>NC_080673.1:42659364-52659364 GCF_030445035.2 Dasypus novemcinctus | reverse complement strand
TCCTCCCTTCAAATCTGTCAATATTCATTTAATATATTTTGAGGATCTGGTGTTAAGTGCATATAATATGTCCTGTGCATGAATTCAAACTTATTCTATATCCAAGTATGCCTAGTTACTGGAAAATCAACTAAGTGATATAGGCTCTATAGGCTTTGGATATTCAGGGAGGATGCAGACTATATAAGTTAATTCAAGCTTACCTGAAATGTGGGGGATATGTTAATTCAAAACCTATCTGGTACTCAAACACTTAAAACTCTAAGAAACTAACAAAGAAAGTTCTTTTTGCATAAAAGCACTGTGTGACTTCACGCTCCTGCATACTCTGTATAAAATCTTATTCCAGGCTTGGTGTTTTTGGACAGAAGTCCACTGGGCCTGGCCGGCTATTCATAAATCTTCCTTCTCAGAGATTTCTCACATCCTGGCTTTCAATACCATGATCACCTGACTTCAATCTGCCACAACATTTCTGGGGGCTTTTCTGGGATATTGCTGAGAAGGCCAGAGGTGGCAATAGTTGATTGCCCCTCTCAGATGCCTCTGAGAAGGCCAAGAGGGTCCAGGTGAACCCCAGCCCTGGATGCTCCTGGACTCCTTTTAGTCCAGAAAGAGGTTGTGAGAGCCCTCCCAGAAAAACCGAGGCACCAGAGGGTTTGAAAGAGACTCTGAGAACAAAACGAGGAGCTCCACATGCCAGACAGGTAAGGCCCTCAGGGGCATAGTGCAGGAAAAGCCTAATTCTGAAAAGCAAAGAGGGGATCCTGATCAGCTCTCGAAGAAGACCCTAGTACTCCTGAGAAGAAGGGAGGAAGCCTTTTTCTCTAGGTCCAAGAAAGGAAAAGGAGGGTGGTTGTGTGCGTGTGATTGTGAAGACTGAGATGCAGAGACACAGTTCTGTGGGGCGAAAGTGGAGTCCCAATCTGTGGTTCTGTGGCAGCCTCATCTAGTCAAGGGTGGTCTGGGGGGCCTCCCTGCGCAGGTACCCTCTTCTGAGTCAAGGGCTTATACTGACCCACTAAGGCTAAGAGGTGCCATAAGTTCCCATGAGGGATGTGGCCAGAGAGGGATGAAGCAAAAGGCTGAGTGAATGTTGTACAGCATCGACACAGGGTGGAAACATAGGAAACACACAAAATAGGACACCATTAGGTTGTATGCTGAAAAACTTTCCCTGAGTATTCCATGGAGATGTACACTGCATAAAGTTCCAGCCAGGAAAAGCTTAGAATGCTTTGTGAATTAGAATCATTGACTTTCGGCATGGGCTGGCCCCAGGAGGACACCTTTGACCCCCAGATCATCTGTAAAGTGCTCGATGTGGTAACCGGAAAATTAGACCTACACCCATGCCTGGCAGGACACTGTGAGTCAAAGTCTTCCCTGGTTAAGACAATGTATGGCTAAAGAAGCCAGGATTTGCCTGATACAAAAGCCCAGAGTTGCTGTCCCAGGAACCAGGCCAAACAAGCACCTTGCCAAGGGTCCAGAGGAAGTGAGTCCCAAATCTAGTGCCAACCCACCCACTCTAGAAGGGCCAGATGAAAATGATCTCCCACTGCCTTATGCAATTGTTCCTACTGTGCCAGTGCTGAGGAGTGGGGATGAGCCAATTTTCCTGAGCAACGCATTCTTGCTGCTTCCACAGCTGTTTCCGCCACTATCCTCCCAGAGCAGTGCTTCCTTGCAGCCATTCCCGTAGCCACTTTCTCCAAGCAGCATCACCCAGCCACTTCCACAGCCACTCCCACTCCCACAGTCATTTCTGCAGCTCGTTCCACAGCTGCTTTCTCCAAGCAACACAACCCAGCAGCTCCTGCAGCTGTCCCTGCAGCCATTTCTGCAGCCACTTTCTCCAAGCAACATGGCCCAGCTGTTCCCCCAGCTGCTTTCTACAAACAATGAGCTTCTTCACCTCTGCAACTGCTGTCTCCACCAGTCTTGGCCCCTGGCAATGTCAGGAAGGAGTCTCTGAAAGATGACAACTCAGACTGCAGGAATCCCCTGGGACAAGTGAAGCAGGGAGAAGGACCGCCCTACAGCTACCTCTCCATGAAGCCCAAGCTCCAATTTATTATGATGCAGATGGCCAGATTCAAGGGGGAAACCAAACATTAATGTACCAACCCTTCACTACCACCAACCTCATTAACTGGAAAAGTCACATTCCACCATACTCGGAGAAGCCTCAGGCCATGACGGAACTCTTCTAGTCCATCATACAGAACCACATACCCATATGGGTTGACTGTAAACAACTCCTCATGAATTTACTCAACTTTGAGGAGAGAAACAAGTCACACATGGGGCTTTAACCTGGCTCAAAGAGCACCCACCTGAGGGAACTCTGGACAGTGACCAATATGCCTGCATACAGTTCCCAGATGAGGACACCTAATGGGATCCCAATGACACGACCAGGCTCAACCAGCTAGAAACTTTTCATAGGTCTTAGCTGAAGGGTTCAGAGCTGGGAGTCAAAAAGCAGTAAACATGTCAAAGACCACCCAAGTCCTACAGACTCTTGATGAAAGTCCGGCTCAATTCTACAAGCAACTGTGTGAGGCATTTTGTGTACACACACCCTTTAACCTGGATGCTCCCGAAAGCCAAAAATGGTCAATGCAGCATTTGTTGCCCAATCACAGACTGGCATCCAAAGAAAGCTACAGAAGTTAGGTGGGTTCGCTGGTGTGAATATTTCCCAGCTCGTGGAGGTAGCCACCAAGGTTCATGTCAACCACGATGTAGAAACCAGGACAGAGGAAAACCAGAAAATGAAAAAGAAAGCAGACCTTCTCACACCAGTAATAGTCGAAAGAAGCAATCCTTTGTCAAGTAAAGCAAACTGGAATTCCCCTGCCCCAAGGAAGGGGGGCCCTCCCTTAGAGTGAAATCAGTGCACATACTGCAAGGAGGAAGGGCACTGGAAGCAGGAGTGCCCCATAAGGCCAGTCAACCCCGTTGCCTCCAAGAAAGCGGCCAAAGCATTAACCAGGAGAGCAGGCAGAGCATTGCAAACTAAACCCTGCATTCTCAAAAACTTGGAAGGAAAACCTACAAATCAACTTATCGGACTTGTAGGAATAGAGGGCTCTGATAAGGATTATTAGGACAGACTGGGCTCCTAGTTTCTCAGTTCTGTGGAGCCTATGGTCAGAGTCCAAATTGGGGACTGCACCATACATATGATGGTCAACATTGGGGCTCAACACTCTGTAATGACCAGACCAGTCGGGCCATTACCGAAAAAGACAAGCTGCTATATTATTGTAGGGGCAACTGGTGAAAACACCCAGCGGTCCTTCCTCCAAGCCAGGATCTGTAACACTGGGGGTAAAGAAGTCACTCATGAGCTTCTGTATCTTCTGGAATGCTCTTTGGTCAGTACCTGCTGTCTAAACTACAAGCTCAGCTTACCTTTGATACCATGGGGGTAATCCACATTAACACTGGGACCACCAAGCCCTCCAAAAATAGTGCTAATTCACCCTCTGCAGGAGGAATGGAGACTGTTCTGCCTCAGTGAAGCCATCCAATCGATGGCTGCACAACTGCCCTTCAAAGGTGTGCCCGAAGTATGGGCAGAGGGCAACCCAATGGTGATGGCACACAACATTCCTCTAATTATTGTTGAAATAAAGCTCACAGCCAGCCCAGCGAACATAAAACAATATCTAGTTCCACGTGAAGTGCAAGAAAAAGTCCAGTTACATATTCAGAGATTGCCAAATGACAGCATACAAAAGCTATGCCAGTCTTCATGGAACACCCTACTCTTCCAAGTTAAAAAGGCTGATAGGGATTACCACCCAGTCCAGGACTTGTGAGCAGTCACCTTAGCAGTAGTAACCCTACACCTGGAAGTCCCCAACACTTACGCTTTTCTCTGCTTGATACCCTCTCATCGGCAGTCTACTTTTCAGACCTGTATCTTAAAGAGCCTTCTTCTGCATTAGGATAGAACCCCAGAGTCAACTAATTTTCACCTTTACATAGGACAATCTGAGCTCTGGCAAAAAGCAACAGCTAACCTGGACATGGTTCCCTCAGGGATTCAAAAATGTGCCCACTATTTTTGGACAAGCTCTGTACAGTGATCTCAAACCAGAAATCCCTTAAACCAGAAAGCCATAATTGTTTTCTCCTCCAATATGTAGATGACCTCATTCTCAGACGTCCCACCTGCCAAGACTGCTCGTGGAAGCCATGCCCTCTTAAAACATCTGCAACAAAAGGATAATTGGGTATCTAAAAGGAAAGCCCCAAACCCCTACCTCAGGTCAAATACCTAGGTTATAAAATAGCACAGGGGCTCTGTGAATTAGGACCTGAAAGAAAAGAAGCAATTTGTAGCCTCCCTGATTCCTGCACTCACCAAAAGTTGCAAGAATTCCTCAAAGTGGCTGGATTCTGCTGCATTTGGATCCCCAATTTTGGGTCCTCACACGCCCTTTGTATGAAGCCACAAAGGGGGGAGATCATGATCCCCTGCTCTGGGAAAGCCCACAGAAAGATGCTTTCACTGCTCAAGCAGGCTCTGATGGAAGCACCGAGCCTCGGGCTTCTAGATCTCAGTAAACCATTCTATCTCTACGTCCATAATCACCAAGGCATTGCAGTAGGAGTACTCACTCAGTACCTGGGTTCCTGGCAAAGACCTGTAGTCCATTTTTCCAAACAATTGGACACTGTAGCCCAGGGATGGCCCTCATGCCTGCAAGCTGTAGTGGCTGCAGCAATGCTAACACTAGAAGCATAAAATTAACTCTTGGGCAGCCTATGATTGTTCAGGATCCACATGCAGTAGTCACAATCTTGGAAGCCAAAGGAACACACTGGCTTACTAACAGCAGCCTGGTTAAATATCAAACCCTATTATGTGAAAATCCATCTGTCCACCTGGAACTTGTAAAAAACCCAGAATCCTCCTACTCTGCTATCCATCCAGTGGGGGGTTCCAGCCATAACTGCCTGGAGACATTGCAAGAGATATATTCCAGCACCCAGACCTCCAAGACCAGCCACTAACAAATCCCAACGTGGAGTTCTTCATGGATGGGAGTAACTTTGTTCAGGGCAGTGACCAGTGAGCAGGATATGCTGTGGTGACCTCCAAAACCACAGTGGAGGCCCAGCATCTCCCAGATAACACATCAGCACAAAAAGCCAAATTCATTGCCCTCATCCAAGCCCTACAACTTGTGACTGGGGCCAAGATAAACATCTACACAGACTCCAAATATGCCTTCCTTACCCTCTACACACATGGAGCTTTATAAAAACAAGAAAAGACTCATTAACTTGGGAGGAAATATGGCGCACAGATTCTGGAACTACTAGAAGTTCCAGTTCTGGAACTACTAGAAGCAGTTTGGGAGTCCATTGAAGTGGCTGTGATGCACTGCAAGGGACACCAGACAAGCCACTGCCCCGTTGCTCAAGGAAACTGGAAAAAGAGCAGCATGGGAGGGGTCCCTATCTGAGGACCTGGCTGCTATCCTTATTTCACAACCTTTTAATTATCAGAAACTCCAGTATACACTGCCTGCTCTCAATCCCCAGCCTCTGAATCACTGGGAGCTGTAATATCCTCAAGCCAAGAGAGTGGATACTCTCTGAGAGTGGGATGTAAGGAGCAAATGGGTGGTGGACATCGCCTGATCACAGAATAGTCATGCCTCAAATATTAGCCACAACCGTAGTTCAAGACTACCATGAAAATCGCACACTTCAGAAAAACCCATCTTAAAGAAGTGTTAGAAAGATTCTTCTACATCTGAAGTCTAGCTGCTATCACCCATGCCGTATGCCAGTGGTGCATGACATGTGTAAAGAATAACCCTCACCAGGGACCCAGGGGAGCCCCAGGAGTCCAACAAATCATCAATATGCCTCTCAAAGATCTAATAGCTGATTTCACTGAAATGTTGGAGGCTACAAATACCTCCTAGTCCTCATTTGCACTGTTTCTGGATGTGTGGAAGCCTTCCCCACATGGAGCGAAAAGGCTGAAGAAGTGGTGCAAGTTCTAATCAGGAAAATCATTCTTCAATATGGGCTACCCTTCTCAAAAGGTTCTGACAATGGACCCACCTTCATCTCTGAAATCACTCAAAAGATTGCCAAAGCACTGCCCATCAGATGGAAACTGCACACCACTTACTGTCCTCAAAACTCAGGGAAAGTAGAGCAAATGAACCATACAATAAAGACTTATATTACCAAGATTTACCAAGAAACTGGGCTAACATGAGTGCAAGTACCCCCGAGTGCCCTCCTCTGAGTTCAGGCCAGCCCAAACCAAAAGCTAAGCCTAACCCCTTATGAATCCTCTTTGGGAGGCCCCCCCACCCTTAATCCTAGGTATAGTAGGGGATCTCAGAGAAAGAGGAAACTTATGAAGAGCTCAGCAAATGATCAACTTTGGAAAAACCCTACAAAATCTGCACCACCGGGTCCAAGAAAGGGCCCCCATTAGCTTACACTAGCTCCTGTATGAACCAGGAGATGCAGTCTGGGTCAAAGACTGGGAATTGGCTCCACCAACCTCTCAATGGTGAGGACCCTATCTTGTCATTTTATCCATCCCCAGTGCAATTAAAGTAGCCAAAATCACCCTGTGGATACACAATAGCCATGTCAAGCAAGCTGTCCCAGAGTCTTGGACCTATATTCCAGACTCTCAACCAAACTCATCTTGTGAAAGCCTGAGCCCTGCTCCCATCACACCCCGGAAACTGATTGATCCATGCACAGCTGAAGGTTGAGGATGGAACACTGAGCTCTCCTCCAATCACACTCCAGAAGCTGATTGGTCTATTATAGCCAAAGAGTAGGAATCTCATTTAATCTCAGTTACAATGCCTCTTCAGTTGTTTTCCATACTTCTAGCCCTGACCCTCCCCTGGTCCCAGGTCAGCACCACAGAGTATAAGCAATGTATCCAAGAAGTGTGAACAGGGGCCCCTGTCAATACCACATTAATATATCATAGCCATTACACCTGCAAGGGTCATATAACCACCTGCCAGTTTCAGAGAATTTCCTATAGTGTCTGCAACATATTTGGCCAAACAACCTGCTGTGACCCCAAGCCCCCAACAGTCTCCCATAAGTGGGAAATAAGAGCATTTAATCAAGATAGCAAGCTACTTAATTCCACCCCAGTTACTAGCTGGAACCAAAGAGTGTCCCTCCTATTTGACACGTGTCAGGTTATAGACTCTGGAATACCATGGAACACTGACTGGAGGGCTCAGCTGGGAGCAGGAATATACTCATAACAATAAGTATTTGTGCACTCCAGAAATGAAAAGTACACTCCAAGGAGGGATAAGGGCTTCTGGTGCAAATACATAGGTGCATACTAGTGCCCCTACTGGTCCTGTGTCACTTGGGCCACCTGGGACACAGACATAACTAGACAAACAGCCATCCTCACCAAAGGAATGGCCCTGACTAACTGTCCATGTGCTCAATGTAACCCTTTAAACCTCACCATCCTTAATCCTGAATCCTGGCAGACCCAGGGAGTTGAAATGGGCCTCTGCATTGATGGTAAAGGAGTAGACCCAGGAGCCTACATGGGAGTTAGGTATTGGGAACACCCACTCACAAGTGAAGCCCACTCTGTGTTCCACTCCTTCTATGAAGAAATGGAAAGACCCTTTTCCATTCCACAAGCAGTGAGAAACCTCTCTATAAACCTAGCTGAGGTAATAGGGGCAGCCTTAAATGTCTCCTCATGCTACATTTGTGGAGGTACTAATATGCTAGACCAATGTCCCTGGAAAACTAGAGAATACAATTACAGCCAACTATATAATGAAACTGGCCTTCTGGCCATCACCTGAGATGGTATGTGACCCTTGCAAACTCTGTCATAGGAAAATATTGTGCTTCAAGGGTATGCCTAAACTCCTCTATATCTGTTGGAAACCTAACATGTATGGGGGAAGATTCCAAAATAACACCACCAGTATAGTGGCACCTTGGGGAACATGGAATGAATCTGACCTCATTCTCATAAATCGTACTTTCCCCAAATTAATCACAGTATGGAACTCCACCACAAAGGGCCCCTTTACTGTCCCAAATGGTCTGTACTGGATTTGCAGGGAAGTCACTTTCCAAGAACATCCCCAAAATTGGTGTGGTACTTGTATGCTCGATATAATAAAACCCTCCTTCTTCCTCATTCTCTTAGTAAAGGGGAAAGAGCTGAGCCAACTAGTATATCAAAACATAAGAGAAGAAAGGACTGTCATTACCTGGGGAGATGAAGAATGATCCCCTGAGTGTATAATCCAATACTATGGACCAGCAACTTGGGTGGAAGATGGCATGTGGGGTTACTGAATCCCTATCTATATGCTAAATGGAATCATCTGCTTACAAGAAATAATAACTAATGAAACCGCCCATGCTCTAAGCTTACTAGCCCAACAGCAAACTAAATTCAGAAACCATCTCACCCTAGACTATCTTCTAGCAGCTAAAGGGGGAGTTTGCAGAAAGTTCAATCTCTCTAATTGTTGCCTTGAACTAGAGAGCACTGGAAAGGTTATTGATGAAATTACAAACAAAATGTTAAAAATTGCACACGTTCCAGTGCAGACCTGGAATGGTTGGAATTTAAATAATCACTTTGGAAAATGGCAGTCAATAGCAGACAATTTCAAGCTTCTGGTGGGAATAATTGCCTTCCTCATAGGAGGATGCACCATACTTCCTTGCCTCTTCCCTTTCATTGTAAGCAGGATATGTGCCCTAATAAATGGTATAGTAAAGATACAGACAGCTGCCCATCTCATGGCTCTTATACATACCAGTCAGTCCAGAGAGACTCCGACAATAGTGATGCTGAAGTTTAACAACCTTAAGCAGGCATCAAAGGGGGGAAGTAATATGGCTTGTGCATGAATTCAAACTTATTTTATTCTATATTCAAGCATGCTTAGTTCCTGGAAAGCCAATTAAGGGATATAGGCTCTATAGGCTTTGGATGTTCAGGGAGGATGCAGATTGAATGTGTATTTAAATTTACATCCAGATACAATGTGGGGGATATGTTAATTCAAGCTTACCTGGAATGTAAGGGATATGCTAATTCAAGCTTACCTGGAATGTAGGGGATATGTTAACTCAAAACCTATCTAGTACTCAAATAAACATTTAAAACTCTAAGAAACTAACAGAGAAAGTCCTTTTTGCATAAAAGCACTAACTTCCCATTCCTACATCCTCTATATAAAAGGGACCCAGAAATCTTATTCTGGGTTTGTTTTTTTTGGACAAAAGTCCATTGGGCCTGGTTGGCTGTTAATAAAATTCCTTCTCAGAGATTTCTTGCATCCTGACCTTCAATACCATGATCACCTCTCTTCTCTCTACCACAACACATATATATTTATAATTGTTATGTCTTCTTGTTGAATTGACTTCCTTATCAAGATATAATGACCATCTTTGTCCCTCATATCAGTTTTTATTTTAATCTATTTTATTTGGTATTGCTATAGCTGACCCAACTATCTTTTGATTACTATTTGCACGGTGTATAATTTTTGATCCTTTCACTTTCAATCTACTCATGTCTTTGAATTTAAGATGAGTCTCTTAAAAACAGTATGCAATTTGGTCATTAAAAAAATTTCATTCTGCCATTTTTTGACTTTGGACTGATGAGTTTAATCCATTTTCATTTGAAGTAACTACTGACAATGCAGGACTTTCTTATGCCATTTTGCTATTTACTCTTTGTAAGTCTTAAACCTTTTCCCCCTCAATTCTTCCATTAATGCCTCCTTCCATATTTATTTGATTTTTTTCTATTATACTATATTGAGTCCCTTCCCATTTCTTTCTGGATGTGTTTTTTTCATATATTATCTTGGTGGTTAAAGTTTATCATTCTAAATATATAACAATCATATTTGACTTGATACCAAACTTCAATTGCATTCACATATACTGCATAATATACCTCTCTGTCCCTTCACCTTTTTGTCCTGGTTACCTCTTATATCTTTGTATATGTATGTTCAAAACCATAGATTTATCATTACTCTGTATGCATTTGCATTTTAGCACCTGTAAGAAGTAAGAAGTGGCATTACATACCAAAAAATACAATAGAATAATACTGACATTTATAATTACCCTTATGATTACCTTTACCAGAGGTCATTATGTCTTTATGCCACCTTGAAGCACTGTCTAGTGTCCTTTCCTTTCAGTCTGATGAACTCTACTTAGCAATGCTTGTAGAGCAGTTCTGTTGGTAATGACCTCCTGCGGCTTTTGTTTATCTGGAAATGTCTTAATCTCTCCCTCGTTTTTTAAATAAAAGTCTTGCCAGATATAAAATTCTTGGCTAGTAATTGTTTTCTCTCAGTTAACCCATTTTCTTCTTGACTCCATGGTTTCTGATGAGAAATGGGTACTTAATCAATCAGAACTCCCTTGTACATGTTACTTTTTTTCTTGCAGCTTTCAGAACTCTCTCCTTGTCCTTTGTTTTAGACAGTTTAACTAGTATGCGACAGTGCCTATTTTTCTTCAGGTTTATCCTGGCCGGTGTTCTCTGGGTTTCTTGAATGGGGTGTATTTACATCTTTTGCTGTGCTTGGGAGATTTTCTGTCATTATTCCTTCGAATAGCCTTCTGTCCCTTTCTCTTTTTCTTTCTCCTTCTGGGATAAAGGTAATGCATATTTTGGTGCACTTGATGATGTCCCACACATCTCTTAGGCTTTCTTTTTATAAATAATTTTCTTTCTGCTCCTCCCCCTGACTCATTTCAATTGTCTTGCCTTCAAGTTAAATGATTGTTCTGCAGTTCCAATCTGCTCTTGCCTCCTGGGAAATTTTCTTTTCAGTTATTGTGGTCTTCTAGTTCTGATCTTTTCCTTTTTAAGATTTCTCCCTTTTTTGAAGTTCTCATACTGTTCCTTCATTTCTTTCCTGATATCCTTTAGCTCCTTTTCTGTCTTTTGTTTCATTTCCTTGTACATTTTTAAGATCATTAAAAAAATATATCTTTGTCTGGTATTTCCAAAGACTGGTTTTCTTTGTTGATGTTTCCTGGATATTTGTCTTCTTCTTTTGGATGGGCAATTATTTTCTGCTTGTCATGTAATCTTTTTGTACATTGTACATGTCAGTATTTTAAAATGTTAACTCTGGGATTCCCTGAGATGTCTATTTCTTGAGTTTGTATCCAGCTTGTGATATGACAGAGGCTTTCTTGAGTATCAAGAGCTTACAGGCGGCAGACTTGGCCCAGTGATTAAGTCATCCGTCTACCACATGGGAGGTCTGCAGTTCAAACCCCGGGCCTCCTTGACCTGTGTAGAGCTGGCCCATGTGCAGTGCTGATGCACACAAGGAGTGCTTTGCCACACAGGGGTGTCCCCCGCATAGAAGAGCCCCACGCACAAGTAGTGCACCCTGTAAGGAGAACCGCCCAGTGCGAAAGAAAGTGCAGCCTGCCCAGGAATGGCACCACACACACGGAAAGCTGACACAGCAAGATGATGCAACAAAAAGAAACACAGATTCCCGAGCTGCTGACAACAACAGAAGCAGACAAAGAAGAAGACGTGGCAAATAGACACAGAGAACAGACAACAGGGTGGGGAGCAGGAGGGAAGAGAAATAAATAAATACATCTTAAAAAAAAAAGAGCTTACAAAACCAAGCAAAACTAAGCAAAAAACAGCTTTCATAGTCTTTTCATATTGGCTTTTCATTGAGTGGTGCTCTCCTTCACAGTTCGGCCCCTTTATGTAAAAGGTCAGCCTAACACAAATGCACAGTGCAGGCCCTCCCTGTCTTTTCTGGGCCTGTGTCTTATTCTGGGCTTGTGCTAGCTAGTGGTGTTTGGAGTTCCCCTGCTTACAGAACTTTGAATGTCCCTTCTACTCCTCAGGAAACAGAGGAGTTTGTTTCAGTTGTTTCAGTGCAGGACTTAGTTGTTTCTCTTAGTTGTTTCAGTGCAGGACTTAAAGTACGCAAGCCTTTGCCCCGTCCATCTGCATCAATTTCTTCTTACTCTGTCAAGCTGATTTTGCCTTCAAAGGCAAATTCTGGGTTGGTGGAGGGGAGCATGCCAGATGAGAATTTCCCATGTCCTGTCTTTTTCAGATAACGAGGCCAGAGACCAACAAATGAACCTCTGGCTGGTTCCAAATCGTCCCAGAGTAGGACTGAGAGTGAAAGGGCAGGAAGGGCACCAGGAGCGTTTTCCATAGGTCCCCCAAACTATGCTTTATTGACTTGGCACCTGCCCAGCAAATGACACCCAACAACTGTACTCCACAGCTCTGAAGGTGCCTACCATCTTTAAGTCTCCTCTGCTACCTTTGAAACAATGGCTGTCCTCAGAGCTAGGCCTCCAGTAATCTGAAGTAGCTAATTAAAAGCAGTGATCAGGGAAGTGGATTTGGTTCAACTGACAGAGCAACCACCTACTACATGGGAGGTCCAGGGTTCAAACCCAGGGCCTCCTGACTGGTGTGGTCAGCTGGCCCACATGCAGTGCTGGTGCGGGCAAGGAATGACGTGCCACACAGGGGTGTCCCCTGCATAGGGCAGCTACACGTGTAAGGAGTGTGCCCCATAAGGAGAGCCACCCTGCATGAAAAAAGTGCAGCCTGCCCAGGAGTGGTGCCATACACACAGAGAGCTGATGCAGCAAGACAATGCAACAAAAAGAAACACAGATTCCCAGTGACACTGATAAAAATGCAAGTGGACACAGAAGAACACACAATGAATGGACACAGAGAGCAGACAACTGGGGCGTGGGGTGGGGAAGGGGAGAGAAATAAAAAAAATATATATCTTGAAAAAAAAAAAAAGGCAGTGATCAGCGATCAATGCATACACACCCAAATCTTGGAGAACTAGGTCTTTATGTCCCACTCTGGTACCAGCAAGCTGCACCAGTACCTCACTGCTGCCTGCTATGAGTTTGGCAGATGAGTGATGATAGCTGTTGCCCAAAGAGAGCAATTCACTGGTATTTTGTTATTTACCAGCTCCTTTCTTCTCCTCTTTCTTCGAGGATGCACAGTGTTCTTCGTGTCTCTAGAGTTTTGAAATAGTTGATTCAGACAGTTCTTGCCTGTTTAATAGTTGTTCTGCTGGAAGGAATGATTCCTGGAGCTTCCTACTCCATTATCTTCCATTATTCTTCCCAAATGATCTTTTTATTTTGTCTCAGGAATTAACTTTTAGCAGGAGGTCTCTGATATATTAATTTTTGTTGATAGTAGTGATAATAATCTGATTTTGAATCAAATGATTCAGTTCATTAGCTTGTGTTTTGGCAGAAAGGCTAGTCCAACTGAAAACTCACTTTTAGGAATAATGTATTAAGTATTGATAACCATTAATAAGTAATACCATAATCACATATACTTCAAATAAATATATTTGCATAGAACTTTAGACTACAACTCAAAAAATAAAGCATTAAATGATAAAATTGGATTTTTTTCTGGCATTTGTCATTTACTTAATTTTCATTATACAGAGGAACTTATTTTGCATGGCCTCTAGATAATTCCTTACTCCTCAGTGTCGGCAGGATGTTGGTTTCGCTTTCTTCTCCACCGCCACCGCGGTAGCTGCTGGAAGCCTTCCTCGCACCACCTTCGTGAGCCGCGGGCTGTCGACACACCTCACCAGCTGTGCGCTGGGGACTGCTGGCCGGGGCTGCTATCGGTGAAGGGGGACCACACTACAAACGCACGCAAGCCACTGGCCAGGAGAAGTAGACAGCTTTATTGGCAGAAGTGGGGGGAGCTAAGGCACGCGGGCTTATGCGCGATCTGCGAGCGAGTCCGGGGAAGGGGTAGTGGACGGGAGTTATATAGGGTGAACGCGGAAACATTATCTGATTGGTTGGGACAGCAATATGTCTATATATGATAACTACAGATTTACTAGACAAAATGGTGGAAGGAGATAAAATAGCAGCACGGCGCATGTGCACTGTCCTCGCCCTGTGACTCGGCGCTTTGAAGACCATCCCTGAGTTTACTCAAGGGCATGTGGGGCCTAGAGTTTACTCATAGTCCCATGTCTTGTAGCGCAAGTCTCATGGCTTGGATGGCTGCACTGTTGGGCCTTCCCTCACCTCAGCATATTAATATCATGTAATCCAGCATGCTAGACTGCAGTGGCCTTAATTTACTTCATCCATGAGCCTAGTCTAGAAATAAATTTGATTGCACCCATTAAACCTACTGTTATATTAGCAAACTATGTCCTAGAGAAACTGTATTTTTAAAGGAAAACCAAAGTGAATATCAGTCAGAATATGGCAGAATAAAGCAACTTATTCTGAGGAACAATTTTAAGAAGAAAACATACCATATTATATTTAGGTATATACAGTATATGCAAATAACCCAAACTCTATAATCTTATTCTCTTTACTGAATTCTAGCACATTTCCACTTAAATGTCTAATAAATATATTGATCAATCATGGGCAAAATTGAACTGTTGATTTTTATACCCATCTCTTCAATATGCTCCTCCCTTTGTCTTTCTCATGGCAGTATAAAATCACCACCATTCGTCCATGTCCTAAGGTCGAAATCTAGTAGTTATTCTTGATTCCTCTTTTTCCCTTTCCCAACACTATTCCTACCACCCCCCATTCATCAAGTTCTGATATCTCAGCCTATAAAATATATTCTGAATTCATCTGCTTCTCCATCACTTCACGACCACCTACTTGACTCAGACACCATCATTTCC
Source organism: Dasypus novemcinctus (assembly GCF_030445035.2). Lineage (NCBI taxonomy): Eukaryota > Metazoa > Chordata > Mammalia > Cingulata > Dasypodidae > Dasypus > Dasypus novemcinctus. Next base: position 52,644,584 of record NC_080673.1, on the reverse strand, counting down.
CAATGGGACAATTTCAATATCCTGTAACTGGTGGTCTTGTGCTTCTTGTTTTGCCCCACTGTCATCTATTCACACAATGATTTTGTTAAAAATGGAAATCAGTTGTTTTTCCCCTGCCCAAAACTCTTAAGTTTCTTACCACACATGGAATAAAAGCCATAATCCTTATCATGTTTAATAAGAGATGACCTTTGCAGATGATTGATTTCCTCTTCTACCCCATTCCTTTTCCAGTAGGGACCAATCAGACAATCCTTTTCTTTTCCTCAAACTCATTGAACTTCTTTGTGCCACAAGACCTGAGTCTTAGGCTTTGCCTCTGAATAGAGTGTCCTTTCCTCTGGTTGTAGGAAGAATGTCTCCTTCTAGATCATCAAAATTTAAATTTAAATTTAAAGTTTACCTCTTTAGAGAGGCCCACCCTATCCATCTAACCTTAGCCTCTAGTTATTCAGTCATTTCATACTATTTTAATTCTTTCATTGCCCTTATCAGTACTTGCTTTTTCCATATTAATTTGTCTTCTCCAATAATTGATACAGATCATGTCTATTTTGTTCACTATTGTACAACAGTAGTGGCCACCTGTCAGTGTGATTTTTTTATGCCCTCATGGGCGACTTTGGAGCCTAAAAAAAGATATTCAGAGGTCATATCTTCATCAAGTTAATATTATATATTTAGTTTAGTTTACAAATTTAATTATTATATTTATTAGCATGATAATTTTTCATCACTTAAGTTTGTTGCAATCAGTTATTTAAATTTATTTTAACATTATAAAGTACAGTTATATATTTATTATATTAGATTTCTTTTAAAAGTACTTCATTTGACTTATAAATCCTCAAGTACTTCAACAATTCTTGTAAATCTAGTAAATTAAACATTGAGACACCGAGTCTTACATTCTCTGAAATTTTTCTGTGTTTATAAACCTAATAGAATATCAATTTAAAGTCACAAGTCTAAATAATTATCATTTGCACATTTTATATTAGAATTACAAAATTAATCTTAGAGGGAAAAATCTCTAAAGATTAGAATGTCTAATGTGCACAGATTTTTTTCCTTAGCACCAAGATACTAATATTATAGATTTTTCATTTGTTTCATAGTTTTGATCCTTAATTCAACTCTTCCTGGTGTTGAGGTTATAATTATACCATCTCATCCAACTTTGGGCTGCTATCTCAAGAGATTTGTGAGAAGAACTTCTTAACTGCCTGAGGTTTTATCTCAATATGCAGTTTTGGCCGGATGTGAAATTTAACACTGTAATATGCATGGTGAATTTTTAATTTTTTTCTTCTGGACCTTGCCAGCTTGAGCCCTACTTTCCAGTTGTGATATCAATGCCTGCCAGATGGGATGGGCTTGAAGTTGTTTTCCTGGATGCAAGTTACACATTACTTATTCTTAAGTCTGATAAATCTGCAAATCCCTCACAAGATTTGCAGTTCATTTTATTCTCTGTATGCATTGGATTTTTTTCTTTCTTCGGTTTCTAAGGTATTTAATAATTATCTGGTTGGACTCTGCATATATTTAAAAATATTCTCCCTTTGTTTTTACAATTTCGGATCATATTAGTGGAATCATTACCAGAAGATTCTAGATTCTGGTTTTCTAGGTTCTTGGCTTCATGCCAAGAAAGAATTCAGAATTGTGTTAGTTTAATGAGGCCAGACAAAGGGTTTATTGAGAAAGAAGAAAAAGGAAAAATACACACCCAAGACATGGTTGTGGGTATACCATAGGATGAGACACAAAATGTGGGACCCTGGGGTAGGTCTTTCTAAGACCTTTCCACCGCACCTTTCCCCATATTAAGAGGGACATCAGCTATTTGCTGTCCTGATTAGTTGCCTTTCTACCTATACCTGGTAGCTTTCAGGGAACCAATATGTAGGTCTTTCTGTTTGGAGTTATCTAGGGCTTCTTTTGAGCCCAGGAGTTTCAAACAGGACCTCATGACCAGGGTCTTGCAGACTCTTTTTGGCTGCAAGAGTTAGGGCTTTGTTCTCAAACAGCTGCCTCCCCTCAGGGGGTTTCCAGGTGGGGTCTCAGGGCTATCTTCTGATCAGCAGCCTTTCCTCACTTTTTTTTTTTTTTAATTTATTTTATTTATTTATCTCCCCCTTGCCACTTGCTTGCTGTCTGCTCTCTGTATCCATTCACTGTGCATTCTTCTCTGTCTGCTTGTCTCCCTTTGTTGCGTTACCTTGCTGCACCAGCTCTCCGTGGGCGCAGGCTGTCAGGTCTCCATGGGTGTGGGCCAGCTTGCCTTCACAAGGAGGCTCTGGGACACGAACCCAAGTCCTCTTATATGGTAGACAGGAGCCCAATCAGTTGAGCCACATCTGCTTCCCCCTCAGTTTCTACACTAACCTGCCTCAGCATCACCTCAAGACAAACACCTGAAAATAAATTTGCCTTTTTCATCAAACTTTCCCATATCAAAATTGTCAGCTACCTTGATTCTATGCTTGAACTCGAATTCTTCCCATCCTTCTCATTCTTACTGCTGTAATAAACATTTTAGGTTGTTATTTTTTCCTGAACTCTTGTGGCTGTCCACAACTTTCCAACCCATCCAGCTTTCTACACATCTACCAAAGTGCTTTTCCTAAAATGCCAATTTTACCATGTCACTCCGCCTAAAATCCTTTCATAGTTGTAGGCAATCTTCAGGATTAAGTTCAACCTTCATAGCATGGCATTCTCATCCATTCATTCAGAAATCTGTTCATTCATTCATCCATCCACCAAAGAGTTCTTACTGCTGGGAGTTCCATTATCTCTTTTCCATTTCTATCTAAAAAACCCTATTTATGCTCAGGTTTTTAAAATTTTACCATTGTTTCCACAATTCACTCTCCAGATGGCTTCATGTAGACTGAAATACATGCAATTCTTCGAGTATGCTATGGCTTCTTGTATCTTGTTGGTTTTGCTCCACAAGTTCGCTCTGCATGGAGCTACCTTTCTCTTTGTAGCCATGTGACTAACTTGTACTCATTTTTCAAAGTTTAAATCAAGTATCACTTTCTTTAAGATAACTTGCATCACCTATTTCCTCATTTGGGGTTAATTACAACTTTTCTGTGCTTCCATAGATCCTTATGCATATATGTGTTTTAGCATTAGTTATAGTGCTATAATTCATACTTCCCTCATCCATCTCTTTAAATTAAATGAATTTCCATTTCAATATTGATGGGACTAAGCCCCACCCCTTAGCCTAGCCCCTGGCTCAAATAACAGCCAAGACTTGCAAAGGTTGCCGTTCATTATTCACCTGCCCTATTGTGAAAATGTAATCATCCCTTTACTCAGAAGGAGCCTGCTAACCCAGGCAAAGATCCTGTTTTCTAATACCACATATCCTCTGTAGCACTCTGAAAATAACACCTCTGACCACCCCCAAACTAACGTCCTATTGGTCTTTGGCACTAACCCCTTACCCTTAGCCCTTTTCTTGACCCTTACAAACTTGTATAGTGTTAGAGGTTTGGAATAATTTACAAGCTGTGGGCCAGTTCCCCCTGATACGCATTGGGGAAAGGCAAATCCCCTTTCCCATAAGCCTATGTGTCTGAGGGCATGGCACTTCCCCAACAGTTGGACAAAGAAACCATGTAGAGATGGGACTAAAGGGAGATGGAGACCTTCACTACCTGCATATCAAAGGGAGATAAAAAACCCTTTACTCCCTACATATCAAAGGAACTCCCACTCCTCTGGCATTCCACAAAAACCTAACTTCCTAACCTCTACTCTCTAGCCATACAAGGGAAAATTTTCACCTCTAAGGCTTCCTATTGGCCCCTGCACCTCACTCAGACCCTTAACCCCCTCCCACCTACTATTATTTCCTCCCCTAGGAAAGTTCTGTATAAAATCAAATCCCCTCCTTCCAACAGTGAGCTGAAGTCTCTCTTCAGACCCCCACAATGCTGGGGGAGGGGGGGGCTGAAGTCTGTTCTTCAGACCCCCTCCATTGGGAGAGCTTCCCAATATATTTTCTGCCTGCTATCAGTCTCTATGTCCCAGTGAGTGCCGTTTTTCTCCAACATATAAATACCAGAGCTAAAGTTCTCAACAATGGACTGAAGTCTCTATTTTCACACCCCTTCCTGTTGGGACTGCAATTGCTGTTCTCCACGTCCCAATTGTCTAGCACTGTAACACCAACAAATATCTCCAGTGCATAGAATGTATTTAGGCTTTCTAAAATATTTTTTATATAGATGAATGGGTAGATGAATGAATTAGTGAATAAAAGAGATGTATATCCTTTAGAATGAGTATGTTTGGCTATCAAGCCACTCTCAAGAGATTATCTTCGATTGTAGCTTGACAGTTCAAGAAGTTCATCTGCAGCTAAGGGGTCAATTTGAGTCTCAATCTCTCATTTGAACAAGCAAAATGTAGTTTACAAAATCCAAAAGGAAAACTCTTGTTCTTTGAGAGTATCTAACACAGGTAGCAAGGGTAGAAGACTACTTTCTTCTTTATCATTCCACACTCATTCAAAAATCTTTATTATAAAATAGAACACATTTTCAGAAAACTACACAAATAAAATATATATCTTGATGAATTATTACAAGCTAAACAACCAGGTCAAAAGCCATTACCTTGGCTTTTATAGTAATCACTTCCATGTATTTTAAAATTAATTTTATTATATCGATATCCATACCTAAACACTATATTTTAGCCTTGCCCTTTTTTGGAAAAAACCTTGATATATTGTTTAAGTTCCTTTTAATCTATAAGCTCCTCCTCCATCCCATATATTTCCTAATAATTTATCTGTTGAAGAACTCAAGCATTGGGACATGTAGCTTCATTTTGATGATTTCACACCCTTGTTGAGGTTCAATATATTCTTGTCCTCTGTATTTCCTGAAATTGGCAGCTGAATTGAAAGGTTTAATCAGATTCATGTATGATCCCTTTGGCAAGATGGTTTTAGTATTCTCTTCCCAGAAAGCACATAATATCCAATTGTCTCTCTTTTGGTGATCTCATCAACCATAGATGTCCATGGCCTAGATCCACTCATTCATTGGCAGTGGCAATATCGTGATATTATTACAGTTCTTTTCTTTTTATTAACTGGAAGAATTTCATAAAGAAACACTTGCCTCATCTAATATTTGGTTACCCAGTGGTATATAGCTTATGTAAGAAATGCATGATAAATACTTGATTATTTCCCTTTATCCTTTAAAGCTGATGAATTGGTTTCCTTTTTAAAAAATATTGTGAAAATTTGCATTTAAATGTGCATTTCATATTCTTGTTGAAGCTCAAATGACCCACCTTTGACCAGCATGTGGCTCCTGAGCCCTTTGGACCTGGCTATAATTATCTTTGATAACTTCTTTGCTATCTAGCATGATAATATGTTCTGAGCTCATCTTGTATATTTCTTGCTCTGGACCTAGAATTATCCGGTTCTCCAAGAATCGCACCCCCCGTCCCCCCCTTTTTTTTTTTTTGCGAGAAAAGATATTTTAAGTTCACAATCTGGGTGCTAGGGATGCTTATTGCTAGTAGCATGATAACTGTTTCTTGACAAAAGACCTCTTTATTTTCCAAAAAGTCTAGTCTTGTAAGTGTTAATTTTGCTAGTCCAAGCAGATAGACTTGGGATAAATTGTTTTCCTCTGGCCTAACTTCCTGCAGTTAATTGAGAGTTGCTGGAAAATCAACACTTCATTTTTGTCTACTTTTAAAATTTGAAGACATTTAGCAGTGCTGTGCCCCAGACATCTAATTTCATGGTCATTACCAACCTTTGCTGGTAAGAGGGAGGCCATTAAGATTAGAGTGAATTTAATTAATAATGCAGCTCAGGGTTATCGCAGAAGCTGTCTTAAAACTCAGAGTTGGGTCCTGTTTTTTTCTGAAAGTCTCAGGTAAATGCTTCCACAAAACCCTAATAGAAATTTGAATCAAGAAAACATACAGAGAAAGAATGTGGCTCAAGTGGCTGAGTGCCAGCTTCACACATAGGAGGTCCTGGGTTCAGTTCCTGATGCCTCCTAAAAACAACAACAACAACAACAACAACAAACAAACAACAAGCAAACAAATGAAAAAAACCAACTCAGGGGAGTCTATGTAGCTCAGTGGTTGAGTGCTGGCTTCCCACATATGAGGTCCCGGATTCAATCCTTGGTCCCAGTGCTTCAAAAACAAAAACAAATATATGCAGTGCAAAGGAGAGCAAGTGCTTGGTTTGTCACTTTGTGTAAACATGCAAAAATGACTTAATTAGCAGTTCTTTCCACATTTATGTCTCAACTTATATAGCTCTTACTAAATAAATTTAAGCTGTAAAGAAGTCGTAGCTTTTAAAACTTTTCATTTATTACATAATTGTTACATTCTTGAAGCAATTATAATAAATATCTAGGTGAGAATCTTTTCCTTAGCAATGGTCTGCATGGGGCTTGAGACATATTGATTCACATTTTATTAAGTCCCACTAAGTGCTGAACAGTTTATATATTTTTTCTTGCTGTCTGCACAGTAATCCTGAAATCTATGCTATATTTTCTCCATTTTATAGACTACAAAATGGAGGATAGGATATTTGAAAAATCATAGCTAGTACCTTCTGCATATGAGATCACAAGCCAGGACTTTTTGATTCCAGAGTGCCTGTTTTATCTGTTTTACCATAACACAGGCCTGGCTTTGACTAAACAACCAGAGATGAAATTGCTTCTCTTTTTATGAGTAGAATATGAATGGTCTTTGGGGTATAATTTGTTATTAATACTTCTTTTATCTCCTTGATTCTATTTGCAGGAATGAAAAATGAAAAATAATTCTAACATTTAAATGCATTATAAGAGGATAGCTCCTAATATTTTAAGTAGTTAATAACTTAAAAAATTAAAGACAGCTAACATCCTTAAGTAGATGCTAGTATATCTACTAAAGAGTGGGCATTCTGGGAGATACAAAATGAAAGAGGCATGATGCCTGCTCTTCCAGGATATCATAACCTAATGAAATGATAGATATGTGCATAAATAATATAGGAGTGTTTCCCTGCTGTCAGAAATGTCAAGCAAACTTTATTGGTTGAGGTTCTGGGAAGGCTGCCTGCCCTGGAAATAAAAGGTTGTATATGTTGGTATTTATGGGAGGTGAAGGGGTTGGTGACCTAGGAAGATCTTGACAGAATGCACTTAGGTAAATTGAGGCTGGGATAAGGGTGTGAACAAAGAAGAAAGATTTTGACCATTGGAACAACTCGGAGAGTACAGATAGGTACACCACTAAATTCTTTTTTTTTAAACCTTATTTTGTACATTTAATAATTGAAAATATAAACAATTAAAAACTAAAAAGAAAACACATTGAATAAAAACACACATTTCTCAATTATATGTACTGGATTCATATAATTTTTTTTTTAATAATGCAATATGTTAAACAATGTATTTGGTTCATAGTAATGCATTCACACAATATTTGTCCTTTTGTGTCTGGATTGCTTCACTCAACATAAGGTCCTCCAGGTTCATCCATGTCATCATATGCTTTACAACATCATTTTTCTTATAGTTGCATAATATTTCATCATGAGAATACCACAATTTGTTTATCCATTGACCTGTTGATGGACACCTGGGTTGTTTCCAACTTTTGGCAATCGTGAATAATGCCACTATGAACATCGGTGTGCAGATGTCTTGTTTGTATGACTGCTCTCAGTTCTGATGAGTATATACCCAGTAGTGGTATTGCAGGGTCACATGGCAAGTCTATATTCAACTTCTGTTGGAACTGCTAAACAGTCCTCCAGAGTGGCTGTACCATTCTGCATTCTCACCAACAGTGAATAACTGTTCTTATCTCTCCACATCCTCTCCAACACTTGTAGTTCTCTGTCTTTTTAATAGTGGCCATTCTGAAGTGTGAAATGATATCTTATTATAGTTTTGATTTGCAATTCCTTAATTATTAGTGATGTTGAGCATTTCTTCATGTGTTTTTTTTTTTTTTTGCCATTTGTGTTTCTTCTTTGGACAAATGTCTATTCAAGTCCTTTGCCCATTTTTTAATTGGGTCATTTGTCTTTTTATTGTTGTAGCATCTCTTTATGTGTCCTATATATTAAACCCTTATCGGATATGTGATTTCCAAATATTTTCTCCCATTCAGTGAGCTGCCTTTAAAAAGGACTTTTGACAAAGTCCTGTGAAGTATAAAAGTGTTTAATTTTGAGGAGGTCCCATTTATCTATTTTTTCTATTTTTGGATGTGCTTTGGGTATACATTCCAAGAAACCACCATCTACTACAAGCTCTTGAAGATGTTTCCCTACATTTTTTACTAGTAGTTTTATGATCCTGGCTTTTATATTTATGTCCTTGATCCATTTTTGAGTTGATTCTTGTTTAGGGAGTGAGATAGGCATCTTCTTTCATTCTTTTGATTGTGGATATTCAGTTCTCCCAGCACCATTTGTTGAAGAGACTGTTTTGTCCCATTAACATTAACTTGATAGGTTTGTCAAAAACAAGTTGACTGTATAGGTGAGGGTTTATTTCTGGATTCTCAATTCTATTTCACTGATCTGTGTGTCTATCTTTATACCAATAACATGCTGTTTTGACTACTGTACCTTTGTAATATGTTTCAAGGTCAGGCAGTGAAATTCCTCCCACGTCACTCTTCTTTTTTGGAATGCTTTTGGCTATTCCAGTGCACTTTTCCTTCCAAATGCCTTTTTAAAAATTCTGTAAAGTAAGCTGTTGGGATTTTGATTGCTATTGCATTGAATCTATAAATAAGTTTTGGTGAGATTGACATCTTTATGATATTTACTATTCCAATCCATGAATATGGAATATCTTTCCTTTTGTTTAGATAGAAATTTGTTTAGAAATTTTTAAAATTTCTCTTAGCATTGTTTTCTGCATATAGCTCCCATACTTCTTGGTTAAATTAATTCGTAGGTATTTGAGTCTTTTTGTTGCTATTGAAAATAGAATTTTCCCCCTGATTTCCTCCTCAGATTGTTCAGTACTAATGTACAAAAGCATTATTGATTTTTGCACATTGATCTTGTATCCTGCCACTTTGCTGAACTCCTTTATTAGTTCAAGTAACTTTGTCATGGATACTTCAGGATTTTTAAAGTACAGGATTATGTCATCCACAAACAGTGAGAGTTTTACTAACTCTTTTCCTGTTTGGATGCCTTTAATTTTTTTTTTTTCCTTGTCTAATTGCCCTAGCTAAAACTTCTAGTACAATATTGAATAACAATGGTGACAATGGGCATACTTGTCTTGTTCCTGATCATAGAGGGAAAGCTTTAACCTTGCCCAATTGAGTATGATGTTAGCTGTGGATTTCTTATATATGCCTTTATCATATTGAGGAATTTTCCTTCTATTCCTATCTTTTTTTAATATCAAATTTTTTGTTGTCTTTTTTTAAAGATACATAGATCTTTAAAAAATATAAGAGGTTCCCATATATCCCACTCCCACCCCCCACCCCCACCCCCACTACTCCCACATCAACAACCTCTTTCATCAGTGTGGCACATTCATTGCATTTGGTGAATACATTTTGGAGCACTGCTTTACACTGCATGGATTATAGTTTACATTGTAGATTACATTCTCCCCCAGTCCATTTAGTGGATTATGGCAGGATATATAATGTCTTTCATCTGTCCCTGCAATATCATTCAATTCAGGACAACACCAAGTCCTGAAAATGTCTCAGTATCACACCTCTTCTTCTTTCTCCCTGACCTCAGCAACTACCGTGGCCACTGTCTCTACATCAATAATACAATTTCTTCCATTACTAGTTCTATAGTAATATAGTTCACAATAGTTCTATAGCAGAATACCAGTAAGTCCACTTTAATCCATATTTTATTTCTCCATCCTGTGGACCCTGGGATGGTGTTGTCCACTCCACCTCTAAATCCAGAGGGGGCTTAGATCCCATGTGGCTGATGGTTGGGATTCTCCTTCTTGGTTCCTTGGTGTGGTGGTTGACCATCTTCACCTCCCAGTTAGCTGACCTGAGTAAGTCCAACAAACCAGAGAGTAGGTGTTGTGACTCGGCTGAAGCTCAGGGCCCAGCTGGCACATGGACAATCCAGAGATTCAGTCTCCTGAGCATATACCAACCCTAGTGCCAACCACAGGTTCAGTAAAAGTGTCAGAAGAGGCATGTGTAGAAGTCACTTCTGAGTCCACCTCCATCACACTCAGGAGCACAAATTCCAAAGTAGGGCTCACTGGCAAGGCACTGAACTCCAGAGTCAACTCTCATGACTGTAGAACCTGTGTGTCTCTGTAACCCTCAGGAGCACCAGTACCTGGGGTTGTACATACTTTGGCTCTCTCTGGGATCCTGCTGAGATGTCCATAAGTGCAACCCTTCTGATGACCTCCTGACTCATTTTGAAGTCTCTTAGCTATATAAATTCATTTGCTTTTACCATTTCCCCTTTTTAAAAGATCTTTTTCCAGTTGCATAACTAGCTGGTGATTGATAGTAATCCCTTGGAGCCAGAGAGTCTCATCCCCAGGAGTGTTGTTCCATGCTGGGGAAAAGGTAATGCATGAGTTTGCCTTAGAGAGTGGTCACGTTTGAACAACATGGAGGCTCTCAGGATACAACTTTTAGGCACCCTGAAGCTCTAGGTCTAGTTGGAATTTCAAGCACACAGGCTCATAAGCATAGTCATCAGTATCAAGGACCCATCATTGGAACATCCTTCTTTACTGGTCTTTGCCCTTGCTCTTGGGGGTTTGTTGCTGTTCCATTGGGGAATGTGACAGAGCTTCCTTGGTGGGAACTCAGCACTCCCACAGTTGTTGTGTGTAACTCTACCTACTATGATGATACCCAACAAATATCTGAACATATTTATATACCCTATATACATGCCCTGGAGAAATCCTCCCACCCATTCGTCCCCCATCAATGACACCCCACACCAGTGCACCTCCCCTGTCATAGTTGAACCCCTCTGTGATCCAAAACTTCTTCAAAAATGAAACCTATGATATTGCCAAATTCAATTAGTAGGAAAATGAAAGGTTTAAAGATTATAAATAGAATACATAATAATTTAGAAAAAGTAAAATAAAGTAAAAAACAAATTGGGGTATTAAAAAATGAAAAATATCATATAACTTTGCTTTTGATGTTTTGCCTTTCATCAATGTAATAGGTGTTGCCCTGTATGTACAGTGGCAAGGCAATCTCTTCCACTCCTTCTTTAGTGTCTACATCCTTTTTTCTTTTAAAATTTTTATTATGTCTTCAAAAAAGTTTTAGATTATAGTAAACTTACTTATACAATACAGGGGACTCCCATATACTGATTGGTAGTAATCCTTCAGTGCCAGGGACAGACTGTACACTTTTATAAATTTTGGTTCCATTATGGTTTACATTTTAGGTGATACAATTTTATAAATTTTTGGTGGAATTTAATATGGCCTATATCCATTGTTTGAAGTGTTTTTTATAAAAAAAAGCAATGCTGGATTTCGTCAAATGCCTTTTCTGCACCTTTTGAGATTATCGTGTGTTTTTCTCCTTCAATTTGTTAATGTGATGTATTATGTTGATTAATGGAAGCGGGGGGGCGGGCCGCGCGGGCCTCACTTCTGGGCGGGCACCAGGTCGTCGATGGCCTGGCCCCGCTCCAGCCGCTGCTCCATCTCTATGAGCAGCTTCATGCCGTCCACCACCATCCCAGGCGGTTGGTGTTGGAGACGTCGAAGGGTGCCCACGGTGGCCGTGTCCACGCCCCCTGTGACAAAAAAAAAACAACAACAAAACACCAAAAAAAAAACCAATGGAAGTTCAGGGAGCCGAGGGAACTTCTCCTGAGCCCCAGAGGGAGAATGCTTCCTCTGCCCCTGGAACAACAGCAGAAGAGGCCATGTCCCAAAGCCCACTCCCTGCTCGTGAGGGGTGCTCCCGAGAGGAGCAGGACACAACATCAGCTGAGACGGATCAACATAAGAAAATTAGATTAATTTTCTTATGTTGAACCAGCCTTGCATACCAGGATAAATCCCACTAGGTCATGATGTAAAAGTCTTTAGATATGCTGTTGGATTCGATTTGCAAGTATATTGTTGAGAATTTTTGGATCTATGTTCATTAGAGTGATTGCTCTGTAATTTTCTTTTCTTGTAGTATCTTTATGGCTTTGGTATTAGGGTGATGTTGGCTTCATAAAATGTGTTGGATAATTTTCCCTCCTCTTCAATTTTTTTGGAAAACTTTAAACATGGTGTTAATTGTTTTCAAAATGCTTGGTAGAATTCACTTGTGAATCCATCTGGTTGTGAACTTTTCTTTGCTGGGAGATTTTTGATGAGGAATTCAATCTCTTTAAATGTGATTGGTGTGTTAAGTTCTTGTATTTGTTGTTGTGCCAGTGTAGGTTGGTTGTGCATTTCTAGGGATTTGTCCATTTCATCTAGGTTGTCTAATTTGTTGGCATACAGTTTCTCATAGTATCTTTTTTTTTTTTTCCTGTGGGGTCAGTTTTAACTTCCCTCCTTTCATTTCTGATTCTACTTATTTGCAGCTTCTCTTTTTCTTTGTTAGTCTGCTGGGGGTTTGTCGATTTTATTGATCTTCACAAGGAACCAACTTTTGGTTTTGCTGATTTTCTCTATTGTTTTATTGTTATAAATTTCATTTATTTCTGCTCTAATCTTTATTATTTCTTCTTTCCTTCTGCTTGTTTTGTGATTGGTTTGCTGCTCTTTTTCTAGTTTCTCTAGTTGTTTAGTTATATCTTTGAATTTAGTTCTCCTTTTTTAATATAAGCATTTAGGGCTATAAATTTTTCTCTCAAGACTGCCTTCACTGTATCACATAAGTTTTGATAAGCTGTGTTCTTATTTTTATTTGTCTCAATAGATTTACTGATTTCACTTGCAATTTCTTTTTTGACCCACTGATTATTTATAAGTGTGTTTTTCAGCCTCCACACATTTGCATTTTCATTCCATTATGATCTGAAAAGATGCTTTGTATAATTTCAATTTTTTTATATTTATTGAGAGCTGCATTGTGCCCTAACATGTGGTCTATCCTGGAGAAAGATCCATGGGCACTTGTGAAAAATGTATAACCCAATAAATTTGGATACAAGGTTCTGTACATGTCTGCTTGGTCTCATTTATCATATTGTTCAAGTTATATGTTTCCTTGTTTATCTTCTGCCTAGTTGTTCTATCTAATGATGTGAGTGGGGTGTTGAAATCTCCAACAATTATTGTAGCAGTGCCTATTTTTCTCCCTTCAGTTTTGCAGAGTTTGTCTCCTGTATTTTCGGGCACCCTGTTTAGATGCATAGATATTTATGACTGTTATATCTTTCTGGTGGATTGTTCCTTTTATTAAAATATAATGGTTTTCTGTATCATAATTTTTTGCATTTAAAGTCTGTTTTGCCTGATATTATGATAGCTACCCCTGCTCTTTTCTGGTTACTATTCATGAGGAGTATCTTTTTTCCAATCTTTCACTTTCAACTGGTTTGTATCTTTGGGTCTAAGGTGAGTTTCTTGTAAGCAGCATATGGGTGACTCATTTTTAAAAATCCATTCCTTCAGTCTCTATCTTTTTATTAGGGAGTTTAATCCATTCATATTCAATGTTGTTACTGTAAATGCACTATTTACTTCCTCCATTTTATTCTTTGGTTTTCATATGTCATATCATATTTTTTCTGTCTTTTTACTCTTTTGGTTATCCTTTCTGCTATTTCTTCTATACTCTCCTCCAAACCTGTCTCTCCTGTCTTTCTTTCACGTTCTAAGGCTTCCTTTAATATTTCTTGTAAAGTTGGATTTTTTTTTTGTAAACTCTCTTAGTTTCTGTTTGTTTGTGAATATTTTATACTCACCTACTTGAAGGATAATTTTGCTAGATAAAGAATTCTCAACTGGTAGTTTTTCTCTTTTAGTTTCTTAATTGTATCATACCACTGTCTTCTCACCTCCATGGTTTCTAAGGAGAAATCTGTGTTAAGTGTTACTGGATATCCCTTGTATGTGATGGTTTGCTTCTTTCTTGCTGCTCTGAGTTTTCTCTTTATTTTTGACATTTGTTATTCTGAGTAGTATGTGTGTGTGTCTTGGAGTAGGTCTATTTGTGTTTATTCTGATTGGGGTATGGTGCACTTCTTGAGCACGTAAATTCATTTCTTTTGTGAGAGTTGGGAAATTTTCGTCTATATTTCCTCAAATATTCTTTCTGCCCCCTTTTCACTTCTCTTCTCTTTCTGGAACTCCCATGACACATAAGTTATTGTGTTTTGTGTTGTCATTCAACTTTCTGAGCTCCTGATCAATTTTTTCCATTATTTTCTCTCTCTCTCCTCTTTTTTCTCTTCAATTTTAGCTGTTTTGTCTTTAGTACCACTTATTCTTTCTTCTCTCATTTCTGCTGTTGTATGCCTCTAATGTTTTTTTTTAAGATTTATTATTTATTTATTTCTCTCCCCTTCCCCACCCCCCAGTTGTCTGCTCTCTGTGTCCATTCATCATGTATTCTTCTGTGCCTGTTTGTATTCTTGTCAGTGGCACCAGGAATCTGTGTCTCTTTTTGTTGCATCATCTTGCTGTGTTAGCTCTCCATGTGTGTGGCACCACTCCTGGGCAGGCTGCACTTTTTTCATGTTAGGCGGCTCTCCTTACAGGGCGCATGGGCTCCCCTATGTGGGGGACATCCCTGTGTGGCAATGGTACTCCTTGCATGCATCAGCACCATGCATGGGTCAGCTCATCACATGGGCCAGGATGCCCTTGGTTTGAACACTGGACCTCCCATGTGGTAGGTAGATGCTCTATCCATTGAGCCAAATCTGCTTCCTATCTAATGTGGTTTTTTTCCCAGAAGATTTATTTTTATTTACTTATTTCTCTCCCCTTCCCACTCCCCCCCCCCAGTTGTCTGTTCTCTGTGTCCATTTGTTGTGTGTTCTTCTATGACCACTTCCATCCTTATCAGCCGCACTGGGAATCAGTGTTTCCTTTTGTTGTGTCATTTTGTTGTGTCAGCTCTCTATGTGTATGGTGCCATTCTTGGGTAAGCTCCACTTTCTTTAACGCTGGGTGGCTCTCCTTATGGGGTGCACTCTTTGTGCATGGGGCTCCCTTATGCGGGAGACACCCCTGCGTGGCACGGCACTCCTTGCATGCATCAGCACTGCTCATGGGCCAGCTCCATAAGGGTCAAGGGGGCCCAGGGTTTGAATGGTAGATCTCCCATGTGGTAAGTGAATGCCCTATCCATTGGGCCAAGACTGCTTGCCTCTAATATATCTTTGATCTCACCTATTGTGTGTTTCAATCCCATGAGCTCTGTTACTTTTCTGTTTAGGATTTCAAGTTCTCTTTGTGATGCTCAGTGTCTTCTTCTTTTTCTTCTTCTTCTTTATTTTCTTTTAAATGTTGAATTAAAAAATATGAGGTCTCCATATATCCCCCACCCCACCCATCTGACCCCTCCCACTTCAACAACCTCTTCCATCATTGTGGCACATCCACTGCACCTGGCAAATACATTCTGGAGCGCTGCTGCTCCACATGGATGGTGGTCCACATTGTAGTCACACTTTCCCCCAGTCTACCAAGTGGGCCACAGCAGGACACACAATGTCCAGCATCCATCCCTGCAGCACCACCCAGGCCAACTCCAAATCCTGAAAATGTTCCCACACCATATCTCTCCTTACATCTCCCTACCATCAGCAGCCACTGTGGCCACCCTCTCCACATCACTATTACAATTTCTTCCCTTACTAATCACAATAGTTCCCCTGCAGAACACCAGGAAGTCCACTCTAATCCATACTCTATTCCTCCATCCTGTGGACCCTGGGATGGTTATGTCCAGTCCCCCTCTACATCAAGAGGGTCCTTAGATTCCACATGGATGATGGATGCAATTCTCTTGCTTGTAGCTGTAGGCACTCTTGGCTCCCTGGTGTGGTGGTTGACCCTCTTCACCTCCCTGTCAGCTGGCCAGGGTAAGTCCAACAAACCAGAGGGTATAATTTATCTGTTTTCTGATATTGTCTTTCAACTCATTAATTTGAATATTCTCAAATTCTGCATTTCTTCTGGAGCTTTGATATATTCCTTTTCTTGGGCCATGTCTTCCATTTTCTTAGTATGGTTCATAAATTTTTGCTGAAGTGTAGGCATCTGATTAGGATGTAATTTACTCAGATGCTCAATTTCTTTGTCTTTTGTAGGGATATGTGGGAGGAGGCTCTTTGATTCTTGACCTGGATTGTTAGGATTGTCCTGCTGGTTTCTCAAAACTGGGCACTGGGCCCAGTAATTGGTTATAGACTTGCTTCCTAGGGCCTTGGGGAGGGAGGCTATAGAGGCTGGAAAAAGCCTCTCCTACTTATTTTTAATTTTCTTGTGTGCACTTCCTTGGTGTGCCAGCAGATGGAGCTCTTTGGCAGTTCTCAGTTCAATGCCTGGTCAGAGTGTATTTGTTGCAAAACAGATGGAATCAATGTGATAGAGCTCCCTGTCTGGAGTCTAGGAACCTTGTAATTCATACTTTCTCTGAGACAGTTCACCAGCTTTCTCCTGCAGCCCCTTCCTTTTTCCCAGGTTGGAAATAGTTCTACTCCCCTCTGAGTCCTTAGCAATCAGTCCCCATTAGTAGAGGAGGAGATTGGGAGGGCCATATATCTTTAACTCCTTGCTCGCTCCCAAGGCAAAGAATGGCACAGCCCCACCCAGCCCAGAAAGCCTCCTGGGAAACAGCAGACCAAATTTGTGGGTCAGAAGCTGAGTCAGCCTTAGGTTGTGTCCCTCTCTCTCCCCTTTCCTGGGATTGTAGATCCCTAGAGTCCCCTTTGCCTGTAGCTGCAGGCCCAGAGGCTATAGAATTCTAAAGTGTCTTTAGTGTGGGGAATGGTGCTGGCAGCACTAGCTGCTGGTTTCAACTCATAGTTCTATTGTCAAAGTTTCCCTCCTCTGCCCCTCTCTCCTCTAGGCAGTGTCCAGCCTTTGCCGGGTGTCCTAAACCCTAGGAGATCTTTTTCTAGGTTGTTTCAGCTTGTCCTCTAGCTATTTTTCTAGAGGAGAAGAGAGTCCCATATCTTTCTATTCTGCCATCTTTCCAGAAGTCCCCATCACTAGATTCTTAACCTCTGCAATCTCCATTCTATGTCTCTCCCACTCTTCATAATAAAATCACTGGAATTTGTAGTCTAAAATTGTTTTAATATCCTCATTCTCAGCTCTCTCAAATCTGGCTCCTTTATTCATCTCTCCATTGAGATATCTCTCCCTAAGATCATCAATGCTTTCTATGTGCCAAACTCTATTGGTACTTTTCATCTCTATTAGCCTGGGTAATTAATGCAAGTTTCCATAAAAGACAAACCCCAAAATATCAGTAGCTTAGCACAACAAAACAAAATTTCCTCTCTCCATCACATTCAGTCTAATGCTGGTCAGATGACCCCTTCTATCCTGTAGCTATGCCATATGAAATAGATAACTTTTCTGATCATCAGCTGTTACATAAGAAACTTTCCAAAAATTTAGTGGCTTAAAACAATGATAGCATTTATTTGGCTCATATGACCATAATTAGAAAATTGCTTGATAGATACAGCTTTATTTTGTTCCACTTAGCATCTGCTGGAGGAGCTTGAAGGCTGAGGTGTGTAGTCATCTGAAGCCTCCCTCACTTGTTGGGATAGTTTCTAGAGCACCCACACATGACCTTTCCATGGGGTTGCTTGGCTTCCTCACAGCATGATGTCTTGGTTCCAAAGGTAAACATCCCAAGAAAGTGCAAGGTGGAAGATGAATCCTCTTTTCTAGCCTCCTTTGAGAAGTCATGTAGCATTGCTACCACTACATTGTATTCTTCGGAAATGCATCACTAAGGCTGACTCCACATCTATCGATTTGCCTCAGCAGCATTTACACAGTTAACTTTTCTTCCACATAAGACGTGTTCTTCTCTTCATTGCTATGACCCCACATTATCCTGCCTTTAATCATACTTTTTTTTCTGATGCATAACCCCAAATCTGTGATATGATCTGGCTGCCACATACTTCTGCACTCACATTTTGTACTTTGTTCTTCCTTGCTTTTTCTGTTCCAACCAGAAAAGCTATTCTAATCTCTTATCCAGACCATATTCCCTTGTACCCTGAGACCTTTGCCCAGGCTGTATCTTCTGCCTGGGATGCTCTTCTCTTAGCTCTGGTGTTTCTTCTTCAAGTAGTTTTTCTTGACCCTCTAAAGTAGTAAATCTACCTTTGATAGCCTCTAATAGCATCATATATACCTCCGTGTCAAAGCATTTATCAAAATTTGCAATTATCTTGATTATTTTTATTTATTGGCTATCTTCCTTTCTATTATGTAAGGTTAAAGAAAGGAATATGTCTGATTTGTTAATCAATATATCCCTAAAGTTTATCTAGCACAGTTTCTGGCATATAATAAATATTTGTTGAATAAATGAATGTTCCACTCAGGCTAGAAATCTTGTGGTAGCAGGAAATATAGTCCATTTTTTATCAATAATTGTCAAGTGTGGGCAATGCCAGTTCCCTAAAGGATGTTTGAAAATGTGTGTGTGTGTAGGGGGAGGATCTTGACATTTATGTCTTTATGCAGTGGTCAGGTATGTTTACTATCATATAATGAATAGACAGTCTCATAAAACAAAGAATTACCTTGCAGCATGATCCCTCTGTGGCTTTGAGAAATAATGTACTAGTGGTTTAACTGCCCTTCCTCGCTATGCGTATTAGAAAGAGCAAGTATTAAAGCCTGACGAAGAAGGGATGTTCTGTAGCACTGAGTCTCCCCACCCCATCTTCTCCATTCTGTAGAGGTACCATGGAAAAGGGTGGAGAGCTTTGGGTTTCTACTTAAAAGTATAATTATGGTAAAGAGTTAGGACTTCTTGGCCTTGCAGACAGTGGAGACCTGTCTTCTTCCATTAAGCAGGAAATGGGGTCCCTGAAATTAGATATGGTTGCCTGTATGTATTGTTAGGAAAACAAATTCATGGCTCCAAGGACAGTGTTTTGTCTCTGGAGTAGAGCAAAGAGTAACAAACATGAATCAGATATATTCAAATTGGTTATTATGATGGTGCTGGGAAAGCAGATGGGATGAAATGTCAACTTGATCAAAATGCTTATAGCATTTTCAAATGTATTGAAGTTATATACTGAATAAACTCCCCCCCCCCCTTCCCTTAAATTTCTCTGAAGACAGGGATTACAAACAAGAGATAAGCATTTATTATCTCTCACAGTTTCCATGGGTCGGGAATCCTGAAGTGTATTGTTTGAGTGTTTCTAACTCAGTGTCTCTCATTAGATTGCATTCAGATGTCAGTTGGGGTCACCCTTACCTGAAGGCCTGCCTGGGGCTGAAGGATCCACTTCAAATGCGGCTCAATCACATGGCTGGCAAGTTGGTGCTGACTATTGGTAGGAGGCCTCAGTTCCTCTCCTCATGGACTGCTCACAAGATTTCTTGAGTATCCCCTGGGTCGCCCCCCCCCCCCCTTCCACTAGCCCTTGAAGACACCAAAGCAAAAGCAGCAATTCTTGTGTTCTATTTTCACTCAGAATATCTTGACCCAGTGTGGGAAAGGGCCTATACACAAAGGCATGAAAACCAAGAGGTAAGGATCACTGCGGTGTATCTTGGAGGTGGACAACCTCAGTGACCTAGCCAATGTTCCAAGGTTGAGTTCAAAGAGGTCTGATTGTTGGTGTAAGAATCCCAGTTTCCTGAGGTTCTGGATAGATAGAGTCTAAACTAGTCTGATGGCCTTTGGTATAAGAGGGGAAATGAGAGTTAGAGGGAAGATATTTTTGGGGAGGGTTGGGCTGGAGAGTGGGGGAGTTCCTTTTACCTGGTTCCACAAATGGAGGTTAGAGGCAATCATTTTTAAACTCTGTGTGGGGAGAACAGTAAACATGTTTTTCTCATTGATTAAATGTTTGTTGAGCCCCCAAGATTGTGGTCCTACCCTGCTACTACCAGAGAAAAATTAATGGGAAGCTGTGATGTGGTGGATTGAATCATGTACCCTAATTTAGACATATTTTTGATCTTGATCTGCATTCCTGTGACTGTGAATCCATTGTAATAGGATCTTTGAAGGTGTTACTTTAGTTAAGGTGTGGCCACACTGAATGATGCAGGGCCTTAATTCAGATTACTGGGATCCTTTATAAGCATTAGAAATTCAGACATAGAGAGAAAATCATGAGATGGAGTTGGAAGTAGGAAGTCAGCAGGAACCTGGAAGAAAAAGAAGAGGGCTCATTATGTGACAGGAAAGCCCAAGAACTCAAGGATTGCCAACCAGTCAGAATGCTCCCGATGCTGGGAGAAAGTATGTCCTCTAGGCTCTGAAATCAGGAGCCAGTAAATTTCTGTTGTTTAACCCAACCCTTTGCACAGTATTTGTCACAGTAGCCTGGGAAAACGAAAATAAATGGTGTGGCAGTTTGGTATTGTTTATTAATTCCAAAATAGATATTGGATTGTGTTTGTAAACTGGTCTGTTCCTCTGAGCATATTAGATTGTACTAGACTCAGAGGTTTCACTTTTAGTTTATTAAATCAAAATAAGGTTTTTTATTTGACTGCATCATTAGGGCAACTAGATTTGAGTCCCTGCTTCCCCGCCCCTCCCCCCCCCCAAAACACACACACACTTTGAGGGCTATATAAACGGGTGTTCAATCAAAGACAGGGAAGTAAATACATGGAGAAGGAGAACACACAGAGCCTAGTTTTGAATGCTAGAGCCCCAGGGAGAGAGCTGAGCTGTTTCCCTGAGAGTTTAAAGCTGAAGAGACCAGAGCCCTAAATAGCTGAGAAAGCCTGGGAGAAAAACAAGCCCCTGAGAGAAAGCAGAGCCTTATGCTAGCCCACCGCTGAGATTGGAAGAAGCTGGGACCACAGGGTCTTCGGAGGGGGAGGAAGGTTGAACCCTTGCAGAGACAGGCAGTCATCTTGCTCCAACTCGTGGCCACAGATTGCAGTGAGGGAAGTAACTTACTCTTTAAGGCATGGTAACTGTGAGCTTTTACCCCAAATAAATACCCTTGATAAGAGCCAACAGATTTCTGCTATTTTGCATCAGCACCCCTTTGACTGACTAATACAGATGGTATGATATCACAGCTAGGCTGAGAGGAGGAAAAAAGTGTTATCTTAAGTTTCTTTTCCCAAGAGGAAGAGCTTGGAGATTGTTTGAACTTTGTGAAGACCCTGAGTTGGGGAGACATAGAGTATAGATGAGACAATGAGGTACAGCAGCCAAAAGTTATAGCCAAGTCTTGCAATGGTCTTCTAGTACTCAGGAAAACGACTTGAGATCGGGTTCCTTGTTAGCATGGTCCATAAAATGAATTAAAGTTTTAAAAATATATTTTTATTAGAGACGCTGCAAAATTACAAGATAATCATGTACATGTGTCGAATTCCCATACATCACTCCTCCACCAATACACTACATTGTTGTGGAACATTTGTTACAGATTATGAGATAATATCATAAGACTAATACCACCAAATATGGTGTATAGCATACATTTAGTATATTTTTTTGATACCCCCCTATTATTAACATAGTCCAGCTTTGGCATTGATAGATGAGTATTATAGTATTGCTGTTAACTATAGTCCATTGGTTACATTAATTATATTTTTCCCATGCTTCTCCACATTCTTACCACTTTGCAATAGCGATGTATATTTGTTCATAGAAGTACATTCTTGTATTTGTACTTTTAACCACTTCTGGATTCATTATGTGATTCAGTCCCTAATTATT
Organism: Dasypus novemcinctus; assembly: GCF_030445035.2. NCBI lineage: Eukaryota > Metazoa > Chordata > Mammalia > Cingulata > Dasypodidae > Dasypus > Dasypus novemcinctus. The sequence goes on along the minus strand of NC_080673.1, from coordinate 52,622,678 downwards.
CTCTAGCTTTCTTTCAATTGACACTTATATTCTTAGACTACCCTTTTCAGCCAAACCCCATTTATAAACAACCTGTATTAGTTCTGCTCACTATATAATGTGTTACTGTCAACTCTATCCACTTCCACACTTTTACAGTTAACTTAATGAAAACTTCTACATGCATTAAGCATCAGCACCCTTTCTCAGCCCTCCTATCTCTTAATAGGCTGTATTCTCCATTTTAACTCCATGTGTTTATTCTTCATTTTTAGTTCATGTTAGTGAGACCTTGCAATATTTGTTCTTTTGTGTCTGGCTTATTCCCCCTGATGAAGTCCTTTGAATCACAAAAGTGTTTAAGTTTGAGGAGGTCCCATTTATCCTTTTTTTTTTTTTCATTTCTCTGGATTGAAATTTTAAAATGGAGAGGACTACAGATTTGTAACCAAAATGAGATTATCTTACTTTTTCTAAATGACTTAAAAAATATGGAATCACACTGGGATGCCCGTAAGATAGCTTGCTGAGAGTAAGGTTCCATTGAGCTGACTTGGTAGAAGTTTGTGTTACATTAAAAGAATTTCATGTACTTATCTCAGTAAGTTGTAACGCTTCAATGAAGAACCATCTGTTGTGTCCTCCTAAAAGCTATGGTGAAGTCCAAACCCAGGTACATGTGAATGTGACCTTATTTAGACATACACAGTGTTTTTACAGATGAAATCAAGTTAAAATGAAGTCCTTATCAGGAGAGAGAGATTTGGAGTCAGAGGGAAAAGGCGGCCATGTTGAATCAAAGGGTAAGATTGGAGTTTTGCTGCCACAAGCTGAGGAATGAATGCCTGGGGCCACTAAAAGCTGAAAGAAGTAAGGAAGGATTCTTCCCTACAACTTTGGAGCAAGCATGACCCTGCCGACACCTTAATTTTGGACTTCTATTTCAGAAGTGTGAGAGAGTAAATTTTTATTGTTTTAAGCCACCCAGTTTGTGGTCCTTCTTTTCAATTCTAGGAAACTAATACTCTGCCCTTTTCAACACTGAATAATGTTATGGCAGTGATGGTAATGACAATCATCATATTAATAATGTACCTTAGTGCCAGAGGCTAAATTTTCTATGTTAATAAACATTCTTATGTCTCAGTTGTGCCATGTTTTTCTTGACCAGAGCTGTCAATGCTAAGGAAATTATGGAGGGATAATTGTGCCTCCCAGATACAGGGAATGATTGCAAAGTATGGAGTAGCATAGGGAGCCTCTAATAAATATTATCATTCTGTTTAAAACAGGAAGGAAGTGGCAGAAAATCAGCATCCAAATGTTGATCTAATAATAGTAAAGAAATTGTGCATTCTTCTGTGGCAAAAGTTGTACAAAAGACAGAAGCCAAGCTTGAAAGTAGGGGACAGAGAGTCCCCTAGGTTTGTAGGTTTGATTTGAATCGCGCTTTGGATTCATTTGCTTTAAAATAGTATATAGATGGAGTTGAAGGAGCTTTCTGATAATGTATTGATAAACCATTTTCCATCAATTCTTTTATAACTGCTGAAAGTATGGGATTTTAAATTTGTTGTGTAATCTTATCTGTGAAGCAGATCTTTAAAATTATGTAATTTTTGCCTTTGGACAATGAATTGCAAACAAGAGATTAATCAAAACTTTCATGTTTATGCAGTGCTTTTTAAAAATGTGACTAATTTTCTGATGATATTCATAATTTATTTAGATTTTAATAAACCTTCTACATTTCAGCCGATCCATCCTTATTCAAACTTTAAAAATACATAAGAAGAAGAAACAAAACAGCCTTAAACCATATTCTTTAATGTCTTAACATATGTAACGTCCTAGTGCAAAGTCCTGACAACATAAAACGCATGCGGCAGAGAGGAAATGGCATGGGTTTTGTAGTCAAAGAGACTTCAGTTCAGGTTTAAATCCCTGATTCAATCACACTTGAGCAGTGTGACATGAGGGAAGTTATGACATCTCTCTGAATATGCAGTTCCTCATCTACAAAACTAGTGCAACCCTTCACATTCATGTACTTTAACTGTAGTATAAAACCTTCCTTATCTCTTCTCATTATGAATTTTAAAAGACTGCATAAATATGCATAACAGAGGGATGAATGTATCAAAATCTGAATTCCCTGTAAGTTTTGCAAAATTATATATCATGCTATATGCAAGAGTGCCCTTGTTTTTTTTTTCTCTTACAAATGGTGATCAATTACCATTGTTTTTAAGTTTGAAAGATTATAACATTTTATTATAGTAAGTGCATCCTTATTTTTTATATGTCTCTAGAAAAGAAACAAGTACATACCAGTGGGCTTAATATGTAAGGGAGAACACATAACCAGGTATGAATACAAAAGAATAACTCTAATTATAATTATAATTAGATACAACTACAAATACAATGAATTCAACAAAATTTCTTTTGAAGTTTACTGTATATCATACTTTTTTAAAGTATTGTGGATAAAGCAGTGAATAAAGAATATACAATATCTATTCCTGTGTACAAACTTGAAATATACAAACAGAACTTGTAAGATTATTAGCAAAATGAAGCTAGAATTTGAAAAATCCTGAAAGTCAGTAAAATGGGGTTACTCTATCTCTAGTCTGAAGAAAGGGCTTAGCCTACTGTTTGGAGGAAGAGTATGAAGCTGAGGTAAGGTGAAGCTTTGGTAGAACTAACTCCTATATTACTGCATCTCCATTAGTTCAGTCTTAAGCTGTGTTGGAAGTTCATTTCAGAAGATAACACCCTTTAATCACCTGCCAGTGATAAGCATGGTGAGGGAAAATGCATTGTTATTTATAAGAAAAAAATAAAGGAAAATAACATTTTTCCAGTGGATATCTCTTATTATGTTTCTCAGCGCATAAACTCAACCCTATATTTGTGTATCTGCTTCTCCTGAGTCCATGTGATAAGGTGATGGGGACTCCACTCCAACTCTAGGGGTGGTACACATGACCCAGGCTTAGCCAATTAGAATATCAGGTGTCACTGACCACTATGATTGCTTCAGGGATGACCACTGCAGAACAATTAGATAAGAAAAGAAATAGAAGGCATCCACATTGGAAAGGAAGAAGTAAGACTATGCCTATTCATAGAAGTCACGAGCGTATGTATAGAAAATCTGAAAGAATATACTAGAAAGCTACCAAAAGTAATAAATGCATTCAGCTAAATGGTGGGATATAAGATCAACACACAAAAATTAGTGGTGTTTCTATACATCAGCAATGAACAATCCAAAATGGAAATCAAGAAAGCAATTCTATTTACAGTAGCAACTAAAATAATAACATATCTAGGAACAAATTTACGCAAAGATGTAATAGACTTGTATATAGAAAAACTACATATCCTTGCTGAATGAAATGAAAGAAGACCTAAATGAATGGAAAGATATCCCATGTTCATATATTGGAAGATTTAATGTTGGAATATAAATATTATTTGCAATAATGACTGGCAGGCTCAATATAATCTTAATCAAAATTCCAACAACTTTCCTTGTAGAAATGGTAAAGCTTATTATCAAATTTATATGGACAAGCAAGGGCCCCTAGCTAGTCAAAACCATCTTGAAAAAGAGGAACAAAGTTTGAGAATTAACACTTCCTGATTTCCAACTTATTACAAAGCTGCATTAATAAAAACAGTGTGGTACTGGCACAAGAACACACATGTAGACCAATGGACTAGAAATGAGGGTTCAGAAGTAAACCCACACATGTATGGCCAATTAATTTTTGACAAGCGTGCAAGTCCACTCAATGGGACTTCAATAAATGGTTCTGAGAAAACTCGATATCCATATTCAAAAGAGTAAAAGTGGATCCCTATTTCAAATCATACACAAAAAATAACTCAAAATGGATCTGAGACCTAAATATAAGAGGTAAAACTATGTAATCCTTTGAAGAAAACAGGGAAATAGCTTTAGGACGCTGTATGAGGCAATGCATTCTTAGACTTCAAACCAAAAGCATGAACCACACAAGAAAAACAGATAAACTAAACTTCAATAAAATTAAAATATTTTGTGCGTTAAAGAACAAGATCAAGAAAATAAAAAGACAACATGCAGAATTGGAGAAAATATTTGGAAATCATATATCTCGTAGGGATTTAATATTCAGAATACTTAAAGAAACCCTACAACTCAACAACAAAAAGACAAATAACCCAATTAAAGACTTGAACAAGACATCTCTCAAAAGAAGATATACTGGGAAGTGGATTTGGCTCAACTGATAGAGCATCCACCTACCACATGGGAGGTTAGGGTTCAAACCCAGGGCCTCCTGACCCATGTGATGAGCTGGTCCATGCGCAGTACTGATGCACGCAAGGAGTGCTGTGCCACGCAGGGGTGTCACCCATGTAGGCAAGCCCCACACACAAGGAGTGTGTCCAATAAGGAGAGCCCCCCAGTGCCAAAAAAGTGCAACCTGCCCAAGAGTGGCACCACACACATGGAGAGCTGATGCAACAAGATGACGCAACAAAAAGAGACACAGATTCCCGGTCCTGCTGACAAAAATACAAGTGGACACAGAAGAACACATAGTGAATGGACACAGAGAGCAGACAACTGGGGGGAGCGGGGCAGGGAAGGGGAGAGATAAAAAAAATCTTAAAAAAAAAGAAGATATACTATTGATAAGAAAGCACGTGAAAAGAGGTTCAACATCATTGTCATCATGGAAATGAAAATCAAAACCATAATAATATGCCATTTTATATCCATTAGAATGCATTAGAATGGCTGGTATTTAAAAAATGGAAAATAACAAGAAAGGGCACAAAGAAATAGGAAAATTCATTCATTGCTTATTGCTAAGTAAAATGGTACAGCTGCTATGGAAGACAGTTTGGCAGTTCCTCAAAAACCTAAGTATAGGGATACCATATGACCCAGCAGTCCCACTACTAGGTATACACGCAAAAGAATTGAAAGCAGGGACTTGAACAGATATTTGCTTACTGATGTTTATAGTGGTATAATTCACAATTGCCAAAAGATGGATGCAACCTGTGATGGTTAGGCTCATGGATCAACTGTCCAGGTAAGAGGGCCCAGTTTTTTGGTTAACTAATTGTACTGTGAGGACATTCCCTGGACTTAAATCTTCAGTGAGTTGATTGCATATATGGCTGATTACATCTATAATCAGCTGAGGACATTGCCTTCAGCAATGAGAGATGTCTCATCCAATTCAGTTGATGAATCCAATTCAGTTGATGAATTGATGAAGGTCTTAAAAGGGGAAATGATTTTAACAGTAGAGAGAGAATTTCCATCTCTACTGCAGACAATCAGCTTCTCCTGGGGAACTCATTAAGGACCTTTATTGGAGTTCTTGGCTTGCAGCCTGCCACAGAATTTAGACTTGTGCATCCCTATAGCCACATGATACAATTTTATAAAATCTCTAAATATTTACAGATATCTCCTGATGCTTCTGTTTCCCTAGAGAACACTGACTAAAACACAACCCAAGTGTCCATTGACGGATGGATGGATAGATAAAGTGTGTTAATGCAAACAATGGAATATTATCCAGCCATTAAAAGAATGATGCATATGACAACATGGATGAACTGTAAAGACATCATGTTGAGTGAAATAAGCCAGACACAAAAGAACATATATTGAATTGCCTGATTTGAAACAATTAGAATAAGCAAACTCACAGAGTCAGAATCTAGAGTACAGGTCATTAGGAGATGGGATGGGGATAAGAAATGGGAAGTTAAGGCTTAAAATGTACAGGATTCCTATTTGGATGATGGAAAAGTTTTGGTAATGGATGGCAGTGATGGCAGCATCATTATGAATGTGAGCAATGCCACTAAAGGGTACACTTGGAGTGCTTGAGATGGGAAAATTTATATTGCATATGTAACACAATTTGAAAAAGATAGAGACTAAGACAATAAGAATTAAATACATTAGTGAAGGTGAACTGAATCTAATAATGATAGTGAAAATGCCCAAAAGTACATTATTGCAACTGAACTGAAAAAAAAAGGCTATAGAAACTATATGCTTTACATCAATATTAATTTTTGAACTTGACAATTATACTTAAATGGCTACATAAGTGAATATTCTTTTTATTAGGAAATGTACATTCATGTATTAAGGGGTAAAGGAGCATACTGCTCCCAAATGTTTAGAAAATATATGCTAGATAGATAGAAAGATCAATCGATAGATAGCAGATAATAGAATGATATAATGAATGTGGCAAAAAATACTGAAATTTGGTAAATTGGGTATCTGGGTATATCTTAATTTGCCAGACTGCTATAACAAATACCACACAATGGGATGATTTAGTCACGGAATTTATTGACTCATCGTTTCAGAGGATAGAAGGCTTGTTTCCTCCTGGGATCAGTAATGTTCTGGCTAACTGGCATTCCTTGGCTTTCCCATCACATGGCGATGCCTCTCCTTACTTCCAGGATCCATTGACTTCTGGCTCCCAGTTTCTTACTTTGTCTTTCTCACTATGTCTGAATTTCTTCAGTTTATAAAGGATTCCAGTAATCTGGATTAAGTAAAAAACCTCATAGAGTTGGATCACAACTTAATTAAATAACAGCTTCAAGTGATCCTCTTTACAATGGGTTCATATCCACAAGAATGCAAATTAAGACCAAGAATATGTCTCAATTTGGAATATATAACTCAAGCCATCACAAAGATATATTGAAGTTTGCTGCAACTTTCCTGTAAGTTTGAAATTATTTAAAGATAAAAAGTTTTAAAATAATATCAAACAAATAAAAAAAAAACCTGTAAAACAGAAAAAACATTTGGGGCATTCTATCCAGAATTAGTTTAAAGAAATATATGAAAATTAATTCATTATTTTGTCTTTCTTCATTAAAAACAAAGACCTTGTTCTGGCATTAATCAATTTGATTGTCACTTTAATCACCAGATATGAATCAATGATTTTTCCTGAAATTAAATTTTTATATAAGAAAAGTGACAAAGCCCTAGATGCATAGGATTGTAAAAATCAGAGTATTGGAAGGACTCTGGATTTACCAAAAGGAATTTATTGGCTTACAGTTTCAGAGGCTAAAAGCCTTGTTTTCTCTTGGAGTCAGTAGCCTTTGTTTAGAGTCCTGTTCAACATGAACATTCTCTTTATGCCATTCCCCAAAGAGAAGCTTCCAACCTCTTGAATTTGTGCTATGAATGGAAGTTTACTATTATATAATAGCTATTTGGTCAGTTATAACTGTTACCTGTATTTTTTATATTTACCCATATTCTTGTATTTCCTTTCCAACTACAGAAGATAAATCAAATCCTTTTTGTACAATATAGCTCTTTAAATACTGTAATAGAACTATCATGTTATTCCTGTGGGTTTTTTTCTATTAAATACCCTAGGAACTATATCCATTTTCATAGGAGTATTTCTCTAAATCCTTTGTTGCCTATTTACCCTCATCTCCTTGAACTCCACTTATTAATGCTCTTCAAAAATGATGAAATCAAGACTGAGAAAATATGGGCTTTGCAGTCCCAGTGATAACACTATCTCCATTGCACTTGGCATTTTCAGCAGAGGAAATCCAAAGTGGCTATGAGAAATGGAAGCAACAAATGAGTATATTGTCTCACAATGTGACAACTGCAGAGAGATACACATTCATTTGGATAAAAAATTCAGTTGATGTGGTAGTTTGGAATTGCATGTACCCCAGAAAATCATGTTGTTAAAGCTAATCCATTCCTGTGGGTATAAACCTATTATAAGTCGGACCTTTTGATTGATAACATTACTTCACTTAAGGTATGGCCCAGGGTGAGTCTTAATCCTCTTACTGGAGTCTTTTTATAAATGGGATGGAGAGAGAGAGAGAGAGAGAGAGAGAGAGAGAGAGTCACTGGAGCAAGAAGCTGAAATTCATGGAACCAACAAAAGAAAGGAAAGATCAGCCAATGACACCATGTACCTTGTCATGTGGCAGAGGACTCAAGGACTGCTGTCAGCTGTTTTTGGGAGGGAAAGCATCACCTTGATAATACCTTAATTTGGACATTTTTCTCAGCCTCAACTTGTAAGCCAAAAAATTACCATTGTTAAAAGTCAGCCCATTTCCTGGTATCTGCTTTGAGCAACTTAGGAAAAAAACAGTTGACTTATTAAAATGGGTCCATTTTAAAGACCCAGCTTATGTTTCTGATAATTTAAGTATTTTCATCTTCTATATTTTCTAGTTCTTTCTCTACTTTTCATAGATTGTAAATTTTAAAAAAATTATTCTTTTTATCCCCCTCAAGCATTTTAATTTTAGATTTTTTTCTATGCCTGATTTATGGAAGTTATAACTGTAACATTGTTACTTACATAAGCCACATAAGCTATAATTTAAACCTTTTCAAATTATTAGAAGTATTGTTGTCACAGTATATACTAAAATTTTTAGTTCTTGGTTTTGTTACTCTTTGTTTTCATACCATATTGAATATTGTGGTAAGTTTAATCTGCTGATAATACAATTTTTGTATCCCCTGAGCAACTGATTGAATAATAAAGGCAATTAATTGTGGTTTGCTGGATGATAAAAAAAAATATGTAAAAACCTTTTGTTGCTGCTAATTAGGTTTTAAAACAGTCTTTTGGGAGCAATGTGGCTCAAGCAGTTAAACACCTGCCTTCCACATGGGAGGTCCTGGGTGTGGTTCCTTCTAAAGAAGACAAACAGTGGGCAGACAATGAGCAGACATTGAGCAAAAACAGTGAGCAGACAACGAGCAAAATCAACACAACAAGCAGAAAATGAGCACAAAATAAATAAATAAATAAAAACTATAATTTATTACAACTGATCTTATTGCTATCAGACATTTGTCTTTATGAACATTTCAAGTTGGGTTAAATATTTTAGCAAAAAATCATGACAATTTTGGATATAAGAATAGAAGCATGAACATTGTTTTACATTTTTATTTCCATAGCCTTTCAATTTAATCATTCTTTAAATCAGTTTTGTAAATGAGGGAAATTTTAACTATCAATATTTTTTTCAAAATAAATATCTCTATTTCTTTTGTTCTTATCTGCGTTGACAGTAAGGATAAAATGATATACTATCTTTCATGTAAATATTCATCCCACCAATATTGATTTTCCTATCTATTTGTTTTACTTAATTTTCCATGGCATACATCTATTGGTAAAGAACAGGTTAGAAAAATAAAAAGGAAAAAGGTAGGCTGGGGAATGTGTAGCTTGATATCTAGAAGGAAAATGAAGCTCATTTGACGTTGATGGTGTGAAAGGTATTTGGGCTGCTAACTGCTGCTTCTGGTTCTAATCTTTCCAAGCAAACATGGTTGAGATGTTGAGGTGGGCTTGTATTTCCCCCCTTGAAGGTTAGTGTGATCTTATGACTTGCTTTAGCCAAGAGAATAAGGGTAGAAGTGTCATGTGACACGTTGGTGTAGAAGTACTTAATATCCACATGAGGCTGCCCAGAACACTCTCCCTGCTGTGGTGAATGCCACAGTGCTGGGCTGTGTGAATGTGCTTCAACATCAAAGCTGTCAGCAAAGCTGAGCTCACACCTGGACGACAGTTTCCCAGGCCTCAGAGAACTTTGGGTGGGTGAGAAACAGCACTGCTATTCTATTAAATCCCTAATATTTCAGTTGTTTTTTAAATTACAAAGCATAAACCAATTCTGATTTATATATGTGGATACCATTTTTGTTTCTAGTTAATTGTTCTTTAATTGCCAGTCATTCGAATTTTCTTCATGTGCATGTCTTTTGACTGCTTATTGGTAACTAATAATCTTTTTCCCCTGTAGAGTATGAAGCCGTGAAGCTATAAAGCCTTCTATCTTTTCACTTATAGCATTCCAAATGATACGCACTAGACGTAATTTGTGGTTACTATGCTTTCTAATCCATTTGTGCTGGCTTCAACAAGGAGAATTTCTTGAAGTGCTGGGAGGGCATTTTTCTATTTGATTTTATGGGTGAACACAGTACACAATAGAAACAGTGAATAGTATGCCAACTGGATAGCAGAAAAGGATTTTAGAATTGCTTAAAAATTGAAAACCATTAGGTAACAGCATGCTTGTCTAACTTTAATAAAAATGACTGAGGAAATGACATTCTTTCTTCTTCAGAAATCCCTGTTCTTGAATGAATATGGTTAGCAAAGAAGTACTCATTTTGATGTGGACACTTCCTTAAAATTCATTTTCAGGAAGCGGCTGTGGCTCAATCAGTTGGGCTCCCGTCTACCATATGGGAGGTCCTGTGTTTGTGTCCTGGAGTCCCCCTGTGAAGGCAGGCTTGCCCCCATGCTGCGGAGAGCCACCCAGTCTGCAAGTGCAGTGGAACACCACCTGGTCCGCAAGTGCCACGGAGTGCCACCCGGCCTGCAAGTGTGGTGGAGAGACAACTCAGCAAGGTGATGCAACAAAAAGGGAGACAAGCAGAAAATGCAGAAGAGTACAGTGATGGACACAGAGAGCAGACAGCAAGCAAGCCACAAGGAGGGAGGGGAAATAAATAAAAATAAATACAGACACAGAAGAACGCAAAACAAATGGACACAGAGAACAGAGAGCACACAAAAAACTGCAAAGGGTGGGAGGGGGGATTAAAAAGAAATTCGTTTCACTTGGCACTTATTTTATGCCTTTTTATCCTTTGTACTAAAGTGATCCCTGGAAGGAAGAATTCAAGGTGCTTATTGGAGGAGGAGGCTGCATGGTGGTTCATTTGACTTGAACTCTTTTCACGTCTCTGTAATTCTTAGCTTGACATTACCTGGCCAAGGAAAGGATACTTTCTGATAGAAAATTAAGGACATTTGAGAATTCTAAAAACAAGCAAGCAAACAAACAAACAAACAAACAAACAAAAAACTATCCATTTAGTCCATTTATAAAATACAGTCATACAGAGCACATTCATTTACAGCCTTAATGAGGCTTGAATTGATCCTTCTAGGAATGTAGTTGCAGTGCCTGGTCTTCAATGCAGAATGCCTGGCACTTCTTTAATCTGCTGTGGTGTCATTATATATTGCAATCACCATGATGGCACCTGCTCATTAGAAATTCAATGAGTGCTCAGGAGGGTATAATGCACTTGCATTTGTATTCTGAAACACTTTAGCATTGGTGTCTTAAAAGTCATTTGATCAATCCCGTGTGCAGCTGCTGTTTTTATTTCAGGCAAATTAATGTGAAGATCATTGCAACATATTAAACAGATTTAATTGTTCATTGATCAAGCAGTAACATTAAAATTTTCTTACTTGAGGATGTACTTTTTCCTCCAATTTTGAAGGCATGAAATAAAATATTCTTTTTCCTTGCTTGATTGAGAGGTAAAGATAGAGGAAGAGGGACATTGAAATATATGTGAAACTTAACTCTTTAAAATTTATTTTTACCTAAGACTAGTTTCTTTGTTTAGGAATACAGAAGGTATATTATGTCTGTATGGTTTACTTATTAAATCACAGTTTCTGGTATATTGAATTTAAAAATATAATCTAAGTGAATTCAAACAATGCTGAATTTACAGATTGGTTACTTGGCTTTATTTTAATGGATTTAAAATGATTCTAAGTGGAGCTACAAGTTGCTGCAGTTAGGAATTTAGTATCTCTTCATATTTTTGCCAAGCTGTGTGAAACCCTCAAAACCTGAGAATAGAAGAAAAGGAGTAGGAACTGGCTTTTGTGAACTTACCGTGTTATGCAATAAAGTACTTATTTTCAGAAAAGAGATTAAAGGGGGAAAAAAAAGGAGAAATCCCTCCTCTCTTAAGTTCACCAAATGCAAAAGTTGCCACTTTTCCACTTTTCCATATAGTCTTGTTTTTCCTATGGTCATTATCAGTAGACTCTCCTTCTTCATCTTATCATTTTTAATGATTTCCAAAATTCAGAGGTTTTCTCTGATTAAAAAAACACTTCAAATACTTTTTCTTTATAAGTATAAACGTATAATTTCACATTTTTTTGAAGAATCCAGAGAGGGTAAAAATGTGAATCAAAGGTGCTTTCATACAGACAAAGGCCAGTCATCATGTTATGTGAGGGTCTAAGGCTGGCAAAGTCTCAGACTGTAATATTGGAACAAATGCCTGAAAAATAATAAATATGGAATTGCAATATTTTAGAATATATCATAATGATAACGATCTAGTACAACCCGCTCATCTCACAAATGAGGAAACTGAAATCTGTATATCAAATTAAAAATTAATTTTATTGTGCAAGATATTAAGAGACAAGAGTTTAGGAATGGCAGTAATAGACACCATGTAACAATCTGAAAATTTATTTTGTAGGGTAAATCCAAATACTCCAGCAGAACAATTTTCAGGTTTTACAGTCATTTTAGGTTTTCTTATACATTATTTTCATAGTCATCTTAAAGGTAACCAGATTCATAAGTTAATGTAAGGCAGAAGATTGATCCAAGTGTGCATCTTTATTCACTCTTTTGTTTATTGAAAAATGTTCATTTGAGAGCACATGGAGTGGTAGACCCTGTTCTAGAACTTAGGATTTATCGGTGGCTTATAGTATAAGCTCTGCCCTGTAGAGCTTATATTTTAGCACATGAAGGAGAGGGAGACAGATAATAAATAATAAACCTAATAAATAAGTTGGAAGATAGATGATGATTGTGTTATGGAAAAAATGGAGCATGGTGAAAAGAATTGGAAGTATGAGGTTGGAGGTTAGTGTGAAAGGTGGTTGCAAATTAAATATGGTGGTTGAGGTGGGACTCACAGAAGGCGACTTTTGAGGAAAGACCTGAAAGAGGGGAGAGAATCAACCAAGTGGAAAGCTAGTAGAAGATCATTCTAGGAGAAAAAACAGGCAGTGCACAGTGCTAAAAAATAAGATTGTGCTCGATGTATTAGCGGAATAGCAAAGAAGTCACTGTGGAGTAGTGTATTAGTCAGTCAAAGGGGTGCTGATACAAAATGCCAGAATTTGTTGGTTTTTATAAAGGGTATTTATTTGGGGTAGGAGCTTACAGATACCAGACCATAAAGCCTAAGTTACTTCCCTCACCAAAGTCTGTTGCCATATGTTGGAGCAAGCTAGCTGCTGGTCTCTGCAAGGGTTCAGCCTCCCACTTCCTCCTAAGGCTCTGTGGTCCCAGATCCTTCAGGCTTGGTCTATCTCTCCAGGGTTCTGTTATTTCCAGGCTCAGCTGCTCTGTTGTCTTTACAAGGTCACCTATAGACTATTAGGCGCTTTCACTTCTTAGAGCCTCTGCCATGTCTATGGGGCTGTCTTTATTCCTTTGTGTTCTTCTCTTGTGTGTTTACTTCCCAGAGTTCCAGCAGCAAAAAACTCTTAACTCTCTCCTCTGCCCCGTAGTTTTCTCTGTGATTCCCGGCCCACCAAGGGGGTGGGGATTCAACATCCTACTGATGTGGCCCAATCAAAGCCTTAATCATAATTTAATCAAACAAAAGCAAAACCTCTGAATCCAATACATTCTATTAATATGCCCAGAGGAACAGACCAGTTCACAAACATAATCCAACATCTATCTTTGGAATTCATAAACAATATCAAACTGCTACAAGGAGAGTGAGAAATGGGGATGGAAGTAGGAGACAAGGCCTGAGGGAGTTTCAGGGCTCTAAGCCATGTAGGATAACACAAAGAACTTGGCTTGTGGTGAGTGGAAGGGGGGCCAATGGAGGGATTTGAGTGGAAGAGTAACATAATCTAATACAGTTTTAAAAGATCACTTTGTCTGTGTTGATGTGAGCCTTATTTTTATATAGAGCTTTATCTTCATATGTAGGTTTTCTCAAAACCCCTCTTTTGAGGGGGTCTTTTTTTCTCTGGTTGTTGCCCTGTACCCAGTGCTTTCCCTTGATGTGAAAGGCTTGGAATATTTTATGAAGGGTCACATGCCTCTCCTCCTAAGTGCAAGGCTGCTCCTGTTTGTGAGCCTGCAAGGCCTTTGATAATCTGGACTGCTCTGCATCCTGCCCCCTGCTGACCCCTAGCTTCGTTCATTGTGGGTGGGCCTCTCCAGTTTCTTTTCCTACGTGGGTCATTATTTTCAGTCATCCCTGGCATCACCAGCTGTCTCTAAGAATGACTACCGTATCTGAGATTTCTACATGTGTACCTCAGGCTCTGAGAAAATTAAAAACAAAAATCTCCTGCCGTTTCCTCCATTTCAGCTTTTTTTGTTGTTGTTTTTAGTTACATTACCGTAAACATTAAATTTTGTTCCCTCCTGGGAGACTGTGTTCATTTTAATAGGAAAATGACAGTCTCCACGGGTGTCTCCTCTAAAATCCACACAAGTACCTTTCCAGAATGTGGGTATTTTCTGAAGACTTTTTGTGACTCTTCATGAGGGAGTGATATCACCTATCACATAGCAAAATGCCTTGAAATGTCCTTTGATAAAATTCTGATTATAGCAGCTGTTTAAGTCTCATCTCTGTTTCTCCTTTCCCTTTTCTTCTCTTTCTTTCACTCTTGCTGTCTTGCATTTTTTCCCTCTCCCCTTCTCTTTCCCCGCAGGATCACATTTTTTCCCCCTCCACTATGTGGCTCTGTTTAGGGCCTATGTAAGAAATATTTTTCTTTTCTCACCTCTCCAACTTGTCTTTCTCACCTCTGAAGAAAAGCAAAGCATCCTTATGAGTACCTCTTCTCCTTAGGAGGTGGGAGGAATGTGGGATTATAATTATTTAGAATTTATTAGATATTTTGGTCCCATAAGTTTTATTTTCCTAATTATAATAAAAGTAGCATATTTCAATGTAAAAAATTAGAAAATTAAGATACACGAAAGACCCAGAGATAACCTTAACACATTGCATCTTGACAGAATCTATTTAAAATGATTGATTATTGTATGTTATTAATATATATTTTAAATTATTTTTATAAACCAGAATGTTATTTGGCTTATCTAAATTAATAAAATTTATTAACATTCAAAATTAGCTGAAATAAAGGATGCAAGTCATTTTAATATAAGTATTGAGAAAGGAGAGGAGCAGTTTTGGTAAAAGCCAATTGGAAATGGCCTTTGATTATTTGGACATATAAGTTCAACTAATATGAACACATTTAAGAAGGGACCAGAGTGAGGACAAGACTCATAGCTATCATTTAATTACTGATAAAAACAGCTGCACAAGGACATTTGGTTGTATCAAAGCAAAGTAAGCAATTTTTCTTTAAGTTTTGTTTTAAACATAATGAAGTCATGTTGGGAATTGGGAGTTAAAGGCCAGGTACTATAAAGAAGAGCTTGAAATAACTTTAAAAAATAACTTTAAAAAATTATTTCTAGTTTCTATTCCTAGGTTTCAGGCTCAGCAATGGCAGGCGCTCATGCCTAGAATAAGTATAAATAGCACGGTTGCATTGTGAATGGACTGTTGAAAAGAGTTGGCTCCGCACTTCTGGAGATCTCTTTTTTCAATTAAAAATGAGTAAAAGGCCTTTTGGGACATTTTTTTGCTTGGAGGACTGGATTAAAAGTATGTCACTTGTGCTTGGTACATTTAATTAAATGTTTGGTTTGAGCTTATAAGGAATTTTTTTTTTAGTCAGTTCAAATTGCAATAGATCATTAAAAATTCCATTAGAGATTTTTGTTGACATTGTGATAAAAAGCATATCTAGCAAGATAAAACTTCTCTGTCACCAAAATTTCAACTTTTCTTTGGCATATATTTTGTTTGGTGACTGTTTTAATCTCCTCATCTCCTAGTAGTTTCCTGATTTTGGAGTTTATGACTCAGGTAATACTATTTAATTGGTGGGTCAGACTAATAAACCCAAGCTTATGCTCATGATAATTTCAGCATTAACAGATATTCCTGAATGTGTTGGTCAGGAGGAGAGACACCTAAAGAGATGTCACCCGCTCCAGTACAGGTGTTGGGTCACCACAAAAGCACGACTCTCTCGGGCTCTGATGGAAAGATGTTTTACTCACCTAGAGAAGAGACAGAGCAAGGTCAGCTTTACTAGTCGGTTCCCCATAGTCAGGAAGTCTCAATCTGTGGTCAATGCAGGGAGCTAAACTGCATGCAGCTCCCTTCCCTTGTGTTTGTGTGCTGGGGTGCAGGAGCCTCATTCCTTCCCCAACAGGGACAGATAGTCCACCCGGGTGTGAGCTGGATGTCATGACCCATGCCTGCCAGAATCAGACAGTATCCAGTGAGTATTTACATATGATCAGGACAATAAGGGAAGGAATATATAGACAGTCCTCTCATCTACGAGGGGATTGTGTTTTATCTCACCAGGCTGACACACCTGGCCCTGAGCACAGGATGTATTTGTGGATGCCCAGGAAAGGAGGCAGGCCACCCTAGGACTGTTCCTACTATGGAATGTGTTATTTTGTCAGTATATTGTTTTTTAGTGTGTGCAAATGCCCATAATTGTCTCCCATGTTTATGTTCTAAGCTTTGGGAAGATGAGGAACATGTCTGTATAACTTGATCTGAACAGTTTCTAATAACACATGAAACCAGGTTAGGTTAAGTAATTATGATAATAATAATCAAATTAATAGTAAATTTAACAATTAATAGCAAAAAAACACATTTATTGTGTTTCAACTACTCTATGCCTGGTTCTGTGCTAAACACTTCATGTGCATTGTTTTTGCAAGGTAGTATTATTATCTTCGTTTTACACACGGGTTAAATAATTGAAGTTGCGGAAGGTTAAATCATTTGAAAAAGATTCACAGAATTATTATTTTTTTAAAGATTTATTTATTTATTTTATTTATCTCCTCTTCCCCCCCGCCCTGCCCTAGTTGTCTGTTCTCTGTGTCTATTTGCTGTGTGTTTTTCTTTGTCTGCTTCTGTTATTTTCAGTGGTACGGGAATCTGTGTTTTTTTTTGTTGCATCATCTTGTGTCAGCTTTCCGTGTGTGCGGTGCCATTCCTGGGCAGGCTGCACTTTCTTTCGTGCTGGGCGGCTCTCCTTATGGGGCACACTCCTTGCGCGTGGGGCTCCCCTATGCGGGGACACCCCTGTGTGGCAGGGCACTCCTTGCGCGCATCAGCACTGCACGTAGGCCAGCTGCACACGGGTCAAGGAGGCCCGGGGTTTGAACTGTGGACCTCCCATGTGGTGGACGGACGCCCTATCCATTGGGCCAAGTCCGCTTCCCTCATAGAATTATTAAGTGTGAGTAATAAAAAGCAGCTTGCTTTGCTTCAAAGATCATAATATTTCTATTAAACATGGTGTTACCACTAGTGGAATGCCATTTATACCATCAGTACGTCGTGTTTTACTGTATTTCTGCTGTGATAGAGCAATACTTCTCAGATTTAATGTGAGGATCTGGTTAAAATGCAGGTTCTGATTCAGTGGGTCTGGGGCGGGGCCTGACATTCTGCATTTCTAACAATCTCCCAGGTGAGGCCAGTGTTGCTGGTCTGTGGACTACCACTGTGAGGAGCCAGGCACCCATGCTGGGGGGCTCTGATTGCCTTCTCTACCTCCTAAAATCAGTGCTGAAGAGAGCCACAAATACGATGGGGAGCCTGGGAAACCCATCAGCGGTTGGAAAAGGATTGAAAATGACTGACCCAGACATTTCAGAACCTAGAATGCTGTGTCAGGCCTTGTGATGGTATGGGTGCCAACATGTGGCCAGCCCTGAGGAGAACGGAAGAAGATGTGAGGGAACTGAATTAGAATAGAAAAAGAGAGATGGGAGAAGGAGCAAGATGAAAGTAGAGGAAAATAACCAATTACATATGGTGGCGAGAGATAAGATGTCACCAAAGATTGTCAGAAGGAGCCAATCCCGTATCACTTGATCCATAATTTGAGGAAGATTTTCCTCTTCTCAACGTCATACAGGGGCTCAAATTACAGTTTTCATTCAGAGCAGCCTTGTAGATGTTTATTATGGTAGTTAGCCTCTCCTACCCACTATCAGTTTCAGGGTAACTATTTTAAAATAGGTAAAAAGTAATCTGTCATCTCCACTTTAATTTTTGGCATAGCTGTTCTGGCACTATCTTGTCCTTATAAACTGGCTAATGAGTTTGTGTAATTGAAGAGTGAGATGGAACAGGGGTAGTCAAATTCCATTAGTTACTTTGTTCCTGAAAAGTACACACATTTGTATGTTCACAGACACACACACAAGCAAACGCACACACTTCAGATTACTGTTGGATAATGAAAACGATTCTTTTTCTCGCTGTGTGTTAAACAAATACAGGCATTGCTTTTATAATTCCTCATTTGAAAAGAATATTAGGTGAACACATTGACCAGGCTATAGAGCAAGATGACAGATGGAAACATTAAAGAGGCCACTAGGTATCTGAAGATATACAGAAGTTATTATAAATTTGTTATTGCTTCTCCAAACCCTCCAGTAAAATAAAACCTGTGGGAAGCCCTGGTAATAGAGACAGTAACAAGGGCAAACTGGGTCAAAGATGCCTTTGGCTTGAATGTAATGATGAAAATGTGGAATATAGGTTTTGATGGCCACCAGAGAGGCTCTCATTTCAAAATATAAGCAAAATACAAGTCAAGCACTCCAAGCTTTTATGATCCAGGCCTTCTCAAATTGTCTCCTGGTAGTGCGCACTCACGTGATACAAACTGATTAAAACACCGAAACTCAATAAAACAACCAGTGAAGATTTAATCTGCTGTATCTCTGACTGGAGTTTTCTAATCCTTACAAATGTGTTTACTCTCATCAATTCCTCGGTATGTATGGCCCAGTCTGGATGGAATCTGTGTAAACTCTCTAAAATTTTTAAGGGTTTCCTCAGATTATTGATCTGTTAATTTAGTACATTTTCACCTAGAATCTATACTAGCTTCTTCCTAGGAAGATTACAAGTATGTGTTTTTAAGAATGGTAGTCTACATGACATGTTCTAAAAATTTAGTCACAGTTCTTTCAGTATTGCTATGCTCTGAATCCCCCTGTGGAGAAATCTGGCAGGAGTGACAGACAATTGTTGGCACCATTAATTGATATTTACAGACTATCAAGTTTTTGGAGAGAATACTGTGGTCTAAGATTTATAAACTTATAACTGAACCCAAGGTACTACTACTTCTCCAGAATCTGCCTCTTAACTACATTATCTAGTTAGGATCAGGAGCAATTATTTCATAAAGAATTAGAGATGGATTTGGCATCCTTTTCTTTCAAATTTTGTTCTAAATGACTTAAAACTGCTTTAGGGTCTGTTGGATGCATGTCCCTTCATTATATGGAATTAAAATATAAGTACTTGGGAAACAGACTTGGCCCAGTGGTTAGGGCATCCGCCTACCACATGGGAGGTCCGCGGTTCAAACCCCGGGCCTCCTTGACCCGTGTGGAGCTGGCCATGCGCAGTGCTGATGCGCGCAAGGAGTGCCCTGCCATGCAGGGGTGTCCCCCTTAGGGGAGCC
The DNA here is from genome assembly GCF_030445035.2 of Dasypus novemcinctus. Lineage (NCBI taxonomy): Eukaryota > Metazoa > Chordata > Mammalia > Cingulata > Dasypodidae > Dasypus > Dasypus novemcinctus. The sequence continues at coordinate 52,603,191 of NC_080673.1, read as the reverse complement.
CCACGTGCAAGGAGTGAGCCCTGTAAGGAGAGCCACCCAGCGCGAAGGAAAGTGCAGCCTACCCAGGAATGGTGCTGCACACACGGAGTGCTGACACAACAAGATGACGCAACAAAAAGAGACACAGATTCCCGTGCCGCTGACAACAGAAGCGGACAAAGAAACAAGACGCAGCAAATATACACAGAGAACAGACAACTGGGGTGGGGAGGGGAGAGAAATAAATAAATCTTTAAAAAAATATACATATATATAAGTACTATATTTTCTTCTATACAGTCATGTGGTTTGATTTAACCCAAACTAGAAAGGACTTAAAGCTCAACCGGACTTCCTTTCTTACTAGAGGGTCTGAAAAAATGCCTCAAGATCAACTGTTTTTGAGCTATAATATCTCTCTTTGGTGTATGAATTCTAATATATACCTTCCACTTAGATTCCACCACTGTCATTTTACTATACTTGCTTTAACACATATCTATCCAACCATTGCTCCATCTTTTAAATGCTTACAGGTTTCTTTTTTCCTATGAGGTAAAATTTACATGCAATGAAATGCACAAATACTACAGTTTGCACTCACTGAATTTTGACCAATGCATACCAGGCATTACTTTTCTTTTTTAATGTACAGTCCCTTTCCTTCTCACCCTCTTTCATGGTAACCTCAGTAGACTTTCTCTTCAGATTTATTCTTTCTGCCCACCTAAGTAGCGTCATGCAACGTCTGACCTTATGTGTCTTGCTTATTTCACTCATCATAATGTTTTCAAGATTTTTCCATGTTGCCACATGTGTCAGAACTTCATAATTTCTTATGGCTGAATAATATTCCATTATGGGTGTGAACCACATTTTCTTTAGTCATTCATTTGCTGATGGAGACTTGGCCTGTTTTCCCTTTTGACTATTGTGAATAATGCTGCTATAAGCATTAGTATACAAATATCTGCTTGAGATCCTGTTTTCACTTTCTTTATCTATTTATTTAGAAATGGAATTGCTGGACCATATAGTAATTCTATCTTAACTTTTTGAGGAACCACCATATTGTTTTCCACAGTGGTTGTACTGTTTTACATTCCCACCATCAAAATACTGGAGTTCTAATTTCTCCACATCCTCTCCAACACTTGATTTTCTTTTTAAATTGTTAATAGTCATTCTTGTGAGTGCGAACTGGTATCTCATTGCGGCTTTGATTTGCATTTCAATGATGGTTAATGCTGATGCACATCTTTCATATGATTTTCCTGCAGAAAAAGGCTTATGGGATTTTGATAAAGATTTCCTTGAATTTATCCAAAGAGCTTTAGGATTGGCATCTTTTTTATTTAAAGATTTATTTCTCCCCCACCTCCACCCCTGCTCTCTGTGTTGTCTGCTCTCTGTGTCCATTCACTGTGTTGTTCTTCTGTGTCCACTTGTGTTCTCATCAGGTGGCACTGGGGATCTGTGTTTCTTTTTGTTGGGTCATCTTGCTGCATCAGCTCTCTGTGTGTGGCACCACTTCTGGGCAGGCTGCGGTTTCGTGCAGGGCAGCTCTTCTTGCATAAGAGCCACTCCTTGCATCAGGGAGCACTCTCACATGGGAGCATCCCTGCGCAGGCCAGCACTCCTTGTGTGCAGCAGCACTGTGCATGGGCCAACTCACCACATGAGCCAAGAGGTTTGGGGTATCAAACCCTTGGATCTCCTATATGGTAGGTGGATGCGCTATCTGTTGAGCCACATCTGTTTCCCTGGGATTGGATCTTAACAATATTAAGTGTTCCAATCCATGTACATGGGATGTCTTGTCATTCTTTTAGGCATTTAATTTCTTTCAGCAGTGTTTTGTAATTTTCAGTGTACAAGTCTTTTATATCCTCACTTAAACTTATTTAGAATATTTTATCCTTCTGGATGCTATTGTAAGTGGAATTGCTTTTTTAATTTCCTCTTCAGATTGTTCATTGCCAGTGCATGGAAATATAACAAACTTTTGTGTGTTCATCTTATAACCTGCCACTGCTGAAATAACTTATTAGCTCTAGTAGCTTTCTTGTGGATTCCTTTGGATTTTCTATATAAGATCATGCCATCTGCAAATAGAGATTGTTTTAGTTCTTTGATTCCAATTTTGATATTTTGATATTTATTGAGCACTTGTTTTGTGCCACACACTGCTCTAGCTGCTGGAATTGTGTAATGTAGAAAACAGATAAAGCCACTGCTTTCACAAGAAATAACTAAATATATCTTGTGTCATGTGGTGAGTGCCATAATGAAAAATAAAGGAGACTAAGCTGACCCAACCAAGACTAGGGAATCTAGGAGAGCCTCTTTGTTAAGGTGACAATGAAATGAGAACATAAGCAGGAGGGTATTTGGTGGAAGAGCATTTCAGTCCAAGAGATCTGAAAATACAAAGAGTTTGAGACTGATGCACACTTAGTATGTCAGAAGAACAGCCAAGTGGGTCAGTGTGGCTAGAGTAGAGAGGGGGAAGGGAAGAGGTGATGTGATTGGGAGGTAGCTAGGAAAAAGATTATCTAGGCTTTTATAAGCCATGGCCAGTAATTGGGATGGTTCTGAGCAGAGGAACAAAGGTGTAAGGCCTTTGGATTTTAAAAGGGTCACTCTGATTGCTGTGTGGAATGAAGAAAGAGTGGGAATCAGGAAGCCAGGTAGGAGGCCATCCCAAGAGCCAGGTAAGAAATAGTGGAGGGTGGGGCTTGGGTTTGGGTAATGAGGATGGCAAGGATTGATTAGAGTCTCTATTTTCTAACATAGTGTCTGGATTCCCAGCTCCAAGGAAGCTAATTTACAAATTTTAGTGGAGGTCAACTCAAGGAATCTTCCTGCCTGATAATACTAGTATTTATCAAACTATATACTCTGGGCCAACTGTATCTGAATCACTGTGGCTTTTGCTTAAAATTCAGATTTTATGGACTTATTTCAGAGCTACGTAAAATCTCTGGCAATGGAGGCCCAGGAATATGAGGTTTTAACAAACTCCTCTTGTGATTCTTACACAGGATAAATTTTGAAGTGCAGCCTGGTCTTTATGAAAGAGAGATTTAAGCCCTTTTAAAAAGTCTGGGTCTTCTTAGCCATTTCAAGCCCATACTTTAAATCCCTGCACACCAGAATTGAGAACATATTGTGAGTTTAATAATGAGAATTGCAAAAGCTTACTGTTTTTGTCTGAACTCCGAAGATAGGCTACTTCTGACAAGCTGTCACATTTCAATCTTATCAGGGGTTTCATGAAACTTTCTCTCATTTTAAAATGATTTTCATACCAATGAACTTTCTGCATAACATTGATTTTTGACCTTATATTTGAGATTAGAGATGCTAACAAATAGACCCAGAAAATAAGCTTTGTGTCTATATGAGTTAAAAGTGTAAAACTGTAGGTTTAAGAGAAGAGGGAAAATAGATTTCCTTGGCTTCCAAATCCGAGATAATGATCCTTTGAGATGAAGCAATAAGGAATGGGGCATGAAACAACAGCTAACAGTTTTTTTCTGCTTACTTTCTTTCCGTCTCCTACCTTTTTCTATTCTTTCATACTTAATCATCTTTATAGATGAGTGACTCCTAAACTCTACTTATTCTGAAATCCTTTGCTATTGCATACACTTATATTGTAATCAGAGTGTGAACTTCATTTTGTGTTCTTTTTCTTGCATCATCATACACACAGTGCCTGTGTTATGTTAGTCCCTGAAATTATACTTCTTAAGGCTTTATATTACAGTGTTGTAATAGGATGCTGTACTTTGTATAAGAATTCCATGGCTGCTTGCTATTTGTATTTGCATTTTTCCAGTTTTTCACTGAATAATAATATGTCACTGATCTAAACATTCTTTGATAAATTACTTCATTTTCTTTGGGGTTATTTTCTTAGGGTATATTTCACATGAATGCGCTAACAGGTAATAGATTTTTAAAACAGATTTTATCTTATTGCCAGATTATTTCTCTGATAGCTTGATCTGAGTTTCATTGCCATGGATAATATTTCCTCTTTATCACAGCAATATAAAATTTAAGCACTTTACTTTTTTATTTTTGCAGGTTTAATAGATGGAGCTTACCCTTTTATTTAAATCTTTTCATCATTTTCTGCAGATAAAATAGGGCACTTGAGAGATTGGAGCATGAATTTTGGGCAAAGCCAGAATGGCTCCTTTTCTACATATGGCTCCTTGACACTTTTGATGTCATTTTTCAGTCTCTCTGGACCATTTTGAAAGACATCTGAGGAATGAATGAAAGTTCCAAATAATCTGTAAAGCTGCTGGGGTTCAGAGAAGTTCGGCTGCTGATCAGGAGAGGGCACTGTTTGTTTGTACTGAGGTGGAACAAACCCTGACACGTTTAGGGAGCGCAGTCACTGCCGGAGGTCACCTTGGCAGCTGCAGCATCTCCGGCCACGCCGGACAATGCCTGTTAAGCTTTTGTTCCCATTGCTCTTATTCGTTGGGCACTGCAAAGTTTCAGCAGCCTAGAAGGAGACCGCTGGAGTCCTTTTCACTGCTTTCCAAAGGACTTGACACTCAGGCAGGTGTTTGCCACAAGATGAAGTGCTGGTTTGCCCCAGAATCACCAGCCCACCCTCAACACCTGCCAGGCTTCAGGGAACTACAGAGGTTAATTAGGTTTGATGACCAGCGCAGGTCAGACACCTAGAGAGGCTGGATGGCAACCAGACTGGGAGTGGAAGGGCATTTTTATTAAAATTGGGATGCTATGCCCCAAATTTTCAAGCCAATCGTATTAAGGCATTCCTTCTGTTTTATTTCCCCTCCTTTAAAAAGTTGCACAACAAAATGTACAAATGCATTTTTATAAAAGATTAAATCACCATTGAGTGCTGAGCACACTGTGAAATTCCTGCCCCTCCCTGCTTGCCTCTTCATTCTGCTCACACTCCCTTCTTCAAAGGCTCTTTGAATTAATCGTTTGATGACTTCTTTGTCGGCATTTACACATATAGGTTCTTATACAGTTATCTTTTTTTCCTCCAAAAGTAGGATCTTACAATATATATGACCTTAACACTAGTTTTGCTTCTTTCACTTAACCTTAAGACTTGTCACGGTTTCATAAGAGTTTGAAGAAGTCTACTTTAATCTGCATAATGACCTGTAATATGAATTGTCCCTGAATTAATGAACAGTTATACTAATGAGAGGCAGTTAGGTTGTTTTCAATTTTTGCTATTACAAATATTGCAGAGTGGAATGTTCTTTTGTATAGAACTTTGTGCACAGACTTAAGTGTTTCTGTAGGATAAGTGGTAGATGTGAAATTGCAAGGTCAAATTTTATATGCTTTTAAAATTATATTAGATGCAGGTAAAGGGAGGTGGTAACTACTTAAGACTATTGATATGTATACTCATGACACTATTTTGACAGTACTAAACAGAAGAAAGCCTTGGAAGAATTTTTGTAGGGCAAAACCTTAAGTAGGCCTATAGATTATTCTATTTGCACAGTTGCATTTGCTTCACTCCATTTAGGTCTTTATAAACACTTGGCATGAAGACCTTGTAAACTACAGTGGGTCTGAAGCAGAGATTTAAGATAGAAGAAGGAGCATAGCATCTCCTTGACCTGTAGGAGATGCATGAGTAATGCCATACCACTGGATGGGCCATAAGTGATGCCATGTAACTAATTCAGCTCCAGTTCTGCTCTTGTCCCCCTGTTGTCCACTCTCCATCCTTTCTCACATAGATTGGATCATGTCATCCCTTTGCTTAAATTATTCCAAGAGGCTCCCATTGCAATTAAAATTAAACAGAGTCCTCATTTTTCGCTTTTAAGCCCTTATATACTTTGACCTCTGCTCCTGTGACCTTAGCTACAACTCTGCCCCCTTGGTGCTCCACCCACATTGGCCTCATTCTGGCCCTGAACACACTGAGTGGAGACGAACTTCAGGTAGATGGCATGATAAGCTCTGGAATATAATCTGTGCTCTTTGTGTCCTGATAAACTTAAAGGGGACTGGATTATCTCTGACTGTGGCTAGGAATTTTTAAGAAAAAATTTATTTGCTCTAAGTGAGCTGACCAAGAACTCAGAGATTGGAGCTTACAGAGAATGCTGTAAGGGACGTGCTGGCATTTCCTTGGGCCTAATGTGGGTCAGAGGGCAGAGATTTCATTTTGGGACCTGCAAACAATCAGGAGACCTGAGATGAAAGAGGCTGATGTGGACTGCAGGATGCAAGGTAGCCGTGAAAGAAGTTACAACCGGGCAGACTGTAGGCGAGAGGTGTCTCAAGATGGAAATCTCTGAAAGAGCCTTATATAAGAAAGAGATACCTTAACATTTGCTGGCCCATCTGGAACTTCAGATCTAGTCATCTGCCTCAAAAGGCCAAAGAAACCAAGCGTCCTATCTCTCCCAAGCACAGCCTCCTCATTTCCCACCCCAGGCTTCATGTGGGAATAGAACAAGTGTGGGAGCAGGTGAACAGAGAAAAGAGAGAGCAAGAGAATTGGATCCACCAGTCACTTTCTACACACACATTCTCATCTGAGTTAAGGAAAGGGAGGAGTTTAAATGCTCAGATTAATGGATAAATTAAGAGGTTTGATCTCTATAAGATCCTGAAAAGTCTAGATACTAAATTGAGACTAAGTTTTGCACAAAAGCGAGCAGAGGGCTCTACTCTCTGAGAGTTATAGAATGCCAGAGGTATGCCCAAATCTTCACCCAGAAGCTGTTTATTCTCACTGAATTATGTGTAAAACCTGCTTCTCAATTGTGGTTACACATTAGAATCACCTGAAGAATTTTTAAAAAATCCCAAGGCCCAGGCCAATCCCATGTCAAATAGATTAGAATATTTGAGGGTGGGGTCTATGCATCAGAATTTATAAAACCCCTTGTGATTCCAATCTGCAACCAAACAGTGAGAGACAAAATAAAGTGGTGTTTTGCTCACAATCAGGAGACCATTCCACATGCTGGAAATATTTTTGTGTGTTGATTCTAGGGCCTTTATAGTCTTTGAACTCCTCTAAGAGCAAATTTATAATTTATAGATTTAAAGATACATTTTAAACTTTAAAAATATTTAGATCAAGTCTGTTACTTAACTCTGCATAAGATAGGGATAAGGGTTTATCTAAGGAATATAAACTATAGCATGTCCCACATTGAGTTGTGAGAAAATTATCCTACTACACAAATATTAAAGTCGAAAAATGCTTAAGGATTTTATAAATATGCTGGATGTGATTAGTCCTCAATTAAATTTAGACAGGAAACACTCTAATTTACCACTGTATTATTCCATTTGAGATTTTAATGTTATTGCAGAAAGCTTTGGTTGGGTTTGGCCACCCTGCTTCAAAATCAAGAGGAAGTACCTTGGAGAAAATTATAGTTCCACATTTACAGCAAGAGCCTCACTTGTGATTTGTGTTTTCATGTGAACCTCCTTGATGGCGTTATTAATTCCCAAAAGCCAGGTGTTTGGTCTGACTGCATCAGAATTGTTTTGGGGACCTGTTAAAAATATCGATTCCCTGGCCCAACCCAGACCTCTGGACCCAGCCTTTCTGAAGGTGAAGCCGAGCAGCTGGGCTCCCTGGTGTTACGGATGCCCAGCCAAGTTTGAGCAGCTCTGACAAATGCCAGCCAATAATGAAACCTTTGAGTGTAAAACCAGCAGTGGGGAGAGATCAGTCCTCAATCAGGGAACTAACTGGCTGTTAAAGAGGTATTAGTTGAAGGATGTTGTTAATGTGGAAAGTGTGGGAGGGAGAGGGAGTGGGGCATATGGGAATCCCTTATATTTTTTATGTAACATTTATGTAACCTAAAGCTTCTTTAAAAATAGGAAAAAAAAAAAAGAGTTATTTGTGCAACTGTGTTTCCACAGTGCTGGCTGCCTGTGGTGCCATCTTAAGATTCCTTGGTGAATATTTTTCAGCCATTTCAGGAGCGGTTGGGAGGCATTCCTGTATTTTCAGAGGAGGGTCACATCGTTTGAATTGTCACAGATGTTTTCTTCATCTGGTTTTATGTCTGAAATGACTTGTTAGGGAACTAGGACAGAGGAAGAATCTTGGTCTCTCCTGTGACATGGGCCATCCTGTGGGACATGAACTGTCTTCAGCACTGAATCTTTTCACGATCTTTCTCCTCGGTGTAGCACAGGGAAAGGGGAACAGGCTAAGAGGCCAAGCAGTTATGGAATAAAATCCTGGTGCTGCCGTGTACTAGCTGTGTAAATTTAGCCCAGTTCCATAATCTCTCTGAGCATCCGTTAATGCATCAGTCAAGTGGGGTTACCTCCTCAATGGTTTTGAGAGAATTAAACACATTAACATAATTAAGCACTCATTCAACCAATGCTGATTACCCTTTACAAGTCTTAGTCCCTGGCTTCTGGGATACAACAGATGCTCAGTGAATGAGGGCCAGAGGCAGCTTAAAGAATGGTCCAGTCAGTAAATTGCATAGGGTCTCAAATCTGTAAGAAGTGTTAAATATATCTGGAAGCGTTATAAGATGGAGAAAATTGTGGTTCTCAGATATCATCTCCGGGAGTATTTTATGTGGTTGTAAGAAAGTCTTTCACGAGCTGCCTGGAATGGGGAGGAGGTGGGGAAGTGACCATTTAATGTTACTTGAGCATGACCCTTAAATAGTGTGACCGTGTAATTTAGCTCCCAGCCTCTGACTGAGAGTGTAAGGGGTGTTAATAATTTGTCTGAACAACAGGTATGAACTGGGACTTTTCCACAGCTGGACCTTCCCCCTCTCCCTGCCCCCAACCCCTGGGCCCATGAAACAGCAGGAGCCTTTTGTTTGGGGCTCACTTAACAGTGAGATGAATTCCCACATCTTCACTAATCCACCTGGCCCTTGCCCAGTGCCATTTCATGTTGAAAAATGGAACACTAGGGAGTCAGCACTTTCTCTGGGTTAATGTCTTACTTACACCATTGTGGTAAGTGATTAAAGACTTGATTGTTACTTTCATTTTGACTTCTTGTCTTAATTGCCTACTCCAACACCTGGTCACTCAACTCAGCTCAGCAAACACTTGGAGAACTGAAGTTTATAGAAATGTAAGCCACTGCCCATTCCTCGGTCATTCTTTTCTCGAGAATTTCTGGGATTAAAAGGAAAGAAAAAAACATATATTGAACATACATAGTGCTATGGGCCACCATAAATATTGACTGCTTTAGCCTTCCCAGAAGGTAGAGATATCTCCATTTTATAGCTGGTAAGTAACCTTTCCAGTACTTTACAGTTGAAAGGTGGTAGAGTCCATTTCTGAACCCTGGCCTGCCTGGCTCTTTACACTCCCATTCCACTTTAGAAGATGAATATGATCCCTTCTTTGTGTTTATGATGCAAGGGGAAAAATTGTATTTGATGTGTTGGAACAGATAATTTCCAAGCTCCCTCACTGTCATTCAGATTCAAGTCAAAATATTTCTCTCCTGGGGGAACCAGCAAGATGGTGGCAGAGTAAGGGGCACCTAGAGTCAGATCCTGCTATGGGGCAGTTAGCAAACACCCAGAGCTCTCTGGAGCTAGCTGAAGCACCTGTTTGGGGGCTCCAGGAAACCAAAAGAGCATCCCGCAACATCCTTGAAGGGATGGAAGGAGGAGACTGCCCATCTGCAGAGAAGACTCGTAAGTAGAGTGCTCCACGCCACGGAGGCTGGTGCCCATCCTCTACTGAAGACACAAGCTGCCTCGGGAGCTATTCCATGGCTGGAATTGAAAGCTCCGCTTCCCCAAAACAGGGGAGGAAGAGGCAGTTGGGCACCAATTTCAGCTATTATAAGGAAATTCAGTGGGCTACAGTAGGATCCTGAGAAGAGCTAAGGTTTGAGCCTGTCCGGGTCAGAAAGAGGCCAGGAGCTGCCATCTTAACTCCGTACCTGGCATGAGGGGAAGAGGGGTGGACTGAGGATCCCAGTGCTGGTGGGCACTGGCTTCTTTCCATCCAGATCATATTGCAGGTCTAGCCTAGGCCCCAGTGCCACCTCCAGCAGGGAGGAAACTGTAGGGACCTGTGCCAGCCTCTCAGGAAAATTACCGGCCAAGCCACAGAGGCTACTCTGGTGGCACAAGCCACCGCAGGAGCTGCTCTGTGATGGGAATTGGAAGCTCCATTTCCCAGAAACAGGGGAGGAGGAGACAGTTGGCTGCTGATCAGCTACTGATTGGGAGACTTGGCTGGCTAAGAGATAACCCTGGAAAGAGCTGGGGTGTGAACCAGCCCAAGTCAGAAAGAGGCCAGTAGCCACCATTCTGACTCCGCCCCCAGCCTGAGGGGAAGCCTGGCTGACTGAAACTCTCAGTGACTGCAGGAACCAGTTTCTTTCACTCAGATTAGCCTGCAGCCCCCAAGGCTTCAGTCCCAACTCTGGCGGGGAGGAGGCTGAGGAGCCCTACACCAGTCTATACAGGTAACTGCAGGGAGCTTTGGCTGGCATAGACTGAAAATCAGAAGTCTGCCAGGGCAACTGCGGTCATTTTAGCACCTGTACTGCATAGATTGCTGCCCACACCTGCAGCTCCATCACTGCCCCAGGTAGAGGTAGCAGATCTTGTGGGAATGAAAGGTACAATAAATGAAATTTAAAAAACATATATAACAGCAGATTTGAGGAGGCAGAAGAAAGGATTGGTGAACTTGAAGAAATGGCCTCTGAAAGTGAACATGCAAAAGAAGAGATGAAGAAAAGAATGGAAAAAATTGAACAAGTCCTCAGAGAACTAAATGACAGCAAAAGATGTGCAAACATACGTGTCATGGGTGTCCCAGAAAAAGAAGAGGAAGAAAAAGGGGCAGAAAGAATATTTAAAGATATAATGGCAGAAAATTTCCCAACCCTACTGAAGGACATAGATACCTCTGTCCAAGAAGCACAATGTACTCCCATCCAAAAAAATCCAAATAGACCAACTCCAAGACACATACTCATCAGAATATCAAAGGTGAAAGACAAAGAGAATTCTGAGAACAGCAAGAGAAAAGCAATGCATAACATATAAGGGATATCCAATAAGATTAAGTGCTGATTTCTCACCAGAAATCATGGAGGCCAGAAGACAGTGGTCTGATATATTTAAGATAATACAAGAGAAAAACTTCCAGCCAAGAAGCTTATATCCAGCAAGATTGTCTTTCAAAAATGAGGGTAAAATTGGAATATTCACAGATAAACAGAAACTGAGAGAATTTCTAAGCAAGAGACCAGATTTTCAGGAAATACTAAAGGTGTGCTAGAGCCTGAAAAGAAAAGGCAGGAGAGAGAGGCCCAGAAGAGAGTCTAGAAATGAATATTATATCAATAAAAATAACTAAAAGTGTCAAAAGAGTGGTGAAAATAAAATATGACAGATAAAACTCAAATAGGAATAAACTTAACCAATTATGTAAGGCACTTTTATTCAGAAAACTGCAACTCAGTGCTAAACAAATCAAAAAAGCCCTAAATAACTGGAAGAACATTCCATGCTCATGGATTGGAAGACTAAATATCATTAAGATGTCAATTCTACTCAAATTGATATACAGATTTAATGCAATACCAATAAAAATTCCACCAGCATTAAAGAAAAAATTTATTTGGAAAGGTAAGGAGTCCTGAATATCCAGAAACATCATAAAAAGGAAAAGTGAACCCTCATCTCCAGACTTTAAATCATAATAACTACCTATAATGGTAAAAATGACATGGTACTGGCCTAAGGACAGACAATAGACCAACAGTACCAAACTTATGGTTCAGAAACAGAACTTCACAGATATGGTCAAGTTATTTTTGACTAGCCTGTCAAACTCACACAGCTTGGGCAGAACAATCCATTCAACAAATGGTGCTGAAAGAATTGGACACCCATAGCTGAAAGAAGGAAAGAGGACCCCTAGCTCACACCTTATCTAAGAACTAACTCAAAATGGATCAGAAAACTAAAAATAAAAGCAAGAATTATAAAACTTCCAGAAGAAATTATTGGGAAATATCTTCAAAACTTGGTGGTAGGTGGTGGACTTTTAAAGGAAATAAGAGGACTGAGTGGACTACTGATGTTTAATGTATGTAGAAGTTTTAAATAGTTACTGTAAAATTGTGGAAATGTGTAGAGTGGATGGAAACACACAGTAATAGCTAGTTTATAAATGGAGATGTGACTGAAAATGGCACTCTAGTTATGTAAATGCCAATGGACAGAATGCTTGAGGATAATCTAGGAACTGGATAGCACAGTAAACCAAGAGGTGGGTAAGAATTGTGGTTGATGGTACGGATGCAAGAGTGTCCTTTTTCAGCTAGAACAAATGTATATCACTACTGCAGGGTGTTGGGAATGTGGAGAAGCATGGGAAGAATACAGTGGAGTGACCTATAGACCGTGGTTAGTAGTAATAATATAATATTCTTGCATCTGTGCAAAAGATGAACTGTGTTGATACTGAGGCAGTATGGAAAATGCACACTATGGACATGGCAATAATCAGATGATATTATTTTATCTGTAACAAATGACACACCACATTGTGGTGTGTTGTTAAGGGGTGTTGCTTGGGAATTCTGCACATGTGCAAGATTGTTTTATAAGTTTACAACTTCTGTCATAAAAAATATATTTTAAAAAGTAATAATAGGGTGGGTTGGGGGAAAACACACCAAATGTAAGAAAAGAACTATGATTAGTAGTAAGATTTTGACAGTGTTCTTTCATAGTTTGTAACAAACTTCTCATGACAATGCAAGGTGTTGATGGAGGGTTGATGTATGGGACCCCTGTATGATATTATGCATGTTTGCTTTGTAAGTTCACAACTTTTACTATTCACTTAATTGTTTATGAATGTTCATATATTAATGATGAAAAAGATAATAATAGTCGGATTGGTTAGGGGAAAAATACTTTGTTTAGTAGTAATATCTTGACAATGCTCTTCAATCATTAGTTAAAAAAGTTTAAAAACAATGCAAGTTATTGGTGGTAGGGTGAGATGTTATATATGTTTGATTTTATATATGTCTGTTTTGTAAGTTCACAAGTAATATACATTTATTGTTTAGATATGTTTGTGTGAGTGATATATTTCAATAAATTTTAAAAATGTGAAAAAAATACATTTCTCCTATATCTGGCTGTTTTTCTACTCATGTCAATTGCATATTTATCTTGTACTATATTAGTTTGCAGTCTTGGATAAGATACTTTAAAAAATAACACATGGGAAGTGGATTTGACCCAATGGATAGGGCATTTGTCTACCTCATGGGAGGTTCAAGGTTCAAACCGAGGGCCTCCTGACCCATGTGATGAACTGGTCCACGTGCAGTGTTGATGCACGCAAGGAGTGCAGTGTTGATGCACGCAAAGAGTACCGTGCCAACCAGGGGTGTCCCCCGCGTAGGGGAACTTTGCATGCAAGGAGTGCGCCCTGTAAGGAGAGCCACCCAGAGCAAAAAAAAAGTGCAACCTGCCCAGGACTCGCGCCACACACACGGAGAGCTGATGCTGATGCAGCAAGATGACACAACAAAAAAGAGACACAGATTCTGGGTGCCACTGACAAGAATATGAGATGACACAGAAGAACACACAGCGAATGGACACAGAGAGCAGACAATGGCAGGGGGAAGGGGAGAGAAATAAAAATAAATAAATAAATCTTAAAAAAAATAACATATTATTTTATGAGGGTATGTTCTATCTTTCCAGATAGTACAAAACTTCCAGAGAATCATAGACTCTCAGATTTGGGATAGAAGTGAAGGGAGAACCCTTAGACACTGTGTGCTTAAACATCTTTTCTCTAAGTTCCAATACGTGAAAGCATATGCATGTCCACTCATCACCCTTCATAAACTAATCACTCTCACAATCTTTAAGTGCTATTAATAGGCCAGTCAACTCACCTCTAGATCTTTCATATTTCCATCTCCTTTCTTTTCTTTCTCCATTGCCCCTATTGTAGGATATTGCCCTAGCCAGGCAGAAGGTGTTATGTCACATGGTGAAGTGGACCCTCAGTAAATATGGCCCTGCAATTATAGGTATGCTGAGTTTTTCCTATCTTTGGAACTAGAGAGAAGACACTTCTGCACAGAAACTGTCTGGTTCTATCCCTGATTTTCTTGAGTACTGTGACATAACGTGTAGCATACCCAGACAGTTTGGAGGCTGTTGACCTGAATTTGTCTGTGGTGGACATCTGAATCTTGATTCTAATACATAAGATCCACCAAAGCTTAGTATATGCATATAACAATACTAGAGGAATATTTAATAATGGATTTTACAAGGATCACTAAAGGCTTATTGAGAATACTGGTATAGCATTCTCTCAAGAGAACTACGTACAGTTTACTTTTGTATACTTATACTTCACAACTACAAAGAAACCACATAGGTCGAGATGTCAATTTCTTAGTTCTGATGGAGGCACTGTGTTATGCCACAAGCCAAGGAATGCCAAGGATTGCCAGCCTCCACTGGAAGCCAGGGGAGAGGCATGGAATGGGTTTTCCCCTGCAGACTACAGGGGAAACACCCTGATTTCAGACTTCCAACCCCCAGAATGGTGAGACAATAAATTTTTGTTGTTTTAATCTGCGCATTTTGGTACTTTGTTATGTAGTCCTAGGAAACTAAGACAAATGGCTCAAGACTTTGCTTTTCAATCCCCAATCCCCTCCTTTCAAGTATGGTGGGAATGATAGTGACTCTGATCAGAGGACCCGATACTTGGTTAGATCTCAGTGAATGCTAGCTGACTTTGACCCTCATCATCAGTCCTTTCATAGAAATATGAGGAGAACACAGACAACACGTGTGAAGCCCTACATAGGGACTCTGCATGTGTGCACCAAAGGGGCCTTGACCTTGGGCCTGGCAGAGGCCTTGACATAATATCACCAGAGCTCTGGACTTGTCCATGAAGCCAGTCTCACCAACCTATACAAGGGTCAGTTTAAGGAGATGGAGGGATAAAAAAAAAAAGCGTTTAAAACTGAAGCATATCTCAAGAAATGGTAGGATTCTAGTGAACAACCAATTAAAGCAGACAGGTGGCTGCCGTACACTTCCAACTTTCTTAAGGATATTTAAAGGAGTTATTTTTGTAGCATGTGAAGGCAGTCCTGACAGCAGGTGTTAGTCACCATCATTTAGAGAATGTCTAATAGAGCCTTAGGTAGGGAAGCAAGAATACTGACATTTTATTTTGTCATTTTCCTATTAAGATGTCAAGCATACTTTTTTAACAGCATTTTTAATGATTTAAGAGAACAAGTTATCAGCTCCCATCTATGAGCTGCTGACACACTCAGAATAGCATATTCTTTCCACGTCTTTATAAAGCGAGTGTTTTAGGAAAAGACTATCATGTATGTTATTCTTTTCAGATTAGGATATTTAGGTAAAATATGGATTTTGTTTGCTGTTTACTACTGGGATAAAATTGAGGTTAATTTGCTTAATTGTAAATCAGAGCTCCCAGCTGTGTAACTGAAATAGCAGTGAGCTCAAGATAAAACCATTTTAGGTTTCTTGGAACATTATTTTCCCATTGGAGAAGAGCGTTCTTAGGAAACATTTTTTAAACAATGAGGGGGAGGGAGTGAGGGAACATTCATAAGAAGATGATTTTGGAAGAACCTCATTAAATTCTGATGTCCTCCCAATTAATTCTTTGATCCTTTACATTACTGTATTGAAGTCCTGCTGTAGGAAAGTTTATTTAAAGAATAAAGAAAAGAATGGAATGAAGAATAGGATAGGGGAACACAAGAGCATAAAGATGGTTAGAGACGTAATTGGAGTAATTGTAATTGGAGTTTTACGGGAAAATTCTTTTTGAAAAATTTAGTCAACAAGAATAAAAAGAAACTCAAAAGAGCAGATGTGTTGGATCTTGCAGAGGAGAAGAGGAAAAAGTCAAACTGGGTTAATTCAGGAACAAAATATCCCAAGGATAATTCCTCAGGGATAAATCAGCAAGAATTATGGAGCTGGAGAACTGATTACAAAACAAATCAGAATCAGGATGACTCAAAAAAATGTTTTGTGATGATCAATGGATCAGTGATGGAGCTTTAGAATTAAGAAAAATTACAGCTATTTTGAAACACATCTGGAAGGAGCCATAGGACGCCTCTTAATTCTACAAATAACACTAAGTAACTCAATTTGTACATATGTGTGAACAATCGTGGAGAAATGAAATTATTGGTAGGAAAAATGTAATCCCTTATTTAAGGAGATATTACAAATTTCTAAGTTAAACACTGGCAGAAAATAAAATAGGTAGCAAACCTCTTTCATATTCTATACTTAATTGCAAAATCTTAAATTTCTTATAAAATATTGGTAATACTTTTCAATTTAATAAAGTTTTTAGCACTACTATGAGTATTAATTTAAGTATCAAGTATATTAATGCTCAAAATATTTATCAAAATAAAACACTGAAAATCACAGGAATATTTCTTGAAATATCCCCCTTCTCTCATTATTGGGGTATAACAAAGAATATTCTTTTACAAACTTCAGATATCCTCAATATGCCTAATTTTACAAAGTGATTTTCTCCCTTGTTATGCTGCTTTCTTGTCCCCATTTAAATCTTTTATTCTTTCTTTGCTTTAGACATCTTGTTGAGTAACACTTGATCAACTTAATTCATTTTTGTATTTTTATATGGGAAGAGAAAATAAAATGGTAGAGTTAAAGACTGGAATGTTCAATTCATCTTTAGTAATGGTGACCTCTTCATTATGGTTAGGCTGCAACTATTGAATAGTGTTTGAGGAAAATAAAAAATTGGTAGCCAGGGAATGTTAGAGTTGGCAGGAGCTGTGTTTATAGGTCTAACTTTACTCAGTAAGAGCTTATTGACTCTGGGTCAGATACTGGACTAGCTTCTGGGTTCTGAACATTGAAAAATATAGAAACTTTTACATTTATAGACCTTTTACATTTACTAATTCCATTCTCATTACAATTCCATGAGGTAGATGCTATAATTGTCCACATTTTAAAGATGTGTAAACTGATGCACAAGGAAGTTAGCCAAATTAATCACAGCAACTGGGAAAGTGTTTCAAACCACCATGCTCTATTGCCTCTCAAAAAGGAAGTCTGTATATAGAAAGACTGAATGGCGGGAAACGGATGTGGCTCAACCAACTGGGCTCTTGTCTACCACATAGGAGGTCCAGGGTTCGGTGCCCAGGGCCTCCTGGTGAGGGCAAGCTGGCCCACGTGGAGTGTCAGCCCATGTGGGAATGCGGCCCCATGCAAGAGTGACAGCCAACGTGGAGAGCTGGTGCAGCAAATGATGCAAGAGACACAGAGGAGAGAAAGTAAGAAGATGTAGCAGAACAGGGGAGCTGAGGTGGTACAGAGAGTAACCTCCTCTCTCCCACTCTGGAAGGGTCCAGGGTTGGTTCCCGGAGCCGCCTAATGAGAATATAAGCAGCCACAGAAGAACATACAGTGAATGGACACAAACAACAGGGGAAACAAAGGGGCAGAAATAAATAAAATAAATCTTTAAAAAAATAAAAGGACTGAATTGCAATATATCAGAATGACTGCTAGGCTTATAAGGCTTACAAATTTTGCCACCCCTCATTATGCAGCATCAGTGAGCATGATCTAGGTCCTACAAAATGATTTTAAATTAGAATTTGTATTAGCACTCTGAATATATGTTTGAGTAAATCACTTAATTGGCACTGGAGAAGAACATTATAATTCCATTTATTAGATAACCTTCTTTTTAATTTGCATTCCCACCAACAATTAATAAGAGTTGCTTTTACTCCACACCCTTGCCAGCACTTGGTGTTTTCAGTATTTTGGATTTTAACTATGTTTTGGATTTTAACTATTCTAATAGGTGTGTAGAATAGCTAATTGTTAGTTTAATATGTAATTCCTTGATAGCATCTGATATTGAATAGTTTTCTTTTTTCTTTTTTTTCATACACACATCTTCTGTGGTGAAAGGCCTGCATTTTAATCAGGTTGTTTGTTTTCTTATTGTTGAATATTACAAGTTCTTATATATTTGGGATACAAGTCCTTTGTCAGATATATATTTTCCAAATATTTTATTCCATTCTGTAGCTTGTCTTTTCATTCTCTGCACAGTGTCTTTCACAGAGTAGAAATTTTAAATTTTAATAAAGTCTAGTATCAGTTTTTTTTTTCATGGATCATAGTTTTGGTGTTGTATTTCAGAAGTCATTGTCAAATGCAAGGTCACCTAAATTTTCTTCTTATATTATCTTCCAGGAGTTTTATAGGTTTCTGTCTTACATTTAGATCCACGATCCATTTTGAGTTGATTTTTGTGAAAGTCGGGTCTAGATTCATTTTTGTGCATGTGTATGTCCAGTTATTCTGGCACCATTTGTTGAAAAGACTATGATTTCTCCATTGACTTGCCTTTGCTCCTCTGTCAAAGATGAGTTGACTATATTTGTATGAGCCTATTTCTGGCCTCTATTCTGTTCCCTTGATCTATTTGTCTATTCTTTCACCTATATTTCACTTTCCTGATCACTGTAGCTTTTTAGTAAGTCTTGAAATTGGATAGTTGCCAATCCTCCAACTTATTTTTCTTGAGTATTTTGTTGGCTATTCTGGGTCTGTTGCCTTTCCATGCAATCAATTTGTCAATATCCACAAAATCAGCATTCTGATTGGGATTGAGTTGAATCTTTATGTCAATCTTAACAATCTTTACAATATTGAATTGCTCTATCCATGCATATGGAATATCTCTTCATTTGTTTAGATGTTCTTTGATTTCTTTCATCAGAATTTTATAGTTTTCTCCATTTAGATATTGTACATATTTTGTTAGATTTATACTTAAATAATTTCATGTTTTTTGGTGCTGCTGTAATGTTGCTGTGTTAATAATTTACAATTCCAATTTTTCATTGCTGGTATATAGAAAAACAATTGACTTTTCTATATTAACCTTGTATCCTGCGTTCTGGCTATAATTGCTTATTAGTTACAGAAGGTTTTTTAATTGAATCCTTGGAATTTTCTAAATAGACAATCATATTCTGTGAACAAAGACAGTTTTATTTCTCTCATCCTAATCTGTATTTTTATTTCCTTTTCTTGGAATATTGCATTTGTGAGAACACCCAGTATCGTGTTGAATAGGAGTGTTGAGAAGGGGCATCCTTGTCTTGTTCCTAATCTTAGGGAAAAGTATTTCCTCACCATTAAGTATGATGTTGGCTGTAGGTTTTTGGATAGTCTTTTGTTATGCACATGTACATTAAGGATTGTTACATTTTCTTGAAGAATTGAACCTTTAATCATTATATAATGTCCCCCATTTCTTTTTAAAGATTTATTTATTTATTTATTTCCTCCCCTCCCTCCATTGTCTGCTCTTTGTGTCCATTTGCTGTGTGTTCTTCTGTGTCTGCTTGTCTTCTCTTCAGACAGCACCAGGAATTGATCCTGGGACCTTCTGGATTGGGAGAAGAATGATCATTCTCTTGTGCCACCTCAGCTCCCTGATCTGTTGTGTCTCTTATTATCTTTCCTCTTCAGCATTGTCCAGTATACTGATGAGCCCATCAAAGGCATTCTTCATTTCTGTTACAGTTATGTTTATAATTTATACTCATAATTATTACACAAATAATTTTATAATTTTTAAAAATTATTCTAGCATTTCCTTTTGATTCTTTCTTAAGAGGTTTATATCTCTTTAATTATATTATCTATTTGTTCCTGTGTGTTTTCTACCTTTTCCATTAAAGATCTACTCATATTAATCATGCTCTTTTAAATTCCTGGTCTGATAATTCCAACATCTCTGCCATATCTGAGATTGGTTCTGATACTTGTTCTGTCTCTTCAGACTGTGTTTACTGCTTTTTATAACTTGTAATTTTATTGTTGAAAACCAGACATGATATATTGGGTAAAAAGAACTGTGCTAAATAAGTCCTTGGTGTAATGTTTTATGTCTCTCTGGCTGGAGTTAGGCTGTGTTTACCATTTGTTTTAGCTCTAGGAGTCAGAGGCAAAAATTGCCTATGGTGGCCTTGTTTTTGGTAAGTGTGTTGTCTTTTAACTTTCCTAGACACTTCTTAAATAAGGTCTGAGCCTTGACGTTCTTTCCATTATAATCCCCTGTTATTTCACAGGAGTGCTGATGATGTCTAGGAGAGGTGCTGGGTGAGAGGAAGTACTCTATAATCTTATGATTTGGTCTAGGTTTTTAGTGAGTCTATACTTCTGGGTTGTAACTTTCACAAGTGCTTCTCAGCTTCCCTCCTTACACCCCCACTCTTAGGTCAGACAAGAAGGGGCTGGATTTGGGTGTTTCCCTTTCCCCAGGTAGGTTGGTTTGTCCTGTTATCTCAATACTCTGGTGGCACCAAAAAGAGTTATTGTTTTTCAGTTCGTTCAGCTTTTTTCATTTTGTCAGGATAGTAGTAATGACTTACAAATCTTTACATGTTAGACTGGAACCTGGAAGTCCCTAGAATTCATTTTTCAAATACAGAAGCTTAAGTTCCAAGAGGTTGACTTGCCACATAACAAAGCAATAGATAGTTTAGAACAAGTACTCTCATGCACATTTAGCAGATCTAAAATCCTCTCACCTCAATTCTAAGTAAGAAACTGTATTCCTTCTGCTTCACTTTTAGACTTCTGTTTCCTTTTCAACCAATTACCTTTCAAGCTCCTTAAAGGACTGACTTCTTCAGTGAGGGTTAAATATGAAAGGGTCAAGATGAGTTTGGCAATAAACAACACACCTACTCCTTTCTCTTTGACAGGATCACTGCAATCCCAGTGAAATAATGGCCCACTAATTAAACTCAACAAGACTCAGATCCCACACACATCACTTCCAGATGCACTTCAAAATGTTAAAATGTGAAACAGCTTTCCAGCTGATACAATTTCTGCTTTAAGAACAGGAAGAGAAACAGTATTTAATTAAAATTTCAGATTTGTTTCATATACCAAACTAAGAGTTGTGTGGTATCTCCAACTCTGTAAGTGCTCCTTTAATTACAGAAAATCACGTGGGATTTGCAGTATTTGGTTCTGTAGAGTAGACTGTAATTGGACAGGATAATTCCTCTCCCCTTTTCTGTGTTTCTTTCTTCAGAACTCAGTGGGAAATGCTTACTGGCAACACGGAGTTTTGACAGATACTTGCCTATTCATAGTGTGAGGACAGTTTTTTCTAAGTTCCTTTGAAAAGAAATTTTATTTACCCAAAGAAGAGACTACCCTGTAGTAAGTGGAAGTCTCATGAGAGATATGCTATGAAAAAGAGGGTGACTGTGAAGTAAACCTAGTACAGCAAGGGAATGCCAACTGCCATTCCCTGAGGTCAAGTACCCTTCATGGATCAGCTCTCTTCTTCCTTCCCTCAGCCCCTAATGTATACTTCTGCACATCTTAGTTCCTCTTATTCTTTCTGTTGTCTAACTGACTTACCTTCTCCAGCCCTTGCTTTATCACAATATTGCATCAATAAGAGAAGAAGCAACTCTCCTCCCAGCTTCCTGGCCAAGCTCTAAGGAGAATCTGGTCCATGTGCTGTTACAGAGAGATCTAAGAAGAGAAAGTACAGTTAATCAATTCCTGATCTTTATGTCCAGAGTAAGTGTAAGTATATGGTAACCAGTAATGATTCATACCGACAATACATTTTCATCTGAATTCTAGAACCCTTCCTAAGCTTGGTCTATTAGTCCTCCAAGCAGTTTTTAACACAGTTAGGAAAATGAACATGTTTTCTATGGCTCATAAACAACATGAGTGCACTTAAGAAATCCCATTTTGTAGTGATCATGATGATGATTCCTCACACCCAGCAAAGTCAGAAAAGTGAGTTCACTTGAGACAGGCACTCCCTGAATCAAAAGTTATGCGTAAATACAAGAATGTCAATGAATATGTCTGATACTAGGTGCCTGGTTGATTTATGACCTGACAGAAAATTCTGTCCTTATATTTAAAAACTATCATTTTAATTTTTTAAATGACAAGCATATTATAAATTTAAAATTAACAAATATATATAAAAGAACAAATGCAAATCACCCTCATTACCACTCTCTGTCTCATTCCCTAGAAGTAATAACTGTTAACAGTTTGTTAATTTTTGCAAACAGTTTTTCCTATGTATGTAAATATATATATATTTCCATTTTTTAAATTTGAGAAGTTGTGAGTTTACAAAACAATCAGGCACACCATACAGGATCCCTTTATGTTATCCCACCACCACCAACACCTTACATTGCTGTAACACAAGTAAATATATATATTTTTTATAAACTAAAAAGACCTATATGCTATTTTGCAAATCATTTTTTATCACTTAGTAGTATGTTTTGTGGTATTACAAAAACATAAGTTTAATTCATGCTTTTTAATTGCCACATAATTTTTTTCCAGCTTTTTTAAATTTTTAACTCATCTCCCATTGATGGTCATTTATGCAGTTTCCAGTTATTTTCTTAGGAGAAGCAATGCTACAATAAATATTCTTGTGTGCATAAATGCTATTCTTGTAGCATTGTTTGCAATAAGGAAGAATCATTACAATCCTTCTTAGGGAGAGTAAGTTTGTCTTTAATGTAATTTCTCAAAGAATTGAGAATTGCTTTTCAAAGGGTCATTCCAAGTATAAATTAGTTAATTTTGTGTTACAACTTGAAATGATCATTTATTACTCACAAGACTACACGTTGCCTTGGTGGTTCTTCACGTCTTGGCGAGTTTGATTCCTGTCTGCCGCCAGCCGTGGGGTGTCTGGGCAGCCCTGCTGCTCCCGCTGGGCTCACATGTCTGGGGCTGACTAGCTCTTGGCTAGTCTGGAGAGCCTCAGCGTTTTCCCACGGTCAAGTCTAGGCATCTTCTCATTGTGAGACAGAAGTCAATGAGAAGTGGAAAGTGCAAGCGTTTTTTGTTTGTTTCCCACCCAAGTGTCTGCTTGTGTCGTGTTTGCTACTATTTCATCGGTCAACACAAGCGGCATGGTCAAGTCCGAAATGGAAGCACATTAGCAAGAGCGTGCAAAGTTGGGATCATATGGTAAACAATTTCCATAACTTATTTAAAGAGTATAGGTATTGCCAAATTTCCTTCCTGAAGGAATGTACAAATTTTCACTACTACCAATGGTGTATAAGAGGATTCTGCAACAAAAACAGCACAATTTTACTTTTACCACAACTCTTCTTTCCTTCTGATATTTTTCTCTATGTTCTAGGACCGTTGACCAAGATCATTATGGTTATTTTTTTAATGTTTTTTTCCTTCAATGTTTATAAAATTTATGTTCTTTTTGTAACTTTAACTTTATAATTTTAATTACAGCAACTTTAAATAGTTCCTTTTTACTGTAACCATAATTAAAAGGGGAATTGACATTTACTGTTAGCCTTTTCATAAGCAGCTTCCACATTCTTGAGTTCTGTATTTTGAACTTCATTTTAGTTGAATGAATTTTATCATCTGGTAGGTTTTTAAAACATAGTCATGGTTAACTGTGTTTTTTGATATTGTTCACATTTAGCAATGCCTTTTATTGCTTTTATATGCGTAAAGCATATGGGATGACAATAAACTTAGTGGGTGACATATTTCCCCTCTTTATCCACTAACTCATAGAATCAAATATTCCTTTAGAGAGTTCCGGAATATGTATTTTTCCTTGTCCATTCACTTAGATACTTACTGAGCTTCTAACTATGTGATAGGCACCATTTCAGACACCAAGAACATAAAAATAAACAAAACATGTATACACAAATACCCTTACTCTTCTGGAGCTTAAAGTTAGTGGAAGGACACAGCCTGTAGAGAAAATGAATAAATAATTACCTATATTGAATAGGTGAATAAATAGGTAAATAGAAGTAAAGTAAGACAAAGAGGTTACAGAGTGTGAGAGTGAGGGGCAATTTTAGTGGGATAATCAGGAAAAGAGTTCATGAGAAGATAACATTTGAAGATGAGCAAGCAAGCCTTGCAGATATCTGGAAGAGGATCATTATAGGCAGGCTGATCAGCAAGTGCAAAGGTCCCGTGGTTTAGAGCATGTCTGGCATGTTGGAGGAACAGCAAAGAAGCCAGTTTAGCTGAAACAGTGTGGATAAAGCAAGGTATAGAAGAAATGAAGTCAGAACACTAAGGGTGAGATCAGGTTGGATCTTGTAGATTATTCTAAGAATTTGATGTACAAAGACTGAGATGTAAAAACACAAGAGAAGTTGAACAGAGAAGTGACAAGATCTGTATCAACAATTTAACAGCAATATTCTGGCTGCTTATAGGAGACATTTTTTATTTTGTGCCCCCCCCCCCGATACTCAGAGAAAAAGTTAATTATTTACCCTTGTATAAAGTTTAAAATACTTTCTCATTTTTCTCTCTCTGTGTATATATATACAAAGTTGTGGTGGTTTTTCATTAATGTTTTTTCTAGAACCTATTGCATCCTTTTGACTCATATTTTTAAGGAAGTTTTACCTATAATGTATTTTAATTTCTTTTCCATTTCATTACTCTATTTCATATTCCAGGGGAAATCACTTTTCTGTTTATGAATCACTGGTGTTTGTCCTCTTATTGTCATTTTAAATTACTCTCCTTTTTTGTATCTTCTTTATTTGTTATGATCTTCTCAAAACTATTCTCTACAACACATTTAATTTTCTCTCATTTTTATTCTTTTTTTTTGGTTCATACTTAATTTTCAGTTCTTAACTGTCTGTTGTCTTCATTTTTTTCCTTATCCTTTCTTTAAAATAAAATCTTATTCTATTATTTTATGCCCTTTTAGATATCTTGTTTCATAGAGCAATTTTTTGGTTAACTTTAACAGTACAAAATCTGAAAGTCTTTAATTTCTTGGAGCATGTCTTACTATGGAATAGATTTGTTTCCTCTTTTAGCATACTATGTTCCTTTATTTTTCCTTTTTTCCCCTTGCTCTAGTATTTTTGCACAGTTCCTGAACTATTTGTTTCCAGGCTTTTAGTTTCTGCTAGGTGACAATGCTGTCTAGGTCTTCTCATTGCCCCAAATAGTCAGGGTAATCCTATTTGGTTCTCCTGTTTTTATCGGAACCCTTTGCACACTCACCTCATACTGCAAGCCTGAGGCATGGTGTTGATGGCTTGATGTTATCTTGTTCTGTTTCTGAGGGAAGGGGGAGAGCCGCTGGAAATCACTCTCACCTACAAGGGGCCTCAATTATGTTTCTGCTATCTTTCCCCATCAATTTATTAAAGCTTTTCTGGGGCATTCTACTCTGATGAACGGTGCCCTTGGGTTTTAGACTGCTTTCCCGCCTCAGGGGGAATGCACCAGTTTGATGGATTTTCGTGGTCCTTCTGGTTCCTGGCAGTCATTCTTTATCTATGGCAGCAGAGCAGAGTTTCTAGAAGAATGTTCCATCTTTTCTACCCTTGCAATTCCTGTACCATTCAGTTGAGTTTTTTCTAAGTTGGGCAGTATCGTGAGGGTGTTCTGAATTGATTTTCCTCCCAGTTGGGAGAAGTCATCCAAACTTTATTTCTGGGAGCCCATTTTCTGTCTCTGGATGAAACTTAGAGGATTATTGAGTTAAGCTTCCTTTACTTATTTCATTATTAAGGATGTATATATATATTTTTTTTCTTTTCTTTTTTCTTTGTGGAGTGTAGTGGTTATATGAATCTATAGCTCTCTGCTATCTTTCTCCATAAGTTGCTTATATGTGTTTAACTTCTTTTAAATGTTCTTGTAAAACTTGATTTCTGGGTAGGTTTAAAAAGCTCTTGCTATTCCAACCTTCATTATATCTGTCTTAACATTATGAGGTTTCTCATACATAACAGAAGAAGGTGGGATTGTTAGATTCGTGACTAAGGTTGTTCTGAGAATGAGACACTCTGGGAGCGTCTAGCACTTCTATTAAAAATGTTTTTCACCTTTAATCCCAAAATATGCTGAAAGTAATCTGAGAGAGTTTCTCTTACTCTGAATTCTTTGTATTTCAAATGTATTTAGTCTAGATTCAGTTGTAATATATTGTTTTAGTTGTAATGGAAAAGAAAAAAAAATAAGGAACAGACTGGTGGTGTCTAGCAATAGCATCCTGAAGTAGGTGTATTAATTTCCTAGTGTTGCTGTAAAAAAGAATCACAAATTAGGTAGTTTGAAATGACAGAAATTTATTCTCTCACAGTTCCGGAGCCTAGAAGTCCAAAATCAAGATGTTGGCAGGGTCATGCTCCATCTGAAGATTTTAGAGACAAATCTTTCCTTGCCTCTTTCTAGCTTCTGGCGTTTGCTGGCAATCCTTGGCATTTCTTGGCTTGCACTGCGTGGCTCCAACCTCTGCCTCCACCTTCTCATGGCCTTCTTCATTCTGTGTCTGTGTCTCCGGGTCCTCTCTCCTCTTATAATGACACTAGTAATATTGGATTAAGGGCCCACTTTAATCCAATATGACCTCATTTTAAACTTAACTACTATTGCAAATAGTAGTTATTTGCAATTTCTGAGGCTCAGGTGGACATGAGTTT
Source organism: Dasypus novemcinctus (assembly GCF_030445035.2). Taxonomy (NCBI): domain Eukaryota; kingdom Metazoa; phylum Chordata; class Mammalia; order Cingulata; family Dasypodidae; genus Dasypus; species Dasypus novemcinctus. The sequence continues at coordinate 52,576,586 of NC_080673.1, read as the reverse complement.
TGTAGGGTCACTATCCAAACTAGTATAGTTGGGAGTGCAGCCAGTTAGTTTTGGAGGGTTAATCTCTCAGGAATAAGATGCCTATATGTGGCCAGTTGAGCAGCATTAGTAAAGGAAGAGCAAACTACATGGCTGATTCCATCTGTACCACCAGGTACACTGTGTAACCCCAAGACCTGGCTCTCAGTGTGTTGCTCTATGGTGTCTCCAGATACGATGTATAATCAGGGATCAATGAGGAAAGGTTCAAGAGTGGCAAGATAGTGATAATGGTCAATGGAGGGGTTCTCTGCCTGAGAGAAGAGCCAATTATGTGACACCGGAGTTTCAAGAGAGAAAGACTTTATTGCTGAGCACAAAGCAAGGAGAACAGAAGGCCTAATGGCCATAAATCTGTCTCTCCAAACTGGAGAAAATTACAGTGTTTTATAGCATTCAAACAAAGGCAGGCAGGCTCAGGATGATAATGAGGTTAGAGATAGTCTAATTGCTGAACATGCACAGATTGATTACATGCTTAGTTTATTTGGTTTAAAGCTTAGACTACTGCACATGCTAGGCAGGGTAACTTTGTTTAGAATTGCTGTGGTTTAGCAAGATAATTTAGGAATTGGGGTGTTCAGTTCTGGGCTGACTCGTTTTAATCAACAAGGGGTCTACATGAAAAGGCATCCAACTTCAGGGGACCATGTGCAACAACACCCCATTTCAGGGTTGCAAAATAAGATAATGAGATAAAATGGGGACAGTAACAACAGAACAAGTTGCCTTATTACCATCCAATAACTGGAGTAAGGTCATGCATTTTCAAAACATAGCTTCAGTGTTAAAGAAACAAGGCATTTGGGTTAAAGCACAGTGATTTCCAACAGTTACAGATAATCTGTTTCTTGTTACTTCAAAAGGCTAATATGCATCAAGGATATAATTCAGTAAGCTATCATAGTTTTTGGTATTTTCTTTTGGCTATAATGCAAAGTATCAGAAAGTTAGCAATTGCTTAAAATACAATTCAGTGAGTCAAAACACATTTGTTAATTTTTCAGTTACAATAGGAAAAAACAGCCTCATTCTCACAATGGACCCATTTGTTTCCCAGAATATTAAGGTGAAAGTTATTAAGGTGACCTGAAAGATGATCCCTGAAGTGGAGTTGCTCTGTGGTATGTATACAAGAAACGGAAGTGGTTGGATATTGTTTGTACTAATGTCTTTGCAAATACGTCTGGTTGAAGCAGCATCTCTCCATCCACAGCCCCAGCTCAAGAGCTGTACCTCCTTTCCTTGCATCAGAGGTAGCCTGGTCCTCAGCTCTTCCACGGGGCCTGCCTTGGGAGAAGGTGGGATAGTGATGTAGGAGAGAAGCAGCAGTGACTAGGAGGGGAGGACACCGGCACTTAACAGATTCTATCTCCAGAAAAATGGCCTCCATTACGGTGCCTTCACCACCCTCCTCTCATCTGGAGCTCTTCCAACCTGTGCCAAGGGAGGAAAGGAACCTGGATCCTGGGGCTCTCTGTGTTCTGGAAGCTGTTCTGGAAGCTCCAGAGCTCCTGGGAGAATTCTTTTTTATTAGGAAAAAATACTTAATTTTTTACTCATTCATGTCATTTATAGAGAGAGATTATATTTGAAAATAAAGTGTATAGTCAGCTAGTTAAGACTGAAAGCTTCTTATTCAGTGAGATTATGAGGGAATGATAATTTGGAGATTAAAAATGACTTTCTTTTTCAATTACCTTTTATTATTTTTCTGAGATGTGACTATTAAGATGTAATATATAATGAGGTTATTCCTCCACATTTAGAAAATATACTCCAAACATGGTCTCTGGACCAGCAGGATCAGGGTCACTTGGGAACTTGTTAGAAATGCAAACTGGCTCCCACCGCAGACCTACTGAAAAGCAAACCCGGCTGTGCTCAATTATCTGTGTGTTTTATTAAGTTCTTCAGGTGATTTTGATGCCTGCAAAGATTGAGAACCGCTGACTATAGCATGAAAGAGTGTATATATATTCTATGTCCTTAAGTATCATCTTAATTTGATAGGCCCCTGGCACCAACTGTTTTTTTTTTTTTTTTCTTTAGGCAATTCTGGTTAAGCTTCAGTGAGAAAAGCAATCTTCTGTCACATTTGAAAACCGATAACACCAATAAACTCATACACATTAAATAAAACAAAAAAAAATGCAATACAAATCAAATAAAGCATGAGGTTATTCTCAGGCACTAGCAGAGGAATCTGTTCCTGAACCGAGTCCCAGATTATGGAATTCTGTCCTTATCTGAACTTTTTATGTACAAAGAAAAGTGAAAGTTCAAACTAAAACTCTCATTTGTCAAGGGAACTGCATTTTCTGTTGAATGGGGAAAAGTATGTGCACTCTCCACTCTTGTTGATTCACTACAGATAAATACCAATGATCTTGGATAAATGGTTTGTCAAATAACAGAACCCTGTTGTCCTTTGCTCAGATGGGAATTTTACATTGTATGAAAAAGTGATACTGAATCATTTCTTTGAGAGTGTGGCCTTGCCACTATCTCCTTTTATATAATTAGGTGGTTTTACTCTCATATGTACTCCCCTTTCCATTGCTTAGGTGAACATCCAAAAGGTTCATAGTACAGAGTGGACTCAGACTAGTGAAAATTCAAAAATATACAACTAGAGTCTTATTCTACCAGGTTCTGAGCAGCTAACAGGCTCATCTATAGGGGGGATTAGGATCTATACCTACCTATAGATATGCCTTTCCTAATTAATTGGCTCCATACTGTCTCCAAAGCAAGCTCTGTTTTGCTATTCTTCTTAAGTGATAAGAAGGCATCACTTTGACTGTGTGGACAATGGAAATCAGAAGAAATGTTCCTACTTATCCTTGAGCATCATATATTCTAATCATCAGGTATAGCTATAGTTCAGCATGAAACATCCTATAAAGTCATACCGTCTACTGCCTCTTCAAACATGTGCAGTGTTAAACCTCTACTGAGGAAAAGATGATCATGCCATGGCTGTTTAACTTTGTCTACTCATTTCATCAAGATTTGATTTAACAAGAGTTAATTAGGCAACAGTTGTTGGAAGACATTGCAAGCTTGTAAAACACTGAGATTCTTATTTAAATAATGAAAAAAAGACTTCTGGAAGCATTAGAAAAGCTTTTTACAAGTTTATCTGGCTTCTGGTATAGGGCTGAGTACATGTTAGACACTCAATAAATAATTGTTCAATGATTTATTGGCTCTGAGACTATTATACAGTACAAAGTCATTAGGAATGACTGTGGTATCTGAGAAGAGAAGATAGAAATTAAAAGAGTGAAAATGATTTGAATAAAAATGAGGTGTATAAAAATGAGGTGAGTTAATAGGAAATTCTCACATAGTTCCTTAAAAAACACAGCAGAAATTTTAAATGCTCAAAACTCGCACTCACTCTTTTGGCCATGAAAGGCTAGAACTTTTGTCATCCTGTTGATCTATTGATGACCAGGTTTGATTTGGATGATTTCCCTGGATAGTCTTTTTCTGTCCCCATTGATCTGAATATGCTGTGGGATCTGCAGATGAAAAATGTGACCTTAGCAGACAGAGGAGAACATTCTTAGGTCTAGGGTCATTATCTCTTTGTATCACTTAGGGTCTCTTAAGACTCTGAGGGGTGCAGGTAGGGAGAATGCAGGAGGATAGGGACTGAGGAAATTTGAGTATTGGGTTTGCCACCTCTGGCAGAATTTCATCTTGCAGCTTCTTCATTAAATTGTTCTATTTTTCCCTCTTCACTGTTTTTCTAAAATTGTCAGTTGACCAAATGAATCAGAGATCATATCTACACTGGCTAGGTCTTATTGAATATTTAAAACAAATATTTGGCTATCTGTTCACTGTAATATTAAATTGTAATCCCAGGTAAAACCAAAGTCACCCAGTTTATAATTTTATTGTTGGGAGGATTTCCAAGACAAGGTATGACCCTGCTTATATATAGATGCTCATGTTGGAGAATATAAAACATCCCTCTTGGAAGAAGGAAGGAAAACTTTCTATGTGCTGCTTGAAAATCATAAAATCATATAATCCTGTTTAAAATTTTTTTTTTTTTTTTTTAATTAGACCAGTTTGGGATTTAGAGAAAGTATAGAGTTCCCATGCAGGACAAAGTTCCCACATACATCTCCTCTTCCAGTTTTCCATATTAATAAAAGTTTGCATTAGTATGGTAACTGTGTTATACTTGATGAAACATTATCATAATTATACTATTAACTATAAATCCATAGTTTACAGTAGTTTAAAGTTTACTTGAAAACTTTGTGTTTTAAAGTTCTATTTGATAACATATATACAAGCCCAAATTAATCGCTTTAGCCACTTTCAAATATACAAGTCAGTGGTGTTAAATACATTCCTAATGTTGTACTACCATCACTACCATCGTTACCAATATTTTCATCACTCTAAAACAGAAACTTTGTACCTATTGAGCATTAGCTCACCATCCTCGCTACCACTACTGCCCCTGGTGATATGTATTCTATTTTCTGACTCTATGGTTTTTGCATAGGCTAATCATTTCATATCAGTGAGGTCATATAATATTTGTCTTTTTATGTCTATCATTTCACGCAACATGATTTCTTCAAGGCTCATCCATTTTTTAGTATGTGTCAGAATTTCATTCTTTTTTATGTATATACCACATTATGTTTATCCATTCTTTCATTGATGGACATTTGGGTAACTTCCACCTTTCAGGAATTGTGAATAATCCTCTCTGAATATCAATGAGTGTTGGATTATGGGGTCAGATAGAAATTCTATAGCAATTTACTGAGGAACCACCAAAGTGTTTTCAACAGTGGCTACAACATTTTCTTCCCACCAAAAGTGTGTAAGTGTTTTGTCAGATTTTTTTCTGCATCAATTGTGTTAATTATGTGGTTGTATTCCTTTTTTCTATTAATTTGGTGTATTGATTAGTTAATTTTCTTACATTGAACCACCCTTGCATTCCTGGGATATATTGCACTTGATTATGGTTTATAATTCTTTTAATGAGCTTTTGAATTTTATTCTCTGGTGTTTTGTGAGGATATTTGCATATATATACATAAAGCATATGGCTTTGTAAATTTCCTTTCTTGGGATATCTGACTTTGGTATTAGAGTCATTCTAGCCTCAAGAATGCATTAGGAAGTGTATTAGTCAGCCAAAGGGGTGCTGATGCAAAATACCAATTATCTGTTGGCTTTTATAAAGGGCATTTATTTGGGGTAGAAGCTTCCAGTTACAAGGCCCTAAAGAGTCCAATTTAAGGTACCATAAGAGGTACTTTCTCACCCAAAGTTTGTTGCCACATGTTGATGCAAGATGACAGGTAATGTCTGCAAGGGTTCAACCTTCCTTCTTCCTCTTAAGGCTCTGTGGTACCCGCTTCTTCCAGTCTTGGCTGTAGGCTCACATAAGGCCCATGTCTCTCCCTGGAGCTCATTTCTTTCCAGGCTTTCTAAGCTGTTCAGGGCTTTGGTCTCTTCAGCAGCAAACTATCAGGCAAACAGTTCAACTCTTTCTCTGGAACTCCAGCATCCAAAACTAAATTCTCTGTGTTCTCTGTCCTTCTCCATGTATTTACTTTCCTGTCTTTGATTGAGCATCTGTTTATATATCCCATAGCTGTAGGCTAGTTGCAGGTGGGGACTCAGACCAAGTTGTCAGACCCTAATGACATGGTCAAATCAAAGTCCTAACCTTGATTTAATAAAATAAAAGTGAAACCTCTGAGTCTAATACAATCTAATATCCCCAGAGGAGCAAACCAGTTTACAAACACAAACGAATATCTATTTTTGGAATTCATGAACAATACCAAATTGCCACAGGAAGTATTCCTTCCTCTTCAATTTTTGAAAGAGTTTGAGCAGGACTGCTGTTAATTCTCCTTGGAATGTTTGGTAAAATTCAACAATGAAGACATGGTTATGAGCTTTTCTGTATTGAGAGGATTTTGATTACTGATTCAATATATTTGTTATTTGTCTGTTGGAATCTTTTATGTATTCTTGATTCAGAGTATTTAGGTTTGTGCTTCTAGAAATTTGTCCATTTCATCTATGCTATGTAACTTGTTGGAATATAGTTGTTCATAGGCTTCTCTTATAATCCTTTTTTTTTGTTGTTGATCTGTGGGGTTGGTAGTAATGTCTCCTCTTTCATTTGTGACTTTGTCACCTCTGTCTTTTCCTTTGTCAGTGTAACTAAAGGTTTGTTAATTTTATTGATCTTTCAAGAACTAGCTTTTGATTTTTAAAAAATTTCCCATTTCATTTACTTCTAGTCTAATCTTTGTTAATTCTTTCATTCTGTTAATTTTGCATTTAGTTTGCTCTCCTATTTCTATTTACACCAGGCATTATGTTAAGTCACTGAGTTGAGATCTTTCTTCTTTTTTAATGTAAGCATTTAGAGTTATGAGTTTCCCTTTCAGCACTGCCTTTGCCAAATCCCACAAGTTTTGAAAAACTCCCTGCAAATTCTTTTTTTCTGCCAGTTCCAATCTGCTGCTGAACCCCTCTAGGGAATTTTTTTAATAAAAGTAATTGTGTTCTTTAACTCTATTCTATTCCTTTTTTGTAATTTCTACCTCTTTATTGATTTTCTCATTTTGTTCTCACATTTTCCAGGTATCCTTTTGTTCTTTCTCTGTGTATTCCTTTAGCCCTTTGGGCATATTTAAGATAGTTTTTATAAACTCTGGTATGTCCATGGTCTGGTCTTCTTCTTTGATTGTTTCTGATGTTATATTTCCTCCTTTGGAGGGGACATCATTTCCTGTTTCTTTGTTTATCTTGTAATCTTTTGTTGCACTCTATACATTTTAATGTTTTATTGTGTTAACTCTAGAATTTAGCCCCTGTCTAATCTATTCCTTCTTTGTACCTACCTCCTATATGACAGAGATTTCCTTGGGAGCAAGCAACTAACAAAAACAAATAAATCAATGCAAAATACCCCACACCTTGGTGTTTGCAAATTGGCTCTCTATTAGCAGATGCAGTCACACCGATTTTAGCTTTTGTACCAAGTAGATCAGCCTAAGGCAAAATTCAAAGTCCTCTCTGTATTTTCTGAGAGGTGTTTTGTTCTGGTCATGTACTTGTTTCCTTAGGATTTTCTCTGTTTACAGGATCTGAACGTCCCATCCTTTCCCTATGAAATAGTCTTTCCCTCCCTCCTGGGTTCTCTTAAAGCCAGTAATCTTTTGCCTGAGGCTGATCTGATTTAATTGTTTCTTACACAAATATACTTTTTGTATGTTGTTTCTGCATTCTGGGAAAGTTCTGCAGCGGTGAACCAGAGACAGATGCCCTGTTCAGTCCTTCAGACACCACCACTAGATTGTCACAGACATAGGTACACCTCAGTATGTGTATAGCGATTACTCTGTTCTCTCTGGACTGGGGTCAGGAACCCATGCTGAGAGTGCAGGTCAGTTTTACACCACATTGTGTAGGGGTTTGGGACCAGCAGGAGGTCGAAGAAGTTTTCTTGCCATTTTTAAGTTGTTATTCTTGATTAGGTGCTTGCCCTGTTATTGCAACACTTAGTTATTTTTCTGAGCTTTGAGAAAAATGTTTCTTCCAGTTTTTGCTAGTCATTCAAAGATTCTGTGTAGAAACAGAATCTGGAGCATCTCATCTCACTGTCTTGGTTGACCAGAAGTCTTTTTTTGTTTTTCATAACTTACCTTCTGAGATTTTAAAATGTGCTAACATTTTAGAATATGTAGTATAAAATACATTTAGATAATGAATTTTACATTATCTAAAACCTAAAAGTTGTGAAATGAATTGATGGTGAGTGATTGATATAGTTTTGATGATTCTGTACACCTGACATGAGAAGAGGAAAGAGAACTAACACTTTTCTAGCACTTTAAACCTAGGTTCCATGCTAAGTACTTTAAATAGTACATCTCATTTAACATTTATAATATAATACTATTTTAAGTTTTAAGTGAGCATTATTCTGAGGTTGGACTAAATGGCATTGCAATTTTTGTAGCCAAATGATTGAATATTGTCAATTTTGAATGGTTCAACCTAATATTGCTCTATGTTTATTGAGGAGAAAACTGATGAATAAGAAATTAAGTAATTTTCTCAGATCACAATTTTATGGCTCCCAAATTCTTTCATATTCCACTATACTGGGCTACCTTCCAAAGAAGTTCTGTCATTACTTGCTTATGCTGGAGTAGTCACTTAATATGTTGACGCTATGGCTTCCATACCCACAAATGATCTAATAATATCTATCCACTACTTTATAGGATTATAATTAGGATCAGATGAGTTTCAATAAAATTGTTTTGGGAACATGTCCTAGAAGTATATTATATTCTTGTTTGTCAGTCTAGGAATGTGGCCAAAAGATATAACATCAACCAAATTGGAAAACATGTAACTTTCTTTGGTATAAATTGTATCTTTATAGTCTCTGCCTGAAAATGTCTTAAATTTCCTATAATTGGGTAAAATTATCTTTTGATTTAGAAAAGAATTTTGTCGCTTAGTAATATATTGTCTTTATCAGCTGGTAATATTAGAATGGTGTAAATGTTACTGACTAGCTTCACAAGCATAGTGTTTTTTCAAAGAAAAGAGAACATTTACTGGAATATTTAGAAAGTCTGACCAATAATAATTTTATGGTATCCACATTACTGAGTATACTTTTTAAATTCATAGTAAGTTCTCAGTAAATATTAAAAGAATGTCTGAATATAGAAAATAAAGAGGAAAGAATAAGAGATTTAAAAATAGTTCTTCCTATAAATTCTGCAGAAGAACTAATAGAATGTCACCCTAGTCTTCCAATTTTCTGAAGATTATCTTACCAGGAAAAGAGTATAGCAATGTTTATGAAGCATTCAAATAAGTAAGAGAAATTGGTTTTACTTGAATGTGTGTGTGTACATTCTCAATGCACATTTGACCTTTCACTATGGTGGGTGTGGCAGTTAGAGATTATTTTATGAATCCCCAAAAGAGAAAGATTATGTTTGTAAACACATCCTATGGATGTGATACTCTTTGATTGCATTAAATTCAGCTAAGGAGGCTGTGATTAGATTACTTGGTAAGATTGCTTTAGGGCTTGCAGCTAAAATAAGGAAGAAAGTGGAGAAGCTAAGCCTGAGAGAGGAAACCCAGAGCGGAAGGCAGCCACCAGGCAGAGATCTCCTGCTATCTTGCTTCAAAATGTGGTAGCTGACTTTGATGAGAAAGCACCTCTAAGGTGCCTCTGGGTTATAGTTAAGGAACATTTATAGGAACAGGAAATTGTGTGGATGTTTTAAGGACAGACATTCAAGATTTGATGAAAATTGTAATGTTTACATGCCTGGCTTCTACTGTCTGGATATCAGAAGTAAGTTTATCAGAGATTACAGAGGCATATGTGTGCTATGGGCAGGGAGCATAGCAAACCCGAGCAGGGATGAGAATATAGTAGCTTCAGGTATGATCACTAGCCATTGGTTCTCTGTCCTCGACCCTATTAATCCTGGGGTTTCTACAGTCCAATATTTGCCCAGTTTTTCAGCAGAATATCCTGTAGAAAACCAAAAAGCTTATCACGGGTGGTATTAGGGGAGTCACAGAGACCTCTTAAGAGGCCATCTCCCAACCCTCACCTACCCATAATCTCCCCTCCTAGTGTTCTCTTTCCATTCCACAACCTGAAAGAGATGTTAAAGTCTAATGAAAATGCCTGACAAGACCTTAAAGTCAGAAACCACTAGCAAGCAGCCCCAGATGCTAATCAGGGCAGGGTCCCCACCACGCAAGGTGGATAAATACTGTACTCAAACATAGATTTGTCTCTCTTTTCTGGTGTGAAGTGGGGTGTGCAGTGCTGCCATCCATTGACACTCACCCAGGGCAGTTTTTGTCCACCCTGGGAGACCAGCTGTGATGAAACTTCTTTCCCTGCTCTTTCGGACTATTTGTATAGTATAGCTAACAAAGAGGTTATTTGCCCTTTTGATCTCTTTATGCTGGGCAAGTAATAAAGAGGTCATTTGCTGAAAGTCTCTATTTTGTCTATGAGCCTGTGTTCCCATGTTAAACCACTATCACAATTCACTCTGCAGGTGGTAAGTGCAGCTTACCTGTTAGTTAATTGTAGAAATACTTTTCAAAATAAAGCTTCTCATGGTATTAAACTGTTGGTGCACATATGAGGAGAGCTACTTCCTGCTCAGTGAATGAGCTTCTACCTACTAAGACTATAGCATAGTTGATTTATGTATTAATAATAACTGCTTTTTTTCATTTTAAAAACAATTTATTGAAGTATATCATTCATACATGAACATACATAAACCATAAGTGCATAGTAAAAGTTGTGAACTTTGAAAACAAACATGTGTAACACCATACAGGACTCCCATACATCACCCCACCACAAATATCTTGTGTTGTTATGAAACATTTGTAACAAATTATGAAAGAGTGCCTTCAAAGTATTACTACTAACTGTAGTCTGTATCTTACATTTGGTGCATTAAATAAATGATAAATTTGATATAGAAGTGATTAGTAGCAAGTGTTTTATATATCTAAAATTAGAAGGATTCGGGTAATAGCAAAGTCTGAGAATATGAGCCTGAGCACATTATTCAATGTTGCGGAGGTGCCTCAGAACACATGAATGTGGAGAGTTTGCTGACTTGACTGGAGAGCACTTTACAGTGTGCCATCCGAATCAGAGAATCCATCAGGGCAAAGGCCAGAGGCTGGGACATGCTCAGGTATCCTGGGTAATGGCAGGCAGGAAGTCATTGCAATTCATATTCTGACTATGCCACTTTATAAAGAAATCCACTCAGCACTAGGTGAAATGAAGATTTGGTGACAGGCTGCAAAGATCAGTAAGAGTAATTACATGTGTATATTATGGGCATACATGTGCGTGTACACATAAAAGGGACTCAATTGTTTAAATTGAATTTTCAAATATCATAACAATGAATTCTTTTTCTCAGATATGTCTTCATGAGGTTTCACATCACTAAAAATAGCATTTTTAAAGTTTTGTATTTGAATTTCATGAAGTATAAGACTGAATTCATTTAGCCTGATTATTTTTGTGTAATAGAGGGTAGTAGGGGGTTGCTGTACAAAGCAACTTCTTCCATCATGGATATCTCACAGAGGGGAGGATTAAAATAGGAACATATTATAAGGAATCCAAGGGTAGAAGTAGGGATGGAAATGGCATGAATTTTGGGAGTATTGATTCACCCATGCAAAACTTTCAAGTGATACTCTCTTTATTTCCCCACATGTGAAATGATGCCAGTGGTACACTGGCCAAAAATAAAAAACCTTGACTCCATTCAGAATTTCTGCTCATAGGTGCCACAGCTGAAAACTTCCTGATGAAATCTTTTTGGCAAAGTGTGTCCTATGGCAACAATGACAAATGCATGAGGAAAAAGTAATCTTACGAAGCCAAGATTGAAAAAAAATTTTTTTAATTTTTAAGAACACTTTATATTACATAAATATCACATCAAAAATAAAGGGGAATCCCATATACCCCACCCACTCCCCGTCCCACACTTTCTCTGTTAACAATGTCTTTCATTGCTGTGGTACACTTGTTACAACTGATGAACACATACTGAACACGTACTGAAGCATTGCTACTAACCATGGACTATAGTTTTATAGGTTTTGACAAAACATATAATGCCCTGTATCTGTCATTGCATTGTCATGCAGGACAATCCAGTTGTCCCCCAAATGCCCCATGTTACACCTATTCTTCCCTCTCCCTCCCCTTTCCCTCAGAACCTCTGCTGGCCACTCTTTATATCAATGTTACTAGTTCTTCCATTGCTCGAATAATAATGTCTACTTTAGTCTATAGCAGCATTCTCCTTTATGTCTGTTCACTCTTCAGTCTTGAGGATTTGTGGATGGTGATACACATTCTGTTTCTGATTGAGAGGGTGGAGTCAAGATTTTTGATTCTTTGCCAGTGTAACACCAGAGGAAATAAAACTATTCGTGATTCAAGCACTCCTGTGGCTGGAGGAGACATTTGGGACAGCAGCGCTAGTTTTACAAGAATGAACAAAGATACAGATTTATCAAAACCATGTTCTAGCTTTGTGAGCTCAGGTTTCAAATAGCATCCTCTGTCCTGTGTCTTGCACAACTGTTCTCTTTCTACACGTAGGCCTGATTTTGAGGCCTACTCATCTTGCCGGATTCCTTTTTTCCCCCAAGTGTTCATTCTTTCAAGAGCCTGTTATCTTGGCTTCCTTTGCAATTTTGTTGCTGTTGCCTCTCCTTTTTCTCAGCTGGGCAGACAAATACATTAAAATGCTCTGCTAATCCTAAAATTAGGCGTATGCTTGCGTGTTGGTGGAGAGGTGGAGAGTGTTACCTTCTCCAGTCAGTAGAAAGATCTGCATCTGGCTTTATCCTTAGCCAAACCCAGTTCTGTATTTTTAAATATATAGTGCATGTAGCACCTAGATAGTCAATTAATATATATTTCCTTTCACTGCTCTATTAGCATCTCTCCTGGAACAAGTCAGCTAATTTTTTTTTAACATTTAAAAATTCATGTTGACAGATTATTTTCTTTATTTTTTTTTACTAGAGAAGCTGTGAGCTTACAAAACAATCATGTATACAATACAGATTTCCCCATATATCATCCCACCATCAGCATCTTATATTGTTGTGACACATTTTTTTTACAAATGATGAAGGCTCATTGTCATAATATTAGTGTTATCTATAGTCCATAGCTTATATTTGATATATACATGCAGTCTTTCATAATCTCTGTGCTTGGATCCATTTGCCTTAGACATAGTCATCTACTTATATCTGCAGCGACTTAAAATTTGAAGAATCATGACTCCTCCACCTGAAGCCTCAGTTAGTAACAGATTTCCATTCAGATGACCACCTGAAGCCTCAGTTAGTAACAGATTTATGGTCACCCTGAGCTTTCTAGCTGAAATCCAAATTTGAGATTCAGTCCCATGTACTGAGTGGATGAAAGTCACACACTGCATCTCTGGAAGGTTCTGTTGTCAGCAGGCTTTCAGATACTTTTCTGGATGAAGGAAGGGAGCACAGCATCGTGGGTATCAAGTAGTCTAGATTCATTTCCCATATTTACGTGGTATTCATTTTTAAACCTTGGGGGAAATACTATTGGTTTCAATCCAAATAACTTGAAAGTAATTTAAACTCCACCCCTTCTATCCTGCCACCAAAATATCCCCATTTCTTTCCCCTTATTATTAGATAATCCAGTTTTAGATCCAAAGAAGTGATTTTTAAGGCATGTAAGAGAAAATTTAACTGACTAGTTAAATTAGTTCCTATTTGTTAATTACAAGTACATTTGAAGGTTTTGAAAACCTAAGCAAAAGAAATTTTCTCTTCTGAAAGTTGAGAAATGATTTAGAGTCAGGTAAATTTGATTTGAAACCCTTTTCCATTCTAAGAAATTGGGAAAGTTTGACTTTCAGAGCCTCCATTTTTAAAATTTGCTACAAACTTATTAGAGCCAGCTGGTTTTATACCTATTCAGCTGGGAGAGATTAGGAAGAAAGAGGTAGAAGATGTTTTCTCTACTTTGCAGTTGTGAGAAGGGATTGTCAATGTTTCCTTGGGCAAGAAGGATAAAATCAGGCAGGCAAATATAATAATAGTGTGATGATAGTCAGAATTTTAAAACTCTGGGGACTTTACTTTTTCCTTCAACAAGATAAATCAGGTCCAAATTAGGGCCCTTAGGGAGTAAAAGGGTGAGCCGAAAATAATTAACAGGCATTAATAGATCTGTAACAGATGTAGAATGGGAATTTCCCTAGAGAAAGTGTATTTTCTCCCACATCCCAGGCATTGTTAGAAATTCTGACTTAAATTGTCCAAACTGGGGTTTCAAAAGCTTACTAGGTATTCTGATAAGCAGCTCACTTGTAAATCACTGGAATCTTCCAACTCTTGGAATCCCTTGCACTGTGTCTAATAGAACCTTGCATCTTTTTTACCCTAAAGCCAATAGTTGCCTATGGATGGGCATGTAAATGTTGGATATTAGTGTTTTATGCTAAGTGGGCATTTTTATTCAGTGCTTTCTCTAAGCTCTCTTTCCATCCTCTTTCCTTCCTTCCTCTAGAGATGGAAGGAGGGCAGGAGTTAGAGGACCTATTCTGTGGCCCATTTTGCTCATTTTTCCTCATGGGAAACTCAATTCTAAAACAAAACAACTTCTCTGGAACCATGACCTACCACAGAGAAAGTAGATTTAAAAAGTATTGTAGTATGGTATATTGTGGTATGGTATGGTTAGCCATAGTTATTGACCACAGTTAGCAATGCTTCAATATTTGTACATCAATTGTAATAAATCCCATGTAAAATATTATTAATAGGGGAGAGGAGAAAAGGGGGAGGGCATTGGGTATATGAGAATCCCCTATATTCTCTACATGACTTTTCTGTAACTTAAACCTTCTTTGAAGATAAAATGAAAAAAAAAAAAAAAAGAAAAGAAAACCACACTGGGAGAATATGTGGAAGAAAATGTTACTGGACATACAAGACACAACAGATCCTACAGTGATAAAAGATATAATGTCTTACATTTAAAAAACTTTTTTAAGTTTTATCTGTTATTTTTAAAACTATCATTATTATTTCATTTTCTTTTGTTTTTATTTGGTTATTTTCTTGTTTTTGTCTTTGAAGAGGTTTTAGATCACAAAAGGGTCACAACTGTGGCAAGGGAGGATCATTGGTGCATAGTGTCTGTGATGGGGAGATTCATGGGGGGGGTTCATCTGGGGCATGCCTCTAAGGCATATGAATATGTTCTAGTGTTCATGGGCATTTTCAAAGTGGGTGGAGATCCACAGAAAAGGAATATCAAATTCCCATTGTGGGGAGTTCTGCTGCATTCTCTAATGTGACAGCAAGAATCCCCTGAGTAGAGGGGCAGTGCCTAGTGAAGAAGCATGGGCTATTACACTGGGTCTTTGATATTGCTTATTGTGCTTATGAAGCTTTTCTTTTGAAATTGAAACTTAGCCTAGTATTATATGTTGCCAAAGAGTTACCACCTGAAGTCTTCCTTGATGCTCAAACATGGCCTCTCTCTAAGCCAAACTCAGCAAATAAATGCATTGCCTTCCCCCTTCTCCTCCCCTCCCCCCACCACCCCAGCATGGGACATGGTTCCCAGGGATAAGCCTCCCTGGCACTGAGGAATTATTACCAAACACCAACTAGCAATGCACCTGGAAAAAGACCTTGAACATAAGGGGAAAATGGTAAATACCAATGAGCTTTTATGGCTAAGAGATTTCAAAATAATTTGGGAGGGCATTTCAGAGGTTACACTTATGCTTGCCTCAGCAGGATCTCATTGACTGCCAAAGTAAATATTGTCTCAAAGAGCAGGGCTGCTGAGGGCTCTGGAGACATCCAAACACTATAGGAAGAGCAGACAGCTCTGGAGTTTTATGCCCTGCCAGTGGGCCTTACCTTGGAATTTATGCAAGTGATAGTTTTCCTACGCATGGCTCTTCTGCCCTTCTACTTGAACCTATAGTTAATACTATACTTGACAGGTGTATGCCCAAGAGATGGAAATCTTTAGTCCATCCATGTGTCAGTTGTGCCCTGTATCTCAGCGTTGCAGTGTTGCAACACCTGTTCTCCAATTCATTGGATTCATCCAGGACAACTAATAAGGAGATGATGATGGACAATGCCCATCCCAAGGAACAGAGAGTCTGCAACTGCAAGCAAGATAGTTCTATCCATTTGCCCCATGGGATCTGAGCCCTCTCTCAATTAGAGGCAGAGTGGCCATCACCACCCCAAAATCCTCAAGATTGGGGAATAAACAATGGACTAAAGTAGACTTATGATTACTCTATTATAGACTTCTTGTTATTCTAGCAATGGAAGAACTTTTATCATTGATGTGGAGACAGTGTGCAACAGAGGTTTTGAGGGGAGGGAGAGGAAAAATAGGTGAAATATGGAGGCATTTTCAGGACCTTGGAATTGTCCTGCATGATGTTGTAATGATGGATACTGGCCGTTATATATTTTGTCATAATTTATAAAACTGTGCAGGACAGAGTATAAACCATCATGTTAACTACAATCCATGGTTAGTGGCAATGCTTCAATATGTGTTCATCAATTGTAACAAACGTACCACACTAATGAAGGATGTTGTTAATGTGGAAAAGTGTGGGAGAGGGAGAGAGTGGGGCATATGGGAATTTCCAATATTTTTTATGTAACATTTATGTAATCTGAAGTTCTTAAAAATAAAAAAATAACAAAGAAAGAAACCAGCGTCATCAATCAAATAGACCACAAAGGGCTAACAAATATGAGAGTTCTCTAATGAATTATAGCAAATGTTCAATACTAATACATACTGTTAATAATAGGGAATGTATGGAAAAATACACCAAATTTACACTATGGACCATAGTTAGTGGTAGTAGTCTGATCATGTTCTTTCATAATCTGTAACAAAGGTTCCACAACAATGTAAGGTTTAGGTGGAGGGATGATGTCTGGAAGTTCTGCACATTATGCATGATTGTTTTGTAGGCTCATAACTTCAGTAGTAAAAAAACGAAAATAAAGTCATAAGGAATTGAATCCTTCCACCAATCATGTAAACTTCAAAGCAGATCCTTTCCAAACAACCCTTCAGATGAAACCCCAACCTTGGCTATCACTTTGATTGCAGAGCTCATACAAGACAAAGACATGAAGGAGTCTATGTTATGGAAACTATAACAATGCATTGATTTTTTAAAAAATTTTAGTGTCATCTTTCATTTTAAAAAAATGAAAAATTACAAATACAAAGTCAAGTACAAAAATTAACGTTTGGTTAGAATGAGAAAAGAAATCACACAAAAATTTGTAGTTTAAAAAGCTGACAAATACCATGGGATCTAAGCTGCCTCTTAATTAGAAGTAGAGTGGTCATCACCATCCCAAAAACCTCAAGATTGGGGGATGAACAATGGACTGCTGTGGACTTCTTATTCTACTATAAACTTATGATTCTAGCAATAGAGGAAGTCTTATCATTGATATAAAAGCAGTGGCCACCGTAGGTTCTGAGGGATGGGAGAGGGAAGAATAGGTTTAACATGGGGCCATTTTCAGGACATTGAAATTGTCCTGCATGACATTGTAGTGATGAATACAGGCCATTGTATATTTTGTCATAACCTGCAAAATTGTACTGGACAGAGTGTAAACTATAATCCATGTTTTGCAGCAATGCTTCAATATGTGTTCATCAATTGTAACACTAATGAGGGAAGTTGTTAATGTGGGAGAGTGTGGGAGGGGGAGGGAGTGGAACATATGGGAATCCCTTGTTTTTCACGTAGCATTTATGTGATCTGAAGTTTCCTTAAAAAATAAATAGATAAAAAACACAAAAAGCTGGCAAATAACAAAAACATTGCAAAACCCAAAGAAAAAGGGCATAACATTTTTTTATCGCTTAACTGTCTGGTAAATCTCTCTAATACTTTTTTGCCACACTATTTTGGCTGCTTTTTCTTTTTATTAGAGAAATTGTGGGTTTACAGAACAATCATGCATAAAGTACAGGATTCTCATATACCACCCTATTATTAAAACCTTGCATTGGTATGGTTCATTTGTTACGATTGATGAAAGCACATTTTTATAACTTTACTACTAACTTAGTCCATAGTTTAACTTAGGGGCTACTGTTTGTGTAGTGCATTCTTAAGAATTAAAAAAAAAATTTATATCTGAATGTGATTAAAGGGCAAAATTTTGGATTGTATATATGGTAATAGAAATGGGTGCTGTTTAAAGCAAAAATACAAAATAAATAGATAAAAAGTAAAAAGTATTGTGCCCTCTGGGAAGAACATGTTTACTGGTTCTTGAATTCAGGTCATATTCGTGAACAAGGATTAATGGCGCATTCAATTAAGGTGAGCACTTGGAATTGCGTGCGAAGCATGGCTCTTAGAATTAATGACCTCAGCATCTCAGTACCTCTGGACTTGCCCAGGGAAAGCACTGAATAACCAGCTCTTTCAAATGAGAGAAAAAACACACTTATTGCTTAACTAGGAGTCAATCTGAGAATGCAGACTTTTGTATTGCTCTTTATTGTCTTCTTATAAGAAATTGAACTAATTAAAAAAACACAAAACTCCTGAAAATGATGTGCCAGAGTAATCCATACTATGTCTGTGGTCTCATAAGTCATTCATGGGATGTTGCTTATCAATTAAGAGTTTTTTTGGCCCATCATTGACCCCATTCCAAACTGAAGGGCCGGCTTTGTTTCCAAAAGAGGAAATCAAGGAAAACACAGGCATCCCTGGCCCCTCCCCTACCCCTGAGACTCGGGCCATGTATACCGAGAAGGATTATTTTTAAAATATCAAGTTCATGTCAAAATAAAATCCATTTGACTTTGGCATTTTAACATTTCCTGGTTTTTCATTTTACTTTGCCACTGAAAATGGTTGAAAAGTGCTCTCCTTTTTCTCTCTGTATCCTTATGCTGATGCTTACGCTCTTGAAGGCTGTCAGCCAATGTTTGCTTATTTTTCTCTTCAGTAATTTGTTTGACTCTATCTGTGTGTGTTACTGTTTACAAGCTTTGATTGTGTTAAGGTTTTTTAGAAGAAATATGTGTTTGTTATTACCATTGTAAGATGCGGGACAAAAAGTATATACTTTAAACTGAAGTAGGCCTTTTTTGAGAATAAATTGTTTGGCTTTTTGTTGTTAGGAGGTCCAGGTTAGTGACCATGAAACTAGGTTACATGTACATGAAAATGTGAAAGATAAAAGTATCAAGTTCTTGTCGTGTGACTTTTCTGACTTATTGGCTTACTGAGAGATTATTTTAAGCTGCAGTATGATATTTGAATATTTTTAATTACCTATGAAGTTTAGTACTCTACAAATTATTTTTAAAATAACTTTTGTTCAGATGTGACTGTAAAACCAAGAAAATTGGTTTTCATTTCAGTGTTTAATTGCATTTAACTTCAGGGTGGTAGGAATAAAGATTTGAGGAAATTGGTGGCAGAAATCACTTAGATAAAACCCTCCACACATGTTTCTTGGCAAGTTAAGTTTTGTGGGAGTGGGTGGAGGGGGAATTGATCAGGATGCTAAGGTAATGGGTCTCTGACTTTACAGTGGCAGCTTGGAAAGCACAATTTCTAACAGTGTCTTGGATAGGAGGAGGGTTATAATATTCTGTTCAGAATAACAAGGGTTTGTCATGCATCTCAGGATTTTCATGTCTCTTCATCCTTTTGCAATTGCCCTTCTGGCAATATCTAAACTATTAAGCAATTTCTGGCTATGGTTTACCTTGACAGGAAGGATATCACAGCAAGTCTCTAGGTTTTGAGTATTTTTTAAACACCTAGTTTTTAAAAAATTTTTTTATTTTTTATCTCTTCCCCCCCCCCCTCCCTGCCCACTGTTTACACTCACTGTCTGCTCTCTGTGTCCGCTTGCTGTGTGATCTTCCATGTCTTCTTGTCTTTTCTTCAGGAGGCATCAGAAACTGATCTTGGAACCCATGGTGTGGGAGAGAGACACTCAATTGTGTAAGCCACCTCATCTCCTTGGTCTGCTGCATCTCTCACTGTCTCCCCTCTGTGTCTCCCTTTGTTGCATCATCTTGCTGTGCCAGCTCTCTGCGGTGTGGGCTGCCAGCTCTCCATGGTGCAGGCCAGCTTGCCTTCACCTGGAGGCCCCAGGAATTGAATCTGGGGCCTCCCATATGGTAGATGGGATTCCAGTTGCTTGAGCCACATCTGCGTCCCTAAACACCTAGTTTTAATGCATACTTTCTTAAGAGTCAGATCACTAATGTGTTGTAGTGAACTAAATTATCCCACGGTGGTTAAGATTACCAAAGTGAAACTAAAACCATCATGGAAATGAGTACTGTCCTCTGCCTCCTCCTCTCCCCACTGCCCAAAAAAGGTGTAAGTTGAACTTCCTCCAACTGCACATAAAAGCCAAAGAAATCCTAGTAAATATGTATTTCTTGCTTCCTTCATATCTAGAATGTTTATTCCTATCCCACTACCTTCAAAAGGAGGCGGCAGAAATAGTGTTCACTAGTGACTTCTGTTAAATGCCATTCCTACATTTACCATGTGTGTTTGTGGGTGAGTATTGACCTTGCCGCTTTAAATCTGAGTACCATATACTATGGTCATGGAACTTAATATCTCTTTGGTGTTAGAAATATATGTTACAGAATTGTGCTAAGATATTTAGAAGAAGAAAATGGACGTGCTGTGGTAAAAACCAAGTTGGTTCCAAAACTTACTTGAACCTCATTTGGATGTTACACTTTTCCTTTAAAACTGCCATAATTTATATATTTGTACTGTTCCTTTTTGGAGTTGTAATTGTATATATGCTTGTCTACTATATTTAATTTTACACAAATAAAATATTTTGTTATTCACTATAAAAAAAGAAGAGGTTATTGGATAAGGAAGGACAAGGGAACCAAGGGCAGCCACAGGCCTAGCAAAAATGATGACATGAGTCAAGACAATTTCTTTTTTCTAGAACTTCACCTAAGTTAGGGAGGGGGGTTTCTAACTGGGGAAGCAGAATTCAAAGGTTCCATTGTAGAAAAGGGTGGGGAGACTATGAAGGGCCATTTGCAACCCAAAGATATAATTTAGATCAGAAATTTAGAGAAAGAGATGCAGTGCTGATGAAAGTGTGATATGAGTATCTGCACTAGTCCATGCATGGCTACTGGTCTGCAATAAGCAAAGAGAAGGAGATGAAGCTAAGCTTTTGGGTCTGCAGAGCAATTTATCATTACTGTGACACACAAGAGTATAGTTTTGTGTTTTGTAAAAGTATTGGTCCATGAGGAATTGGGGTGTGCTAGATTGCCAGGGGCTATTTCTATAATGGGTCATGGTACAGAGAGAAGGAACCCCTTGGAGAAGAGCAGACTTATATTAATGGTTGAGTTTTAATGAAGATTCCCAACAGGCTACTGCTGAAATCCTTAGAGCCACTCTGAGCTCTGAATTATCCCACCTGTCTATCCTATTCTCCTTATGAGCTTTTTGTTGTTTGAGTTTCTCTTCCTTGCACTAAAGAAAAAAAAAAGAACATAAATGAAAGTAAAGAATGGAAACATTACAAAGTTGTGTTGGGGGTTAAAATTTATACAATAGAATTGAGGAATGTCTTTACATTTCTTTTTATCATATTGGGTTTTTATATTATTTTAAATTAGAAAACAGGTTTTTAACAGTTTATTTCATGACAGCATGTCATATGGATTGATAGACCCAAGAGAAAGTCAGTTAGACAGCAGCGAGGAATTGGCCCATGAGAGGAAAAGATTCTTCATGAGAAAGGAGCCTGGTACAGTCTTTCAGGACATAACATGAATTTGTACTTGAACCTTCCCTGACTTTGACCCCAGGGACACCTATGTTTCTTGGGTAATATTGTAAAACAGAAAAAATATATTACTAGGGGCTCCAATAATTCTGCTGGGATTTCCTTCTTCTTTGTTAGTCCCAATGAAATAGTGGGACACAGAAGAGAAAGGGGTCTTTCTCCTGGTCAGTGGCACAAATGCAGGAAACAGTGAGGCACTGCAGGGAGCTGTAGGAAAGACTTGACACCACAGTATTATTGGTATTCAAAAGAAGTTTGGTCCTTGGTATGGAAAGCTTGCACAGAAAGTAGCATGGTGGTGGTGAGTAATTGTGGAATACCATCTAGAGAGATAATGAATGCAACACCCGAAGCACAGGGATGCAGGCAGCATTACTAATTGGAGGCAAGACAATTTCACACTTTCTCTCCTCTGAAACAAAAAATCTGAGACATCCATAGACATTCTTCCTGAGAAGGAAAAGGGACAGGCATCTAATCATTTAGCAGCAGTGTTCTTGACCCATTGGATCCACAAAATGTTGTGGTCCTGCAGCAACTGAGTCACAGCTATGATTTGTGTGTGGGACAGTGGAATATATAGGTTCAGCTGGAGAGTAGGGAATTAGGGAACTCTTAGCTGTGCATATGAGGATAAAGTTAGGAAAGTATATTGGAATTGCAGATACCAGACTTAAGAGCCTGAATTTATTCTGTGGGCCTTGAGGGATCACTGAAGATTAATATAAAAGGGAATAATATAGTAGATGTAAGATAATACAATCAGGTTTAGGTTGATCCAAGAGTCGTGTACTGGATGGTTTGGGTTTATACAAGGAGATGTGGCACAAAGTCTTGTAAATAAATGGGAGACTTGATCAGGGCAATCAGAAGAAATCCTAAGGAGTGGTATGAGAGACATTGAGGAAACAAATATTAATAAGATTGGAGATTGATTAGATGTCTATTTGGGTAACTTAGTCACTTTAATTTCTTATTATCCACAACATATGTCATGCCACAGCTCAGTCAGTCAGTATAAGGAATGAGTTAAATAGACCTAAACACATCCTTGAAGAGATCTTGATGAAGAATAGATAATTATATGAAGGAGATGCATTGAACAAATGCTGTACATTCTCACTGGTTAAAAAAA
Source organism: Dasypus novemcinctus (assembly GCF_030445035.2). Taxonomy (NCBI): domain Eukaryota; kingdom Metazoa; phylum Chordata; class Mammalia; order Cingulata; family Dasypodidae; genus Dasypus; species Dasypus novemcinctus. Next base: position 52,553,893 of record NC_080673.1, on the reverse strand, counting down.
AATAACAATTGGGAAAAGAACCACCTTAAAATAGTGAACATTCTAGGCTACAAAACATTTTAAAAGAAATACAATTTTATTACTTTCACGTTTATATAGAATTAGGTGTCTAGGTTAACATTATACTGTTTTAATTAAGAGCTAACATGTGTTTAATGATCCTTATATGTAATGGCTTTCTAAATAATTGTTTTTAATAAAAATTTGGTAAACACTAAATTTGTTTAGCCTATTAAAAGCGATTTTTGATTATTTGGTATGAATGAAGGAGGTCCTTTTAAAACACAATTATATTTTAGGGAAGTGTAAAATAATGTAGGAATATGGAGAATAATACAGACTTGTAGAAATAGGATAAAAGCATTTCTAGTATCTATCAATCACTTGGAGAGTGATTCTGGAGAGGGAAGAATCCAAGGAGTTATTTCCATAGTAGGAAAAGCAAATTGCTTGTAGACCTGAGCCCTTGTCACCTATATAATGGTGTAAATGGTTTATGGGGCATCTGATAAGACAGGACATTGGATCTGAAGATTGATTCAGGGCTTCAGATACAACCTCAAGTATGGTGAGGTCTCTCTTAAAGAAGACCATACCTCCCATAGGTATAATTTTATGGATGAAGGGAGGATTGCTTTCCAAAACCAGAAAACAAACAAACAAAAACAACTATTCAAGATGTGAAATGATCTCTGGGTCCCTTATCTTGTACAAGAAGGAAGCATGCTGACAAATGTGTTCATAACTTAAGGAGGGCATTTTCCCAATGAATCTCTTCAGATACATTCAAGGAAGATAATGGAAAAGAAAGGACACCTCAGATAATGAAGTCAAAAGTCATGGAGAACAATGGACAGTGGACTGAAAAAACTAATCTCAGGGAGTTTCTCACCTCCAGAGTATGGTGCCCTGTCAACATATGTCCAGACTTTAGAGTGGTTATGGGCTAGTGTCTGTTGCCTTATTTCCATTCTTTTCTGTTTAGAATAGGAATATTTCATTTATGGCCATTTTCCTGTCTGAATTCCACCGATTGTAAGATGACGATGTGTAGGTTGGATAACTTCTAGGTTAGTCCCTAGGTCTCCAGATCAAGAATAACCACATTTGTATGCAATGTGGAGAGTGCAAGAATCTATACTTTGACCGGGATGTCATGTTGGATTGTCTCTCTTGGCAGAGATGAATGCATTTTGCATATGAAAAGTAGGAAAATAAACATTTATGACTTAAAAAGGACAACTGTGGTAGATTTTATTATTGTTCACTAATATTCTCTGCCTCCCTGTGGGATGACTATTCCTCCCCCTTCCATTGATATCAGGCTTGGCCAACTTATTTGTGTGGGCCAAGAAAATGAGTAGAGACAATACACCTCTCTCCAAGAAAGGATGCTCCATTAGCCTAAGTTCCAGGATGAAAAAGAACTGTAGTAGACTGGATCATGAACTATGACGTATAAGTAACATAAGCAAGAAATAAACTTTTCTTGTTGTATGTTTCTGAGATTATGGGCTCATTTGTTATTGCTGTATAACTTAGCTAAACTCACTACCTCGCTTTCTCCTTACATTTTTAAAAATTTTGATCCTATTGCATGTAGGGTTTTCTAGTCTATATTTTTCCTCCTAACTTCATTTGGAAACATTTTCAAATATCCAGGAGTGGTCTTTAAATCATTAGGACTCATAGTTTTCCTATTCTTTACGGCAACTGAAAAGTTAGACCTATGAGAATAAATAGACAAAATTCACTGACAAAATGTTGGTGATAGTTTCGGGGTTTTCGTCTTATTGTTGCCAGCTGATATCTTAGATGATTGAATTTACATCATAGCTTTATGAATGAATTGAATTTAGTAGTATAATTTGGGAGAAAAATAAAATTCTGGCTGAGTTTTCAAAGTGCCTCTGACCTCTGACATATTCTTTTATCATCTGGACTTGTGTCCTAATAACTAAGGCTTTACCACCCAGGATGGTGAGCAGCATAAACAGTTCGAACATTTCTTCCTTCTTTCCTTATTTTTTTTCTTTCTTTTTCTAAATTAGAGAGATTCTACTTAGCAACTTAATGTGAATAAGGGAAAAAAAAAAAAAAACAGTCATGGGAGTGGATGGAGAATATCTGCCCTAAAAGAAAATGTCATACAACGTGCCATTGTTTCTTATATATATATATATATATATATATATATATATATAAAACTCTCCATTAAGGAAACTGACATTCCTGTGGCCTTGGAACCAGGCCCTGGCTTTCCAGGAAAAGTGATTCAAATAGAGCTCTTTTATGGCAATTAGATGGCTTAGAGAGAAGCTTTTAACAACTCAGAGCCTGTCAAACAAAACAACATTGTCTAATTCTTTTGAAAAGAAGATTTTAATTGCATTATTATTTCTTACTCATACTTGGGAAATAAAATGCATGAGAGAAATGCCATTATTGTGTGTATTAACATTTTAAACTTGCCCAAACAATTCTGTCATATCTTTTCTTGGCCCCTCCACACCCAAGGTTAAGAAATGGATGAAAGAGTAATTGATCAGTAAATTACCTGGATTATTTTTATTCAGAATTTAATTGAAGCAGTCAATTAATTGCTTATTCTATAATTGCTCATTTACTTTTATTTACATAGCACTCTAGAGAAATACAATAAAACAAAAATATGGTATGACTAGAAGCAGCTTAATGTAAGTCAATTTATCTTTCAATAAATTTAGGACAAAGAAGTGAACTTTCATATCTTTTGTTACATAAACAAACTTGCTGATTTTAGCTTTTTCTTTTGACTCCTGCTGCAAGAGGCATATTGTTTTGACTTTGGATTTAAATTTACGAAATGATGCTTCTTGGCTTCATGATTAACTAAATAATTCATTTCCAAGAGCAGTGACCATAACAGTTGGAAAATAGAGATCCATGTTTAAGTTCTTAAAAATTCCTTTAGGTGTCTCTGTTTCCTATCATATCAGAACCAATACAGCAGGCCACTGGGAAAGACGATGCCTGAAGCTGTCTTTCTGACAAGTTGAATTTGTCCTCTAAAGACAAACAATGTTCTTGGAAAACAGAATTTGACAAAGCTAATGAAAGAAAAATATGGATGATGGCATGCAGATACATCATTACTACTTCTTAATATTTATAAGCTGAAAAATCATCTATATTAGGGAAGTGTCCTGTACTACTCAGCTTGCAGGTAATTTTGTTGTACAATGCCATTTGAACACCAGCTTTGTAGTGCAACCTGTATTTTCATTAAGGTGTATACATTCAAGTTGAAATGACAAAACTTAGATCTATGGATTTCTTTGTTATGTCTGGTCTTTTCAAAGCATATAAAATATTGAAATGCCTTTGCTTTATTATATATGTGTGCACATGTCTCTCAGAAATTTAAACACACTGGGCTATAGTGATATGTTTGGGAAGATAAAAAGACATCTGAAAATGTTACTAGTCTTGTTAAACATTGTAAGTTAAATACAGACATGTTACCATCCCTCCCTATCAAAACCCAATTAAAATGCTATTAAATGAATAAAAAATGCATAGATCCAAAGGACAAAGGAAGAGAAGACAGAATGAAACAAAAGTCACCCAAATTTTGGTAGATGGAAGAACAGAGTGGAGAAAACTGAAACTTTTAACTTCCTGCAGAGAGAAGACAACAAGAAGCAGTCCCGGTACCTCTGAAGGAAGAAGTCAGGGGCAGAGTGACAAGTTAGAAGCTTGATGGGAGCTTTGCACAAGGAGCAGTTTTTTTCCTGCATTCACTGCCCACAATGTTGGCAAGCCTAGCAGCCAATCCTTCTCTCAATCCCTGTAGAAGACGGAGATTTGCTTTCTGGAAAAATTGTATGTAATAAGTTTTGAATTTGGGGATTCTAGGCACAGTGGAATGAAAGACGAGTGTCAATATACTGATAAAAAGGGACTTAAGTGAATATCTAAGCACTTAAGATATTCTTTATGGCTTAAGAATAAAGTCATAAAGCTATATTCTTTATAAATAAAGAATATATTTTATTCCCCCTCTTAAATTGCAGAAAGCAAAAAACCATGGGTAAGATCCAACAGACAATATTTTGGGAGATTTCTCTCTGGAGTATCTGATTGGCCCAAGAGGAAAGGTCTACAAAGTCTGACAAAACATTCCCATTAGTGGGCAAGGAGGCCACCCAGAAGAGCTACCATCAGTTTTAAATATGAAGAGACAGTCAAGGGCCACCAGACATGTGAAGAAAGCATGTCATATGTAAGTCAGAGACTGGGGCAAGATAAAAGGAACTTACAGGAAATAAAGTCAATGTAGGAAGTGCAGAAAAAAATAATGAATTAAAGACTCATTGTACAATTGAAGCAATAATAAGAAACCATAAAAATATTCAAAGAATAAGAAAGTCATACAAACTAAAACTATTTTTAGCCAAAGTAAAAAGTTCAGTTGAAGTTTATGTGGAAAAGTGAGGGTGCTCCCCAAAAAACAGAACAAAAAGAGAAAGCTAAAACAACTAAGAAAGAAAATATTTTTCTTTAAAATCAGTGGAGCAAGTCAAGTGCAAAACATTTGACTATTAGGTTTTTAAGGAAGAGGAAAAAAAAAAAAAGAAAAGAGAGGGAGGACTAACTCTGAAAGAAATAATGTGAGAAAATTCCTGAGTATTTGAAAAATATTAATTTCTCAAGTGAAGGAGTTGTCTGAGTGCCCACAGCATGAATAATAATAATAAAAATCTATATCACTGCATAACATCATGACATTTTAGAAACCTCAGGGTGAAAAGATCCTAAAAGCAGCTAGACAGAAATAGCAGGTCACCTTAAAAAAATGATAATCAGACAATGGGGTAATCCACTGAAAATCCTGAGGAAAAATGAATTGCACCCTCGAATTCCATACTCAGCCAAGCTATCAATCAACTGTGAATGTAGAATAACATTTTCAGACAAGTGGCATGTCAAAAAAATGTATCTTCTGTGAACTCTTTCTCAGTATGCTACCAGAGGTTGTACTCACTGAAATTATGGACTAAAAAAGAAAAAAAGGAGGAAGCTGGAGCACCCAAAAAGATGGGATTAGAAAATGGGAAAGCATTTAGGGAATTACTAAGCGATGGTAAAAGGAAGTCCCAATATTATGATTGTGTAACAGATCAGAGAAAACTCAGTTCAGATTTGAAAAACTAGTTCAGAATCATTCAAATGATATGTTTCCAAACTAAAAACAGAACTGATAGATTTCCTGGTGTTGTGCATTTGGCAGTTGAAAATTCTACTTTCAATAAGTTCAAGTAAAGGATGAAATCAAAACTCTTTTTTGTTTTTCTTTGTCCCATTAAGATTTTTAGTGGTAGATGTTTTTCCCCTGCTGGATTAGTTCTTCAGAGGGCCACATAAGTTATGGCTCATTATTACAAAATAGGAATCTCTAGGGGCAGAGACAGGCTTGATATTTACCAAATTTATTTCTTCTTCTTCCTTTGCACAGAGATAGATTGCATTTCCTAGCCTTTCTTCCAATTAGGTGTGGCCACATGACCAGATTCTGGACAATGGAATATAAGAGGAAATGATTTATAACACTTCTTTCTGGCCCTGGTTCATATCAATTTCTGATACAAGATGTTTCATCTTTGTTTCTCTTCTACCAGATTCTTGCAGAATTGAGTTTGGAGACATGTTGATAATCCTGGAGCTATAAAATGGAAGAAGACTGGGTCTCTGAAGTACTGCTTGGAGAATAGCCACCTGCCAATCAGAAACAGACATTTCAGGTATCAGAAAATACATTTCTATTGCCATTCCATAGCAAAATATTTAGCAAAACTGTCATTTGAGAACTGGAAGACAGATCATGTTTCTACCTTGACTGTAGCTTTGGAAAGTGTTAGGAAAAAGTAGTTAGAGGGACAAGTATTATACTTTGCTTTCAGCAAAGTCTTATGTGAAAGAAAGAAAAGTCAGGAAAAGACTTGACTCATTTGAAGGTGGAAATGAAAGCAATGGAAAGACTGGAAATGTGGGGTCTTGAATCCCATATGAGACAGTCTACCTCATATATACTCCCCAAATAGGAATTTGAATATCTGGTCCCCAGACTATCACTGAAACTCTGCATTTAACTCCCAATCTCCTCTCCCCACCTGAGGTCTACCAATGGAAAAGGGGCAGGTTGTTTTCCTGTGTTTCTCATCCACTTTTCTGCAATGTCCAAGTTGTTATTGCTGATGATTTGGGGATGGAGCTCCAAGAGAGGAAGAGAAAAGGGAACAGGGACTTTCATACTAGCGCTGATACTCTTCTTCATACTAGCACTGATACATTTGGAAATGATTTTCCGGGTTGCTTTGGTGGCTTTGTGGTGACTACAACATCTGTCATACAGGCAGTGCCTCTCTAGCTCTCTACTTAGCTGCAGAGTTTAGGGGACCAAACTCAGGCACTTGCACTGCCTCTTTTTGTTAGAGGTTCCTTATTCTCTCCAGAGAGTCCTCTTGGATAGGGCTAAAAGTGGCTCTAGACCAGCTCTCTCCCTAAGGCCCTCATTTCCACCATGAGAAATACTTCACTTCACTGCCCAAACAGTTCAACAGCTGTCCCCTCCTACCTTCCAGCAAAATCATCAGACTGCAGTTCTTTCTGTCTCTCACTTTCAAGGGGTACAAATCAAGCTCTCCAGGTTTTCCTAGTGAAGCCCTTTCTGGAGAAGTTGGGACTCATCGCCTAGTGGTACCACTTTCCACACTTATTTTCACAAACCTTGTGCTCACCTCCATTCTGTTGCCCCTTTTCCATCTTCTTGTGGTTTTAGAACTGCTTGAATGTTCTCTGATACCTCCTTTTAAACTCTGCATTTTAGTTGACACTTCTATTGGAATTTCATATCAAATGTATTATGGTGACATAGGTGAAATTTCCAGTGGAATATCTTGTTACAGTATACTAGGAAAAGTTTTGTGCCTCTGTGGGAAGATTGGTGGAGAAAATTAGTTGTAGACTAAAAGAAACCAATTACGTGATAGGAATATTGAAAATTAAGCAAATTTTAAATTCCAAATGAAACAAAAGGTTGTACATGAGAGGAAACCGAGCTCTCTCCTCTTCCAACACACATGCTAGGACAAGCTACCCCTTGACTCACCATTCATGAAAGAAATGCAAGTTAAGGGGGAGAAGCCATATTATCCCTAAATATTCTAGCAAATAATTTTCCTAGAAGGAAGCTTAGAAGTGACAGGCTTAGCAAAATGCATTCCTTTGTATAACATGCAATGTTTGGCCTTAAAAGAAAAGTATTGGCATGTCAAATGGACTCTTGGTCCCCCTTCTAAAATTAGAAACCTTGACTTCAATTCTGAATCATTTCTCTGGCTCATTTGTGTCTCACATCCAATCATTGCCCCAGTACAGTCAATCTTATGCTGACCCCATGGCTGACAGCCTAGAACATCAAAAATAAGAATGGTGTGGCCAGATTGTCATTTTAATCCTGAATATATATTATATACCAAATGTAGGAAGAAAGTCAGCACACTCACAAATAAGAAAGGCTATGCCTATAAAGATTCCCTACCTTTTCATCTGCAAAAGATATTTATTTTGCAGGTTAGTGTTTTCTATCTGTCAGCAAAAAGCATCATTGTTATTGCTCTTCTCAGCTCCCCAAGCAGCTATTTGCCCCATTTTCTCTGACTATAGCCCCCTTAATAACATATCATGCTGTATTATAATTGGTCTGTTAAATAACACCTTCCCTATTACACAGGGAGCTCCTAAGTTTAAGGATCTTATTAACTATTGTGTCCATGTCCAAGAGGAAAGCCCAGAACAATGGACTCAATAAATGCTCAGTGAATGAATAAATAATTTAATTAATAAATGAAGAAAACTACTATGAACTCAAATATTACTTACCTTTGCCAACATTTTTAAACTGTTTTTCTGTCTGCGCCACAGGCCCATGAGTCCTAGAGGGGATGAATCTTGTCTCATTTATACTAGTAGTCTCGGTACTTAGCATTGCGCCAAGTGTCTAAGGTGTAGTAGGTGCCCTCATTTTTAAGCTGTGCAGGAACAAGCATCCTGTCGCGTCTGTGTCACGCTTTAATTATGCCCACCCTGCCCTCATTATTAGGGACTCAAAGGCTTAGATAAAACCAAAACAAAAGTAACTTTGGAAATCACTTTTCCTCTACTACCTATTTTGTTAATTAAGATAAAAATGATTTTTTCTTTTTGCTTTTAAGGTAACATAGACCTTGAATGAAGACCATGTTTTACAAGTGCAGTTAGGATAAGGCTTTTATAGAACTGATGCTTTGGCTTCTAAGTCCTAGCTTAGCATGTCCAGTCCATGCTGTTTGTGTTGGATGATTTAATGAAAATGCCTGAGGCTTATAGATTAAAGAACGCATAGAGGAAGGTTACTACATGGGATTTCTTCCCGACTAATGCTTATTGCAGAAAGTCCCTGGCAGTAACTAAAGACAGATAAAAATATTCGCATTTTCAAAGCCCCAAACTTGTGTCCGTCCATACAAGTGCCCTGCTCTTATTTCAACCCTGGTTTTTTAGCACTGCCTGACATCAAACTACAACCAATCGCTATTTTCGAACAAGAAGAACAAATTGCTCTTCTTCACAAGGCTGTTCTAGTGTCCAAAGATCATTTCTTTATTGAAAACGCTGGAACCACTGCCAGGCCTGCAGTCTCCTCTGTACAAAAGACAAAAAACACTGAGAGAATGAGTTCAAAAAATCAGACTGCTGCAGGTAGTTGGAATTTAGGTTTGCCCCTCGCTGTAGGGGAAACAAAAGGAAAATTTTAAAGTGTCAAAACTGGCTAAATCTGTCATGCTCAATTGTGCCACAGAGCAAAATGAGATGAGCGTATTAGTGGCAGTTGAGAAAGATGGCTTTTCAAATTCAGTTCTTTATGAGAGTAATTTAGAAAGTGTAGTATAAGAGTCATTAAGTACAAAATACCATAAACGTCAGAGTGAGTTGTATTCTGCTTTTGTTTGGCTCACTGAGTGACATACTATACCTTAAATCTGATGAAGAAGCTCTTTTGAGGGCTATAAAGGGAGAGGCATTAAAGCAAACTCTCCAAGCAGCAATGGATTCTCTAGCAAAGGCCTCCCTAAAATAACATCACCATTTAGCCATCTCGTTTAAGAGATGGTGAAAAATAAGAGAAATCCTTTGCTTCCAACTTGTGAATGAAGTCATATAAAGAAGGATCTTCTTGTGAGCCAACACCCACCTCTTCTTGAAAAGAACGTGGAGGATGATTTGAAGTAAAGAGGTAGGAGGGAGGAAAGAAGCTTGAACATGAGCCAAAAACACAGCTGTTGGCTCAAAAACTCCTGCGTTGTTACATCATTGAATGCATTGAGACTGGATGATAAGGGAAAAGCGCACTTCCCCTCATCCCTGCCTTTGCAAGCCTGAAAAGTTATGGAGTGTGAAGCGCTATCTCTTGTAAATACTGGTTAGAAGCGTTCCCCGACTCTAGAGAGTTTAAAAAGCAAGAAAAATGCACTATATTCTAGGATCTTGAGAGGAGAATCTTTTTTATGAGTCCTTGTTTATTGAATACTTACTAAGCCCAGGGCATGATGACCAATTTATTCTCTGTTGAGATCATTTCTATTTTCGGCTCACTTAAGTTTGTTTTGCTTTGCCGGCACCACATGCTTTCCCTGCAGAGTAAAACCTCAACTCTACATGCTTGTACACCAGCTTTCTCCTCTTAATCATTATGCCTCCTCGACCCTGCAAACAAAGATATGGTCAAACTCTACAATCTGATCAGCCCACTGATGCTCCCCTTCTCTAAATCTGTGCAGTCTCTCTATCCTCCACTGTCACTGAGGTTTACTTAGCTGCATTCTGAACTTCTTGACTGGAGATTCCATTGTACCCATCATAGGTTTTTATTTGTTTTATGTAATTTTCATGTGTTGTTTGGAAACATCTGTGGTATGTGTGTGTATGCATGTGTACTGGGAGATGGAAGAGAAGTTTCCTTTTTTCCTTTCTTTCCTTCCAAAGCATCTTTGTTTACCTATTTTCTCTACTCTTGACAGAAACACCAGTGAACCACCACTACTAAAGCCTTTATCATGTCAGGAACTTTAATGGGCAGCCATCCTTCTGTCTTGAACCATTTCTCCTGTACTGCTCCTATGCTTGTTTCAACTCTGGTCAAAGATGGAGCAGGCACAGCTGGCCCAGTGGTTTCATGGGTCATCAGAATGACCTTTATACTGAATCAGTTTCAGGAATTCTAAGATGAGCTGGGGGAGTTAAAGAATTTCCCATTAGGAAAACATCCAATGATAATTTTTGTAACATCTTTCTGAATTTAATGAACCAGAATCCATTGAAATAGTCTATCATCTAATTGATGTTGCCATTTTCATGTATTCATTCACTCAATTATTCATTCATTCATTCATTCATTCATCAGTCATATTAAGATCTACCATGCATGGATAAATTTAGTAGAGTAGTGTATTAGTTATCTATTGCCATACTAAGATTGACTAGCAAACAACCACAAAACTTCAGAAACGACCAACCATAAACATTTGATTCTTGAGTCTCTGAGTCAAATGGGTAGTTTTCTTGTCTGAATCTGGCATGGTTGATCTCAGATGACACGGACATCTTATGAATGAGTCAGCTGGCAGCTCGACAGAGGACTGTCAAGTCTAGGATGGCCTTGGCTTGTGCACATGAGACGACTAGGATCTCTTTCATGTGGTCTCCCATCCTCCAGAGGGCTAGCCTGGCTGTGTTCTCATGATGGTGGTGATGGTTTAACACAGCAACGGAAATGCACAAGGTCTCTTGGGGCATAGGGTGGGAACCCCCAAAATGTCATCTTTATCATTTTCTTTTGGTCAAAATGAATCACACGTCAGCCGAGATTCAAGGCAAGGGAGAGGCAGATGGAGATTAAATTCCAGCTCTTTAATGGAGCTACAAAGTCACATTGCAAAAGGTATGGGTTCAGGGAGGTCATGTGGGCAGCTCATGAAATCAATCTATCACAGAGAGACAAATAGGGAAACTCTCAGTTAGAATATAATGTGATAAAGACTATAAAGGAAGTATGTGTGAACTGGCAAGGAAAAAGCATTTTTTACACTGTTTTTTCATTGAATTATTTTAAAAGTAGAAAGAGGAAGAAGGAGGAAAGAAAGAGGCCAGTAAAGAATTTCTGCTCCTCTCTCCTCCCCTCCCTGCCGACATACATAGAGATACTTTCTCAGAGAGAGCCCACTATTGCTCAAGCCTTGCCTGGGGCAGTTACTCCAAAGATGTGGGACTGCACAGTTTGGAAGTCAGGTCTAGTTATGTGAATGCATATACTGTTTCTTCCACCAAAAGGATGCCAGTTGTGGATATTAAGCTCTTATTTAAAACCTCAGTTTTTATAAGATGCTTTCCTGGGTTTTCAGAGAGGACTTTTCTGGGTTACTTTTTGGTTTTGAGTTCAGTAACGGACTCTAAGCTTCATTTCAGTTTCTCATCTTGCATTTGTCACTTGTTCTCATAAGATTTCTGGGTCCCACTTGTCTGTCTGATTTAGACTCCTGTCATCTCCCAAGGCAGAGATGGCTGGTTGTTATATTTTATAGAACTCAGCAAATGTTAACTACGGGTTTAAATCAACAAATCTAGCTTTCTCATCCTGCAACTCAGAACTTTCAGTATCATACCAATAACCTCTCAAAAAGTCAATGGCTGTTTACCTTTCAGTGTTGTTACCGGAAAAGAGCCAATTAGAGCTATTTGACTGCAGTTTTCTGGGACATTGCCACAGTCTTTAGCAATGGAAAATGAAGAAATGAAGAGAAGTGACTGCATGGATGAAGGAACTGACTAACCCTGATTTACTAAATTCTTGAGTTACAATCTGCTTGTCCATTTTTGAATTATCCTGAGAAGAGCTAACTTAAATTAAAGAGTATTTGAATGTGGGGCTCTAAGAGTCTCAAATGTTACTGGAATGGCAATGCAGCAGTATTTTCTCTAGACATATTTAAAAATAAGGTAGACAGGGGACTGGATGTGGCCCAAGCAGTTGAGGGCCTGCTTCCCACGTGGGAAGCCCCATCTTTGGATTCCAGTACCTCCTAAAAACAAACAACAAGCAAACAGATGAAGAAACCAACTCAGGGTAGCTAACGTGGCTCAGCAGTTGAGTGCCAGCTTCCCACATACAAGGTCCTGGGTTCCATCCAGGGTCTCAGTAGCGAATAATAGTAATAATAATAATAATGATAATAATAATGTAGCCAAACTTGTCTTGGCCAACTATATGAGTTCTGTGAGGCCATGTACCAGAAAAACTTATTTTGAGATCATCAATTTTCCTTCTTCCTTTGCATTTGGCCTACTCATTTTTATTTAAGTTCATTTTAACAAAGGGTGCACACGAATTTGTGCACTTATACATGACACTCAGATTAAGAATATGAATCTAAAAGTATCTTCTGAAATCCTCCAGTTAAACTTCTTTATTTTATAGATGAGTAAGCAGAACCAGACAGGTGAAAAGATATCTTGTACAATAGCTAGCTAAAGGTGTCTGGGCTCTCAGTCCATTCAAACTGCACAACTTATAGAAATCTGCTTTTACACATAGAATAGCTTAGAAGTAGTGATACATTAAGAAAAGAGCACTGTGGTTCCTTGGAAAGTAATGCTACATACCAGCGAAATGCAGAGAGGCATACGACATAGAGGCAGAGCCAACTTTAGAAGGAGGTGTATCAGGTGTCATTTACATGATGTAATTTAAAGACTATAAGCAGGTATCCCAGTGCAAAATTATTTACCCTATTAGTAGAGTGGTCATTCCTCCCAGTTTATAAGAGATAGTCCTGTTTTATACCTTTTGTCCTGGCAAAATTATTAACTTTCACTTTCAAAAGTGTTCCTATTTAGATAATATATTATTCAGTCACTCTAGCTATCAGTAGAGTGGAAATAACACAATTTTTTTTACATCACATAGGGTTTTCAGTTTCCAAAATTCCTTATACTTAAATAGAAGTATTGCTTAGAGGTCTAAAACTTAAAAACAAACAAACAAACAAAACTCAAAAAACTTTATCCATTGAAAACAAAATAAGATAGGGTGCAGTGGGTAATGTCCAGTGTAAAGACTGGTCTCCTTGTAGGTGGTATTGGGGCCTAGAGAATGTTAGTTTATTACTCAGCTACTCTCATAAAGAGACAAATACCCCCTTATTCTCTACATTAAAACTACAACCAATGCCTCAGAATCTTAAAAAAAATTCTATTGATATGTCCATTAATTGTTTAAAGTCTTTCCCTTTAAAAATAATTTCATATATATTTAACATTTTAATTTATTCTGCAGATTACTCCCTCCATCTGTACTTTTTCTTTAAAATTTATGTTCATACAATTGTGTAGTTTGCCCTGAAGAGTTTCACACACTCAACCTGTTTAACATGTACTTCTGTCTTGTGTATTTCCTGTAAATTAGCAGGTGGATTCAAAGACTTAATCAGACTCTAGGTGCTGTATTCTTTCACTGGGAGGCAGACACTGTCCTGTTACTCTTTTCATGATGTTAGCAGCCATTTGTGCTCATTGCCTAGTTCAGGAGTCAGCAAAGTACAGTCGCAAGTTTAATCGGGTTCAACTCCTGCTTTTGTAAATGAAGTTTTATTGGAACACAAACATGCCCATTTGTTTAAATGTTGTTTATGACTGCTTTAGCTTCAAGAACAGAATTATTTGTGACAGTGACTGTATGGCCTGAAAAACTTGTAATGATTATCTGCCTCTTTACAGAAAAGTTTGCTGACCCCTGGCATAATTCACTCATTGGTGGTTTCCAATGATTATAATCCAATTCTCTATGTATGTCTGTATATAAACTTCTAAAAAATAAAATATTGCCTGAATTCATACTGATAAATCCAATTCTAACACAGGATTACAAGGTTTTTAATTAAACTCTTCTAAATGATATTTGTATATTCTTTCTTCAACACCATGAACCCTGGTTCTCAAGGACACAAGGATGAAAGTATTTGAATATTTCATAATTATTCTTATTCTTAATCCCAAAGTATATACATGAAAGTCTAGTATGATTATAAACATCATTACAAAAAAAAATTAGTTACAAGAATGATGTATGGAGTCATACATCATTCTTGTAACATATTTTACTGTCTACCTTTTAGATCTCATTTAGTCTTAGCTCACCAGTCCACTCTAGGAATTTTGGTTGTGTGAAAATCTAAGAGATTCCTGAGAATGAGTTCAGGGGCTCAATATCCTTTCAATTTTATATATTCAAAACAATTTGTATCTTTTATGTAGCTTATTAAAATCCTTGGATTAAATTTTCTTTTCTTTAGTATCATAAATATATTCCTCCATTTTCTTCAGGCATATCACATTGCTATTAAACAGTTTAATGGTAACTGTGGTTGGCACACCTGGAGGTAACCCCAATAATTTCTTCCTCCTGGTGTCCACACCTTCATTTAACGCTCTCCTCTTAAATGCAGGTTGAACTTGTGACTGTCTTCTAACCATTACAATATGACGTATGTGATAGGATTAGCTTCCCCTAAATAAGTTTCCATGTTAGCAGATTGAAGCATTAGTCTTCCTTTTGCTGACTTTGAAGAAGTATCCATGGAGGGGGTTATGTGGCAAGAAACTTTGGGGACCCTTGGGAGCTGAGACAGGCCCATGGTCAAGAGCTAGCAAGAAAATGGGAAACATACAACTGTGAGGAAATTACTTCATCCAACAACCTGAGTGAATTTGGAAGCATTTTTCCTCCAGTCAAGCCTCCAGTTGAGAACACAGCCTTGTTATGTTGTTGGCAGCCTTTTGAGACCCTGGGCAGAGGACCCAGCTAAGCCATGGAGCAAAGGACCCAGAATAAATGGTGGATATGCCTAAGCAGAGGAAAGTCATTTTTGCAGGGAACAGAACCTTGGAGAAGAGGGGGATGATAGTATTGTAGTGGCTGGATATGCTTGCATTTTGATGATTGAGAAAGGATGACAGGAATATAAGGTGGAATTAGAGCAGGGGTTGGCAAAGTTTTTCTGTAAAGGACCAGATAGTAAATATTTTAATCTTGTGGGCCTTATGGTCTCTGTCCCAACTATTCAACTCTGCTGTTGTACTGCAAGAGCAGCCGTGGGCAATACGTAAATGAATGGGCATGACTACATTCCAATAAAACATTTTTTGACCCAAACAGAAAGCGGAGCAAATTTGGCCCATAGGCCATACTTTACTGATCCTGGAGCTATGCATAAGGTTCTGAAAATAATTCCTCTTTTAAAAGATTTTATGGAAAGTTGCAAAGCATACATAAAGTGACTAGAAAAGTTCAAGTAATTTCTGTGGATCATCAGCCAATCTCCCTAATAACACACCTCTGACATTATTGTTATATCAATACCTCCACCTATTACCAACTCAATCTTTATAGATTTTTTGGTGGTAAAAATTACAGACATTGAAATGCACAAATCTTAGCTGTACAATTTAAACAAATGAATATACCATGCAACTCACATTCTTGTCACAGTATAAAACTTTAAAAAGAACAGATTTTAAGTTGTGTCAGTGCTAGGACTCTCTGTGACCTATCAGAGACTCTATGGTATTTTTAGCCAAACATGGTATTTTTTTCTGGTTTCTCATTAGTGAGAAATTGTTAGATATCCTTGCTTAGAATTTAAGACAAAAATAGCCACTGTTGTGAATTGAACTTCCGTCTCTCAGAAGAACCCCGTTTAGACTTGTCAAAAGTGATGAAGGAATCATAGTCCTATCTCGCAGGTAACAGTTTGCTTCCTTTATTTAGATGATGTGACCACTTTCAACTTGTCAAGGACTTGGCTTTTGGGCTCAGATTTGGTCTACCTGCTGACTGCTTCAAAGACACCAATGTTGTCCTGCCTTCCCTTGATAAACAGTGGCTAATCAGAGTCAGGAACAAATATACATTTGATTTGCTAGTGAAAGGCCAAGTAACTTTTGGAATGTTGAGCTCTATCATGTTGGGAAACATCATGGTTCCCAAAAAACCACCAAAAGAATATAGCTAAGTGGGAGTCAATCAAGACATTTGGTGAACTTAATAGGATAACAATTACCTGGAAAATCTGTCTACATTTCATCGTCCTATGGCATGTTCATGGTATAACTTGTAAAGCTTACTCATAATCAAATCTTTAAAGTTTCATGTGTGTAGTAGGGCCATGATTCAAACAGTGAGACATTGAGGGTGTGTGGGCTGTCTTTCATTAAATTCTGAAATTTCGTGTGATCTCAGCAGTGCAAGTGTCCTCTTATTTTGGGACCTCATTCAATTAAATTCATTGACTCACTCATTCATTCATTTCTGCATTCAGCATATATTTATTGAACATATAGTAGAAGATGAATGGATGTTTAGAGAACAATTGGGGATGGATCCAAGGATTTAACCAGACTCTGAAGACACAGGGTTTGGGGGAGGTAGAGAAGGATAAGAAATTGGGTCATATTAGGAAATGTACAGAACTCTGTGGAGAATAGTCTGGGTGATAAGAGATGACATGAGAATCTTGGGTGACGTGTGGAAATTGTCATAAACAAGGAAAAGGGGCATGATGGGACTAGTCCTGATGGTCTTTCAGGCATACCATGAGGGTGAGACTGTGGAAGATGGGTAGGGCTTCCTCAAGGGACCCCGTTTCATTCCTTCAGATTTCTGGTTTAAAGTTAAACCTCTCACAATGTCTTCCTTGGACTCTCCTGTAATCAAGTCTCTATTCAGCATCCACTAACTAGAAAGCATTGCAGCCTCCACTGTGAGAACAGTTGATGGTCAATTACTTTCTTTCCTCAGAAGGGAATTAGAGCAGACAAGCCTTAAAAAGCTAGCCTTAGAGAGTTCTGATTTAGTGGCTTGGAGAAGGTGAACCACAGAGAGAAATGTTTGCCTAAGTATACTTATACTCCCATAGCCATTATTTTGTGTGGAATCCTTTATGGAAATTGCCTGCCTCCTCCATCCCCAATTTCCACAAGTTGTGACAGAGATGAATTGAATATTACTTAAAATCCTCTTATAAAGACAAAATAAAACCTGGTCAACTAGAACTAAATATGCAAAGGAAAAACTGCTTGAAGATAATTGTCCTTCTTCAATAAAAATCTAACCACACAGGTCTAGTCTCATTAACCACCACCACACACACACAAAATCATTATTTTATTTTACTTTAAAATTTTCATCCATTTAAAGATGCTAACAGTGCCTAGATAATTTAAAGTCATTTTATTTCATTGATGTTAATTTTTAACACAGGCTCTCAAGTATTCATGAGAGGGTTCCTTATACCAACCAATAATTTTGCAAATTTTGATTCTTAAATTTGATAAAGTTTGACTTTTCTGTGCCTCTAATGATAATCAGTTTGCAATAAAAGCTAAATTAAACCAAGTCAAAGGTAAAGTATTGGCCTGATTTGCTTTTGTTTTGTGTGTCCCTGTTACACACACTGTCAATGCCTGCCACAGCCTATGGCACAAACATTTTAGTGAGCTCCAGCTCAGTTCCATCTTCTGGTATCAGCATTTCTGTGCCTCAGGGCTTTCTCCATAACTACAGAACCAAAATCTACATATGTGTAATGGGTCAGTAGGGACAGTTCTCAAGCATTAATACCCCTACCTCCACCCAGGAGAGGACCCCAATCAAGAATTCCTGGGGGTTGGTGTTGAATTTCCCAGATCCTGTGTCCCTAGGGCGGACTAGTTTTGAGGCAAGTGGTTTACACCATCTCCCAGAATTAAGTTCTAATCGCTCACTGTGGTAGCTAATTTAATAAAGGTCCCAATAAGGGTGGCCTTCCCTTCAGTGTTGGATGCTGAAATATGCCACTCAGAGCTCCCTTTAATAATGAAAGACTTATCAGTGCCTCTGCCAGGGGTGTGGCTGGAAGACAGTCCTCAGCCATCCGCCCACTTTGAGGACTACTTCAATGAGAGAAAGCCACCTTGCTCCAGGATAGACCCCTTCCCTAGGACCATTTGCATCCCAAGATTTATTATTACAGGGATACTAAGGTCTGAAACTCTGCCAATTTAATAGTTCTGAGGGGTCTTCTCAGCTCCAGAATTACTGACAGGCTTGAAAGGGGCTTCCCTTAGACTTCATTGCATCATAGCTTTACTCTCTGCCCAAGCTGCTTCCTTCAATGTCCTTCCACAGGTGTTGATTCTAAGGGAACTCTCTAATAAACCCCTAGCACGCCAATCTCTACCTTAGAGTTTGTTTCCTGGGATCCCAACCAATGACATCTCCCTTGTATTATTTCCCCCCTCTTCTGTTGGTATTCACTCTATGTTCAAAATTAATTTCATGCACTCAAATTCTGCTTTCAGTTCTACTTCTAAAATGTAGTGTAAGTCATCCTTGGAATCAGATCCTCATGATTCGATTCTGGGATTGGAACATTTTTCAGCCAGAAGGCAACTAGTACCCCATTTCTGGTAGGGAAAGGGATGCTGATACCCCCTGGCATGCTGTAGCATCACAATCACCAAGGCTTTTATCTGTATGTTTCTGGGAGGGCTCCTGGAAATTGATAGAGATAGAAAGCACACTTATATGATACATCTAGCATTTGAAACATGATGGCCATGAAAATTAAAAGAACCAGGGAACTGATGTTAGGTACACCAATGTGCTGAAGGAAGAAAATGACAGGCTAGAGTCAGTTTGCCAGTAATTCAGGGCATGGTGTGAAAGCCAGAAGACGTTTGTGACAGCATCCAAAGGGATGCTTATTTTTTGCAGTTGTACAGCAAATTTGATTGAAAACTAGGCCCATGACCTGAGTTTAAGAATAATAGAGATGGTTTCATTCACAGTCCTGGTAATTCTCCTATTCTAGAATAAGGGTTCTGATAGGGAAGGAGTGGGAAACTGGGACCTGGGATCAGATCATCTAGGTGGATGTGCCTGAGAACCTTGATTCTCACATTCTCCTGAATGTTCTGGGCCTCACAAGTGGCCTCCTTGGTGTAAGCTAACTGATTTTCCTTGCCTTGAGAAGATGATGCAGAGGCCTTATCCAACACAGATGCCTCTTAAAATGAATTTGTCCTTTTTAATATTTGCACTTCCCTTTTCTTCTCTCCTGGTTCCTAAGCCTGGTAATACATATCAATAGATTTATATTATGTCTTCATAAGGTATAAAGATGTTGGTATAGAATATAAGGCTGGATAAGGGAGAGTTTGTTAAAATGAAGCCAATATCCTGACTTCGTATTTAATATTTGGTCAATAACACCTGGGTATGGTACTAAAACATTCTCAGGGCTGCTTCTGCAGGCTTAGGAAAATAATGACGGCCTCCAGTAAATGAAGAGGAGATTCAAGAATGATCTTAGAATATCATGTCCTGGAGACAGAGGTGGAGACTAACGGGGCCAATAGCACGGATCCCTCTCCTCAAAGCCGATCTGGCTGCTGCCAAAGCTAAGCCCTCTACGTGACTCTGACTCTCTAGAAGCAGCAGCTATGTGGTGGCAGATTGATTTCATTGTACCTGGTCCACCTTGGAGGGAGAAGCAATTTGTCCTTTCTGGTCTTGTTACCTATTCTGGGTATGAGTGTACCTGTAGTAGGTTGACCAGCATGTACTCTGTTTTTTTCTGTTGTTGTTGCTGCTCGTTTGTTTTAATTATTATTAGTATTTTTAGGAGGTACCAGGAATTGAACTGCGGACCTCCTTCATGGGAAGTAGGCACACAACCACTGAGCTACACACTCTTTCCCAAGCACTGCTCTCTGAAGACTCAAAAAGTATCTAATTAGTTATTATAAGATCCCACATAATAGAAATAGCATCTCAGACCAAGGCACTCACTTTGTTACAAAAGGCATGTAACAAAGGCTGGGCTCATTATGATAGAATTCACTGGTTCTACCACATACTGCTGGATTCACAGGATTTTGGAAGAGCAATTCATAACAACACCTAAGAGGCCAGTTTGGATATAACATCAGTGGGTTTGAGGTGTCATAAGTGACATACCAAGGACTCATAGTGGATGTGGTCCCCCACACATGCTGGCAATGAGGAGATGTATTGTTTGTAGAGAATTTAAAAATGACAAACTGATGAAAAGATGGTCTCCTCCTTTCATTAGTATGATGTACTGGGAATGAGGACTTTTTCGTAGACTCATAGAAGACTATTCTGTCCTTTTGGCTAGTAGACTGAAATTTCTAGGGACACATTACCATCCCCTGTGGGAGCAACCTTCAACCAGTGCCTCTTGGGATTTCATATACAAACAGTGCCTCTTAGGTGGGATAATTCTAAGACATTTTAGTCCATTCCCTAGAATTTCCTTACAGGATTATGCTGTAGTTCCTGGCTTACTAATGTACTTTTTTTTTTTTTTTTTTTTTTACTTCCTTCTGTAATGTGTATCCTTTCTTTTAATGGAGTTCCCTGTACCTCTCAAATAAATGGCTTATACTCAAACTCTTATCTTAGGGTCTGTTTTTTGGGAAGCCCAAACTAAAACAACATTGGAATAAATTTCGTGATGTTTTCTTTTTTAATTTGAACCTAGATAACTGTATTTTTATAAGTAGCTAAACCTCTCGGGCTTTAATTTTGTGATCTAACAAATGCAGATACTAACCTGCCTCATATGGATATTATGGGTATTAATGAGACAATATTTGTGAAACATTTAGAACATTACCTGATACAAATGTTATTGTTTTTTAAAAAATGTTCAAAATTTTCATTTTCTTTGGAAGAAATAACAGGAAAATTTATCTTTAAAACTTTTTTTTTAATCCTTGAACATTTTAAGGAGGTGATTTTTCTAATTAAGTTAAAGCTATTGACTTTCCTCATCCATGTGGATTTTTGTTAGAAATAATTTGACCCATGTACCAACTAAAGTAAATCCAGGTAAAACTTTTTGGAGGGTGGGCAATGAAAAAAATGTATAACATATTAGTAGTACATTGACTTCTATTTCATGTATAAATTATTGAATAAATGAATGGCTTACAGAACTTAAGATTGGTTTTATCATAAATTGTTGGATGGATCTTTAACTCACTATAGGATATCCAAAATTACTTAGAATTTTATGGCAAGTTTAAATATGCTGTGTGCAGTAGCAGGTATTGTTATTGCTTTATCTCTGTGAGTCCACAATGAACATGCTCCTCAAGGCATAAAAGTATTTTTGCATGTTATAGACAATAAGAAGTTTGAGGGCGGCAGACTTGGCTCAGTGGTTAGGGCATCTATTTACCACATGGGAGGTCCGCGGTTCAAACCCCAGGCCTCCTTGACCTGTGAGGAGCTGGCCCACGCACAGTGCTGATGCGCGCAAGGAGTGCCATGCCCTGCAGGGGTGTCCCCTGCGTAGGGGAGCCCCACACACAAGGAGTGTGCCCGGTAAGGAGAGCTGCCCAGCACAAAAGAAAGCACAGCCTGCCCAGGAAAGGCACTGCACACACGGAGAGCTGACACAACAAGATGATGCAACAAAAAGAAACACAGATTCCCATGCTACTGATAACAACAGAAGTGGACAAAAAAGAAGACACAACAAATAGACACAGAGAACAGACAACTGGGGTGTGGGGGAGAAGGGGAGAGAAATAAATAAATATAAATAAACCTTTTAAAAAAAAAAGAAGTTTGAAAACATGACATCTTTGAAAACTTTTCTCTAGAAGGTGACAGGAATCCAGATGCCAATAGACTTATACGGTCTTTTAGTCTGCTAGGCTGCTGAAAGCAATAAACCAGAAATGGGTTAACTTTTACAATGGGGATTTATTAGCTTACAAACTTACAGTTCTGAGGCCATGAAAATGTCCAAATCAAGGCATCATCAAGATGATGCTTTTTTCCTGAAGACAGGCTGCCAGCTATCCTGGCTCTCTCTGGCACATGGGAAGCACATGGTGGTATCTGTTGGTCCCTCCCTCCACTTCTGGATTTCACTGCTTCCAGCTTCTTCCATGGTGTGATGGTTAGGCTAATGTGTAAATTCAGTCAGGTAATGTTGCTCAGTTGTTTGGTCAAGGAAGCACTGGGCTAATTGTAATACAATAGCATTTCATGGACTTTTAATCATCAGTGAGTTGCTTACACAGATGTCTGGTTACATCTACAATCATCTGAGGAAATTGCTGTCAACAATGAATGACATATCATCCAATCAGTTGAAGATCTTAAAAGAAGTGATTTCAGCATCCAGAGAGAGAATTACCATTTCTACTTCAGACAGCAAAGGTATCCTGGGGAACACATCAAGGACTTTCATCGGAGCTCCTGCCTTGTAGACTGCCTTATAGAATTTGAACTTGTGCATCCCCATGGTCATGTGAGACAATTTTATAACATCTCATAATATTTACAGATATCTCCTGTCAATTCTGTTTCCCTAGAGAACCCAGACTCATACACATGGCTTTCTCTTTGGCATTCATTCTCTTATAAAGGACTCCTGTAAGAGGATTAAGACTTACCCTGAATGAAGTAGGTCACATCTTAAGATCCTTTTCACCAAAAGATCCTATTTACAATAGGTCCACACTCAGGAATGTATTAACTTTAAGAACATACTTTTCTGGGGTACATACAGCTTCAAACTATCAGAGAGCCCTTGTTAAAATGTCTTTAATTAGAAAATTTCCCTTTTCCTACAGTATAAAAGATACTAGATTTAATTTCACAATGCTAATATTTGAGCTATAAGAAGTCTTGAACATGAGTCAGGGATATCTCTGTCTTCATATATATACAGCCCTAGAGAAAATTTCTGTCTTTCGTAAACTCAGGTTTGACACATGTGACTTCAGGTGATAGTTGATAAAGTGGGTGACTTCTGTGTGACAGTCCAGGCTCAGCTTGATTTATTGTGTGACCCACGTTGCTGGCATGGAGGAAAGTGATTCGACTTGTTGGTTGCCTCCTGACAAGGTTTTCCTGGCTTCATTCCTAGTCAAGTATCTGAGTCACTTTCTTTCCCTGGTTGTTTTTGAGCATGCCACACTGACAGCTTTATCAGGTCTTTTTCCAGAGCTACTGCTACTTCATTCTACTCCTAAATGAAAGCGTCACATTATAAGAGGACTTTCTTCAATTTCTACGATCTTTTCTATCAACATTGAATCTCCTGGAACCTCTCTGAAAGCTAGTGATGACTGATATTTGCATGTGGATTCACAAGCTTCAGTAATTTTTTCTGATTTTAAAAGCAATATACGGGAAACGGACTTTGGCCCAGTGGTTAGGGCGTCCGTCTACCACATGGGAGGCCTGCGGTTCGGGCCCCGGGCCTCCTTGACCCGTGTGGAGCTGGCCATGCGCAGTGCTGATGCGCGCAAGGAGTGCCGCGCCACACAGGGGTGTCCCCCGCGTAGGGGAGCCCCACGCGCAAGGAGTGCGCCCATAAGGAGAGCCGCCCAGCGCGAAGGAGGGAGCAGCCTGCCGAGGAATGGCGCCGCCCACACTTCCCGTGCCGCTGACGACAACAGAAGCGGAAAAAGAAACAAGACGCAGCAAAAAGACACAGAAAACAGACAACCGGGGGAGGGGAGGGGAATTAAATAAATAAAAATAAATCTTTAAAAAAAAAAAAAAAAGCAATATAGACTTTTAAAAACCCCTATGCACTATGAAATGTGGATTGTAAAAATTGAAAGACACCCACTATCCCATCCCCCAGAAGGAATGCTGAATATATTATTATAGATTTTTTTCCTGTGGAAGTAATTTTAAAGGGATCCTACTATATATTCTTTTCTGCAACTTGCTTTGTTCAACACGTCCAGCTTGGTTCTATAGAATATGTATAAAGTTACAAAATTTCTTATTTTCTGAGATAGTGTGGGTTAGTTACATTATTCTTTGCTGGGCATCTTTATTTGGATTACTCTTCCCACTTTAAAATATTTTACTGATTTTCAGTCACAGTAGGATACTTAGTTTCAGTAAAGACGATTTCTTCACTGAATTCTAGATTAAAACATAATGTTAAACACACATATAGACACACATATAAACACACACATGGGCAATATTGAAAATATTTAATAATCAGTTCAGCATAGGGATTGACCAATGAAAACAAAGGCTAGTCTTTTAAGCAGTTGGTCTATGATAATAGCTAAAATATATTAATTGATACACAAATTTAAAAGAGACATAAAACAACAAATCGCATTTGTTTTACAACACACACAAATTTTTTGAAAGCTAATTACCTAAAGATAATATCTAATTTCATTAACTTGCTCAGCTTTTTCCATTATAACTTATCTTATCTTAAACCTCATCCTTTTCTCTTTATAGTACTTGGCTAGACATGGGCTCTTCTATTTAGCCTCAGCCTTATGCTTAATTTGGTGCTCAAATGAAAAACTCTTTAAACTTCAGTCAACTGATTTCTTCTGGGGGATTTTGTTATTTTCCTAGGGGTCAGTAATTCTCAACTTGTTGCTATTTTTCCTCCCAGGGGACATTTGGTTATTTCTGGAAACATTTTGGTTGTCACAATTGGGTGGTGGTGCAACTGGCATGGCATGGGCAGAGGCCAAGGAGGCTGTTAAATATCTTACTATGCAGAGGACAGCTTCTGTAACAAAGAATTATCTGACACAAGATATCAACAGCAGGGGCATTGAGAAACTCAGCTTTAGAGTAACAATATCCACTGACTTCTTACAATCTGATCTCAGTAGTTGGTAAGTGTAGTGAGTTGAATTGTGTCCTCCCAAAAGATATGTTCAAGTCTTAACCCTCTGACCTAAGAATGTGACTATTTGGAAACCAGGTATTTGTCTTTGTAGAAGTATTCAAGATAAGATAAAGTCATACTGGATTAAGATAGGGCCTAAATTCAATGACTGGTGTCTTTGTAAGAGTAAGGAGAGGGAGATTTCAGTCCATAGACACACACACACACACACACACAGGGAGAAGAACATGTGAAGACAGAGGCAGAGCTTGGACTGATGCAGATACAAGCCAAAGAATACCAACAATTGCTGGCAACCACCATAAGTTAGGAAGAGAGCAGAAGGATTTTCCTCTAAAGCCTTCAGAGAAAGCATGGCCTTTGATTTGTGTCTTCTAAACTCCAGACTGTGTTATGTCAAACCACCCAAGTTTTTAGTACTTTGTTAGAGAAGGCTTAGGGAATGAATGCAGTGGACTTTGTACAGACAGAACTTCCATATTCACAGGAGATTTCTACCTCATAGCTCACTCTCCTTTTTTTCTCAAAACGATTCAGTTGAGCAGTTGCATTGAAAACCTGTTTAACAAGTACTGGCCAGTGAGATTCTCCTACCACTTCCTGTTGGGTTAGGTTTCATTTTAGAAGAGCTACTTAAAATATATATTAAAGACGGAAACAGAAAAATAAGGACTGAGAATTTCAACTCATCTTATTATTTTTCTTATAAAGTTCCTTCTTTTGTCTTCCAAGTCATTTTGTTAGTAGTTGTTTTCTCTTAGTCTTTCTCATCTTCCATTTTTATCGTTCAGTCCCTGCTTCCAAAGATATCATTTCAAAATCATTTTCCTACAATCCAGTATATTATCTCTTTACTCCAGTTAAGGAACCACATTGTTTTTGGCATGCCATACTCTTTTCTCATATACTCTTCAACAATTTCTTTTGAACCACTACATGGCATGCTCTTGACTGCTTTTTCATTTCCAGCTGTCAACCTACCCGCTTACTTTCATTTATGATTTATTTCAAATCTTATCTTTTAAAATCTATGTGTGTAGAGATTGATTTTCTCAAAGTTTAATATAAAATATGCTAGCCAACCTGCTACTTATAACATTTCATATGAATATTATTGTATTATTCTGAGATTTCTTTTCCTTCTGGACATACAATTTCAATCATTATTCTTAAAACCACTTTTGATTCTTTTGTAAAATATAAAACACAAGAAAATGAAAAAGAAGGAGGGACATAGAGGTATTAGATGTACTTTTTGCCTTAAGATAAAAATCTCCTTGGGAATTTAATGATTTGGTCTATTTGTTGATGAAACACACCTATCAGTGTCTAAGCTTAATTAAAGATCAGCTCTGGAGGCACCAGACTTGGCCCAGTGGTTAGGGCGTCCATCTACACATGGGAGGTCCGCGGTTCAAACCCCAGGCCTCCTTGACCCGCGTGGAGCTGGCCCACGCACAGTGCTGATGCGCGCAAGGAGTACCCTGCCACGCAGGGGTGTCCCCACATAGGGAAGCCCCACACACAAGGAGTGCGCCCTGAAAGGAGAGCCGCCCAGTGCGAAAGAAAGTGCAGCCTGCCCAGGAATGGTGCTGCACACACGGAGAGCTGACACAATATGATGATGCAACAAAAAGAAACACAGATTCCTGTGCCACTGACAACAACAGAAGCGGACAAAGAAGATGACACAGCAAATAGACACAGAGAACAGACAGCCGGGGTGGGGGGGGAAAGGGAGAGAAATAAGTAAATAAATCTTTAAAAAAAAATCAGCTCTATCAATCATGTAATGTTTAGAAGTCTTCAGTTTGATTTTAAATATTGGGACAACCAGATTAATAATGGATATTGATGGTCATGCAAAATATACAATGTAATTGATTTTCTGCAACTAGAGAAAGTACAAATGTTGTCATATACCCTTCTTAGCCTTGGTCAACAAACCATAAATCTTTCAAGTATAGATACCATTTTCTATGACCATCATCAAAACAATTCAGTGTAATGAGTAATGTATAAATTGGATTGCTCAAATTCCTCCAGTGGAACTGTCTGTTATGCTATGGTCATGACCTAGTTATTTTTTCCCATTTCATCTTCATGCTTAGTTGGTGCAGTTGGCAAATTCAGAATTGACTTGAAGGGTATGGAAGAATTGGGTGCTCAATCAAAATCAGGGCATCAAAATCTAGTGATAAAAATGTTATACGTTCATACGTCAACATACATATATATATTAAGCAACTTTTGTGTTCCAGAGCCAGGCATTATGGGTTGAAAATTAAAAAGATGTTGGACCCTTCATTAAGGCAGTTTTAATTTACATGGATGATTCATGACATATACATATGCAACAATTATAAAAAAAGCAGAGGGCAAATAACAATTTTTGGGGACTATATGAGAGCAGGGAGAGGAAGGAAGGAAAATTAATCTATATTCATGTTCTAATAAGTAGAAAAGATGGGGGCTTGAGTTAAGTGACTAGAAAGGGAGAGCAGGAAGTCAACCTGATAACTGGAAAATGGTCACTTAGGAGTATGTGAGAACATTAGAGTTTGAACTCAAATCTCCTATCTCTAAGTCTTGTTTTTCCCTCTACACTACAGATCTGTACCTTCTTATCTACAAATAAAATAAGAAAATTTGCTTAAAGTAGACTTGAATTTGCCTCAGCTGTAAGAAAAGCAAAGAGTTCACACATCCAGAGTATCATTCTTTTTGGGTTGACACAATTGTGTGGGGCCAGCACATGGCTTAAAGGAGACATGTCTAAATCAATTTGTTTTTGATGCTTCAAGGAATATGCTTTGAGAAATAACATGTGTTCATTGTTTTGCTTAAAGGACAACTATAGTTAGCGCTGCTCATAGAATTTTGCAGAGGTTTGTGAAGTCTGCTAGAGTAGATTTCATTCAGAATAAGGCCAGCCGTGAAATAAGCATTGCTTTACTATATTTTCTGTTTGGAAAATTAGAATTTTGTCCATGCTGAAAACAGATATGACTCAATATAAGTGCTAATGTCTAAGTAGAAATGATGAACATGTTTCAGACTTAATTGATTTGAAGACTTTAAACATTTTTGCTGTTTTATAAATCAGACCTGGTCCCATTTCTGAAAATCAAGAGTATTGTCAAACTAATTAGCATTTTCAATCAGATTAGAATAGAATTTTTAACTCTTTTAGATGATATATAGATGTAGACAGATAGGTATTCCAGTTAGTGGGAAGTTTTTGCCTGTATCATTCTACTGAGATAGATTCTTTGTTTTCACCACAAACACTTTCCTCATTTATGTGGATAGGTTCACCTTCACTGATTTCCTCTGGCTGCATTTCTAGGGCATCTAAAACAGTAACACTGCCAGCATCCCCACAATCAGCTATTCTATATTCCATTTATGCAGATTCATATTTCACCTCCAGTTTTATTGCTTTTCCTTTCTTTGCTGCATTTTCATCATTTTGACCAATTCCCTAATTAGATTATACACTTTTTAAAAATGTCTCATGGGCTTATCACTAGGAGTTGTGGGGGCAACCCAAATGTACACTTTGCTCTCTGTGTGTAACTGAATAACAGATGGCAGTGACCAGTCACTCACTGACCGAAAAAATTGACGTGATTGGTCACTGATCATGATGCACAGCAGTTGTTTAGTCAGTGACTTGTGGATTAAAGAGCTAGCAACAAAGTTTGTACTTTGTGCAGTTATTCACATTTAATATGTTGTGGTGAATTGTGTTGTTAGGAGAATGGTGCTTTCCACTAATCTATGGTAACCCAAATTCGTGCATATGAAAACTCATGTAAAGTAAAGATGACTGAATCAAGCAGGATAGTTATGGATTGTAGAAGAAAATGTATTATGTTTATGGGAAAATGAAAAATTTCATAATACATAAGGTAGGCACATATGTACATAAATGTATAAGTGGCACAAATTAGGAGATGGAGCCAATCCTCGGAATTCCATTTTTTTGTTTTTATTTTTTGGTTGGTTTTTCAAAGTTGATTCTGAGAGATACACCAAAGTACATGTTTTATGGCTTTTCATTCTCACTAGTGTTTGCAAACTGTTCAGACTCCGGGTGAGTGATCTACTTAAGAAATTCTAAAGATGGGAGATGCTTTGTAGTCTGAACTGATGAACTGTGGCCCAGTCATTGGCTTCTCCACTTTGATGATATGCTTATATTTAGCGATGCTACTCAGTTTAATTTTTAACTTAATTCCCCCCTTATGAGGCTAAGTTGGTGTTCAGTGCAAATGAATACTGCCATTGATTATTCTTGTCTGGGTTGATTTTGAAAGGAAGAATGGTGACATAAATCCTGTGAATTTTTGGATCCTCAACCAGACACTCTATGTTAATATCTAATTAGTTAAAATTCTCATGAAATAAAATAGATGATTTTATCTATTTTATTTATGCCAGGGTTTATTCCTGGTCTAATCAATAAGTGTACCAGACTGGTAGGGACAGGAGAGTTTTAAGGGTATAAAGTTGCCCCTTTCATAGAAGGTTAAAGGATGACTGCAGATTTATAGGAACAGTTTATCTCTATCCAGCTTTACATGTGCGGGGAAGACAATGAAGCCTGCCTAGCACTTTGTTTAAAAAATAAATTTATAGCTTCCTAAGATGACTTACTTGAAGGTAGTAACAGCTTTTTGGATGTGAGCTATTTGATCAATTTGTTAGAATCAGACTTAATATACAATTGTGCCCTAAGGAACAAAATTATATCCATGTTCCACAGTGTGGTCCACTGAAATAGAGTGCATTGCTGTAGTTTAAACACATAAGCCCATCCAAGGCGTCTTGTTTCATGTAAGGAAAAATAAACTTCTAATGAATGTTCTTCTTGCAGGTCACTTACTAACTCTCTATTGGGAGAAGGAAAAGTGATGAGAATTAAAATATAGACTAGTGCTTCACAGCTTGTTTTTTCTAAAATTACTCTTGGACAATGCATACCTCTGTCAGGGATCCAATATTTCATGAACGTGAACAACTTCCTACATATAATCTATACAACATGGGAAGATGTAAAGGTATGCGGTGCGTCCTTTTCCTTCTTTGGGAAGGGGGCCAAGTGGTATGTGGTATACAATATGCTTTTCTCTCTCCCTTCTTACTTTCTTCTCCTATATTTCCTCTTTCTTTCTCTGGTTTCATTTTTACCTTGTCCGTTGCCCCTTTTAATTTTCTAAGGTTTTCTTTTTTACCTGATCTTAAATATAGCATTGCCTTAAGCTATTTAGAATGCCCCAATCCACGCCTTAGAGTCTTAGAGGGGACATATCTCAGCAGTTGAAGAGATGGATTTCTCAAGAGTGTGATGTTGAAGGCTTTTCACACCTAACACTGAATTTTCATTATTTCATCTTTTTTTAAAGATTTATTTATTTATTTGTTTCTCTCACCTTTCCCCCCGCCCCTGCCCTAGTTGTCTGTTCTCTGTATCTACTTGCTGCGTCTTCTTCTTTGTCCTCTTCTGTTGTCAGCGGCACAGGAATCTGTGTTTCTTTTTGTTGTGTCATCTTGTTGTGTCAGCTCTCCGTGTGGGTGGCGTCACTCCTGGGCAGACTGCACTTTCTTTCACGCTGGGCGGCTCTCCTTACGGGGCACACTCCTTGCGCGTGGGGCTCCCCTACGTGGGGACACCCCTGCGTGGCACAGCACTCCTTGCGCGCATCAGCGCTTCATGTGGGCCAGCTCCATACCGGTCAAGGAGGCCCGGGGTTTATCAACTACAGGCTGTTCCTCTTTCGCCTATTTCCATTGTCAAAATGCCCATTTACACTTTCCAGTGCTTCTAATGATTTTGAGTGCTCAAGCCTAAAGAGGTAGAGCCTCACATCACTTGGTTCCTATGCTCTTGCCCCTTCTTTCTAGATGCTTTCACATGCACGAATACTCTATGTTTCTTTCAATGTGCTGCCTTCCCTCCCGCACTCCAGCCCTGGGCTGTGCCATTCTCTCAGTCTCATTTAGGTTCCCAGACAATCCTTATTCTTGGTCTAAATCCTTCGTTCTAATTGAAATTCTATCCCTTCCTTCCTCCCTACTTCCCTTCTTCCCTTCCTCCCTTCCTCCTTTTTTACCTCCTCTTTCCTCCCTTCCCTCCCTCCTTCCTCCCTTCCTTTGTTTCTTGTCTCTAGCAACCTTCTTCATCATCTTTGCTGGACTCAGTCTGGTGTCTGACTCATTTTCTTTTTCTTGGCTCTTTGCTAATTTCCTCCACAACTGTTGTTCTCCAAGATAATTTAAAAGTCTCTTGGCCCAGTGGTTAGGGCACACAGGGAGAGCTGACACAACAAGATGATGCGACAAAAAGAAACACAGATTCCTGAGCCGCTGACAACAACAGAAGTGGACAAAGAAGACACAGCAAATAGACACAGAGAACAGGGGTGGGGGGGGAGGGAAGAGGAGAGAAATAAATAAATAAATAAATCTTAAAAAAAAAGTCTCAGACATCTGTGTTAAGATATCCTGAATTGCTTCATTCTGATCTCGGTGCCTTATAGTAAGACTGAATGAACTGAATTTTAACAAAACTGGTTATATTAATACCTATTCTCTTAAAAATTCATCAGTGGTCATTGCCACAGCCTCACAGTGTCTAGGTGATTAAGGGAAAATGACAGATTCTATTTATTCATAACCTTTAGATTATATTGTCTAAAAAGGATACATGTAGTAATAAGTTTCTGGTTTGGCATTGGTTATTTTTCATTCTTTCACATATTTAGAAAGACATTCTGTTTGCTGTTTGTTGGTTGAAATTCTTCACAACCATCTTTTAACCTTACCAGTTCATGAAAGACCAAGACAAGATAACTCATGGGCCGTTGCTAGTAACATTAGCTTGATATTTGTAATGTGTTTCATGAGACAAATATTTATTCCATCCACTTGAGTACTCTTGGGTTCTGTGAGTTTATAAATATTAAAACAAACAATTTGCCACACATATTGTTCTCTTTTATGCTCTAAAGCAAACTGTCTTATGAGAGTATGGATTTAATGACAGAATAAATATCTCATAAGGCAATTATATAACTGCATCTTTTACTCAATGACAAATTCCTTTTAGGACTTGGGCCTCTCTTATTCGTCCTTATTGCCCACTTTTTGCAAAGTGTCTAAAACAAATTTGACCTTATTAAATACTTGCAGTTGAAGACTAAAATGAAAAATATTTATGGATTCAAATTTGAAATTAAGGTACTGTTCCTGTTAAACATTATTGTCTCTTTCATTTCTGGTAAAATTGAAATCATGTATCTTAACTTCCTTAGACAGCCATGTTTTAGTATAGTAGGACTTCAATTCAGAAGACGTGGGATCAAATCTTTTAACTTTATGTGTCTCAGTTTTCTCAAGTGTAAAATGGAGATATAACACATATCACAGTATTAGTGGAAAATAAGTGTGATAATGAGAAAGCATTTGACATTGTAGGCATGTTTTATATATATATATATATATATATTAGAAACTTCTTTCTCTGATTTCTACTATCCATCTTTTAGGTATAAGAAGATTTATAGATATTTAATCTTCCCCAGGAAAAGTTATTTGGATCTATTTCTTTCTATTTGTATATCTTTTGACCTCTGAGGATCATTTTAGTGGAAGGAAATTTTTTTCTAGAATCAAATGATCTGGGGAATCTTTGCTTCTGGGAATGATGGACCAAGACCCTAGTGGATGACTCCTCTGCGGCAAACAAGTATAAAACTCGTACTTAAGAGAAAGAGCAACTACTTGGAAAATGAACAGATACATACAGATGCGAGTGGGGAGTACACATTCAGGATAGGGGAGCACAGAGATGTGAGAAGCAAAGTCCTCATTTTCACATCTTTTAGCCTAGAACTAGGTGCAGTCTATGCAGCTCTGCAGTGGAAGCAGAAGTGATAGTGGGAATATCTACTGGCTTTCAGCCATGGGAATGAGAAAAAAGAAGCTAGGGAAATCTGGCTGCTGAAATAAGTATAGGAATCTCAGAAATGAAAGAGCCAGGAAGGGTATTAAAAAATTCTGACTCTCCACACTCCTGATTGATCTCTGTGCCATGCATGTTTTCAACAGACTAAAGCACCTATATTTCTTTTTTTTTTTGGCAGTAGTACTCAAAGTTTTATCTGTGAATCACACTTTTTTCACTTCCTGTCTATGTTGTTTTATGAGCTGATCCCTGTAGTAGTCAGGGTTCTCTCGGAAAAGAGAAGCAACGGGAGATATCTGCAAATATTAAGGAGATGTTATAAAAATTGTCTCATGCTCCTGTGGGGATGCACAAGTCCAAATTCCATAGGGCTGGCCTCAAGCTGGGAACTCTGATGAAGGCTTTTGGTGAATTCCCCAGGCAAAGTTGGCTCATTGCAGTAAAAGTGAAAATACTTTTCTGCCTGTTGAAATCATAACTTTTCCCTTTAAAGTTTCAAATGATTGGATGAGATATCTCTTATTGTTGAAGGCAAACTCCTCAGTTGATTGTAGATGAAATCAGCCATAAATGCAATCCATGTCCTGGTGATTTAAGTCCACAAAATGACCTCACAGTAGCAATCCAGCCAGTGCTTGCTTAACCAAACAGGACACCATCACCTGGCTAACTAGATGTATGAACGTAACCCTCACAGTCTGACTCACTGGAGCAAAAGTTGGACTCATTTTCTTGGCCCTGGTTTTGTGAGAAGCATGAGGCCCAAGTGAGCCCAAATCCCAGGAATTCTACTGGAGTAGATGGGAATGAGAAATTTTCTTTTTCTGCTGACTGTAATGATGCAAGGCCAATTCTCCATGGGAGTGCCATGAGAGGAAAAGCTGCCTGAGAAAAATGTAATTTAAGGAAAGATGAGTCAAAAGGAGGATAGACATCACTTCTAATGATTTCATCTGAACACCTGGATCCAGTCACGCCTCTCCATGAACATTTTTAATGTGAACCAATAACTTCCTTATTTTGTTTAAGCCTGTGTGGCAGTTTGGTATTATTTATGAATTCCAAAAATAGGTACAGGATTATGTTTGTAAACTGGTCTGTTCCTCTGGGTGTATTAGATTGGGTTATCTTCAGAGGTTTCACTTTTACTTGGTTAAGTTATGATTATATAAATTTGTTTGGGTCACGTCAGGGGCAGGGACTCATAAAGAAAACTATACAGCAGAGGAAGGAGTTAAAGAGTTTTTTGAGCTGGAACCCCAGGGAAGTAAATGCAGAGAAGAACACAGAGGAATAGAGACAGCTCCATAGACAGGCAGAGGCCCTGGGAAGAAAGAGAGACTGATGGTCTACAGCTGACCTTGCGGAGAGAGGAGAGCAGCTGTGCTGGGAGAGGAATGAGCCCCAGGAGAGAGACGAGACTTATCCCAGCCTACAGCTGAGATCAGAAGAAACTGAGACCACGGAGCCTTAAGGGGAAGTGGAAGACTGAACCCTTGCAGATGTTGGCAGCCATCTTGTTCCAATCCGTGGCAATAGACTGGTGAAGGAAGTAACTTACACTTTTTATAACCTTGTGAGTGTAAGCGTCTACCCCAAATAAATACCTTTATAAAAGCCAACAGATTTCTGATATGTTGCATCAGCATCCCTTTGGCTAACTAATACAGCCTGCTTGATTGGGATTTTCATTTTTTTATTTTATTTTTTAGAATCTCTATGTCCTTTACCCACCTAGTTTTAACTAGTTTCATTAAATTTCTGATTTTAGGGCATTAGAATATGACACACACATTAAGATAATATACTATAGCCCCACAGATTTCAGTAAACCCAAGGTTTACCTTTAATCTGTTGAAAGATATACCCTAATAGCCACATTTCTTTTGTTTAAAACTAAGTAGAAATTTTATGTTGATAGAACAGGCCACTGGAAAATAAAGTGCCATATCTGTCTTTAATGATAAATTGGAGCAGACTGAAAATCTTTGAAATTTTTCTTCTTCTACCTCCCTTATGGATATTTTCTTTAACTATCTTTTATTTTTAAATTATCATTTGTCTGAGCACATATAATCTTGAAAACTAAGAGAACAGGAGACCCTTCATTGAAAGGTTATCAGCTATCTCCATTGCTTAAGATATTGAAGGTGGTTTTATAACTTTAGTTTGGATTAAAATGTCTCTATCAATTTTTTAAAAAGATGAATTCAAATAGCTTGATATCTCCCCCAGTAGCAAATTCATAATAAACTCTTTAATATATTACTTTTGTGAATGTTTGAGCTAATTCTCTAGATGTAGCATTTGAAGTAATTCTCAAACTTTAGGATCTAACCTCCAGTAAGAGAATTTAGCCATTATTTGGTTCTTTTGACCAAACGGTTTGGTAGCTTCACTGCTAGGGCGATTTTATGTTCCTTACCTAAATGTTTCCCTCTAGGTGGAGAGATGTCCACTCATGAAACACTCTGGGCCTCTCTTCACTCCCTCACTCACTCCTGACATTAGGATTCTCCTGATGACAAGTATGGGAGGCAGAAGAGGACGTGCCTTGCTCTTCCTTTTCCTCTATTCTTCTTCCTCCAAGTTAACTCCCTCAGGAAGTAAATGCCCTATGTTGTTCTCAGTCATGCCATTCAATTGTAGTAAAGTACCAGCTCCCTAATGAGCACAACCTTACCTTAACTATGCCTGCAACTGTTACCATTCTTATAAGCTTCAGTTGGCTCTTTCATAACTCAAACTATTTAAAACCCTTCCTCGTATTGTAAGGGTGACCTTATAAACTGTCAGATCTTTTAAATGTAATACACATCTTTTTTTATATATTATCTTTGACTTGAGGTAATACCTAAAACAACAATCACAAAGACTAACCCAGTCAATTTCAGTTAAAATTTAGTGAAACCTCATTTTCTAATTTCTTTCCCCCATTTATTCCCAACAACCAAGCTGGAAATATACAGTGTCAGCAGCAGCCTTAGACTAGTTGAGCTGCCTTTCTCAGTGTGGCAACCTCTTACAGCTCATGACTTTATTTTAAGGAAAAAGAGCTGGCTGGGTTGATTGCACATATGAGTTGAGACATATGAGAGAAGAATGGAAGTCTTCTTGGACTTTGTAAAACAGGTGGCAAGGAAGGTTTGCATTGATGGAAGGGAGAGATGGAAGAATGGGAGCTGATAGACTGAACTCAGGAGTCATAAGCAAATGAGGTCAATTGCATAGGGACAATAGAATATTATGTCATTTATATTAGTTTCTATAGACATTAATGTATTCATTCTCAAACTATACTTTTTACTGTAAAAGCTAAGTTAAAATTAAGACATGAACTTGGCACTGAGGTTTTTCCCCTCTACTTTTATTCTATTGTCTTTAAAATGTCATTATGTAAGATGCTTTGGGCCCAGAACAGAATGTGTGTATTAAGCAGCCAAATGAGTCAAGTGAATATCAAAATACTTCCCAATCTAGCAGTCAACCTTGGAAAGCATAATTATGTATTTCTATGATCAACCCCCTTTTAAATGGAGATAGAAAAAGAGTAGAAGTGTGAAAACTAATTGAGAAACCAGTCCAGATATTCTGTAGAATATTGAGAAAGTACATATTTATTATTAATATTCCGTGCTGCTGAAGAATTCTTGTTAGCATTGCCTAGAGCTTCTTGGCAACAAGAAAATAGGCTCTCTGGCTACTCTTATCCTCAGGTATAATGGATATGCCAAACCACAGAATGTCTGGCACACCCACTATTCACTTTGGAGGAAAACTGTCCTGCACATAGCCCTGATAGAAGGCCAGACCTCTTACTTCAGTGATTCTTACCCCATTCCCAATCCTTAACCCTAATAGACAAAGTTAATTATATTTAGGAAGAGTAACTGATCCATGGGTGGTCTGTCCAAGACTGGCCAGAGTGCTATTGACTGGGTGTTCTACATTAAGGAAAAAAGAAGAGCCAATCTAATCTCCTATATCAGGAATTTGAAACTCCATTTTAGTTAGCAGCTCTGGTTGATGTTGAAAGGCAGATGTAGAGTTGGGACATGTGGCTGTATTAGACAGACATTGGGAGTACTCAAAAGAGGCATGTTTTCAGAGATGGAGTAGAGCAAATATGCTAAGAGAAGGGGTGATGCCTTGAAAAAGATACCAGCAGAGACAGAGAGAGATTGAAGGAGTCTTCAGCCCCTAGTCATCTCAGTTTCTGATTCCTTCCTGTTAATGTTCCTATTCCTGTCTATGCATCTCCTTTCAATATGTTCCCTTTCCCTTGAAGTCATTTGAATAGGTTTGACTTCCTAGACCTCAAATGCCAATGCCAAGCTACATTTTCCATATAGAATGAAATAACATATTGCCACATGTTCCCTCAGACTTCCCCAGTGCATTAGTGGCAAAATTCACATTTCCTTTTGTGTGAGAAAAAGCAGGACCACAAGAATTATGCACTTATTCAGCAACCTTTTAAAAAAAAGTCTCAGTTCCCTAAGCCTATTAGGGAGGTTTCTATTGTTGTCCTGGTTCTAATGTAACATTACAGAAAAGCACATATCATATTTTCTCTGGCCATAAAACCTAGTGTCTTAGTTTGTCAGAGCTCTTGTGACAAATACCACTCAATGGGTTGGATTAAACAAAAGGAATTTATTGTTGCACAGTTTTGGAGGCTGGAGGTCAAACATCAGGGTATTGGTGGGCTTGTTATCTCCTGGCATCTGTAGCATTCCTGCAATCCTCCATTACATGGTGATCTCTCTCTCTCTTTGTGCCTGCTACTCTGGTGTTTTGGTTGGCTAGGTTGCTTAAAGCATTATACCCTGAAATTGACTGGCTTTTGACAATGGAAATTTATTAGCTTTCAAACTTTTAGTTTTGAGGCTGTGAAAGTGTCCAAATCGAGGAATCACCACGATGATACTTTCTTCCTGAAGATTGGTTGCTGGTGATCCTTGAGTCCTCTTCCACATGACAAGGCATACAGCAGTGTCTGCTGCTCTCTCCCTTCTCTTCTGGGTTTCATTGCTTTCAGCTTATTGCTCCTGTGACTTTCTCTTTCTTTGTCTGAATTTAATTATCTTATAAAAGACTCCAGTAGGAGGATTAAGACCCATATGGGACCAAATCTTAACTGAAGTAACCTCATCAAAAGGTCCTACTTGTAATAGGTTCATACATATAGGAAAGGATTAGCTCTAAGAACATGATTTTCTGGAGTATATATAGTTCCAAATCATCACACCTGGTTTCTGTTGACTTTAGTCTTCTGCTTCTACATCCAATTTCTTTTGTTTGTAAGGGTTTCAGCCGTTATGTATTAAGGCCCACCCTGATTCAATTTGGTCTCACCTAAATAGAATCTTCAAAGCTGCTATTCATAAATGAGTCTACATTTTTTCTAATAACATTTTCAAAGGTTCTGTTTACAAATGAGTTCACATCCACAGGACCAGGGTTTAGTACTTGAACATGTCTTTAAGGGGGATATAATCCAATCCCAATACCTACCATTATAGGTATAATGCTTTACATTTTTTTCTATAATTTAATTTAATTTAATCTAAGCTCTCACTATACCTAGTATTATACACTAGGTATATCTGGTCAATTCTGTAAATTAAGCCATTGTATTATTTTCTCAGTCATTTCAAGCTCCCCAGCCCCAGGTGGTATTTACGGTCTAAGGGTCAATGAACTACTGTCTCCATAGGCATTTCCTACACTCTAACTTGTCTTGTGTGGACTTTTCTCATTGACATTTATTCTCACATCTATGGAGGTGTCCATGGAACTATTTCAGTCTCCTTATGGATGAAATAGGTCATTGCTTCTCAGACCATCAGCACTGAAGGATGAATATTTTTTTCTAATTTTTTGTTAACTGGTTCTATTATGTAGCTTATATCACCTGCAACTTACCACATGAATTTAAGACTACTAAATGATCTATATCTTCTTCAAAATGGGAGTCCATGGATCACATATTTGGATGTTGTGATAATGTTAAATTCCTATAAATTTCTAAATGCTTACTTTTAATTTCTGTACTTATTTCATCACTGACTCTTAAGAAATAGTTCATGTACTGTCATTTATCAATAGACCACCCTTTAAGTATCACAGAGTAAGACCACTGTTCTCTGTGCAGACCCTTGTCAGAACCTAGAGATATCTCTCCAGTCATCAGCTTATATCGCTAATCTATGGGTCCTATTTAGGGGCATGGGTAACTTTAGAATATTCTCCTGTATTATTCTGAGACTGTATGACACCTGAGGTTCTTCCTGAGACACTCTCCGCCTAGAGAATTCCCACCACTGTCACAACTTGTTGGCATGGGGAGACTCCTCTGTGAGGCTTTCACCAACTTGGCTTCACAGATACACCTGAGGGAAACTGATGTGGCTCAAATGATTGGGCTTCCACCTACCATATGGGAAGACCTGGGTTTAATACCTAGGACCTCCTGGTAAAAAAAAAAAAAGGCATGCCTGCATGGCAAGCCAGTGCCCAGACAAGTGAATCATGCAGCAAGATGATGATGCAACAAAAGAGAGACGAAAGGGAGAGTCAAGGCGAGGTGCAACAGAAATCAGGAATTGAGGTGGCACAAGTGACAGGGAAACTCTCTCCATATCAGAGGTCCCTGGGATTGAATCCCAGTGAATCCTAGAGGGAAAAAGTGAGAAGAAAAGACAAAAATACAAATAGACACAGAAGATCACACAGCAAATGGACGCAGCAAAAGCAGCAGAGTGGGTAGGAGGGTGAAGGGAAGGGAGGGAGAGGGGAGAAGGAGGGGGAGGGGAAAGGAAAAATATACTTACCCTACTTGAGTCCTGCGTGGGTATGAAAGGTGGCCCAGTTCCTTCCCAGGCATTTATCTGCATCTAAGCTTTCTTTGTCTTCCCCTTTCTTAAGTTCCTTCCTATCCAAGGCTAGACAACATTTATCTAGTTTTGGGAGTGGAGATAGAGAATAAATTGACTCAATCTCTTTCCTTTCTGGTCTTTAATTTATAGAATATACTTTATGACCTTACTTCCTTCAGGCTTAGCTTTGCAAAACTAAAAGGCAAACAAAAGTCATTTTATTTTAGGCCTCCAAATCTCCTCTTTTACAAGTAATTTCCCTGATGTGAATTCAAGTATCTATTTTTTGATCTTGAAGTCATGACTGCCTCTGTTTCTCTGTATTCATCTGTGTTGTCCCTTGTCCAAAGTAACACAGTCACTTGGATGGGGGGTGGTGAGAAACATCAAGTTCTTTCACAAAGATACTCCAACTACATGAATATACATGCAACCTTAAAATGTGACTTATAGTTAAGTAGAAATCTGCCTTTATCACTGATTTCCTATTTCTCACTTTTAATATATCTAGAATAAGCAACCAGAAGCTTTCAAGATAGTATGACAGCTGTGGAGGGGCCTTGTTCAGATATTCCTTCTAAAGCATCTGCTGCAGGGGGCATTGCTGATTAATAGTCTCAGCTGAAGCATCTTTGGATCCACGCATTCACACCAGGCCGCACTTCCCCAGGATGCTTCCAGCCAATGACTGTGCAATTGGGGGTACTAGATTTGTAGTGTGTGTGCAACACTGGGAAATCCTTTCTCTCAGACCCAATATTGAATTTCCTTTTGACAACATAACTCTCTTTATAATTTTGATTAATGTGAACTTCATGCTAACTTACAAATTAACATTTGCCATAGGTTAAAAATTAGAGAGAAATATGCCAAGTTTAAATAAAATAAAGAGAATCTAAAACATTTAAAGAGTTAGGATAGAAGATGGGTAGACTCCTAAACACATTTTTGCCATATGGAGTTTTGTGTATATGTGTCCATATAAATTTATATTTGCTTTATGTTTTTATTTATTTATCCCCCCCTTGCCACTTGCTTGCTGTCTGCTCTCTGTGTCCATTTGCTGTGCATTCTTCTGTGTCTGCTTTGTCTCCCTTCGTCATCTTGCTGTGCCACCCCTCTGCAGGTGTAGGCCATCAACTCTCCGCAGGCACAGGCCAGCCTGCCTTCACAAGGAGGCCCTGGGAGGCAAACGCAGGGCCTCCCATATGGTAGATGGGAGCCCAATTGGTTGAATCATGTCCGTTTTCCTACTTTATGTTTTAATCTTGTAAATTGGTCAGCAACAGGAACATGGAGAGTAAGTGGCATTTGAAAATGTGAGCCTTATGAAAATATTGAAGCTCTAAACACTTTTTTGTGAACTGCCTGAAAATCTGAATAGAAAAGACTCAGCTCATATTATAAATGCTCTGGTCCTCTCCCGAATTCAACTACTACTTTCAAAAAAGTAGAAAGCAGATATTTATCACACTTTGAGAAAGAATAAAATAAATATCTTCAAAGATGCCATAAAATTAATTCCAAGTGAAATATTGAGTATAATTTGAAAAAAAAAAAAGAATTCAGGTCAAAGTATGATTTGAATAGAAAAGGGAGGAAGAGACCAGCTAATAAAATAAAGTCAGTTGTTGATTTAAAATTGTTAGAAGACATCTTTGTGTTTCTGTGTGTATATGTGTGTGTAGTTTTACAGATTGCAACTCGGAGGTTACAAAGCAATTTTTTAATTGGAATTATTTTTTAACTACCTATTGCTTTATGGCCATGGACTATCAAATAGAGCTTGTTATTGGTATCCAGTTAGTTCGAAGGAATTTCAAAGGAATCTCTAACAAGCACCAACACTACCAGGAAAATGCTGATTTGTCCTTTTGAACAATTGGAAGAAAGTAGCAAGAATGATGCTCAGATTTTAATGTTCTGACATACTTCTAGCTTTTGTTTATGTGCATTGCACTTTTTTTAATGTTGCTGAACTTTCAAGAGTCATAACCTATGGGTCAGAGAGTGGCAATTTCCTCTTACTGCAAACTTTCTAAGCATGCAATGCAGTAAATTATTGCTCTTTATGTAAGGAGTTAAATGAAGATACTAACCTCCACCATTTGCCCAAGTGACCATTTAAGGAGGAAGGAAAGGGGTAGACCAACAGGAAAAAGCTATACCCCAGTGCCTTGTTTGTCTTACCACGGAAACTGAAGAGACTACTGGGGTCCTTCTGAGACAAGTATTCCAATATAGTACTTCGCATGTTTGTGTTCTTCTGAAATATCTAGAAGTTATAATCAAGAAATTAAAAATGTATACATGTTGAGAATTGATTAGTTAATTATTGGTTTGCTTCAATCTCTCATTGAGATCACGTAAGATGTGCATTCTCATTACAAATTCTCTGAGAAGCTTGGCTCATTAAAATATTTGGAGTTTGTGAAGAATGCATGTGACCATATAAATTATTTGAAACACCTGAAAAGAAACTGGAATAAATTAATGGAGACTTTCAGCCTCATGTGAATAAGAGATTTTTTCAACTTGTGTGGCTAGAACATTTTACTAAAGTCATTAAAAAAGAAACGATTGCACAAAATTCCTTTCAAAGGGAAACTGCAGGACCCATGAGAGGTATTAACTTTTGAAAAAAGCTAAACACTATCAGAAATTTCTAAAATGTTGTAAAGATGAAAAGAAGGCAAAGAATGGAAACTTAGAGCCTTTGATAAATATGTGGCTCCTCTTCCTGAAGCACTGCTCAAAGTTCCTGATGCCTAAATCTCCAGTTGTAGTATATACACATCTAAGGATAACACTGCTTTAGGTTTCTGGTTTCTTCTCTGCATGAGTCTGAATTTCATGCTGCTAATAAAGAACTCCAGGAATAAGACCGAGACCCATTCTCATGCAGTTGGGCTACACTTTAACCACAGTAACCACATCAGAAGGTTCTATTTACAATGAGTTCACACCCACAGGTGTGGATTAGGTTTAAGAACATGTTTTTCTGGGGTAATAGCTCCAAATCACCACCACAACAAATGATCTTGGCTGGCTCATACTGAATCTCTCTGGTAACATATTTACCAGGTTTTCCTTGCTAGGAATGACTAGTTAGATTTACCCAGTAGGCAACTAGTGATTTTCAGCCTGGGCAATTTTGACCCCCAAGGGTTAGTTGTCACAACTGGGGAGGGGCAGGGTTTGCTATGGGCATCTGGTGACTAGAGGCCAGGGATCTTGCTAAATATCCTCAAATGCAAAGGACAACCTACACAACAAAAAATTACATGGTTCAAAATGTGAAGAGTGACAAGGTTGAGAAACTCTGGCCTAGACTGAAACTTAATTCTGAACCTAATGAGGTGTAAAAGAGAAAGTAATAGATATTTCTCAAGAATGGGATAAAACTACACTATAGATGAGTCCACAGAGAAATCAGTTATGATCAGCATTGCAGAAAATTTACACGTTTACTTGACAGCTTAATTCATAGTGCTCTATCACGTATGGGTGCTTCTGCAAAAACTTAATAGTAGCCCATACATTTAATTATCAAGGAAAAGTTGAGCCTTTTGCTGGGGAAAATCTTTATTCCAGTGAACATTGTTTTAAATGAAGTATCAGGTTGTGACTCTTTAGCATCCTTATCTCTTTATCTACCAGTTGATTTTGGTTTAGCCTGAGAGCCGCACTCTTATATTCTTGATATATCTTGGAGGGAAAGATGGCATATATGGATTTAGAGATGTTATAAAGAATTATGTGGAGTGAGTTGTTACAAGGATGTATTGTGGGAGCACAGGTTCAGGGCACAACAGAAACTTTCAGCAAATTATCCCTTCATTGTATAGAATTAAGAATCCAGGAAGGGCAAATCTCCTTGTCATTTACATGGCACAGAGTTCAAAAGAGCAAGGGATGAACTCTCGCATGACTGTTTTCCCAGGATGGCTGAAAACTGCTCCAGGTCAGGTTAGCAGGTGGCAGCTCTGTAAGCCCTGATTTGCTTTGGAGAAGAGAGACCACTCTATACTGTTTGAGTGTGGTTTGTATACCCTCAGCGGCAGGGCTGGTGGAGTGGGGTGTGTGTGGGGGTGTGTGTATGGCTAGCACTGAGAATTTCTGTTCTGATAAACATCTGGGGCTGCTTGTTGCCTATTTCCTATTTCCAGGTTTAAGGTCTGGTGGGTCCTTTTCATTAGACTTAACATGTCCTCCAGGTTGTGGAAGGGCACACAATAGGAAAGATGTGGAAGTAGCAGAAGGCCAGAGGATGGCCAATTAGTCTGTGTCTGTGACTTCCCAGGAGAAGGAGGTGGAGGTAGGTGAAATATGGTCACTGGAGGCTTAACAGATGGCTGTGACTTCCTTAACAATTTATAGGAATATTGGCATCACTGAAAATTTGCAGAAGACAAGTTATTTTAATCTTGTGGAAAAAAAGAGTCTATAGAACTGATTCCACCAAGAAATATCTTATTTGCGTGAATTAATGGAGAATTTTGGCTCATAATACTAAACTAGTATTTTCTGAAAATTTCTTCGTTTCTTATTTGATGATGTTAGAAGCCAAATTTCTAGCAGATATTGGCCATAAGCTATAGTAGAGGCAACATTGATATTCTTCTTGTAGTGGATAACAGTGTCCAATTGCAGTTGTCAGTCATGAGTTACTAAAATAATATCTTTGAAGTAATTCTGGATGACAGAATTCTTTTGTTTTTTGTTTTTGTCTTTGCATATTGTGATCATTCCAGTTCTTTCGTGCTGGAAATCTGTTAAGGCCTCTATCAGCACTGCAAAAACTATCTGCATTTTTGTAGAAACTCTTAAGGATTGGGTATTATGTGTGGAAACACTTTTTCTAAAGATGAAAAACTTAATCAAGAGGTTACTAGTATATTTG
Source organism: Dasypus novemcinctus (assembly GCF_030445035.2). Classification (NCBI taxonomy): domain Eukaryota; kingdom Metazoa; phylum Chordata; class Mammalia; order Cingulata; family Dasypodidae; genus Dasypus; species Dasypus novemcinctus. Next base: position 52,509,295 of record NC_080673.1, on the reverse strand, counting down.
ATGATTAGAGTTGTTTGCTTAGTTTAGCATTTATGTATTATTATTAGAATGAAAAAATAATGTATGTGGCATTCAGAGTATTTGGAACAGGTACTGGGAATCCACTCTCCATCAGTGCATCTGCTGGCCTTACCTATCATGAATTACTGATCTGCTATTTTTTGGAAGAGTAATAAACTGTTTTCCCTAATCTCTGTTTCTCTGCGCACCTGCGTCATTAATGCTCTGCTCCCTACTGAGAATTATCTCTTGTGTTTCAGTTCATCACCTGTCCCCCTCGCCGTCTCCAGTGGAAGCCGTGGGTGTGGGAGATGGCGTCTCTGAAATACGGCCAGAAGACCACTGAGCGCGTGAAGAGATGCTGAGCTTCCATGAAGCCTGTCCTACTGCAATGGTAGACGTGGGTTCTTCCTAGTAACTCCTTTCACACCTCTAGGAGGCCTGCAAAGCTATTCCTTTTAACAAACTACCATTGAAATGCAAGTATCATTCTTAAATGAATTGAGGTGTCCTTGTATCTAAGACGCAAATCTAACTTCTCTATCATTTAGGAAAGAAATTAAGTCCAGGTGCACAATCTGGGAGTGGCTTTGTAGGGAGCAGGAATGGGGTTAACTTTCTTTCATTTATTTTTTGTTGGCCCTCTGAGGTTGGATGATCAGAAGCCCAAACCAAAACGCAAGATATAAATCAAATCCATTGTCCACATTTCCCTTGACAGTTTTCTCCCTATAAAGAAGGTCAGTGGGAAGTGTACATACATCTGAAGAGTGGATATTTGAGAATTTAGTTCCCTTTTAATGAAAGATTGTATCATCTGGAGTTGTGTTGTCCAAAATTGTAGCCACTAGCCACGTGAGGCTATTTCAATTTAAAGTAATTAAAATTATATAAAAAATTCAGTTTCTTAGTTTCACTAGCCATATTACAAGTGCTCAGTAGCCACACAGGACTAGTGGCTGTTGTGTTGAACAGGGCAGATTATAAAGCATTTCCCTCATTGCAGAGTTCTGTTAGATTGTGTTGCTGATCTTGAGCATGCCATTGTTGAAAGCCACTAAAATGTAAAATACTCAGAAAATATTGTCTTCTTTCATTATTTTTGTGAGTGCCTAAAATACTTTAGTGAAAGCATATCAATATGCTATGCATTTTTGTGAGATAGAAGCCAAGAAAAGAAGGGAAGGAAGTCTTCATTAAGTAATTTGAAATTTGTCCCTTGAGTTTTCTTTCTTTTGTGTTAGAACTTTCAAGATCCAGTTAGAGAGCAAGTGTTAACCTGTGGTCCAGGGAAAGGTAATGGGGTGAATATACCAGAAACAAGCGGATAGAGTAAATATGTGTGTGTGGAGGAAGATATGAGAAGTAATATAATAAATAAGAAGTTTGACAAAATCTAGATTCCCTAATAGCATCTAAAAATATGATTGATTATTCTTAAGATGCTTATGTGGTGGCTTAGTGATTTTTAAGAATCTCATTACATATGTTAGAATAGAAATGGATGTTCCTGGGTCTTTGTAAGGAATGGTTTCTATGCTCCTGAGCTTGAGACATAGATCAATGATGGAAGATTTGAAGCTCCCATTTAGCCTGCACCTTATTTTATACTGCAATTTAGCAGCACACAAAAGACCATTGAATCATCAGCATGTGCAAACAAATAAGCAAACACTCATTCTTTTTCATGATTGAAGAAATAAACAAGAGTGGTATTAATTATCAGGCTAAAATAAATTATAATGAATGCAAACTACTTACTGTTGAAATCGATGTGCGCATAGCAGAAGGTACATTTATTGAAGTCAACATACTTAATTACATTTGGAGTAATAAAGAGAGTAAGCATGAAGTCCAATGTCTCTTGAGCCTAAACATTAATTTTGATCTAATTTTCTTGCCTTCATGTTGAGAAAATGAAAAGGCAAACAAAATTAAGAGACCAACGGTAACTTCATTAGCTTTGTTAACAGGGAATTGTATGTTGTTTGTACCATGGTATTCCACACTGTGCTCCAAGGAAAGGTCACTCTATTTTAAAACCAGTAATGTCATTATAAGAATATAGGTAGCCCATATTGCCTTTCTCAGTCTACAAGAGTGTGTAGTTGTATGTATAATGTTATATGAGCCATAGAACTGAGAGCAGGGGTTAGAGGGAATTTTGACACTGTGGAAGGAGAGACTATTTTTATGACACTTCAGATTTTGTCCAAGGACTTTCCTATTCCTTTAATCCATTTCTAATCCAAACTATACCCAGCTTTTCTAAGTAGTCTAGTGATTTTTTCCCCCTTTGGTCTATACTCCTAGGTACTTGTTGCAGCAGTGAGGTTTTTTGACATTGCTCAGCATGTCAGGTATATTTTTGTGGTTTTCCAACTCAGATGTGAGAACCCACACTCAGATTTCTTTTGCCTTCATAGCACCTAGCACAATGCTGGCAAATATTAATTACTGTTAGACGAGCAAATGCAGAGTGACACCCCTGATATCCATTATGACAGACAACTCTGACTGAATAGATGTTTTCCCCCATTGAGAAGGAGAAAGCAGCATGCTCAGATAAGTGGTCCCCTAATTGTTCTCATCATACTTCTTGGTTATTAGAGATTCAGTTTCTGGTGCAAGAGAGGGATTTGGAAGGACCTACTTAACATTTTTTAGAAGGTAGAAGACTGCAGCATCTCTTTGATTCATTGTATCTGATCATTATTTTCCATCCAGGCTCAATCTTAAATATGTAAATGTTTAACATAAGAGAGAAAATCATTTCTGTTGCTTTTCTTCAGAAGAAATATTCCGTCTTTTAGGCTTGTGCTGTTATTCCCTCATGGGTAATAATAATAGGGCAAAAGAAAGAGGGGTGCTAGTAAGCATTTCAATTTATCATCCAATTTTTATTACTTTTAAGTTGGTGAAGTAAGAATTGATAGGTAAACGTGGGAAAAACAAATAAGAAGTGCAATCTCTGATAAAGTCCTAGCAAAATCGAAAATGTTACATTGAAAAGTAGCAAAGTCAGTCTAAAACTCGTATTTTTATCTCATGCAAATACCTTGGAAGCATCCCCACTTATTTCATTTCAAAAGGAAGGCTTTGAAAAAGTGCTAGTGGAAATCTAACTGGGCCAGATGCTCTTGCTGGGAATCTATTTTGACCTGATAGGTAGTGCTGAAAAGCAAGAAAAGAGATGGATCTTCCTTCATATGTAAAACGAGTAAGTTGAGTAATATACTCTCAAAGTCTAATGCTATGTGTAACAAGGAGAAGAAATTAATATTTGGGTGATATTAGTGCTTTTTCTGTTCTGTCTATCTTTGCATTGATTATTTATGTTTAGTTTGAGAGTTTTTTTCTTGTATTTTTTTGAAGATACATAGATCACGAAAAATGTTACATTAAAAAATATAAAAGTTCCTACATATTCCCCCACCCCCCACTCCTCCCACATCAACAACCTCTTTCATCGTTGTGGCACATTCATTGCATTTGGTGAATACATTTTGGAGCACTGCTGCACCACATGGATTATAGTTTAAACTGTAGTTTACACTCTCCCCCAGTCCATTCAGTGGGTTATGGGAGGATATATAATGTCCACCATCTGTCCCTGCAATATCATATAGGACAACTCCAAGTCCTGAAAATGTCCCCACATCACATCTCTTCTTCCTTCTCCCTTCCCTCAGCAACTAATACACAAAATAAGAAATGAGAAAGGGGATATCACACTGACCCCACAGAACTGCTGCATTCATTATTAAATCACTTTCTGCAGTTGTGGTTTCCTGGGGATGCTACAGTAGAGGCCTGCAGATATTGACGTTGAGCCCAGGTAGTATCTGTCTAGTTGGGTTAGTCCAGCGGTACTCAACTGGAGACTGTTCTGTCCCAACACCCTCAGGGATATTTGGAAAAGTCTGGAGACATTTTGGATGACTACAACTGGAAGAAAGCTATTGGCGTTTAAAGAACAGAAGCTGGGGATCCTGCTTACATCTTAAGATTCACATGGCAGGCCTCCACAAGGGATTACCTTGCCCAAAACATCAAGTGTGCTGAGGTTGGGAACCTCAGGGTTCATTAAACTTAAAGTAACTGGGTCATTTGTGACTAGAGTGAAAGGGCCTTGGATGGGGAAAATTTTTCAATCATTTTCCCCTTACATAAAATGGTGACTCCAGGTGAAGTCTACATGTGAAATTAAAAAAAAAACAAAACAACTTTTTTTTGAAACATTCATCATAGTACAGAAATTTTAGAGTACAATTCAAAAAAAGTTTTAAAAATGTCTTAAAAAATATTCGTTTTCCAGAACTAAACAAGAGTAAGTATCCTACCTTGCCCTACCAGTCTCAAGTACTTTAATATGTATTTCCTAAAAACAAGGACTTTCTCCTTGTTTTTCTCATCTACAATGATCAGAATCAGGAAATTAACATCAACACATTACAATTCTAACTCACAGACTTCATTCAAATTTTGCCAGTTGAGCAATAGTCTTTTATAGCAAAGGATCCAGGTTAGAATTACCTATTACGTTTATTTGTCCCATCTCTTTAGTCTCCTTCAGTCTAGATTAATTCCTCAATCTGGGTTTGTTTGATGTTTCTTCATGATTAGATTTGAATAATTCATTTTAGCAGGAATATTACAGAAATAATGTTTTTATTTCCTTTCCTTTTTTTTTTTTTTACTTCTATGCAGTATATCATTTTGATTTGTCCCTTTCCTGATGATGTTTGATTTGCTCACTTGATAAAGTGAATACCTTCACAGTTAAGGTATTTTTTCCTCTTTGTAATTGATAGTATTTTGTGGGGAAGAACTTTGGAACTGTGACTATCTCATTCTTTGTCAAACTTTCACTTCAAGTATTCATTTAAATATATGGGGACTTGTGGTTTCTTTATTTTATTCAATGGCTTATAATCCATTATTATTATTTATTTTGATACTCAATTCATTCCTGACTGGCCACTGGATATCCCTTTGACATGTTGCTCTATGATCCTTTGAGCATTTGCTTGCTTTCTGGCACAAGGTGTTCTGGGATTACCTTGTATGTTTCCCTTCTCAACTTCGGAATCAGTCATTTCTCCAAGGAGTCTGTATTAGTCAGGGTTCTCTATGGAAACAGAACCAAGAAGAGATATCTCTAAATATTATGAGATTTTTATTAGAAAGTTTAGGCTCATGTATGTCACTAGAAGGAAAGATAGAGGATGAAACATGGGAATGTATAACATAGTGAACCTTGCTGTGGATGATGAATGTGGTTAATAGTACAAATAGAAGAAGAATATTCTTCCATGGACTAGAAAAAAAATGTATGTCAGTATTACAAGATGTTCATAGGGGGACATATGGGAAAAATACATCTAATGCAAATTATGGGCCATAGTCAACAGTAATATTTTAATAGTCTTCTATTAATTGTAACAGAGGTACCACACCAAGGCTAAGTGTCAATAACAGGGAGCTATAGAGAGTACTGGGTTTTTCTTTTTTGGAGCAATAAAAATGTTGTAAAATTGATTGTGGTGATGACAGCATAACTCTGTGATGATACTGATAGCCATTGATTGTACACTTTGAATAAATTGCATGGTGTGTGAATTAAACTGCTTTAATTTTTAAAAATTATCTTGCATGACTGTGGAGATGCACAAGTCCAAATTCTGTAGAGCAGGCTGCATGCTGATAACTCTGATGAAGGTTTTCAATGAATTTACCAGGAGAAGTTGGCTGGCTGAAATAGAGATAGAAATTCTCTCTTATACCTGCTGAAATCATCCCTTCTTCCTTTAAAGCCATCAACTGATTGGATGAAATGTCTCTCATTGTTAAAGGCAGTCTCCTCAGTTGATTGTAAATATAATCAGCCATAGATGCAATCAACTTACTGGTGGTTTAAGTCCATGAAATGTCCTCACAGTAATAATCAGGCCAATGCTTGTTTAACCAAATGTTTGGACACCCTAACTTGGCCAAGTTGACACATGCACTTAACCTTCCCAGAGTCTTAGTTCCTTTTAGTGGAGAATGGTATTTAGAAGCTGAGATGTAGGTTTGCTCATTGATATTTGGGATGTTGCCACTTCGCTCTAACCCTCCTTTCAGTGATTAAGGTAGTGGGGAGAAATACATACATATATATAGTATATAAGTATAAAATATAAATATAAAAATACATTTATATAGTTGTGTACTATATAAAACACACATTATTTACTCACATATCTATTTATATACACCCATGAATTCATACCAATTCCATTAATTCCGTTCTCATCCCAAAAGATTCATTAACCTTCTCTTCCTCTCCTTATGTTATCTCCCTTTTTCAGTAATAAGACATGTGGCTCTGATTGTCATTAGTATATTCGCCTTGTGATCTGTCTCCATGTATGTAACCAATCTCCCTTGTCCACCAAGCCCTCTCCCCACAAGGAAGCCCTCTCCCCACTGCCTGAGTGCTGTCTCCTGAGGCTGGGCTGCCCGTGCCTGCCGTGGGTGCCTTCTTCTCTGTGTGCCTGGCTGTCTGGTCAGTAGGACTTCACCCTCTTCAGGAAGAGCACCCCTCCACGCCACACCCTCACATTTTTTTTTTTTAGTTTATTTATTTTTTTTTTAATTTTTTTTATTGACTTTGTAATAATATTACATTAAAAATATATATGTGAGGTCCCATTCAACCCCACCCCCCCACCCCACCTCTCCCCCCCCCCCCCAGCAACACTCGTTCCCATCATCATGACACATCCATTGAACCCTCACATTTTGATACCCTTCTCACCTCACTTAGCAGTTCCCGCCTGCCTCCTCAGCCAGCTGGGCTCTGGTCCCTCCCTCCAGGTGTCTCTGTTGGGAGCGCTTTTCACTTCATGCATTCTATGAGCATTTCAATTGACAACTGAGGTGATTTTGATTCTGGGATTCAGTGATACTGTTATGACATTCTTACTCTAGTTGCAGCGTGGTGATCCCATTCTGTAAACAGGACAGCAGCTAGTAATTGCAGAAGTCAGCACAGAGAGGAGCATCCCAGGTTCAGGACTCTTCACAGGAGCAGGCACCACTTCTTAGGTTCTCTCTATTAATAAAGACTTATAACAGCAGTTTCTTGAGACACGGCAAAGGCTTCTGCTATAGAAGAGCAGCTCTTCTACTGAACAGTGACTGAGATCATGCAGTTCATAAAGGTCTTCATCCCCATTCCCCCTCGGCTGCCTGTCCTGTGTATTTTCACTTTCTGGACACCCAGTGCCTGTGCCCTCAGCTGTTTACAGCTATTGACATCACTAATGCTCTTAATGTTTTCCTGGAATGCTCTTTTTGCTTTGGGCTTTTGTCCAAAACTGGAAAATCTATCTCATCTTTACAGGGTTTCTAACCTCTGTACTCCATGCTGATATGCAAAAGAAATCTGAGTGAACCCATTTAATGTTTTTTTAATGCTCCAACAATATGTTGACTTTCCTATGTAAATTTTCATCTTTAAAGTACATCCTTGATGCACCATGTTGAAACCACAAACTTTGGCTTGAGCTCCAGGTACCAAGGAGCCCTTGAGATTGGTCAATGGCACAAGAGACTTAGACAGCTATACCTTTCTCATGTTGCACTGTAGAACTGTGCGGCACAGCTGGGTGCAAGGCTGGTCCTAGCTTTTGCCACTGAAAAGGAATAAAAAGACAAGCTTGAAACACAGACACCATGCTGGCAAAATTAAAGAGCGTCTGGATCTAGTTTTCCTTTTGCTTAGGGCTGTTTCCAATTAGATACTTCATTTGGACTTCAATGTGAAATACCCTTGGGGCAGTGAAAGGAAGTAGTATATCATTGTCTGCTTTAGTACTCTTCGCAGGGCATTTTCTTCTGCATTTCCTTTTGTCCCACTTGGTCACTTGTTAAAATATAAGTCTAAGTTAAATATAGTAGAAAAGAAAGGGGATATCAAAACTATGAATACTTTTAGCAGTTAAGGATTTACTTCCACTCAGAGTAAAAATGTATATTTTCTCAGTTTGTTTCATTGAATATTTTTTTCTAATGTATATTAGGCAATCAGGAACAACCATATGAAACTTACTTTGGCCTTTAATTGAAAACAATTACTAAAAGCAATCTCCAAATTCACTGGAAAATTACTTTGTAAACTGTATTTGTTATAGTCAAGTGGAACTCACATCAAAAAACATTTTATCTGGCAAGGTTTTTATAGTGGCTTGTTCCACAGTGTATGTCTTCTTCCCATGAGTCCCTTGCTAACTTAAATCCCAGAACTTGTGTCAGAGGCACTGGCAAAATGGCCCTATAAGAAAATGTGAGATTGGAAGCCCTGCCTACATAGCCAGATAACATGATTTACAATATACGAACATACAAATATGCTACCTGGGAGAGCGACTGGAGTAATCCATGTTTTATTACCAGGGGTTGTAGTAGATTAGTTTTCTTCATTTCAAGTGATGAAACTAGGAATTGGTGATGTGGTCAAAGGTGGGTGGGCTAGTAGACCAGTAGAACAGAAAATTTGTCATCATACAACAGTATTACCCTTTTAGGTGCAGATGGGCTCCTTGGTATCTGGTACCTCTGCCAGAGACCTGAGTGGGAGAGTCTGAGTAGCATGAAGTCACTGGGAACCCATGGGTAAAGGAGGGGAAATGGTTGGATGGGGGCACAGAGCCAGAGACTAACAGTCTCCTTCACAGTCTTGTTGGGGGAAGATGACTTTAATATGGCCACTCAATGATGTGGGATATTTTCTACAAGAGCCAAAGACATTGCAGTTTCCAGTGAGCACATCATGGGTCTTTGAGTTGCCTCCCCTAAAAAAGGGCTCTAATGTGGTATTTTAGTTTCCTAGGCTGCCCAAGCAAATACCGTGAAATATGTCCAATGGGAATTTATTTGTTCATGATTTTGAAGCTTGGTAAAATTTAATAAAAAAAATAACATAGAAGAAAAAAAAATCCAAGCAAAATAAACACATCCAAATCAAGGCATCATCAAAGTGATACTTTCTGCTTGAAGACTGGGGCTCTCTGGGGCTGGCTGTCAGTGATTCTTGGCTCCTCTGTCACATGGCAAGACACACGGCAGCATCTTCTGGTCTCTTCCTGCTCTACTGGGTTCTTGCTTCTGTGGCTTCCTCCTCCCCCACTTATCTGAATTCATTCTGCTTATAAAGGACTAGAACTTCTGTCATAAGATTGATGCATCCTGATTGAGGTGGGCCACACCTTAACTGAAGTAACCTCATCAAAAGGTCCTGTTTAAAATGGGTTAACACCTCAGGAATGTATTAAATTTAAGAGCATGTTTTTCTGAAGGTACGTACAGCTCCAAACCACCACAGATATTATCTCTCCTCTTGGATGCTCAATCTTGGTATGATATTTATGTGTGATGGCGTAGCTATAATTTAATTAATTGTTATTTACCAGGTACTATACAGATAATATATATTATCTCATTTAATCCTCTTAACATTTCTGTGAGGTAGGTATTATCTTCCACATATCCTCATTTTATATATGAAGAATCTGAGCTTTGAGGGTGAAATGAAGTGATTAGCTCAACTTAGCATAGCAGGGCCAGGAATTGACCCTGGTGTGTCTGATTTCAAAGGTGATAGTCTTTATTTCATAAAGAGATTGCCTCTAACTGCAGTGCTATACTTTTTAAAGGTCACAAACCAAGGCTATTGAAAGTTTTGCTCTGCAGAAATTCTGACTTTTGATCCCGACCATGGAAGCAGCATGTTCTGAGATGACCAGTTCCTTCTTGTATCAGTAGCCTTTGCTATGTAATAAGCTACCCCAAAACTTAGTGATTTAAAAGCAAATACATTTATTTAGTTAACAATTCTGTGACTTGGCAATGTGGAATGGGCTTAGCTGGACAATCTCTTGTGATCAGGGTCAGGCTCAACTATTCTAATTTGGACAATCTCACTTGTTTGAGACATCAGCTTTGATTACAGGGACGACTTCCCTCTGTGGGGTCTGTCATCCTTCAGCAGGCTAGTCAGTGCTTGCTCACAAGGTGCAGAAGTATTTCCAAGAACACCAAGAGAAGAGAAACATGTATGTGTAAGTGCTTTTCAAGTTTATATTTGTGTCACGTCCCCTAATGTCCCATTGGCCGAAGCTGATCTATGGCCAACCCAGATTCAAGGAGCGAGGAAATAGTCTCTACCGCTAGATGGAAGGATTTGCAACAACATTTTCAAGGGCATCACGTTGCAAAATATCACATTGCAAAGAAGGGTCTACAAGGAGAGGACGATTTGTGGTCATTTTAAAAAGTTGATGATACTTGCTGAAATTCTGCCCAGTTCTTTAAAAACTTGTGGTACTTCCCACAAAGGAGAACCAGGCAAAGATTAGGGAGACATTGTAGAAACCATTCATTGCTAGTGACACAGAATCACAATTATTAAGCCCCAGAGTTTCTTTTAAAAGTTTTCCTTTTTTATTTGGAGGAGGCTTCTTAAAATTGTAAACTAGATATGAATTTTCACAAATGACTGTTGTAAAGGCATCCAGAAAGGAAAAGGAAGCCTACTTATTGAGCTTTAGGTTTTCCCTAGGAAGATTCAAAAGCAGGTAATGATATATTTTAGGAAAACTTGGAAACAACAGAGTTTTACAGGAAATAACAATGAAATGCCATGGGGAAAAGCAAGTTACTATGGCCAAGCAGAGAAGAGATATTCTGTCCACATGAAAATAAAAAAAAAGGACTTCACTCAAGATTTTGCAATCGCGGCATTTGTTTTGTGGTTACATGGCAGAAATGTCTCAGCGCAATGGTCTTTTCCTTCAGTGGTATTGATTGCTATTGAGTCTGATTCTCGCCTTTTGAAAGCAGTAATATGTTTCATCTTCACTGGGGATCCCAGACACAGATCACAAGACAGCCAGAAAGGTTGAAACAAAAGCATAAAAAGGGAAATACTTTCTCACCTCTCTGCAAGAGGGGGCTTTGTTATTCTAAGCCAGATTCCTCTCCTTGAAGGTAATGAGTCCCATCACAATCGATACCTTTCAGAGACACTTTGTAGCATGAATAAAAGTAAATTAAGTCCATACTGGTAATACAGAAAATGTAAAGGTGCAAGTGTATTCATATATGTGGGCTAAAGAAAGTTATTGAACGTGAGCTCAAACAATGAAAGAGAACTTTTCTTGACCCCATGTCAGAAATGTGCCAATACAAAATTCTATATGTGTACATTTTCACAATCTCAAACCTGGCTTCTCCAATTGTTTTAACAGCTAAATATGCAAAAAAAATTTCATGACAAAAAATATGTGAATAGTATTAAGTTAAGCTCTGGGAATAATTCTCTTGGCAAACCTTGGCTTTGAGGTTTAAGTTTCATTACATTAAGTAATGTAGTAATCATAGGCTTGAGATGATGAATAACCCATTTGTTATTCTCTTGAGGCTTTTGTTAGTCAGAGGTTATTGGCTGTAGGTCCATTTGCCAAATTCCAGCTTGCCAAAAACAATTTTCTAGAAGCAAATGGACCAAATTCTATTCTTCAAGTGGCAAATTTGTAATGTGGCCAATTTCAATATTGGGGGGAAATTCATGTTGCTGAGCCTATACAAAACCTCCATTCTTATGCCATAATTGCTTTGATCGTGAGCCTATTGGACAATGGCAGAAAGGTGTGAGGAAGTAAGCTAACCAATGTCCACAGAATGGAGCCATTCAACCCACATGATTATTGAAGTCCTCCACTGTCATCATCATCCTTTGGTAAGCATCACATGAGACTCAAAAATCTGTGCCCATTCATAGATGTATATCTATGCACAGGTACTTCTTACCCACAGCTCGTTGTCACCAGTTTTCCAATTGTGATCCATCCATGTCCTTGACCTTCCAGCCAAATCAATAACCACACAGACCATAGTTTGTCTTCATCTAGGACATAACTGCTCAGTTACGTCCATTGGGAGCTTTCCTCTTCACACTCTCTGTTAGGGCTATTCTAGAATGGGGTTATAGGGCAACAGCTGTCTCTTTCAGGTGATGCCTTTATATTGTGCAGGACCATCCATAAACAAGTCTGGGTTTTTTCCTTCTTCTTTCAATCTGTCTTAGTGAACTCCACATGAGGCCATAAAGGCAGGTTGAGAGAAAGAAGGCAAATAACAGGAATAAGTTCCCTGATTCTTATACCTTCAGTATCTACTATAGCCCAATCCTGAGTATACTACTTCCATTTTATGATGAAGTGCATGCTCAACTTTATATCTTGGTGTGTTAGACAATACCCATTATGGGAAGCCGAGGCCATACAGTAAATTAGTGGCCCATGGTCAAGTAATCAGTCTCTACTGATGCCTAGTTGCAAGCCAAAATCTGTTTCTAAAAAGGTAAATAGATTTTATCTGCAATCCTTGTTATGGCTTTACTTTAAAATTCTAAGGGTCTTTACTGTGATTTACTTATAAGGACCTGCTAGATGCCCCATACACAATTCCTATCTGCTTCTGACATATCAAGCAGCAACAGGTCTGTTGAATGATATAACCAGATTGGAAGAACAATTTTTGTGGCCATCTGGACCTGTCAAAGAGCCTTCCCTTATTCTGGGTTCCACTCAAAACTGGGACCTTTGAGATCACTCAGTAAATGTGTCAGAGTTCCACTAGATGTTGTGCCTTTTAGTGTTGGAAGGGAACAGAGGCGTAACTTTCACCCTGGAAGTCTCCTGAGTTTGGGGGGAATTTCCCACTCTATGGCATGCAAATGCCTAACTAAGAGAATATGCTATCTCCTGCTCACCAGGCCCAATAAACATAATTTCATCAATGTAATAGGGCCAGCATGAAGTCCATGGCAATGGGAAAGCAATCAGGTCCCTACAGTCTAGATTATGACATATGCTGACAGTTGATAGAGTGCTGAGATAGGACAATGAAAGTGTATTGCTGGTCATGCTAGATAAAAACAAATTATTTCTTTTCTAACAGGTATAGACAAAATAACATTTGCCAGATCAATAGTGGGATAGTTGGCACTAGGGAATATGACAATTTCCTCCAGCAATGAAGCTGCATTTGGAACAGCAGCTGAAATTGGGGTCACTGCTTGAAAATGTTTATGATAATCCACTGTCATTGTCTATGACCTATCTCACAAGGTAAATATTGAATATCTACCTGGTGAACTTACATCAATAACTTCAGAATCTTTATATTCCTTCCACCCTGATCCCACACTCTTAGGATTTATTACCACGTATTTCTTCAGGTTTCTGAGAATGTAAGTTGGAAAGACCATGCAGCTCTTTTGATATGTATTACACCTCTACGTGAGTCATACATTTAATCTCATTTTTTGGGACCTGCTGAGATGTGAGTCTAGTTATAGTTCTAGAAGCCAAGAAATATTGTGGGAGCAGGTTATGTGGAGGATCAGCAGTCCTGTGCAAGACAACTACCTCAGGGGAAGCCATTATAGTTTCATTAGAAAAGAGAGGCAACCCATCTTAAGCAGGGATAGAAGAGCAGCTTCTATTGGCATAGGAAGCGCAGCAGAATTTAGGGATTCAAGGTATACAACTACATTGTAATCTAACCATCAGTTCCCATTCCAATTTTCAGTGTCCCATTCCTTTCTAATTAATGCCTTAACTTTAATAAATGAGACCCAACAATATCAGAAATTTGATTTGTGTTATAATTTAGCCATTCACTGCTAACACTCTGATTTTTTTAAATCCTGACTTTCAGCTAAGTTTTCTATAGGGATTAGATGATAAAATGTAAGAGTTTCTTTTAGGGAAGACATAGAATTATTCAGATTATTAGAATGTTCTATGGCATCAAATAATTGGTCATCCAGAATCTGGTATATGGTAAACATTTGACTGCAGAAATGAGTTGATAACTTGAGTACATGTTTTGCTATGGCATACCATGGTCTAGCAGCATCCTCTTTAACACTGGAAATAGGGTCATTAATGCTATCACTCCTATTCAACACCTTACTGGAGGTACTGGCAAGTGCAATAAGACAAGAAAAATACATGACATCGATAATGATTATAAAGGAAGAAATAAAACTATTTTTACTCACAGAAAATATGACCTTATGGGTCTTCTGGAGATAATAAAAATATTAAAAATGGACAAGGCACAGTTGTTGGCCAATGAGCATGGGCATAGGTCATAGCACTTGAGTAGGGTTTGTGAGGTTACCCTTCTGGGTAAGATATTAATTTTTGTTAGGTGGAACATGAAGAAGTGAAAAGGAGTCCCTGGGGTGGGACTTGGCAGTCTGTATGGCATGGAGGTGCTTGAGGGCTTGAGGCAGTGGATATTTAACAACAGGAATATCCACAGTGGTATGAACCAGCTGCCTATCCACCTCAAGTCTATGATTGCCATGCTTTGAGTGACTCTGTCCTTTTCCCTTTTTTTCTATTGTGTTCATAGATTCAAACTAGGTGCACAGAGATCTTAAATATGTGACAAAAGTTTATTAAATAAGTAGAAGTTAAATGAAAATTCCCATTGAAAAATTTCTAGTTTTAGTTATATATGACTGACACATAAGAATCAAATGGAATACCAAGATCAGAATGATAATGTGATATAAGCTTTATAAGCAAGTGTGGAGAGAATCTAAGAAAATGAACACTCGTGTGTGGTGAATTTATTTGGGGGTATAATGGGAAAGTGGTTTGGGGCTGTGCTTTGAAGACAGAGACTATTGTAAGCAGGAAATAGGTGTGATTAAAATCATATATCTTGGGAAGCGGACTTGGCCCAGTGGTTAGGGTGTCTGTCTACCACATGGGAGGTCTGCGGTTCAAACCCTGGGCCTCCTTGACCTGTGTGGAGCTGGCCCATGCACAGTATTGATGCGCGCAAGGAGTGCTGATGCACACAAAGAGTGCCATGCCACACAGGGGTGTCCCCCACATAGGGGAGCCCCACACGCAAGGAGTGCGCCCTGTAAGGAGAGCCGCCCAGCATGGAGGAAAGTGCAGCCTGCCCAGGAATGGTGCTGCACAAACGGAGAGCTGACACAAGATGATGCAACAAAAAGAAACACAGTTTCCTGTGCCACTGACAACAACAGAAGTGGACTAAGAAGAAGACGCAGCAAATAGACCCAGAGAACAGATAACCGGGGTGGGGGTGGGGGGGAAGGGGAGAGAAATAAATAAATAAATAAAATCTTTTAAAAAATCATATATCTCAAAGAATCTCTGATGGCACTGTTAGTTGAATTAGAGTGGAGTGAGACCAAAGTCAAAGCAATTACTTCAAACAAATCAAGATGAAAATGATTCAACAATAGAAAATTATGCCAGGATCTTAAATTTACCCATTTCTGATTCTGGAAAGTATATAACAGTTCCCATTCCCTATTTTTTTATTTATTTCCCAGTTAACACCTGGGGTTTAAGTTCTCCTCCACCATGTAGCCACAGTCCTGTTCAGAGCATCCAAGGGGGAGAAAGGGCAGGGATATGAATCAGCATAGTCCTTTAGAAATCCATGAAATGAGGAAATGCCCTCCAAATCCATTATGGTGATGAAGGTGGGCTTATATAAACAGGATGTTGGATAAAAGTAGCCCAAGTAGTTTTGCAGACTGCTTTCATTCTTAAGCAAATTCATATATATAAAGAGGCAAGGTTTAACTACCTTGGAGAATGAAAGGTTAGTTTCAAAATTAGTAGGGTCTATTTGCACAGAATAAATAGTCTATTAATATAGATGACCTTCCGATAACAGAGAAGTTGGAAGTTTAACAGACCTTCCAAAAATATAAAAATGCTTGGTACAATTTCTACAGTATTCTATACCCTCAAAAGCAATACAATTTCATTTTTAAGTGAAATTCTTAAAATCTGACTTTTCACTATTTCTGGCTGTATTGATTCTAACCAATCTGGATTGTTGAGTTTCTGTTGGATCACAGAAGAGCTTCTTGAGGAATAGGTTCTCATCCTTGGTGCCATTTTGTAGCATTTTTGTTAGATTATAATATTTTTGATAGAGCAGTATGGAAGTCTGTACTTGAAAGCACAGAGCAGTTGGTACAGCTAAAGATAGACCAAAGGAACACTTGGGACAGAGTAAAAATTCATTTTTCCTGTTTTAACAGGTTTTCCTAATCTAACTGGGAAGAGAATGTGGGTATTAGTACGAGTAAAAAGAAAGGAATGTTAGGAAGGGCTCTTGAGATTAAAATGAGACATCAGTTGTTGTTTTCTTTAAAGAAGCAATTGTGCACAGAGCATAAACAAAAGTCCCTTGAATTCTAAATCTCATAACAAAAAGCCCCCACCCACACACAGCTGGCAATTTAATACAAAGATGCAGATCACTTTTACTTTATAGATAAGCCTTAGGTATATCTGATGCCTAGAAGATGGGCTCAACATTCTAATTGACTGTAGTAAATTGGAACCTCAGAGAGAGACAGAAAAGGAAGGGCAGAACAGAACCAACAGAACTCCTATGTTTCCATAAAGGATAGAACAAATTCTGGGGTCCACAAGTAGTAAAGAGAATAAGGAAATTTGAAAGACATAATTTAATTTTTATTGCTCAATTGTTAAGCCCTTTTTAGAGTGAAATGTCACCATCTAACCCCATAATTTGGTAAAGATGAAGAAATTGCAAGTGAGGGAGAGACCCAATTAGTTCTGTTGTTTAAATATCTGAGGTTCAGGTCATTTAGGCCAAAGCCTGCATCCTTGAGGTGGGCCTGGGACTTCCTATCCATTGACATGCTGCTGTTCTCTCATGAGGTATGGACCTGAGAATCTAGTTCTCTCTCATCCTAGTTCTTCTGCAAAGGCATCAAAACAAATATTCACTCCCTTTTTGGAATACTTTCAAAGGCCATGGATGACTATCAGCAATTAGACTCAGACACCATTTGATGTCTCTGTATGAACTGTCTAAAAGTTATATGTTAAAGAAAAGAAGGGCATTTACTTAACTCTGTGTGCCAGCCCTAAGGTAATGTTAAATGTTAATGTTTATATCAAACAAATTCCCTAATATAATTGTGTAGTAAGAAAGCTTGTGTGGCATTTTGGGGATGCCGAAAACAGAATGTGTTGTATTTCAATATTAATATTTCAAGAAACATATTACTTGGGGGAGATGGATTGTGGAAAAGCCATGGAGCCATTTCACTAATACTTTAACCTTTCTTTCTCCTTGTCCTTTCCCTGAATCTATCAAGAAAAGCTTTGTACCCAAACCTTTTTTAACCTTACTTACTGTGTAATTTCTAGGTTGCTGGGTACCACTAGAGCAAAAACGAACAAAAAAATCAAGTGAATGATGTAACTACAATTTCCTGGTCAGGTGTGTCCTCAAGGTAGGTAGGCAGTCATCCTGTGATTTCTATTTCCATTTCCCATATTACCTTTGCCAACTCTTTCTCACTCAGACCAAGCCTTTCTATTACTTCCTTCTTCCCAACTATTGACATTATCTCCTGAGTTACAGAAAAATTAGAGGTCATCATGGGGAAATTTCTCATTCAATCCCAACTTACCATCTCAGTGGAGAAATTATCTTATACTTCTATTCTGGATCGACCTGTCTTCAGCCATCTCAGAGATTTCACTCTTTCAATTGGTGACCCAGATGGGACTGGGACCATCAAGATCCCTGCCTGAGGGTCCACATCCTCTGCAAGTTAAAAGCTTCAAGCCACCAACCTTGTGACCACATAGACCAATTAATCTAGGGATCTGACATCCTGAACACACTCTTACTTCTGCTGGCGTTGTTGGCCTTATGGTAGGATTTTGTTTTCAAGAGGAGAAACAGCTCTGGGAACAGATGTCTTATAGGTGAGTAATTTTACTGATTGTGCCTGCTTTTTCACTGAAGTCTGTTAATAATCTGGTTTCTGGTTGTCAGTTAAGGGTGTTAAGATTGTAGGTTTGAGTCCCACCTTGATCAAGTCCTCCAGTTTGATGGGTACAGACCCCAAGGCTTATGGGTGTCAGTCACAGAAGAAATCACACTGGTTTGGTTTCCTGTTGGGTTTTCTGAGGTTCTGGTTTCTTATTAATGTATATGTTTTTTTAGGCACAGAGGAAAGAAATTATATTATGGTCAATGTTAATAGCACCACCAATAATTGCTGCAGCCCCCCAGTTGTATTATAAATAATTTGTCCATATTTGGTTATGAACCAATGAAGAAAAAGAGAATATCTCTTTGTACTACTACTTAACCACAATATAAATTAGAATGTGGAGAACAATGGCTTGCAGATGGGTCTCTTAAATACCATACTATTTTGCAGTTATAGTTATTTTGTAAGAGAAGAAAAATGGGATGAAATACCTTATGTTCAATATTTCATGTACTTGTTTCAAAATAAATGTATGCAAAAGAAATGTGATATTATGACTCTGAGAGACAATAATTCTTAAAACTTGACTGGTAAAAACAGCTCTATTAAAGAGTCAGAAAATTCTAAGTCTTGTACTGAACACATATTGCTTGACTTTAATCCAAAGTAGGAACTTTCACTATTACATTTAGAATTTCCTTCTGTTCTTCCTCCTCCTTATGCTGGAGAAAAAAGAGGAGGAGGATGCTTTGTTGTCCCCATCTCAGAGCGGGTCATCATCTAACCCTCTGTGTTAGGTAGCCAAAGGGGTGCTGACGCAAAATATCAGACATCTGTTGGCTTTTACAAAGGGTACTTATTTGGGTAGAAGCTTACAGTCACAAGGCCATAAAAAGTAAGTTACTTCCCTCACCAAAGTCTGTTGCTTCATGTTGGAGCAAGGTAATGCCTAGTGTCTGCAAGGATTCAGCATTCCTCTTCCTCCT
Organism: Dasypus novemcinctus; assembly: GCF_030445035.2. NCBI lineage: Eukaryota > Metazoa > Chordata > Mammalia > Cingulata > Dasypodidae > Dasypus > Dasypus novemcinctus. The sequence continues at coordinate 52,490,428 of NC_080673.1, read as the reverse complement.
AAAGCTCCGTGGCCCCAGCTTCTACCACTTTCAGCTGTAGGCTAGCATAAGCCTTGTCTCTCTCCCCAGGGTTCATTTCTTTTGGGGCTTTCTCAGCTGTTTAGGGCTCTATTCTCTTCAGCTGCATACTATCAAGCGAATGACTTGGCTCTCCCTCACGGTTCCAGTATCCAAAAGTAAACTCTCTGTGTTTTCCTTCTCCATGTATTTACTTACATGTGCCCTTTACTGAGTGTCTGTTTATATAGCCTACCAAGGGGATGGGAACTCAATCCTGCAAGCCCTAATCTTAACATAATTTAATCAAAGGCATCTCAGCTCAACTAACCACTGAAGGGTATCATGCCCAAAGGAACAGACCAGTTTACAAATATAATCAATATCTCCTTTTTGGAATTTATAAATAATATCAAACTGCCACACTCTCCTTCATCTCCTAATCAGGAAAGAATTGTCTCTGCATCTCATATCCATCAGGACATACAATTTGACTGGGGAGCTGCTCAATCCCAGGTGAGTCAATTACCTTTGAGACAAGTTCCCTTTGGAATTTTTGATCAAGGTAACCCAAGAAGATTTGTCTGTACATTTTCCTTTTTCTTCTTCAGATTTGTATAATAGGAGAAATACTATGGCTTCATTTCAAGACGACATCAAGAAAATGGAAAAGTTATTTGTTTCTATTTTTGCTACCCATAATCCTACCTGCGCAGGCATCCGTGCACTTTTTAATACTGTCCTCACTTCTGAGGAGCATAGAATGGTCCTCGAAAAAGCTGGAAAAAGGCTGATAGACTACATATCTTGCAGACTAATGGCACATTCCAGCTGCCAGGAGCTTTGACCATTCCTACAACAGAGCCCCATTGGAATCCAAAGGACCAGAAAGATTGAACCAAACTCAACCCTTATGAAGAGTATACAATAGTTGGGGTGCAATAAGGGTTCCAATACCTAAAAGTTTAAAGAAGGTTCAAGAAATTCAACAAGAACCAAATAAAACCCTTCTATTTTTCTTGAGCAAATATTTAAAGCATGAGGATACTATACTGATTTACAAACTGCACATCCAGGTAATATGAGAATAATTAATATAACCTTTATTAATCAGAGTGCTCCAGAAATAAGAAGGTAATTTCAGAAACATGGAGGCAGATTAGGAATGCCTATATCACACTGGTTGAGATTGCATTCAAGCTTTTTAATAATCAGGACCAAGTCCGAAGAGCAGATGAAACATCAAGCTGCCTCCTTGAGAACGGCCATCAGTCAAGGTTTAGCCAGATTGAGATGAAAGTGGTCACCCCAAGAAGAAGACACATGAAGAGTAAGATGCCAGGGGCTCCCAATGCCTAAACCAAGGTTAACCTGTCCCTTAAGGCCACCACATGCCTGGGATGAGAGTGACCAAGAATGATAGGCCCCAGGGGTACTTTCCAACTTAAACAATCACTTCACCATTTCTCACCAGAAGTCCTAGTATCGATACTAGTGGGGAAAAAACTTGCGGACTTTCTAATTGACCCTGGAGCTACCTACTCCGTTTTAAATGAAAAGCAAGGGATTCTCTCTCCAAAAACAGTTTCAATAACTGGTGTATGTGGCAGATCTAGTAACAGACCTTTCTTATAGCCTCTTGAAGGACAGTTAGGAAATACTCATTTAAAACATAATTTTCTCTATGTGCCCCAGTGTGTCATGCCTCTTCTTGGATGAGATTTACTAAACAAATGCACAAGAAACCTTCTTAGCAGACGCTCTGAACACTGAAGCTTCCCCAGACCTGGCCCGTGTCCTTCAGTCTGCCCTGCAGCATCTGAGAGAAGTTCTAGCTGAGATACCTGAAAAGATCCTTTTAAAGGTAAAATTGGAAGTATGGGCTGATAAATGCCAGGAAGAGTCGTATCTGTGGAACTAATTCAAGTAAACTCCTGCCTAATGTGATTACCCCTCTTAGAACAAAATGGGAAGGTACTGGCTTATTTAGGAAAGATTAGGCTATTCTATTAGACAATCTAAATATGAAGCTAAAAGCAGTCTCTTCTTTAAATCCCACTACTTTACTACCAAGTAATCAAGAGGAGCCAAAACATGACTGTATACAAAGAATTGAAGAAGTCTATTCCAGCTGTCCCAATCTCTCAAATCAACTACTAGATCACCCTGATCTAGAAATGTTCACCTACAGAAGCAGTTTCTTGAACCCAAGGATATCAGAAAACTGGTTATAATAAAAAAACCTTACAAGATATGCTTGAGGCAAGAAGCTCCCCCTCCAGGTGTGTCTGCACAAAACACAGAGCTTACATTAATAATCATCATGAGAGAGTTACTTGTAACAAATAAAAACAAAAACCAAAAACCAAAAAAGGTAAACATCTACACAAACTCTAAATATGCCATTTTAGGAGTCCACACTCACGGAGCTATATAAAAAAAATGAATACCGGATAAAACTGCCAATATTACCATACTTTTAATTCACATGAAAAAAAAAGCCTACTCCTACATTTAATTTCTTTGATTTATTCAGCTAGCTTCCTTCTGATATTGGTTCCTGGTTTGGAACACATTCTCAGTGTTCTTATTTTTAAATGCTTATTTTATATCTTACCTAGAGTCTGTAAGAATAAACCTAATATTAACAAAATGATAGGTTACAATTAGTATAATGTCACAACCTGGCATATTACAGAAGATACACCGAATAACTCCAGCATCAGAGAGGATGTCTCACTCCCTGGACCCCTACGATGTCTTCAGTATCATGCTAAAATATTCCATTCCTCAAACCCTGATCATTGCCCAGGGCCAGCAGGAAGTAGCCAGAGCAGTTGTGACCCTTATCCCTCAGGACTGAGAAATATAACAACAAAAAGTGGGGGTTGAAGCCCCTGCTTCACTAACCCCTAACAGAAGTAACCTTTCCTACTAATTTATTAAAGTTTCTATTTCCTTAGTTTTAAAACCCCAGCCCTTTTATGTATATTAATAGGAAATTTTATGCTTAGGAATTAGATCAATTTGAGGAAATTATTACATTTCTCTGCTGGGCTGGCCCTTGCTAATAAACTCTTTTTTATCTTGAAGTCCTGGTGTCACGGTGTCAGCATTGTGCTCATTGGGCAAAAGAACTCACTTAAGTGATTTCAATAGGTGCCTCCTGGGGAGCAGACTTGGCCCAGTGGTTAGGGCATCTGCCTACCACATGGGAGGTCCGTGGTTCAAACCCCAGACCTCCTGGACCCGTGTGGAGCTGGCCTATGCGCAGTGCTGATGCGTGCAAGGAGTGCCCCCCCACGCAGGGGTGTCCCCCACGTAGGGGAGCCCCACGTGCAAGGAGTGCACCCTGTAAGGAGAGCCGCCCAGAGTGAAAGAAAGTGTAGCCTGCCCAGGAATGGCACCGCACACATGGACAGCTGACACAACAAGATGACGCAACAAAAAGAAACACGGATTCCCATGCCGCTGACAACAACAGAAGCAGACAAAGAAGAACACACAACAAAAAATAGACACAGGGGAAAGAGAAGAGAAAAAAAAAAGTACCTCCTCTCTTAGTTCCCTCTTTTTATGACACTGACTCTTGCATCTATGAGTATATTCAATCTCTCCTATTTCAAAAACAAATCCCTGATTTTCTTCACCTTCTAACTACAACCGTATCTATTTCTTTACTCACAAAATTGGGTTTTTGGAAAGGGTAATTTTAACCCTGTGTCACCATTTCTTTATCTTACTTTCACTACTTTGTTGACATATAGTTCCTTTTATCAATACTACATTAAATCTGCTCTTGAGAATGAACTTACTGTTGCTAAATTTAAATTCTGTCTTTACCTTTTGACTCTTTGCAATATTCGTTACTGCTGTTGACATTCTCCTTAAAATTCTCTTCTCTCTAACTTTTAGAATACCATTTCTCCCTCCTCTTTAGATATTCCTCTCAGTTGACCTCGGGAAGTTTCCTTCTCTAAACATCTTTGTATGTTTCTTTGTTTTACATGGTTTTGTTCTCAGCCATCTCCTCTCAGTCTACACTGTCTTTCTAGGGGCTCTTCCCATCCCACACTGCTACAACTAATATGAATTACAGATCTCTTTCTTATGCTTCAATATATCCAAATATATGCTCCCATGTATCCAGATAGCTCTTGGACATTTCCATTTGGATGTTAGGCAACACAAATTCAGTACATAAAAAATTGAACTCACATTTATGTTTTCCATCAATCCCACTCTGGATTATATTTACTCTGTCAACACCACCACCAACCAGGCACTCAAGAAAGAAACCTGAAAGTCATTTTTGCATCATTCCTCAACTTTTCTACTCACCTTACTTCTAGTCATAGACAGTTTTACACCTTAAATAACTCTAGTATCTATTTCTTCATCTCCATTCTCACTACTATTGCTTTCCTTCGGGCTTTCGTCATTTTTCACTTGAAATATTCCAAAATTCTTGTCAATAGTCTCTTGACCACCAAGCTTACCATTTATTTATTCTACTATCTGAGTGATCTTTCCATAATAGAAATCTGGTTAGACAATACCCTTAAAATTTTTTGTTCCTCCCATTGCCTTAAGTTCTTTTTTTTAAAATTTCTCTCCCCTTCTCCACCCGCCCCCCCCCCCCCATTGTCTGCTCTCTGTGTCCATTCACTGTGTGTTCTTCTGTGTCCGCTTCTATTCTTGTCAGCAGCACTCAGAATCTGTGTCTTTTTGTTGCGTCATCTTACTGCATCAGATGTCTGTGTGTACGGCACCATTCCTGGGCAGGCTGTACTTACTTCGTGCTGGGTGGCTTTCCTTACGGGGCGCACTCCTTGCGTGTGGGGCTCCCCTACATGGGGGACACCCCTGCGTGACAGGGCACTCCTTGTGCACATCAGCACTGCACGTGGGCCAGTTCATCACATGGGTCAGAAGGCCCTGGGTTTGAACCTTGGACCTCCCATGTGGTAGGCAGATGCCCTATCCATTGGGCCAAATCCTCTTCCCGCCTTCAGTTCTTTCTCATACTATTCAAGTGCTTTTCATACCTTGATCTGGACTTTGCCTACCTGCCCTGCCCCATTTCTTACTGTTCCCTAACTCATTCTATACCCTAGCATTGCTAAACTGTGTGCAGATAGTTCTCCCAAAACAATTGCTTCTTAAACCTCAGCTCCTTTTGCACACACTCCTCGATCACTCAGAATACCCTGCTGAGCTTCTTCACTGGGATAAGACATTTTTTGCCAGATGAAACTCAACTCAAATATTTCCTCTTCTGAGAAGACTCCTCTGATCCACCCAGCCTGGAATAAAAGTTACTTTCACAAGCTTTGAACAATTCCCATGTGTACGCATAATATAGCACTCACCGTAATTTATTCCAAGTATTACTCTATCTATTTCACTAGACAGACCTCTTTGTTTTAACTGTATTACAGATATTAGAATAGGGCTGGTACATTACAGTGTTAAAGACATATTTGTTGAATGAATGGATAAATGAGTGATATAAAACCCATAATGCAAAGAAATGTAAAAGACTGAATTGCAGTTTTATAGTGGACATGTATTTATTTTCATCACTTAAAAACAGAGCCTGGTTAAGAGCTATTTTGCCACACAGTAAAGTGAAAATTCTCAACTGTGAGGATTAAAATTCAGGATTATAATTCTTTAGGGAGATTGGAATTTTTTTTTATTACATGGTTACTTTTAGTGAAGGCAGATTTTTTAACTAGAATAGATTCGTATCTCAGGATGGTTTATATCTGTATCATTAGGCCACATGGTAAGTCATCCTCAGAGGTAGAATTTTGGAAAATCCTGAAAGTATAAAAACCATACAAAACAACATTTTATGATGAAATCTCTATTTCTTTTCCATCTTCCTGCCTGTAGATAAAATAAAAATGTTGTATTATATAAAATTCTATATATTTTTTTACATTTAGATCTTTGAACTTAGCTAAGTATAGGGTAATCAAAATATTAATTATAAAATTCTGCTCTCAGTACTTGAAGAGTTAATAAACACACATTTTTGGATGTTGGGACACTCATTTTTGTGATGGCCGAGTTATGTAGAAAACTTCTTAACCTGAAAGATTGCATTTTACTCTTTCAAAGTGAATTCCATTATCTTTTATATTTAACTCATGCTATTTTCAGTGTATGTGCTAATAAAAAACACAGGATAGTATTAATACATTCCAAATAATATGTTAGAAGATTAGTAATGCAAGAAGAATCATTTTGCAACAGGTTAATACTCATTCTCCTTACTTTGCTTACTTTATGCTTGCTTTATCTTATTTTTCTATTTTGGTTATAAATTTAGAGTGCTTTTATGAGATTAGTTAGTTATCTTTTTTAAAATTTTATTTTATTTTTCTTCTTTATTTTCTTTTAAATGTTACATTCAAAAAATATGAGGGCCCCATATACCTCCCACCCCCCCCACCCCACTCCTCCATCAACAACCTCTTTCATCATCGTGGCACATTCACTGCACCTGGTGAATACCTTTTGGAGCACGGCTGCACCACATGGAGAGTGGTGTACATTGTAGTCTACACTCTCCCCCAGTCCACCCAGAGGGCCATGGCAGGACACACAATGTCCAGCATCTGTCCCTGCAGCACCACCCAGGACAACTCCAAATCCTGAAAATGCTCCCACATCATATCTCTTCTTCCCTCTCCCCACCATCAGCAGCTACCATGGCTACTTTCTCCACATCAATATTACAATTTCTTCCCTTACTAATCATAATAGTTCCCCAGCAGAACACCAGTAAGTCCACTCTAATCCACACCCTATTCCTCCATCCTGTGGACCCTGGGATCATTATGTCCAGTCTCCCTCTACATTAAGAGGGGGCTTAGATTCCACATGGATGATGGCTGCAGTTGTAGGCACTCTTGGCTCCCTGGTGTGGTGGCTGACCTTCTTCACCTCCCTGTTACCTGGCTAGGGTAAGTCCAAGAAACCAGAGGGTAAGAGTTGCAAGTCTGCTGAGGCTCAGGGCCTGACTGTCACATGGACAGTCCAGAGATTCAGGTCTCCTGAGTATACCCAAACCAAATGCCAACCAAGTTAGTTTTCTTTTCTAATGCAAGGTTTAATTCTTTAAATATTTCTCAAAGCACTGTTCTAGCTGTATATTCCAAATTTTGCTTTTTTTTTCATTTTTGTTGACTTCAAAATATTTTCTAATTCTTTTGAGTCTTCTGCTTTTACCCATGAGTCATATAGAAGCATGGTTTTTAATTCTTAAATACAGAAGGGCTTTTCTTAATATCTTTCAATTTTTTAATTTTTAGTTTAATCACCTTTTGTTCAGAAAACATAATTTTGTATTATGTCAATTATTTTTAAATATTTTTAGTTTTAATTACTTTATTTTTTACTTTTAAAAAATTTTAATGCCAGAATGTGGTCAAGTTTTTGGAATATTCAATTACAATTGAAAATAATGTGCTTTCAGCCATTACTGGACAGAAAGAACACTTTATGAATGTCAATTAGGTCAATTTTATTGATGGTGTTGTTCAGGTCTTCTAAACCCTTGCTGATTTTTTGTCTACTTGTTCTAAGAATTATAGAAAAAGGAGTTTTGACATCTCCAATAATAACTGCAAATTTTTCCTTTTTCTTCTTTCAATTCTATCAGTTTTTGCTTCATGTATTTTGAAGGTCTTTTATTAGGTACATACATATTTATGATTGTTTTGCCTTCATGATGATTTGCCCTTTTTATCATTACATAATATCCCTCCATCTTTATTCCTTTGTTCCTGGTAATTTTCTTTGCTCTGAAGTCAACTTTGTCTGATATTAATACATTTGTTAGTTCTGCATGTGTATTAGTCAGCTAAAGGGGAGCTGATGCAAAATACTGAAATTAGTTGGTTTTTATAAAAGGTATTTATTTGGGGTAAGAGCTTACATGTACCAGGCCTTAAAGCATAAGTTACTTCCCTCGCCAAGGTCTATTTTCATGTATTAGAGCAAGATGGCTGCCGACATATGTGAGGGTTCCGGTTTCTTGGGTTCCTCTCTTCCAGGGTCTTGCTTCTCTCTGGGTTCAGGATTCCTCTCTTCCCAGGGCTTGCTTCTTCCTGGGCTCAGAGTTACTTTCTTTCTGGGGCTTGCTTCTATTTCCTCTGTGAGCTTACTTCCTGGGGCTCCATCTAAGGCTTCAGCATCAAACTCCAACATCAAAATTCTAATATCAAAAATCCTCCAACTCAGTCCTTTGCCATGTCTTTTATCTGTGAGTCCTCACCCAACAAGGGGTGGGGACTGAATGCCCTACTGCCACAAGAGGTTTCTCTTATTACTCAGTCCATAAACCTCTGAATCCAATATACTCTAATATGCCCAGAGGAAAAGATCAGTTTTCAAACATAATCCAATATTTCTTTTTGGAATTCATAGATAATATCAAACTGCTACAACATGATAGATATTTTTCCTTCTTTGTACTTTTAACCTATCTATATCATTACAATTATGTAGGTTTCTTGTAGACAACATAGAATTGGGCTTTACATTTTTATTTAATTGGACAATCTGGGGTTTTTTAATTGCTTTATATAATTATTGATAAAATTGTATTTAGGTCTAATATTTAATTATTTGTTTTTTGTGTCTTGTTTTGTTTTTCATTTTTCTGTTCCTCCTTTCCTGCATTCTTTTGGATTATTTGAATATTTGTTGTACCCCATTTAAAAATTATCTCTTGGAATTTTGACTAAATCCTTTGCATTGTAGTTTTAGTAGCTCCTCTAGAGTTTACAGTAATCATAACTAAACTTCACACTCTAGTAAGAGTTAATATTTTACCACCTCTAGTAAAATGTAGAAAATTTATCATGATGTAGGTTCCTTTCCCTCCCCATTTATGTTATACTTGTCATATGTATTACATATTCAAACATTAGAAACCCAACCAGACAGTGTTAAAAATCTTGTTCTCAACACTCTCACATATTTAAATAACTTAAGGGAAGAAAAACAGTCTATTATATTTACTCAGGTATTTTCCATTCCTATTCTCTTTTTCCAGATGTTCCATATTTAGCTCTGGTATCACTTTCCAGCCTGAATAACTTTCTTAGCCTTTTTTTTTTTTTTTAAGATTTATTTATTTATTTATTTCTCTCCCCTTCCCCCCCCACCCCGGTTGTCTGTTTTCTGTGTCTATTTGTTGCATCTTCTTTGTCCGCCTCTGTTGTTGTCAGCAGCATGGGAAGTGTGTGCGGCACCATTCCTGGGCAGGCTGCACTTTCTTTTGCACTGGGCAGCTCTCCTTACGGGGCACATTCCTTATGTGTGGGGCTCCCTTACACGGGGGGCACAGCGTGGCACGGCACTCCTTGCGCGAAACAGCACTGCACATGGACCAGCTCCACACCGGTCAAGGAGGCCCGGGGCTTGAACTGTGGACTTCCCATGGGGTAGACGGACGCCCTAACCACTGGGCCAAGTCCACCGCCAACTTCCATAGTCTTTCTTGCAAAGAAGTTCTGCTGGCCACAAATTCTTTTAGTTTCATTTATTTTTAATCTTTTTTTTTTCTTTTCTTCTTCAGTCTGGGCAGATTTGCACTGATTTATATTGCTATTAACTAACCCTGTCATCTTTAATTGACTCTTGATCCCTCCAATGAACTTTTAAAATTTCAGATACTGTGTTTTTAGTTCTCAAACTTCCATTTGTTCCTTTTTATAATTTCTATTTCCCTGAAGGAAACTTCTACATGTCCATTCATTTCAATAGTGTTTGATATTCCCTCAATGAGCATGGTTATAATAGCTGTTTTAGTGTTTTTTTGATAGTCGCAATATTGGTGTCACTTTGATGTTGGCATTTGTTAATTTTCTTTTTTTTCTTTTTGAGAATTAGTAACATGTTCATGGTTCTTTGTATTTTAGATAATTTTGAATTATATCTTGGTAACTTTGATAATTGTTTTGTGAGATTCTGGTCCTGTTAACCTCTTCTAAAGATTGTTGACTTTTTATTCTAGCAAGCTGTCATTTTAGGTTCTGATCTCAACTTCTATATCACCTTCTGTAGATGGTGGGTTCAATGGATGTTTGCTCAGTTTTCAAAGACTTTGTTGTGTTATTTGGGTCTTCCCCGTGGCTGAGCTACTTAGAGGTTAGTCTGGAAATTGGGAAGTGGTTCACAGAGAAGTTCAATTCTCAAAGCCTTTGCTATGTCTCTCTCTCTCTCTCTCTCTCTCTGTCTCTTTCCCCCCACCCCCCACCCCCTACATGTGCAGATTGTAGGTAAGTCCTGAACATACCTTGACTCACGCACAGAATTATCTCCACTCTGGAATTACCCCAACATTCTTTAGCTTTTAGCCTCTTGGTTCTTCTGGCCAATCACACAGACTTTCCCTCAGAATTTTAGGTGCCTTTGCTGGTGCTGCTGCCTCTGCCCCCACACTGGCTCACACGTGCCCCCTTCCTCAATCCACTGACCAGCCAAAGGTGATTTCTGTAGTCTTTACTGTCTGCAAAACTAGAGCAGTAATAAGACTTGAGGCATCCTTGGTTTCAAGCCAAGATATAAAAGAGGGAAATGATCAGGAAACTTACCTCTATACTTTTCTCTTTTCACATTATTTACCTAAACCACCTGTTCTTGTTTAATTTCAAAGTCCCTGGTAGTTGTTTTTTGTATTCTTTCTAGAGATTTTAGCTGTATGTGGTGGGAGAGATGGACTGTTGTGGGCTCATTCCATTCTTGCTGGCATCAGAAGTTAACAAAATGTTTCTGAGGTTCACCCATGTTGTTGACTGCAACAGTATTTTTGTTTCTTTTTATAGCTCGGTATCATCATTATTGAGTATAAATGAGTCACAATTTTGTTTATCCATTCACTTTTTGATGGACATTAGGATTGTTTCCAGTTTGGAGCTGTTAAGAATAAAGCTTGCTTATTACTTAGCATAGGGAGAAAACATTCTGTCTTCACCATTAAGTATGTTAGCTCTAGTTTTTTTTTGGAGATGTCCTTCATAAGGTTGAGTAACTTCTCTATTCCTAGTTTGTGGGGAGTTTTTATCATGAATAGATGTTGGAGTTTTTGTCAAGTGTTTTTTCTGCATTTACTGAAATAATCTTGTTTTTCCCCCCTATATTTTAGTAATATGGTGTACTACTTCAATTGACTTTTAGATGTCAGCCTTACATGCATGGGATAAAGTCTATTTAGTCATGGTAAATCCTGTTGGTCTGTTTCTGGGTTTGTTTTGCTCATATTTTTTAAAAAATAAACTTTATGTCAACTTCGAAAAATAAGGTAACAGACAAAAGACAACTCAACAAGCCATGGAAGATAATATTTTGCTAGAAATTTTGTGTATGTTCATGAGGGATATTGCTCTGTAGTTTTCTTTTTTTTCCCCCAGCTTTGATACCAGATATCACTGCACTCATAGAATGAGTTCAGTTATGTTGGTTTTCTCATCCAATATTTTCTGAAAGAGTTGAAAAAGGATTGGTATTGTTTTTTCTTTCAATATTTCACAGAATTTGCAAATTTATCCATTCAAACCTTGGCTTTCCTTTGCATATTTTAAATGAAAAATTCATTTTTTACTTGTTTTAGATTTTCTTTCTAGGAATCTCTCAATTTCATCTAATTTTTAGGCATAAAGTTGTTAATGCTATTCCTTTCTAATCCTTTTTATTTGAGAAGAGTTGATAGTGATGTCTTCTCTCAGTCTTGATTTTGGAAATCTTTTTCTTCTTTATCTTTATTATTATCAACCTGAGCATCAATATTGGGGAATTTCTTTTAATCCCTTAAGTTTACACTAAATCCAATTTTTGGCACAACATTTAAAAAAATTATTTTCAATTTCAAAGAACGTCTTGAATTCTTTTATTAGGTCATATAGTTCAGAGTTACAGAAGAAAGAATAAGATGGGAAGTGGACTTGGTCCAGTGGTTAGGGAGTCTGTGTACTACATGGGAGGCACACGGTTCAAATTCTGGTCCTCCTTGACCCGTGTGGAGCCGGCCCATGCATAGTGTTGATGTGCACAAGGAGTGCCGTGCCACGCAAGGGTGTCCCCCGCGTAGGGGAGCCCCACGCACAAGGAATGCGCCCTGTAAGGAGAGCCACCCAGCGCGAAAGTGCAGACTGCTCAGGAATGGCGCTGCACACACGGAGAGCTGACACAACAAGATGACATGACAAAAAGAAACACAGATTCCCGTTTCGCTGACAACAACAGAAGCGGACAAAGAAGGTGCAGCAAACAGACACAGAGAACAGACAACTGGGGACGGGGGAAAGGGAGAGAAATAAAAAATAATAATAATAAATCTTTTTAAAAAAAGAAAAAGAATAAGAGAGACATAAGGAGTATACTCTTAAAAACATTATGTAGACCTAAGCAGTGGCATAGACTGGAAAGAGCTGTGGATTTAAAGTCTGAGACACCTGCATCCCGTCTTGTCTCAAGGCTACTAATAAGATGTATAAACTGGGAACAGTAACTCTATCTTTTTGTGCTTTCTTTATCTCACTAATGAAGACAAAATATGCTACTACTCAGAATTGAAGTAAGGCCAGAAATGAAACAATGTAGGTGAATGTTTTTTGAAAACTCTACCCTTATATGAAAATTTAATAACCATCATTGTAATTGTTTAACTTTTCTGGCTTTGTATAATCTTTGATCATGTTGCCTGCAGAACATTTGCATTTTATAAGCAAATTTTCAAAATCTCATTATACTATACTTTTATTAATCACATTGGCAACATTTAAATAGTAAAAGAGAGTAAAATGTAGCAAGCCTGACTTAATTTCAAACTTAAAAATTGCCTTCTAGTTGTAAATAATTGTAAGTATAGCTTCTTATTTACCTGGGGGAAATTATATTTCACTGTTCGATAGGGAAAATTTCCAATCTATTCTTTCCACGATTCCTTTCTTCTGTCTCCCCTTCCTTAAATCTTCTCTTTTTTACTTTATACTCTTTCTCTTTTGCTTGTGTTGTTTCTTTCTTTATCCGTCTCTTATTTTCTCCCCTCTTCTTTTCTTGTTTCCTTTTGCTTGTACTCTCCACATACATCTATTTGATGCCAATCCTATTTGCTAGTGATTGGAGAAACAAAACCTTGTCCTCAATAAATTTATGTCTTTCTTGCTAACAATCCCCACCCTAAGATTATGCTACTGGGTTCCTGCATATTTTACCAGCAAGTCTACCTGAGAATGTACACAATCATTATCTGTAGTCATGTTCTTAGAGTCTTATTGCTTAGTGACAAACATTGTTTTTAAAGTTGCAGGCTATGAGCTGTTAATACACTGGGAAACACTTCTTTAGAATAAAGTAGAATAATATATGCTTTAGTTTGCTAAGGCTGCCAATGCAAAACACCAGAAATATGTTGGCTTTTATAAAGGGAGTTTTATTAGGGTAAAATCTTACAGTTCTGACACTGTGAAGATGTCCAAATCAAGACATTATCAGAGATGCTTTCACACCAAAGGTTGGCAGCTGGATTTCTTTCTATCTAATTCTATATCTTTAGTTACATTCATGAACATGTAAGTGTACACTGTTAATGACATAAAGGTATATTTCTTACAGATGACAGCTCATTTTTAAAATAATAATTATCTAGACTAAGATTTAAGGGAGCTCTAAGGTTTCCAAAAAGGAAAATAGAGAAAGATAAGTGATGATAGAGGAGAAAGAATAGAAAGAGTGGTACTTTAGTATTTATCTGTATCTAAAGTTCTTTAGATAAATTCTTTAGCTAAATTGATTCTTTGTGTAATGGTAAGCAAATTTTGCTAAATCTGTTCTCCAAGGATTTTGATCTGCCTGGAGTTGAATATATTTTATACTTCATACACCTTACTTGATATGAGACTCCTAGGACATTTGTTCAGGTGGAAAAGACTCCCCAAAGAATCCTTAGAATTAAATTGTCTACTGAGAGAGGATAACTTCTATATGCAATGAAACAAACCTGATGGGGAAAGGTTTCCTGGAATTGAGATTATGCCAAATTCTGAGAAACCTAAAATCAATATCACTTCTAACTATGGGAAGAACAATAAACCAGTGAGCTAAATGGGAAGCTAAATGTCTATAGGAAGAACAATAAACCACTGAGCTCAATGGGAAGCCCAAAGCCTCAGTGATGCTTCCTGTTTTAAAATTTTCACCTAAGAGAAATATGTTCTGTAAAGAGTGCTGTTGGGAGATGGATGTGGCTCAACAAATAGAGCATCCACCCACCATATGGGAGATCCAAGTGTTTGACACCCAGAGCCTCCTGGCTCGTGTGGTGACTGGCCTACATGCAATGCTGCTGTGTGCAGGGAGTGCCAGCCCATGTAAGGGTGCCCCCTGTGCAAAGAGTGGCCCCTGCACAAGGAGAGCCACCCTGCATGAAACCACAGCCCACCCAGGAGTGGTGCCACACACACACGGAGAGCTGATGCTGGAAGATAACACAACAAAAAGAGACACAAATCCCCACCTGATGAGATGCCACCTGATGAGAATACAAATGAACAAGAGAGGGAAACGGACTTGGCCCAGTGGTTAGGGCGTCCGTCTACCACATGGGAGGTCCGCGGTTCAAACCCCAGGCCTCCTTGACCCGTGTGGAGCTGGCCCATGCGCAGTGCTGATGTGCGCATGGGGTGCCCTGCCATGCAGGGATGTCCCCCGCATAGGGGAACCCCATGCGCAAGGAGTGCGCCCCATAAGGAGAGCCGCCCAGCACGAAAGAAAGCGCAGCCTGCCCAGGAATGGCGCCGCCCACACTTCCCATGCTGCTGACAACAGAAGCGGACAAAGAAACAAGACGCAGCAAATGAACACAGAGAACAGACAAGGGGGGGAGGGGAATTAAATAAATAAATAAATCACACAGTGAATGGGCACAGAGAGCAGACAATGGGAGGGGGGGTGGGGGGGGAGAGAAATAAATAAATCTTAAAAAAATAAATAAATAAAGAGTGCAGTTTTAGTTTGCTAAAAGCTGCTGGAAGCAATATACCAGAAATGGGTTAGCTTTCATAATGGGAATTTAATAGTTTAAAAGCTTATAATTTTGAGGCTGTGGAAGTGTCCAAATCAAGGCATCATCAAGAGATACCATCTCACCAAGTTGTGGCTGTGGACCATCAGGCACAAGGCAGGGCACAGTGGCAGCTCTGCCAGTCTCTGCCTTCTCCTAAAGGCTGACTTTTTATTTGAGCACAGCTGTGGGCCATCAGGCATATGGCTTGTCTCTCCCTCTCCTTTGGGCCTTTCCTTTTCAGCCTCTCAGCAGCCTCTTTCCATGCCTCTGTGCTCACTGATTCCAGCCTCTGGCCTCTGGGACCTCTCTTTCAGTCTCTCAGTGTTTTTCTGTCTCTGCAACTGTTTTCTGCAAGTTTCTCCCATTTATAAAGGATTCCAGTAAAAGGATTAAGAGCTACCTTGGGTCATGCCTTATTGAAGTAAACTATTTCAAAGGCAGGTCCCTTAACTGAATCTAATCAAAAGGTGCTATCTACTATAGGTTTTACACCCACAGTGATAAGAACATGCTCTTCTGGGATCCACCCAGTTTCAAATTGTCACAAGAGCCATTTTGAAACATGACATTTTGAGGACTCCAATATTCCTATTATACAATAATTTGTTACCCATTGTGATGGATTTCTAACAGCTCATTATATTTTCCTCAGTTTTTTCAAAGATTTTACCATCTACCAACATATTTATTACAGCTAAATATGACTCATACAGTGTTAGCAAAGGAAAACATAAGCATCTTGGGACTTAATGAGCAATATATTTATTATATTCTCATGTTGTACATAAAAATATAATTAAACATATGTGATAACTAAATCTCTTGGGAAATCCTATTTCAAAGGCAATTAACAATAAGCTAAGATACCTGTGCCTTGCACTGATAATGATGTTAAAAATGCCATCTTCTTTGCCCAAAAAAAGAAAAAAAGAAGTAAAAGAGTGACAAATATATTACTTTTAGATAATTATTTCTGTTAGGGCATGTATTCGTTTTCTATGCTGCATAATAAATTACCACAAATTTGCTGTTTTAAAAAATCACATTTCTTATTTCACAATTTCTGTGGATAAGGAATTTGGACATGGCTTCACTGGGTCTTCTGCAAGACTGCAATCACAAAGTGCTGGCCAAGACTCAGTTCCCATAACTGGCAATGGATTTGCTTCCAAGCTCTCTCACTTTGTTGGTAGAATTTATTTCCCTGTGGCTGTAAGATTGAGGGCTCTGGCTTTTTGTTAGCTGTCTGTTAGAGGTTGCTTTCAGCTTCTGGAGGCCAACCACAGTTCCTTTCCATGTGGCCGTCTATAAGCAGTCCTCTTGCAGCATAGCAGCTTGCATCTGCAAAGCCATCAAGGGATTAAGAGAAGGCTTCAGCCAACAATATGTAATCTCTATATTGACAGAGTCATGGGAGTGACATCCCATAATCTTGACCATCTTTTAGTTGTTAGAATCAAAACATAGTTCCCACCCACACTTAAGGAGAGAGATGTGATGGTTTGAAGCTGTATGTACTCAAGAAAACATGTTCTTAAATTTAATCTGCTCCTGTAGCAATGAAAGTTTTGTAAGTAGTACCTTTTGATGAAATTTCTTCAGTTAAAGTATTACCCACCTCAATCAGGATGGGTCTTAATCCCATTATTGGAGTCCTTTATAAGAGAATGAAATTCAGACCAAGAGAGAAAAAAGTCACAGGAAGCAAGAGGGTAGACATCAATGGAACCCATAAGAGGAGATGTTACCATGTGCCTTGCCATGTGACAGAGAAGCCAAGGCTTGCAGCAGCTAGTTTCTTAAAGATGCAGTCTTTGGAGAGAAAACAAAGCCTTGATGATGCCTTGATCTGGATTTCCTTTTAACCTCAAAACAATAAGTTATTAAACTCCCATTGTTTAAGCCAAACAATTTCATGGTATTTGCTTGAGCAGCTAGGGTAAATAAAACAGATTTGGTTCCAGAAGAGTAGGTGCTTCTATTACCCAATTCCAAAGAGGGTGGAAAATTGTGAGGTGCTAGATAGAAAAAGCCTTAATTGCTTTGAAGAGACTGTTGGTAGAAATACTGATGCTAGAGATACTTACGATGAGGCTTTAGAAAGGAATGATGAATGCGATATTGGAAACTGGAGGAAAGGAAATCCTTGTTTTAAAATGGTGGAGAACTTAAGTAAAATTCAGTTCTGACATTGGATGGAAGGCAGAATTTGAGAAGAATAGGATGAGCTGAGAACTGAACTCTTGGGTACAGAGAAACCCAAAACTGATAGTTTGGAAAACTTCCAAAAATGAGTTCCCAGGAAAGAGTGCTCCATGTGAGGGTTTAACAGAACATCAAACCAGTCAACCATTTCAGTGCAAGTCAGGACTGGAAATGCAGTTATCCAGAAATGATTTGTAGAAAATTCATTTGTCTGTTGATTTGGACCCCTGTGAACTACATGGAAGGGTGGCAAATTTTTTTTGTGTGTAGTTTGTATGAATTGAACCACTGCCAGTCTGGACTGAAAGAGACAGAGAAGGGACAAATTCCAGGAATAATCACTTCAAGGGCAGAACCGTGGAAGATGAGGTCTGGACTGAAGACATCTTCTCAGGACAAGAGAGTAGGCCCACCAATGTGTGTGGAAAGGGTGAGTCTGCCCTGGGACTTGGAGACGGTGGGCCTGTTACCTCATTGTTCAGGAAGAATGCTGACACCCCAGTGATCTGAGAGAGTAGAGCTATGTCCCAAGGATTGTGGAGAGTCTAGCTACCACCCCAGTGCTCAGAGAGGATGGTCCCTGTGTTGGCTGCCACTCCAATGCTTAGAGAGGGTGGAGATTTTACCTCATTGTTCAGGGAGAGAATGGCCACTGAGCAAACCCTTGGAAGAGATGAGGTTGCAACTTCATCAGGCGCAGAGGACAAAACATCATTCTATAGGTGACTCTCAGACCTTGGAATCTAATGGCCTATCCCTGTCCCTTCATTGTATATTGGAATAGAATACTTGCTAAATTTTAGAAGTCCATAGAGGAGGGAAATTGTGCCCCAGGATAGCCACACCCATAACCAATATTTTCTTTTTTTGTCCTTTAACAATGGGAATTTATTAGCTTACAAGCTTACAGGGTTTTTTGGTAATAATAAACTTTATTTTTAGAGACATTTTAGATTACAGAAAAGTTACATCAAAAGCATAGGTAGGGGTACTGAGGGGAGAGGATGTGGCTCAAGCAGTTGAGCACCTGCTTCTTACATGGGAGGTTCTGGGTTCCATCTTTGGTGCCTCCTAAAACAAAACAAGCAACAACAAGTAAATAAATGAAAATCCAACTCGGAGGAGCTAACATAACTCAGTGGTGGAGCACTGGCTTCCCATGTATGAGGTACTAGGTTCAATCACCAGTCCCAGTACCTCAAAAAAAAAAGACATAGGAGATTCCCATATTATCTATCTCCTCACCCATCCACATTTTGCCCAATTAATAACATTTTACATTAGTGTGGTACATTTATTACAAGGGATGAACCAATAATGAAACATTGTTACTAACCAATGTCTATAGTTTACGTTATGGCTTACACTTTGCGCTGTATCATTTTATAGGTTTTGGCAAATGTATAATGACATGTATCCATCATTGCTGTATCATATAGAATAATTCCAATGCCCTAAAAATGTTCTGTGTTCCACCTATTTTTCCCTTCCCTTTCTCTCAGAACCTCTGGTAACCACTATCTTTATATCATTACTACAGCTAATAACTACAAGAACAATAAATGTAATTTGGTCTGTGGTTGCACTCCTCCCCTTATGTTTGTTCATTCTTCAGTCTTGAAGAATTTGGGATCATGCCCACTCTGCTTCAGATTGAGAGGGAGCTTAGATATTATGGGGCAGATGGAAGGAACTGTTTTGCTTGCAGCTGTAGAAACTCTTTACTTTTGGGGGATGGGATTTGTCCATTATCATCATTTTGTTAAGTTTCCTCTCCTGAAGAACCAGAGAGTAGGTGATGGTTACAACTCTCCTGAGATACAGGGCTCCACTGGCATATGAACAGACCATAGGTTTAAGTCTCTGAGATGTATTTTTCATAAGTATAGTGATAATTATAGGTTCAGATAAAAGGAGTAGAAGAACATGAGTGGGGAAATTACAAATGAGTCTAACTATGTTATATTTGGGAAATAGAATATCATATATTCCAAAATAAGACCTACCGATGGGGTGTGGATTTCATGGGTTTGTGTGCCTCATTTAAAGTGTTCTGACATCCCTGGAGCCCTCCAGAGCACTTTAATTTGAGGCTTTGCCCATAACCAATTTTGATGAAACTTTCTACTAAGCATTGTTACTGAAATAACTTAAGGTTTTTTGGGTGTTGTGATGGAATAAATATATTTTGCATGTAAAAAATCACGATGTTTTGGGGTCCAAATGGTCAACTGCTGTGGGTTGAAACTGAAAGTACCTCAGAAAAAAACATGTTCTTGAATTTATTCCACTCCTGGGAAGCGGACTTGGCCCAATGGACTTGGCCCAGTGGTTCAAACCCCGGGCCTCCTTGACCCATGTGGAGCTGGCCCGTGTGCAGTGCTGAGGCGCGCAAGGAGTGCCATGCTTGCCACGCAGCGGTGTCCCCCGTGTAGGGGAGCTCCATGTGCAAGGAGTGTGCCCGGTAAGGACAGCCGCCCAACGTGAAAGAAAGGGCAGCCTGCCCAAGAATGGTGCTGCACACATGGAGAACTGACACAACAAGATGATGCAACAAAAAGAAATGCAGATTCCCGGTGCTGCTGATAAGGATAGGAGTGGTCACAGAAGAACACACAGTGAATGGGCACAGAGAGCAGACAACTGGGGAGGGGGGATTTATTCCACTCCTGTGGGTGTGAACCCATTGTAAGTAGTAACTTTCGATGAGGTTACTTCAGTTAAGGTGTGGCCCACCTCAGTCTGGATGGGTCTTAATCCTATTA
This sequence comes from Dasypus novemcinctus, assembly GCF_030445035.2. Lineage (NCBI taxonomy): Eukaryota > Metazoa > Chordata > Mammalia > Cingulata > Dasypodidae > Dasypus > Dasypus novemcinctus. The sequence continues at coordinate 52,470,376 of NC_080673.1, read as the reverse complement.
CCTGAGTTCTTTAGAACAATGAAATTCAGACAGAGAAAAAAGCCACAGGAAACCAGAGACTGGACATCATAGGAACCCATAAGAGAAGGGAGAGACCAGGAGATGTTGCCATGTGCCTTGCCACGTGACAGAGGAGCCAAGGATTGCCGACAGCCAGCCCCTGAATACCATAGTCTTTGGGAAGAAAACATTGCCTTGACACTTCCATTGGCACTTTCCTTCAGTTTCAAAACCATAAGCTAATAAATTTCCATTGTTTAAGTCAACCTAATTCATGGCATTTGCTTGTTCAACCTTAGAAACTAAAACAAGGGTGTCGCAGTGTGGGCTCGCCCGGAGGGCCGCTGCAGGGGCGGTGTGGGCTCGGGCGGAGGGCTGCAACACACGGAGGGGCCTTCCGAGAAGGCGCTCCAGGGCCGGCAAGGTGCGGAGGACGCGCGGTAGGAAGAAGACTACCGAGGAGACCAGGATCTGTGCGCAAGTCTGATTTATTCAGGAAGTACAGCGGTTAATATAGGGCGAAGATGGGGGAGGGGCAGGGGGCGTGGCCGGGGGGGCGGCAGACGGCTGATAGGTTCGTGCAGGGGTGCATCACTGGTTGCGGGCAGAAGACGGGGTAGCCAGGGTTCTCGGCGGCAGCGAGGCGGGGCTGTCATGGTGCGGCGGTGGCCCTTGGGGGAGAGGCGGGGTTAGGCCACCGAGGGGGAAGCGGGTGCAGCTGGGCAGAGGGGCGGGCAGTACGCCCGAACCCCAAGCGGAGGGCCTTAACGCCCGTTCCCGCCACCCGGGTGCGACTCGCACCGGCGCCTGGAGACGAGCCGACCCTTGTTGTCGCCGCGCTCCCACACGGTGCCACCCTACACAAGGGAATTACACAAGGGCCTAAATACCAGAAGTCAGGGATCACCAGGGCCCTCTTAAGTCTGTCTGCCACAGGATAGTCCTATTCAGACCAAAACCCAGGAACCCAGGAATGTACCTGGCACAAAGGTAGTAGTCAGCGCTAAATGAATGAATAGATAACTTAATTATTACATTCATTACCATTTTTAGTGTTTATCACTCTGCCCATTTGATTTGACAGGACATAGACTCCGGGTTTTTATTTTCAAAACATTCCAAGGTAAGACTGCAACAATGGCTTTCCCCTTCAGCAGTGTGTTCCATGCTCTTTAATTTGGCTGATCAGCCCCTAGGTACAGTAGACACTGAGTACTTTGTCTGTTCATCTAAGTGTTATAGCAGATGATTTAACTGTATTTACTTTTATTGTGTTTTTTCCTATATAATAGCTGGATAAAATAATTACTGCTCTGGGTAATTATAACCATTAGAATATTTAATTTCAATTTGGACTACATTTAAAGAAACAAATGCATCATGTTACATTTATCTATCAATCCAAGTAAAATTTATTAAGTGTTTATATTCAAGTCACTTTGACAGCTTTTATGTAGAGCTAGAAGATAGACATAGCCTGCATGTCAGAGGAAATGCTGTTTCATTTTTCCCCATTAAGATGAGTCAGTGCTGGATAACCTCAAATATTTGTCATGAAAAAAATGTTACAAAGAGATGGAGAAGCAGAGTAGCAGTGTGATCCGCAATCAAGAAGACAAAAAAAGGAAAGGAAAGGAGCTACAAATGTATTAACACATTTCCTGTTTTCATTTCCACCATCATAGAAATCACTGCATCTCCTATGGAAGGAGAAAGTTGTGTGTGTGGGAAGGTGGGTAGGAAATTCAGTGGTATTTGGTCATGGTGATTTCTTCACATTGAAGAAACATCAGAAGTGGAAGAAAAGGAAGAAGCATTCCCTCCATAGAGGGAATAGTTTTTACTTCTCTTTTCCTTAACTGGTTTTCCACTTATGAGGTTAAGTAGATGAATCTCAATTTGAATCTTTAGTGATGTGTTTAGAATCTGAAGTTTCAGCCCCTCAGTTTCTAAGCAATATTGTCCAATATCAACCATCACTTCCTTCTTCTGCACATTTGCTTTTGCCCCGAGAAACCAGGGAAAGCCAACTACTTCCTTTTAAGATTTAATAAAGAAAATGTCCTCTGTACTTCTCCAAGTTTTTCTACTCTGCTCTCACGTCCTTTCTCTCTCCAAGAGGCAAAAAGAAAAATTTTGTGGTGGAATAACATTTTTGGTCGTAAAGGTTTCCTGATGTTCTTTCCAATAATATTGCTCTCTAGCAGCTACCTTCAAAAGTTAATCCTATTTTTTTCCTTTGCTTTCATATGTAATGTTCCATCTACACAGAATTTACTCTGGTGATGTGAAGCTGTATGTACTCAAGAAAAACATGTTTTAAATTTTAATCTACTCCTATGGGTGTGGATCCATTGTAGGTAGGATTTTGAGGAGGCTACTTCAGTTAAGGTGTGACTCACCTCATTCAGAATGGGACTTAATCTTACTGAAGTCCTTTATAGAAGGAATGGATGTATGTAGAGAGGGAGAAAAAGAGTAAGCCACAAACGTAAGAAGCTGAAAGCAATGAAACCTTGAAGAGAAAGGAGAGACCAGCAGATTCCGAAATGAACCATGCCATGTGGTGGAGGAGCCAAGGGTCATTGAACCAGAATTTGGGAAAAAAACAACACCTTGGTGATGTCTTGATTTGGACATTTTCATGACCTCAAAGTTGTAGGTTTTAAAATTAATAAATGTGGCTGGGGCTTCGCCAGCCTCACTATATCTGCCGTTCTCAGTTTTCAGAGTCTGTTGACTGTAATCTTGCTGCTTAAATGTTCCTGTGCTTATATCTGATCCTTGGTACCCAGTCTCCTTGACAGAAATAAAACTGGACTGTTGGGTATATTTTGGAAGTGTGCCAGAATAGGTGAACGAAAAAGTCTTTATGTTGCCATATGCTGTATAATGATGGCCTTCAGTATCCTTTTTGTACAATAGCTTGAAGCAATGCCAGAAATTGATTGCAGTCACATTTCAAAATGAAAAAGACTTATATACAGAAAATAATGGAAAGAGTGTTTAACCCTTTTATCTCTGAACATTGAATGAGATAAATTTCCAGCTGCTATTGTCTGTTTTTATGTTATTTGACCAATGTTCTATTTAAATAATTAAGATGTAACCAAATTCAAAGAGTTTAATATGTGTCTAACAATCAACCTCAGTACTGTCACTACAATATTACATTCTGCAGATATCTTCTGTTGTGTCAGATACCAATTTTTAGTGAGGTATCTCTAAGGCACATAGTAGAAAACAACTTGTAAATTACTCAAACTCCTTTCACTGTCATTTGAAAATGATAAATCTTTATAGAATGAAATAAATAGTTAATAAATTCCTATTGCTTGACTTAACATATCTTAAGGTATCTGCTTTGAATAGCCTAGGAAACTGAAACAATAACCAATACCTCTATCACATATCCAGAAATCATTAACATAACCTAATTAGATTTATACTGTCATGCTTTTAAAAATTTATTTGAAAATAGCTAAACAGAATATTAAAAAACAGAATTTTTATGAGAAATAAAATGATGTCCCTGTCCTTTTACTATTCCCACTTTTTGAAGGAATATGCGAATAAAAAAGAGAATGAAAGAAAGAATTACAGCGCCATCTTTGATGAAATCAGGAAACATATGAAACACCATACCACTAAGTAAGTAATGAGTCCAAAAGCTATGAAATGTGGGAAGAAATGAGATGATGCCTATAACTGCTAACCTCAGTAGAAATGACAGGATACTCCTATTTATAACATGGGAACAATATGTGTGGACTGATAAGAGGTGTTCTACTGAATTTCATTTTGTTCCAAGGAAAAGCAAAACAGACCAAAAGATTATGTCACATGTGAAAGAGGAAGGAGTAAATTTATAATATTCAACCATAGCCTAATGCTTAAGAAAAGAAAGAAGTTTACCAAGAATTTTATATGTGTGTAAACTTATTCTAATGTAGAGACAATAGAAAAATATTTTTAAACTTGCAAAATTTCAGGGAAACTCTTTGATATGTTATATATCAAATTCTGTTCCCCAAATATAGAAGGTAATTATTTTCAAATGCAATACAATACTCACAAAAACTAACCATATAAACCAGGCCATAAAGAAAAGCCCATTAAATTCCATAAGGTAGAAGAAATATGTACAATATTCAATAATCAAAATATAATAAATAACTAGAATTTAAGAAAAAAATCAGAAAACAAAAATTCTCTTCCTCATGAAAAGCAAAGAATTCTTTCTTTGATCATGGTTTCAACCTCTCCACTTGTGACTGGTTTGTTGAGGTCTTCTATTTCTTCTAAAGTCAGTGTAGGTGGTTCATGAATTTCCAGGAATTTGTCCATCTCATCTACATTTTCTAGATTGTTGGTATACAGTTGTTCATAGTATCTATCCTCTTATGATCACTCTTATTTCTACAGGGTCAGTGGTAATGTACACTCTCTTGTTTCTGATTTTATTTATTTGTGTCTTCTCTCTTTTGTTCTTTGTCAGTCTAGCTACGGGTTTGCCAATTTTGTTAATCTCAAAGAACCAACTTTTAGCTTTGTTGATTTTCTCTATTGTTTTTTTGTTCTTGATTTCATTGATTTCTTCCCTGCTCTTTACTATTTATTTCCTTCTGCTTGTTTTGTGATTAGTTTGCTGTTCTTTTTCTAGTTCTACCAGGTGTGCAGTTAGATCTTCAGTTTTAGCTCTTGTTTCTTTTTTAATGTAAGCATTGAGGGCTATAAATTTCCCTCTCCAGCACTGCCTTTTCAGTGTCCCATAGGTTTTGATATGTTGTATTCTCATTTTCATTGGTCTCAAGGTAATTGCTGAATTCTCTTGCAGTTTATTCTTTGACCCATGGGTTGTTTCAAGCGTGTGCTGTTTGATCTCCATATATTTACAAATTTCCCCTCTTTCTGTCCATTCTTTTTTTTTTTATTGACTTTGTAATAATATTACATTAAAAATATATATATATGTGAGGTCCCATTCAACCCCACCCCCCCCACCCCCCTCTCCCCCCCCAACAACACTCGTTCCCATCATCATGACACATCCATTGGATTTGGTAAGTTCTGTCCATTCTTGATTTCCAGTTTCATTCCTTTGTGATCAGAGAAAGTGTTTTCTATAATTTCAATCTTTTTAAATTTATTGAGACTTGTCTTGTGACCCAACATATAGTCTATGTTGGAGAAGAATCCATGAGCACTTGAAAAGAATGTGTATCTGCTGTTTTGGGGGTGCAATGCTCTATAGATATCTGTTAGGCCTAGTTCACTTATCATATTACTCAAGTTCTCTGTTTCTTTCTTTATCCTCTGTCCAGTAGTTCTATCCAATACTGACAGTGGTATATTGAAGTCTCCAACTCTTATTGTCAAAACATCTATTTCTCCCTTCAGTTTTGCCAGTGTGTGCCTCAAGAATCTTGGTGCACCAAGGTTAGGTGCATAAATATTTAAAATAGTTATTTCTTCTTGTTGAATTGCCCTTTTTATTAAGATATAATGACCTTCTTCATCCCTTATAACAGTTTTGCATTTAAAATCTATTTTGTCCAATATTAGTATTGCAACTCCAGGTCATTTTTGGTTACTATTTGCATGGAATATCCTTTTCCAACCTTTCACTTTTAGCCTGGTTGTGTCCTTAAGTCTGAGGTGAGTCTCTTGTAGGCAACATATAGATGGATCATATTTTTTAATCCAGTCTATCAGTCTATGTCATTTGAGCGGGGGTTTCAAGCCATTAACATTCAATGTTATAACTGTAAAGGCATTACTTATTTCATCCCTTTTCACCTTTGGCTTTCAGTTGTCATATCATGCTATAACCTTTTTTTTTTTTTTAACCTTTCTAATATTCTTCATTTCTACACTGTCCTCCAAGTTTCTCACCCTTGTTTTTTTCCTTTCAGGCTGCAGCACTCCCTTTAATATCTCTTGTAATTCTGGTCTTTTGGTAACATATTCTAACAATTCTTCTTTGTCTGTGAAGACTTTGAACTCACCCTAATATTTGGGGGACAGCTTTGCCAGATACCAAATTCTTGGCTGGTAGTTTCTCTCTTTCAATACCTTAATTACATCACACCACTTTCTTTTTTCCTCCCTGGTTTCTGATGAGAGGTCAGCACTTAATCTTATTAAGTTTCCCTTGTATGTGATGTTTTGCTTTTCTCTTGCTGCCTTGAAAATCTTCTCTTTATCTCTGATGTTTGCCATTCTGAATAGAAATTGTCTTGGGGTAGGTCTATTCATGTTTATTCCATTTGGGGTATGTTGTCCTTCTTGGACATTGATATTTATGTCTTTCATACGGGTAGGGAAGTTTCAGTCATTATTTCCTCAAATATTCTTTATGCCTTTTTTCCATTCTCCTCTTCTCCTGGGACACCAATAAAGCATGCTTTTGCATTTCACATTGTCTTTTAATTCCCCAAGACCCTGCTCCATTTTTTCTACTCTCTTTTCTTTCTGTTCTCCTGTCTTTTCCAATTCAGATGTCCTGTCTTTAAAATCACTAATTCTGTCTTCAAGCATTTCAAATCTGCTCTTATGTGCCTCTAATGTATTTTTAATCACATCCACCATGTCTTTCATTCCAATAAGATCAGTTACTTTTATTTTCAGACTTTCAAATTGTTCTTTATGTTCACCCTATGTCTTCTTACTACCCTTTATCTCTTTAGTCATATTTTCTTTCAATTCTTTAAGATGATTTATGAGAGATGTGTGATTGTCATTGATTGTCTCAAATCCTGAACCTCTTCAGGATATTTGGTTTGTTCCTTTGGCTGGGCCATTTCTTCCTGTCTCCTAGTATGGCTTATAGTTTTTGCTGATGTCAAGGCATTTGATATGTTGGTGAATCTAGTCTGATGGCCAGTTTCTCTCTCTTGCCTGTTATTATTTTTTCACAGCTCTTCATTATTTGGTTCAATTTATCCTAAGTCTTTAAAATTGTCCAGCTTAAGATACTGAAAACTGTGCCCAGGATTCACTAATGGGGTGCAGGCTTTCTCCCAGGGGTTGGGTAAAGAGAGCTCTAAAGGCAGTTTTTCTGTCCATGTAAATTCAAGACAGGCCAGCAGATGGTGTTTGTTGGTATATGTTTCCAAAGAGGTGTATTTATCTTGGTATTGCTTTGTTTTCATCTGGACAGAGTGGAGATTCAAAGTGGGCTCTGCTGACTTAATTCACTGAAGAAAAGCCCCCCAACTCCCCGTCCTTTTACCGTTGTAACAGTTGACAGGGAGGAAGACATCTGATGTCCTCTCAGTCAGCTTCAAGGCAGTGCTGGTTTTACGGGTTTTACTGTCCCTGGATAGCTCAAGGGTGGGGGAGGGGAGCCCTTCCCTGCAGCTGGGAGGTTTAGCAACTCACAGTTTGTAGTTTTGGCTTCTTCCTCTCTCTGTCCCTCAACCTCCTGTGAGTTATGAAGTGCTGTCCTGGTCTGCTGACTCCAAAGCAGGTCCCTCTGGCAGCTTTAGACTTTTTCTCCATTGTTTTTGTGAAAGCACTGAGCCTTATCTGCTAACCTATGCCATGTTCCCACAATTCCTCCAAGAAGTCTTTCTTAACTCTTCAGTCAAAATGAAAGACAAACAAAATACGCTGAACATCTAGAAAGTAATGATAACCTAAACATTAAAAAACAGACAGTCTTGCAGTATTTGGAGGCAATTCCATGGACCTAAGTGCAAATGCTAATCAGGAAAATAATAAAAACTTAATTATCTGATGCCAGAAATTTGAAAACCAATGAAATGAATTGGAGAAAAAGAGTCATGGATATGGAGAACAGTAAAATAAATAAATAAGTAAGTGAATGAATGAATGAATAAATACATAAATAAATAAAACCCAGAAGAAATAAGTAAAACAAAAAACTGTTCCTTAAAAAATAGCTAAACAACTGCTTAGCATAATCATGATAAAAGAAAGAAAACTCAAGTATATATGTTCTTATAGACATTTACTAATGAAACTAGGAAATAACCACAGAAATTTTTAAAGTTTCTGTTTAGGATGATGAAAAAGTACTGGAAATAGTAGTGATGACTGCACAATATTGTGACTACACTTAATGCTATGGAATTGTACAGTTAAAAGTGATTAAAGCAGTAAATTTTTAAGTTATGTATATTCTACCACAATAAAAACTATCACCCAAAAAACAAAAAGAAAAAGAAAAAGAATCATCAGAAACTGCTTTGCTCAAATCCATGCAAATAAATTTGAAATATGGATGAAATTAAAACTTCCTAGGAAATAGAACTTATTAGAACTATGGTCCTAGAAAAGATAGAATATCTAAAAGATATATTGCCATAGAAGAAACAGAGAAATGTGCCAACAATTTACTCCTAGAAATAAAGGGAAGTCAAGATATTTTCATTGTGCAATGGTACCAAAATTTCAAAGAAAACAAAATTCTGAAGCATAGAAAAAAAAATAAAACCACCAAATTCTTTATGAAATATGCATATCAATTCCCAAACAGAATAATTATGACATAAAAATAAATCTATTGACCAATTTAAAAAAATTATTGAGTTATTTCATTCATATGGGAACATACATAAACAATAAGTATATATTAAAATTTGTGAATTTATAAAACAAACATGCATAACATCATACAGGGGTCCTTATATCACCCTATCACCAATACCTGGCATTGCTGCGAAACATTTTTTACAGTTTATGAAAGAATATCATAAAAATTTAGTCTATATCCTACATTTGGTTTATTTCTCCCCCAACCCACACTATTATTAATTTTTAAAATATATTTCTATTACAGAAGTTGTGAACTTACAAAACAATCATGCACATATGTAGAATTCTCACACAACACCCCTTCACCAATACACCACACCATGGTAGAACATTTGTTACAAATCATGAGACAATATCATCAGACTGTTACCACCAACCATGGTTCACAGTGTACACTTGGCACACTTTTTCCATACCCCACTCCCCATCATCAACACAGTACATCTTTGGCATTGACGCAAGAACATTACAGTATTGCTGTTAACCACAGGATATTGGTCATAACAATTGTATTTTCCCCATGCTTCTCCACATTCCCATCAACATATAATAGTTATATATATCCACTCCAGTTCCCAGAAGGACATTTCTTCATCTGTATCATCACCACAATTCTCATCCCCTTCTGAGTTCACTGTGTGATTCAATCCTTAGATTATTCTCTTGTTTTCTTTCAATTGACATTTACATCCCCAGACCACCCCTTTCAGCCACAATTTCATTCATAAACCAGCTTCTATTCACTATATGTGTTACCATCACCTCTATCCATTTCCACACTTCTACAGTCAAGTTAAAGCTTCTATGTACATTAAGTATCAGTAGTCCTTCTCAGCCCTCCTCCCATCCCCTCATAACCTGCACTGTAGGTTATAACTCTGAGTTCACTCCTCATATTTAGTTCATATTAATGAGACCATGCAATATTTGTCTTTTTGTGTCTGGCTTACTTCACTTAGCATGTCTTCAAGATTCATCCATGTTACATGTGTCCCAATTTCATTTTACAGACAAATTCTAATGATTGTCAATTAACATTTCAAACAAAAGTGTATTAACAAATGTCTAAAAGTGTATTGAATATTGTTTTGGAGAGATAATAACAAAATAGGCTGGTACCTATATAAACCGGTTTTGGAATATCTATGAAAATTGCATATATATATATATATCCTCTTTGATCCTGAAAAGTCTATTTAAGGATTTATGCCATATCTACAGATACCTTGGTGCAAAATTACATACATGCAAATTTGTTCATTGCCACAACAGTTTAACAGGTTCCTGATTAAACAAACATGGTATCTAATACAATGGATTATTATGAGCTCTAACTCTTTATGTATTAATATAGATAAAAATCCAGGATACATTGAAAAGTGAAAAAAGGAAGGTGCAGAAAAGATATAGATTATGTGAAATTTGTGAGAAACAAAATTTGTGCATAAACTTTCCTGTAGAGAAAAATAAGACACCAACGATGGTGTTGCACTGAGGTAGGAGAACATGGTATAGAATTGTTTTAATTTCCTGGCTGCTAAATAAATGCCATACAATGGGTTTGCTTAACAAAAGGAATTTAATGGTTCATGGTTTCAGAGACTATAAGGCTTACTTCCTTTTTGGGTCAGTATCTTCTGGCTGGCTAACAATCTTTTGGAATCTTTGGGTTTTCCATCACTTGATGTGGCAGTTTAAAGCTGTATGGACCCCAGAAAATCATGTTCTTAAAGCTAATGCATGCTGTAGGTATAAACCTAGTCTAAGTAGGGCCTTTTGATTAGGTTATTACAGTAAGGCATGGCCCAGAGTGTGTCTTAATCCTCTTTCTGGAGACCTTTATAAATGATATGAATATGGAGAGAGAGAGAGAAATCACAGAAGCAGGAAGCTGAAGGCAAGAAAATCCAGAGAAGGGAGAGCCCAGCAGATGCCACCATGTAACAGAGGAGTACAGGATCACTGGGAGTCAGTCTTCAGAGAGAAAGCATTGTCTGATGATTTGGACATTTTTCTCAGCCTCAGTACTGTAAGCTTCTTAGCTAATAAATTCACGTTGTAAAAGCCAACCCATTTCTGGGATATTGCGTTTTGGCATCCTAACAGACTAAAAACACGTGGCAATGTACTTGGTAGAGTGTTCTTTCTCTTTGGATTCCATTAACTTCCAGCTTCTGGCTGTTCTCTATGCTTTCTTTTTTGTGTCCAATTTCCATTACTTACAAGGACTTCGACCATGGTGAATTAAAGCCCACTCTCATTCAGCTTGTGCACACCTTAACTAATAACACCTTCAAAGGTCCTATTTACAAATGGGTTTACGTCCACAGGAACAGGGGTTGGGACCTGAACATGACTTTTATGGGGGACATGATTCAATTCCTCTCTATGAATGGTAGAAAAGAATTAATTTGGCAGGAGAAGTAGACATAGTTTTCACTATGATTTTCTCTGTAATTCTTGATGTTGTAACTATGAGAATGTATTACATAAAAAATAAAAAGGATATGGTGTCACATATTAATAACAGACAAGGTTGAGTTCAGGAGAAAAGCTTTAAATGAAATTATTTAAAAAGCAGTTCATCACACCAATATTAGAACAGCCATTTGTGAACTGTAGTGGCAAGAGTACGGTGCTGATGCAGGGTGCTAATGATCAGGTGGGTTGTGGGGGAAGTACACCAGATGTCATAAGATATGGGCTATGGTTAGTAGTAATATTTTGACAATGTTATTTCATAGTTTGTAACAAATGCTTCACAGTGGTTCAGGGTATTGGTGGTATGGTGAGGTTCATGAGAGCCCTGTATGATATGTATGTTTGTTTTGTAAGTTCACAACTTTTGCTATATACTTATTGTTTATGTATATTCATGTATGAATGATACACTTCAATAAAATTTTATATAAGATAAAAATTCAGTAAATATAAATTTTAAAACAAAGAAACAGTTCATAAAGGGATGCAATCAGCTGTTCTGGCAAATGTTCTCTGGATGAAAAAACTATACAAAAATTTTATTGATGTAGCACATAATTCAGAAATAAGAAAATATAAAATACTTTTTTATTGTAAATCCATGCACCATTGATTCTTTTTTTAATTTTAATTTTATTTTATTTTTCAGCCATTGATTCTTACAGAACATTTTCACTGATTTTTGTCAACCTCTTGACCCATAGCCAAAGTCTGGTTGCAATTTGATTATGATTTGATAAATGCAATTGTATTGCAATGCACCAACTTGTTCTTCAACAAATTTACTGTCATTAAATCCAACTTGATTTATTAAACTGTTTTACCCTCAAACAAATATTAGTTAAACTGAAACATATTCTAACTTCAGAACTAGATGTGACTCAGTTTATGTTTAATCTGCATTATTAACAATTTATCTATCAATGTCTTATACTGGGGATAGGGAAGCTGTGACTGGAGAGCCAAATTTGACCACCTTTTTTGTAAATAACAGTGCTATTGGTAAGCAGCCATGCCTATTTACTTAATGCCATGGCTGCTTTCATGCTCACATGTCAAAGTTGAGTAGCTAACAAAGCTAAAAATATTTACTCTGATCCTTTACAAAAAAGTTTGCTGACCCTGGTCTATACAGAAATTTCGAAATATTTAACAATTAGTTCATGTGAGCCAGGATGAGCCATTCCCACCACAAATTTCCTAGGCACAGTATACACAGAAGGTTTGTCAATTATAAACCTCTATGCTTAAAAAAAACAAAAACCATCATTTATAAAGCAAAAGCTATAAGACATAGAAATAAAGTAGAAACATTTCTTCTCCAATCCATGAGCAATCAAATGGATGAAAAAGTAAATAGCTAGAAGATCAATTAACATAATTACTAAGGTACATCCAATTGATATTTATAAAACCATCGACCCTCAAAATAGAGATTGCATCATCTAAGGCCCCAGGAAACATTCACAAAAATTGACCATGTATTTGACCACAAACAAAATCTTAATAGATTTTAAAAAGCAAAAATACTACAAAAAATATTCTCTGATCTCAAAGCAATTAATTATTCACAAAATTTTAAAAAAATACAACCAACTGTGAATTTAAAAAGATATTCCTTAAACATTCTTGGATGGAAGAAAAAATTAAATTTGAAAGTATGAAATGCTTTTAAATTAAACTTATTTTATAATTTTATTAAAACTAAGGGAATATAGCTAAAACAGTGTTCAAAGTTCACAGTTGGCTCTCCTTATGGGGTGCACTCCTTGCGCGTGGGGCTCCCCTACGCGGGGGACACCCCTGCATGGCACGGCACTCCTTGCGTGCATCAGCACTGAGCATGGGCCAGCTGCACACGGGTCAAGGAGGCCCGGGGCTTGAACCGTGGGCCTCCCATGTGGTAGACGGACGCCCTAACCTTCCTTTGAAAAGCAGTTAACAATCATTAACCAGGGCCTCTATGGGGCTTGTCAGAATGAGGTCATCTGTCTGCCTATATCAGCTGCAAGTATCTGCAGTGCTTTTTAAAAAAGCAGATGCCTGGGTCTTGCTCAGATTCCAGAGAATTAGAATCATACATAAAATACAGGATTCCCATACACCATCCCAACACCAACATCTTGCAGTGGTGTGGAATATTTGTTACAATTGATGAAAGATTATCAAAATAGTAATATTAACTGTTGTCCATAGTTGACATTAGGTGTATTTTTTCTCATTTATTAATTATAATTAATGGAAAATATTCTTGTACTATAAACTGTAATCCATCATCTTCAATAGGGTTCACAGTATTATACAGTATTATGCTTTGTCTTTCAATTCTTATTTGAGTAACATTGTAGTGGCAGAGAAAAGTCGGGTGTACGTGGTATCAAAGGCCAGGGCATGAGAATTCTGAGAAGGAAGATAATTTATTTCGACTGGCCAGACTCGGCAGACTCTCATCCTGATAAAAACTGAGCCCTGAATAGAATTTTTGGGTCCCTTTTATACAGAGGAAATAAGAGTGGGAAGTCAAACAGTGCTTGTATGCAAAAGGGCTTTTTGTTAGTTTCTTCAGGTGTTTTACTTGAATATTAGATAGGTTATTTCCTCCGGGTCAACTTGAGTTAACACATATCCTCCACACTCCAGGTAAGCTTTTAGCGTGAACCCCCCACATTCCAGGTAACCTTGACACATTTGGCTCGCATCCTCCCTGAATATCCAAAGCCTAGAGAGTTTATATACTTCTCAATTGGCTTTCTAGGCATATTTGGATATATAAGTTTGAATTTATGCACAGGCTATATTAACATATGCAACCTAAAGATTCCTCTTTTAACCATACTCACCTGTGCTGTTACTTACTCTCAAAATAGTGTGCTACCATCACTACTATCCATTCCCAAAACTTTGTAACCAATCTAAATTGAAATTCTGTGCAAATTAAGCATCAACTCCCCTTTCTCTAACCCCAAACTATAGCCTGGTAACCTATATTCTAGATCTGAACTCTATGAGTCTGCTTATTATAATTAGTTCATATCAGTGAGATTATACAATATTCGTCCATTTCTGTCTGGCTTATTTCACTCAGCATAAAACCTTGAGGTTCATCCATGTTGTTGCATGCATTAGGATTTTATTCCTTTTTAAAAGCTGAATAATAATCCAGTGTATGTTTATACCACATTTTGTTTATCCATTCATCTGTTGAGGGACACTAGGGTTGCTTCCATCTTTTGGCAATTGTGAATAATGAGCATAGATATTTTAAAAAGAGGAAATTGTAGAAATGTAATGGAACATATTAGCCACCATTAAATTTATAAAACAATTTTCTTATTTCTATTTTTTTACATAAGAAGTCACAAACATCTCCATGACACTAATTAGTCACTGATTTTTCAGTCCTTGAAACTCCGTAGCTTCACTGTAAACTGCATTCATTCTAATTCTAGATAAAGTGTTCGGCAAGTTATAAATGTGCTAGAAAAACATTTGTGATATAGTATCCTCTGCCATATATTTACATAATATTTCTATGTTCAGATTTTAGAATCAGTATCTTCCTAGAAACAGAAGTTGCTATGAATTAAGATTTTTGTGACACACTATGAAACCCCCCACTGGGTGTTCGAGAACAGCAATGCAGATGCTCATGGTTCAATTTTTACTTCATTTTTGTGTTCACATTAAATTGCAAGGGCATTTAGGGGGTTTCAAAGACAGAAGTAAAAAATGTAAAATAATGATAACTTTTCTAAAGCTCTGAATAAAGACTGTGAACTACACGATAGTCAGAAAAATAGCAAGTCATTTTCATTTTAAAACAGAACTTTGAAAGCAAGCTTAGAGAAGTGAAGAAGTAGGAATAGCAATTACTTAAAATGTGGTTGGAACTGGGACATGAATTTCAGAGAATGAAAGAGAAAAAGCAAGGTTATCACAAACTACAGAAATAAAGAGGTGAAATTAAAACTTCAACCAAACACTACAACTGAACAATAGGGAGGAGAAGTCAGCCCTGCCTGAAAGTAAATGCTCTTCTCCCATCCTGAACTGTTAAAAAGTAGATCGTTAGAAACAGAATAAAAATGATAGCAAAAGCAGAATTTCGGATGTTCCCTAGGGAAGCTGGTCTGATATTGCGAATGAAGCAATCTCAAGGTGATTATTTAAACCATGTTCAGCTGAAGCAATAATAGTAAGTCAGAGGCATTGTGATCTCTGTTTCCCAAAGATGCCAAAGAATACCAATTAGTGGGATAAGATCACTGCTTTTCTTTCCTGATAGTACTGATGGGTGAAAGCAAAATATCAGAATATACCCACCCGCCATCATTTTGTGAGATGGCCATACTTGCCATGGAGACCATGGAGAGCCCTGAAGCTCTGAGGCAGAACTTTACTCTTCAGTGGGAAGAGAACTGACCCAGAGATGGAGCCTGCCTTCCTTGATGATGTACCTGCCACATTACAAATCCTTCAAAGGAAGGACCAAGTGTGCTTATCTTTTTCCCCCTACCCTTTCCTGACTCCCAGTTCAGTACTGTATACTGAATAAATAACTGTTTGATACCTATTAAATAAATGGAACAACAAAATTGGTAGCTTCTTAGAGAAAGAGCTAATCTTGTTTTACAGAGGAGGAACATGAGTGGTTTGTTGTTGGGGAACTTGCCCAGGATCGCACCATATGGTTAATCCTGGCAGTGTTAGTGAAGATTGTATTTCCTTTCTAAAAGGAAAGAAGGTGGCAATTTTGGTTGAAAGCAAAAGGAAAATTTTCATCGTTGTGTGGTATACTTACTAAATATTTCCCTGCTTATTGGAACTCCTATAAGCAAATGAAATAGGTCTTGGCATGAAAGTACTTATATCTGAAGTGAAGAAGAGCTTTGTTTCCATTTTAGCATTCACTAGCAATAGTTCTTGAAAAGATTCTTACAAAAGGGAAATATCACTAAATAAATAGCAAGAAACACAAATAAAAGTTGTATTTGCCTAAAAATATATTTTATTGAAAATCAATTCAGGATGTGAAAATTTATTAGAGTTGGTATTGCCCCTTGAACTTGCCTAAAATTAGATTTGATATCCAAGTGTATTAATTCATATTTTGTTAATTTTGGAATTTAATGAAATTCTTTGGGAATAATATTAGAGTGTCTCCTTTTGAAGCATGGCACCTTGAGGTTTGCTTTATTTTTTATCCCTCTTTATTAAACAAGAAATGAGCTAATTCTTCACATTATTTCTTTCTGTTTATGCCTGTATACTCATTGCTAATAGGGTTCTTTCTGTTCATCTAGATAACTTGCCCCAAAATTGTATTATAATATGATAATTATGAATGTGAATTAAAAATATGTATGTATTATAACTGTAATATTAGGTGAATACAGCTGAAGATGGGAAGGAAGCTATCATTTATGTATGCTCTGCATATATATGTTTATTTGTATGCATACTATGTACCATGATCTGCCCTAAATCCTTTATATGCCTATTTTATTTAATCTTCATGTAACATTTTTAGATAGGTGTGATTATCTCCATTTTATTGATGAAGAAACTGAGGCTGAGATAAGTTAAATAAGTTTCTTAGAATTACACATCTAGTAATTGATAAAGTCTGTTAAAAGGCAGGGCTTTCTGCCTCGCACAACTGTATATGTACTTTCACTAAGCTAAAAAGTATAGATGAGAACTAAAAAGACCCACACAAAGAAAAAAAATTATGAGAACTCTAAAAGTCAAGTCCCAATAACCAAAAACTATTTTCCTAAAACATTTGATTTTCAACTTCTTATTTTCCTCACTAGTGTTTTCTGTTCTTCCCATTAATTGTCCCTTCTCTCCAGTAATTTTAATTATCTTTTTCCTATCACTATGAATTCATTAGAGCAGCTGACATAAATAAGACAAGAGAATAAAAGGATCTAAGGGTAATTAGGCTCTCATCCATGAAAGACAAATTCAGAGAAATTCTCCTTATGAAAATGACTATTACACATAATGAGGAAAGTTTTGCAGCTGCAATGGTAAAAAGATGAATGAATGAGGATGGGGAGTTGGAAAGTTATATTGATGTGTGTATCCACACACATCAAATAATTTACATTTTTGCTTTTATTGGATGGGTTTTTGTGGAAAAAATGAGATTGATCACTCTCAATTTTGTTGCCAGAACATCAGATTAGATGGTATCATACAAAGGAAGATAAAGCCCTATCAAGATCTACAATTCCTAGTCAGTAACATGCTTCTTTTTTTTTTAAAATACAAAACTGCATCTTCATTTGCACACCGTACTTTCAGAATACACATTATCTCTTTAATATATTCTCTTACAAGACAATTGCTATGATTAAAAAAAGCAGTAACTAAATGACATTCTGTTAGAGTAAAGGTGGAAAGATTCCTATCATTGATTCTAAAAGGTGTGTAATGGTTTGCTGTCCAAAGACTAGAAGATAAAGTTGAACAAAAGATACATGAGATCATAGAGGATAATGCCAATTAATCTTTTAAATGCCAATTGTTAAAACCTTTTAAATATAGAGGGAATGCAACGTGCTGATGAGGGGTGAGGGGTCTCTGGAGTCACCCTGCCAGAGTTTGAATACCACTCTGCAAATTACCAGTTTTGTGTCCTTGGGAATGCTACTTAACCTCTCTGGCTGCAGTTTTCTCATCTAAAATGGGATAAATAATCATTGAGAGGATTCGATGAGCTAATTTATATTAAGGCATAGGGCAGTGGCAGACAGAGAATAAGTACTCAATAAATGTTAGCCATTTTTATCAAGGTCAGTAGTAAGTAATCAAGGAGAAGACAGATACTTGTCATACCTTGAGAAATTACTAGCCTTTCACTGTTGGATTTGCATGGTTCAGTTCGTTTGTTTTCTCAGAGCCTCTGCAGAGCATGGCAACAAAAGGATCTAAGCAATTGATGGCTGAGTATATTAAGCTTATCTGTTCTACTGACTATGTCCATTTTAGTGATTTATTTGGAAAAAAAAACAACTACTGCAACTAAAGATAAATTGCTTTTCAAAGTAATGTCTGGTTACTGTGATAGTATAAATAAAACCTGTCACTTTGGGAGTAATTTTAGTACTTAGGGGTTGTTTAAACACACACACACATGAATACACACTCACACACACCACCTCGACTGCAATTTGCTCCTTTCATAGTGCCCTGTGGAAATGTAATTGGATTCAACTGTAAATGTAAATTCTTCTCAGGAGCCATGTTAATACTTGGTCAAACCTTCTCATAAAATTAAACATTTATTTGTTTTCCCATGGTCATTATTTATGAGACATTTGGAACTATGGAATTAATAAATCACTGTCCAAATACCCACTTTGTCATTAGTAGCTACCATCCATAAACACTGCTTTGGGCTATATGTTTAGAAGAGGAAAATTCTCTTAGTAAGTCTGCTAAGGGAAATAAAAAAGGAATATTACTTTATATATATATATATATATATATTTTTTTTTTTTTTGGAGGTACCGGGGGTTTAACCCAGGACCTTGAACATGAGAAGCAGGTGCTCAGCCATTTGAGCTACATCTGCTCCCCTATTACTTGCTCTTTTGTAGGAAGAAAGCAAACCTATATTCAACTTTAAAGAAATTGGGACAATTGACCTTTGTGGTCTTCCTGTTGCCTGGTTTTGCATCTGTGTCTACTCCAAGGTACAAATAAATGGATACCCTGTGGAAATCTTAATTCCACTTGCTCATTTTTCGTTGTTTTCTTTTATGGTGTACAGATTTTGATGTGCATCATTTGTATGCATGACATTTTTTGAGGCATTTTAAAATGGAAAATGTATTCAAATGAACAATTATTATTGGTTCCTCCTGAGGACTTTTGTAAAACAGTAAGATAATTTGATTGGAATTAAAAACCCAACCTCTTCCACCATATCCACCTCTACCTCCCAGTTCCAGCTATCACTCTCCCTGCCCTAGACTATTGCAATACTGTAGTTGGGGCACTGAGCTCTTCTTTCAATCTTCTCCCTTAAAGTCTATTTTCAACACAACTGTCTTCAAGGTAGTATATATTACTCCTCCACTCCAACCTTACAAATCACTCAGAGTGAAACTCAAAGACCATACCATTTGGTTGACCTCTTCACCTATCTCTTTCTCTGTACTGCCTCCCTCCAACTACACTGGCTTTGTCTCCATTCCTGCTCTGAGCACCATTTCCACAGATATCCCTGTGGCTTTGCTCTCTCATATCCTTCAGGTCTTTCTCTAGGTGCAACTTTATAAAAATCCTCTACACCATCCTCACATCTCAGCAGCCTTTATATTATATCCTTTATTCAGGGTTATGTTTATCTATAGCACCTGTCAAAATATGCCAGAGTCTACACTCATCCATTTATTTGTTTATTGACTGTTCCTTCCAATTAGAATAGCTGTCCCTTCCAATTAGGATGCACATTTCCAGGTGGCAAGGACTTTATTTTATTTTCTATCATATGCCAAATGATTAGAATGGTGTTTGGCAAATAATAGGTTCTAAGTAAATATTTTTTCGATGAATCCTTGAAGCCTACTTATTTTAATCTTAGATGGTAAAGTGGAGCCAATTATTTCTCCCTGACTTAATCGAGTTAATCTGTTACACACTGTGTTATATAGAAGGATTATAAGGATGATAGATATGCAATGTTTGAGTCTTTTAATGGAGAAAGCACTTTTATTTTTCAAGTAGGGGCTATTAATGGTGAAGGACAATTTGGTAGTATCTATTAAAATTTGGAAAATTTCTTATACTCGAAGACTCAGCAACTCCAATTCCTGGCTACTTCTGTAGAGCACACTTGCTCAAAAGCACAAGGAGGCATGCAAAAGGATTATCATTGCAGCGTTATTTGTAATGGAATGACTGAAGAAATGATAGAAATTCCACACTATGGAGTACTGTTTAAGCTTCCTAGATTGCTTAAGAAAACACATGAAATGGGTTGGCTTAAACAATGAGTGACTTATCACTCACTCATTTTTGAGATAAGAAAAATGTCCAAATCAACTCATTATCAAGGTGATATTTCCTTCCTGAAGACCAGATGCTTGCAATCTTGGTTCCTCTGCCATATGGCAAGGCACATGGCGGCTTCTGCTGATCTCCCCCTTCTCTTTCTTGTTTCAATGATTTTAGCTTCTTGCTTCTGTGGCTTTCACTCTCTGTCTGAATTTCACTCTCTTATAAAGGGTTCTAGTAACAGAATTAACACCCATTGGACCAAGATGGGGCACACCTTAACTGAAGCACCATTATCAAAAGGTCTTACTTACAATGGGTTTATGCCCACAGGAATGGATTAGATTTAAGAAAATGTTTCTCTGGAGGTACATACTACTTTAAACCACCATAAGCACTCTACAGCAGTTTAAATAAATGAAGGAAGTATATACACACAAGCATTAAGAAATAGCTTTCTGTCTGTATGAATGTGTAAATTCATCTTTCTCTCTTATATCACTGATTGCTTAACTCAAATATATTCTTCTTCTCTTTTCTCATTTCTCCTTTGTCTATTAATTTACTTTTTTTGTTTTCTTTTCTTTTTTTAACCCACATTCAGACCTCTAAATGAGTCATAAAATGCAGTGAAGCAAATACAGAACTTGATGTATTTATTAAAGAGAGTTTAAAGTTCTTGCTTTTAATTTCCAAAGGCAAAATATAATTTTATACCTCTTTGTCTAGAACAAAGGAAGGGAAAAAAACAACAACAATGAAACCATTATGTTTTATTTGAGTGCAGATCTCTGTTTTCTTTCTCCTTTGGTCCTTGATTAAAAGAAAAAAATCATATAACTGCTTTATGCCTTTGTTTTTTTTTTCTTTTTCATTTATGCCACAGTGAAGTCAAATCAACAATGCAGGAAGAGAAATCCACTGAGATGGCATGTAAATAATAGTATTTATACAAAGATCTAGAACAATTTATTTGGAGATAACCTAAAATACATATTGCTATTAAAGGCTTCAAAAATAGCTATAGATTTCTAATTTCCAAATTCCCCTGGCTCTGTTCATATGAATCTACAGCTATTCATTGATTATTTATTGAGTACCTTCTTTATATCCTGTGATGTTCAAGGTGCTAGGAAAACAAAAGAAAATTTTTAAATCATTGTCCTATCCCTACTGAAAGAGACACAACAATACATAAAATAAGTGACAAAAATGTACTATGTTATTAAAAGGTGAAATATGCTTTGGGAAATAAAATATAGAGCAAGATAATGAGAATGATGAGTGGGGGAGGCATTCAAGCATCACATGGAATTCAAGAAAAGGGGCGGTGTTAGAGGGATTAAAGGATAAGAGCATAGCATGCTCTCTTCTTTTGAAAGGTGGAACCCAAAAATTGCAAAGGCATTTCTGCTCACATTCTGTTGGCCAGAACCTAGTCACATGGCCATACCTAACAGTGAGGAAGACTAAATATATTCTTTAGCTATATGGTTCTCAGCCCCCCTAAAATAAATTTCTATTGCTATGGAAGAAAGGACTATAGTTATCAGTGGGAAAACTAACTGTCTTTCCCTCTCTCAGTGAATACACTCACAGAACAGGGAAAAGAAACAAGTCTGTTAATATACAGTACCTGAGCTAGTTCAAAACAGGATATTTTAAACAGTAGTCCTCATTGTTTGCTTTTCAGTTTCACACCAGGGATCTGGAAATATCACTTACAAGTGACCTGCCGACATTCCTCCCAACTCTCCATTATGTCTTTTTTTTTTTTGAGTAAAAAGGCTACTTGCTGTTTTTAAGTTTATTTCTGAGTTGCAAAGATGGTTTCCCCTTCCCCATTTTTAGAATTTCCTGTATTCCCCATTCGATCTTGGCTGCCACAACCAGACAGACAGAAAGCGTGAGGACCTTCTTTTTCGTGCATCTATAGTGAAAACCTTAGTAGCAGACATTAACTGCCTTTCCATTATGTCTTAAGGTAAATTGCTTTAATCATAAAGTCTTCTTCCTCTCCTCCACTGAGCATACCAGAGCCTGGAAATTCAAATGAATCTTAATAGAAGGTAAAGGATTAAGTTTATGGAACCAAGTATATTAAAATATTATTTGTAGTCAAATCCTCTTTAATTCTCCAAAGATAATTACATTAGTCATGCCTCCTCCACAGAAATATTAACTTGAATAATTAAAAAAGCAACATTTTCTACCAACATCAGCAGGTCCCAAACATCCAATTCCCCTTTCTTTCCTTCCTTTGCCTCCTTGTCCTCTTATTCTTTTCTCTTTTGACTTCTCTTTGTCTTTGACTTCTCCCTTTCATTTTCATTCTCATTTATTCATTCATTTCATTTTTCATTTCCTTGGCTTTTTCATTCTTAAAAATATTGTTTTCATTTTTGCAATTTTAGATTTTAATGAAAACTGTAAGGATAGAAAGAATACATATGTCCTTTAATGTATAATAAGTATAGAATATCAATTGTATTTAGAGATGTTTTAAAGATGAAGTCACCAGAATCTGATTACGTGGTAGGTTTAATATATGACAAGTGATAAATTCATGTGCTGTTGTATTTTGGAACTGTATGTATTCCAGAAAATCATGATGGACTGAGGGAGAGTGTAAACTACAATGTAAATCATTACCCATGTGGTCCAGCAGTGCTCCAAAATGTATTCACCAAATGCAATGAATGTCCCATGATGATGAAAGAGGTTGTTGATGTGGGAGGAGTGGGGTAAGGGGGGATAGGGGGTATGTGGGACCTCTTGTATTTTTTGAATGTAACATTTAAAAAAATAGAGAGAAAAAAAAAGTGGAATTACAAGAAAATAAATAAATAAATAAAGTTAATCAATTCCTGTGGGTATAAACGTATTGCAAGTAGTAGGAACTTTTGATGAGTTAAGGTGTGGCCCAGGATGGCTCTTAATTCTCTTACTGGAGTCTTTTATAAGAGAATGAAATTCAGACAAAGAGAGAGAAAGCCACAGAAGCAAGAAACTGAAAGCAATAAAACCCAGGAGAGAAGGGAGAAATCCAGCAGATGCTGCCATGTGCCTTGCCATGTGGAAAAAGACCCAAGGATCACTGGCAGCCAGTCTTTGGGAAGAAAGCATCTCCTTGGTGATGCTGTGATTTGGAAATTTTCTCAGTCTCCAAACATAAGCTAATAAATGCACAGTGTTAAAAAGCCAACCCATTTTACGTATCTGTTTTAAGCAGTCTAACAAACTAAAAAGAATAAAATTAAAGTTGGAAATACCACAGCTTCCAACAGCTTCTGACACGAACTACAAAGACTGCAATAAATCAATTCATTAAATGATTTTTCATTTTACAAATTTCAATTACATCTAAACTGGTGTTATGCCAGACTCCACAGTTTAAAGACAATCCTAAAGTTTGATCTTCAGATGTCTTTTGCAAGTGTTGGGGCCTAATCACCTGCACTTCAGATCAACTGGCTACAAATTTGGGGGTTCTCACCAACCCCTTGGGTTCAATATTTTGTTAGAATAATTTGCAGAACTCATTGAAAGCTCTATATTTATGATTATAGTTTTATTATAATAAAAGGATACAAATAAGAAACCAAAAGAAGAGATACATAGCATGAGGTCTGAGAGGGTATCAAATGCAGGCTTTGACCTCTTTTCCACCTGGAGTCAGAACACATCATCCTGCTGGCATAGAGATGTCATCATCAACTGTGGAAGTTCATGGAGCTTAGGGTCTACAGTTTATATGGGATTTCATTATACAGGCATGAATATTGGAATTAATGCCCATGTGGTCACACTTATCTCCAAAACCCCCTCCTATCCCAGAAACAGGGTAGTTGGACATGGCTCAAAATCCCAAACCCTCACCTCCCTACCTGTCTAGAATAGCCAACCTCTCCACTAAGACTCCAGATGTTGCCCTACACTGTGATCTCATTAGGATATGAATTATCAGGCAAAGTCCTTAGGCCACCATGAATAACAAGAAAACACTCCTATCTCAGAAAAATACCAAACACTCAGATATTAATGCCTCAGGAACCACAGACAAAGACCAAGCAAACTTTTATTATGTTACTATTCTATAGGTTAATATTTAATTTTTACTTTCTAAAAATTTTTTTATAAAGGGTATGTATTTGGGATAGGAGCTTACAGATACCAGGCTATAAAGCGTGGGTTACTTCTTTCACCAAATTCTATTTCCACATGTTGGAACAAGATGGCTGCCAACATCTATCAGGGATCCGGATTCATGGGTCTCTCTTTTCCCAAGTCTTGCTTCTCTCTGGGCTCAGGGTTCCTCTCTTCCCAGGACTTGCTTCTCTTTCCCCTATGTACTTATGTTACAGCAGAGTGAAGTCAGGTGTGTGCGGTATTGAAGGCCAGGACATGAGAATTCTGAGAAGGAAGATTTATTTCGACCAGTTGGACTAGGCAGACTCTTGTCCTGATAAAAACTGAGCCCTGAATAGAATTTTTGGGTCCCTTTCATACAGAAAATGTAAGAGTAGGGAGTCAAATGGTGCTTACATGCAAAAGAATGTTTTATTAGTTTCTTCAAGTGTTTTATCTGAGTATTAGATAGGTTATTTCCTCCAGGTAAGCTTGAATTAACACATATCCCCCACATTTCAAGTAAGTTTAACACATTTGGTTTGCATCCTCCCTGAATATCCAAAGCCTATGTTTTCTAGGATTATTAGATATAGAATAAGTTTGAATTTATGCACAGGCTATATTACTTACTTTCCAGGACTCCAGTTTAAGACTTCAGCATCAAACTCTAACATCAAAACTCCAACATTAAAAACCTTCCAGCTCTGTCCTTTGCTATGTCTTTTATCTGTGAGTCCCCACACAACAAGGGTGGGATCTCAAAGCCCTACTAGCACAAGATAATCTAATATAATCAGATTATCCAATATAATCTAATATGCCCAGAGGAAAAGACCAGTTTACAAACATAATCCAATATTTGTTTTTGGAATTCATCAATAATATCAAACTGTTACACTACCTATTTACTTTTTTTTCATTTTAATATATTTATCACCCCTTTAATATATTTTTTATCTTCTATTATCTCTTTTTTTTAAGATACATAGATCACAGAAAATATTATGTTAAAAAATATAAGAGGTTCCCATATACCCCCACCCACTTCTCCCTCATCAACAACCTCTTTCATCATTGTGGCACATTCATTGCATTTGGTGAATACATTTTGGAGGACTGCTACACAACATGGATTATAGTTTACATTGTAGTTTACACTCTCTCAAATTCCATTCAGTGGGTTATGGCAGGGTATATAATGTACTGCATCTGTCCAAATCACACCTCTTTGACCCTCTCCTTGCCCTCAGCAACTCCTGTGGCCACTGTCTCTACACCAGTGATATAGTTTCTTCCATTGCTAGAGTCACAATAGTTCTATAGTAGAATACCAGTAAGTCCACTCTAGTCCATATTTTATTCCTCCAACCTGAGGACTGTGCAAAGGTGATATCCACTCCTCCTTTAAATTGAGAGAGGGCTTAGATCCCACATGGCTGATGAATGGGATTCTTCTGCTTGCAGTTGTAGACCTCTCTCCATTACCTGGTGTGGTGACTGACCATCCTCAACTCCCTGTCAGCTGACATGGGTAAGTCCAATGAACCAGAGAGTAGGTGTTGCAACTTTGCTGAGGCTCAGGGCCTAGATGGCACATGGACAGTCCAGGTAGTCAAGTCTCCTGAGCATACACCAACCCCAGTGCCAAAAGACAGTTTATCAGTACAGACTCGCCACTTTGTAAGACCTTCCTGTGTAAAATAGAAGATTAATGTCAGCCAGTCAGGAACATTTCCACACTTAGCTCCACATTTGCCCTATATGAGCTGCCCCTTCCTCCTCCCTCTACGTAGCTCCTTTCTTCTTTCTGAATGGGATTCTGCCCGATTCAAGAATTGCTCAGTAAAGCTACATGAGGCAGCGGACTTGGCCCAGTGGTTAGGGCGTCCATCTACCACATGGGAGGTCTGCAGTTCAAACCCCAGGCCTCCTTGACCCATGTGCAGCTGGCCCATGCATAGTGCTGATGCGCGCAAGGAGTGCCCTGCCACACAGGGGTGCCCCGCGTAGGGGAGCCCCACGTGCAAGGAATGCACCCTGTAAGGAGAACCGCCCAGCACAAAAGAAAGCACAGCCTGCCCAGGAATGGCGCCGCACACACGGAGAGCTGACACAAGATGATGCAACAAAAAGAAACACAGATTCCCATGCCGCTGACCACAACAGAAGCGGACAAAGACGACGCGACAAATAGACACAGAGAACAGGCAACAAGGGTGGGGGGGGGGGGAGGGAAGAGAAATTAATTAATTAGTTAATTAAAAAAAAAAGCTACATGAAAAGTTTTTTTTTCCTTTTATCACCAAGTCTCCAGAAATGTTCTTTTTTTCTCTGCCAACTTGCCAAATTAGCTGCATCCTTTCTATGAGCTACCAAAAGGAACTTCTATACATATTAGTTCATACTCCTATTTATATTACTTATTATTAATTTTATGATGATCACATTCTCAAGATAATTATACTATCTTTCTAACAGCCCTTTCCATTTCAAAATGTTGTTGATTTTTTTTCTCTCCAAACTTAGATGATTTCATTGAACACAGGGGCTGGCATTCCTAACATCCTTGCAGATTTTACATGTAAATGAAGAAGTAATCTAGATTTAGAAAATGTATTTCTGAAATTAAAGGTATTGTCCAATTGGTGCCTGCACTAATTAGTCAAATGTTGGTGGT
Organism: Dasypus novemcinctus; assembly: GCF_030445035.2. Taxonomy (NCBI): domain Eukaryota; kingdom Metazoa; phylum Chordata; class Mammalia; order Cingulata; family Dasypodidae; genus Dasypus; species Dasypus novemcinctus. The sequence goes on along the minus strand of NC_080673.1, from coordinate 52,443,513 downwards.
TTAATCTGTCTTGAGAAGATTAGGAATTACATTCCAAACATGATGACTTTACTGAAAATTGTCCATCTGTCTCTCTTGTCTCTCTCTCTCCTTTAATAGTTTGGAGTCTTTTCCACAATAAGATCATGTTCCTTTTGCCCTGTTTCATCTTGCCTTTTTTAACGCTTCCCTCCTTCCCTTGCTTCCCCCTCCATCATCCCTCCTCCCTCCCTCCCTCCTTTCCTACCAGTTCTGATTGAACCTAATTTTGTTATAAAGATTAAAACTACTAAACCCTAAGTGAACAAACAGAAATCTAAAGCAAAATGACTCTTTAGGAACAGATGGATTAAAATCTGTTTGACAACTGTGTTCTGCCTTATTAAATACCTTTAAAGGTACTATGACTTTTCATTTTATGAATTTCAATTACATGTACATAAATTTGAACAATTGTTGGCATATACATGATGTAACTAGGCGTGTCTAGGGACAATGTTTGATTTGCATATTTCTTCTAATAACTGTGCTCAAAACTTCCCTCTCCCAACCATCTACATGTAGAATTTTATGAGTCACAAATCATAAATCAATTATCTAAGTCAGGGCTTAGCAAATTATTTATAGTGAGCAAATATGGTCCTCCCATGGCCTGTTTTTTTCAGCCTGAGATAAATATGATTTTTAGATTTTTGAATGGTTTAAAAATGTCAAAAGAAGGATAACATTTTTTAAAGTGAAAATTATATGAAATTCAAATGTCGGTGTTCATAAACTGAGTTTTATTGGAAAACAGTCACATCCATTTGTTTATATATTATACATGGATGCTTTCCCACTACAACTGCAGAACTGAGTAGTTGTGACAGACATAATGGCCCACTAGGCCTAAATAGTTACTCTCTGGCTCTTAAAAGAAAAAGTTTGCCAACCCCTCACCTAGGCTTCACTGTAGCATAAGAACCTGCACTCTTTGAATAATTAGGTGTTGATGTTTTCTGTTGGCTATAGAAAATTCGCTTCTAGGAAGTTGAAGTGACTATTTTGATTTTCTTAGACAAGGAAGAATTGTATTAAAATGAGCAAAGCCAGAAAAGCACCTTTGCATTCATATAGGGAAGAGATTTTTAACCAGGGGTCCACAAGATTTTAGGGGGTCCATGAGCTCGAATTGAAAAAAAATCACCTTATTATTTTTATTTTCTCTGAACTCTCACTGAAATCTAGCATTTCCTTCACTTATGAATGCATGTAATAAATTACTGTAGTATTCATTTCATATCACATTACAGTTGCTACATATCTCTAAAAATCACTTATCTCATCTATACATTGAAATTACCGTAGTTGTTTTAGACCTGATGCTAGTTGAATGTCATAAAACTATCTACCAGTACACTCTGAGAAGGGGTCCATGGTTTTCATCAGACTGGGAAAGGGGTCCATGGAACAAAAAAGTTAAGGATCCCTGATGTGGGGCATCAGCTTCAGTGGTGATCACAGAGGGAGGTCTGTGCTTAGGAAAGCACCCCCGGCTGGAATCCCCTTCCTCTGTTCCCTTTTGAATGATCTTTGGAGCATGCCTGAGGGGCTGTAGAAGGATTTCTTCTCTGTCATTGACGGCCTTGGCACTTAGAATATTATTGCAATGTAAATTTCTTCATTGTCTTTTCCTTATTCCTCTACTCTTTTTTTCTAAATTGTTGTTTTTTTTCTCATTTTTGTAACTGAGGGTGCTTCACATTGACAACCATATACATGAGGGAAGTTTTCTCTTTATTTTGGGTCTCATTGATTTTTCCCTTCTCACTTTTCAGGTTAGTAAATTATTGGGAATCCATTCACAAAAGTATTTAAACTTTTGGCTGAAATTGGCAAATGTGAAGGTAGAAGCATGATGATAAATCAAAGTGTATTTTCCTCTTTCTCATGATGTAAGGTGTTATTCTGAGATAGCACACACCTAGTCATGTCAAATATCAGGGAAAATAAGCTTGCTTACGCAGTAGTATGAAGGAAAGAGATTTTTTCATTTTTATGGAAGCAACAATCAACCAACAAGTAGTTATTGAATACCCACAGGGAATGAACTAATGAACTATCTAGTTGGCCAAAATTGCTTCCATGAGCAGTCATAGTGACTGATTTTATGAGACCGCAAATTTTTGGAAACTATTTGCAAATCCAATGGTTCAGTCAGAAAGATTCAGATTAGTTGGGTTTTGTCTAAGGGAAATTTTTCTGAATGTAATCAGATATGAGGAGCTGATATTTATACAGTAAAATAATTCCATTTTCCCTAGAACCAAACATGTGAATACTTTTCATATGAAGAAAAGGATATTTTCATGACCCACTATGATAAAGAAGAAGGCTGTTAGAATCTTCCAGCAGGCTGCTCCACAGGACTCTGAGCCAGGCAAGAGACTCTGCCTTTTCATTGCTCTCCTTCATTATAATGTGAACAAAGGAGCTGTGTTGGAGCAGAGGAATAATCAGATTGCCATTTGCTGGCACCTGACAACCTTGCAGGCATTTTTGCTTGAATTTCTGGAGGAAGAGAAGTCTCAGGACCAGTTCACAACCTCCAGGTCATTCATCCTTCTGTCTCTGCATAGGCCTAAATAAAAAAGGGGAATGTGATGAATTACATAGTCTTCATCACACTAAAAATGAACATATGAGCAATACCAGGAAAAATGGTTTTAATATTTCATGCAGGGCAACTATATTACAAGTAGAAGTATACTCTATTCTTCTATAAGGTGCAAAAATAGTCAAATTGCCACAGTGTCATCTAGTGAAATTCCTAGAATATAGATTCTCAAAAGAAAACTTCATGACAATGGACAAATTATTGAAAAGGGGTTTTATTGAAGATTATAAAACTGTTTTTCATGTGACCGAGGCCAACATTTCAAATTAGAATTCTATAAAGCATTTCCATAGAGAATGAAGCAAAGTAATCAAAGGATATAGCTTTCTGACCTCTAATTTTATATCAACTAGAATCTGGAGAACCTAAGGAATAGCACATTCTTGAGATGACTCATTTCAAATAGTAATTATTATTTCCAAGATTATATAAGCTCTACATTAATGCAATACGCTTTTATTCAGCTTCTGGCCCAATAGTCCTGCTAAGGTTAAAAAGGAGACGCTTCAGAATTTTAGGTGTTTTGTAAGTACCTAAATTGCAGGTACTTGGTATTATTGATTTAGATCAGGGGTCAAGAAACTATTTTCTACAAAGAGCCAGACAGTAAATATTTTAGGCTTTGCAGTCTATTTGTCTCAGTAGCAATGACTCAGCTCTGCCACTGGAGTAAGAGGGATGTTTTGTGGGGCTCCAGAGCTGTCGGCTCTGTATATATTACTGTTTTGACTCTGATGGCAATCTTAGGAAATATATACTATAATATCCCATTTTATATATGAGGAAACTGAGAAACAGAGAACCCCAGAGCTTTCAAAGAATTTAAATACCCTCTGTGGTAGTTTAAAGCTTTTTATGAACTCCAGAAAATCATGTCCTTGGGGCTAATCCATTTCTGTGGGTATAAACCTATTTTAAGCATAACTTCTTTGGATTAGGTTACTCAGTAGGGTGTGAACCTGGGTGTGTCTAATCCTTTTATGAAAGTCCTTTATAAATGGGATGAATACAGAGAAAGGAAAAGCCACGAAAGAAGACAGAAAAAGCCGCAAGAGCACAAAATTGAAATCAATGGAACCCGGGAGAGAGAAGTCAGAAGCTGAAACAACAAAACCTGGGAGGAGATCAGCAGATACTTCCATGTGCCAGTCTTTGGGGAGAAAGGATTAATTTATGACGCCTTGATTTGAACACTTTCATGTTCTCAGAACTGTAAGCTTTTAACCTAACAAATCCCCATTGTAAAAGACAACCCATTTCTAATATATTGATTTTGGCAGTTTTTAACAAACTAAAACACCCTCTATGAAACTCACTCTAGTTGAATATAACAACTCTTTTTACATCGGTAAATATTTTTCTACCTTCATTTTAAGACTGAAAACTGCCCTATAATCCTTATTCTAAATGGGGTCTGGCCAATGATAGTCTTCTCCAGAGAATACACTCAAGAAATTTTAATTGCTTACTTTCTTTTTTTAAATTATGAATAATTTGTTGAAGATTTGCCTAACATATGTGAGATTTTTTAAGGGCTTTTTCATCATTAGCTTATTTAATTTCACATGTAAATTTAAGGGTCTTTTTTCAGCTTAATTCCTAAAGTGCTTCTGCCATTTTAGGGCAATAAGCTATATGGGTTTCACCTTCTGTTGTGATTTGGAACTGTATATATCCCAGATTAAAAAAAAAAAACACAAAAAATTTAGGATTAAACCTAAATGCATCCTTGTGGGTATAAACCCATTATAAATAGGATTTTTTGAGGAGGCTACTTCAGTTAAGGTGTGGCCCAACCCAATCAAGATGGGTCTTAATCCTGTTCCTGAAGTCCTTCAGAAGCAGAATGAAATTCAGACAGATAGTGATAAAGCCACAGGAAACAAGAAGCTGAAATTCAGTGGAACCTGGAAGAGAATGGAGAGGCAAAGAGGCTGCCATGTGTATTGCCATGTGACAGAGGAACCAAGTACCAAGGATTGCCAGCAGCCAACCCCAGAGCACCAGATTTGGAGAAGAAAGCATTGCCTTGATAATGCCTTGATTTGGACTTTCTCTCAACCTCAAAACTGAGTTAATAAATTCCCATTGTTTAATCCAACACATTCCATTGATATTTGCTTGAGCAGCCAAGAAATCTAAACATACCTTTTTATCTCCATTCCTGCACTACCTGGAATGCTCATGTATTACTTCAATCAACAATCTTGTTTTATAATGTCATGGTGAGTCATCTGTGAACTCTTCCTCCACTGTTCAAGCCCTTCACCCCCAGCCTGACCTGACTGCAGCACAGTCTCCAGCATAATCTGGCGGCTCCCTCCAAGACTGCTTTCATGATCAAGCTTCCTGACTGCTTCTTTCTCTCTTGTTTACCTGCCTTCTCTTCCTTGGGACAGACAAAAATAGGTTTGGGCAAAGATGTACATACCTACATCCCACGGCAGTAACTTCTCATTGTAACAACCAGGAACCATAAAAAATAATTGCCAAAGAAAAGCCTAATAATTCATGAAGCAGGAGGAAAATAAATGTTCTTTCAACATACCTGAAGGCTAGGGCAAGAACTCAGCATGTCACAGTGATAATAAAACCAATCCTTTTGCCATATTAGAACAAAGGAGGAATAGACTTCTCACAAGCAGTGCTCTTCAGAAACAATATTCAACTCTATGACAAAAATATCTTCCTCCTATAACTGTGTGGATGATGACTTAGAAATAGAAAGGAAGGCCTCAATTTCTTGATCTGTAAAATGATATATGTTTTGATTTTTAAGATCAATATAATATTCTAATATTCAAAAATTGTGCTTTATATCCTGAAATATTAGAAATATATTTAATGGGGATATCAAATAATTTTTAATAGATGTGTTGTAGCTATAAATTAACAATGTGCTTGCATTTGATTTTGTTTTTTAACTAATTGAATTATATAACCTTGAAAGTTAAAAAAAAAAGTGTCTCCTGAAGACTGGCTGGAAGGTTTTGACAAGAAGATGTTCAACACCTGAAACATAATCCACCATGAGGCAGTAATTTGTGATAGAATATCTCTAGCTTTGAAAAGTCTGTGATATATTCCAACATATTTGGCCATTTCTACTATCTTTAATTGAATTGCCTGGTGTATAGCAAGCAATCTTCCTCATACCCAATAGCTTTTATTTTATTACACTGCTTCATCATTTATATACATTGGAGGCACCAGGGCCAGTAATGGAAACTAGGACCTTGTATGTGGGAAGCTGGTGCTCAACCACTGAGCTACACCCACTGCCCATAGCATATTTTAAAAGTCATTTTAAGCAACCTTCAGTGGATCCAAATTGAACTTTAATTATATGATTTCCATTTCTGTCTATGATGGATTCACATCAAACTAATTCTCTCTCCAGCAACACTGGTAGAACCTGGTTCCTCAACTATATGTCTCTCTGGTTCCATTTCCCCAGAGGATAATTTTCCAGGCTAATACTGAAGATAATAAGTGGTGGTAACCCGAACCAGGCTGGAGGGGGTTCTGATTGGGGATGGGAATTCTGCTTCTTCTATAAACGTTCAGTTATTTATCCTGCTCTTATCCCTGTTTCTCCCTACTCAGAGGTACAGGTTCAAGCATTGCAAAACATTACTAGAATCCTATTTCAGAGTTGACTGACTTCCTTTAGGTCTTTCTTCTGGAAGCTTACATTTTCAACTTCATCATTTGGCCAAGTCAGGTTTCACTTGTCCACTTCCTGTTTTTCAAAACTTTGACATCACTTGCCTGCACTAATCTCCTATAACTCATTATCCTTATAGATTTACATCTCTTAAATTCTGTTGCTGATATTTTTAGTAAGATTTCAGGAGAGAAAAACCACATACACTTTAATCTGCCATATTTACCTCAAAGAATGCACTTTCGTCCTTTTTTAAAAAATATTTTATGTGGACACTTCTGTTTATCTATTTTTTATGGTATGAAAAATAAATATCCTTTAAATATTATATTATAAAAAGTGCTAACATCAAAATTCCCATAGTGTTTATGGGTATTCCCTGCAAAATTTAGGAAAAGTACAGTTATACTTTTCTCAACCACATTTCTTTATTTTAATTATATAATTTTGGTTTTACATTCTGATCAAAATGATAATAGTCTTTTGGTCATGACTCATTTATCTATTTCATTCATAAATTAAATCTCTACTTTTCCCCTGGGTTCTCTAAATCATTTCATAAGTAATGCCTCAAGTCTATTTTAACCTATATGTTGCCCTCTCCCTCCATTAATTTGTCTTGCTAAGTTACCTACAGTCTGGATTTTCTTCATGGTTTTTTATTTTCCCAGGAAACTGGAAGTTAGAAAGGTCTGATCTGATTCAGTTAAATTTTTGGCAGGGGAAACTCATAACGTGGTATTGTGTTCTTTTATCAAAAGTTGCAGAATATCTGGTTGTTCCTCTTTTAGTTATGCTAGCCTGCCCTGGATGATCATTGCTTTGATTTCTATGGGTTATGAAATGATGATATTTTAAATTGATAATTTCTTTTTATGGGCGGCGGACTTGGCCCAGCGGTTAGGGCATCTGTCTAACACATGGGAGGTCCGCAGTTAAGACCCCGGGCCTCCTTGACCCGTGTGCAGCTGGCCCACGCACAGTGCTGATGTGCGCAAGGAGTGCCCTGCCACGCAGGGTGTCCCCTGCATAGGGAAGCCCTATGTGCAAGGAGTGCGCCCCGTAAGGAGAGCCGCCCAGCATGAAAGAAAGGGCAGCCTGCCCAGGAATGGTGCCGCCCACCCAGAGAGCTGACACAACAAGATGATGCAACAAAAAGAAACACAGATTCCCGTGCCGCTGACAACAACAGAAGCGGACAAAGAAGACGCAGCAAATAGACACAGAGAACAGACAACGAGGGGGGGAGGGGGAAAGGGGAGAGAAATAAACAAATAAATCTCTAAAAAATGTTTTTCTTTTTATTAGTTGGAATACTTACATTATAGATAACCTTTTCCTTTGCTAACTTTGTTTGCTCAGTTGTACAATTTGAATTGAAAGGGTAGAGTAAGCAACCAATTCTTCCCCTTTATTTATCAGCTTAAAAAAAAAGGAACTAATTCACTAGCATTGTCCCCTAGTGGCTGATGGCTTTGTTTTGTTGGTGGTGGTGTTATATATGCTTTAGTTTTATTGTGAACTCATGTATTCAAACATATTTTATATGCTTCAATTTATTACAGCTGTTATCCTCATGAAATTGCCCTGGGCTTGGCTAGAGCTGTCTTTTTTAGGTTGGCTCCTCACAGTGTTTGATAATGTACTTGCTATCTGTTACGACATGATATTTCAGACTTATCTTGTATACTTTCTGCCACAGACTTAAAATGAGCTACTACCTCAAGAATCTCTGGCACTTTTAGGGAAAATAATATTTTTAAAATAATTCGAGCATTTTGCAACTGGATCTGTCATAATGTCTATGTTTTTTCAATTGACAGAACTAGGATTTGTTTAATGTTAAAAGAAAAATGTATCTTGAACACATACTGTTAATGATTAAAATTTACATATAGAGAGTTTTCTTCTTAATCTCTACTACCTTATATCTATTTACTTTCTTCCACATCAAGAATCTCATTTCTCATGACACTGGGAATGATACAACAAGAATGTCACATAATCACTCATGCTTCATATCACTATACACGCACACAAACACCAGTGTCAGAATAGTAACACCAAAATTACCACAAATAATATGATCTTAGGCTGGAGTTCCTAGAAGTAGAAGCTGAGCTGAGGAATATTTTTGCAAGTGATTTATTGTGGGAGGACTTTCAATAGAAAGCCATAAGGGAAACCAGGAGATGTAGGGGAAGAAACCAGGCAAAGATATAGTTTCATGGAAAGTTGTACCTTAGCTCAATGCCATGGGGTACTACGGAGCATGAATTGCACCACAGAGTTGTCTCACTGAGAGGTAAGGAAGTTGAGCTAGTATATCTACTGGTCTTTGGCTATAGGCCAACCCAAATTGGGATTATGGGACTTGCATAAATGCCCAGGCATTTCCAAGCAAGGTGGCTCCCATCGGCCAAGGGCAATCATCTGAATAAAGCCACAGGTGTGAGTCATTAAAAGCCAATACTCAAAGCAGCTGAGATGTGGTTATACTGACCTAGTAAATGAGATCTGGGCAGCACACCAAGAATATCCTTATAGTTCACCCCTTGTACTACTCAAATCCACTTGCTTCTCCCATTAAGTTTTCTCTGTCCACTCCCACACAGCTTCTCTATAATTTTCATTTTCTCCAATTTCTGGGAGAAATTTACAAGAGGAAAGTCAAAATATATCATCCACTGCTACAGCTGTCTCCAAGAAAATTGCTGACATTTATCATGACTTTTCTCTACCACTCATTCTAGATTCTCATCATTTTCATCTAGCACTTCTGATGGTTAGGTGGCTTGCCTGGTAGGATAAATCAGACCCTCATACCTGAATTTCTGGCTATTACATTCTTAAAAAGCTGTGGTGGTTTTACTTGCCCCTTTACAATGAAAACTGGGCATATAAATGTGACCCGTGTAGACGTACTCCTCTCTGCTCCATTATTAGCAGCGACCAATGTTCTCATGATGACCATGCTCACTTAGCCATGCTAGTATGCTGACACTTTATTGTACAGTTGGTCTTCTTGCAGGAGGAGCTCAATGTGCAAGGCAGTAGCTGTAGCTGTAATTTTAGAAAGACTTTTAGTGTGTCTCCCGGTGGGAGCATTCCATCTTTGCAAACCAGGAACCCTAGAATTATGGGGATGTAAAACACACATTCCTCAAGTGGGTCATCAGGACTGATAGTGAGTATGGCCATTCCAGTTTCTACCACCTTGATTCTAGGACTCATGTATTCTAACAACCTTGGTAAGCAAAAATCCCTGCCACTCTCTATGAGCCCATTGCACAAGAACTATGGAAAACTAAAGGCACAGGTTGGCCGGCATCTACTAAATGAGTTATTCTGTCCATTTTTCATGTCTGCAGTGAATAATCTTAGTAAGCATTAAAGTGCAAAACAATTATTCTTTTTTTTTCCACTTGCATAATTTTGTCTACATGCCTCTACTAAATTTTGTCTCTGAGCCTCTAATCTTGCTCCTTCCAGACCCTTGATTTGTTCAGCCATTTACCACCACTGCTCATGATGTATGTATCTGTCTTAAGTTCTTGTCCTTTATGACAGATAGCAAATAATGGGGTAAATTAACCAATGGGAATTTATTGTCTCACTGATTTGGAGGCCGAAACGTTGTTTTCCTCCAGGGATTGCAATGTTCTGGCTGGCTGGTAATCCTTCCACTTCCTTGCCTTTCCCATCACATGGATATGTCCTCTCCTTTCTCTTCTGGCTTCCACTGACTTCCAGCTTCTGCTTTTCCTCATGACTTTCTCTTCAAAAAGCTTCTACTAGTAGGATTAAACCTAATCTCCTTCAGTTGTGCCATACCTTTACTAAAATTACCATCTTCAAAAGGACTTACTTTCAATGGGTTTATACCCACAGAAGGGATTAAAAAAATGTTTCATTTTTTTTTTCCCCTAGGATACATAATTCAATCTCCTACAATATCCTTACTACAGGCTTCTCTTAAAATACAGAATGGATGATCAAGTGCCTCAACTCTATTTCTGCTCCCTGGGAAGATTTCCTTTACTACCGTCTTCCAGGTACACTACTGAGTGGAGCTGTAGTATAGCAGTGGCCCATTTTCAACACTTATCAACATACAAGCTGACCCAGCCAGAAATCAAACCAGCATATTTTTCCCTCTTCCATAAGTTTGTCATAGGTTACCCTTCATGAGTTCATAAATGTGAGCTGAAGAATAGGTGCTGATGTGTAACAGCCAGATGACATTAGGTTTTGGGCCACTTGTTCATGAAGCTTACTGTACCTTCTGAACCAGCTCAGGCCCTTTCCCAGATGTACAACTTCCATCTTATGATGAATTGTTGCTGTGGTCAGTTGACCTTATGATTTGTTGGGTTTGACAGCAACCAGTAAGCAGTTCTGGCCACATGAGACTATTTTGAACAACTGTACACAAATCAATTGGAAATTCCTTGATAAAACAATACTTTTCCGAGAAACAGACCAATTATGATAGAATAAACAGAGAAAATATTGAGAGGCCAAAAAAGCATTAGGTCCAAAGTTTTCACATGTATATTGCACCAAACCATTAAAGACAGTTTCTATTCTACTTAAACTAGTTCAGAAAAAACAAAGCAAAGGAAGACTTCCAATTTTGTTTTATGAAGTGATTATGAGATTGATCTTAATAGTCAGCAAAGATTGCACTAAAAAAATCCACAACTACAAATTATTCGCTGTTTCTGGTATTAAAGCAAAATTCTTATATTAGAATATTATATTACCTATTCTTATATTATTCTTATATTAGAATATTATATTACCTATTCTTATATTATTCTTATAATAGAATATTATAATACCAAAATTCTTATATTCTGGTATTAAAGCAAAATTCTTATATTTGCATATTAGCAAAGGGAAAGACTTACCATGCTGCCTAACTTAATATATAAATCTAACATAACATAATAAAATACCACACTTAAAAAAATTCAGGAGCTAGACAGTGGATCATAAAGTTCATCTAAAAGAATAAACAAGGAAAACAAAACAAAACAAAACAGAAAAACCCTGAAAGCATAAAAAAGAAATGGAAGTCTAAAATCTATCAGTCATTAAAACATTACAAAACAGAAAAACCCTGAAAGCATAAAAAAGAAATGGAAGTCTAAAATCTATCAGTCATTAAAACATTCCCTATTACTAAAACATTATTGAATGTATAGACAGACCAAGGGAACAAAATAGTCTATCTACAAACAGACCCAATTGCATATGAAAAATTAGTATCTGTTCAAAGCAGTGCTTCACATCAGTGGGAAAAAAATGGGTCTTTTAGTAAGTGTTGAGATAACTGGACAGCCCTGTGAGAAAAAAGAATGGACAATTGGACTTATTCTCTATTATATAACAAAATAAATTTCAAATAGATAAGAAAATTAAATTTAAAAAGTCATGTAATTCCTAGAAGAATACAAGTTGCAAATTGCTCTATAATCTGGGAAAAACTTTCTTAACTATGAGTGTGAATTTAAAAAAGATTGAAAAATTCAATTATATAAAAATGTAAAAAATATTCACATGGCAAAATTTCAGTAAGCTGACAAATTGGGGAAAATGCTTGTACATTATATCACAGATAGAAGTTAATATCTCTAATATATAAAGAACTTCAAAAAGTAAAGAAAAAGGCCATCCACTTTAGAGAAAGGTGGACCAAAAATATGTAGATTATCTCCCAGAAAAAAAGTAAAAGCTCCTAATCATAAGAAAATGTGCTTAAAATTATTCATAATAAGAGAAATACAAATAAAACTACTCTGAAATACCAGTTCTCATTTATTAGGTTGGTAAAAATCCCAAAGTTTGACAATGTAATTTTTGCCAAGGTTGCATAAAGAAACATTGTCATACATTTCTGTTGTGAATGCTAAATGATATAATGACTAAAGGGGAGGGATATGCACTTAGCCTTTGACTCAGTAACTCCATTTATAGGAAACTATCCCAAGAAACATTGTAAAAACTATGAAAAAATGCTTGCACAAGGCTATTAATTGCACTTTTGTTTACAAAGTGAAAAGGTGGAAACATCCCAAATGTCCATCAATAGGGGATTGGTTGAATAAACTGTAAAAAGAAGAAGGAATATCTATATACTGAATGTTGTCTGAAAGAACTTTCTGTAATAAAGAAAATGTTCTAATCTGCCCTGTCAATACAGTTGCCACTAGTTACATGTGGCTATTGAGTACTTTAAATGTAGCAATTGAGATGGAGGAATTGAATTTTAATTTTTAAAAAAATATAATTAATTTTAATTTAACTTAAATTATATGAGCCCAATGGCTAACATTTTGGACAGCACAACTCTACATAATAGTATGGATTGGGCTCCAGGGTAAGAGAAAAGAGCAAAGTAGATAAAAGTATGTTTCTTATGTATGCTACCATTAAATAGAATGATAAACCATATATTAAACTAAAAGATTTCCTATAAAAGGAGGGAGAAATTACAATGGAGAAGATAGGAATAAAAGCCATAATTTTTTTTTGATGCACCTTATTCTGTAGGTTTGTCTTTGTAAACATGCAAATATTTAAAATAATTACAAGAATAATTTAAAAATTTTTTTTTGTATTCCAAAATTTTTGAGCTTTGATTTCTTTATTAGAGAAGTTGTGGGTCTACACACCAATAACACATAAAATACAGAATTTGCATACACCACCCCACCAACAACTTGCATTGGTTTGGAACATTTGTTATAATTAATGATTGCACATTTTTATAGTTGTAATATTAACTAAAGTCCATGGTTAATATCAAATTCCCTGTGTATTGAGATTCATGGTTAAAAAATTCTACCATACATACAATTTAACATTTTCTCTTTTATTCGTATTTAGATATATATCTCAGTGCTCTTAATTGTGTCCCCAATGTTGTGTTACCATCACCACCATCTATTACCAAAATGATTCCATCATTCCATATAAAAACCAGTATATTTCAAGCCATAATTCCCATTACCTGTCCCCACTCTGTTCCCTGGAAGACTGTATTCTAGATTCTGACTCCATGAGCTTGCTTATTCTAATTGTTTCAGATCAGTAATATCATGCAGTATTTGTCTTTGGTGTCAGATTAGTTCTGTCTACATGATATTTTCAAGAGTCATCCATGTTGTCCAAAATTTTATTTCACACTATTTTTCTGACCTTAGTTTCCACAGCATAGTACTTACTACACATCTTTCAACCACATACTGCTGTTCTTAATCATCTTTGTGTGGCAAATCTGATTTAACACCAGATGAGTCCCAATTATAAATTATTTCCCCCAAATAGTTTTATTTATTCGTTTATATTTTATTCTTTATTTGATTTTAAGTTAACAAAACAAAGATGCATACTATATAAGATTCCATACACCATCCATCCACCAAAATCTTACATCGCTGTGACACATTTGTTTCAAATGGTGAAAGAAGAATGCCATAATATTATATTACTTCTATTTAGAGTCCATAGCTTTTTTTCTTTTTCAGAGGTACTGGGGAATACCTGGAACTCACACATGTTAACCAAGTGCTCAGCCCCTGAGCTACACTCACTCCCAATAGAGTCCGTAACTTTTATTTGGTGTATTTTGCCCACGAACCATGAGATTATTAATGGCATGTATTGGTACTGTGTATTTGTTATAGTATGTGAATAAATTTCCTCATAATTTTTACTGTTTACCACACTCCAAATTTCACCATGGAATTGGCTGTGTTATATGGTTCCCTGCCCGGTACAATCCAAGCAAAGGGGCACAGAGTTGTGCTATAATCAGTCAGTCCATTTCAGAATGTTTTCACTACTCCAAAAGAAAACATACCATACCCATTTCTATCCCCCTTATTGACCCTTAACATTGATATCGTACCTTTTTTCCATTGCTATAAAGTATAACAATATTTTTATTAACTATAGTCTATACATTACATTAGTTATATTTCCCATGAATCTCCATATTCTTAACATAAGTATTAATAAAAGTGGAAAATTCTTGTATTTCTACTATTAGCCACAATCATCAGCCACCACTGAAATCCCTAGATTTTCCTCTAGCTTTCTTTCTTTTTTTTTCTTTATTTTCTTTTAAATGTTACACTTAAAAAATATGAGGTCTCCATACACCCCCTATCCTACCCACCCCACCCCTCCCACATCAGCAACCTTTTGCATCACTGTGGCACATCCACGGCACCTGGCAAATACATTCTGGAGCACCTACACACTACTTGGACAGTGGTCCACATTGTAGTGCACACTCTCCCCCAGTCCACCCAGTGGGCCACGGCAGGGCACACAGTGTCCAGCATCTGTCCCAGCAGCACCACCCAGGACAACTCCAAATCCTGAAAATGCCCCCACACCATATCTCTTCTGCCTTCTCCCTGTCATCAGCAGCTACCATGGCCACCCTATCCACATCAATACTAAAATTTCTTCCCTTACTAATCACAATAGTTCCCCAGCCGAACACCAGTAAGTCTACTCTAATCCATACTCTATTCCTCCATCCTATGGACCCTGGGATGGTTATGTCCAGTCCCTCTCTACATCAAGAGGGGCTTAGATTCCACATGGATGATGGCTGCAATTCTCCTGCTTGCAGTTATAGACACTCTTGGCTCCCTGGTGTGGTGGTTGACCTTCTTCACCTCCATGTTAACTAGCTGGGGTAAGTCCAACAAACCAGAGGGTAGGAGCTGCAAGTCTGCTGAGGCCCAGGGCCTAGCTGTCACATGGACAGTCCAGAGATTCAGGTCTCCTGAGTATAAACCAACCCAAACGCCAACCACAGGTCCAGTAAAAGTAACAGAAGAGGCATGTATAGAAAGGTCATATCTGAGTCCAACTCCATCACACTCAGAAACACAAGCTCCAAAGTAGGGCCAACTGACATGGCCCTGAACTCCAGAGCCATCTGCCATGACCATAGAACCTGTGGGTCTCTGCAGCACTCAGGAGAACCAGCACCTGGGTTTCCATCTACCTTGGCTATCTCTGGTACCCTGCTGAGGTGTGCATAAGCATCACCCCTCTGATGAACTCCTGACTCTTTTTTGGAGACTCATAGCCATATAAACTCACTTGTCCTTTCCATTTCCCCCTTTTATCCAAAGTCAAAGATCAGTTTTTAACACCTGATATTACATGTAGGCTGAGATATTCTGCTGGTCTGAATTGACCCCTTTATTCAAAGTCTTTTTCTAGTTACATCACCAGCTGGTGCTTGGTAGTAATCCCTCGGCACCAGGGAGGCTCATCCCTAGGAGTCATGTCCCACACTGGGGGGAAGGAGATACATCTACATGCTGAGTTTGGCTTAGGGAGTGGCAACATTTGAGCAACATGGAAGCTCTCAGGAGGTAACTCTTAGGCACCCCGCAGCTCTAGGTCTAGTTCATATTTCAGGCACACAGGCTGAGCCATCAGTATCAAGGGCTCATCATTGGACCATCCATCTTTGTTGGTCTTTGCCATTGCACTTGGGGGATTGTTGCTGTTCCATTGGGGAATGTGATAGTGCTCCCCTGGCCAAGAACCCAGCACTCTCTCAGCTGTCTTTTCCAAATGAAACCACTATGAAAATATACAAACCTTTCTATGTACCCTGTATACATGCCCTGGAGAATTCCCTCCCAACCATGTACCCCCCACCAATAACACTCCACACAAGTGCTCCTCCCCCACCATAGCTGAACCTCTCTGTAGTCCAAAACTTCTTGAAAAAGGAAGCCCAATATATTGCCAGATCCCATTAATAGTAAAAAGGAATATAGTGATGGGTTTAAAGTTTAGATGTAGAATACAAAGTAATTTAGAAAAATTAAATAAAGGAATAATAAATTGGGGTATCAAACAATGAAAAAATGAAAAAGCTTTGTTTTTGACATTTTGCCTTTCATCACTTCTATAGGTGTTGTCCTGTATGTACAGTGACAAGGCAATTTCTTCCATTTCTTCCTCAGTGTCTACATCCTTTCTTTTCTTTTTTTTTCTAATTACTAAGTTTGTCTTCACATAAGTTTTAGGTCACAGTAATTCACATATAGAATATATGGTACTCCCATATATCCAATAGCAATTTTGTCCCTTCCCCAGCAATGATCTTTTTACATGTTCATATTATATTTGCTGCAACCAATGTACAGATATTGAAACAATAGCTTTCAAACATGGTTTCATTTGGGTTTCCATTTTGGTTTATATTTTAGACTATACAATTTTCTCAATTTTTAGTTATCTTATATTTTACATTATGGTTTACATTTTAGCCTATAGATTTTTATACATTTTTGGTGCAATTTAACATGTCCTATATCCATCATTGCAAGATCTTGTGGAGCACTTCCACTGCTTCACAGTTACAGTGATTCCATGTATTCAACACCCCATGCCCCTCCCCTCAGGGCCCACCATGACAATCAATCTTCACTACTTTGAAGGACTATATTCAGAGATGCTTGCAACAATGCTGAGGGCTTGACATACTTGACTGCCCTAACTCATTGGGAGCCACCAATTCTCTCAAGAGACACAATGCCTTTTGTTTGAGAACATCAGTCTTCCCCAGGATGTGGGTACACCTCCACTCTCATCGTATGGGTCTCCACCCAATGATACAACCCACCATGACAAAAGGAGCACTTACACAATTCCCAGAAGCCTGCCCCATGTCATATGCTCCCCCCACCAAGCATCCCAAACAGGTAAACTTCCATACTATATTTTCTAAAGAGCTTTCTCTACATTATAATTTCAACCACATACCTGACAATCTCCTATTCAAATGTTCCCTCCACCCTTCCCCCAGTTTCTTGGGTCATCTGATCATCCTCCTTCTAGGCCCCCTCAAGCCCACAAAGTTCCACCCAAAGTTATCCCTATGCCCCCAATTTATCCCTTCCCTGTCCACATATTTACCTCCAGGTTATCATAGATTTCACCCAGATAGGTGTCAGCTCGCAACCTTCCTCTACCCTCCAACTTCCTTTAAGTTTATCATCCAGTCTCTAACTCTCTGAGACAGCTTGGTTTACTTATTTCATATCAGAGAGGTCATGTAGAATTTGTCCTTCAATGCTTGGGTTGCTTCACTCAACATAAGGTTCTCAAGATTCATCCATGTTATCACATGGACTATATTTGTTATATATATATATGTATATTTGCTATACATATATATATATATGTTATCACATGGACTATATTGTACTATATTTGTTCTTACAGCTGAGTAGTATTCCATTGTATATATATATACCACATTTTATTTATCCATTCATCTATTGATGGGCATTTGGGTTGATTCCAACTTTTGGCATTAGTGAATAGTGCTGCTATGAACATTGGTGTGCATATATTAGTTTGTGTCCTTGTTTTCAGTTCTACTGGGTATATGCCCAGCAGTGGAATTGCTGGGTCATATGGCAAATCTATAGCTAGTTTTTTGAGAAACCACCAGTCTGTCCTCCAGAATGGCTGGTTCCTTCTGCATTCCCACCAGCAGTGGATGAGTATTCCCATTCCTCTGTATCCTCTCCAACATTGCAGTCTTCTGATTTTTTGATAGCTGCCAGTCTTATGTGAGTAAGATGGTATCTCATTGTAGTTTTGATTTGCATTTACCTAATAGCTAGTGATTTTGAGAATTTTTTCATGTGCTTTTTAGCCATTTGTATATCTTCTTTGGAGAAGTGTCAGTTCAAATCTTTTTCCCATTTTTTAAATGGGCTGCTTGTCTTTTTATTTTCAAGATATAGGAGTTTTTATATATGCAAGATATAAGTCCCCTATCAGATATATGGTTACTAAATATTTTCTCCCATTGTGTAGGCTCATTTCCACTTTCTTGACAAACTCCTTTGAGGTACAGAAGGCTTTAATTTTGAGGAAGTCCCATGTATCTATTGGTTCTTTTGCTGCTCATGCTTTTGGTGTGAAGTTCATAAGGCCATTTCCTATTACAAGGTCCTGTAGATGCTTCCTTACATTGCTTTCCAAGGTCTTTACAGTTTTGGCTCTGATATTTATCTCTTTGATCCATCTTGAGTTTATTTTTATGTAAGGTGTGAGTTGCTAATCCTCTTTCATTCTTTTACATATGGATATCCAGTTCTCCATGCACCATTTGTTGAAGAGGCCATTCTCTCCCAGTTGAGAGGGTTTGGTGGCCCTGCCAAATACCATGTGGCTGTATATATGAGGATCTATATTAGAACTCTCAATTCGGTTCCATTTGTCAGTGTGTCTATCCTTGTGCCAATACCATGCCATTTTCACTACTGTAGATTTGTAGTATGATTTGAAGTCAGATAGTGTGATTCCTCCAATTTCACTTTTCTTTCTCAATGCATCTTTGGCTATCTGGAGCCTCTTTCCTTTCCAAATAAATTTCATAGTTTCTCCAGTTCATTAAAGAATGCTGTGTTGATTTTTATTGGGATTGCATTGAATGTGTAGATCAGTTTTAGTAGGATAGACATCTTAATAATATTTAGTCTTCCTATCCATGAACAGGGAATATTCTTCCATTTATTTAGATCTTCTTTGATTTCCTTGAACAGTGTTGTGTAGTTTTCTGTGTATAAGTCTTTTACATCTTTAAATTTATTCCTAGGTATTTGATTTTTTATTTACTATTGTGAATGGTATTTGATTCCTGATTTCCTTGTCAGATTGCTCATTATTGGTGTTAACAAATGCTACTGATTTTTCCACATTGATCTTGTAACTTGCAACTTTACTAAACTCATTTATAAGTTCTAGAAGCTTTGTTGTAGACTTCTCAGGGTTTTCTATGTATAGGATCATATCATCTGCAAATAGTGAAATTTTGACTTCTTCCTTTCCAATTTGGATGCCTGTTATGTCTGGTTCTTGCCTCAGTGCTCAAGCAAGTACTTCTAAGACTATGTTAAATAGAAAGGGTGATAGTGGGCATCCTTGTCTTGTTCCTGATCTTAGAGGGAAAGATTTTAGGATTTCACCATTGTAAATGATGTTGGCTGTGGATTTTTCATATATACTCTTTCTCATGTTCAGAAAGTTTCCTCATGCTGTATTTTGTCAAATGCTTTTTCTGCATCTATAGATATTATCATGTGATTTTTTTCTCTTCAATCTGTTTATATGGTGTATTACATTAATTGATTTTCTTATGTTGAAACATCCTTGCATACCAGGAATGAATCCCACTTGGTCATGGTGTATAATTTATTTAATGTGTTGCTGAATATGATTCACAAGTATTTTGTTGAGGATTTTCACGTCTAGGTTCATTAGAGAGATTGGTCTGTATTTTTCCTTTCTTGTGGTGTCTTTGTTTGGCTTTGGTACTAGAGTAATGATGGCATCATAGAATGAGTTAGGCAATGTTCCTTCTGCTTTGATATTTTGGAAGAGTTTAAGCAAGATTGGTGTTAGTTCTTTCCAGAATGTTTGGTAGAATTCACCTGTGAAGTCATCTGGCCCAGGGCTCTTCTTAGTTGGGAGGTTTTTAATGACTGATTCTATCTCTTTACTTGTGATTGGTTTGTTGAGATCATCAGTTTCTTCTTTTGTCAATGTAGGCTGCTTACATGTTTCTAGGAATTCATCCATTTCCTCTAAATTGTCTTTTTTGTTGGAATATAGTTTTTCAAAGTATCCTTTTATGATAGTCTTTATTTCTGTGGGGTCAGTGGTGATATCTCCTTTCTCATTTCTTATTTTGCATATTTGCATCTCCTCTCTTTTTTTCTGTGTTAGTCTAGTTAAGGGTTTGTCAATTTAATTGATCTTCTCAAAGAACCAGCTCTTGGTTTTGTTTATTTTTTCAAGGGCTTTCTTATTTTCTGTTTCATTTAGTTGTGCTCTGAAATTTGTTTCTTTCTTTCTTCTTCCTTTGGGGTTAGTTTGTTGTATTTTTACTAATTCTCCCAAGTATGCAGTTAGTTCTTCAATTTTAGCTCTTTCTTCTTTTTGATATATGAATTTATAGCTACAAATTTCCCTCTCGGTACTGCTTTTGCCACATCCCATAAGTTTGGATATGTTGTATTATCATTTTCATTAGTTTCAAGGTAGTTATTAATTTGTTTCGAGATTTCCTCCTTGACCCAGTATTTTTCTAAAAGTGTGTTGTTTAACTTCCAAATCTTTGTGCCAGATCTGGGTCTCTGGCCCTTGCAGATTTCCATCTTCATTCCACTGTGGTCAGAGAAATTATTTTGTATGATTTCAATCTTTCTGAATTCATTGAGACTTTTTCTGTGGCCTAGTATGTGGTCTATCTTGGAGAATGATCCATGTGCATGTGAGAAGAATGTATATCCTGCTGTATTTGGATATAATGTTCTGTATATGTCTATTAGGTCCAGCTCCTCTAATATATTGTTCAAGGTCTTTGTTTCTTTATTGATTCTCTTTTGAGGTGTTCTGTCCGAAGTTAATAGTGGTGTATTAAAGTCCCCCACTATAATTGTAGAGGCATCTATTCCTTCACTTATTTTTCCCAGTGTTTGCCTAATGTATTTTGAGGCACCCTTGTTAGGAGTATAAATGTTTATGATTGTTCTTTCTTCTTTTAAGATTATCCCTTTCAATAATATGTCATGTCCATCTTTGTCTCTTACCATTGCTTTGCATTTAAAGTCTATTTTGTCTGATATTAATACAGCTACTCCTGCCCTTTTTTGGTTATTGTTTGCTTGTAAGATTGTTTTCCAGTCATTCACTTTTAACCTCCTTGAATCACTGGGTCTAAGATGTGTTTCTTGTAGACAGCATATAGATGGGTCATATTTCCTTATTCAATCTTCCAATCTGAGTCTTTTGAGAGGTGAGTTTAATCCATTGACATTCAGTGTTATTACTTTCAAGGAATTACTTATATTAGCCATATTTTTTTTGGATTTGTGTTTGTCATATTCTGTTTGATTTTCTTTTTCTGCTTTTATCTTTTTAGTTGCTTTTACACTCTCCTCCAACTCTGTCTCTCTTGTTTTTTCCTTTCTTCCTGCAGAACTTCCTTTAGTATTTCTTGAAGGGCAGGTTTCTTGTTGTAATACTCTCTTAGTTTCTGTTTATCTGTGAATATTTTGAACTCTCCATCATTTTTGAATGCTAACTTTGCTGGATAGAGTATTTTTGGTTGGAAATTTTTTTCTTATAGTACCTTGACTATGTCATACCACTGCCTTCTTACCTCCATGTTTCAGATGAGAAATCAGCACTTAATGTTATGGAGCCTCCTTTGTATGTGATGGTTCTCTTCTCTTGCTGCCTTTAGTATTTTCTCTTTGCCTTGAGCATTGGATAATTTGACAAGAATATGTCTTGGGGTAGGCCTATTGGGATTTATGTTGTTTGGGGTGCATTGTGTTTCCTGGACATGTATGTCCATCTCCCTCAGTAGATTTGGGAAGTTTTTAGCCATTATTTCCTCCAACACCCTTTCTGTCCCCTTTCCCTTCTCTTCTCCTTCTGGGATGCCTATAATGCATATGTTTGCATGTTTTGCATTGTAATTCAGGTCCCTAAGTCCCTGCTGGATTTTTTCTATCTTTTTATCAATCAGTTCTACTATTTGATTTCAGATATACTGTCTTCCACATCACTAATTCTTTCCTCTGCCTCTTTGAATCTACTGTTATTTGCTGAGAGTGTATTTTTGATTTCTTGAATTGTGCTGTTCATCTCCATCATATAAGTTATCTCTTTGTGTATGATTGCAATTTCTTCTGTATTTTCCTCAAGTGTTTTCTTCATAGTCTTAATCTCTTCCTTCACTTCATCAAATTGGTCCTTAATATATGTTTCAAGAGCTTTAATTAATTGTTCAATGTTCTGCTCCTCTTCCTGGTTTTTAGTTTGTTCATTGGATTGGGGCATGTTTTCATGATTATTTGTTTGGTTTGTACTTTTTTGTTGCTGCCTGATCATCATTTTATCTTGATGGGTTTAATCAGTTGCTTAGCTTCTTTGTCTAGTTTGGGGTTTAATTAGTTGTTTTTTCATGCATGTTAATTCTTCTCTTTTTCACTTTGTTCTTCTTATTCTATTTCCTTGTTGTTGGCTAAGTTCACTTGAAGGAAAATATTAGGGCCAGAGAAAGCAAAAGGAGTAAGAAAAGAAAATGAATAATAGTAGTATTGATAGTAAATATTTACAGAGGGACCATGTGAGATCTAGGAGAATGGATATTAGACTCATGTAAGATATGTAGAGTTACAACAGTAAGAAAAGTAGAGTATGTATATGAGAAAGTAAACTAAATATGGGGAGGAATATAGTATGAATTAAGAGGCCAGTGTGTTCAGGAGAGAGGGAAAGAGTAAAGAAAGGAGAATAATATAAAGATTGAATATAAGACAGAAAACAGAACAAAGGTATTAGAAATAAAAAGTCAGAAATATAGGGGGTAAACAAAGAGAGGTGTCATGTAAGAAAAATAATAAATGATGGAGAATAGAAAGATATAGAGGAAAGGGGATAGTGTTGGTGGCCAAAATCAATACACACAGGAAAGGGGAAATGGAGGATGAGGAAATATAGCAAATGTGAAACATTCCCTGCAGCACCTAATGTAAAAAGAATAAAAAAGAAGAGAAAGAAAGAAAGAAAAAGAAAAGGGCCAAAAGGGAGGGGGGAAGCAAGCAAAAAAAAAAAAAAGAGAGAGAGAGAGAAAAAGAAAGAAACAAGGGCCTTGGGGGGATAAAGGGGAAGGAAAAACAAGAAGACAATCCAATAAAATACTAAAAGTTTCAAGAAAGCAATCCTCTTGCTTAGGGATCTGATGTTCCCCCTTTCTCCCTTCCTTACTTCCCTCTCTCCCAGGCAGCTGGAAAGCTGCCTGAGAGTTCTGGTAGGAGATTCAAGTGGGTCCTTTTTTAACCATCCCTGCACAGAAAACAATGACTCTTAATTTCCAGAGAAAGAGCACCCACCCCTCACCAGGAACCTCAAGTGTGCTATTGGAAGCTTAGAAAGCACCTCCTATGGTCCCTCTTCTTTAGGTGTGCTATGAGAGGTCTAGTTGATTTTCTGACTCCACCTACTCCCAGATGAAGTTACCTATCCCAGAGTATTTAGGTGAATTGGGCTTTCTCAGCGGATTCACCACTCCTCTCTTCCCAGGCTCTTCCCAAGTCAGCTGGTATGCTCCTCAAAGCACACACAAAAAAGTGGGGTGGGGGGACCAGAAAATTGAACCTGCACCTGCCCAGCCCCTCTGGTGCACCCCTCATCAAATCCCTCCCCCTCATAGAGTCAGTCCAAAACTGGAGGGCTAGGGCAATCCCAGACCTCCAGGAGTGCTGGACTCAGGAAAGGGAAGTGCAGACTCAGGGTATGTATGTCCGTGGAATGCAGGCTACGGGGACTTAGGGGACACAGACTTGGGGACCACGCATCTGGGGATCACAGGGCCCAGGAATGCCGCCGCATAGCCGACAGTATTCAGGGAATACCATGGCCACCAGCCCTAGGGGGAAGGTCCCGCCTCCCGACAGTCTCTCTTCCATACTTGCAACCTACAATTCTACCTTTAGCAAGCACCACTTTTATCTCTGTCTCTCCATATCGATGTCCACACACCACCTGTCCTGTAAGCCCCCAAAACAGGCCACTCCGGCAAGACTCCAACCCTACTCAGCTGCTTCTTTGCAGGAGAGACTGTGAGGTACACTCACTCAGAAGCCATCTTGCCCCGCCTCTCAGAATAAATTACATTTAAAAGCAATCCTTAAAACCTGGAAAATAAAATGAGACAAATGAACATAAAAGTATATCTAGATGATACAATAACCATATACATGAGAGCTTTTCCAAATGACTCTAAAACACAGTAGTTTGACTGTCGAGTTGTTTTCAGTAATTGAATTTTTGGTGGTGGTGTTGTCATTGTTAATCTCAACCTATTTCTGTGTGATGTAAGATAATGCAAACTTAAGAAGTAGGCTCAGGATTTTTTGGAAAGGATGAAAAAAATATGTATGCATATAAAATTAATGAGGAAAGTCACAATTGTGTAATCTGGATTTTGAATGGGAAGTATCAGTATTGTTTTGGGATGATTTTTTATCTTTAAAAATATACACCTATATAATCCATACATATTTATACAAGCATACCTCATTTTATTACTCTTTGCTTTATTGCACTTTGCAGATATTGTATTTTTTAAAAATTGAAGATTTTTGGCAACTGTGCATCGAGCAAATCTATCAGCACCATTTTTCCAGCAGCATGTGCTCACTTTATGTCTCTGTGTCACATTTTAATTAAGATATGTCCATTGTATTTTTTTAGACATATACTATTGCACACATAATAGACTACAGTACAGTGTAAACATAATTTTTGTTTGCACTGGGAAACAAAAAATTCATGTGACTTGCTTTATTGTGCTATTTGCTTTATTGAGGTGGTCTGGAATTGAGCCCACACTATCTCTGAGGTATGCCTGTATAGCTTTCTTAACTCTCTTCTCCAGTGAACCTAGAAACAAGGACAAACCAGTAGCAATGACCATTACTACTGCCCAGATTGTAATCCCTAAATATCATTTTCTATTAAAAACAAAACAAAAAACAAAAAAACAAGGAACACAGCCTCCTTGGAGAAATGGCAGCTTTCTTGTCTGGGGTTAGTATTATATAAGATGATTCTGGAATATCTTGCATACTAGTAAGCAAGGATATTCTCAAAGACTAGTAGAATTCTACCAAAAGATGCAAAAGCTAACTCAAATAGTTTCCCACTGGCCAAAATCAGGACAAGAAGAGTATCAATGAGGATAAAAACTATAATAGTTCAAAATACATTAAATATAGTTAAAATCATTAGTTCATAATGATATTTTATAAATCTCATTAATCAACCTTGGAAGTGGTACTAGGAAAATTCTTTAATTAGAAAAATGAGTATATAAAGGGAAAGAATTAGGTATTCATTTAGTCTTTACTAATCAAACTGTTACCTCAGTGGCATGGATGAAAAATTTCTACTTCTAGAAATATTCCAGAAAGCAAGTACAGAATGATAGAATTATGACAGTCACCATTTTACAATCTCTAATGAATTAATGGATCTGTTAATGAACACCAATGGCTGCTAAAATTACAAAATGAGAAAACTGGACATTAAGTGTTTATATTTGGAAGTACACCAAATTTGGATTCTCCCGTTCCCACCACCCAAGTACCCTGATTTAACTATCAAGCACTTTGATCTAACTATCAAATTAGAAGAAATGTCAAAGTCACGTGCTATGTGATACCATAGTGGATGCAATCACCAAAATGCAGACCATGGGAAATTTACAGGATACATATAAGTTACTGCAAGGAAGGAATTGCAAGGGAAAAAAGAGAAATGGAAGAAAGAAACTATGCATTAAATAAGTAATATATTAACCAATCCAATATATGGTCCTTGTTTGGATCTCAGTTCAAATAAGCAAACTGTTAAAAAATATAATTGGGAAAATATGAACAGTGACTACTTGATGGTGTTAAGGAAATGATGGCTTAGTGTTTGTGTGTTTGATGAAAATATTATGATTTGTTGAAGACAGTGTTTGTCATTTACAGGTACATATTGAAATATTTACATGAAATTATATGGTGTTAGGAATTTGCTTTAAAATGATCTGGGTAGAGAGATAGTGAGTATCAGGGGTATAGATGATACTTAATGGCCCTGAATTGATAATTGTAACCTAGGTGAGGGTTTGTTTTATCTCTCTGCTTGTGATTTGTTTTATCTCTCTACTTTGGCAAATGTTTGATATTTTCCATAACAAAAGGTTAAAAATACAGAAGAGAGATATAATGATTTTTAAAAACAAGATTTAATTTTATGTTTTGTCTTAAAAATGAGATTGCTAAAGATTGATAGAGAAATGGTAAGAGTTTTGTGTTTTTCTTTCCGTTTTGCCTTCAACAATCTGCAGGTCTAGCTTTTCTTTTTTTTTACACACTTAATAAGGACCTGACCTTATTTTCTTCAGTTTAAAGTGCTCCCTGTGGCACTGCAGGTCTCCAGGAAATCATGGCTAAGTGGTTTAACCTCACATATTATCTGACCTCCCTAGAGAAAAATAAATATCTGACTGACCTCTTAGATGAAATAGATTTTGAAGAGGTAGGCATTAAAACCATCCTTTTCTTTTTTTCTTCTCATTGTCTACATTTCACTTTCTCCTCATATCATAGGCTACCATCTTGCCATTTTCTTAATCTCTTAATTTTACACAGATGCTTAAACAACAAGAAACGCCTTATTCTAACAAAGTGACTAATTTGGTTTCGAGTTAATAATACATTACTTTATTGAATTGATCAATCAGCACTTATGAAACATCTACTGTTCAAAGTATTGAGCGGACTCCAAAAAGTGTACTACATTCCTCCTGCAATTAAGAAACTTACAGTTTATTTGGAGACAAATAATATGCATGCAAGTAAAGAAAAGAAAAAGTAAACTGAATTTTCTGAACTAAGTAGTAGCAACTTTTAAAAACATAACATGCTGCCAAAAATGCAGAAAACTGGGGTGGGGTTGAGATTTTAGTTTCCTTTGTAACTCCACTACTCGAACAATGAGAGTCTGAGTTTGGTTCTCAGCTCTTTCCAGCCTGTGGCGACAGGAGACAAGGTTTTCTTTCAGAGCACAATCAGAAACTTTCGTGTCATCCATTTGGTGTTTACATTTCAAATTTGAAGCCTTCAACTCATCTCTTTCTTTGGTAACACTATCCAGAGTATCTAAGAGGAGCCATCCAACATCATTATACCTTTTGACTCCACAAAACTCTGTTAAGGTGTTAAAAACTCACCCAGATCCTTGCTTCTTACAAGCATGGAAATAGGGGAACCCAGTGATGCTATTTTGTGGATCACGATTGCCAACTCATGCCATGGACTGTTAGCAGTCTCTTCGTTATTGGAAAGGGAGTCGTCAGTACCCTTGAGTCCAATTAGGGTAGAGAGTCAATTGCAAAACTCCCAGAACCACCTCATATACCCCATTTTTAAGACTCTGTTCCTCAAAAATAACCCACTTCTGGTACCAACCTGTATTGTTCAGGGTTCTCTAGGGAAACAGAATCAACAAGGGATATCCATCAATAGTAAGAGATTTATCAACATCTCTCATGCAGCCTTGGGGTGCACAAGTCCAGGTTCCCCAGGCAGGCTGCAACCAGGAGCTCCAATGAAAGTCCAGTGAAGATTCTTGACGAGTTCTGGGAGATGCTGGCTGTCCAAAGATGAGCTGGGAAATTCTCTCTCAATGCTGGAATCACTTCCCCTTTTAAGGGATTCAACTGATTAAGCATCACTCACTGCTGATGGCAATCTCCCTGATTTATGCAATTATAACCAGCTATCTATGATTTACCACTGCAGTAAAGTCAATGGTGACTAAAGTCCACAAATGCCCCTGCACTATATTAGCCCAGTGTTCCCCCGAACAAACAATGCAGCACAATTACCTGCTGAGTTGACACAATAGCCTAACCATCACAGTGATATTGGGGATTGAATCATATCCCCAACAAAATGCATGTTCAGGTCCCATTCCCTGGTCCTATGGGTGTAAACCCACTTGTAAATAGAACCTTTGAAGATGTCATTAATTAAATTGATTGAGGGTAGACCTTAGTACAATATGGATAAAGACCTTATTAGCAAAGGAAATTGACATGGAAGAAGCCCTGGGGAGCAGTCACAAGCTAGAGGTCAACAGAAACTGAAAGAGAAAGGAGGAGACATTGCCATGTACATTGCTATGGAAAAAGAATAGCCAAGGGACCCGAAAGATTGTTGGCCAGGTCCATAATGCCATCTCACTGATGACTCGATCTTGGACTTCTCCTAAACTTAAAATGTTCTGTCAATAAATTTTCATTGTTTAAGCCAACCCATTGCATGGTATTTGTTTCAGCAGCTGAGAAACTAATACACATGACATCAGATTGTTAATTCCAGTTCTTGTCTTTGGGAAAATTATCTAACATTTCTGAAACTTCATTTGTTGGTTTTGAGCTGTATGTACCTCAGAAAGACATGTTTTTAAATCTAATCCATTCCTACGAGTGTGACCCCATTGTAAGTAGAACATTTTGATGAGGATACTTCAGTTAAGATGTGGTCCAGCCCAATAAAGATGGGTCTTAATCCTTTTACTGTACTCTTCAAGAGGAATGAAATTCAGACACAGAGAGAGAAAGTCAGAAAACAAGAAGCTGAAATCCAATGGAACCCCGAAGAGAACGGAGAGGTCAGGAGAGGCTATCATGTGCATTGCCATATGACAAGCTGAGGGCCAAGAATCTTTGGATCCAGTTCCAGGATTCCATGGTCTTTAGGAAGAAAGCAGCGCCTTGATGAAGACTTGATTTGGACTTTTTCCTAGCCTCAAGCCATGAGCAAATAAATTGTTTAACCCAACCTTTTGCATGGTATTTGCTTGAGTAGTCTAGGAAACTAAAATACTTGAAATAAACACCTTCTCTTTCATATTGCTATTTTGGAGCTGAAAGATGATGATGTATATGAAAATGCACAGTGTTCAGTGCAGTCAGACTCAGTAAATGCTTGCTGAAGTGAAATTAAGTGAAATCTACTGGGGTCAAATTGCTTTGTACTTCTACCAATCAGATAACTTCATCCTCATTTCACGTGGTGACAGCAGCTCATCTATCACAGTACTCCCTGAAGCCTGAGACTCAGGTCTGTGACCACTGTCTTTAGTAGCCTATGAAGAAACTTTCTTTTAACTAGACAGGAAAAAAAATCGAAGGTGTGGGCACCTCCACAAAAAAATTGACCTATAATTTACCCACCTGTATTTTAGAAGTCTGCTTCTATTACTGCTTGAGATGCACTCACCAAAAACGTCACATTTATACTGTATGGTTAGGTGATGTCTCCTTGAAAATATAAATTAAAACCATATTCAGTGAGCCTTTGGGAAAAGGAGATTGGGCCCAAGAAAGAGAGAATTTAAAATAGAATGCTACTTCAGTGATTTATTTGGATAACAATGTTCTTGGCAGCCTGCTAGATGAGGATGGGTGCAAAATCTCAATTACTCTCTGTCTGCCTGTTTTTATGGCCTTTGTTTAACATGATTAAGCACTGATTCTGTAGTTGGAGGCACCTAACAGCCTTCATTTCTTCCCAGTGCCCAAGCCTCTTTTGGCTGTAAGTCAGGATTTTGAGGAAAGACACACTGTCTCTTTGGCCCACGGGGAAACAGTGATGACTGTGTGACAGTAATACACTCCCTGTACATGTGGGTGAGGAGATAGTGGCCTTAGGCCTTGCAGGGAATGGTTCCACGTGCTTAATAGGAAATTCACTGTGTCTTTGAGGTAGATTGGAAATGCTTCTTTTTCCAAGCATTAGAAAAAGATGCTCACAGTGTTTTATCAATCTGTGAAACAACACTTTCACAGTGAATGTCAAATAATTTATGGAATGGAAAACTTGATTAGAAAAGGTCCTTTGTGAATTTCCTTCCAGGAACTTGAAAAATACCCACAGCTTAGGAGAAAGGTACATATGTTGTCATGGTGAGGAGGAAAGGCGTAGCACAAACACAGCAAAGATAGTTCAGGGCAATTGCAGGTCCTGTCAGGGCCAGGAGCTGTGGCTCAGTCTTCAGCCTGACAGGGCAGGACTTGCATTCTGATTTAGTAAGGGTAACCCCAAGTGTAAACAGGTAGGCATTCCAGATAAGTACATGTGAGCAGAATCATTGACTTCCTTTCCATTTTCACCAGGCTTAGAAATTACTCAAAGAATTCTGATGTCTGCAAGGTAGAAGATTGATGACTTTAGTTTCTTCTTTCATTTTATCTTTTCCTGGCATGCTCCTTTCAGATATTTATTTCCATGGAAGAGTGACATGCCAGGAAGAGAAAAATAAAAAGTGCAAAGACCCTGGTGTGAACACATGTTTATCTCTCATATCTGAGAAATTGTAGGAAATGCTTGCAAGGTGGAACATGGCAATTTGTTTGGGTAGTAAATAGCAGCTGTTTTGAATATCATAGACCAAATGGCTGAATTTAGTTCATGAATGGAAATGATCCTACACATCTGTTTCTTATAAGCTCTATGTTGTCACTAAAGTTATCCTAGATTTTTATATTTTGCTTCATTCTTGGAATCTCTGAATTTCCCTTTCTGATTTTCTGATAATCTTCTATGTAACAGTGAATATAGGTCTGAGGGCTGAGTCCACAAACATTTTATTCACCAACAGATCTGGAAAGTTTCCTTCATTACCCTCAAACTGAGTCCGGATAGTGTTCAATGTGCTACCGGATGCCTAGGAGTGTTCTTACGTACCATTTAATATAGCACAATGTAAGGTATTTCCTGCCTCACGATACTCTTTTCTGTTCTCTTTATCTTGCTATAAACTTCTTGAAGGGAGAGACTATTTCTCGTTCCTTTGGATTCCCAGTATTGAGACCAGTGCCTTGCAAATGGCAAGCACACAATACATATTTGTTGAGACAGTTGCAGAAGGCACAGTGTTTATGACATTGGGGCAAGAGAGAGGGATTCAGGTAGGTCTCTGTACTTGATAGGTAAGAAATCAGTGTCTGATGACTTAGTGAAAGCAAGTAGGCAAGGGAAGTTAGTTTAATATCCTAACTGCAGCAGTCCTCATTCCAGAGGTGCTATGAGTGTATGTGTGCACCTGCATGTCCAGGTGGATTTTCTTTGAATAGGTCACCTTTCTATTTGCTTTTATTTAGCCCAAACCATAGAAACATTATCTCAAAGTGTGATACCCACTTTCAAATTTAAGAATTTTCTGGCAAATTGATTCTGATTTTTCATGTATGTTAAATAAATTTGTAATACATGTATTTATAAAATATAATTTTAATGTAAAAAACAAGAGTAGAGATAATACAGGGGAATGCCTTCTATTTTAAGATGATAAGAAAATGATTGACATTTGAGAAATAAAACTTGGAGTATTGTTAGAAAACAAAAAATACTGTCTTTATACCCTAAAAAATGCTCCTAAAAATTAATATCTTCTCTGAGGAATGAGCTGTCCCTGATGTTTTCTATAATTATTATCAGAGTCTAGGAAGGAGGAAAATCAGCAGCAAAAAAACCACCAATTTCCTTTTTGTTCCTTTCTTTTCTTTTTCTTTTCTTTTTTTTTGGGGGGTTAAAAAAGCCTTTAAATCCTATGAATTATATATTAGTGCCAATTAAAAAGAAATGTGTTACTTTGGAAAACTTACCAAGATAGATACAGAGAAAGAAAGAAACGGGTTGATTCAGGTTGTCTAATGTGATGTCCCAGCTTTGTTTGGGCCTCTTAGGCACCTGTGATTTGTTTAATTCTCTCCTACAAATCTTGAATTTCAAGATTTGTTCAGCCTTTATGGTCAAATTAATAAATAACATCAGAGTCTGAATGCAGACAAAGAAACTAATACGGCCTTTTCACTTGTCAGTCTGAATTACCCAGAGAAAAAGAAAAGAATTTCCTTTTTTGATTACTTTCTTAGTTTTGTTTTTAATTGAAAAGATTAATCCTTAGTTGATTCACCAAGTAAAATTTCTACTTGACTCTATCATTGTCTGATTTATTGTAGCAGATATCTTTCTTAGATCCCCAACTCCCTGAACTGTTTTCTTAGCACCGTCTCCCAACAGAAGCAATACGGACTATGGAGAATGCATCCCTGGCAGAGGTGAAGTTGGGGAGGGCTAGTCCTAATTCTCCTCCCTCCGTTCAATTTAGAATGTCGACAAAAGACGCTTAGATTGTTCCTTAGCATATGCAAAATTACAACGTTTTTCAGGGCACAGTCCTTTTTATATGGGCAATTTTATGCCCTCTTCATTTAAGACTCTAAAGACATGGCATGTTTGAGAAATCATCATGATAATTATTAAGATAATTAAAATGAGTTATTTCAATTATTCAGTTGCATGCAACATACCCTTCTAAGGCCAATTTATCATTTCTGGCATCCAATTACACTATGAAAAAGGAAGAGAAGCTTCTAGTCAATTAAGCAAACAAGCTCAGCATGTAGTGTTTTATGGCACCTTTTTCTGACTGCCTGTGATTACAAAATTACAATGCAAGGAAGCTCAAATCTAATCAGAATAAATCAAAAACTTTTCAGAGGAGGTCAGAGAAGACTGCTCACACTCGGTTAATTTGTTTTAAAAAAGGGAATTATTCTGTTTAGCCTACTGAATAAATATATGTTTTTAATCATCACCACCATTACTTTTATTATTGATGGTTGTAACTGTGAGATTGGATCATAAATAATATGACTGGGCCAGTGAACAGTTAAAACACTATATATTGGAACTATATATTGGAACAAGTATAAAAATCAAATGTTGAACACAACATGAAATGATTTTCTTAACTGTTGCTGCCACTCACTTGAATGGAAATGCTTCAATGATCAGACACAGGTCAAGTGGTAAGGGAATGAGAAATTGTAAAATCATACAAATGAACTTCAGTGCTACCTTGTAGTATTTTTTAAGTTATTGTTAGAGTATGATAGATATCCATGTCCAACTGGTTTATATGAAAACCATCCAGATTCTGTGACAGTTGGCTCTCCTTGATGGATTTCCATCCCCACATTTGCTTTGGATCCTCTGCATGGGCCACATACACATTTGTTTGTCTTGGGCAGGTTTTTGCAACATTTTTACTGAGTGGGATGGCAGTGTCTGCAGAATGTTTACAAGCTGGTCAGGATTTTTTGTTCTATGCTTATGGCACTATTTCAGTACAGCTTGGTAGAGCCCATTTTCATCAAGATTCATCCTCACAGTGCTGTTAATACTTCTAACAATCAACACAAAAGCAGATTGCATTTTTGTAGACTAAGCAACATATTTTTGCCTCTTGGTTAAATGAATAGCAGCCAAAGTGATAAACACTAAAATTTGTCTGCAAAAAATGTGTTTCTATACATCCAATAATTTTGCTAGGTACATTATGTCAATAATGTATCATCAAGCAAGTTTTCCTTTAATAATTATATAAAATAGGAGTTGTAGCAATAGCTTCCTTTGTTACATCCAAAGTTACACCCACTTTTTTGCACAATGTCTTAGCACAAAGGCTAATAATTCATACAGTTTGTAGAAGACATTTTTGGCCAGATTACTCCTTCATGTTCCTTTCAGATCCTTCTTAATGAAACTATAGTAAAACCATATAGATTTTTAGGGACTAGCTTATTTTAGCTGTTAGTGGCTTTGCTGATGAAATAATGCACTCATTTAAAATTATATCAAAATACAAATTGGTTGGCTATACTACTTATTTCTACCTTCTTTATACAGTATTATGTTCATTCATTTATAAGTTTTAAGCAGCAAATGAATTCATTTGACATATATAATTCAATTGAAATATATTTGTATAAGTATTATATATGAAATTCATGTTTAATGTCATAACTCTATCACAGGCTATATTGAATACTCAAATTCAAACAGTCATGATGGAATCATCATGCAACATTGTAATGGAATTGATAATTACCTGTTTCTTCTGACTTGCACTGAATTGTTTTCCAAGCAGATTTTTCTGGCTAGAAGGAACTGTAAAGTCATTGTTCTAAAACATCAGCTTACTAGAGGAAGAAACCGAGATCCAGATGGATTTAGTAAATTACCCAAGACATCATCGGTTGTCAGGAGCAGCGCCTGAACCAGAAGTCTGGGCTGTGGGGGCAGTCAATCACGGGTGTGATGGTTAGGCTCATTGTGTCAACTCTACTGGGTTATGGTGCCCAATTGTTTGGTCAAGCAAGTGCTGGGCTAATTGTTACTGTAAGGACATTTCACAGACAAATAATTAGTAAGTCACTTCTACAATCAACTGAGGAGATTGTCTTCAGCAATGAGAGGCATCTCATTCAATCAGTTGAAGACCTTAAAAGAAAAAGTAGTGATTTCAGCAGTCAGAAGAGAGAGAATTTCATCTCTAATTTAGCCAGCTAGCTCATTCTGGGGAATTCACTGAGGACTTTCATCAGAATTCTTGGTTTGTAGTCTTCCCTACAGAATTTGGACTTGTGTATCCCCACAATTGCATGAGACAATTTTATAAAATCTCAAACTATTTACAGATATCTCCTGTTGGTTCTGTTTCCCTAGAGAGCCCTGACTAATAGAGTTTAGTACGGGAGTGATTCTTGAGAAACAGAATCTTAAAAATGGGATTTCTGAATTAGCTCTGAGGCTTATGCAACTGACTTTCTACTCTGACTATATTCAAAGGCCCTAATGACTCTATTTCCAATAATCAAGATGGTACTTATAGTCCATGGCAGTGAGTTAATAATAGAGAAACACAAAATATCACTACTGGATATGGTTACTCAAATGCTTACAAGAGGCAAGGCTCTGGGTAAGAAAGTTTTTGACACCTTAACAGAATTTCATGGGGTTAAAAGTTAAAATAATGTAGACTGGTTGTTCCTAAACACACTGGATACAATTATAAATGAAAGGAATGAGCTCAAGTCTTCAAATTTGCAACTTAAGCTCTGCATAGAAGTTTCTATGTGTGCCCTGAAAGAATAGCTTGTTTCTTGCAGCCCATCTTTGAAAACCAGACCCAGAGTTTCATTGTGAAAGTAGCAGAGTTATAACAGAAACTATAATCTCACCCTTGCAGGGTGTCTGCTGATAAAGTAAGGATATTGATTAGAAATGAATGGGACCTTGAAAATTGGAATGGAGACATATGGGTTGATGATGACAGTGGGGGACATTGAAACCCTAAATTCTGCCCTGTCTTTGCCAGATAAACCTATAATGGTCTGTCCTGAGGAAAGAATCATCTGACCTCCTGCCTACTCTGAGGAAACATCTTCCCAACCTCCAGTCTCCTCTGACGAAACAGCTTCCTGACCTCCAGTCTGTCCTGACAAGTGGGCCATTCAACTTCCACCTGAAGAGATTAATCCTGTTTTACCAGATAAAAATAAAAAATAAAAATAAAAATAAATGCCCTGAGATAATTTGTTTGCAAGAAACTTCTAATTTTTCTTTTGACCCATTCCCATCATCCCTCATTTCTTCAAGACCCACAACTGAAGTCACAACACATCCCCAAAGAGTGAGGTACAAAATGTGATCCATCAAAGAGTACGCTATACACCATATATGCTGTGTACAACTGCATGAGTTTTCCCAGTTATATAAACAGAAATCAGGGGAATATGTGTGGGAATGGATATTAAGGGTGTGGGATAATGATGGAAGGAATATAAATTTGAATGAGGCTGAATTTATAGATATGGATACACTAAGCAGAGAGTCTGGATTCAATGTTGTAGTCCAAGGGATTAGAAACCCCTCTCACAGTTTGGGTGGCTGGATGAAACATGGACCAAAAGATGGCCAAGCTTACCTGAGATGCCAAAACTGCCCTATTAAACTGTAGATAAGGGGATTCCTAGGTTTAGAGAGATTAGATTGCTAGAGTGGATATATCATGTAAGGTTTGATCATTCCCCTCCCCCAGGAATGCCCAGAAGATACACCTTTCACCAGGACTGTGAGGAATAATATTTTGGAGACTAACTCCATCTTCCCAAAGAGCTCAGTAGTTGGTCTTCTCTGCAGGTCAGATATTACCTTGGGAACTGCTGTCATCAAATTGGGATCTGTAAAGACTATGGGAATGATTGGATGCCAGGTTGGCAGAAGCCCAATGGCAGCACAAAATTGCCAAAGACCAGGTATGCGTGGCTACTACAATGAACAACAGACTCAAAGCAGTAATCAAGGTGGCGGACTTGGCCCAGTGGTTAGGGCATCTGTCTACCACACAGGAGGTCCATGGTTCAAACCCTGGGCCTCTTTGACCTGTGTGGAGCTGGTCCATGTGCAGTGCCAATGCACAGAAGGAGTGCCCTGCCATGCAGGGGTGTCCCCCGTGTAGGGGAGCCCCATGCACAAGGAGTGTGCCCCATAAGGAGAGCCGTCCAGCGTGAAAGAAAGTGCAGCCTGCCCAGGAATGGTGCCGCACACACACAGAGATGACACAACAAGATGACGCAACAAAAAGAAACACAGATTCCCATGCCGCTGACAACAACAGAAGCAGACAAAGAAGAAGACACAGCAAATACACAGAGAACAGACAACCAGGGTGGGGGAGAAGGGGAGAGAAATAAATAAATAAATAAATCTTAAAAAAAAAAAAAGGCAGTAATCAAAATAGCCTGAGTTGAACTGCCTATTTAACAAATGGTGCCAAGAGAACTGTATATCTATATCCAAAAGAAAGAAAGAAGACCCGTATCTCTCACCTTATACAAAAATTAACTCAAAATGGAACAAGGACCTAAATATAAAAGCAACAATAATAAAACTCCTAGAAGAAAACATAGGAAAACATTTTCAAGACTTTGTGGTAGGCGGTAGTTTCTTAAACCTCACACCCAAGCACAAACAACAAAAGAAAAAATAGACAAAATGACATCTCCTCAAAATTAAGCACTTTTGCTCCTCATAGGACTTTGTCAAAAGGGTGAAAAGACAGTG
The DNA here is from genome assembly GCF_030445035.2 of Dasypus novemcinctus. Classification (NCBI taxonomy): domain Eukaryota; kingdom Metazoa; phylum Chordata; class Mammalia; order Cingulata; family Dasypodidae; genus Dasypus; species Dasypus novemcinctus. Next base: position 52,406,594 of record NC_080673.1, on the reverse strand, counting down.
ATTCAACAGCAGAAAATATTTGGCAACCACATACCTGATAGTGGTTTAATATTAATGATATACAAAGAGATCATACAACTCAATTATAAAAAGACAAACTACCTGATTAAAAAATGAGCAAAAGACTTGAAAAGATAATTGTCCAATGAAGAAATACAAATGTCAAAGAAACACATGAAAAAAAGTTTCAACATCACTAGCTATAGCAGTTTGATATTATTTGTGAATTACAAAAAAGGTACAGATTTTATGTGCAAATTGGTCTGCTCTTCTGGGTATGATAAGCTTTGATTGTATTAAATTCAAAAGTTTTACATTTATCGATTAAATCAAGGTTAGGACTTTGGTCAGGTAGGGTGTGACTCAGGGTTGAATCTCCACACCCTTGGTGGGTGAATAGAAACAGACACTCACTCAAGTAGACACATAGAAGAAGACATGGAAGAGGAGAGAACTTGGCATTTTAGTCCTGCCATGTAACAGAAAGGAGAAGGCTGAAACCGCTAAAGCCCATGGAGCACTCAGCCAGTTACCTGATAGCTTGCAGCTGAGGAGACCAGAGCCTGGAGCAGCTGAGAAGGCCCAGAAAGAAAGGAGCCCTCTAGCCTATAGCTGAGATTGAAAGAAACAGGGCCCACTCAGCCTTAAGAGGAAGGAGAAACACTTAAACTTTGCAGAGATTGGCAATCATCTTGCTTCAACATGTGGTGAGAAAGTACTTTAGTGAGAAAGTACCTCTTACGGTACTTTGAGTTGGACTCTTTAGGGCCTTGCAATTGTAAGCTTTTACCCCAAATAAATATACTTTATAAAAACCAACAGATTTCTGGTACTTTGCATTAGCACTCCTTTTGGCTGACCAATACACTAGCAACTAGGGAAATGCAATTCAAAACTACAAGGTATCATTTCATACCTATTAGACTGACTTGATTAAAAAAGTTGGAAAACTGTAAATGTTGGAGAGGATGTGGAAAGATAGGAACACTTATTCACTGTTGGTGGAAATGTAGAATGGTACAGCCACTATGGAGAACTGTTTGGCAGTTCCTAAGAAAGTTGAATATAGACTTACTGTATAAGTCAGCCAAAGGGGTGCTGATGCAAAGTACCAAAAATCTGTTAGATTTAATTAATGGTATTTATTTGGGGTGGAAGCTTACAGTTACCAGACCATAAAGCATAACTTACTTACTTCCCTCATCAAGTCTGTTGCCATGTGTTGGAGCAAGATGGCTGCTGAAATCTGCAAGGGTTCAGGCTTCCGCTTCCTCCCAAGGTTCCATGGTACCAGCTTCTCCCAATCCCATCTCAGGCTGGAATAAATCTCTTCTCTCTTCTGGGGCTTGCTTCTCTCTGAGTTCAGCTGCTCTGCTCTCTCTACAAGGCCAGCTGTAGACGCTCAGGCTAATGGCTTGTCTCTCTTCTTGGGGCCTCTGCCATATCTAATGGAGCCTTCTCTCCTTCCTCACATATCTACTTCTCTGTGTGTTTACTTCCCTGGGCCATGCATAGAGAGACTGAGAAGTGATGAGTTTTGTTTGTTTATATTTTTTGTTTTTATTATTTTTGGAATGACGAAAGTGCTCTGAGAATGAGAATGACTTAAATGATAAATACACAGATATGTGATTACACTGAATTCCATTGATTTTACACTTTGGGTGGATTTATGCTTCATTAATATGTATCAATAAAATTGATTCATTGAAAAAATAGCCTGAGTTGTAGAGACTATGGTGTTGGTGAAAGGTTCATGGGGTGCCTAGAAGTAAAATAGATGGTCAGTCTCCTAAATTCCTACTTGATCTGTAAAATCATAAGAGTTCTAAGTCAAGTGAACAAAAGTCTAACTTGAATTACAGAAACAGAGTCATGGCCCCTTAATCAATTCCCAGACTTTAGACAATTTACAGACCCAGAGCCCTTTGGTGAGGGAAATGTCAGGTCCTCTTGGGAAAGGACACTGTACACTGCCAAAACACTCTATTGTTAATCTTCTTCACATTCTTCCCCAAAGAGACCTACGGCCTCTTTCCAGGGTAACTGTGCATTGGGAAAAAGGAAGTTATTTGTTATTTTGGGGGTTATTAGACACTGGCTCAGAAGTGACAAGTCCAGGAGACCAAAAACATTACTGTGGTCTACCAGAGTAGGGGCTTATGAAGGTCAGGTGATTGATGGAGTTTTAGTTCATGTCCATGTCACAATGGGTCCAGTGGGTTTCTGGACCAATTCTGTGGTTATTTCCCCAGTTTTAGAATGCATAATTGTAATAGACATATTCAGCAACTGGCAAAATTCCCACATTGGATCCCTGATTTGTGGAGTGAGGGCTCTTTTTGTAGCAAAGGCCAAGTGGGGGTCACAAGTACTGTCCCTATGTAGAAAAATAGTAAATCAAAAGCAATAGTGGATTCCTGAGGGGATTGCAAAGATCAGTGCCACCATGAAGGATCTGAAGGATGCAGGGGTGATGATTCCCACCACACCACCATTCACCTCTCCAGTTTAGCCTATGCAGAAGAGATGGATCTTGGAGGATGACAGTGGATTATCATAAACTTAACCAGGTAGTGACTCCATTTGCAGCTGCTGTTCTAGATGTGGTATCGTTGCTTGAGCAAATCATCACATTCCCTGGTACCTAGTATGCAGCTATTGATCTGGAAAATGTCTTTCAATTGCTTTTAGTAAGCAATTTGCTTTCAGCTGGCAAGGCCAGAAATATACCTTCACTGTCCTACCTCAGGGGTTTATCAACTTTCCTATGTCATAATATTGTCTGCAAGAATTTTGATCATCTCTTCCTCCCATGAGACATCACACTGTTCCATTATATTGATGATATCAAGTTGATATTTTTAAAAGATTTTATTATTTATTTTTATTTTATCAAGTTGATTGAACCTAGTGATCAAGAAGTAGCAACTACTATAGACTTATAGGTAATTTGCATGTCAGAGGATGGGAGATATATCTACCAAAAACACAGGGACTTAACCGTATCAGAGAAATTTATAGGTGTCCAGTAGCGTGGGACATGTTGAGATATCCCTTCTAAAGTGAAGGATAAACTGTTCAATCTGGCCCCTCCTACAACCAAAAAAAAGGCATAATGCCTAGTTGGCCTCTTTGAATTTTGGAAACAACATATTCTTCATTTAGGGTGTTTATCTGACCCATTTACCAAGTGGCTAGAAAAGCTGCTAGTTTTGAGCAATGGACAGAAAAACAGGAAACTGCTGTGCAAGCTACTTTGCCACTGGGCCGTATGATTCAGCAAATCCAATGGTGCTGGGAGCGTTAGTGGTAAATACAGTTGCTGTGTGGAGCCTTTGGTAGGTCCCTATTAGAGATTCAGCAGACAGACCCTTAGGATTTTGGAACAAAGACCTGCCATCCTCTGCAAATACTACTTTCCTTTTGAGAAACAGCTTTTGGTCTGCCACTGGGTGTTGGTAGAGACTGAAAATTTAACCATGGGATACCAAGTTATTATAAAACTATAAATTTGAGCATAAAGAGCAGCACTCCATCATAAAATGGAAATGGTTTATGCAAGATAGGCCTTGACAGTGGGTCCTGAGGGCACAAGTAATTTCTATAAAGAATTGGCACAAATGTCCATGGCCCCCGCTTCTGCCACATTGCCTTCTCTGTCCAGCCCACAGCTGTGGCCTCTTGAGAGTTTCTTACTATTAGTTGACTGAGCAAGAGAAAACTCAGGCCTGGTTTACAGATGGCTCTGCATAATATGCAGGCACCACCCAAAAATGGACAGCTGCAGCATGGCAGCCCCATTTTGGGATATACCTAAAAGACAGTGATGAGAGAAAATCCTCCCAGTGGGCAGAACTTTGAGTATTGTACCTGGTGTTCATTTTGCTTAGAAGGAGAAATAGCCAAAGGTGCATTTACACACTGACTCATGGGCTGTTGCCAGTGGTTAGGATAGATGATCAGGGACTTGGAAGGAACATGATTGGAAAATTGGTGACAAGGAGGTCTAAGGAATAAGCATTTGGATAGACTTTTCAGAGTGGACAAGAAACAAGATATTTGTGAATGCTCACCAGAGGGTGACTTCAGCTGAAGATTTTAATAATTGAGTGGATAAGATGACCCATTCTATGGATACCAGTTGGCTTTTTCTCCACCCTCATGGGTTCATTAACAAAGTGGCATGGTGGTAAGGATGGAACTTATGCATGGGCTCAAAAACATGGACTTCCACTCACCTCACCTGGCTACAACCACTACTAAGTATACAATCTACCTGCAGCAGAGATCCACACTCAGTACCTGATATGTCACCATTCCCCAAGGTGATCAGTCTGTTACCTGGTCACAAGTTGATTACATTGGATCACTTCAGTTGGAAAAAAAAACAGCACTTACCAGGACATAGAGTCTGATATTTCTAAAGGCAGGCAATTTATTGAGAAGCTCTCCCAATGGAGGGGGTCTGAAGAATAAACTTCAGCCCACTCCTGCAAAGGGGGGATTTGAATTTATACAGTACTTTTCTAGGCAGGGAAATGATAGTCAGTGGGAGGGGATCAAGGGTCCGAGTGAGGTGCAGGGGCCATTAGGAAGCCCTAGAGGGGAAAATTTTTGCTTGTATGGATGGACTGTAGAGGATTAGGGAGTGGGTTAGGGAGCTATGTTAACTTGGAATGCTGGAGGAACAGGTGTTGTTTGGATCTGCAGGGAGTGAAGGTCTTTATCTCCCTTTACTCCCATTTCCAGGTGGTTTCTTTGTTTAACCTTTGGGGAAGTGCCATGCTTTCAGACACGTAGGCTATGAGGGAGGGGGCTTGTCTTTCCTCAATGAATATCAGAGGGAACTGAGTCACAGCTTGTCGTTTTTTTTTTAAGATTTATTTATTTATTTATTTATTTCTCTCCCTTCCCCCCCCCATCCCGGTTGTCTGTTCTCTGTGTCTATTTGGTGAGTCTTCTTTGTCCGCTTCTGTTGTCAGCGGCACGGGAATCTGTGTTTCTTTTTGTGTTGCATCATCCTGTTGTGTCAGCTCTCCGTGTGTGCGGCACCACTCCTGGGCAGGCTGCATTTTCTTTTGCACTGGGCAGCTCTCCTTACGGGGCGCACTCCTTGCGTGCGGGGCTCCTCTATGCGGGGACACCCCTGCATGGCAGGGCACACTTTGCGTGCATCAGCACTGCGTGTGGGCCAGCTCCACAGGGTTCAAGGAGGCCCGGGGTTTGAACTGTGGACCTCCCATGTGGTAGAGAGATGCCCTAACCACTGGGCCAAGTCTGCCACCCACAGCTTGCTAATTATTGCAAACCAAGTGAGGGAGAACCTCTAACAACTTCCATCATGGAAAGGGCAGCTATTTGTTCTAACTGGGATGGACATATAATACAGATATAGGTTTGTCTCCTTGTACACAATGCTTCTGCCAAAATTACCATCCATGGGCTTATGGAATGCTTTAACCATCAACATGGTATTCCACACAGCATTGCTTCTGGTCAAAGAACCCACTCCACACCAAATAATGTGTGGATTTGGGCACATGCTCATGGAATTCACTTGTCTTATCATGTTACCCATCATCATAACACAGCTGGATTGATAGCATGATAGAATGGCTTTCTGTAGATTCAATTATGGCACCAACCAAGTGGCAACACCTTCCTTGGCTGTGGCAATGTTCTCCAGAAGGCTGTGTGTGCTCTAAATCTGCATCCACTCTGTGGTGCTCTTTCTCTCATAGCCAGGATTCACGGGTCCAGGAATCAAGGGGTGGGAAAGCTTAAGAGCAATTCAAGTTTAAGAGTTAATATTAGACAAGGACCTCTACCCTGTTCTAGAGAGATTTCATGCATTTCAAGTTATATCCAGGACAATTGAGTGTTGTTAAATGAAAAATATATCTGTTATTTTTTTTATTTAAAGTATGGCTTAAGATGATATACATGGCTGTCAGGTTGACAAGGGATTGACTCTAATGGCTAGGCTCATGTGTCAGCTTGGCCAGGTAATGGTGCCCAGTTTTTTGGTGAAGTAAGCATTGGCCTAATTGTTACTGTGAGGATATTTCATAGACTTAAATAATTTGTAAGTTGATTGCATCTATGGCTTATCAAATCTACAATCAATTGAAGAGATTGTTTTTAGCAGTGAGAGATGTCTTATCCAATCAGTTGAAGACCTTAAAAGGAGAAGTGATGATTTCAACAATCAGACGGGAAAGAACTTTCATCTCTACTTCAGCAGCCAGCTCCTTCTGGGGAATTCCTTGAAGACCTTCATTGGAGTTCCTGGCTGGCAGCCTGCCCTATTGTATTTGGACTTGTGAACCCCACAATTGTATAAGACAATTTTATAAAATCTCATAATATGTTCAGATAGCTTCTGTTGGTTCTGTTTCCCTAGAGAATCCTTATTAATTCACTGAGTTTGGTTTCTGATTTTGACAAATGACTTAGAGTTACTTCATTTAATTACCCATAAAATGAGGATAAGTGACTTGCCCTATAGGGACTCTGCAGACAATTTAATGTGGTGGTTATGCTCGGCGCATTGCCTGGGACACTCTGCAAGCCTGGCTCTTCTGCCCATGGCTCTTTGCACTACGCCTCTCTGCTTCTCCCTGAGAATAAATTGTGCCCCTCAGCTTTTCTGTCACTTCTCACTGGTTAATCCTTCTTCAAGTAAGACTAGTATCTATATTTATTCATTTCTCTAAGTATCAAATCCTCAAGAATTTGATCTTTACCAAGCCCCCATTGTAAACCGTACTTTTACCAATAATGTTGACTTGGATTTATCTATACCAGACTCTAAAATACTACCTTACACTGATTTTCAGGAGCTTGCGAAGCTTAATTTTAGATTTGGCACATATCTTTAATTAAATCTGAGGTTTTATACCCCCCACAGTCTGGTTTAAAATTCCTGACTAGTTTTTATTTTTTGGCTATGAATTATATAAATTCTCAGTGATCAACAAGATTGGATTTTTAAAAACTAATAAGATTTTTAAAGGTTTGGATTTAGTTACTAAGTAGATGGAAATTTTTCCTATTTGTCAAAAGTAAAAATTCTTGTAAAATACCTGACAGGATGAGTGTGGAGTATAGCAAGAATCTACAAGATATAGGTATTTTATTATTCAGGAAGAGGAAATCTTCATTAACTAATAACCAGACTTTAAGGAGCATTGCCTATGTGTAAGGTCCCTGTTAAAGAAAACTGATGTCTCAGGGATTAAGCTATGTAACTAAAGTCCTAAACCTAGTATGGTACCATGCTAAGATTAATAATAACAACAACAACATCTCTGACTCACAAACCAATCCTCTTTTCTCTTTAGCCATCAGATTTCTAAATCAACCCTCTTTGTGGCTCCTTTTACTGAGCATAAATCCTGAATTCAATCTGAAATGCTCTAGAATCAGAACTAACACATCATTGCACAGTTTGGATCAAAATATCAAAACTGGCTTATTTTAATTTCCCTTTGCTTAGGAGTTGGTAAGCTGTTATATTATGCTCTAGTTCCAAAAAACAAAATTAGATTTTCCATAAACTTTATCTGTGTCTCCTGGTTGCTGAAATGTTGGCATAATAAAACAGTTGGAATGTCGCTTAGTCAGAAAGGGCTGAAAAAGTTCCCATAATTTACGAATTGGTCTATCAACACTTGTGTCCTGAGGAAGGAAGTGTGTGATGATATGAATACATTCTTCAAAAAGAGAAAAATAAAATAAAACTTACATTCTAGGTCTAAAAAGCAACAGTGAAATTATGTGGCAAAATTACCTAATGAAATTCAGGTCAGGTTAAAAAGAAAAATCTGATAGTTTAGAATATGACAAAAGCACGTGTGTCTGCACAATTGGGATTGAGATGGTCTGGATGATCAATTTGGGTAATGCAGGGCAAGAAAAGGAAAGGGGGTAAAGGAAGGTAAAGAAGCAAGGAGGGTAAAGAAGGGAAAGGACCAAAGAGGAAAACCACATAAATCAATGCTCTCATTTGCAGACCCTTTAAAAAACTCCTTGTTCTGGACTGAACTTGACTACAGAGCTCTAATTTGTTGAACTATCTTCCAATTATAGCTAGTTTATGAGTTTAATAATTACCTACTTCATAGGTCTACTCACTATAGAGAAATGTGTCTTTAGAGTCCTTTTAAAATTGCATTGCTTCTGCCATTTTAAACCTACAGGAGATTTTAATTTGGTCCATTTGTTTCCTAGTAAAGGAGAATTGGTTTTTTGTTCAAACATAGAACCCAAAGCCAGAAGTAGCAATGTTCACGCTCCTGATTGAATTAGCTCAGTTGGACATTATAGGGCATAGGAGACCTGGGTGCTGAGATTTTATTTTTTCTGCTATCCTGGAAATGAGAGATGAGAAAGCCCTAATTGGTCATCCATACAGCACATCTTTCTGCCAAAGTCAAATTAATTTTAACACTTTTCTTTTCAGGACTTTGTGTAGTTCATGTTTTAAAGCATCAAGGTCATACCTTCTCTAGGAAAACTGGTCTATCATTATACTTTGCAATGATGTAGTTAAAAGAGAGGTTCATGGCTTGCCAAGGACTGATGTATAAAATGTAAATGAGAACATTACAGATGAATCATTTTTTGAGATTTCTGTTCAACATTTTGCATTGAAGTTGGTTTACCAAAGTTTTTTTCCCCCCATATGCTACCTTGATTAGTTCTTGCTAAATCTCTGTGAAACAGGTAAAGTCATTGTTTTCTTTCCCTTGCACAGATAAATTGAGGTTTGTTAGTGGTGGAGTCAAGACTGTAACCCATGTTTTTTATCTTCCCATCTACTTTTTCCCCACTTACCTCATTGACTCAGCAGGGTATGAAATAATCTTCATTCTTGAATGCCAAATACTTGCTTTGGATATAAATTATATGCAAATTACATTAAGGAAAGTACTAAAGAAAATCATAGAATTTAAGAAAAGAGGTGTGAGTGGGATCTGTCCCTGATGATGAGCAGGATATTCACTGTCTTTGCTGTGAAGGAATCACAAAGATTAAAGAATCATCTGGAAGATGAAATGAAAGGTATCAGCATTGTATATTGCTAAGGTACTATTTTCAGCTGCAACTCTGCTTCCTTTCATTTTTTTTAGCAAGATATTTTTATTGTCTTTTTTTAAAGATACATAGATCACACAAAATGTTACATTAAAAAATATAAGGGGTTCCCATGTACCTCACTCCCCACCCCACCCCCACTCCTCCCACATCAGCAACCTCTTTCATCAGTGTGGCACATTCATTGCATTTGATTAATACATTTTGGAGCACTGCTATACCACATGATTAGTTTACATATAATCATACATTCAGTAAACTGAATGCAGTCCATTCAGTGGGTTATGGCAGTATATATAATGTCCTGCATCTGACCCTGCAATATCATTCAGGACAACTCCAAGTCCTGAAAATGCCCCCATATCACATCTCTTCTTCCCTCTCCCTGCCCTCAGCAACTCCCGTGGCCACTGTCACATCATTGATACAATTTCTTCCATTGCTAGAGTCACAATACTAGTAAGCCCACTCTAATCCATATTTAATTCTTCCATCCTGAGGACCGTGGGAATGCAATGTCCACTCCACCTCTAAATCAAGAGGGGACTTAGGTTCCACATGGCTGATGGATGGGATTCTCCCACTTGCAGTTATAGACTCTCTCAGTTCCCTGGTGCGGTGGTTGACCATCTTCACCTCCTTATTAGATGACCTGGGTAAGTCCAACAAACAGGAGAGTAGGTGTTACAACTCTGCTGAGGCTCAGGGCCCAGCTGTCACATGGACAGTCTAGAGATTCAAGTCTCCTGAGCATACACCAACCCCAATGCCAACCACAGGGTCAGTAAAAGTGACAAAAGAGTCATGTGTAGAGAGGTCACATCTGAGTCCAACTCCATCACACTCAGGAGCACAAATTCCAAAGTAGGGCCCACTGGCAAGGCACTGAACTCCAGAGCCATCTGCAATGATGGTAGAACCTAGGTGTCTCCATAGCCCTCAGGAGCACCAGTACCTGGGGTTGCATCTCCTTTGGCTGTCTCTGGGATCCTGCTGAGATGTTCATAAGCGCAACCACTCTGATGACCTTCTGACTCATTTTGAAGACTCTTAGCCATATAAACTCATTTGTCTTTACCATTTCCCCTTTTATTCTGTTTCCTTTTTAATCAACCTCTTCCCATTTAATCTGCTCCAATACTGATCACATTATATTATTTCCATGGTGATGAACTATGATATTTCAAGCAGTAAGCAAATTGGTCTAAAGGATGAAGAAGAGCAGAGAAAGAGGTTATCTGTTAATTCACCAGTTCTGAGACAGTTTAAAGGAAAATGAAAGCATACTCTAAAGGAGAGTCTAATGACCACTTCTAATTTTAAAAAAGGAAGAAACTGGTAGCTCTGGTGGTTTCAGAAGCAGTAAACAGATCAGTTCTCAAATTCAATCAATTTAACAATCAATTCTCAATACACTAAAACATCATCTTTTAAATTCATTTGCCAAAACTTAAGAGACAATAAATTCAAATTATTTTAAGTGATTAGAAGTTGAAAATGTTTTAAACATCCTGCAAGCCATGAAAAGGAAAACTGTAAAACAACAACCATAAACCCAATATGTCTCTGTTCTTTTGTAGAGCTAACAAGCAGCCACTGCTTCGTTTAATGGGGCAAGCATAATTAATGCACTTGATTGTTCTTCCTAATTCAAGAATCTTCTTATTTTCAGACAATTCAGAAAATTGTCATGTTTCTTATGAACTTCAGTAGATTATAGGAAAAAAATCAAATATAATTAACCCTTTGTAAGAGGAGAGACATTTGTAAGAATGTCATTTATTTCTTATTTCATCTATGAGGAGTGGGATGGTGTGCTGGACCAGACTTTGTTCATCTGAAAGGAGTTAGGCTGTTCGATCACATATACTCCTGAATTTCCTAAACAATAAAGAACCTCAGACCTCATCAATGTTTCCATTCATACTTTATTCACTTATTCATTCAACAAATATTTACTCAGTGCCTATCATGTTCGTAATATTTGAGATTCCAGATATTACAAACTTAACAAGGAGAGATCATACTGAGAGTCCTCTGTTCAGTCTTCTGAAGGTAGTTCAGGGCACATGTGCTTGCACTCCACAAACACAAGCACATCTACACACCAACAAACTGATATAATCACACTAGAATTGTGAATTAGACTGAGCTCATTTAATACACAACACGTGACTTCCAGTTGATGAAGACGGCGATATAAGATGCATCACATCTTTGAAAAACTAGCAAAAAATGAGAAAACCGTCTTCAAAGCTTCAGAAAAGAGTTAAAGGGTTGTGTAACTGGACAAATGCTGATGAAGTAAAAGCAGCCTGAAAAATGATAGGCAAAGCTCGTGGTGCCCTTGCTAACCCTTCCCTTATCCCCTCCATGGCACAGTGTGGAGTCAGGCTTCATTCCTTTGTGGGTCCCTGGCCATGTTCCAGAGCAAACAAAGTAACCCCTGTATGCAAACTGAGGTTCCTATATGTCAGCGGCAGTCCATCTGGGAGAAGCCTGAAAAATTGAACCAGGAAACTTTCTCCTGCTTGCCCTCCTAGAATTTGTCCTGAATGCAGAGAAGCACCTTGTAGGCAACTAAAGCAGTGTAAAAAAAAATTAAGTCAAAGTAGCCTGGGGCAAAGGACTATCTGCATTGTCATGCAATAAAGCACCCAGGACGGGTGAAAGTCTATTTCAAAGGGAGTAGATGACGCAGGCATTCAAATTCCACTCAGGTCTAGAGACAGAACAATACTGTCACCACTCTGACCTAGTAATTACAGTCCCGAATGGAAAAGAATACATGAACTTAGACACATGTACTGAATGTTTACAGCAGCATTTTGATCATATTGTGGTAAAATAACTATCTCTAAAACAATGACTATGTTGATTATACCCCTTCTAATCCTTCCCATCAAAACCTACCACTCTCCTTTGATAGGTATGCACTATGCCTACTTACAAGATAATGATCTTGTTACCATTTCTGGAAATTTTATCAATATTCTTTAGTCTTGCCTGGGTTTTTAATTTTATAAATGGAATCATACTCTGTATTCTTTTGTGTCTTGCTTCTTTCACTCAACATATTTGTGAGATTTATCCATGTTCTTGGATATAGCAGAAGTTCTCTGCTGTAGTTTATTCCTTTTAAATCAGTATAGGAATTTCAAAAAATTAGAGCAGTTGTAGGTTACAGAAAAGTCAGGTTTAAAAGTGCAAAATTCACATGTAACCCCACCACCACTGCACATACACACAGAGTTTTTCCTTTTATTAATATTTTATATTACTGTGGTAAATTTGTAATAATTGGCACAATATTACAATATTTATATTCTTAACTATAGTCCATAGTTTGTATTAGGGCTCACTTTATGTTGTATAGTTCTATGGTATTTTTGATTGTTGTTTCTATCCTGGTAACATATATATAGACTAAACTTTCCCATTTTACCTACATTCAAATATACAATTCGGTAGTATTGATTACATTCACAATGTTGTGCTACCATTAACCAACATCAATACCAAAACTTTTTCATCATCCCAAAAGTCTGAATCAAATAAGGATTAACTCCCCATTCTCCACTCCCATCTTGACCCTAAGTAACTGGTGTTCTATGAATTTGCATATTATAATTATTTCATATTAATGATATCATGCAAGCTTTGTCCTTTTATGTCTTGCTTATTTCAGTAAACATGATATTTTCAAGATTCATCCATGCTGTAGCATGTCTCATAACTTCATTCCTTCTCATGGCTAAAATATATGTATCAGTTTTTGTTTATGTGTTCATGTGTTCATGTACGCTTGGGTTGCTTGCACCTTTTAGCAAGTGTCAATAAATAATGCCTCTATGTGCATAGTGTTCAAATATCTGCTAAAATCCCTAATTTCTCTAAGAATGAAATAAATTTTTAAGTTAGTTATTTAATTTCTATTTAGGCCATAATTCTTTCTGGGCAATTTGGGAATTATTTGCTTCTTATTGAAGTCAATTACAGCAGATAATAATAAGCCAGCTCATAATTTTATGAGGTAGATAAATTCAAAATCTTTTTCAACAGTAGTAATGATAAATCATTATTGATCCAGATGGGTTATTTTAATTAATGAGTATGCATAAGAAAGGGTTAAAGAAAAATGAAGTATCCAAAAATGTATCTCTTCTCCAGTCCTCTTCAATTAAAAGCAAATGTTTATTTTGTATGAAGAAATATTCTCAAATAGGAATTACCATTTAGGCTAGAAAGAATTATGGCCTAATTGAAATTAAATAACTAACCAATAATTTATTTCACTCTTAGAGATTATTATGTCCAATAGTTAGAACAGTAATATAAAAATTAGAATTATGTGATAATTACATTCTATTATATTAGAATTATTATTTACATTTATAAATGTTTGTTGCTATACTATCTATTTCTTATAATTGATTATATTGAATCTAACCTGGACTTGTACTCTCTTTTAAAATTAGTAAATTCTTTCCATCTATTTTTCTATTTATTTTACAATTTTACAATAAAAGTCTTTAACAGCTAAAAAAAAGCCATTAATTATACAATTTGGATAGATTATATGGTATGTGAATATATCTAAGTAAAACTGCTTCATAAACAAGTAAATAATTGTGCAAGAATAGACAGAAATAGCAGCTATGTACAGCAGGGGGACAGAGAGATTAAGACATAAGAAATTTCATTGTTTGTTTTTTTGTTTATTATTATTATTATTGAAATAATGAAAATGCTTTAATAATGACTTAATAATCATGTACAATTATGTGATTATACCAAATACCATTGATTGTACACTTTGGATAAATTGTATGCTTTATTAATACATATAAAAAAATTGATTTGTTTAAAAAAAATAAGGTGGGTTGGGGGAAAAGTATACCAAATGTAAGATATGGACTATAGTTAGTAGTAACAGTTTGATGACCACTCTTGCATAGTTTGTAACAATTGTATCACAACAAAGCTAGGTGTTGTTGGAAGGGTGATGCATAGGACCCCTGTATGATTTTATGCATATTTATTTTGTAAGCTCACAACTTTTACTACACATCTATTGTTTAGGTATGTTCATGTATTAGTGACATACTTCAATAAAAAATATATTTCTTTAGAAGTTCCTACTTTCAATTCTTTGGTTATATACATAGAAATAGGATTTCCAGGTAATATGATAACTCTATACTTAACTTTTGGAGGAAACAACAAACTACTTCCACAGAAGTTACATTATTTTATATGCCCAACAATGATGTACCAGTGTCCCTATTTCTCCACATACTATGCAAAACTTATTTTCTTTGCGTTTTTAAATACTAGACATTCTTGTGAGTGTGAGGTGGTATCTCATTGTGGTTTTGATTTGTGTTTCCCTAATGGAATGGCTAATGATATTGAGTATACTTTCATATACTTATTTCCATTTCTATTAATATGTCTTTGGGGAAATGTCTTTTAAAGTCGTTTGTCTGTTTTTTTAATTAGTCCTTTGTCTTATTGTTGTTGTTGATTTGTATGATTTCTTTATACGTTCTGGATATTAAACCGTTATCAAGTAAATGGTTTTCAAATATTTTCACCATTCTGTAGGTTCTCTGTTTATTTTCTTAATAAAATCCTTTAATGCATGAAGCTTTTAAATTTTATTAGACCTACTTGGTGAGTCCACTTATCTATATTTTTTTCTTTTGTTGCTTGCACTTTTGGTGTAAAATCTAAGATACCATTACCTAACACAATGTCCTGAAGATGGTCACTTATGTTTTCTTCTAAGATTTTTTAGTTTTGCTTCTTATATTTAGATCTTGGACCCATTTTGAGGTGATCTTTTTATGGGTTGTGAGTTAAGGGTCCACCATTGTTCTTTTGCATATGGACATCCAGTTTTTCCAGCACGGTTTGTCAAAGAAACTATTCTTTCCCATTTGAGCAGGCTTGACACCCTTGGAAAATATCAGTTGGCCTTATATGTGAAGGTTGATTTCTGAACTCTCAATTCAATTCCATTGGTCTATGTGTCTGTCCTTGTGCTAGTACCACATTATTTTGATTACCATGGCTTTGTAATACGTTTTAAGATCAGGAAGTGTGAGTCCTTCAACTTTTTCTTCTTTTTCTAGATAACTTTGGCTATTCAGGGCTCCTTACCATTCCATATAAATTTGACAATCATTTCAAATAAAGCTTAAAAGAAAAACTCAACATAATAAAACCACCCTTCAAAACAAAGAAAACAAAACAAAACAAAACAAAAAAAACAAAGCACGTAATATGCCCTTGGACATTGAGCAATCAAAATGGCTCAGAACCTCCTTGGAGACCACCCAGCTCATGTTCAGCACAGGAGGGAATGAATCACTGCTCTCCTCAATCTTCTCTCATTTCCTAGAGAAGAGGGTGTTCAAAAAAAGAAATAAAATGCATTTGTGCAAACTGAGCATCCTGAAAGTATCAGCACAGAAATGTAAGGTTGAATGATTGATTTAGGAAATGTTTGTCTACCTCATTAAAATAGAGTGAAATGAGCTTGCATTAGCAATTCTTGGAATGGACAAAATTACAACAAAGCAGAACACAGGTACCCCTTAAGATGTGGGCAACATCCTTATAGCCAAATGGAACTTCAGAATAGAAATCAGTTACATAAAAGCAGTATCTATGGAGACCTTCATTAACCACAGTCATTGGGAATGTGGGAAATAGAAATTATTTACAAATATGGAAATCAATCCCATAGTTGGACACATAAACTTTAATGCAAAATCTGTGCTAGAGGTACTAATAGAGTGAAAACTTTTAAATTTTCTTCAGATTAACACAGCTCCTGGCATAGAGTAAATTCTTGGCAGTGTTATTTTTACCTCCTTCTCTTCACTGGCTTTACACCCTCTCTCTGGATTATATTGCCTGTGCAATAAAAAATTCCATAAAGGAGAGGGAGAAGAAGTACTTCACTTAACTTTGAACAGATCTGAAGGCTCCCACGCTAGTAGGTTGTGCACCAAAAAGGGACATCAGATATCTAACTACTCTGTTGTTTGCTTTCTTAAAAGCCTGTTTATGGAGTCAACCAGATTATTTGTTTAGGTAATGATATTTGGTTGTCAAAAATCTCTAGTCACAACACTCTCAAGCCCATGTTTTACACTGCGGGCCTGTGGTCTGAATTCCCAACCCATGCTGATCAGGGTAGCACAGATGGTCAGCATTAGGAAGTCATAACTCCTCTTTTGACAGTCTATTTCAAAACTGCTTATGTTACTCACTAAGATTAGAAATTTTTTTTTTTCAAAGACCATGTACATCAGTGGCAAATATTACTGAATTCACTTCACTGGAATGGAAATTATAAAAATTTTAAAAAATAAAGGAGAGGGAACTGACATGTCAATTGAATGAAATTATATTCAGACCAGCTTTTCTTAGCATATACATTATTTAAAATAATATTTAAAAATGAGAAATAAACAACTGACCAGTCTTTCCTAAAATGGAATCACCCAAAAGCTGTTGAAATGAGGCCAACTTAGTGTAGTATGTACCCAGCCCTCTTTATGCTCCTGTTCATTGGAAATTTTGCTTTGCTTTTTGAGTGGTCCATCCCTTCTAAGTGTTCCTCCTACGTGAACTGAAATTCTCCTTCCCTTCAACAAATCAGCGTATGTTCCTTATACTTGATCCATTGATCCCTTACTCATATATTTATTTTCTGTTTGTATAAACAAGTGGGAATAGGATAAAAAGTAGAGGATGTTATAGTTTTCAAATTAAAAGATGTAGATGGTTATACTTGCTTTTCAATTTCCTTGAAAGTTGATTAGATAAACTTTTAAGGGCTTATAATTATGTATTTTCTCATCCAAATGCATTTTTATTGAAAGCCTATTCTGTATAAGACATTATAATAGATGCTGAATTTAAACTCTAGGTATTTTCTTATTATTTGGATTTTAACTTTATGTCACTAAGGAATAGGATTTCAGTGAGAAATGCAGAACTATGATAGAGAGCAAGACATACAGATATGCCTATTAATGTATCTATGTGTGTACATTTCTTTATTTAAACTAAACATAAATACATGGAAAAATGAAACACAATGACTCTAAGGGCTGTAAATAAAAAAATCTGTTGACTCTTCATGACTTGTTGATATTTAGAGTGGAAAAGTAGAACAGAAAAAATGAATTGCTTTTTGTCTTGGTCCTCCTTCCCTCATCCACCAAACAATTACCTCTTCCACCAAATCCAACCAACCCTATATAAAAGCAACACAGTAGTGAGAGGGAGTGGGACAAAGGAATGAAATGCTGGAGATTGATCCAATCAAAATTAATGGGAAATGTGAAACACACAAACATTCACATTATTGGTGTCCCAGAAGAAAAAAAGAATGGAAAAGAGGTAAAAAGAATATTTGAGGAAATAATGACTGAAACATTCCAACCCTTATGAAAGACATAAATATCAATATCCAAGAAGGACAATGCACCCCAAACAGAATAAATCTGAATAGAACTACCCCAAGACACCTACTATTCAGAATGACAAACATTATAGATAGAAGATTCTGAAGCTAGCAAGAGAAAAACACAGCATCACATACAAAAGAAACTGAATAAGATTAAATGCCAACCTCTCATCAGAAACCATGAAAGAGAGAAGAAAGTGGTATGATGTATTTAATGTAATGAAAGAGAAAAATTGCCAGCCAAGAATTCTGTATCTGGTAAAACTATACTTCAAAAATGAGGGTGAGGGCAGCGGACTTGGCCCAGTGGTTAGAGCATCTGTCTACCACATGGGAGGTCTGCGGTTCGAACCCCGGGCCTCCTTGACCAGTGTGGAGCTGGCCCATGTGCAGTGCTGATGTGCGCAAGGAGTGCTGTGCCACACAGAGGTGTCCCCCACATAGGGGAGCCCCACGCACAAGGAGTGCACCCCATAAGGAGAGCCGCCCAGCACAAAAGAAAGTACAGCCTGCCCAAGAATGGAGCTGCACACACGGAGAGCTGACACAACAAGATGACACAACAAAAAGAAACACAGATTCCCATGCCACTGCCAACAACAGAAGCAGACAAAGAAGAAGATGCAGCAAAATAGACACAGAGAACAGACAAATGGGGTGGGGGGGAGAAGGAGAGAGAAATAAATAAATAAATCTTTAAAAAAATGAGGGCGAGGGAAGCAGATGTGGCTCAAGCAGTTGGGTACCTGCCTACCACATGGGAGGTCCTGGCTTCAGTTCCCAGGGCCTCCTAAAGAAGATGATCAAGACAGTGAACTGATGCAATTAGCTGGTATGATGAGCTGATGCAACAAGATGACACACAGAAGAGACACTGTGAGGAAATGCAATGAGAGACACAACAAGCAGGAGGGGAGGTGACTGAAACCACTGGGTACCTCCCTCTCATATGGGAGGATATATTTGGTTCCTGGTACTTAATAAAAAAAAAAAATAGCATGCAACAAACAGACACAGAGAGTAGACAGCAAGTGAAAACAACAAGGGTGGGGGGAGAAATAAATACAATCAATCTTAAAAAAAATTGAAGGTGAGTTCAAAGTCTTCACAAAAAAACAACCAAACTGGTAGAATATATTACCAAAAGACCAGAATTACAAGAGATTCTAAAGGGGTGCTGCAGCCTCAAAGGAAAAACAAGGGTAAGAGATTTGAAGAAGAGTATAGAAATGAAGATTATTAGGAAGGGTACACTAAATGGTAAGAAGACAGACAATAGGATTATATTATACAACATCAGAGAACCAAAGGGCAAAATGGATGAAGTAAGTAATGCCTTTACAGTAATAACATTAAAGGTTAATGGATTAAACTTCCCAATCAAGATATAGACTGATAGAATGAAAAAAAAATATGACCCATCAATATGTTGTCTACAAGAGACCCCCTCAGATGTAAGGACACAACCAGGTTAAAAGTGAAAGGTTGGAAAAAGGTGTTCCATGCAAATAGTAACCAAAAAAGAGCTGGAATAGTAATCCTAACATCAGAAAAATAGATTTCAAATGTAAAACAACTATGGGGTGAAAAAGGTCATTATATATTAATAAATTGGGCAATTCACCAAAAAGAAATAACTATACTAAATATTTATGCACCTAACCTGAGTGCCCCAAGGTACATGAGGCACAAACTGGCAAAACTGAAGGGAGAAATAGATGTCTCTACAATAATAGTTGGAGACTTCAATACACTGCTTTCAGTGTTGGAGAGAATATCAGGAGAGAGGATAAATAAAGAAACAGAGAACCTGAATAATACGATAAATGAACTAGACTGAGCAGACATCTATGGAACATTGTACCCTGAAACAGTAGGATATATTTTCTTTTTGGTGCTCATGGATCTTTCTCTTAGATAGACCATATGTTGCACCACAAGACAAAACTCAAAAAATTTTAAAAGATTGAAATTATTCAAAACGCTTTCTCTGATAATAATGGAATGAAGCTGGAAATAATGGACTGAAAAAGGGAAAATTCATACATATATGGAGGTTAAACAACAACATTCTTAAATAATCAGTGGGTCAAAGAAGAAATTGCAAGAGAATTCAGCAAATATTTGAGATGAATGAAAATGAGAAGACATTGTTGGAAACTAAGGCATGGTGGTCTCGCAAAGGGAGACGTGCTGTTTCCATGGCTACGCTTTTAACATAGGAATGCAGCAATTAAGCCTTTTGAGTCAACAGGATAGAGTTGTCCCCGGCAGGGAGAAATACGAGAAAACACACTTAGTAGTTTGAAAGAAATGCTGAATCTTTGTACTTTGACATAAGTTCTTTAATTTACGAGTCTCGTTAATGTGTAGTTACACTGCTTGTTATCTCGATAGTTTGAGTATATATAATGCCACATGTAGAAAATAAAGTTATCTGAGGAGTCACTACTCGCAGACCCCCTGATTCCAGCTCATTAGTTCTTTCTCTTTGTTTTCTTCCCCCTTTTTCTCTTTCTTTCATTCCCGATACCCTTCGGGTCCAAATCTCCAACAGACATCATATCAAAAGCCATGGGAAACTGCAAAGGCAGTGCTGAGAGGGAAATTTATAGCCCTCAATGCTTTCATTAAAAAAGAAGAAAGAACTAAAATTGAAGATCTAATTGTATACCTGGAGGAACTAGGAAAAGAATAGCAAAAATCCCAAACCAAGCTGAAGGGAAAGAAATAATAAAGATCAGAACAGAAATAAATGAAATCAAGAACAACAACAACAACAAAATAGAAGGAATCAACAAAACAAAAATTTAGTTCTTTAAGAAGATCAACAAAATTGACAAACTCTTAGCTGAGAAAGAAAAAGAGAGAAGATGCAAATAAAATCAGAATGACATGGGGGACATTACCACTTAACCTGCAGAAATAAGAGAGTTAATAAGAAAACACTATGAAAAACTGTATGCCAAATAAATAGACAATATAGAAGAGATGGACAAATTCCTAGAAACACACAAACCACATACACTGACCCTAGGAGAAATGGAATATCTCATCAAAACAATCACAAGAGAGGAGATTGAAACAGTCATCAAAAACATCCCAAGAAGAAAAGCCTGGGACCAGATGGCTTCAGAGGTCAATATTACCAATTGTTCAAAGACGATCTATTCCCAATCTTAATCAAGCTCTCCCAAAAAAATTGAACAGGAAAGAATGCTGCCAAGCTCATTTTATGAAGCCAACATCACACTAATACCAAAAACCAGAGAAAATAGTAAGAAAGAAGAAAATTACAGACCAATATCTCTAATGAGCATAGATACAAAATCTTGCAGACAGAATCCAAAAGCACATTAAAATAAATTATACACCACAATCAAGTGGGTTTTATCCCAAGTGTGCAAGGATGGTTCAACACAAGGAAATAAGTTAGTGTAGTAAACCACATTGAAAAATTGAAGAAGAAAAATCATTTGATTCTCTAGATTGATGCAGAAAAGGAATTTGAAAAAATACAGCACCCTTTCTTGATAGAAACACACCAAAAGATAAGAACAGAAGGAAGCTTTCTCAATATGATAAAGTGCATATATGAAAAACCTACAGCTAGCATCATACTCAATGTTGGAAAACTGAAAGTTTTCCTGCTGAGATCAGGAACATGAAAGGATGCCCACTCTCACCATTTTTATTTAAGATTGTGCTAGAATTTCTAGCTAGAGCAATTAGGCTAGATAAAGATACACAAATAGGAAAGGAAGAAGTAAAATCTTCACTATTCACCATTATTCACTGATGATATGATTCTATATCTAGAATATACTGAAAAATCCACAAGAAAGCTCTACTAGAACTAATAGGTAAGTTCAATAAAGTGGTGGGATAGAAGATTAATATGCAAAAATCAATAGCATGTCTATATAATACTGATATGCAACCTGAGACAATAATCAGAAAAAAAATTCCCTCTTTAACAGCAACTAAACAATGACATATTTAGGATAAACTTAACAAAGGACATGAAGAACCTGTATTAAGAAAACTACAAATATTGCTAAAAGGAACCAAAGAAGACTTAAATAAATGGAAGAGCATTCTATGTTCATGGTTTGGAAGACTAAGTATCATTAACATGTCAATTCTACCCAAACTGATTTACAGATTCAATGCAATTCCAATAAAAAATCCCAACAGCCTTTTTTTGTAGAAGTGGAAAAACCAATTATCAAATTTATTTGGAAGTGTAAGGGGCTCCAAATAGCCAAAAAGATCTTTAAAAGAGAACGAAGTTGGAGGACTCGAACTTCCTACTTTAAGGCATATTTCTTAGCTACAGTGGTAAAAACAGCATAGTACTGGCATAAAGACAGATACATTGACCAATGGAAATCGAGGATGCACAAATAGACATGCACATCAACAATCAAGTGAATTTTGACAAGGCTATCAAGCCCCCCCAGCTGGGCCAGAGCAGTCTATTCAATAAATGGTGCTGGGAGAACTGGATATCCATATAGAAAAGAAAGAAAGAATACCCCTATCTCTCACCTTATACAAAAATTAACTCAAAATGGATCTAGGATCTAAATATAAAAGCAACAACCATAAAACTCTTAGAAGAAAATTTAGGAAAACATCTTCAAAATCTTACGGTAGGTGGGAAGCAGACTTGGCCCAATGGATAGGGTGTCTGCCTACCTACCACATGGGAGGTCTGCGGTCCAAACCCTGGGCCTCCTTGACCCATGTGGAGCTGGCACAAGTGCAGTGCTCATGTGCCAAGGAATGCCATGCCATGCAGGGGTGTCCCCTGTGTAGGGGAATCCCATGCACAAGGAGTGCGCCCTGTAAGGAGAGCTGCCCAGTGCAAAAGAAAGTGCAGCCAGTCCAAGAATGGTGCCGCACACACGGAGGGCTGACACAACAAGATAATACAACAAAAAGAAACACAGATTCCTGGTGCTGCTGATAAGGATAGAAGTGGTCACAGAAGAACACACAGTGAATGGACACAAAGAGCAGACAACTGGGGAAGGGGGAAGAGGAGAAAAAAAATCTTACAGTAGATGATAGTCTCTTATACCCAAAGCATGAGCAAAAAAAGAAAAATATATATAATTGGAACCTCCTCAAAATTAAGCACTTTGAGCCTCAAAGGACTTTGTCAAAAGGGTGAAAAGGCAGCTAAGTGTTTATTATCTATGATATACAGAAACATCAAACAACTCAACAATAAAAGGACAAGCCACCTGATAAAAAATTGGGCAAAAGACTTGAAAAGTTAATTGTCCAAAAAAGAAATACAAATGACAAAGAAAAACATGAAAAAATGTTCAACATCACTAGCAATCAAGGAAATGCAAATCAAAACTGCAATGAAGGGAAGCAGACTTGACCTAGTGGTTAGGGCATCTGTCTACCACATGGGAGGTCCGTGGTTCAAACCCCGGGCCTCCTTGACCCGTGTGAAGCTGGCCCATGTGCAGTGCTGATGCGTGCAAGGAGTGCCCTGCCATGCAGGGGTGTCCCCGTGTAGGGGAGCCCCACACGCAAGGAGTGCACCCTGTAAGGAGAGCCGCCCAGCACGAAAGAAAGTGCAGCCTGCCCAGGAATGGCGCCGCACACACGGAAAGATGACGCAGCAAGATGACACAACAAAAAGAAAACACAGATTCCTGTGCCGCTGACAACAACAGAAGCGGACAAAGAAGACGCAGCAAATAGACACAGAGAACAGACAACTGGTTTGGGGGGAGGAGGGGAGAGAAATAAATAAATAAATCTTTAAAAAAAATGCAATGAAATATAATTTCATTAGATAGACTAGCCATATTAAAAAGTTGGGAAACTAAACGTTGGAGAGAATAAGAGAATAAGAGGAACTCTTATTCACTGTTGGTGGAAATGTAGAGTGGTACAGCCACTGTGGAGGACTGTTTGGCAGTTTCTATCAGTTGTACTACCTGTTTGATTTCAGATGTACTCTCTTCCACATCACTAATTCTTTTCTCTGCCTCTTCAAATCTGCTGTTATTTGCTGAGAGTGTATTTTTAATTTCTTGAATTGTGCCATTCATCAACATCATATCCGTTATCTTTTTATGTATGTTTATAATTTCTTCAGTATGCTTTCCCAGTGTTTCCTTAATATCCTTAATCTCTCCCTTCACTTCATTAAGGTGGTCCATGATATTTGTTTGGGCAGCTTTGATTAGTTTTTTGATGTTCTGCTTCTCTTCTGGTTTTTACTTTGTTCATTGGACTGGGCCATGTCTTCCTGTTTCTTGGTATGGTTTGTAAATTTTCGTTGCTGTCTGGTCATCTTTTTATCTTGATGGGCTTGTTCAGTTGATTAACTTCTCTGTCTAGTCTCCGGTTTTATTTAGTTGCTGCTTTTGTGTGTGTGTTAAGTTTTCTCTTTGACACTTTGTTATTATTCTATTTCCTTGTTGTTGTCTAAGTTCCCTTGAAGGAAAAAGATTAGAGCCAGGAAAAGCAAGAGAGTTAAGAAAAGAAAAGAAAATAATAGCAGTACTGATAGTAAAAGTTAGCAGAAGAACCATATAAGACCTAGGAAAACAAATATTTAACTCATGCAAGCAGTGTAGAGTTATAGGAATAAAAAAGTGGAGTACCTATAATGAAATGGGAAACTGAATATGGAGAAGAACATAATACGAATTGAAAGGCCAGAGTGATGAGGAGAGAGGGAAAGAGAAAAGAAAGGACAAAAAGAGAGAGAGTTAATGAAAGAGAACAGAAGAGTTATAAATAAAAAGCCAGGAATATTGGGGGCTAAACAAAGACAGGTGGAATGTAAGAACAACAACAGAAAGTGGAAGATAGAAAGATGTAGGAAGAAAAAGATAAAGCATTGGTAGTCAAAATCAGTACACATAGAAAAGAGGAAATCAAGGGAGAGGAAACACAGCAAACAAGAAACAAGCTGGTAGCATCTAATTTAAAAATGGGAGGGGGGAGGAGGATAAAAAGAAAAGAAAGACAAGAAACCAAAAAAGGACAGTCTTCCCTCTTAAGGCCCTGGGGAGCTCCTCAGGCCTCGGTGTTTATCAATTACCCTGCGGCTTTTTTGAAGTGGGTTTTAGTGGGTAAACTAAGTTAAGTTATAAAGCAAAAGTAACTTTTTTTTTTAGGAAAAATGAGAGACCATAGAGAAGCTAATACGAGAATAATGTCTATGGTTTTGTTGTAGAATTTGAGAGAGGGTCAATTATTTATGTATAGAAAGGCCAGGATTCAGGAATGATTTTGAGAAGGAAAAATGGTTTATTGACGGCCGGCCAGACTCAGGAGATTTCTGTTTCAATCCTGAGCCCCGAATAAGACTTTCAAGTTCCTTTTATACAGGCTGGGGAGTCAAATGGTGCCTTTATCAAAGAAAACTACTTTCTTTATTAGTTAAGTCTTCGCAGGAGAACCGGGTAGGTTTTGGATTAACATATCGCCCACACCTCAGGTGAGCTTGAATTAGCATCTTGCCCACATTCCGTCTGGATGCAACCTTGAATACACATTCAGTCTTACATCCTTTCTGAACAATCAAAGCCCATATCACTTAACTGGATTTCTAGAGACTAGGCACACTTGGATACAGAATTAGATGATTTTGAATTTATGGACAGGCTATATTATATTTCCCATTCGAGGCCAAGTCCAAGTTCCCTTAAATTTCGGCATCACCACCATCAGAGTTTTCCTGGACTGACTGGTATGTATATAGAGTTTGCATTGCTAAATTGCCTCCTGGGACTGGAGTCATTGCCATGGTCACCAAGAGCAGGACTGCAGCCTCTTACCTTTCCACACCCACAGGTCAGGACAGACAGTTTAGGCTAAAGTTATCTCTGAAGAGATAAAGAGCCTCTCACCTATAGCCCACATCAGTTTCCCTGTCCTAAAGTATCAGCTAGATGTTTAATCTCTCTGTGGGTCACTACTCTAAGAGGACCTGTGAATCTAACTAGAGACCTTGTATATTCAAGGCAGAAACTCCTCCACTGAGCTAAACTTGTTGGGTTGATTAGCTCTTTACAAAGCTATTGAGTCCCTTTCCCTTGGGCAGGATTGACTCTTTATAATTGGAAAAACTGCTGATTAGGAATCTCTCCTTCCAGCTTTTTATTCTAAGTGCTTCTCTCCCAGGTCAGAAGCATGCAGTAGCCTGTGTGGGAGTTCCCTTTTGAAATTCAAATGAGACCCTGGTGACTTAATTCACCACAGAAAAAAATGACTCTCAGCCTCTTCAAGAGCCCCACTCCTTGCAGGAAGCCCTCACTCTGCTCTTGGAAGCTTATTAAGCACTTGCTACTGTCCGCCTCCATTAGGGGAGTTGCACGGAACTGGTTAATTGCCTGACTCTACCTTCTCCCAGGCCAGTTTTCCCTATCCCAAGGTGGTTAGGTAAATCAGGCTGCCTTAGCAGATTACCTCTCCCTTCTTCCTGGGTTCTCCTCAAACGACCTGATATGCTCCTTGAAGCTCAAAAATGAGCGTCCAGACAATTGAACCCACACAGGGGAGAACACTATCCACCCTACACCTGAATCCTCCCACTCTTGGAGTATGCATCCTCCAGCTGGGTGACCAGCAACAGTCGGGGATCACCGTGGCTTCCTGCCCTGAGGGTGGGGCTTAGCCATCCCACAGCACCAGCCTCAAGCACCAGAAACTCACGGTTTTACCTTGAGCAATCAATCTTTTTGTCTTGCTTTCTCCAGATTAATGCGCTGATCCTCCTGCTGTGTAGGTTCCCAAAACAGCTCACTTAGGCAGGATTTTGCCCCCACATGGCCATTTTTTGTAAGAGAGATGTGTGGGTGCACTTAATCTGAAGCCATCTTGCCCTGGCAGTTTCTAAGGAAGTTGAATATAGACTTGCCATGTGACCTGGCAATACCATTACTAGGTATATACCCAGAAGAACTGAGAGCAGAGGCACAAATAGACATCTGCACACTGATGTTCATAGAGGCATTATTCATGATTGCCAAAAGTTAGGAACAATTCAGGTGTCCTTCAACTGATGAATGGGTAAACAAATTGTGGTGTATATACATGATGGAATATTATACAGCAGTAAGAAGAAATGACGCCGTGAAGCATATAACAACATGGATGAACCTGGATGACATTATGCTGAGTCAAACAAGCCAGACACAAAAGGACAAATACTGTTTGATTGCACTATTATGAACTAAATACATTCTATAAACTCATGGAGTTAATAATTAGAATATAGGTCAGCAGGAAATAGAAGGAAGGTAGAAAATGGAAAGCTGAGGGTTAAACTGTGCAGAACTGGTAAAAGGTTGTTTGTAAATTTTTGGAAATGAATAGAAATGGTGAGAGCACATCATGGTGTTTGTACCTAGCAGTGCTATTGTATGGGTATGACAGTAATTGAAAGGGAAAGTCTAAGGTCATATACAATAATGGAAGAAAAGCTGAAAAATGCAACATGGGACTGTATAACATTACTAAAACCTCATGAAATATAAAGATGGGTGATATTGCATAAATAAGTCTGTTTTTACAAAATATAAATACAGCTATACTAGACAGAAAGAAGAAGAATATAGCTATCTACAGCAAGGGAAACAGAGAGATTGAGAGGTGATGAGCTTTGTTTTTTTTTCTAATTATTATTGGAATAAAGAAAGTGCTCTAAGAATGATTGAAGTGATGAGTGCACAAATATGTGATTATCTGAATTCCATTGACTGTACACTTTGGACGGATTTATGCTTTATTAATATGTATCAATAAAATTGATTTGTGTTTTCAAAAAAGTGACTGGAAAAGTTTACAACTTCACTTTAAGTGACAGATAGATTTATTATCCCTTTTGACCCCCAGTTAAAACTTTGGGAGTTAAATCCAGATGCAGTTACAGCCCTCAATATCCAATACTTGTCTAGTGATTAAGATAGACATGCAGAGATTCCATTCTGAGAAACTTAAATAGCATAGCCGATCTAAGGAATGTAGAGCTTTTAGCAAAGATTTTAAAAATATATACATATTAAGAGCCTCATAGTGATTAAATAACACATGTGAGGTATATATTGTGCCAGCCAGTGCTGTCATACAGGTTGGGATTGCTGATAATATCT
The DNA here is from genome assembly GCF_030445035.2 of Dasypus novemcinctus. Classification (NCBI taxonomy): domain Eukaryota; kingdom Metazoa; phylum Chordata; class Mammalia; order Cingulata; family Dasypodidae; genus Dasypus; species Dasypus novemcinctus. The sequence goes on along the minus strand of NC_080673.1, from coordinate 52,378,868 downwards.
GTAGACATGTATGTTCAGATTACATTGTCTTAAATCTTCAAACTGTTAATTTATCTCCTGCAGAGCTCTGAAATTTAGTGCTGATGGCAAAGCATCATCCTATAGGTTCTATTTCTTCTCCAGTGTTTGGCTCATGTTCAAAGTCACACAGTTGTCCTTCAGCAGTCACTTTAAGGAGATTTCTCAAAGGAACGTCTTCTACCCATGTTATAGTGATGACATGCAGAAATTAGACATCAAGAGACTTGGAGTCTTATTGTTTACTCCAGAAGGAAATTTAGAATTCACTTGGGTGGACATCCTCATTTTACAGATGATGGAAAGAAACCATGAGAAGTGGTGACTTACTCAGCTGGGTAACCTCAGAGAAAACTCTCCTATCTGCCAGTTCAATGCTTTTACACTCTACCAGGGATCTCTCCTTCCATCAACTCTTTCAATTGACCCTCTGCCTGACACAGACTTGAAGACTCAGTTTCCTCATCTGTGAAATGGAAATTATAAAATGGGAATGTTGCAGCATTGTATAAGTAGAAAATAGATATGAATGTCATTGAGTAGTGGCATTCATCCAATATATTAATTACAGTAAAATATTGAGAACTGGCCACAATGGAATGAATAATCAAATAACATACAAGCATTTATTTATACTTTCTCTCAAAAAGACTTGGGGTGATTTATAATTAATGCATAACATTCACCAAATATAGCGGACTGTGAAATAATCAGTCAGGAATCAAAACATGTAATTAAGTCTAAATCAATGGGTTTTAATAATATTATTACATACTTTATAAATTAATTTGGTGCTCTGTATATAGCCAAAATCCATAGAAGATAAGGATAAGGCTTCATTTTTAGGAACATTTTGCATGAATTAGGAATTTGGAGGGAAAAATTATAGCATCAATGGAGTTAGGGCTCAAGGACCTGATCAAGATATTTGCAGCACTGTGAGAGAAATAGCACAGGTTCTGGAGTATACAGGCAATGAATTGTCTGACTCCTTCAGATGACTAATCTCTCCTCTTCCATTCTGCTTCTCTCTATGTACTCAAGTCAGCTGTGGTTCTGAGAAGGAAAATAATTCTCTGGTATTTTAAGTCTAACCTGGATTTGTGCACTGACTGTTTTCAGCCTGTATGACTCAGATTTGGTCATTTGAATCAAATGACTGATCAGTTAGGCAGGAAAATTTAATCAATTCAGTTATTGATTTACTTGACTACTCAAAAAATGACTAAGTGACTATAAAAACAGGTGTAGATGGGTAAGCAAAGGACCTTTCCTGAAAACTGGAATCTGAATCTGTCTGGATTTCCTTTGGGTGCTTTGTAAATAGAATGCATTTTAAGGACTTGTGGTCATTGTATTTGTGTGTGTATGTGTGTGTGTGTGTTTATGTATGGCTTCCCTCATTTTGGAGAAGACTCTACCAATAAGATTGTAATTAATATTTGTCTCTTTCAGATTCTATGCTCCATATTACCTCATATATCATGATTTGTGAAATATTAGTAACACTGGCTATGAGCATATCTGTATCTTTTTTGAAACTTTTGGAAAACAATTCCTATGGCTTTGGTAACCGAACCATATTTGAAACAGCTTTATTCACCTTTCCTATCTCTTCCCCAGTTTGGTGCAAAACCCCTTCTTTGATTTGCTTATCCTCCTCTTGTTCAATATTTCATGCTATGAAGACTGTCAGCACTGTTCAACCAAAGACCACCAAGAACACATCTGTAATGTACAAGTTAGGTTTACTACCTGCTGCTGCAAGGAAAACCATACACCCTGGGGAACTTTGGGCATCTCTCAGTAAGCAGGTGTTAGAAAGGCATTTGGACATGTGATTAATCAGTAATTTGGGGAAAGGTTAAAGGAAGCAGAACTTTGTTATGGACTGCACAATTTCAGGAAGAGAAGGTAATTCTATAATTGGAGATCTAAATACTTATTATCCAGATGGACGAAATTCTAGACTGAGGTTAAACTACAATTGGTGAAGAAGCAATAGTCACTTCTATTAGCCAAGTTAGAGAGATATTTGGTCATTTTTATGGCCTGAGCACTGTTTATGTTTTGTTTATGTTCAGGCATAATTAATGGATTTCTTCGGAGTCACCATTTCCTATAGCTATTTCAGATGATCTTGCTGGTTTAAGACAGAAATTACAGTTAATTTGCCATATATCCATATACAATGGATATGATCTCTGTAGGGTTTTCTAGATCATGGAAGTACACTTAGGAGAAAGCACATCTATAAATATCCTGTCAACACACTGGAAAGCATTGTCATGGAAGCCGAAAAGTTAAGACAGGTACATAAAAATTTCATTTGAAAATGATACATTCTGATATTTGGACTGTTAGGATTACATTTTTCATCCATCCACCTTTTGTACAAATAGAGTCACAAAAGCTTTATGAAATCTGTTGCTATACTTCCTAGATGCTGAAGAAAGGGATAAGTCTACATTTCAGTCCTTGCACATTTGGGATTGTTATAGTTAATATAAAAAAGGCAGATATTGAGGGGAAAGCCCATGAGTTCAATTTTAGTAGTTCATCTTGAGATTCTTTGAGGCATGCTCAGATAGGGATTTCATGAAAATGATATTTTATTTTATATAATTTTGGAGCTCAAAATGGAGTTCTGGAGAACTTGAACTGTCTGTCCATCAAAGATAATTAAGATAATTGAAACTCTGTACTTGAAAGCAGTTTACAGGGAGAGTGGCTAAAGAACAAGAAGAAAAGATGTCTTAGGTTGCTAATATAACAGTTTAATTAAAAATAAATAAATAAAGAGCATTACACCCAGTGATAAAAGCCACCCATAAAAGATTACATACCGTATGTTTCTATTCATATAACATTTTTGAAATTACAAAACTGTAGGTATAGAAAATGTCAATAATTGCTAGGGCTAGGGGTATGGGAAGGTAACCTAAAGGAGTATTTTTATGGTGATGTAATAGTTCTGTAGCTGACTGGGGTGGTAGTTATGGAAATCTATACATGGGATCGAATTTCACAGAAATATACATTAAATAGAGTGCATGTAAAAACATGCAAAAGCTGGTGAAATCCAAATAAACTGGTGAAATCCAAATATTTGTAGTATCACTCACAAAAACAAAACCCACCAATGCGTTTGCTTAAACAATGGAAATGTATTGTCTCACAAATTTGGAAGCTGGGAGGATTGCTTACTCCTTGTATTAGTAGCATCAGGGTGCCTGGCTTGCCATAATAGTTGGGGTACCTTGTGTTGAATCCCTGACTCATGTCACACAGTTATATCCTTTTTTTTCTACCTTCTGTGACCTCCTTGATCTCTTTATAAATTCTCCAATAGTCTGGATTAACATACACCCTCACCTTAGTGGCCACCTTAGGTGGGCCACAACTTAACTAAAAATAACATCTTCAAGCGATCGTGTTTATAATGTGTTCACATCAACAGGAATGCAGATTAAGATTAAGGATATGTTTAAACTGGGATATAAACTGGGAGACCACCACGTGGTCTCTTAAACCTTACACTCAAAGCATGAATAATGAAAGAAAAAAATGGATAAATGGGATCTCCTCAAACTTAAACACTCTTATGCTTCAAAAGGCTTTGTCAAGAAGATGATAAGGCAGCCTACGCAATGTGAGAAAACTTTTGGAAACCACATGTTTGAAAAGAGTTTGACTTCCATACTATATAAAGAGATCATACAACTCAATGATTAAAAGGGCAAGCAATCCAATGTAAAAACTGGCAAAAGTCTTAGACATTTCTGTAAAGATGAAATACAAATGGTGAAAAAGCACATGAAAAATCATGCTCAATATCACTAGCTATTAGGGAAATGCAGATCAAAACTACAATGAGATACCATCTAACACCTCATAGAATGCCATTATTAAAAAAAAAAAAGCAGAAAACTACAGGTGTTGGAGAAATAAGAACACTCCTTCACTGTTTGTGGATATGTAGAATGGTGCAGCCTCTGTAAAAAACAGTTTGGCAGTTCTTAGGAAGTAATAGAGAATTGCTGAATGATCCAGCAATCCCTCTACTAGGAATATATCCAAAAGAACAGAAAACAGAGATGTGAACAAATATTTGCCCAACAATGTTAGAGTGGTGTTATTCACAATTGCCAAAAGATGGGAACAACCCAAATGTCCATCAACTGATGTATGAATAAATAAAATGTGGTATATACATGTGATAGAATACTATGCTGCAGTAAGAAGAAATGAAATTGGGAGGCATATGACAACATAGATGAACCTTGGGGAAATTATAGTTAATGAAATAAGCCCACACAAAAGGACAAGTATTATATAGTCTCACTGATATGAACTAAATAGGAAGAATAAAGAAATGGAGTTAAAATCTAGCATGTAGAATACAAGGAGATAGGTTGATGGCTAAGGGGCACTAATGATTAATATATGTAGAATTTTTTATTAGCTTGAGTAAAAAAGTGTGGAAATGGATAGAGTTGATGGTAGCACATTATAGTGAGTATAACTAACATGGTTTATAAATGGGATTGTGGCTGAAAGGGGTAGTCTAAGGAAATAAATGTCAATTGAAAGAAAGCTAGAGAATAATCTAGGGACTGAATAACACAGTAAACCTGGAGGTGGATGAGGATTGTGGTTAAAATACAAATGATGTTTGTATACAAGGATGTTCTTCTATGAACTAGAACAAATGTCCGTCACTATTACAAGGTGGTAAGAATATGGTGATGCAAGGAAAAAATACAATTAATGTAATTTATGGACTACAGTTAACAACAATATGGTAATATTTTTTCATCAATGTCAAAGAATGTACTATATCAATGCAAGGGTCAATAATAGGGGGATATTGTATTACTTCTTTAGGTCCAAGGAAAAATTTCAAAAATTTACTACAGAATTCTATGATGAAAATGAGAGCCAGTGAATGTACACTTTGGATGGATTTTACAAGGCATGGGACTATATAATACAGCAAGCCATGTGGTAGATGATGGGCTGTAGTTAACAATACAAATATGAGAGTGTTCTCTCATGAACGATAACAAATACTAATGCATGGCATTAATAATAGGGGGTATATTGAAAATATACCAATGCAGCTTATGAACCTTAATTAGTATTAATATTTTGATGTTATTTCTTTATACTGTGTAACAAATGTTCTACAACAAGGCAAATTGTTGATGGGAATGTGATGTATGGGAATTCTGCACAATATGCATGATTATCTTGTAAGCTCACAACTTCTCTAATTAAATATATATATATATATAAAAATCCAACTGGGAAACGGACTTTGGCCCAGTGGTTAGGGCATCCGTCTACCATATGGGAGGTCCGCGGTTCAAACCCCGGGCCTCCTTGACCCGTGTGGAGCTGGCCATGCGCAGTGCTGATGCGCGCAAGGAGTGCCGTGCCACGCAAGGGTGTCCCCCGCGTGGGGGAGCCCCACGCGCAAGGAGTGCGCCCGTGAGGAAAGCCGCCCAGCGTGAAAAGAAAGTGCAGCCTGCCCAGGAATGGCGCCGCCCACACTTCCCGTGCCGCTGACGACAACAGAGGCGGACAAAGAAACAAGACGCAGCGAGTGGACACCAAGAACAGACAACCAGGGGAGGGGGGAAATTAAATAAATAAATAAATCTTAAAAAAAAAAAAAAAAATCCAACCTACCACAGAAGGACCCCAGAAGAACAGTGGTCTTTAAAGGACACTGGAGAGGTGAGGTAAGATGGCATCAGAGTGAGTGCATCCACATCATCTCTCCTACAAAGGGGTGGCTGAGTGGGGACAAGATCATGCCTGAGTGAGCTGTTTTGGGAACCCACAAAGCAGGAGGCTTCTGGACATCAATCTGGAAAAAGTGCAACAAAAAGAGTGATTGCTCAAGGTAAAATGGTGGGTTTCTGGCACTTGTGCCTGAAGCTGTGGGAAGGCTGAGCTCTTCCCTTTGGGCAGGTAGCCTCAGTGTTCTCCAAACCCCATATTCCCCAAGCCCACATTCCCTGAACTCAATGCTTACCAAACCCCGATCCCCAGAGTTCCTGGAGCCCACCAGTCTCAGATGAACTCCAAGAGTGGGAGGGTTCTGGTGAAGGGTGCAGAGCGGCCCAACGAGTGTGGGTTCAATTGTCTGGACCCACCTTTTTTGAGCTTTGAGGAGCATACCAGGTGATTTGAGGAGAGACAAGGAAGAGATGAGAGGCGAATCTACTGAGGCAGCCCAATTTACCTAAATATGATAGGGAAAATTGGTCTGGAAGAAGGTGGAGTGAGGCAATTAACTAGTCCTGTGCAACACACGTAAGGGAGGGGGACAGTAGGACGTACTTGGTAGGCTTCCAAGACCATATTTAAGGTTCCCAGCAAGGTGTGGGTGCTCTCTCTCAAAGAAACTGAGAGTCATTAGTCTCTGGTGAGCTGGCTCACCAGGGTCCCATTTGAATCTTTGAGGGGAGCTCTCATGCAGACTTCCTGCTGCCCTAGGAGAGAGGGAAGTGAGGAAGGGAGAAAGGGGGAAGGACAGATTTCTAATCAGTTTATTAAATTGCAAAGAAGACTCCTTGCTTAAGGGCTTGTATGGGTGTTTTGTTTTGTTTTGTTTTCTTGTCTTTCCTTCCACTTTATCACCCCATACTCCCCCCCTTTTTTTTCTTTTTTTCAATTAGGTGCTGCTGGTGGTGTTTCTTGTTTGCTGTGCTACCTCATCCCCAATTTCCTCTTTTCTGTGTATACTGATTTTGGCTTCCAACGCTATCTCCTTTCCTTCTTACATCTTTCTATCTTCTACCTTCTGTTGTTACTCTCCCATTCCACCTCTTTGCTTAGCCCCTGATTTTTTTGGCTTTTTATTTATAACACTTTTATTCTGTTTTCTGTCTTTTATTAACTCTTTATGTTACAGTCCTTTTTCTCTTTCCATCTCTCCTGATCATGCTGACCTTTTAATTCATACTATATTCTTCCCATACTCAGTTTCCCATCTTATTGCACTCATTTTTTATTCCTGTAACTCTACACAGCTTACATGAGTTTAATATTCATTCTCCTAGGCCTTATATGGTTCTTCTGCTAACATTTACTATCAATATTACTATTATATATTTTCTTTTCTTATCTCTCTTGCTTTCCCTGGCTCTAATATTTTTCCTTCAAGGGAACTTAGATAAAAACAAGGAAATAGAATAAGAAGAACAAAATGTCAAAGGGAAAACTTAACACACACACAAAAACAGCGCCTGAATAAAACCTGAGACTAGACAGAGAAGCTAATCAACTGAACAAACCCATCAAGATAAAATGATGGCCAGACAGCAACAAAAATTTATAAACCATACCAATAATCATGAAGACATGACCCAATCCATTGAACTAACTAAAAACCAGGAGGAGGAGCAGAATATTGAACAACTAATCAAAGCTCTTCAAACAAATATCATGGGTCAACTAAATGAAGTGAAGGAAGAGATTAAGGATATTAAGAAAACACTTGGAGAGCATACTAAAGAAATTGTAGACAAACACAAAAAGATAGTGGGTATGATGGTGATGAATGGCACAATCCAAGAAATCAAAAATACACTCTCAGCAAATAACAGCAGCTTTGACGAGGTAGAGGAAAGAATTAATAATGTCAAAGAGAATACCTCTGAAATCAAACAGATAGTACAATTTATCGATAAAAAGATAGAAAAAAATCCATCAGAGACTTAGGGATTTGAACGACAACACAAAATGCACAAGCATACACATTATAGGCATCCCAGAAGGAGAAGAGACAGGAAAGGGGCAGAAGGGGTATTGGAGGAAATAATGGCTGAAAACTTCCCAAACTTATTGAGAGAGATGAATGTACATGTTCAGGAAGCACAGCACACCTAAAACAGAATAAACCCCAACATGACTACCCCAAGACCCATACTTGTCAAATTATTCAATGCTCACGACAGAGAGAAGATACTGAAGGCAGCAAGAGGAATAGAGACCCATCACACCCAAAGGAAGCTCAATAAGATTAAGTGCTGATTTATCATCTGAAACCATGGAGGCAAGAAGCCAGGGGTGTGACATAGTCAAGGTACTAAGAGAAAAAAATATCCAGCCAAATATAATCTATCCAGCAAAGCTGGCATTCAAAAATGACAGAGAGTTCTAAATATTCACAGATAAACAGAAACTAAGAGAGCATGCCAACAAGAAACCTGCCCTTCAAGAAATACTAAAGGGAGTTCTCCAGGAAGAAAGGAAAAAAGAAAAGGAGAGAAAGAGTTGGAAGAGAATGTCAGAATAACAATAAGACAAAAAGAGAAATAAAAACAACATTTGACATACACAAATCCAAAGAAAATATGACCAATGTAAGTAATTCCTTGAGAGTAATAACACTAAATGTTAATGGAGTAAACTCATCTGCTAAGAGACACGGATTGGCAGAATGGATAAGGAAATATGACCCATCTATATGCTGTCTACAAGAAACTCACCTTAAATCCAGGGATTCAAGGAGGTTGGAAGTGAATGGCTGGAAAACAATCTTGCAAGCAACAATAACCAAAAAAGGGCAGGAGTAGTTGTGCTAATATTGGACAAAATAAACTTTAAACACAAAACTATTGTGAAAGACAAAGATGGACACTACAATAGTAAAAGAGGTAATCTTTCAAGAAGAAAGAACAATCATAAACATTTATGCACCTAATCATGGTGCCTCAAAACACCGGAAACACCAGAAACACCAGAAAAACTAAGTGAAGGAATAGATGCCTCTACAATTATAGTGGGGGACTTTAATACACCATTATGACCATTAGACAGAACATCTCAGCAGAGAAAATAAGCAAAGACTTTAATAATATATTACAGGATCTGGACCAAAAAGACATATACAGAACATTATACCCCACTACAGCAGGATATACATTCTTCTCAAGTGCACATGGATCATTTTCCTAGATAGACCACATGCTGTGCCACAGAGAAAGTCTCAATGAATTCAGAAAGATTTAAATAATACAAAATAATTTCTCTGACCACAGTGGAATGAAGCTGGAATTCTGCAAGGGCCAGAAAACCAGATTAGGCACAAAGATATGTAAGTTAAGAAACTCACTCTTAGACAGAGTGGGTCAAGGAGGAAATCTCAAAAGAAATCTGTAACTACCTTAAAACAAATTAAAATGACAACACAACATATCAAAACTTATGGGATGCAGCAAAAACTGTCCTTAGAGGGAAATTCATAGACATAAATTCATACATCAAAAAAGAAGACCTAACTGCACACTTGGAGAAATTAGTAAAAAAAAAACAAACTAATGCCAAAGGAAGAAGAAAGAAAGGAATTATAAATATCAGAGCAGGACTAAATGAAGTAGAAAATAAGAAAGCACTAGAAAAAATAAACAAAATAAAGAGCTGGTTCTTTAAGAAGATCAATAAAATTGACAAACCCTTAGCTAGACTAACAAAGAAAAAAAGAGAGAAGATGCAAATATAGAAAATAAGAAATGAAACATAGCTAACAAACATGGTTCCATTCTGGTTTACATTATGGTTTATACTTTAGACTATATACTTTTCTAAATTTTTAGTTACACTATGGTTTACATTTTAGATTATACAATTTATAAGTCTTTGGTGAAATTTAACATGTCCTATATCCGTCATTGCATGACCTTGTGGAACACTTCTGTTGCCCCCCCCCCTCCCAGTTACCCCTGCTTCCATCTAGTGGGATCTAAGTCCCCTCTTGACTTAGAGGTGGAGTGGACATCACCATCCCAGGGTCTGCAGGATGGAGGAATAAAATATGGATTAGAGTGGACTTACTGGTATTCTACTATGGAACTCTTGTGACTCTAGCAATGGAAGAAATTGTATCATTGATGTGGAGACATTGGGTATGGTAGTTACTGAGGGTAGGGAGAGGGAATAAGAGATGTGATATGGGGGCATTTTCTGGACTTGGAGTTGTCCTAAATGATATTGCAAGGACAGATGCTAGACATCATATATCCTGAGAGTGTAAACTATAGTGTAAACTATAATCCATGCAGTGCAGCAATGTTCCAAAATGTATTCACCAAATGCAATGAATGTGCCACAATGATGAAAGAGGGTGTTGATGTGGAAGGAGTAGGGGTGTGTGGGGGTACATGGGAACCTCTTATATTTCTTAATGTAACATTTTTTTGTGATCTATGTATCTTTAAAAAAGGCAATTAAAAATAATTTAAAAATGAAAAAAAAAAGAAATGAGAAAGGGGGTGTCACCACTGACTGGACGGAAATAAAGATTATCATAAGAGGATACTTTGAAAAACTATACTCCAACAAGAAGGACAATTTAGAAGAAATGAACAAATTCCTAGAAACACATAAGCAGCCTCCACTGACAAAAGAAGAAATTGATGATCTCAACAAACCAATCTCAAATAAAGAAATAGAATCAGTCAACCTCCCAACTAAGAATCACCCCAGTCCAGATGGATTCACAGGAGAATTCTACCAAACAGTTTGGAAAGAACTAACAACAATCTTGCTTAAGCCCTTCCAAAATATCAAAATAGAAGGAACATTGCCTAACTCATTCTATGATGCCAACATTTCCCTAATACCAAAGCCAAACAAAGATACCACAAGAAGGAAAAATTAGAGTCCAATCTCTCTAATGAACCTAGAAGCTAACATCCTTAACAAAATTCTTGTTAATTGTGTTCAACAACCATGAAAGGAATTATACACGATGACCAAGTGGGTTTCATGCTTGGTATGCAAGGATATTTCAACTTAAGAAAATCAATCAATGCAATACACCACAATAACAGATCAAAGAAAAAAAATCACATGATCATCTCTATAGACACAGAAAAAGCATTTGACAAAATACAGCACCCTTTCTTGATAAAAATACTGTAAAAGATAAGAATAGAAAGAAACTTTCTGAACATGATAAAGAATATATATGAAAAACCCACAGCTAGTATCATTTACAATGGTGAAATCCTAAAATCTTTCCCTCTAAGATCAGGAACAAGACAAGGATACCCACTATCACCCTTCATATTTAACTGTGTTAGAAGTACTTCCTTGAGGACTGAGACAAGAACCAGATATAAAAGGCATCCAAATGGGAAAGGAAGAAGTAAAAATTTCACTATTTGCTGATGATATGATGCTACACATAGAAAGTTCTGAGAAATCTATGACAGAGCTTATAGAACTTATAAGTGAGTACAGTAAAGTTGCAGATTATAAGATCAATGCACAAAAGTCAGTATAATTTCTGTATACCAATAATGAGCAATCTGAGTAAAAAAGTCAGAAAAAAATACCATTTACAATAGTAAATAAAATATCTTATACCTAGGAATACATTTAACCTAATGTGTAAAAGATTTATAAACAGAAAACTACACAACACTGTTAAAGGAAATCAAAGAAGACTTAAATAAATGGAAGAATACTCCTTGTTCATGGATAGGAAGACTAAACATCATCAAGATGTCTACCCTACCCAAACTGATCTATAGATTTAATGCAATCCCAGTAAAAATCAACACAGCATTTTTTAACAAACTGGAAAAACTAACTACGAAATGTATTTGGAAGGGAAAGAGGGCCTAAATAGCCAAAGACATATTGAAAAAGAAAAACAAAATCAGAGGAATCAAACCACCTGACTTTAAAACATATTACAAAGCTATAGTGGTCAAACTGGCATGGTATTGGCACGAGTATAGACATACTGACCAATGGAACCAAATTGAGCGTTCTGATATAGATCCTTGCATATACAGTCATCTGATACTCGAAATGGCCACAGATTCCACTCACCTGGGAGAGAATAGCCTCTTCAACAAATGGTGCTTGGAGAACTGGACATCCATATATAAAAGAATGAGAGAGGATTACCATCTCACACCTTATACAAAAATCAGCTCAAGATGGATCAAAAGCCTAAATATAAGAGCCAAGACCATAAAGACCTTGGAAGACAATGTAGGGAAGCATCTACAGGACCTTTTAAAAGGAAATGGCTTCATGAACTTCATACCCAAAGCATGAGCAGTGAAAGAAAAAAAATAGATTATTGGGACCTCTTCAAAATTAAAGCCTGTGCACCTCAAAGGAGTTTATCAAGAAAGTGAAGTGAGAGCTTACCCAATGGGAGAAAATATCTGGTAACCATATATCAGATAGGAGCCTAATATCCAGCACATATAAAGAAATTCTATATTTCAAAAATTAAAAAGACAAGCAATCCATTTAATAAATGGACAAGAGATTTGAACAGATACTTCTTCTAGAAGAAGGACAAATAGCTAAAAAGCACATGAAAAATGCTTAAAATCACTAGCTACTAGGAAAAAGCAAATCAAAACCACAATTAGATACCATCTTACACCCATTAGACTGGTGGCTATTAAAAAAGCAGAGGACTACAAGTTTTGGAGAGGATATGGAGCAATGGGAACCCTCATCCACTGCTGGTGGGAATGTAGAAGGATCCAGCCTTTCTGGAGGACAGTTTGGCGGTTCCTCAAAATACTAGCTATAGATTTGCCATATGACCCAGCAATTCCACTAATGGGTATATACCCAGAAGAACTGAAAACAAGGACATGAACCGATATTTTCATACCAATGTTCATAGCAGCATTATTCACTATTAGTACTACAGTACTAACACATGGGATAACATGGATGAATCTTGAGGGCCTTATGTTGAGTGATGTAAGCCAGGCATTGAGGGACAAATACTACATGACCTCTCTGATATGAATTAAGCAAATAAATCTGTCTCAGGGAGCTAGAGACTGAAGATAGGCTTATAGGAAATGGGGGGTGGGGGGAGGGGGCAGAGTATCTCCCACACAGGGAAATCTATGATAAAGTGGAGGTAAGTTGTTGTGCAGTGAAGCAATAAGACAGGGACATACGGATACTATTGGGTTGGGCTTTGCAGACTTGAGGGTGCTAGGGCTGGAAGGATGGGTCAGATGGTCCAACGAATTGGGGGGAGGGTTGCAGGAGAAAGTGAACATGGGAGGTTGTCAGTTATGTGGTTCAAACTATAATTTTGAGAAAACTCTTTAGAAAAAATAATAAGAGTTACTGGTATAAGGTGTTTGACAGGGGACATCTGGCACAGGGTACACCTGGGGTAGGCTTTTAGGGAGTGTGAAAGTGCTCATCATGTCATAGTGTGTTATATCAGTGGATGGAGACCCATACAATGACTGGGAAGGTGTTATGCCCCCATCCTGGGGAGGTCTGATATTCTCAAACAGAGGGGAGACTGCCTATAGGGAGCATGGGTGGCTCCCGATGGGAGAGGACAGAGTAGTGTGTCAAGCCCTCAGCATTGCTGCAAGTATCTAAGTTCTGGTCCTTCAAACAGTGAAGCTTGGTTGTCACTGTGGGCCCAGAGGGGAGGGAGAGAGAGGAATAGAATAGTTGGAAAAGTGGGTAACTGGGGGTCAATGGAAGTGTTCTGCATGATCCTGCAATGATGGATACAGGCCATGTTAAATATCACCAAAAATTTATTAAGGTGTATAATCTGAAATGTAAATCATAATGTAAACCATAACGGAACCTTGGTGACTAGCTATGTTTCGATATCTGTACATCAGTTGCAGCAAATGTAGCATTGACATGTAGAAGGATCATTGCTGGGGAAGGGGGAAAAGGGTTTGATGTTGGGTATTTGGGAGTTCCCCATATTCTATATATGACTTTGCTGTGACTGAAAACTTTTTTGAAGACATATTAAAAAAAAAAAGGGTGTAGACACTGAGGAAGAAATGGAAGAGATCATCTTGCCACTGTACATACAGGGAAACACCTATTGAAGCGATGAAAGGCAAAATATAAAAAAAATATTTTTAATGATATTTTTCACTTTTTTATTACCCCAATTTATTTTTTACTTTATTTTAGTGTTTCTAAATTATTTTATATTCTATTTCTAATCTTTAAACCTATCATTACTATTTCATTTTCCTATTAATTGAATTAGCAATACATTAGGCTTCATTTTTGAAGATGTTTTGGATCACAGAGGGGTTCAACTATGGTAGGAAAAGAGCTCTGATGTGGGGTGTTATTGATGGGGGATGCATGGGTGGTAGGGAATTCTCCAGGTCATGTATATAGAGTATATAGATATGTATGTATATTCATTGGGTAGACATAGGCGATAGAGTTTCACATGACAAATGAGAGTGTTAAGTTCCTATTCTGGGAAACTGTCATACTCCCCAATGGAGCAACAATAATTCCCCAAGTACAGGGGCAAAGACCAGTGAAGAAGGATGGTCCAGTGATGGGCCCTTGATACTGATGACTATGCTTATAAGCCCATGTGCTTGAAGCTTCAACTAGGCCTAGAGCTACAGGGTGCCTAAGAGTTATCTCTTTAAAGCCTCCATGTTGCTCAAATGTGGCCACTCTCTAAGCCAATCTCTGCATGTAAAAATGCATTACTTTCCCCCCAGTGCAGGACATGACTCCTGGTGATGAGCATTCCTGGCATCGAGGGATTACTACCAAGCACCAGCTGGTGAGGCGACTAGAAAAAGATCTTGAATAAAAGGGGGAAATGGTAAAGACAAATGAGTTTATATGGCTGAGACTTCAAAATGAGCCAGGGGGTCATCAGAGGGGTTGTGCTTATGCACATCTCAGCAGGATCTCAGAGACAGGCAAAGTAGAGAAAACCCCAAGTAGGAGTGCTCCTGAGGGCTATGGAGACACCCTAGTCCTATGGTCATGACAGATGGCTCTGGAGTTTAGTCCCTTGCAGGGTGCCCTTCTTTGGAATTTGTGCTCCTGAGGGTGAGGGAGTTGGATTCAGATGTGAGCACTCTCTGCATGCTTCTTCTGTCACTTTTACTGAAGTGGTTTGTGCTGGTGTTGGTGTATGCTCAGGAGCCTTGACTCTCTGGCCTGTCTATGTGTCAGCTGGGCCCTGAGCCTCAGCAGAGTTCACCTACACTTCAGTTCATTGGACTTACCCAGGTCAGCTAATAGGGAGGTGAAGATGGTCAACCACCACATCAAGGAACTGAGAGAGTCTATAACTGCAAGTGGGAGAATCCCATTCATCAGCCATGTGGAATCTAAGTCCCCTCTTGACTTAGAGGTGGAGTGGACATTGCACTCCCACAGTCCTCAGGATGGAGGAATAAAATATGGATTAGAGTGGACTTACTGGTATTCTACTATGGAATTATTGTGACTCTAGCAATGGAAGAAATTATATTTTGATGTGGAGACAGTGGCCATGGGAATTGCTGGGGGCAGGGAGAGGGAAAAAGAGGTATGATATTGGGGCATTTTTGGGACTTGGGTTTGTCCTGAATGATATTGCAGGGACTCATTCAGGACATTGTATATCCTGCCATAACCACTGAATGGGTTGGGAGAGAGTGTAAACTACAGCATAAACTATAAGCCATCCAGTGTAGCAGTGCTCCAAAATGTACTCATCAAATGCAATGAATGTACCACACTAATGAAAGAAGTTGTCACTGACAGAGGAGGCGGGGGTGTGGGGAGTGGTGTATATGGGAACCTCTTGTATTTTTAAAAGTAACATTTTGTGTGATCTATGTATCTTTAAAAATAAAGAGACATTAAAAAAAGAAATAAACTAGGAAAAAAAAAAAAAGAGAGTTCAGAGAAGAGCCTACCAAGGAGATGAGGTATAGAGGCACACTGAATTTCTCAAACCAGGAGACTGAGAGTCATGATAACTAAAAGAAGAGAGAGCTTTAAGGATGGCGAAGTGATCAGCCACATTCATTGAAGTAGCAGAGAGCCTCATATTACAGCAGGCCCTTCAAGGCACCTACATGTTCACATTGAGAGCAATTTTGGCCAATGAATAGGATTGTCAGTAATAGGATTGAGTTTATTTTATGCTACATGGTTCTGATTTGTCATATGTCACTGCTCTTCTCACTAAACGTTTTTGAAGAAGTATAGTATCAGGAGTATTAGTGTGGCTAACACACATATCTTAGTAACATTAGCATGGTATTGGAGGCTTCTCTGATGCTAGCAGTTCTATTTTTGGCAGCATGAGGGATATGACTGGGTGGAACACTTGTCTGTAGAAACTTTTGGGTGTTTGTCTTCAGTCATGTTTCATTGCTCTATTTCTTTTCATGTAAAATGAGGATGATAGATTGGTGATTTCTAAATTCCTTTCTAATTCTAAGATACAAATCTCAGCTATGCCAATCATAAACAAAAGAAATTTTGTGGAACAGTATAGCTTTTTCATTGAACACAGAGTATCTAAATGGTTTTTCGAATTAGAGGCACTGAAAATTTAAGTGAAAGCAGAAAATCTTAAATTTGTGGCTGTGGGCCTCCTCTGACAATAAAATGTGCTCGCTGAAAATTTACAGTAGCTGTTGAATGAAAACAACTATTAAATCAAAATTGACTTAGTACATTCAGAGACACTAGAATCAAACTTATTAACAGCCCATCTGAATGTAATTGAATACCATGAATAATAAAAGAGAGGTCCAGGGGTGAATGCTGAGAACAGTTACTGGATGATTTTGAATTGGAAGATTTCACTGAGAAGAGCTGAATTCCAACCGTGTAAGTGCTGAATTGATTAAAGATGCGTTTTCCTTGACAAGGAGGTGTGTATGCATCAGAGATCAGAGACTGGCTGACACTGCCTGGAGGTGAAAATAATAAGCTCCTAAATGGTACCTGCCTTCAGGCTCTTCTTCCTACCCAGAGACAGGAGGTGCTGACCTTGACATTTCTGCTCAGGCTGGCACTGTAATTTCTTACACATGGAAGGTGAGCAGAAAGCGTATTTGTCTCAGGCAGCAGTGGGGTTTTGAATTCTGACTCTGCCTACCTACTAACTGTATGAACTTGAGCAAGTCACTTCATTTGCCTGATCCTCACCTTCAAAATGAGCTTAATAAATGGGAACTGTTATATTTTCCTGTCTTATCCTTGTTACTTAGTCTTTACGTGGATTTAAGTTCTAATTTAGGTTTCTAGTCTAGTTTATGCCAAGTTTTCATAGTCCTGATTTTGTTGTGGAGTAGATACCCCTGCCTCATACCTAAATAATGTTCCTTCTTCTTTCACTGTTGCTCTTTACTGAGCTTCCTTCCTTATTTCTTGACACCCACGTACGTACCCACATACATATTATGGCCAAGCAAGACATAACATGCATTTAAGTGGATGACAGGTATTTCCAAATAAAACAAGTGTAGTATAAAATCAATGGCTTTTCACCATAAAATCCAAAATTTCAGATCAGTTGATTCTTACATATGACGTTATTTACCTAGTATAATTTCTGATATTGCAACCCCTCCAGATTTCTGAACAGAAATCAGATCTGTTGCTATTCTAACTATGATTCAGATGTACAAATATTTGATCACTTTCATAAATCACTAAATGATCATCTTAGCTTCTTATTCATCTTCTGTGTTGTTTCCTTTTGTACTTTGTGGGAAGCCTTAGGGAAATCTCCCAGTGGGATCTGAGACTCACTATAAAATTATAGAAAAATAACAGACTATAACTAGTATTCTTAATCAAGATGAACTAAATCCACCAAATATTTTTCTGAAAGATAAACTGTCTAAATTGAGGGAACCCTTTTGTTTAGGAAACCCACATGATTACACTGAAAAGAAGTTAAGAAGAAACTTCACCTTTCTATGTCAAATAAAACAAAGTGAAATTGCCACTGAATTTCATCATGGACTCACAATTCCTACCTGAGTAAAACAAATGCAAAGTATTAGAAAACCTTCTCACCTTTACTAGAATTAGTCCAGTTTGCAGAATCTGTAAGGCTGTAAGGTGAAGACATTTCCTTTCTCCCTAAGGGAGCAATGCCAGCTCAACGGTCTAGCAAGGGTAGGACTCTCAAAAGATTCTCATCTCCAGGCAGAGTACTGGGCAGCAGGAGACTATATAGCATCAACTGGTAAGGAATGAAAGCTGTGAAACCCTTAATTGGTTCACATCTCTTGGTGTCCTGAAATGACAGTTTCATTGCCATAGAAATGAATACAAGTCTGCTCTTCTTCTGAAATAGAGGAGGTCCAAAATGTTGTAGATGATGCAAAATGCACATTCAGAATTGTTATACTGAAATCCTGGGGCGCGTGTTTTCATGTTCTACTAGATTGCAAACTTTAAAAAAAAAATTATGTTCATCACTGTACTTAAAACAATCTTCTTAAAGAACAGGAGCTCACATACTTACAAAAAGGTCTTTCTTTAAAATCTTCTACCCAGAATACATTCAAAAGTGATCTGAAAAGAAAAACCACACAAGGCATGGCAAACTATTCAGTATTATGACGACTCCCTTTTGCCTTTTTCTCTACCTGTTTGATTCTGACCCCATAACTATTGTAACTATGACTTGCCATGATGAGTAATACTTTGGAATTATCATTTAAAACCTGAAGTCAAAAATACTATCACTAAAGACCTAATAATTGCTCTCTTAAATTTTATTCTCCATAGAATTAAAGAAGCAAGATTTTCTACCCAAATAATTTGTTATAGATTCATGGTAGTATTTGTTTGATTTCCATCCTCAGTGAGACCTTCAACATTTGTCAATTACCCTTTCTCTTGCTTTCATCAGCTTACTGTTCCATTCAGTTAAATAGATATTCTGAACTTTGCTGTTCTGTTCACAACCACTTGCTCTCTTTAAATGTCATTTTCTCCTACTGTACTACAGTAAGATGTGGAAAAGTGATGAGCTGCATCTTCCTACACTCATTCAACATCCTTCCTTCTGCTCATTTCTGAACCGTTATAATGCCTTCTACCATCACTCTATTAAATCAGCATTGGTCATCAGTGCTTTTTTGCTATGAAAAGTGAAGTCCATTCTTCAGTTTATGAATGTCAAGCTTTCTATTTTCACCTGAAAATGCCTTTTTCCTTTCCTTTACTCCTGATTGATGGTTTAGCTAGATGTAGAATTCTAGGTTGATGGTTATTTCCCCTCTAATTTTTGAAGATATTAGTTTGTATCTTTTGGTTCCTATTGTTGGTGAAGAGATGTTTAGTATCAATCAAATTGTTGTTCCTTTCATGTCAATCCTTTGATTTGGTTATTTTAACTCTTGGTATTTGGTGTTCTGCACTTTCACCATGATACAACCATTGTGGATTCTTTCTATTTATCTCTCCGGGTGCTTATTGCATTTTTGCAAGCTGGGGACATGGGATTTTCTTCTATTCTGAAAAATCCTCAACCACTTCCGAAGAGGAAATATTGCTTTTACCCAAATTAGTTATTATCTCTTCAAATATTACCTCTTCTTCCAGAATTCCTAAAAGATGAATGTTATTCTTTCTCAATTAACTGATGGTATTAGTTGCCTATAGCTCTGTAATAAATTACTCCAAAACTTGGTGAATTGCGTATGTACTATGTCACAGTTTCTGTGGGCCAAGAACCTGATGTGGCTTAGGCAGGTCTTCTGGTTCTGATTCTGCTGCAAGGCTGCAGTCCTCTGGCACTTCTGGGGAGGATCTGCTTCCTGCCTCACTCATGTGGTTGTTGGCAGGCTCCTCTTAGGCTGCTGGACTGAGGCTTCAGCTCCTTCCAAACTATAGGCAAAGAACTCCCTTGGTTACTTAAAACACGGGCATCTCCAGAGAGCACCTCACAAGACAGCTTGTTTCCTCAGCAAAAGCAAGTGAGGGGCTGGGAGAGTGTGCTTGCAAGATGAAAGTCAGTCTTTTATAATCTATTCACAGAAGTGCAATCCCATCACTATCACTGTATTTTATTCCTTAGAAACAAGTAAGGGAAGCAGACTTGGCCCAGTGATTAGGCGTCCTTCCACCACATGGGAGGTCTGCGGTTCAAACCCCGGGTCTCCTTGACCCGTGTGGAGCTGGCCCATGCGCAGTGCTGATGTGCACAAGGAGTGCCCTGCCACACAGGGGTGTCCCTGAGTAGGGGTGTCCCTGCGCAGGGGAGCCCCACATGTAAGGAGCGTGCCCCATAAGGAGAGCCGCCCAGCGCGAAAGAAAGTGCAGCCTGCCCAGGAATGGTGCCCCACAGGCGGAGAGCTGACACAACAAGATGATGCAACAAAAAGAAAAAAAATAGAAGAAACAGATTCCCATGCCACTGACAACAGAAGCGGACAAAGAAGATGCAGCAAATAGACACGGAGAACAGACAACAGGGGTAGGAGTGGGGGGGAGGGGAGTGAAATAAATAAATAAATCTTAAAGTAAAAAAAAAAAAAAAAGAAACAAGTAACTAGGTCCAGTCCACATTCAAAAGGAAGGGATAATAGAAGGGCCTGAAGACCAGGAAGCAGGAAGCAGGGCAGCCAAATCACACTGAACTTTCTCATTTTATGCTTCTTTTTCTCTTTGTCTGTATGTATTCAACCTAATTTCTTTGCACCTATTATCTACGTCACTTATTCCTTGTAAATTATTTTTAGTCTGTTGTTTAAATTGCTTATCAAATTTTTAATTGTCCTTACTGACATATAATTTGCTTTAAAATTGCACCCAATTTAAGGGTAAATTTCCATGAGATCTGCAATTTAGACATACTGTAACTGCCACCACAATCCAGATGTAGAACATTCCGTCACTCCAGAAAGTTCCATGTGCTCTTCTCAATCCCCTTCTACCTTGGCCACAGGCAACCACTGCTGTGCTCTCTGTCATTGGTATAGTTTATGCTTGTTTTATTATGCAGTTTTATGTAACTGACCAAAATTTTAAAATTCAGTGACTGTTTGGAACAGTGGACATGTTCCCAAACAGGATTGCAGTGATGGTTGTTAAGACCCTCTGAGGGCACCATGGCACTGTCAGCCTGGGGCGGGGACATCAGGCAGAGATGTGATTTGGACCCTCTCTCACCCACACCCACGCCATCGTGGAGGCAGAGAGCATCGACGATTACTGGGCAGGAAAGGGGACTGGAAGGCAACAGGGGTCCTGTAGGCTATTGCAACAATGTCAGGAGGAGGCAGGGAGTCAGTGGGAAGCTGAACTGCACGTGATCAAGGAGGCTACAAGCCCCCTGTTCAGGTGCCATTGTCCCACTGGAGTTCAATTGTATTATACAAGTGCAAAGATAAAATGTATAAGAATTTTAAGACATGATCTGAAATAATTGAATCTCAAGCATGGGGCCCTTCTAAACATGGAGCTCTATGTGACATGTTGGTAACATGCCCATTAAGCCTGCCCTGCCTATGAGCAGCTAATCAAACCCATAAGAGGTCAGAAATTATATTTTGAGCCATGCTTCTTAAATAATTTTTACCCATGAAAAAAAAAAATGGCAATCTAAGTCAGAAGCCCCATATGTAAGTGAAGTAAAACTGCTCTGCTTACTCAGACTGTTAATCTGGGCCACCCAGTCATCCACTCTCCCATCCTTCTAATCCTAATTGTGACTCTAGGAAGCATCTAACATACTAGAACACACAGTTTGAAAAACATTTTTTTAAAGTTTAATTTACTTGTACTCTCAGTTTAGGAAAAACTTGACATTTTATGTTTTATTTGCTTTCATTTTCAATAAGATTTAGAAGGAAGGCATCCTATATTTAATAGAGAAATAATCACTTTTCTGATATTTCTGAAGAAAATAACCCACTTGATCTTATATTTAATTATCAAAGTCAAGAGTAAAACAATAACTTCTGAGTCATTGTTACAATTTCAGAAATTAAATGTGTATTTGTTTCCCATACTGCACACCCACCCCCTATTTTCATTTTCTCTACTTTTCTTAAACTTATGTGGCATTAGATAACCTGATTACAAATTTTTAAAAAGCATCAAGTTTTAATTGCAGGAACATTTTTGGGTTTCATGTTCATTTTGAGAATTTTTTCAAAAACAATTTTATTAAATTTATAACCATAATTTGTAATCAGTTTCATTGCTCAATACCAGTCGCTTATTCAAGGTAGTTCCTCATTTTAGAGATCTTGGTGATGATTAAACTTCCAATTGGGTGGAGTATGTTTTTGAGGGTTTTGTTTTGTTTTCATTTAGGAGAAGGGCCTGGGTGGTGTATTTTTGCAAGACTTTGCATTCACGCATGAGACACTTCAGCTCGATTTGGGATTCTAGGTTCCCAACCTTTTTCACTCAGATCTCCATTGACATTGCTTGATTTTCTACTAGAATTTAATATTCAAAAGGACAGTCTACACTTTATACTTGCAATTCAAAATATTTTATTAATTTGTCCTGCAACACAATGGATTATGGCCTTTTCTGATTTCCATTATATCTTTGAATATAGTTTCTCTTTCACTTGCTCTCACGTTTTCTTTTTTAAAACATCTTTTTATAAGCATATTGGAAACTCTTCTCTCTTTTCTTCATATTTATCATCTCACATCATTGTTATCATTCCCTCCCCCCCTTTTTGGGAGAAACTTTGAAGTTTTTTGACATACATCACTGAATTGATTTTTTCCAATCAATTCTGTTCTATTAATAATTGGTTTCAATGCAGATACCTTACTCTGTTATGAAAATTTTCAAAATTTTTTCAAATTGTTTTTTTATCTCATTCAGCTATTTCTTTAGTTATTTCAGCTTTTCTTTCTTGTATGATGTGAGATCTATTTAGGTCTAGATTTTGCAAAAGAACTGCTGGCATAGATGGCCCATGGCCATCCTCACTGTCTTGTATGTTGTTTAAAACCACACCAACTCAATTTCTAATACCACAGAAGCATTTATCTGGCACTGAATTGGGATAATCTATACTAACTTCTCAGTTTCTTTATTATAAGAGGGATAACATATATCTTCAGGCAACCTACAATTGTTTAATCATGTATAAGCCATAAAATATCATACTTCCCAGCAGGCATCATTCCTGAGACCACTCTGTTTATATACCTGTACCTGAAAGTCATCTTCCTAGAATGTGACTGCTACTCTCCATTCTTCTCTACCCCTGACCTTGTTACACAAAAAGTACTTTGGATGAAGAGGTTGACTAAGAAGAGAGGGAGAATATTTTGGCTGTCTCAAAAGAATAGAAGAGGTGATAGCTCAGTTTTCTTATTAATGTTACATTTATTGCTTTAAAAACAAGCACTGAGAGTATAATGCTGTGAAAACTTTTTCAAAAATATAATAAGGAAGGTTACCTGTTTAAGATGCTTAAAGGGGATAATCCGAAGCAGGACAGGCTCCTAGGGAGTATGTGAATGCTCATTTTGCCATAGTGGGTTATATCATTGGATAGAGACCCATATAATGAGAGTGAAGGTATACCCACATCCTGGGGAGGACTGATGTTCTCAAATAGAGGGAATTGTATCTCTCGAGAGAAATGGTGGATCCCAGTGCATTAGGGCAGTTGACCATGTCAAGCCCTCAATACTGTTGCAAATATCTCTGAACATGGCCCTTCAAGCAATGAAGATTGACTGTCACTGTGGGCCTTAAGGGGAGGGGGAAAGAGGTATTGAATACATGACAACCAATGTAACTGTGTGGGCAATAGAAGTGTTTCACAAGTTTACTCAAGGATGGATATAAGACATGTTAAATTACACCAAAAATATATAGGGACTGATAGGCTAAAATGTAAATCATAATGCAAAACATAAGGTAATGAAAAATTTAGAAAATCACATAGTCTAAAATATGAACCACAATGTAAACCCAAATGTTACCTTGTTTGAAAGCTATTGTCTCAATATCTGTACATCAGTTTCAGTAAATACAGTATGAATATGTAAAAAAATTATTGCTGTGGAAAGGAAAAGGGTTTTATGTTGGATATGTGGGAGTACTGTATATTGTATATATGAATTACTGTGATCTAAAACTTTTGTGAAAAAGAGCTTAATAACTAGGGAAAAAAAAAGAAAAAGAAAGGACGTAAACACTGAGGAAAAGTCAGAAGTAGTTGCCTTGCCAATTTGCATACAGGGCAACACTTATTGCAGTGATGGAAAGCAAAACATCAAAAACAAAGCCATTTTTAAATTTTTTGATATCTCAATTTATTTTTACCTTAATTTTTCTAAATTAATATGTATTCTATATCTAACCTTTAAACTCATCACTATATTCCATTTTACTATTAATGGAACCTGGCAATATATTGGGCTTCACTTTTGAAGAAGTTTTGGATCACAGAGAGGTTCAACAA
Organism: Dasypus novemcinctus; assembly: GCF_030445035.2. Lineage (NCBI taxonomy): Eukaryota > Metazoa > Chordata > Mammalia > Cingulata > Dasypodidae > Dasypus > Dasypus novemcinctus. The sequence continues at coordinate 52,354,624 of NC_080673.1, read as the reverse complement.
TGACAGGGGAAGAATACTAGTGTAGGATGTTATTTACAGGGGACACATGGTTAGCAAGGAGTTCTCCAGGGCATATATCCAGGGTACATAAAAATGTTTGGATATTTTCATAGTGGTTACAATTAAAAACAACAACTGAGGGAGTGCTGAGTTCCTAACCAGGGGAAGATCTATCACAGTTCCTAAAGGAACAGCAACAATCCCCCAAGTGCAATGACAAAGACCAAAAAAGGATGGTCCAACAATGAGCCCTTGATACTAATGACTATGCTTATGAGCCTGTGTGCCGAAAATAAGAACTAAACCTAGAGCTGCAGGGTGCCTAAGAGTTGCCTCCTGAGAACCTCTGTGTTGCTCAAATGTGGCCAGTCTCAAAGCCAAACTTAGCATGTAAATGTGTTGCCTTCCCCCCAGTGTGGGACATGACTCCTAGGGATGAGCCTCCCTGGTGCTGAGGGATTACTATTAAGTAGCAGCTGATGATGTAACTAGAAAATGACCTTGAATAAAAGGGTCAACTCGGACCAGCAGAATATCTCAATCTACATATAATACCAGGAGTTAAAAATGCTTTTTGACCTGAATAAAAGGGGGAAATGGAAAGAACAAATGAGTTTATATGGCTATGAGTCTCCAAACAGAGTTGGGAGGTTATCAGAGGGGTTGCCCTTATGCACACCTGAGTCCCAGAGACAGATAAAGTAGATTCAACCCCAGGTATTGGTTCTTCTGAGGGATACAGAGACTCACAGGTTCTATGGTCTTGACAGATGGAGTTCAGTGCCATGTCAGTTGGCCCTATGTTGGAGTTTGTGTTTCTGTGTGATGGAACTGGACTTAGATGTGATCTTTGTCCACAAGCCTCTCCTGTTACTTTTACTGGAACTATAGTTGGTGCTGGGGTTTAATGTATACCCAGGGGACCTGAATCTCTGGACTGACCATGTGATAGACAGGCCCTGAGCCTCAACATACTTGCCACTCCTACACTCTGGTTTATTGGACTTACCCCAGCCAGCTAACATGGAGGTGAAGAAGGCCAACCACACACCAGGGAGCCAAGGGTGCCGACAACTGAAAGCAGGAGAGTTGCATCCAGCATCCATGTGCAATCTAAGCCCCCTCTTGATATAGATGTGGATTGGACACAGACATTCTAGGGTCCACAGGATGGAGGAATAGAGTATGGATTAGAGTGGACTTACTGATATTCTATTCATGAACTATTGTGATTAGTAATCGAAGAAAATGTGGCATTGGTGTGGAGAAAGTGGCCATGACAGCTGCTGGGGGTAGGGAGTGGGAGGAAGAGATGAGATGTGGGGACATTTTCGGGACTTGGAGTTGTCCTGGGTGGTGCTGCAGGGACAGTACTGAACATTGTATGTTCTCCCATAGCCCACTGAGTGGACTGTGGGAGAGTGTGGGGATGATGTGGACCATTGACCATGAGGTACAGCGGTGCTCAGAGATGTATTCACTAAATGCAATGAATGTCTCATGATGATGGAGGAGGTTGTTGTTATGGGGGGAGGAGTGGGGGGAGGAGGGTGGGGAGTGTATGGAGACTACAACATAAACATTGAACCCTAAGTTAAAACATGGACTATAGTTAATTGTATAATATTTTAAAATGTGCTATCATCAATTGTAATAAATGTTTTATACCAATTCAAGGTGGTAAAAATAAGGTGGTATATGGGACTCCTATGTTTTATACCTGATTTTACTGTAAGCACACAACTTGCCAAACAAAGAATGAGTCAAAGTCTCTTTCTCCCTGCTTTATTTCCAACTGTGTCATTCTTTTTTTTTTTTTGTCCATTTTTTTTGGTCTTTAATGCTTAATTATGCATTTCATTAAGTAAAGTTTTTACTTTAAAGGATTCATTAGTACAAATTTTTTTTCCAAATTCTACTCAATTTATTCATTTTTTAAAAAGATATAACTTTAAAAAAATATGAGGTCCCCATTCACCCCACCACCCCCACCCCCCCACTCCCTCCCCAACAACACTCTCCCCCATCATCATGTCACATCCATTGCATATGGTGAGTACATTTCCGGGCATTGCTGCACCCCATGTCCCGTGTTCCACACCATAGCCCACACTTTCCCACGTTCCATCCAGTGGGCCATGGGAGGACATACAACATCCGCATTTGTCCCTGGGGCACCACCCAGGACAACTCCAAGTCCCAAGAATGCCTCCACATCTCTTCTCTTCCTCCCCTTCCCCACACCCAGCAGCCACCATGGCCACTTTTTCCACATCAATGCCACATTTTCTCGATTATTAACCACAATAGTTCATGAATAGAATATCATTAAGTCCACTCTGATCCTTACTGTATTCCTCCTTCCTGTGGACCTTGGCTTGGTCGTGTCCATTCCACATCTATGTCAAGAGGGGGTTTAGATTCCACATGGATATTGGATGCAATCCTCCTGCTTTCAGTTGTAGGCACTCTAGGCTCCATGGTGTGGTGGTTGACATTCTTCAACTCCATGTTAGCTGAGTGGAGTAAGTCCAATAAATCAGAGTGTAGGAGCTGAAGTCTGTTGAGGCTCAGGGCCTGGCTATCATATTGTTGGTCCAGAGATTCAAATCCCCTAGATATATCTTAAGCCCCAGCACCAACTACAATTCCAGTAAGGTACCAGCTGTTTTTCATTCTAGTTCAGACTGTAAACTGCATGAAGGTCACTGCTATGATTCTTCATCCAAATGCTACAAGATTAAAGTTGGTGGAAATATCTGTCAAAGTCTGGCATATGTTTAAAAAAAAAAATTTTTTATCAGGTACTGGGTATTGAACCCAGGACCTCATACATGAGAAGCAGGCACTCAACCACTTGTGCTACATCTACTCCCTTGGCATATACTTTTGATTCTTGTCCTATTTTTTCTCTTTACTCCTCTTTTCTTGTTCCCTGATAATTAATAAACTCTCTACTGTTTTGGGAGAGTTGCTTTTTCTATACATCTCTTAGTGAGATCATACAATATTTATCCATAAATGTCTTGCTTATTTCACTGAGCATAATGCTTTCAATGTTCTTCCATGTTGCAGCATGTTTCAGGATTTCATTCTTTCTTATAGTCATATAATATTCCATGTGTGTATGTACACAGTTTTGCTTATCCATTCATTTCTTGATGGACAGTTGGTTGTTTGTGGATATTGTTGCTATAAACATTAGGATTCACGTATCTATTTGAGACACTGCTTTCATTTTCTGTGGGTATGTATGTGGAAGTAGAATTACCAGGTCATATGATAATTCTGTATTTAACTTTTTGAGGAAATATCATATTGCCTTCCACATTGGCTAAACCATTTTACATTCCCACCAACAATGTTCTAGAGTTCCAGTTTCTCTGCATCCTCTCCAATATTTAACTTCCATTTTTTGTAAGAAGAGCCATCCATATGGATGTTAAGTAGTATCTCATTGTGGATTTGATTTGCATTCCCCTAATAGCTAATGGTTGTTGACCATCTTTTCATATACTTATTAGCCATTTGTATATCTCTTCGGGAAAATGTCTGTATAAGTCTTTTGTCCATTTTTAAATTGGATTGCTGCATTGTGCATGTTATTTATATATTCTGGATAAGAAGCCCTTGTCTAATAATAGTTTGCAACTATTTTCTTCCACTCTGTATGTTGTCTCTCCAATTTTTTATATGATACATTTGACCTTTTTGTACAACTTTTTGATGAAATTGAATGTATCTCATGTTTCTTTTGTTGCTCATGATTTTAGTGTCATATCTAAGAATTCATTACTGAATTTCAGGACATTAATATTGTTACTTTCTAAGAATTTTATAGTGTTAGCTCATATTTAGATTCTTGATTCATTTTGAGTTAATTTTTATGTATTGTGTGAGGTAAGAATTTAAGTTCATTCTTCTATTCATGGATGTCCAATTTTTACAACATCATTTGTTGAAGAGACTATTCCTTCCCCATTGCATGTACTTAGCACCCTTGTCAAAAATCAATTGGCCATAGATGTGTGGGTCTATTTCTGGACTTCCAATTCTGTTTCATTGGTCTGTAAGTCTATTTTTATACCAATGCCACACTTCTTTAATTACTCTAGCTTTATAGTTCAATTTGAAATCAGGGCATGCGTTTTCCAACTTTCACTTCTTTTTCAAAATTGTTTTTTGTACTTGGGGCCATCTGCAGTTTCAAAAAGAGTTTGAAGAATGACATTTCCATTTCTCCATGAAATACTGCTCAAGTTTTGATAGAGGTTATATTGAATTTGTGTATCACTTTGTGTAATATTGACATCTCAGCAGTATTAAGTTTTCCATTCCATGAACATGAGATGGCTTGCCATGTTTTTAAGCCTTCTTTAATTTCTTTCAACAGTGTTTTGTAGTTTTCAATGAACAAATCTTTTGTCTCCTTGGCAAATTTTTTCCTACATATTTGATTATTATTATTTTTTTTTTTTTTGGTATCTGGGCCAGGGACTGAACCCTGGACCTCATATGTGGGAGGCTGGCACTCAACCACTGAGCCACATGGCTTCCCTGTGTTGATTTTTTAGTTTGTTGGCTTGTTCTTTATTTTTGTTTTTTTTTTTAGTAGGCACCAGAGACTGAGTCAAGGACCTCCCATGTGGGAAGCAGATGCTCAACTGCTTGAACCACATCCACTCCTGATTCTTTTAAATCATATTATAAGTGGATTTTTATAGATTTCTTCTTCAGATGGTTCATTACAAATAATTACAACACAAATGATTTTTTATATAAACAATAAGTGTATAATAGTTGTGAACTTACAAACCAAACAAATATAAATAACATCTCACCCTACCAATAACTTGCATTGTTTTTAAACTTTTTAAATTAATGATTAAAGAGCACTGTCAAAATATTACTACTAAGCAAAGTAGTTTTCCCCTAACCAATCCAATTGTTATTATCTTTATATCATTTATATATGAACATACATAAACACTTAAGTGCATAGTAAAAGTTGTGAACTTACAAAGCAAACATGCATAACATCAAACCAGGGGTCCCATACATCAACCCTCCACCAACACGTTGCATTGTCATGAGACGTTTGTTACAAACTATGAAAGAACACTGTCAAAATCTTACTACTAATCATAGTCCTTATCTTACATTTGGTGTGTTTTTCCCCCAATCCCCCCTATTATTTTTTTAAAATACATTTTTTATGACAGAAGTTGTAAACTTATGAAACAATCATGCACATGTGCAGAATTCCCAAACAACTCCCCTCCATCAACGTACCTCAATGTGGTGTGTTATTTGCTACAGATAAAATAATATCATCTGATTGTTACCATGTCCATATTGTACAATTGGCTCACATTTTCCATACTGCCTCAGTATCAACACAGTACATCTTTTGCATGGATGCAAGAATATTAAATTATTACTGCTAACCACAGTCCATAGGTCACTCCAGCTGTATTTTTCTCATGCTTCTCCACATCCCCATCACTCTGCAGTAGTGATATACATTTGTTCTAGCTAACACAGGACACTCTTGCCTCTGTACCATCAACCACAATTCTCACTCACCTCTTGGTTTACTGTACTATCCATTTCCTAGATTATTCTCAAGCATTCTATCAATTGGCATTTACATAACTAGACTACCATTTCCAGTCACATCCCCATTTATAAACTAGCCGTTACTCACTGTGTGTTACCATCCACTTTATACATTTCCATAATTTTACAGTAAAGCTAATTAAAACTTCTACATACATTAAACATCAGTAGTCCACTCAGTGCTTCTCTTATGTCCTTTAAGAATCCACCACCTGCCACCAGGTCTTGAAAATATTTTCCAATAATTTCTTCTATAAGTTTTATGGTTCTTGCTTTTATTTTTAGTTGTTTTTTTTTTTTAAATCCAGTTTGAGTTAATTTTTGGAAAAGATGTGAGATAGGGTTTCTCATTCTTTCTTTCAGCTATGGATACCCAATTTTTTCAGCACCATTTGTTGGCTGGATTGTTCTGCCCAAGCTGTGTGAGTTTGATAGGCTAGTCAAAAATAACTTGACCATATCTGTGAGGGTCTGTTTCTGAACCATAAATTTGGTTCCATCGGTCTATTGTGTCTATCTTTAGGCTAGTACCATGCTGTTTTTACCACTATAGGTAGGTATTATGATTTAAAGTCTGGAGATGAGGACTCACTTTTCCTTTTTATGATGTTTCTGACTATTCAGGACTCCTTACCATTCCAAATAAATTTAATGATCATGTTTTCAATTTTTTCATTACTTCTAGTGCTATTTTTATGAGGGTTGTATTAAATCTGTATATCAATTTGAGTAGAATTGACATCTTAATGATATTTAGTCTTCCAATCCATGAGCATGGAATGTTCTTCCAGTCATTTAGGGCTTTTTTGATATGTTTTAACATTGAATTGAAGTTTTCTGAATACAAGTGCTTTACATCATTGGTTAAGTTTATTCCTGACTATTTGAATTTTATCTGTCATATTTTATTTTCACCACTCTTTTGACACTTTTAGTTACTTTTATTGATATAATCTTCATTTCTAGACACTCTTCCAGGCCTCTCTCTCCTGTCTTTTCTTTTTAGGCTCTAGCATGCCCTTTTGTATTTCCTGATATTCTGGTCTCTTGCTTAGAAATTCTCTCAGTTTCTGTTTATCTGTGAATATTCTAATTTCTCCCTCATTTTTGAAAGACAGTCTTGCTGGATATAAGATTCTTGACTGGAAGCTTTTCTCTTGTAGTAACTTAAATATATCAGACCACTATCTTCTTGCCTCCATGGTTTCTGGTGAGAAATCAGCACTTATTCTTATTGTATATCCCTTATATATTATGCATTGCTTTTCTCTTGCTGCTCTCAGAATTCTCTCTTTGCCTTTGGTCTTTGACATTCTGGTGAGTATATGTCTTGGAGTTGGTCTATTTGGATTTTTTCAGATGGGAGTATGTTGTGCTTATTGGACAGGGATATCTATGTCCTTCAATAGGGTTGGGAAATTTTCTACCATTATTTCTCTAAATATTCCTTCTGCCCCTTTTCCCTTCTCTTCTCCTTCTGGGACACCCATGACATAAATATTTGCATGTCTTTTGCTGTCATTTAGTTCCCTGAGACCTTGTTCAATTTTTTTCCATTCTTTTTTTCATTCTTCTTTTGTATGCTCACTTTCAGAGGTCATTTCTTCAAGCTCACCAATCCTATCTTCTGCCTCTTCAAATCTGCTATTATATGATTCCAATGTTTTTTTTAATTTCATTGATTGCACTTTTCATTCCCATAAGATCTGCTATTTTTCTATGTATGCTTTCAAATTCTTCTTCATGCTCATTCAATGTCTTCTTAATATCCTTAATCTCTTTAGCAGTCTCATTGAATTTATTAAGGAGACTTGTTTGAACATCTATAATTAGTTGTCTCAACTCCTTTATGTCATCTGGAGGCTTATCTTGTTCCTTTAACTGGGCCATAGCTTCCTGTTTCTTGGTGTGGGTTGTAATTTTTTGTTGGTGTCTTTGCATCTGGCTTGCTAGAGTATTTTTTCTGTGTGAAGTTTTTCTCTTTAGTTTAGAGCTTCCCTATCATTTATCCCTTGATGGTTGTGCAGTAGGAGCGAAGCATGTAGTTGGTGCTGTAAACTGTGGAGGCTCAAGCTGCCCTCATTGCAGCAGGTACCAATGAAGCTACTTCCAACTTTCTTCTTTGCCAGGGATAGGGACAGAGTCACAGCTATGTGGAATAATCCACATGCAGGCCTAGACTGTAGTTTCCCAGAGAGACTGATGAAGCTTCTCATACCTCTCTTCCCTGCCTGGGGTACAGATGGGGCTGTAGGTGTGGGCAGCAATCTATGGAGTGAAGATCCAAGATGACCGCAGTTGCCCTGGTATACTTCTGATTTTCAATCTATGGCAGCCAAAGTTCCCTGCAGTTACCTATATAGGCTGGTGCAGGGCTCCTCAGCCTCCTCCCCTCCACAGGCAGGGCTGAAGCCTAGGCTAGGGCTACATGCTAATGGGCGTGAAAGAACTGGTTCCTGTTGACACTGAGTGTTTTAGTCAGGCCAGCTTCCCCTCAGGCTGGGGGCAAAGTAAGAATGGCGGCTACTGGCCTCCTTCTTACTTGGGCTGGTTCACATTTCTGTTCCCAGGGTTATCTCTTATCCAGCCAAGTCTACCAATCAGTAGCCAAAATCAGCAGCCAACCATCTCCTCCTCTCTTGGTTCTGGGAAATAGAGCTTCCAATTCCCATCACAGAGCAGCTCCAGGGATGGCTCATGCTGCCAGGGTAGGATAGTTACTGGCCTCTGTGGCTTGGCTGGTAATTTCCCAGAGAGGCTGGTGCAGGTCCCCACAGCTTCCTCCCTGCTGGAGGTGGCACTGGGGCCTAGGCTAGACCTGCAATATGATCTAGATAGAATAAGCCGGTCTCTACCAGCTCTGGAATTTTCAGTCCACTCTTCTTCCCCTGGTGCCAGGCACAGTGTTAAGATGGCATCTCCCTCCTGGCCTTTTTCTGACTTGGACAGGCTCAAGCTTTAGCTGTTTTCAGGATTATACTGTAGCCCACTGAGATTCCTCATCAATAGCTGAAATTGGTGCCAAACCATCTCTTCCTTCCCCATTTTGGGGAAGTGGAGTTTTCGATTCCAGCCACGGAACAGCTCCCAAGGAGGCCTGTGCCTCCAGTGGAGGATGGGTACCAGCCTCTGCAGCGAGGAGCGCTCTACTTACAAGTCTTCTCTGCAGATGGGCAGTCTCCTCCTTCCACTCCTTCAAAGACATTGCAAGATGCTCTTCTTGTCTCCTGGAGCCCCCAAAACAGGTGCTTCAGCTAGCTCCAGAGAGCTCTGGGTGTTTGCTAACTGCCCTGCAGCAGCATCTGACTCTCAGAGCTCTTTATGCCACTGCCATTTTGATGGTTGTTACAAATGATTTTTTATGTTGCTCTCGTATTCTGCCACTTTGCTGAAATCATTTGTTAGTTCTAATAGTGTTCTTGTGGATTACTTTGGATTTTCTAGCTATAAAATCATGTAATGTGAAAATAAGGATAGTTTTATTTCCTTATTTCCAATTTGGGTAGCTTTTATTTCTTATTCTTGTCTAATTGCTTTGGCAAGAACTTCTAGTACAATGCTGATTAGCAGTAATGAAAGCAGGCATCCTTGTATTGTTCTTTATCTTAATGGGAAGGCTTTAAGTATTTTACCATTGAGTATGATGTTAACTGTTGTGTTTTTCATAAATGGCTTTTATAAGGTTGAGACATTTTCCCACTATGCATAGTTTTCTGAGTTTTTTATCAGGAAATGGTGCTAGAATTTGTCAAATGCCTTTTCTCCATCAATTCAGGTAATTATGTGGTTTTTCCTTTTGTTTCATTTATGTGGTTTATTGCATTGATTGTCATATAATGATCAACTTTTGTTTCCTGGGATTAATCCCACTTTGTTGTACAGTAAATAATCTTTTTAATATGCTATTGGATTTAGATATTAGTATTTTGTTAAGGATTTTCACATCTGTATTCATTAGGAAAAATTGTAAATTTCTTTTTTTCTCTTTATCGGGTTTTAGTATCTGGGCAATGCTAGCCTCATAGAATAAACGAAAATTTGTTCCTTCCTCTGGAATTTTTTGAAAGAATGTGAGAAGGATTTGGCATTAATTCTTCTTTAATTGTTTGGTATAATTCACCAGTAAAGCCAACTTGTCTTGACTTTTCCTTTAGTAGAATTTTTGAATATTTATTCAATTTCTGTATTTTTCATAGGTATGTTGAGGTTTTCTATTTCTTCCTGAGTTTCTTTATGTCTTTCTAGGAATTTTTCAATTTCATTGAGATTATCTAATTTGTTGGCATGACATTGTTCATAGTATTCTCTTATACTCCTTTATAATTTTGTAAGGTCAGTAGTGATGTCTCCATTTTCCTTTCTGATTTTAGTTATTTTCGTCTTTTCTCTATTTTTTTTTCAGTCTACCTAAGTTTTGTCAGTTTTATTGATTTTTTCAAAGAACCAACTTCTTGTTTTGCTAATTCTCTCATTTGTTTTTCATTCTTTATTTCATTTCTTATTGCTTCAATCTTGATTATTTCCATTTATGAACTTTGTGTTTGCTTCTCTTGTTCTTGTTGCTTAAGGTCTGAAATTAGTTTATTAATTTGAGATTTTCTTCTTTTTTCACAGATGCCTTCATGGGTATAAATTTCCCTTGGAGCACCACCTTCACTGCATTCCATATATGTTTTCCTTAATTTTTTTTATTAGAGAAGTTGTAGGTTTACAGAAAAATGATGCAGGAAGTACAGTTACTATATACCAATCCCTTCCACAGTTTTTCCTATTATTTTGCTTTAACATTGCACCTGTGTTACAACTGATGAAACAATATTACCTTAATTATATTACTAACTACAGATCATAATTTACATTAGGGTTCACTTTTTATGTTGTACAACTCTATTCTGGTAACATATATGCAACCTAATATTAATTGTGTTAGCCACTTTCAAGATACATTTTGTCTTCGTTTTCATTCATCTCTAAATTTTTCTAGTTTCTCTTGTTACTTCTATAATCCATTGGTTGTTTAAGAGTGTCCTGTTTAGTTTTCACATATTTATAAATTTTCCATTTTCTGTTGCTGATTTCTAACTTTGCTCCATTGTGCTTGGAGATGATATTTTATATGATTTCAATATTATTAAATTTAAGAAAACTTGTCTTTTCTCTAACATATGGTCTGTCCATGTTCTCTACTGTTGTTGGGTGAGGTGTTCTATATATATCTGTTAGATCTAGTTGATTTATATTGTTGTTCAGGTCCTCTCTTTCCTTGTTGATCTTCTGTCCAGATGGTCTATCCAGTATTGAAATTGGTGTATTGTAGTTTCCCATGAATATTGAGAACTATTTCTTCCTTCAATTCTATCAGTATTTACTTTACATATTTTGGGTCTTGTTATATGATGTGTGCTTAAAATTATATTTTCTTGTTGAATTGACCCTTTCTTCAATATATATACTGGCTTTCTTTGTCTCTAGTGATAATTTTTTTTTATTCGAAATCTATTTTTTTCTGATGGTAGTATATCCACTCCCGTGCTCTTTTGTTTACTATTTGCATGGTATCTTTTTTCTGTCACTTCACTTTCAACCTACTTTGTGCTTTTGGATCTAAGATGAGTCTCTTGTAAACACCATATAGTTGAATCTTGTTTCTTTTTCCATTATGCTAATTTCCGTCCTTTGACTGGAGAGTTCAATACATTTACATTTTAGGTAATTACTGATCAGGCAAAATTTGCTTCTCCAATTTGCTAATATCTTTCTGTAAGTTATATCATCTTTTGCCCTTCCTTTTCTCCATTACCAGTTAACTTTTTGTTTAGATGATTTTTTAAGTAATGAGTAATTTTGAATTACTTCTCATTTTCTTTTTTGTAAAGTGTTTACATATTTTATTTATGGTTACCAAATGGATTATATTTAATATCCTAAATCTATTTCTATTTCATTTATATCAACACCAATTTAGCTTCAATGGCCTACAAATACTCCATTCCTATATCCCTCTATCTCTCTGATTTATATTGTTCTTTTCATAAATTACATCTCTATGTAACAAAAATTATGCTTATTTTTTATGTATTTGAATTTTAAGTCATATAAGAAGTAAAAGACAACATTACAAATGAACAACACAATAATACTGTCTTTTATATTTACCTATATTGGTATCACATTAAATTGCCGTCTTGTCTCCTTTCATTTCAATATGAAGGACTCTGGCATCTCTTGTACAGCAGTTCTAGCATTAGGAATGAACTCCCTCAGATTTTGTTATTCTGGAAATATCTTAATTTCTCACTCATTTTTGAAGGATAGCTTTCCTAGATATATTATATTTAGATAACATTTTTTCTCTCTGCCTTCCCACTGCCTTCTTTCCTCTATAATTTCCAGTGAGAAATCAGATGTCCATCTTATTAAGGATCATTTTTATGTGACATCATGTCCATCTTGCTATTTTCAAAAATATTGTCTTTTGACAAAATATTGGCATTTGACAGTTTGATATAATGTCTCTTGATATAGATCTCTTTGGGTTCATCCTGTGTGTTGTTTGTTGAGCTTCTTGGATTTGTATATTCATATCTTTCATCAGATGTGGGAAATTTCTGGTCATTATTTCTTTTGAATATTTTTCTACACCTTTGTCTCTCTCTTTCCTCTGGCACTATTATGGTTCATATATTGATGTGCTTTATAATGTACCACAGGTCCCTCAGGCTCTGTTTTGTTTTGTTTTTTCATTTTTTTCTTTTCCTCACAATGGAGAATTTCAGTGATTTTATCTTCAGTTCACTGATCCTTCCTTCTTTCTCTTCCAATCTCTTGTTAAACCTCTCTTTTAGTTTCCTGCTGCCAAAGCAAATATCATGCAATGGGTTTGCTTAAACAATGAGAATTTATTAACTCAGAGTTTTGAGGCTAGGAAAAAGGCCAAATCAACACACCATCAAGGCAATTCATTCTTCCTGAACGCTAGTGCTCTGGGACTGGCAGCTGGTGACCTTTAATCATGGGCTCCTCTGTCAGGAGGCAACAGACATGGCAGCCTCTCCTGGCCTATCCTTCTTTGCCAGGTTCTGTTGACCTTCAGCTTCTTGCTGCCCATGGTTTTCTCTCTGTCTGACTGAATTTTGTTCTGTTTATAAAAGAATCCAGTAATAGGATTAAAAATCCCATGTTCATTTAGTTGGTCCACACCTTACCTGACATTGGGGTTACACCCACAGGAATGGGTTAAGTTTAAGAACATGTTTATTTATGGGGTACAGAGCTCCAAATCATAACAACCCCTTTATTGAATTTCTCATGCCAGTTATGGTACATTTATTTCTCTCTTTTCCTCTGGGACTATCATGAATCTTTTTTCCTCTGGGACTACCAGAATTTCCATTTGGTTGTTCTTTATAATTTCTATCTTATTACTGAAATTCTTATTTAATTCATATGTTGTTTACCTGATTTCCTTTAGATCCTCCTTTATGATTTCCTTTAGTTCACTAGTTTTATTTAAGAGAGTTGGTTTAAGATCTTTAATTAGTAATTTCAGAGACTGGGTTTTCTCTTCAACAGTTTCCATCGATTTTATTTTTTCTATGTTATGACTAGGACATACTTTCTTTTCTCCTTGTATGTTTTGTAATTTTTTTTTTAAGATTTATTTTTTATTTGTTTCTCTCCCCTTCCCCTCTGCCCACAGTTGTCTGCTCTCTGCATCCATTCGCTGTGTGTTCTTCTGTGTCCGCTGTATTCTTATCAGTGGCACAAGAAATCTGTGTCTCTTTTTGTTGCATCATCTTGCTGCATCAGCTCTCCGTGTGTGTGGTGCCACTCCTGGGTAGGCTGCACTTTTTTCACCCTGGGTGGCTCTCCTTCCAGGGCATACTCCTTGCGCGTGGGTCTCCCCTATATGGGGGACACCCCTGCGTGGCACGGCACTCCTTGTGTGCATTAGCACTGCATGTGGGCCAGCTCATCACACTGGTCAGGAAGCCCTGGGTTTGAACCCTGGACCTCCCATGTGTAGGTGGATGCTCTATCCATTGAGCCAAATCCGCTTCCCTGTTTTGTAACTTTTAAATTGAGAAGTGGACATTTTGAGTATTATGTAGTGGTAACACTAGAAATGTAGTTCTCCTACAGCATCTGTCAGACCAAGAACAACAAAAATCAGAAAAAAGAACAATAAATAAATAGAGATAAAAAGAAAAATAAATACTAAAACAAAAACACAGATAAAATATTCTAATAAAAATGAAAGTTTTACTGCCTCTCTATGTCTCTCTGTAGATGCCTGTGGGAAACTGGAAAATGCTCCTGTTGAGAAGCACCCAGATCACAAAAAGAAGAGAATGAAAGAAAACCAACTGAAAAAAAGGTACACTTGCTCTAAATTCTGGTAGATATTTGTGACTCCCATAGCAAGTGCTGCCAAGAGGACCGAAACCATGCTGAAACCATCCCTGGCATCCATGCTGGTCCCTCAAGGATTCATCAGACAAAAGCAAGAGAAAAGAAAGAAACCCCACCCCAAATAAAAAAAAAAAAAAAAAAAAAAAAAGGTGCACTGGCTCTTTACTTCCAGGAAATGTTGATATGAGGTCATGAACTCTGCTGCCCTGAGGGCTGAAACCTAGACTGCTGTTGGAGCTAGTTAAGTCCCTTAGGTATGTACCAGACTAAGAAACAGCTACCCATAAAAGAAAGAAAAGCAACAACAACAAAAAAGGTGGCCTGAAACGTTATGACCTGGCAGGTGCTGGTGGGATGCCAGAAGTTGATGCTGCTCAAAGGGCTGAAACTGGGGCCAGCATCCATGCTGTTCTCTCAGGGTTCCCCCAGACTGACTTTGAAATCCAACTTTTTCAGGACTATATTTCCTCCACCTGCCCTGTCCCCCATCCGCTGCTCCCAGAATCTGGCCCACATTTCCAAATCAGCAGACAGTCATTGCCACTGTCAGAGGAATGGGATCTGGTCGCTGGTTTCTGCTTTCATTTGCAAAAGCTGAACTCTCAGCAGTGTTCCTCTATTCCATTAGTTGTTCTAAATGTCCAGTCTAGTTCTAGGGATACCACCTAGTCAAATCTTTTTCCAGCATGTTCATTTTTCTGCTGAAGGTAACAATCTGTAACACTTCATACTCCTCCATTTTGCGTCTCTTATCCTTATTTTAACTTTTTGCCAATGTTAATTATTGTCTTTCCATATGATTCAATTTATTTGCAAGTTGGGAGATAGCCTACCATCATCTCAACCCAGAAGTCAAAGTCTCCTAAATGCACATGTAATTAACAGACTAATAAATGTCGTAGTCGTTTTATTATTTACATGGAAATAATGAACAAATCCAAATTGAAACAATACTTTGTAGTGGGAAGAACACCGGTGTCAGCAAACTTAAAGTCTTTACCCTTATATATTAAACATGTGACCTTGAACAAGTCACTTAACCTTTTGAATCTGTTTATTTATTTATGTAAAATGGCAGTAATCATAATTGTTCTAAGGACCTCACAGGAGTGTTGTGAGGAATAAATGAGTTAATAGATGCAAAAGCGTTTTGTAGTTATTAACATTCTAAAACCGATTATTACAATTATGCCTAGGACCTTGGACTCATTAATGCCACGTGGATATAGTTGTGCTAACTTAGCTAAAAGGCCACAGATGTGACTCATTAATATTTATTTAATATTTTAAGCCCTTATTGAACATGGTTTGGGGACATAAAAAGGAAATGGTGATTATGAGTGCTCTGGCCTCTGCCATTAAAGAAAAAAGAAATTAGATATCATTTTTTGCCAAAAATGTTACATTTACATGAATTTTACCTAGAAATTGTTAGACTTCTATACATAGAAGAGGGTTTTTCTTTTCATATTTTTCTTCTTTGCCTATAAAAACGTGAATTTTCAAATGCTGACTGTAATACCTCTTAGCAGTATAAAGGATGGAGCACCCAATGAGATCAAAGAGTCACAAATAAACTGCTGTTATTAAATTTGATTAGAACAGAAGTGTAGCCAATTAAAATTGGAGAGTATTGAATAGAAAAAGGAAGCAATGAAAAATAGCTCTTTGATTGTCTTTAAGACTAACTGGAAGCAGAGACTTCTAAATGAAGTTATAATTTACAGGCTAATAAATGTCATAGATATCTTGTTACTGACATTAAAATTAGCAAACATATAAGGAGGGGTTACTTTAGAATATTACGAGTTTAATGCCACACACAATACATATTGATTGTATATTTTACTTTTAATCAGTGTATAATGTGCTTTTCTAAGAGAAGAAATCCACAAAAATTCCAGGCTCGTACCTCTAGATTCAAGTGATAGTGAATGAAATGGCCTGCCTTCATGGCATAGCACACAACTCTTTCAAGAAACAAGGCCATTTGTCAGAATATGCCAGAACTTCCTTTTTCCTTTTTTAGCCCTCAGCTCTCAAAAGAAGTCTGTAAACGTTTCTTAATTTTCTATTCTAATGTGACTTTTTCCTCCATTTTGCAGATAAGAAAACTGCAATAAAGACAAATTAAGGAATATCAAAGTCTGTATCATTTTACATTTTGTGTTATTTACCATGTCTTTTCTTCCTAATAAACTAAGTTGTGCCTTAAGGAAAAGACTGTCATCTACCGTAAGCCACCACCAGCTGAATATAGTCACTGGGTAAATGCTGTGGTAGAGCTACATCCCTCTGTTGATCATGCAGGAAAATCAAGGGTTAACAGCAGGCTTCTGATCTTTCCTTTAGCCTCAGGGATTCCTTACAACAATAACTTAGGGAATTTATAGGAGTATATATGTTATAGCCAAGATAAATGAGAATTGTTTGAAGTTACATGTCCCTTGTTGTTGAGATTGGGTCTCAAGTAGTAATAATGGCTATTGATGAGACAAAGCTGCACTGGAGAAAGGATGTTTCTAACAAGCCAGCTATAAAAGCTCAAAGACCTTAGAGCTGAAGGCTTCTCTGAGATGAGGTTGTCCGTGCCTACTTAGCCTCTTCTTCTATAACCAAAGACCACCAAATGAAAAGGGATTCAGAGATATTTGGAAATTGTATCTAGTGGGAATTGTAAGATGTCCACTATGCTATGACCATCAGGTCGTGGGATTTTTTGACCTGTATCCTTTCTTCAGGCTAAGTAAACTTAGTTCTGGGGGAAACCTATTGTGTCTCGTGGATTTGATTATCAATCCAAACTCAAGAGCCCCGTTAATGATTGAACAGTGGGGGCATTGGATTATAAAACAGGAAGTATCTGTGATACCTGCAGTGCAATTTACCTCTTTTATTTTTCCAATAAGTTGATTTAGCAACCACTAAGCTTTATTAGTAATAAACCCATTATCTCTTTTTTGAGATCTTCCTTACCATGAACTCTAACTCTGACCTGGTAAAATGTGCCAGAAATCTAGGGTATACCAAGTCAGTGCCTCTGGGATCTGTACTAATCCAACATAAGCATAGTTTGGTAAACCTAGTGGGGTCTAGGACTTCTGCTTCTTAGGAAACCACTGGCCTTTTTATACAAATTCATCTCAAGCAAGGGGACAAGGGAAGACTTTGCTAAGGTACAGAGTAGGGCAAGAAAATAAAAGCAAATAAATATTCTACTGTTTCTCCAAAGCAATTAGTAAATAGCTTGATAGCAGAATACATGTGTCATTCATAAAAGTAAGGCAGATTATACAAGTGTCCTCATACAGAAAAATCTGTTCTAAAGACTGTTTTCTTCAGTCCAGACATAGGAGAATTTTGCATAGTTTTTAAAAATATTCTGCCTCCTCAAGCATCTTCCTATATGCCATTTCCCCTTTTCCCAAAGATCTCAACATTTATACTAAATTGAAATCACAAAGATTTGTGGTTTTAATAATTCATGGATTTAATCTCACCTGGGATGTCTATATACCTGATAATCAGTCCTTTTCTCTTTCCTAATAATTGTGGTGACTATTTGAGAACTTTCACATTCTTCCTCAGCCTCAGTTCCTCACTTCAACCAAACCTTTCCTTCATTACCGATTTCCACCACTGCCCATTGCAGACAGCTTTATCTCCTCCTTGTCAGGGAAAATTGAAGACCTAAGAAAGGAACCTCCTTAACTCTCAACCTCCAAATTGAAAATTTTGTCTTCATCCATGCCCAGTTTCCTCCTTCACTGTTTTCTGTTGAGAATTCACTTTAGCCAGTTTGGCCTTTCAGCCATGCCATCCACGTTCTTTGGGTAAATAGCAATAGCTTCTAGTAAGTTATTAGTGACGGGTGGGGCTGTGAGCTCTGGTCCTTCAAACTTACTACCTGGAGTTTTGATATAATGAAAGCAAGAAAAAAATATGTATGTTAGCAAGCATAGGCCATGTTTCTAGGTTCAGGGGAGTATTTGACTTTGGTCTTTCTGACTGAGTATTACGTGTGAAAGCAGAGCAGGCTTCATGGGCACAAGAGCAGTGCCATCTCACAGGGCCCAGCACGCAGAAGCCTCCAAGCTTCGTTTAAAATTCTGCTATTGTCATCTTGAAATTCTTAATAATTTTACCTTTGAACTTGTGCTTTTTAAAGACTGATGAAATCATGTGTGTGTGTGAGCAGAGGAACTACAAGCAATGTGTGTCTGCCATTGCTCCTTGCAGGATCACAGTGTTTGCTGAACCCTTGGAGCACAGAATTCCAGCCAGCCGTGATGCCTGGGAGCTCAGCCGGAGTCAGCAAATACCAGGTCAGCCTGGTACATGTGTGACTGAGTAAGCAAGGCCCTGTCAGCCCCGAGAGGACATGCTTTCTGTTTGAACTAGGACTGTTTGAAGGCGATTGTCTTCCAAGGGGCAGGAACAAACAAGGAACTCTGTTGTGTCCTTTGTGTTTTTTTCGTTTTTTTCTTTTAATTCATAATGAACTTTAATTTTAAAGAAGTTTTAAATTGCAGAATAGTTACATCAAAAGTATGGGGGATTCCCATAGAACCGTACCCACCCACATACACATTTCCCTGTTATTCACATTTACATTAGTAAGGCGCATTTGTTACAGTTTGAAACAAATTGAAGCATTGTTACTAAACAAGGTCTACAGTTTATGGTTTACACTTTGTGCTGTACAGTTTTACAGGCTTTGGCAAAAGTGAAATGTCATGTATCTGTCATTGCAGTATCATACAGAACAATTCCAATGTCCTAAAAATGCCCCGTGTTCCATCTATTCATCCCTCCTCCTCCCTTCTAAACCTCGAACAACTCTTTATATCAATGTTACAAGTTCTTCCCTTAACATATGATAATAACTACAAAACAATAAATCTGTGTTGGTCCATGGTTACCCTCAACCCTATGTTTGTTCATTCATCCATTTGAGGAATTTGGAATCATGTCTGCTCTGACTGTTTCAGATTGAGAAGGGGCTTAGATATTATGGGGCAAGTGGAAGGAACTGTTTTGCTTGCAGTAGTAGATACTCCTTGTTTTTTACTTGTGTTATTTCCCTGTACTAAACAAACACATGCTGAATATCATGCCATAGAAGGAAAGAGAAACAGAGAGCAACCCTTTAGTTTCTTTTCCTTTCAGTTTTCCTTTACTTATCAGAAAGCCAAGACAGACAGTATGTTCAGTATGTATGTATACCAAGAAGTGAAATAAAAACACTTGATTTAGTCGTCAGTGTTTATACTCCTCTGATAAGAACAAAATATATGTTCATATGAGCTATGAAATACAAGCTGGGTAGTTTTGGTGATTTTATACATAAGTTAAAAGCTCTCATATTTACATGTAAAACTTGTATTGCACAGTTTAGAGATGAATGGTAAAACTCATGTGAATAATTTTAATTTTAATTTTTCTTTACTTTGAGAAAAACATCAAATAGCAAATAAAAAACATCTTGACAAGTTGAGAGAGAATCGACAGAAAAAAAGGAAAAGACTTAATATTTTAGTACATTTAATGGCATTTTTTTTTCTGTTTTTTTAACTAAAGGTCCTGCATTTTCACTTTGTACTGGACACTACAGATTAACTATCCAGTCCTGCAATGAAAGTTTCACTTAGGAATGAAAAAAAGAAATATGAGAGGACTAGCTAATATAGTTGAATTCACTGATAGAGTCCTTTAACAAGAGCAGGAAAATAGAAGCAATGTTACAAAGATACAAGGTTGTATATTTTGTATATTTCAGACTAAATTGAAATCCCTGTGATGAGGCTTTTGATACAAATATTTTAAAAGCTTAAGCAAGGACCTCTGGAGTGTGAATTTCTGATTAGGAGCTTTGAAAGCTAGCCAACCCCCTGGAATACAGATAAAAATTAACTTACACCACATATTTTCTACCATTTAAACTGAAGTAATGTTTCACACTGACAAAATAGTGCCCAGGCCAAAAGCACTTGTGAGTCTAAATCCTTTCCTCTCCTGCCAACCTGGTAGTGATTTCTTCCCATCTTTTTTTAATATATATTTTTTATTAGAGAAGTTTTGAGCTTAGAAAATGACCGTGCATAATGTGCAGATTTCCCATATATCACCCCTCCCCAACACCTTGCATTGTAGTGCAACATTTTTTACAGATTATGAAAGGATATCATCAGGCTATTACCATTAACTATGGTCCATAGCTTACATTTGGTGTATTTTTCCCTATACATCACCTATTATTAACACCATGTATTATTTTATACCCTTGTTATAGTTTATTAGAGAATGCTGTCAAATTTGTACTGTTAACCACAGTCCATCTTCCACCACTTGTTTCACTCTGTTATATGGGCCTTTACATTGTACTAGTTATCCAAAGTATATATTCAATGGTTCTCAATTCATCACAGAGTTGTACCATCATTCCCTCAGTAAATTTTTTACTGTTTTCCTTAGGCCAAAAGAAAAAGTCTCATAGCCACCTATTACTGACCTTTAGTGTTGATTTAGTACCTCCACTGATACTGATGCAAGAATATTACAGTACTGTTAACTGTAGTCCATAATTTACATTAATTTTATTTTTCCCATGGATCACCATATTCTTACCACCTTGTAATAGTGATGTACATTTTTTTTCTCAGGCAGTACTGGAAATTGAACCCAGGACCTCATACATGGGGAGCAGGTGCTTAACCATGGAGCTACATCTGCTCCCTAATAAGAGCTGGTTATTTTATTTGTTTGTTTTTAGAAGGTACCAAGGACCAAACCCAGGGCCTTGGACATGGGAAGCAGGCATTTAACCATGTGAACTACATTCACTCCCAGGTACATTCTTGTATTTGTACTATTAACCAGAATCCTCACCCACCTAAGGGCCTAAGGGTTGACTGTATTATTCAGTCCCTAGATTATTCTCTAGCTTTCTTTCAATTGGCATTAATATTCCTGAATTGTCCCTTTCAGCCACAATCCCATTTAGAAACCAGTGGTGTTAGTTATACTTTCTATAATGTGTTACCATCAATTCCATCCATTTCCATGCCTTTTTGTCAAGCTAATTAAAAATTCTGCATACGTTAATCATTGGTGCCTCTTAGCTGTCAACCTATCTCCTGGTATCCCATACCCTAATTTTAACTCCATGTCTTTATTCTTGCTATTTAGTTCATATTAGTGAGACCATACAATATTTGTCCTTTTGTGTGTGGCTTATTTCACTCAGTATAACGTCTTCAAGGTTCATCCATATTGTCATATATGTCTCAACCTCAGTTCTTCTTCTAGAAGCACAGTATTCCATTACATGTATATACCACATTTTGTTTATCTGTTCACTGGTTGATGGACACCTGTGCTGTTTCCATCTGTTGGCAACTGTGAATAATGCCACAA
Organism: Dasypus novemcinctus; assembly: GCF_030445035.2. Lineage (NCBI taxonomy): Eukaryota > Metazoa > Chordata > Mammalia > Cingulata > Dasypodidae > Dasypus > Dasypus novemcinctus. The sequence goes on along the minus strand of NC_080673.1, from coordinate 52,333,177 downwards.
TGAACATCAGTTTGCAAATGGCTGTTCACATCCCTGTTTTCCATTCTTCTAGATATATTCCTAGTAGAGGGATTACTGGATCACTTGGCAATTCTATATTTAGATCCATGAGGAACTGCCAAATAGTCATCCACAATGGCTACACCATTCTACATTCCAACCAACAGTGAAGGAGTGTTCCTATTTCTCCACATGCTCTCCAGCACTTGTTATTTTCTGTTGTTTTTTTAAAATAATGGTCATTCTATGAGGTGTGAGATGATATTTCATTGTAGTTTTGATCAGCATTTACCTAACAACTAGTGATATTGAACACATTTTCATGTGCTTTTTCACCATTTGTATTTCCTCTCTGAAGAAATGTCCATTTAAAGCTTTTGCCCATTTTTAAATTGGATTGCTTGCCCTTTATTGTTGAGTTGTATCATCTCTTTATACAGCATGGAAATCAAACCCTTATCAGATATCTGGTTTCCAAATACTTTCTTTCATTGAATGGGCTGTCTTTTCTCCTTCTTGACAAAGTCCTTTGAAGCATAGAGGTGTTTAAGTTTGAGGAAGTTCCATTTATCTATTTTTTTTTCATTCTTTGTGTTTTCAGTATAAGCTTTAAGAAACCACCACTTACCATCAGATTTTGAAGATATTACCCTATATTTTATTCTAGGAGTTTAATGGTTCTAGCTTTTATATTTAGGTCTTTGATCCATTTTGAGTTAATTTTTGTGTAAGATATGAGATAGGGGTCCACTTTCTTTCTTTCAGATATAGATAGCCAGTTCTCCCTACACCGTTAATTTAATAGACTGTTCTGCTTTGGCTGGGTAGGTTTTAAAGATTTGTCAAAAATCACTTGACCATAGATGTGAGGGTCTGTTTCTAAACCATCAGTTGAATTCCATTGGTCTGTATGACTGTCTTTATGCCAGTACTATGCTGTTTTTAACATCTGTAGCTAGGTAATATAATTTAAAGTCTGTAAGTAAGAATCCTCCAACTTTGTTTTTCCTTTTTAAGATGTTTCCAGCTATTTGGGGCTCCTTATCCTTCCAAATAAATTTGATAATTGTGTTTTACATTTCTTTAAAAAAAAAGCTGTTAGGATTTTAACCAGATCGCATTGAATCTGTATATCAATTTGGGTAGAATTGACATCTTAATGATATTTAATCTTCCAGTCCATAAACACAGACTGTTCTTCCATTTATTTAGGTTTTCTTTGATTTCTTTTAGCAATGCATTGTAGTTTTCTGAATAGAAGTGCTTTTCATCCTTGGTTAAGTTTATCCTAAATATTTTATTCTTTTAGTTGCTATTGTAAATGGAATTTTTTTCTTGACTTACTCCTCATATTGCTCATAACAAGTGTATAGAATCACTACTGATTTTTGCATATTACTTTTGTATCCTGCCACTCTGCTGAACTCATTTATTAGCTTTAGTGTTTTATTGTAGATTTTTCAGGACTTTCTAGGTAAAGAATCATATCATGTGAATAGTGAAAGGTTTACTTGTTCCTTTCAAATATGAACACCTTTTGTTTATTTTCCTTCTACCTAGAGCCTCTAGCACTATATTCAACACCAACAGTAACAATGAACGTCATTGTCTTATTCCCAATCTCAATGGGAAGTTTCTCAATCTTTAACATTGAGGTCAATGTTAGCTGTGGGGTTTTCATATATGCCCTTTATCAGGTTGAGAAAGTCTCCTTCAATTCCTATTTCTTGGAGCATTCTTATCAAGAGAAAATACTGTATTTTTTCAAATGCCTTTTCTGCATCAATTGAAATGATCATGTGATTTTTCTTCTTTGATTTATTAATGTAATTTATTATGCTGATTGATTTTCTTGTGTTTAAAAACCTTTGCATGCCTGGTATAAAACTACTTGATCATGTGAAAAATTATTTTAATGTGTTTTTTGATTCACTTAGCAAGTATTTTGGTGAGTATTTTTGCATCTATGTACATTAGGGAAATGGTCTTCATCTGTCTTTGCTGTTAGGATGATATTGGGTTCATTGAATGAGTTTGGTAGCATTCCTTCCTGTTCAATTTTTGGAATTAAATCTTTAATTCACCAGTGAAGCATCTGGTCCAGAGCTTTTCATTTTAGGAGTTGTTTAATGATTGTTTCAATTTATTTAATTGTGATTGGTTTGTTGATGTCTTCTATTTAATTTAGGGAAAATTTAGGTTGTTCATATGTTTTTAGGAATTTTTCATGTCATCTACATTGTCTAGTTTGTTGGCATACAGTAGTTCATTGTATTTTCTTCCAAGTTTTTTTTAAAATTTCTGTGCGTTCAGTAGTAATGCACCCATTTTATTTCTGAAATTATTTGCATTTTCTCTCATTTTTTCAGTCTAACTAAGGGTTTGACAATTTCACTAATCTCCTTGAAGAAACTTCTGTCTTGGTTAATGCTCTCTATTGTATTTATGTTCTCAATTTTATTTATTTCTGCTCTGATCTTTGTTACTTCTTTCCCTGTGCTTGCTTTGGGAATAATTTGCAGCTCTTTTTCTAGTTCCTATAACTGTGTAATTAAGTCATTGATTTTAACTCTTCTTTTTTAATGTAAGCATTGAGGGCCAAGAATTTCCCTCTCAGCACTGCCTTCACTGCATCCCAAAGGTTCTGATATGTTGTGTTCTTGTTTTAATTTGTTTCAAAATATTTATTGATTTTTCCTGCAATTTCTTTTTGGCCCACTTATTATTTAAGAATGTGTTGTTTAATATCCTTATATTTGTGAGTTTTTCCTATTTCTCCTGTTGTTGACTTGCAGCATAATTCCATTATGGTTAGAGAAATTGCTCTGTATAATTTCAATCTTTTAAAATTTATAGAGGTCTGTTTTGTGAGGCAGTATGTGGTGTATACTGGAGAAAGAACCATGAGCACTTAAGAAGAATGTATATCCTGCTGTTTTGGGCTGTGATGCTCTATATTTATCTTTTGGATTTAGTTCATTTATCACATTATTGAAACTTTCTACTTCTTTATTGATCCCCTGCCCAGATGTTCTGTACCATGAGAGAGTGGTGTATTAAAGTCTCCAACTATTATTGTAGAAAAATCTATTTCTCCCTTTGGTTTTGCCAGTGTTTTTGTCATGCAGTTTGGGACCTCCTGGTTAGGTGCTTACACACTTCTGATTATAAGTTATTACTAGTGAATTGCCCTTTCTATTAATATATTAAATGTCCTCTCTTGTCTCCAATGATTTTGCTTTGGAAGTCTATTTTATCCATTATGAGTATACCCACCCCAACTTTTTTTTTTGCAAGGGTGGAATATCTGTTCCCATCCTTTCACTTTCAATCTATTGGTATCCTTTGGTCTAAGGTGAGTCTCTAGAGAGCGTACAGATGGTTAATATTTTCTTATCCATTCCACCAGTCTGTGTCTTTTGATTGGGGAGTTTAATCTATTAACATTCAATGTTATATATTATAAAAGCTGTTCTTACTTCACCCATTTTGACATTTGGATTTTGTCTGTCATGTCTTATTTTCATCATTTCCTTCACACTTTTGGTTACTTTCACTTATCTAATCTTCATTTTTAGACTCTCTTCCAAGACTCTCTCTCCTGCCTTTTCTTTCCAAACTGTAACACTCCCTTTGTATTTCCTGCAAAGACAGTCTCTTGGTTACAAATTCTCTCAGTTTCTATTTATCTGTCAATATTCTAAACACACTTTCATTTTTGAAACACACTTTTGCTGGATATAAGATTCTTGGATGGCAGTTTTCTTGTTCAGTATCTTAAATATATCATACCACTGCCTTTTTGCTTCCATGGTTTCTGGTGAGAAATCAGCATTTAATCTTATTGGACATCATTTGTATGGAATGCATCACTATTCTCTTTCTCCCCTCAAGATTCTTTCTTTATCTCTGGTATTTGACATTCTGATTAGTATATGTTTCAGAGTAGGTCTATTCAGATTTATTCAGATGGGAGTACATTGTGCTTCTTGGACATGAATATCTATGTCGAAGGGTTGGAAAATTTTCAACCATTATTTTCTCAAATAGTCCTTCAGCTCCTTTTTTCTTCTCTTCTTCTGGGACACCCGTTACATGTATATTTGTATGTCTCTTTGCCATCAGTTATTTCCCTAAGACCCTATTCAGCTTTCCAGTTTTTTCTTTATCTGTTCTTTTGTGTGTTCACTTTTGGAGGTCCTGTCTTCCAGCTCATTAATCCTTTCTTTTGCTTTTTCAAATCTGTTATTATATCCATCCAATGTATTTTCAATTTCACTTATTATTCCATTAATCCCCATAAGATCTGCTGTTTTTTCTACGTATATTTTCAAATTCTTTGTGCTCACCCAGTGTCTTCCTAATATCCCTGATCTCTTTAGTCATCTTATTGAATTTATTAGCAAGATGTGTTTGAACATCTATGATTAGTTGTCTCAACTCCTTTATGTCATCTGGAGGCCTAGTTTGTTCCATTAACTGGGCTCTATCTTTCTCTTCCTTGGTATGGATTGTAATTTTTTTGTTGATGTCTTAGCATCTGATTTACTTGATGTATGTATTCTGGGCTCAGTTTTCTCACTTTTGCCTAGATATTTCTATTTGATTGCCTTTGAGCTGTAGCCCCTCCTCCATACTTATATCAATTTGATTTGGAACTTTATTGTTCCATGTGTTTAGGCAATCAGAAACTTTTTAGCCCTTTTTCATCTCTTTCTTTCTGGTTGCGGAGTAGAATTCAAGGATGTAGTTGGTACTGTAAGCCAAGGAGGCTAAAGTTTCTCACATTGCCCCAGAAACTGATGAAACTTCTCTCACCTTTCTCCTCTGCCAGGGGTAGAGCTGGAGCCATAGTCATGTGCGGTAATCCCAGGAATTCAGGCCAAAACCATCTGTAGCTGCCCAGGGAGACTGATGAAGCTCCACACCCCTTTCTCCCCTGCCTGAGGCTGCAGTGTAAACTAAGCCATGCGGGTCAAAATTGACTGCAATTGCCCAGTTAGAGTGATGAAGCACAGGCACACCTCCTCCCCTGGCAAAGGCAGGGATGGAGCCACAGGTGTGTGCAACAATTTTGTCCATGCAGGCCAGAAGTTATGGCAGTTGTCCAGAGAGGGTAAAGGACCACACATCCTTCTGCCCTGTCAGGGCTGGGGATAAAGCCACTGATATGTCCAACAGTCTAGTCCATGCTGGGTGATAGCAGCTGCAGTTGCCTGGAGGAGCTGAGGGATCACTATCTCTCTTCCTCCCTGTTGGGAGTGGGGATGGAGCCACTGGTGTGCCCAATAGTCCAGTCCGTTAAAAGCAGCTACAGTTGCCCAGAGAGGCTGGGGAAATATCAACCCTCTCCTGTCCTATGGGGGTGGGGATAGAATAATAGGTGTCCAACAATATAGTCTACGCAGGCCAAAAGTGTGTGCCGTTGCCTAGAGATGTTGAGGAAACAATGCCCCTCACCTGTCCTATGTAGCCATATGGGTATCCAGCAATCTAGTCTGTGTGCACCAAAAGCGACTACAATTGCCCAGAGGTGAGACTGGAGCCCAGGCTAGGCAGCAACCTACTTGGGTGGGAAGAAGCTGGTCCCTACAACAACAGTGATTTTCAATCAGCTCCCCTTCCCTTCTTGCTGAGGATGGACTTAAAATGGAAGCTACCAACCTCTTTCCAACTTGGACAGGTTCATACTTCAGCTGTTTTTAGGATTGGACTTTTGCCAGCTGAATTTACAAATCAGTAGCTGAAGTCTGTGCCTAACCACCTCTACCTCCCATGTTTTTGGGAACTGGAGCTTCCCACTCCAGCCAGAGAATAGCTCCCGAGGCAGCTTAGGTTGCCAGCAAGCATGAGCACCACCAGTCTCCAGGGTATGGAGCGCTCTACTCATGAATCTTCACTGCAGGTAGGCAGTCTCCTCCTTCCATTCTTCCAAGGATGTTTCAGGATGCACTTCTAGTCTCCTGGGCCCCCCAAACAGGTGATTTAGATAGATCTGGCTGATTACTAACTGCCCTGTAGGATGAGCTGATTCTTGGAGTATCCTATTCTGCTGTGATCTGTCCCCTAACCCTGATTTGTTTTAACGTGTATTCCAATCTATCCCTTCTTTAAATGCAAACACAATCTCCTCTTTACACTCTCTAAAAAACCTGATTTGAGTCCAAGATATTATTTTTTATTACCACCAAATCTTTTCACCTCTTGGTGTCTTAGTTTTTTTGTCTATAAAATGGTGATAATAATCTTTATCTCATATGAGATTTATTTATCATCATCTTCCCCCTTTAAAGTTTAAATATCACTTTCCCTGGGAAGCCCTTCTGACTTAGTTGTTCTTCCTATTTCCTTTCTAATATATTGCTTCCCTTTTCATAGCTCTCATCATGATCCAGTATTCCTTTACTTATTCATTTACCTAACACGCTGTAAGAAATTTGACATCAGGAAACTGACATATTATTCACAATTGTCTGTTTAGTGCCTGGAAGAATGCTCTCCTAGTAAGTATAAATTTAATACATTTAATATGTTTTGTGTTCATTTAGAAATATCTATGTAGTTTGCAGCTGAATCAGACTGCCATATGAAGAAAAAGTCTATTACTAAAGCTGGTGGTGATTTTTTTTAAAGATTCAGAGCTTTCTCATAGCAATACACCTCTCTGAGTGTTAAGTGCTTAAGATTTAGATATGCCTTCTGGCTAACTTGGAAAAGGACATTGCAATATTATATCTATATATCTTCTTTCTATCCATATTCTACACACTATACCCTCTCCCAGAAAAATATGTCAATTTGTTTTCTTTGGACATTTTTGATTGATAGCTACAGCAAGAGACTCTCTGAAGGCTTGGTCATAGCAGCCAAAGTGCCATTCAACCAGTACTGATGAAAGCAAGGTCACTTGTTTATTGAGTTTAATTGTCCCTGCAACACCTTCAGATGTTCCCTACAAAAGAATACAATTACAGAAGTTTAAAGTTCATCAAGCAACACTGCTTGTTTTTTTTTTTTTGTAATAATTTACTCGCGTTATCAAATTTGCCATATACATGCACGCACACACACACACCACTTACTAATACAATGTTTCAAATAATTTTTCTCCTATGTCCTTCTTTTACAGATAAGAAAGCTGAGGCTTATCAAGAAGATTTAAGCCAAAGTCTAGAAGCTAGTGGAGAAAAAGATCAGCTTTCAGATATCAAACTCCAGGTCTTTCTACCTCAGCATCGATGTTTCTCCAGACAAGTAAAATGCCTTATCTTCGTGTTGGAGACATCTTTATATAGTGTTCAAAATGCATATTAAATTTAGTCAAAATGAATGGCTCACCTCACTAGTCTTAATTTCCTTTGGACTTTCTTATTGCTAGAAATCTCCCATTAAGCATTAAAATTATCTCTTTTAGAAAGAGAGAAGGGAAGTTGAAATACAAACTGAGTGCAACTCTATTCTTAGACATGGAATTAATAATTAGCTGCCCCCAAAATAACTGAAAGATAAAATTGGCCTTTATAGTTTGGGAGTGCTAAAAGGAGTTTGAATTTTGGAGTTGATCAAGAAGTATTGGATATTCCATGTGGCCCAGGGCTAAGTTTGGTTTTCCTTGGTATCCTCCGAGCATACAACGATGTGTTGTCTGGGGCTTTGTACATGTTAGCTGATGAATGAGAAATGCTTGTTGGCCTGCTTTAATCTTTGGTAAGCACACTCTGGCAAGGCCATCTCATAACATGAGACAGTGTGGATAGTTGCTGGGAGCGTGGATTCTGTAGCCAAGTTGCTGGGATCAAAAGCCTGACACTTAGCCAGGTGACCTTGGGCAATTTACTTATTTTTCTGCATTTTACAATGTCTGTCAAATGGTTATAATAACAGTGCCTGCAACATATGGTTACATCATTTTGAAGATTAAATGATTTATATGTACTTATAGAATAGTGTCTGGCACTTACATAAGCACTATATGTGTTTGCAGTTTTTTATTATGAATACAGGTCCTAGGGTCATAACTGCGGATGTCAGTCATGACTTAACAGGTGTTACACGTAAAAGATTGAGTTCGTAAGGTACACTGTTTAAATGTGGGGTTTAGACACATGATTCAGTTTCCTGGCTGAGAAAGTAAATACTATGGAATGGGTTGGCTTAAACAATGGGAATTTATTGGCTTACAGTTTTGAGTTCAGGGAAAACCTAAAACAAAGGTGTCATTAAGGCAATATTTTCTCCCAGAAGACTGTGGCATTCTGCGGCTGACAGCCAGCAATCCTTGGTCCTTGGCTTTTCTGTCACATGGCAATGCACATGGTGGCCTCTCGCTTCTCTGCTGTGTTTCATGTTCCATTGACTTCAGCTTTTGCCTGATCCCTCTTGCTTCCTCCCTCTTTGTGGTCTTCCTTATAAAGCCTTCACTAACAGAATTAAGACCCATCCTGTGTCACTTGGGCCACTCCCTAACTGAAGTAACATTATCAAAAGGTCCCATCTACAATGGGTTCATACCCATAGGGATGGATTAAGTTTAAGAACATGCTTTTCTGGGATGCATAGTTCCAAGCCACCACATCATATAAACAATTTTTATGAAATTATTTTGTGGTTATCTGTCATCTTTAAAATACCTCCCTATTGTTCCTGCCAAAAAAAAAATATCTGGTCAATAGAAGTTTATTGTTAGGTTATTGTAATCTATTGTGACATTTAGCTGATCAAGCAGAAATAAGTGTAAGTAAAGCAATATTCTGTAAGAAAGGTAGGCTTTCTGATTTTTATAGGCTACTCATATACAATATGTAATGACTGCAGTAATTAGGTAGAGAATGCCCAATCCAGATATCTTCTACACAGTACTAAGAGAAGATAATTATTCAGACAAGAAACATTGATTAAGACTGACTGATCCCCCATTATGGAATATAGATTAGTCTAAGTGTAAATTATAAATCGCTGTTAGGCACCCAATACATGTTTCTGTAACAAATGTGTGGTGTGCTATAGGGGGTGAATAGTGTCCCTGCAAAATTCATGTCTACCCAGAACCTCAGACTACTGCCTTGTTTGTAAATAGGGTCTTTGCAGATACAATTAGTTAAATTAAGATGAGGTCATACTGGATTAAGGTGGGCCTAATCCAAAGACGATATCCCAACAAGGAGAAGGTGATTTAGAGACACAGAGACAGACGCACACTGAGGGAAGACGGCCATGTGAAGACAGAATCAGAAATTGAGTGACACACTTCCAAGCCAAGGAATGCCAAGGATCAGTGACAACTACCAGAAGTTGGATGAGGCTGGGCAGGACTCTCCCCTAGAGCCTTCAGAGAGATCATATTCCTATTGCAAAGCCAATAGGGATCATATTCCCCATGGCCTTGTCCTGTACTGACATATTCTGGAAAACTGCTTCCTAGTAGCATGATCTTTTCCATTTGTGGAAAGTTCTTAGTTCATATATGTGTAATTTCTCAAAATGTTCTTTATGCGAAAAGTTATGGCCAACTAAGCTTTGAAAGGCAGTTTGTGCAATTAGCTGCACCCCTGAGCCTGCTCCATGCTGCTGCACTTCTAGCCAACTCAGTGCACTGAGGTTTCATGTGCACTGGACGATCAGGAAGGCAATGTCCCAGTCCTTTAATGGGAAGTATGACCTCCCTAGATATGAGTTGAAAATAAACTACAGGCCCTCCTTGGATGGAAGCATGGCTGATAGGATGTGCTTGACAGGGATATTACACAAGCTCCAGACTGAAGCAAATTAGGGGTACTAGTGTTTTCACTCTTTTACATTCAGTAACAGTGCACTACTTTAGAATTAACTTGCCATTCAGGAAAGGAGTATATCTTTCCTGAAGGAGATATGCCAATGGATATACTGTATTCTCAGAATTTGAGTTTTTTTCTCCCCTGTGAAATAAAATATAGGCTATAGGCTAAAATAAATCAAAACTTCAGAACTGTTGAATAACATACAGAGATTATCACCATATCAATTAGCAAGGAGATGAGAAGAAAACTAAGAAAAACTAAAATTATGCCCAAGGACAAAAATGAAGTGATACAAAGTCAAGATATTTGAGGAAGAGTAAACACATAAAATCTTAAACAGTCCACTAATAGTGATAAAATAATGTAATGCTATGATATTGAGTTAACCTATATAGGAAACATGCTTATGAAGTAAATTTTTAAAAATCACAATGCCTTTGTTAGAAAGATTTTTTTACACTTTATTCTTTATGTGAAAGATGTATTCCTTCAAGTCTTTAATCAAGCTCCATATTTCATTTCATAAATACACTGTAACATATTCCATCAAAATATAATGTGCATAGATCATTCCACTGACAGCTCCATAAACCAAGGACTTGGGGAAAACAGATCACATTGTCTTTGATTTTGCTTAGAAAGTAAACATCAACTTTCATAGAACAGTAAGAAGGACAAAGGGAAAACTACAATTTATAGATAAAATATAAAAGAACACTAATGGGCCTTAATTAACATTAAGCATTTCATGCAAAAATTGAGTCCTTCAAAGTTATTTCTCTTTTTCTTTAAGAGTTCACAGGATTAATTTGTGATTATTACACATTCCAGTTATGCAACAATATTTTTAACTGTCCTGATTCTGTAGTGAGGATGATGTAAGAAAGATTATAGTATAACTCCACTCCAGGCAATCCTACCTACTGCTGCAAAAATTAAACTTCTTCCTTCCAAAAGCCAGCTGTGATCACAGCATACCCTTGCTCAAAAATGTTCGTGAATTTCCATTTATCTTAAAAACCAAGTCTTACTGTATAGTTCAGTGCTCAAAATTTCAGACCCTCACTCCTCCTTTTTCTCTCAATATTCTTTGTCATACTTACGCTCTAGCTAAGCTTTATTTTTCCTTCACGTGGCAGTTTGATATTATTTATGAATTCCAAAAAGAGATTTTGATTATGTTGGTAAACTGATCTATTCGTCTGGACGTGATACCCTTTGACTGATTTACATTCATAGGCTTTACATTCACTTGATTAAATCAAGATTAGCACTTTGATTTGACCACATCATTAGGGGGTGCATTAGCCCCTTGGTGGGCTATATAAATGGATGCTCAGTCAAGAGCACAAAAGTAGATACACAGAGAAGATACACAGAGGAGGAGAGACAGCTTCATAGACACAGGAGGGGCTGCAGGAAGAGGCATGAGCCACTCGCCTGACAGTTTATAGCTGACCTTGTGAAGAGACTACAGCCGCTGAGCCTGGAAAGAAATGAGACCCAGAAAGAGAGACGAGCCCTATGCCAGCTTACAGCTGAGATCAGGAGAAGCTGGACCCATTGTACCTTAAGAGGAAGAGGAAGGCATAACCTTCACAAATGCTGCCAGTCATCTTGCTTCAACATGTGGCAACAGAGTTTGGTAAGGAAGTAACCTTGAGTTGGACTCTTTAGGACCTTGTAACTAAGCTTTTACCCCAAATAAATAACCTTTATAAAAGCCAACAGATTCCCTGGACTTTGAATCAGCACTCCTTTGGCTGACTAAACACCTTAATATCCCCTTCTATGTCTTTGTCCATGCTGCTCACTCTGCCAACAATTTCTTTACCATTTTTGCATGCTCAAGCTCTAGATAACTTTTTCCCATTCAAATCTTTGCACATCTAAACTCTACATATTTTTTGAGGGTCAATCAAATGCTAAATTCTTTATGAATCCTTCTCTCCATAAAAAATTTTTCTTCCAAATCCTTGCCCATGGCCAGTACTTTCAACCCTAACATCATTATATTCATACCCACCTTATCTCATTTGTAAGGCCATAAGCTCCCTGAAAGCAGGATCCATAAGACATGTGTTTTACTACCCCTTAGAATGCAGAGAGAGCTATCTGGAATATTTGCTGGCTGAATTTATATTCGATATCTGTGGTGGTTGGAAGCTATGCATACCCCCAGAAAACATGTTCTTAAAACTAACCCATTCCTATGGGTGTAAACCCATTGTAAGTAGGACGTTTGATGAGGCTGCTTCAGTTAAGGGGTGACCCACCTCAGGCACGATGGGTCTTAATCCTATTATTCCAGTCCTTTATAAACCGAGTAAAATTCAAACAGAGAGAGAGAGCCACAGAGGGAGCCACAAGAAGCTGACATCGGCAAAACCCAGAGGAGAACAGAGGGGGCAGGAGAGGAGTGCTGTGCACTGCCATATGACAAGCTAAGAGCCACGGGTCACCAGCAGCCAGCCCCAGAATGTCACGGTTTTGGGGGAAAAGCATTACCTTGACAATGCCTTGATTTGGACTTTCTTTTAGCCTCAAAACTGTGAGTGAATAAATTCCCATTGTCCAACACTTCCCATTTCATGATATATGCATAAGAAGTCTAGGAAACTAAAACAATATCTGTGGGATTAAAAGAAAGATTTAGTTTTAATCTGAGTGATTCTCTTCCGTCATGCTTATTTGCATCTGCTATCTTAGGGATAAGAGAAGGGGCAAAGAAGGGAATATTCAAAGGGCAGTAAATTCTCTCTGGTTTCCTTTTGGAAAAAATGGCCTAGCTTTCTGCCATTGACCCAACGATTACTTGACTACTGGACTTCTTACCCATTTTTCAAATTTTGATCTGGTCAGTCCTCAGAAAAAAAGTGAGCTTAAGCAAAGCAAATACCAAATAATTGTCAATAAGAAACAATAAGATAATATTGCTTTAAATAGAAGATAAATAGAAAATGGAAATGGTGCATAGTCTATTTATGTTTCCAACATATAAACGTATGGTTAAAAATAAAAGGATTCAGGGAGTGAGTGTAGCTCAGTGGATGAGCACCTGCTTCCCATGTACAAGGCCCTGAGTTTAATTCCTAGTACCTCCTAAAAAAAGTGTAGTTGAAAAAATTCTCACAATTCCTATTAAAAAGCTTATTCCCCAACTATGTTAAAACACAGACAAAATGTTTTAATGTTGTAGGTGTATAAAATTGAAGAGGACCTATTGTTTAGCTTGGGCAGTTAGTAAAATTTATGCCAAAAAAAACCTGGAAATGTAACTACATAGCTCCACATTTTGGAGGGAGGCCATATTTTAGAGTTCAGAATAAGGGTAAATCCCCGGCTCCCTAAGCAGCCACATTTTTATTTTTTTAATTTCCAAAACCATTTGTCAACTGTTTCATATATCAACTGCAATGAATTTCAACACAGAAAAATCACACTTAGATTGAAAGTAAAGTGAGATTAACCTGGTAGGCCATATCATGTTTTCAAGTGCTCACCTCCAACACCAGAAAAAAAAAAAAAGACTTTTATTACTTTGACATTGATGAAAACAGATTTTTTTTTTTCTGGTAGTTTTTCTTCCTTTTTAATCTTTTGGGAGAAAAATTTCAATTATTTTAAGCCAGCGGAATTACAAAATCCCAGAAGTTTTACCAACTCTCAGAGCACACTGTTAAGTTAATGTTTGGATGTCTAGAAAATTTAAGAGGTCTGTCTTAAAATTGAATGACTATGAAATTTGAACCCTCCCTGGCATATTAAATATGTGTCTGGCTCTCATTTTAATAGTAACTCTCACTTGAGTTAAACTCCTAAATTCATGCCTATAATATATGACATCTTGGGAATGACTTTTAATAAATTTCACTTGTGAAAGCAGTAGTACTATGTTTTAGATTTCAAAGCTAGAGGATTCATGTTTTATAGTTTCTTTGTACTTAAGTCTGCATGACGGAGTGTCAATCCAATCAAAATTTGACTTTGACTCTGGTTTTGCCATCTTAACACACATTGCTTATATTCATATGTCAATAGTCTTTTCATTAAACCTATTTTCTCTCTACATAATCTCCTATTTACTCTGAATCCACTTTAACTTGGCTCTTACCTACCACTACTCAAATGCAATTCCTCTCTCAAGGGCTGCTGCTGAGGTCCTGAATATAAAACTCTCTTTTAACCCGTATGCCCTCACTTGGAACTGTTGGCCACCTTCTCTTTCTTGAAATCCTCTCTTCTATGCCTGTGGTGACTGCTCTGTATCTTCTTCCCTGATGCTCCTTCTATGTATCTGATCACTCTTTCTCATTTCACTTTACTATACTTATTGTTTTCTAAAGGAGGTATTTGTCTGGGTTACATTCTTGGTCCTTTTCCTTTTATACCGTACTTCCTTTAGTGAACTTCTTAATGATCAAGGCAAAGCTGACCTTCCTCTCAAGGTACAAATCTTTATTTCCAAATGCCTTCTGGCCATGTACATTGAGATATGCTGCAGATATCTCAAAATTAATATGTCCCAAATTAAACTAACACATCTTCTTCTACAATCTTGCTTTTCCTCACCAGATACTATAAATTATATTATTATTATTAATGGCCTTACACTCTACCCAGCCAGATTGAGCTGTAACTCCCACTGTCCTTCTTTCTTGCCTGGCCCAATCTTATCTGTCACAAAGTCTTATGGACTTTACCTTCACAGAGTTTCTTAGACTTATTCATCTGTTGATGTTTCCACTATTTCAATCCTTGACCAGATCATCATTTTTCATTTAGCCCTAAATTGTCCTCACATTTTCCCTATATTCAATTCATCCCCATTCTACTTTATAAACTATTTCCAAAATCCCCATTCAAAAGTAGATGGTTAATGATAATTATCTCCTTTTATAAAATCTTCAAAGACCTCTTACAGCCTGTAAAATAAAGAAGTAGGAAAAAGACAAAGGACAGTGAAGAGCTGGAATTGGCTCCTAAAAACTCTCAAGAGCCAATTGTGAGCATCTCTTTTCAAATCCGAATTCAGTGTGTTTCTTTAGTGGTTTTTAATTGGTCATAGTAGCAATATTTACATCAACAAAATTAGCAAATACTGTATATCAGGGATTCTGTTTGTTTGTTTTTTGAGATCTGTGGTTAAACATGTATCAAGACATGACTTGAGGGAACTTGGATTCATGGAGTATCCACTCTGAATGGGGCAGTTTACTTGTAATTCAACAGTCTTCAAAGTATTTGCTTTCAGAATTTTAGAAATGGATGTATCCATGTTTTTTCAAGTGATATTTTTGTTATTTGTATTACTGTTCAGAAACATTTACTTGCCCATCTAGGGGAGAGTTTTATTTCTCCAGTCCATTGATGCCAGCCTTGTGACTCATCTTGGCCAAAAACATGTGAGCAAAGATGTCATGAGCCTCTTCTGAGCAGAAACTTTGAGCCAGCTCTACAAAGGAATAGAATTCTATTCCTTCTTGCAAGAATTCAGATTAAGGTTGCTCCATCATCCTGAATTCCAGAATGAATTTTGCTTTAAAGTATTATAAATTTATTCTCAAAATCTTTTTATTGGTTTCCTTACTTTATATACCTGGGAAATGTATATTATAAAGAGAATGCCTATATATGTACGTATAAAAGTATATATATCTCTATAAGGATTAATTGTATCATATATTTGAGAACATATATATACACATATACATATGTGTGTGTGGAGATCTATACATAGGTGTGTGTGGTGTAGGTATGTGGTTTTTTTAATTAGTTTTATTGAAATATATCACCCACACACAAATATACATAAACAATAATTGTGTAGTAATAGTTGTGAACTTACAAAACAAACATATATAACATCATACAGGACTCTCATAACTCACCCTACCACCAACACCTTACCTTATTGTTAAACCTTTTTAACTAATGATTAAAGAGCATTGTCAAAATCTTACTACTAACCAAAGTATTTCCCCCAACCCTTCCTATTATTATCTTAATGTCATTTATATATGAACATACATAAACAATTAAGTGTATAGTAAAAGTTGTGAACTTACAAAGCAAACATGCATAACATCAAACCAGGGTTCCATACATCAACCCTCCACCAACACCTTGCTTTGTCATGAGACATTTGTTACAAATTACAAAGGAATATTATCAAAATCTTACTACTAATTACAGTCCTTATGTTACATTTGGTGTGTTTTTCCCCCAACACATCATATTATTATTTTTCAAATATATTTTTTATGACAGAAGTTGTAAACTTATAAAGCAATCATGCACAGCAGAATTCCCAAGCAACACCCCCCCTATCAACACATCACACTGTGGTGGAACATTTGTTACAGGCAAGATAATATCATGTCCATATTATACATTTGGCTCACATTTTCCATACTGACCCCTTATTAACACAGTACATCTTTGGCATAGATGCAAAAATATTATATTATTACTGCTAACCACAGTCCATAGGTCATTCCAGTTGTATTTTTCCCATGTGTCCCCAACACCCTGCAGTAGTGATATACATTTGCTCTAGTTCACAAAGAACACTCTTGCATCTGTATCATCAACCACAATTCTCATCCACCTCTTGGTTTACTGTGCTACTCAGTTCCTAGATTATTCTCTGGCATTCTGTCAATTTGGCATTTATATCCCTAGATCACCATTCTCAGTCACATCCCTATTTATAATCTAGCTATTACAATTTTTACCATCCATTCTATACATTTCCACACTTTTACAGTAAAGCTAATTAAAACTACACATACATTAAACATCAGTAGTCCATCTCAGTCCTTCTCTTATCTCCATTAAGAATCCACTACCTACCACTAGGTCTTGAAGATATTTTCCTACAATTTCTTCTAGAAGTTTTATGGTTCTTGCTTTTATTGTTATTTATTTATTTATCCATTTAACTTTTGGATAAGATGTGAGATACAGGTCCTCTCTCTTTTTTTGGCTATAGATATCCAGTTCTTTCCATACCTTTTTGCTGAATGGACTGTTCTGCCCGAGCTGTGTGGGTTTGACAAAAATCACTTGACCATACATGTGAGGGTCTGTTTCTGAGCCATCAGTTTGGTTCCATTGGTCTATGTACTTGTCTTTATGCCGGTACCATGCCGTTTTTTTACCACTATAGCTTGGTAATATGATTTAAAGTCAAGAGATGAGGGTTCACTTTTCCTTTTATGATATTTCTGGCAATTTCAGGACCACTTATCCTTCCAAATAAATTTGCTAATTGTGCTTTCAAAAAACTTTTTTTTAATGCTGGTGGAATTTTTATCAGGGTTGCATTGAATCTGTATATCAATTTGAGTAAAACTGACATCTTAATGATATTTAATCTTCCAATCCATGAGCATGGAATGTTCTTCCAGGTATTTAAGACTTTTTAAATTTCTTTTAACATTGAGTTGCAGTTTTCTGAATCGAAGTGCCTTACATTGCTAATTAAGTTTATTCCTGACTACATGAGTTTTATCTGTCATATTTTATTTTCACCACTCTTTTGACACTTTTAGCTACTTTTATTGATATAATCTTGATTTCTTTCTTCTTTTCCAGGTCTCTCTCTCCTGTCTTTTCTTTTCAGTCTGTAGCATACCCTTTAGTATTTCCTGAAAATGTGGTCTCTTTCTTAGAATTTCTGTCAGTTTCTGTTTATCTGTGAATATTCTAATCTTGCCCTCATTTTTGAAAGACAATCTTGCTGTACATAAACTTCTTGGCTGGAATTTTTTCTCTCATAGTATTTTAAATATATCACACCACTATCTTCTTGCCTCCATGGTTTCTGGTAAGAAATCAGCACTTAATTTTATTGGGTATGCTTTATATGTTATGCATTGCTTTTCTCTTTCTGTTCTCAAAATTCCCTCTTTGTCTTTGGCATTTGACATTCTGATGAGAATGTGTCTTGGAGTGGGTCTATTTGGATTTTTTCGAAAGGGAGTACATTGTGCTTCTTGGACATGGATATCTATGTCCTTCAAAAGCGTTGGGAAATTTTCTACCATTATTTCTCTAAATATTCCTTGTGCCCCTTTTCCCTTCTCTTCTCCTTCTGGGACACCCATGACAGGTATGTTTGCACATCTCTGGCTGTCGTTTAGTTCGCTGAGACCTTGTTCAATTTTTCCCATTCTTTTCATCCCATTCTTCATCTGTTCTTTTGTATGTTCACTTTCAAAGGCCATTTTTTCAAGCTCACCAATCCTATTTTCTGGCTCCTCAAATCTGCTATTACATGATTCCAATGTTTTTTAAATTTTTATTTATTGTGCCTTTCCCATAAGATCTGCTATTTTTCTTTGCATGCTTTCAAATTCTTCTTCGTGCTCATCCAGTGTCCTCTTAGTATCCTTAATCTCTTTAGCCATCTCATTGAATTTATTAAGATTTATTTGAACATCTATGATTAGTTGTCTCAACTCCTTCATGTCATCTGGAGGCTTATCTTCTTCCTTTAACTGGGCCATATCTTCCTGTTTCTTGGTGTGGATTGTAATTTTTTGTTGGTATCTTGGCATCTGGATTACTAGAGTATTTATTCTGGGTGCAGTTTTTCTCTTTAGTTTAGGGCTTCCTGCCCTTTCTCCCTTGCTGGTTTTACGGCAGGAAACAAGGATGTAATTGGTGCTATAAACTGTAGCGGCTCAAGATGCCCTCATTGCCCCAGGGACCGATAAAGCTTCTCCCAACTTTCTCCTTTCCCAGAGGCAGGAACAGAGTCACACTTGTGTGGAATAATCCAAGTCATGCAGGCCTAAACTGTAGTTGCCCAGAGAGACTGATGAAGCTTCACGCCCCTTTCTCCTCTGCCTGGGGCGGGGATGGAACTGCAGGTGTGGGCAGCAATCTATGCAGTGCAGGTCCAAGATGATGGCAGTTGCCGCAGTAGACTTTTAATTATTCAGTATGTGCCAGCCAAAGGTACCCTCAATTACCTAACTAGACTGGTGCTGAGTTAGCCAGCCTCCTGCCTGCCAGAGGTGGGACTGAAGCCTACACTAGGGCTGCAGGCTAATCTGGGTGAAAGAAACTGGTTCCTACTGTCACTGTGATATTTGGTCAGGCTGGCTTCCCCTCAGGCTGGGAGTGGAGTCAAAATGGTGGCCAATGGCCTTTTTCCGACTTGGACAAATTCATACCCTGCTCTTCCTAGGGTTATTTCTTAGTCATCCCAGTCTGCCAATCAGTAGCTGAAATCGGCAGCCAACCTCTTTTTGGGAAATAGAGCTTCCAATTCTGGTCATAGAACAGTTCCTAAGGTGGCTTGCACCACCAGAGTAGGACAATCACCGGCCTCTGTGGCTTGGCCCACAAATTCCCGGAGAGGCTGGCACAGGTCCCTGCAGCTTCCTCCCTGTTGAAGGTGGCATTGGGGCTTAGGCTAGACCTGTAATCTGACCTAGATGGAAAGAAGTCGGTCCCCAACAGCTCTGGGATTCTCAGTCCATCCCACTTCCCCTCGTGCCTGGCATGGGGTTAAGATGGTGGCTCCCAGCCTCTTTCTGACTTGCACAGACTCAAGCTTTAGTGGTTCTCAGGATTATACTGTAGTCTGCTGAATTTTACTCATCATTAGCTGAAGGTGGGGCCCAACCCTCTCTTTCTCCCCTGTTTTTGGGAAGTGGAGCTTTCCATTCCAGCCACGGAACAGCTCCCCAGGCAGCTTGTGCCTCCAGTGGAGGATGGGCACCGGCCTCCAGGGTGTGGAGCACTCTACTTACAAGTTTTCTCTGCAGATGGGTAGCCTCCTCCTTCCAGTCCTTCAAGGACATTGCAGGACGCCCTTATGGCCTCCTGAAGCCCCCAAACAGGTGCTTCAGCTAGCTCCAGAGAGTTCTAGGTGTTTACTAACTGCCCTGTAGCAGGAGCTGACTCTACGAGCTCCTTACTCCACTGCCATCTTGCTGTCTCTCTGGATATGTGCTTTATATATATAAAATGCCACAGTTCATAGGTTAGCTCAAATCTAACTTTTAAACCCAATATCTTAATATTATTCACATGCCCTTTTTATCCATGTGCCAATACTCTAGCCACACCTCCAAAATATATAGACTCTGAAACACCTGTGTCTAGAATGTCTTATTTGCTCATTCACTTTTTCCCACTCCAACATCATCTGCTTGCAAAGTAGTATTTTCCCTTCAAACTCAAGTCCCCCTCTCATCACCTTTATGAAGGCTCCCCTGATACATTTACCTCATGAAAAATTTATTTTAGCTTCCTTTGTATGTATCTGCCTCTCTTGCTAACTTGTAAGGCACTTTAATGAAAATATATAACTTTATTCAAATGTATTTATGTTTACTTTATTTACTTTTAACTTATTTTTACATCCCCATTGCCTAACATAGTGTATAGTATATGGTTTAAATTTAATAAATGTTAGATTCTTATTTCACAGAAAATACAAAAGTAAACTCCAGATGGAGTGAATATTTAAATGTAAAAGGCAAAATGTTTATGTATTTACAGAAGGATGTTTCAAAGTAAAATGTGAAACCCAGAAGCCAAAGGGAATGACTGATAGATCTGACCCATTAAAAACTTCTGTGTAGAAAAGGACACCCTAAATACATGAAAAAACAAAGAGCAAACTGAGAGAATATATTTTTTCAACACATAGAAAAATGGTTTATAATTCTAATATTTTGTAGCAGGAGCTTCACAAGGAAGGAAGACAACCCCAAAGAAAAATGGGCAAACAATGAGTAATAATAAACAAAAGAAGAAATAAAATTTCAAGAATGCAAATATATAAGAATGCAAATTATCCTAGTAGTCAGAAAAATGTAAATTAAAATGAAATCCATTATATTAGCAAAAAAATATATATATATAAGATGTATAGTATCTCTTGCTGGTAGCACAAACAGTTTTGGTGGAAGTATATATTGGTACAAATTTTGGAAGGGAATTTAGCAATATATAGTAAATTTAAAACATTCATGCTGTTTGATTGACACAAGCATAGAAAATAGAACTAGAAAAGTTCTAGGAATCTAGCTTATAAAATAAATATGAAGGAAGATAGCAATTGTTAAATTTTTGACATATCAAAAGAAATATTCATTAACAGAAAAGTACTGAAAACTTAATATATTAATTTAAAATTAATATACATTCATTAAAATGAGAAAGATAAATGCATAAATTGATTTAGAAAAATACTTTCAATATAACTCTTAAGTGAAAAAGTGCTAATTGCAGAGCATTAAATATAGCAAATTACTCTTTGTATTTTAAAAATAAAGATAATACCTGTCTACCAATATTGTATAGCATTGGAAATGTGGTGGTATACATTCAGTTAACATCAGTTACTTTAAGTATGTGATTGGGGTGGGAAAGAGAAAATTTTAATTTTTTTGTTTTAAATATCATTGGTCTTTGAATCTTTCTGATGACAATATCACTTTTGATAACATTGTATTTATAAGGTTTGATTATTGTTAGTGGTGAAATTAAAATACTCACCACTGAATATTCCTTGATGAAATAAGTTAAACACTCCACACACGCGCACACACACACAGGTTGACCCTTTTTTAAGATAAAGGCCATGTGAATAATGAGAGAGGTGGCTTTATCTGTACACGTCTGTAAAGCCCAGGCTCTAGAGTGAGGAGACTACTGCTCCCTGGCTGAGAGTGGCTCTGAGAATGTTTAGTAACATTTCTGTGTCTCAGTTTTGTCATCTCTAAAACATGGATTAAAATAGTACTTATATCATAGGTTCATAATGAGGGTTAAGTGAATTGATAGTATTTAAAATGGGCACTGACACATGGTAACTGTTTTAAAAAGTTCAATTACAATAACCTTAAAATCTGAAATACAATAAAACAATCTATTGCGGCTGAGTGTGAAAAATGTTTGCCTTTTACTGATGATGGACCAAGGTGTGGATGGTGGAAAGCTCCACTTGGATACAGGCAATAAAGAGTAGTAATTACGGTTGAAAGCTTCTTTTTTTTTTCCATTATCACCTTGCACCAGCGATTCTAGACATTGCAAGTAATAAAACTTTACCGTCTTTCTCCCTAGCTGTGTCTCCCTGGAAAAAATATTTTGTTGGTCTAAGTTCAAAACAATTGCTGTGATTACTATTGAATTTAATAATGTATATATAGGTTTCAAATGAGCATATTTTTATTATTTCTTTAATAAATATTGTACAGTACACAAAGTTAATTGACAGAATTGCTGGTTATATATTTGATGTCAACACATGTGGTCTTGGCTACACAACTTCATTTAGAAAGTGGGTTTCTAAGAGTTTGCAATAATTTAAACTTGCTTTGGACGCCAAAGATTTCTTCCCGTCTTCACGGAAAAAGAAAATACAGCTCCTCAGACTTTCCCTAACTACTCCACAGAGAGTAAATTTCAAAGCATAACATTTTCTGATAAGTGCAAATATTATATACTTTATGAAATATACCTACTAATTTCAAATGTATATTTAATTGTTTTAAGACTAAATAATGAATCAAGAAGATAGTGGTTATTATTAACTATGACATGGTTTTTATATAATTTATTGTATAAAGGAGGAGTATGTAAAAACAATTTACCCTAGGTGTCAAATACACTTTGGTATTATCTTAGTTTGCTGGGGCTGCTGTAATATATACTACAGAGTAGCTGGCTTACATGACAGGAATTTTATTGTCTCATAGGTTGGATGCAAAATCGAGGTGTTGGCTTTCTGTAAAGTCTGTAGCTTTCTGCTGGTGGTTTGCTGGCAGTCCATAACTCAACCTCCACCTCCATCACATGGCTGTCTGTCTCCTCTTCTGTCTCTTACTGTCTCCCAATTTCCTCTACTTACAAGGACTCCAGTCATATTGGATTAGGGCCCACCCTGATTCGCTTTGGCCTTACCTTAATAACATTTTCAAAAATCCATTTACAAATCGGCTCATACCCACAGGACTGGGGGTTAAGACTTGAACATTTCTTTGTGGGGGACATGATTCAATCCATAACAAGTATGTATCTGCTACCAATTTATATATTTTTTGCTTTTAGATCATAAAAAAGAGAATCTACTACCATGAGGCACTAAGATAAGCTATGCTTCACAATTAAGTATTCTATAAGGTTAGTCAGGAAAACCCCAAATAAACCAGTTTTAAGAATTTTTCTCAAGTGTATTTATAGTATTACTATTTCTATGATATTGCAATGCATGATAGTTATTCACTTTATTGAAAAGTATCACAATAACATTCTTTTGATAATGGGGAAATAAATACTAAGCAAAATCACTGATATTTAATTTTTGGTTACAAATGAGCTAATTAACCATATGTTCTGTAGCTTTTCTCTTTTTCTAGAATTTGCCATTCTGCAATAAGTTTAAAAGGAGTGAAAACATGTAGGTACATTTTTCACCTGTCTTCAACTGTTACCCAGGCTTTAGTTAAACCTGGCTGTACTCTGAGGGCTTCCTCTGAGATGCTATTCAGGAGGAAGCTAGGTAAGTGGGAGTTAGAGGTAAAATGCTTAGCCTTCCTTGTTCCCTATTGCTGCTTCTAGAATGTCGCTCTCTCCCCTTTGCAAAACCCTTGCTCTTTTAAGGATCACACATCCAAACATACCATCCTGTCCTTCTCCTTATTTCTGTCATCTCCAGACCTCCTTTCTTGCTGAAGGTGCAATTTCTGACTCCCAGCCTTTTGTTTTCATGCCATCAATTTTTGGTGACTGCAGCAGTCATTGGTGGCTATCCAATCCAACCCTCTCCATCTCTGAAAAGATTTATTTATGCCTCCTTGGAAAGTCTGTCCTGCTATAGACCCTCTGGATTCTGGAACCATTTCCTATCACCAACTGAAGGATTTGCCACTTTAGTTACCGTCTCTTTTCTTTCTATTTGGTTGTTTCCATCATCATGCAAATACTTTCCTTGATTTCACATTTCTCTGCAGGTAACATCCTATTTCTCTGTTACCCCTCATGGCTTAACTATTTTATTTGTTTTTAAAAAATGCAAACTGTATTTTGGCATTCCCTTGCTTAAAAAAATCTGTAAGATTAACCTTGATAATTTGCATAAAATCCAGTCTGATAATAATGACTCCAAACACTCTCATTTAGCTATCCAACACCCACATTCCTGGACTTACCTATGTGTCCCTTTCCGCTCACCCAGAGTACACTGGCATTCTTTCTTTTCTCAAATATGTGAGGCTTTTTCCTACCTTGGGACATTAGCATATGCTGTTACCCTCTGAGGGACACTCTTTTCTTCCCATGGCTAACCTCTTCCATCCTTAAGGTACCAAGCAAATGTCACCTCTTTAGAGTTTCCCTCTCCCTGGCAACCCTTCCTAATCACCTTTACATTCTGTTTCAGTTTTTCAGCTACTAAAGCAAATACCCATACAATGAGTTGGGTTAAACAATGGGAATTTATTGATTCACTGTTGTGAAGCTAGGAGAAGTCCAAAACTGAGAAGACAGCAAGGCAATGCTTTCTTCCTAAAGACTGTGACATTCTGGGGCTGGCTGCCTGCAATCCTGGGCCCGAGGCTTTTCTGTCACATGGCAATGCACATGGCAGTGTCTTTTCCTTTCTCTTCAGGTCCTGTTGATGTCCAGCTTCCAGCTGCAAATTTTGAGGCTTCCTTTCTCTGTGTTCAATTTCTTTTGCTTATAAGAACTTCAGCTACATTGTATTAAGGCCTGCCCTCATTCAGTTTAAGGGCACTTTAACATCTCCAAAGGTCCTATTTACAAATGGGTTCACACCCACAGGATCAGGGGCTGGAAACTGAACATGGCCCCACCCATTCTTCATCAGTGCACCCAGCTCAGTGCTTATTAAGATTTTTCCATTGCAGATGAATTTGTTTAATATTTTTTGTCTATTTCTCCTATTAGTGCATTCTTTACACTATGTGGCTATAAGCAACAATGCCATAAATCTTATTAATAATGGTTATAATTTCCAAATCACTTTTCATGTTTTATGAAATTCCATTTTATAATCATCTATTCTTTTTTCATGGATGCAATATATTTGTAGGCTTTTCATATTTTCTTCTACTCCCAGCATTGCCTCTGTTCCGATGAGTATTCAATCGACTTGTTTGTTTTGCTGTCATTTTTGTTACAGAATTCTCCAACTTCTGGTGACCCTGGCTGTCTGCTCATATTTACAAGAGGCATTAAAAAGTTAATTGAGCATAAGCAACCAAATTAAAAATAGATAAATTGGACTTCATTAAAATTACAAGCTTTTGTGCTACAAAGGATGTTCTCAAGCAAGTGTGAAAACCAACACAGTGGGTGAAAATATATGTAAATCATATATCTGAGAAGGGACTTCTATTCAGACTCTATTTAAAAATGCAGACAACTCAACAACAAAAGACAAATAACCAAATTTCAAAATGGGCAAAGGATTTGAATCAACATTTCACCAAACCAAAGATGATATACAAATGACCAATAAGCACATAAAAAGATGCTCTACATAATTAGGCATTAGAAAAATGCAAATTAAACCCACTAGGCTGGCTATAATATAAAAGACTGAAAATAAAAAGTGTTGGCAAGGATATGGAAAACATGGAATGCTTATATACTGTTGGTGGGAATGTAAAATGGTACAGTCCCTGTGGAAATCAGTTTTGCAGTTCTTTAAAAAGTTAGAGTTACCATGTGACCGAGCAATTCCACTCCTAAGCACAGACCCATGAAAATGGAACACATATATTCACACAAGAACTTGTACAAGTCTGTTCATAGCAGTATTATTAATAATAGCCATGAAGTGGATACAATCCAAATATCATTCATCTGGTGAATGTATGAACAAAATATGGTATACCCTTGCAATGGCCCATTATTTAGCCACAAGAAAAAGAAGTATTGATATATGTTACAACATGGCTAAACTTTGAAAACAATATGCTAAGTGAAAGAAGCCAGAAACAGCAGATCACATATTGTATGGTTCCATTTTTTTGAAATGTCCACATTAGGCAAATCCATAGCTATAGAAAGTAGATTAGTGGTTGCCAGGGACTAGTAGTGGGAAATAGAGAGTGCCTGCTAATGGGTATGAAGTTTCTTTTTGAAGTGATGAAATTTTTCTGGAATTTAATGGTGGCAGTGTTTACACAACTCTGTGAATATACTAAAAACCACTGAATTGAACACTTCAAAAAAGTGAGATTATAGTATGTGAATTACATCTCAATATAAAGAAAAGTTAATTGGAAATACTATGAGTATAGGCAGGGCATTGATTAGTTTAAGTTAATGGGGTTCATTGTTGGGTGATAGGTATAGAGATAGCAGTATTAAGGAGTCCCCAACAATTACTATCTTTCTGTGGTTTTTATTATGGATTAGACCATTTCCCCAGGGATGAATTTTTAATTGCCTAGCATTAACAGGGCTAAGTAGGGGAAGGAGACTCAGTTCTTCAAAGTTTACCATTTAGACTTGTATTCCATCCATCTGGGCAAACATGATATACCATAGTCTAGCTTAGCTCAGAGTTCCTGAATCCTAAATCTTTCTGACTGAACCCCTCAAAAGATGAATCTAGTTTCTGAAAGGGCTATGAAAATTCAGCTTCCAGGAAGCTCAAAGTCAAGGAAGGGATCTGGAGGTACAAATTTTTTTCTTATATTTTCTTTCAAACTCACTTGTTCTCCTGTTTTAGAGTACTACGACTGGAATCAGCTTACTTCTGTACTTCCCCACATGCTAGGGAGAATTTTAGTGTTCTCTCATCTGCCAAGTAAGTTACCACTGATTCCCAGTTGCTGTTATTTTCTCACCCTTGCTCTTTGGTTTTGTGAATTTATGGCCTTTTATTATTCTTTTATGTCTGAGAAAGGCAGAATAAAAGTCCTTCAAAGAATTGCCCATATGAATCTCTGGAATCTATGAATATGTTAGGTTATACGGCAAAGGCTGCAGGTGGAATTAAGGTTACTAACTGAGCTGACTTTAAAATAGAGGGATTATCTTTGATTGTCTAGTGTCCTTAAAAGTGGAAGAGGGAGGCAGAAGAAGACAGTCAGTTAGAAATGTGAGCATGGAAAAATGGTCAGAGAGATGCACTATTACTGGTTTTGAAGTTAGAGTGAGAGGACCATGTGCTAAGGAATGTGAGTGGCATCTAGAAACTGGAAACAGCAAGGAAACCTATTCTCCTCTAGAGGCACTGTGGCAGTTTGAGACTATTTATGAACCCCCCCCAAAAAGAATGATTATGTTTGCAAACTGGCCTGTTCTTCTTGGTGTGACGTCCTTTGACTGTATTAATTTCAAAGGTTAACTCCCTGCCCTCTTGGTGGGCTGATATATATGGACACTTACTTAAGAAGAAGAGAACTTTGTCAGTTTTGACCCTGGAGCCCCCGGGAGAGATGAGCCTTATAGTTTGCAGTAAACCTTATAGTTTGCAGTGAAGTAGCTGAGAAAACCTGGAAAGAAAGAGAGTCCTGTGACAGACTGATATAGGGAGCCCTGAGAGACAAGCCCTGTGCCAGCCTACAGTTGAGACCAGAAGAAACTGAGCCCATGGAACCTTAAGAGGAAGAAGGAAGGAAAGACCAGGCAATATTCCGCCATCTTGCTTCTACATGTGGTAGCTGACTTTGGTGAGAAAGTACCTCTTGTGGTACTTTTGAGGGGACTCTTTAGGGCCTTGTAACTTTAAACTTCTACCCCCAAATAAATACCTTTTAAAAAGCCAACAGATTTCTGGTACTTTGTATCAGCACCCCTTTGGCTGACTAATACAGCCACAAAAAGAAATGCGACCCTGCCAAACCCTTGATTTTAGCTCAGTGAGACCTCTTCCCAATTTCTATCCTAAAGAACAATGAGATAACAAACTTTTATTGTTTAAGATGTTAGGTTTGTGTAATGTTTTTACAATAACAGTAGAAACTTAATACACTGTCACTAAAATGAGTTTAGGAAGGTGTAGTCCATAATCTTTCATGTTTAACCCCAAATCTCTCCCTTTATATTCAACAAGCTTAAATTGATTTGCCATATGCTGAATATTCTCTTTGGCTTGTCGTGTCTTTCAACTTATCTGTTCTGTCATTTTGATGTCTTAGTACATATAGCATGATAACAGGGCTAAGAAACACCTGGTGTACATGGATACAGACTAACCGCTGGTTTCAGTTCTGACGTGTTGGTTGCTGTGCCATAGCAGTCATTACCTCTTTTCAGTATTACACCTGTTTATAAAATACAACAACCTTTCTTCTATTGTTTAATTTAACTTAGAATACTTTTGCGTCAATGAATGTTTACTTTACTGTTTAATCATCAGCACCCTAAGCTTCCTGACACCACCCCCAGGCTTTGTGTAAGATATATATTCAGCTTTATAGACATACCAGTCTGCAATTTGAATTCCTAGGGTGCCCTTTGTTAAAGTTCAGGGAATTCAACTAATGCTTTTCTAACTGCCCTTAAGCTTCTCCAAAGATCATAGCAGATAGTTCATGAGATTGACATCTCTAAACTTGGAATGGTAATAGCACTCTTTCAGCATGATTACAAGCAGGATTATCCTTTAAAAATGGTCCTAATTGTGCCTCTATTCTCTATCCTACATCTGAAATTTTATAGCTTAGAATCAGTGTGATTTTTTTTGGCATACTACATATCTGATATACTAATGACTATAATTCAATATTCATAACTACATGATTTGAAACCCCTAAAGAAACCAGAGACAGTCAGATTCCTGGATTCTTATTCCTTCTGGATTCTGAAGTGAAACCAAGACAGGGTCATCTTCCCATGATACTTCTGGACTAAGAAAAACAAACTTCAAGGACGAGTTAATAGGACTCTAATGTTTATATTTAATCCAAACTCTGGAGATGCATCTTCAAACTTGATTCCAACTTGGACTGTAGCTGAGATACAACTAACTTGGAGCTTTTAATAAATCATTTTTGAATTAGTTATAACAATCCTCATATTCTCTCCTCTGCCTTATAAATAATAGTTTAAAATCTCTTGACCATCATTTTATTCAATAATGATTCTCCTTTGTTTTTTTTAGATGCTACATCATTTAATTGCAATTCAAGTTATTTTGAAACTTAAGGAACACAATTATCTTACTGTGAAGACAGCTTTTGGAAAATAAATGAGAGCATAAAATCTATTAACTCAAATCCTGCTAATTCACCCCATTGAATTAAATCCTATTAATGAAGTAACCTTTTAAACTTGCCTACACACAGAGGGAAGAAGTGCTATCTATAATGTTTAGTGCTATCTAAACATTATTTCTGGGATATCTGGATTTCTTTGAGAAAATTCTAGGAGACCCAGAGACTCCAGATGAGCATACTGTCATTTCTGAGAAATTTCAAGAGATGATTCCTTACAAAAGGCCAAAATGAGACACTGGAGTCTTTAAACATTGACTATTTTCTCTACCTCCTTTACTCCTTGAAACCAGGGCTTTATTAGAGTTTGAACAGCTCTTTGCCTTCAAACTGGCGATGAAACTTTGATGAACACCCAGTACCTGTTTTGCAGTACCACATCAGGAGCTTTTAAAAACACACATTCCTAAGTATACTGAGTCCAGGTCTCACAGAAAGGTGCTCAGTCATCTCTACTTAAAAATTCCCTTGTGATTCTGGTGCATAGTTGGGAAGAACGTACAATGGAGGCTTCAGAGCTGGAGGGGGAGGAGGAGAAAGAAATGGATACCCATTTGTTAACAGCCTATTGTCACCTGGTTATTATATTGGGCATGTTCTATTTTTCCATTTAGGACTTAGTTATGATAGACCTTGAATTAAGATTCATAGTTCCCTTATTTCTTAAAAAAATATCATCTGTATTACAAATTCAGCTAGTTTGCTCTGTTCAGTCTCTCTAAAACTTATTTTTGAAATTAGTTTGGATCTTGAATTATTTTACTATATTCTGTTAAAAATTAATTATGCTTCTCAATTTTATTCATAAATGAGATGTCTGAATGGGTATAGTTTTTTAAGTGGGGTTCATATGTGCGTTGTTGAAGGTAAGACTGAGAACAATTTACTTTACCAAATGGAAGTTATTTATCTAATGATTAAGTGCTGAGACTTTAAGACAATACCCTTGGCCTACATAGTGGGAGTAACTATGTGAACATAAGTAACAACTTTTCTAAATCTCATTTTCCCCATTTCTAAAATGGGGATGTCATAGTTTGAGTTTCTCAGAAGATTTTGAGACAGGAATTTGAGTGCAAGTATGTTATTTGGAAAGTGGAGGAAACAGTAGGGAGAGCAAGGCGGCCAGTAAAATGTATATTTTTAAGCAATTAAGATGTGATTCCTGTAGTAAATCCCACTGAGGAAATTTGGAGAGGTAGCAAAATGAAGCAATAGGGGTGTGGGAAGGGGCCAAGGCACCAAATCTTGGGAGGCTTTGGAAGAAAGCTGCTCCCAGGGGCATTAATTCCCTGGCATTTCTAGCCTACCATAAGCTAGTAACATGGGCTTCAGCAGCCAGAGGAAGTCCTCAAGTGAAAGATAAAGAAAGGCAGTTGGTGGCAGTTGGAAGTTGGACAGTGAACACTGAAGTGATGAGAAGTGAATATGCATGGGACACAAACAGCTCTATGCCATAGGGTTTTTGGAAGATTGAATGAAGCAATGAAAATCAAATACTTAAAACAGTGAATATTTGATATATCACCAATACCTCAACATCAGACTGCTTATAAAATTCCATATACTCATTTTCATAAATATCTGGAATATAAAACTAGTGACCACTCTCTTACAATGTTTAAATCAATTCAAATATCTTTGTAACCAGGCAATAAGTAAACAGTTATTTAAAATATACCCTTTAAGAATTAACAATTAAACCATTTCCATATTATCTATTTTTGGTGGTGTCTTAAAGTAACAACATAGTCAGAAAAATTGCTCCATATTTTCTTCTTTTGGATACTTTCCAAGGCCTGGCTGTTTAAGAAAATAAAATAAGAAGCCCTGTGTTATTGCTACTGTCATCCAGCAAAGTCAATATAGCAGCAAAAGAATAAGCTGTGTTCCATTCTGTCTCATACATCAACAAAATTGCCCCCTGAGTTCAGACATGCTGTTATTCGAGATAGTTGATGATATAAAGGCCTACAGAATGCAGCTGGATTCCCAGGTTACAGATTCAGTTTATGGCAAATCTTGGTTTGATTTGTAAGGAAAGGCAAAATGATATGAAATGTATTGATAGGAAATACACAACAGCAAGATACTATTTTAGCTGTCCATCTTGGGCTATCAAGAGTTTCAGAAGACATTATTTAATCTGTTGTTGCTTCACAAAGCTCTAAAACCAAAGAACAGCAGTGTTTCTTTCAATCTATTGAGAAGACGTATAGCTCCTTGAAGGCCAAGCTATTAGGAAAATAGTGTGGATTTTATGACATAGCTATCTCCATTATTGGTGGCAGTCTCACTTTACATGCCCAAAATATGGAAGTACACCTGGACCATGTATAAGGTAAATAAGGTTTTCAACAGATCTGTGAGTTAAGAAAACTTCAACTTTCATCGTCTATTCCCTAGATTTAGCAGTGACCAGAACTTTGAAAGATTTCAGAGCTCTGCTTCATCTTGCCCTAGGGGCAAAGTTTCCTAATGGATATTGGTAGGGCTAGAACTGAATTTCACAAATCCTGGTGAGACTTTCTACTCTTTCTGCTCTTTTTTCTGCTCATCTCCTCATTAAGCCTTTTCAGAAGAAAATTGGCAATGGTATTATGTATGTTTGGCATCAGTGGATGGTTGTTTACATTTGCAGGAACAATGGAAAATAGAATATATGAAATTAGACCTTTTTCTTCATGTGGTTCTTTCTTGGAAATCAAATCGATGCATCAGAATAGAACTATGTAGGAGTTTGACCCCAACCAAACCTAAATCCATGTAATAATCTAGAAACAAGTTCACCATGAAGACAGTTAACTATTGGTATAAAGATTGTTTTAAAATGCTTGGAAGATCTTTGTAAAGTTGATAGATGACACATTTAGCCAAATGAATCCTGAATTGGATGATGATGTTTAAGAAAGCTTAAAAAAGCATTTAGAAAGTTATCTTCCGTGTTCCTGAGATAAGCATAGGGAAGGAAAAGCATTTTATTAACAAAGGTAACAAAAAATTGACAATATGTAGAAGATATTTCTTGATTATGTATCACTAAGCAGATGTTCTAAAGAAGGTGTTATTTTACATCTTAAAAGAGACATAAATGTGAAAAATAAACATGCAGTTTACTTTTTTTTTAAATGAAAATAATTACCCACTAAGATCAGACTTGAACATCCAAAGATAAATCTCTTAAGCACATAACTTAGATCTGGTTAATGTACAGTGTACTTATCCTAATCAATAATTAATCCAGAGCCTCCACTTCTTTTTCCACTCTAATTTACTCATATAATAAATGCTTAGAGTGCTTCTCCAATGTATGAAGTGTTAGGTGGTATAAATATAAAGAGCATCAATAAACACAATTGTGGTCTTTAATCTGTAAGTTTTTAGGCAAGGAAGTAATATGATCAAATTTGTTTCACAGCTTTAACTCTTAGGATGAAGTAGACTGTGTATGACTGCCTGAAAGTCAAACGGAGGGAATGAGAAGGGGTTGGTAAAGTCCAAGGATAAAATGATCAGTCCAAATTTAGGCAATATAGGTGGAAATAGAGAAACAAGGACAGATTTGAATATTATTTTTGTGCTACAATCAATAGAACTCAGTGAGTTATTTTACGTGATTAATGAGAAAGAAAAAGAAGTCATTTATGCTTCCGTTTCTCTAGTGTGAACAGGAAAACATACTCATCAGAGATGATGAAATTTCCTCTTGAAGATACTTCAGACAAAAAAAATAATAGTACACCATACATATATTTTAGTGCCACTTGGGTCACTATGAGGATCAAGTAACCTAATATTTATGGTCTCAATATATGTCATAAAGTACCATATAAGTATATAGTGTTATTGTTGTAAATTATTTTGCCAATGATAATTAACACAACTCAGTGTTTTATGGCTTACAAAATGCTTTAACATTTATGATCTCATATTCCTTGTTATCCACATAAATATGCCAAATTCTTTGGCACAAAGTGTGTTTATTCAAGCTGTTCCTTTAACTGGAAATGCTCTCAACTATATGCTTTATCATCTTTCTAAGTTTTGGCTGAAATATCACTTTTCATAGATGCCATCCATGATCCTTGCATCTTAAATAGGTCCTTCTGTTGATTCTATCACAATACATAGAAAAATACTTTCTCTTCAAAACACTTATGAATTAGTCAGAGTTCTCCAGAGAAACAGAACTGGTGGGATATATGTATATGAATCGCCTCATGCAATGGTAGGGATGGGTAAATCCGAACTTCACTGGACACGCTGCAAGTTGGAAATTCTGATGAAGGTTTCCATGAATTTCCCAGGAAAAGTTAGCTGGCTAAAGTGGATAGAAAGTCTTCTTTTTGGACTGCTAAATCATCAGTTTTTTCGTTAAAGCCTTCACCTGATTGGATGAGACTGCTCTCATTGCTGAAGACAATCTCCTTTGTAGAATGTAAATGTAATCAGTCATAGATGCAATCAATCCACAAAATGAGACCAGGCCAGTGCTTACTTGGCCAAACAACTGCATACCACAACCTAGCCAAATTGACGCATAACTTAACTCACAACTTACCACTACTTGACATCCTGTGTTTATACGTATGATGATATTATGATGTTAATGACCTTCTATCCCACTCTGTAAGATCCATGATGGGAGGGACCTTAGTTTTGTTCTACACTGTATTCCCAGGCTCTCCCAATGTCTGGTTTGTAGTAAAAGATAAATAAGTACTTTTTTTTAAAAGAATGAAGTAAAACAGTAATTTGAAAATTCTCCTTTCCATGCAGAAAACATACTTTCTTCTTTCACTGTGTTTGACTTTAATTATTCACATTTTGCTAGTACCATTACTGTTAATGCTTACCGGATTGTATTGTAATTTCTTTGGGCCAACTAACACATGAAACTTTTGAGGAGTTTATTCATATCCCACTCATCTTTGCACCTCCATCTCTTAATCTATGGCCTAGGACAGAGTAGGCATACTGCTGACTAATGGAGTCATTCAAACCCATAAGGAGACTTGTTCAATAATTCATATGAAAGTCTATGATGACCTGTATAAAGATAAAAAGGGTTTAATTTGTAGGGTTTAATTTCAAAAAAAACCCAGATTTTACAGAGGTGGAAACAATAGGACTGGACAATTAATAACTAATCTTAAATAACAATTGAAGAGATATAAATAATTAAATTTCAGATGCAAGGGCTGAAGTTTTGGCAGAAAGATGTTATATTTTATTTGGCTAAAGTATTTGAAATTTCTGTTTTTGTTGGACTAAAGCAATCAGTATTGGCAATTTCACATGCTTTGACAGATACATTTCATTTTTAGGATACTGAGTTTGATGTACTAATATTACCTTCAACATTCTTCCACATTCAAGTAGAAAATTCCCACAGATTTTGGAAATACTTGGAATTTGGACTAAATTGATCAGTTTGAGGGTCATCTGAATTCTAATTTTTTTCTGATTATAAATAATGCTTCAATTTTGTATGTATGTTTGGGAAAAAAACTTGCTTTTCCCTGTCCTTTTTTATTTACAAGATTCTAGAAGTGAAATTCCCATAATAAACAAAGCAAGCATTTAAAATGTTTAAATATCTTGAGAGATTTTCCTTCAGAAAGCTCATCCTAATTTATTCTTCTAAGTACAGAATTTCTCTACAAAAATTACAGAATCTAATAGAAAGTATATAAACTATAGAAAATACATCAATGATATTTCCTTTTTCTTCATAAAAACATTCTTTATAACAGTGGTTATACCAAAGAACTTGTGTTTATATGGATAATATTAATTAATATTTCCTTTATTAGAAATTAAAAGATAACTTAAAAATATTTATTAATTCATCTTAAAATATCAATATTAAAGCCACTACAAGTCAACATAAATGCCATGTTTTATGAAAAATATCTTCCAAGGAAAAAATAAATTTAGTCAGAAGAATGTCTTTGCTTTACATTTTTGGAGATATCTATAATGTCCAGTTTTATAGAAGACATTTGAATCCTCAGATCTGCTTCTGAATTCAGTTTGTTTTAATATGCTGTTTTGGTTGGGCATTTAAAGAAAATCCAGCACTATGATCGATATGTAACTAGAAAAGCGAGAATTATCTGACTAGCCTTTTCAAGTAATTGTAGACTTTCTTCCCTAATACTACACCAAAACTTGACCAGTGTTAGTTTCTTACAAATTAGTTCCAAAGTGGAATCTGATCTTTTTGTAATTTTTGTAAAGGTATACATTTGGAAAATATTCATTCCTTGAGTTATGTAAATCTTCTAAATGATGACATATTCCATTATTCAATATAAAATAATCAGATTCATTAATATTGTTTCTGAATCATCGGAAAAGTCCTTATGAATATGGAGGCCATCAAGCTCACAGTGACAGATATAACTTTTCCAAAATTTTAATATTCACTTGACAGCTCAAATTTCATCATCAGCATTAAGTATGTATGGTGAATTGCAGTCTTTGAAGTATAAAATGTCTACCTAAGTATGAATTAGCATAGGTTGTCTGTCATTCACTGTTTAAAGTAAAAATGATGTTCCATTAAAAAAAAGGCACTAGATCATCTTGCAACTCAAATCATCACACAAGTCCTGTTCCTAAGCAGACCCTTTGTACTCTGGTATATACCAGAAATGTTTCATGTAACCTTTCCGTTTTATCATGGAAAATATTACAACAATATTAATTCAAAGATTGAAATTTAATAAAAAAATTTTGAATAATTTTTACTGTTTTATCGAGGACTTTGCAAGTGGAATTGGCTTTTTTCTTTTTTTTTTAATGCATGTGCATGGCAGTGAAGAATGCAAGGACTACTGGTAGAATCTGGTGCCACTGGTTTGATTTGAGCTAAGGTAACTGCAGTTTTATCCATCATTGCTTTTGCACCATCAGTACAAATGTCAACACAGTTACAAGGATAAGCTATGAAAATCAAAACTTATTAAACACTTCAAATACTTCATCACTATTTGCTTTTGCTGTCAATCATTCAGATAAAAAAGTCACCTTCCATGATTAGTTGGTACTGATTCTAGATGAAAAACGGCATTATCTAGGCATGTCTGTAGATTTGTCCATTTGTGAAGCAAAGTACAACTCTGCAGACAAGATACCAACTTAGTCTTCACATTTGGAACTAAATCTTTAATTTGAAAAGTTACTGTATTATTAGAAATTGGCCATGTAGCGATTTATTTTACTAACCTTTAACCCAGCAGGTATTCAACAAAATCAACTGATGAATCTTTATTAGTCTTTCAGCTAATTCGTGCACTTCTCTAGTTGATGCAACAAAATAACATATTCTGTAAGATGCTTCAGTGGCTTCTTCATTTCTAGTCTGAAAAGCTGTAAAAATTTCTAGCTTTAAAATAGTTCATCACATCAATGTCTAAAATATTCAATTTTTTTTAAAAGAACACTGAATGATTTGTTTTAAAATTATGCCACAACTTAACTGGTACCATGATATTATTTAAAAGTGTTCTTTGAGTAAAGCACAATAAGGTAAATCAGTAATATGATTAAAGCTTAAGGAAAGATAGATTTTGACAAATAATTTTGATTTTTATATGCTATTTATAGCATTGCCCATTATCTTTGAAGTAGATTCTTCCTTTACATTAGTAATAAAACTCCTAAGATCTTTTTCAATATATTGAGATATAGACATTGGCAATATGGAAGGATATATCAAGTCATCTAGTTCCCTTATTAAGCCAATGATCTAGCCTTAAATACAAGAAAAAATATTGTAACAATTTTATTTTTTTAATGAAATATTACTTAATTGAAAATAAGTGTTTTAGATAAAATTTTAAAGGTCAGAAAATTTTTCAAAACCTAAAATACTGCAAACAGGAAAACAAAGTATACTTTGCTTTATTAGGCTTCTGTATAGCCATAAGGAAAACTTTGGGATTTCAAAATAATGATATTTGGGATGACATTGATATAACAGGTATTATAGCAAATGTAAACAGATGGCTATAAAGAACACAGTAGATTAATCCTCAGAAAAAACATAATTAATATCCAAAAATATTGGGGAGACTAGTCATACATACAGGGTATGTTTAAAATTAATAATAAATTCAACAGTAAAATAATTTCTAGAATTTTCTAAGATAGTAGGTTTAGTGTATATATATATGGACTGTATATATCCTACTATCTTAGAAAATTCTAAAAACACAAAAATATACCATCAGACATTCTGTAAGTCATCAGGCAATGATGTTCTTACAAATAATTTAACCTCTAGAAAAAGCCTCATTCATGAAAGAATGAGGGTGATAAAGATATATAGGCAAGTAACACACAGGTGTTTTTTTGAGCTTCCAAATCTCCTAAGTGTCCTCAGAACACACTTTAAGAGCCACTGCTTTTCAGTGTCTATATTTCAAAGATGCTCAATTTGCTGTTGACTCTTCAAGCTAATAACTTGACATTTCCATCTTCTGTTTTATCTTTGTCTAACATATGAAGAGCCTCTACAAATGTTTAAGAACATAAGTGAATATCCACAAAGACAAACAGGCAAATGATAGGCAATTAGAAAAGAAGTGTCCTCAAATACATGAAAATATGCACTTTATTCATAACCAAAGAAATACGTATTAAAATAAAAATTGTTTTCTCAATAAAATGTAAAAAAGACGGTAAAACCAGGCCTGATAAAGATATGGAGAAATATGTACATCTCAAATTAAATTAGTAAAACAAATATAAATTAGTATAATCTAAATTTTAATTCTGCGAATATAAATTGGTACAATCTTTTTGAAAAAATATTTGGCAATATCTTTCACTTTTGGGACTTTATTTTAAGGATGCAATTAGATGAATGTTTAAAGACATGTATGTACAGCTCTATTTACTGACAGTATTTATAATAGTGAGAAATTGGGAACCACTAGAATATCTATCTATAAGGATTTGGTTATAGAAATTTTGGTGCACCAACTCAATAGAATACTATGCAGTCCCTCAAGACGATGATGCAAATATTTACCATTGTCTGGGATGGAGGCCCAGGAAACATTAAGGAATTAAAAATAAACAACATGCTAAAGAAAGTGCATAAATAATATGGACTTATTTTTTTAAAAAGTTAATACATATGTGTAAATGCGTAGACAAAGGATCCGTACCAAACTGTTAAGAGAATTTAGTTATAGATGGTAAAGTGGCAGGAGATTTTGAATCTGGTTTAATGTGAAGCAGTGGTTTTCAACCAGTCAGGGAAGAGACGCTTTGGTCCCTCAGGGGACATTTGGCAATGTCTGAAGACATTTTTGGTTGTCACAGCTGGAGGGCTGCTACTGGCATCTAGTGAGTAGAAGCCGGGGATGCTATTATACACACAACAATTATCTGGTTCAAAATGTCAACAGAGCTAAAATTTTTAAGTAATTTTAATTAAAACTTAAAATTAAAAATTAAGTAATTTTAAGTAAAAACTAATTCAATTTCATGTATATTTATAGGGCTATGATCATATGCAAAACCCTGGGAATGCAACAGAAAACAAGGCTTATATGATTGTTGCCCAAAAGGAATAACAATATTTGTAATATCTGAATCTTATAAAAAGAATCTTTTATGAATTAATAAAAATCTTAAATTTATATTAATTAAAGGAGAAAAGGGGTGAATCTTAAAAAATTTGTCTCCCTATCATCTTTTAATTCCATTCAGAAATTTTTCTTAAGGAATTAGAGAAATTTCCACAAAAATTTATGGACAAGGTTGTTTATTGAATTACTATTTATCTTATATGATCAACAGTAGGGGTGTGGTAAAATAATGAACATTCAGTTAATGGACTACTATGCAGCTTTTATAATTTACATTTTTGAAAAATGCTAAATGAGAAATGTTCATAGTATAAAACTGAATGAAAAATAGAACACAAATCTCCAAGTATTGCCTGACCCCAATTTTTAAAATACACATATGGAGAAAAACTAACAGGAAATATATCAAAACGAATTGTGAATGACTTTCTCTATGTTGTATTATGGGCAATTTTCATTTTTGTCTTTATTGCCCATGCACTTTCTAAAATCATCTAAAATGAACATATATTATTTTCATAATTAAAATAAAATGATATAACATTGATTACTATGTGCAAGGTCCTATATTAGTATAGGGGGAAAAGGAGTTATGATTTTTCTGCCCTTGAGGAGCTTAACTCTAAAGTTGGGGAGATGAGTCATTCATACATGAGAAGGTTTTAACTGATAGTAAATACAACAGCAAATGCAAGGAACTAAAAACTTATTTTGAAAACCAGCTAGTTTGGCACTGAGCTAGATGCATTCACCAACATTATCACATTTCATCATCCCAACAGTCCTGTGAGACTGGTATTACTATCCCCATTTTAGTGATGAAGAAATTGAAGCACAGAGAGATTAAGTAACTTGCCCCAGGACACCCACAGAAATAAAATGTAATGGGAGGATTCAACCCACGTTTGAGTCATTTTTGTAAAAAATGTTCATTTCCACTTTGCATGCAATTCTATTCTGAGGGCATAAGAGGAGATTACCATAATCATTAGCCTAAAAGTTTCAATGGGAGACATGAAAATTCACTCATTCTTTCAAGAGAGGAAGGGGTAGTTACCAACAAGAAAAGCTGAAAAATACCTTTTAATTCCTTCAAGGAATAATTCGGTGAATGTCTTATATGCTCAGTGTGTTATGAGTACAGACTTTTTATGTTCCTGATATTTTATTGCAGTAAGACAACATGAATCTCTGCATAGTCATCAATTGCTTCTGCAAAAAGGGAGTTTTTCAACACCAAAAGGGAAGCAGTGATGTGTGATTAATGACTGCAAGCTGGATTACTTTGTCAGGCTATTCTTCTTATCTCTAAGTGATATAACTTGGCAGAAAGTCAGGAAATGGATGTTTTCATCAATCCTGCTTTCATTTGTGACAGATCCCTGCCTGAAGTAGATTGGGCAATCTTGTGTCCCTCCTACTCTTTCTCTGTATTCCAGGGCCTTGTTCTCCATTTTTTCTGATACAGCAGAGGGATTTATTCAAATTAATGGTTCTCATTTAGGTATGAGAGTTAGATTCCTTCCCATGCCCAGAAAACACAAGCTGATCCTAATTTCCCCTCTCTATTAAACAAGTAAAATATCACCCTTGTATCTATTACTCAAGATTTATTTGTTTGTGCAAGCCCCTCCATTACAAGAAATCTGACTTTTTTTTCTGATATTTAAGCCATAAATTTAACCATGAAAGAGGTTTGGGAGGAAAGAAGAGGGAAAAATGTGTGCTGTTTTATTTATGATAAAAAGACATTAAATATTTTATTTCTTCTTTAACTTTTATACATTAAAGTGCCAATTTATGATCATTAGTCTTATTATTTTAAGGACTATCTTCTTTATTCCTCTCAATGTGATGTTAAATACTTGGACAATAGAATTTCTTTACTCTTAGAGAGAAACTGGAATCTCATTTGAAATTTTGCCAGAGTAACCAGCATCCTGAAATGAAACCTTGGATTGATATTTTAATTTTCTCTACCACTACATCTAATGGCTATTATTTGAGTACCTACCTGTAAAATTAATAATATTTCTCTCACTTTCTAAATGAAAATGTTGTGGCTCAAAGAGTTAAATAAATTATTACAGGTCATATAGTGGTAATTATTTAACTTAGAATTTCAACCTACTCTTTCTAAATACAGGGTCCATACTCTTTTTCCATTTACAATGCTCACATTTATGTCAAATCTAAGTATTGAAAAGTTGATAAAATTAAGTTAACAAAGCCATCTCTCTGATGTATTAGAAGTTGGGCTTTGGCATTTGCATGACAATAAAGTGGTATTGAAAATATCAGTAAAATTATGAGAAAGATTCAAGACTGAATGAGATGAGATGAAAACGCCGGCCAGAGAAAGAAAGGATAAAGACATCAGTATGACTTAACATTTCTAGTCACACATACACACACAAATCTCAAGTTTGTAGAATTCAATTCAGCAGTAATGAAATTAGTTGAAGGAAGGCAAGTGAAACCTCAGTGGGGATATAGACTTCAGTGTGCAAATCAGGGAAAAGAACAGGATATGAGGGTGTGTTTAAAACCCCTGATCATATTGTGACTCCAAATACGGGCTAAGCATGTCAATTTGAGGTTTGGATTATCACTTTGTGTTCAAATGACTCATGGGTTTTGCTCGACCCATTGGTAATCATATCGTTATCATGACTTACCAAACTTATTTCCCCTGAAACAATAAATAAATATGCTTCTCTTGATATGTATTTTATCAACCACAGAAATTTTTTAAAAATTAAATATAGAAATGATAATGTATGTAGCAGTTTAGTATGGTTAATGAATTCCAAAAATAGATATTGGATTATATTTGTGATCTGGTCTGTACCTGGGTGTGATTGAGTAATAATTGGGGCTTTGATTGGGCCATGTCATTAGGGCATTGAGTCCCTACCCGTTGGTGGGTGGGGACTCACAGATGAAAGGCATGGCAAAGGACAGAGTTGAGGGTTTTTAAAGTTGGAGTTTTGATGTTCGAGTTTGATGCTGAAGTCTTAAGCTGGCACCCCAGGAAGTAAGCACACAGAGGAAAGAGAAGCAAGCCTCAAGAAGAAAGGAAACTTAAACGCAGAGAGAAGCAAGACCCTGGAAGAGTGGAACCCAGGAAGCCAGAACCCTTGCAGACATCAGCTGCCATCTTGCTATCTTGCTCCAACATATGAAAATAGACTTTGGTGAGAGAAGTAACTTATGCTTTATGGACTAGAATCTGTAAGCTCCTATCCCAAATAAATACCCTTTATAAAAACCAACCAATTTCTGGTATTTTGCATCAGCACCCCTTTGACTGACTAATATAATGTATACAAACCCCAAATCATTAACAATTAGAGTTCAAAGTCTGGAATAAATCTTTCAATTATTGTGGCAGTTTTAAATATATTTGGCATTTAAAGAACTTACATTGTTTAAGAAACTCTGGTATATAAAAGGAACTCAGCATAAATTAAAATGTGTAATTATTCTTGAATTTTGCTTTTAAGATAAAAATATATCTTATAATTTAACTAAGGTTGTGAAAATAATACTGGAAATGTACTCTATTTACAAGTTTACTATCTGCGATTTACATTTTTAAATCCATACAAATTTTTTTCTAGTTAGGATTTTGATTTTGAGCTGACAGGTCACTGAAATGATTTTAAAAAATCAAATATATTAAATTTCTATGTATAGTCTAACACATTCTAGAAAATATATAATTTAGAAAATTTTCCAATGGTATCGATTCTTGTTTCTTTTGTGTGTGTTTTTTTTAGGTTTGTACATGTCATTTTATTTTATTGTATTTTTTGAAGATACATAAATCACAAATAATGTTACATTAAAAAATACAAGAGGTTCCCCCATACCCCACACCCCACACCCCTCACTTCTCCCACGTCAACTACCTCTTTCATCATTGTGGCACATTCATTGCATTTGGTGAGGACATTTTGAAACACTGCTGCACCACAGGGATTATAGTTTACATTGTAGTTTATACTCTCCCCTAGCACTTTTCAGTGGGTTATGACAGGATATGTAATGTCCAGCGTCTCTCCCAACAATCATTTAGGACAACTCCAAGTTCCAAGTTCCAGCGTCTCTCCCAGCAATCATTTAGGACAACTCCAAGTTCCAAAAAGGCCCCCCTTCTTCCCTCTCCCTTCCCTCAGCAACTATCATGGCCGCTTTCTCCACATCATTGCTATAGTTTCTTCCATTACTAGTCAAAATAGTTCTATAGTAGAAAAAGACCTTGAATAAAGGGGGGAAATGGTAAAGACAAATGAGTCTATATGGCTAAGTGTCTTCGAAAAAGTCAGGAGGTCATCAGAGGATTTGTGCTTATGCATACCTCAGCAGGATCCCAGAGACAGCCAAAGTAGATACAACCCCAGGTATTGGTGCTCCTGAGGGCTACAGAGACACACAGGTTCTACAGTCATGGCAGCTGGCTCTGGAGTTCAGTGCCTTTTACTTTGGGATTGATTTTCACAGTAACTTAATCTGTTACCAAGCAAGGGCTCATTGTCTGATGAGCACAGAAGTCAATGCTGTGACACCAGAATTTCAAGAAAAGAATTTTACTGTATGGCAGGCAGGCAAGAAGACAGAAGAAAAAAATCTCAGAGCTGTCTCCCTGACTCTAAAGAGCTGAGGGTTTTATGGGATTCAAACAAAGTGCAGTAGTGATAGTGACGTCCCAGATTGATAGGTTATGTTCCAGTAACAGTCAAGAGGGAGTGTGCAAGCATGTGCCTGAGAAGCCCTTCAAAACTGGTAAAAGCCAGCTGAGGTAAGCACCAAATTTCGGCAATGAGAGCTATAAATGACCGGATGCAAATAATGGACAAGCATCTGGTTGTCCATTGTAAGCATCTGGTTACAGCAACATAATAGATCACTCAGATAACAAATTATTATAATCAGTAAATCTGCTGTAGTCAGTAGTTCCAATATCTCCAAAAACCTTTTTTTTTTTCCTTCTCACAGTTTCATGTCAACTTGGGTTAATTGAATATTCCTCAAAGAAAAAGGACAAATAATTGTTCTTTGTTTATTGATTTATAAATAGTAAAAAAGATTTACTAGTTAAATTAAAAGCTAGTTTTCTTTATAATTACAACTTTAATGAAGGTATGATAATTTAAAAACTAAGTAATTGACAGAGTTTATTCTATGCACAAAGGTCCTGTTAAGATACTTACCTCACACTAATGGCACTGACATGAAAAGTCATTCTAAAGCAATGGTTCTCAACATTAGTCGACTGGATGCGTCATTGTTTTGGAAACAAGTTGTTAATAATAAATGTGTACAAATCATTTACATTAAAGAGCGGAGTAAATTCAAAGTTATCCCTGTAATCATATCATCCTTCTTTCCTGTAGTAGAAGTTATTTGTGAACTAGAATGCATTAGATATATGACTGTCATCCATGAAGATCTCTCCCTAAAAGAATTCTCCAAGGAATGCCGAATGACTAGGAAAATGAGAAGATCAAGGAGTGGTAA
The DNA here is from genome assembly GCF_030445035.2 of Dasypus novemcinctus. NCBI lineage: Eukaryota > Metazoa > Chordata > Mammalia > Cingulata > Dasypodidae > Dasypus > Dasypus novemcinctus. The sequence continues at coordinate 52,289,047 of NC_080673.1, read as the reverse complement.
AGCAAAAGAAAGGGTTCATCAGGATATCTCATTAGATTTTGTTCATATAATAGAATGCTATTTTGTTCTACACATATTAGTGTGAATATTCTTGTATTTTCGTCTCAGCCCATAATCATATGTGAAATTTAATGTATGAAATGTTTAATAAAATTTTGGTGATTCTGTTTGTATATAATTTAATAGACATCAATTACTAATGAATACTCTCTCCACTTTCAAATATTAATTCTTCAAGGGAATTTTTCTTAAGGTTTGAGTAAAAGGATAGCATAGGCCAGGCCTTGTATATAATCTCTAAGCAGTGATATGCCAGTAAATATTCAACAATTGACTCTCCAGAAAAAGTAAAAGTCCTAATTTGTAGCATTTGCTAATTTCTATGGTATAAATAATCTCACCATGGCCAATTTTAAGCTTTCAATATAGATGTGCATAATCACACAATTAAGTGAGGTGAAAACAGTGCCAGCACACCACTGCCTCTAACTCTGTAAGTCTTGTTTCTTCGTTCTGACAAGTAATCATGGCTGAGAAAAATCCCAAAACATATAATCAGGCAGACCTATTTTACCTTGTGCTCAAGACCATGAATCTCAAGTGGGTCCTAACTCAGCTAGACAATTACAGAGTCCATTCACTCTCCCACTACCCTAGACAACTGTTTTTTCACCTTTTCCTCTCTCCTCAGGTACAAAATAATGACTTTCTCATTTTCACTAACTTCTGCCACCCCAGGATCCACCTCCAAGCATCTACACTCTCTTTCTCCACCTAAAACCTACTTTTGGGCCTGTGGGTCATAGTTTACTCTCTGTTTTGCATGAGGCACCACTACTGTAATTCTCCCCAGTTTCCCCTAAGGCATGCATTTTTGTTTTCTTTTAAATCAAGGTTTCTTAATAAGGGGTCGTGACCTTGAATTGAAATTTAAAAAACATTATTTTTGTGGGTAAGTGTTGGTGTGTGCGATATATTTATTAAATAATACACAGCATTGTATGGACTGAGTAAGGTGTCTGTGGTTTTCACCTGTCTGGCAAAGAGGACTATGGAACAAAAAGGTTAAGAACCCTTGTAATTAAATCAATACCATCAACCAAAATGTTACAATTGATATAATTGTTTTAAAAATTTCTCTCAACCACACCTAAATCAGCTGCTGTTATTCAGCCCTCTTTTCTGTAGAATTACTCTTGAAAGAGTTGCCTGTCAAGCCACCAATTCTTCTCCTGCCATTCTCTCTTCAACCCACTCCAATCTGGCTTTCACCATAATCACCACTCCTCCAAGAGTGTTCTTGTTAAAGACACTGCAGTACCTCATTCACGCCTTCTGGATCGTTTTGTTTTTATTGAAAAGTGCCCAAACTATTATGAGTTCTTTTTTTATTCGAGAAATTGTAGGTTTACAAAAAAATCATGCAGAAAATACAGAGTTCCCATTTAAACCCCATATTGTTACACTTTGATTAATAGTACTAACTACAGTCCAGAGTTTACATTAGGATTCACTGTGATATAAAATCTTGTTTTAAAACTTTTTATTTTAGCATGCATATAAGCAAACATTTACCCTTTTAACCACACTTAAATACACAATTCAGTGCTGTTAATTATGTTCACAATGTTGTACAACCATCACCACCATCCATTACCAAAACTTTGGAACAGACTCTTTATCAATTAAACATTAACTCCCCATTCCCTACCTCCATGCCAGCCCTGGTAACACATATTCTACTTTTTTATTCTACGATTTTGTTTATTCTAATTATTTCTTATCAGTGAGTTGCATACAATGTTTGTCCCTTTATGTCTGACTTATTTCACTCAACATGATGTCTTCAAAATTCATCCATGTTGTCAACATATATCAGAACTTCATTCCTGGGGAAGTGGAGGTGGCTCAACTGATAGAGCATCTGCCTACCACATAGGAGGTCCAGGGTTCAAACCCAGGGCCTCCTGGCCCATGTGGTAAGCTGGCCCACGTGCAGTGGTGCCATGCTATGCAGGGGTGCCCCCCCACATAGGAATGCCCCATGCACAAGGAGTATGCCCCACAAGGAGAGCCACCCCACGTAAAAAAAGAGCAGCCTGCCCAGAAGTGGTGCCACACACATGGAGAGCTGATGCAGCAAGATCATGCACACACACACAAAGAACATTCTTTTTTTATAACTGAATAGTATTGCATTGTATGTATATGCCCCATTTTACTTATGCATTCATCAGTTGATGGACACTTGTGCTCTTTCCATCTTTTGACAATTGTGAATAATACATCTGTGAACAACGGTAAGCAAATATCTGTTCGAGTCAGCATTTTTAATTCTCTGGGTATGTACCTAGAAGTGAGATTATTGGTTTATTTAGTAATTCCATTTTTAACTTTATGAGAAATTGACAAACTGCTTTTCACTGGGCTGCACCATTTTATATTCCCACCAACAATGGATGAGTATTACTATTTCTCCATGTTCTCGCTATACTTGTTTTTTTGTTTTTTTTAAATTATTGTTTGTTTGTGTTTTTTGTTTTGTTTTCTTAAGTAGATGTTCTAGAGAGTTTGAAGTAGTATCTTATTTTGGTTTTGATTTGCATTCCCCTAATTGCTAATAAAGTTGAGCATTTTTCATGTGTAGTTTGGCCATTAATATATTTTCTTCAGAGAAATGTCTATTTAAATTCTTACTCCTTTTTTAAATTGAGTTGTTTGTCTTTTTGTTGTGGAGTTGTAGGATTTTTTTTGAATATTCTAGTTACTAGCCCTTATTTGAGTTGTGGTTTTCAAATATTTTTGCCCATTCTGTAGGTTGATCTTTTTACTTTAATGATAAAGTCCTTTGAAGTATAAAAGTTTTAATTTTGATGAAATCCTATTTACCTACTTTTCCTTTTGTTGCTCAGCCTTTGGTGTGAATCAGTAGAAGAAACCAGTACCTAACACAAAGTTCTGAAGATGCTTCCCTATGTTTTCTTCTAAGAGTTTTATTGTTTTGACTCTTATATTTAGTTCTTTGATCCATTTTGAGTTGATTTTTTTATGTAGTATGAGCTAGGACTCCACCTTCATTCTTTTGCTTATGAATATTTAGTTTTCCAAGCACCATTTGTTGAAGAGATTATTCTTTCTCCATTGAGTGGACTTGACATTCTTGTCAAAAATGAATTTGCCACAGGTGAGAGGATTCATATCCATTGGTCTATATGTCTATCTTTGTTCCAGTACCATGTTGTTTTGGATACTGTAGCTTTGTAATAATAAGCTTTTAAAGAACAGGAAGTGTGAGCCCTCCAACTTCATTATTCTTTTTCAAAATGGTTCTGGCGATTTGAGACCCTTTACCTTTCGATATAAAGTTGATTATTGGCTTTTCCATTACTAGGAAGAAGACTGTGGGGATTTTGAGTAGGATTGCATTGAATCTATAAAACACATTGGGTAGAATTGACAGCATAACAATAATTATTATTCCAATCTAGGAACACAGAATGTCCAGTTTTTTAGGACTTCTTTTATTCTTTTAGCAATGTTTTGTAATTATCTGGGTATAAATCCTTTTCATTCCTGGTTAAACTTTTTCTTAGATAATTGATTTTTTTATTTACTATTGTAAATAATATTTTTCTTGGTTTACTCTTCAGATTGGTCATTACTAGTGTATAGTATACTATTAATTTTTGTTTTGTTGATCTTTACCCTCCACTTTGCTGAATACATTGACTAGATCTAGGTCTTGATTTTTCAGGATTTTCTGAAAATCTTGCAAATATGGAAAGTTTTACTTCTTCCTTTCCAATTTGGATGTCCCAAATTTCTTTTTTCTTGCCTAATTATTTTGGCTAGAACTTCCAGTACAATTTTTAAATAACTATGGTGACAATAAGAATCCTTGTCTTTTCCTGACCTTGGAAGGAAAAATTTCTTTCTTTCCCTATTGAATATGATATTAGTTGCATGTTTTTCATATATGAGCTTTATCATGTTGAGGAAGTTTCCTTCTATTCCTGGTTTTCTAAGTGTATTTTATTATTATTATTATTAAGTGTTAAATTTTGTAAAATGCCTTTTTTGCATTAATGAAAAAGATTGAGGGTTTTTCCCTCTTTCTATTAACGTTGTTTTATGTTCATTGATTTTCCTGCATTGAAGCACCCTTGTATACCTCAGATAAATCTCATTTAATCATGGTGTCTAATTCATTTAATGTGCTATTGAACTTAGTTTGCTATTATTTTGTTCACAATTTTTATATCTATATTCATGGGGAAATTTGTCAGGAATTTTATTTTCTTATAATATCTTATCTGGCTTTAAAATTAGAGTGGTATTAGCCTCATAGAGAGAGTTTAGTAGTGTTCTTTCTTCATCAGTTTTTGGATATGCTTGAGCAGGACTAGTGTTCATTCTTCTGGGAATGCCTGATAAAACTGCAGTCATCTGGTCCTGGACCTTTCCTTTTTGGGAAGATTTTTATTACCAATTCAATACCTTTACTTGTTATTGGTCTGTTGAGATCTGTTTCTTCTTGAGTCAGTGTACATAACTTGTGCATATCTAATAGTTTGTCCATTTCATCTAGGTTTTCTAATTTATTGGCATACATTTGTTCATAGTATCTTCTAATAATACATTGTGGTGGGGGGGAGAGATAAAAAGATTTATTTTAAGAATTGGCTGGCACAGCCATGGGAATTGGCAAGTTCAAATTCTATAGGGCCAGCTGTAGGATGGAAACTCCCATGAAGATATTAAATTCCCTAGGAGGAGGAGACTGGCTGAAGTAAAAAGTAGAAATTCTTATTCTGATTTCTGAAAGCTTCAGTTCTGACTTTAAGACCTCCAGCTTATTGGGTGAGGAAAGCCCCTTCATTCTGAGGACAATCTTCTTTGTTCATAATTGATACAATCAGTCATAAATGCAATCAGCTGGTTAATGATGTAATTCCAAAATATCCTTGCAGTAACAATCAGGCCAGTGCTTCTGTTTTTTTTTTCTCCGCCCCACCATGGCTTTTTTTTTTTTTGCTTGCTGTCTGCCTTCTGTGCCCATTCACTGTGTGTTCTTCTGTGTCTGTATTTATTTATTTATTTATTTATTTATTTATTTATTCCACCCTCTCCCCTTGTGGCTTGCTTGTTGTCTGCTCTTTGTGCCCATTTACTGATTTACTGCACGTTCTTCTGCGTTTTTTTTTTTTTTGCATGTCTCCCTTTTTTGTTGCGTCACCTTGCTGAGTCAGCTCTCCACGGCACTTGCAGACCAGCAGCTCTCCATGGCATGTGGGTGAGCCTGCCTTCACAGGGAGATCCCAGGACGCGAACCCAGGGCCTCCCATATGGTAGACGGGAGCCCAAATGATTGAGCCACAACTGCTTCTCAGGCCAGTGTTTATTTGACCAAACAACTGGGCATCATAATTGAGCCAGGTTGACACATGAAATTAACCATTGCACAATCATTTTTATTAGATTCTTATTATTATTGGCATGTAGTGGGTAGAGGTCAAGCATACTGCTAAATATCCTACAGTGCACAGAAAAAACCTCACAATAAAAAATATCCAGTTCAAAACGTCAATAGTGTCATTTGATAAACTTTGGTATAACCTAAAAAAATTCTCCTAACACTCCATTAATTCAACAAATATTAGATGAGTATTTATTGAGGGCAAGAATATATCAGTGAACAAAACTATCTGGCTTACATTGAATATTCTCTTGCTAGAGAGACTAAGAAATTCAGCTTGGGGACTGAAAGCTGACTTCTGGTCTTTTTGGTTTAGGCAGTACTATTGTTTTTCCCTTGAGGGATAAGACTTGAGCTAAGCTTTGAAAGCATAAACCTGCCAGTGAACATGATTTAATGGAGAAATAAAAATGTGGCATCTATTTACAAAACCCAATCCCATGACATTTTGCTTTTTAATTCATGACGAAATTTTACTTCGAGTAGCAGATTTTATTGCTTGAGTCCATGCTTTATTCCAGATATTGTTACATTTTGATACAGGACATAAGCTACTATACCTTTCTGAATTTCCAATTCTTCATCTATGAAGGTAAAGATATTGGAAGAGAGACATATAAATGTGGGAGGTTTACTTTACCTTTCTAGGTTTTAGTTTTCTCAACTATAAAATAATCGCTATTGAATATCCCCTGAAACTAGCATTCTGTTAGTTTTAACATTTCAAGAACCCATAAGACCTAAGCACTCACACTGTTAACAGTTGAGTAACCTGAGCACTGTGCGGATGGGAAGAGAGATATCTGGAGACAAAGGGCACTATTCAATACGGTGTGAATCAGACCATGGAATCATAATACAACTTCTAAGTCCAGTCTTGCTAGGGATGGAAACAGTGCCTCATAAAAACAAAGGTTCCTGGAGAATACTGACTCTATAAAGAAGGAAGTCAATTTAGGTTAAAATCATTTAATTTAAAGCAGCAAAATGATTAAAAGCAAAATAAGGGTGCACTTAGCATAGAGGGAATGTCAACAGAGAGCATATAAAATAGCAGTTGAGCAGCAAATACAAAATTATTTATCAATAATGGCTGCAATTGATCACACTTCAGTGTGCCAGTTACTATACTTTCATTTCAAATAACCTCACAAATAACCTACAAGGCAAGCATTATTCTTCTAATTCCTAAAATTGTGAATACTATTATCCATTCCATATCACCATTTTCCCCATCACTGTTTGATATATAGCTGGTCAGCATAAGAAATTACATGGGAATTATGTCAACATATTTTCTTTCAATACCATACATCAACACAATTTCTCTTTTAAAGTTAAAATAAGTAAAAGGTTAAAGTTGGCAAAAAGAACGTGAAAACCAGCAGATGACATACAAAGTTTAGAAACTCATAAGTGCAAAAAATCTATGTAATACTGTTATGTATAAAATTACCTTACAGAATGCATTTTACTGTTTAATAAGATAAATGAATAACTACACAATTTCGTTTCTTAAAATTAAATTTTTAGTAAAAGAACTGCAGTACTACACACCGGTTTGGGAATGCCCAGCGTGTTTACTGCAATCTCTCACGTGACATCTCGGGGTGTTTTTGCAGTCATCTTTGCATCTCAAGTGTCTCCTATCTTGTGTTGTTTAAATGGCATAAATTCTATTAAAATAATGGGTCCTTGGGAAGCGGCTGTGGCTCAAGCAATTGAGCTCCTGCTTACCATATGGAAGACCCGGGGTTGGATCCCCAGGACCTCCTGATAAAAAGAAAAAGAAAAAAGGTATCTCAGACCTGCCTGGTGTGTTGAGGCATACGTCCCCACTTGGCGGGAAGCAACGCACTGAAAAAGACAATGATACAACCAGGTAGAAAAATAATAATAATAATAATAATAATGGGTCCCAAGCGTAATGTTTCTAATGGTTTGGAGAGTGCTCCCAAAAAACAGAGGGAAGTGATGAACTTGAAGGAAAAAGTAGAGTTGTTAGAAAATTTCCCTTAGGCAAAACGGCTGCTGCAGTTGTCTGTCATACGGCATTACTGAGTCGACCTTAAGGTATGTCAAGGAAAAAGAGAAGGAAATCTACCAAGGAAGCCTTTGCTGCAGTCACACCAACAACTGCAAAGCATTTGCATAAACTGCATGATCTGCATCTCTTGCTTAGAAAATGTGACGTTCTTTTCCATACAGTAGTATTATAAAAAAGGAATTCCGGTAGACTCTGACATTATATGAGAAAGGACTAAGTCCTTATATGATTCCCTAAAGGAAAAGGAAGGTGACGGTCCACCTCACAGATTTTCAGGCCAGCAAAGGCTGGTGTGAAATGTTTTTTTTTTTTTAAAGGTTTAGCCTAAACAAAATTGTGCAGTGAAAGCGTTTACCATAATGTAAGCTATAGACAAAGGTTAGTAGCAATGCTTCAATATTTGTTCAATTGGAACAAATGAAAGATGTTATTAATAGGGGTAAATGTGAGAGTGAAGGGGGTGGGGTACATGGGAATCCGTTATATTTTCTATGTAACTTTTCTGCAATTAAAACTTCCTCAAAAATAAAGTTAGCAAAATAAATAAATAAATAGCCGATGGGGCAGTGCCTGCTGTTTTAAGAGGCAGCTAGGGAGTTTCCTGAGACCCTAAAGAAACTGATTGAAGAGAAAGGCTACAAACTATAACAGATATTCAATGCTGAAGAAACGGCCCTATAAAGTGAGTCCTGGATTTTAAAGCCTCAAGGGACAGGGTGACCCTGCTCTTTTGTGCCTAATAAAGACAGCCCTGATACATAAAGCTGCTAATCCTTGAGATTTGAAAGAAAAAGACAAGTGCCAGCTGCCTGTCTTCTGGATGTTCAATAAGAAAGCATGGGTGACCAAAGCGCTTTTCCGTCTCTGGGTCCATGAGTGTTTTGGGCTGGAGGCTAGAGAATATCTTGCCAGCAAGGTTTTACCCTTTAAGGTGTTATTTCTTCTGGACAATGTCCCCGGCCACCCCAAACCCCATGAATTCCATGGTGAAGGCGTTGAAGTCATCTACATGCCACTTATGTGGATTTTCCAGGTCAAGGGGACACCACGTGCCCCCCTCCCCAGGCCCCATGATGTAGACAGGATGACTGTAAAGGGAATTTTCCCTGAGTATGCACTTTTTAGTGACCCATTTGCATTGTTGGCATAGTCGCTGGAGATTTTATGCATCTCATAGGCTGCCAGACAAGCCCAACACAGCTAGAGAGTAAGCCAAGTGGCTGGCTGCGACGGTTTGCTCGGTCGGTAGAGGTGGGATCTGGCTGTGGACGAGGGGTCGGTCCAGCTTTGGATGAGGGGTCGGTCCCGCTTGGGACGAGGGGTCGGTCCGGCAGCAGACGAGGGGTCGGTCTCACAGGGGTTGCGCGGTTCGGCTGACGGGGTTGCCCGGCAAAGCCGGCGACGAAGGGGTCGCCCGGAGAAGCAGGCGACGAACTGGGGACAAGGGAGGCCAGGCCCTTGTCGGGGGCTCTCAGGACTGGAGGGCGCACAGCAGAACTACCGCAGAGACAAGGTAAACACGCAAGTCCACTTTATTGAGGGAGAGGCAACAGTTTTATAGGGGCTGGGGAAGGCTGATTGGTCGAAGCCACGCCCTGTTCTGATTGGTTGCCGTCGAAAGGTCAGTGGGAGGTACTGGACGGGGGAGGGGTGGTGATTAGGGATTGGTTGTTGCTGTTGCTGGGGGAAGTGGCAGGGCTTAGTGATTGGTGGCTGCTGTTGCTGGGGTAGAGGGCAGACTTGAGTTTCCCACCCACGCCTGGCTGTTGCTGCTGTCGGGGGGGAGGGAAAAGGGCAGACTGGATTTTTCCGCCCACGCCTGGCTGTTGCTGCTGTTGGGGGAGGGGAAAAGGGCAGACTGGAATTTTCCGCCCTGCACCTGGGCAGGGAGAAAGAAGGAGAAGGGTGCCGCCCCACAGGCATCGTGTGGCGCCATCCGGGAGGAGGGGTGGCCGCGGAAGCATGGCTGCCGAGAAGGGGAGACCCGAGGGCACTCTGCGCCCATGCCGAGCTCCCTTCAGGGGTGGCGGTGAGTCCGACCAGCCACCCTATTATGGGGGCAGCGGCTTGGCCTGCCGCGGCTGCTCCCCCGCCAGGCCAGCAAACCACACTTCAGCCCGAGGGGTGACTGCAGCTGGCTGGAGCAGCAATATCAAATACCACTCCCTCCCCCTTCTACCAACTGAGCTAAGACAGAGCCAGAAGTCTCTAGCTACTCCCTTCTGACTGCATGCTATATTAGCAGTGAGTGCTCTATAGTTTGTTTTAAAAGGTGTTAAACTGTGCAGGAGAAAAAGTTCAGGGGAAGCGGTTGTGGCTTAAGCAATAGAGCTTCCACCTACTGTATGGGAGGACCTGGGTTTGATCCCTGAGGCCTCCTGGTGAAAAAAAAAGAAAGCATGACTGCATAGTGAGCCAGTGCCCATGTGAGTGCCACGTGGTGGGCCAGTGCCCCACAAGTGCCCACACGAGTGCCTGCATGGTGAGCCAGTGCCCACGCAAGTGAGTCACACAGCAAGATGATGAGGTACCAAAAGAGAGACAAGGGGAGAGTCAAGGTGAAGCGCAGTAGAAACCAGAAACTGAACTGGCACAACTGCCAGGGAACCTCTCTCCCCATCAGAGGTCTCCAGGATAGAATCCTGGTAAATCTTAGAGGAGAGAATTTGAGAAGGGACAACACAGACAGTGAGGACAGTAGGGCAGAAGGAGGGGAAAGGGGAAAAATAAATAAATCTTTTGAAAAGAAAAGTTCAGGAAGAGAGAGGCAAGCTATTGCTGGCCATTTTTCAGATTTAACCATGAGTTAAAGTCAGAAGTCTGTTTCCTACACCTGTGGCAGCATCTGAAAGTACAAATTGGAGGTCTACCTAGTCCATCCCTGTTTATTCTAATGCCATGATTAATGTTAAGAGCTAATAATGAAAAATGTCTGAGAGGAAAGTTAAGTGAGCTGGTAAGTCAATAGAACAGGTGAAATCCAGGACCGTCCTTGGCAAACAGGAGGTATGATCACATTAATACTTTATCTCTCTAGTGAGTCAATAAGCATTGACAGTGAACTGCTTTTGAAACTTTCTTCTTAGTGTAGGGGAAATATCTCAATCCTCTCTGAACCTGGAATTAGGAAGGAGGACTTGACAAAAGCCATGGTTTTCAAACTTTTTTGACCCTTACTACAATCAAGAAATATATTTATTCAGATAACAGTAAACATACATGTATACATGTGAGAAAAGTATCACAGAAAAATACACATGCACCATTCCAAGGTAAAGTGAATGCATTGTGACATTTTCTCTTTTATTTTAAAAAAAATTAGTTGTACACTAAATTAATGTCATTTCCTAGTGATTGTTGGATAGTGGTTGGCAATTTGAAAAATGATGACCCAGAGGTAAAAGAAGGGAAGTTTCTATCTTCTGTCCTCAATGGAAGGTAGAAAGAAGGAAGATAGAAATAAAGGAGGAAAACTTCTCACTCTCTTTGCCCATCCCTTCTGCTAAATATAATGGTTGAGAGCAGCTTCAGAAAATAACCATCAAGGCAAAGGGCCTCCTCTGAGCTTCTGCTGGCCCTACCCCTGCCCCATTGGTGATGGCCCTCACCAATGCCAATGAAGTAAATGCAGCAGTAGGATAAGGAAATGGAAGGCTTCCAGGTTAGCTTCCCAGTGTCCTCCCCTTGGCTTTCATGTGTCGTGTGTGGAGAACTTTTAAAGGGCCCTGAAGAGAGAGCTGATAGGTATCTAAAGAGACTGGTTGGCCAGAAATACTCATCATGGTAGCAGCAAAGACACTGGGCTAAACCTGCAGAACTGGCCACACTGGACCAGAAACAAATAGAATTTGTTTGTTTGGCAGTTGTGGCAACTTGAAAGCCGAGTTTGTCACATTTGGCAAAGACTAGATGACCATTCCTAAGGCAAGGAATAGAGTGAAATAGCAGACCACCAGACCATCAGTCATAGGCTTCAGCATAGGAGGTCCACAGAAAATCTAGTGATCAAGTAGAGAAAGGGCATTGCCAAGGAAAAGTGAAAAAGAAAACAAGGTTATTGTGAGGATGCCATACCTACCTATAAGCTAGCCCCTGTCCCCACATCTATCTATGCTACCATGAGGACACTGTAAGTTCCTCTGTAAAAACCCAGAAATAATCATAGGGCAAAGAAGGGTAGGAATAACAAGATTTAGTAATATCTTAAGAGCCCAGTTAAATGTTTGAACTAGAGAAGATGAGCAAAAAATTTGCTTCTGTACTCTACCTCATCTCCTCCACACAGTTTTGTGCCGCCTGATAAAGAGTAACAGATTAGCTATGAAAAACAAAAAGCTGTATTTCCTTGCATATCTGAGAACTGTTTGAGTGAATTTGTAATTATGCTATATAAGTCTTTGTGATCTTTTTTACTTTGCTACTGGTGGTGAATCAGAGTTGTGTACACCCAAAAAACATTTCCTTAATATTAATCCCTTCTTGTGGGTCTGAACCCATTGCAAATAGAACATTTTGATGAGATTGTTTCAGTTAAGGTATGGCCCAATTGAATGAGGATGGGCCTTCATCCTATTACTGAAGGCCTGGTATGGAAGGTCACAGAAAGAGAAGCCATAGGGAGCAGTCAGAAGCTGGAAGTCAATGGAACTGGAAGAGAAAGAAAAGGACACCACCATGTGCACTGCCATGTTACAGAAAAGTCAAGAACCCCAAAGATTATTGGACAACCAGAAGACACTGACCCTGGGAGGAAGCAAGCCTTCTAGCCTCCGAAACCATGAGTCAATAAATTCCTGTTTGTTTAGCCAATCCACTATACAGTCTTTGTTTTAGCAGCCAGGAAACTAAAACAGCTACATAGGCTGACTAACTCATACTGTAATGCTTAAGATCTTTTCTGTTAGGAGAGTTTAGGTTAACAGTGTTATGAAGCTAATTAAACTTTCTATTTCCAGATAAGGACTTTTAGGTATCCTTTGATATTGGCCAATGATGGAGTCATAGGGCCTACAGGTAGGAGACATGTTGCTGTATTTTTGTTGCCAATGTAGAAAGCTATTGGGTATAGTATTTTCTCAATAACCTAACAAGATAATACTAATTCAAGAAACTTGGGTCATAGAGACTGTGCCCCACTTATGAAGTATAATAAAATGGTGATTTGGAGCAATTTTAGACCATTACAGTACAGTGTCCACTTCTACAGATCATACCAACAAAGCATATTTGTACCACATTATGTTTGCTTTTCATGTATGACTACCATGTAAATGTTTTCAAAGAGGAAAAAATCCATGACTATTCTTATTTTAAATGAATCTATTTTTCTATCATGTGTACTTCAAGTTCTATAAATGAAGACTTTGTGATTGATTGCATTTGCCATATTGTTTTTCTACAGAATTAAATTTACAAGTTTAAAGTAGGTATCTATGGTAAATAATAGTTCTTTCAGCTGAACTGAAAAACACTTGCAAATATCTGGTGATATTTACTTTAAACTTTTCTTACTTAATAGCTTTTTTTCTGGAATAAGAGTCAATGTATATGAAGCAAACAAGATTTGGAGGGAAATTTTAGGAGCTATTAAGAATTACAGCAAACTTTATTAGAAAAAAGGGTTGAAGTTTAGGGGTAATTTTAATTTATTTAATCTTGGCCTGTGCTCAAAATGAAGTGGGCACTAAAAAAGAAGAGAGGAAAGGCATAGTTTTAGAGCACCATACTTATATGAATTAAAGCAGAAAAAAAATAGTGATTGATAAATTTCTCTATCAGTTACAGAATTTGGAGGCTACACTGAGGTGCTCACTCACAAGAAAGAAATGGAGATGATAGAAATACAAATGTCTCCTTTCTAAAAATTTTTTGTTAGAGAAGTTGTTGGTTTACAGACCAATCATACATAAAATATAGAATTCCTGTGCACTCCTCACACCATAAGCACCTTGCATTAGTATGGAATGTTTGTTAAAATCAGGGATAACATGTTCTTGTAATTGTATTCTTTTTTTTTTTTTTGTCATTTGTTACCTTTGTTACAATTGATGAAAAGTTATCAAAATAGTATTATCACCCATAGGTTATATTAGGTGTATTTTTTCTATATACCACTCTATTATTAACACCTTGTATTAGTATCATTACATTTCTTATAATTCAAGAAAGAACATTCTTGTACTATAAACTATAGTGCTTTGTCTATAATAGGGTTCACTGTGTTATACAGTCCTAAGCTTTATCTTTTTAATTTTTATTCTAATAACATAGATGACCTAAAGTATCTCCTTTTAATCACATTCACCCATATAATTAGTTGCTGCTAATTACATTCAAAATAATGTGCTATCATCAATTTCCAAACTTTTAAAATCAACTAAAATAGAAATTCTGTACAAACTAAGCATGAACTCCCCATTCTATAACCCCAATCTATCCACTACTAACCTATATTCTAGATTCTAGCTCTATGTGTTGATTTATTATAATCATTTTATATCAGTGAGATCAAACAATATTTGTTCTTTTGTGTCTGGTTTATTTCATTCAGCATAAGGTCCTCAGGGTTCATCCATGTCATCAAATACATCAGGACTTCATTCCTTTTCACAAATGAATAATATTCCATTCTCTGTGTATATCAATACCACATTTTGATTATCCATTCATTGGTTGTTATGTACTTAGGCTGCTTCCATATTTTGCCAATTATGAATAATGCCTCTATGAATATTGGTGTCCAAATATCTGTTCCAATCTGTACTTTCAGTTCTTCTGGGTACATAACTAGTAGAAGGATAGCTGGATTATATGCTAATTTTGTACTTAGCTTCCTGAAAAATTTCCAAACTGTCTTCCGCAGCAGCAGGACAATTTTACGTCCTCACCAGCAATGAATGAGTGTTCCTATTTCTCCACATCCTTTTAACAATTGTAGTTTTCTATTTATTTATTAGTGGCCATTCCAGTAGGTATGAAATGATATCACACTGTGATTTTGATTTGTATCTCCTTAATAGCTCGTAATGTTAAACATCTTCTCAACTGCTTTTTAGAATTTGTATTTCCTCCTTGGAAAATGTGTCTATTCAAATATTTTCCTGATTTTTAAATTGTTTTTTTTAAATTGTTGATTTGTAGGATTTCTTTATATATTCTGGATATTAAACCCTTATGAGGTATGTGGTTCCCAAATATTTTTTCCCTTTGAGTAGGTTGACTTTTGACTTTCATGGCAAAGGGACTGAAAGCATAATTTTAAAAAAAGAATGATAAAGTATTGTCAGTGCCCATCCAAACACTGTCCAGAAAGGGAAAAGTCTTTAGTTAACAGGATTCAAGTTAGTTGGTCCCAACATTGACCTGGTTCCAGTCATTTGATTTGTCAACTAATTTCCTTTCTTGATTCTTTGCTCAGTAAGCTAACTTCTGATTCAGATTGTTTTCCCAATGTATGTCTATATATAGTAGAAAATGGCACTG
The DNA here is from genome assembly GCF_030445035.2 of Dasypus novemcinctus. Lineage (NCBI taxonomy): Eukaryota > Metazoa > Chordata > Mammalia > Cingulata > Dasypodidae > Dasypus > Dasypus novemcinctus. Next base: position 52,274,042 of record NC_080673.1, on the reverse strand, counting down.
GTCTGACAAGCACTCTACTTTAGTCTATATGAAAATTATATTTCACTTTATAATTAAATAGCTGCTCTGTTAATATATCAATTTGGAGTATTTCATTAATTAGAGCTTGACAATGAGAGAGAGATCCAAATCTCTGCACAATATTGTCAAAGTAATAAATGACCTTGTGAAGTCCATTGGAAAATATGCAGCCTGAAGTTTTGCTCAGTAGCTTCAAGAAACATTTTTTAATAGTCATGGCATTTCGGTGTTGAGCCTTAATTTTACAACTATAAATTGAGGATGATAATCCTTCTAAACCTATATCATCTTCCTAGTACTTTGTTTGGTACTTTGCTAATACTTTGCTTAGTAAATGCCAAACCCACAGTCATCTATCTATACACTTCTCGGATCCCTGCCTTCAAATTCTTAGTTGGAAGAGCCAGTTTCTCACAGAAGAGAGTAAATATTCTATATAATTGTTTTCCTAATTTTCCTTGAAGCTAGGATGTGGGGATGTTATTCAGTCATGAACAGGAGAACTCTGCAGGGAACTTTAGTAAACGATAAGTATACTTTTTTTTTTAATCTTTGGATACTGTTGTTGCATGAAGACATGAAGTGTCAAGCTGCAAAAGCCCTCCTGTAGCCATTTGCAGACCAGAGCTGTGGAAGGAAGCCAATGTGTGGAGAACACCAAAATGGAAAGAGAGAAAGACATTGGGTCTTTGACAATGTGGTTATACTAGTACACTAAACCTGGCACATTCCTGCCCCAGACCTCCAGACATGTCAAGAAATACAGGTCCTTTTGCTTAAGACATTTCTACTTTTTCCTGTTATTTGCAGGAAAAAGAATCATGTCAAAATAATGATCTTACCCAGAGAAATTAAGAGAATTTCTAAGACTGTCTTGATAAATCATACTACTAATATGAGCAATTTAGGGTATCTTGAAGAGTGACATAAACCCTGTGTATATTAATAAATATAAACTTAATTACTGTTCCTTTTACCTATGTCATTTTCTTTTAGAAAGAGTAATAATAGCCAAATTAAAGAGATTTTGTGTTTTTGGGTTATATATGGGAAATAAAAAAGACTATTTATATGAATGACTCCTTTAAATATGGGCCTACATTGGTGCAGAAATAGGAAATAAGTAAGATGAAGAGCGATCTCTTGATACCCTCCTTCTCTGAGCATCCAGGGCTGGTGAATTATATAGAAAGGGGACTGCATTACCAGTGGTTGATCCCTACTGCACAGGTACAGGCACATACATACACACACACACACAAGGTGAACTCAGCTTAAGTAACTAAATGCCTGAAAAGTACACCTACTTCCAAAGGAGGAAAATAAACTGGATAACATATGTCATCTAAAGAAAAAACATTGGAAAAACTGACTGAAAATTTAAAATAAGTATAATAATTTTACCTCAGTATGCAAGGAAATAAGTAAACAATACAAAAAAAGAATTAGAACTTAAAAATAGAAAAAAAAGGCATTGTAAGTTAGGAAAAATAAAACTGCTGAAATAAAGCTCTCAATGAGATAAGTAATTAGATGGATAAAAGCTGAAGAACTTTAAGCTGCTGAATTTATCATGACACAGCAATTGTGAAACCACTGTAAAAGCCTTGCCCCATAACAATAACTAGAATATTCACATGAGAAGAAAAACAAATCCAGGAAATACTTCAAGATAAAGACAATCAAAGAACAGAAAATTAAACTTTTATTTCATTTATAAACTTGGTTGAAAAGCTCCTAAATAAAGTATCATCTAGTTAATTACAACCATATATTAAGAAGAGATCATGAGTAAGCATGTTTACTTTTTTTTTTTAATTTTTAAAATTTATTTATTTATTTCTCTCCCCTCCCCCCCCACCCTGGTTGTCTGTTCTCTGTGTCTATTTTGCTGCGTCTTCTTTGTCCGCTTCTGTTGTTGTCAGCGGCACAGGAATCTGTGTTTCTTTTTGTTGTGTCATCTTGTGTCAGCTCTCCGTGTGGGTTGCACCATTCCTGGGCAGGCTGCATTTTCTTTCGCTCTGGGTGGCTCTCCTTATGGGGTGCTCTCCTTGCACGTGGGTCTCCTTTACGCGGGGGACACCCCTGCGTGGCAGGGCACTCCTTGCATGCATCAGCGCTGCCCACGGGCCAGATGCACACGGGTCAAGGAGGCCCGGGGTTTGAACGCAGACCTCCCATGTGGGAGATGGACGCCCTAACCACTGGGCCAAGTCTGCAACCACATGTTTACTCTTGAAGAATAACAAATTACCCCAAAATTTAGTGGTGCTAAAAAAAATTTTTTTTAACATTTTATGTTGCCAATGATTTTATGGGTCAGGGATTTGGGAAAGGCTGAGTTGAACAGTTGTCCCTCAGGATCTCTTATTTGACTGTAGTTAGGTGTTGGCCGGGACTGCAGTCATCTACCTTTGCCTAATAGTTAAATGAACTCTAGCTTGGCATGTTTTAATGAGAACTGGAGAAATTTAAAATGCCTTTTGTTTTCCTACCAATACGTCCATAAAGACTATTTTCTTGCCCAGGACTCAAAAATCTCATTCACCAGTCAAAGCTGATAAATTACCTTACTGTTTGAGCTGGTCCCTGCCCTACCCCCAGAAGCAATGACCCCTATTGCTTTCACAAATTGGGAGCCCCACAGTAACACACTCTTCAATTTGATCTGATAAGAAAATTTCACACCCATTTTTTTAGTATTACCAATTATACCAACTATACACCAATCACCATTACAATCTTATTCATGAAGATGAATAAAATAGATGGTATTTCTGTCCTAGAGGTGTTTCTAGTCTTGGGGCAGAGACTGATGTGTAAAAGCTAACCACAATCTTATACAATTAATGCTTTAATGATGGTGGGAGCAAAAAGAAAAACTGAAAGTACCTAGGGAATAGCTGTGCTTGAAGAAACAGTATTACACTTGTGTTAAATTAGGACTCTTTCAGTGGGAAAAGATAACGTAATCTAGAGAAAGTATTGCATTATATTGTAACCTGAACCCTTGGGACAGAAATCACCAACATCCTTTACATTAAAGGAAAGTCAATCAAGATACTTGATCTAGTGCCACATGAGGAAACTAAACCGATTCCTCCTCTTTTGTTTGTTTGTTGTTTTCCTTTGTTATGGTTTGGCCTTCTTAGTTAAAAGAGTATTATCTAGAACTATAATTTCCTAAGATTATTGAGTTAAAAGGACCTGAAATTTTGACTTCAAATATTACAATTTTTCTCTCTTTAAAATTTAAATATCACTTTTACTTGTGATCACCTACTACTTGGTGAGACATTGATGTACGCTATGGCACACAGGATGAAAAATCAGTTTCTGGCCTTATAAGGCTTATATTCTGTCAGGAGGAACTAAGACACAAAATAGTATGATACCAGATAAAATTAAATAAATGCCATACAATGTTATGGAAAATGATGCAATTGACTTAAAAAGGTGAATGTGCTTTGAGTTCCAATCCTCACATTTATTGTTTTTTGGTTGCTGTTTATAGCCTGAACAACATAATGTAACTTCAGATTTAGGTTTTTAGTATTTTTAGAATGTCATCCTTAGAATAGAATACTAGAGCTAGAAGTGACTCTTGATGAAAACACTAAAAGTCAGAGAAGTTTAGTTATTGGTCCTGTCATAATGTTAAGCCACAAAAGTCTTACACAGTATTTCACAATTTTACTATCTATATCAGGAACTGCAAATTCATGGCCTGTCGCCAAATTTGGTCCTCAGATGTATCTTGTTTTTTGTTGATTTTAACTATTTCTGTATTTTAAAAGAATTCTTTTGAAGTACTTCTGGCAGAGCATGCCTTCTTAAGTTTGTCACAGCCATATATATATATGATTTGACCATTTTACAATGATTTAGACTCAAAAGACTTCTGAGTTTGAAATTCCTTCTGAAACTGTACCCTGGAGTATATGCCATATACTAGATGAAATGCAGTTCTTACAGTTACCAGTACATATTATATGTTTATTTTAACTTCCAGGTCTTTGATCTTAACAGCTCCCACTTCCTAGAATAAATGTTCTGTCTTCTTTGTTTTATATTATTTATATCAAGACTCAGGAGTCACCTCCCTGCAAAAATGGACCCATCTGGTTTTGGTATATCTTCTACTTGTTCATACCGAATCTTGAATTTGTCTCTGTTAAAGACTTTTAACTCTTTATTTTAATGATTCATTTATTTCCAAACAAATTATAGGCAGGTATCATGTCTTTTTCACCTTGGAATTTTCAGTGTTACGTAATGTGTCAAGCATATAGAAAGCCTTCAGTAAATAGTTTTTGAAAAAATACCTTTTGTTAAATAGTGTAAAAAATGGCATGAGAGTCACAATTTATTAGAATTTCCTAGAAAAATACTCTAGCATAAGCATATTCTCTGTACGTGATTTGTTAGCACTGTCTGTTTTTTGGGTCTTTGATTACATTGTAAAAATCTTCTAAAGAAAGTAACTACAAATCCAAAACTCTATACAGTCATAATTATATTAAAAGGGTGGAAATAAACATACTTTAATAAGATTTACTACATAAAAGATGTTTGAAAATATTTCTTAATAAAAGTTGGGTCTAAGATGGAGGGAAATAAAATATGCAAGATTGCAGAACAAGGAAATCAATATAAGTCCTAGTAAAACCCAAATTGTTGTTGGCAATATGGCTACAAAGCTTCAGGAAATTGTTAAACAGTGATTCCTAAAGAAGTGGAAGCATAGAAATGTTCCAGTGTTTTCAACAAATCATGGAAGGTGGTAAGGATGGAGGGAGAAGAAAAGTAAAATCATTCTAAAAGTCTTACGGGTATTATGGTAGCTATAGATGCTGATTAACTACAGATACTGATAGGAAAATATGATCAAAATACCTAAGTTAAAATTTAAATATAACTGTTCTGCTTTTGGATGTAGAAAGTCATATGATAAAATCACTCTTACCATAAAAATTAGAAGAAGCTAATGACAGGCAAAAATCATAGCTTTATTATTTAAGACTACTTGGAAGCCGAGAACACAAAGCAAACTAATGATCCAAAATGCAGAAAGTAAGCAGCGTCTCCTAGGCGAGAAGGGACACACATGAATTTCATCCTTGGCAGAACAACAAGGAGAAAAAAAAGCAATCGCAGGCACAGATGACCTTTGAAAGAATTTTAGAAGTCCAAATGAGTCTACTGTGATGTTTTACAATGACCAGAAATCTCAAAAAGTAGCCTATACCCATCTGTCAAATATTTTCCATATGGTTCCATTGAATGATATTAAAAAGACTAAGGTCTGAGCAAGAGAGCTGAGATAGATCCTCTGGTACTCTGGGCATTGTATGTATTGATTAGGTGGCAGAGATTGTCTGTTGCCAGGGAAAGAGCACCAGAGCTGTGGGAAATACCTTCCCCACCCAAGACGCTGGCTTGTGGAACTGCTGAAGTCTGAGGGTAGTGCGAGGTACTTAAAGAACCCTATAAGCCCACAGGGTTTTACACTAAGTACTAAGTAGTTGTTCCCATGGCCATGAGAAATTGATAAAACCTTAGAGACAGCCCCCCTTTTTTTCCCAGGAGGTACTGATTGAACCAGGGACCTCGTACATTTGTGAAACAGGTGCTCAACCACTGAGCTAACCCACTTCCTGAACTCTGTTTCAGTACAGTTTTATGAAGTGTGCTGAAGGCAGAGGATAGGGCAAGAGAACTCAGACAAAACCTCCAGGCACTCAGATTCCAGTATCTGCTTATGGGAGGGGTCAGATCCAGCTCCCACGTAATCTGAAGCCAGTGGTGAACAGAAGCTATTGAAAACAAAGGAAAGCTCAACTCAAATCCACTTTGACAACATGAAAGAAGAAGAGGTATTGTTTTGGATGTTATGTAGAAGTTCTTTGGGTGATGAGGAACAAACACAGCTTGCCAGACAGTTTAGAATGCATGAAAGGACAGCTTTGTTGGATCGAAGTCCCTGGAGTGGAGAGGGGAGAATAAGGACAGAGGAGAGGCCTCAGGCTTACCTAACCTAGGCTCCTACTAGGGTCCATGGACGGTGAGGGGGAAGCAGGGAACATGTGGGTCCCAGGCTCTTGTGCCCCAGAGGGGAGGCCTAGGATTTTCCCATAAATGCTGGAGATTGGTGGTTTCAAACTATAGGCACGAAAAGTAGAAGGCTCAAGGGCCCTTCAGAGGCAGGTTCTTATCATTCAGGCCCCATGGAAATACCTTCCCTGTAGTAAATTATTCAGTGAAAAGGGCAGAAATAGCAGGAGTCTTTCAGAGAAGTGGCAGAGGCCTTTCAGAGAAGCTAGAGGTGGTTCTTATCATCCTAAATCACAAAAAGGTGCAGCCTTGCCGATTGAAGTTATATCCAGGAAAGGGTTGGTTGGGGTGGTCATTCAAAGGGAAATTTATGACTAATTCAGGCAGTATGATGAGGCACCAAAAATTTTTGTTTTATGTCATAACAGTACTCTTTTCTAGGATAAGTATTTTTTACACAGTCTTTACTGTTACGTTATTCACAATGCCTGTCATTCAATCAAAATTTATGTGACATGCAAAGAAGCAAAAATAAATGGCAATTATCAATAAGAGACAGTCAGAAAAAAAAAAAAAAAAGATGCAGAGATGACCCAAATATAAAACTTATCATAAGTGAAAAGCATTTTAAAAGAGTTAATGGAAAATTTTTGGGTAACCTGTGTATTAGTTTCCTATTGCTACTGTAACAAATTTCCACAAATACAGAGGTTTAAAACAATAAAAGTATATTGTGTTACAGTTCTGGAAGTTAGAAGTCAAAAAATGGGTTTCACTGAGCCAAACTCATAATGTCAGCAGCTCTATGCTCTTTCTGAAGGTTCTTGGCGAAAATCCATCTCCTTCCATTTTGCAGTGTCTAGAAACTGCCTGCATTCCTTGGCTTATCGCATTCCTTGGTGTCTTCAAAGCCAGCATCATAGTATCTTCAATTCTCCAACTCCGACGCTCCTGTCTCCTTCTTTCATTTTATAATCACTTGTGACTAATTGGGTCTACCTGGATAATCTCAAAATTCTCCCCATCAAGGTCAGTATTCCATCCGCAATACTAAATCCCTTTGCCATGTAATATAACATTCACAGGTTCTAGGGATTAGAACAAGGGCATCTTGGGGGTCCATGATTCTGCTTCCCAAAGTTTGGGGATGTCATCAGAGAAATTAAAATTATAAAAAAGAGTCTAGTGGAAATGCTAAAAAGATGATATAAAACTGAAGAAATCTTTGATGAACTGATTGTCAAAGATAGAGCAGATCATATGCTGAATCATACAAAAAGTGTCAATAAATGTAAAAGTATTGAAATGATACAGAGTATGTTCTCTGACGAGTAATATTAAACTAGACATTAAAAACAATGTACCTTTAAAATTCCTACATATTTGTAAATTACTTAACTAAATGACCTGTGGTCAAAGAAGAAATTATAAAGGAAATTAAGACATGGTTTGAATGAAAAGATAATAAAAACACATATCAAAATGTGTAAGATGCAATAAAAAGTGCTCTAGAAAAATTATATCTGTATATGCCTGTAATACAAGAGAAAAAGTGTAAAATCCATGCTGCTTGCTTCCATCTTAAGAAGATATGAAAAGGAAAGAAAATTATACCCAAAGTGAGGAGAAGAAAGAAAATTATAAAAGTGAAATCAGAATTAATGATATAAAATGCAACAATAGAAAATCAATCAATAGAGGATCAACAAAGTCAGAAGTTCACTTGTTGAAAACATTAATAAAATTAATAAAGTCATAGCAAGACTGACCAAGAGAGACAACACAAATAATCGAGAATGAAAAATGAGCCATTGCCAAAGATCATAAAGTCATTAGAGAGGTAATAACAGACTATAAAGAATAAATTTATAGCAGAAATTAACAACTTAGATAAAAGAGAAAATTCTTCAGAAAGAAAGATATTCCCAAAACTGCACAAGAGGAAATAGAGTATTAGAATTATTTGTATCTGTTTTAAAAAACAACAAAAACAGCAACAACCAAAAAAAAAAAAAAAAAAACACACAAGTAATTCTGAAATTTGAAACTTGCCACCAGGAAAATTCCAGGAGAAAATTTCTTCGCTAATAGATTTTCTCGAACATTGCAGGAAAAAATAATACTAATAGAACATGAATTCTTTTAGAAAACAGAGGAAGAGAGAAAATCATTTCGTGAGGCCAGCATAACATTAATATCAGAAGCAGTGAAGGTTATTACAAAGAAAACAAAACTATAGCCTAATATTCCTCTTGAAAATAAATGCAAAATTCCTTAACAGAATGCTAACAAATGAATTATACCAATATATTTAAAGGATAATGGAACTAAGTAGGGTTTATCTCAACAATATAAGGTTGGATCAGTACTCAAAAGTCAATCAAAATATTTACCACATAAAGAATTAAAGGAGAAAACATACAGTTATTTCAGTAGATATGGAAAAAGCATTTGACCAAATGTAAGATTCATTCATGATAAAAACTCTCAGCAAGCTAGGAAAAGAAGGAAATTTCCTCAACTTGATAAATGGAATATTTTAAAATATCAATAGCTAGCATCATACTTTGTGGTAAAATAATGAATTCTATCTCTCTGAGATAAGGAACAAGATAAGAACAATGCCTCTTCTATTTGGCATTGCACTTTATGTTCTAGCTCATGCAAAAAGTAAGAAAAATACAGAAAACCATATGTTAAATGTTTGGAAAGAAGGAATAAAACTATTTTTATTCACTTGTATATAGCAAATCCTAAGGTAGCTACAACAGCACTACTAGAAATAGTATTTGTTACAATACAAATATCAATTACATTTCTAAATAATAGCAATAAACAACTGGAAAAAAATCAAAGTGAATACTATTGGGAAACTTACAATGGTGGAGTGACATGATTGCATAAGCTCTCTTACAGATTACAGAGATGATCATTGGATACGGTATTAATCAAAAAAAGTATTATGAAAATGTTCAGAGAAATACAGAAAAACATGTTAAAAGAGTAAAGGAAAACTGGTTGAATGGGTAAAGAGCTAGAGAATCTCTACAGAGAACTATAAAATAAAAACCAAATCCAAATGGAAATTCTACAACTGGGTAGGGCAATACCTGGATTAAAAGGAAAAAAAAAATTGACAAATGTCAGATTAAGGATGAAAGAAGAGAAAAACGGTAAAGTGTAAGATACATAAAAAATAATAATACAAACCCCAAAGCAGAGAGGAAAAAAAATTGAAGGAAAAAATAGAGATTAAGATTGAGACTTCTAATACAATATCAAGAAGTACAATATGCATGCTATTAAAGACCCAGAAAAAAAGAGGAGAAACAGAGGGGGAGGACAAAACAAAAGACAAGCAAACAAAAAAACAAACAAACAAAAAAACAAACAAAAAAACATATTTGAAGGAGTCATGGTGGAAAACCTTTCAATTTTTTGGGGAAAATATTAACTTGAGAACAAATAAGCAAAACAAATCTCAAGAAGAAAGCCATTCCTAAGAGCATCAGAGTCAAACTGAAGAAGTCAAAAATAAAGAGAAAAGAACTGACAGCAGGGGGAAAAAAAGACACATTGCCTTCAGGAAATAACGATTCAATTTGCATTACATTTGGAGAAATAATTCAACAAATAGCTGTGTTCTCATCACAAATTATGAAGGCCAGAGAATATTGGAAGAATATCTGTAAACTGCTAAAAGAAAAAGGCTTTTTATTAGGAATTCTACATGCAACAAAACTTCATTCAAAAATTAAGGCCAAATAAAGACATTTTCAGATAAGCAAAAACTAAATTTGTCTTCAGTAGACTTGCCTTATAAGAAGTAGTAAAGAAAGTTCTTCAGGTTTAAGAGAAATGACTCTAGATAACAAATCAGATATACAGGAAAGAATGCAGATCCCCCAAGTGGTGGATAGATTTTATTTGTGTGTGTGTGTGTGTGTGTGCATATAGGTATATATATGTATGTTTCCTCTTAATTTCTCTAAAATCTAATGTGATTTACACATGAGTGTGTAATTCAAAAATTTAAAAAGTATATCAATGGGTTTATAATATATGTAAGTGCAAATAGGTGCAATATGTGACTAATACAACACTAAGAATGGAAGTAGTAAATGGAAATATAACATTGCAAGGATCCCATAATTTACTATATGTATTAATAATGCAACAGAACTCTAAAAAAACTGGGATAGGTTAAAGATGTGTATTGCAATCTCTAGAGTAACCACTGGCAGTAACTGCAACAAAGTAACAGGAGCCAAGAGTGGAATTAAATAGAACATACACAAATTTTAACACTAAAGAAGATTGAAAAGAAGGAATAGGGTACAAAGAACAGAGCAACCAAAAGGATATTTTGTCATCTACATAGCTACAGAAATAGCATTTTGCAAACTTTAACATCCGATCATGATAAAAACTCTCAGCAAACTAGGAAGAGATTGGAACTTCCTCAACTTGATAAGTGGCATCAAGAAAAACCCACAGCTATTGTAATATTTAATGACCAATGACTGAATATTTTCCCCTTAGACAGGAAAGAAAATAAATGTCTACCCTAACTATTTCTATTCAACATTCTTCTGGAAGACATACACCTTGAATAAAGCAAGAAAAGTAAAATGCAAACAGATTGAAATGAAGAAGTAAAAACCACTTTATTAAAAAACAGCATGAATATTAATGTAGACAAATGTGAGGAATCTACAAAAACATTCTAGAATAAATTACTGAATTTGGAAAGGTCAGTATACAAGATTCATATACAAAAGTAAGAAGTATTTTACATGCAAACAATAAACAATTAGAAATTTTAAAATATTATTCCATTTACAATAGCATGCAAAAACATGCAATACTTAGGAATAGATTCAATGCAGTATGTGTAAGAGCTATACATCTCCAATAAAATAAATGAAATAGTGAACCATGCAATGATATTGTTGGATCTCAAGCATTAGGCAGTATGAAATAAATCAGAGATATACTGTATAGTTTAGGAAATTGAAACTAAAATATGAGAAATCAGTGGTTGCCCAGCGGGGGGGCCCAAGGATTGACTATAAAGGAGCACGAGGAAGTTTTGGAGGGGAAGGAGAAAAGAAATATTCTGTCTTCATAATCTGCATTATTGTATACAACTGCCAAATGAATAACAAATTGATCAAATTTGTTACATGTTAAGTTATACCTCTATAAGTTTTATTATATGAAAGTATTTATAATAGTATCTCAAAGCATAGTAAATACTCTATACTCTCAAAATGTAGTAAATACTCTAATACTATTTACAATAACATCTCAAAATATAGTAAACACTCTAAAATTAGTAAATATTTTTTCATTAGGAAAAAATTAACGAAATATATGAAAGGCCTCTACACTGAAACTCATAAAGCATTGCTGAAATAAATCAAAGAATAACTGAGAATTTATACCATTTTCATGGATTGATAGCTCAATATTGTCAAGACATGTATTCAACCTAAATTGATTTGTTGATTCAATGCAATCCCTACTTCTTTTTTGTAGAAAATGACCAGCGTGAATGTAAACAACTTAGAGTATCCAAAACTTTCTTGAAAAAAAAAGTGCGGAAAGACATACATGACCTGACTGTAAAATTTATTATAAAGTTACATTGTTCAAGGCACTGTGGCATTGGTGAAACAATAGATGACTAGATCAAAGAAACAGAATAGAATATCCAGAAATATATATATTCAAGTGATTTTCAACTAGGATATCAAAGGAAAGAATGGGGTAAAAAATCTTTTTTCAATAAATCATGCTGTAACTACTGATAACTATATGAATAAAATTTAAATTCACATTCTATTCCATAACAAACAAAAATTAATTTGACATGGATTAAGAATCAAAACATAAATGGTAAAACTGCAAAACTTCTGAAGTAAAAAATGGGAGATATTCTTTCAAACTTAGGATGAGCAAATTCATTTTTAAAGAGGACATGGGAAGCACATATTATGAAAAAGTTGATAATAGGGATTCCATCAAAATTAAAATCTGCTCATCAAAAGATACAATTTAAAATGAATAGGAAGTCACAGATTTTGAAAAATATTCACAGAAATATATGTGACAAAAAATTGTTATCTAGCATACATAAGAACTCCTATACCTTAGCATTGATAAGATAAACATTCAATTAAAAATGGGCAAAAGATTTAAAAATAGTTTATAGGCTATAGTTAACAACAATATTGTAATGTTTTTGTAGCAAAAACAAAGTTGAAACTATATTAATACTAAAGGTCAAAAGAAGAATATGAGGTTTGGTTTTGTGAGATATGAACATGATTCAGAATTTTTTTATTAATAAGGAGATCTTGACTATGTCATTTAACTAATCTGTGTTTATCTATACATCTTTCTGAACAACAGAGAAACAGTTGAGTTCATAGTTGGAATTAGATGAGATAAAAGTGCCTGGGCTGACTTTTTAGGAGTAATGCTTCTATAATTTGTTGAAATGCCTTTTTCAGTTATTTTATATTTTTATTTGAAATAGTTATCAAAAGCAAACAAACAAAAAGGAGCAAAAGATTTGAAAAGAAACTTTTAAAAATATATAAGAATGGCCAATAAGCATGTAAAAAGTCCTCACTCATTAGTCTTCAGAGTGCAAATTAAAACCACAATGGTTGTACAAATACACACACACTAACATGGCTAAAATTAAAATGATTTACAATATCAAGTTTTCAGTCAGATACATAGCTCCTGGATCTCTCATACATTATTAATAAGAGTATAAAGATGTAAATTCACTTTTGAATACAGTTTGGCAATTTCCTATAAAGTGAAAAAATAAAAAAAGTGATCCCATGCTTAGATATTACCCAAAACAGATGCAACATGCTGTTGGAAGGTATTTCAATGTGAATCTCGGTTTCCGCATGTCTCGCAGGCAGAGGCATTGACAGCCTTCATTCAAGACTATTATTTCAAGAATATCTGGATAGCAAACAGTTTTAAAAGATGGAGATAGTGGTCTTTATCCACACAAAGATAAGATTTGTTTTCAGCCCATTATGATAAAGATTATTACTACCTTAGCTGCCAAAGTTTACTTGCATCTCAATTTTAAAGATTTGAGTTCCCAAACTCAAGATTCCTCAAGCTTTAACACAACCTTCTGTGTACATTGGCAATTAAAGGAAATGAAGAAATGATGCAAACATGCTGAAGGTCACAGTGTTTCCTGCACTATAAGTAATAACATACATTGTATCTGACTTAGATATGGTATTCAGCCAACATCCATGGAAACTTTGGCAGCCTAAATTGTTGGTTTGCAGATAAGGTAAAATTTCAGACCACATATTCTGAGAGCTATTGAGGAGGAGGATGTAGAAATACATATGGCTCTCTGAAAGAAAAATTACAAGAGCCCCATGGATTAGGTTAGAAGATATGAGAAGATTCCTCAAAATTCAGTAACAAATGCTGTCACCCAGATGGTGGGTGAGTGGAGTTATTAAGATCCAATAACATCCTATCTGTTTAAATATGTCTTGAGGCAAAGTGTAAAGAAATAGGACTGAAATAAGCTGCTCAAATAGTCATTTGGTTGTTGCCCATCCTTCTTCAGCTAAGAGGAGGAAGGGATGTTATGACAATTGGACAGCAAGACATGCAGCACTGGAAGGGAATCATTCTCTCACCCGCCCCCCATTCCCTCTGGTACTTCCTATCCTTTCTATCTCAATATTAGCTGCCAGAAATGAATGGATGGCTGTGGCCAAGGTCTCCTTGTCTGCAAGGGGGACTGAATGCCATATGTACATATCAAAGGGGAACTTTTGAAAATGACAGGACTCAAACTTTTATAGTGCTGTTGGATTCTTATTTTCTGATTTATCTTTTTTATTAAGATATAACTCACATACCATAAAATTAACCCTTTTAAGTAAACAGTTCAGAGGTTTTTAGTAGTCACATGCAATCATTAGCACTAACACCAGAATATTTCCGTCACCGCAAAAATAAATCCTCCATGCATTAGCAGTTACTCTTTATTTCTTACTCTTCTCAGCTCATGACAACCACGAATACATTTGCCTATTTTGGATATTTTGTATAAATGGAATCATACAATATGTGACCTTTCAGGTCTGGATTCATTAACTTAATGTGATGTTTGCAAGGTGGGAAGCAGATATGGCTCAAACAATTGGGTCATTGGGTCCTGGGTTCGGTTTCCAGGGCCACCTGGTGAAAGCGACCTTGCCCTCACAGATAGCTAGCCCAGCGAGATGCTGCACAACAACAACAAAAAAGAGACAGAGGAGAGGCAGTGAGAGCCACAACAAACCAGGGAACTCGGGTGGCTCAAATGATTGAGTGCCTCTCTCTCATGCTGAAAGGTCCTGGGATGGGTTCCCAATACCTCCCAAAGAGAAGACAAGAAGAGAAGAGAAGCAGACACAGCAGAATGCGCAGTGAATGGACATAGAGAACAGACAGCAAGTGCCGACAGTGTGGCCGGGGGGGGGGGGCGGGGCTGGGAATGAATGAAAAAATCTTTAAAAAAAATGTTTGCAAGGTTCATCCATGTTGTAGCATGTAGTGTTACCTAATTCTTTTTTAAGTGTGGATAATATCCCATTGTATGGATATACCTCAGTTTATTTATCCATTCATCAGTTCATGGATTTTTGTCTCCATATTTTGTGTTATGAATAATGGTGCTATGAGCATATGTGTACATGTCTTAGTGAGAATATATATTTGCAGTTCTCTTAAGTAAATGCCTAGGAGTTGAATTGCTGGGTCATATGGTAATTCTGTTTAGCTTTTTGAGGAACTGCAAAGCTGTTTTCCAAAGATCTGGCACCATTTTACATTCCCATCTTCTTCTATTAATATAGGGTTGGAGATTAAATCATATACCCCACCAAAGGCATGTTCTTAATCTGTGTTCCCTTGAGTGGGAACCCATTTATAAATAGGACCTTTTGAAGATGCTATTGTTAGTAAAGGTTTGGCCAAAGTCAATCAGGGCATGCCTTAATCCATATTACTAGAGGCCTTATAATGAGGAAATTCTTGTGATGTCTTTTTCTGGTATTATCGCGTATCATAGAATGAACTGGAAAGTGTTGGCTTGGATTTTTTTTGCAAGTTTGTGAAGGATTAGTATTCTTTAAATATTTGAGAGGTTTCACCAGTGAAGTCATCTGGTTCTGGACTTTAGTTTGTGGGAAGGTTTTTGATTACTAATTCAATCTCTTTAAATGTTATAGGTCTATTCAGATTTTTTATTTCACTTCAAGTCAGCCTCAGTAGTTGATATTGTTCTAGGAATTTATCCATTTTTATTAAGTTTATCTAATTTATTAGTATAAACTTGCTCATATTATTCCCTTTTAATCTTTTTTTAAAAATCATTTCTGTGAGTTTAGTAGTAATGTCCCCTATTTCATTCCTAATTTTAGTAATTTGAGTCATCTCTCTTTTTCTCTTGGTCAGTCTACTTAAAGGTTTGTCAATTTTGTTGATCTTTTCAAAGAACCACCTTTTGATTACCTTGTTTTTCTCTGATTTACTGTTCTCCATGTCATTTATTTCTGCTCCATCTGTATGCTTGTTTCGGGTTTATTTTGCTCCTTTTTCCTAGTTTCTTAAGATGAACGTTTGGGGCATTGAATTGAGATCCTTCTGTTTATTAAATACGGGTGTTTACAGCTCTAAATTTTCCTGCAAACACTGCTTTAACTGCTTCCCACCAGCTTTGGTATGTTGGGATTTGTTCTTATTTATCTTAAGTGATTTCTTCTTTTACCTGTTGTTTATTTGGGAATGTGCTGTTTAATGTCCATATATTTTGAAAATAGCCCAAATTTCATTCTGTTATTGATTTCTAATTTCAATCCATTTCAGCCAGATAATATACTAGTTATTATTTCAATCCTTCTAAACTCATTGAGACTTGTTTTATGGCCTAACATAAGGTCTGTCTTAGAGAATGTTCCATGTACACTTAGGAAAAATGTATATTCTGTGGTATTGGATGGAATATTCCATATATGTCTTTTTGGTCTAATAGGTTTATAGTGTTGTTCAAGTCTTTTATTTTCTTTTTGAGGTGCTGTCTAATTTTTCTATCCATTATTTATGAATTCCAAAAATAGATATTGGATTATGTTTGTAAACTGGCCTGTTTGTTAATTAGATTGTATTAGATTCAGAGATTTCACTTTTACTTAGTTAAATGATGATTAAGTCTTTGATTGGGCAACATCAGTACGATACTGAGTCCCCCCCCCCCTTGGTGGACTCATGTGGAGAGAATACAGCAGCTGAGCCTGGAGAGAAAGAGCCCCAGGAGAGAGACAACACTTATCCTAGCCGACAGTTGATATTGGAAGAAGCTGGGACCATGGAGACCAAATAGGAAGAGGGAGCTTGAAGCCTTGCTGACATTGGCACACATCTTGCTGCAACATGTGGCAACAGACTTTGATGAAGGAAGTAACTTACACTCTATGGCCTGGTAACTGTAAGCTTCTACCCCAAATAAACACCCCATTGTAAAAGTCAACAGATTTCTGGTATTTTGCATCAGCACCCCTTTGCCTAATCAAAGTGGAATATTGAGGTCTCCAAATAGTATTGTTTAATTGTTTATTTCTCCCTTTAATTTTTAGAGTTTTCATTTCATTTATTCCGGGTCCCTATTTTTCAGTCCATATATGTTTATGATTGTTATATCTTATTGCTGGATGACTCATTATAAAAGGAGACAACATTACCATTATAAAATGTCCTTCTTTTTTTCTAGTAATAAATTTCTAATTAATTTTACTTACAAACACTCCATATCCAACATATCTACACTGCCTCTTCCCCTCTACCTCCATTCCCTTCAAGCCTCCAATGCACTTTCTGTCTCTTTGAATTTATTTCTAGACATCTCTTATAAGTGACATCACATAATAATTATCCCTATGTATCTTACTTAGTTCACTGAGAATAATGTCTTCGAGGTTCATCCATTTGGCAGCATGTCTCAGAACTTCATTCTTTCTTAAGGTTGAATAATACTCCATTGTGTGTTTGAATCATATTTTTTTAATCCATTCATTTGTTAATACATACTTGGGTTATTTTCACTTTTTGGCTATTGTAAATAATGCTACTATAAACATTGATATATGTGTATCTCCTTGATACCCTGTTTTAACTTTCTCTTGGTATATATCTAGAAGTGGAATTGGAGAGTCATATAGTAATTCTCTACTTAGCTCTTTGAGGAATCTCATAATGCTCTCCACAGTGGCTTAATCACTATACATTCCCACTAACAACTTACTAAGTTTCTATTTCTCCATATCTAACAACACTTGTTAGTTTTCCTTTTTTTAAATAAATACCCATCCTTGCGAATGTGAGGAGGTACCTCATGCGATTTTGATTTGCATTTCACTAATAGCTAATGATGTTGAGCAACTCATCATATGCTTATTAGTCATTTGTGTATCTTCTCTAGAAAAATATCTATTTAAGCCCTTTACCTATTTTTTAATTTGTTTGTCTTTTTGCTGTTGCATGCAACTATTTTCTCCCATACTTTACATTATCTTTTTAATTCTTGATAATCTCCTATAAGCCACAAAAGTTTTTCTTTTTGATTAAATTGAATTTTTCTATTATTTATTTTGTTGCTTATACTTTAGCTGTCATATCTAAGAATATATTATGAATCCCAAGTCATTAAAATTTGTCCCTATATTATCTCCTAAGGCTTTTATATTTTTAGCTCTTGTATTTAGGTCATTGATACATTTATCTTATTTAAATAGTTTATCTGTAATCTGTACTTCCCATGGAATAGTTTCCATTGAATTTTTTTCTGTTACTAGGTCATACTTTCCCGTCTCCTTGTATATTTTGCTGAGAATGGAATATTTTTTAAATTCTGAACTGAATGTCTTTAAATTTTTAAGAAAAATTTAGTTGAGATCTAGACATTCTGAGTATTATGTTGTGGTAACTCTGGAAGTCTAGTTCCCCACTCCTCTTTCTGCCAGATCAAGTACAAGAAAAAGGAAAAAGAAAGATAAAAAGATGAAAGGAATAGAAAGAGAAAGAAATAAGAAAATAAGCACTAACTAACAGACAAAACTCCCTCCAAACAAAGTTGCACTGCCTCTCCATGTCTTTTGGTAGATGCCATTCAGTAGCTGGAAGCTGCTGCTGTCAAGGCCAAACCTGAGACCCTCATCCACATGGGTCTATGATAAAAACAAAAAAAAAATCCATGCAGAATAAGAAAGGAAAAACACCCACCCTACCCTTCAGGGGCAAAAAAGTGCTCTGGCTTTAAGTCCTGATAGATGCTGGTGGGATACCTGAAGCTGCTGCTGGCAAGAAAGCCAAAACTAAGTCTAGCATCTGTGCTGGATATTTAGAGAGCCACCAGAGCATGAAAGACCCACTTACAAAAGGGAGAAACCCAACACGAAAAGGGTTCACTGTTCTTTACATTATGGTGAATGCTTATGGGAGGTCAGAAGCCCCTGCTGCTCCAAGGGCTGCAACCTAGGTCAAAACCTGCACTGGGCCTTCAAGGGTCTGCCAGACCAATAAACACTCACATACAGAAGAAGAAGAAAACAAACAAGAAGGTGGGGTTGCTCTCTATGTCCAGTGGATGCTAGAGGTAGGCTAGAAGCTGTTGTGCCTAAGTACAGAAACCAAGGCTAATATCTGCAATGAGCCCTGAGTGGTCTGACAGACCAGGAAACACCCTAACACAGAAGGAAAAGTCTCCATGCTACCTGGTCATTTGGGGAAGAGGCGCCCAAATTCAAACTGAGGGGATTTGAACAGGGTTTAATTTGGGATGGGAAGCTAAGGTGACCCTATGGGTGGGTCCTTTGGGGCAATTCAATGTAGTACTGTTGTTGCTTCTACATCTGAATGTGTTTTAGGAATTTCTACGTTATATGCTTATACTCCCCACCCCATAAATGCCAAAGGGGATCTGCCACCAGGGAAAAGCCTCATGCAGAGAAAGTACAAATACTTTTGGGGGCTCATGAGTTTAAAAACTCCTTTAGACTACAAGTCTCTGTGACAGATGATATTGGAAAGTGGCGTCTCTCACAAAGGGAGGTAGCTACCCCAGGAGGTGCATCTTTAGATGCTGGGGTTTATCATCTCCCAATTACATCTTACTATGAGATTGTTATGGGATTCTTGTCAAAAATGACTCATGGAGGCCTTGTGACTTCTTGAGCTGGTATTTCTATTTTGGAATGATTGAACTCAGATTCCTTGACTAACCAGGTAGGAAGGGTCCATAAAGCCATACTTATCAAATGTTAATGGTATATTCAAGAATGCAGCTGGTCTGAAACCAGTGGCTTCTTAATTTTATGTGAAAAAGTGGTAGTTATTCTATTAGGAGAAACTTTATCCCCACTCGACTGCCTAAAGCAAAGCCAATGGATTTTCTTGATTTCACAAAGATCGTCCCAGGTGACTGGGCCTGGTTCCCTCATGATTCAGCTAAACTTAGACATGGTTGTGTCTACTTGGTTACAGTGGCTTTTCAGCCTCAGCCACCAACTGCAAATGGACCTAGTCATGAAATCTCGAGGTCATTCTCATAGCTCTGGCGAATATGCCTCTCAATGAGCATTGTTATATTTTTACTGACCCTTGTTTTTTTTTTTTTCCAATGGCCTAGCTCTTCAGTCTGCTACTTGGAAAACTACAGACTAGCAGATTAAAGACACTCTTCTTTGGGACCATAGACTGGGGAAATACATCATGTTACTAATTGCGTTACCTGAGCTATAGTTGTAGATGCCTGTGGTAGGGCCTTGTGCTCTGATGAGGCGGTGTGGATTCAAGCTGTTAATAAAGGCCTTACCACCCAGGTTGCCACCACTGCTGCTCGGATACCTCATTTTACCAGACATGGCCATAGATCCACCATCAGAGACTTGGCACCAAGTAAGCTGGCTCTGTATTTTTGAGGTAGAGGGTGCCACTGTCTGACAGACTTGTGACTTCTACCAAAAATTGTCTCATTTGTCTTGCAGTGGGGGAGATTGCATAACATAGGACAATGCCTTCACTGTTTCTAACAGATTGACTGAATTAGACTTTTAGACCCCCTGTAAGTACTATCAGTGGTGCCTCACTGTGGTTAATGATCTTTTAGTTCACAGTGTTGCTCTTTCAGTCTGGTCAGAATGGTTGGAAATCAATATCCAAAACAAGTGAGAAGATAAACAAATTCTAGTATTTATACAAGATAGAGCTTAGCAATATATAGGAATTAACCTCCTTATGTGTGTAACAATATAGATGAAAATCCAAAACATTTTTGGCTTGAAATAAGTCAAACATAAAAGAGAACATGCTGTCAACTTCTGTTTACATGAACTTTTTTATTAAGCATAACTAGTCTATGTGATAGAAGCAGAAGAGTGTTTGTTTCTAGATGGCAGAGACTGACTGGGACAGTGTTCAAAGAAACTTATTAGGTGATAGAAATCTTAATAGGGATGCAGTTTACACAGGTATATGCATTTTTCAAAACTGATTCAGCAGTATATGCAAGATAATTGCATCTCACTTGTATGCAAATTTTACCTTAATAAATAAAGAAAAACTAAATATGACTACTAGGTGATATGAAATGTGATGTGAAATTTCCAAGCCAAAGATATCTAAGCCAAGTTAGAACATACATTAAAGGAAAAATAAAGAAGAAAACATGAATACGTGTAAATAAAAAACATAAAGTAGAAGGTCAGAAAAGTCAAAATATATGAATAACCACAATTCCTCTTTTTAAAGACAGATATTTTCAGGTTGAGTAAATGAAATAAATTTTAAAAGCAAATGTTTAAATTCCAGCCACTATTGCTTTGCAAGAGACATCCATAAAACAATATGAATGCAAAATGTTGATGGCTAAAAGACAAAAAACTATCTAACAGGCAAATGCAACTAAAGGAACTACATTATGGCAATATCAGAAAACACATATTACCAGTCAGACAAAAGAAATTAAATGTTTCATATATTGTTGTAAGTATAATTTACCAATATGTTATATATCATGAATCTTTTATGCACCTAATGTCACAGCTTTAAAGTAAAGGAAATATTGTTAAAAATTTAAGAAGCCTCTGACAAAGTCACATTTATAATGGGAGAATTTAACACAATTCTCTCAAAAATTGACAGAAAATAGACAAAAAAAGCATCAATATGTATGATTTGACTTAATTCTGCTAATAATGTTGGACTTCCAATCTTTTAAAAAAACGTTGTCTCATGTTGCTTGAATCCTCACAAAAATTGTAATAGGCCACAGATAAAATTGCAAACACTTCTTCATAAAAGTCTGTAGAGAAGCTGGCACTCTGTTGTAATCTTGAGCGTACAAATTGTTATAGTCACTTTGTAAGGCAATTTGGCTCTATCTATCAAGATTTAAAATGCATATATATTTTGTCCCAAAGGATTTTGCTTATAAGAATATAGACCACAAAATTACTCACATTGTGCACAAGAATATATGAATGATGTTATTATATGGAGTTTCATTGTAATATGTTAAATTCATACTGTGGAACACCATGAATCCATTAAGGAGATATATGTACATATACATAAAATGCTTCAAATACTTATACCTGAGGGAAAATAATCAAGTGATTACAAAATAATATGGATAATGTAATCTCACTCTATGTATATGTAAATACTTGGAACAATGAAAAATGAGAAAGAAAGATTTGGATCCTAGAGGACGATAAAGTTTACTAAATGGACACTTCTATCTTTCATTCATAGTTTGAATGTTTTTATAGTCCAACATTCACATTTTACGTGTTTAATACAATATAATTTATGAAGAGATCATGTTCAGTGAAATAAGCCAGACACAAATGATCAAATATTGTGTAATCTCACTGATATGATATAATTAGAATGAGAGTCACAATAAAGTCAGAATCTAGAATAAAGGTTACCACATAATGAGGTGGGGGTAGGGAATAGAGTGTTAAGGCTTAAAATGTACAGTTTCTATTTGTTCTCATTTCCTAGGCTGCTCAAAGCAAATACCAGGAAATGGTTCAGCTTAATTAATGGGAATTTACTCATTTATTTTGAGGCTGGAAAAGCATCCCAATCCAAACAGCACCAAGGCGATGTTTTCTCCCCAAGGACGGTGGTGATCTGGGCTTGCTGTCTATGATCCTTGGTTCGTCTGCCACATGGCAATGCACATGGCAGCGCACATGGCAGCATCCCTTCCTCTCTTCCTTCCCTTCTAGATTATATTTCAGCTTCTTATTTCCTGTGGCTTTCTCTTTCTCATTGTCTGAATGCATTCGGTTTATAAAGGACTTCAGTAATAGCAAAAGACCCATTTTAGTTGAGGTGGGGCACACCCTAACTGAAGTAACCTCATCTAAAGGTCTTACTTTCAATGGGTTTACACCCACAAGAATGAATTAGATTTAAAACCTGTTTTTTTCTATAATACATACAGTTTCATACTACCACAAAGGCAATGGAAACGTTTTGGTAATGGATGGCAGTAATGGTAGCACAACATTGTATACATAATTAACAGCATTGAATTATACAGTTGAATGCTATCAAAAGGGGAAATTTTATGTTTTATATGGTACCATAATTTTAAAAAATCTGTGGAACCGCACAACAAAAACAGTGAAACTTAAGTTAAACCAAGAGCTATAGTTAATAGTACAATGATAAAAATACACTTTCATCAATTGTAACAAAATGTACCACACTAATGAAAGGTGTTAACAAGAGGATGGTATATGGGAATCCTGTGTTTGATGCATGGTTGTTTAGTAAATACACAACTTCTGTAATAAAAAAAATTAGGAAATAAATTTAAACTGTATATTACCAGTCCTCTAATTTTTTAAGACATTCTGACCCATTGGTTAATCAAAAAAGAAAAATAAAGCAATTTAGATTTTTAATTCACTTTTTAAAATCTGTTGAATGAATAATACGTTGAGTGAAAAAATAGCTCTTAGTATTTAAGGAATATATGGATTATATGAACAACAACCATGTACATATCTATACATTCATTTATTATATAGGATTTTTAATTTAAAATATCCTCATTTTTTTTATAAATGTATTTACTATCTCCACAGTCCTCAAAACTGCTTTGTACATGGAATTGATTTGTAGCCAAATAGGAGACGAAAACAATGAAGAGATTTTTCTTGATGTGAAGAGTAAACTGATATAATGCTGAGCTGAAAAAAATACGGACAGGGTAAATTTACAAAGTCATCAAGGTTTTTGTTACATACCATGCTTCATAATTTTAAACAAAATTGTGATTTGGAGACACTGAAATAAATTTTATTTAAATAAGTTTTATTTCTATCTTTGTCTAGGTCTCATCTATACCTCTTTGAATATGTTCAGAATTTACCTTTTTCATTGTATGGGATATTGCACTTAGATCAGAGGTTCTCAAATTTTCTCAGTTCTTGGAGTCCTTAGTGTCTCAGTAACATTTTCATGGTACCTCCGCCAAAATAAGTACTTTACAGTTCCATTTGTAAGTAGTTAGGTCCAAATAACTTGATAAGTACTTATTTCCTCACAATTTAGTATCCATTTGAAAAAATAAATAATTTGAAAAACGGTATATTATTTCTTTCTTAACCACAATTAGTTATTAACAGGGCATGAATAATAGCTGGGCACTGAACAACTTGTCAAACCTTGAAATCACGTTGGATATTGCCACCCTCATCTCCTTTCTCATTGATTGTTCTATTGTACTTATTTCTTATTACCTCAACCCTGGGAAATCCAAATTCACAAATATATGACATCACCAAAAAGAATTTACCATTATCTAAATTTGAAGCTGTCAAGAGCTTTGAGCTAATAGTTCACAAAGTGTCAGACAGACGTCAAAAGTTGGTGTGTTTCCATTGAAAGACTTATTTATCTTCCCCACCCCTATTTCCCACCATGTGTTTGCCATAGTCCAGAACATACTGGCCCACAATTTAGCAAGCAATGGACTAAATGGCTTTCAATTTTCTTTCAGTCCTAAAATTCTATGTTGAGAGACTTTCCTCACAAAATGTCACCCTGTTTTTATAGCAAGTAGATTTAAGGATGCTGTTACATTTTGAAACTTGAGCCCTTTATAATGAAAAATACTGAGATACAGCATATAGAGGGGTAAATGATTTGAAGCCAAATACATGGATTTGTACCCTGGTTGGATCCATTATTTACTCTCTGGGAACTAACAGGTCATTTAAATACTCTAAGCCTTGGTTACTTCAAATGTAAAATTAAGATAATGTTATATATTCTTCTTTGCAGTACTGTGACAATTAAATGAGGTAATACAGGTAAAATTCTCAACCAAACATTTAGCCCATTTTAAGTATAAATGTTACTATTAAAATGAGAATTTTAGTTGAGTCTGAATCCTTATTTGTAAGATGCTTTCTATAAACAATCAAGGGCCCCTATAATGTCAGGTGTGCCACTAATTTAAGCTAGAAGATTGGGACTGAACAATAAAGCTTTTAGAACCAATTTAAATAAATATGTATAATTTTTCTGAATAGTTTCTAACTTGTTTAACAACGTATCAATTTTTCATAAATAATTGTGCATTGGTTTCTACTTATTTCACATGAGTATAATCCAAAAACCATGATTACTCTATTTCTTAGCTCATCCAAAGTATTAAAAGACGGCATTATCCTAGGAAATAATTAACCACGTAACTTATTTTTATTATTTTTAAAACCCATAGAATGAGACAAAATAGTGTTTTCATAGTTCACTAGGTGAATTTTGTGTCTTATCACAGTTTGTAAGTCAATATCTGAAGATAGGAGTAAATGAACCATGAATTTTCTTATTTAAAAGTAAAGAATACTGTTTTCACATTTCACTAAGTGAATAATGTGTGCTAACACTGCTTATAATTCCATGTCAGTATATAGAAGTTAATGAAGCATGTTTTTAGATTTCAAGAGTAAAGAACACAATATTTTGAGTTGGCTATTTGAATCCTGTGTGGTATCATTGTCCATACGTCAATATCATTACATACAAGTGATTGAAGCATGCATATTAGTTTTTTAAAATATGCAACATGGTATTTTGAATGTTCACTATGTGAAACCTGTGTTTTAACATTGTAAATCAGTATCAGTACATTGAAATGAATGTAGCAGGCATTTCGTATTTTTAAATAAAGAACATAGTGTTTTCACACAAAAAACACAAAAAACCCATATTGTAAAATTAATTAAATGATTTAAATATGAGCTTACATTTAATAAAAGTTTACATATACATATATTTTTAAATATTTTATTTGTTTCTCCCCACTCCCTCATTGTTTGCACTTGCTGTGTCTGTTCAACTTCCTTGTCTCTTTAGGAGGCACCAGGAGCTGAACCTAGGACCTCTGATGTGGGAGGGAGGTGCCTAATAGTTTGAGCTACCTCCTTTCCATGCTTTATTGTGCTCTCATTATGTTTTTTCTTCTTGTGTCTTTTGTTCTGTCAACTCACCATGCCTGCCCATTGTGCCAGGTCACCATCTTCTTTAGGAGGTACTAGGATCCGAATCAGCAACCTCCTGTGAGGTAGGTGGGAGCCCAGTTGCCTGAGCCACATCCGCTTCCCAAAATTTATATTTAATATAATAGTTCATCATCAAACTAAAGGGTAAAGAATAATATCTCTTTCTGAATCTTTCTTCTTTTTCCCACTTAAACTTTTTGTTGGTTTTTGAAACTTCCCTCCCATGCCTGTCACATAATTTGTCTCAATATGAGCAAAATAGATCTTGAAATCTATGTTATTTATTTCACCCTTTCTGAGAGAAGAGCAGACCTGAAAGAGAAAGAGAGAGGGAAAGAGAGAGCAAAAGCACACATGAGAAGAGAAAATCAATCTACACCATTTGAGATAGCTGTACCTTGCTTTAAGGGTTGATTTAAGTATTAACTTAAAAAAAATTCCTTGATTCAAATAATAATTAATAGCTAAGTTTTAGAAATGATGAAAAGAGTAGAGTTAATATCTCATTTGACTTTCTTTGTGACTCTAAGACATGATTTACTACATACGTCAAGCACATGATATTAATGGACCAGCACTTTTCCTATAAACTCTGGCTTCACTGAATATTTTTAAAAAAATATAACTTAATTTTAAGTTAGCTTTATTTATCTATTTTTTATTATTTATTTATTCCCCCCCCCTCGCATCTTGCTTGCTCTCTCCTCTCTGTGTCCATTCACTGCGTGTTCTTCTATGTCTGCTTGTCTCCCTTTGTTGCATCATCTTGCTGCACCAGCAGCTCTCTGTGGACATGGGCCATCAGCTCTCCATGGGTGCAGGCCAGCTTGCCTTCACAAGGAGGCCTTGGGACGCAAATCCAGGGCCTCCCATATGGTAGACAGGAGCCCAATCGATTGAGCCACAGCCACTTCACTCACTGAATATTAAATGAAAAAAAGAAGTTCCAGCATAATGTCAGAGTCTAGTGATCATGTTCCAGTTGGTCTGCTAGGGGAGGGATTATGGAGCACAGAAGAAATTCAAGTGTAGTCATCATCTCAAATATAGCAGGCAGAAGATGCTCTGTCAGGACTGAGTGAAAAGAATCTGCACACTAAAATACAGGAAACTGAAAAACAGTAAAAATAACCAGAATAAATTAATATTCCTGGCATGAAATAATTGGTGTGGCTACTGATATGCTCCAAGACAAAGACAACTACCTACTGACCCAAAGGAAGAACAACAGTATCCCAAAAGGACTCTACGAATCTCTCTCTAGAATCACAAAGAATTTATCTCCATGTTCCCCAGGCATTTTCCTCTACCTCTACTCTCTCAGTGGTACTCAAAAGAGGGTGGTTCCTTCCCTGTATCTCCCCACCTCCACCATGGACCAGCACAGAAACTCAGCACAAAACGATTACCCTATGTGCTTGCAGAGTACTTTTATTCTTGATTTAGAAACTAAGTATGATTGGGGCTGAGGGAAGGAAAAGGCAGACTGAACTGAAAGAACATGGCTGAAAGCTGGGATAGGTGATGTTATTAGAAAGAGACTTGTCATTGAAGTATCTGTCAGTGCAGCCCCTTTCCACAATCCATCATCTATGTCCAACTCTTTTTAACAGTCCCAGATTTGAGGAGACAGAAGTAGGTGGCAGCAAAATGATGTGTTTTTGGAGTAAATACAATCATTCAAGATTGTAAAGAGAGATGAAATTGAGTAGATCAGCCAATGGGAGGCTTTTAAAAATAACAGCCTAAGAATTAGTATCTGATTATTAATAAATGGGCAAGTATCTTAAGATTTAACTGCATTGATTTCCCATGTGTAACTTTGGTGTTTGATCTTTTATTTTCCTTTGTAAATCAAAACAGCACTTTACTATCTATTTCTCTCTGTGTTACTTCAAAAGAGTATCAAATATAAACCATTTTTAAAGCTGATTTTTTTTTAGGTCAGCAAAAAGAGTTTATTAAGAAATGAGAGAAAAGAGAAAATTACACACCCAGACATGGATGTGGGTTAACTCCAGGCAAAGAGGAGGCTTGAGGTCGGGACGCAGCCTTTGTCAAAGTCCTTCTTCACTCCTCCCCTTTCCCAATGTTTAATTAAGCCCCACCGTTCGCAGTTCTTTACTGATTTGGGGACTATTTTGTTGATGCAGACCTGTTTTATTTTCCTCCACATATTAAAAACGATTGAACTCAGACTACACAGAAATCAAATGGCTCAGTCATAAACTTGAATGCTCCATAGGCACTCAAAAATATGTCCATTTCACAATTACTTTGAAATAATATCCCAATGTCATTTTAATTGGCTGGCTTTTTTTTTCTATGATTGTTCAGTGATCCAGTCTCTTGAGAAAGAATGTGTATATCTGTGTGTGTGTTCTATTGCAACACAAATGGAATTTTAAAAATGGTACTTTATGCTGTTTTCAACAAGAGTTTACTTAATTCTTGCATACGTATATATATATAGGCATTGAACATTTTAAAATGGAAAAACAAAAGCAGCTATAGAAGCCTATTGCTATTTGTCCTTTGTTATGTTACTTAATGTCTTTCTTTGAACCCCAGTCTGCCTTATGTAAATTGGAGATAATAATCCTTACCTTGTAAAGTTAGTTTTGGAATTAAAGATGATGCAAATTAAGCTCCCAGGGTATGTGTGCCACAGGGCAGTCGTTAATTATACATGGGTCAATCCTCAATGAGTTGTCCCTTTATTAAGGAAATACAGGGCTTTGCAGATCATTGGAGATGGGTTCAAATCCTCAACTCACCATTTAATTTCTGTGTGATCCTAAGCAAGTCTATCTCTGATCTTCAGTTTCCAGTTTAATAAATCACCAATTTCGTCCAGAGAGATTATAAAATAAGCTCCCTGTCAGAATGTTCATACTTTTAATAAGTTTCCCAGTTTATATCATTCTGACACTATAAAACAATATCTTATCTCAGCTGGATCTATATCTGTTAGGTTGTTTGTCTGAGTCATGGCACTTGCTGAAATACATCAGACTCTTTGAGCCTTACATTTTTGTTTTTGTTTTTGAGTGCATAAGTATTATAGCACATCTGGCATGAAAGCCCCCTTAAACAACCATAGGGAAAAAAAGCTGGTCAATTAAAATGATATTGTGCTATTAATTCAGAATGATTGTAATGGAAAATCCCAGGAAAGGTTTTTTTTGGTATAGGATTACCTGCAAGCCACTATTTATAGCTATATTAAACCTAGAAAAATCAACCACAAATCTTTGTAAATTTCTTACTGGCAGCAATCATGTATTGTCCCATCAGAAAATAGAGACTGTTCCTTCTGCTACTTCTGTGTAGGCTGTGGCATGTGGTAGATTACTGAGTACAGAGTTAATAAATGCTAGTAAAAGGATGAATTGGTTATATTAGCTGTAGGTCTACAAATTTGGGTTCAAAAATCTTAGACTTCCCAAATTAAGTTTTGGTATAAATGCAAACAAATGTATATTTTAAAGGGAAAATCTGTGTTATGTGACATGCGAATGAAAAAGTGAGGTGTCCAACACATTTTACATGCCCATAATTATTTATGTATAGAGGAAAGCATGTTCCAATACCATGTGAGGCTCTTTCCAACACTTCTATTTTCATTATGTTTGATTGTAGAAGTCAATTTTGCAAACAAGATCTTCCTTTGTGTGTTCAATATCCTTATTTCTTATACATATTTCAAAAGGAAACGTGCCAGCTCCCACCCCCATCCCAGCCCTTGCCCATTTTGAGGACCATTTTTCAGGGAAATGGGCATTCAATGTTTGCAGACCTTTTGACTTATTGTACTCAAGAGTAAAACTTAATTCCTTTTCTTGGAATATATCATACTTCCTATAATGTTTTGGACAAGAACCCAAAAAGGTATTATATCTATCTAAAATTTGCTTTTCATTTTGAGCTACATACTAGGTACTTCTCTGATTTGCTTTAATACAAAGGGCGTATTAACAACTTTTTTCTTACACTACACCAATCTGGTTTTTAATGAGTTCTTAATGGGATAATTGGAAACTTAAGTCATCATTGCCTTTGTACGTTCTCAACATCTACAGCTAAGGGAGTCTAGTGATGTCCTTATCACTTTTCAAAGCATCTTTTCCCAGCTGTGCCATTACTTAATTTATCATCAGATGTGAGTGATCTAGTTTCTCTATGTCCTAGCTTCTTTCAAAACAAAGTAGAAATATAAAGCAAGTATCCTTGTAAGATGAGGTATTTTCCTGGCAATGTTTCTTAGGCTCTTAACCAGTGTGAGTTGTGATCTTAGTTTAAATTTTGGATCCTTTAGTTGAATTTGTCATAGGAGGACTTCTGAATTTTAATTTTAAAAAGTCAAGCTCTAAATGACTTAACCAGTGTGAGTTGTGACCTTAGTTTAAATTTTGGATCCTTTAGTTGAATTTGTCATAGGAGGACTTCTGAATTTTAATTTTAAAAAGTCAAGCTGTAAATGACTTAACCAGTGTGAGTTGTGACTTTAGTTTAAATTTTGGATCCTTTAGTTGAATTTGTCATAGGAGGACTTCTGAATTTTAATTTTAAAAAGTCAAGGAGCAAAATGTTCATTATTTTCTATAGCCATTGAAACATATTGTTTTTAAATAATGATTATTGCCATAGATGTTTATAACTCCCAAAATTTAAAATATCTTAGTAAAATATAAGTGAACCAAACACAGATTCATTTCCATGGCAGAAAAATTATTTTATGGCTTTTCTCCCCCAATTAACATTGATAATGGAGTTTGTTCCAAAAGAAAGCAACGTGTCTTCAACAGTACTTTGCAAGTGTGTTTTCTGAAATGCAATTTCTATAAGAGATTAATTGGTGTTCTACCGAACAGTGATTCTCTGACCAATAAATTTAAGTAATGAGTCAATGTTAAATCGTTTTTGTTGCTGATAATATTATTCTTTTTTATATTGTTGAATTAAATTTGCTCATATTTTGTTAAGAATTTTTGTGCTACTTAAAAGAGATATTTATCTGTAGATTTCTTTTCATGTAACATGTTTGTCTGTTTTTGGCACACTTATTCTGGTCTCAAAAAATGTGTTGAGAAGTGTTTCCTTTCTTCCTCCTATATTTTCTTAAAGAGTTTCTATAAAATTGGTACTTCCCTTAACTTGTTGAGTTTTCTTTTTCTATTCTTTTATTTTTGTGAATTTGAAATCAAGTTATTTTTTTTTTAATTGGAATTATTTCTTCCTTAATCGTTCAATAGAATTTGCCAATGAAGTCTTCTGGGCCTAGAATTTTCTTTGTAGAAAGGATTTTAATTTTGAATTAAATTTCTATAAAAGATACAGATCGATGTAGACATTTGTAGCAGTTTGATATGGTTATGAATTCCAAGAGTAGATATCGGATTATATTTGTAATCTGGTCTGTACCTGGGAGTGATTAGGGTTCTGACTGGGCCACGTCATTAGGGTGTCATTAGGGCAGATAAAAGACATGGCAAAGGACAGAGTTGAGGGTTTTTGATGTTGGAGTTTTAATGTTGGAGTTTGATGCCGAACCCTTAAGCTGGAGCCCTGGGAATTAAGCTCACAAAGGAAGCCGAAGCAAGCCCCAGGAAGAGAGGAACCCTGAATCCAGAGAGAAGCAAGACCCTGGAAGAGAGGAACCCAGGAAACCTGAGCCCTTGCAGGCATTGGCAGCCATCTTGCTCCAACACATAAAAATAGACTTTGGTGAGGGAAGTAACTTATGCTTATGGTCTGGTATCTATAAGCTCCTATTCCAAATAAATACCCTTTATAAAAAACAACCAATTTCTGGTATTTTTGCATCAGCACCCCTTTGGCTGACTTATACAGCATTCTATTTCTTTTTGCATCAACTTTAGTATTTTGTGGCTTTCAGGGAACTTATCCATTTCTTCTGAGTTGCCAAATTTATTGCCATGAAGTTGGTTTACATGTTCCTTCTTATACTTTTATTCATAGTGTATATAGTAATGTTTCTTCTTTAAATGTCAATATGGATAATTTGTATTTTCTCTTTTTTTCCGTGATTAATTTAGCTAGAGTTTTGTTGATTTTATGAACTTTTCAGATAAACAACTTTTGTTTTCCTTAATTTTCTCTTTAATTTCAGGTCCTGTCTTTATTATTGTCTTCCTTATTATTTACTTTGTGTGTATTTTCTCCTTTTATTCATGCTTTTTTATTCTATTAATTTAACCTTTTCTATTTGTAATAAAAGTATTTATATGTATAATATCCCTCTAAGAAGTTTCTTTAGTTGCTTCCCTCAAATTTCAATGTTTGTTTTCATTATTACTTAATTCAAAGTATTTTTTTCATTTCTCTTTTGCATTTTTTCTTTGATCCATGCTTTATTTAGAAGTATGACAGTTACTTTGGAAAATTGATAGTATAGACCTTGAGAAATGGTTAAACACTCTATAATTGTTTATATCAAGGACATAAGGCATGCTTGGAATATAAAGCATAAGTAGAAAATAGTTAGGAAAATTGCTTCAGGACTGGGTCATTTAATTGTACAATAAGACCCCACAGATACATAGCATATTCAGCTTCAGTCCCCGTGACAATAAGACCCAAGACAGAGTCAGATCTGAGGGACTGACATTAGTGTGAAGGATATGTCTTCTGAATTAGAGCAGTCATGATAAAACAGATTAGGAGAACCTTTGGTTGAGGATGTCAAGCTTGATGCAGAACAAAAAATTACAGATAGGAAAGAGCCAAAAAGCATACCAATCTCAGATTAACAAATTTTTCTAAATAATTTCTGTAATATTTTATTATTAGAAAAGATTTCATTCTTCTATAGAGGACAAGAAAACAAAGACAATGCATAAATCTGTTAAGAAATATTAAGCATAAATAGTAAATAAGCTAGTAGTTTTCAAAGTATGGACAAAACTCACAGTATGTGAGTTAAATATAGACAATGCCTAAATGTGTAGCTTGTGAGACAGAGACAGACTTAAATAGAGATGATAAGTTAGAAACCCAAAAAGCATGTGAAAGATGGAATACATGGAATATATGTAATTACTGGACCAAACAAAGATATTGCTTATTGACAGAAAGAGATAGAAATTCATAAGTTATGATCATATCCTTCTGAGCATATTTCTTTGTATATCTATAAATTCACCATTCATTGGTTACAACCAATATAGTCCCATTCTATTCTTACCACATGTTCTTTGCCCATGAAATGCAGATAAAAATCATAGCTGTTCAGCAAGGTACTTGGAGACATACATCTTTGCTCTTAGGTCCCTTGGATAGAACAATCATATGTTTTGGCTCTAGATAATTTCAATTTGTACCCTTCCCCCAGTTATTCAGATCTCAACTCTGGTCCTCATCATTATACCATCAGAAGAAAAGAGAAAGCTGATGTGGCAGAGAGAGAGAGAGAGATAAGGTAAATGAACATTTTATATAATCCAGGTTCAGGTAGTATGGTCTTTCACCTGCTTGCATCCTTTCCTAAGTGTGTAAAGTGGTATTCCAATGCTTTCCCTTTACTTTTGTGTATTTAAATTGATTTAATAAACTATGTTATTTGAGCATCTTATTTTGGTCTGTAAGCCTTTCTGTTCTGAGACTTCCAGGATTTTAATCGAAGACTACTATTTTATCAAGGTAATTTCCTACACAATAATTACCAAAATAAAAAAAAGTTATTTTAACCAAGATTATGAGCTTTCTATTGATATAATTTCTTAAGTTTAATTTCGATAAAGCTTTTGAAGAAAGTTTAGCTAAAAACTCTATAACATATGATTGTAGGATTAAACATACATTTAAGCCACAGAACGAAGTTACTCAAATTATCAAATTATTTCAAGTTACTGGCAAAGAGCTATCATACATACACACACACACACACACACTATATAGACATACACACAAAAATAGTTCTCAGATTTTGGTTCTACCAAGGATTTAAAACTAAAGTGGCAGTTGAAAATATTTTTTAACAAAGTCAGTTCAATAAATATTTACTGAAGGCCTACTATTTGCTAGGAACAAGGTAAAAAATCGATGTTAGTTTAACTTTGAATATTGAAGTAAACATATTATTGGTATCGAACTATTGGCATTGGTCTATATCCTTTCGTGAGTTATTATGTGTTATAAAAATGCTTGTATTTAAATCACAGAGTTACTTTAAGAAATGTTTATTTGCCATGTGTCAGCATGTATGTATGATGAAAAGTAAAATCCCCTTTACAATTTATTATTGAAATAAATGTTTAAAGATTTATTCGAATTATATAGATTTATAATACACTCAAACATTATATAAATCTAAGATGGAACTAATGTTTTTTTAAACTAGATATTGATTGGTAAGGTCAACTTTAAATAACTTTTCAGAATAGTATTGTTATCACATGAAATTATCCCTTGGTTAAACCCATCCTTCTTCCCTCACTAAGTATCAACACATTTAAATGTGTATATACTTTAAATGTATTAAGAATTAAGTATGCTATGATTTGTTTTTAACTCATCTCCAGCTTTAAACAAGGTGCCTTTTCCCCTTCTTTGTCATGGATACACACTGACACTTGAGTCAGATAAATCACCCATTTCCTTTGGGAACCAGCCAGAATCTGTTAGCTATGTGTTACACTGTTTTAAACCTGTAGCAGTAAACTGTCAGTCCTTTGTCAGTCACTTTATTCAAAGAACTTTTGTGCTATAGGGGACTCACAGTACTCACAACAGTTTCATTAAAGAAACAGGATGTGATTAGGAGGCAGAAATCTAAGGGAATTGATGAACTTCCTTCCTGGTGGTAGCCAAAATTATCCTGGACAAACAAAACTGGACTGAGCACTACTGCCTGAGTGCTGATGGTGTTTTTCCTAATGAACCCTTTGTTTTAGAAGCAAGGGAGGGTGCTAGTCACAACAAAGTTAGGGGTATGCACTGGAGCCAGACTCTCTGAGTTCAAATCCGTGTTGAGCCACTCAACTGCCATGGAACATTAGGCAAGTCACTTGATCTTTATGTACCTCAGTTTCTCCATCTGTGAAATGGATGTAATAAGAGATAGTACTTGGTAAGATTGTTGTGAGAATTTAATAAATTAATATTTGTGCTTAGCTCAGCACCAGGGGCTGTAGGAAACACACAAGTGTTAGTTAGTATTGCTTTGATTTTTGAAAAAGCAGCAGCATAAACTCTTGAAAACTTGAGTAATCTTTAAAGTAGAAAGTTCCTTTATGGTCAAGACCATACACACATACGGACACACACACAGGGGTGTGATGGGAATAGGAGGTATGGCTCTACTTCAGGCATGTTTTAAACGAAATGGGAACTCGAGAAGTCCCATGCCATGGTTTGTGAAGAGAAGAACAACTTGTTCTTGGCCTGTGGTTTGTTCTTAAAGGACCATGATATTCAAGGACACCATCGTGGACTTTGAACAATGAATCAATTGAACTAGCTTTTAACTTCTTTCACATAGTCTCAAAAACTACAGAAAACATGTACTAAAAATTCGTTAAAAAATACCCAATTGGCAAACATTGTCTTTGGAATTAAAAAAATATATATTAAAATCTTACTGAACTATGATTTTTTTTGTTAATTATTTAAATTCCAAGAAAGATTATTATTATGGTAACTTCTGTGAGGTTTAGTTTATTTTTACTTCTTCATACATTGTACTTTTATGAGTTATCTTAAGGCAGTTGCAAATTATTTCATCAATCTTGGTCTTTGCTTTTAATTTATAAAGTGGCATTTACTTGTTCATTGGTGTGAATAATTTTCAATATCTAGCCAAATAGCCTGTGGCAACAGAAAATGTTAGACTTTTTTGTGTGAGTACAATGTAACAAGAACAAATTATGCAGCAAATCCTACTTCATTTAATTGCAGGCTTTCACATGTCTAATTTGAAAATTTTTTTTTTCTGTAATTAAGAAAGAAAATTTGATCTAAATGTTCTGGAGGCAAGTAGTATAGCAAATAATCTTATGACTATATTCATTTTCAACATTGCTTTATACTTATTCTGTTATTTGATTTCCTTAATTTGACCAAATACTTTATATATAATCATTTAGCTCCTCTTGTACCAGAACTTTCATGTAGTAGAAGCTGGACCAATTTATAAATGTACAACAATTTATTATTCCTATGACTCAGAGTGCACTTTTCACCTTATTTTATGTAGAAAAATCCCATGTTGTGACACCTCTCCAATAGCTTGGAATATTCATGATAGACAAAATGTGTTAAAAGTGTGCTGTCAGGGAGAACTGTGAGCAGGTGGCAGGGTAGGAGGCTCCAGGATTCAGTCCCTTCACTAGAACAATTATTGAACAGGCAGGGACAGTCTGAAACAACTGTTTTGAAACTCTGGAGTCCAGCAGAATACTGTAGTCTCCAGGGAAAAGACTGATAAATTATGGTAAAGACTAGTAAATTGCACTCTCTCTGGGAGGCAGTTGCCATGTTCATGCCCCACTCTTGCTACAGACTGCTATGGGGTCCTACCCCTGAGTAGCTCACTGGGGACAGAAAGGGACATAAAATCATCTTCCTCAAGATTAGGGCTGGGCATGGCCAATAGCTAATCACAGACTTCTTAAAAAGATTTATTTATTTATTTATTTACTTCTCCCATCCCCCTCATTGTCCTCTCTGTGTCCATTCGCTGTGCATTCTTCTGAGATTGCTTGTCTTCCCTTTAGGAACCAGGAACTGAGCTTGGGACGTTCTGGAATGAGAGAGAAGTATTCAATTTTTTAGTCCACCTCAGTTCCCTGGTCTGCTGCATCTCTTATTTTCTTTCCTTTGTTTCTCTTTGTGTAGAATCATCTTGCTGTGCCAGCACTCCCTTGGGCCAGCTTGCTAAGTAGGCCAGCTTGCCTTCACCAGGAGGTCCTGGGCATTGAACCCTGGGATGGGAGCCCAATCACTTGAGCCACATCTGCTTCCCATGATCACAGTGTTTGATTAGTGACCTCAGATTACTAAGACCCCAGCTTTAAGGATGGCCATGGTTTCAACCTGCCCTGAGCAAAGTTGCTATGCTTCTTCAGGGCTGTGGGGGACAATTGAAAGACTGCATTTGCTGGCCAGATTGAAAAACTACAGTGTGTGTGTGTGTGTGTGTGTGTGTGTGTGTATCTGAATATGTATAAAAGGAGAAATATTAAGTTATATAATAGAATATTTTTTAAATCCATGAAACTGCAGTACACAAACTGCGAACCCTAAGTTAAACCATACAATAGAGTTAATAGTACAATTATAAAAATGTGCTTTCATCAATTATACCAATGTACTACAACAATACAAGGTTTTAGAGAAGGGAGACACACTTAAATTTTGTGTGTGATAATTCTGTAACAACCTCTCAAAAAAAAAGTAATTTTTTTAAAGTGCTCAAAAAGATGAAGGAAAATACAGGAAGGCACTAAAGGAAAACAATGAGTAATATAAGAATCTTAGTAATGAGATAAAAATTTTCAGAAAGGAACCAAACAGAAATAGTGGAGTTGAAGACCACAATAACTGAATAAAAAATTCCCAGGAGGGTTTCAACAGCAGATTAGGGTTGGCAGAAGAAAGAATCAGTGAAATCAAAGGCAAGACAATTGACATGAGTCTGGCTGAGGACCAGAAAGAAAAGGAATCGTAAAAAGTGAAAATAGTTTAAGAGACCTCTGGGACCACATCAAGTGTAACAATGTAAACATTATGGGAATCCAGAAGAAGGAAGGGAAAGAGGCAAAAGGAATAATTAGAGAAATAACAACAGAGAATTTCCCACACTTATCAAAAAATGTGACTATACACATTCAAGAAACCCAGAGAACACCAAATAAGATAAAGATGAAGAAAATTAGACTTGTCATACATTGTGAACTCAAAGGACAAGGGAAGAGATCTGATTGCTACAAAAGAAAAACAATATGTTATGTACAAATGAGACCCAATTACTTTGAATGCTGATTTCTCATTATAAACATGGAGACAAGAAGGCAGTGTGTAGAAATACTTGAAGTGCTGAAAGAAAACAAATGCCAACCAAGAATTTTATATCCAACAAGACCTTCTTTCAAAAATAAGAGAGATATTTAGACATTCCCAAGAAAACAAAAGCTAAGGGAGTTCATACCCACTAAGGTTCCCATATAAGCAATGATAAGTCAAGTTGGAGGACTCACACTTCTTGATCTTAAAAGTATTACCAATCCACAGTTATCAAAACAGCATAGTACTGGTACAAGGACATACATATAGACCAATGGAATCAAATTGAGAGTTCAGAAACCAACCTTCACTTTTATGGTCTAGTAATTTTTTGACAATTGGGAAAGAATAGTCTCTTGAAAAATTTTTGGGAAAACTGGATTTCCATTTGCAAAAGAATGAAGAAGGAGCCCTACCTCATACCATGTACAAAAATCAACTAAAAAAATGCATCAAAAATCTAAATATAGATCCCAGAACTATCATACTCCTAGAAAAAAAATGTGGGGAAGCACCTTCTGGACTTGTGTTAGCCAATGGTTTCTTAGACTTTATACTCAAAGCAGAAGAATAAAAAGAAAAAAAAAAATTAGATAAATGGGACCTTATCCATATTAAAAACTTTTGTGCCTTAAAGGACTTTGTCATAAAAGCAAAATGACAGCTGACACAGTGGGAGAAAATATTTGGAAACCATATATCTGATAAAAGTTTAGGATCCAGCATATATAAAGAAAACCTTCAACTTAACAACAGAAAGATAAACATCCCAATTTAAGAAGCAGGTAAAAGGCTGGAATAGATATCTCTCCAAGGAAGATAAACAAATGGCTTAAAAACTCATGAAAAGATGCTCAACATCATTATTCATTAGGGAAATGCAAATCAAAAGCACAATAAGATACCATTTCATACCAAAATTACCAATAAAAAAATAAAATTACTAGTGTAGGAGAAAATGCAGAGAACTAGGAATACTTATTCACTGCTGGCGGCCTAGCAATCCTAATAATAGGTATATACCCAGATAAATTGAAAGCAGAGACTTAAACAGTTATTTGGACTCTGTTTTAGTTTGATAGGCTGTCAGAATACAATAATCCAGAAACGGTTGGCTTTTACAATGGGGGATTAATTTATAAGCTTATAGTCTGAAGCCATGAAAATATTCAAATCAAGGTTTCAGCAGGTGATGCTTTCTCACCAGAGACCAGCTGCCAGTGATGCTGGACTTCTGTGACATACAGCAAGGCACATGGTAGTGTCTTCTGGTCTCCCTTCTCTTCTGGGTTTCATTGCTTCACTTCTGGTTTCTTCTGACTTTCTCTGTAGGTTTGTGGGTTTCTCTGTTGCTCTCTCCATATACATTCCATTTATAAAGGACTCCAGTAAGAGGATTAAGACCCACCTGGATCATGTCTTACTGAAATAATCTAATCAAAAGTCTTTAACTGAAATAACCAAATCAAAGAGCCCTATCTATTAATAGGTTCATATCATCAGGAATGGATTATCTCTAAGGACTTGATTTTTCTGGGATCTGTAAAAGCCTAAAACTACTACAGACATCGATGTTCATAGTGGCATTATTCACAATTGCCAAAAGATGGAAGCAAACCAAGTGTCCATCAACTAACGAATGGATAAACAAATGTGGTCTATACATATAATGGAGTATTAAGCTGTAAAAAGGAATGCAGTTCTGATACACGCAACAACATGGATAAACCTTGAAGAGACCAAGTTGAGTGAAATAAGCCAGACACAAAGGACAAATATTGTAATGATCTCACTGACAAGAAATAACTAGAATAAGCAAACGCATAGAGTCAGAATCTAAAATATAGGTTACAAAGGAACGAGATAGAGATAGGGAATGGGAAGGTAAGGCTTACTGTGTATAGGGCTCCTATTAGGAACTATGGAAATGTTTTGGTAATGGATGCTGGTGGCGGTTTCACAACACTGTGAAAGTAAGTAAGAGCACTAGAATATATAACTGAATGTGGTTAAAGAGGAATTGTTAGACTGTAGATACTAGAATAATAATTTTATGAAAAATCCAGATTCACAGAAGGCAGTCTACCCTAAGTTAAACCATGGGCTGCAGTTAATAGTACAATTATAAAATGTGCTTGCATTCATTGTAACAAATATACCACACCAACGCAAGGTACTAATAACAAGGCATTATATGAGAATTCTGTATTGTATGCATGATTGTTCTATAAACCACCAACTTCTCTAATTAAAACAAAAAATCTATTTAAACCTCAAGAAAAAAATATGTGCTGTCAGGCATTAAAACTCAATCCCGTGGTCCACCAACAAGGTTCTGCAACCCACAGGGTGATGAGCTCCTGCTCACAGCCAGGGTGGATCTGGTGTATGATGCTATCTTTGGACCATGGCAATATCTGTCTCTGCTAAGCAGTGATGAATGTGGCCCAGGAGGTCCTTTAGTGTCTGGTCACCCACTGCAGCTATCAACCGCAAAGCAGAGCTGCAGAGTAAAACGCAGGAGGTGTGGAAGAAATTGATGTTGCCAAAGTCCAAGGAGCAGCAGTCCAAGCTGAGGTTGGGGGCACCGTTCCACTTGTCCATCTCTAATCTCTGTTTTCCCACGTATGCATACTTCAGTCCTACTATGGCTGATGGGTGAAACCCAAGCCCTCTGAAGGCCTGCTCTCGCAAGACATGATCATTCTGCAAATTAGAGCTACAACACATTGCTATGAAAAGTCAGGCTGGATTTAAAATCTACTGGCATTCTCACAAAAAAATTCAATATTCCACTGTCATGGACAGAAAAAAAAAAGGTTGCTCCGTTTCTTCAGTTATAAATCCTGACTGTGGTAAAATTTTGACTGTGTGCAATTTTTTTTTACAATTTTAATATTTTACTTTTTCTTACTGATAGTGACTATTCAGAGTTTTAAGTGATTATCATAAAAAGTATCTATAATTATCATTTTCAGCATAAAACCTTATAGAGAGAAGTTAAGGTTATAGAAGCAAACCCAAATTTCTCATTAAAACTCTCAAAATTATTTTGTGAGATTTTATGCACATTTAATATTTAAACACTTTTAATATTTTCCACTTTTTTGTCATAATTAGGTAATATACATAAAATGTAAATTCTTTACTAAGTTCCAGTGAACGTTATCATTTTCTCTGTGCCATGACTCTGTAAAAAATTCTTGGAAGCTCAGTTTATTAGGACTTTTCAGTGATTCATATGCCAGCAAGTTTCACCAAGTCTCTTTCAAAACTGGGCACTTGGCCTTTCCTACTGATTGCCTGTGGCAAGTAAATCACTCAGCTTCAAAGGAACTCAATCCTTTCCTCTATCTGTAAAATATCATAACATTTCATGGTCCCATCAGACCACGAATAATGTGTCTTGTACTGGACTACACACTAAACTGGAAAAGTGTTCTGCAAATTCACCCTCCCTGCCAGCTGCCTGGGACAAACAGGTCATCCAGTTGTCTTCTTCCAATGTTTTCTTCCATTCGTTTAATGCTTAACCATATTCATATCTCACAAAATCAAACCCCATATTCTTTTTTTTAACCTTTAGCATTTAGTACCTTATTTGCTTTCGCTTCAAAAAATCACAATGTTAACTAGAGTCCATGAATTACGTTAGCTGTATTTTCCCCATGTACCA
Organism: Dasypus novemcinctus; assembly: GCF_030445035.2. Taxonomy (NCBI): domain Eukaryota; kingdom Metazoa; phylum Chordata; class Mammalia; order Cingulata; family Dasypodidae; genus Dasypus; species Dasypus novemcinctus. The sequence continues at coordinate 52,232,633 of NC_080673.1, read as the reverse complement.
CTACATTCTTAACACCTTGTAGCCTTCCTTCCTCCAGCCTGCTGGACAGTCACTGGGCATTCCCAAGGGGATGATCTGAAGTAGCCTCCACACGGGGCCACATCCTTTTCCATTTCCTCGGGCAACTTGGACGCCTCGCTGGAGTTTCCAAGCCCCGCGGGGAAAGCCTCTCTCCGGTGCGGGGCGCTAAGCAGAAGCAGCAGGTGGGCCCCTGGCTGTCTTCCAGCGCCTTCTCTGCAGGTGCCGCGGGAGGTACCGGCTAAGGCGGGTGGCCAGCGTCCTGGCGAAGCGGGATCTCCATGCACTCACTATATTGGTTCTGGCCCCAGGGGCTGCACAGTACCGGAAAGGTGACAGGTGCCTCAGCCCAGGGAACAGGGAGCCACAACACCTGGGACGGTCGTCCAGCGGCCGGCTGCCATCCCGCACCTCCCCCAGCCTTGCTGGGACTGTTTTCTTCGCCTCTGCTCCTTGCCTTTCCTTTCACTTTTCTTTTCGTTGGGGGTTGGGAGTCCAAGTCGGGGAACCACAGCTGACTTGTTCGCAGCTGTCTAAGCCCGACGCCGCTGGAAAGGGGGCCGGGTGGCCGCGTCCACCCGGCTGCACCCACTGCCGCCGCCCACGATGCAGCCCAGAGTCGATGGAGGTAGCATCCCCTCTTCTTCGCTTCGTGAGGGGAGGTGGTGTGGTTAAAAGGGCGTTGGAATTTTCCCCGAAAGCCTACGCCCTGGGCCCCTCCCAGCTCTGGCCGAATCCACACGTCTCCCCGGCCGGCGGCTGCTCCCCCGACCCCGCCCTTCTATGGGAAACTCTTGACCGCGACTTCAATTTTCGGTTGCGATATTTGCAAAGGTTTTTTCCCTTCTGACCCTTTATTACTCCAGCGGCTTCTCCTCTCTTAGTCTCTCTGGACCGACGCGCCTTCCTCGGCGGAGCTCGGTTGTGCGCTCCGCTCCAGCGCTGTTCCTGGTCCGGGCCAGCGGGAGCAAGCGCCCGGCACCGAGCGCTCCACGGAGTTCGCGGCGGGAGCCGGAGGGTGGAGGGACGTGCGTAGCGCTGTCCCGGCCTTGCTGCGGGGTTCTGGGGAGACGCAGTCCCGCAGCACAGAGCCTAGCGTTTTGCACCGAAAGGAGCTCAGAAGGCTCAAGAAAGGTACCGCCGCTCGGGTTTCCTCGCGCCGTCTGCCAAAGTCGCCGCGGTCCCGTGCGAACCTGTCTGTGTGTGCGTACGCGCGCGTGTGCATCGGTCTTTACTTTTGCTTGCAAAATACTACTATCCCTTCTCTTCCCTCTTCTTCGATCTGGACACTTGTGTCCTAAAGAGAGGAGTTCGTCTTTTCCAGTAGCTAATCCAGTTCGCTGTTTTGATAATTTAGGTTTAGGCCTTTGCCCAGAAGTAGTACAAACTGCGGGAGCCGAGAACGTGGATCCTCAGCCTGGTCGGTGGCACACCTTTCCAGGAAAAGAAGTGCCCGAGTGCAAAACTCAATAGACTCACCCCATCTGTTGCTTTTCTGGAGGGCCACTGATCCTCATTTGAAAATGACCCTGTCTATCTCTGGCAATGACTCACAGTCCAACTTAATTTCACATTGCGTTTTCATTTTAATTATAATTGCAAGATGGGGACATAGGAAAATAATGCAGTTCAGTTACTTAGAATGGTGATAGCAATATCTTCTTCTTAAAAGTTGAATTGTTTTTATCTATATATTTTGTAAGGAATAAAGTTATTGAAGGAAAAAAAAGGAGTTTGCAGGAATGGTCATTGCTTGGCAGTCAGGTCTGGTTCTCTATTATTAGTTTCTACTCTGACAGGCCAAATACCTATTTAAAAAGCAGTATTTAAAATGCCACAACTTGGAAGAAATGTGGCCAACTTGTATTTAAATAAAATCCTTATTCATGGTAGCTTTAAATGAAAATCTACCTTTTTCAGGTGTTACTGACACTGCATGCTGCAAATTACTCATGTAATTCTCGGCATTTAAAAATTATATTAACTTCAAAGTGTATGTTAAGCAAGGCTACTCTTAAGTGATGCTTCTAACATTCTTAAATAGGATGAGTCAGAAGCTAAGAAACTAGAAATAAAGTCCTTGTCGCCAGCTAACTCTTGTCCAGTATGATTTCTTTTTTTTTCTTTTCTTTTTTTTCAGGGGGTACTGGGGATTGAACCCAAGACCTCTAACATGGGAAGCTGGTGCTCAACCACCGAGCTACATCTGCTCCCTATGCATTATGTTTTTAAAGCTACTTTCTAATACATAATGGCTGCTACTTATGATCGGTAGACATCTTCATCTTGTCAATGCACAGAAAGAGTCCTTATCACTTGGCTGAATTCTTACACTAGAATTAGAGAACAAACAGATTGGGTTGGAGACTGTGTTCTGCAAAGCACAGGCTACCAGGCAATCTAGTCTATTGAAAGCATCAGGGTGCAATACACATTGCGTTTTAAATTTCTATAGTTGTCTTAGAGCTAGGCATGGTAGGGAGAAGATGCAAAGCAAAGAATATAAGAGTATATAAAGGAAAAGACTGAAGACCTTAAAGAAAGCAAGAGTTATTTTGGATTTTCAAAGTGAAGAAAAACCTAGTTTTACTTAATAGAGTTAATCACAGAAAGTCCTTAAACTCACCTATGATTATGTTTTAATGCTATGATTGTGTTTTAATGTCACTTCCTTATATTTCTCCCATTTTCTCCTACTGAATGGTTTAGTCATCCTCAGAAGGACTTCTGCTCTTCTGAGTGCCATCTGCTCTGCTACAGAGTGAACTGGACGGATTCTGTTGACTGCTGGTCTGGAGCTTCTGATAGGCAGGATGTTCTCGTACTCTTGGTTTCACTGCTCTCTGCTGACTTGCAGTGGGAACACCAGGACCTGGTTTGAAGCTAAAGTTCTGGTTGGAATTTTCCTGCAGATGGGTGTTTTTTAAAAATTTTAAACAATGAAATTAATATAGTAAATGTCAGCAGCTATATTGTAAGACATGATGTTTATCAATGAAATCTAAGCTTTGGGGGGACAAATGGGGAAAACAGTGGTTTAAAGTTTATTGAAATACATTTGATAACTGAAAGATTTTAAACCTTAGGCAGTTTTCAATCTTAGGTTTGCATGACTCTGGATGAACTTCAAATAGGCTGAAGTTTTGTGTATATGTAGATTTCTTTCCTAATCAACTTTTTAAATGAGTCTCTGACCCATAACACTTTTTAAAACTTAGAAAACTACCTTTTTCTTCCCATCTTTCCTGGATGGAAAAGTTTTGCTCTTTGTCGTAAGTTAGTGATAAAACAGAAAGTATTTTCTCTAGGCCAACAACTTGAATTACAGGATGTGATACTAATAGCACTTTTGTGTTATTATGAACCATTGTCCAATGTAATTGTGTTTTTTATTAATCATCACAGTATACTTATGTGGTATCTTTTATAGTTAAGGATATTGAAACAGAGTGATCAAATAACTTTCCCTAGGCTGCAAAGAAAAGAAGTAGAATTGACATTTGAACCCAGTCTAGCTCAGGATTGTTGGTATTTATGAAGGATGATGCTTCCATAGAACTATTTCCCACAATTTGACAGTGACAAGCCATCATTATTTAATTTCAATAGAGTATTATAATTATAGAATGTTAGTTTTCAATTAATGTGTATATGGTAGCTGGGTATTTGACATTCTTAATTATATATTTAAAGATTGGTTTTATTGTCAAATAATATCCGTAAGTATCTTTGTTGATTCTTTAGTGAACCATTTCTTATGGTTCCTGAATGAAAACAATTGTCTAATCTCCACAAATTTTTGCTGATAGAGCTTAGGAAACTGAATTGATCTACATATGCTTCTGTCCATCCATCCATCCATCGAAGTACAAGGCCAGGATTGATGGAGAACTCAGGGAAGAAGTCTTTCCTGTTGTATCACTACTTAAAATTGAGAGGTCAACTGTTTGGGAGGTCCCCTTTTCTGAAGTGTGAGGGTTGTCAGGAAGCCAGCCTTGTCCTTTACCTCAATATTAGTTCTTACATTTATTTACCCAGTGATCACATTGACTGTATGAGACTATTGGTACTGAACATTGTTTAAGTGCTTATTACTATCCTATTTGAATGGGTTAGATGGAGAATTTCTGTAAGGGAGTAGAGAGAACATTTATAGTTTTAGCTCATATTGGAATGTATTTGCTATTAACTATTTAATGGTGACTTTTACTGATTAACTATTATTAATTATCTGTATGCATATACACAAAAATATAAATGTATAATAATATATCCTTCTTAATAATTCCAAAATTCTCTACCACTTGTCAACAGCTCTGGATAGACATAAAGGCTAATTTTACTCTATTCGCAGACTCTAGTGGATGAGGAAACAAGAGTAGTCAAGAAATCATGACAGAAAGAATGAAGTACAAATTATAGTTATTAGCAGCATCATTTCTGTCCAAATCTAATGTGAATTGGAAAGTTATATAAAGGAAGCCACCAGTGTATGTTCCAGGGACCAGACTAGCATTTTGATCAGCATGACCTCATTTAATCCTAAATATCCTGACATTTTATCCATACTTTACAAATAAAGACACTGGCACTGGAAATTTCTTCACAAATAAAGAGCTTCATTTGAGTTAGTACATACCTTGTAAAACACTTGGCTAAGATTTATCTTGTTTTATCTTGATTCCAATGTTCAAGCTTGCTCCCTCCCTCACTTTTTTTTTTCTTCTTCCTCCACATATCATGTGGTTCTTTTACAGGAAGAGTCAGGTGTTTTGTGTATCCTTGTCTTAAAACAGAGGCTGGCCATCACTTACAGTGGCCTAATGCTCTTTATTGCTTTGCTTTATAACAAAGCTTGCTGTCCTTGATAAAACAATGTTATTCATTGCTTGAATCAGAAATAGGAAATAAGAGGCTTTGATTTCAGTTTAGTTCAACAATATTGCTTATCTACATTTACATCTAGATAATGGTATGCATATATTTTACAGTGTTTTGTCCTGCTGCAAGTCTGGTGGTATCTTGTGGATGGTTTTTCAAGGCACAGAAGACTGTCTGTAGCACACAAGTGGGTAGAATAGTCTGAATCCCTTGTAGTTAATAATTTTCTGGAAAGTCGTTTCTTCTCCAAATGCTTATGGGTCCTCTAAGTGCTGACAGAATGCAGAGACGATCAGGGAGAACGACAGAAATTAATTTGTCAAATGAAGGAATTGAAACTGTCTCTAGAAGAAGAAAAACTGATGATTATAAGTGGTGAAGGGGAAGCTCTGTTTATCATGATGACATGCAAAAGGAGTCCAAAGAAGGCCAAAGATCACTTGTAGCACTGAATTATACGTCACCTTGCTAAGCATTTTGCTCTTATATCTTCTAATAGAAATTTGAGGAACTAAATCCCTTGCACACTATTAACACCAACTTGAAAATTTTCAAATAATAATTCTTTAATTGAAGAATCGGTAGTTAGGAATTTATATATAATACGTATATATACATTTTCCAATTCCTCTGCTCTCCTTATTCTTCTGTAAAATAAATAAATAAACTGAAAATTAATTTTAAAAAACTAACCAAAATAACAACTAATATTTTACTAGTAATTCTGAGGTATAAAATAAAGTAATATTGGAAGTGTACACCATAGAAGTATATATGGGTTGGGGTGATATCAGTACTTCAGATTAAAGAAGCTTTCTGTAATATCAGCACCTTCATTTGGCACCCTGGTGATGTTAACACATTGAGGCAAGGCATATGGTAAGTAAGATTTTGGATGGGGGAGAGATGTCTTTTGTAAAGTGAGAAGGGTAATTATGAAAGGGGAAGTGGGAAATGAGAACTTGCTAGAAATCTGCTTGCCTCTGGAACATTTCAGGCAAGCTACTTAGAAAAAGTGGTTCCTATGGAAGTAGTGGATCTGGTCCTATTAGAACTCTTTTTGCTCATATACCTGTTGAGAAGTAACAGGGTACCCCTGGGATGCATATTCTTCAACTGGAAGATCTCTCATCTCATTCAGCCTTATTCTTAAGAGAGAGCTGAAGGGCGACGGTCATTCTTCTTTAGCTGCTGCCTGCTGGTTAGGAGGAATTGGCCCTGCCTGACAGAGTGTGAAAACCTCTGGCTGTTCTATGGAGGTTGAGGGAAGATGGGTCTGGCACTGTGGTTGGAGCTGGATGAAATCCCCACATGACTAATACCTTGTTCTGGGAGGTGTTGATTCTGGAAGAAATAAACTTAGAATATTGAAGATATATGGTCCTACTAAAAAAGATAAAAAAGATGGTGGTAAATGGGCCCAAAAAGGGGTTCGGCCATGACATACTGGACCATGGGAATGAGAAAGACCAGGTTCCATTAGAGGCTGCAGCCTCCCAAAGTTGATGGGAAATATTCTTCCTTCTTTTATGCTGTTGGTTAATTCTCAAGAGAGATTGTGGTAGATGAGCTGGGTTTGGTGTAAATTGCCACCCTCAGTTCCCATGGCATTGGTTATGCTTAGTACAGCTAGGAGAGCTATGAAAAGAGGTTCTGCTCTAGATATATACTACCAAAGCACGAAGACAACATAGGTAACCAGACAAGCATATGACAAGCAAAATAAAGACAAAATAAGAGACCTATTCCTTTATCTTACAGGCACATTCATTAACTACTTAGAAAATGTATTAAGTTTACAAGGACTTTGAACATGTTCAATATTCCTCTGCATATGATCTAGACTAGAGGAAATAGTGTCATATTCATCAGGTATATAGGTAGAATGCTAGTTAATGCACAAGTTCCTTTTTGAGCTGCAGTTAATCGATCTAAGCTCCAGGTTTTCAATACCAAACCTGTTGTCTCTCCATGGGAACAAGCCATAATGCCAATTGTATTTGTTTAAGTTTTACTCACATTAGTTTGGTGATTATCGCTCCACTTTGTATGTCCTTCACACAGCCAGTATGCTGCAACACCATTGATCCTAGAGAGAAAGGGTAGGAAAATAGGCTACAGTGTTTCACCGGCCTGGTATGTAGCACCTTTCAGCACTATGATACAGAGCCAGTCTGGAGTCATTGTTCATTGTAAACCTGGCCATATCAAGCCATAGCCAGCTGCTGCAGGAATCTGAAACTGCAGTGTTTTCTTCATCCACTTCAGGAGCATGTTCAGAGATGTAGTAGATACTTTTATTGTTTTAGGGGTCGGAGTGAACAACCTGGCCAATAACTCAAAAGGAGAGGCACCATGCAGTATACTGAATGCTCAAGAGAGTTAGATGATATTGAAATCTCTTAATTTTTATACATTTTCTTAAACACTTCCTATGCAATGTATAACATTTCAAATGAACGTAACTGTTTTTGTACTTTGCTTTTTACTCCTATGTCTTTACCATGATGATCAGGTATTTTACTTTAGCAGTACAGGGAAACTACATTCACCATTATTATATGAAAACCTAAGATTGCCAGTGGAATCAAGATTATCTTTCCTTTACCACCACCTTGACATGCAGATTGAGGTGGCCTATGACAGGTTTCTCTTTGTGAAGCTACTTTTTGTTATCAGTATCAATTTAGGTTTCTATTTAATAATGGCTATCTAGATTTAGCCATTTAAGTACTATACTTCAGATTAGACAATGCTCTTATTGACTTCTTAAAATTAACCATAAGCACAAAGACTAGTTACTTTACATTTAAATAAGGTTATTAGATTACATTTAGCAACCAATGAAATTTAACTTTATCCATTTAAGGGTCTTGTCTTACATTGCTCATTCTGTTCTGTGAAAGCTAGTCATTTCACTTTTGGACAGATCTGTATTTCATTCTTTAACTTAATTTCATTAAAAATGAACTTAGAATTTTCATCTTAGAGATTTAATACATGTAATGCTACTAATTTATTTAATTAGTATCTTACAAACCTAAGGAGATTGCATCCAAGCTAAATAAAATCGAAGCAATTGTAGTTTATGCAAGGAATGTTCTTTTTTTCCTTCTTAGCTAAAACCTCTTTTCTTCCTACTGTGGATAACCTTAAAAGCATACTGACTTCTAGGTTCTGGAATAATTGTAATTGTTTAATTTGTTTTCAAAAGATCTTTCCATAGCTTTTAAGGACTTTTCCTTTACATATTGAAATTTGGCATTTGAATTATTAATTACTTTCATTTCAATGCTGTTAAAAGGTTTAAATTGGGGAAATTACAGGGTAAACTATGATTCTTAATTCCCTGGCCTAGTAAGCCCATACTTAATTTTTAACAATTTGAACAGAGCTTTTCTAAGATGTTTCATTTATTAATTTGATATTACCATCCTGATGTATGATGATATGCACTGAGTAAATAGGCAGCACAAATAAGTTAGACACAAACATGCATGTCACTAATGTTACTTATTAATTTTCATTCTCTTACAAAATAAGTTAACTGTTAAATAACATTCAAAAGATCTCTTTGAAGGCTGTTTCTGATTATTCTAATCTGCACTGTAACTATGCAGTTTTGCAAAAGAATGTCGTTCTTTAGTTATTGGCTTATACCCAAATTGTTCCCAATGCTTTAAATATAATATACAACATTTTTCTTTACTTCAGAACTCTGCTTATTTCTCATTTTGATCTTGACAGACCTTGGATGAGCAATACTATTTCCAGTATGTACTCATTGATGTCATCAAAGTCAAAAGGAAAATTGTTGTTTTTTTTTCTTTTCATGACCTGCTGCTTTTAGAATTCTTGATGCTCAAGGTGGGAGGTCCCTACTCTCCAGTCCTTGGAGATACCAGGACTGCAGTGGCTGCTGGACTGGAAGACTGAATGTCCAACCCCAGCATGCAGCTATTTCCTCAAAAGTTGTGGGGTCCCTCTGGACTCTTGCCCTGAGTTGGTAAACTGAAGTCCACACCTATATAATCATAAGAGAAAGTAGGGTTATTAACACCAGTGGAAGGACAGAAGACAGGAGTGTTTCAAATTTACCTTCCCCTGAGTCATAGGGGGCAGAAGTTACCATGCTACTACAAACAGGACAATAGAGTAGTTACCAGCACAGTGGTGAGCAAGTATACTCAAGAGTGAGGACAGTCCTGAAATAACATGAACAAAGGGAAACTCACTTTAGAATGACCCTTACTATCGCAAGTATTCACAAGGGTAAGGTTAGACCTGAAGTAACCATAAACAAAGGTTAATTAGTCTAAGTTCACCGTCTAGGCTAAATCCACCCAGTTATAGCAATTTCAGCTTTTGCTGTTTTATAATATAAAGGCAACAATACAATGATGATTATATAACAAATCCAATTGCAAGATAGTATTGGCATTTAAAGACTCATTTTTCGGTTACCTTTCACGGTTATCCAATTTGTAACAGGCAAACCCCAAATCTGATTTATGAGTTCCTAGGCATAAAGAGATTGAGAAAGTTAAAGACGGATTTAAACACAAAGAACACAGATTTTAAAAAGCTAAGCACATTGGAACAGAAGAGAGAACTTTATACACAGTGTAGGGAAAGTCCTGATGGAAGCCACTTTTGTTTTTAATCCCCCCCTTGCAGCTTTTTGTGCATTGTCTGCTTTCTGTGTCCATTCACAGTATGTTTTTCTGTGTCTGTATTTATTTATTTCCAACCCCCCCCCCACACACACACACTTTGCAGCTTGCTTGCTGTCTGCTCTCTGTGTCCATTTGCTATGGGCTCTTCTGGGTTCTCGCTTGTCTCCCTACTTTTTGTTGTGTCACCTTGCTCAGTCAGCTCTCCACAGCGCCTGCTGGAAGCACTCCATGGCATGCAGGCGAACCTGCCTTCACAAGGCGGCCCCGGGAGGTGAACCCAGGGCCTCCCAGATGGAGCCACAGCAGCTTCCCCTTCCAGGAACTTTTTAATCTTAATTGATGGTTTATGAGATTTCCTCTTCTACAGCGGAGAGGTTTAGTAAACAGCCTAGATCTTAATTACCCATCCACTCCCCTTATTAGACACAACTGGGACTACAGAGGTCCAGAGACAGGCCAGGACTGAGTAATTTAAAGGTGGGCCTGTCCCGGGCCCTGCGCCTGCTGCTCCTGACCGTCTCCATCTTGGCGGGGTGGTCTCGATTGTTGAAAATTGCAAAGGCTATTTCTGAAAGGGAGTTAATGGAAGTTTGGAGGCCCAGGGAGAGTTTCTGCAGCTTTCTGTGGATATCCAAGGGAGACTGGAGTTCCTTCTCAAGAGTGAGGCTTGGGAAACGGACTTTGGCCCAGTGGTTAGGGCGTCCGTCTACAATATGGGAGGTCTGCGGTTCAAACCCCGGGCCTCCTTGACCCGTGTGGAGCTGGCCATGCGCAGTGCTGATGCGCGCAAGGAGTGCCCTGCCACGCAGGGGTGTCCCCCGCGTGGGGGAGCCCCACGTGCAAGGAGTGCGCCCGTGAGGAAAGCCGCCCAGCGTGAAAAGAAAGAGCAGCCTGCCCAGGAATGGCGCCTCCCACACTTCCCGTGGCGCTGACGACAACAGAAGCGGACAAAGAAACAAGACGCAACAAATAGACACCAAGAACAGACAACCAGGGGAGGGGGGGGGGGAAATAAATAAATAAATAAATCTTAAAAAAAAAAAAAGAGTGAGGCTTTACCAGGGAGTATTTTTATTGCCTCTACCAGCTTTCCTTGAAATAAATCTAGAGTTTTAGGTTCTGCTTCTGAGTAATTTCCCTGAGCTTTTTTTTTTTCAATGTTTAAAAAATTTATTGATGTATATCACTCATACATAAGCATACATAAACAATAAGTGTATAGTAATAGCTGTGAACTTACAAAACCAACATACATTTAATTGACCAGTTTGATAGTACATTTCCTCATCTCTTTAAGGAGACATGACCACATGGTCTCTGGTCCTCAGATCTGTCTGTCCTTTCTTTCTCTCTTACACAGTTTAATGGGAATTCAGCGTCCCGTGCAGAGGCCACTTTTAGCCATACTGCGGCCATGTGATGTGGCAGGAAAAGACTAGCCTCTTCCTTTTTAGACCATCAGCAGGCAGGTTGTCCCAATTCCTGAGATGACAACCCAGTGGCATCTGCTGGAATGCTGGAGAAGCTGCCCATTGTTCTAGGGAGAAATGGAAAAAAGTCTTGTCAGCTCATCTGGCATCCCAGATCCCGGTCTGACTGAACTTTTGCCCTTCAAACCAAAGTGCCCAAGGTGCCTAACCTTGGGAAATGTTTGAAGTTGCTTCTCTGCTTCCTGACATCCTGGAAATTGCAGAGACTGTGCGCCTGGGTAGCCCCAGGGTGAACTAGGTCTTGGAAGATGTCTGTGCCTAGGTTCTGGACTAAAGCTACCAAACGGTGTGACTCTTCCTAGAAAAGGGGCTGGCGTCAGACCTTTCTTTTGGCCTACTATTGCAGATGTCTTAGAAAGGGTGGCCATGAGAGAGGCCACTGCCGGGGATGGAGTTTGTTGTTAAACCAAACGCTAAGAGGTACATTAAAAGCTGAAGTCTGGCTGTTCTGTAGCTTATAGACGAACAGCTTCAGGACCCCGGAGGTAATGGATTAAGAGGAACTCCAGGGCCTCGCGGGGCTGAGTGTGGAACAAACCCCCGGGCATGGCCCAGGATGAGAGTCTTAGGCAGGGGCCTCGCTAATCAAACAAAAGAGGGCATGGACAGACTTTAATTAAAAAGCCTAGACTCACCAGGTTTTGGGGGGGAATTAAGGATCCTTATTTGCCTCTTTATCTCCTGGCTTGGCTCACCAAATATGTTATGGAAACTTTTGGGTTCTGGGCTTCTAGGTTCTTGACTTATTTAAGACCTAGAATTTAATGACATGCCTTAGGGTAGGCAAGGGAAAAGAAAAGAGTACACAGTCCTAGACATGTTTATGGGTGTCCTACAGGGTGAGTCACCTGCACGGAGCCCCAGGTTAGGCTTTTTTAAAGACTTTTACTCCCCTGCTGCATAATGTGGGGGAGGGTCCCCATCTGTTGGCTGTCCTGATTAGTTGGCCCACTTGTTAGCTCTCAGGGAACCAATGATGAGGCTTTTTGTTTGATGGTATCTGGGGCTTTCCCTTGACCCCAGGAGGAGTTCCAAATGGGATCTTGTTGCCAGGGTCTTGTGAGATCTTTACAGCAGCCTTCCCCTCGAGAGGTTTTCGGGCACAGTCTGATGGCCATGTGATTTGCTGACCATGTTGTTTGCCAGGCCGAGCAACCTTCCGCCTTCACTATACTAACCTGCCTCTGTAGGTTCTAATAGGGCTTGGATGGCCTTCACAGCCCAGTCTCCTTTTCCAACCTCGGCTCCAGTGATGCTTTCTCTGTGCCCCAGCCACATGTCCCCTGCCATTACTATTAACCTCCATGGGTCTTGCTCAAAAATGTCCCATCCTCTCTAGCTTTTGCTGCCCCCTTCTACTGCCCAGGTAGAATTATTTTCTAACTTCGTGAATTCATTTGATATTGTATATATTTTTCTAGATTACCTTTTATGTCAATAAATCCATTTTGTGTCTATCTCTATAATAATGTTTTGGATAAAGATAGGACAATAGCCTAGCAGAGTATTTGAAACATAATTGGTTTGTATTGCCTTCCATGAGCATCCATCAGATCATTCAACTCTTTGACAGCTAAGTAGAGGAACATAAAGAATGTAGGAAATTTAAGTAATGTAGTAAAAGCAATGTTGGAATAATATAGCAAAAGCAAAATTTTAGGAAAATTAGGCTGGGGGTAGAAGACAAATTGGATATATGGAAACCAGCAGGAAATCCATTGTAGTAATTCATTTCCACTATCTGCTCAAGGATGTAGGTTCTAGTAATTCATCCTCTTTCTCCTTAACATCAGTTTTACCCATCTTTAGTAGAATTTTCCCATCAAGAGGTAACCATGCTATAATTACTCCAAAACAAACAAATGAAAGAAAAAAAAAACAAAAGGAAAAACTCTCTTGTTTCTTTCCATCTACCACCAGATTTTTCTGTGCTCCTTTACAGAAAAAATTTGAAAGTTAACTGTATTCTGACTCCAGTTTCTCTTGAACCCAGTCAAGCTATCATCCCTATAACTCCACTGAAAATGCACTTGCCAAAGGAACCATGAACTCCTATGTTGTTAAATCCAGTGATCAGTTTTTGGTTCTTTTCTTATGTGTCTCTTCAGCAGTATTTAACAGTTATCCACTTGGCTTCCAGGCCAGCTTCTTCTGATTTTCACTTTATCTCACCAGCAACTATTTCACTCTTTTGCTGGTTGTTTCTTGTTTTCCCAACCTTAAATATAGCAGGTCTGAGGACTTTGTGTTTAGGCCCTTTCTCTACACACACTCCTTCGATGATCTCATTCCGTATCTTGTTTTTTAATGCCTTGTGCATGGTGGTGATTCATACATTTATATCTCCATCCATGACCTCTCACCTGAACTCTGTAGTCATATATCCAACAGCTTATTCAACCCCTGTGATTGTATGTCTAATACTCATTTGATTGTTTGATTTTACTCCAAAGTTGCTTCTTCCATAATCTTCCTATCTCACTAGATGACTATTCCATTCTTTTAGTTGCATAGATAATCCATTGATCAATAAATAAATCACTAAATCTTGGAATTGCCCTTGACTTCTGTTTTTCTCATACCTCATGTGGAATCCACCACCAAATCATTTAGCTATGCCTTCATACAGCCAACCTCTTCTCCGCCTTCACTCTAACCGCCTGTGTCCAAACCACCACTACCACCTCTCACCTATATTGTTGCAAAAATTGGTCTCCCTGCTGCTACACTTGTCCCCTTCCCCCACCCAGATCTGTTCTCAACAGAATGCTACAGTCTGAATGTTTTAGTTATCTGTTCTTATGTAGTAACAAACAAACAAAACTCTGTGGCTTCAAAAACAATACTTTGTTACCTGTCATGATTTTGCAATCTGGAGTACATTCATCTGGCTGACTCCTTTTAGGACTGGTGAGGATGAAACATCCAAGAATCTTCTTCGTTCACATGTCTAGCATCTTAGCTGGGATGTCTGGAAAGCTAGAGACAGGTCAGGCACCTGTCTCTCTTTTTGTGGCCTCCCTGCACACCTAGTTTATACTTCTTTACAGCATATTGGTCTCTGAGTAGTCGGACTTCTTCCATGGTTGCTGACTTCCAAGACTCCCAATTGCTCATTTGATTATGACATCAAGCTCAGTCTTGATATTAAGTCCAGAACATCATTCTCTAAATTATGTGTAGGTATGGATGAGTTTTCTCAGATGCAGTTTCTTGAGTGTGGAATCTGTGAACTAGTCTGGGTTATTTGTCACCTTTCCCTGCCCAACATACAATGGTAAGACAGAGAGATAATACAGTTACAATAGACAATACCATTTAAAAATGGAGGGCATATTACAGTTATTAGTCCATAGCAATTATAAAATCCAATCAGATATATGTCCCCAGTTCTCCTTACTTTAGAAGCAGGGAATGCTCCTGGTTAAGGTTCAATTTTTTTCCCTGAAAACGTTCTTTATGGCTTTATCTCCATCCTTTGGGGTCCTTCTTTGATTCAGCCTGCTTTTTTGCATAAGAAATAGCCCATGTTTGCAGGTGAATAGTCTGCCTCCAGAGAGCTCTGTGTACTCTCTTTTATTTAGCTGCATATGGTTTTTTAAATACAATTTTTTTTTAAACCTTTGTATGCTTCCTAAGAATTTTATTGAGGTTAGGAAAAAGCTATAACAAAATTCTTAAGATTCCTCTTTACTTAGGCTACAGGTTAGGATGCTGTAAGAAAAATCCTTACTGCTTTTAGAAGCACTTTTTTTTTTCTAGTTGAAAGGGTCCACGATGTATTACCTTAAATCTTTCAGAGATCTCCATGGGAAGTCTTCCAGCCACAACCTTTGTTTTGTCTTTAACCTGAGATCATGTTATACCAGCAGACCCTGGATTTGTCTTTGCCTTTATAACTTTTCTTGCTTTGAGAGTTTTTTGCTGCCTGGAAAGCTGACAATGAGAAATAGTTTTCTATCCCAACCCAGCAAGTCTTGGGTTGAAGTATTGCCTTTAAGATCTGCTTGAGCACTTCTTCAGTTCATCTTTCTTTTGCTGTACTTTTTCCTAGGCAATTATTGAAGCCGATTATCACTTTAGGAAAACTTCTTAGCCAGATCCACAAGTTAATTAGATACATTTTCTTTCTTGCACGTTATTGCAGGTGACAGTGTTGTCAAACATCCTGCCACACATAACATGAATTGCCTTCTCTTTAGCTTCCAGTAGCAATTTCATCACTGCCTTTCTAGCCTTCACTAATAGTTTCTTTGCTGCTCTTCAGATGTCTACCCACCTTATGGTCTCATACCAATTTCAGTCTCAGTTATTAATGAACTTAGTGACTGAAAAACCATTTTATTTTCTCAAGATTCTGATGTTAAAAATTCAGACCGCATGCAGTTGTGATGACTTTCCTCTCCTCCACAATATCTGGGGCCTCAGCTGGTATGACTCAGCTGGTATGACGGCTGTCTGAGATGGCTTAACTTGGGTCATATATATGAGACTTTATTTCTGGTTGTTGGTTGGGTTCCTTGGTTCCCTGTCACTTGGCCTTTCTGCATGGCTAGCTTGGGCTTCCTCCATAGTATGATGGTCTCAGGGTTGTCAGACTCCTTATGTAATATCCAGCTTCTAATAGAGAAATGGGAGCTGCAAGTGGGTTTGGGTGTGGAATTACCAGACTATCACTATTGTCTCATTCCACTGGGAAAAGGAAATCACCAGGCCATCCCATATTCAAGTGGAGAGGATATATATTCTGCTTCTTGATGGGCAGAATGGCCTGCAGGTTCATGGAAGGAAGGCCTTGATTGAGGGAAAGCATCTTTGGAGATGATTTGCCTTATACTGTGATTCTGTTAAAACATTAATCAGGTTATGTCACTCATTTATTCAAAACCATCCATTATCTTCTCATCTCATTCCAATAAAAGTCAAGTTCCATTACCATGGTCAGAAAGGCCCTTGGTGATTTGTTCCCATATTATCCCATCTGCTACATTTTCCTTAGCTCACTGATTCAGTCACACTGATAACCTTTCTATTCATCAATTATACTGGAATGTTCTTGTCCAAGGGCTGTGCACTTGCTTCTCCCTCGGTCTAGAATTCTCTTCTCTTAGATATGGTTTTTCCCCTTTCCTCTTTTGGTGTTTGGTACAAATATCTCTTTTTTATTGAGGCTGTCCTTGAATTGTGTACTTTAAATTGCCCTCCTACCAGCACTCCCTGCCTAAACTGTTCTCCATAGTGCATATCACAATCTGACATACTACATACTACAAGACCTTATCCAAAATTCTTAGGGTCAAATGTGTTTCATAATTCATGTATTTTCAGAATTTGAAAAGGTAATATAGTGCCCTAATGATATATTTCCTAACAACCAAGCTGGTTTAGTTAGGTCCCCAAAACAAATAGTCTCATTAAGTGAAATAAATATAGACTATAAATATCCATAGCCTGTTCACTTGAGTTTTTGCTAACCAATGAATTAAGCAAAAATTTCCAATTTTTCGAGCTTTCTTATTATAGACTTTCAAATAAAGAACTATGACCTTAATATTTTTTATTTAATAATTTGTTTGTTAACCTTCTCACCATTAAAATGTGAGGTATTGACATACTTTTCACTCATTGCTATATCTACATCATCTCTAAGTTCGTAGCATATGGTGGTCCCTTAAGAAATACTTGCAGAATGAATGAAAGAATGGATGGATGCTGAAGAATAGGATATTGTTAAAAGTAATGAGGAATCAAAAGAGGAGCTAGTTTCAAGGATGGTTTAATTTATTAATTTTGCTTAGTCATTGAATTGATTTATTTCATTCAGGAACAAATAATTTAGAGTACCTAGTATAGGCCACACAGGCACTCTTCTAGGAATTTTACTGGCCTTTCTTCAGTGAGAGGGGCAAAGCGCAGGGAGGAGTCAAAGATGACTTCAAGATTTTAGTCATGAAAGGAAAAATATACATGCCATGAGCAGATATGGGGTATAACTAAAACATGGGGTGAGATGGCAGGAATGGATGACCTCAGTTTTGGAAACAGTAAGATTGAGGTAAGAGAGGAACAAAAAGCTGAGAATGTCCTGCAGTCCTATTAGAAGTACTGCATGGGAGATTGGGTGAGTTATTGTATTTGTTCAAAAGATGTTGATTTGTGCATGAACAGTGGACAGCTAATGCAGAATATTTCCCCAGAGGCAAGTGTATGTGCAGATTTGGGGCCACTTAGGAAGACAGAGGAACTATTACCGAGCTAGAGGATCTTCCGGGAAGGGCTTCGAGAAAGAGTTGACCAGGTTCCAGCTCTTCAAAAGGGAATGTGAGGCTTTTTGCTCCTTTGGCCCTTGCTTGCTTGTCAAACTCTCACTGTCTGCTTTTGTCGTGAAGGGTTTCATATGCCTCTTCAGACATATTCATCATTAGAGAGTTTATTCTATGATGTTTTTCTGGCAAAACCCCAGTTTTACTTTTATTCCCTAGAATTCCTGACCACATCCTTCCTTTGTGCTCTCTCCACTGGATGAATACTTTTTAAATTGTGTGTGTGTAATATTTTATTATATTGATTTGTGTTCATATTGGTGGAATTGGAAGGGCTAAAGTTTGGGAAATTCTATGTCTTCAGGTGCCTAACACCTTGCCTGATAAATAGTAGACCATCAGGAATGTAGTTTTTATTGTCAATAGTCTATTGCCTGATGGTGAATGGACAAGTAGGACAAGCTTATGAGAAAAGAAGTTTGACTAGATTTGACTTGAAGTGTGTCCCGGGTGACTTGGGGTCACTAGACTGTTGGGAAATTATTCTATGCATATTTCTATTGTCAGGGTCAGGAAGGGAAGTGGAATTTCCTGAAGGCCTGTATGGACCAGAATGCAGACAGAATTTTTATATTCATTATTAGAATCTTTATATTCATTATTAGAAGTATGAACTTCATTCTAAACAGCATGGATTTTAGAAATTTTTGAAAATAAGACCCTTTAGTTTTGTGTGCCAATTTTACTATTTAGGGGATAATTTTATAAATCACAAAGTAAATTCTTCAGTCAATGAAAGGAAATTGAAACAAGGCACAATATTCTCTAAATTTCTTCAAAAACAATTTCTTTAGTTTTAGTAAGTCTGTTTGCCAAAAAATTATTTTGAAAAAAAAATTTCAGTAGTACAAAAATGATGACGGAAATTTTGTAAAGATGATAATATTATTGGCATTTAATTTATTTAGTGTCTCTTCTCCTGGGAACAAATATGCATTTCTAACATTTCTGATAATATCATTTTACAATTTCTAATAACCCCAAATGCCATTTTTTAAAAATCTGTATTTTATATCTTTAGACTCTATTCCTGGAAAGCAAGATCTTAGTTACTGTTGTTTTGCAAAATATCTCTAAAACTTCAGGCATGATGTTGCTGGTGACGCCTATTTAATGTTGAGATGTTTCTCTTCCAACCCATGACCTTTCTTAATTTAAGGCACATCACTCAAAGTCTCTGAAATTTATAAAGCATCGACTTCTTGGCTCAAGTTTTTAATCCAGGCTAGCAATGACCAGAATTTCTAAAAAATAGCAGGTATTTATTGAGCACTATCTCTGTGTATGGCACTCGGCCAAGTGCTGTGAGGGTTAAAAAGGTGAACCAAACATAACATCCTTCATGAATTTACCTAGCAGAACAATTAATATTTATATGCAGTCCAGTGCACTGAACTACTGTTGGTTCTTTAAACATGCCGTACTTTCTTTCATAGTTAGTCTTTTGGACATGGGTTCCCTTTAGTGGGAGTGCACTGTTTCATCCAACAGCTCATCCTCACCACTTTCTCCTGGTTGACTTACCTAGTCCAGAGGTCTCAGTCATTGCTTTCTCTGGGAATATTTCCCCAAATCTCCATGACTGGTTTTGACATTTGTTACTCTTAATTTTATTCAGTAAATATTTTAATAGTTAATATTTATTGCCAGCTGCTGTGCCAAGCCCTTTTTTTTCCTGTCTGGTTGCATCACCGTCTTTTTGGTGCCTCTCTCTGAACTGCACAGGGGCCCTGCGCAGGTCTGGGACGCCTTTTTTCTTTTATTACCAAGAGGTCCCAGACCCAACTGGGTCCTCCATATGGTAAACAGGAGCTCAATTGCTTGAGCTGCAGCCACTTCCCTGTGCCAAACATTTTTAACTTATTTAATTCACCTAGACTTTATGAGGTACTCTCTCCCCACTTTTCAGTTGAGTAAACTGAAGCACCAGGAAGGTAATTGACTTGTCCACTGTCTACCATTAGGAGGATACAGAACTGGGATTTGAATCCAGAGCTGTACTCTTAACCTACAGGGTGCTACTTCACTATAAAAATTAATAAGAAGAGAAATACTATTCTGTATAGATGAAAGCCATAAAAATTAACAAATAACTAAAACTTATAAAATATTCAACAAGGTTGTTAGGCAGCAAAGCAACAAAAAATCAATAGCATTTTTTCAATACCAAATAGAAGATCAACAACATTTCTAATACCAAATAAAACAAACAACAGAACCTCCCCTAGCAGGAATGTCTTCGAATCACCATCATATAGATTTACTTGAGGATTGTATGGATGGACTGCTATCAGAAAAATCTGTTAGTATAATCTTAGAGGATGTAGAACAAATTAGCATCAAGCTCTTAGAAAAAGAAATGATGGAATTTTCTAAAATCAAATAAAGGATACCTACTGAAAAATCTCTAGTAAGCATCATAGTAATGCCGAACTTTGAAAAGCATGTCCTTTAATTTGGGGAAATGATGAGGATGGCAATTATAGGTGCAACTATTCAACAGAATACTGAAGACAAAGATGATAATAATAGTTCATATTTATTGAGTACTTACTGTGCACCAGGCAGTATTCTAAGTGCTTTATATATATTGCTTAAACAATAAACTTTACTAAGTTTTTTACTCATCTTTGATTCTTAGGTCTTTTTGCTTCTAAAAATTATTTCAAATGTAATTTGGTAATTATGAATAGTAAATTTTTTCCTGAGATCTTATATGCCTACGAATATATTCATTTTGTCTGTGTATTTAAATTATAATTTTGGCTGGATATTTAATCTGAGGTGCAAAGTTATTTTTCTTCAACATTGTGAGGCTGTTACTCTATTACTTTCTTGCATCCAGCATTTTTTTTTGAGAAGTTTGATGACAATCTCACGTTTGTCTGCTTTTATTGCCATGAATATTTTTGAAGTTTTCTTTGGCTTGGATGTTCTTGAATGCCACTAATATAAGACCTACTATGAATGTGTGTTTGATTTTAACTTATCTTCCTTGCACTCTATTAGCCCCTTAATTTTCAGGTCTTATGTTTATAATTTTAGAAAAATCTTGATAATTATTTTTTTCAATTATTTCATCATTTCCCTTTATTCCTTTTTTTCTTAGATCACAAGTAAACAGATGTTGAAATTTCTACTTTCATGCTTCATATCACTTGACCCTTCCTTTTTTTTTAAAAATTATTTATTTATTTTTAAAACTTACATTCAGAAAATATGAGGTCCCATTCAACCCCACCGCCCCCACCCCCCACTCCCCCCACAGCAGCACTCTCTCCCATCTTCGTGACACATCCATTGCACCTGGTAAGTACATCTCTGAGCTTCACTGCACCCCATAGTCAATGGTCCACATCATAGCCCACACTCTCCCATGTTCCATCCAGTGGGCCCTGGGGGGATCTACAATGTCCCGTAATTGTCCGTGAAGCACCACCCAGGACAGCTCCATGTCCTGAAAACGCCTCCACATCTCATCTCTTCCTCCCATTCCCCAAACCCAGCAGCCACCATGGCTACCCTTCCCACACCCATTCCACATTTTCTATGTGGACATTGGATTGGTTGTGTCCATTGCACAACTATGTCAAGTGGGGGCTTAGATTCCACATGGATACTGGATGCACTCCTCCTGCTTTCAGTTGTAGACACTCTAGGCTCCATGGTGTGGTGGTTGACCTTCTTCAACTTGATGTTAGCTGAGTAGGGTAAGTCCAATAAATCAAAGTGTAGGAGCTGAAGTCTGTTGAGGCTCTGGGCCTGGGTGTCATATTATCAGTCCAGAGATTCAAATCCCCTAAATATATCTAAAACCCCAGCACCAACTACAATTCCAATAAAGTAGCATGCAAGTCTTGTGAAAAGAGATCCCCTCTGAGTCCAATTCCATCACACAGAAACACCAGCTCCAAAGAAGGGCCATCTGCCATGGCAGTGAACCCCATCTGCCATGACCATAGAACCCGTGGGTCTCTTTATTCCTCAAAAGAACCAATACCTGGGGTTGTATCTACTTTACCTGTCTCTTAGACTCTTCTCAGTTGTGCATAAGGGCATTCCTTCTGACAACCTCCAGACTCTTTTTTAGAGACTCATAGCATTATATTCTCATTTCTCCTTTCCATTTCCCCCTTACATTAGGTCAAACAGCATTTTGAAGTCATGTAATTATATGTAGACAGGGATATTCTGCTGATCTGTATTGAGCCTTTAATTCAAGGTCATTTTCTAGTTGCATCTTCAGCTGGTATGTGGTAGTGATCCCTCGGTGCCAGGGAGGCTCATCCCCGGGTGTCATGTCCCATGCTGGGGGGAATGCACTGCATCTACATGCTGAGTTTGGCTGTGAGAGTGGCCACATTTGAGTAACATGAAGGCTGTCAGGAGGAAACTCCCAGGCACAGTGCTACTCTAGGCCTTATTCTTATTGCAGGTGTATAGGCTCAAAAGCATAGCCATTAGTATCAGGAGCCCACTGTTGGGTCCTCCTTCCTTCCTGGTTCTTGCCGTTGCACCTGGGGGACTGCCGCTGCTCCCCCAGTTGACCCTTCCTTTGATCTCCCCTCCCCCATTCCATCTTTTTGTTAGTTCCTCATGCCTTCTGGGATTTTTCCCAACCTAATTTTCCAGTTCATTAATTTACTCTTCAGCAGTATCCATTCTAGAATTCAATTTATCTACTTAATTCTTCATTTTGGGATTTGTTTTTTATATTTTCATATCTAATATATCCAATTGTTTCTTTTTAAGTGCTTGTTCCTGATTCATGTCTCCAAAATCCTTCTTACTGTTCTAAAAATATTTTTCTTTCTTTTAAATTCTTATATTACCTGTTCTATCAGTTCCCCTTTATCCCCTTTCCACCCTAGCATATATTTTCCCAGTTGTTTATAGAGCTCCCACTATATAATCTACCTTATACACTCCTATTTTTTTTTCTATTGAGATCATTGTTGGCTGGTCTAACAGGCAAAACCCTCAGCTCTAGCTTCTGCTCTTCCAAATGTGTTGGTGTGAGGAACCCTTCAGGTTGAACAACCTGTATAGTTGCTTTTTTGGGTTCAATTACTCCATCACTCCGTACTCTTCCAATAACTTGACCCCCAAAGATCCTTCCTGGTATCTTGCTCTAGGTACCACTCTGTCTGGTGGTAGTGATGGGATGAGCAATTACTTGGAATTAATGTATGGGCTTATGCTGTCATGCTGCCAATTTTCAAGTTCTGAGTGCCTCACAATCCAGGCCAGCCCTCGAGTACCAATCATGTGCAGTGAAGCAGACATCTGATTCTATCTTCCAGGGAAAAAGAGAGAGAAAATGGGGAAAGAATTCCCCTTCCCAACTCATTCTCAACTGCTGACTTCTGACACTCTCCAGCTCTCAGTTGACAAGCTGATACATAATCACATTTTCTCTCCCGAGGGTTTTTCACAGGTTTGGGACTAGTTCCTGAACATAACTTGGTATTTCACAAACCACCATATTTCTCTGGAATATACTGGATTTCCAAAGAGGAAATCCCTTACATGGGAACAGCTCATGATTTACCATCTTCACCATCCCCCTCACTCCCTCTCCAACTCATTCATTCAAGAAGCAATAAATATGGAACTGCATGATGATTTTTAGCATTATTATCATCACGCCACATTGGGCAAAGTTCCCCTTGCAAAAGCGGGAGTGTTATGGCTTAGCCATGGTGTAAAGAAGATTGTGAAATGCCCATTTTTCCATCCCTCCAAGATAGAAGAGTGATAACTGGGCTACAATGAGTTAGGTGAAGCAGCAGTTCTTTAAGAGCAGTTGTGGTTGGTGTATGTATTTTAGTTCTTCTAACCCAGAAAGTAGTGATTTTTAAATAAGTGGGGGGAGTAAATTACACTGTTGTAGCATTTGATAGGGGAGAAAGGGAATAGTTAGATCTAAAGTATGAACTTACAAAACTCAAAATCTTCTAATAATTGCTTTTTAGATCTAGTCAGTGTACATGGAGCTGTGTCAAACATATTATAACCCCAGATTTTAGTGGTAAGGTAAGGAGGATCTCTTTTGTGATTGTAGCTAGTATGGAGGGGCAGTACATGCTTAACACATGGTTTGTACTTTTTAAATGTTAACTGAATGAACTACTAGGGGGCAATAAACTAAAAATCCAAGACACACATTAAACATTAATTTTACCTTTTTGTGTGAAGTTGCACATGTAATTTCACTGCCATTATATGCTGTTCTGGAAAATTAAGATGGTGAGAGCAGAGAAATTCCCTCAAGTGTCAAATCTAGTGGTTCTGAGAATTAGCATTACATAGGAGAATTTGATCAGGCCCTGTGATCTCCCAGCCTGTGGCATTTTATAGAAGTTATTGATCTCAGGCATCAGAGGAAACCTTAAGCATCTGATCATTGTCTCCTTATTTTAAAGATGAGGAAAACTAAGGTTTAGAGACAGGAAGTGCCTTGCTGAGGTCACATAATGTCTAAAGACAGAAGCAGACCTAGGGCCCAAGTCCGCAGACTTTAAGTCCAGTGCCTTTTTAACTATTCCATGGTTTTCTGATATGACTGGGAAGGCTCCAGATTTCACCAAGGAACTTCCAATCTCAATATTACATGAACTACAGTTTTGGAGATTATAGTGTTCTCTTAATAATAGAATGAAAAGATGGTAGTCTGCAGGGAGGCCAGTAGAGAGAAGCTGCTGATCACGATCACCACTGTTTATACAACACAATGAGAGGGATTCTCTGTCTCTAGACATGAGTGCTTGTGGTCCTAGTATCTGGAAACAACACTGTTGATGCTAGTTGCCTAGAAGGGTGTGTTCGATAACTGAATGGAGGTAATTTTCTATGTTGTATTCTAACCTAGATGGTATATTTTATAAGACTTTCCAATTTCTTTTGTTCTCATTCTACGTTTGTCAAAGAATCTTCCTATTTATAATTTGGCCTCTTAGGTTAACTGTGAGACTCAGTGATTTAAGGATGACCCTGGTATAAGAAGCCTACCTTCTATACCTATCCACTCACTCGTCCACGCTAAATCCTAATTTTACCTTTTCGTATGAAACTGGACGGTACAATTTATTTCTCTGAACTTGTTTCTTGTTCTGGTAAATTAAGTTGGTTAGACCAGAAATTCCCTGAGGTGTCACATCCAGTGTTTCTAGGAAGTAGTAAAACATGGATGAATTTGATCAAAGCTGAGTTAGCCCAATCTTGACATTTTATAGACATTATGGCACTTGGCCACCTTCCTGTGAAGCTACTTCTGGCATCCTGCAACAAGTACACTGAACAGAAAGGGTCAAAATCTTAAAGACTGTTACAAATATGTAATCCCACAGAAAGAGTGAGGCACTTTGAGTGTTTGATAATGTCTGTAAAAGCCCATTTTCTTTACACAAAAGCTGAGGAGTATGGGAGAAGTGATAGAAGAGAAAAATGATAAGCAAAGATTAGAAGGACTAAGAGAATGACAATCTCTTCATTGTCATTGTTTTGGTAAGTAGACTATTTAATGAGACCAATGAAAAAGGGAAAGAACAAACACTGAATTTCTTACCCCAAGGGCAGACACTGTGTTACCCATTTGAGATACAGCCCTGTTGGAGGACAAAGAACCAAACATGCTACAAAAGGTAAATTATCTCTGCTGCACAATCCAGGGAAGAGAAGGCCAGCAGTCACAGGGACTGTGCGAGAGCTCAGGAACCCAAACACACTGCCATTTGTCAAACAGGCTTTATTAATAGAGATAGTCTTTGCTTAGTAGTTTAATAAGCACTACTACTTTGCTATATACAGACTTGAGAAGTTTGCTTTGTCAGGAAAGAGCCCAACAAGTAATGCTGTAGAAGCAAGATGTTTGGGACTGCTACAGCAAGTTTGTGGCCACTGTGTTGATTCAGAGATCAAATGCTCAGGGTAAATCATCCGATGCGTTTCACAGAGAGCCAAATATTTGGAATGGGAGACTCCAGAAGCCTAATCAGCAAAGTAACAAGACACTGGGAGAGTGACAACCAGCTTTAGTGAAACTATGTGGAGACAAGGTACTGAGGGATAATGTGGACCAAAGTTCAGCTGTGTTTAATAAAAGATCAGTTTTATCTTAAACATTTTCTTTAAACTTAATTCAAAACGTTAATTCTGAGAAGTGTGGCAGTTGCACCTCTTTGCTTCTATAAGGGATTGTTTAAAAGCAATGGAAATATTTAAATCTAACATTTGCCAGCGGGAGATGTGCTATATAATTATGCTGTCATTTTCACTGATAGGTTATTATCAGCAGGTAATAAGAAATGTGCATCATTACAAATTGCTGTACAGTATTTCATGCTACAACAAATAAGGTATGTCTTCTATGGCAGCACTGAGCAATCACATAGATATTGGTGCCATTATGGCTGTAATAAATCACAATATACACTTTAATAGTTTAACAATTATCTATAGTGGCAGTACTGGAAAATTGTTTAGTAATGATTGGCTGATTTTTATGATGAATAATAATTTTATATAGATATTTTTGTAAAAACGCCTGGAGAATTCAAAAGAAGAGCATTCATTTTAAGCACATGCCTTGGAACATTTTCTTTTTTCAGCTCTTTTATATTTAACTGCAAATGTTTTTAAGTGTCACATAGTCACCAGATTAGCTTTCTAAATGTGTATTTCTAGAGTTTAAAATGATTATTGCTATTTTAAAAATATTTTTGATATGAAAGTGCTTGCAATAGGTCTAAAGAGGTCAAAACTAGTCACTAAATTCAGTCCTATCTGTTTTTCAGCTGTTCAAAGCCACAAATGAATGAGGGAATGGGTTGTCCTATTGCAGGGGTTCTTAACAAGGGTTCCATGAGTTTGAATTTAAACAAAGAACATCATTCTTGTGGGGCTGTGTTGGTGCAGGTGTGAGATATTTATTAAATAATACACAGTACAGTGAGGACTTAGTAAGGTGTCTGTGGTTTTCACCTGACTGGTAAAGGGATCTGTGGAACAAAAACGGTTAAGAACTCCTGGCCTATGTGATAAAAAGAAAATATTTCTTTGTTCTTGAAGGGCTGATGCTACCAGATACCTTCTTTCACTTGCCTTTCTCTTAGTATTGTGCCTTTGCCATTTTACTCTACATATCTCCTTTCCTCCATCATTTTTTTCTTGTTCTTCAAAGCTTAGCTCAAATTTTGCCAACTATAAAATTCTCACCTTGACTGACACATCTTATTTCTGCCCCTTCAATTCCACTTTTTTAAAAAATTAGTGGGTAGCTGCTTTTGCCCTTTTCATGGCAAAGTTGATGGTTGTTTCCTTTGTGAAAATTTTAAAATTATATAGAAGAGATATTATTTTCCTGATTAGACTAGTACAATCTGGAGTATGAAAATGTTTGTCCAGTCTTGGACATGATAAAGAACTTGCACTGGCATGTAAATCAGCCACACCACTAAAGCATGCAAGTTTTCCTGACTTTTTTTTCATAGCAGGATTTTTTTTTTTTTTTTTTTTTTTTAGGTACTGAAGCCAGGGATTGACCCTGGGATCTCATATGTTGGAAGCCGGTGCTCAGCCACTGAGCTACATCTGCTCCCAAGACTTTCTTGAAGAAGGAATTAGTGCAAGCTTATCATTGTGAACTTTCACTTAAGCATTGCCAGTAGGATGCTAAGGACTGTTTTTTCTCTTGTCTATCCTAGAGAAGGGAAGATAGTGATTGTGAAGAATGGTGTGATTGGTTCAAGTTGAGGTGCTACATCCACAGTGGGTGGATAATAAGAGCTAACATATTTGAATGCTCACTGTATGTCAAGGCCAAACGAACAGTTTGTGTGAATGAGTTGACTTCAATCTTACAATGCCGTATGAGGTAGATACTACCATTTCCCCCATTCCTCAGATGAATTAACTTGCCCCAAATCTCACTGTTAGTGGTTGTCAGAACTCAAACCCACATCTATCTGAAACAAAGCCTGCACTGTATTCTCTATTAAAGTTGTCAATTAAACTTTCTACTATGACGAAATGTTCTGTATCTCTGTGTACAGAATGATAGCCACTAACCTCATAAGGCTTTTGAGCACTTGGATGTGGCTGGTGCAACTGAAGAACTGAATTTTCATTAATTTTAGCTAGTTTACATTCAACTCCAGATATCTTTTATTTATTTTCCTTTTTTTAATTTTTAGTTTTATTTTTAAGGAGGTACCAGAGATTGAACCCAGGACCTTGTACATGGAAGCAGGTGCTCAACCACTGAGCCACATCTGCTCCCCAATGAGAGATGGTTTTTTCATTTGTTTGTTTGTTTGTTTTTAGGAGGTACCTGAGAACAAACCTGGCACCTCATACATGGGAAGTAGGCTCTCAACCATCTGAGCTACATCTGCTTCCTTCCAGATGCCTTTTAATTTTGCTGACTATAGATTAAGCACAGGAAAATTTAAACAGGAAAATACATTTATAGCAGGTGCTATTTTTTATCCATCTCTAGAGTTTCCCTGGATTCCACATTAAAAAGAAAGAATGAATGAGAGAAAGATAGGAGATGAAATAGAGAAAGAAAGAAAGCAATAGGCTTTAATTTTAAAAAATGAATGCCACCTCTGGTTCAGACACTCTGCTAGGCTTTGGGCATTTTAAGTAAATAAGATATCGTCCTTCTTTTCAAGAGCTCATAGTCAAATAACTTTGTAGAAATGTAGAAATGTTACAGATTTTTCCTAGAGTCTGTTTATACATGATTAGACAAGTTATTTAAATCTCTTTTAATACTTTGCAGAGTTTTAGTTTTAGTTATTAATATTTTAATTTAGACTAGGGAATATATTCCCTTGATATACAGGGTAGGGAAAATATTCACATTAAAATCCAATGGGTAATCAGACAACCAGCAAGACGGGAGCAGAGTAAGGAGCACCTAGAGTCAACTCATGCTACAGGGCAGTTAATAATCGCCCAGAGCTATCTAAAGCAACTGTATAGGGCTCCAGAAGACCAGAAGAGCTTCCTGCAACATTCTTGAAAGAATGAAAAGAGGAGACTGCCCATTTGCAGAGAAGATTCATAGGTAGAGCACTCCATGCCCCAGAAGCTGGTGCCCATCCTCCACTGGCAGCACAAGCCACCTCAGGAGCTATTTTGTGGCTGGAATTGGAAGCTCCACTTCCCAAAAATGGGGAACAAAGAGACAGTTGGGCAGCAGCTTCACCTACTAATTAGTAAATTCAGCAGGTTCAAGTATAATCCTAAGAACAGCTAAAGTTTGAACCTGTCCCAGTTAGTAAGAGGCCGGTAGCTGCCATTCTGACTCTGTCCCCTATGTGAGGGGAAGCCTGGCTGACTGAAAATCACAGTGAATGTAGAGACTGTTTTCTTTCACCCAGATTGGTGGGTAGCCCTAGCCTAGGCTTCAGCCCCACTTCCAGCAGAGAGGAATCTTGTGAGCCCTGCACAGTTTCTCTGGGTAACTGCAGGTACATTCGGCTGGCACAGACTGACTAGGTGGAAGTCTGCCTGGGAAACTGTGGTCATTTTGGACTTGCATGGCATAGATTGCTGCCCACCCCTGTAGTCCGTCCCTGTCCCAGGCAGGGGAGAAGGTTGTGAAGCTTCATCAGTCTCTCTGGGCAACTACTGCCTAGGCCTGCATGACAGAGCTGTGGCTCTGTCTCTACCCCTGGAAAAGGAGAAGTTGGGAGAAGCTTAATCTGTCCCTTGGGCAATGCGGGCAGCTTGAACCTCCACAACTTACAGCACCAACCAGATCCTTGCTTCTACTACATAATTAGTAAGGGAGATAGAGCAAGAAAACCCTAAACTAAAGAGAAAAACTGCGCTCAGAATAAATACTTTAGTAAGCCAGATGCCAAGACACCAACAAAAGAATTACAATCCACATCAAGAAACAGGAAGATATGACCCAGTTAAAAGAACAAGATAAGCCTCCAAATGGCATAAAGGAGTTGAGACAACTAATCACAGATGTCCAAACAAATATACTTAATAAATTCAAGGAGATGGCTAAAGAGATTAAGGATATTAAGAAGACATTGGATGAGCACAAAAAAGAATTTGAAAGCATACATAGAAAAATACTGAATCTTTATGGAAATGAAAGGTGTGATAAATTAAATTAAAAATAAACTGGAATCATATGATACCAGATTTGAGGATTTAAAAGAAAGGATTGGTGAGCTTGAAGAAATAGCCTCTGAAATCAAACATACAAAAGAACAGAAGAAGAAAAGAATGGAAAAAATTGAACAACGTCTCAGGGAACTAAACGACAGCAAGAGATGTGCAAACATGTGTGTCATGGGTGTCCCAGAATGAGAAGAAAAGGGAAAAGGGCCAGAAGAAATATTTGAAGAAATAATGGTAGGAAATTTTCACAACCCTATTGAAGGATGTAGATATCCATGCCATCTAGACATCTCCTGGATCTGAGCCCACTGGTCAGGTCTTCCCTGGTGATTCACATCATTGCCTCTGCCTCTCCCCTCCCTAGTCTTTTAGTCTTCTGGATATGGATTAGGGGTGAGGCTTGGGGTGGGATTAGTGGTTGGAGGTCATAGAAGTCATAGAGGTTTGCCTGTCTCTGAGCAATCCCTGGAGCCTGGACCCAGCTGCATGACTCTCTTTAGAATGTGGAATAACTTCATGCTTCTTTATCCCCAACATTGGCTTCTTGTCACCATTCCAGGGTAAAATTAAAGCCACATTCAAAATCCTATTAAAATACTATTCTCATCCACGCTCTTGAAATCTGAACCTCTGCAAACAATATTCCCTTTGCCAGGCTAAGGCGTCTTCAAAGCCAACTCTAATGTCATATTCTCACTGAAAACTTTCCAAGTCCTTCATTTTCCTCATTCTTGTAGAATTAACTGTTTTAAACTCTGTTTTTATATGGGCCTTTCTTCATTCTTCTATTAAAACTCTCACAGCATTAGTTAGTTGTTTACAGTTTTTCTTTTCTACTGGCTGGTGAGTTCCTTAAAGATTAGATTACAGTATCTAGCATAAGTACTTATGTACAGTAAGTTTTGATTAAATATTTTTAATAAATAATTCATAAAGATGCCAGTTTGGAACCATACATGTAGAGTGGTAAAAGTTTTGAACTTATGTTAAACAGAAAAACTACTTTTACTAGCTTACTGATAGTCAGTTAAAAGATTATCTAAGCTAATTTATTGTAATTATTATTATTGTTCATTTATATTATGGGCCTTACTGAAATTTGGTTATGTTTCCTAATTTATTTGATAAAATAGGAGTTATATGGCTTTACTTTCTTGAATGGTATAATAAGCTGGACTAATTCTTTTAAAAAGGAGTTGTACTATTTATTGTTTTCTAATGATATAATTTGTTGGCATAGTCAAACCCTTCAAAATCACATATACTTTGAAAATATGACATTATAATCTTGTGTTTCCTACTGAGTGAGTGGATATTTTCCCACTTCACTCATAGAATAGATGTTTTCAACATCTCCTTTAGACTTGATAAGAATTTGACATCAAGCCCATAGTATATTTGACATAAAATTAGCTTTGTGCTATTGTGTGAGAAAATGAGAAACATTTTACTAGAGGACTGTATGAGACATTATGTTTTATTTAAAATGACGTAATTATTGACATTCCAAAATAAAGTGGTTCTCTGAATAAAGGGAACTCTAAAGATTTTAGGAAAGAGTAATCCTAGAAATTCAGTATTGGCTTCTGCAGCTCTCTCTTTTGAGTCTTCTGTCTTTTGTAGCATCATCAGATGTATAGGTATTCATAAATCTGAGGAAGGGAAGATTATCAATACTGATTTGGAATCTTTTTATCCCTACCTTTGACTCCTACAGAATCCATTCCTACATATGGCCATTTGGCTCTTTGAAGCAATGTCTCATCATGTACCTGCTGGTGATGTCATAGAAAACTCAGAAGTCAATGGTAGCATATAGCCAGCCTACAGGAGGTTGTGTAAGTAAAGATTTTAAAATTGTATTCCACAGTATAGAAGCTTTTATGTAATAATGTAATGAGTAATAATGAAGATGTGGCAAACCAGGTGAATGTTTATATACTCAGAATTTAAAAAATGAGAAACTTGGCTGAAAAAGAAATATCATTTGTCATAAAATGATTGAAACTCTTTTGTGAACAGAAATATTGCATATAACAAAAGTGAGCAAACTTTTCCTGAAAAGAGGAAGACAGTAAATATTTTAGGTTTTATGAGTCAAATGATCTCTGTCACAACTATTCAACTCTGCCCTTATATCTTGAGAGCAGCCCCAACATGGATGGGCATGCCTGTGTTCCAATAAAACTTTATTTATAACTCAGGTGATGAGTGAGATTTGTCATAGTTTGTGAACTGTGGGCCATAGTTTCCCAACCTTGGAAATATAAGATGATGAAATTCTGTATCTCACTTTCCACTATTACTTGGTTAATTTTAAAGGAACTGGATTACTTAAAATTCAAAAATAAATGCAATCCAACTATCAAATTTGTGAATTAATTATTAATGTAATGAAGTGAGAGATAATGTAGATGAGGTTTTTTGAAGGACTAATTGAAACTTTTGAAAAATATTTGAGAACAATGTAAGATCAAGTACTATTTCAAGAACTAAACAAAATAAAGCCAAGTAATTTGCCTATTACCTTCAGTCCCTCAAACAAAATTCTGTGCTGATACAGAACAAGATAAACAGTAGAATAAATAATGGGATTTGTGGAAATTGAAACTTTTTATAAGAATCCCAAGAAGGAAAAATGTCATTTCCTCCTTTGCTCAATCATTTCTGCCATCAAAAATTGACAAAAAAATATATATAAAATGAAATAAAAAGTATGAAGGGCATGCCTTTTGGTAATAAGTACCTACCAAGTAAAACTTATCCCTTAACTTTATATGCTTTCTTGAAATCTCTTTGTTCCTAAAATTTTTTTTAAAAACTCCCCAAACTCAAGGAAGAACTTGCTAAGGATTTTATGGATTATGGTTGCTACCACCTCAGTGGGCAAAGAAGAAGCAGGAGAGAATTTTTTAAAGCTGAGAGACAAAAATTGGGATATTTTTAACATGAGAAACATACCTCTGAATTGTCATCATGAAATATTTATGAAAATGAATAAGCATTGTTTTTCAAAAATTTCATTATGATCAAATCTGGGGGATTTTCTTTCAATGAAATCATACTTTAAGTATGCCAGAAATTAAACAGAAATATCCCCTAGTCCCTCAGGAATTATTGGGAGTTTTGATGCAGGAAAAAATTGTTATGTGCTTTCTGTTTCTTTTCCTCTGGATTCTCCTTGATTCCTAGATTTTGGTTTTAGCTTCCTTAGTTGGGATACTTAAAGACAGAGGCATTTTGATTTGTTTAATTTGTGATGGACAGTGATAATTATTCACATCTAATGTGAAGGAGGGCTGAGAAGAATTGAGGCAGAATTAAACTTCTCATATCACCTCTCAATTTGCATAGTAAAAGCCTGCCATCAAATGTAAGGGGTTCATACTGAGTACTGTTGTTGCTGACAAGGACCCAGAAAAACACTATCTGTGTAGGATGATTCCTTGAAGGTCCCTTTCATTGTGGATCATCCATTGAGAAGCACAATAGGCTCTATGGTAAAGAATCCTTGGTGTGATGGCATTTGTGCTAAAGGCATCTCATGCTGTGTTTATCGTGATATTTATTTTTTTTGTTTGTTTTTTTACTTTCTGAGAAGCTGAATTTGGATGTATAGTAGGTTATCTTATAACCTTCTACAGGCTTTCACTCAGGCCTGTAGGCCTGGATAGCTTTGAATTATCAGTTTCAACTTGATTTGTTCCAAGTATTTAGTTTTATTTCTCATTATTTTCCTGATTACCAATGCAATACAAGCTCGTTGAGGTAAAATAAAAATAAAATAAGATAAATAAAACAGGGAAAACTACAGGAAAGTGTAACACGGAAAAAGTGGCTGGAAATTTAATTATTAAAAGGCAACTTATTATATGGTTCTTTCTAGGGTTATCTTTTCTCTGTGATTGAGATGAAAAAGACTGAAAATTTGCATTGTGGTATTGTTTGACTAATGGCAAAAGGTGACACTTCCTTGAGACATTACATAAATAAAGTAAATTTTATTTTAATATATATAATACTCCAATTAAAATGTATCACAATCTAGCATTAATTTCCACAATTTGTGGTTATTAAAAATAATAATATATTTTTAAAATTAGTTTATATTTAGAAACACTCTACTTACTAAGCAGTGAATGTATTTTTGAATAAATCTATTCATATTTCTGACAGTTTCTTTAGGAAAATTCCCTAGGTGAGGGGGAATTAAAATTTCTAAAATTATGAACATTTTGATAGTGCTTGTGGTAGTTTAAGTCTTTTGTGGACCCCAGAAAATTATGTTAAGCTAATCCATTCCTGTGGGTGTTAACATATTTAGGCGGGACCTTCCTTTGATTAGATCACCTCAGTAGGGCTGATCTGGAGTGGGCCTTAATCCTCTACTGGAGTCCTTTAAAAAGGGGATAAATATACAGAGTGAGAAGGCCACAGAGACAGAGAGGAACCCATAGAAACCACTAGAGCAAGAAGTTGAAATCAACAGAAGATGGGAGAGTGGTAGGGAGAAGCTGAAAGCTGGTAGCCTGGAGCAGCAGGCACAGATGAGCAGATGCCACCTTGTGCCTGACCACCCACAGCTGCTCCTTGGGAGTAAAGCATCTCCCAAAGATTTGGACACTTTCACGCTTAGAACCGGAAGCTTATAAGTTAATAAATCCCCATTGTAAAAGCCAACCCATTTCCAGTATATTGCCTTGACAGCCTTTAGCAAACTAAAACAGTGCTCAGCACATATTTCAGAAAATAACATGTAAATTTATACCTTTATCTGCTCTGTTCAAGTCTTGGTGACATTGTATTCCACAGATTCCAAGATTTACCAGTATTAAAACAATCCTCACTGGTTCTATGAGGAATGTGACAGTAGTTTATGGCAAATTTTATTCTCTTCTTGTAAACTATATGTAGGATTGGTGGAAAAATCACAAACTAAGTCTATAGAAAAACCTGAGATGAGAAAACCCAGGAAATCCAAAACATATAAGTGCAGGCAAAAGCCATCGAGGCCAGGAGAATTTATGCAGAAAATCTTGCTTGGGTGGGAGTAGCGTGAGGGTCCGGTAATGGCAGATGGCAACACTAACCAACAGATATATACCCCAAAAAGGAAAGAACCCTGTTCTGAGCAGGAAGTGATTGCTGCGAGATGTGGAGAAAGAGTCTTTTGTCCCCATAGATGACAGATTTCAGAAAGCACATCTTTTAAAAAGGAGGAAAATGCATAGGAAGGAAGGGCTGTGTTCCTTGGTGACAGGTGCCAGTGACAAAGCTGGAGGAGCTCAGAATTGGTAGGTAAGACAACCCTTACAAGCGCTGATGTACTTCCTGAGATGTATCTTTTAGAGGATTTTTGCCTGGGGCTCTCTTCTTGACATGGAAATATCGACAATTAACAGCTTTCGTGACTAGTCTTAGACCAATGGGTCAGGAGTC
This sequence comes from Dasypus novemcinctus, assembly GCF_030445035.2. Lineage (NCBI taxonomy): Eukaryota > Metazoa > Chordata > Mammalia > Cingulata > Dasypodidae > Dasypus > Dasypus novemcinctus. The sequence goes on along the minus strand of NC_080673.1, from coordinate 52,197,656 downwards.
TGCCTTGAACTGACTGCCTTAAGAAGTTGTGCGGCTTTGTGGAGAATGGATTTACGAGTTCCATTCATCAGTTACAGTTTGAAGAGGCTTGCTCCGCAGGGCAGCCTTGTACTGGCTTTTGCCTCCATTCCTGTTTCATTCTCATTTTCACTTCTTCCTGCTTTTCTGGAAGTGCACTCCTTAATAAAATGCTTTTCTGTGTCTAATAATTTATTGTTTTTCTGGTTTCCATTGGGGTTTCCTTTTTTTGAAGCCATGGATTATTTAGAAACATATTGTTTAATTTTCAAGTAATTGGAAATTTTCTAATTATCCTTTTGTTACTAATGTCACAACTAGAATGCTGTCAGAGAATGACAATTGAATAATTTCAATCCTTTTAATTGTGTTATGACTTGCATTATATAAGCATATGGCCAATTTTGGTACATGTTCCCAGAGTACTTGAAATAAATATAAAGTTTGCCATTGTTAGATATAATGCACTATTTATGCCAGGCAGATCAAATTTATTAATTGTATTTTTCAGACCTACTCTACCCTTGTGAATTTGTCTTTTACTGATTGTTCTTTTATCTTTTGAGAGAGGTATTTTAAAATCCCACAATAATTGTGAATTTGCCTATTTCTCCTTTCTCTAGGTCTGTCTATTTTGTTTTATATAACTTAAAGCTACGAGTTTGGGAGGCTATAAATTTTTGAATATGTGATATCTTACTCATGCATTGACCTTTTCATAACTATGAAATACCCCCTTCTCTTTCTTATAAGGCTGCTTTTAAGATGTGCTTTTTCTGATATTATCATAGATAATCATAACTTTATTTCGTTTAAAATTTTCATGATACATTTTTTTCCTTCCTTTTAGTTTAAGCCTTTCTCTGTCTTTATGTTACAGGTATGTCTTTTATAAGCAGAATATAGTTGTGTTTTGTGTTTTTGTTTTTAATCTAGCCTAACAATCTTAGCCTATTACATAGTTTTTTTGTCCATTTTTATTTAATATAATTGATATAGTTACATTTATCATCCTCCTATTTTTTTTTTCTATTTGACCCCTCACTTTCTGTAGCTTTTTTCCCTTTCCTGCCTTTGTTTGGATGAATTTACTTTTCATTATTTCTTTTTTCCTCTATTAATTTGTCAGTTAATATTTTACTCTCCATTTAGCTGTTACCCTTGATATTACAACATGCACACTTTGTATGTTCTACATAAATTTTTAAGGAGGAGATAATTGCATGTGATTCAAATTGTTACAAAGGAATATAAATTCCAGATGATTTTCATTAAGTAAGAATAACTTTGATACCAAGGTATAAACAAAACTTCACAAGAAGAAAAATATTCCCCATCTTACTTATGAATATTAGTAAAAAAAATCTTCAGTAAAATATTAACAGAATGAATCTAGCAGCTCATTGAAGGAATCAATATATCATATATCATGACCAAGTAGGGGTCTTTCCAGGAATGCAAGATTATGAAGTTGATTAAAATAATTCATCACAGGGGAGCCTATGTAGTTCAGTGGTTGAGCACCTGCTTCACATATATAAGGTCCCAGGTTCAATTCCTAGTACTTCCTAAAAATAATAACAATTCATCATATTGACCTAAGGGGGAAAAATCGTATGTTCACCTCTATAAATGCAGAATATTCATTTGACAAAATTCAACAGCCCTTCTGGATGTTAAAAAAAAAAAGTCAATAAAGTAATAGTTTAAACATTTTAAAACCATGGCAAACTTTATGTATAAATGCACACAAAATCTCAACCCAAAGACAGCATCATACTTAATGGTTATTTCCACTATTTCTCTAAAGTATCAACAAGATAAGGGTGCACAAATACCACTTTACTAGTGAATGTTTTACTGGAACTATTAAATGACCAAACTAGACAAAAGAAAGAAATTTGAGGTGTAAAACTTACAAATGTGGAATAAAATTACTATTTGTTAATGATATAATACTTAGAGAAACCAAAAAAATTAACTGAAAAAATTCTAACGATGATTCAATTTCAGCATCCAGAGTGGGGGTGGGTGGATGGAGATAAATCTGACTCATTAAAAAAAAACCCATTGGTTGCTGAAAAAACACTATAGGGAAATTCAAAAGTACCTGATTAACTGGGAAAAATATTTGTCTCTCAATCATCAAGTATCTTCTTTCTAATACATTAAGAACTTTTAGAAATTGTGGGTTTAAGGCAAGGGACAAAGCAACTGAAGAATGGGCAAAAGGGCGTGAATGAACAGTTTGGGTAAAAAGAAATACAAATAACACTTCAATTCATAAAAGGATATTCAATGCCACATAATAGTAATTGTTATTTCACTTTATTTAAGAAATGAGGGAAAATAAGAGTATAATTCAAAATTTAATTGTATTTCATAAGGAATCATTCAAGGATACATGGGAACTAATAAAAATAGTTGCCTAAAAAGATCAGGGTGGAAGGAAATGGGGTGGATAGGGACAGGATTTCTAAGTGAATGCCTTTTCATATTGGTTTTTTTTTTTCACATTTATTCACATATAATGTGAATATATTATCTTTTTAGAAAAAAATCATAAAATTTATTTTTTTGCAGATGTGTAAAGAGAATTTGTATCTCATTACTTTGCAGTTTTTATTACTGCTGAAGTTTAATTCTTTGTCGTGTGCATTTGCTGTTTGCATTTTCATTCTTTTAAATGATCTGTTCCAGTTCTTTGTATTTAGAGATAATTTTGGTTTTCTTAGGAAATTTTATAATCCTTTAAAATACAAAGGAACCAGTACATTTTAACATATTTGTTTCACTTTTTAAAGTCTGTTCACCCTATCATTTTGCTTTTTATATATTATTTAACCCACAGAACATAATAACTTTTATTTTGTTGAATCTGTCAGGTTTTTCTGTTGACTTGTTTTTATTAAAGCCCATCCAGAAATCAGATAAATATTTGATTTATATAAATATATTTTTTTTCTGCATATTTTTATAAAGCTGGAATTATTTGGCATAAGACACAAGTTGAGAATTTTTTTCCTAAATGGCTAACCAGTTGCTTCTCAAAATCTTTATTAAAAAAGAACTCTTCCCTAACCTAACCTGCTTCTTCAAGATGCAGCATTACTCTTTTACTGAGTTGTCTATCAATACTTCAATGCCAAACTTGTCATTTTGTAGTAAATTTTAACATCTACTAGATCTAGTTCTTCTTTGTCACTTTTCTATTTCAAAAGTATTTTTACTATATTCACCTATGGATTTTTCCAGATGAACTAAAGTGTCAGCATCAGTTTTACATATTATGCATTGAGGCTTTTGACAAGGACAGCATCCTATGAAATAATTCGGAAAATTTGCTATCTCTATAAAATATAGTGTGTCCATCCAGGTATAAAGTATGCTTCTCCAATTATTTAATTGTTACCTTTCTTTTCAATGTAGCTTCATTGATTTCTTTATATAGTTCCAGTATATTCCTTATCTAGTCATTCCTAGGTACTTTAAAATTTTGTTGCTCATGTGGATTAGATAATTTTCTCTATATATATTGCTGAAATGTTATATAATGAATATGAAATTTCATATTCATTTTTTATTATTTATCATTTATTTTGCCCCAAAGCACTTTATGGAACTTGTATTTTAGCTCTTGTGATGTCTCATATAATTTGTAATGCTTTGTTAATTACATAATTGTGGAATCTGTAAGTAATGGTCATTTCATTTCTTCCTTTTTAAAAGTTGTAACTGTAGTTTCTTAATTTTCTGCTGTTTGCATGAATCAGAAATTCTGGGAAATTATCAAAGAATAGCTATCAGAGTAGTTATTCTTAATCTTGAATACAATGAATATTATTCCTATACCTATAGTGATTTGCCAATAAATTGGAAGTTGGTATAAATTTGAGGACAAATTGATTATATTAAGAATTTGTCATTCTACACCTTTTATTAATAATTTATTATTTTTTGATAAGAATGGGTGCTGTTTGTAAAAGCCTTGTTGAAACACTGTTGTTGTATGTAGTACTTAAGAGCTTGGGCTGGAGCCAGACTCAGAATTTGAAGGCAGCCTTGCAGCCTCAGGCTGGCTGCTTATGCTTTCTCCACCCTGTGTTTGAACACCTGTGGTTTAACTCACACCCTGTTTTTCCACTCTAAATTTGTCCCTCGCCTTTTTAAAACAATGTGTTTGATTTGTCAAGTGAGCAAGATTAAGAAACAAGTTTGTCTTTTTCTTTTCAGGGCTTTTACAAGAATAAGAGGCTTTCTTTACTCGGTTATGGAAAGAAGGCTGAAGTCGCATCAAATACTAATTTTTGAAACTTTATTTTTTTGTAATAGGTGATAATGTGAGGTATATTTAGTTTTTCTTCAAATGTAGTTGTAGCCTACTGCAATAATACTTAGAAGGCTGGCAAAACACTCTGGGGTTAGTCAAGTAGGCATAGACACACATGCATGAACTTCACTCTCATCAGCTACCCTTAGTAAGCTTATTTATTTAATTTCCTATCTTATTTTAATTTTCTGATATAATAGGTTATTTGATATTCTTTGGAAATCAAACCTGGCATTTTAGCATTTTAATGGGAAATTAATCTAATGACAGCCTTAGTAAAGCTCACTTTGCTGGTATAGAATTTTTGCATTAAAAAACTTACAAGATACATGACTGCTTTTTATTAATACACACATTATAAATGTGGTTAAATCATTTTGCAATTTTATAAAACATGTTAAAATGATCGCTTTTGCTATAGAGAAAACACTGAGTGCCACATGCACCAGAAAATACATGGATGGCTTGTTAAGAGAGATTTTTTTTAGAATGGAAGGACTTTTAAGAGATAGATACTCCAGGTGCTCTGAGCCTCTGCTGTCTGCCTCCCTCACTGGGCCATGCTTGTACGCCATCTCACCTGTGGTAGGTTTGGCTTCTTTTATGCCTCCTGGCTGCTACCCTTTGGCTCTCTCCTCAGCCATCTTTCATGTTAGTTGGTGAGTTTGGAAGAAACTTCTGGTTCCTTCCAGATAAGAGATTTGGCAGATAAGAGATTCCTGGCAGAAGTCCAAAGGGGGACAAGACTAAGACTACCACCTGATGCACTTTCAAAAGCCCACTTCCCCAAAGATATCAGACCTGCATGAGGCAATCAACCCACAGGTGTCTTCTTTTACCTCTTTTCTCTTTGCCCACCCACCCTCCTCATTGAAATGCCTCCTTGCAGATGCTTCTTCCTGAGGGTAACCGCGTAATTACCCTTCACAGACAGACAGTGTTTATACTCTCTATTATGGGAGAAACTTTATTTAGGCCAACTTCCATTTTCTAAGGTGGGAACCTCAGGAAAGCTAGGCAATAGGGATTTTTCAAATAGGATGACAATGTTTTAAACCTGAGAGGAATAGTATAGTGGTAAAAACATGGAAGCGAGCAGCTTTCTGCCCTTTCTCTTCCTGTGTAACTTTGGGCAAGTTGCATAATTTCTTTGCTCCTGGATTTCTCATTTTTAAAATGATGGTGATAATTGTACCTTCTTTAAAATGTTGCTGTAGCAAAAAAAGTTAGTTAACATGAAATAGCTTTAAAAAGTAAGCAGGGAAGCGGCTGTGGCTCAATTAGTTGGGCTTCTGTCTACCATATGGGAGGTCCTGGGTTCATGGCCCAGGGCCTCCTTGTGAAGGCAGGCTTGCCCATGTGCGCAGAAAGCTGATGACCTGTGTGCACCGAGAGCTGACGGCCCGTGTGCATGGAGAACTGACTACCTGTGCGTAGTGGAGAGCTGGCACAGCAAGATGATGCAGCAAAGGGATACACACAGATAGAGAAAAATTGCTCAGCGAATGGACACAGAGAAGAGACAGCAAAGAATGGAACAAGCTGCAAGCGGGGGATTAAATAAATAAATAAATCTTTTTTAAAAAATCTAAAAAAAAGTAACGAAGCAGTTGGCACTCAATATTTGTTACCTATTATATATATATTTTTGCTTTCATCACTTTAAAAAAAATTTATTGAAGTATATCACTCATACATAAACATACACAAACAATAGGTGTATAGTAATAGTTGTGAACATACAAAACAAACATATATAACATGTACAGGACTCTTGTACCTCACCTTACCTCCAATTCCTTGCAGTGTTCAACATTTTTAAGTAATGATTAAAGAGCTTTATCAAAATATTACTACTAACCAAAGTAATTTTCCCCAACCTACATTATTATTATTATTATTATCTTTATATCATTTATATATGAACATACATAAACAATAAGTGTATAGTAAAAGTTGTGAACTTACAAAGCAAACATGCATAACATCATACAGGGGTCCCACGCATCAACCCTCCACCAATACCTTGCATTGTCATGAGACGTTTGTTATAAATTATGAAAGAATATTGTCAAAATCTTACTACTAATTATAGTCCTTATCTTATGTTTGGTGTATTTTCCCCCAACCCACCCTATTATTATTTTTTAAATATATTTTTTATGACAGAAGTTGTAAAATTATAAAACAATCATGCGCATGTACAGAGTTCCCGAACAATACCCCTCTATCAATATACCACACTGTGGTGGAACATTTGTTACAAATAATATAATATCATGGATTGTTACCACATCCATAGTACACATTTGGCACACATTTTCCATACTGCCTCATCATCAACACAGTACATTTTTGGCATAGATACAATAATATATTATTACTGCTAACCACAGTCTATAGGTCACTCCAGTTGTATTTTTTCCATGCTTCTCCATGTTCCCACCACCCTGCAATAGTGATATAAATTTGCTCTAGCTAACAAAGGACACTTGAATCTGTACAATCAACCACAATTCTCAACCACCTCTTGGTTTACTGTGCTGTTCTGTTCCTAAAATATTCTCTAGCATTCTATTAATTGGTATTTATATACCTAGACTACCATTTTCAGCCATATCTCCATTTATAAACTAGCTATTACTAAGTGATACTATCCACTCTATACATTTCCGCACTTTTACAGTAAAGCTAATTAAAACTGCTACATGCATTAAACATCAATAGTCCATCTCAGTCCTCTATTCTTTAAGAATCCACCACCTACCACCAGGTCTTGAAACTATTTTCCTACAATTTCTTCTAGAAGCTTTATGGTTCTTGCTTTTATTTTTAGGTTTTTTATCCCTTTTGAGTTAATTTTTGGATAAGGTGTGAGATAGGGGTCCTCTTTCCTTCTTTTGGCTTTGGATGTCCTATTCTTTCAGCACCATTTGTTGAATGGACTGTTCTGCCGGAGCTGTGTGGTTTTGAAAGGCTAGTCAAAAATCACTTGACCATACATGTGAGGGTCTGTTTCTGAACTATCAGTTTAGTTCCACTGGTCTATGTGTCAGTCTTTATGCCAGTACCTTGCTCTTTTTACCACTATAGCTAGGTAATATAATTTAAAGTCTAGAGAGGAGAGTTCACTTTTCCTTTTTAAGATGTTTCTGGCTATTCAGGACGACTTACACTTCCAAATAAATTTGATAATCATGTTTTAATTTTTTTTAAATGCTGGTGGAATTTTTATCAGGATTGCATTGAATCTTTATATCAATTTGAGTAGAGTTGACATCTTAATTATATTTAGTCTTCCAATCCATAAGTGTGGAATGTTCTTCCCGTTCTTTAGGTCTTTTTTGATTTCTTTTAACATTGAGTTGCACTTTTCTGAATACAAGTGCTTTACATTGTTGGTTAAGGTTATTCCAGACTATTTGGATTTTATCTGTCATATTTTATTTTCCCTGGTCCTTTGACACTTTTAGACACTTTTATTGATACAATCTTCATTTATAGACTCTTCCAGGTTCCTCTCTCCTGTCTTTTCTTTTCAGGCTCTAGCATACCCTTTAGAATTTCCTGAAAATCAGGTCTCTTGGTTAGAAATTCTCTGAATTTCTGTTTATCTGTGAATATTCTAAACTCGCCCTCATTTTTGAAAGATAATCTTGCTGGATATAAAGTACTTGGCTCAAAGTTTTTCTCTTGTAGTATCTTAAATATATCACACCACTGTCTTCTTGCATTCATGGTTTCTGGTGAGAAATCAGCACTTAATGTTATTGGGTATCCCTTATATGTTATGCATTGCTTTTCTCTTGCTGTTCTCAAAATTCTCTCTTTGTCTTTGGCATTTGACATTCTGATTAGTATGTGTCTCAGAGTTGGTCTATTCGGATTTTTTTCTGATGGGAATACATCGTGCTTCTTGGACATGGATATCTATGTCCTTCAATAGGGTTGGGAAATTTTCTACCATTATTTCTTCAAATATTCCTTCTACCCCTTTTCCCTTCTCTTCTCCTTCTGGGACACCCACGACACATATGTTTGCACATCTTTTGCTGCCATTTAGTTCCCTGAAACCTTGTTCAATGTTTTCCATTCTTTTCTTCATCTGTTCTTTTGTATGTTCACTTTCAGAGGCCATTTCTTCAAGCTTACCAATACTTTCTTCTGCTTCCTCAAACCTGCTATTATATGATTCCAATGTTTTTAAAGTTTCATTTATTGTGCCTTTCATTCCCATAAGTTCTGTTATTTTTCTATGTATGCTTTCAAGTTCTTCTTTGTGCTCATCCAATGTCTTCTTAATATCCTTAATCTCTTAGCCATCTCACTGAATAATTTATTACAGAGATTTGTTTGAACATCTATGATTAGTTGTCTCAACTCCTTTATGTCATCTGAAGGTTTATCTTATTCTTTTAACTGGGCCATATCTTCCTGTTTCTTGGTGTGGATTGTAATTTTTTGTTGGTGTTTTAGCATCTGGATTACTAGAGTATTTATTTCTCTTTAGTTTAGGGCTTCCTGCCATTTCTCCCTTGCTGGTTGTGCAGTAGGAACCAAGGATATAGTTCGTGCTGTAAGCTGTGGAGGCTCAAGCTGCCCTCATTACCTCAGGGCCAATGTATCTTCTCCCAACTTTCTCCTTTGCCATGGGTAGGGACAGAGTCACCATTGTGTGGAATAATCCAAGTCCTGCAGGCCTGGACTGTAGTTTCCCAGAGAGACTGATGATGCTCCTTTCTCCCCTGCATGGGCAGGGATGGAGGTGCAGGTGTGGGTAGCAATCTGCACAGTGCAGGTCCAAGATGAGCACTGTTGCCCCGGTAGACTTTTGATTATTCAGTCCATGCCAATCAAATATACCCACAGTACCTGGATAGGCTGGTACAGGGCCCTCTGGCCTCCTCCCTGCCAAAGGTGGGGCTGATGCCTACACTAGGGCTGCAGGCCAGTCTGGGTGAAAGAAACTGGCTCCTACCATCACTGTAATTTTCAATCAGCTGGGCTTCCCCTCAGGCTGGGGCAGAGTCAAAATGGTGGCTACCAGCCTCTTTCTGACCTGAACAGGTTCATACACTAGCTGTTCTTAGGGTAATACTTTAGCCAGCCAAATTTACTAATCAGTAGCTGAAATCGGTGGGCAACCATGTCCTTATCCCATGTTTTTGGGAAATGGAGCTTCCAGTTCCAGCCACAGAATAGCTCCTGGGGCAGCTTGCACTGCCAAAGTAGGGTAATCACTTGGCTTTCGTGGCTTGGCTGGTAATTTCCCAAGAGGCTGGCACAGGTCCCCACAGTTTCGTTCCTGCTGAAGGTGGGGCTGGGGCCTAGGCTAGAGCTGCAATCTGATCTGGATGGAAAGAGGCCAGTCCCTACCAGCACTGGAATTTTCAGTCTTACCTGCTTCCCCTATTACCAGGGTGGAGTTAAGATGGCCTCTTTCTGACTCGGACAGGTTCAAACTTTAGCTGTCTTTTGGATTATACTTTAAGCTGCCAAACTTACTTATCATTTGCTGAAGTTGGTGCCCAACCATCTCTTCCTTCTCCATTTGGAACTTTCAATTCCAGTCTCGGAACGGCTCTGGGGGCGGCTTGTGCCTCCAGTGGAGGATGGGCACTGGCCTCTGGGGCATGGAGCACTCTACTTGCGATTCTTCTCTGTAGATGGGCATTCTCTTCCAGTCCTTCACGGATGTTGCAGGATGCTCTTTTGGCCTCCTGGAGCCTCCAGAGAGTCCTGGGTGTTTGCTAACTGCCCTGTGTGAGGAGCTGACTCTAGGAGCTCCTTACTCTGCTGCCATCTTGCTGGTTCTCTGTAACCTATTATCTTTTAATATTAATATTATTAATAAAAAATTAATAAAAATTTCCTTTTTTTTAAATTTGAGGGAATAGTACAGATGTTAACTCTGATAAGGTGATCAACATAATTGGAGCTAAAGAAATGATTTCTTGTTGGAGACTAAATGGAAAATCCTGGTGAAAATGCCTGATTCCTATCTGATTCAGTAGGACTTTGAAATACCATAGAATTTATGCATATGACAATAAGCAATTGGAAGGCTTGATAGACTTTGAGTGATTGTAGGGTGAGTCATGTTGTTTTTAATCAGCCCATTAAGAACATACAAATAGAAGCAAAGAGTGAGATCAAGATAGCTGTTAAAATAATTTAGCTCTAAGGTGATGAGGGGCTGGAATAAATTGTTGCAAAAAGCAGTGGTGACAAAGGAAAGTGTATGTGGCAGCAGTTAGAGAGAGTCTCTGACCAACGGTATTTCTGAGCCAAGAATAATAGTTGAATTGTGTTGAATTTAACAAAAATGGGGAGTTGGAAGAAGGGCCTGTTGTCTGGGCAGAAGATTTTGAATTTAGATTTATTGTGTTTGAGATAATACAGAAATATACTAGAGGCCAGAGATTGGAAAAACTTTGTTTTGTAAAAGGCCAGATGATAAATATTTTAGACTTTGAGGGCCCAGCACAATCACTGTCATATATTCTTCTTTTCTTTTCTTTAATAATTCTTTAAGTATGTTAGAAAATACAAATGTGGAACAAAAGTAAGCTGTAATCTGATTTGTCATGTAAAGCCATATTTTGCCATCCCTGCTAAAGCCTCTTGCAAAAAAGAGGTTGAGATGTAGGGTTAGAAATGTATATTTCTTAATCACTAGCATACAGATAATATGAAAACTCATGAGTGAACATGTTCTTTTTGTGCAATAGTGTAGGTAATATTATTGTGAAAACAAAATTATATAAATATTTAAATCGAGTTTTGTCAAGAAACAGATTTTATAAAATTATTTCCTGTTTCTTAGGATTCCTGTAGAGCTACTTTCTAAAGACTTCTGTCAACTGGATATAGAAGTGAGTTCAATAAAGTTAGTATAGATTTGTATTTTTTAACTGTTGATTAGAATTTAACATAATAGTTTCTGAAAATATGTAATTCAATAAGTCTATGAAAATAATGCACAATAATGTTTGACTTACTGGGTTTCACAGAGACAAAAAGTTTTTATTTGGCCTATGAAAACATGATACTGACAGCATGAAACAGGACCTAAGAATTATAGCTAGTGGCATGTAATATCAATAAATTTGGATTATGTGTGCTTAAGTGTGGGATAGGAGGGGCCTTTTAGCAATTTAGAATTGACCAAATAAATGCATTTTATAGAGATTTAAAAAAAAACATTTAAGTTCTTTAATTCTATCCAAATTAACCAAAATCAATAGTGCAATTTAAAGAAGCCTCCTAAACTATCCATAGTTAATGAGACCATGTATTCTCTCAATTCAGGTAGATTATTAGAGTTTGAGTATATATTACTGCTATGTATTTTTTCTTTTCTTTTTTTAACAAATCAATTTTGTTAATACATATTAATAAAATGTGCAGTCCATTCAAAGTGTACAATCAGTGGTATTTGGTATAATCACATAGTTGAGCAATCAATACCTCAGTCATCATTAGAGCATTTTTATTATTTCAATAATAATAATAAACAAAAAACTAATAAACATACGAGAAAACTATCCCCCCCTCTCAGTCTCTCTATGTTTCCTCTATTGTACATAGCTGCAATTTCTGGCTATTCTTGCACAATTATTTATTTATTAAGCAGTTTATTGAAATATGACCTATCCAAAGTGTATAACCAGTGGCTTTTAGTATAATCACAATGTTGTGCATTTTTCACCACAAAAAATTTTAGAGCAATTTCATTACTCCAAAAAGAAAAACTCCACACCCCTTAGCAGTCCTTCCCCATTCCTATATAATCACCTGTCTAACTTCATCTTTATAAATTGATTTATATTTTATATAAAGGGAACCATACAATATATAGTACTTTGTGTCTGGTTTCTTTCACTAAGCATAATTTTTTCTCTGATATTAGCATCTTGTAGTATTAACATACATTTGTTCAATTTCAAAGAAAAACTATCTTATATATGCAATTTTACCCATATTCATATATCACATGCAGTTTTGTTATGCTTTTACAGTTCTGTGTTATATTTTTCAGCTTTCCTTTTAGTAATATACATGACCTTAGACTTTCCCTTTAAACCACTTTCACACCCATGTAATAGTATTGCTAGTTACAATATCATGTTGGGCTTTCACCTTTTCTATTCATTTCCAAATATTAACTCACATCCGTTTTACCAATTGTGCACAAGTTAAGCCTCAGCTTTCCATTCTTTACCCTCATTCTATTTTTCTGTTGACCCACATTCAAGTTATTAACTCCATGAGTTTACACAATATATTTAGTTCAAAATAGTGCAATCATACAGTATTTCTCCTTTTGTGTCTGGCTTGCTTCACTCAACATAATATCCTCCAGATTCATCCATGTTGTCATATGTTTTATGACTTCGTTTCTTCTTACAGCTGCATAATATTCCATCATGTGAATGCACCAAAGTTTGTTAATCCATTCATTGGTTGATGGACATCTGGGTTGTTTCCAGCTTTTAGACATCATGTATAACACCACTGTGAACTTCGGTGTGCAGGTGTTTACTCATGTCACTGCTCTAAATTCTTCTGAGTATATGCCCAGTCATGGTATTGCCAGGTCACATGGCAAATCTATATTCAGCTTCTTTAGGAACTGCCAAATGGTCCTCTACAGTGTCTGTAACATTCTGTATTCCCACCAACAGTGAATAAGAATTCCTATATCTCCACATCCTCTCCAACACTTGCAGTCTTTTTAATAGTGGCCATTCTAATAAGTGTGAAATTATATATCATTATAGTTTTGATTTACGTTTCCCTAATTGCTCGTGACATTCAACATTTTTACATGAGTTTTTTTGCCATTTGTATTTCTTCTTTGGACAAATGTCTATTCACATCTTTTGCCCATTTTTTAAATGGCCATTTGTCTTTTTATTGTTCAATTGTACTATCTTTTTATATATCATGTATATTAAGCCCTTATGGGCCATATGCCCCATGGGCTCTAAGTCCCCTCTCATTTGGAGGTGGAGGGGGCATCACCTCCAAATGGACTAGAGTAGACTTACTGTTATTCTATTATAGACTTATTGTTATTCTAGCAATGGAAGAAATTTTATCATTGATGTGGAGGCAGTGGCCACCAGAGGTTTTGAGGGGAGGGAGATGGGAAAAATAGGAGTAATATGGGCACTGTTTTGGGACATTGGAATTGTCCTGAATGACATTACAGTGGCAGATACAGGCCATTATATATCTTGTCATAACTTACAAAATTGTGTGGGAGAGAGTTTAAACTATAATGTAAACTATAATCCTCACTTAGTGGCAAGGCTCCGGTATGTGCTCATTAAAATTGTAAAAAATATACCACAATAATGAAGTATGTTTTTAATGTGGGAAAGTGTGGGAGGAGTAGGGATTGGGGAATATGGGAATTCCCTACATTTTTAATGTAACATTTATGTAATCTAAGTATCTTTAAAGAAAAGAAAAAAAGGTGATATAAAAAACAAACAAAAACAAAACAATATCAACCCTTATGGGATATATACTTTCCAATTATTTTCTCCCATTGAGTTGACTGCCTTTTAACCCTTTTGACGGAGTCCTTTTCAGTGCAAAAGTGTTTAATTTTGAAGAGGTCCCATTTGTTTATTTTTTCTTTTGCTGTGGGTGCTTTGGGTGTAAGGCCCAAGAAACCAAAGCCTTCCACAAGGTCTTTAAGATATTACCCTGCATATTCTTCTAGGAGTTTTATGGTCCTGGCTTTTATATTTAGGTCTTTGATCCATTTTGAGTTGAGTCTTGTGTAGGGAGTGAGATAGGTTATTGATATCCAATTCTCCAAGCACCATTTGTTGAAGAGACTATTTTGTCCTTTTAACATGGCTTTGGTACTTTTGTGGAAAACCAGTTGGTCATAGAGGTGAGGGTATTTCAATTCTATTCCACTCTTCAATGTGTCTATCTTTGTGTCAGTACCATACTGTTTTGACCACAGTAACTTTATAATATGTTCAAGGTCAGACATTGAAATCCCTCCCACGTTGCTCTCCTCTTTTCGAATGCTTTTGGCTAGTTTAGTGTACTTTCCCTTCCAAATGACCTTAGTAATTGCCTTTTCTATTTCTGTAAAGTAGGCTGCTGGAATTTTGATTGGTACTGAATTTATTCATCAATTTGGGTACGATTGGCAATTCATGATATTTAGTCTTCCAACCCATGAACATGGAATATCTTTCCATTTGTTTAGGTCTTTGTTAATTTTTTTTAGCATTGTTTTGTAATTTTCTGCAAATAGATCCTGTACTTCTTTGGTTAAATTGATTCCTAATTATTTGGGTCTCTCTGTCACTGTTGTAAATGAAATCTTCACCCTGATTTCCTCTTCACATTGTTCAAAACTACTATACAGATACATTACTGATTTTTGCATGATGAACTTGTATTTTATGACTTTACTGAACTCTTTCATTAGCTCAAATAATTTTCTTGTAGACATTTACAAATTTTCTAAATATAGGATCATGTTCTCTGCAAATAGTGAGAGTTTCCTACCTCTATTCCTATTTAGATGCCTTTTATTTTTTTCTTGTCTAATTGCTCTAGCTAGAACTTCTAGTACAATGTTGAATACATTGGGCATCCTTGTCTTCTTTCCAATCTTAGAGGGAAAAATTTCAACCTTTCCCCATTTAGTACAATGTAGCTGTCGGTTTTTCATATATGTCTTTTACCATATGGAAAAATTGTCCTTCTATTCTTACCGTACAAAGTTTTTTTTAATCAAGAAAGTGTGCTGGATTTTTTTAAATGCCTTTTATGCATTGATAAAGATGGTCATGTATTTTTTTCCCTTCAGTTCATTAATTGATTTTCTTGTGTTGAACCACACATGCATACCAAGAATAAATCCCACCTGGTCATGGTGTATAATTCTTTTATTATGCTGCTGGATTCTATTTGCCAGTATTTTGTTGAAAGTTTTTGAATCATGTTCATTAGAGATTGGTCTGTACTTTTCTAGTAGTGTCTTTATCTGGCTTTGCTTTGAGGGTGATGTTGGCTTCATGAAATGGATTGGGTAATTTTCCCTCCCCTTCAATTTTTTGCAAGAGTTTAAACAGGATTTGTATTAATTCTTCTTGAAATGTTTCATAGAATTCACCTGCAAAGCCACCTTTTCTTTGCTGGGAGATTTTCGATGACTCTGTCAATGTCTTTAATTGTGATTGGTTTGTTAAGTTCTTGTATTTCTTATATTGTCAGTGTAGGTTGTTTTGTATTTCTAGAAATTCGTCCATTTCATCTAGGTTATCTAGTTCATCTAAGTTGTCTAGTTTGTCAGCATACAGTTTCTCAAAATATCCTCTTATGATCCATTTTGTTTTTGTGGGGTCAGTTGTAACATCACCCCTTTCATTTCTGATTGTATTTATTTGCATTTTCTCTCTTTTTTTCCTTTGTCTGTCTTGCTAGGGGTTTGTCCATTTTATTGATCTTCTCAAAGATCAGCTTTTTTGGTTTTGTTGATTTTCTCTATTGTTTTTTTTTTTCTGTTCTCAATTTCCTTTATTTTTGCTCTAATCTTTCCTTTTCTCTAATTTCTTTCCTTTTGCTTCCTTTGGGAGTGGCTGCTGCTCTTTTACTAGTTTCTCCAATTTTTCAGTTACATCTTTGATTTTAGCTCTTCATTTTTAATATAGGTGTTTATGGCTATAAATTACTTTGCCTCTCAGCCCATAAGTTTTGGTAAGTTGAGTTCTTATTTTCATTTGCCTCAATATATTTATATTGAGAAATTGTAATTTCAATTACAATTTCTTCTTCGACTTACTGATTTTTTAGGACTATGTTGTTCAGCCTCCACACATTTGTGAATTTACCTCTTTCTTATCCATTATTGATTTCTGATTTCATTCTGTTATGATCTGAGAAGGTGCTTTGTATAATTTCAATCTTTTTATATTTATTGAGACATACGTTGTGACCTAACATGTGGTCTTTCCTCAAGAGAGATCCATAAGCTCTTGAGAAGCATGTATAACCCACCGCGTCTGGGTGCAACATTCTGTATGTTTGTTAGGTTTAACTTGTTTATCATATTGTTCTTGTTTCCTTGTTGATCTTCTATCAAGTTTTTCTATCTAATGATGTGAGTGGTGTGTTAAAGTCTCTGACTGTTATTGTAGATATATCTGTTCTTTTGTTCGTTTGTTTTATTAAATTTTCTTTTTTATAAGATACATAGACCACAGAAATGTTACATTAAAAAATATGAGGTTCCTGTATACCCCACCCCCCACCCCCCCACACTACTCCCACATCAACAACCTCTTTCATCAGTGTAGCACATTCATTGCATTTGGTGAATACATTTTGGAGCACTGCTGCACCGCGTGGACTATAGTTTACATTGTAGTTTACACTCTACCCCAGTCCATTTGGTGGGTTATGGCAGGATATATAATGTCCAGCATCTATATCTGCAGTATCATTAGGACAGCTCCAAGTTCCGAAAATGCCCCCCACATCTCATCTCTTCTTTCCTTTCCCAGCCCTCAACAACTATTGCCAAAAGTTGGAATCAACCCAAATGCTCATCAACTAATGAATGGATAAACAAAGTTTGATACATGATCTATTTTTCCCTTGAGTTTTGCTAGGGTTGCCTCATATAGTTTGTGGCATCCTGATTAGGTGCATAGGTATTTATGACTGTTATTAATATTTCTTCTTGGTTGATTGCTCCTTTTATTAATATATAAAGGCCTTCTGTATCTCTTATACCCTTTTTGCATTTAAAGTCTGTTTTGTCCATTATTAGTTAAGCTACCCCTGCTCTTTTTGTGGCTATTGTTTGCATAGAGTATCTTTTTTTAACCTTTCACTTTCAGCCAGTTTGCATCCCTGGGTATAAGGTGAGTTGCTTGTAGGCAGCATATGGATGACTTATGTTTTCTTATCCACTCTGTCAGCCTATATATTTTAACTGGGGAGTTTAATCCATTCATGTTCAATGATATTACTATCAATGCACTATTTACTGCCACCATTTTATTCTTAGGTTCCATGCCATATCTTATTTTTGTCTGTCTTTTTACTCTTTTAGTTATCCTCTTCTCTCTTCTATACTCTCCTCCAAGCCTCTCTCTCCTGTGTTTTTCTTTCAGGCTTTAAGTCTTCCTTCACTAGTTCCTGCACAGGTGGATTCATTTTTATGAACTCTTAGTTTCTGTTTATTTGTGAATATTTTAAACTCACCTTCATATGTGAAGGACAAATTTACTTGATAAAGAATAGGCGGGCAGTCTTTGTCTTTCAGTATCCTAACTGTATCTCACCACTGTCTTCTTGCTTTCATGGTTTCTGATGAGAAATAGGCACTAAAAATTTTCAGCTATTATTTCCTCAGATACTCTCTCTTTCCCCTTTCCCATCTCTTCTCCTTTTGGAACTCCCATCACATATATGTTGTTTCACATTATCATTCAACTCCCTGAGCCCCCAGTGCATTTTTTCTATTCTTTTCTCTCTTTTTTTTTCTCCCTTCAAATTCAGCTCATTTTTCTTTGGTATCACTTATTTGGATTATATCATTTTGATTCTGTTGTTACATATCTCTAATGTGTGCTTTTTATTTTATTTTATTTATTTCTCTCCCCTTACCCCCTAGTTATCTGTTCTCTGTGTCCATTTTGCTGTGTGTTCTTCTCCGCTTCTGTTGTTTTCAGCACCAAGGGAATCTGTGTTTCTTTTTGTTGTATCAACTCTCCCGTGTGGGCAATGCCATTCCTGGGCAGGCTGCACTTTCTTTCACACTGGGCGGCTGTCCTTATGGGGCGCACTCCTTGCGCGTGGGGCTCCCCTACGCGGGGACACCCCTGCGTGGCACGGCACTCCTTGCACACATCAGCACTGCACATGGGCCAGCTGCACACGGATCAAGGAGGCCCGGGGTTTGAACCACGGACCTCCCATGTGGTAGACGGATGCCCTATCCAATGGGCCAAGTCCGTTTCCCGTCTAATATTTTTTTGTTCTCACCTATTTTGTCTTTCATTCCCATGAGCTCTGTTACTTTTCTATTCATGTTTTCAAATTCTTCTTTGTGCTCAATCAGTGTCTTCTTGATGTCCTTTATCTCTTTTTCCATATTTGGAGAATTTGTATGCATCTCGTTGATAAGTTGTCTCAAATCCTGCATCTCCTCTAGGGCTTTGGTATATTCCTTTTCTTGGTTCATTTCTTCCATTTTCCTAGTATGGCTTGTAATTTTTTTCTGATTAGCATGGTGAGTTTACTGAGTTGCTCAATTTCTCTCTTTTGTAGGGATTTCATGGTGAGAGTTTGTGCGTTACTGCTGTTCTTTGATTCTTGGTTCAACCTGTTCTGGGTCTTTAGGATTGTCCCTGTTGGTATCTCAAATCTGGGCCCTGGACCTAGTAGTGGATTGCAAACCCTTTTCTTAGGGCTTTGGGGAGGGAGGCTGCAAAGGTTGGACAAAGCTGCTTTTACTTATTTACTTCTAATTTTCTTTAAGTGCACTTCCTTGGACTGCCAGAAGATGGTGCTCTTTGCAGCCCGCTCTGTTCAATACCTGGTCAGACTGCGTTTGCTGCAACATGTATGAGATCAGTGTGATGGACAACCCTCCCTGGAGGCTAGGAGCTCCCAACTTCAAACTTTTTCAGAGGCAGTTCTCCACACCATTGCTGGCAGTCCCCTCCCTTTCCCTGGGTAAGAAATAACTCCACTCCCCTCTGTAGTCATTACATAGGGAGACTGAGAGGGTTGGGTCTCTTTAGTCCTGGACTCTTTCGTGTGGAGCTGGCTCCCAAGGCAAACAATGGTACAACCTCACCCAACCTGGAAAGGTGATATCATGGGACACTGCGAACCTAATTTGTGGGTTAAAAGCTCAGTGAGCCTTACACTGTGTCCTTCTCTCTCCCCTATCCTGGACAGGTAGATCCCTGGGGCCACCTTTCTCTGTATCCAAGAACTGAGAATTCAAGTGTCTACAATGTGGGGGAGGGCACCAGCATTTGCAGCTGCTGTTTGTAACGCACAATTTTGCTGTCGTGATTCTTTCCCTTTGCTTCTCTCTCTTTTGGGCAGTGTCCATCCTTTTCCTTCTGTCCTAAACCCTAGAAGATTTTTTTCTAGGTCATTTCTGCCTGTCCTTTAGCTTTCTTTCTGGGGGAGAGGACAGTCGTATGTCTTTCTAGTCCACCATCTTCCCAGAAGAAAACTCTAACTATATTTTATTGATTGCAAGTTTATCTGAAGTGTTTTCCTTTTTACAACAGATTTCTATAAAGAAATATTCAACTTTTTTCATGATTCAGCCTAGAAATTATTTTGTTTCTTTTTATTAAGATGATACTTTAATTCAGGTAAACTTTTGAAATCTACAAAGAAGTATTATTTTCTCATAGGCGCAGAATTCGGATTACAGAAACTAATTTCAGATATATAATGTTATGTCCACTTTCAGGAACTAAGCCTTGACAGAAACACTGGCAAATTAGATTTTACCTAGAAGAATACAGTCAGAAAAGTAAATGTGTAGGTACTAACTGAGGTGAAAAATGGCTGAAGCGACTAGCTCGGAGAAGAAAGACCTTGGTGGGATCGGGCATGGGATTGCCTGCATATTCATCATAGTTATCTTAAATATGTAAAATATCTTAGGAAACAGAAGATTCATCCATCTACCCAATCTTTTAAAAATATCTTTCGTGCTAGTTAGGTACATGTGCAGGCAGTACAAAAATAAGTGAGATAGCCCATACCTAAAAAACCTCACCAATTAACGGGGAAGCTCACAATTATATGGGTATACTTACTAGCTAGGTTAGCTAATCAGCCTTGGTTTCCTCCTCCGTCAATCTGTATGGTAATAATAACTAGCTCATAATTTTATGGCTAAGATGAAATGAGATTGTGAAAAGAACTGCAGTGTGCTACTAGAGAAGGTTAGGTGGCTTCATGATTATAGACTGGGAGATTTCTTGACAAGAAATCACTACTCACGTTCATTAATCTTGTGATTTAAAATTTTATATGTAGTAATTTAGAATCTGTATAGCGAATCATCCAAAAAACTTCTTTGATTTACAAAAACTTGTTGTCTTTTCAAGGGAGTATAAGGGGCTGGATTTTTTACTTAGGTCTCAACAGAGCAAAATCAAGGTGATGGCCAGGCTGTGCTCTTACCCGGAGGTGTGTGAATAAACCATTTCATTCCTCATTAAGGTTGCTGGCAGAATTAGATTCCTTGCAGTCTTAGGAGTGAGGTTCCTATTTACCTGCTGGCTTTCAGCCAGGGGGCGCTCCCTGCACCTTTCAAAGCCACCCATATTCCTTCCCACGTGGCCCCCTCCCCATTCAAACCAGCATTGGAGTCCGTCTAATGATTCGGATCTCTCTGACTTCCCCTTCTGCCACAAATGAGAAAAAAAAATAGCTTCGCTGAAGGGCTCATGTGATTAGGTCAGCCTCTTCCCTCTTCCTTCTGTTCTTAGCACCACCAATAATCTCCTTATGTTGAGGTCAACTGTGCCATATAAGATAACACAGTTGCAGGAATGATAGTTCATCAAATGAAAAGGTTCAGGGGATTACAGTGAGATGTCATAGTTCTGCCTACCATACCCCGTGTCTCAAAACCAGCAACTGGCAGAGCTGGGATTCAAGATTGGGTTTATTTCAACTCCAGAGACTTGGCCCTATCACACTCAGTCACCTTATAAGACATTTGCCCCTATACCACTTTTATCAGAAGGCCTGATTTTATTCATGGGCATTATAGAAATCAGCCTTTTGCCATATAGCCAGACTGTGTTCGTACCACATACCTATATAAAGCACTGCCTCAAAAGATTCCATTGCAAGCTTTCCATGTACACTGGTCCCATAAAATAGGAGATCCAAATGGTTCAAGATCCACTGCTCCTAACAACTGAACTGGTCATTGTCTGTGAGGGTCTGTCTGACCTGGTAAATCAAGGCAAAACCAAGTCCCTATTATTATTTTAATGGGGGAAACAAAGAAGATTTAGAAGCTGTCAACAAAGAACTCTGTTTCTTTAAAAAAACGGTATTACACTGAACAGCCTAAGAAATCCACACCATATATTTGCTTATGTTATTTAAAGTCAACAACTTTTATCTTTTTTTCCCATTATGTGCACCAGATCATATATTCTGTTTCATAAACATCCAAGTGCTCTCTAGTTAAATAGTAGCCTTATATGTCCAATAATGTGATTTTTCTTGGTTGACTTTGATCTTTAGCATGTATCAATTTCCTCTTAAAAGGTTATAAATAAGGGAAGAAACTCTGGCTGAAGAAACATAGTCCAGTCCTTGTTTACTTGATTACTAAGTAATTAGGACAGGTCACTAAACGTTAATGTTGTTATACAGTGAACAGTTGCAAATTCTATTATTTTAAAGGATACTTGCTATGATGTTCTTTAATCAGTGTCCAAACTGCTGAAAAAATTTCATCTCTTTTAGTTTGACTGCTTAAAAAACAAGTATGCTGGGTCTCATAAAGACAAATGAAAATATTGTACAGATGAATGTGTGTAAATATTAATTGCAAATTGATTGGAAAGTGCATGGGACTTGTCATACTTAATCATTTTTTTTTCTTAATCACTTTATAGGACATTTGCTTTCCTTTTGCACACCATAGAATTCTTTCTTGGATTCCAATTATTTGGGCACTGTGCTCCTTTCAAATAAGTATTTCTTTTTTTTCCTTTCCTTTTCTCTTATTTAACAGAAACAACTCTTATTTTGAAATATTATTTGTAGTGATTTGTGCATATTCTTGCTTACTTAAAATGTGACATGGATATTTCTTCTATCTGGGATACATTTTCAAAATATTAAAAAAAAACAGACTTGTCAGAAAGATTGAATACTATGGGTCAACATGGTTATGGGCTTGGCAAAGGCTGTTTTGCCTTTCTTTGTGAAATATGTTGTATGAAACACTGGCATTGTCATTTGGATGGATTTTCCCCAAAATTGGTGGCCCAGTTGTGACAAGTCAAAGCCTCCATATCATGCTTAAAAGTGTTAAAGAAAATTAAATGAACAGTTAAATTAGAAAGAGGGGTTGAGCTCTAAGTTCTCTCCCTAGAGCAGAGGGTATTATGGGCAATGCACACATGGGGAATGATTTTTTCTGGTAATAAAGTTTGGGAAAGAGCAACCAAAACAGAACAAAACTATTCATGTTGTCATTCAGTATGTAGAGTTTCCACTATGCAAGAACCTATGCTACTATATATTTGCAATGATGCCTTAGTCAATGCAACAGGAAACAGCTGTTTATCTGTTTTTCTTTTGGTTTTATTTTCTTTTTACATTGCTATTCTGTCAGTACGTGGCTTCATAAAGCTGTAGGATTCTGATAGGGAAACTACTGAGTTCATGTGCTTTGGAAGCCAATGTGTTGATTTTCTAGCTCAATAGAAATATTTTATTATAGCTGGAGGGAGAATGTGACTATGAGTGGTAAGGCACAGAGGCTAATGCCACCAATATCATGTCCAGAGTGAGTTATCTCCTGTGTTTTATGTGCTTCATTCTACTGAATGAATATTGTATTACCGCTTTCCTTTTTTGTGCATTTGAATATCAGAGGCATGTCAGATGATTCTTTTTCTGTCGAATATTTGATGGAAAGCCTTGTAAAGTTTCCTGGATGAAGATGGCTTTATGCCTTGGATATGAAGTAGTAAAAGTTCCATAAAATTTGATCAGAAATTGTCTTTATGGGTTGCCATCCTGTGCAATCTTAAAGGCACAGAAGCTGAGTGTTATTTTTAACTCAGAGCTGTAGTTGCCTTGTTTACTTGGACACCTACTTTGTCTTACCACTTTCTTCCTACAGAACATTTCTCCCACAAGCCTTTCTTTAGAACTTAAGTAGTCTTGTGAAGCCCGTCTTTGCTTAAGAACAAAGCTTTTGCAGACCAGCTGTAACTCAGTGGTTGAGCCCCCGCTTTACATGTATGAAGTCCTGGCTTCAGTCCCTGGGACTCCCTAAGCAAGCAAACAAACAAACAAACAAAACAAAACAAAAAAGCTCTTAAGTTGTCTTCCTTAGACATTTGCAACATCAAGGATCAAATGTCATCCATGTTCAACATCTTAACCTCTTCTGTTACTTCCAGGCATAGCTCCTAAAAGTATTTCACAAAGGGAGTCCTCAATAAATATTAATTGAACATTTGGGGGGGATTTTTATTTCAATGATTAGCTTTTATGCCAATTCTTCCGTATTAAAAGTTCTTGTTCTCTACTACCATTTGTGATCATGGCACCTTAGCTTTGTATCTTTACTATATAACATCTGTGCTATTCTGCTCAGCCAATAAGCCCCTATATTCTCTCTGGAATTCTATACTTATTAGTTTCTGGTATGGTACTGTTTTACCTTAATTAAACAGAGCTTGAGAGAATGCATGTCTTCTGTAATTGTACATTTTCTTTTTTTCTATAGTATTCTTTTTTATTTTGCTCCAAACTCTTACATGAAATATGCTGTGAAACATGACTTCTTTCCTTTCTTTTTTTCTTATGAGTTGACAAGCCTAATTAATCTGAGTAAAAGGAAGGAGAAGAATTTTTTTTTCAGTGTAGTAGAGGTCATAGTAATCTTTTGCTTTGCCTAGAAACAGGTTGCTTAGTGTCTAAAAGGAGTCTAAACTCTAAGCTATTTCTTCATATTTTCCTTTAAAAATAAATAAATATTTGAGTAAATGGCAGCTCAGACAGGCTCTTTAGCTGTGTTTTATTAGTTTTAGTATCCCAGGTGCTGGAATACTATAAGTTGGAAAAAAAAGTTTCTTTCATCTTGTTTTCTGCTAATGTTGTTTATTTGATAAAAATATTCAGTTAGCTCATGATATTGGGAACCTAAGGGAATGAAAATGAAACAAGATGATTCTTAACATATTTTCCATTCCCATGTAATTTATGTTTCCTGTAGTTCTACTAGAAACTGAAAAAAAAACAAAAACAGGTTTGTTTGTTTTTCCCCAAAGGTAATTACTCTGCATGGCCTTTTTAACTTATTATAGGACCTTGTTTTCTTTTCAGATAACCCACAGAATCTCTTCAAGTGCTCCAACCATTAAATGGCTTGACTAAGGGGTTGTTAGTGCAGAAAGCTTATTCTCTCCTTTGGTTGTATCTAACTCCCAGACATGAGGTGATCCATTTTATTGTTCCTAAGGCCAATAACCATTTTCTGTGGCACCATATGGATTGTGGATTTCAATTTAATTTACAACTTTATACCACAGGTTGTAGTAATTTCTGCTGAGAAATTATTTTTTCATGACAATTTTTCGAGTTTTTTGATTGAGTCTCAACATTATATGTAATGTTTGAACTGCTGTATTCCTATAGAGATTATTAATGTAAGACTGTGTTCCTTTAGAATATCTTTTCTCCTTCAGAGAGAGTTTCTGCTGAGTTGTGGTTTTTCAGAACATTTATTGAGAGTTAACAGCAGATAAGCTTTACTATTATCTTTCAATATAAATGAGTAATACTCTAATATCTAGCTCTATTCTTATCATGTATAACTCCCTCTTCTTGCACTAAGAGCCCAGATTGTTCAAAGAATATGTGAACAGTAGGAAAATTTTACTTAATGATGTCTAATACTGAATTATCTTTACCAAATATTGGCAAATTTGGTAAATACTAATAATTGCATTCCATAGATAAAATTAATTTTATCTTGACTTACAAATTTCCCCCCAAACTTTTGATCAAAACTATTTAAGGTATCAGGTTCTAGCTAGAATATATGTCAGAAAGTCATTATAATTCACCTTCCCATATCCATAACACATATATATAATCACGTAAAAATACATAAACTCTTTGGAGAAAACAGGGTAAAAGGTACACAGGAAATCTCTGGATTATTTCTTACAACAACATGTGAGTATGCAATTTTCTCTAAATATTTTAATTAAAAACATGAAAAATATATGTTTATGTAAGCTCTACAACAACAAGAATTTTTTTTTCTATTTTGTTCACTGCAAAGGCACACGTATGTATATATTTAAGATATACATATAACACTCCCACCCCTGCCACTCCCACCTTCACACCCTCAGCAAGCCATACACAGGCACACAATGGGAAGCCAACATCAGAATGTTCCTCTGGGTAGTTAAGAGAAGGTGAGTGGCAGTGTGGTATAATGACCCAGTGGTTGACTTGGGGTCTGTCTCTGCTTAGTTGTTCTACTGATTCCACTGTGGGAACCTAAAACAAGCCCCCCACCCTTCCTCATCACACTCCTCCCATAACAACAACCTCCTCCATCATCATGGGACATTCATTGCCTTGGTGAATACATCTCTGAGCACTGCTGCACCATATGGTCAGTGGTCCACATTATAGTTTACACTCTCCCCCAGTCCACCCAGTGGGCCATGGGAGGACATACAATGTCCAGTAACTGTCCCTGCAGTACCACCCAGGACAACTCCAAGTCCTGAAAATGCCCCACATCACATCTCTTCTTCCCATTCCCTACCCTCAGCAGCTATAATGGCCACTTTCTCCACATCAATGCTACATTTTCTTCAATTACTAATCACAATAGTTCATGAATAGAATATCAATAAATCCACTCTAATCTATACTCTATTCCTCCATCCTGTGGACCCTGGAATGGTTATGTCCAGTCCCCCTCTACATCAAGAGGGGGCTTAGATTCCACATGGATGATGGCTGCAATTCTCCTGCTTGCAGTTGTAGGCACTCTTGGCTCCCTGGTGTGGTGGTTGACCTTCTTCACCTCTGTGTTAGCTGGCTGGGGTAAATCCAATAAACCAGAGCATAGGAGTTGCAAGTCTGTTGAGGCTCAGGGCCTGGCTATCAAATGGACAGTCCAGTGATTCAGGTTCCCTGAGTATACACTAAACTCCAGCGCCAACCACAAGTCTGGTAAAAATAACAGGAGAGGCTTATGAACAAAGATCACATCTGAGTCCAACTCCATCATACTCAGGAACACAAACTCCAAAGTAGGGTCAACTGGCATGGCACTGAACTCCAGAGCCATCTGCCATGACCATAGAACCTGTGGGTCTCTAGCCCTCAGAAGAACCAACACCTGGGGTTGTATCTACTTTATCTGTCTCTGGAACTCTGCTGAGGTGTGCATAAGGGTGACCCCCCTGATGACCTCCCGGCTCTTTTTTGGAGACTCATAGCCATATAAACTCATTTGTTCTTTCCATTTCCCCCTTTTATTCAAGGTAAAAAGCATTTTTAACTCCTTATATTACATATAGGCTGAGATATTCTGCTGGTCTGAGTTGACCCTTTTATTCAAGGTCATTTTCTAGTTACATAATCAGCTGGTACTTGGTAGTAATCCCTAAGCACCAGGAGGCTCCCGGGAGTCATGTCTCACGCTAGGGGGAAGACAATGCATGTACATGCTGAGTTTGGCTTTGAGACTGGCCACATTTGAGCAACACAGAGGTTCTCAGGAGGTAACTTTTAGGCGCCCTACAGCTCTAGGTTTAGTTCTTATTTTCGGCACACAGGATCACAAGTATAGTCATTAGTATCAAGGGCTCATTGTTGGACCATCCTTCTTTTTTGGTCTTTGCCATTGCACTTGGGGGATTGTTGCTGTTCCATTAGGGAATATGATAGAGTTCCCCTGGCTAGGAACTCAGCACTCCCTCAGGTTTCATTTTTAACTGTAACCACTATGAAAAATATCCGAACATTTTTATGTACCCTGAATATATGCCATGGAGAACTCCCTGCCAACCATGTATCCCCTGTCAATAACATCCCACACCAATATTCCTCCCCTGCCATTGTTGAACCTCTCTGTGATCCAAAACTTCTTTGAAAATGAAGTCCAATATATTGCCAGGTTCCATTAATAGTAAAATGGAATATAGTGATGGGTTTAAAGGTTAGATATAGAATACATACTAATTTAGAAAAATTAAAGTAAAAATAAATTGGGTTATTAAAACATTAAAAAATGAAAAAGCTTTGTTTTTGATGTTTTGCCTTCCATCACTGCAATGAGTGTTGCCCTGTATGCACATTGGCAAGGCAACTTCTTCCATCTCTTCCTCAGTGTCTACATCCTTTCTTTTTCTTTTCTTTTTTGTCTCATTATTAAGCTTGTATTCACAAAAGTTTAAGATCACAGTAATTCATATATACAATATATGGTACGACCACATAACCAACATAAAACACTTTGTCCCTTCTGCCGCAATAATCTTTTTACATGTTCATACTATATTTACTGCAACTGATGTACAGATTTTGAGACAACAGCTTTCAAACAAGGTTACCCTTGGATTTACATTGTGGTTTATATTTTAGACTATACAATTTTCTAAATTTTTCATTATCTTATGTTTTACATTATGATTTACATTTTAGTCTATAGGCCCCTATACATTTTTGGTATCATTTAACATGTCCTATATCCATCCATGCATAATCTCGTGGAACACTTCCATTGCTGCAAAGTTACATTGATCCATCTATTCAATACCTCTTTCCCCTCCCCTCAGGACCCACATTGAAAATCAATCTTCATTGCTTGAAGGACCATGTTCAGAGATACTGGCAGCAATGTTGAGGGCTTAACATGCTCGACTGCCCTAACACATTGGGAGTCACCATTTCTCTTGAGAGATACAATTCCCTCTATTTGAGAACATCAGTCCTCCCCAGGATGTGGGTATACCTTCTTCTCATTGTGTGGGTCTCCATCCAAAGATATAACCCACTATCACAAAATGTACTTTTGGCTCACTTATATCTCATCTGCATAACTGGACAATATTAGCAAGTTTCCTTTCACATTCAGTCTACAGAATAATAGTTGTTTGACGGTAGAGAAAGTGATGCTGCAGAGGCAGGGGCAGAAAAGAGCTTTAGGTGGGTGAGGAGGGGGTGCAAATTTTCTGGAAGAAAAAGCCATTGCCAACTTTTCACTTTTATTTACAGCTAGAATTTTAAGGTAGCTATAATTCAAACCTATTGTGGATGGATGGGTAGAGTGATTGAATAATGACCAGCTTTAGTAGGCAGGCTAAAATGCTAAAGGCTAAAGTGTGAATACTTGATAAAGCAGATTTAAAAAAAAAAGATTTTATTTGAAAGCTACACAGAGTTTCACTATCCAGATGGAGGCTCATATTGGGCATATGTGTTGGGGAGGTTGTGAGATTTCATGCTAGGGTCTCAACTAATTATGATCCAATCCTGTGCCTATCTAGCTAATAATTAACACATGAACTCAGCATACAATCAACCATAAGTTCTCACTCTGAATAATGTGTAGTTTCTCCTTTCCTGAAAAAGGATGAATATTGATTACTAGGGATCATAAATTAATTTATTCAAGTAGAAGGACCATTTCACAGATTAGGAGAATAGTTTGTTTACTGAGCTTTTCTACCTGCTGTTGGAAAACCAGAATGTGTTATTTTAAGTTTGACCTTTACTTCCAGATTTTATCTTTTTAGTTGCAGCCTAATTCCTATCAAATACAGTTGTCAATTGACATCATTTTCCAAGAATCTAAAGTGATGTCCCATTGCCTAGTAAATCAAATGAGATTCTTCACCTTAACTTTGAAGGTCCCACACAATCAGCCTCCAGTCTGCCTACTCAAGTGTATTACCTTTGACTTTCTTCATTACTTTTCAGTAGTGGAATCCCTTAGGTTTTCTCATACCCTGATGGCTTTGTTGATGCTGGGTCTGTATTAGCTTGGAATATCCTCCTTCTTATTCAAATTTTATCCACCCTTCAAGACCAACCCCAATTACCATAGATCCAAAAGCCTCCTCCATTTGCAGCATTGCTTATTCATTTATTCGTTATTGTTTATTATTCATTATTCATGTATTCATAATCATTCAACACATATTTATTGAATGCCTTCTTTGTTGCTAGTTCTGCCCTCTCCTAAACAGGAATTATTTTTGCATATATTGCCATAACCAAATAGTTATACCAAGCTTGTAGTTTTATGTTGATTTTCTCTCTACCAAAAATTGTAGCACAAGGTCAGTAATTATCTCATATTTTTTTTGAGAGATTATGAAATAGGGTAAGACATGACCAGGCCAGGGAGAGATGAGACCTGGTCCTTTGTCTCCATTTGACCACTCCTTAGTCCTTGGGTAATTCAAATCAATGGACCTTTATTGAGCTTCCACCGTGTTCATTACAATATAGGGGATATCCAAATAAATCATTTTACAAAGTCACAATCTAGAAGAGAGATCTTTAAGCCCATAAAGGATTCAAAGTTTAGGTTCAGAAGGTTTTAGCCAAAATTTTGAGTATGGGCTCATGTATATTTTTCCAGGGAGAGAGTACATAGGTTTTAAATGTTGTTAAAGGTGCTGATAATAAGAAAAGATTTTTAAAAAGATTAAAAAGCTAATGATCTAGAACGTGTACATAACTAAAGTGTAAAAACCATAGAAGAGCAAAAATATCCCAAGCAGTGTTTAGAAAAACATAAAATGATACCTAACTGTGGTCAATACATGTCATGGATTTTTTTTTCTTTATTTTTTTTAATGTTACATTCAAAAATTATGAGGTTCTCATATACCCCCCACCTCCCTCACCCCACTCCTCCCATAACAACAACCTCCTCCATCATCATGGGACATTGATTACACTTGGTGAATACATGTGAGCACTGCTGCACCACATGATCAATGGTCCACATTATAGTTTACACTCTCCCCCAGTCCACCCAGTGGGTCATGGGAGGACATACAATGCCCAGTAACTGTCCCTGCAGCACCACCCAGGACAACTCCAAGTCCTGAAAATGCCCCACATCACATCTCTTCTTCCCATTCCCTACCCTCAGCAGCTACCATGGCCACTTTCTCCATGTCAATGCTACATTTTCTTCTGTTACCAATAGTTCATGATTAGAATATTAGTAAGTCCACTCTAATCCATACTCTATTCCTCCATCCTGTGGACCCTGGAATGGTTATGTCCAGTCCCCCTCTACATCAAGAGGGGTCTTAGATTCCACATGGATGATGGCTGCAATTCTCCTGCTTGCAGTAGTAGGCACTCTTGGCTCCCTGGTGTGGTCGTTGACCTTCTTTCACCTCCATATTAGCTGGCTCGGGTAAGTCCAATAAACCAGGGCATAGAAGTTGCAAGTCTGTTGAGGCTCAGAGCCTGGCTATCCAGTCAAGAGATTCAGGATTTTTTTGGCTTCAACTTCCTCAGGATTTTAGGATCTCTAGCATTCATTCCAGTTATAAAACTTTTTCTTTCTCAATTCAATCCCCTAAGTGTCTATTAAAATGCCCATCACAATTTTTGATCTCAAAAAATATCTGCCAATAGGTAAATCTTGAAATGAAGCTTTAAAAATGTGTTCTTTCCAAACTATATCCATTATCTTGAATTATCTTGACATTTTAGACTATTATAGCATTAGTTTCTTAACGTTCCATGAATGAAAGGAAGGTTTATCAGATGTTTATATATCATTGCTCACATTCTTTCACTTGGCAGATCAAAATGTTTAATTCATTAGTTCACCTTTATTCATTCACAGCATTAAAAAATAGCTTTGTATTTTGTTATGCTTTCTATACAGCAATGTGGGTCTCCTTATTATACTGTATGCTTTGTGGGACTAGAGACTATCTCAAACCTACTTGATATTATCTAGCACCTAGCACATTCCCTTTCACAAAAAATGGGCTTGGTAAATATTGAATAATAAAGGAAAGGCTGCATATCAAAGTGCATAAAAAATAATCAACCAGTTGCCTATTTCAGTATAGCACAGAGGTTAAAGGACATGAACTTGGGGAAAAAAGACTGCAAGTTCAGATCCTGACACTGCCATGAGTCACGTTTGGCAAGCTTCTTAAGTTCTTTGTCCTTAGCTTCCTTATCTATAAAATGGGGATAAACAAAGGAGAATCGAGATTTGTGGGGCCTTAGGCTTATACAGTATCTGAGGCTTTCTTTAAGAAAAAGAATACAAAAGCATGAGTACAAAATTAGCCAATTAGAGCATTTTTTAGGCATTTATAAGTGGAAAAAGAAATCACAGATTACCAATTTTAAAAAACTGAATATAACCATAAACATCAATAATTAACATCCTAACTCATCTTTACAATACTTTATTTCCGACAAAATTTTGGCTATTTACACTATTTCCTCTTTCATGTAATGATTTTTAATATTTTTTCCAAAGAGAATAGAAATTCTTTTCTTTAGCAAACTGCATTAAAATTTGTTCTTATTACTCATGGTTTAGAAAGCATTCCATCACCTTCATAATCCATTACTGGAAATGCCACATATCTAACTCCACAGCTTCTTGCTCAGGAGGCCTTCTTGCCAGGAAGGAAGCTTTGGAGAAGTCTAGCTCTTGGGTCTCACTTGGCATGGGCTCAGATAGGCCAGGGCCATGGCAGCTGGTTGAACCTGGCCAGGTCCTCTCTCCTTTCAGATTCCCCATTCTGCAGGTAGGTCTAGGTGTGCCAGGTAGGGAGTGGGGGAGTGAAGTAGCTGTGAGCATGGGTCATAATGGCTTATCCTTTGGGTCATAGATAAGGTCTCAGTTGGGGTTGGATTGTCCTTGGAGCCCAGATAGATTGAAGGAAGCACTGGCAGCCTGTTGCAAACCCAGTATGACTTTGGAAAGTAGAAAGTAAGCGCCAGGCAGGAACTGTACTCCTTATCTCTGGACAGGGCTGGGGTTGGTGCTTCTTTACTATAGATGATACAAGTGATGGGCTGTGAAGTTTAAGCACTGCTTATTTCAATGTAAATCTGCCTGTGATCTTCTGATTATAAGTGCTCAGTAAGTTGGCATTTGTCATTATTATTTTACTCCTTCATTACCAAAAAACATTTCCATAAATCTCTAGGAATTTTGCAGTAATGCATTTCTGGATCATATACAATTTGGATCATTTCCAGGAATAATTTTCATTCTTCCCTATATCCTAAGGAGGGTAAGAACCCAGATGATTCAAATTTTTACTAAAATTAATTTTGAAATGGGTTGTACTAGAACAAACTTATGTATGATATTTCGTGGTCATATTGAGACCAAATCATATTGAGATCAAAAGGTACTACTTCCTTCATTCTTTTTTTTTTAAATTCTACTCAATTTATTCATTTTTTTAAAAGATATTACATTAAAAAAAATGAGGTCCCCATTCACCCCCACCGCCCCCACCCCCCCACTCCCCCCCCCCAATAACACTCTCCCCCATCGTCATGTCACATCCATTGCATCTGGTGAGTACATCTCCAAGCATCGCTGCACCCCATGTCCCGTGTTCCACACCATAGCCCACACTTTCCCACGTTCCATCCAGTGGGCCATGGGAGGACATACAACATCTGGCAGCTGTCCCTGGGGCACCACCCAGGACAACTCCAAGTCCCGAGAATGCCTCCACATCTCTTCTCTTCCTCCCCTTCCCCGCACCCAGCAGCCACCATGGCCACTTTTTCCACATCAATGCCACATTTTCTCGATTATTAACCACAATAGTTCATGAATAGAATATCATTAAATCCACTCTGATCCTTACTGTATTCCTCCTTCCTGTGGACCTTGGCTTGGTTGTGTCCATTCCACATCTATGTCAAGAGGGAGTTTAGATTCCACATGGATATTGGATGCAATCCTCCTGCTTTCAGTTGTAGGCACTCTAGGCTCCATGGTGTGGTGGTTGACATTCTTCAACTCCATGTTAGCTGAGCGGAGTAAGTCCAATAAATCAGAGTGTAGGAGCTGAAGTCTGTTGAGGTCAGGGCCTGGCTATCATATTGTCAGTCCAGAGATTCACATCCCCTAGATATATCTTAAGCCCCAGCATCAACTACAATTCCAGTAAAGTAGCATGAAAGGCTTGTGAAAAGAGATCCCATCTGAGTCCTTAAGTATTGTTTGTAGTGGATACTCTGCTGTGGCCAGATTCCCCCTCAGGAATGAAGAGCTGGTTAAGCAGTAGAGTCCTCAGCAGGCAGTCCTCCTTGCCCAAGGTCACATTTATTCTCTAGAGGCAGTCGTATCCAGTGTTCCAGGCTGCATTATGAAGGCCCTGGTCCCTTTCCCTCAACCAAATACAGCTAGAGGGTCCGTACTAGTTTCAGAGCAAAACAATGTCCAGCTTGTTAATGACTGCACCATGGACTTACTTTGAACTCTGCCCAGTCCAGCTTTCCTCCTTCCCTCCACATTTAATGATCCTCAAAACCCCTGCCATTACACTTCCTGCACATGTGTCTCTGCTTCAGAGGCTGCTTTCCAGACAACCTCTCCTGAAGTGCCCTCAATTTTTTAAGAAGCACTATCATTTTCATAACATCTTTTCTGGGATGAGGATGGGAATCATTTATAAGCTGTGACCCAATTTCAGAAATATTAAAATTGAAAAATAAATGCTTCATACATTCAAGGAAATATGCTCTCAGAGTGCATAAGCATGCTGTAATTGCTTGCTATATGATCATGTTAGCCGTCACAAATAAAATGAAGCAATTAGAAGCTTTTCAGGGAAGCTGTTATCTGAGGCAGGTCATGCTGTTGTTCTTTGCTTTTGTCATTGCAAATTTCTCTTTACATTCTTTTCTGGTTTGATCTCTTCTGAACTCATGGTTTAAGACCAAAGCATTCTGTCTCCAGCGCTGCCATTTCTTGAGCTTCTGATTTGCATATTCATCTGTCTGCCAGGAACATTTTCTTTGACATCCCACAGGCATCCAGAACTTAACACATTCAACACTGAGTGAATCATCTTCACTTCAAACCGGTTCTGTCTTGTTTCTAATCTCAATCAGTGGCCCCACAACCCTGTTGCCCCAACCCATAAAACCTAGTTAGTCATCCTAGATTTTTCCTTCTCACTCACCCAACATACCCAGTCAATAAAGACCTGCAGAGTTCCTTGAGAAGTTTTACTCTAACCAGGCTCCTCTCTATATTCCTATTCCTAATTTCCCAGTTTAGGTCCTTTGTGGACTATTAGAATAATTAATTTCCCTGCCATCAGTCTTGCTTTCTGTAACTACACCCTCTGTGCAATGGCCAAGATGATCTATAACAAATACAAATTTGGCCAGGCCATTGCACTCATGAACTCAAGCAAAGCTCTCCGTGATTTAGCACCGTTTATCAGTTCCTATACTGCTACTACTCTCTTTCTCCAACTTTATGTATGTACTAATAAAACTGAACTGTGTGAGGTTCATTTACATACTTCATATTGTTTCATGCCTTTGTGTCTTTGCTCATTATTTGCCCTCTGCCTGGAAAGCCCTTTACTCCTTTCTTAGATTGGCTAACTTAAATTATCCTCTAAGGTCATTTATTTTCATAATCACCTTTAGGGTGTTTTCTCTCTAACTAAAAAAAATTTCTGGTACCCAAGCTGTCTTAGCATTTAGGAAATTATACTGAAAGCATGTGTTACATTTCTATGATTTCCTAAAGGATAAGGACTAGGCTTACTCACCTGTAACCACAAGGCCAGGCACAGCGGGATACTCAGTAAATGTCTGCTGAACAGAACTGAGTAATTAAGGCCAATAGATCCCTGGATCCTTTTGCATTTACTGTTTCATTGCTTATTTTGAGTATTACCAACATTCTCATGATACTTTCTGGGACAATCAGTGAGCTTATATTTCTTTGATTCATTAAATATTTATTGAGTGCCAATTTATGTGAAAGATACCTTTTGATGGTAAGAACAAAAATTAATACTAAATTATCTAGATACATGTTTTCTTTGGGGGATGAATAAGACAATTTCGTTTGCCACTAACCAGAAATGTAGTGAGCACCTACTATGTACCAGGCAGTATTCTGGAAGGAAGGAAATCCTGGGAAAGGAGGGGTTACAGGCAGCACAGACAGACCATTTTTGAGAGTGTTTTTGTAAAATGAGGACAGGATGCTTAAGCAGTAGCTGGAGGGAGATGTGACACCACAAGGTTTTTTTATATCAGCCTGCAGGTATGACTGATGTGAGCAGCCCAACTGAGTCAGAAAAATTGGTGATGTGGGTAGAGAATGGGTCCAATTGCTGGAGTAATGGCCATAAGAAAGTGAGAAAGCTAGTGCATGTGCGGATGACCCAGCCTCAGATAAGTGCACAATTTATCCATGGTTATAAAAGGAAAGGAGAGTATATGGCATAGATGCAGGTAAGTGGGAAGATGTGGAAGTCCACAGATGGGTCCTGTTTTCTCAGTGAAATAAGAAGCAAGTAATCATCTATGTCCGAGGATAGTGAAAATGCTGGTTTGAGGAGAAAGGAGAAAAGAGGACAGCAGGCACCTGTGAAAATTAAGAGACAACAAAAAGGTAGTAAAATTTCCTGGTATCGCTAAGGGTGGGTTCTCTGGAGGTTAGAGGTCATGAATTTAAAGTGAGCTTCACTATACAGCAAGGTTGTATTTCTCCAACCATGATCTGCTGCTGGGGTTAGGTCACAGCAGGTAGAGAGGTGGGTTTAGCAGGACTGAGATTTTATCAAGCAATTTTAATGTAGGGAAGAAGAGGTGGGGCTGATTAATAGATTGCAAGTGAGGTATTAAAATGACTGTTACTGAAACTGGGTATGGAAGTAAGTGAGGACATGTGGGGACAGAGCAACAGTGAAAAAGCAGGAAGATCACTGGACTATCCCAGAGAGAGGAGGTGATTTCAGAGAATGGGAAGCTCATGTTTAAGATTTAAGGGAGAAGGGCTGCAGGTGGTGTCCCAGCACCCCAGGACCCAGCCCTTGCTCCTCTCCCTCCTACCCCCCCAACCCCAGGAGGCTCATTCAGCCTCCTAGCCTCACATTTCAACACAGGCACCTGCATCCCGATTTTAGGTCTCCAGCCTGACTCTCTCTCCTAAAATCTAGCTCCTGTCCCAACATTTTAGTATACTTGGCTATGTAATAAGCATGAAATTTAATATTTTCAAAATTGAATTTCTGATTTTTCTGTCAGACCTGCCTCTCTCGTAGCATTCCTTGTTTAAATAAACAACAGCCCTGCTCTTGCATTTTCTCCGGCCCAAAGCCGGAGTCATCCTTGACACCCCTCTTTTTCTCATACCTGTCATCCTATTCATCGGCAAACAAATCCTGTTGCTTCAAATATATGCCTCTCTACAGCTCCACCACTGCTGCTACCCTGGATTACTGTAACAGCCTCCAAAGTGGTCCTTCCACACCCATGCTTGTCCACCTGTCTTTCTCATGACAGTAGACAGAGCTTGACTTGTAAAAGCCAAGTCAGTTTGCATCACTTCTGTGCTTGATTCTTCACGTGGGTGTTCCAATCAAATCCCAAATCCTTACCAATCAGCATATCCCTGCTATACCCTCCTTAACCCTGACCTCCTGGCCTGCCCCTCTTCCTGCTGAATCAACCTCCTTGGTCTCCCACCATGCTTCCCCTTCAAAGTCTTTGCCTTCTTCCTTCCTGTAAAACTGTTTCCTCAGATACTGCTTGCTGTCTTCCTTGATGAGATGCATTAATATTTTACTTTGAAAATTTGCATCTATGTTCATACAAGAGAATGACTTCATCCCCAACAACAAATATTAGTAATTCACAAATCCTTTCTTCCTACTTTCTCCCTATGGCAGTTTGATATCATTTATGAATTCACAAAAAGAGAGATTATATTTATAAACTGGTCTGTCCCTTTGGGCATGATAGCCTTTTGATTGTGTTAGATTCAGCTGAGATGTCTGATTAAATTATATTAAGATTAGGGCTTTGATTCAACCATGTCATTAAAGTGTGACTCAGCTTTGAGTCCCTACCCCCTTGGTGGACTGATAAAACAGACTCTCACGTGAAGGTAGACACAGAGAAGAAGAACACAGAGGAAGAGACATCTCATTAGACATAGAAGAGCCCCCAGGAAGAACGATAACCCTGATAGTCTACAGTGACCTTGTGAAGCAAACAGAGGAGCTGAGCTGAGAAAGAAATGAGCCCCAGGGAGAGAGGAGTCCAATGCCAGCCTAGAGCTGAGATCAGAAGAAGCTCGGACCATCGAGTCTTAAGAGGAAGAAGGAAGGCTGAACCCTCACAGGCATTGTCCACCATCTTGCTTCAGCACATGGCAAATGACTTTGGGTGAGAAAGTACCTCTTATTGTACCTTGAGTTGGACTCTTTAGGACCTTGGGACTGTAGGCTTTTACCCCAGATAAATACCCTTTATAAAAGCCAAAAGAGTTCTGGTACTTTGTATCAGCATTCCTTTGGCTGACTAATATACTCCCTAACCCATTTGTGTAAGGCTTTAGCCTATGTCATGCCCTTGAAAATGCCCTTGTCAGTCACTAGTGATCACTGGTTTGCCAAGGCAAGTGGTCATTGCTCAAACTTTGTGTTAGTTGACTTGTCGGAACCTTTGACCTGTTCATCAATCTCTTTTCTTGGATATATTTTCCTCATTTGACTTCTAGAATACCTCACTCTTCTTTTTGCCCTTGTTCACTGGTCATACCTTTTGGTTTTCCTTTAGGTTTTCCTTGACTGGTTCTTCTTTTTTCTCCATGACTAATTACTACTGAAGTTAACTAGGCTTAGTCTTTGGTCCCCTCCCCAGCTCTCCCGCTCCCTTGGTGATCTCAGCCAGTCCCTTGCATCCCATATCTATCTCCAGCTCAGGCTGTCTGGTTCAGCTTTCCTTATCCAGCTGTCTATTTGTCCCCTAGCATGGATATCTTATAGACCTTTCAGACTCACATGTTTAAAACTAAACTCCTGATCTGCTCCCTCCCCTCAAAAAATCTTCTCTTTACTCATTGCCTCCCCTCTCTCCATTGTTGGTAGCTCTATGCTCTCAGTGGCTCAAGGTAAAAAAAAAAACTTGAATTAATTCTTGATCTTTCTCTTTCTCTTATACCCATATCCACTCTGTCAGGAAATCCTAACTGGTTCTTTCATCAGAATGTATCCAGAGTCCAACCCCATGTCACTCTCTCCACAGCCGCCCCGCTGCTGACCCAGCCTTCCCCTGCCTTTCCACCTTATCTCAGGCTACTCTTTCCCTTGCTCACTCCACTGACCTCTTTTTTATTTCTCAAACTCAAAGGCATGCTCTCTTTGTGCATTTTGTCCAACTGTTCTGTCTGCCTACAGTGCTCTTTACTCTGATATCTGTGGGGCTAACATCCTCACTGCCTTTAATTTCTGATCTGATGTGCTTTTTCACTGAATGCTACCCTAACCACCCTCCTTTAAATTGTAACCTCATCTTCCTTATCTTGTCCTGCACTTTCTTTTTTCTATAGTTTTTGTCTCTCTCTAATAATTTCTGTAATTAACTTACTCATGTATACTTATGGTCTGTTTTTTCTTGAAAATCAAGGTTCTTTTTCTTCTGTTTTCACTGATGTATCTCAAGTTCATCCAACTGTGCCTATCACATAGTAGTTGCTTAATAAATATTTAATGACTCAAGAGCAGCAATGCTGTTTTATATTCTTTATATTTCATATAAACACATTGGTTTGCCTTCCTTTTATGTAGCTTTTTGAGTGAATGGATATATGTGTTTGCCAAAAAACCAATACTTACAATTCTCCTTTTGTCTTTAAGTAATTAAAAGCAATTTTAATGTGTGGCTAAGCAAGTAAATAATTGGGAAAAAAGCCAGCAACAGTAAATATTTAGATTATATCTACTCATTGTGAACAACAGCAAAATTTGAGTAGACTGTAATTTGTTTACAATTATTTTTCAAGACTTTCCCCCACTCCAGGATTAAAAACGTGCTAGATGCCCAGTTGTGCTGGCATTTCCACTTCTGAGGCTGTATTGCCCTCCTATAGTAGTGCCCTGCTAGGACTGCAGGGCTGCCAAGTGAGACCCAATCTAAAGATTCCAGCAAATTCCAGCTTACCTTCTCTGTAGGGTAAAGCTGGGATTCGTCTTTTTTCATTCCCAGGTCCAGACACCCAGGCAAATGAAAAACAGGCCAAAGATGCTGCTTGTTGGGACATTTCTCAATGCCATGGACTTCCTGCACCAGGGTTAACATCTGTACCACTCTGTGGTGCTCCAAAAATGTACATAAAATGAAGTGTAAAATTAACTTCATCTCTAGATTTTTCTTCTCAAAAAGTAATTAGCCTAGTTCAACCACTCTTCTTTATAGGGATTATGAGAGAGTCAAGGGAGAGAATGTATGCGGAAGATCTCAAGTTCTGTTGCACATCAAAATAGTTGGAAAGGCCTGTTTTTAAATGATCAGCATGAAGTAGCTGATTATTCAACTTGAATGAGTTAGGTACGTTCCTACTTGTGAAATTTCTTGTCCCCTGCTTATACCCATCTGGATTGTGAGTAAAAATTTCATTGGCTGCATGTATGGTATTTACTTGAGGCAAGTTAACTTTAAAAAAAAAAAGATTTATTTTTACTTATTTATTCCTACCCCCCTCCCCCACACCTTGTTGTTTGTAGTCACTGTCTGCTATCTGTGTCCATTTGCTGTGTGCTTTCTCTATCTGCTCATCTTCTCTTGAGGAGGCACTGGGAACCGAACCTGGGATCTTCCATGTGGGAAAGAGGTGCTCAATGGCTTGAGCCATCTCAGCTCTCTGGTTTGTTGTGTCTCTCATCGTCTTTCCTCTTTGTGTCTCTTTGTTACATCTTTTTTTTGCATCAGCTCACCACACCTGCCTTTGTGCCAGCTTGCCTTCTCTAGGAGGCACCAGGAACTGAACCTGGTACCTCCCATGTGGTAGGTGGGAGTTCAATTGCCTGAGCCATATCTGTTTCCCCCAGTTAACCTTTGAGGACCTCAGTTTCTTCATTGGTAAAATGAGTAATCTCTCTCACATAAGGATATTGGCAGGATTAAAGTGATAATATATATGAAAAATTTTCATAAACCTTAAAGCACTATATAAATGCACCTATTTAATTAATCACACAACTTTTAATACTAATTCTATGACTAGTTAGCATTGAGTCCTGGCCAAAGGGAAAGGAATGGTGTATTTTAACTTTTCAGACATTTTTGGCTCTTACGCATTTTAGACACACACACACATATGTATATTCTTATTTAAAACTATATATATATATATATTTGTGTATATATTAAATATATATTCATGTGTATCTTTGTATGTGTGTGTGTGTGTATATATATATACACACACGCACACATACATACATACACACACATATATTTCTGGGAAAATTATTGGTCCACAGAACTACAATAAATGGCAGATTTAATGCACTGTAACCTGCTAAGAAAAGTCAAATTCTTTGCTGCCAGTTCAGAGAATCATGCAAGTTCTTTTGCCAAAAAGAAATCAAACCTCAAAATTTCCCTTATAAGCTATACTTGTCTCCATTATCATTATTTTGTTAGAGACTTTTGAAGACATTTTTCACTGCATTCCTCCACATTGGCAAACACATTCTATTATGGAGAATTCTGACTAAAGTTCTTTGTCTTTCGCTTATACCAGCAGCAGGTAGCTGGTTAGGGCAGTGAAAGTCCATTGTGACACTGATAAACATTTAACATACCTCTAACTTGGTCTAGCTTGGAGAGGAATTCACTCACTGCTACAAAAATCCAGGAGTGAAATCTTCATTGTTTACTAAAGTAGCTTCTGTTGACTCCCAAGTCAGTCATATGGCATTTTGAAGAATGTGGTGTTGGGAATCACCACAACAAAAAAGGATATAGAGAATTTAAGAAGCTTTAGAAGGAACTACAAAGGTAATTCTAAAATTTTTACAGTGTGAAACACTGAGATAATGTGGATGAAGAGAATGTTTATGAGATTAAAGCAATAGGGATAATTTGCTTTAAATAAATCAATTAATCGGTGACTAAGGTCTTTTGTAAAGGAGGAATAGATTTAACAGTTTCTTGTGGGGAAAAAAGACATTCCTATTTGACATACCTTCATTCTTACTTACTTCCTACCTAGATAATGTTAGTTTTTCCATTTAATAATTATATATCATATATATTAAAGTTGTCAATTGTATATTTCAGAAACATCTGTAAGTAAAATAATTATTTGAATTTATAGAACTTACAGTGAATACCTATATCTACAGAGGTGGTAGGTTTTGAATTTTTTTTGCAACAAATGCATGCTATTTGAAAAAGACAGCAAAAATTACTGTTTTTCATGTTTTATATATTTTAGTGTTGAGTTTTCTTCAATGAATTGGAATTGAACATGGGAATGTGTAATCTTCACATTCTTTACCTGCTTTGAATTAGAAAAAGTAGACTTTTTTTTCTTAAGAAATTCTCAAAAGGTTTCAGTTAACTATGATTTATTTTAAAGACCAAAAATACCTAATCAATGTCTGCTGAAACAGCTACTACTATTGTAAATCAGATGAACAATTTGTGTGAACTCACGTTTTAGTTTGCTTCTACTTTTCATTGTTGTGCTTTGAAATCTACCACTTCAGTGACATCATAAAGCAGGAAAGGTTTGAGCTTTGTAATTAGATATACCTAGTTTCAAATCCTGGCTGCCGTGTACTTTGCTGGGGGCCATGGGCAGCTTACCCAAATTCTGCTAACCCTAATGAATAGGTATGCTGAAAGGATTAAATGTTATACATGTATTAGATAAGTAATAAAGTACCCATAAAAAATAAGTGCTCAATAAATATCATTTCCCTTATCTTTCTTTTGTCCCACTAGTCCCCTTCTCTTTTTAATGGATCACCTTTTGCCCTGGATTGTATTGTAGGAGGTATTCTGAATGGATGGCTGCTGGGAATACATTGCTATAGCCAGCTCTTCTTCAGTATTTGAGGATTTACCCTGGCATTGAGTAATGAGAATTTCGGTAAGAAAAATTAACTGAATGAATAAAATATGCTCTCTTCTTAAAAGGTCACTTGAATCTCAGATATCCCATAATAAGTTACACGATTATTCTCTAAAGATCTTGGGATGTCACAGATGTTTGTTCACATATGGATTGCACTTATTTTGAAAATAAGTGAAATTGATTTTTTAACTCTATTAACAACCCTGTTATACTCTTCATGTCATTGTAAATATATCCTTTCACATATGCCACTCTATTTTGCTCTGTTAGTGTATATCTACTCAGATGTTTGTGTAGTCATTGAGGGTAAGTTCTGGGTATTATTGATCCTTTGTAAACTAAACGAAGCACAGCTTCTTAGTGGTTAATGTGGCAGTAAACACTGCTTTCTGAATCTTTAAAGAGGCCAGTGAGGGCTTCGATAACATGAGCGAAGCAGGCAAAAGGATTGAAACTCTGACGTTCTAAGATGAAAATATTCTGAAATCACCAAGAAAATCATTCTGTAGTGGCTCTCGGGATGTCATACAGTATCTTTAGTTGGTTCCATTTCTATCGAGTTTTTCTCCAAATGATATTAATATATCATGAACTTGCATATAGTTACATTAAATTAATACATAATGACTACACCTGTGTTAGTAATATATGCTGTTAATTTGTGCTGTATAAAATATGTTGGCCTAATAAAAAGAGAAAAGTCTGAGGGGGAGGTTAAGGATAACAGATAAATGAGATTAAGCAAGTGACGTTTGTGTGTACATAAATTAGTAAACATGTAAACTCTTAAATTTTTGTCATTAAAATACATCTGGAGAAATACAAATTAAAGAATTTTGCACATGGCAGAGTGAGCTGGAAGTGAGGGAAAAGCAAAAATATATTCTAGTTTCATTAATTCTTTATCATTATAAAGAAGCTTTAGATTATATAAATGTTACATAAAAAGTACAAGGGATTCATCAATTCTGATAAGGAACAATAATTCTGAAACTGATAAATTTATATTTTGGATTTACAAATAAGATAAAATGTTATTTTAACATCTCACTTTTTAAATGAAAACATTTTTAACCATTTTGTCTCTGATTATATTTTTCAGAAACCATATTTGAGAAGTACTTCCATCCAGTGTTACTTATGTTTACTTCTAAATAGTCATTTTTTAACTGAGGCTGGTATTCATGTCTTCATTTTGGGGTAATTTTATTTTTAGTTATAAATATCATAGTATTAATACCAAAGGTCACTGTCCTTCAATAACATCTTCTCTGTTCAATTATTTTATTTAATTCAGTTTGCTTAAATTTTTTATCTAGGGTATGATAGAGGGCAGATAGTGAAGAATGAGAGCAGACTTGATAAACATCTAAATGAACATTTCCATTTTCTGGAACTATTCCAAATTGGTATTATATCCTCCAAATAAACAGAAATTTGGGGTCTCTAACTAAACTTGGAAGTATATCCCTTAATTTCCTGCATACTCTTCACAGGGTAGAAAGTAGGTATTTTGGTTTCTCCATGTTACTTTTTTAGTCATTCCTGCCACTGACTGTTCGTGTCCTTTGAGACCTAGCTTACTTCTGTTTAAACATTTTTCTTTAGGCCTTTTGTTCTTCATTCATATTTTTCCTTGCCTGTTAACTTTTTTCTTTTCTCTTAGATGCAGCTAGCTAACACCCTGCTGCACCCAGTCAGTCCACAACCATAGTTATATAATCAATTTTAGTCTACTAGTGCCTTCATGGATTGGGGAACAATAGTTGTGTGCAGTAAATCTTCCACGTTAGACATATTAATGTTAGCTATCATGCTTCTGTACTGGATCCATTAAGAATTGGCTATTTTTCCAGAAGCTCCAAGAATCATTCCTCAATGACTTGGTCATTACATGTGTCTTTTGTCTAGATAATAAACTCAGAATCAGTAGGTATGTGGTCATTCAGCCTAAATTGGCCTGAAGTCTATGATGTTTATGAAGAAAGGATCTGCAAGCACAATAATAGTTTGAGAAGCAGGCTAGGGGCATATTTACCCTACTGTAAAGAGCAATTACTTTCACAATCATTACATGAAAATGATTATTTCTTGTTTTAAGAATTTCACCTGTTTATCCCATTTAAAAATCTGATGGGACCACTACGTGGAGAAAAATTAGTAATTTAAGCAAAAACTATTGAAAGTTTACTACACATCATGTACTCTTTCTATTTCATTGTGATAAATTGCATTAGATTATTTATAAATTTATCATCTGATTAGACTTTTCTCTAATCACATTGGTCTGCCCTCAGGTTAACCTAAAATGTCAAGGTTGTACTGTGTTCAGCTTTATATTCATCTACAAAGCTGTTGAATGCACAAAGGTGGGGCAGACACTGACCTTTTCATCAGTCAGAATTTAAAAAAGTGATTACTCTTTTGCCTGTATTGCCCATCAAGACAATATTACACTCATTCAAAATGCTTTTTTCTTTGATTTTGTTTTCAGCTGTGTTAGTGCAGGTCTTCCTGAAACAGAGGCCAACTGGCAGTATGTAATAAGTGATTTAAAGAAAATTGAAA
Organism: Dasypus novemcinctus; assembly: GCF_030445035.2. Classification (NCBI taxonomy): domain Eukaryota; kingdom Metazoa; phylum Chordata; class Mammalia; order Cingulata; family Dasypodidae; genus Dasypus; species Dasypus novemcinctus. The sequence continues at coordinate 52,152,828 of NC_080673.1, read as the reverse complement.
AACTTATTCAAGTAAGTACCCATTTTTTCCATACAATATCTGATATAATTGCTATAGAGTAGGTCTTTTCCTGTGTTTTGCTCTAGGTCAATGAAATGTCACTTTAAACAGGGATAGTTTTGTGGAAATATTTGAGTCTTGAAAAGCCTCAAATGAAATATTTTCCTTACAGTTATTAGATGCCAATTCTCTTTAAAATGTAATTGATCAGCAGACAGCCTGCCTCTGCAGGCTGAAGACGCCTATCTCCTGCTGTTACAGGTTGAATTGTGTTCCCCAAACAGATACACTGAAGTCTTGATTTCTAGTACCTGTGCATGTACCATTTTGGAAACAGGGTCTTTGCAAATGTAGTCAAGATAAGATGAGGACATCTTGGAGAAGAGTGGGCCTTAAATCCAACATGACAGGTGTCCTTAAGAGACAGAGAGAAGAGACAGAGACAGACACCTGGGGGAGAAGTCCATGCAGAGAAACAGAAATGAGAGTGATGCAGCTACAAGCCAAGGAATGCCAAGGATTGCAGAAAAATGCTAGAAGCTAGAAGAGTCAAGGAAGATTCTCCACTATTTTCAGAGGGATAATGGCAATGCTGACTGGTGTGATTTCAAACTTCTAGCCTCCAGAACTATATGGTAAATTTCTATAGTTTTAAGCCACTACTTTGTGGTATTCTGTTATTGCAGTTTTTAGGAAACAATTGTACCTACCCGGAGAAACCAGGCAGCTGGATGGCACCTGCTGGCACCTGCTGGAAGGAATATCATCAAGAACAAGTAGCCTGACCCAGGACTGGAAACTCTCTTCCCCACTTAGAGACATTGGCTGGCCTGATGGAATCAGCAATGGAGATGAACCAGGAGCTGCATTGACAACAGTGGCCTGGAAAAGCACTCGTTGTCTCTAGGGGCTAGAGTTCCCATCTTCTGTGTGGATAAACCAAGTGGTCCAGTCTGGGGAAGAGCCTTTGCCCTTGTGGTGACACCAACAAGGAGGGTGACACCAACAAGGATTAATGGGAACCCCAGTGGCACTTGACAAACCATGCAGAGATTATGAAAACTAAAGTGTCATTGGAATCACAGCACACAAAAGTGGGTCAGAACCTGCATGCTAAATCTAAACAGGGTGACTGCATGCTAAAGTAGAAGATTTAAATAGAACCAGCATCTTTTAACATAATAGTCATAATATACAGTATAAAATTGAAAATCGCTTCTCATACCAAGAAGCAGGACGATCATGTCTGGAATAAGAAAACACAGCAGACTCAGCTAATAGGGAGGTGAGGATGGCCAACCATCACACCAGGGAACTGAGAGTGTATACAGCTGCAAGCAGGAGAATTGTGTCCATCAGCCATGTGGGATCTAAGCCCTCTCTCAATTTAGAGGTGGAATGGACATCGCCATCCCGGTGTTTTCAGGATGGAGGAATAAAATATGGATTAGCGTGGACTTACTGGTATTCTACTATAGAAACGTTGTGACTCTAGCAATGGAAGAACTTGTACCATTGATGTGGGAACAGTGGCCAAGGGAGTTTCTGGAGGCATGGAGAGGGAAAAAGAGGTGTGATATTGGGGCATTTTTGGGACTTGGAGTTATCCTCAATGATATTTCAGGGACAGATGCAGGACATTATATATCCTGCCATAACCCACTGAATGGACTGGGAGAGTGTAAACTACAACATAAACTATAATCCATGCTATGTAGCAATACTCCACAATGTGCTCATCAAATGCAATGAACATACCACACTAATGAAAGAAGTTGCCAATGTGGAAGGAATGGAGGGTGTGAGGAGTGGGGTATATGGGAACCTCTTATATTTTTTAATGTAACATTTTGTGTGATCCATGTATCTTTTAAAAAAAAAGATAACAAAAAAAATTTAAAAATTTTAAAAAAACAAGGTAGATCAGAATTTGGAATTTTCAAACAAGGATTTTAAAGCAACCATCATAAAAATGCAATTAAAATTACAACTACCCTAGAAACAAATGAAAGAATAGAAAATCTCAGAAAAGAAATATAAGATATAAAAGGGAACCAAATGGAAATAAAAGAATGGAAAAATAAATAATTGAAATATAAAACTCACTGAAAAGGGCTAAGTAATAGACTTAAAAAATAAACAAAGCCTCAGGGATCTGTGAGACAATAGGAAAAAAAAACAACATTCACAACATCAGCATCCCAGAAAGGAAAGAGTAAGGAAGAAAAAAATTTGAAGAAATAATGGCTAAAAATTCTCCAAAATAATAGTGAAGAAATAAACATACAGATTCAAGAAACTGGACAAATCCCAAAGAGGACAAACCCAAAGGAATGTACAAGCTAACACATCATAATTAATTTTCTGAAAACTAAGGACAGAGAAAAACATTTGGAAGCAGTGAAAATGAAATGCCCCTTACCTATAGACAAAAACAATTAGAATGTCAGTAAGTTTCTCATCAGAAACCATGGACACTGGAAGGAAGTGGCACACATTTTTCAAATGTTGAAAGGAAAGAACAATCAATCCAGAAATCTGTATCCAGAGAATATATTCTTCAGGAATGAAGTGGAAATCAAAACAGTCTCAGATGAAGGAAAACTAATTTGTTGCAAGCAGATCTACCCTAAAATAAATAAATAAATAAACTAATTAAATAAATAAAAAAGACTAAAGCAAGTTTTTGAACAGAACAGAATTAATGAAAGAAGGAATCTTGAAACATTAGGAAGGAAGAAAGAACAATAGAAAGAGTGAAAAACATGGGTAAATATAATAGATTGTCCTTCTCTCGAGTTTTCTAAATTAAGTTTGATAATTGAAATTAAAATTCTAACACTGTCTGGTGGGGTTTTCAATATATGTTGAGGAAATATTTAAGACAAGTAATATATTATAAATGGAAGAGGTAAAGAGAAGTAAAGTATTCTTTACTTCACTTAAACTGATAAAATGTTGAAACCAGTAGAATGTGATAACTTCTGCATATATATTGTAATACTTAAAACAACCACTAAGAAAATTATAGAAAGTGAAATATTCAAAGATGCTACAAATAAGATGGAATCTAAAAAATGTACAAATAACCTAGAGGAAAGAAAAATAAGGGAAATAGAGGAAGGAGAAACAAAGGGGGAAAAACAGTAAACAAGTATTAAAATGGAAGATTAATACTCTAAAATATTAATAATTTCACTGTATGTAAATGGTCTAAATGAACTAAGTAAAACATTGACAGTGAGTAATAAACTCACTTCAAATACCATGACTTAGGTAGGTAGTTAAGTAGGTTAAAAGTAAAAGGATGGAAAAAAGATATACCATGCTTATATTAATTAAAAAGTGTCTACATTATTATCAGATAAAGTAGACTTTTCATAGTCAAGAAAATTACTAGAGTCAAAGAGACACATTGCATAATGACAAAAGATCAATCCACCAGGAAGATAAAATGATCCTAAATGTGTAATTATGAAAAAACAGTCTCAAACATGCATGAAGCAAAAACTAATAGATCTGACACTAATAGAGCCGGAAGGAGAAATAGACAAATTCATACTTATAGTTGCAGACTTCACTGCTTTCTCTGTAACTGATAGAACTACTAGACAGAAAATCAGAAAGAATATAGAAGAAATGGAGAACGTAATCAACAAGCAGGATGTAATTAGTGGATACACAGAACACTTTATCCAGTAACAGCGGAATGCACATTTTTTTTTCAATCATCCATGGAACATTCACCAAGATCAAACATACCCTGGGCCAAAAAACAACCTTCAACAAATTTATCAGAACTAAAATCATGCAGAGTATGGTCTTTGACAACAGTGGAATCAAAGCAGATATCAATTAACAAAAATACAATAGAAAAATCTGCAAACACTTGGAAATTATCAATAGACGTCTAGATAATACACGAGGCAAAAAGGAAGTCTCAAAGGAAATCAAAATTACATAATTGAATGAAAATGAAAACATAATGTATCAAAATATAAAAGATAGGGAAACAGACTTGGCCCAGTGGTTAGGGCGTCCGTCTACCACATGGGAGGTCCACGGTTCAAACCCCGGGCCTCCTTGACCCATGTGGAGCTGGCCCATGCACAGTGCTGATGCGCGCAAGGAGTGCCGTGCCACGCAGGGGTGTCCCCTGCGTAGGGGAGCCCCACGCACAAGGAGTGCGCCCCGTAAGGAGAGCTGCCCAGCATGAAAGAAAGTATAGCCTGCCCAGGAATGGCGCCGCCCACACTTCCTGTGCCGCTGACGACAACAGAAGCAGACAAAGAAACAAGACGCAGCAAATAGACACAGAGAACAGACAACTGGGGTTGGGGGGGGGAATTAAATAAATAATAAATAAATCTTAAAAAATATATGTATAAAAGATACAGATAAAATGCTGAGAGAGGAAAAGTTCAGCACTAACGATCACATCAAAAAGAGGAAATGTTTCAAATCAATAATATAAGTTCCCACCTCAGAAACTAGAAAAAGAAGAGCAAAGTAAATTGAACCAAGCAGAAAAGAAGTAAATAATAAAGCTAAGAAGTTAATGAAATTGAAATCAGGAAAATAACAGAGCTAATGAAATGTAAAGCTGGTTATTTGAAGAAAATCAATAAAGTTGAAAAACCTCTAGCAATACCAACATAAAAAAGAGATAAGATATAAATTGCCGATATCAGGAATGAAATTGGGGATTTTACAACAGAACCTGCAACCATAAAAGGGAAAACTATGAACATCTTTATGCTCATAAATTTGACATCTTAGAAGAAAAGGATCAATTCTTCAAAAACCACAAATTACCAAAACTTAACCAAGATGAAATAGAAAATCTCAATAGTCCTATAGCCATTAAATATATTAAATTCACCATTTACAAGTCCCCCTCCCCCCCAAAAAAATTCTCCATTCCCAGATGATTTCACTGGGGCAATATGCCAAATATTTAAAGAAGAGTAAACACCAATTTTACATACTTTCTTGCAGAAAATAGAAGATGTTAGGATATTTTCTAACACATTTTTTTTGTTACATTTAGTACCCTGATACTAAAACTGGAAAAATACAATATCAAAAAAGAAGACTATAGACTAATTTCTTTTATGAACTCAAATGTAAAAATCGTCAACAAAATTTTAGCGAATCAAATCCAACAATGTATAAAAAGAACTGTATACCATGACCAAGTAAGATTTATTGCAAGTGTGCAATACTAGTACAATATTTGAAAATCAATGTAATCTACTCTATCAATGAGCTGAAGAAGAAAAGCATATGATCATACCAATTGAGGCAGAAAAAGCATTTGAAAAATATAACACCATTCATGATAAAAGCTCTCAGCAACCTAGAAATAGAGGCGCCTTCCTCAACTTGATACAGAGCACTTACCAAAAAATCTAGAGCTAACATATTTAATGGTGAAACACTAAAGGTTTTTCCCCTAAGATTGAACACAAGACAATGATGTCCCTTCTTTCCCCTCTTCTTCAACATAATACTGGAAATTGTAATCAGCTCAGTGGGGCAATAAAGAGAACTAAAAGGCAAATAGATTGGAAAGAGAAAAAAATGTAAAGTATAAGTAAATGGTTGTATCTTATTCAGGGAAATGCAAATTCAAACCACAATGAAATATCAGTGTATACCTATAAGAATGTCTAAATAAAAAAAAAAAATAGTAGTAATGTTAAATGCTGGCAGTGATACAGAAAAACTAGATCACTGACATTGCTGGTGAGAATATAAAATGGTACAGCCGTACTGGAAAATAGTTTGACAGTTTCCTATAAAACAAAACATGCATTTGCCATATAATCTGGCAGGTATACTCTTGGGCATTTACCCCAATGAATTGAAAATTTTATTAATATTTTCCAAAATCTGGAATTCGCCAAATATTCTCCAACAGGTTAATGGCTAAACAAACTGTATTTTACCCATATCATGAGCTCTACTCAGCAATACAATTTACTGTACAGACAATATATTGTTGCACCTAGTGACTTGGGTGGATCTTCAGGGAATTATGCTGTGTGAAATGAGCCAGTTTCAAAAGGTTGCTTACTGTTTGATTCAATTAAGCGACATTCTTTAAATATCACTTTATAAGGCAGAAGAATAGAGAAGTGGTTTTTACGTATAAGGAAATAGAGGGTGGATAGGAAGGTGGGTATGGCTATAAAACCGTAGCAGGAGGATTCTTATGGAGATGGAATTCTTGTGTATCTTGTCTGTGGTTGTGGTTACGTGAATTTACAATGTGATAAAATCACCTAGAACTATACACACACAGAGACATTAATGGGTATTGTAGCAGTTTGATGTTATTGATGAATTCCAAAAAGAAATATTGGATTATGTTTGTAAATTGGTCTTTTCCTTTGAGCGTCTTAGAGTGGATTGGATTCAGAGGTTTTACTTTCACTTGACTAAACAATGATTAAGGCTTTGACTAGACCATGTCAGTAGACATTGCCTCCCTGCCCCCTTGGTGGGCGGCGACTCACAGAGAAACCACACCCCAGAAAAGCGAGTTGGAGTTTTGAACTGGCGTTCCCCCTGGGATGGGAGCACACAGAGGAGTAGAACAGCTGAGCCCAGAGAGATTCAAGCCCCTGAGAGAAAGACAGAGCCGGTTTCCTGATAGTCTGCAACCGGCCTTGTGGAGAGAGGCAAAGCCTAGAGAACCTCATAGTCTACAGCTGGCCTCGTGGAGAAAACAGCAGCTGAGCCTGGAGCGAAATGGAGCCCCGGGAAAAGAGGAATCCAGGAAGCCTGAACTCTTGGCAGACATTGGCAGCTATCTTACTCTAACACATGGAAATAGACTTTGGTGAGGGAAGTAACTTATGCTTTATCGCCTGGTAACTGTAAGCTCCTATCCCAAATAAACAGCCTTTATAAAAGCCAACAGATTTCTGGTATTTTGCATCAGCATTCCTTTGGCTGACTAATAATACAGGTGGAAAACTGGTGAAATCTGAATAAGTATGAGTGGATTGTATCAATATTAATTTACTGGTTGTGATATTATACCAAGGTTATGTAGATGTTACCATTGAAGGAAAATGGGTGAAGGGTACACAGCATCCCTCTATTATAATTGCATATGAATCAAAAATTGTCTCGAAATAAAAAGTTTAATTAGAAGTTAATATTTTCAGGAAGCTGTAACTATATCTAAAGCAGGGCACAAAATTTCATAGTATCTAATTTTGTTTCCTTTCAGGATAAACATATTGATGCTACTTTATATACTGAAAGCAATGTTCACGTGAGTATACATTTAATTTTCCCCCGAATTTTTATATTTCCAGTATTCAAAAGTCTAATTTTATATATAATTGTTAAGGGCGTGGAACTTGAGGACAAAGAGCTACATAAATGCTATTTTGTTAATGGCCCAAAATAAAAATATTAAAAAGCCCTTTCCATCAATGAAAAAATGTATATAATATGCTTTTGTAACTCAATTGGCATATGATGCAGGAAGATGAAAGAATCAAGTTAATTGACTCAATTTAAAAACATCCAACATATCAGTTATTTCATAGTATATTACCATCTCAAATCATATTTTCTACAAATTGCTTAAATGCATCCATGTTCTACATTCCTTGTGAATATCTACATTTGTCAGAAAAATGACTATGACCAGTTACTCTTTATGTGAGAAAAGACGCAAGCACTACCCATAAAATGAGCAGAAATCAAAAATGATCTTAAACTTGTTTCATTAATACACTGGCATTGCTTAATTCACATATGGTATCAGTTTTTTTTGCTATTCATTTCTTTCTGGATTGGTACTAAAAACCAAGAAACAAAATGGAAAATGAACTATATGTTGTGTGTGTTCAGAACAGTCAGTTCTCTCTATATTATACCTAATGAGAACTTCTTTGGAATGTAAGGGTTTTCTCCTCTCTTCCCTAAGACTTTCTAAGCATTATAAAGAAGCAATAGCCAGAAACTGGAAGAGATACTTACCAGATACTTGGGTATTTCTGCTGCACAGGGAGGTTATCTCCTTCTTCTGACAGCCTGTTTTCCATATTTCCTTGCATTTTCTCAAAGCAGAAAGCAACAGATTAACCACCAACAGTCATCATCCTGAGATTGCTATCTTGCAAGAAGATAACCTTGTTAACTCTTGAGTTGCAAAAGTTGGTCAGTATTGAAATGTAGATGTTAAACATTGACTCGGCCATTTCCTAGCCACATTAACTTGGAAGTCACTAACATTTTGAACCTTAGTTTCATTATTTCCAACATGGTGACAGTATTTACTCTTTCAATCCCATGCAGCTGCTATCGGGAAAAGGGACTGTCACAAGTACCTGGCACATGGGTACGGTCCTTCATTCATTCATACAGTCAGTAAGCATTTGTTAATACCTGCCAGACCCAGGTACTGGGCAAGGCATTGGAACTCAAAGTAAAACAAAGCCTGGTCAAATTAATTATTTGGCTTTTTTTTCCTTTTAAGTTTAGAAGTTTTTTGTTTTGTTTTGTTTAAGTTACTATTATAGGAAGTATATTTCCATTGTGTTTTTTTGTGATGCCTAAGAGGGTCCTTTCTGAATTGCCCAGCCTGTGAATAGAGAATACTGCTTCAGTTTTTCTAATGAATTTCTTGGAAGCACTTCTGCCTCTGGAACTTTAGAACTTGCAGGAATAGCATAATTAGTAGCTATTACTGTTTTAAAATTAGAGATACAATCTGATTCTAAAAAGTTTTATGTATGCACTATCTATAATCATGTTTTGAGAATGTTGTTGGGCCAGTATTATCACCAATACATGAGAAAAAGTAACCTACTATTTCTGCATTTTCTAGCTTTATTCTTTCTTCTGTACAATATTACCAGGACTCCTGATTGCTTTTTCATGGTTTGTTTTGGTTTTGATTTCAAAGCCAAAAGGAAAAAAATCAAACAGTTTCCTATGTAAAACTTCTTCAGGGTATCGGTTTTCTTCATAATATCTTTTGACTGACTTTAAAAAATCAAAATGACATCCTTGTGAAAATGAATAATATTTCTTTGAAACTGTATTTTTAGCCAAATTGCAAAGTAACGGCAATGAAATGCTTTCTTCTTGAATTACGAGTTATTTCACATGAATCCAGAAATATAGATGATGAATCGTTGATTGATGAAACAGTAACAAACCTTATCATCCTGGCAAACAGCAGTTTATCATCGAATGGGGTGAGTTATCCTATAGCTGTACAGAGCTACAGCTGATGGTTTTTTACTACATTGGGAGAAGTATCAACTTGATATAATGGACAGGTAGTTACTGCAAAGAGGGAGTTCAGTTTCAGTGGAGTGTCATCTAGAAGTGGGAACATCTCTGGCCTGCACATACTCACAAACAGCTCACTAACTAGTCATTCAACAAAAATTTTCTGAATAATGCCAGGCACTATGCTTAGGTACTAGTAGTGAACTAGACAACCATGGTCACGGGTCTCAAGTTTATGGATGTAGTGGATAGACATTAATTTAATGTCTTAATGTCTTAAGTATTTACATACTTAAGTACATACATACTTAAGTATTTAGTGATAAGATCAATAACAGGAACTTAAAATACTGGGTTATTACTGGGTACCAGATATTATTCTTCAAGCTTTAAATTGATAATTTATTTAATCACAACAACTCTGTGAGGTAGGTAGCTTTGTTCCTATTTGAGAATTGAAGAAATTGGGGCACTGAGAGCCTGAATACCTTGTCCAAACTCACATAGTAAAATGGGGTGCCATGATTTGTACTCAAGCAGTTTCACTCCATAGTCTGTACTCTTATCTACTGAGAAATGATACAAAGGCTATTATAAATATATTAATAAGTTGAGTGCTTATGTTCCAGGCAACAAGAGCAGTATAGGGTTCTAGGAGAACAAATGCTGGGTATTCCCATCATAGGGTGGGGAATCAGATGTGCAAAGGCCCCAAGGTACAAGGGGTTATGGCTTTCATGGCAATGCACTAGCAACCAGTGAAAAATGGAAAGAAAAGAGTTTTATAAACAAAGAAGGCATAACAATAATTAATTAATGTCACAGCTATTTTGGGGCTCCATTGTGGGCCCTGGGATTACATTAGTGAATAAACGTATATGGTCCCTGCTCTAAAGGAGGGAGGAAAGATAAATAAACCAATCAATGAATAGCTAACTATACCTAGCAAATTAGTTATCTATTAAGTCCAATGGAGAAAACATAGGTAAGTTAAGGGGACTGAGTGCTAATTTACCTTGATGGTCAAAGAAGTTTGAATAATTAGGTGATTTTTGACAGAGAGGTGAAGGAGTGTGCTTTGCTGATACCTGAAGAAGTATGTCCAGCAGAGGCAACTGAAAGTGCAAAGACCCTGAATTACTGTGGCTGAATTCCTGCATTGTCAAGCCCTTTAGGTCATTGTTTAAATGTCACCTTCTCCTTTTTGACACCTGTTTATAGTGGCAATGCCCTCCCCACTGCAACACTCTCCCCTTCTCTGCCTCACTCTTCCATGGCATGCTCACTGTCTGACATATATCACATTTTACTTAATAGTATTGTCTGTTTTCCCAACTAGGGTGTCAGCTTCGAGGGGTCAAGTATTTTTGTCTGTTTTGTTCAGTGTTGTATCCCAACTCCCAGCACAGTGCCTGGCATATGCTAGTTACTGTATATATTTACAAAATGAATACACTACTGTTTAAAATACTTCCATGATATGTTCTCTCTCTCTTATTGATGGGAAGACTGAGCTGTGCAGCAGATAGCTCATGACAGTAGCCCTGATAAACTCGTTTAGGCTCGTGGTCATCATGACATGGAGTGAGCGGAGTGGTGGGATGGGTAGGCAGGACTCACAGTCAGAAGACCTGGGTGGGAAGAATTTCCATAGATTAAGTTACCTGAGATGTGTCATTTAATGTCTCTGCATCCCTATCTGACATGAGTATTTAGATGATCAAATAGGGCAGCATGTAGGGAGTATGCTCTTGATACATACTGGTGTATCTGAGTTTCAAGGCATATCTGATGTAATATTAATTTTTATTTTGTTGGTACATTCCTCATGATTCACAAAATCTTTAAAAAGTTTTATTTATAGTTGCTACATTGGGACTATCCTAGATATCCATGAATCTGGATACAATTTGAGGACTTATCCTGAATAGTTAAATTCAACCAATAATGATTAGGGTGATTGCTGCATGCCAGATCCTATGCTACATGCTGGGCAGTCAAAAATATCAATCCCTGCCCTCCTGGAAGAGCTTAGACAGTAGTGGGGTTAAAAAAAACATAAAACTGCATCATATCATTATAGTGTATGAAGCGCTATGAAAAAGGTCTAAACATCTGAAAATGCAGAGGCAGGACATTTAGTCCAGGGTTGGGAGCCCAGGACTGTGGGGAACCTTCCCAGAGGAGACAGCACCACAGTAATCTTATGTGTGAGTAGTAGCTGCTAGAATAGGACGCATGTAGCTGGCAGAGAAAAAAGCAAAAGCGAAAAGTCACCAAATAGCCCAACGTGTGTGTGAGAAGGAAAAGCAAGAGCTCACTGTTTCTAAAGCTTGAAACTGTGAGGAAGAGTGCAAGTGAAATAGTAGCAACTGACTCCCGAGGGCCCTTCTGCCATGGGGCATGAATTTTATCCTCACAGTAGATGATGAGAAACAGTTTTCAGGAAGTTCATGGCCTGATCAATGTGGCTTTTTTTTTTTTCAATGTTCTTAATCTGTACTAGGAAAAACAAGCCCATATCAAATCTCCCAGTCCTCATTTCCCCTAGTTCTTCCTACTGTGATGTTAATTTGCCAACGTTTTCATGTCTCAACATTTTACCATATGGTTCAGATGAGGCAATATTCCTAGGAAAGAAGTATATTAGACTAGCCAATGTTTTCTTTTTATTTGGCAGAATATAACAGAATCTGGATGCAAAGAATGTGAGGAACTGGAAGAGAAAAACATTAAAGAATTTTTACGGAGTTTTGTGCATATTGTACAAATGTTCATCAACCCTTACTGATTGCAGTTGATCCTCTTCGGCATTTCCATTATTAGCAAGTGTCTTCCTGCTGCTTAGAGACAACAAAATGCTGCATTTCAATTGTGCTTCCAAAATAATTTTTTCACCAAGAAGATGATCAGGATCTTGGATCCGATGAACTCTCACATAAGAAGGCAGAAAAATGTCATTGAGTCACTTAGGGCTATGAACTCTCCTCAGACTTATTTTGCTCTTTTATTTTTAATTTATTACTAAAAGTGTGCTTATTGCCATATAATATAAAATGTTGAATAAAATTATGTACATATTTTAACATTGAAATTGTACTGATATTTTACCTCTTGTAAGAAGAGAAGAGACATTTGTTCAAAGGTGATAATCAAATTATTTAACAACAAGTGGGGCTGGGCACCATTGCCGGGGGTAAACAGCTATGTTGTTTTGCTCCTGCTAGTGTGAAACTACTGACTACTAGCCCTCATCTACCTGTTCTGTAGATGTAGCATCTGCAAAAGTGTCGATTTCCAACAAGAAAAGAAAGAACCATGTGTGAACATTGTGCTTTACTCTATAGTTTAGTTTTTGATAAATAAAGCACCTGCGATGAAGCAAATACCAAAATTGCAAGTATCTGGCATATAATGTACTTCACTAAATCTTGGGTAGTGGTGGTAATAGTAAACTTTTACAGGTAAGTAAAATGGTTTGTAGAAAATGAATGATTGTGATAATGTTTCTATCCCATGCTTTCCCACGTACAGATATTTTAGCTTTATATTATTTTTCCATGTTTAAAGAATAAAGGAACTGCTGATCTGTTGATGCTAACATTATCTAACAAAATATTTTAAAAAATTTTTAACAATACACTGTCTGAAATCACCAAGATCTCTTTTAATGAAACTGAGTAAAGTGAAATATTCTTGTCTTATTACAATTTTAAATAATTCCATACCTGCAGAAAATTAACATTTATAATAACCTGATCTACTTCAGAATTAGGCACAATGGTGGATTTTTCCCAATAATCCACCTAAAAAATTGTATCAGGATTTTTCCTGATAATATGACTATGTATAAAATATTCATGAGTGCAACAAATTTAGGAGTAGGTTTAAGGATAGTAGAACTAATATGATGCTTTAGTTGGATCAGTCTTGAGCTTTGTCCCCATTTCCCACCTGGCCCACCCAAGTATATAGTATATATGGAAAAACAACTTGTTTTCCATAGCATATATATATATATATATATATGCATATACAGATGTTCCTAGTGTATATGAAAGTAGCCTTCATTTTCCTTCTGGCAGATGCTGCTTAGTATCTGGAGCCACTTTCAACTCTACTGCAGACACTGATGCATTCACATTTGTCTCTGCCTGGTGCTCCTGGGCTCAGGCTTCTTGGTAGGATACTGCTCCATTCTAAGACCTTCAGCCAAAGGATGAACTGGGCCTGACCATATTTTCCTCTGGCTTCCTACCTCTTCCACTCCACAATCGTGCCTGATAAGGCTGTGCATTTACATCAAACTTTACTGCAGAATCAAAGTAATAATTGGGAGTTGCAGTGGGGTGGGAATAGAGAGATTTAAAACTCTTTACTATACTCTTCTGATAGCCAAGGGCAGAGAAACCAAGAAATTAAAGCTTTAATATCTTAAGCTATGGAAGTCCATCTAAAGCTTATCCCAGTTTCTCTACCTTGTTTCCTTATTCTCCAGTCTCTTTTTAATAGATCTTTTCTCACTGCTCCCTGGCTTCCTCCCTGGAGCAGTAGCTTTTTCCAGGTCTGGGTTACTCATTCCATAACAGGCCCTGCGGCTTTTCATGAGGACAGTCTAGATGTGGCCTTGGGTACTCCAAGTTCTCACAAGAGTCCAGGAAGGAAGAGAGAAAGTAGGACTATAAGCCTTGAGGACTGGCAGCTCCAGTACCCTTCAAGGCCTTAACCAATTTGAATTGCATTTCTTTGGATTGTCTGGTGGAAAACTGTATCAGACAAGTGTAAACATATCCCAAGGATAAACCTTTAATATTCATAAGAAGGTCAGGATAAACAGGAGGTTGCAAACTGGTGGACCATTAACTAAATTTGGCTCACAAGTTGCATATTTCTTATTTCATGAAACAGAGGAAAACATTGACAAATCGAGGGTTCACATAAAAATCTAAATTTCTGTCTTTTCATTTAAAAAATTGGAAAATACTGTTCCTTATTCATCTGGACTTTGTTTTTAACAAAGGGAGAGCTCTCCAGGTTACCAGAGTTCCTACCACTTATACAGTGTGTGAGTAGAGGAACTAATACCTCATTTGCTTGGGTCATTTACATTATGCACCAGGCCTCTGTAGATATTTGGGTTTTTAGATGCATAAGGAAGAAGGAAAGTTTTTCTTACTTTCCTACTTTCCAGGTCTACTTGTAATAATTAGTAACTCACATTATTATGCAATTCAATGTAATTCCTTCTCTTCATTTCCCTCTTTTTCAAATATATATTTTGCTCTGTCAAACTTGCCAGAATTAGGATGGATTAATTTCTAAACAATCCAACTTTTAATGGCTAATTAAAAGCCATTAAATTACCTATATGAAGCAGGAGTGGAAAGTTTGAAAATGCATTCCTAGATAGTGTCCAACTGAAAATATTTTAAACAAATAACGATTTGTTGTGTTTTGTAAAAATGACATAAAGACTTTAAAAATTATAATTTTTAAATTAATTAAAAATTATAAGCAATATAGAGAAGTGTGAAGAAGAAAGAAAAATAACCGAACATAATCCTGATACTCGTAAATAACCAGCATTAATTGGTGAACTGCTTTCTAACCATTTCTGTATATAGAAAGATAGATAGATGACAGATGGATGGATGGATGGATGGATGGATGGATGGATGGTTGGATGGACAGATGGATAGATAGAGGGATTGATAGACAATAGGTAGAATGAGATGGAAGAGAGATATTAGGTAGAATTTAGAGAATGGGATCATAGTGTATATATTTTTACATAAAATATTTTAGTTTAACTTGATTTTACTTGGAAAAAAAAGTAATGGAAAGCAAAACAGAAGGTATTCCTGAACTTCCTCATTTTATAGTTGAGGAAACTGACATTTAGAGAGATTAAGTAATTTACTTAAGGCTGCATACTTTGGAAGGGACAGTGGCAAGATGCAAACCCAGAATCTGGAACTCTCTGTTTTAACAGCACCTAACTATTCTTCATGGCTAAAAAGGCCCATAGCATCTCAGTGTGAAAACCTACTTGACTGGGTAAAACTCTTGCCTCTTGCTTTATTCCCCTCAGAATTATATAGATTATTTTCTGGAATAGAGTGCTAATATATGGGCCATGGCCATTATCATAATTTATGACTTCAAAAAATACTTATATGACTCTTTATCCTAGAAATATTGGTGTTTGTTTGTATTTCAGTATGCTTTTTCCTTGATTCCTGGGGATGTTTTAGCCTTTATATCTATAGATTCAAGCATTTATTCCAAGAAGGCTTTTTTCTCCCTATTATATATATTTTTTTCTTTATTTTCATTCTATTTAATTGTTATATCAAATTACTAAGAATGGAGACTCTGGTGCCAGCTGCCTGGGTTCAAATCCTAGTTCTGTCTCTTACTGGTAGTAAGATATTTTGTAAGATGTGAGGTAGACACTATGAGATTGGCAGTATTATGACCACAGTTTCCTCGAATGTAAAAAGGAAATGCTGTCTGTTTTAGTTTGCTAAATGCTGCCAATGCAATATACCAACAATGAGTTGACGTCTACCATGGGATTTATTAATTTATAAGCTTAGAGTTCCAAGGCTGGGAAAAATGTCCAAATGAAGACATTAGGCAAAGCTCTCTCCCTGAAATGTGGCTGCCTGTGATCCTGGACTCCTGCCACATGGCAAGCCACAATACCAGCTCCCCAGGTCTCTGCTTTCTCCTCTAGGCTCACTTTTTCCATGTGCTCAGCTGTGAGCTATTAGGCACATGGCAGTGCTGTCAGAAAATGAGCAGCTGTGGGCAATCAGGCATATAACTTGTCTCTCCCTTATCCTCTGGTCCTTGTCCTTTCACCTTCTTGCTAAAGTGGCTTCATCTCAAGGTTCTGTTCCATTATTCCAGGCTTTGGTCCCCAGGGCCTTCTCCCTCAGTTTCTGGGTTATTCTCTCTCTCTGCTGCTTTTTTCTTTGTGTGTGGCTTTTTTATTTATAAAGAACTCCAGTACGAGGGTTAAGACCCACCCTGGGTAATACAATCTAATCCAAGGCCCGTAACTGAAGTAATTTAATCAAAATGTCCCACCTACAATAAGTTTACATATACAGGAATGGATTGGCTTTAAGAACAAGATTTTCTGGAATCTATCCAGCTTCAAACCATCAAAGTATCTATGAGATTTAAATAGATTAATGCATACAAAGTGCTTAGGAGAAGTTCTAGTACATAATAAGCTTGCATTAACTTATTTAAATAATTTTAATTAAATTATAAAGTATTTAATTTATAACTATAATTATATAATGAATATTATATGATTGCTATTAATTGAGGAATTCGAAGTATACATTTCTTCAGTGCTCTTTGTCATCTTCATATTAGTCATCTTCTCTGTAATCATTTTCATATGATTGTTCTTTTTATTTTATTTTCTTGAGACAGTGTGCCATATTTCAATTGTGTCTATTCTAGTTCTGGCAGATTTTAATATAGATTGTTCTCTTCCCTTTCTTTCTTGAGATCTTCCTCCTAACTGCTTTATATATTATTATTCTGTATCTTTTCTCAATTATTGAATATCTTTTTAATCCCCTTTTATAGAAGAAATCAAGTTGCCTTTCATTGACTTGAGGAGAACAATTTTTGCAACTATTTCCATGTGGGCCATGTCCCCTTGTGGTATACATCCTTCATTATTCCTTTCTTCCACTTGGGTAATGAGAAAGGGACAGAGGTAGCAAAGCTGAGAAAGTCTACCCATGGGTTTATTATAGTGGGCTTCATTTTACCAAGTCCATTTTCCCTTTCCCTGGGCTGTTGTCTCCTTTCACTTGTCAGGCTTCTCAAGATTAGTTGACACATAGAAAAAGCACATCAGTCACAAGTAGTGTTGCAATTTGGCAATTGCTATCTCTTCTTCTGCACCCTGATTCACTTTTGGCAGTCTTTGCTGAGAAGCTATCCAGTAGTAAGAGTGTTCTCCTAAGAATGTTCTTGCTCTTTCAAGTTCCTCTTCCATTCCACAGTACAAACTAGTTCTTTGCTGAAATATTCTTTTATCACCCAGTGCTCCATCCATGCTCTTATGTCTCATTGCTCTAGTCAAAGGGTACTTATGCATTTCTTTCAAGATAGTCTTGAAGAAATATGTATGTTATTTGGTCATAATGTCAGTCATATGGCCACTAATATTTATAATGACCAATAACCAATTTGGCTATATAAGCATATCAATGAGTTTAAATATTGGAATTTTCCAGTGCTCAAAATTCTGAAGTATTTCACTGTTAGTTACTTGATATGGATCATTTCATTTGATCTTAAGAACCTCAAGGCATAAATCTGCAACTTGCTATTAAAACAGTTTTAGTTAGCCAAAATAAATTAATCATGTAAAGTAACCTAAATTTCATTTTTCATGTTTTTACTCTAAATAGAATTATCTCTTCTTGATCCATCCTTCTTCATTAACCAGCCAATGTCATTTGCCTTGAGGACACAGCCGTTCTGTCTTATCTTCTTTGACTTTGGCTTTGTGGAACACAATTTTTGCAACTTTTATTGTATCCTTTGGCTATGTTCTCTTATGTTATCCATTTTTGTTGTTCCTTTCCTCCAACTGGGCAATAATGGGGCCTTAAATGCTGAAAGTATTAGCCACATATTGAATATAATCAAGAGAGCTACAAATCCATATAATTACTTAGAATTTCAAATAGTATTTGTAGGACTAAAACGGGTGTACAGTCTAAAATCATATTGATGAATTCTACTTTTACCTATCCTTAATTTCAGGGAAAGGAAAGACATATGAGGAATATCCACTCTCCACTTTTCTTGTTAATAAACAAAAATAGCTAAAAGGCAGAAGATATGGAAATACAACATCATCAATACATAAATTTTGAGTTCAGGGGAAAAAATTATCACAGGTCTAGCTTTATATATTCTCACTCTTCATCCTAGAAGAGAGGATCAATATAATTTTTTGTTCTGTTACTATTATTGAAGGAAGGGTTTATTTGTTTTGATGTGTTAATGTTTACAGCTGTCAAATTCAATAAAGATCAACATATACAACATGAAAATCAAGTAATGTGTTCATTTTCTTTCCTCTCCTCCCACCACAGAAATATTAGTGCATTTTTGTTCCTTCATCTGTGTTATATCAGGCTTAATGTAAGCTCTTTGCAGTCACATGTGAGTCATGGTTAGCATATGCATGGCATGTGTAAATATTTTTTCCAGAGAAGACTCCATTTTCATAGAGATTTGCTTTGATGATTCTGAATGTATCTGATAACTTAGTTTTATCCTCACTGAACAATTTATTATGCAAGGTAAACCTTGACCTCATTGCTAAGTGTCCAAATTTTGTAATTTAACTTATGCCACACAGAAGAAAAGTTTATGAAATCCTGGATTTCACAATCAGCTAACTATTAGGAAATTGGAGAGAAAGTTGTTACATGCAAGCAGAATTGAAAATTGTGCACTTAGTTTCTACGAACTGTATCAGGACTCTAGAATATTGTCATCAGAGAACCCAGTGTCACCCTACAGTTTCTTTGTCTTCATCATCATCATCGCTGTTTTCTTTCATTAATAGTTGATTTCTTCAGTCATACCAATAACCATATTTATTGAAGACCTGCTGTGTGTGAACATTATGCTCTGTGCTATGACTACAACTAAGAATAAGAAAGTCTGAATATGTCTCAGCCTTCACGGAGTTTACATTCTAGCAGGACAGTCATATCATCAGACTGATCACTCAAGTGCTTATTCAGTTGTCAGGTCTATGAAGGAGAAATATAGGACACCCTGAGTGCATATAAGAGGACGACCAGATTCATTCAAAGTATCAAAGCAAGCATCTTTGAGAGAGTGATTTCTGAGCTCAGCTATCAATTATGATTAGAAATAATCTTGGGGGAAGTAGGAAGGGTCAAACAGAGAAACTGCTGTCAAAACCTTAAGCCAGGAAGGATCATGGCGTGTTCGAAGAACAGATGGAAGGCCAGTGTGCTTAGACTGCACACTGCACACTTAGACTGAGTGAAAGAACCAAAAGAGGAAATTGGTGAGATAACTATCAACTTGATCTTACATGATCTTGTAGTCTCTGGTAAGGAGTTTGCTTTATATCCCCCCAAAACAGGACTCTTATTCTGACATTTATACATTCTGACATCAAACAATACTGTCAACAGAGAAGTTGAAGGAAAAATACCTCCTTACCACTAAATCACAGGATAATAAAATTATTATATCTAATATTTTATAATTGCACGATCTTACATGGACCTTATAACATAGCAGTCATTTAAAGAATTCCTTATGACACTAATGGAGGTCCACTTACCCAAATTAATTATTTGCTGTCAAAAACAACCAGTATATTCACTGTGTTTCATTTGAGAAGCTAAAGTCATGAGGGATTAATATACAAGTCTAGTATTGGGTTCTGAGGACATTCAGAATTACCCTGTGGCCAAAAATCTTCACATGGGGAGGGTTTCTTCAGAGAGGAAGTACTTTCTAAATCACTTTTTAATAAGAACCATTTGATATAAGGGAGGCCAATCATTCTCATCAAGAAAAATGGGGTAGAGGAAGACACACACAAAGGCAGGATAGGACTGTTCTGCTGACTGAATGACAGGGCACAGTTAAAATGGGGAAAGAGGCAAGGTAAGTGCTGCCAGGCAGAGAAAGTCTTGAAACACAACTACACTGAATAAAAATAAGAGATTCACGGGCATAGGCTGTCCCTTGGTTTAGATGAGGCAAAAACGCATGTGTTCAGGGAAAGGATAAGAAAGAAGTAACATTTCTGCATAATTGTCACCTGATAGCCTGAAGGTGAGACTAGAATATCAGTGTTTTCTCCATGGCAAGAACCATCTTTTCAAGGGGTTTTAAAAGATCATGGCCATCAGCCAATTTGAGTTTCCTGAGGTGATTAAATAAAGTAAAAGGCCCCAGTATATCTTTAAGAATTTGGCTCTAAGGCCACAATAGACTGGCAGCAATAATAATAATCCTCATACTTTTATGGATCTTTAAAGTTCACAAAGCACTTTTATTGACATTATATTATTTAGTAGTAATTTCTATCCCCCTTGTGTATAGACAAGAAGAGATGCAGAGCCTCTGATATATTTTACTTATGTTACTGATGTATAGAAAAAAAGAAACCACCTGAAAATATTCTCCTCAGCCCAGCTGTGTTTTTTCTATACCCTATTGCATTTTGTATTTCCTTTCAAACAAGCATGAACATACTACTTGGGGTGGAAAATTATATGTTGTTCAAGAGGTCCAAACACAGTTTAAGGCATGTATTTTTACTCCATATTTTGATTGTTTTTTCTTTACACAATTCTATTCTGGCGTTTTGTTTGCTTTGCCCAGATGGCAAATGTGCCATTAAGTTTATCCAGCCTGAATTAATTATCTTTTTATAGTAAAAGAAAATCCTCTCCTTTTGACAAGTAAGATGTTTGTGCCGTATTTATGAATAAATAAAGGCAGCTGTTATACACAGCATTATTAATAGCATTGCTCTAAACATTGCATCTGAAAATAAATCCACTCTTTTCAATATAATGTAAACTCTTGGTGTCCCAGCGTTTATTAAAGAGTGAAAGCCACAGATGTATTAGCCACACTGCCGCATAAGAAAAATCAGGCTTTCTATGAGGCACTCAATTTAAAATTGCAAACATAAGGCAGTAGTTGTTTAAATGGTTGGCATCTTTGCTGGTCATTTGGTCCTGATTCTACAGTGCTTCACAGTTAAGGGTCTGGAGACCAGGAAAGCAGCTCTCCCTGGGACAAGTAAGTTAACAGGCATAGCCTTCATCTCAATGGCCACAAGGCTGCTATTTCCTACTTTTGAGTTGAATGGCTTTTTGATAGATGATATGGCCATTGTGGAAGAGATTTTTCCTCCAGTGAGAGCATGTTCACAAAGCAGAGGAGCCCTTATCTCTTACAGAGAGGCCTTCTACGCTCTGAGCCCGAAAAGGTAACATAAAGCATAGCCCCTTATCTCCAGGATCAGATCGTAAGTCTCCAAGAAGTCTGATTGGGCTTCAGATGTTCCCCATTTGAATGAACTTGGTCTCCAAGGAGGCCACACTGTTTCTCAGCAGAGCAATTTGTCCCTAAGGTTTCCTTTCATTTCCTACCCGTCTTTATTTTATTTCCAGCAACAAACATAAAATGTACTCAAAGGAATGAATTATTACAAGCAGTGGAACATCAAGAACTGGGCAGTGGGAGCTGTCTACCCCAGGTGCAGGATTTAAGGGAATGCATTGTCTGTAAAGAATTTAAAAGGAATAATAAAACTGACTAAATCTGTCTGCCTTTATGATCACTATGTACCAGCAATCCTAAACAATGCCAGTGATAAAATGCTTTTCCCTGAAAAAAAAAAAGAACTTTTTTTATGTCTAACTTCTAAACAGTTGCTCAATCATTTTTTCTTGGGCTAAGTTCTAAACAATTGCTGAGGTTACAGTTGTATTAATGAGCATACACATGTGATCTTCAACTCATAATATTTTTATTTCTTATACTTTAATAAACATTGTATTCCTACATGGAAATTAATTTGGAGACCTCAGTTGCACAGTTGGCCTGTGTTTTAGTTTGCTAAAAGCTGCCAGAAGCAATGGGTTGGCTTTTACAAAGGGGGTTTATTGGCTTGCAGTTCCTAGGCTGAGAAAAGTGTCTAAATCAAGGCATCATCAGATAACACTCTCTCCCTGAAGACTGGCTGCTGGCAATCTTGGACTCCTCTGTCACTTGGGAAAGCACATGGTGGCATCTGACAGTCTCTGCCTTCTCTTTCATGCTTTGTAGCTTTCAGCTTCTGGCTGCTGCATTTGTGGCTTTCTTTCGCAGTTTCTGTGGTTTTCTCTCTGAACTTTGATGTCCTTTACCTCACTGTGTTTGTACCATTTATGAAGAGATCCAATAAGAGGACTAAGACCTACCCTGGGCTATGCTTTACTGAAGTAATCTAATCAAAAGGCCCTTAACTGAATCTAATCAAAAGTTCTCACCTACAGTAGATTTACATCCCAGGGATGGATTCATTTAGGAACATAATTTTCTGGGTTCTATGAAAGCCTCAAAATACCACTGACTTCAAACCTAGTGGGTTCAGTATAGAGTCAGTTCTGAAGTATTCAGACTTCTTTATGCTTTTGGCACAATTCATATTTTCACCTCTCTGGTCCTACATATCTTACATTTAAAAAGATTGAAATAAACATGATAGCATGATATTTGTGAAGACAAAGAAATTGAATTTTACTTATCTCAATTTTGCAATTCTCTGTGGCCACTTGAAATTTTGATTTGTATTTAACATTTAAAATACTGGAAAAAATAGAAAACTATGAGGTGTAATAGTAAGTTCCAATTTAAATTCATTCATGAAATAGCCTATTGAATATGAATGGTATTTTAACACTGAAATTTGTCCTTTTAAAAGTGTTAATTGTTTAATATAAATCTGAAGAAAAATGAAGGAAATAAAATGGTTCAACAGTGGTATGATTTAGTACTTGTCTAAATATATATTTTGCAGATGTTTTAGTTTAATTAAAATTTATATATTATTTATAAATTATTATTTTATCAGACTGTTATGAAAGGATCAAAGTTTAGACTCACATATAAATCAATTATGTAGTTGTGTTTTTGCTCTGATTGAATTTAGAGGAATTTATAGTTATTTCTAGTATTTTTGTGTGTGAAATGAGCAATTGGGTCATAAGTATTCTCATATTTCAAAGAAATTTAAATGAGAAACCTATACCAACATGAAGTTACACTTTACACTGAAACATTTTCTCTAGACACTGATAGTGATGAAGACAGAGGAACTGTTAGCAAAATTTAAGACTAACAAGGGTAATATAAATATAATAATGGAAGAGAGGGGCTACTAGTAAACACCAAGTAAGAGTAGACCAAAACATTATTGAAGACTTGGACAAGACTAAAACTTTCTAATGAAAGGGAGACAATAGATTATACCGTAGGCTATTCTGATAATATTACTCATCCAAAATCGGTTTTAAATGACTTGAAAGTGAACCTGATTAGGAGGGACGTGAACCTCTTCAGAGTAAAGAAGGACCTTTCTCTTAAGACCAAGAGGTAGAATAGAGCAAAAGAGTCAGCACTGCCTCTTGATGACTTTATGAATTTAGAATTCTTTACAAATGGTGAAAAATGGTTGGGAACTTGGGAAGTTTAATTCGAAATAAAAAAAGTCATTTGTTTTCTTCCTGCTGGAGTCTTTGCAGATAATAAAACAAAAGCTGAAATACTCATCTTTAAAACTAGATTGAAAAGCGTGAACCTGAAAATTCGTAGGCATGAGTTATTCAAACATCACCTTAGGAAAATAAATGTTTATAAATATGAAAGGTTTTGGCATTGAGACTGAACCTCCAAAAAAATGGATAAAGTCCATTGGAAACAGAAAAAGAGAGAAATAAATGGAAAGAAAATTTCTAGGAAAATCCATTGTGTTTAAATAAGCGTGTAAAGAAGATTCTGACAATTTCTACAGCTCAATTTATATAATTGTATTGCTACCAAGGGAAAGAATTCACTTTTTTTTTCCTTTTGACATGACTTTTCATCTTCCAAACTTTTTATACTGCTTTGATTTCTCATTGTTCCCTTAGTCACCCCTTAAAAGTAGTTTTAACCTGGAGACTACAGATAGCTAAGTGGCCCATGCATGGGTTTCAGGGGTTGCTAACCCTCAGAACGTACGTCTATATTTGTTTATTGGTGTTTTTTGTGTTGGTTTTTTTCAGGAGAAGGTCCATAGTTTTCATCAGATTCTTGGAGCTTTCATGAATCAAAAGAAGGCTTAAGTATACCTTTGTAGGACTCTTCAACCTACCTATGTAGCCAAAGTGTCACACAGTGTTTTATCTTGTAAAACTTGCATATGTACTTTAAATGTTCATCTTAGGATCTTGTTAAAATATAGATTCTGACTCAGATGTTATGCTGCTGGTCCATGGGTCACATTTTGAGCAACATGGGTGTAAAACTCATAAATTTTAACATCAGGGAACTTTTGCCTCTGAGCTGTTCCTGGAAGTCACAGCCATTACCGAATAAATATACTCACAGAGGCTTGAGACTGGATGGTTTAGTCATCCTATCCTGGACAAGTTGCTTAGACACTCTGAACCTATTATCTTGTCTCTAAAAAGGCAGCAATAATATTATCTGACTACAAGGGTTGCTTTGAGTTAAATTAGATAATATACAAAATGCCAACTACTAGTTCTTGGTTCAGAGTAGGTATTAAATAATTTTCTTCTCTATTCTACTTCTGAGACACTTTTTGGTTAGCTTTTATTCTAGTGAGAAGATTATTTAGGAATTATAATAAGCATAACTTCACCCTTAGGTGGAAAAAGTACTGTATTACATATATCTAAAAGTCCCTTGGAAAAGTTTTCTCTGTTTTTATACTGCCTGATCTCAAACAGTACTAGAGTTCTAGCCTTTCCTACCCATCAAATTTCACCAGTGAACTGCCAAAACACATAGGCTATTTGCTGTGCTTTTTGTATTAGCAGCCAGTTGCCTGGGGAAATGCTGTTTATAAGCCAACCTGAGCACTATCTCCTCTCATGCCTACTCCAATTTCAACACTTATTTACACCAGTCATATTGGTAAGATGTCATTCTACAATAAATACAGTGAATACAAGCAATATTTCCAAATCCTATGCCCTCTCCACAACTGATTTTCAAGCTAGCTATTCTGTGTTTTAGATTTCACCTATCTTGCTGTAACAAAAAGTGTGCTGTTTACCCTACTGCTGTTGCTGAATGTAATTGCTTCCATTAATTACATTAAATATTGATTTGATATATGACCTTGGTTACACTTCTCATTTTGTCCTTCTCAGATTTCAAGAATCAAATATGTGTAGGTTGCTCTGCATTACAACTCCTAAGTGTCAGGTGAAGCTGGGGACTTAAATGCCTTGGAATATACCACGGTTATTTCTTCTTCTTGAAGTTTTAGTTCATTGCCCTTGTTAGTGAATGATTTCATGTTCTCATCATTAAGCTACAAAGGCAGAACAATTTGGTCACTACTTTTTATTAGCCAAGTATCAAGGTCACGATTAACATGGAAATTACATTCTAGAGGTAAAACAGATTTTACCTACTATCCTATCATTGACAAAGTCTTCGAGCAGATGGTTATAAACAAATACAGTAGAAAATCAAGGTACTAACCTACAATTTTTTCAGTTCTTGCTATTCATATGAATAGATCACAGTAGAAAAGTGGTAGCAAAAGAGTGTTGTGCCATTCTTAAAAAGCATTAGGCTCAAGGTTACTGGCCAAGCATAATTCTTGTTTAATTCTTCCACTACATCTAATCCTGTTTATGTTCCAAGCATCTTTAATAGAATGTCACTTCAAATCACTGAAATACAAATATGGGTCCTGTAATTTACATTAGTTACAAAATGAATACCCTTCCTCTGAGCTCTCGCTGGAAGCCACAGTCACTGCTGGATGGATGCCATCCAGACAAGGTGACTGCTTCCCTTCTGGAACATCTAAAGAGTGCATCATTTTTCCTTCCTGAAGGAAAGGGTACTGCTCCAAAAAAGAAAGAAAGAAAAAAAAAAAAAAAAGAATGGCTCTGGTTGCTGGAATTATTGCTAAATTGTAGGGTTTTTTATTTAAGGGGCGGGGGGAGGGCTTTGACTTATATCTACCCAATTTCTGCCTTCTGTTTGGATGTTGTAGGGCCTATGGTTCACCTTCAGTGAGTAATGTTCCTTCAGGAAGGAAAAAGGATGCAATGAACTCCTCAAATTCCTGATGACTGAGGTATATTGAAGAAATCTGCCTCAGTATTTGTAACACTCTAATGGCCTTGATCTGCCTATGTGGTTGGCTACTGGCAGCTGGAGACAAAGCAAGTACAGCAGAATAAAAATCATTGATAGATTATGGTGGTTTGGAGCTATGTACTCCAGAAAAACATGTTTTTAGACTTGGTCCATTCTGTGGGTGTCAACTCTTATAAATGGGACATTTTGATGAGGTTTCTTATGGTAAGGTTCAGTAATTCTATTACTGAAGGCCTTTTATAGAAAATCACAGAGGGAGAGAAGGTCCCAGGGATCAGCCAGGAGCTGAACATCAATGGAACCTAGAAGAGAAGGGAGAAGCCAAGAGAGACTGCCATGTGCATTGCTATGTGATAGAGAAACCAAGAATAACAACTGCTGCCAGCCAGGTCTAAAATGTCACCAGTTTCCGGGAGAAAATATCTCCTTGATAATTTCTTGATTTTGGACTTCCCCTAGTCTCAAAACTGTGAGCCAATAAATTTCCATCATTTAAGCCAACTCATTGATTTTGCAAAAGAGAAACTAAAACATGGACCTTCCAAGAGATAGTTTGAAAAGCATGAATATAAATGTTGACCATGCTATCCAATAACAAGATGCATTTGATGATTGCTCATTAGCTATATATACATTGTGGCATATTGGTGGTATATTCTTAGATTCTAGAAGTAATTGAAGTTTAAGGAAACCATTAGGATAGCTAATAGAATTTGTTGAATGGCCAACAAATTCCCATAGCACATTTTATCCTCTTATAAGTAACTTGCCATTGGGAGCATTTTTCCAAAAGAACAGGAACCAAATTTCTCCTGTTTGTGGTTTTCCTTTTAGCATCTCAACAAATTTTGTAAGTGGATGACGTTCTTCTAATTACTTTTCTCTCCAAATATTTATTTGATATTTATTTTGATAAGATTTAATTGGTAGAAAAATATTTGCTGGGACTAAAGTGCAAAGAAGTACACATCTCATTAAGATTGTCTCTGGATATCAAGTATGGGATGTTCTATTTAAGTTTTATCGGTGGAAAGGATAGCTTCTTGAGCCTTTATTAATTGGATTCCAGGGAGTATCAAGTACTAATACCTTGAGGCATTTATTTGAGATGTTCTATTCCCTGCATCTAGAATGGACTATGTGGAGGGGGCAGTCCTGGCACAGCCTGCTGCCTGTCTTTGGTATCCAAAAATACATATAGTGCTCAGGATCAAGAGTGTCAGCCCAGGAGAATAAAACACAACCCCTTAGTAAGTAAGGGGACTGCCAGTATATACCTTCTCTTATTGTCCTGAGCATATGTAAATATTCACTGGATACAGCCTGAATCTGGTGATCATGTTTTAAGATATCCAACTCATACCCAGTGGTATATCTATCCCTGGTGGGGAGGGAGGCAGGTTCCTCCACTGCAGCACACAAACACAAGAGAGGGGAGCCGTAGACAGGGTATTCCCCTACATTGGCCATGGATTGAGACCTGCTGGCTATGGGGAACTAAAGCCCACTAACGGAGCTGACCTTGCTCTGTCTCTTAGCAAGGTGAGTTAAACATTTTTCCATCAGAGCTTGTGTGCATTGTGCATTTGCTGGCAACCTTAATACCTGTATTGGTGTGACTGGACATCACTTAAGATGTCCCTCCATCTGACCAACAGTTTGGTGTAGTTGGCGGGGTTGCCAAAAGAGCACACCATGGCATGGTGGAGGCATAAAGTGTCATCATTTCAGTCATCTCAGGGCGGTGGTGACTCCCCACAGAGTGAGAAGATGACTGAGGAGCTAGCTTCCCTCTGGCCACATGGCCACATGCTAACAGGGATGATTTGGTGCAGTGGATAAGGGAGGCGATGAGGGATGTGGATGCCAGGAAGAGTAGGGGAACTATACCATGACTCCTGGCCCCTGCATGCTCTCCTACCACTCACCAATCCCTCAGTGTCTCATGGGCTGCCATTGACTCCAGAGGAGAGTCTGGGTCCCGTGTTCAGAGAGCTCTGCACAGTCTGGGTTGTCTGTGGGCCCCAGGTTAGACCTGTTTTCACTTAATACAGAACTACCAGTGGCATTGCTGATAACCAGACTGTTGAAATGAGGCATTTTTGTCTGAGAGCAAAATACAAAGGTTAAAAGATAGATATGTGCAGAAGTCAGGGGAGAGACAAGTGGCTTGCTTGGTGTGTCTGTATGATGCAGGTGCTTTGCAGACATGTCTTGGGCCAAGTGGCACAGTCTGGAAAAGTTAGCTACTGACCCTCCACTACAATACATTTTTGCCTATACCAAGCAGAACAACTGAGAAGATAAGGGTAGAATCAAGCCTATGCTTTTTTCAGAGTGGTATTCCTAACTTCATGAGACTTCATCAGAATGGAAAACGCTGTGGGAAACTGTTGAGGAGGCTATATCAGCCCTCAGGGTAGAGGTCATAGTCACTTGGCTGTAAGACCCCTCCCTGGGACAGGATACTAATGAGATTGGACAGGATTGGGGACATTCATGAAAAAAAGGCCTTCCCAATGAAGGTCCCTTTGTTGTCCCCCAGGTAACAGTGGGGGAAGCAGTAGCAAAAGTCCACCATGAAGTCCTGTTCTGAGGTAGAAATGGCAGGGAGGTGTCAGTCGTTCACTTGGTAGGCCTGGAGGGCAGGGACCCAGCAATGGGAAACCACCCCATCCACAAGGGGAATGCAAAGAGCAAGTGGGGAAGGACAAAGAAGGGGTGGGAAGCTCCTGCCAGGCAACCACGTGACTTTTGTTATGAAAGCAAGGGCTAGATAAAGTAGAATTCGATGGGATTCCTACAGAAGAACGCCACCAATGCTACTGGGAGGGAGAGAGTCCCTCCAAATTTGGGGTCAAAGTCCTGGTAGGAGCCATAAAGGAGCAAGAGGAAGAGGAATCAGAGACTTGAAAGACTTAGAATGCTGCATCTCTGCCCTCTGAGTCCTTGAATGCTGTTAGGGGAGGAGAGAATCAACAGGCAATAAGGCCTCACTGGGCCCCGACCAGGGTACTGAAGAAGATAATTCCAAATGTGAGCATGAAGTGCCAATAGGGAGGATTACCCACCTCACCCATACCCACTCTTACTCTTTTTAAAAAGAACAATTAGGGGTGGAGTCAAGGTCTCCTGGTCTCCACCAGGGATCTTGGCCCTCTGTTCCCATTCAGGTGGAAGGGGAAATGGAGGAGGAATCTAGACCATCATGGGGCTCTTAGATACAGGCGCCCCAGTGACAGTAATCCTGGGCCTGCACAGGAGCAAGGGTGAGCTGGTGGTGTTCGGAGACTTAGGGGCAGATGCAGTAACCCATGGCAGGCCGGTGCACATGCACTTGCTGGGGCAGCCATTTCAGGTGCCAGTGATCACAGTTATAAGCCCTGACCACATTATAGGTTTTGACATTTTGGCTGCCTGCTGCAGGAACATCACTTAGGATGAGAAATCCCAGCCATAACTGAGGGGTGTGTCCACTTCCACCTGCCAACAGAGTTGCTGGAACCTTTTGGGTTGTTCAATGAAAGTAGTATCCCCTTTGAAGGTTAGGAAAAGGACATTATTGATTCAGGCTTGGTGCAGATAGGAGTATTGAGAGTCTAGCTAGTATAAAAGGCCTCAGGAGCATGGAGGCTTTAATCTTTGCATTTCATCACAGATTAAATGCTAAGGTGCTGCTCTTGGCCCCTGAGATGCCCGATATCATTGATTTCTCTGACAATCCACACAGGGGACTGGTATGCTGTTACTGACCAGGCTAATACCTTTCTCTCCATCCATCTGTGGGTTAGGGACCAGGATGAATTTGCGTTCATGTGAAATGGCCTCCAGTATACATTTATTGTGCTCCTTTAGGAATATGTTAATTTCCTTGCCACTGTCACCAGTGGGTAGGGCTAGACTTGCAACAACCCCGATTATCAGCAGAAGTACTTGTCATCCTCTATACTGAAATCATCCTCAATGCACTAGGGAACTGGTTGAGCTCTGCAAAAAGTCCTGGTTATTATAATGACTGCAGGTTGGTCTAGGAGCCTGCCCAACAATTTCTAGATGTCTCTTGGGCTGGTAGTCAGTGGAACTAGGCAAAGTCAAACAGAAGTAACTGTCACTGGCAGCTCCACTACCAAGAGAGAGTTCCAACAGCTGGTAGACTTTTTTGTGCCACTGGAGACAACATGTACACATCTGGGCATTCTTTTGTCTCTTCTAGTTAAGGTGACCCCAAGGCGACCACCTTAGAATGGGGATTCCAGCAACAGAGTCCATGCAACATGCAATGACACAAGCTCTGACACTCGCATCGATAAAGCTCTATAATCCTATAGAACAACAAGTCTCGGCAATTCCTACCAATGAAGACTGGAGTGGTGATAAGAAACAGCCACAGGTGTGTGCCAGTCGCTTGAGTTTTGGACACACAAATTATCCAACCCCTTTGGCAGCTTTAGCCTGCTATTGGGCCTTAGTAGAGACCAGGTATTTAACCACTGATGTGTTGTATGTGTCTCTTAAGACCAGAACTTTCCATCCTTACACAGGCACTCACTAATCAAACTAATAAAGCAAGACAGGCTCAACAAATTTCCATCATTAAATGGGAAATGGTATATCCAAGATGGAGACAAACTGGAGTCCTCAGGGAGTCAGCCCCTCAAAGGCTACTCTTGCTCCTCTGTTGGCTAAATGGGGCATGGGTTCAAACATGCTCCATCTGGTGTTATGGCTTGGTTCACAGATGGATCTCCAAGACTCAAGTTTGAAATAGTCCTTTGTGTTTTTGTAGCCATCATGTCAAGGATTACCACCTACTGACTGAGACTGGACAAGGGTGTTTTGCTCAATGGGCAGAATTCCATGCACTGGTGATGACTGTGTAGGCCATTCCATCCACAACTTTCCACTAAATATTTACAAACTCATGGGCTGTTGCAAATGGTTAGCCACATGGTCCAGTGACTGGCAAATAAATGACTGGAAAATTAGATGTCCCCCATATGGGACAAGGGCTGTGCCAAAAGCTTGCAAGTTGGGAAGGAGCTCTATTCATCATCTATGTTTTTTATTTTCTTAAGATTTATTTTATTTATTTATTTCTCTCCATCCTCCTGCTATTTGCATCTGCTGTGTCTGTTTGTTGTGTGCTGGTCTTCTCTTTCCAGGAGGCACTGGGAGCCAAACCCAGGACTTCCCATGTGAGAGGGAGGAGCCTAATCCCTTAAGCCACCTCTGCTCCCTGTTTTTATCTCTTTTATTATGTTCCCTTGCTGTCTCTTGGTTGTGTCACCTTATTGCATCAGCTTGATGCACCAATGTATCGTGTCAGTTCACCATCTTGGTTGTCTTTTCCAAGAGGCACTGGGAACTGAACCCAGACTTCTCATGTAATAGGCAGGAACTCAGTCACCTGAGCCACATCCACTTCCCTGCATCACCCATGTTGCCACCCAGGGTGAAGAGCCATTTGAGTCATTATATTAACAGAATCCCTATGGTGATCAAACATATGCCCAAGGGATTGGCACAATTGCTCTCTGGACCCACCACCAAGAGGGACACAGAATCCCACCTCAGATGCAAGATTGTTTTGGCTATTCAAGGTCCCTTGCAATTTGACATGAACATAAGGATCAGCTTTTCCATTTCTGCAAAAAAGACAGCTGGAATTTTGATAGAGATGATCATGTGGGTTTTTTTCCTTCATTCTATTAATATAGTATATTACATTGACTGATTTTCCATATTGAACTATCTTTGCATTCCTGGAATAAACCCAACTTGGTCAAGGTATATAACCCTTTTGGATTCAGTTTGCCAGTGTTTTATTGAGGATTTTTGTATCTGTATTCATAAGGGATGTTGATCTCTAATTTTCTTTTCTTCTGTTGTCTTTATCTGGTTTGGTATCAGGATAACGTGGTCCTCATAGGATAGGTTAGTAAATAACCACTCTAGTTTTAGGAAATGTTTTAGTAAGATTGGTGCTAAATTTTCCTTAAATGTTTGCTATAATTCAGTAGTAAAACTAGCTAGTCCTGGACTTTTCTTTGTTGGGAGGTTTTTCATTACTGATTTAATCACTTTATTTGTTAGAGGTTTTTTGAGATTTTCTTTTTCTTTTTGTGTCAGATTAGGACATTTGTATATTTCCAGGAATTTGTCTATTTCATTGAAGTCTTCTAATTTCTTGACATACAATTGTTTATATAATAGTACCTTCTTATAATCCTTTTCATGTCTATAAGTTTGGTAGTAATATCCTGCAATTTCATTTGTGATTTTAGTTATTTGTGTACTCTCTCTTTTTCTTTGTTCAGTCTCGCTAACGTTTGTCAATTTTATCAATCTTTTCAAAAATCAACTTTTGGTTTTGTTGATTCTCTAGTTTTTTATTCTCCAGTTCATTTATCTCTGCTCTAATCTTCATTACGTCCTTCTTTCTAAACTAAACTTTGGGTTTAGTTTGCTCTTTTTGTTCTAGTTTCAATAGGTGAGAAGTTAGTTTCCTGATAGCAATTAAAGGAAGTCTCTTAAGGATATGACATCAAAATTTTAAGGGATGAATAAAAGTTTGCCAACAAAAGAGGACATAAAAGGACATTTCAATACTTCTACCCTGATCTCTGGGTATTTTGTTGCTGTTGCCACTTTGGCCTCTGTGTCCATCTATGTCATCTTTATTCTTACAGAAGACTGGAAAAAGAGGAATACCCTATTCAGTCACAAATCTCTCATGGTAGCCGCATGTTGGAATAAGATTTTCTGATCTTTTGGCCTTATGTGCTGCCCACATTGTACACTGAAAGAACAAGGATGAAATTACATATCATTTCCTTCCCACCATCACTTTCTTCAAGGACTAATAATTTTATCTTTTCTCACATGTGTTTCCCTAAATAATTTAAGAACAAAATTGTTACTATGGGTGATTTTGCTTTAATGTCCTAGCAATCACACATGGGAAAATTCATTGAAGAGAAATGATGATTTCCATCAAATGGATCCACTTTAGCTTTCCAATTTTACATCTCTTGGTTTCCATAAATTTCTTCCTTTTCCCTTAATCCCAATAGCTATGTCATCTGGGAATGCCTAAATCTCTCTATACGGGAAATCTAAATCCCACAAACCTGGTAAGATTCAGGGTAAGCCACACCTTCTCCAAGAATCTTTTACCACAGCAACCGAGGTGACCCAGATCTGTTCCACTCTTTGCAGGCCCTCAGTACAGATCTCTGCACCATATCACATTATCATATTATCTTGTAAGTACAATCAAGTTATTTCAAGCAGGTATAATTTGTTTCCCAAAATAAACATTAAGTTTGCAGAAAGTTTCTCTCAGGAGTAATATCTTTTGCAGTTCTTCATTCCCAGGGCGCCTGGAAAATCAAGCGTGCATTCCACTTGCAAACGTTTGTGATTAGATGGATAGATGAATGAACTTGAACATCTCCCAAAATACCTCATTTGAAGGTCATAGTGAATAATGCAGGGTCAGAAGGAAAAGATAAATCCAGATAAAATCAAATTTAGAAGAAATTCATTTTAGAAAGACCCATAGCAATTCCTAATAGGAGGCCCAAAATAAGCTTTTTTGACAAATGATTGAGTTGTTGAGAATTGATTCCTGCATAAACCAAACATACATTATTCCAGTTATAACTATGCCTTTCATCATTACTAATCCAATCAACTTTTTTTCTTTAATTAAATTTATTGTTAAATTATGTAAATCCTGTGTGTTTATTTTGGGAAAATTAGATAATCTTGACTTTGACCAAGAAAAAAATTAAATCACACATAGTACTACCATTTAGAGATAATGACTATGAAGGATTTTTTTTTCTTTTCTTTTTTCTTTTCTTTTCTTTTCTTTTCTTTTCTTTTCTTTTCTTTTCTTTTCTTTTCTTTTCTTTTCTTTTCTTTTTCTTTTCTTTTCTTTTCTTTCTTTCTTTTTTTTTGGTATAACCACCTATTATTGTGTATGGACATTTCTTAAATACAAAAATGAGATTAAGTTATATGTGATATTTTATAAGAATTTATGTGAACCTCATTTTAATGACTTATAGGAGTCTATTTCTTACTAAAATCCTTAATTTTTTTCTATTGTTGGTCTTTACACTCTTTCATTGTTATAAACTATCTTTTCAGTGAATATCCTTGAGAAATCTTTATGCATACTTACAATTATTCCTGTAAGATTGATGCCTGTCAGTCAAAGGATCTAGGTATTTTTAAGGATAGATTACTGTTGAGTGGGCCCGTCTCCCTTTCTCCTCAAATTTCTGCTTCTGCCCTCATTTAGAGAAGTGTTGGAGAAGATACATCTGACATTTTTGGTTCCATTATCAACCCTAATCACAGGGGGGAAAGTGGCTAGTATAATTGGGCAGGCAGCGTAGTCACAGGGGCTTTCTCTAGTAGTGATTAAGGTGATTTAATTAAAAGTCAGGATTCGAGTGCATTATGGCTGCCTGCCTTGTGTCATATATCCAGCATCCTTATTTCCATATCACCCTGCCTCAGAAGGCTAGACATCTGTCTGATTCTCTCTGGCCCAGCCATACACTTAATTTTCTTTATTCTGATAGAATGTGGGTGAGTTTGGAGCCATAATTCTCTCTCTTGGTTCCAGCTTCTTGTCTTGTGGTTGTGTGGGTAAATGGACTCTTAGGTTCAAAGCAAAGGGAAGGGAAAATAAGAAGTCTTCCCTAAGACTCCTGGCCTAAGCAAGCTAACAACTTATTCCAGTGTGTTTATGTGAGGGGTTGGACACAGTGATGATGTTAAGCACTGGTCACAATTAAGTGGACAAGTGCTTTGTTTCCCTCATGTTTCTTTTATGTACGCTCTCTATAGTAAAGGGTGGGTGAATATTGAAAAAAAAATGTATGGCTAGTTCCTTCAAAAGGGGCTGTGGGCATGAAAAGGATTCAGTACATTTGACATACTTCTGACCTGGGAAAAATGTCTTAAGTCCATGTGGTTGCAGGTAAATCTATTAAATTTTTCCTTTATGGTTCCAGTCCCTGATATCTTGTTTGGAATGGTTTTCCTCCACCCAAACTTAAATCTATGTATTTTTTTCCTCCAGATAAGATTTTGGGTTTTATTTTGTTTTTTGCTTTTCTCTTTTCTTTCTTTTTAAAAAAATAATTTAAAGAGCCAGGAGGTCATCCGAGGGGTCGCCCTTACACATAGCTCAGTAGAGTCCCAGAGACAGCTAAAGTAGATACAACCCCAGGTATTGGTTCTTCTGAGGGCTACAGAGACCCACAGGTTCTATGGTCATGGCAGATGGAGTTCAGTGCCATGTCAGTTGGCTCTACTTTGGAGTTTGTGTTCCTGAGTGTGATGGAGTTGGACTCAGAGGTGATCTTTGTTCACAAGCCTCTCCTATTACTTTTACCGGACCTGTGGTTGGCACTGGGGTTTAGTGTATACCGCGGGGACCTGAATCTCTGGACTGTCCATGTGATAGCCAGGCCCTGAGTCTCAACAGACTTGCAACTCCTACCCTCTGGTTTATTGGACTTATCCCAGCCAGCTAACATGGAATTGAAGAAGGTCAACCACCACACCAGGGAGCCAAGGGTGCCCACAACTGCAAGCAGGAGAATTGCAGCCATCATCCATGTGGAATCTAAGCCCCCTCTTGATGTAGAGGGGGACTGGACATAATCATTCCAGGGTCCACAGAATGGAGGAATAGAGTATGGATTAGAGTGGACTTACTAATATTCTAATCATGAACTAGTTTGATTAGTAATTGAAGAAAATGTAGCATCGATGTGGAAAAAGTGGCCATTGTAGCTGCTGAGGGTAGGGAGTGGGAAGAAGAGATGTGCGTGGGGCATTTTCAGGACTTGGAGTTGTCCTGAGTGATACTGCAGGATACTGCAGTAACTACAGTTACTGGACATTGTATGTCTTCTCATGGCCCATTGGGTGGACTGGGGGAGAGTGTAAACTATAATGTGGACCATTGGCCATGTGGTGCAGCAGTGCTCAGAGATGTATTCATCAAGGCAATGAATGTTCCATGATGATGGAGGAGGTTGTTGTTATGAGAGGGGTGGGGGTGAAGGGGGTGAGAGGTATATGGGGACCTCATATTTTTTTAATGTAACATTAAAAAAAATAAAGACAAAAAACACAACAAAGTAAAAAGTAATAATAATATTTAACCTTTACGTTGGTTTGAGATTGAAATACAAGAGCTTAGTTACTCAAACTGCATTTTTTTCCAAAGTTAACTATTTGCCTTTTATTAAATGATTACTCTCCCACATACATACTTATATCTCTTTCTGGACTCTATTCTTTTCCCTTGATCTGCTTATTATTCTTATTTGACAAGACCAAGAACATACTGCTGATGACTTTTACCCAGGTGCTTAAAGAAGCCATTGCTGCTACAAATATTTCTATTTTTAGAAAAGGCTTTTCTGCTAATACTCCCATTGTCAGTCAAGGCAGTATTTTTTCACTGTCTAAAATGTGACCTATAACATGGGCATGATTTTTGTGTTTTTTGCATTCCTGACAGTTGTAAGTATTGTTTAAAGGAAAGTCTATACATTGGGTTATAATACTAGTATATTTGAACACATAGATATTTGTAAGGTAAACCACAATTTTAATATACTGTAATATACATGTTTATAATATGTACAATCCTTCCCTTTTCCCAACACACAATTGTGTGTGTATGTGTGTATGGGGGGGAATTATGATAAACCGATTTTGGTTTGGAACAAAACCTTGGAAAATGTTTACAAAAAAACAAAACAACCTACACACTGCTGGCATTAGCAAGACGAACAAGTAAATGTATGGAAAATAACATTAAAAATTAGACTGGGGAGAAAATTTAAGAGAAAAGTTTTACCCTGCACATAACGGCAAATTCAGAGTTTCCCTATCTCAAAAGAGGCAGAGCCTAGAATATAGCCATTTAGATAGAGTTAATATAATTAGAAAGGAGTGAGTTAGTAACAAGGACATTTGGTGGTAAATGGAGCAAAGATAAAGGAGAGTCAGAAAGGCAAACAGGCACAGGAAAGCGCACTCCTTGCTCCATATTTGACTTGCTTATTACCAGGGGTGGCTACATGCCTATCTCAGTGACACAGGTTCCAGCCTCTCAGAGCTTGAACTTCACTAAACATTTGAATTTCACTTGCTCCCTTTGCTCTGACTTGCTGCTCAACAAGCAAATCTCTGATTCAAACTGCCTTCCTATTTGGCTTGCCTAGAGGGAGAGGAGGTGATGACCTGAAGATGCATGCATCTGGTCGCTTGGCAGTTATAAATCTTGTAAATCTTTAAAACTGTCATACTCTTGTGAGCTTGTTTATGTCAATGCTACGGAGATTCAGGTCTGCGTGTTTAGAAGTAGCACAATGACTCTAAAATAGATGTTCTCTGAGCAGAGCTAAAAGCACTTATGCAGGAATCCGATATTCAACCTTGACTTGACTTGACTTGACTTGACTGAACTGAACTGAACCAAACAGTCTAAAAGGACGTTTTACTGTAAATCTGTTT
This sequence comes from Dasypus novemcinctus, assembly GCF_030445035.2. NCBI lineage: Eukaryota > Metazoa > Chordata > Mammalia > Cingulata > Dasypodidae > Dasypus > Dasypus novemcinctus. Next base: position 52,115,061 of record NC_080673.1, on the reverse strand, counting down.
CTTTTCTACTTGAGACAATCTACTTCTAAGAAATGACTCAGAAAATAATGTCTTCTCTCAAATACTTTTCTCTGTGATCCAGTACGAGTAGCTTTTTAAAAAAGATTTGTTATGAGAACAGCAATAAGGAGGAATTTCTTTGCCTTAAACTTTGGGGTAAAGAGGGGGAAGGGGCTGGTAATAAACTGGCAGAACCAGAGGATAATACGCATTTCAAGCTCTATACCATACTCTCCTTCCTTTTCTCATCCTCCCAGTCCATTTCATTTTCTTTCTCATTAAGTTAGAAAGGGGGGAAACGGATATGGCTCAACCAATTGGGCTCCCATGTACCATATAGGAGGTCCAGGGTTTGATGCCCAGAGCCTCCTGGTGAGGGCAAAGCTGGCTCACATGGTGAACTGGTCCACGTGGAGTGCCGGCCCACGAAGGAACGCAGCCCCGCGCAGGACTGCCACCCTGTGTGGGAATGCCACACCACATGGGAAAGCCACCCCATGTGCAGGAGGGCCAGCCAACATGGAGAGCTGGTGCAGCAAGATGATGCAACAAGAGACACAGAGGAGAGAAAATAAGAAGACATAGCAGAACAGGGAGCTGAGGTGTTGCAAGAGAGTAATCGCCTCTCTCCCACTCCGGAAGGTCCCAGGATCGATTCCCGGAGTTGCCTAATGAGAATACAAGCAGACACAGAAGAACATACAGCAAATGGATGTAGAGAGTAGTCAATGGGGAGAACGGGGGGAAAAATAAATAAAATAAATCTTTAAAAAAAGTTAAAGAGGGGTGGAATCTTCTTCAGTGGGGCCTTTTAAGCTACTATCATGACTTACTTTCCTCTGTATCATTGCCCTTAATTGTATTTTTGCCTGTGCAAAATATTAGAAAATGGGGTTCACTTATTTAGAGTGATAAGTTATTTGCAATTACCTAAACTTGGGAGCTGGTATTAAAAATAAAAAGCACATTTCAGCCTATTCATGGGAATTTTTCCCACATAGTCTCCTCCCCTCTCTTAAAAAAAAAAAAAAATAGATACTAAGATGTCACTGATATTCAAAATTGAAAAATTACTTTTTGGTATAAAATGTGTCATGAATAAAAGGTAACTTTTTACTTGTTTATCGGACCTCCACATAAGACTATTCTGCTATTCTAAATTGCCTCTCTGTCAGGCAAAGGATTTGCACCATTAGTGAGGCCTCTTCTCCTCTGCCTGTTTTCCTTTTTTTACTCTTGCTATTATTATTTACTTACTTATGTGTGAATGTTTAAACAGATTACTCAATATGTTCTTATTTTTAATATGTAGCCTTATTTTTAGCAATGTAATCTGCATACACAATTTTTAACAAGTCAAAGAGCACAGCACACAATGTCTTATAATTAAAACAAGATCAGAGTCCTGCCCCACGCCAGCTCCTAGACAGCCACTGTTGACCATTGTAACTCTTCAGTTTTTCACCTTGTATTTCTAAATACTGAGTCTTACTCTTATTTCTTGATTTTTCAATTCTAAACTTTATCTATTAACACTACTCTGGCAGATACTTTGCATTCTTATTTATTCCTGTTTCACTAATACCAATATAGTAGTATCATATTTTTTATTAAATTAATATTTAGAACTTAATTATTGTGACTACATAAATACTGTTCACTTATGAGCCAAGTAATGCAGTCTGTTCTGCAAAAACACATATTTTATTTTAATATGAATTAGATCAAACAACATTGGTAACAGGGGAATGTTGGAAGGGCAACTCAGAAATCATATTGGTTCATATATTTTTTCACATTATGTTAATGTTTTGAGGCCATCAAAGATAAGTGGTCTCCCAATTAAATGAAAGGTCTAGTAATTTACAAATGTCTTACAAAACAGCTGAAGCCCCTAAAAGAAACCTTTTAGAGTTAGGAACAGCTGGTTTTGTGGCTATAAGAAATGTTACACTTCCCACTATGCTAAATATTTTGAGAATATAGGTCCAGAAAACATTTCTTCTAGTGTTAAAAAATTGAGGGAAAAGACTATCTCTGCCTTATATTTTTAATTTTGATGAAACTGATCAATCATCCAATGAGAACAAGACAGGTAACATTTTAAAATCATAGTTACTTTAAACCTATAAAAGAGCTAATATCTTAAAGTAACATAATAAACCCCAATATGAGAAATGCTAAGTTGTCTCAGAGGAGATTGCACTGAACTGATGGATGTTTTCATGTTTTGTCAGAGTAGCAGAGGGAAGAGGAATCTGCCATAGACACCATAAGAAGGAAACAGGTGAAATTTTAAGCAATTTTTAAAGACTGGGTATAGGCTTGTGTAAGAGCATAGAACTTCTGAAAGCCCAATTCCTAAGGGAAATCTGTATTGCTTGCCAACTCTTTAATACAGGCCTTCACTGGGTATACTCAAGATGGGTTGATGGAAGGGAAGGAGAATTTAGAGACCCCCTTCTAAGGTACAAGTGCTGATGTAAGAGTTTAGAATCCCTCAAAGTCCAATACATAAGGGTGATCTGCCCTACTTGCCAACTCTCTGACAGGCCTTCACTGGATATTCTCCAGGAAGATGAGTGTCAAGGCAGAAGTGAAAAACCCCTTCTAGGGTGCAAGTGCCTAGGCTTGCTATAGTCTGAGGGCCGAGCAAAGGAACTGAGAGAGACCTTCCCACACTGCAGGTCTTATACAGAAAATGAGGCAGCAGCAGTCTACCATTGCTGATGGAGCAGGAGAGCTGGGAAAGACTCAGGACCCTTCTGAGGCATACATATATAGAATATGCTTATGTATGAAGACAGAAAGGAGAAATGAGCGAAATTTCAACAAGAACTCTAGACCTCATACTGACTACCAGGTAATGGCACTCTACCACAGAAGGAGTCCAGAGAACTGAGGGAAACACTCTTCTCTCTCTCTCTCTCACACACCCATACACACACACACACACACACGTGCAAAGATGCTGAGACTAAGGACCAGAATAGAGAGGAAACCACACAGGAAACTCAGACCTTGCCCTGGACCCCAGCAGTGGCCTTCTAAAACTGCAGGCAAGAGCATCAAGAGAAAAGGAGATGTAGGAGAGATTCTCCTAAGTTAGACATCCAGGGCCTGCTGAAGTTTGAGCGAGGGCCAGCACTTTGAACACAGTCCTACTAAAGGGTAATTTCTAATCTCTACCTCAAATAATTTGAAGCCTGTTGGGATTGAATGTGGCTAATGTAATAACAAAGCCCAGATGCAGCGCCACTTCATGGAAGATTAACTCAGCTCCCCACACCAGCCTGTGAGAAGAGCTGTGTCCTTTTCTTAGTGTAAACATTATTTACATCACTCTTTACTATTGTTTTACACAGTCTGCGATTCAATAAGAAATTACAAGACACCGCATACGCAAAAAAATATGGCCTGTGATACGGAGAGGAAACAGTCAACACAATCAATTAGAAAGATGGCCCACATGTTAGAATTATCAGCAAGAGCCTTAAAAATAACTATGATTAATATTTAAAACGATTTGGGAGAAAAGAGAATACAGTGCCTGAATAGATGGAAAGCATAAGCAGACAGATGGAAAGTATAAAAAAGAGTCAAATAGTAATGCTAGAAATTTAAAATATGATATTATTGATGAAGACTTTTTTCCCATGGGCTTATCAGCTGACAGCACACAGCCGAGGAATGATGCAGCAAACCTGAAGACAGGTCAATACAATTTTTTCAAACACAATAGAAAGAAATGGTGAAAAGTAAAAGAGATCCTACATAATTTATGGAATAAGCAGAATTGTTAAACATATGCAACTGGAGTTCAGAATGAGAAGAGTGAAATTATTGGTCAGAATAAGTATTTAAAAAAACAATGGCTAATAAATTTCCAAAATTGATGAAAGAGGAAAATCACAGATTCCAGGAGCTCTAAGACAAGCAGAATAAATACAAAGCAAAACACTACTGGTCACATTATATACAAATGGCTGGAAATAAAATATGAAAAGCAACACTTGAAAGCAGTCAGAGGGAAAAAAAATATACATTACATAAGAACAGAAATAATTATACTTGTTTTCTCATCAGAAAGATGGGAGGTCAGAAAACTATATATTGACATCTTTAATATGCTAAAAGAGGAAAAATAAAACTGTCAACTTAGAGTTATGAAACCTGCAAAAATTTCCTTCAAAAGTGAAAGTGAAATAATGATGTTGTTAGGCAGAAAAAGATGAAAATATTTACCTCCAGAAGATCTAAGTGCTAAGAGAACTTCTTCCAACTGAAAAGAAGTTCTTTCAAGTGAAGCAAAATTATAGAAATATAGTTCTGCAGAAAAAAGAAGAATGTATGAAAGAATAATGTCAGTAAATGATAAGGAAAACTATATATTGATAGATGCATATAAACATATGCATATAAACACATATAAAAATTTTATCTCTTTGAAAACTATTTGGTATTTAAAATAAATAATATCAATGTAATATAGGTGTTTGTTTTTTAAAGATTTTTTTTTTTAATTTCTCTCCCCTACCCTTCCCCCCACCCCCAGTTGTCTGCTCTCTGTGTCCATTCACTGCGTGTTCTTCTAGGGCTGCTTCTATCCTTATCAGCAGCACCGGGAATCTGTACTTCTTTTTGTTGCATCGTCTTGCTGTATCAGCTCTCCATGTGTGCAGTGCCATTCTTGGGCAGGCTGCACTTTCTTTGGCGCTGGGCGGCTCTCCTTACAGGGCGCACTTCTTGCGCATGGGGCTCCCCTACGCGGGGGACACCCCTGGGTGGCATGGCACTCCTTGTGTGCATCAGCACTGCACATGGACCAGCTCCACACGGGTCAAGGAGGCCTGGGGTTTGAACCGTGGACCTCCCACGTGGTAGGCGGACACCCTAACCACTGATCCAAGTCCACTTCCCTAATATAAGTTTATAGCACACATAGAAGTAAAATATGTTATAAGATCTCAGAATGGAAGCGTATATTGCAGATGTCTTACAGTGTATCTGAACAAACTGATCTATTTTAGGTAGAATGTGCAAGTTAAAAATATATATATGAATCTCCAGAGGAGGGTTTCTTTACATTGCTACTATCGACATTTTGCATTAAAGAATTCTTTGTTTGTGGGGGCTGTCTTTTGCATTGTAGGATGTTTAGCAGCATCCTTAGCTTCTACTCACTAGATGCCAATAGAATCACCCTTCCAGTTGTTAAAATAAAAATAGTTTCCAGACATTGTTAAATGCCCATTGAGGTGAAAAATTGCTTTCAGTTATGAGCCACTGCTCTAGAGCAACCACTGAATAGACACAAAGAGACATAATTAAAAAGTTAATGGAAGAAATAAAATAGAATATTAAAAATACTTGATTTACACAAAAAAGGCAGGAAGGGGGAACAGAGGAAAACAGCAGATATGACAAATAGATCTCAAACACCAAGATAAACCCCAACACATCCATAATAATGTCAAATATAAATGGACTAAGTAGCCCAACTAAAAGGTAAGATTGCTATATTAAGTTTAAAAAGGGATGTGTACTATATGTTTATTACAGCAAACATACTTAAAAAAAAAGACACAAGCAGTATGAAAGAAAAAGTATTAAAAAATATACCACACAAATGCCAAGCAATCCTAATATTGGTGAGATGGAATAGACATTACGATGAAGAATGTTACTAGAAAAAAGGATGAGTATTTCATACTAAGAGGGCCAATCAATCCAGAAAAACTGGCAATCTCCCAAACACATGGAAGGAAAGAAAGAAATAAAGGAAGTAGGGACAAATACACAATCATACTGAAAGATTTTAACATTTTTTTCTCAGCAATTATTTTTAAAAGTAGGCAAAAATAAATCAGTAATTACATAGAATATTTGACCAACCAACCTGCCCTAACCATTGAACATTGAACATTTGCTGGGCCCATAAAGAAAGGTCTCAAGATAGTCCTAAAGACTGAAATCATGCTGAGTATTTTCTCTAACCCACTTGCATTAAATTAGAAAACAATAATGATAAGATATCCTGAAAATTCCCTAAACAATTGGAAATAAAGCATCCTACTTCGAAATAACCCATGGATCAAAGAAAAAAAATCATGAGGAAAATTATAAAATGTCAGTTAAATGATTGATAATATTACAATTTTTGTAAACTTGTGGAAACATCTTAAGCAGTGTTTAGAAGGAAATATATGGCTTTAAATGCCTATTTTGAAAAACAAATGAATTTAGCAAGTTTTTAAGATATGATATAAATATACAAAAATCAGCTATATTTCTGTATACTAACAGAAAACACTTGGAAAATTAATTTAATAGAAATACCATTTACAGCAGCATAAAAAACAACTAAAAATAGCTATGCCAAATTTAAAAAAAGATTTGCAAGGACTTCAGACTGAAAACCATAAACAATTTCTTTAAGTAATTAAAGAACACCTAATAAAAGGAAAATATCATGTATTGGAATGCTAAATATTATTAAGTGTCAACCTCTCCTCCCCCCAACTGATCTGCACAGGACAATAGAATCAAAATCTGGTAGGTTTTTGGTAGAAATTATTAATAAGACTCAAAGTTTTTTTAATTTGAAATGTGTTTTAGTTTGCTAGGCTGCTGAAAGAAGAGAACATAAAATACATTGGCTTAAACAATGGAAATTTATTAGCTTACAGGCTCACAATTTTGAGGCCATGAGAATGCCCAAATTAAGGCCTCATCAAGGTGATGCTTTCTTCACAAACACTGGCTACCAGTAATCCTTGAGGCATGGCAAGGAACATGGTGGCGTCTGCTGGTTGTTCCCTTCTCTTCCAAGTTTTGTTGTTTTCAGCTTCTTGCTTTTGTGGCTTTCTCCTTCTCTTTCTGTATTCATTCCATTTATAAAGAACTCTGGTAAAAGGATTAAGACCAATTCTGAGCCACACCTTAACTGAAGTAACTTCACCAAAATGTCTTACTCACAATAGAATTATAACCACAGGAATGAATTAAATTTAAGAACATGAGTTTCTGGGATACATACAGCTCCAAACCACCAAAAACTTTAAAGGAATTCTGATCATGGTAACGGTCTTGGAAGGAGAACAAAGTTGGAGGACTTGTTCTTCCATTCCTAACAATTTAGTATAAAGTAATAAAAATTAGGGCAGCGGGCTACTAGTGAAAAGATATAGATCAATGAAAAAGAATTGGGTCTGAAAATAGATCTGGTTGTATAAGATCAAATGATTTTAAACAAGGGTTCTGAAGGAATTTAGTGGAGAAATCAAATCTTTCCAAGAAATAGTGCTAGAAGAACAGATATTAATGTAGAAAAAAAAGACTTTGGCCCCTACCACAAACATTAAACTAAAAGTAATTTGGGATGTATCATAAATTTAAACCTAAAAATCTAAACTATAAAACTTCTGGAAGATAAAATAGGAGAACCTTTCATACCTTGGTTTAGGCAAAGGTTTCTAAGAGCAAACTCAGAAAGCATAAACTGTAAAAGAAAAAAAAAAGATAAACTGTAATTTATTGAAACTAAAACTGCTCATCAAAAATCCACCATTAGGAAAATATATAAGTAAGCCACAGACTGAAGAAAATATTCTTTACACATATATCTGACAAAGGATTTGCGTCCAGAATATACAAACAAATCTTTTTTTTCGTTCTCCTTTTTTTTTAATTTGAAGTATATCACTCACACATAAACATGCATAAACAATAAGTGTCTAGCAATAGTTGTGAACTTACAAAACAAACAGACATCGCATCATACAGGACTCTCATAATACACCCTACCACCAATACTTGGCATTGTTGTTAAACATTCTAAACTAATGATTAAAGAGCATTGCCAAAATATTACTACTAACCAAAGTATTTTTCCCCAACCACCCTATTATCATTATCTTCATATCATTTATATATGAACATACTTAAACAATAAGTGTATAGTAAAAGTTGTGGATTTACAAAGCAAACATGCATAACATTATACCAGGGTCCTATACATCAACCCTCCACCAACACCTCGCATTGTCGTGAAACATTTGTTACAGATTATGAAAGAATATTATCAAAATCTTACTACTAATTATAGTCCTTATCTTACATTTAGTGTATTTTTCCCCCAACCCACCCTATTATTATTTTTTAATAACTCAATAATACAAAGGGTAGGTAATACCCAGAGAAGACATATACTTGGACAATAGGCAAATGAAAAGGTACATCATTAGTCAACAGGGAAATGCAAATCAATATCACAATGAGAATCGACTACATACCAACTAGAATGATTACAATGACAAAGATTAATACCAGTAATTGGTTTAGATGAGGTAAAGCAGCGAGGATGCTCATTCATTGCTTTGGGATATGTTAATTAATATAACATCTTCAGAAAACAGTTCGGCAATTTCTTATGAAGTTAAGCATTTACTTACCATATAACTCAGTAATTCCACTCATAGAAATTCACCTAAGAGAAATGAATGTCCATAAACTGCTTTGTACAATAATTTTTATAGCAGTTTTATTCCTAATAGCTCAATACTGGAAACAGCCAAAAGAGAAAAGATTTTTTAAAATTCAGCATAGTTTTACAACAAAATACTTCTCAATAATAAAAAAAAAGAAAACATCAAAAGAGAAAAGATTTTTTAAAATTTAGCATAGTTTTACAACAAAATTCTTCTCAGTAATAAAAAGGAAGAAAGCACTGATACATGCAACAATATGGGTGAACCTTGAAAGTCACCTTTAAAAGATTCACCGAAACCATTATGCTGAATGAAAGAAAACAGATGTAAAAAAAGGTTTTTACTCTATTATTCCATTTATATGGTTTTAGAATAAGCAAAACAAATCTAAGATGTTAGCTTCAGGTGGGGTTTTTACTTGGAAGCAGCAACAGGGAAATTTCTGCAAGTGGTAAAAATATTCTGTGCCTAAATAAAGGTATAGATTACACTAATGTATATATTTGTAAAAAGCCATGACCTGTGCTATAAATTTTGGCATTTTATTGTATGTAAATTATATTCAACAAGAAAATTTTTTTTCAGTTTTTCAATCATTTCTAATCAAATAGGCATAATCTGATATGTTTCCCTTCTATGGAGTTTACTTAATATAGCCCAATTTGAGTTATATTTTCAAGAACTTTAAAAAAATATCTTTTTTCCTCAAAATACTTAGAGGATTTAAATAATTCATGTTCACAGATATGAACCTAACTTTAAATTAAACTAACCACATTGAGTGAGTACAGTTCATTCACTAGGAGGTATATGACAGCTGTTTAGTCATGAAGTGCCTGAGCTTTGCAAGAACCTTGATTAATGGATTATCACAGTTGAAGTGTGATTCTACTGTGCTGCAAATGTGTTAAGCTGGTTATGCCAGGGAACTTAATCCCTATTTTGCAGTGATGCCTTAAGAAGAGTGGGAATATTCCAAAATATTAGTCAACATATATTTACTAAGAACTCACAGAAGACATAACCCTACTCAGAGGACTTTGCAAACACCAATAGAGTATTGAGACTAATTGCCAGCAAACATATCAATCTCATTATCTAGGTCAGTGCTGTCCTTGGCAAATCCTAGGACCTACATCCTCTTTTAAATGATATTCTCTTTGATTAAAACCTTAAGAGCTGATTTTAAAAATCATACCAAAAATACTCTTATTACAGATTTTGAAAAATTGACATAATCATATCTCTATTCAGATATCATTCCAAGTTATGCTTGATTATTTGAGAAAAAAAAATCTACCCTCAAGACATGTGATTTGCCACCATTGAGAACATTTCATTTAAGGGCTGAATGTGTAGTTTCTGGACTTATTTCTAAGAAATGCATCCTTAATTTAGTTGAAAACTATTTACAGAATATTCTTAAGGTAACTGGAAATACGAAGGGTGCTAGGAAGATAATATGAAAAAATATACAACTTCTGCCTACCTTTATCCCAACCCTCAAGAGACACATAAACACCTGTGATAATACAATTGTATATCTTCATGCTGGAATTATGCAAAAGGTGCTATATATATAAAGGAGCAAATAATTTCATCTGGAATAGGCTAACCTGATGCATTACCTGTCTTAGTTTGCCAGGCTTCTATTTATGTGGGCTTCTATTGATGTGGGCTATGAGTAGGAGGCTCTTTGTCTTTTCAGAGATAACCTTAACCTAAGCTGTCTGTCCTAACTTGTGGGTGTGGAAAGGTAAGAGGCTGTAGTCCTGCCCTTGGTGACCATGGCAACGACTCCAGTCCCAGGAAACAGTTAAACAATGCAAAGTCTATAAACTTTAAATATTCAGGGAAAATGCAAACCAAATGGGATAAAAGCCTATCTAGAATGTATGAAGTCCATGCTAAAATCTTACCTAGGATGTGGAAGATACATGTTAATTCAAGCCTATTGAGAACTGAAACAAAAGGACCATTTGGCCTTTCCTCTCTGTATAAAAGGGACTCAAAATCTGATTCAGGGCTCAGGATTGAAACAGAAAGCCCCCGAGTCCAGCCAGCCATCAGTAAACCATTTTTCCTTCTCAAAATCATTCCTGAATCCTGGCCTTTCTATACGCAAATAATTGAACCTCTCTTGAATTCTACAACACTATGACAAATACCATACACTGGTTGGCTGAAGCAGTAGAAATTAATTTGCTCATGGTTTCAGAGGCTACAAGTCCAAAGTCAAGGCCTTGTTTTTTCTCCAAAGTCTGTAGTATTCTGATGCTGGCTTGCTGTAATCCTTGGGGTTCCTAAACTTGCATCTATGCCTCTTTGCCATCACTCATCACTCTTATTTTGTGCTGACTTCTGAATTCTTCTTGTGTGACCTTCTTTGAACTCTGGTTTCTTGTTTCTCCTTTTTATGAGGTCTCCACTAATATGGATTAAGACCTACCCTGATGCAGTTGGCCACAACTTAACTAAAAATATCATCTTCAAAAGGATCTATTTATAATAGGTTCACAACCACAGGGATATGGATTAAGATTCAGAATGTCCTTTGTCTGGTATATGATTAAATCCCAAAGAGTATTAAGGAAGGAATATGCTTTCGGTAAGCAAACAAGACAGGGACAAGTATCCCCATTAGAAAAAACTAGGTGTATGACAGCACGAAGGCTCAGAGCCAAAAACCACACACTAGATTTAGATACTTGGAAAAGTTCCAATATGTCTGAAACACGGAGGCACAGAAAAATACTCAGGGGGTCAGATGTTGAAAATGGTCTTGTAGATAGGACAAGTTATAAGTTTTAGTTGATCCTACATGAGAGCAGGAATCAAGGATTCTTAAGCAGGGAACAAAAAATGGCCACATTTGTATTTTATGAAGATCTCTCTGCTGCCAGTTTGGACAATGATTTGATAAGCAATAGACAGGGGGAAGGAGATAAAAGTCACAAAAGTGATTGATTACAAACCTATTACCATAATTTATGCAGAGGTGTTGGACTTTAATGAAGAAATTAGCAGAGGAAGAAATAAGAACAGAAATAAGTGCTATTTAATGGGCAGAGTCTAGGATTTTTCAAGATATGAATGGAAAAGAGTCTAAGGTTTTTGCCAAGAATTAAAATCTTTGGAATTGAATGAATGGTGCTGAAAGTTCAGGAAAGGAATTTTAAAAATCATGTACAAAAAGAGAGGTGAATAGGTACATTCTTCAAATATACCTACATGTATTGAAGGTACATATAGGAAAGAGAATGTGTTAAGAGGTAGCTTAGGCTGCCCACAGCTTGAGATAAAGGGAAATTCTTTCACAATATTCTTCCTTCATTGTTGACTATGAGTTCTGTAAATATGTTACTCCTTTGCTGAGGCATATTAGAGTCTAAGCACCGTCCATTATCTGAACTCCGTTGATCAAGGCAATCACAACACTTCCATTATATGATAAGTTTTAATGCTGAAACCAATTGTTCATTTGAGAGATAGTGGCAACATTCAACAGATTCAGATTTTCTGCATATTATCAACCAAAATATAAGACTGTCTCCCGGGTCACTCTCTATATTTCATCAACAGACGGTGTCACAGTTGATTGCTATGCTCTTGTACCAGCATATAAAACCTAAAGCAGTTATCCAAGGGTGCATTAAACATACTGGCTGAGTCATTCTGTCTTACAAGGAAACATATGGGAACCTTTCCTACCTAATAAAGAAAACAACAAGGGTGGAGGCAGCTGCCAAGGGATTAATCTGAATCACAAAGCCTCCAGACTCAGCAGATAGCTTGAAAAGAGCAAGAGTTTTAGGCTGTTAACTTTCAAGTATAATGGAATTTTAATTCTGGAAGGGGGGTGGTTCATTTCATGAAAATTTCCAATAAACTCCCCTACTCATTGACTCAAAAAACACAGATGAGCATCTTGGTTAATATTAAGTTTGACACCTTGACAACACTTCATTAATCATGTTCATTAGACACTTTATTTCTCTGAATACTAATCCCAGTTTTCTCTCAAATTTTAGTAATCTCTCCAAAAGAAATAGAGAAACAGTGTTCTTGATCTCTTCTTTTCCATCTGAAGAATGAGGCCATTTGGTTCTACCACTGAACTGAACTGTTCCTGGAATGGGGGCAGAAGTGCTCCAGAGCACTTGGGATGATTCTTAAATTCCAGGGCCTTTGATTTTGCCTAAGGGACCACTGGATTCATGACTTCATATCCCATGGAACTCTGTCAGAGCAGCTGCATTATGAGCTATCCCTGCTCCCACTTGGGAAAGTACAGAGGAAAACAAGAGAGAGAAAACTTTCACCTTTAGATGTAAATCTAAAGAAGCTTATCCTCTGTGAATTTATGTAAACTCAATATTACACATAATGGTCAGAGAATGAGACTGCTTTATCCATGATTTTCTCTATCCTGGCCATCTTCCCCCCCTCCCTCCCTCCCTTCTTCCCTGGTTAGAGTCCAGTAATGTAACCTCCTGCTACTTGATGCTCCACTGGCAAATCACTAAGGCCTTTAAAATCATTCCAACCTAATGATTTAAAATGTCCATTTCTCACTAAAATGTTACAGCTTCTACTAGAAATCCCTCTTTGAAGATCTAGACATAAATCATATAGGTATTATTTACTAGGATCTAGTTCTAAAGTACTGAAGAACAATTTATTTTCATCCCAGGAATGATAAAACTAGTGCCCTCTAATGAAAGAAAAATATCTAATTCCTTTCTTCATCATTCACAATTAAAAATAACAGAACGGCAAAGAATTGGACCTCTATTTAGGCAGAATGAACGTACAGTTCCAAGTCAGAATATGGAAAACATTGACTAAAATAGCAATAGTCACAAAACACACCACTTAACTATCTCAAGTACCCATTACTCACCTGATAGCAGGCAGTTCTATTTTGCCTGAAGGCATACACCTCATAGTCCAAAAGCCCACCAAACACCTGCATTCTCGAGGTCATCCTCACCAGTCCCAGATGGCAGCAACAACATGGTTCTATTCTGGTTATGAGATTTCAACAGACTGCAGCACAAGTGGCTCAAGCTGTAAACAATGGAAGAGACAGAACAAAACCCCGTCAATGGTGGGCTTTCATGACCTGAGTTCAATGCGTATTACTGACCTAACAAATGGTTTTCCTTCATGTTTATGAGGTTTACTATCCAGTTACCCAGAATCTACTTCTCTCTACTGAAGTCAGGTAAATGCCAAGTCACCCTATGAAGTAGAACATAGAAACTGTCATTTCTATGACGAGTCACTTTAAGGGAGTGAAATAAATATTTCTCCATCTTCTTGGGCTGATTACACCATGAAGTGAGCAACTTGACTGACTTAATATTTATTGGACTGCAGCAAAGTGGTATGCCCATCTGCTTGATGGTCACACATGCCTGCTCTGAAGTCTAGACTTATACCTGAATTAAAGCTAGATAAAATACTTGAATAGTGTAAAATATAAAATAATTTCAAACAAATCCTTAATGATGATGTGTGCATCTCTGTTGCAATATGAAAAGATAAAACTTGCCCAAACAGCTGCTTCTCTCAGAGATTTTTGTTTTAAAAATGCAGAGAAAATCCAATAAATTATGAATCCAAAGAAAAGGAATGATGTTCATAATCGTTCTTCATTCACTTTTGGACTCATGGACAGAAATCATATTTTGTTGGGAAAGAGAAAGAAGTAAGGAGGAACAATATGTCAAGCAGCAGTTTGCAGCTGGTATTTTGGTGTTTGAATATCTACAAAGCTGTGATTGCCTCATTTTGTATGAAAAATTATGTTAAAAACTATTTTCTTTTTTTTATCCCCCCTTATGACTTTTTGTGTGCTGTCCACTCTGTGTCCATTTCACTGTACATTCTTCTACGTCTGTATTTATTTATTTATTTCCCCTCCCCCCTTGCAGCTTGCTTGCTGTCTGCTCTCTGTGTTCATTCACTGTCAGCTCTTCTGTGTTCTTGCTTGCCTCCCTTCTTTTTCGTTGCATCACCTTTTGCTGAGTCAGCTCTCCATGGCATCTGTAGGCCAAACAGCGTTCCATGGCACCTGTGGGCAGCTCCACGGCATTTGCTGGCCTCTCCGCAGCATTTGTGGGCCTGGTGGGCTCTGCATGCATGCAGGTGAGCCTGCCTTCACAAGGAGGCCCCAGGATGGAGACCGAAGGCCTCCCATATGGTAGATGGGAGCTCAACTGATTGGGCCATAGTCGCCTCAGGCTTCACAGGACCTCATATACCCTAATACTATCAGTGTAAGCCTTAAAATTTTTGTCATGTGGAGGGAATGCAATATTTTCTGTTTAAATTTTTTAAAATTTGCAGTTTAAAATTATGCTCTAATATTACTGAGATTTTATAACTCCTAAGACCTTAAGAAGATATTCTAGGTCAAAAGGGACATTATAAAAGTTTTAGAGGATGTATGTTGTTAAGGGAAGAAGTGGAAGTGTAAATTTAAGCCTGGCTTGCAAGTTAGATCAATAACTAAGAAGAGAAGGTAGAAAAGAGGTCTCAGAAACCAAATCAAACCAAACTAAACTAAACCAAACAAAAAAAAAAAAGCACACACAAAAAAACCCCATGGTTAATTTATAGGAAGGATAAAGTAGAAAGGTGTGCTATTCTAAATAGAAAGGTTATTATGGTTATTCATACTGTAAAAAGGTAGATATGGAATGGACCTTTTTTTTCCTGCTCCTTGCTATGGGCAAAACACAAACAAGGAAAATGATGAATGAAGAAGTATAGGGAAGAGGAAGCATGTTCCTTTCCTGCACTATGTAAAAGAATAGGCAGTCCCCAATTTTTCCTTTGTCTCATCCCCCTCCTTTTTTTTATATCCATAACTATCCCCAGTATCCCATCCCTCCTCAAACTTGATTAGCTAACAAACCACAGGGCTTGCAGAAACAGTTCTCCAAAAGTACTGTTGTGACATTTATCAGGATGGACTTGCACTAATGACCCTGAGCAAGATGGTCTAAAAACCTGAACATTTCCAACTGTGATTTTAACAGCAGTTAAAGATGAAAACTCCTACCTGACACAAACCCCAACAATGTGTGTAGCCCTCTCTTCAACTCACCTTATAAAACCCCAGCCTGCTTCCACTCAGGGAGTCACCTATGTACAGGTGCCTTATAATGTTTATCAGCTGAAAAGGCTTTAATCTCAATTTGAGTCACTGAAAATATTTTTTCACAACTATCTTCAGAATGGTCTATTTGTGTCATTGATAAATGGAAGTCAATAAAAAAAACTTTAAAAACCTACATTACAATATATGAATGCATTGAAAAAATACAATTAATGCAAGTTATGAACTATAGTTATTAGTAATATTGCAATAAAATAGGTGGGTATCGGATTTTTTCATTTGGACTAAGGAAGATGTTCAAAGTTTTACTGGGAGGATGGCTGCAGAACTGCGATGAATGTGAGAACCACTGAGAATACACTTAGAACAGAATGTACAAGGTTTGGGATTGTATAACAGTGAAACATGGTAGAAGATGGACTGTGGATAATAGTACAAATACGAAGTGTTCTCTCATGAACCATAACAAATGTACAATACTAATATACAGTGTTAATAATAGGGGGTATATGAGAAAAAATACCAAGTGTATGCTATACATGATAGTGATAAGAGTCTGATCATGTTCTTTTATAATCTGTAACAAATGTTCCACACTATAAGGTGCTGGTGGAGGGGTGATGTATGGAAAATCTGCACATTATGTATAATAGTTTTGTCAGTTCCACAACTTCTCTAATAAAAAAAAAATGAAAAAGGAAAAAAAAAAAACCTATGTAAGTTTGACACCAGGATTGCTTTCCATAAAGAAAGGTATAACAAACATATGTTTTAAGAAGATTTTGACAGTAAGTGATATAAGAAATATGATTTTTCTCTAACCTTGGGTTATTAGGTTTAATAAATGGTCTCCTAATTATAAATAAGCATATCTTAAAAATCACCCTTCTTAAAAAAAATAATGAAGTTGGAGGACTCTTACTTCCAGACTTAAAAGCTTATTATCTAACTACAGTGGTAAAAACCGCAATGTACTGGCACAAAGATAGACATATTGGCCAATGGAATCAAGTTGAGAGCACATAAATAGGCCTTCACATCTATGGTCAAGTGATTTTTGACAAGTCTGTCAAACCCACTCATGTGGGTCAGGATAGCCTATTCAACAAATGGTGTTGGGAAAACTAGATATCCATAGCTAAAATAAAGAGGACCCTTATCTCACATCTTACACAAAAGAACTAATTCAAAATGGACCAAGGAGCTAAACATAAAAACTAGAACCATAAAACTCCTAGAAGAAAGTATAGGAAAACACTGACAAGATTTAGGGTTGGTGGTGGTGTCTTGGATGTTATACCCAAAGCACGAGCAACAAAAGAAAAAAAAAATAGATAAATGGGTCTGTCTCAAAATTAAACACTTTTCTCTAAAAGACTTTGTCAAGAAAGTAAAAAGGAAAAATAGAAAGCCTAATTAATGGGAAAAACATCTTCAGAAACCATATATCTGATAATGGATTGATGTCCATGTTATATAAAGAGATTGTGCAACTTTACAACAAAAAGACCAGCAACCCAATTTAAAAATGGGCAAAAGAATTGAATGGACAATTTTCTGAAGTGGAAATACAAATGACAAAAGACACAAGAAAAGATGTTCAATATCAATAACTATTAGGGAAATGCAGATCAAAACTACAAGGAGATGACATCTTACACCATACAGAATGGCCATTATTAAAACACATACACACACACACACACAGAAAACTACTAGCGCTAGAAAGGATGTGGAGAAATAGGAAAACTCCTTCACTGTTGATGGAAGTGTAAAATGTCTGTGGGAGACAATCTCATGGTTCCTCAGGAAACTAAATATAGAACTGCCATATGATTCAGCAATCCCACTACTAGGAATATATTAAGAAAAACTGAAAGCAAGAATGTGAACAGATATAGCAGCATTTTTCACAATTGCTAAAAGATGGCAACAACCTAAGTGTTGTCAACCAATGAACTGATAAACAAGATGATGCATGTTCATATAATAAAATGTTATTCAACTGTAAGAAGAAATAAATTGGGGAAGCACATGACAATATGAAGAATAATCCTTGGGAATATTATGCTGAGCGAAATAAGGCAGACATAGAATGACAAATATTGTATCTCTCACTTACATGAACTAAATGCAATGAGTAGATTTACAGAGTTGGACTATGAAGTATAGGTTGGTGGGAGATGGAATGTGGGATGAGAAGGAGGAAATGATGCTGGATGTATGTAGAATGTTTAATAAGGACAAATGTAAATAGGTGGTAATGGTTGGACTTGATGGTAACACATTATAATGAATTTAACACTGTTGATTTACGAATGTGATTGTGGTTGAAAGGACTAGTCCAGGAAGATTAATGTTAGTTGGAAGACAGCGGGAGGATAATATTGGGAATGTATAACTGATTTTGACAGTAGATCAAGATTGTGGTTAATAATATTAATACAAGTATATTTTACTACAGGGTATTAAGAATGTGGTGATACATAGGAAAAATACAACTAATGTAATTTATGGACCATAGTTAAGGAAAGTTAGCACTGTATTAATGCTAAAGGTAAGAAAAAAGATTACAGGGTTTGGTTCTGTGAAATATGAATATAATTAAGTATTTTTCATTAATAAGGAGAACTTGGCTATATCATTTAACTAATCTGTGTTCATCTGTGTATTTTTCTGAGCACTAGTAGAACAGCTGAGTTACTAGTTGCAATTAGATGAGATTAAAGTGCCTGGAGAGAAATTTTAGGAGTAATGTTTCCATAACTTGTTGAGCTTTTTTTTTGTGGTTTTTTAAAAATTTTAAACAAAGTTATTAAAAAATCATGCTTGACCTAATTTAAACAGTATTAAACATAGCATTCTATGTTTTATAAGGGAAAGTGTATCACTGAGTGTAAAAGCCAGTGTCTCTTTTAATCAAACATACCTGGAGTGGGGGAGCATATTCCAACTCAGACAACACTGTTGAACAAGTGCCAGATTACTCTTTTCAGAAGCAACAACTCTAGAAATATATTTTAAAAAAACATTATCTAACTACACATTTTTTTTCCCACTGCTTCTTGGTTAGAAACCCCTCTACACACTGATTTTCATAGCAGTATTATTCACAATTGCCAAAAGATGGCAACAACCCAGATGTCCATTAACCAATGACTGTATAAACAAATTGTAGTATGTACAGATGATGGCATATTATTCAGCTGTGAGAAAAAAACAAAGTCATGAACCATATGACAACATGGAAGAAAATCTGGAGGTAATTATGTTGAGTGAAGTAAGCCAGTCACAAGAGGACAAATATTGCATGATTTCACAATTATGAACTAAATATAATTAGCAAACTCATGAAGTTAATAGGTAGGCTAGAGATCACTAGAGATAAAAGGAGGAAAGAGCATAGAAAGATGAGGCTTAGTCTGTGCAGAATTGATAAAAAGTTTGTTCGGAAATGTTTGAAAGTGGATAGAAATGTTGAAAACACATTATAGTGTTTATAATTAGCAGCCTTATTATATGTGTTCATTGATAGTGGTTGAAAGGGAAAGCTTAAGGTCATGTATATCACTAGAAGGAAGGCTAAAAAATAAAACATGGAACTTCATAGCATATAGCGAACCCTTGTGGGAAAAAAGAATATGTTTAATAGTGCATATATAAGAATGCACTTCTCTGAAACAGAACAAATGTACGTTAATGTTACAAGATGTAATTAATAGGTGATATATAGGCAAAAATTCAACCAAAGCACACTATGGACTAAAGGGTATAGAGTTAAATTAATATTCTCCCATCAATGGTAAAGTAAACAAAGAAGGATACTAAGTGAAAGAAACTAGACATAAAGAGTACGAAGTATTGTTTGGTTCCATCCATACAAAATGTAAATACAAATAAATTTATAGAGAAAGAAAAAAGGAATCCCTTAAGATCTTTTTATTATAAAACCATTTAAAGACATAAGTTTACCTAAAAGTTCAATACCATAATACTGGCACATTTATACCCTAGCAGCCCTTTCTTCCAGGGCTGTCTGAAACTCTCAAGGATTTGTGAAGCATTCGGCCACTACTGGGGTAAATATTTTGTTGGAAATAAATCCTCTACTCCTCATAACAAAATGTGTCAGTATATTTCAGGCACTTAGATCTACTTCTAATCAGTTTAATCAACATTATCTAGAGAAATCAAATGGGTAATTACATGATACACTGAGACATGCATAGTTAAGAATACTTGGAAAGTAACTGTGCTAATAAGGTTTGTCTACGCATTCAGCTGTAAGTCGGCATTGATTAAGCAATTCCAAATGGCTACTTAAAATTAAGGTTTCCATTTTGGTTGTACGCTCCAAGGCCCCAGAGAGTAAATAGGAAATGAAAGAATAGCCAAACAAAATATACTTTATTAAGATATGGATTTTTTTCATTTGTAGGTTAAAACTCATTTGTCTTAGAAAATTGAAGTTTTAACCAAATTTAGGTAATATAGTAAACCACAATAAACTTAATAGAGTTATATTTGTGATTTACTAAAAATTTTGGAAAAACATTAGAGCTTTTGATTTCAGATCAAATTACATCAGAACATCATTAACGAAGATTTGTTTTAATCCATTTTTTACAGTGATATTTTCTGGTCCTGGTTGACTTTATAGTAATATCCAAAACTGTAAGAAGGAGAGATACATTAAGGGCCTACTTTGTGCAGGCACTGCATTAAGGAATCTTTTTCCTTAATCCTCAAACAGCATTATGAAGTAGGCATTTTTTTCCAGGATAGCATGATACATTATGCTCAGAAAGGCTTAGTAGTCAACCCTAGATAAAAAAAAATGTAAAGAAACAAAAACCAACTTTGTAAACTAAGCCTTTCTAATTTTAGGCACTTGTTTCACCTATAATGAAAATATTAACGATCATGACATGAATATTCCACGTTTCCTTTTTAGTTGTGCATATATATATATAATTATAATATGTGTAATTATAATTTTAACAGATATAATATACATATTAAGATTATAATTTCTCAAAAATGGTGGAAATGTATTCCTCTCATCAAATTGACAAGAGGTCATCTTGACTGTCAGGTATCTCTCCTTTGGTGATGCAGTCAGTTTTCTACGGCATTATTTCTCTATGTTCTTCAGCACTTGGCTCCCAAGGATTCTCTGGGTATCTGCTTCCAGATGGCAGAAGTGTACAGAGCATAAGAGGTTTTTTTGGAGCCAGGATTGGAATAGGTGCTCATATTGGCTAGAAATCTTCACATGGCTAGGGATCTGGAAAATGTCATGTAGCTGTGTTCCCAGGAGTAAGAGGAAACAGATTTATTGAATAGCAAGCAGGTCTCTGTCATGCCTACAGGTAAATTTTTAATATAAGTAACAAACCAAGTGTTGTTACCGAAACAGTGACTTACACACATGAAATGTCAACAAAGAGAAACAAAAATTGTGAGGAAACAGAAGGCAATACTGGAATCAGAAAAACTCAGTTTCAGTCTCACATCTGCCACTTCAGGGTACAGGGCCTCCCTGAATCCCAACTGTCAAATGGGAATACTAATTATTCCCCATATCATTGCTGTGAAAAGAAAATATATGAGAAAGGATTTGGAAAAATGTAAGTTCCTAAAACACTTAAGTGATTTTTGTACCTATCTAAAGGTCACATTGTTGATAGGAAATTATAGTTTCCTAGAAAAAAAAAAAACAAATCTGATATTACTATTCATGTGCTTACAAACTTTCACTGGATTTCCAATGTCTATAGAATTAATTCCAATTTCTCCAGCATTGCATACAGTAAATGTGTTTATCTCTGCAAATTTTCTTCTGTATTTCTTTGGTAAACCTCTTTCTTCTCCCACCTTTAAAACATTTTTTTCATTTGTAATTCTTACTGGATATTGGTATAATAATAGGTGTCCTCTGATCTTTCTTATATTTTGAGTATGTTCCTCCCAGTTCTTCAAGATGTCTTTACATTATCATCTGGCTCACCCATTATCTTTCAGTTTTTCCATTGTATTTTTAGCAGTCGTATTTTTAACTTCCATGTCCTCTGCAGTATCTTCTCACAGTTCTTTGAGGACAATAATTAGAAGATTTGGTTCAGTTGCCCTTTCTGAATTAAGAGATTTTTCTTCATCAGTTGTACAAAAGCTTTAATACGTTGAAAATGAATTAGTAAAACTGTGGGGAAAATTAGCAGTCTCAGATACTGCTGGTGGTGATGAACATTGTTATATTTTAAAATGCATTTGGCAATATTTATCAAAATTAAAATGCACATATGTACATGTAGTTTGGCATGGCAATTTCATTTCTAAAAAGATTCACACTCTATTTATTTATGCCAAAGTATGCCAATTGAGTTATATACATGTTCTTTGCATTATTATGTATAAAAGCAAAACTAGTAAGACCCAGATGTTGACCAATTAAAAAACGGTCAAATAAAATCATCATACGTTTATTCAGTTGTATTTTAAGCAGCCATAAGAAAGAGGTAGATCTGAATGTCTTCAAGAAAATCCAAGATATTTTAATGTGAAAAAAAGCAAGAGATTGATTATAGTATGATATGAAAATATGCATAAAAATTTAAGCTATAATATATATCATACACATTTTTTTTCTGGATGTATACATGAAAATGTTAACTGTGGTCACTTCTGGGGAGAAGAACCAAATGGCTGAATAGAATGAAAGATATTTATTTATACTGTTTTGTTTTTAATTTTTAAAACGTATGTGTGTATTAATTTTATTTTAAACAATGGAAACTTTAACAAAATAAAGGAAAAGGCACAATTTTTCTCTCAGGCCTTCTACCTGACCTTTCTGCTCTTCCCCCATTACTCTGAAGTACCTCTCAGTTTCTCATTGACCACTGTCCTGACTCCCAGCAAGGAGCTCAGGTTCCCTCCTAACTAGGCCTGTGGAGAAACACTCAGGGAAGTGGCCATCTATCATTTCAATCTTTGTGCTTCTTGGAGGGCAAGGATATAAGAGCTCGGAGTATGTGAAGGTTCTTGAACTTCCTTCTTCCAGAACAAACCCTTGGATAGTCTATTTATTTATAGAAATCTCAGGAAAGCAAAAATGCTTAATGTTTTTCCTTAGGAAACAATAGTAGAGCTTTTCAATTGTTCATCCAATGGAAAGGACTTGATTGGCTTATTCAAAATTTTTATATTCTTTCCAGTGACTGTTTACAGGGTGTACTCTAATAGTTATTACTGACTCAATTTTAATTTCATCTCAGTTTTTTTTTTAAAGGGCCGTGTCTTTACTTTCTTTCACCAAAAATGCCACGCGAATGATCTCAGGCTGAACTGGATATTAAGTTTGTGATTTATGCAAAATTACCAAGATTATTGTCTCCTTTTAGAACTTTTTAGAATATATAGTTTTCTTTTTTCTAAAATCTACTTTTGCTAATCTAAGTGTTGTCTTTGCTGGGTCTGAGTGAACTCATATGGTGACTGTAATGTGAGTTAATTCCAGTAATCAGGAAAAAAATTACTGTGTACCCAAATTGGCATTTCCAGTCCTACCCTACAGCCCCCCACCCCCTATACCCCCAAACACAACATACCTCCCTCTTCAGCCTTATGTGTCCGGGTGAGGTTGTATGTGATGCTCTCATTCCACAGTTACCACATGCAGCACTGGGTTCCAGGGGCACAGAAAACGTTTTCCCAAATGATTTCCAAATTCAATCCATCCTTCAGTAATTACATTTGTAGATAATGGAAGAGAAACCATTAGCATAGAGTGCTTTTAAATCATAATTAATTGCACATGCAAATGCAGTGCTAAATTTAGATGCTCAATTAGACAGCTAATTGCACTGAAAATGAAAGTGTGCCCTTAAATTGACGACCAGGGGCCTGAGCCCACCTGTGTGCAGCCTCATCCTTAAACAAACAACAGGCTCCTTTCTTGGTGAATTTGTAGGTATGGAAGAAAAAATACCCCCTGCTGAAAGTGGAAGATGTGGCCAATCATAACTGTCATGCAATTTGCATCTGTAATGCAGACTGTCTATTTTAAACTGGGTCCTCAGAAGATGAGGCACCCTGGGACTCCTGGGAGATTTAGGGTGCTTTAAAAACATTTTCATTATGAAGGAAAGGCTATATTATCTAATAGTTCATTCTTTGAAAAACAGGAGACATATTCCCATGGGATTTTAACTACCTCCTATAACATTTATTATCTTGAGGCTCTCAGATAAGGGACTAGTACTTAAAGTGAGGCATTTTAATTAATATCAGCATTACTTCTAATAGATATATAACTGTATGGCAAATAAATGCTTTTATATATATTTGCTCATTTTATCACCTCCACATTATAACTCCATGAAATGAATAGGAAATGTACAATAACCCACAAGCTATGAGCAAGAAACTATGACTTGGAGATGTGATGTGATTTGCCCCAGGAATTCAGTATCAGGAAAAAGATTATAATTCCCACTTAAAAAAATAAAAGAAGAAAAGTTAAAAAAAAAAAACAACACCTCAGTTTGGTGGTCTTTCATCAATCTAGTGGTAAGTGCTAAAATACTTTTTGAG
This sequence comes from Dasypus novemcinctus, assembly GCF_030445035.2. Taxonomy (NCBI): domain Eukaryota; kingdom Metazoa; phylum Chordata; class Mammalia; order Cingulata; family Dasypodidae; genus Dasypus; species Dasypus novemcinctus. Next base: position 52,090,848 of record NC_080673.1, on the reverse strand, counting down.
AAATAAAAAAGGCTAAAATCTCTAGCTCTCCAAGATGGATTTGAAAAAATTTAAATTGTTCTGTAAAATAAATAATAAACAATCTTAATTGTAAAAATAGTGTGCTAGCAGAATCATAGCCTCCCAGAGATGTCCACATCCTAATCCCAGAAACTCCTGACAATGTTAGGTTTCATGGGAAAGGGGATTTAAGATTACAGATGGAAGTAAATTCACTAATCAGCCGACCTTAAAATAGGAAGATTATCCTGGATTATCTGGTGGCCCCAAGGTAATTAAGGTACCTTAAAAGTGAAAGAGGGAAGAGAAGAGAGAATTTGAAGATAAAGAAAGGGGTCCCTGAGCCAGGAATGTGGGTGGATTCCAGGAGTAGGAAAAGGCAGGAAATGCGTTCTCCCTGAGAGCCGCCACAAAACAGTGCAGCCATGCCCATATCTGGCGTTTAGCCCCGTAAGGCCCGTGTCAGACTTCTCCAGAATTATAAGATAATAAATTCGTGTTGTTTTAAACCACTCTGCTTGCAATAATTACTTACAACTGCAAATGGGAAATTAATACAAGTAGTGCCTAAAAAATGTAAGCTGTTGAACAGCAAACAAATGCTTGTAGAATATATGAAAAATGTCTCCTAAATGTTATGACTGTATCATGTTGATATAACCCTACATGGCATTCGCCTCTCAATCCGTCTCACTCCATTAATTCTCAAAAACCATTGCTGACTTTGTTTCTGAGAGTTATGCATACCAACTGAAATTGAAATTGCTGGTTAGAATATCCACAGGCTTCTCACTCAAATAAGGCTTGTCAGGGTCTCCCAGTGGATGGCCACTGCATGTTGACATAATATTCTTTGATTGGTTGACTCTGTAACTCCCTTTTGGACATCAGGTATAGTATATATTTATTTATGTTTCCTTTGTTATAGATGTTGTGGGTTTACAGAACAATCATGCATAAAATACAGGATTCACATACACCACTCCAACTCTAACACCTTGAGCTGGTGTGGAACATTTGTTAGAATTGATGACAACACATTTTTATAATTGTATTATTAACTAAAGTCCATAGTTTAATTTAGGGCTCAATTTTGTGTAGTGTAGTTCCATGGACTTTCAAAGAAATTTTTATTCTGTTACCATATATACAATCTAACATTTTCCCTTTTAATCACATTTTGCTATATATATATATCCGTGTTGTTAATTGCATTTGCAATATTGCGCTACCATCAATACCATCCATTACCAAAATATTTACATCATCCCAAATGGGAAGGTATGTGTTTTGAATTGATTACTTGTTTATCCTCGAGGGAGTCTCAACATAAGTTACCATAAAAGTTGCTTGAGTATTTGATAAATGAAGTTAAAGAGGCCTGAATTGGATTAACCTGACTTGACTGAAAGCTGAAATTAACCAGGTTGAATCCCAGAGCACCATTGTTGGATGAGAGCTCAGACAATAATAGTATTTCATTTTTTTCTGAAACACTTAAGTTTTCATATATTAAAATTTTAGAAATTAGCATTCATCATAGAATCAATGGCATCTTATAATCATGCCCCACCAGTTGGGTATGCAGATTTTAGCCATTCTTTATTTATTACTTCCATTGTTACTGATATATTTTGTTCCTACTGCAGGTAAAATCAAATGCTATTGAATGAAAAGTTGGTTTGTAAACATAAAAGGAACAGAAACAGTGTAGTGGGGCATAAATTTGCTCTTAGTGACACGAATATGCATTTCTGGAGGAATAAGTAAAATTCTGCTTTTTTTTCAAAGCAGATTTAAGAAAAAAAATATTGACAAGTAAATAATGAAACTATATTATGGTTCATTATTGGGATATGTACAAAAAAAATTACCTATTAGAATCCAAGCAATGTAGCTGAAGGAAGAAGAAATTGACAAATTCCTCACGTTAGAGGACAGAAATTCAAGTCAATGTACTGGTAGTGTGACTAATTCATGCACCGTGCAGGGCTTACATTAGAGCACTGATTCATAATTTAACCGGCAGCATTCTTTATTTCTTAGTACAACCACTAATATCTCAGATTAGATAAAAAATAGCAAGAAGTGGGGAAATGGAGGAACAAAATTGGTGATTTAGTTTATATATTGCTCCTATAGCATGGTCTGGAAGGAATATAGCAGAATATGGACATATTTGAAAGCAATGGAGATTAGGTTCTACTCCTCAGGTTTATTACCTAATAACTGGAGGAATGTAACATTCCTGAACCTCCTTTTTTTGATCTATAAAGTGGAATAATATTTATTTATAGTTTTGATGCAAGGATTACATTAAATTTATATCTGCTTCTCTTTCTCAAAAGCCAAAGGGAATGTTCAACGTCAGTTGTGGGAGAAGTTGCGAGGAATTTGAAGGCAAGAGGAACTCAATTTCTGGCTCTGCCACTCACAATAAGACCTTATATTTGTTAGCTAACTTCTCAGTACCTGTGTAGCCAGCCTCCAAGATGGCTCTCAATGAGCCCTTGTGTACCCGCTTTCTCCCTGGACAAGGTTTCTTCAACGTGTCCAATAGCATAGGGCAAAAATGATATTATGTCATGTTGAAAGACAAATTAGTCAAGTTGCAGCTTACAGGATTTTTCTTAGGATACCAAGACTGCTACAGCAGCAAGGAAACAGTTTGCCTGCAAAAGTGAAAGCAGCTTTGAGGTTGGGGACTTTGTGAGCAGTTTTAAAAGCAGGAAAAAAAAAGGAAGTTGTCTAGCTTTTGTTGGTTAGAGCAGTGACCTGTTAGTCTTATGGAGGTAGGTTAAGTATAAGTGGGGCTTTATTTATTTTTTCATTTAAAAATTTATTGAAGTATATCACTCATACATAAACATACATACACAGTAAGTGTATAGTAAAAATTGTGAATTTATAAAAGCTCTCATACCTCACCCTACCACCAATACCTGGCATCATTGTGAAACGTTTTTAACAAATGATAAAAGAGTATCGTCAAAGTAACTTACAAGGCATACTTGTTTTCATTAAAACTTGACATTGGAAGTATTACAGATTTAGTTTTTTAATACCTGATATTTAGGCATATTTAATTTACATAAATTAGATATAATTTTAAGCCATAAGTCAGATAAACTAACTCAGAAACACAGAAAGACAGCACAGAGCTGTAAAACTCATTTGTTTATATGAAAGAGCTGACTTTCTGTTCTTGCTTCATTTTATATTTTTATCAGGATTGTGTTTCTGACAGATGGTACAGTTTGAGATTACCAGTTTAATATGAGGGCTAAATCTACCTCAATATCCTAATATTTGTGGAGAATACTTCTTAATTTTTTTCCCCCTGATATGTAATCTTTTTTTTTAAATTTTTTATTCATTTTAAAAAAAAATATTACATTAAAAAAATATGACGTCCCATTCAACCCCATTGCCCCCACCCCCCACTCCCTACTCCCCCCACAGCAACACTCTCTCCCATCATCATGACACATCCATTGCACCTGGTAAGTACATCTCTGGGCATCACTGCACCCCATAGTCAATGGTCCACATTATAGCCCACACTCTCCCACGTTCCATCCAGTGGGCCCTGGGGGGGGGTCTACAATGTCCCATAGTTGTCTGTGAAGCACCACCCAGGACAACTCCAAGTCCCGAAAACGCCTCCCCATCTCATCTCTTCCTCCCATTCCCCGCACCCAGCAGCCACCATGGCCACCCTTCCCACACCAATGCCACATTTTCTCTGTGGACATTGGATTGATTGTGTCCATTGCACATCTATGTCAAGTGGGGGCTTAGATTCCACATGGATACTGGATGCAATCCTCCTGCTTTCAGTTGTAGGCACTCTAGGCTCCATGGTGTGGAGGTTGACCTTCTTCAACTCCATGTTAGCTGAGTGGGGTAAGTCCAATAAATCAGAGTGTAGGAGCTGAAGTCTGTTGAGGCTCAGGGCCTGGCTATCATATTGTCAGTCCAGAGATTCAAATCCCCTAAATATATCTTAAACCCCAACACCAACTACAATTCCAGTAAAGTAGCGTGAAAGTCTTGTGAAAAGAGATCCCATCTGAGTCCAGTTCCATCACACAGAAACACCAGCTCCAAAGAAGGGCCATCTGACATGGCAGTGAACCCCATCTGCCATGACCATAGAACCCGTGGGTCTCTTTAGCCCTCAAAAGAACCAATACCTGGGGTTGTATCTACTTCATCTGTCTCTGAGACTCTGCTCAGGTGTGCAGAAGGGCAATCCTTCTGACAACCTCCAGACTCTTTTAGAGACTCGTAGCCATATAAACTCATTTCTCCTTTCCATTTCCCCCTTACATTAGGTCAAACAGCATTTTAAAATCATGTTATTATATGTAGACAGGGATATTCTGCTGATCCGCATTGAACCTTTAATTCAAGGTCATTTTCTAGTTGCATCTTCAGCTGGTATTTGGTAGTGATCCCTTGGTGCCAGGGAGGCTCATCCCTGAGTGTCATGTCCCATGCTGGGGGGAATGCACTGCATCTACATGCTGAGTTTGGCTTCGAGACTGGCCACATTTGAGTAACATGAAGGCTGTCAGGAGGAAACTCACAGGCACAATGCTGCTGTAGGCTTTGTTCTTATTGCAGGCGTATAGGCTCACAAGCATAGTCATTAGTATCAGGAGCCCACTGTTGGACCCTCATTACTTCCTGGTTCTTACCGTTGCACCTGGGGGACTGCTGCTGCTCCCCTAGGGACCATGACAGAGCGCCCCCAGCCAGGAACCCAGTACCCCCCCAGCTGTTGTTTTTAATTGTTTCCACTATGAATATATCTAAACATACCATGCACCCTGGACATATGCCCTGTATAACTCCCTGTCAACCATATATAGCCTGTCAATAACATCCCAAACCAGTATTCCTCCGCTGCCATTGTTGAACCACTCTGTGATCCAGAACTTCCTGTAAAGTGAATCCCAATATAATGTCAGGTTCCCTTACTAGTAAAATGGAATATAGCGATGATTTTAAAGGTTAGATCTAGAGTACATATTTATTTGGAAAAATTTCTACATCCTATCTTTTTCTTTTCTTTTTTCCCTGATTATTGAGTTTCTCTTCACAAGAGTCTTAGATCACAGTAATTCATATATACATATATATACATATATACATATATTCATATATACAATACTCCCACACATCCACCATAAAACCTTTTCCCTTCCACAGCGATAATCTTTTAACTTATTCATATCATATTTACTGAAATTGATGTACAGACTCCGAAACAATAGCTTTCAAACAAGGTGACATCTGTGCTTACAATGTGGTCCATACTTTAGGATATACAGTTTTCTAAATTTTTTAGTTATCCTATGTTTTACATTATGGTTTACATTATTAGTCTGTGGTCCCCTATATGTTTTTGGTGTAATATTACATGCTTTATATTCATCCTCGTGTACTCTTGTGAAACTCCTCTCTTGCCCCCACATTTGCCTTGGTTCCATCCATTCAACATCCATTTTCCCCTCCCCTTGGGGCCCGCAGCGACAGCCAATCTCCATTTCCCGAGGAGCCACGTCCAGAGATAACTTGCAACAGTGTTCAGGGCCTGACTTGCTCAACTGCCCTAATGCCCTGGGAGCCACCCTTTCTCTCGAGAGATACAGTTCCCTGTATTTGATGGCATTAGTCCTCCCCAGGATGTGGGTCCACCCCCACTCTCACTACTTGGGTCTCTACCCAATGGTACAACCCACTCTGGCAAAATGAGCATTCAGACATTCCCCAGGAGTCCATCCCGCGTCAGACCATCCCCTCCGAGCATCCTAAACAGGTAACCCTCCTAATTATATTTTGATACAATTTTCTCAGCATTTTACTCTCAACCAACACCTGACACTCTCCTACGTTCGATCTTAAAGCAACTTTATCTTATTTCTCAGGCCTTTCCTCCCCCCACCTCCTCCTTTGACCCTCATATTTATTGTGTAAAGAAGGATCCTGTAACTCTCTTTTTAGATCAGCCAATCAGTTTTTGCCTCCCAGGATTCCAACCTATGTTGTATAAACTGATATAGATCAAGTAACCCCAGATTATACGCACTCAAATGAATTTTATTTTTATGAATATTTGTTGGTCTTGTTTGGGATTAGGGGAAACTTTAATGATAGCTCTAAGTTCTGCTTGAGTCCAAGATTTGAATTCTTTAGTTGCCTGAATACCTGGATCATAGGAGGGATGGAACTTTTGAGAAAATTGGAATTTGGAGGCTTTAAAAGACTTATTCTGAAAAGGTATCCTAGTCTCCTTGATAAGGAGAAGAGAAGGGAGGAGATGATAGTACAGAAGCTGAAAAATCAGAAAGATAAGGGGGATAAAGGAGAGCTGGATATAAGGAAGCAACTGTATGACAAAAAGGGGAAAGAATTACTAGGAAACAAGTTTTTAGTTTTCTGTGTCTTAAGTATGTCAAAATACTCATTAACTTTGACCAAAGAATATTTTAGTGAAGTGATTTTTTTTGGTAGAATTTCATCTGGAGGCCTCTGCATATCAATAAAAAATGCTGCCTATTGGGCCTGAGTTCTTTTCTTTTCTAAGGCACCTCTCAAATGAACAATTTTGTTTATAACAAAAATTCCCTAAAGTGGCCACCGCAATGACAAATTGTCCTTCATCAGATACAGCCATGAACAGGAAAATCACAGGTACAGGTCTAAAGTGCCAGAACAAATAAGAAGCAGGAGTTCTAGTGAAAAACGGAGAGAGGGATTTAGAGCAAGAAGAGCCTATTATGTTGTATTCAGACAAAACGTTGCTTGGGCAAGTTGTGTCCAGGGCCCATGAGCCTTTAGACTCAGCCACTTGGAAACCATTCTGACCTCAGTGTAATTCCCCAAAGAATGGAAGGATGGGCCAGAAGGCATCCAGACCAAACAAAAAGCAGCTTTATGGGCAGAAAGGGAGGCTCATTCTAGTTTTAAGGATGGGTTGAGTTACAACAACATCTATTAACACTAGAGCAAGAGGACTGGCAAACTGTTCACTATGTGGCACTGGTGGAAGTCAGCTTATGAGACCTCACTAATTCCAAAGCCCCATGCCTCAGAGAGAGGCAGTCAGAAGGAAAACTGGAGAATGGAAGGGAGGAAGAAGAGTGACAGGGAAATGAAAGCAAATAGAGAAAATGATGATAGAACCAAAACTAAAGAACAGAAATTTAAAACCAAATCCAAAGGTACCTAAACCAAAGTCTTGAATAAAAGTTACTGATCTCTACACAAGCTTCTAAGTTCAGACACAGAAAGAGCTCACTTTGGGGACAAGGAGTTATGGCAGTCAAGTGGTAGACACGAGCGGTCTTTTGTCGGTATTGACCTGGTTGCTCGCCAGAACCCGCAGCCCCAGAAGGGCTTCTATATCTCAGTGGAAACTTGAGTGGAAACTTGTCAAAAGATAAATAAAATAGGGCCGAGTTGCTAGTTTACAGCATTGTATTCAGGACTCCAAGATTGCTGCAGTAGCAGGGAATTGTCTACCTGCAAGAAGCCTAAGTAGCTTCAAGGCCAGGGAATTTGTGGACAGTTTTATAAACAGAAAGAAGGAAGTTGGCTAGGCTTTGTTTGGAGCGGAAACTGTTAGCCTTATAGGGATGGGTAAAGTATAAGCAGGGCTTTATTTTTAACTGGGCAAGGTATATTTAACGGGGGGCTTTATTGACTTTTTGGGATAGAGTGTCCTAAGAGGACGTTTGTCTCTCAATTCTATGCTAATTCTGTTAGTTTAGGGAATTCAACTTCTGTGTTGGTTCTAAGAAAACCCAGGAGCTATTTTTAAATTATATTTATCATTCAATTATGAGATTAGGTTATAAAGACCACTGTTTTCATCTTAGACACAAACAAGCTCTCCCTCGCTCTCAGTCACTCTGCTTGGAAACTTACCTTGAGAATGCTTAGGAAACCCTGTAGAGAGACCAAAAGGTAAGAAACTGAGATTTCCAGACATCAACCAACAAGGAACTGAGGCCTACAGTCAATAGCCATTGGAGTGAGTCTTCTCAGAAGCAGGCCCTTGAATGCCAGTCAGCGCTTTACATGGTGGTGCAGCCTCAGGTGATTGAAACCTCATGAGAGACCCTGAGCCACAACCATCTGGCAAAGCCACTCTGGGATTCCTGACCCTCAGAATTTTAAGGTAATACTTGTTTGTTATTTTAAACTCCTAAGTTTTGGGAGTAATTTGTTATATAGTAATATAGGCATACCTCTTTTTACTGTGCTTCACTTTATTGTGCTTTACAGATTTGTGGGTTTTTTTTTTACAAATTGAAAGTTTAAGGTAACCCTGCACTGAGCAAGTTATTTGGTGCCATTTTTCCAATAGCACATGCTGACTTCATGTCTCTGTGTACATTTTGGCAATGCTCACAATATTTTAAACTTTTTCATTATTATATCTGTTACGGTGATCTGCTATCAGTGATCTTCGATATTGCTCTTGTCATTGATTTGGGGAGCCACAAACTGTCCCTATATGAGATGGTAACCTTAATCAATAAATGTGTTCTGACTGCTCCATCTACCAGCTGCTCCCCATCTCTTTCCATCTCCTCAGGCCTCGCTATTCCCGAGATATAACAATGTTGAAATTGGGTCAAGCGAAAACCCTGCAGTGGCCCTAGGTGCTGAAATGAAAGGAAGAGTGCCATCGACAGTGATTCCTCCGATGTATCTGGGCAAAGTCAATTGAAAACCTTCTGGAAAGGATTTTTGCCTTTCTTGATGCCATTAGGAACATTCTTGATTCAAGGGAGGAGGTCAAAATATCATTATTAACAGGAATTTGGAAGTAGTTGATTCCAAACTTCCTGGATGACTTTGTGGGACTTCAGTGGAGAGACTAACTACAGATGTGGTGGAAATAGCGAGAAAACTAGAATTAGAAGTAGATGCTAAAGATGTGACTGGAATTACTGCAATCTCATGATAAAACTTTAATGAATGAGGAGTTGCTTCTTATGGAAGAGCAGAGAAAATGCTTTCTTAAGACAGAATCTACTCCAGATGAAGATTCTGTTAATATTGTTGAAAAGACATGAAAGGATTTAGAATATGAAATCAACTTAATTGATTAAGCAGTGGCAGGACTTGGGAAGACTGATTCCAATTTTGAAGGAAGTTCTACTATAGGTAAAATGCTATAAAAAAGTATAACATGCTGTAGAGAACTCTTTTGTGAAAGGAAGAATCAATCACTGCAGCAAACTTCATAGTTGTCTTATTTTTTTAAAGTTGCCACTGCCATCCCAACCTTCAGCAGCCACCACCCCAATCAGTCAGAGCCATCACAATTGAGGCTGGGCCATCCATGAGCAAAAAGATTACAACCTGCAGAAGGTTCAGAAGATGGTTTGCATTTTTCATCAATAAAGTATTTTAAAATTAAGTTATACACTTGTTTTTAGACATAATGTTATTTCACACTTAATAGACTATAGTAAAGTGTAAACATAACTTTTATATGCGCTGGGAAACCAAAAGAAAAAAAAATCATTTGACTTGCTTTATTATGATATTCACTGTATTGTAGTAGTATGAGCAGAGCCTGTAATATCTCCAAGGTATACCTGTAAATAACTGCTATATTTCTTATACAAACATCTACAGAGTTGCAGAAGAATCAAAACAGAGAGAACATATTGTGAATTATAAAGTATCAGTATAAGAGCTAATTGCTATAATTATTTTCCGTATCCATTTACCAAATTTCAAGTAATATAGGTGCTCTTAGAATTCCCCCTAATTCTTGTTTTTCTTTTTTTAACTTTATTTTTAAAGAAGTTTTAGGTTACAGAAAATTTACATAAAAATTATAGGGGATTCTCATATCCCATCCCCTCCCCATCTCACATTTTCCCCTATTAACAACAAATTATGTGATTGTGGTACATTTGTTACAATTGATGAACAAATGTTGAAGTATTATTACTAACCATGGTCAATATTTTACATCATGATTTACACTTTGCTCTGCACAATTTTATAGGTTTTGACAAAATGTATAATGGCCCTTTATGCAAAATCATGCAAAACAATTCTAATGCCCTAAAAATACCCTATGTTCCACCTGTTCTTCCCTCCTCTTGCCCTTAGAACTTGTGGTAACCACTATCTTTATATCAATGTTACAAGTTCTTCTGTTACTGAAATAATAATTATTATATTTTAGTACATGGCTCCATTCCCCCTTTATGTTTGTTCATTCCCCAATTTCGAGCATTTAGGGCTGGTGATGCCTGCGTTGCTTCATATTGAGAGAGCACTTAGACCTCATGGAGTAGATGGAAGGAACTGTTTTGCTTGCAGTTGTAGATACTCTTTGCTTTTTGGGATGGGCATTGCCCATCATCGTCATTTTGTTAGTTGTGCTGGGTGAGTCCAATGAACTGAAGAGTAGTTGTTGTTTTTTTTTAAAGACTTATTTATTTCTTTCCCCTTCCCCCCCACCCCAGTTGTCTGGGCTCTGTGTCTATTTGCTGCATCTTCTTTGTCCCCTTCAGCAGCACGGGAGTCTGTGTTTCTTTTGGTTGCGTCATCTTGTTGTGTCAGCTCTCCGTGTGTGCGGCGCCATTCCTGGGCAGGCTGTACTTTCGCGCTGGGCTGCTCTCCTTATGGGGCACACTCCTTGCATGTAGAGTTCCCCTATGCGGGGGACACCCCTGCGTGGCATGGCACTCCTTGCGCGCATCAGCACTGCGCATGGGCCAGCTCCACACGGGTCAAGGAGACCCGGAGTTTGAACCTCAGACTTCCCATGTGGTAGACAGATGCCCCTAACCCCTGGGCCAAGTAGTTGTTGACTTGCACTCTGCTGAGATTCAGGGCTCAACGAGCATGTGAACAGATCAAAGATTAAAATCTCTGGAACATTTATTTAATGGGTATAGTGCTAATTATAGGTTCAAATTAAAGAGGTGGTATTTCCCTCCTATTTCCGAATAAGCCACCCAGGATATTATAGTGGACTCCTCAGGTACAATGATTTGCTAGAAAGACTCAGATTTCAGAAAAGCTATTATACTCGCATTTATGATATATTACAGTCAGTGAAAGGATACAATTTAAAATCAGCAAAGGTAAAAGGCATATAGGGCAGGGTCCAGAAGAGACCCAGCCCAAGCTTCCAGCTGTTCTCTGAAGTACAGGCAGTACTTAATTCTCCCAGAAATGCTGTGTGGCAATGCATATGTAGTATTGGCAACCAGGGAAATTATCTTGAGCCTTGGGGCCCAAAGATTTTATTGGGGTCTATCAAGTCAGCATGAAAAGCCCATGTGCCTGATCTTAATGACTCAGTCACAGATCCCTCCAGAGGTCAAAATGATACAGTGTGGCCCAGGGCTTCCACCATAAATCACAGTTAGCATCAACTAGTGGCATGGCCTGAGGCCCCAGGTGTACAAGGATACTCTTTACAGGCAGGATAGTCTAAGAGCTTAGAAGTTATCTGCCAGGAGCTGGTCAAGGGCCAGTTCTTTCTTTGGAAGGACAAAGTTTAACTTCCCCAAGACTGCTGAGTTAACCCTTTACTGCACAGATAATAGATTCTTAGGTTAATATTTATTCTTTCACCCATGAAACATCCCCACTATGCACTCAGGCCTACCTCTTCTTAAGTATAACTTCTTAAGTATAGCTATGCTCATGCCTTAAAAGAATCCTGGGGTAACTTTGATGTGCCCTGGACTTGTTCTGCAAAGAATCCCATACTTTTGCAGGAAACCAATAGGAGAAGCCTAAGACACAATGGTTGCCCCCATAATACTCAGGGTGCTAGGCCGGCTCCAGTAAGCCTCTAGGCAGGAAAGGACCATACTCCTGGGAGGAAGCTGCGAACAACAAAGCCAGACCTTGGCGTTATTATCTTCTTTCTCCCTAGACTAGTTGCACAACTTTCTCTGTGTCTTTCTCAGAGTCTTCATTAATAAAATTTAAATTAAAATATAACGATGCTTCCGTATGAAATATTGACTTTCTTTGAAAATAAAACGTGGTCGTAAATTTTAAACTACACATTTGCTAAAAGCATATTGGGTTTGATGTGCTGTACTGAATTCTTGGTGGGAAAAAATAGATGACTGCCTTAAATATTTCAATACTGTGGAAATCTTTGCAGAAGTTTCAGTCAGACATCACTATGATCACAGCTGAACTTTGAATGGAGAAATGTGTGGTTGGATTGGAAGTGGGAGGAAGTGAGTAAGCTGAACCATTAAAAGACGTTAGGCTGTGCAAGGAAGAATATGGGACTAGCTTTGTGAGATGACAAGGGTGGTCAATATGACTGAAATTGTTAGATTAGATTTGTAACATCCTTGATTTAAGGAACGCCAAGTAGAATACAACGGCTTCAACCTTATTCAGTCCCATGAGACAAATTTAAGCTAGCAGTCATTTTTATTAAATACAATTTGGTCTCCCATTTTTTTGTCTTTGGCCTAAACTCAGTCTTTGATCTGATTTTGCTTTGCTTCTCTTATCCCTTGCTACCTTTCAATCCTGCTGCTTTTCCTTCCCTTTCTCTCTTTTTCCTCTCATCTTCTAATTTGGACTTCATACTCAACATTTTTCCGACCTTAGTTCTTCTTAACAACCGTATCTATTCTGTATATACTTACTGCAGGCCTCCTCAGGTAAACTCCCTCTTAGCTCTTTCAGTTTTGGGTGCTTCTTTCTTGGTCTGCAATGACAAATCCTATTGTGGTGTGCCTGATGCATGGAAGAATTTTTACTTATACCAAACTGTAGAAGGGCATGAATCTATGTCTTGAGATAATCAACTTCATATTTGAAGTTGTTTATTTTCTTTTTTTTGCCATTGAGTGACCTCTCCTGCCATTAGGTGGATCTCTACAGCGGACTTTATTAGCTTGAGGAAACTGGCTTGTAGCCTAAGGCTCTACATTACCTCACATTAAACTTAAAGAGGTGAATTGCTTCAAACCTCTGAATGCCTATTCCACATGCACAGCCTTCGTATCATACATTTCTGGTTCTAACCACAAAATCTCTTTTATTGGCTAAATAAAGGACATGGGGTTATGCCCGTAAGACAGGCTTCCATGTGGATGTGGAAAGAGATGAAGCAGAGACTGACTGGAGCAGCCCAAACCCATCCTAAAAGAAACTTTGCCAGCCTCCCCATGGCTCACAGATATATGGGGTAGAGAGAGGCTTCCCTGCCAGAGGAGATTAATGCCCACTGTTTTAGCAAGTCTTTCAGAGCGTCACTGTCTGCCAAGTGTTTCTTTGTCTGGGTGGGAGGTAAACCCCTTCAGGCATTTTGGTTCCAGAAATGTTAAAACAACTGTAATGGTTTTCAAAGAGAAGGAATCACAGTATCAGAGTTTTCAGATAGCTTAAAACTAAATGTATCATGAATAATCCTCTGTCACAACAGGGACCCCGCTTGCCCTCACTTTGAGCTGCTAGAGCTACTTACCTTGAATATCCACCTTCAAGAGGCCTATTTACCGTCTAACCACAGGCTTTGTCTTAGATTGTCTCCTTAGCTTCTGGGCTACTGTTTCAGACATGGATATCCTTTCTTCTCCCTGATAATATACCTGGTCTGATATTCTTAAGATTATTATTTTTAAAATCCTTAAAATTCCAAGTGATTATATGTTTTATTTGAGAATAAGAGGGAAGCAGGGCTCTGAGGTGACAGGACTGTACTCCTCAACTCATCTTAGGGGAAAATAGATCATATTTGTTCTACAAAGGAAAAAAAAGCAAATTGGGCCTTCTGGGTATTTTAAAAGGAGGAAAAGAGAAAAATGGTTAAGAGGCTTGGCTACAGTAAGCATATGTTCTGGTTTGCCTGGGGTAGAACTCATTTATACCTGGTGTCCTGGCATGATTATTATCTATGCCTTCTTTACTCTCAGTAGTATCTGGTTAGAATAATAAAGTTTGTAGGGACCCTAAGCTTAACTGGCAGGAGGCCCACATGGTCTATGCAGTCACCTAGAGAACGGAAAAGGACAAGTGGAAAGTTCTCTGGAGAATCAAGGGTTTGGCCAAGAAGTTCCTGAATGTCCCAGGAATGGAAATGGGCTACCATGGTCATTATAGCAAAAAGAACAAAAATTCTGACTGAGAAGACCTGATTAGTTGGAATGATTATGAGATCACTAGAGACTTTCAGAGGGCAACTTCTGAGGCATTATGAGGCACAGGCTGCAATTTTAAGGGAAGGAAAAGTGCATTAAAGGTAATGCATTGGCCACCTACACTTTAAAAAAAAATTGATAGCTAAAAGAAGGAAAAAATTCAACTTACAATTATGCTAAGGTATCATTTAGTAACCATCCCATTGGCAATGGTAAGAGGAAAGAGGCAATCTCATGGAACTGTTAGTAAAGAGTAAATTATTACAATCTCAATGTAAGGTCACTTGGCAATATGTATAATACATAAAACACATGTTCCATTTGACCTCACAGATTCTACTTCATGAAATCATCCAACTGATATTCTGACATATGTGCAAAATGACTTTCTATAGGGATATTTATTTTAGAATTATTTGTAACATCAAAATATTGGAAATAATCTAAATGTCAATAAGGAACTGGATAAATAATAAGAGAAAAATGCTGAGTGCTTACTTTGGATCAGTCACCATTTTAACTGGTTTATCTGTATAAATGAATTCATATCTTCTCAATAATCTTTTGAGAGAAGATGAATATATCATCATTTTTAAAATTATTTATTTTAAAGAAACTTTAGATTATATACATGTTACATAAAAAATATAGGGGATTCCCATAGGCCCCACACTCTCCCCTTCCTACACATTCTCACAATAACAACATCTTCATTAGTGTGGCACATTTATTAAAACTAATGAATACATATTGTATTCATACTAAATGTGGAATGTAGTTTACATTATAGTTTATACTCTGCTGGCAAGGTGTGGGTGCTCTCTTTCAAAGAGACTGAGAGTCATTATTTTCTGTGCTGAGTTAAGTCACCTGGGTCCCATTTGAATTTCAAAAGGGAACTCCCACACAAGCTTCCAGCTTCCCTGGGAGAGAAAGCATTAGGAAAAAAAAAAAAGGGGTGGGGGGAGGACAGATTCCTAATCATCAGTTTATCCAATTGCAAAGAGTCCATCTTACCCTAGGAAAGGGACTCTTTCTGAAGAGTAAATCAACCCAGGAAGAAAGTTTAGCTCAAGAGAAGAGTTTCAGCCTTGAATGTGCAAGGTCTCTAGTTTGATACCTAGTTCCTTTTAAAAGTAGTGACCCACATCTAGCTGATACTTTATGACAGGGAAAACATAGACCTTATCCTTGTACTAGCCTGCCTTGGGTGTCTTATAATTTTTCTAAAAAAATAAGGTTGCTTTTTAAATATAATATAACTTAGTTTACTCAATAAAACCTACTTCAAAATCTATAGCAAGAAAGCTGCAGGCTAATTGCTTGATACACACTGGCAGCCTGACAAGCTCCACAGGGGCTTAAGAGGAAAGTCTGGTTTTTCTCAATGTTTGGTTGACTCCCTACTTGTGGGTTCATTGGTTTTCCTGTTTTCTTGTCTTTCCGTCCTCTTTATCTGCCTCCCTCCCTTTTTTAAATTAGGTGCTGCCAGCTTGTTTCTTGTTTGGTGTGTTTCCTATTCCTCGATTTCCTATTTTCTATGTGTACTGATTTTGCCTACAAACACTATTTCTTTTCCATCCTACATCTTTCTATCTTCTGCCTCCATTGTTCTTACATTCCACCTTTCATTGTTCAGCCCCCAATTTTTCTGGCTTTTTATTTCTACACTTCTTTTCTGTTTTTTGTATTTTGTTAACTCTTTCTGTTTTTGTCCCTTTTTTTTTTCTCTTACCTCTCTCCTCATTACACTGGCATTTTAATTCATACTATATTCTCCATATTCAGTTTCCCATTTGATTGTAGGTACACCACTTTTTTATCCCTATAACTCTATACTGCTGACATGAGTTTAATATTCATTCTCCTAGGTTTTATATGGTTCTTCTGCTAACTTTTACTATCAATATTACTATTATATATTTTCTTGTCTTACTCTTTTGCTTTCCCTGGCCTTAATCTTTTTCCTTCAAGGGAACTTAG
Source organism: Dasypus novemcinctus (assembly GCF_030445035.2). Lineage (NCBI taxonomy): Eukaryota > Metazoa > Chordata > Mammalia > Cingulata > Dasypodidae > Dasypus > Dasypus novemcinctus. Next base: position 52,074,694 of record NC_080673.1, on the reverse strand, counting down.
ACAAGAACAAGGAAATAAGAATAAGAAGAACAAAGTGTCAAAGAGAAAACTTAACATACTCACCAAAACAGCAATTAAATAAAATCCAAGACTAGATGGAGAAGCTGATCAACTCAAAAAACACATCAAGATAAAATGATGACTAGACAGCAACAAAAATGACAAGCCATAAAAACAATCAGTCCAATGAACAAACTAAAAACCGCAGAGAAGAGCAAAACATCAAAAAACTAATCAAAGCTGTCCAAACAAATATCATGGACCAACTTAATGAATTGAAGGAAGAGATTAAGAATATTAAGAAAACACTTGGAAAGCATAGTATTTGAAGAAATTGTAAAGAAACACGAAAAGATAATGGATATGATAGTGATGAATGGTACACTCCAAGAAATAAGAAATATACTCTCAGCAACTAACAGCATATTTGAATAGGCAGAAGAAAGAATTAGTGATCTGGGAGACAATACATCTGAAAACAAATAGTAGAATTGATAGATAAAAAGATAGAAAAAATCCAGCAGGGACTTACAGATTTGAATGACAACACAAAATGCACAAATATATGCACACAGGAGAAGAGAAGGGAAAGGAAACAGAAAGGGTGTTGGAGGAAATAATGGCTGGAAACTTCCCAAACCTATTGAGGGAGATGGATGTACATGTCCAGGAAGCACAGTACACCACAAACAGTATAAATCCAAACAGGCCTATCTCAAGACATACACTTGTCAAATTGTTCAATGCTCAAGAGAATGAGAAAATACTGAAGGCAGCAAGAGAAAAGAAAACCGTCACATACAAGGGAAGCTCAATAAGATTAAGTGCTGATTTCTCATTTGAAACCATGGAGGCAAGAAGGCAGTGGTATGGCATAGTCAAGAAACTGAAAGAAAAAATTTTCAGCCAAAAATACTTTATGCAGCAAAAAGTTGGAATTCAAGAATGATGGAAAGTTCAAAATATTCACAGATAAAAAAACTAAGAGTATGCCCATAAGAAACCTGCCCTTCAAGAAATACTAAAAGGAGTTCTGGAGGGGGAAAGAAAAAACAGGAGAGACAGAGTTGGAAGAGAGTGTAAGAACAAATAAAAAAGACAAAAAGAGAAATAAAAACAACATATGGCATACACAAATCCAAAGAAAATATGGCTAATGTAAGTAATTCCTTGAAAGTAATAACACTATAAGTTAATGGATTAAACTCACCAGTCAAGAGACACAGATTGACAGAATGGATAAGTAAATATGACCTATCTATATGCTGCCTACAAGAAACCCAACTTAGACCCAGGGTCTCTAGGGAGTTGAAAGTGAATGGCTGGAAGACAATCTTACAAGCAAACAATAACCAAAAAAGGCTGAGAGTAACTACACTAATAACAGAAAAAATAGAGTTTAAAAGCAAAACTATTGTGAGAGACAAAGATGGACAACATATATTAGTAAAAGGGGTAATCTTTCAAGAAGAAAGAACAATCTTAAACATTTATGTACCTAACCAGGGTGCCTCAAAGTACATGAGTCAAACTCTGTAGAAACTAAGTGGAAGAACAGATGCCTCTACAATTATAGTTGGGGACTTAAATACATCATTATCACCATTAGACAGAACATCTCCACAGAGAATCAATAAAGAAACAAAGACTTTGAATAATACATTAGAGGATCTAGACCTAATAGACATATTCAGAACACTACACCCAAATCCAGCAGGATGTACATTCTTCTTGAGGGCACATGGATCATTCTCCAAGATAGACCACATGCTAGGCCACAGAGAAAGTCTCAATGATGTCAGAAAGATTGAAGTCATACAAAATAATTTCTTGGACCACAATGGAATGAAGCTGGAAATGTACAAGGGCCAGAGAACCAGATTAGGCACAAAGATGTGGATGTTAAGCAACATACTCTTAGACGAACAGTGGATCCAGGAGGAAATCTCAAAAGAAATCAGTAACTAACTTGAAATGAATGAAAATGACAACCAAAACTTATGGGATGCAGCAAAAACTGTACTGAAAGGGAAATTCATAGCCATAAATTCATATATCAAAAAAGAAGAAAAGGCTAAAATTGAAGACTTAACTGCACACTTTGAGGAATATGAAAAAGAACAAGAAAATAACCCCAAAGGAAGTTGAAAGAAAGAAATAACAGAGCAGAACTAAATGAAATTGAAAATAAGAAAGCACTAGAAAAAATAAACAAAACCAAAAGCTGGTTCTTTAAGAAGATCAATAAAATTGACAAGCCCTTAGCTAGACTAACAAAGAAAAAAGAGAGAGAAGATGCAAATACACAAAATAAGAAATGAGGAAGGGGATATCATCACTGACCCCACAGAAATAAAGGCTATCATAAGAGGATGCTTTGAAAAACTATATGCCAATAAGGAAGACAATTTAGAGGAAATGGACTAATTCCTAGAAACACATAAGACATCTACACTGACAAGAGAAGAAATTGATGATCTTAACAAACCAATCACAAGTAAAGAGATAGAATGAGTCATTAAATATATCCCAACTCAAAAGAGCCCCAGGCCAGATGGCTTCACAGATTAATTCTACCAAGCATTCCAAAAAGAACTAAAACCAATCTTGCTTAAACGCTTTTAAAAAAATTAAAATAGAAGGAACATTGCCTAACTAATTCTACAATGCCAACATTATCCTAATACCAAAGCCAAACAAAGACACCACAAGAAAGGAAAATTGCAGAACAATATCTATAAGGAACATGGACACTAAAATTCTCAACAAAATATTTGCTAATTGTATTCAATAACACATCAAATGAATTATACACCATGACCAATTGGGCTTCATCCCTCGTATTCAAGGATGTTCCAACATAAGAAAATCAATCAATATAATATACTGCATAAACAGATCAAAAGAAAAAAAATCACATGATCATATCTATAGGTGCAGAAAAAGCATTTGACAAAATATAGCATCCTTTCCTGATAAAAACACTGCAAAAGATAGGAATAGAAGGAAACTTTCTGAACATGATAAAGGGTATATATGAAAAACCCACAGCTAACATCATTTACAATTGTGAAATCCTAAAAGTTTTCCCCCTAAGATTGGGAACTGAGTACTGAGGCAAGAAACAGAAATCAAAGGTGCCCAGGTTGGAACAGTAGACATCAAAATTTCACTATTTGCAGATGACATGATCCTATACCTAGAAAGCCCTGATAAATACATAACAAAGCTTCTAGAACATATAAATGAACTCAGTAAAGTCACAGGTTATAAGATCAGTGTGCAAAAATCAGTAGCATTTCTGTACACCAATAATGAGTGATCTGAGGAGGAAATCAAGAAAAAAATACCATTTACAATAGTAAGTAAAAATACCAAACACTTAGGAATAAATTTAACTAAAGATGTAAAAGACTTATACACAGAAAACTACACAACAGTGTTAAAGGAAATCAAAGAAGACTTAAATAAATGGAAGAATATTCCATATTCATGGGTAGGAAGGCTAAATATCATTAAGGTGCCTATCCTATCCAAACTGATCTACAGATTTAATGCAATCCCAATAAAAACACAGAATTTTGTAATGAACTGGAAAAACTAAGTTTGAAATTTATTTGGAAGGGAAAGAGGCCCTGAATAGCCAAAGACATGTTGAAAAAGAAAATAAAATCAGAGGAATCACACTACCTGGCTTTAAAACATACTACAAACTGTAGTGGTTAAAGGGCATGGTATTAGCTCAAGGATAGAGATACTGACCAATGGAACCAAACTGAAAGTTCAGAATTATATCCTTGCATATATAATCATCTGAGATTTGACAAGGCCCCCAAGCCCACTCAACTGGAAGAGAATGGCCTGTTCAACAAATGGTGCTTGGAGAACTGGATATCCATGTGCAAAAGAATGAGAAAGGAATACCATCTTACACCTTATACAAAAATCAACTCAAGTTGGATCAAAGATCTAAATATAAGAGCCAAGACCATAAAGACCTTGGAAGACAATGCAGCAAGAATCTACAGAACCTTGTAATAGGAAATGCTTTCATGAACTTCACATCCAAAGCACGAGCAGTGAAAGAAAAAAAATAGATAAATGGGTCAAAATTTAACCTTTTACACATCAAAGGAGTTTACCAAGAAAGTAAAAAGACAGCCTCCCCAATGAGAGAAAATATTTGGTAACCATATATCTGATAGGAGCCTAATACCCAGCATATATAAAGGAATTCTATATCTGGAAAATAATAAAAAAAAAACCATTTAAAAAATGGGCAAGAGATTTGAACAGATGCTTCTCCAACAAAGAAATACAAATGGCTGAAAAGCACATGAAAAAATGCTCAATATCACTAGCTATTAGGGAAATACAAATAAAAATTACAATGAGATACAATCTTACACCTGTTAGACTAGCGACTATTAAAAAAACGAGAGGACTACAAGTGTTGGAAAGGATATGGAGGAATGGGGCCCTCTTCCACTGCCAGTGGGAATGTAGAAGGATCCAGCCATTCTGAAGGACAGTTTGGCAGTTCCTCTGAAAACTATCTATAGATTTGCTATATGACCCAGCAATTCCACTGCTGGGTATATACTCAGAAGAACTGAAAACAAGGGCACAAACCGATATATGCACAGCAATGTTCACAGCAGCATTATTCTCTATTGCCAAAAGTTGTAATCAACCCATATGCCCATCAACAGATGAATAGATAAACAAAATGTGATATATACATACAATGGAATACTACTCAGCTATAAGAAGGAATACAGGACTAACACATGGAATAAGACGGATGAATCTTGAGAGCCTTATGTTGAGTGAAGCAAGTCCGGCACTGAAGGACAAATACGACATACCGACTCTGATATCAGTTAAGCAAATCAAGCTATCTCAGAGAGCTAGAGACTGGAAGATAGGCTTATATGAAATGGGGGGAAGAGAGAAAGATTGTGAGCCACAGCCACATGGGCAAAATCTATGATAAAGTGGACGTAAGTAGTTGTGCAGGGAAGTGATATGTTGGGGACATAGGGATACTATTGGGTTGGACTTTGCAGGCTTGAGGGGGCTAGGGTTAGGAGGATGGATTAGATGGTCCAGGAAATTGGGGGAGGGTTGGATGGGAGCAGGTGAACATGGGATATTGTCAGATATGTGGTTGAATCTATAATGTTGAGAAAATTCTTTAGAAAATAAAATAAGGAAGGGTTACTGGTTTAAGTTGTTTGATGGGGGATATATGGCATAGGATACACCTGGGGCAGTTTTCTAGGGAATTTGTGATGTTCATCTTGTCATAGTGTGTTATATTAGTGGATGGAGACCAAACGATGAGCAAGACAGTGTTGTACATTCATCCTGGGGAGGCCTGATGTTCTCAAACAGAGTGGAGGGTGTCTCTTGAGAGCATAGGTCTTCCCGGTGGGGAAGTTAGACTAGTGTGTCAAGCCCTTAGCATTGTTGCAAGTATCTATCAACCTTGCCTTTCAAGCAATGAAGCTTGGTTGTCATTGCGGGCCCTGAGAGGAGGGAGAAAGAGGAATAGAATAGATGGAAGAGTGGATAACTGGGGGACAATGGAAGTGCTCTGCATGATCATGCAAAGATGGATACAGGACATGTTAAATATCACCAAAAATTTATAAATATGTGTAGTCTAAAATGTAAACTATAATGTAAACCATAATGTAACCAAAAATTTATAAAAGTGTAGTCTAAAATGTAAACCATAATGTAAACAATATTGGAAACATGGTTAGGAGCTATGTTTCAATACCTCTACATCAGTGGTAGCAAATGTAACATCATTGTGTAAAAACATCAGGGCTGGTGCAGGGAGAAAAGGATTTGATGTTGGGTATATGGGAGTCCTCTATATTCTATACATGACTTTACTGTGACCTAAAACATTTTTGAAGCACACACAAAAAATGAAGGATATAGATACTGAGGAAGAAATGGAAGAAATTGCCTTGGCGCTGTATGTACAGGGCAACACCTATTACAATAATGAGAGGCAAAACATCAAAAACAAAATTTTATGGTATTTTTCATTTTTTTTAATACCACAATTTATTTTTTACTTTATTTTAATTTTTCTAAATATTTATGTATTTTATTTCTAATCTTTAAACCTACCATTGTTATTTCATTTTCCTATTATTTGAATATGGCAATATATTAGGTTTCATTTTTTAATAAGTTTTGGATCATATAGGGGTTCAACTATGGCAGGGGAGGAGCATTGGTGTGGGGTGTCATTGATGGGGGAGGCATGGGAAGGAGTTTGCCTGGGCATGAATAGGGATATAGTGTATATAGATATGTTCGGATGTTCATTAGGTATTAACATAGTGAGTAGAGTTTCACACAACAACTGAGGGAATGCTGACTTCCCATCCTGAGGAGTTTTATTGCATTCTCCAACAGAACAGCAACAATCCCCCAATTACAAGGAAAAAGACTAGTGAAGAATAATGGTCAGTGAGGGGCCTTTGATACTGATGACTATGCTTATGAGCCTCTGCGCTTGAAATTTCAACTAGGCCTAGAGCTACAGGGGTGCCTAAGAGTTACCTCCTGAGATCCTCCATGTTGCTCAAATGTGGCCCTTCTCTAAGCCAAACTCATTCTATAAATGCATTACCTTCCCTGCAGTGTGGGATATGACTCCCATGGGTGAGCCCCCGTGGGTGAGCCACCCTGGCACCAAGGGATTACTACCAAGCATCAGCTGGTTATGCACCAGAAAAAGACTTTGAAAGACAGGGGGAAATGGTAAAGACATATGAGTTTACCTGGCTAAGAGACTTTAATATGAGTCAGGAGGCAGCAGAGGGATCACAATTATACATGTTTCAGCAGGATCTCAGAGACAGACAAAATAGATTCAACCCCAGATAGTGGTGCTACAGAGACCCCGAGGACCTATGGTCATGGCAGATGGCTCTGAAATTCAGTGCCTTGCCAGTGGCCTCTACTTTGGAATTTATGCTCCTGAGTGTGATGGAGCTGGACTCAGATGTGACTTCTCTACACATGCCTCTTCTGTCACTTTTACTGAACCTGTGGTTGGTGCTGGGGTTGGTTTATGCTCAGGAGACTTGAATCTCTGGACTGTCCATGTGCCAACTGGACCTTGAGCCTCAGCAGAGTTGCAACACCTACTCTCTTGTCCATTGGACTTACCCAGGTTAGCCAACAAGAAGGTGAGGATGGTCAACCACCAAGCCAAGGAACTGAGAGTCTACAATTGCAAGTAGGAGAATCCTATCCATCTGCCATGTAGGATCTAAGTCCTCTCTCAATTTAGAGGTGGAGTAGTCATCACCATCCTAGGGTCCTCAGGATGGAGGAATAAAATACGGATTAGAGTAGATTTACTGGTACTCTGCTATAGAATTTTTGTGCCTCTAGCAATGGAAGAAATCATATTATTGATGTGGAGACAGTGGCCACAGAAGTTGCTGAGGTCAGGGAGAGGGAAAAAGAGGTGTGATACTTGGGCATTTTCAGGAGTTGTCCTCAATGATATTTCAGGGACAGATGCAGGACGTTATATATATATATATATATATATATATATATATATATATATATATATATGCAGGCTGTTATATAATCCACTGGTTGTACTGGGAGAGTGTAAACTACAACGTGAACTATAATCCATGCTGTGTAGCAGTGCTCCAAAATGTACTCATCAAATGCAACGAATATACCACACTAATGAAAGAAGTTGTCGATGTGGGAGGAGTGGGGGTGGGGCAAGTGGGGAATATGGGAACCTCTTATATTTTTTATTGCAACATTTTGTGTGATCTATGTATTTTTAAAAATAATAAAAAAAAGAAGAGGATAGGGAATAAAAGGCTAATTTGTTGAATATGGAAAAAAAAAGAATGTAGCAGAACTCCCCAGGACTGGAATTCAGTATTCTTTTGGTTACTGTGTGGATCTCCACCCACTGTGACAATGCCCCATGAACACTTGAGCACATTCATATGCCTTAGAAGCATGCCCCAAATGAATAACCTATACCAGTGCTCCTCCCCTGCCACAGTTGTCAACTTTCTTTTAACAAAAAACTCTCCAAAGATGAAGCCAAGAAAATAACCAAATAAAAATAGTAAGAAAATGAAATAAGAATGATGGTTTTAAAAGTAACACAAAATACAAAAAAATTTTAATTAAATAATACGAGGGTTTTAGACATTATGACTTTCATCACTGTAAGATCTGTTGTTTTGTAGGTACAGTGACATTTTCTTCCATATATTCTCCCAGTTTTTTATTTTTTATTTTTTTCATTTTATTTTCAAAGAAGCTTTAGGTTATAGAAAAGTCATGTAGAGAATAGAGGGGATTCCCACACCCAACACCCTCCCCCTTTTCTCCTCTCATAACATTTTACATGCAGAGGGTACATTTGTTACAACCGAAGTACAAATATTGAAGCATTGCTACTAACCATGGTCAATGGCTTACATTATGATTTACATTGTGGATTGTACGCTTTTATAAAGTTTGATGCAGTTTAAAATGTCCTGTGTCCCTTGTTGCAAGATCATGCTGAACAATTCTACTCCCCTAAAAAGACCCTATGTTTCATCTATACTATTCTTCCTTCTCCTTTCCTCAGAACCTATGGTAACCACTAAGTTTCAATTTTTGAAGAATAAGATTAATAGTTACTTGTAATAATATTGAGGATTTGATATATTGGTCTGTTTTTTTTCAATTAGGTGTTGCCTATGTTCTATACTCTTGCCCTTCTATTTGAGACCATAGCATGACTCCCCAAGATAGGAGCTTAACATTTTCTTGTTTATTGTATGGTGTCCACCCACTGATATAACACACTATGACAAGATGAACACTTTCATATTCTATAGATGACTGTCCCAGGTGCACTTTGTCCTATATGCACCCCCCCCCCATCCAACACCTTACACCAATAATCTTCCCCTGCCCTATTTGCCAAAAGCATAGTCCCAATGTTGTAGTTTTAACCCCAGACCTGCAAATCCTTGGAGTTCACTGGCTCCTTCTTGACCCGACCCCCAGTTCCATGGATAGTCCAACCCAAATCCCTCACCTTACCCCCTTCACAGACTAGCACTGCTGAACCCAATATCATCACTCCACCACAGTCAATGCCCATCTACTGCACAACTACAACTTTCCACGTTATCATAGATTTTACCCATACGGCATTGGTTTACTAAACTCTACTCTCTTTCTATCTCAGGTAAACCTATCTTCCAGACTCTAGTTCTGTGAGTCTGCTCAATTTGCTTAATTCATATCAGTGATGTCATGTGTTATTTCCCTGCGTATTGACTTACTTCACTCAACATAACATCTTCAAGATTCATCCATGTTATCCCCTATGTTAATACTGCATTTCTTCTTACACCTAAGTAATATTCCATTGTATGCATATACTACAATTTGTTTATCCATTCATCTGCTGATGGACATTTGGGTTGTTTCAAACTTTTGGGAATAGTGAATAATGCCACATGCCACTATGAATATTGATGTGCATATGTCTATTCATGTCCCTGCTTTCAATTCTTCTGGATATATACCCAGAAGTGGGAATGCTGGATCGTGTAGCAGTTCTGTAATAGCTTCCTGAGGAACCACCAGACTGTCCTCCACAATGACTGTACCATTATACCTTCCCACCAGCAGTGGATAAGTGTTTCCTTTCCTCCACATTCTCTAAACTGTAGTCCTTGTTTTTTTAATAGCTACCAGTCTAATTAATATGAGTTTGGCTTAGAGACTGACCACATTTGAGCAACACGGAGGTTCTCATGTGACCAGTCATGAAGCCAAACTCAGCATGTAAATGTGTTGCCTTCCCCCCAGCGTGAGACATGACTCCTGGGGATGAGCCTCCCTGGCGCCAAGGGATTACTACCAAGTACCAGCTGATGATGTAACTAGAAAATTAACTTGAATAAAAGGGTCAACTTGGACCAGCAAAATATCTCAGTCTACATATAATACCAGGAGTTAAAATGCTTTTTGACCTGAATAAAAGGGGGAAATGGAAAGGACAAATGAGTTTATATGGCTATGAGTCTCCAAAAAGAGCCAGGAGGTTATCAGAGGGGTTGCCCTTATGCACACTTCAGCAGAGTCCCAGAGACAGATAAAGTAGATACAAGCCCAGGTATTGGTTCTTCTGAGGGCTACAGAGACCCACAGGTTCTATGGTCATGGTAGGTGGAGTTCAGTGCCATGTCAGTTGGCCCTACTTTGGAGTTTGTGCTTCTGTGTGATGGAGCTGGATTCAGATGTGATCTTTGTCCATAAGCCTCTCCTGTTACTTTTACCTGAACTGTATGGTGTTGTGGTTTAATGTATACCCAGGGGACCTGAATCTCTGGACTCACCATGTGATAGCCAGGCCCTGAGCCTCAACAGACTTGCAACTCCTACACTCTGGTTTATTGGACTTACCCCACTCAGCTAACATGGAGGTGAAGAAGGTCAACCACCACACCAGGGAGCTCAGGCTGCCTACAACTGAAAGTAGGAGAATTGCATCCAGCATCCATGTGGAATCTAAGCCCCTTCTTGATAAAGATGTGGAGTGGACACAACCATTCTAAGGTCCACAGGATGGAGGAATAGAGTATGGATTAGAGTGGACTTACTAATATTCTATTCATGAACTATTGTGATTAGTAATCAAAGAAAATGTGGCATTGGTGTGGAGAAAGTGGCCATGGTGGCTGCTGGGGGGTGGGGAGTGGGAAGAAGAGATGTGATGTGGGGACAGGACTTGGAGTTGTCCTAGGTGGTGCTGCAGGGACAGTTACCAGACATTGTATGTCCTCCCATGGCCCATTGGGTGGACTGTGGGAGAGTGTGTGCTATGGTGTGGACCATTGACCATGAGGTGCAGCGGTGCTCAGAGATGTATTCACCAAATGCAGTGAATGTCTCATGATGATGGAGGAGGTTGTTGTTATGGGGGGAGGAGTGGGGTGAGGGGGATGGGGGGTATATGGGGACCTCATATTTTTTGAATGTAACATTAAAAAAGTAAGGACTAAAAATATATATATGATGATATCTCATTGTAGTTATGATTTAAATTTCCCTAATAGCTAGTGATGTTGAGCATCTTTTCATGTGCCTTTTAGCCATTTGTATTTCTTCTTTGGAGAAGTGTGTATTTAAATCATCTGTCCATTTTTCAAATGGGTTGTTTGTCTTTTTACTTTCAAGATGTAGGATTTCTTTATATATGCTAGACATTAGGCTCCTTTCACATAGAAGAACATAAAATATTTTTTCCCATTGAGTAGGCTACCATTCCATTTTCTTTACAAACTCCTTTGAAGTACAATAGTTTTTAATTTTGAGGAGGCCCCATTTATCTATTTTTTTCTTTAGTTGCTTGTGCTTTGGGTATAAAGTTTATGAAGCTCTTTCCTACTACAAGAGCTTGTAGTTGCTTTCCAATATTATCTTCAAAGATCTTCATGGTCTTGGCTCTTATACTTAGATCTTTGATCCATCTTGAGTTAATTTTTGTATAGGGTTTGAGATGGCAATCTCCTCCCATTCTTTTGCATTTGGATAGCCAGCTCTCCAAACACCATTTGTTGAAAAGACATTCTCTCCCCATTGAATGGGCTTGATGTACTTGTCAAATATCAGTTGACTGTATATGCAAGGATCTATATAAAAATTCTCAGTTCTGTTCCATTGGTCAGTATGTATCTTTGTGCCAATGCCATGCAGTTTTTTTTTTTTTTTTTCTCTACTTTTATTTTTATTTTTATTTTTTTGATTTTTTGTATTGACTTTGTAATAATATTACATTAAAAATATATATGTGAGGTCCCATTCAACCCCACCCCCCCACCCCTCCTCTCCCCCCCCAACAACACTCGTTCCCATCATCATGACACATCCATTGGATTTGGTAAGTACATCTTTGGGCACCTCTGCACCTCATAGACAATGGTCCACATCATGGCCCATACTCTCCTCCATTCCATCCAGTGGGCCCTGTGAGGATCCACGATGTCCGGTGATCACCCCCGAGGCGCCATCCAGGGCAGCTCCACGTCCCAAATACGCCCCCACCTCTCATCTCTTCCTGCCCTTCCCCATAACCATCGTCCACCATGTCCACTTTTCCCAAACCAATGCCACCTCTTCTATGTGGACATTGGATTGGTTGTGTCCATTGCACCTCTATGTCAAGAGGAGGCTCAGATTCCACATGGATGCTGGCTGCCATCCTCCCATTTTCAGTTGTAATCACTCTAGGCTCCATGGTGTGGTGATTGTCCTTCTTCAACTCCATCTTAGCTGAGTGTGGTAAGTCCAATAAATCAGATTGTAGGTGCTGGAGTCTGTTGAGGCTCAGGACCTGGCTATCACATTATCAGTCCAGAGATTCAAATCCCCTAAATATATCTTAAACCCCAACGTTAACTGTACCTCCAGCAGATTAGTATGAAAGTCTTATGAAGGGAGATCCCATCTGAGTCCAGATTCATCACACATAAACACCATTTCCAGAGAGGGGCCATCTGCCCTGGTAGTAAACCCCATCGGCCATGACCATAACTCTCATGGGTCTCTTTAGCCTTCATAGGAACCAATATCTGGGGGTTGTATCTGCTTTATCTGTCTCTCTGACTCTGCTCAGTTGTGCATGAGGGCAATCCTTCTGCCAGCCTCCAGACTCTTTTTTAGAAACTCGTAGCCATATAAACTCATTTCTCCTTTCCATTTCCCCCTTACTTTAGGTCAAACAGCATTTTAAAGTCATGTTATTTTATGTAGACATGGATATTCTGCTGATCCGCATTGAACCTTCCATATAAGGTCCTTTTCCAGTTGCATCATCAGTTGGTATTTGATAGTGGTCCCTCGTTGCCAGGGAGGCTCATCCCTGGGTGTCATGTCCCACGCTGGAGGGAAGGCATTGCATTTACATGCTGAGTTTGGCTTCGAGACTGGCCACATTTGAGTAACATGAAGGCTGACAGGAGGAAATTCCCAGGCACAATGTTGCTCTAGGCCTTGTTCTTATTTTAGGTTTATCAGCTCACAAGCATAGTCATTAGCATCAGGGGCTCACTGTTGAACCCTCACTCCCTCCCGGTCCCCGCCGCTGTACCTGGGAGACTATCGCTGCTCCCCTAGGGACCACGACAGAGCACCACTGGCCAGGAACCCAGTACCCCCCCTGCTGGGTTTTTAATTATTGCCACTATGAGTATATCCAATCATTACCATGCACCCTGGACATATGTTCTGTACAGCTCCCTGTCAGCCATATATCACCTGTCATTGGTATCCCATACCAGTATCCCTCCATTGCCATTGTTGAAACACTCTGTGTTCCAGAACTCCCCGAAATTTGAAGCCCAATATAATGTCATGGTCCCTTACTAGGGAATGGCATATAGCGATGGGTTTAAAGGATAGATAAAGAACTTGGATAAAGTTAGATAAAGAACTTAGATAAAGAATGTTGACTTGAAAAAATTCCACATCCTATCCTTTTTTTTTTTTTTTTTTCCCCCCCCTAATTATTCAGCATTTCTTCGTAGGAGTCCTAGACCACAGCAATGCATATATATAATATACAGCACTCCCATACATCCACCACAACACCTTTTTCCTTCCACAGCCATGCAGTTTTGACCACTGTAGCTTTGTAGTATGTTTTACTCAGATAGTATGATTCCTCCGATTTCATTTTTCTTTTTCAACCTGTCTTTGGCTATTTGGGTCCTCTTGCTGTTCTAAATAAATTTCATAGTTAGCTTTTCCAATTTAGTAAAAAATGCTGTGGTAATTTTTGGAAGATTGAGTTAAATTTGTAAATTAGTTTGGGTAGGATAGACATCTTAATGATGTTTAACCTTCCTGTCCATGAACAGAGAATATTCTTCCATTTATTTAGCTCTTCTTTGATTTCCTTTAACAATGTTGTGTTTTTTTCTGCAGATAAGTCATTTAAATCTTTAGTTAAATTTATGCTGAAGTATTTGATTCTTTTTTTTTTAAGATTTATTTATTTATTTAATTTAATTCCCCCCCCTCCCCTGGTTGTCTATTCTTGGTGTCTATTTGCTGTGTCTTGTTTCTTTGTCCGCTTCTGTTGTCCTCAGCGGCACGGGAAGTGTGGGCGGCGCCATTCCTGGGCAGGCTGCTCTTTCTTTTCACGCTGGGCGGCTTTCCTCACGGGCGCACTCCTTGCGCGTGGGGCTCCCCTACGCGGGGGACACCCCTGTGTAGCAGGGCACTCCTTGCGCGCATCAGCGCTGCTCATGGGCCAGCTCCACACGGGTCAAGGAGGCCCGGGGTTTGAACCGCGGACCTCCCATATGGTAGACGGACGCCCTAACCACTGGGCCAAAGTCCGTTTCCCAAGTATTTGATTCTTGTAGTTGCTTTTGAAAATGGAATTTTTTTCCTCAATTTCCTCCTCAGATTGCTCATTATTGGTGTACAGAAATGTTACCAATTTTTTCACATTGATCTTATTTCCTGCCACTTTACTGAACTCATTTATAAGTTCTAGAAGCTTTCTTGTAGATTTCTCAGGGCTTTCTCAGGATCATGTCATCTGCAAATTGTGAAATTTTTAATTCTTTCTTTCCAATTTGGATGACTTTTATATCTTTTTCTTGCCTAAGTGTTGGAGCAACTACTTCTAACACAATGTTAAATAAGAGCAGAGAAAGTGGCATCCTTGTCTAGTTCCAGATCTTAGAGGGAAGCTACTAGCATTTCACCATTGAATATGATGTTAGCTGTGGGTTTTTCATGTATACCCATTATCATGTTGAGGAAATTTCCTTCTATTCCTATCCTGTGAAGTGTTTTGTTTTGTTTTTTAATCAGAAAATGGTGCTATATTTTCTGGAATGCTTTTTCTCCATCTACAGATCTTTCAATCTGTTAATGTAGTGTATTACATTGATTTTCTTATGTTGAACCATCCTTGCATACCAGGGATGAAACCCATTAGGTAATGGTGTAAAATTCATTTGAAGGTTGTTGAATACTATTAACAATTATTTTGCTGAGGATTTTAACATCTGGATTCATTAGAGAGATTGGTCTATAGCTTTTCTTTCCTGTGGAATTTTTGTGTGGCTTTGGTATTAGGGTGATGTTGGCATCATAGAATGAGTTCGGCAATTCCTCTTTACTTTTAGGTCTTGGAAGAGATTAAGCAGGATATGTGTTAGTTCTTTCCAGAATATTTGGTAGAATTCAACTGTGAAGCCATCTAGCCCTGGGCTCTTCTTAGTTGGGAGGTTTTCAGAGACTAATTTAATCTCATTACTTGTGATTGGTCTGTTGTGTTCATCAATTTCTTCTTTTGTCAATGTAGGCTGGTTGTGTGTTTCTAGGAATTTGTCCGTTTCATCTAAGTTATCCATCTTGTTGACATACAATTTTTCAAAGTATCCTTTTCTGATGTTCTATTTCTGTCAGTGGTGATATCCACTTCCTCATTTCTTATTTTATGTATTTGCAGCTTCTCTCTCTTTTTTTTTTTTAGTCTAGCTAAGCATTTGTCAATTCTATTGATTTTCTCAAAGAACCAGCTTTTAGTATTGTTTATCATTTCTAGTGCTTTCTTATTTTCAATTTCATGTAGCTCTGCTCTAACCTTTGTTATTTCCTTAAGATCTGCATTGGAATTAGTTTGTTGCTCTTCTCCTTATTTTTCCAGGTGTGCAGTTAGGTCTTTGATTTCTCTCTTTCTTCTTTGTTAATAAAGGCATTTATGGCTATAAATTTCCTTCTCAGCACTTTTTTTTTTTTGCTGCATCCCATAGGTTTTGAAACATTGTGCTGTCATTTTCATTTTTTCAAGGTAATTACAGGTTTCTTTTGCAATTACCTCCTTGAACCACTGATTGTCTAAGAGTATGTTGTTTAACTTCCATATCTTTGTGCTTAATCTGCTTCTCTACCCCTTATTGATTTAGAACTTCGTTCCATTGTGGTCAGAGAAATTACTTTGTATAAATTCAATCTTTCTAAGTTTCTTGAGTGTTGTTCTGTGACCTAGCATGTGGTATATCCTGGAGAATGATCCATGTGCACTTGACAAGAATGTATATATCATGTATTTGGGTATAAGTTTCTGCATATGTCTATTAAGTCCTGATCCTCTAATGTATTCTTCAAGGTCTCTGTTTCTTTACTGATCTTCTGTTGAGATGTTATGTCTAATGGTAATATTGGTATATTGAAGTCCCCCACTATAATTGTAGAGCCATCTATTTCCCCACTTAGCTTTTTCAATATTTGCCTCATATATTTAGAGGTGCCTTGGTTAGGTGCTTAAATGTTTATGATTGTTCTTTCTTCTTAATAGAGTATCCCTTTTATTAATATACATTGTCCTTCTTTGTCTCTTACAGTAGTTTTGCATTTAAAATCTATTTTGCTCAATACTAGCATAGCTATTCCTGCCTTTTTTTGGTTACTGTTTGCATGTAACATTGTTTTTCAACCATTCATTCTCAACTTTGTTATGTCCCCGGGTCTAAGTTGGGTTTCTTGCAGACAGCCTACAGATGGGTCATATTTCCTTCTCTATTCTGCCAAACAGCATCTCTTAATTGGAGAGGTCAATCCATTGACATTCAATGTTATTACTGTCAAGGAATTACTTAGATTAGCTATATTTTCTTTAAGTTAATGCATGTCCTATGTTGTTTTTATTTCTCTTTTTATCTTTTAGTTATCCTTACTAATAATCTTCTTTCCTAACTCTTCTCCAACCCTCTGTCTCCTATTTTTTCCTTTCAACCTGCCAACTCCCTTTAGATTTTCTTGAAGGACAAGTTTCTTATTGACAAACTCTCTTAATTTCTGAATAGCTGTGAATATTCTGAACTCTGCCTCATTTTTGAATGTCTGCTTTACTGTGTAGAGAAATCTTGGGTGGAAGTTTTTTCTTTTAGCATCTTGACTATGTCATACCACTGATTTCTTACCTCCAAGATTTCAGATTATAAATCAGTAATTATTCTTATTGTGTTTCCTTTGTACATGATGAATCTCTTTTCTCTTGCTGCTTTCAGTTTTCTCTCTTTGTCTTGAACATTGAACAATTTGACAAGTTCATGTCTTAGGGTAGGCCTGTTAAGATTTATCCTGTTTAGGGCACACTGCACTTCCTAGACATGTATGTCCATGTCCTTTCAAAAGAGTTGGGAAATTTTCAGTAATAATTTCTTCCAACACTTCTACTGCTCCCTTTCCCTCTTCTTTTCCTTCTGTGATGCCTATAATGTATATGTTTGAGAGTTTCATGTTGTCATTCAAATCCTAAGCCCCTGCTGGATTTTTTCTATCTTTTCTATTATCTATTTGATTTCAGATGAACTGTCTTTGACATCACTAATTCTTTTCTCTGCCTGTTCAAATCTGCTGTTATGTGCTTCAAGTGTAATTTTGGTTTCTTGCTTTGTCCCATTTATCACCATCATATCTGTTATCCTTTTATGTATGTTTACAATTTCTTCAGTATGTTCCCCCACTGTCTTTTTAATATCTTTTATCTCTTCCTTCACTTCATTAAGTGATTCATGATATTTGTCTGGACATCCGCTATAATTGTTCCACATTCTTCATATCTTCCTGTTTTTTAGTTTGTTCATTAGATCAGGCCATGTCTTCCTGTTTCTTTGTATGACTTGCAATTTTTTGTTGCTGTCTAATCATCTGTTTATCTTGATGTGCTTATTTGGTTGGTTAGCTTCTCTTTCTACTCAAGGATTTTATTTTGTTGTTTTTTCATGGTATGTGGTAAGCTTCCTGTTTGACAGTTAGATCCTCTTATTACATATCCTTGCAGTTTTCTGTGCTCCCTTGAAAAAAAATTAGGACCTGAGAAAAGGAAAGAGTTAAGAAGAGAAAAAAAAATAATAGTAATAATAATTTTTTAAACAGGTAGAAAAGTAACTGTACAAAAGCTAGGAAAAGAAGTAATACAAGTAAAAAATAAATAAGTACAAAGGAATACAAATTAAAAAGTTGGATTAGATAAAATGAAACAAGAAACAAAATTGAGAAAAAAATAGAATGAATTAAAAGGCCAAAATTATGATGAGAGGAGAGAAAAAGAATAAAAAGAGTGAGAGAATTTTAAAAAGGCCAAACAGAAAAATGAAGGAAAGCAAAGAAATAAAGTGGTAGAAAAAATAAATAAAAGTAAAAGAAAGGAAACAAAGAAAGGGGGAAAGACTATGAAAAGAAACATCACAACAACAACAAAAACAACCCAGGAAAAACAGCCTTCCCTCCTAAACCCCTGAGAAGCTTCTCAGGCAGTTGGTGTTCATCAGTCAATCACCCTTCAGCATGCCCTCTGCAGGTGATGTACCAAGTTTTAGCAAATAAAATAAAGAAGATTTTAAAAAGGAACTGATAAAAAATTAAAAAATAAAAATTAACAGATCCAAGAAAAGCTAAAACAAGAAAAAAAAAAATCTATCTAGATATTCCCTGTCAAAAGATATCACCTGGGTGCCTGGTAACCCAGTGGGTCACTCCTCTAAGGAGACCCAGGAATCAAATTAGGGACCTTGTATATGCAAGGCAAGAATTTCTCCACTGAACTACACTGGCTCCACAGCATAAGCAGGCTTCAGAAAGCTTGTCTGGCTCTATCTGCCCCATTTCCCTCAGGTGGGTTAGATGTCTAATGGTTTGCCAAGCTGGGCTGTTTAGATGCCTGTCTTTACCCCCTGCCTACCTTAGTCGTCTCTTTCCCAGGTCAGCTGGATATGACAGCCTGCCGATCAGATCCCTCCTCCCCTCTCCCTGCAGCTGCCTTAGTGCAGTTCAGGGACCCTCTGAAATCAAAGCTGCCAAACTCATTGAAAAGAAACCAATCTTCACCCTCTGCCAGATCCCTCTTCTTACTGGGGAATGCTCATTTGCACTCCCTTGGTTGTAGTGAGTCAGGGGCTTTACCGAGGCTATTTGCCTTGAGGGGGGAGGTATATGTGCCGTTCCCAGCTACAGAGGTGAGTAGCTCACGGTTTTCTTTTTTGGCTTCTTTATCTGCCTAGTTCCATCCAGGATGGTGTGTAGCACTTTCCTGTTCTATGTATCTCCAAAGCATCCCCTTAGATAGGTTTTTGCTTTTTCTCCATTCTTTTTTGTGAGGGAGTTGGACTTTGCCTACCTACTTTGAAGCAATTTTCCCAGTAGTTTCTCTCATCATTTTATACCTGAGGAATCTGAGGCAGAGAGAGGTTAAGTAACTTGCCAGGGTAATATAACTAGTAAATCTTAGAACTGGGATTTGAACCCAGAGTTTATTCTCAATCACTGGAATAGAGCAATAGTTTGGTCTATAAAAGACTGAGGTGTTTTACTGTTGTTCTGAAAACAAATGAGGTGGATCTACAGGTATTATATGGAAAGAACTCCAAGACATAGTTGTAAGTGAAAAGAAGAAGGTGCAAAGCATCGTGTTTAATATACTATTATTTGTTTGAAAAATATTTTTATGTTTATCAATGCATAGACGCCATCTGGAAGCTGTACAAGACGTAGTGGTTGTCTCTGAGGAGACAGCTGGTGGCCAGAAGACAGAGGTAAGAGAGGACTTCCTTTTCTCTGAATTCTCTTTCATATTTTTTGACTTGCATAGCATGTTTCTGTATTACTTCTCTTCTGGGAAATTTTAGAACTGAGGCTCGTTATTTTAGGAAAAGGATGAGACTCAGCTAGGGAATAAACCATTCTATTCCAACAGTGATACAAAACTGAAGAGTGATTAAGGAAATGAGTCATTAACAATAGATGCTTTTATAAAGATTGGAAACATTGTGATATTGTGGTGATGATTGCTTTACAATACATATGCTTCCTTTTGAAATGTTGTTTTGGATCTTATAATTGCTTTAATTGTGCTGCCAAAAGTTCTTGGAAGAATGAAGTAAATACTAAAACGTTGAAAAGGACTGCTGTGCCCTACCTAGAACATGGATTTCTCACAAGGCAAATTGACATTAGTGATAAGGACATTTTTAGAGTTGAAGAAAGAAATTGTGGTTCACAGGAAGCAGAATAAACAACGGGACATAGCAGTTGGGGCTATCTCTCATCTCTAAAGTTTTCCAATGCAGAAGAATTGGAGGTGGGGAGAATATCCATTTGAAAACATTTTCAGAGGTTAATGGGAAGTAATTTTCTAAAGACTTCTAAAAAGAAAATGTGTTCCTCGTAATGTAAGGATTCCAGAGAACTCAGGACAAGTAGTCCCTGATTATATGTAAGAGAGTAAGAGGTAAATGAACATGAAAAGAAGAAAGCAGTAATAGAATAAAATCACCAAAGGAAAAAGCAATGGGGAGAGGCTGCTATTTGGGGCCAGTGATTGTGAATCATGGATAGATAGAAGTGAGAGATGGGGAAGAGGCTGAAGGCAGAGGATTGCCAAATAGTTGAAGATTATTTTAGATGGATAGCTTATCCCAATATTCCCATTTGACATATTGATACCCAAAGATTAACAATCCAGGTGCTGGTTCGTCGGTCCTTATAATTTCTTGGGCTTTTGGTAGTGGTAATGGGGCAGTCTGCCAGACACTTCTTTTTTTACCCAAAGTACAAATAATATAAAAGACATTTTTCTGCCATGGCCAGCCTATTTCAGAATTAAAACTGGACCTTGCCCTCAGCCTTCTCAGTGAATGCTACCTCCCCAGCCACCCTTAACAGTGAAGCTGCCTGCACCCCAGTCACCCACAGTGCTGTGATGCTAACTCTGAGAAGAGAATTTTCTCTTTTTTGTCACTCCAGGCTTCTAATCCTCAAAAAAATAATAAGCATCTTGGTAAAAGTTCTGTTAATAAAAGGAAAATTACTGCAATGTAGAAATTCTAGAAAATTGAGGAAATAACTTCTCTGAATCATCCGTAATCCATCATCTTAAAAGAATCGGTGATTTCTTTTTGACACTCATATCATTAAATATTTTTACTCATATAGTAAATTTAGTTTTGTATTTGCTTTTTTATATATCATATGACCATCACTTTCCATGATTTCATAAAATTTTATTCATTTACCTATCATAACTGTTCTCTAGTGTAGTGCACTGTTTTTGATTTTTCACTTTTGTTAAGATTATGACTGAACATCTTTGGGCATATCAGGCTTTTTAATATGTTGTATTATTTTTTTAGGGTAATGCCTTAAATGTGGGGTTCTTGTAGTTAAAAAGCATAAACATAATGGTTATTTTAAAAATTCTTATTAGTCACTTTGCTAAACACTTTAAGTACATTAAAAAAAACTCGCTGCCATTTTGCATATGTATGTATGTACACACACACACATTTGAGGCTAGCATTTAATCCCATTTGTGGATAAGAAATCTTAAGCTTACGGAGGTGAACTAGCTTATTCAAGATCATAGAGCTGGCAGATGGAGGAGGCTGATAAGAACACAAATTAGAGAAACTCAAACTATGTACAAGTAAAGAAGGTGGACATGGGAATTGCCAATGAGATCTGCAGTTTTAATTACCCAGGAACCTAACAGACTATATTTCCATAGCAACTAAAGAGTGATATTAAAGCATTCACCTTATTATTCATTCTTGTGAACTAAGACACGTTTTTACATAAATTTTAACAACCAAAATAAACACCTAAGGCTTTTAGTACATGTAATTATTGGTTTAATGGATGACCACATATGGAATCCAGAACTATTTTTGGTATGGCCTTCATTCATTTATTTCCTTTTCAACCATAGATTGCTTAGAGTTAATTTCCCCTTAGAATTAAACTTCGGCAAGTAAACTGAGATAAATAGTAACTATAGATTTCAGCAATGAATCCCAACCTGCTTGGTCAAAATCCCAACCCATGGTCAAAATTAAGTGCAAATGTCCAATGATGTGGCCTAAAAATGATAAATCTATCCTTAGATAGGGGTCTCATCAAAGGGCTGTGGATAAACGGAAATTCCAGAAGTGTTTTAAGGATAGCAAAAAAAAAAAAAAGTACCCAGGATTTTTTCTATAGAAACTCTTACCTGTACTTTTGTGACAAAAACAGTCAACTATTGCCCAAGACTTTGTTTGGCTCCTTTTAATCTCTAAACAGCCTTCCCTACATTAGTAATGAGTGCAAAAATGTAATATGAAGCCAAACCTACTGCTCAATTTTTCCAGTTAGCAGTTCACTAAGAGAAGAATGAAATTCAATCCTATGAAAAGAATTCTAGAAGTATCTGCAGTGAACTGAAATAATATGGGAGGAATGAAAAAAATAAATATACCTTAAAAAAAGAAAGATCAGGCTTTTAAAATTCTAACAGGAGAATATCCTACTGCCACCTGAGAAATGGATCATTAAGCTGTGCCCCGTTATGTGGAAAAGTTATTCCCTTATCTGCCTGTATAACACAAGCACCTAAGTTGGACATCTTGTTTTATTTTCCTCCCCAGAGGATTTGATATCATTCTATTCAAGTCTAGAAAACACGGAGCTTTCTGTTCTTGATACTGTTTGTTAGCTTCTTTCTCAGGAGGTCTTTCTGCTGAATTTCTTACTTGAGATTTTTATAAGATTTTAAATTTAAGTGTTGAGGAACAGAGATTAAAGAGTGGGAATCCATGATGTTCATGAATATTTAAATTAAAAAGTACATATATCAAATACAATGAAAAGTGTTTTCTATTTAAAATGGATACATAAAAAAATCTAAAGGTGCTCTGCTAACACCATGAATCCATAGTCACCAGACTGTCAGAGTAGTATGGGCTTGAAATTGTGTTTTCACAACCATCCTTGTACATACAGAAATATAGCTTGTTGTGAAACCAGAGCAGATCACATGGAGTTATATTACTGGAGAAAGTATGTGGCAAGGCCTGGAAATTCCTAATGGAAGAATGGGAATGGGGATGACTAGAGATCAAGCCCAAGAAACTTATCAGAGTGGGAAAAATATCCAGGTGAGAAATTCTTTCACATCTTTAACCAGCCCAACATATACAAGGTCAAGATTGGAGGAGCATGGGCATGGGCAATAAAAAGGGACATGCCAGCTTCTGTGCCACCCTCTGAATTTGTCTGGGATTAATTAGACTTGTTAGTAAAATGCCTTGATTTTTAGTGAATTCAAGATGTGAAGAACTAGTTTCATAATATATATTCAGGCATAAATCATGTTAAAAATGCAAGATAATTAGCCACATGCAAAACCCATAACTTCTGAGCTAACAATAAGAGATAACAGAAATCACTTTAATCAAGGTAAATATAGGTAAGATTCAAAGCTCAATGTCAGAAACCAAGTGGATAGGAAGGATACATCCACTTTTCTTTACCTGTACTCAACACACTCATCACAGAATCTTCCCTACTTATAAACATTCAGGCTGGGTAAGGTGTGCACAAATCCATGACCCTTAAGTCTGAAGTCATCCTACACAGTTGGACTGTTAGTGGGGATGCTGATGATGTATTAATTGCTCTGGTACATAACTTTGTTTCTAGGAAGGGTTTGTATAGGGAGTATCTTTATTAATATCATTATTAGTTAAATGTGATATTAGTCATGGTTCAGTAGAGAAACAGAACTGAAATACATATATTTCACATGTTCCCAGCATATTTAGGAACAACCAGCCATCAGCTGGTTGTTTATGGTTTAACTCCATAAAACTCTGTTCAGGTATCAAATATGCAGTCATACAGAGCCTTGCTTCTTAAAAGCATTTATGCAGCAGTACCCAATGGTGATATTTTGTATATCTCTATTGCCTACTCACACCATTTGACCACCAATGCCATCTTAATCATTGGCCATAGAGTCATTAGTACCTTTTAATCTAATCAAATTAGTGAGTCAATTCTAAGAACCCCAGAACCAACTCATAAATCTCTCTTATCCTTAAGATTCTGTTTCTCAAGAACCATTCTTGGTACCAAAAGAGTCCTAAGAGTCAGAGTTCAGCAGAGAAAAAGAACAGATAGAATGTATACATATATAAGTAAATTAAGAGGAATTGGATCATGAGATCATGGGAATTGGCAAATCCAAATTCTATAGGTCAATGTAGTGAGTTGGGAAAGCCAGTGGAGATTTTGATGAATTCCCAGGAGGAGCTGGCTGGCTGAAGTAGAGATAGAAATTCTTCTTTTCTGTCTGCTGAAATCATCAGTGTTCCGTTTTAAAACTTCATCTGATTGAATGAGACATCTCTCATTGCTGAAGACAATCTCCTCTGTTGGTTACAGATTTAATCAGCCGTAGATGCCATCAAGTAACTAATGATTTAAATTCATGAAATACTCCATAGTAATAACCAGGACTGTGCTTGTTTGACCAAACAATCGGACACTATAGCCTAGCCAAGTTGACACAAATCAGCCACCATACATATTTATTGAAATGGACGTGAGAAGAAGGAATACATTTCATTCTATTTAGGTAGACCCACACCAAATGTGGGGTTTTAAGGTCCCAAGCATGTCTATTTGTATTCTTCAGGAAAATGCTTAGTCAGAATTAGAGATGGAAGACCTTTATTGGAAAAATATTTTATTAGGACACAGGAGATAGAGAGCAAGAAAAGATAGGAAGAGTCTTTAGATGACATTCCATTATGACACTTGAGAAAGGATGGAGGAAAGGTAGGAGGAGCAGGTAAGAAGAGTCTCCTATTCATCACATCTCCAAGATAGTGTAAGCCAGGTCACTGGCAAGTCCTCAGTGCAAAGATTGTCCCCAGTAGAGCCCCACCTCACATAGAAATGACCTGGCTCTAGTACCTTTGCCATGCTCAGTCCTTGGCTGGAGCAGCTGGATTAGTGAATAGCCTCAGTGTCAAGGCTGCAGGGGATCCCAAAGGTGTGGTGGCTGGGTCAATCTTGAAGGGAGATCTGAGCAATGTCCTTTCATGACTACCACCACATCATTCACCCCTGAACCATAAAACTCTTCTGCCCTGCAATTATTCCCCAAATGTTGGTTAAGTCCAGAATACAGGTGGAAATTTTATAATAAAGTTTTCTGTTGTGTGCCATTGCTGCCAGAGCTTGGGTTCTAGGTTCTTGGCTACATCGCAAGAAAGAATTTAGAGATATTATAGGTGAGGAGGAGATGAGGAGAGTAAAAGAATTTATTAAGAAAAGAGATAGTATGCTCCCCCCAAGTGTGATTGCAGGTATCTTCCAGGCAGAGAGATGTGCCACAAGGCTGGGCTGGTTTTTTTTAAGGCTGATCTTTCCTCCTACCTCTTCCCCATGTTAAGGAGCTGTATTAGTCAGCCAAAGGGGTGCTGGTGCAAAATACCAGAAATTGGTTGTTTTTTATAAAGGATATTTATTTGGGGAGGAGCTTACAGATACCAGGCCATAAAGCATAAGTTACTTCCCTCACCAGTCTATTTTCATGTGTTGGAGCAAGATGGCTGCCAATGTCTGCAAAGGTTCAGGCCTCCTGGTTTCTCTGGGCTCAGTTCCTCTGTTTTCTCCACAAGGCCAGTTGTAGACTATCATGCTCTCTCCGTGGAGCTCCAGCTTAAGACTTCAGCATCAAACTCCAACATCAAAACTCCAACATTAAAAGCCCTCAACTCCGTCCTTTGCCATACCTTTTATCTGTGAGTGCCCACGCACCAAGAGGTGGGGACTTAATGCCTTAATGATGTGACCCAATCAAAGCCCTAATCATAACTTAATCACACCCAGGTACAGACCAGATTACAAACATAATCCAATATCTGTTTTTTGGAATTCATAACCATATCAAATTTCTGGAGGAGGGATCTTAGTTATTTGCTGTCCTGATTGGTTGCCTTTCTGCCTTCCTATTGGTTTGTACTATGGGCCACTCAGGTTGCACTTGTTGGGTTTCAGGTAACCAATGGAGAGACATTTCTGTTTGGAGTTATCTGGGGCTTCTTTTGAGCCTGGGAGTTCCAAATGGGACCTCAAGACTAGGGTCTTGGCAGAATTTTTAGCTTTGTTTTCAAGCAGCTGCCTTTCCTCATAGGGTTTCTGGATGGGGTCTTGTGGTTATATTCTTTGCTGGGTCTCAGCAGTGATGGTTGTAGCTTTGCTCTGCCCACCAGCCTTCCCTATAGTTTCCTGTACTAACCTGCTTTACCATGATACATATTACTCATCATTCAATATAATCTTTCTTGCTGATCCCAAACACAGACCCATGATTCTTCTCAACACAACTCTCCAGGAAGCCACTATGTTGTAATAAATTTGTCACATGGGATAAAACCTAACTGCTATCTCTGGTTAGATCTTTGACCTTTTTCTTCAGACAGGTGCAAGGATATAGGGGAATGAAATGGTATGAAACTCAAATCTGGGATTCACATATGGGTGATTTGCTGGGCAGCAACACATTTTCAGTGACTCTATATATGACTTCTTTCAAAATATATATACACTAAGCTGAAAAAATACATATACATAGATTTTTTAATTTAATCAAGGAAGCCAAATTTGTGATCATAATTTAAATATAGCCATTCAATAGACAAACTCTTCAACCTCTGAACTAGACTTTCTTTTGCATATAATTGATTTCTTTATTTTAGTGTGAGACTCAGTTTCCTACTTCTTCAAACTGTTGGACCCCCAAATGCTTTGCTGACACTGCACTTCTTGGCATATCTGTGTATGTGTGTATGTGCTTGTGTCATTCTCAGCACAATTGGAAGCAAGTCAGAGATGACTGCCTCAAGGTTTATATCTTTTTATAGAGCAGTTGGCATAATCTTCACATTATGGCTATTATTCTTTAATGTAAAATGGAATAATACCATTACAGTGGAGATCAAATTGGGTTTTGCCCATCCACTTCTAACATCTCTTTGAAAATTTTCATATCTTAAGGTCCCTCTAGTTGGGAAAAAATCCCTAGAGCAAGAGTTCTCTAAGGAGTTATGCTTAGGTATTAAATTTTTCCTCTGGGCAAATCTTCTGACCCAGAAAGATTTATTTTAAAACTTTTACAAATAATCCCATCCCTATTCATATACTTCTCCCTCCATTCTAATTACATTTTTTAGCAATATGAAAACAAATTTGTCACTATTCTTATAACAGATGAAGTTGGTTTTAACCTGAGCTGAGTAAAACCCCATTGCCCTTTTCAATATTTATTTTCTGAATCTTTATCAATGTGTCAAGCTGAAATTTTTCTTCCTGATTTGATTGGATTATTGAAAGGAAGAGGAGATGGGAATACTGAATAACTAATTAAACATTGGGGCTATTCTGAAACTACATCCTGGGACACAAACAGAATCCAGAAATATGGGCTGAGTGAATTTTGCCCTTGGTCACCACAATTAGAGGTGCAAAAGATTTCATGTAAATATGTGAGCTTAATTCTTAATGAATTAAGACTTGACCAAGCAATCAGGAGACAAATGTGAGAAGAAAAGGATATAAATTGATGGAATAAAGTATCACTGTAGGATTGAAGCACATCTCCTTTACATAAAGAAACTGAGAAAAAAACAGAATCAATGTAACATTTACTTTTTTCTTGCATCCAAACTTATTTGAGTGCTGTGTCTTACAAGCAAGTTTGCTGTGGATATGCCAGATATGCAACAGACATCTTGTATGGCTTGTCTAGGAAGATGTAAGGGGTGAGTATTGGTGTTTGTGATTATACTGAGAGAGTTAGTACCTCTCACTTTACTGTTTTCACTAGATCTTAACTGAATCTGCCCTGTGGTTAATTTCTTCTCATTTCCTTTTATAACCACTTGCATTCAAGGATTTTCATAGAGCATGGAGAGGCTTCTAGGATTGGGAAAAAATAAAGATCTGGATTTTGTTTTACACTAGATTGTAAATGTATGCAGACACCCTAACAATTTGGTGACTTACCCAATGACAACCAGGTTACAGAAAGGGCCTGTGGAAGACTTTGACAAAGAGATCACCATAAGAGAGTCAGATACATATGGCGGATACTGTTTAGGCCAGGTTCACGGGTATTCAACCTGTGCAGTTGCACTGGACGCTGAACTATAAACTCCACACTTCGTTTCATGCTTTCCTGTCATTGTCCTAAATGTCTGAATAAGTTTTGAACAACAGGCCCTGCATTTTCATTTTGCACGGAGCCTCATGAATTATGTAGTCAGTCCTGACTGTAGCCCTCTCCTACAGGCCACCCTAGCTCTTGTCCATTTGAAATAAGACTTCATTTAAGTGGTTTGTCTCCTTATAGAAATGCTGGATGGTGAGGGTAGGATTACAGGTCAGCCCTCACTGGCTTATTTCATTCTAAAACCTAGTCAGAGAAATTGTTATTTTCCAGGGGTTGGAGGAGGAAGTGATCTAATTACTATTGGCTCATCACTTTAGCTTTCACGAGAAGATAAGTGGCATAATTAAGATTTACAACCAATTTCTGGCCAGGTTGTATTGACCAGTAGAAAAGGGCCCACTGTTTCACTTAAATGAAAACAATTTCTCAGGTTGAACTTAAGCTTGTCAGCATGACTTCTTGACTTCCATTTCCAAGAAGAGAGAAACTTAGTAATCCGCCAATAAATTCTTCCAGAACAAGCTGACACCTACCAGATTTACTTTATTCCAACCAAGGATAGTGAATACAATGTGAAAATGAAGAATTCTATTTTATATATTCACAGATAGAAAAGCTTAAACATTAGAGTTACTTAAACAAAATATGAAACCTCAGCTATCCATCCATTGGTGGAGAAGTGGTGTGATACAAATGATTGGACACTGAATTTCATAAGAACCCACAAAATCAACATTTGAATATTCCTTTCCACTGATCATGTGCATGACCTTGGGCAAGTCAAATTTTCTAGGTCTCAAGTTTCTCATCTGTAAAATGAGGATTATTCTACTAATACCATAGAGTTAATAGTAGATTAATGGCAAACCCCAAAGGTCTATGGAGATCACCTAGAAGTTTATGCCAAAGGGAGTCAATGGAAAATAAAGAAGATGATTGACAGAGAGAAGTAAGAGAGAACCCTGGCATATTGGATATAATACATATATTCAATACTTGTGGAAGTAAATATGAGGGATAGCAATCCTTAATAGATTGAAAAAGAATAATAAATGGCCCAAGAACATCAGGGATAGGTGAGGCAGGAGTGGTGGTTGGGTGGGTAATATTTGCTGGGCACTCACTATGTGCCAGTCATTTTGTATAAGCACCTAAAAATCATGCCCTGTTTAATGGTAACAACAACTTTGTGAAACCATTGTTATAGTACCCATTCTACTAATATAGCCTGTGCATAAATTCAAACTTATTTTATATCTAAATATGCCTAGAAAGCCAACTGAGAAGTATAAACTCTATAGGCTTTGGATATTCAGGGAGGATGCAAGCCAAATCTGTCAAACTGGAATGTGGAGGGTTCATGCTAAAAGCTTACCTGGAATGTGGGGGATATGTGTTAACTCAAGCTTACTTGGAGAATGTGGGGGATATGTGTTAAATCAAGCTGGAGGAAATAACCTATCTAATACTCAGATAAAACACCTGAAGAAACGAACAAAAAGTTCTTTTGCATACGAGCACTGTTTGACTCCCCACTCTTATATCCTCTGTATAAAAGGGACCCAAAAATTCTATTTGGGACTTGGTTTTTATCAGGACAAGAGTCCGCTGAGTTTGGCTGGTCAAAATAAAACTTTCTTCTCAGAATTCTCGTGTCCTGGCCTTCAATACCACATACACCTGACTTCTTTCTGCTACTATATTTCTGGGGGCTTGTCTGGAATTGCACTGAGAAGGTCAGAGGTGGCAACAGTTGTTTGCCTCTCCTGAATGTCTCTAAGGAGGCTGGGAGGGCCCAGGCAAAACCCAGCCCTGGGTGCTCCTGGACTCCCCTTTTTAGTCCAGAAGGAGGTTGTGGACTTCGTCAGAGCCCTCCCAGAAGAATCAGGGGAACTGGAAAGTTTAAGAGACCCTGAGAATGAAGCAAGGAGCACTGCGCACCAGATGGGTAAGACCCCTAGGGGCATAGTGCAGGAAAAGTCTAATTCTAAAATTAGGAGGGGAGCCTGATCAGCTATCAAAAGGAGGAGGCCCCTGTATTCCTGAGAATACAGGAAGAAGCTGCCTTCTCTCTAAGTCCAAGAAAAGGAAAAGGGGGTGGTCCAAGAAAAGGAAAAGGGGGTGGAGACTGAGTGAGATGCAGAAAATCACTTCTGCAGGGTGAGTGTGGAGTTCTGATCCATGGGTCTGTGGTGACCTCATATGGTCAAGGGTGGTCTGGAAGCCCTCCCTGCAAAGGGACCCTCTTCCAAGTCAAGGGTTTATACCAACCTGCTGTGGTTAAGAGGTGCTTTAAGCTCCCACCAGGGATGCGGCCAGAGACGGAAGAAGTATAGGCTTGAATGAGTGTTGTGCAGCATCGGCACTGGGTGGAAACATGGGAAACATACAAAATAGGACACCGGTAGGTTGTATGCTGAAAAACTTCCTCTGTGCATTCCAAGGTGATGTATATGGCATAAGGTTCCAGCCAGGAAAGCATAGAATGCTTTGTGAATTAGAATGGCCAACTTTCAGTGTGGGCTAGCCCCAGGAGGGCACTTTAGATCCCCAGATCATCTGTAAAGTCCACAACATAGTAACTGGAAAACCAGGGCACCCAGACCAGTTCCCCTACATCGATGCCTGGCAAAACGCTGTGAGTCAAAGGCCACCCTGGTTAGGGAAGTGCACGACTAAAGAAGCCAGGATTTGCCTAATACAAAAACCAAGGACTGCTGTCCCAGGGACAAGACCAAACAAACACCATGCAAAGAGTCCAGAGAAAGTGCACCCCAAATCCAGTGCCAACCCACCCATTTTAGAAGGGTCAAGTGAAAATGACCTCCTGCCACCTTATGCAATTGCTCCTACCATGGCAGTGCTGAGAAATGAGAATGAGCACGTTTCACTTAAGCAGTGCTCCGTTGTCACTGTTATCTGCACTGGGAAGTGCAATGCCCAGACCATCCCCACAGTTGCCTTTATCACCATCTGCACCAGAAAGGATACCCACATTATCCCTGCATTTATCACTATCTGCATCAGAGAGGGCATCTACACGATACCTGCAGCTATTTTTATCACTATCCACATCAGAGAGGGCACCTATACCATTACAGCAGCTGTCTTTGTCACCTTCCCCATGCCAAAAAATGCAACCCAGTTGCCTCTGCAGCTGGTTGCCCCTGGCAACACAGTGCCAAGTATCAGTCAAGAAGGAGTCCCTGAAAAACAGCAGGGACTGAAAAACAGATCACAGGGAGTCCCAGAGGCAGAGAGAACAGAGAAAAAGGAGGTCCTACAGTTACCTCTCCATGAAGCCCGGGCCCCCAATTTATTACAATGCAGATGGTCAGGTTTAGGGGGGAAACCTGACATTTATCTACCAGCCCTTTGCTACAACGGACCTCTTTAACTGGAAAAGCCACATCCCACCATTCTTGGAAAAGCCTCAAGCCATGATAGACCTTTTCCAGTCCATCACACAGACCACAAACCCACCTGGGCTGATTGTAAATAACTTATAATGACTTTATTAAACCTTGAAGAAAGAATGTGTGTCATGCAGGGGACTCTAACCTGGCTTAGGGAGTACCCACCGGAGGGAACTCTGGACAGTTATCAATATGTCCGCTCACAGTTCCCAGATGAGGATCCCCAGTGGGACCCCAATAGCGCAACCGTGCTCAACCGACTAGAAATGTTCCATAGAGCCTTAGTTGAAGGATTCAGGGTGGAGAGCTGGAAGGCAGTAAACATGGCAAAAACCACCCAAATCCTACAAGTTCTCAATGAGAGTCTGGCTCAATTCTATGAGAGACTGTGTGAAGTGTTCCATGTATACATGCCCTTTAACCCAGATGCTCCTGAAAGCCAAACAATGGTCAGTGCAACATTCATTGAACAATCACAGGCTGACATCCAAAGAAAGCTACAGAAGTGGGATGGCTTCACTGGTATGAATATCTCTCAGCTCATAGAAATAGCCACTAAGGTTTATGTCAACCATGATGTAGAAACAAGGAGGGATGAAAAAGAAGGTAGATCTTCTGGCAGCGGCAGTAGTTGAAAAATCCAATCCTGTGTCAAGGAGAGTAAACTTGGAAACCCTGCCCCAAGGAGGGGGATGGGACCACCCCTAGGGTGAAATCAATGCACGTACTGCAAGGAGGATGGACATTGGAAGTGAGAATGTCCTAGCCGGCCACTCAACCCCGTCACTGCAGCCAAAACATTAGCCAGAAAAGCTAGCAGAGCATCACAAACCAAACCTTGGGTTCATAAAAATTCAGGAAAAAATCCTGCAAATCAGATCATTGGACTGGCAGGAATAGAGGACTCTGATAGAGATTATTAGGACAGACTGGGCTCCTATTCTCTTGGCCCCACGGAGCCTATCATTTGAGTCCAAATTGGGGGCCGCTCCATACATATGATGGTTGACACTGGGTCTCAACATTCTGTAATGACCAAGCCAGTTGGTCCTCTATCAAAAAGGCAAGCCACTATCATAGGGGCAACTGGCAAAAGTACCCAATGACCCTTCCTCCAAGCCAGGACCTGTAACATTGGAGATAAGTAGGTCACTCATGAATTCCTTTATATTCCAAAGTGCCCAGTTCCCTTCCTGTGTGCAGCCCTGCTGTCTAAACTCTAGGCTCAAATTACCTTTAATGCCACAGGGCAATCCACATTAATACTGGGACCACAAAACCCTCCGAAAATAGTGCACTCTACAGGGGGAATGGAGATTGTTTGCCTCAGCAAAGCTGGCCAACCCATGGCCATGCAGCTCCTCTTCAAAAATGTGCCCAAAGTATGGGCAGAGGACAAACCAACAGGGATGGCACAGAACATTCCTCCAATGATTATTGAAATAAAGCTCATAGGGAGTCCAGTAAGCATAAAGCAATATCCAGTTCCACACAAAGCGCAAGAAAAAGTCTGGCTACATATTCAGAGGTTACTGAATGAAGGCATATTAAAGCCATGCCAGTTTCCATGGAATACCCCACTCTTTCCAGTTAAAAAAGGTGATGTGGATTACAGCCTGGTCCAGGATTTATGAGCAGTTAATTTGGCAGTAATAACTCTCCATTCAGCAGTTTCTAATCCATATACTCTTTTCAACCTAATACCCTTATTGGTAATCTACTTTTCGTGCTTAGATCTTAAGGATGCCTTCTTCTGCATTTGGAGCCAACTGCATTTGCCCCGGAGCCAACTGATGTTTTGACTTTACATGGGACAATCCAAACTCAGGCAAAAAACAGCAGCTAACATGGACACGACTGCCTTAGGTATTTAAAAATGTACCCACTATTTTTGGACAAGCCCTGGCCAGTGATCCTTTAAGCCAGAAAGCCATAAATGTTTTCTTCTCCAATATGTAGATGACCTCATCCTCATAAGTCCCACCTACCAAGACTGCGCTGATGGAACCCATGCCCTTTTAAAGCATCTACAGCAAAAAGGCTCTCAGGTTCCTGAGGAAAAAAACCAAATCTGTGCGGGCAGCAGCGGGCCTCCAGGAGGGTCGGCGGTTGGCCGGGTGGGCTCTCCGGACAGGGGCTGCCTCGCGGTCGAAGGAGAGGAGGGGGTTCGGCATGAAGCCGTTGGGCCCTCGCTCTCTCCGCTCAGGCACGGGGGACGCGCGGTGCAAGCAAGACCACCACGGAGACAAGGTCTAGGCACAAGTCTACTTTATTGTTGAAGGGGACATGGTTTTATAGGGTCTAGGGATATGTAAAGGGACTTGATTGGTGCCGGTGGGTGCTGTTGCTTGCGTAGGCGGTTACTGGACAGTAGGCGGTTACTGGACAGTAGGCGGTTACTGGACAGTAAGCTGGCTAAGAGGTTAGGAGCAAGGGAGGGGAAGGGGAAAGTGTGGGCTGTCTAGATAACGGCTAGGTGGAAGACGGAGAAGGGGAGAGGAGGGGCAGCGCTGGCTGCCAATACTGGGCGGGAAGGAGACGGGGACAAATCTGCCTACCTCAGGTCAAATATTTAGGTTATAAAATAGTGCAGGGGTGCCATGAATTGGGACTTGAAAGAATGAAAGCAATCTGTGGTTTCCATGAGCCCAACACCCACTGGAAGCTACGAGGGTTCCTCAGAGTGGCTGGATTTTGCCACAACTGAATCCCCAATTTTGGGGTCCTCACATGCCCTTTATATGAAGCCACAAAGAGGGAAGAACATGATCCCCTGCTCTGGGAAAACCCACAGAAAAATGCTTTTGCTGCTCTCAAACAAGCTCGAATGGAAGCACTGAGCCTTGGGCTTCCAGATCTCAGTAAACCACTTTACTACCAAAGAATCACAGTAGGAGTGCTCACTCAGTACCTCGGTTCCTAACAAAAACCTGTAGCATATCTCTCCAAACAACTGGACACTGTAGCCCAGGGATGGCCCTCATGCCTGCAAGTGGTAGCAGCTGCAGCAATGCTAACACTAGAAGACATAAAATTAATTCTTGGGCAGCCTATAATTGTCCAGGTTCTGCATGTGGTCATCACAATCTTAGAAGCCAAAGGAACATACTGGCTAACTAACAGCTGTCTGGTTAAATATCAAACCCTATTATGTAAAAATCCAGCCAGCCAACTGGAACTTGTAAAAAAAAACCCTAAATCCTGCCACCCTGCTACCCATGGAGCTGGGGGTTCCAGCACATAACTGCCTGGAAACATTGCAAGAAGTATATTCTACCTGGCCAGACCTCTAAGACCAGCCACTGGCAAATCCTGATATGGAGTTTTTCACAGATGGGAGTAGCCTTATGCAGGGCAGCAACTGGCAAGCAGGATATGCTATAGCAACATCTGAGACCACAACAGAGGCCCAGCACCTCCTGGATAACCCATCAGCACAGACAGCAGAACTCATTGCCCTCACCTGAGCCCTACAGCTTGTGGCTGGGGCCAAGGCTAACATCTACACAGAGTCCAAATATGCCTTCCTTTCCCTACTTGCTCATGGAACCTTATACAAACAGAAAGAACTCATTAACTCAGGAGGAAAAAGCATTAAATATGGCACACAGATTCTGGAACTACTAGAAGCAGTTTGGGAGCCTATCAAAGGCTGTGATATGCTGCAAGGGACACCACACAAGTCACAGCCCTGTTGCTCAGGGTAATCAGAGGGCAGACACTGAAGCAAAAAGAGTGGCATGGGAAAGATCCCTATCTGAAAACTTGGCTGCTGTTCTCATTTCTCAATCTCTTAATTATCAGAAACTCCAGTATACACTGCCTTCTCTCATCCTGCAACCTCCTAATCATCAGGAGCCACGATATACTCAAGTCGAGAAAGAGTGGATACTCTCTGAGAGTGGGACACAAGGAGCAAATGGATGGTGGACATTGCCTGATCACAGAATTGTTGTGCTACAAATATTAGCCAAAACTGTAGTTCAAAACTACCATGAGAACACACACTTGGGAAAAACACATCTTAAAGAAGTGTTAAAAAGATTCTTCTACATCCCAAGTCTAGCCACTGTCACCCATGCCATATGCCAGTGGTGCATGACATGTACAAAAAAAAAAACCTTGCCAGGGGCCCATAGGAGCCCCAGGAGTCCAAAGAATTGGCAGTATGCCTCTTGAAGATCTAGTAGTTGACTTCACTAAAATGCCACGATCCAGAAGCTATGAATATCTCCTAGTCCTCATCGGAACCTTTTTTGGCTGGGTGGAAGCCTTTCCCACTCCAACAGAAAAAGGTGAAGAAGTAGCCAATGTTCTCCTCAGGGAAAGCATTCCTTGCTATGGGCTACCCCTCTCAATTGGCCCTCACAACAAACCTGCCTTCGTCTCTGAAATCACTCAAAAGATTGCCAAAGCACTGCGCATCAGATGGAAACTACACACCACTTTTGTCCTCAAAGCTCAGGGAAAGGAGAGCAAATGAACTGTACAATGATGACTTACATTACGAAGATTTACCAAGAAACTGGACTAACATGGGTGCAAGTACTTCTGAGTGCTCTCCTCCAAGTTCAAGCCAGCCCAAGTTGAAAGCTAAGCCTAACCCCTTATGAAATCCTCTTTGGGAGATACCCCCCCTTTAATCCAAAATATAGAAGGGGATCTCAGAAGAAAAGGACACTTACCAATTGCTCAGCAAATGATCAGCTTAGGAAAAACTACAAAACCTGCATCACTGGGGCCAAGAAAGGGCCCCCATTAGCTTAAGCAGCTCCATACACCCACACAAGCTGGGAGATGCAGTCTGGGCCAAAGACTGGAATTCAGCTCCACTAACCCCTTGATGGCGAGGACCCTATCTTATCATTTTATTCACCTCCAGTGCAGTTAAAGTAACTGAAATCACTGTGGATACACCATAGCTGGGTCAAGCGAGCTGTACCAGAGTCCTGGACCTGTATTCCGGATACCCACAACTCAACGAAACTCATCTTGTGAAAGAACAAAACACCAAGCCCTGCTCCAGTCACACCCCGGAAGCTGATTGGTCCACACACAGCCAAAGGTTGAGGATGAAACACTGAGCTCTGTTCCAATCACACCCCAAAAGCTGATTGGTGTACACACAGCTGAAGAATAGGAATCTGGATTAATCCCAGTTACAATGCCTCTTCTGGTTATTTTGCCTACTCCTAGCCCTGACCCTCCCCTGGTCCCAGGTTGGCACCACAGAGCAGGAGCCATGTATTCAAAAGGTGTGAATGGGGGCCCATGTCAATACTACATTAATATATCATAGCCATTACTCCTGCAAGAGCCAGATAACCACCTGGCAATTTCAGGGAATCTCCTATAGTGTCTGTAACATATCTGGCCAAATAACCTGCTTTAACCCCAAATCCCCAACAGCTCCCATAAATGGGAAATAAGGATGCTTAATCAAAATGGGGAGCTACTTAACTCTACCCCAGTCACTAGCCAGAAAGAGTGTCCCTCCTATTTGATACATGTCAAGTTATAGACTCCAGGATACCATGGAACACCAAATGTGGAGGGCTCAGCTGAGAGGAGAAATATACTCATAACAATAAGTATTTGTGTGCTCCAGAAATGAAAAGTGCAGCCCAAGGTGGAGGGGCTTCTGGTGTAAATACATAGGTGCATATTACTGCCCCTACTGGTCCTGTGTCACCTGGGCCACCTGAAACACAGACACAACTAAACAAACAGCCATCCTTACCAAGGGTATGGCCCTGGCTAATTGCCCACATGGTCAATGTAACCCCTTAAACCTCACCATCCCTAAACCTGAATCCTGGTAGACCCAGGGAATCCAAATGGGCCTCTGCATTGATGGTAAAGGAATAGACCCAGGAGCCTACATCTGGGTTGGGTATCGGGAACACCCAGTCACAAGTAAAGCCCACTCCGTGATCTACGCCTTCTATGAAAAAATGGAAAAGCCCTTTTCCATTCAACAAGCAGCAAAAAATCTCTTCAAAAACTTAGCTAAAGTAGTAGGGGCAGTCTTAAATGTCTCCTTATGCTATGTTTGTGGAGGTACTAGTATGGGAGACCAATGGCCCTAGGAAACTAGAAAATACAATTACAGCCAACCATATAATGAAACTGGCCACCCAGCCATCCCCCAAGATAATATGTGGCCATTGCAAACTTCTGTTATAGGAAAATATTGTGCTTCAAGGGCCTGACTAAATTCCTTTA
The DNA here is from genome assembly GCF_030445035.2 of Dasypus novemcinctus. Classification (NCBI taxonomy): domain Eukaryota; kingdom Metazoa; phylum Chordata; class Mammalia; order Cingulata; family Dasypodidae; genus Dasypus; species Dasypus novemcinctus. Next base: position 52,036,951 of record NC_080673.1, on the reverse strand, counting down.
TCTGTTGGAAACCTAACTTGTACAGAGGGAAAATTCCAAAATTATACCACCAATGCAGCAGAGCCTTGGGGAACATGGAATGAATCTGACTTCAGTCTTATAAATTGTACTTTCCCCAAATTAATCACAGCATGGAACTCCACTGCAAAAAGCCCCTTTACTGCCCCAAATTGTCTGTACTGGATTTGTGGAAAGGTTGCATTCCAAGAACTTCCCCAAAATTGGTGTGGTACTTGTATGGTCGGTACAATAAAACCCTCCTTCTTCCTCATTCCCTTAACAGAAAGGAAAGAGCTAAGCCAGCCAGTATATCAAAACATAAGAGAAAAAAAGGCTATCATTACCTGGGGAGTGAAGAAAGACTCCTTGAGTGTATAATCCAATACTATGGGCCAGCAACTTGGGTAGAGGATGGCATGTGGGGTTATCAAACCTCTATTTATATGCTAAACTGAATCGTCTGCTTATAAGCCATGGTAGAAATAATAACTAATGAAACAGCCCATGCTCTAAATTTACTGGCCCAACAGCAAACTAAATTCAGAAACGCTATCTATCAAAACCGTCTCGCCCTAGACTATCTCCTGACAGCTGTAGGAGGAGTTTGTGGAAAATTCAATCTCTCTAACTGCTGCCTTGAACCGGACAATACTAGAAAAGTTATTGATAAAATTACAAGCAAAATGGTAATAATTACTCATGTTCCAGTGCAGACCTGGAATGGTTGGAATTTACGTAATCCCTTTGGAAGTTGGTGGTCAATAGTAAACAATTTCAAACTTCTACTGGGAATAATTGCTTTTCTCGTAGGAGGATGCACCATACTTCCTGGCCTCCTCCCTTTCACTGTAAACAGAATGTGCACCCTAATAAATGGTAGTAAAAATTCAGACAGCTGCCCATCTGGTGGCTCTATATACATATCAGTCAGTCCAGAGAGACTCTGACAATAGTGATGCCAAAGCTTAATAACCTTAAGCAGGCATCAAAGGGGGGAAGTAATAATATAGCCGGTGCATAAATTCAAACTTGTTTTATATCCAAATATGCCTAGAAAGCCAATTGAGAAGTATAAACTCTATAGGCTTTGGATATCCAGGGAGGATGCAAGCCAAATGTGTCAAGTTTCCCTGGAATGTGGGGGATATGTGTTAACTCAAGCTTACCTGGAATGTGGGGGATATGTGTTAAATCAAGCTTACCTGGAAGAAATAACCTATCTAATACTCAGGTAAAACACTTGAAGAAACTAACAAAAAGTCCTTTTGCATACAAACACTGTTTGACTCCCTACTCTTACATCCTCTGTATAAAAGGGACCCAAAAATTCTATTTGGGGCTTGGTTTTTATCAGGACAAGAGTCAGCTGAGTTTAGCTGGTCGAAATAAAACTTCCTTCTCAGAATTCTTGTGTCCTGGCCTTCGATAACATGTACACCTGACTTCTCTCTGCTATTACACTACAAGTAGACTGATGTCTAGAACATTTCATTAAATGCCACCAAATCACACAACTCTGAAGTGGTTATTGGGATTCAAAATAAGATGCAATTTAAACCACAGTCTATATGTCCAGAAGAACTGTTTAAGGAAGCACAAGAAGTTAGAGGAGCTTCGTCAGGTCAATTAAATCCAGAATGCCAGGCTCCATCTGTAAAAGAAGAGACCAGGAAGATATTAAACCCTGTGAACAAGGTAAAGAGATGCTGGATGAATATCTGTCAAATAAAACCAGAATATTTTTTCTAGAATATTTGTCCTGTCTCTTTGCATCTCTCTAAATTCATGCATGTTTTCACACAGGCACATACACATACATGCATGCATGCTGAGAACCCCTACAAAGGAATGGGCTGTGGCAGTCCATTTTGTTTCCATCCCTTTGGCAGAAGGTAGAGGTTGAGATTTGCCATTGTTACACTTTGTGCTAGGAAAAGGCAACCACTTATGGCAGACTGCAGAATAATGACCTTGTTTCATGCATTCTGGGCTGGGACTAGATTCAGACAATGTCTGAAATGAAATCTAATCCTCAGATTCCCATTGGGAGGCAGGACTGGTAGAAGAATGTTAAGTAATGTTTAGATAGCTGGCACCTCACAAACATTTTCAACCTCAAGTTTTCATTTCTGTAGATATAGTCTGATCCACTATATCTGAATCTACATCTGGTTGAAGTCTGTACATAATGCTTTAGTTTGTACTGTCACCCAGCTGTCTCTTTTGGTTTTGTCAATATCCTTTGTTTAGCTTCTTTAAGGCAAGTGCTGTCTAAACTGCTTAGTTTTGTATACATGTTCCAACACCTCAGATTAATCTGAAGTGACTTGAATCCATATTCTTTCCCAATTCAGGCTTGAATTCAGTTGTTTACAGCAACAACTATTAAAAGAATAAATACCATCTTTAATCAAATTTTAAGATTGTTTTATTATCTCTTTGTAAAAAGTAAACCAAGCAAACATTTTTTCCTAGATTTTAGTGGAAACATTTCACACATAAGGGGAACATGGTACAATAAACAGTAATGAAATATTTAATTGGAAGAAAGTTGGGGTCAAAAACATGGAAGTAAATCCAAGAGGCAGCATTGATATTCATGCCAGGTTCTGAAAGAAAATTACAGTTTCTATGAAATGAGAAGCTCCCATGTCATTGAGCATATGGATAATGATCATTTTCAGGAATTCCACTTTTAAAGTCACAAAACAATGTGTAGATAAAATTACTCTAAAATTGTTTAATGAACAAATTCTCCTTTTCACATGAATATGTGAAATTTTGAAATTGTGAGAGAGCAATATAAATGTGGTGCCTTTTTTTGTTGCTTGAGATGAAAGACAAAGTAATCAAGATATTTTAGATGTAAATCAGAAACTTATCTAAAACAGCAAGGTTAAAGTCTACATAAAATACCTGAGAAATTATCTACTAATGCATGTTTTAATTTTTCCCCAAATTAACTTCTGCTTTTTTCAAAGTCTATAAGGGAGATTATAGGAATAATTTGTAGCAACTCAGTCTTAACTCCTTTCTTCCAGCTTCCCCTGCTCCCTGGGGAGAAGGTCTTCTGTTGAAGTGTCTATTTCAGAGGTGTAATTCTATTCCCAATGGGACCTGTCTGAAACACTTCAGAACAATTAGCAAATTATCATCTGTTTTCTTCTTCTTATGCCCCAACCCCCAGGGAAAAATGGACAACTGTCACATTGGTAATTGCAGCATTCCTTTTTCCTTTATCTTTTCCTGCTGACTCCTAATTCAAGTCTCATGCAAATACAGTTTTAGCGTTTAAAGAAAAAGGTCAAATTTGGCTTCAAAGAACCAAATTTATTTTCCAGTTCCATGATTTCTTTCCCCTTGGTAATTCACAAGGGAGTTGATTTCCATTTCATACCCCTGAGAATGAGTATTATCATATCACCATGAAACACTAAATTAGCTCCTATTATTGCTAAGCAGATAGTCTGAGGTTCGCCAATTGGAATTTATCCTTGCTGATTCCAGAGCTTCAGCTGCTGGGGAGCGGTAAAACCACACAGCGAACCAAGATGTGCCTAGTGTTCTCTCTTCAGGAATGAAAAATGACTAGCATTCAGGTTCTGATAAAGGGAAGGGTAATTTCATGCCAAATGACATTAGCACTGTGATCTGAATCTTTCACTATTAATTATTTTTTCTGAGAGTAAATGTACTTGAGAAAGGTCAGTACCTCTCACTTTTAAGCTCTCTCATTAGATACAGCACTAGACTCAAAGACCTTGTGAAATTGCAGTAGCTTAATGGATGTTTGAACTTCTCTCTAGGGGAACAGTTGAGCAATTATCACCACAAGAAGTCTGCCTTTCTTCTCTCTTTCCCTACAAATTTCAGTTTACCTGTCTTGGTTCCTTTTGGCTAAATGGGCAAATCCCAATGGCTGGAAGGGGTATTACTTTCAAGTTTGCAGAGTGTGAAAAAAGAGCCAACATAAGTGGTTCTGAGACTACGATCCTTGGGAAGTTCTATTCGCAACATTAGCTAATGGCTGGTGTTTGAATTTGGGGAGGGTTCCTACCATTTCCAGAAATGAAATGAGAGCTTACTGGGCCTAAACTGCAAATAATTTGGTTTAGGCAGAATACTTGCTTTCCTTCTGGGAGTCCAGTATTTCCATACATGCCAGGCAGAGGTGGACTACATGACCAAACTCCAATAAAACTTTGGATGCGAAGGCTCCACTGAGCTTCCCTGGTAGAGAACATTTCACACATGTCACAAATCCTTGCTGGAGGAATTAGGTAAGTCCTGTGAGACTCCACAAAGAAAGGACTCTTAGAAGTTTGCACTTGGTTTCTTCTGGACTTTTCTCATGTGTTTTTTCCTTTGCTGTTTTTTTTCCCTGTATCCTTTCACTGTAATAAATCACAGCCAGGAGCATGACTATGTGCTGAGTCCTGTGAGTCCCCTTAGTGAATCATCAAATTGTGGGATAGCTTTGGGGATTCCCTGACTTGCAAGGTATATAAAAAAAGGAATCTGACTCACTCGGTTTTTCACCTAGACCTTTAAAATTAAAGTCTGAAGATGTATCATTTTATTATTCGATATCCCTTTAGATAAGGGAACTTACATAGTATTTCGGATGCTGAGAAAGCTTCCATGTATATTGTAACCTTGGAAATAAGGCACCATTATTGTTTCTATACTTAAACTACTTATTTCCCTAAGAGTGTACTGCATTCTACTCAATTTGGGTATTGTGGCAGCTTTTGTTTTTAAAGAAGTTATTTTAGGAACCAATTATTTCCTCAGTAACACCACTAGTTTCCGTAGTGCTACAGTAAAAGGCTTGGGGTTCTGACCCTATTATTTTCCCTGAAGAACTTCGAGTTGAATTTTCTGAGAAATAGACATAGAAATAAAAATATTATATCTGAGAAGATATATTAGAGATGAGAAGCTTTAACACTCCCGGAATATTTATTGTGGTGTCTGATATAAAGGAGTATGGCTTTTGGTGGTTGTAATAAACATTATATTAGATTATGTCAAAATCCTTTAGCAATTCTTGAGATGGCTATCAATATTACTTAAATTTTTAGTAAAATTTGTGTTCAGCAGGATGACTGAGGGGATATTAGGTTAAGTTAGTTGCCGCAATGAAGGCCAAACTGAGAAAATGAAATTTCTTTTAAGAATAGTCCACTACCTAAGTATTCTCCACTTGGGAGCCTCTTATATTCTGGGACACAAGATTATAAATGGACCTCTGCTGAGGCAGAGGTTCTCATGTGTATAAATGCAAACCTAAGGGCACTTGCTTGCCAGCACATAGTGCCAGAATCTAAGTCCTATTTTCACGGTATCATCCTTCAGAGTCAGAATGGATGGTCTCTAGTATATATATATCACATTATGTGTCGACCTCCTTCTAAATAGAGCTTTATTTAGTTCATGAACTAGAATGAGTGCAGGCTATAAGCTTGGGGTTTGGAGATAGACACCAAATCCCCTTGTTAGTTCCATGGTTTTTTTCTGTATCCTTTCACTGTAATAAATCACAGCCGCGAGCATGACTATGTGCTGAGCCCTGTGAGTCCTCTTAGTGAATCATCAAATTGTGGGATTGTTTTGGGGATTCCCTGACATGCAAGGTTTGAATATTGAGTCTTTTTTTTTTCCTAATCTATAAAATGGGAATAATACAACCTAAAACATAAGGTTGTGCAAATAGCCACATGAAAAACCATTATATAAGTCAGGGACTGCAGATTGCACCCTGAAGATCATGGTAGGCACTATATAAATGGCAGTAATTCTGGCCTATCTCTTGTCCTTTGGGAGAATCATAGTCTTTGATAGATGGATGGCCAAAGAAGCATAAACAAATAAGTAAAATAAATTGCTACTCAACTCACTCTAGAGCAATTAATTTGAGTTCTCATGTGAGAGATAGTTTGGCTGATTGAAAAAAATCACTGTTTGGAATTCAAACAGGCCCTCTCATGACTAGTGATTGAAGTGCTGTTTATTGCCTGTTTCCTCTTTCTACTCTGTTTTAGCATGATGGCACGTCTCTCCTAATCAATAATCACATGGGCCTCCCACTGAACCTTATTACAGAGAGGAAGAAAACCTAACTCTTTGTGATTCCTTCCTTTCAGTGCTTGAAATCTCAAGGTGACGTTGTGATGCCTTATATTCTTTATTTTGGATCAGGACAAATTTGGCGAAAGCCCACCCAATCTATTTTCTGTGAATGTGGTAACAGATAAATAGGTATATATAAACTTCATTTTATTTATATAAGGGATGATAACTACAGACACTTCAACATTTACTCTTCTCAGACCTGTCTCCAACTAATATATTGACATACTAATGTGTTCTTGGTGTCATTAGTACTCGACTAATGTGATTCCAGAGTGTGGATTTAAACGTTTCTTCTGAAACTTCATTTATCAGGAAAGATGTTTGTGTATAGAAATTTGCTGAATGAGGCAAGCCTTAGATAATAGAGCAAGTAAGAAATAAGAAATGGAAAAATAATGTGGATAAGCTAGGAGGTTAATTGAAGGTTAGAGAAAACATTTTTTGTATTATTATTACTATGGCCTATGCATGAATTCAAACTTATCTAATTCTATATCCAAGTTTGCCTAGTTTCTGGAAAGCCATTTAAGTAATATAAGCTCTATAGGCTTTGAATATTCAGGAAGGATGCACTGAATGTGTATTTGACCTTACATCCAGATGGAATATGGGCGCTACGTTAATTCAAGATTACCTGGTATGAGGGCGATAAGTTAATCCAAACCTACCTGGTATCCAAACAAACCCCTAACACTCTAAGAAAGTAACAAGAAAATCCTTTTTGCATAAAAGCACTGCTTGATCCCTGGTCCTACATCCTCCACATAAAAGGGACCTAGAAATCCTATTCAGGGCTCCGTTTTTTCAGACCGAAGTCTGCCGGACACAGCTGGCTGTTAATAAATCTTCCTTCTCAGAGATTTCTCACATCCTGGCCTTCAATACCGTGACCACCAACTTCTCTCTGCTACTACATTACCATGGGAACATGAAAGAAAAGAACTAGAAGAACCAGACACCAAAGAGAAAAGGCAAGTTGACTTGGAAGAGTGATGCTTAAAGCATTCACCAGCCACTGAGGAATAGTAGACCTATCCTCTACCATCCCTTCTGTACCCTTGACTCCTCCATGGCTCATGATGAGTGGTGCCCTCCTATACCATGTGGTACTGCCAAGCTATTGGTAACGCTGCTTTCTCAACCCAGAAGGCCTTTTACCCATTGGTCTGCTTAACAAACACATATTCAGTATCTAAGATTGAACTCAGGTATCATCCTATCTAAGAAGACTTTTTTGACCCAAATCCAGGTAAAATTGATCAGTACTTCCTTCAGACAAACCATACTCAATAATTACTTACAGTAAAGTATCTATAACACATTTTTGTATGTATTTTTTATGTGACTCTTTTCCTAGTGGATTGTAAGCTTCTTATGGACTAAACCCTAACTCATCTTTGTACATGCCTCGTACAACCATGTAATTTATTTATTTATTTATTTATTTATTTATTTATTTATTTATTTATTTCTCTCCTCTTCCCCCCCCCACCCCGGTTGTCTGTTCTCTGTGTCTATTTGCTGCGTCTTATTTGTCCACTTCTGTTGTAGTCAGTGGCACGGAAATCTGTGTTTCTTTTTGTTGTGTCATCTTGTTGTGTCAGCTCTCCGTGTGTGCGGCACCATTCCTGGGCAGGCTGTACTTTCTTTCATGCTGGGTGGCTGTCCTTACTTTATGGGGTGCACTCCTTGCATGTGGGGCTCCCCTACATGAGGGACACCCCTGCGTGGCACGGCACTCCTTGCGTGCATCAGCACTGTGCATGGGCCAGCTCCACACGGGTCAAGGAGGGCTGGGGTTTGAACCACAGACCTCCCATGTAGCAGACGGATGCCCTAACCACTGGGCCAAGTCTGCCGCCGTATTTTTAATTAATAGGCAATTGCATGAAATGAATGCATCAAAAAAAGAAGGAAACAAGGAGGGAAAGAAGGAATGTAAAAGATCTTGTAAAGGGAAACGGATTTAACTCAACTGATAGAGTGTCCACCTACCATATAAGAGGTCCAGTGTTCAAACCTAGGGCCTCCTGACCCATGTGGTGAGTTGGCCCACGTGCAGTACTGATATGCACAACGAGTGTCATGCCACGCAGGGATGTCCCCCACATAGGGGAGCCCCTTGTGCAAGGAGTGCACCTCTCAAGAAGAGCCACCCCATGTGAAAAAAGTGCAGCCTGCCCAGGAGTGGCGCCACACACATGGAGGGCTGACACAGCAAGATGATGCAACAAGAAGAGACAGATTCCCAGTGCCGCTGACAAGAATACAAATGGACAAAAGAAGAACACACAGCAAATGGGCATAGAAAGCAGACAAGGGGGAAGGTGTAGGGGGAAGGGGAGAGAAAGAAATAAAAATAGATCTTAAAAAAATAAATTCAAAGGTTTTACCTTTACCTGATTATGCTGAGTATGGCTTTGATTTTACCACATCATTAGGGCATGCAGGATTGAGGCCCTGCCCTCTCAGTGGGCTATGTAAATGGACACTTGCTCAAGGAGAATAACAGAATAAAATATACATGGGAAGAGAGAGTCCACAGACACGGAAGGGGAGAGGACTTTGATCCTGCGGCCCTGGGAGGAGAGATGAGCAATTTGCCTGACCTTGTGAAGAGAACAGAGCAGCTGGGCCCAGAAAGAAACGAGTCTTCCAGTCTACAGCTGAGATCAGAAGGAGCTGGAACCATGGAGCCTTAAGAGAAAAGAGGAAGGCTGAACCCTCCCAGACATCTCCTGCCATCTTGCTTCAACACATGACAATAAATTTTGGTAAGGAAGTACCTCTTATGATGTATTGAGTTGGACCGTTTTGGGCCTTGTAACTGTAAGTTTTTACCCCAAATAGATACCCTTTATGAAAGCCAACAGATATCTGGTACTTTGCATCAGCACCTCTTTGGCTGATTAATACACCTTCATACTTTTTTTTTTTATACCACAGAAACTTTCAAATTGATGTTAGTGTTCAGACATCTTAGTCAAAAGTCCAAAAATCAAGTAGACTTATATCCTAAAGTTTTGCAGGAGAAGACACTGTCCATTCCTTGAGACCACAGTTAACCTCTGGAGTCTTACCTCAGTATAGTCTACCTCTTTCATCTATTTATTTTCCACTCTGAAGTTACATTTCAGATATCAGTGATTTTCCAAGATTTTAAAGTATGAGTCACTGTAGCAGTGGTTCCTAAGGCCAGCAGAGCTCTGTATTCCAGCATCAATCACTTGAGAGGTTTACTGGCATCTAGACCCTTCTCATTATGAAACACCCAAGAGAAAATGCTTCCTAATGAATTTCAGCTAAAGGTGGCAGTTAGTCTTGAAGCAAACAACAAACTTTCAGCAGCCTCATTATATATAATTATCAATTGAATCTATGATAATAGGGGCTACCATTGGGCATACCCAGAAATATGGATTTGCCAGCTGCCAAGACTCTGGAGGTTTTGATACTCAACCATCACCTACTCATATTAGATACTCCACATGATCAAGACTTGTTATTTGGCTCTTTGTGAAGCTGTTAAACTCTGCTTTTCTAAGGTAATATAGCACAAATATTTTATGTCTAGAGTCTCTCTCTTCCTTCATTTACTACTTCAAATGTAAATACCAATTAGTTGAGTTAGAGGAGAGGCAAAATATAAATTTATTTACTTCAAATATATTCATATTAAATAATTATTAAGTATTATAAAGGGTGCTGAGAACTTACAATGATATAGAGGTAAAAATTATGCAGTCTCTCATCTCAAGACTTGCAAATAATGGCTGAGAAGAGAAAGTTGCTAGTGAAACATATAGCTAAATAATAAAAGGAAATGATAACTTTAGAGTTAAAAAACTACTTTCATAGGTGTTCAAAGAAACAGATTTTCTGATCAATTGGAGGATGAATAGATGAGGATGGAAAGTAAGGAAATAGTCCATGGAAAATGTAGAATGGATTTTGGGGGAGAAGAAGGACTTGAAAAGCCAAAGGAGAACATAAAAAGTCGAATAGAATGAGCATGGAGGTGGGTTATATAAGGTAGCATCTGTAGCAGTTCACTTTGGATGAATCATCGGGTTTTAGAGAGAAATGGAAGAAAAGACTGGAAAGATAGGTTTGACATCATTGTGGAGGACACCAAGTTCAAATCAAAGCAGGCTGCATTTACTTTGGAATCCAAAAGGACTTGTTGATGTAATATCATGATAATAGTAGCATTCAGAAATATTAATCTAATCATTGATTTATGGGAGAGGATGGGTGCCATGGAACAGTGTACATGCAATTGTAAAAGTCAAAGTAAAACCTAAGGAAAGCTTAAACTTGATACTTGACAGTAAAATTGGGAAGAAGGAAATCACAGTAGCAGTAGAGGAATTTAATATTTGGCAAATTATTGAATATTGATGTTGTAGTTAAGAATGAGCCAAAGATCAATTCAAGATATTTTCTTAAATCATGATGGTAACATTAATGAAAGTCGGATGAGGCAGTTTGATGTGGGCAGTGAGATAGAGGTGACCTTAGATTTGTTTTTGGATATCCTGAGTTTGAGATAATGTTGGATCACTTAGTAGAGTATCTCTAAAGGATTTTAGGATATATGAGTAGGAATTTTGATAAGCTGTTAGGGCTAGAAGTAAGAGATTTTAGGATATATGAGTAGGAATTTTGATAAGCTGTTAGGGCTAGAAGTAAAAATCTGAGTTCATTGGTCTTTGATGATGATACTATGGGGGGTGATAAGCTCATCAAGGGAAAGAGTGTCATGATGGAAGAGAACCCTCCAAAAAGGAACTTTGGAAAAGTAGGCAAAATGGAAGAACAGATGGGTCATATATACACAGAGAAATGGAAGCTCTAAGAAAGAATCAAAAGAAAATGCTAAAAATAAAATGTCTTTGAAGGACTTATCAGTAGACTAGACAAGGCCAAGGAAAGAATAGGTAGGTTTGAAAATTAGTCAGTAGAAACTTCCCAAAATAAAGTGAAAAGAGAAAAGAAAGGTAAAGAAAGAAAGGGAAAATAAAGGAAGGGAGGGGAAGAAGGAAGGGAAAGGGGGAGGAGAAGGTAAAGGAAGGGAAAGGGAAGGGAAGGGAAGAGAAAGGAAAAGAAGGGAAAGGAAAGGAAATGAAAGGAAAGGAATAAATAAAGGTCAAATATAAATACATGACTGCAGTGAGTAGAAATGGTTACAAACAATCCAAATATACCAGTAGTCACTTTACTAGAAAATGGTCCAAATACACCAATTAATTCACAAAGACAGAATTTTCAGTGAATTAAAAGCAAAGACCCATTATCATTGTCTAAAAGAAACCTATATTAACTGTAGACACTTGGATGAGTTAAAAATAAAGGGGTGATGTAGCATTATTTGCAGCAGCCAAAAGGAGGAAACAGCCCTAATTCACCAATGGATGAATGGATAAACAAATTATAGCATATACATGCAATGGAATATCATTCAGTCATTAAAAGAAATGACATATGGATACATGCTACAAAATAGAAGAACCTTAAAACAGTAAGATAAGTGAAAGAAGCCTAACACGAAAGATCACATATTATATGATTCCATTCCTATGAAATATCTAGAACAGATAAAACCCATCAAGTCCATTATCAGAAAATATGGATTTTTCTTGTTCAATTATATTCTGAATCTTACAGGAATTATAAATTTATATATATATATATATATATATATATATTATAAAGTGTGTGTGTGTGTGTATACACAATTGGGTTTTGAATTTACTTTTTTCCTTGCCCTTACTGAAGATCTTCATTTCTCCACACTACTCTAAGGCACTCTCTCCTGTCTTTTTCCTTTCAACCTGAACAATTCTCTTTAGGATTTCTTATAGTATCAGCTTCTTGTTAAACTCATCCTTATTTTTGAAGGACAGTCTTACCAGATAAAGAATTCTTGGCTGTCACTTTTTTTTGCTTTCAGTATCCAAATATATCATACCACTGCCTTCTCACCTCCATGATCTTTGACCCACACTAAGTCTTTTAGACATCCCTTGTGTGGGATGGAACACTTTTCTCTTGCTGCTTTCAGAATTCTCTTTATCTTCAGTATGTGACATTCTAGTAAGTGTTTCTGAGTAGATCTATTTGAACTTATTCTATTTGGAGTACATTGCACTTTGTGGATGTGAATTTGCATGTCTTTCATAAGATTTGGGAAAATTTTTATCATTATTTCTTCAAATATTCTTTCTGTTCCTTTCCCTTCTCTTCTCCTCTGAATCACCCATGATGTGCATGTTAATGTGCTTCATGCTATCATTCAGTTCCCTGAGACTGCTCAATTTTTTCCATTCTTTCTTCTATCTTTTCTATTGTGTTTTCCTTTTAAGATGTCCTTTCCTTTAAGTCACCAATCCTTTCTTCTGCTATGTCAAATCTGTTGCTGCAGATTGTATTTTTAATCTCATCCATTGTGTCTTTCATTCCCATAAATTCTGTTATTTTTCTGTTCAAGCTTTCTAATTCTTCTTTATGCTCACCCAGTATCTTCTTATTATCCTTTTTCTCTTTAACCATATTTTCCTTCATCTCTTTGAGTTGATTGAGGAGATTTGTTTGAACATCTTAGATTAGTTGTTTCAAATCCTGTGTATCATCCAATGTTTTAATTTATTCCTTTGGGCCATATTTTCCTGTTTCTTGGTATGGCTTGCAATATTTTGTGATGTCTAGGCATCTGATTATGATGGTGGGTTTGCTCAGATGGCCAGTTTCTCTCACTTGCTTAGTGTTTTATTGTTGTTTGGATTTGTGTTATGGCTCTTCTTTTATCCTTGGTTCAACTTTTCTAGATCTTTAAATTGCCCCAGTTTCCAAGGGCCCTGGGGAGAGAGACAGGAAATACATCAAAGGGCCCTTTTGTTTTCTTTAGAATTCCTAGGGGTGCACTTTCCTGGCCTGCCAGCAGGTGGTGGTTTTGGCAAACTTTTCCCTGCAGCCCTAGTGAGGAAGTATATTTATGCCAACCTCCATTAGATGGTACAGAAACAATGCCCATGGTAATTCCCTATCTAGGCTGGATAGAGCCATGATTCAGAGCCAGACTCCATAGTCCAAACATGCTGATCAGAACCATGATTGCTCCTTGGCTGTCCTCCCTTTTCCCAGGGAGAAAAAATCACCCTTCCTACTATATCAGTAGCAGCCAGTCCTGGTCTGTACCAAGGGTGCTTGCCTTGAGGGTGGAGGATGGGCACTTTTCCTTGCTGAGGGTGTGATTCACTCACAGTTTTTGCTTTGGTGCCTCCATCTCTTTGTCCCTCTTCCACCTGGATAGTGAATAACTTTCACTATCTAGATGTGCAAACATCTAGAACTTTTTTTTTCCTTTTTTTGGGAGGGGGAGGGGAAGTTACTGCCTTTCCTCTTGTATTTTTAGAAGAGAGCTTAGCCCTATCTGTTCCCATGCCACTGTCTTCCTGGAAATCTCATCCCATAAGTTTTTGTATGGTATATTTTCCTTTTTATTCACATCAAGATATTTCCTAATTTCACTTTTAATTTTCTCTTTAACCCATTAGTTGTTTAAGAGTATGTTGTTTTATTTCTACATATTTCTGAATTTTCTATTCTCCTTCTGTTATTGATTTCTAGCTTCATCCCATTGTGGTTGGAGAATATATACTGTATAATTTCAGTTTTGTTTTTTAATATATTGAAATTTGTATTGTGACAACATATGGTCTATCCTGGAGAATGATCCATGTACACTAGAGAAGAATATGTATTCTGTTTTTGCTGGATGAAGTGTTTCCATATATGCCTTTTGGGTCTAGTTGGTTTAGAGTTCATTGAAGTCTTGCATTTTTAAATTTATCTTTTGTCTAAATGTTCTATTCATTACTAAAAGTGGCCTATTTAAGTCTCCTATCATTAATATAGAACCATCAATTTCTCCTCAAAACTGACGGTATTAGCTTTTTTTTTTGGAATCTTCTTGTTGACTTGTCCCCTTTGTCAGTACATAATAATCTTTGTCCCTTGTACTTGTTATTTTTAAATAAAATTTTATTGAAAATTTTATTGAAGTATATCATTCATGCATAAGCATACATAAACAATAAATGTACAGTAAAATTTGTGGATTTACAAAACAAATATGTATATCACCATACAATGTTCCCATACATCTTCCCACCATGAAACATTTGATCTTGTTTTTTGACTTAGTCAATTTTATCTGATATTAGTATAGCTACCCCAGTTCTCTTTTGGTTACTACTTGCATCATATATTACTTTCCATCCTTTATGTTCAACCTACTTTTATCTTTGAATTTAAGATGAGACTCTTGCAGACAGGATAGTTAGGTCAATTTTTTTTTCATCCATTCTACCAGTCTCTGCCTTTTGACTGGAGAGTTTAATGCACTTACATTTAATGTTGCTACTGATAATGGAGGACTTTCTTCAACCACTTTGCTATTTAGCCTATGTATGTCATACGTTTTGTCCCTCAATTAAGGCCTATTTTATGTTTATTTTATTTTGTGTGTGTTGTACCTTATTGAGTGCCTTCTAGTTTCCATCTGGATATATTTTTCATCCATTTTCTTTATGGCTAACAGGGGGTTAAAATTTAATATCCTAAATATATAACAATCATATTTGGTTCAATATCAAATTATCTTCAATAGCACACAAATATACTTTTTCTAATATAAATGAGATCATATAATATTTGTCCTTTCATGTGTGACTTATTTCATTCAAAATAATGTATTAAAGGGTCATATACATTGTCAAATGTATGACATTGTAAAGCTGAATAATATTCCATTTAATGTATATTTTGTTTATCCATTCATTTGTTGATGCTCACTTGGGTTATTTAATCTTCTGGCAATTGTGAATAATGCTTCTATGGACGTTACTGTGGAAATAGCTTCTTGAGGCCTGGCTTTCAGTTTTGGGGGTATATGTCCACTAGGAGCATTGCCAGGTCATTTGGTTATTATATACTTATATTTCTGAGGAACTGTCAAGCTGTCTTCCACAGCTGCTGCACCATTTTACATTCCCAACATCAATGACAGGGTATGTCAATTTCTCCACCTTCTCTACAGCACTTATAAGTTCCCTTTTTTTTTTTTTTTAAGTGGTCATTATAGTGAATGTGAACTGATATCACATTGGGGTTTTAATTTTCATTCCCCTACTAGCTGGCAATGTTGAACATCTTTTCATGTACTGTATAGTCATTTGTATATCCTCTTTGGAGAAATGCCTATTCAACTCATTTGTCCATTTCTGTAAACTGGGTTGGTTGTCTTTTTGTTGTTGAGATATAGTATTTCTTTATATTCTCAATATTAAATCCTTTTAGGATTTGTCACTTAAGACTATTTTATCCCATTGGGTAGGTTGTCTTTTCATTTTCATGACACAATTCTTTGATGCACAATTTTTAAATTTTATTTTCATGCCCATCTATTTTTTCTTTTGCTGTTTGTGTTTTGCATGTAAAATCTGAGAAACCATTGCCTATACCACAATATTTTCAAGATGATTCCCTACATTTTCTTCTAGGAGTTTTATATTCCTGTTTCCTATATTTATATTCCTATATTTAGGACTTTGATCTATTTGAGTTAATTTTTGCATATAGGTCTTCTTTCATTCCCACCAACAGTGAAGGAATGATTTCATTTCTCCACATCCTCTCCACCATAATTATTGTTTTTTGTTTTTTAAATAATGGCCATCCTTTGAGATATGAGATGTGTAGCAGTTTGATATGGTTATGAATTCCAAAAATAGATATTGGATTATGTTTGTAATCTGGTCTGTACCTGGGTGTGATTAAGTTATGATTAGGGCTTTGATTAGGCCACTGTCATTAGGGCACTGAGTCCCTGCCCCTTGGTTGGTGGCAACTCACAGATAAAAGGCATAGCAGAGGACAGAGTTGAAGGTTTTGATATTGGAGTTCTGATGTTGGAGTTTGATGCTGAAGCCTTAAGCTGGGGCCCCAGGAAGTAAGCTCACAGAGGAAAGAGAAGCAAGCCCCAGGAAGAGAGGAACCCTGAACCCAGAGAGAAGCAAGACACTGGAAGAAAGGAACCAGGAAGCCTGAACCCTCACAGACATCAGCAGCCATCTTGCTACAACACATGAAAATAGACTTTGGTGAGGGAAGTAAGTCATGCTTTATGGCCAGGTATCTGTAAGCTCTTACCCCAAATAAATACTCTTTATAAAAACCAACCAATTTCTGGTATTTTGCATCAGCATCCCTTTGTCTGACTAACACAGGGTGATACCTCATTGTAGCTTTGATTTGCATTTCCCTAATAGCTAGTGATATTGAATACTTTATCATGTGATTTTTCACCATTTGTATTTCCTCTTTGGAGAAATGTCTAAGTGTTTTGCCCATTTTTAAATTGGATTGTTTGCTCTTTTATTGTAGAGTTTATGATCTCTTTATATAGAATAGAAATCAAATCCTTGTCATATATGTATATTCCATTGAGTGCACTGATTTTTCACCTTCTTCATGAAGTATTTTGAATCACAAAAGTGTTTACATTTGAGGAGGTCTCATTTATCCAAGTTTTCTTTCATTGCTCATGCTTTTGGTATAAGGTTTAAGAAAGCACCACCTACCACCAGGTCTTGAAGATATTTCTGGGAGCTTGATGGTTCTAGCTTTTATATTTAGATCTTTTATCCATTTTGAGTTAATATTTGAATAAGGTGTGAGATAGGGGTCCTCTCTCTTTATTTTGGATATGGATATCCAGTTCTCCCAGTAGATTTGTTAAATAGACTGTTCTGCCTCTGTGGAGTGGGTTTGACAGACTTATCAAAAGTCATTTGATCACAGATGTGTGGGTCTGTTTCTGAACCATCAATTCAGTTCCATTACTCTATGTCTCTATCTTTATGCCAGTATCACGTTGTTTTTACCACTGTAGCTAAGCAGTATTGTTTTAAAGTCCAGAAGTGAGAGTCCTCCTCTTTCACTCTTCTTTTTAAAGATATTTCTGGCCACTCAGGGCCCCTTACCCTCCCAAGTAAATTTGATAATTGTGTTTTCCATTTCTTTAAAAAAGATTGTTGAAATTTTTTATCAGGATTTCATTGATTCTGTATATTAATTTGGGTAGAATTGACATCTTAGTAATATTTAGTCTTGCAAGCCATGAGCACAGAATATTCTTCCATTTATTTGTCTTTTTAAAATTTCTTTTAGCAATGCATTGTAGTTTTCTGAATACAAGCACTTGTCTTGGTTAAGCTTATTCCTACATATTTGATTCATTTAGCCACTATTGTAAATGGAATTTTTCCCTGAATTCCTCCTAAGATTGTGCATTACCAGTGTATAGAAGAAACGCTACTGATTTTTGCATATTAATCTTGTATCCTGACACTCTGCCGAAATCATTGATCAGCTCTAGCAACTTTGTTGTAGATTTTTCAGACCTTTCTAGGTATTGGATCTTAACATCTGCAAATTGTGAAAGTTTAACTTCTTCCTTTCCAATTTGGATGCCTTTTATTTCTCTTTCTTGTCTGATTGCTCAGCTAGAATCTCTAGGACTATACTGAACAACAGTGGTGACAGTGAACATCCTTATCTTGTTCCCAATCTCAAGAGGAAAGCTTTCAGTATTTCAATATTGAGTAAAATGTTACCTGTGGGTTTTTCATATATGGTCTTTATAATGTTGAGAAAGTGTCCTTTAATTCCTCTCTTTTGTAGTATACAGAAATGATGCTGTATTTTGTCAAATACCTTTTCTTCATCAATTGATAGGATCATGTGATTTTTCTTCTTTGATTCATTAATGTGGTATATTACACTGATTGATTTTCTTGTGTTGAACCACTCTTGTATGCCTGGTATAAAACCCATTTGATCATGATGAATAATTCTTTTAATATGTTGCTAGATTCAGTTAGCAAGTATTTTGATAAGGATTTTTGCATTTGTATTCATTAGGGATATGGGTCTATAATTCCCTTTTTAAAAAACATCTTTATCTGGTTATGGTATTAGGGAGATATTGGCTTCATAGAATGAGTTTTGTGGTTTTCTTTATTGTTCAGTTTTTTTGGAAGAGCTTGAGTAAGATTGGTATTAAATCTTCTTTGAATGCTCATTAGAATTCACCTAACCATCTGGTCCTGGGCTTTTCATTTTCGAGTGTTGTTTGATGACTGTATCAATCTCTTTCCTTGCGATTGGTTTGCTGAGGTCTTCTATTTCTTCTAGGGTCAGTTTAAGTTGTTTCTACATTCCTAGGAATTTTTCCATTTAATCTACATTGTCTAGTTTGCTGGAGTTTGTTCATAGTGTCTTCTTATGATCTCTTATTTCTGTGGGGTCAGTAGTAATATCCACATTTTCATTTATGATTTTATTTATTTGCATCTTCTCTCTTTTCTTCTTTGTCAGCCTAGCTAAGGGTTTGTTGATTTTGTTAATCTCAAAGAACTAAATTTGGTTTTGTTAATTCTATTGTTTTTTTCATTCTCAATTTCATTTGTTTCTGCTCTGATCTTCTTTATTTCATTTATTCTGCTTGTTTTGGGACTAGTTTGCTCTTCTTTTTCTAGATCCTCCAGTTGTGTAATTAGGTCATTGATTTTAGCTCTTTCTTCTTTTTAAATGTAAGCATTGAGGGATATAACTTTCCCTCTAAGCATTACCATCACCGCATCCCATAGGTGCTGATATATTGTGTTCTCATTTTCATTTGTCTTGATATATTTATTGATTTCTCTCACAATTTCTTTTTTGACCCACCAATTATTTAAGATTGTGTTGTTCAGTCTCCATGTATTGGTGAATTTTCTCTTTTTCCACCTCCTGTTGGTTTCCAACATTATTCCATTATGATCAGAAAAAGTGCTTTATATAATTTTCATCTTGTTCAATTTATTGAGATCTGCTTTGTGACCAAACATATGGTTTATCATGGAGATTGATCCATGAGCACTTGAGAAGAATGTTTATCCTGCTGTTTTGGGGTGCAATGCTCTGTATATTTCTATTAGTTTTAAGCCATTTATCATATTATTCAAGCTCTCTCTTTCTTTATTGCTCTTCAGCCCAAATATTCTATCAAATTCTGACAGTAATATATTGAAGTCTCCACCTATTATTGTAGAGACATCTATTTCTTCCTTCAATTTTGCCAGTGTTTGCCTCATGTAATTTGGGGCATCCAGGTTAGAGACATAGACATTTATAACTGTTTTTTTCTTCCTGGTGAATTTCCCCTTTATTTATAAATAGTCCTTCCTTAGCTCTAATAACAGTTTTGCTGTTAAGTCTATTTCATCCAATGTAAGTATAGGTACTTCAGTTCCTTTTTTGGTTACTGCATGCATGGAATATCTTTTTCCAGTCTTTCTTGTTCAATTTCTTGGTATCTGTGGCAGTTTGGTATTATTTATGAATTCTAAAAAGAGATATTGATTATGTTTGTAAACTGGACACTTCCTCTGGGCATGATACCTTTTGATTGTATTAGTTTCAGTTGATATGACTTTGATTAAAATATGTGATGATTAGGACTTTGATTTGACCATGTCAGGAGAGTGTAACTCAGTTTGAGTTCCCTGCCCACTTGAAGGGCTATATAAGTGGACATTAAATCAAGCAGACACACAGAAGAAAAGACACAGAGGAACAGAGAGAGCTCCATAGACACAAAAGAGGAGAGAACTTGTTAGCTTTGATCCTGTGGCCCCAGAAAGAGAGATGAGCCATTCACCTGATAGTTTACAGCTTACCTTGTGAAGAGAAAAGAGCAGCTCAGCCCAAAAGGAAATGAGCCCTTTAGCCTACAGCTGAGATCAAATGAAGTTAGGCCCATGGAGCCTTAAGAGGAAAGAGGGAGGCTGAACCCTCACAGATATCAGAAGCCATCTTACTTTAACACATGGCAAAATACATTTGGTGAAAAAGTACCTCTTATGGTACCTTAAGTTTGACTCTTTAGGGCTTGTAACTGTAAGCTTTTATCCTAAATAAATATCCTTTATAAAAGCCAACAGATTCCTGGTACTTTGCATCAGCATCCTTTTGACTGACTAATACAGTATACTTGGGTCAAGATGAGTCTACTGAAGACAGTACATAGATCACTTATATTTTCTTGTACATTCTGCCAGTCCGTGTCTTTGGATTGTGGAGTTTAATCCATTAACATTCAATGTTATTACTCTAAAGGCAGTTCTTAACTCACTCATTTAGATTTTTGGGTTTTATAAGTCATCTTTTATTTACACTACTCTTTTTACACTTTTATTTCTTTTACTAATATAATCTTTATTTCTAGACTCTCCTCCAAGGCTCTCTATTCCAAGGCTTTTCTTTTCAGACTGTAGCACTACCTTTAATATTTCCTACAAAGTCAGTGTCTTGTTTGCAAGTGCCCTCGGTTTCTATTTATCTGTGAATAATCTAAATCCACCCTCATTTTTGAAAGATAATCTTTCTGGATATAAAATACTTGGCTGGTAGTTTTTCTCTTGCAGTATCCTAAATATTTCATACTACTGTCATCTTACCTCTATGGTTTCTGATGAGAAATCAGCACTTAATGTTATTGAGCATCTATTGTATGTGATGCATCACTTTTCTCTTGCTGCTCTCAGTATTCTTTCTCTTTGGAATTTGAAATTCTAATTAGTATGTGTCTTGGAGTAGGTCTACTTAGATTTATACAAATGAGAGGACATTGTGATTTTTGGACACAGATATTTATGTCCTTAAATAGGACTTGAAAATTTTCTACCATTATTTCTTCAAATTCCTTCTCCCCCTTTTCCTTTTGCTTCTCTGTCTGGGACACCCATGACACATATATGTGCATTTCTCTTATCACCATTTAGTTCCCTGAGACCCTGTTAAATTTTTCCATTTTTTTATTTGTTCTTTTTATGTCCACTTTCAAAGGCCATGCCCTGAAGCTCACTGAATCTTCTATCTGCTGTTATAAGCCTCCAGTGTATTTTTAATTTCATTTACTTTGCTTTTCATTCCCATAAAATCTTCTATTTTTCGATGTATGTTTTCAAATTCAAATCCACCAAGTGTCTTCTTAATATTGTTCATCTCTTTAGGTATCACATTGAATTTATTAAGGAGATTTGTTTGAACATCTACGATTAGTTGTTTCAACTCCTTTATGCCATCTTCAGGCTTATCTTGTTCCTTTGACTGGGCCATTCCTCCTGTTTCTTGGTTTGGATTGTAATTTTTTTGTTGATTCATTGGCATCTGGCTTACTAGATGTATTTATTCTGATAGCAGTTTCTCTCTTTAACTTAGGGCTTTCTTGCTCTTTTTCTATTCGTGGCTGTACAGTAGGAGCCAAGGATGTAGTTGGTACTATAAGCTATGGAGGCTGCAGCTGCCAGCATTTCTCCAGGAACCAGTGAATATTCTCCCACCATTCTCCCATGCCAGGAGTAGGGGCAAACCCCCAGCCATGTGCAGCAATCCAAGCCATGCAGGCCAAGACCATCTACAGTTGCCTGGAAAGACAGATGAAGTGTCACATTCCTTCCTCCCCTGCGTGGGGTGGGGATGGAGCTGTAAGTGTTGGCAGAAAACTGAGCCATGTGGATCAAAACTCACCACAGTTGCCTATGTAGACTGACACGGAACCAACCCCCTCCTCCTCCCCTGCCAGTGTTGGAGATGGACCGTACTGAATGCCCAACATTCTAATGAAATGCTGAAAGTACCTGCAGTTGCCCTGAGAGGCTGAGGGACTACTGTCCTTCCTGTCCTTTAAGGGATATGGATGAACCACAGGCACACAACAAATAGTTCTGTGTGGGCCAAAAGCACCCACAGTTGCCCAAAGACACTTAGGAAACACCAGTCCCCTCCTATCCCATGGGGTGGTCATGGAGCCATAGGTATCCCAATATCCAGTTCCTGTGGGCCAAAAGTGTCTGCCTTTGCTCAGAGAGGCTGAGGAAACACCAGCCCCCTCCTATACTATCAGATAGACAAGGATAGAACGACAGGTCCTCGACAAACCAGTCTGCAGTCTGAAAGTACCTGCGGTTGCCCAGAAAGGCTGAGGAAACTCACCTCCCCTGCTATCCTCTTGGAGGAGAGTGAGGATGGAGCTACAGGATTCTGAGTATCCAGTCTGTGTGGGTTGAAAGTGCCTGCAATTGCCCACAGAGGCTAAGGAAACACAGCTCCCCTCTTATCCTATTGGGGGAAGGGGATGGAGCCCCAGGTGTCTGACTATCCAGTCTGTGCCAGCTGAAAGTGCCTGAGTTGCCCAGAGAGGTTGTTGTGGGTCCCCTCAGCTTCCTCCCTCCTGGAGGTTGGGCTGGAGCCTAGGCTGGCTGCAATCCAATCTGGGTGGAAAGAATGGGTCCCTGCTGTCACTGTGATTTTCAATCATCCCGGTTTTCCCTCATGCCAGGGGGTGGAGTTAAAATGGTGGCTACTGGTCTCTTTCCAACTTGCACAGTTTCAATTTGGATGCTTTTTATTTATTTTTCTTACCTAACTGCTCTGGCTCAGACTTCCTTCCAGGACAAGATTGAATAACAGTGATGATAGTCAACATCCTTGTTTTGTTCCTGATCTTAGAGGGAAAGATTTTTAACATCATTAATTATGACATTAGCTGTGAGTTTTCATATATGCCTTTATCACATTCAGGAAATTTCCTTCTATTCTTATTTTTGAGATTCTTTTTTAATCAAGAAGGTGCTAGAATTTGTCAAATTCCTGTTCTGCATTAATTGAGATGGTCAGGTAGTTTAATCCCTTCAGGTGTTTATGTGATATATTACATTAATTGATTTTCTTATGTTGAAGCACCTTTGCACACCTGGGGTAAAAGCCACTTGATCATGGTGTATAATTCATTTAATACACTGTTGTATTTAACTTGCAATATTTTGTTGAGGATTTTTTCATCTATATGTAAAAGAGAAAATGGACTTTTCTTGTTGATCTATCTGGCTTTGTTATTAAGGTAGTGTTGGTCTTGTAGAAATAGGTAGTGTAATCTCTTGTTCAATTTTTTGGAGCCACTTGAGAAGGATTGGTATTAGTTCTTCTTGGAATGATTGGTTGAATTCGCCCATGAAGTCATTTAGTTCTCAGCTTTTCTTTGTTGGGAAGTTTTTGATGACTGATTCAATCTTTTTACTTATAATTGGTCTATAGAGATCTACTTCTTTTAGTGTCAGTGTAGGTAGTTTGTGTGTTTATCCATTTTATCTAGGTTGTTTAATTTGTTGGCATACAGTTGTTGATACTATATTCTTATGATCCTTTTTATTTCTGAGGAGTCAGTAGTAATGGCCCCCTCTCATTTCTAATTTTAGTTATTTGCTTATTCTCTTTTTCTCCTTTTAGTCTAGCTAAGAGTTTGTCAATTTTATTGACTTTTTCAAAGAACCAAATTTTAGTTTGCTAATGCTCTCTATTGTTTTTTTATTCTCAATTATATTTATTTATTCATAAATAATGGGTTTAGTTTGCTCTTTTTTTCCTAGTTCCTCCAGTTTTCCAGTTATGTCTTTAATCTCATTTCTTTCTTCTTTTTAAATTATTATAGGTAGGACTATAAATTTCCCTCTCAGGACTTCCTTCACTGCATCTAATAAGTTGTGATATGTTGTGCCCTTGTTTTCATTTGTCTCAATATATTTACTGATTTCTCTTGCAATTTCTGCTTGTCCCACTGATTTTTTTAAGAGTGTGTTATTTAAATTCCATATTATTATGGGTTTTGCCATTCTCTGCCTATTATTGATTTTTAGTTTCATTCCATTATGGTTCAAGAAGAATCTTCATATAATTTCAGACTTTTAAAATATATTGAGATTTGTTTTGTGACCCAACTTGTGGTCTGTTTTGGAGAATGATCCATGTGTGCTTGAGAAGACTGTATATCCGGTTGTTTTGCAGTGTGATGTTCTGTATATCTGTTAGGTCTGGTTCATTTATCATAGTTTTCATGTTCTCTGTTTCCTTATTGATATTCTGTCTAGATGTTCTATCTATTAATGAGAGTGGTGTATTGAAGTCTCCAGCTATTTTTGTAGAGGTATCTTTTTCTCCCATCAGTTTTGCCAGTGTTTGCCTCATGTGTTTTGGGGCATCATAGTTAACTGTATAAATATTCATGATTGTTATTTCTCCTGATGGATTACCCCATTCATTAATATATAATGTTCTCCTTTGTCTCTTATAAAGGCTTTTGACAAAGTATAATTTGTCATCCCAGCTCTTTTTTTGGTTACTATTGCATGGAATTTCTTTTTCCATCCTATCACTTTTAACCTATTTATGTCTTTGTGTCTAAGGACACAAAGATATGCTTAAACAACCTATCTTTGAATCATGCTTTTTTGTCCATTCTGCCATTCTGTGTCTTTTGATGGAAGAGTGTAATCCATTAAAATTCCATATGATTACTATAAAAGCAATACTTAGTTCAGCTGTTTTATCATTTGGTTTTTATGTCATCTTTTTGTCTCTCTTTTCCCGTATAGTTGATCTTTTGTTATGTATCTGATCCCTTTCTTATTTCTGGTTCTGTGTAGTTTTATTTACTTAATTTTAAATAACTATTTCATATTTTAAAAACTAAAACAACAGAAAAAGACAGCTCAACACTTTATGGAAAGATTACTCCTAAAAAGTTATGTCCAGTCCAGGCACTTTTATCTCATCTAATTCCAACTGCTAATTGATTGTTCCTGTGGTGTTCAGAATGAAACACAGATGAACACAGATTAGTTAAATGACGTAGTCAAAGTCTCCTTATTAATGAGAAAAAGGAAGAAGAGAAACAAATGTTAATCATAGTCACATCTCACAGAACCAAACCCTAATTTAATTTTTTTAACCTTTAGCATTAATATTGTACCAACTTTACTTTTGTTACAAAAACTTTATAATGTTGTTAACAATAGTCTATAAATTGCATTAGTTATATTTTTCAAATTTATCACCACCTTCTTAACATCTTATAGTAGAACATTCCTGTAGTTATATTAATAACCATAACCCTCAACTACTGCCAAAATCATTGTTATATATTCTCAACACTAATCTCCCTAGACTATTCATTTCAGCCACAATCACATCCACAACTCAACAGCTTTGTCACATTCATTATAACGTGTAACCATCAAGTCCAACCATTAACACATATTTACTTTTGACCTTATTTAACATTCTATGTACATTAGAAATCATCACCCCCTTCTCATTCCACATTCCATTTCCCACTAACCTACACTTCACAGTCCAATACTATAAGTCTACTCATTGTATTTCGTTCAAATCAATGAGACCATACAATTTTCATCCTTTTGTGTCTTGCTTATTTTGCTCAACATAATAGCTTCAAGGTTCTTTCATGCTGCAATATGTTTCCCCAGTTGATTACTTCTTACAGCTGAATAATATTCCATTATATGAATATACTACATTTGTTGATCCATTCATTGATTGATGGCCATGTAGGTTGTTTCTATCCTTTAGCAATTGTGAATAATGCTGCTATGAACATCAGTGAGCAAATATCTGTTCATGCCCTTGCTTTCAGTCCTTCAAAAGATATGCCTAGTAGCAGGATTGCCAGGTCTTATGGCAGTTATATATTTACTTTCCTGAGGAACTGTCAAATTGTCTTCCACAGAGGCTGCACCAATTTACACTCCCATCAACAGTGAAGGAGTGTTCCTATTTCTCCACAATCTCTCCAGCACTTGTAATTTTCTTTTCTTCTTTTTAAAATAATGGCCATTCTCTATGGAGTGAGATGATATCTCATTGTAGCTTTGATATACATTTCCGTAATAGCTAATGATATTGATTTTTTCATGTGTCTTTTGGCCATTTGTATTTCCACTTTGGAAAAATGTTCAATTCTTTTCCCCATTTTTAAATTGGGTTGCTTGTCACTTTTTAGTTAAGTTGTTTGATCTCTTTATATAACATGGCATTCCATACCATATCAGATATATGGTTTCCTAAGATTTTTTTCCCTTTGAATTGGCTGTCTTTTCACCTTCTTTAGAAAATCACTTGAAATATAAAAGTGTTTACTTTGAGGCAGTCCCATTCATCTTTTTTTTCCTTTTGTTTTTCATGCTTTGGGTGTAAGGTCCAAGAAGACACCACCAAGCCCAAGATCTTGAAGATGTTTCTCTACATTTTCATCTATAAGTTTTATGGTTCCAGTTTCAAATTTAGCTCTTTAACCCATTTATTTTATTTTTGTATAAGGTGTGAGATAGGTCCCTCTTTGTTTCTTTTAGATGTGGATATCCAGTTTTCCAAGCACCATTTGTGGAATAGGCTATTCTGACCCAGGTGAATGGATTTGACAGTCTTGTAAAGATCACTTGATCATTGATGTGTCTATTTCCAAAGTCTTGATTTGATTCTGTTGGTCAATCTATCTTTATGCCAGTACCCATGCTGTTTTTTAAGCCACTGTAGCTGGATTATGTGCTTTAAATTCTGGAACGAGAGTCATCCAACTTCATTCTACTTTTTAATGATAGTTTTGACTATTTGAGGGCACTTACTCTTACAGATAAATTTGATGATTGACTTTTCCAGTTCTACAAAGAAGATATTGGAATTTTTATTGAGATTGTGTTAAATCTGTAGTAAGTTTGGGTAGAATAGAATTCACATCTTACTGATATTTAGTCTTCCAACCCATGAACACAGAATGTCCTTCTATTTATTTAGATTTTCTTTGCTTTCTGTAAGCAGTATTTAATAGTTTTCTGAATATAGGTCTTTTATGTCCAGGGTTACATTTATTCCTAAATATTTGATTTTTTGTTGCTATTGTAAATGTAATTGGCATTTTTTTCGACTTGCTCCTCAGATTGCTCATTAGTAGTTTATAGAAATACTATTGATTTTTGCTTATTAATCATGTATCCTGCCACTGTGCTGAAATTGTCTATAAATCCTAGTAGTTTTGTTGTGAATTTTTCAGAATTTTCTATGTATAAGATTATATCATGAGTGAATAATGAAAATTCTACTTCTTCCTTTCTTATTTGGATGCCTTTTATTTCTTTGTCTTTCCTAATTGCTCTAGCTAAAACTTCTAGCACCCTATTGAACAAAGGTGGAAAAAATGGACATTCTTGTCTTGTTCTGGATCTCAGTGGGAAAGCTTTCAGTCTCTGCTCCTGTATCCGTGTTTCCCTTATTTATGTTGTTTTTGCCCCAGTTTACCTCTTTATATTTCATGTCCATTATCAGGACATATGCCTTTTTCTTTTTCAGTTGTATTCTGACTCTTACAGGAATTAAATAGTAGACTTGTGTATTAATGATAGAGTACTATAGGGTTTTGCATTAACCCTTACTGAAGATTTTCATTTCTTCACACTACCTCAAACTGCTCTTTCCTGTCTTTTTCTTTCAACCTATAGAAATCCTTAAAGTGATTCTTGCAGGGAAGATCTTTTGTTGATAAACATTCTCAATTTCTCTTTATCTGTGATTATTTTAAACTCTCCCTCATTTTTAAAGCCATTTTTGCCAAATAAAGAATTCTTGACTGGAGGATTTTCTCTTGCAGTACCTTCAATATATCATACCACAACCCTCTGACCTCCTTGGTTTCTAATGAGAAATTGGCAATTAGTCTTACTGAGGATCCATTTTATGTGTAACATCACTTTTCTCTTGCTTCTTCAGGAATCCCTCTTAATTTTTGGTATTTGGCATTTTAATTAGTATGATTCTCAGAGTAGGTCTATTAGGATTTATTCTGTTTGGAGTACATTGTGCTTCAGGTGCACATATATTTATGTCTTTGACATGATTTGGGAAATTTTGGGCCAATTTTTTCTCACATATTCATTCTACCCCTGTTCCCATCTCTTCTCCTTTTGAGATACCCATGATACACATGTTTGTGTTATTCATGCTGTCCCTCAAATCCCTGAGATATTGCTCAATTTTTTTCCCTCTGTCTGTTTTGCTAACTGTATACATTTGATTGTCCTGACTTCTGTTCACCTATTCTTTCTTCTGCCTGTTCAAAACAACTGTCATATGCCTCTAGTGTATTTTTAATCTCTATTATCATGCCTTTAAACCCCATAATTTCTGCTATGTTTCTTTTTATACATTCAAATTCTTCTTTATGTTGATATATTGTCTTTTAAATATCCTTTGGATCTATATCCATATTTTCCATCATCTACTTAAGCTGATTTAGGAAATTTGTTTGAACTTCTTTGATTAGTTATTCCCAATTCTTTTTCTCTGGAATTTTTAATTTGCTCCCTTGACTGACCCCTATCTTCTTGTTTCTTAGTATGGTTCATAGTTTTTGCTGATGTCTTGGCATCTGATTTTCTTGATGAGTTATCTCTAAAGGTCAGTTTTTCCCTCTTTTCTAGGTTTTTATATTTTACTGGCTTTATATGAAGCCTCTCCTTTGATGCTTGGTCCAACTTATTCTAGCCTGGGTTTAATTGATCTTATTTTTTCAACTCTTCTTCTTTGAGGCTTGCCCTATGTATGTGGTACAGTTTTTAAGAATGCACTTTTTGTGCAGTTGTTTCACCTCCTGGAGAGAGCTTCCTTTCTTCTCTTCCTTCTCCAGGAATCTTGATTTGTTCTGTTTGTTTTTTTTTTTATGTGCAGAATTTTCTCCTTAGCACCTATGATTTCTTTAAATTCTCTCCCTTACCCAGTGCCCCCTTTTCCTTACTCTTTTCAGTTCTGGGACACATTCTATCTTACAGCATTTCATTCTTCCCACTCTTTTTTTCTGTGAGAATTTTCTAGTCTCTGATTTCTTGCTTATTATGGTTTCCCAACCTGGGAAGACAATAGAGTCAATCCAGAAAAGTCCATTTTGTGTTTATGTGGTTCAGGCAACCAACTCTGGGTTGAGTGTGCCTACCATTTGCCAACAGTTCTGCCATAGTCTCTCTCTATTTCTCTTCTTTTCCCCCTAGGAACCCTTTTGTATGAAGCACACAGCATGACTCAGTGGCTTGTGTTTCACTCTGGGTTTCTACAGACATGAGTCCCTTTGTCTAGATTTGAGTGGAGTTTTAACTCACTGCTGTGAGGGGCACTATGGTCTAAATCTATGATTGGAGGGATACAGGCCATGTTGCTTCTGCCCAATTCCCAAGCTGTGCAGGACTGAGTGAGGGAGGGTAGGAGTATAGACTTACAGGTCTGGTATGGAAATTTCCTACTTGAACTTAGAGATTCTTTTTCTTTTTCAGTATTTGTGGAGTCCTTCTCAAGTCTCTATCATCTTCCAGATTCTGAAGCAAATGGTTTTTGTCCTTTTATAATTGATTCTGAAAGGAGATTTTTCTAGGGATGTATTACTTTTCCATGTTGATGACAACATACTTGCACACTGTGTATTTTAATATTTTAAAATTTTACCCTAGGATTTATTCCATGAGATGTTTTTTGATTTTGTAACCAGCTGGCAATAAAACAGATATATTCTTGATCATTAGCCTTCCTATCAGGAATGTCTGCCCAAGGCAAATGCAGTGTGCAGTGCTTTCCTTGTCTTTCTGGGCCTCTGTCTTGTCCTGTTAGTTGTTTTGGAGTTCCCTTGTTTACAAGAGTTTGTCCCATCTCATTTATAGGAGACAGATCCCCACTCTACTGAGTGTTTGAAACCAACAATGCTTTCCTCCAGATTGTCTTCCTCTATGGTTTCCTATACTCATTTCGTTGTCTCCCAGAGGCAAATCTAGGAAGAGGGACAAACTAGAAAGGGCTTTCCTAATTCAATCTTTCCCAGCTGAAGCAGGGCTAGTGACCTCCGAGAGGGCAGCAGACCAGCTCCATAGTGCCCTGAGTGGGGGTCAGGGTGGGCACCAAGAGTTTCTTTCATGGTTACCCAAAGCTGAGTTTTCTTGCAGTCATTCTTTTAACTGTCCCTCACATCCCTGAAAAGTATAGTGTCTCCTCTGCTATGCCTTTGTTCCCGGTGGTTTGAAACAATGGCTACCCTCAAAGCCAGGCCTCCAGCAATCTGAAATTGTTAATCAAAAGCCATGATCAGGATTATCCCTGCCCATCCCATTCTGGCAGCAGTGAACTAATCATGGGCTGGACCTTACAGCAGCCTGCTGTGAGAGTCATGGATGGGTGCCATAGCAGCTGTATGCAGAAAGCAGTTTTCTGTTCTTTACTGTAATTTATCAACCTCTTCCTGCTCTTCCATGGATGCTATACAGTGTCCTTCTGGACTTTAGAGTTTCAAAATAGTTGTTTCAGACAATTCATGCTTATTTAGTAGTTGTTCTGATTTAAGAACTGAGTCCTTACTCCGCTGTCTTACCACAATCCTCCACATTCTTTTTAAGTGAGCTTGGATGATTCTCCAGGATACGCCATACATTAGGGCACAAGAGAAGTCTCAATACAATAAAAAATATTGAAATCATTCAAAGTAACTTTTCCAACTACAGTGGAATGAAGATAGAAAACAATAACAGAAGGAAAATTGGAAAATTAACAAATATGTGACATTAAATAGCATACTCTTAAATAGTGGGTTAAAGAAGAAATTATAAAGGATATTAGAAAACAGCTACAGATAAGTGAAAACTTTATATCCTGAGGAATGTCAAAAAAGAAGAGCAATGTAAACCCAACTTTAACTGATGGAAAGAAATAAGTGTAAAGCAGAAATAAATGAAATATAGAATAGAAAAATATTGAGAGAATAAACAAAACAAAAAGTTGGATTTTGAAAAAAATTAATAAAATTGGCAAATGTTTAGTTAGACTGACACCAAAAAAAGGATAAAAGATACAAATAACTAAAATCAGAAATGAAAATGGTGACTCTCTTGAGCTTACAGAAATGAAAAGGATGATAAGAGAATACTATAAACAATTGCAGGCCAACAAATTAGATAGTATGAAATGGAAAATTTCCTAGAAATACAAATATTACCTAAAGTGACGAAGAGATAGAAAACGTCAATAAACCAATAGCAAGTAAAGAGATTGAATCAGTAATCAAAAACTTTCCACCAAAGAAAAGTCCAGGGCCAGGACTGTATTCTACCAAGTCTTTAAAGAAGAAATAACACCAATATTGTTCATAATCTCTCAAAGATTTCAAGAGAGGGAACACTTCCTAATTAATTCTATGAAGTCAGCTTTATTCTCACACCAAAACCTGATAGAGACAGCACAAGAAAAGAAAATTACAGACCAATTTCTCTTATGAATATATATGCAGAAGTCCTTAACAAAATAACAAACAGAATCCGACAGTTTATTAAGATATTATACAACATGATCAAGTGGGATTTATCCCAGAAAAGCAATTGTGGTTCAAAATATGAAAATCTATCAATATAACATGCCACATAAATATAATAGATGTAAGAAAAAATACATATTTATCTCAATAAATGCAGAAAGGCATTTGACAAAATCCAGCACCCTTTTTTGATTAGAAAAACACTCACAAAATTAGGAATTCAAGGAATCTTTTCAATATGTAAATGGTATTTATGAAACACCTATAGCTAACATAATACTCAATAGTAAAAAAATATATATTTACTAGCTTTCCCCCTAAGATTAGGAACCAGACTAGGATGCCCACTTTCACTAGTGCTATTGAATATTGTACTAGAAGTTACAGACAGAGCAATTGGGCAAGAAGAAGAAATAAAAGGTATTCACCTTGGAAAGGAAGTCATTAAACTATCTCTGTTTGCAGAAGGCATGATCTTTTATCTAGACAATAATATAGAATCCATAAGAAAACTATTTATCTCATAAAATATCTCGGCAGAATGACAGGGACTAAGATCAATAGGCAAAAATCAACTTTGTTCCCATCTGCTAGCAGTGAACAATCCAAAGTGGAATTTAAGAAAGTGATTCTATTTATAATAGCATCTAAATTAATGAACTATCTAGGAATAAATTTAAACAAGGATGTAAGAGATGTGTACACTAAAAACAACAAAACACTACTACAATAAATTACATAAGACTTAAATAATTGGCAAGATAGTCTATATTCATGGATGGGAAGAGTTAATATGATGTCAAAATTACCCAATGTGATTTACAGAGTTAATGCAATCCCCATAAAAATTCTAGAAACCTCTTTTGCATAAATTGAAAAACTGATCCTTAAATTCATGTGGACTGCAAGGGGCCCCAAATTGCCAAAACTTTTTTTCAAAAAGATGAACAAAGTTGGAGGACGCACATGCTCTGATTTCAAATTATACTACATAGTTACAGTAGTCAAAACAGTGTGGTGCTGGCAAAAAGATACACAGATAGACCAATGGAATAAACTTAAAAGTCCCAAAACAAACTCAGACATTTATGGCAACTAATTTTTGATGATGGTAAAATATATTTAATGGGAGAAAGAATAGTCTTTTCAATAAATGGTGCTGGGAAAATTGGATATTCATGTACAAAAAAAAGAATGAAGTTAGAAATACGTTTAATGAGAAATGGATTACAGAATGAAATATAATAGATAAAACTATATAATTCTTAGAAGGTAGCATAGGAGGAAATATTCATGAATTGGGATTCAGCAGTGAATTTTTAACAAAAGAAACTGAATAAATTCAAATTCATCAAAATTGAAAACTTTGGCATATCAAAGGAACTCATCAAAAAAGTGAGAAGACAGCCTCCAGGAGGGAATAAAATAGTTGTCAAACATATATTGGATAAGGGCTTAATATTCAGAATATATAAAGAAATTTTTCAATGTAACAAGATTAACACAAACAACCCAGTGAAGAAATTAGCAAAGGACTTGAATAGACATTTCTCCGTGAAGATACATACATGGCTAATAAGTATATGAAAAGATGATCAACATCATGGGCCACTAGGAAAATGCAAATAAAACCACAGTGAGTTTCCTCTTCACACATGTAAGTATGGTTATTATTATTATTATTGTTTATGGAAAATAACAGGTTTTGAAAAGGATGCAAAGAAATTGGAACTCTGATACATAGTGGGGATGTAAAATAGTGCAACTGCTGTGGAAAACAATATGGCAGTTCCTCAAAAAGTTAAATATAGAATTACCATATGACCTGGCAATTCCACTTCTAGGTATATAACCAAGGAAAATGAAAATAGTGTGTCAAAATGATACTTGTACACCATTATTCAAAATATCCAAAATGTAAAAACAGCCTAGTATCCCTCATGATGAGAAATTATTTATCCATCAGAAATAATGAATTCCTGAGACATGCTACAACATAGAAGAAACTTGAAAATATTATGCACAGTGAAATAAGCAAGGCTCATGATACAATAAAGTATTGTATGATATCATTTATAAGAGATGACTAGAAATAGCAAATTCTCAGAGAGGAAAAGTAGTTAGAAGTCACCAAGTGATGGGAAAGGGGGAAACGAAGGAATGTTTGTTTGGAAGGAAAAAAGGGGTAAGTTTTATGTAATATGAATTATATCTGAATAAAGATGTTTTATAAGAGGATAATAAATATTGTTGCAAATTCTATGTCCATAAATTTGTAAATTTAGATTAAATGGACAAATTTCTTGAAAAACATAAAACATTAAAAGTCACATAAGGAGAAATAGATAGTCTGATTAGGCCTATATCTATTAAAGAAATGTAATAAAAAATTTAAAACTTTCAAAACATGAAAACATCACGCTCAGAGGGTTTCACTTGTACATTTTACCAAACATTTAAGAAAGTAATTATCCACAATCCCTTCTAGAAACAGAAGTAGAGAAAATACTTCCTAACTCATTTTATAAAGTTTGACTTACCCTAATACCAAATCCAGATAAAATCATTGCATGAAGGAAAATTACAACCCAACATTTCTAATGAACATGGCCATAAAATATCCTTAAGAAGATACTAATTAACAATTTCAATCCAATAATGTATTAAAAGAAGTATATACCACAGCCAAGTGGGATTTATTTCAGGTATGCAAGGCTGGTTTTGTTGTAGATGTTGAGAGAGATTCAATTATTTGTGTATAGAAAGGCCAGGACTCAGGAACAATTTTGGGAAGGAGAAAGGATTTATTTACAACCAGCCAGGCTCAGAGGTTCTCTTTCAAAATCCAAGCCCAGAATAGAGTTTTGGGTCCTTTTTATACAGATGATATAAGGGTGGGGAGTCAAATGGTGCCTTATTAAAGAAAATGACTTTTCTTTGCTTGTCAAGTGTTTGTCTGAGTACCAGATAGGTTTTGAATTAACATATCCCCCACATTCCAGGTGAGCTTGAATTGGCATATCCCCCACATTCCAGGTAAGCTTGAATTAACATCTCGTCCATATTCCATATGGATGCAACTTTGAATACACTTAGTCTACATCTTTTTTGAACATTCAAGGCCTATAGGGCCTATATTATTTAATTGGATTTCTAGGCACACTTAGATACAGAATTAAATAAATTTGAATTCATGCATAAGCTATATTATATCCCCC
Source organism: Dasypus novemcinctus (assembly GCF_030445035.2). Classification (NCBI taxonomy): domain Eukaryota; kingdom Metazoa; phylum Chordata; class Mammalia; order Cingulata; family Dasypodidae; genus Dasypus; species Dasypus novemcinctus. Next base: position 52,002,304 of record NC_080673.1, on the reverse strand, counting down.
CTTTGAGGCAAAGCTTAAGTTTATTTAAGCTTCAGCATCACTATTGTCAGAGTCTCTCTGGACTGACTGGTATGTATATAGAGTTTGCATTGCTAAATTGTTTTCCTGGGACTGGAGTCATTGCCATGGTTACCAAGGGCAGGGTTGCAGCTTCTCACTGTCCCCCATGCACAGCTCAGGACACATATAACTCAGGTTATCTATGAAGAGATGAACAGCCCCCCCACCCATAGCCCGCATCAGTTTAATTTTCAAAGTTCAGTCAATATAATATACCATGTCAACATAAAAAAGAAAAGAATCATATGATCATATCACTATTTGCAGAAAAAAAATTTAACAAAATCCAACACTCATATATAATAAAAAACTCTCAGAAAACTAAGTATGAAGTTGACAAAAAAATATCTACTAACAATTTACAGCTGATATCATAAGTAATGGTGAGATATTGGATGTTTTCTCCCTGATATCAGAAACAAGGTTGGAGGATTCACACTTTCTGATTTCATGACTTACTCTAAAGCTACTGTAATCATAAGAGCAAAGGCATTTTGATGGAGGAAAAAAAGTCTTTTCAACCAGTGATGCTGGAACATTGGATGTCCATAAACAAATCAAAACAAAACAATACAAAAATCCCAAAAAGCAAAAACTGAACACAGACACCAACTTTACATCTTTCTCAAAAATTATCTCAAAATAAATCATAGACCTGAATGTGAAATGCAACAAGATAAAACATCTAATTGAAAATATAGGAGAAAAATCTACATGACCTTAGATCTATGAGAGAAAGAATGAAAAATAAAGTTACACTTTATTAAAATTAAGAACTTCCATGTGAAATAGGTTTAAGAGAAGCAAGGGACAAACCAGGGACTGGGCAAAATAAGTATCAAACACATATATAGTCAAGAATTGTATCTAAAATATATAAAGAACTGTAAAAAGTCAGCAATAAAAAGGCAACAAGAACAACAACAAAAAAAACATTTTAAAAATGGGCAATAGTTCTGGACATTTCATCAAAGGAGATATAAAGATAGAAGATAAGCATATGAAAAGATTCCCAACATAATTTGTCAATAGGGTATTGCAAATTAAAACAACAATTAAATATCTTACACTTATTTAAATGGCTAATATCCAAAAATGTCTAAAATTATTAATTTCTGGAAAGGATGTGGAGAATGGGAACACTTCTTCTTTGCTTATGGGAAAGCAGAATGTTACTATAGAATACACTTTGGCAGTCTTGAAAAGTTAATATAGTCTTGCCATATGATCCAGCATTGCAAATCTAAGTATTTGCCCAATTTATCTGGAAACATGTCAACACAAAAATCTGCATGTAAATGTTTATAAGCAGCTTTATCTATAATTGCCAAAAAATTGAAAGCAACAAAGTTTCCTTCAATATATGAATGGATAAACAAACTGGGATGTTCATACAATGGAATATTATTCAGTAATAAAAAAAAATGAGTGAGCCATTAAAAGACATGGATGAAACATAAATGCTTATTGCTAGATGAAAAGAGAACCAGTCTGAAAAGACTACCTACAGGAGAGGAAGAGGCAAGACTGCATCAGATTAAGTGCACATTCTATATCTCTTGCAAAAAATGGCTGAGTGGGGGCAAGATCCTGCTCCAATAAGCTGTTTTGGGAACCCACAGAACAAGAGGCTTCAGGGCCCTGATCTGGAGAAAGCACAACAAAGAAATTAATTGCTCAAGGTAAAACCATGAGTTTCTGGCCTTTGAGGCTGGACCTGCAGGATTGCTAAACCCCACCCTCAGGGCAGGAAGCTGTGGCCAGCCCCATGCCAGTTACCCAGCCAGAGGAGGCATTCTTTGAGAGTGGGAGGGTTCCAGTGAAAGGTGAAAAGGGGTTCCCCTTTGTGGGTTTGATTGCCTGGACACCCTTTTTGAGCTTTGAGGAACATATCAGCTGGCTTGAGATGGCACCAGAAAGAGGGGAGTGGTGAATCTGCTGAGGCAGCCTGATTTACCTAATCTCCCTGGGATAGAGAAAATTGGGCTGTGAGAAGATGGAGTCAGGCAATTAACTAGTCCAGTGGTGAAAATTATCACAATATCAACTCCCCTAAGGGAGGTGGGCAGTAGGAAGTTTTTAACAAGCTTCAAGAGCCTATTTAGGGTTCCCTGGGAGGAGGGGATGCTCTTGAAGAAGGTTGAGAGTCATTTTTTTCTGCAGTGAATTAAGTCACCAGGGCCCATTTGAATTTCAAGAAGGAACTCTCACACAGGCTATTGAATCCTGGAAAGAAAGTAATAAGAATAGAAAAGGAGCAAGGACAAATTCCTAATCTACAGGAATGTATCCAATTGCAGGATCAAACCTGCACAAGGGAAAGTGGCTAGATTGTTTTCTGAAAAGCCGACTGAACCAACATGAAAGTTTAGCTCAGTGGAGGAGTTTCCACCTTGAATATACAAGGTCCCAAGTTTGATTCCTGGCTCCTCTTAGAGTAGCAACCCACCAGGATATTAAACATCCAGCATCCAGCTGATACTTCTTAGAACAGGGAAAACATAGATATTATTCTTGTATTAGCTTCTCTTGGATCTCTTATTTTTCCTTAAAAAATGTTACTTTTGTTTTAAAATTTAACTTCGTATACTCACTAAAACCCACTTCAAAATCTGCAGAGGAAAAGCTGCAGGGTAATTGATTGATGAACACTGGCAGCCTGAGAAACTCCACAGGGGCCTAAGAAGGAAGGCTGTTTTTCTTAGTTTTTGTTTGACTACTTGCTCGTGGGCTTGTTTTTGGGTTTCTTTTCTTTTCTTTTCTTTTCTTTTCTTTTCTTTTCTTTTCTTTTCTTTTCTTTTCTTTTCTTTTCTTTTCTTTTCTTTTCTTTTCTTTTCTTTTCTTTTCTTTTCTTTTCTTCCTTTACTTTCTCCCCACCCCACCCCCTTTTTTTTTTCATTAGGTGCTGCTGACTTGTTCCTTGCTTGCTGTGATTCCTCTTCTTTGGTTTCCTCTTTTCTGTAAATACTGATTTTGGCTACCAATGCTATCTCTTTTCCTTCCTACATCTTTCTATCTTCCACTTTCTGTTGTTGTTCTTACATTTTGCCTCTCTTTGTTTAGTCCCCAATTTTTCTGCTTTTTTATTTATAACTCTTCTATTCACTTTTTTTTATTAACTTTTTTCTTTTTATCCCTTCTTTTCTCTTTCCCTCTGTCCTCATCATCCTGGCCTTTTGAGTCATTCTATATTTTTCTCTATATTTGGTTTCTCATTTCATTGTAGGTACACCACTTTTTTTCCCCTATTACTCTATACTGCTTACACAAGTTAAATATTCCTTTTCCTAAGTCTTATACAGTTCTTCTAACTTTTACTATCACTATTACTATTACCCTTTATCTTTTCTTACCTTTTTTGTTTTCTCTGGCCCTATTCTTTTTCCCTCAGGGAACATAGACAGCAACAAGAAAATAGAATAAGAAGAACAAAGTATTAAAGAGAAAACTTGACACACCCACAAAAACAGCAACTAAATAAAACCCTGGAGTAAAGGGAGAAGTTAATCAACTGAATAAACCTAGCAAAATAAAAAGATCACCAGAAAAGCAACAAAACATTACAAACCATGCCAAGAAACAGGAAGACATAGCCCAGTCAAGAACAAACTAAAACCAAGGAAGAGAAGCAGAACACCAAAAAACTAATCAAAGCTGTCCAAACAAACATCATGGACCAACTCAAGGAGAAGGAAGAGATTAAGGATATTAAGAAAACACTGGGAGAACATACTGAAGAAGTTGTAAATACATAAAAAGATAACAGATATCATGGTGATGAATAGCACAATCCAAGAAATAAAAAATTCACTCTCAGCACACAATAGCAGATTTGAATAAGCAGCAGAAAGAATTAGCAATGTGGAAGAAAGTGCATCTGAAATCAAACAGATACTAGAATAGATAGGTAAAACGACAAAAAAAAAAAAAAAATCCAGCAGGGACTAGGGACTTAAATGACAACACAAAATGCAGACACATATGCAATATAGGCATCCCAGAAGGAGAGAAGGAAAAGGGGAAGGTGTGTTGGAGTACATAACGGCTGAAAGTTTCCCAACGCTATTGAGGGAGATGGATGTACGTATTCAGGAAGGCAATGTACCCCAAACAGTGTAAATTCCAACAGGCCTACTCCAAGACATACCTGTCAAACTCTCCAATGTTCAAGATGAAGAGAAAATACTGAAGGCAGCAAGAGAAAAGAGAACCATCACATACAAGGGAAGCTCAATAAGATTAAGTGCTGATTTCTCATCTGAAACCATGAAGGCAACAAGTCAGTGGTATGACATAGTCAAGGAACTAAAAGAAAAAAATCTTCCAGTCAAGGATTCCCAATCCAGCAAAGCTGGCATTTAAAAATGGTGGAGAGTTCAAAATATTCACAGATAAATAAAAACTAAGAGAGCATGCCAATAACAAACCTGATCTTTAAGGAATACTACAGGGAGTGCTACAGGTTGAAAGGAAAAAATAGGAGAGGAGATGTATGAACAACTAAAAGACAAAAGAAAAAAGAGAAATAAAAACAATATATGACATACATAAACCCAAAGAAAATATGACACATGTAAGTAATTCCTTGAGAGTAATAACATTGAATGTTAATGGATTAAAGTCACCAGTCAAGAGACAAAGATTGGAAGAATGGATAAGGAAATAAGACCAATCTATATGCTGTCTACAAGAAAACCACCTTAACTCAGGGATTCAAGGAGGCTGAAAATAAATGGCTGGAAAACAATCTTACAAGCAAACAATAACCAAAAAAAAAAAGGGGGGGGGGGAGGGAGGAGTCACTATACTAATATCAGACAAAGTAGACTATAAATACAAAACTATTGTAAGAGACAAAGACAGAAATGATATATTAGTAAAAGGGGTAATCTATCAAGAAGAAACAACAGTCACAGACATTTATCTACCTAACCTGGATGCCTCAAAATACACGAGGTAAACACTGGAAAAACTAAGAGGAGAAATAGATGCCTCTATTATTATAGTGGGGGACTTTAATACACCATTATCACCATTAGATAGAACATCTCAACAGAGTATCAATAAAGAAACAAAGATTTTGAATAATACATTAGAGAATGTGGACCTAATACAAATATACAGAACATTACACACAAATACAGCAAGTTGTACATTCTTCTCAAGGGCATATGGATTATTCTCCAAAATAGACCACATGCTAGGCCACAGAGAAAGTCTTAATTAACTCAGAAAGTTTGAAATCATATAAAGTAACTTCTCTGACCACAATGGAATGAAGCTGGAAATCTGTAAGGGACAGAGAACAAGATTAGACACCAAGCTATGGAAGTTAAGGAACACACTGTTAGACAAACAATGGGTCAAGGAGGAAATCTCAAAAGAAATCAGTAACTACCTTGAAACTAATGAAAATGACAACACACCATATCAAAACTTATGGGCTGCAGCAAAAACTGTACTGAGAGGGAAATTCATAGTCATACATTCATTCATCAAAAAAAGAAGAAAGAGCTAAAATAGAAGACCTAACTGCACACTTGTAGGATATGTTTAAAATTTATATGCCAACAAGGGAAGAACAATTTAGAGGAAATGGACTAATTCCTACAAACACACAAGCAGCCTACATTGGCAAAAGAAGCAATTAAATGAACTCAACAGACCAAACACAAGAGATAGAATCAGTTATTAAAATCCTCCCAACCAAGAAGAGCCCAGGACCAGATAGCTTCACAAGTGAATTCTACCAAACATTCTGGAAAGAACTAACACTGATCTTGCTTAAACTCTTCAAAAAAAATTTAAAATAGAAGGAACATTACCAAACTCATTCTATGATGTCAACATTACCCTATTACCAAAGTAAAACAAAGACACCACAGGAAAGGAAAATTATAGATGGATCTCTCTAATGAACCTAGATGCTAAAATCCTCAACAAAATACTTGCAATCATATTCAACAACACATCAAATGGATATTACACCACGATTAATGGGTTTCATCCAGGTATGCAAGGATGGTTCAACAAAAGAAAATCAATGATAAAGAGATCAAAAGTAAAACATCATACAATCATCTCTATAGGTACAGAAAAAGCATTAGACAAAATACAGCACCTCTCCTGATAAAAACAATGTAAAAGATAGAAATAGAAGGAAACTTTCTGAACATGATAACAGGTATATATGAAAAACCCACAGCTAACATCACACACAATGATGAAATCCAAAAAGCTTTCTTTCTAAGGTTGGGAACAAGACAAGATGCCCACTGTCACCGCTCCTATTTAATGTTGTGTTAGAAGTACTTGCTTGAGCACTAAGGGAAGAAAAAGATATAAAAGGCACCCAAATAGAAAAGGAAGAGTCAAAATTTCTCTGTTTGTAGATGACATGATCCTATACATAGAAAACCCTGTTAATTCTACAACAAAGCATCTAGAACTTATAAATGAGTTCAGTAAAGTAGTAGATTATAAGATCAGTGTGCAAAAATCAGTAGCACTTCTGTACACCAATAATGAACAATCTGAGGAGGAAATTAAGAAAAAAAAATACTATCTAAAATAGTAACTAAGGAAATAAAATACCTAGGAATAAATTTAACTAAAGATGTAAATGACTTGAACATTGAAAACTGCACAACATTGTTAAAGGGAATCAAAGAAGAATTAAATAAATGGAAGAATATTCTCTGTTCATGGATAAGAAGACTAAATATCATTAAGATGTCTATCCTACCTAAACTAATCTACAGATTTAATGCAATCCCAATAAAAATCAACACAACATTTTTTTACTGAATTAGAAAACTAACTATGAAAATTATTTGGAAGGACACGAGGCCCTGAATAGCCAAAGACATATTGAAAAAGAAAAATGAAATTGGAGAAATCACACCACCTGACTTTAAAACTTACTACAAAGCTACAGTGGTCAAAACTGCATGGTGTTGGCACAAAGATAGACATACTGACCTATGGAACCAAATTGAAAGTTTTGGCAAAGGTCCTTGTGTTTACAGTCATCTGATATTCAGCAAGGCCACCAAGCCCATTCAACTGGGAGAGAATGGTCTCTTCAACAAATGGTGCTTGGAGAACTGGATATACATATGCAAAAGAGTGAGAGAGAATTACCATCTCATACCTTATGCAAAAATCAACTCAAGATGGATCAAAGATCTAAATATAAGAGTCAATACCATAAAGACCTTGGAAAATAATGTAGGGAAACATCTACAGGAACTTGTATTAGGAAATGGCTTCATGAACTTCACATCCAAAGCACGAGCAGTGGAAGGAAAAATAGATCAATGGGATCGCCTCAAAATTAAAACCTTTTTTACCTCAAAGGAGTTTTTCAAGAAAGTGAAAAGATAGCCTACCCAATGGGAGAAAATTTTGGTAACCATATATCTGATAGGAGCCTAATATCCAGCATATATAAAGAAATCCTATATCCTGAAAATAAAAAGACAAACAACCATTTAAAAAATGGGCAAGTGATTTGAACAGACACTTCTCCAAAGAAGAAATACAGATAGCTAAAAAGCACATGAAAAGATGCTCAACATCACTAGCTGTTATGGAAATGCAAATCAAAACTACAGTGAGATACTATCTTACACCAATTAGACTGGCAGCCATTAAAAAAAGAGGACTACAAGTGTTGGAGAGGATGTGAAGGAATGGAAACCTTCATCTCCTGCTGGTGGGAATGCAGAGTGGTCCAGCCATTGTGGAGGATAGTTTAGTGGTTCCTCATAAAACACACTGTAGATTCTGCCATATGACCCAGGAATTCCACTGCTAGGTATATACCCAGAAGAACTGAAACAAGGCACACCAATGTTCATAGTGGCATTATTCAATTATTCACTATTGCCAGAAGTTGTAATCAACCCAAATGCCCATCAACAGATGAATGGATAAACAAAATATGGTATATATATACAGTGGAATATTACTCAGTACTAACACATGGCTGAATCTTGAGGACCTCATGTTGAGTGAAGCAAGCCAGGCATTGAAGGACAAATATACATGACCTCTCTGGTATGAATTTTAAAAATAGGTTTATAGGAAATAGAAAGGGAGAACAAGGTTGTGAGCCAATGCCCACACAGGCAAAATCTAAGATAAGGTAGAAGTGAGTAGTTGTGCAATGAAGCAATATGACAGGAGTGTAGGCATACTATTGGGTTGGGTGGTGCAAGCTTGACAGGGGACTAGGGTGGGAAGGACTGTTCAGATGGTCCATGGAACTGGGGAGAGGGTTCAGGGAGGAAGTAGGTGAACACTGGGGATTAACAGGTACATGGTTGAAACTACAATATTGAGAAAATTCTTTTGGCAAGATGACAAGGAATGGTTACTGGTTTAGGGTGTTGGATGGGGGGACACTGGGCACAGAGCACACCTGGGACAGGCTTCTAGGGAGTGTGTGAGCGTTCATGTCATAGTGTATTATATCAGTGGGTGGAGACCCATATAATGTGTTGTACATCCATCGTGGGGAAGCCTGATATGTTTTCAAATAGAGGGAGGGTGTCTCTCGAGAGCATGGGTGGTTCCTAATAGGGGAGGACAGACTAGAGTGTCAAGTCCTCAGCATTGTTGCAAGTATTTATGAATCTTGTCCTTCAAGCAATGAAGCCTGGTTGCTATGGGCCCTGAGGGGAGGAGAAGACAGGAATAAAATAAATAGAAGAGGGGGTAGTTAGGGAGCAATAGAAGTATTCTGCATGATCTTGCAATGATGGATATGGGCCATGTTAAATTTCACCAAAAATTTATAAAAGTGTATGGTCGAAAATATAAAACATTATGTATACTACTGATTATGGTTAGTAGCTATGTTTCAATATTTGCACATCATTTGTAACAAATCAACCATCCACAAGTAAAAAGATCATTAATAGGGAAGGTGGAAAAGCAGGACAATGTTGGGTATATGGGACTCCCTTACATTCAGTATGTGACTTTACCGTGACCTAAAACTTCTTTGAAGTCATAATGAAAAAAAAAGTAAGACACTGAGGAAGAAATGGAAGAAATTGCCAACTGTACATGCAGTACAACAGTTATTACAGTGATGAATGGCAAAACATCAAAAAAAATTTTGTAATATTTTTCATTTTTAATGCCCCAATTTTTTAAACTTTATTTTAGTTTTTTAAATTATGTATTTCATTTCTTATGTTTAAACCTATCATTACTATCTCATTTTCCTAGTAATTGAATTTAGCAATACTCTAGGCTTCATTTTTTAAGAAGTTTTGGATCACAGAAGGGTTCAACTATGGCAAGGGAGGATCATTGGTGTAGGGTGTCAGTGATGGGAGGTACATGAAAGGAAGTTCACCTGTGCATACATATAAGGTATATAAATATGTTCAAATGTTCATGGGGGCATTGCCACAGTGGGTAGAGATTCACATCTGAAAGAATACTGAAATCCCATCCTGGGGAGCTCTGACACATTCTCTAATGGAACAGCAACAATCCCCCAAGTATAGGGGCAATTACCGGTGAAGGATGGTCCATTGATGGGCTATGGATACTGATTACTATGCTTATGAACCTCTTGTGCTTGAAATTTCAACCTAGCCTAGTGTTGCACAGGTGCCTAAAAGTTACCTTCTGAGAGCCTCCATATTGCTCAAATGTGGCCACTCTCTAAGCCAAACTCAGCATATAAATGCATTACCTTCCACCAGCATGGGACATGACTCCCAGGGATAAGCCTCCCTGGCATCAAGGAATTACAATCAAGCACTGGCTGGTGATACAACTGGAAAAAGACTTTGAATAAAAGGGGGAAATGGTAAAGACAAATGAGTTTATAGGACTAAGAGACTTCAAAATGAGTTGGGAAGTCATCAGAGAAGTAACCCTTTATGCATGTCTCAGCAGTATCTCATAGACTGCCAAAGTAGATACTACCCAAAATAGTGGGGGCTCCTGAGGGCTACGGGGATACCCATGTCCTACAGTCATGGAAGATAGCTCCAGAGTTTGGTGCCTTGCCAGTGGGCCTTACTTTGTTGTTTATGCTTCTGAGTATGACAGTTGGACTCAGATGTGACTTCTTTATACCTACGTCTTCTATCCCTTTTATTGAACCTAGAGTTGGCACTGGAGTTGGTAGGTGTATATCCAAGAGACTTGAATCTCTGGACAGTCCATATGCCAGCTGGGCCCTGAGCCTCAGCAGAGTTTCAGCACCTACTCTTCAGTTCATTACACTCACCAAGAACAGCTAACAAGGAGTTGAGGATGGGCAATCAACACACCAAGGAACCAAAAGAGTGTACAACTGCAAGCAAGAGAGTCCCATCCATCAGTCATATGGGATCGAAGCCCCCTCTCAATTAGAGGTGGAGTGGGCATCACCATCCCAGAACCTCAGGATTGCAGAATAAAATATGGACTAGAGTGTACGTACTGGTAATCTACTATAGACTTACTCTGATTCTAGCAATGGAAGAAATTACATCATTGATATGGAGACAGTGGCCACTGGAGTTGCCAAAGCCAGGGAGAGGGAAAAAGACATTTAATATGGGGGCATTTTGGGACTTGGACTTGTCCTGATTAATAGTACAAAGACAGATACAGGACACTGTATATACTGCCATAACCTACTGGTTGGACTGGGAGACTAAACTATAATCCCTGCTGTGTGGCAATATTCCAAAATGTGTTCATCAATTGTAATGAATGTATGACACTAATGAAAGAAGTTGTTAATGTGGGAAAAGTGGGAGGTGTGGGCAGTGGAGCATATGGGAATCCCCTATATTTTTAATGTAACATTTTATGTAATCTGTGTATCTTTTAAAAATACATTTAAAATATATTTAAATAAAACTACCTACTACATAATTCAAATTATATGACATTCTGGAAAAGGCAAAATGATAGGCTCAGTAAAAAGTTCTGTGTTTGCCATTTGTTTGGGGTGATGGGACAGTTTAACAGGTGAAATATGGAGCTCTTTTAGGGTGGCAATACTATTCTGTATGATACCATAATGGTGGGCACATAACACTACACACTTGCCATAATGTATAGAACTTTACAGCACAAGGAGTGTACCTTAATGTATGCAAATTTTTTAAAAAAGGATTTAGGAATTTGGGGTATCTCAAGACAAAATGCAGAATGTGACAAAAAATTAATTAAATTGCAAATGTATGAAACACCTCATTTAACAGTGTGAGGGTAAATGGTGCTGACCTAAGTCTGTTAGATTTAAAATCTGTTAGACTAAAAGCAAAAGGAACAGGACATAAGCTTTTTATTAAATAAATAAAGCAATTTAAATAAATGGATGGTAGATGATGGGAAATAAATATCTTACTCTTAGAGCTGGTGTTTATGAATAAGCAAGGAGAGGTCTCTGGAGTGACCCATGTGTAATTGAATTAGAACTAGAGACATTATTATGAAGCCATGTATAGCATAATGTAAATATAAATGGTATAATCATTTCCTGATGCTGCTGTAAGAAATTGTCACTAACTTGGTGGACTCTCTCAAAGTTCTGGAAGTCATAGGTCTGATATCAATATCACTGAGTTGAAATTAAGCTGCTCACAGGCCGTACTTCCTCTGGAGTCTCTGGTCGAGAACCTATTTCTTGTTTTTCCAGCTTCTGGTGGTTGCCTGCATTTCTTAGCTTGTGGCTGGATCACTCTAATCTTTAAGGCCAGCATCCTCAAATCTCTTTCTACTCCATCTTCACATTTCCTACTGATTTGTGTCTTGAATCTCCTCCTGCCTCCCACTTTTAAGGGTACATGTGATAGAATTTAGGGTTCACTTATATAATCTGGGATAATTTTCCTATCTCAAGACCCTTAACTTAATCAAAACAAGGTAACATTTTCTGGTTCCAAGGATTTTGACCTGATAGCATTGGGGGCCATTGTTCGGCCTACTATACATGGTTCCATATAGAAATATTTATAGATGTGTTTATATACACAGGTTACTGTATACTCATGTATGTCCTTGGTCTGTTAACTGATTGGGTCTAGAAGAAGTGATATCTCAGTAACAATGAGCACACCCAGCACCCAGATTTGGTTTTTTATATCATTTATAATAAAAGGAACCAGGGTTCCTTGGAGAAATGACTGATTCTAAGACTAGGGAAGGAAATACACAAGATAAGCGTGGAGCATCTTTTAGGGGCAGAAAACAAGGAAGTTCTCTCTATATATACATGCACACCCACATGCACACACACAGAGCTCTGTCATAGGAATACAGAGGCCAATTAAAAGACCCTCCAATGGCCAATGGTGGAATAATTTGAGCAACAAAATAAATGAGCTTGTATTCAATTATGACCCTGTATTAACCACATTTTCTAGCTTCTGTAAATTGGTGCTTTATCACCTATTGGTACCCCCAGGTGGCCATTCATACATTTGTTACCCTTAAATAATTCTGATCCCACCTACTTTCTTGCAAGTAACATCCAACAGAGGAGGGACCTGTTGTCAAAGATAGCCAAATCAATTCCACATTAGCACACTTCCGTTCAGCCCTTGAGCATTTCCTGATTATAAATCAGGTAGGCACTTCTGCTTCTCTTTCTGAACAGTGGTTGCTGCTGGTGCTGCTCTCTGCGGACCTCTTTGGGTGTGCTATGCCCTGCCCAGGGAGCTGTGAGTTTAAAAGATCTCTTCCAGTCTCTATCTTGATCTGAGTCCAGCTTTACCATACTTCCACCAGATCATGAAGTAAAACAGACACAAGGTATAAAATAAGTATCTATGGGTTCACATTGCTGTAAATATGTAGCTGAATAAATAAATAAATGGGGAGAATAGACAAATATGCCAGAAATATTTCCATATAATTTATGTAAATATCCCAACATCAAGGAGATGGAGTTAACTCCCCATTTCTTAAGTGTGGGTTGCATGTAACAACTTCCTTCCAAAGAGTACAGTATAGTTGGGGGCGGGTATGAGAGTAACTTTACAATGCAGAAACCTGAGAAACACTGCCTCAACCAGGTGATCAAGGTCAACATCAATAGTGATAAATCATTTTGATAGTACATATCCTTGAAATGTGTAATGAAAATGTCATTTTACCTCTGTGATCTTCCTCCCTCAAACCCAGAACCCTGCTCTAATCATGAGAAAAAATCAGATAAAATCCCGTTTGGAAGATAGTCTACAAAATACCTGACCAGAACTCCTCTAAAAGGTTAAGATCATAAAAAAAAAAAAACAAGGAAATCTAAGAAACCATCACAGCCAAAAGAATTCTAAGCAGTTATGAAGACTAAATGTAATGTGTATCCTGAATGAGATCCTAGAACAGAAAAAGGATATTAGGTAAAAACTAAGAAAACTGGAACAAAGCATGGAATTTAGATAATAATGCATCAGTATTGATTCATTAATTGTAACAAATGTACCATACTAATTTCCTGTTAATCTAAAACACTTTTCAATAAAAAGTTTATCTTAAGAAGAAAATTAACTGTTCTCTAGATATTCTTGCCCCTCTAATTGAGAACGTAGCAGGATTCCCCAGGATGTGAGTTTAGTATTTTTTTATTTATTGTGTGGGTCTCCACCCACTGGGATAACACACAATGACATGATGAACATTTTCATATTTCATAGAGGCATGCCCCAGGTGTGCCCTATCCCGCATATCATCCCACCACCCACGCCCTGCACCAGTAAACCTCCCCTGCCATATTTGCCAAAAGAATATTCCCACCACTGTAGTTTTTTTTTATTTCTCTATTTTTTAACAATACTTAGATTATATACATGATACATAAAAAGTGTTGGGGATTCCCATATGCCCCACTCCCTACCTCTCCCACACTTTCCCACTTGAACAACATCCTTCATTAGTGTGGTACATTTGTTACAATTGATGAGCACATATTGGAGCATTGCCACTAAGTGGATTATAGTTTACATTATAGTTTAAACTCTCTCCCACACAATTTTGTAACTTATGACAAAGATATATAATGGCCTATATCTGTCATTGCAATATCATTCAGGACAATTCCAATGTCCCAAAAATGTCCCCATATTAAACATGTTTTTACCCTTGCTATCCCCTCAGAACCTCCAGTGGCCACTGCCTCCACATAAATGATAAAAATTCTTCCATTGCTCGAATAACTGTAATAGAATAACAGCAACTCTAGTCCACTGTTCATTTCCTAATCCTGAGGATTCTGGGATGGTGATGCCCACTCTGCCTCTAATTGAGAAGGCGTTTAGATCCCATGGGTCAGATGCATGGGACTGCCTTGCTTGCAGTTGCAGACTCTCTTCCTTGGGAAGGTCATTGTCCATCATTATTTCCTTGTTAGTTGTCTTGGGAGAGTCGAATGAACTGGAGACTAGGTGTTGCAACTCTGTTGAGATTCAGAGCCTGACTGGCACATGGAAAGCCCACAGGTTTAAGTTTCTTGCACACAAACCTATTAACTCTAGTACTAACTATGGGTTCAAATAGAAGGGGCAGAAACCATGTGTAGGGAAATCACAAATGAGTCCAACTCTGTCACACTGGGGAGCGTAAATTCCAAAGGAGGGCCCAATGATAGGGCACCAAACTACTTAGCAGTCAGCCCTGACTGTAATGACTGGATGTCTCCAGAGCCCTCAGAAGACCCGCTATTTGAGGCATCATTTACTGTGGCAGTCAATGAGATCCTGCCAAGATGAACATAAGTGTAAACTCTGGAATGACCTCCCAATTCACTTTGAAGTCTCTTAGCCATATAAACTCATTTATCTTTACCCTTTCCTCCTTTTGGCCAAGGTCTTTTTCCAGTTGCATTTCTAGTTGGTTCTTGGTAGTAATCCCTTGGTATCAGGGAGACTCAACCCCGGGAGTCATGTCCCACACCAGGGAGAAGCTAATGCATTAATATGCTGAGTTTGACTTACAGAGAGGCCACATTTGAGCAAAAAGGAGGCATTCAGGAGGTAACTCTTAGGCAACATATAATACTAGGCTGAGTTTCAATTTCAAAAGGAAAGGTTCACAAGTACAGTCATCAGTATCAAGGGACTGTCAATGGTCCATCCTACTTCACTAGTCACTGCTCCTGTGATTTTAACTACAGGCTTATAAATCCCCTGAGTTCACCTGCTCATCTTCCAGCCCTCCCCCCATTTCCATGGATAGTCCAACCCAAGACCTCACTCTACTCTCCCGCACATTCCTGCACCTCGAACCCAATCACATTACTACACCACTACCACCCCCCTCCACTGCTTAACCACCCCCTTCCACCTTCCACTGAAAATTAACTTTGGGGGAATATCTTTCTGCTTAGAGATAGAAGATGGTACTACAGCCATGGTCTCTGATCCATTAAAAAAAAACCTGTTGTTTATTAAAGAAATGGAAGATTGAAGAATTAAAAGAGAGAAATGAGTAGCCAGTGAATCAAACGAATGTTGCTGTGTCATAAAATTTCAAAGAAGAGGGATTCTGTCTGCTCAGATCAGAAATAAGTTGTTCATCAGCATCTGACCTTAAGCAAGTTCTTAATATCCCTGTCTTAAGTTTCCTCATCTTTGAAAAAAGAATAGAAATAACATTTGTCCTTTATTATACCTGGAAAAGAGTAATCACTTGATTAATCATCATCATCATTATCAAATAAGTTATGCAGTGGAACTTGAGCATTACATGTGGAATCTCCCTTGGTGTCTTTAAAAATTGATATGGTTTCTTTTACCAGCTCTGGCTCCTATAAAGCACCATTCACAGGCAAGAGTTGTGTATAGGCCCCTGAGCATGAGCAACATTTTGAATATTGTCATCTCCTATGTTCCTCTGTGCAATCATTAACATATTTTTCTTCTGTTGTTGCTTTGAGACCTTTTATATCCAAGAGGAACAAGAAAACCAAGCACAATACAAATTATAAGCTTCTGGTTGGGTTAAAGTGTCATGAGAAAAAAGTATCCTCTGACGGTAATACAAGGTGATGTGAGTTTTGCTTGAATTTTCTCTCTGTTCTCAGACAGGGACATAGCTTAAAAGGAGTAGCCAGAGTATGATAGCTATTTTCCAAAGTTGAGCTATTTGTGTGGCATGCCTTTTCAGTTGTCACTTTCCTTTGTGTCAGTTCTGCACAAGCTGACAGAATCACTTAAGCTATTCAATTCACACATTCAAACACTGAATTAGATAACTTTAATGTGCCTTTCAATCCCAAGATTCTCTGATTGCTTTCAATGAAGGTTAATGTTGGGAAAGAGTCTATTTAATATCATGTTCCCCATAATAGTAACTAGGGTCATTATTCAGACAATGGTAATTAGTGTCACAATTAGAAAAATGAATCCTTATCTCCATTAATGATGGGGTCTAATATTCTGAGGTATCATTTAGCATTTTCTTTTTTGGGTTAATGGCTTTTCTCAAAGCAAGAACAATATTTGGTACTTGGAGGAGAAAGGTTTTGAAGGACATCTGGTAATTTTTTGAAGGTTTAAATACCAAATATAATTATGTATGAAGAGAGATTATCTATATATCAATCACCTATATAGAGCAACAATAATGCATTTATTAATAGTCATTAACTATCTTAGGATGAGGATGATGATTGGTTTTACTTCCTTTTGAGTCTAGAACAAGAGAATGTAATTATTGACAAACCAATGAAGATTTCCATTTAGTCCATTTAGAAACAATTTTCTGTAGAGATAATCTGAAATTGTAATATATGTCCTTCTGATGGGATGTTTCCTGGGTGGTTGTGATGAAAGTTTGGAGGATGGGCTGATTGTTCCTCTACGATTTGACTTATTCAAATATCTATCAATAGCCAAATAGAGGGAAGTGGACTTGGCCCAGTGGTTAGGGCATCCGTCTACCACATGGGAGGTCCGCTGTTCAAACCCCCGGCCTCCTTGACCCATGTGGAGCTGGCCCATGCACAATGCTGATGCGCGTAAGGAGTGCCGTGCCACGCAAGGGGTGTCCCCGTATAGGGGAGCCCCATGTGCAAGGAGTGCGCCCCATAAGGAGAGCCGCCCAGTGCGAAAGAAAGTGCAGCCTGCCCAGGAATGGTGCCGCACACATGGAGAGCTGACACAACAAGATGACGCAGCAAAAAAGAAATAGATTCTCCTGCCGCTGACAACAACGGAAGCGAATGAAGAAGACGCAGCAAATAGACACAGAGAACAGACAACTGTGGCAGGGGGGAAGGGGAGAGAAATAAATAAATAAATAAATATTACAATGAATAATAATAATTAATTTTAAAAAAAGAAAATATCCAAATAGAAACAACTGCTACAAATCCTTTGTGAACTGAAGCAGATATAAGTAAAATAAACATAGCCTTCATTAAGCATGTTGCTATATCCAAATGCAGTTAAGTTTTTAATGGCCCCTTATTATTTTCAACTGCCACCATATTGGTATGGAAAATATAGGTAAACTTACCTCAAAACTTATTATGGCAGTATGTACATTTTAAAAAATAATTAAATAATCCAACAAATACTTTTGGGCTTCCCTATGTGCTGGGTGATTCCCTAGATATTGGAAATATAGCAGTGAAGATACCACTCAAATATTCCTGCCTCAATGGAGATTTCATTTTCGTGGTGGGATGAGACTAACAATAAAAATACATAAATAAAAAACATGGTATGTTAGAGGGTGATAAATGTGGTGAATACAAATAAGGCATGGAATCAGAATAAGAAGTTCGGGTGCATTGGGAGTTACTAGAATGTTAAATAAGGCAGTGAAGGTATTATTCAGAAAGTGAATAAAACCCAGGATAAGAGGAAGAAGTAAGTCATGGCTATTTGGGAGAAGAGTATTCAAGGCAGAGGGAACAGTAAGTGCAAATGTCCTGAGGTAGGGGTGTTTGAAAAGTGAGAAAATCTGACTTATTTTTAAATATTACCTTGAATGCTGTATGAGATAAACTGAAAGAGTAGTAGCAAAGGCAAAAGCAGAGAAACCAGTTTGGAGCTCTTTTAATAATTACAACACTGATCTTGGATTAGACCAGAAAGGTAGCAGCAAAACTAATAAGATGTGGTCAAATTCTGAAGTGGAGCTACTGATGGATTCAATGTAAGGAATGAGAAGAGCGAAGATTGAGTAACTAGAAGTTACCCAGTTGTCAATAACTGAGAAGAGGAACAGTATAAGGGAACGCATTTGGGAGGAAATCTGGCATTTCCAATTGCAGATGTCTGAGGATCATTCAAGTGGATAAAAGAAGTTTAGGGACAGAAATAATTTTTTGTTTATGGATGTTATTTAAAGCCATGATACTGAATGGGATTAGATGAAATTATGTAGACAGTAAGAAAATAGTCAAGGACTGGAGGTCAGAGAAATGAGAAGAACCAGCAGAGTAGACTTACAGTAAGAGCCAGGGAGATAATGAAAAACAACACATTAGTTATTCTGAAAACCAAGAAAGTACATGGAAGAAGAGGAAGTGCTCACTGAGGCAAACACTGCTGGTTGGTCAAGGAAGATAAGCATGGTCCATTGGCCATTGCATTTATTACATTGTAAGAAATTGGTGATTTTGCCAAAAGCAACTTTGGTAGAGTAGTGAGGGTGATGCCTAGTAAGAAAAGATTTAAATGCAATTTGAAATTGTATACTCCATAACTGGTTACTATTTATTAACTCAAAATATTTTTTTAAATGTCAATATTTAGGTTATAAAATACTGTATGTGGGAAAATAAACAGTAATGATACAGAAACAAAAAAATGTGTATTAATTATACATATTTATAACCACTTACCAGATAGAAATATGATAAGAAAGGAGTTTAGAATAGATATGAAATTGCTAATTGGGGAAAAAAAAACATTAACAGCTGTTATTCACACTATTGGTTCAAAATTTCTGTTTATAGTCTATGGAAAGAAGAAGAGTCTAATTACATGGAACATGGAAGAAAATTTTTCTCTACTAAACTCAAAAGCAGCAGTTATACTTTTCTTAGGTTGTGTTTGGAAGTTAAGGTCATGACAAGAAAAAAGTTTTATTGGCACACTTCTAGAAAACTAAAATTTAAGACCAATTTAAAAATTGTCATTTACTCAAATTTGGGGCAAAAACAAATTTTGCAATGTCCAAGATTCAAAATCAAAGCAACGATATTGTCTGCTATATGAAATGAATTATGATAATATGTTTTGGAATGCAAACATTACTCAGTGTATTAAAGATTTTGCCTTCATTGAGATTCAAGTCCATTTGAAGAAATAGAAATAAGACAAAAAAGTCTAAGTGTTAAATAACTATATGTCATTTAAAAAACAAAGAAAAATTTGACTGTGTAAGGTAGCACATGTTTAGTAACAAAATAAATGAGGTGTTCGATATTACAGAATGCTTAGAAAAAGACGTAATAGTTTCAATTTAGAAGGTTTTGAGGAGAGGTAAAATTTTATTAATTAGTTGAATCACAGTCATTCTCTTCCTGATACTCAATGTCAAATGGTGAAAACATAAACAAATAATTTCAGCAGAAATGCTAACCACTAATATAGGGACTTATATGATCAGTGCTATAGGAACAAATAATCTAGTAGGAGAATGTATTAAAGAATGGCTTCATAGTGCTTTAAGCTAAATTTTGAAGAATAGGTAACATCTGGAAAGTAAACCAGAGAATAGAGGCAAAAATAGCACTAAATCATTTCATAGGAAAGTGAATATTCTATACAAAGGCAAATATCTGTAGAGAACAATTCCTCATTGGAGCAATATAATATAGTTAGTATTTCACAATTGGTTATTTTATAGTGATGCTGTCAGCAATAAACCAAGGAAAGGAGAAACTTGTAAAAAAGACATCTGAATAACACATTTCTTTCTTTAAATATTGTAAAAGTCTCAAAAATATTGGTGAAGATTACACTCAGTTACTTCAATAAATATGTGTCTATGTATTTACAAAAATATAAAATATGCAAGCGCTACCTCTTCCAAGCACTGTGTAAGCTAACTTAAAAGGCAAGTGCCGTACTTAGAAGCTAACATCTATGCCTGGATTACTACCCTTGCAAACTAATAAACTATCAAAGTACACTTTTTGGAAAGTTAAAATTGTGATTCTCATGTAAATATATAGCGAGAACATGTCAAAAATATATTTAACTCATTAATGAAGAAACCAGTAGAATGGTTAAGCTTCTTCCAAAAGCATCAAAGAGATTTATACAGTCATTTGAGATGTGCATCCTGAAATGTTTATTAAGCTAAACACAAAGCAGGCTAATTTCCTGCAGGGCAATAAAATAGTTACCTTTTCCATCAGACAGAAATCATTTGCATCTCCAACAGACAAAAATCTGCTTAAGGAAACATAATTTCACAGATTTAGGCCTTAATCAAGACAAGCCATAAATCAAGCTAAAGCACATGGTGTAGTGAAATCACCCTTGGGTCAGTCTCTTAAGACAAGCTTTAGAATCATGTTGAAAGTGCAGAGTCATCTTTACTCTTATTAACAAATTTTGGGTATTTTTAAACAGACCTTCCTTGTGAGACTTTGTTTAAATCACAGAAGGCTGGTCTCATTGTATTTTGGCTTGATTCATTTACATAGGTTCAGGAAGAGGTGTTAACACATCAGTCTCCTCAGTGGTCTTCAAATCTAGAGTTCTCTGGAGTTGAGCAACTAGTAATTCTTCAGAATAAAATTCTGTGGGTGATTTCATCAAGACAGTTAATAGTGAAATACTAAAAACTATAATAATTGCTTCTGTCAGTTGTAACAAGTGTTGCATGCCAATGAAAGGTTTTAAAAATAGGGTGATGTATGCAAATCTGGTATTTTATGTATGATTTTTCTGTAAACCCACATATTCTTCAATTAAAAAAAAGAACGTAAGATTAGACTTTGAAATTTTTTAAATTGGTCTTAAATTTTCATTTTCTAGAAGTGTGCCAACATAACATTTTTCTGGTCATGAACTTAACTTCCAGACACAACTTAATAAAGTATAACTGCTGTTTTGACTTTAGCAGAGAAAACTTTTCTTCCGTCTTCCATATAATTAGACCCTCCTTCTTTCCACAGAATATAAACAGAAATTTTGATCCAATAATGTGAATAACACCTGATAATGTTTTTTTTTCCTAGTTAGCAATTCCATTTCTTCTCTACACTTCTTTCTCCTCATATTAAGTGGTTAAGTATTAAGTATTAAGTGGTTATTAATACATATAACTAATATATATATAATTTTTGGTTTTTGTATCATTATTGCTTATTTTCTCGCATGCAATGTTTTATAGCCTAAATATTGACATTTAAAAAAATATTTTGAGTTAATAAATAGTAACCAGTCAAGGAGTACATAATTTCAAATTGAATTTAAATCTTTTCTTAATAGGCTTCACCCCCGCTACCCTACCAAAGTTGCTTTTGGCAAAGTCACCAATTTCCTACAATGTGGCAAATGCAATGGCCAATGTACCATGGTTATCTTACTTGACAAACCCGCAGTGTTTGCCTCAGGTGAGCACTTCCTCTTCTTGGTTTTCAGAATAATTAATGTGTTGTTTTTTATTATCTCACTGGCTCCTACTTCAGTCTGCTCTACTGGTTTTTCTCATCTCTCTTACCTCCAGTTCTTGGCTATTTTCTCACTGCCTAGCTAATTTCATCTAATCTTATTCAGTATCATGTCATTAAATAATATCCATGAACCAAAAATTGTTTTCTTATTTGCTCTTTTTTCTCAAATTAGGAACCGAATATGGGATTCAACTCCAACAAGTTTTTTTCTTTTCTTTCTTTTTATATTTAATTGATAAAAGCACATTTTTATGATTGTACTATTAACTATAGTTCATAGTTTAACTTAGGTTTCACTGTTTGTGTTATAAAATTCTACAGAGTTCTCCTAATTTTTTATTCTAGTAACATACATATAACTTTAAATTTCTCTTTTCAATCACAGTCAAATACATAATTGAGTGCTGTTAATTACATTCAAAATGCTGTGCTATTGTCTTCATCATCCACTACCAAAATTTGTTCAAAGTCCCAAATAGAAAGGCTGTATCTTTTAAGCTTTAACTCCCGTTTCCCTTCCCCAAACCTGTCCCCTGGTAACCTGTATTCTAGATTCTGACTCTATGAGTTTGCTCATTCTAATTATTTTATGTCAATGAGATGATAGAATATTGTCCATTTGTGTTTAGTTTATTTCTCTCCATACAATGTCTTCAAGGTTCATCCATGTTGTTGCATGTATCAGAACTTCATTACTTTTTATAGCTGAGTAATATTCCATTGGGTGTATATACATAATTTCCTTATCCTTTCATGGTTGACGGACCCCCTGGGTTGCTTTCATCTTTTGGCAATAGTGAATAATGCCAGTATGAACATGGGTATGCAAATATTCATTTGAGTCCCTGTTTCCAATTCTTTTGGGTATATATTTAATACCAGAAGTGGGATTAACAGGTCATATGGAAATTCTATATTTAATTGTGAGGAACTGCCAAACTGCCTTCCACTGCAGCTATAACATTTTACATTCCCACTAACAATAAATGAATGTCCCTGTTTCTCCGCATCCTCTCTAATATTTGTAAATTTCCAATTTTTAAATAGTAGCCATTCTAATAGGTATGAAATGATATCTCATTGTGGTTTTGATTTGCATTTCCCTAATGGTTAATGATGATAAGCATCTTTCCATGTGCTTTTTGGACATTTTAAAATTTGTTTTATTTCCCTTTGTTTTATTTATCTATCTCTTTTTTTTTTGCCATTGCTATGTTTTCTTTGGAAAAATGTCTATTCAAATCTTTTGCCCATTTTAATTGGGTTGTGTGTCTTATTATTGAATTAAATGATTTTTAAATATATTCTGGATATTAAACCCTTATTGAATATGTGATTTCCAAATATTTTCTCCCATTGTTTAGGATATAGGTTGTCATTTTAGTTTCATAATAAATTCCTTTGATACATTTCATTTTCTTGAGGTCACATTTACCCATTTTTTCTTTTGTTGCTTGTGCTTTGGGTGTAAAGTCTAAGAAACCATTGTCTAACACAAGGTCCTGAAGATGCTTCCCTTTTTTTTTTTTGCTAGGAGTTTTAAAGTTCTGGTTCTTATATTTAGGTCTTTGATCTATTTTGAGTTGATTTTTATATATGGTGTGAGATTGGGATGTACCTTCCTACTTTTCCCAGCATTGTTTGTTGAAGATACTGATATGAGCTATGGATGGGGGCTATATGTCTTTTTGTAAATAACCTGTGCTGTGTGTGTCAGACAATGAAAAGCTGCAGCTTTTGTAACTGTGCCAACCACTCTAGTCCCGGGAAGCCAATTAACAATGTAAGCTCTAAGATTTCGAATATTCAGGAAGGATGCAAACTGAATATGTTATTTCAAGCCTCCTAGAATGTGGGAAATAAGTGTTAACTCAAGCTTATCAAGAACTCAAACAAAGGAGCATTTGGCTCTTTCTCTGTATAAAAAGAACCTGAAAATCTTATTTGGGGCTCATGTTTTTGGACAGAGATGCTCCCGAGCCTGGTCAGTCATAAATAACTTCTTTTTTCTTTTTTTCCTTCCCAAAATTATTACTGAGTTCTGGCCTTCCATATGCAATTATTGAACCTCTCGAATTCCACAATATCTGGGGGCTCATCCGGGATTGCAATGAAAGACCAGAGATGGGAGCAATTTGTTACCCCTACCAATGTCTCTGAGGAAGCCAGGGGGACTCAGGTTGTCCCCAAATTGGGGTGCCCCTGGAGTCTCTTCAGTCCAGAAAGAGGCTCTGCTGGAATCCCCCTAACAAGAATCTGTTTTGGTGCTGAATTGCAAATGAACTCACTTTCTAAACAGCAAGGGTGAGCAAGGAGTCCTGTTAAATGTTTGGTGTTGAAAACTCCCCTTCCCTAGAGTTAAAATATTTAATGGGCTGTAGTCCACGGTAAAAAATATTATAAGTCAGATTAATGGACTTTATGCTTCTGTGTATTTTCATGCCTCCAGGTGATGATGTTGGATTGTGTAATTGTGTGAAATGGTAAACTTTGGTTAAGCTGGAACCTTCCCCTGCCATTGGCAGAGGAATGGGATGATTGTGGTTTATGGGGCAAAAACAACGGAGTCTCAATCTATGCACGCTTCACTCTTGTCTCTGAGTCCGTCCCATCTGCTGGGGCTTGGAGCTCATTCATGTCTATGCCACACACCCAAGTTTATTGAAGCTAGACCTAGTCAGGATGGCTGATAAGGCAGTGACTTGGATCATGGCCCTGCCAGGGCAGAGGTCCCCCAGGAAGGTGCTGAGCCTGGAAGGATTTTTCAAACCATTTTAGCAGCCTGGAACTTGCTGCCATTACCTTCCTCCTCCTCTTCCTTTAGGGGGATGCATGACAGGGGCAGAGAGTCAGGAGCTTACCCCTCCCAGAGAGTCCAAGCAGAGCCAGGATGAATGCAATGAAAGTTCCTTTCCCAGGGTGTTGCAGCCAAAACACATTTTCATAATTGACTTCTGCGCAGGTTCTGCCTTTCTGAATCTCTCTTTGCATGTCTGTGTAAAATGCATTGAAATGTTTCTAAAACTGTAGAACTGGTAAAGTACCTTCTTTATCTAGAAAAAAAAAAACTATTGCCTAAAACAATAAACCTCTAATTACTTAATAGCCCTTTTAATGATTTAGCTGGAAAGCTGTCAGACAATAAAGTCATAAAAAAAAAACTGCAAAGGAAAAAAACAGATAAATCAGAAGCCCAGAAACATCATGTCATTTCTCCTTAAAAAAATGAGGAAATAAACCTCAAACTTCTCAGTTTAAACTCAATTGTTCCAATAAAATATGTGAATAGTAATCAAAATAAAACCTCATGTGCCATCAATTAAGGTCAAAGAGTTCCTTGAAATGCTAAAGATATAAATTCTATTTTAATTTGTGCATAACCTTGAGTTCAACTTTAAAATCTGTGTTTAACTTTTATCAGTTTGCTTGTGCCTAGGAAATCATAGTGAAAGATAACTTAAAAAGTCTTCAAAGGTCAAAATTATCTTGCTAGTGAATTTAATGCATAAATCACAAGTAAAAATAATTCAGTTACTAAAAAAGGAGAAAAACCTCACAAAGTTGTTACTAATAAAATTCTTGTGGCTTAGTTAATAAAGGTACCCAATTCACCTTAAGGTAAAACTTACTAAAAACTGTAACTAAGAATTAAAATCATTGTATAAGTACCTTTACTTATATATTTATTATATATATATATATATATATTTATTATATATATATATATAATAAATATATAAATATATATATAAATTTATAAATGAAACTATTACAGCAGAGTAAACACAGCTTAAAATTCAACTATTGTAATAGTAATATTAAATTAATTTACCTCTGTTTATGGCTTTTAAGCACTTTATCTAGTGCTTATTATAATAATAGTAATTATTACTTAAACTTATCTTACAGTTATTATATAACTAATGTAACCCTTAAAGTTCAACTATTGTAATAGTAATTATAAACTGCATTTGCCTTTGCTTACAGTTCCTGTGAGTCTGGTCCACTCCTTAACAATTTAACTTGATAATTAAGCTTTAGGAAACTTACAGTGAAATTTAAAAACAAGAAGATTTATGCATATCACTTTTGTGTCATTCTAAATATTTTTGGTCTTCTCATTTCCTCTTTACCCTTTCAAAGGGAAAGTTGTCTTTTTCCTTGACCTTTCCCAATAATATAAATTAATTTTGATTGGCCATTTCCACCAGGAATCAAAAATAACTATTGCCAGGTTTTCCAGAAGTAAGTAGCCCCCATTGTTCACACTGTCTCAGAAAAAGTGAGTCAGAGCTACCTGGTTTCTTTTCCAGTCTAAGCAAAAGCCCCAAATGCCTGCCAGGTTCCCTCCAAACAACAATATAACCAGGAAAACAAGTGAGGAGACTGTACTTTGGATTAACCAGCAAAGAAAAAAGTTTTAAACAACTAACTGATGTTTCTGTATCAAACAATTCATGTCTGCCTACTTGCTCAAATTGTTAAAGTTAAATGTGTGGTCATATAAGTAATATATATTCTTAAAACCCAAATTAAACTAAGTGGTATAAAAAAATCATATAGAAATCGGAATATAAAACTATTGGAAAAACTATAAAAATCCTTATTGAACTATAGTTGGAACAAATTAAGTAATTGCTTTATATTCCAAAACCTAGAAGTCAGTATGCTTTTAAAATTATTCACAGTTTTTAAATTATCAAAAACAAAAGGTTTTAAGCCCTTTTAAAAAAAAGGGAAAACAACATTCTTTGTTTAAACAATAACAATTTCAACTTGTTTAACTTAAATGTTATCTCTCGGATTTATAAAATACCAGGTTAATAAATTAAATATATATTGAATCTTTAATAAAAACTGTAAGTTCATGTTTAGTAAAATTAAGTTAAATATAAGGCTGCTCTCTCTTAAATGCATAAAGTAAATTCCATTGGTTACTAATTGTAATCTAAAATAAATTTGCCAGTCTGTAATTGTGGTCAATTGTAAAGAGTTTGTAAAAGCATCTTCCAAACTGAAGCATTTAAATGGCTCTAGTTCTAAGGAACCATTATTAACTAAAAACCTGGATTAATATTAATAGCAAAAAGTAACTTCATAGCAATGAAACCTGTCTAAAAGTCACCTCAGTGTACATATTCAAGTAGTAGTAATAAAGTTTACCTTGATTCCATTGGGAAGCTTCTGTTTTCATTTTAACAATGAAAAATAGTTTTACCTCTTTCACTAAAATAAAATACTTGCTAATTAACATCTTCATGATAAAAGTGTAAAAATAAAGAGCAAAGCACCAAAAAGTTAAGTTCATTTAATATGTAACACATTGCAATGAAAATGTTTAAAAGATATATAAAAAATCAAGAAATAAACTTCACCATTGTCAAACTCTGTTTTGCATTCAAACAGGCCTTGAATACATTGCAGCTTGCCTCTCCATATGAGTTATTGGCTAATTTGGTCACTGACCTTTAAAGCAATAAAAATATCTACTATTTCTCTGGTCATACTCCTAAAGTGGAAACTACTTTGCAGTTTCGAGCTCCTGCAGCAGCCAACAGTGGCTAAGAACAGCCAAACGTACAATGGATATTGTCTTCGGACTGACACTGTTTCATAGTGCCAGAGAGCACTATGCACCAAGCCGGTAAAAATCTACTCCCTAGTTTCTCTCTAGGATCAATGGTGCTGCAACTTCTATGAAGAACATACAAAGTGGAGCAATAAATATCAGAATACTGTAGGTAGAACTTAGACACAATTGGCATTATGGCCTGCTCCCATGGAGAGAGAACATGTAAAGTATTGCAAACCTGAAACTTAAAACTATTAATTGCAACTCAAAACCCTTATGCATTAAGTAAGACATTGATTAATATTAAGTGCTGTACCTTTACCCTGTTCTAAATATATGCCTGATAATTATAGTGTTATCTTTTCTATTCTAAATCATGTACAGAAGTACATTAAACATGTTAAAAATCCTGGTAAACTTCATTTTCTGAATAGTTAATAACATGTCTATAAAATAAAAAATAGCCATCTTGGCTAAAAACAGTGGGGTCAACAGCCCTTATAATCTAAGGGTCACCAAACTAACTTGGAGGCCACCTCTCACCATCTTTACCCCATACTGGGTAAAGAATGTACTTAAGGCCAGGGGCCACCAGTGACTTACAGGTAACCAGTTAATTAATACCAGGTTCAGCCACCCTACTACTCTACTCAATAATAAAAACGAGGCTTGCTTACTAACAGTGGGTCACCTATTAAACTGTCAAAATTACAAGGAATTATTAAATTAAAGCCAAAATGTAAAAAATTTTACTATATAGTTCTAATCACTCCTACAGCTAAAAGCTAAAAATTTTCAACTTGGTGCACTAATTCTGAATGAAACCAGCTGCCTAAAAAAGTGCCAGTTTACCAGAAGCACCTGACAAAACACATGAGTGCCAATCATTGAACAGCCTGGAATGCATCTTTAAAACTAAGCTAAGTACCTAATACCATTATCTATTACAATCTCTCTGGGGGTTAACCAAGAACATAAAATAACTTAAAATATATATATACATATATATATATATATGTATATATACAGTTCCCCACCAACTTTAAAAAAATGAAGGGTGCCATCATTTCTACCTCTGTAATCCAGTGTTCTCTTAAAAAAAAAAACCATGTATTCCAAAATTCTAATTAAATTTATTTCCTTCAGAATAAGCATCTTATTAGCCAGGTGAAAACTTCATCCAGCTTCATACAGAATGCCAGATCCATCTTCCTCCAGTCAAAATAAAATAACAAAGTTTTTACACCTTGTCAGGTAGGGACTACAGCCCCATTGCCCGTGGGAAGTAGCTACAGAAAAAGAATCATCTCCTTTCAGCTCCCCTTTAAGATTAAATGTGTAACTCTCTAAAAATATATAAAAAAATTAATGGATGGATCTGAAACCTGGCAAGAAATCTACATGGGCATTGGTGACCCCCAGGATGGCTGCTGGGGGGGGCCCATCCTCAGGAGTCTTCTGTCCAGAACGAGAACTTCTTCTGGAGATGGGAAGAGCCCCGACTGTTGCCCAGGGGCTTTATCCTTGGGCCCTCACTGGGAAATTAATAAGGGGGGTAATCAATCAAAACAACAAACAGCCACCCACATAATAACTCCAACAATAACTACACCAAAGCTTAACAAGTTAAGCTGGCATAAAGGGGGGAAATGATATGAGCTATGGGTGGGGGCTGTGTGTCTCTTCGTAAATAACCTGGGCCTGAGTGTGTCAGACAATGAAAAACTGCATATTTCGTAACCATGCCATCCACTCCAGTCCTGGGGAGCCAATTAGTAATGTAAGCTCCATAGACTTTGAATGTTCAGGAAGAATGCAAACTGAATATGTTAATTCAAGCCTACTTAGAAGATGGGAAATAAGTGTTAATTCAAGCTTATTGAGAATTCAAACAAAGGAGCATTTGGCTCTTCCTCTGTATAAAAAGAACCCAAAAATCTTATTTGAGGCTCAGGTTTTTGAACAGAGAAGCTCCTGAGACCAGCTGGTCATAAATAAATTCCTTTTTTTCCCTCCCAAAATTATTACTGAGTCCTGGTCCTCCATATGCAATTATTGAACCTCTCAATTTCCACAACAATACTATTTTTTTCCCAATTGACTGGTGTTTGCCTTTTTGTCAAAAATGATTTGGACTTAAATTTGAAGGTGGGTTTCTGAACTCTCAATTCTAGTCCCTTGGCCTAAGTATTTGTTCTTTGCCATACTGTTTGATTATTATGACAAAGATTGGTAAGTATGAGTCTTCCCACATTTTTTTCATCTTCAAAATGGCTTTGGCTATTCAGGACTCCTTTCCCTTCCTTATAAGTTTGGTGACTGGCTTTTTCATTTCTGCAAAGAGGGTTGTTGAATTTTTATTGGGACTGTTAGCTCTACACTGGTGTTGAGACTGTCCTTGGAAATTTTCATTTCAGTTATTGTTGTCTTCAAGTCTAGTAGCTGTATTTGGTTCCTTTCAAAAATTTCTATCTAATTATTGAAATTCCATATTGCTTATTCATTGTTTTCCTTATATCCTTTTGTTCTCTCTCTAATTTTCCTTTATCTCCTTGGGCAAAAGAAAGGTCATTTTTAAAAAAGTCTTTGTCTGGTATTTCTACAGTCTGGTGTTCTATGTTGATGTTTCTGGATTTTTATCTTCTTCCTTTAGATAACCCATAATTTCCTGCATTTTGTTTGTCTTGTCATCTTTTGTTGCACACTGTATATTTTAATATTTTAAACTGTTAACATTGGGATTTATTCCCTGAGATATCTTTTTCTTGAATTTTCACTCAGCTGGTGATATGACAGAGATTTTCATGAGTGTCCGGAAGTAACAAAACCAAGCAAACCTAAGCAAAAACACCTTTCACTGTCTTTGCAAATTAGTTTTGTGATAGCTGGTGTGCTATCTGTCAGAGTCTGGTCCTCCTACTAGAAGACCAGCTCAAGGTAAATGCATAGTTGTATTAGTCGGCCAATGGGGTATTAATGCAAAGTACCAGAAATCTGTTGGCTTTTATAAAGGGTATTTATTTGGAGTAAAAGCTTACAGTTACAAGGCCATAAAAAGTCCAACTCAAGGCTGCTTTCTCACCAAAGGCTGTTGCTACATGCAACTGATCAGTCAAATGGCTCACCTTTCTTCTCAAGGTTTTAGTGTTTAAAACTTCTCCTTTCATCACAAGGCAGGACCAAAATGACCAAGCTCTCTCCTCATCCTGTGCTTTCTTGAATGAGTGTCCATTTATTTAGGCCCACCAAGGAGGTTGGTCGTGCTTTACGGACATCAAACCAAAAGACCTGTCATGCCTTACTGACATCGAATCAAAAGCCCTAAATTGAATTTATCAAGCAAACTTAAAACCTTTGAATTTAATACAGTCAAAGCATATCCCACAGAACAGAACAGTTTACAAACATAATTGTTCTCTTTTTTGGGGGATTCATAAATAATATGAAACCTCCACAGTAGTATAGAGTCCTGTAGCAGTTTGATATAGTTATGAATTCCAAAAACAGATATTGGATTATGTTTGTAAATTGGTCTGTATAAATGTTCACATTTACTTAATTAAATCATGATTAGGGCTTTGATTGGGCCATGTCAGTAGGAAATTGAGTCCCCACCCACCAAAGTGGGGGTGGGGAGCCATAGATAAAAGACATGGCAAAAGAAGAGAGTTGGAGTTTTGCTGTTGGAGTTTTGATGCTGGAGTCTTAAGCTGGAGCCCTGGGAAGTAAGCACACAGAGCAGCCAGGTTGTGAGGAAAGAGAAACAAGTTCAAGGAACCCTGACCCTAGATAGAAGCAAGCCCTGGGAAGAGAGGAACCCAGGAAGCCTGAATCCTGGCAGAAACTTTGACAGCCATCTTGCTCCCACACATGAAAATAGACTTTATAAGGGAAGTAACTTATGCCTTATGGCCTGGTAACTGTAAGCTCCTACCCCAAATAAATACCTTTTATAAAAGCCAAAAAATTTCTGGTATTTTGCATCAGCACCCCTTTGGCTGACTAATATATAGGTCCTCCCTGTCTTTCTTGCACCTGTGTCTTGTCCTGTGCTTGTACTTGATTGTGGCCTTACTAGTTCCCCTGTTCACAGAAGTTTAAATTCCCCCTCTATTTCCTAGACAGGCTTCTGTGCTAGGCCACCCACCTCAACTATAACATATACTTCTTTCCTTGTCTCAACTGTCTTTTGCCTGGAAAGCAAAATGAGGGGTGGGGGTGGGGTGGCATGCCAGACAAGAGTTTCCAAAGTCAGTTTTAACAACTAGAACTAGGACAAGGATCCACGAAGGAGTGCTGGCTGGCTCCAAAATGCCCTGTGAAGGGGATGAGTGAGGGGCCAGGAAGGACACCAGGAGCTTCGTCCATGGTTCCCCAAAGCTTTGCTTTCCTGACTTGGCACCAGCCTAGCAAATACAACCCTTCAGTTGTCCTTCACAGCTCTGGGGAAGCATCCTATCTGTAAATCTCCTTTGCCACATTTGTCCAGGGTAGATTGGAACAATGACCACTCTCAGAACCAGATCTCCAGCAATCTGAAGTAGCTAATGAAAGGCTAATGATCCATACTTGGATACTCCTCCACACTGGATCTTGAGTTATTTGAGTTTTTAAAAATTATTGTCTTTATTTTTAAAGATAAATAGATCGCATAAAATGTTACGTTAAAAAACATAAGAGGTTACCATATACCCCACTCCCCATCCCCCCCACCCCTGCTTCTCCCACATCAACATCCCTTTCATCTTTGAGGCACATTCATTGCATTTGGTGACTACACCCTGGAGTATTGCTATACTGCATGGACCATAGTTTACATTGTAGTTCACACTCTCCCCCATTTCATCCACTGGGTTATGGTAGAATATACAGTGTCCTGCATCTGTCCCGGCAATATCATTCAGGATAACTCCAAGTCCTGAAAACGCCCCATATCACACCTCTTCCTCTCTCCCTGCCCTCAGCAACTCCCATGGCACTGTCTCCACATCAGTGATAAAATTTCTTCCATTGCTAGAGTTACAACAGTTCTATAGTAGAATACTAGCAAGTCCACTCCAATCCATATTATATTCCTCCATCCTGTGGACCGTTGCATGGTTATATACACTTCACCTTTAAATCAGGAGGGAGCTTAGATCCCACATTTCTGATCAATGTGATTCTCCTGTTTGCAGTTGTAGACACTCTCGGTTCCCTGGTGTGGTGGTTGACCATTCTCACTTCCCGTCAGCCGACCTGGGTACATCCAATGAACCAGAGGGTAGCTGTTGCAAGTCTGCTAAGGCTCAGGGCCCAGCTGGCACATGGACAGTCCAGAGATTCAAGTCTCGTAAGCATACACCAACCCCAGTGCAAACCACAAGTTCAGTAAAAGTGACAAAAAAGGCATGTGTGAGAGATTATGTCTGAGTCCAACTCCATTACAATAAGGATGGTAAAGACCAGAGAGGGACTTCACACACACTGATTAGGTTTTTATATCTCTCTCCTGCACCAGCAAGCTACATCAGAGGCCAAACTCCAATGCTGCCTGCTCTGAGAGCAGGGGACTGGTGATGGTAACCTTGTGTGTAGAAAGCAATTTACTGGTATTTACTGTAATTTAACATCCTTGTCCTCCTCTCTTCCTTGGGTGCTGTGCATATTTTACTGGTCTCTGGAGTTTCAGAATAATTGATTCAGATAGTTCCTGCCTATTTAGTAGTTGTTCTGGTGGAAGGACTGATTTTTGGAGCTTCCTCCTCTGCCACCTTCCCACAATTCTTCCTCTACTGTTTTGTTTTGTTTTTTTCTTTGCAGTACACATAAAGTTAGTGAATTCCTTTCTTCCTGAAGTCTCCAAAATCTGTTGAGTTTTTTTGAACTGTCAGGAAATGACCTTCTGAAAGGCAGTAAAACTTTTGTGAGACCAGTACCCTGGGAGAACTTTGCAGACATTAATCCCATATATATAAAGCATGACTTTTTCCTGAATTTTGGGTTTTTGTATTGATTAAATGAGGTTTATTTGCAAATATGACACTTAAGCTATGTCCTTACTTGCATAATTTGTCTACACCATTCAGGTAAGATGGAGGACAGAATCTTGGTGAATTTATACAAATCATTTGCCATGAAAAAAGAGACCCAGTATTTGAGGTCTCAGTGAAAAAAGATACTATTTACAGAAAGTATCAATTCATTTTGCAAAAGTATAGTAGACCAAGAAATAGGAATGGCTTGCTCCTATATAGAACATTGAGAAATATTACAACAGTATTCCAAAATAAATAACCATAATTAGATTTTTCTTAGTTTTTCATTCAATCCTACTTAATCAATTCTTGTTCTGTTGGATTTTGGGTTAGCATTGTGTTTTCATGAAGTTGCTTGTGTACTGACTAAAAAGAGTTATGGAAATTATACAGTCATCTTCTGGTGAAGTTTGACAGTTGCTTAAATGATGTCGGTTTAGAACCCTGTACCCAAAACTCTATATCCCTTTAAGTATCAGTCACTGGGATAGTCCTTTCTATGTGACATTGCAAACATGCTTCTTTGTCAAAAACCAAATTTCTAAACAGTAGCTTATAATAGACCCTTTAGGAAAATATGAGAGGAAAGTATAAATCATCTGCTGATACTAAGACTACATGGCTGTGATTAATTTAATATAGTAAGCAACATTATCAGATCTGATGAAAATAAAATTCTCTATTGAGTTATAATATGTAATGATAACATAACAATTTGATCGATGTTTCCGCGGAGAGTAAAGCATATAGTGAATAGGAGTGTATTGTCTCAATCCTAAAGCCTTCCAATCTTTTCTGTAATGTGTATAATTTTTGAAACCTATTTGTATTAATAGTATTTTGCCTATATAAAACTAACATAGGGAAGGTTGAATTTCTTTTTATTTGACAGCCCTACCCATGTAGCTCTTAAAAGTGTTGGCTAATTAAGAAATATTGAGTATGTCAAACAACCTAATTGATAAAATGAAAGCGTGACCTTTTTAGTCATCCAGGGTCTTGTGGAAAACCCCAAAGATTATTTAGGTGTTAATAATATCTTGAAAAAAATTTTTTCTGAGTCTAGTGTCTCATCTTAGGAAGGTAAAAACAAAGAGTTATCAGAGGAGATTAGACCGTTGATTAAGAGAGGAACATAGGCACCTGAGAAAAATAAATGTTTGTACTCTACCTTTTAATCATAATGTAAGAACAATATTTAGACTCTATGTCTCTCTTTGCACCTGAGAAATGGCACAGCGGGCATCCAAGCCAATGCTGTTTTTATGTCTGGGTCACATTTGTTTATCACCCATTGCAGAAGGAGTATTCAGAACACTGGTAACTGATCAAAATAGTTCATATTATTGGAAATTGTGCAGTATCCACATATGAGAAACGAACTCCTCCTGATTATTGAGGGCAAAATTGCATGAAGAAACATGATATTTCTATGAGTCACATTGCCCAGCAGGTAACCACAGAAGACTTTGCCACATTTGATTGAAATATGGATTAAAGCAATCTGAGAAATTTGAATAGAAAATGTAATCAAGTTAAAAACTGCAAAGCTAAAATTGAACTACTTGGGAGCTCTGATTCACAAAAATAACTTACTATTGAAAATCCCCATTATAGGAATTACTCCGACTTTGGGATCTGTACCAGCAGATTGTTAGATGCTGCAAAGCTAATTTGGAGAAATCACAGTAAAGCTGCATCCATTCATGGCTAAAGGCCAAGAATGGTTAACATCTTCATAGGGATGTTCTAGGTTTTTCCAGTCAATCCGTGTGTTAAAGTTAAAGTGTAATGCTTCATTGCTTCAGGCCACAACTGTTTTTTTTCAATTGACTTACTATTTCTTATCTTAAAAAATAATTGTAATGGAAATCAGTATTATGTTTGGCAGAAGAATTAATAAAAATCTTTGATTCAGATAGTTGATGGGTTACTTTAAATGTTCTTAAACAAATTAAACATCTTATCTTGGCCCAATTACCAAACTAGTGGAACAAAAAAATAGAACCACAAAATAATGTTTTGTGTGTTTTGTAACATAGTAAATTCTTTCCAGTGTTTAACCATAAGGTACTAATCCAGTGACAGCTAGCATTCTAATATGCTGAATTATGATATTAATAAATAAATAAATAAAACATCACTTTCAGACCCAAGTGAATATCTGAGCCCATTTAGATTTTTAAATAATCTACCTCTTCAGTAAGATGATATGGATAACTTGATGGATCTATTTACTTATGATACCTCCCATTTTTACCCCCGGGTCTTTTATTGAATTACATATCCCTAGTCATAGGTGTTCACAATCTTGATTGGAAGTATTTTAATTCACATGCACCTTTAAGCATGCTTGTATATTAAAAGGATAGGACAGAGAATGCTTTATGGAATTAATCTTTAACATGTTTCATTATCACTTTTGGTGTTTGTCTCGTCTATTTCATAAAGAACTCTACATTTTTGTTCCCATTTGGACGGCTTTGCCTCTGAAAATGTAATTATTTCCAGAAGGGACGTGAATGCTGTTTTATTTTATGCTCACTTTGAAAAAATGGATCTATTTTTATATGCACATATAACACCAGTATCAAATATATATTGCTTAGATGAGAAAAAATAGTTTAAAAAGGTGGAGAAAAATTTCTATTATGTAGAAGTCCTTAAATAATGTTAGGTGTTCCTTTACAGGAGAATCTGAGTAATCTGTGTGTGGTTTCAGATAACTGTAATCTCAGATTCATTTGGATATATATATCAGAAAAGATTATTTTCAAAATAAATTTGTGATTATAAAAATTTTTTTAAAGAACAATGTTTATATTAAAGAAATAAAGGGAAAGGTAAATTAATTGGAGGAGACCTTATCTCTTTCAGAAGCAACTTTTATTCTTGGTACTTTACAAATACTCAAGAGCATTACAAAGTTAGGAGAAGGCACAGAAAGTTTTTGTGATGAGGTATAGATATCTATTTTCTGGAAAATTGCACAAAAGTTAAACAATAAGCTTTCATTATCTTTTTTTTTAACAAATCAATTTTATTGATTCATATTGATAATGTGTACAGTTTATCCAAATTGTCTAATGAACAGTATTTAGTATAAACACATTGTTGTGCATGCATCACTTCAATCATTATTATAGTATTTTCATTATTTTCTTAATAATAATAATAAACAAAAAACAGATAAACAAGAAAATTCTTCACCTCTCCATCTCTCTGTTTCCCCTGCTGTACATAGCTGCTATTTCTAGCTATTCTTGCACTATTATTTATCTATTAAGGAGTTTTACTGAAATACATTCACATACCATACGATCAATCTAAAGTGTTTAATCAGGGAAGCGGATTTAGCTCAACTGATAGAGCATCTGCCTACCACATGGGAGGTCCAGGGTTCAAACTCAGGGCCTCCTGACCCATGTGGTGGGCTCACCCACAACCAGTTGAGTGCAAGGAGTGCCATGCCATGCAGGGGTGTCCCCCACATAGGGGAGCCCCACGTGCAAAGGAGTGCGCCCTGCAAGGAGAGCTGCCCTGCAAGAAAAAAGTGCAGGCTGCCCAGGAGTGGTGCCACACACAGAGAGTTGACAACAGCAAGATGATGCAACAAAAAGAGACATAGATTTCCAGCACTGCAGACAAGAATGCAAGCAGATACAGAAGAACACACACAGCAAATGGACACAGAGCAGACAATGGGGGGAGAGGGGGAGGGGGAGAGGGAAGGGAAGGGGAAGGGAAGGGGGAGAGGGAGAAAAACAAATAAAAAATAAATCTTAAAAAAATAAATAAATAAAAACAAAGGGTACAATCAATGGCTTTTAGTATAATCACAATGTTGTATATTCATCATCACAAAAAATTATAGAATTATTGCATTACTCCAAAAAAAAAACTTCACACCCTTAGCATGCCTCCCCTAGCCCTACATAACCACTAACCAAATTTCATTTAAAATTTGATTTATATTTATATTTTTTATAAATGGAATTATACAATATGTTGCACAATATATTTAGTTCATAGTAACACAATCATATAGTATTTGTTCTTTTTTGTCTGGCTTGCTTCACTCAACATATTGTCCTCAGATTTATCCATGTTGTATGCTTTCTACTTACAGCTGCAAAATATTCCATCATTTGTATATGCCACAGTTTGTTTATCCATTCATTGGATAATGCACATCTGGGTTGTTTCCAGTTTTTGGCAAACACAAATAACACAGCTATGAACATAGGTGTGCAGGCGTCTATTTGTGTCACTGCTCTCAGTACTTCTAGGTATATACCCAGTAGTGGTATTGCAGGGTCCCATGGCAAATCTATATTCAAATTCCTTAGGAACTTCCAAACAGTTCTCCACAGTGGCTGTACCTTCTGCATTCCTACCAACAGCGAATAACTATCTCTTCACATCCTCTCCAACATTTACAGTTTTCTGACATTTTAATAGCAGCCAGTCTAGCAGATGTGAAATGATATCTCATTGTAGTTTTGATTTGCGTTGTCCTGATCATTAGTGATGCTAAACATTTTTCATGTGTTTGTCATTTGTATTTCTTCTATGCAGAGTTGTCTTTTCAAGTCTTTTGCCCATTTTTAAATCATATGCCCATTTTTCAATTGGATATTTTGTCTTTTTATTGCTGAGTTGTAGCAGCTCTTTATATATATCATAGATATTAAGCCCTTATCATAGGTGTGATTTCCAAATATTTTCTCCCATTGAGCTGGCTGCCTTTTCACTCTTTTGATAAAGTCCTGTGATGTGCAAAAGCGTTTAATTTTGAGGAGGTCCCATTTATCTATTTTTTCTTTCATTGTGCGTGCTTTGCGTATAAGGTCCAAGAAACCATCACCTACCACAAGGTCATTAAAATGTTTTCCTAAGTTTCTTCTAGTAGTTTTATGGTCCTGGCTTTTGTGTTTAGGTCTTTTGTCCATTTGGAGTTGATTCTTACATAGGTAGTGAGAAGGAGGTCTACTTTCATTCTTTTGGTTATAGATATCCAGTTCTCCCAGCACCATTTGTTGAAGAGACTGTTTTGCCCTGTTAACATGGACTTGGTAGATTTGCTAAAAAACAGTTGCCCATATAAGTGAGGGTTCACTAGACTCTCAATTCTATTCCACTGATTGATGTGTCTATCTTTGTGCCAGTGCCATGCTGTTTTGAGCACTCTAGCTTTGTAGTATGTTTCAAGTTCAGGCAAATTCCTCCCATGTAGCTCTTCTTTTATAGAATGCTTTTGGCTATTTGAGTGTACTTTCCCTTCCAAATGAATTTGGTAATTGCCTTTTCTGATTCTGTAAAGTAAGCTGTTGGTATTTTGATTGGTATTGCATTAAATCTACAAATCAGTTTGGGCAAGATTGACACCTTCACGATATTTATTCTTCCAATCCATGAACATGGAATGTCTTTCCATTTATGTAGGTCTTTAACATTGTTTTATAATTTTATGTGTATAGGTCCTACTTCTTTGGTTAAGTTGATTCCTAGATATTTGAGTCATTTTATTGCCATTTTAAATGGAATTTCCCCTCTGATTTCCCCTCAAATTGTTCAGTAAAAACATTACTGATTTTTGCATGTTGATCTTGTATCCTGCTACTTTTCCTGAACTCATTTATTAGCTCAAGTAGCTTTGTTGTAGACATTTCAGAATTTTCTATATATAGGATTATGTCATCTGCAAATAGTGAGTTTTAATTCTTCTTTTCAAAATTGAATGCCTTTTTTTTTCTTGTATAATTGCTCTAGTTAGAACTTCTAGTTCAATGTTGAATAACAAATGTTGACAGTGAGCATCCTTGTCTTGTTCCTGATCTAAGAGGTAAAGATTTCAACCTTTCCCTATTGAGTACAATGTTGGCTATGGGTATTACAAATATGCCTTTTATCATATTGAGGAATTTTCATTCTACTCCTATCTTTTGAAGTGTTTTTTATCAAGAAAGTATCCTGGATTTTGTTGAATGAGTTTTCTGCATTGATTGAGATGATCATGTGTTTTTCTTCCCTTCAATTTGTTAATGTGGTATATATTTCATTTCCTTATGTTGAATAAGCTTTGCATGCCAGGAATAATTTCATTTGGTCTTGAGGTAAAAGTCTTTTGATATGCTGTTGGGTTCAATTTGCAAGTATTTTGTTGAGAATTTTTGCATTTATGTTCATTAGAGAGATGAGTCTGTAATTTTCTTTTCTGTAATGTCTTTATCTGACTTTGGTGTTAGGGTGATGGTGGCTTGATAAAATGTGTTGGGTAATTTTCCTTCCTCTTCAATTTTTTGGAAGAGTTTAAAGAGGATTGGAGTTAATTCTTTTTGAAATGCTTGGTAGAATTCACCTGTGAAGCCATCTGGTCCTGGACTTTTCTTTGTTGGGAGATTTTTGATGACAGATTCAATCTCTTTAAACGTGATTAGTTTGTTAAGTTCTTATATTTCCTGTAGCATCAGTGTATGTTGTTTGTACATTTCTAGGACTTTGTCCATTTTATCTTGGTTTTCTAGTTTGTTGGCATACAGTTTTTCATAATATCCTTTTATGACCCATTTTATTTTTGTGGGGCCAGTTATAATTTTAACCCTTTCATTTCCAACTATATTTATTTGCATCTTCTCTCTTTTTTTTTTTTTTTTTTGAGTCTATGTAGGGGTTTGTCAATTTTGTTGATCTTCTCAAAGAACCAGCTTTTGATTTTGTTGATTTTCTCCATTTCTTTGTTCTCAGTTTCATTTATTTTTGCTCTAATAATTATTATTTGTTTCCTTCTGCTTGCTTTGGGATTTGTTGGCTGTTATTTTTCTAGTTTCTCTAGCTGTTCAGTTAAATCATTGAGGTTAGCTCTTTCTTCTTTTTCAGTACAGTGGTACCTCAGTACTAGTCATTAATTGGTTCCAAGAGATGTGATGAGTACCAAAAATGATGAGTACCAAACAAGTTTTTCCCATAAGGAATAATGTAAATTAATTTAATGTGTTCCCAAACCAAAGACAATGTACATTTTTAAAGTAATATGTAAAATGATAAAGCTGTATATCATTACTTTACATGGGAAATAAACCTAAAAATTAATAAATACTTAGATTAAATAAAATAGAAACTTCACTTTACCTGTACTGAGAAGAATCCATGGCCTAAAGGGATGGTGGGAGGAAAGTGATGGGGAGGAGAGGTATGTGGAGTGTTGCTTGGAGTCCCCTCCAAAAGAACATCGGGCACTTGTACTTCAGGTGTTCTTTCTCTTTTCTGCCTTTTTTTCAACTTGCACTACATGCTCTGACATACTCTTTGACTCCTTCACTAAAAATTTATCCAATGAGAACTGCTTCTGTCTTCTTTTCAGAATTCTCAAACCTGCAAAATTGATTGTTCATTCAATAAATTCATATTTCTCCTTGTCAGAGCTTTGTCTGGATGGTACTTCTTCACAAAGTTTTGAACTTCTGTCCATTTTGCACACATTTCTTTTGTCAAGGAACTGGGGACCTCATCCTGTATCTCCTCCTCACCTGAAGAAATCTCTTCAGCCACCTCTTATTTCTGCACCTTTTGTAGTTCCTGCAGCTTCTCAGTGCTGAGCTCTTCATGATGTTCCTCCACTAACTCCTCAACATCAGCAGTACTGACCTCCAGACCCATGCATTGGCCCAAAGATACAATATCTTGCACAACTGTGCCCTCTGTACCTGCAGGCTTGGAGTCAGCCTCAAACCCTTCAAAGTCTCTCTGAGTCACAGCTTCTGGCCATGAATTCTTCCATGTTGAATTCATTGTCCTATAGGAGACTTCATTCCAAGTCTTATTAATAAGTTTAAGTCAGTGCAAGATATTGAAATGTTCCTTCCAGAATACTGTGAGAGTCAACTGGGTGTCAGAGGTGATCTCAAAGCACCTCCAGAAAAGCACCTTGGTGTACAACTTTTTGAAGTTTGAAATGGCTTGCTGGTCCATGGACTGGGTGAGAGGAATAGTTTTTGGAGCCAGGAAACTTACAGTGATGAAGCTGAACTCCTTCAGTAAGTCATCCCCCAAGCCTGGAGGATGGTCAGGTGCATTTTCCAAAAGTAGGAGAGCTTTCAGAAGCAAATCTTTCTCCAGAATTTTTTTTTTCACTGGGAGACTAAACATTTCATTCATCCAGTAGGTGAGAAATTGCCTTATGGCCCGAGCTTTGCTGTTTACCCTCCACATTACATGGAGTTTGCTTTTTATGACATTATGCTTCTTGACAACTCACAGGTTTTTGCTATGAGAGACTAGTAGAAGCTTGAGTTTTAAGTCCCCAGTAGCATTCCTACACATTGGTCCTTCATTGGTTGTGACCTAGTAATGCCTTTTCCTCTTTTGTGAAGTAAGTTCTACTCAGCATTTTTTTCCAAAAATTTTTCCAGTCTCATCACAGTTAAAAACTTCATGGGGAATAAACCCTCAGCCTCTACATAGTCTTGAATTTCACTGACAATTTCATCAGCAGCCTTTTTATTAGCATTCGCTGCCTCGCCATGCTTCATGATACTATGGATGTCGGTCCTCTTTTTAAAATTATCAAACCAGCTGTGGCTGGCCTTAAAAACTTCAACACTGTCATCACTCCATTCCAATTTGTTTTTCAAAAGATGGGCATGAAACATTTTCACTTTTTCACATACCATGTGATACACTGTTGCCCTTTAACTGCTTCTCGTGTACCCAAATTAATAACAGCTTTTCAACTTCCTCTAGTGTTTGGGAATGCTTCTTTTTTACTGTTTTAACTCCTTTCACAATATCAGCTTTTTTAATCACTTCTTTATTATTAATGATGGTGGAGACTGTTGTTCCATGCACATTGTATTTCCTAGCAAGATCAGTAATATGACTTATATTTACCTATTATTTCTTTTTGTTGTTGTTGTTGTTCAATGGTGGTGCAAAATTTTCTTTTCTGTTCATCACTATCACTGCTCATTTCTTAGGACCCATGATGAAAAAAAACACACAAAAATCCACAAAATGATGGCAGAAGCTAAAACAAAACCACCATGGTATTTGCACAGGGCAAGAACTGCCATATGACAAATGCATGACCCTGCTTCGGCTGGGAAAGGTAGCAAGCAAGGAGTCAACTGACACTGAAAAGTTCTAACTTGCATGTTGAGTATCAAACAAACAAGTGCCTGGAAAAATTATCATGTCAAATTGCGTTGAGTACCAAATTTAACAAGTTTCAAAGCAGTCAAGTACTAACTTATGACTCTATAGGAGTTTAGAGCTATAAATTTCCCTCTTAAGATTGCCTTCACTGTATCACATAAGTTTTGATAACGTGTATTTTCATTTTCATTTGTTTCAATATATTTACTGACTGCACTTGCAATTTCTTCTTTGATCCACTGTTTATTTAGGAGTATGTTGTTTAGTGGCCACACTTTTGTGAATTTACCACTTTCCTGTCTATTATTGATTTCCAGTTCATTCCATTATGATCTGAGAAGGTGCTTTGCATAATTTCAATCTTTTTATAGTTATTGAGAGCTGCATTGTGCCCTAACATGTGGTCTATCCTGGAGAAAGATCCATGGGCACTTGAGAAGAATATATAACCAGTTGGGTTTGGGTGGAATGTTCTGTATGTCTGTTAGGTCTAACTCATTTATCATATTGTTCAAGTTCTATGTTTCCTTGTTTATCTTCTGTCTAGTTGTTCTGTCTAATGATGTGAGTGGTGTGATGAAATCTCTGATGATTATTGTGGAGTTGTCTATTTCTTCCTATTGCCAGAGTTTGTCAGTGTATTTTGGGTCACCCTGGCTAGGTGCATAGATATTTATGACTGTATCTCATATAACTTTTTTGCATTTAAAAACCGTTTTGCCCAATATTAGTATAGCTACTCCTGCTCTTTTTGGTTACTATTTGCATGGAGTATTTTTTCCCAAACTTTCATTTTCAGGCAGTTTGTATCCCTTGGTCTAAGGTGAGTATCTTGGAAGCAGCATGTGGATGGCTCATTTTTTAAATCTAGTCTGTTAACCTATATCTTTTGATTGGGGAGTTTAATCCATTCACATTCAATGATATTACTGTAAATGCGTTATTCACTTCCATCATTTTATTCTTTGGTTTTCATATGTTATCATATTTTTATCTGCCTTTTACTCTTTGGTTATCCTTTCTGCTAATCTTTCTTCTATAGTTTCCTCTAAGCCTCTCACTCCTGTCTTTTTCTTTCAGGCTATAAGGCTTCCTTTAATATTTCCTTCAAAGGTGAATTCTTATTTACAAATTCTCTTAGTATTTGTTTGTGAATATTTTATGCTCACCTTCATATTTGAAGGACAGTTTTGCTGAGCAAAGAATTCTTGGCTGGCAGTTTTTCTCTTTCATTAACTTAATTGTATCATGTCTTCTTGCCTCCATGGTTTCTGATAAGAAGCCCATGGTAAGTCTTACTGGGTGTCCCTTGCATATGATGGTTTCCTTCTCCCTTCCTGCTCCTAGAATTTTCTCTTTATCTTCGGCATTTAACATTCTGTATAGTATGTGTCTTGGAGTAGGTCTATTCAGATTTATTCTGATTGGGGTACAGTGTGCTTCTTGGTGTAAGTTCATTTCTTTCATGAGAGTTGTGAAATGTTCAACTATTATTTCCTCAAATACTCTTTCTGCCCCTCGTCCCTTCTCTTTTCCTTCTGGCACTCCCATGACACAT
This sequence comes from Dasypus novemcinctus, assembly GCF_030445035.2. Lineage (NCBI taxonomy): Eukaryota > Metazoa > Chordata > Mammalia > Cingulata > Dasypodidae > Dasypus > Dasypus novemcinctus. Next base: position 51,958,337 of record NC_080673.1, on the reverse strand, counting down.
ATGTCATTGTGTTTTGTGTGGTAATTGAACTCCCTGAGTCCCTGTTCAATTTTTTTCCCATTCTTTTCTCTCTCTTCTTTCCTTTCTTCAATTTCAGCTGTTCAGTCTTTGAAACCACTTTTTCTTTCTTCTATCAATTTGAGTCTGCTGTTGTATGCCTCTAATGTGTTTTTGATCTCACCTGTTGTGTCTTTCATTCTCATGAGTTCTGTTACTTTTCAAGATTTCAAATTCTTTGTTTTCATTCAACATCTTCTTGATATCATTTATCTTTTTAGCCATATTGTCTTTTAACTTATTAATTTGATTTTGGAAATTTGGGTACATCTCATTAATTAGTTCTCTCAAATTCTGTGTATCTTCTGGGGCTTAGATATATTTCTTTTCTTGGGTTGTGCCTTCCATTTTCCTAGTATGGCTCAAAATTTTTTTACTAATGCCTAGGCATATGAATAGGATGCTTGTTTACTCAGATGCTCAATTTCTTTCTCTTTTGTAGAGATTAAGTGACAGGAGGCTGTGTGTTACTGTTCCTCTTTGATTCTTGGTTCAACATTAATCATTAGGACTGTCCCTGTTAGTTGCTCAAAACTGGGCTCTGGATGCAGTAATGGTTGCAAACCTGCTTCTTTGGAAATTGCAGAGGGAGACTATAAAGGCTGGAGAAAGCCTCTTTCTTATTTACTTTTAATTTTCTCACATGCACTTCCTTGTTCAGCTAGCAGAAGGCACTCTTTGGGAGCCCTTTCAGCTCAATGCCTGGCAGGAGTATATTTGCTGCAACACAGACTGGGTCATTGTGATAGAAGTTACTGCCTGGAGGCTAAGAACCTTGTAATTCAAACTTTCTCAGAGACAATTCTCCAGCCCTCTCTGGCAGTCCTCTCCCTTTTCCTGGTTGGAAATAATTACACTCCCCTCTGCATCCCCAACAATCAGTCCCAGTTAGTAGCTAGGGAGATTAGAGGGTCAGATCTCTTTAGTCTCAGATCTTTTAGTCCCTTGCCAGCTCCCAAGGCAAACAATGGCATGGCCCTACCTGGTCTGGAAGAGTTCTTGGGACACAGCAGACCAAATCTGTGGGTCAAAAGCTGAGTCAGCCTTAGGCTGTGTCCCTCTCTCTCCCCTTTCCTGGGGTGGAAGATCCCAGGAACCCCCTTTGGCTGTCGCTGGCTCTGAGGCCTGAGTATTCTACAGTGTCTTTAGTATGGGGGAGGATGATGGCAGTAGTAGTTGTAATAAAGCAAAGCTATGATTACCAAATACTGCTGCCCCTAGTAAGGAATAACTTATTGGCTTTGTGCAAACCAAAACCATAACCAAACTTGGCCTTGAGCCAGAAACAAAAATGAAAAAAAGAGGTAGGAGAAAAATAAGTCATCAAAAGTCAATGTCTGTTGCCACTTTCAATTCACTCTGGAAGAGCAATGTAAAGTACAGATAAAAAAGTTGTTTCAAAGAGCACTCAAAGAACAGAGAGAGATTTATATAGTAATAAAGAAAAGTGTTAAATTAAGTTTTCTAAGTTCAAAACAAAACTGGTTAATATCTTACAGGGCAATAAAACCATAAGCTTTGGAATTATCTTTTATAACAGACAGAAATCATTCGTATCCCTACTAGACAAAAACCAACGTGGAACTTTACAGAGTTTGGGCTGTAATCAATAATACATAGTGACTCAAACAAAGGTCCATCACTAGAGAAGTATATAATTCTTAAATGGGGCCATATGATGGTTAATATCATATGTCAACTTCACTAGGTTATGATGTCCAATTCTTTGACCAAGCAATGGCTTGCTTAATATGTGAGGGTATTTCATAGTTGAGGTTTCATCTGTAATCAGTTAATTGCATCTATATTTAATTGCATCTACAATCAATGAAGGAGATTCCACTCAACAGTGCGGGGAGTCTCCTCATCCATCAATTAGAAACCTTATAAACCAGAATTGGGGCTTCAGGGGCCAGAAGAAGAATTCAGGCTCGATTTTAGCATTGGCTCTTATTGAAATTTCCAACCAGTCAACTTCACATGGAGAAATCAAAATACGGACCTAAGTATCACCTTTATCAGAGGTTTCATTCTGTGGCCAGTCCTCGGGTTTTGGACATGCCAGTTCCTACAGTCACATGAACCATTTTCTTACACTAAATCACTTTACATATATATCATGAGGATGTAACTTTATCTGCATAATTCCTGCTGGTTCAGTTCCTCTGGAGAGCCCTGTCTAATATAGTTTGTTAAGCAATGCTCTGGTATGACATTGCAAAGACACACACAGTTATCTTTTGCTTTACTTTTCTTGTTAAAGTGATAATAAATATATAAATAATAAGTAATTGAATGCTGAAGAGACTATTTGGGCATAATTGGGAAAGATATTTGAATCATAAAGAATATTTACTTACATAAGTATAGCCCTAAAATCCATAGCTCATGGCAAAAGAACATTTGATTCATTCTAATGAAATCCATATTTATGAAAAGATTATACAATATAGATACTGTACTAACTTCAAATGAAATAATAGCGTGAGGTTTTGAAGCCTTATGAACACCAGAAAAGAATGTTCTTAAAGTTAATCCACACCTGTGGGTGTAGACCCATTGTAAGTTGGATCTTTTGGTAAGTAGGATCTTACCAAAAGTTATGACCCACTTCATTCGGGATGGATCTTAAAACTCTTAATAAGAGTCCTTTATAAGAGAATGAAATTCAGACAAAGAAAGAGAAAGCCATGGAAGCTAAAAGCAACAAAATCCAGAAGAGAAGGGAGAGACTATCTAATGATGCCATTTACCTTGCCATGTGGCAGAAGAGTCCAGAATTGCTGACAGCCAATCTTCAGGAAGAAAGCATTGCCTGGTGATGCCTTGATGTAGATATTTTTCTCAGCCTCAAAATTGTAATCTTGTAAATTAATATATTCCCATTGTTAAAGCCAATACATTTCATGGTATCTGCTTAAGCAGCTTAGCAAACTAGAACAAATGGGTAGTATATTTCTTGGCGAACGATTACATTGTATTTTTTTTAAATAAAGGCAAAAGAAGATTTGCGTTACTTTGAGGTAATGAAATATCATGGAAAAGGATTCTTCCATAGGATATAATTGTAACTATGTAAAATTTTATTTCTGTGAAATAATAGTAACAGTTATCCTATTCACAATTGATTTTGTAATCTGCAACACCTGTCATGCTGTCTTATGATTCTGCAAAAAATGAAAACAATATTCAATTCATGTATGCTGGATAAGATCTAGTTGGATGGTATACAAGGAAGTAGGAACAGTCAGTGAATCAATGTCTGTCAAAAAGTAAAGGAAGTAAAGGTGATGCATTAGTGCATTGTAGAAGAAAACTTCATAAAATAAGTGGGCTTATCTAATATTTATTACCTTGGCTATTTCATTAAATCTTGAGAAACTGAAGTGAAATCTAATAAAGTAACAGAAGGATTGTTTGACTCTCCTTGCACCAGGAAGTGGAGAATGATGTCTGAAAGATGGAGTATTCATCACACATGAGTAAGCTACATCTTGCATGAAGATTGACATAACCTTCTTACTTTTTACATGTATTTAAGCACAAGTCTCACCTTCCACATTTCACAGATATGTACTAAATATTTCTCAGGTCCTTCTTACAATGATTATGATCAGAGCTGTTTTTCTCATTATTCGTGTACGTAATCAGGCCAGCATATTTGAGAGAGTAGCACAAACAATCACAAGTCCAGGTATTGATTAATGGGAAGCTAACAGATAAGAAATACTTAGCAGAAATCCAAAAGTCAAGGGAAAAAGAAGAAAACTAAAATTGCAAGAATGTAATTGTAATCACAGAAGATGAAAATCTTTAAAAATAGCTTGTAATTTGCAATTAGAGCTCTTTTTAATTCTTAAGTATTCAGTAGAAGAAAGGACTACTATGCCAATTCAGGGACCTTTGAAAAGGATCTAAACCTTCTAGGAGCTGGTTATTAGAAATTAGATATGGTTTAAATTGCTAAAATGCTAAAATCATATTATAAGAAAAGGAGGTATAAATAAAACCTCTTGACTTCTTTAGATTTTAGGGAAATGTTCCTTACTCCCTTACCTTTTAATAGTATGTCAACATTTTTGCCAATGAAGCGAACGCACCTTTTTTCACATAGTCTTCTTTCTCTGGATTCTTCTTTTAAGTTTCCCTTATGAGCACTGGAATGTCGTACCTGAAACTCTAGGCAGTTGTCTTCTTTCTGAAACGCTTTACCCCATTGGTAGAATAATTCTTTCCTTAATTTCCCCCAAATAACACTCATGTTAAACTGAAGTATTGAAGAAACCTTATTGAAGGCTCAATTAATAAAAAACACAATTTAACTCATTAAATAAAAAAGATTAAAACTGGGTATCAGTTATTGATATTTCCATTAATTACCCCAAAACCCATTTCTAGATTTTTTTGTTTTTGAGCTCTCTCCTCAACTTGCTACTGGTTTCCTTCAAATCAAATTTGTCCAACAAATCTTGACTAGAAACTAGAAAAAATGGAGTACTTCCTTTTTTTCACATCCTTTAGTCCAAAGCCCCAAACATGTTTATCTGGTCCCAGGCTGTAATACTAAAATTAACATCATCTGTTCATAAATGCACCATTCCCACAATATTCAACCACTCATTTGGAGCACAATTTGTTTTATTTTGCTAAGCTCACAAGTTTTAAATGCCCTGGTCTAAAGTTCAGTCTTTACCTTATTTTGCTGGTACAAGATCTTTCCAAGAAAAACTTATCAAAGTGGTTCCTTCCAATTCAAACAAAGGGACTTTCTCTAGGCAAAATTTTATTTCATCCCTGAAAAGAAGAAATTGTCTATGGTCACTGTATTAGTCAGTCAAAGGGGTGCTGATGCAAAACACCAGAAATCTGCTGGGCATTATAAAGGGTAATTATTTGGATAGGAGCTTACAGATACCAGACCATAAAGCCTAAGTTACTTCCCTCACCAAAGTCTATTTCCACATGTTGGAGAAAGGTGGCTGCTGATGTCTGTCAGGTTTCAGACTTCCTAGGTTCCTCTGGGCTCAGCTCCTCTGTTTCCTCCATAAGGTCAGCTGTAGACTATGAGGCTCTCTAGGCTTTGCCTCTCTCCATAAGGTCAGCTCTAGACTATCAGGTGAATGGCTCTGTCTCTTTCCCCTCGGCTCCAGCTTAAGACTTCAACATCAAACTCCAACATCAAAGCTCCAACATCAGAAACCTGCAACTCTGTTCTTTGCCATACCTTTTATCTGTGAAAATGCACCCACCAAGGGGCGGAGACTCAATGCCTTAATGATGTGGCCCAATTAAAGCCCTAATCATAACTCAATCAGGCCCAGGTACAGATCAGATTACAAACATAATCCAATACCTATTTTTGGAATTCATAACCATATCAAACTGCTACAGTAACTATAACCTTGGGTTTGGCAATGACTTCTTGGATACAACACCAAAAGTATGACCCATGAAAGAAAAAATTGATGAGTTGCACTTCATTATAATTAAAAACTTCTGCTCTGCAAAAGACTGTTAAAAGAATAAAATGACACATTATAGAATGGGAGAGAATATATGCAAAAACACATAACTGAAAAGGACTTGTATCCATAATATACAAAGAACTCTTAAAAGTCAACAGCATGAAAATGAATAATTTAATTACAAAATGGAAAAAGTTCTGAACAGTTAACCAAAGACATACAGATGGCAAATAAGCATATGAAAAATGCTTAAATCAGAGGTCACTGGGAAATTTCAAATTAATACAACAATGGGATCCATTGTACAACATTAGAATGGTTAAAATCCAAAACATTGACAACACCAAATGCTGACAGGAATGTGGAGCAATAAGAACTTTCATTCATTGCTGATGGGAATGCAAAATGGTGCAGCCACTTTGGAAGACAGTTTGGCAGTTTGACAAAGCTAATATGGTTCTATCATTCTATCTGGCAATTGTATTTCTACATTGTAGCTTTGATATGGTTATGAATTCTAAAAATAGATATTGGATTATGTTTGTAATCTGGTCAGTACCTGGGCATGATTAAGTTGTGATTAGGGTTTTGATTGGACCACGTCATTAGGGCGTTGAGTCCCCAACCCTTGGTAGGTGAGGAATCACAGCTAAAAGGCAGGAGGAGATGGGATGTGGAGGCATTTTCGCGACTTGGAGTTGTCCTGAGTGGTGCTGCAGGGACAGTTGCCGGACGTTGTATGTCCTTCCATGGCCCACTGGATGGAACGTGGGAGAGTGTGGGCTATGGTGTGGACCACAGGCCATGGGGTGCAGTGATGCCCAGAGATATGCTCACTGGGTGCAGTGGGTGTGTCATGATGATCAGGGGGGAATGTTGCTGTGGGGGGAGTGGTGGGGTGGGGGCGGTGGGGGTGAATGGGGACCTCATATTTTTTGAATGTAATATTTTTTAAAAAATGAATAAATAAAATTTAATTTAAAAAAAAGAAAAATAAAAGGCATGGCAAAGAACAGAGTTGGAGGGGGTTTTGATGTTGGAGTTTGATGCTAAAGCCTTAAGCTGGAGCCCTGGGAAGCAAGTTCACAGAGGAAAGAGAAGCAAGCACCAAGAAGAGAGGAACCCTGAGCCCAGGAAGAAGTTAGCCCTGGGAAGATAGGAACCCTGAACCCAGAGAGAAGCAAGACCCTGGAAGAGAGGAACACAGGAAGTTTGAACCCTCACAGACATCAGCAGCCATCTTGCTCCAACATGAAAATAGACTTTGGTGAGGGAAGTAACTTATGCTTTATGGCCTGGTATCTGTAAGCTCCTACCCCAAATAAATACCCTTTATAAAAACCAACCAATTTCTGGTGTTTTGCATCAGCACCCCTTTGGCTGACTAATACATACATATTTATCAAGCTGATTTGAAAACCTAGAACTACACTAAAATCTGCATATCAGTGTTTATAGCAGCTTTATTCACAATTGCCCAAAATTAAAGGCAACAAAGATTCCTTCAATTAAGTGAATGGATAAACAAATTGTGATACATTCATCCAAGAGAAAATTATCCAGCAATAAATATTGAACCATAAGATCACAAAAAGCATGGAGAAACCTTAAATGCTTCTTAGTAAGTGAAAGAAGTCAGTCTGAAAAGGCTACCTACTATATGATTCCAACTATATGATATCCTGGAAGAGGAAGACTATAGATAAAGTAAAAAGATCAGTGGTCTCCAGGGTTCTGAGGGTGGGGAGGAGAGGACTGAATATATAGAAAGCATAAGGCATTTTAAGGCAACAGAACTATTCTTTATGATACTATAATGGTGGATTCATGTCATAACACATTTGTCCAAACCCATAGAACTGACCACAGAAAGAATAAATAAACCTGAATATAAACTAAAAACCTAATATAAATTAATTAATAAAAACATGTCAATATTGATTTATTAATAGTAACAAATATACCACATTAAGACAAGTTATTAATAATAGGGAAACTACAGTAGAGAGAGATGGCATATGGGAACCATGTGTTTTCTGTATACTTTTTCTATAAATCTTAAACTGCTCTAAAATGAAGATTAGTAAATTCACAAAGCAAATTGTATGAAATTCACATGCAAAAAAAAAAGGAAAATAAGGGAATACTATCAACCCTACTAACATAAATTTTACAACATAAATAAAATATACAAATTCCTTGAAACATCTGAATTACCACAATTCACCTAAAAAGAAATAGTTCATATAAGTAGCCCTGTAATTATTGAGGCAATCAAAATTTGTAATTAAAAAAAAAACTCGCGAAAAAGAAATCTTCAAATCTAGATGGTTTCTATAGAGAATTCTACCAAATCCTTAAAAAGAATTAACATAAATTTTATACACAACTTCTAGAAAATAGAAAAGGAAAGAATACTCCCCAATTCATTTTATGAAACTATTTGCCCTGACATTAAAACCAGATAAGAGAGTACCAAAAAAGAAGATTACAAATCAATATTCTTCCTTAATTTAAATACAAAAATCTTTCAAATATTAGCAAAAGACTTGAAAAAGATTTTAAAAATTATACAACATAAGCAAACTGGCCCAATAAGTGAAAGTCAATGAAATCTATCAGGCTAAAGAAGAAAATCTCTAAGGATGCAGTAAAAGCATTTAACAACATTAACACTCGTTCAGGATAAAAACTCTCAGAAAAATAGGAATAGAAGAAATTTCCTCGATTTCATGAAAAGCAGCTACAAAAAACCTACAGCTTCCATTTTACTTGGTAGTAAGAGACTAAAAACTTATCCCTACAATGGGGAAACAAGGTCTGCTCTCACCATGCTTATTCATCATTGCCTTGGAAGTTCTAGCCAGGGCAATAAGACAAATAAATGAAATAAAAGAAATACAGATCAGAAAGGAATAAAGATGTCCATATTTGCAGATGTCATTATCTACAGAGAAAATTCCGAAGATTGTAGGATATAAGATAAACCAAAACAATTTAATTATATTTCTATATACTAGAAATGAATGCATGGCAACAAAATTAAAAATACAATAATATTAACAATTACCAAAAAAACTGAAGTACTTAGGTTTAAATTTAACAAAGCATGTATAGGACTTATATGCCATAAACTATAAAATGTTGCTAAAAGAAACTGAAGATTATAAAAGAAATAAAAATGAAAGGCCTACTTTGTTCATGGAGTGAAAGACTCAACATAATGAAGACGTCAATTCTCTCCAAACTGATATACTTTCAAATCACAGGAAGAATTCTTCTAAATGTAGAAAAGTCTACTCTAAAATGTCTATGGAAAGATAAAGGAACCAGAATAGCTAAAATAAATTTGGAGAGATGTGATTTGCAGACATTATATAATTGCAGTAATCAGTACGGTAAAGGGACAGAGACATAGCTCAATGGAATATAATAAAGAACCCAGAATAGACTCACACAAATATGCCAACTGATTTTAATAAAGGTGCAAAAGAAATTCAACAAATTAACAAATAGTGCTGGAGCAATTGGACAAACATAGGTTAAAAAAAAAGCATATTGATATCAGTCTCACACCTTATACAAAAATGAACTCAAATGGATCATGGACTTAAATTTAAAAGTATAAAAATTTTAGGAAAAAAAAACATAGGAGAAAATCTTACAGGTAGGCAAAGAGTTCTTAGACTTGACATCAGAAGCATGACCCATAAGAGAAAAGAAAAAAAAAGATAAATTGCACTCTTCAAAATTAAAACATTTTCACTGTAACACACTGTTAAGAGGATGAAAGACAATCTGTGGAATGGAAGAAAATATTTTCAAATCATATATCTGACAAGGGACTAGTATCTAGAAATAGATATTTTAAAATTCTCAAAACCCCACAGCAAAACAAACAAACAAACAATCCAATGAAAAAATAGGCAAAAGACACGAAGAAAAATTTTACCAAAGAGGGCAAATGGATGGCCAACAAGCATTTGAAAAGTTGTTTAACATCATTAGCCATGAGGAAAATATAAATTGAAACCACAGTGAGATATCACTACATATCTGTCAGCATGATTAAAATAAAAGAAAAGCAGTGTCAGAGAATTCAAGGGGTTGGAGAAACAGACTTAAAGTCATTTGTACTTTTTACATGAAAATTCCATAATAAATTATTATACTAACAATAACAAAAAAAACAAAAACAAATAAAAAGTAATAACAGCATCAAATGTTGGGGATGGTATGGAGAAACACCGCTGGTGGGAATGTAACACACTGTTAAACAGTTTGGCTATTTCTTAAAAAAACAAACATGACCATCTAACATAAAAAATTTTACTCCGGGGTGTTTATCCCAGAGAAATGAAAGCTTGTGTTCACACAATAACCTGTACACTAATATTTTACAGCAGTTTCATTCATAATAACCTGCCTTAGTTACCTGAGGCTATTGAGAGAGAATACCACAAACTGGGTGACTTAAAACAATGGAAATGTATTGTTTCACAGTTCAGGAGTCTAGAAGCCTAAAATCTGTAGGGGAGAATCCTTTCTTGACTCTTTCTGGCTTCTAGTAGTTTCCTGGCACTCACTGGGTTTCACTCTCTACCTCAGTCATCACATGACATTCTCCCTGTGTCCGTCTGTCTGTTTGCAATTCTCTCCTTCTACAAAGACATCAGACATTAGATTCAGACCCACCTAATCCAGTTTGGCTTTATCTTAACTAATAACGTCTTCAGATATCCTATTTCTAAACAAGGTCACAGTCATAGGACTTGGGGGTTAGTGCTGGAATATATCTTTGTGGGGACATAATTCAACCTATAACACAACCAGGCAAAAACCTCAAAACAGGTCGGATATCCTTCAATGAGTGAATGGTTAAACAAATACCATGGAATGCTACTCAGCAACAAAAAAGAATAAGATACTGATACACACAATCTGGATGACTCTCCAGAGAATTTTAAGGGGGAAAAAAGCCACTTACAAAAAATTACATACTGAACGGTTCAATTTATATAACATTCTCTAAATGACAAACTTAAAGAAAAAGAGAAGAAACGAGTGGTTATCAGGAGTTAAGGAAGAGACAGGAGTGGAAAGAAAGTGGATTTAGTATTGAAAGGACAACCTGAGGAATCCTTGCTTTGATGGAAATGTTCTGTATCTTATCTGCGTTACTGTCAATACCCTAGTTATGATACCATCCTATAGTTTTGCAAGTTATTACCATTGAGGGAAGCTGAGAAAAGTGTACTTGGGATCTCCCTGTATTATTTCTTACAATTGCATATGAATCTACAAATATCTCAAAATTAAAAATTGTATTTAACCAGGTTTAGAGGGATGTTCCAAGGCAACATAGATCCAGGTGTTTTCTAAAATATCTAACCAGCAAGATGGGTGGCTCTCTTCCCCAAGATCCATCTTTGAGCAACTATAGGGGAAAACAAAAAGAAAGTGCAGAAAATGATGAGAAAATTCCTGGTGTGACCGGTTATTTTGAACCCTTGTGTAGGGATGTGACTTTTGCCTGAGGATATACACAGCAGGTGAATCTGTGGAATGAAAAAATATAAAGGAACAGTTGGAGGTCTGCTTTGCTTCTCCTCTGACCTGTCTTAGTAACAAACAGAGTCTTCCCTTGCCCTTGCTGGTATTCAAAGCTCTGATCCAGGTATCATTGAAGTAAATGAAGGTCAGAGCGGAAACTTTGCCTCCCTGAGGATCCCATTAAAAAATAAAAAAAATAAATAACTAGGACTAGTTTCAGGCAGTCACTTGCCTACACTTGCCCTTCCAAAGTTTCCAAACGTTCATGAATTACAACTCAAAGAGGGTCTCCTCATAATACACTTCTCCATGTGAAATAAAGGAATTGTTTTTGTGGGGTAAGGGGGTTTGATTGCGTGTGTGTTTAATGCCTGGAGCTCTCTACCCTGCATAAGCTTATTGGGCTCAATGGACTGGAGATGGTTTGCCCCGCAACACGCACTGCATAATGGAGAGGCCATTACCTTCACAGGAAAATGAGCTCACAGGCTAAAATAATAAAACTTTCGAAAAGCCTAAATATTTCAAAAGAAAAACAACATACCGTGTTAAAAATTCCACTAAAGCAAAATTACTGGAACAAAAGGACCAAGTGTTTAAAATTAGTCTAATAAATATACAAAAAGAGGTATGGGAAGATATTATCAGCTGTATTTGTTATGAAAATTAAAATAATTGAAATAGTCAGGGAAATACATTTCAAGGAATTAAAAAAATAAGAAAGATATCAGACAGAGGCCTACAGAAGCCAAAAAAGGGAATTAAGGAAGAACCCATATGTAGACATACTGAAGTGATATGATCAAATATCAAAGACAAAGACAAAAGATGACATATAAAGGAATAAAAATTGGATTGATAATATTTTTTCAATAGAGCACTGATTTGAGAAGACAATGGAGTACGCTTTCAAAGACAAAGAGGATGTAGAGACTAGAATATTATGTATAGCCAAACTCTTGTTAAGTCTTTAATATCTAAGATTATTTAATTTTATCCTGAATGCAAACATGAGGTTTCTGGAACAGAGATCAGAGTTATCATTACTTAAAGCAATAAAACAAAATAAAGTAAGATTACTTAAAGCAAAATCAGAGCAGTACTGATGCCTAATACCCCAGAGGCTGTACAATGAAAGCCAGATGTCACTCTGCACATACAAAGGTCTGTACTACAGGCAACCAACCTTGAAATTATGAATTTCAACTGATCAGCTACCATTTTACCCTTTTGAGAAAGAGGAAAAACAAATCTCCCAAAAAGCTCCTTGGGAAGAAAAGGGGAAGTCCCTGGGTTTTTACCCTTTGGAAAGTAAATAATTCTCTCTAGGGGAAAACAAGTCAATCATCTCATTTTATTACCCTTGGAATGCTTCCATTGGGTTTTTTTCTTCTTTGAAATAAACAGGCATATCTCCAGGTGGGTAAATGTCAATGGAGTTGGAGTTCCTTCACTATCTATTCAGTCATGATTTAGCTCTAAGGTTTGACCTTTAATTCACATTTCTGTTTTCCTTACTCAGAAAATCCTCACAGCTCAGAAACAAAAATATTCACTACCTGACAATGGTCATTCAAATAGAGGGACATGATAAAAATATTCTCAGCTTTCAATGACTCAGAAATTTGATATGATAAAACCCATACTGAAAACAGATTTAGAAAAAGTACATGAACAATAGAAAAAGCAAATCCAGGAGATATTTTGTCTTTCAGGAATTCTAAAACCGAAGAAAAAATGGAAAAAGATTTATGATAGCCAAGAGTTAAAAGACTAGAGAATATCAACATGATGAGGGTGGGTGGGAAATAGGGTGTGGGTCCCAAAAATGTGACAGTTTGGTAAAATTCTTGCCAATTAAAAAAAATTAAAAATCAAAAAGAAATAAAAACAAATTTGGAAAAAAAAAAAAGGAAAGAATGGAATAAGAAATTAAATTGAAAGAAACAAATAAAGTTAATAATTACAATAAGTGTAAATGGATTAAACAATATATTGACAGACTGGATAAGAAAACAAAATTGTAAATAATGACACACACAGCATAAGAACAGTGTGGGGATCCGGGGCCACCCTCTAAGTCCTCAGCACATAGCTTCCTGTGGCACATACATAAGTTAAAGGTTAACAACCCTCTCCAGAGGGAAGAAAGGGTATAGATGTTATCATAACCTATAATCTTCCTAAGCGGTAAATGTCCTTGGTAAACATCCTTCATAGAAGCTTAGAGAAAACATCACCAGACCCCATGTGTATGCTTCTCATGACCCTAGAAGGAACTCTTTTCTCAAATCCCATGGAATGTCCTTGTCCTCATTTTCTCATCTCTTTGCAGAATACTATCTTCATTCTCTGATCCATTATCATCAGAGATTCTCTCCTGTCCATAAGTCCCAATAAAGCTTCATCCCGGCTAAATGCCATATGCGTTCTCTGGTCTCACAGCCTCACCAACTTGTGCCCTTCAGGAGTTGGGATGTAACAGAACAGTCAAAGAATGAGAGAGAAGGTAAGTAAAATAACATATTGAGAAAATGCCAAAAAAATTTTAAGTATTAATATGAGGTAAAATGGACATTAAGATATAAAGTACCTGTAAAACATGGAATGTCATTAACGATAAACAGTTCAATGTACTAAGATCATATTGAAATAACTGAAGTAAGTCCTTCTGCTCAATGAACACATTCCCAATTCAGCGACACCCAGGACTCTGAGAAAAGAGTTTATTAGCAAGGGCCAGCCCAGAGGAGACTGGAGGACAATAATTTCCTCAAATCAGTCTCCCCAAGCTGTAAGCTGTGCTGATTTTTACGAGGTTGGGGGTGGGGAGCTGATTTAGTAATGAGACAGATGGAGTGATATTACTTGGCATAGGAGTTGGGTTTTAGCAGAACATGAGCTGTTTCAAAACAAGTTTGGTCAGAAGTCATGTATTAGAAAATGGTGGTGCAGTTGGGTCTGTGGGCATAATTTTTACTATTATAATGAAGGAAAGGCAATTTTTATGTTAAGCTTCTCTTTTTTTTAACAAATCAATTTTATTGATATGTATTAATAAAGCATAAATACATCCAAAGTATACAATCAGTGATATTTGGTGTAATCATGTATTTGTGCATTCATCGCTTCAATCATTCTTAGAGCACTTTCATTACTCCAATAATAATAACAATAAACAAAAAACAACAAAACTCATCACTCTCAGTCTCTCTATGCTTCCCCTGCCATACAGAGCTGCTATTCCTTTTCCTTTTCTAGTGTATTTGTATTTCATAAAAACAGTCGTATATATGCAACATTACCCATACTCATGGTTTACATGAGGTTTTACTACCTTATACAGTCCCATGTTACAGTTTTTTGCTTTCCATCTAGTAATATTTATGACCTTATACTTTCCCTTTCAACCACTGTAATACCCATGCAATAGCACTGCTGGTTCTGTCCTAGGGACCAGAACTAGTTTATTTTCATTCTGAAGTGAAAGACAAAAACAAGATATAATCCAGATATTGGGATTAGATCATCTAATACTCTCATTCCTACACATTAGGTGAGATAAGTTTCCTGTTAATATACATAAAGGGGATGGAATTTTAAAACTAAGGAACAGAAACTTTAATAAATTAATAGGAAAGGGGACCTCTGTCAGGGTTTAGTGAAGCAGCAGCTCCAATGCATACATCTATACGTACGTACATACGTAGATATATAAACAGAAACTACGTACAGAGAAGAGCTTGAATAATTCAGTACCTATTAAAAGATTTAAAACAGTAGTTAAAAATCTCTGCACAAATAAAACATTAACCATGAATGATTACTGAGTTCTATCTGTGTTTAAAGGAACAAGTTATCCTTATTTTATGTAAACTCTTCCACATGATAGAAAATTAACTCACTGTTTGAAACCAGCATAACCTGATACCAAAATCATGAAGATTTGATGAGAAAATAAAATGATAAACCATTTTGTTAATATTATTAATATTAACAAATCTAATTCAACATTTTATTAAAAAGATAACCAAATAAAATTATTCTATCAATGATATTTGATTTAGACAATCCATAAATGTAATTCATTCACATTAACAGGTTAAAAGAAAATAAATAATTCTTTTAGTAGATATAGAAAAAAATTTTGATATAACTATATAATTCATGAAAAAAATTTGATGAATTAGAAACTTTAGAAGAAAAATACTTTAACTTGATAAATACTATCTATAAAACCCCTAGAGCAAACATCATCCTAAAAGGGGAAATGTCAGAAGCATTCCATTTAAAAATGGGAAAGAGAGAAGGGCCCAGACTCTTAGTACTTCTTTCCATACAGCATTGTATTAGAGGTCTAGTCCAATATGATAAAATAAGAAAAAGAAATTTGATGTCAAATGATTAGAAAGGATGAAATAAAACTGCAATTTAGGGTGAAGAGATCACTTACACAGAAAACCGAAAAATACCAAGCAGAAAAAAATTATTCATTTGTTTGCTTGTTGTTTGTCTTTTTTTTTTGGAGGCACCATGGACCAAACCCAGTACTTCCCATGTGGGAAGCAGGCACTCAACCACTTGAACCACATCTGCTCCCAAAGAATTCATTTTTGAGCTAATAGATTTATCTGAACCCATTCAACAAATTAAATGTGCAACTTTAACAAAATTCACTTGAATGTATTTAGCTTATTTCTACTCTCAAGATCTCCTTATGAGGATCATGGTGCAAACCTGCCCTCAGCCTCTCTATGATCTCTCACTGTGGCCTCTTTATAAGTCATTTTCATACCTGTGTTGGACTCAGTGAGAACAGCTCTGCATCTCTGATCAATGGCCAGTATAAATTTTTTTAAAATGCCATATGTTGGATGCATGACATTACAGAATTATTAAAAGCCATAATACTTCATACAAAGTGTGAACTCACATGTAAGCTATGTAAATTATGGACTTAGTTACTAAATAATATATTAATATTGGTTTGTCAGTTGTAACAAATGTACCACACTAATGTAAGATTCTAATAATAGGAGAAACTCCGTGTGTGTGTGGAGGGAGTGTATGTGGGAACTCTCTGTATTGTCTATGCAATTTTTTCTCTAAACCCAAATCTGGTGTAAAAATAAAATTTATTATTTGAAAAAGAAATACCTAGGATTCAGTTTTCTCATACAGAAAATAAATAAAACTGAGTAAAACCTACCTCAAAGTGTTGTTAGATAGACACATTGATACAAACAAACAAAAAAGCCATATGGGTAAAATTCACTTTCCATTTTAATTAGACTGTGATTATAAATATATATATATTTATCAAATAGAAGGACGCAATCACAAGGTCACTCTAGCCCGCTGAAAAATGAGAGACCTTATGAACTGGCTTAGTCTTCCAGTTGTCCCAGCCAATGCTCCAGAGATGTGAGAGAGTTTAGCCAAGATTAGCAAAGTGCTACCCAATCTACAGTTGACTGGAGGCAAATCAGTGAACCCAGCTGAGAGCAACAGAACCAACTGACCTGATGACTCATGAGCAATATTAAGTGATAATTATTTTAAGGCACTAAGTTTTGAGATAATTTGTTACACTGGCATAGATAACTGAAACAGCTATTATATGCCAATTACTAGACTACATATTAGAGATCAAAAATAAATAAAACACTTTCCTAGCTCTCTCTCACACACACATAAAAATCTGTATTCTTGAGGGAAATAGTCAACTAAGCACAATAAAAGAACACAATTATGTAAGGCTGAAATTATGATCTTTTATAAGCTTCATTCATTCAAAACAGTAATTTTGGAATATCTTTTATAAGCCATGCACTGTTTTTGGCACTGGAGATTTATCAGTAAACAAATTAGATAAGATCATTTCCCCAGAGACAATAAAAAATAAGTATTATAAAGTATATTGAAAAGTACTAGGCTTCATTTTTGAAGAAGTTTGGATCACAGAGGGGTTCAACTATGGCAGGAGAGGAGCACTGATGTGGGGTGTCATTGATGGGGGATGCATGGGTGGGAGGGAGTTCTCCAGGTCATGCGTATAAGGTACATAGATATGTTCAGATGCTCACTGGGTATTGTCATAGTGGATAGGGTTACACATGGCAACTAAGGGAGTGCTGAGTTCCCATCCTGGGGAGCTCTGTCGCATTCCCAATGGAAGAGCCACAATCCCCCAAGTGGAAGAACAAAGACCAGTTAAGAAGGATGGTCTAATGATGGGGCCTTGATACTGATGACTACGCTTATGAGCCTGTGTGCTTAATATTTCACGTAGGTTTAGAGTTGCAGCGTGCCTAAGAGTTACCTTCTCAAATCCTCCATGTTGCTCAAATGTGGCCACTCTCTAAGCCAAACTCAGCAAATAAATGTATTATGTTCCCCCCCCAGCATGGGGGGGAATGAGCCTCCCGGGTGTGAGCCTCTGTGGTGTCAAGGGTTTACTACCATCACCAGCTGGTGAGGCAACTAGAAAAAGGCCTTGAAAAAAAGGGAAAAATGGTAAAGACAAATGACAAAGTCTATGTAGCAGTTTGATATAATTGGTGAATTCCAAAAAGAAATATTGGATTATGTTTGTAATCTGATCTGTACCTAGGCATGATTGAGTCATTATTAGGGCATGGAGATCCCACCCAGTCTCCACCCCTTGGTGGGTGGGGACTCACAGATAAAAGGCATGGCAAAGGACAGAGTTGGAGCTTTTGATGCAGAGATTTCTGATGTTAGAGCTTGATGCTAAAGACCCAGAGGAAAGAGAAGCCAGCACCAGGTAGGAAGGAACCTTGAACCCAGAGAAAAGCAAGCCCCAGGAATGTAGGAACCCAGGAAGCTTGAACCCTAGCAGATGTTGTCAGCCATCTTGCTCCAAATTGACTTTGGTGAGGGAAGTAACTTATGCTTTGTGGGCTGTTATCTGTAAGCTCCTACCCCAAATAAATAGCTTTTATAAAAACCAACCAGTTTCTGGTATTTTACATCAGTACCCCTTTGGCTGACTAATACTGCTTATATGACTAAGAGACTTAAAAATGTTGGGAGGTCATCAGAGGGGTAGCTCTTACACAAGTCTCAGCAGGATCCCTTGCAAGTGGACCCTACTTTGGTATTTGTGCTCCTGATTGTGTTGAACTTGGACTCAGATGTGACCTCTCTACACATGTCTCTTCTGTTACTTTTACTGAACCTGTGGTTGGCACTGGGATTTGTGTATGCTCAGGAGACTTGAATCTCTGGACTGTCCATGAGCCAGCTGGGTTCTGAGCATCAGCAGAGTCGCAACAGCTACTCTCACGTTTGTTGGATGTAGCCAAGTCAGCTGACAGAGAGATGAGAATGGTCAACCACCACACAAGGGGACCAAGAGAGTCTACAGCTACAAGCAGGAGAGTCATGTCTATCAGCCACATGGGATCGAAGCCCCCTCTTGATTTAGAGGTGGAGTGGACATTGCCATCCCAGGGTCCACAAGATGGAGAAATA
The DNA here is from genome assembly GCF_030445035.2 of Dasypus novemcinctus. NCBI lineage: Eukaryota > Metazoa > Chordata > Mammalia > Cingulata > Dasypodidae > Dasypus > Dasypus novemcinctus. Next base: position 51,939,765 of record NC_080673.1, on the reverse strand, counting down.
TAATATGGATTGGAGTGGAATTGTTGGTTTTCTACTATAGATCTGTTGTGACTCTAGCAATGGAAGAATTTGTATTATTGATGTGGAGATGGTGGCCATGGGAGTTGCTGAGAGCAGGGAGAGGGAGGATGAGGAGTGTTATGGAACATTTTTGGGACTTGGAGTTGTCCTGAATGATATTGCAGGGACAGAAGCAGGACATTGTTTATCCTGCCATAACTCAGTGGATGGACTGGGGGAGAGTGTGAACTACAATGTAAACTCTGGTCCATATGGTGTGGCAGTGCACCAGGGTGTAATCACCAAATGCAATAAATGTGCCTCACTGATGAAAGGGGATATTGATGTGAGAGGAGCAGGGTGGGGTCGGGATTGGGATATATAGGAACCTCATGGTTTTTTTCTCTCTATTTTTTAAAAATGTTACATTAAAAAAATATGAGCTCCCCATTTTCCCCCACTTTACTCACCCCACTTCTCCTACATCAACAACCTCTTTAATCATGTGAGACATTCATTGCATTTGGTGAATACATTTTGGAGCACTGCTGCACCACATGGATAATAGTTTACACTGTAGTTTACACTCTCCCACAGTCCACCTAGTGGGCTATGGCAGGACATACAATGTCCAGCATCTGTCCCTTCATACCACCCAAGACAACTCCAAGTCCTGAAAATGCCCTCACATCATATCTCTTCTTCCCTTTCCCTACCCTCAGCAGCTACTGTGGCCACTTCCTCTGCATCAATGCTATAGGACGAGTAAAAGTGACAGAAGAGGCATGCATAGAAATATCACATCTGAGTCCAACTCCAGCACACACAGGAGCACAAACTCCAAAGTAGGGCCAACTGGCATGGCACTGAACTCCAGAGCCACCTTCCATGACCATAAAACCTGTGGTTCTCTGTAGCCCTCAGAAGTACCAGCACCTGGGTTTGAATCTACTTTGGCTGTCTCTGGGATCCTGCTGAGGCCTGTGTAAGCGTGACCCTTCTGATGACCTCCTGACTCTTTTTTTGAGACTCATAGCCATATAAACTCATTTATCTTTACCATTTCCCCCCTTTTATTCAAGGTCAAAAAGCAATTTTTAACACCTGATATTATGTGTAGGCTGAGATATTCTCCTGGTCTGAGTTGACCCTTTTATTCAAGGACTTTTTTAGTTAACATCATCAGCAGGTGCTTGGGAGTAATCCCTCAGTGCCAGGGAGGCTCATCCCAGGAGTCGTGTCTCATGTTGGGGGAAAGGTAATGCATTTACATGCTGCATTTGATTTAGAGAGTGACCACATTTGAGCAACATGGAGGCTCTCATGAGGTAACTCTTAGGCACCCTGCATCTCTAGGCCTAGTTCATATATCAGGTGCACAGGATCATAAGCATAGTCCTCAGTATCAAGGACTCATTTTTGGACCACTGTTCTTCATTGGTCTTTGCCCCTCCACTTGGGGGATTGTTGCTGTTTCATTGGAGAATGTAATAGAGCTCCCCCAGCTAGGAACTGAGCACTCCCTCAGTTGTCATTTTTAACTGTAACTACTATGAAAATATCCAAACATTTCTATGTACCTTGTAGACATGCCCTGGAGAACTCTCTCCAAATCATGTGTCCTCCATCAATAACACCCCACACCAGTGTTCCACCCCTGCCAAAGCTGAACCTCTCTGTGGCCCAAAACTTCTTCAAAAATTAAGCCTAATATATTGTCAAGTTCCATTAATAGTAAAATGGAATATAGTAATGGGTTTAAAGGTTAGATATAGGATACATATTAATTTGGAAAAATTAAACAAAGAAAAAATAAATTGGGGTATCAAAAAATGAAAAAATGAAAAAACGAAAAAGCTTTGTTTTGAGGTTTTGCCTTTCATCACTGCAAGATGTGTTGACCTGTATGTACAGTGACAAGGCAATTTCTTTCATTTCTTCCTCAGTGTCTACATCCTTTCTTTTTTTTTTCTAATTAATATGTTTGTCTTCACAAAAGTTTTAGATCACAGTAATTCACATATACAATATACAATATGGGATACTCCCACATAACCAACATCAAACACTTTGTCCCTTCCTCAGTAATGATCTTTTTACATGTTCATATTGTATTTGCTGCAGTTGATGTACAGATATTGAAACACAGCTTTCAAACATGGTTTCATTTGGGTTTACATTATGGTTTATATTTTAGACTATTCAATTTTCTAAATTTTTAGTTATCTTATGTTTTACATTATGGTTTACATTTTAGCCTGTAGACTTTTATACATTTTTGGTGTAATTTAACATGTCCTATATCCATAATTGCATGATCTTGTGGAACCCTCACACTGCCCCACAGTTACAATGATTCCATCTATTCAATAACTCTCTCCTCCTCCCCTCAGGGCCCACAGTGACAATCAATCTTCATTACTTGAAGGATCATATTCACAGATACTTACAACAATGTTGAAGGCTTGACATACTTGACTGTACTAATCCATTGGAAGCCACCAATTCTCGCGAGAGATACACTTACCTCTGTTTGAGAACATCAGTCCTCCCCAGGATGTGGGTATACCTTCACTCTCATTGTATGGGTCTCCACTCAATGATATAACCCACTATGACAAATGAGCACTCACACACTCCCTAGAAGCCTGCCCTGTGTCAGATGCTCCCCCCTTAAGAATCTTAAAAAGTAACCCTTCCTTAATATATTTTCTAAAGAGTTTTCTCAACATTGTATTTTCAACCACATACCTGACAATCTCTTAGGTACAAATGTTCTCCCCACCCTTCCCCCAACTTCTTGGGCCATCTGACCCATGCTCCTATCCCTAGCCCCACTCAAACCTGCAAAGCCCTTCCCAAAGGTATCCCTATGCCCCCATTTTATCCCTTCCCTGAACAAATACTTACCTCTAGCTCATCATAGATTTCACCCATGTAGGCATCAGCTCACAACCTTCCTTTCCCCCCAACTTCCTTTCAGCCTATCATCCTGTCTCTAGCTCTATGAGACAGCTTGGTTTACTTATTTCATATCAGAGTAATTTTGTAGTATTTGTCCTTTTATGCCTGGGTGGTTGCTTCACTCAACATAAGTTCCTCAAGATTCATCCATGTTATCACATGTGTTTGTACTATATTCCTTCTTATAGCTGAGTAGTATTCCATTGTGTACCTATACCACATTTTATTTATCCTTTCGTCTGTTGATGGGCATTTGGGTTGGTTACAACTTTTGGCAATAGTGAATAGTGCTGCTAAGAACATTGGTGTGCATATATCAGTTTGTGTCCTTGTTTTCAGTTCTTCTGGGTATATACCCAGCAGTGGAATTGCTGGGTCATATGGCACATCTATAGCTAGTTTTTTTGAGAAACTGCCAAACTGTCCTCAAGAATGGCTGGATCCTTCTGCATTCCTAACAGCAGTGGATGAATGTTCCCATTCCTCCACATCCTCTCCAGCACTGTAGTCTTCTGTTTTATTTGTTTTTTTTTTTTTTTTTGATAGCTGCCAGTCTCATGGGAGTAAGAAGGTATCTCATTGTAGTTTTGATTTGCATTTCCCTAACAGCTAGTGATTTTGAGCATTTTTCATGTGCTTTTTAGCCATTTGTATTTCTTCTTTGGAGAAGTGTCTGTTTAAATCTCTTGCCCATTTTTAAAATGGGTTGTTTCTCTTTTTATTTTCAAGATATAGGAGTTCTTTATATATGCAGGATATTAGTATCCTATAAGATATATTGTTATTAAATATTTTCTCTCATTGGGTAGGTTGTCTTTTCACTTTCTTGACAAACTCCTTTGAGGTGCAGAAGGCTTTAATTTTGAGGAAGTCCCATTTATTGGTTTGTTCTTTTACTGCTTGTGCTTTTAGTGTGAAGTTCATGAAGCCATTTTCTATTTCAAGTTCCTGTAGATGGTTCCTTACATTGCTTTCCAAGGTTTTTACAGTCTTGGCTCTTATATTTAGGTCTTTGATCCATCTTGAGTTAGTTTTTGTATAAGGTATAAGTTTTTGTATAATCCTCTTACATTCTTTTACATATGGATATCCAGTTCTTCAGGCACCATTTGTTGAAGAGGCCATTCTCTCCCAATTGCGTGGGTTTGGTGACCTTGTCAAATATCATATGACTGTATATATGAGGATCTATATCAGAATCCTCAATTTGGTTCCATTGGTCAGTGTGTATATCTTTGTGCCAATACCATGCTGTTCTCACTACTGTAGCTTTGTAGTATGTTTTGAAGTCAAATAATGTGATTCCTCCAATTTCATTTTTCTTTTTCAATATTTCTTTGGCTACTTGGGGCTCTTGTGCTTCCAAATAATTTTCATAGTTAGTTTTCCAATTTAATAAAAAATGTTGTGTTGATTTTTATTGGGGTTGCATTAAATCTATAGATTAGTTTAGGTAGGATAGACATCTTAAAGATATTTAGTCTTCTTACCCATGAACAGGGAATATTCTTCCATTTATTTAACTCTTCTTTGATTCCCTTTAACAATGTTGTGCAGTTTTCAATGTACAAGTCATTTACATCTTTAGTTAAATTTATTCCTAGGTATTTGATTTTTTAATTTACTATTGAAAATGGTATTTGTTTCTTGATTTCCTCCTGCGATTGCTCATTATGGTGTACAGAAATGTTACTGATTTTTGTGTATCAATCTTATAACCTGTGACTTTACTGGCTCATTTATAAGTTCTAGAAGCTTTGTTTGTAGACTTCTCAGGGTTTTCTATGTATAGGATCATTTCATCTGCAAATAGTGAAATTTTGACTTCTTCCTTTCCAATCTGGATGCCTTTTTATGTCTGATTTTTGACTCATGCTCAAGCAGGCACTTATAACACAATGTTAAATAGAAGGGGTCATAGTGGAATTCCTTGTCTTGTTCCTGATCTTAAAGGGAAAGATTTTTGGATTTCACTATTGTAAATGATGTTAGCTGTGGGTTTTTTATATATATCCTTTATCATGTTCAGAAAGTTTCCTTCTATTCTGATCTTTTACAGTGTTTTTATCAAGAAAAGGTGCTGTATTTTGTCAAATGTTTTTTCTGCATCTATAGATATGATTATGTGGATTTTTCCCTTCAATCTGTTTATGTGGTGTATTAGATTCATTGATTTTCTTATGTTGAACCATCCTTCATACCAGGAATGAAACCCACTTGGTCATGGTGTATAATTCATTTAATGTGTTGTTGAATACAATTAGCAAGTATTTTGTTGAGGATTTTCATGTCTAGATTCATTAGAGAGATTGGTCTGTAATTTTCCTTTCTTGTGATGTCTTTGTTTTGACTTTGGTATTAGGGTAATGTTGTCATCATAGAATGAGTTAGGCAATGTTCCTTCTGTTTCGATTTTTTGGAAGAGTTTAAGCAAGATTGGTGTTAGTTCTTTCTGGAATGTTTGGTAGAATTCACCTGTGAAGCCATCTGGTCCAGGGCTCTTCTTAGTAGAGAGGTTTTTAATGGCTGATTCTATCTCTTTACTTGTGATTGGTTTGTTGAGATCATGAATTTCTTCTTTCATTAATGTAGGCTGCTTATGTGCTTCTAGGAATTAGTACATTTCCTCTAAATTGTCCTTATTGGAATATAGTTTTTCAAACTATCCTCTTACATAGTCTTTGTTTCTGTGGGATAGTGGTCATATTCCCTTTCTCATTTCTTATTTTGTGTATGTGCATCTCTCTCTTTTTTTCTTTGTTAGTCTAGCTAAGGGTTTGTCAATTTTATTGATCTTCTAAAGAACCAGCTCTTGGTTTTGTTTATTTTTTCAAGTGATTTCTTATTTTCTATTTCATTTAGTTCTGTTCTGATCTTTGTTATTTCTTTCTTTCTTCTTCTTTTTGGTTTAGTTTGTTGTTTTTATTACTAATTCCTCCAAGTGTGCAGTTAGTTCTTCAACTTTAGCTCTTTCTTCTTTTTTGATGTATGAGGTTATGGCTATGAATTTCCCTCTAAGTACTTCTTTTGCTGCATTCCATAACTTTGGATATGTTGTGTTATCATTTTCATTAGTTTCAAGGTAGTTATTGATTTCTTTTGAGATTGCATCCTTGACCCACAGTTTTTCTAAGAGTGCATTGTTTAACTTCCATATTTTGTTGTCAAATCTGGGTCTCTGGCCCTTGCAGATTTCCAGCTTCATTCCACCGTGGTCAGAGAAATTGTTTTGTATGATTTTGATCTTTTCGAATTCATTGAGACTTTTTCGGTGGCCTACTATGTGGTCTATCTTGGAGAATGATCCATGTGCACTTGAGAAGAATGTGTATCTTGCCGTATTTGGGTGTATTGTTCTGTATATGTATATTAGGTCCAGCTCCTCTAATATATTGTTAAAAGTCTTTGTTTCTTTATTGATTCTCTTTTGACTTGTTCTGTCCAAAGTTGATAGTGGTATATTAGAGTCCCCCATTATAATTGTAGAGGCATCTCTTCCTTCACTTAGTTTTTCCAGTGTTTGCCTCACATATTTGGAGGCACTCTTGTTAGGAGGATAAATGTTTATGATTGTTCTTTCTTCTTGAAAGATTATTCCTTTCACTAATATGTAGTGTCCATCTTTGTCTCTCACAATTGTTTTGCATTTAAAGTCTATTTTGGCTGATATTAATATAGCTACTCCTGCCCTTTTTTGACCTCCTTGAATCCCTGGGTCTCAGATGTGTTTCTTGTAGACAGCATATAGTTGGGTCATATTTCCTTGTCCAATCTTCCAGTCTGAGTCTCTTGACAGGTGAGTTTAATCCATTGACATTCAGTATTATACTTTCAAGGAATTACTTATATTAGCCATATTTTCTTTGGATTTGTGTTTGTCATGTTTTGTTTGATTTCTTTCTCTCTTTTTGTCCTTTTAGTTGCTCTTACACTCTCCTCCAACTCTGTCCTGTTTTTTTTCTTTCTTCTTGCAGAACTCCCTTTAATATTTCTTGAAGGGCAGGATTCTTGTTGGCATACTCTGTTAGTTTCTGTTTATCTGTGAATATTTTGAACCCTCCATCATTTTTGAATGCTAGCTTAGCTGAATAGAATATTCTCAATTGGAATTTTCTTTCTTTTTGTACCTTGACTATGTCATACCACTGCCTTCTTGCCTCCATGGTTTAAGATGGGAAATCAGCACTTTTAATCTTATGGAGCCTCCCTTGTATGTGATGGTTCTCTTTTCTCTTGCTGTTTTATTACTTTCTCTTTGTCTTGAGCATTGGATAATTTGACAAGTATATGTCTTGGGGTAGGCCTATTGGGATTTCTGCTGTTGGGGGTGTGTTATGCTTCCTGGACATGTACACCCATCTCCTTCAATAGGTTTGGGAAGTTTTCAGCCATTATTTCCTCCAACACCCTTTCTCTCCCCTTTCCCTACTCTTCTCCTTCTGGAATGCCTATAATGCATAGGTTTGAGTGTTTTGCATTGTCATTTAGGTCCCTAAGTCCCTGCTGGATTTTTTCTATCTTTTTATCAATCAGTTCTACTATCTGTTTGATTTCAGATGTACTGTCTTCCACATCACTAATTCTTTCCCCTGCCTCTTTGAATCTGCTGTTATTTGCTGAGAGTGTATTTTTGATTTCTTGAATTGTGCTGTTCATCACCATCATATCTGATATCTTTTTGTGTATGATTACAATTTCTTATGTATTCTTTCCAAGTGTTTTCTTCATATTCTTAATCTCTTCCTTCACTTCATGAAATTGGTCCCCAATATATGTTTTGAGAGCTTTAATTGCTTGTTTGATGTTCTGCTCCTCTTCCTGGTTTTTAGTTTGTTCATTGGATTGGCCATGTTTTCCTGATTATTGGTTTGATTTGTAGTTTTTGTTGCAGTCTGGCCATCATTTTATCTTGATGCTTAGGTTTAATCATTTGCTTAGCTTCTTTGTCTAGTCTTGGGTTTAATTAGTTTTTATTTTGCATGTGTGTTAAGTCTTACCTTTGTCACTTTGTTCTTCTTATTCTATTTCCTTATTGTTGGCTAAGTTCACTTGAAGGAAAATATTAGGGCCAGAGGAAGCAAAAGGAGTAAGAAAAGAAAAAGTATAATAGTAGAATTGATAGTAAATGTTAACAAAAGAATCATGTGAGATCTAGGAATATGGATATTAAACTCATGTAAGGTATGTAGAGTTATAAGAATAAGAAAAGTGGAGTGCCTATAATAAGACAGTAAACTGAATATGGGGAGTAATATAGTATGAATTAAAAGGCCAGTGTGGTCAGGAGAGAGGGAAAGGGAAAAGAAAGGACAATAATATAAAGATTGAATAAAAGACAGAAAACAGAACTAAGGTATTAGAAATAAAAGCCAGAAAAACTGAGGGCCAAACAAAGAGAATGTAAGAGAAACAATAAATGATGGAGGATAGAAAGATTAAGAGGAAAGATGATAGTGTTGGTAGCCAAATTCAATACACACAGAAAAGAGGAAATTGAGGATGAGAAAAGAAACACAGCAAATGTGAAGCACTCCCTGCAGCACCTGATATAAAAAAGAAAATAAAGAAGAAGAGATGAAAAGAAAAAAAGTGGGGGGGGGGGAAGGGTGGGGGAAGGAAGTAAGAAAAATAAAAGGAGAAAAAGAAAGAAAGAAAAAAGTTCCATGGGGGGATAAAGAGGAAGGAAAAACAAGAAAACAAACCAACAAAAAAGACCAGACAAAGTTTCAAGCAAGGAATCCTCTTTGCAATTAAATAAAATGCTTAGGAGTCTGACGTTCTCCCTTTCTTCCTTCCTAACTTTCCTCTCTCCCAGGGCGGCAGGAAAGCTGCATGAGGTCCAGTAGATTTAAGCACAGAAAAAATGACTCTTAATTTCCAGAGAGAGAGCACCCACACCTCCCTAGGAACCCCATGTATGCTATTGGAAGCTTGGAAAGCACTTCCTACAGTCCTCCCTTAGGTGTGCTACATGAGGGCTAGTTGATTTTCTGACTCCACCTTCTCCCAGACCAAGTTTCCTATCCCAAGGCGTTTAGGTAAACTGGGCTTTCTCAGCAGATTCGTCTCTTCTTTCTTCCCAGGCTCTCCCCAAGCCAGCTGGTAAGCTTCTCCAATCTCAAAAAAAAAAAAAAAAAAAAAGGAGGGGAAGGTCAGAAAATTGAACCTCCACTCATTTGGCCCCTCTGTACCTCCCACCAAATCCCTCCAGCTCATGGAGTCAGTCCAAAACCAGAAGGCTAGGGTAATCCCATACCTCAGGGGGTGCTGGATTCGGGAAAGGGGTATGTGGGTCTGTGGGTCTGTGGGTCTGTGGAACATAGGCTATGGGGGCTTAGGAGACATGGACCTGGGGTACAAATATCTGGGGAACATGGGGCTTGGGAATGCTGCTGCACATCCAACAGTTTTGGTTAATTTAATTTAATTTTATTTTATTTTCATTTTTAAAAAATATTACATTAAAAAATATGAGGTCCCCATTCACCCCCACTGCCCCCACCCCACCACTCCCCCCACAGCAACACTGCCCCCCATCTTCATGACACATCCATTGCATTTGGTGAGTACGTCTCTGGGCATCGCTGCACCTCATGGTCAATGGTCCACATCATAGCCCATACTCTCCCACGTTCCATCCAGTGGGCCATGACAACCAGCAGTTTTCAGGGAACATTGCAGTCACCAGCCCTACGGGGAAGGGTCCCACCTCCCCACAACTTCCAAACTCTGTGCTAGAAACCCACAGTTCTACCTTTAGCAAGTACTACTTCTGTCACAGTCTCTCCAAATTGACGTCCAAACGCCTCCTGCCTTGCAAGCCCCTGAAACAACCTGCTCCGGCAAGATTCCAACCCTACTCAAGCGCTCCTTTCCAGGAGAGATTATGAGGTACACTCACTCAGGCACCATCTTGCCCCACCTCCTCTTATGTTTTTTAATGTAACATTTTGTGTGATCTATTTATCTGTTTTAAAAAGACAATACAAAATTTACAAATAAATAAATAAATACAACAAAGTCTGCAGAGAGCTTTCATTCTGGTTGTGAAGACAGGCACTCTATTTATAAAATTATAGATTTAAAAATATATAAAGTTGTGCTTAGTGATCTCTTCACCAAACCATGAGCCTTAAAAAATAGTCTTGTTTTCTTTCGAAGACATGGATTAAATCATGAGGTTGGGGAAAGTAGCATTATAGCCTCTATTTCTTTGTAAGTGTGGGCATGTTTGTATTTTGTATTGACAAAATGCTAAGTGGAAACAGAACCATTCCCTTTTGACTTCATTTCTATAAGGTGATGAATTATGTATATGAAGGGAGGAATGTTTCTTATGAAACTAATGCTATATCTCAAGAAAGCAAGAGGAAAAAAGTTCTGACCTTTAGGAACACAATGGATTTATAGAAAACCAGACCTCCAGGCATCCACCTTGAAAAGTGCATGCTTATCTCCAGAACACAGAGAAGAGTTATCTCTTACTCAAATAATGGTCATGTCTTCATCCTGAAAATTGGAAAACTATTCTTGAACTATAAAAGAGCCCAATTGTGAGAAATGCTAGATATGGAGCTACAAAGGCAATTATATTGTTACCTTGCAGGTAGAGATTTTTTTCCCTGAGTGCAAACTGAACATAAAACAAGTGCATTTTAAGTATATGGAATGTTGGCAGATGTAAAATCTAGTTCTGGGTGTTCTTGTCCTTAAATTATATATAATCACTTTATTAAAGTGAGTCCATTTTAACTCAAAAGGATGCTTTATTCTTTCTTGCCAGTCCCTATTAAGTTTACTCTGTGGAATAGTTCTTTCCTGACGCTGGATTAAAACTCAAGTAAATTTCATAATTTTCTCAATACTCTTAGATGATAGCATAATAGTCTCTTTTTTCTAAGTCTTGAAAAGTCTAGTATGCATATCTATCACATTCATCTAGTCTCTTCTCAAATGATATCTTCTCAGTGAGGACATCATTCACCATCTTGTTTGCAACTGTAAAGCCAATTTCCACCCAAGTATTCCCTATCTCCATCCTATTGGATTTTTCTTTCTAATAAATAACTTACTGATTTAATTTATTTTCTGTCTTCCTTCACTGATAAATTTCCTTTTTTTTTCCTGTGTAGTTTGCATCCTCCCTCCTTCCCTCTCTTCCTTCCTTTCTCCCTTTCTTCCCTTTTTTTCCTTTTACTTATTTATTCCTTAGACCTAAAACAGTGGCCAGCACATTGTGGATACTCAGTAAATATTTGTTGAATAGAAGAATGAATAAAAAAATCCAAATTCTTATCTAGTTTAAGGCTTTGCTCCTCTCCCAGCTTGGGCTTACTTTCGCAATGCAATAGAGAAGGAAGGTATAGGTAGCTCCTCTATTTTTCACTCCCTCTCTTCATCCATTAATCAGCTGCTTCTTTTGGCTGCAAGAGTCTGACACAGTGACAGGATATGTGGTAAGACAGACAAAATTACTTTCAGCTGTACTTAAGCATCAAGGCCAAGTTAATAACAATTGTGAAAGATGCACAATTGTCAGCACTTTGTTTTGTGAGACTCCACATTGCTGAGGTTTTCTCACTTCCTTGATGTAGACTTTACCTTGACCAGTAGGCTGCTTATGACATTACTTAGATTCTGCATAGAAATTTTATTTGCAAACATTCAAATTAAAAGAATAATTTGAAATAATTTTCAGAATTCACTTGTTCTAAGATGTGAAATAGTCATATAACATAAGTTTATAAAGGCAAAACAAATCACCTCCCTTTTTCCACATTCCCAACTCCACCAGGTAACCAATGCAAGTGACCTATTCCCAATCTTCCCTTTCATTTGTATATAAATACCTTCAAATATATGTACAAATATATAAGGGCTGTCTTTTTAAAATCTTTTATTTTGAAATACTTGCAAACCACATATGGAGTACTTCATCATACTCCTTCCACCAGCCCCATAGCCAGATTCACCAGTTTTAACATTTGTTCACATTTGCTACCTGTCTATTTATTGATCCTTTTTTCCTGAACACCTGAGTGCAGGTTGTATATGTAATGCTCCGTGAACACTTAATACTACCTAGTGTATTTCCTAACAACAAGGATATTCACTTATGTAACCATCTTAAGTGCAGTTATCAAGTTGAAGAAAATTAAGTGCTATAAGACTTACAGTCCATATTCCAATTTTCTCATATATTCCAGTAATATCCCTTTGATCCTTTTCTCATCTCTTGTTAGATCCCATCCAGGATCATACATTGCATTTAGTTGTCATTGTTGATTTATCAATTTAGTTACTCTTTCTCTTTTTTTTTAATTAATGTGGGAATATTTATACAACATATACTTTTTTCATTTCAAGCACTCCCAAGCATACCATGGGATTAGTCACATCCACAGTATTGCAGTTCCCTCACTACTTTTCATTATTAAAAGTTTTCCATCTCTCTAAACAGAAATCCTACATCCATTATGCATTACAGATCAATTCTGCCTGCTTCTTACCCTTGGCAACCTCTACTTTAATTTCTGTCTTTATGAACTTGTATTTTCTCTGATATTTTCTTTGTAGTTACCATGAGGCTTAAATTTAACATCTTAAATCAATAACAATCTTGTTTGCTTTGATACCAACTTATTCAGAGCTATATACAAACTATGTTCCTATAACCTTCCACCCCCTACCTTTATGTAGTTCTTGAAACAAATTACTTGTTTATACATCATCAGTCCAAAACACTGATTTATTTTTACATTTTATGCATTTGCCTTTTATATCCTATAGTAAGTAAAGAGTGAATTTATAAACCAAAAATACAATTGTACTGGCATTTATTTTTACACATATCATTACCGTCACCAGAGATCTTTTTAACTCATGCAGCTTCAATCTGTTGTCTATACAATTTTCTTTTCAACCTGCAGAACTCTCTTTACCATCTCTTATAAGGTTCATTTAGTGGTGATGAACTCCCTCCACTTTTGTTTATCTGGGAATATATTAATCTTTTCCTTTTTTTTTTTTGTAAAACAGTTTTGTGAGATGCAGAATTCTTGGCCAGCAATTTTTTGCTTTCAGCACTTAATTTTTTTAATTTTTTATACTTTTTAAATTAAAGTTAATAGATCACAAAGAATGTTACATTAAAAAACATGAGGTTCCCATATAACCTACCCCCCACCCCCATCGTTTTTGTAAATTGTATTTTTTTGAAGATATATACATCACAAAAACTTGTTACATTAAAAAACTTAAGAGGTTTCCATATACCCACCAAGCTTTCAGCACTTTATATATGCCATCCACTATCTTCTTGTCTCCATGGTTTCTGATGAGAAATCAGCACTTAATCTTATTGATGTCCACTTGTAAATGACACATTGTTTTTCTCTTATGGCCTTTAGAACTCTCCTTTATCCATGGCATTCAATAGTTTCATTATAATGTCATGGCGTGGAACTCCTTGGGTTTCTCTGCTTGGAGTTTGTTGAGCACCTTGGATTTGTGTATTCATGACTTTTGATAAATTTGGGAAATTTTCAGCCATTATTTCTTTAAATATTCTTTCTGCCTCTTTCTTTCTTCTCCTTCTGGAACACTCACAACACATACATTGATATATTTGGTGGTGTCCCACAGGTTACTCAGTTTCTATTCTTCTATTCACTTTCCTTCATTCTTTCTTCCTTCTGCTGCTAAGATAGGATCATATAAATTCTCTTCTCTTCATATTCAATAATTTTTCTGTCAGTTCCAGTATGCTGAACTCCTCTAAAGAATTTTTCATTTCTGTTTCTGTGAACTTCAGTTCTATTTTGTTCCTTTTCAAAATTTCCATCTCCCTATTGATATTCTGTTTTTGTTCATCTATTGTTTTCCTTATTTTGTTCATTCTTTGTCAGTGTTTTCCTTTAGCTCTTTGAACATGTTTGGACTATATTTTTTGGTATATTTTTGGTATATCCTAGATCTGGTTCTCCTCACTGATGGTTTCTAATGCTTTAATCTTCACTTTTTTGGGGGAGATCACTTCATGTTTCTTTGTATATTTTGAAAACTTGTGTTGAAGCCTGGACATTTTTGTATTTTAATGTGTTACTGCTGGAAATCAGACTTTGGGGTTCGGTTCTTAAGCTTATATCCAGCTAGTATTATGACAGAGCTTTCTTCAAATGCCAAGACCTAACAGAAAAAATCCAATATTACACTTTTGCTATGTTCAGTAGATTTTTGTGTAATATTTTCTCCTTTTCTTTCTTTTTTTTTTTTTTTAGGTAGTTTGCACTTTTTTGGCTTAAACTCCTGTTTAATTCAACTGCTATCTTAAATTTAATTTTCTAATTTTTATATAATCAAAGTGCCTCCTAAACCTTTTATTTAGTTAGGATTAGAGAATTGGCCTGTAAGAGTAATTTAAGATTTTTTTGTGTCTAAGTTGGTAAATTGAATGTTTAGAAGCTCAGTGAGCACACATAAAAATTTTTATTTCAAATTCTATATGATTCACAAGTGAATTGATACTCAAGTATCACTACTTATTTCTTATTTTAAAAATCGGTTCTATTCTTACACAGTATATTGAAATATACTATTTTTCCAATAAGTTCTCTTTGTTTTTAAAATAGTTGAATTTTATACATAGGGAACTTAAAGATTTATGATTGTTTTTCATTAACTGTGCTTTCATAATCACATAACAGTCCTCTTCATTCTGGTTGGTGATTTTTAACCTTAAATTCTTCAGTTTGATATTAACTCCTCCTTTTGTGTAGTTGCATCTATATTTGAATGGTATCAGCTCTTTATTTTTAACCCAGATTTTATACATTGCTCTTTATAAACAACATATAATTTTTAAAAATCTTTTTGTTATAGCATGCCTTTTAAAGGGAGAATTTAATTTATGTAATTTAAGTAATTTACTTGATTCTATTCCTCCCATTTTGCTTTGTATGTAATAGTGTTGTAGAATTTGAGAGAAGTTCAATTATTTGAGTATAGAGAGGCCAGGACTCAGGAATGATTTTGAGAAGGAAAAATGGTTTATTGACGGCCGGCCGGACTCGGGAGCTTTCAGTTTGAATCCCGAGCCCCGAACAAGATTTTCAAACGTCTTTTATACAGAGAGGAAAAGCCAAATGGTCCCTTTGTTTCAGTTCTCAATAGGCTTCAATTAGCATATATCTCTTCCACATCTTAGGTAAGCTTTTAGCATGGACTCCAGATATTCTAGATAAGCTTTTAGCATATTTACTTTTTGCATTTCCCCTAAATACTTAAAGTTTATAGCCCTTGCATTGTTAAACATTTCCTGGGACTGGAGCCGCTGCCACTGTCCCTAAGGGCAGGACTGCAGCCTCTTACCGTTCCACACCCACAAGTCAATCAACTTAGTTATCTCTGAAGAGACAAAGAGCCTTCCACCCATAGCCCACATCATTCCCCCCCCTTTGCCAAAGTTTAACTTGCTAAGCTTTGGCATAATTATTGTTGGAGCTATGAGGTGGATGGCTGTTTGTTGTCTTGATTGATTATTTATCAGTCTTTAGTACAGCATCCAGGACTGTTTTTAGAAGTTTAGAACTTTTCATTCTGGACAGCAGAATCTTGGGCAGGGGCCTCCTGCAGTTATTCTGCTGCCACTGGCACTCACGTGGATTTCCAGTCAGGTTCCAGATCCATCTATTACTTTTATTTTACTCTTAAAGAGTTTACACCTTTAATTTAAAAGGGGTGCTGAAGGGAGACGATCTCTTTTCTGTAACTGCTTCCTGCTGGCCATGGGCTGTAGTCATTGCCTAATAAGGTGTAAAACTCTTTAATTTATTCTAACTGGAGGAAGATGGATCTGGCATTCTGTACGAAGTTGGATGAAGTTTTCATATGGTTAATAAGATGTTCACTCTGAAAGAAACAAACTTAATTAAAAATTTGGAATACCTGTTCTTAAAAGAGGACATATTGGATTACAGAGGTAGACAAGGTTAGGTGCCTATAAAGATGGCATTCCTTAAAAGCTGGTGGGAACAGCATATATATTCTTTTTTAAGTTATCCATCTTTAGAGAGAAATTGCAACAGACACTTAGCTTTGTCAGAAGACACGTTCCAAGCTGTTCAATGATTGACACTCATTCGCTCTGTCAGATGCTCCTGGTGAACTGGCACTCCTTGGGCAACTGGCTTCACTCAGGATTAGAACACTAATTTGGAAATACTCTTAGTTTTCACCTGTGGGAGTGATCAGAACTACAGAATAAAGATTTTTACACCTTGGTTTTCATTGTACAATTTCTAGCAATTTTGACTTGTTCAATAGGTGACTCACCATCAGCAAGCAAGCCTCACTTTTGCTACACAGCAGAGTACAGCAGAATATAGAAGTTGACTGAGACTGGCTGAGACTGCCACCTTATTCTATAGACATGTGATTAACTGTTTAGAAAACGATTATACCAGGAATTTAACATGTCTACTATACTTCTGCACTTGATCCAAAATAGAAAAGATAACATTACAATTATTAGGCATATATTTAGTACAGGATAAAAGTACAGCACTTAATATTAACTAATGTATTACTTAATGCATAAGGATTCAGAGTTGCAATTATTAGTTTTGAGTTTCAGGTTTGTAATACTTTACATGTTATCTCTCCATGAGAGCAGGCCATAATGCCAATTGTGTTTAAGTTTTACTTACATCCTGGTATCATGGCTCCACTTAGCATGTTCTTCAACGCAGTGAGCAAGTTGCAGCATCCTTCATCTTAGAGAGATTTTCCAGTATTCTACTAGCCTGGTGCATAGTGCTCTCTGGCACCATGGAACAGTGCCAGTCTGGAGGCGATATCCATTGTACACTTGGCTGTACCGAGTCATTACTGGCTGCAGGAGCTTGAAACTGCAATATAGTTTCCATCGACTTCAGGAGCAGAACCAGAGACTGATATAGCACATATTTTTAATTGAGGGATCAGTGACCAGCCTAGCCAATAACTCACATGGAGAGGCCACCTGTAATGTATACAAGGCCTGGTTCGAATGCACAAGAGTTTGATAATGTTAACGTTTATTCCTTGTTTATATATATATTTTAAACAATTTAATGCAACACATCATATATTAAATGACTGTCTACTTACACAATTTTATTATGAAGATAACAGTAGGGTAGGTACTTTACTTTAGTAATAGAGGAAAAATATTATTTTTCATTGTTAAAATGAAAACAGAAGACTTCCAATATAATCAAGATAACTTTTTATTACCATTTACTTAAATGTGTACTTTGCAGTGGCCTTCAGACAGGTTTATTATCATGAAGTTATTTCTGCTATCAATAACCAATCTAAGTTTTAGTTAACAATGACTTTTCTAGAACTAGAACTATTTAAACATTTTCAGTTGGAGGATGTTTTACAAACTCTTTATAATTGACTATAACCACATTGACTAGCCACCTCATGTTTAAATAAACTTACTAAATTACAATTACCAATGAAAGAAATTTACTCCTTATTTAAGAGAGCATATCTACAATCTTTTTCCTTTAGCCTAATTTCACTCATTAAAGATTTCATACATAATGTTAATTTAGTTTATAAATTAACTATTGGAGATTACACTCAAGTTAAATAAAATTGAAACCATAATAGTTTATGCAAGGAATGTTCTCTTTTTCCCTTACAGGAAGCTAAAAACTTCTTTTCTTTAAGTTATGAAAATTATTAATTTAAAAGCATACTGACTACTAGGTTTTAAAACACATGCATACTGACTACCAGGTTTTAAAACACATTACACAATTACTTAATTTTTTAAAAATCATAACCCAGGAAAGATCTCTCCATAGTTTTTATGGACTTTCCTTTACTTACTGAAATTTGTTAATAGAGCCACTAATTACCTTTATTTCATTGGAAAGAAATCTTCTGGAAGAAATTAAGGCTCACCAGATTGTGGAGAAGAAAATAATTTATTCTCAATCTTGCAAGAAGGGGTGCAGAGCCAGATATGGCTGGTGCCACGAACAAAGAAAAATGACACAATTTATACCCCTAAGCCTAGCATGCAAGCTCTTCCTGTTTTTCCATAGATTGGATACTTCAGAAGTTACAGCTTATCTGAGATTTAACTTTCCCACCCAAAATTTGATTTAACTGCTTCTTCTATCACATTCTAACCATTTAGTTTTTACCTGCTCCCCTTTGTCAAATAAGGAGTAGAATTTAGTGCTGAAATGGCACCAACTTAGTTAGCTCCTTCTTGGGCATCCTTCCACTGCCCATAGGACTGGCCTAAACTGGTCTCCTCCACTGCTGTCCAACCCGGGAGTGGGAGACTGAGGCAGCAGGCCACCAGGTTACATCAACATTTTTCTTTTGTGAAAATTAACCTAATCTTTGTTTTTGTTTTTTTTTTTTTTTTTGCATTTTATGGCTGACAAAGGTTTAAACTGGGAAATTACCAGGCAAACGGATTCTGAATTCCCTAGCCTAGTAGATAGGTTTAATCTGCCACACCTAGTCTTGCCTTAAAAGCTCTTGCAAAGAGGAGGCCCTTTCCCAATTGTTTCCATAATCAGATTTCTATGACTTTTTCATCCTGCTTAGTTTAATTTGGGCTTTAAGAATATTTATAAATATAACTGCATATTTAACCTCAACAATTTGAGCAAATAGGCAGATATAAATAGTTTGAGACAAAAACATAACTTTAATTACTTTAAACTTCTAATCTTTACAAAACAAGTGTGACTGCAAACATTTCAAAGACTCTTGAAACTCTTCTTAATTTGCACTATGACCATGCAGTTTACCACAAGAATTTTCCTTCTTACTTAATGGACTGTAATAACCAAAATGTTCTCAATGCCTTAGCACCATTTTGTTTTAGAACTTTATATTTTACCTTGAAATTAGCAGAATTTTGGATAAGCAACAAGATTAATTTTATATATATTTACTGAGGCTATTTGAAGCCTCAGGGAGACAGACTGCTTTCTCTCATGAATTGCCACTCTTAGGAACACTGACCGTCAAGGCAGGAGACTTCTCCCCCTTCACCCCCCTTTTTGATTTTGGAGATAATAAAACTCCAGTGGTCATTTAACCTTATTCTATCAGGCAGCAATTTATTTAGTTTACACTTGAATTCATGAGAGAAAGGGTTACTAATACCAGGAGAGGAGACAGTGATGTCCCAGCTCTTCTCTGGCCTATAGGGGCAGAAGCTATTATGAAATAACCATAGGCAAAGGCAAGGGGTGAGGTTAGACTTGAAGTAACCATAAACTAAGGAAAGGTAAAGTTTAGAGTTTACACTTAATAATTTCAAGCTAAATTCACCCAGCTATAATTTCAGTTATTACCTTTCCACTGTTTTATAACATAAATGCATTTATAAATGATTTTAACTTAGTTACAGTTTTTATTAATTTTTTTTAAAAAACCTATTAATTTTATAACACCTTTAAATACCTTTCTTTTGACTTATAACATATTAAATGAACTTAACCATTACTTAAATTTTTCCTTTAAAGTAAAAGAATAAATCTCTTGCAGTTAGTTTGAAATAAAAAGCTACTTTTCAGGATTTGATTTCTAGAACATAAATGTTCTTTTAAAAGAGGTAAGACTCTTCTTTAAACACTGAGGAAATGATGAGGTTAAAGCACAAGAAGCTATTGATAAAAGATTTTCTTTGTATCTTATATCTTTGTATCTTATTCAATTTTCTTTGTATCTTATTCAATTTTAATCATAAACATTTTCCTTCCACAAACCTTCTACACTTTCAGTATTTATTCAGGTTCTGTCCCACACTCTACTCTTTCCAATAATCAATCATTTTATCTTAGGACAAAATCATCTTCTGTTTCCTTAACAATAAAAACACACTCCATATATCCCACATACTAAGTTACCAGGCAAACTTCTTACAACATGTAATTGCCATTAATACTAAACAAGTTTGTTAAAATAATGAACTTTTTTTCACTTTAAATACTTAGTAGCATGTAATACCAGAAACAGTTTTTTGGAAGCAAGTTGGCAGGGGAGACTGGCTGCCAAATATGTTTGTTATAAAATTGCCTTTTATTATTATTATTATTAATTCAGTTTTTGTTAAATAATGACCTTCTGCAATTAGCCATTTAAATACCTTAATTTAAACAATGCTTTGTAAAACTTTTATAATTATTTATACCCTTAAGACAAATTTTACCTTCACAGAACACATTCTCTTACTTAAGGTTACTACAATACCTTCTAAGAACCTGGGCAGAATGCAAAGGTATTTTGGCTTTGACACCCTAAGGAGGGAACTTTACCGCATTTATTCTGATTCTGCTTTTCACCCCCTTCACTTCCCCCCCTTCCAGGCAGTCGGGTGCACAACAAACAGGAATGCGGCTTATGAAAAGAAGGGTGGACTCACTGGAAAGGGGCAAGCCGCTCCCTGCTTTCCAGCTTTCAGCCAAAATGGGCAGACAGAACCTACTCAAATTTGGCAACTCTCCCAGGAACCCAGCCGCCTTGACTGGGACATTCCCAACAAACTTGGGTGCTTGGCGCGGACACAGATGGCCTCCAAGCCCCGGCAAAGGGCCAGACCAGAGACAAGACAGCAGAACATGCACAAACATCTAGACTCCGCAAACATCCAGACTCCTCAGCTTTTGCCCCAGAATCATTTCACTCCCTTGCCAATGGCAAGGGAGGGCTCCAGCTCAGCTGTAATTCCACTTTACATAAGGACACAACTCCAACACTAGCATTGAGCTGACACAGACAGAAGCACAAAGGTCACTAATCTGACCCACAAGTTATATATTTATTTTCACCATGGCTGCCCCCACAGCCATCATAAACCTCAGAACACTTAACATTTGGTATAAAGTGAATTCATTCACAATTTAGCACCATAACAAAAGATTTCAGCTAGACTTTTCCACTGTTTAAACTTTACACCCAGACCAAGCTCCACCAGAAAAGCCGATCCATTTTCCTGTAACCAAATTTTGTTTTCCTTAATCTAGACCAATTTCCAATTCAATTAGGACTTGAACCTATAAATAGCCCTTCCTATTAAAATCGAGACTCCACTCCTTTAGTGGATATAAGACCAGTACCAGATTCTAACATGCAGTTAGACAAACCCAAAACACCAGGGCTTTTCCCCGGTTTTTCTTCTTTTCCCAAGCCTAGAGAGAACTGCTTTCCCCCAGCCTTCTGGGGCTACTAGGGTTCTCTCGGGAGGTGATCAGCCTCCCCTTCCTAGCAATTAAAGCTAGGGCCTTCCAGACTGTGCTCACCCGGGGAGTCTTACCTTCTTCCATGTTCAGAGTTCTTTTTCGTTCCCAGAATCCTTCTCTTCAGACCTTCCATTGCCCTCGATTTTTGTCGGGAAGATTCTGGTGGAGCCCACATCTTTTCTGGATTAAATTTAATCCAGGGGCACCCAGATTTGGGGTTCACCCGAGTCCTCCCGGCTTCCTCAGGGATTTGGAAGGGGCAGCAAAATGCTACCGTCTCTGGCCTTCGTTTGTTGTCCCACCAGAGTCGCCAAAAATGTTGTAGAATTTGAGAGAAGTTCAATTATTTGAGTATAGAGAGGCCAGGACTCAGGAATGATTTTGAGAAGGAAAAATGGTTTATTGACGGCCGGCCGGACTCGGGAGCTTTCAGTTTGAATCCCGAGCCCCGAACAAGATTTTCAAACGTCTTTTATACAGAGAGGAAAGGCCAAATGGTCCCTTTGTTTCAGTTCTCAATAGGCTTCAATTAGCATATATCTCTTCCACATCTTAGGTAAGCTTTTAGCATGGACTCCAGATATTCTAGATAAGCTTTTAGCATATTTACTTTTTGCATTTCCCCTAAATACTTAAAGTTTATAGCCCTTGCATTGTTAAACATTTCCTGGGACTGGAGCCGCTGCCACTGTCCCTAAGGGCAGGACTGCAGCCTCTTACCGTTCCACACACCCACAAGTCAATCAACTTAGTTATCTCTGAAGAGACAAAGAGCCTTCCACCCATAGCCCACATCAATAGTTATTTAATTTTATTATTTTCACTTATTTTTAAAGGTTTCATCAATTTAATCATTCCTTTAATCAGTTACTCTTCAACTTACTTCTCATTTATATATAAGTGATGTTGTACTTTTCCTGTCCATCAAATTTTCTCTAGTATTTTATAAAAAGAAGAACGTAATAACTCCATATAGGCTACATTTTTTTTTAGTTTTGTTCTACATTTATTTCTTAATGGAAAAGTAGTAAGTTCATAGAAAAGTCATGCAAAAATACAAGCATTTCTACTACTAAGAGTCAACCAGTGATGCATTTGGAAAAAGACTTTGACCAAAAAGGGAAAATATTTAATACAAAAGAATTTTTACAACTAAGAGATTTCAAAGTGAGTCAGGAGGTCATTTCAGAAGTTACAATTATGCATGTCTCAGATGAATCTCACTAACTTCTACAGTAAACAAACCCTCAAACAGTTGCCCTGAGGATAGTGATGTCTGGACACTATAGGAAATGCACACAACCTTATGAAATCAGCACCATCAGTGGGCCTTACCCTGAAATATAGTTTCCCCAATATAACAGAGTTAAACTAATTGATAATTTCCCTACTCATGATTCCTCTACCCTTTTTATTTGAACTTATAATTAGCACTACTCCCATTAAATACATGCTCCAGAGATTAAATCTTCAGTTTGTTCATATGCCATTAGAGCCATGAATCTCAGCAGAGTTGTGGCCAACACTCTACAGTTCATCAGACTTACTCAGGACAACTAACAAAATGATGATGATGGACAACCCCCATGCAAAAAAAAAAAAAAAAAAAACAACAAAAAAACTTATCTACAACTGCAAACAAAACAGTTCATTCCATCTTCCCCAAAAATCTAAGCCCTCTTTCTATCTGAAGTAGACTGGAAATCATCATCCAAAAGTCCTCAAGATGGAGAAATGATCAAACATAAGGGGGAAATGGAACAATGGACCAAAATAGGCTTATTGTTGTTGTAGTATTGGAACTTACAACATAGATTTAAAAATGGTGGTTACCAGAGGTTCTGAGGAGAGAGGGGAGGAAGAATAGATAGAATATAGGCATTTTTAGGGCATCAGAATTGTACATATTACAATGACTGATACAGGCCATTATTCATTTTGTCAAAACCTATAAAACTCTACAGTATAAACTGTTACCCATAATTTAAACTATAGAAATTGGTTAATAGCAATGCTTCAATGTGTTTTCATTAATTGTAACAATTATACCACATTAATGTAAGATGTTTTAAATAAGGGAAAATGTGGGAGGGGATTTGTTTACATGGGAATCCTCTACACCAGGGGTTATTAACCATTTTTATCCATGGACCCTTTACTAAGTCCACACTATACTGTGTATTATTTAATAAATATATCACACCCACACCAACATGTCTCCACAAGAATAATGTTTTTTGAATTTCAATTCAAGCTTACATAACACTTGTTAAAACCTCCTGCCCTACACTTTCTTGTAACTTTTCTGTTCTAAAACTTCTCTAAAAATAAGGTTTAGCATTAAAAAAACACAAAAATATAGTTTTCCCATATCCTCCCCTATTGTTGATACTTTTCATTAGTGTGGCAACTTTGTTACCAATGATGACTTTAGCCATGGTTTACATTGGGTGTATTTTTCCCAATATACCACCCTATTATTAACACCTTGTATTAGTGTCATATATTTGTTGTAATTCACAAAAGAACATTCTTATACTTGTCCTATTAACACCAGTCCATCATCCACAACAAGGTTCCCAGTGCTATACAGGGCCCAGGTTTTATATTCTAGTTTTCATTCTAGCAATGTACAAAACCCAAAACTTTGCCTTTCAACTACATTCACATACAAAATTCAGTGCTGTTAATTACACTTAGAATAATGTGCTACCATCACCACAGTCCATTTCTAAATCTTTACACTCAACCTATATAGAAATTATGCACAGATTAAGCATCAGCTCCCTGCTCTTTACCCCATATCTATCCTCTAGTAACCTAATTTCTAGATAAAATCTCTATGAGTTTTCTTATTATACTTAGTTCATATCAATGAGATTATAGAATATTTGTCATTTGGGTCCAGCTTATTTCAATCAGCATAATGTTCTCAAGGATCATCCATGTTGTTGAATGAATCAGGACTTCCTTCATTTTTATAGCTGAATAATATGCATTGTTTGTATATGGCACATTCTGTTTATCCATTCATAGTTTGTTGGACATTTGGGTTGCTACCATCTTTTGTCAATTGTGAATAATGCTGCTATGAACGTCAGTGTGCAAATATCCATTGGAGTGCCTCTTTTCAATTCTTCTATGCCTAGTAGAGGGATTGCTGTGTCATATGATAATTCTGTATTTAGCTTTCTGAGAAACTGACAAACTGTCTTCCATAGCAGCTGCACCATTTTACATTTCCACCAGCAATGAATGAGTATTCCTATTACTCCACATCCTCTTCAACAGTTGTAGTTTTCTGGGTCTTTTTTTAAAAATAGTAGCCATTCAAATGAGTGTGAAATGATATCTCATTGTAGTTTTGATTTGCATTTCCTTAATAGTAAGTGATGTTAAGCATCCATTCATGTTCTCTTTAGTCATTTATATATCCTCTTTGGAGAAACTTCTATTCAAGTCTTTTGTCTATTTTTTCAATTGGGTTGTCTTTTTGTTGTTGAGATTTAGGATTTCTTTACATATTCTGGATAGTAAATCCTTAGTAGACATGATTTCCAAAGATTTTCTCCTTTCGAGGTTGTCTTTTCACTTTCACGAAAAAATCCTTTGATGCACAAAAGGTTTTAACTTGAGGAGGTCCCATTTATCTATTTTTTTTCCATTGCTTGAGATTTGGGTATAATGTCTAAGAAACTATTGCCTAACACAAGATTCTGATGCTGCTTCCCTACATTTTTTTCTAGGAGTTTTATAATCCTGGCTTTTTAATTTATGTCTTTGATCCTTTTTGAGTTAATTTTTGTTTATGGTGTAAGACAGGGGTCCTCTTTCATTCTTTTGCACAAGAATATACAATTATTCCAGCACCATTTGTTGAAGAAACTATTCTTTCTTGATTGAGTAGACTTCAGAGCCTAGTCAAAAGTCAATTGGTATATGGTAATCTATTTTCCCAATATCAGAGTTAAACTCATTTATAACTTCCCTACACCTGATTCTTCTACCACTTTTATTTGAGCCTATAATTAGCACTACAGCCATTAAATGTCTCAGAGACTTAAATCTTCAGTCTGTTCATATACTAGTTGAACCCTGAATTTCAGAAGAGTTGCAGCGAACACCTATTCTCCAAATCATCGAACTCACTGAGGACAAATAATAAAATGATGATGAAGGACAATGTCCATAAAGAAAAAAAATGTATCCATAACTGCAAGCAAAACAGTTCCTTCCATCTGCCCCACACTATCTAAGGCCCCTCTCAATCTGAGGCAGAGTAGCAATCATCAACCCAAAAGGTTGAGGAATGACAAACATAAGAGGGGAATGCAACCATGGACAAAGCAAACATATTAATCTTGTAGTAATGGAAGAACATGTAACATTGTTATAAAGATAGTGGTTACCAGAGTTTCTGAAGGAAGCGGGAGGGAGTAATAGATAGAATGTATGGCATTTTTAGGGCATTGGAATTAGGTGCAAAATACAATGTAAACTACAGACCTTGGTCAGTAGCAATGCTTCAATATTTATGCATCAATTTAACAAATGTACCACACAATTTTAAGATGTTATTAATTGGGAAAGATGTGGGCAGGTGGATGGGACATAGGGAAATCCCTTATACTTTTGATGTAACTTTTCCGTAACCTAAAACTTCTTTAAAAATAAAGTTTATTATATTTAAAAATTACATTAAAGTAAATACACCAATAATTAATTTTAAAAAAGGTCAATGGGCCATAGGCTTGAAGGTTTCTGTTTGAATTCTCAATTCAATTCCATTGGTCAATATGTCTACCTTTATGCCAATACCATGCTGTTTATTGTTTTGCTTTGTTCTTACTTTTAGTACCTATATTTCTACCAATAGCCCCTTTTTAAAAAATATATTTTTTATTTATTTTCAAAAGATACTTAGATTACATAAAATGTTACATTAAAAAATATAGGGGATTCCCATATGCCCCACTCCCCACACCTCCCACTTTTCCCAAATTAGCAACTTCTTTCATTAGTGTGGTACATTCACTGCAATTGATGAACACATTTTGGAGCATTGCCATGCAGCACGGATCATAGTTTACACTGTAGTTTAATATCATGCTGTTTTGAACACTTGGCTTTGTAACATAATTTAAAGTCAGGAAGTGTGGGTCCTCCAACTTTGTTCTTCCATTTCAAAATGTTTTTGGCTATTGTAGGCCCCTTACCTTTCCAAATAAATTGGATAATTGGCCTTTACATTTCTGCAAAATAGGCTGTTGGAATTTTAATTGGGGTTGCATTCAAACTGTAAATTGTTTTGGGTTGAATTGACATCTTAATAATATTTAAGTTTTCCAATCCATGAACACAGAAGGTCTTTCCATTTATTTAGGTCTTCTTTTATATCTTTTAGAAATGTTTTGTAGTTTTCTGAGTACAAGGTTTTTACACCTGTGATTAAGTTTATTCCTAGATATTTGATTCTTTTAGTTGTTATTGTAAACCAATTTTTTTCTTGATTTCCTACTCAAATCACTCATAGTTAGTGTGTAGAAAAACTTATTTTTGCATGTTGGTCTGTACCTTGCTGCTTTATTGAATTCATTTATTTGCCAATGTAGTTTTGTTGGTGATTTTTCAAGAGTTCTTATATTTTGATTATGCCATTTGCAAATAGAGAAAGTTTTACTTCTTCCTTTCCAATTTGGATGCTTTTTATTTCTTTTCCTCCTTAACTGCTCTGGATAAAACTTTCTGTACAATGTTGAATAACAGTAGTGATAGTGGAATCCTTGTCTTGTTCCAGGTCTTAGAGAGAAAGCTTCCATTCTTCCATACACTATTGACTATGATGTTAGCTGTGGATTTTTCCTATAAGTTCTTTATCATGTTCAGGAAGTTTCTTTCCATTCCTATTTTTCTGTGTTTTTTCTTTTTTTTAAATCAAGAAAGGATGCTGAATTGTATCAGATACCTTTTGTACATCAATTGAGATGATCACTTGGTTTTTTTTTGTTCATTTTTTTGTTGAGCTGTATTAAATTAATTGATTTCCTTTTGTTGAACCACCCTTGCAAACCTGGCATAATACACACTTGATAGCGGTGTTTAATTCTTTTGACGTGCTGTTGGCTTCAGTTTTCAAGTATTAATACTTTGTTGTGGATTTTTGCATCTATATTCCTAAGAAAAATTGTTCCATAATTTTCTTTTCTGGTCATATCTTCATCTGGTTTTGGTATTAGGATGATGTTGGCCTCATAGAATGAGTTAGGTAGTGTTCCCTCTTCCATTTTTTGGAAGAATTTGAAGAAGACTGGTATTAATTTTTCTTGGAATGATTGGTAGAATTCACTTGTGAAGCCATCCATTTTTAGGACGAGTTTTAGCAGAATTGGAGTTAAATCTTGTTGGAATGTTTGACAGCAGAATTCCTCCTGTGAAGCCATCTTGTCCTGGGCTTTCTTTTGTTAGGAAGTTCTGATGACTGATTCAATCTCTTAACTTGTAGTTGGTCTGTTGAAATGTATTTCTCCTCAAGTCAATGTAGGTTTTTTGTGTGTCTACGTTGTCTAATTTATTGACATACAGTTGTTCGCATTGTCCACATGATCCTTTTTATTTCTGTGATGTTAAAATTTCAGGGGATCTGTGAACTTGAATTGAAAATTAAAAAAAAAAATTCTTCTGGGGACATGTTGGTGTGGGTATGATGTGTTTATTAAATAATATGCAGTATAGTGTGGACTTTATAAGGAGTTTGTGTTTTTCACTGGCAAAGGGGTCCGTGGAACAAGAAAGGTTAAGAACCTCTGCTGTAGAATGATCCACATGCACTTGAGAAGAATGTAGATCCTGTGGTTTTGAGGTGCGATGTTCTGTATATGTCTGCTACGTCTAGATCATTTATCATATTATTCAAGATTTTGCTTCATTATTGAAACATGCTGTGGATATATTCTATCTATTGACTATCTCCAACAATTATTGGTAGAAGTTTCTATTTCTCCTATCAGTTTTGCCACTGTTTGTCTCATGTATTTTGAGGCTTAATGGGTAGGTGCATAAATATTCATGACTGTTATTTCTTCTTGGTAGATTGTAGTTTTTATTAGTGTATACTGTCTTTCCTTTATTCTTATAAATGTTTTTGGCTTAAAGTCTATTTTGCTCCTTATCAGTATAGCTCTCCCAGGTTTTTTTGGGTTGCTTATTGCATGGGATATCTTTTTCCAACCTTTCACTTTCATTCTGCTTTTGTCTTTGGGTCTAATGTGAGTTTCTTGTTAACTACATATAGTTGTATCATGCTTTTTCATCCATTCTGCCAATCTGAGTCTCTTTTGATGAGGGAAATTAATCCATTAACATTCATTATAATTACTCTAGAGGCAGAGCTTCAGATATTTTTTCCTTTGGTTTTTATATGTCATATCTTTTTTTTTTTTCCTTTCTCTTTTATTGCAACATCTTTTTCTGTAGAATTGAGAATTTTTATGGAGTATCTGACTAAGCCCTTTCTCATTTCTGTTTCATATACTTTAAAAATATTTCCTTTGTCTTTACCCTAGGGTTTATGTTACACATCCTACATCTAACTTACTAAAGATACCAGCTGTGGGAGTATGAGATTATATATGAACCCCAAAAAAGATAAGGATTATATTTGTAAACTGGCCTGTTTCTCTGGGCATGATACACATTGATTGTATTAAATTCAAAGGTTTTACATTTATTTGATTCAATCAAAATTATGGCTTTGATTCTATCATGTCATTAGGGCAGCTCAGGGTTGAATTCCCCCACCCTTGGTGGGTTTTATAAATGGGAACTAACAAAGAAGAAGGGACATAGGAATAGAGAGAGCACCATAGACATAGGAGAGTAGGGAACTTTGATGCTCAGGCCCCAGAGAGAGCTGCACCATTCACCAGATAGTTTGTAGCTGAAGAAACCAGAGCCCTGAGCAGCTAAGAAGGCTTGGAAAGAAATAAGTCCTCCAGCCTTGCAAATCAAAACTATAATGAAATATCATCTTACACCCACTAGATTGGTGGCTATTAAAAAAATCAGAGGACTACAAGTGTTGGAGAGGATGTGGAGGAATGGGAACCTTCATCCTGCTGGTGGGAATGTAGAAGAATCCAGCCATTCTGGAGGACAGT
The DNA here is from genome assembly GCF_030445035.2 of Dasypus novemcinctus. Classification (NCBI taxonomy): domain Eukaryota; kingdom Metazoa; phylum Chordata; class Mammalia; order Cingulata; family Dasypodidae; genus Dasypus; species Dasypus novemcinctus. Next base: position 51,910,382 of record NC_080673.1, on the reverse strand, counting down.
TTGGCAGTTCCTCATAAAACTAGTTGTAGATTTGCCATATGACCAAGCAATTTCATTTCTGGGTATATACCCAGAAAAACTGAAAACAAGAACACAAACTGATACATGCACACCAATGTTCATAGCAGCATTATTCACTATTGCCAAAGTTGGAAGTAACCCAAATGTCCATCAACAGATGAATGGGTAAAAAAAATATGGTATATACATGCAATGAAATACTACTTAGCTTCAAGAATGAATACAATACTAACACATGGTACCGTATCTCCTTGAATTGAGGTTTGTCTGAACATGTTTGTTTAATTGTTCCAGCTTCTGAGTCTCTTCTGAAATTTTAATTTGCTCACTTGGCTGAGCCATACCTTCCTATTTCTTAGTATGGCTTGCAATTTTTTGCTGTTGTCTAGGCATCTGATTACCTAGATGAGTTAACGCTGAAGGTCTGTTTCTCTGTATTGTCTAGGGTTTTATTGTTGATTGGCTTTGCATTAAGGCTCTTCTTTGATGTTTATTCTAACTTATTCTAGACCTTTAGAATAACCTGTGTTTTACTGTTCAGATTTTCTCAATTCTTCTTAATCTAATTCTTAACTTGGATTTGTGGTGTACTTTTTAAGATTTCACTTTTTGTGCAATTGTTTTACCTCCAGGAGAGAGCTTCCTTTCCTCTGTTTTTTCCCCAGAAATCTTGCTCTCTTCAGCTTTCTTTTCTTCATGCATTTCTTCATAGCGCCTATGATTTCTTTAAATTCTCTCACTTATTCTGTGCTGCATTTCCCTTATAGTTTTCAATTCTGTAACCATCCTCTCTAGCAAGAGTTCAGTTTAACCCTCCCACTTTTTTCTGTGAGTCTTCTCTGCCTCTGGATTCTTTCCCACTAGAGTATCCTTTCCCATGGTGCCAGATGGAGTCAAACTAGATAGGTGGATCAGTTCAGTAAAGTCCATTGTTCATTTAGGTTGTCCAGCCAACTGAAATTGGATTGAACTAGGGCACAATAGTTGTTGCAAGCATATTAATAGGAGATTCTCTTCTCTTCCAGGGACCCTTTTGCAATCAGCAGTCCTCAGTGGTTTGTGTTCTGCTCTGGGTGTCTGAGGACTTAGGTCCCTGTATTTGGATACACATGGAGTTGTAATGTGCTGCTTTGAGTTACTCTGTACTCTCTGTCTGTGGTGGGTGAGACAGACCCAAGCCATGTTGCCTCTCTGCAACTCTTAAGCTATGGTAACCAAGTAATGTGGAGAGGAATGGGAACCAACCAAAAGTCTGGGATGGAATTTTCCTACCTGAAATTTTTCTGTTTTTTCAGTTCAGTATTTGTAGAGTCTTTCTCCAGTTTCTACCATACTCCAGAGTTCTGAGCCAGTAGGATTTGTCCTTTTCCTTACTAAATCTCTGGGAAGCCTTTTTCAGATGATGTCTTATGTCACTGTTGATAACATTGCTCCCATATGAGATACCTTTATTCCTTCCCCTCCTATTTTCTTCTCTTTCTGCCCATTCTCCCCTAACTGTAAGATTTTTCTGAACTAGCTTTGTACTTTTAGATTCAGAATTTTGTTCTATTTTATTTAGTTTTATTTTTAAATCTCTTGAAGTTTCTCACATCTATTTTAAGAATTCCTATATAAAACATTTATATTTTGCATTTTACTTTGGAGATGTTTAAAGATGAATACTTTATTGCATTTTTGTAAAGACAAAGGCTGAAATCTGAGAGAAGATGTCAATAAAATTAGGTCAAAAGTAGGCTCAGGATTTGTGAAGACCACAACATGAAGTTAAGAAAAGAGAGGTCCTCAAGTGAGGAACTATGACAGAGTAAGTTGCTGTAACTGTCTTTAAGCAGTACATTTTTTGTACATTTCAATCCTGCTTCTTAAGAAGAAATGGATGGAGTGTTGCACAGACTCTGAGCATGGGATAAAACAGCAGGAACATGGATTCTATAGTGGCATAGATTTGGACTCAAATTACTCCTCTGCCACTTTGTAGTTAGTGATATCATGTAGTCACTAAATATCATAGCTTCAGTTTCCTGTCTGTGAAAAGGAAATAATAATAACGATGTAACAGGATTGCTATGAAGAACATGTAAGACCACAGCCTTCTGAGGTAGGTAATACTAGGCATTCAATTAACATGCAGGTCTCTCTCTTTTCCCGTGGCCAGAACTGTATGCGGATACTTGCCTTAAGGCAGTAAAACTAATTTGAAATTCAAACCTCTCATCCCTCCTTCTGGGAAGAAGAGCAATTGGAAAATAACACCTATCCCTTCCAGCCAAGCATGTCTATTTCCATTTTTATTTTCACTTCCTGTCTTTGTCCAGACATACGTAGGTAGTTGGAAATATCTTGAACTGGCAGCTTTGTGTCTTGCAAAAATATTCTTTTGGCTTTGATAGATACTTTTTGGCTTACTTTTTCCAAATGAGAGATGCTTTTAAATCACTTGAGTCCTAGATTTGAACCCAAGATTTAGTCAACTACAAAAGAAAATATAAAAATTCAAGATAGCTGAGGGACATAATTAAATTTTGATTAATCCAGTATATTTTCTTAGAGGGTCTCTAGGCGACTCTAACTTCCTTACAAAATGATTTATTGCTTAACATGTCAGCTTGGGGAATATATGTTTTCAGCAAAAAAGAAACCTTCATAGAGCAACAGGCCTACAGTCTGCCTCTAGGCACAGAGCTTTCTAACATTGTCACTACCAAAGGCTTTCTACTTTTTTTCCTTCTTAGACCTCAAGTTTTGATTTTTTTTTTTACTGAACATTTGAGTAAATCTTATTTTGTCATTTGTAATTCATCAGGATTTTGACTAGCAACCACACAACCAATTATTGATTAAGACTTCTTTTCTTCATCAAAAGAACTACAAAGCATCTGCATTGTAGGTAAATACACATTTTTTAAAAGCTTTGGCATCACACAGACTTGAATTAGAATCACTTACTCCAGTTATTAGCTGTGTTATCTTGGTCTAGATATGTAATTTGGATAACTTCAGGTAAGGATGCAATGGTCTGAAAAATGTGGTCCCCAGATAGCATCATCCGCATCAGCTGGAGCTTGTTAGCAATGAAGATTTTAGGGCTCCACCCAGACCTACTGAGTTATTAACTATGAAAAGGGCCCAGAATTCTGATTTTGAAAAGCCTTTCAGATGATTCTGATGAACTCTGAATTAGAGGCCAAATAATTAAATTTCTAAAGTTTATCATAGAGATTAAATGAGAAGTACATACAAAGTAAACACTTTTCGTGGCACATGGTAGATACTCCAGAATATTAAGTAGTAGCTTTATTATTGAAATGGTCTGGAGATCTCGTGCCTCCCTTTATGCATTCCAGATTTAGAATCACTGGTTCAAGCCAACAAGGTAGGAAAGAGTGTTGGCCATCATTTTACAAATTAGGCTATCAAATGCTAATTGCACTGACTGTAAGAATCTGGGGTTTTTTTTTTAGGGGGAGAACAGGGTCCAAGATAGGAATTCCAATCACTATCAGAATGATATTCTCAAATACTGGAATTAAAGTCACCTGGCCTCTCTGTCTCAGTCGCCCACCTTTGGCAATCAATCAGGATCCTTTCTGGCAAAGGTCCTTCCCTCTTGGTAAATTGTTGTTCTTTTTGAAAATATAGAATATAATTAAAAGGCATATTTTGGTACATTTATGGAAATATAAACATGTAGGGCTCTCTCAGATGGTGTTGCATCTTGTTGAAGACTAGAGAAGCATTAACATGTGAGCAGGAAATGCACTTTTGTCACTGTGCTGTGGGTAATTTATACTCCAACACCTGCTTTAGGGGTTAGGGGCATTAACCATTTCTTCTAGATTCCGGAGCCAGTGATTACACAGGAATGTGCTTTCCCTTTGAAATCTTCACTTCCTGACTTGTCTAATACTGACAGCATTGTGCCATTTAACTCTGTTAAAAATTTTTTTAGCAAATCAATTTTATTGATATATATTAATAAAGTATACAATTCATCCAAAGTGTACAATCAATGGTATTTGATATAATCACATAGCTGTGTGTTCATCACTCCAATCACTTTTAGAGCATTTTCATTATTTCAATAATAATAATAACAAGCAAAAATCACACAAGAAAATTCCTTACCTCTCAATCTTTCTCTTTCTCCTACTATACATAGCTGCTATTTCTAGCTATTCTTATACACTTATTTATTTGTATATTAAGTGGTTTTATTGAGATATATTCACATAGCATATGATCTATCCAAAGTATATAATGAATGGCATTTAATATAGTCACAATGTTGTACATTCATCATCTCAAAAATTTTAGAACAATTTCATTACTTCAAGAAGAAAGACTCCACATTCCTTAACAGCCCTACATAACCACTAATCTACTTTTATCTTTATAAATTGATTTATATTTACATTTTATATAAATGGCATCATACAATATGTAGTACTCTGCATCTTGTCTCCTTCCCTTAGTATAATGCTTTTATTTTTTTGTTTGCTATTAACAGTTTGTAGTATTAACCTACATTTGTTCAGCTTCAAAGAAAAATCATCTTATACATGCAGTTCTACTCATATTCATATTTCACGTACTATATTTATATTTCATGTAATATATTTAGCTCATAATAGTGCAATCATACAGTATTTGTCTTTTTGCATCTGGCTTGCTTCACTCAACATAATGTCCTCTGTTTCACCCATGTTGTCATATGTTTCACCACTTCATTTCATTTTACTGCTGCATAATAGTCCATCGTGTGTTTACACAGCAATTTGTTATCCATTCATCAGTTGATGGACACCTAGGTTGTTTCCAACTTTTGGCTATTGTGAATAATGCTGCTATGAACATCAGTGTGCAGATGTCTATTTGTGTCATTGCTCGCTGTTCTTCTGGGTATATACCTAACAATGGTATTACTGGGTCCCATGGCAAGTCTATATTCAACTTCCTTAGAAACTGTCAAACAGTCCTCCACAGTGGCTGTACCAGTCTACAGTGAAAAAGCGTCCTATCTCTCCACATCCCCTCCAACATTTAGTTTTCCAACTGTTTTTAATGCTATAGAACACCGTACACACAGAACACCACATCTGACCAACAGCAGAAACACACAGAAAATTTTAAAAAGCACACGGCCTAATAGACTTCATTAGTCTTCCCATCTTTACTTTATATTTTCAGCATCTTCAAATGGGATAATTCTCCTTACGATTCTATAAAGAAAAGGAAAATGGATGAACCAATTGCTCTCTGTTCGTGGAGTTCAGTCAAGTCTTAAAAAGTACTTTTGTTCTAATCTTTTCTTCCCAATCCCTTCCAGCTTTCTCTTTCTTCTCTCTCTCTTCTCCTTCCTTCTCTCTCTCTTCTCATCTTTTCCTTATATTCTCTCCTCTAGAATGTTCTCGCCACAGTTTTAGAGAGTTTAAGATGTAGGCAGAAACTATATCCTTTATATCAAATCAGGCATTATTCCGTCTACAGAAGTATAATAATGAGACTTCTTTCATCACAAATCCCAGTAAGCCGGCAGCACAAATACAAAATGATAAGGAAAAAAAGGAAAAAAACTGGAGTGTCAGAAGCTTGTTTTACCCATAATTCAAATTTAGACCATCTTTTCTTATGAAGGAATAGTTGGGAAAGAAAGAAAAAATCATTACTAATAAACCTTCTGCAGGGACTTCCCCGTAGACCTGGCCTCTTACTGAAATGATCTTTCAACCTTCGCACTTGCTTTGAACAGGAACCACTGGAGCCATTCTTAGGTATAGCTCTATTAGGGTTTAAAACAAGCAGATCCCTTCAGAATCCTGCCATCACTTTTCCCTCTTGGTGACTTGCCTTTCTTTCACCAAAATCTGAGACAAAACAAACAATTCAGACACCTACTGCCTGAGGCATCCCTTATGGCTTCAGGGGTAAAACTGGGTTGAGTTCAATTCTTATAATAGCAAAAATAAATTTTGTGGAAATTAAAATCTTCTAGGCTCTACTGTGTGACAGAAGAGTTCAATCTCTCACATCTCAGAAGCTTCTCACAGTCCGCTTTATCTGACAGATTTCCAGATAGCAGGCAGAATACTCAAAACTGTAGTGCGCAGAATCCACTGAAGAAAAAGAGCAACTCTGAGCAGCTGCTGGGCTGAACTTCTGCCATTTCGATATCACTTTTGCTATTTTAGAAATATCCATAGTATTTCAAGCAGATCTATAGAGCTGGACATTTACTTCAGTAGGGACAGAGATAAGAATTTGTTAATACATTTAGTTTAGAACTAAGTATCTGGCCAATGTGGTGTTTTCCCAACCTTCTCATTTACTTCCTTTATCAGACTCCATCATCGCTGTTTGCTTGGCTTAATGAACAGGTCTCCTAATGGATCTCAAGGACTCTTTCAGAGTCTTCTCAAACTCAAGTGAGAAGAAAATGTCATTTGAAGAGCACACTCCTAGATCTTATCCCCAGAGACTACATTTTTAATAAATACCAAGGAGATTCTGTATAGGGTCCTAAAACACATTTTGATAAACTTTACTAAACTCATCTCCCTCTCTCTATCCTTTCTGTGCTGCCAGAGCACTCATTCTATCAGGGAACTTGAACATGTCAGTCCTCCCCCAAAATCTTCCCAATGCCTTGAAGAATTAAACCCAGAAAGCACATTTTTTTCAGAAGGCAAAATATAAAAGTCTATATACTACAACAAAATAAAGAAAATATATATGTGGAAATCTTTACAAAGGAAAGTGTAAAGAGGAAAAATAAACTAAAGCAGAGTGAATGTAATACCCAGAATGCATGCAGAGACCCTGTCTGATTGCTAAGAGTATGTCTTAAATGTGCCTCTAAACTAGCCCCCAGAAAGACACGGACATGACTAAGTGAGCCACAGTTTCCTGAAGGTAAGGAGTAGTACCATGTTCCTTCTTGATATTGAGACAAGAAAATTTGCTCCTGTGGGGGCTGAGAAAGTGAACACCTTGGAAGATAATGAGCAATGTTCCCATAATAAATATAGAAATGGGTTTCCTAGGGATTTTTTTAGTCTTATGTGTTGGTCAGTGGCATGACACACGATGCGAAGCACAGTTCTATAAATGCCTTGAGGGGATGGGATGTTCAAACGATAGGATAATCCCCTACAGCTCTCTGCTCCTCTAGCTTAACCTAGGGATAAATGTTAAAGTATCTAGAGTAAAGCTCTACAAAATTTTCTAGGAGTAGGAATGAGTTAATAAAAAATGTTATGAATTACTAACCTGTCAGCTGTAAATATTATCCTTGTCCACAAAGCTTTAGGTAAGTATTGGGCTTTGTGTTTGTATTTTCTCCAGAGAAAAAAATCAATGGGATATATAAATATAGATCTCTCTCTATCTATCTATCTATCTATCTATCTATCTATCTATCTATATGTAAAAACTATGGGATTTATTATAGGAATTGACTCACATGTCTGTGGGGATGGGCAAGTTTGAATTTCATAGAGTAGGTTGCTAGTTGGGAACTCCAATGAAAGTTTGACTGAATTCCCTAGGGCTGATTGAAGTAGAGATGGGAATTCTTATTTGTTGTTGTTGACTGCAGATGTAATCAACCACAGATGTAATCAACTGACTAATGATTTAAATCCACAATATACTCATAGTAACAAACAAGACAGTGATTGTTTGACCAAACAACTGGACACCATAATCTAGCCAAATTGACCCATAAACTTAAACATCATAAATAGCAATAAATTCCAAGTTGTGCTCAAATAAATACCTGGAGTAAAACTGTCTTATGATTGTGGCGAAGTGTGTGTAGACATACTTTAATGACCTTCAAGTGTGGGGTAGGCTGTTATTCTATTGCGAAAGTTGAGGAGCATAGCAAGGAAATATGGTTGAAAGACCCTCCCCTGAAGGAGGGCCAAGGAATTATCTCTGAGCATGGGAATTATTATTTTCAAGAAATAATATTTAATCTTCCCCATCACATAGACCTAATGAACCAATAGTACTATATAGAATTACCATAATTAATTTGTACTTGTAAAGTAGGAATGACTTAACTCTTTGTAGAACATACAGTTAACCTCATTTTATGATGAAAAGGTGAAGTTTAAGAAAATGAACTAATTCAGCTAGTAAGAGACAAAGCTGGAATTCAAATCCAGATCTAGTCAACTGCCAAAGGCCATCTTTTTAATCCCTACACTATACTGTCTCTTCTTCAAAAAGACCATTTCTATCAGCCCCGATTCCCGCAAAATTAAGGTGCATCAGGGAATCCATATTGAACTTATGCATCTAGTCTATCAACAACTTCTCTCTCTGCAGAACAAGACTGGAGAATCTTACCACCACATATAGGCCTTCACAGCTTAGCTAGTCCTACCTATTCAGTAATACCTCTTGTCAGCACCACACTTTACCCTGGTTTCCAGATATACTTAACCACTTGTTCCATGCTCTTCCTCTGCTCTGTACATCAGTGTGGCATTTACTCTCCAGAAAAATGCACTGTCTACCCTGCCTACTTATCATTTTAATCTCAATTAAATATTTCACCCACTTTGCCTGTGGAATAATATACTTCATATAAAATTAGCATTTTTATGTATGTCCAAGTTGACTTTAATAGGGAGGGTTAAAATTTCAAAGTGCCCTAATAAATATTCAGCTCTAGAGATAGTTATTTAGTAGTCCATGTATTATTTGAATATATATCAGAGGGTTTATGAAACAGCATAAGAGGTAATAGTAATATTTTTATTGATGAAATCAATGCTGCTCAAGTTACTTGGTGATTTAGGAAAATTTCCAAAGGCCTAATTTCACTTATAGGAATGCAGTACAGAATTTTTAAAAATGGTACACGTATAGACTAATAGTACCATTGGTGAAGCTCTTAAGTTCTAGAAAAGAGTCGTTCTTATGCCCTCCACTTTTCAAAGGCTGACTGGTCCTGTCAACAGAATATATTTGTATTTATCTTGAGAGTGAAATTTTCTGTCAGAGCAGTTAATTGGAAATGCCAAGAACGAAGAGTAGGTCTTGCTCAAGCCCCAAGAACAAGCGGTATTACTATTTTGTGCTTACTTGTAATTAATTGTTTCTACATTAGACAGAACTTAATCTAACATTTGTTTTTATCATAATATGCCGCTGGTAGAGAGGTGGTAGGAGAGGGGGATTATAGGCCCTTCTTACTCTAATCATCTAAGGCTACCTGATATTTATCCAAAGAACCACACATCACTACTAAATTGGTTAAGTTGAGTTTGTAACATCATCATAGTCGAGGGCTTTCCTGTGTGCCCCAATTTGAATGCACTTCATGTCTATTGCTATGGTGTTTTTACCCTGTTAAATGACAATGTCACTTATTTACCATTACTGTCATGTTTCCTGGCCTTTTAATTATCTATGTCCATGAAGATTTTGTTGAATTCATTTTTTAATTTTTTTAAATTTTATAAATATAATGGAATATAATATTGCATAAGTTTTTTCAAACACACAACTATTCTTCCTCCCATATATTGCTACACATATTCTGTTAGATAGCTTTTATATAATTTTAGAATCCCTGCTAGATTTACACACACATGCCAATACATTTGCATACAAGCATTTCCTGACAGATTTTGAGCCCCTGAAGGAAACCTTATTCATGCATGTCCAGCAAGCAGCTAGGAATGTGCTTCATATAGACAATGTAAGCAATAAATATCTTTTCAATGTATTAGTGAAAAATGAATAAATGAGAGAGAGAACATATGAGAATATATTTTGTGTCACTGAACTCTTCCAGCCATTATTAAGACAGAAAGATGATTCTCATCAAAGGCATTTTGGAACTCAATGAACTTGTCAGTGAGTCAGTGTTCTTTTCTTGGTTTCGTTTCCTTGGCAGCCAGTTGAAATCTTTGCCTTATAGTTTCATGCTTTCTTCTTAGGCAAATTGCTGGCTTTGTGCATTTAGAATTTGCAATATTATGTGCTTTGCAAGCCAAAACCCTAGCTAAAGTTTAGATTGAGATCTCACTGCAATCTGGTACTACCAGACCCTTTGTAAATAGTAAATACTTACACAATCAATAAGTATTGCTTATATCTGCCATTCAGGTTTGGTGTGGACACTCAGCAGGTAAAGATTTTAATCAGATGTCACAAGACTTAGAATCCCTGGAGAATGGAATAAACATTGGGCCCAGACATTAGTATGATTAAACTCCCTAGATAATTTCAAGTTGCAGCAAAGATTGCTATAATGGAAACAAATCTAAATACAAGACCCTGGACTTAGAAAAAAGTATGTAGGTGGTGGTGAACAACAATAGGATATTAAAATGACTTCATTTTTCATGATGTTGACATACCTCTTTTAGTCTATAAATGGGTTATTACAGGAGACGAATTTTATAACTATATGAATGGTAAACTCTCCAGTAGCACATTTATCTGGATGCACAGAAGGAAAGCATGAAAGCAAAGTCAGATAAACAAAAAGGTCGTGAGAACCCACTTCCCCATGTAGTGGGCGCAGGGAGAATTTTCTTTCAGATAGCCAGGTACTAGAGAAAATAGAGCAGATGTACTTGGTGTTGAATAAAGTTCACACATCCTCCTTAATCACCAACTTTCTTTACTAAAGAGCAAGTATGATTTATTGTCAGTTTCATCATTTGTAATCAGAGGGTGAAACAGATGCTGAAGGTTTAGTTTAAAATGACATGTGCCTCTTATCCCAACCTACAATGTGTTCTCCAAGGACTATCTAAGTTCCACATACCATAAACTCAGTGCAAGTGAGTTCATTCTTAAAAGCATTTGAGGTAAATTAAGCAATGAATGCAAATTTCTTCAGAGATAACATTTAGCTGAGTTATTATAGAGTTTACTATGTTTGCCTTGAGTGGGCATTTGCCTTAATGGCTTTGTTTAACAAACTTTCATTTCCTGGCATATGTGATTTAATGTGCTCTTACAGTTATTTGTCCTTAGGAGTTTGGTACCTACATATGACCATCAGAATTTGGCCTTTCTTCCAAACAAAATTAATATACAAAAGAAAAATATTTACAGTTCCAAAACCAATGGTGTCATGTTTTGTTTGTTGTGGATGTTAAATTTTTTCTTTAGTCTAAAGTGAGGAACAATGGGTTAGAATTAGGGATCTACAATATAAAATTCCTCTACCCATACACAGGTTGCTCATTCCATGCATGAGAACTGGCCACTATTTCCAGAGTGTAGGAGTTGCTCTTCAAGAAATGAAATTAAGAAAAGGAGACTATAGAGAAGCAGAGAGAAACACATACTTGGAAAACTGAATACTGTGAGCAAATATAGAAATCAGGTTAGGAGATGAGAGAGGATTTTAGTCTGATCTGTAATGCTTTGGGTTTTTATAAGGATATGTTCATGTACTATCTGTATAACTAAAAATGGGTTTTACAAAAAAAAAAAAAAAAAAAATAGACTAGAAGAAAATGAAAGAGCCATGAAAGAGATGAGAGAAAACCACTAAACTCCATCCCTAAATGACCAAATTATAGGCTTCAGTAGCAATAAGAACATGAGTACCAAGTGAATCTCAAGAACTAATCCATAAGAGGCTGACCTTAACAAAATTAACTAAAAGGAACTTTAAAGAACAGTCTAATTTTACTACCAAAATTGACCAAAGTTTCAGATTCTGCTACAGTTTTGATTCAAACACCAAGTTATTTTTTTTTTCTGTACAATGGGGTGATTGAACAATGGGATTAGTGTCTGCCAGTTATTCATGAATAACTCATTGGTCTTCCAATCAGAGTCAGCTTGAAGTCCTTTGTGTTTATCCAGAAGCAGGATAGATCTTTCTCTTACAATTAATATATGCTGCCCAGAATATTTGTGGCATTTTTAAAAGTTAATTTCTTGGTTTCTAAATATCTTTTTAGGCCATACATCATTTATACCTTCCCTGTCTTTTGAGAAAACTGATTAACTTGAGATTTTCAAGAAAACAGATAACTATATTATTTAATGTTACGTTTTTTCTTCAAAAGATATTTGATCCAAATGTATCCCACCATTAAGGAAAAAAAATGCTCTATTTACTATAGTACCAAGTTTCATTTAATAAGGCAACACCTGCTGGGGAGAGATCACAATTGATTTATAGGAACTCTTGCCAAAGGCCTGCCAATGCAAACTACCAGAAAAGGGTTAACTTTTATAAAGGAGATTTATTTGGGGTAAAAGCTTGCATTTCCAAGGCCATAAAATGTCCAAGTCAAGGAACCATTAGAGGTGCTTTCTCGCCAAAGTCAGCTACAATTGAGTCTGTTGTCTGGCCATGTGGCAAATCAAGATGGCCACCAATCTCTGCCAATGTCTCTGCCCTCCCCACCCAACTCACCCTCTCTCAGAGCCCAGGTCCTAGGATTTAACTGTGAGCAACCAGGCATGGGCTTCCTCTATCAGTTTCAGCTGCTCTGCTTTCTTCCTGAGTTCAGCTGCAAGCTAACAGGCATGTGAGCTTCAGCACTTTGAGCCTTTCAGGGGCTTCTCTCCTTGCAGCTCAGCTGTGGGTGAAATGGGAGTCCTCTCAAAGAGCAAGATCTGTATGGTAGTTTCCTTTTCCTCTGTATGTCTGTCTGCCACTTCCTGCATTTCCTTTTACATCAGAGCCAGCAAAAGGGTAGAGACTCAACCTGATTCACGCCTCATTGACATAGTCCAATCAAAAAGATCTTACATTCATAGAAGTAGACTGTCTCAAACACATAATCTTTCTCTTTTTGGAATTCACCACATTCAAACTGTCACAGAAAACATGAGGGTTTTACTCTTTTGCCACTAGTAAAAGGATTTATTAAGTCTTTATCAATAACTCACCCCTCCCCATGTAGTAGGTTGAATGATGGTCCCAAAAAAAGTTTTGTCCATGTCCTAATCCCTGGAACCTGCAGGTATTTTTTTACTTGGCAAAAGAGTGAATATTACCTTATGGTGTAGTAGGGTGAATAGTATCTCCACTAATTTGCATCTATCTGGAATCACAGATTGCGACCTTCTTTGGAAATAAGGTCTTTCCAATTAAATTGGTTAAGATGAAATCAGACGGAATTAGGGTGGGTCATAAATCCAATGAATGCTGCCCTTATGAGAAAGCGATATGAAGATACAGAGACACATACACAGGGAAGAAAGTAATGTGATGACGAAGGGAGAAATAGGAGTGATGCAGCTACAGCCAAAGAATGCCAAGTATTGCTATGAACTACCAGAAGCTAGGAGAGGCTCAGAACATATTCTCCTTCAAAGCCTCCAGAAGGAAATATAGGCTCCCAGAACTGTATGAGAATAAATTTTGGTTTTCTTAAGCCACCCTACTTTTGGAAATTTGTTACAGCACTCATGGGAAACTCATACATCCCATTTTAATTTGCCCTATAGTCTCTCTTCATGCATAATGTCAAAGCTCTAAGAAATTTTAAACTCTTAGGACAAACAGTGTATGTGTATAAGAGAGTGACACACAAGCAAATATATAGAGTTCTTAAAATATTTGTGTGGCAGTTTGAAGCTTTAGTGAACCCCTGTTCTTAAAGCTATTCTTTTCTTACACATGTAAACTTATTGAAGATGGGACCTTTTGATTAGATTCAGTTAAAAAACTTTCCTTTTGATTAGATCACTTCAGTAGGGCATGGCCCAGGATGGGTCTTAATCCTCTTGCTGAAATCTTTTATAAATGGAAGAATAAAAAGCCACAGACACAGGTAAAAGCTGCAGACAGAATAAAACTCCTAGAAGCTGAGAGAGGAGACCCCAGAAGCCAGAAACTGAATCTACAGAACATAGAATCTGAGAGGACGACACAGACAGAGTAGCCAGGAGCTAAAAGCAACAAGGTCTGGAGGAGAGGGGGAGAGTAGCTGATGCCTCCATTGTGTCCTTCCATGTGCCTGATCATCCACAGCAGCAGCTCAGGGAGAAAGCGTCTCTGATGATGCCTTGATTTTGACACTTTCACAGCCTCAGACCTGTGCACAATTAAAAAAAAACAAAAAACTATTTCCGTACAAATTCTTTGTTTTTTTTAAAGATTTATTTTATTTATTCCTCTCCTCTTCACCACTGTTGTCTGCTCTCTGTGTGTTCTTCTGCATCAGCTTGCACTATCCTCCAGCACTGGGAAACTGCGTCTCTTTTTTGTTGCATCATTTTGCTGTGTCAACTCTCTGTGTGTGCAGTGCCACTCCTGGGCAGGCTGCACTTTTTCCACATGGGGCGGCTCTCCTTGAGGGGCACACTCCTTGTGCATGGGGGACCCCTGCATGGGGACACCTCTGAGTGGCACGGCACTCCTGGCATGCAACAGCAGCACTGTGCATGGGCCAGCTTACCACATGGGGCAGGAGGCCCTGGGAATCGAACTCTGGACCCTCCATATGGTAGACAGATGCTCTATCAGTTGAGCCATGTCCACTTCCCAGAACTATGCACTTTTAACCTAATAAATCCCCATTGTAAAAGTCAACCCATTTGTGATATACTGTTTCCAGCAAATTATAGCAAACTAAAACAAGTTGTGGTGTGTTTATCAAGTTCCCTTCATATTTAAAAATTAGTCCTTACCATTCTAATGATATATTTTTAGATATACTACCATTAAAATCAAGGATAAGACAAGGATTCCAGCCATAACCCCCTTATTTGATGTTAGTCTGTAATTCTTCTGAAATATATGATGATAAAATAAGGAACAAAAAAATTTTTTACCTCTTAGACAGGAGAAGGAAATATGTAAATGATATGATTTTCCATTTAGAACTTAAAATAGAAATTACTGAAATTTACTGAATAGATGAGTTCAAAAATGGTGGTATTTAAAAATATTTTAAAACATATAAACAGCATTCTATCAGTTGTAATAAATTAAAATCAAATAGTGAATCATAATACAATGCTAACAAAATATGAAAAATTTAGGATTAGCCATTAAAACTATGTGAATGAAAACTACAAAATTTTATTGAATACGTAAAGAAGCAACCCACATTTTTTGATAGCAAAGCAATATTTCAAGGACATAAATTCCTCCAAAATAGAAGTTTAGGCTTAATACAATTCTAATCAAATTCTTAGCTAAATTTATTTAGAATTTAACACAATGTCCAAGTGAAAGTATAAATAAACCAGAAATGCTATAAAGATAACCATAATCAAAACTGTAATAATACTCATTAAAAAATTAATAGATCGATAGAATAAAATAGTACTGCCATTCATAATAATTTAGTTTGTGATAAGGGTAACATAACTACTGTTAGCAAATGGTATTGTCTTCCTTAAATGGCTGAAGGCAATAGTTTATTTCTACAACTATAAAGTTTGATTTTTAGCTCATACCCTATATCAAAGGAAATCCTAGAGAGACTAAAAAATTAATATAGAATATAAAATTATTAAATGATATGCATAATTTGTATGAATATTCTTTCAGACCTCTGAATGGTGGCAGACTTGCCAAACATACACTATACAGTAAAAAGAAAATCATAAAGGCAAATTAGTATAAAACGTTTGCCTTCATAATAAAATATATATTATTTATTATGGGTTTACAGAAAAATCATACATAAAATACAGGGTTTCCATTTACCACCCTATTATTAACAAGTTGCATTGATAATAAAATATTGATGAACAAGATACAAACTTAGGACAATATTTGTAACAAGTATGACAGATGGGGATTTTATCAATAGTTATGTAATGGAGATTTTTGGGGTACTTATTAATTCCTATTTCCAACTAGTTACATTTCACCTAAAGATTTAGCTATGAATTTGAAGTTCTAGGATGTAGAAGGGAGATATTCTATAGAGAAAAGATATGGACCAAGGAATTCTGTGGATGAGAAAGAAAAGACAAGTAGAGAAGAAAGATAGACTTGAGTATCATTGTTCACCCATCCCATCCTCATACTTCTTGGGCCTGCTTCTTGGAGGGTTAATTTAGAAACATGCAAAAAGTTAGGAAGTCCATCTGTAGTATCTTGTCTCCCCAAATACTGACAGAAGGCAAGTAGCTGCAATATTCCAGGAGAAGATTTCCATATGCCTACTTCCATCATGATAGCTCAGAGATGTCATTAGATGGTAAGAGGGAGCCTCAGGAAGTGCTCCTAGTGTCCACAAGCCTATGCAAGAAGTGATTATGTATCTGTTGAAGGGGCAGAGAGGTACTTGGATCTGGATGGAGCGACTACACGACAAGCGTTTAGAAACCAGAGGAAAATGGCCAGGATCAGGGGCTTCAGTGAAGGGTGCCAGCATATTAATCTCAAACGACTAAAGGAAACCCCATCACACTCAGCAGGTGCTGTACCAGTGGTGAAACAGCCCAACCACTCTTCAGTAGAGACTAGGGAAGAACCTTCGAAGTCAGCACCAATGTGAGGAGCCAGTCCTCTTTGATGGTATGAGGTCACAGAAGGCAGAGAGAATAGATAGCATAAATGGGAAAGTGACTTATAAAGATGAGACTATTTGCAGACTAAATAAAGGGCTTACAGTCTCTATTTAATACGAGCAAATTTCAGGCCTATTTAAATGTGTCTCCTCTGAATATTTCTAAAGACAGAAGCATTCCTTTCTTGGAAAGTAAATCACTAAGGATTTGGTGTGCTGCTATACTCCTTTGGATTACCTTCTTCCTTCTTTTTGGTCTATCTCTCCTTTACCAAAGATTCCTGTCCTCAGATAGAGCAGCTTTTCCAGCCTCTTGGTTGTATCCTCCTATGCCATGGCTACAAGCCTCCTGGATTAGCTCCCTTCTGGGGGGCATTGTTTCCATCCTTCATGAAATAAACACTCGGCTTGCTTCCTCCAGGTCCAGCTCTAAACAATTAGCTGTTGGATAGCACTGAAATGGGGAATTCTGAGAATAAAAATAATTCAACTTATTGACCCCTAAGTATTATCTCCATCAAAAATGGTATATAGGACTTATGCCAGGTGACAAGAATTCCCCCCAAAGAAAGCATCAGAAAAGGCATGAGCAAGAAATCCTCAAAAGAAAAAATATAATAAATAAGCACATTAAATAATCATTGATTTCACAAGTTATTCAAGGTATGCACATTTTTAAAAAATTATTAAATTGGAAATTAAAACAAGATTGTTCTCAATATGAGTACACTACAAGAGTACCTTCATATAATGCGGCTGATGATGTTAATTGGTTTAAAATTTCTATAAAGCAATCTGACATTATGATTCTGTAATCTCCAGATTATCTTTTTTGATCATGTGTTATTTTATAATTAGAAAAAATAATGTATATTCTTTTAAACAAAGATAAGCAACTCTTGTTGGCATCTGTTATCGTTGACTATAGTTGTCTATGTGGGGTTGGTGAGACTTCCAACTGGCATTTCATAGGGTCCTTATCTAGATCCACCAGAAATTTATATAAAAAACTGGTAGACAGGTAGTCGAACTGACAGGGATGTTGTGCTAGAAGTTGCAGTTTCAATTGCAATGCTATGTAGACTTTTTGCAAATATATATAAATAGTCAAATACAAATTAACCCACCTGATTACATAAGAATAATAAAATTATATTTCAAAGATAGTAGCAAACTGACAAATCTATTTTAAAAAGACATAAAAGTTATGAAGCAAATTTGGTAAAAGAAGCTAGCATGCTTAGCAACATGAAAAATTACCAAAATGAAGATGAAATTCCAGATTAAGCTGGAAAATGTTCAAGTGAATCACTGTCTCCTCTTACAGGTGCCTTCCTAGGGACTGCATTAGCATCTCAGAAAAGGAACCAGACATTACTTCGTTTTTTATTTATATGATGATTTTTTCATGAAGGAATTGGTACAAAATTATCGTCAATATCACACACACACAAATGATTAAGAAAGCCTGAAAAGAGTCAGAAAAGCACTATCATAGCTTTAAACTTTTTCCTTATATATATATTTAAACTTTTATATATGTGGCAGTTTGGTATTGTTTATGAATTGCAAAAATATGTTTGTAAACTGATCTGTCCCTCTGGGTTTATTAGATTGTATTATATTCAGAGATTTCACTTTTACTTTATTAAATCAAGATTCGGGCTTTTATTTGACTATAATGCAGGGTTGAGTCCCCACCCTCTTGGTGGGAATAAAACACACTTTCACTCAGAAGTAAATATACAGAGAAGAATACAGAAGAAGAGAGACAGCTCATTAGACACAGCAGAAGAGAGAGATGAGCCTGATAGTCTACGAGATTATGAAGAGAACTGAGAAGCTGAGCTTGGAGAGAAATGAGCCCTGGGGAGAGAGACAAGCCTTATACAAGCCTACAAATGAGTTCAGAAGAAGCTGGGCCTATCGAGTTTTAAGAAGGAAAAGGAAGGTTCAATCCTTGCAGACATCGATAGCCAGCTTGCTCCAACATGTGGCAACAGACTTTGGTGAGGCAAGTAACTTATGCTTTATGGCCTGGTAACTGTAAGCTTCTACCCCAAATAAATACCCTTTATAAAAGCAAACAGAATTGTACTTTGCATCAGCACCTCTTTAACTAATATAATATATATTTCCAATTAGAATTGGAAAAAAATGTTTTCCCTGGGTTATTATATGAAGCTGATGAAAGGAGCCCTATAAAAGGAAGTGTACATTTATTTGCTTTGTAAAATGTGACTAAGAAAACTCTTTCCAAGGCTGTATTTCTCTAAGCTAAATGAAGATCTAGTCTTACTCCTCAGTTCCATATTTTCCCATAAAACATTAAAATCTTTGTTTCTCTAATATAGAATTCACTAAAAGAGTGAGAATGAAAAAAAATGTATTATCAAACTTAAGAAATATTCACTGTGAGATTCTTATGTAGAAGATTAGCAGCACAGAATGTTAGTAATAATGTCAAGATCTCCACTTTATAGATAAGAGCTTTAATGCTCAAAAACTACAGATCACTCTTTGGAGGTCACACACTACTAGACAGTGCCAAGACAAGACCTTACCAGAGCTTCCAACTGTAGCTCATTTTATTGCATCACTAGCCTAGTGAAATCTACTTTGCAGCACGGACAATGTCTTTCCCTTAATTTTCTGTTCACTGAGCAACAATATACATGTTATACGTGATGTTAAATTTAGGGTGGATCTAAAGATGGGGAAGTTTAAAACACAGGTGTAGTGTTTCAGACCATCTCTAGGTTGATATTTTGTCCTCTGGGACTGATGGAGTGGCAGCCTCACCCTTTCCAAGCTCTAGGATAGTCGTCATGCTCTCCCTATACACTGGGGCATAGGCCTCACCCTCTCTGAGCATCAGGGTGGTGGGCACTCTCTCCCTTAATGCTGGGGTGGAAATTCTATTCCCTCTAAACACCAGAGTGGATCCAACATGCATCCACACTTTCCAAATTCCAGGGTGGAAACCTTGCCTTATTCAAACTCAGGACAGAAGCATTACATTATCCAAAGGTCAGGGCAGAAGTCACCCTTTCTTGGTACAAGAAAATCTCATCTGCCCAGACCTCTATTTCCATAGTTCTGCCCTTAAAGTCGTTTTTCATTCATTTCATCCTTTCTCAGTCCCTTTCAGCGCAGGCTCAGCAGCATTTCTACTCATAAAATTCCCAAAAACCTTGTCAGCTTTCTGTGCCATACAAGGGGCTCCAAACCATCAAACAAAAGGATCTTCCACAGATTCTTCTTAGATAATCGCATCCCCTGACTTCCTCTGAGATAGTTAACTAGATCCATGAGTCATAACCTTAATCTCTTTAGCAAAGTGTTGCTTAGCTACACTTTATTCTTTTTTGCCAGTTCCTTTGTGCTTAACAGTTCTGTTCTCAATTTAACTCTTTTCTTCTGCATTTTACTACAAGTAGCAAGGAGAAACCAGGCTGCACCTTCCCCCTTCTCTTGGGAATCTTTTTAGCTACATATACAAGTTCATCACTTTCAAATTCTGCTTTCCATTCAAAATCAGAACACATTTTTGCCAAGTACTCTGCCACCTTATAACAAGGATCTCTTTTCCTCCAGTTTCCAACAACACTTTTATCACTTGCTTCTAAGCCTCTCTGGAAGCACCCTTAATATCCATATTTCTAGCTACATTCTGTTTATGGCAGTGTTTGTTTTCTCTAGGATGACAGAATTTCTTTATAGCTGTCATCATGGCATTCTAGGTTTTTTCTGCCAAGTACCTCAAAATTCTTCAAACCTTTACCAATTACTCCATTCCAAAGGAACTTCTGTATTTTTAGGTATGTATAAAAACAACACCCCATTTTTGGTACTGAAAAGTGTCTTACTTTGCCAGGGCTTCTATGATAAATACCACATACTGGTTGACTTGAACAATAGGAAGTTACTGGCTTACAATTTTGGAGGCTAGAAATTCAAAATCATGGTGTCACCTTAAGCCATGTTTTCTCCCAGAGTCTTATTGCAATCCATCTCTCTGACTTCCCCTAATTCGGGCTTTTACTTCATGTTCAATTTTCTCTGTTTATAAGGACACTAATTACATGAATTAAGGGTCATACTGATTCAATTTGGCTTCATCTAAATAAGATCTTTGAAGATTCTGTTCACAAATGAGTCCACATCTTAACTGATAATAACATCTTCAAAGATCCTGTTTAAAAAAATGGGTTCCCATCCACAGGTCTGCGGGCTAAGATCAAGCAGGTCTTTACATCAGCATGCAAAAGTACTTAGCTCAGATGATACATGCAAAGGGCTTAACCCAGTGCCTCACACAGTGGACCGTCAACATATATAAATGCAGCAGATGGTAATATTGCATATCTATGTATTCATTTTAGAACTCTGATTCTTCTAGTAGTCATGGCACTATTGGAACCTTCCATTTTGTTTCTAATTGAGACCAGGATATCCTTACACTATAACTCTCTAAACACCAGGATGGTGGAAAGATTATTTTATTTTTGTACGTACATAACCCAAGAACCTTGAACAGTACCACCAGGAACAGAATGGACACTCAAAACATAATTTTGAATGCACAAATATATGTGTGGTGGAGGAATTAGGCAATAACATGAGCTATGAGATCAGTTCTGATCCTTGAAGATCAAGTTCACAGGTAAGGCAGCTGCCAAGAGTGGCAAAGATGGAACTTATTTTTCAGGAGCTAAAAGACTAATGAAGAAATGCAGCTTGTGAAGTATCTTTCCTTTTAAAATGTTAGGGGAACACTTGAACATATTCATATGCCTTAGAGGCATGCCCTATGTGAACTCCTCCCCCATACATTCCCCGATCACCAACACCCTGCATCACTGATCCTCCACTGCCACAATTTTGACCCTTCTATGGTCCAAAACCTCTCCAAAAACAATGTGAACAAAATAACTAAATAAAATTAATAAGGAAATGAAATAAAAATACTAGTTTTTAAAATAACAAATAAAATACAAAAAAAAATTGAAATAATAAAAAGAAATTTTTAGACATTGTGTCATTCATCACTTTAAAATCTGTTGTCTTGTATGTACAGGGACATTTTCTTCCATACTCCCCCAGTGTCTTTTTTTTTTTTTTTTTTCATTTTATCTTCAAAGAAACTTCAGGTTACAGGAAAATCTCATAGAGAACATAAGAGATTCCCATATACCCAATGCCCTCCCCCTTTTTCCCTTTCCACTATTAATAATATTTTACATGTGGATTGTACATTTGTATAATTGATGAACAAATATTGAAGCATTGCTACTAACCATGGTCAATGGTTTATATTACGGTTTATATTTTGCGCCGTACTCTTTTATAGTTTTTGTTGGATTTATTTTAGATTTATTTTATTATTTATTTCTCTCCCCTTCCCCCGCCCCACACCCCGATTGTCTGTTCTCTGTGTCTGTTTGCTGCGTCTTCTTTATCTGCTTCTGTTGTTGTCAGTGGCACCAGAATCTGTGTTTCTTTTTGTTGCGTCATCTTGTGTCAGCTCTCCACGTGTGCGGCACCATTCCTGGGCAGGCTGCACTTTCTTTCGCGCTGGGTGGCTCTCCTTTCGGGGTGCACTCCTTGCGCGTGGGGCTCCCATACACGGGGACACCCCTGCATGGCACCGCCCTCCTTGCGCACATCAGCACTGTGAGTGGGCCAGTTGCACACGGGTCAAGGAGGCCCGGGGTTTGAACCGCAACCTCCCATGTGGTAGACGGATGCCCTAACCACTGGGCCAAGTCCGCCGCCCTAGATTTATTTTTTTATCCCCCCCCCCCCAGTTGTCTGCTCTCTGTGTTCATTTGCTGTATGTGTTCTTCTGTGTCCGTTTATATTCTTGTCAGTGGCACCAGGAATCTGCGTCTCTTTTTGTTGTGTCATCTTGCTGTGTCAGCTCTCTGTGCATGTGTGGTGCCACTTCTGGGCAGGTTGTGCTTTTTTCGTGCAGGGTGACTCTCCTTATGGGGTGCAATCCTTGTACATGGGGCTCTCTTATGTAGGGGACACCCCTGCGTGGCAGGGCACTCCTTGAGTACATCATCATTGAGCGTGGGCCAGCTCACCAGGTCAGGAGGCCCTGGGTTTGAACCCTGGACCTCCCATTGGTAGGCAGATGCACTCAGCTGAGCCAAATCTGCTTCCCCTTTTATAGATTTTGATGAAATTTTAAATGGCCTGTATCTGTTATTGCAAGATCATGCAGAACAATTCTTAGGTCCTAAAAATGCCCTATGTTCCATCTAGTCAATTCTTCCCTATGATAACCATTAAGTTTTAATTTTTGAAGAATAAGATTCATAGTTACTTGCAATAATATTGAGGGCTTGACATATTGGTCAATTTTCTTTTATTAGACACTGACTATGCTCTCAAGAGATTCTTGGCCATCTAATTGAGAACATAGCAGGACTCCCCAGGATGGAACTTTAATATTTTCTTGTTTGTTGTGTGGGTCTCCCCCCACTGAGCTAATACACTATGACAAGATGAACACTTATATATTCTGTGGAATCATGCCCCAGGTTTGTGCTGTCCCTTATAACCCGCCCCCCCACACCCAACACCTACATCAGTAATCCTTCCCTGCCATATTTGCCAAAAGAACATTCCAAACATTGTAGTTTTAACAAAAGACCTGCAAATCCCCAGACTTCACCTGCTCCTTCTCCCAACGCTTCCTCCACTTCCATGGATCGTCCAACTCAATTCCCCCACCCTATTCCCCTCACAGACCAGCACTGCTGATACGATCACATCACGGCACCACTGTCCCACCCTCTGCTCTCTTTCTGTCTCTTGTAAACCTATCTTCCAGACTCTAGCTCTGTGAGTCTGCTCAATTTACTTAATTCATATCAGCGAGGTCATGTAATATTTGCCCTTTAGTACCTGGCTTACTTCACTCAACATAAGATCTTCAAGATTCATCCATGTTATCCCATGTGTTAATACTGCATTTCTTCTTACGCCTGAGTAATAGTCCACTGTGTGTATATGCCACAGTTTGCTTGTTCATTCATCTGTTTATGGACATTTGGGTTGCTTCCAACTTTTGGCAATAGTGAATAATGGCACTATGTACCTTGGTGTGCATATATCTGTTCGTGTCCTTGCTTTCAGCTCTTCTGGGTATATACCCAGCAATGGAATTGCTGGATCATATGGCAGTTCTACAGTTAGCTTCCTGAGGGACCACCAACTGTCCTTCACAATGGCTGCACCATTCTACATACCCACCAGCAGTGGATAATTGTCTTGGTGGATGAAGACCCACACAAGAACCAAAAGAATATTGAATTCCCATCCTGCGGAATTCTGCGACATTCTCTAAAGGATGTCAAGAATCACCCAAGTACAAGGGCAGTGCCTAGTGATGGAAGAAAGACCATTATGCCAGGTCCTTGATACTGACACTTAGACTTATTAACCTTTCTGTGTGAAATTGAAATTTAACCTAGTATTACATATTGCCTAAAAGTTACCTCCTGAAAACCTCCTTCTTGCTCAAATGTGGCCTCTCTCTAAGCCAAACTCAGCATATAAATGCACCAGCATCCCCCCAGCATGGGACAAGACTCCCTGGGATGAGTTTCCCTGGTACCCAGGAATTATTACCAAGTGCCAACTAGCAACACATCTGGAATAAGACCTTTTCCAAAAGGGAAATGGTAAATACAAATGACTAAAAGATTTCAAAGTGTGTCAGCAGGTCATTCCAGAAGTTATGCTTATGCATGTCTCAGCAGGATTTCATTGACTGCCACAATAAACAGTGCCTCAAATAGCGGTGCTCCTGAGGGTTCTAGAGACATTCAGACACCGTAAGCACGGCAGACAAGCTCAGGAATTCAGCACCCTGTCCGTCTTACTTTGGAATTTATGCTCCCCAGTGTAGTAGAGTTTGACTCATTTATAGTTTTCCTACACATGGCTCTTTTGTCCCTTTTATTTGAACCTATAATTAGCACTATATTTGTTAAATATGTGGCCCAGAGACTTCACTCTTTGGTCTGTCCCTGAGATAGTTGAGCTCTGAATCACAGCATAGTTGTAACACCTACTCTCTAGCTCATTGAATTCACCCAGCAAAACCTACAAGGAGATGATAATGGGCAATGTCCATCCCAAGGAACAGAGAGTGTCTGCAACTGCAAGCAAGATAGTTCCATTATCTGCCCCATGTGATTTATGCCTCCTCTCAATCAGAAGCAGAGTGGGCATCACCATCTCAAGATTGGGGAATGAACAGTGGACTAAAATAGACTTATAATTTTACTATTATTACTCTATTATTATTACTCTAGCAATGGAAGAAATTTAATCATTGACAAAGGCAGTGGCCACCAGAGGTTCTGATGGAAGGGAGAGGGAAGAATAGGTGTACTATGGGGGCATTTTCAGGACATTGGAATTGTCCTGCATGACATTGCAATGATAGATACAGGCAGTATATATTTTGTCACAACCTACAAAATTGCGTGGGACAGATGGCAAACTACAATGTAAACTGTAGTCCATGGTTTGTAGCAATGCTTCAATATGCATTCCTCAATTGTAACAAATGTACCACACTAATGAAGGATGTTGTAAATGTGGAATGTGTGGGAGGAAGGAGTGGGCCATTTGGGGATCCCTTATATTTTTTATGTAACATTTTATGTCATCTAAATCTTCTTTAAAAATAAAAATAATTAATTAAAAACATGTTAGGGGAATGTAAGAAAATGAGAAATGTCAGTAAGGACATATAGGACAATGCTTCATTTATGGGAATTTTCAGATTAATTTCTACTTCAGTCAAGATGGCCTGTTTTCTATATTTGATTGAATTTTTCATGGATATCATTTTAGAAAGATTTGAATAACATAAGCCTCAAACTCTACATTCAATATGAGTTCATTGGCATGAAACTCCTATGGATGGACCTTGGACAATTTTTCCTTTTTGGAGGAAGTCCGCTCAAGGAACAGAGCTAAAATCTTTATGAAATGCCATTTACTTTTATCAAATGTGAATCAGATTATTCAGAAATGAACCTTAAGGAGTAATAGTTTTTGAAAAAATAATGACCACATTTACAAAATTAATCTGCATTCTCTGTGTTAATTAAAAGCCGGTTATTAATTGATATTACTAAGTGGTAATTTCTTATGTCCGTAAATGCTTTTAAGCACTAGTTTTGGCTTTTGGCCAAAACCTCTGAGTTTATTATGGTGAGAATTATGATCTGTGTTATGGACCTTAATAAAAGGCAGTGTGATATAGAGCACTGCTGCCAGTAGAAATGTAATTTAAGCCACAAATGTGAGTCACATACATCATTTGACATTTTCTAGTAGCTATGTTAAGGTGAAATGAATTTTAATAATATATTTTATTTAACCCAAGTACACAAAATATTTTTATTTCAACATGTAATCAACATAAAAATACTAATGAGACATTTTTACTTTACTTTTTATGTTTTTTGTATTGTGTTCAAAATCTCACTTTAGGGAAGTAGATATGGCTCAAGCAATTGAGCACCTGCCTACCACATGGGAGGTCCCTGGTTCAGTTCCTGGTGCCTCCTAAAAAAAGATAGTGAGTTGGCAGGCAAGGCAAGCTGACACAACAAGAGACACAAGAAGAAAAGCATAATGAGAGACACAACAAAGCAGAGAACAGAGGTTCCTACTACTTCCTAAAGAGGACGAGCAAGACTGAGAGCTGATATGACAGGCAGTCACAGCAAGCTGATGCAACAAGATGACGCAACAAGAGACACAAGAAGAAAAACATAATGAAAGAGGCAACAAATTAAGGAGGAAGGTGGCTCAAGTGATTAGGCACCTCCCTCCTACATTGGAGATCCTGGGTTTGATTCCCAGTGCCTCCTAAAGAAACCAAGAAGACGAACAGACACAACAAGTGCAAACAATGAGGGGGTGGGGAGAAACAAATAAATAAAATAAATCTTTAAAAATAAAATCTCAAAAAAATAGAATAAAAATAAAACCTCACTTTGGAAAATGACATTTCAGGTACTCAAAGCCTCATGTGGCTAGTGATTACTGTTGTGGACAGCACAACTCTAAGAATCTAAATGTTTTGGAGTTAGTTCTGGATGTAAATTCTGGTTCAATCACTCACGAATTGTGAGACCTTTAAGAAATTTAAACATCCCAAGTGTCAGTTCCAAAAACTATATGATGAGAATAATTCATAGCTTGAAATTTTTTGGTGAGGATTAGAAATAATACATGTAAACTATTTACTACAGTGTAGAGTGCTGGGGACACAGAAGTTATTACTTCCTTAGGAAACTAAGATTTCAGTGCCTGAGCCATAATTCCTATTTAATGTAGCCACTCTTCCCATCATCACTCTGTACATTTGAATCTGCAGAAACCACCTTTAACTTACTTTCCTTCACTGAGACAACAATATTTCATTTGGCATGTGGAATGCAGCTCATTTCTGTGAAACACCTAGAGGTGGACTCAATGCACAATAAGAGAGAAAATGCTGTTGTCACTTACCCTTAAATATGTGTTTATCATGAAGCAACTCATCTTTCTCATTATGGATCACAAGAAAAGTGTCAGATGATAGGGTGGTATGTATTATCTTTATTAAAAGCCTTACAATGCCTTGATAATAATACAGTCATTCTGAATACAGTAAAAACTTCTATACACTCAAAAATTCATTTCCACTTGTTTCAATTCACATTCATCCAGCAATCATTTCAGTCTAGAATTATAAGCTTGATTTCTTCTGGCCACCATTCCTAAGAATATCCTCAGTGAAACCCATTCTGGGTTCCTTTGGAACATGGATTGTGTACTGAAACTTCTAGAAATGGTGTAAGCAGACCATAGAGGAAAAGAGACTGAAGTCACATCAGTGAAAGAAAGCACATTTTCTTGTTATGCTTGTAACATCAG
Organism: Dasypus novemcinctus; assembly: GCF_030445035.2. NCBI lineage: Eukaryota > Metazoa > Chordata > Mammalia > Cingulata > Dasypodidae > Dasypus > Dasypus novemcinctus. The sequence continues at coordinate 51,882,933 of NC_080673.1, read as the reverse complement.
GTCTCCATTTATATAAACTTTAATAAGTTCAACAGAAACTGCAAATATTGCAGTAACTTCTGACCCCAACTACAATACAATTCTGACTCTACTAGAGTAGGCTAGACTCCACCTATTAAGGAAATGCTCTATAAAATTGTCTTTTAGACACCAGTCACAAGCAGGGGGCCCAGTCCACTCACACTTCTGACCAAGTGGCTGCAAATTCTGGGGTTCCCACCACCCTCCCTGCGTTCAGTAATTCATTGGAAACACAGAACTCACGCTATACTTATGATTATTGTTTTTTTTTAATAGTGAAAAGGGTATTACTAATAAGAAACTGAAAGAAGAGATACAAAGGGTGAGGTCCGGGAGGGACTCAACGCAAGCTTCAGTGTCCTCTTCATATAGAGCCGAAACTCATCACCCTCCCAGCACACTGATTGGTATTGTCAGTCCCGGAAGATCGCGGCGCTTCAGTGCCCAAGCGTTTTGATTGGGCTCTCATTACATACACCACCCTGCCAATGTGGTTGAATTCAGTCTCTAGCCTCTCTCCCCTTTCCTGAGGTCAAAGAGATTGAACTGTTAGGATATGGCTCAAAGCCACAATTCTGAGTCATTGCATTAGCCTGAATATTCAGGTGTGCTGCAGGGTCCAACGTGAATAATACAAGACTCTTCTATCATGGGAAATTCTAAAGATTGAGAGGTTATCACCAGGAGCTAAGTCAAAGGGAGACCTCTTTGTGGGGACCAAGTTCATTACTAAACACTGTTATAAATGCTAAAGCAGGGAATAAAATCATCTGTTTCTATGATGCTTTTTAAATCTTACATAATAGTGTAGTAATAATCGCACATGATGAGAAAAAAAACAGATAGGAACAACCGTTAGTTGAATTAGAGGAAAACTGGCTTGTCATGGTCTGCATTACCCATACGATCAGCACTATGTTGGGAAAAAAGTTTCTCTGAGCATGCAAAAACAGATGATTTTAGAAAAGTCTGTCATTTGTTATATAATAATTCAAAAAAAAGCAGATTTTTAAAAAATGAGTTATGATTCAAACTCAGCCAAAGGCCATTAAATGCCAACCGAGGCTTTAAAATGGAGACGTACATTCTGGGTGTTGCATTGTACCTTATTCTGTGGAGCTTTCTCTTTAACAAGACAAACAGAATTATAGAATCAGAATTAGTTGGAAGTTCAGACTTTCCCAGCCTTCTCGATTTGGAGATGAGACTCAGAGAAATGAGTGACTTTAACCATTAGCATAGTGATAGCTTGGGACAGAGTGACAGTTTGAACCCAAATGTCTGACCCTTAATTCAGGATTCCTTTCATGGTGGAATGTTGTCACTAAGGAAAAAGATACATGGGCTAAGGTAAGGAGTAGTTGATTAGAGCAAATGAGATAGTTCTTGGCATTTTATTCCCTTTGGTTGAATGTATTCATGCATGATGAAGTAAAGAAAATTAAATTATATTTTATTCAGAAGTACTAGAATGCTTCAAACTGACCTATAAAATCATGGATATTTTGGGGGAGGGAGTGATGTGATTTATTCAAAGAATTATTCAAAACCATACTCTATTTTGAATAAAGATGCCATTGTAATATTTTCAGTTTGACTTTCATTTTCAATTGTTTTGTTATTCATGGATCATGAGCAGAGGAAGACAAGTTGTTACTACTGAAGCATCTCTAGGAAATTCTTCTGGGCAATTAAGCAACCATTTCACTCTCATGAATTGCTGCAGAGCTTCAGTGCCTAGGAAGCAGATCAAAGGAACACTGGTTAAGAAAATAACCAGCTGGCGTTTTGGGTGTCTCGTAAGAAATATGTCTCCTCTGTGTTGTTACTTCATTCTAGGGATTCACAGATCTTTGAGTGCCTTATAAAGGGTTGCAGAAGCAAGTTCTTATGCCTTACGCTGAGATGTGAGGATACTGTTTAGTCTGGAAACACGGTCTTGATGCTCCTGTTGTCTGACTGCCTGAGGTCCCATTGTCCTTCCAATAAGGCAGCCCAACTTTCAACCCTTTTCTTGGCTGAAACACTGCTCAGCAGCTTTCTATCTTTTATTTGGTTGCCTTGATGATTATATTAGTCATATAAATATTAAGAGATTAAGAGATTGACTCATAACTGTGGGAACTGACAATTCTGAATTCCATAAAGCAGGCTGCAATTTGGAAACTTGATAAAGGTGACCTTGAATCCCTAAGAGAAGCTGGCATCTGGAGTAGAGATAGAAATTCTTCTTTTTGACTGCTCAAATCCTCAGTTCTCCCTTTAAGACCTTAAACTGGTTGCTGAAGGCAATCTTCTTTGTTGATTGTAGATGTAATCATCCACAGAAGGGTCAACTGATTAAACTTTATCCATTCCTGTGGGTGTGACTCCACTGTAAATGGGACTTTTGATGTGGTTACTTCAGTTAAGGTGTGGCCCAGTCCAATGAGAATGGGTCTTTACCCTATTATTTTAGTCCTCTATAAGTGGAATGAAATTCAAAGAGAGAGAGAGTGCCATGGAAGTAAGAATCTTAAATTCAGTGGAACCCAGAAGGGAATGGAGAGACCAGAAGAGGCTGCCATATGCCTGTCATATGACAAAGGAGCCAAGGATCCCTGGCAGCCAGCCCCAGAACACCAAGTTTGGAAAGAAAGCATCATCTTGATGATGCCTTGATTTTGATTTTCTTTTAGTCTCAAAGCTGTAAGCAAGTAAATTCCCATTGTTTAACCTGACCCATTTCATGACATTTGCTTGAGCAGCCTGAAAAACGAAAGCACTAACTAATGATTTAAATCTATGGAATGCCCGCACAGTAACAGTAAGGCCAGTGCTTGCTTGATGAACCTAGCCAAGTTGACACTTGAAACTAAGCACCACAGTGGTAAAAGCCCAAAGAAGGATATAGAGATTATAAACTATAAAATTACTATGCATTTTGATCTGTTAAAGGATAAATATATGGAATAAATTAAGCCAAATACCAATATAATGCTATAATATTCAATGTAACCTTGAAATCACCCTTAACATTTGGTATGGGATGTGTTGACGTAAGATATTTCATTATAAGGATAAACATGAGGGTAAATAAGCAACATCTCTTTTCATCCTCACTACCTCTTCACCCACATTTATTTCTGAGTAGATTACAGGAAGTGCTGATCTGGTGATGGGACCAAGAGAATATATGCATTACAAAATTTATTTTAACAACTTGCTAGAAATTTTTTAAATTCCTTAAGTTTTGATTTCAAGGAATTTGAGGTAGAAGGCAGTGACTTTAAGTAAGTAAACTTCAGCTTCAGAACAAAATCAGATGACATGGTCATGAAAAACAAACCATTCTTCAAACCCTTCAGTTGAGTTTGGACTGCATCTGAGAATTTAAGTCATTTTGTCTTCCTCATTTGATCTCCTTTACTTTCTGTAATAATGATTCATCTATTAGGTGAGGAGACACGAGGCATATGTTCTGAGATAAATCCAGCCCATGGAATTTTGTGGGTAAAATAAAATGGTAAAAATAAAATGGGTAAAGGCACAAGTTAAGGGCTATTTGTGACTTTTGCTTTTTTAAGGGTGATACGTTATTTCTTATAGGTATATTTGATCTTTTTATATCTCAAGAACATAGACGCGATTTTCATGTGAGTAAATATGCAGCTTGTATAACAGCAGAGAATTACCAACCATGGTTGTTCTATTTAGGTTTACTAACTTGATATTTTAAAAATAAGGTTACTCATAATTAAAATGCCTGCGCTTACTTCGTTTTATTCCCCAACTACAAAATTTTAATGTTATAGGCCCAGGTTTTGTTGGGATTTACTTTAAAAATGGTCATATAAAACTTTTATTTTCCCAAAATATTTGCTGGTCTATCCAAATTAACCTGTGTAATGACTGTAAGTCAACATAAATAATAGTTTTACGGACTAACTTAGCTCATATTCTCCATTGATGTTTTTTGTTTGCTTCTTTAATGTATTAAAAAAAATTATGTTGCAGGGGAGATGGTTTTCTTAAATAGAACTAATGTTTTTCTTTTAAGTCAGAAATTAAGCATTTCTGTGTGCTTCATTATGTTTCTCTTTAGGTTCTGGCTACCAAGAATGCTGATTAAATTGAAAGTTTGAGTTCAGTAACCACTATATTTTCACATTTCGGTAGAATCATCTGTCTTTTAAATGGCTTCTGATTTCCTTTTCTTAGAGTATTTTTTCATCCTGTTATATAATTTACTCAGTCATCAACATTTGTTTTCTTCTAAGGGCTTGTATGTTACGTGCTGGAAATACACAGAAGTGAACAGGACATAATGTTCGCCATCAAAGAGCCCTGATGGAGCAGAACACATAGGTGTATAGTAAGTCACTTTCAATTATTTTTGGATGAGATCAGGATATAAATAATAAACAAATAGCACTGAACTGATAAAATTTAAATCTCCCCTTTTGTTTTTAACTAGACAATATTTCAGATAGAATTGTTTTTTCTAGGCCATTTTAAAGCTTTTCTTTGTGAACTAGAGTCTGCAGAGTTAGTTTCCAAGAGAATCTAAGCAGGTTCTTCCCAATGTAAAGAGGTGCTATTAAGTAAATATGTAAAAAAACAAACAAACAAAAAAACTGTAGCAGCAAGAAAATGACTCATTTTCTAGTAGACTATTTCTTTTGATGTTCAGAAGATATTTTTAAGAATTTCATTTTAATTTATCTATAGTGTTTGAGTCAATGCCTTTGTAGAGAAAGTTCCAGAGAGTCAATGCTCTCTGGAAGAGAAAGAAGAAACATTTCCACCCCAGAAAGCAGGCATTTGTACCAGAAGTTGATAGTATTTTATTATCCTTTGAATGACAATAGATGGTTCCAGGTCTATTGTCCTTTAAATTCCAAGCCTTGTCCTTATTACAGGTTTCAGTAAAATTTGCTCAGAAATCCTTAATCGCATAGACACATGAAAATACTCACTTTCTGACATTGCTATCCACAACATGAATGAATATCTAATTTGTTTTCTTCTAAGTGCTTGTATGTTACGTGCTGGAAATACACAGAAAGAAGCTGGACACAAAAAGCTACATACCTTATTTTTCCATTTTTGTCACATTCTGGAAATGACAAAACTAGAGATGGGAATTTGATCAATGGTTTCCAGCAACTAGCATGTTAGGAGTGGTTGACTACCAAGGGCACAAGGAATATTTTGGGTTGATTTTGCTTTTCTGTATCTTGAGTGTGGTGATGGTTTCACAATGTATGCATTTGTTGAAATTCATGATTGTATAATAAAAAGTGTAAACTTAAAAAATAAAATGAAGTATAGGAAACTTATCTTCCTTTACCCCTCTTAATTTAAAATATAATTGCCTTAAATATTTCCTCTATATATATTGAGAGCATCCTCACACAAAGTTATAATTTTTATTTCAACGGTCAAACATAATTTAGAAAACTCAAAGAAGTTGTCTATTGTACTTACCCATAGTTTGCTCTTTCCATTGTTCTTTCTTCTTTACCAATATTCCAACATTCCTGGTTTATCACTTTCTTTTTGTTTAAGGAACTTCATTTAGCCATTCCTTAGGGTGGATATGCTGTTGACAATTCTCTTAGTTTGCTTTCATCTGAAAATAGTTCTCTTTCATTCCTGAGGATATTTTGCCTGGATATAGGTTTCTGGGTTGATGGTACCTTTCTTTCAGCACTTGAAAAATGTTGTTAGATACTTGCCAAATTTGGAAAGTTTTCAGTCATTCTTTCAGTACATTGTAAGCCCCACCTTCTTTTCCCTCTTCTTCTGGGACTCCAGAAGATGTGCTAGAGGTTTTGCTATTGTTCTACAGATTCTTGAGACTCTGTTCATTTTTCTCCAGTCTATTTTATTTGTTGCTTAGATTTAGTAATTTCTGTTGTTTTATCTCCCTGCTTACTGATTATTCATTCTCTCCCTTGCATTCTGCCATTAATCCTACTGGTTGATATTTTATTTTGGTTATTCACTTTTCAATTCAAAAATTTCCATTTGGTTCTTCTTTGTATCTTGTTTCTTGGTACCACTATGGCTAGAAACTGAAGGAGTATCTCATTCCTGCTCCCTTTATGGAACAGAGTGTGGGGGAGGTGGCCTTGTTACCAGTAGGTTATGGTAAAGGTTACTCAAGGCTTTTATGATACCACCTGGAGAAGGGGAGTTGGGCACTTTGCTCCACCTGGGTGGACAGGAAGTCTAGGCTCCCTATGTGGCAGGCATGGGATTGGGCTGCAGGTTTCTTTGTGATGTTTGACCAGAGTAGAGTAGTTATTATCTAAAACTTTTCTGTCTTATTGGTCTGCCTCTTTCCTTCTCCTTTGGCTAGAGTAGACTTCTTTGGGGACTGTTATAGTTTTTTGTTTTCATTGTGTCCATTGAAGTTTTGGGGTTGCCAGCTTCTCCAACACTGAGTCTGGGATAAATGAGGCAAAAAGAAAACCCATAAAGCTTACCAATATGCCATTACTTTGGATCTGAGGACCCTAGCTGGTCTGCTCTCATCTCTCCACATTTTAGAGTTTACTGCTTTATGTTTAATATATAATGTCTAGGGTTTTTAGGTGCGTTTAATGGGAGGAATGGGGAAAAGCACATCTACTCCATCTCTCCAGAAGCAAAATTATTTAAATCCCTTTTTAATTAAGAAGATGACTGTTCTTTTGGTTTCTAAAAATTTCTCAGTTCTTTGAATCAAAGTTATTTCCTAGTTTTCACTTTTAACACAAAGCTTTTAACACATATCTGTAGGTTTTCAAAAATATAAAAATTATCATTACTTGAAAGATATATATGTGTGTATTAAATAAGCAGAAAGGCAACTCCAGTCACAAATCCAACTTTGAGTCAAATATGAAGAGTAAAAGATGTGACATATTAGAGATATAGGTATAAAAATTCAGAAGAAGCAGGGAGTTTTATTTTCCAGACAAATAACAAGTGAATGTATAAAAAATTTTAATTCCTTAAGGCTAAAAATTAGAGGAATTTTAAAGCAAAAATTAAAATGCATACATGCTTAAAAGCACAAAAGGAAAAAATCTATAGAGAAAACTGTTATTTAACTATTATGCTGACAAAATGAAATCAAGAAGATTAAGTCTGACATCAGTAGTGGATTTTTATTCTGGTGAAAGCAAAGTCAAGGCAGACATTGGGTAGTCAAAGTGAAATAAATGCCCATAAGTCTACCAGAATTGTACATACTTAGTAGGAAATTAAACAAGTGGAAAATTTTTACGTTTCAAAAGAAGTCACTTCATAGTTTCTAAGAGAGACAACACTCACCAATTTTCTATTTTTAATGAATATGCCATTGTTCCTATAAACAGCTATTTTATTTTAGTTGACAATATCTCTGAGCCTATATACTCTATCACCTACTTCTTATTACTTGAACCTTTAACAGCAATGTTATTTTGAGCCCCTCTGTAGACTTTCTAGGTCAATGCCATTCAAAACCTTTTAGTTAATAGAGCCAGTTTTAGTTAAAATAGGTTTTGTGGATGCAACATTCCTTCATGGCTTTATTTTCCTATCTTAAAATATCAAATTGTGTCACTAAACTTCCTTGTTGATATAGCTTTTCCATGATTCTGGGATAATCTCATCCCTAGAGAAAAAGGGACCTGAGAATGCAAAGTCAAGAAAAACTTTTTAGCATTAGTTCCAAACCTCTCTAACTCTTTTCCTATTCCTGGCTCAAGAATGTGGCAGAGACTGCCTAACTGCTCACCAAACTCATGCTTTCTTCTACCTGGGCACATAACTGCATCACATTTCCTATTACCTATGGCAAATGTCCCATTTCCCAGTTAGCTTCAGACATGCCACTGAGTTCTGGACAGTGAAGTATGATCAAAGTTATCTGTTCCATTCCTGGTCCTGGGCCATGAAAATCTTTCACTTAGGATACCTCCATGCAATGGCATCCTCTCTTGGTTGCTACATGCAGGTGTGCTGAAAACTTTGAAATCCCCATGGTAAAATTGACAGAATTTTAAGATGGAAAGAGTGTGGCTCTCTGAATTATAACTTGAACAATTGGTTCTTATCAATCAGAAAACTCATATTAAACTTGCATGAAAAAACAAATTATGAGAAACTACAAATTTTGGTACTTTATAACAGTGATTATAATTACCTTATATTGTACATTGACCACAAACTCCTGCAATAAATTCCAGTCTAATAACTAGATCTCTGTCTTGTCCCTTGTTTGCTGACCCAAAATCTTAATTGCTCTATAGTTGCTCTTTCGGTTCTTCCAGAAATTGAATGCTGTTCTGGAAACCTATGCCATGTGACAAAGTGTTGGATAGAACTTCTAGTGTTAGGACAAGACTAGCACTAGGTGTTCTCTTCTTTTCCAAAACTGACTTGACATAGTTTATTGGCTTCCCTTTACTCTATACATGCTGTCCTTGGGATTCCCTTTTCCACATGTCTGACTCTAGAGAGTGCAAGGTAGCTACCATCTCCTTAAGGTCACATAAGCATTTTAAATTTTTAAAGTTTTCCTGTTTAGAATGAATAGATTCTATATTGTGCTTTAAAATTAAATTGGTAGAATTACTTCTATTTCATTTAAAATAAATATTCAGATAGTTCTCAACATGAAAAACCTAGTCTTTTAAACCTATTGAAGGAATTATAATACGTTCAATGAACTCATAATCAGCATGTAATTATGATAAGATTTGTAAGGTAGTTTCACCTACGTATTTAAGTGAACAAATACAATTCACTCTAATAAACCTTTAATAAATGAAGGTTCCTGTAATAAATGTTTATGTTTTCTATAGGCTGTGGTGAACCCTTTCCCCCAATCTTCCAAGTCTCCTTGAATTTGTGCCCTTGCTAGTCCCTCCCACATTAAATTTGTTACTAAATTCCCACAGTGGCTGGGAATGACACACAGCCTCCACTCTCAAGGCATGCAGCCTGTGTAAAACTCATGGCGAACTGTAGCTGAGTATAAGGGAAATAGATGTCTTCTTCCCTGGGAAGAGCCAAGGTGCAGCATAAGGCAGAGAGTGGTTCCTTTTCAAAGAATTTGGCCTTCAGAGCTGCTTTGAATCTTAACTCTGGCCAGACCAGAAACATGGGTAAGTGAAGGTTGAAAGAGACACCTCAATAGAAAGGTATGCCAACAAGTGCTATCTGTTGGCCAGCCAAGAAACTGCAAGGAGAAAAACTTCCCTGAGGCCTCTCTTAACCCAAAACTTTGAGAAAAAATCTGCACTCCATTAGTGAATTCTTGGACTGATTTTTATAACTTTAGCTGGGAAATTTTAAAGAATCAGAATAAATTGAATGAAAAATAAAAGAAGAGCCATGAAAAGAAAAACCTTCTGGACAAGAGAGAGAAATTGACCATAAGAGTAAATTCACCAATATATTCTGCCTAGACATCAGCAAAAAACTGCAAGTCATAGTAAGAATCAGGGAGAGATGACCCAGCCAAAAGAACAAACCAAATATCCTGACAAGATACAGGATTTAAAAGAACTAATCAATGATAATCCCATAAATCTCCTAAATCAATTCAAAGAGTATAAAGAAAACGTGACTAAAAAGATATAGATATTGAGAAATTACTAGGTGGGCATAAAGAACAATTTGAAAGCCTGCAAAGAAAAATAACAGAGTTTATGGGAATGAAAGACAAAATAGATGAGATTAAAAACACTTTAGAGGCATTTAGCAGCATATTTAATGATAGAAGACAGAATTAGTGACATCAAAGATAGAAGATATGAAGTTGAAAAGATGGGAGAATAGAAAGAAAAAAAAAAAGAATGGATAAAATGAAGTCTCAGCAAACTGAATGGCAATCCAAAATGGACAAACATATGTGATATTGGTGTTCCAGAAGAAGAAAGTGGAAAATGGGCAGAAAGAATATTTGAGGGAATAATGAACAAAAACTTCCCAACTCCTATGAAAGACATGAATATCAATATCCAAGAAGGACAACACACCCCAAACAGAATAAATCCAAATAGATCTACTCTGAGACATTTACCATTCACAATGACAAATATCAGAGATAAACAGAGAATTCTGAAAGCAACAAGAGAAAAGCAAAGAATCACATACAAGAAAACCTCAATAAGATTAAGTGCTGACCTCTCATCATAAGCTATGGAAGCAAGAAAAAAGGGGCATGATGTATTTAATGTACTAAAAAAGAAAAATTGCCAGTCAAAAATTCTGTCTCCAGAAATCATGCCCTTTAAAAACGAGGGTGAGGTTAAAGTCTTCACAGACAAACAAAAACTGAGAGAGTATTTTAAAAGGACCAGAACTACAAAGATACTAAAGGGAGTACTGCAGTCTGAAAAGAATAAACAAGGGTGACAGACTTGGAGAAAAGTGTAGAGTCTAAGATTATTAGGCAGAGTAATTTAAAGAATAAAAAGAAAGACAATAGTAAAATACAACAATGGAAGTCAAAAGAGAAAATGGATGATGCTAGTCATGTCTTAATAGTAATAACATGAATGTTAATGACTTTAACTCTCCAATCAAAAGACATGGACTGATGGAATGGATAAAAAACAAGCCATCTATATGCTACAAGAGACTCATCTAAGATGTAAGGACACAATGAGGCTAAAAGTGAAAGGCTGGAAAAAGATATTCCATGCAAACAGCAAACAAAAAAGAGCTGGAATAGTGATACTAATATCAGACAAAATAGATTTTAAAGGCAAAACCATTATGAGGGATGCAAAAGGTCACTGTATATTAATAAAAGGGTCAATTCACTAAAAAGAAATAACTATAATAAATATTTGTGCATCTAACCTGGGTGCCACAAGATACATGAAGTGCACACTGGCAAAACTGAAGGGAGATACAAACATCCTACAATAATAGTTGGAGACTTCAATATACTACTCTCAGCATTTGATAGACAGGATTAAAAAAACAGAGAGCTTAAATAATATTATAAGTGAACTAGACCTAACAGACACTTACAGAGCATTATACCCCAAAACAGCAGGATATATATTCTTTTTCAGGTGCCCATAGGTCCTTCTGTTGATAAACCACATGGAGGATCACAAGACAGGTCACAATAAATTGTAAAGACTGAAATTATACAAAACACTTTCTCTGATCACAACAGAATGAAGTTGGAAATCAATAATGGAGGGTAAAAGGAAACATTCATAAATATATGGAGATTATACAACACACTCTTAAATAATTAACAATTCAAAAAAGAAATTGAAAGAGAATTCAGCAAATATCTTGAAACAAATGAAAAGGAGAACATAATATATAAAAACCCATAGGACACAGCAAAGGCAATGCTGAGAGAGAAATATATAGCCTTCAAGGCTTACCTTAAAAAAAAGAGAGAGAGAGCTTTGAAGACCTAACTGCACACCTGGAGGAAGCATAAAAAGAACAGCAAACTAATTTCAGACCAAGCTGAAGGAAAAAAATAATACAGATCAGAGAAGAAATAAATGAAATTGAGAACAAAAAAACAATAGAAACAATAGAGAGAATCAACAATACCAAAAGTTGGTTCATTGAGAAGCTCAACAAAATTGACAAATCCTTAGCTAGACTGACAAAGAAAAAAGAGAGAAGATGCAAATAAAATCAGAAATGAGAGAGGGATATTACTTCTGACCCCACAGAAATAAGCGATATCATAAGGGGATATCATGAACAACTGCATATCAAAAAATTAGACAACCTAGACAAAATGCACAAATTTCTAGAAATACATGAAACACCTACACTGACCTCAGAAGAAATAGAATACTTCAATAAATTAATCACAAATAAAGGGATTTAAACAGTTATCAGAAACTTCTCAAAAAAAAAAAAAGGTAAAAAATTATAAAAACAGAAACATCCCAAAGATGAAAAGTCCAGGACCAGATAGCTTCACAGGTTAATTCTATTAATCATTCAAAGATGATCTAATACCATTCTTACTCATGATCTTCCACAAAATTGAACAGGGAGAATGCTACTAAACTTACTCTATGAAGCCAATATCACCCTAATACCAAAACCAGATAAAGGTATTATGAAAAAAGAAAATTACAGTCTAATATTTCTAATGAAAATGAATGCAAAAATCCTCAGCAAAATACTTGCAAACCAAATCCAAAAGCACATTAAAACAATTATACACCATGGTCAAGTGGGTTTTATCCCAGCTATGCAAGGTTTTTTCAACACAAGAAAATAAATTAGTGTCATAAACCACATTAATAAAATGAAGAAGAAAAATCACATGATCCTCTTAATTGATGCAGAAAAGACACTTGACAAAATAAAGCATCCTTTCTTAATAAAAACACTTCAAAAGGTAAGAATAGAAGGAAATTGTTTCAATATGGTAAAACGCATACATGAAAAACCTACAGCTAACATTGTACTCAATGGTGAAAGATTGAAAGCTTTCCCACAGTGATCAGGAACAAGACAGGGATACTCACTGTCACTGTTGTTATTCAATATTATGCTGTAAGTTCAAGCAAGAGCAATTAGTCTAGATAAAGAAATAAAAGGCACACAAATAGGAAAAGAAGAATTAAAGTTTCGCAATTCACTGATGATATGATCCTATATATAGAAAACCCTGAAAAATCCACAACAAAGCTACTCAAATTAATAGACAAGTTCAGCAAAGTGGCAGGATACTAGATTAATATAGCTACTGATGAGTAATCTGAGGAGGAAATTTAAAAAAAAAAACCCAGCAGTTCCATTTATAATACAGACTATAATGAAAGAATCAAATATTTAGGAATAAACCTAGCCAAGGACATGAAGTGCCTATATTCAAAATCTACAAAACATTGCTAAAAGAAACTGAAGAAGACTTAAATAAATGGAAGGGCATTCCATATTTATGGACTGGAAGACTGTCATTAAGATATCAATTCTACCCAAACTGATTTACAGATTCAAGGCAATCCCAATAAAAATACCATCAGCCTTTTATGCAGAAATTGAAAAACGAATTATCAGATTTCTTTGGAAAGATAATGGGGTCTGAATAACTAAATAGGCCTTTAAAAAGAACATAGTTGGAGGGCTTTCACTTTCTGATTTAAAGCATATTACTTAGCTACAGTGGTAAAAACAGCATGGTACTGGCATATAGTCAGACAAATAGACAAGTGGAACTGAATCAAGAACACAGAAATAGAGCCTCGCATCTACGATCAAGTGATTTTTGACAAGCCTGTCAAGACCACTCAGCTGGGCCAGAAGAGATTATTCAACAAATGGTGCTGTGAGAACTGGGTATTGCTATATAAAAGAAAGAAAGAGGACTGCTATCTCATACCTTATACAAAAATTAACTCAAATGAACCAAGGACCTAAATATAAAAGCAACAACCATAAAACCCCAGAAGAAAATGTAGGAAAACATCTTCAAGAATGTAGGAAAACATCTTCAAGATCTTGCAGTAGACAGTAGTTTCTTAAACTTTACGCCCAAAGCACAGGCAAAAAAAAGATAAAATATACATATGGGACCTCCTCGAAATTAAACACTTTTGTTCTTCAGAAAACTTTCTCAAGAAAGTAAAAAGGCAACCTAGTCAATGGGAGAAAATATTTAGAAATCATATATCTGATAAGGGTTTGATATCCATATATAAAGAGATCATTGACAAAAAAAAAACAACCCAATTTTAAAATGGGCAAAAGACTTGAATAGACATTTCTCCAAAGAGGAACTCCAAGGTCCTCCAAAAAGGAACTACAAACACATGAAAAAATGCTCAACATCACTAGATATTAGGGAAATGCAGATCAAAACTACATTGAGGTAAGCAGATGTGGCTCAAGCAATTGAGCTCCTGCCTACCACATTGGAGGTCCCAGGTTCAGTTCCCGGTGCCTCCTGGAGAAGATGAGCAAGACAGCAAGCTGGTGCAATGGGCTGGCATGGCAAGCTGGTGCAACAAGGAGACAAAAAGATGAAACACAATGAAAGAGACAACAAAGCAGGGAGTGGAGGTGGCTCAAACAATTGAGCACCCTTCTCCCACATGAAAGGTCCCAGGTTCAGTTCCCAGTGCCTCCTAAAGAGAAGACGAGCAGACACAGCACACAGTGAATGGACAAAGAAAGCAGTCAGCAAGGGCAAACAACAGGTGTGGGGGGAATAAATGAAAAACAAAATAAAAAATAAATCTTTAAAATAAAAACGACATTGAGATACCATTTCACTTCTATAGAATGGCCATTATTTAAAACAAAACAAAATGAAACAAAAAACAGAAAACTTCTGGACGGGATGTGAAGAAATAGGAATATTCCTCCACCATTAGTGGGAATATAGAATGGTGCAGCCTCTGTGGAAGACAGTTTGGCAGTACCTCAAGAAGCTGAATATTGAACTCCTGTATGATCCAGCAATCTCATTACTATGAATATATTCAGAAGAAATGAAAGCAAGGACATAAACTGACATCCACCGATATTCATAGTAGTGTTATTCACAATTGCTAAAATATGGAGCCAACCCAAGTGTCCATCAACCAATGAATGAATAAAGTGTGGTATACACATATAATGGAATACTACTCAGCTGTAAGAATAAATGAAATTGGGATGCATATGACAATGTGCATGAACCTAGAGGATATTCCATAGAGTAAAATAAGCCAGACACAAAAGGACAAATATTGTATGGTCTCACTAATATGAATGAAATACTATGAGTAAGCTCATCTAGGTAAACTCAAGAGTATAAATTACTAGGAAGTAGAATGTAGGTTGAGAATGGGAGCTGATGCTTAATATATGTAACATTATTAATAAGGTTAATTGTAAAAGTATGGAAATGAATAGAGTTGAAACACATAGTATTTCTAACACTACTGATTTATAATGTGATTGTGGCTGAAAGAAGTAGTCCATGGACATAAATGTCAATTGAAAAGAAACTAAAGAATAATCCAGGGAATTTATGCCATAGTGATTTCAGTGGTGGATTAAAATTGTGGTTAACAGTGTAAATATAAGAATGTTCTTTTTTTACAAAGTGCTAAGAATATGGTGATATATGGGGAAATTACTAATGCAACTTATGGATGATAGTTAATAGTAATAGTAAAATTACTATTAATACTACTAGTAATATTAACTATTACTAGTTAATAGTAATATTGTAATATTTTGCAACAATGGCAAGTAGATATTATTTCAATGCTAAGAGAAAACAATAAAGGAGTAAAAGGGGGTAAGAGATTTTTCCTTTTGGAGTAATGAAGCTTTCTAAAATTGACCAAGGAGATGACAGCACAACTCTGTGATGAAAACGAGAGCCACTGAGTATACATTTTGAATGGATTGTATTAATGCAAAGCATGGGACTGTATAACACAGAGAATCCAGTGGTGGAAGACGGACTGTGGTTAACAGGACAAATATGAGAAAGTTTTCTCATGGACAGTAACAAACATATAATATTACTATAGGATGTTAATAATTGGGTGGATTGGGAGGAAAATACACCAAATGTAAGATGGGGGCTATACTTAGTAATATTTTGAGATACTCTTTTCCATAGTATGTAAAAAAAATTTCACAACTATGCCAAGTGTTGGTGGTGGGGAGATGTATGGGAGCCTTATATGATAACATGCATGGGTTTTTTTGGTAAATTCACAAGTTTTACTATACATTTACTATTTATGTATGTTCATGTATAAGTAATATACTTTAATAAAATTTAATAAATATCACAAAGTTACTTACTTTTCAGTAAATATTGGAGTTATTCCTTCTCTCTATCTGGATTCTAAATAAATTGAAAAAAAAACATGAGTAGCAAATTGAGGTCAAAATATCACCTTCATTATTAAAAAGGCTAAGTTAGAGTCTCTATAGGAGCCAAATGAGTTTTATACTTAACATCCAAATAGAATTATCCTCCCCTTCAGAGGCAACTGGACAAGGGTAAACATCTCTAACCACAGGGAATTTCTCTGAAGGTTTTAAGACACAAAGGAACAGAAGAGGACTTTGGGGCAGGTTTGCTTCCAAGAGGCATAAAGAACATTTTATTCTTTCCAAACTGCCAGTCAAAGGTGTCATTTACCTCACACAGGGTGAGGTCAGTAAAAGGGCAAAGAGAATCCAGGAGTTAGAGCACTGGACTGCCTCCTTATGATCTTAGGCAGGACAAAAAATAGTTTTCTTCTAACAGTGAACAGATTTGACAAAAACCAACTATATAGATAAAACAAGTTTTGGGGGGATAAAAGTATATAAGTACTTTCTAATTGTCTCCATTTTATTTTTTATGCAGAATTGTGGCTGAGTGCTTTATATTTGTGGAATCACATGGTAATGACTTCTTTACATTTTCTCATTCAATTACACTGAACCTTTTATCCAATGGTTTCATTTATAATTTATTCAATGGAACACCAAATATCTGGGGCTCATTGCTAATCACAAAGTGCAAACTGAGTTTAAGTTACAAGCGTTTAGGAATATTCCAAAGTTCTTACCATCGTGTATTAGTTTTATAATTCCTTCTCATATTTTGAAATGCTGACTGGAAATCCTCCAGAAGTTTAAGTCCAATAAAATCCTTCCTCTGACATATATAAACAAAGGTCATGCTACCTTACAAAGATCCCAGGTCTTCTGCCCTCGTATTGATTTTTGCCTGATTGATACACCTCCTAATGTTAACTGCCTGAAAGTCCACTAATTGTGGGCCTTGGAACTATTTTCAAATATTTTACAATAAGAAAGAGTACCATTATAATATGGAACTGCTACTGTAAAGAACAGAACTAAGATATGGAGAATTTGGTTTTTGACGATGTTGTCAAGCTGATGGGGTAACCTAGCCTTGATATTTATCCTGCCTCTGTATTTTTCAACTACATGAGATGGTTTTTGTTGGGTTTTCATGATGGCAAAGATCATGAAAAATACAGGTAGGTATAATTATTCCCATGATATATAGCATAGGTTTATTTGTAGACCCTCATTTAGTAAGTGATAAAGGAAAGTTAAACACAAGCCTGTGTATCATAAACACAGCTTTAGGAAGTTCAGGCAAATGGTAGAATCCAAGGCTTCATTTCGGCTAGAACAGAGAATACACCTTAGTAGTGCCATAGTGGGTGGCAAATAAGACAGTAGGAACAATTTTAATTGGAAAATGGGATTTCTTTAATGCTAATTAGAATGTAGAATTTAACTGTAAGGTCACTGGAAATGCATGAGGCAGAAATGCTTTGCTGGCGGCAGTTAAGGAATAAAACCTCAATGTGTAGTTGTTCCCTATACTGTAAGTAATGAAAAGACAATAAATATAGGTGAAAATAGGAATTATGTGTCATCAACTACTATCATAATGCAGATATTCTCCTTGGAGGCAGAATGACTTTAACGGTAAGAAGTGCTACAAGAATACACATAGCCTATGAAAATGGAGCCAGGACAACTTCCACACTACCTATACCCATAGTTAATAAGCATTTAAAGGAAGGGTGCTATATGTGCTTTCAAACCTTCATACGCAAATTTGCCACAGATTTTCTTCAGCATCAGCATCATAGATTTGATTGGCTCTTTACACTAATAAGCAAACCTCTTTCAAACTCTAAGTTTATTTAACACTCTAGGTTTTTATATATACTTCCTATAGCTATATTTAACTCAACAATATAATCATATTTCATCACACAAATGACTGCTCTGATAGTTCTCTCACTCCCTTTTGGCCAAAAGGAAATGTAGCATTAATGCCACAGTTTATAGTTAGAAAGGATAGCTAAGGATCAGCTATTTATGGCTTGAGTATCACTTTTAGTGTTCCCAGGCATAGCATAAAAACTGAGAAGTGCTCTTCTGGTTTTGTTTTAAAAAAAACAAACCAACAAACAAATTTAAAAAAAGAAAAACCTGAGTTATGATGACTGAGTAAGTATCTCTGGGATCTGGGAGCAGTCACCAGAATGACTGTCTAGACATTGGTACTGCCAGGGGCTAGATAGTATAGTGATAAATGCCTTCAAAATGGAGGGTAGACAAATTAAACTACTGCCATATGCTTGACCCATAGAACAGTAACTCCAGTCTTTGGGCAATGACCCCCAAAGGACACACAGAGTTACTGGGGATGGTCAGTGAATTCTCCTGTGGGTCAAACATTTTCCATATGCGAAATAACTAGGATGGGACATATGTGGATTTACTTTCGAAGGACATAGATCTAATTAAGATTTATAAATACATTCATTCATAAATTTTTACAGCTTTAAAACTTTCTACTTTTGCTATTATGCTTTTCCTCAATCAAGCTATTCTAAAACCCAGCTATTAAATATGAGGTATGAAACTGCTGGTTACAAAAATGGAAATGGTATCTCCATACTAAAAGATATTTATTTTTTTCTTACTAAACTTTTAGCACATGGTTAATCCCCAATCCTTTCACATCCTTGGATCAGTTTAACACTATCTATGTAACAAAATCATACTTGTTTTGGCAGGTGGAGTAGAGACAAAGTATCATTAGACTGGGCTTAAAGCTCTAAATTGAAAAAGGACTACTTTTACATTTCCAGGCCAATTAATTCTGAACCAACCTGGGCAAACTGCTTCAATCTCTGTAGGAAGTAGGTATGTCCCTTTGGGACAATCTATAAACAGAGAAAAAATTCATCAAGACTCACCAAAGACTCTAAAGAAGTAATTGTTGATCGTGGCTGCATACGAGAATCACATGGATAGCTTTAAAAGCCACAGAATCTCAGGCTCACACTAGAACAGTTAAGTCAGAATCATGGGGTTGGAACTAGGCAGTAGTAACTTTTAAAACTTCCCAATGTAACTTTTAAAACTTCCCAATGGTCCAATGTTCTCCCAAGGCTGAGATCGGGGGCTCTAAGCTCCTTGCATTGGAGCAGCACGTCACATCAAGTGAGTGCCTAAGTGCTGCTCAAACTGAAAACAAGCTGAAAGAGTTCAAACTCACACCCTCTGACTCAGGACTTTTTTAGTCAGCAAAAGTTGTTGCTTTGGCCCTCACTGTATTTCAATAATCACTTTGCCTAGCCTTGATATCAAACACCCTATTGTTATATTTATCTTGAATCAGAAATGCCATACCACAGTTTGATCCTAATCTAAATTTGCTGCTCTGGGAAATATGGTTATATTTTTAGACCTTCCACAATAACCTATTGAACTGTTTATTGCAAAACTGTTGTGTGGAATTAGCTCATTGCATGTATCTGGGTGTGTTGTTTTTCTAGAATTTTCTGCAGTTATTTCAAGGGAGTACCTCCCAGGCAGAGTCTACCTGGAAATAGGTTTTCATTTGATAGAATCTTAATTCCAATAAATTTTTAATGAGTGTTCACTATATGCAAGACATGGTGCAATGTGTCCAAGATAAACAAAAAACTGTAATTAAAATATGGCTCTTTCAAGAAGTTCATACTATTTTGGGATGACCAGAGGGTAAGATTAGTAAAATAAAACAGAAGAAAATAACACAAATTGAAACAACTTTTTATTGGTTCTATGAAAATATTCTGCGAAAGCAGAGAAAAGGGTAACATATGGGAAGGAGGAGGAGATAGGATGCAAGAGATGGTGACAACTGAACTTAGTCTTTTTAACATGGGACCTTGTTTTCTTTTTTTTTTTAAAGATTTATTTTATTAATTTCTCTTCCCTTACCCTCCATTGTCTGCTCTCTGTTTCCATTCGCTGTGTATTCTTCTGTGTCCTCTTTCATTCTTGGCATCACTGGGAATCTGTGTCTCTTTTTGTTCCTCATCTTGCTGCGTCAGCTCTCCACGTGTGTGGTGCCACTTCTGGGCAGCCAGCGCTTTTTTCACACTGGGCTGCTCTCCTAGCGGGGTGCACCCTTGCGCATGGGGCTCCCCTATGCAGGGGGCACCCCTGCGTCTCATGGCACTCCTTGCATGCAGCAGCACTGCACGTGGGCCAGCTCACCACATGAGCCAGGAGGCCCTGGATTCGAACCCTGGACCTTCCATGTGGTAGGTGGACACTATCAATTGAACCACATCTACTTTCCAGGACCTTGTTTTCTGATTAATAAATATACATAGTAAAACATTTGGAAAGATGATAAAAAAATATCACTAGTAATCCCCAATACAGACAAAACAATGATATTACTTATAGGTATATGTGTGTGTCTGCGTTTATTACCATGTTATATATCATAGATACAGGTATACAAATACACATATTACACATTCATATGTATGTGTACATATATATGTATACCATTTAAAGATATACTTCTGTTTGTTATATATACACATACATATTCATTTGTTCATGCATGTACTTATTTTAATACCTTACTCACACTAGTGGGAAACCTGAGAGGAAGGAAATATCCACACTCTTCTTCCTGGTGCAGGCTCATAATCAATTGAGAAACAAAGAATAAATGATGGATGCTATAATAATGGCTTTACTATTGATATAGACTAAGTTGGAGAACATAGCTTGATGTAAAAGCCCCAAGGGCCAGATAAAGGAACTACAGAGTCATGTAAACAGCCACCCAGCCACAGGCAATTCTGAACTGGGCACACCATAGCCCACTGGGGTATGACCTGTTCCTGGAGGAGCAGAGTGGACCTAAGTGCTCTACTGGTAGGCTAGCTCCCAAAGGAATAAAGTTCTGTGTGTGTGTGTGTGTGTGTGTGTGCGTTTGTGTGTATGACTGTCTCCTGGAGTTGGCTAAGTAAAGGGAGAGGTGAAGGGAGGCCAGTGTTACCTTCTCAGGAAAGCTCACACTGCCTGGAAAGAAACATCAGGAATGGGAAGAACAATTCTCCTCTAAAATCCTCCAGGGTTTTGCTCTTAGCCATTTGGGCTTATAGCCCAAAGTCAAACAAGAAAATTGAATTTGCCCAATTCTATGGATCACCATCCACAAACCCCTGAGGTTGTACAGAGCATAACCTGTATGGCCACACAGCAGCTTTGACGGTTAAACAGAGTGTGATTTTCTCCTCAGTTTAAGAGACCTTTCCCCAATACTGACCACTGCACCGTTCCTTATTCAGGAGGATAATTTAAGGCTTACCCCAATGTTTTAGTTTGCTAAAAGCTGCTGGGAGCAATATACCAGAAATGGGTTGGCTTTTACAATGGGATTTATTAGGTTAAAAGCTTACTGTCTAAGGCTGTGAAAGTGTCCAAATCAAGACATCATCAGAAAATCCATTCCCCTGTGCTGCAGCTGTGGGCAATCAGGCACATGGTGGCATCTGCTTGTCTCTCCCCTCTCTTTCAGGCCTTGTTGCTTTCAGCTGCTGGCTAAAGTGGCTTCCTCTCAGTTTCTGTGTTCCACTGATTCCAGCATCTGTTTCCCAGGGCCTTCTCTCAGCTTCTGGGTTCCTCTCTGTCTCTTTATTATTCCACCATTTATGAAGGTCTCCAGTAAGAGAATTAAGACCCACTCCGGGTCATGGAATATAATCAAAGGTCCTTAGCTGAAGTAATTTAATCAAAACGTCCCACCTACAATAGGTTTACATGCACAGGAATGGATTAGCTCTAAGAACAGGATTTTCTGGGGTCCACAAAAGCTTCCAACTGCTGCACCCCAGAAATCATGATGGTGGTCAGAACTCAGAACTATACCCAAAGATTTCTGAACTAAAGCTACTATTGAGGCTTTTGAGGCAGATGCTTGCAAAGTCCTGGTGAGTCCATTGCCTCTGCCATCTGGTCCTCTGAAGTTTAGACCATCTCCTTCTTCTTCTTCTTAGTCCCATAAATTCATTGAGCACAGTGATATCCACACGACCAGCTAAAATAATTATCACTTTGAAACTTGCCCTAAAATTCTTTAGTATTTTCTACTCTTGAGCTTTTGGACTATATGCATAATTTAAGGCCAAATACTCCACAGTTTCCACCTTGGTCCTGAATGCAGATGGAGTGCCACCTACTGTTGTCTGAGGCACAAGATCTTAAGCCTTAGTCACACTATACTTTAATAATTTAAAGTTGGAATCGTCCTAGTGCTCTGTGGCTCACGTGTAACTTTTCTGTCTTGCTGTGGACAAGCAGCCAATAATCCCAGTTTAGCCTAGCTGGCAATACCATTGCAAGCTGTGCCTGCATTGTAATAACCTACAGCAGCTTGCAGCCTGAAGTTTTAGCACCTGCCAAAGGCTCTGCCCTTGCTGCAGCCCTTGCCTTGTGTACACGTGTCCTACATACAGTTCAAGATCAAACTGCACTCTGAGGCCACCTGTACTGGCCTTTGCCTTTGGCCCTGTCTCTACAGAAAGTCTCTTAAGGTCAGAACCACAAGATGTTGCATTCACTTGGCAAAGTAAAAAATATCAAGTATCCTAAAAACTCTTGCCTAAGCCCCAACAGTTGAAAGTTAACTGCGCAAAGTAAACACCTATCTGAGCTATATAATCTTTACAAACCACCAATATCAAAATTCCATGCTCAGACACTAAAAGCGAAGTTTGTACCAGAAGTTTCATTCAAACCATATGCAATTTGCTTTCTAAATGCTTGTCTCTTTTCTCAGTGTTAGCAGGCATTGCACCAAATACAGGAGTCAGTGAGGCAAAAATATATAGACATAGATCCTATATAGATATATGCCATGTATTATTTATTTTACACAATTGACATCAAAATATTCAGAAAGTTTTACATTCTGAGTTTTTAAATTAAAAAGTTAAACATATATTTATATCATTATTGCAAATAAAAAAATAAAATATTTTAAATCAAAGTGATACCTGAACCTAGTGAAAACATGAAACAATATAGAAAAGCTACATGTCCCTCCCTATCCCCGATTTGACTATCCAAGGATAACAATTTTTAATTCCTTTAACTGCTTCTTTTTGCTGTTTTTTTCTATATCTAAATAATATCTTATACTGTACTTCCTTAATTTTTCAATTTTAGAAGTTATTTATAAAACTCCTATCATGAAGGAGTTTATTTTATCATTGATATTCTGCCATCCTCCTACCAAATTTATACCATTTTATCAATTTATAATTATCAATTTATATTATTACATCAAAATTTTTAGTTATATCAATAAACTATGTAAATATAGTTTATCTGGCAGTCAGATAGCTTATTCTTGTGCATCCTTTTCATTTTCCTGGAGTTTCTAATTTCCTTTTTTCCTCCTGTATCTGTCTTTATCTTAATATTATATTTCAACTATCCATGCTATCAGACATTCTATGGAACTTTCTATTTTTTACTGACTTTTCCCTAGAATTCTCTTTCACCTGGACAAGTTGCTTTTTTAGGATTGCTTCAAGATAGTCATATTGAGATTTTCTGTTGAGTAGGATGTCCTGTTTCCTGGATCTCAAGTCTTTGTCTTTCTTGGATTATCCCCTTGTTTTGCTAGAGTAAAGATTGTGTGGGAAGTGACATTTCTGAAAACTTGCATTATGAAATGATGATAACATGGCTAGACATAAAATTTTAGTCAAAAATATAATTCTTTCAAACCTCTGAAAGTATTGCTCCCCAGGATTTACTGAAATATTTTAAAGATTGGATAAAATAATGCATATAAATTAGCTAGCCCAGTGACTGGCTTATGGAACAAGCTCATAAAAATTCGTTATGTTGGGAAATGGACTTTGGCCCAGTGGTTAGGGCGTCCGTCTACCATATGGGAGGTCCGTGGTTCAAACCCCGGGCCTCCTTGACCTGTGTGGAGCTGGCTATGCGCAGCGCTGATGCGCGCAAGGAGTGCCGTGCCACGCAAAGGTGACCCCTGCGTGGGGGAGCCCCACGCGCCCATGAGGAGAGCCGCCCAGCGTGAAAAGAAAGTGCAGCCTGCCCAGGAATGGCGCCGCCCACACTTCCCGTGCAGCTGACGACAACAGAAGTGGACAAAGAAACAAGATGCAGCGAACAGACACCAAGAACAGACAAGGGGGGGGAGGGGGGAATTAAATAAATAAATAAAATCTTTAAAAAAAAAAAAATTCGTTATGTTGATGAAAGTTCATTCATGTCCTGCTTGTTATATGACTTTCCTTGTGATTTCCCATAGATATAATTATTTGATAAATAGGTCCACTAAAGGTGAAAGGATCTGAAGAGCTTCGTTCAAATCAAAGTTGCTGATGTGTACTATTATCTCAGTTGACTTGTTTGTAAACAAGTAAGAGAGAAGATGGGAATGACTATATACAAACTGGGAGAATAGTTTAGGATATAGATTATTAATATTCTAGATAGAATATAAGCTGGAAAGGTGCCTATACTGGAAAAAAAAATATTTTTTCACTAGCTATAGATTCACAAGATTGTGAAATACATGTATACTCAAAAAATACTATAATAATTGATCATCAGTGGTAGAGATAAATGTTTAAATGTATGATTTAGGTGCAGCTCAATATATTAATTTATTCCACTGATCATTCATTTAATTTATATGTTCATTTATTTATCAAATAATTATTGAGTTCCAGTTAAAACACTGAGGCTACTAGGAGAAAATAACTGCCCCAATTCTTGCAATCTTGTCTCTATTGCCTAATTCATTTGGAAAAATAAGGAACACATGAAATTAGAACAGAAGAAGATGAATGCCCATTGCTATTACTGTCTATATAGATTAGTCCCTTCAATTCTAAGAACCAAAGTCAAGAATATAAACCACTGCTGTCTGATAGAAGCAGAATGCAAGCTACATATGTAACTTCAAATTTTCTATTAGCCACATTTTAAAAAGTGAAAATAAATAGGTGAAATTAATTTTAGTGTTTTAAACTTAATATATCCAAAAGCTTAACATTTCAACAGGTAATCAATACTAAAAATTATCAACCTTTTTCATAACAAATCTTAGAGATGAATCACATTTCAAATGCATAAAGTCACATGTGGTTATTGGCTACTGTATTGGACAGCACAGAATACAGGATATCTGTATCCTTAATAATTTATAAAATGCACAAAATGTATTTGCTCAAATAAAACTTTATGAAACAAATGAATGAATAAGTTAATTAATAAAAAGAACAAATGATTTAGTGGAAAGGAGTTATATTAGCACTCTTTTGTTGCCAATAAAGAAAATCCAATTCAAAATTTTTAATCAAAAATGGGGAATTGATTCATTCACAAAATGAAAATACTAGGAGATTCAGGTGCTTGAAAGATGCAGATTGGAAATCTTCCTCCACCCACACCCACCCATTGTCAACATCTCTCCATCTTCTTCTTTAACATTCCTCAGTCTACCAGCTAGAATCAGCTTGATTTTTCTACCCATAGTATCAGTTCTGTAACAAAGTGAAAATGTATTTTTTTTTTTGTTCATACTATGTGTCTAGCACAAGATGTGACCACTCTCTGACCCTGGAATAGGAATGTTCCATCTTGTTGCATCCTTCCACAATTACCATGGCAAGGGCAAGAGGAGATGATCACTCCCGACTGGCTCTTAAATTGTCTGCCCAGCAGTGCCACCCATCAGTAATGGTTGTATTTCACTGAGAAAAGCAAGTCAGATGGTCATACTTAACCTCAAGGGGTTGGGACAGTCTTGTCATTTTCCTAGGAGGAGGAAGAACTGGAAAAAAATATGATGAGTAACATTCACTATAATCTTCATCCTTTGGCAAAAATCCCTAAAAATTAGCAAAGATGACTCATAATGTGTATTCTTCCACTTTAGTAATCTCAGTGGAAATAAAGTGATTCTTACCCAGTGGTTTCAATGGCAATTTAAATTTACTACCTTACAGTTTTGGAGGTCAGAAGTCCAATATGTTTCACTGGACTGAAATCAAGATATTGGCAAGACTGAGTTCCTTCCAGATGCTCTAGGAGAAAAACTACTACCTTGTTTTTAGCTCCTTCTGTAGGATTCCTGTATTCCTTGACTCAAGGCCTCTTCTCCATTTTCAAAGCCATTTCAAAGATTTTCAAAGATTTGTAGCATCTTCAAATCTCTCTCTGACTCCCTCTTCACTTAAAGGGACTCATGTGATTATATTAGGTCCACCTGGATAATCCAAGATAATCCATTTCTCATAAGGTCAGCTGGTTGGCAATCTTAATTATGCCAGCAAACCTAATTCCTCCTTGTCATATAACACATCATATTCATAGCTTCCAGGGATTAGGATGCAGAGATCTTTGGGTAGCCATTATTTTACATACCCATGGACATCGAGAAAAAGCAGGATATTTTGGCAAGAAAGAAAGGAATTATCATTGGAGAATGAAGGAACAGCCTGATAGAGAAAAGTTAATGTTCATTTGAAATTCTAAATTCTAAATGTTTTATCTTTATGCTATCTTGGCACACTCAGATAACACCTATCTGCTGGCTTACATAAGTGATTCAGAGATGCCCAAAAGTGCTCTATAATAATTTGGGAGCCTCCTTGATTCCTCCTGACCTATATCAACTTTTATTCGCTATTTCTCCAGTTTCTGCTTCATGATTTCTTCTCTCCTTTGTAACATAGATCTTGCCTTTTGGAGTTGGTCTGTCCAAATTCTTCTTCTGGTTTCTCCTCTGAGTTCTTGCCTTTGATTACCAGCATGGAAATCCTTGCTTTTGGATTCTTTTTGTGAGAATTTCCTATTCATCCTGGTTCCTCAAGAAACAGCACCCTCTCTAGAATGGGGCCTAGGTATTTTTCCGTGAAGAGGGGATTTGAAAAAAATGGAGAATAGTCTAGAGTAGCTGTAGTGGGAAGATGAGGCAGGAAAGAGCTTGAGATCTGATTATGGAGGGCATTGCAGGAAGGAGTCAGGGCTAAGTAATTTAGGTTTAAGAGTTTGGATTTTATGAGTACAAGACTGGGAGAGTTTAGAGAAGAAAGAAAAAAAATTATAATAGTTACATTTTTTCTTTTTTTCACAGCTTTATTGAGGTACAATTCAGTGATTTTTAGTAAATTTACAGATTTGTGCATTTTTCACCACAATCTAGTTTTATAACATTTTCATCACTCCAAAAAAGATCTCTCTTGTCCATTTATTGTCATTTTCTCACTCCCATACCCAATGCTCAGCAACCATTCATCTACTTTCTTTCTTTATAGAGTTGTCTTTTCTGAACATTTCATAGAAATGAAATCATATACTGTATATTTTGTGTCTAGTTTCACTTTGCATCTAGTTTTTTTCACTTTGCAAGAGCTAATATTTAATAAAGGCTTACTATTTTCTGGGCATTCAGATGATTCTTTACTCATATTAGCTCATTTTCTCCTCACAGCAGCTTTGTAAAATAGCAGTTCACCCTCATTATCAGGGATTCTGTATATGCAAATTCACCTTATTATTAAAATATGATTGGAATTTCCAAATCAATATTTGTGGTACTTTCAACGTCATTCACATATATTCAGAGTGGCAAAAAGTTTGAGTTGCTTGACACTCACCATCCCAGCTGAGGTAGAACAAGATTATATTCTGAGTTCTTTCTCCAGCTCTCATATTGTAAATAATTGTCCTTTTCTTGGTATATTTACTGCTATATATTTTGTAGTTTTGTGCTTTTGGGTGGTGATTTCACTGTTTAAAATGCCCCCCAAGAATAATGAAGTACTGTCTAGTGACGCTAAGCCCCAGAAGGTTGTGATAGGCCTTACAGAGAAAATGTATGTTAGATAAGCTGCTTTTAGGCATGATTTATAATGTTGTTGGCTGTGTGTTCAATGTTAATGACTCAATGATACATATTAAATAAGCTGCCTTCAAACAGAAATGTACATGGAACAAGCATTACTCAGTTGATGAAAATTTTGTCATCAGAGCCTCAGAGGAAATTAGGTTTGTATTTCCTAGGAGATACGCTTCAGCATAGGCTAGTCCAGTATTCTTGGAAACTTTATAGAACATAACTACTAAGAATAAAGAGAATTAACTATACTATTGTATCTATTTTATAGATGAGAGGATTGGGGTGAAATGACTTGTACAAGGTCACATGCCTACAGCACTATATCCTAAACAACAGCACAATAGCTTAAAGTTAGGCTATCCCACTACTCCACTAAGCCTTCACCACCCCTTTGTGTCATGATCCATATGTATTTCAGAACAATAACACAAAAAATGAATGGGAGATATGAGGGACTGGTAGCACAGGGAAGAATTGAAGGCTATTTTCATCATCTTAATGTTAATTGAGAGAAGATTTGGTCTGGATTAGCTAATAAGCAATAGGAATAGATAGGAAAAACAGAAGCAAGGTGATAGAGTACGGACTTAGAGTGATTTGAATTAGAAATCCAGTTCCTTCTTTCCCTGTGATTGATTATCACCAAATAATGTAACTTCTCTATCCTTACTTTCTTCAGCTCAAAATTGGGGATGATGCCTGATTGATAAAAATGTGGTGAAATGAATGCATGTAAGGCCACATAGCCTGAGGTATTCCAGGGGGGGGTCCTACAGGGTGATCTTTACATGTCTGCTGCTGTTGCTTATGGCTAGAGCAGATATTTGAAGGTATGAGAAAGGGCACAATCAAAGACAAAGATTTAGCTTAAACAACAGAGAGTATAAGGTTAGGGAATGTAGTTTGAGGATTTGGATTCACAGGGGAGGATGATGAGTCTGGCTTGGGCCATACTGAATTTAATCTACTGTCAGGAGAAACAAGAACAGACATCCTCCTGACAAGTAAAATTCTGGCATGAGCTTTGATAGTCAAGTAAGTTTTGAAGCCATGGAATTGATTCAGGAAATGTTTCACAGACTTGCAGCAAGAGTTGTAGCAAGGCCTATACTGAAAGTCAATTCATCATTATATTTTTGTCTTCTGATGAATTTCCATATCTAACTATTAATCTGTTGAGGCAGGAAATGATCCTAATCTGAGGTTTCCTACAGAAGGGCACTGATGAGTTTGCTTAATCAGGGCTCAGAATTAGAGGAGATAGGAAGAGAAGAAGGTAGGCAGGTAGGAAGGTAAGAAGGGGAAGGAAGAATGGAAAGAAGGAAGGAAGGGAGGGAGGGAGGGAGGGAGGGAGGGAGGGAGGAGAGAAGTCAGGGAGGGAGGGGAGGAAGAAGGAAGACAGAGAAGGAAAGCAGAGAGGAAGGGAAACATTTTCTCTGGAAACTCATGAGAATCAAAATATTAACACAAAGATCAAGTAAGCATATTTCATACCCAAAGCATACTAAATAATGTGCACCTGGGATCATATAATATAAAATTGTTAATCTTACAAAACAAATTGTAAAATAATACCATTTAATCAGGTATGGTTTAGAGAGGTAATCTAGGCCTCATTTAAAATTTTCTTAGTCCCAGTATTAGATGGGATCTTTAATTTAGTTTTCTTGAAAATAATATAACAAAACTCCCTTGGTTACACATTTGCTGGGAGCCTCCTGTGACTATAAATTGCCTGGGGTGAATTACTACAAAAGGTACATTAAAATAATGGCGTTAAGTTATAATTTAGAATTAACAAAAGGATTGAGACCAATAAATAAGAACAAAACGCATTATGAAACAAAATCCCTCCTGTTTTTCAGAGCACAGGTAACATTAGAGACAACAGGCAAGAAAGCACGTGGTGTTTCTATTATCACTTGGTGATTGTTGGGAGTCATCAAACAAGAGGACAGAAGGGATTTCATCAGGTGTGACAAGCTTTCAAAAGAGTCCATATAAGCAAAGAGTGATTCAAAGGAATTTATTGCCAGTACATCTCTCACAATCCATGAAAAATCAGATAAACAAAGAAACAAAATCATGTATGGAATAACTTTTGACTACACCATAATTGTTTATTGGGAATAAGATATCATAAGATAAAATAAAATTATTTTGTGAATCTTGTGAAAACTATCTTTATTATATAAAACATAAAGAAATTGGGGAAGCAGATGTGGTTCACGAGACTGGGCTCCCGCGTACCACATGGGAGGTCCCTGGTTTGGATCCCAGTACCTCCAAAAGAAGACAGAGAGCTGACACGATGGGTGACCATGGATAACTGACGCAACAAGAGACATAGGGAGGAAAAACATAATAAGAAACATAACAAAGCAGGGTGTGGAGATGGCTCAAGAGATTAAGCACCTCCCTTACACATCAGAGGACCTGGTTTAGGCTCCCAATACCTGTTAAGGAGACAAGTAAGTGGAAGAGATACAGCAAATGCAAATAAATAAAATAAATCTTTTAAAAAAACAAAAAACAAACAAAAAATAATAAACATGCTTTTTCTCTAATTCAGTTCTCCACACAGGAAAAACAACAGAGCAAGATTTTTACATTGTCAAATGTTTAACAATAAAGTATTTATATATTAATATTCATTGGATACTCCCCAAAACACTTTTTTAAAAGCTTCATAATATAATAAAGATTAGAATATCAAAATCTTTTTTCCCAGACATTGGTTACCTGGCAATTGGCCTGGCATCAACAATTTTTAGAGTCTAAGTATA
Organism: Dasypus novemcinctus; assembly: GCF_030445035.2. NCBI lineage: Eukaryota > Metazoa > Chordata > Mammalia > Cingulata > Dasypodidae > Dasypus > Dasypus novemcinctus. Next base: position 51,852,426 of record NC_080673.1, on the reverse strand, counting down.
TTTTGGTAAACAGAGAAGAGTGTGGAAATACTCTTTAAGAAATGAAGAATATTTCCAATCAACTCATTCCGATGTAAGTAAGTCGTTGGATACAAGGTATTATGGATTGAATTATGTCCCCCACAAAGTCTTTTGGGTGTGAACCCATTTGTAAGTGTTATCTTTGAAGCTGTCATTAAATAAGGTAAAGCCAAATTGAATCAAGGTAGACTGTGATCTATTATGAATAGAGCCCTTATAAGCAGAGGAAATTTGAACATAGTTGTAGGAGAGAAGGGGCAGATGGCCATGAGACAGAGTAAAAAAATAAGCTATGAAATGATGGCACGCCATCTCTAGAACCCTCCTGACTTCAGAGAAAGCATAATTCTGGAGACACCTTGATTCTGGCTTCCACCTTCCCAAAATATGAGATAATAAATTACTGTTGTTTAGGCCAAACAGTCTGTGGCATTTCTTATAGCAGTGCTGGCAAACTAAGGCACAAGGCTTATGAGAAAATGTTAAATAGCACTTTTTAAAAATTTATTTGTTTTTACAAAGAGCAATATACTTCAGGCATGATTTTGGAAGGGTGTTTTCAAATTTAAGTAAGTACAGAATTTCTTTTGGTAAGCGTGGTCCAAGAATATTCAATTTCTGCTACAAAGAGTACTCTTACATCTTGTCAGTCTTTGCATGACACTGACTTCTGGCTTCTATCCCAATGTAATTACTCAATCCACTTCATGTTTGGAAGTGCATAATAAAGACAAGATATAAAGGGATATGTGAAAAGATAAAGACATTTGTCTCAATATCTGGCAAAGTTTAATTTTTCTAGGTACTAAAGAGAGTAAAATGCAGCATTAGCATGCAAAATCAGCACATACAAAATTTCTTGTATTCATTGAGCTTGGAACTTCACTCCTTTTCCCATAGAATATTAGCTGTGCCTCCTAAGCAAGTGAATTCTAAACCACACTTATTTAACATCTTTGAAATGAATAGAACGATCACTCAGTGTCTTTCTAATTCTAGACATCTGAAAAGTAGGAATATATATGTACCTAAGATGTATGACTTCTTTCTACTACAATGAAAATTATGTTTATTTTCAAATTTTGGCTTTTTAAAAATAATTCAGTAAGGCAGGGATGCCAGATTGCTGAAAGCTCATTAATACAGTTCTCCTTTTAAAAAGAAAACTTATTTGGAAGATTAGTACTTGTTTAAGTAGCTATGTTTGAAAACTTTAAAAAGCAAACATGATCATTTATGCAGAAGGCAAGTTTGTATGTGTGTGGGACGGGAGGGTATTGATTTTAAAATCAAATTTTTTATCAAGTACCGAGGTATAATAGAACTGTCATTCCAAAGTGAAGTAGCAAATCACCATTAGCAGATTTTTGAAGAAAAATATTTTGAAGAACCTTTAATCAAATCAATCTCATGAAAAGGGATCTCTGTTTAGGGAGGCGGAGGAATTTGTGAGGTGTTGGTCTTTGGGGAAAGCTGTACATGGAGTTCCCTTTCCTCTAAGTTTCCTTCTTTCACCTAAAACCTAATTATGGAATTGGGAAGAGCTTCTCTGGAGCATTCTGGGGTAGGTAGGAGGATTAGAAGCTGAGTTTAGCCTGGGAAATCCTGAAGGAAAAGGATAGTTAGACTAACCTCTCTGTTTTCAAAGTCAAGAGAGTGCTGCTCTCTCTCTGTTTGGCAGGGGAAAGGAAACAAAAGTATTTTCTGTGGACAGGACATTGGCCAAATAAGAAAGGGAAAGAGTGAGCTGGGACAGAACCATTTTAAGTGCTTCTGCTCAAGAGGATTCCTGGTAGAGAGAGGGGATTCCAGGAATGTTACTGTGTTGAGTAGACTATCATAGACCCAGGGGCTAGAAAATGAAAAGCAGTCAATCAAAAGAAAATGGTGGGAAGCGGCTGTGGCTCAATCAGTTGGCTCCTGTCTACCATATTGGAGGCCCTCGGTTCGTGTCCCAGGGCCTCCTTGTGAAGGCAGGCTTGCCTGCATGTTGCGGAGTGCCGCCTGGCCGGCAGGCGCCATGGGGCAACGCTGGGCCGGCAGGCACTGCAGAGAGCCGACTCAGCAAGGTGACACAACAAAAAGAAGGGAGACAGCGAGAACACAGAAGAGCCCACAGCGAACACAGAGAACAGAGAGCAAGCAAGTCACAAGGGGGGAGGGGAAATAAAATAAATACATACAGACACAGAAGAACGTACAGTGAATGAACACAGCAGACAGCACGCAAAAAAAAGCCACAAGGGGGGAATTAAAAAAAAAAAAGAAAAATGGTGCAGTGTAAGAGACCTTCAGAGAACTTCGAAAGAGTTCACTAAAGTACATTGAATAAGCAAAATGTCAATTTTAAACATCTGCCAGGCACAGAGAGCTTGAAGGCAGCTTAGGAGGATATCAACCTGATTAAAGACTTTTGTTGTTTGTTCCTCTGACCTTGGAGTATCAGAAACTGGGAAGCAATGGAAACTGGGAGGAGGACAAGCTGAAGAGCAAGCCTCAACCTAGGGGTAGTGACAATAATTTGACATCAAATTAATATCTAGGACTGGATATTCTGTTTACTAGATTGAACTGTGGCTGTGAAATTAAATGACTATAGGATGTCTATTACCAAATAGTGAGCAGAAAAGCTATGGCATCTTTTGCAGTTTTCATCTAAGGATAGAGTGAAATAAACTTCCTGGAGTTTTAAAGAAATGGTTGGGGATGAAATTGAAGCTGCATTTGTTTTTGTTATTTTTTTAACTTTAATTTAATTTTTTAATTATCTTTTTTTTATTCCCCCCTCCCCCGCAACTTGCTTGCTGTTTGCTCTGTGTCCATTTACTGTGCAGTCTTCTGTGTGTATTTATTTTTTTATTTATTCCACTCCCCCACCTTGTCACTTGCTTGTTGTCTGCCCTCTGTGTCCATTCACTGAGTGCTCTTCTGTGTTTTTAATTGTCTCCCCTTTTGTTGCATCACCTTGCTAAGTTGGCTCTCCACGGCACTTGTGGGTTGGTGGCACTCTGCAGCGCTTGCGCGTCGGCAGCTCTCCGCAGCATGCGGGTGAACCTGCCTTCACAAGGAAGCCCCAGGACATGAACCCAGGGCCTCCCATATGGTACACAGGAGCCCAAATTATTGAGTCACAGCTGCTTCCTTATCTTTTTTAAAAAGTTAATAAATCACACAAACATTACATTAAAAAACATAAGAAGTTCCCAAAAAACCCACTCCCCACCTCCTACCCCCATTATTTTTTAATTGCATTTTTTGAAGATACATAGGTCACAAAATATGTTACATTAAAAAATATAAGAGGTTCCCATATACCCCACAACACGCCTCCACCCCACTCCTCCCACATCAACAACCTCTTTCGTCATTGTGGCGCATCCATTGCATTTGGTGAATACATTTTGCAGCACTGCTGCACCATATGGATAACAGTTTACATTGTAGTTTATACTCTCCCCCAGTCCATTAAGTGGGTTATGGCAAGATATATAATGTCCAACATCTGTCCCTGCAATATCATTTAGGACAATTCCAAGTCCCGAAATTGCCCTCATATCACATCTCTTCTTCCCTCTCCCTGCCCTCAGCAACTACTGTGGCCAGTTTTTCCACATCAATGCTACAATATCTTCCATTACTAATTACAATAGTTCCATAGTAGAATATCAGTAAGTCTACTCTAATCCATATTTTATTTCTCCATCCTAAGGACCCTGGGATGGTAATGTCCATTCCACCTCTATATTAAGAGGGGACTTAGATCCCACATGGATGATGGATGCAATTCTCCTGCTTGCAGTCATAGGCACTCTCAGTATCCTGGTGTGGTGGTTGACCATCTTCACCTCCCAGTTAGCTGACCTGGGTAAGTCCAACAAACCAGAGAGTAGGAGATGGAACTATGCTGAGGCTCAGGGCCCAGCTGGCACATGGGCAGTCCAGAGATGCAAGTCTCCTGAGCATACACCAACCCTAGCGCCAATCACGTTTTCAGTAAAAGTGACAGAAGAGGCATGTGTAGAAAGGACACATCTGAGTCCAATTCCACCATACTCAGGAACACAAATTCCAAAGTAGGACCTACTGAAAAGGCACTGACCTCCAAAGCATGTGCCATGACCATAGAACCTGTGGGTCTCTGTAGCCCTCAGAAGCACCAGCACCTGGGTTTGAATCTACTTTGGTTGTCTCTGGGATCCTGCTGAGCTGTGTGTAAGTGTGACCCCTCTGACGACCTCCTGACTTTTTTTTGAAGACTCTTAGCCATGTAAACTGATTCGTCTTTGCCATTTCCCCCTTTTATTCAAGGTCAAAAAGCAGTTCTTAACACATGATCCTACATGTAGACTGAGATATTTTGCAGGTCTGAGTTGACCCTTTTGTTCAATGTCTTTTTGTAGTTGCATCATTAGTTAGTGTTGGTAGTAATCCCATGGCACCAGGGAATCATGTCCCATGCTGGGGGGAAGGTAATGCATTTACATGCTGAGTTTGGCTTAGAGAGTGGCTACATTTGAGCAATGGAGGCTCTCAGGAGGTAACTCACCCTGCAGCTCTAGGCCTAGTTCAAATTTCAGGCACACAGGCTCCTAAGCATAGTCATCAGTATCAAGGGCTCATCATTGGACCATCCTTCTTCATTGGTCTTTGCCATTACACTTGGGGGATTGTTGCTGTTCCATTGGGGAATGTGACAGATCTTCCCTGGGTAGTAACTCGGCATTCCCTCAGTTATCGTTTGTAACTGTATATCTATGAAAATAACCAGTATATATCTGAACATTTCCATGTACCCTGTATACATGCTCTGGAGAACTCCCTCCCAACCATGTGCCCTCCATCAAAAACACCCCACACCAGTGTTCCTCCTCTGCCATGGTTGAACCTCTGTGTGGTCCAAAACTTCTTCAAAAATGAAGCTTAATATATTGCCAAATTCAATTAACAGGAAAATGAAATAGTAGTGATAGGTTTAAAGATTAGAAATAAATACATACTAATTTAGAGAATCTCAAATAAAGTAAAAATAAACTGGGGTATTAAAAAATGAAAAATATTATAAAACTTTGCTTTTGACATTTTGCCTTTCATCACTGTAATAGGTGTTACCCTGTGGCAAGGCAATTTCTTTCATTTCTCCCTCATTTTCTACATTCTTTCTCTTTTTTTAATTTTTAATTTTGTCTTCAAAAAAATTTTAGCTCACAGAGATTTAAACAGACATGAATGGCTAAAAAGCACATGAAATACGAATGGCTAAAAAGCACATGAAAAAATGCTCAAAATCACTAGGTATTACGGAAATGCAAATAAAAACTACAATGAGATACCATTCTTACTCCCGTAAGACTAGCAGCTATCAAAAAAACAGAAGAGTACAAGTGTTGGAGAGGATGTGGAGGAATGGGAATACTCATCCACTGCTGGTGGTAATACAGAAGGAACCAGCCATTCTGGAGGACAGTTTGGTGGTTTCTCAAAAAAACTAGCTATTCTTTGCCATATAACCCAGCAATTCCACTGCTGGGTATATACCCAGAAGAACTGAAAACAAGGACATAAACTGATATATGCACACCAATGTCCATAGCAGCATTATTCACTATTGCCAAAAGTTGGAATCAACCCAAATGCCCATCAACAGATGAATGGATAAATAAAATGTGGTACATATATACAATAGAATACTACTCAGCTAAAAGGAGGAATACAGTACAAACACATGGGATAACATGGACAAATCTTGAGGACCTTATGTTGAGTGAAGAAAGTCAGGCATTGAAGGACAAATACAAATGACCTCTCTGATATGAAATAAGCAAACCGAGCTGTCTCAGAGAGCTAGAGACAGGATGATAGGCTTAAAGGAAACTGGAGGGGAGAGGAAGGTTATGGGCTGAAGCCTATATGGGTAAAATTTATGATAAGCTGGAGGTAAGTATTTGTACAGGGAAGGGCTAAGATGGGGGTATAGGGATAACTTTGAGTGGGGCTTTGCAGGCTTGAGGAGTGCTAGGGTTGGGAGGATGGGTCAGATGGCCCAAGGAATTGGGGGGAGGGCTGGGGGAACAGTTGAACATGGGAGATTGTCTGGTATGTGGTTGAAACTATAATGTTGAGAAATCTCTTTAGAAAATATAATAAAGAAGGATTACCTATTTAAGGTGCTTAAGGGGCAACATCTGGCATAGGGTCAGGCTTCCAGGGAGTGTGTGAGTACTCCTTTTGTCATAGTGTGTTGTATCATTGGGTGGAGAGCCTTACAATGAGTGTTAAGGTGAACCCACATCCTGGGGAGGCCTGATGCTCTCAAACAGAGGGAATTGTGTCTCTCGAGAGAATTGGTGGCTCCCAATGGGTTAGGTCGGGTTAGCATATCAAGACCTCAGCATTGTTGCTATTGTCTGTGAATGAGATAGTCACTGTGGGCCCTGAGAGGGGGAGGAGAGAGGTATAGAACAGATGAAAGCAGAGTAACTGGGGGGCAATGGAAGTGTTCCACAAGATCATGCAATGATGGATATAGGACATGTTAAATTAAACCAAAAATGTATAAAAGTCTACAGGCTAAAATGTAAACCATAATGTGAAACATAAGGTAACTAAAAATTTAGAAAATTGTACAGTCTAAAATATAAACCATAATGTAAACCAAAATGGAACCATGTTTGAAAGCTATATTTCAAAATCTGTACATTAGCTGCAGTAAATATAACATGAGAATGTAAAAAGATCATTGCTGGGGAAAGGGGAAAAGGGAAAAGGGTTTGATGTTGGATATGTGGAAGCTGTGTTTTGATCACATCCCATAGCTTATGCATTAAACACGCAGGTTTCATTATGTAGTGCCTTCATTCAGTAAGAAGGTTCTCTTAAACAACAACAGCAACAAAACTCTGAATCTATTCCATTCTTCATTATTATTATAACTTCTCTCCAAATGTAAAAACAACAATTACTAAACTTCCCTTTAAAAATGACGTTAATATTTTCCCATATTTTAATTTTCTTGTTGGAGTTCATTTTATTGCAAAGCAAAATGTATTTCCTCAAATGTTAGCATGGGATACAAAGAAGGAAGTAATGGCAAACTCCAACTTTCATTCATTGAAGCAAAAGAAAAGAAGAGAAGAGAAGAGAAGAGAAGAGAAGAGAAGAGAAGAGAAGAGAAGAGAAGAGAAGAGAAGAGAAGAGAAGAGAAGAGAAGAGAAGAGAAAAGAGAAAAGAAGTCTGTGCACTATTCATGACCTTTCTCTTAGTATCATGTTAATTACATATTTTTTCTACTTTTTCCCCAATATTTTTATAGTTTTGCTATGTTTCTCCAATTTCTAAAGCCAAAAATTTTTTCTAGGTGCCCATGGTATTTCCTTATTTGAACTATTTATGCTAACCCATACACAGTTTCTTCACTTGATCTCCATAATATTAATAATAATAATAATAATAATAGCAGATAATATTTATTGAGCACTGTTATATACTGGATATTACACAAATATTAGTTCATTGAATCTTCAAAACAACTGAATGAGGTAGATATAATAATGGCTATCTGACAGTAGTTAGGACAGTGAGATAAGTAACTTGCCAGCATAAGAAGTGGGAATTTCAGAATTTGACTCCACAGCTGGCTAACTCCAAAGCTGATTCATTTGCAGTAAGTTTACCTCCATCATAATTGCTGCGGCCAAAGTCTTAGACATATTTCCTCTAAAGTAGTGATGGGCAGAGTACTGGAATATTTGAGTTTTGCCTTTAAAATACATAACTCATAAATTGAGCTCCAATTAATATGTTTCAAAATCTTCTGGCTGTAAAGGGGAAAAAATATAACTTGACAGTGCAACAACCAACTTGCCCATGCCTTAGTCTAATGTTTGATCTTGCAAAAATAGTGGTTAGTCAACCAGAAAATAAGTTTTCTGACGTGACACAATAAAGTATCCAACATCATTTCATGTCTACCAAAAAAGTAGCTCCAACTCTGGTTTGTAAGAATGACATCAGATAGAAGAACAAACTAGATAATGAGAGAGTTTAGAAAACTCTTGTTTTGAAACTGAGCAACTCACTGTGGAACTCTGGGTGAAGTGCCTTCACTTTCACATCTGGGAAATGTGAGTAGAGAGGTTGTGAAGATACCGATAAAATAGAACCATTTCAGTTGAAGTTAAAATGTCTTCACAATCTATCTGAATCAATTTCTCTCAATTTAGAGATAAGAAAAAGAAAAGTAGTTAAGTTCAAAGGTTACGTAACCTGGTAAGCCCCAGTTGCTGTTCTCCACCTGACATTTTGACTCCTAAGATCAGTGCTCTTTGCACTGCATCATGTCATTCTCCAGATCATGGTTACCTCACCAAGAAGAATTTCCCCATGACAAGAGTGTTCAGGAAGAGGCTGGAGGATAATTTGAAAATGATGCTGCAGACAAGATTTAAATTGCAGACTTGAGGCTATACTAGGTGAATGTCTTTAAGGTCTTCCTTGAGTGTGCATCTCATATGAGTAATTCACAGCTGGAGCTAGCAAGTTGTAGCTGAGTAATTTAGGGATCCCACCCCCATCAGAACTATTGTCTTTAAGAATGTAATTATTGCACAGGCAGTAATTACAAAAAAGGCTGACATAAAGTGGCAAACGTTTTTTTTAGCTCCCTAGGAAAAAATAATGAAAACATTTATTGTTTATTTTTCGTTACCTTCAGGTAACATTCACATAAGAAAATGTATTTTCATTCTGCTGTCAAATTCAATTGTTCAATCATGTCAGCTGTACTTTTTTTATGAAGTAAAATAAATATCACATTCACAACATTTGCAACCAGCCTACAATACAGCAGCTTCATAGCCTGCTGAAGTAAAAAAAAAACATTTTTAGTAAAGTATAAATTGCAATACAGATTAAAATAATTGTTGCATTCACTCCTACAATGACATTCACAGTTGTTTTGTACAAAGCGTGCTAGGTAGTTCTGACTTCCAAGTGCAGTTAGAACAAGGTCAGAGTCAACATATTCCTCATCAAACATGAAAATCAGGAGTGAACATGCCATTTGGGGATACAAAAAATGTTTTTAACAGATTAGGTCCTGAGCTTCCTCATGAGGTTATTATAGCCTTTTAAAGCAAACTGTTGTCGTACTGGTCTTTTATGCCCTGCTGGTAAATCAATAGCCTAACAATTTTATTCTCTGTCTTTCACTCCAACTGAATTGAAGATCTGTTCTCAAGAAAGGACTCTCACAGAGGTGGTTCTTATACGTGCAGAGTAGATGACTGTGGTATTGATCTGTTTATTAAGAGAAGGAGCAGGGTCTATAAACCTTAAAAATTAAGGCTACCTCTCATTTTCCATGCCCTGAGAACAACTAACAAAAGAGAACACATGAAGCCATAAACAACAACCACACAAACCCCTTCTGTTATCCATTAAATACAACCTCTCCTTTTTTGCTGTTGCCAGAATCTATTTACAGCTCTGATAGGTGCAATGCTAATGAACAATTAAAGTAGTTTTAGAAAGAAGACAAGTAGGGGTTGGGGGAAAAAGTCAAGAACTTGGGTGTTCTCCAGTTAGGGCCTGGATAGGTTTTCTGTCTTCCTCCCCTTTCAGAAACACAGGTCACGAATACTCCATTCTTAGAACAAAGAATAGTATTGAAATGTGCAGCCTTTTGAACCATAGATTGGCTCCTGCCATCTATTTAAAATGAAAACATTATCTTTTCTTAATTTGTAAAACCCTCATGATAAAAACTGATCATTCCTATTTAATGACAATCTCCTGTGTGCCAGACACAAGTAACACATTATTGCATGATGTACATATAAGTATTAGTATAAATATTAATATCACCATTTAACTAATAATAGAACTGAGATCTTGCTACAGTAAGGTGTCAATTTTCAAATAGCTGGGAAATGGAAAAACTAGAATTTGACTCCAAGTTTCTATGAATCCAAAGTCTATATTCTTCTCTATATCACAGTTTTATTTCTCTAAGAAGTAAGATGAGATGAGTGAACAAATGGGCTAGATTCTTTATTTTAACTCTTAAGAACTATTAAGGGATGTGGATGTGGCTAAACTGATAGAGCATCTGCCTACCACATGGGAGATCCAGAGTTCGAACCCAGGGCCTCCTGGCCCATGTGGTGAGCTGGCCCTCATGCAGCGCTACCACGTACAAGGAGTGCTGTGCCACGCAGGGGTGTCCCCCTTATAGGGGAGCCCCACGTGCAAGAAGTGCGCCCCACATTGAGCCTCCCTGTGCAGAAAAAAAACTGCAGCCCACCCAGGAATGGCGCCGCATACATGGAGAGTTGGCGTAGCAAGATGATGCAACAAAAAGAGACAAAAGAGTCCTGGTGCTGCCGAGAATGCAAGCGGACACAGAAGAACACACAGCGAATGGACACAAGAAAGCAGACAATGGAGGGGAAGGGGTGAGAAATAAATAAAATAAATCTTAAAAAAAAAAAGAACTATTAATATTGTTTACTAGAATAGCAAAAATTCTTAGAGTTATATAATTAAGACCTTAGACCATTATTAAAATAAAACTAGCAAAAGCTTACTAAACAGATGATACGGAATTTAAAATAAGCAAAAATTCTACTTCAAATCATTGACATTCATTTATATTTTAAAAATATTTTTCCATTATAATAATGTTAGTTTAAATCTATCTGGTGCTCTAATCAGGAGTACTTACTCCAGGAAAGGTTAACTAGCATTTAATCCAAAAGACATTGTTGGGAACTGAATCATGTGCTACACAAAAGACATTTTCACAACTTACCACTTTTTTCTGCGACTGTGAACCCATTTGTAAGTAAGACCTATTATTATCTTTGATATTATTAGTTAAAGAACAGCCAAACTGCATCAAGGTACACTTTAATCTCTGACTGGAGGCTTTATAAAGAGAGGAAATTCAGTTACAGTCAGTTCAAAGAAGTAGAAGCCAAAAGAAGCCAGAAGCCAGAAATCATGGAAAACTAGAAGAGCAGACAAAAGGAGAAAGAAATCACCATGTGATGGAGGAGTGCCAGAAGGCTACAGACTCTGGAGAAAGCAAGTTCTGCCAATATTTTGATGTGGGACTTCTAGCCTCAAAACCGTGAGACAATAAATTAATGCTGCTTAAGATAACCCACTGTGTGGTATTTGTCATAGAAGCACCAGCAAAACAAAGTATATTCCAGATTTGGCTCTAAATTTCAGCTATCTTTATGCTTATTCAACACCAGAGGGTTTTGTTTTTTTAATTCATGAAACAAAGGTTAGAGATGATGTTTTTTGGTTAAATCAAAGGTGTTGACAACCTGTGGTTGGGCTGAAAAATTGAGATGACAGTTGTATGAAAAGGACATAAGAATCTAGCCTGAGCCCTCCATCCCTAAGGCATTGGATTGACTGCATGGGCTTCATTCCAAAGAGCCCTACGTTTAACCAATAATTCCAGCAGATTTGTGGTCACATAACTCAAATTAACATACTTAGCAATAATATTGTCACATATGTCTTGAAGTGAACTTTTCCCTTAAGGTTTTATTGGTGTACCTAAGGTACTTTTCAACCATACAGTACCTGCTTGCTATAAAATGTATGACAATCCAGCTTGAAATTTATTTTCATTTTACTGGGGTTAGTGGGATATCCTCTCAATCATGTCTACTATTAGAGATCACTAATATTTATCCAAAAGAATCTGTGGCCAAATTGGCTTAGATGAGTCCAAAATAAATATTATTCATCTCCGACATTGTTCAAGCATCAACTGTACTATGACCTTGGGACAATCGTTCCCACTTCACTGTTAAACCTTGCCATCAGCTAAAGGGATTTCTAGAGGTAGGGAAAGGTGTGCATGCATGGTTCATTTAAAAACTAGGCTTTTGGGTGCATTTGGACTTTCCATGGGTCACCGGAGAGATTGGCAGGTTACCAGGCTGCCCGAAGACACTTCCATCTGCATAACGAATAGAGCCAGGCTTCACAACATTGTCCTCTTAAGCCACGGGCCCCATCAAGACCTGAACACCACAATAAATATCCTAAATCTGAAGAGTTAGCACTTCAAAGTATTTAATATTGGTGGCAGTGCATCATAAGAGTTGACAGATAGGTTGTCTTGGCAATCTTTTGAAAATGGTTCCTAGGTTTTCCCAGAGAGTGTGTAAGAAGTAAGTGCAGAAAGACTACCCTCCTGTTACCTCTTCGGGATGGTGAGGAAAGGACAAAAAGCACTGTGAAATAGAGCTAGATTGATAAATAGGCTTGGCCACTGAGGCAGAGATTCTGGGCACCACGGAAATGAATCACTAGGCTTCAAGATCAAATCAAACCATACAGGGAATATTTATTAAATGTGCACTTATACCAAGTTTTTTTCAGATGGGATTCATCTCTAAGATTTCCAGTCTGGCTACTGAGTAACAGAAGAACTAACCCAGGACACATTACTTTATTTTAAGTAATACAAATTTTCTTTATTATTATTTTCAAATCTCTAAAATCAAATGCCTGCTCTCCTAAAAACAGATATTTCCTTAGTGGTGCAATGGTCAGGAAAGTGTATGGTTCTTAGGTCTTAGTAAGCAGCCTGTAGAATTGAATTGCAATTAATGTGCAAAGGGAAGGCTTGTAAAATGCTGTGTAAATGATAAAGGCTGTGACCTTTCATTTTTCCACTTACATATGCTGTCTGCGAGGGACTGCCTCATTTCAGAGACTGCTCGTGACTTCATGACTTTGAACATGAAAGGTAGTCTGGTGGGAGAGTAAATGGGAGGAAAACAGGCTATAGACTCAGATTTGGGGACACATTTCATGTTTGCCTCTTAGTAACATAAGAATAATATCTACCTCATAAAATTGTTTTGAGGCTTAGATGAGATCATCACATAAAATTTTTGCACAATGTTTGGCACATAGTAAGTGATCTATGCATGTTTACAGTAAAAAGATTTTCATATTTTTTATTTAAATTTCTTTAAAGTGAAAGTATCTCATCTTTTTTTCTGTCTCGTAAGTTGGGATTTTCACAAACTTTGTTTCCTTGCAGGCTCAGCTAAATTATTTTACTACCATTAACCCTCCACAGTGGTATGTAATTGCTGAAAGAGACAGTGAGGCATAGTGCAAAGAACAGTGGACATGGAGTCAGAAGTTCTGGCAAGCCAATCCATTTCTGTGCATGTAAACCTATTGTAGAGGGGCCCATTAGATTCAGTTACGGTACCTTCCTTCTGATGAGATCACTTCAGTTAAGGGCCTTTGATCAGATCGCGGGACCCAGGGTAGGCCTTAATTCTTTTACTAGACTCCTTTATAAATGGAGGACTAAAAAAGCCTAAGACACAGGAAAAAGGAGCAGTGACAGAGAGAAACCTCCCGAAGTTGAAATCAGTGAACCCAGGAGAAAGAAAAACTGCAGACAGGGCAGCCGGAAGCAGAAGTGCAACGAGGCCCAGGGGAGAGGCAAGAGATGAGCCAATGCTGCCTTTCATTACGCCCTGCCATGTACCTGATCACTGACAGCTGAGCCTGGGGAGGAAGTGAGCCTGGAGGAGAAGGCAGAACTGGCAGGGCCACCGTGGGGGCTTGCCTCATGGCAGGAGTCCAGGATTGAGAGCAGCCAATCTTCGTTGAGACAGCATCTCTGATGATGCCTTATTTGGACAATTTCACAGCCTCAAAACTGAAAGTTTTTAACCTAATAATTCTCATGTAAAAGCCAACACATTTCTGGTATATTGCACCCAGCAGCGTTTTGCAAACTTGCAGCCACCCCTCGGGCTGAAGTGTGGTTTGCTGGCCTGGCAGGGGAGCAGCTGCGGCAGGCCAAGCCGCTGCCCCCATAATAGGGTGGCTGGTCGGACTCACCGCCACCCCTGAAGGAAGCTCGGCATGGGCGCAGAGTGCCCTCGGGTCTCCCCTTCTGGGCAGCCATGCTTCCGCGGCCGCCCCTCCTCCCCGATAGCGCCACACGATGCCCTCTTTCTCCCTGCGCAGGCGCAGGGCAGAAAATTCCAGTCTGCCTTTTTCCCCTCCCCCGACAGCAGCAACAGCCAGGCGTGGGCGGAAAAATCCAGTCTACCCTTTTCCCTCCCCCCCTCCCCCCCCCCCACAGCAGCAACAGCCAGGCGTGGGCGGGAAACTCAAGTCTGCCCTCTACCCCAGCAACAGCAGCCACCAATCCCTAAACCCTGCCCCTTCCCCCAGCAACAGCGACAGCCAATCCCTAACCAACACCCCTCCCCCGTCCAGTACCGCCCACTGACCTTTCGCCAGCAACCAATCAGAACAGGGCGTGGCTTCGACCAATCAGCCTTCCCCAGCCCCTATAAAACTGTTGCCTCTCCCTCAATAAAGTGGACTTGAGTGTTTACCTTGTCTCCGCGGTAGTTCTTCTGCCGTGCACCCTCCAGTCCTGAGAGCCCCCGACAAGGGCCTGGCCTCCCTTGTCCCCAGTTCATCGCCTGCTTCGCCGGGCGACCCCGTCAGCCGAACCGCGCAACCCCTGTGAGACCGACCCCTCGTCTGCTGCCGGACCGACCCCTCGTCCCAAGCGGGACCGATCCCTCGTCCCAAGCGGGACCGACCCCTCGTCCTGAGCTGGACCGACCCCTCGTCCGCAGCCAGACCCCACCTCTACCGACCGAGCAAGCCTCCGCACAAACTGAAACACTATCATTGAGCTGGCATACAGTAGATCAGCATAATAGTTCTGCTAATAAAATGAAGTAATAATATGTATAGGAAAAAAAGTGTAGAAGTTTACTTTTTGCCTTTTCCTCCTTACCAAGTTGAGGAAGAAATGTATCTTAATCCCTACCTTAGAACTAACATAGCCTTCACTGATTAAAAGCTGATCAACAAATATTAGTTGATTCTCCCCATCTAAAGATTACATTTCTGAGGAGTAAAAATGATAACATGTATTCCCTCTTATCTTTGTCTAGATCGTTGTTTTGCACACACTTGCTGTCTATCAATTAAGTTTTCTTAGACATTATGAGTAGAATGTATTTCCAACTTTATATGACCATGTGACCAAAAAGCCGAGTCTGTGCATTTGTTTTCTCACCAAAATGTCTGAGATGCTATTCTGTACCTTACAACTTTGAGGATGCTCTTTTCTGTGTTAATGATGTCCAAACAAATACAATGTTAAACATAAACTGCCTGGGAAACACAGGAGGAAATGAAATTTACCAGGTGGAAGATCAAGGAGAATTAATTTCCAAAGCTCTAGACTACATGACTATAAAGCTAATTTCAATGTTTAATGCAAATAGAGTTGTATTATTTGGGATGTGAGTATAGACACCTATACATATGCACATCTTTAACTGTGGGTACACATCTTTCTGCTACCCATTTAGAATTCTCATGAATAAATAAATATAAATAAGTTGTTTTCATTTTTTAGATCAGCTTTTTATCTGAAATTTAAGCCCTAGCATAGACTAGCATGTGAACAGACAGATTTTAAAAACCATTTCAAATTGGGGCATGCCCAAAGACAGTTCATGATTACTATATTGTTCTCTGTAAAATAATTATCTCATCTTATTTTCTTGATTAACCTTGGATTTTTCTAACCCTTCCTAGAAATCATTCTGTTGCAACCACCATTAGAGTTAAAGCATGGAGCTATAAGTGATCACACCATGTTTTCAATCCAAGGCTTTGTCAGGAAAGTTGGTGTGAAATGTTTTGTCTGTCTTGCTAGCTGATCCCTGTATCTTTTTTAACTCAGCTTTGTTATTCTCCAGGAAGCTAGTCCTTCATTCTTTCCCTTTTCTGGACCAGGAAAATGACTTTCTTGGGTATTTGTAAAACATCCCAAATAATATTGAAATTGCAGTTTTCTTGTCCACTAGGCTGTGAAACTGTTAAGGTAGAGACCTCTTCTTACTTATTCTTGAATCCAATCCCCTAGCACAGCACCTAGCACCTAGGAATACTCAAGAGAAATTTGTTGTATTGAACTGAATCTCTTCACAGACCCATTTGTGTACTTAAGTTTATTCCAAGTGACCCTTAAGTTTCCACTAGTACAAGAAGAATGCTTCTTACATGCAGCTAGCTGAAAGGGACATTGAAATGTATATTATACACACATACACATATATAATGAAAACAAATTCTGATTTATGTTGCAGGGGTGGCTTTCCAGCTTCTCACTCTCTTATCTGGGAAACTGATGTCGTATATACAACTCTAATCTTGTAACATTGCAACACACAATGGTTGAGAATTAGGCTTGTGAGCTCACCTCCAGGCTACCATTTACATGAGACTATGAGTATTCTCTAGGTGTTTCAGTTTGCTGCATTGCCAAGTAAAAATAATAACTACTCCTTCCTACCTCCCAGAAGGACCAAGACATTTGCCATACCCAAGTACAAAAATAAAAGATGATTCTTTAATTGATCAGAGCTCATGCTCTCCAAGAGGGTCCCATTGATCAGTATGATAAATCTGCAGTATAAAGATAGAAATAACAGTTAATAGTATGAACTGTGGTTTAGTCAAAATTAATGCAATAAGGGTGGTTTAGAGGCGAGAGAAGAATGCTACCATCATGAAAAATACAACTCTGCTTAATGGAAGTCCTATAAACAATAAGATTTTTTTCAGTTTGGATTATTGTCAACTTAAGGACATTTTAGTTATCTTGTAGAGCTAGGATAAGAAGATACACTTTTATTTTTTTTTATAAGAAAACTGAAATGTCAGAAACATTTTTTTCTCCCTCAAATGGATACAGATCTTGACTATCAAAAATGCTATGCAAAAATAAATAGCACTTCAACAAATAAATTGTTTCCATAAGTAAAATCCATGATCCAAGGTATTCAGTTCTTTAAAAGTACTGTATTGTTTTAAGGAAAAAAAATAATTTTGTTTTGTGTGTTATGTACAAAATGTATTAATATCATTTAAGTATGGGAGCAACTAAGCAAGAGAGACAGTACATATTCAGACTTAGGAATACTAGTAAGCAAATAGGAGAATTCAACCCATTTCAATTTTTACTACTTTTCTCCCTGGGATTTACTTCTTCTCTAACATATTTATTTTTAAATTATAGTCAGAGCAAAGGACAGTTAAGGGCAAAAACATACTCCAAGGGACCATTACATCTTCAGGTGAAACAATACCAGAACTTTAGGCAGATGATTGTCTGTGCAAGATTTAAAAAATTTTTGAGAACTAAGAAAAATTTTCTATAATCTCTTTGTGGATGAGTGTATTATGTACCCCCTTTTTAACATGCTCATAATCTTGATTGGTTCCTGAGTATATGAACAGATTGTAAATTGAAGATGTTCTTTTTACTTAAGGTATGGCCCAACTGAATGAAGGAGAGTCTTAATCCATGTTACTGGAGGTCTTATAAAGAGCAGAACTGAAAGAGGAGACACAAGTAATGAGAAGACATTGCCTTGTGATGGGATACAGGGCGAGAGCCAACAATCCCCAAGGATGCAGCGAGCCAGCACCAGAATGCTGCAGACTCAGAGAGAAGGCAAGTCTTGCTGATATCTCCATTTTGGGGGCTTCTTTCAGCCTCAAAATCATGGTCCAACAAATTCCTGCTGTTAAGCCCAAGCCAGGGGGTGTTGTTTGTGACAACCACTCTAGCAAACTAAAACATTCCTTGGGAAGCGGACTTGGCCCAATGGATAGGGCGTCTACCTACCATATGGGAGGTCTGGGGTTCAAACCTTGGGCCTCCTTGACCAGTGTGGAGCTGGCCCATGCACAGTGCTGATGCGTGCACGGAGTGTCCTGCCATGCAGGGGTGTCCCCCATGTAGGGGAGCCCCTCGCACAAGGAGTATGCCCAGTAAGGAGAGCTGTCCAGCGTGAAAGAAAGTGCAGCCTGCCCAAGAATGGCACCGCACACATGGAGAGCTGACACCACAAGATGATACAACAAAAGAAACACAGATTCCCTGTGCCGCTGATAAGGATAGAAATGGCCACAGAAGAACACACAGCGAATGGACACAAGAGCAGACAACTGGGGGGGGGGGGAGGGGGGGAAGGGGAGAGAAATAAATAGAAAATAAAGATTTAAAAAATAAATAAATAAATAAAACATTCTTATTCTAAGAATAATTTCACCATGGCAGATAATAGCAGTATTGATAGTAAAAAGGAGTAGTAGTTGCCTTTTGCCCTCTTCTCTCTAATAATGAAGAATGCTACCCTGATGAAGAAGAAATATATTTTAGTCCTTTCTTTAGCACTAACACGGCCTACTTTATTTAAAGGCTAAGTCAATTAAAAAAGCAGTCATTGAAAGCCTGTTAAGTAGTAAAAATTGCATCAAAGTCCAAATTAAACTCCTAGGTCATTAAAACTGTTTTATATAGGTAAATAATCTGCCTTTGCTCACTTCTCTGACTTTGGATTTTTTAAAAATGGAAATCACCATAGTACAACAGCTAGTGCCTTTTAGTTTTTTGTGATTTACTACATTACCTACAAATATGTTATTCTAGTACAGCATCTGTGAGCAAAATCAATTGCACATTCCAGGAAAGATTCTTTTTCTCTTTCTTGAAAATTCATATGCATCTTAATATCTTTTAAAGAAGTTTTTTTTTTATAGTCTCTTATTGGTTTCTGGTTCCAAGTTATTAAGAGGCAGATAATGTGTTCACTTGCTTCTATTTGTTTAAATGTTTTCTACCCTTTTCCAGAACAATTTTAGCATTTGGTCTAAGCTGATTTGAAGATTTTAACTTATTATATATTCAGCATGTAATTTGAATTAATTTACACAGAAATTCTTTTTGAAATCCTCTCAGATGAAAACCTTGAATGTTCACAATCCTCAAACAGAGAAAAAAGTTAATGTGAGAAAAGATATTAGGATAGACACAATGTAAAGGCAGGAAAAAACAATCTTGTGTCTGTGTATCTTAAACACACAGAATTCTGTTTCCCCAGAGAATCCTGACTAATATAACTCTCATTTATTTACTTATGCAATTATTTGTTTTTATCATAGATGTTTATTTTACTATTTGGTTTATCATCTACTACTATCTAATATCCAATACTAATTGGATATTGTGTTCCAGCTTTGAACATAGGAACTCTTTCAGGTTGGTTCCTGTGTTCTTTTGATATGTCTTTTCCTTTTTTGTTCTGTTTTTATTTTTGATTTTCTTAGTTTTTATTTGAGTATGTCTACATTCTGGCCCCTCAAGATGTTTCAAATTTATCTTATATTTTCCCTGCCCCTTCATGGAATAAACCATTTATCCAAGGAAACTTGGTTCCTTTGATTAGATGATGGTACTTAAACCCAATATTTAGGTGCTCATTGCTAAATGGGGTGTCCCTGCCACTAGGCCCTCTTGGCAGACACAACCACATAACTTTTCTGCTACTGATTTCCAGTTCAACTCTATTATCATAAAATCATAGTTGGAATGATTTCTATTCTTTTACATTTTTTGTTTGATTTATAGCCAAACATAGAATATGTTTTATCTTGGTGAATGCTCCATTTGTGATTGAGTAGAATGTGTATTCTGTAATGTTAGGTGGAGTATTCTATAAATGTCATTTAGGTCAATCTGGCTGATAGCATTATTTAGATCATCTATAGCTTTATTGATTTCCTGCCTCTTCGTTTCATCATTTACTGAGAGAGAAGTGTTGAATTCTCCAATTATAACTGTATATTTGTTTACCTCTCCTTTCAGTTTTATCAGTTGTTACCCCATGTAGCAGTTTGATATAATTGATGAATTCCAAAAAGAAATATTGGTTTATGCTTGTAATCTGATCTGTACCTAGGATTGAGTTATGATTAGGGCATTGAGTCCCCACCCCTTGGTGTGTGGGGATTCACAGATAAAAGGCATGGTGAAAAATAGAGTAGAGGGTTTCTGATGTTGGAGTTTTGATATTGGAGTTTGATGCTGAAGACTTAAGCTAGAGACCTGTGAAGTCAGCACCCAGAGGAAAGAGAAGCTAGTCCCAAGAAAAAAAGAATGTAGGAACCAAGGAAGCCTAAACCCCCGCAGATGTTGGCAACCGTCTTGCTCCAAATAGACTTTGGTGCGGGAAGTAACTTATACTTTATGATCTGGTATCTGTAAGCTCCTACCCCAAATAAATACCCTTTATAAAAAACCAACCAATTTCTGGTATTTTGCATCAGCACCCCTTTGGTTGACTAATGCACCCCATATTGAAGCTCTATTATATGTATACATAGTTAGGGTTGTTAGTGTTCTAGGAGAACTGACCTTTTTATCATTATGTAACATCCCTCTTTATTCTTGATAATATTCCTTGTTTTGAAGTATAGCCATTTCTGTGGGTGTGAACCTATTGTTTGTGGGATCTTTTGATTAGATTACTTCAATAAAGGGCCTTTTGATTAGGTTACTTATAAAAAGAGGGTGGGTCTTTATCCTCTTACTTGATTCCTTTATACACAGGATCAATATTGAGAGAGAAAGCCACAGACTCTGATAAAGACCCAGGAAACAGAGAGAAAGTCAAAGGAAGCCAGAAGCTGAAGCAACAAAACTTGGAAGAGAAGGGAGACACCAAGAGATGCCTCCATGTGCAATGCCATGTGACAGAGGAGTCCAGCCAGTCTATGCTGACAGCCAGTCTATGATAAGAAAAGCATCTCCTAATGAAGCCTTGATCTGGACATTTTTTTCAGCCATTTTTACCAACTGTAAGTTTGTAAGTTAATAAAATCCCATAATATACCCATTTCTGATATATTGCATTTGGTAGCCTAACAAACTAAAATACTGTCCATATCTTTATTTAGAGTTGTTTTATTTTGCAAACAGTTTATGGTTGATTCATGCTTTTTTAAACAGTATGACAATTTCTGTCTTTTAAATGGAATGTTTAGACCATTATCATTTAAAGGGACTATTTATCAGTTTGAATAGAAAGAACTCATCTTGCTTGCTGATTTCTATTTACTCCAAACCTTCTTGGTTTCATTTTTTCCTCTTTCTCTACCATGCATTTGTTTATTTGATATTTTTATATTATTTCATTTTTCTCAATTGACTTATTATTTATGCCTTTTTAAAAAAAATCTTCAGTGTATACCTAGGGTATACATTTTTAATTGGTGTGCAGGTACTTTCAAATAATATTATACCACTGCATATGCATTATAAGGATCTTTAAAAGCATATCTTCACACTCTTTCCCTCATCCTTTGTGCTATTTTTATATATTTTACTATTACATAGTATATGGATACACAATACATTGTTAAAAGTTTTATATTAGACAATTTTTCAAGAGCAATTAAAAATAAGAAAAGTTGGGAAGCAGATATGGCTCAAGCAGTTGGGTACCCACCTACCACATGGGAGGTCCTGGATTCAGTTCCCTGTGCCTCCTAAAGAAGATGAACAAGACAGTGAGCTGACATGACAGGCTGGCACAGAAAGCTGATGCAACAAGATGACACAATATGACCAATGAGGAAAACACAACAAGAGACACAACAAGCAGGGAGCAGATGTGGCTCAAGTGATGGGGCACCTCCCACCTGCATGGGAAGTCCTGGGTTCAGTTCCCAGGGCCTCCTAAAAAAAAAAAAAGATGAGTAGACACAGAGAGCAGACAGCAAGCATAAACAAAAGGGGGGGGGGTGGGAATAACTTTAAAAAAATAAATCTTAATAAAAGACAATATGTATTTAAAAATTATTTTATTTTGACTTCATATTCTGTTTCCAGTGTCCTTCATTTCCTTGTACAGATCCACATTTCTGACAATATTATATCCCATGGGTCTGAATAACTCCTTTAACATTTATTAGAGTTATGTTAGCAATAAATATCAGGTTTTTTAAATTGAAAAACTCTTTATTTCTACTTTTTTCTGAAGCATAAAATTTGTTCAATGAACAAAAGCATTTGTGTGGTAGATTTTGAAAGGGCCTGAGTCAACGTGCATTTATTTTTTAAGCAAATGCATTGAGATACAATTCAATACCATGCAATTCACCCTTTTAAAGTATACAATTCAGTGGTTATCAGTATATTCATATATTGGAAAACACCACCACAATTTAGAACATTTTAATACCCTTAAAAAGAAACCCTATGCCTATTAACAGTCACCCCAACAATTTCCTCTTTTACCCACCCCAGACCTAGGCAATTGCATCTACTTTCTATTTCTATACATTCGCCAATTATGGACATTACATTAAAACGGAATAATATCACACATGGTCATTTTTGACTGGCTTCTTTCATTAGCATAATATATTCATTGTTTCATTGTTGCTTACTTCATTCCTTTTTATTGCTGAATAGTATTTCATTGCTTAGAAATACCACATTTTGTTTATCCATTCATCAATGGATCAACATTTTGCTTTTCCACTCTTTGATTATTATGAATAGCTGCTATGAACATCATGTGCAAGTTTTTGCAGGGACATATGCTTACATTTATCTTAGATTTATGCACAGGGGTGAAATTGTTGGGTTGTATGGTAACTACGTTAAACATTTTGAAAAGCTGCCAAGCTGTTTTTCTAAGCGCCTGTGTCGTGTTACATACTCACTAGCAATGTTTAAGTGTTCCAATTTCTTGCATCCTCAACAACACTTGTTATTGTCTGTCTTTTTTATTATACCTATCCTAGTGTGTGTGTGATATCTCATGGCAGTTTTGATTTGTATTTATCTAAAAATTCATGTGTTTATTGGCTACATGTAGATCTTCCTTGAAAAAATTTCTCTTCAGTTAACTTTGCTCTTTTTTATCAACCAGTTTTTGTTAGTGTTCTTTATATATTCCAGCTTCTACACCCTTATCAGATATATGATTTGAGTGTTCTTTTTCACTTTCTTTTTTTTAATGATTTATTTATTTATTTATTTATTTTTAAATTTCTCTCCCCCCACCCCACAGTTGTCTGCTTTTGTGTATGTTCACTGTATGTTCTCCTGTAACCACTTCTACCTTTATCAGCAGCACCAGGAATCTGTGTTTCTTTTTGCTGCATCGTCTTGTTGTGTCAGCTCTCTGTGTGTGTGGTGCCATTCTTGGGCAGGCTGCACTTTCTTTCATGCTGGGCAGCTCTCCTTACAGGGCACACGCCTTGCGTGTGGGGCTCCCCTACGCAGGGGACACCCCTGCGTGGCAGGGCACTCCTTGCGCGCATCAGCACTGCGCATGGGCCAGCTCCACACGGGTCAAGGAGGCCCAAGGTTTGAACCACAGACCTCCCATGTGGTAGGGGGACGCCCTATCCATTGGGCCAAGTCCACTTCCCTTTTTCACTTTCTTGATGGCATCATTTGAAGCACAAAATTTTTTATTTTGATGAAGTCCTGTTTATCTACTTTTTCCTTTTGGTATTCAATCTATTTTTAAAATTGCCTAATCCAACATCATGAAGAATATTCCTAAGTTTTCTTTTAAATTTTTAACTTTTAAACATTTTGAGTTAAATTTTGTTTATATGGTAGGATGGGATCCAACTTCATTCTTTCTTATGTGGATGGCAAGTTATCCAAGCACCATTTGTTGAAAGGAGTAATTTAATTGTCTTCACATCCTTGTTGAACATTGATCAACCAAAAATGTAAGGGAGTATTTCTGTAATCTCCATTCTATACTATTGATCTATACATCTATGGTTATGTAAGATAAGCAATACTGTCATTACTATTCCAGCTCTGTAGTAAAATTGGAAATCTGGAAGTGTGAACTCTCAAATTTTGTTCTTTTTTCAAGATTGTTTTGGTTATTCTGGGTGCCTTGTATTTCCATATGAATTTTAGGATCGGCTGGTCATTTTCTCTCCAACTTACAGCTGAGATTTTGACAGGGATTGTGATGAATTTAGAAAGTATTGTATTCTGAACATTGTGAAGTCTTCCAATCCACAAACTTGTTATATCTTTCCATTTAGTTAGGTCCTCTTTAATTTCTTTCCACAATATTATGCAGCTTTCGGTATACAAATTTTGTACTTTAAAATACTATTCCTAAGTACTTAATTCTTTTTAATGGCCTTGGAAATGAAATTATTTGCTTAATTTATGTTCAAATGGTTCATTGGTAGTATATAGAAATACAATTGATTTTTGCATATTGATATGTATCCTTCAAACTTGCTGAATTCATTTATTTTTTAAAAGCACTGTATGTGCCTACAACTGAAAGCAGGAGGATTGCATCCAGTATCCATGTGGAATCTAAGCCCCCTCTTGACATAGAAGTGCAATGGACACAACCAATCCAATGTCCACAGAGAAAATGTGGCATTGGTGTGGGAAAAGTGGCCATGGTGGCTGCTGGGTGCGGGGAATGGGAGGAAGAGATGAGATGTGGAGGCGTTTTCGGGACTTGGAGTTGTCCTGGGTGGTGCTTCACGGACAATTACGGGACATTGTAGATCCCCCCAGGGCCCACTGGATGGAACGTGGGAGAGTATGGGCTATGATGTGGACCATTGACCATGAGGTGCAGCGATGCCCAGAGATGTACTTACCAAATGCAATGGATGTGTCACGATGATGGGAGAGAGTGTTGCTGTGGGGGGAGTGAGGGGTGGGGGCGGTGGGGTTGAATGGGACTTCATATTTTTTGAATGTAATATTTTTTAAAAAATGAATTAAAAAAAAGCATTGTATGTGGATTCCTTAGTATTTTCTATTTAAAAATTCTTCATGCTATCTGTGAATAGAGATATTTTTAATTTCTTCTTTTTCAATCTGGATGTGTTATCTCTCTCTTTTTTTTTTTTTTTTGCCTAATTGCCCTGGTTAGAAACTTTAGTATAAATTTGAATAGTGGTAGTTAGAGTGGACATTCTTGTCTAATTCCTGGTCTTACAGGGAAGGCATTTCACCATTAAGTATGATATTAACTATGAGTTTTTTGTCACATGCTCTTTTGGGTTGTGAAAGTTCCCTGAAATTTCTAGTTTGTTATATGAATTTGTTGTGTTTTTCTATTCTCCAAAGCCTTTCTTTCCACTCTAATTGATGTTTTTTTCTTTATTCTCCTTGATTTACATTTAATTTGCTTTTATCCCCTCAGTTCCTTAAGGTAGAAGGTTAGGTTATTGATTTGATACATTTCTTTTTTTAAATATAGATATTTGTAGCTATAAATATCCTTGTAAGTCTGCTTTAGCTGAACCCCATAATTATTGGCATGTCATATTTTTACTTTTATTCATCTCAAAATGTTTTCTAGTTTACTTTGTGATTTTTTTTTTTGGGCCATGGGTTATTTAGAACTATGGTATTTCATTTTCATATTTGTGAATTTTATAGATAATCTTCTATTACTGATATCAAATATAATTTCTTTGTGTTAGGAGTGTATACTTTGTATGCTATCATTCCTTTTTAAATAATTCTTTTTTTTTTTTTTTAAGGCCTAGAATGTGATCTATCCTGTAGAATGCTCCATATGCTTTTGAGAAGAATTTGTTTTCTTTTGTGGCTGGGTAGTGTTGTATAGATGTCTGTTGGGTCTACGTGGTGCATAATTTTGTTTAAGTCTTTTATTCCCTTGTTGATCTTCTGCCCAGTTCTTCCATTATTGAAAATATGGGTGGTGAAGATGCCAACTACTATTGCTGACAAGTCTCTCTCTCTTCAGTTCTCTGTTTTTGCTTCATGTAATTTTTATATAAATGTTTATAATTGTCATATCTCTCAAGCTGGATTGATCTTTTTATCATTATAAAATTTTCCTATTTTTCTCTAGCAACAGTTTTTGGTTTTAAAGTTTATTTCGTCTGAAATTAGTAATAACCACTCCAGTTTTCTTATGATTGCTTTTTGCAAGGTATACATTTTCTATTCTTTTATTTTCAAACTATTTGTATTTTGAATCTAAAGATCATCTAAAATAGCATATTTTTGAATATTTTTTAATATTTTATTTAGAAATAGTTTCAAACTTAGAGGACAGTTTGAAAACTAATACAAACCCCTTAAAAACTGCTCCAACATACGTTTACATCCTTAGATACCCAGACCCATCAATTTTACCATTTTGTGACATTTGTCATATCTATTTATCTATCTATCCATCCATTTATCCATCCACCTGTGTCTATCTATTTTTCAGTCCATTTTCTAAATACTTGAGTATAGGTTTATATATCATGCTCCTTGAACACTTAATACTGCCATCTACATTTCCTAAGAACAAGGATATTCACTTATGTAATCACTTTAAGAGCAGTTATCAGGCTCAAGAAAGTTAACGTTGATATAAAATTACAGTCCATATTCCAAGTTTTTCGACTGTCCTAATAATGTCATTTTGAGCCTTTTCTCTCCTCTCTTGTTAGATTCTGCCCAGGATCCATGTATTGCATTTAATTCTCATTGTCTCTAATGTTGCTCCTCCAAGGATGTGTACACACTTTCTCTGATCGCCAGCAATGATTGTGGTTTTAGCTGAGCTCTCTTTGACTATCTCTTTCACTGATCTTATTAAGCTTCTGACTGTTCTGCTTCTATTAGTATAATTCCCAGTTGTTATCTTCCACTAATTGCTAGCCAATTGCTCTATTGTTTTTAACAGTGCCCTGGGGTATACATTGCTCCACAGTCTGATCAATTAAAGTTGGGTCCCCAAAGGTAGGTTATTGCTAGTCTTTGAGGCGTTTTTTGACCCCAAGAATGTTCTTCTAAGCTGTTTCTTCCTCTGGTTCATCCTGCTATACTTCTAACCACTCTTCCACTTCTCTGGTTGCTACTAGAGTCATGTATTTACCAGTCTCATCTTAATTGCTCAACACCAGCATTTCCATTGCTCTCAACAATGCCTTTAGGCAGGAACTTTTCCTTTACTAGAGCTGGGTAGAGAGACATCAGACTGGTTCTCTCCGAGTGGCCCCTTTGTTCTCTCAGTGGGTCACTGGTGGAGATGGTAGCCTATGGTTTTCTTGGTTTTCACCTCCCAGCATAAAACATCTGCCTGTGTATGATTGGGGTCCTGTATGCTCAGTCTGCTGAGCTTTAGGTAGAGCTTCTTTCCTATGAGCCGGTGTGGGTGGGAAGTGAAATCCAACCCTCTTGGCCACGCCTGCCAAGAATAGTGATTCTGCAACATCAGTGTGGTGGGGATGAGGGATGTCATTAGCCAGCCCCTTTCAGCAGGAAACTGTAGACACAGAGAAGGAACTGGAGGGCCAAAAGGGAGCCCTGTCTTTTTGGCTGCATTCATTTGAATTAAAGCTTCTACTACACTGAGTTGGGGGAAGGATGTGGGAGTACTTTGTGACTCAAATGTTCCAGACTTTCACTGTTCTTGATATGGGCTGTGTGAGGGGGCTGTGTGTTTCTTCATAAATAACCTGGGCTGTGTGTGTAAGCTAAATGTGTTAATTCAAGCTTACCTGGAATGTGGAAGATATGTGTAGGGGGTATGATTTAATTCAAGCTTACTTAGAGAGTATGTTTTAATTCAAGACCTTTTGATACTTAAATAAAACACTTGAAACTCTAAGAAACTAACAAAAAGTCCTTTTACATATAAACACCACCATTTGACTCCCCACTCCTACATCCTCTGTATAAAAGAAACCCAAAGATCTTATTCGGGGCTTGGATTTTTGAACAGGAGTTCCCGAGCCCTGCTGGTTGTTAATAAAATTTCCTTCCCAAGAATATTATTGGGTCCTGGCCTTCCATACATGATCATTGAATCTCCCTGCTTCCACAACATTCTTGCTGAGTTTTAGTAGATATTCTTCAGTAAATGTTTCTTCATTTGCTATATGGCCTTGGGGCACTTTTCAGAGATTTAAAATTTTTTTTTAATAGTTTTTAGGAGATAAATTGTTGTTTCCTTGGTGAGAGGATTTCCTGAGCTCCTCACACTATCATTCTGAATTCCCACATCCTCCTTAAATTTCTTTTTTTTTTTTTTTTAGGAGGTATCTGGGAATGAACCTAGGGCCTTGTACACAGGAAACAGGGGCTCAACTGCTGAGCTACATCTGCTCCCCAGTGAGAGATGGTTTTTTCGTTTGTTTGATTGGCTTGGTTTTAAGGAGCCTTCTTAATTTTTGAAAGGTATTTTCATAGAATTGTTTGACATTCTTTCTCTCTCTGACTCTATGTGTGTGCGTGTTTCTGCTTTAAAAAGGTACTAGTGGCATCAGCATCAAACCTGTTTTTGATGAGAAGTATTTTAGAATTCTTATGCTTGTTCCTCTGTACATAATGTGTTTTATTTCTCTGGCTACTTTCAAGATTCTTTCTTGGTCATTGGCATTCAGCAGTATGAATGTGATACACCTAGTTTTACCTTTTAAAAAAATCCTTTTTTATGTTCTGTAAGTTTCTTGGATGTCTGCTTTTGTCTTTGCCATCATTTCTGGGCAATTCTCTGTCAATATTTGGTCAACATTCCTTCTGTTCTGTTCTTTTACCATTTCCCTTTTAGGTTTCCAGTTACTTATATAATAGGCATTTTGATATTGTCCTGCAGCTCTTAGATGTTCCCCCCACCCCCTTCTGCTCTTTTTTCTCTTTGTCTTTCAGTTTAGGCAATTTCTATTGACCTATCTTCAAGTTCACCAATAATTTTGTCTGTGCTAGATTAACTGATGAGACCCAAGGACATTTTTCATATAGTTTTAATTTCCAAATTTCCCATTTATTCTTTCATTTCATTTCCATCTCTCTTCTGTAATTACCCATCTGATTTTATATACAGTTTTTTTTTACATTAGAATCTCTAGCATATATATTTTTTAAACATAGTTCATTTAAATTCCCTCTCTGAGACTTCCAACATCCTTGTCATATATGAATCTGTTTCTGATTGCTGTCTGTGGAAATGACTTTTATCTTGCCTTTTTCATTTCTCTCCCCTTCACCCCTCCCCCCACCCCCAGTTGTCTGCTCTCTGTGTCCATTTGCTGTGTGTTCTTCTGTGTCTGCTTGCATTCTTGTCAGCGGTACCAGGAATCTGTGTCTCTTTTTATTGTATTACCTTGCTGCAGCAGCTCTCCATGTGTGTGGCACCACTCCTGGGCAGGCTGCGCTTTTTTCACGCGGGGCGGCTCTCCTTGAGGGGGTGCACTTCTTGCGCATGGGACTCCCCTACACAGGCGAAACCCCTGTGTGGCACGGCACTCCTTGCGCACATCAGACTGCGCATGGGCAAGCTCCACATGGGTCAGGAGGCCTTGGGTTTGAACCCTGGGCCTCCCATATGGTAGGCAGATGCCCTATCAGTTGAGCCAAATCCACTCCCCTATCTTGCCTTTTTGTATGTCTTGTAATTATATATTAAAATGTTGGACCTTTTTTTTTTTTCTCAGACTATTAATACCTTAATAAGATTACTAGCTTTTAATCTTTGGAACTAAGCACATCTTTCCTTCTGCTAGGCTTTTTGTTTTAGGGTAGTTGTATTAAACTAATCCAGTGTTAGACTGGGGCTGAGGTTGTCCGGCTACCCTCTGGATCCCACAGGCTCCATATTTCTTGAGAGATTCCTTTGTTTAGCTGGGGAGAGTTGGTTTGCCAGAGGTTATTTTCTTAATGTCTGCTTCATACTAGCTCTGGGTCTTTCCTTTGTGCTGCACCCCAGAGAGAATCTGTCTTTTCCAGCCCTTCTAGGGGTATTCCCCTGTTGTTTCTACTTCATGCTTCATAGCCTGATGTTGGGGGCCAGGGTGTAGAGGGAATTTATTGCTGCTGTGATTAAGCCTCAGTCTTAGGCAGGCAAGGGCTCCTGCCCCTCCTCCAGCTGTAGCACTGCGCCTACTATATATTCCTGACTCTCCCTCAGGGGTAGAGCTTCTTTTTTTTCCCCTTTCTATTCCTTTTCTGGTTCCACAGTGGGTTTCTGCAAGGGTCTTAAAGTGACAGTTTTTCTTGCTTTTCTTCCTGCTGATTAAGGCTTTTGTTCTACGTTTAAGAGAGAGGAGGGATGTGGGTCTGAATGGAATGTTGGGCATGGCTGCTGTTACTCACCCCCTCCAGCTCCAGGAGGGAAGCTTTTTCAGGATTTACCCCTCTTCTCAGTGAGTACCTCAGAGGAGCTCATGGAGGAAAATTTGCAAAAGCGTGAATGCCTCTGTCTGGGATCCACAAAGTCTTTACACTCTGATATATTTTAGCTGATTCCTTTTACAGACTTAAAGGCCATGCTGTGGCAACTGCTCCATTAAGCATATGCTGGGATAGTCTTTCTCCCCGCAGGCACCTGACTCTCTCAAGATTTCAGATTAGACTGTTCTTTGGCAAACTCCACTGTGTGATAAGTTCAGTAAAAGTCATTAATTTTCTTTTCAGCTCTTTACATCTCTCAGTTAAAACTAGATCTCAAAATGAACACTTTTTTCCCCCAAAATTTTCAAAATGCAATTAAAGAAATTAAAGGTTTACAGAAAAATCATGCATAAAATGCAGAGTTCCCACATACCGTCCTATTATTAGCAACTTGATTAGTGTGGTACATTTGTTACAAAGAGAATTTGGCTTGGTATATGAAGACAAAAGCCCCACTACTGCTAAACCTTAACATTTGGACAAATTTACACACTCTCTCCCTGGAAACTGCAGTTCCCTTCAGTAGTGGCAGAGCCTTTACCAGTAATCCTGTGTCATGACTGGAAGCAGATCAGACCAAGTTATCTGCAGCCAAAATGCCGAAAATAAAGATGAAGAGAGGAAGTGAATTTCCTGCTGAGGTTTCTTCCTATATTCATTAGTCAGATATATCACTCTTCCCCTCTGGGGTGAATTGAATGGGAGAATGGAAAGAGACCAGCAATACGGTTGCAATGGCTCTCCCTCTAAAGCCACAGAAGACTAGATACCCTCCCCCACTCACAATAACACTCCCAGCTGTTATATTTATCCATTCGATTTAACCAGTAAATGCATGGTCAACCTGGAGGAAGAAATCAACAATCTATTAGAGTTCTTCTGCTTCTGCCTTCCTCCTAAAACAGCCAAAGTTCCTTTGTGAATAATTTTGAGACACGTGGCAAAAGTAGAAGGCTCTTATATGAGTCAGAACAGAATATTAAACAACTCTGAGATCCCTACATTTCACTTTCATTTTATCTCCCATACCAAATTAGATCCAGCCACACTGTACAAAGTGGCATACTAAGGACTTTATAATAAGAATAAGTGGTGGGAAGTGCATGTGGCTCAAATGATTGGGCTCCCGTCTACCAGGAGGTTCGATTCCCGGGGTCTCCTGGTGAAGGTAAGCGGGTCCGTGCAGAATGCTGGCCGGCCCAGGAGTGCTGGCCCACGTGGAGAGCTGGCGCAGCAAGATGACACAAGAAAAGAAAAAGCGACACAGAGGGGAGACAAGACAAGACACAGCAGACCAGGGAGCTGAGGTGGCGCAAGAGACTGAGCGCCTCTCTTCCACTCTGGAAGGTCCCAGGATCGGTTCCTTATACTGCTGAAAG
Organism: Dasypus novemcinctus; assembly: GCF_030445035.2. Taxonomy (NCBI): domain Eukaryota; kingdom Metazoa; phylum Chordata; class Mammalia; order Cingulata; family Dasypodidae; genus Dasypus; species Dasypus novemcinctus. Next base: position 51,820,932 of record NC_080673.1, on the reverse strand, counting down.
CAAAGACAAGCAGACCTAGAAGAAAGCACAGCAAACGGACACAGACAGCAGACAATGATGGGGGAAGGGGAGGAGAGAAATAAACAAATAAATCCTTAAAAAAAAAAAAGAATAAGTGGCAATGTAAAGAGAGCTAACATAAAATAACAATATATAGAGACACTCCAAATGTATTTCCATTGTTAAATTTCAGGGGAGTTTTAAAATCTTCAAACTAAATCTCCTTGTAAGAGTACTAAACTGTCAAAATGCAAAAGAATTTTAAAGTACACATTAAAATTATCTTGTCCTTATAAACTACAAGTCCAGGGAAGTTTAAGATGCCTTATTTTGTTCAGCCTCAGTCTGAGGGGCCCTCCATTTATGCATAGAGCTGGGTTTTCTTCAGCAGTTGTTGTCTGGTCTGTCTCTCTCGCATGGGCATAGTTCTTACTTGGACAGGAAATTGTGAGGCTTTACTGCCAATGTTCCCATGTTCTCACTTTAAAAACATCCAAAGAATTAATATGACATACAGGCAAAAATGTCAGTGGCCCACGACACATTTAGAAACCAAGCTACCCCAGCCTCTGAATCAGAATCCAGTACTTAGGGTTGTCAAAGGTCATAACAGAAACTCAAATGACATTTAAAGGATAAAAAGATAGATGATAAAAATACCATTGATTTTAGTTCTACCTGATGCCAATCAGTGTTGGTTATTTGGAGTTCATGATCTGTATGGCAAACTCAATTAATAAAAATCTTCTTTAAGAAATAGTTACCATATCTGAAATTGCAATGACTCCATCTAGGGGCAATTAGAAAATTGCAAGGTTGCCAGGGTTTATCATCATATTTAAGAGGACCCTTTCCTGTATCCACCTGTTTAAAAGCTTCTAATTTTCCCTTTCTTTTGCCAGAGGCATCCTGCTTTGTGTTTCTGACACACCCTACAATATGGAGCCTGTTGTTGTTTCTACTCTGATTTTCAAGTATGCGTTTTCAGGACTGCTCCTTTGCACCCTGTTTTTTAGATGAGAGTCATTCCCACAAGAGTCCTGAGCTGAAGTACCACTACCTTGTGCTTAAAAGACTATATGCCTCTGGAAGGCAGTGGAAGATTTAATCCATGGTCATACCATACATAAAAATCTTTCAGAGCCTCCTTGATAACACATTTTTTCCCTTTGAGAATAAATGTTTTTAAAAGTGCATAAATCATAAGAACAAAGTTTAGTGAATTTTACCCCAAAGTGAATACATGCAATTTACTACCATACAAGTCAAGAAATAGGACATTACTGTTACCAGATTTTATCTAGGTTCTTGGCTATGCTGCAGAAATGAATTTCAAGAGCACGCCAGGTAAGTTAGGCCAGTAATTTATTCAGGCAGGGAGGGAAGAGAAATGGGAGAAAATAACAGATCAGGGGTACCAGGTAGAGAGGAAGGGAGTAAAAAGGGATACAGAGGGCTGATTTACAGACTACAATTCCTCATTATAGATTATAAATGTCCAGGTTTTACTTGCGTGAAAAAATGGTGAGAGCAGCACACAGAGGGCAGGATTGGGTCCAGAGGCAAGAGAGCATAGCGTGCTCAGGCCTCTGCCTGGCTTTTAAACTGTTAATTATTCCACCCCTTTGCTAATGGCTGAGAAGGGGTTCCAACTGTTTGCTGTTTTGATTGATCACCCCACCTAGCAATCCCGCAGTGAGGACCCAATGATAAAGTCCTTAGGGAATACCCGGGGCTTTTCCTTGCTTCCAGAAGTCTTTGTTCTGGATAGCAGAATCCTGCGGGTGGGGGTTTTCCAGCAGCCTTCTTGGGGTTACTGATGCCCACCTGGACTCTGCCAGATTCCAGATCTGTTTATTAATTCCCTATCTTACGAGCCTGCTTCATTCCCCCCTTAACCAAAGTCTACTCTTTGACCCCCTCCAGTAACTGCTTCACCGTCCTTCTCAAAGCTGTCCACTACTTTAGCTTCTGACACCCTAGATTCATTTTTACTCTACCTGACTGCGTATAAGTTGAACCCTACAACACGTATTATTTTTGTGTCTAGCTTCTTCCACTCAACATTTGAAAAAAATCAATCATAAATATTTTTTGTATGTAATATTAATTCATTCATTTTCACTGAAGGGAATTTCACTGAATCAAATTTATCAATTCTACTATTGGTGGATTTTTGGGTTGTTTATTCTTTGGGATCTTATGTATAACGATTCTATATACATTCTTATAAATGTTCGGGGCATATAAATAGGGAGTGTGCATTTCTATTTAATATGACACCCATATAACAAAATTAATTTCTAGTAATAATTAGGTAATAATCAATAATACTGATTATTTATTTGCTCTTTAGTTTTAAAACTAGCAATAAATAACTTAAAAACAAGAAATTTATGTTTTAAAGATGTTTTTGAGATTCAGTTAAATATTTCATATGTGAGCTAAAACTTATACTTTCAAAACAAAATACTATACCTCTCAGTTTGCTTTATTTTATTGTAAATTTTAAAAACAAAACTTCAAGTGGTTACATTGAATGATAGAACTGAAGTGTCTTAAGTTTTGGGTTTGTCTTCACAATCACTGTGAAATCCTTCCTTGCTTTAAATACACAGTATTACAGGGGTTGGAGAAATGAATTCTAACAATTCTGACCGGTAAAGAACTTACTCTTAAAATGAATACATGTCTCTGAGTCCACCTTCGTCAGGGGCCAGTTATGTGACTGGGAGTTCTCTGAACGAAATTTTGTATCGAATACAAAGTTTATTAAAAGATAAGTAATAAAAATACACTTGAAGCCGGCACAAGTATTATTAAAATTCAATATTAACTGCATCAATTATTTAGAACATAGACTCAGAAATGCATAATGCATAGCCCCAGAAAAGATTTTTTTCAGGGGAAGAGGATTTGCCCAGTGACGTTGTTTAGAATTTCTTGCACATGTTGATAATAAAAATCAGAAGATCTTTTAATCATTGTTGAAAGTTGTTTTGCTCTAAAATTCTCTACAGACAATGCATACCCTAATTCCCTTCAGATGGGGCAGATTGCTCCCACTATGATCCCATAGTAAGTCACTATCTAGGAGGAGAATTGCTGGGTCCGTTTACTTATTTACACATACGCTAACTGTATATGAGATTCCCAGCCTTCTCCCTCCTTCCCTCCCTCCTTCCCTTCCTTTCTTCCATTTCTTTGAAGCAAACTTGACCTGTTAACTTTTTGATGTATGCCATTCTGGTAAGTATGTAACAGTTTCTCACAGTAGTTTTAATTTGCATTTGGAGATGATAAGGTGGCTAAACACTGTTCACATATTTGAATAATCTTTTTATAAAGTGCCTGCTTAAGTCTTTTGACCTCTGATTGGATTAGCTCATTTAAAATAAATTATTTAGTGGAGCACATGTAGTTCAGTGGCTGAGCGCCTGCTTTGCATGTAGGAGGTCTCCTATTCAATCTCTGGTACCTCCTAAATATAATTAACTAAATTATTTGAAGGAATTATTTTTTTTATTCTGGATACTTTACTAGTTATGCACATTGTAATTATTTGCTTTCATTCAGGGATTGCTTTTTTGTGCTCTTAATATTATCATTTGCTTAAAAAATGTTCCTCATTTTATAGTAATTACAATTTATCAATGTTTTATTCTGTGTTTGCTTTATTTATCAATGCTTTATTTTGTGTTCTGTTAAGAATAGAAGCTATTGATTTTAATACAGACCAAATTACAATTTTTTTTGCTATGATTAGAGCTATTGTATTCTGTTTGAGAAATCTTTGCTCACCTATGTCATAAAGACAACCATTATTATGTAGAAGTGCTAATGTTTTAGTTATTATACATAGAATTAAATTTTTTCTCATGTGGAGTAAAGCAGAAGGCAAGATTCATTTTTTCCACCATTGGAAATTCTCCTAGCAACATTTAATGAATATAGCATCTTTTCCCACTCTTGTTCACTGTCACCTTTGTAACAAATCAGGTGACTGTATCTCTGTGAGTTGGTTTTTGGACTTACAATATTATAATACTTTTCTTTTCATTTCAACAAGCATTAATGACACACTGTCTTAATTACCATACCTTTATATTGCATTTTTATTTCTTGCTCCCTGAATTGCCTTGATTTTTGGTACCTTTGCATTTACAGTTAAATTTTAGAGTCATCTTGTCAATTTTCATTAAAATACCTGCTGGGATTTTGCTTGGGATTGCACTGATTCTATAAATCCATTTTGCAAGAATTGGCATCTTTACCATGTGGTATCTTACAATTCATGATAATGGTTGTAGCAGTTTGATGTGGTGATGAATTCCAAAAATACATATTGGATCATGTTTGTAATCTGGTCTGTACCTGGGCATGATTAAGTTATGATTAGGGCTTTGATTGGGACATGTCATTATGGCACCAAGGGGTGGGGACTCATATATAAAAGGCATGGTAGGGAAGTGGACTCGGCCCAGCGGTTAGGGCATCCATCTACCACATGGGAGGTCCGCGGTTCAAACTCCAGGCCTCCTTGACCCATGTGGAGCTGGCCCACGCGCAGTGCTGATGCGCTGATGTGTGCAAGGAGTGCCGTGCCACGCAGGGATGCCCCCCCGCATAGAGGAGCCCCACATGCAAGGAGTGCACCCCGTAAGGAGAGCTGCCCAGCGCAAAAGAAAGTTCAGCCTGCCCAGAAATGGTGCTGCACACATGGAGAGCTGACACAACAAGATGACGCAACAAGAGGAAACACATATTCCCGTGCCGCTGACAACAACAGAAGCGGACAAAGAAGAACACGCAGCAGAAAGACAAAGAGAACAGACAACTGGGTGGCGGGGGGAAGGGGAGAGAAATAAAATAAATAAATCTTTAAAAAAATAAATAAAAGGCATGGTAACGGACAGAATTGAGGGGTTTTGATTTTGGAGTTTTGATGTTGGAGTTTGATGCTAAAACCTTAAGCTGGAGCCCTGGGAAGTAAGCTCACAGAGGAAAGAGAAGCAAGCTCCAGGAAGAAGTAAGCCCTGGGAAGAGAGGAACCCTGAACCAAAGAGAAGCAAAACCCTGGAAGGGAGGAACCCAGGAAGACTGAACCCTCACAGATGTCAGCAGCCATCTTGCTCCAACATGTGAAAATAGACTTTAGTGAGGGAAATAACTTATGTTTTATAGTCTGGTATCCATAAACTCCTACCCCAAATAAATACCCTTTATAAAAACCAACCAATTTTGGGTATTTTGCATTAGCACACATTTGGTTGACTGAAACAATGGTCTATCCTCTTTTTATTTAGTTATCTTTAATATCTCTCATTAATGTTTTACAACTTTCTTCATTGAATTCTTATGCATTTTTAATGTTTATTCTTATATATTTGATATTTTATGTTATTTAAAATTAAATATATTTTAAAATTGTATTTTCTAATTTTTCAGACTACAATTGTATGGAAATAGAATTGCTTTCTCTACATTTATGTTCAGTGACTTGGTAAATTTATTCCTTAATTCTGTAGTCTGTCTGTATTTTATTTGATTTTATCTTGTTTTATTTTATTTTATTGTTTTATTTATTGCCTCTTTTTAAAAAAATTCTGCATAAAATATCATGTTGTCTGTGAATAATGACAGTTTCATTTAGTCTACTAAAATTTTTATGCTTTTTTAAAAATCTTGTACTGATTATTCAAATTCCCACTACCTGGGTAGATTGGGGACCTTTTTTCCTGCCACCCACTGGATCCCAGTTATCAAGGTTCCTGTCCAATTTAATATTCTTACTATGAATGTCTCTACTGAACGTGAAATGAAATATTCCAATACAATATTAGAGAACATCCTTTCCACATCCCTGATATCTGTATTTTATCCTTCCATATGTTTGAGGTTTTCTGTGTACCTTTTATCAGATATAAGGATTTTACTTCTACTTCTAATTTGCTAAGAATTTCTACCATAAATGAATAATGAATGGTATCATATACATTTTTTGATACCTGAGATCTTATTCTTTTATTTTCTAGATCTGGTGAATTTTATTGATTAATATCTGAATGTTAGACCAACCTTGCCTTCCTGGAATAAACTCAGCTTGGTTGTGATATATTCATTTTATATCCAATGGATTCAGTTGCTTATAGTCTACTGAGGATATTTGTGTGCATGTTAATGATCATTGGCCAGTGAATTTCCTTTCTTATAATTTTCATGATGAAGCTTAGAACCACAATTATACTGGTCTCATAAAACAAGTTTCTACCCATTGGAAGAGATTTTGCAAGATTCATGCTATTTCTCTTTTTCCATTTTTTAAAAACAGCTCCATTGACATAAAATTATCATACAATAAACATCACTTACTAAAAATTTACACTTGGATGTGTTTTGACATATGTAATCATCACAATCAAGATAATGAAGGTATTTCTTACCCCCAAAAGTTTTCTAATGCTCTTCTCCCAAACCTGTTCTCAGGCAACCACTGATTGGCTTTATATCACTATAGATTAGTTTGCATTTTCTAGAATTTATATAAATACAATTAAACAGTAATGTGCTCTTTGGGGGGAAGGGTTCTGGTTTCTTTCACTCAATATAGTTAATTTGAGCTTGGTCCACATCCTTTCAGTGCTTGGCATACTAAGTCTTTTGACTTTAGCCATTATTGTTTGTAACAGTGATACCTCTTTGAGGTTTTAATTTGAATTTTCCTGTTTCTTATTTTTAAAATGTAATTAATTTGAAAATTGACATGCAATAAAAGTCACTATTTTATGGAGATTATGGATTTTGAGAAATGTATGGAGTAGAACATGTGACACCATAATCAAGATATAGAACAGTTTGATCATCCCGGGGAATTTCCTCTTGCTACCCCTTGCAGCCCCTTTGTAATCAAGCCCACTTCTCATCCCCAAACTTTGGGAACCACTAATCTCTTCTGACCCTATTGTTTCCTTTTCCCAAAATTTCATATTAATCAAATCATACAGTATGTAGCCTTTTGGTTCTGACTTCTTTCATTTAGCAAAATGTATTTGAGATTCATCACTATTTTTATGCATAGAAAGAGTACATTTTTTTTGTTGCTGAGTAGTATTCCAAAGCTTAGACTTCAGTTTGCTTATCCACCTAGTAGTTGAAGGAAATTTAAACTATTTCTTGATTTTGGCAATTATGATAAAGCTGCCATAATTATTCATCAACAGGTTTTCATATGACCATAAATTTTCATTTCATTTAGGAGTGAGATTACTGAGCCATATGGTAAGTGCATGCTTAACTCAATAAGAAACTTTCAAGCTATTTTTAAAAAGAGCTGTATTATTTTGCATTCCTACCAGTTGTAATGTATGAGAACTCTACATCCTCACTAACATCTGTTATTTTCAGTTTTTTGTTTATATGTATTAATATTTTGTTTTTGTCATTCTAGTAGATATGCAATGGTATCTCATTATGGTTTTAATTTTCATTTCCTTAATGACTAATAATGTTGAGCATCTTTTCAAGTATTTATCAACCACACACTTTCTTTAATGATATATCTATTCAAAGCTTTTGCTCATGAATTTTTTAATTGGGTAGTTTGTTTTATTATTGTCATGTATTGAGAGTTACTCATATTTGTTACCGCAAGTCCTTTCTGATATATTATTTGCAAATAGTTTCTTCCAGTCTGTAGCTATGCTTGTCATTCTTTCTTTGTTTTTGTCTTTTTTTTTTAATGTTACATTAAAAAAATATGAGGTCCCCATTTATCCCCCACCCCCCTCACCCCACTCCTCCCATATCAACAACCTCTTTCATCATCATGGGACATTCATTGCATTTGGTGAATACATTTTGAGCACTGCTGTACCACATAGATAATGGTTTACATTATAGTTTACACTCTCCCCCAGTCCACCCAGTGGGCAATGGCAGGACATACAATGTCCAGCAACTGTTCCTGCAGTACAACCCAGGACAACTCCAAGTCCTGAAAATGCTCCCACATTATATCTCTTCTTTCCTCTCCCTACCCTCAGCAGCTACCGTGGCGACTTTCTTTGCATCAATGCTACATTTTCTTCCATTACTAATCACAATAGTTCCAGAATAGAATATCAGTAAGTCCACTCTAATCCATACTCTATTCCTCCATCCTGTGGACCCTGGGATGGGGATGTGCTTGTCATTCTTTAACCATGTTAAACACAGAGCAAAAGTTTATAATTTCAATAAAGTTCGATTTATCAATTCTTTTCCTTTTATGAATTATAATCTTGGTGTTATACCTAAGAACTCTTTGCCCAATATAAGGTCACAAATATTTTCTCCTATATTTTTTTCTAGAAGTTTTATAGTATTATGCTTTACCTTTACATTTTGAGTTCATTTTGTATAAGATTTGAGTTATTGATAAAGGTTTACATTTTGCATGTGAACATCCAATTATCAAAAGGCTATCCTATAGGGTCATTTTTGGGACTTGGACTTTTCCTGAATGATATTGCAGGGACGGATGCAGGACATTGTATATCCTGCCGTAACCCACTGAATGGACTGGGAGAGAGACTAAACTACAATGTAAACTATAATCCACGCTGTGTAGCAATGCTCCAAAATGTATTCATCAAATGCAATGAATGTACCACACTAATGAAAGAAGTTATTAATGTGGGAAAAGTGAGAGGTGTGGGGAGTGGAACACATGGGAACCTCCTATATTTTTTAATGAGACATTTTGTGTGACCTACGTATCTTCTAAAAATAAATAAAAAATATATTTTAAGAAAAACAGCTATCTTTCCATTGACTAACCTTTGTCAAGATACTTATTTAAGTTTCAATGATTGTAATTAGTATGTAGAAACGCAATTGATTTTGTATTCTGAAATCTTAGTAAACTCATGTATTGCTTATAATTGTATGTAGATTCCAGTGAATTTTCTACATAGTTGATCATGTCAACAGATAAAGATACTTTAAATCTGGATGCCTTTTACATATTTTTCTTGCCTGGTTAAAACCTTCATTAGAATTTTTAGTAGACATAGTGAGTATTGGACATCTTTGTCTTATTTCTGACTTTAGTGGACAATAATTCAGTCTTTTACCATTATGTAAGGTATTAGCTGTAGACTCTATGTAGCTGTCCCTTATCAGTTAAGGAGTTAAGGAAGTTCCCTTTCATGCCCAGTTTTCTGGTAATTTTGATCAGGAATAAATTGTGAACTTTGTCAAATGCTTTTTATGCATCTCTAAAGATGATTAGGTATTTTCTTTTTCTTTTTTTCCTTTCTTTATATGGTGAATCACTTTGAATGATTTTCAAATAATAAAAAAATGTTAGTCCTGTGATCAACCCCACTTGCTGGGTTTGATTTTTAAAATTTTTGCTTCGAATATTTCCCTGACCTCCTGATTGATGTTAGTCTGCAGTTTTCTTTCCTTCTAATGATGTTGTCCGGTTTTGTAGCAGGGTAATATTGGCCTCATGAAATGAGTCAAGAAATATTTCCTTCCATTCAGTTTTCTAAAAGAAAATGTGCTTGTTGCATAGAAAAACCTCAGAAAGAAAGAAGAGAGACCATGGCTGAACTACGCATGCCCAGTTTCTCTTCATACACTTGACAATTAGGTAGGTCACTGAGTATGTAGTGAGAGACCACATGTGTAACAGGAGACCCAGGTGTTACTTTAGATGATGTTTCTCATTTAAAAACATGAAACAATATTGAAAGGAAGGTTTTCCTCTGTTGTCTCTGTCTATAATGAAATAAATTCAAGACCACACTTCTCTCAGAGAATAAATCAGGGACCTCTGGAAACAAAGGTATTCTAGAAGCAATGCATGTTTCAGCGAATCCTTGCATCCAGGAGAATTCACTATTTGTCCATGAAGCTAACAAGGCTCAGGCATAGAGAGAGTTATGCTGTCTTTAGTTTACATATGGGAAATGGAAAATAACAGGGAAACTGATTCAGTCAGGGTTAATGGCAAAGCAAGATACCATTAAACTCTTTGCCTCTCACTGTCTTATTATAGCAGTCTCTTGAGTTACATTTATTTCTCAGTGAAATTACTTTTCATGTTTACCTTTCTAGTTACTTTAGAATGTAACTCCAAATAAAATGCAATTTTACAGTAAAGTATTTCTTAACAGAAGCAGGTTGTTTCTACTATAGAAAATTACCTTTTCCCAAACTCTTAATGTTAGAACTCCTGACAGCTTGGTTTTGGGCATTATTTTCCCCCTGCACTCAGTCCCCAGGTGAAGTGAATGCTTCCCATGCACCTTCCTTTAGGGAATTGCTTCTACCCAATGCCATATGAAGTGTGGAGCAGTCAGTCAAAGTGCCTCATTTCACCTGCACAGACGTGTAGATATGTCTCGCACTGACTCCTCAGAGTCTCCCTTCCCAGGACAAAGTGTCTGAACAAAGCCTTCTTGGAGATTGATATGACTACTGGGGGAAAAATCTCTTTACTCTTATTAGATATAAGCTGAAAGTACCAGTCAAGCCTAGAGCTGGCACGGGTTTTCCAGAAAATGACACTTAAAACAGAGGAAAGCACAGCCAAGGAATATAGATAAATATACAGAGAGGAAAAAAAATACAAAAAACCAAACAACTGGTATGCCATTTAAACATCTGGGAGCAGCCATGCCTAAAGCTAAACCCCTGCTGTTTTTCAGTTTGTTAGTCAAGAAATTACCTATTTGCTTAAGCTAGGTTTTTGAGGTCACTTTCAACCAACAAGTGCTGGCTACTATTCTAAGTGCATTATTCATTTCCTTATGCTGACAGCTTGCAATATTAGCTTCCCACTTTAGACTCTCTTCAGAATGTTAGACTTATATCCATGAATGTACTTGACCTTTCAGCTTAGATGACTCAGAGGCAGCTGAATCTTATCTACGTTCAAAGCCAAACACTTGGTTTCCTCCCAAAACCTATTCCTGCCTCACTCTTCTGCATCTCAGTAAATTTTGCCACTGCCTTTCAACTGCTTAAGTGTGAAAGCAGAAACTCACCTTGATTTCTTGCTTTCTCTTTTTCTCCCCATCTCCAATCCATCCGTAAATCCTGACATTCTAACTGCCCTAATTTAACATGTATCTCTCTACTTCTCATCCTTTCTATTGATTCAAGACTAGTCCAAGATAATGCCATCTCTCACTGTACTGCAATGGGCTTCCAGTTGGCCTCACCACTTTCAGTCTTGATTCCCTATAATCCTTTCTCAATACAGCAGTAATATTCTGAATGAGTGATTAAAAAGTGATATTTTTAAGACTTTAGTTCCCTTCTTGGAACCGTTTAATTGCTTCCAACACTCATAAAATAACTGAAGTCCTTTTCACGGTTTAAGAGGACTTTGCCTAACTCTAATCTCCTCTCTCCTGCATCTCCATACCATGTGCCACATGCGCCAGCCCTGTGCATGCTGCCCCTCTGACCCTGACTTCTTTCAGTTTGATGCTGCTTGCCCCTCACAGCACAGCATGAATGGACATCTCCTCAGAGAGATCATCTCTGATCATGCTACTCTTCACCTTCCCCCCGATTCTCCATCAAAACCCCTAGATCATTTCCTTCATGTCATGCCTGATAACTAATAATTATTTATTTGTTACTTGTTTTTCATCTTTGTCTGTCTCCCCCACGAGACTGTTTTGTAAGCTCCGTGAATGGAAGACCCATGCCTCTTCTTGACCCCTAAATACCTTGTGTTTAACTCAATGCCAGCTGCACAGGAATTCATAATTATCTGCTGAATGAATGAAAAAAACAAAGAATAAATACATAATGTGTAAATGAATGAATGAATGATACAAGATATCATATAGAAGAATCAAAATATCAGAGTCATTCCATTTAGAATGATATGGGAAGATTAGGAGATATATGTTAAACTTTTAGCTAAAGCATTGGGGATGGTGGGAAGAAAGGAAATAGCCTCAGAGAAAACCTGAGAGTTTAGGGGAATATCTGCAGGGGAAATGTACTGTGCATGCTGATTCTTAATGATATGGAAGACAGAAATCCAGGGGATAGAAAATAGGCCTTGGTAGGGAAGATGAGTCTAAATGGTGGATTTCACTGAATGCCAGCCTTCATTTAATTTGGATGGGAATTTAGTCATGGGGATGATGACTATATTGGAATTTATTGCAATACTGCAAAGTGAAGAGTACATGTTAAGAAAATAGCAGTTGAAAGGAGAGGTAGCAGATATGAGGCAATGTGCTGGTAGAATTTACCGACCTGAGTGACAATAAGAATATTTTATGTCAAGAAAGAAGGAGGAGTCAAGGCTGATTCTAGTTTGTGAGTCTGTGTGACTAGATTTCCTAAAGGCAAGAAATACAGGAAGGTGTGTATGAATTGGAAGGAGGGCACTGACATTATGAAGACCTAAAACATTCACAAATAGCCAACAGAAATTTGGAAAAGTGGTCCTGGAGCTCAGGTGAAAAGTCAAAGATAGACAGGTTAATCAGTAACAAGTAACAGAAAGGGATTTATTGAGCATGTACCACACTGAGTGCATCAGTCAGGGTTCAGAGCAAGAAATTGGAGTCAGTCCTGTTATTTCACGCAGAAAGTGATTTAGAATACTCAATATAGGGAATTAGGTATCTATAAAATCCGTGGAAAGGTTGGAGGAACTGGACTCAGCACTGAGGTCAGAAGTGGGCATCTGTTATGCTCCTGGCCTCAAGCAGCTCTGATCCAGTTGCCCTTACTACCCAGAGGTCAGGAAAATGGTGTTGTGATGTAAACCACTGCTGATGTCACAGCCATCCTCAGCAACAAGCTGGTAAATTGACCGTCGAGCAGGGAGTCCAGTGCTGCTTACATTCTGCTGCAGTGTGCTCATACCCATACGGGAACAGAAGGATAAATGGCCTCCCCCTCCCTTTGCCTTCCAAATATGATGAGATAGGTTAGTCCCATTGGTAGACCTATAACATACACTGACTCTTGTGGAAAGTGTAGTTTTCAGTCTTCCAGTCCTTATGAGTGGACATGAATGCTGAGTGCCCAAAGAAAGCCTTCAGCACAATGGTCATTGTGAAAAAGGCTTTCACAGGAGAACTCATTTGCTTTTCATCGAACAATACTGAATATGGTTATATTTCTATCCTCATTTTACAGATAAGGATGGTGAGGTATAGAAACACTAAATTAGCTTGATATAGGTCCACATTTCCTAAGTGGATCCAGAATACATTCAGGCATCTGACTTGATAGGCAGCATTCCTAAGCACTGTGCTAGGTTTTTTCCCCTTAGAGATCAAAGTTGAAGATCCCAAGGGAGAGCATGTCAACAAGGAAAGAAGAATACTGAGACTGGACTTTAGGCAGTTCCTAAATGTAAGAAACAAGTAGAGAAAGCAGAAACAGTAGTTGAGACTAAGGAGTGATTAGAAAGGCATCAAGAGTGTAGAAGAATGCAACACACTCAAAGTCAAAGGAAGTAAATTATCATTAAGAAGTTGGTGGTTTATGGTCAGTTGGCTTAAGAAAGTGAGGAGCCATCATACTGAGCAAAAGGCAGATCATTATCATCACTATTAGTATTTAGTTCTGAGACTAAGAGATATAGTCAAAACGAAGTCATATGGATTAGGAGATAGAAGGTATTGTTAAAATAACTGAGTCCCGAATTCCTTGTATCCTATCAAAATGTGCTTCCTCCTACCTCCTCCTCTTTAGTTGAATGTTTATGAAAAGATTTATTACATTTTTTTCATTTATTAAAGGTTTATTAAGAGGCTTATCACCCTTATTCATTAGAGCCTTTGAGAGAACAGGATGCAGTGTTTTCATGCAGATAGAGTTACAGCATTTTGCCCACCTGTCTACTTGGCTTAGAATGGATGTTAGTGCCAAATTTTGTTTGGCAAACTCCAGCTACATCCACTCTTTTCCAGTTATTCACTACCACAAATTATTTTTTTTAAAAAAACATCATTAAATGATTCTTGCCTGTATTACAAGTAGATGCACAATAAACTACAACTTCAACAGAAAATGAATGTCCTGCAAATCCTGTTTACTCTTGCTTCAGTGGCAAGTCAAGAGTAAACCCCAATCTTAACAGCTAATCAGCTTTCAAAGGAGTATTGTTTCAATAGGGTAGAGAGTTGATGCTATTTTGTACTACATTAAAGAAAAAAAAAGTTTTCCTTAACATTCGATATAAATGGATATAATGATGAACCGGTATTCAAGACATGCAGGCATAATGAAAATATATAAATAAGAAAGACAAACTTTTGAGTAAGTCAGTAAGCTCTACTTACTGTTTCCTAAATTGGCTTTGTAAATTTGATACCAAATATATAAGGTTTTATGTAGGTCAGTAAGCTATACTGACTGTGACCTTCCCCTGCTTTGAATATTAATCAGATGATCAAGATTCCATATGTTCATCCATCAATTTCCAGGTACTGTGAAGGGGAAAGAAGTAACCTGTTAAAGCAAAGTACTTGTAGCATAGGTGACTGCGTTGCAGTGGAGTTTATGACACCTTGATTTCTGTCACAGCATACAATTCCCTGTTGAGAAAAGCAGATGAAAGTTTGCTATACTTCAATTAGATGACCACACTACACTGCTCATGACTGATTGCTTCTGACCCCAAAAGAACCAAACCTATGAGGTGCCCTGATATGGGATCTCAGCCAACAGTGGTGCTCCACAAGGACTTGCTCATGGCTACCCAATAAAATATTTTCACTTAGGGAATTTTAGTCAGATATGCAATACTAAAAGAGTGCAGATGCAGAGAGTCATTAAACTGAATGCATTAAACAGCAGATTTAGGGTAGAGCAATTCACAAGTCATCAGAAGCCATGAACCTGATAATCAGTTAGTTGTTAGCAATAGAGAGAAAAAAAACAAAACAGAGCTGTCCCTGATTTCTCCCTGAGTTTTGTTTACACTAACGCTAAAGCAGCATTACTAAGATTCCCCTTGCAGAATATCATAGTGAGATAAGCTTTAAGACTCATCACTATGGGTAAATGATTTAATTATGAATAAAATAGAAGCGTTAAATATCATTTATAACCTCATAGGAGTCCTTAAAAGGTAGTAAAGCTCTCAGTGGAAAAGCAAGTTATCAGCTGTTAACAGTTTCCTGTCTGGAATTCTAACATTATCAGAAAAGATCTTTTCCATACATCCTCCTGGTTCTACCCTCTGGAGAAACTAAAACAGAGCGCTTGAACAAATTTTGAGTTTTTTGTTTTACTCTGACAGGAGTGGGAATGTCACATTCAAGGAGCCCTTGTAGGGATGTTTAAGATAATAGATTACTGCTACTTCGACCTGGCTACCCTTCTATGGCAGGCAATATTTTGCTACAATTTACCGTACATTGTTTCACCATGGGCTGCCTACAGCATTGCTCAAGCTCAGAAGCAAAAAGGCATGTTGGTGAGAACATGTACTGGTAACGCTGACGTTAGAGAAGAGGAATGTTTCCTGCTATAGAATTAGGTATGTTTTTCAAATCCTCCAAAGATTTTGAAAACCCCATTCTTTCTTTGCATTGCAAGCAGAAGCCTCATTAGGATGAATGCTTTTGCAGGAAGATCTAATTGAAACCTTCTGGAATTTGCCTTCTACTATCAACTGCTAAAATGAATTCTAAATGATCAGCTCCAAGTAGCCTATGAGTAAAAGTTACCTGGGGTTTGCTAACTATTCTACATATAATCTTGACAAGATTAATGATTTGCTCCTAATTTTCAACATTGTCAATTCACCAAACACTGACATCTGGTTCTTGTAACTTTTGTATTTTATTGTGGTAGAATTAGTGCCCATGTAATAGTAATCCTGAAAAGTGCATTCTGCTAGAGAATATGAGACTAACCAGTAAACTTTGCACTGTGATTTTGGTACAGCAGAAATTAGCCTATTCCCTTTGAAATAGTGTTGCGGTTACTCCTTTGATATATTAAATAATTTTTAAACATTGCCACATTGATGAAAATGAAAAATAAACATAATAAGGAGAAAAAGACAAACAAAAAATAAAAATCACATTTATTTAAACAAAAATATACACACTGTATACAATGAATATGGTTTATACAGAACGATAAAACAAAAATGATATTTCTTCAAATGCCAATATAAAATTATCTAATTTAACTATCTGTGCCTCATTTCCTAGGAACACACATTGGTTTGTCTATAATATACATTTAACATAAAAAGAAGACAAATGCTAACCTTTCAGGTAAGTACCACATGAATCTGAAAATTAGATATTAGGCTAAATAAATTAATGAAATACACACGAGAAGAATTTGAGTACAAAGGATTGCATGTGTGCAGTGAAATGGCAATGCCTATGTAGTTGGAGGTTTATGGAGTCCATTCTTCAAAAGCCTGATAATTCCTTGATATGCAAAATTTCATAAATGTTTGTGATAAAAGGATTGTTTTAATTTATAAGTTTGGTGTAAGTATTATAGAGATGATACAGTGATCTTGACAAAACTTCAGCCAATATTGCATGCTGGTCAACAAAACTACAATAATCCAATGCTGATACAAGTATTCATAAAAGGTTTGCTATTAGATCATGCTTTTTGGTTTTTTGGGGGTAATTTTGATGTTTTCAGAAATACTCTGAATCTATTCAAACTATGATGAGTTTGAAAGGACCAAAGCTTCTTCCTAAAGAACTAGGAATAAAGGACATATTTTACTGTCAAGATGTGGTTTATCAGACCACCTCACTTGTGCTAGATCTCCTTTCTCTTTATTAGTTACTTTCGCTAGGTACAATACTTAAATGGTTTCCCTTTTTAGTTTAAAATTCAAAGTATGTATGCAAAAAAAATTCAAACTCAGGAGAGCTCATTGCACATATACAGATATATATATTTTTGTGGGGTAGGTGGGTGGGTTGGTATTACCTTATTTTTCCTCTCTCCTTGTTACTAATAGCCAGATAATGATTTGTTTCTTTTAGATCAGAAGTATCTAGGCTTTCTCTCACTTGTTTAGAAATAAAATTCAAAAAGTGCCAAAAGTGTACCATGAGTGAAATAAAAAAATACAAATTATCATGCTCTAACTCTACACTTAATTGGCCTCCATAATTTTTTTCTCAAACATTATTTTTATTTTCCCATTCTTAGAGATAGTTTTTGCTATTGGCAGCACTGTTTGGATGCTAAGTTCTAACTTACAACTGCTAAAGAAACAGAAGATATAATATATTGGGACTTTCCTTATAAAGCAAAGAAAAATAAATATAGGGAAAAAAAGATAGCTTATGTAGATTTCAGCTGGCCTAATGAGTGTGAATTTGCACAAAAATTGTCTATCAACTGCACGTCTCTCAACAAATCATTCTTTTCCATAGTGCATAATTTACAAAGCCTCCAAGCTATTAGGGATGCTTTTGTTCAATATATTTGCTTCCCTCTGTAACTGCTGATCACAGTTTTTCTCAGGCAAGTTCCTTAAATCTGTGATAAACACTAATTTATTTCCTAAAAGATTACAAAAGGTACCCTGTAATATTGAACTAAACAAATGATATACCACACTGCTTGGAAATCAAACACCTAAAACATCTGTGGTGATTTAGCAAACTGCCAGAGTTTAATTTGTTTAGTCTAACAGTTTGGGTTTCAACTGAGCTATATTTATTAGAATCTGGGCACAGTAATATGTTACTGTCTTTCCTACTTTTAGAAAATGCCAAAATTATAAACTTAAAAATTGATACAATAGCACATTTTCAGTGATGCTCTGATTAGACTTAAATTTCCCTGAATTTAACCCTGAGTTGTTACTGCTTACACTGAAGCTGCATTGCTACAATTTCCCTTTTAAAACATCATAGAGGTGGCTGATGGGTATGGGGAAAGGCAGGAAGAGATGAGAGGTGGAGGCGTCTTTGGGACATGGAGCTGCCCTGGATGGTGCTTCAGGGGCAATCACGGGACAATGTAAATCCTCACAGGGCCCACTGGATGGAATGGGGGAGAGTATGGGCCATGATGTGGACCATTGACCATGAGGTGCAGAGGTGCCCAAGGATGTACTTACCAAATGCAATGGATGTGTCATGATGATGGGAATGAGTGTTGCTGGGGGGGGAGAGGTGGGGTGGGGGTGGTGGGGTTGAATGGGACCTCATATATATATATTTTTAATGTAATATTATTACAAAGTCAATAATAAAAAAATGAGAAAAAAAACATCATAGAGAGATAAGTTTTTAAACTTTAATTATGCAGAGAATATAAATATCAAATATGATTTATAGCCTAATAGGAGTCTTTAAAAGAGGGTAAAGAGGAAAACAAAATTGTAGCCAACTCTCTTTGAAGAGAGATTACATTGAATATCTGTATAATAATTTTATACTGCTTCCAATAATTTGATATTTTCTGGAGAAAAATTGATGGTCCATACACTGTTATGTTTCACATAACAGTAAATGTTTCACAACTGGCTTTCCAGGAATTAAAAGCTCTCTTTGGTAGCATTTGCTAATTTTCTTTGTTGTAAATATTCCCACTGTGGCTCATTTCAAGCTACCAACATGACATTACCCAAAGTGGAGTTGAGAAGAAAGGCCCAGTAGCACACATGTAATATTTCCACCTAACAGATAAAATAGACATAAATAACCTTAAAGGCACAGATAATAGCACAATGTAGTAAAGTCATTAGGAAGTGGTGAATTTTGCGTATTTTTTACTTTTTAAAAAAATAAAATGTTTTCAATTGTATTATATAATTTAATATATAATAATGACTGTGCTTAAGAGCTGACTTACAGAATTCCTGGAAATTTAACGATTGACTCTCAGGAGTCGACAGGAACCATTCCAGTCCACCACTGGTACGCCCTCCCTTGGGACTGTATCTACTTTTAGGTCAGGAGAGACCACATTTGGTTGGACACCAAAGCATTACTCTATACAAATTACCACCCCCCCCCCCCCGCCTCCCCCTGCCACCCCTTTTCTACCTTGAGTCTTATTTTGTGCAAAATACTATTCTTAGTTGAGGAATAAAAGGGACGTATCCTCTATTCAAATGCTAGCTTTTAAGGTTTCACAGTTTTTCAGAAGAGGATATAGCCTTATAAAGTAAGAACTGAAGGTCAGTTATGTGGCACACTGCTCTAAGTGGGCAATCGGTCATTTATTAATAAATTAAATTGATGCTCTGACCATCGGATTATCAGACTGATCACACCGTTTCCATCAAAGGGTTATTTTGGCAGTTAGGCAATACACAGGGCAATATTTACAAGAGAAAAACCTCATGAGAATTAAATGAATGGGTGTTTCTAAGTGTGGGTCTTTTTAAATCAAATATTTCAAACTATTATGTTCAGCTCTATTGTGAAGCATATCCAGATTCTGGATCTTTCATCACTGGGTCAAACATATTCAGGGTTCCACCACCCCTCCCCTTAAAATATCTTTTCCTAGGGCCCTGTAAATAGCCAATTCAGAGTTAAAGGCTACATTTGATGATATTAGAGAAGAAATTTATTTTTGAACAAAAAAATTATGTTGTTTGGAAATGATATTTTCTTGGTTCAGTTTTTGGTTGAATAAGAGCTACTAAAATAGATCTGCTGGTATTAAAATAATAAATTAATTAATAATTCTAGTGTGAAAATCCCTGAAAGTTTATCTAAAATTTCTAGAAATTTGAAGATAGAAATATAGGGTTGGAAATGTCTTAGGAATCCTTATTTTATCAGGTATTTTACACAAGAAGCTATCCATTAGCTATAGAAAGCTCTAGAATGTTATCCACTGAATGTGTACGTTGGCTAAGAGATGTCTATACAATAAATCTCTGTCATTTCCAAGGGACTCGTGCTCTGAACGGCATGCTCCTCTGATGGGAAAAGAAAAAGAGTAAATCTAAAAATTTAGACAAAATCAGTTTTATTTATTTAGACTTTTGAACTCTAAGCTTCAATTCCAGCAATGAATCCAAATTTCTGTTGAACTAACTGGCATTCTTCCCTACTTTTTGTGTAAATTTAGAACAACAATTTGAAGAAGAGACAAACTCCAGGCTAGTTAAGTAAGAGAGGTTAGGGTCCTGCACTGATCTAGTTGTGTGATGTGGAGCATATAATTTTTCTGCCTCTATTTGCCCATTTTTTGAATAATGTTGTTAAACAAGATGATCTCTAAGGCATCTTCTAAATCTGAATTTTGGGAAAATTTATGAATAGTATTATTTTTTGAGCAATGAACAAATAGAGACTCAGGTTAATAAAAAAATGTTTTAGTTTTTCCTTAGTTACGGCTGCATTTGTTTTCAAAGAGGGAAGAATAGGTGTAGCATGGGGCATTTTGGGGACATTGGAATTGTTCTGCATGACATTGCAATGACAGATACAGGCAATTTTACATTTTGTCAAAACCTATAAAAATGTTTGGTGCAAAGTGTAAACTATAATGTAAACTATAGACCATGATTCATAGCAATGCTTAAATTCGAGTTCAATTGTAGTACATGTACCACACTAATGAAAGATGTAAATGGGGAAAAATGTGGGAGGGGGAAAGGGTGGAGTATATTGGAATCCCCTATATTTTTAATGCATCATTTATGGAATCTAAAGCTTCTTTAAACATAAAAAATAAAAAAATCTACATTAAAAAAATAAATTACATGTAGCAGATTTGAGGGGAAAAAAGATCCCAAAACCAAAAAACGTCTATTCACATACACCAGCCTATGCCAGACAACGCATACTTACACTCTCTATATTCTATGACAAGATGACTGCTAGAAAACGTCAAAAAAATTTTATTGACATTCATGTATCTGAGAAAAATGAAAATCAGGCTGATGGGGATTTTCATTTTGGGCAGCAACATGCTGTCATTTCTAATTTTCTTGCAATTTCAATTCCTTGTGCTGTTTTTCCTATCCCACTATTAAGCTTCCAAGACTGCCACTTCCACAGCTAGGTCACACAACCCAAGTAAGATTTTTTAAGAGATACCGCAGTTTTGAAAGGTACAGTTTTACTAACAAACAAATGGTAATCGACCTGTTCAGGAGCAGTAGCCACATCTCCACGGCAGCCAAGGTCTTTACAAGCACACCTTTTAACTGTTTCAACAGTCAGCACCGTGAGTTAACACTATCCACTCTCAAGCCGCTAGAAAAATATTTTTAAACCCCCCACATAGGCTACAAAGTTATCTGTGAGAAAGGCTGTGAAATAATATTTATATAAGGTCTCTTCCCCTTTTATATTTTCCTTTCTTCATTTTGGAGAGAGAGCAACATTCAATAAATCACTTCTAAAAACCTGCATTTAAATACTTCATGAATTAAATGTACACTTTCTGAACTCTCTCGACCAGTGAGGGTGAACACATCGAAGGTTAGATGTAGAAATGGTCATATTATATACGATTTTTCCAAATATCTTCCTTCAAATAATATGCTGATAACTAATTCAAGTAATTCCTAGATTCAGGCACAGCATCCTTTCCTCTGACAAATCATGAAAAAAAAAAAAAGGACCAAGGTGGAGATTTTCCAACTGAAACATGTTTGTGTTTCTGTTTATTTACATGTTGATAAACTTAGGTGTCAGCTTTTCCATAAGTCCCCTCTGGAGGTCTGTAGTACTTGGGGAAAGCCATCAGCTGTAGCACGTTGAAAGCGTACTTTCTGCATTTGATATTCTTCAGAACATTCTCTATGCGGCATCCTTCTCTGGTGAAAAGGGAGAAAGTACAACTTCATGAAACACAGAATAAATAAATATGCTTTATTTGTTCAATGCAGAGTTGCAGCAACAGTCCAAGTAAAAATAACAAAGATTCAACTCTACATTTTTTTTCACAAGTGATGATACATCTTACAAAATTAAATCCTAGGCTAGGCCCAATACCATTACTGCCCTCAGAAAGAGATGATTAAAGTCTCTTTGCTCTTAACAGATATTGACGGTTTAATAAACTCTTTAAATATAATTTGCTCCACAATACAGCTTTGCTTTAGTGTCATAAATATATTTGCCTTTTATATCTTTTCCACAAATTAATTTCCCAGTCTTTTTAAAACAGATTAAAATCTATGTGTAGCCCTAAGGATGCAGGTTCTAGGAATAAGGCATTTAATTTATTAAGTCTGGCCCTACAGGTTTTTCTTCTCTATTTTACTTCATTATTTTAGCTGTGCAACGAAGAGAGAAAATGGCTTTCCGAACAGCCTAGTCTAAGTCTCAGCTTTATCAAGGAAGAGCGCTTGTTCACAGACAGTACAAAAGTCACAGGTGCTGAAAATGGTGCATCCAGACACAAACAAGATCGGGTTAAAAAGAATAGAAAAATACTTTGAAAGCCAAATCAATCCAAACAATAGTTACAAACAGGTTAATTTAATTACAAAACATAAATAGCCATTCTCTCCGTAAAGTTACTTGACAGAAAAGGGTTAATTGCAGCAAAGAAATAACATAAGTAACAGATAGCAAGGATGATATTAGCACAGTGGAAATTAAATCTGCAACCTCCCACATCTCTAGGGCTTGTCTCAGGGTTTTTGTGTGTTGTGCAAATTCAGTCTCAATTTCTTTATTAAACGTAATGGGAAGAGGAAAAGGAGGTCCAGAACTTCAAGCTTTCAGGATTCTGTTCTTTGTCTTATTCCAAAGATGGTAATTTAAAAATTCTTCTTGAGATAGTTAACAGTGGGAAACATTTTTCCATGAACCAAAGAGCAAAATAATTCACTTAATGCATAGTACTTCTTTTTTTTTAAGATTTTAGGAAAAACAAACAAAAACAGTTACAATTCAAACTTTTTTTAATTCTGTGAATCTGAAAATGTAGAAATATTACAGCATTGTCCCCATAATTTAAAGTTTGGTCATTTGTAGAAAAGAAAGGAATACAACATTAAACTTATTGGTATTTGGCTAATAGTAATGCAAGACTTAAAATAAGCCACACAACTAGCAGGTGTGAGCTGACAAGCAGCAAGGCGACAGGATAGAAGTGTCGAGAAGTTGGCTTGTTATCTCTTAGACAGCCAGTTTCAGGATCATCGGATTCATTCAGTGCTCCCTGGGCTTGTCTGCTGCTAAATGGAGGGGGGGGAGAGGAGGGGAGTTAGGGGGGAGAAAAGAAAATAGTATAGCATTCACACAGTAAAGAAATTCAACCTTAAATATTCTGAAATGCAAATAATCTTATAAATAATCTTCTATAATGCAGCAGTTTTAGATGAGGTTTTTATGCTAAATAGCCCCACATGCATCTTATATACTCTTTTCTGACTTTACTTTTTCTTTACTTTGATAAAGATGTTATTGAACAAAGAGTTTCCTTTTGCTTTTTGTGCAAAGAAGGAAGGAAGAAATGCTATCATGATGTTTACATGGGTTGAATCTGTATGTACAAGGAAGACTCAAATAAGCATAAAACACTGATAAACAAGACTACATGAATAAAACAAGAATATGGATCAGTGCACAAAAATAATCTGATAAACACATCTTTGGAATCGGAAATGAGAAACACAGGATGTAGTGATACAAATGGATATGCCTGGCACATTTAAATATACCCTCTACTGCTATTGTACTGGTATATTATATTTAAAGTTATAAAAACAATTTATTGAAATGATTTGGTATTTAAAATGAACGAAAAATATGACATATCATCCTTGCCAGTCATAATACTAGTTAAACAAAACATGACTCAATGCCCTCTGTTTGTTAAGCTCATAAATTATACTGTCTCCTGCTCATCTAACTTACGTGGGGCTATATCTATCTCCGATGGACTCCTGCTCCTAAAATGTGCAGAGTAACACTGTAGAAAAGAAAATATTTTCAATTCTCATACTGTATTTTCTGTGTATGTAAAAAAAATAGGCATTTGTAATGCTGCTTAAAAGGAGCTCTAATTATGGTAAATCTGATATAAGTTGAAAATAACAATTCTTTTATATGGTGTATTTCATCAGTATTCAGAGTATTCAAAATTTCAATCATGTCCAGGGGTCAAGGGGTGGTTTACTCTCCATCGGCTCCTTCATTTTTTGAGGCAGACTCTGACTGTTGCTCAGTGTTATAAAAAATGCCATGCAAAGACAACTTCTAAACAAGCACCTTAGCAACAGCCCTCCTTCCAATCAATTGCAGGATTGGAAACCTCCTATAAAGAAATTCTTGACTAGGCATTGGCCTCAGCAGTGGCCACAGGTGGACAAACAGTATTCATCATTATTTCAAACCAACCACATAGGAATCTGCATTAATTTAAAACACTTCACCAGCAACGCTACAGTCTGGTGGTTCCTTGTTGTTCGTTAACACCAAAAAACCATGTATCTAGGGACAAAGTGAAGTAAAAGTTTCTCTGGAAAACAAATGGCTTATTA
This sequence comes from Dasypus novemcinctus, assembly GCF_030445035.2. NCBI lineage: Eukaryota > Metazoa > Chordata > Mammalia > Cingulata > Dasypodidae > Dasypus > Dasypus novemcinctus. Next base: position 51,796,490 of record NC_080673.1, on the reverse strand, counting down.
AAGGAAAGAGAGGGTTTACTTTTCACCAGCACAATACTCATTGTCAGTGTATATGTAACTTGGTTACCTGTTCCGCTTTCTACCGCAAATTAGGTAGAATATAATGCGCGGTAGATTTTAAGGTATTGATACCTTTGAAGGTGACTGATAGAGCTCCCTCGTCCTATATTTTTATATGGACTTCTCAGGGCATTTGAAATCCCTACATTGGTATTCCAGAAAAAAACGCTAGGTTATTCATTCTTTCAACCAATGCTTTTCAGTGCCTACTATGAGGCTGTCACTGCCATAAGCATTGGGGATATAGTAGTGGATAAATCTGCCTTTACAGTTTTGAGTGGGAAGAGGGGGAATATTGATCTATTGAAAGTGCTATGGAGAAAAGCAAAGAAGAGAAGGAGAATTTGGATATGTGCTTGTGTGTGTACAAGAATTTAAAATAAGGTAGTGAAGGACAATCTTACAAGGTCTCACTTGATCAAGACCAAAGATAGAAAGGGAAGGAGTCAAGTCATGCGAATACTCAAATCTTCTGATGAGCCAGTGCATTACCTAGTAGCTTTTGTATTTAGTAGCTGACAAATTCAGGCTGGAGGGAAAAGGGACATGAATGAACCCTGGGAGGAAAAGAACGGAAGCTGGGACTTTGTTCAGCCATTGCAGGCTCACAGGGGCAGTGGGAGGTAGGGTGGGAGAAGGTCTGAACCAATGGATGGACAGGCCAGACCCCACGGTCATGGACTCCACCATCAAGATTGACTCTCGAGGTGGAAAGGACATAAAGTCATGGAGGGCAGTCCCCTAGGTGATGTCCGAAGGTGGGCACATGCATCTCAGAGGTAGTTCAAGATTCACTGGAGGCACAGGATGAAATCAGAGGACAACCACTGTGATTAATTTGTATCTCTTTCTTTAAAAATTCTATTTTTCATATATTCTATAAAGTCCATAACATCTTAGGAGAGTAGCACTTGCAGAGACAGCACTTGCGGCATAGTAGATAAGAGCAGAGACCCTGGAGTGAGGGCCCCGGGGTTCAAGCTCAGGTCCCTCACTTGCTAGTCATATGATCTTAGGCAAGTTATTTACCATTTCATACCTTAATTTCCTTATTTGTAAAATGGTGAAAATAATAATACCCACATCAAGGAACTGTAATAAACTTAGCTCTATGAGTCAATACTTAAGAGGAGCCTAGAACAAAGCCTGGCATAGGGCAAACATTCTAAAACAAGAGTTACTATTATTATTATGCAAATTTATGTATATTAATCAATATACATGTACTGGTAGTGCAGCTCAAACTATTTTCATTTGAGAAGATGTATCATCCCAAAAGAGAGTGGGCCACTGACCTGGCCCATTGGTGCTCCCAGTTGGGTCTACCGTGGGGTGGTGTGGAGTGGCTAGCAGAGTGGAGTGGGAGGAACAGAGTGCCAATCAGAGAGTTTGCTTTGATTATAATACTGGGGATCAAGAGAAAAACACTATTGAAAGAAATTCTTTCTACCAACAAGGCAGCTGTGGAAGGAGTTCAGCCATAGAATAGAGGTGGGGGGCTGGCATCAAGGGCCAAGGGAGGCTGGGTCGTGACTTTCTGAACCTTGGATTTCAGGTACACAAAGTAAAGAAAGAGGCTCTGAAAGAATACTTGCTTCTAATCCAGCTCCAGCACGTACTGGGTGCATCATTATTAGCAAATATTCCTCCTCTTTACCTTACAACTTCCCCGTAGGCACAGGAGTGATAGAGTTGTTGAAAAGAATGAACGAAAAGATACATGCAAATTACTTAGCACAGTAGCAAGCATCTAATAAAATCTCAATATTTGTTAGCTATTATCATTGTTCTTATCATTAATATCATCTTTCCTAGCATTCCCTCATGATCTGTCCAGTTTTAAGGTGAGGTTTATCTGTAGAAAACCTTTACAACTTTATTGAAACCTTGTTTCCTCTCCAATATTCCCTGTTAGGAGAGAAGTACAGGTATATTTATTTCTAGCATATAAGATAGTTTAAGACGTGCCAGCAGCGGACTTGGCCCAGTGGATAGGGCGTCCGTCTACCACATGGGTTCAAACCCTGGACCTCCTTGACCCGTGTGGAGCTGGCCCATGCTCAGTGCTGATGCGCGCAAGGAGTGCCCTGCTGCGTAGGGGAGCCCCACGTGCAAGGAGTGAGCCCCATAAGGAGAGCCGCCCAGCGCGAAAGAAAGCGCAGCCTGCCCAGATATGGCGCCGCCCACACTTCCCGTGCTGCTGACAACAACAAAAGCGGACAAAAGAAACAAGACGCAGCAAATAGACACAGAGAACAGACAACCGGGGTGGGGGAGGAAGGGAAGAGAAATAAATAAAAAAATAAATTAAAAAAAGACGTGCTGACTACAAACTTATGTCAAAATATCAGCCACAATCTATCAAAATAAAATAATGCAGAATTACTCCCACTTCCTAGTGGGGCCACCCTGTCAATCGACTGGCTGAGGAATAGACCGCTCTGGCCAAAATATAAGTTGAAAGTGCCTTGTAACAGTCCCTACTCCAAGGACGCAGGACTAATTTTATGCCAGACTGCTTTTTTGCCACAACTGCCAGAGCACATTTAAAATTTTCCAGTCTGCATGTTATATATGCCTTCCAAGTATAAATTACTGAACAAAAAATTATTTTTAGAGGGACGTTTTATAATTGAATTAATTTGCTGTTTACTGCCTGCCATCACTGGAGATCAGAATAGTACATTAAAATGCTTTACACACAATCAATCCATTCTTCAGCTGGAATTCAAAGCAGCATGGTCTACACAGGCTGTCACAGAACTGAAAGCCTGAGGCCTGGGACTGGGTCACAGAGTAGTCAACGGGTGCTTTTTGGACTCCTTCCTTGCCTCCTGCTAAGAATGGCACAAACGCTCATTTCTTCATAGCCACATATGAATTTGTAAGCACTCTGCAAGTGCAAAATGCAAAGGTTGTGTTAGGTAACAATATTAGTAACTTCCTCACCAGGAGATTATGACAAATATTTAATGAGTGGCTCCCTTGCACGGTACCCTGACAATTCAATGCCATTAGTTTTAACCCTCACTGACTGGTAGATCACCATGGAAGCGTATCACGATGTTGTCTCCAACTGAAAATGTGACATGATCAGACATTTAAGGGCAGTTACTAAATCTGCAGGATAGAAAATGATCTTTCCTTCAAAGACCTGTCAAAGCAATCACTTAAAATAGAAACAAGTAAAAGAAAATGTCTCACTTTTAAACACATCATTGCCCACATGAGGAGGCATTTCTTTAAATAAAACCCAGGGTGCTTAACTTGTCGGTGTTTACTTATGCCCCCTCCCCTTTCTGTCAGTGACTATTGCTGTATCCCAGATAACAAGTCACCCACTGCAGATATCTTCTCAATTCCTCCAGACCTCAAGAATAAAAGTTAGAATCTTCTTATCTTCCCATGCCGGATAATTATTCATTAATAGTTTCACTATTTGATATTTTATTCCTCTAACCATGAGAGCTCTTCAAGTTCCCCCAAAGGAAAACTACCAATTAAAACTGTATTGAAAACTCTTCCCTTCTGACCAGCAAGCTGATTTCCTCCAATGTTAAAATGAGGTCACTTCACATTTAATTACATGCTCCAAGTTTGGAGCAGTGGGCATACCATCTTGAAACTATGAGTCAAGATTTTAGAGCCAATACCTTATACTTTTATTTGACTCAACATTTATCTGATGGACCAATATTAATAGAGCATCCTGGGTCAGGCTCTGAGCTGGTGAATTGTGTCAGATTTCAGGCTGGCAGAGCTGTGTAAAAATGAGCATAATGCAGCTTTGGTATCAATAAGAGTGGTATTTGGTATAGATCAGTGTATGTAAAAGTGACTTTTAAAGATCTTCAAGTTGAAAGTACATATTTTATAGATGAGAAAACAAATATAAAGGTCTTGCCTATGCTTCTACAACAATAAGTGACAGGGAGAGGATGAGAATGTAATTTCTCTGGTTTTCAGTTCCCTTACATTATTATCTGGTATAATAAAGGAAAAAGGATTTTTTATTATTTTTTTTAGTTTAGATCAAGGTTTATGGAATTTAAATGCATCAAAATAATCTTGGCATGACAAATTATCTACCAAAAATTCCATTCCAAAGATTGAATTTATAATTAGAGTATTAAAAGTAAATTCCCCGGGTTTTGTAGAAAGTCTAAAACTATGTAAATTAAGCAAAAATTTAATAAAAGAATATTAAGTGTAAGATCATTTTCATTGGCCTAGAATTAAGAATTGCCTCTGTATATATCACATCACCAGCTACATTTGAAATGCCTTCTTCATTCTATCTGGATTTTAGTATTTAATTCAGAATACATCACATCAACCTCAGAAAGAGCCTTAAATAAAGAAATTACTCAAAAGATATGAAACAATGTCACAGCTTTGAATGTCCAGGTAATAGAACATTTCTAATAATCATGGACAAGTGTGCTATAAGGAAAGTGCAATCTTGGGTAATATTAAGCAAAATCCACCCTCCAGGGAGGTATGAGTCCCTCCCCTGGAGCACCACCTGCATTTCTGGACCTGACATTTTGGGTGGAGGGGCACTATGAGTTGGAAGAAAATAGAACAGGGCTCTCAGGAGGAGGATGCTGGGTTTGCGAACTTGGTATTTTAGGAAAGATTGAAGACACTGGGCATGAGAAAAATTAATTGATTTGGAGAAGAGGAGAACGTATGGTTAAGTGGTTGCTGATTTCAAATAATCAAAGGCTGTTTAGTTTAAGGCCTGGACTACGTTGAAAAGCAATGGAAGGGTTTAAAGTAGAGAAAGAGATCTCATATACATTATGTCCTATCATGTGATAGCTACTTTATAGGTAATCTCTTATTTATTCCTTACAAAACTTTCAACCCATTAGTATTCTTATTTCAACAGGCTCAAACTTGCTCAAAGCAGGAGACAGGGGATTCGATCCCTCATCTAATGAAATATCCATATTCTTTTCACTTTTTGATTGAGATCCTATCCTTTAAGCACAGTTTCCTGCAATCTCTCAGAAACAGGCAGATGTGATCACTTGCCAGTTGAGAGATTGGATTAAGTGACCTCTAAGACTGCTTTCAGTTTTATCTTCCTGTGATTCTTTGATTATATTACAATATAACTGCTGTATTGCAGAGATGCATATTTTTTTTCTACAAATAGAATAGATATAATAGAATAAAACTCAATAAGAAACAGTTGGGGCAGGAGTCAAAAATCAATGAATACAAAGCACGTTTGACAATAGATTTGGTCTCTAAAGTTGTTCTTGTTCATTCCTGTCTATTTACATAGTCTATAGTAATAAAAAAAAACCCACCATGTCTTACATATTTAACTGTTTTAATTTAATTTCTTCCAGGTATCACTTTATTTGTACACTCCTCATATTTCACTGTTTTGTTTGGTTTTTAAAAGTACCTGGAAATTAGGAATATCTTTTTGTCAGAATAAGTGAGCCTACAAATAGTGATATTTTCAGATGGTATGTAAGCACTGCTTTGAAGAGAAAGAAAGTACATATTCCCAGAAATGCAACTCAAGAACAGACAGGAAAGTGGCTTAGTATAAAATCTAAATACATTAAAAAAAAAAAAAAAAGGAAAAAAGAGAGACATAAATTTTTTTTTTATGGGACTGATGTTTATTTTAAACATTTCTTTTTTTTTTATTGACTTTGTAATAATATTACATTAAAAATATATATGTGAGGTCCCATTCAGCCCCACCCCCCACCCCCCCCCCCCCCCCCCCAACAACACTCGTTCCCATCATCATGACACATCCATTGGATTTGGTAAGTACATCTTTGGGTACCTCTGCACCTCATAGTCAATGGTCCACATCATGGCCCATACGAGAGACATAAATTGAAAGTGTAATTGTTCCATCAGATCATTATCAGAGACCTGATTCAAGTTTTGATCTCTGAATATTAAAAAGGAGGATATTTGAATTAGGCATAGAAATAAGTACCATAAATGATTAAAGGAGTAAGGAAAAAAGCTTTTGAAAAAGTGGTTAATGACAGTTTTGCCTGGATAAAAGAAGGCTAATATGTGCTATGATGGCTATATTTAAATATATGTAAGACGTGGCAAAATACTTTTTGAGGTAATTAGTGTTTTGCTCTCTGTGTTTTTTCCTTATTCCTCTTAGTTTTGGCTGTAGTCTAAAGCTTATGCCCCAGGGATTTTAGCAATGCTGAAAGCAAAAGCTGCCTGAACAAATTGATTTACCCTTCTTTAATCTCAGAGAAAATGTCTATGGAAGGGAAGAGAGAAATAAAGGATTGGGGAAGGGGGAGGGGCAGGGAAAGAGCATATTGTGGGGGAGAGAGATCATATATGTGTATATATTCCCAATACTGTATATTCTCAGTATATTCTCACCTCTACCTTTGCTTTTACACTGAACCCTCTGATAGAGTCAATTAAATTTTTACCCCTGGAACTTGCCTGTTAGAGTATCTTCTTCTCTAGAAGAAAAAGGTCTCTTTCCCCCACTTTCTAATCTTTCCCCTTTCTATTTCCCAGCTTCTCCCTTGAATCCCACTATCACATGCAAACAAGATGCTTCAATTTACGTTATCAATGCTTGGAAGTAAAGGCTAGGGAATGAGAATAAGATACTGTGGCACATTGAATCATGCCCCCCACAGAGCATGTTCGAGTCCTAATGCTTGGCCCTATGGGTGTGAACTCATTTGTAAATGGGATCTTTGCAAATCTTATTAAGATGAGGCCCAATTGAAACAGGGTGAGCCATAATCCAATATGGCAGGAATCCTTATAAGCAAAGGGAATTTGGACAAGGAGGTCATAGCCAAAGGAGAAGACAGAAAGAAGCAGACACATCATGTGACAGGGCAGAGACTGCCTACCAGCAAGCCACTACCAGAACACTACAGACTTCAGACAAGGCATGGCCTGCTGACACCTTGGATTTTAGACTGCTAGCCTCTAAATTGTGAACCAACTAATTCCTATTATTTAGGCCAAACACATCATTATAGAAGCCCTGGCAAACTAAGAGATTCATTCAAGAATCTTAGGGTTTAGCTGCTGGATACAACAAGCACATGGCTAAACAACAACAACAAAAACAAAAAACAGTTACACAACTATGAAAAAGGTGGTATATAAAATGTACACTACGTCTGGGAGGAAAAACTCCCAAGCTATATCTCAAAGTGCTTTACGTGTATCACCACTAATCTCTACTATAGGGATTCAAAGATCAGGGAAGGCTCCTTAGAGATTTAGACTTTTGTGAAGGACAGTGAAGGCTGACTGAAGTGCAAGAGCTGGAAATTGGGTAGAGTTAGGAATATGTAAATAACATGGAAAGGCATGGAAATAGGAAAATGTCACATGTATTTGCGGAATAGTTCATCACCTGCTTTGGTTATAATAACAGGAAAATAAGGCAATCTATGAAGGCAGGAAAATTAAAGGCTAGGATTGTTTTCTTATTGCATATTATTTCATACATTCCTAAAATAAACATTATTTCAAGGTTAAAAATTTATTAATATTTCTATTTATGATTATAAATCATTTGAAACCTAGAAAAACAAATCAAGAACAAGCACTTAATCAATACCATTTGGTTGAAAGACAGAAAACAACAGAATAGTTTAAATTCCAAGGACCCCTTCCCTAGTCACACTGCCTTTCCTCTCTCATCACCTGAGATGATCTCTATCCTGAAAATTACACTTAAAATTTTGCTACCGACATGCATGCTATTAATTTTTGAAGTAAAGACTTTTTCTTTTTCCTTTTCTGTTTGGCTTTTTCCTCTCCTTCTTGCCTCCTCTAAAGTTCTCCATCCCATTGGATCCCACTTCTATGCCCCCTCCCCCTCCAAGATTATACATATCCTGTGCAAGAAGAATTTAAGTGACATTGTGGGAAATGATTGTGATTGACAGCTGAAACTTAGACTTTATTCTATAGATTATAAGTGGTAGGTGAGCAAACACTGAAGACTCGTAACAGTGGAGTGATGTGATAAGCCGTATGCTTAGGACAGCACCTGGCCTCAACAGGTAGGATGGTATGAGCCAGAAATACAGTGGGGATGGAAAAAGAAGACACCTGGAGACCAAATATGAAGTATGAAGCTACCATGATATTCAAGGAAAGAAATAATAAGGATTTGAACTTGGAATAAAGGGGAAGAATGAGGAATTTGCAGATTATGCAATTTTAAAAATAGAGTACATGTAAGAGTTTATATAGGGGATACCAGGGAGAGGGAAAAGGTTTTCCAGGTTTTATAGAGAAAATGCATCATATTTACACATGCTAAGTTTGAGGCAAGACTTTAGAGATGTATAATAAAAGCTAGCTCTGGGAAGTATATGCACCATAGATCTATACTCTAAATTTGGAAGTTACTTGCAAAGAGTGTGCTATTTAGATGAAGTCACTCATGGAGAGAGTATATGATGAGCTAAGGACAAAATATGGGACAAATGCCTGCATTTGAAAGGTGAGAGAGAAAGGGAGGAAAATGGTAGACAGAGAGGTAGGAGAGAATATCACAGGTCAAAAGATGCCACTGGGGCAAGGAGAATGCAAAGTAAGTTGGGGTTATTGAGCTGAATTATGTTATTTGTTGCCTTTGACTTTCAGTAGAATTTTAGGGGCATAAATTGGCAGAATTTGAGGAGCATAAATTAGTTTACCAGCAGCTAATGAAAGAGTGCTAACAATGGGAGACAGCATTATATGCTAGTTAAACTACTGTGTCAAGAGCATTGATGTTAAAAGGGAGAAGATAGCACAGAACCTCAAAGAGTCAATACAACAGATGGAGCTATTTTAGCACATGTGAGGTAAATTTGCTTGTAACCACAAAGAAAAGAACAAATTGAAAGGGACGAGCCAAGAAAAATACAGGATAGGTTTTTTCCTCCAAATTAAATGATATTTATGGTAAGAAGATTAGCCATAAAAGAGGTAGCATAGCTTGCCAAAAAGTCCTAGTAAGTTGATGTCCACTATCCTACAACACATTCTCTGATCCATCTAAATTTAAACTGAAGGTACAGGTATATAGGTGTAGGAGGAAGGGATGTGGGAAAGTAACCACAGTAGGAAATTCATCTCTTTCATTTTATGATACCATCAGGAATGTTTATGGTATTCTCAGTGGATTTATAAGAATAAAGATTGATTTTTTAAAGCATTTAATCATCAATGTTGAAATAAATAAAAAGATCTTTGCTGTTGATAATGTGTTTGGAGTAGCATTGCTGCATATAATTCTGAAGCTCAATGTTATGTAGGTCCCAAGAATTTACAATGCACATTCACATTTAATTTCAATACAATGCATATTTCTTCTGGACAGCCTCCTTTTGTCATATGGCTATTTGATTTGAAGACTTTCAATGATCATATAAACATAAATTTTCTTAGTTAGAAACACTATCAATGCAAAGGACAATCAAGGAAACTATGCTAGAATGCACTGTTCTGTTTCCCTTTTAACTTCTAATAACAAGCTGTGATCTTTAATTATTTGGCACTAGAATTTTGTCCAACATACTGTTGTTGATCATGGTCATTGTGGCTTCCCAGATCTGCAGTATCAACTAGGGTTAATGAATTATGTTAAAATAAGTGTACCTGTTTTCTACAATCCAGACTGCAAATTCTGCTGAGTTTTCTGCTTAACACTCAGTTTTTTTTTTTTCCTTTTTAAGTTGGTACTTTCTCACTATAAGTTACTGGTGATTGACCATGGATCTTGATTCTTTTTTTCCCTTTGTGATCTGCACTTCTCAGTCCCTCTAAGGACAGAGAATATAATCCCTTGAAATAACTTTTTCCAAGATGACTGTGATTAAACAAGTTGGGGAAATGCCAGATTCAAAACTGGAACAGGGTTTTTAAATTCACTTATTTATTCACAAAATATTTATTGACTAGCTACTTTGAGCCATGTACTATTTTAAGTGGTATGGATACAAAAGTAAAGAAGATAAATTATCTGACCTCATGAAACTTGTATTCTAGTGGAAGGGGCAGATAATAAGCAAGTTAAGAATAAGTTTATTTCAGGGAATAAGAGAAGCTGTGAAGAAAAATAAGTCAGGGCGAGGAGCTAGAGAGCAGCAGGGAATGAAGGGCCATTTAAGGCCAAGTGGTCAGGGAAAAGCCTCTGTGAAGTGACCTTGGAACAGACAAGCTGAAGAAGTGCAGGAGTGCATTGAGAAGATCAGAGGGAGAGCCATGCAGACAGAGAGAGCAGAAATGCAAATGTCTCAAGAAAGGAAGCTGGGCGCGTTTGCTAAGCATGGCTGGAGTACAGGAAGCATTGGGAAGAGCTGGGTGGGGAAGGAGGGAGGAGCCAGCTCACGTGGCATCCTCTGCTGCAGGTTGGCATGGAACCTTTAACAGATCAACACAGAGAAAGATCCATTACAGAGCCTTCCAAAACCAACCTCACCCTACAGGGATTTTTTCTATTTTGGTGTAAAAAAAAAATCTATCATAAAAAAATCTTTGATGAGTCATGATCTATTATGCTCCCCTCCCTTTCCAAATCTGGGTTCCAGTAAGAATTATAAAATAAATGTTAAGGGGAGCTCAAGTGATTGAGTGCCTGCTTCCCATATATCAGGTCCTGGGTTCAATTCCTGGAACTCCTAAACAAACAAACAAACAAAAAATCCGACTTTCATTGGGGAGCAGATGTAGCTCATTGGTTGAGTGCCTGCTTCCCATGTGCAAGGTCCTGGGTTCAATCCCTGGTACCTCCTAAAGAAACAACAACAACAACACACACACAAGTGTTCTGTTGTTTTGTGGCAATTTAAACTTTAGCTTAAGTCTAGGAACACAGTAGTAACAAGATGACCTGGAATGTTATGTTTTTTAAAATTCTAAAAATATTTGTTGAGTATATAGAATGCTTTAGGGACTCATTAAAATGAATGCAACTACAATTTGTGGTAGCTTGTGATGAAGAAGCCATAGCCCTTATGGAAGGGCTTACTGTAGCCTTGTGAATTCATGCACATCTGCATGAACTCTGTGGGATTCTGGCTGGGTCCAGAAAGATATAGGAAGATGGCAGAGTTGAAGGAGACAGCTACTGGACTCAGAAGAGGGAAGGAAATGCATGAGAAAAAGCATTAAAGTTGAAAAATTCAAGGTCTGTGCAAGGTCTTGGGAATAGCCAATGAAATGATGTGGGAAAAGTAGACTGTACCTAATCACAGAGGCCCCTAAATATTAAAGAATTTTAGCACTGCATTGTCTGTAAGGGGGTGGGGGGAAGGGGGTAACAGGATCTGTGTTGAACTTTAGAAAAATCCTTTGGTTGGAATGTGTAATAGACTGGAAGGTAAGGGCCTGCAGAAGACAACAATTAAGAGACCACTGCAATAGTCCAGGTTAAAATTAAAAAGTGTCTGCCATAGAACAACAGAAATAGAAATGACTAAAACTCCATAAATGAAAGATGGGGAGGGTGAATCAGCATCTTCCAGAATTCACCCTTCAAAAAGCACAGACAGAGGTAGCAATTATAACCCATACGACTCAGGAGAGAGCATTTCATTTCAGATCCTCATTTTTTCTTCTCCTTCCCCTTTTGTAACTATACTGAAGCAGATAATCAGGCTGAGAGTAACAGAGTCATCAGTTTTGACACTTGCAACAATTCTCTGTAATAATTCTTGAAATGACTGTGTTCTTTGCCAAACAGATGGCTGTTAGAGAAGGGTACAAAGTGTCACTTGGAGCCAATCACAGTAATTGCTTAGCGTTAACTTTTTGGATTAAAATAAAAAGTGTTTCAGTAGTTTCATTCTAGTAGAACCAGGAGAATTCTAAAGGCACCACAGTTTCATTTTTCCGTCCATTTGGTTTGTGCTTTGTTGCACATCAGTCAAAAATCACGTTTTGTATTGACACTTCTATTCAACTGAGTAAGACAAAAAGACAGAGCTTGAGAAAAGAGGCATTTTTTCCCACTATTTCTCTTTTGTTTGGGCACCCCTTAAATTGCTTGGAGCTTTTCTTCAAACTATTGGAAATAGAAGGGACGCTTAAGATCACCTGACCCAACCCCTTCATTTTTCAGATGAGAAAGCTGAGGCCTCCAGAGGATCTCATTAGTTGTCCACGGAGTGTCGAGTAGAATTGTGTGCAGAACAATTAGATTAATGATATTCTTCAATACTTATACAATGAAACAGACTCTCTCCTCTCACATCCATCCCTAACAGAGAAGAGGGAGTTTCTCACCTTCAGGTATTATACCTGGTGAGGACAATACAGACCTGCATGTTCCCATAGAGGAAATACTCATGGGACTTGGAGGGAAAGGAGCTGGGTTTTAAAAAAACATTAGACAGGATAAATTGAAGGTGAAAGATTGGAGGCAGAAAAGCCAGAGAAAAGGCACTGAAATAATTGAAGGATGAAGCAAATAAAGTGGACCAGGGTGGCAGAGAGAACTTAACTTGTTAAAGCCAAAAGACATACTGAGTAGAAGAAATGACAGAATTTCAGTCAACAGATAAGTCATTAAGATATGCCTCATTGTTTGATTCCACTGGCCCCAACCTGTAGATGCTGTCATTACAAACAGTGAGAAAAGAGAAGCTGGCTTAATGCATTCATGAAGCTTTGGAGTCTAGTGAAACCCAAATAAAATTATGGTATATGCTACCAAAATTTTTTATATTAGTTACAAATAAGTGATATGAAATTTGTATTGTCATATACCACAGAAAATATAGGCAAGCTCAATTGTTGTCAGATGCAAAGCAGGATAATGTTATTAGGTGAACTTTTTTAACTCAAATTCTGTTGGCTTTGTAGATTTGTTTCACATAATTTGTGTATTTGTTTGGGCTTTATAATTGTATAACAGTTAAAAGCATAGGGATTTTATACCTGGTTTTAAGTTTGGGCTTATATAAATAACATTATAACAAAATTAGTTTAAGTTAAAAATGAAGTTCTGCAACACTTATTTTTTCCTTAAAAGAGGTCTACATATGACCCAAGTTTGACAAACAATAATCTAATAAAAATAAGAATTTTTCTATATCACTCACTTTGACAATGAGGTATTGGTGTTTTTCAACTGAATAGTTTAAGTGAACCAGTGGACAGGAAGAAATTAAGGGATTAAAAAGTTACAGAAGACTTTAACTCCATCCCCAGGATGAGGGGAAGCGGGGCTGACTGAAAATCACATGAAGGTAGGAATCGGCTTCTTTCCACCCAGATTGGCTTCTTTCCAGCCAGACTGGATGTAGCTCTAGTTTAAGCTCCAGCCCCACCTCTGGCAGGAAGGAAGCTGGGGGAAACTGCACCAGCCTCTCCAGAAACTGCATGCCACACTGCAGAGGCCTGTGCTCATCCTACTCAGGCAGTATAAGCCACCTCAAGAACTATTCTGTGGCTGGAGTTGGAAGCTTCATTTCCCCAAATTAAGGGAAGAAAAGATGATTGGGCACCAACTTCAGCTACTGATTAGTAAATTCAGCTGGCTCAAGTACAACCTTAAGAAAAGCTCAAGTTTGAACCTGTTCAAGTTTGGAAAGAGGCCGGCATTTTAACAATGCCCCCCATAGGAGGGAAAGCCAAGCTGATTGAAAATCACAGTGAAGTTACGGCCCTGCTTCTTTCCACCCAGATCAGATGGCAGCTCCAACCTCACCTATGACAGGGAAGAAGCTGACAGGACCTGCACCAGCCTCTCTGGGTAATTGCAGGCACTTTTGGCTGGCACAGAATGAATAGCCAGACACCCGAGTCTCCATCCCTGCTGCACCCCAAAAGGATAGGAGAGGAGCTGTGTTTCCTCAGCCTCTCTGGGCAACTGCAGGTGCTTTCAGCCCACACAAACTGGTTTGTTGGGCACCTTCAGTTCCATCTCCACCCCTAGAACCCCACAAGATAGGAGAAGGTTGGTGTTTCTTCAGCCTCTCTGAGAAAATGCAGGTGTTTTCTGCCCAAATAAACTGGATACTCCAGCACTGTAGCTCCATCCCCACTCCCCAAAAGGACAAGAGGGTAAATTGTTTCCTCAGCCCTTCTGGGCAATGGCAGGTACTTTTATTCTGCATGGACTGGACTTTTGGGTGCCTGTAGATCCACTCCCACCTACCAATAGGATAAGAAGGGGCTGGTATTTCCTCAGCCCCTCCAGGAAATGGCAGGGACTTTTGGCCTACAGGACTAACTATTGGGTGTCTGTGGATCCACCCCCACCCCCAGTAGAATATGAGGGGGCTGGTGTTTCCTCAGCCTCTCAGGCACTTTTGGCTTATAAGGACTGAACTTTTGGGTGTTGGTGGTTATGTTCCCACCCCCTAAAGGGCAGAAGAGTCACAACTCCCTCAGCTTTTCGGGGCAACTGCAGGTGCACATGGCCTACATGAATTAGACTGTTGGGCAGTCCAGAGGGTTCATCCTCAGCCCTGGTAAGGAGGGGGATCAGTGATACATCAGTCTACTGAGGCAACTGCATTTATTTTGGGCACACATGTCATAGATTGCTGCTCACACCTGCAGATACATTCCTGTTCCAGGCAGGGGAGGAATAGGCATGAAGCTTCAGCAGTCTCTCCAGGCAACTACAGATGCTCTTGGCCTGCATAATTTGGATTATTACACATGGCTGTGGCTCTGACCCTTCTCCTGGCAAAAGAGAAAGGTGGGAGAAGCTTCATTGGTCCCTGGAGCAAAGAAGGAGTCTTCAGCTCCAAAGTTTATAGCACCAAACTAAATCCTTGGCTCCTACTACACAACCATAAAGGGAGAAAGGGAAAGAAACCCCTAAACTAAAGAGAGAAAATGCACCCAGAATAAATACATCTAGTAATCCAGATGCCAAGACATTGACAAAAAATTGCAATCCACACCAAGAAACAGGAAGAAATGGCCCACTTAAAGGAATAAGGTAAGCCTCCAGGTGATATAAATGAATTGAGACAACTAATCATAGATTTTCAAACAAATATTCTTCATAAATTCAATGAGATAGCAAAGAATAGTAAGAAGACTCTGGGTGAGCACAAAGAATTTGAAAGCATATACAGAAAATTAGCAGATCTTATGGGAATGAAAGGCACAATAAATGAAATTTTTAATTTCATTGGAGGCATATACAGCAGATTTGAGGAGGCAGTGGGAAGGACTGATGAGCTTGAGGACAGGTCCTGCAAAAGTAAATATACAAAAGAAAAGATGAAGGAAAGAATGAAAAAAATTGAACAGGGTCTCAGGGAACTAAATGATGGCATGAGATGTGAAAACAAGTGTCATGGGAGTCCCAGAAGGAGAAGGGAAGGGAAAAGGGGCAGAAGGAATATTTGAATAAATAATGGAAGAAAATTTCCCAACCCTTTTGAAGGACATACATATCCATGTCCAAGAAGCACAATGCACTCCCATCCAAATAAATCGAAATAGACCAACTCCAAGACATATACTAATCAGAATACCAAATGCCAAAGTCAAAGAGAGAATTCTGAGAGCATAAAGAGAAAAGTGATGATACATAACATATAAGGGATACCCAATAAGATTAGGTGCCAATTCCCATCAGAAACCATGGAGGAAAGAAAACAGTGGTATGATATATTTAAGATACTGCAAGAGAAAAACTGCCAGCCAAGAATCTTATATCCAGAAAATATGTCTTTCAAAAATGAGGGTGAGTTTAGAATATTCACAGATAAACAGAAACAGAGAGCTTATAACAAAGAGACTGGCTTTGCAGGAAACACTAGAGGGTGTATGATAGCCTGAAAAGAAAAGACAGGAAAGAGAGGCTTGTAAGAGGGTTTAGAAATGACCCCACAGAAATAAAAGAAGTTATAAGCTACTTGGGCTAATAAATGGTTTCAGTAAAGTGTCAGGATACAAGATCAATAGGCAAAAATCAGTGGTGTGTCCATGTACTAGTAAAGTGCAATCCGAGGTGGAAGTCAGGAAAAAAAATTCCATTTACAATAGCTACTAAAAGATTCAAACATTTAGGAAGAAACTTAAAAAAAAAGTATTCAGAAATCTACAATGCATTGCTAAAATAGGTTTTAAAAGACCTAAATAATTGGAAGAACATTCCATGCTCAGGGATTTGAAGAATAAATATGATTAAGATGTCAAGTCTAACCAAAGTGACTGATAAAAATTCCCCTAGCCTTTTTTAAACAAATGGAAAACACAACTGTCAGGTTTATTTGGAAGGGTAAGAGGTCCTGAATAGCCAGAAACATATTAAAAAGGAAAAGCAAAGCTGGAGGACTCTCACTTCTAGACTTTAAATCATACTACCTAGGTACAGTGGTAGAAACAGCATGGTACTGGCATAAAGACAGACACATAGACCAATGTAATCAAATTGATGGTTTAGAAACAGACCCTCACATCTACAGTCAAGTGATTTTTGACTAGTCTGTCAAACCCACCCAGCACAGGCAGTAAAGTCTGTTTAACAAATGATGCTGGGAGAACTGGATATCCATAGTCAAAAGAAAGAAAGAGGACCCCTATTTCATACCTTATATAAAAATTAACTCAAAATGGATCAAAGGCCTAAATATAAAAGCAAAAACCATAAAGCTCCTAGAAGAAAATATAGGACAACATATTCAGGACCTGGTGGTAGGTGGTGGATTCTTAAACCTTATACCAAAAGCATGAGCCATGAAAGAAAATATGGATAAATGGAACCTCTTCAAACTTAAACACTTTGTGATTCAAAGAACTTCATCAAGAAAGTGAAAAGGCAGCATACTCAATGGGAGAAAATATTTGGAAACCACATATCCAATAAGCATGTGATTTCCATTATACATAAAGAGATCATAAAATTCAACAATAAAAGAGCAAGCAATCCAATCAGAAAATGGGCAAAAGACTTAAACAGACATTCCTCCAAAGAGGAAATACAGATGGCCAAAAAGCACATGAAAAAATGTTCCATATCACTAGCTATTAGGAAAATGCAAATCAAAATGACAATGAGATATTATCTCACACTTCATAGATTGGCCATTATTAAAAACACAGAAAACAACAAGTGCTGGAGAGGATGTGGAAAAAAAGGAACACTCCTTCATAGTTGGTGGGATGGTAAAATGGTGCAGCCTCTCTGGAAGACAGTTTGGTGATTCCTCAGGAAGCTGAATATAGAACTGCCATATTATCCAGCAATTCCTCTAGTAGGCATATATAAAGAAGAACTGAAAACTGTGACACTAACAGATATCTGCACAACAATGTTCAGAGTGGCATTATTCACAGTTGCTGAAAGATGGAATCAATGCAAGTGTCCCTCAACCAATAAATGGATAAGCAAAACGTGGTATATACAAACGATGAAATACTATGCTGCAGTAAGGAGAAATGAAATTCGGACATATGTGATAACATGGATGAATCTTGAAGATGTTATGCTAAGTGAAGTAAGTCAGATACAAAAGGACAAATATTGCATGGTCTCATGAACATGAATTAAATATGAAGAATAAACACATGGAGTCAAAACCTAAAGTATAGGTTATTATGAGTTAAGAGGAGGGCTGAGAAGGACTACTGATGCTTAATGTATGTAGAAGTTTTAATATACTTGACTCTAAAAGTTTGGAAATGGATAGAGTTGATAGTAACACCTTAGAGTGAGCAGTAGCTGGTTTATAAATAGGAATGTGGCTGGAATGGGTAGGCTAGGGGTATAAATGTAATTGAGAGAAAGCTAGAGAATAATATAGGGACTGAATAACACAGTGAACCCAGAGGTGGATGAGAATTGTGATTGATGGTACAGATGCAAGAGTTTCCTTCTGTGAGCTAGAGCAAATGTACATCACTAAGGCAGGGTGCTGGGAATATGGAGAATCATGGGAAAAATACAATTGATGTGACCTAATAGACTGTGATTAACAGTAATACTGTAATATCCATGCATCTATGCCAAAGATGTACTGTGTTCATAATGGGGTGGAAGGTATGGAAAAAGTGTGCAAATGTATACTATGGAGCACGGTTGGTAATAACAGTCTGATAATATTATCTTTTATCTGTTACAAATGTTCCACCATGATGTGGCATGTTAGTGAAGGTGTGTTGTATGGGAATTTTACACACGTGCATGATTGTTTTTTAAGTTCACAACTTCTGCAATAAAAATATATTAAAAAAATAATAACAGGGTGGGTTGGGAGAAAAATAACCCAATGTAAAGTATGTACAATAGTTAGTAGTAATGTTTTGATGATATTCTTTCATACTTTGTAACAAATGTTTCGCAATAATGCAAGGTGTTGGTGGTGGGTTGATAAATGTGACCCCTGTATGTTTGTTTTGTAAGTTCAAAAATTTTACTATATACTTATTGTTTATGTATGTTTATGTATGAATGATATTCTTCAATAAAATTTAAAAAAAAATGTTAAAGCAGCATGAGGCAGTACCATCAGCTGTGTATTGCATATGCCAAGTTCTAAAGGAAGCATATACATATAAAAGGAAGAAATACCAACCATTTAAACTATGGCTTTAGTACAATAGCTGCAGTGAACAAAATATGAGTTTTGTGATTATGCATTGGACATTAAATTTATTTCTTTCCCGAAATGTAAATATACTAATAGGTAGGAATTCACTTATGGACAAATTAATAAAAGGCACTTTGCAAGATATATTACTAAGTGTCAAGATATATGGAAGACACTCTAGGCACTATATCTAATTATCCCAAACCAGACAAATCAATTAACAAAAGGCACGTGGGTTATATCTGTGTGGAGTCCCATTAATATTAGGGTCTGAGCTGAAACTTTCAGTCAGATGATGGATTATAGTTGCTGAGCTCCAGAAGCACATGGCTAAAATATTTCCTTTCATTCTTTCAATATTCTTTTCTAAATAAAACCAAATAATTATTTGAAATCTAGCTGCCAAAAATTTGGTTAAGGAATTACAAAGAATCATTCTGTGAAGTAAAATTGTGAAGTTAATCCAATAGTGCACTATGATATCCTTATATAAAAACTGGAAGCTAAAATTTATCAAGACTCATCCTTTTGTTTGAGAGGCTTGTATCTTTTTCTTTTTTAAAGATTAACTAATTTATTTATTTCCTTCCCCCTCCCCCAGTTGTCTGCTCTCTGTGTCCATTCACTGTGTGTTCCTCTGTGACCACTTCTATCCTTATCAGTGGCACTGGGAATCTGTGTTTCTTTTTGTTGCATCATCTTGTTGTGTCAGCTTTCTGTGTGTGCGGCACTATTCCTGGGCAGGCTGCACTTTCTTTCACGCTGGGTGGCTCTCTTTATGGGACGTGCTCCTTGCATGTGAGGCTCCCTACACGGGGGACACCCCTGCATGGCACGGCACTCCTTGCGCGCATCAGCACTGCGTATGGGCCAGCTCCACACTGGTCAAGGAGGCCCGGAGTTTGGAGTTTGAACCGCGGACCTCCCATATGGTAGGCAGACGCCCTATCCATTGGGCCAAGTCCGCTTCCCTGAGAGGCTTGGATCTTAATGGATGTCATTTCAGTGTAAGAGGAATTAGCTATTCTTCACCTTACCCAAAAATACTTTCCATTTTAGAAAGATTAATAAAAAGGTAAGAGGTGATTAAAAACTAAAATCCATATTATTATTCTAAAAATTATCAAGCTTTTTATTCCCAGGAGATACCACTGTACATAGTATATAGCAAATTCTATATATAGCATGATGTTTATGTACTCGGGAGGCAGACCATCCTCTGCTTCTTGCTACCTCTGTTATCTAGTCAAGCTGCAAAATTTCACTCAACTTTCATTTTGTCATCTTTAAAATAGGGTAGATAATTGGTTAATGTGAAAGTTAAATACACATGCACACACACACACACATACACAGTATGTTTTGCATGCCTGGCATATTTTAAGTACTTGATAAATAATATCTGCAACTATTAGTGGCATTCTAAACACTGATAATTATTTATTGAACAAATGGCAATGAAATAATCTGCAAATTATCTTTGCTAATGGTTAACGAATTTCTAAAAATAAAAAATGTAAATTAGAATTATCTTTATAAAAATAGAATTCAAAGTAATGAGTTCAAGATTTATATAGGAACAATACATACCATATCCTCTCTCTATATATTATTCTTAAACTTTAAAAATCAAGTTCGATGTACTGTTGAATTGAGCTTGAATTTTTAAAACAGGATTTTACTTGTAAAATATTGTTTGCTTTCTTTTATTATTTCTCATTATTTAGGACTTATTTCTCTTATGTTTCTATTCCATGGCTAATGTAATCATATTTACAAAAAGAATTGAGTCATTCAATCTTATAACTCATCTCTGACTACCTGAAATAATCATGAAATTCTAATGTTTTGCTATAATACTTTCAATCAGAAATCATCAAAATATTTGTGCCTTGAATATAAGTATTAAATCTCTTATAATTGATATAACAATTGGAGAAGTTGGATGCAAAATAAATTATTAATAAGCATACTGGTTTCAAAAGAGAAATAATGTGGCTCTTTTATTAAACTAGCTAATTTAATAGAAATTACTTATTTCCATTATTGCTCCAGAAATTGCTAGCCAATGACTTAAGTATAACCTGTGTTTTACTATGTTGATAAGTATAAACAAGAGCAATCACATATAGGTATAAATTAAACAAATACATAAGTTTCTATCTCCTCCTGCATACATGGGCAAATACTCATAAAATAACCTTAACCCTCCAATTCTTCAGACCAGGAATATTTTGAGTATTTTCATTAAACATTCTTTTGAACATAATGCCTCGATTTTATCTATTGGCCAAAATATGTAGTGCTTAAATTGTCCAGGTTCCTAAGACAGTATGTCCCACATTGTGTGCCACAGATCACTAACGTTCTATGAGTATTAATGAGTATGCAGTTAACAAAGTTAGGTAAATTTTCGACAGTGGAGTTTTCCTAAGACTTTAATGTATAAATGTGTTGGGGGATTTCAGGAGTTGGCAAAATGCTACTAATATTTCTTTGACTTAGGTTGTCGTTTCTCAAGCATTTACTTTACAATTTTTTGCTAAAATGTGTATTTATGTTTTAACTTTTTACTGTTAACTTTAATATCCTTTTTGTATTATTATTATTATTTTTTATTTTTAGGTACCAGGTCCGGGGATTGAACCTGGGACCTTGTATGTGGGAAGCTAGCACTTAACCACTGAGCCACACCAGCTCCCAACTTTAATATCTTTTAAAAGTTCTCCATTAGATTGTGATGTTCTGAGAAGATACAGACTAGAAAATTTTTTTTTCTTGGAACCCCTGTTAATATCATAAATGTATCTCCTGTTCAGAGGAGTTAGGATAATTTGCCCTGTAAGAAGTCAGAAAAAAGTGGTAAGCCACAGACTAATTAGAAACCAAAATATTTACTCAAATTAGTACTCACATACTAGGGCATAAAGGCTCCTTTTCTTTTCACTTTGTGTAGGATAAAATCCAGGGCTCTCTCAACAATGTGTAGGTCCAGAATCCATCACTAAAGGGAAGCAATGCTGATACTTTATTACTACAAGTAAAGACAATACCACTGCCCTCATCTCTCACTGTGGTGGTTGTTGCTCGGGGGGTGTTACTTTGAAGAAAAGTATAAAATAACCCACTATTTTGAAATAGTACATTGTTCTCACTTCTTTAGAACCAAAATGTCTTTTTTAAAAATCGAGACTAAATTATCTTACTTGTATCATATAAAGTCTTTTCAATTATTTAACAGAAAAAAAACTCCTAATTTTTTATTATTCTTTAGATATATTTCCCCAAAGACACGGTTTATTAAATTTACTGTGTTGAATAAACATAGTGAATTCTACTATGGGATTCAGGAAAGGCATCAAACATTTCTAAAAGACAAGATCTGTGAAAATAAATACACCCTGTACCCCACTTTCCTATAAACTCCCTATATAATAGTTTTAGAGTTTCTTAACAAGTGTGTGTGTGGGGGGGGGGGGGGCAGGGAGGAGGGGGGATTCTGTTGAAGAGATTTAAGATAATCTTCTCTTAAGGAACACTAATTTTTTAAAAAGGTTATCTGGCAAATGGGGACCATGTCAGTGCAGAGAAAGGAGCAATATAAGAAACATCAGGGGAATTGGGCACAAATTTGGTGCTGTCATCGAATAGGGATGGACCTGTAACTTCACACAATTTTACAAAAATAGTTGAAAGAATTGACCTAGATACTCTCTAGCCTAAAGCCTAATTTGCCTCACCATTTTTATGATTTGCCCACATAATTTCCTCTGAATTTCTAACTCCTCCTAATGCATCATGTATCAGGGACTATGTTTGATACTGAAAAAATGAATAAATATGATTCCATGGTTTAGGGTTCAAAGACTAGAGAGGGAAATGTTATCTAAAAAAGTGCTGATACTGAGGTGTCATGCTGATTGTCTATAGGTGATATTCAGGCATAGAGAAAGGAAAAATGAACCATCACAGAAATGCTTTCATCTAGGGTGGACTTTATAAATACCTGGTAGTTTAATTTTTAGGGAAGGGAAGGTCACAGCAGACAAAGGGTCAGCATGTGCAGAGGATAGGGGCTGGCTTCAAGGGTCTGGAGGGTTACCTGGGAACAGCACTGTGGAGAGAGGAAAGGCCATGGGATCTGGCTATGACAGGCCACTGAGACGGTGTCAAGCAGGTGGGGGACTGACCAGATCTATGTTTTGAAACATGAGATGGGGCAGCTACACTGAGGGTGCGCTCTAGAAAGCAGCAGTGGGGAGAGAGAATCTGATGAGAGACGGTAAGCACCTGATCTAAACAGACACTAAGAGGACTCAGACATTTACCAACAGAAAGGAGTGCTGTATATTTTTGGACACTAGTGATTTTGGTGCCGATGTTGCTATTTTTTGGGGGGAAAAATTAGAGGTCTTTTTTTTCCTAAAGGTACTGGGGAATGAACCCAGTACCTTGTACATGGGAAGCAGGCACTCAATCACTGAGCTACATCCACTCCCCAATGAGAGTTTTTTGTTTTCTATTTGTTTACTTTGTTTTTAAGAGGTGCTGGGAATAGAAACTGGGACCTCGTACATGGGAAGTAGGCACTCAACCACTTTAGTTACATCCATGCCGCGGCTCATACCGTATTCTTTGATCTAATAACAGGCCATCACATCCTCATACAAAGAGAAGTTAAAGTTGAATTTGTAGGTATGGCCTAGCTTCTCAGAAAATACTGTGACTATGCTTGAGTGTTTAACTCAGAATCTACCTGAATCCCTTAGTTTCTACCCAAGAAAGCATGGAAGAGAGAGCTAGAATTGTGGATGATAACCTAAATTGTGGGACAGTAGCAAGTTACTAATTGGTAGCCTATATCACAGAGCAAAAATGTTACAATAAGAACCCAAATTTATGCATTTCCTGATATCTTGTGTTGATTTTTACCAGTGACGCAGACTCCAGAAACTATCCTCTAATCTGCTTAAGGATTAAATTATTTCCACTTGATTCTGGTCTATAAAGTGTTTAAGTAGGCATAATCATTCATTTATGTCCACAGAATATAATTTGGTAATTTAGTAACAAAATAATAAATGATGCCCATGAAAGCCTAAATAGTTTTAGCAAGGTGTTTGGACACTGGAAAGATCTGCTTTGTTTCTTAGAAATATTTTATAATTCATATCAACCCTTGCCTCTGTGTATTTTCTGCAGATAACATTGATGATGTTTTATGGATTAATTTAGAAATTTCTGATGGAAATGTTGTACAGATCATTTTTGAAAATCCTCTTATAATGCTATATGCTGTTCTGTCATCCTCTGTTAAATATAAAGTAAAATAAAATAAAACCTGGCTGGCTGCTCTGTGCTTAATGCAATAATATGCTGAGCCATAACACTGCTTTTCATCTGTTTCTGAAGAATTGAATACCTTCAGAGTAGTATCTGGGAAAACCACTACTGTATCTGCACACTTTTATATGCATGTACGAGATAATCACTGCTGCAAGTTCAAGTTCATTACAGCCTCATTTCAAGTTCCAGCTGGGAATTCAACTTAAATTGAGACTGAAATGGGTTTTGTTATCCCTATTGTGCTGCTTAGAGGAAGATGCTTCACAGTAATAGGGAGAGTGATTGCCTCTGGGACTGAAAACACAGAGATTGAGATATTAATACATACACACATGTAGGCACGCTAATCTAAAAATTAGATAATTCCATAGATAGTCCAAAGAGTCCTGTTTTTTTCCTTTTCTTAAAAACTGACTTAATAGTGGGTTTCTGCTTGCCTGGATTGAGGATCTGCAACATTTATTTTAATATTTTCTGATCTATAACCAAAACTAATGCTCTGATTATAGGAGGCGGGATAGTCACAAAAGATTCCTAAATCATGCTTAAATATATTCACAGACAGATAATGACATTATTGGGCATCAAGTATTTAGGAGATGGAGATAACAATGTACATGAGGGACATTTAATCTTTATGTACTATGTAAAAGGAGAATAGATGAAAGTTTGTATACCTGTGTTATCTTATTCAGAATGATCTACTCTACTGAGTTTGAATGGATGTTTTAAAATTAGACAATTATTAGCTGAAGATTGCCTATTAAGGCACTTTATAAGTAACAGTATGTGTATTTGTAAAAGACCCCTTAAAGTAGTTTGAACCTTCTAGATTCTTGACTTTGCCTTCATAATTTGATATTTTTCTTCTGTGCATTTGTAATTCCATAGTAACAAGAACCAGGGAGCTAAGTAACTATGCATGGAAGGAGTAATCAAGAACACCATTTTCAATAGCTTAGTACATTCAAGTTGGTTTGGTGGTTAAACAGACCACTATTTTCTTAATGCTGACAATCACCAATTTCTGGAACCTAAAGAGAGACAAAACTCTGCATTGATTCTTGCCATTTATGAGGATACACATGACTCTGAAGTACAGATGGAATCTAAGCTCTTCATATAGAACTCACGGCAAATACAACCATCAATTCCAAAATTTATACAGCATGTCTTTGCCAAATAGGAAATATTTTCTATCCTTTATCTGATTCTCAAACACATTTTAAGTCTAGATTAGATTAATGCCCATTAAATTCTTAAAAATAGGAATTATACTTAAAAAAAAGGAATTATACTGGTTTTTGAGTTAACTCAAGGGACAATTGTTTATATACATCATAGATTGAGCCATCAGGATTAATAATTTTAAAGTAGTTGTTTTATATCTTAAATGTTGTATTTAGCATTTATTCAATGTTGCAAAAATCACATTTGAATTCCTACAAAAATGTTTCTTTTATTCAGAAAGTTTTCTTTCCTATAGAAAGGAAGATGGGTCATTTAAAAAAACAATAGCAACAACAAAAAAGCAATTATTATTTCATTAGTTTGTGGAGTTGGAAATACTTTCTCGTAAATAAGAGAGGGTTAAACTGTAAAAACTGCTACTAAAAGTACATTTAAAAGTAAATTTTAAATTTGAATTTTAAAATATTCAAGCTATAGCAGATAAAATGTTAAGTAGAGTCTAACTTTTCCAAAATGGTAAATTTTCAAGGAGACTTGTTTTTGGGAAATTAGTCACAATGGTTTATGGAGCAGAGACTATTAAGAAATGGAATAAGATGAAAGGACACCTGTAAAATTTAATTTTACTAAGGAAGTAAGTGGTAGAAAGATGAAGAAAGTCAGATTTCAAGAACATTTTATTCCCAGGACAATAGAAGCCCCAGGTCCCAGGAAGAAGCTACTATTTGGATGTTTTGGTCACTAATGAAGTGCCGTATGTACTGGAAGCAACTTAGCATAAATATAGGCAAATATTTAACAGGGTGATGAATAGTCTCAAGGGTTAAATTGGCAAACCTAAATCTACAAAGTGTTGGTAACACTAATATTTCATGTCTCTGTTTATAATAGGATGTACTGATTAAATTGACATTTACTATCCTTTAGCAAATTTTTGAAATCTGAACAATACCAGTAACAAGGGGAAATTAAGGAAACACATCAACTTCTTTTTCATCTTTTTGATCTTCATTACTTTATCTTATCCTAAAGCTACAGCAAATTAATCTATAATCAAATTCTTCATTGACTGCCACTTAATATATATTAAGATGAACTAAAGCTAAGTAGTTGAAACTGACTTTTATTATCTCTCCATTTAAGACTAAAAAGAGATAAAGCCTTGGTAGTTGTTCCATTTGTGAAAAATAAATTGACACATACACTTCTAGTGGTGGACTTTGTTTTAGTTTGCTAAAAGCTGCTGGGAGCAATATGCCAGAAATGAGCTGGCTTTTACAATGTGATTTATTAGGTTAAAAGCTTACAGTTCCGAGGCCATAAAAGTGTCCAAATCAAGGCACAAGGTGAAGTTCTCTCCCTGAAAGCTGGCTGCTGGCAATCCTGGACTCCTGCCACGTGGTGAGGCACAATGGTGGCTCTGCCCATCTCTTCCTTCTACTCCAGGCTCACTTTCTCCCTGAGCTCACTGTGAATGACCAGGCACATGGCAGGGTATAACGGCAGAGTTGGCTGGCCTCTCCCCTCTCCTCTGGGTCTCACTGCTCGTTCTGCTTTGGCCTGTTCTTTCTGTTCCTTTTTCTCTCTCCTAGGTTCATTAACTTTAACTTCTGCAGGCTTCTCTCTGCTGCTGTGGCCTTTCCCCTTGTGTCTGCAGTTCTTTGTTCCTCTGTTTTTAAAGGACGCTGGCAAGAGGTTTAAGACCCACCCTGGTCATGCCCTACTGGAGCTATCTAGTGAAGACTCTTAAATGGTCTAATGTAAACAATGGTTCAAAATAGGTTCAACTTAGGAACATAACTTTCTGGGGTCCATATAAAAGACTCAAACCAATGCAGACTTGAAATTGAGCATCAAAGGATCTCCCTCTCCTCCTGTGAACACTTCCAGAACTTTCTGGACCCAACCAGATGACACTCACACATGCAGCCTTGCATGCGTTAATTTGTGTTTCTTGTTTCTCCTACTGACTTGAATTCTTTTAGCGCAAGGAACATATTTTATCTACCTGTACACCTATACCAAAGAAGAGCCTAAAAAAGCACCACTTGAGCCAAGGGTGCCTCTTAGAGTGCAGGAGTGAAGTGCTGCTCTCTCTAGCACTTGTATTTGCTAGCTGCTCAATAAATAAATGCATTAGATTAAAACTGATTGTGTCTTAGTCAATACTAGAATTTCATTAGCACAATGCTAAGATTTAGAGCAAGAGTTATTTGTACTGATTTGATATTTTAATCAGTTCATGCTGTCAAAAAGACTAGAAAATGAGGAATAATTCTGGTTTCTTAGACTCACTCAAATACAACAATCCCTCATTTTCACAAATAGTTTCAAAATAAACAAAGCTCTTTCACTGAGCTATTATTTTTCGGATCATGCTTTTTTCCCCCTCTTACAGCAGCTTGGAGGAAGCTATTTTAGGTTCAATCTCTTCTCTATTACAACAGCATTCAAGAGTACAAGAGGCTAGATACAATCCAGTTTAATATTATATTTAAAGCACTGCAGAATTTATACCCCATTCTGGCCTGACAATTATGAATGGAATACTAAAATACAAGAAGAGTTTGAGAATATTTAAAAAGAAATTGTTTTGTTTAAACAAAGCACTAAAAAAGGAATTCTATTTTGTAGAAGCAATATTTTAAATATTATTAAAATATTTTAATCCAGTTAAACTGGTGGAAGAGGATTCTTGAACAAAATCAGCTTACGGTTATGTTTGCAAGGCTTATGACTGGTTCTGACAAAGCTTTTCCTAATTATAAGCTTAAAGAATGGAGGTTAGCTTGAGTTGAGCAACAATGGTGTTTACAAGCATTGAGAGAGGTCAACTGAAATTGAAACTATAATAGGAAAGATAGGATTTCTGTTTGTTTCTTTCACAGATTTCTAGCCCAAATATACTGTCTTGACTGCCTCAGTCTGAATTATGTCAGTTATAAAGGGGAAAAGTACAAGCAGGTTAGAAATCACCTAGGAAACTGATTTATTTGTGGAGAGGTAAGGGTTCTAAACCTAGATAATTATAAAATTCACTTTTCTTGTTTTCTCTAAGGTCATTGCTTTCTCAGAGATCATAACTTGATAAACTAACCTAGTTTTAATATTTACTGTCAATATGTCCCAATCATCAGCCTCTAGCAAAACATGATGAAATTTCTCGATAAATCAATAGATTTTTTTTTTATTAAGAAAAATCAAAGCTCTTGAAGGAGGAATACCATTTTTTTCTTAATGTATCAACCAGGTGATACTAGCTGAAAGGTCACCTTCTGTTTCTGTAGCTGCCAGCAGTAGCCACACTTTTCTTACCTCCCTACTCTCTACCCTCAAGGAATTAATTGCTCCTTATCTCTGATTCCAAAGGCAGCTTATTTAAGGCTTAACCCACCATTATTTATTTAGATGTGATTTACCCTGATGGGTTTTGAGCTTGTCAGGGGAAAAGAAAACCTCCTATTCATACGTGCATCTGCAATATGAAGCACCTTACTTGGTCGATAATATGCACTCAAAAAGGCCTTACTTCTTTGACATGGCCTACTCCTCATGGTAAATGGCTTTAGCCATAGTGGAATAATGACCCACAATAAAATATTATACTTTATTTAGAAACAATTAAAAGGGCAGTGGCTGGCCAGGGTCAAACTTATTTAAGCCTTACATTGCAGAAAGAAACATAACACAGAAGTAGGTCACCATGGTACTGTACAAGCTGTGTTATGTGGTGGTAGGTAAACCCTTGAGATAGACATGACTCCATCTCCACCAGTAGGATAAAGCAGCGCTAGCTTAGGGTCTGGTTCTCCCTCCACTTTCCCATCTCTATTCTTTGGGAGGAATAAGCAGTTACTGGGTAAATGCAGCTACTCACTGTTATCCTGTTCTTTTTGACATTACTGCTTGTTTAATGGAGAACTGAAATTAACTTGAACCAAGTTCAAATCATCTATCTTACCAAATTTTAAACTTGGTCAAGATTTTGTGGTTTGGTTCAGTCCAATATCAACCACAAAAGGGTGAAGAATTTTCAGTTTTGCAAATTTCATAATTTTTTAATATAGATAGAAAATACCCAAATATGCCATACCATGGTATTTCTTTTTTTAAATTCTTATTTATTTATGTTTATAAATGTTTGTTTGCAGAGTTCTAAATTGCCTATTGTTGCAGTTTGATATAGTTATGAATTCAAAAAATAGATATTGGATTATGTTTGTAATCTGGTCTATTACTGGGCATGATTATGATTAGGGATTTGATTGGGCTACCTCATTAGGGTGTTAAAAGGCATGGCAGGGAAGCAGACTTTGCCCAGTGGTTAGGGAGTCCGTCTAACACACGGGAGGTCTGCGGTTCAAACCCCGGGCCTCCTTGACCCATGTGGAGCTGACCCACGTGCAGTGCTGATGCGCACAAGGAGTGCCGTGCCATGCAGGGGTGTCCCCACGTAGGGGAGCCCCACGCGCAAGGAGTGGGCCCCGTAAGGAGAGCTGCCCAGTGCAAAAGAAAGTGCAGCCTGCCCAGGAATGGCGTAGCACACATGGCGAGCTGACACAATAAGATGACGCAACAAAAAAAGAAACACAGATTCCTGTGCCACTGACAACAATAGAAGTGGACAAAGAACATGCAGCAAACAGACACAAAGAACAGACAACTGGAATGGGGGGTGGGGAGAAGGGGAGAGAAATAAATAAATAAATCTTTAAAAAAAAAAGGCATGGCAAAGAACAGAGTTGAAGCTTTTGATGTGAGGGTTTTTGATGTTGGAGTTTTGATGTTGGAATTTTATGCTGAAGCCTTGAGCTGGAGTTCCAGGAAGTAAGCTCACTGAGGAAAGAGAAGTCAGCCCCAGGAAGAGAGGAAGCCCGAGCCCAGGAAGAAGCAAGCCCTGGGAAGAAAGGAACCTTAAACCCAGAGAGAAGCAAGACCCTGGAAGGGAGGAACCCAGGAAGCCTGAACCCTCACAGACATCAGCAGCCATCTTGCTCCAACACGTGAAAATAGACTTTGGTAAAGGAAGTAACTTATGCTTATGGCCTGGTATCTGTAAGTTCCTACCCCAAATAATACACTTTATAAAAACCAACAAGTTTCTGGTATTGCGTATCAGAACCCCTTTGGCTGACTAATACACCTACTGATTAGATATATTTGAATAAAAGTGTGCTCTATCATGAAATTCATACCCACTTCTTAAAGTACAGAAAGTATATAATGCTCACTTAAGCTATTATACTTAATGTCACAGCTAAGGCCAATAGGAATAAAAATATAAACATTTACAATTGACCATAAAAAAAAGAAAATCAAATCAAATACCACAGTAGAGCCTGGGAAAAACCTTCCTAAAGAGCAATATGTGTGAAAGAAGACTATGTGTTTCAATTTATTAACCAGTGAGACAAACTTCTTTTAAAAGTTTGTGATTTATGTGATTTATGGATCCAGGAATAAAAAAGATAAATACAAACCAAAAGAGACAGCCTAAGTACTTAGAAGTAAGAACTCAGAGTAAGATTGCCCGTTCCACCTTTTCCCAGCTATGAGGCCTTGGGCAAGTCATTTCACTCCTCATTTCTAAAGGAAAGATAGTAATTGTAAAATGCTTAGAAAAGTACCTGGCACATAATAAACACTAACTAACTGGAGGGAAGGAAGGAAGAGAGGGAAGGAAGCAAGCAAGGAAGGAAGGAGACAGAGTTTTGTCCTATTTTACTTTGTGCTCATCACATTTTATTTAGAACCTGGTTCCAGTTTTGCTTGTCATTATAAAGGGACATTATAAAGGGAAGAATATATCGTGAGACAGTGGCAATATCTCTCAAGAAGAGAAGGCG
This sequence comes from Dasypus novemcinctus, assembly GCF_030445035.2. Taxonomy (NCBI): domain Eukaryota; kingdom Metazoa; phylum Chordata; class Mammalia; order Cingulata; family Dasypodidae; genus Dasypus; species Dasypus novemcinctus. The sequence continues at coordinate 51,765,502 of NC_080673.1, read as the reverse complement.
GATTTGTACCTAAATTTAAACATTAATTTAAGATGAGGATTGTGGCTAATAATCTTAGATGAAGAGTGTGGTTAATACAAATATAAGAATGTTCCTCTATCATAAAGTGTTAAAAATATGGTGATACATGGGAAATATACAACTAATGTGACTTATGGACTATGGGTAACAAAAATATTGTAATATTTTGTAGAAAAGGCAAAGAAGTTACTATACCAATGTTGAGGATAAAAAGAAGGAATATGGGATATAGTTTCATGAGATGTAAGTAGGATTAAGCATTTCTTTTTCATTTTCTTCATTAATGAGGAGACCTTGGTTGTGTCATTTAACCAATCTGTGCTCATTTAGTCATTTTTCAGAGCTCTGGAGAAACAATTGAGTTTGTTTTTAGGATTAAACAAGATAAATGTGCCTGGACAGGATTTTTTTAAAGGTCATAACTTCCATAATTTGTTATGCTGCCTTTTGTCTGTTATATTATTTTCTGAAGTTGAAATAAAGTTAAAAAATAATTAAAAGAACACAGCATTGTTTTCTAAATATCTGACAGGGTGACTTAAGGAGGAGATGCTGGCTTATTCGATGTTGATCCAGGCAGATGAATGGATTAATAATTGGAAGTTTATGGGTGACACATTTCAGTTTAATGTGAAGTTTTATAAAACTATAGCTCTGCAACCACCGAATGGGTTGATACACAAAGTAACAAACTCCCTGCCATTGGACATATTCAAGTAAAGGTTAGCTGACAATTTGTCAGAGATGTTGTGTAAAAACTACTGCCTGATTGACAGGGTCACTAGGTAATCTCTAAGGTCTTTTCCAATGTTTCAGTCTTAAAGTACCATTAGCCCAAAAAGTTTCAAGTGCAAAGAAGCAGAAAGAGTTAGAAATCTGACTTTAGGAGAGTAACCATGGAGGTTTGAATCAATAACATTTTATTCTACTACCATATAAAGCTTGTGGTCTTTCACCAACTCATGTAAAGAGTGAGCAAAGTAATCTATCTGGAATATTTTGGGGACGTTCATGTGTCAATTAATGGTTATTCTTCTCTTGCCAGTTTGTCTATTTTAATGAGATGCAAAAACATGTGCATGTTTCAAGTTAATATTAGTGACTGAAACAGTACCATTAGAAAAACACCTAAGAAATCATAATCAATAAGTCATTTCAACTAAACTGCAATTTGCAAACAAGACCAAGTTAGGTCTAAGGAAAAGGAACATTCAAATGATGTTAATCTTTTTTTCTTAATATCTATAACTTTTGCCTCCAAACCAAGTCAAAGAACAATTTTAAATAAGCTTAATCACAATTCATTTTTCAATTTCAGTTTCTTTACTTGTCCTATAAGTCTTGCAAGGCTGCCAAATTCGTTTTGTCAAAAAATACTTCTCTAAGTGACTTCTGATTATTTCCTCAAACTTAGAGATCTAATCTTGCTCTAGTAATTCTGTATAAATTCTTACTGTTGCTCACAAAAGCATATCTTCTCACAGTGTAATCAGTTCAGACTCAGGAATGGAGCATCCAATTCCATTCAACATGCTATTCCTGCCACCATCACAGCTGGGAGAATCACTGACCCTTTTACATCAGATTCAGGTTATAGAATCTTCAAGTGAAAAATCTACCAGGAAATGCAATTTAAGGTCTAGTGTACCTTTTTAAAAATAACGTTATTAGACAAGCACAATTGTTGACATAAGGTATTGCAAGCTGTTGGACCAGAAGGTATCTAGTTTCCCCTAAAACTGTTAACTCCACTTGTTCAGATTCTTCAATAAAATCTTGGTCTTATATTGAAATACCATGCCTTGCCTTTAGGTATCTTGGTTCTTAATGAGGACATACAGTCACGCAATGATAATGGAGCAATAGGCCGATTTTTGATGTGACTAGGAGCACTGCTTCAACAGTTATTTGCACAGGGGTTTGGAAGAGCATTAGATTGCCACGCCCTCAGAGCAGAAATCAACAGCTATGGGGAGAGCCGACTGCCTTCCCTGTGGCAACTTTCTCTCCTAGAAGCTGGGGTAAGTATTTAGTCAAGATGGTTTGCCCAAACAGGCTTGTTTGTCTTTGTAGGAAAGAGAAAGCCTTGCCTACCTGGAAGATACGCATCAACCACCAAAGGGGTCACAGCCATGAGAGTTTGAGATCTCTGTTGATAACATGTTTTTACCTTGTTAAACCCCAAATAAATTAGATGGCTGCTTTTTCTCCCTTATCTCCCATGCACGTTGGTTGAAATTCTTCCAAGATTCTTTTAGTTTTGTTTTTTCCTTGATTGTGATAAAATTAGTTTAATAAAAAAAATCACTTTAATCACAAATCACACAAGAGGAAATTACTGGAGTTCAGAAACATATTGGCAAAGTGTGCTAATACCATTTTAACATTAGGTTGGACAAAAGAAGATTCAAAACACAACTTCTAACTTTCAAATTAAGCTTTTAAAAAAAACCCCACAAAATTCACTTGCATTAATCTACAAACATCCAAAAATCCTTAAAGCTTTCTTAAAAATTTGAAGTTTTTATTTTCCTTTCATCTACAGCATGAAATCCAGGTTGTCAGTGTATCCAGCTTTTGTTATTCACAGAATATGGTCAAAGTTGCATAATAAAGAAGCATATACAATTTATCATGGAACTATGATAAACTAAGCTGCAAAGAAACATGACTTTATTATATCTCGAAATAAGTAGAAATGGAAAACAAAGTTTTTACTTTCTGTTATGGTCTGAAACCATAACCTCTGTAATATAACATTTTAACTTATAAAGAACTCTAGGATTGCACTTTGGGGGAAGTTCTGACTACCTCGATATCAAACAGTATACTTTTCTTAAAATAGACTTATTTAAGCCCTGTGCCTTAGAATTGATTTCTAATTGTGTACAGTATCTGTCTACTCTAAGAATGCTACTTTCAAGACTAAAGTCTTGCTACCAAGTTGTAAGGCCCAGTTGTACAGAATGTCATCATCTCTACTTCTAACACATATTTTATTCATTATTTGTCACTCAGCGACCCCAAGATTCATTAGCAACTTCTAAGTTATTAACTTACACTATAAAATTGTGTTTATGAAGTTAAACCACAGAAGGAAAACCAATGTAGAGTGGAGCTTGGGCTTTCAGTGGGATGTTAGCCTGTCTCTCCTGTAGTCACGACAAACCCAGGAGAGGTCCACTCAGGTAGGTGCCTCAGTTACTGTGTGACTTAGGATCAGGTGACCTTTAGCCACATGAATCTTGCATGTATGCAGGTAAGATTTTTATTCTTATAGGAAAAACGCTTTTCCTTTTTAAATAGTGACCAAGGATGCAAGGAATTTATAAGAAATGCATCCATTTTAAGAGTAACTGCTGTAAAAGTAGTTCACTCTTGTGAGCAAAAGGAAGGCATTTTCCTCCTCCTTTTCTGGCACAATAAAATCTCTTGACAGCTCTAATATGTCTTTTTTCTTATTTTTGTCCTAGTCTCTTCAAGACAAAAAATGTCTTTATCACAAAATCAAATAAAACTATATGCATTATAGAAATTTTAACTTTGAATTTATGTTATAAAATTATGGAACAGAAATTGAACAAAAGACGATATCTAGTATATTCCTATTCTCAAGAGCAAAAGAGCAGTCAAGGTGATTTGCAAACTCTAAGGCATATAAAAATACAATATCATTATTTTCTCAAATAGTTTGAGAAGACAGACATTTCAAAAACACATAAATTCAGAGGTAAAAGACTAGATGTTGACTGCTTTGTGGAAAAAATATAAATTAGGATTATTCAGCTTGGACTGAAGATTGCTGAGATTTTTGTAAGAGTCTTGAACATAGGCTATAGGTAATGCTTTATGTGGCTTTATTTTTATTTAAGTATTTACACTCAGCTTTTTTCCAAAGAGAATTTAAGGCAGTTTAAAAGAATACATGAAATTTAATAAGATATCAAGAATGAAAAGTGAGAAACAGTAAATACCAGGATAATGCCATAAAATGGGAGTATATACGAGGCCATTGCAGTAAAAAAGAAAAAAAGTCCATTAAAGAATTCTACATTTGAAGTATATGGGTCAAAGATTTGGCCCTGAGCTTTTTAGTAGTCTTCACAAAGGGAAACCACAAAATTAAAGCACAAATGCACAACAACAGTGCTCCCCACACACGTGGTACACACAGTCTCCCACTGTCCTCCCAACGCACATAATGTGCACCTGTACAGATAGGTATGGAGAATGATATGTAAGCCTAATATTAATGCTATAGAATGATTTCAAAGAATACTCAAAGAAGGCACTTCACAAGTAATGAAAATGTCTGACAACATGAATGAACCTTGAAAACATTAGCCTAAGCAAAAGAAGATAGTCACAAAAGACCACATGTTGCATCATTCTGTTTGTATGAATGTCCAGAATAGGCAAAAGTAGAGTAGTGGTTGCCTCGGACTGGAGGTGGGGGCTTTTAGGCAGTGACAGCTAATGGATATGGGATTTTATTTTGGGGTGAGGAAAGGTTTTAAAGTTAAACTTCAGTGCCAGTTGCCCAACTCTGCAAATATACTGAAAACCATTGATCTGTACACTTTAGACAGTTGAGTTTTATGGTCTGTGACTCCTATCTCAAAAATATAGCTATTAAAACTGTCTTTAAGTACATCCTTACAATAGACCAACAATTCCCAAACTTAAGGGTGCATCAGAATTATCTCAGGGTTCATTAAAACACAGATTACTGGGCTGAACCCTAGAGTTTTCTGATCCATTAGGCCTGGGTGAGGCCTGATAATCTGCATTTCTAACAAGTTCTTGGGTGTTCCCCCTATCAACTTTTAGAGAACCAGTGCAATAGATGACAAGAGTAGTTGAAGGGGCTATTTCTTATACTATCCTCAAGATATTTTGAGGACATTACACCAATGCACAATTTATTTAAAAACTATCCATTAAATAATCCGTTAAAAAAACATGATAGAGGAGGTAATAGTAATAATTGTAATAATAATTACTACTACCACCACCATAACCACAACATCAAAACAGCTGAAGCAGCCTTTAATGTTTATTGATCCTTACTATGGAACGGGTACTGTGTTAAGTGTTCCAATGATCATTATTTAATTTAATTCTCACAACAATCCTATGAGATGATGGTGCTGGAGAAATTATAATTATAGTGATAGTTAAATGTAATAAGTAGTAGGTCTTGTTACCAATTTCTTTATATTCATTGTTTTATTTTATAGGTAAAGAACCAAAGACGCTTAGAATTTCATTCCCACTGCTAATAAGTGAAGTCTGGTAGTCTAACTTCAAAGCCCTTCCCTTTAACCACTGCACTAAACTCAATTTTACTGCCGTATTGATGCATCCCATTCTCCAGTCAGCTGGCTTAAATGTTACATTTTAGAGTATTCAGAGCTGTGATTCCCCCAAAACAGGCTGTGACACTTGAAGATTATCATATGTGATTTGTTACTAATAATAAACCATCAATTTTGCAAATGATAGGTTTTATAAATTACACTCTTGATCCCTATAATAATATCATTCACACCCATACGAATTGTGATATGCTCAATGAATGGGAGGGACTGCGGAAAAATTATTCGTGATATATTTTTGCTAATAGGACTTTAGGCCATTATCTGTTGGGCATAAAGGTATTATTCTGGGCATTTGAACTTCCTTGTCACCTGAGACCTTTTGATCGGGAGAAATGGCTTGTTGGTATTTTGGCTGCTTTTCTATAAATTGTTACCCCCAGACCAGTTTTCACAGGACATTTGGCTATGACGACTTCCTGTTTGTTCTCCTGGGCTAGAAACTCAATCAATGTAACCCAAATTCAGGTTAGACTCAGGGTTGAAACCCTTCTGTGTTTCCCAGAGTGTGGTAAGCACTCTGATGGGAGGAAAGATTTTTAGGTGTTACACTAACAATAGATTAATTTTAACATTTGTTTATTTATTCCTGTGAGCATTAGTAACAACATAACAGGCAAATCATGTGTATGCTTTTCTGTATATTATTGCCTACAACATGCCTGAAACAAATCATTGTTAAGGTGGCACTTCTGGAAAAAATCATTAGGTGGTTAAATGAATGACTGCTTTGATAAACACTCCCTTATGGCGACTGAATGTCCTAACAAACTTATAAACTCTAAAACCAAGCAAAGTCTGAGATAGAACAATGATCTTTATCCCATAAATGTTTGACTTCAGGTTGTTTCCCTCTTGAACGCGGTACCCAGGTTCAGCGCTCTGAGGCTATGTTCACTCAAAGCCTTGCGCTCAAGTCGCAACCTTCTAGGGGCGTAAACAGACTTTCCAGGTTTTCACATAACTGCACTTCAAAATCATCCAGACCTGGTCTGCCGGCATCTCGGGCTTCTTTAATGAGACAGCCCTTTCTACAACTAGTTCTGTTACACTTCGTTCTCCAAGTGTAAAGGCCTGTGGTTTTTTGTTTGCTTCTCAGCTGGAAGTTTGCTTCCTTTGTCTAAAATGAAGCTCTGCCCACTCTTCCCAGTAAAAAGCCTCATATCAAGTGGCAGGCTCCTGTCAAAATGCTGCATATCTCTACCCAAACCTGAGGGACACTTTCTGTCCTATTCCACTGTGCTTTCATTTTAAACAAATCAAAAATACTTTTAAAAAACTACCACTCCTGAAACCATCTTTTCTAGAACTTACTTTAAACACAATGGGCCAGTGGTTTTCAAATGCTAAAATATTTTCTTAACCTGTAGTTATATGCAAACCCCAATATCAGAAACATATCAAAGAGGTGATACTGGAAGTGGAAACCTGCATGGCCAATTAACACAGGTATTTGATCTCACTTATGTCATTAGGGAAATGAAAATCAAACCAAGATACCACTTTCACCCATCAAAATGCACAAAACTCTTAAAGCACAAGTATTGGGGGCATGTGGAGAAATGATAACATGTGTGGCATGTGGGATATAAATTAGGATAGCTATTTTGGAGAGCAATCTGTTAGTATCCAGCAAACTTGAAAAAATAAATACCTTACCAGACATTCCACTCATGAGTTTATAAACTGAAGAAACTCTCATATTTGTATTCACAGATACACATATAAGGATATCCATCCCATCAGATGCTTGTAATAAAGTATTAGAAGCAACTTAAAAGTCAATAGGGCTTTGGCAAGATCTCTAAATCACCTAGCCCAGTCACTGAAAGATAATTTACGAATTTAAGAAAACCTAGTATTAATCCTGGGGCTTTTCTTCTAAGTCCTTAAAGACTGTGGGAATTCTTCAATTTCAGAAATACCAAGGGACATAAGGATTTAACCCCAGGTCTCCCCAACTTTAAAAACTGCAGCACAAGTTAAATGTGTTTGTTTTAATTAGATTCATTTCTATGCATTAGATTGGATTAAATTAAAATTTAAACCAGCATATATTCCATCGACCTATATGTCTAGCCCCTCAGTTAATAATTTCAGGATGTGAAAGAGGTGATTTATTTGTAAAGGCATGGGTAAAACTCCTAGCTGCTCTTGATGATGAGCTCCACACTCACAGGGTTGCAAGTCATTAGTATTAGAAAACAAACATACACCAAAAACTGGAAAAATAAATAGACCTCAAAGCACTTTTATCTACTAGCAAAATAATATGACAATGTATTTTGTCACACACTAATATAGGAAGATTCCTAAAGTTAACACTCACATTTTGTTCAGGAAGTTGAAAGTTCTTTTTGTAGGCATTCTTTGATTTCTCCAGTAAGATTAGTTCTCTGTTGGTGGCTCATCCCCAGATGCCTTGTTAAAAGTTAACTTGCGCTAACATGATTTCTAAGAAAGTGCATTCTTCGCAGTATCTTTCATCTCTACCTTCCCTTCCGCTGAAGCCAAACACCCTAAATAGGGTCAGGTGTTGCCTGATTATTGCAATCCTCAAATAAAGGTGACTCCACCCAGGCTCATTACTGATATTTTGTTAAAGGTAAGGACAGAGGCACTGCCTCAAAGAGACCAGGAAGTCCTCAAGGCAAGATAGTAATCGAGATGATGGAAAAACTGTGGCATTTGTGCTGCTCTCCACAAACAAATCCCTTTCACATAGTCAAAATATAGCTTTAAACTTCAGTTGCTGTCTACAATGCTTGTTTTTCCCTTTAATATTTGAAATAGATAATCTGAAATAATAGCAGCTCTTCTCTGACTTGTACAAACAAAAGTAGAGAAAAATAAGCCCAAGTGGGAAACAAGGCTAAAGGAAAGAAGGAAAAAACCTTTCTATTTCAACAGCAAATGAACTACATCTCTCAAAAAGGGAGCCCTACAAGGGACTGGGCCATGGGAAATAAAACCCTTACTTCACTAATTGGGTAAGGTCACTTATTTACAAAGAACACCATTTTATAAGTTATGTTCTCCTGACTGGTGCAGCATGTTGAGAATATGACATTAAGGAAGATAATAAAATCTAATAAGACTGATGGGCCTTTTAGTCTCTCCCTTATGAATTAAATATTTAATAAAATAAAATGGTTAAATCCCATTATTATAAGTGTGATAAACAGGCTGTCTACTGAAACTTGCCCTGATCTTACTGATGGCATGTCAACTATCTTAATTTTTAGGAGTCATTATAGAATGACAGATTGACATAGTAACACAGCTTAAGAAAAATAAAAATTACAGGCAACTAAGCAATATGGAATCACACTGTTGCATTGTATATACACATGATCCCAGAGTCCCTGACAAAGGAAAAAACACTGCAATGGAGTTTTGTTTCTTTACAAAGGCAATTTAATTTCCCAACACAATTATTTCTTGCTAAACATGACAATTTATAATCCAGTCAAATCTATTGTGTTTTTAGTTCAATTCCAATCACCAATTAATCAAATATAAGTTTGAAAGTCTGGAAACATGCTTTCTGCAAATGTACTGGGATGAGTTAGCTCTTAGCACTCATTAGAGAGTACAAAACCAAAAACTGAGTGCTGATTTTGAATTTACCATTCTTAAAATACAAAAACAAATCCTTGCTGATTCAGCCACCATTTTGAAAGCTTCAGCAGTAGATGATCAAGGGAGAATTTGGTGATACGTTTCAAAATTCAACTAAAGGAAAAGATAGATAACAAGGTTTTGGTCTTATCAAAAAGCCATTAAAATAATTTACTAATTAAGGTGGTTGGTTTTAATAAGGAAAACTTTAGTCAAGTGGTTGTACATCCCAGCTCCATTCCTGAAGGCTGGGTCTGTAGTAGGAATCTGGTGTTTTGTTTATTTGTTTGTTTAAGTTTTCTAGGGTTTCTAAGGTGCAGTGAGGGTTGAGTACTCTTGTTTTGGTCTTATGATACAGTCAACCAGCTAAGAGTTTCATTATAGGTTCAGATCTTCCCAGATATTTTGCTAACTTTCTAATCTAAACAGGCTCTTCAGCCATTTCAGTTAAACAAATTCTAATATGAGGTACATGACATGAGGATGCAGCTAAAAGTTATCCTAGATACGTAGGAAAAGACTATGAGATTTATGAAAATTTACCAAAGAAGAATAGATTCTAACTGAGATGAGGCTGTTTTTTGTTTGTTTGTTTGTTGTTTGTCTGTTTTTGAATTTGTATCATAGCCTCTCCAAAACTTTACTTTCACCTTCCAGAACTGTTGCTTATAAAAAATTAAGTCACAGTTGAGCCATAATTTCATGTGCTTGATTTGAAATTGAATGAGCTGCTTAATGTACAGGACCTGAAGCTTTTTTAAACCTTTATCATTCATTCAATGAATATTCATTTAGACTTACTATCACTAAGCATATTCTAGGTAATGGGGAGGCAGCAGGGAACAAAAGCAAAGCAAGATGTTGATTCTGGACCCCCCCCCCTCCCCATAAGGGGAGATTGTAGTCTGTAAATCAGCCCGCTTTATCACTTTTCTACCCTTCTTTTCTATCTGGGACCCCAGAGCTATTATTTTCTCCCTACCTGAATAAATTACTGGCCTAACTCAAAAAAAAAAAAAAAAAAAAAAAAGCAGAGCAAAAAAAAGTGTCTACTCTCATGGAATTTATTCTGGTGAAGGGGTTTCTGAATAAGCAGCTAGACAAACCTTTATTTCTTTTCATCCATAAGTTTCTGCTCATCCATAAATAATTTGGAACTGTTGCATACATAAGTACAATATAATAGAAAAAAATGAACTGTAAAGAAACAATAAAGTGAGAAAAATAGTGCTGATATGATAACCTTGAACCTTAGGGGAAAAAAAAACAACAAAGAAAATAGCCTGAAAGATGCTTAGGAAAGTACAAAGGCAAACATAAACTTTGCTGTAATGAAATTTAAAATTTCAAAACATTAAAAAACATAAAAGTAAAACTACTTTAAAACATGGATTTAAAAAAAAAAATTATATATAGGGTTGTAACCCAGAACATCTGCAAAGTTCTCAAAAATTTAGATCCCTGGATCCTCCTTTGAGCTTCTCAATCATAATCCATATAAAATCCAAATGTACATAGTTTCAAACAGTCCTAGAAGTGGTTCTGATGTGCATTATAGAGCCACTGTCTGGAGTGTGCAACTTCCAGTTGGTGAAGCGAGGAGTTAGCTACCCCCCAAAAATAGAAAACTATAATATTGCCAAAAACAACAATTTCAGGTCCCTGATGAACCAAAGCAATGAAGTAGAGTAGTATTTATACATTAAAAACCCCCAAAATATAAAACTGTAGTATTGTCAAAAACTGCCATTTCAGGCCCCTCAAAATCAACCAAAATGACCAACAGATAGAGAAGTGTTTATACATGAAAAACCTTTGAATGTGGTGTTTGAATAGTGTCCCACCTCTACCCCTGACAGCTAACTGGACACTAAGTTCTATAAGGTAGGTCTGACCGAGGAAACCAGCAACTTTGCTGCCAGAGGGGACTGACTGGATTTAGAGTGGAGAAAGGAAAAACCCAGGCCCAGGTATTGTAAGAAATATTAGCATGCTGGGTGGCAAACAAATACTGAGGTCCCACTTGGGCCATTCACCAGACCAGAGGACTGGCCAGAAATTTGACAGGAATATCCTGGAATTGAGCTTGCCATTGAGGGGCTTGATAAACTCACACACATCCCTGGCTGACCAAGACGACCTCAGGGGGCCTGGTAGAAAATGAAAGCCAGGGTAGACTTGAAAACTGCCTCAACTTTGAATATGCTCCCCAACCCAAACACAGATACCCAGCAGAGGATGGGACTTTTAAGCCCAATCACTGACTGACCACTAAGCTCTGCTGATCCTGGGGTGACTCCAAAAAGCAAGGCTTAAACATGAAAATAAAACAAAAGCCATCATTTCAGAACATATTTGAAAATATTTATTTTAAAAGTAGATGGAAAAGTTACTATCTGATTCTGAAAAGCAGAAGGTAGCAGAATGAATTCCTATTTGATTAGTTCTTTATTTAATCAGTGTTTTTATTTCACTATGGAGCAGATACTGCTAGTTGCTTGGCTACAATGGTGAAGATGATAACTAAGGACTTAAAGACTTAATTTCCAAAAATGTAAAACACCCCAAAAACAAACAAAAAAGACTTAATTTTTCAGACTGGAGTTTGCTCTCTAGTTTCTCAGGACATGGATAGACCAATCTGTTCTTGCACACAGTCTCAAATTCCTAACTAACAGGTTTGGACTAATCAAATACATTGCCAAATAATTTTAAGCAGTAGTATTCCATTTCATTTCATACAAAGAAAATAACTTTAAAATAAAACTAGGAGACCTAAGTTCTAATACTGTCTCTAAAACTTTCCTATCTGCACAGTTTTGCCAAAACACTCTCAACAGTTCAATTTCATTATTTATATTGTAAAAGGGGTTTGATTAAATTTCTAAGGTTGTCTTCTCCATCTCAAATTATGACCACTTGTAAGTGCATATAACAATACACATTCATATTTAAGTATATTTATAAGAAAACTATTCAAGCTTACTGTAATGAGCAAATTAAATCTGTCCTAAATTAGCACAGCATTTGTAAACAAATGCATATTTTTAAGGTGGCATTTAAAGAGCTTATTTTCTTAAATGGGTAAACACTGAATTTGAAACCTTGCTTACAAAAGTTACCAGGAGATTTTAATAATTTTATGTATGGTATTTGGCTCAAACCTCATGTCACAATATATTCGCAAATGTAAAACCATAGGGGTCATAATTAACTAGATTGTATTGCACTTGGAAGACCAACAAGCTAATGGTCTGATCTTCCATATTGCTTTTTTTAATTTATTCAACAAAAATTATTTAGTGATTATTGGGTATCAAACATTGTTCTAATCACTTTACACTTGTAACATAACATTTGTGGAACTCATTTTTCAACTGTTAAATAAAGTACTTCACTAGAAATTTGATCTAAAAATGGGAAAGACTTAATCTTGCATAAAGAGACATTGGTTCTGAACAAGTTTTATGCTACACTGAAGTACATAGTTTTATAGTTTAACATACATTTGACTATTTACCAGTTTATAAGAATTATCTTTTTAACTTAAGGTCCTATCTTACCTCTAGATTAAATATGCAAGTAACAATTTCACCTTCCAGATAATTAATCTTAGTGAAATGAATTTTATAATATCATGTGCTCCAGCTCTCCTCACCAAGACCTTAGTTCTATCCATAGTACATTTGTATTATTTTTATGCAATTAGAAGATTTCAAGCTCAGATTCTGAATTTTCCCTCTGTTCGTGCTGAAAGATTATTTTTGAAAGAACTTTTTATATCAACGAAATGTGTTTTACATGGCTGAGCCATTCTCATCCTTATATATTTGTCAAAAATTGTGATAGAACTCTACTGAACAGTGAAAATGCCCAAGAGACATGAAATGGGGTAAAATAGAGGACTGCAGAAACCTCTCATTAGTGGGAAAAACATACACGGATAGAACAAGGGTAGGCAAGCATCAATGATTCTCCACTGAAAGACTGTAGCAGTTAAGAGAGAGGAGGAAGCTAATGACACGGCAGATAAGAAGCAGCTCTCTCTAGTGCATCACATGACTTTTCTTTCTGGGAACAAGAAACCTATCCCATGCTTCCTGGTGTGCTTCTGAGTCAGACTTTGAAGCAAAGAGACAATTTTGCTTAACTTCTTAATTAACGTTGTGTCCTTGCTGACAGACATTGTGAATGAGGCTTTTTTTCCTTCCCATTATGGCTTAGACTTTAGATTTAATTACTGTGGAAATGAATCAAGAAACATAACTTCAGGCATAGCACTTTAAATGTCTGCAGAGTAGCAATATCAATTCTCTATTTTAAAGTATCAGTGTCATCCCATCTTCACAATGAGTGATGTGGAAATAATTTTTGGAAGGAGGTTATGGACCCAAAGATCATGTAGGCCATTGTAAGATCACCTAAGGCTTTGCTTTAACGACTTAGTTTTATTTTGTACATTCTTAATTACTTACATGTCAAGGAAATACGCTGTTCAACTGCTATATAGGAAATGCCCAGATTCCTTTTTACTTAGGTCTAAATGAGCTAAAGAAATACATCTTCCATGCATAGTATCCCAAATAGTCACATTTTCCTTTACTGCCTAAAATGAGTAGAGGGGATATCTAAAATTATTTTATCTTTCATGTCATGAGCTATAGCCATGGAAATGCAATGAAGTCACTAAATGGTTAGACCTCAATGTAAAACATGTAAGTCAAATTAAAAACAAAACAAAAATCCTCAAAAGTGACATTAAAAGAAAAAAATTTGAAGATATAGGATACCTTCTCATACAATCCAGTGCCCGGATAAAGAAGTCCTTGTGCAACTGGTGCTCATCTCTCAAGATGGAGCACTGTTCAAGCGTCACCGACATCGATGTCCTGTCTTTGGCACTTTTACAGCAGGTGAAACGAATACCATTTAGTTTGCGACAAATCTGTAACACATGTGTAAAGTTTGTTGTTCATTTGTAGATTCCTCATAAGTGTCAGCCCCCTCTACCAGACTGCACCAATATGACTTATGGTTTATGTGAATTTATGAGTTAATTGTTTTATTTTGCCCTACTGAGTGTAAACACTACCTTTACATTTCAAATGCCGGTGGAATAGGTTTCATTTATTTAGCTCTTTGTATGTGAGATGGGACTGCCAAAGTCATATAAGATGTTAAATTTCTAGCAGAGGAGGCAATGCTACCTGAGAGGGTGTCCAATCTGGAGTGGGTGATGGTAAGCATCATGGCCCGGAAGCAGCACTATAATTGGGAAGAAGGAAAGTCTATGTTCCCTGGATTGGACACTTGATTCGAATTCTAAACAAGTATCTTCTTACCTTATACTTGAGAACCTTTGGTTTTATGTTATGCAATCTTAAACATCCACATGGTACAGCTGATAAAGAAACCCTCATCAAGACCCACCAGGGGTAAGAACGCACACAATAATGGTCACTATTTATTGTGTTCTTTTGTCCATCAGGTACAATCCTAGGAAATTTTATATAGATTTTTCTCTTAGATTTGACTTTGCATGAACCCTAGAGGAAGGAATAATTAACTTCATTTTACAGATGAGGAAAAAAGAAGTTTAGGTAGGTTATGCAACTTGCACACAACAGAGCAGGGCCTGGATTCAAATGTACAGCTACCTAACGTCAAGGACCAAGCCTTTAACTTCTGCTGTTGCATTTTGTTTCTCTTTATACCTATTTGTTGTTGTTGTTGTTATTCTTATTTAAGTCAGGAGAAGAATCTCTAAGCATTACTAATCACTTGACTCATTGCCTTGTGGTTAATAGGTAGATGACCCAACCCCTTTTTCTTCCCATCCTCTACTGGGATTCTGATATGAGATATCACTAAGCACTTTAGTATCAACAATGCTAGTCGACATGCATTTGAAATAAAACTTTAGTGATATATAAAAAAAAGTCCTGCTTTATTATCTGCCATCAAGGAGGCCTTAGCAGTTACTTGCTTTGAGGAGGGAACATAATATATTTTACCAATGTTCTAATTGTTTTAATTATGATTCTGGTACTTAAACTATGATTTACAAATCCCTATTTATTTAGTCCTTTGGTACTTTTTCACAATTTCCAATTTAAGTGATTAGAGAAATAAGTGAAAATAGTATTTTACCAGGTACTCTTTTATCTTCTAGACAATTCTAATCCTTTGAAATAAACAAGAATTCAAGTTTTCTAATATAAAATAATAAAGGCTTGCCTATATCCATAGGAGTAACATATAGACTTCAATGGCTCTCATGACTTGTGATTTTTAAAAAGAAGACATTCTACTAAAGACATTCAATTTTTCAAATTTAAAAACAAGGGGAGGGGAGCAACTCCAGCAGGGTAAACAGTTCGGGTCTTGACTTCTGTGATTTCGGAAGTATATGGATTTAAATATATATTTAACATAATTGGCATTTGGCACTTAACATTTTCATTTTTATTTTTTAAATTCAATAAAGATGAAACCAAATAGCTTCATATTTTTTAATTAAAATGTAGTACAGTGGAAGAAATGCTTTATTAAATCAATTAAAAAGAGAGGAAAGTGAAATAGAGACAGAGAAAAAAGCTCTTTGGAAAATTTCAAAAGGAATCTCTATATTTCTTTATGTAAAGAATGATATTAAGATCCTTGGTTTTCCAAGAGGATACTGAAACTGAAGCATCAAGACTACAGCACTGCTGTTAATGAAGTCAATGTTCCTAGAGAATGCTGAATTTACACACCATGGGTGCATGTATATACAAAGGCAGGAAATCATCCTTTCAATGGTAAATTGTGAGTAAACCATATATAAGTTGGTACATACATTTCAGAGAAATATTTAAAAAATGATTTATAGGAGAACTTTTTTAATATATTGAAATAAGGAAACTTAATAGAGAATATAAGCATTCATGTGCACACATGTACTGCATCATTTATCTACTTGCATAGCTACATGATCTGTGTATGACATATTTATATGTTCCTAAGTTGTTAAATAGCCTTTGTAAATTATCAAACTATCTTCATGCTATAACATTAATAAAATAGCAAAAGTAACTTATGATCAACTTTTAGGAATTTTTTGTGAGAATGAACAACTGTAGTAGCCCTTGATGATGAAAAAAGAAGCACACAGGGGAAAGAACTATTAAAAACCTTTGTGTAATACAGTACAGTGCTAAATGCGATTGGTATAAATGAGCTGCCTGAAAGCAGTGTTTCGTATTGTTACCTCTGATATCCTTCCCTGGGTCTCCAAGAGGGCATGGAGGGAAAGTAAAGCAAACTTCTCCCTTGTTCTTGGTTAATTATTTTATATAGTCTCATGGTAAATTATCCATTTTTTTCTTCCCAGAAGAGAGTAAGTTATACTGGGTTATAATTGAAGCACTGGCAAGAGGGGAAAAGGCTCTGTTAAGCTAGTGATAGAGAATGAATAGGGTATGCTAGAAGACTTGTTATCCTGAAGGCCAAATTCCACAAGCAACATTGGTCAATAAGTACAAACATGGTGTTCATCATGGCGTTCATTTTCAATGTGTGCCTTTCCAGATGAAAGGGTCTTAGAAAAATTCATAAGTTCAAGTGAACTATGTCTAAATGGTTGCCAGATAAATGCTAAAGGCATGCCAGATAAAGCATGATTGTCTCTTTCACTCCTGTAGAAACCTGGGAAGGAACGCAGGCAGCTCATTTACCCTGAGGGCACCATTAAAATGAGAAAGAACCACACAAAACATAGCTCATCACTCTAAGAGCAAATCCACAAGTAATAAATTCTATGCCAATATCTAAATTAACAAACCTATTTTAAAGCTCATTAAGTGAACAATATGTCTAGGAACCTCAGTAGGGCTGTGAGTAAAGATCTGATAACTAGACTTCGCTGAAACCATAAATTCTAGAGCAGCAGCTCAATATGCTTGTTGATGTGAGATAGATTGTAATATGCAATATCAAGAAGACCACAGACACTTCATTTTAACCTCATAGTGCCAAACCCATCTGGAGTTTACAAGAATAGCTAGGGAATATTATTCTTTCTTGTTGAGGTCATCTTCATCCATCTCTTATTCTAATAGATGAATGGAAGTTCTAATGATAGTGAAAAGGCCTAACCTGGATAACAGTGGGTGGTAACCAGTAACGCACAGTGTCGAGGTTGGACCCAGCATAGCAGATACCTCATAATGCTTGCAGGTCATCATGGTGACAGAGAATAAAATCTGACATTAGAACACTTACCATGGCAGCCAGCCACATGATTTCTACATTCTTCCTTTTTTTGGCTTGGATATTTTGGTGGAGATTTTCTAGTAAATCTTTTAGATCATTTTGTTCTTGAAAATGTGAAATATCTGAAAAAGAATGAAGAAAAAAAACCCCACAGTATTAATATTAAGCTACCCATGGAGTCTTCCTCAATCTATTTGTTAATGCAACTTCCAATACAAGGGCCATTTGAAGCAAAGAATATCTGAAGATAATTATGCTTAGTAATTCTTCAAGTTTTATTCTTTACTTAGAAATATGCCTCAGTCTCCCTCATTTCATGCTCTCCACAACTGTGGTACTGCCAACTGATCATTTAATACTAGTTTGCCAACAAGGAAAACATTTTTTATGAGGATGAAGTTTGTTGGCTTCCTTCAACCAAAGTATATGACATAGATGAGATATGTATAATCATCTTCCATTTTTTCTCTACTGAAAATCAAAAAAATATTATAAGATTGAACATCTCAGGGGTAGAAGAAGTCTGCAAATTCAAATAAGCAACATATAATAAGGCTCCTCAATCTTGGCACTATTGACATTACATTGTGTATTCTTCTTGCACATTGAACATTTTAATATTTTAAAGTGTTAAATCTGGGATTTATTCCCTGAGCAATCTATTCCTTAAATTTATATCCAGATAGTGATTTGACAAAGATTATCTTGAGTGTCAACAGCTAACAAAAACAAACAAATCAATGAAAAAACACCTTTCACAGTTTCATAGTACTCTCCTTCAGGATTTAGCCTCTTAACAATATCTACCCAAGAGTAGAAGTGGTGGGCAAACCAAAAATATCCACTGAAAACAATTATATATTACCTTGGAAAATATGACCACAGAAAAGGAGAAGGTTGGGTACAATTCAGATGTGTACCCTGGTTTAGGGTGGTGAGATTCAAAATATTCATATAAAATACATACATGTTCCTCTGAATTAGTTCCTAAAAGTGAAAGCTATCAAAAGTCAAATCCTTACTATGTAACTATAAAGAGAATCATCTTTACCTACAGAAAGGGAAGGTTTGATTAAAGGTGCCACATTGCTAGGTAAGCAACTCCCCAATATATAAGGATTTTAACAGAATACAGCCCAAAGAGAAAGGGAGGGAAGAGAAGGTAGAACACTTTGAAGAAAGCCCCTGAGTCACTGAAGCTAATGACAATAAGGATGCTTTTAAAGGTATACTTAAAGCATACAAGGAATAAGAAGTCAAGTCTACCATCACTGCTTATAGTGTTGGTAAATGGCAACCAAAACAAAAAACAGGGTTATCATAAATTAGAACTATAAGCAACCTTTAAAAATTAGGTACAGGTATATTATTGATGTAGAAAATGTCCTTGACATAGTAAAAGGAAAAATTGACCAGATTAATGTATGAATTTGTGTAACATGTTGACATCTGTATGTATGTCTATGTGTATGCAAATACTTACATCTTTATATATGTGTATATGTGCAGAGTGAGCCATTTGTTCAGATACTAACACTGGTCATCTTTAAGTTGTGAGATTTAGGATGATTTTCAACTGCCCTCTTTTGTATCACTTGAGTCATTAAAGGAAACATGCATTGTTTTAAAATAATAAAATTATTTTAAGAGCAAGGGAGAACAAAAGTATATGCATAAGAAAATGAACCAAAATTCTTATACTATGAAGATCTGACCTCAAAACCTGCACAGTCTAATAGAGGGAGATAGATATTTAAACAACTATTACTTGCAGCAAATCATACTGTAGACTATGAAATAAGTCAGTAAAGATATTAAAGGTCCAAGAGAGGCCATGGTCAATTCTATGAAGAATAGGTAGGCATGGAAAGGTTTCTAGAAGAGGTAATGCTTGGTGGATACAGAAGGCATTTAGGGCAAAGAGGAAAACATCAGGCAGGGCACAGAGATATGGGTCAGTACTACAGAAACTGAAAGTTTGCAGTCCACTATACCCATGGAGTGCATGGCCCCAGGGCAGGAATCATGGAGGGCCTGTTCTGCTCTGCTGAGAAGTTTGGGCATCAGCCTAGACAACGGGAGTAGCTGGCATGCTTGACTAGGAAGAAAACTATTTCTAGGAGGTTCTTGAGATTCTTTCTGAACTCACCTGATATAATGGCTTTCATACTTTTCTGAAAGCAACTTATAAGAATTTCACTTTGTATAATGTCCTACACACATTAATACACACCTCTGTAACAAAAATTTTATGAAATCATATTTACTTAGTGCATGCAATACACCCTGAATATTTTATATTGTATTCCATGTCATTAAAATATTGCTAGTTCCACCAAATTGGTTTATCCACCCTAACTTTGCCATTCAGAATTTTCAAAGCATTGATTTAGGGCAACCCCATGGCCAGGATGATTAAGTGACTTGTTCACGAGGTTCATACTCAAAGGAAAGTCAAGCCTGAAACCTAGTCTCCCAACTCCTATGCCAGTAATTTCCCCTACAGTCTGTGCTTGTGTTCTCACAATTTGCTTGTGATACTAAAAAACAGCTCCAGTATTAATTAACACATGAGGGTAGCTTCTTCAGAGGGCTGGGACTTGAGAGTGCTTTGATAATGATTTATCAAAGTAATTTAGTTTCATTGTTAGTATGAGAATTCTTCATCAGTCACTTTAAACAGACTATGAGCCTTCTAAATGAAAACCAAACTAATGGCCATCCCTTGCCTATACCCATTAAGTAAAGATGGTGCTTTAGAATAGGCAGAAATGATATTCAATAGAAATTTCACCACTGCTCATGCTCCTACCAACTTTTTTAGAAGGAAGTCATTTTGATGTTCTTCAAATTTTTTAGCCACATGTATACTTTTTCACAATGATAAAAAGTGCTTTATTCAGAATACATCCCTTTTAACCCAACACTTTAGTTGCTGCCATTTTTTTTTTCCAACCTGACAGAAATCCTATAGGCTATAGAAATTCAGATTTGGTTCAGGAAAGGTGTATCATCAGTAATGACTGGCTTATCAATTGATAGATGAGGCTTCAAACTATAACTATAGATCCTGATATTCACCTGAGAATCAGGGAATACACAGAAAATGGGATTGGTTTTAGACTTAAACTTAGTCTTACCAAATATAAATGTAGCCAGTAGATCTGGCTCTTGCTACCCACTTTTGGATTACTCTAACCCAGAAGTTAGGGCAGCTAAGTCTCTTCACATCTCTCTCTCTCAAAGTCTTTTTACAAATGAGGTTTACGAAAGTAACAAGAAGGTGACAAGTACAAGAATGTTCACTGCATATTGTTTATAATAGTAAAGAGCAAAATTAAATGTTCATGAAGAAAAGGACAGATAAACTATCGTATATTCATGCAATATAATAGCATATAATAACATACAATTATGGTATACCAAACAGTTGCTATATATATCACCATTGATATATCCCAAAAACTATGTTGAGAAAAAAAAAATACAGGAGAATTCATATAGGATAATGACAATAATATGAAGTTAAATTAGAAAAAGTACCATATTTTTACAGATACATACAAATAGGGTAAAAATGTGTTTGGGAATGAGAACCTGGAAAGGCTCAAAGGGGGCTTCTGTAAATATTCATTTGTTATAAAAATTCTGAAGCTGGAGGATGGGTTCAGAGGTATTTTTAATTTTATGATCTGATATTTTTGTTGGTTTGAAATTTTCATAATTCATTTTAAAGAAAGCACTGAGCCAAGATTCCAGGAAAATGATTTCTCATGTCAACTTTACCCCTGCTTTGATGTGCGGTTTTGAGTGGGTTTCTTAACCCTCTGTCCCTATTTCCCCATCTGCAAAATGAGGGCAATAACCCTGTCGTCCTTCATCAACCGGAAGAGGAAAACAATTAATAAAACTCTTGACAGAAGAGGCTACATTATTAAATTCTGTGTCAACTCTGAAAAAACAGGGGAAGACAGTAGCTCTTATGAAAGATGAGAGGTCCACATTTTTGGGCAAAAGTCAGAATTTATCCAAAGTAGGAAAAATGGTCCTAACATACATAGGGGTACATACACTGATCACAAACACTCAAAACCCAGTGACTATTCTTCTACCACTCTTTTGATGGAAGAGAATATCAAGGTAAGAATCACTTTTTAGTCCCTGTTTTCTCTCTGTTTTGTCAAATGTGGTTTCTCCAATAAGAAAAACAATTCTGAATGTGCTATTAATCTGAATCCAAAGACAAGGTGCTGAACAAAGAACAGGAATGGCACCTAGACCTCTCAGCGGACTGACCGTGATGACAATGAGGGGGGACATTTCCTTTTTATGCAGCTAGATCATTGACCCAACCCTATTTTGAAGCCCACCTTATCAGTGAAAATTTCAGCTATGTAACACAATAAATTTTCTCTATTGTTTAAGCCAGTTTAAGTCAGGGTTTCTGTTACTTGCAACCAAAAGCGTTCTAAGACAAATACATGGTTACTGATTTATTTTTAACATCAGCCAGCTATTATCGAAAATGTGTACCCTTGATTTAGCAGTGAATAATGGACAAATAAGCAAGAGCAGCAAATAAATCACTTCTACAATGACAATTATAAAACATGGTCCATGGTATTTGACACTCTTCCTATTGTCCTCACACCTTGAAGCTGGGTGGTCTCCTGACTGCCTTGATTGAAAGAGCATGGCAGAATTGATGCTATGAAATTTACGAGGGCAGGTCATAAATTACAGTGCAGCTTCTGCCTGATTTTCTTGGAACATCTCTGACTAGATTCACATTTTGGGGATGTACCCTATAAGGATCCAGCCACTTTGCTGGAAGAAGCCCAAGCCACATGGAAAGCCATATGTATGTGGCCAGTCAACAGTCCCAGGTGAGTCCAGCCTGTGAGTCATTCCAGACCACATGCCAGAATGTGTATGAAAAAGCCTCCATATGATTCCAATTTCCAGTCATTCTTCTTCACAGTTGAGGTCTAAGACATCATGGAGCAGAGACAAACCATCTCCACTTGCCCTGTCTGAATACCTAATCCACAAAATCTGTAAGTATAATAACATGGTTTTGATTTTAAGTCAGTGAATTGGGAATGTCTTACCCAGCAATAAACACACAGTATAACTATAGTGAAAGCAACATAAGAGAGCTTGTACTTCTAAGTATGAAAAAATTAACATCTGAAGAAGAGTGTTTTTACAGTTCACTCTGGTTAGTACTATATTCTATAATATCAGATTTCTTCTACAATTATTGCTGAAATGATTATCATACATGTACCAGGAAGGAAACAAATGCAATTAGATGAAAGCTATTGAAATGTTTTAAAATTAAAAACTATGCTGTAAAATATTGAAAAATATAAAAGACACAGTCCCTCTGAAACCAGATTTATTAAAATTGCATTTCTAATTTACAATTTATGAAAAAGACAATATAAGAAATCAAATATCAAACTCTCAACTTTATCAGGCCTGAATAATATTTTTGACCTACACACTTTCATCTTTTCCACTTAAATGAATTTGAAGATTGTATCAACCATAGCAAAGGAAAAAAAAATTGAAAAGTAATTTTTAAAACATATTAAAGACAATCTTGAAATGTTCTGATTCAATATTGTACACTGGGTGCCATGGGGCTTGGTGTGTGAGAAGAAAAGAACTATAATTTATTTATCTTTTTACCTATTTCTATTCTTTTAGAATTCATTCATGATTTGATTTCAGAATCTCCAAAGAATTTAAAGTCATGTCAAAGGACTTACAGATGGTGTATAATTAGACGGTTCTCAGACACCCAAATTCTGGTCTCCTCAAGATTCCTGAGATAGTTTTACTTACAGAGAATAGAGCTGAGTGAGTAACAAACACTTGAGTGCAAGAAGGAGCTTTGCAAAAATCCTCAGTGCAGTCCTGTGAGCCAGACTGAACTGTGTGGACAACTACTTTTGCTTGTGCCTAAGCAGCCTGAGTTTTGGCACTGAAGAGAGTGAACATTCCCTTCTTTCTTTCCAGGACATCTTACAAGTCACTGAACTTTACCCTGACAATAGTAAGAATAGGCCTGTTGAGAGCACACTCTATACACGTAAGTGTTCAGTAAACAAAGAGGAATATTTCTGAAAGTTTAAGTCAGAGAAGGCAAGTAGCTTTTATGGTGAACCCCAGTGCCTCACCTCCTTGTCTGTGCAAAAGTCGGGCTACCAGTGAAATAGGCCAGTTCAAGGGGCAGCCCAGAGAGGTGGGTATATAATAAGGCCTTAACCAAAAAGGAAAGTCCCATTCCTTTAATGATCTTTTTCTTTCTGATAATATGAAAAGAACTGACTCAAAAACTGCCAGAATGATGGCCAGAGAAAAAGCAGAGCTAGTTGAGAAAACTGGATCTTTTCTCCATAGTCATGGTGCCTGCTCACCTCTTTAGGCTCCTGGCTGCCTAAGAATGAGGTCCTGAATATTTCATACCATACAGAACAAAATAAACACCTCCTGAGGAATTAGGAAAGGCATAAATGAGGTAAAATAAGAAAAATAGGATTATGGAAATAAAACTGCCCTGAGAAGCTCCAAAATATAAAAGAAAGAGGTAATAAGATTATAAGGCATACATTCCACTCCATTCATATGGCTCCTTTTTTGACCTGATGTAACTTCTAATTTGGCAATCTGGGATACTTATATAGTGACAGGTTATTCAAAAGCAACAAAATGTTGCTGTGAGTATTCTCAGACTTTCCTCTCTGACTCACCATATAAAGACAACTTTATCTTTGAGTCTTCAATTTCCCTCTCCCTTACTTGACTTTCGTGGAGAGTTTTGGCTTCCCCTGGAGATTTGCCATGTAGAATTGGAAGAATGAGGAAATAAAGGTGAAAGAAAAGCTGCATGGAATGAAAATAAAAGACCCTGGAGTTGTGGTTTTGGGGGAAACAGAAAGGAAAGTAAAGAGTGACAGTTTGTAAGAGTGATAAGTTTAATAGCTGAGTGAATTTGTTGGGGAAAAAAAGGATTTACTAAGTGACAAAAAGTTTTAATTGTCTTCTCTCTGATGTTTAATGAAAAGTTGGGACTGATTTTTAGTTACAGTTAATTGTCAATATGATTATTGGATGTGATACTCTGCTAAGCTAGGTCATAGGGAGCCTCAGTATTAATTCAGATCATATTCAGTTATTTGTTTCTAAGAGAGAAGATGAGTCCTAAGATTTTTAGCATCTACCTTACTCCTACTCCAATGAACTTGCCATTCAAATGGTGATTATTTCAGAAACTCATCTCTATATAGATATTACAAAAAGAAAATTATGCTTTCTTTTTTGAAAGATTATCATAGAAGAAATTATTACATGGAAAACTTCAGGAAAGTTAATATTGGTAGCTATTTAAAGGATTACAGACATGACAGGAAAACAAGAAAAAAGCAATCAAATGGAAAAGAGAGACAGGTTGCTACAGACTATAAGAAGAGCTTTAAAATTAAGTTTAACTAGATCAATAAGTTAACTTGTTTGTACACAGGAGAAATAGAACTCTCTTGAGAAAGTCAAAGTGAACTGCAATCAATTATCTTATCCATCTCTCTAATATTCTTAAGTGCAGTGTGGCATCTTTTTGTCACAGAAACTGACTCTGGAAATACTAACTTCCTTTCCCTGGTGACATAATGGGAGCATGTACTTTGAAATACAAAATATATGTACATATTAATAATTCTTATTAAAATGACAATTAAATGGAGGCATTCAAAACATCAAATGACTCACTTAGGTGAGCTCTCAGATGCATTCGTGTCACTTGATTTCATTCCATTATGTGCTGACTCACTAGCAAATCTTAGATGACTGGTGGAATCAGGAATACAAGACTTAGTCTAATGAAAGGAGAGTCCCATGGAGAATGAAATAATGGAGAAAAATGTAAGGATGACTGAAAGGCTAGGAGTTGGTATTTGCATTACATATTATAGAGCAGAATACAGCTCGCCAAAGATTAGATGGATCTAACTGGTGAGTATAAAAGTTGCAGAGATCATCCCTGAGTTGGTCAGGACAATGGCCATTTGTGTGTGTGTATATGTGTAGGCATGTCTATCTTTTTTGCTTGCAGTGTCATTTGCATTTTAGGCTTCTGTCCACTCTTTGAGTTAATAGATTAAAAGTCTGCACCTATGGGTGAAAATACATGCATAAAGAAAATTAAAATTGAATAATGCTTTGTATCACTTTTCCTAACAAAAAGGTGAGTGCTTCAAAAGCCATAGCAAAAAAAAAACTCTTAATTATTGTCAACATTGAGAGCATTAAGAACTTTAAGTGGAAAGTGCAGCAGACTTTCCTCAGCAAGGAGTTGAAATTAAATTTGCAATTATAGCTACCTAAAAATTAGAAAATAGAAGTATGCCATTGGAAATATTCCCATATTTTTAAATCTTCCATTTCAAATTTAAAAGACCAAAAACCCTTAGACAGAAGTAGTGGAGCAGTAGCATAAAAGTGAAAAAGAACACTCAACTGGGAGTCAGAAAATATGGAATTTAGTACATGATTTCCTACTAGCTAATTTTGTGAATTTAGTAAAGTCGATCCTAAGCTCCAAGCCCCTGATATCAAATGAGAAGGTTAGATTAGACAAGTTTTCAAACTATGTCCTGAGAAACACTTATTTAACAAGATGTTAATGGATATTTTATATATATTTGGTCACATAAAGCAGAAAATGCTCTCATAAACAAAATTAAGTAGGTACCATGGACTAGGGACCAACAAACTATCGTCCATGGGCTAAAAACATGCAGTTGTCTGTTTTCATAGAGTTTTTTTTAGAACATAGTAACGCCCATTTGTTTACACATTGTCTATGACTGCTTTTGTGCTACAATAGCAGAGTTGAGTAGTTGCAGTAAAGACCATATGGCCCTGAAAGCCTAAATTATTTAAAACCTGGGCCTTTACAAAAAATGTTCACCTACCATTCTATAAACCTTCTCAGAACATTTGATGTGATAATGTGAATTCCAAAATAATTTGACTATAGAATTTTTTTTTCATTCAACAACTATTAATAATTTGGCATTAAGTTGTTGGGTCAAGCAAGCACTGGCATGATGGTTACTGTGAGGGTATTTTGTAAGTGGATTTGTATCTTTAATCAGTTGATTGCACCTATGACTAATTGCATCTTCAATCAACAAAGGAGAGGTGCCTCAGCAAGGTGGGGAGTCCCCTCATCCAATGAGTTAGAGGTCTTCAAAGCCAGAACTGAGGACTGATTTCAGAAATCAGAAAGAAGAATTTCTGTTTCAATTCATGTCACCTAGCTTCCCCTAGGGAATAAAGTCTTGATAGACTTCAGCATCACCTTTATCCGTGGTTCCAGCTCGCCCTGTGAACTTGCCAGCATCCATGGTTGCATAAATCAATTCTCATAATCTCTCTCTCTTACCCACTCCCCACCCCATCCTGTCAGTTTGGTTTCTCTGGAGGACACTGACCAACCAAAAGGCCTCACTGAGAAGGTGACATTGAGGCAAAGATGTAAAGGAGTTATGTGAGTTACCAATGTGGAGCAGAAAGCATTTCTAAAACAGAGGGAACCGACATGGCAAAACAGCAAAAGCCCTGAGAAAGAGCAAGAGATTATTGTGGGGAAGATTCAACAAGTGAAGGGAGAGAGATAAAACGGGAGGTAAAAAAAAAAAAAAAAAAAAGCAACAATAGTATATTGTGTAGGGTCTTAGAGGTCATTATAAAAATTTAAGTTTTTAATCTGCAAATAACAGGGCTATTAGAAGAGTTTGAGCAGAGGAGAAAATGATCAGACTTTCTTTTAAAAATGATCACTGACTGTTGTGATGAGAATAACTGAATTGTCAGAGAAGAAACGAAGAGATCTGGAGGATGTGATTGACATAACCTGGAAGAAATAATGAGCATTTATACCAGGGTAAAAGCAATATAGGTGGTGAACACGTGGTGGCATATGTTTTTAAACTAGAGCCAATGAGATTTCGAAATGGATTACAAGTGGGGTGTGAAAGAGAAAGGTCAAGACTAACTCCATTTTGGTTTTGGCCAAAGCAACCAAAAAGATGGAATCTATACAAACTGATATGGGGAAGACTACAGAAGGAGCAGGGTTTTAAGAGCATATCAGGAACAAAGTTTTGAGAATAAGTTTGAAGTGTTGAGTAGGGTATATGATGTTAGAGAAGAGGGATGGGTTGGAGATGCAGAAATGGGGGTCAATAGTTAACAGATGGTATTTAAAACAATGAGGCTATTTTCAACAATGGAGCAGAACAGACATCTGTGGACTAAATTTTAGGCTACTCCAACGTTTAGAAGTCAGAAAGACAGAAGAATCAGTGATGGAGATTGGAGGGGAAAAAAAGAGAAAAAAAAACAGCCAGTTTGGATCAAACACCAAAAAGTGAGGTGCCCTGAAAGCAAAGTAAGGGAAGAGGAAACAAATGACCATGTCAAACCTCTTAGTAAATTGAATAAGTACTGATACTGACTCGATTACTTGAAAAACTCATACTGGATAGAAATCCTGACAAAAACAATTTCAGAGAAGTAGTGTAGAAAAAAGTTTGACTAGCCTGAATTTAGGGGGAGAATGGATGGAGAAAATATGTAGACAATAGCAATATTTAAATTGCCCTTATATCTGCTCCTTTGGGACATTTTCAGTCTTAAGGTAGTCCTGCCTTATTACAGAATATAATTTTCTTCCCTACTACCAATACATTTTGCTCATCTTTTATATGTCTATGCAATGCCAAATATGAAAAATATGTGAAAAATTCCTCAGCCATCTGAATGTTTCCAAATATACATATGGTTAAAATAAAATGAGCAAAATATTTGGATGACTAACTGGATTTTTTATTTGCATATTTTAATGTCTACATAGTATCAAAGTTGAGATGTCTATAAAACAGACATGATTAATAAATTAATTATATACTAGCAAGTTATAATTCCAGGTGGAGAGATATTCACATTATTTTAAGAAAACCCTTATATCACTCAGGATCAGTACCTTAAAAACACACAAAAAATTAATCTGTGATATTCACTGTTCTTAGGAAATTTAGGTATATTAATTCAGCTGGACAATCAAGGTATTGAACCAAATCACAAAGACTGAGGTTTCATATACATATTTAACTTAGGTCACTTCACTATCAAGTTTTGTTAAACAACAAATAGAAAATTTTGTTAAATATTCTAGACAATATCACCTTCTAATATACTCATGTTTGGAGTATAAATGAAATGCAAAAACGTAAGTTTACAATTTGGTAGCTAACGGAATACTATCTTACAAGTCTAAGCTAGTGGTTCTTAAAATTTAGTAAGCTGCAGAATCACCTAGATGGCTTGTTAAAACACAAATTGCTGATCCCCACCACTAGATATGGATTTATTTGAAATTACTCTTATGCCCAAAAAAGTTAAGAACAGGTACTGAATAATGAAGGGGTACATTTTGATTGCCAACTCCTGATTTGCTCTAGTATCTCTGTGCACTTTTCCCCGCTCTGCTATTTATCACAGAGAACCTCCCTTCCTGGATGCTTGACCTCTGGCATACAAATACATTTGGGCAATGAGGAACAAGAGGATGATTAAAGGGAAGGAGGAAGTCAAAAGTCAGTATATTTCTCCCTATGTCTCTTTGCATTTAATGAATCTCTGGAAGTGGCAGTGTCTTCTCTACAGTTCCAGCTCCCATTGGACAACTTTTCAATCCCTGGCCCCAGCTTCTGCTGGACAGACACCACCAAGATTCTAGATCCAGCTGGGTGGCCCCAGCTTCTGTACTCTGGTAACACTCCTTCTAGCTTATGTCCCCCTGGCAGTAGAGTTGCTAACTGCTTCCTGCTATTGTGAAGCTCTTGGTGGCTTTATCAACCCCCATTTAATTTCTCTTTGCAACCTTCACTTCCATCACCAATATTCTGTAGTAAATTCTGAAAACTCTTGTTTTCCTGAATGGATCTTGACTTATACTGTCACTGAGAATTTGGGTACTACTTTTAAAAATTTACCACAGCATCGTCTAGCCTAGCATATTCTTTCAAGGTCAGGTACCTGTCTCTATTGGATCCTGTTGGCAGGTTAATTCCTTCTTGCAAAGCCTGACTTCATGCCCAAAGTTTACAGGCAGAAAAAAGGAAGCAGAGAGAAAAGAGATACTGGGAAAAGAAATAAAGATGATGAGGGGGAAATTCTAACACAGTCAACTCTTAGTTGACAGAATAAAACATTTGCCTCTGAGACCACTATTTTATAAATGTTGATAGGCCCTCCCAATATCCAGAAAAGACCTCTCTCTATAATGTGAGTTGTGCAAGGAAATCTAGTTTTACCATGGGTGGGGGAAAGGGATATAATTTAGAATTTTACTTTGGAACCTAAGAAATATTTACCCTGTTCAGAGCACCCTTTGCTAATCAGAAATACTCAAATTGTTTGAAGACATTTTGTGGTATGTCTGTGCATGTGTTTGTTCATTTTCTTTGATATATTTGCCTTACTTCATATTTTCATTTGATAAATTCAGGTAATTTGCAGTTGCTGATGTAGTCTGTACAGCAAGGTTCAGGGTAGATGGTAGTTTAAGGATAGAGGGCTCTGAGAAGCAGGGTCAAGAAACATCCACCATAGTTTGTTCTAGGAAACAGAACTTGTGGCAGCAATGAGTCATGTTGTCAACACACGTGGGCTGCCAAGTTTTGGTAAATAGGCAGTGAGTAGATTGGTATTTAGGTGCAACTGTATTTTGTTTTTGGCATACCATCCATCCATGCAGCACACAAAGCTGGTGCAGCGTCAGTGTTGATTCCAAGGCATATTTTCTGGTCTACAACAGAGCTGATAAAATAACCACTAACTGAAGGAAATACCTATTTAAGTGGCCTTGATTTTCCTTGATAAACAGAGAAAATGCTGTGGAACTCTTCTCTCTGGGATATATACCAATTCTATTCCAAGAACTGATTTATATTCTGTTCCTCAGTGATTTTATCCATTTGAAATGCAAGATATCTGCTGGCACATAAGGGTGACTGCTCTGCCAGGCTCTCTGGCACTGAACAGTATGGAAAGTACAACAGCTAAGGGAGTTTTGCCAAGAGCTTATAATGATTTCTTCCAGACCATATGATTTGTTATAAATGTTGTAGCTTGTTTTCTGTTTCTTAGCAATAGCTAGTTTACTGTTTCTTAGCAGTAGTCTGACCTGTATTAATTTGTTTGTTTTACATAGAGGTCAATTCTGAAAAATAACTCTGCAGCTCTGTCCTCTTCATTGTTTTAGAAACAAAATTCAGTAATTTCATTCAGGAGACTATCATCTCATACTTGGTATAGAAAAATTATCCTGATTTACTAGAGAGTTCTGTCCTTTGTTTGAAAATAAGTTTGCTAAATATTTAATTGCTAAATGGCAATATTTAAAAAACAACAACAACAAAGTATTAGGTTATGGAAATGAATGGATCCATTCTCTGATCTAACAAAATCAGATTTTAGATATTTAGCATTGTATTTCCAGTTAAGCTTTTCTTTTTTAACTACTTTTGGGAAATCTCATTTGTAGGTTTACTTGTCCCAGTGGAGGATATTACATTTTATGCATGTCCCATTATTAAGGGTTTAATATTTATTACAATTTTCTCTCTAATTTTATCCTTAACTCAACCAACTTTGCTCCATTGATCTATTTGGTAAATGACAGACAAGATAAAGCAAAACACTGAAAAATGAAAAATGTTCACTGAACATAAGTTCAAAAGACACAAAAATCCTTGATCTAAATAAATTGCACAGTGTTAATTAAATGTTACCTTGGTAAAATTAATCAGAGTCCTTCACATATATGTCCAAATTATGGGCATTATATTTAAAAATATTATGTTTTAAGATGTAAAATAATTTAACAGGATATCAGGGAAAACCATGATTGATCTTATTTTTAGTATTGGTAAAGTAGATGTTAACAAAACCTTTTTCACAGCTTCTTTCTGTGAAGCCACCAAAGTCCTGTGGGAGAGCTGACCTACAGTAGCGGACCCACAGGTATCTGGAGACCAACCCTAACCTAGACTTTGGTCCTTTTCAAGACCTTTAATCCTCAGGACATCAATCTTAAAGAGTTATCTGTGATCTTTTGTTGGAATTCTTTAGGCCTTCTAGGGACCTCAGCCAGGCATGGCAGTTTTTCTTCTTCTAGCTGCCAGAAGATTATTTTATACTTCCTCTCAAGTAACATTCTGTTTTGGCACCATATGGGAGCGCTAGTCTTCTCTCTCTGGGTGGGAAGATGGGGAAGGGGTGATTAGTCCTTAGGGCTTTCTGGCTAGTTTCAGGGATCTTGTCATTGGTACCTTCTCTTCAACCTCTAAGCAGCACCAAGAGCATGGAATCACAAGAAATTTTCATCTATATTTAAACAGGCATCAACCTACCACCTTGGAAAACTAAATGAAAGAGAAAAAAGCTTTCACTTCTGCTGCTGTTTTCTGTCTAATTTTTTATTTCTCTCTTCAGGTTCACTGTTAAGTTTCCTAGGGGGTGGCGTTCACTCTCCATACTTGTACCAACATATATCCTCTCCCAAAAATAACATGGTATAAATTCCATGTTTTGTTTTTTCTTAATAACTGCTCCGTCAGGTATCATCAGTGACTCATAACCACCAAATCCAATAGCTTCTTTTTAATCCTCATTCTGCTTTCTTCATCAAAACATTTGATATACATGCCAATCTTCCCCTGATAGATATTCTCACTTAAATTCAATGGTGCATTATGATCTTCCATTTCTAATAATTTTTCCTATTTCTTAGTCCTCTCTTCCTCCTATGTATAAATGTTCTCCTCTGATGATATATGTATTCTCATTTTTTATGTGGAAATAAATAGAAAACTATTCAAATGATTTCTTTAAATTAATTATCTATCAAATAGCATGTTCTGTTTTTCCATTTCTGTAAATGAAAAGAATTCTATTATTTTTCCTAGTGTACACTGAAAACTGTGACATGGTATAACCACAAAACAAATGTCAAAAATGATCAAGTAGAAAGTAATGCTTTGAGAAAAACAACACTGAAGTAGTCATAAAAAGAACTACATACCCTAAAATAGCAACTTCTGAAAAGAAGTTTAGTTACTGTAGATTATTCCTTAATTATACAGAGCCATTAAATTGTAAGCTACTAAGGGCATAGTTGGTATATTATTCATTTTTTATCAACTCAGTGATTGGCAGAGTTTTACATATAATATGTTCTCCACCAATGTTTGCTAAACTGAATGTGAAGCTTCCAGAAAAAAATGTTTAAAAAAATATAGGATGTAAGATGACAACATTCTACCCACAGTCATTACAAATCTAATGTGCTATTCATATTGAATGTGCCATTCATACAGCTGTAATTGATGAAATCCTGTATATAACATAGGCATATCGAATACCTAGAGATAGTTTATAGCAACTTACAAACAAACAAACAAAAACCCTGCCAGTTTTTCCTTCTGAGCTCCTAGTGTGAGATAGCCCACCCCCGTAGTAATAAGGTGGTAGCATTCCAATAGACCTATATGACATTACCCTTCTTTGTTCTGGGAAAAGGGCAAGAAATATGGACATTATTATCAGAAACGACTATCAGGCACTTGGCCAGTGCTCTGTTAAAGAGAAGAGAGAGCACTGACCAAGAGCTTCTTCCACCAAAGTCAGTAGTCATTGGTCCTTGATTCATGTATGAGATGTGATTGTAACTCTAACACATGGAGCAATTTATGCTAATGACTTATAGAAGTACTTCATTTTTATTTTTTGACCATGCAGAGATTTAAGAGTCTTAATACTTCAGGTGGGTGCGAAAGGGGACTTGAAAGGTTTTTGAGATCATCAAATGTAGTGGGAAGATCAGAGCAAGAAGAGGGGGAGGCACTAACTGATTCCTGCCCTGCTGGCACTCTTACGGTTGATCAAAGGGGTCAGTGAATATCACAGGTAGGGCCTGAGAGAAAGTAGCTTCTAAAGCTTTTCTGGGCCTTAGAGACAAGGCAAGGAGAACTGAGACCTGCATCAGCCATACAAAGAAAATCAGGAGGAAAAGTCTACAGCACACTTTACCCAGATGGAACAAACAGATCTCACAGTCAACAGCTCTATCTATCTGACTGGGGTTTCAATTATACCTTGGGCATTCAGCAAAGACTGACAGGAAGGGGATTACCCACACCTCGGACTGACATATTTGGCTTTTTCTCTGTAACAAGGTACCTCCCAGTCTCAGCTCCCAAGAATCTTCTAGAAGAGAAAAAGAGAGAGGCCCACCCTCCATACCAAACACTCCAAGGGCCTTTTTTTGCAGCTACAAGGCAGACAGTGATGGGGGCTGACAATTCCCACATCTGGTTGAGTATTTATTCCAAATGAAGTTGAGATTCAAGTAGACATATGATTCTACAAACTACTAGACTATGCTGGACATACTGAAAGGGAATGAGATGCTGTTGATGGAAACTTTAATTCTAGCTACCATTCCCCTTAATTACTAACTCCTAAGAGGTGAGTGCTCAGTAAAGCTGAGAGCAGTTACTAAAATAAAACTATTCAACATTTGTAAACTGCTGAATTGAAACTATCAACAAAAACCTACTATTTTGAGAACATTTTGGGAGGAATAAGTAAAATATTTTAGGAGAAAAGTAAACAGATGAGACCTATTTGACTGAGAGAGAATATATAGGCTGTAAATGGATTTATTCATTAAGTCCTGATAACCTAAAAGTAGGGGCTTGCTTAAGATTGGGGGAAAAAAACTTAGGGATAGGAAGGAAAATGTTTACTTCAAAAACATGTAAAGGGGCTGTTCTCCAGGGCATGTATATAGGGGACCTAAATATGTTATGCTATATGTTGGGTATTTTTATAGTAGTTACAGTTATAAACATCAACTGAGGGAGTGCTGAGTTCCCACCCAGGGGAGCTCTGTCACATTCCCCAATAGAACAACAATAATCCCCCAAGTGCAAGAGCAAAGTTCAACAAGGAAGGATAATCCAATAATGAGCCCTTGATACTGATTGACTATGCTTAGGAGCCTGTGTGCCTGAAACATGAACTAGGCTTAGAGCTGTAGGGTGCCTAAGAATTACCTCCTGAGAGCTTCCATGTTGCTTAAATGTGGCCACTCTCTAAGCCAAACTCAGTATGTAAATGCATTACCTTCCTGCCAGTGTGGGACATGACTCCTGGGGATTAGCCTCCCTGGCACTGAGGGATTACTCCCAAGCACCAGCTGATGATGTAACTAGAAAAAGTCCTTGAATAAAAGGGTCAACTCAGATCAGGAGAATATCTCAGCCTACATGTTGGATCAAGTGTCAAAAATTGCTTTTTGACCTTGAATAAAAAGGGGGAAATGGCAAAGACAAATGAGTTTATATGGCTAAAAAGAGTCAGGAGGTCATCAGAAGGGTCACACTTAGCACACCTCAGCTGGACCCCAGAAAAAGCCAAAGTAGATACAACCCTAGGTACTGGTTCTCCTGAAGGCTTACAGAGATCCACAGGGTATATGGTCATGGCAGATGGATTTGGAGTTCTGTGCCATGTCAGTGGGCCCTACTTTGGAATTTGTGCTCCTAAGTGTGATGGAGCTGGACTCAGATGTGACTTTTCTACACATGCCTCTTCTGTCACTTTTACTGAACCTGTGGTTGGTGCTAGGGATGGTTCATACTCAGGAGACTTGAATATCTGGACTGCCCACGTGCCAGCTGGGCCCTGAGCCTCAGCAGAGTGGCAGCTCCTACTCTCTTGTTCATTGGTCTTACCCAGGTCAGCTAACAGGGAGGTGATGATGGTCAACCACCACACTAGGGAATCAAGAGTGCCTACAATGGCAAGCAGAGAAATTACATCCATCATCCATGTGGAATCTAAGCCCCTTCTTGATCTAGAGGTGGAGAGGACATCATCATCCCAGGGTCCACAGAATGGAGGAATAAAATATGGACTACAGTGGACTTACAGATATTCTACCATAAAACTATTGTAATGAGTAATAGAAGAAATTTTAGCATCGAGTGGAGAAAGTGGCCACAGTAGTTGCTGAGGACAGGGAGAGGGAAGAAGAGATGTAATGTGGGGGGGCATTTCTGGGATTTTGAGTTGTCCTAAATGATATTGCAGGGTCAGATATGGGACTTTATATATCCTGCCATAACCCACTGAATGTAGTGGAGGAGAGTACTAACTACAGGGTAAACTATTATCTATGTAGTTCAGCAGTGCCCCAAATTGTGTTCACTGAGTGTGATGACTGTGCCACAATGATGGGGGAAGTTGGTGTGAGAGGAGTGCGCTGGGGGAGTGGGAACCTCTTATATATATTTTAAAAATTTATTTATTTCTCTCCCTTTTCTCCCCACCCCGGTTGTCTTTTCTCTGTGTCTATTTGCTGCGTCTTCTTTGTCCCCTTCTGTTGTTGTCAGCAGCATGGGAATCTGTGTTTCTTTTTGTTGCATCATCTTGTTGTGTCAGCTCTCCATGTGTGCGGCACCATTCCTGGGCAGGCTGTACCCTCCTTCACACTGGGCGGCTCTCCCCATGGGGTGCACTCCCTGCACGTGGGGCTCCCCCACATTGGGACACCCCTTTGTGGCAGGCACTTCTTGCATGCATCAGTACTGTGCATGTGCCAGCTGCACACAGGTCAAGGAGGCCCAGGGTTCAAACCACAGACCTCCCATGTGGCAGACGGATGCCCCAACCACTGGACCAAGTCCGCTGCCTGTTATATTTTTTAATGTAACATTTTTATGTGATGTACATATTTTCAAAAAAAATACAATTTACAAAAATGATGTAGTGGGGGTGGGAGTGGGTTATATGGAGAAAAATTAATTAATTTTTAAAAAACATGCAGAATTCAACAATTCTAAATTCATAAATAATTTAAGAGCAGGTTTAATGAATTAATGGATAGTTCATTCATCCATAATGGATTAATAAGTGAAAATTATATGTTTAGAGAATTATTCTATCCTTTAATATGAATACAAAGTGCCCCCTGATTTCACTGTGAAAAAAAATCAAGGACTATTTGCTTTATTTGGATGATCCACATAGTAATTCTTTCCTTCTTAGAAAAAGACCTAGCTTCTAATCATATAATAATGAAAGCTTTAAAGTTTCTTATTTGAATATAATGCAAACCAAATCATGCTATGGATTGAAATATTTCTACAGAAAAAATAACCCCATATATGTCAGAATAATTGCATCTCGGGTTTGCAATTTTGTTAGGGAGAACAAACAACTATAGTCATATCACATCTTTTCTGTGCCAAAACTGTGACAGTGTTGTCTCAAACATATGTTGACAAAATAGGAAACAAAATAACACAAAAAAATCCACTATATTAGGATGACTTAATGAAATGAAACTGTTTCTAAGTAATGAAATGCAACTTTTTTGGTGCAAAAGTCCCACTTGAGATTTCTAAGTTCCTTATTTTTAATTTTAGGCATTTTCCAATGACATTGTAATTAATATCCTGGGCATGAACAGCAGGGAACAGTCAAGAATGCAATCAAAATAACGATGCAGGTGTCTGCCACACCCCTTTGGCAATCAGTCCTTTTGGTTCAGATAATCTCAAAATCACTCTCAAATCCGTACCCCATGCATCTTTAAATCTCTCCATCTGACCTCTCCTGAAGACTTATAATCAAGAAACTATTATTTTTGTTTTCTATAACTCACACTTACAATCAGCAGGCATCTTTTCCATAAACATCTTGTAATATTCTTCTAGAAGTTCAAAATTTTCCTGATTAATACTTTCTTGCAAAGACACATCTCCAAACCTAAAAATTGAAAAAAGAAAACAGTTGTGGGTTATAAAATAGCACCTGAAAAAGAACATCTTTTACATTTCCTTTTAAAATTGATGATCAGTAGTTTCCTAAGGAAAAAGTCTCTCTATCTCTCTCTTTTTAAGCTATGTTGCATGATGGGGATTTCAAACATATTCCAGTCTCTACTGGCCCTGACTCCATAATTCCCTACTGACACACCAAAATATCCTTCTAGTCATCAAATGTGACTTTAAATAACATATGTGAAATACTAGGACCTGTGCATATACATAGTTGAGATTCAGTTAGTGTTCTTTTTTCCCACCCTTTCCCAGCCCCATCTCTGCAGGGCTATATCTCTGCATGTATTTAAAACAAACAAACAAGCTCCCTTCTCTCTTTTTATTCCTCCAATCTTCCTTTAACCTCTTGAGCACCCTGAGTAGGGGTCCAGAAGACCATGCCTGGACAATGGGCTGTATGCCAGCTTGCACATGCTGTCAACTGCTGCAGGCACATGTAGGGCCCTACAACCTGCTAGAGAGTAGTTGACCTTTGCTGACATCTTCTGTCCATATCATAAATGCAGGCAGCCTCTGTACTAGTGCCCTTTTGCCTTTTCTTCAAGATAAGCCTGAGTGCCATTGACCTTCTGTTCCCCTTGAGGATCTTCTCAGGTTCAGAGCTTAAAGTCCACTTTTCTCTGTTAAAGGATGCTATGGAAATGGCTTCCAATGTCTATCTCCATCTTTGATTCTTTTCCCAAGCTTCAAATCTGTATTTCAAGATGTCAACTGAAAATTTCAGTGTGAACTGTCCCACCACACTTCAAATGCAACAAAACTAAAAACTGAAACCATCTTTCCCTTTTGCCTATTTCAATATTCTGCCATTAACTCAGGTTTAAAATCTAGGCAGCATTTTGGATTTCCTCTTTTCCCCACTCCCATCCACTATTGATCTTTTCATATTCCTGGTATCCATTTCTTCTTTTTATTTATCACTGTCATTATTTCTTAGGCATTTAATTATCTCTCGCCTGGAACCTTTCAAAGCCTCCCAAATACCTGAGTACTATACCCTAAGTCTCCTTCCCTTCCAATCTCTCCTTTATATCACGGTCAGATCATTCACATTCAACAAATATTTATTTAACATTGACTATGTGCCTGGTATTGTACTGTGAAATAAAGGAAATAGAGGAGAATTTAATCTAACACTCATTTCACGTATCAGCCTATGAAACTTCAATGTCTCCCCTCTCCTTGTAAGGACAAAGTCCAGCTTCTTTAGTTTAGCATCAAAACTCTCCACAAAGTCTTCCCAAACCCCTTGTGTAGATGCAGTTAAACTTCTCTTTACCAGCAGTATTGTCTTTGGGAATTTTGAAGAAAAAAAAATAGTGCTAACCATTCCTGGGAAAGTCAGTGAATGGAAAACTCTCACATCTCTCTTCAGACCACACTCACAGGCTGAAATTTTTTTTCATACCAAAAATCCTCTCTACTTTAGTATTACAAAGAAGAGAACATTTACATTGCTGGTTCCTTTTCTCTGAGTTATATAATTCATGTTCAGGAATATTATTCACCTCAACAACTGAACTTGCTGTGAGACTAGATAAATAGAAAGATAGATAATTGGATTATAATCTGATCTTAGATATGGATTTTTTAAAAGTGCTTAATTATGGAGGAAAACGTCTTGTACAATACGTTGTATCAAATGATATTCTGATTTATGCCTACTACAAAAAAGAAAAGAGATTAATAGCTTCCACACAGTTTGAAAGTTCATCATCTAATATATAACAAGCAAGTGAGAATTATGAAAACCTACGTTATCCAGAAAATATCTTTTGGGTCAGAGACAGAGAAGGAGAAATACAGATTAAAAACTGGCATCTTGACCATCATTAAATTTCAAGAGGACTATAAAAATAGTATTTTCAATTTAGTAAATTATACTGGTAAAGGTCTAAAACACACTAGACAAGTCCTGGCAAAGAATGTGTTAGGCACTTTTTAACTGTTACCTATGGCTGAAAGAGACATTTGGAGAGTGGATTCTAGACATTTTAAATACTGACGACTAAGAGAAACTCTCTGAATATTTTGCCTATGGCAGAACCTCTCTAGCCAGGCCTTAGAGAAAGACAGTAACTTGTTTCTCTAAAATATTTTAAAAATGTGCTCTATGAACTTTATTATCTTTTATTTTATTTTCTAGAATCTGTACATGTGAACCACGTGAGATGCAAAAGTAAGTCCTCTGTGAGCTTATGGGATCATGTAAAGTCATTTGTTGTTTGACTGAGCAAGTCATTATGCAGAGATAGGTTAACATCATTAAATAACCAATATTTTAATAAACAAAAGGGAAAAATAGACTGTTTTATTTTTTAATTTTTTTCTCATATGATAAACTTTACTTATAAGAGAAGTTTCAGATTGCTTTAAAATTATACCAAAAGTATAGGGGAGTCCCATATAACCATACAGCTCCTGCATTTTCCTCTATTGATAGCATCTTACATCATGGTGGTACATTTGTTACATCTGATGAACAAACACTGACGCATTGCTACTAAGCAAGGTCTATAGTTTACATATGGTTTACACTTTTGATTACAGTTTTATAGGTTACCAGGAGACAGAAAGGGAGTAGAGAATGGTAACCAATGCCCCACCTGGGCAGAATCTACAACAAGGTGGCAGGTGGAGCCCCAGCAGTGAACAGGGAAGACAGGGATGCAGCATGTGAATGGCGTTGATGGTGCCACAGTGCAAGTGCAAGAGGGGCTGGGAAGATGGGCTGGACCATCCATTGAGCTGGGAGGACCACTGGAGGAAAGAAGTCCTTAATAGGCTGTATGTTAGATGCACAACATTTAGACCTAATCAGTTGGGTTTACAAGATTAACATATATATATATGCACATGAAAGATTTAAAATTTGAAACACAATAAGTATTTAGAAACCAAAAGCAGGTTAATTCATATGAATATTTTGGTATTGGCTTCAATATTTTTCTCAAATTTTGCCACATTTAAATTTTGGGGACCATGATTCCTTCAATATGAATACACTTCTCCTTGATTTATCAAATAAATTGGTACTGACAAAAAGGAAAAAACTATCCAGAATTCTAAGTGCCATATGCAGGAATATGTGGAATTGCTCAGCATATCCTAACACTTTAAGAAGAGAAACTGAAGAACCAATCTTATACCTGAAGCTTACCTTTCAGCGAGAGTTTGCTGTTCATTGATTCCAACATTAAAAAGTACTGGATGCACATGAAGCAACTGCCCGTCTTTAATCTGTAGAGGTAGTGATTCAAACATTCTAGCTGGAAGCTTGACCTCCACCACATAATGCTCACTGAAGAAAGTGGAGGACAAAGGGAAGCAGCATTACTTAATTCAGTCTTAGGTTATTTTAGATTAATGGAAGAGAACCAAAAGAAACACTTGGAATACAGACTGATTTAGATTTTTGTCTGCTTATTTTCTATCATTAAATCATTAAGTCATTCAATAACCAGTTCACTCATTTTACTATGACATTACTTGGCACAAAGAATTATACAGGTTTGTTTATGTGTTTAATTTCTCTGTATGACTCTGAGCTCACTAAATAAATAAGAATGTTTAGTTCATTTTTGTATATCTAGGACCATGGACATAGAGGAACATATTTGTTTTCTTGATTTAATTGTTTTTAAATTCAAACCAGTCCCAAGATTAAGAAAAGTAATTTAATTTTTCAGTATAGTAAAAACTAATAAACAAAATAATTTAAAATATATTTTCACACAGTCTGATAATTATTAATGAACCTCCTTGTTTGTGAAGGCCCAATTGAAAAATAATGGTTCAGTTATTTAAGATGTAACCTTCAGGGGTTCCTGACCATTTTGTAATATCAGAGGAGCTTTTTTTCAATAGAAATTTCTGTTAAAAATTATCCTTAATGTTCAGTTGTTGAAAATTTAATTTACCATTCATAAATTATGGTCAACAATTGTAGCTGCTTGTATAGTTTGAAATGTGGCATTTTTTGATGCAATGTGCATTGAATATAGAAAAGTAGAGAATTTTGTCCCAAATTTAGGAAAATCTAAATGTTTCCAGAACTAATAATATATCAAGTGGGAGGTTTTTATTACATGTATTTGGGGAAAGAAGCACAGGACAAATAGTGAATTTCTTTGTGAAAATCTTTCTAGTTTCTCCTAGTATAACAAAACTGATAAGTACTCTGATCGTTGACTCTGAGACTTGCTTCTTACAAGCTATGAGCC
This sequence comes from Dasypus novemcinctus, assembly GCF_030445035.2. NCBI lineage: Eukaryota > Metazoa > Chordata > Mammalia > Cingulata > Dasypodidae > Dasypus > Dasypus novemcinctus. The sequence continues at coordinate 51,724,018 of NC_080673.1, read as the reverse complement.
AGATTACTGGGAAATACCACAAAACCAGCAAGCAGGAAAGGGTCAGTCTCTGTTTAAAAGTAAGTGGGAGGTAGGGGTGGAGGGAGGGGAAAATTTTTTTTTAATCTTAAAAAAAAATAAAAATAAAAGTAACCAGGAACATGGGGGTGGTATAGGAGTAGATGGGGAGAGGGAGTGATAACTTAATTAGTGAAGAGTTCTGTTTGAGGTGACAAAAAAGTAGGGATATTGGATATCAATGATGGCAGAACAATATAGTGAATGTGAGTAAAACTACTGAATTGGCACTTGAAAGTGGTTAAAATGGGAAATTGTAAGTAGTATATTTTTGACCACAATAAGTTTGTAACAACTTTTAAAGTTGTTCTGAAGAAGATGCACCTTATATTCTATATCTATAGATTTTACTTTTCTGGGTATTTCATATCAACAAAATCATGCAATATGTAGACTTTCGAGTGCGGCTTTTTTTTTTCATTTATAATGTTTTTGACATAATTCATGTTATAGCATATATCAGTAGTCTTATCCTTTTTACTGATGAATAGCATTCTATTGTATAGATATACCACATTTTGTTTATCTACTAATTAGTCGATGGATATTTGGATTGTTCCAAAATTATGACTATTTTGAATAATGCTGCTTAGAACATTTATGTTCAAGTTTTCACATGGACATGTTTTCATTTTCTCTTGAGTAGATATGTAAGAGTCATATGGTAATTGTATGTTTAATTTTTTAAGGAACTGTCATACTGTTTCCACAGCTACTATACCATTTTACATTTCTACCAGCAAAGTGTAATGGTTCCAGGTTTTCTACATCCTTGCCAATACTTATCTGTCCTTTTGATGATGACAATTCTAGTAGGGGTAAGGTAGTCGCTCATGGTAGTTCCTAATGAGGAATGATGTTGAGCATGTTTTTATGTGAATATTGGCTCTTCATATGCCTTATTTGGTGAAATATCTATTCAAGTCTTTTGCCAGTTTTAAACTAGGCTGTTTGTCTCATTATTATTGAGTGATATAATTTCTCCATACATTCCATACATGAGTCCTTTATCATAGAAATGCTTTTCACTTATTCCCTCCCGATTTGTGGCTTATCTTTTCACTATTTTTATTTTTATATAATTCTATTTACCAATTTCTTTCTTTTATGAAACATGATTTTTGGGTCATATTTAAGAACTCTTTACCTAACCCAAACTCACAAATATTTTTTCCTGAGCTTTCTTCAAGAAGTTTCACTGATTTAGCTCAATGACCTGTTGCAAGGTAATTTTTGTGTATGGTATAAAATGAGTGTCAAAATTCGTTTATTTGCATATGGATACCCAATTGTCTCATTATTTTTTGAACAGAATATCCATTCTCTATTGAATTTCTTTGGAAACTTGGTCAAAATTCAATTGACCATAAATTTAGCTGGGTTTTTAATTTTGGATTCTCTATTACGTTGCATCCATCTATACATATATCTTTATGTCATTATTATACAGTTTTTATTATTACAGCTTTATAGTAAATTTTAAAATCATAAAGTATGAGTCTTCCAACCTTGTTCTTCTATTACAAAATTGGGGAGTCTAGATCCTTTGTATTTGCACATAAACTTTAAGATCAGACTGCCAATTTCTGCAAAACAATCTACTTGGATTTAGATAGTGATCATATTGAATCTAGAGATCAATACGCAGATAGTTTCCTAGTTTGACAACATTTAGTTTTCTAATCCATGAAAATGACTGTTTCTGCATTCATTAGAACCTTTTAATTTCTCTCAGCAACACTTTGCATGATCAATGTACAAATTTTAGACTATTTTTGCTAAATTTAATTTTTAATTAATTTCATGCTTGTGTGAGTGTCATTTTTAAATGTTCATTGCTGGTGTACAGAAATATAATTAATTGTTAAAATATTGATCTTGTTTTCTGCTGGACTTATTTTCTTATTTTCATTTTTGAATTATTGATTTCTAGGAGATAAAATTATAATTGATTAGTGTATATTGATGTTGTATGCTGCAATCTTGCTGCACTCGTTTATTAGTTATCATACCTTTTCTGGTGCATTTCCTTAGGATATTGTACTAACATAATCATGTCATGTGTGAATAAAGTAATTCCCCATTTTTCAATCTGGATGTCTTTAATTGTTTTTATTTTTAAAATTTTACTGGCAAGAACCTCCAAGACAATATAAAAGAGATGTGCTGAGAGCCAAGATTCTTATTTTGTTCCCGATAATAAGGGAAAAACATTCAATCTTTACCATTAAATATGATGTTCGCTATAGGTTTTTTGTAGATTTTTAAAATCAAATAGAGGAAGTCTTCCTTTCTTGATTGTTGAGATTTTTATCATGAATGAGAATTGAATTTTTCAAAATATTTCTTCTGACTTTGAGATTAAACATTTTTTCCCTTTTATTTTTATTTATATGTTGTATACTATTAATTGATTTTCAAATGTTATATTAAACATACTCTGCTGGGCTAAATTCCATTAGGTCATGATGCCAGTGGATTCAGTTTACTAGTATTTTCTTGAGAATTCTTGTGAACATATACATGAAAAATTTTGGTTTGTGGTTTAAATTTTTTTTTAAAATAAGCATTTTCTGGCTTTGGTATCTTTTGCCTTATAGAATGAGCTAAGAAGTATTCTCTCTTCTACTTTCTGGAAGAGTTTGTAAAGGATTGGTATTATATCTTTTTGAATGTTTAGTAGAATTCATACCAGTGAAGGCATTTTGGCTAGAGTTTTTCTTTACTAGAAAATTTGAAATTCCAAATTCAATCTCTTTACTTGTTATAGGCCTAAACCAATTTTTTATTTCCTGATTCAGGTTTTGATAATATTTATCTCTCTGGGAATTTGTGTATTTCATCTAAGTTGTCTAATTATTGGCACAGAGCTGTTCACAGTATTCCCTTATACTTCTTTCAATTTCTATAAGGTCAGTGCTGATCAACCCTACATTATGATTTGGATAATTCGAGTCTTCTCTTATTCCCCTGATCCGTCTAGCTAAAGTTTCATCGATTTTGTTTATTATTTCAAATAATCAATTATAGTGTCATTGAACTTCTCAGTTGTTTACCTTATTTCTATTTCATTAATATATGCCTTAATCTTTATTATTTTCATCCTTTTGTTTTCTTTGGTTTCAGCTGCTCTGCTTTTACTAGTCTTATGGTGGTAGCTAAGATTATTGATTTGAGATGTTCTTCCTAATATTGGTGTTTAAAGCTATAAATTTCCTTCTAAGCACTGATTTAGTTGCTTCCCATAAATCTGGATTTGTCCTTTCTTTAATTATTTACTTTTAAAATTTCCCTTGTAATTTCTTTTTTGAATCATGTTTATTTAGTTTTGTTTATTTTGAAAACATTTGGGGATTTCCCAAATTATATCTGTTGTTGATTTCTAACTTAATCCCATTGTGGCAAGATAACATACTTTGTAAAATTTCAATGTTTTTAAATTTATTGAGCCTTGTTTTAAGGTCAATCATATGATTTATCCTGGAGAATATTCCAGATGGCACTTGAAAAGACTGTGTATTCTGCTGTTTACTGGAGTGTTTATAGAAGTCTATAAGGTCAATTTAGTTGAAAGTACTGTTCATGTCTTCTCTATATTTTCTAATTTTCTATACAGTTATTTTATAAGTTACTGAGAGACGGGGAATCTAAGTCTTCAACTGTTACTGTCTTTTGAATTCTGTCCACTTTCATATTTCAGAGATCTGTTGTTAGGTGAGTACATACTTATAATTGGTATCTTTTTTTATCTTGAAGATAAAATTTTTTTAATCTTAATTTTTTAATTTTAATTTAATTTTTTTGGCTTAAAGTCTATTTTGTCTGAAACTAACTCTTTCACTGCTACTATTTGCATGGTGTGTTGTTTTAAAGCTGTGTGTAGTTCCAGAAAACATGTTCTTAAATTTAAGCCGTTTCTGTGAATGTAAACCCATTATAAGTAGGACCTTTGTTGCAGTTACTTCAGTTAAAGTATGGTCCACCTCAGTCAGGAGGGGTCTTAATCCTAATACTGGAGTCCTTTAAAAGACAATGCAATTCAGACAGAGAGACGGAAATCCACAGGAATAAAGATGAAACTCAGAAGAGAAGGGTGAGGCCAGGAGATGCTGTTATGTGCCTTTCCATTTAACAGAGGAACCAAGGATCACTGATAGCCAATATTCGGGAAGAAAGCATTGCCTTTCTTTGGACATTTTTCCCAGCCTCAAACCATGAACAATAAATTCCCATTGTTTAACCCAAACCATTTCATGGTATTTGTTTAAGCAACCTAGGAACTAAAACACATGGTACCCTTTTTTCTATCATTTTGGTTTCAACCTATTTGCATCTATAAATCTAAAGTGTTTCTCTTGCAAACATTATAAAGCTTCATCTTTTTTTTTTTTTTGCAATCTATCAAATCTTTTACTTTGAGTGGATATTTAGTCCATTCACATCGAAGGTACATATATAGTTGGACCTATGTCTGCCATCTTGATAATTTTTTTCCATATACCTCATGTCTTTTGCTTCTGTTCCTCTTTTACTGTCTTTTATGTGTTAAATAGATTGTTTCTAAGATACTATTGTAAATGTGATCATTTTTGTTTACTATTTTAAAAATTATTTTCTTAGTTATTTGCTCTGGGATTACAATATGTATCTTTAATTATCACAGTATCCTTCAGATTAATATTAACAATTCCAGTATAAAACAAAAACACAGTGCCATATAGCTCCATTCCCTCACCCCTCCTATGAACTAATATTGTCACATATATTATGTATTTTATGTTTAAGCTCAATTACATAGTTTTATAACAATTGCTTTAACCAAATCTATGCCTTTTAAACTAGTTAAGAAAGGTAAATACGCTTATGCAATCTTTTATAGTTAACATATATTTACTTAGTATATATATAGTTTTTCTAGTACTCTCTATTTGTATGATTCAATTATAATCTAGTATTATTTCCTTTCTGACTGAAGAGTTCCCTTTACTATTTCTTGTAAGGCAGAATTCTAGCAACAGCTTCTTTCGGTCTTGTTTATATAGGAATGTCTTTATTTCACTATCATTTTCGAAAAGCAGTTTTGCAGTATATAAAATTCTTGGTTGACAGTTTTTCTTTTAGCACTTTGAATGTGTAATCCTACAACATGCTGGCTTTCATTGTTCCTGATAAAAAGTCAGTTGATAATTATGATGTTGTTCCCCTGTTCCCCGTTTTCTCTTACAGCTTTCAAGGTTTTCTCTTTGACTTTGACTTTTAGCAATTTAACTATCATGTGTCTTGGTCTTCAATTCCCTCACTCTCTCTCAATCCTACTCAAAGGTTGTTGGATTTTTTTGGTCCTTAACTAATTGTTTTTCTTCAAATTGTGGCTATTTTGGCCATTATGTCTTCACATTTTTTTCAAATCCTTTATATCCTATCCTTCTAGGACTCACATAATGTATAAGTTAGTATGCTTAATGATATCCCAGAGACCTCAGATATTCTTTCTGTTTCTTTTCATTCTTTTTTCTTTCTCTTTTTCCTACTGGGTAATTTTTGTTGATCTAATTTCAAGTTCATTGATTCTTTCTTCTGCCATATCAAATCAATGAGTCTCTCTAGTGACTATTTCATTTTAGTTATACTTCACAACACCAGATTTCCTGTTGGTTCTTTGTATAGTCTTTTTAGTGAGATTTCCTATATGATGAATCATTAATGTTATACTTTCCTTTAATTTTTAAATATATTTTCCTTTAATTCTTTGAATATACTCATATAACATATCTTGAAGTTTCTGTCTTATAAATTCAACATCTGTCCCCCCTCATACAGTTTCTATTGTTGATTTTTTTTCTCTTAAGTATGGGTCCCATTTTCCTGTTTCTTTTTGATAATAAGCCTATAGATGAAATGTTGCAGCAAGAGTGGATTCTGATTCTCACTCCCCTTGGAAGTTATTGTTATCAGCAATTTTGTATATTTGTTTAGTAACTTGTCTGGAAAAATTCAGTATTGATCTTCTTTTATATGTTGTACCGCCACTGATGTCTTTATTTCTTTTTATTTTAAAGCTTAGCTTCTTAGTGGTTGCTCCTGTGTCAGCATACCTTAGCAGTCAGAAAGTATGGCTGCCATCTTTTGCCATGGGGCATGTGTGTGGAATGGGAAAGGATCAAAGTTCAAGTATGTCTTGTATTTTACTGTCTTGTGAATCCACCCTCATTTCTTCTACATATATGTAGTCACATTCATCCAGGGATGTGTGGATTTCCAGAACTCTCACTGTTCTTTTCTAGTGTGTGAGCAGCTCTACACAGGTATTCAGGTTTCTAAAACACCATAAGCATGTGGGAGCTTATTAGGGCCCACTATGGTTAATTTCTTAGTTAAATGTCTACATAGTCTCTGTGTACTTTGCTTGACAGAATTGCAAGCTCAGGCTAGATGCAATGTTAGCATTTCCCATTTATTTGCCTCCCAAATCACTACTGTTTCTGAAAAGTTTCAAGGGTGTAGGTTTTCTCTGCTCTCCCATCCAAATTGAGTCAGCCCCTTCAGTAGTAGGTTTCCATGGCCTGATTTGCCCTAGTAAAATTATACTGACAGAGCTGGGATCGATGGCAGCAGCCCCTGGCAAAATGCCACAGATTCCTATTCTTTTCACTAGTTTTTCATTAGTAAATACTTTTAAATTTGTTGTATGCATTTCACTGATTTTCTTAGTCCTTAAAAGGACAATTCTGTCTGGTTGCAATGCTGCTTTCAAGGTAATGTTTGCGAAGTTGCTCCCTCTGCCATTCTAGGAGTCCTACCCCCTCCCTGTATAAGTTTTGAATTTAGATACAGCCAGAAGATCTCCTGCAGACAAAGCATCCTGCACTCTACCTATACCAAATGGCACAGTCTCTAATAAAAGTATCAGTTGATCACTTTTGGTAACAATTACACAATTATAGAGGGTGGTACTACTTTTGAGATACTAATGGGCACTTTTAGTCATCTTTCTCCCAATGAATGGCAAATTAAGTGTTAGTTTCCAGACAAAATATTTAGTTTTATGAAGATGTGGTTTTTCTTTGAGCTTTAAGAAATTGACACCTTTCATTCAACTATGTGTCTTTAAACATCCTTTTTATAAAAGTTAAAATAACTATCATATGTTTACTATAGGTAAACAAGTTCTCTTTTTACTTCTATACTTGTTGTCTTCTGCATCTTTCTAGCAAGAGAAGGCTCCTATATAATAACTTTTCCTTTCATACATCCATATTTTTCCATTGTTACCCGAGAATGTTTCAAATTTTAAATATTCTCGTGAAATATTTAAAAGTGTTAATACCAAAATGGTTGAAATTTGGAGGACTTATGATTGAAATGATTCACCACCAGATATAATTCTTCTGTTGAAGGTCTATTCTACATACCATCATTTTCCTTAATTATTTCTGATATTTTGCCTATCATACACTGACCTTCAAAGCTATTTATTTAAAACCTTTCTTGGAAATCTTACAGTCTGAGAGTGAATTGTCAAAAATAATTAAGAAAAATGGCAATATATGCCCTTAATATAGAAATACATCTTTTCTAAAATGTTGCTGCTTTTAACTGAATTTAATTTAAAGCCATCTCAAGAATTATGATGCTATTACCCAAATGATTCCCGCAAAAGTAAAAATATCCAGAGCTTTAGACTGGATAGTAATTAAGAGAAAAATGTTGTTTCTATGAATGCCATATTTTTTAATTCATTATATTTCATGGTAGAGCATTACCATAATTTACTTCACTATGGAATGATTTACAAATATTTATGAGAATTCTAGGAGTTTTTCAGGATGTTCCCCTGTCTTGTTCCCTACATTTATTTCTCACCAAAATCAAAAGTGAAAAGATAACAAAAGAAAAATTACTCTCAAAAATCTGAATTCCCCCCCCCCCCCCCCATTCTATGAGGAGTTAATACAACATGTCTTACAAAGCTTGGTCTTTAGGAAACGTATATCACTTACCGCCTTCCTGTTATAACTGGCAAGACATCATTGGATTTGGCTTCAATTATTTTAAATGCCACTTTTCTCAAGTCTGAAATGCCAACAGCCATGTCCTCTAGCATTCCAATTTCATCACCTAAACAAGGGAAAATATGGCTAGCTACAAATATATTATTTGAAGAAAATGTCACCAGCTACTACACCTCCCTGCTGGAACAGGTTCTAGCATTTTAGTGAATGAGTTTCTGAATGCAATGACTCCATTCTAAAAGGTTTTCCTAAGAGCCTAAAGGTTTTCATCAGTGAAATAAGAACATTTCAATAGACTCCAGCAGCCAATGTACCCTTTGAGAGAAGAAATGGTATACATTTAGCTGGGAGGCTGTAGAGAAGTTTTAACCAGGTTATGAAGCAAAACGACATACATATTTCTTTCTATTGGCAGGACTGATATTTGATTTCTGGAAATAATTGCAAAGGTTGAATTTAAAATCAGTGACCCAGACTCATGCTGAATTTTTATCCCAATATGCTAACAAAAGTCTAATAAGGAGTTAATTAGGGTTCTAGGTCAGTATTCTCCAACAAAAATGTTCTTTCATGAATTTTAGCAAATGTACCATACCACCACAAGTTGTTAATAATAATAGGGTGATACATGGGAACTCTATTTTATTGCATGATTTTTCTGTAAACCTACAACTTCTCTAATTAAAAAAATAACAACAAAACATGGGGGATATTAAGTAGTGGTATGAAGAGGATCCTCTGGGAACAAAGGTGAACATATGCCTTGATTTTATTAATATTTCAAATAAGAGAAATTAAAAGTATTGTTCAGTATTAACATATATTTAAGTACATTATTTTTAGTAAATCTTTGTTGAATGAATAAATGAATTTAAAATAAAGAAATATCATGGGAAACACATAGACAATTTAAAATTCCCTAGCAGTTATATTTTAAAGGAGTAAATTGGAAAAAAAAAAGGTGGACTTCATTTTAATAACTTGTGTTACTTAGCTCAATATATCTGAAATATCATTTCTGTATCGTAAGTCAATATAAAATCTTTCATGACATATGTTCATTCTTTTGTTTACCAGTTTTTGAAATCTGGTTTGTATCTATATTATATCTTGTTTGGACTAGACACATTTCAAATGTTCAATTACTCCTGCATACTGAACAATATAGTTCTAGACTTTAGAGGGTTGGGACTTTAAAAACCAAGTCATTAAAAGTATGTTGGCAAGGAGCCTTTTTATTAAATAAGCCAGATGGCTCAGGACTTCACTATGAAATACTCCATAATTCCATTTTTAAAGCATAATGGGGGTAAAAGTACAGTTACAAGGTGAATGAATGCAAAGAACTAAAAGATTATATTATTTTTATAATACTTGATACAATAAAGGTTTAATTCTCATTTTTATGTTTAACTGGAAAATCTATAGATCCAATATCCCTATGAATAGGAATACAATTTTAATATGCACTAAAGCAACACTCACTGTATGTACTTAGCAGACCTTCATACTGGACTATCAACCCCACTGTGTGAAGCTGCTGTAGGAAGCCAGGGTCATGCAAACTTGTATGTAATTTGATGATAAAGCCACAAACCAATCCAGCAAGCTAAAAAAAAAAATTGAAGAAATTTGCTGGAATCAGGAAACATATTTGTTAAATTTTAAAATTATTTTGAGACTTTTGAGGCACCACAGATTTAATTTAAAAATTTCAAGTACATGGAACAAAACTACAATTATTTGCATATTAAAACAAATTGACATTCTTTGATCTAGCAGGGGTTTCTGTGAAAGGGCATGAGGAAGGTGGCACTGAGAAAGGGGGAGGAATATGGGCTTTGGAGTCAGGTTGAATTGTCTGCAATTTTTACCAGTGAGACCATAAAAAATTATTTAACACTTCCAAATATTTTCCTTACTATGCAAAATAGAGATACTAGTACTCATTTCACAGAGTCACTGGAAGGACACCATGTAGAAACATGAGTAAGTTAGAGAGCATAATGACTACACATAGTTAGCTCCATTCACCAATGAAACAATCCAGAAAGAACGGGAATGTGAGGCAGAGGCAGTGTGGCTCAAATATTTCTTTTGACTGGAAATGTTTAGGAAATGTTTCCCTCCATGTCTCCTGTCTACAAAAATCAATAATAAGGTGGAGAAGGATGGGAAAAAGGGGTGCTACCAGTGCAGCTTCTGTGATAGAAATCATCTTCGGCGTCACAAATGGGGTTGGGAGTAGGCAAGGAAGGTATCCCTTTTAAATCGCTAATTCAAGCCTTACTGCCCTACAAACTTATTTTATAAACAGAAGAGGAGATCACTGTGGAACCCTGTCCTAGGGTTCATGAGAGAACTGCATGGCTAGGACAAGATAGCGGTCTCCCTCCTTATGCTCTCTGTAGACCTGAGGGCACAACGCAAACACTGACCCAGTTAAACCTTCTTTTACAGACTCCATGCCCTGTGAAGTAGAATGTACATTTCAGAAACTTGGCCATTACTTCTCAGAAATAAATACTTAAAGACTCATCTGGTTCCATGTGATGTTCAACTCATATTCACTCTGAACAAGAAAACTTAGGCACAAAGTATTTAAGAAAAGAACCTCTTTATAAATAAAACTACCAGAAGAAATCTAACCTCGTCCAGGACAGTATGTTAACAAGTCAACAAATATTAACAAGAGATACCTACTGCTTGACTGAAGACGATGTCTCTCCTTAGAGTCAGCATCAAATACTGGGGCAAGCTGTATGCAAGTTCCTGAAGGAGTACAAACGTCAGGGACTGCTTGGCTCGGTTCACCACTTCTCCCATGCAGTCCTTCAGAGTAAGGATGAGGGGATACAACTGTTCATACCAGTCCTCTGGGGGGAGGGGTGTAAGAACAGTGGGATAGATGAAGGATGGTCTTGAAGTACAGAACCAAGTTATTTTCTTTTCACTGAAGTTATACATATTTTTAAGGATTCACAGAGATTATATTTGAAGATCACCAATCTGAATCTCTCTGCTGAATTGCAAATGCCTATGAGAGCAACCATTAGATCTCTCCACTCGGATGCATTTAACACATCCACCGTAGAACTCCTCACCTCTCTGCTCTTCTCTAATCTGAGCTATTGCCTGTATCTTAATGGAAAGGGCACAGACTCTTTCCATGCTGGAAACTGGAGTTTTCCTGGACTACCTAGGTAATCTTCGTGTTTATTTGGTCATAAAAACTATTACTGAAATATCTCATCAAGCATTCATTTTACTCTTACCCTCTCCCATCATCCTTTTTTGTTCTTACTTGCATCACGTTCAAACCCCATCCATAACTGATAACTCTTCCAGCAATCATACCCTACGCACATGCCTTCTAGCTAGATTGAGCTTTCTAATGAGTTTGAATCCTGTCACATCACTCACTCTCTCACTCCTTATTTAAAATGCTTAAAACATACCACATTATTTGGAATGAAGTTCAAACTCATAAAAGATGCTCCATAATCCAATGCCTATTTGTCCAGTCTCATCTCTGAACTTCTTCACTTGCAATCTTGAGTCTCAGGTGACTTAAACAATGTATATTTCCCCAAACCCACTCTGCTTTCTCATTTCAGCGCTTTTGCAAATCTTACATCATTTCCAAGAACACCCCTGCTCTATTTATTTTTATAAAAAACTTCATTTCTGCAGACTCGATTCAGGCTTTCTCCCTTCCAGGAAGCTTTCCCTGATTTCCCCCCTTCCTTCCTCACCTGCTCCCTGAACTCAGGGTTGAGTTTACCTCTTTTTGTGCTCACAAATCTTGCCCTTACAGTTATAGGATTATCTACAAACTGATTTCTCCTCTGGCATGGGAGTTCACTGAGGACAAGGAATTTATCTTTAATCACTGAATCTCCAGAATCTAGTATGGTGCCTAACATATAGTAGACACTCAATAAATTCTAATTGAATAAGTAAAGATACAATAATCATAATCAAAATCTTTTCAGATATGGATAAGAATGAGAAAATTACATTTCTGACTGTTCAGGATTCAAATAGCTTTTCTTCAAATCAGGAGAAAAAATTGAAACCATCTGTGCTATTTCTTTGTGTAGATTTTTAACACACTTCAATTACATAATTATGACTCCGACATACCATGCAGGAACAAGTTATATTCTATTTTAGCTTATTTGGAAATCAAAGCCCTGACAAATGCCAAATGTGAAAAGTTCTGTACTGTGGGACTTTTTATTAATATACACAAGAATTTAACAATACATTGGCAAATACAATTTAACGTGCATGTTGCAAAATTAAATATGAGGCAGGATCTGCAATGATATAAGTGTAAGCATCATAATGATTGATGTGAGTGGTCAATAACCAAGTTAAGATCTTGAAAGAGTTATAGGGAATAAATAAAAAGTATTGTAATCAATAGTGTACCAGGTCTGCTGTCACTCACTTATTTTGTGTAGTAAAAGAGATGCAATCAACCAAAATGGTTGAACAGATAATTAATGAACCCAATTTCATAAAAAGATATGTTCTTATTAGCCCTTTATATAAATGTCTATATGATGTTTTAATGTAAGATACAAAAGGAATATTGAGTTTATATTGAAAATAGTATAGAACGAAATGTTATAATAAGAATAATAAATGCTAGAAGCAGGAGAATTTCAACAAGGAGCTAGTATACCTGTAATCAGCTGATAAAGGACTTACATAAAGGCATCCTAGGATGAACTATGGACAAAGATTCAATTCATACAAGCATTGGTTAATTATTGCTTCTTAGGTATTTAGTACATGTAAAAGCACAAACGGGGGTACATCATACTTATTTTTGGAATATAAGAAACATTAATAGACATGAAGAATTCCTTTAATTCTTCATATTTACATTGTTTTTCCATTTTCATCTTCCATTCTCTCCCCCTCTCTTTTTAAATTGTTGTTTCATTATGAATGCATAGAGTGAAATACACACAAGGAAAATAACTATTTTAAAAATTGAACTCATTTGTAGATCTTAAAAGATAGACTATAAACTAATTTTGCTTTTGCTAAGCACTATAGAGATCAGTTTCTACTAATAAATTTCCCAAAATAAAGTAAAGCATATGTACAGAAGGTGGCGCTGCTCTATCAGGCTGAAGTAGAGCTATGTTGGTCCTCATTCCGTTCAAGTGATTAATTTACATTTTTATACTATTGTGCTGTTCCCAACCACATGTATTTATTGTTTAAGCATCTTGCATCATACTATCTTATACCAGGTGGTCAATAACTCAGTCACAAATGTGATATATCCTTTCGAGTTCGAAAATGGAAAATACAAGTGTCCACTTTTTTCCCTTGAAAGACATCGAGAGAGTTCAAACAAAATATTGGTTGTTCATTCCTGAAAGTTTTTCGAAAGAGAAACTTCACAGATTTCTCCACAAGCATGAGGACAATTTCTTTAAACACTTTTAAACATACCCTTAACAGTTATTTAACCAAGGAATTCTTAAGCATAAATTGCAATCAGATAACTAACAACAGAGAGAGCGAGTGAGAGCAAGAGAGAGAGAAGAGAAGAATCTGATTTCCACTTTGACTTGGACAGAAGCGTAAATTTGGAAGAAATGGATCAGACATGGGCTAAGTTTCCACTGCTGTTCTAAACCTAGAGCTTGTCTGATACTAACAATATTCCAGTGTCTTCATTTGCCATAATTGTATATACCTTTTATGGTTAAAATTTAAGGAAAATTACAATATTGGAAAACATTAATTATGAATGAGAAAATTACAAGTTTTGTGAACAAGGTAATATGTCTGAAAGACAGTAGTAAACCTCCTATGGAGAAGCCAAGTAGGAAAGCTAAAAATAAATGTTTCTAGAAAAGAAACAATTAGTTTAAGTTCGGCAGATAAAGGAAAATTGCACAGTATTGGCAAATGCAAACTGCAATGCCTACAGGTTTTCTTCCCTGTTACTTTTCACTCAGGGTAAGTCTCAGCATCTGAAACACCATAGGGTATGACAGGCCACAGAAAGGTTGACGTTACTTCACAAATGGCCTTTTTGATCCGATGAATATTCCAAAACATTTAAGCAAAGAAACAGCAAGTGCTTTAGTTTTTTCTTATAACATGTTTTTTTGGGAAAAAAATTAGCACCAGTCATTGACAGTCTTGAGACCATGGTGATTTCCCTCTCACCTTTGTGTCTTTCCATACATCACTGTTTACATGACATTTGTTTGTTCTCGTTATGAAGCCATTCCCTGTCAAGGGTGAAGATGGTGTTCCTTCTGCATTACCTAGGCTAAGAAATCATGAAACACGCACACTCACTCTTCCCAGTCCATTTTCTTCTTCAAATTTCCCTGAAGAAATGTGTTCATCTTGTGGTGACACACCCACGGAAGCTGAGGCGCTAGGGGCTCCGTTCAGTGTAGTGAATGCTCTAACACCTCTCACACCAGTTAACTGGCCTGGCAGGCACTTAAGTGCTCTCGCCATGAATTCTATCCCCTGGGCTCTATTCAGTGACAGAGCAAAATAGGAAGAGAACGTTTTAGTTTCTATATAAAAACTTTCTAATACTCCTTAACCCGGGGACCAACATGTAGGGTCTTTCCTCAGGAAAACATAAAATGTGTGTGGCTTAGCTGAGCTTTTCCTGAGCCTTATGAAGTGTGCTGGAAGCCATCCAACCAGTGGCTCTGTTTTCCAGCCTTTACTTGCTTCTGTAATGTCTTAAAGTGCAGCTCTCTGAAGGATTCAAAGAGCGACTGCCAGGTGCCCCCCTCACCTCCTCCACACACCATCTATTTCCTGTACAGGATGTTCAGGTCCTCTGAGCTCAGTGGCTCTTATGTTCCTCAGGAGAAAAATAAAAGAGCCAAATAGCAACCAACTGTAGCAGAGCTTAATGCTTTCTTTCCAATTTCTGAGCCATTTTCTTTTCAGGTGCTTGGTCTTCTTTGCTCATTTGAAATAACTAACTTCTACAAAAGCTCATGGCCATTGTTTCTTTGGCTATCACAACTTTTCAGAAATACAAAAAAAGTAAAGCTAAAAGGCTGTATGTCTGTTAAACTCTATGTAAAGAGATAAGAGAAGAAATGAGTCCAGCTTTCAGGATTCACCTAAGTTAAGAAGGTACTGAACTGTGAGGTCAAGAAATTAAAGTGGCCTTAAAGGAGGATTGTAAAACTCCCAAGGTTGTGAGGAGAGCAAAGACCCTACCCCCCAGCCAACAGGGGCTTTTGTACAAGCCTAAATTTCAGGTAGCATGGAAGTGGCAATGGGTGGAAGAAGGGGACATAGTTGAGGAGGGGATCTGGAGGGTATGGCTATCCCTGCTCAAATATTCATTGCTGTCCTTAAAAAGGGCCTCAACTCAGATAAGGCTACCTATGTGCTCTTCTGAGTGAAGACCCTTTCTTTCAGGGATAACTTTATAACTGACACATCTGAAATCAGATGGGTCACATTATAATAAAGCTTCCTCTTTACATATTTATAGCTAAATTCCTTTGGATGGATATAATACATGGCTATAAGCATGTTTTATGGACTAGACCCCTGCCCATGGAAGGCTTCAAAAAATCTGGACCTATCTTAGGGATGAATGGTACAGAAATGAGGATAATTCCAGACAAACAAGGAATAATTTGGGAATGGAAAGTCCTCACTGAGCCTTGGCTACCCAGAATGTCTTCCTCCAAGCTTTCCTGACCCATGCTCCACCTGCTGTTGCCAGACCAGGAACAGAAAAATCAGTCTGTATGTATTTATCTTACTTTAACAAATACTCACTTCTTTTCCTTACATCCTCTTTTCCCCTCTTTCCACTGCCACCATAAGGAATATACTCATTCTTTGGACAAATGGGACCTCTTATATGCCAAGTCCTACAGGTGATGCCAGCATCTATAACTCATGGCCCCTACCCTCAAGGAGCTTAACATATGGAGAGGAAAGTAAGAAGCATAAATAATGCTGGCAATATAAGGGGGTATATGAAAGGGCAATTGGGATAGCAATAAAACAAATTTAAAAGAGTTAAGAGTTTAGAGCAAGCAAGAGGTGAGTGAAGAGAAGATCACATTTGTTCGTGGTTGTTTCAGTTACTGAACTTTGGAAGAAGTCACACTGCAAAGGGAGTTCAGGAAAGACTGTGTGACAAGCAGGTTGTGAGCGCCCATAAAGTGAGACGTTGTCGGAATAAAGTCTGGGAGGAATGTCTGGTTTGATACAGGTTCATACACAGATGCCACAACCTAATAAACTGGAGGGAACCATATGGGGTACTGGAAGGACAGAGGGAAAGCATTGCACTAACTCGGAAAGAGCAAGAAAAAAATAGAAGTGAATGTTGAGCCAAAGTCATGGAATCAAAGCAATGGAAAATTGGGGGAAGGCAATCACCATAGTAAAAATGGAGGGAATAGGGGTAGGTATGGGTGGGAAAATAGGTTGGTGTAGAGTATATGTGATCAGAGAGTCAGGAGCTAAGAAGAAGCCCAAATCTAGAAACAATGGGTACTGGGAAGGTCAAAGGGAAGCAAAGTCTGTGGAAGGAGCACAGGTATGCTGCACCTTCCAAGGCCTTTACCTCACAGCAGCCTTAAAGGCCCCAAGGGTCATAAAACAAAGGACAAACATGTATATGTATCTTAAAATGTAATTATCTTAATGTCTACTGACCTATGACCAAAGTACATAACCTGCCTCTGTACATTGCAGCTGTATTAGAAATGAGGTACACTGCCCAACTCAAGACAAACTGCTGTGAGAACAAAGCCAGCCTTTGCTCATGTTAAAGGAAACTTGTTTATTTAAACCCTGCCAACCTGAGAACACAGTGTCATAAAACTTTCCAGTCTTGCTCTTAGAAAAATAGCAAAGGAAATGCATCAAAGATATCCTGGTTAAACTTCTCATTTCGTAGCACAAAGCTGAAAGCCTTAAGTAAATTCTGCTAAGACAGATTCCTGGAACTAAATCCATTAATCAAACAAGCCTTATATTTGTTACAGTGCAGAAGTTTTGAATTTGAGTTATACTGAACTGAGAGGAGTCATACACTCACTGTCAACGGGTTTACTTTGTCTTTGGCTTCAAAAAAACCTGTAACCTCAGGACTCTGGCCTGCAAAGAGGCCGGGTATTTGAAAAGAAACTGCATAGGCCATAGGTCATTGAGACAACTGAAGTTACAAATAAGTCTGTATCAGAGAACTCTTGTCTTTCTAATTTTGTTTCCCACCTAAGGTTGAGAAGAATTAGCACAGTTAAGAGTATACTGACTTGTCTGAAACCTGATTAGCAAGCGGCATCCAGAGGGAAGCAGCGATCTATTTCTACCCTGAACTGAACTAGGTGAGGGAGTAGATATCTGGTAATGGTCAAGACCAGTGGAATACAGTCTACTAGATTTTTATTTCCACAAACACAATAGAGCCTCATGTATACAGATTTAACTTCTAAGTGCTGAGTAAGCAAACAAAAACAAAAAACCACCAAAATGTAAACAGAACATTTCTCTGGCCATTCCATTCAATAACCAAATGACTCAAAGTCTCCACATAGAGGATATGAATCTCCCTTTACCTCCTTCCACCATGGTTTCCCTGTGGTGTGAACATCACCATTAAATGAGCAAGTTAAGCAAATTTCCAAGTGTTCTAACCCTTACCCACTCTAGTGAAGCTACTCTTACCAAAGTCACCAATGACTTCCATACTGCTAAATCCAAAGTCATTTCTCAGTCCTCATTTTACTTGATCCACCATAGCACTAGACAAGTACTCCTAAAATGTCTTCTAATCTTGGCTTTCAGGATATCATATTCTCTCAGTATTCCTCCTTCCCAAATGACCACTCCTTATACAACTTTGTTGCTGATTCCTCCCTTTCTTTTGACCTATTAACTCTGGAATGTGCCCAGGTATAATCTCTAGGTCATTTCTCTTTTCTCTGTACACTCAGTCTCATCACTTTAAATACTATCACTGATAATTTCCAAATACATATCTTTTTTGTTTTTAAAGACTTAATTATTTATTTATTTCTCTCCCCTTCCCCCCCGCCCCAGTTGTCTGTTCTCTGTGCCTATTTGCTATGTGTTCTTCTTTGTCCACTTCTGTTGTTGTCAGCGGCACGGGAAGCTGTATTTCTTTTTGTTGCTTCATCTTGTTGTGTCAGCTCTCCTTGTTGTGTGGCACCATTTCTGGGCAGGCTGAACTTTCTTTCACGCTGGGCAGCTCTCCTTACAGGTGTGCTCCTGGCGCGTGGGGCTCCCCTACGTGGGGGACACCCCTGCATGGCATGGCACTCCTTGAGTGCATCAGCACTGTGTGTGGGCCAGCTCCACACAGGTCAGGGAGGCCCGGGGTTTGAACCGTGGACGTCCCATGTGGTAGACGGATGCCCTAACCACTGGGCCAAGTCCGCTTCCCCAAATACATATCTTAAGGCTAAACCACTCTCAAATCCCAGATTCTTATATACAAGCACACAATTGGCATTTCATACTAAACATACCAAACTTGGCATGTTCCAAATGGCTCCCATTCTCCTCCAAACCCATTCTATCCAGACTCTTCCCCAAATTATTGTATGGCCACTCCCATCCTTCCAGTTGCTCAGGCCAAAAACCTTTGAGTCATTCTCGTCTGTGCCTTTTCTCTCATTTTCCCATTCAAACCATTGGAAAACCCTGTTGGGACCACCTTCAAAATATAGCCAGAATCTACCTACTCTTCATCATCTCCAGTACCACGTCTTTGTCCAATCCACCGTCATGTCTTGCCTAGTTAATTACATTGGCCTTCTAACTTGTCTATACCTGGTTATAGTCTTTCTACCAACAGTCTAAATGCAAGTCAGTGTGCTAAAAACAGAAGCTAAATTAGGCTAATTCTCTTCTCAAAATCTTCCAGGTGCACCCTGCTTCTTCACAGAATAAAAACCAAAGTCAATACAAGGGCCCTACCTGATCCTTCCCTTAAATTCCTTCTCTAACTTCATCTTCTGCTCCCTTCCCTTTACTTACTCTGAACCAAATCAGCTTCCTGGCTATTCCTTGAACATGGCAGGCATAATTCTGCTTCAAGGTCTTTGCTGTTTTCTCTGCCCAGTATATCCTGCCCCCAGATATCTCCCCCACATACCTCTTCAGTGTTTTTGCTCAAACGGCAACTTCTCATTTGAGCCTACAATTAACCACTCCACCTAATTGTAATCCTTGCCCTGTACTCCAAAATCCTCTTACTCTGTAAATACAAAATTTGCTGTCATTAACATATTATGTAATGCACCTATTCCTTGTTATTTTTAAATGCCTCTCCCCTACTAGAATATAGGATGGCAAGTATTTTTGTCTGTTTTGTTCATTGATGTATCCCCAGAGTCTATAATACTGCTTGGCAAATAGTAGGTGCTCAGTTAAAATATGTTGAAAGACTGAAAGGAAAGAAGAAAATCATGTTTAATAATGTGGCATTATCTTAATACTATAAAAGTTTAGAACTGAAACTTTAAAAATTTTCACATGATATTTATTTTACCAATGAAGAAAGTCAGGTCCAAAGAATTTAAATGACTTGTCATGTATCCAAGGAAGTAGCAAATCATGGAATTGCCAATTCTCCTGACTTTCAGCCAAGTATTCTGTTATATTATATTTAATTGCACAAACTTTTAGGGAAACAACAGTAGCTTTCTGGTAAGACCAGATATTTTAAAAAATCTAAATATATTATTATTGAAATTCTAAGCTTACAATAAAAATATCTGTATCTTTTCATTATTTACCAAGTTTTTAAAAGTAGCTAGCATATTTAAAAGTTGTTTCTCCTACTGGATTATTATTTTTTAAAAGCCTGATATCGCTGTGGGTTTTTTTTTTCTAGTGACATTCCAAACATTTTTATGTAGAAATTAATGATTTCAGGAAAATTAACATTTAAAACTTTTAATGAAAACTGATGCTTTGTGCTTGAATCTGTACTTTACAAAATAAGATGGACTTGAGGACAAAACCATGGAAATTATTATGTCATCTTGAGTATATGTTCTGAGAACATTAGGACCTTTGTGACTGTGCATGTAAATGTGTACATATATTGAAGAAATTCACTGGATAATAGCAAGAAAAACTGCCTAAGCATTTCCTGTAGGATGTCAGTTTTAGATTAAAGGTAATTAGATCTTTATTTCACTATATTAGACTCCTACTGTTTGCCAAGAATTATGTTAGGCCCTGGACTTTCAAGTTCAAGTCACAAAACCTTGGCATATTTTTTTACAGAGCCAAGCCTAATAGGGAAGATAATATTTAAAACAGCATTTACAATACATGAGAAATTCAGAGATTTAAAATAGTGACCCATGGACATACCTCCTTTGGCCTGCAAATGTTATTTTATCTTACCTTCCCAGTATTTTAACAATTTTTAAAAAGTCAATTATAAACCTTTAAAAATTGGAATATCTTATATAAAATTTAGGTTTATCTGAAAAATCAGAAGGGTTGATAACACTGGGCCTGTATTACCCTAGAGAGATGATTGGCTGGAACTGGAGTGGTGGCCCCTTTTTAGAACACATCCTCCCTAGTTTGCCTCAGTTTCCATCATTTCACTTGACTCATTTACATTACAGTGCATAATGGATATGGGCCTTTGCACTTGTCCCTCTGCAGAAAGTGTGATGATGTCAGGAGAGTGTTAGAATAGCCTGTGGTATGGACATGCAAAGAAGACAACTAACAGTCTGTGATTATTGCAGACTGGAAAAACTAAAAGGTGGGCTCCATGTTAAAAAAAAAATAGTAAAATGTTGTACTAGTCTCAAACCCATAAAGTTGACTTTGGTCTGGGAATAAAGGAAGATGCAAGGAGGTGAAATTTGAGCTGGCAGAAGGTGGAGATGGGCAACCCTTTGAAGGCCCGGCAATGAAAAGCACAAGGTGATTCTCAAAACAGTTCCATATGGCTGGATCATGAAGGAGAGCCTGGTAAGTTGGGAGAAAGTATCAGAGAGCTATGAAAAGGTAAGTGGGAGTAGGGGAAATTAGGACCTTGTAAGATGAGGAATTTTTCCAAACCTGAAGCATTAGGTATGTCTACTTGAGAAACAGTTCTTTAAGATATTAAAGGCAAGTGTTAGGCAAGTAAATCCATTTGCAAAACTTCTTTTAAAATCTAAGCACACCTTTTTCCAGCCAATATTCTGAGGACCACTGATACTTTATGGCTAATTCAATCAGGAATCACTCTGCATGGATTCAAATCCTTGCTTAGCTGCTTACCAGTACTATGATCTTAGACAAGAGTTTTAATTCTTCCTCTATAAAATGTGACAATGTCGGAACTTCCTCCACAAGTTTATTATGAGGTGGAAGGGAGGCAATGCAACACACAGGCTTAGCAAAGTGCTTGTCATCTAATAAGTGTTTGTTGTTATGATTACTTCCTCTTTTTGGTTATCCTTGTTTGATTTGTTTGACCCCACACTCTCCTTTCTTTTTCAAGTCTCACCTGATTTTAACCCCTTGATGCTTCCTATACCTCTGTGAGGACAACGTTAGTACCTTAAGGCACTTTCCCTTTTCTTTCCCTATAAATTATATCCAGTTTCATCTATCTACCGATAGCTACCAATCTTATATTTACTTTCCTAAGTATGTTTCCTTTACCTTGTATATACTGCCTTTAGACTATCTCAGGAAATATAGCAGGAAATATGCTCTACAAGTTAAAAAGAAATTATGAAGGGATGAGAGGAGAACCAAGAAATTCAAAACAAATTCTAACCAATATAACTGCTTAGAATTCCATGATCTACATAGATGTTTAATACCCTGGGGTAAGGGGAAGTTGTGATAACTTGGAGCTAATGTGGTATCATGAAGAAAAGTTACCTCACAGGAACTTCTACTTTTTGACAGGGTTTATAGCTTGGTAGAACAGGAAAATATGTTCAATTGATGTGGGCTATGGGTGGAAGGCTCTTTGTCTCTTCAGAGATAACTAAGTTGTTTGACTTGTGGGTGTGAAACGGTAAGAGGCTGCAGTCCTGCTCTTAGGGACCAGCAGGCTCCAGTCCCAGGAAATGTTTAACAAAGCAAGGGCTATAAACTTTAAGTATTTAGGGGAAATGCAAAAACCAAGGCTTATCTAAAATGTCTGGAGTCCTTGCTAAAAGCTTACCTAAGATGTGGAAGAGATATATGCTAATTGAAGCCTATTGAGAACTGAAAGGGACGATTTGGCCTTTCCTCTCTGTATAAAAGACGTTTGAAAAGCTTGTTCGGGGCTCGGGATTCAAACAGAAAGCTCCCGAGTCCGGCCGGCCGTCAATAAACCATTTTTCCTTCTCAAAATCATTCCTGAGTCCTGGCCTCTCTATTCTCAAATAATTGAACTTCTCTTAAATTCCACAACATTAATGGCGACCACGAAGGGACAAAAATGAAGGCCAGAGACGGTAGCATTTTGCTGCCCCTTCCAAATCCCCGAGGAAGCCGGGAGGACTCGGGTGAACCCCAAATCTGGGCGCCCCTGGATTAAATTTAATCCAGAAAAGATGTGGGCTCCACCAGAATCTTCCCGACAAAATCAAGGGGCAATGGAAGGTCTGAAGAGAAAGATTCTGGGAACGAAAAAGAGCTCCGAACAGGGAAGAAGGTAAGACTCCCCGGGTGAGCAGAGTCTGGAAGGCCCTAGCTTTAATTGCTAGGAAGGGGAGGCTGATCACCTCCCGAGAGAACCCTAGTAGCCCCAGAAGGCTGGGGGGAAGCCGTTCTCTCTAGGCTTGGGAAAAGGAGGAAAGCCGGGGAAAAGCCCTGGTGTTTTGGGTTTGTCTAACTGCATGTTAGAATCTGGTACTGGTCTTATATCCACTAAAGGAGTGGAGTCTCGATTTTAATAGGAAGGGTATTTATAGGTTCGAGTCCTAATATCCTGGAAATTGGTCTAGATTAAGGAAAACAAAACTTGGTTACAGGAAAATGGATCGGCTTTTCTGGTGGAGCTTGGTCTGGGTGTAAAGTTTAAACAGTGGAAAAGTCTAGCTGAAATCTTTTGTTATGGTGCTAATTTGTGAATGAATTTGCTTTATACCAAATGTTAAGTGTTCTGAGGTTTGTGATGGCTGTGGGGGCAGCCGTGGTGAAAATAAATATATAAACTTGTGAGTCAGATTAGTGACCTTTGTGCTTCTGTCTGTGTCAGCTCAATGTTAGTGTTGGAGTTGTGTCCTTACATGAAGTAGAATTACAGCTGAGCTGGAGCCCTCCCTTGCCATTGGCAAGGGGGTGAAATGATTCTGGGGCAAAAGCTGAGGAGTCTAGATGTTTGTGCATGTTCTGGTGTCTTGTCTCTGGTCTGGCCCTTTGCCGGGGCTTGGAGGCCATCTGTGTCCGAGCCAAGCACCCAAGTCTGTTGGGAATGTCCCAGTCAGGGCGGCTGGGTTCCTGGGAGAGTTGCCAAATTTGAGTAGGTTCTGTCTGCCCATTTTGGCTGAAAGCTGGAAAGGGGGGAGCGGCTTGCCCCTTTCCAGTGAGTCCACCCTTCTATTCATAAGCCGCATTCCTGTTTGTTGTGCACCCGACTGCCTGGAAGGGGGGGAAGTGAAGGAGGTGAAAAGCAGAATCAGAATAAATGCAGTAAAGTTCCCTCCTTAGGGTGTCAAAGCCAAAATACGTTTGCATTCTGCTCAGGTTCTTAGAAGGTATTGTAGTAACCTTAAGTAAGAGAATGTGTTCTGTGAAGGTAAACTTTGTATTAAGGGTATAAATAATTATAAAAGTTTTACAAAGCATTGTTTAAGGTATTTAAGTGGCTAATTGCAGAAAGTCATTATTTAACAAAACTGAATTGATAATAATAATAATAAAAGGCAATTTTATAACAAACTTATTTGGCAGCCAATCTCCCCTGCCAACTTGCTTCCAAAAAAACTGTTTCTGGTATTACATGCTACTAAGTATTTAAAGTGAAGAAAAGTTCATTATTTTAACAAACTTGGTTAGTATTAATGGCAATTATATGTTGCAAGACGTTTGCCTGGTAACTTAGTATGTGGGATATATGGAGTGTGTTTTTATTGTTAAGGCAACAGAAGATGATTTTGTCCTAAGATAAAATGATTGATTATTGGAAAGAGTAGAGTGTGGGACAGAACCTGAATGAATACTGAAAGTGTAGAAGGTTTGTGGAAGGGAAATTTTTATGATTAAATTGAGTAAGATCAATATACAAAGAAAATATTTTATCAATAGCTTCTTGTGCTTTAACCTCATCATATCCTCAATGTTTGAAGAAGAGTTCTTTTAAAAGAACATTTTATGTTCTAGAAATCAAATCCTGAAAAGTAGCCTTTTATTTCAAACTAACTGCAAGAGATTTATTCTTTCACTTTAAAGGAAAAATTAAAGTAATGGTTAAGTTCATTTAATATGTTATAAGTTGAATGAAAGGTATTTAAAGGTGTTATAAAATTAATAGGTTTTAAAAAAATTAATAAAAACTGTAACTAAGAGTTAAAATCATTTATAAATGCATTTATATTGTAAAACAGTGGAAAGACAATAACTGAGATTATAGCTGGGTGAATTTAGCCTGAAACTATTATTTAAGTGTAAATTCTACACTAACCTTTCCTTTGTTTATGGTTGCTTCAGGCCTAACCTCGCCCTTTGCCTTTGCCTGTGGTTATTTCATAATTGAGAAGAGCTGGGACATCACTGTCTCCTCTTCTGGTATTAGTAACCCTTTCTCTCATGAATTCAAGTGTAAACTAAATAAATTGCTGCCTGATAGAATAAGGTTAAATGGCCACTGGAGTTTTATTATCTCCAAAATCAAAAAGGGGGGTGGAGGGGGAGAAGTCTCCTGCCTTGACGGTCAGTGTTCCTAAGAGTGGCAATTCATGAGAGAAAGCAGTCTGTCTCCCTGAGGCTTCAAATAGCCTCGGTAAATATATAAAGTTAATCTTGTGGCTTATCCAAAATTCTGCTGATTTCAAAGTAAAGTGTAAAGTTCTGAAACAAAGTGGTGCTGAGGCATTGAGAACATTTTGGTTATTACAATCCATTGAGTGGGAAAGAAAATTCTTGTGGTAAGCTGCATGGTCATAGTGCAAGTTAAGAAGAGTTTCAAAAGTCTTTGAAAAGTTTAAAGTAACTAAAGTCATGTTGTTGTGCCAAACTATTCATGTCTGCCTATTTGCTCAAATTGTTGAAAATTAAATATGCAGTTATATTTATAAATATTCTTAAAGCCCAAATTGAACTAAGCAGGATGAAAAAGTCATAGAAATCTGATTATGGAAACAATTGGGAAAGGGCCTCCTCTTTGCAAGAGCTTTTAAGGCAAGACTTCGTGTGGCAGATTAAACCTATCTACTAGGCTAGGGAATTAAGAATCAGTTTGCCTGGTAATTTCCCAGTTTAAACCTTTGTCAGCCATAAATTGGAAAAAAACAAAACAAAGATTAGGTTAATTTTCACAGAAGAAAAATGTTGATGTAACCCGGCGGCCTGCTGCCTCAGTCTCCCACTCCCGGGTTGGACAGCAGTGGAGGAGACCAGTTTAGGCCAGTCCTATGGGCAGTGGAAGGATGCCCAAGAAGGAGCTAACTAAGTCGGTGCCATTTCAGCACTAAATTCTATTCCTTATTTGAAAAAGGGGGGAGCAGGTAAAAACTAAAATGGTTGGAATGTGATAGAGGAAGCAGTTAAATCAAACTTTTGCGTGGGAAAGTTAAATCTCAGATAAGCTGTAACTTCTGAAGTATCCAATCTATGGAAAAACAGGAAGAGCTTGCATGCTAGGCTTAGGGGTATAAATTGTGTCATTTTTCTTTGTTCGGGGCACCAGCCATATCTGGCTCTGCGCCCCTTCTTGCAAGATTGAGAATAAAGTATTTTCTTCTCCACAATCTGGTGAGCCTTATTTTCTTCCAGAAGATTTCTTTCCAACAAAATAAGGTAATTAGTGGCTCTATTAACAAATTTCAGTAAGTAAAGGAAAGTCCATAAAAACTATGGAGAGATCTTTCCTGGGTTATGATTTTAAAAAAATTAAGTAATTGTGTAATGTGTTTTAAAACCTGGTAGTCAGTATGCATGTGTTTTAAAACCTGGTAGTCCGTATGCTTTTAATTTAATAATTTTGATAACTTAAAGAAAAGAAGTTTTCAGCTTCCTGTAAGGGAAAAAGAGAACATTCCTTGCATAAACTATTATGGTTTCAATTTTATTTAACTTGAGTGTAATCTCCCATAGTTAATTTATAAACTAAATTAACATATGTACAAAATCTTTACAGTAATGAAAATTGTAAGTGAAAATTGTAAGTTCACATTGGTGAAATTAGGCTAAAGGGAAAAGATTGTAGATATGCTCTCTTAAATAAAGAGTAAATTTCTTTCATTGGTAATTGTAATTTAGTAAGTTTATTTAAACATGAGGTGTCTAGTCAATGCGGTTATAGTCAATTATAAAGAGTTTGTAAAACATCTTCCAAACTGAAAATGTTTAAATAGTTCTAGTTGTAGAAGTTATTGTTAACTAAAGAAACTTAGATTGGTATTGGTAGCAGAAATAACTTCATGATAATAAACCTGTCTGAAGGCCACTGCAAAATACACATTTAAGTAAATGGTAATAAAAAGTTGTCTTGATTCTATTGGAAATATTCTGTTTTCAATCTAACAATGAAAAGTATTTTTCCTCTATTACTAAAGTAAAATACCTACTGTTATCTTCATAGTAAAATTGTGTAAGTAAATAGTCATTTGATATATGTATTGCGTTAAGTTGTTTAAAATATATATAAAACAAGGAATAAACTTTAACATTGTCAAACTCTTGTGCATTCGAACCAGGCCTTGTATACATTACAGGTGGCCTCTCCATGTGAGTTATTGGCTAGGCTGGTCACTGACCCCTCAATTAAAAATATGTGCTATATCAGTCTCTGGTTCTGCTCCTGAAGTCGATGGAAACTATATTGCAGTTTCAAGCTCCTGCAGCCAATAATGACTCGGTACAGCCAAGTGTACAATGGATATCGCTTCCAGACTGGCACTGTTCCATGGTGCCAGAGAGCGCTATGCACCAGGCTAGTAGAATACTGGAAAATCTCTGGAATACTGGAAGGATGCTGCAACTTGCTCACTGCGTTGAAGAACATGCTAAGTGGAGCCATGATACCAGGAGACTGTAAGTAAAACTTAAACACAATTGGCATTATGGCCTGCTCTCATGGAGAGATAACATGTAAAGTATTACAAACCTGAAACTCAAAACTAATAATGGCAACACTGAATCCTTATGCATTAAGTAATACATTAGTTAATATTAAGTGCTGTACTTTTATCCTGTACTAAATATATGCCTAATAATTGTAATGTTATCTTTTCTATTTTGGATCAAGTGCAGAAGTATATTAGACATGTTAAATTCCTGGTAAAATCATTTTCTAAACAGTTAATAACATGTCTATAGAATAAGGTGGCAGTCTCAGCCAGACTCAGTTAGCAAAAGTGAGGCTTGCTTGCTGATGGTGAGTCACCTATTGAACAAGTCAAAATTGCTAGAAATTGTACAATGAAAACCAAGGTGTATAAAATCTTTATTCTGTAGTTCTGATCACTCCCACAGGTGAAAACTAAGAGTATTTCCAAATTAGTGTTCTAATCCTGAGTGAAGCCAGTTGCCCAAGGAGTGCCAGTTCACCAGGAGCATCTGACAGAGTGAATGAGTGTCAATCATTGAACAGCTTGGAATGTGTCTTCAGACAAAGCTAAGTGTCTGTTGCAATTTCTCTCTAAAGATGGATAACTTAAAAAAGAATATATATGCTGTTCCCACCAGCTTTTAAGGAATGCCATCTTTATAGGCATCTAATCTTGTCTATCTCTGTAATCCAATGTGTCCTCTTTTAAAAACGGGTATTCCAAATTTTTAATTAAGTTTGTTTCTTTCAGAGTGAACATCTTATTAACCATATGAAAACTTCATCCAACTTCGTACAGAATGCCAGATCCATCTTCCTCCAGTTAGAATAAATTAAAGAGTTTTACACCTTATTAGGCAATGACTACAGCCCATGGCCAGCAGGAAGCAGTTACAGAAAAGAGATCGTCTCCCTTCAGCATCCCTTTTAAATTAAAGGTGTAAACTCTTTAAGAGTAAAATAAAAGTAATAGATGGATCTGGAACCTGACTGGAAATCCACGTGAGTGCCAGTGGCAGCAGAATAACTGCGGGAGGCCCCTGCCCAAGATTCTGCTGTCCAGAATGAAAAGTTCTAAACTTCTAAAAACGGTCCTTGATGCTGTACTAAAGACTGATAAATAATCAGTCAAGACAACAAACAGTCATCCACCTCATAGCTACAACAATAATTATGCCAAAGCTTAGCAAGTAAACTTTGACAAAGGGGGGGAATGATGTGGGCTATGGGTGGAAGGCTCTTTGTCTCTTCAGAGATAACTAAGTTGTTTGACTTGTGGGTGTGAAACGGTAAGAGGCTGCAGTCCTGCTCTTAGGGACCAGCAGGCTCCAGTCCCAGGAAATGTTTAACAAAGCAAGGGCTATAAACTTTAAGTATTTAGGGGAAATGCAAAAACCAAGGCTTATCTAAAATGTCTGGAGTCCTTGCTAAAAGCTTACCTAAGATGTGGAAGAGATATATGCTAATTGAAGCCTATTGAGAACTGAAAGGGACGATTTGGCCTTTCCTCTCTGTATAAAAGACGTTTGAAAAGCTTGTTCGGGGCTCGGGATTCAAACAGAAAGCTCCCGAGTCCGGCCGGCCGTCAATAAACCATTTTTCCTTCTCAAAATCATTCCTGAGTCCTGGCCTCTCTATTCTCAAATAATTGAACTTCTCTTAAATTCCACAACACAATGACATGGGATATTTGACCCTTTATTAGGCACATCATGGTATGCTTATGAAAGATGGAGAAACATAAGTCATGTGATAATATCTATGGATGGATATATAGCTGGTTGAAGACATGGCCCCAAAGGGTAGTAATTAAAAAATGTTATTTCTTTTAGTGATTTTTAGTGATTGTGCCCCACACATTTATATTTAGCTGTTTCCCATTATTTTAATTTTACTTCTATGCATAGACAGGGCATATTTATTAAATAGGAATGTAATAAAACTGAGGAAGATATGATGGGTGAAAGAAACAGGTATTTATTAGTGTGTACTCAAAAGGACATCATACTGTAGTCAATTGTTTAAACATCCAGCTCTTTCTCTGGACTTGAGATAGGCTGTGTCTGAATCATTCTCATTCCCTTAATATTTAAAAATGTCTGGCATATAGTGGTGCTTAAATGCAGTTAAAAAAAAAAAACTAGACCAAATATACATTTATATATATACTATTACAACCCAAAATAGCAAAATATATATTCTTTTCCAGTGCTCATGGATATTTTCCAGGATAGACCATATGCAGGGACATAAGTCAGATCTCAATAAATTTAAAAACATCGAGAGGAGTGGATGTAGCTCAAGTGATTGAGTGCCTTCTTTCCATGTATGAGGTCCTGGGTTCAATCCCTGGTACCTCCTAAAAAAAAAAAGACATTGAAATTATACAAAACACTTTCTCTGATCATAATGGAATAAAGTTGGA
Source organism: Dasypus novemcinctus (assembly GCF_030445035.2). Taxonomy (NCBI): domain Eukaryota; kingdom Metazoa; phylum Chordata; class Mammalia; order Cingulata; family Dasypodidae; genus Dasypus; species Dasypus novemcinctus. The sequence goes on along the minus strand of NC_080673.1, from coordinate 51,694,281 downwards.
AATTAATGACAATCAGAAAAAGGGAAAGTTGCAAATATGGAGATTAAACAATACAATCTTAAATATTCAATGTGTGAAAGAAGAAATTGTAAGAGAAATTGGTAAGTACCACATGATAAATGAAAACAAGAACACAACATATAAAAACTTATGGGATACAGCAAAGGCAGTGCTGGGAGAGAAATATATAGCCCTAAATGCCTACATTAAAAAAGAAGAAAGAACTAAAATCAAAGAACTAACTACATACCTGGAGGAAATAGAAAAAGAACAGCCAACGAAACCCAAGGCAGCCAAAAGGAATAACAAAGATTGGAGCAGAAATAAATGAAATGAAGAATAAAATGACAATAGAGCAAATCAACAGAACTAAAAGTTGGTTCTTCAAGAGAATCAACAAAATGGATAAATCCTTAGCTGGATTAATAAAGAAAAAAAGAGATAAGATGCAAATAAATAAAATCAGAAATAAGAAGGATGGCATTTCTGATCTGTGAGAAATAAAAGAGATCGTTAAATGATACTATGAACAACTGTATGCCATCTACTAGACAATGTTCACAAAATGGACAAATTTCTGGAAGCATATCAACAAATCACACTGACTCTAGAAAACTGAAGACCTCAACAAACTGATCACAAGTAAAGAAACTGAAAGTCATCAAAAACCTCCCCAAAATGAAAAGTCCAGGACCAGATAGTTTCACAGGTGAATTTTAACAACGAAATAAAGAAACTCTAATACAAAATCTTGCTCAAACTCTTCCAAAAAACTGAACAGGAGGGAATGTTACCAAACTCACACTATGAAGCCCATATCACTCTAATACCAAAGCCAGATAAAGATATTACAAAAAAAGAAAATTATAGACCAATTTTTTAAATGAATATAAATGCAATAATCCTCAAGGAAATACTTGTTAACTGAATCCAAAAACGTATTTAAAAAATTATACATCATGATCAAGTGGGCTTTATACTAGGTATGCAAATGTGGTTCAACATAAGAAAATCAATCAGAGTAATATACCACATTAGTAAATGAAGAAGAAAAATTTCATGATCATTTCAATGAATGCAGAAAAGGCATTTGATAAAATATAGCATACTTTCTTGATAAAAAACACTGTGAATGATAGGAATAGAAGGAAACTTTCTCAATATGATAAAACCCACAGCTAACATTTCACTCAACAGTAAAAGACTGAAAGCTTTCCCACTGAGATCAGGAATAAGACAAGGATGCCCTCTCTCTCCATTGTTATTCCAAATGGTGCTAAAAGTAGTAGCTAGAGCAATTAGGCAACAAAAAGAAATAAAAGGCATCCAAATTGGAAAGGTAGCAGTAAAACTTTTGTTATTCACTGATGATACCGCCTATATTTAGAAAATTCTGAAAAACACACACACACAAAGAAAACTATTAGAACTTACAATTTGAGCAAAGTGGTGGGATACAAAAATCAAAAGCATTTCTATACACTATTAATGAGCAATTTATACATCAGAAAAGTCAGAAAAAATTCCATTTATAATAGCAATTAAAAGAATCAAATATGTAGGAATAAATTTAACAGAAGGCATAAAGGACCTGTATTCAAAAAACTATAAAACATTGTTCAATGAAATCAAAGTTGATCTAAATAAATGGAAGGATATTTTGTGTTCACAGGCTGTAAGACTAAATATCATTAAGATGCCAGTTCTATCCAAACTGATCCACAGATTTAAAGCAATCTCAATAAAAATTCCAATATCCTTCTGTATAGAATTGGAAAAGTCAATTATCAAATTTATCTAGAAGGGTAAGCATCTCTGAATAGCCAAAATATCTTTAAAAAGAAAAATGGAGGACTCTCACTTCCTGACTTTAAAGCATTTCTAGCTACCATGATAAAGACAGCATGGTGTTGGCATAAAGGTAGACAGACTGACCAATGGAATCAAAGCAAGAGTTTGAAAATAGACCCTCACATCTATGGTCAAGTGATTTTTGACAAGGCTGTCAAACCCAATCAGCTGGGTTAGGACAGCCTATTAAAAAAATGGTACTTGGAAAAAAGGATATCCATATCTGAAAGAAAGAAAGAGGACCTCTATGTTACATCTTGTACAAAAGTTAATTCAAAATGGATTAAGGACCTAAGTATAAAAACTAGAACCACAAAACTCCTATAAGAAAATGTCTGGAAATATATTCAAGATCTTGTGGTTGGTGGGGTTTCTTAGACCTTACACTGAAAACATGAGCAACAAAAGAAAAAATAGATAAATAGGACTGCCTCAAATTTAAACACTTCCATTTCAAACAATTTTGTTAAGAAAGTATAAAGACAGCCAACTTAATGGGAAAAAATCTTCAGAAACCAAATGTCTCATAAAGGATTTATCTCCATGTTATATTATATAAAGAGATAATACAACTTAATGACAAAAATGACAAGTAACCCAACTGAAAAATGTGAAAAAAAATTGAATAGAAAATTTTCCAAAATGGAAATACAAATGGCCAAAAGACACAAGAAAATGTGTCAGACATCACTAACTATATCATTTCACATCATACAGAATGGCATTATTTAAAAACAAAACAAAAAAACTAAAAGTGCTAGAGAGGATGTGGAGAAATAGGAAAATTCTTTCACTGCTAATGTGAGTGTAAAATTGTGCAGGCTCTGTGGAAGACTATTTGGCAGTTTCTCAGGAAACTAAATATAGACCTGCCAGATGATTCGGCAATCTCACTATTAGGAATATATTCAGAAGATCTGAAAGCAAGGACATGAACAGATATTTGCACACCGATGTTCATAGCAGCATTATTCACAATCACAAAAAGATAAAAACAACCTAGTGTCCGTCAACAGAAGAATGGCTAAGCAAGATGTGGTAAATTCATACGATGGATTATAATTCAACAATAAGAAGAAATCAGTTGGAGCAGCACATGACTACATGAAAGTAACTTTAGGATATTATGTTGAGTTAAATAAACCAGACACAAGAGGATGAATATTGTATGGTCTCACTTACGGAATTGGACTCTGAAGTGTAGTTTTGTGCAAGATAGACTGTGGGATGAGAAGGGGGAGATGATGCTGGATATATGCAGAATGTTTAATAAGATCAAATGTAAATATGTGGTAATGGTTGGACTTGACATATCATATTATAATGAATGTAACAAACTATTGATTTATGGATGTGATTGTGGCTGAAATGAGTAGTCTAGGGAGATAAATATTAGTTGGAGGACAGCTGGAAGATAATATAGGGGATGTATAACAATGATTTTGGGCAGCAGATGAGGACTGTGGTTTATAATATAGGTATGCTCTACTACAAGATGTTAAGAATGTGGTGATATATGGGAAAATATAAATAATGTAATTTATAGTCTATAGTTAACAACATTGCAAAGTTTTTGCGGCAAAAACAAACTTGGTACTGTATTAATGCTAATGGTAAAAAAAAAGAATACGGGGTTTGGTTTGTGAGATATGAATATGATTAAGCATTTTTTTCTCTTCTTCATTTTTTTATATTAATAAGGAGACCTTGGCTATGTCATTTGACTAATCTGTGTCATTTATCTTTCTGGACACTAAAGGAACAATTGGGTTAGTAGTTGGAATTAGATGATATAGAAGTGACTGGACAGAACTTTTTAGGAGTAATGCTTTCATAACTTGTTGAGCTGCCTTTTTCTGTTCTTTTATTTTTTTGAATTTGAAATAGTTATTTAAATGCATCTGAAATCTCAAAGTCTGAAGGATAGGTCAAATTTACAGATAACAGAGTTAATATTAAGATTTGATTCTCAAAATAGCTAATGTGAGTTTAGATGTCATTAATAGAACAGTATCTGAAAGTAGTGGCCCTCCTGTGTAACTCTAATTATGGAACTGCATTGGGATCACTCTGCTTAGTTCTGGGAGCCACCAAGACAAACAAAGAAGGCTCAAAGAAAAGCAACCATTGGAATTTCTTAGAGTCATTCCTTTGAAAAATGACCAATGAGTGACAATTCCAAAAGAACATGATGATTGTTTTTAGGTACATACTACATTATAACGTGCAAAAAAAAGGAAGTTAACTTGTGTTTGTTGCAAAGGATTAGATCTGGGCTAGTGGGTAAAATTAAAGGAAATATTTTTGGATCAACACCTGGCATATAGAGCAATAGAAAATAAAAATGATTTTCTGTCACTGGAGATATATCATAGGCTAGGTGAAAATTGGCAGAGATGTTGTACTTGAGGTTCATAAAATAATTTAGAAAGTTTAACTATATAATCTTTAGGATCACATCAAAATTGAAGATTCATATATTCAATGATTTTATTTATAATTTCCCAATTTACTATGAAATTAAAGGCAGGGGTTGCTACATATACAGTAGATGTTTCATAAATGTATTTATCTGTCCTAAAAGTGAAAGAACAATCTTTGTTCATTAAGAAAATACATGAATATTTTATAAGCTATAAAAGTCTGAGACAGTTATTCTATTTGTGTTCAGAACAGTAGAGAAAGTTTTAATTTTCTCAGCACTGTTTGTATTAATCCCATAGAGAAATTTATGAAATTAATAAAAGATAGATTGTAAAACCCTGGTTCTAAACGTGAAAATAAGGGATGGTGGTGAGGAAATAAAAACTGACTCTCCTTGGGTTAACTTAACCTGTGGGATGTAAAAATGTATCACAATATAAAACACAATAATAAAAATTATGTGAAACAACGAAAATTCCAGAAATTGATTTAAAATATTTGTAGAACTTAATATTCGATTATTAGTGGAAATACTAGTGAAATCCAAATAAGGTCTATAGTTTAGTTCCTCATCTCGTACTGGAGTTAATTTCTTAGTTTTGAACATTGTTCTGTGGTTGTTTAAGATGGTGACATTGGGGTAAGCAAGATGAAGGGTGCCTGAGAACCCTTTGTACCATTTCTGAAACCATTCTGTAAGTCAAAAATTATTTCAAAATGAAAAGTTAAAAAATATATACAGTAAGTATTCCTAACTCAGACTAAGTATTAGTAATTCCACATCTAGTATTCTAACTTAGGAGAAAATACACGACATATAGTTAAAGACATATATTCAAAGATGCTTATGTTTTAATTGCAGCATTATTGAGAATAACCAGATGTCTAAAATAGTGTTTTCTCTTTGGATGGATTAATTTATAGTTATATCTTCTATTCTCATTTTCCAGAGGATGCTTATGAGGAATATTCATAACATAATGTCAAATGTAAAAGCAGGATTTCAAAACATACATCTAGGGGCTCAGATGTAGCTCAAGTGGTTAAGTACCTGGTTCCCATATCTGAGGTCCTGAGTTCAAACCCCAGTACCTTATAAAAACAAACAAAATAACCACCTCTCATTGTGGAGCAATGTAGCTCGGGGTTGAGCACCTGCTTCCCATGTATGAGGTCCTGGGTTCATTTCTCGGTACTTCCAATAAAAAAACAACCAAAAACCCTCCACATACATCTGTATTTAAACTGTATACTCATTTGGTTAAAATATATGTGTGCATGTGCATGTGTACATATGCTGGAAATGTTCAAAATGATTAAGTCTGGTTGATATAAGAAAGTAGAGCCATATATAATCTTATTTGTTTTTTCACAAATTTTCTATCTTTTTTAATATAAAATTTATAAATATAGGCGAATCGGGTTACATATCATCAGTGAACAGATATCCCATATCTCTTTATCAGAAATTGTTTGAGAAATAGTATTGATAAATACATGATTCTAGATGATTCATCTGCTTTTATATTAGATCAAAAGACCATTACTAATTTCTTTACTCCATTGTCTTATAAGACAAAAGTCAGTGTAGAAAGAGTGCATTTTTTTCTAATTTAAGAGAAACACTATTATAAGAATAATAGACAGAACTAATCAGTCCTCATCCAAATATGCAGTGACATTTATAATATACTTAAGTATACCTGAGCAGAGATTCATTTGTAAAATATTTATTTACATTCTGTGCTAAACATTTTCTTTTATGTATTAATACTAGTATACTTTTCATAACATTTACTCAGTACACAATTTTATAACCTGCAAAATGATAAAAAGCTTTAACTTTGAAGTGACAATATTTACTATATTAAATCATCTTCAGTACAATGTAATATTTATTTTATATTGTCTTAACTGCTAAAATGCTATCTATCACACAAAAAAGAATTGATAAAATAAACAAGGACAATAAATAAATAAAATCATAAAAAATATATATAATGATATATATAATGATATAAAAAATCAGTTAGAAGGCAATATGCTGTAATTCGACTCTAACCATCCACAAAGCTGACTCATTTGCTAAAACTTCTATCTGATTTTAGACTATTTTCAAAAATGCCTCATTTCAAATAAAAATGATTCATCTAATTTTACAGATAATTTACTAACCAAATATTTTGAATTTTTAAAATGTATTTTTGATCATGTAGATACAATTTTCTGATAAATGCAAGTTATGAATAAAAATAAAATGTATCGTTCTTTCATATTATTTTTGAATTTTATTCTCTTCAATGAGAATTTTTGGGAGTATTGACAGAAAAAAATGCAACAAATTGCAGTGTCCTTTAGTTTGTTTCTACTAAAAAAATATGTCTTCAAAACCTATCAATGGATAGAATAAATCACTAAAATGAATTCTGCATACTTACTTCGTTTACCAGAGCCCATCACATTGTCTGACTTATAGTTGATAGTCAATAAATGTTCAATTAAAGCAAATGGAAATACTCTATTTCTTTATGGCATAGTTACGACAGACTTTCTTTTTGATTTATGTAAATTTACAGAACTGGACTCAATTTGTTAACTAATAAAACTGATATTATTAAAAAATAAAATATCTATATATAGTTAGACAAGGTAAGCATGAACATGAAGATTAGCGTAAACTTTTCACCTCTGTGAATGTACTGTAGAGGAAAAGGGACCATCCACAATAAGAAAACTTCAAAAAGCCATAGTTTACAAATTTGATTTAGAAATTGTTCTACAGTTCATCAGGTGGTGAGAGATTGATGTTTCATATAATTAAAACTCTTGATGAAAATGTGAGTAATGAAAAATCAGGAAAACAAATTGTGAAAACATAAATTTAATTTTATAAGTGCTCATATTTTCTTATGACTCATTTGCTTAAAGCAAAAAGAAAAACAGATTCAGAAGAAAAGGGTAGGATAGAACTCTCCAAACTTTTCCAAATGCTTAAGATCCCCAGTAAAAGAGCTGTCACAACTCAAACAGCAGGTCATATATTCATAAAGAAAGGCAGAAAATTTCATCTTGGTTTTTGTTTTCAACATTAATCAAATTAATAACAAAAATTTTAACAAAAACTACATCCTATTTGTCACTTACATGGACAAAACCATGGTCAAAATTTTGCTCATTATATTTGTTAGCCAATCTTCTAATAAGTCATACGTTTGAAAGTATCTGTTTATATCTATCCATAGACACACATACACTCAGATGTGCTTGTGTATATGTATATCCAGGTGTACTTATACATGTATCTATGAAAACATAGCCTTATATATGTCTTTAGAATAATGCATAGGCATATTCCTCAGAATCAAACCATTCTATATGTGTTTAAGATAATTCACAAAAATATTTCTCAAATAAAGCAAAAAGCATTCTATCATATTGTATTCTGTTCAGGAACCATTTTGAGATACAACATCCTGATAGATACCAGAGTTGTTAAGAGTTGAAGGCAGTTGCTTGTTTTTCTCACTAATAAAGTTTTGGAGGATCTGTAAATGTAGATTAAACTATGTCAGACCCTTTAAAAGAAATGTTGTTTTTCTTTCAGGAAGGTTTTTATGTAGCAAAAGAAAAGAAAAAGAAAAAAAAAAAGCATTGCAAGCAGTTCTATAAACACAACTGAGATGCAATTTGATAAATAGCCTTCCATCATCCAAGCCAGAGCAGTGGAAAAGCATGCTATCAGCACTTTCATCAAAGGCACTATTGACTCCTCTTTTTCTATCTCATTTTGTCATGACTTTTTTCCTTTTATTTACTCAGCCAATGATTGGGGGAAAAAAATGATTCCTTACCCTTTGGGTGAGATGTGATGGAGTCGGCTTGCGCAGGGTCCTGTCCTCCATCTTTGCTGCTGCCGCTGCCCTCACTGCCGCCGTTTGTTTCAGTCAGCCTATCCACCATAGCGATGATGCAGTTCAGGCTCTTCCCCACATTGGCCCACACCCTGTCCTGAAAAGAGCATCAGTATCACTACACATTTTTATTGCAAACACAAAATAGGGCAAAGTATGATCAATCCATTTTAAAGAAACAATAGAATGTAGACTGAATTATTAGCTATAGAACCCCATTAATTCACCCATCCAGAAGTCAATTTTCTTTTAATAAGGCAAAATTAAGTGTTACTATCCTTTAATTTAGTACATTGTTTTTGCTGTGACATAAAAATGATGTACCTTACAATATTAATTCATGATTAAGTACTAATTATGACCTTTTAAATTGATGATATCTACTTTCTTTACCGACACTTAGCAAGAAAGCAGAAACACCAAAAATTTTAAAGAATGGCCACCATTTGCATTAGAAATTTTTTAAAGTGTGGTCTTCGAATCACCTCCATCAGAACCATCTGGAGTACTAGCCTGAGATTCCTAAGTCCCACCAATTCAATCTGGATCACTGGAGAGAACACTTTCTAAACTGAAATTCTGCCAAGCACCCCAGGTGCTTTTGACCACACTAAGAATGGGGAAGTCTTTCACTATTAGATGTCACAGAAGTCATTTTGGCATTTCTCATTTCCTAGGAAGTAGCCGCTACCACTAAGTGGTCTCTTTGCTACTAATCTTCCCAATTCTTGGTTAGGGGGGAGGGGAAGGAATACATGGAACTGAATTCATTGACTCATAAACATTGCTATTAATTTTTAAATAAAAATTTAAAATAAAGCTATGATGACAGCCTGCCATCCTTGGCTTCCCTTATTGTTGCTCTGGCTTCCATCATTGAGATGGAAGCACCGATTTCCCGTCTCTCTCTCCAGGCATGAGAATCAAAAAGGGTTTATAAGGAAGCAGATTTGGCTCAATGGTTAGAGCATCTGCCTACCACATGGGAGGACCAAGGTTCAAACCAAGGGCCTTCTGACCCATGTTGTGAAGTTGGCCGACCCGCAGTGCTGATGTGTGCATGGAGTGCCTTGCCATTCAGGGGTGTCCCCCACGTAGGAGCCCCATGCGCAAAGAGTGTGCCCCATAAGGAGAGCTGCCCTGCACGAAGAAAGCATAGCCTGTCCAGGAGTGGCACCACACACAGACAGCTGACACAGCAAGATGATGCAACCGAAGGAGACACCGATTCCCAGTGCCATTGACAAGAATACAAGTGGACACAGAAGAACACACAGCAAATGGACATGGAAAGCTGACAACTGGGGGGCGAGGGAGGCGGGCAGGAAGGGGAGAGAAATTTTTTTAAAAAATCTTAAAAAAAAAAAGGGTTTATGGTGTTTTCCCTGTATCGTACCATAAAGCAATCCTACAGCAGGTGCTTTCTCTTTAACAGAAGTATTCCAGGCATCTGAGTATGAGTTAGAGCAAATATGGTACTCAATTTTAATAACTTTTTCAATGAGTTGTACATTTTTCTGCAAAAGTTAATTTTGCTTGTTTCTAAACATATCTGCTAATTTTGGGTAGGACATACCCAAATATAGTTGAATTTAGACTATATGCTGGTTGTTTTATAAGGACTTAGTTGAAATAATTCAGCTATACTAAAATGTAGAGTGTATGGTCATGGGCATAGTTTCACTGAAGGGGTAATATGGTTTGGCAGAAAAGCAATATATTCAAAGTCAGAAAAGATAGGGTTGAGATCCAGTCATGTGACATCCTATCTAGGAGAACTTGGGAAAAGCACCTCATTTCTGGGGAGATGCAGCTGTTTCACCTATAAATTAGAATGATAATTCTTGCCCTGCCTACAGCAGCATGTTGCAGTTCGAGCCAAATGACGTAATTTCTGTGAAAGCACTGTGTCAAATTATTACAATCTGGCCAAATCACATCCAATTCTTGCTGACTTTCAAATGAATCAAGCTTGCTTTTCATCATCCTGTAATCTCAATTGTGAATTATGCTATTAATCACAAATAGTCATAACAATCTTTCCCCAAAGGCAAAGGATTACAAGCACTTTCCCTCTAAGGGAAAGTAAGCCACCAGTCACATCCACAGATTACATCATCCTCTGCCTCTTGCCTGAGAAAATGAGATGGTGGTACCTCTCAGCCATGACCCAGGACAGCTAAGTAAGCTCACCTCTTCCAGGCAGAAATGCTGGGGAAGGTAAGGAAGTCCTGACATCATTCATATTATGATTCAGTGAGGAGCTTACACTTCAGACCACAATACCAAACTTAACAGCCTCTATTCTGAAGATGCTTTAATCACCACCACCAACTGTGCCTTTAAGGCTATTAAATAGAAAAATGAAGCAACTCCCCACCTAATACTGGCAATAAACACTGTTACTGAGGGAAAAAGGGAAGGGGGTTCCTCTCAATTTTCTAGATTAGCTGTGTTCATGATGTAAGTCTTCAACTCTCTTCCTGTTGCCCATGTTGGAAGGGACTTTATGCTTCGATCTAAGATCAAGTAGTATTGCCTGCTACCTTTCCCATGTGAAGGAAGGTAAGGGATGAATTACCTGCTCTTAATCAGGCATCTGAAGAATGTGAACATGTGTATTTACAAGAATGAGTCATCATTCACACACGCAAATATATCATTCTTTTTCCTTTTTAAATACCTCAATTTATAGGATTCCACTGGCAGAAAAAGTAACATTTGGAAGCCAGTAGAGAGATCTTTATTAGTTTGAGGAGCACAGAGAAGCATGTTCATTGTCCAGATCCAACAACCATATTGTAAAGAGTGATGGATAAACAGTAGAAATACATCTAAGTGGTTAAATGCATAGAGGAGACATGAGTTGTGAGGATGTTGAAGTGTAGGGGGATGAGCAGAATTTCTTTTGTAATACTAATCTTCTGTTCATGCATATCAAGTATTGATTGAAGGCACCCTCTGCAGGAGATTCTGAGCAATTCATTCTACTCTTTGTTACTTGGAAGCTCTCACTTAGCTGGTGGTGAAAGAACTCAGTGCCTGTCTCCTCACTCTCCTAGCACTGCATAGACACTTCCATTATGGCATTTACAGAATGAAGTTATTGATTTGCACCTCTGTTTCCAGCACTAGGCTGTGATTGTTTTGAAAGCTATGCCCTTAGTACACAGCACAGGGCCTGGCACTCAATAACTTTCTTTTTAATGACCAATTACAGAAGGCCATTAGTTTAATTTTTTTACCTGCCCCCCCCCCCAAGATGGCTCCTTTGTCTGTTTGCTCATTGTTTGCACTTTCTGTCTGCTCGTTTTTTTTCTTCTTGTCTGCTGGTTGCTTTTTGCTCATTGTCTGCTTGTTGCCTATTTATTTTTTCTTTAGGAGGCACTGGGAACTGAACCAGGGGCCTCCCATGTGGGAGGTGGGTACTCAAATACTTGAGCCACATCCACTCCCCCTCAATAATTTTTGTTGGAAGAAAGGAAGGAAGAGCAGCAGAGAGGGAGGGAAGGAAGAAGAGAGGATCAATCCATCCAGAGATAGATTTGCACTAGTATTTATATTCACCTGAAATAAACTCTTTATACCTTAAAAACCACTTTATAAGTTAATATTACTGACCCAGTCTGTATAGATGAGAAGACTCACATAAAAGAAGTGAAATAACATTCAATAAAAAATAGTACAACTGGACTAGAAATTCAGGTCTGTTTGACCCCAAAGACTTGACTCTTTCCCTGTGATTTCCCATGGGACTGTGGTACAGAGTAGAAATTCCTCTTGGTGATATTACCAGAACTCCGGGGACAGACTAGACAGAAGTAGATCAGGAGAGGGAATGATGGATCAGGGAGAGGTCTGTGACAACTCACAGAGGCAAGATTAAGGATCAGTTATCGGAGATTTAAAAATGACTATAATGACAGGTCCTAGACTAGAAGGTGAGTCTACGAGTTGGTCACATGTACCCCTACATCCATGATCAAGGGTGCCCTACAATAAGTGATAGAGCAATCACTAATCTAACTGGTCAACCGTCTCAGGACTAAGGAAACAGTGGCTGACAAAAATAAAGGATAGTGTCAGCATAAAGACCCTAAGTCCATTCAAGTGACCACGATAAAAAGCAGAGAGTGAGTTACAGTGAGGAAAGATGATATTCCAATTCCTAGGAGACTAGGGTGCAAGCAACTCAATTATTTTGAAACTGAGATGCTAAAGATGGGTAAGCAAGATTCCTGAAGATGCTATTTGACCAAGGGACTTTGAATACCTGAGTTCTTTCCTAAACTAGCTACTTTTCCCTATAGCACTCTGAAAACACGCAGTGGAAAATAACCAGCAAAAATACATTCTTTTTTGCTGAGGATTTTTACTCCCTAGGCCCATTCACATAGGAAGTTCTTTTTGCTTCGATTGCGGGCATGGATGGGGCCTCCTCCACCCTACCACACCAAAATCACACAGTTAGTTTCAGACTGCTCCAGTGATAAGGAACGGCTTCTCAGTGAGAAGACAGCGGAAATAGTTGCGTTCATGGAAGGTCTTGGTAGGTCAGCGATGTGTGAATAGCCTCCAGACCCTATTTAGCTATCCAGCCACATGAGGAAGGTGGAAAAAAAAACAAAACAAAACAATAACAACCTATCAGAAAAACAAATTGATATCTGGGCCTTGTTCCCAGAAACAGCAGCTCTTTTCCTGTTCTCTCTCCTGCTATATGAAGAAGGAAATGAAAACTTTGGTGGGTTAAAGCCTAGCCTTTCTTAAATGGACTCTAACTGATGTCCTGAACTTAATGGTTCCTTTACAACCCTACTTGTTAGAGGCAAAGTGACTATGAACTTCTGGTCAATGAGAGCACCAAGTCAGTGGGAAAGTAGCAGCAATATTTATCTCATTCTGAGTCAGGTGCTGATCTTGGGCATTGTTTATTTCCCAGTTAGGACCCAAGCTAATACAAAGGTCAAGCCCAGTGGCATTCAGTGCAAAGATTTAATAGAGGCAGCAGTGAGTAGCCAGTAAGACATTATACCTGGCAGAGTGAGCCATGAGGGTAGGGGAACTGGTGTTTACTCAGCACGCCACATGTTGATGAGCTTGGTAGCATCAAGAGAAACCCTGGAGAAATGGATTTGGCTCAATGAATAGAGCATCTGCCTACCACATGGGAGGTCCAAGGTTCAAACCCCGGGTCTCCTGACCTGTGTGCTGAAGTGTGCTAAAGCATGGCCCATATGCAATACTGATGCGTGCAAGGAGTGCCATGTGATACAGGGGTGTCCCCCATGTAGGGGAGCCCCACCCTCAAGGAGTGCACCCTGTAAGGAGAGCTGCCCTGCGTGAAAAAAGTGCAGCATGCCCAGGAGTGGGGTTGCACACATGGGGAGCTGATGCAGCAAGATGACACAACAAAGAGAGACACAGAATCCCAGTGCCACTGACAAGAATGTAAGTGGACACAGAAGAGCATACAGAGAGCAGACAACTGGGGAGGGGGGGAGAGTAGGGCGGTGGGGGCGAGAGAAATAAATAAAATATATATCTTAAAAAAAAAAGAGAGAGAAACCCTGACTGCTTTGGATAAGCAGTTAACATTTTTTAAAAATCAGCATTTCTTAGCTGACCAACTTTTCTAAGACCAATTTTTGATCAGTAAGAGTGTAAAGACTAAACCTGATAAGGAATCCAAAGTGGTCCTGGCAGATTTATCTCTATGCAAAACTTCTCACTTGTCATTACCAATTTCAGAGGACTTTAATGAGAACTAGTCAGTGAATCACTAAAGTCAATACAGTCTTTAATTTTTTTTTAAGATTTATTTATTCCCCCCACCCCAATTGTCTGTTCTCTGTGTCCATTCGCTGTATACTCTTCGGTGTCCACTTACATTCTTGTCAGTGGCACCGGGAACCTGTGTCTCTTTTTGATGCGTTATCTTGCTGTATCAGTTCTCTGTGTGTACAGCACCACTCTTGGTCAGGCTGTGCTTTTTTTTCAAGGAGCAGCTCTCCTTGTGGGCTGTACTCCTTGTGTGTGGGGGTCCCCTACATGGGGAACACCCCTGTGTAGCACAGCACTCCTTGTGTGCATCAATACTGCATGGGACCAGCTCACCACATGGGTCAGAAGGCCCCTGGGTTTGAACCCTGGACCTCCTATATGGTAGGCAGACGCTCTTTCAGTTGAGCCAAATCTGTTTCCCAGCCAATACTGTCTTAAACTTTAGTTTATCTTTCTTTTGATTGAGGGCAATTCTTCCTATCCTAGTTGAGTTACTTGTCACTATGAGCCTTTAGTCCTCCAACAGTCCAATTGCTCTTCTTTCTGAATCCTAACTTCCTCCAAGCTGTCAGGTAAAAGGAGTTGTTCATAAGATAAACAGACATGCATGATTCCAGCTATATACTATGCAATCATGCATATGTTCATATACCATGTCCACTAAAAATAGACACATATGTGACATCCATAAAAACTAGTGAGAATTAAGTGTGGCTTTCTCACCAGAAACCATGGAGGAAAGAAGACAGTGATCTGATATATTTAAGATATTACAAGAGAAAAACTTCTATCCAAGAATCTCATACCCAGCAAGACTATTCAAAAATGAGGTTGAGATTAGAATATTCACAGATAAACAGAAACTCAGAGAATTTCTAAGCAAGAGACCAGATTTTTAGGAAATACTAAAGGGTATGCTAGAACCTGAAAAGAAAAGACAGAAGAGAGAGACCTGGAGGAGAGTCTGGAAATGAATATTATATCAACAAAAGTAGCTAAAAATGTCAAAAGAGTGGTGAAAATAAAATATGACAGATAAAACTCAATAGTCAGGAATAAACTTAACCAATGATGGCAAGCACTTGTATTCAGAAAACTGCAACTCAATGTTAAAAGAAATCAAAAAAAGACCTAAATAAATGGAATACATTCCATGCTTATGGACTGGAAGACTAAATATCATTAAGATGTCAAGTCTACTCAAATTGATATACAGATTCAATGCAATCCCAATAAAAATTCCACCAGCATTTTAAAAAAATTGAAAACATGATTATCAAATTTATTTGGAAGGGTAAGGGGTCCTGTCCTGAATAGCCAGAAATATCATAAAAAGGAAAAGCAAATCCTCATCTCCAGACTTTAGATCATATTATCTAGTAATAGTGGTAAAAACATCATGGTACTGGCATAAAGACAGACACAGAGACCAATGAAACCAAACTGATGGTTTAAAAACAGACCCTGACATGCACGGTCAAGTGATTTTTTACTAGCCTGTCAAACCCACATAGCTCGGGCAGAACAGTGCATTCAACAAATGGTGCTGAAAGAACTGGATATCCATAGCCAAAAGAAGGATTTCACACCTTATCCAAAAATTAACTCAAAATGGATCAAAATCCTAAAACTAAAAGCAATAACCATAAAGTTTCCAGAAGAAATTGTAGGAAAATATCTTCAAGACCTGGTAGTAGCTGGTAGATTCTTAAAGGAGATAGGAGTAGGACTGAGATAGACTACTGATGTTTAATGTATGTAGAAGTTTTAATTAGTTTTACTGTAAAAATGTGGAAATGTGTAGAGTAGATGGCAACAAATAATGAGTAACAGCTAGTTTAGAAATGGGGATGTGACTGAAAATGGTAGTCTAGGTACATAAATGCCAACTGAAGAATGTTAGAGAATAATCTAGGAACTGAATAGCACAGTGAACCAAGAGGTGGAAGAGAATTGTGGTTGATGGTACAGATGCAAGAGTGTCATTTGTGAGCTAGAGCAAATGTACATCACTACTGCAGTGTGTTGGGAATGCATGGGAAAAATGCAACTGTAGTGACCTACGGACTGTGGTTTGCAGTAATAATATAATATTCTTGCATTTATGCCAAAGATATACTGTGTTGATAATGAGGCAGTATAGAAAATGTGAGCCAAATGTACACTATGGACATGGTAACAACCAGATGATATTATCTTATCTGTAACAAATGTTCCACCATAGTGTGGTGTGTTGGTAGAGGGGTGTTGTTTGGGAATTGATTGTTTCTTAAGTTTACAACTTCCATCATAAAAAACATATTTTAAAAATAATAATAGGGTGGATTGGGGAAAAAACACACCAAATGTAAGATAAGGACTATAATTAGTAGTAAGATTTTGACAATATTCCTTCATAATTTGTAACAAACCTCTCACTACAATGCAAGGTGTTGATGGAAGGCTGATGTATGGGACCCCTGTATGATAGATATTATGCATGTTTGCTTTGTAAGTTCACAACTTTTACTATACACTTAATTGTTTATTGTATATGTATGTTCATATAGAAGTGATATAAAGATAATAATAATGTGAGTTGGGAGAAAAATACTTTTGTTAGTAGTAATATTTTGACTATGTTCTTTAATCATCAGTTAAAAAGGTTTAACAAAAATGCAAGGTATTGGTGGTAGGGTGAGTTATAAGAGTCCTGTATTATGTCATAAATGTTTGTTTTGTAAGTTCACAGCTATTACTATACACTTATTGTTTATGCATGTTTATGTATGAGTGATATATTTCAATAAATTAATTAAAAAAAAAAACAAAGTGAGATTCCTTAACACATGTTTCTTCCCATTGGTCCTCCTGCTTTATCTTCTTTCACCAACTCACTCATGAAAAATTCTTGGCCTTCATTTCTCAATTACTACATTCATTTGAAAGAATCGTCTCATCCTGCAATTTAGTCTCTTAGTCACACAAATGGACTCAGATACTCAGCCACTGTTTCTTCAGTATTGACTTCATATTCCCCTGGTTTGGATCTTGTCCAGACCTATTTATTAGGGATAACACAATGAGGTCTGCTCATAAGTGATACATTCATCTTCGTTGACCATTGTGCTTATTTCTTCACTCTACTGATCAAAAGCAGACTTAGTACTGTGGCAGGTCTAAATTCTTCTCTGAGCCTGGAGGCACCTTCATAGTCAGGCCCATTTAGATAATTCTCTTTATTTTTCATTATTTTAAAAAATGAGCCTTCATCCAGGTCAATATCCTTGATGTCCTAGAAACATGCTGTTAATTAGCATAGTGCTAATCATTCAAGATATGCAATATACGAAGGAAACCTTGGAGGAACTGATACTTTTATCCTGACACATGCTGCACTTTATGCCCAGATCTCACCCTGCCTGTCTCACCATCTCCAAGAATTGTTCAAGCTACTTCCTCTGCTTAACATATTTTTTCTTTTTAATAGATAGTAGGTTCTATGAGGGAAATGACTATTATTTACTCATCCCTGTATTCTTGGGCCCTGGTATATGATAGGTATTAGAAAGGGAGGGAAGATGTGGATAAAAGGAAGGAGAGAGGGAGGGAGGAAGGAAGGCTGATTTCCCTATTTTCTCCAACCTTCATATAATTCCTCTCTCCAAATCTTTTCAACCTCTTTTCATTTGTATCACAGAACCAACATTCTGGGAATATCTTTCAATATTTTTGCTTGCTTCATGAGTGTTAATCATCTCTCTTGAACTAGATGATAGAAATGTTGCAGTCAGGTTCCATAGTTTACATGTAATTTATTTTTCCCCAAGTGCCTAAAATATTACTGAACACTATGCTTAATTACCATCTGTTGATTGACTTACTCACCTGCTATTTAAGAGTCAAAAGAAATTATGATACACCACTATAAGAAGTAACAATTACAGACCTCTTCAAATTTAAGTTACAACCAAGATCATATTCTGAATGGCTGAGTTCACCCCAATAAGTGCCACATCTTGCTAAATGAATGTATTAGATAAAGCATTTGTTTAATAACTAGTGGAAAAATTTCACTGATCGACTAAAGCTTTAATTTTAAATTGGTCGATTGCATTTTATATGCACATCATTATATAATTGCACAACTGGTTGAATTGTATGGCATTATCAGTTAGTGTGCTGCATACAACCATTCTCAAGGATTGATTTTTTTAACTGAGTGTACTATGATATATCAAGTCAATAGTCGGCCTGTATCTACCTCAGCATTTTCTTTAACTTCATTAAATTCTGGAGTTTCAAAAATTTCTGTTAGGAAATAATGTCTCATTATTCACAATAGAATGTATTAAAACTGGAGGACACAATTTGAATGTAATCCTAAATTTCTAAAGTGCATGGATGCAGGTTCATTATATCATAGGCACATCCAAAATATCTTGCATTGAACCAGGCATTCTAAGAGTCAGGAAAGTATCTGAGGGAGATGACAGTATCCAATTCAACACCATAGGAAAATCACCATTACACTTACAAACAGGAATA
Organism: Dasypus novemcinctus; assembly: GCF_030445035.2. Classification (NCBI taxonomy): domain Eukaryota; kingdom Metazoa; phylum Chordata; class Mammalia; order Cingulata; family Dasypodidae; genus Dasypus; species Dasypus novemcinctus. The sequence continues at coordinate 51,675,784 of NC_080673.1, read as the reverse complement.
AGATGTTTGTGTTAAAGACACTGGTTTGAGTTGGAGGAAGAATTACTGATTTAGCAAATCCATCCATTCACTAATTCCTACACTGAACTCTGAAAACTCTTTTGAAACTTGTATGTGTAAAACAGTGTTAGGAGCCGTAAAACAAGGGAGTAAAGGTGAAAGTATTAAATGCATGTGGGGAAATCTAGAAATTGGCAAGATTTCATGAATATGCATGTACATAAAAGTCTCATTTGGGGTTCCTTTTCTTTAATATTGCATTTATGCATTTTAATAGACAGTCATGAACTTTGCTTAATCACCTTTTGTACACTTTAATATCAGATAAATATTCAAAGCACAATTCTCTTAGGTGAAATGGACTAGAGAAGTTCACGAATGTTTCCCATCCATGAAGCAAACAGACGATAGGATAAATTCAGTTATCTCATAGGGAAACAACTAGCCTACCCTTTCTGATGGAGAGAGTAAAGGTTTTGAATGACCCTCTACATTATATGATTAACAAAACCAGACACTCCTATTACATGTGACTTATATGACAGTGAAAATTCTGATACGAAGAGAAAGCTAATAGTTTATTCCAACTCATATTTGCTGGGAAACATCAACAGAGATTATTTCTGCATAATTAGGACACAGATTTTCCCCCTTTATAATGTGCCCATGAATAATCAAATCAAGTTAAAATGGGCACCACTGGATTTCTGGAGGCTTCTGGAGGCCTTAACTAGTTGTGTTCACAGCTTTGTTCATCTCTGATATTGTGTCCATTTTAAATTTGACCAGTTTCTGTTTGAAGATATTTTGAAACTGACTTGGATTATTCACTTAAGATTTGATTAAGAGCGGTGGCTTCCACCTATTTGAGGAGTGCGGTGGGGCCAGCGGTATCACCCACTGAAGGAGGTGTTCACTGAAGTTCAAGTTCCTCCAGGCACTCAAGCCAAGGATATCTAGTGCAACCTTCAGAGCCGGCATGTGGCACTGGTTGTGGTTTGCCACAGGATCCTCAAGGGTAAACTCTTCTATTCTACAATAGTTGGATAGGAACGTGACTTTGGAGGACAGAAAAATGGTCCATATTGTTCATATGAAGACAAAGAGAGATGGAGCAAACTGTTGGATCTCTCTTCTGGAATCTGAATAAGAGCTGACTCTTGGGTGCAGGACAAAAAGCAAAGAAAACTTATGCTGAAGACATTCCAGAAAGGAAATCCTGGTTTTAACTTCAGTGAAGCAGAAGTCTCCAGAAACTACACTAAAGGTGGACCAGATTTCTCAAATCTTGAGAAATAATTGTTTTGTTTTGCTTTCTGTATACCATGGATCATAGAAGATACTGGCAACCCAAATTAAAGGAACAGATTATGTGATGGAAGAAAAATGTGGCATATACTTAATGAATTGTAAAATATAGTTAATATGGTTCTAAAATTGCATTCAAATATGATTTATATGGGAAATATGGAAATATCTTAAATACTGTGGGAACTATTCTGTGGATATATGGTTAACCTATTGTGGACTTAGTTTTGCTCAGCATGAAGTTTTATATGGTACATTTTACTAATTTCAAATTTAATCTGTATTTCTAAGGCAAAAAAAATTAAAGTAATTTTTTTCACTCTATGAAATGGTAGGGTGCCCTCAGGGAAAATTAAGCTTTTTTCTTTCCATAGTGTGATGCAGGAATAATGTTGAATAAAATTTTCTAAACAGGTACAAAAGAAAAACAACAAGAGTTAAGATACTGGAAAATAAGATATGAGGGGATATAACTGGATATTTTTTACCAGAAAAGAAAAACTCTTCAAAAGTATTCATGTTAAGACAGTGTAGGGAAAAGCACTGGAAACTGTAGAATTATATTAAATTTTGAAATTCTGTGCTTTGGTATAGGAAGGCAAAGAATAACCATTTGAGGACAAATTTCAAAGTCACTAATTTATTCTGCAGATACATATTGACTACCTCCTATGTGCATTTGCTCTACTAAACTGTGGGAATTCAACAGTGAACATGACATTGTCTTTGTCCTTTAGGAGTTTATAGAGTTCATGAACACATGCCAGAAACAGACATACAAATAATTAATTTTAACTCAATGTCCACTGAGTTGTATGTTCATGGAATGCTAGAATAATGCTTTATTATTCAAAATGATTTGGACTTGAGTGTATTTGTCAAAACTGTACAGTTATCTACAGAACAAACCAAAGGATTAAGAGAAAGAAATAGTTAATATAATCTGGAGGGTAATGGACTCAAAAGAGGAGGTTACATGTTCATTTTACCTTGTAGCAGGGCAACCTGCTTCTGTAAAAGCCAGATAGTAATTATTTTAGGCTTTGCAGGCCATATGGTTTCTGTTTCAATGATTGAAGTCTTCCTTTATAGCGCAAAAGCAATCACAGGTAATACATAAATGAATGAGCATGCTTGGGCTCCAAAAACTCTTTATTTATGAACAAAGGAATTTGAAGCTCACACAATTTTTGTCATGAAATAATATTTTTCTTTTGATTTTTTAACTTTGAAAATTTGAAAATCCCTCTTAGCCTGTAGGCTGTACAAGACAGGGGTAAGTCTAAATTTGACCTGAGGCTATATTTGGCTGTTCTTTGTCTTCCAATATGAGCAAGTATTTGCCAAGTGGACAAGGAATTGAGGTTAACTCATGCTGCACACCACTACTTGGGAAAATAGAAACAAATCATTTGGGGGGAAAACCACAAGAAGTAATGCCAGTGTGAAAAAAAGGCAGTGGCAGAGTAGAAAGAGAGAAGGAAATCAATGATCGATAACAAGCATCTGTTGGGTTGATGACTGATAGGATGAACCAACAGGATGAGATAAAGAAAGAAATGAGTCTTGGGCCACTGGACAATATGTTTTATCTGAAGGTAGAAATAAATTGTAAATTTATAAAGATAACAAGAGCAAACAACTTTGGAACATTCTTTCAACTTAAATTTCTAAGAGTGTATCAGACTTTCCTGGGGTTTGTTTTCTTTTTAAGATAGAATTTTGCTTTGAAGTAGCAAAGTGATAAACTAGATAATCTCTGAAGGCTCTGTCTAACTCGGCCACTATTCAAAAGGTTATACAGACACAAGCACACATACTCCTCTATATATAACTTAAACAAATGGAAATAAATGGCCATATTTTAGTGGACAAATTACTTATTTAGGTAACCAAGTTGTAAGATGTTGCATTAGAGAAGTTAAATCATATGCTACTATTCAGTAGCCTATTAGAATTATTTATCTCTAAAGAATGAGAATGATTTATTTCCCTCTTAGGAAGATCAGGTCAATGGTTACATATAGCATAATTCTATTCAGTCAGAAAACTGAACAAAATCTCTTTTGAATATCAATTTTCATAGGTACCTCTGCATTATGCATACATGAACACCCCCCACTCCCCAATTGTAAGATCTAAGATAGAGATGACATCTGGCAAAGAGAAATTGAAAATTCAGATCACTACAGTTTGCCTATGTATGTACCTGGTTAAATATGCTTTGTCCTCAATGGTTAACAATATTTTGCAACTGTTTATGCCCACTGCAACCAATTATGACACTATAAATAGCAAATTTCTCTATGCTGTAGACATGATTAGATAAAGGTGTACTACAACATGAACTGTATGAGACTGGTAAAAAAAAAAAGATATGAGAAAGTGTTTCATATAACTTTTATTACAAAATACAGTCTTTGTTATTGAGTTAGAGATAAACTACCAATTTTTCTAGGTTATATATGGATCATTAATGGGATGCATGATAGAAAATGTTACTGTGGAAGTGCTATTTATATATAATTAATGAAAAACAGATACAGATTAATGTTGCTCATCCACTGTATTTATTGGGCATAAATAAATTTTACTGTAATAAATAATAGCAAATGTTTGCCTACCTTAAGAATGGAAACTAAAATTGAAAGTTTGATTTATGTTAGCAAAATGAAGAAAGGAATCAATTGGATAATTCAGACATTGAAATGTTGCCTGAAATAGAATTTCAGTTCAATTTTAAAATGGGTTTGGAATATGGTTAAATAATCAGAATAGTTTTCCTGTTCTGTACTTTGCTAGAATGTATCAAAATATAAAAGATCAAAGATTTCTTTCTCTTTTTTTAAAGTAACTTTTTGACTAGGGATAGGCAGATTTAGCCCTGAATCCATCAGTATAGTAATGTTGGAATTAAGTCACAGTGTTCTAGAAAATAATTTAATTACTGGAAGCCACAAAAACTGGGTCAACTTAATAGTTTGGTTGGACGATATGCTTTCATATTTTGAACAAACTAATCTTGGAATCCCAGCTGCTGGAAGCATCTGCTGTAGAGACGTAGAGGAAAAAAAGTAATATGTCATCTTTACCAGCTAAAATCTAAGAATATTATAGTAGCCTATTTCTTGGCACAGATTGTCATAAAATCTCAAATAATTCCTTTGGGGTTTAATTTGGGGTTTACTAACTTTTAAGGAAAATAAACTTAAAGAGTACGCAATCATTTAGTAAGTAAAATACAGCAAATAAGAGGCATTTTTTATAAGTAATCATTTTAGTTTTGACTTCTGCCATATTAAGCATATAATTAATATCCAGATTCATATGTCATCAATTTTGCCAACAAAACAGGTTGAAAGAGAACAGCTTCACATGGATTTAGAATTAACAGGGATTCTCTTTTCTGATCTTAGAAAGAAAAGTTGTTACATGCATCACCAGAGTATGACTTTGGGAATAATTTATTATATGTATTCATTTTCCAAATATTTATTATTATAAGTAGTCAAATGAAATTGCTGAAGTTAGGTAATTGTTAAAACTATAGACACTACCATAAATTATGTAAAATGGGGTTTTTAAAAATGGAACTACTCTAATCTTATGTAATAACCTCAGCCAACCTAAGTGGTCAGAGAATATTTTCATATGCTAACTCAGAAACCCAATTAAATTAATTTAAAACATTTAATTAGTTCATGAAGTTGGCTAGACTTGTAATCAGTGCTGAAACTTTTCTAACAAATAATTAACTAATAAAATCAGTACAAAAACTTGTGTTTCCAATTCATTTAATAGCATAGTCTCCAAGGCTTTTTCAATTAATTACATTTTCCTTGGGTTTCTTCAATTTTTCAAGGTTAAATAAAGCTTTGAAGTTAGTGGTAACATGTTATGATTCTTGTGAAATTTTTAAAAATTCAATTTAACTTCCTGTTTCCTTATAAGGGATTTCCATCCCTTGACCAAGGGATATTTGCAATAGAAAATGATTGCTAAAGAAAATCAACATGAGTGCTTCATATAACCAAACGTGATCATTGTTTACAAATAGATTAAAATTATATTACGATGAGAGAGTTGGAGGTTACTTTTTTGAGTAGGAAAGATTTTCCTTGGAGTTTTGATAATTTAGACCAAGCATTTATTATTCCTAGAAACCATGGATTCCAAAGGAGACTGTCAGAAATAATCTAAAAGGAAATGTTGAGAGAGATGCTGACTTCTCTATCAGTCTACTCTTTTTGTTTTTGAAGGAAGCCCCCCACCCTCCTCTAAATTAATAAATAAATAAAACACTGGGAAACTGAGAAGACACCCCTATAGTGACTGGGGAAAAAATCAGATTTTTTTTTACTGGTGTAAAGACTGCCAAAGTATTCCCAAGAGAATAAGCAAGGGTGAGCCAACAATCATGCAGACTGATGCTGCAACCTGGACTGCACTTCACAAGGATGGAATTCTTCCTAATGTCTTCTAAGTTGCCAATAAACTCCTCTATCTAATATTCTGCTCACCTATTTGAAGCCTCGCCACATTTCTCAGCCCCACCGCACTTCTTGGCCCCTTTTTCAACCATCTCCTCTTGGTACAAGGCCCTACTCTCTGGATATTGAAGCCATCTCCTGGGAATTAACCCAACTCAATGTCTAGCTCTACCCACATTCTCAGAAGTAAAGTGCCCCTTTACATTCTTCCCTGCATGAAGCCGAAGAGAGCACTTCACCTAGGCCTCTTCTTCCACACGCGTGCTAGACTTGAATTCCTTCCTTCTCTTGAGAGGATCCTGCACCATTATTTATCACCTCTCTTGGGTGTTCCCCTGTGGTAGATCAACATGCTCAATTTTCACCACTTTCCAAATGAAACACAACAAACAACAGCAAATACTACTACTAGTAGTTTCACACATTAAACACTCTCTCTCTATCAGCTAGTGTGTTCCTGCCTAAATGGCCCCTCCTTTTTCTGGAATGGTTGACTTGGACTACTGCCATTGAAATCTCAAAAATTCCTTCTAGAAGTCCCCATGGCTATCAGGCTTCTGCTGTAGCCTGTGCACATTCTAACCCTGCCCTGTAATTGCTGTTGGCCTTTCTAGAGTCCTGAGACGCCTAGAGTACAGAGTCACTGGTGGTACTCACCTCTTCATGCCCAGCACCTCACACTGTGTACCAGGTAGAATGGGTGATTGGTAGTGCCAAGCAAACTGAATGCTTTACTCTATACACTTTCAGCTAAGAATCCATTTCCCACTCTCGACTTTCTTGTTCTGTTACAAAAAGTTTTACAAATATCTTTAAGAATTTGAGTTGAAGTAATATTAGCAGAGGCTGTCTTCTACCCTCTCTCTCCAACTTTTAACTTAACATTTTATAAGTACTTGCTAACATGTGTTTATCCACCTCTAGACTCTCAACTCCAAGAAGCAAGGATCTAATCTCAGTTAACTTTGCATCTGGAGCACCTACAATAGAAAATGACTCAGTAATTATTGAAAGAAAAGAAACAGACACGGTGGGAGGGTAGGGGACAATTTTGAGGAGGAGAAGGAGGGTGAGGTGAGGGGAAGGGTTTATATGACACAGTGAGGTGAAAATGAAGAAAACAAGATACCTAATTTCAAAATTTTCACTTGATTTAATATAAAAATTGGTAATGATCTGTCAAAAGGGGAACACTGTATGTTTAATTAAATGAGATATCATTTCTTTCCTATATCTACTCCAAACAGTTTAAAATCCACAATCTGCATTGTATGAGCTATTAGGCTTCCTTGCTAATGTAAAGGGATATTATTGATTCATATAATATAATTACATAAATTACTTTTATTAAAAATATATGTATAACACTAATAAGAAAGTAAAAACATGCTAGGGCTATGCAGTAATGGAGCATCATCACGTGGGTGATAAATGAAGCATTTATCTCATGACCACTCTAAGAACCAAGCAGATCAGGTGCTGTTATTTTCATTTTACAGTTGAGAAAACTGAACTTCAGAGAGGTTAAGAGGTATGCATGCCTCAGAGCTGTGAATAAATTGAGACAGAAGTTGAAGGTAAAAGGGAGAAATATTAGATTTGTTCTTTTGAAAATGCTTCAGTGGGAGGAATGCCATCTTAATCAGCAACAACAAACACTTATTCAGCATTTACCTCTTGGAGCTCAGCTCTGTCTTTCCTGAGAAAGAAATTTTACCAAGCGAAAGAGCAGGTTCACTTCACAGTCCATGAGACAGCAATTTTTAAAAAAAAAGAGGATTGGGAATTTCAAATAATTTACTCTCTGAACATTTTAAATTATAGGTGGCAAGAAACATAATTAATAGCTAAATTTTTAACATCTAATATTATAGCACACTATTTTGCGTTACACGTAAATGGTTTCCTTTGCGTGTGTGTGATGTGCATATACTTTGGAGGTCTCTAGGATAATTAATATGCACTGAGTCAATTTTAACACATTGCTCCCCACCCCCCTGCACCTTTCAGCTCCTCCCTTCCTGCTCTGCCCAACTAGAGTTCCAATAACAGAGTTCCAATGACAGAATGATGCTATTATGAATTCGAAAAATAGTTGATTGGATTGTGTTTGTAAACTGGTCTGTTTCTCTGGGCATATTAGATTATATTAGATTCAGAGGTTTCACTTTTACTTGACTAAGTTAAGATTGGGGCTCTGATTTGGCCACATCAGTAGGATGCTGAGTCCCTGCTCCCTTGGTGGGCAGAGACTCAGAAAAAGGACACAGCTGAGAGAGAAATGAGTTTTGGATGCTGGAGCCCTGGGGAGAGCCGAGCCATTCGCTGATAGTTTGCAGCTGCAAAGACCAGAACTCTGAGCAGCTGAGCTCGGGAATGAGATGAGCCCTTCAGCCTATAGCTGAGATGGGAAGAGCCTGAGCCCACAGAGCCTTAAGAGGAAAAAGAAGGCTGAACCCTCACAGACATCGCCCGCCATCTTACTTCAACATGTGGCAAATAACTTTGGGTGAGAAAGTACCTTTTATGGTACCTTAAAGTTGGACTCTTTAGGGCCTTGTGACTGTAAGTTTCTACCCCAAATAATTACCCTTTATGAAAGTCAACAAATTTCTGGTCTTTGCATCAACATCCCTTTGGCTGACTAATATATCATGTTTGCTTCTTTTTTTGTTCATTGCCTTTACCAGTTATTTTTCCAGAGGCCTTCATGTGGCCATCCTGCCAACTTCAGAGTACCTGTAACAACGTCTTCTACTTAATCATAGAATCATGAGCAAGTGGGCTTGAAGAGATCCTTATATCTCTTATTATGTAAATGGTAATTTTTAAAAAGTATGCTAAGAATTAAAACACTGGAATGGAATATACAGTATTGAAAATTTTTGTTGCACACAAGTAGTGGTATTATAGATGGTTTTCCATTCTTTTTCCTGCAAAATAACAATTTTAACGGTTTATATTCCCCTGGCAATAAATAAGGAAAAGTATTACAGAGTCTTACAATTATGGTACCTCTGCTTTGATAACATATTCTTGGTTTCACATAAGATTTTTAATAGCAAATAAATCTTCATATCAAATAAATGTGATCAGGAATACAACTTCCAATTATAACATGCCCCTAAGGAAAAATGCAATCTATTAATCCACAATCTGCCTTATGATGGTTTCCCAAATTATGTTTTGATAAAAAGCAGAAATTTCTTAGCATTATTGCTCTGTTTCTTGGGGCAAACTTTGGGAAGGCAAGTGATTTGCAAGCGACTTACCCACTCTTCCTCATCGTAATCTGAATGGTGTGGAATGGAGTCCTGCCTTCTCATTGGCGGGGGTGGGTTCTGGGGACAGCTCTCCTCTGTGCTGCTCTTTGGAGAGGGTGGTTTTGTAAGGACACCACTTGGCCTGGCAGTATAGAGTGCTAAAAGAGCACTCCTGACTAACTGATCCTTGAAGGCATGTACAAAAAGCTCTGTCTGGAAAGAAAGTGACAAGGATTAGAAGAGCCATGGTAGGCACCAAAGCATAGAGGTATGAAAAGGTCAATCACAGATTCAGTCTTAATTCAGTGTGTATACTATGTATAGTAGAAGAGGTACAGACAGTAGAGAGAAAATGTTTCATACCAATCAATGGAAAATAAGTTGGTTTTGGGGATGCTGCCAAGCCTTGAATCCTCCTGTTCTAACCATCACCTCTCCCCTCACCCCTCGCTTTTAGCCCCAAATCCTGTCTTTGGAGATGAATTTCACAAGGGATAATCATTTGAACAACATCTACCTGCTATGCCTTTCCAAGTAATCCCAAACACACCTTAAAAGAAAATGCTTCAGTAATGATTAAAGTGATGAATGCATAATGATGTGATTATACCAAATACCATTGCCTGTACACTTCGGATGGATTTATGCTTTATTAATATGTATCAAATAATTTATTTGTTTAAAAAAGAAAATGAGATCAGATTATTGTGTAGTTTTTAAATTTTAAACATATACAATGGTAAAAAAAAAACTAGGACATCCGTTAAAATATAGAGACAGTTTTGTTTTGTTTTTTAGCATCATAAACAAATCTCTAGGGAAGAGATGAAAGAGGCAGGTTTCTAGGTGAAAGCATTTGGCTTTTATTCCTTATTATCACTCCGTAAACTCTCCTCCACCAAATTGTGTCAGTAACGCTCAATGTTAACGAGGTTACTGTGAAACTTGGCATGGTAGCTTTTACAAGCTGGTGGTAAATATCTAGTAAGGACTATAGTAATGATGACTGTTCAACAAAAAAGAACTTTACAGCCATACTTTGCAATTTCCAGTGAAATGTTTAATAGCTTCCCTCTGTAATGTACTGGAGGGTGCAGTAATTGATTTTCTGTATTACAGTGTGCTTAACATACATGTGGCCTAACAATCTGTTCAGTCTAAGAGCACAAAGAGGTAACTTAAGCATTAACCCATATGGTTACATAGCCATACTTTACAATCTGTTAGGAAGAGGCCCTTTAACTCTTGGGGTTATTTTGATAATGTCTCCATTTAATGAGACACCCCAAGTTATAATGCTGACTTCACCACTGCTGTAACTCAAAGTAATTATTCCATGTACTCTCAATATGCAGACAATGCTGTCATGCCCCACTCGTGGTTACTAAGTTGTCTCTAAATCTTTCTGTTGTGAGTGTCAGCAATAAAGAAAAACCAGTTAAATCATGGGCAACACAAGTGCCTAATCACACTGATGTCATATCTGCTTAGCTACTTCTCTGCAATAGATCATAAAATTCTTGAGCTGGAAGGAACCTTAACGTTCATCCACTTCATTAACCAGATAAGGAAACTCAGAAATGAGTGCACATGACTGACTGGCAGCACAAATGGCAGGGATCCCAAGTTCTCTAACATGTAATTCGGTGTCTTTTTTTACGCCACCCCCACCATCAACCTAGATGTCTCTATCCTTCATCCTCCTCTTCCCTAACTCCAACTCTTCTGAACATCTCCCAATTCCCTTGGTAATTGTGCTCACAATCACCAGTATAACTACCTTCACTGCTAAATTTAATTGCTTGTGTTAAAAAGTGTTATTGGTCGTAGTGAAGGTATTTTGAAGGTCAAAAAAAAAAAAAGCATGGAGGAAAGAATATACAAGAGTAAAAGGCTGGAAATATTTTGGTAATAATTTAGAGAAACAAAATTAAAAGGCAGCTTATATTGGAAAGGAACAATGTTAATTAAGGCTCACAATTAGGTGTTAAAATGAAAATGGATGATACAAAAAATATTGATGAAAAAGTTGGCTAAACAGTACTAAAACAAGTCAGAATAGTTATAGCAAAATGGTGAAACATGTTATTTACATAATTTTTATATAGCATGGATGTGTCCATCAATGTGAATTTAAATATTAAAAATGTATAATGGAAGTAAATTCATTTCCATACAGCTTAAATAAACTACTTCTCTGTTAATGATTCCAATAAACTCTTTTGATTTATTTTTAGAGGAAAACAGCTTGCCTTCTTTGAATTCTTGCTACTACAGCTCCAGTATCCACAATGCTCATATAATTACTATGTAGCTGAGTATATATTCATACCCAATGAAATTTTCTGCAGTACTTATAATTGCCATCATTTTTCCCCATAGCGTGCACACACAGAGATTCCACTTCATTTATTCAAACCTCATTTGAGTTGATTTATCACCCAAGGCAGGAGAGAAAGTAGTTGATTTTTGCAGTTTTGCAACCTAGGATTTTCCTTGGATAGCTGAACACAAACCACAAATTCTTAAACAAATGCAATGGTAGCTAATATTTTACTTTGTGTCTACACTGACAAATATATCTGAATTTCTTGGAAACTCTCTGGATACCAGAATCCTGTGCATAGAATGGCATTTTGACAGAAAATAGCCAAATATTCTACAGTGATGTTAATGTGATCTGAAACAAGTCTGAATTTTTTTGACCAGCACTACCTATTAAGTGTAGACCAATGTAGACCCTGGATGTTTTACTGTGGAAATAAATCAGTTTGAGGAGACGAAAGTAGTCACTCAGCCCCCACACATCTGTATGCTGCTGTTCTTGCAACTTCATTGATACTAGGAAAGTTAAAAGTTATGGGAACGATGAGACATCTCCAATATCCCTACTGACTTTGTTCTTCTTCTACTCAGATCTAACTACACAAATGAAAGAAGAAAGACTGTCTAAATGCCATCATAGGAACAAGCAAAACCCATTTGTTTAACATATCAGTTTAGTAACAGTGAAAAAACATACATTCTGAATACATACCAGATCTAGTTCTTTCGTGTGATTTAACAAAAGAGGTATACTCTCTAAAAGATTAAGTGTTTTCTAGTCTTACCAAATTTTTCAATTCATGTTTTCATACTACTAGTCTTCAAAGCAACACACAGAAATATCTGCAAGTATAAAACTAATAAAAATTACTTCTGGGGGTAGGAGAAGAGAATTTCTTAAGTTACTAAAAACTAATGGTGAGGAGTAGTTAGGGTATGTACATTTAAAACCAATGTTTTTTCACCACAGATCTCAACAAATTCCCATTTTATTTGGAATCTCCTTATTCTCACTGAAATAAATCAAGGCAATGCCTAATCCTACCTAAAATACAAAAGCAGTCAATAGCATCAAGAAATAACCATTCTCTTATGGACATGTAAGTGGCAAGAAAGAATTCTGCTCTTTTTTTGGCATTATTAGAGAAGTTGTGGGTTTACAGAACAATCATACATAAAATACAGGATTCCCAGATATCACCTTATTATTAACACCTTGCAGGGCTGTGATAAAATTCTGTTTATTTTTAATTATGATATGCTTTAATTATTTCATAGGGCAATAGTGCTATACTTTATTAGCGCATTAATGTGTGTTCAACATGTCCTGAAGAAAAGAACATTGGACCATCAGTCAGGACATCTGACATCTGGGAAGATCATTTAAAGTATCCACTTAACCTTGGCCAAATCACACAGCCACTCTTTTACAGTTTGTACAAAATTATAATGTCTACTGGTTAAACTCTCATGGATGTACTTCGTAAATTGCAAAGCACGCTCTTCTATTTGTAGACTGCCCTTTTCAGTTTCTTTTCCTGACTTATCCCCTGCTCACCCTGAATTCCATAGGTAGACACCAAGGGACATTAAACCTTTTCCCCAAAGCTTTTTTTCTTTGGTGATGTAACCCATTCCTCAATAGCGTCAACTACCATCTTTGTGCAGAGATCTCTGAAGTCCCTATGTGTACCCACTTCCTCTCAATTGTTTCCACCTGAAAGTCCTTCAATTTCAGAAGCCTAACTTGAACTTAACATTCTTTATTAAGTGTGGTCTTCCCAGCATTTCTATCTGAGTGGCATAAAAACTGTTCAGCAACTCAGACTCTAAACCTCTAGATCATCCTCAGTAATATCTATCTTCTGGATTACTTGTAATTTCTACTAGTTTTACTTTTTCCAATAATTTCAATGATTGACCCTTATTTTACATTCCCACAGCTAGTTAATTAAGATTCTTTCTTTATATTTCACACTACTTTCCATAGTTTCCTTACCGATTAGTTTAATTTTCTTAGGCTAGAATTATTTTTTCATGATGACCAATAAGTTTTCAAATCCACTGTCTTAACTCAGTCTATCTATTTTTATGAGGATAATTTTCAGAAAGCTTGTATATAGCAAACTTGCACTATAGGAAATGTTAATAGATCTTAGTAAGAAAGAAATGATAACAGGGGAAAGTTAAATCTACAAAAAGTAACAAAGTGCAAAAAAGGGTGACCATAAAAATATAAAAATTCAAATGTTTAATTTCCCAAATCATATTGATGCTTGAAAACAAAACTAGTAGCAATGTATTTTCTTTTACAAAATATTAGTACAAAGCATAGACATATGTATCAATGGAATAGAATAAAGACTTTAGAAATAGATCAAAATGTATGTTTCTTTTTGTTTTAATTTAAAAAATGTATTTACTTAGAAGCATTCCAAATGTCAACAAAACAGCTGCAACTTTTTTTTTCTAGTAGTAATGCAGTCTGCCACGAAAGCTCTCAGATTGTGTTTATCTGAAAAGGTCTTTATTTGGCCTTTATTTTTGAGATCTGCTAGGTATAGTATTGTAAGTTAACTTTTTTTTTTTGGTCATGACATAGAAGATGTTATTCTATTGTTTTCTGACTTGTATAGTGTCTAACGAGAAATCTATTGTCATTCTCATCCTTGTTCCTCTGCAAATACTATGCTTTGCTCTGTTTTCTGGTTACATTCAAGATTTTTTCTTTACATCCATGTCTCAGGAATTTATGATAACCTGGTTTATTTTTTTGTTTTTTGTTTGTTTTTGGTTGTTTGGTTTTTATTTTGTTTTTGCCCTTTATTCTGCTTAGGGTACATTGGCCTTCTTGGATTTGTGGTTTCATAAGTTTCGTTAAATTTTGAATACAAATGGCCATTATTTCTTGAAATATTTTCCTCTTCCCCTCTCCTTTTTATCTGGGACTCCATTTACACATGTTAAATGGTTTGATATTGTGGTAGAAGTCACTACTGTTCTCTGCATATTTTGCAGTCTTTTTACGTCTGTGATTCCTCTGGGGAATTTCTAACGTTATGCTTGCAAGTTCACTGACTATTCTTCTGCAGTGACCAATCTGCTGCTAATTCTACCTAGCGTAATTTTCATTTCAAAAAGTATGTTTTATATTTCTCTAAGTTCTCTTTGAGTCTTTTAAAAAATCTTCCATTTTTCTCTGCCTTCTTGAAGACATGGAACATATTTATAATTACTTTTTTTTTTTAAAGATTTATTTTTATTTATTTTAATTCCCCTCCCCTCCCCCGGTTGTCTGTTTTCTGTCTTTTTGCTGCGTCTTGTTTCTTTGTCCGCTTCTGTTGTCGTCAGCCGCACGGGAAGTGTGGGCGGCGCCATTCCTCGGCAGGCTTCTCCCTCCTTCGCGCTGGGCGGCTCTCCTTATGGGTGCACTCCTTGCGCGTGGGGCTCCCCTACGCAGGGGACACCCCTGTGTGGCACGGCACTCCTTGCGCGCATCAGCACTGCGCATGGGCCAGCTCCACGCGGGTCAAGGAGGCCCCGGGGCTTGAACCGCAGACCTCCCATGTGGTAGACGGACGCCCTAACCACTGGGCCAAAGTCCGTTTCCCATATAATTACTATTTTAAGATCCTTATCTGCTAATTTCATCATCTCTTTCACTTCTGGTTTCTATTTCTTAATTTTTCTTCTGGTTCATATTTTCCCACTTCATTGCTTGCTTGGTATATGCTTATTGAATGCCAGACATTTTCTATTTTATATTCTTGGTTACTGAATGTTATTGCAATCCTCTAAATGTGTTTTTTAAAATTTTTTCCTCGTGTGCTGAGTTACTTGGAATCAAGGGGATCCTTCTAAACCTTAATTTTAAGCCTTGTTAATCAGAGATCACATTCCTGTGCTGTCTATTTTCCAAAGCCTATAAAGCATTGCTTTATAATTTTGTTGTTTTCTTTCTTGTTGAAGGTAGAAGGGGCCATGTTATTCATGAGAAGAGTCAGTTCTGATGCCACGCATTTTATGTACTGGTTTCATTCCTAACATTATCTTACTTTCATATCTGTATTTCCCCTATTCTCCAAATTTCTAATGAGCACAAGTTTAATGTTTGTCTAATATTACTTACTTCACTAATTAAATATTTACCATTTAAAGGTGAGTGTGAAAAGAAGAACCTAGGTTCTAAACTTTAAGTTTCATCTTCATCTATACCAGTTTTTCTCAGGTTCCCTTAGATTCCTAATACATACATTTACCATACACGAAAAAAAAAAAAAAAAACTCCTCAAAACTCTACTGATTAGGTTCTTCCCTTTAATTTGAGACTGAGATAAACCTAAGAGTGGTTGAATTGAATAAGCAATAAAAAATTTGTACATCTTCAACATCTTAGCACACTGGTTTCCTAGTATTGATCTTAAGGAAAATAGAACATTTCGTGAGAGAATCCTGAATTATGTTTTACAATGCAATGCTTCTTATTTTCCTTTGAATACAATAGCACGCTTTTGTATATTATTCTGGGGATCAAGAGAAACTGGGAATCAGAAGAAATGAGAATTTCTCAAAAAATTGTGGTCATAGCCTCTAGTATTCACAAAATAGCACCATTTCTAAACCTAACAATTGTAATATTGTACAACATCAGTAGTTAAAGCTAAGAGTAATATCTGTGTGTAGTTTTTGTCATGTAGCACCCAGTATGGTACCACACACAAGTAGGTGCTCAGTAATGCTTTTTGGTGAGCAAGATAATAGTGACTTTCCATACAAGGCCCATCAATCTCTATGGAATGGAGAAAGTGATGGACATTTGAAAGCTACTATCACACATATTTCTGAGCTATGAGACATATCTATACAGTGTCTATATATAGGCCCTTTGTTTTCAGTTTGATCTCTTTACACGATTATTTTTTCTCTGATATCTTTCATAGTATTGTATGCTTTTATTCTTGGGAAAAAGAAATGTATTTTTGTTTCACTCTATTAACACTTTATAGCATTTGTTAAATTTTTTATATATCCTTTGTCTTTGGGCCCTCCCACAACCTACCGATATGCTTTCATAGTTCCACATGTAAGCATGCATTATAGCATTTGTTGCTCATTTGACAACATAATATAGGGGTTAAGCTCATAGAATCTGCAGCTACTCACAAGGTATGTGGCTTTGAACATATTTCTTAGAATTTCTGGGACTCAGTTTCTTCAACTGTGTAAAATGAGTATGTCCATGGGATCTACCACATAAGATTATGGAGATTAAGTGTGAAAATAAAATTACCTACCTCCAGGAACTGCAAATATTAAAAGTCCTTAGAAAGTACCTCCCCTTTAGTAAGCCTCCAATAAGTGTGAGCTATTATTGATTATTGACATCATTATAATCATCACAATTATCATTATCAAGAATTGTGAACATCTTGGGAAGAACAGGCCAGTATCTTATTCCAGTTTGTGCCTCTAGCATCAGGATAGTGCAGGGAAAACAATGTGAACTCGATAAATGTTTTTAAATGTTAAAAATTGTTTGTTTTTCACTACTGGAATCTTGCTGAGGAGCTGAACTCTGTAGCTTGGTTCTTAGGAGCACTAAACATGATGTGAATTGCTGTTGGGCTCTACAAATAGTGGCTGCTCTGAAACTGCCTGAATATGCTGGGTTTCTCTGTTGTCCCTTACCTTTCCCCCAAACTCTGAGTATGTGTCGAACTGCCACTTGCTTCCATTACTCTCAAATCCAGATCAATGCCTTACCTGAGAGGAGAGATGCCAGCCCAGCACGAAATAGTCAAATATCTCCCTCTACCTTCCCCCAGCCTTTCTCTACCTCCTCTTTCTACTGCAGTGAACTCTGCCATGTTCACCTGCTCAAAGCCTAGAAAACTCAGGGTTTCTTTATAAGTTTGACTATAGACCATCTCTATTTTTTCTTAAATACACTATCAGATTGAGTTCCTAAGAAAACAACTCATTCACTTTCCAAACATACTGTAGCGGTTTGATATAGTTATGAATTCCAAAAACAGATATTGGATTATGTTTGTACTCTTCTCTGTACCTGGGCATGACTGAGTTATGATTAGGTTTTTGATTGAGCCACATCACTGGGTGTTGAGTCCCTGCCCCTTGGTGGGTGAGGACTCACAAATAAAAGACATGGTAAAGGACAGAGTTGAGAGCTTTTAATGTTGGAGTTTTGATGTTGGAATTTGATGCTGAAGCTGGAGCCCCAGGGAGAAAGACAGATCCAGTCGCCTGATAGTCTACAGCTGACTTTGTGGAGAGAGGCAAAGCCTAGAGAGCCTCAGAGTCTACAGCTGACCTTGTGGAGGAAACAGAGGAGCTGAGCCCAGAGGAACCCAGGAAGCCTGAACCCTTGCAGACATCAGCAATCATCTTGCTTCTTGCTCCAACATGTGAAAATAGACTTCGGTGAGGGAAGTAACTTTTGCCTTATGGCCTGGTATCTGTAAGCTCCTACCCCAAATAAATACTCTTTATAAAAAGCAACCAATTTCTGGTGTTTTGCATCAGCACCTCTTTGGCTGACTAATACACATACCAATTCAGTTTCACTGAAATAAACAAGGGAACTATCAATGACCATTCTCTAATCCACAGTGTATGTAAGATCCCTGAAACATAAAGACAAAATTTTTTAAGCTTAAATCTTTTTTTTTTTTTTTTAGATTTATTCTATTTATTTCTCTGCCCCTCCTTTCCCATTGTCTGCTCTCTGTGTCCACTCGCTGTGTGTTCTTCTGTGTCTGCTTGCACCCTTGGTGCCACCGGGAAACTGCATCTCTTTTTTGTTATGTCATCTTGCTGCATCAGCTCTCCATGTGTGCGGTGCCACTCCTGGGTGGGCTGTGCTTTTTTCACATGGGGCAGCTTTCCTTGCAGGGTGCACTCCTTGCGCATGGGGTGGTGGGGGGCGCACCTGCGTGGCATGGCACTCCTTGTGTACAGCAGCTGTGTGCGTGGGCCAGCTCATCACACGGGTCAGGAGACCCTGGGGATCGAACCCTGGACCCTCCCATATAGTAGGAGGACCTCTCTCAATTGAGCCATGTCGCTTCCCTAAGCTTAAATCTTTTTAATATTAAATTATATTACAATTTTAAGATGCCACTAAAATTATTTCTCTTGTATACAAACTTCATGGCTAATCCTCTATCTTAATCCATGAGCAACTAAGTCTTCACAGACTTTGCAAAACTCTTTAATCTTAAATAGTTCTTTAAAATTCCAGGCATAAGTTCTTTAAAAAAAATGCATGACTTGCAAATTCAACTTTGAAAAGATCCTCCTAGCTTCAAGGGCTAACAGATTTATTAGTAGACAAGGCTTATCTACTCAGTAGAAAAACATAGGGGAAAAGTTAAAGCAAAGCAGAATTAAAGGAGGAAAAAATACCATCCCCAGCACATCACTGCAGCAAGTTGTAAATGATTTATGAAATGACAAATCCCTGCCCAATGCACAGAAAGAATATAAATACTGCTCCATAATCACTGCAGTGATGTGCTATTTGCTAAAATTTTCTGCTTAGGTAAATCCAGGGAAAAAAAAAAAAAACTCACTTCACTTACATATCCAAAAAGGAAAATAGCCAAAAAAGATATATTATTTCACTCTGCCCAACAACCTATTTTATCCTTTATCCCTAGCCATAAAGACGCATTTATTGACTATTAAATATTTAAGTGTTGTTGGGGAGTTTGTCTACCCCCCCCAAAAAAAAAAACAGGAAATGTGAAAACACAGACAATATATAGGGGATACCAGGAAGAGCTTTCACTCCATTCAAACAGACCTGGGTTTGGATCCTGATTTTATTTGATTTCTGGTTTGAATGCCAGGTTTCAATCCAGGTGCATGCTTTTACATATTTATTTTTAACTTCTCTGAGCTTCAACATTTTCCTTTGTGAAATTAAGGCAATATATACTCCATGATTGTAAAGATTAAATGAAATAAGACCTGAAGCCGCTAACACAACATTTGACACAAAGTAGGTACTTGTAAAATTTGGCTTCAGTTTTCCCTCTCTTTTTGTGATGAAGGCACCTGTTCTGGCATGGAAGGAATGTTGCATTTGATCAGAAGACTTGGGTTTTGATTTTGCATTTTTAATATTTACTAGACAATTTACTTGACCTTTCCAAATAGAGATTAATTAATTTTAATGAGAATAGATTTTAGTTTCCTTCTGTGAAAAAAATACATGAAAAGTACACTTAAAATCAAAATTTTTAAAAGTACAAGGAGTTATCATTAGAAATTAGCATACCTGAGTCAAAACAATATACATATCTAATATTCAGGCTTCTAGTGAATCTATTCTTCAGTGAGGTAAAGAATACCTAATAACATTATTTTAGAATTACAGCAAGTGAATTTTCTTTGGTCAGTTTCTTCAAGGGAATATTGACTGGGAGCATCCCATAATAAATAGCAAGAATACAGAGGTGAAGGATGAGCACATTAGAGTCAGACTCCAGGATATCTGATTTTACATAAAAGATCAAGACATAATTTTTCTTTTTCTATCTTGGTTTTCTCTATATCATACAGCTGTCCTAATTAGTTATTTAAGTTGATGTTGAATATTTATAAAGTGCTCCCTCATGCAAATTACTCTTCCTCATGGCAGATACAACTGCAAGACCCCATGGAAAAACAAAGGTTTAGGTCCAACTATGTTTTAAACAATAATTTATACTCTTTGACCCTTGACCTAGTGTAAGATGTTGAAAGCAATCTGAAGCAGAGGAATGCAGAGGAATAACCCCATGCCAGTAATAAGAATCCTCATAAAAATTCTGATTTCTAAAGGAATGTCATTCTTATTCAAATGTAAACCTTCATATGTGTAGAAGTTAGGCAATCACTAGAGGAAAATAAAATAATATTCAAAATCAAACTGAATTCATTTAATAAGACTACAGACCAAAGAAAATGAAAGATGTCAAGGAAAAGAGAAAATCTACTTGAGCCACTAACATATTTCATTGCCTAACAGGAAAAAAAAAAATAATGCTCAGTAAGATTTAAAAAGAGAAAGAGGTAAATTCATTTTGATC
The DNA here is from genome assembly GCF_030445035.2 of Dasypus novemcinctus. Classification (NCBI taxonomy): domain Eukaryota; kingdom Metazoa; phylum Chordata; class Mammalia; order Cingulata; family Dasypodidae; genus Dasypus; species Dasypus novemcinctus. The sequence continues at coordinate 51,655,303 of NC_080673.1, read as the reverse complement.
CTGTGGCAATACTTTGAAGCTTACTTTTAAAACTAGTCTATTTTACATTTCCAGATGCTGTGAAAGGCAATGTATGCAGAAAGCAGCTCCAATGGGAATTCGACTATTTCATTTTCCCCACTGTAGCAATGATTTGGATCTTACTTTTTCTGAAAGCATCTTTAAAGAGTTCTTCAAGCTGTCTGGAGAATGCTGGCTTGCTGAATTAAGCAGTAGGTCTGCATGGGTTGCTATAAGAGGTTGTAGTTGATTGATGTTGCTGAGAACTTCTTTTGCTTTGGCTGTATTTTCAGGTGAATAGTAAATAAACTGGTATCCAGTACTGTAACAACAAAGGTAAAGACAAATTACACAAAATGCAAAAAGAATTTGCAGCTTTTAGTCCCAGAAGACAAATGATAAACAGAATTCCAAATACTATTACTTCCTATTGACCAGATAAGAACTGTCCTATGAGATTTTTTTAAATGATATTCTAAGGGTTCTTAAGAAATTTAACCCAAGATATTTTTAAGAAAAGTAATGAAACCTAGTCCTTGCTCAAATACGAGAGTCTTCATGACTATATCTATCAGGTGTTAGAGTCAAACAAATTATAATTAATATTACATACTAAGGAACTTTAGGCCACCATAGTACAGAACAAAAACCATGAAGTTAGTTTTATATTCAGGCCAATCTGAATATAAATCCTGACTTTTCCACTTATTAGTTGGGTTACTTTGGGAAGCTTCCAGCTTCCTCATCAGGAAAGTGGGAATAATTATCCAAACAATTCTACAGAGATCATTCATACAGAGTGCCTAAAATAGTGCTTGGTGCAGAGGATGCATTCCATAGATATTGTGTATGATTTTTTCATTTTTTCCCCCATGATACTTGGGAGAGGGGAGGGCTGTTAAATTTGAACAGCTAAGAAATTAGGTCAAATAAATTCATACCAAGTAGGCATATGGAGAATTTTATCGGATAGGAAAAGGACATGCATGGTTTTAAAACCTTTCATTGTTTGTCCCTTGTGGTTTCCCATCTAACTTGCAAAGAGATCTAAAATTGATTCCCAGAGAGTAACTGCAGGTAGGAATCCCTCTCTTGGAGCCCCACTGTTTTTATTTGTAAATGTAAAACTATTTGTTTAGGTCTAAGGGGCCCTACAGTTCAGCAGAGGAGGCTTAGGGGACCACAAGGCAGAGAGATATCAAGTAGCTCTACTTCTGAAAATTGTAATTGCCCTTAAGATTTATTTAAAGCCAGATATATTGTGGTATAATTTATATATAATAAAATTTTCTCTTTTTAGTGTTCTGTAAAAAGGTTTTTTCCTTCTCTTCCCTTTTTCATTTAGTATTGAGTTTTGACAGACACATAAGTCAAGTAGACACCACCACAATCAAGATACAGAATATTTCCACATCACCCCAAAATTCCCTAGTGCCCTTGTACTTAGCCCCACCCAAGCCCTTGGAAACCACTGGTTTGTTTTCTGTCCATTATGTTTACCATTTCCAGAATGTCACATAAATGGGATCTTATAGTGTGTAGACTTTGAATCTGGCCTTTTTCACTAAATGTAATGCATTGGAGATTCATTATGTTGCTGCATTTGTGAAGAGTCCATCCCTTTTCATTGCTGGGTGGTTTTCCACTGTGTGGATGGACCAGGTTTCTCCATTTGCCCACTGGGAGACATTTGGATTGTTTCTACTTTAGGGCAACTATGAATAAAGCTGCTATAAACACATAAAAAATAAAATAAAATAAAATTGATTATTAATTGATGGATTACTGACTTTTATAATCATCATTTGAAACTGATAAAACATGTTATGGCAGTAGGGATTCTATGGAGTGAAGTAAACTTTGAACAATTTCATTAGTAAAGACAAGGAAAGTATGCCAGGAGCTAAAAGAGTAAAACGAGAGAGAGGGGAGAGGGGTCATGGTGCCTTCCCAGAAAACTTACTTACATCATCCCTTACATCAACTGTAAAAGCATTTTCCACAATAGCTTGCAGCCTGTTTTGAGCAGTTACTGAATATTTTCCCAAAATTTACCAGGTAAATTATTTAAATTCTCATAACTCCATTTCTACTTTTGAAAAATTAAGAACAATTTTTTAAAAATGAACCTCTAGGAAACCGTCTCTCTCCTCTTCCTTCCACAGTAATGCTTTTCAGGGGAAAGTATCAGGATCTTCAGGGGGACAACGTTCCTTTGCAAAAGGATATTGAATATGCCTATTACTTTTGGCAAAATAATTAAAAGAACTGTCCCTGGGGGCTTGAGCTTCTCAGAAGGTACAACAAGAAGTCAATTGCGGTCACCCCTCGGGCTGAAGTGTGGTTTGCTGGCCTGGCAGGGGAGCGGCCGCGGTAGGCCTAAATCTGCTGCCCCCATAATAGGGTGGTTGGTCGGGCCCACCGCCACCCCTGAAGGAAGCTCGGCATGGGCGCAGAGTGCCCTCGGGTCTCCCCTTCTCGGCAGCCATGCTTCCGCGGCCGCCCCTCCTCCCAGATGGCGCCACCCGATGCCTTCTGGGGCGGCACCCTTCTTCTTCCTTCTCCCTGCGCAGGTGCAGGGCAGAAAATTCCAGTCTGCCCTTTTCCCCTCCCCCGACAGCAGCAACAGCCAGGTGGGGGCGGAAAAATCCAGCCCGCCCTTTTCCCCTCCCCCGACAGCAGCAACAGCCAGGTGTGGGCGGAAAAATCCAGCCCGCCCTTTTCCCTTCCCCCGACAGCAGCAACAGCCAGGCGTGGGCGGGAAACTCAAGTCTGCCCTCCACCCCAGCAACAGCAGCCACCAATCCCTAAACCCTGCCCCTTCCCCCAGCAACAGCAACAGCCAATCCCTAACCACCACCCCTCCCCCGTCCAGTACCGCCCACTGACCTTTCGCCGGGCGACCCCTTCGTCGCCGGCTTCGCCGGGCGACCCCGTCAGCCGAACCGCGCAATCCCTTGTGAGACCGATCCCTCGTCTGCTGCCGGACCGACCCCTCGTCCCAAGCGGGACCGACCCCTCGTCCAGAGCTGGACCGACCCCTCGTCCGCAGCCAGACCCCACCTCTACCGACCGAGCAAGCCGCCGCAGTCAATGAGGTATGCAGGTTTAGAAAGGCTAATAAACACATTACTGGTTTGTCACATGTTTATAAGGGCTTTGCTTCCAATTTCTTGCTTTTTAGGCTTTTAAATTTCAGAAGCAGGGGTTTAAAATCAAACATGTCTTAACTACTTATTATATAGTCTTAATGCAAATTAAAGCAATTGACAAAATAATTGCTAAGAGGAGAAAGAAATGGTCTCCATCAATTACTCATATGTCTTTCTCTTTCATTGCCTGATTTAGACTGAAAATCTCACGTGGCCAGGTACAAGGCCTTTAAAGAAATCATGTTCCAGCATACTTCCCTAGTCATTTGCACTCAGACTGGATACAAAGTTGAACCCACTAAAGACTTTAGTAAATCAAACAGCCCAGTGTTGTTTTTTTTCCAAAGAAAATTATTATCTTTCTAAGATATTGCTGCATTATAAGGATGGGAATGAGGTTTGATATTTGATATCCAGTAGCTCTGACCACAGATGATAGCTGGAAAATGTGTTTACTAAAAATTTCTTCAGTTACACATGTCTGAAAATTCTAATACACTAATTGAGCTGGTTTTCTATTAATTTAATTTTAAAAGTTTACTCTTTGTACTTAGTTCCCTGAAGGATATTAACCAGACCTTCTCAGTTTTGCTTTCAGGAATAAGATAATGTGTCAAAGCGCAACCAGACAGAATGGTGTCAGGAGTACCTTATGACCCAGTAAATCTGTAACTTTCCTCAGAGACAAAAAAAAAAAATGCTTGATATCCTTGAATAGTCTTGGATACCATGGAGAAAGAAGTCATGAAGACCTTGCTAAACTGTGGTTGATTAGCTGCTGAAACCAAGGACAGGTTTGTTGTGCTTGAGAAAACACAGGACTGAGAAAATGCACATACCTCCTTTTTCTTTGCCTTTAAAATCCCTAGGTTCCATTCTCACTTGGAACTAGTCTGGAGAAGATTTCCCCCAGTTCCTTGCTTGAGCCCTCACAATAAGTCACCTTTTCACTGAGAGATGTCTCTCCCTTGTGGCACCAGAATGGGCAGGCCCTTCTACTGGAAATAGCTGTGCGTGCATACAGTAACACAGAGAGTAGGACCTACTGCAGAATAAGGTGGGTTGATTTGTGTACTCCAGGGGGGAAAAATGTTTTTAATCTCTTCCTGTGGTTGTTAACCCACTGTAAATAGGACCTTTTGAAGTTATTATTTTTAGTTGTTGTGGCCAATTTTATAAGGTTGGGCTTTCATCCAATTGCTGGCATACTTTATTAGCAGAATGAAATTCAGACATAGAGAAAGCCATGGGAAAAGCCAGAAGCTGGAAGTCAGTCAAACTCAGAAGAAAAAGGAGACCATGTTGCCATGTGACAGAAAAACCAAGGACCGAGGCTCACCAGCAGCCAGTTCCAGAACATGTAGTCTTCAGATGGTAAGCACTGCCTTGCTGATGGTGCCTTGCTTTTAGGGCTTCTCCTAGCTTTAAAACCATGAGCCAATAAATTCCTGTTGTTTAAGCTAAACTGTTTTGTGGTATTTTTGATTGCAGTTGGGAAACTAAGACAAGATCCAATGCAGAAAGTGGCGCGTGGCGACTGCTCTGTGATTCCTCTTCATTCTTCAGCTCTTCTGTCATTTTAGTTTGCTTTCCGGCGTTATCTTTTTGGTACTGACAGGGCTCTTATGGCTTAGATCTTAGAAAAAGAGAGTACCAAGGGCACTGTGTGATCTTCCCTCTTTCTCTTCATATGACCGTCCTCTTTTTAAGCATGTCATATCTGGACTCTCACACACTCGCTCCCAGGCATTCTTTTTGACTCTTGTCACCACTGCCTTCCTTCTTTATTCATATCATTCTTTCTTGGCAGTTCCCTGTTATTCCATTCCTGAACCCTAATTAACTTACATTATTTTTTTCTGTATATTTCTTCTTCTTCACATTCCCTCCAAATTTCTTCTCTGATTCCAATGCACACATTTTCAAGATTTATTTCTCATATGTTCTTTCCCTATATCCTTGTTCACTGTGCTCAAATTTTAGTAGGCACAGGATTCACTTGGGGATGAGGACAGGCTCTGGGTGTTTGTAAAAAAAAAAAAAAACATATTCCTTGACAACCGCAAGCAATTCTGATTCAATAGGTCACAAAATATATAACAAACACACCAGGAGAACCAGATGCAGGTAGATAGTGGAGCATTTTTAGACTGTGCTTTAACTCTGTGAGATTCCTCTAAATCCTCTCTCTTTCTACACAATGACTATGATAAAAGTTCTTTTGAACTTATTCTAATTTTTAAGTACCTTTTACAAGACTACTTTTACTCCCTGCCTTATATTCAACTCAAAGTGTTTTGGTTCCATTCTCATAACCAATGTTGTCTCTCCCCACTCTTTTCTAAAATAAAGAAGCTGTTTTATTTTACAAATTAATGCACTTATTTTGTACAAAACAGCACATTTCTTCTTCTCCTTGGCCCTTGCTCCAGGGGCCACCACTCCAGAACCTCACATTTATTTACACATACTTTTCAGCAACAGCCATAAAAAGAAGACTGAAGGAAAATGCAATTATGAAAGTGATTCCACATAACCAAAATGTGAAACAGGTGGAGGTTTGCAGGTCTCTTTATAACTGAGGGTTAATAATTTACAAATAATTGTGATTACTGAATCATATAGATGTCTTTTTCTTCCACTATATTATAAAATAGCCAAAGATTAATATCAGAAATCATAGGAACTGGGTAGAGTGACCTCATCCACTGTAAATGGTCATTTCCAACAAAAAACCTGCTACTGTGATAATTATTCCAGGTAGATCTTACCTTGGATAAGGACATTTCTATTGAAATGGTAACCACTCCACATTCCTCTGTTTGAAATCAATAAGGAAAACCTTTTAACTGACCCTCTTTCTGTACCCCCCACATTCCCATCCATATGCCTTGATATCCAATAATGATTGTCTTGATTCTAATAACTTTGTGACTCAGCCTGGTTTTGTATCCAGGCCCAAACTGTTCAGCTCCTTAAGGTTTATTAATGAAGGAAACTTAGCCAGTCCCAGGACAATTATTCATTAGCTAAGTCTGGATATTATAAAACTATCAGGATTGCTACAGTTCATGGAGGCAATTTTTGGGCCCTGAGGCTATGGGCCTCCTCTGCTATGTGCAAGGAAATAAATTATTTCTCTCTTTGTCTCAGAAATTGGTCTTTACAGTGCACCAGGTGGAAAGAACCTGCTTTTGCTCAGTATCAATTGGTGACCACAAAGGCACCAAGGACAAAGGGGTCCCTGAAGAATGTGGAGCCCAACTTCCTGAGGTTTGGGCCCCAGCGAGAGAGGTAAGCAGGCTAATCACGCTTTTTGGACTGCTAGACCCTCTTGGTCCAAACGCTCGGCAATAGGGCGTTTCCAGCCTTACTGGTTGGTATTCAGGTCCTATGGCGCTTTAAAGCTTCAAAGAGAGAAACGGTTTTAGCACCAAGTCTGGACATCTGACTGTGTGTGGGTCATCAAGGTAGAAGGGGATCGGGAACTTAGTTTGTTGATTGGAGTCTCCGTGGACCTAGGTTTTTTGAGGTCCTGAGTCCTGCTTCCAGAATGATTCTCCTTGCTCTGACCTCTCCACCATTTCCTGGTTTTCTGGGTACCATTCTGTTTGGGGTTCAAGTCCCCACAGTGGGTCTATCTGTTGAGTATATTCCTGAAAAATAAGTGATCCAGCAATTAACTGATATTTAATGAAATATAGTAAGCCTTAAGTGTTCATTAATCGTGTGCTACTAAGTAAGAGTTAAGTGTCTGTTTAAATGGCTAGATACGTGTTTTACCGCAATTATATTGCTCAAGTGTTCCTGCTTGGTTACTGGTTACTGAAATCTATTAAAATGAGAAATTCTAATGCTAATAACTTTCCTAAATGTAGCCCTTTAGGCTGTATTTTGAAAAACTGGAAAAAAATCTTAGTCTCAAGCCTATGAAAAAGCAGGAAATAGATTTTTCCTGTAACAAAGCTTGACCTCAATATAACTTAGAATCAGGAGGAATATGTCTGGAGTGTGATTCTATAGAGAAGAACTCTGTATCTTAATTTGGCCGGGATATTTCTCTAAAATCAGTAGCTGAGCTGTCAAAATTTCTACTCCTGGGAAATGCCTCAAGGAATAAACAAAGACTTTGTATACATGGTTACCCCATTTCCCATATCATAGCTATAGACCTAGACACCCCCAGGAAAAACTCTGAGGAAAGCTAGGCAGTAAAATAAGCGAATCGCCCCATCCCAGAGGAGGTCTCAAAAGCTATGAAAACTAGAGGCGTGGAGTGATGGGAAACCCAGAGATAAGCCATAAACAAAGAAGTAGAATTTTGAGTCAAATAGATGAGTTTTATATTTCTGTTTTGTGTGTCTAACTTTCTAGTTGTGTCTGTCTGTTTGTCAGTGTCTATTTTCATAGTTCTGGATGGTAATATCAAATTAACAAAAGGAAAATTCATAAGAGAACTCCATTCAAATTCCTAAAAACTAAAGAAACGTGTGTGTGAGTGTGGGTATGTATGTATGTAAATGAGGATCCCTGGAGTCCAAAATTAGACAAACCAAGCAGTCTGTTGCTCTTTGAATCTTATAAGCTAAATACTCAGACCTTGGTCAATTAATTTTTCAGGATGAAAAGGTCATATAGAAATCTGACTGGAGAAACTATTAGAAGGAAAAAAAAAAGAAAAGAAAAATGCTTTCCTGAATTCCTCCACAGTTTTCTATCACCTAACCCTCCACCCATTGTCTTCACCAAAACCTTGACTGCATTCAGGCCAAGAATAAGAGAGTCAATTAAAGGAGGCACTTGAACATTGTAGGAGAAAGATAAACTAGTTGGGGAAACTATATAGGCAGGGCTGAGTACAGAAAAAGTTGGGGGAAGGTGGGAGATGTGAGCTTACCTTAGAATTCTTTCTATTAGGCCTGGAAATTAAGAATGATAGGGACAGAGGGAATATTACAGAGTAAACCTTGGTTTCCATAGTTTATCCTATAATTCCCTAATTTTAATTTTTAACAGCCATGGATAAGAGTAATTAATAATCCAATTGTCAAATTTCACCAAGGAAAATTGTCCTTCAAACCATGGAAAGGTTTTTCTAGATTATTCTCAAAACAAATTAAACAATTTTAATACGTTCTCCAGAGTCTGATAGTCAATATGCTTTGGAGGTTGTTCATAATTTTAGAATATTATGGAAACAAAGAAGTTTTAACCTCATATGGAGGAAGGAAAAACATTTCTTGCATTAATTATCAGTTTTTTTCTACTTGTTGTGATTTCCCTAGGTTTAAAACAGATACTAATGAAAAAAATTAGCAGTATGTCTGTTAGATCATTAGGATAATAAAACTTGTAGGTTTGTGTTTAATGAAATTAAGTTGACAAGGAAATGTAGTTCTGTCCTAAAGTGAAATGGCTAGTTTTTCACCAAACAGAATGAGGGATGTAAGACAAGACTTAAACGGAAATGGAAAGTAGTAGACGGTTTCTAGAATTGAATTATATTTGTCATAGTCAATGCTGACTAAAGTTTGGTAAGCTTGTTTAAGGGAGTGTGTTTTTGTCCTAAGCATAGAACAAGAGCCAGGAATATGTAGGACAAGACCTGAATGGATGTGAAAAGGTGTTGAGGATTTGTGGAAGTAAATTTTGTTTGTTGCTGACTATAATTTAATAAGCTTATTTAAAGGTGACATTGGTTCTTAAGGTGAAGTAACTGGTCTAAATGGTTATAAAAGGTTATAGGTAGTTGTCAGTTGTAGGAAGTTTGTAGAAGCATTTTCTAAAATGAGGGATTTCAATGTAAATGGCTGATTCTAGAAAGCCATTATTAAGTAGAAATCTGTGACTTGCTCTTGATAACAAAAAGTAGCTTCATAGCAGAGAAACTAGTCAGATGCCACCTTAATCTGTTGTGATCGATTCTAACTAGGATGTAATGAACTTTTTTGTTGAATTGTGTACTGATGAAAAACTAAATCTTGATTTTTCTCTCTGTTAAAGTAACACAGTTTTCTTAAATTATTGGTCTCTTTTGAGTAGAAGGATATAAAAGTCTTTTTGAAATAATGAATAATATAAAGAACAAAGAGTCTGTGCCTTATCAGAATAGCTTCTTGTACTTCAAGTTGAAGTTATTGCATACATGATGGATAAAAAAAAGAATTGTTGCTATTTTGGAAGTTCAGTCTTTTACTATTTTATTTGTCACTTTGTTAAATAGTGGACTGCTTAAACATAATGCTCAAACCTGACAACTTTCAACATTCTAATAAAGCCATTAAGGATACCTTTAATTTCAAACTATTGCAAAGAGTTTGTTCCTTCACCTTATAAAAAGTGAGGTTTTAAAATATACACATTTATGAAATATTGAAGACCAATCAGACACTTAGTACCACTTTTTATAAAAATGTAATGCTAAAGTAAAGTCAAAACTGATCATTAGTGAAATTACAGTTTTAATATGTTCATATTTTAAGTGCACAACAGAAAAATATATTCCAAAACTGCAAACTCATAATACTTCTGTGAAATGTGGAAGATTTTAAATGTGATGTTATTTTGACAGTGCTCTAACTTTTAGGGTCACATTTTATTCTGGTCAGAATTTTTATCAAGATGCCAAGATTTATTTCCTAGGACTATTGTGAAGGTGTAGACTTAAGTTTACTGCTAAGGGAACTATTATTTATAAATCTTAATAAATCCAGTATTAGCAGCCTATTTCAGACACTTAACACTTGCAGAAGTCCATGATGCAGTTACCACACTGAAGTGTTTTAAAAAAGAATCACCCTCACTGTTGAAAGTAAATGTATTCTTAGGGTACAAATATTAGTGTTCCATAAGCATGTGATTATATTAAAGAGGTGGTAGTGGAAAGATAATCTTGATTCCATTGGGAATCTTAGATTTTAGTAAAATTATTGGGAAGATAGTTTTTCTTATTCTGCTGAGGTTGATTAATGAATACAGTGTGTCTTACAGTGAATAGTGTAGAAGCTGTTCACTTTTTTAATCTGAAGAAAAATATTTTCAAGAACATTAAAAATAGTTTCATTTAATATATTATGAGTTGCATGAGAAGTACTTGGGAAGTATTGTAAAATTGAAGGAATTTTCTAATCTTCTGCTGTTAAATCTGTGTAATTAAAATATTACTTAAACATTATTTATATATATAGAGGTGGTATAAAATTCTCAAAGACTTATTTTTCACTGTTCATATTCTATCCTAATACTGATCTCCATGATGGTATTGCTGATTAGAGCTTTCATTATTCTTAGAAGAATGTTATCAGTTATGAAAAAAAACAAAATTCCTTATTGGTTACACTGTTTTGCTCTGATGCTTCTTTAAAAGAGCACACAATCAGCTCAACTTCGACAAAAAAGGACATTAAGGGAGAAACAAGGCAAGTGTGCAAGTTATGTTTTACCTGTTGATTAATATAATCTTGGTAAAGCTGTAAAAGTAAAATGAAATAAAACTGCTGCTGTGGTCTGTAGTTACTGATCTCTAGAAATAGCTTTAAAAAAAATACTCATAAGGGAATCAGAATCATGCAACAGTCACATTTATTCCTAAGTGTTGTTATTTTTAAATCTGGAGATGCTTTACTCTTTGTATATAACCTAATAGCTCTCTAGAACTTTAAATGTCTGCATGACCCCTGGAACTCAGAGCTAAAGTTTGGCAGCTCTAAAGGTACTGATGCAGTAGCATTAATTCTGAAAGACCACCTCAATTAAAGAAGCCAAAGAAAGAATCAGTTAAAAGTAAATGGGGCTAATCTAGTTAAAAACTAAGGTGAATCAGAATAAAAGGTAAAAAAGAAATATTATTTGTATTTTAAAACTTTAATTTCTACAGAGACCAAAAAGGAAAAATTTATTTTGTCAAGAAAATTTTTTAAAAATTTCTGTGGAACACTAACTAATTTAACCTGTCTGGTAAGTTTATTTGAATGGCCTAACTAACATGGAACCTAAAATAGGGAATGAGATTATGACATTCTGCACAGAATTATTATAATACACTGATGCATTGCCAAGTGTTTTGGGCATAAGATAGAAAGGTGTTTGCAAAGTCCCTTGAGGGGTTTGGGGAAAAGCATAGAGATATTAAACTTCTTCACCTGGGGACTACTTTCTACTAGTCTCTCAAGAAACACAGGTTCCCAATTTACTGAAACTGTAAAACTCTGAAAAGAAAATTCGTGGAAATAAAACTGAAATATATGAGCCCTGCCAAATAAAAGGAAATATGCAAGTAAGCTTGCACACATGAAAACCTCACAATGGAAACTAAGCCTAACCATAATTAATGCCTAATAGTCACCTCCTGAAAATCTTTTTGTTGCTCAAATGTGGCTTACCTCTCTGCACCAAACTCTCCAAATAAGCTCACTACTTTTTCCCTTATATGGGCCACAACAGGACTTCCAGCAATAAAGCTTTCCCTGGCATTGTTGGACATGACTTTCAGAGGAAGAATTTTTTCTGGAGTTTAGGACATGACACAACTCCCAGGGATAAGCTCTGCCTTGGTAACATGGGATTAGACCAAAAGGAAGAAAAGCAAAATAAAGTGTCAATGGCTAAAAGATTTCATAGAGTCAGGAGGTCATTCTGGAGGTTACTCTTACCAAGGTTTCAGCTAGATAAGGCAAACTGCCACAATAGACAAAGCCCCAAGCACCAGTGTTCCTGAAAATCCTTGGGCTCTGTCTAAAAGAACATATAAATATTATTTCCTTGACATATTTTAAACTCTAATTCTCAAATTAATTATTAAGTTTATTTTTTCAGAAGCCTAAGCCTCTGGATTATTCCTATGCCAGATAAGCTCTGAAACCCAGAAGTACCAATCCCTTTAAGAATGACAACTAGTTTCATTTCTATACCCCATAACATCAATGCCCCTTCTTCAGCATGAAGAAGTCAGAGTGGTTGTCATTCAGATTATCTCCAAGACGGGTGAAGGAACAGAGAGAGAGGAATTGTAACTAAGGGTTAAGAATTAACAAATAATTTTGATTACTGAATCATATAGATGCCTTTTTCTTCCAGTATATTATAAAATAGCTAAATATCTGAAATTAACTGAAACCGGTTAGAGCAACTTTACTCTTTGTATATGGCCATTTCCAATTAAGGTGCTCATTATGATTACAATGATGATTATTTATTTGATCTTACCCTTGTATATGAACATTTCTTTTGAAATGGTAACCACTCCACCCTCCTCTGTTTGAAATCAATTTTGAAAACCTTGTAACTGACGTTCATTCTGTACCCCCCACATCCCCTTAATGCCTTGACCTCTGATAATGACTGCCTTGTGATTATAATAACTTTGTGACTCACCTGGGTTTTGTACCCAGCTCCATCCTGTTCAGCCCCTTAATGTTTACTAATGAAGGAACCTGAGCCAGGACCACGACAATTATTCATTAGCACACTGCTAAGCTTGGATATTTTAAAACTATCAGGATTACTGCAGCTCCAGGAGGCAGTTCCTAAAGGCCACGGACCTCCTTTTCTATATGCAAGCAACTCTTTCTCTCTTTGAAGCCCCTGTTCTCAAGCACTGATTTTTAAAGTGCATCAGGTGGAAAAACCTGACTGCACCGTGTCATCTTGGTTAGCTCTCCGCCGACAGGCCTTCCTTCTGCTCATCTCTTTTAAACAAGGTTCACTTTAGGAACAGAAACTCCTCAGCCTTTATTTACGTAATATTGCCCAACCTTCTTGCTAGTGTCTCTTCCAAATCCATCTATTCTGATGTTGTAACTAGTTTATTTGTAACTTCTTCAAGAATTTTAGCCCTGTTTACGTCCCTTTTAACATGTTAATAGCCCATCTTCCAGTCCTTTCAATCATCCTTTCTTCTTTCTCTTCTAATATGGGCTCCCTCCTCCCTCATGTCATCCCCCACCATCCGCCCAGTACAGTCTTAAATCACCATCACAGGACATACACTCTACTCTGACCTCCTTCTGTTAAAGTCATTTCCCTTTGGAGCCTAAGATATGTGTCAAGCACTGGGGCTTCTGATTAAGTCTTTTAAATATCTTACGTATAATGGTTGAAAGATTAATTTTCCACAATAAAAACCAATATTGGCGTGCTGGATAAGACAGCATAATTTGGAAAAAAATTACCACCACTCACAAAATAATTTTAAGTATACATAAATTTCATCTACCTATTCTGTGCCTTACTCTTCAAACATGTCATATCGTTTAACAGTTATAGCTTCTTAAATAGAAAGTTGTAAGTATAATTTAATTATCTAGATAAAAAGAATATAGTTAAACTCTATTTTATAGTGGCCTGAAATTTAAACTGAATCCAAACACTTGAACTAACTATCAATCATACAAATCTAGAGGAAAGACAAAATATTTCCTAGGACAAAATAGATTTTATAGGATATAAATAATATGGGAAATCATGTATAATGAAAATTTAATTATTTTCATAATATATTTTCTATTCATTAATCATGGCACCCACATCGTATGTGTGTGTGTGTTGTTACTGTGGGTGTCATATCATTTTGGAGATGCAAATATAAATAAAGCACATAGTGAAATAATATTCATATTCAAATACTATAATTCCTATCCAAAATGCAATTAAAACAAGGATCTATATATACTGGAGAGTATTTTTATCTCAGTCCCTTTTGCCTGTCTTCTTTTTTTCCTCCTCTGCTAGTGGTGGCATATTCCAGGGCTCAGTGCTTAGAATTCTTCCCTTTTTGATCTACATATTCTTCCTAAGGAAACTCAGTCTTGTGGAAATACCTCAGTTGTGCTAATGAGTCCCAAATTCATAACTTTAGCCTAAACCTTTCCAGGATCTACAACTTAAAAAAAAAATGCTATCTTCTTGACAGTGCCACCAAACATAACATATCCCAAATGTAGCTCATGATCTGTTCCCATTCTCAACAACCAGCTCCTTCTGCACTCTTGCCTGTCTTAGTTCATAGCAACTGTATGTCTCCAGTTGGTCACCAAAATCCTTGTACTTAATTTTGCATCAAATCCTTCCTTTTCCTTCAAAATATGTGCAAAATTCAACTACTTATTTAGTTTAATGTTCACTGTCACTGCCCTGGAATCTGGCAGGTTTATTGCAATAGAATTTGCCAGGATTAATACAAACTGGTATCCCCACCTCTGTCCTTACCCTTACCATCTTGTTTGAATAAGTAATACTCTCAGACAGTGAAATCCTTGTCTTATGCTTAGGATTTGAAGAAAGTAGAAGGACTAGGCAAGAGAACTAAAGCAATTTTTCTTAGTTCCTTCATCATGGCTACCAAGTGGTAGGACTCTGTCACTTATCTTGCTACCTCCACTCCTTAACCCATTCAGTCACCCAAGCTCCTACTTTGGGCAGTGAAGTTATGGAAAAGTGAAGGTAAGAGATGTTGAATAGGCAAAAAAAATGACAGGGAAAGAAAAAAGAGGGGAGAAGGGACATGGGCAGAAGAGGACAGGGTCAATGAACTCAGTAAAAATGCTTTACAGGCAGTTTTGGAATAGTGCCTCTGTACCTGTGGCAAAATTAAATCTTCAGAGAACAATATAAGGACTATTCCCAAATCAAGCACTGCTTGTAAAAAAGGATCCCTAGAATTCTGCAGAAGAGATAGAAATGTTCTCAGCTCTGAGAAGAAAACCATATGGATACTAAATGAAATTTATACCTTAGTGCATTTGAAGATACCCTCCTGGCTTCACATGGTCATGAAATTGTAGAAGAGAAAAACATACCCCTGCTTTACCCAATGCATCCTTTCTATTTTCTGCTAGAAGTGTGGCTCAGGGAAAAGAAGTACAAACTAGATAACATTTGTTTGTTTATTTCCTATGGATTTCACATGTATAATTAAACGAGTTATATGATCTGAGCTAAATTGATGTTTATCTTTAAAGCAACTCTTGCTAAAAAAAAGTCATGGTTTCATAGAAATGTTGGATTCAGGAGAATGTTTTGATCAATGTCTTGATTCTGCCATTTCTTAAGCTCTATGGCAAGTTATGCTGATAAAGAGGGAAATAAACTAAAATTCATTTCTGCTCAACAAGTTCTCTCAAAGGGTATTTGTCTATTGGCTCTGAGCTCAGTGACTTCTCTTATACCACTTTGCAAGTTTTTAACTGATTTCTTAATGGGCCATTAAGACCCATCTTCTATCTACTTCCTTTCTTTAGCCCTATGCTTGCCCTAATAAATTTTTCCAGGCACAATGATGTATCCTTTAAATAAAAAATTACCCTTAAAATTAACCAATCAAATCCTGTAAGACAGGAATTATTGTTGAAATTTTATTTATTTTTTTAAAGATTTTTTAAAAATTCATTTATTTCTCTCCCCTTCCCCCCCAGCCCCAGTTGTCTGTTCTCTGTGTCTATTCACTGCGTGTTCTTTGTCCGCTTCCGTTGTTGTCAGCAGCACAGGAATCTGTGTTTCTTTTTGTTGCGTCATCTTGTTGTATCAGCTCTCTGTGTGTGCGGCACCATTCTTGGGCAGGCTGCACTTTCTTTCACGCTGGGTGGCTCTCCTTATGGGGCATACTCCTTGTGCATGGGGCTTTCCTACGTGGGGGGGCACCCCTGTGTGGCATGGCACTCCTTGTGTGGCATGGCACTCCTTGTGCGCATCAGCACTGCACGTGGGCCAGCTCCACACAGGTCAAGGAGGCCCGGGGTTTGAACCACGGACCTCCCATGTGGTAGACAGACACCCTAACCACTGGGCCAAGTTCGCTTCCCCCATTTTATTTATTATGTAACCAAGGTCTATAACTATAGAACTGGGCTTCCAATCTTGGTTGACCCAAAGTTTAATGTATTTTTACTTCCTTGCATGGTCTTTTCCAACTTTTCCCTGAGTTTACTCATCCTGGATTTCCTTTGCCCACTCTCAGCAGTCTGGTCAATTTTTTCTGTCTAGTTCAACTTTGGTATTTTCATACTCATTTCCCTACCAAGGTGTAATGGACTAATACTGAAACAAGGTCCCATCCATCCAATTCCATCTGACATGAACAACTTTCCAGCTCTACCCTGGACCTTGTCCACTTATATGCCTACTCAAAGCAGAGAGTAGGATAAGGTATAAGAATAAAGGCCATACCTAAGTACTCTTCAAAAGTAAATGTTGCCTCTGCACACCGACATTCATAGAAGCATTATTCACTATTGCCAAAAGTTGGAAACAACCCAAGTGTCCATCAACTGATGAATGGATAAACAAATTGTGGTAAATACACATGATGGAATACTATGCAGCGGTTAGAAGGAGGTCATTCCAGAGATTACACTTATGCAGGTTTCAGCAGGAAGTTATCGACTACCACAGTAAACAGTGCCTCAAACAGCAGGTCTCCTGAGGGCTCTAGAGATATCTAGACACTATAAGCAGGGCAGACAGGCTCAAGAATTTGGCACCATGTCAGTGGGCCTTACTTTGGAATTCATGCTTCCCAGTGTAACAGAGTTAGATTTATTTATAGTTTTTCTATACATGTCTCCTCTGCCCCTTTTACCTGAACCTATAATTAGCAATATAATTGTTAAAAATATGTCCCGGAGATTTAATCTTTGGTCTGTTCATGTGTTGGCTGAGCCCCAAATCTCAGCAAAGTTGTAACACCTACTCTCCAGTTCACTGGACTCAACCAGGACAACCAACAAGGAGATGATGATGGACAACGTCCATCCCAAGGAAGAGAGAGTGTGTGCAACTGCAAGCAAGACAGCTCCACCCATCTACCTCATAGGATATAAGCCCCCTCCCAACAAGAAACAGAGTGGGCATCACCATCCCAAACATGCAAGATCGGGGAATGAGCAATAGACTAAAATAGACTTATATTATTCTATTATAGACTTATTATTATTCTAGCAATGGAAAAACTTGTATCATTGATAAAAAGCTGTGGCTACCAGAGGTTCTGAGGGGAGAAAGAAGGAAGAATAGGTGTAAAATGTGGGCATTGTTGGGACATTGGAATTGTCCTGCATGACAGACGAATACAAGCCATTATACATTTTGTCGAAACCTGTAAAATGATGTGGGACAGAGTGTAAACTATAATGTAAACTATATTCCATGGTTAGTAGCAATACTTAAACATGTGTTCATCAATTGTAACAAATATACCACACTAATGAAAGATGTTGTTAAAGTGGGAGCGGGTGGGGCATATGGGATTCCCCAATATTTTTGATGTGATATTTATATAACCTACAGCTTCTTTAAAAATAAAAATAAAAAATTCAACAACAAAAAAAGAAATACAGCTACAAGATCAAAAAGAAGAAATGAAGTTGACATTATGTTGAGTGAAACAAGCCAGACACAAAAGGACAAATACTGTGTGATTGAGCAATTATGAACTAAATATATTGTGTAAATTCATGGGGTTAATAATTAGAATATAGGTTACCAGAAAATAGAAGGAGGGTAGAGAATGGAAAGTTTAGGGTTAATCTATGCAGAATTGGTTAAAACATCTGTTTTTAAATCTTTGGAAATGATAGAAATGGTGAAAGCTTATTATGGTGTTTGAAACTAGCTGAGCTATCATATGGGTTGGACAGGTTGAAAGGAAAGTCGAAGGCCATGTATACTACTAGAAGGAAAGCTAAAAACTGTAATGTGGGACCGTGTAAGACAGTAAAGCCTCATATAAACCACAAATACGGGGGATACTGCATATATAAGACTGTTTTTACAAAATATGAATACAAATATACTAGAGAGAAGGAAAAAGAATAGTAGCTATGTACTGCAGGGGAGACAGATTGAGAAGAGAGTTTTGTTTGTTTTTTGTATATTGTTATTATTAGAATAATGAGAGTTCTCCAAAATGATTGAAGTGATGAATGCACAAATATGTGATTGCACCAAGTACCATTGATTGCATACTTAAGAGTGGACTGTGCTTTATTAATATGTATCAATAATGTTGATTTTTCAAAAATGTTCAACATTAAAAAAAAGAAAGGTAAATGTTCCCTTGACTGCAAATGGGCATGAGGGATATTTGGGGATGATGTTCTAAAATTGGATTTTGATGGTAATTGAACAACTGTAATTTACCAAAATCTATTGAACTGTACATTTAAAATGGGTCAATTTTATTGTATGCAATTACAACATCATAAAGTTCTTTTTAAAACAGCAAATACTCCCAGCATATGATATCATATACTGTTGGTGATTGTGAATTCAGGATAAGAATACAGGAAAACAGAAGGCATATTTATGAGGCATTTCATTTTTTCTCTGTTAAATCTGATATTTTTCAGAGGATCTCTATTAAGGCAAGAGTTTATACTGTATAATTTACATTAATAATCCAATTCTCTCTCTCTTTACCCATCTCTCTCTCTCTCCTCTCACTCTCACTGTCTCGGGGCCCCTCTCTACCTACCTGTTGTTATAACAGATAATAATTATGAGGACTACATTATGGCCCTAGCACTATGCTAAATGTTTCTTAGGAATTATCTATTTAATCTTGATAACAACCCTAAGAGGAATAAATAGTATTCCATTATACAGATATGGAAGTGGAAGCCTGGGAAGCTTAAATAACTTGCCCTGGATCACATAACTAGTAAGTGGTACAAACAAGGTTCAAACCAGGTCTTTAGAATTATACTATATGAACTCCCAATTATGCTTTACTATCTCTTGAACATAGTACTGACACATTTTACATGTAGAAAAAGTTATAAAACCATAACTTATAGGAACATGATGGTAGGTACTGCCTATAAATATTAAAATAAAACACAACTGAAGAAAGTCTCATCTTTTAGTTAAAACAAAGCTCATTTAGAGAAGACGTATGATCCTATTTTATAACATACTAAAGAAAGAATTTGAAAATCATTTTGCAAAAAATTACTTGTTTCAACAAATAAATATTTTTAAAATATTTAGTTTATTTATTTCTCCCTATCCCCTTGTTGTTCTGCACTTGCTGTGTCTGTTCGTTGAGGGCTCATCTTTTTTTTAGGAGGCAATGAGAACTGAACCCCGGGCCTCCCATGTAGGAGGAAGGCACCTAATTCCTTGAGTCACCTCTGCTCCCTGCTTTGATGTATCTCTCATTATGTTTTCCTCCTTGTGTCTCTTGTTGCATTAGTTTGCTGTATGGGCCCATCATGTCAGCTCACTGTCTTGCTCATCTTCTTTAGGAGGCACCGGAAACGGAACCCGGGACCTCCATTTGGTAGGCAGGAACTTAATCACTTGAGCCACATCTGCTTCCTTCAACAAATATTTAATAACTGCTACTCCAACCATGCATTGAAGAATGCAAAAGGCCTGAGGTAACCAGGATGTGTGTGATGATACCCATCCTCGAAATGTCCCAGGCAGGGCTGGTAGAAGAGACAAAGAGAAAGGGATAACTTTTGTCTCAATCTTTTTTGCACAAGACATTTCAAACCCAAGGTTCTAGATTTTTGGAGTCTGCAAATATCCTCAGGGTAGCCATAGTTTCAGGGCCTGCTTGCTAACCATTCTGGACCCTACTCTAGCCCCTTACACACTGTATTAGTCAGCCAAAGAGGTGCTGATGCAAAGTACCAGAAATCTGTTGGCTTTTATAAGGGGTATTTATTTGGAGTAAAAGCTTTCAGTTATAAGGCCCTTAAGAGTCCAACTCAGGCCTACTTTCTTACCAAAGCCTGCTGCCACATGTTGAAGCAAGATGGTGAGAGATCTCTGCCTGGTCTCTCCTTTCTTCCTCTTAAGGCTCCAGGAGCTCCAGGAGCACAGCATCTTCCATTTTCAACTGTAGGCTGGCATAGGGCTCATCTCTCAGGGTTTTTCCTCTATCAGTCTGGCATAGGGCTCATTTCTTTTCAGGCCTTTTCTTAGCTGCACTTCAGCTAGAAACTGTCAGGTGAATGGCTTCTCTCTCCCTGGGGCCCCAGAATCAAACATAACAGAGATCTCTCCTTTTCCATGTGTCTTCTTGCATGTTCTGTTTCTATCAGCCCACCAAGGAAGCAGGGACTTAGCCCTGAGTCATGCCCTAGTGATGTGTTCAAATCAAAATCCTAAATCTTAATAAGTAATTTAATCAAAGACATCTCAGGTGAATCTAATACAATCAAAGGGGCTCACACCCAGAGGAACTGACCAGTTTACAAACATAATCTTTTTTGGGGGAATTCATAAATAATTTTAAACTCTTTTGAAGTCATTCATATAAAAATAAATGCCACACTGCATTCAACCTTTCTAGATATTATGTAGCTAGACAATTTTTTTTTCATGTAATCTAGTTCCCCATATTTGCTGTAGATAGAAGTGGCAAAAGGGTTTCACAAAGGCATTTCTCTTATTCTACAATTGAAAAGAAAAAAGGACGGGAAGGGAATATGCAACAAAATTGTCCTCAAAGAAACAGAACTCTGCCTATCTGTACCATTCTAAACTTAATAGCTTTTCTAACACATTTACCTATGAATTTAGGTTTCTGTCTTCTGGATATATAATTGCATGCTTTTTCTTGGGTACATGATTATTCACAGCTCTACATACCTCATACTGCACATGTCAATTAAAGTAGATAATAGTTTTCTATTTTTTTGACACAATAGTTTGCAGATTCATTCATTCAGGATGTTTCTGGTATTTCACTCTTGTGAATAGCAATATATGAACATTTTTGAAAATTACTTTTTTCTTTGTATAATACAAATACTGTATATATTCCTAAAAAAGAACTATTTCTGGGGTGTATTTGGGAGGGCTGTAATAGGAAAATAATCAGACTAAAGTCTTAGAGAATTTTATTAACTACTATGTGGAGATGTTCTAGACAGTTTAAAATAATAACTATGACTGTAAATTACCACATCAATTCATGTAGTTGTGTTTTTTTAATAGCACAAATAAAGTACTTTTTAAATTATATTCTCACAAAGATTCCTAAGGATGGATCAGCTATAATTAATTTCTATCCAGTGAGTAGCAAATCCTAGAAATGTTGTCAGTAAGCAAACATTGCTCATTGATTAAGCGCACACATTTTATGTTGAACATCTACTGCTTCCATAAGGGTGAATGATTATGGAAGAAGAATTTTAGAATGGGGGCAGATGACCAATTTTCTAGCACTGTCATCAGCAGTATGGGTGTATCTCTCATTGGACCTCAGTATTCTCATCAACAAAATATATAGGTGGGTCCACGATCTCTGAGATTCCTTGTAAGTTCTAAGATTTAAAAGAGTCTTTATTGCAAAAAGTGAAGACTCTAGAAAATGATTTTCTTAAAACACTTCATTTCATATTGAATATAGATAATGATCTTATTAAATAAGTAATATGAACACGTAGTTTATTTCTTGTATTCTCTGACCCAGCTAACTCAGCATTTACCCAGTTACATAAATTAGAAACCTAAGATCCTTCAACGCTGCTCCTTCTCCCTCCAACCCCCATCTAGCTGACTTTAAATCTTGCTAAATGTTTCCTTAAAATCTTTCTCAACTTCATAGTCACCTATTTCCTCTCACCTTTATTATAATAGTTTGTTAGCTCTTCTTCAGTTACCTCTACACTGTCACTCAAAATGCAAACTAATCATGTTAATCCTTAGCAGAAAGCCTTTCAGTGGAGTCCCCTACTGTATAGGATGAGCTGTTGGGACCAGGACTGTCATATGGCAAGGAAGTAGCCTCAGGATTTGGGCCCTTCCTGTGCCCAGTCTTATATTCCTTCACACACATGCTTCACCAGTTGTTTTGTGTTGTTTTGTAAGTTTGTAAACCCAGGTGCAAGAAAGGCACCGCCATAATCCAGACATGCTGTGGAGAAGCCTGCTGTCCTCCTTGATACTGCTGGGTTCTTCTTTACCACTCCAAACACATGCACAAAATGTAAACGACTGCCAAGTTCTCCTAAATATCTCTAACAAATCTCCTTCTCCCTATCTATCCCTACACCATGCTAGGCCACACCATCTTTCTCATCTGACAGGGACACTGCAATAACGACTTACAAGGCAAGCCTGATGTCAGGAAGGGGACACTGGAATGGCTCAGGCAAGATCCCATGCAATAAAAAATTTGTAAAATACTTCTTTTATAATGGAAAAGGCAATTGTGTGTTTTTCCATGGCATAAATACCCTGTGTATACATATTTTTTTAAATTAGTACTTTTACTGTAATCTTGCAAAGAATGAGGTACTGCATAGTTTAAGCTTTTTTTTTAGGTTTTTCATTTGTTTGTTTTTTAGGAGGTACCAGGAACCGAACCTGGAACCTCCCATGTGGGAAGCAGGTGCTCAAGCCTTGAGCCATATCCGCTCCCCTGCTTAGCTTTTAAATCTCTAATAAACACATTATTTTTCTTTTCTCTGGCTATTTATTTGTAGTTGACATAATTTTTGGTGGCTTTCTGCCTTTGGGATGTTGGATATTAATTATCTATATTAATAGATAGCTTTAAAGGAGTCATGAAATCAGTGTTTAACCAGAGAGCAAAATTTCATCCATTGTTTAAATGCAAATCAGTTGAGGTGATATAACTCTTTCTCCATTAGTTTATTATCACTATGAATTCTGGGATTCTTTAGCAAACTTATTTTCATTTACAATTAAGTTATTTTCTTTAAAGGAAATTTTTAATTTTTGAAAATTCTGAACCGTTACACTATACAAATTACTTTTTGCCTAGGCTTTAGATTATACTTTGTTTCACAAGCCTTTGGATAGTTTATCAGAAGAATGTCACCACCTCTCAGATGTTAAAGTCACTGCAGTTTTACTAATATTGATGCAGATTTTAATTCAGCCAGTTTTATAACAACTGTCACCTTTTTCCTGTCAGAACATATAAAGTGCATTTTCCTTTTCTAGTGAGATGCAAGCATACATTAACATAATATCTGACAAATGGATGTTTTAAAAAGTTCAAGACACTTTCCACAAGTGTATCCATTACCTAATTCAGCCACACTGATCTCTTCAGGAAGAGTAATTTGTTCTGTACTATACTCCCATGACAAGAAATCTTTTCACTGCGTTCATTCATTCCCTCATATACTTGTTCATTCAACAAACACTTGTAAGTTAGTTCCTGAGAACACAGTGGTAAATTAGACAAAATCTTGGCTTTCAGAGAACATACAATCCAGCAGGAAGGAGAGGCCGGAGAAATTGTTACACTGGAGTCGTGACGCAGACCTGGCCTAGTCAGAGAAGGCTCCCAGGCATTTGAGCTAAGATCTGTGGCTGCAGCTGAGGAAGTTTGCAATGGTTCTTTACTACCGAGGGTAGTGTGAAGGGGGGGAGTGATGGTATGAGTGGTGACAGTTGAAGTTAGAAAGGAAAGCAGGGTCAGATTACATGTGAATATATTATAGATCTTCAATTGTATCCTCTAAGCAAAAGGCAGCTCAGAGAAGTTAAGAACAATGAAATCAAAGGATCATATTTGCCTTTGCTATTCCAAACAAGCTGAGGAAAATCGATGGGATGAAAGCACCGTATCTGTGACCAATTAAGTCTACAGAGGCGGTAAAATAAAATAGTAAGAGAAAGAGTTCCAGGAAAGCCTAGAAAATTAGAAAGAGTAAAGATTAAGAGGTTTGGCAGTAGAACACTTAAAAGCTGGTGATTCTATGGGTAGGATTACCTTATCCCTAATTCATTATTGAAGTGAATGAATGACAGAGAAATAAGAGGGTAAAACTGGCAGACTGAGCAATTACTTTTTCTGAAGTGAAGCAAGGAAGGGAAAAAAGTCAAGGATTTCCAGGTTTCCAAATGATAAATCAACCCCGAGATGAGGCAAGTTTGAGGGGGAGAATGTAAGAATTGATTTGATAAGTACACTTTGAGGTGTTTGGAAGATAACATTTAAGTGGAGATGTCTGCTCAAGGGTTGGAGATATACACCTGGACCTCACAAGACATACCTGGGCTGATGGGTATCTGAGCTTATGCTTAAAACTGAGTGGGAAATCAGATACTTTTTATGTATTGATATAAACTTTTTGGAGGGTAACATGGCAGTGTCTCTAAAATCTAACCATCTCTTAATACAGATTTTTCCACTCCAGGAATTTAGCAAGAAGGAGCACAAGTTTGGAGAAACATAAGAATAAAGATGTGCCTTGAACACAGGTGGTTATAACAAAAAATTTGAAACAATATCAGTGATCATCAATAGAGTATTAGCTAGGTAATCATGCTATAGCCAATCAATAAAATCCTTCTCAGCTTTGAGAAAGAATACCATATACATGTACTGAAAGTTCCCAAACATATTTTTCATATTTTTTTACATGAATACAGCTAATATTTATTAAGTAGACACTTTGTGTCAGGCTCCATTCTAAGTGCTTGGTATGTATTAACTCATCAAATCTTCAGAACAAGGAAGTGGATTTGGCTCAAGCGATTGGGTTCCCACCTACCACATGTAGGGTCTGGGTTTGGTTCTTGGGGCCTCCTGGTGAAAGGCAACTGGCTCTCATGTCAAGCTGGCCCACGTGGAGAGCTGGTACAATAAGATGACGCAACAAAAAAGAGACACAGAGGAGAGACAGTGAGAGACATAACAAACAAGGGAGCTGAGGTGACTCAAGTGACTGAGTGCCTCTCTCCCACATCAGAAGGCCCTGGGATTGGTTCCTGGTGACTCCTAAAGAGAAGATAAGAAGAGAAGACAAGGGGACACAGAAGAACTTGCAGCAAATGGACACAGAGAGCAGAGAGAGCAAGCAGTGGGGGGTAGGGAGAGCTGGGGGAATATTTAAAAAAAAAATATTCAGAACAACCTTGTTAGATAAGCAAAGGTCCACAAAGAAATACATTAAGTTGTTTGGACTGGTTTATTCTGGGGAAAGATTTTGGCAAGGTAGGTGTTTCACTTTATATGCTTCTTTATTTCTTTAATTTGTGTGCTATGAGCTGTGGTGTATTAGGCATGAATTCCAAAGTACCACAAACACACATGCAAATAAACAGTGGAGAATGTTCAATTTATTTATGTTACAAATTAGCCATTTTAGGCTTTTTTGCATTTTTGAATTTATAATAGAAAAAATATAAAATTGTAAGTTATTTGTGGGAAAAACACAGATTGCATCAGCATATTTCCATTAACTATTATAGGGGAGGAAGATTATGGGTGATTTTAATCTCTCTATTTAAACTTTTCTACATTTTTTCAATGAATATATTTCTTTGCAACATTGGAAAATTATCAATAAAAGTATTTACTAAAAAATATATTTGGTCCCCTCCAAAAAATCATGGATGCAACTGTATTGCTTTCATTGCATTTGAATTATTAATTCATTTTCATAAGAAGAAATGAGAATCTTTAGTCTTATATGTGAAGTGGAGGGTTTTAAAACATAGATATTTTTTGTGACTGTTACCCAGTCAGCTCATATGTTACTGGAGAAGGCATGAAAAGGGAAGAATTAGAAAATTCTCGTATCTGATAGTTTAGCTTAGACATCCCAGATTCCTTTATGCTCCTAATACATATTGCTAGAGGTCCCATATTTTTCAAGTCCAATTTATCTGTATTTCTTATTCCTGTTTTCTTTCTCAACACCCCTCACCTGTCTTCTTGCAGCACTTTCACTTACATCTCTGTCAGTGGCTCTCTACCCTAGCTGCCCATTAGACTCATCTGGGAACTTTAAAACATATTAATGCCTAGGCCACATTCCCAGACATCTCACTGTAATTTGTCCAGGGTGATATCCTAGCATAAATATATATTGTTAAAGCACTAAAGGTGATTCTAATGTGCAAATCCTGGCTCTATATAGCATTTATCTTATGGTGTTATGCTTATTTCTGAAACTTTCTCTGCCACTGAAGTTTCCAGCACTTTTAAGTCAGGGACTCTATCTGATTCCTATGTGAATCCCATGCCTGTTGAATATGATTTATCAAAAACTTAAATGTGAAACCATTTTCAGTCCAGAAAGGGGAAGAGTTAGAAAAGTGAAGCACATTGAAGAAACAGTTTGTGCAGCATGTAAGAAGCAAGTCCAGAAGAAAGTGATTGAAAGTAGAAAGTTGATGGGGTTAGACCAAGGAGGTGGTAATGTCTGACTGATGAGCATCAGCTCCTTAAAGGTTTCTGAGCAGGGGAGAGATTCACTCAGATATATGTGCTTTAAAAAGACCAATCTGCCTAATTAATTATCTTATAGCTTTTAAAAATATACTGTGAAAGTTTTCACATGATCCGAATTATATTATGTGAATACTATAGGCAAAGCTTTCTTATGCTAAATCTCTTTTCATTATGTGGTCAGTGTACTCAACAAAAAATAGATGACTAAGTATCAGACCTGTAAACAGTATCTGATCTCAGATGATAATATTTCATCAGCCTAGCTGAAGAGAAAATAAATGAAAGTCATCTAGTATAGAGGTTGTGGTAGTTCCCCAAAAGCATGCTCTGAAAGACCGGACAATCTTTTCCTTAGGATATCAAAAAAAAAAAAAAAAAAAAAAATAGAGGGGAAGAAATTTTCCTTCACTGAATGTGATTTTCTGCATAGCCAAATGTAAATGTTTGCTTTAACCAAAACTCTTAAGTTGCTCATTTCATCTAGTTATATTTACTTCCCTATATTGCCTTTGACTGACAAATGCAATATTTGTTGCTGGAAAAGCTTGCAGAAAAATGACCTACAAGGTGTGAAATCTCTTTAGGCATTAAGTCTTTGCTTGAGTAAGCTCTTAATTTAATGGACAGGCTGATTCCATATGTACCAGTGTACTGCTTCAACAAGCCATATATGTCCCAAATGTTCATAAATATACTTTTGATTTTATAAGTTAAGCCTATCAATAAAGCAATGGAATATATAACACATGAAAAACCTTACGCCACCAGTGTTTACAAGCTTAGGACATGATTTTCTCTAACTTTGAATTTATTATTTTTCTTTAGGAGATACCAGGGATTGAACCCAGGATCTTGTACATGCAAAGCAGTTGCTCAACCACTGAGCTACACCTGCCTACCTCAGAGCTGGGTATTTGTTTTTGTCAGTATGTGGGAATATATGTATGCTATTTTTAAGTATATAAACATTCCAATGAGGGGACTTCAGCTAATCATGAAGATGTGTAAACATTTAAGAAAAATTATTCAGGACCTAACCATATAATTTTTCATTTGCTTTTGCTAGTAGCATATAGTAATATTCCATGAAATTATAGGGATAGGGTCCAAGTTTTCATGTACCCATGCTTTGTATTCTCAACTAGATTCTGTGTACCCTGGGTTAGTTTTCAGTCCACTAATTGTGTTACGCAAATTAAAATTTGATTGAGAAAAATACATATTTTCAAAATCTCAAGGTATAACACTATTCTACGATGTCAATAATAGTGTGTAGGGGAGCGTGATGGGGATTATATGGGAATTCCCCATTCTTTTTGGTGTAATTATTCTTTTCTAAAAATAAAGTTTAATATTACAAAAAAAATTTTTTTAAACCTCTCAAGGTAGAGACTTCCATCTTTCAATCAAGACAAAATAAACGCAATCTTTTTTACTTCTCCCACTAATCAAACACACACAAAACCTGGAAAAAAAAATGTTACCTATCAGAAGACACTGAAAAGTGGGGAAAAGGCAGATAGGCAGAATAAACAGACAGTGAGTTCCCTGGGGCTTAGTTTTTGTCTCATCTATATCCCTACCTGCATGCTGGGGAAGCCATGACCCAACCCCCTTCCTACCCCCCAAAAAAATTGGCAATCAAAAAATAACTCTCATGAAAAGCCATTATTGCTTAGTCTAAGGAGAGGAACAGGTTTTAGAACAGAACAGAAATCTTTTAAGCAAACCTGCCTGTTCTCCTAGTGAATACCACAAAAACCTGTGCCTCTTTCCCACCGGAAGGGTGGTGCAGCAGGCGAGTCAGAGACAGAACTCTGACCTCCACCCTGTGTTGTAATTATGAAGAGACGTCCTTCTCCAGTGGAGCCTGCGAGGGGAGCCCTGGCTCCCACTTCTCCTTCCCACTACAGGCTACACAGCATACTTAGCTGACATTGTACTTCACGAAAGACTCCCTAAGACTGGGAAAAAGGCAAGGATGTCGACAGCCTCAGCATACCACTAGAAGTTTTAACCAGGGCAATAAGGTTAGAAGAGGAAATGAATGGACTACGGATTGGAAAGGGAGAAACAACACTGCCCCTGCTTATGGATCATGAAGTGCATTGAAAATCCCCAGAAATCTACAAAAAATCCTCTTAGAACTAATAAGTGAGTTCAACAAGGTCAATGGATAGAGGTTCAGTGCATAGAAATCAATAACATTTCTGTGTCTAGGAATGAACAATTGCTACATTAGCCTGTTGACATGATGGGCTACATAGATTGATTTCCAAGTATTGAACAAGTCTAGAGAAGAACTGCATATCACCTATATAAGAAAGGACCCATATCTAGAATATATACACAACTCTCAAAACTTAATAGTGAAAAAAAGAAATAATATATTTAGAAATGGGCAAAAGACATGAGACATGAACAGACTGTTTTTTTGAGGTAACTGGGCCAGGGATTGAACCTGGAACCTCATATGTGGGAAGCCAGCATTTGCCTTTGATAGGTTTTTTCATTTGTTTTGCTTATTGTTTGTTTTTTCAGGAGGCACTGGCAACCGAACCTAGGACCTCCCACGTGGGTGGCAGGAGCTCAACTTCTTGAGCCACATCCACTCCCTGGGCAGACATTTTTAAAAGAGGATATACAGATGGTAAACAAGCACATAAAAAGTCGTGCAACACTATTAGCCAATAGGGAAGCACAAATTAAAGCTATGATGAAATTCTATACCTCTCTTAGAATGGCTAAAATAAACAAAATAAAGAATACATATAATACCAAAAGCTGATGAGGAGATAAAGAAACTAATTCTCTCATAAATTGGTGGTGAATATAAAATGGTATAGCCATGCTGGAAAAGAGTTTGGCATTCTCTTATTTACTATATGACCCTGCAATTGCAGTCCTGTTTATTTACTATAGAGAAAGGAAGACTTACATTCACATGAAAATCTATAAATATTTATTGCAGCTTCAGTGGGAATAGCCAAAAACTGGAAACAATCAAAATGTGTTTCAATGGGTGACTGGATAAATTGTGGCATATCCATATAATGGAATATTACTCAGCTATGAAAAGGAATTCTCTATTGATAATACAACAATTTGCATGGCTTTCAAAAACATTATGCTAAGAAGAAAAAAAGCCACTCTCAAGTCATTACTGTAAGAATCCATTATTAGAATTTTTTTTTGTTTTTTTAGAATTTTATTGAAGTTCATTCATATATGAACATGCATGAACAATAAATGTAAAGTAAAAGTTGTGAACTTACAAAATAAACATGCATATCATCATACAGGGCTCCCAAACATTACCCCACCAACAGCACCTTGCATTTTTTGTGGAGCTTTTAACACAAACTATGCAATAGTATCAACAAAATATTACTAACTATAGCCCATATGTTACATTTGTTTTCTTTTCCATCAACCCACCCAATCATTACCACCCTGTATTAGTATTATATATTAATATTTGTTATGTTTTCATATTTGTTCTAAAAGAGACAAAACTGTAGTGGTATTGAACAGATCAGTGATTGCCAGGGGTTAAGTTTGGGAAAAAAGGTGTGACTATTATAAAGGTGCAACATAAGGGCATTTCCTTGTGGTATTATAGTTGATTGTGGTGAGAGTTTCTCTAATTTATACATGTGATACAATTTCAAAGACCTATACACCTTCTCCACACTCTGAAAAAAAAGTACACAAAGAAATCTAAGTAAGGGTTGCATGTAAGTTAATATTATTGTAACAAGGTCAATTTCTAAAAAACAAAAAAATATATATAATAGATACAATGCACACACATTTGCACCCATGAGCAAATTAATAAAACTTAAAAAGTTCTGGTTTTACCTCTCAGATTTTCTACTACTACTACTAAACCAACAGTATCTAAAGGTAACAATTTGTTCCTAACTTTCAAAATTAGGGTTCTTAATCCAACACAAGTAACTACTTGGAAAGTAAAGATATCCTTCACACCTTGACAAAGTTTTTCATGGTTTGTGTGTGTATGAACACAAAAAAAAGAACATAAGATAAGCTCATTTGGGTGAGGTATCAGGGTGGAGATAAACTGATGATACAGAAGTTTTATGAGGCAATGTTTAAAAGCAGCTTAAAACAAAAATGGAAAAGAGTATAACTATTAAAATGACAATAGTGCTGACACTCGGTTTTTGTGTCATGACTTTTCCCTAAGGAATAGAAGTTTTCTGATTTAATCTCATCACACAGTTGATAGACTTTGTGTTGATATTTCTTTATCCAATGGCACAATTATTAAATGTGGCAGTTATGTATCAAGCCTCAGACCACAATGGAAATCACCAGTAGAGTCAAAATAATATATTAGGACCCAGGCTTTCCATTCAGTGTCTTTGGCTCCACAGTTAAATTGTGCTGTGTTTTCAGGTAACTCTTTGTCTGCACACCATTCCATTGAGGGAACAATGATTGATACTAGAATATCACCTCTTCCTTAGAAGCTTAGCTTCCAGAAAATTTTTCTGCCAGCACAGTACTACCATCAAAGGGCACACTCAGGGCACTGCATTTATTCTAGCTCAAGTAGTTGTGCAAATGCAACAACTTTAAGCTGTGAATGGGTTGCAGATGTCAAGAGCTTTTGTTGCAATGGACCAAGCTTCTTTATCTTAACCTTGCATACAAATTTCCTCAAAGGGAAGATAATATCATGAATATAATGTGTGCTTTTCCCCCACCATTACTTACTTTCTTCTTTCTGTTTCAAATCTATGAAGTAGTTTCCGAAGACCACCATTCTTAAATCCCTGAAAATGGGCAGCTGGGGCTCCCACAGTGATGACATCATAGAGAGCATCTGGAACAGGAATGGACAAGGAGATAAACACTTTGCAAACACATATCTTGAGCATGCTGTTTGCACTGAAGCAGACACACTGTGGGAAGTTTGAGAAATTATTCTGTTTAATTTTCCTGGAATACCTATGAGCTCACATCTCAAGGGGGTAAAAGAAGCTAATCAATCTTTCTAAAAGCCACCTGTGCACCTAAATAAGTTATATTTCTCTGATTTATGACTACATCTTAATTATATGTTACTGTGTAGAACAGTATGTTCTTTCATTCTTTTATATACTTACTAAGATAATGTGTTAATTGGTCTTTTGTGTATTTTACTTTACTGAGTCTTGCATCATTTAGTTTGCAATCAAACTGAAATTCAACAATAATGAACAATCTTTCAACCAAAATTCACAAAGAAAAGACCAAAACATTAATTTATTTCTGCTCAAGGGCAAAATAGTACTAGCACACTTTTAAAAAATGCTTGCACAGTAGTTTTCTGCTTTAGTATAGTAAATCTTAGGTAATTTTGACTGCATGGTTATACAATTTCCTTATGTGACATAGAAAAGATACATAAAATGTCTCTATCTATTTTCCAGTGAGATACTTTGTTGTTATAATAAAAAAAAAATCCATACATTTAAATTGAAACTCAGTCCTTTGATCTTGAAAGCCATAAAGTTTGATAGATAATAAGTTTACAGCTTCACAACATGCCATCATTTTTACATTCTAATGAAAAGTATCCCCATAAGAAGGAAGACAGAATGAATGCCCCCTTGTTAAACTATATTTTGTTTGAGAAGCTTAATTTCAGAGTAAATCCTTTTCAAGTTGATTTTGGTATTGATCTATTGGTTGTTTTTCTGATATTGTTTTCTGGGAAAACATAAATTATTTTACTGGTTTTACATAAACACCATAACTTCTTCAGTCTTCAATCCAGATGCACCTGAATATTTTTTTTGATATCCTCAAGTGAAAGACTTCAGGATATAGAGTTTAAAAGAAACAGAATGCAATCCAAATTAACCTATCAGTAAAGCATATACTAAACAACCCTGCCATTTTAAAATGTCACTACAAAAACTAGAAGTCAGCTTTTAAAAAAATAACAGTGTATTAGATTTGTAGGAAATTTAAAGATTTTCTAGCCCAGGGAATTTTTAGCCTAGGGCCAAGGAAAGGGCTTTAGGTATGTAATTTGTGTAAGTGCTTTTGTCCTATTCCAAGGAATGGGGTTAAAGTTTTCAGCATTTTCTCAAAAGATGAGACCACATGAAAGTAAAGAACATTGACTTCTACTCCACCTTCATTTATCTGATGAGGAAACATAGCACAGAGGAATTAATTGCTTTGTCTAAGATCTCAGTCTAAGCTCCCTTACTAGCTGGGTCTTCTGTCTTCTGACTTATGGGAATGGACAGTTAGCATTTCCTGGTGGTTTAAGTTACTGACTGTTAACAGAGTGCATGATTCCAGCTCTGCCACTTCAGGAACATTGGGAAGATTATTTCCCTTCTTTATGCCTCAGTTTCCTTAGCTATAAAATGGAGTTGAGAGTAGTCAAAAGTAGAAAATTATCAGTAAATATAATCATTATTTTCCCTCAAAGAAGCAATTCCACCAGTGAAGCAAAGAAAGGTAGAATTTTAAGTTTTGATTATTTCCCTACAAAAATACACTTTTCAATCTGAAAAGGAAAGTAATACTGAGGCTCTGTTTTCTGGATAGAATCAATTCCTGTGTTCATTTAAATCAAATGCAAAAAGAAAAATCACTAAATATGTAGTATTTTTGCTAAAACCTAGGTGACCAGTCATAGCAACACACACATATATGACTAAAACCATATACTATATCCCACTAAGCCCAATGATGCATTCTTAACTTTAAAAAAAAAAGCCTATAAAAACCTGTAGCCTTTCCAATGGACCTCAAAAAAAGGCGTTGTCCTCTCCCATACCACCTGACACAAGGGGAAGAACAAAGGGGAAATGTGAGCAGAATCAGCAATCTTCACCGATGAGGGTTAAAATAATTTACTTTTTAAAAATTTGCAAAAACACTTGACCTTGAACATGTTGCTAGAATTCCTCCTAGGGCCTTGTAAGGGGCCAGAGCAAATGAGGGGCCCTGAAACTTAAGCTTTATTAGCTTTATGTGAATCTATTTCTTCAGTTCATCCATAATTTTAGCTTCCTCAAAAACTGCTTTCTAGGAATAGACACTTAATCCTCTTTATCCATCTACTTCATTGCTCATGAGCATTCTAGTGATCTGTGACGGAACCAAGAAACTTTGAAGAAAGGAAGAAAAGCAAGTCACTTAAATATTCTTCACTACTTATAATAAAGAGCTAATTATTTTTAAAGATAAGTGAAGGAATTTGTGTTCCTTGAACCCCGACATTATGACCCAGATGTTTCCAAAGATTTCCAAAGTCGACTTTCACCTCTTTCTTTTCTATTTTCTATCGATGAACTCATCCCTTTTAGGGCTTTAACACTGTATTTTTTCTTGAGGCCTATAAAATCTCCATCTCTGGCTAGTTCTGACCTCTTCCAAGCTAAGAAATCCAATACCTAACAGCCTTCTGGTCTCCAACTGACTGTCAATCAGCTTATTAAACTTATTTTGTTCTAACCCCTGACACTGACCTGCTCTTCCTATCTGTAGACACCACACTCCTTTCCTTTCAAACATCCATATTGGAGTCCTCAAGATCATTTTCAATTCTTGTCTTGTCCTCAACCCTTTTTCTGATCTATCCTGATGAATCTTCTACAAAGTCCTAATTCTCTCTTTCCCGTGTTAAGTATGTTACCTCGGCGTGGACCTTCAGGGCAGGATTATGACTTTGTGTTAGCTGTCCCAGTCTGCAAAACACCATTATTTGCCTTTTCCATGCATGTGGCCTCTGAGTCACTCTGCTTAGAACATGGGCTTCGACGCTTACATCCCTCCCCATACACTTTGAATATTCTCAGAAGAACTTTCAAATTTCTCTACATCATATTTAGTTTATCTGGCCCTAATTTTTCTTTGGTCGCATCTTCCAGTGCTTTGTAACGCCATGAAAATGGAAGTTGGTATAGTAATATTCAGGGACATGTCTCTTGTAGTTGGCACATGGGAGTTATTTATCATTTATTGTAGGATGGACTGTTGTCCAATCACAACTGCGGTGTTGTTTCTTGGATATCTTGTAAGCCTTTACATGTTTGCCCTTGTGTTCTCTGGCTTGGAAGCCTCCCTCCCTCCCCAACCCTCCTTTTGTTATTGGCCACTGAACTTAAACTCTTTTATAAACAAGCTCTGTTATTACCTTGTCTGTGAAACCTTTCTGATTATAATAGGAAGAGATAACTGTTCTTTAATCTATACTTCCACATTGCTTTGCTTTTTATCTTTAAGATTTATTTCATTCTTTCTTACGACACTTAGCTCCTATATCCAAATGAAATGATGAATATAGCCAAAAATATTTGTTATAATTATGTTGAGACCTATTTCCTCCATATTTTTTGTGGCTAAAAGCCATATTTCCTGAATAAATTATAACAATGTTAATAATAATGACACCTGGCACATAGTAGGAGCACAATAAAAATTATTAAAAGGATGACTAATGATGACAAGTTAACATTTATTGAGTGCCTACTTGTAGCATTATATCATAACACTCTAAATTTATGATCTCATTTAATTTTCACAACATTCCTATAAAGTGAAGATTATTTCCCCTGTTTAACAGGTAATGAAACTAATTATCTTTGGGATTAAGTAACTTGTCTAAAGTTCCATGCTACTAAGTTTCTGATTTGATATATTTTCCAAACTGGTCTCACTAAAAACAAAATTAAAAAACCTTTAATTAATTATGTTATATATGATCTTCAATGTCTTAGTCATTCTTTTATCTCCATTAGCTGAAGCAATGATGGGCATATATTGGACATGCAATAAATCTTGCTTGCATTGAAATTCTAGGTATTTATTTCTAAAATAGAGGTTTTTTGTGTTGACATCAAAGGCAAAGCAAAAGCTTGTGCTCCACAAAAATCAAGATGATTAAATTGATTTGACTGGTATTTTCCCAACCTTTATTCATTCACTAAACAAACACCCATTTTAGGGGCTACCTTAATTTCGCATGAAGATTTAAATTTAAGCAGATGATTGATACATTTGAATTGATCTAAGTCTTATATTTCAGGCTTAAAGATATTTCAGTGTGATTTTCTGCAGCACCACTCAAAAAGGCACAAAATTGTAAATAAAGTTAATTTTGAGTTCTAATCTTAGTTACCTTCCCTCCCTTGGCATCAGATATATTTTTATACAGTTGTTATTTCTTGTTTTGTTTTTTTTTTTAATTCTGAAATTGCTTATCTTTTCTTTCACTTTCCTTTACCACCTTCCTTTCACTTTTTTTTCCATTTTTATTCTTGGATGTCTATCCCACAATATAGTGTCATAGCCACATTTCCCATTTCTTACAATTTTACTCTTAATTTCTAGTTCCCTTCTCTCTCTATTCCTCTGACTCAGAGAGCAAGTATTCTGAAAGATAATTCCTGCAACTGCTCATATTTTTCCTACTATATTTCTAAGTCCTCATCTACTTCCTAATATCTCCAATGTTTTTCTTCCATAAATTTATAATATAGGCAAACAAATTATGTGTAGTGAGAGGAAGTCATTGCTTTTTTTAAATCTGAGGGATAAGGAATTTCTCTGGCCTAAATCCTGGTTTCCATTCATATTCCTTGCTCAATTAATGGAAAGATATTATACATACTGCTAAAATGTCAGAATATCCAAAATAAATAGCATAACTAATTTAATGCCCGTTCTTTAATTCTGTGCTAATATTCAGATGCTCCTCAATCTCCTCCCATTACCTAGATTGCCCCCCTCCTTTTACTTTCCTGTTCTCTACACTTGAATATTTTGCATTTAGACTCAGCTCCTAAGTCATTTCCCACATAGAGTTCTCTCTGTGATCTATCCAACAAGAATACTTTCTTCTTTTTCTGTACTGGTATAGCCCTAGATCTGTGTCTTTGTTACAATATTAATTATTTTCTAAATTATGTAAAATAATTTTGATAATTATTGTAACTTCTCCTTGAGACTTTAAAAATTTAAATGCAGATATTATGTATTTAAAGTCTCTCTCTTCCCCAAAACATAAGTCATAGTAATATCCACGTTCTAGGTGCTCAAGAAGTGTCAATAAATAACTAAATGGATAAGTATTCTGAGGCTTAGTTTATTTTATTTTTAGATCATAATCGTAATTACATTTTTAATTATAGATTTAAAAATTGAAATACACCATACAGATAAAGCCCATTATGGTCAGACTTAAAAATAAGTATATATTTATAATCTTTCCTGGATCCTATTTTTTCTATAAAAACACAAAGACCTTATGACCAAATAGCTTTCACTCTTTCCACAGGATTTGAATCATATCTAATATGCTTTCTCAAACAGGAAGAAATATTGAAAATTCATTAAATATTTCCTTTATTGTTGATGGAATATTTTCATTTAAAAAAAAAATTTAAGATAATTTTAGAGTTCCAGAATTGCTAAATTAGAACTGAATCCTCAGCTTCCCTCATGTTAATATCTAACATAACCATAGAATAATTATCAAAAATGTGAAATTAACCTTGGTACTATAATGTTAACTAAAGTATAGAACTTATAGGATTAGTTTTCCATTCTGAAGAAAACCATTGCTTGGTTGCGGAATTCTAAGAATTGACATGAATTTAGGCCAAAGGAAGTAGCTTCACTCTGCAGCCTTAGTTATGTTTATTTTGTCATATAATCTGAAATAAGAAGACATTGTGTGCAGCTGTGTAAGCCTTAACTTTGAAATAGTTTCTGTAACACTTAAAACTGGTCAATTAAGTTTCAAAATGCCAGTACTTTTTATAGAAATCACAAATACATTATCTTAAGGAGTCTTCTTAATATGTTGCAATTGTCATTTGATAATTATCAGTCACTAACATCTCAATATTGGAACAGCTGTCTGGGGTTCTTAACATTTTTTGTTCCATGGACTCCTTTGCAAGTTATCAGGTGAAAACCATGGACCCCTCACCAAGTCCACACTATATTGTGTATTACTTAATAAATATATCACACCGGCACCATGTCCCCACAAGAATAATGTTTCTTTGAATTTAAATTCAGGCTCATTGACCACTTATTAAGAACTCCTGAGCAAGGCTGATCTCTTTTGGCCCCCTCAGTGTTGAATTTCACTTGCAATTACTGCAAAAATACGTACCAAGGCAAACTTGGGTATACCAGGGTTCTTACTTCCTGGTCTCTTAATTTAACTAATAAAGGATGATATACACTTAAAAGTAAAATATTCATTCTTGACTGGGGCATATGTACTCCCTTAAATTTCAAATTAACGGCAATTTACTTTTTTTTCATCGAGGAGAGAGTAAATATACATTAAAGAGTTAATAAGAAAACAATTAAAATTCTTAGAAAAAAATCTTATCACAAGAATACTTGTCTATTCATTTCCTTCATTTAATCCTGCTGTTTAAATTATGTATCTTCATTTCAAAAGCCCTTAGTTGTATATATAATAAAAACCTTCCTATTCTTGGCACTAAAAGACAATTATAATATCCAGATGGGAATATTTTACAGAAAATTTAAGGAAAATATTAAAGATCTTCTTTTTATTCTTGAAAAAAAATCTGTGGCTTTTCTTTGTCACTTTATAGTATCTCAAAAATTGGCTTGGCTTTGTGAAAATGGCATAGTATGCAACATAAGAGGGAAGAATTTAAGTTTTATGGAGCTAAAGATATCAGGTTGGTTGGAGATATAATAATAGGGCTGCCTTGTAACCTTTAAAGAGCCATTTAATAATAGAAATGAGATAATAACTCTGGTGGTTGTTTTCTTTTCCCCCAGGAGATCGTGCAAAATTCTTACAACTATAAAAATAGTGCTAATAAAAAAAAAATGTAGTCATGTTGATCTCATTTCAAGGAACAATTTAAGCATAATCTCTGACTTCAAAATGTCATGCAAAATTATTTTGACTAGAATCACAAGGCTTTAGGGATTTTTAAGGGAAATCTGTTTCAAAATAGCCCAAGCATTTCGGCACCATCCTTAAATATATCTAAAGGTAATTAAGCT
Organism: Dasypus novemcinctus; assembly: GCF_030445035.2. Lineage (NCBI taxonomy): Eukaryota > Metazoa > Chordata > Mammalia > Cingulata > Dasypodidae > Dasypus > Dasypus novemcinctus. The sequence continues at coordinate 51,616,945 of NC_080673.1, read as the reverse complement.
TCATAACTGAGGTGATGCATCCAAACTTGAAACATACAGAAATCTGGGAACTCTAAATAACTCTTCTTGTTTGCTCCTTCCCTCAGAGTAAAGAAAAAAAAACTAAGGAAGGACCAGAGATACTCGCTGGCTCATCCAGGGTTACAGAGGGAATTCTGGCCAGTGAGTGCTGTACCTGATTCCAACTACAATTCTGTGATATAAAGTAGGAGTACTTTTCTTTTCACATGCATCTGGGAAAAAAACATTTGGGGAGGGTGTGTGGTTGACAGGTATGTCTCAGCAGACAAAGGGCAGGCGTGTCCCCTAGGAACTCAAATCAGAAATCGGAAAGACTTCAGAGACTCTGGTTCTCATCTTTTTGTGGTTTCCTTTATTACTATATCTCTCTGGTTTTTCTCTATAAAGAAAAAATGGCCAATTTTTGGTTCTCTAGAACACAAGTTATAACTAAATTCATAAGAAGAGATTGCCTCTGAATCCCCAACTGAATCCAGGAGAGAGACTTATTTGACGCAGCTTAGGCCAAATGTCCACCCCAATCTCTGTTTTTGAGCTCCTACTGTGTGTCAGGCATTGTGATGATGCAATCTGCTACTCATAAGGGACAAGCTCTCAGCGTACAATCATGGCAAAATATCCTAATATTTAGAAAGCACTCATAGCTAAAGTTAGTCATCCATTAAGATTGGTAGTGTTACATTACATACACAACATGGCAGTGTTACATAAAGGATAGTTATATGTATTAAAAGAGATCTAGGGGAAGCAGACTTGGCCCAGTGGTTAGGGCATCCGTCTACCACATGGGAGGTCCGCAGTTCAAACCCTGGGCCTCCTTGACCCGTGTGCAGCTGGCCCACGTGCAGTGCTGATGTGCACAAGGAGTGCCGTGCCACGCAGGCTCCCATAGGGGAGCCCCATGCGCAAGGAGTGTGCCCCATAAGGAGAGCCGCCCAGCACGAAAGAAAGTGCAGCCTGCCCAGGAATGGTGCTTCACAGACGGAGAGCTGACACAACAAGATGACACAACAAAAAAAACAGATTCCCACGCCGCTGACAACAACAGAAACGGACAAAGATGAACACGCAGCAAATAGACACAGAGAAGAGACAACTGGGGCGGGGGGGCAGAAATCAATCTTTTTAAAAATCTGTAAAAAAAAAAAAGAGATCTACTGAGTAGGGTTGGTCTGGTCTGCAACACGAAAAAACAATAATGGGTTTGAGTTCATTACATTTTATAGCAAAATACAGTCATTGATATATACAATAATATGCCATTATATATCTACAACATACAAGATGATTAAAGCATAGAATATTATAATATTTTAAGAATACATATAATATTTACAACTGATTCTTTATGAGAAATAAAATTTACTCAGGTATATTGGAATGAGAACTTCTGTTTTTCATTTGGGGGATTTTGTTCTTGTTATTTTTGTCACAGCTGTGTAAGATTTCTATTGTGATTGGTATCCTACTTGGTGCATTTAAGTAATGAAGGATGAAAAATTTTAACTTAATGGGTTTGGGTCACATGAAATTAACTGGAGGTTATTTATTTGTAAGTAAGAGACATGATGACATTAGAGCTACTCAGTTACTTGTTTCCAGAGCTAGACTTTGGCCTTGTGTTTGGTGAATCTGCCTGCTATTATTTGCAAAGCTCCCTCTCTGAATATAGCAGGCATATTAATCAAATGTGAATAGAACATAATTTACTAATGGTAAACATGAAAAAAAAAGGTAGACTGCATCCAAATAACTCACCAGTGAAATGCCAAGGTTTGGCCAATCTTATTTGCATCATTATCTTGCAAAATATTTTCTGTAATTCAGCTAAACATTGAAATCAGTAACCATGGATCTTTCTTTCTTTTTTGTTTTGTTTTTTTTTTTTTTTTGAGGGAACCCCCAGACTTCATATGTGGGAAGCCGGCTCTCAACCACAGAGCTACATCAGCTCCCCTGAGTTGGTTTTTTTCATTTATTTGCTTGCTGTTTGGTTGTTGTTCATTTTTAGCAGGCACCAGGGACCAAACCCAGGACTTCCTATGTGGAAAGCAGGCTTTCAGCCACTTGAGCCACATCCACTCCCCAATAAACATGGATCTTAAATAAATATAACTGCAATTCAAAATCTGTAAAATTATTGTTTACCACCCATTAAAATTTTTAAGCTTTTTACTTTTCAAATAAGACAACTTAAACTTAGAGAGATTAAATAACTCGGAAATATTTATTAAAACAGATGAAACTGATATTTTAACATGCTATGCATAAATGTATATGAATAGCCTTGGGGGGAAAATTATGAGATATAATATCATACCTTTTGCACTAATTCTTGATGTTAGCATAGCTAGTCCTTTCCCACATTGCTTCTTGGGGTCTTCAGAAAGAAAAAAAAAGTCTTTCTGCTAATTGCTGTGCCAAAAATCTGCTGAATTATAAGTTGTTCCCTAGTTCTGTTATATAAAAATTTTACTTTTACCTGTATTGTTAGATATTTGCCATCGCAAATAAGACATTTCCTTATATAACATAGACCAAATGAAGAGAAAAAAACTTGATTGCTTTTTTTTTGTTTGTATGTTGTTTTCTGTCAATTTCTTTTTTTTAAATGGGTTAAACAGAAACAAAATGTAATGTCTTCCTCGTAGTTCACTCCAGTATACTTTTTAGATAGTATCTTGAAAAATAGCATAGTGAAGATATTTCTTTGGTCTTAAAGAAAAAAGTATTCAGTAAAAGACCACTTAGATAATAATTTCTCTTTGTTGGTCTTATGGAATTATTTTAAGGATCATAGACAAATATTTGAATACATAATTAAATAAGAATTCATGTTAACTTGGCCAGAAAGAAACTATCCAGTTTGATGATCTTGCCATGCATCTATGCCTGAAAACTAATCTCTTTCTCTCATTTCTTCATTCCATAGCATATGATGATATCTCCAAAATGTCTTCCTAAATTCTCCTTTATCCAAACCAGGAGACTTACTTCATTCAAGACTTCATCTCTTAATATGTTCTTGATTAATCCCTTTCTTTTAATACCTTTCTTTGTTTTTTAACAACCCAGAAAAATTGACAAATCCAATTCTTCCAGTGATACCAAATTCAATGTGTATAACAAAACTACTATTATTTTACTTCTAAGTGTTTTGTATACTCTGACTCTTTAATTAGGAATGAGAACAGCATAGCTTGGAGAGATTAAATAACAAGCACATAAAATGTGGTGAGGCTGTCACTCAAACCTACATCTGTGTCACTCCAAAATATATAAACTTTTTACAATATCATAAAAGTCTTTCCACATTGGCTATTAGAAGAATTTTATTGGAAATTTAGTTGTCAGACACCTCCTAGTTATTTTAGCTTCTTTATAACATAGATACTTTGGTTTTGGATGATTGTTAAAGCCATTGCATATTGTTATATTCAATCTATTGACAAACAGTATCGAAGGAAGATGCTTTGGACAATTCATCTCATTTTTCTTTTACTTCTTTCATTTGACCTAATTTGTGATGAAAAGAACCTAAGTTAAACATGAGATATTGAAAACAATTACTGAAGATAATAGAATCATACATCAGAATGATTATAACCATATATCAGCTGATTTAAGCTATATGAACAGAATGCACTAACTTAGAAAATTATAAATATTTAATTTTTCTAATTATGAAACTTTAGAACAGAGATTCAGCCTAACTTTTCCAATCCTATCTATAACCACAATATTGTGACAATGGCTACAAAACTGTTAGAATGAACCTTTAGGTGTATCAGTATATGTATGTTTGTGTGTGTGTAGGTACATTTATCAAGAAGGCTTTAATGATCTAAAGTAACTGTGACCCCCTAGAGAAATGTGTTTTAGTGGAGTGACCACAGCATTTATCACTCAAACAGGGAGACTTAGGAAAGGAAAAGGGCACTATGGACAATCATGCTGGCACAACAGGAGTACTATGGGATTTTGCTGGCAAACCAGGGCATATAGGCACACTGGATATGCATAAAAAATGTTACAGTAACAAATTAAAGAAAAAGGGAGATAAGAATATTTAATGATATGTTTTAGGGAGAAATAACCAGAAATTAGAGAGAACGGTAATAAATATATACCATAGCCTTAACTCTGAGCCCTACTCTGGTTTGCTTGTGGAGATCTATACATTTTTCCTTGAAGAATGTTTCTCACAAACAAATGCATCAAGAACCTCTGCACCCTAAGGGACTGACTGTTGATAGTCACCACTAAGTCAAAGAAACGGCATGTTAGTCCACTTCTAGGCTTTGGATTTTCAACAAAGGTAGAAAATGAACAAATTTTTTTTTTCTTTTTCTCTAATTCTGGAAGTAGCACAATTATTAACCTATTAGCCATTATTGAGACTACATAAAGAAGCTGATACACATCTTGAATTTTCACCTGTAATTCAATTCAGGTAGCACTTTCAAAAATTTGCACAGACATACAGCAACAAAAACATGAATCCCCTTTGTAGTATGCAGGGTCATTATAAGCTTCAATTTTTTCATCTTCATTGTTACATAACTGCTAAGTTTTTAAATTCTGGCAGTAATCAACTTTTTAAAAAACGTACACACTAACCATTTGCTCATATATATATATATATATATATATATATATATATATATATATATGTATGTATGTATCTGGAAGATGGTGACAGAGTAGGAATCTCTAACAATCAGTTCATCCCACAGGCAACAAATAATCAGCCAGGATCTGTCTGGGTCAATGTTTAGGGGACTCCAGAGACCAGAAGGACACAATGCACCATCCAGGGAAGAACAGAAAGAGGAGATTAACCATCTGCAGGGAAGATTCCTAAGTAGACTCCTCCAAGTTGCAGAGGTGGTTGTACTACCCTCACTGGTAAGGCTGACCTCCTTTGGACCCACTCCCTTCTGGAAGTGGAGGCTCTCCTTCCCAAAAGCAGGTGAAGGGAAATGGCCTGCCACCAACTACAGTTGTCGATTGGCAAATTCACGATCTGATTCCAACCTTGAACACAGCTGAGTCTAAACCTGCCCAAGCCACCAAGAAGCCAGCAGCATGTGTGCTGACTACACCCTCAGTGGGAGAAGAAGAAGGGGTAACTGAAAAACACATTGGTCCCCTGGGGCAGTAGGAATCAGATCCAGAGCACCCAGTTTTGAAAAGTCACTGCTGGGGTCCTCACACCCAACAGGAGTGGAAATTGGATGCAGTTTGAAGAATTTCTCAGGGCAGAGCAGGCAGATAAACACTGGGCTCCAAGGCACCCTGGAAGGAGCAGATGTACACTCTCTCTTGAGCAGTGCGGACGGATTCACCCAGTGAACCTTGAAGGGCTGCTGCACCGTGGGCTCTGACACTCCCTGGGACAGAGTGGAAGTGAACACTCTCTTGGATAGAGTGGAAGATTTCACCCCACACACCTTGAACTGCTGCTGCACTCTCATCCCCAAGGTGCCAGAGAAAGGAGAGGAATTAAGAGCCATCTGCTCAACTCTTTCTCAAGACAGTGCAGGCAAAGTTACCTCACCCACCTCAGGGGGTGGAAAGGGGATACAGCACAGGAGATGGCAGTTGATCAAAGAAGTTAGATCTCAGGGACTGAGACCTGTGCAACAGGTTCATCCATGCTAGGATGGCAATCTCAGCCTCAACTATGTCCCACCAGGAGCTAAGTTGGTTGAGAATTAAAGGCACAGAATAACTTTAAGACAGCAGGGAACAACTGGATAAAGAGTGCTACCTATAAGGTCCTTTAGGAAAGCCTAGATTGGGGAGAGACCTCAAACAGAAGATTGGAGGCCTTCATGTCTCTTCTCCAGAGCACTTTGGAATAGATCTATACTCCCTTCCTATGTCTTCTAGGCCTGTTTTCACTGGAAACAAAAGTTGGGAATGTTGACTCCAGGGAGGAACATCTACCAAAATTAGAGTTCCAGGAAATAGCAACAAGAGGAGACAAAAGGAGCAATGAAAATATACAGAAGCAAATAAAAAACAGAACAGACTAAAATTCATGGAGGAGGAAGAGAGGAAGCTTTAGCAAAAAGAAAACAAATAAGAAAGCTACAGGCTAAAGAGAAAAACTTAGCACAAAATAAACATATAAAAAATTCAGATGCAAGAAACCAGCAAAAAATTAAAAGCCATACTAAGAAACAGAAGATATGGCTCAACAAAAGGAACAAATTAAACCCTCAGAAGAAACACAGGTTTTGAGACAACTAATCACAGATGTCCAAACAAATCTACTTAAAAAATTTAATGAGATGGCTAAAGAGATTAAGGAGATTAAGAAGACACTGGTTAGGGAAGTGGACTTGGCCCAGTGGTTAGGGCATCCATTACCATATGGGAGGTCCGCGGTTCAAACCCTGGGCCTCCTTGACCCGTGTGGACCTGGTCCATGCATAGTGCTGATGTGCGCAAGGAGTGCCGTGCCACTCAGGGGTTTCCCTCGCGTAGGGGAGCCCCACATGCAAGAAGTATGCCCCGTAAGGAGAGCTGCCCAGCATGAAAGAAAGTGCAGCCTGCCCAGGAATGGCACTGCACACATGGAGAGATGACACAACAAGATGATGCAATAAAAAGAAACACAGATTCCTGTGCCGCTGACAACAACAGAAGCAGACAAAACCAAGAACACGCAGCAAATGGACACAGAGAACAGACAACTGGTGGGGAGGGAAGGGAGAGAAATAAATAAAAATAAATCTTTAAAAAAAAAAAGAAACACAGACACCCATGCTGCTGACAACAACAGAAGCAGACAAAGAACATGCAGTAAAATAGACACAGAGAACAGACAACTGGGGTGGGAGGGGGGAAGGTGAGAGAAATTAAAAAAAAAAAAAGAAGACACTGGTTCAACACAAAGAAGAATTTGAAAGTTTGCAAAGAAAAGTAAAAGATCTTATGGGGATGACAGACACAATGGACAAGATTAAAAATACAGTGGGAGCATATAATACCAGATTTGAATTGATTGAAGACAGAATAGTGAGTTGGAGGACAAAGTATCTGAATTAGAAAAGAGACAAAAACAGAAAGAGAAAAGAATGGAAAAAATGCACAAACACATTATAAGTGTACCAGAAAGAAAAGCCATGGGGAAGGAGCAGAAACAGAAAAATTATTTGAGGAAATAAGGACTAAAAACTTCCCAACCCTTATGAAAGACATAAATATCAATATCAATACCAAAGAAGGACAATGCATGCCAAACAGAATAAATCTGAATAGACCTGCTCCCAAATACCTATTATTCAGAATATCAAACACCAAAGAAAAAGAAAGAATTCCGAAAGCAGCAAGAGAAAAACAAACACATCCAAGGGGCACTCAATAAGTTTAAGTACCAATTTCTCATAAAAAACCGTGAAAGCAATCCCTGTTGCTTAAATGTGGCCCCTCTCTAAGCCAACGTAAGCATATGGACTCACTACCTTCCTCCCAGTGTAGGTCATGACTCCCAGGGATGAGTCTCCCTGGCACGGAGGGGTTATTACTAAGTGCCAATTAGTGATGCATTGGAAAAAGACCTTGATTCCAATGGGGGAAATATTTTAAATGAATGAGTTTTTATGGCTAAGACACTCAAAGAAAGTTTGGAGGTTATTGCAGAAGTTAAACTAATGCACATCTTAGACATCTTAGGAGGATCCTACTGACTGCCACAGTACACGGTGCCTCAAGCAGGGGAGCTCTTGAGGGCTCTCGAGACATCTGGCCATTATAGGCAGGGCAGACAACCCAGGAATTTGACATGCTGTCAGTAAGCCTTTCCTTGGAATATATGATATCTTATCCCTCCAATGTATCAGAGTTGAACTCATTTATAATTTTCCTACACATGGTTCTAATGTCCCTTTTACTTTAGGCTATATCCTATCCCTCCAATGTATCAGAGTTGGACTCATTTATAATTTTCCTACACATAGTTCTAATGCCCCTTTTACTTTGTGCTATAATTAGCACTATAACTGTTAAATACATGTCTGAGAGTCTTATATCTTCTGTTGTTCATATGCCAGTTGAGCCCTGAATCTTAGCAGAGTTGCATCCAACACCTACCTTCTAATTCATCAGTTTCACCCAGGACAACTAATGAAAGGATGCTGATGGAAAATGCCCATCCCCAAAATCAGAGAATATCTATATCTACAAGAAAGACAGTTACATCAATCTGCCCCATGGGATCTAAGGACCTCTTAATCAGAAGCAGAGTGGACATCACCATCTCCAAATCCTCAAGATTGGGGAATGCACAAACATAAGGGCAGAATGCAACTATGGACTAAAGTAGACTTATTATTCTAATCATGGAAGAATTTTTAACATTGACATAAAGACAGTGTCACCAGATTTCTGAGGGGAGCGAGAGGGAAGAGCAGGTGTAAAATGGGACATTTTGGGGACACTGGAATTGTTCTGTATGACATTGCAATGATGGATACAGGCCATTGCACATTTTATCACAACCTATAAAATTGTGCTCTGCAAAGTATAAACCATAATGTAAACTACAGACTATGGTTAGTAGCAATACTTTAAATATGTTCATCAATTATAACAAATTACCATTCAAATGAAAGATGTTGTTAATGAGGAAAAGTTTGGGAGGAGGAGGGGGTGACGTATATAGGAATCCCCTATATTTTCAACACAACATTCATGTAATCTAAAGCTTTTTTTTAATTTTAAAAACAAACCATGGAAGAGAGAAGGCAGTGGTATAAAATATTAAAGGTTCTGAAAGAGAAAAATTGCCAGCCAAGAATTCATTATCTGGTGAAACGTCCTCCAAAACTCAACACGAGTTTAAAATTTTCACAAATGAATAAAAACTAAAGGAGTATGCACCCAGAGAGACTGGATTTATAAGAGATACTAAAAAGGAGTGCTGCATCAAGAAAGGAAAAGAAAGAAGAGAGAGGCCTGGAGAAGAGTGTAGAAATGGAGATTATTAATAAGGTAATAAAAAGGGTAAAAAGACATATAATAGTAAGATAGGTCAATGGAAAGCCAAAAGATATAATAGTCAAAGTAAGTAATGTCTTTACACTAATAAATTTAAATGCTAATGGATTGAACTCACCAATCAAAAGACCCAGACTGATAGAATGGATAAAAAATATGTCATATATATGCTGTCTACAAGAGACGCACATTCCACACAAGGACACAAATAGATTGAAATTAAAGGTTGGAAAAAGATATTACAATTGTAATTTTGATTACAAACAGTAATCAAAAAAGAGCAGGAATAACAATACTAATACTGGAAAAATTGATTATAAATACAAAAGTGTTATAAGAGATGAAGAAGATGAAAAAGGAGCAATTCACCAAGAATAAGTAACAATAATAAATATTTATGCACCTAAGCAGGGTGCCCCCATATATCTGAGGCATACACTTGCAAAACTGAAGAGAGAACAGATGTATCTACAATAATAGTTGGAGATTTCAATAGATACTCTCATTTTTGGAAAGAACAACTGGACAAAGAATCAATAAGGAAGCAGAGAACTTGAATAATAAGATAAATGAACTAGATTTGACAGACATACATAGAACATTTCACCCCAAAACAGCAGGATATACATTCTTCTAGGTGCCTATAGATCTTTGTTCAGGATAGACCATATATTACATCTCAAAACAAGACTCAATAAATTTTAAAAGATTGAAATTATACAAAGCACTATCTCTGATCAAAAGGGAAGGACTGAATGTCAACGGATTAAACTCACCTATCAAAAGATTCAGACTGGGACACTGGATAAGGAAATACAACCCATCTATATGCTGCCTACAAGAGACACATCTTAGACCCAGAGACTCATGGAGGTTGAAAATGAATGGCTGGAAAACAATCATACAAGCAAACAACAACCAAAAAAAGGCAGGAGTAGCTATATTAATATCAGACAAAATAGACTTTAAATGCGAAACAATTGTGAGAGACAAAGAAGGATACTACATTTTAGTGAAAGGGACAATCTGTCAAGAAGATCGAACAATCATAAATATTTATGCTCCTAACAAGGGCGCCTCTAAATATGTGAGGCAAACGCTGGAAAAACTAAGTGAAAGAATAGATGCATCTACAATTATAGTGGGGGATTTTAATACACCACTATCAACTCTGGACAGAACATCTCAAAAGAGAATCAATAAAGAAACAAAACATTTGAACAGTATATTAGAAGAGCTGGATCTAATAGACATATATAGATCATTACACCCAAACACAGCAGGATATACATTTTTCTCAAGCGCACATGGAACATTCTCCAAGATTGACCATATGCTAGGCCACAAAGAAAGGCTTAATGAATTCAGAAAGATCGAAATCATACAAAACAATATCTCTGACCACAGTGGAGTGAAGCTGGAAATTTGCAAAGGACAGAGACCCAGACTCCACATGACAATTTGGAAATTAAACAGCACACTCTTAGAAAAACAGTGGGTCAAAGAGGAAATCTCAAAAGAAATCAATGACCACCTTGAAACAAATGATAATAATAACACAACATATCAAAATTTATGGGATGCAGCAAAAGCGGTACTGAGAGGGAAATTTATAGCCATAAATTCATATATCAAAAAAGAAGAAAGAGCAAAAATTGGAGAACTAACTGCACTTTTGAAGGAATTAGAAAAACAACAACAAAGTAACCCAACAGGAAGAAGAAGGAAGGAAATAACAAAGATAAGAGCAGAACTAAATGAAATAGAAAATAAGAAAGCACTTGAAAAAATAAACAAGACCAAGAGCTGGTTTTTTGAGAAGATCAACAAAATTGACAAACCTTTAGCGAGACTAACAAAGAAAAAAAGAGAAAAGATGCAAATACACAAAATAAGAAATGAGAAAGGTGATATCGCCACTGACCCCACAGAAATAAAGACTATCATAAGAGGATACTTTGAAAAACTATATTCCAACAAAAATGACAATTTAGAGGAAATAGACAAATTCCTAGAAACTCATAAGCAGCCCATACTGACGAAAGAAGAAATTGATGATCTTAACAAACCAATCACAAGCAAAGAGATAGAATCAGTCATTAAAAATCTCCCAACTAAGAAGAGCCCAGGGCCAGACGGCTTCACAGGTGAATTCTACAAAACATTCCGGAAAGAACTAACACCAATCCTGTTGAAACTATTCCAAAAAATCGAAACAGAAGGAACACTGCCTAATTCCTTCTATGATGCCAACATTACCCTAGTACCAAAGCCAAACAAAGACACCACAAGAAAGGAAAATTACAGACCAATTTCTCTAATGAACCTAGACGCAAAAATACTTAACAAAATACTTGCTAATCGTATTCAACAACACATTAAACGAATTATACACCATGACCAAGTGGGATTTATTCCAGGTATGCAAGGATGGTTCAACATAAGAAAATCAATCAATGTAATACACCATATAAACAGATTGAGAGAAAAAAACCACATGATTATATCTATAGATGCAGAAAAGGCATTTGACAAAATACAGCACCCCTTCCTGATAAAAACACTCCAAAAGATCGGAATACAAGGAAACTTTCTGAACATGATAAAGAGTATATATGAAAAACCTAAAGCCAACATTGTTTACAATGGCGAAATCCTGAAATCCTTCCCTCTAAACTCAGGAACAAGACAAGGATGCCCATTGTCTCCGCTCCTATTGAACATTGTCTTGGAAGTACTTGCTCGAGCACTGAGACAAGAACCAGATATAAAAGGCATTCAAATTGGAAGGGAAGAAGTCAAAATTTCATTATTTGCAGATGACATAATCCTATATATAGAAAACACTGAGAGATCTACAACAAAGCTCCTAGAACTCATAAATGAGTTTAGCAAAGTCGCAGGTTATAAGATCAATGCGCAAAAATCAGTAGCATTTCTGTACACCAATAATGAGCAAGATCAGGAGGAAATCAAGAAACAAATACCATTCACAATAGTAAATAAAAAAATCAAATACTTAGGAATAAATTTAACTAAAGAGGTAAAAAACTTATACATCGAGAACTATACAAGATTGTTCAAGGAAATCAAAGAAGACCTAAATAAATGGAAGAATATTCCCTGTTCATGGATAGGAAGACTGAATATTATTAAGATGTCTATCCTACCAAAACTGATCTACACATTCAATGCAATCCCAATAAAAATCAACACAGCCTTCTTTAAGGAACTAGAAAAACTAACTATGAAATTTATTTGGAATAAAAAGAGGCCCCGAATAGCCAAAGACATATTGAAAAAGAAAAACGAAATAGGAGGAATCACACTTCCTGACTTCAAAACATACTACAAAGCTACAGTAGTGAAAACAGCATGGTACTGGCATAAGGAGAGACACACAGACCAATGGAATCGAATTGAAAGTTCAGATATAGAACCTCATGTATATAGCCATATAATATTCGATAAAGCCACCAAACCCTCTCAACTGGGAGAGAATGGCCTATTCAACAAATGGTGCCTGGAGAACTGGATAGCCATATGTAGAAGAATGAAAAAGGATTACCATCTCACACCTTATACAAAGATCAACTCAAGATGGATCAAAGACCTAAATATAAGAGCCAAGACCATAAAGACCTTAGAAAGCAGTGTAGGGAAACATCTACAGGACCTTGTAATAGAAAATGGCTTCATGAATATCACACCAAAAGCACGAGCAGCAAAAGAACAAATAGATAAATGGGACTACCTCAAAATTAAAGCCTTCTGCACCTCAAAGGAGTTTGTCACGAAAGTAAAAAGGGAACCCACACAATGGGAGAAAATATTTGGCAACCATATATCTGATAAGAGACTTATAACTTGCATATATAAAGAACTCATATATCTTGAAAACAAAAAGATAAACAACCCATTTAAAAAAGGGGAAAAAGACTTAAACAGACACTTCTCCAAAGAAGAAATACAAATGGCTAAAAAGCACATGAAAAAATGCTCCAAATCTCTAGCTATCAGGGAAATGCAAATCAAAACTACAATGAGATACCATCTTACTCCCATAAGATTGGCAGCCATGAAAAAAACAGTAGAATACAAATGCTGGAGAGGATGTGAAGAAAGGGGAACACTCATCCATTGCTGGTGGGAATGCAGAAGGATCCAACCATTCTGGAGGACAGTTTGGCGGTTTCTCAAAAAATTATCCATAGATTTGCCATATGACCCAGCAATACCACTGCTGGGTATATACCCATCAGATCTGAAAACAAGGACACAAACCGATATATGTACACCAATGTTCATAGCAGCATTGTTCACTATCGCCAAAAGTTGGAATCAATCCAAATGTCCATCAACAGATGAGTGGATCAATAAAATGTGGTATATACACACAATGGAATACTACTCAGCTGTAAGAACCAATACACTACAATCGCACGTGATAACATGGATGAACCTTGAGAATCTTATGTTGAGTGAAGCAACCCAGGCATTGAAGGACAAATACTATATGACCTCAATGATATGAAATAAGTTAACTGCCTCAGAGAGCTAGAGTCTGGAAAAGTGGCTTACAGGAAATCGGGGGGTGGAGGAAGGATGTGAGTTAATGTCTGCAGGGGTGGAATCTGTGATGTGCTGGCAGTAAGTATGAGCACAAAGAAGGGACAAAATGGGGGCAAGGGGTTACCTTCGGGTGGGGTTTTCTGGGTTTGAGGGGGGCTGGGGATGGGAAGAGGGGTAATATTGTCCAAGAAATAGGTGGGAGGGAGGGGCAACATACGAATATGGGAGAGTGTCAGAAGTTCGTTGAGAACTAAATGTTGAGTAAAACGTATCAAAGTATAAGTAGGAGGGTTACCTGGTTAGGACGCTCAGGTGGTATGGTCTGATGTGTGATGGACTCCGGAGGGAATAGCTGAAGGCTCATTTGGCCAAGGTGGGTTCTACCATTGGGTGGGGTGGACCCATATCCTGGGGAAGACTAATGCCGTCGAATAGAGAGAACCGTATCTCTCATGAGAAAGGACGGCTCCCAGGGTATTAGATTGGCAGGTGTTGTGGGCCCTAAGGGAAGGGGAAAATGGATGTGGAATGGATGGAACAAAGGTAAATAAGGGGGCAAAAGAGGAGTTATGTGAGAGTACACGAGGATGAATATAAAACAGCTAATATTACACCAAAAACATATAGGGGACGACAGACTAATAATGAAAACCATAAGACAAAACATAGGATAACTAAAAAATTTAGAAAACTGTACAGCCTAAAATATGGACCATATAGTAAGCACAAATGTCACCTTGTTTGAAAACTATAGTTTTGGAATCTGTACATCAGTTTCAGGAAATATGATATGAATAAGTTAAAAGATTATTGCTGTGCAAGGGAAAAGGTTTTATGGTGGATCTGGGGAAATACTGTATATTGTATATATGAATTTCGGTGATCTAAGACTCTTCTGAAGCTGACATTATGTTGGGATTCACTTTACGGGAAGTTTTGGATCACAGAGTGGTTCAACAATGGCAGCGGAGGAATACTGATATGGGATGTTATTGACAGGATATATATGGTTGACAGGGAGTTTTACAGGGCATATGCCCAGGGTATATGGTAATGTCTATATATACTCATAGTGGAAACAAAAACAACAGCTGGGGGGGGGTACTGGGCTCCTGGCCGGGGGGTCACTGTTGTGGGCCCTGGGAGAGCAGCGGCAATCCTCCAGGTGCAACGGCAAGAACCAGGAAGGAAGGAGGGCCCAACAGTGGGCTCTTGATACTAATGGTTACACTTTTGAGCCTATACACCTGCAATAAGAACAAGGCCTAGAGTAGCACTGTGCCTGGGGGTTTCCACCTGACAGCCTTCATGTTACTCAAATGTGGCCACTCTCACAGCCAAACTCAATGTGTAGATGCGATGCATTCCCCGCAGCGTGGGACACGACACCCGGGGATGAGCCTCCCTGGCACCGAGGGATCACTACCACATACCAGCTGAAGAAGCAACTAGAAAATGACCTTGAATTAAAGATTCAATGCGGAACAGCAGAATATACCTGTCTACATATAATAACATGACTTCGGGAAGCTGTTTGACCTAATGTAAGGGGGAAATGGAAAGGAGAAATGAGATTATAAGGCTGTGAGTCTCTAAAAAAGAGTCTGGAGGTTGTCAGAAGGAATACCCCTATGTACAACTGAACAGAGTCTAAGAGACAGATAAGGTAGATACAACCCCAGGTATTGGTTCTTTTGAGGGATAAAGAGACCCACGGGTTCTATGGTCATGGCAGAAGGAGTTCACTGCCATGACAGATAGCCCTTCTTTGGAGCTGGTGTTTCTGTGTGATGGAATTGGACTCAGAGGGGATCTCTTTTCACAAGACTTGCATGCTACTTTATTGGAATTGTAGTTGGTGCTGGGTTTAAGATATATGTAGGGGATTTGAATCTCTGGACTGATAATATGACACCCAGGCCCAGAGCCTCAACAGACTTCAGCTCCTACACTTTGATTTATTGGACTTACTCCACTCAGCTATCATGGAGTTGAAGAAGGTCAACCACCACAACATGGAGCCTAGAGTGTCTACAACTGGAAGCGGGAGGAGTGCATCCAGTACCCATGTGGAATCTAAGCCCTCACTTGACATAGATGTGCAATGGACACAACCAATCCAATGTCCACAGAGAAAATGTGGAATGGGTGTGGGAATGGTAGCCATGGTGGCTGCTGGGTGTGGGGAACGGGAGGAAGAGATGAGATGTGGAGGCGTTTTCAGGACGTGGAGTTGTCCTGGATAGTGCTTCACGGACAATTACGGGACATTATAGATCCCCCCAGGGCCCACTGGATGGAACGTGAGAGAGTCTGGGCTATGATGTGGACCATTGACTATGGAGTGCAGTGATGCTCAGAGATGAACTTACCAGGTGCAATGGATGTGTCATGATGATGGGAGAGAGTGTTGCTGTGGGGGGAGTAGGGGGCGGGGGCGGTGGGTTTGAATGGGACCTCATATTTTTCATAATGTAATTTTTAAAAAATAATAATAAATAATTAAAAAAAAAAAGGGAAGGAAGATGACAAGAAAAGGTTAATAAGTGCAATCATCGGTATCAAGGGCCTGGTGTAATGGTCTGTCTCCTACACAAGGGACTACCCTTGTACTCAGGAAATTATTGCTGTCCTATTAGATAATGTAGCAGAACTCCTCAGGATGGGAATTCAATATTCTTTCAGCTATTGTGTGGATCTCCACTAACCGAGACAATGCCCCATGAACACTTAACATATTCATAGTCCCCTGATGTGGGACATGATTCCTGGGCATGAGCCTCCCGGGCACTGATGGATTATTACCAAGTGTCAACTAGCAATGAATCTGGGAAAAGACCTTGACCAAAAGGGGAAAATAGAAAATACAAATGAGTTTTTATGGCAAAGAGATTTCAAAATCAGTTGGGAGGTCATTCCAGAGGTTATGATTATGATATCTCAGCAGGATGTCATTGATTGCTAAGGTAAACAGTGCCTCAAATAGTGGGTTTCCTGAGGGTTCTAGAGACATCCAGACACTATAAGCAGGGCAGACAGCTCAGGAATTAGGCATCCTGTCAGTGGGCCATACTTTGGATATTATACTCCCCAGTATAACAGAGTGAGACTCATTTATGATTTCCCTACACATGGCTCTTCTGCCTCTTTTATTTGAACATAAAATTAGAACTATACTTGTTAAATACATGTCCCAGAGACTTAAAATTTTGTTCTGTTTATGTGTTAGTTGAGCCCTGAATCTCAGCAGAATTGCAACATCTATTCTCCAGTTCATGGTACTCACCCAGGACAACTAACAAGGAGATGATGGTGAACAATGTCCATCCCAAGGAACAGAGAGTGTCTGCAACTGCAAGCAGTATAGGTCCATCCATCTGCCCCATGGGATCTATCTAAGCCCCCTCTCAAATAGAAGCAGAGTGGTCATCACCATCCCCAAATCCTCAAAAGTGGAATGAACAATGGACTAAAGTAGACTTATTATTATCCTACTATAGACTTATTCTAGCAATGGAAGGACTTGTATCATTGATACAAAGGCAGTAGCCACCAGAGATTCTGGGGGGAGGAAGAGGGAAGAATGGGTAGAGTGTGGGGGCAATTTTGGGACATTGGAATTCTCCTGCATGGCATGGCGGTGACAGATACTGGCCATTGTATATTTTGTCATAGCCTACAGAATTGTGTATAGTCTATAGTCTATAGACTATGGTTAGTGGCAGTGCTTCAATGTGTTTTTATCGATTGTAGCAAATATGCCACAACGGTAAAGGATGGTGTTCATGTGGGAAAGTGTGTGAGAGAGAAGGAGTGGGGCATGTGGGAGTCTCTTATATTTTGTGTGTAACATTTATGTAATCTAAAGCTTCTTTAAAAATAAAAAATAAAAATTAATACAAAAATGGAATGAAGCTAGAAATCAACAACAGGTGGAGAAGAGGAAAACTCACAATTATATAGAGGTTAAACAACACACTCTTAAACAATCAGTGGGTCAAAGAAGAAATCACAAGAGAAATCAGTAAATATCTCAAGATAAATGAAAACAAGAGCACAATGTATCAAAACCTTTGGAATTTAGAGAATACAGTGGTGAGAGGGAAATTTATAGCCCTAAATGCTTATAGTAAAAAAGTGGAAAAGGCTAAAATCAAAGTCCTAATTAAATGCCTGAAGGAACTAGAAAAAGAAAAGCAAAATAATACCAAAGTTAGCAGAAGGAAAGAAATAACAATGATTAGAGCAGAAATAAAAGAAATAGAGAACAACAACAAAAACAAAACCAGAATCAAGAAAACCAAGAAATTGATTCTTTGAAAAGATCAACAAAATCGACAAACCCATAGTTAGACTGACAAAGAAAAAAAGAGAGAAGATACAAATAGATAAAATTAGAAATGAGAGGGGTGCCATTACTACTGACTCCACAGAAATAAAAGCTATCACAAAAGAATACTATGGAAAACTGTAAGCCAACAAACTAGACAATATAGATAAAATGTACAAATTCCTAGAAAAATGCAAAGAACCTACACTGACCATGGAAGAAAAGAAGATCTCAAGAAACCAATCACAAGCAAGGCAATTGAAATATTCATCAAAAATCTACCAGAGATGAAAAATGCAGGCCAGATGTCTTCATAGGTGAATTTTACCAATTATGCAAAGAAGAATTTATAGCGATCTTGCTCAAATCTTCCAAAAATAGAAGGGAATGCTACCAAACTCATTCTATGAAGCCAATGTTATCCTAATACCAAAGCAGAAAAAGGTAACATGAAATAAGAAAATTATAGACCAATTTCTCTAGTGTATATGCATGCAAAAATCTTGAACAAAATACTCGCTAATAGAATCCTATAGTACATAAAAGCATTATACATCATGATCAGGTGGGTTTTACCCCAGGTATGCAAGGGTAGTTCAATACAAGAAAATCAATGTAATACATCACATTACTAAATTGAGGAAGAAAAATCACATGATCATCTTGATGGACACAGAAAAGGTATTTGACAAAATTCAACATCATTTCTTGATGAAAACTCTCTGAAAGATTGGAATAGAAGGGAACTTTTTCATTATGATAAAGGGAATATATGAAAAACCTGCAGCTAACATTGTATTCAAGACTGAAATTTTTCTGCTGAGACTGAACAAGACAAGGATGCCTATTATCACCACTGTTATTCAATATTGTGCTAGAAGTTCTAGCTAGAGCAATTAGGGAAGAAAGAGAAATAAAAGGCACCCAAATAGGAAAGGAAGAAGAAACATTTTCATTATTTGCTGATGACATGATCCTGTATCTAGAAAATACTGGCAGCAGACTTGGCCCAGTGGTTAGGGCATCCGTCTACTACATGGGAGGTCCGTGGTTCAAACCCCAGGCCTCCTTGACCTGTGTGGAGCTGGCCCATGCACAGTGCTGATGCGCGCAAGGAGTGCCCTGCCACGCAGCAGTGTCCCCTGCATAGGGGAGCCCCATGCACAAGGAGTGCACCCTATAAGGAGAGCTGCCCAGCGTGAAAGAAAGTGCAGCCTGCCCAGGAATGGTGCCGCACACACGGAGAGCTGACACAACAAGATGACTCAACAAAAAGAAACACAGATTCCCGTGCCACTGTCAACAACAGAAGCGGACAAAGGCGACACAGCAAATAGACACAGAGAACAGACAACGGGGGAGTGGCGGGAGAAGGGAGAGGCAGGGTGGAAGGGGAGAGAAATAAATAAATAAATATTAAAAAAAAACAAAAAGGAAAAGAAAATACTAAGAAATCCACAACAAGTCTCCTAGAATAGACAAGTTCAGCAAAGCGGGAGGATACCAGATTAATATGCAAAAATCAGTAGCATTTCTATATTCTTTTAAGGAACAACCTGAGGAAGAAGTCAGGGGGAAAAAAATCCCCTTTACTATAGAGACTAAAAGAATCAAATATTTAGGAATAAATTTAAGCAAGGACATAAAGGACTTCTAGTCAGAAAACTACAAAAAAAAAATGCTAAAAGAAACCAAAGAAGACCTAAATAAATGGAAGGACATTCCATGTTCTTGGATTGGAAGACTAAATACAATTAAAATGTCAATTCTACTAAAATTTATCTACAGATTCAATGCAATCTTTTTTTTTATTCATTTTTAAAAAATATTACATTCAAAAAATATGAGGTCCCATTCAACCCCACCGCCTCCACCCCAATGCAATCTTAATAAAGCTTCCATCAACCTTTTTTTACAGAATTGGAACGGTCAATTATCAAATTTATTTGGAAGGGTAATAGGTTCTGAATGGCCAAAACTAACTTTGAAAAGAAGAACAAATTTGGAGGACTCTCACTTCCTGACTTTAAAGCATTTTTATTAGCTACAGTGGTAAAAACAAAAACAAAAAACAAACAAACAAAAAAAACATGGTATTGGCATAAGGGTGGATATGTTGACCAATGGAAAAGAATTGGGTGTTCAGAAATGGATACTCAAATTTACGGCAAAATTATTTTTGACAAGGCTGCCAAGACCACCCAGCTGGGCCAGAACAGTCTATTCAGCAAATGGTGATGGGACAACTGAACAGCCATAGGCAAAAGAAAGAAGGAGACTCCTATATCACACATCATATAAATATTAATTCAAAGGGGACAAAAGAAAGAAGGAGACTCCTATATCACACATCATATAAATATTAATTCAAAGGGGACAAAAGAAAGAAGGAGACTCCTATATCACACATCATATAAATATTAATTCAAAGGGGACAAAAGACCTAAATATGAAAGTTATAACCATAAAACTCCTAGAGAAAATGTAGGGAAACATCTTCAAAATCTTGCTGTAAGGGGTGGTTTTTTTAAACCTTATACCCAAAGCAAGAGCAAAGAAAGAAAAAATAGATTAATAGGACTTCCTCAAACTTAACACATTTGAGCTTCAAAGAACTTTGTCAAGAAACTGAAAAGGCATCCTACTCAATGGGAGAAAATATTTGGGAATCACATATCTGATAAGAGTTTGGAATCCATGCTATATAAAGAGATCATATAACCCAACAATAAAAAGACAAGCAACCCAATTAAAAAGTGGGACAAAGACTTGAACAGACATTTCTCCAAAAAGAAAATACACATGGACAAAAATCACATGAGAAAATGCTCAACATCATTAGTTATTAGGGAAATGCATACCAAAACTACAATAAGATATCATTTCACCCCTTAGAGAATGGCCATTATTACAAAAACAAAAAACTGTTAAGTGTTGGAGACAATGTGGAGAAATAGAAACACTCCTTCACCATTGGCTGGAATGTGGAATGGTACACCCTTTGTAGAATACAGTTTGGTGATTCCTCAAGAAACTAAATATAGACACAGCAAGCTCATTACTAGGAATACATTCAGAAGAACTGAACGCAAATTGTGAACTAACATTTGCACACCGATGTTCATAGCTGCATTATTCTCAAATATAAGACTATCTAAACAACCCAAGTGTCCATCAACCAATGAGTAGATAAGCAAAATGTGGCCTATACCTATGATGGGATACTACTCAGTTGTAAGAAGAAATGAAATCAGGATGCATATGACAACATGGATGAACCCAGGGGACATTACAGTGCATGAAATAAGTCAACAAAAAAGGACAAATAGTATATGGTCTCATTAATATGAACTAAAATGATGAGCAAACTCATGGAGGTAAATTCTAGAGCACAGGTTACTAGGAAATATAATGTGAATTGAGAATGGGAGCTAATGCTCAATGTTTACAGAATTTTTTATAAAGTTTGTCATAAATGTGTGGAAATGAATGGAGTTGATGGTAATACATTACAGTGAGTATAACTAACATTGCTGATTTATAAATGTGATGGTGGCTGAAAGAGGTAGTCTGTGGATGTAATATTTCAATTGAAAGGAAGCTAGAAAATAATCTAGGGACTATATAACAGTGATTTTGGTGGTGCATGAAGATTGGGGTTAATAGTATAAGAATGTTCTTCATTTACAAAGTATTAAGTACATGGTGATACATGGGAAAATTACAACTAATGTAACTTATGGATTATAGTTAACAGTAATATTGTAATATTTTTGCAACAATGGCAAAGAAAATATATCAATTCTAAGGGGCAATAGGGAGTCATAAAGGGGTTTGGGGATTTTTCCTTTTGGAGTAGTGAAAATGTTCTAAAATTGACTGAGGTGATGACAGCACAACTCTGTGATGAATATGAAAGCCACTCAGTGTACACTTTGAATAGACTGTACAAAACATTGGACTGTATAGCACAATGAATCCTGTGATGGAAGATGGGCTATGGTTAACAGAACAAATATGAGAAGATTTTTTTCATGAACTATAACAAGTATAAAATACTACTACAGGGTGTCATTAGCTGGGTAGGTTGGTAGAAAAATACACCAAATATAAGATATTGGCTATAGTTAGTCATAATGTTTTGATGATGCTTTTTTATAGTTTGTAACAACTGTTTCCCAAAAATGCAAGATGTTGGTGATGGGATAATGTATAGGAACTCTGTATGATAACACACATTTGTTTTGTAAGTTCATAACATATACTATATACTTACTGTTTATGGATGTTCACATATTAATGATAACTTTCAATTAAAAAAACAAATATATATATATATTACCTTTCAAATGAGGGCTATATACATGCATTCTTTGCAGATGTAAATTTATGGGAACAAATTCTAATGTTTTTTCTCCTTTGCTGCTGCTTGATTTGAAAGAAGACCCTGGTTGGGAAAAAAATTGTTATTAATAAATCAATAAATAATAAATGTGTATGAGTTGAAATGTACAATGGCATAGGAAAATGTTACAAGACATTTAGAAAGATAAACAAATCCTGCATTTATGAGTTTCTTTTCTTCCCAAAAATTCAATTTTGTAAAATTATCTCTATTGTTCTTTTAATAAACCATGAGGTAAAATAGTGCAGCTTTTTCTTCCTGTTTTAGATGCCAAGATGGTAGAGTTAGAAATAAAAGGGTGGTGGTTGTTTTGTTTCTTTCATCTTTAGTTCTATCTCCATAAGAACAATGTTTATTATTGTTTTCATATGACATATATACATGAAATTCAATTCAGTTTAAATAAGTAAAAGTACTGCTTTCACACCTGTTTCTTTGCTAAGTTCTGTCAGAATGTCTTGGTACATAGTCACCATTTGATCACAGTGAGTTAGGACATTTTTCCGTAGATTATCCCAATGTGGAGAAAGCTCACCAAGCTCTTTTAGCTCCTGGTTTCTGTTAAGAAGGGAAAAGAGGAGAAATTATTTACTATGATAGTAAACCCACACACAGAAGCTTTAATCCAGATTACCAAACTAAAAAGAAATTGTTTCACCAATTCTCTCAGGAAAGTTCTATGAGCTTACTGGGGTGGAGGATGGGGGTCATATTAAAACAAAGGAAAAATATCAGTAATTTAGAATACATAAACAGTTAAAATTCTGCATGTCAAAAGAGCAAACAAAATTGCAAGGAAATTCACTTATAAACTTTTTGCAAAGATAGCAAAAACTATCCTTAATATAGAGAAATCATAAGTTATAAAGCAAACATTAACACTTCAATAGAAAAACAGCAAAATATTAGCTCTCAACCTTTCAAAATCCAATAAAGTGGAAAAGGTGTGATCTGACTAGTCAGCGGTAAACTGAGACACCCAAGTTATCTAGTGTATATTTAATATAGTTGCAAAATTAAGAAAAATAAATATGATTTATAATAAATGGTATTTTAAGGTATGGTTTTAATGGCATCAATATCCCCTTAGAGGACAATTTCTTTAGATATATATTTTATACGTCTACAGCCCCTTCTTTACAAAAGTAAGAGCTAATCATGCCATTTAGGTTTTAATTATTAACTTTTATCTAAATCTCTACCCTTCAACCAAGTGAATTTAAATAATCAGAATGCCTTTTTAAATTATAATGATGAATGTTCTAATATGCTGCTTGGTTAGCTCTCTTATTCATTTCTGTAACCTTTTACCAACAACATTTTCATGGGGCTAATTTAACCAGCAATAATGAAACTTCTTTCCTGATTTGGCTGTGAAACATGCTAAATACCAAGCTAATAAATTCAGATGTAGAATATTTAACATTTTCCTAAATGCAAGAATAATGAATAGTGTGCAAAATGTGACCTGCTTTCAAATGTTTGTAGCTGTCTTTGTTTTGCTTCAATGGGAATGCAGCGTATTTCTGCTGCATCTTTCATTTGAGGTCTTTACAGTTTTCTTGAACATTAATCTCACTCTTATTTCTTCTATAAATTAGTTTTCATCACACAACATTCAGTGAGAGAATAAATGATGAGCCAGTGACATTGAGAGTAAAGGGAGTTCATGATCAAAGGGCATAAGGGAGGTAAGGAAAGGGAGCCAGGGTTTCCGTATGTATTCAGATGGATAGGTATTCAATCCGGGAAAGAACAGCAGCAGCAAGCACCACCACCAATCAAAGGCAAAATTTTGAGATAACCAATTCTAAAATATCCTGGGCAGGTAGGTTAAATCTGGGGTAGCCGGAGAGTGTGATATAATACATCAATTTAGTATATACAAAGTTTCAGCCTCTACTTCCTATAAATAATTAGTATGAAACTACTAATTAAGTAATCCCATTGAATACTAATAAAGGCACCAAGGGTTTGCAATTTAGGTGGTTTCTGAATCCTTTCAGAAAGAGTAATTAAAATGGGGAGGATGAGCAAAGAGAAGGGTGACAGGGAAGCCTCTGACTACCATGCAGGGTCCTGGGGTGATGGACATCTCCCTGCCTAAGAGAAGCTTGGCAGAATGAGCTCAGAGATGTTTGGTGTTCTGCAGAGAGTGTCTTGAGATTTGGGCAGAATCCAAAACTCTTGTTTAAAATTTATTCCAGTCTGCCAATATGTCACAATGTATGTAGAGAAATACAGAGATAAAACCTGGAGTGCAACATTTGGCTTCTTCTAAGGGATGGCAATGAAAACTACACATTCTGAAAGGCAAAAATAACTAACACATGGTTTCTTTGGATGAGGAAAAGTTAAAATATGAAAACAAGGGAGAGCTATTAAAGATGTAAAAAAACCAGAGCAGAGTCATGGAAACATTGTAAAACTAAATAGGGCACAATAAGAGAGTAGCTAAAAGTTGTTTTTTGTTTTGGAAATGAATTACATTAATAAAGTCAAATAATTAAGAGATGATAAACATGTGCACTAAAATTAATAAACTCTCAATCAGGAAGCACAGGACTGTTTATTTTTCACCTGTATAATTTAATTTTTTACTCAGTGAACAAAAAGCACCTAGTTTAAAAGCCTTGCTTGCATCTGAATCCTGGTTCTCTAGAAAACAGAGTTTATATGCAATCTCAGGTCAGGAAGAGGAAGGAAAAAAAGGAAGTGATGCAGGGATTTTAGCTTCTGAATCTTTTGCTTAGAAAGACACAGCTACCAGGTATGCTGAGCATGGTTACTGATCGTTTCTAAAATGTGTTCAAAGTGCAAAATGGTGTCAGCCTTATGAAACCTACAGATTGCAGGGTCTTTATCATCCAGTTTCTGCAGATGGACACACATATATAAACAGCAATCAGGCATCAATGTTGCAATTAAATAGTTGCAGATCTTTTCTATTAAAGCCTTTGGAGGGAAGGGGAAAGTAGATAAGCCCTGTGAATTCATTTTTAATCCATTAAAATATATATATATTTAAAAAGCCTTCTTCCCCATCTGTAAACATTCTCATTTACTCCTACTGAGAACAGCTTTTGCTTTCAAAAACTCTCCTTCAATCCCTTCCTTACAATAACAACAACAACAAAACAAAATTCTTCCTGGAAAATCCATCCCCTTTGCTAACTATATAAAATCCCTTATGAATTCATTCCTTTACTCTAACTAGAGCTCCATCTCTAAAATAAATCTTTTAGGCTTCCTCCAACTCCATTTAATTTTCCAAAATTTCAACAGGTAGACACAGAAGTGAGCAAGAAAGACTCAATATTTAAACATTAATAAACTTTGTACTCATACACTTTAACATATTTTTTCCCCATTTACTGCCATCCATCATCTTTGCTGCCTATGAAAATAAAAGCCAGAACCTACAAAATCAACCTACAAAGGAGAAAGATGATTGCTAAGGCATAATTGAGAAACATCTACCTCTCTATGGATCTTGGCATTCCAACCACATAATATGACACTCTTAATACCTCATGCAATATTCATACCAATCTCTGGAAATAACTTTCTGAAGCACTTTTTGTCTATATAGCTAGTTTTGTCATCCCTTGTTCAAGTACTTCAAAACCATGTGCTGTTTCTTTTTAGTATGATTGCAAGTTCCTGTAGGCTGGAGGAATGGGGAAAGGAGTTGTACAAAAAGAGCTAAGCAAGTAGACTGTGTTATAGGAGGTAGAACCTCCCTCTACCCCACCAGAACAGCTCCAAATGTTCTTTCACATATATTGGAATTTTGTACATAATTCTGTTTGGAAAAAAAATGTTTCTGCTGCTCAAAATACAAAAAAAAAAGGTTTAAGACCACCATAATAGAAAATTGTGAGACCAAGCAATGTTTAGTTCTATTAAGAACTTTCATTTAACATAGTTTTAAAGCCTAATAATGATGTATTCAAGAGGAAGATTCAACATGGAACAAATTTACTCTGATCCTGTAAGTAGTAGAAGCTTGTCTTATTTATCTTTTTCTCCCATCACTACTCCAGGCTCATGGAAAGTGTTCCACATAAGCGTACTGACAGACTGAAAGAAAGGCTTGCTTGCAGATTGTTCTTGCATTTTCCTGAAATTTGGACTAGAGGAAGAATATAGACTTATCCCAATGTAGAGTAGTGAGCTCCACCCCAGCTCAAATGGATAGATATGAAGGACAAAAGAGAATTGTTATGTTCTTTAACCTTGTGTGATCTAGGTCTGTAATCTTGAATTGGAAAAGTTTTCCTTATGGATTGAGAAAGAATTTAAGAATTTATTATCATATGACATTTTTTTATTATATGGGATACCACCATAAATTTTTTCTCTATTTGGTGCATAAGAAGTAGAGGGAAAACGCTAGCATGTACTTTAGGTTTTCCATGGCCTTATATCCTTCCTACCCCATTTCACAAATACCCTCCTGCCTACTTCATAGGAGAAATGGTTACAGAGATGTTCAAATGTCTAAGGGACCTGTACAAGAGTTCTCTCTACCTCTGAGGTCAAAGCTCAACATGACAGCACTTATTTTGTTAAAAGTGTGAACCTAGAAGTATAACCTTTAAAAATGTGGGTTCAAAAATTTTAAAATTTCTGAAACTTTGAAAAGTAATTATTGCAAGGAGTACCTGAAAAGAATAGCTAATTCATTTGCAAGAATGTAGGAAGATTAAATAACAAGATAAAATTTATATTACAAAGGATATGCCCCAGTAAGAAAAACATTACAATGTTTCTTGAGATTATTATTTATATAAATAGAAATTATTTTGCCCTAATGAGCTCTATAGCACAATTTTGTGGAATAACTATTATTTAAATCTATTGAATCTATCATGCAATTTAAAAAGATCCTTTTGGTAGTTATCACACACTAAAACTATGTGTGGGTGTACACAGGTGCAAAGTTTAATAGCCAAACTGCTTTCATTCATTAAGCTAAAAAAGACCTTACATCAAACCCAAAAGAAGGCATAAAACATTTACCCACTAGGGAAACGGACTTTGGCCCAGTGGTTAGGGCGTCCGTCTACCACATGGGAGGTCCGCGGTTCAAGCCCCGAGCCTCCTTGACCCGTGTGGAACTGGCCCATGCGCAGTGCTGATGCGCGCAAGGAGTGCTGTGCCACGCAAGGGTGTCCCCCGTGTAGGGGAGCCCCACGCGCAAGGAGTGCGCCCATAAGGAGAGCTGCCCAGCGCGAAGGAGAGAGCAGCCTGCCGAGGAATGGCGCCGCCCACACTTCCCGTGAGGCTGAGGACAACAGAAGCGGACAAAGAAACAAGACAGCAAAAAGACAGAAAACAGATAACCGGGGGAGGGGAGGGGAATTAAATAAATAAAAATAAATCTTAAAAAAAAAAAAGAAACATTTACCCACTAGAAAAAAAATACTAAATAGTCAATGAAGAATAGACTTACATAAATGACTGGCGTGTGGCTTCAATTTCATAAAGTGGTTAGGTGACACCATAAAACTGAGCAAAGTTCAGCTGCTGTGTGTCAAGTTGCACAAAATATTCAACCCACAATTCAAACTGTCTGTGCTTTAACCCATACAGGAAAAGAAAATCGCATTCATGAATCACAGACTTTCTTTTAAAAAATGCATTTTGTAAATGGCCATGTGGTTAATGCTGCAATCCATGAGCTACTATTTCACCGAAAAATGACTGAAAGTTCTAAGTGGTCATTCATTCAAACATCAGAATATGGTTTTATTTTCGGTAGACTCTAAAATAAGTGGTAATTGAACTATTCAGTGAATAAGATTTCAAATTATATGCAAAGACTGAGAATTGGAACACAGGTATTACAGGATTTAAATGTAATCATGGAATCTATTTGTATCTGAAAAACAGAAAGATTGTTATTTCATTTTAGGTAACTGCATTTAAAAAATGAGGAAAAATAAACACCTCTAGAACCAGTCTAAGAGTCTATTTGCTCTTCTGGATAGAGATGAATTGTTTTTTGTTTATTCCTAAGTAATGTCTTGTTTATCCTTGATAGTTACTTTATTTTAAAGTTATCAAACAAGGGCAACATATAGTTTTTAATCTCTTAAGGCTCAGTGCTTCATTTATGTTTAAAGTAGCAGCATGTTGTATGAAGGTTTCTTCCAAATCCACTTATATTAATTACTGCTTCTGCATTTCAGATAGCTATAAAAATTAGCTGAAAGGCTGATCAAGCGGGAATGTTAGCAGTCTAATCACCTGTCTATTATTACTACCCACACTTTCAGAAATTGCAAACATTTCTGGGTATTACTTTCAATTCCCCACCCCTGGACATGGAGTGCAGGTGTCACCTAATTAATTTTCATAGGTAGATGGAATTCAGGAGGCTTGACTGGACGTTCTATATAACACTTGGGACGAGGGCTCGTGATGGAGAGCATAAGACTTCCCAGGTGTCAATTCCAACATTCCCTTTTGATAATCAGGCTTACTTCTTTACAAAATTTCTCTCTTCATTTGATTCTTACAAATTCTCAGAGACACTTGTTCCAGAGCTTCATTAAAATAAAATTAAGAATTCATTTCCTCAGTCATACTTGTTACATTTCCAGTGCTCAATAGCCTCATGTGGTTAGTAGCTATCATACTGGACAGTGCAGTATAGGACATTTCCATCATCATAGAAAGTCCTATGGGAGAACTTTACTCGAGAGTGATAAGGTGAACATGATTAATAGGTGAAGTGATTTGTTCAAGGCCATGTTACTAGTAAATGGCAGAGTCAGATCTTGTACCTGGGTCTTATGACTACAAATCCTGTACTTGTTTCTGTTTTAATTCCTGGCAAGTACAGTTTCTCATGAGAAGGTAATCCTGAATAGGACAAGATTAAAATCTCCCTCCTGAGCTACCAGCCAGTTCCACAGAGAGCTGGTTCAAATACGTTCCTCGGGTGTCAACAGAAAGTATTAGAATGTTAAACACTAAAACAAAAATTTTTATTTTCTATTCATTTAATGAATATTTATGCAGTGCTTATTATATACCAGGTACTGTTCTAAAACTCCACACATATTAACTCATTGAATGTTCATAACTACATAACTATACTTTAAGGATACTATTACTATACTCACTTTAAAATTGAGGAAATTGAGTTGAGGGAAGTTAGAGAATTCATCTAAAGTCACCAACTAGTGTGTGACAGAGCTAGGAGTAAGCCCAGCTGTTTGTAACCCATGCTCTTTTAGAAACACAATGCAATCTCTTTCCCTCTGGAAATCATAGCGCAGAACAAATATCTCCATACTACGCACTTGTAAAAACAATCTCTACCTTTTGCTTACAGGGGTAAAGTAGAAAGCTTGATGTCTGCCTTCTCATTCTCCACATTAAAATCCAATGGGTCAGAAGAAAGGGGATTTTTTTTTTGTAATGGTGACTCTTCTTTTTAAAATAATAGATAACATTGATGATTATCCTAGATCAGTGATGCCCAATAGAACATTCTATGTTGATGGAAATGTTCTGTGACATCTGGGCCAAGTGAAACTTTTAAGTACTTGAAATGAGACTAGTGTCACTGAGGATCTGAAATTTTTTATTTGATTAAACTTAAAATTTTAAATAAGTCTAAATAACATATGTGACTAGTGTCTACTATACTGGATAGAACAGTTCCAGATGGTTCTTCTAAACCTGGTTTTCTCCCACTATTCCTCATACCAATTATTAAGTGACTAATTAGCATTATACTGTTATCTTCAGTTATGCAGGACAGATGCTTGAGTCTTCCTCATAATGCAGATATAATCCATCACCAAGTCCTCTTGACTTTAGCTCCTTAAAAATCTGAAATTTATGTACATTTCTCCATTTCCCCTACCACCACTCTCGTCCAAGGCCACCATCATCATGAGCTGATGCAATTGCAATATCCCCTAAATTATTTTTCCCCTCCACAGTTACCTCCCTGTCTCTAAGAGTCATCATGTCACCCTCTGCTAACACTCTGTGGATGGTTTATCCATTGGTCTTAGGAAAAAGACTACTTTATTGAAAGTTTATTATATACTGGGTACTGTGCTATATTCCAGGAAGCGTACAAACAACATAATTGACAAGTTCTTTCTTTAAAGTGGCCCAGAAGGCACTAACTAGAGTGTAGCTTGGCTTGCATGGTGAGATCACCATGTGAGCCCCAGACACACCAACCTTGTGGGTGGAAGTCGTGCTCCAATTTCTTTCCTATTCATAGTGAATATATCTATGGGATGTATTTGGTCAATAAGCCAAAAGAGATTAAAATAAATTACTGATTTGGTTTTGTGTCAGAAACACTATAACGGTCAGCTAAAATAAAACAATTATTGCTTTGATATATAGAATATCTACTATGTATATGATTCTTTAAATAAATGGTAACAGTAGTTACCACATAATGTGAAAGCCCTATGCATATATGTGACAGGCATTTTTCATTACTAGCTCATTTTAAACCTCAGGATTGCCATATGCAGTTATTATGTAATCCTTTTGTTTCAGCTGAGGAAATTGAAGATTAGAGCACTTAGGTAAATTACCCTGGGTTACAGAGCTGTTTAGTAGAGTTGGGGGAGCCAGGATTCAAACCCAGGACTACCCCAACACACATCAAAGAAACAAAACAAAACCCTACAGTCTTAAGTGCTAGACTCTCCTGATTGTTCATTTAATTATTACAGTAACCCGCTAAGTCAAATTTACAAAGTTTTTTTTTTAATCAGGAAATCAAGAAATTAAGTAATTTTCTACAAACTATATGTATCAATGGCAGTTATAGATTTCAAACTCAGGTCAGTAAGGATTCAAATTCTGTGCAATACAATATACTCTCCTATACTGCATTCATCTAAACTAAAGAGTCCTGGCACAACAGAAAAACTGTGCTTCTAAAAGAATTTCACTTTATTATTTCCTGTGGTGATATTGTAAAACCCAAACAGCAAAAGAAAGTACATTTTTCTGTCATCATCTTGGTGGTAGCAACAGCACTACAGGACATCACATTAAATGATAAAAGAATCCATAACGATGAACTTAATGGCGTACAGCATCTGCCCTCAGTACTGGTAGTTGATAGGGCAAATGCATCTTACGTGATAAATAACATACTGCATGGTAATCCAACTGTGCATCAACATTTTGTGGAAAAAAATCAACAGAAGAAATACTATTAATCAGGTATGAGTAAATAGTGGAGTACTGATGTGATATTTTCTATGCCTCTTTATGGATACTCGGGTCAGGATGATTCTCAGAGTGAGCAGACAAGAAAGAGAGAAAGAAACACAAAGAGGAACAGCGGAGAACTATAAAAACATCTATGAGATTCATCAGTTTGAGGATTATCTGATACATATAAGATCTAAATAGAGTGCTGGCTCCCTACTGCTTTTCCCCTAATCGATGTTTCTTTACTGTCAGTAAAGATTTTCAGTGTACCTTTATTTTGCCCAAGTATGCTAGTGTAGACGTACTTCCCAAGAAGCATGTGCTTCAGCCATGGCAAAGGAAACAAAACATAAAAGAAGGCTAGAGAAGTAGGAAGGCATGAGATCATGCTTGCTTCATAGGCCATATTAAGGGTAAACCTTGGCTGGTGAGAAATGCACTTTTTAAAAAAAAGTACATAAATTATATTACCAAATGTCAACTCATAGATTAAATTGACAGGCTAGGTTTCTATGTAATGAAATCTTAGTGTGTATCTGTTTGTATGGTGAGAATAATTTTGAATCTATCTGATTTTAATTCATAATTTTAATATATACATCTAATATTTTAAAAAACATATTCTCCTAGTGCTATCAGCTTGGAATAAAATAAAACATATTTATCATAGTCACAAAATGTTTCAAGATACAGTGCATAGTCTTTTGTATTTCTATCAGAACAGATTTTCTTCTTGGAAAACCAATTCAACAGTATATGACAATATTTAAGTAACCTGGATAATATGTATATGAAACATATTCCCTTGGGTAACAACTAGGATTTCAAAGCTGGCAGTTCAAAGGATTTACTGACCATTCTTTTGATATATAAGAATACATGGCCTTCAATATACATATTTATGATATATACTTACCAGGATCTACAGTTTTAAAAATAGAATACACAATATTTGAAATATATAATGATGAACAAATAATAAATTATCTTCACTGATACAAAACATTTTGTTACCATGAGCTTAGAGTATATACATATTTTCAAACTGCAATATCTTAAGGAAAGTATGTATATTCTCTCAAAGAAATGGAAGTTAAATGGTTTATTTAAAGTTTGCCCCAAACTCTATCAAATTTTTCCATACTAAAGTATTTTGGTTCAATTTTTTTATATGTTTTTCACAAAATTGTTTGTTCTGAATGATATACATATATATATATCAATGATATCTACATATGTTTTATCTTCTTCTGTTTGAAATAGTCTTATCCTTTCCTCTAATCTCTCACACTGTATGTCAGAAAGTATCTCTTCCTCCCCATTCCTGATCATTGTAACAAATGTGTACACAGAAAAGGGAGACAGGGGAAAAAGAGGAAACATGTGACCTAAATCAGAGTAGTTTTTTCTTGGGGCATTTAATTGGCTATGAGATCTATTTCACTGAAATAATTTGAGATGTTTCTTTAAAACCTTTTATATAATGATAGGTTTTCCAAACACCACTTTATGATGTAGGGATATATACTTTTTTGATAAAGCCCAACACTGTCTTGTCTCCAGAGCGCTATTGAAGCACCATAATTTTATCTAGTAACTAACATATTTCAGCGTAGACTGAGCACAGCAAACCATTGAAGTAGTACAAAATCTGAAGAAAATATTCAACAGAAATATATGGCTACATTAAAGACAAACTATAAAAATGTTATTGGTCATAATTTGAGAAAACATATATAAATTTTCTGCACACAGGCCACATTTGAAGGACTGTGAAGTCTGAAGTGCTAAAAATACAGGCACAGACACACACATACACACACTCGTGTGGGGGCACATACACACCTCCCGAGACATTTAGGGTCCCTATGCCTTCAACACGGCACTCTCCTTTTCCTTCTAGTCTAATAATTCCACAATAAATCAGTTGCCATTTCTCCTGTCCTTCAAGAAAATTTGGAAGGCAAAGAGAAGAGTTAAGTTTTAGACTTTTGTGTTTGAAGTAGCTGTAAGACATCTAAGTAGAAATGTTTAGCAGACAATTGGGTAAAGATGCCTGGTGCATTTATTAACCTTCTCTTGAAGTAGACAAGTGTGAGTTGAATGATTAAGAAAACACCACCAGGTAAGTGATAATGGACAACATGGATGTGGATGTAACTGAAAACAAAGAACATATTGTGAGGGTTAGGAGATTTAGAACAAAGCATGAAGCAAAACCAACCTCTAAGGGATAGATAGGAGAAGAGCCTCCTGTGGAAACAGAAAACAGGGGAGATCACCTGAATACCAGCTGGTGGAAGACTATTTCAGGAAGTTGAATTGTGCTAATTTATTAGAGACTGCTTTTATCTGCTTCTGATGGGCTTTTTACTATTTACCAAGTACAATTTAAAAGAAAATTTTCTAGGGAAGGTTTTTTATTTTTTATTTTTTTGTGGCGGTACCACTGATTGAACTCGGGACCTTGTACATGGGAAGCAGGTGCTCAACCACTGAGCTATACCTACTCCCTACCAACTAAAATTTAATGATATCATTTAGATAATATATATTTTAAAGATTCAGAAAATAAGTTCCTTACCAATGTAAAAGGCCATAATTTAATGTTGCTGCAATCACCTTTTTTTTTTTTTCAAGGGAATAACCCAAGCTTTTTGTTTAATAATTCTCCCAGGATAGATATCAAAGCAGGTTTAATAAAATTTGTTGCACTATTTTGGGAGTACTGAGAGATAACACACTAAGGCACCAGTTATTTTCATCAAACAAGTTAAGAGAGTCCATCTGAATTGGGGGTAGGGGCAGGAAACTGGTACAAGTAAAACATTTTTTGGGATCTCAGTAAAATCAGTGTTAGAGCAGAGAAAAAAAAAGAACCTTTGTCACAGGCTAGAGATTCTAACCAACCAAGAAAAATGTTTCAAGTTCTTTTGCAGAATAACTTCTCAATTCTTATATTCTTAATTTAAAATATTTTACTCATGGATGGCATGAGTAAATTTTTTAAGAAAATTTTGTGGGTGTCATGTTCTGAATACCTTTATATTAAAGAAAGTCATTTCTATTGCCTTCATCCACAGAAAAATTAATAACCTCTCAAAAAATCAGCTTCGCCCCCTTTAGTCTTAGAGAAAACTGAAAGACCAGCCTGAATTTAGCATAAAAAGAAAAATACAAACCTGTGAACTCAGTTATCTTCACTACACATAATTTTCTTCAGGCTTTTGTATTAATTGTTCTGTCTGAAGAACACTTAAAATTGCTTAGTAGTTTGCAGTTCTCTGTCCTGTACATCCAACCTCTCTTTCATCATTTTGATCTTTTTTTATACCCTTGTTTAGCATGCAGGAAGAGCTGCTCATGTTTGTGTTCCACATTAGTGATATGATTTCTCTGTGTCAAATCTGTTCTTTTCTGCTGGCTCTATAGATTTAATTTGGCTGCTGCATTTTAAAATTTCATTATTTCCTCCATTACCCATTTTGTCTTGGCCTTTTCCCCTTAGATGATTCTTTTCTTCTGACTTTCAGATTCTGTTTCAGATTAACCCTATCTTCTTATACTATTGAGACTGCAAGTCTGATTTTCTACAAATTTCTTAAATTTCCCTTTTGAGTCTTTAGAATGATTTTTTCTCTCCTTTTCTTTACAAAATTTTAAAGGTTCATCATTTCACTTTTTGAACACATTCTAATGATTGGAGATTTATACAGAAAAGACGCTGGACAAAGGAAAAGGTATATAGAACAAGCTGGTCATCATGGTTCTTAGTCAATTTTCAAAATCTATGAAGCTTTTATTTAGTTTGCTGGACTGAAATTGGATTTTCTTTTATGGACAATTACCAATATACACCGGCAACATCCTAGCTCTGTCCCTCACAATGGATCTTTATATTTGGAGGTTCTGTTTCTTTGTCTCCACCACAGCTGCCCACCAGCCCCTTTCATGTGCTCTTGTCTTCTTTTTTTTTCTTTTTTGTGAATGCATATGAAAAAAAAAGATACTGAGAAAGGCAAGCAAACAGGGTGGGTGGACAAAAATTTGGTGTATTAAAAATATACCCACAAAATAATTACAGTGGCTAGTGGCTTAATGGCTCTTTCTCTTTATTCCCTATTCTGTATTGCCCCTTCTTCCCCGCCTGCCCGGGAATTTACGCTCCATGGTTGCATGACACAGAGATACTAATGGGAGTTGGAGGTTGGGATTGATGATAGTACTGTGGAAGAATCAAAAGTAGAAACTTATAGAAGAATATTGCTCAGTCTTTAAGATGTTTTTAAACAGACAACAGAAGACACATTGAGAAGTACTGGTCTTTCTTTTTAATTGGCCTGCCCGCCCTGCCCGTGGTGCTTCCATTGGCTTAGGTCAATATGGGACCCTGGGGTTCTTAGAGTCTACCAAAAGGGTACAGCACTATTAAGCAACTACTAGTACTAATGTGAAAATCCAAATTTGTTATCTTTCACACTTTGCTCTATATTTCAGCAATTACAAAATGGTCACTATTAAAAAAAATATTTGATCACTTTTTGAGATGTTATTTATTAGAATACAGTATTCAGAGGTTTTAAAGTCACTAGAGGATTATAAGACAAACAAATTGATTAGTCATGGCTCAGAGAATACTCTTAACAACCAATCCACTCAGAATCCTTCTGCCTTATTATAACAATTGATTTAATTGTGTGTACAACAATACTGCCCATTAGCATAGCATACTGTATCAATCATCTTTAAGAGTTGTTAGGCCAACAAATATGTGAAAGCCTTGTTACAGATGAGTAGTCAGGAGAAGAGTCAAATGGGAATTTCTTACAGAAATAATAACCATAAGCAGATGAGGTAGACACTGAGAACTATTAGCAAGGTCAAAGCTCAGGTTGTTGTCTAGACTTCAAGGTGTCTAATAAAAAATGTGAGCCTTAAATATAAGTCATATGTATAATTTAAAACTTTCAATAGTCATTTTTAAAAAGATTTTAAAGGTGAAATTAATTTTAATTATATATTTTATTTAACCCCAATATATCCAAAATATTAACATTTCAATAGAAGTCAGTCTCTCTCTCTCTCTCCTTTTTTTTTTTTTTTTTGGTATTAAGAATTCAAAATATGGTGTGTATTTTACCTTTTCCACATATCTCAGTTTGGACTAGTCATATTTCGAATGATCAATAACTATTATGACAAGTGCTACCATACTAGACAGAGCAGATCAAGATTTTTATGTTATTTCACTATTCCGTAAGAAAATAAATTTTATAGGAAAAATAAATGTTTGTGAGAGATAATCATAAATTATTTTCTCTTACCTACACAAGTCTTCTTTTATGTGAAGGGAGATCAATTCCTTTGGAATATGAAAAGAAAGTATGCTTTCTGACATCTGCTCCCGGATTCGCATCCATTTATTGTCAGATGTTGGAAATCTATATAATTTATACACTGGATTCTTTAACACTGGGAAGGAATAAAAATGCAAAGGTTAGCAGTTAAATTATAAAGAAATGCACACCTGATGAACGCCAATTAACAAAATCATTAATCAGGATACCATTTTACTTATTTAATTGAACAAAATGTTGCTTTTTCTTAATTATAACCTTTTAGTGTATTTGGATTTCTAAGAATTTGATTTTTTACAACTTATTTTTTCAGAAGCTTCTGGGATGTACAGATTTATTAAATTTAAAAAATACATCAAACTCCAAATAATAAAGGTGGATATTAGTTCTCTACTAACT
Source organism: Dasypus novemcinctus (assembly GCF_030445035.2). Lineage (NCBI taxonomy): Eukaryota > Metazoa > Chordata > Mammalia > Cingulata > Dasypodidae > Dasypus > Dasypus novemcinctus. Next base: position 51,579,639 of record NC_080673.1, on the reverse strand, counting down.
ACTAATTCCTTTATCTTCTAAAGTTATTATAAAGAGATACGTATCTATAAACAAAGATGAAAAATATATAAATGCACACTTTGAACAAATACAGTTCTGAATTTCTTCCAAGCTTCTTTTTCAATTTTACCTACTTACATAGTAGGCGACACCATGCATGATGTATTTCAGAGGTTTCAAAATATGGTATTACTGAAAGTGATTTATTTCTAAGATGCCAGAAAGGTGTATTTCTTTGACTTAAGATCTATTAAAATTCAAATAGTGTCCATACTTTAGCACCAATGAGTCAATAATACACTTTCATGAAACCACATATTACCAAGAGCAAGTCAGGGAGATCATGAAAAACTGTGAATTAGGGTGGATTGGCAGCTATTTGGGGAGAAGTAATAGGTCATGCAACCCAGGTTTTAAAAGATTTAGGGAAAAAAAATGGGGCCAAATGTTAAGATAAACTTTACTGCATGATACTTTTTCATTAAGGCTGGCATGCTCACCGCCCTTCCAACCTATATATTTCAGGGCAGAATTTTATTTCTATTGCTGTTCAGCAATGAATGCCTTTGTTACACTCATACACCAAAGTTAATGGGCAATAAAATATCAGGTCAATCACCAGTCAAGGATCTATTATTATTGGCTCCAGTTTACCAATAAAGCTGATTAAAAATGGAAGTGGATATTGAAGTAGATGTAAGGTTGTAAATAATACTGAACATGGTGAGCCAGGTCTCCTCAGTGTATAGGAAAGAAAGTGTCTTTCAAACTCTTAGGGTTCTATACGAGTTTATTTCATTCACTACTTGGTTAATCATATATCTTCTGAATATAAAAATGAGAATCTAGTCATCCACTCTTTTGCAACTATCTATTGCTAGAGCTATGCCTTGGATACTATTAAAGCAGAAATCTTGATTTCAAACATCTCATTCTTCAACCACCAGTTCCAAACCATCCAGCACTCTGGCAAGCTTACTCAAGTGTAAGATTTTCTTACCACCCCTCTCCCCCCAAAATTAATCAAGTTGATCAATTTCAACAATGCCAAAGAAAGTCAGGAGTCAGCAGAATATTTTCAGTATGTTGGGAGAAAATATTTTAAAATCTAGAAGAGTATGTCCAGTGAGATAATCATTTTAAGAATAAAGACAAAGTGAAGACATTTTCAAACAAACCAAAAGACAGTTCCCCATTGCTTCAGTAAAAGAAATTATAAAACGTAAAGTTCAAGAAAAGGATGGAAGATCTTAATAAGAAGAAATGGGGGCAGGGGGAAATGACTGGGAGATAAGTGAGTATATCTAAATAAATATTAGATGTGTTAAACAATAATGTCTTATCTACTGAATTAAATATATAACTTGAACTAATATATCAGAGGACATTAGTATGTGAGTTTGAAGGGGAATTTATTGGAATTCATGTGTTCCAATTGCTTCATAAATTTTAGGCTTTTTTATATGTGCATATATACGTATTTTTAATCTAGGATAATATCCAAAGGACTGGAAACCTGTAAGAAGGAAAACATGAATGAATTAAACAAAAGCAAAAATCTCATTCAACACAAAGGAAGATGAAGAAGAGGGGAAATGAAACGAAAATGTGGGCAATAGGAAGCACTAAATAAGATTTAGAAATTTAAAAGTGTTAATGATTGCATTTAATAAAAATTGGCCTGGAAGTGGACGTGGCTCAACTGATAGAGCATCCATCTACTGTATGAAAGGTCCAGGATTTGATTCCCAGGGCCTCCTGACCCAAGTGGTAACCTGGCCCATGTGCAGTGCTGCCATGCGCAAGGAGTGCCATGCCATGCAGGGGTGCCCCACGCACAAGGTGTGCGCCCCGCAAGGAGAGTCGCCCCACGTGAAAAAAGTACAGCCTGCCCAGGAGTGGCACTGAGCTGACGCAGCAAGATGATGCAACAAAAAAGAGATGCAGATTCCCAGTGCCACCTGACAGTACAAGCAGACGCAGAAGAACACACAGTTAATGGACACAAAGAGCAGACAACGGTGGGAGGGTGGGGAAGGGGAGAGAAGTAAATAAAATACATCAATAAATCTTAAAAAAAAAAAAAAATTGGCCTAATCTCTCCAGTTAAAAGACAAAGTCTGACTAAATAACCACAATAAGAGCAAACCAAATTTTGCTTATATGCTGTTATAAGAGACACATCTAAAACATGAAAACACAGAAACAGAAATTTCATCAGTAAAAGGTGGTGAAGAATATAGAATGGACATCTGATATAGCTACATTAAGAACAGATAACTAGGATTTAATTAATAATGATGCTTTATAGTCACATGGGAGAAAAGTTATGATCTCAAATTCTAAAATTATCATTGCATTTTTAAAATTGTTGAATTAATCGCAAGTCAGAATTACCAAGTGTTCAAATGTACATATAAAATAATGATATTCAATTTACTCTTTAAAAAAGAGGTGAAATCATATAGTAAAATATAGTACTCTAAATAACTGAAATGCTCTATCTTGATGGACTGCTGGAGTGGAAGGAGTTAAAGTGACTGGCCTATGATCCATTTGTTATCTTTCACTGGGCAGGTGACTGGGTCTAAACTTATTCTAAAATTGTTGAAAACTGGAACTCCTGGTAAATAGATTAATGATATTTTCTAGGAGGTTGGATCTTATTTATGGAATGCTCTTAGCAAGATGTCTTTGGTTATGGATTGTTCATAGTAAAGAAATTCAGAATCTATGGATTTAAGAGGATAACCACCGAAAGCTTTCTGGAAAATATCACATACCTGGGGTATAAATTAGAGATGTTATATAGAATTTTCATCTATTATCTGGATCAGAGATGGCATTTTAAATGAGAGAAGAGATGAACGGGGGATATATGCAGGGTTCCACAGACCTCTCTGTGCTTCACTGGTGCCTCTCGATTGTTTGCATTTTTGAAATTATTAATAAAGCCTAGTACTGGTGATAACTCTGATCCATGTGAGTCTGATTTTTCAATCCTTTGTGTTAACTCAACTTTCTATCCCAGAATATAAAAAGACTCAAAACTTCTATCTTTTAAGTTTTGTCAATTAGATTGTATCACATATAAATACATTAGGTTGATTAAATTTATTTTCTTTCATCTGAAATGTAAGATCTTACAGTCAATGAAAGAAATTACAAGATTCCATTCATTGTTAAAGTGACAGTGTTTCAAAGATATAGGAATTTTACTACTGTCTCTATTATCTTATTTCTAGAGTTTGAGAAGGAAAAATAACTATATATTAAAATCAATATAATGTCAGTCAGGTTAAGCCATTCATGGGATTTCATGAATTCTAATATATCTAACGTGATCAGGCATATAAATGGATCCTTTTATGGTAAGACAAAAAGTCAATCTCTCAAATGTCCAAAATTTTCTTTAGTAAGTTATGTAAATATTCAATGCTTGGTATATCTTTAATTGGTAAACATGTTGCTACATACCTCTAATTTTTTTCTTAAGTTATATAGAAACTTTGTATTTCCCAAAACATTGATAAAATTCTTGGATTTTTTTTACTTAATAAAACAATAATTATTTCTTGGAAAATTTGTATTTTGAATTGTCACAAAATATAAAATTCTTCATTTCCTCTGTTGATCCCCAAACAAGACCTTTAGCTTTTGATTTTACCGTTTCATTTTAATGCTTTACACTGTATTCTAAAGATAGACTTTTGCTGAACTAAACTAGGCAGAAATCAAGGGCAGTTTAATTAATGAGCTCCAGAACTCTCCTCTGATCACACAGGACAAATCATCCAAAGACTCTGGAAATGCTACTGTTTTTGAAGGCAATACTTGGAGCAGATAATCAAATAATCAGACAACCTAATCACCAAAAAAAAAAAAAAAAAAAAGAGGAAGAAAACAACAGCAACAACAACAAAAAAATTTCTTATCTAAATTGTGTTAGTTTCTTATCTTTTGAAACACAAAGGACTCCAAATAGTAATACTAAAATTGTATATATTTATCCAGATGTCAATGCAGTTATGTGGGATTCATTTTACAAGTTTGATCCATCAAACAGCAACCCTTATTGAATACCTAGTAGGTATGAAGCAAGAATACCTACTGTGTCCCATAAAATATGATGTAATAGAGCATGATTTTTAAAAATACAAAAGATGGTTTGATCTTTAACTGTAATACCATGCAGATTTGTTGCACTGGTTATTAAAAAAAAGTCAGATAAGACGTCCTCAACTCAAAATTCGTGCTAGGTTGACGCTGGGGAGATTTTGTCATCCTCATATAAAAGGAAAGCATAGTTTCCAAGGATCAAATATTGAACACTAGGACACATGACAAATGCTTTGTCAACTTTGTTATAAATGCTTTGTCCCTATAGAAGAGATGCAATTTCTACCATTCTTCACAATCTCCTGCTGTATACATGAGTCCATCACTTTCAGCTCTAGCTCTCCACTGGTGCCAAGCGTTAATGCCTATAGGGGATGCTTTCTGACCGTACAATAGTCTCATGCCAGCAATAACAACTACGTAATGCCTATTTTAAGTACTTTTTAAAGAAAGATTGTGTATTCTCGTCTTCATTTTTTAACTTATTTTTCCAAAACAATTACTAAAAATATGATGTGACAAATTCTACCAAGGGAATAGTAGTTGAGATCTTTTGGACCACATCAATTGGTCCAAAATTAACTCGTGAAGAGTTAATAAGGGTAAAGTTCTAAAGTGGTCCAGATTTTTTTTTTTTTTTTTGCCTCCAAAATTGCAGTACAACTCAGTTCTATATTGCTTCTCTCACATTCTCAACAGGGATATTTTAACAAGGTGACATGCCACCTGCTTTTCCATGGGATTCAGTAATTGTGAAAGCCAAGCTGCTACAATTCTAAATTATCTAGAGTGAAAATGCCAAGGAAATATTCAAGAGACCCAACACTAGATAACACATAAGAGACTGCTTCTCAAGCAACCTGGGAAAAGGTATATCAGAGATATATCTTAGGGATGGTTATGCCTTCCCTGCTTCTGTAAACAAAGATGTGCTAAGGATGTCAGTAGACTACACACAAAATTTTGGAAATTTGGATTCAGGGCTTAGGGATCTCAAAAAAACAACAACAACAAAACCAAAAAAACAAAACCAAAATGCTCATTTTTATATGGTTGTCTTATACATATATCTCCAAGGATGCTCATCTCTAATTATCTTCACATACTTTCTTGCTTTCAGGATGTTAGATGCTGCATATTTAAATGGAATCTGACTTTATTGGCTTCAAGCTTTACAAAATCATTATTTTAATGCACTGCAGATTCTTTTAGAGAATCCATTCATTCCGTAGCTTTTAATTATGCAGTTAATAGTTTAATTATTCAGCTGAATGTACATACATTGCCTATTCTCCAAATGCTACAATATACTTCCTAAAGATAAGTCTTTGTAATCCAATTGCATACTTACATTCCCTCATTTGCACTTGAAATTATCTTAGATTTATATATATCATAAATATAGGTTGATTCATTTTAGATTGAACAAGAACCAAGCAACCTAGACATCACAAAAACAGTACCATGAGTATGGCTATTAGAAAAAAGAGAAAAAGAAAAAATGTGAGGACCCCAAGAAATAGAGCAAAAAGGTATCTATTTACAACTAATAAAAATAAAATAAATTATTAAAAATTTAACTCCTAAAAATGTATAGTTATTTTTCTCTAGGAATGCTATGAAATCCAAATGGCATTATTATCTTTAAAGCATTATATATATATGTATGTGTGTGTGTGTGTGTGTATATATATATATACACACACACAACTCAGGTTATATCCTGTGTGTGTGTATGTGTGTGTGTGTGTATATATACACTGACCCTTCATCTTCAATTTAAGGCCAAGAATAAGAAAATCGATTATAGATGCCAGAATAAAACATAAAATTCTATTTCTGGGCAATCTCCAGTTGGTGAATTTGGTTGTAGAATTTGAGTTTTGGATCTTGATTTATCAGAAAAAGGATTTGCTTCAGCTCTGTTCATTCTGCTTCAGTCAGTAAATGATACAACTATAAAAGATAGAACTTGGCTACTTTTTCATGCAGAGCAACTTGAACCAACCTGCAGTTCACTGTATTCTTTATATCTCTGCTTATCTGTGCTGGGAAGGTATTTCCCTCTTATCTGGAGATACCTATTCATCCTTGCAACTCAGCTCTGCTAGCACCTCCCCAGGAAGTCTTCCCTGACCTCCACCTCCTTCTTACCTAAGGGTGCCTCTCCTTTGTACTTCCACTCCCTTATCTTCAACAGGGTTCTTACCAACTGTGGCACCATAGACATGCTCTTAATTTTAATCCACATTTCTGAGGGTATGAATCCATTATAACTAGGACTTCTTAAAGATGTTAGTTTTCGTTTACTGTGTGGCTTAACTGAATGAGGATAAGTCTTAATCTATATTATTGTAAACCTTATAAAGAAAAGAAACTAGAAGCCAGAGTCAGAGAACGGCACTGGAAGGAGGAAGAAAGAAGCAAGTGAAAATCAGCAGAAACTGCAAGTACAAATGAAAGGAGAGAACACTGACATGTGGCGAGATGCAAGTCAAAGAACTCCAAGGATAAGGCAAAAGAGTACAAAAATGCTACTGACCTTATGAGAAAGCAAAGCCTAGCTGATGCTTTGATTTGGGAATTCCAGCCTCTGAAATCAGGAGACAAATTCCCATTGCATTAGTCAACTAGTTGTGTGGTATTCGTCATGGCATCCTGACCAACTAAGATACCAACTGTACCATAGCAGTGTGTCTACAGCTTTGAGCCACCCTTTAGAATGTGAGTTTTGTGAAGGAAAGGTAAGCAAGCAGGAAGTACATAATTAAAAGATCCACTTCAAAGGAGAGCAGGACATCACAATGAAGGAAAGATTATCCATAATTGAAAGATCTCCTCACAATCCCACAATATTTTAGTTTTTTTTTTTTTACTATATCATCTTCTTGCCTTTATTATTTGGCTTCTAGTTTACCTGAGGTTATAAGGACAGGAGATAGGTTGACTCACAAGAAGACAGTTAAAACATTTATAGGTATCTAAGAGATAATTCCATAAATTAAGTCAGATTAGTTTATATAGTGAAACTCACTGTTTAAGCTACTAGTTAACATCCTAAATCTATTAGTATACAGTAATAAAAACATATGGAAATTCCAGAAGAGGCAAATGAACTGCATCACTTTTGTTAGGACATTAAAGGGCAAAGAAATCTGGTAAGTGGAAAGGATCATGGACCAATGCTATAAGCCAAAAGCTTTACATTAAAAACACAAGGGCAAAATATATTTAAACTAATATGGAGAAAATAAAACAGAGGGATATCTCTGTTAATAATAAAACAGTGTCATCTGACATTGGACAAGGTAGTAGACGTAGTATTTTTTTCAGAAAAGAAAAGGGGGAGGAACTTTCTGGAAATCTGCTTTTTGGCTGGAATTTATCGGGACTCAAAATGAGTGTAGAAGGAAAAGCTTTTTGACAATCTTTTAAAATATTTGAACCATTCATTGCTTTGGATGGGGGTGGTAGGAAGAATGATTATATCCCAATATTTAGCTCAGATTTTTGATATTGTGGAAGGCATTTAAAATCTATGGTGATATATGAGGTAGAAAAAGCTCTAAAATGATAATTTGGTAGGAAAACATCTTCTGTGAAGTAGTAGATGGTTCCATCTTTTTTTGAGGGACAAAAAATCAAAAATACAGTGGCCTATTTTAAGAAAAGAAATGTTTCACCTGTGACGCATAAAGCACAAACACCAATAAATTCTCCAAATAGGAGGAGAAACTATGTATTTATGACTGTCCTCTCCTCAATGTTTAGATTCTAACTTACACAACCATGGATAGGATAGCTGTCAGACACACCCTCATAGAGTATGAAAGACAATACAGCACCAAAGTGGTCTTTAAAGAATGGAAAGGTGGGAAACGGACTTTGGCCCAGTGGTTAGGGCGTCCATCTACCATATGGGAAGTCTGCGGTTCAAAACTGGGGCCTCCTTGATCTGTGTGGAGCTGGCCATGCGCAGTGCTGATGCACGCAAGGAGTGCCGTGCCACGCAAGGGTGTCCCCCGCGTGGGGGAGCCCCACGCGCAAGGAGTGCACCCGTGAGGAAAGCTGCCCAGTGTGAAAAGAAAGAGCAGCCTGCCCAGGAATGGCGCTGCCCACACTTCCGGTACCGCTGACGACAACAGAAGCGGACAAAGAAACAAGACGCAGCAAATAGACCAAGAACAGACAACCAGGGGAGGGGGGGAAATTAAATAAATAAATAAATCTTTAAAAAAAAAAAAAAAAAAGAATGGAAAGGATAATTTCATGCTTAGGAATTATGGAATTCAACCAAAGAAGATGCTGTACCAGATCTAATGCTTACTGACAGGGGGAATCCCACTCAATACTTGAAGATAATAGGAGACTGTGTGGGCCCATCAGCTCCTCAGAATTGGCAGAGCAAGGTAAGGGTCCATGAACTCAAGTACTTTTTAGAATTGTACTTTTACCAAAAAAATGAAGGCAAAAAAGAAAGTAAGGAGAATTAAGAAATCAGATGGAATTGTCCTCTTGACCAAGTCTTTAAAAGGTACAAATAGCTTATTAAATGTAAATGATAACTCCTGAGAAAGTGCCTGTAAATGACAAAGAATTTATTTGTTTCCATGTGAAACTGATTAGAGCAAATAATTCAGGGAAGTGTTTCTAAACAGAAAGAAAACATAGTAAAATGTTTCTATGCTACATCAACTTCAAATATTTGAGAGGTAAAAGTAAGATTAAAGACTGCCCCGTTTAAGCTGGTCATTTTAAAAGAATTGAGGGAAGTGGACTTGGCCTAGTGTTTAGGGCATCCGTCTACCACATGGGAGGTCCGCGGTTCAAACCCCGGGCCTCCTTGATCCATGTGAAGCTGGCCCATGTGCAGCACTGATGCATACAAGGAGTGCCCTGCCACACAGGGGTGTCCCCTGCGTAGCGGAACCCCATGTACAAGGAGTGTGCCCCGTAAGGAGAGCCACCCAGCACGAAAGAAAGTGCAGCCTGCCCAGGAATGGCGCCGCACACACAGAGAGTTGACACAACAAGATGACACAACAAAAAGAAACACAGATTCTTGTGCCGCTGACAACAACAGAAGCGGACAGAAGAATATGCAGCAAATGGACACAGAGAACAGACAACTGGGGCAGGGGAGAGGGAAGAGAAACAAATAAAAAATAAATCTTTAAAAAATAAAAAAATAAAAGAATTGAGGCCCCAAAAGGCTGAACTATCTGGCGGAGTCACAGCATTAGTGAGAGGAGTTCTGATTACTGAACAGTGCTTTTGTATTAATGCTCCAAGAGGCTACTTGTTATTGTTCAGTTGTAGATAAGAAGTTTCAGCAGGAATAATCAACTCCACCACCATGGACTCTATCATCTAGAAGTAGAGAAGTGTTCAAAATTAACTTCCCCTATTCCCAACTCCTGTCCCCTGCTCCAACAACAAATAGTTTTAAGCATTCTTAGTCATCTCTTGCCATTTTGCTTAAATGAATAAGCAAATAATTAATTAGGTAAATACTACTGTTTTAACAACTTTATTTTATAAATTGCATAATTAGAAATCAAACTAAACAAGTGCTTTATACTCCTAATATGAGATTATAGTATGGCTTGTTTCAGATAATATATAATCCAATAGCTGTATAAAGTATTCTTTTTCCCATATAGCTAATGTAATTCTTTATCTATCTTGTGAGATTATAAATCTTCCCTCTACTCTTGACCATCACCCTTTCTCTCCTTCAGCTCCTAATTCCCATGATTCCCAACATACCCATTCAACTTGTGAGGCACAGAGGACTTGAAAAGGGTGAAACTTTAGGGGGAAAGTATTTTTCCTTTTAGTCTTGTAATAGACAAGCGAATTACCTGATTTATAAATGAAACCTCTAGAGGTATAAAGAGAATAGGGAAGAGCTGCTATGAGATATTACATTCTCTTCTACTCACTCAATAAGTACTTCATAACTCACACAAGGCTGGCAAGTTCCATATAATGCATTCATAGAAAGATGTGAGAAGAATGTCAATACCCATGTTTGCCTATAGATTAAAAAAAAAAAAACACCTGGAAATATGACAGATGGATTCCATGGTTGCTGAGTTGAGATAAATAAAAAGAACAAATGATAAAGGTACACACAGACAAAAGTCATACATATTCTATACACACTTATATTTTGAACAATAACATTCCATGTATAGAGCTTAGTTATAATTTTTTAACTTTTAAAAATCTAGCCTTAATAATACTTGACTTTGATTTAGACTTTCCCCTAATATAAGATGACCAAAGAAAATATTTGTGACAAATATCCTAGGCTCACAGAGCTACTCTGGGTTGCCTGGACTGAGGACATTTAGAAATACGTTGAGAACTAAGTGGGGTATCATCACCTAACCTGTCACCTCCACGAAGAAGAAAAGCTATAATCATCTTTCACTCCACTAAGTAAAATATATTTAAATGGCATAAAGCACCTGTTCCCATCAATTCTATGTTGGTTGTCTCTGTCTTAATGCATTTACACATAAGAAGTAGTACCCTAGTTTTCCAGAAGAGTTATCTATGATTACCAAGACTTGGACCTTACAAATTTAATGGCACAGGTATTAGGAGGCACAGATATAGCTCTCTACTTCTTCTCTGTTTCTTCTTTGTTATGTTAAAAACTTTTTACTTAAAGAGCTAGTTCTCACTTTCTTTTTGAAACATACGAAAACAATCATTGTCTTAAAATGACATTTATTTATGTGTGTATATATAACTGTGTGAGTGAATCATTAAAAAGTTAACTCATAATTACAGTATAGATTATTCTGGTGATAACCAGATACATTGAAACTGAATCTAATGTAATCGAAATAGCTACCACACTTAACTTTATGTCTCAAAATGATATCTAAAAGTGAAATATACTATCTGGATCTATTAAAGCAAATGAGTAAATGTTTGGTCAACTTTTAGGTGGAAAGATAAAGGCAAGGAGAATCCTCTGATAATACTAAAAATATTTTAACTACATTGATTCCACATCAGGTACTTTTATGGTGCTGGCAAGGAATCTTTATTGAATATTAATAGAGCATAGTGCTTAAGTTAAAGAATACTGATCAAGTTTGTGAAGGTACAAACCTAGCTGTCATCCCATGAGTTTTACCATCCACTATCACAACTGCATTCTTCATGACATCTCAGAGAAGCTCACAGTTTAAAACTTTCTTAAAGGTCACTTTGTTCAGGCTTGGATCTAATGGTGAATTCCCTATAGAAACACTAAAAATGTAGTTGTTCACTTGGAAATCTAAGGGATTGATTCTGAATGGAATTTCTATAAGTCTACTTGTAAAAGGGTGCTGAACTTTAGCTGAAGGCCAAGCATTCCTTAGGCCATGGCCGTCCTCTAAGCCAGCCTGATCCAACTCTCCTTGACAAGTTATCCTAGTTTTGTACATTCTTGAAGTTTTGGAGATTTAGAAAAGGCATCTTCCAACAGGTGTCATGAAAAATAAATGAATCTTGCAGTTGCTGGCATCTGGAGAGGGAGGATGCCTTGCTTATTGGGAACTGATGGTATAATCTCAAAGAAATAGCATTTCTGAGTCTCTTAGGTAATTTATCCTTTTGCAACTCAGATATGATCTGTAGCAATGGGTCCCCATTAACTATTCTGAAAGTCCATCACATTCCTCTGATTACATATTGAACTAAAGTCCCCACGTGTTGATGATAACTGCTAGGTGACCCTTTTCTCCTGTGTTCATTAGGATGTGAGGGAGAATTTGTGGCTACCTCTGTCATTCCATTCTTCTTTTTTTTTAGCATTTTTATTGTATTTTTTTAAGGTACATAGATCACAAAAAACATTACATTAAAAAATACAAGAGGTTCCCACAGAGCCACACACCCCCACACACTCCTCCCACATCAACAACCTCTTTAATCACTGTGGCACATTCATTGCATTTGGTGAATACATTTTGGAGCAGTGCTGCACAGCAAGAATTATACTTTACATTGTAGTTTACACTCTCCCCCAGTCCATTCAGTGGATTATGGCAGGATATATAAAGTCCAGCATCTGTCCCTGAAATATCATTTAGGACAACTTCAAGTTCCAAAAATGTCCCCACATCACATCTCGTCATCCCTCTCCCTGCCCCCAGCAACCACCTGAGGCCACTTTCTCCAGATCAGTGCTACAGTTTCTTCCATTACTACTCACAATAGCTTTATAGTAGAATGTCAGTAAGTCCATTCTAATCCATATTTTATTCCTCCATCCTGTAGACCCTGGGATAGTTACATTCTAACAGCAAGAATACATGTAGTTGATCTAGCTGCCTCTCCCAAAAAGCAGCTGCTCTTCTTTGGTGTAACCCCTTATTCTGTATAAGTATAGATAATGATTTTTTTCACATTTACCTCTACTAAATATTTAATTAAAATACTAAATCTCTCTATTTTGCCTTCTCACATTTATAAAAAAGGGTTCTTTGGAGAAATCTTCCCTTTCTACATTCTCTACTAATAGTGGACCCCCTCACAGGCAAAACTGATGCTAGGTTAGGAGTTACATATTATTGAGCTTTTGAAGTTTTGTACCATTCATCAATCTGAATATCATACTATTCATGCCACTGCTTAAATGTTCAACAGTCAAGACAAAGAACAATACTAAAGCATATTCCACAATGATACCACTTGTTAATTAATGTCTTCTTAGTACTATTACAGTCTAGTATTCAAGAGTAAAGACCTTGGGATTAAAACTGGATAACTCCGTACCTGCCATTACTGTGTAAGTGATCTTGAGCAAAATTTCCTAATCTGTAAAACAGGGATAATGATAGTATCTTTACCATAGCACACCTCAGAGGACTGGGTAAGGCAAGGCAAGGAAGGTATTTAGCATAGTGCTTGTCACTACAGTAGTCATTACTTATAATAATAATTATTATTAATAACATAATTTATATTGTCAGTCACAAATATTATATAATTTTACACATACAAAAATATATAAGCACACATTTTTAACTGTATCACATTTCCCAGGTTTATCCTTAAAGTCATCATTCTATATATAGTTTAGTGCCTTGTTAAAAACTCAGATATATTACTATAAGTAACAGTATTCACATGCAAATGTGGGAATGTGCAAATGAATTTATGGATTTTTTCCTACAGATGATTACCAACCAGTTTGTTTTCTAAGTGTTCACAAATGATTCTATGGGAATGTACCCAGGGTCATTGTTACAGTCACAGGAAATTAACGTTTGTGTTCATATGGAAGTAATGCAAGTTTCCACAATTGAGGTACATACCTGTATTCAAAAAAGGTAAGTTATCTTTTCCGCTCACACTTTCTGGAGCTGTACATTCACATGCTAGTGTGCACTAGGAAAGAAGAAAAGAAAACCTATTTTGAAAACAAGCAAAATGAGAAATTAAATTCTTTGAGTTTGAAAACCATGAGGCTATATACATATATTTTTTTAAGCTTCTGTCAAAACATTTTCATAACACTGTTGTCAACCTCATCTTTAAAATGAAGCTTGCTTTATTTAGGATTATTCAATTATACTACTTATATATAAAATAATTGTATTATATAATCATAGACTAAATTTCAATTCTATTAAAAGACTACTTAGGAAAGAAGGTAAAGAGTGAGAAAGGATTGTCCCCAACATGCTAAACATATGTTCTAAATGCAGAAAATCACATTTGACTACATAAATAGTTTTTGTATTTCTTTTACCTGGGCTGATTTCAGATCAATAATCACGGTTCTTCCAGATTTTTAGCAAGGGCAATATTAAATAAAAGACAAAATACATTGTAGTATCTATTTATATTTGGTAAAAGGATTTCTTTGTCTCTGACAAAACAATGTGAATACTTGCTCATAAAATATGAAGACAATTTATAAGTAAACTGATGTCTGGTGATTAGGCTCATGAGCCTTTACATAACCAATACTTCTCTGTACAAAAAAAGAGAAGAGATGCAGAAAAGGACATTATCATGTTCCTAGTAAATGAACCATGAGTAAGAGAGAACATCTATACAATCCATCATAAAGCAAGAGACTGTTGCTTAGCTTTCCAATAAAACAGTAACGACCAGATGAAACAAAACCCTCTAGCCCCAGGAAAGTTGACGAGACCTATTTTCATTGACGGGCAGACTCCAGAATTTGTTTCTTCAAGTGAGTTTCCCTCTGTCTGGTCAGAAAATGTGAAGTGGAATAAACCAGATAGTAAATGCAAATAAAATGGAACAAAAACAAACAACCCATAAAGTAATTTTGGTGAGAAGTTTTAAGGAAACCAGTCATCCTTTTATATGTCCTGTGAGACCAGGCTCAAGAAACAAAGTGTGGTATGTACATACAATGGAATATTACTTAGCTATAAAAAAGAATGGCATTCTAATACATGCAACACCATGGATGAACCTTGAAGACATCATGTTGAGTGAAATAAGTCAGACACAAAAGGACAAATATTGCATTATTTCACTGCTATAAAATAATTAGCTGAAACAAATTAATAGAGTCAGAAACTAGAATATACATTATCAAGGCCAGGGTGGGGGTAGGGAACTGGGAGTTTATGCTTAAATTGTAGTCTCTATTTGGCATGATGGAAAAGTTTTGGAAGTGGGTGGTAGTAACGGGGTAGAACATCATGAATGTAATTAATTGCAATGAATTATAGATGTAAATGTAGTTAAAAGGGGAAACACAAAGAGCAAACGTAATTCAAACTATAATCAGTGGCATAATTATAATAATATCTTTTCATCAATTGTAACAAATGTACCACTCTAATGCAAGGTGTTAATAATAGGATGGGGTATCTGAAATCTGAATTCTCTGCATGATTTTTCTGTGAACCTACAACTACTCTAATTAAAAAGGAAGAGAGACTCCAAGGGCTTCTGCTAGAGCACCCTCCCCAAGACACTGCATCAGGGTTGCTTGGGGCTATTTCTTAACTGTTCTAATTATCTGTTGTTCCCAGAGTTCATCAGCTGTGCCATCACTCCTTCTACCCTGACTCCCCTGGACACAGACCCGCTCTGAGAATCATGGCCCCTGAGTTCATTGCTAATGGCCCTCTAGCATTTTGAGGAGGAAGAAAAATGATGTAAGAACATTTGCCTCATTGATTTAAATGTTGCAGTCTATATTCTTATATTCCACTGCCTGTTCCTCTATCCTAACATTTATCATATTATTCAATACATTTCTTGATGGGGAAAAACCAAAAAACTGTGTTTTAATGATTCCCTTAGTGCCTATATTGAGGTTCTAGTTTACTAATAGAATGAATAACTGCAAACAGCTCTTGACACCTGATGCTCTCTACATTATTTTCCTGACCTACCAGAAGTCAGGGGTGATTCTTTCTATGAATCCACAGCCATTTTAAAACCACACTTCCCATATCACCAAAGGAATGTGCAATGTGCTTAGACATACTTAAAATTCTTTATTTCTCCTATTTCCTCTTCTTTCTCCATCCTATCTAGGACTGTTAAAATAATCTTTCTTCAAACATTATTTTCATCATATTGATGTTATGCTCTAGAATGTATAATGGTTATTTACTGTCTAATCAAATCCACTATTCTCAGGCTGGTCTTCAAATCCTTTTGGGATCTGTCTCTAACATCCTTCATCATAATAACTAGGAACATAGCTGTGATCCATCCTCCTTCCCAAAAGATGATCATCATCTACAATATAACTTATAGGAATGGTTTGGATTGAACCTTTTTGGTGAAGGAGTTCATAATTCATGAGATTAGGCTACTTTCCTAAGACACTGCTTCTTTAAATGGAGACAGCCTTGCCTTCTTGTAAGAAAATACAACATTATGTTTCCTAGCAGAGAGGTGGTATTATTTCACCAAATGGATATTGAAATATTACCTTCATATAGTCATGCCTTCTGTCCAAACTGGATATTTAGGACAATTTCAACCTAAAAGCATTCTTGTTTAATAATTTTTATTATATTTTAATGTTCTCCTCTTCAGGATGTCCTCAAATTTTATATGCATGGCACAAAACCAGAAAGTATCCAATAAATATTTACTAAATTACTCAATATTTTCATATTTGGAACCAGTAATTATTTTCTTCAGTTGTTTTTTGCATGTAAATTCTGAGCCTCTTGTTAGTTTGGAAGGTTTTTAAAGCTAAGAATCATATTTATGATTCCTTTAGCTTATTTTTTTTTTTTCCTTAACTCTAGAATCATTTTCACATTGTGCTAGATGCCACAGCGAAAGCAAAGGTAAAAATGACATGGATTCTGTGGTTAAGGAGGCCAAAGCTATACATACTATTCAATCCTATCATTATGATAGCTATTTTAGCATTATTTATACACTTAAATGGTGTGTGTTCTCAATATAATTCCTTTACATTTGTGACTTTGAGAAGGAAAACAAATGTTGCATGTTTTTGTACCATGCATAGCACCATAAGTCAATTAATTTAGATAAATACTTAAAATACATCATTTGGTAACTGTGGCCAAAGGGCAGAAACAAAAAATATAAAACTTTTGGAGCTTAATAATTCTGAATATCAAATAACATACCAATTTGCCATGAATTTTCTTGGATGATACAAATAGCCAAATTGTAAGAACAATGATCATAAATCTTGATATGAGCCCATTGAAGATCAATATTTCTTTGCAAACACTTTTATATGTATTCCATATCATATATTATTTTTTTAAGTTGGAGGCCCTTGCAGGTTACTGATAAATTTAATCTTTGAATTCTCTGTAGCAGCTATAAAAAGAGTGAAGGCAAAACTATTTTCATAATAATACCAAAACATTATATGTATTATATTCACTTTCTTTCTCTGGCAAGCATACAGTGGAATTTTCTAGAGGCTATATGTTAGGTGATATCATCATTGATGACCAATAGAAAGTGTGCTTTCTATTCTTCTGCTTTTAATTTTTTTTGCTGTTTTAATTTATAATATGATAAGTTTCTATAGATATAATACAGATCAACTAAATTTCTATTATGGTACATATCAATAGGTAAAATCCACATAAGTCTAATTTTTAAGAGTGTAAAATAAGAGAAGTGCTGTGCTTATGTGATTTGAGTCTCATGACTTTAAATCCCATAGAAAATGCTCAATGTTACACCTATTCTTCCCTCTCCCTCCCCTCAGAACCTCTAGTGCCCACTGCCTTTATATCAATGATACAAGTTCTTCCATTACTAGAATAGCCATAAGTCTACTTTGGTCCACAGTTGCATTCCACCCTTATGTTTGTTCATTCCTCAATCTTGAGGATTTGGGGATGGTGATGCCCACTTTCTTTCTGATTGAAAGGGGGTTTAGTTCCCAAGTCTCGCTTGCAGTTGTCGATACTCTCTGCTTTTGGGGATGGGCATTGTCCATCATCATCCTTTCATTAGTTGTCTTGATGAGTCCAATGAAATGAAGAGTAGGTGTTGGCTGCAACTCAGCTGAGATTGAGAACCCAACTAGTATATGAAAAGACTGGTGATTTAAGTCTCTGGGACATATATTTAATGAACATAATGCTAATTATAGGCAAATAAAAGGGTAGAAGAACCATTATGTATTGAAATTATAAATGGGTCTAGTTCTGTTACATTGGGGAGCATATAGTCCAAAGTAAGACCAATTGACAGGATGCCAAATTCCTAAGATTGTCTGCCTTGCCTATAGTGTCTAGATGTCTCTAGAACCCTCAGGAGCCCTGTTCTTTAAGGCACTGTTTACTGTGGCAGTCAATGAGATCCTGCAGAGATGCGCAAAAGCGTAACCTCTGGAATGACCTCCCAACTCGCTGTGAAATCTCTTAGCCATAAAAACTCACTTGTATTTAATATTCCCCATTTTGGTGAAGGTCTTTAATATCTTAAAATCAAACCAATGATTTCTGCACCCATCTTCTTTCACCTACTTTCCCCAGTTTCCTTTACTTAAAATTTAACTCTAATTTTTGGTTATCTTTGGCATCCAGATTGTGACTGGATTTCACTTTCTCCATCATATCACCCTGATCCAACTCATCTTCACTTCTAGCCTGAATTTGGGCAAGAACTCTGAAACAGGTTCCATTCTTCTGTCCTTACCTCCTTTCAGGCCATACTCAACACAGTCATCAGAGTAATCCTTTAAAACATGTCAGATCATTTTACTCCTAGGATGAAAAATCCTACAAAGGAGCATATGACCTGTCCTCCCCATCTCCTGAACTTCTCACATCTCTTCTTTGATTTCTCATCTTTAGTCACTCTGGCCTCCTTGCTGTTCCTTCAACAACACAGCAAGCATATTACCACTTCAGACAGGGCTCTTGCTCTTGCTACATTGCTCTACCTAGAATTCTTGTTCTCCTCAGATATCCACATGCCTTGCTTCCTTTTTTCCTACACGTTTCAGCTTAAATATCACCCTATCAGTGAGTCTTTCCTTGACAACCTGGTATAAAATGACCACAGCCCAGAACTCTCTATTTCTTTTACCCTGTCTTACTTTATTCTATAGCATATAGCACCAACTGACCAACAATATATTCTCATATATTATTTGTTTCCCTGAAAACCGCATATTTATTTGGTTCATTGATGAATCCCTAGATCTATTAGATCTATGAATCCCTAGATCTATGAAGCCCTAGATCTATTAGATCTATTAGAGTGTTTCAGCAGATATTACACAATATTGTTTGATGAATGAATGATGACTATAACATGTTTACAAGTACCCTATAAGGTAAGTAAGGCCATTTTTATTATTTTTAATTTTCCACTTGGGAAAAATAGAGGATGGAACCTTGTGAGATTGGTTCTTAGCTACCCAAGAATGCCACCTCTTCTCTGATCACTTCAAAGTCCACTGAAAACACACCCCACTTCAAAGGATGGGGCGAGATAGCCTGAGCAGGACAGGATGTCATGAAATACTACTTAGGCAAGCTCCATAATCCAAAGGGATTGTGTTATCACCCCAAGTCTACCATTTTTGCCATAAATAATAAAGATGTTTTCTCTTCTTTTTGGAGAAATCACAACCACTTTGTTCACTGGTACTGTGTCACATTCAAATAACGCATAGAATTAAACAAAAGGGTGAGACAAGGACTGAACTGAATGCAGCTCTTCCAGAGCCCTTTGTTTGAATGATGCCTCTTAACAATTTTCTTGCCTTGAGAAGAAGGCCATCTGAATCATTTCTGCTGTAGGGCAAAGGAAAACCTGTATTAAGGAGGAGAACTGTAGCTGCTTCATCCAATCCTGTTGACTGTGGGTTTCCTTATCTCTTACCTGATTATATGATTTTGATTCTTCTCTGTCCTTTTACTAGTAGATTTTTTCTTGACTACTTCAAAGATTATTTTTTAAGTTTCTTCTTCTCTTCTTAGTCCTTCTTTCCTCACTACATCCCTACTCCATTAAATTTTTTTAGATTTATTTATTAATTTCACCCCCCAACCCCCTACCGCAGTTGTCTGCTCTATTTCCATCTGCTGTGCAAATGTATTTTTCATTAGGCGACTCCAGGAACTAATCCTGGGACCTTCCCAAGTGGAAGAGAAGTGCTCATTCTCAAGTGGAAGAGAAGTGCTCATTCTCTTTCGCCACCTCAGTTCCCTAGTCTGCTGTGTCTGTTTATTGTCTCTCCTCACTGTCTCTTTTTGTTGTGTCATCTTGCTGCACCAGCTCTCTGCATGGGCCAGCACTCTGCATGGGCCAGCTCACCACACGGGCCAGCTTGCCTTCACCAGGAGGCCCTGGGTATCAAACCCTGGACTTCCTATATGGTAGATGGGAGTCCAACTGCTTGAGCCACATTGCTTCCCTATTCCATTATTTTTTGACTGACTAGTTGGTATATCATTATAGACAGCCAAATAATTTTTCTTAAGTGAGAAACCTTTATATTTAATTTCTTCAAAGTAAAATTGAATATATTCATTCATTCATTTTTCCCTATGTGCCAGACTCTGTTCTGGGCACTGGGGATAAAGGAAAGAACAAAATCGACAAACATCTTTCTCTCATGAAGTTTAATTCTAATGGGGAAAGTAGACAATAAATAAGATAATTATGTAAAATATATATGATGTTGGACAATGTTAAGTACTAAGTACAAAAATTACATAGAGAAGGGAGCTAGGAAGTTTTTGGTTAGGCACTGCAATTTTAGACAGGGTGTCAGGAAAGGCTTCATTGTGAAAGGGGCAGTTTGCATAAAGAGCAGAACCAAGTAAGGGAGTGAGGAGCACAAATTCCTGGGGAAAATGCTTCAAGGTTGCATTGAATAGCAAGGTGCTATTATCAGTATTTACTAATGTTGAATAGCAAAGAGCCCTGAGTTGGGAGTGTACCTGGCATGTTCAAGGAATGGCTGGAAAGAAAACATGGCTGGGTTTAGTGAGCAAGACAGAGAATGGTAGGCAATGAGTCATGAGAGTAACAGAATGCCAAACCCTGCAAAAGTGTAAG
Source organism: Dasypus novemcinctus (assembly GCF_030445035.2). Classification (NCBI taxonomy): domain Eukaryota; kingdom Metazoa; phylum Chordata; class Mammalia; order Cingulata; family Dasypodidae; genus Dasypus; species Dasypus novemcinctus. The sequence continues at coordinate 51,558,987 of NC_080673.1, read as the reverse complement.
TTTGGTCACTGAAAGGACCTTGGTTTATAAGTTCAGCAGGCTGAGAAGCTGTTGGAGGAGTGATGTGTTCTGAATTACATTTTAATAGGATCATTTCAGCTGCTCTGCTAAGAAGAGAGGATGGTGGGCGGAGGGGTGGGAGAGAAGGGAGGACAGAATCATTTGGGACACTACTATAAAAATCTAGGTGGCAGACAATGGTGGTAACAAGGGAAGGGTCACAAGTCACTGGATTCCAGATTTATTTTGAGTATTTGTCAACAGAATTTGCCAACATACTGGTAGTGATTATGAAAGGAAATAGGAGTCAAAGATGATTACGCCTGAAAAAGTTTTTAATTTCTAATGCATCTATATTTCATTTATTAGTTTTGTAAAGAGGCTATTTTAATATTTTTCTTGTGACTTTTTCTTTCTACTACTATGTGACAAACACTTTATCTTCTATTTGTATGCATGTATATACCAAATGAAACTCTTGAATCAGTCTAACATGGTGAATAACTTTTCAGACAATCTTCCCTTGAAAAGAAATATCTACTAATGATATGATTTGGAAAAACAAATGGGTAAAGGGTGTGAGAGAAAAAAATATGGACTTTCACTTATATTTTATCCCTTTCTCTGGTATCTACCTAACAGTTGATATTAAAATGAAGTATTTTGGGAAGCGGACTTGGCCCAGTGGTTAGGGCATCCATCTACCACATGGGAGGTCTGCGGTTCAAACCCCGGGCCTCCTTGACCCGTGTGGAGCTGGCCTATGCGCAGTGCTGATGCGCGCAGGGAGTACCATGCCACGCAGGGGTGCCCCTGTGCAGGGGAGCCCCACGCGCAAGGAGTGCGCCCCATAAGGAGAGCCGCCCACTGTGAAAGGAAGTTCAGCCTGCCCAGGAATGGCACCGCACACACGGAGAGATGATACAACAAGATGATGCAACAAAAAGAAACACAGACAACAGAAGTGGACAAAGAAGAAGATGCAGCAAATAGACACAGAGAACAGACAACTGGGGTGGGGGGTGGGAAAGGGATAGAAATAAATAAGTAAATCTTTTTTAAAAAATGAAGTATTTTGTCAAATGTTATCTATCTTTTATCTGTGTCAACCTGTGAGACAGAGAGAGCATGTGTCACTCTCCCCACACATAGCTATGGTATTACTGGATGCAAATAATTGGAAGGGATACTATTTTAGGAACAACCTCTATTTTGGTTATATTATCTTTCCATATGTATCAGTCATTCACTAACTCCTGGACCTAAAACATCATTAACTACAGACTGTGTTTAATGTATATCATAGGGATTTTGATTTAGCAGATCTGTGGAAGGGCCCATGCATATGCATGTCTATCAACACCCAGATGATTCTAATCACACTCTGAAAAATACTGAAAAATAGGTATTTTCACATAATTCCTCTGACTACATGTTCTTCACTCATTCCGGAGTATTCTTAGAGAGCAATGAGCTTACAGTCATTTTTTTTTAATTGGCAAAAGGCCAGTGCGTACTGAGACTCGAAGCAGGATGGAGATGATCCAGTAATGTGCGGTGTGCTTACTCTTTTTTATCAGTTTATGATTCACACACAAAGTATACTGACACTGCCCAGTGCCATCTCTTATTTTGAGAACAGCTAAGTCTTTTTCCAGTTCACATTACGAAGCCAGGAGCATCATATAGGACTTTGGGGGTGCGTGTGCATGTTGTGAGGGGTTGTTGTCAAATTCACTCTATATTCCAGGCTATCAAGTTCTCCATTTATCAAATAAGCATGATTCAATTTGTGCTACTTCATTAGAGTGACATAGCAAAGAAGTCAAGGTGTGGGAAATCTTTAAAGAGACTGGAGAGGTGGCTAGTAATAGATTCAAAGGCAGAGAAAAGGAGCCCTACTTCAAAACTGGAAGTATTTCTGCCATAGTTCCCTGGCACACTGCTACAGCTCCAGAGTACAATTATCTGGCCTATTTCTGCTCTATGTTCCCAACTGTACCTGCAAATCCTCTTGCACTGAACTTAATACAAGTATTTACATGATTGTAACGAAGATAAACATCATACAGAATCTCAAAAAGAGTAAAGACTGAATGAAGCAGACCTAGCTGCAAGACACATTCCCATAGAGGATCTGCTAAGAAATTTCACTCCGGTCCTGACATTTTCAAGTAACCTGATTTAACTTTGTGTCTCCTGGGAATATTCTCATGATCTGAGATATGATTGGAGGAAAGTATAGAGAAACAGAGAAAAACAAGGTTTGGGGCAGCAGATAAGATCCCAGACCATTCTAGGGCAAGAACGATGTTCTTTTTGGGTGTTTTGTAAAGTTACTGATTTGTTAAACATTGGATAAATACCATCTTCTATGTAGATGTTTCCTATGTACCAAAAATCAAGCATGCTCCCAGATAAGTCACAAAAGGCCTTATAATTTTTTAAAAAGCTCACTTACGAAAAGGTAGGAATTATATAGTAGAGCATAAACAAACTCATTTTTTTCTGAATAAAAGCTATCAGCAATTTTTAAGTCTGTTCCATATGTTTTAATAAAATAGGCAAGTTCATTCCGAAGATAGGAATTTAGGCTAATATTTATATCAATTTTCTTTTCATTCTAAAATAAAAGAGTAAAACTCCTGAACACCTGATAATATGCATAAGCCCAGGCATTTCCCCTGGGCTTCAAAGAAGCTGCCTCGCCTACAGCTGGCACTGCTCCTCCTCTGAGCAGTCCTCTTATCAGCACACTATTTCCTCCTCCTCTTTCTACAATTTCACATAATTCAAAATTCTCCCTCACTCTGCCCTCCTTCACGTAAAAATGAAATTCTATTTCAAACGGCATCCCTTTCCACAGAGGGTTTTGGGAGGAGAGAACAACTTACTTTTGGCTATATTAAGTCTTCTGTGCATCTCATCGGGGTTTGTTGTGGCAGAATGCAAACAGTGATCAATACTTCTGTTCCAATGAGAAGGGGCAGTGGCGAGAAGGAAGTGGGTGACGAGGAAGGTGTTTTGAATGGCATATGGTTAGGCATAGTTCATGCAAATAGGCTCTGTGGTCCAGAGAACAGGACACGCATTGTACTCCAAATCAGAGTCGATTTCTCATTTATTTTTTGAGTAATGAGCATTTAAGCTCCCACAGAGGTGTTAGCAATCCAGACATCTGGCAAAGCCAATCATTTCTAATTCAATTTGTGCAGTGAGCTGAAGGCGAGCCTACCTTTTGTCCCTGCGCATCTGTTGTGATGTGGTCAGCTTCCCCCTCCTCTATCTCCCCCATCTTCAGGATGCCGACTTCTATGGTGCCAACAACTTTGCCACCATCTGAAGTTCTGAAACCAAAAATAAATGAAATGGAAAGGTAAGATTCCTCTCTCTTTCTTAAAGCACATCTGGAGCGTGTTTCTGAAAATCACTAACGTTGTCATTTACTTTACTTGTTTTAACTGAACAAATCTCTTAACAACACAGCAATATGTGTTAACAGTGTTGGGGTTGTTTTTCATTTTCAAAGACCATTACCATGAGTTAAGAGCAGGGACTGCCCAAAACTATCTTAGGGAGGAGAAACCTCCTCAGGACTCTCAAGGCTGAGCTCAAGAAAAGAGCCTTGTGTAATGCAGGGTTTCTTAACGTTTTTTGTCTCATGGACCCCTTATTAAGTCCACACTATGCTGTGTATTATTTAATAAATATATCACACCTGTACCAACATGTCCCCACAAGAATGTTTTTTGAATTTTAATTCAAGCTCATGGACCCATTGTCAAGAACGCCTGGTGTCATGGATCAATCCCCTATTTTGTACCCTCCAAATCTCTACAATGGCATAAACTATGGTTCCTCTGTATCAACTGCTTGACAGAGTATGCATGGCTATTGCAGAAGCCACAACTGAACAAACAGAAAAGGGAGTGAACATTGTTATATTTCTGTAATGAACAGGCCACTGGCTACAAAATCGTACTCTGTACTTTTTTCCTAGTATCATTTCTCTCAGAGACCAGGTAAAGAAGATGCTCTCCTACAAGAAAGTTAAGATTCATATGGAACAGATTATTTTGTACCACCCATTATTTTTCAGATGAAAAACTGAGACTCAAAAAGTTTGAAAGACTTGTCCAAGTAACAAAGTGTTAAAATCAGAAACCCAGGACTCCACCTTCAAGTCTTTGGTCATTGAACTACTCTACTAAGATTTCCATCAGTATTATTTACATCAACAAAAATTTTATAATTGACAAGTTAAAAGTAAAATTAACAACCACTCTTTAATACATTCCATTTCTTTCTCTGGAAAATAAAATCTATACAGTAAATGACTCCATCATAATATTTTTCCCTTGAACCTTATTGTGAAAATACAAACCAAGTTATCCCATAGGAGTATAATGCATTGCCATTAGCCTCTATTCAATTCTAATTGACTAAATAATAATGGTCATATAGCACATCATTTTCTTTATCTAGTCCAGTTCTTTTCTGAAATTTATATATAACTCCAATCTAAATAACTGAAGTTTCTTCCTGTTGAGAATTGAATCATGTCCTCCATAAAAGACATATTCAAGTGAAGTGGATGTGGCTGAAATGTTAGGGCTTCTGCCTACCATATGGGAGGACCTGGGTTCAATCCCTGGGGGCTCCTGGTAAAAAAGAAGAAGAGAAAGCGTGCCTGCACAGTGAGTCAGTGCCTGCATGGTAACCCAAGTGACTGTGTGGCAAGCTGAGTGCCCACATGGAGAGCCAAATGCCCACGTGAGTGCTCGCATGGCGAGCCGAGTGCCTGTGCGGTGAGCCGAGTGCCCTTGCAAGTGCCCATGCGGTGAGCCAAGTGCTCCTGCAGTGAGCTGAGTGCCTGTGTGGTGAGCCAAGTGCTTGTGTGGTAAGCTGAGCATCTGCCTGATGAGCCAAGTGCCTGCACAAGTGAGTCACACAGCAAGATAATGACACAACAAAAAGAGAGACAAAAGGGAGAGTCTAGATGAAGTGCAGTAGAAACCAGGAATTGAGGTGCCACAGCTGACAGGGAACCTCTCTCCACATCATAGGTCCCCAGAACCAAATCCCAGTGAGTCCTAGAGGAGAAAAAGTGAGACTACAAGATGAGAAAGAGAAATAGATACAGGAGATCACACAGCAAATGGACACAGACAGCAAAATCAGCAGGGTGGGGGGAGGGGAGGTGGAGGGGGAAATAAATAAATAAATCTTTAAAAAAACAACACATGTTCAAGTTTTAAGCCACATGTCTGTGGGTATGAACCCATTTGTACATAAGATCTTTGAAGATGTTATCATTAGTTAAGGGGTATGGGCTTATTTGTGAATTAGATCTTCAAAGGTTCAATCTGGATGAGGCCAAATGGAATCAGGTTGGGCCTTAATCCGTACGCTGAAGTCCTTATGAGTGGAAATCTAGACAAACAGAAAGACAAGAGAGAGGGAGAAGTAGAAGCCAGATGGAGAAACCATGTGAAGGAAGCAGAGTTGTAAGTCAAGTAGCCCCATGACTACAGCAAGCCAGAAGCAGAAGGCTGCAGAATCTAAGAGACAGCATGACCTCTGGAGACCTTGTTTTTGGACTTCTCATCTCCAAAACCATCAAACAATCAATAACCATTGTTTAAGCTACACCATTCTGTGTTATTTCTTATAGCAATTCTGGTAAACTAAGACACCTCTCTTTCAACCATTCTGTTCTAAATGTCACTATTTCATAATTAGAGTTGTTACGAAAGAGGAATAGGAAAATGAGTATAAGTAGTTGACCAAAACACAAACTAATGTAATGAATAATTAAGGTGAAAAAGAAACCCAGTTATGCCACTAGATCATGGCAGGTTTTTCTAAAAACATAAAAGCTAAATATTAAAACACACCTTTTGAATTATGTTTTAAAGGAAACTGAAATATGAAATTCCTGGTGATATAGACACAGCTGATGGCATAGGGTAATAAAATAAGGACTATATACATTGTGACCATTAGGTTCATGTACCCACTTGGCCAGGTGATGGTGTCCAGTTGTTTGGTCAGGCAAGCACTGGCCTGATTATTACTGTGATGACATTTCCTGGACTTAAATCATCAGTAAGTTGACTGCTTCCATGACTGATTATACCTGCAATCAACTGAAGAGATTGCCTTCAACAATGAGATACATCTCATCCAATCAGTTGAAGGTTTTAAAAGGAGAAGTGATGATTTCAGCAGTCAGAAGAGAGAATTTCCATGTCTACTTCAGCCAGCAGCTTCTGCTGGGGAACTCATTGAAACCTTTTATCAGAATTCCTAGCTTGTAGCCTGTCTTACAAAATTTGGACTTGTGCATCCCTATAGTGACGTATGGACAATTTTTATAAAAGTCTTATAATATTAACAGGTAAATCTGTCAGCTCTGTTTCCACAGAGAACCCTGACTAACACATACATAGAAAAAGAAAAGTGGTTTACTTGTGAAATAATGTATTAAAATTTGTCGGTAAAATAAGATATAAAATGCTTTTTGGTAAATTTATAACCAGTGGAAATCACAACACAGAACCTCAGTTATTTGAAATTGGTACAGAAACAAACATTAACATGAAGAAAATACGTATACAGGTTACAGCATGATCTGTAATATTGGTGAAAACTATATTAACTCCAATTCTGGGGTTGTTATAAATAATTCATTACACCATTTTCTCACTTGAATATGACACAATAACCTGTCACAAGTAATGGTGTGATGTCTCTATGCAAATCCTCTGTCATGATAGTTAAAGTGTTTAATAAGAACATTCATGGTACTACTGATAATATTTTCTAGAAACTTGCAGGCTTCTTTTACCTCAAAATCGATTGTCAATATTAATTAAAGGTATTCTCTTTTTCTCATAGGAATTCCTTTAATTTCAAGAATACAAAGCAATATATAAGAATACAAATGAATGCAAATGTATAGCATTCCAAAAGTTCTCACAAACCTAATAATAATTACATATTGATTTAGAAAAGAAAGGTGGGCTTTTCATAGCCTCTGCCAGGGCTTTGTGATAAACTTATATATACCATGAGGGTTATAAGCAAACACTCAGCGGTTGACCTCCCTATCAGCTGCGTGACCTTGGGCAAGTCACTTAACCATGTGAAACTTCATTTTCCTCATTTATAAAATGGAAATGATAATAACTCTATTGTATGGGTTAAGTTAGGTGAGATGATTTATGTTAAATGATTTTCATAGTATCATGTACAAGATAAGCACTTCTTATGTTTCCCTCTCCTCTTCATCCTAGTAGCAGTGATAGTAACAGAATTGCTATTATCCTTAATATATTGCATTGTGTTTAATTTGATCCTCTCCAGAATTTTACTGAAATAGATAATCTGAGAGGATCTCATGGCAATAGTTATATGCTCATTGGAGATACAAAGACTTAGTAAATAACAGATGATGTTATGAAGCTTACATTGCTTGTAGTGCAGCAAATACAAGCTCACAATTAATTGCAATGTGAGTTAACCTTTCAAAAGTACCAGAATAGATATATAAGCAATATAGTATGGGAATACAGTTTTGAAATACAACTCTATTTCCTTTTAAAAAGAACCCAGCCACTTTTTCAATGATTTTCTGCCTTTGGATCCCCCACTTCTCTTAATCTCCTATTGAATTCCTCTTAGTCCCAGAGTGGAATGAAAGCAAGGAGCATGTTTAATCTAGTGGCACTTTATGGATCAGGAGAAATTTTATTTTTCTCAAAACCATTTTGGATAGGCAGTTCTGAGTTTCCTAAGCATGCCTATTACAGGAGATCTGAAGAAGATAGAATAGTGAATCCAGGTTATAAGGAACTGAACCCAAGACACTCCAAAGTATGGTTCACACAGTAAATGAACTGGAAATGTAAAATGTACAAGCAGTATAGATATTCAACACCTCTCTTCAATCAGGAGAGTTATGATTTAAATATCTATTTCATTTTTCCAAAGACCATTTAAAAGATGACTTTATAGTGACTAAGGAAAAAAAATCATTCTCAAATACTTAATTACACTTTCAATTTAGTAATTATAGTTTAATTATTATTTACCACCAAAATTCTGCTGAATTTTATTTAATGGAAATTTGTCATATCCATATGGAAGGAATATTGAAGGGTTTTCTGAGCTAGAAATCAAGAAACACAAGGTCTACTTTCCCCTCAACTACTAACTAGCTGTGTGACCAAGAACCTACATAGCATTTTATTTCACTGGATTTGTTTCCTTCACTACAACATTAAGAGTTCCTCTACAACAGCTACTCCATAAAGCAGCACTCACACGCCATGTTGGAACCACTCTGATTCCATCACAGGCTGATAGAGACTTGGGAAAAATCTCAGGCACAATCCAGTCTCCCCTCCGCACGCCCTTCCTCTCATTCTACATCTCCCAAAGTAAACCGAATGCATGTCATACCTGATTAAGTAGCTGAACACTTACAGTCAAATCAAAAAGGGCTAGATTTTCCTATAATGCTTATAATACATATTTGGACAATAATAATATTATATTGGCCTTCACAATATGGCATCTTTTTATTAATATTTTATGAGGATACAAATTTTACTGAACCAAGGCAGAAGAGTTCTTCATCCTATAGCCTTTTTCAAAGAAATTCTTGTGTCAATCAGACTAGATGCAGTACTAAGCATCTCTACCTACAAGAAGAATTTTTTTAAAAACTATGTCATTTCCAACAGCCTATTACCAGGACATTACCACTGTTTAAGGCAGAGTGCAGGATAAGAAGTAAAAGATGGGCAGTTAAGGCTGTTACAGCACTTCAATGAAAACATCATGACCTTTTTTCTTTCACTAGATGGACTTAAATATTAAACTGTCAAAAAGATCATGGAAGACAAAGGGGAGAAATTCAGCAATACACATTTACACTCCATTCCCACCTAGGTTTCAGCATACATAATATGTCAGGAATTAAAGGTCTTTAAAATCTGTCTCTAAATTAACTCCTCTAATGCCTCCTAATGAAATATTCAGCCTGACATAAGACTAAAAGAAAAGTAATGTAAAAGAGTCCTCTAACTAAGGACAATTTAACGACACTCTTCCTCAAACCCCTTTCTCATTTACGCTGCTCTCCTTAGTAGAGGTGGGGAGGAACTCTGGAAATGTTCCACAGCAATATGTAAATAACTCCTCTATTTTGGAAATGCCACAAAGATAGAAACCAACAAATGACTTTGTAAACATCCAGGGAAAAACCATCATTAACACTGTCTGTCTTTGTGAATATAAAGTAGTACTGGTGTGATACAAAGGAATTTTCAGCTGTGAGACATGCTTTGCATTAAATAAAATGCAGCTAGACATGAAAATCTCACCGGGATAGGAAAATAAACAAGGGACATGAATCAGTGAGAGAGTAAGTGCAATCTAAAGATCTTTTTTGATGAATACATTTATATAAGAATTTTAGATTTACTTAGGATGCAGAAAACCTTTCTACTATGTGTAACTAAACACGCTTCTATTCTGGCTGAACTTCACAACTGTCAGATGCCATATGTAATGTCAAGTTTATGTGTCGATTTGGCTAATTTTTGGTATACAGATTGTTTCGTCAAGAAAGTACTTCTCTGATTGTAACTACAGGGCATTTTAAAGATTTAAATCATTAGTCTCTTGATTGCACCTATAGCAGATTACATCTACAGTAAATAAAGGAGCCTGCCCTCAGTAATGAGAGGAATCTCATCATCCAATCATTTGGAATCCTTAAAGGAAGAACTAAGGATTTCAGCTGTTGAAAGAAGCATTTCCATCTCTACTTCAACCAACCAGCTTCCAATGGGGAGTTCACAAAACCTTCATCAGAGTTCCCAACTTGCAGTCGGCACTATAGAATTCAGACTTGCCAATTGCCACAGTTGCATGAACCAGTTCCTATATTAAACCTCTTAATTTTTATATGTGTGTGTGTGTGTGCATATTTATCATGTAAGACCTGCTCATGTACCCTAGGAATGTCCAGAGGACACACCTTCCACCGAGACTGTGAGGAATAAATCTGTGAAGCAATTCCATCACCCCTGAAGAGCTCTGTAGTTGTTTTTCTCAATAGTTAAGATACTACTGTGGGTGAAAAAAAATAAGACAGTGTGGGAACATATAGAAGAAACTTTTGGTATACATAAAAGATAAAGATCCTATGGTACGGAAGGTACAATGCAAAAAAAACCACTCTTTTTGTTTGGTTTTGTTTGCAGGAGGTTTTAAATTGCAGAAAAATTTTGACTATGGCTGGGGAGGTCCACTGGTGCAGGGTGTCAGTGGTGGGTGGGTAAATGGGGAAGGATGCACCTGGGGCATGACTCTATGGAATACGAATGTGTTCATGTGGTCATGGGGTGTTATCTCATGGGGGGAAACACACAATAACCGAAAAAATATTAAATTCCCATCCTGGGGAGCCCTGCCACATTCTCTAATAGAGTGGCAAGAATCTCTAGAGTACATAGGCAGTGCCTAGCGAAAGAAGACAGACCAATATGCCAGGCTCTTGATATGATTGCTTGTACTTACGAACCTTATTCTTGCAAAAATGAAACTTAGCCTAGTAATATTTATTGACTAATATTTATTGGCTGAAAACCAACTTGTTACTCAAATGTGGCCTCTCTCTAAGCCAAACTCAGCATATAAGCTCATGCTTTTCCCCCAATGTGGGACGTGACATCCGGCGATGTGCTTCCCTAGCACTGAGGAATTTTTGCAAGCACCCATAAATGCATCTGGAAAAAGACCTTGACCAAAATGGGGAAATATTAACTACAAATGAGTTCTTATGGCTAAGAGATTTCAAAGTGAGTCAGGAGGTCATTCTAGAGGTCATTCTAGAGGTTATCTGAGAATGATCTCACTAATTGCCGCAGTGAACAATGCCTCAAGCAGGGGTGCTTCTGCTGGCTCCATAGACATCTGGACACTCTAGGCAAGGCAAACAGCCCCAGGAAATTGGCACCCTGTCATTGGACCTTACCTTGGAATATATGATAACTTATCTCTCCAGTGCATCAGAATCAGACTCATTTATAATTTTCCTACACATGGATCTTCTGCCCTTTTATTTGAACCTATAATTAGCACTATACCCATTAAGTATATGTCCCAGAGACTTAAATCTTCAGTCTTTTCATATGCCAGCTGAGCCCTGAATCTCAGCAGAGTTGTAACCAAAACCTGCTCTCCAATTCATTGGACTCACTCAGGACACCTAACAAAAGGATGATGATGGACAATGCCCATTACCAAAAATAGAGTCTCTGCAACTGCAAGCAAGACAGTTCCATCCATATGCCCCCTGGCTCTAAGTTCCCTCTCAATGAGAAACAGAATGGGCATCACCATCCCAAAGTCCTTAAGATTAAGGAATGAATACACATGGGGGGGGGGAATGCAACTATGGACCAAAGTAGATTATTATTATTCTAGTAATGGAAGAACTTGTAACAATGATATAAACTGGTCTGAGGGGAAGGAGAGGGAAGAATAGGTATAACTTGGGGCATTTTTGGGACATTAGAATTATTCTGTGTGATACTACAATGCGGAATGCATTATAAATTTTGACAAAACCTATAAAATTGTGTAGTGCAAAGTGCAAACCATAATGTAAATTACAGACCATGGTTACTAGCAATGCTTCAATATTCATTCATCCAATTGTGACAAATATGCCACACTAATGAAAGATGTTGTTAATGGGGGAAGTGTGAGGGTGAAGGAGGTAGGGTATATGGGAAAACCCCTACATTTTCTGTGTAACTTTTATGTAATCTAAAACTTCGTTAAAAATAAAGGAAAAAAAAAAAAAAAAAGATACTACTGTGGAAACTTCTACCCCCAAACCTGGACGCTTAAATACAATGGGTTTGATCAGATCTTGGATTGGCAGAAGCCAAGAAGCAGCACTTCATTCCAAAGACAAAGTAGGAGTGGTTACCATAATGGACTACAGAGTCAAATAGTAATTAGCATTTCCTGGCATGCAGAGACCTATGCTATTGGTTGGTTTATTATGAAGTACCTAGAAGTGAAATAGATGAGCCGTCTACTAAATCATTACTTGACTCATATAAGCAGAAGACTTCTGGATCAAGTAAATAAAAGTCAAATTTGAGAGAAGGGGATATGGCTCAAATGATAGGACCTCTGCCTACCACATGGTAGGACCCAAGTTCAATCCCTGGGGCCTCCTGGTAAAAAAGAAGAAGAGAAAGTGTGCCCACGTGGTGAGCCAAGTGCCCATGTGGTGAGCTGAGTGCTCACATGCTGAGCCGAGTGCCCATGTGAGAACCCGCACAGAGGGCTGTGTGCCCACATGGTGAGCCGAATGCCCATGCAAGTGTCTGCATGGTAAGCCAGTACCCACGCAGCAAGCCAGTGCCAACATGGCAAATCAAGTACCCAGGCAGCAAGCCAGTGCCCACTCAAGTGAGTCATGCAGCAAGATGATGATGCAACAAAAGAGAGATGAAGGGGAGAGTCAAGGAGAAGTGCAGCAGAGACCAGAGACTGAGGTGGTACAATTGACAGGGAACCTCTCTCTACATCAGAGGTCCCTGAGATTGAATCCTGGTGAATCCTAGAGGAGAAAGATGAGAAGAGAAGACAAAAAGAGAAATAGATACAGAAGATCACACAGCGAAAGGACACAGGAAAAACAGGGAAAAACAGGGGGAGGGGGAAGGGAAGAAAAAAATACATATGTAAAAGTCAAACTTGAATAACAAAAATTAAGTCACAGCCCCTCAGTCAATTCCCAGACCTGAGATAGTTTACAGGCCTGGAACCCTATGAATGAGAATACTATGAATGAAGGGAAGGCTGTATTCCTTTGTGGAAGAATCCTATTACACTGCCAAAATTTTATACTCTTATTCTTTTACCCAGCCTTGCCCTAAAGGACCCACGGATTGTTACCAGGGTGACTGTGCCCTGGGGAAAAGGAAATGATTAGATATTTGGGGAATTATTAGACACTGGCTCAAAAGTGATAGCAATTCTTAGTGACCCAAAACATTACTGTGATCCAGCAGTCAGGTCAGGTGATCGTTGGAGTTTAAGCTCAGATCTGTCTCACAGTGGGCCCAGTAGGTCCAGTGGATTCTGGGACCCATTCTGTGGCTATTGCCCCAATTCCAGAATTCATAATTGGATTAGACATAGTCAGCAACTGGCAGAATCCCCATACTGGTTCCCAGAATGTGGAGTATTTTAGTTTCCTTGGCTGTTCAAGCAAATGTCATGCAACGTGTTAGCTTAAATAAAGGGATTTATTGGCTAACAGTTTGAGGTTAGGAGGACTCCAAAAAAGGAGGCACAAGGAATGGTTAATTGACCTCTTTGGATTTTGGAAGCAACATAATCCTCATCTGGATGGACTACTCCAAAAAAGTGTAGTTTTGTGTGGGGCTCTACAACAGGTCTAGGCTGCCTGAGAAGTCACTCTGACACTTGGGCAGAAACTGTTTCTCAAAAGGACAGAATTTATCAGCAGTGGATGGATTGGGGACTTGGCTCCAAAATTCTAAGAGTGGCATTGAGATTCTCCTGTAGAGGCTTGCCAAAGCCTCCAAACAGTGTGTATATTTGCCACTGAAACTTCTAGCACCATCAGATCTGCTGGATCATATGGCTATAGCCACTGCTGAGCACCAAATATGCCATCAGCAGAGACCAGCCCTCAGGCCCAAATATGGCACCATTCCCGAGGGGATCAGCCTGCTACCTGGTGGACAACTTCCAACTCTCCTCTTTAACTCCTAATCTTTAGTCACTCTAGCTTCCTTGTTGTTCTTTATACAATACAGCAAGTATATTACCACTTCAGTCAGGGCTTGCTCTTGCTACATTGCTCTACCTAGAATTCTTGTTCCCCTCAGATATCCATGTGTCTTGCTTCCTTTTTTCCTAATGTTTCAGCCTAAATATCACCCTATCAGTGAGTATTTCCCTGACAAAAGGTATAAAATGACCACAGCCCAGAACCCTCTATTCCTTTAACCCTGTCTTATTTTTTTTCTATAGCACATAGCACCAACAGACCAACAATATATTCTCGTATATTATTTGTTTCCCTGAAAACAGCATCTTTATTTGGTTCATTGATGAATCCCTAGATCTAGTAGAGTGTTTTAGCAGATAGTAGGTAATATTGTTTGATGAATGTATGAGGAATATAATGTGCTTGCAAGTACCCTATAAGGTAAATAGGCCATTTTTATTATTTTTAATTTTCTATTTGGGAAAAACAGAGGATGGAAATTTATGAGATTGGTTCTTAGCTACCCAAGCATGGTATCTCTTCCCTGATCATGGCAGAGTCCACTGAAAACACACACCACTTCAAAGAATGGGGCAAGGTAACCTGAGCAGACAGGATGTCATGAAATACTACTTAGGCTAGCTCCATAGTCCAAAGGGGATGTGTTATCACCCCAAGTCTACCATTTTGCCATCGACATAAATAATAAAGATGTTTTCTCTTCCTTTTGCAGAAATCACAACCACTTTGTTTGCCAGTACTGTGCCATATTCAAATAAAGGAGGGGTTCTTAACTAGGGGTCCATGAGCTCAAATTGAAATTCAAAAGAAAATTATTCTTGTGGGATGAGTTGGCGTGTGGTACATTTATTAAATAATACACAGTATTGTGTGGACTTAGTAAGGGGTCTGTGGTTTTTACCTGACTGGCAAAGGGTTTTCTTAACGAAAAGATTAAGAACCCAGGAAATAAAGCATAGACATGAAACAAAAGGGTGAGAGCTAAACTGAACTCATGTAAGATGTTATTAATAATGGAAAATTTGAGGGGGATGGAGTGGGGTATAAGGGAACCCCCTACATTTTTTATGTGATTTTTCTGTAATCTAAAACTTCTTTAAAATTGAAGTTTAAAAGAAGTGGATTGGCATCTGATGTTACTTTCATTCTAACAAATTACTGAACAGCTTAAGTTAATTGTTGTTAAAATTATTGTATGCAAAGATAGTGTTTCTGGATTGGGTTTTTGTGGTAGAATGCAAACTGTAAGCACAACTTCAATAAAACACATAGTCTGTGGAAAAAAAGAAGAAAAATTTCATAGAATTGTATAAAAATCAATTTTACTTTGCACTAATTTTTAAAATAAAATAAATGAAAAAGGACACAATTTCCTCTGAAAATAAACACCAAATAAAAATGCCCATTTAATCGAAGTATACAGAAACAATATGATTATGAGTTTATCCTCTCCCATTTCAAACCTTCTAATTTCTGAGAACATTACTTGGGATGCTAAAGTATGGAATTTCATTCCATGTTCTATGCATTCAAAGTATCTGCTGACATTAGAAATGCTGTATATTAAAGGGATAATTTCCAGGCCTCAAAAGGAGGCATTTTATCAGAGATTAGAGGGGCCAATGCTCATTTAAGTGTGCAATAAATAAATTTCCCAAGCCAATGACTTTTTTCCACGGTGTAAATGAATGGGCTACCTTTCATCTAAAATCACTCACTTTTAGACCTATAGAAAAGAAACTACTGCTAAAACTTTTTATTGGATTTATTTTATTATGTTTATTTGTTTGATTTTTAAAAAGACAATCTGAGGAGGCAAAGTAGAGACAGTTCTTAAACGGTACTTCTATAAAGAAGAGCAGGGAAGTGAAGCATAAGTTGGAGGTGTAGGAGATTTGACAGCATTTTTCTCTGCTGATAGAAATGATTTCATAGAGAAGAAATGATCTAATAGAGATGATTCATTAGAAAAAGGCAATAATTGCTAGAGCAATACTTTTGGATAGTTGAGAAGAGATGGGATCTAAAATCCAGGTGGAGGACTTGAGTTAAGACAAAAAAGGGAAGTTCATGTAACACACCAGGAAGGAAAGGAGTGCCAATACCGATAGGTTGGTAGATACAGTGTGGGAAACAGTGAAGTTTCTCTTCCCAGATAAATCAGCTGAGAATGAGAATGAGAAGAGAGATTTGGGAAGTTTTAGGAATGAAGAGTTAGGAAATAATGGTCCAGGAGAATGGAAGAGTGAATAGACAAGGGAAATACATTAGGACTACAGAGGAGCAGTGATGGCATCTGTGAAGTTAAGGGTCATAACCCTAAAATAAAACCTGTGTGCACAGATAAAAGTTTCCTTCCCTACGCATTCAGCCACAAGGATGCAAGTACGGAATAAGTGAGCAAATCATCGCATTTAGCCAGTTTTGTTGTTACAGCTGTTGTTGATTTTACTTTATAAAAATTTTGTTTTATTTTGTTTTATTATTTTATTTTATTTTACTTTATTTTATTATCAGGGAGTATAACAAAAAGAAAGAGGGGCACAGGAGTTGAGGGTATATGCAAGGGAATTTTTTGTGATTTCTCAGTGATGAACCATGACCTCTCAACTGGTAAGAAAAGAAGAGCAAATATTGTGGGGTAGATTTTTGAGGAGTAGAGACAGGATAGTAGAATCAGGCTCTATATGGCCAAAGAGTAATTAAAGGCTGTGTACTGGGAGAGATAGGAGATGGAAATTAGAAAACAGGATGCTTAAAATCGAGGTTCTGGAGGGGTGGGATTATTGACAAGACCGTTGGGACGGGCTGCTGAAGTAGGGGAAAGAAAAAACCAAGAGTCCCATGAATTAAGAAGGTCATCTATATGTGTGCATCACAGAGGTGTGAGAGGAGTCACAAATTAAAATCCTCATGAAATGAGGGGAACTAACTTCTGTAGTTGACTACAGAAATGCGGGCAGCCAGAATATGCCTGAGGCCATGAGTCTCGATAAAGGGGAGTTGTTGGAGGATGCTAACCTCACACCAGGTACGAGGAGCAGCAACTTGGGAAGGCTGAGGACAGAGATCTAGCTTCCTGAGAAGTTATTGAGGGTAGGTGGTTGTGCTGATGGACCTTTGGTATCAGAGTACAGAGCAGGAGGATTGGGGAGCAGAGGATGGTAGGGCTAAAGTTGGGGGTAGACAGAGAAGTATAAGGTAAAAAAGGCTGAACAGCTACTGGGATGATACATTACCTCGAAACCCAGGGTTTCTATGTGGTGACAAATCACCTGAGAATGAATAACACCTACTGCCACAATTAAGAAATAAGTTTAGTGAGGCAGAGTATGCAAGGGTAGGCAACACAGCCCTAATTTTAAAATATTGTAAAGACCTGAAATTTCCCACTTCCTGATTTTAACTTGTTCTGCTATATAGTCTCAAGTCTGCAATACTAAATCATCTGGTAATTATTTTAGAGGTCAAAATGTGACTGATGGGGAAGCAGACTTGGCCCAGTGGTTAGGGTGTCCGCCTACCACATTGTAGGTCTGTGCTTCAAACCCCGGGCCTCCCTGACCCGTGTGGAGCTGACCCACACACAGTGCTGATGCACCAAGGAGTGCTGTGCCACACAGGGGTGTCCCCCACGTAGGGGAGCCCTACACTCAAGGAGTGCACCCGTAAGGAGAGCCGCCCAGCACGAAAGAAAGTGCAGTCTGCCCAGGAATGGCACTGCACACACGGAGAGTTGACGCAGCAAGATAATGTAACAAAAAGAAACACAGATTCCAATACCATGGACAAAAACAAGAACACAGCAAAATGGACACAGAAAACAGACAACTGAGGTGGTGGGTGGGGGGAGAGAAACAAATAAAATAAATCTTAAAAAAAAAATGTGACTGATGCACAGTTAAAGCAGTCTATATAGAACAATAAAGATTCCTGTAGAACTTTTTTTGAGAAAAGGAGGAAAGGTAATTAAAGCAAAGTTCAAGACACTCCAATACATGCACACTATATACTGCTTTTATTCATATTAAATGAAATCTAAAAATCAGCAGGAATAAATCAAATGTCCTGTACCAGTTTTCCAACACAGTGCATGAGGAAGCGGTCTACTTTTTTCTCTGAATATCTTTCTTTTAAACATTATTTCAAGATAACTGATTAAAGAGAATATATTTATTAGTAATTAAAAGGTTTTTAGCATATCTCTAAAAATGAATCCACATAAAAAAAGAACAAATTTTAGTATTTGGCAAGTTGAAGCCCTAACAGGAAGTAGAGATACAGTAAATATTAAAAGGGATTAAAATTTTCAGTTCAAGTGGATTTCCTATATATATATATCCTCTTGCAAATTTTTGAGACTTGAAATGAAATGTGTTCCAAATAAAAGTTTCACTAGCTTTCAATAGCCTTAAATACAGTCATTTTTCTGTTATTGTGAACTAAACTCATCACTCTTAGCATTAGGATTGAATAAAATCAGAGAACACTTATGTGGAAAATAACATTAAGTATCCAATCCATTTTATAGAAACTGAGGCTCAAAGAAGTTAAGTGAAATCCTCAAGTCCACCCCAAAAGGCATCAGCAGGGCTGGGATTTGTCCAAGGAATGGAGGAAATCAGAAGGCCACATTACTGAGCAAAGTTTTAAAATTTATTTCTGAATACCAAAAGATAAAATGGAGGTACATTTTATATTTAATTCTTACTGGTGTCAACAAGAAAACACAGTTAATATGTTAATAAGATTGTAAAAGTCCATTCAGAATCCACTAACCTTTTTTTAAACCTTTTTTTTAACTGCCCCCTCCCGCCCCGTTGTTTGCTCTCTGTGTCCATTCGCTGTGTGTTCTTCTGTGACCACTTCTATCCTTATCAGCGGCACCAGGAATCTGTGTTTCTTTTTGTTGTGTCATCTTGTGTCAGCTCTCCATATGTGCAGCACCATTCTTGGGCAGGCTGCACTTTCTTTCATGCTGGGTGGCTCTCCTTATGGACACACTCCTTGCACGTGGGGCTCCCCTATGCAGGGACACCCCTGTGTGGCAGGGCACTCTTCGCGCGCATCACCACTGAGCATGGGCCAGCTCCACACAGGTCAAGGAGGCCTGGGTTTGACTGCAGACCTCCCATGTAGGTGGATGCCCTATCCTTGGGCCAACTCCGCTTCCCAGAATCTAGTAACTCTTAAACCTCAATCTTTAAAAAATGACCAGAATATAACATTTTTTTTTAAATATTTATTTTTTATTTCTCTCCCCTTACCCACCCCCCCCCAGTTGTCTGTTTTCTGTGTCCATCCGCTGCATGTTCCTCTGTGACCACCTCCATCCTTATCAGTGGCACCAGGAATCTGTGTTTCTTTTTGTTGCGTCATCTTGTTGTATCATCTCTCCATGTGTGCGTCACCATTCCTGAGCAGGCTCCACTTTCCTTCACACTGGGCAGCTCTCCCTATGGGGTGCATTCCTTGCACGTGGGGCTCCCTTATGCGGGGACACCCCTGCGTGGCAGGGCACTCCTTGTGCACATCAGCACTGCGCATGGGCCAGCTCCACATGGGTCAAGGAGGCCCCGGGTTTGAACCCATCGGGCCAAGTCCGCTTCCCAGAATATAACTTAATATCATTAGTTTTGCTGCTTTGAACATAGAGAATTCACTTGAATTATATTTGCAGAACTCTGGGAAGTTTTATCTTAACATGACTTTGATTACTGAAACTTGTCCATCTTTCTTGAAATAAGTCCATTATTATATCCCTAAAAATTGGCCTGCCTATGAATTATCTACTCTCTCATTTCACCCATCTATTTTTTTTTCCCATTTTCTCTAGAACTTACCAACAATAAAATATTGGGCAATCTACTTAACTCCTCAAGCTTAATTTCATCACCTATAAAATGGGAATAATAATATTACCTACTTTGTAAAATGTTTAAATGAGTCTGTGCAAGCACTCAGCAAATTAATAATATTTTGTTAATGGTAGTACTGGGAGTGGAGGTAGTGGAAGAATTGGGATGATACGATTAGTAATCATATTTCAGTTTTGGAATATTGCTTGAGTTTATCCTCAGCCTCACTGATTCAATTTTCCATAGTTTCAAATACAATTTCTTATCTAGAATGTTTTTCTTTAAGCCAACATGTTTTCAACTTTATTATCCTCTCTACTCTCCACCCTTTTATAGTTTAACAAATTAGTTACAGAACTTTATTGAGAGCATTCAACTGATACTTATTAAAATATTAAAAATGTTAGTGGTAATTTTTCTGTTTGCATATTCAGAAATCTGCTTCTGTTGATTTTTAATATAAAATATGTTTCAAGGCTTCATACAGTTGCTGTTAGTTTTTGATTATTAGTTCTTTAATTCATTCTTATAATCTTAACTCATTTGAACTTGACAATGTTCAAAACTGAACTCCCAATCTTATTTTTAAAATCTGCTTCACTGCAGGCTTTCCCTGCTCACTTAGGGGCAACTCCATCCTTCCCAAAGTCCAAATCCTTGATATAATTTTCATCTCCTTTCTTTCTCTCATATCTCAGATCCATGTTGTCATGGAATGATATGAGTTCCATCTTCAAAGTGCATTCAGAAGGCAACCACTGCTGCCACCTCCACCACTACCTCCCAGCTGCAAGCCACCAACCCTCCTCACTTGCACGATGGCAGTGGTCTTCTAATGGTCTCCCTGCTTTCACTTGTGCCCTCCTGCAGTCTGTGTATTCTCAACACTGCAGGCAGAGGGATCCTTCCAAAACATAAGATAGGTCACGTCACTCCTCCACTCAAAACCTTGCCCTAGCCCCTGACTTTAGTCAATGAAGAATCAAGCAGGAGGCACAGTAATGGTCACCCTACATCTCTCGGATCCTTGCCATCTCATTGGTCTTATTTGCCTCTACTCTCCTCCTTGTTCACCACTCTAGCCTCAGGGGCCTCTTTATAGTTCCTTTAACATACCAGGCAAACTCCTTCTTTAGGGCCTTTGCATTGACTATTCCTGTTGCTTGAAAGAGCCCGTCTTCTGCAACTAATATCTACAAGATTATTTTTTCCTCCAGGTTTTGCTCAAATGTCACTTTCCTAACGGGATTGACAGTGATCACCCATCGGACTGCAGGGGCCATAAGTGGGGGAAAAATATATGATCAAATACGAGGTAAGCATAAATATGATCAAAGACAAGGTAAGAATAAAACAGCTTGCAGTTGTTGCAAAACAGCTGTCATTTATGAAAAAATAAAACTCTGTTTAGCTCAGTGTTATGACACATGATGGTGATGATAATGATAACCAACATCGATTGAGTACTAAGTAGCAGACATAATGCTAAGCACACTGCATGTATTGCTTTTCTAAAATCTCAATATCAACCTTATGAAGGAGATACTACTTTTAATCCCAATTACAGACAAGGATGTCTGAAATGCCTTCAGAACTCCTCAGCACCTCTGCTTCTGAAGACTCCTGCTTTAAATCTGATTCTGAAGGGCTGTCTTCCAGGAACATAGCAGTTACCCAGTAAAAAAAAAACAATAATTTTAGCTTCTATAATTCACTAATCAGGTCCTCCAAATATTACACTATTACTTCCCTCTTCCTGCCCCACCATCCCTCAAGCAAGATATAAAAGGAGATAATCGTTAGTCCCCCAGAGCCAGGGACCTAGAGCTATTTAATCCAGATTCCTTACTCGAGGGGTGATAACACTGAAGTACAAAAAAATCTATTTCTTAAGGCCATGTAGCTAGTTAGTAGCAGAACTGGGACCATGATTCTGTGGAGTGATGTGGCCTAGTTTCCAGTTCCAGCTGACCTAACAGGTCCTTTTCTTGGCCATAATACAACTGCACTAGAACCTAACAGATCGGTTTTATGTGCTGATTGTTAAGATGCATGGTTCAAAAATGGAAGGACAAGCTCTCTCCCAGAATGAATATTCATGTGCTGTTATAAAATGTTGCTTGTGCAACACTCACAGCTTCTCCTCCAGTTTCATAGTTGCCGGGGACCCATCCTTAAAATTAGTTCTTAAAGGAACCCCTCCTTATCACTTGACGTCCTCGTTTCCTAGCTGCTAAAAGAAATGCCATACAATAGTGTGTTGGTTTGGAGCTGTACATACCAGAGAAAAGCATGTCTTAAACCTAATCCATTTCTGTGGGTGTGAACCCATTGTAAGTAGGACCATTTGATGAGGTTACTTCAGTTAAGGTGTAGCCCACGTCAATCAGGATGGGTCTTAATCTTATTTCTGGAGTCTTTTATAAGCAGAATAAATTTCAGATGGATGGAGATAGAGGCACAGAGGGAGCAGCCAGAAGCTGAATATCAATGGAACCCAAAGAGAAGTGAGAGACCAGGAGACACCACCATGTGCCTTACCATTGTCAAGCTAAGGACCAAGGACAGCCAGCAGTCAACTCTAGAAGGCCAAAGTCTTTTGGAAGCAAGCATGTTTTGATAATGCCTTGACTTGGAATTTTTCCCAGCCTCAAACCATGAGCAGATAAATTCCAATTGTTTCATACAACCCAATTCACATTATTTGTTTTAGCAGCCCAGAAAAAGAAAACAAATGGGTTTGCCTAACAACAGGCATTTTATTAGCTTACAGTTTCAGAGGCTAACAGGCTTGCTTCCACCTGGGGTGGATGGCTGGCAATTTTGGGGTGCCTTGGATTTTCTGTCATATGGAAAAACATGTGACAGTCAGTGTATTCATTCTCTTCCAAATTCTGTTAACTTCCAGCTTCTGGCTGCTTACCGTGACTTCTCTTTCTGGGTCCTCTGCTTACAAGGACTTCAGTCATACTGAATAAGGTCCACCCTCTTAAGGCTGGGCACAGTTTAACAACGTCTTCAAAGGTCCTCCTTAGAACTCACCCACAGGACTAGACATTGGGACTTGAACATGTCTTTTGTGGGGATATGATTCACTCCCCAGCATTTGGACATTCATTAGCCTTTCTTTCTGACTTCATCCCCCTGTGGGGAAGCATTAGGTGGAAAGCTCGAAATCTTCCATTGAGGAATGACCCTGCGAGGTGGGAAAAAGGAACATATTCACCATAAAATATGTATTCCCATTTTTCATTCACCTTAGCTATGAATGGCAGAGAAATATTTATGACATATTTCATGTCCATGAATAGCATCTTGAAAATTAAAGAATTTAAAGGCATTACAGAAACAATCTCTTAGAAAATAATAAAAGTTTTACAACAAATATTATAAAATCAGTTATATGTGTTTTTATCACTTTCCCCTCCCTGCAGCCTTCATATATCTATTATTTTCTTAATGTATTTTTTGACTAAACCCAGCAGGAAATACATCATCTCAAAAAAATATTTGTTTGCAAGGCTAACGAGGGGAAGGGGTGATGGCATTAAAGGAAGAATAGATAGAAAACTTTTTATTCTTTAATCTATTAATGTGTAATAGAATCTGTTTCTTAAAATATCTGACTTTTGAACCTATAATTTAAGCTCATTTCAATGATATTATTATCATTACTAGCTAGATGGGGAAATTTAAACGAAATAATTAATTTCTGCTGACAGTAATGGAAACTCTAAGTTCCTTCCATGCTGCAGTCATGGAACTACCCTTAAACTGCTTTAAAGCCTTGATCATAGAAGCAATTTGTTTTTTACTGGTACTAGAGGCAAGTCTCAATAGCCAAGAAATTTAGTGTTGGTTGGCAGAATGCCCAAAAAACAAGCTACCCAAGAATAGTCTCTACTATTTACTATGTGAGTCCTGGGAAAAATCTTCAATTTAATTCCAGATAAGAGAAAAATAATCCCCACTATATAGCATTTCTAAGTACAGAAGTGAAACTTCCTGTTTTGATGAGAGAGACTACATCAGAGAAATAGTGAGGAAGATAAGAAGTACATATAAAATTCAAATTATCTATTCTGGTCTGTTATGAATGAGAATTAGACCAAGTTTATTATGGTACCTTGACTTTACTTTCTTCGTCAATTTTATATTAAATCCCAAACAATATATTTGATTACTTCTTAATTTACATGTATGAATGTGGGAAAGAAGTAATATTCAGCACATAGCTTCAGGTGAGTATAGACATTTGATTGCTTGGATCATGTGATGTATGCCCAGTAACACTTAGGTTAGTTCAATTAAACCAGTACTCAATGTTTTCGTTATTTTTAAAAATCTTATTTTCTTCATGAAATGGTAAAATGTTCCATAATGTGACAAACTTGTCAGTGAAATACCTTATTATGAACATGTATCCTTCATTACTTAATTTTTTCTATCCCAGTTTAATAAGCTTAAGCAAAAGAAAATGTGCCCCAAGACACTCAGTCCTTAGGAAGGTGCAGCCCTGATCACCTATCAAAACCAGAGTTTGGGTTATTTGCCTGAAATAACCATCCCCCATTGTGGTACAACCTTGAGCAAAACAATTCAGTTATATGGGAGGTAAATGACTCAAAAGAAGCAAAACAGACTTGCCTATTCTATTTCTGTTTGACTCTCTTTTATCGTATATGTTTTCGTATTTTTCTCTTTGATCTCAACCTTCTCTGCTTTCGTAAAATCTTATCTATTTTTTTTTCAGGTTCCCTATGTTACTTCAGTAAAATGGTATTCTTTTTCCTTTCCATTATTCAGTTCTTTATCTTACTGAAACCTTACTGCAAACAATCTCTCTCAACCACAGTTTTATTAAGAGACAGCCATGCTATGCCGCAGAAAAATAGACAAGAGTGAATTAAAATAGGGCAGAAAGCCTGAGCTAGAGCATACCATTAGAAGAATATATTGTCAAGGAGCTGATAACTTTCTAAATTCCCACGGGGATGGTAACTCCAGCACAACTCAAATGTATGTATTAAGGAGAATAGAAAATGTATAAATGGAAAAGTGAAGTCAAACTTTACTGAAAATGAAGTTAAGAGATGGTGACCTTTTAATCTTCTGTCCTTCTATTCGAACCTATAATTAGTACATCTAAGGGACTTAAATCTTTGGGCTGTCCATGTGCCAGCTGAGCCCTGAATCTCAATGGAGTTGCAACACCTGCTCTCCAGTTCAATTGACTCAGCCAGGACAAATAATGGGGAGGAGATGGTGGACAAACAACATACCAAGGAATCAAGAGTACCTACAACTGCAAACAAGTGAGTCCTATCCATCGATGCATGGGATAGAAGCTCCCCTCAATTAGTGGTGAAGTGGACATCACCATCCCAGTATCCTCAGGACTGGGAAATGAATTGTGGACTAAAATAAACTTAATAGTATTCTACTATAGACTTACTGTGATTCTAGCAATGGAAGTAATACCATTTTTGTGGAGGCAGTGACCACTGGATGTTCTGGGGTTAGGAAGAGAGAAAAACAGGCATAATAGGGAGGCATTTTCGGGCCTTAGGAATCATCCTGAATGGCATTGCAATGACAGAAATAGGCCATTATATATCTGTCCATAACCTACAGAGTCAAACGTAAGAGAGTATAAACTACAATGTAAACTATAATCCATGCTTAGTGGCAATGCTCCAAAATGTTCGTTTATCAATTGCAACGAATGTATTACACTAACAAAAGAAGTTAGTGTGGGAAAAATGTGGGAGGTATGGGGAGCAGGGCATATGGGATCCCCTAGATATACTCTGTAACATTTATGTCATCAAAGTATCTTTAAAAAAAACTTAAAAGTGGGGGAAAAAAGACATGGTGACTTTTTAGTGATCATCAGGCCTCTGTTTGCTAGAACAGGAATGATGGATTCTGACGTGCTTCTTCTAGTGCCTACTCAAAAACCTGAGGATAAGAAAATGACATTCATTTGGTCATATGAAATTAAGGAGTTAATGGCAAGCTGTGGTGGAGGATGGTGCCAGACTTTTGAATGGAACAACCTGGAGACCGTTACCACGCAGTTCCTAGTGAGAATAAATTCAGAGAATTCCCATTTCTTCCGGATGGGTAAGACATCTATCTGGAAAATGAAGGGAAAAAAATACATTGGGTAGGGGAAGATTCTAAGGCGAATCATCTGTACATCTAGACATGACTGTGTGGTGACTTTCTGGCTGGCAGAAGTTGAAACTGAACTCCAAAGAACATGGGAAGAAAGGATTCCTGAGACATACAGTGACCCTGACTCCCACTCTTAGAAAGTGTTTAAGAATGCGTACGCTGCTATACGTGAGGGATTAAGTGGTGACCAGTGACATAATGGGGCATGGCTATAGATAAGGCTGAAAAGAGAGATTTATACTAGGCTTTGAATGGAGAACCTTCTGTACTTTGGCTGAGGTATTTATGTACCCATGCTCATGCCCATATTTTTTTTAGGGGAGGGCAGGATGGCATATAAAGTTTCAAGCAGGAAAAGAACACAATTAGAAGGGACAAGTCAAAGATGATGCTGAGGTTTCTAGTTCAAGCTACATTTAGAAGACCTGATGACTCTCAGTTTGACCAAGAAAGGAAAATCACCAAAAGGTAGAGCTTTCAGGGGAAGAGCAAAATTCAGTTTGGGGTAGTTATAATACTAGGTGATTGTGAAAATAAGTATGTATATACCTAACCAAGCTTAAAAAGAATTCTGTTAATGGACATGAACAAGAAATTATCTATATTGCCACTTCTTTCCCATACATTTTGTACAAATTTCACACATTTGTGTCTATACAGGTTATGGGCTTGAGTATAATATGCCACAGGGGATAATCGCTGTAGACTAGGGGAAACACAGTGGGTGTGCCCCTGCCTGTGGATAGGGACAAGAGTGAGAACAAGCATGACAGCCAGTCTTCATGTAGGTGAATACCAGAAGCCTGCCTGCAGCTATGTGTGTCAGAGAACACATTTATGGTGGGAAAAATGGATTATAGATTAACAGACACAGGTTTTGTGTGTGTGTTCTTCCTTGCTCTCTGGAAAATACTTTGTGTTTTTTTGTTTGTTTGTTTTTTGGTTTTGTTTTGGTCTAAATGGGCATTTTTGAAATTATGTACTTGTGTTTCTTGGATCATAGTTTCTAATAAACTAGTAATGGGTGTCCCATGCAGAAAGCTTCTTGCATTCAAACTGCTGTGGGAAAGCTGCAGGCACCATGTGCCCCCTTCCAATCCCAAAGGGCCATGAAGGACTAAAGAAGGCTCCAAGAGTTCTACAGGAAGGGAACCCACTTCACTTTTTTTTTAAACATAGCATATTCAAACATTTGATTATAGAACTCTATACACTAATAACTGAAGGATACTGATGTTCCAAAACACAGCTTGGAAAATGCTGATATAAATGTGTCCAGAACAGCAGAAATGCAGGGTAATAATAATGAAAGGGACTTTGGTAAATATTGGCAAAACCAATACAAGTTTTTCAGGTCTTGCAGGCCTAATCATTCCTGCCAATTATCTTTGAAGCTAAATTAGCTCTCACACTTCTTAAGCAGGTAGGTCTTTGTGTACAGACATTAACTTTATGTGGTTTGCATTTTAAAGAAGATTTAAGGCCTTTCTATACAAATTGAGGACCTATTGAAGTGTGCTCAAAGAATGTGCTGTCCCTTCAGTGACTGAAAACTCTAAACCAATTTGCAATTTGATGAATAGGGATATCTTTTGAATAATGCAAGCTAAGAAAGTGCTAATTGGTTTCCATGGTCATACCTACAGCCTCATGAAAATGGATTAGGAACATAAAGAAGAAGAAAGAGGCTGAATATATAACTTCAAAGTCATTTAAGTTATAAATGAAAGATAGTCTAGTTGAATGAAATGAAAAATAATAATGCTGGTAATAATAATAGTAAACATAATAACAGGTTGCATGAGGTACACCTCATTTGCCTCAGACCCTGATTCAGACCTAATCCTATCCTGAAAAACAAACAACTATAACAAAAGGCTGAGGTTAGAGAAATAGAGAAGCTAAACAGCAAAGAAAACATAAAAATAGTAGCTAACACTTATTGAGCACATACTATATGCCAGGCACTGTTTAAAACATTTTACGTTAGCAACTCACGTGGTCCTCTCAACAGCCTTGTGAGGCGGGCACCACTGTCCTCTTCATTTAACAACAAAGAAAACTGAAGCTCAGGGAAATCAGGCACCCAGCTAGGAAAAAGAAGAGCCAGAATTTGGGCTCGGGTATGCCTCTAAACCACGAGCTCCTTTTATTTCTCTATTGTCCTAATTCCATCATATCTGTACACTTTGCACTCTTCTCCAATATTATAATGAATTGGCATGAAATCACAGTTATTACAAAGTGGCTTTTGTTAGAATCTTTTAATAATTTTAGCAATTGTGTCCCTAAAGGACAATAATCCAGCTCCAGAAAAGAACATAATCAGTGTCATTACCAAATGACCTTACTTCTGTAACTGATGTCGCCCTTTATTCTCACATTCCAGCTGAGAAATGCCTCTTGAATATACTTCCATAAGCAGTTTTTGAACTATCTAGCGATTAAATGCAACAGTAAACTCTAAATGCAGTTGACACACTCTGTTAAATTTATAGATTCTTGTCCTGATTTTAATACTCTTTTCCTGAAGTTTCTAGGCAAAATAATTCCAGTAGAATTCCAGAATACTGTTCTTTATATGCCTCTTACTGATACCTGCCCCATGAATACAAGACAAATATGATGCTGGAATGGTTAAAGACAGAATTTAGGTTTCAGGTAGGTATCCATTCCTTGGATTATAGAAATGTAATGTCCAGCTCAATGGTTAAATCAACCCTTTGGCAATTAATCTGACCAAGTATAGAGAATTCTGAAAGTCACATTTTATAAAGTGCTTCAACAAACTAATCAAGCACAGAAAAGATTAAAGGATGGCTGATGAAATTAGGGACTTTAATGCAAGAAGTAAAGAAAAGAAAATGTAGAGAGTGGGTTTTTTTCCTCTAATCCAAAGCACTGCTGGGAACTTCACCTGCATTTATTAATTGCCTGGAACTACCCTATGAGGAAGGTAATTATTACTTCCATTAACAGATGTCAAACAGAATAGACAATGTGCCTGGGGTGAAAATCTGCTGTTCTTTGTAGTACCTCACATTTCCTCTGAGAAATTTAAAGTTGGACAGAAGAGCTGCTTTCAAATGTGGTCTTAGACAAAAGGCTGACACTTGTTCCCCTTGACTCCAGGGAAGAAAAGTGAGACCATGGTACAGATATAAAAATCTAGGATAAAATAAGAATAATTTTCTAACACTAGACTTGTCTGAAAATTGAGGTTTAGTTTCCATTCATTGAGGGGTCCAGGAAGAAGTTGGTGTGCCGGCTTCATGGTCCCTTCTGGTTTGTAAAATTCTTGAGTTCTACAATTCTAAACAAAATACATATTCCTTTGGAAATGCTTGTTATCAAAAGCCTGTCTTCTCTACCCACATTCTCCATCCCCTTCCCATCTGTGTGCTGCAAGGAAGTCAAACTTCTCTTCCTCAGTTTTCTTATTTGAAAAAGAGAAATGATATCACCATCCAGACAAGATCATTGGAATATTAAATAAGATAAAACATATACACCATCAGCCTCAACTAGTGTTGAGCCTATCCCTACATTATGAGGTCCAAGGCAGTGCATAACAGAACACTCATGGACAATGCTCCTGCAGCCATCATTTGAACCATGTCAAAAGCATGGAGAAGGAAGCAGCCCAGGGATGTGAGGCTCTCCTTGAGTACATATATCTTCATCAGTCATTAGTATGCATTTGCATGCTCCCTTGTTTGTTGTCTTGCTTCTTCATTCCAAGAGGAAAATGCAGTGTTCTTATGCATTGCTTTCAGAGTTCATGGGGTAGATTTTTAGCTTTTTCTACGCAATAGTAACAATCAAGTTACTTTTTTGCATGCCATCTTCATTCTGCAACATTTCCATTTGTGCATTCAATAAAGTATAATGCTATTCTGTTTTAAAATAATCACAAACATGCTATTTCTCTCAGAGAAGAAATGCTGCTTCTCTCAAAGAGGGGTTATTGGCTGCCAGTCAAGGTCTACTGATCTTATTTAGTATAAAAAATATTTCAAACACTGGCAAAAAAATCACTGATGCTGAGAACATCAGAATTTTCTGTGTTACCCTAGTTTCTAGTACCTAAATATACTAACTGCCAAGACTTTTGAAAGAGAATGAAATGTATGCAAATATACATGGCAATTAAGATTCTTGGATGTTATTTTTTGACATCGCTGAAATTCAAATAGATGCTGATAAGAAAATACGCCATTATAGAATAATTCACCATACACAGGATTTTAAAGAATGTAGTTGGTCTTAAAGTAAAAAGACCTCCATAGCCTTTATTTGTGTGCAGGAAAAAGAAAAAAGAGTAGAAGTAGGAAATTAAAGCTCTAAGAAAGTTTAATTCCATTTGAAAACTCTACTGTTAAATTGACAGTCTCGGGTGGTCTCAAGTCATTGAGTGCTCAGAGCTACCTACAGGAGTCCAGAACAATCTTATTCTGCTCATTTCCCTGTAGTCTCTAGAACATGCGTGGCCTTCCAATCTGTAAAGCACTATGACAATTTAATCATTTTACCAATCATAGTATGCTTGTATAAAGAACATACAGTCTAGCCTAAGAAGCCTCTCCTTTTCATTACTTCCAGCTCTCAAATTAAGGATATGCTATTGGGAGATTAAAAATATGTGTTTTTTTTTTAAAGAAAACAAATTGAAGTCTGTCTGAGCATGTGAGATTGTGTGTGTGTGTTTAAGTAAATTAAGTAAAACACCAAAAAGTAAACCCTTAAAGATCTCATAATTTGAATCTCACCTTCTGTAAACACAAATATTTGACAACAATGGAAAATAAATAAATATTAGGTGGACAAACATATCCATCCACACAAAATTTATGATATATGTATATGAATATATGCATACATATATAAATATTACATAAGATAGGGAAATTTTAAAAATAAACAGTAGTCTAATTATTTCTTTCATTGCCGCTCACGGGTATCTGCATATTATAAAACATAACACCATATGTCTATTTAGGTTCATCAGAGTCTTGTTTTTTGCTCCACAAAAGCACTAGTGTAAATACAGCAGAGATAATAAATTAAAAGAAAGCATAAATTTTCTTTTTATAAACAAATGTTCCTGCATTTTTTTGTTGTTGTTTTATTTTGTTTTGTTTTTTTCTTTTTAATTAGGTCAGAAAAAGAATTTATTGGGGGGAAAGAGCAGAGCTTGCTGAGAAATGGGAGAAAAGGACGGAATTACATACCTATATTTGGCATTTGGTGTGGTCTCCTCTAGGCAGAGAGCATGGGTTTTGGCTTGTGTGGTCACCTTTTATGCTATTATTTATTCCTCCTCTTGATAATGCCAAGGGGAGGGGCCCCAGCTGTTACTGGTTACCCCACCAATGGTGGGGGCCAATGTTGAGGCCTGTTTGGAATATTCAAGGCTTCCCCTCAACCAGGAAAGAGTCGTAACTGTACCTCAAGGTAAAAGTCAAGGTCTCAGGGGGTCTTGCGGTCATGTTGTCTGTCAGACTTGTTGTCTGTCAGACATGTCCCACCTCTGTTTTTAAGACTTTTAATCCCACCATCCTTCATAAAATACGTTCGCTTAACTTATAGAAGTTACATGTAGAAATTTCCAAAAGAAATAATAGAACACTTGCTAAAATGAGCTGAAATTTTCTGTGGCAAGACAAAAACTCAAGGTAAAGTGACGTATACTGAAATATGTGTAAATTCTTAGTAAGATTTCAGTCTTCCCATCAGGATACCATCTACCACTTACTATTACTTTGAATGTTACCTGTCTCAGATATGCTTTAATACTGTGACTACATTATAGTCATCAATTTGAGGTGACTTTCACCCTGAAATGTACAGATTTACATTTAGGTTCCATAAAATAATGAGTTCATTATCCTGAACCAAAATTCCAACAAATATGTATTGCAGATTCTATTAGATTGTCAGCTTTCTGTGAGGCAGTAAAATAGAAACAGCAAACTCTGGAGTTTACCAAACTGAACTCTAATACTCTTGTACAATCCCCAGCTGTGAAATTTCAGACAAGATGTTATAAAATCTAATCCTGCATAGTTTAAATAAAATAATGCATGAAAGTTGCCTAGTATATCCTCACATGCTAGCAGTTACTCAACAAATGATATTTTGTATTAGTAATGCTATTAGAACAGAAACTGCAAAATATTAACTCTGCTACCATCTTCTAATTTGCTGAAAACCTATCAAACACTTGGCATATGAAAAATTCATAATAAATGGTTGAATGAATGAGTACTGAATGAAATCCAAGCCAAGAAGAGACACAACAAAGCTCAGACACAGATGAAACACTTCCATCTATTTCACTTCCTGTAAGATGTCCTAGGAAACAAGTTTTACTTTTTTTTTGGGGGGGGGGAGGGGTGTGGATCTTATGGTTGGTTGGATACTTTAAGAACAATATTATTTTCCCCTATCCTTTAACATTATTGCAAGAGACAGATCTAACTTTTCCATTCTGTTATTAAACTATAAGATACTCCTAATTAAGACGTTCAAAATTTCCATGTGTAGGTCCCAAGAGATTCAGATCAGTTTGGTAGAGCAAATAACTGTCAGGTTCTTGAGCAGCAGACCAGCTTTAGGGCCTGATAATGCCAGGGTTCTGAAGTGAGGATAGACCTCACAGCTTCCACTCTCCCCAGAAACTAGCAATCTGGTACCTGGTTTCTGCAATGGACAACATTCCTGAGCTCTCCATGGTATGTCAATGCTTATGGAGTCACCATGTACTATAAGACCAAGCACTGTGGTGAAATTAAACATGGAAGAAACAATGGACAACTGGCCCTACACTTGAGTCTTTGCTTAACTCTGCCACTAACAAGTTATGTGATGTGTGAAATATCTTTTAACTGGTTCTCAGTTTTCTCCTTTAAAAAGGAGACAAGAAGTGAGTCATTAAGAGCACAAGCTTTGCAGACAGAAATGTGTGGCTTCATACCTTGGCTCTCCCATTTATGAGCATTGTGACATTACACAAGCTACAGAACTGCTTTCTATACTTCAGTTTCTAAATTTATAAAATAGGGGAAATAATAATATCATAGGCTAGTTGGTAGGGGACAATAACTCAACTTGTTCAATAAACTTATCAGAGCATAGAGCACATACTTGTTATTATTATAACACTATTCCTTTTATTTCATGTCTACAATTATAAACCTCTATACAAGGACCCAACTTTGTTTACATTATACTGTGGGAGATGAAGTTATACAACAATGAAGTAGAGAACCAAACAGAAAATATAAATGAAATCTACAAGATGTCAGAGAGATAGCAACTACCGAAAGTAAAGGAGTAAAGCAAAGGTGCAGAGAAAAGAGACTAATGCCAAGTAACTAGCAATGAATCTAGAAAAAGACCTTGACCAAAAGGGAGAAATATTAAATACAAGTGAGTTTTTATGGCTAAGAGATTTCAAAGTGAGTCAGAAGGTTCTTCCAGTGACTATGCTTATGCACTTCTCAGCCTGATTTCATTGACTGCCACAGTGAACAGTGCCTCAAACAGTTGGGCTCCTGAGGGCTCTGGAGACATCTGGACACCACAGGCAGGACAGACAAGGTCAGGAATTCAGCACCCTGTCCATCTGCCCCATGGGATCTAAGCCTCCTCTCAATCAGACTCAGGATAGGCATCACCATCCCAAAATTCTCAAGGTTGAGGAATGAACAAACATAAGGAAGGAATTCGCTATGGACTAAAATAGACATTATTATTCTAACAATGGAAAAACTTGTATCATTGATATACAGGCAGTGGCTACCAGAGGTTCTGAGGGGAGGGAGAGGGAAGAATAGATGTACTATGGGGTGCTTGGGGGACACTGAGGTTGTCCTGCATGACATTGCAATGATGGATACAGGCCATTATACATATTGTCCAAAAGTATAAAATTGTGCAGTACAAAATATAAACTGTAATGTAAACTATAGACCATGGTTAGTAGCAGTGCTTCAATATGTGTTTATCATTTGTAACAAATGTACCACACTAATGAAAGATGTTGTTAATGTGGGAAAGTGGGAGGGAGAAGGGGGGGCGTATATGGGAATCCTCTATTTTTGATGTAACATTTTTGTAATCTAAAGCTTCTTTTAAAAAAAAACTTTTAAAAAAGCAAAATTTAAAAAAAAAACACATATACTGAGTAATGATAGCAAAACCAACTGGGATGCTAGAGCATTTATGTAGAAGCATAGTATTGAATAACATGAGTAGAAACCACTTTATATATTGGGAGCACTATCCCCAATATATGCAAATAAGTTAAAAAACCTACAACTTCAAAAATACACAGTATTACAGTTTATGATGTTTGAGCCAAAATCTACAAAGTAGACACACATTTCCTTCTTGCCCCTTTACATTTTCTATGGAAGAAAATAATTCTATGCATCTGATCTCCATTTCGAACTGCACATGACACAGTAGCCATAGTAAACCATGGTGCTCTGTGAAACTAGTCTGAGCATTTTAAAATCCAAAATACTCGATTAGAACGTACATAAAGGGACAGTGAGCACAAGCAGAACTACACAGATTAAGGAAGCTGAAGCAGAGGATGGTGCCTATACATATGCCCTGATTTCTGTGAATTTGTTTTTTACAGAAAACTAAGAATTTTGTTGTTTGAAAAAAACAATGCCTGAAAAAACAAGTCAGATATAATCAGTGCAAAGGAATATTAAAGCACCTCCACACACAGAAAAATGTTCCTGACCTAATTTTCTTCTAACTCAGTACCACAGAGAACACAGAGGCAGTGGACAGAAGATAAATTACATGAGAAATTAAAAAAAAAACAAAACAGAACTCTATACCAGAAAGCGGAAGGCTATGATCAGTCTATAATCTGTCTGGTTCATAGAGACAGAAGTCCATGTACTTGGCAAAATACGAAAAGGAGAAAATAACAACTTAGCTATTTCAAAATTGGTTTCTCAAAATTATTTTGTATAAATGACTCAGTTCTTTATTGTGGAATTTATTTATCCTTTATACAATCAAAGTCAAATGACTAGAAATCAGGGGTATTAGTTAAAAAGTAGAAATTTCATCTTGATGCTGTCGACATCTGAAATTAATACATTACCTTTTTATTCTAACTTGACCCTCTGCTGCCATCCTTCCTCTAAGATACTGAATGTGTTCACTAATTTTTGTTCCACTAAGAATTTCTAGTCCCTTGATTTCTGTTTCACAATCAGCATCTAAATGATGTACCGTTGTGCAGTGCGGTGACAATGACAGTTAGAGTATAATCAGTCCTGTGGTTTAGATCACTGAGATAAGGAAGCAAGTGCTCTGTATCTAGGTAACTAGAAAGCATGTGGTCTGCTAGGAGTTCTAAGTTAGCTCAGTGTTTGGCATTTCAAGGTATGAACCCAGGGCCATGCTGATGAGAGCTGCTGGTCATGCTGGGCTGGTAACAGGTATTCTTAGGCTATCAGGAACACTGATAGTTAGCCCTTCAGCTACCCCTTTTATACTTTCAAACTGGAAATAATAACAGAAGTAAAATTTTATTGGGAAGAGCATCACAACACTGTAAAAAGTTTTAAGTATCTTCCCAAACAAAATACAACAACAACAGCAACAAAACAACAGATGTTTAAGAGACAGGACCTAAAGGAAGCTAGAGGGAGATGAGAGTCTCATAGGTGTCTACCAACACTCATTTTTCTGCTTAGAGTATTACTTACTTCAAACTACTTCACACCATCTTTTAAATGAAAAGCTCTAAAGATCAGGAAAAATCAGGAAAAGAGAAAGCTAGCAGTGCAGTTTCCAGCATAAGTCACATCTTTACTGAAATAAAATGTGGGTTTTGAGTGGTCCCTGAGGGAAGTAGAGGTAGCATACAAACGTAAGGCATTGTCTCTTCCCTGAAAGTGGTCTACGACTCATCAAAACAAGAGCTTCTTAAGATTTACAGTGTTCTATACAATTTTTATATTCATTTATGCTGAACAAACATTGCAAGGTATCCATATAGATACCAGTTTAAATGTTATTATTTAATAAGAAAACAGCATGATATTGTTTTAAATTTATTACGAAGTTAAAAAGAAATATTTATTCTACTTTGTAATATTCTTTTTTCAGTATTAAAATATTATGTGGCTTCCTAATGGCTGTGATCGCATGCTCTATATCAATACTAATTGTATTCATACTCCAAATAGCTATGATCCATACAAATAGTTAATAATTACTAACACAGCAAAAAAGCAAGCTAAAAAAGAATAATCAGCTTACCCTCTATCATAAAGCCACATTGTTGCCCTTAACATATTTCAATCCTAGAAATGTACTTGACTTAAAAAGTAACATTTTGATAATTAACAGATCATTTAATAACATGATTAGCATTTCTATTTACTTTCTCACTTTCAAATAATCTTATCACTTTAATGATATTGTAATTTTTTTTCCAACAAGGTCTGATACTTTTCATAACCTAAGACATGAACTTGAATGTGAACTAGAATAATTGCTGCTTCACTAAAACTAGTTGTGATGGGGAATGTAAGACATTTGAGAGTTGACATTCAAAACATCTGCAAGAATTGTGACATTCAAACCCTTCCAGCCTTCAAAAAATATCATGAGTTATTAACATGAGCAACATTTCTGGAGACAAAGAGACTCACCTCAGGCTCAAGGCGAGCAGTTGCTCCTTTGACTTCAGCAGCTCTCCCACTTTAAAACTTGCATAGCCCAAGAAGCTTCGCTAAAAATGAAAGAGAATGAAAAATTTTTCATTAATTCCTGATGTTCAGAACATTTTTGCTGTCACAAAAATCAAACAAAATTATTCTTTAGAAGAATGAAATATTAAATCTATTAGCCAGCAAATATTTCACAGACAGAGATACAATTATCAACTCCACCTCACGGGGCAGGCTTTAGAGGAACAAATGATTCCTTTTCATTAAAAACAAAGAGACCAATAGCCTGAAAAAAACAGCAAGCTATATCATACAGTAGCTAGGACTTTTCCACTAATTTTTTTTCTCATGTGAAAACTGGGGTAAAAAAATAATAATAATAATACTAAGCTTTAAATATTTACCAATGCCCTTATTCTTTTTAGAATTCCTCAAATCACTGGCAGCAATAACTTGGTATTCCAGATATGAGCAAATCTGTTAGTTGAAGCTATTTTTATGTGGGACTCTGTACAAGTTATAAATAGAAATGCTATATTTCTTCCCAATCATAACAACGTTTAAAGCATTTGTTTCCTATACTAGCATGGGACAATTTCATTCCAACACAAATAAAAGGAATGGTACTCATCCTGCTGCATTTTCTAAAATTGCCTTTTTAACTTATCATGCTGTGTGTTGATTCTGTGTAAATATCTACTTTCTATACTTTTTGACTCACAATGGAAAGAATAAAACTGTAAATTGTTTTTTTTTTATTTTCTGGGGTAAAATCTTTTATCTCTTTTTAATATCCCTGGCTACTTCTGATTCAAAAGTCACAATATTATGGTATACAATAAATAAGATTTCTCATTCTCCCCTCAAGGTCAATCTCATATTATTTCCTCGGCTAATGCTTCCTACCACATCCTAATACTCCACAAGAGGTCAATGCTACACCTTCCAGAACATTCCCTCTTCTCAGGTTTGCTGCTGGGCTGCACTGGAATGATGAGTTGGACCTAAGTGGTATGAGGACAATTAGGTTTTTTCAGAGGAAAGCATGCAGTCACTGCATGCTTGAAAGGATATGTCTATACTGGGAGGATGAAAGAAAATCTATAGATCGGAACTTTGTTTCCCTCTTTTCAAAGATCAAACTCAGAGAAGCTGGTTCCAGAAGACTTAAAGGCCAATATTTCAAATGTATCTCAGTTCTAAAGTTGGAGGTGCCTATATGTTTGTTATTAATGACATACCCAGTTAATTAACTGGAAATGGAAAGAGCTGATATAGATACAGAATAACCAAAATGAGAAGATTCTGAGATTAAAATATTAGGCAGAAAAAATATATATTAGGTGAAATTAGAGGGTTTAAGCAAGGTCTGACGAAAGATCAATGGGGATAGAAGGATAAATGAAGGCAGAGAAGGGATAAATCATGCAGAATGAAAGTCCCAGACTTTACAACAAGAGGCAGAGAAAGCCTAAGAGAGATCCAGCCAAACAAAATATTTATGTCCTCTCATTAGAGGGTCTTCTAGAACAATCCTAAATAAAAAGAGCACCCTTCTTCCACATAAATGCTCTGTTCTTCTCTATTCCTTTCTCCATTTTAATTTTCTCTGTTGGTACTTATCACCACCTGAAATATTATAAATTTAATTACTTATTATTTTTTCTCCCATCTCCTCAAAATAAATTGAGAATTGAAGCTCAACAAGTAGCTTTATTTATTTTGCTTCCTGGTGCATCCCCACTGCCTAGAACACAGTAGGCACTTGAAAAATATTTTTTGACAAAGAATGAATTAATGACACAGAGAGTAGCTCCAAGTAAGTCTTCTATGAGAAATGGGAGAAATGTTCTTTTTGCAGGTATTTATTATAAACTACTGTAATTCAATAAATGTGGGAAATCAAAACAGTTTTCATAGCGTGCAGATTTTAAACTGTGATAGTGAGTTTCACTGTAGTCTTTTACATTTTAAAGAGAAAATTACCTCATCTTCTCTTTCATTGGTAATCAGGGTTTATTTTTTAATTTTAACTTTCAACATTTCACTCATTATCCACACTCAAAGAAAATTTGTAACCAGTCGGAAAGTTCACGTTGCCCCCAAATTTCAAATTAAATTTCTCTTTGCCTTTTGAAAGTTTGAAGGTAGAAATAGTTTTAGAATTAATAAAACATAACTACCCACCCCATGCCATGATATTCTTGTAGTATTTTTGGCAATAGAAGCAGAAATACCCCAGATTGGAATGTGTCAACAACAGACAGGTGGAAAGGCTATTTTCAGACTTGAGTTACAGCACACCATGAGGCACAGCTGCAAGTAAAGTGTGTGACCACAATCCACTGATTGTCCTGTCCACCAGACCAGGACTTCCTTTGGAAGCAGTGACCTTAGCTTGTTCATCCTTGTGCCAAAAGCAGTATCTGGAAGAGAGGGGCCTTGTGATAAGTTGACTGCTGAACTGTGAGTAGAATGAGTATGCTAAGAACAATGGCCACGAGCTAATCTTTTCCATCATAACTGTCAGCCACAAGCTTCATCTCAAATGATAAGAGAGCTTATACCAAGAATACAGCCTCTTAAAAATCCATGTTAGGAAATGAATGTAGCTCAAGCAAATGGGCTCCTGTCTACCAGATGGGAGGTCCAGGGTTCAATTCCTGGACCCTGCTGGTGAAGGCGAGCTGGCCTACACAGCAAGCGGGCCTGAGTGGAGTACTGGCTCGCACAGGAGTGCTGGCTGAGAGGAGAGATGACACAACAAAAATAGACACAGAGGAGAGACAATATGAGACACAGCAGACCAGGGAGCTGAAGTAGCGCAAGAGATTGAGCCCCTCTGTCCCACTCCAGAAGGTTCCAGGATCAGTTCCTGGTGCTGCCTAAAGAGAAGACAAGCAAATACAGAAGAACACACAGTGAATGGAAACAGAGAGCAGACAATGGGGGGGTGGGGGGATAAATGAATAAATAAATCTTTAAAAAAATCAGTATTGGTAATAACATTACTGCAATAAATTACGAAATCTCAACAAACAGCAGGAGGTGTTATTTGGATATAAATATATTCTTATTTTTAAACTAATTCTACACTGGGTCATCATATTGCATAAAATGCATTGATTAAGTCAAAAATTTTAAGGACAATGTAGAATTGTTTCATACTGCAACATCAGCAATGGAATTGCCTATAATTTACTTTCTAGCAGGATTTTGTTTGTTTGCTTCACATTGATATAAATAAAAGTAGATCACCACTACCCCTCCAGAGGTGGAAAACAAATTATTCATCTACATGAATATTCATTGAAATCAGCATGAAAGAATGAATTAGAGGGAAAACAGTCTTCTCTATTTCTGAAACTTAAATTCCCATGGAAGGAAATGCATAGCACTAATGTAAAAGCATAACTTAATATAAAGTCATTTTACCTTTGTTGCCACTATAATCATAATTATAAAATTTAAGAAAACTTCATTAATTAAAAAAATATTTCAAATATTATTCAAGGGACAATGTTTCTAGTCTCTTCTTAGATGATATTTTATAATTCTCTTCTTCAATGTCCTATACTGGGAGCTCTAATACAAGGGGGGAAAAAGAAGACAAAAATCTGCAGACTCCCTACAGCTGGAGCTCAGAGGCCAGAAATATGGAACTAAGTCAATTACTCTATTGAGAAAGGGAAATCTGGGCAAGTATTTCCTTGCCTTCTCAAAAACTCAGGCATCTTGGACAAGTTGCCCAATCATGCTAGGTCTTAGCTTCTGCTTGAGAAATTATATAAGGTAGTTGTACCTTTCTCATAGAAATTGTTGTGAGGATTAGATAAAATAATCTAAGCAAATAAGAAGTGCCCTATAAGTATTAGCTTGTATCAATATGTAAGCTAGGATAATTCACCCAGAAGGCAGGCTACTTAAAAATATTTAAGACTATCTAAAATGCTCTTTGGAAAGGCAGGGTATTTTAAAGTCTATGAGAAATGCCTGCAAAAAAAAAAAGAGAGAGAGAGAGAGAGAGAAAATGTATATTTAAAAATAAAAATCAGATTCAGGGAAAATATAAATTAGAAGAAATTCTAGATAAGAAAGGGGAAAAAAAAAAGATTGGTAGGCAATAAAGGCCTATGCAGTTATAATTGAGCAGGTGTGACCTATGGTTCCATGTAGCTTAGATTTTTATTAGATAACATGGAATATTTTTAAGAGCCCAAGAAAAATCTATGTGGAATCAAAGAATATTCAGGCTTGGAGGCTTGGAGGAACCTTCAGTAATTTTGAGTCTGGAGATGTAGGAACGAGGAGCCATAGGTGTTAACTGGCTTACACATGGCCATAGAACTAGTTAACATACAGAGGCCAAGTTAGAACACAGGTTTCTTGCTTTTCAGTCCAACATTCTTTCATCCCCATCACACTGTGCCTCGTTTGCAGGACAGGTGGCAATTCCCTTTCTTTGTGACAGGTTCTCTGCCTGCACAACATGCAGTTCTGACCTTTCTTGCCTGCACATGGTAGTACAACACTCACAATTATCATTCTGGTGTAAGGACCCACAAAGCAGATGATCATTAAGTTGCTTGATGCATGATTTCAATCACTCACCTTGCTGGAGAGTAATATCAAGCAGGGTGAAAAAAAGTAGGACATCTGTCTCAATCCCTGGCCTCTCTGTATGAGGAGTGTTAAATAAACAGTTTATCCTGCTGGGACAGATATCCAGTCTGCTTAGCAGGGCTCAGTGCCTCTGGGCAGCAGATCCTTGGTGGCTCCCTAGTCAAATAGGACTTCACAGGAGGTACCTCAGAGCCTGAGGATGTACAGCCCCATACACCTTGCCACAAACTGGCCAAACCACCATTACCTATGTCAATCTCATAACGCTTTAAACTAAAGTCTAGTTTTCCTATATGCTCTACAATTTGCATGGAGATACCCAAATTTTTCCTACTTCTATCCAGCTCTTAAAACCAGCCTTCCCCCATCAACTACTCTTTAGAGTTACTTTGTCCAATGGGTAGCCACTAGCTACATGTGACTCTTGAACACTGAAAATGTGGCTATTCCAAATTGATATATTCTCTTCACATAAAATACACACAGGATTTAGGAGATATCATAAATAATCTTTCTAATGATCACATTTTAAAATATTATTTTGCATTGATTGAGTTAGATAAAATATATTATTAAAATCAATTTCAGGGGGGAGGGGAGAGAAATAAATAAACCTTTAAAAAAATCAATTTCACCTTTTTTGTTTCACTTCCTTTTTTTAAAAAACATGGCAACTAGAAAATCTTTCTGCATGTGGCTTGCATTTGTGGCTCATCTTACATTTCCATTGGGCAGTGCAGAGTTAGAGGTTAAAAGAATACATCCATAATATTTTGACTTAGTTTCATAAAATTGTATATAGGAAATATGATATGACTTTTAGAAGGTCTTTGAAGAAACAGAGTTAATATCATAAGGATGATATACAACATATCATATACATAAGTTACAGGACAGGCCCTTTCTGAGAAGCCAGGTACTTTTTCTTCATGGTCAGCCCCAACAAATATGGTTATATGGTTTCCTACCCCATAAGAAGGGGAAAAGGATAAATGAATTATTAATGCCAAAAAAAAAAAAAAAGACATAAGAAAGTAAAATGAATCAAGAGGAAACCTATTAGAAGTTAATAAATAGTAAAAAACAAAAAAACCCTTTTAAATATACTTAAGAGATTTCTGGGAAGATGGTGGATTAGAAAGATGAGAGACTTTCTCCTCTCCCAGAAAAATAGCAAGAGGACAGGCAGAAACAGCCTGGGGAAAAAATGTTCTAGGGTTTAGGACACCAGGGGAAGGCTGGCCACCACCCAGAGGACAGTGGGGCGCAGGAAAAGAATCTCAACGGAAACACTGTGAGATGCAGATACAACTGCAGCTGCTGGTGTCTCTTCCCTACAAGCAGACAATTTTGAAATCTGTGGCCTCAGGCTGGCTGCTATAGACAAAGGGACTACAGGGATCCACCCCCCAGGAAAGATGAGAGAGAGGGATACAGCCTAAGGCAGATTAAGCTTTTGGCCAAGAAATTTGATCTGTTGAGTCCCAGGAACCCTTTAGGCTGGGAGGGGCGCCAACCACTGTCTACACTGGGAGCCAGCATGGGACTAAAAAGATCTAACCCTCTCAATCACCCTCCCTACTGACCAGTACAGGTTATTGAAGATGCAGAGGGGAGTGGAATTATTAGCTACATAGGAAAAGTGAGGCAGCTGCCAGGATAGCTTGCAGAACTGTCTCTGAGAAAGTTTGCATTGCAAGGCTTTTAGTCTCCAGGCAGGATGCTCTGTCAGATTGATTCCATTTATGTTGCAACAAACACATTCTGACCAGGCTTTGAACTGAAAGGTCTGTCAAAGAGCACCATCTGCTGGTCAAACAAAGATGTGCATGTGAGAAAATTAAAAGTAAATAAAAGATGCTTTTTCCAGCCTTTACAGTCTCCCTCCACAAGGACCTTGGAAGTGGGTCTGCAACCCATTACTAGGTCCAGGACTCAGATTTGAACAACTAGCAGGGACAATCCTAAAGAAATAGAACAGGTTGAGCCAAAAATCAAAGAATGGTAGTAACACACAGCCTCCTGTCACTAAATTCCCACAAAAGAGAGAGAAATTGAGCATCAGAGTAAATAATAATCAGATCTCTAGATACCAATA
Organism: Dasypus novemcinctus; assembly: GCF_030445035.2. Classification (NCBI taxonomy): domain Eukaryota; kingdom Metazoa; phylum Chordata; class Mammalia; order Cingulata; family Dasypodidae; genus Dasypus; species Dasypus novemcinctus. The sequence continues at coordinate 51,515,658 of NC_080673.1, read as the reverse complement.
AAAAAAGTACAAGTAATACTAAGAAAATAGAAGAAATGGCCCAAGCAAAGGAATATATCAAAACCCCAGATGAGACACAGGATTTGAGACTACTAATCAATGATATTCATACAAATTTCAAATTTAAATGAATGGGTTGAAAGACAATATGGCTAAAGAGATAAAGGATATCAAGAAGACAGTGAGTTAGCACAAAGAAGAATTTGAAAACATGAATACAAAAATAACAGAGAGCATGGAATGAAAGACACAATACATGAGACCAAAAACACATTAGAAACATGCAATAACAGACTTCTAATAACATAAGAAAGAGTAAGTGATACAGAAGACAGAACAGCTGAAATTGAAAAGAGAGGAGAACAGAGAAAGAAAAGAATGGGGAAAAAATGAACCGGGGCTCAGGCAGTTGAATGATAACATGACGTACAATAACATGTGTGTCAAGGGAGTTCCAGAAAAAGAAGATAAGGGAAAGGGAGAAGAAAGAAAAAAGAGAGAAGATGCAAATAAACAAAATAAGATGTGGAAGGGGGTGAGGGGATGTAGCTCAAATGGCTGAGTGTCTGCCTCCCATGTACAAGGTCCCACGTTTGATCCCCAGGACCTTCTCAAAACTAACAAAGAAACAAATAACTCTTATTGGGGAGTAGATGTAGCTCAGTGGTCGAGCATCTGCTTGCCATGTTTCAAGGTCCTGGGTCCAGTCCCCAGGACCACCTAGGAATGAAAGAAGGAAAGAAAGAAAAGCAAGAAAGGAAGGGAGGAAGGAAGAAAGGAAGAGAGGGAGGGAGGGAGGAAGGAAGGGAAGGAGGGAGGGAAGGAGGGAGGGAGGGAAGGAAGGAGGGAAGGATGGAGGAAGGAAGAAAGGAGGAAGGAAAGAGGAAGGATGGAGGGAGGAAGGAAGGAAGGGAGAGAGGGAGGGAGGGAGGAAGGAAAAGAAAGAGGGGAAGTTATGACTTACCCCACAGAAATAAAAAGGATCATAAGAAGATATTATGTGAAACTGTATGCCAACAAACTAAACAACCTAGATGAAAAGGAAAGATTCCAAGAAATGTACAAACAACCTACATTGACTCTATAAGAAATACAAGAACTTAACAAACAAATTACATTTTAAAAGATTGTATCAGTCATCAATAATCTCCCAACAAAGAAAAGCCCAGGACCAGATGGCTTCACAGGTGAGTTTTACCAAGCATTTCAAGAAGAATTAACAATAACCCTGTTTAAATTCTTCAAAAAAAGCTAAGATGAGGGAAAATTACCCAAAACACTTTATGGCACCAACATCACCCTGATACCAAAGCGAAATAAAGATATTACAAGGAAAGAAAATTGCAGACCAATCTCTCTAATGAACATTTAAATAAAATACTTGCAAATAAAATCCAACAGTGTATCAAAAGAATTGTTCACCATGACCAAGTGGGATTTATTTCTGGTGTGCAAAGGTGGTTCAACATAAGAAAGTCAATTAACATAATACACCACATTAACAAAATTGAAGGAAAAAAAACACATGATCATCTAGATTGATGTAGAAAAGGCCTTCAACAAAATCCAGCATACTTTCTTGATAAAAACACTTCATAAGATAGGAATAGAAGGAAAATTCCTCAAATATGATAAAGGTCATATATGAAAAACACACAGCCAACATTGTACTCAGTGGGGAAAGGTTGAAAGCTTTCTCTCTAAGATCAGGACAAGAAAAGGATGCCCACTATCACCCTGTCAATATTGTGCTAGAAGTTCTATCTAGAGCAACAAGAAAAAAAAAAAAAAAAAAGACATCCAAATATAAATAAAAGAAGCAAAACTCTCACTATTCACAGATGACACAGTTCTACATTTAGAAAATTCAGAATGTTTACAACAAAGTTACTTGAGCTAATAAATGAGTTCAGCAAAGTGGCAGGATATAGGATAAACATGCAAAAATTAGTAATGTGTCTGTATACTCTGTATTGAACAATCTGAGGAGGAAATCAGGAAGAAAATTCCATTTACAGTAGCAACATAAAGACTCAAATACCTAGGAATTCATTTAACCAAAGAAGTACAGGATCTACATTCAGAAAACCATAAAACAATAATAAAAGAAATCAAAGAAGACCTAAATAAATGGAAAGATATTCCATGATCATGGATTAGAAGACTAAATATCATGAAAATGTCAGTCCTACCCAAAATGATTTACAGAGTCAATGCAATACAAAACAAAATTCCAAGAGCCTACTTTACAGAAGTAGAAAAGGCAATTACCAAATTTATTTGGAAGGGAATGGGCACCCTAATAGCCAAAAGTATTCTTTAAAAAAAGATTGATGTGGGAAGACTTTCTCTGCCTGACTTGAAACATAGTACAAAGCTATAGTGGTCAAAACATAGTATTGACATAGAAATAGACACATTGATCAATGGAATAGATTTGAGAGTCCAAAAATAAACCTTCATATCTATGGCAAACTTGTTATTTTTAAAACCCACCAAGCCCACATTACTGGCACCAAACAGTCTCTTCAGCAAATGCTACTGGGAGAGCTGGATATCTATAACCAAAAGAATGAAAAAGGACCCCTATCTCATTCCCTTTACAAGAATCAATTCGAAATGGATCAGAGGCTAAATACAAAAACCAGGACCAAAATGCTATTAGAAGAAAATGTCTTGTGATATTTCAAGATCTTGTGATAGGTGGTAGTTTCTTAAATGTTATACCCAAAGCACAAGCAAGTAAAGAAAAAATAGGTAAATGTGACCTCCTCAAAATTAAACACCTTTGCAGCTCAAAGACTTAATCAAAAGGGTGAAAAGACAGCTGACTCAATTGGAGAAAATATTTGGCAATATTCCAAATAAGAGTTTACTAGCCATGATATATAAAGAGATGCAATAATACAACAATAAAAAGATAAAATGGCATTTGTCCAAAGAAGAAATAAAAATGGCAAAAAAAATACATGGAAAAATGTTCAATATAACTAGTGATTAGAGAAATGCAAATCAAAGCTACAATGAGATCATTTCACATTTATTAGAATGGCCACTATTAAAAAGATAGAAAACTACAAGTGTTGGAGAGGATATAGAGAGGTAGGAACACTTATTCACTGTTGGTGGGAATGCAGAATGGTGTAACCACTGTGGAAAACTGTTGGGCATTTCCTAAGGAATTTGAATATAGATTTGCCATGTGATCCAGAATTATCACTCCTAGGTTTTTACCCAAAATAACTGAGAGAAGTGACATGAATAGAGATCTGCACACCAATGTTCACAGTGTTATCATTCACAATTGTCAAAAGATGGAAACAACCCTGGTGTTTCTGAATGGATGGATAAAAAACTGTGGTATATACACACAATAGAATATTATGCAGCTGTAAGAATAAATGATGTCATGAAGCATATAACAACATGAATGAATCTGGAGGACGTTATGTTGAATGAAGTAAACCAGACACAAAAGGACAAATACATTATATTGTGCTATAATGAGCTAAATATATTGTGTAAACTCATGAAGTTAATAACTAGAATATGGGTCATAATAAAATTAGAATGAGGTTAGAGAATGGAATGTGAGGGTTAACTTGTGCAGAACTGGTAAAAAGCTTGTGTGTTAATCTTTGGAAATGAATAGAAAAGGTGAAAGCACAACATAATGTTTGTATTAATAACTAGCAGAGCTAATGTATGGATATGACATTGGTTGAAATAGAAAATATAAGGTCATGTATATTAATAAAAGGAAAGCTAAAAAGTGTAACATGGGACTATATAGCATAGTAAAACTTCATGTGAAATATGGGTAATATCGCATATATGACTCTTTTTCTTTGAAACTGAACAAATGTTATGTATGTTAATGTTACAAGATATTATTATCAGGCAAAAAACAAAACAAAACACTAAGTGAAAGAAACCAAACACAAAGTACAACATATTATATGATTCCATTTATATAAAATGTAAATATAAATCAATTTATAGAGATGGAATTGGATTGGTGGTTGTGTAGGGTGGGGGAGGGATAGAGGGATTGAGAGGTGACTGTAAAGTGATGTGGAGTTTTTCTTTTAGGAGTAATGAAATTATTCTCAAATTTTTTTGTGGTGGTGAATGTACAACACTGTGATTATATTAAAAGGCATTGATTATACACTTTGAACGGATTGTATGATATGTGAATATATCTCAATTAAACTGATTTTTTTAAGTTCTTAGAGTAAAGCCATGAATTATAAAAATTACATCTTTGTTCTGAATATACCTCAAAAGGTATTATAATACAGGTTGTCATCTGCTTGATCAAATCATAAAGAGAAGTTTGTATGAATTCAATAGATGCTGCTTTAAAATGCAAAGAAATGTATGGGACATATTTTTTAAATTTACAATATAAAATTTTAACTCTTTTTTTAAAAAATTGGAGTGCTTACTGGTATAGAGTCCTCAGCATGTTGTAATGGCTGAGTTGTAGATGTACATGTTGAAAGTTGTCAAAGGACATGTAATGGACATATTGTTGATGTCCTTGGACAAGGGCTTAAAATCTCAGATCCCTTTTTCAGTGTTCAGAGAAACACTATGAGGACTGACTGAGCCTCAATCAATCAACCAGTTGAAGGATTGATTACATATAAAACCAGTGACACTTTGTAGGTTCTCAGTGTGTGTGAATTCTTTTCTATGCCAAATAATTTGTACTGAGGGTATCAAAAAGCAAGGCAGGCTGATTTGCTCTTAGTTCGACTCATTCTTACCATGCTTAAGATTTAATTCTATAATAATAATTGTCATTTTATTTACTTCTGATGTATCATATATGTACTAGACTTTAAGCATCTTTTCACAGTCGTTTCTGGATCTCTGTCTGGTGGTTCTAATTTCCAGGCACAATAGTAGGTATATTAGAATGAAGAAAATAAGCAGTGACCTTGGGATGAAATTTAACATATAGAATTGCCTACCTAAAATTCATTTTCCCCATCTTTCATTACTAATAGATCCTTGATTTTTTAAAAACTGAGGATTGTACTCAGATTGCCTCCTAGCTAAGGACTCAGCTCTTCTTGGTGATTTGTAAGTGGCAGTCTACCAATTGATATTTCTGGGAAAGTTATTGCTTTCCAGAATTAAAAGAACAAGATCATTCATTTGCTTTTCACTCTTCTGACCTGGAACATGATACTGAAGGTACAATGGCCAGATTGGACAATACTTTAAGAAAGAAGGAACAGGGAGACAGATGGGGACCGGTTGCTTGGAGTCACTCTTGAGTAGCTAGCCACACCAGCCCCAAACACTAGCTAGATATCTTTACCCCCACTCTGTTGGGGACTGGTGATTGTCTGTCCTTTAAAAACCATTGGCTCTCTGATACCTAATGCTGCTGGGGCTTGTAAAAAGGATCAACAGACTGGTGGTTGAGCTAAGAATGGAAAAACCAGTTGGGCAGCCTACATTTCTTCTGTGTTGCATGCCAGTAAGATACAACAGAAAGCAGTTGAGCTGGGTATTTACTGGAAAAAGTGGATCTCATCAGCAAAAAAGATGTAGGGTGGTGGTAGGCAGGGGGGAAGACAGAGCCAAAGCCAGATATCCTATGCAGGGAAAATGGAGTAGAGAGACTCAAAAAGGCCCCCAGAAATACCCATTATTTGTGCCCCACAGAAAAGCCAGGATTTCAACACCTGCCACATGCAGAATTCTGATACACGGAATTAGCCTGAGAATCATCAAAATCAGCAGCAGAGGAAATTACACCATAATCAAGGGAAAGGACAGAAGGAACTTTGTCTCCACTCTCCTTTCTCTCTGCCTCAGCAGCCAAGCAACTAGAAGAGAAAAGGCTAGGACTTGTGAGAGCATCAGCATATGCCCCGCCTCACATCCACAGCAAGTTGCTAGAGGCACAGGCCAGTCTAGCCTGTAGCTAGAGATGGTAGGAGAGGATGGAAGAAATAATTTGCAATAAGAGAAGAGACTAAAGGTTTAAAATGAATAAGATATATTCCCAAGAACTTGAAGAAGACAAAATATAGGGGAAATTTTATACAATTAGGTCAAGATACATTAAAAAAAATTAAGCAAGGGGAATTCAATACAAGAGCAGTTGCAAAGATGGGGGAGGATGTCAGTGGGGAAAAAAAATTAAACCAGCTCATGTATCATGAATACAAATAAATAAATAGGACTCCTAGATAAAACAGTGTATTAAGTAACCATCATTAATAGTTTAAAAAATTGGTGAAAAGGGCTATGTTTTATGAAGGAAATGTAAAGGGTGTGATGAGAGCTTGCAAATAGATCTAGTATAGAGTGCTGGTGATAGACAAGAGACAGGAGAGATGCACCCTGAGGGTGGCAGAAGGAGGGTTCTGTGGCTGTGGTTGGGAAGGACTGAGGCTGGGAAAAATGTGTACTCCTGTTTGAGGAATCAAACAAAGGCCTGGAGTACAGAGTTTGAGAAGCAGGCTAGAGCAGCACAAGAAGATATTGAAAAGGTAGAGAGATAACAAAGCTGGAAGATTCACTTGAGTAAAAGGGAGTTATCTAACCTGTCTACCAGGTCCAACCGGGTAGAAACTAGAAGCTCCTGTCAAGCATGAGAGCACAAAAAGTGTCCTCTTCCTTTTCCTCCTCTGGCAAATGTAGCAGTTAAGTTGTCAATTGCCTGCAGGATTTTGGAGAATTTCAAATGAGCCTTTCAGTTGGCTCAGCCTCAGGACCTCTTGGACCCAGTTTACTTCTGGACTTGTCCTCCTCTGAATGTACAGCCACCAGGGACTTAGCCTGCTGTGCTTTCTTTTCCAGGGCTGCCATGCCTCCTGTCTAAGCAGAAAGCATCTATGACCCTCCTGCTCTGTCAGCTTCTGTAGATCAGAGATGTGCTGGTTCAGATACAGCAGAAAAACTTCAGAAGGATTTTCCAACGCTGGATTGAACCTTGGAGGTAGCCTTGCTTTTGCCTTGTGTCACACATGGTGTGTAAGCACCAGAAAGGAGAAAACATCATAGTTGTGCCCTCTTCTCTGTCCCCTTTCTGAAGTGATGATGCTCACATATGCAATTTCCCCAGCCTCCTCTTATTCTAGAAATATTGGCTCCCAATCCCATTCCAGCTACCTGCAGGGCAATTTCTAGGCCCATTTCTAGCCAGCTGGACTAAACCTAAATTCATTTTGAGGATAATTTTCTGAAGACAAGGAATGAACTCTGTGCAATTCAGCAGATATGTGACAACTCCTCAAATAGTCACACCCTGTTAATTTAAGTCAATTTCATTCATCAGCTACCAGGCAGGAGGCCAGAGAAAGTCCAAAAGATTAACACGGAACTCATTTGTGAATTTTTGGAAACAAAAGAAACACTTACCCCAACCTCTGGCGGTGGATCTTTATGGTCAGGTAGGACACTGGTTCGGACCTATGGAGAGAAACCCAATTTCTACATGACTTAGGAGTAGAAGCAAGTGCAGAAGCAACACGCAGGGGCTGGGGTTCCATTTCCTTCATTTGACATCTAGTCAGATTCCAAGGTTAATGATTAATGAAGCTACCTGGGTAAAACCCCTGCTGAGCCCAAGGAAGCTGTCCTTGGCTTCCTAAACTTCCTGATTTTTCTAAGGAGACAGACCTGCATGGATCTTCACCCCATTTCCTCAAAAAGCATTCGACATTCAAGGAAAAGGATAGAGATGGCATGAAGAAAGTAATTCTATGTGTGTCCACCAAATATTTATTCTTGAATAAGCATCAAAATCTACACGCTTTATAGGATAACCCTCTCACTTGAGGATTCTGGGGTCAAATTTCAGTACCATCTCGAAAAGCAATTCTCAACTAGGGAAGGGGTAATAGTAGAAAACAATCAGTCATCTGGGGAATCTTTTCATAAGTTCGAAAAAGCGTTTCAAGTGATATATTAACTCCTTAGATAATAAGGAGACATATCTTCTGCTGACCAGTGATTCTCAATTCTGGCTATACCCTAGAATCTCCGTGGAAACTTGTCAAACTATTGGCACTACTCCTTGCCTCCAGATAGTCTCATTCTGATACAGATACTGAGTCTATGTTTCTCTATTTAAGAAAAATGTTACAAATGAAAAGCAATGATGAGTCTCTTTCTCATTTCAGAAAAAGCTAGTAAAAGCAGAAACAGTAATAAAATCTAAATCTAGTATATCTTAATTTGTAGGGAAGAGAGAAACAAGTAAAATGAATACAGAGCAATATACAAGCACATCCTGTTTAATTAGGGGGTAGGGGATTGCAGGGGGGTAGGGGATTGCAGGGGAGAACAGCAATCTAGAAACACGGAATGAATCAGTTTAAAGAGTCGTTTTGACAAGATCCCTTTGGACTAGCAATCATGTTTCTCTTCAGATCTTAAGTCCTGGCATAATTGACCATACCAGGTCAATTATTCCAGGTTGAAGGGATGCTTGTAATATTCCTAATGTCAAAATGTTTGAACCAGCTTCTAATGGCCTGCTGATCTTTAACACGGTTTGCATTTCCTTCATAAGAGCCTCAAGCCATGGAAAGATGTGCATTTTAGCTTCCAGCTCAATACTCTTTGTTTCTTTATGGCAGATCCAATGCTATCACTTGCCCAATTTGTCAGTCCTTATGACTCAAAATTGTTCACCAGAGCACAAAATAAATGACAGGAGATACCCCAACAGAGTAAACAACACAATTTACAGAACACACTCAACAGAGAATAGCTTGACAGAGCACTCACTGCTTAAGAACATTTACAGTTTGGTAGTGCTTTAATATTTTTTGGCCCCAGAATGTTCAGATGTACCATTTAATAATACCTGAGAGTCATCAGCTGACATCAAAGGAGGAGACGACTATATATTAACAGTGGGCTGTAATGGACTGTGTTTATATGTGATTGTGTACATATTTACATGCATATATAGTGAATAAATATATTTCTTTATACATGCAACACATATACACATATGTATATGTGTATGTACATTATTTTAAGAAAGTATTTTAGTGGTGAATAGTAATGTTATCCAAAAAAATAGACTTGAATATAGAAATAAAGTGAAAGTTAGAAATTGATGAAGGTCAATATACTTATAATTGCATAAACTACTTGATTCAGATATTCTTTCTGTTTTTTTAATTGTGTGATTTTAGAGTAATACTGACAATCCTTGCAACATGGTCCATTTAATCCCTAAATTTATATTAATTTTGTAGTAGAATGCTTAATCCTGAAGAGAATGAACTACAGAGGAAAAAAAAAAAAGATTCTTTATCCTAAAGTTGTATACTATGCAAAAAGTCAAAAGATGCTCACAAACTAGTTTGCCATATTCAATGTGTGAGTGTGAGAGAAAGAGAGACAAAGAGAAAGAGAGACAGGGGCTGGGAGTGGGGTGGACAAAGAATAAACTTCACTTTACATAAAGATAAGCATTTCTGAAAAGCACATGCATGTTACATTTATCTAAACCCTCTAGGCATGTTTTAAATCACTAGTAGAGCTCTAAAATTAGAGGAACTAAAAGTCAAAATTTTTGTAAGCCTATTTGAAAATTTATGTCAGCATTTCATATGGAACATTTGTTTACATCAGGATATGTGTACAGTTCTGAAACTTATATTTAAGGTCAATACTTACTGGTATTATGGTATGTGGTTACACATCAATTATGTTTTCTTGTGTAAGATGTAGCCCTTACTACAAGAAATACAAACTAGGTTTTAAGCACTGCACTTGCCAAGAATAAGGCCCTATTCTTTCTCTTTGGGGCGTCAGTGTCTAGTGGGTAGGAAAGATGTTCAAACAAGCTAGTAGCAGGTAATAAGTGCTGTGAGGGAAGCACAGCCCTGTTCCTATGGGCATTCAGGGTGAGGAGTAACTAATTTGGCCTCCAAGTGACAGAAGAGGCTTCATAGAAAAGGTGGCCTGGATTTTGAAGCATAGATAGGAGTTTAAGGCAAGGAAGGATATGAGAAACACATGCCATGGAGCTGTAAAAGCCCAACTGCTTTCAGGAAAGAGTGAGTTTTCTGATGACTTGCTGTCACATGGAGTCCTGCTGGGAAGTGGTTAGAGTTAAATAAGTCTAGGGAGATAAGGTGGGACCGTTCCTGAAGAGGGCTATGTATTATGCTAAGTAATCTGGGCTTTATATGATTTCCAAGTGATAGAAAATCAGGAAAGGAGTTCAGGTGGTGGGGTGACATGCTCATACCCCCTTGAATCATCCCAACTCTGCCCTGAGTGGCCTTGGGAGAGTTATTTAGCTCTTATCTTTAACATGGAGCTGATAATAAACCCCAGGGTTGCTGTTAGGATTACATGCTTTCCAGCACACAGAATAGCACTGTTAGGGGAGTAAACTGTGTCCCCCCAAAAGAGATGCTTAAATCCTAATCCCTGGTCCCATGAACACGACCTTCCTTGGAAATAGGGTCTTTGAAGATGGGATTAGTCAATAGGAGGCCAAACTGGATCGGGGTGGGTCCTAAGCCAATATGATTGATGTCCTTGTAGGAAGAGAGATTTTCAGACAGACAGACACAAGGAAAAGGCCAAGTGACAGCAAAGAGTGAAGCGCGGCAGCTTCAAGCCAAGGGACACCGACGATGGCTGGCCAACTCCAGGAGCCCCAGAGCGGGTCTGGGAGCGTGCCCCGGCCAGCACCATGCGTTCAGACTTCTGGTCTCCAGAACGGAAACAGTATGTGTCTGTTGTTTTAGGGTACCTGGTGTACCCTAAAAATAGAAGACAAGTACCTGACAAGAGAGGGAAAGAGGGAGGATGATGGAGAGGAATAGAGACAGGGAAGAAAGGGGGAGGTAGGGGAGGAAGGGAAAGACAGAAAAAGGAAGGGAGGGAGAGACAGTGAGGTAGAAGAAAGGAGGGAGGGAGGGCTATGTCACTGGAAAAATAAACCCTAAACGGATTTAGAAGCGCCCTCTTGAAGAAACAAGGGATGCAGCAGGGGTTGTCACTGCAGCATTCAGAATATTCCAGGTCACTAGCAATGTCATGCCTCCTGAGAATTAGCGGCTTTCCTGGGAAATTCATTTGTCCTTTTATGGTCTTATCAGATGCTCTTATCCCTGGCTTTTCTCTCCCATACCCCTTGTCTCCCTTCCTGGAATGAAATAATGTCTGCCTGACTACACACTTAAAGTTCTTGTAGACTCCTTTTGTCTAGCCTTTTATGATATCAAATAAAGCAAGGCAGACCAATTAATAGGCATGATCATGTTGAAGATTATATATTCCAGCCTGCCTATTTCTTAAGATACATGTAAAAGAAGTTAATTAAGTACAAAATTCTACATATTAAATTTACCTCAAAAAGAAAAAAAAAAACAAACCAGAATGAGTAGCCTACAGTGAATGATACTCATTCTTTTATCAAATCTCTATAGACTAATTCACAAACCTTGCTCATTCCCAAGCAAGAGGCTATTTGGGCTACCATTATGGCTGCAAATACAGCCCTTCAATGCCCAAATCTACAAGAAAGGACTCCTGAAACAAGTCGACCTTGTTACAAAGAGCATGGGTACTGCTGTCCTGAGAAAGGGCAAAGGTGGCAGGTAAGGACTGCCCTACTTTGCACAGAAGAGTAGCTGAGAATGAGGGAGAGCAGCTGCCTGAAATGCTCATACTTTGCTGGGGGTCCACATCCAGAGGAGGGGAGGCCTTGTTGCCATAAGTCTGTCCAAGAGAATGGCACTGTCTGACTCATACAAGGGAATCTCCACACAGCTCAGAGAGAGGCGCAACCTCCTGGGCAGGCTCAGGGAGAAGGCAGAGAGGGAAGGTAGTGGAGTGTGTGGTAAGGCAGGGAGAGAGCCTGGGTCCTCTTAGTGTATTATTGTCACATCCGGGAAAGTCTCTGATAATGAACGTGTCACTAAAGCTCATACTTTTACTAATAAAAATGTTACTCCAATTCTATAGGTATATCAGATTAGGATATACAATACCACCACCACTTACACGTTCCACTTGGAATGAGACATAGAACTGCCTTAACATTCAAGCACGTGAAAAGCTGTCTGCGACAGCAATGTCTAGCTCCTTTCATGATATGGAATTATCTGGACGGAATCTGCCCAGGTAGGATTATATTTCCAAGCTTCCCTTGTACCCTGGTGTGACCAACGAAATGTCCTGTAAGCAATGTTGCCGCATCCCTGCTGGGTTTTTCAGAAGTGAATGTAATGCAGCCTCTCCACTGTCCAGTTACCCTTCCAATATCCAAAAGTAGAGGTATTCAGGTCCTAGGTGTTTACAGAGCTGTGCCTGGATTCTAAAATCACCACATGAAGGAAAGCCCTCCACCAATCGCTACCAGTATTTGATTGCTACATAAACATATTAGTTTTCTGTTGTGTAATCACTGCAAACTAAGCTACGTAAAACAAGTGTCATGGATTAGTTCCCACTTCAATAGATCAAAAGTCCAGGCATGGCAAGCCTGGGTTCTCTGCTCAGGTCTCACTAGGATGAAATCAAGGTGTCAGCCAGCTACGTCCTCCTTTGAAGGCTTGCCTAGGCACATTTCTGCTTCCAAACTCCCTCAGGCTGTGGGCAGAATTCACCTCCTTGCAGCTATAGGATCAAGGGCCCAGTTTATTGATGACTCTCAGCTGGAGACCTCTCTGTACTCCTAGAGTATCTGCACTCTTTTGTCACATGGTCTCTTTCATCTTAAATTCAGCAGCAAAGTATCTCCTTTCCAACAAATCCTTTTCATACAGAATCACTGAATTCAGAAGAACCTCCTTTAAGAATTCACTTGATTGGGTCAAGCTCTTCCCAGAAAAGCTCCCTTTCTTAAGTCAGCTGTGCTACATAACATGACCTTATCAGAAGAGCACACTCCATTATAAACAGAACCAGGGCTTACGCACGGTATATAACTATGGGGTGGTAATCTTGCGGTCCATCTTCGAATTCTACCTATGACAATGTTCAAAAATAAGCTTGCATTGCATTGAGAAACTGGAATTTGGATGTTTACATTTGTTTCAGCAGCCAGCATCATTCAGACTCCATACTTGTCTTTTTTTATTTTTTTATTTTTTTAAGGAAGTATCGGGCATTGAACTCAGGACCTGGTATTTTGGAAGCAGGCACTCAACCACTAAGCTACATCTGCTCCCCAATGGGAATTAGTGTTTTGCTGTTGTTTTGTTTTTTCATTTGTTTGTTTTTAGGAGGTACTGGGGATCAAACCTGGGACCTTGTACATGGGAAGCAGGTGCTCAGCCACTTGAGCTATATCCTCTCCCCTCCACATCTGTCATAAATGAAAATTTAGTTTCAGTTTATAGTTATGGAGAAATTAAAGCACGGTAGCTAATATTAAATCCTAATTCAGTAATAATTGCTAAGGTAGCATTCATGTATTAAGCACTTGTGATTCAGCCACTATTATGAGCACTAGTGATCCCAGAGTATAAGAGATTAAGATGAGAAGTGATTTCTTGCCCACAAGCAACGAAGATTACATTGTTCAGAGTCAAAATGTCTAATAATAATTGCAAAGAATACTCAGTTGACTAAAACCTATCATTGACTCCCAGATATTGATTTTATCATTTATTAGCCTTTATTCTTGGTGGAGAAAGGTATCCATGTGCAAACCCAAGTAATTTAGATCACAGAATCTTAGAGATGGAACAGACCTTAGATGGAAAAACTACCTATGTAATATAGAAATTTCATCTGAAATATCTCTGAGAGGCACATCTAAAATTTTTCCTGAACATGCTTCAGCCCTAGTTCGCTATCACACTTAGTATTTTAGAGGCAGTGCTGCAAACTCACATGCTAGAAGGTAGAAGATCTGTGATCAGATCTCATATTTTGTAAAGATAAGGAAAAAATTGGAATTATTTTTGTACCATCATATGATTGAAAAGTTTTGGTAACCAATGTGGATCTAAAACACTCTGGGTCAACATTGTAAAGACAAAAAAAAAAAAAGTCTGTAAGTAGGAAATAGCTTGTGCGCCATTGGTGTGTGGTTATGTTACTATCACCTTGGCATTGTGGTTCTGTGATTACGGCAGAGCAGTGGACTTCCTTAATTCCTGTTCTCTGCTCAAGTACCCGTCAGCTGTGTGGACCTTGGGCATATTACCTACCATGTCTCAGGCCATTTTCCTACTGTATAGAAAGGGGAAATAAAAGAGAATAATTCAGTGGGACATCAGAGAAATAAGAGATGAGCTGTATAGAGTATGTATCAAAAGTGAATAAGAACAAAAAATAAATAACAACAAAGTGAGTAAGGGGTGAGCATGTAGCTCAGTGGTTGAACACCTGCCCTTCATGTACGAGGTCCCAGGTTCAATCCCCAGTACCTCCAAAAAATAAAAAGAAGAGAAAAAAAGTGAATAAGAAGTATATATGTATATATATTAAGAGCTCAAAAAGTTAACTAATTAAGGTAAACGAATATGATAAAGGGCAAAATTTTTAACATTGAGCTAATATCTTTATCTCTATAGCCATACCTGTCTATTTCAGTCAGAGATCTAAGCTCTTTTTTTGAACAAAAAAGAAAAATTCTAACTAGTTTTCTGGAATTGAAAATAGGTTGAGCAAAATTCCTTCAAATATCAATAATGGGCAAATATGAACTCTTTTGCAAGTAGGTTATTATTATTATTCATTTTTCACCAGAAACATGCCTGGTAAATAAGGGGGAAGGTGTGTCAAAATAAAACCACTACTATTTTAAGAACAAATGTTGCTCTTAACCTTGATTACACATGAGATTTATTTACCTGGAACATGGATTTTTAAAAATGCAGATTCCCAGATCACATCCTAAACTACTTAAATCAGAATATCCTGGGTTATGGTCCAGGAAGAAGCATTTTTTAAAGATTCATCACTTGATTCCAGTGTACAGCTAAGTTTGAGAATTACTGTTCTAAAACAAATGAGACTGTTTTTCTTATGAGTGTCCTACACTAGCTCTGAATTCTATGAGAAATCTCAAAAATGTGTTGTGCAATTATCAAGCTACTAGAATAAGGTTCCCTTTGAAAAAGACCAATAGAAAGTTAACAAAATCAGAATTGGAAGGGATTTTTGACATATTTAGTCTGTGCACTAATCATCCACTGGTATGTTGCTGTTCAGAAGGATAGTCCTCAGACCATGCCCTAAAATCTTGTTAGAAATGCAGAGTCTCAGGCTCACCCCAGACCTACTGAATCATTTTAAGAGTCTCCAAGTAATTCCTATGCACATTAAAGTTAGAGAAGCTCTGGTCTAGACGACTGCTTATGAGTGAAATGGACCACAGATGAGAATTACAGATTTTCTCTGGCAGCAAACATGTCTCATATAAGAAACGGGATTTATTCCTTTGGTGATGAAACTATTTCATAATTTTTTAAAATGTCTGTGGTCTCCAGATTCTGTCTTCCAGCAGAGTGAGTTGCTTCTTTTCCTTTGTTAGACACGTAGTGATGGGGGTTCCTCTCTTCAATCCAGTCGGGTTGCCCTGGGCTAGAAATGTGGTAAGACATTCTATCTGTGGTTCATTCCTATTTCTAGGCTATTGTTCTTCAGGGCTTTCAACTGAGAGCCTGGCCAGATTTTGCTTCTCAACCCTGAAAAAAATGCAGAGGTTTTCAGTATGACCCAGAGCTTCAGAATCTGCCAAATGTCTACAGAGAGATACCAGTCATGAGTATCTCTTTGGTTTCCAAAATTATTAATATTATTTCGGCTCCATGTGAAAACCAAAATATCTGCTGTTTCCCTGTCTTCTGGCTGTGACCTTCTGTTCAGCAAAGACTTGATCCTCAGACTCTAGCTATGATGTGGGCTATGGGTGGAAGGCTCTTTGTCTCTTCAGAGATAACTAAATTGTTTGACTTGTGGGTGTGAAACGGTAAGAGGCTGCAGTCCTGCTCTTAGGGACCAGCAGGCTCCAGTCCCAGGAAATGTTTAACAAAGCAAGGGCTATAAACTTTAAGTATTTAGGGGAAATGCAAAAACCAAGGCTTATCTAAAATGTCTGGAGTCCTTGCTAAAAGCTTACCTAAGATGTGAAAGAGATATATGCTAATTGAAGCCTATTGAGAACTGAAACAAAGGGACCATTTGGCCTTTCCTCTCTGTATAAAAGACGTTTGAAAATCTTGTTCGGGGCTCGGGATTCAAACTGAAAGCTCCCGAGTCCGGCCGGCCGTCAATAAACCATTTTTCCTTCTCAAAATCATTCCTGAGTCCTGGCCTCTCTATTCTCAAATAATTGAACTTCTCTTAAATTCCACAACATTAATGGCGACCACGAAGGGACAATAAATGAAGGCCAGAGACGGTAGCATTTTGCTGCCCCTTCCAAATCCCCGAGGAAGCCGGGAGGACTCGGGTGAACCCCAAATCTGGGCGCCCCTGGATTAAATTTAATCCAGAAAAGATGTGGGCTCCACCAGAATCTTCCCGACAAAATCAAGGGGCAATGGAAGGTCTGAAGAGAAAGATTCTGGGAACGAAAAAGAGCTCCGAACATGGAAGAAGGTAAGACTCCCCGGGTGAGCAGAGTCTGGAAGGCCCTAGCTTTAATTGCTAGGAAGGGGAGGCTGATCACCTCCCGAGAGAACCCTAGTAGCCCCAGAAGGCTGGGGGGAAGCCGTTCTCTCTAGGCTTGGGAAAAGGAGGAAAACCGGGGAAAAGCCCTGGTGTTTTGGGTTTGTCTAACTGCATGTTAGAATCTGGTACTGGTCTTATATCCACTAAAGGAGTGGAGTCTCGATTTTAATAGGAAGGGTATTTATAGGTTCGAGTCCTAATATCCTGGAAATTGGTCTAGATTAAGGAAAACAAAACTTGGTTACAGGAAAATGGATCGGCTTTTCTGGTGGAGCTTGGTCTGGGTGTAAAGTTTAAACAGTGGAAAAGTCTAGCTGAAATCTTTTGTTATGGTGCTAATTTGTGAATGAATTTGCTTTATACCAAATGTTAAGTGTTCTGAGGTTTGTGATGGCTGTGGGGGCAGCCGTGGTGAAAATAAATATATAAACTTGTGAGTCAGATTAGTGACCTTTGTGCTTCTGTCTGTGTCAGCTCAATGTTAGTGTTGGAGTTGTGTCCTTACATGAAGTAGAATTACAGCTGAGCTGGAGCCCTCCCTTGCCATTGGCAAGGGGGTGAAATGATTCTGGGGCAAAAGCTGAGGAGTCTAGATGTTTGTGCATGTTCTGGTGTCTTGTCTCTGGTCTGGCCCTTTGCCGGGGCTTGGAGGCCATCTGTGTCCGCGCCAAGCACCCAAGTCTGTTGGGAATGTCCCAGTCAGGGCGGCTGGGTTCCTGGGAGAGTTGCCAAATTTGAGTAGGTTCTGTGTGCCCATTTTGGCTGAAAGCTGGAAAGGGGGGAGCGGCTTGCCCCTTTCCAGTGAGTCCACCCTTCTATTCATAAGCCGCATTCCTGTTTGTTGTGCACCCGACTGCCTGGAAGGGGGGGAAGTGAAGGAGGTGAAAAGCAGAATCAGAATAAATGCAGTAAAGTTCCCTCCTTAGGGTGTCAAAGCCAAAATACGTTTGCATTCTGCTCAGGTTCTTAGAAGGTATTGTAGTAACCTTAAGTAAGAGAATGTGTTCTGTGAAGGTAAACTTTGTCTTAAGGGTATAAATATAAAGTTTTACAAAGCATTGTTTAAGGTATTTAAGTGGCTAATTGCAGAAAGTCATTATTTAACAAAACTGAATTGATAATAATAATAATAAAAGGCAATTTTATAACAAACTTATTCGGCAGCCAATCTCCCCTGCCAACTTGCTTCCAAAAAAACTGTTTCTGGTATTACATGCTACTAAGTATTTAAAGTGAAGAAAAGTTCATTATTTTAACAAACTTGTTTAGTATTAATGGCAATTATATGTTGTAAGAAGTTTGCCTGGTAACTCAGTATGTGGGATATATGGAATGTGTTTTTATGGTTAAGGAAACAGAAGATGATTTTGTCCTAAGATAAAATGATTGATTATTGGAAAGAGTAGAGTGTGGGACAGAACCTGAATGAATACTGAAAGTGTAGAAGGTTTGTGGAAGAGAAATTTTTATGATTAAATTGAGTAAGATCAATATATAAAGAAAATCATTTATCAATAGCTTCTTGTGCTTTAACCTCATCATATCCTCAATGTTTGAAGAAGAGTCTTACCTCTTTTAAAAGAACATTTTATGTTCTAGAAATCAAATCCTGAAAAGTAGCCTTTTATTTCAAACTAACTGCAAGAGATTTATTCTTTCACTTTAAAGGAAAAATTAAAGTAATGGTTAAGTTCATTTAATATGTTATAAGTTGAATGAAAGGTATTTAAAGGTGTTATAAAATTAATAGGTTTTAAAAAATTAATAAAAACTGTAACTAAGAGTTAAAATCATTTATAAATGCATTTATATTGTAAAACAGTGGAAAGACAATAACTGAGATTATAGCTGGGTGAATTTAGCCTGAAACTATTATTTAAGTGTAAATTCTACACTAACCTTTCCTTTGTTTATGGTTGCTTCAGGCCTAACCTCGCCCTTTGCCTTTGCCTGTGGTTATTTCATAATTGAGAAGAGCTGGGACATCACTGTCTCCTCTTCTGGTATTAGTAACCCTTTCTCTCATGAATTCAAGTGTAAACTAAATAAATGGCTGCCTGATAGAATAAGGTTAAATGACCACTGGAGTTTTATTATCTCCAAAACCAAAGGGGGGGGAGCAGGTAAAAACTAAAATGGTTGGAATGTGATAGAAGAAGCAGTTAAATCAAACTTTTGCGTGGGAAAGTTAAATCTCAGATAAGCTGTAACTTCTGAAGTATCCAATCTATGGAAAAACAGGAAGAGCTTGCATGCTAGGCTTAGGGGTATAAATTGTGTCATTTTTCTTTGTTCGGGGCACCAGCCATATCTGGCTCTGCGCCCCTTCTTGCAAGATTGAGAATAAAGTATTTTCTTCTCCACAATCTGGTGAGCCTTATTTTCTTCCAGAAGATTTCTTTCCAACAAAATAAGGTAATTAGTGGCTCTATTAACAAATTTCAGTAAGAAAAGGAAAGTCCATAAAAACTATGGAGAGATCTTTCCTGGGTTATGATTTTAAAAAATTAAGTAATTGTGTAATGTGTTTTGAAACCTGGAAGTCAGTATGCATGTGTTTTAAAACCTGGTAGTCAGTTATGCTTTTAAATTAATAATTTTCATAACTTAAAGAAAAGAAGTTTTTAGCTTCCTGTAAGGGAAAAAGAGAACATTCCTTGCATAAACTATTATGGTTTCAATTTTATTTAACTTGAGTGTAATCTCCCATAGTTAATTTATAAACTAAATTAACATATGTACAAATCTTTACGGTAATGAAAATTGTAAGTGAAAATTGTAAGTTCACATTGGTGAAATTAGGCTAAAGGGAAAAGATTGTAGATATGCTCTCTTAAATAGAGAGTAAATTTCTTTCATTGGTAATTGTAATTTAGTAAGTTTATTTAAACATGAGGTGTCTAGTCAATGCGGTTATAGTCAATTATAAAGAGTTTGTAAAACATCTTCCAAACTGAAAATGTTTAAATAATTCTAGTTGTAGAAGTCATTGTTAACTAAAGAAACTTAGATTGGTATTGGTAGCAGAAATAACTTCATGATAATAAACCTGTCTGAAGGCCACTGCAAAATACACATTTAAGTAAATGGTAATAAAAGGTTGTCTTGATTCTATTGGAAATATTCTGTTTTCATTCTAACAATGAAAAATAATATTTTTCCTCTATTACTAAAGTGAAGTACCTACTGTTATCTTCATAGTAAAATTGTGTAAGTAGATGGTCATTTGATATATGTATTGCGTTAAGTTGTTTAAAATATATATAAAACAAGGAATAGACTTTAACATTGTCAAACTCTTGTGCATTCGAACCAGGCCTTGTATACATTACAGGTGGCCTCTCCATGTGAGTTGTTGGCTGGGCTGGTCACTGACCCCTCAATTGAAAATATGTGCTATATCAGTCTCTGGTTCTGCTCCTGAAGTTGATGGAAACTATATTGCAGTTTCAAGCTCCTGCAGCCAATAATGACTCGGTACAGCCAAGTGTACAATGGATATCGCTTCCAGACTGGCACTGTTCCATGGTGCCAGAGAGCGCTATGCACCAGGCTAGTAGAATACTGGAAAATCTCTGGAATACTGGAAGGATGCTGCAACTTGCTCACTGCGTTGAAGAACATGCTAAGTGGAGCCATGATACCAGGAGACTGTAAGTAAAACTTAAACAATTGGCATTATGGCCTGCTTTCATGGAGAGATAACATGTAAAGTATTACAAACCTGAAACTCAAAACTAATAATGGCAACTCTGAATCCTTATGCATTAAGTAATACATTAGTTAATATTAAGTGCTGTACTTTTATCCTGTACTAAATATATGCCTAATAATTGTAATGTTATCTTTTCTATTTTGGATCAAGTGCAGAAGTATATTAGACATGTTAAATTCCTGGTAAAATCATTTTCTAAACAGTTAATAACATGTCTATAGAATAAGGTGGCAGTCTCAGCCAGTCTCAAGTTAGCAAAAGTGAGGCTTGCTTGCTGATGGTGAGTCACCTATTGAACAAGTCAAAATTGCTAGAAATTGTACAATGAAAACCAAGGTGTAAAAATCTTTATTCTGTAGTTCTGATCACTCCCACAGGTGAAAACTAAGAGTATTTCCAAATTAGTGTTCTAATCCTGCGTGAAGCCAGTTGCCCAAGGAGTGCCAGTTCACCAGGAGCATCTGACAGAGCGAATGAGTGTCAATCACTGAACAGCTTGGAATGTGTCTTCAGACAAAGCTAAGTGTCTGTTGCAATTTCTCTCTAAAGATGGATAACTTAAAAAAGAATATATATGCTGTTCCCACCAGCTTTTAAGGAATGCCATCTTTATAGGCATCTAATCTTGTCTATCTCTGTAATCCAATGTGTCCTCTTTTAAAAACGGGTATTCCAAATTTTTAATTAAGTTTGTTTCTTTCAGAGTGAACATCTTATTAACCATATGAAAACTTCATCCAACTTCGTACAGAATGCCAGATCCATCTTCCTCCAGTTAGAATAAATTAAAGAGTTTTTACACCTTATTAGGCAATGACTACAGCCCATGGCCAGCAGGAAGCAGTTACAGAAAAGAGATCGTCTCCCTTCAGCACCCCTTTTAAATTAAAGGTGTAAACTCTTTAAGAGTAAAATAAAAGTAATAGATGGATCTGGAACCTGACTGGAAATCCACGTGAGTGCCAGTGGCAGCAGAATAACTGCGGGAGGCCCCTGCCCAAGATTCTGCTGTCCAGAATGAAAAGTTCTAAACTTCTAAAAACGGTCCTTGATGCTGTACTAAAGACTGATAAATAATCAGTCAAGACAACAAACAGTCATCCACCTCATAGCTACAACAATAATTATGCCAAAGCTTAGCAAGTAAACTTTGACAAAGGGGGGGAATGATGTGGGCTATGGGTGGAAGGCTCTTTGTCTCTTCAGAGATAACTAAATTGTTTGACTTGTGGGTGTGAAACGGTAAGAGGCTGCAGTCCTGCTCTTAGGGACCAGCAGGCTCCAGTCCCAGGAAATGTTTAACAAAGCAAGGGCTATAAACTTTAAGTATTTAGGGGAAATGCAAAAACCAAGGCTTATCTAAAATGTCTGGAGTCCTTGCTAAAAGCTTACCTAAGATGTGAAAGAGATATATGCTAATTGAAGCCTATTGAGAACTGAAACAAAGGGACCATTTGGCCTTTCCTCTCTGTATAAAAGACGTTTGAAAATCTTGTTCGGGGCTCGGGATTCAAACTGAAAGCTCCCGAGTCCGGCCGGCCGTCAATAAACCATTTTTCCTTCTCAAAATCATTCCTGAGTCCTGGCCTCTCTATACTCAAATAATTGAACTTCTCTTAAATTCCACAACAGCTATACCAAGAATCTAAAAACACCCGTACATAAAAAACAGTATTTTAAGAGCCTAAGCATCAATTTACCACTTCAACTAGAGCCTTGTCTTTGCCTGATTTACAGCCCTTCTCCCTACATCATTTTGAAAAGTTCAGAAAGAGCCATTAGGTTTGATCTGGATTGAGCATATGCTGAAATATCTTTCTAACCTTGAAAAAAATGACATAAAATTTATCACTGATAAAGATAACAGAAACAATAATTTCAGAGGCACCTCTATTATTATATTTTACTGTCTTATCTTATTTAATTCTTAGAGCTCTAAGTCATATTATTATTGCATTGTCCATTTTACTGATGAAGGAACTGGGTTTCAGAAAAGTTGGTAATTTACACAGTGTTATTTCAATAGCAAGTAGCAGAACAGGCATTAAATTGTCTGCTCCCAAAGTCCGCATCCCTTGCATGATATAGCAGGGTTTTTTTTTTTTTCCTGAGGTACAGGAGCTGGGGTTTGAACCCAGGACCTTGTATGTGGGAAGCCAGTGCTCCACCACTGAGCCACATCAGCAACCCTACAGCATGCTTCTTGAGCCCAGCCTGATGGTGAATTTAATTGTCCTCCTAGGGATAACTAATGAGAGTTTAAAAACCAAAAATCTATTAGCCTCAGGGAATAGAAACAGAAACAATTTATCACATTGTGAGACTCAAAACAACATCCTTCCCTACTAACAGTCCCCAATTAAGACCACGGTCATGAGTTAATGAACAAGCCATTAGACAGAGAACAGTAATATCAACACCAGCCTATGTCTATTTATCTGTTGCTCACTGAAAGTCATTAGCTGCAACACTGTAAGGCTAAATAATTTCTAGGTGGATTTAAAACAGAACTATTGTGGTACTGCCTGGTATTCTATGAGGCCATTTACAGCCTGGGCTTTTGTAATGCTAGTCAAAATAAGACCAAGAAACCCTGAGTAAAGATCAATTGATGTGTATAATCACTCTACAAAGTTTATTTTTTTCATGAAGTAAAAATATAGAATATTTGAAATGGTGCAGCCACTGTGGAAAGCAGTAGGGTGGCTCCACAAAAAGTTAAACATAGAATTACCATATGACCTGACAATTCCAGTCCTAGGTAAATAACCAAAGATATTGAATACAGAGACTCAAGTAGATACTTGAATAGCTACTTTCATAGATACATTACTCATACTAGTGAAAAAGCAGAGGGGAATGCTAAGTATGCAGTAGATAAAAGAATAAATAAAATGTGGTACATCTACACAATGGAGTATTATTCAGCCATGAGAAGAAATGAACTTCTGAGACATGCTGCAGCATGGATGAACCTTGAAATCATTATGCTGAGTGAAATAAGCAAGTCCTATAAGGACAAATACTGTATGATTACACTTACATGAAACATCTAGAAATAGCAAACTCAGAGACAGAAAGAAAATTAGAGACTATCAGAGAAGTTGTTCCTTGGTGTGCATACAAATTGGAAGTTTCTTAAAATTCTTAATGAAATCAAATTTAAAAAATAGAATGGTGTATGTGGGCTTGGAGGGGAAGGATTCTCGAAGTAGCTATATAATGAAATACTGTGTTGAAATCCAGGCTGAATAAAAAAAAAAAAAGGATAAAACCTTAGCTTTATTCTACCATCAAAATAATTTCTTCTCTAGGAATTCTAACAAGGGTCAACTACTGTGATCGATGGTTCTCAACAGTTCAATTGGCTACACACTATAATCACCTGGAGAAGCTTTAAAAATTGTGGATACCAGGAGCCCCCATATTTACATTCCTTTAATTAACCTGTATTTTTTTCAAAGATAGGAAGATTTTGCTCAAGCAAAGGAGGTCAGTGACGTTGTGGTCCAAAAATTGCCCCTTGGATTGCAAAAATTCTAGTATTTTATAACATTAGAATGCTAATGAGTGACTAAGGATGGAGCTGGCACAGGTTTCTTCATTAATAAACATTGAAGGTAAAACTACTTAATAAACAAATAAATAATTGTGCAAGAATAGCCAGAAATAGCAGCTGTGTATAAGCAGGGGAAACACAGAGATTGAGAGGTAAGGAATTTTGTCTGTTTTTTGTTTATTATTATTATTGAAATAATGAAAATGTTCTAATAATGGTTGAAGTGATGAATGCACAACTATGTGATTATATCAAATACTATTGATTTTATACTTAGGATGAAATGTATGTTTTATTAATATGTATCAATAAAATTGATTTGTTTAAAAAATAAATAAACATTGATTTGCTGAACAGGATGGGGGTGAGTACCAAACCAGGGTGAATTACAGTTACAATCATTATCTGAGATGAAGTCATATAGGGGAGAGGGATACCAAGATACCTAATAACGTTTAGTTATAAGGTTTTTTCATATGGATATTAAACAGAAGGTAGAGTGGTTACCCTTTCAGTAGAAGTATTTATATATAAAGGTAAAATCCATCTGGCATAATATCAGGTAGAAGTGACCATATACAAGGGTAAGATTTGTCTATAATAATCATCACGATGGCAGGATTTTAGTTGGAAATGAACAAATACGAAGGATGAGACCAAAGACTCAGCTTATTAGAGTGTTTTTTTTTTTAATATAATAAACTTTATTTTTAAAGAGGTTTTAGATTACAGAAAAGTTACATTGAAAGTATAAGGGATTCCCATGTACCCCTCTCCCCATCTCCCCCTATTTACTAACATCTTACAATTGTGTGGTACATTTGTTACAATTGACAAATAAATATTGAAGCATTGCTACTAACTAAGATCTATAATTGACATTGTGATTTACATTTAATTCAAATGTCCTAAAAATTCCATATGTTCCACCTATTATTCCCTCCCCTCTCAGCCTTAGAACCTCTGGTAATCATTATCTTTACAACAATGTTACATGTTCTTCCATTGCTACAATATCAATAAATTCACTTTGTCCATGGTTGCATTCTCCCCTTATATTCTTTCCCCAATGTTGAGGATTTGGGGATGGTGATGCTTGCTCTGAGTCAGACTGAGAGGGACCTGAGGTCATAGGGGGCTGATGCAAGGAACTGTTTTGCTTGCAATTGCAGATACTCTCTGTTTTTTGGGATGGGGGTTGCCCATTGTCATCATTTTGTTAGTTATCCTTGGCAAGTCTGATGATTTAGAGAGTGGGTGTTGGCCACAACTCTTCTGAGATTCAGGGCTCAACCAGCATATGAACAGACAAATATTTAAGTTTCTGAGACATATATTTAACAGATATAGTGCTAAATATAGGCTCAAAAAAAGGGGTAGAAGAATCATGTATAGTGAAATTATACTCATTTCAAAGGATTGAGTGCCTTGCCTATAGTGTCCAGATGACTCTATAGTCCTCAGGAACACTCCTATTTGAGGCTTTATTCACAGTGGCAGTTAGTGAGATCTGCCTGAGACATTCATAGGTGTAACCTCTGGAATAACCTCCCAACTCATTTTGAAATCTCTTAGTCATAAAAACTCTTTTGTATTTGATGTTTCTCCTTTTTGGTCGTCTTTTTCCAAATCCATCCCTGGTCAGTGCTTGGTATTAACCCCATTAGTGCCAGGGAGGCTTATCCCTGGGAGTCATGTCCCATACCAGGGAGGTGGGGGAAAGGTAATGCATTTATTTGCTAAATTTGGCACATTTGAGTAACAAGGAGGTTTTCAGGAGGTAACTCTTAGGCAAGAGTTATTATTAAGCTAAGTTTCAATTTTACTAGAATAAGGTTCATTAATATTGAGGACTTAACATATTGGTCTGTTTTCTTTTATTGGGCATTGACTATATACTTGAGAGATTCATGTCTCTCTATTTGAGACCATGGCAGGACTCCCCAGAATGGGAGTTTAATATTTTGTTTTTCATTGTGTGGGTCTCCTCCAATTGACAAGATGAATACATTCATATTGCATAGAAGTGGTGCATAATTTGTCATGGTGTATAATTTGTTTGATGTGTTGTTGAATATGACTAGAAAGTATTTTGTTGAGGATTTCAGCATGTAAGTTCATTAGAGAGATTGGTCTGTAGTTTTCTTATGGCTTCTTTATGTGACTGGTATTAGACTGATGTTGGAATCATAGAAGGAGTTAGGTAATATTCCCTCCACTTCTATTTGTTTTTGTGTTTTTTTTGGAAGAGTTTAAGCAGGATTGGTGTTAGTTCTTTCCAGAATGATTGGTAGAATTCACCCATGAAGTCATCTGGCCCTGGGCTTTTCTTGGTTGAAAGGTTTTTTATTACTAATTCAATCTCACAACTTGGGATTGGTCTGTTGAAGGTATTCTATTTAGAAGAACTTCAATGTACATCTTCAATGTAGGTTGCTTGTGTGTTTCTAGAAATGTGTCCTTTTCATCTAAGTTATCAATCTTGTTGGCATACAATTCTTCAACATATCCTCTTCTGATGCTATTTCTGTGGGATCAGTGGTGATATTCCTTCTTTCATTTTTTATTTTACTTATTTGCATTTTCTCTCTTTCTTTGTTAGTCTGCTAAGGGTTGCCAATTTTATTGGCAATATTCTCAAAGAACCATGTTTTGACTTTAATTTTTTCCAGTTTTTTTAAATTCTCAATTTCATTTAATTCTGCTCTAATCTTTATTTCCTTCTTTCTGCTTACTTTTTTTTTTTAAGATTTATTCATTCATTTATTTCTCTCCCCTTCCCTGCCTCCCCTGCCCTGGTTGACTGCTCTCTGTGTCTATTTGCTGTGTCTTCTTCTTTGTCCACTTTTGTTGTTGTCAGCGGCACGGGAATGTGTGTTTCTTTTTGTTGTGTCATCTTGTTGTGTCAGCTCTCCGTGTGGGTGGCACCATTCTTAGGCAGGCTGCACTTTCTTTTGTGCTGGGTGGCTCTCCTTATGGGGCACACTCCTTGTGTGGGGGGCTCCCCCACACGGGGGACACTCCTGTGTGGGCATGGCACTCCTTGTGCTCATCAGCACCATGCATGGGCCAGCTCCACACGGGTCAGGGAGGCCTGGGGTTTGAACTGTGGACCTCCCATGTGGTAGATGGATGGCCCAACCACTGGGCCAAGTCAGCTTCCCCTCTTTCTGCTTACTTTGGGATTAGTTTGTTGTCCTTCTTCTAGTTCCTCCATGTACACAGTTTGGTGTTTGATTTTATCTCTCTCTTTTTTAAATATAGGCATTTATGGCTATAAATTTTTCTCTCAGCACTGCTTTAGCTGCTTCCCCTATGTTTTGATATGTTGTGTTCTCACTTCCATTTGTTTCAAGGTAGGTACTGATTTCTTTTGCAATTTTCTCCTTGACTTGCTGATTAAGAGTGTGTTGTTTAACTTCCATAACTGCTTATTCTGGTTCTCCGTTCTTTATAAATGTCCAACTTCATACCATTGTGGTCAGAGAAGTTACTTTGTATAATTTCGATCTTTCTAAATTCATTGAGATTTGTTCTGTGACCTAGTATGTGCTCTATCCTGGAGAATGATTCATGTGCACTTGGGAAGAATGTATATCCTGCTGTATTTTGGTGTAATGTTCTGAATATGTCTATTAAGTCTATTTCTCCTAACTTATTACTCAAAGTTTCAGCTTCTTTTTAACTCTCTGTCAAGATGTTATATCTAAAGGTGGTAATGTTATATTAAAGTACCCCACTACAATTGTAGAGGCATCTTTTTCCCCACTTCATTTTGCCATTGTTTGTCCTATGTATTTTGGAGCACCCTGATTAAGTGCATTAATATTTACGGTTGTTCTTTCTTTTTGATAGATTGCTTCTTTTATTAATATATAGTGTCCTTCTTTGTCTCTTCCGATTGTTTTGCATTTAAAGTACTTTGTCTGATATTAGTAAAGCTACTCCCACTCTTTTTTTGGTTATTATTTGCATGCAAACTTGTTTTCCAATCTTTTCAATCTTACACTTGCATGATTTTCCAGGTGAATATCTTGTAGATAGCATATAGATGGATCATATTTCCTTATTCATTCTACTAATCTGTATCTGTTTGATTGGAGAGCTTAATCCTTTAACAGTCAATGTTACTACTGTGAAGGCTGCACATACATTAGCAATTTTTTCTTTAGGTGTATATATGTCATATGTTGTTTTTATTTCTCTTTTTATCTTTTTATTTATTCTTACTAATAATCTCCCTTTCTATACTCTCCTCCAGCTCTCTCCCTCCTGTTTTTTCCTTTTCTACCTCAAAAGCTCCCTTTAGTATTTCTTCTTGCTGACAAACTCTCAATTTCTTTTTACTGTAAATATTCTTGAACTCTCCCTCATTTTTTAATGCAAGCTTTATGGGATACAGAATTCTTGGCTGGCAGGTTTTTTTGTTTGTTTGTTTGTTTTGTTTTTTTCCTTTTAGCACCTTAAATATGTCATAACACTGCCTTCTAGCCTCTATGGTTTTCTTTGGGAAATCAGCACTTAATCTCATAAGGTTCCTGTAGTGATGGATCTCTTTTCTCTTACTGTTTTCAGAATTCTCTCTTTGACTTGAGCATTTGACAGTCTGATAAGTATGTGTCTTGGGGTAGGTCCATTAGGACTTATACAGTTTAGAGTGTGCTGCACTTCCTGTACATGTACATCCATGTACCTCATAAGAGTTGGGAAATTTGGGACCATTATTTCCTCCAATACTCCTTCTGCCCCCTTTCCTTCTCTTCTGCCTCTGGATGACTGTCATACATATGCTTGTGAGTTTTGTGTTGTCATTCAAATCCCAGAGTACCTGCTGAATTTTTCTATTTTTTATAACTATTCTCTTACTTGCATAAATTCCGATGTTCTATTTTCATCACTAATTCTTTCCTTTGCTTGTTCAAATATGCTGTTTCTTTTGCTTCATTAAATTAGTTCGTGATATTTGTTTGGACATCCCTAATGCGTTGTTCCACATCCTGTGTGCTCTCTTGCTTTTTTGTTTGTTCTTTACCCTGGGCCAAGTCTTCCTGTTTCTTAGTATGTCTTGTAATTTTTTGCTGGTGTCTAGGCATCTAGATGGGCTTATTCAGTTGGTTAGCTTCTATTTACTCTAGGGCTTTATTTCATTTTGTTTTGTGTTAAGAGTACTTTTGACACTGGTTATACTTATTCTATATCCTTCAAATTGTCTGTGTTCCTCAAACAAAATATTAAAACCATATGAAGAAGGTCAACCACCACACCAGGGAGCCAAGAATACCTACAACTGAAAGCAGGAGAATTGCATCCAGCATCCATGTGGAATCTAAGCCCCCTCTTGATGTAGATGTAGAGTGGACACAACCATTCCAAGGTCCACAGGATGGAGGACTAGAGTATGGACTAGAGTATGGAATAGAATATATACTGATATTCTATTAATGAACTATTGTGATTAATAATCGAAGAAAATGTGGCATTGGTGTGGAGAAAGTGGCCATGGTGGCTGCTGGGGGTAGGGAGTGGGAGGAAGAGATGAGATGTGGGGGTGTTTTCGAGACTTGGAGTTGTCCTGGGTGGTGCTGCAGGGACAGTTACCAAACATTGTATGTCCTCCCATGGCCCACTGGGTGGACTGTGGGAGAGTGTGGGCTATGATGTGGACCATTGACCATGAGGTGCAGCGGTGCTCAGAGATGTATTCACCAAATGCAATGAATGTCGCAGGATGATGGAGGAGGTTGTTGTTATGGGGGGAGGAGTGGGGTGAGGGGGGTGGGGGGATATATGTGGACCGCATATTTTTTGAATGTAATATTAAAAAAATAAAGACAAAAAAATAGTTCTACATATATTTTAAAAGAAAGAAAGTAAATAAAAAGAACTGAAGGGGAAAAAAGGATGGGAAAGGAACCATAAAAGAGCCAGGGGAAAAACTAAGTAATAAGAGTGAAAAATCATAAAAAAATAAATTAAATAAAAAGGAATAAGAATAAAAAAGGTCGAAGAAGAAGAAGAAGGAAAAAAGAAATAGGAAACAAAAGACTATATGAAGAAAGAAAATGAAGACCAAACAAGAGACAATGGAATGTAAGAATAGCAAAAGAAGAGGGGAAAATGAAAGAAAGAAAAGAAATAAAGAAAATAAGGAGAAAAAAGAGGAAAAGAAAAAGAAACAAAGGGGAAAAAAACCCCATAAAAAATAGGTCTCCGTCTCAGGCCACTAGCAACCACCTAGGCTGCCAGTGCTCACCAGTCAATCACCCTGTGGCCTGCTCTCTGCAGGTAAGGTACCCGGATGTAGAGCAAAAAATAAAGAATAAAGAAAAAAAACTTAAAAAATAAAATGAAAAATGAAAAAATAATCTAAATTCCCTATCACAAGCCTGCTTGACCCTCAGCTCCCTGTCCCCCAGGGAGCGAGCTGGTACCTGACAACTTGCTGAACAGCTCTCTGTCTCCTTTCTCTTCTGAGCTATTTGGACATGACAGTTCACCAGCTACCTCTCCCAGGTCCCCTCTCAACAGGCTGTTGGGCGACTGTCAGCTCACCCCCTCACTGACCCAGTTTCTTTCTCCTAGGGAGGGTGGATGTGACAGTTCATCTGATCAGCCTCCCTGGAGCTGTTTCAGCACTGGCTGGCATCTCTCTTTTTCTCAGAATAGCTGAGATCTGGTTTGCCCACCTGTCTCTCCTTCCCCCTTACCTCTCTGTCCCTCTGAGCTGACTGGATATCAGTCCCCACACCTGTTTGCCCCACAGCCCTCCCACCTCAAGAGCCTGTTGGGCACAGGGACACAGTCCTGGTCCCCCAGTGGCTTTCCTCATGCATAGAGCTGACTGAGAGCAGGTCTTCGGCCAAATCGCATCCCTGGCTCCCCTCGCTGAGCTGGCTGGGCACGGGCTTGCCTGCTTCCCCTGGCTAACTGGATTCTCCTCTCTAGTTGCCCTCTCCGATTGTACCCATGGCTTCTCTTCTGCCAGGTAAACCTGCCTGCCTCCTGGGGGAGTGCAGCCTACCATTCCCTACTCCACTGTCTTGGATCTCTGCATGTTTCTTTTTCATGTGTTTACCTTGCAGAGTTACAACATTTTCCCCAGTCACTTAGGGAACTTTGCAAATACCTTTCTATTTTATGCCTAAAACAATTTGAAATGCATTAGGGTATTACAACAACTCTGTACAGAATATCACAATCTCATTCACTCTCTCAGGTTCCGTGTTAGCAATGTCGTTTAAATAAGCTGACAATTCGGTTAAATTAGATGGCGCTCCACAGAAATCTAAAGAATTTTCTTGACAAAATAAATTTCTTCGTTTTGGTTCCCATAGAACTTAAAGTTTTAAAATACCAGTAATATTATCTTTTTCCTTGCATCTCAATTCTCCTTAGTCTTTAGACTAGCCCTATTTACCTTTTAACTGAAGTCTGATTTCTTTTAGTTCCTTTAACTGGTGTGGTTCTTTAGAATTAATGCTGCTTCTTTTCAGCATCTTTAGAGTTGGTTAACTTTAGCTCTCAGTTCCAGGTGCCATATAGGCCCTTAAAAATTCTAGGGAGGTACTAGGTTATATACAAAGAGCAAAGCATCTTAGGACTTAGAAATAACAGTTAGAAATCAGAACTCAGGTATAAATATATCTGCTGCAAGAGCTTACAACCTAGGCCCTAATTTCCTTATTTTAAATAAAGCTGTTTCTAGAGATCATTTACTACTGACCATAGAAGTTTTGTGACTGAATTCACTTTTACCAAAATACTGTTCACCAACAGGTAAGACATTGCTGAGACATAATTCTCTTTAAAAGTCCCATTTTGCTGAAGATGATCTGTCTGACTCCATGCTCCTTCAGAGGAGCATCAGAGCAAAACACGTAGCTGATAGGAGATTTAGGTTTTCTAACATCACATTTTTCTAAGAATAAAACTATAGCCAAGAATATTATCACGCAAATCAGCATTAGGATAGAATCTACAGGGAGAACTTCGAAAGCCTTTAAGAATTTTCATACAATCCCCAAATACATAGGTAAATTGCACATTTAATTTTTCTTTCTTGTTTTTTCTTTAAGAAAGGTACCATTTACCACAATGAAACTTCAGCAGTACTGAAAGAAAACTATTTTTCTAATTATTTTATGAGAACCTAAGATTCCCAATGGAATCAAGATTATCATCCCATTTGTCATTTTATAAATAGTTCCCTTAATAGCAGATATAAGTCTTCACATTTACAGTAGTTTTAGGGAATAAATACTGTGACTATGCAAATTATTTTATGACAAATCATTTTTTTAAAAGAAGTTCAACATCTTGATAATAATTCTGATCAGAATAAAATGTGACTAAAACTAAAATACTGTCAAAGTAACATCCCATTTAAACTTTTCCACAATATATACAGGTATTACGAGCTTTCAGTTTTGAATATATTTTCCATTGTAAATTGAAATGCAAATATATTGATAACATTAATTTTCATAAACTTATATACTTTAGCACCTCACTTTTACAAGGTGAAAGAACAATTTCTTTTGTAACAGTTTGAAAATAAAGATATCCCTAAGGGTTTTATTAGAATATTAAAAGTTTTCAGGTTTGAATATTATATTTAAACAGGCCTAATAGGCCTCTATCACAGTGACAAAGAAATTAGTAAAATAGTTTGGAAAGATGTAGCTTCTAAAATAGTAGGGCTCCTGATTGCTAATATTGCATTATCCCCTAGTCTTCTCTCCTAGCGTGTCCCCCAAAGTCCTTTTTTTTTTTATATACAGTTATTTAGGGGTTTTTTTGGTTGTTGTTTTAGATAGTGTTGCAAATGTGACACGTGTATACCTGTATCACTCTTCCCCCTATCTGTTCCCCACCGTTTGCTTATCCTCTTTTTCTTTCTTCCTTTCTTCTTGTCTTTCTTTTTTTCTTTATTATAATTAGTTTTTTTTTTTCGGTTTTCTCTTTCCCTCTTGTCCCTCATTTTCCACTTATTTTATTTTAATTCAAGTACACAATAGGTGCTACAGGGAACACCTCACATTTGCTGGGTTTTCCCATCCTCCACTGCCTCATTTCTGTGTGAACTGATTTAGGTTACCTACACTATCCCCCTTCCCCTGCATCTTGATATCCACTATCATCTACTGTCTCTACTATATTCCAACCCCCACCTCCCATTCTTTGATCCACAAAGTGTCTAACTCTTAATTTCTAATACCTTTGCTCTGTTTTCTGTCTGTTATCCACTCTTGAAACTACTACCTTTCTTTTCTTTTTCCCTCTCTCATGAAAACAATAGCTTTGTAGTTCATACCATATTCCGCCCATATTCAGTCATCTACTTCATAAAAGGTACTCTACCTACAGCTATAACTCTGTACAATCTACATGAATCTAACCTCCATCCTCCCAGATCTCATATTCTTGCTTTCTTAACATACATTACTAATACTACTTTACACTTTTCCCTTGCTGACACAATTGCCTTTCCCCAACACTAATACTTTCTTCTAAAGTGAACTTAACCAACAACAAGTAACTTGAATAAGAAGAAAAAAGTGACAAAGAGAAGATATAACACCTATGCAAAAATAACAACTAATTAACCTCCAAAAGCAGACAAAGAAGCTAAGGAACTGATTAAATTCGTCAAAATAAAGAGATGACCAGAAAGCAACAAAAATCTACAAACCAAACCAATAATCAGGAAAACATGACTGAATCCAATCAACAAACCAATAATCACGAAGGGGAGCAAAACTTGGCACAAGCAATGAAAGAACTCAGAACATTTATCACCGACAAATTTGATGCAGTAATGAAAGAGGTTAACAACATGAAGACATCACTTGGAGGGGAAATTGCAGACATACGCAAAAACATAACAGATATGATGGGAATGAACACCACAGTTCAAGAAATCAAAAATACACTTGCAGCAAATATCAGCAGACTAGAAGAGACAGAGCAGAGAATTAGTGATGTGGAAGACAGTACATCAGAAATCAAACAGATAGTAGAAGGGGTCAATAAGAAGATAGAAAAAATCCAATTAGGATTTAGGGACCTGAATGACAATGCAAAACGCTCAAACATACGTATTATAGGCATTCCAGAAGGTGAAGAGAAGGGAAAGGGGTCAGAAGGAGTGTTGCAGGAAATAATGGCTGAAAACTTCCCAAATCTACTGAAAGAGACAGATGTACATATCCAAGAAGCACAGCGCACTCCACAAGTCATAAACCCCAACAGGCCCACCCCAAGACATATACTTATCAAATTATCCAAAGCTCAAGACAAAGAGAAAATCCTAAAAGCAGCAAGAGAAAAGAAAACCATCACATACAAGGGAAGCTCAATTAGATTAAGTGCTGATTTCTCTTCTGAAACCATGGAGGCAAGAAGACAGTGGTATGATATAGTCAAGGTACTAAAGGAAAAAAACTTCCAACCAAGAATACTCTATCCAGCTAAACTAGCATTCAAACATGAAGGAGAGTTAAAAATATTCACAGACAAACAGAAACTGAAAGAGTATACCAACAAGAAACCTCCCCTTCAAGAAATTCTAAAGGGAGTTCTGCAGGAAGAAAGGAAAAAACAGGAAAGGCAAAGTTGGAGGAGAGTATAAGACCAACAACAACAACAAAAAAGACAAAAAAATATATACAAACAAAATATGACAAACACAAATCCAATCAAAATATGGCTAACACAAATAATTCCTTGATAGTAATAACACTGAATGTCAACGGATTAAACTCACCTATCAAAAGATTCAGACTGGGACATTGGATAAGGAAATATGACCCATCCATATGCTGTCTACAAGAGACACATCTTAGACCCAGAGACGCATGGAGATTGAAAGTGAATGGCTGGAAAACAATCATACAAGCTAACAATAACCAAAAAAAGGCAGGAGTAGCTATATTAATATCAGACAAAATAGACTTTAAATGTGAAACAATTGTGAGAGACAAAGAAGGATACTACATTTTAGTGAAAGGGAAAATCTGTCAAGAAGATCGAACAATCATAAATATCTATGCCCCTAACAAGGGTGCCTCTAAATAAGTCAGGCAAACGCTGGAAAAACTAAGTGAAAGAATAGATACATCTACACTTATAGTGGGGGATTTTAATACACCACTATCAACTCTGGACAGAACATCTCAAAAGAGAATCACCAAAGAAACAAAACATCTAAATAGTATATTAGAGGAGCTCGATCTAATAGACATATATAGATCGCTACACCCAAACACAGCAGGATATACATTTTTCTCAAGCGCACATGGATCGTTCTCCAAGATAGATCATATGCTAGGCCACAAAGAAAGGCTGAACGAATTCAGAAAGATTGAAATCATACAAAACATTATCTCTGACCACAGTGGAGTCAAGCTGGAGATTTGCAAGGGACAGAAGCCCAGATTTCACACCACGATTTGGAAATTAAACAGCACACTCTTAGAAAAACAGTGGGTCAAAGAGGAAATCTCAAAAGAAATCAATGACTACCTTGAAACAAATGATAATGATAACACAACATACCAAAATTTATGGGATGCAGCAAAAGCAGTACTGAGAGGGAAGTTTATAGCCATAAATTCATATATCAAAAAAGAAAAAAGAGCAAAAATTGAAGAACTAACTGCACATTTGAAGGAATTAGAAAAACAACAACAAAGTAGCCCAACAGGAAGAAGAAGGAAGGAAATAACAAAGATAAGAGCAGAACTAAATGAAATAGAAAATAAGAAAGCACTTGAACAGATAATCAAGACCAAGAGCTGGTTTTTTGAGAAGATTAACAAAATTGACAAACCTTTAGCAACACTAACAAAGAAAAAAAGAGAGAAGATGCAAATACACAAAATAAGAAATGAGAAAGGCGATATCACCACTGACCCCACAGAAATAAAGACTATCATAAAAGGATATTTTGAAAAACTATATTCCAACAAAAATGACAATCTAGAGGAAATGGACAAATTCCTAGAAACACATAAGCAGCCCATATTGACGAAAGAAGAAATTGATGATCTTAACAAACCAATCACAAGCAGAGAGATAGAATTGGTTATCAAAAATCTCCCAACTAAGAAGAGCCCAGGGCCAGATGGCTTCACAGGTGAATTCTACAAAACATTCCGGAAAGAACTGACACCAATCCTGCTGAAACTATTCCAAAACATTGAAACGGAAAGAACATTACCCAATTCCTTCTATGATGCCAACATTACCCTAGTACCAAAGCCAAACAAAGACATCACAAGAAAGGAAAATTACAGACCAATTTCTCTAATGAACCTAGACGCAAAAATACTTAACAAAATACTTGCTAATCGTATTCAACAACACATTAAACGTATTATACACCACGACCAAGTGGGATTCATCCCAGGTATGCAAGGATGGTTCAACATAAGAAAATCAATCAACGTAATACACCATATAAACAGATTGAAGGAAAAAAATCACATGATTATATCTATTGATGCAGAAAAAGCATTTGACAAAATACAGCACCCTTTCTTGATAAAAACACTCCAAAAGATTGGAATACAAGGGAATTTTTTGAACATGATAAAGAGTATATATGAAAAACCTAAAGCCAATATTGTTTACAATGGAGAAATCCTAGACTCCTTCCCTCTAAACTCAGGAACAAGACAAGGATGCCCACTGTCTCCGCTTCTATTTAATATTGTCTTAGAAGTACTTGCACGAGCACTGAGGCAAGAACCAGAAATAAAAGGCATTCAAATTGGAAAGGAAGAAGTCAAAATTTCATTATTTGCAGATGACATGATCCTATACATAGAAAACCCTGAGAGATCTACAACGAAGATTCTAGAACTCATAAATGAGTTTAGTAAAGTCGCAGGATATAAGATCAATGCGCAAAAATCAGTAGCATTTCTGTACACCAATAATGAGCAAGATCAGGAGGAAATCAAGAAACAAATACCATTCACAATAGTAAATTAAAAAATCAAATACTTAGGAATAAATTTAACTAAAGAGGTAAAGAACTTATACAATGAGAATTATACAAGATTGTTCAAGGAAATCAAAGAAGACCTAAATAAATGGAAGACTATTCCTTGTTCATGGATAGGAAGACTGAACATTATTAAGATGTCTATCCTACCAAAACTGATCTACACATTCAATGCAATCCCAATAAAAATCAACGCAGCCTTCTTTAATGAACTAGAAAAACTAACTATGAAATTTATTTGGAAAGGAAAGAGACCCCAAATAGCCAAAGACATACTGAAAAAGAAAAACGAAATTGGAGGAATCACACTACCTGACTTCAAAACATACTATAAAGCTACGGTGGTGAAAACAGCATGGTATTGGCATAAGGAGAGACACATAGACCAATGGAATCGAATTGAAAGCTCTGATATAGAACCTCACATATACAGCCACATAATATTCGATAAAGCCACCAAACCCTCTCAATTGGGAGAGAGTGGCCTATTCAACAAATGGTGTCTGGAGAACTGGATAGCCATATGTAGAAGAATGAAAGAAGATTACCATCTCACACCTTATACAAAGATCAACTCAAGATGGATCAAAGACCTAAATATAAGAGCCAAGACCATTAAAACCTTAGAAAGCAGTGTAGGGAAACATCTACAGGACCTTGTAATAGGAAATGGATTTATGAATATCTCACCAAAAGCACGAGCAGCAAAAGAACTAATAGATAAATGGGACTTCCTCAAAATTAAAGCCTTCTGCACCTCAAAGGAGTTTGTCAAGAAATTAAAAAGGGAGCCCACACAGTGGGAGAAAATATTTGGCAATCATATATCTGATAAGAAACTTATAACTTGCATATATAAAGAACTCCTATATCTTGAAAATAAAAAGATAAACAACCCATTTAAAAAATGGGAAAAAGACTTAAACAGACACTTCTCCGAAGAAGAAATACAAATGGCAAGAAAGCACATGAAAAAATGTTCCAAATCTCTAGCTATCAGGGAAATGCAAATCAAAACTACAATGAGATACCATCTTACACCCATAAGATTGGCAGCTATGAAAAAAACAGAAGAATACAAGTGCTGGAGAGGATGTGAAGGAAGGGGAACACTCATCCACTGCTGGTGGGAATGCAGAAGGATCCAACCATTCTGGAGGACAGTATGGCGGTTTCTCAAAAAACTAGCCATAGATTTGCCATATGACCCAGCAATGCCACTGCTGGGTATATACCCAGCAGAACTGAAAACAAGGACACAAACCAATATATGTACACCAATGTTCATAGCAGCATTGTTCACTATTGCCAAAAGTTGGAATCAACCCAAATGCCCATCAACAGATGAGTGGATCAATAAAATGTGGTATATACACACAATGGAATACTACTCGGCTGTAAGAACAAACACACTACAAACACATGTGATAACATGGATGAATCTTGAGAACCTTATGTTGAGTGAAGCAACCCAGACATTGAAGGACAAATACTACATGACCTCAATGATATGAAATAAACAAGCTGCCCTAGATAGCAAGAGACTGAACGATAGGCTTACAGGAAATCGGAGGGTGGAGGAAGGATATGAGCCGATGTCTGCAGGGGGGGAATTTAAGACGAGATGGTGGTAAGTATGAACACAAAGAAGAGATAAAATGGGGGCAAGGGGTTGCCTTTGGTTGGGGATTTACGGGTTTGAGGGTGGCTGGGGAGGGATGGTTGGGTAACGTTGCCCAAAAGTGGGGGGAGGGAGGGGGAGCATACGAACACAGGAGAGGGTCAGGAGGTGGTGGAGAGTAAAATGCCGAGAAAATCATATCAAAATATAATAAAGAGGGTTACCTGTTTAGAATACTCGGAGGGGAGGGTCTGATGCAGGACGGGCTCCTGGGGAATGCCTAAATGCTCATTCTGCCAGAGTGGGTGACACCATGGGGTAAAATCCCAAGTAGTGAGAGTGGGGGTGGACCCACATCCTGGGGAGGACTAATGCCACCAAATAGAGGGAACTGTATCCCTCGAGAGAAAGGGTGGCTCCCAGGGCATTGGGGCAGTTGAGCAAGTTAGGCCCTGAACACTATTCCATCTATTTCTGGAAGTGGCTCCTCAGGAAACGAAGGTTGGCTGTCACTGTGGGCACCAAGGTGGAAGGGAAAATGGACGTCAAATGTGTGGAACCAAAGTAAAAGGGGGGCAAGAGAGGAGTTTTTTGAGAGTACACAAGGATGGATATAAAACATGTAATATTACACCATAACATATAGGAGATGACAGACTGATAATGTAAACCATAATGTAAAACATAGGATAACTAAAAATGTAAAGAACTGTGTATCCTAAAGTATGCACCATAATGTAAGCACAGATATTACCTTGTTAGAAAGCTAATATCTCAGACTCTGTACATCACCTTAAGTAAATATGATGTGAAAAGGGTGTAAGAGTATCGCTGTGGAAGGAAAAAGGTTTTGTGGTGGATGTATGGGAGTGCTGTATATTATATATATGCATTGCTGTGGTCTAGGACTCCTGTGAAGAAATGCTGAATAATTAGGGGGGGGGGGGGAAAAAAAAAAAAGGATAGGATGTGGAATTTTTTCAAGTCAACATTCTTTATCTAAGTTCTTTATCTAACTTTATCCAAGTTCTTTATCCATCCTTTAAACCCATCGCTATATACCATTCCCTAGTAAGGGACCATGACATTATATTGGGCTTCAAATTTCGGGGAGTTCTGGACCACAGAGTGTTTCAACAATGGCAATGGAGGGATACTGGTATGGGATACCAATGACAGGTGATATATGGCTGACAGGGAGCTGTACAGAACATATGTCCAGGGGGCATGGTAATGATTGGATATACTCATAATGGCAACAATTAAAAGCCACAGCAGGGGGGGTACTGGGTTCCTGGCCAGTGGTGCTCTGCCGCGGTCCCTAGGGGAGCAGCGACAGTCTCCCAGGTACAGCGGCGGGGACCTGGAGGGAGTGAGGGTTCAACAGTGAGCCCCTGATGCTAATGACTATGCTTGTGAGCTGATAAACCTAAAATAAGAACAAGGCCTAGAGCAGCATTGTGCCTGGGAATTTCCTCCTGTCAGCCTTCATGTTACTCAAATGTGGCCAGTCTCGAAGCCAAACTCAGCATGTAAATGCAATGCCTTCCCTCCAGCGTGGGACATGACACCCGGGGACGAGCCTCCCTGGCAACGAGGGACCACTATCAAATACCAACTGATGATGCAACTGGAAAAGGACCTTATATGGAAGGTTCAATGCGGATCAGCAGAATATCCATGTCTACATAAAATAACATGACTTTAAAATGCTGTTTGACCTAAAGTAAGGGGGAAATGGAAAGGAGAAATGAGTTTATATGGCTACGAGTTTCTAAAAAAGAGTCTGGAGGCTGGCAGAAGGATTGCCCTCATGCACAACTGAGCAGAGTCAGAGAGACAGATAAAGCAGATACAACCCCCAGATATTGGTTCCTTTGAAGGCTAAAGAGACCCATGAGAGTTATGGCCATGGCCGATGGGGTTAACTACCAGGGCAGATGGCCCCTCTTTGGAAATGGTGTTTATGTGTGATGAATCTGGACTCAGATGGGATCTCCCTTCATAAGACTTTCATGCTAATGTGCTGGAGGTGCAGTTAACGTTGGGATTTAAGATATATTTAGGGGATTTGAATCTCTGGACTGACAATGTGATAGCCAGGTCCTGAACCTCAACAGACTCCAGCACCTACAATCTGATTTATTGGACTTACCACACTCAGCTAAGATGGAGTTGAAGAAGGACAATCACCACACCATGGAGCCTAGAGTGATTACAACTGAAAATGGGAGGATTGCATCCAGCATCCATGTGGAATTTGAGCCTCCTCTTGACATAGAGGTGCAATGGACACAACCAATCCAATGTCCACATAGAAGAGGTGGTATTGGATTGAGAAAAGTGGACATGGTGGACGATGGGTATGGGGAAAGGCAGGAAGAGATGAGAGGTGGAGGTGTCTTTGGGACATGGAGCTGCCCTGGATGGTGCTTCAGAGGCAATCACCGGACAT
The DNA here is from genome assembly GCF_030445035.2 of Dasypus novemcinctus. NCBI lineage: Eukaryota > Metazoa > Chordata > Mammalia > Cingulata > Dasypodidae > Dasypus > Dasypus novemcinctus. Next base: position 51,474,661 of record NC_080673.1, on the reverse strand, counting down.
TGTAAATCCTCACAGGGCCCACTGGATGGAATGGAGGAGAGTATGGGCCATGATATGGACCATTGTCTATGAGGTGCAGAGGTGCCCAAAGATGTACTTACCAAATCCAATGGATGTGTCATGATGATGGGAACGAGTGTTGTTGGGGGGAGAGAGGGGGGGTGGGGGAGCGGGGTTGAATGGGACCTCACATATATATTTTTGATGTAATATTATTACAAAGTCAATAAAAAAAAAAAAAGGAAAAAAAAATAGTAGGGCTCAATATTTTTTTAAAAACCTTTAAAGGTACATGCCTAGTTGGCACAGATCATAATAGATTAACGTGGCATTTGGCATTTGACAGGTTTTTCTATTATAAAGTTACTTTTGGTTTTCAATATCAACTTCTAGATTTCTATTTAATAATGATTTCCCCAAATCAGTCATTTATATTGTAATCTTTCAGCTTAAAAAATGCTTTATAAACTTCCCATGACCATTTATAACCAGATAGATTAATTACTTCGTCTCAGGACAAATTTCCCCTTAAATAAGCTTACCGAACAAGCAGAATTCACTTCCACTAATCCTTCTGCAACTTTCCATATCCATTCAAGTCTTGTCCTACATATTTCCAACCTGATTTTATGAAAACCAGACATCTTATCTTAGGGCAAAGCACATGAACAAGCTTTCACACACCTTCTACTTCTTTCAGAACCATTTCACGACCCTTCTACTTCTTTCGTAACCATTTAAGTCTTGTCTTACAGCCCCCGTTTTGTTCTGTTCAAAACTAGTCCTTTCACTTTAGGCAAAATAATTATTTTTTTTAAAAAGACATTTGTAAAAACAATAATTTCATTAACCAAAAAATTACAATGTATACCATCTTAAGGATTTAATAGAGTTAATGCTACCTTATTTTATAGTATCCATATAAACATAAGATTATACTCAAGCAAAATAAAATAAAAATAATGATAGTTTACATAAGAAATGTTTTCTTTTTTTTTTCCTTCATAGGAGGTTAAAACCACTTTATTTTTATAGTACCTTAAAATTGTAAATAATCTCAAAAGCATACTGACTGTCAGGCTCTAGAGAATATATTATAATTGTTTTGATTTAATCATAATTCAGTAAAACCTTTTCATAGCATTCAAGGACTTTCTCTTTGCTTACTGAAATTTTGGTCATTGGGTTATTAATTACTCTCATCTCAAGGCTGTTAAAATTTAATTGGGGATTTAACAGGACAGACAACATGAAACAAAGTTTATTCTGTAGTATCCTCTCTGTTCCTAACATTTTTAATTCCCAAGCCTAGTAGACAAAATTCTAAGCTTACATCTCCCCCATCTTTCCACACCCAGCCCATTCCCCATAATTTCTTTTTTTTTCCTTTTTAAAGATTTACTTTATTTATTTCTTTCCCCTTTCCCCTCGCTGTGTGTTCTTCTGTGTCCACTTAGATTATCAGGCAGCACTGGGAATCTGCATCTCTTTTTTGTTGCGTCCTCTTGCTGAGTCAGCTCTCCATGTGTGCGGCGCCACTCCTGGGCGGGCTGTGCTTTTTTCACATGGGGCAGCTCTCCTTGTGGGCTGCACACTTTGCACATGGGGCACCCCTGCATGGCACAGCATTCCTTGCGTGCGGCAGCACTGTGTGTGGGCTGGCTCACCACATGGGCAAGAAGGTCCTGGGGATTGAATCCTGGACTCTCCATATGGTAGATGGATGCTCTAACAGTTGAGCCATGTCTGCTTCCCCATAATTTCTTAATTAGTCACTTGAATTTAAAGTTTAGGAGAAGACCCCAGGGGTAAGATAGGCTATAGAAAGATTGTGAAGGAATTCAGGACAACTTTTTACAGTTTTTTTCTTTAAAAATTTTCTTTGATCAGATTTTATATGACTTTTTTATCTTGTTTGGCTTTTCTATTTTGGGCTCCAGGAGCGTTCATTTACCTACAGAAGTGCTCATTTAATTTTTGGCCATTTGAATAGAGCTCTTTTAGGAATTTTCATTTGTTAATTTGATATTACCATCCAGAGGTATGAAAATATACCATGAACAGACAAACACAAATATGGTTAGACAGACCAGCAGAAAGATAAAACTCACAAATTTGACCCATAATTCTCACTCCTTTGATATGGCTGTCCCCAAGCTCTCCATCATCTCACATCTCTGATTTTTACTGCTTTTACGAACTCCTCTAGGATCAGTGTTGCCTGTAATACACAGGCTCATTCTTGGAAAGACTTTTATTAGTAACTAGCAACCAGTTAAGAACATTTGAGCTGTATAAACACAGTTACACTAATCTAGCAGTTTAGACAGACAGAATTTAACACTTATATTCTGGATTACTCTTCACTAGGCAGATTTAAGGCTCAGGAGAATATCCAACAGACAGACTGAAAGTTCAGGAGTAAGCTATAGATTCAAAACTGAAAAAGTTGTTCCTGTATCCACCAGAAAGTTGACTAATCTTCACCCACTTGGAAAGAGACAGAGGTTTCTTGGGGTTGATTAGGATCCTTTCCCGACAGGTGGAAGGTGCCCCCAGCCCCGTCCCTCTAGATGGCTATCTTCATCCCTAAATTGCCAGTATTGGGATACAGAGTTTGGAGTCTTCGGTGCTCTTTTCATTGCGAGACTGGGACTTTCTCGCTCCCAACGCCCATCCTATTTGTAGTAAGCACACTGCTGGAGGCCCAGAGGCTTTCTCGGGGCACTAGACACCTTACTTTTCGTTGGTTCCCTCATTTGTTGGAGGGTTTTGCTCAGGACTGTTCATAACATATAAGCTTTTAATTTAGCTTTATACACGATGTTTTCTTCTCATGTTTTTCTTGGGCTGCTTCTCAGTGATAGAACACCTTGAAAACAATCTCTGCTAGGACTGAAGTTGCAGTCCTAGCTCTCCTTCTACATTTTGCAATTTGCAGCGAATATCAGGAGCACTCTGACAAATAAAAGGTTGATTAACATTTCACCTGTTAACAAGATCTAAGGACTAAAGCATTGAACTGACCATATACCCCAAGGGGTCTCCCTAGGAATACAGAAGAATTTTCATCTGGCTTTTGCACAATTCTCTGAATTTTGCCAACTATATAGATCTGATATTGACAATGGATCATGAACATAAAACAGCCCCTCGGTTGTCCTTGGTCATCTATTCCTGCAGGTGCTCGCTGGAGAGGGAACTGGCCCTGGTTTTGCCTCCTGAGGTAGAGGCACCTGCCTAAAAGACACATTACTCCAGGGGTGGGGTGGGGAAGCCATTTCAGAGGGATGTAATGGCAATTCAGATCTGTTTTCATCCCCCTGACATGGAGGTGGGGTAGGTATAGGAGCAGTAGCATTACTTGAGACAATGATATCATCTAAGAGCTCATCTTTGAGTTAAAGCCTGGGAGGCGTTGTTTCTGGTTTAACTAATTCCTTAGCTGGCTGGGGCGGCAGGTCATCATTTTCCCTAATTTTAGCATGCCGAGGATCCAGGGTTTGTCTAATTGGCAGTACATCATGTCCAGAACATTCTCTCTGAAGTTTCTCAAGTTGGGCTAATACTGTAAAGCACTGGATGTGAGGAATTTCATCCCATTAATATAAACTTCTAAAGAATCGGTCTAACTCTAGCATAGTATTATACTCTAAAGATCCTTGGGCTAGCCATTTCTGCTACCTTCTATTTCATATTGAAGCTAGACTTCTTTACAAAGGCGGATCATTCTCTTTTCACTAGTAGGTCCATAACCAATTGTTCCCAGTGCTTAATGATGCAACTCAGTGGGTTGTTTTACCCTTTACTTCCAAACTCTGGTTATTTCCCTTTTAGTTAGCAAATACAGAAACCAAGACCAAGTACAGAAACTAAGACCTAGACCACCAAACTCAGCAGCATTCCTTATGCCAGGGGCTGCTCGTTTTCCTATTCCAAAACCAAAACCAAAACCAAAGCAAGCATGGCAGTTACCACTTACAGCTTTGGCAGGAAATAATGTGCCACCGAACATACTAAGTATAACACACACACACAACACACACACATAGAATGGCCCCTGTTTTCCCTCATAGCTTGCTGCCGCTAGCAATCCTGGATGCCCAAGGCAAGAGATTTCTGTCTGACTCACCACATAAAACACTTCCAGGAACTCAGAGCTGGGGTTCACCAATGTCTTACCTGGGGGGGGGGGGGGGGGAGGGCAGGAGTCCACCGAGGAGCAGCATCGTTCCCACAAGGATGCCCACCCCACGATGGGCACCAAATTGAAGAGGGGCCAGGGTGGTCCTTGGCTGGGTTCATTTGTTTGGTGTAGCGGAATAGAAAGATACCACAAACCAGGAAACCAGGTTAGGAAGGAAGAGAGGATTTATTCATGGGTGGGAAACTGGTGATGTATACTCTCAAATCAGCCTCTCCAAACTGCAGAAATTCTAATATTTTATACCATTGGATGCTCATGGGTAATTGGGGTTGAACATGGTAAGGTGGGTACCAAACCAGGGTGAGTCACAAGGTTTTAAACATTATCAGAGATCAAGATTCTGGGATAGGAAAGTACAGAGTAGAGGGCAGTCACAAGGTGTTCCATATGGATATCAAACAGAAGGGTACAGGGGATATACACAAGGGACAGGCTAAGTTTTGCATAACAACAAACAGGGATGAGATCTGTTTAGAATGAACATCATAATTGCAGGTCTATCCTTAGGTAAGGATGCTTCTGAAGGCTCTAGAGACATCCAGACACTATAGTCAGGGCAGGCAACCCCAGAAAGTCAGCACCCCATCAGCAGGCCTTACCTTGGAACATATGATAACTCATTTCCCCTAAGCTATCAGAGTTAGATTCATTTATTATTTTCCTACACATAGTTCTTATGCCCCATTTATTTGAACTTAAAATTAGCACCATACCCATTAAATATATATTCCAGAGATGTGATCTTCCAGCTGTTAATATGCCGAGTAAGCCCTGAATCTCAGCAGAGTTGCAGCCAACACCTTCTCTCCAGTTTATCAGACTCACCCAGGACAATGAACAAAAAGATGATGATGAGCAACACACATCCCAAGAAGTAGAGAGTATCTGTGACTGCAAGCAAGACAGCTCCATCCATCTGCCCCATGGGATCTAAGCCCCTTCTCAATAGGAAACCAAGTGGGCATCACCATCCCCAAATCCTCAAGACAGAGAAACAAACAAATGTAAGAGGGGGAATGCAACTGTGGACTAAAGTAGACTTATTATTATTCCAGTAATGGAAGAACTTTTAACATTGATATAAAGGCGGTGGTCACCAGAAATTCTGAGGGGAGGAAGAGGGAAAAATAGGTGTATCATTGGGCATTTTTGAGACACTGGAATTGTTCTGCATGATATTGCAGTGATGGATACAAGTCATTACACATCTTGTCAAAACCTATACAATTGTGTAGTGCAAGGTGTAAAGCAATGTAAATTGTAGACTATGCTTAGCAATAGTGCCTCAATATGTGTTCATCAATTGTAAGAAATTTACCACACTGATAAAAGATGTTGGTGGTGGTGGTGGAGGCGTGTCTGTGGGAGCCCCTTACATTTTCAATATAATGTTTACATGATCTAAAGCTCCCTTAAAAATAAATAACAACAAATTTAAATAAATAAATAAAATAGCAGGTCTACGTCAAAATCAGCCAGTTTCAGCAATTTCAGATATTAACCTTTTGCTATTTTTTATAGGATAAAGGCATCTACATAGTTCTTTTTAAAAAATCTATATAATTCTTAGCCCTCACTTACAAAGGTTCATTCAATGCTTCAATATTTAAGCAATACTAGTTTTTCTAATACCTTACTACAAGTGTACAGTGGAGTTCTCCAGAGGCTACAAGAACATGTGATAGAACAGATTGCACACAGAAGTAGACATGACAATTCAGATCTCTCCTAGTAATTAGACATTAAAGAAATTTGCAAAAGTTTATAAAAACAATGCCATTCTTCTCAGTATATTTTTTTGTTTTCCATATATATATTTAATGTGTGTTAATATGTAATGAATTTATTACAGCTATTTTAAATGAATCTATAAATATTCTTGAATTTTCTGACTTTTAATTTCTAATATGGTAAATATTCATAGCTATTGAAGTCCACAAACATCTGTTGGATCCTCAGAAATTTTGAAGAACATAGAAGGGATCCTGAGAACAAAACGTTTGAGAAACTCTGCTACAGGTGATCTTCAATGTTTGGAATTTCTTACTTACTAGATCAGCCCTACCCTTATAAGAAGTGTCTCTTTCAGACTTGGATGAGATGTTTGATTACCTTCAGCCACCCTGAACCACTAAGGTTCCCTGAACTTGCCTTGCCCTAACCTCCTTCTATGCCTTTACATGAGCTAATTTTTGCTGTCAAAAGTTTAAGGGATATAGTTAGGAAAAAAGAGTAGCCACTGCCCTCAGGGGACCTTTATTTTAGCTTCCGACAGATTTAGTCATCTGTAAGATGGAAAACATTGAAATGGGTAAATTATTGACTATGTAAGTAAATAATGAATAGAGTACAACTAGGGAGAGGGCACTTTACCTACAGGGGTGAGGATAGGCTTCTGTGAGCAGGTGACATGCACAAAGACAGGGAGTCAGCCAAGTACAGAAATGAAAGGAAATAGTGTTTCAGGCTAAGGAAATATCAGTGCAAAGGCCCTGAGGCTAGAGCTGCTGAAAACTAAAAGAGAATGAAGGGGAGAGGAGTGGGAGATAAAAATGAGGCAGGGGTCTGGTAATGCAGAGTTTTGGCAAAAGGAATTTGGATCTTCCGCTAATTACAATGGTAAACTCTAGCAGGGTGTTGAGCTTAAGAGTCAAGGGGTCATTTTCATGCTTTAGAAGTATTACTCTGATTTCTTAGGGAGAACAGCCTGGAGGAGGTCAAGAGTGAAAGTAGGAGAAACAGTTAGGAATAATTTGAAAATTAGAGATTTATTAACATTCTCTACCTTTTCTAGAGTCAGGAACAAACTAGGTATTAAGGTTTCAGAGGGATAAGCCTTGGGCAGCCTTGAGTCATTTAATTTAATGTTTCCAAATATTTACAGGAAATGCTTTGATAGTTTATATTACAGAGAAATAAAGGTAGTATAGAAATTTCCTGTATGTATAATTATACTCATCTATGAGCTAATAATGCTCAAGTAGCCACAAGGGTGTTTGTGGATTAATAGTTATTTAAATAAATTTAGTTCTAAATGAATAAAGGTTGTACTATTTACATTATAAATAATAAAGAATAGCACAGCATTCTAAGGTATATTGGGAAGAGACATTCTACCTGAGAAAGGTGAATGCAATTTCTGGAAAAAATTATAAACAAAATGAATAATGACAAAATTATAATTACTAAAGAAATCCCTGTAAATAAGATTGTTTATGGGTGGATTCAGAGCTGGCTGGCACCTATGGCAGTAACGTATTTAGAAAATATAATTTCTTGTTAAATCTTTGCATTTGAAGCATATCAGCAAGCAGTGCTTCAAAGGCTCAAGCATGATAAAGAATGATCTATGTATGGAAGAATATAGAAGGGTAGAACGGCACCTTTCATATTCAAACCAAACTCCTTTCTAGCACTGTATTAGTCAGCCAAAGGGGAGCTGATGCAAAACACCAGAAATTGGTTGATTTTTATAAAGGGTATTTATGTGGGGTAGGAGCTTACAGATACCAGGCCATAAAGCATAAGTTACTTCCCTCCTCAAAGTCTATTTCCATGCAAGATGACTGCCAACACTTGTGAGGGTTCAGGCTTCCTGGGTTCCTCTGCGCTCAACTCCTCTGTTTTCTCCACAAGGTCAGCTGTAGACTATGAGGCTCTCTAGGCTTTGCCTCTCTCCACAAGGTCAACTGTAGACTATCAGGCAAATGGCTCTGTCTCTTTCTCCCTGGGACTCCAGCTTCAGCCTCAAACTCCAACATCAAAACTCCAACATTTAAAGCCCCCAACTCTGTCCTTTGCTATGCCTTTTATCAATGCCCTACTGGCACAAGATGTTTACATGATTACTTAATCAAGCAACCCGCTTCATCCAATATAATCTCATATGCCCAGAGGAAAAGACCAGTTTACAAACATAATCCAATATTTCTTTTTGGAATTCATCAATAATATCAAACTGCTACAAACACCAAGAGGATTATCAACAGGAATCCTGGCAGAACCTTTCCACATGGTACAATTTTGCACATCATTGGGCCTGAATTAAAATACACCTGGAAATTTGGCTCTGGGTTTTTTAAAGTTAAACTTAAGAAGCTTTTTATCTGCACTGAAGCAGGAGCTGCTTGCAAGATGTCTCTTTCCTTTTCTAATTCAAGTTTTTCTAATTGTTTTGTTAAGTAAACAGGCAGTCAGACACCCCACACACTCACATACATTCAGTAAATCAATTCAATTCCATTAAACAAAAGCCAAAATATTCCTATTCCCTGAAACCATTCAAAAGCTTTTAAAAATCTCTCTCCTCGATGCCTGTGTACTTTAATAATGCAAAAAAAAAAAAGACCTTTGAAACCTGGAGTCTTAACATGTAAAATTCTTAACAGTCAGCATACCTCTGTCGTTTGTAATGCATGCTTTATGCTTAAAGTGAGTTTATACTCGATATTGTTGCTGTCTCATTCCTAAAGAAGGAGACCTAATGGGTTGAGGCATTTGAGAGCAAACTAAAAGGATAGCACTAAGCAAGGTCCACTTGGCAGGACAAGAGAAATGGACATTTTCATAAACTCTTCTCATCAAAGATGTACTTTTATCTTTTGCGCTTCTTAAAATGAAATTTTCTTTGATGCTCTCAAGAAGAAAATTCAAAACACTCTCACAGAAGTAGGCTCCTTGTTTGCACACAGATTAGGTAAAAATAAAGATAAAGTAATTCAGGGCTTTAATCTGATTATGCTGGATGTCATTCCACCTTCAAGGACAGTAGTATATAGGTAAATATTTAATAACTGGTTCTGGGAGGATGGCAGGGGGTGGGAGATGGGGAGCTCTAATTTATAGTGTGTACCAATTTCCATAGTATAAATACTCCCACACCGGTTCATTTCAGACTATCAATTTGAAGTTTCTGCAGAGTTGGGAAGAGAAATGCAGCATCTGCTCTCCAAGGCTGGTACAGTGGGCTCCAGCACACAACTGTGACATCACTGTTAAGTCAACACAGCAGAGGTGTCTGGGCCCCAGAAAACTTGGCTCTCAGTTAGAATTTGGTATGCTTTGACTATATTCCTATCAATACTTTGAAAATAAAATGACCTTTAATCCCATCCGAGGGGAGAAAGCCATGTCTCAGCAACTAATTTTTATTGAGGTTTTAAACTCAGCAAAATTTAAATGACCAGCTCTATCCATTCAATCAGATTCCCAGTAGCCACTGAGGAATTCATTTAAAATCAATGGAAACTTTGGTCATGGGAAAGATGTGCAAACACAGGAAGAATCTGGCTTGTGAGAATTGGTCCCATGACATAACCGGGCTCCCGGGTCAGTTTTAAGGACCCTGGCAGCTAGTACTGGATGCTTCAAGATCTTCTCTCTCTTTGGAGCATCTGATTATGATCTTCACAGGCCACAGACCATGTTATGCATCAGTGTTTAGAAAAGTATTCTCCTTGGGAAAAAAACTGAGGTCAACAGTATGTCTCCTAGTCCATAAATAAGCAAGCTCATAACAAAAAGGCATTCTAGATTAGAATCTAAACTCTTGGGAAAAGTTTCATTTAATCAATTTTTAAAATTTGCTCCAATTAAGCAAACAGATTTCTTTAAGTGTTTTAACCACAGAGACAACTTTACCTTTTTAAGAAAAGCAAAATTTTAGTATAGCTGTCTGGTATAAGGTCTATTTCATAACTTATTCTGACCAATCATGTAATATAACAGCCTATGCTATATCACCATGCTTCTGGGATAGCAGATGACTTTTCAACAAAAAATTACTTAAGACATTAGTCTTACCTTTTTTTATCTTTAAAAAAATGGGTGAAGGGGAAAATATGGCAGGGCATATTTATACAGATTTATACAGGTTCTGTAGAAATAATTAATGCTCTTCATGGAAATGTCAATATCCAAGAAAAATGCTATTTGTAAAACAAACAGGAATGATCAATGATCTTGGGAAATGAGTTGGTAAACTTATTAAAGGCTAAGGAAGAAAAACATATGGACAGAAAGTTAAAAAGAAAGAAAAAAAAGGACATGATTACATTCATCATTGTGAAACTCCCTATTGGCATAGTTCTATCATTTGGGAGCAAAAGTGTGTTGAGGCCAAAAAGACCTTAGAAATACTACACTCAAACAACTTTAAAGTTAAAACTGAGACTATTTAGAGGTAATATGACTGGTCCCAGGTTTTGCAATCAGTTCACAGCAGAACTTGGGCTTAGATACCATGTTCCTTCTTCCTTTAAAACCTTATAAAATCACAGACATATGCACACAATGACAAACCTGTGAAATTTCAAGGCTGACTACCTGGGAGAAACCTTCTAAGGTGCATCCTGTTCACAAGCTGCTGAGGAGGGACCATGTGAGTCTTGCCGGGTTTGGTTCGCTGGTCCCTATTTTTGCTCTCTAGGCACTTTGCTCTCTAGAGTGAAGTTCTTGGATCAGCAACATAGGAATCACTTGGGAGTTTTTCAGAAATGCAGAATCTTTGGTCAGTTCTGGACTGTGGAATTAGAATCTGCATTTCTCCTGATCCTCAGGTGTTTCCTAGGACATGAAAGTTTGAGAAGCCCTGATGCAAGGATGTATTCCCTCAAAATGGAGGAGGGCTTGCTAAATGATCAAATCTTTCCTTACTATCCTTCATTTTTCAAACTCTGTTTTGAAGAAACTGGGATGACTGGAAAATAATATACACTTAGCAAAAACATATTAAAGTCTATTTCATAGTGTTATATCATGATAGGGTTCTTACATATATGAAAAAAAGAAGAGCTTGTAAGTAAACACTACATAAATCAACAACCGTTAACTAGACGATTTTGTTCTTACTGCAGGTGCCAAATTCCATTTTCTGTTTGTTTTTGGGTTTTTCATACACTTCATTTGGGCTGTTATTGAACAGCCTTTAAAGACCAAATGGATAAATCCTTTAGGGAGCAACTGTGCTACGGCAAATACTCCCCTGAAACCCAGCTAGAATTTGGGCCTCCTAAAACTCTCAAGGTTAATATCTATAATTCAAGCAGGCTGGCTAATGCTCTGTCTGCTTTTTCCTGGGAAAAATGCAGAATTAAATAACAGTCTCTTTGAGGATCCACAAGTTCCCAAAGCAGCTGGAGGAGTTATAAAAAGAAAGGCATCTGACCATTTCCATGGGACCCTCTCCACTTCTCCCATTTCCTTTATTAATAGTAATCCAGATAAAACTTTTAACAAGAACAAACTCTAGTCAAGTGGTCTCTAACATTTGTTTGGGGTGCAGGATGCTACTCACTAGCTTGAGCTCTGGTCTTATTTTTCTACTACTTTATTCTGTTGAATTTAGACATTAATATTAGCATTGATTATATTCTTCATCACCCCACACTTTTGGTGTATATATCAAGGATGCCTATGCATTTCAAATACCAAAGGGAAAGAAGTGGTGCATAGCCAATGGATATTTACTGTATATTAACATTAAACAGTAAAACAACATTTTTAAATTCTAAAACTCAAAACTGCAATCTGACAATTTAAAATATTGCCTCTAAATACCCTTGGGAGAAACAGTCAATCAGCAAACATCCAAATATGTAAAAAGGAGAGGATGTTGAATTTTCAAAAATGTTTGATCTAATTTTATCAGGAAGGAAAACACATAATAATATATGTACAGCTTAATTGAGTACATACAAATAACACCAGTGTGACCACCTAGAGAACAGATATTACTTTGCCAGCAATCTAGCAAACACTTTTTTACCCTTACCCAAATATAAACTCATCCTTCTCCACCAGAATAACTGCTGTCCCATGGTAAATATTTCCATTCTTTTCCCATAGAGTATTCCACCAAGGATTGTATCTCTAAACAAAATAGTTTGAGCTTTCTTTTGGTCTGCTTTTAAACTTTATATAAAATACATATATATTGTGTATCTTCCTCTGTCTTGCTTTGTTTACTGCATAATTTGTTTTTTTTTTTTTTTTGGAGACTTATCCAGATCATTGCATATAGCTGAGTTTCACTAATTTTCATCGCCATATAGTAATCTATTGTATAAGTATACTACAATTTACTAATCTGTACAACTTTTGATGGATATTTGGATTATTTACAAGTACTGCTACAAGTCTTTTGCCTTTTTTCCCTCTGGATTTATTTAATTTTTTATTGCTGCTGATTTGTAGAGGTCCTTTATATATTCTGGATCTTAGTACTTTGTAATTGTATGTGTTACAGATGCCTTCTCTCACTTTATGCCTTTTCACTAATTTTATGGTGCCTTTTTCACATGACTCTGACTTTCATAATTGAAAGCATTAGGATAAGGTGAGGGAAAAAGTAATATATAATCATATAATTTAAAAAGGCTATGTGTGAAAAATGTATCCAATTTCATTCTAAAAGTCATCAGCACTTATATACCTGATTTCAACAATATCAACCTAATTTCTTATGTTACTTTGCAAATGATTTTAAGACACCCTGTATGTGTCTGAAATTTTCTTTCCTTCCAGAGAACCCCAACATCTAGATACTGACTGATATCTAGTAAATACTCAAAAAATTCAGATAACTAAATACCACATGAGAGACTAGACATCTCACTGTCCTAGCATTTTATAATTAAAGGCAACTTTTAAAGAAAATATTATGACCTGCATATCGAAATTTGCTCATTTGCCTGGACATGGGCCCAACTAATGAGTGAGCTGGCTTTTGTGTTTCCTGCCTTTCAAATTCAACAGAGCAAAACTCTTAAATTCTGAGAGCCTCATAAGTACTAACCATTTGTTATTTTCATTGATTCTGATCATCACAAGCCACGGATAACATGCATGTCAAGATTTGCCATTTCCAAATTTTGGGATTTGTGCCAAATGGCCTCCTCTTCTGTCTACTCCTCCAGATCATACCCCACCCAGTTCATAGGCCTTCTGCCCTGGAGGCTGAGCTCTAGGCGCAGTATTAATGGGCTCCTATTTTTCTGGATTTCATTTGGGTTCTGACAGTGGGGACTCAGGCAGAAGCCTGGAGGCTCCAAGGAGGCAAGGGAAGTGCGGAGGTATGTCCTCTTGCCTCCCTTCCTGTGGGGTAGCTTCTGGCCTGCTGCATCCATTGACCCTGGTAGCCTTCTCTATTCAAGTCTCTCCTCCTGTTTTCTGGTCACTGCTCCCTTCCTTTTGTCCTACAGGCCCAGGAGTGATAACAGCTTTACCCTTACTAAACCAGCTTACTACACTACTCCTGGTGGTTCTACTTTGCAAAGGTCCCTTTGTAAATAAACCCTCCTGGCATTATCTTAATTTGCAAGTGCCATCTGTTTCCTATTGGGTTTCTTCCTGATACAGACTTAATAGCCAGGCTTGTGTGAAAAGAGAAGGAAAACAAAGCATTAAGGCAGATTACCGTAAATGCTGCTTTCCTGGGCTCATATATAGATTAAAGTACATGGAAATACAAATACTCTTTTCTGTGGAGCTAACTGAATAATCAGAGAGCACAAAATCAAGTTGGGCCCTGTGAAAGTTACAAATAATGAAGCGCAAAATAGTCTTCCCCTTGGATGGATGAGTTCTTTTTAGGAGGACTCATCTGTAGACCCCAATCATTATCTGTCAGCTGGGAAGTACTTAGGGTTCCGTAGAAAGCACTTCCTTTACCAAATTCCTTGTAACCTCTTGGTTAACTCATCCATTCTCACTGCCACATTTTGAAACTGAAAGAGAATATTACTTAGGGCAAGGAAGTGAATTACCTTTCAAGTGATCCAATGAATGCTAGCTCTGAATTTCATTCAGAATTTTTTTTTACTCTACTTATTTTTATCTCCTTTCTTAAAGAAGCAGTGCAGTCAATGCTTATTTATCCATGGATCCCATTTGCATTACATAGACTCTTATTTCCCGATACTTAGATATAAGAGTCAAAATTTAAAATATCTCCAGCTATTTGTAATTCAGACAAAATGAAAAAGCAATAATTAAAATTGGAAAAAAAGAGCAATTTATAATTAGCTATATGAATAAACACCTCAGGATGCTACCAAGAAGACTGTTAGCTACAAGACTCTCTTCTTAAGGAAAAACCTTACTTGTATACTGCAGAAATGAAAGTCCTTCTAAACAGGGATATATTTAATGCAACAAAAAGTACATCAAATTGAGAGAGATCACTAATTGAAATTACTAGGTGGAAATACATAAGTCATCTCTGCTGAGGGGAATAGCAGTGGAGAGCTCTCCCCACCTGTTTACCTACAGGAAAGGTGAACTGATCTCCACTTGAAAAAGACAGGAAGGTACAGGTTGTTCCCAACTTACTAGACAGTGTGGGCAGGTACGAGGCGACAGTGGAGATAAGAGCCAGTTACTAACTCCCCTCTGTGTAACCGTCCTCCCCTTCCTTAAAAATGTGATCCGCAGCAGGGTCCTTTCTTTAGCTTTGCAGTGGGGAGGAGCCTCTGGCTTTGTTCTCCCTCTCTGTTAGAAATCATGATATAACTAAACAGAAAGAAATCCTAAAACCCCTAATGCAGTCATAAAATCATGGAGGTGCTTTTTCTAATAGGTCCTCAAGTACCACCTGGAGAAAAAGAGAACTTTGGCTCTTTTTTATGATCTCCAGCCCTGAAAAAGGTCCTGGCAGCCAAAATTTCATAGCTACAACATTCTACACTGGGAAAAAAAAAAAAAAAAATGCAGTGCATAATGTATTTGCCATTATTCTACTAGAGATTTTAGTGATAAAAATGCAGTTAAACTTTTTAAACAGAAAAATGCTACTCAGATGGCACTGTGCCTACTAATGGATATATATATATACACACATACACTTGTTTGGATAAACAAGTGCATACTAATGGATATATATGTACATATATACATATATATACACTTACTTGTTTGGAAAAACCACTTTCCTTTCTCCCTTGATCCCACTCATCATTTTATAGGAAGCAAAATCACGTCTCTTTGTGTTGCTACTATTTGGTGTCTAATTCAGCACTCCAATATTATTATGTTTCTAAACAGATGTGATAAGAACATACATATATTTTATTAGAGGAGTTGTAAGTTTACAGAGAAGTCATGAATAAAACAAAGAGTTCCCATATAACAACCCTATTATTAACACCTCACATTAGTGTGGTACATTTGATGCAATTGATGAAATAACATTTTGATAACTGTGCTATTAACTATAGTCCATGATTTATTTTAGGAATCATCAGTTGTGTTGCATAGACCTATAGAACTAAAAAAAAAATTTAGTAACATATATAAAGCCTAGAATTTCCCCTTTTAAACCACTTCTAAATACATATTTCAATGCTGTTATTACATTCACAATGTTGTGCTACCATCAGCACCATCCATTATGGAAAATTTTACATCATGCCAAATAGAAACTCTGTACAAATATTGACTCCCCATACCCTATTCCCCATGCCAGCCCCTGGTAACTTGTATTCTAGTTTCTGACACTATTAGTTTGCTTACTCTACTCGTTTCATATCAGTGAGATCATACAATATTTGTCCTTTTGCACCTGGTTTATTTTACTCAACATAGTGTCTTCAAAGTTGATCCATGTTGTCACATGTCTTATAACTTCATTTCTTTTATAGCTGAATAAAATTCCATTTTACATATATATCACATTTTGTGTATCAATTCATTGGTTGATGAGCACTTGGGTTGCTTCCAACTTTGGGCAGTTGTGAATAATGCTGCTGTGAACATTGTTGTACAAATATCCATTAGAGTTGCTGCTTTCAATTTTTCCAGTATATATAGAAATGGGATTGTTGGATCATACGGTAATTCTATACTTAACTTTCTGAGGAACTGCCGAAGTTTTTTCCATAGTGGCTGCACCATTTTATATTCCCACCAACAAGGAATGGGCGGTCCTATGTCTCCACATCATCTCTAGCAATTGTAATTTTCTATTTTTTTTAATAGTAGCCAGCCATTTAAATGGGGGTGAAATAGTATATCATTGTGGTTTTGATTTGCATTTCTCTAATGGCTAATGAAGTTGAACATCTTTTCATATGCTTTATGGCCATTTGTTCATCTTCTTGGAGAAATGTCTTTACATAAGAGACTTGAGTTTTGTCTCTTTTGGGCTGTTTGTCTTTTTGTTGTTGAGTTGTAGGATTTCTTTATATATTCTGGATATTAAACCTTTATCAGATATGTGGTTTCCAAATATTTTCTACCAATATTAGGTTGCCATTTTACTTTCATGATAAAGTTCTTTGATGCACAAGAGCTTTTAATTTTGTTGAGGTCCACTTATCTATTTCTTGTTGTTGCTGCTTGTGCACTGGGTGTAAAGCCTAAGAAATCATTGCCTTACATGTGGTCCTGAAGCTGCTCCACTATGTTTCTTCTAGGAATTTTATAGTTCTGGTTCATATATTCATGCCTTTAATCCATTTTGAGATAATTTTTGCATCTGGTGTGAGATAGAGCTCCACCCTCACTCTTTTGAATATGGATATCCACTGTTACCAAGACCATTTGTTGAAGAGACTGTTCTTTCCCAACTGAGCAGACTTGGCACCCTTGTCAAAAATCAATTGGCCAAAGATGTGAGGGTCTATTTCTGAACTCTCGACTTGTTTCTATTGATCTAAATGTCTGTCCATGTGCAATACCATGATGTTTTGATAACTGTGGCTTTGTAATAAGTTTTAAGAATGGGACGGGTGAGTCCTTCAACTTTTTTCTTTTTCAAAATAGATTTGGCTATTCAGGGTCCTTTATGCTACCATATAAATTTGAGCATTGACTGTTCCATTTCTTCAAAAAGGCTATTGGAATTTTGATTGGGATTACGTCGAACCTGTAAAATGCTTAAGGTAGAACTGACAATCTAGCAAGAGTTAGTCTTCCAATCCATGAATATAGAATTTCCTTCAATTTATTTAGGTCTTCTTTATTTCTCTTAGCAATGTTTTGCAGTTTTCTGTGTACAAGTCCTTTATACTCTTGGTTAGATTTATTCCTATATATTTATTATTTTACCTGTTATTGTAAATGGATTTTTTTTTTCTTGATTTCTTCTTTGGATTGTTCATTACTAGTATACAGGAACACTACTGACTTTTGGCATTGATCTTGTACCTCACTACTTTGCTGAATTCATTTATTAGCTCAATTAGCTTTGTTTCAGGCACATATTTTATTTTAAGTAGTAAATTAAGACTAAGAAGGTCCCTTTATGTAGAAACAATATCACTTAAGTTATACTTTAAAAAAACCTATCAAAGTATATGCAGGTAATAATCTTATATAATTCTATTTTACTTCATTTGCATTCCATGTAAATCAGGTGATATGGTGGCTAATGCATGGGATGCTGAGTCACACACCAAGGTGTGGATCTCAGTAGCTGTGTAACCTTGATTAATTTACTTAATGTGGCAAACAAATCTTAGGGTAACCTCCATGATCCTTGCCTTCCAGTATTTCTTTCCTGTGTCATCCCCCATACCTTGAGTGTGGGCAAGACCTGTGACTTTCTTTAACCAAAAGAATATAGTAGAGGTAAAAGGAGGTCACTCTTGTAATTGCTATATGGCAAAGGTGATGGAATGTCGAGGCACCCTGTGATTAAATGACATTTATATAAAAGTGTCTTAGTAAACTGGAACGAGACTCTCCTTTTGGGCTTGATGGAATAAGTGGCCATGGTGGAGAAGCCCACAGGGCAAGGAACTGCAACCAGCCTTTAGGATCTGAGATGGCCTCCAGTTGACCACTAGCAAAAACCTGGGATCCTCAGTCATATAGCCACAAAGGGATAATTCTGCCAACAACCTGAATGAACAAGGAAACAGAGTCTTCCCCTGTTCAGCCTTCAGATGAGATTGCAGCCTGGCCAACAGCTTGCGTGCAGTCTTGTGACACCCCAAGCAGAGGACTCATGAGCCAGAAAAACTGTTAGATAATTAATTTGTATTATTAGGCTGCTAAATTTATGATAAGTTGTTGCACAGCAATAGAAGACTCAACACTTAATTTCTCTTCTCCTCAAATATAGAAATGATAGAACCTCCAGGGTAGGTTAGTATTGAAGGAGATACAGTTTTTCAATGCAAACAAGCCCAGGATCTGGTTCATGGAAAGTTCTCAAAAACTGGTAGTATCATTATTATTATACTTCCATTATACTAGAAGTTTAGTCTCAGAGGAGTGCACATAGCATAATTGTCTTAGGAAGAGGTGAGTTCCATTAATGTTAATGGTAAAGATTCAGTCAAAGTAAATATGGATTAACCAAGAACACTACAAAGTTAATTTTATTACATCTGCATTTTGGAACAGTTCTAAACATAATTGTGAAATGGAAGGAATTGGTCTTGACTATCCTCCCCTTACCCTTGCAAGCATCCCCCATCTTCTTCCCATAATCTCTCCAGCTATTAGGTACTAATTTTCTCTTGGGAGCTGTGTATGTAGGGAATCAGGGAATCTACTTTAAGGTAGGGAATCTTATATGGCTCAGCCACAGCAGAAACACTGTTGCTGCCTCCTCCAGGACATAAGATTGGCTACATATTTGCACAATGAGTTAAATTAAAATTATAGGGAAATGTTTATAAGAATATGAACATTTTCATGACATGCATTGATTTCAAAATAAACTTTATACATTTTGAATAGAGAAATTTTCCCCCAAAAAGCACTTATATTCCTCAAAAGCAGTCTGAACTATCTTACTTACTGCCTTGATTTCTTTAACTGAGTTTTATTTATTAGTCTCATTTTTATTCCAGATCATTTTAATTACCAATAACAAGCAAGTACCAACACTGAATGGATTATTACTTATTTGGATGTGTTTGAAGCTGGAATAGTTAGTGGCCTCATTCCAAAGCTTCTATAAACTGTTTTTATAAGTGAATGTTCTCATAAAGAAATTTGGATAGAAACTCGTTATTAGTAGGGAAATACAAAGCAAAGAATGACTCATATTTTAAGTGTGTTAAGTTCAAATCAGCACCATTAACTTGTAAGTATAAAGTTTGATTGTCCTTCAATTTCTTTAGAAGAAAACCATTAGTGAGAAGATAAGAGGTTCATTTATATCCTTGGACAGTTCATATTTATCTCAGGAGAAGAAACTTGGATATTACCAGTGTAGGAGCCAATTTGAAACTATTGTATGGTTTCAACATTCCTATGGAACAAACAGGATGTTTACTATCCTGTTCAAATGAGAATCTCAGAAGTTTATACCACCACAGGTAAAACCACCAGGCATCTCAAGAACTGGGCAGGCTATGCAACCACTTCTATGGGGAAGATTTCTTATTCTGTATTGACAAGATATTGGTGTGCTAGAGATGAAGGGATAAACAGAGGATGTCTATCTAGGGGACTGTCAGAATAGTCTTTGCTTCTGAGTTTACATGAATTATTATTCCTGTGAAGGTTTTAAAAATCTGAAAGTATATAATAAATCAAATTAATGTAAACTGGTCTTTCACTAAATTGGGGAATTTGAGTTTGTCTGTTTATATATATATGAATTCCAGAATCACATTTCATAGCTGAGCTTACGAATAACTACCAATAGTTCCAAATGACACCAAAAGCCTTTTATGAACTCCTACTTTTATTTTCCCATCCTGACTTATTAATCTCATCAACTAAAAGGAGGATGAAGCTCAATATTTAGTTATTAGTGAGAGCTTAGCCACTAATTAATTATAAATTTGATTAAACCTCTTAATCCCTCTGACCCTTGTTTTTGTCTTTAGTAAAAAAGAAGAACTATTTTCTTTACTCTTTGCCTTTGTTTTGGGGCTTAGGAACTATAATACATGTGAAAGCATATTGAAAACAGTCTACAAAATTAACATTAAATTACTATAAATATTAAGATTACCACTTCTGGCTGATATGGCTCATTGACTATCACCTTTGCTATAACTTAACAGCATTTAATAACAATGAGATTTCCTATGTTTTTAAGATTTCACCATTAGGTTGCTTTCAATATTCAGTGTAATTCAAGTTCTCTTTCTAATAACAGCTATAAATTAGTGTTAGTGCATTCATACTCTATAAACTAGTACTCCTCTCTTGTGAAGAATAGCATGAATGTAAAAAGTAATAGCCACCCAAATAAGTCAAATCTTAGAGAAAGAGAGCTCTCTCTCCGTAGCAGTAAGGGACTCTATGTCAGTCTGGGCTGTAAAACAAGAGACACCAGCTTTCAGTTATCTTAATCTTTTCTCATCTGTAATTGCCATAGCAAAATAGTTTATGTGTTAATGGGAATTTAAACTCATACCAAACATAATTTTATCTTCCAACTTTATGCAAAGTCTAAAAATTAAATTTGAAGTGCCATAAGATCCTTTAACCAAGTTTTGCTAGTTAGCTAATCACAGGAAGACATCATAATGGGAAATAGATGTGAGTAGGTTTTCCATTTTCACTATGCCTATTCTCTAGCAGCTCAGAACAATCACAGAGCTCAGAATCATAGAGCTTCTATAATGCATAGTCACATGAATGGGAAAAGGTATTAGCTATAGCAAGAAAATGAACTCCTTTTCCAGTTAAGCCTCCATCAGTCATCCAAGAAACAAGGACATACATAACACTTTAGTTGGCAATGCAACAAAGTCTCACATCACTTATAATGATGATAGTTTTCCTTTGAAATATAAAGATGTACAGTAAACCTTAATTTCCATGTTTGTTTTTCTTTTGTCATTCAGTTAGTACATAGCTATATTTTCTCTTGAGAGTATATTAAAATAAAATATTGTCCTCTTGGTTGTCTCATTTCATTTGATTTGTAAAGAAGTACTTCATGAGTTCTCCTCACATTATTTGACTTTAACATTGCTTGTTTCTGCTTATTTCTACACAGACTTAAATTTACAACTTAAAACATTAAAGTGCATCTAATTCACTCATATTTGGAGTGACAATAAAAAGGTCTTAATGGAGACATCTACACTTTGCAAGGGCATAATATTGTTCTTGCGTGGAAGAAAAGACATTGCATAGCAGCAGATGCATTTATAACTAATTAAGTTCTATTGTAAGACAGACTAAAGGGAACTGATCTCTAGAAGAGAATTCATTTCTTGATGAGGAGATTCTTCTATTCCAACAGATAATTTGTTCCTCATAAACAAAAGACAGTGGGTGGAAACACTGCAGAAAAATCAAGTATTTCTAAGACAGTGGCAAGAAAAAAATTTATAGAAGAATGTATTGTATTTGTTCAGAGGTGTGACATGGGCCCTCAGGTGGTGTAATGACATCACTCAACACACATGGCCTCTTGGAATGCGAATAAAACACATGCACTCACTTGGTGGGACATCAAGACATGAATCATAGGCTAAATTCAGTAGAAAATCTAGGATATGAACAGAGTAGATAATATGTTCATTTAATTCAGGGTAAACCTAAATAATTCTATAATCATCAATTCTAGTGGTCTTTGTAGTTGAAAACAGAGCCACAGAAACTTATATTTGATCGGATTTAACAATGGTCCAAAGAACTAGAATAACCAAAGATAATAGAAGGGTTTATGCTTAAAGGGATTTAGGTCTAATGCTTGTCCATTTTCCCTAAGATTGTTAATACTTCACCTTCTTTAGTGCATACTTAGCCTAGTAATGAACCTTTGGGAAAATGGCTTTTAGGTTTTTTTCTATTATGTCAAAGTGGCAGTTTTTTTGGTCAACTGTTGTTCATCTTAGCTGTTCACCTCAGTTTGCTGATGTAAACTATAGTTGCCATTCCTTCTCATTAAGTCGTACATATATAGTCACAGAAACAAGGAAATGGTATTGTGAAAGGAACACACAGTATAGAAGTAGCTCTAATTTATTGCATATCATTATCATTATCTTATGGTGCTGAGTTGGGCACTTAATTTAAATAGACATGGCCTCTGCAGCCTAGGAATTTATGAACTAAAACATAAACAACACATTCTCATTCCTTTCCAAGAGGGGAAGGACACAGATCTGCCCTGTGGGCCTCCTAATTAAATTCAACCATTAGAACTCTAAGTTAAACTGGTCATTAGCTTTATTCCATTTCACTTTTCTTCTTTTTAACTCTTGCCCTCTATCACTCCATAATTTAAGAAGACTTTTGGAATAAGAAGGTTTTTGAGGGAATCAAAAAAGCAAATATCCTCAAACATGAGATAACAAGAATGAAAATAGGAGCATGTTGATAATATGGAAAGGATAAAAGTTTATTTCATAAACTAAATAACAAAGGAAGCAAGAGATATTACCTAGATGAACAATGATAATTAAGAGGAGTAAATTAAGGCCAAAAATATTTTTAAATTAAAAAAGAGATACTGGAAGCTGCTCAAACAAAATAAAATTTTCTAAGTGGAATTATGGCTATAGCAATCCACTAAAATAGACCCAAATAAAACATGTGTTGCTTAATTCAAGTCTACACTATCTAAATAGTTTAAATTGGAGTATTTTCTGTAAAAAGGTAATATGTTGAGCAACATAAAAGTGCAGGATCGTGATAGTCCAAAGAGGCAGAACAAGTTTCATGTCATTTGAAATGATATGAGAAGTAGGACCTAGTATTGTGGGCCACCCATCATTGACCTGGTCCAGCTTGATGACTGATCTAGATTTAATAGGTAAGAGCAAAGGCTTAATGAATTTGTATCATTGCTTCAATTTCCCACTTCACTTTGCATAGATATGACTCAGTTCTCCCTTATAATTTTGTCAAGTCATGTATGGTCTGGCAATACTTAGATAAACAACCACAACTTTAAAATGATGAGGAAAGGATGGAGTTTTGATATTTGATTTCATTTGACCTCATCATATTTAATGTCACTCCATTGTAACTTGATGAGGTAATTTTTTTTCAAATTATTTTAACGAGGGTTTAATAAAAGATTGATGTAATTTAAATTTCTATTTTATTAGGTATTCAATAAATATATCTATTGAATATCTACTATGTGCCAGACACCTGGATCAAAATTCAACTAACTACTTAATAGGGATAACATAAGAAGAATCTTACAAGTCAGTGTTGGTATGCATTGGTTTGTCAGATGAAAGTGCTACCTACATTCAAAATACCTTATTGTTAGCTGGCTGATGCTCTGGGGCAAAATTACAGTCCTTATCATTATGAAGCACTCTAAGGATTATATCATGGCTAACGCATGCAAAGAAGGGGTGTAAATACTGGTTTGAGTGCCTGCCTTATGGGTCAAAAAATTCAAAATGAAATTAATGTATCTATCCTTAGCTGAATTAGCAAAGATGCTCTTATTTTCATTTAATTTTCAACCTAGAAAGATAAAAATGAAAAATATTACCTTTCAACACAACATTATTAGAAATAATCCATTCATTAAAATATCTGAGCAAATAATTTCTATGTGAACTATGTGAACTTTTCTCCTGCCACCTCTGCTACCATAACATAAAAGACTAAAAATGAAATATGACAGCATGTGTGAGACAGGGAGAGATTCAACTAATGACTATTTTTTCCTAGATTTAAGTGCATCTAAACCGGCATAGGTAATTCAAGAAAGGGGGGCAATTTCCCAGAGTACCACAAAAGGCACAATGCTCCAACCTCTTGGTTAAATATTCCCTTCCCAAGGATAACAATTTCCTGATAGTCTGAGGGAAACAGAGGAATTGCAATTGCAATTGTCAAAAATATGACAGAACACATAAACGTGATAATCCATAAATATACAACTATAAAACAAAAATCACAGCATAGTTCTGTGGTTGCATAAAAATTTTGACAAAATGCACATCAACAGCAAAAATAAACTACGAGCTCCATCTTGTGGATTATACCTTTCCATCTTAAAGGCTCCGCTCTTGATTTTGGGAGTGGGGGTGAGGCCAGGGCTTTAGGTCTGAGGAGGGGCCTTGTAGAGAGACTTAACCCCATCCTGTTCCCACAGAGAGGTCACCAAGGAACTGAGGTTAACATCCATCCCTAAATCAACTGTTCCACTGTTAATTTTTGAGAGTGAAGGATAAGAAATGGGTCTACTTTTATCGTTTTAATGATGTCAAGGCATTCATAGACAGTTACCTCAGTGTGTGGCCTTGTTTCAGGAAAATACTTTATTTCTGGAATGTTTCATCCTAGAGGAAGTATCAGGTTAATTCCTGAGCCCCATCACCAGCCAGCCATTGCCACCGTCTTTCAATTCTTTTCTTCTATGGATGATGGAGACACTGGAAATTGTCAACATGTGGGAGGTCCTTTCTCTTTACTTGCTCTTTACAACTGAAAGTCTAGGATATAGGGTAATAAAAGAGCCTCTTTCTCCACGTGAACTTGGTGACTTATCTGAAATAACATTGCTCCAGGGCTGCAAACTAGTACTGGCTCATCTCAGCGCAATGAATGTCTAAAAGGTCCCTAATGAACAATTTGAAGAACCAAGTTTGTCCATCTACAATCACATGAGATTACTAGAGCAAAGCCTTAACTGTCTCAAGAATCCCCCATATCAACCTCAGTTCATGCTACTTACTCCCAAGAGCTGATCTGCTAAAGAAAGAGTGATTTCACCTACTTCCCGGCCAGCTCAGTGTAGAGAGCTGGAGAAGACTGCTATGGGAAGCTGTTATTTACAGCTCAGCCTCGCCAGCAGCAATGAGGAATGAAGAACAGATGTTATTTTTTTAGTGTTTTTACACTTTTTTGGAAAGAAAAAAAGTTTTGTTTCTCTTCCAAATTCTACTACATTTGGCTGTTCATTGGCTTTTGCTGCATAGTCTACCCCATAGAGAAATTCATTATGGTAATACACTTTATTTACAATCTGAGTGACAATAAATTTTAACTTGGGTCAATTGTCAGCAATATATTTTAATTTAGATATAAACATTGATGTCACATAAGATACACCAGTTCTTAGAGTATCTATTTTTATTTTTCCCCAGAAAATAAACATATAAGAGATAGAAATATTTGTGAATGATGTTCCAAATGAGGGGAAAATAAAAGATAACATAAAAAGAATGCTACTTTTCGGGAAGCAGACTTGGCCCAGTGGTTAGGGCGTCCATCTACCACATGGGAGGTCTGCAGTTTAAACCCTGGGCCTCCTTGACCTGTGTGGAGCTGGCCCATGCGTGGTGCTGATATGCGCAAGTAGTGCCGTGCCATGCAGGGGTGTCCCCCACGTAGGGGAGCCCAACACGCAAGGAGTATGCCCTGTAGGGAGAGCTGCCCAGCACGAAAGGAAGTGCAGCCTGCCCAAGAGTGGCACCACACACACAGAGAGCTGACACAACAGGATGACATAATAAAAAGAAACACAGATTCCCGTGTGCTGACAACAACAGAAGCGGACAAAGAAGACACAGCAGATAGACACAGAACGGACAACTGGGGTGGGTGTGGGGGGAAGGGGAGAAAAATAAATAAATAAATAAACAAATCTTAAAAAAAAAAGAATGCTACTTTTCATATTGTCTGTTGTACTGTTTTTTGGTTTTTGTTTTGAGGTACGGAGTCCAGGGATTGAACTGGGACCTCATATGTAGGGAACTGGCACTCAACCACTAGGTCACATCAGCTCCAGAGTTGGTTCTCTCATTTGTTTGCTTGTTGTTTGGTGGGTTTTTTTGCTTGTTTTTATTTTTCTTTCTTTATTTTCTTTTAAATGTTACATTCAAAAAATATGAGGTCCCCATATATCCCCACCCCACCACGCCACCCATGCCCCATCAACAAACTCCTCCATCGTTGTGGCACATCCACTGCACGTGTGGAAGCAGGTGCTCAACTGTTTGAGCCACATCTGCTCCCCGTATTGTACTGTTTTTAATTAGATTCTTAGGAAGAAGGATATGCTTTTCTGCAGTAGGTTAGAACTAAGTGGTCCTTTAAAAGAATGAGTTTCAGTGATTTGGGAACAGGGAAAAAGTCATTGATTAGCTTTTCCATTTTTTTGGAAAGGTATAAGAATATTTCACTGAAAATCTAAAATAAAGACCTTTTGACATTATTCATCAAAATAAAATATTTTACAAAGATTCTGACATATCAGGAAAGTAGAACTTTAAACAGAAAATTTTGTGAGGAAAAATATTAATCACCCTACCTGAATATGACATCAAGAATTGTCCTACATAAAAATCACATCTTGAGATATCCTCACCAACGGAGCATACATTTTACTTTTGTATTTTTCTGCTATAGTTTACAATGGACAAACCAATCAAGAATTTTATGTTCAAATTCCAGCATTTCCTGAAGTTATTATTGTCAGAGAAATATAAAATATTCCATTACCATCATTACGATCAGAATAAAGAGTATCTGTTTATCCTCTCCAATACATGACAGAAATAAAGGAAATAAAGGGATTTTGCAAAAAAGATATTCAACTCACACTAAAAATAATCATGCTATAGAACACAGACTGTAATCACTTCAATTAGAGCTCTCTTTACAGTCTTGATGAAATAAGGCACAGAAAGAAAATTATCATGAGATGAGAGATTGAAGAACTTAGTTATATGTTGCTTGCCACTTTAAAAACAGCTGCCATAGCTCTTTGTGACCCTTCAGGGCTCGAGGGCATGCAGTATGCCCTTGCTTTATGTACACAAAATTATCAAATTGGAACCACCATTGTCACTTCTCTTTTCAATAATCGGGGTCCAAGTTTCAGTTATTTCTCTAAGATAATGTAAAGATAAATCAGAGCATTTATTGAACAACATTCAACATCTCTCTTCTTGGTGACGTTTAAAATATTTACTTTGACAAAACAATCAAACTAAAAACCTAAACTAGTTTCTCTTACCCAGAATTACTAGCATCTTCCACCTCTACTGACCCTTCATTACCTCATTCTGAATTAATGTTCTAATCGTTCCTTTATGATAGCAGAATAAGTATAATCTTCATAAGTCATTGAGCCTCAACCATAAGAAGGCCTTGTGTGGTGTAAATATTAAGTACTTTGTTCTTGGTAAGATATTTGACAACACGAAGATACTGAAGACTATCTAAGCCGCCATTATTTTTCAAGATTGAAAAGATCAAAAAAAAGTTAATGATTATAAAATTCTACTTTTGCATACCGAAATTATGTTCCACATTTGTATCTCACTTTGCAAAGCAGTTTTACTATGTCACTGATTATCTCTCAACTTCAAACCCATCCTTCTATACATACTCTGCTTTGTGATGCTGGGCTGAGACCCTGGAAACCACAGTTCTGCTCTTTCAGCAGAATGTTAGGTTCTGCTAGGATCTGCTAAGAGGGGGTATTTGATGTGGACTGAAAGGCTGGAGGAAGAAGAAACAACTTATTCCTTCCTGTTGTCTAGCTGTCTGCTTGCTCTTCCTAAGAGCATCACTCTTGCTATAATTCTTTACCCAAGAGACAGCTGTTCCTTGCTGTAGCAGCAGCTCAAACCAGTATTCAGTATTGCCAATATTTGCAGCTCTACCTGCACCTCTCAGAGATACCAGAGCTAGCCTTCTAGGGACCCCTGTACAGAGGGGTTTTATGCCTACAAGACTCTTCAGTCAAGCTCAGAGCCAGTGAGTGAAATTTCACCTCTGTTGGTCCCCTTCTCCAAGCTCTCAAGCTTAAATAATTCCAAACTCTTCCTTTTGTTCCTCCAACTCTAGAGGTGGCAGCTGTTTCCTCTAGTTGCCACCTATGTGATAACTTGGAATTCTCTTTCTACCCTTTCAGTTACCACTTTAACAACTTTATGCCTTGTTAAGAATAATTCATATTCAATATCTATCTTCAAATAACTGGTGTACTTTCTATCTCCTGACTGCATCTGATTGATTCAACAATGCCTTCAGGGACAGTTAGAGCAAGTTCTATTATTCCCGTTCCCTAAAGTGTTAAGTAATCTTTTGTTAATTCCTTTGTGGGTAAGAACCAGACTTGAATTTAGTCTTTAAACAACAATTCTAACATTCTTTCTACAGAAACTTCTTCCATGTATAAACCGAGTAACTTAAAGTCTCATAGATACTGTATGTGTGACATCAAAAATGATCATAGGGGGAAACGGATGTGGCTCAAGCAATTGAGCAACTGAGCTCCCACCCACCACATAGGAGGTCCCAAGTTAGGTTCCCAGTGCCTCCTAGAAGACGAGCAAGACAATGGGCTGATGGCATGACTGGCACGGTGAGCTGATACAACAACACGATGCAATAAGAGACACAATGAGGAAAACAATGAGAGACTAAACAAAGCAGGGAGTGGAGGTGGCTCAAGTACTTAGGTGCCTCCCTCCCACATGAGAGATCCTGTTCCTGGTGCCTTCTAAAAGGAAAGTGATCACACAACAGACTGTCAAAGCAAGTGCAAACAACAAGGGAATGGGGAGAAATAAATAAACAAAATAAATCTTTAAAAAAAATCACAGGAGGGAAGCGG
Source organism: Dasypus novemcinctus (assembly GCF_030445035.2). Taxonomy (NCBI): domain Eukaryota; kingdom Metazoa; phylum Chordata; class Mammalia; order Cingulata; family Dasypodidae; genus Dasypus; species Dasypus novemcinctus. Next base: position 51,445,994 of record NC_080673.1, on the reverse strand, counting down.
ACTTTGCCTAATGGATAGGGCATCTGTCTACCACATGGGAGGTCCACAGTTCAAAGCCCGGGCCTCCTTGACCCTTGTGGAGCTGGCCCACATGCAGTGCTGATGCGCGCAAGGAGTGCCGTGCCACGCAGGTGTGTCCCCCATGTAAGGGAGCCCCATGTGCAAGAAGTGCACCCCATAAGGAGAGCTGCCCTGTGCAAAAAAATTCCACCTGCCTAGGAGTGGCACCGCACACACGGAGAACTGACATAACAAGATGATGCAACAAAAAGAAACACAGATTCCTGTGCCGCTGACAACAACAGAAGCGGACAAAGAAGAACATGCAGCAAATAGACACAGAGAACAGACAACTGGGGCAAGGGGGGGGAAGGGGAGAGAAATAAATAAAATAAATCTTAAAAAAAAATCACAGGAAGTATTTACAGTGGCCCACTGTATATGGGTATATGAGTGTGGTTACTTAAAGTCAGATATTTTGTACAAAGCGCCCCATTAACTTTCACATCAAGATTCTTCCATCTCAATCAATTATAATAGTTTTAAGAGTTGGGATAAGATGCACTGTTTATTCCTGTTTTTATAATAAATAGTGATGATCAATTCTACTAAATTGAGACTATCAAAGAATGTCAAAACCATATTTATGAGATTATTTCCCATGCAGTCTTAAAAGTAGTATTTAAAAAGAAAAAGTACTGAATAAAACTTATTCTTTGTATGACATATGCTTGTTGCCAGATACTCTATAAATATGAAAACAGACCTTGGAAATTGTTGTTTATAATGAAAGGAATGACTATTTCCTCATGGGTTGTTCAACAAGATTTTCCAGACATGGGTTTCCTTACACTGGCTAGCCAAATGGTGTGTTTATTTTCTTCCTGTCTGCTCAATGAATGTATTTCTAAAGACTGCTTTGTGTTCCTATAAATTACAGGAATTCCTTTACATTACAACTAGAGGCTCTGGCAGCAGAGCCTAATCAAGATGAAGAAAGCACCACAAATACTTCCCAAATGACCTTCTTCCACAATTGGCAGCTAAAAGACAACAAAAGAAAGTGAAAGCAGAGGTTACAAAAACAAATACATGAACTATTGTACTTCTTCCCATATTTCTGTCTAGATACTCAGGATAGAAACACTGAAAAAATAAGATAAATTACAATCACAATTACAGGACCTATGCTATATAACTATATTAAGGAATATAAACCATATGACATGAAAAAGAAGTTGTCACTCTTAATGATATCTGTTGTTAAATATACGTATATTACTATACATATCATTATATGCCTGTATATATAAAGCTTTTCTACACTAGAAAGTATTCCCAAGCCATACATCTACATGTCACACCAAAAAGTTTTAAAATTCACCAGTTACTTTAATAGGACCAGTCTTCAACTCCTTTTTGGTGGTTTTTGGCACATTACCAACAGAGAAAAAAGAGCGAAATGAGTAAACAAAGGAAAGAAACTTTTCACCTCTCAAATTTCTGTCTGCTAATTAAATATCTATGAAAGAGCACCTCCCACCCTCTTTTCCAATTTTTACAGTCCCAGCATTTTTGGGATTTACCACTGAGAATCTAATGTTAAATGACAACATCTGAATTGCCTCTGGCTGTTGGTGAACACAGCCTGCAGCAAGAGAGGCAGCATCCTATGAGAGTGAAGTGCCGGATTATCCAGGGAAGCTTTAGCTGATGACATGTAGCCTATTCAGCTTTGAATAGAGTGGCTTAGAAATATAGGGTGGTGCTTTTCCACCCAGATATCTAAACATCTGACTTTGGAGATTAACTGATACTTTGGATTGCAGAAATCACATGTGCTATCACTAAATAAAAGTCAGTAAAAAAAGTGACTAAATCTATTTTTTATAACCACCATAAAGAAACAAAATCTGCTGCTCATGAGTATAACTGTGAACAGTCTACCTTCATCCAGTTAAAACGTATTAAGAATAGAGATCATGCTAATAACGTCAGGAAATTGGTGAGACTTTGAAAACACTCAGATACTTATACTACCCTAAGTATATTAAATTGCAAGTAGAAATTTCAGCCTCTAGGGGGAACTCAAAGCTCTTCCTCTTAATTTTCCTAAATGCTAAATCAGGAAAAAGGAGAAGAAAACTCCATCTCCTTACAAAGGAATTATCTGACTGGTCATAATCCAGAACAAGGACTGTACCATGTTTTGTAGGACAGAAGCTTTCAAAGGGTTTTAAGGTTCCTCCCCTCCCCTCCCCTCCCTTCCTCTCCTCTCTTTTAGTGGAGAGCAGCATTCCATAAATCAAAGCAGTAAGATCGCAGACTTCAGTTTTTGGCTTTCAGGTTATTTAGATAAGGCAGAACTTGTATTATGCTCTAGATTTGAGGTGAATTATGCCTCAAGTGCCTGAGGAAAAGGATTTTTCCATAAGTTTCAGTCCATCTTACTAAATTTCTGTATGAGGACTTTGTTCTCACTCTCTATGAATATGTATCTGTATATATGCATATATACACTATCTCTATGAGTCTCACTTTCCTCAGCAGATGATTGTTAAGGTGCCTTCTGGCTCTAAAATTCTGTGCATTTTATCTTCATCAATTTCCTTCCAATGCTAAGTAAAAATTTCTTCAACAAATCTTGGCAGCCTAAGTCATTTCCCCACTGTGTGATTTAATTGGCATAATGCCAGTACAAGGTTATAGGTCAAAACCCAAAACATCTAGCACATATATAACAATTCAAATCAAGTGCAGATGCCCAATCAGCTGCAGGGACCTGGAACATAGCAGCCAAAAACAACTTAAGCAGACAAATTTTACCAGAAAGACAGTCTATTTTTCATTCAGCATTTTAGGTAGCATGTACAATAAGCCTTCTAGAACCTTGGGACATCGGCTCAACAAATGTGCATGCTGACTCCTATACCTAAAATTTTAGTGGAATGCATAGACACATAAGTAAATCATTCCAATGAATGGTGCCAGCAGCTTTTCATCTCAGAATTGCATATATAGATTTGGATGAATACAATCTGTCTATTTGGAGGAGAAACAGGATCTTCACAGGGAAAGCAGAGTGGGAGAATTCTTGTCTGACATACTTAGAGCTCTCACCCATTTTCATTTTTACCTTTTATCTATCTTGGACACCCAAGGAATAAATTGGTCGGAACAATTCTGGTTGAGGACAAAGAGCAAAATCAGAATGTGAATTCTAATTCTTCCAGAATATCCAACTGCCAAAATAAATCAGCATTACAGGATGTAGAGCAAAGAAATATCTTACATAACATCTAATCCAGTGCCCTTCACTTTACAAATTAGAAAGCTGAAGCTTGGAGACATCTAATTCATAGGAATGATCTTTATTTTTGGTTTGCCTTACATGCTACTATGTCCCTGCAGTAATGGAGAAAGGACAATGAGAAATTCTGCTCATACCTACTCCAGAATTTAGAGAATCAAGCTAAATATTCCCAAGTAACTTAACTTCAATGTATCAGTTGCCCATTTCTGCATAACAAATCATCCCAATATTTAGTGGCTTAAAACAATAATGATTTATTTTTTCTCATGACTCTGGAGATTGACTGGGTGGATCTGCTGGTCTCAGGACTCATGAGGTTGCAGTCAACTGTGGCTCAGCTGCACTGGATGCTTGAAGAAGGCCTCACACACATGCCTGGGGCCTCAAGCTAGGGCCTTTCTGGAACATTCTCACCATGCAACCTTTCATCTGGGCTTTTTATATGAAGCTGTAAGTATTCCAAGAGGACAAAAGTAGAAGTGGCAAGGCTTCAGAAAAAAGGTTCAGAAGTCACAGAACGTCTCATCTGCTGGATTCTGCTGGCCAAGCAAGTCACAAGAAAAGCCCAGATTCAAAGCAAGGGAAAAGAGACTCTACCTCCTTATAGGAAGAGTGGCAAAGAGTTTGTGGGCATATATAATCTAACACATCCAGACAGAAGAAAGAAGTCAGAAGATTGAATGAGGTGCAAATTTGGGTTTTCTTTGTTTTCAATAAATCTGTCATTAGAGAGAGAGGTGACAGAAGAGGTCGTTGGTTCATCCTGTCAGATTATTTATCATTCTAAATGTTAGTGAACAGAAACCATGCCCATGCTACTATGCTTTTATAAAATGCCTACATCCTAACTGGCACTCTCCAAACATACAATCATAACAATAGGGTAGAAATAGAGGAATATTTCACAGAAACTAAAATAGATACGGCCAGTTTATTTAGCAAGCTCATATTCTTATCTACTGTGAAAAGTCATGACCTTCTCAGCTGAGGAAAGCAATTACTTTTTGCACAGAGATGCTTTATGTAACAATACCAAGGAGATTCAACAGTTACCAATTTCTGGCAAGACTAAAGAATCTAAGGCAGTGTCTCGTCACGCAAACTTTGCGAAGCAATTCAGCGTATCAGAACACTGGACTAATGAAGTCAAAGCTTTGATCTACAGAGAGGGCAATTAATTTCATGGAAAAAAAAAACATTTTTACATAAGCATAACCTCGATTCACTCTTGTTCATAAGTCCTTTCTCAACCTCATGGGAAATGAACATTGTGATTCCCTAATTGCCATGAATATACTGACAGATGCTAGTAGAGCTAAAACAAACAAACAAACAAACAAAAAAACAAGATATATGTATGTACTTTCATACTTCCAGGAATTTTCCCATTAGTAATCATAAAAGAATAGGGTAGCTCTAACAGTTAGTTTATAATCTATAAAATGATAAGAGCTGAACAGAAGGTACAAACTGCAATCTGAGTTCAATGGAGGATGATATTATATTAGGGGATGTAAAGATATGTAAAGGTGAGATATTTGTACACCTTTAAATATATATATATTTTTTAAATACGGATTTTTCCTAGCCACAGATGGGGAAGAAAACATTTTAGGTAAAAGGAAAAGGGGAGGTCAGAGATTTTTTAAAAATGAGTGATGTTGTTTTGTGAGAGCATAGGGTCTAAAAAGAAAATTAGTGGGAAATTAGAATATAAATGCAGACTGGAGCCAGACTAAAAAGAATTTACATTATGTTGGAAGGTAATGAGGAGCTACTAAAAGTTTTTGAGCAATGGAATAATATTACCAGAGTGGAATTTTAGAAAGATTATTTTGGCAGAAATGAATATGGTAGTTACAGAGGAGATGTGTGGTCAGGAAGACAGGGTAGGTATCTCCTACCATACACTACATGAGAAAAATTATCTGAACCATTTATCCTTATAAAGAGATGTATACTCTACTTTTTCTCAAAGACAGGGGTCAAGTAAGAAAGGCACACAAATCTGAGATAAATATTTGAAATGAGGAGAAAAGCATGGATAGCCTCAATATTTTCAATTACCTCGTGTGATGAATAAATTCATGTGTCAGCTTGGCTAGGTTATGGAGTCCAGTTATTTGCCCAAGCAAGCACTGTATTGATGGTTACTGTGAGGGTATATCATGGATCTAAATCATAAGTCAGTTGATTGTATCAATGGCCAATTACATCTATCAATAAAAGAAATTGCCTTCATCATGAAAGTAGTCTCATCCAGTGAGTTGAAGGCCTTAAAAGGAGAACTGAGGATTTCAGCGGTTAAAAAGAATTTTTGTCTCTACTTCAGCCAGCCAGCTTCTCCTGGGGAATTAATTTATCAAAACCTTCGTCAGAGTTCTCACCCTGCGGCCGGCCATATGGAATTAGGATTTGCTAATCTTCATGGCCATGTGAGCCAATTTCTATAATAAATCTCTTTATTGGTTCTGAAGCTCTCTGACTAATACCTAGACTCCAGCTTCTAGAGAATGGTATTACCCTTAGATGGGGCACTCAGTGATTTTGGGTACTTCACCATAATCGGTGCATTAGGGCAGTAACAAGACAAGAGAAAAAAAAGGCACTCAAATGATAGTGAGGAAGCAGCTGAGATGAGATGGCATGACTCTGTAGAAGAATCTAATCAGCATGATTTTGCAAATTTCTTTAGCCATACTCAGTACCCTGGGATGGAAGTAAATGGACCATGGAAATTAGTCAGGCTGGAAACCAGGATGAATGCAGTGAAAGAGGTGTATCTGAGAGGTTTGTGAGAACAGTTTTGAAAATGCTCAGTATATGGCTGTGGCTCAGTAAGAAGACAAGGGAAGCCAGATTGGGAGAGACAAACAGTGAGGGAAAATGGGGCAGAAGGACTGTAGATCCTGGTCAGAAAGAAGATGAAGACTGGACTTTGTAAGAGAGATGAAGAAGGGGAGGAAAAAGAGTTGCTGTTGAGTAACTAGCATCTCATAGCAAACCATCCTCGTTGGGGGAAATGAGGACACCAGAGACCTCCTGTCCTTCCTCATACAAGCCACAAAAAAGAAGCCTCTGGGTAATAGGGAAAGACCCCTTTTTCCTATAGGAAAGTTCACATATTCTTGAATTCAATATGGGTATTTAATGAGATGAGTTTTGCAGTCATTTTGGGGATTAACATTTTATGATTTTGTAACTTTGTGTATAGCAAATCTTGTTCCCTGACAACTAAACTAACTCTAAATTTTTAAACACATAGGTAACTACAGAGGATAATAAAACATAACAAATATCAATATACCCACCATTAATCTAATAACATTTTGCCACAGTTGTTTTAGCTTGATTTTTAAAGAAAGATATAGTTAAAAGCATCAAAACTTTTGCTTGTCCTTTTTTACCTGATCCTTCTTCTTCCAACCCCAAAAATAATAACCATCCTGAATTTAGTACTAATTGTTCCCATGTGTGTTTTAAGTCTTTACCAAATAGGTATGCAGCCATAAAATTGTTTTTAATTTTAAATTCTCTCTGTTCTTCACAATGTATATAAAAATTTAATTCATTTTAATGCCCTAATAGTATGAATATACAACTTATTCATTAATTTTATGTTAATGGACATTCAGATTTCTTGCAATTTTATGCTATCACATGTACCCAAAAACTGTTGCAAAGAAATGCTAGGCAGGAAGCGGATTTGGCTCAATGGATTGAGTGTTCGCCTACTACATGGGAGGTCCAGGGTTCAAACCCAGGGCCTCCTGACCCATGTGACGAGCTGGCCCAAACACAGTGTTGATGCGCACAAGAAGCCCTGTGCCACACCCCCTGTGTAGGGGAGCCCCACATGCAAGGAGTGGGCCCTATAAGGAGAGCCACCCAGCACAAAAAAAGCACAGCCTGCCCAGGAGTGGTACCACACATATGGAGAGCAGATGCAGCAAGATGACGCAATGACAACAAAAAAGAGACACAGATTCCCGGTGCTGCTGACAAGAATATAAACAGACACAGAAGAGCACACAGTGAATGGACACAGAGAACAGACAACTGGGGGGGGGGGGGGGGGAGGGGGGAAAGAAAGAAATAAAAAATAAATCTTAAAAAAAAGTTCTTTAAAAAAAAAAGCTAGGAGACTGGGTAGCAACCTTGGATGAACATTACAATTATCTAGTGAGTGCTTTTAAAATGCAGATGCTCTAACCTAGGACTATGCATGTCATTCTTTTATTAAATATTTTACTGTAGTGATAAATATGTAGCAAAATATTTCCCATTTAACACATCAAGTGTACAATTCAGTAGTACTAATTATATTCACAATATTGTGCCACTAAATCCGTATCCCTACATTTTCATCACCTCAAACAGACTCTACTTACTCATTAAGTCGTAACTCCCTCTTACCTCACCCCACCTTACCCACAGCCCCTGGTAACCTATAAACCTACACCTTTCTTTACAAAATTTGCTTCCTCTAGATAGTTCATATAAGCAAGATCATATAGTATTTGTCTTTTTGTGTCTGGATTACTTAACATATGTCCAAGGTTCATGCACGTTATAACATGCATCAGAACATCTTCCATTTATGGCTGAATAATATTCCACTGTATGTATATACCACATTTTGTTTTTCCATACATCCATTGATGGACAAGTGGATTGCTTCTATCCACTAGCTATTGTGAATAATGCTGCTAAAAATGTTGGTATACAAAAGTCTTTTAATGTCCCTGCTTTCAATTTTTTGGGAATATATCAATAAGTGGGATGGCCAAGTCATATGGTAATTCTGTTTTCAACTTTCTAAGGAACCATCAAATGATTTCCACAGTGATTGTACCATTCTATAGTGCCATCAACAATGTATAAGTGTTATTTCTCCATGTTTTCACAAAATTTTATTATTTTCTTTAAAAAAACAATAGACATTCTAGTGGCTTTGAAGTGGTTTCTCATTATGGTTTTGATTCGCATTTCCATGAAGACCAATGATGTTGAGCATCTTTCATGTACTTGTTGGTAATTTGTACCTCTTTAGAGAGAGGCCTATTCAGATCATTTTCCCGTTTAATTTAAATTGGGCTATTTAATTTTTTTTGATGCAGAGTTGTAGCAGTTTTTTAATATATTCTGGATATTAAATCCTTATTGGATATATGGTTTGCAATTGGAGTGGTCTCTTCAAAAAATGGTCCTGGGAAAACTGGGCATCTACTTGCAAAAGAATAGTGTTGGTCTCCTACCTCATTTCACATGCAAATATTAAATCTAAATGGATTGAGGACCTAACATAAGAGCTAAAACCATAAAATTCCTAGAAAAAAAAAAAGAGGGTCCCATTACCATCCCTTTCAAGATGAAGGAGTAAGGCTCTATCCCCCCAAAGCTACTTTGAACAACAGCCAGAACTGGTACAAACATTTTTCTTAAACCTCCTGAAAATAGTTAAAGAACTGCAGTCATAGGCTGAGAACTAAATCAAGCTACTTAAAAGGAGTAGGATCTCTTGGTCCCTGGCAGACCTCTCCCTCACCCCTACTGGCTTGATGGTGAGCCAGGCTGCACTCCCAGTGTGGATCATGACCCTAATTCTGGAGAAAGTAGGGTAAATTTCATGTAATACTGGGAGCACATATGTTTGGCCTAGAATCTTTGGTGTTATCCAAAGGTACTCATCATCCCAGAATTTGCCTAGCATGTAGTACATGGCTCATAGATCTCTCCTTAAGAATGCTGTGGGAAATCAGTCAAGCCATGATGTCAGGGCAAGGAATTGCTGGCTATAGAATATATAGTGCAATGCCTGGGACTGTGAGGAAACTGTTCTCCAGGCAAGAGGAGACATTTGCAACTGTATCAATTCAGAATTCCTAGTGCCACAATGAAGACAAGGTGAATGTGCAGAAAATACTGTGCCACTATATTTTGGCCTGGAGCCATTCTCTAGACTAATTGTATGGATAAGCCCTGAAAGAGAGCACTCCTAAATTCAATCTGCAAAGCCTGGAACGATATTTTATTTTTTTCCTTCCTTTTTTTTTTTGTTAATTCCTGGCATTCAAGGAAAGTTCTGTCACAATACTAGCTGGATACAAGCTTAAGGAACAGATGTCTCAGAGTCTAAATTCATCGATAACACATTGAAATATCAAAATGTCCAGGTTTCATCAAAGATTACAAAACATTAAAAAAAAAAAAAAAAGGAAACATTGGCCCAGGCAAAGAAAAAGATAAAACATTAGAACCTGTCAGTGAGGAGGACCAGGCATGGGGCATAATAGACAAAGACTTAACAAACAAACAAACAAAAAAGAAACACCCACATCTTAAATATGCTCAAAGAGCTAAAGAAAAACTTGGTAAAAGATCTAAACAAAATCAGGAAAACAGAATAGGAACAGAAAGAGAAATCAAAGGAAATATGACATGAAATCAAATAGTGCTGGAAAACACAGTACCAGAAATTAAAAATCCTCTAGAGGACTTCAACAACAAAAACAGATTGGAGCCAGCAGAAGAAAAAGAAACAGGGAACTTGAATATAAGATGATTGAAATCATTCAGTCTGAAGAGTAGAAAAGAAGAAAGAAGGAATAAAGTGAACAGAGCCTGAGAGACCTGTGGTGCACCATCAAGCATACCCCTATACACATTGTGAGAGTCCCAGAAGAAGAGAGAAAAGGGCAGAGAAAATATTCAAAGAAATAATGATTAAAACCCCAAATTTACTAAAAGACATGAAAATACAGATCCAAGATGCTCCATGAACTTCAAACAGGATGAACCTGAATAGACCCTTGCCATGACATACTATAGTCAAACTGTCAAATGCCAAAGATAAAGAAAGAATCCTGAAAGCTGTTAGAGAGAAGCAATGTGTCATGTAAAAGGGAGCCTCGATAAGATTAAGTACCAATTTTCTCAGCAAAAGTCATGGAGGTAAAAAGGCAGTGGAATGATGTATCTAAAGTACTGAAAGCAAAAATTGCCAACCGACAATTCTATATTCATTAAAACTCTTTAAAAAAATGAGGGCAGGATTAAGACATTCCTAGATAAACAAAAACTGAGGGAATTCATTACTACTAGACTAGCTTTACAAGAGATGCTAAAAAACAGGTTGAAGGAAAAAGCCAATAGATAAGAGATCAAAGTTGCATGAAAAAAACACAAAGATCTCCCATGAAGGTAATAACATGGGTGAATATAAATGCCAGTACTATTGAACTTTCAGTTTGTAACTCTGCTTTTTACTTCCTACAGGATCTAAGAGACAAATGCATAAAGCGTAATGAGAAATCAGTGGTTTGGTCTCATAATTTATGAATGTTTATTTTTTTTTTACCAGAACTACTTAAAGACTGGGGGATAGAATGTTATAAGAAAATAGTTTGTATATACTACTGAAATTAATTTGGATCAAAGCAAACAAGATTGTTAGAGATTTAGGCTGTTAAATTTAAGCTCCATGGTAACTATGAAGAAAATATCAAAGAATATTCAAGCTCATAGAGACAGAAATTGGAGTACAGGTTGCCAAGGAGCAGAGTGTGAACAGAGACAATGAGGAATTATGCATAATGGGTGAAGGGTTTCTGTTTGAGGAGATGGGGAAGTTTTAGTAATGGAAGGTGTTGGGTACCACATTATAGTGAGTATTATTAACCACATTGAATTGCATGTTTGGCCGAGGATGAGATCAGAAAGTTTATGCTGTATATGTTTCCACACTTTAAAAAAAAAAAAAACATCTTAAGAGACAATGACACTCTAATTTAAATCATAGGCTATTGGTAATAGTACCATTATAAAAATGTGCTTTCATCAATTGTAACAAATATACCACACTGATGCAAGGTATTAATAATTGGGTGGTATATGGGACTCTTGTCTTTTAGGCATGATTATTCAGTAAATCTAAAACTTCTCTAATTTAAAACAAAACCATCTTAGCTGGAATGACATTTGAAAATAAATTAACAAACAAATAAACCATGATAAGATGAGAGAAAGAGAGAATACCAAATAAAGGCAATTCATGATCCTGGAAGGGATCTAACAAAGAAGGAGAGAAGGCTCAAAAAGGACATTAGTCTGACATGTGAATAAACTAGAATATGGACTGTAAGCTTTATATCAATGTTAAATTTCTTGAATTTGGTAGTTACAAGTGAATAATCTTATTCTTAGGAAAATTACATAGTGATTTTAAGTATGGAAAGAGTATGATGTATACAACCTTCACTAAAGAGTTCAGAAAATGGATTGGTAGATAAATAGATGGATAGGTAGTTAGATATAATGATACAACAAACATGGGAAAATGTTAAAGTTGGGTCTGGGTATCTGTGAGGCAGGGATATGCTGGAGTTCACTGTATTATATTTGTAACTGTCCTGTAATTTTGAATGCATTTCAAAATAAAAAGTTAAACAACAACAACAAAAAACAGGGGAACTTTACAAACTTGGGTTGGTATTTCTTAGCTATGACACCAAAAGCTCAATCGGCAAAAGAGAAAATGGATAAAATGGACTTCATCAAAGTTAAAATTTTTGGCACCTCAAAGGACCTATCCAGAAAGTGAAAAGATAACCCACAGAATGGGAGAAAGTAATTGTGCATCGCTCTATTTTTATGTGATGGCGTTTTGGAAAATGATGTTTATAGGGGGCAATTAGGGTACAGAGAAAAGACTTCATACACTCAAAGTGGTATAACAGCCACTTCTTTCTGTGTTATTAGACCTGCCAGCTACCCCAAGGGTTGAGTAGAAGCAAATCTCAATAGGCTGAAAAATTCCAATTTCCAGAAAAAAAGTAGTGTACCCTACTGGCTGAGCAGCTCTGCTAGAGGAAGCGTTCTCAAATTTGGCTACTAATTATTATAATAACCAGGGGAGCTTTTAAAACTCAGTTAAGGCAAGGCTTCACCCCAGATCAAATAAATTGAAATATCTGAATGGATAGAATTCAGTGCTTTGTTTTGTTTTTGTTTTTGTTTTTTGAGGTGCTGGGGGCAGGGATTGAACCCAGGACTTCATATGTCGTGGGAGGTCGGTGCTCAACCACTGAGCCACATTGGCTTCCCTGAGTTCATTTTTTCATTCATTTTGCTTGTTTTTGTTTTTTTCAGGAGGTACAGGGAACTGAATCCAAGACCTAAATTTTTCACTTTACTGGAGGATTTATGAAGTTGTTTGCTTAAAACTGTCTCAGGGATATACCTAGGTGCTGAATTGTTCTATATGTTTAGGTGGGAGAGTCACTTTAGAGTCACTTGAGAGCCCCTGTTCATTGAAGCAATCAATCCAAGTAAGTCATCTTGCCTCTCCTGGTAACAGCCATGTGAAGTATCTATTCACACCTGTTTACTACAATGATCTGTCAGCTGGATTAAAGAAACTCAGTTAAGATCCCTTACTAAAGGGCCCCAGCATGGACTCACTGGCTTTCTGAAGGGCTTCCACATAGTAGTTTTTTGCTGGTGTTACCATAACCACTCCACATGCATGCATCACATTGTCCACTGTGCCAGAAGGAAAATCATCTTTAGGGTCTAGGTACAGAACTCTTTCTTTCAGAGGCTGTAAAGAAAAGTGGCAAAAAAAAAGGGTATAGGGCCAGGATGCCCGGACAAACCCTGGCTCCACTAGCAGCTAAATGCAAACTTGGACAAGACACTTAATCTAGCCATGCCTTAGTTCCCTCATTTGTAAAAATACTTACAATAATAATAATATCTATCTTCATTTTATTCCTATAAAGATTAAATAGATGAATAATTTTTAAATGTCTAGCATTTCAGTGCTTAATAAAGATTCAATATATTGCTATTATTATCAGTTTGTATTTCCCAGTGTTCCCCTCATTCAGGTGTTCTTATAGTTATAAAAATCTTACTCCTTTATTCTCACAGTTTATAACAAAAGAAAAAGTGGGAAAATTACCAAATGTCTCAAATCTTTTATCAGATAACAAATTCTGTATATTTCCTAAAGTGCACTAAGTACCTTTTCTCTCCATTTTTGCCAGCTTCATCAATAAATAATGTTGAAAGATAATTCGAAAATGATACCTAGACAATGTCTACTTTAGTTTAATGCTTTGTACTATTCTGATGCAATTTGTCCAAGAATCTCTAGGTCTTGGTACATCATAACCAATTTTAATAGCTTATTGTGGAGTTAAAATACACCTTTTGGGAAGAAAATTCTTTTTCATGTCAAAGTTTATTTAATCATACTGAACTTTAATGTGATTTTTTCTTGGTTTGGCTGTTGCGCCCACTTTAAAAAAAAAAGCACTTGTGATAACTATTACTACACGGTATTTATTGCAGAAAGAACTTAAAATGTTTTCAAATTACACTAGAATGTTAAACCATATTTCCTTTTAAAATATATTTTTATTATTTAAGTTACAGGTTTATAGAAAAATTATGCAGAAATATGTTTCTTTTTGAGTAAAATTTCATATATAAGATGGGCTTTTAAAGAATTACTAACAGAAGTGTTATTTGAAGTAATTTCAATCATAAGGTGACCTGACCAGAGACCCAGAGACCAGGATTCTGGTAACATCCATATATATTCTCACCCTGATGTTAATATGTTAAACATACATATAACATTATTATATACACATCAGTAATTAAAATAATTTCAGAGGTTACTGCCTAGGAGGGGATGAAAAAACAGTCACTCTAACAGACTTACATAATATATGTAGGTTCAAACTATAAAATGTTTCACTCATGATTTTTCATAATATTTAGTGTTTTTGTATTGTCCCTGAAAAACAACTGATCATCTAAAACCATCTGTTCTTTTGTCCTTGATAGAGAGATGTCAACAGTTAAGGTATTTTAAAATCATCACTCTAGAAGCAAAGATATTTGAGAACTGGAAAATTCACAGAACGGTAACCCCTGAACTACATTCAGACATTTTTTTAATTTTCAAGGGCTACTTGATATTACAAAGCCAAGTGTAGTTACTGAAACAGTGCAAATAATTAAAGCTAAAATCTCTCCCTAGGCTGTGAAAAATTTAGGTCATTTCAGGGATGGAATAATGACTATGTCAATTCTGCAAATCCCATAGGACCCATGTCAGGGGTCTATACACTGCAGGAGAGGAAAACATAATTTTAGATAATGTTTAAAGATGATGATTACAGTGAATGCAATGATAAAATACCTTTTAATTATGTCAGGTCAAAAAAAAAGAGATAATCATTTGTCAAATATTGGATGGAAAAATAGACACCAATAACAATGCAAAAGGTTTGAAAATCTGCCGAAGTAACGAAAACTCTGTAAGAGTACTTCCTTTGTAAGAGTTGAGTTTGTATCAGGAGCAAGTACTTATATATACATATATCTATGAACTTGTTTTGATGGTCTGTATATGTGGGGTACTCTTTGTGTACCTTCTTTGGGTGTGTCATTCTTGAGGCTTTCTCTTTACCGCACCTAGTTTATTCTATTGTTCACTAAGACCAGATGATTTTGCCTCCTAAATATGCCTGAAATCCACCCACATCTCTTTTTTTTTAAAGATTGATTTTTTATTTATTTCTCTACTTTCCCCTCTCCCCTCCCTCCCCCACCCCCCCCCCCCCCCAGTTCTGTGTCCATTCACTGTGTGTTCTTCTGTGTCTGCTTGTATTCTTGTCAGCAGCACTCGGAATCCATGTCTCTTTTTCTTGTGTCATCTTGCTGCATCAGCTCTCCGTGTGCAGTGCCATTCCTGGACAGGCTGTACTTTTTTCACACTGGGTGGCTCTCCTACAGGGTGTTCTCCTTGCGCGTGGGGCTCCCTTACACGGGGGACAGCCCTGCATGGCAGGGCACTCCTTGTGTGCATCAGCACTGCATATGGGCCATCTCAACATAAGGGTCAGGAGGCTCTGGGTTTGAACCTTGGACCTCCCATATGGTAGGCGGATGCCCTATCCATTGGGCCAAATCCGCTTCCCTTAATTTCACTGCTAGTATACTAGTTCTCCTACCATCATCTTGTCTACTGCTTCCACCCCTCCCCCCCCCCCATACCTCTCATCCTGCAGTGGCTAGTGTGATCATTTAAAAACACAAATAGGATTAGGTCACTTCCCTCCTAAAGCCATTCTGTGATTTCTCAAGTCAGATAAAATTAAATTACAATACCTTCAAGAACCTCGCATGAGCAGACTCTGACTACATTCCCAGCCTATTCTCTGAGAAGGGGCATGCAATCGTTTTGGAAGGTGGGGCAGACCCTGCTATTTGCAAACTTTATGCCAAGTGACCACTTCTTCCTTACTATCAGAACCTCAGCTTTTTAGGATTGGCAGTTTCCCCAGCTTTCCTTGCAGTTAGCTGTGGCCATGTGACCAGTTTTCAGTCAGTGAGCTGTAAGTGGAGATGCTCGCTGAGGCATTTCCTTCAAGTTTCCAGAGGACTATCACCTGCTCAGAGAGACTTCTTAATCATCCTTTATAAAATTAGAGTCCCTACTGTGAGTCTCTGTGTGTGAAAATCCTATTTCTTCATAGCACTGATTACAATTAGTAGGTATATTGTGTATGTGTTGGTTTGTTTCTGTCTACCTCTCAGGCTCCTCTGAAGTTCTCTGAGGGAAATGACCATCTCTGCCTTATTGACTGCTGTGTAGTGTCACCTCTCCAGTAGTAAATGTTAGTGGCCAAAGGAATGAACAAAGTAAGTCATGTATAAATATTTATCAAACATTATGACCTATACTATAAATCCTGTATTGCAAAAAACAGTTGTCACACTTTTATTTCTCATAAGATATTGTGCTTGGTGATGTAAGAGATAAAACAGTAAGTATGACATGGCTCAGGCTCTTAAGAAGCAAACAAACTAGTACAAAGAAAAATATGTGCACAGAAAACCACAACGGGTGCAGGTGTCATAAACACGGCACAAAGGCTGAAGGAATTCAGAGGAAAGAAAAATTGCAATGGACTGCAGTGTTAGGAAGAGATCATGGGAGAATTGGTGTCTAAGTTGACCATGATGTTAAGGATCGTTTTAATGTGGGTGGGCCATGAGGTTGAGTGGGTGAAAGGAAAAGTAGCTCAGACAGAGAAAATTCAAAAGGCACAGACACCAGAAATTTGAGATTTTATGTGAAGAACAGGGAATCCCCTTCCCAACTATAAGAAAGAAAAAAATTGCAAAGCAAATATATCATCCCTATTTGTTTGCTTCTTATACTTCATGACATCATCTGGTGATGACCCAGTTTAGTCTAAGGAATAAAGGCAACTGTGCTTTACAAAGCTGATTTGAAGAAACACTCCAAACAAATGGAATTGGGGGGTAACATGGAAATAAAACTGGTGCACTGCACAAATCCTATCAAAATCTTTACCGTGGGGAGGAGGGGAGTGGAGATGTTAACACAATTGAAAATTATGTCTGTCCAAATTGAGAATCAGTAAAAATAGAAAAGAAAGAAATGAGTCAGAATGGTAAGTGCACTGGTGATTAGATTAACAGAAAGGCAAAACAAGGAAGAAATGGCAAAGTGTAGTTTACAGAATGTGTGACAGGGAAAAGTAATTGATCTTTGAATGTAAATCAGTGTGTAAACATCCTATAGTTCTTTTCTCCTCTAAATGACTTTGTCTGTGTTGGAGTCCAAGTACCACCAAGAGAGGGAAGGTATAGAAAGAGATAAAGCACAGAATCAAGTTTTAGTTACCTGAAAGTCTGGTAATATACATGCATGCACATACTCATGCACACACGTTTGTACATGACAAATTTCCAAATTATTATAAAAAATGAGTTGCAACAAGAACTTGGTCCTCCAATTTCACCTTGCCAGTAACATAACTGAAGGGATATATGTGTCCATGCACATATATAGTTATATAAAACTATATAAAGCTATATTATTTAATAATGCATATATAGAGTCTACATACCCACTGAGATACATTTCAAAATGCATGGTATGGGAAGCAGATGTGGTTCAAGTGATTGGACTTCCCTCTACCATAGGGAGGTCCCACGTTCAGTTCCTGGGGCCTCCTGGTGAAAGCAAGCTGGGAGAGCTGGCCCACGTGGAAATCTGGCCTGCACAGAGTGCTGGCCTGCACGGGTGGCGCAACAAAGTGATGCGACAAAGGAGATCCAAAGGAGAGACGATGGGAGATGCAACAAACCAGAGAGCTGAGGTGGCTGAAGCAACTGAGTGCCTCTCTCTCACATTGAAGCTCCCAGGACCTGTTCCCAGTGCCTCCTAAAGAGAAGAGGAGATGAGAAGACAAGCAGACACAGAGAGCGCATGGCAAATGGACACAGAGAACAGACAGCGAGTGCAAAATCACAATAGGTGGGGGGAGGCATAAATAAATAAAAGTAAATCTTTTAACAAAAAACGGCATGACGCATTTCATAAACGACTCTTACTTCTTGCATTATTTTACCCTCGCAGTGCCTCTGAGGAGGAAAAAACATTATTTTGTTCCACATTTTTAGAGATAGAAGTAAACATAAAGGAATAATGTTGCTTGGTTTCAAAAAAAAAAAAGAGCCAGTTAGTGCCCAAAATCAGGCAGAACCAAGATTTTAAAACTCTTGGAGTCTAGGATCTTCCTATTACATTTGCAACAGCAGGAAGACATCTCCTCTGATGAAAGAATGATTAAGGTGGTGTCTCATACATAATGCCACCCTAGATTTATACATCACATTTCTTCCAAAGGGTTTTCAGATATTATCTCATTTGTCTTCCCACATACCTGAAAGATAAGTAGGGGCAGGAAGGTTCATCTGCATTTCCCAAGATGAATTACCTGAGGCAGAGAACAGTGAAGTCACAGCCAGCAGTTGAGCTCAACAGCCATTAGACAAGAATCCAAACAGGAGCTGTCCCTCCCTGGGCCCTTTCCTCAGATCCCGGCAAAGAACCATGGGAGTGGAGTGGTGGGAGAAGACCGGAGTGGGGAGATGCCAGAAGAGGGATAGGATTCTCCTGTTTCACTGTTACTCTCTAACATCTCTGTCTCTGTGCCTCTGCACCCAGGAATATAAAACAGGCAACAGGGTCTTCTCTGGTTACCCAAATTGAGGATTAATGTGTAATGCTAAGAACAGAAAGAATGCAAATAGCCTATATTTTTACAAGAGCTACCGACAAGAGGGGTTCCTCATCTTCACAGCTTTTCTTTCAATGGAAGCTGAACTATCCTTACTAGCCCCAAATATCAGCCACTCCAGCCTCCTGACTTTCCTTACCTATCTGTTTAAAAAAAAAAAAAAGTAAAGAGGAAAGGGGCAAGGTGGTCTAGAACCATAAATGCTTTGCTTAATGTGGAATAAAGCCTCCCCTCCTGCCCAACAAACAAAATCAGAGAGATCTGAGAGACTCACTAAGGAAGATAAGGATTCTAGCATCCCTGTGGTTTCTATTTGTGCAGGGTATTCCTGATCATCCCTGTATCTGTCTAAGCAAAGGAAAACAAACTGAACCAAGATAAGAAGGCAGGAGGAAGTTATTGCAGGGTAGCAGTTTATACTTCCTCTATTTGGGTCCCTTAGTCAAGCCGGTATCTTGGAAGAGGACTCTTTGCTAGTGAAGGTGTCTCAGCAGCAAGAGGTTACAGAGTTAGTTAACAAGATCAGGTTCAGGAGACTGTACAGGAGGGACGCCAACCCAGAGCCCTCCGAAGAACTCGCGCAAGCTCCCAGGAGAACCTGCCACGCAATTAATGAGCCATAGTCTGGGAAGAAGCAAAATTAACAGAGAGAGGATTATGTCATCAGTTTTATAAGAGATAATTCATCTTTTTCCCTTTTCTCCAGGTCCCTCCACCCCAAAAAATAAGGGGAAGGAAAAGTCCAGGAGCCAACCGCTCCCACCCTGGACTCCAAAGTGAGAAAGGGGCTCTGGAGTAGACAAGCAAGCCCCATTCCTCCCCAAGGATCAAGGAGCCACAAGCAGGACCCCTGACTTTGGAAGAGGAAGCTTTGTAAAAAAAAAAATGGGTTTGGAGTTTTCAAAGGACAGAATTTGAGTAATAGGAAGTGACTTGAAAGTTATGGAATCTGCCTAAGATGTTGGTAAGGTATCTGCTACACAGCTGTGAAGAGAAATTTGACATAATACAATAGGGGAGCAAGGACTGGTGAAAAATTAAACCATTTCATGTCTGTTCTCCCCGGCTCTCTGCCACCCCCAACCCCTATCCCCACAGCTGAGCCTGTTCAATAAACTTGATACATGCAGATGCAAAAAGCAACTGAGACCATGGAGGAGGAAAGGCAGGCTTTAGCAGTGACAGAAGATTATTTATGCTGCTTCACAGAGTTGATTTACTGTAATAAAAACAACACATAATAATAGGTGGAAGAAATACGAAGAAACCAACATTTGCAACCCTGTCTTTTAAGCAGTACCAGTAGTTTTCAGATTCCTACTTTTACACTTAGATGTGGGCAGAGTACATCAAAGAAGCTAGAGCAGTTTACACTTGACACTACAAGGAACATTTATTTCAGACATGTGGCTACATCAATTAAATGCAATGTGTATTCACAACATTAGTCATTTCACACAGCAGCTCATTATAATGCGTGTGCCTTGCAAAAGCAGCCAAGATTCAGTGAGGCATAAAGCCACAAAGCATCGTAATAGATCATACATCACTATTTCAAAAAAATGTATTAAATTTTTATAGTGGTTTTCTTACCCCAAATTATTAATGCTGGTCAAAATAATCTATTTTTTCCCTCAGTTACTCAGGGTAGCTTCCATTTGACCTTACTTTCTGATGATACAAATTGACCCTATTATTACTTTAAAGCAATAATAATTTTAAAAAGTGTTTTTCCCAAATTATAAAAAGAAAACCATAAATTGTGCATAAAACATTGAAGAATAAATGGCTCTAATAAAATATTATTAGTGTCAGCTCTGTCTAATTTAAAAAACTCATTAATTAAGTTTCTGCACAAGAATAACTAAGGTAAATCACATAAACGAAAAAGGAGAAATAAAGTGCAACATGATTACATAAATAGCTATTTTAGTATCTCACAGGAAAATTGTCACTCAATAATCTATGTGCAGCTAAACATTATGATTCAGGATATCTGACGCAATGAAAATAAGAGAATTCAATGGGGTTTTGATTCAGGTCAAAGTTTTCCTTAAAGCCTTAAAGCCTTCTGTGAGGCATACATTATGGTGAGGGATACTCCAGACTCAGAAGTGCAAAGATGAATAAGACCTAGTTAAGAATGTCAAAAGAGAAGAGCAAACATAAATGTCCCAAGCTTTGAAAGTATTGTTATCAGCAAAATGCTGTGTAACAAACCAATATATTTACTGGCCACAAAGTAAGTCATGTTTGCTGCATCAGTCGAGGCATGGTAAGGAATAGATGGCATGCTCAAAATGATTTAACAAAAGAGGGTTAAAGGAAAGGACCATTTATGAAGCTACAGAGGGCCAAGGAACCCAAGAAGACTGGTGAAGGACCAAGAAACCTAGGTCCTAAGTCAGTTCTCCCCGCCCCTAGGGGAAAGGGCTAAAGGAAGAGGATGGGGTGGGACTACATTTCCTGGGACCAGCTAAGAAAAAGGAGCCTGGAATAGAACTGCTGGACAGGACAGGAACTGTGGCAGTAGAGGAAATCAACCACTTCGAGAAACTCACCAAGGGTTGGGGATGGGAGGGGAGTGGGTAAGTAGTTGGATCTCTCTTTTCCTTCCTGATCTGAACTCTCCTGGGGTCTCACATTGGCTGGACCCAATATAAAGCCAGAAGCAAAGTAGCTCAGGTGCTGAGATCTGAGAGGCCAGTACAGGGTAGAGAAGTGTGGAGAATGGGGAGGGAGCTGTGTGTGTATGGGGATTAGAGGGGGACAACAAAAATAATAACCAGCTTATTTGTTAAAATAAAATTTAGAATATAGTAAATGAGATTTCTCTTTATCAGTAGCTTGAGATTTCAAAACAATAATGATCTTGAAACAATACTTACTATAACAAAATTTAGAAATTTCAAAGAATGTATTAAAATGCTCTAGTCCTCATAGCATCTGATAATCTGACCTTGAGAGTCCATGTTGCCCAGCATCAATTAAAGAAGTGTCATACAACATAGACTTCCTTCTGCCTGATGCTACTTTGAAAGGATACATATATCGCAACTTCTTTGGTTTCAGGGATGTGTCTCTTCTCTAAGTCAGTTCTAAAACCCCTACCTCTATCTTTCCTTATCATTAGAGCATGACTTATCTAGCACTTATCTGATAGAAATATTTATTCCACATACAGTTGTGAGTTAGGAAATATGTAGAAGGAAATATAAAGAGCTAAAAAATATAGGGGGATTCAAGCTAAATGAAATATTTATATTAAGGACAAGCAATGATTAAATATATTTTGGATTAGTTAAATGAGAGTAAACCATGAAAGTTTTATACACATTAGGCATGGAAGGATTTATCTCAAATAATTACTTCACAACAGCTAAGTTGAGAAAGATTTTACTGACAGAATGGGATGTTAAGAGCTGTTTAATTGAAGGCCTGGGAGATTTTTCTTGATTATTAACATTTGTCTATGAATATACCCTTCTTGATTCTTGGCATGTGTGGTATCATTGAATTCCTTGAAATTCATACTCATAGTTTTCTTCATTAGTCAACTTCTTATTCTCCTCATATTTCATGCCTCCACTCAAGAGACAGACAGAATTTTTAATTAGAGAGGGAAAATTCTGTGAAGGCTTTTACAAGTGGAAGAAAGAGCAAGGTTTTCAAAGACATATCCATGGCTCTTCTCATGAATGAGTGGATCATGACAAAGAAGAATGAATAAGGACCTGAAGCTAGATATAGGAATCACTTTGAGGGGGTGAGTTCCACCTCTATCTGACAGATGCAAAGGACACAGAATATTCTCCCAGGAATCTTGTGAGGACACTGGTATAGCTGGCTGCTTTACTGTATCAATTTATGTAAAGAGGTTTGATTCTTGGGGGACAATTTGTGTATGCCAAATAACAGAAAAGGGACATGCTGAAAAATAATTCCTTCGGCACATTAGAATTTTGGTTAAAAAAACTAACTCGTAATTATAATGAAGGCATGAAAAAAAGGAGTGAGAGGTGACTATCTTTTATACCATTCAATCTAAATATGAATCAGCATAGAAATAAAAAAATTCAAATGTTAACTGGCCAATTATATTGGAGGTCTTTATAATTAACAAAGCCTAATAAGTTCAGCACAATTTCATAAATAGCCATGAATAAGCCAATAATTTGCATTTGTAATAGATAGTGTATAAGCAAATTTATAAACAAACAAAATTACTAACTTA
This sequence comes from Dasypus novemcinctus, assembly GCF_030445035.2. Classification (NCBI taxonomy): domain Eukaryota; kingdom Metazoa; phylum Chordata; class Mammalia; order Cingulata; family Dasypodidae; genus Dasypus; species Dasypus novemcinctus. The sequence continues at coordinate 51,423,313 of NC_080673.1, read as the reverse complement.
GAGTATCTAAGAAGATTAGCAGGGAAAGGAAACCTGTTGCTTATTTCTCACTCATGGATCTATTCATCAAGCCTCACAGTATTGCTGTCCAGTGGGGTGCTGTCATTCAAAATCATGTTATCTGAAATGTACTGCTGCACTACCTGGAATCTTATTTTTTAAAACTTCAAAGAAGTACTAGGTTGTAGATGCAGCAGTGAATTATATTAATGAGAAGTGTACTCTGTGCCACGCTAAGGAGCTCAGTTCTTTCTCCAAAGGTAATGGTGAGTTGCTGAAGTATCCTAAGCTTGGGAATGATATGTGAATGTGAATTTTAGAAAAAAAATTACTCTGGCATTGGTTTAAAGGATGGAATGGAAGTAAGATGGGATTTACCAGATTAGTTTAGAGGCTATTATAACAGTTGGTATCAGCAATAACAAGGACCTGAACTAAGGCATTAGTAATGAGAAGGCAGAAAAAGAGTTACGAGGACTTAGGAAGTAAAGTAAATAAGGCTAATGACTATCTACATGCCAACAGTAAAGGATATTCATGAAGATATTTGGGATTTAAGCTTGTGAAATGTAGCCATTTATTGAATTAAGAAATTGAGGAGCAGAAACAGGTAAGAAAACAGGAAGGGAGACACCTGCAGTATCATATAGGGCATTCTGGCAGTGATGTGGGCATTTCAATATATGGGTATGCATTTCAGAAAAAATAACATGGAGAGCACGGAGGTTGAGATTCTGTAGCAAAAGTGATGGCAAAGATTAATTTGAGAGGGTTAAACAGGGAATCAGCGTTTGAAGGTGGAGATGGAAAATGAGGCCATACAAGAGTCTGGGCAGAAGAAGCTGATGTAGAACCAAAAGGATATAGCATCAGGGATACTAAGGGAAAAGAAGAGTTCCAAGGAGGGAATAATCTGTAGTATAAAGACCATAGAGATTTCAATTAATTAATTCTGAGTATTTCATTTGAAATCTGGTACATTATTGACTGCCACGCGAAGACATAGTAGTGATTTTTTAGCTGTAGAAGTCAGACTGCAGGGTTGGAACAAAAATGTGTTTATGAAGAAATTGTGTTAAATAACAATTATACTTACTAAAATGTTGACAGTAATGGGATGGACAATTACATGATGGTGTCAGAAGGATTAGGAAAATGGAAGGTATTTCTTATTTTTGTTTTGTAAAGGTGGGAAAAGCCAAAGATTGTGTGTATGCTGAAAGAGAAGTAGCAACCAAGAGGAAGAATTTGAAGAAACAGATATAGGAGACAGAGAAAGAGATCACATTTTGGTCACTTTAATAAGTAAGCAGTATTATCTATACTTTTACCAAAGATAAAACCGAATCTCATGGGCTTAAGTTATATAGGTATTACTTCACAAGTAGGAAGCAGAAATTGTAAGACAAAATCCTGTATTTCTTACTTTAAGCTTTCTGCTTTCCACTCCCTCACAGCTTCACTAGCCATACTGCATAATTCTTTCTAAGACATATTCCACTGCTACTACCCTAAGACAGGGTGACTTCGCTCCTAGCAACCAGATCACAGTATCTTGGAAAAAGTACAGCCATTCAAGTCAAAGGACCTTAGTTCTAATTGCTTTCCATTAATTTCCTAGTTATGTAAGTTTGGGGAGTTACTTAAACTCTGTTTTGTAATGAATAAATAGATGATAATCATAACTGACCAAATTTCTTGTCTAGTGTTTACATGGTAGCAAATAAGAAAATATATAGGGTTAAATGACATAAACTATTCAGCTGTAGCAATCAGACAGAACTATAAAAATTACAAATAGAGTCAAATTGATATGTTCATCTACAAATTGAATCTGAAGACCAATTGCAAATAACTATGCTGAAAAAAATTCATATCATTGGCCCATTCAAAGAAAGTTTTGTTACTCTAGGATGAATTCCAAACTGTGCCACCAGATAGTGCCCCTACAGTCTGGCCCCGCCCTCCCCTTCCAGCCCTACCATCATCACTCCTAAGGGAAGATGGCCACACCTGTCTCCTGAGCAAGCCCTGAGCATTCTCCACTTATAAAAGTCTCCTCGGTTCAGCCCAAATCATTTGCTGTCTTGAAATCCAAAATTATACTCTATAGTTCTAAATGTCTATGTCTTATTTTTCTTATCCTTAAATACATTTTTAATTAGAGAGAAAATAAGACTCTGAACTCCGTAGGGTATGGCAGAAACCCAATTAAAATTAATTTATGCATAAAAGAAAGAAGGAAAGGGAAGGAGGAGGAATGCAAGGGAAGGGAGGAGAGAAAAGGAATCAGAAGGAAGGCAGGAAGGGAGGAAAAGGGAGGGAGAGAAAGGGAGGGAAGAGAGGAAGAAAAAGAGGAAGGGTAGAAAAAGGAAGAAAGAAAAGGAAAAAGAAAAAATAGGGGATGTTGGAATTTGTCAGTTCACCCAAAGAATCCAGGGGTTACTCTTGTTTAGGCCAGTTTGGATCCAGGTGTTTAAAAGTCAGTTGAACTTTCAAGGTTCTAATTTTTCTTTTTTGTTGGCTATATTCTCAGACAGCTTCTTTTGCGATAGCATAATTACAGCTGAGAGCCCCACCTCGTACTCTAACAGTTGAACAATTCTAGTAGAAGGAAGGACTTCTCCCTCCAGTTTTTCAGGGAAAACAAAATCCTAGTCAATCAGATAAGGTCTCATTGGCCTGGCTAAGAACACATGCCTAGGAAACTTATGTTAGAACATACTGATACACTAAGAGGAATAGATATATTGATTGCTTCAACAATTCCGGCATTTACATTTACTCTTTCATTCATATCTTCCTTATAGATTAGAAAACTGAAAGTAAACTTGCTGGGTCATAGAAGGCCAATACTCAAACCCCAGTCATTCATCCTCAAGGTCCATATTCCAGATATAAATAGACATCTTCATAATAGTCCATTACTAGCCTGGGACAATGTCCAGCAGTAAGATTTGAAAAATTGCTCAATTTCATGAAGCACACAAACCACTGCATAAAAGAGTCTCCATGGAGTTTATTTGGAGTTATAAAACTCTTTTAGCTCTTCCTTTTAAATAAATCACCTTGACAGAAGTAGTTAGACTCCAGATATATTCCCCAAGTCTTATATCTGCATAATACAATGCTTTAAATTAAGTAAAGGGGAGCAAGGAGAAGGGGAGGGAGGGAGGAAGGGAGAGAGAAAGAAAAAGAGAGAAAAATAGAAAGAAAAAGGAAAAATATCTAGTTGCAGTTGGCTTTGCAATGGAAAAGTGTGGAGAGGGATGGGAGGCATTTCAATGATGTACAGGTCTCCCTTCCCATGTCCTGCCTTTGTTTCGAGCATGACTTCTGACAACTGGTAGTGAGGTGTGTCTCTGACCTAGCAGCTTGGAACATTGTCAGGAATGAAAAATAAGCCAATGACATCCTTGCTATTCTTATCATAAGCAGAAGCAGTTCCTCTCCAGGAAGGACTATTAGCTCAGTCTTTTAGTATTGGAAGTGAGTACTGGAGGATCTTTACTACACTGATTCTTGCTGTCTTGATAGTACCACAGACAGGATCTCGGATGATGGCTTAAGTAGATTTCACCTCATTCTCGCCCCTGAACCTGCCTACAAAAGAAAAAGAAAATAAATAAATAAATAAGAAGGCCAAGCAGGGCACTTCTCTTCTGGACTTGAAATATAGAGGGTTTTAAAATGGAATCATTTCTTTTCCTGGCCAAAACAGGGATCAGTCTCAAATGGCTGCAGGCTCTCACAATTACTATTTTGAACATCTGATTCTGTTATACGACGTAGTGGAAACAGCTCTGATTGAAGTGCCAAGTCCTGTATGTGTCATAAATTCTATTTTTGCATCTATATTGAATAGATTGGTGCCCTTTTATAAAGCAGAAAGTATTTGAGAAGATGAATAGAGTAACAGCATTTGACCTTTTAAGGTTCTGAAAACCTAAGATCATAAATTTCAAATACTTAGAGAAAAATATGGTATCAGGGAAATTGTCGGAATTAATACCTTTGAGACCTAAAATATACAAGTAAAAACACTGCTGTGGTAAAATGCAATAGGTATCTGGACAATAAATATTATTTGTCATGTTACTATAGTCATTTTAGAATGTAGTGATTAAAGAACAGGCTTCATCTGGAGATAAATCGCTTGGTTCAAATCCAGGCTCTTCTACTTGCAAGTGCAGTTACTTTACCTCTCTGTGACTCAATTTCCTCAGCGAGAAAACGGGGATGATGCTAATAGTATCTATTCCTTAGTGTTCTTGTGAATATTAAATGAGCAAATATGTAAAGCCTAGAGAACAATGTGTGATGCAGGGCAGTGATAATGAGAGTTTGTTGTTATGATGATAAGGATGATGATGCTTAAATATTTAAAATAAAACATAATTGAGCATAAATATGTAAGGTAAGGAGTCACTGGGGAAATCTTACCATATTCCCAACTGAGAGGTTTCTGTGGTTATTAAAACATACAAAAGAAAAAAGAAAAAAGAAACCAAAACTTGCCCAAAGTTAATCATGGTATGGAAATATAAAAATAACAACAACAACAATAATAATAAAAGTAGCAATAGCAACTGGCATGCATTGAACATCTACAATATGTCAGGCACTAAGCTAGGAGCTTCACAACAATTATCTCATTTTGTACCTACAAACATCCTATGCATTAGATATTATTTTACCCATATTATTGCTGAGTAAACTGATACCCAGAGAGGTTATAACTGGCCCCTGCTTACGGAGTTAATAAGTATGAGAGCCTGGATATAAGTCCTGGTTCAGATGAGCCACAACCCACAACCCCCACCATAATTTCAGAGATAATTGCTAAGCAAAATTTTATTTTTCATGTTAGTGCTTTCCCTTATAGCTTTTTCAAAAGCTGAACTTCTCAACAAAATTCATTTGGGTAAACATTTTGGAAGATGTAGAAAAAAGAAAATTTATAAAATACATATGAAAAGGCTTTCCATCTTGCATGATTTGAGACATGGGGAAACTGAACATGTAAGCCAATATAATTTCTAATATATTCCTTCTCTCATTCTCCCACATAACTTTATATTTAACTTGGTTTCCTGCATCTTATTAAACTGGTCAGAATAATGTTTTCATTGATACTGTTATAAATATTAAGAAACAACTACACAACACTAATCTCCTTGTAAGTCCTAACACTGATGATCTTCCCATAACACATTTTCTTCCCCACCAGATTCTCCCAATACATCACAAAAAGTAATTCTTATTTCCACTTGTCACCCAAATGTGGTAGGTCCAAGGAAGGCATTTTATAATTTCTCATTTGGTGAAATGGACCCAAGGAAGGGATTGTAACATAAATAATGGTGCAGAAGAAAATTAAAGACAAGTCCAATTACCAAGAAATCCTCAGCTCTTTGTTCTGGAATCTCCATCTACCCACTACCCAGAATTCCCTGAAACTCACTACAGTTTGCCTAGGTGTCCTAGATCTTATCGACAAATATACTTAAGCATACCTAAATGAATATAACCTTGCTGCATGTTCATTCACTATCCTTCGTCCTTTTTTTTGCTACCCAGTCTTTACTTTCTTATCACTCTCTTACTCCTTTATACCTGGGATTCCAGCTTTTTCTCGGTACCTATTTTCCAAAAGGCCAGTAACCTCCTAATCACTAAATCCCATAGCCTTTCTTCATCCTCTCTGATAACTCTATAGAACGAGGCAATATTGACCTTCTCTATTTTAAAATGCTCTGTAATTTAGTTTCCAGGACACTGCACTATCTGGTTCCCTCCATTTTTTTCCCTTACTGTTCTTTCTTTACTGAAACCTGATCCTCTTTCATTCTCCATGTGTCAGTACTTCCCAAGCTTCTGAAATTTTCTCATTTTCTCCTCTTCTTTTTCTTTGTTCATTTTCTCATTTTCTAAGACCATTTCTGAAAGGATGCCTTCCCCAAATCTTTATCCCAAAACTTGTGGTACTTTTCTAATCCCCAAATTATTTCCAACTTGCTTATTTCTTGTACATTGTGATACAGGGAGTTTGAAAAGACATGTACTTGTTTTATCAGTTTCCCTTTTTACACTGGGGGCAATGAGACCCAGTTCTGGTAATGAAATGCAAAAGAGGGTCGAACTATGGGGGAGGCCAGGACAAGTTTGCTTTCTTGATCAAAAGGACAGAATCAGGTAGTACTGTTCCTTTCTCCATTGCTTCCTGGATACAAAGCAAACATAATTCCTTGGAACTTCTGCAGTCATTTGCAAACACGCAGGGAGAGACAAGCATGTGGACTTAAGGGCAAGATGATTAGAGTAGAAAGTTAGAAAGACAGAAAAATCTTGGACTCTGATCATATCATTAAGTATCTAAACCAATATCAGCAAGCCCACATCTGGACTTTTTTGCTTTGTGAGAAAAAATTAGACCTAATTGCTTAAGCTATTGTTAGACAGATGTTTCTCAGCAATATTAGTGTCATCACTTTCCCCCAACTCCATGCAACTATTTCCAAATGATTATGAGATATTTCCACATGGATATCACATCTTCATGTCTAATTTAGCATAATGAAAATCAGATTAATAAAAAGAAGCTTGGGGACTTGTCATCTCTTTATACTTTCTTAATACCCAGCAACATTTTACAGAGAATAACTATAAAAATATCTGAATGCATTAATAAACCATGACCTGACTAAACCAAGGTTGGCAAAAACAATCTCTATTATCCTTACGTGAAATAGCATTAAGATACACAGTCCTCCTCCCCTACTTGAATATTTTTCTCTTGACATTATTATCAGCATCCTGGAATAAGATTTCATGCTGACTTGACAACATGGCTTAACTCCTCCTAGATGCCAGTTCATCCACGCTTAAGTCTGCTACCTTGAGACAGACACCGGATTATTCTGATTTATAATTATAATAATTATAATAGCTATGACATGAGAAACCTAAAGTACAGTTATAAAAATTGAAATCAACAGCTGGAAGGTCATCAGAACATTTTAGCAGAGGCACTCATATCCACTGATTCAGCGGGCATGATGCATCCTCTAAGGCATATCCTCTAGAAATCTACAGACCCTTCAAAGGCTGAATCTGCCCCCATATAGGAGGTCAATTTAAAGATGATGCTCTAACCACTTCAGCAGCAGATTGACTATAAGTCATCATCAAACTAAAGTTATTGGAGAGACCTGCCCTCAACAAGATGGTAGAGTGAGAGACGTTTCATGGCTATGTCCCCCACAGAAGCTTTGAACAACCAGCAAGAACTGAAAGAAACATCTTTGTCAAAGCAAAAGAAAATAGTTAAAGAACTGTAGTAAAAAGGCCAAGTGCTGAATGAATGAATGAAGAAAATGGCTCTTAAATGCAGAAGGATTTTATGGTGACCTGGCTGCCCCCCAGCCTGGCAGATTCCTGGTTCCAGTTCTGGAGGGAGCAAGGTACCCTCATGTACATACCAAGAACATGTATGTGTGGCCCAATCTGTCTGGTGGTAGCCCAAGGGACTCAACATCCCAGAACTTCCCTTATGTGTAGAAGGTAGCACTCTGAGCTTTCCTACACAATGCTGTGGGAGAGCAGTCAAGTGACTGCCTAGGGCAAGGGATTATAGTGGCTATAGGACATTCGGTGCAGGGCCCAGGATAGCAAGGAAACTGTTTTCCTAGGGAATAGGTGAAATTCAGAACAATGTAAACCGGTGAATTCCCAGGGCCCCATGTGCATGCTCAAGTAAAGACACATGAACAGAAAGGATCCGAGTTGTCCCTGAAGCTACTAGCTAACTCATTGTAAGCCCTGAAGGGGAACACTTATCCGGGTCAAGCTGAAAAGATTGGGAAAGGTGTTATTTTTTTTTTTCTTTTCTCCCCCTCCCCCTCTTCCTCCTTCTTCTTCTTTTAGCTCTCAGCAATCAAGAAAAGTCTGATTATAACCCTCACTGGATACAAGCTTTAGGAACAGATGTCAGATGTCTTAGAGTCTAAATTCCAGTGATAACACATTAAAATATCAAAATGTCAAGGTTTCAAAAAAAGGTTACAAAACATACAAAGAAACAGGATATGATAACCCAAGCAAAGGAGAATATTAAAGCATTAGAAACCAATGAAGAGGATCAAATCTGGAAAACACCAGAGAAAGACTTTTTAAAAATAATCCTAAAAATGTTCACAGAGCTAAACCAAAATATGAACAAAGAGCTAAGTAAATCAGGTAAAAAAATAGATGAATACAAAGAGAATATCAATAGAGAGATGGAAATTATGAAAGGGAACCAAATAGAGCTGAAGAATCCAGTAACAGAAATTTAAGGGAAGTGGATTTGCCTCAACTGATAGATCATCCGCCTACCACATGGGAGGTCCAGTGTTCAAACCCAGGGCCTCCTGACCCGTGTAGAGCTCCCCATGTGCAGTGCGGATACACACAAGGAGTGCCGTGCCACGCAGGGGTGTCCCCCGCATCGGGGAGCCCCAAGTGCAAGGAGTGCGCCCCATAAGGATAGCCACCCCGTGCGAAAAAAGCACAGCCCACCCAGGAATAGCATCACACACATGGAGAGCTGACACAGCAAGATGACACAACAAAAACAGACAAGAATCCCCGTGCTGCTGACAAGAAAAATGCAAGCAGACACAAAAGAACATGCAGCGAATGGACACAGAGAGCAGACAGTGGGGGAAGGGGGGAAGGGGGATGAAAGAAATAAAAAATAAGTCTTTAAAAGTTTAAAAAAGAAATTTTAAATCCCCAAAGGGGTTCAATAGCAAATTAGAACTGGCAAAGAAAGAATAAGTGAACTTGAAGATAAGACATTTGAAAGTATCCAGTGTGAGGAATAGAAAAAAGAATTAAGAAAAGTAAACAGAGCCTTATGATCCTATGAGACAACAAAAAGTATACCAATATATGCCTTATGGGAGTTCCAGAAGGGAGTAAAAGAGAAAGGAGCAGAGGGAACATTCAAAGAAATAATGGCTGAAAATTTTCTCAATTTAATGAAAGACATGTATAGATGCTCAACAAAATCCAAACAGGATAAACCCCAATAAACCTATACCCATTGCTAAATGTCAATGATAAAGAAAATTCTGAAAGCTCTTATATTCAATAAAACCTAGCTCTCTGGTTCCAAAGAGAATCAAATATTATACCATGTGTACAAATTCCTTGTAAATTATGAAGTTTTATATCACTTGTTTGTTATTTATCATCTCTGACATCCCAATTGAATTGGTGTTATAAAGCATGAAGCAATATGTGTAACAATAAGGCAAGATTATCTCTTTTAATCTTCCATCCAGTAACATCACTTGTACTCTGGTCTGATGTTTAAGGAATTAATGACATTCAAGCCTTTACTTATGTTTGATCTTTTATATCTCAGAGAAGTCTAACACATTTTTTTCTAATAAATGTGTTTAGGAGAAAGGGAAGTAAGATTGTGAAGAAGGAGAGAAAAAAATTCTTTAATTGCTTTTACTTTCTTTCTGCTGTAATCAAGGTCAAATAATCCCACAAACACCTTTCATTTGGAGCAGTTTAAAAGATATTTCAAACACCAAACAGGATGATGACTCAGAGTTGCAAGAGTGAAAAGAGGGACAGGATAATTTGCTAGTCATCTCGTGCAATATAAGCATGATTTGAAAAGCAAATCTGAAGGAAGATGGCTTTATTCTCTCTGTTCTTTTTCACGTGTAGCTTCAGAACGTAGACCCATAGACTTCTGTTTGTAACCCAAGTCAGAAATTAGAATAAGGTATCAAAATGACTCAATTACAATGGAAAGTGTGGGCTTGCCTATGCAGTCATTATCTTTTTCAGTTTTTCTCCCCTTTTGGAAAGAAATACTCACTCCAGAAGTGAATGCTGGAGTAACAGAATGCGGAGGATCAGAGTCATGAAATATGAAAATAAAGACCAAGAAAATAGGTTCTTATTCACCTCCACTCATATGCATCAAACTGAAATAGATCTGATGAACCCTGCCACAAATGACCCGACAAAAACAGAGCTGAGGTATCTAATAGAAGGCAGGGCTGATATTGTGGTCTCTATTTCAGTACTGGGGAAACTGAGACCTAAAACAGATAACTGGTCCAAAGTCACAAAGCTAATAAGTAGCAGGTCTGAGACTAGAGCTTCTGTCTCTCAATCTTATGTTCTTTGCTCTTGATGTGGTGTTATGATTCAGAAGGAATCTTGGAGTGGGGAAGAGTTGTATTCCTGACTCCAAGTTTGAAAATGTCCTTGCTAAGTTGTTTTTGACACTCCATGTAACTGACTTCCTCACAATGGTGCAGAAAATTTGTTCTTCCATAATGGTGGTATTTCCAATCTCCAGTTTTGTAGTTTCTTTTTTCTGATACTGATGTGGGCTATGGGTGGAAGGCTCTTTGTCTCTTCAGAAATAACTAAGCTGTTTGACTTGTGTCTCTTCAGAAATAACTAAGTTGTTTGACTTGTGGGTGTGGAATGGTAAGAGGCTGCAGTCCTGCCCTTAGGGACGGTGACAGCAGGCTCCAGTCCCAGGAAATGTTTAACAAAGCAAGGGCTATAAACTTTAAGTATTTAGGGGAAATGCAAAAACCAAGGCTTATCTAAAATGTCTGGAGTCCTTGCTAAAAGCTTACCTAAGATGTGAAAGAGATATATGCTAATTGAAGCCTATTGAGAACTGAAACAAAGGGACCATTTGGCCTTTCCTCTCTGTATAAAAGACGTTTGAAAATCTTGTTCGGGGCTCGGGATTCAAACAGAAAGCTCCCGAGTCCGGCCGGCCATCAATAAACCATTTTTCCTTCTCAAAATCATTCCTGAGTCCTGGCCTCTCTATTCTCAAATAATTGAACTTCTCTTAAATTCCACAACATTAATGGCGACCACGAAGGGACAATAAATGAAGGCCAGAGACGGTAGCATTTTGCTGCCCCTTCCAAATCCCCGAGGAAGCCGGGAGGACTCGGGTGAACCCCAAATCTGGGCGCCCCTGGATTAAATTTAATCCAGAAAAGATGTGGGCTCCACCAGAATCTTCCCGACAAAAATCGAGGGCAATGGAAGGTCTGAAGAGAAAGATTCTGGGAACGAAAAAGAGCTCCGAACAGGGAAGAAGGTAAGACTCCCCGGGTGAGCACAGTCTGGAAGGCCCTAGCTTTAATTGCTAGGAAGGGGAGGCTGATCACCTCCCGAGAGAACCCTAGTAGCCCCAGAAGGCTGGGGGGAAGCCGTTCTCTCTAGGCTTGGGAAAAGGAGGAAAACCGGGGAAAAGCCCTGGTGTTTTGGGTTTGTCTAACTGCATGTTAGAATCTGGTACTGGTCTTATATCCACTAAAGGAGTGGAGTCTCAATTTTAATAGGAAGGGTATTTATAGGTTCGAGTCCTAATATCCTGGAAATTGGTCTAGATTAAGGAAAACAAAACTTGGTTACAGGAAAATGGATCGGCTTTTCTGGTGGAGCTTGGTCTGGGTGTAAAGTTTAAACAGTGGAAAAGTCTAGCTGAAATCTTTTGTTATGGTGCTAATTTGTGAATGAATTTGCTTTATACCAAATGTTAAGTGTTCTGAGGTTTGTGATGGCTGTGGGGGCAGCCGTGGTGAAAATAAATATATAAACTTGTGAGTCAGATTAGTGACCTTTGTGCTTCTGTCTGTGTCAGCTCAATGTTAGTGTTGGAGTTGTGTCCTTACATGAAGTAGAATTACAGCTGAGCTGGAGCCCTCCCTTGCCATTGGCAAGGGGGTGAAATGATTCTGGGGCAAAAGCTGAGGAGTCTAGATGTTTGTGCATGTTCTGGTGTCTTGTCTCTGGTCTGGCCCTTTGCCGGGGCTTGGAGGCCATCTGTGTCCGCGCCAAGCACCCAAGTCTGTTGGGAATGTCCCAGTCAGGGCGGCTGGGTTCCTGGGAGAGTTGCCAAATTTGAGTAGGTTCTGTCTGCCCATTTTGGCTGAAAGCTGGAAAGGGGGGAGCGGCTTGCCCCTTTCCAGTGAGTCCACCCTTCTATTCATAAGCCGCATTCCTGTTTGTTGTGCACCCGACTGCCTGGAAGGGGGGGAAGTGAAGGAGGTGAAAAGCAGAATCAGAATAAATGCAGTAAAGTTCCCTCCTTAGGGTGTCAAAGCCAAAATACGTTTGCATTCTGCTCAGGTTCTTAGAAGGTATTGTAGTAACCTTAAGTAAGAGAATGTTCTGTGAAGGTAAACTTTGTGTTAAGGGTATAAATATAAAAGTTTTACAAAGCATTGTTTAAGGTATTTAAGTGGCTAATTGCAGAAAGTCATTATTTAACAAAACTGAATTGATAATAATAATAATAAAAGGCAATTTTATAACAAACTTATTCGGCAGCCAATCTCCCCTGCCAACTTGCTTCCAAAAAAACTGTTTCTGGTATTACATGCTACTAAGTATTTAAAGTGAAGAAAAGTTCATTATTTTAACAAACTTGTTTAGTATTAATGGCAATTATATGTTGCAAGAAGTTTGCCTGGTAACTTAGTATGTGGGATATATGGAGTGTGTTTTTATTGTTAAGGAAACAGAAGATGATTTTGTCCTAAGATAAAATGATTGATTATTGGAAAGAGTAGAGTGTGGGACAGAACCTGAATGAATACTGAAAGTGTAGAAGGTTTGTGGAAGGGAAATTTTTATGATTAAATTGAGTAAGATCAATATACAAAGAAAATATTTTATCAATAGCTTCTTGTGCTTTAACCTCATCATATCCTCAATGTTTGAAGAAGAGTCTTACCTCTTTTAAAAGAACATTTTATGTTCTAGAAATCAAATCCTGAAAAGTAGCCTTTTATTTCAAACTAACTGCAAGAGATTTATTCTTTCACTTTAAAGGAAAAATTAAAGTAATGGTTAAGTTCATTTAATATGTTATAAGTTGAATGAAAGGTATTTAAAGGTGTTATAAAATTAATAGGTTTTAAAAAAATTAATAAAAACTGTAACTAAGAGTTAAAATCATTTATAAATGCATTTATATTGTAAAACAGTGGAAAGACAATAACTGAGATTATAGCTGGGTGAATTTAGCCTGAAACTATTATTTAAGTGTAAATTCTACACTAACCTTTCCTTTGTTTATGGTTGCTTCAGGCCTAACCTCGCCCTTTGCCTTTGCCTGTGGTTATTTCATAATTGAGAAGAGCTGGGACATCACTGTCTCCTCTTCTGGTATTAGTAACCCTTTCTCTCATGAATTCAAGTGTAAACTAAATAAATTGCTGCCTGATAGAATAAGGTTAAATGACCACTGGAGTTTTATTATCTCCAAAACCAAAAGGGGGGTGGAGGGGGAGAAGTCTCCTGCCTTGACGGTCAGTGTTCCTAAGAGTGGCAATTCATGAGAGAAAGCAGTCTGTCTCCCTGAGGCTTCAAATAGCCTCAGTAAATATATATAAAATTAATCTTGTTACTTATCCAAAATTCTGCTAATTTCAAAGTAAAATATAAAGTTCTAAAACAAAATGGTGCTAAGGCATTGAGAACATTTTGGTTATTACAATCCATTAAGTAAGAAAGAAAATTCTTGTGGTAAACTGCATGGTCATAGTGCAAATTAAGAAGAGTTTCAAAAGTCTTTGAAAAGTTTAAAGTAACTAAAGTCATGTTGTTGTGTCAAACTATTCATGTCTGCCTATTTGCTCAAATTGTTAAAAAATATGCAGTTATATTTATAAATATTCTTAAAGCCCAAATTGAACTAAGCAGGATGAAAAAGTCATAGAAATCTGATTATGGAAACAATTGGGAAAGGGCCTCCTCTTTGCAAGAGCTTTTAAGGCAAGACTAGGTGTGGCAGATTAAACCTATCTACTAGGCTAGGGAATTAAGAATCAGTTTGCCTGGTAATTTCCCAGTTTAAACCTTTGTCAGCCATAAATTGGAAAAACAAAACAAAACAAAACAAAACAAAGATTAGGTTAATTTTCACAGAAGAAAAATGTTGATGTAACCCGGCGGCCTGCTGCCTCAGTCTCCCACTCCCGGGTTGGACAGCAGTGGAGGAGACCAGTTTAGGCCAGTCCTATGGGCAGTGGAAGGATGCCCAAGAAGGAGCTAACTAAGTCGGTGCCATTTCAGCACTAAATTCTATTCCTTATTTGACAAAGGGGGGAGCAGGTAAAAACTAAAATGGTTGGAATGTGATAGAAGAAGCAGTTAAATCAAACTTTTGCGTGGGAAAGTTAAATGTCAGATAAGCTGTAACTTCTGAAGTATCCAATCTATGGAAAAACAGGAAGAGCTTGCATGCTAGGCTTAGGGGTATAAATTGTGTCATTTTTCTTTGTTCGGGGCACCAGCCATATCTGGCTCTGCGCCCCTTCTTGCAAGATTGAGAATAAAGTATTTTCTTCTCCACAATCTGGTGAGCCTTATTTTCTTCCAGAAGATTTCTTTCCAACAAAATAAGGTAATTAGTGGCTCTATTAACAAATTTCAGTAAGTAAAGGAAGGTCCATAAAAACTATGGAGAGATCTTTCCTGGGTTATGATTTTAAAAAATTAAGTAATTGTGTAATGTGTTTTGAAACCTGGTAGTCAGTTATGCTTTTAAATTAATAATTTTCATAACTTAAAGAAAAGAAGTTTTTAGCTTCCTGTAAGGGAAAAAGAGAACATTCCTTGCATAAACTATTATGGTTTCAATTTTATTTAACTTGAGTGTAATCTCCCATAGTTAATTTATAAACTAAATTAACATTATGTACGAAATCTTTAGTGAGTGAAATTAGGCTGAAGGAAAAAGATTGTAGATATGCTCTCTTAAATAAAGAGTAAATTTCTTTCATTGGTAATTGTAATTTAGTAAGTTTATTTAAACATGAGGTGGCTAGTCAATGTGGTTATAGTCAATTATAAAGAGTTTGTAAAACATCTTCCAAACTGAAAATGTTTAAATAGTTCTAGTTGTAGAAGTTATTGTTAACTAAAGAAACTTAGATTGGTATTGGTAGCAGAAATAACTTCATAATAATAAACCTGTCTGAAGGCCACTGCAAAATACACATTTAAGTAAATGGTAATAAAAAGTTGTCTTGATTCTATTGGAAAAATTGTTTTCATTCTAACAATGAAAAATAATATTTTTCCTCTATTACTAAAGTAAAGCACCTACTGTTATCTTCATAGTAAAATTGTGTAAGTAAATAGTCATTTGATATATGTATTGCGTTAAGTTGTTTAAAATATATATAAAACAAGGAATAAACTTTAACATTGTCAAACTCTTGTGCATTCGAACCAGGCCTTGTATACATTACAGGTGGCCTCTCCATGTGAGTTATTGGCTAGGCTGGTCACTGACCCCTCAATTAAAAATATGTGCTATATCAGTCTCTGGTTCTGCTCCTGAAGTCGATGGAAACTATATTGCAGTTTCAAGCTCCTGCAGCCAATAATGACTCGGTACAAGTGTACAATGGATATCGCCTCCAGACTGGCACTGTTCCATGGTGCCAGAGAGCACTATGCACCAGGCTAGTAGAATACTGGAAAATCTCTGGAATACTGGAAGGATGCTGCAACTTGCTCACTGCGTTGAAGAACATGCTAAGTGGAGCCATGATACCAGGAGACTGTAAGTAAAACTTAAACACAATTGGCATTATGGCCTGCTTTCATGGAGAGATAACATGTAAAGTATTACAAACCTGAAACTCAAAACTAATAATGGCAACTCTGAATCCTTATGCATTAAGTAATACATTAGTTAATATTAAGTGCTGTACTTTTATCCTGTACTAAATATATGCCTAATAATTGTAATGTTATCTTTTCTATTTTGGATCAAGTGCAGAAGTATATTAGACATGTTAAATTCCTGGTAAAATCATTTTCTAAACAGTTAATAACATGTCTATAGAATAAGGTGGCAGTCTCAGCCAGTCTCAAGTTAGCAAAAGTGGGGCTTGCTTGCTGATGGTGAGTCACCTATTGAACAAGTCAAAATTGCTAGAAATTGTACAATGAAAACCAAGGTGTAAAAATCTTTATTCTGTAGTTCTGATCACTCCCACAGGTGAAAACTAAGAGTACTTCCAAATTAGTGTTCTAATCCTGCGTGAAGCCAGTTGCCCAAGGAGTGCCAGTTCACCAGGAGCATCTGACAGAGCGAATGAGTGTCAATCATTGAACAGCTTGGAATGTGTCTTCAGACAAAGCTAAGTGTCTGTTGCAATTTCTCTCTAAAGATGGATAACTTAAAAAAGAATATATGCTGTTCCCACCAGCTTTTAAGGAGTGCCATCTTTATAGGCACCTAACCTTGTCTACCTCTGTAATCCGATGTGTCCTCTTTTAAAAACAGGTATTCCAAAATTTTAATTAAGTTTGTTTCTTTCAGAGTGAACATCTTATTAACCATATGAAAACTTCATCCAACTTCGTACAGAATGCCAGATCCATCTTCCTCCAGTTAGAATAAATTAAAGAGTTTTACACCTTATTAGGCAATGACTACAGCCCATGGCCAGCAGGAAGCAGTTACAGAAAAGAGATCGTCTCCCTTCAGCACCCCTTTTAAATTAAAGGTGTAAACTCTTTAAGAGTAAAATAAAAGTAATAGATGGATCTGGAACCTGACTGGAAATCCACGTGAGTGCCAGTGGCAGCAGAATAACTGCGGGAGGCCCCTGCCCAAGATTCTGCTGTCCAGAATGAAAAGTTCTAAACTTCTAAAAACGGTCCTTGATGCTGTACTAAAGACTGATAAATAATCAGTCAAGACAACAAACAGTCATCCACCTCATAGCTACAACAATAATTATGCCAAAGCTTAGCAAGTAAACTTTGACAAAGGGGGGAATGATGTGGGCTATGGGTGGAAGGCTCTTTGTCTCTTCAGAAATAACTAAGCTGTTTGACTTGTGTCTCTTCAGAAATAACTAAGTTGTTTGACTTGTGGGTGTGGAACGGTAAGAGGCTGCAGTCCTGCCCTTAGGGACGGTGACAGCAGGCTCCAGTCCCAGGAAATGTTTAACAAAGCAAGGGCTATAAACTTTAAGTATTTAGGGGAAATGCAAAAACCAAGGCTTACCTAAAATGTCTGGAGTCCTTGCTAAAAGCTTACCTAAGATGTGAAAGAGATATATGCTAATTGAAGCCTATTGAGAACTGAAACAAAGGGACCATTTGGCCTTTCCTCTCTGTATAAAAGACGTTTGAAAATCTTGTTCGGGGCTCGGGATTCAAACAGAAAGCTCCCGAGTCCGGCCGGCCGTCAATAAACCATTTTTCCTTCTCAAAATCATTCCTGAGTCCTGGCCTCTCTATTCTCAAATAATTGAACTTCTCTTAAATTCCACAACAATACTTTTTTAGGTTACAAGTTCAAAGGCAAAGAAACTAATGTCAAGGGAAAGCTACTATGGATTCCCCAAATTTATACCTGTATATTGGGGAAAGCAGAAGGGGGAAGGCAGTAAAATGGAAACTGAAAGACATGCTGTTTTTTTAAGCCTGCATTAACTGAAAAGGTGTACTTTACAGAAAGAAGAAAATTTCTCTAGTAACATTGCCCTAAGGACAAAAGGCTTTGTTTGTCTGCAAATGAATCTGAGTCTGGGATTTAAAACCTTACCTACTGTTATACAAGGCTGCCAATTTGGGAATATCTCCCAATGTCCTTGGGTCACATTTAAAATTGTATAGATATGTATGTGTGTATACACAAGCATATGTCTGGAGTTTCTATTATGAAGCACAGTTTCTTTGTTGCTCTGAGGTCAGAATAAGCTAAGCAAATTTCCTTATGCCTCAAACTTAAATTCAGGACTGAAACGCAAGGAGGTAACTACAACATGTGCTTCAAACTCGGGCAGTTGAAGAGGGTGAGAGGAAGATGGAAGTGGGTGGCTGGGGCATGAGAGATGGGACTCTTCTTCATACGTAAATCTTATTCATTTAATATACTCTCTGGAATCTGCTTTTGCACATTCCAAAACGCTATTATGATTACCAGTACCCTTTTCAGAAAATGAAAATTGTAGTTTTTTAAAAATATTAGTAAATTAAATAAAACTTTTAATATCATGTAGGCCAGATATCTGATTAAACAACTAAAACTCTTTAGTACCTTCCAAAAACTGTTCTCTCTATTATGGTTAAACCCTATTATCCAGGATTGTATGAAAGCTCAGTATCTTTTGTGAATTCACACAGTGAATTCCTTAGGATATGATATAAGGAACAGCTGCCAACTCAGCATTTAGCTCCATCTTCAATGAGCACATCTTAAAAGACAGCTCGACTTAATGCCATGAAACCCAAGTAACCTGGCTCATGGCAATAGGAGAAGAATGTCTTTGCGATGTGGAAACAGATGTCCTTTGACATTTTTCAGAATGTGACATCACCTTCTGCCTTGGTATGCACAACTCTTCTCAGTAATTTTAAAAATAGCTTTGGCATGAATTTAGATGCCGCGGCAAACCTAGTTGTAATTATCAGTCCATTCAAAGGACTCCAAGGAAAGCCCATATTTCTTTAGAATTTCCTTTAGTTTCTACTGTGCACTGTATATAAACATGCGGTGATTAAAAGCAATTTCTAGCTGAAGCAGACCAACTTTTTAAATAACTAGTGTCTGTGCCTTTCTAATCAGACAGAATGTTGGGCAACACATCACATTTCATTTTTGCAAACCAGGAGGTGATGGGAAGCCGTAGCAAGACGCGTGTCCTCAGTGCCCACGCTGGTCTACGGCAGGGACCACCACCATCAGAGCAAGTGTCCGCTGAGCATACCCCTGCCCTAACAGCTGTGCCCAGAACGCGGCTGTGGAAGGCGACGGAGGCAGCTCCGGCCAGCCGGTCGCGAAAGCCTAAGCCACTGGGCAAATGGTAACAACTGCTCAGTACTGGAAACTAAGAATGAGGCAAATATCCTAGAGCTGACGGAAATAACTTTTAAGCAGAAATTAACTCTCAGTTCAGAGTCTGAGTTTCACTCACTCTTCTCCACAGTCAGTTATCAAATCATTTTCTTGGGGTGAGCAGTTAAAAGGATAAATTTTCCTAGATCTGCTTTGAAACCCCAAAAAAGTATCTAAATAAAGGACTATCACGTATAGATTCTGCTTCCAATTGTTACTGCAGATCCTCCAGGCCCTGAAGAAGATCTCCCTAGTTATTTTAGGGGGTTCCCAGAGGCTTCATCAACTATTGCAAACGATTGCCGTTTTCTTTGTCTTCTGGTCTGAGCCACCTCAGACCACAAGATGATCACTGACATTGTGTTCCTCACAGTGCACTGGGCACTGCAGTTCCTTCCCCACACACACCACTGGCAGTTCTGCAGGCACCCTTCAGACCGCTCTGTGGGACTGAATCTTCTGGTACAAACAGTGGCAGCTCTCCCAGAGTGTTCCAACTGTTGAAATGGCCAGGTATTTGGGTGGAAATAGTGGAAACCACACTCATCTGTTTAAGTGATTCTTTAGTTTTATTTTATTAATGCTTTCTTTCAGAAAAACATGTCTGTACTATTATACTATTATATATTCCATGCTCTTTTTGTCTATTCTTTTTCTCCCCCATATTTATCAACTATTTTCCTCCCACATTCTACCCACTGTATGTAGGCACTCATTTTCTCATATTCACAATAGTCAACCTCAATTACATATTTTTGTAAATATAAGACATCTATACACACACATATATAGATGATTTTCATTACCAAATTGTAAAAAATGGAATTATATTTTGTGCCCTTTTCTGCATCTTTGTTTTCTCAATTACGCAATACCTTGTGGATTTCTTCCCACTCTGCTTTTAGAGCTCTAGTTCACTGCATACTTCTTCTTTTTTTTAAGGCTTCATAATATTCCCTGGTGTGGATAAACCAGAATGTATTCCCACATTCTCCTACTGAACAGCAGTCACTCTATTTCCAATTTTTCACTATTATAAGAAATGCTCAAACATCCTTTTCCATGTATATCTATATAGAAAAGTAACTGACGCTTTACTTTTATGAACTTGATAACTAGGAGTAATACTGCTGGATCAAACTATACACTGACTTTCATTTTAACTGATACTGGAAGATGGTTTTCTTAAAAAGCTGCAAAAGTTTACATTCCCTCAGCACTCTATGAGAATATACTTATTCCCACATCCCAGTCAGCAATAGTCTTTTAAATTATTGCCAGTCTTTAAATAAATTTTTATAATCACATTGTTATTTTAATTTTGTATTTCCCAGAAAAGATAGAGCATTTTTTCATGTTTCTTGGTAATTGAGATTTGTTTTTCTGAGAACCACCTCTTCATATCCTTTGCTCAGTTTTTTGGCCCTTATCACCTTTTAAGAACTCTCATGCATTATTACTGTTAACTCACTAATCTCTAAATTGCAAAACATTTTCCAAATCTACCTTTTCCATCTTGCTTTTGTCATACATGACCATGAAGATAAATGTTTAGATTTCCATGTAGTCAAATACCAGCCTTTTATGGACTTCCATTCTTAAGAAAATCTCCCCTGCTCCTAGATTGCATGGGCTCTTAGATATTCTTGCAAGAGTTTTACTGTAATTTAGCTTTTTACACTTAATTAATTAACCTCAAATTTACATATATGGAATGTGATGACACTGTAACATTATTTTCTTCCAGTGGATAGCCAGTTTTACCAGCGTCTTTAACAAAATGATCTTTTCCTTACCGACTGAATTAAAGCCATTTATATCATATAGTGACTTATGAATCATGGTGGATTCTTTATTCTGGTTCACTTTTCTATTTATCCATTCCTATGAATAAACCATATAGATGTGATTGCAGTGGTTTTATGTTATGTTTTAATACCCAATCAGACAAGTCCTTTCTTATAACTCTTTTTAAAATTGTACTTGGCTATTCTTGGGTATTGACTTTTTTTCTATAAACATTAAGATAGCTTTATCTAATTCTCAACATCTACTCCCCAATTTTTTTTGAGATTTTATTTGTAATTACATTAAATTTATAAAGCGGTATTGGGAGAATTTATATCTTATTATAGTTAGACTTTTATGCCAACAGAAATATACTTTCCCATTTATGCAAAACTTAATTTATATTCTCCAATAAGATTTTATACTTTTCTAAGTACTTAAGGTTATCAGAGAGAAGAAATTGATTTTTTAATACAACAAAACAAATTTTTTTTTGTAATAGAGAAGTTGTAGCTTTACAGAACAATCATGCATAAAATACAGGATTCCCTTACACCACCCCATTATCAATGACTTGCAGTAGTGTAGAACATTTTTACAACTGATAAAAGCACATTTTTTTAATTGGATGTCTAACTATACTCCATAGTTAAACTTAGGATTCACTGTTTGTATTGCTGTTATGGATATTTTTTTTTAATATTTGTTCTATACAACCTTAAATATCCCCTTTTAATCATTTTCAAATCTATATTTCAGTAGTGTTATATTCACAATGTTATATACATCTATTACCAAAGTTTTCCATTGTCTCAAATAGAAACTCCGAACATTTTAAGCCTTAACTTCTTATTCTTTACACCTACCCCCTCTTTTCTTGGTAAATGATATTCTATGTTCTGCTTTATCAGTTTGCTTTTTTTTTTTTTAAGGTTTATTTTATTTATTTATCCCGCACCCCGCCACTGTTGCGGTCGCTGTCTGCTCTCTGTGTACATTTGCTGTGTGCTCTCTGAGTCTGCTCATCTTCTCTTTCGGAGGCACCAGGAACCAAACCTGGGACCTCCCATGTGGGAGAGAGGCACTCAATAACTTGAGCTATCTCAACTCCCTGGTTTGTTGTGTCTCTAATTGCCTTTCCTCTTTATGTCTCTTTGTTGCATCACCTTCTTGGATCAGCTATCTGTGCCTGCCCATCACACGACCTCTCCTTCTCCAGGAGACACCAGGAACTGAACCCAGGACCTCCCATGTGGTAGGCAGAAGCCCAATCACTTGATCCACGTCTGCTTTCCTCGTTTGCTTATTCTGATTATTTTATATCAGTGTGATCATATAATATTTGTCCTTTTGAGTCTGGTATATTGCAGTCAACATGATGTCTTCAAGGTTCAAACATGTTGTCACAGAAAGCAGAACTTCTTTCCTTTTTTTGACTGTATCACATTCTATTGTATGTATATACCACATTCTGTTTATAGATTTTTCTGTTGATGGGCAAGTACTTGGTTCCTTCAATCTTTTGGCAATTGTGACTAATACCTCTATTAACACTGGTGTACACCATCTGTTCAAGTCCATGTTCTCAGTTATTTTGTATTTATACCCACAAGTGTGATTGCTGGGATATATGGTAATTCTATACATAAATTTCTGATGACTTGCCAAATATTTTTCTACAGTGGATGCACCATTTTACATTCCCACCAACAATGAATGAGTATTCCTAATTCTCTAACACTTGTTATTTTCTGTTTTTTTATTTTATTAATAGCCATTCTGGTGGGTATAAAATCTCATTGTGGATTTGATTTGCCTTTCCCTAATAGCTAATAATGCTGTTCATGTGTCTTTTGGTCATTTGCATATCTTCCTTGTAGAAATGACTATTCAAGTTTCTTGCCCATTTTTTAATTGGGCTCTTTGTCTTTTTGTTGTTGAGTTGAAAGATTTCTTCACATATTCTGGATATTAAAACATCATTGGATATGTGCTCTCCAAATATTTTCTCCCATTGTGTAGGTTGATAAAGTTCTTTGAAGCACAAAAGTTATTAAATCTGATGAGATATCATTTACTTGTTTATTCTTTTGTTGCTTAAGCTTTGGGCACAAAGTCTCAGAAACCATTGCTTAACACGTGATACTTAAGATGCTCCCCTATATTTCCTTCTAGGAATTTTAAAATCTGGCTCTTAGATTTAGGTTGCTGATCCACTTTAATTTGATTTTTGTATAGGGTGTGAGGTAGAGGTCCAATTTCACTCTTTTGCACATGGACATCCAGTATTCCCGGTATCATTTGTTGAAGAGGTTATTCTTTCCTAATTGAGTTGTCTTCATCCTCTCATTAAAACTCAGTTGGCCACAATGTGAGGGTCTATTTCTGAATTCTCAGTTCAATTCCATTGGTCTACATTTTCTAACCTTATGCCAATACCATGCTGTTGTGCTTACTGTGGCTTTGCAAGAAGTTTTAAGATCCAGAAGTGTGAGTCTTCCAACTTCATTCCTCTTTTTCAGGATAGCTTTACTATTTGTGGCCACTTACCCTTGTATTTAAATTTGATAATTGGCTTTTCCATTTCTGTAAAGGAGGCTCTGTTGGAGTTTTGATTGGGATAGCATTAAATCTATAAATCACTTTGGGGAGAATTGCCATCTTAACAATATTTAGCCTTCTAATCCATGAACACCAAATGTCCTTCCATTTATTTAGGTCTTTGATTTCTTTTAGCAATGTTTTCTACTTTTCTGTGAAAAAGAACTTTATACCCTTCATTAGATTTATTCCTGGGTACTTGATTATTTTAGTTTCTTTATAAATGGAATTGTTTTCTTTTTATAATCTTCCTATTGTTCATTACTATTGAATAGAAACAATAATGATTTCTGCATGTTAATCTTATACCTGTCACTTTCTTGAGTTTGTATATTAGTTCCAAGAGCCTTATTTTGAATTTTTCAGGATTTTCTAAAATTTAGGATCATGCTTTTTCCAAACAGGGAAAGTTTTACTTCTTCCTTTCCAAACTGGATGCCTTTCAGTTCTTGCCTAATTGCTCTGGCTAGAATTTCCAGAATGAGCTGAATAACAGTGGAGACAGCGGACATCCTTATATTGTTCTTGATCTTAGAGGGAAAGTTTTCAGTCTTTCACCATTAAGTGTGATGTAGCTGTGGGTTATTCTTGCTCTATATCATTTTGAAGAAGTGTACTTCTATTCCTAGTATACAAGTGTTCTGTTTTGTTTTGTTTTTACAAGAAGGATTACTGGATTTTTCCAACTGCCTTTTCTGCATCAATTGAGATAACTGTGTATTTTACCTTCATTCTGTTAATGCATTGCATTACATTAATTGACATTCTTATGTTGAGCCACCATTGCATACAAGCCATAAATTAGACTGGATGATAGTGCATAATTCCTATGTTGTACTGCTGGATTTGGTTTGCTATATTTTGTTGAGGATTTTTGTATCTATATTCATAAGAGTTATTGGTGTGTAATTTTCTTTTCTTGTATCTTTACCTGGCTTTGGTATAAGGGTGATGCTAGTCCTGTAGAATGAATTAAAAGTGTTCCCTCCTCTTCAATTTTTTGGAAAACTTTGAGCAAGACTGGTCTTAAGTCTTCCTGTAATGTTTCATAAAATTCCCCTGTGAAGCCATCTGCTCCTTGGATTTTCTTTGATTGTTTGAAAATCAAAACCAATAACAGTAAAAACATCAGTTTCTTTACTAGTTAATGGTTTGTTGAGATCTATTTCTTTTCCAGTCAGTGTATAGAGT
Organism: Dasypus novemcinctus; assembly: GCF_030445035.2. Classification (NCBI taxonomy): domain Eukaryota; kingdom Metazoa; phylum Chordata; class Mammalia; order Cingulata; family Dasypodidae; genus Dasypus; species Dasypus novemcinctus. Next base: position 51,398,814 of record NC_080673.1, on the reverse strand, counting down.
GCTTATATTTCTAGGAATTTTATGATTTCTTGTAGGTCATCTAAATTGTTGGCATACAATTGTTCATAGTATCTTCTTTAGTCCTTTAAAATTCCACAGGGTCCTTAGATATATCCCCTTTTTCATTTTTTATTTTAGTTATCTGTATTCTTTGGACTTGTTGGATGTGCATATTCACATCTTTTGCTAAATTTAAAATGTTTTCTCTCATTATTTCTTTGAAAATTCTTTGAATATTCCTTCTGGCCCACTCTTTCTTTCTTTCTTCTTCTGGAACTCCCAAAATGATTGCCATACAGGTCTCTAACCTATTTTCTTTCTGTTCCTCCACCCAAGTTAATTCAGTTATTTTGTCTTCTATTTCACTGATTTTTGCTTCAATTGGCTCAGATATGCTGTTGAAACCCTCCTAGAAATTTTTCATTTCAATTATTGTGGTCTTCAATTTCAGTAGTTCTGTTTGGGTCCTTTTTAAATTTCTCTGTATTGAGATTCTCATATTGTTCATTCATTGCTTTCCTGATATCCTTTAGTTCTTTTTTCTGTATTTTTCTTCATATCCTTGAGCATATTGAAGATCATTTTTTAAAGTCTGTCTAGTATGTCCACAGTCTGGTCTTCTTCATTGATGTTTTCTGGATTTTTATCCCCTTCCTTTGAATAGACCATCAATTCTGTGTCTTTGTTTGCCTTGTAATCTTTTGCTGTACTCTGTATAGTGTAATAGTTTAAAATGTTAACCCTGGCATTTGTGCTCTGAGATGTGTGTGTATTGCGTTTGTAACCTAGCTAATGATATGACAAAGATTTTCTTGAGTGTCAGGAGCCAACAAATCCAAGCAAATCTAAGCCAAAAACAGTTCACTATCTTTGCAAATTGTCTTTCCATTGGCTGGTGCTCTCCTTCAGAGTCAGCCTTCAATCAGGAAGGTCAGCCCGAGGCAAATGCAAAGTGCAGGATCCTCCCTGTCTTTTCTAGGCCTGTGTCTTGTCCTGGGGTTGGGCTTGCTAGTGGCCTGAGTAGTTCCCCTATTTGCAGGAGTTTGAATGTTCCCTCTACCTCCCAGGAAACCCCTTTTCCCTCTTCTGTCTATTCCACCGCAGGACTTCAGGCAGGAAAGCCTTTGCCAGAGGCCTCCAGCCTATGCCCCAGGCCTCTGCCTCAGTGTTTTCTTACGCTAATCCTATTGCCTCAAGCTGCTTTTGCCCGGTGGGCAAATTTTTCAAAGAATGGGGATGGGGGGGAAGGATGCAATAGGAGTTTCCTAAATCAGTCATGTCACACAATCGAATTCTATAGAATATCACTTTATTTGTCATTTTTATATCTGTATTCTTAACTGAAATGTAATTACAGCTATTTTTTAAACTTCCATCAGGTTTTGCTATTAAATTTACCTAGGCTTCAAAAATGAAATGCAGAGGTTTTCTATTTTTACCCCCTTATGGCCAGGGTATTACAATAATCATTTAAGCACTGAAGAAATATTGTTTATATATCACTGATTCAAGGAGATTTTCAGTACAACACCCCTAAGGCCTGCCTGAATCCAGAGCAAGTGCTGTCATCTTGGCTTTGCTGATGGGTCAAGCCTAACTGCCTAAATTTCTGTTCCCTTAAGGTAATGGATCAGGGAGCTTCCTAAAACATTTCAAGCAGATATTTACCTAAATTACATTTATGTGGACATGACTAAATTTCAATCTGCAAATACAACAGGCTCAAACTGAATCATCCTGCAACTCCCCCAAACACACTTCTCCATAGTCTCTCATCCTTAAAAATAATTTAAATATGCTCACTGCTCAAACTCACAAAGTTTTTTCTTTTAAAGAAAAATAAAATAGGTCATTCTTGAATATTGAACATAAGTAGGACTGAGGAAAAAGTTAAGGCAGCATTCCATTAGGAAACCCAAGGTAGAGGCTGTTTCTCTATGTGTATGATTAATAATGATAAAATTGCTCACCTTTAAAAAGAGAAAAGGAAGTGATCTTACCTAACCATTTCTATTTGAATAGACAGAAAAGGGCACATTAATTCCAGATACTGTTTTCTAAAGCTAGATTAAACAACTGTTCTATAACTTACACATTACTAGACAGTCACCAGTGAAAACACGGAAACTATAGTTTTGCTGGTGTCCGTGAAATAAGGATGTGGTTACTTCATGGTCAAGTAGCCACTCTGCTATTGCCAAATTAAGAAACTTGTTTTGTTTCATGAATTAATTCATTTCTTATTTCTCTGTTAAGCAGCCAGACATTCTCCACTCAAACATCATTATTTTCCTGTGGAAAGTAAGGCAGTATCAGCAAATACTCTTTGTGCTAAGGAGAGGGTCCAAAAACAAAAAACAAACAAAAAGACCCCTGAACAGATGGTATAGGTCAAGTGCTGAGTGAGGGCAGATGAACAGAGGACAGGGAATAGAAGGGAAAAGGAGAAGCAATGTAAAGAGGAGTATGGAGTGTAGTTCACATGGCATGTAAAGAAAAGGAGAATTGAAAGATAAAGATGGAAATGCAGCTGTTTAGAAAATAGTATGGATGCTAAAGGGAAAAACTTAAATATGTGGCTCTTCTGGTTAAGATGTAGAAATTTACAAGAGATGTCACCCCCAGTGTAACGCTGAGAAGTCAGACACAGTACAAAACCACAACTTTTGTTAAACTCATCAGAGGACTGAGGATGTAAATAAATCAGAATAAAATCCAGTCTAGAGAGTGACAGGCCCTTCCTTTAGAAACAGGTTTCTACACAGAAACCAGTGAAACTTATAAGGAACTTTTAAGTAGCACGTGTGGGCAGGCTTGATGGATTTGAATTCTGAGGAGTCACAGCCATAGTGTGAGTCTCACCCACCCTCAAACTCCTTCCCCTGGAGTTTCACATCACACAGGAGATTACTTCACTAAAAGCTGAGGGCAGGAGAGCAGGGTTGAAAGTCGTCCCCTACAAAGACATGCAGGGCTTTCTGCAATTCATAGCAAAACAGAGGCTGATTCCTTCACCATCCCTTTAGTGCAGCTGGCTGGATCTTGGTGGAAGGATGAGAGAGTGGTGAGTTAAGAGAATTGCTCCAGGATTCTAAAGTTGGTTTAAAATTCAAAATTAAATTAATATCTTTTACCCTATTACCAAAATATAGAATAAAATCAATCATCATACTAGATACAGAAAAAATATTTGACAAATGGTGAAATATTGAACATTTTTTCCTCTAAGTTTGGGAGTAAGACTAGGATTTCCATTGTCACCATGTCAGTTAGCATTGTCCTGAAAGTTCTGCCTAGCCAGTGCATTAGGTCAAGAAATAAAATGCATAAAGAGTGGAAAGAAAGACACAAATCTTTCATTATCTCCAGGTGTCATGATATTGTATTTACAAGTCCCTATGGAAACTACACACAAAAAAAATTCTAGAGCTAATGTGTGAATTTAGCATGACTGCAGGATGCAAGATCAATATACAAAAATTGATTGCATTTCCATATACTAGCAAACAGCAATTGAAGTGTAATTTGAAAATATCATTTGTTGGTATCAAAAAATAACAAATAGATAAAAATAAATATAAAAGAGAATTATGACCTGTATACTGAATACTAATACCCTGCTGATAAATGCAAAGAAGATATAAATAAATAGAATAATAATCTACCATCTTTCCAGATTGATAAAATCAATATTGTTGACATGTCTATTCTCTCCATATTGTTCCCTAGATTCAACACACTTCTTGAAGCAAATACTGACAGATTTGAAGTGAGAAATTAACAGTTTTACATTAATAGAGGGAAATTTTAATAAGCCACTTTCAATAATGATAGCGCATCTAGACAGAAAATCAGTAAGGAAATAGAAGACTTGAACAATATTCTAAACCAACTGGAACTAACAGACAGATATAGAACCTTTTACCCAACAGCAGCAGAATACACATTCTTTTCAAGTACACAAAAATCATTCCCCAGGATAGCCCAGATTGTAGCTCACAAAACAAGTCTCAGTAAATTTAAAGATAAGGCAAACTTACAATATATCTTTTCTGACCACAACAGAATAAATCTAGAAATCAATAACAGAGGAAGAAATGGAAATTTCTTATATATGTGGAAATTAAACAACATATGCAAAACACAATGGGTTAAAAGAGAAAGTCATAAGAAAAATTAAGAAATATCTTGAAGTAAATGAAAATGAAAATACAACATTCCAAAACCTATGGAATGCAATGAAGGTAGTGCCAAGAGGGAAATTTATAGCTCTAATGCTTACATTAAAAGGGAAGGAAGACCTCCAATCGACTAAATAAACTCAAAATTGGAAGAGTTAGACAAAGACAAGCAAGGTAAACACAAAGTAAGGGGAAGGAAATAAGAAAGATCAGAGCAGAAATCAATCAAATAGAGGTATAAAATCAATAAGGAGAATCATCAAAAACAAATTTAGTTCTTTGAACAGGTCAATAAAATTGACAAACATTATCTAGACAAATATGGGAGAAGAGAGAGGACGCAAATAACTAAAATCAGAAACGAAAATGGGGATATGACTAATGACCCTACAGAATCAAAATGGACAATTTGGTTACTATGAGCAATTGTATACCAATAAATTAGATGACCTAGATGAAATCGATAAATTCTTAGAAACACACACATTATCTACACTGACTAAAGAAGAAATAATAGATCTCAACAAACAATTAACTAGTGAAGAGACTGAATCAATAATCAAAAACTTCCAAACAAAGAAAATCCCAGGAGCAGATGACTTCACAAGGGAATTTTATGAAACATTACAGTAAAATTAACATCAGTCCTGCCCCCAAAGTCTTCCAAAAAATTGAAGAGGAGGGCACACTTCTAATTCATTTTATAGGACTAGCATCACCCTTATACCAAAGCCAGATAAAGATACAAGAAAAGAAAATTATAGACCAGTAACTCTTATGAATATAGATGCAAAAATCTTCAATGAAATACTAACAAACCAAATCCAACAGCACAAAAAAAGGAATTATGTACTGTCATCAAGTTTAACTTATTGCTGGTAAGCAACAGCTCATCATAAGAAAGTCATTGCTATTCAACATTGTATTCAATTCAAAGTTCTTGCCAGAGCAATAAAGCAAGAAAAATAAATAAAAGGCATTCAAATTGGAAAGGAAGAAGCAAAACTTCCCCAATCTGCTGTGATATTATCCTATATAGAGAAAATCCTGAAAAAAAATATAAAAAATGTTATAGAGCTAATAAGTTAATTCAGAAAATTGGTGGGGTACAAGAATCAGTAGCATTTATGTATACTAATAATGAACAATCAAAGAAGAAATCAAGAAAAATTCCATTTACAAAAGCAACTAAAAGAATCAAATATCCAGGAATAAATCTAATAATGATGTAAAGGATTCGCACACAGAAAACTATAAACCATTTGTATTAGCCAAAGGGGTTGTGATGCAAAGTATCAGGAATCTGTTGGCATTTATAAAGGGTATTTACTTGGGATAAAAGCTCACAGTCATAAGGCCCTGAAGAGTCCAATTCAAGATATCATAAGAGATATTTTCTCAACAATTGTTTGTTTCCACATGTTGAAGCAAGATGGCTGCCAATATCTGAGAAGGTTCAGCCTTCCTATTTCCTCTTAAGGCTCAGAGGTCCCAGCCTCTTCCATTCTCAACTGCAGGCTGGCATAGGGCTCACCTCTTTTCCTGGGGCTTGTTTCTTTCCAGGCTCAGGGGCTCTGTTCTCTTCAGCTGCAAACTATCAAGCTCATCTCTCTTTCCAGAGCCTCAGCTGTGTCTATGGAGTAGACTCTCTTCCTTTGTGTTCTTCTTCTTTGTATGTCTACTTCTGTGTGAGGGTGTTTTATCAGCCTACCAAGGGGGCCGGGACTCAACATTGAGTGGCACTCTAATGACATGGTTGAATCCAAAGCCCTAACCTTAACGTAAGTTAATCAGACTCATCTCAGCTGAATGTAATATAATCAAAGGGTTATCACACCTAGAGGAAGAGACTAATTTACAAATAAAATCTATATCTCCTTCTGAAATTCATAAATAATATCAAACTGCCATACCACTGCTAAAAGAAATCAAAGAACATTCCTTGTTCACAGATTTAGAGACTAAATATTGTTAATTGTTAATCCTATCAAAAGTGATTTATAGCTTCAACACAATCCCAATCAAAATTCCACAGCCTCCTTTGTAGAAATGGAAAAGCTAATCATCAAATTTATATAGAAAATAAAGTGGTCCCAAATAACCAAAGTCATCTTGAGAAGGAAGAATGAAGTTGAAGGACTCACATTTCCCGATCTTAAAACTTATTACAAAAACCACAGTAATCAAAACAGCATGCTACAGGCAAAAGGACAACACATAGATCAATGGAATTGAATTAAGAGCTCAGAAATCAATCCTCATGGTTAAGGCCAAGTGATTTTTGACAAGAAAAAGACTACTCATTTGGAAAAGAATAATCTCATCAACAAATTGTGCTGGGAATTTCCCCAACCTCACACTTTATATAAAAATCAACTAGAAATGGATCAAGGACCTAAGCATAAGAGACAGAGCTGTCAAACTCATAGGGAAAAACATAGGGAAGCATCTTCAGGACCACTGTTGGGCAATTGTTTCTTAAATTTTACACAAAGCAACAAAAGCACACACACACACACACAAAACAGAGAAAAAGTGAAATGGGATCTCACCAAAATTCAAAACCTTTGTGCCTCAAAGGACTTTATCAAAAAAGTAAAATAACAACCTACTAAAAGAGAGAAACTATCTGGAAACCACACATTTGGTAAGGGTTTAGTATCCACAATATAGAATCCATATATTCTTCCAATTAACAGCAAAAAGACAAAAAGTCTTGAATAGACAACTCTCTAAAGAAAGAATACAATTGACCAAAAAACACATGAAAAGATGCTCAACATTATTAGCCATCAGAAAAATACAAATTGAAACCACAATGAGATGCCATTTCATAGTCATTAGAATGGCTGCTATTTTTAAAACCTGGAAAATTACAAATTTTGGAGAAAATGCAGAATAATAGGAACACTCCTTCCTTGCAAAGTAAAATGGAGCAGCTGCTGTACAAGAAAGTTTGGCAGTTCCTCAGAAAGTTAAGTATAAAATTACTGTATGACCTAGCATCCAACTTGTAGGTATATACCCAAAAGAATTGATAGCAGGAACTCATACAGATGTCTGCACATTGATGTTCATAGCAGCATTATTCACACTTCCAAAAGACTGAAGCAGCCTGAGTGCCCATCAATCAATGAATGGATGAACAAAATATGGCATACACATAAAATAGAATATTATTGAGCCATAAAAAGGAATGAAGTTATGATACATGTGACAACATGGATAAACCTTGAAGACATGTTCAGTGAAAGAAACCAGATACAAAAGGATAACAAGGAATGGAAACATTTTGGTCATGGATAGTGGTGGTGGTAGAATAACTCTGTGAACTTGATTTACTGCACTGAAATACAGACCTGAATATGGTTAAGTGGACAAATACTAGGTTGTATATATAGTAAAGAATAAATATTTTAAAATAAAACTGGAACTGTCCTACACAATGAACCCTAAGTTAAATCATGAACTATATTTACTAGTACAATTATAAAAATGTGCTTTCAGCAATTGTAACAAATGTATCACACCAAACAGAAGGTGTTAATACAAGTGTGATATATGAGAATTCTGTATTTTATGCATGATTGTTCTGCAAATGCACAACTTTATAATTAAAAAGTTTAAAGAAAAAAAAAGTAAACAATGAAAATATTTAATGGGCAAAAGACATGAACATTCATTTCATAAAAGAAGATATGTCAATGGTCAATATACATATGAAAAGATGCTCAACATAATTAGTCATCAATTAAATCTAAATTAAACCCACTCTAAAATGCTACTTAATATCCATTAAATAATTGAAAAAGACAGGCAATACTAAATGTTGGTATAGTAACGGGGACTCTCACACATTAGTAGGGGAGTATAAGATTGCACATTACTTTAGAGAAAAGTTTGGCAGTTTCTTAGAATGTTAAACATGCATCCACCCTACTATTTAACAATTATACTCCTCAGCATTTACCCAAAATAATAAAAACAGAAGTCCACAAAAGGATTTTCACACAAATCATCTTATAGCCCTTATTCATCATTTTCAAAAGATGGAAGCAAACTAAATGTCCATCAATTAGAAAATGAATAAACAAAATGTGGCAGTACTCCAACAACATACTATTTGACAATAAAAAGGCATGGGCTATTTATTTACACAGTAACATGAATGAATTTCAGAAACATTATGTTGAGCTAGAGAAGACAGATACAAGAGTACATGCTATATTATTTCATTCATAGAAATTTCAACAAAAAGCCAAACAAAATCTATTGTGATAAAATAAAGAAGCGTGTGACTCAGGGTATATGGGTAACAATTCATGAGAAAGTGGCACAAAAGGCTTTCTGGCATGATGAAAATGTCCTTTATTTTGGTTTGGGTAGAGGTTACATGGACATAACGCAATTATCAAACTCGTCGAACTGAACATTTAAAAATGGTCCATTTCACCTTTATTAACCAAGACTATGTAGCGCTGGCCCTAACCTCTGGAAGAGCCTATTCCTGACCGAATTGTGGATACAGCTGGAGGGTCAGGACCTGTTATCTTCCTTCCCCTTGGCATTAATAAATTTAAGTTAACCCTTAAAAAAAAAAAAGAATAGGTCTATTTTATTGTATGTAGTTTATACCTCAATAAAATAAATGTGCTCTCAGTAAATATATACCACTTAGCAACAGGTAAAAAGGTAAAAGGGGTTACTTAGATATTGTGACAGTTTGAAGCTTTTGTAAATCCCAGAAAAGGTCATGTCGTTAGAACTAATCCAATCCTATGGGTGTGCAACCCTTTGATTGCATTAGATTTAGATCACTTTTGATTTGCTCACTTTAGGGCCTTTGATTGGACTATGTCCCAGGTTGGGTCTCCATCCTCTTGCTGGAGTGATCATATAAGTAGAGATCTAAAAGCAGGAACACACAGAGAAAGACAGCTGCCATTCTACCCTGCCACGTGAAAGAGGATCACCTACAGCTGCAGAAAGACAGAGAAATTCTAAGAGGCTGAGAAAGAAGCTGGATGCTGGAATCAGTGGAAGAGCTGAAATAATGAGGCCCCCACAGAGCAGCTCAAACTAAAAGAGAAGGTGAGCCTGGAGGAGAAGGCAGAGAGACTGGCAGACTTGCCATTTTGCCTTGCCATGTAGCAGGAGTCCAGGATCTAGCAGCCAACCTTTGGTAAGACAGCATCTCTGATTATGGCCAGATTTGGACATTTTCACAACCTTGGAACTGTACAACTTTACACCCAAATAAATTCCCATTATAAAAGCCAGCCTACTTCTGATATTTTGCCTTAGCAGTCCTTGAAAGCTAGCAACATATTAGAAAGCTGAGCTACTTCTCTATGTAACCTCTAACTCCCCCTGCAATCTATGTTATAGCATAGCCAGGAGCATTCCATAAGGAGCAATTATTTTTAAATATTAGTTGAAGTAAATACTTTATTGTAGGGGTAGAAGTGCAAGGAATCCTATTAACAATCTACCTACTGTAGATACCATTGACTGGAAAAACTAAAGGATCTAGGACTTGGTCTACTTAAATTCTCTGTATCCCAATTTCTTTATCTTTAAAATGGATACAGCAATACTTCTCTCAGAAGATTTATTATGGAGACTGAAGAGGAAACCATGTATACCATATTAAACTTAATTTCTTTTTCTTTATCCATTGTACCCTACCTTCCAGATAGAGAGGAAAGCAGAGAATTTGCATCTCAATAGGTATATGTAGGCTTAAAATCTAAGCCAATGGGGGAAAAAAATCAAGACAAGTCAGTCAAAGTGTTCTAAATGAAAATATACTTTATTTTCCATTAAAAATATATTTTTAAAATGAACTGAGCAATTCTCTCTAGGGAACTGTACCAGAACTAACTTGCCTTGGGCATGTAACACAAATAGTGAAATAAATTTACACCGAACCTTGATGAGGTCACTTTTCTGAAAAATACAAATGGGAGTTTGCTAGTAACTGGTAATAAAAAAAAATGCTGTATCTTAGGATGTATATTCTTACCTGAGAAATGCTAAATATCTACTGAACACAGGACTCTCTCTTATAAGTAGAACATCTAATAAGTTGAGGATACAATGACCATTTATTTGCCCCAAGGTTAAAATGAATGGGGTCAATGTGTACTCCTGCAGCCAGAGCAGAAATTCAAATTTTTATCATGCACTAAAACAATTTTGTGACTTAATCATATATTTGCAGATCTGATGGCAATCTTCAGCTAAGTGATAAAGACCTTTGTTCATTATTTTTTAAGGCACCTGTTGCAAAGGAGGAAGAGGAAAGAGAAAGTTTGATAATGATTGTCTTAGGTTCCTAGGTCTGCCATAGCAAAGTACCACAGGCTTTAAACAAGAGGAATGTGTTGTCTCACAGTTCCTGAGGCCAGAAGTCCAAAATCAAGGTGTTGGCTGGGACATGCTTCCTCTGAAGTCTATGGGGTTTGGGAGGTGGCTAGCAATCCAAGTTCTTTGGTTTGTAGCATAACACAATCTCTGCCTGTCTCTCTCTCTCTCTGTCTCTCTCTCTGTCTCTGTGTCCTACTGACTACATTCAAATTTCCTGTCCTTACAAGGACACCAGTCATAAAGGATTAGGGCCCACCCTAATCCAGTTTGGCCTCATCTTAACTAATAACATCTTCAAAAATCCTAATTCCAAATACAGTCACATTCATGGGACCAGAGGTTAGGACTTGAACATATAATTTGTGGAATTCAATCCATACAATGATAATCTTTGCTTTCTATATTTCTTCTTGCTCTAAAGTTTCTGCTGTATAATATGAAAGGCCCAGGTTCTCAGATTAACTACTTAGGGCAGGACAATGTAAAGGATGTGCAGAAAACACTTTTGTCTATGTTGTATCAGTTGCCAGTGGTTTTTAAATGGGGCCTACAACCAGGATATATCCAGAAGACATCAACCTCACTGTGAAAATGTGGGTTTTTATATCCTAGCCACTGGTTTCAATTTCAGGCTTAATGGCCCCACTAAACAGCTGCCTGTTAAAACTGTTCATTCTGAAAAAAAAAAAAAGATAATGTCTTCATGGTGAGGAATATAATAAAAAGGTCACTCTAACCCTAATAGTGATCCTATCACACCCTCATAGCCCACCTTCCCACATGCCAAGCATTATCTATCCATCTGCCAGAGATGGAAACTTACTGAAAACAATGGTAGGGATGAAGGAGGCAGTAGGAGGAAACTATAGTCATTCTGAGTCAACAGTTAGATTCTTCCATTTGTTACAATGATTAATTGCATTTCTGTTGGAGCAACTAAGTAAAGATAATTTATCTTAGGTCAGTTGTTTAGAGGAATACAAAAGTAACCACTAGTTAGTGAGATAACAGCTGGCTCATGGGCACAGATAAAAGGTTATCACTGTTCTTTAAAATCATCTAACACTGATATGTATGCAAATGAGAATGAATCCACAAAGTGACAAACTTATGTGATTGGCTAAATCCAAGTAATGAGCATTTAATAGGACAAAACAAGCAACTTAATCATTTGGCACAACTAAATTAATATTCAGTCAGCATAGAAAATCTGATTGTCCTGTGTCAGCCTAATATGATCAATGGTTTGCAAGGATGAAATATTTAAGCTACTTTTAAATGCATGCTCATAATTCATTAATTTTTTGAAACATATAAATATTCATAATAGCACTTCTTATGCCTAAAGGTAGTATGATCTTAAAATATATAGGTTGTCAAGTACTCATAATTACAAATTGTACTTTAAACCACTTGCCTCCATATCTCTGTCCCAAAGAAAAACTCAAGAAATGAGAGAAAAGGTGCCAGAATAAAAGTTCACAGGGAGTATTAGCCCATTAACAAACTGTGTTTCTGTTTATACTTCCATCACCAGAGCTAATTGTTAGTTATTTTAAGGAAAAGGTTATGCCTTAATTAACAGCACTTGGTGAATGAAAGCTGGTTGCATTTCTTAAATATGTTCAAACTTCACAAGTCTTATTTCACAGCAGGGAACCAGCTTATCCAAAACTTTTATGTGGTAACACTTCTGATCAAGAAAGAAAGCCTTTATAGATCCTAAATAATTAGTTTCTGGAATAGAAGCAATCAAAAAGCATAATTAAGGAATAAGCTAATGGTTTTATCCTTAGAATATTAACATATATGCACATTTTGAATGAGGGAGATTGAAGGGGATAGAAACACCTGTGGTATTTAATATTTCTATGTTTGATATTTCCAAGTATGAAACCACCACTTACCAGACTACTTTTCAGAGTGACCCCTCCCTTATTGGTTTGCAGAAATTTCTATAAATTTCTAGAAGTTTCTATTTCCCTTTTGTCCAAAGGTCACCTATGTCCACCTCTTTATCTTTATTCATGGTAGCCTTTCTGCACCCCAAGATAAATTACTGCTTCCTTTCCCTTTAGTTTGCCGGCTGAAGCCAGCTCAGGCAGGTTCTAGCCAAGCATGCTAAGCCACCATTTTAAAACCAAGCATGATTTGCAACACACCATGTTCCACTTAACCGCATACCCTAACCCACATCCTTCTCATTAGCCCCTCCCTCTAATTCACCTTTCCCAAAAACTGGATTGGCCCAGTCATCTCACCACATCTTTAGCCACTCCCATAAATCTGTCTTCCCCAGGTGGTATAAAACTCCAGGTCCCATTTTGTGCTGGGAATCTGATCTGAGTCTTGCCTCTGGTCTCCTTGCTGGTCAGTTACACAATAAACCCTTTCTCATCTCAAAATGCTGGTGTATTGACTTCTGTTCACATTGGGCAAATGAGCTGACTAGGGCAATAGCAAGTACCTAACAAATCCAAGAGTTTGGGCCAACACTTTCATTTCTGTAACATAGTCTTCCTACTATTCTGGCCTCTTTCCTATTCTCTGACCTACCTATACCTTGGGATTGGTATGAGTATTAAATTTAATCACATGTTTTGAAAAAAACCCCATGGCTTCTGCTTTGCTTTCTGTGTCATGCAGATCATTTTTCTGCTTATTACTTTTCTTCATAGTAGTAAGATAAGAGAGGGTGATACTACTCTCTCTTCTCTAGCAGAAGGCAGAGAAAAGCAGTGGATGGATGAGAGGTCATGGGGCTTTGTTCACAGTATATCAAATTTGGTCTGGATGTCATCAGTCACAGTCCAGTCCTTTCTATACAGCCAAATCCTTTCCACATGATATCTCAAAAATCTAGGAAAAATGGAAAAGACAAAAGTTGCCAATATTTTTAGTCATTGGTTTAGCACAATTTTTTTCTTACTCAAAATGTCTTCATCTTCCCCCAAAGAAGTCAGAAATAACAAATGTAGTGCAACTTGAGGAAAAAAAGCAAAGATAACAAATACAGACATATATATTAGCCAACATTTCTTTCTTGTTTTGCATTATTTATGAAACACCATAAGGCAGCAACCAAAACAGTAACAACACACCAAGTTACACTTTGTAGCTGTGAGCCTTCTCAGTATTTCATAAATATATTTATATATTTAATCCTTACAACAACTCTGCAAGGCAAATACCATACATGAGGAAATGGAGGCACAGAGATTAAAGAACTTGTCAAGTCACAGAATTAGTAGGTGGAATAGAACCAGACAGTCTAGCTCTAGAGCCTGCCTTCTTAATAATTTTACCATATTGCTATAGCTTTTTCTATTCTCTGCATGTGCTGGTATTTCAATGAATATTTGTTCTGCAATTTTAAGGAAATGAAATTTCCTGAGGCTAAGATGAGTAGAAATGCCTACAACAAAGAATTTTTCTCTATTAAATACCAACTCTCCACCATTAATCTGAATATAAGCTCCCTGTCTGAGTTATATTTTTGTGAGATAGAATGAAAAGCAGAGAGAGTCATGAGCAATACATTTACCTCTCTTTACCAAAGAGAGGGCAAAGGATAAAGCTACAGTTCCCTCAGATGAGGCACTACACAATTCTCTGGGTCTAGCAGGATCTCTTAGCTTTAATCCTAACTCCTCTGGAATCAATAGGCCCACCAGCCACAGAAATAGCCCTTGCCTCAGGCTGCACTATTAGCCATCTAGAGGCCCATAGCAACCCAGGCTTTGAAAAGAGACCAAAAAAACATGTTAATGAGAACAATTTAAAGGAAAGGGCTTCCTCCTTCTTCTCAATTCCTCCCCAATTACATTCTCTTCTCTCTCAGAATTTTAAGAGTGACCTCTAGAGAGAGTGCCTGGGCACTCAACTGCCTAACTCAGAAGTACAATTCAAGTAGAGGAAAATTCAGAACAGGTGGGAAGACCAAAGAAGCCAGGACCAGGGCCACTGAAACTTTAACAAGGCCTCATTTAAAGAAGCCAATTGAAGCTTCGGCCTAGTGTTTCTCGGCCTCTGTTTGTTTAGTACCAATAACAAGGTCAGGAAGAATAGAAGGCAATAGACAAAAGATTAAATTGTGAGAGCAGAGTACTTTGTCCATCTGATCCCGTTTTACAATAATTACAATAGCTAGAAAGTTTGGAAACATTATTTAATCTATTCCATTTGCTCTCTGCCTACAACATTACCCTTTCACCTTAAAACAAAATGAAATGTAAACCAAGAGATCAAGCCAGCCTTCCTGAAAAAAGAAAAATCTGTTCTTAAAGGTTTGCTCCTGACCAATTGCCAATTTGACACTGAGCCAAATGAATTTTTTTTAAATTAGAAAACTATAAACATAAACTAATATCAACACAGCACAAATACCCTCTTTGAAAAATGCCAGTTGCAACGAAAATCCAATAGTTTGGAAAAGCATAAACTACTCCTTTTCCCAAGGAAAGAAATAAGTGAAAGTACTTACAGTGTCATGAGACTTATCCTTGACATCATAGACTGTTAGTTTTATTTTGGTCTCTTCATAGATGGGATACTCCGAAGGGAATGTGACACCAGTCAAAAACAGTGGGTCTCTTGTTCCCTGTAATAGCACAACCAGACAGCTTTGATTCAATAAGGCAGCAACTGCAGTCAGCAGCATGCAGGCACACTTGAGAATGCAGCATGTGTGTGTAAGTCAGTTTGTTTCTCTAGGAAATCATTCTCTTAGACGAGAGAGCCAAATGATGCTCACGGGCAACGGCATGGTCCAGGCCCCAAAGCACTGATTTCGCTGTTGATAGTAAATGGCCCTGCATCATTGTCAGAGTTGCTAATAGCGCGTCTTGAAAAACAGTTTATTTTCATTATAGGGCAGAACACTTTTTAGGGTCGGTTGTCAGTCTATTTAGAATACATTTAATGGATATGACCTGGAATTTATGTGAATAAACTAAGATATTGACTGATCAAATTAAAATGAAGCTATTTTCTCATAAAGACCCATTTGGTAATCTTATACTGTCTCTTTCTTTTTTTTCTTTCTGTAATAACTCAATTGAAAGCCATGCTCTGATAGTGTCCATTTATTTGTAGATGTTCAGCTGTGATTTCTTCCCAGATCAACTTGAAAACTAATGAAAGAAACTCTAAATATGATGGATTTGGGGCTATCAAATTACTAGCTCGGAATGCACTGCACAGGATATTTCAGGCCCTCAGGATTTATTTTTAAAGAGCTGACATCCAGCATTAAATTTTATTTATATATAAATATGTATATTACTGAATATCAGGGATGTTTGCTAAAGTTCTATAAACCAATTGCCTATGGAAGTTTCTGAAATATCACGTTATTTATTCTTTCTTTCTTTCATTCAACAAATACTGCATTTTACTCAACAATGTGTTAGATGATTGGGAACAGACAGTGAATAAAACAGTCAAAAATAGTGATAAATATACAAATGTAAAATGTTATGTGTCAAAAGAACCTATTTCTTCTTAATCTGTGTAAGATTTTAAAACCCTTGGTATAATAGTTGAAATGTTTCTCTCTATAAAAAGAATGAACAGTTTTACAATTTGAGATGCTTCCTTTGTATGAATAAGACTAATTTTTGTTTAATCAACTATAGAATTAACTATGAATTATACCAGCCCTAGAACCTAAAGTTTCCCAATAGCAGATTCAGGGCAACAGGCAGTATCTGGATTATTCCCATTTTAGAAATGAGTCGCGTTCAGTCTGAATCATTTATTCCACCAATTGCATCAAGGCAGGCGGGTGGCACAGAGCAAGCCCTGTCTGGGGCAGGCTACTTAGGTTCTTCCAGAGCACCTCCTCATTCAAAGCAGACCAGAGGTGGCTCATAGGTCTTAAGAAAAACAAGCAGTCTTATGGGATTTACAGCACATTTTCTTCAGCCCCAGAAGTACATATAAGTACCTCTCATTCATTAATATTATGATATATATGATCAGAGCAGAATAATCAAAAAGGAAACAGTCTTTTGAAAGAGATCCAACAATAACAAGTTTCCTCCTGACACATTTGGATGTTATATTAGTAACAATAAATATAAATAGGAAATCTCTCATCTGATGAGTAACATTTACTTTTTGCCTAGAAACATTACAGTTTCTCAAATTAATCATCGATCTTACTTTGAAAAACATTTAATTTAAAAAGACACACACAAACACCAGAGAATAGACAGACTGAAGAACATAGGAAAAAATGAAAAGGGCAAAAACAAGATATTCAAAACTTCTAAACTTCTCTAGGTACTCACGACTTTCTTTTTTTCTAAAAAACAAACATTCCTTCCATTTAATCTAAAAATCTGTGGGTTTTTTCCTCTATTCAGGCACTCAAAGTGGAAAATTTTCTTAATATTAATACTTACCAAAGAAAAATGTGAAAAAGGCAGATTCCTCCCCATTTGTTTATTCTGCATTTGCCAATGTGGCTTAATAACTTCAAGAATACTTTCCTTTACATCAGAAGATAGTAAGACAGTATTACTACAGACCATGAACTAAGTTATTTCAGCTATTTGTTCAAGTCCAGAGAGAGAGACACACACACGCAGGAGAAGGAGGGAGAGCGAGAAGATCGGCAGCGCAGACACAGCGTTACGTGCTCACCTCCACAATTTCTGTGCTGGAGTATCTCTTCAGACTCTGCTCGGCTGGGTGTATTACTGAGATCTGCACCAGGGTGTTCAGCTTTCGATCACAGACAGGAGCCACAAGGTCCTTGCATGCTGGCAGTGGCAGAGGAAAGATAAAAAGAAACTAGCACTGTATCTCAGGGAAAAAAACTTCTGTGCCAGTTTGGAAATAAACTTAACCACGGCGCTGGGGGAAATCTCCTGGGACTGGAGCTGATCTTACAGAGGAAGTCCCTTGGAAGTACCTTACAGAACTAGGAAGTCACGTGCTGCAGAGCTGAATTGAGAGTTCATTTCCACTGACCACATTTGCACATACAAGTCTTGACTGCCCCGGGATTGCTGTTTTAGTATGTGACTACAAGCACACCACTCAGGAACTTCAGAGACTGGGGCTCATTTCTCAGATTCCACTTTGGCTCTCAGCTAATTAATCATTAAACCCTGGGCTTCAATTCACACTCATTGACTAAGTAAGTTGAATTGGGCCACATCCAGGAAACGTTAAGCTGTTCCTTATTGACGCTGGTTGGATTAATTCAAAAGTTCGAATGCACACCTGGTTCTTACCTGTCTATTCACTAGAGCTGGACATGTCCTCACAAGGAAACTAAGAGAGCTTAATATAGCAGCAGCATATACGCTGCGGAAAGAGGAGGCAGAGGAGGAGTGAAAAATCTATGTGAGATGCAAGCCATGCCTGGGAGAGAGTAAGGTAGGGTCTAGATGGGTTAATTCTTGCCCAGGGGCCACAAACTAAGAACTTTCCCTGGAGACACCAGGCTCATATTACATTCTCCTTACAATACCATATTTACTTGAATATATTCTCCTCTTACATATCATCCTCCTAATTTTGGGAAAATAAACCAAGAAAACTATTCCTTTATTGCAATTCCAAATCTCCTCTCCTCACTCATTTTTTTTCTGGCTTTGAAATAGTCATTTCAGTACCGACAGATGGGCCACTAATAAGATGAAGTACAGTGTCCTCACAAGAAGGGGGTTAAATTAAGGTTCAGCTAGTGGTTTGCCACAGGCTGGAGCTGTGGATGCAGGAACTGAGAAGTAGCCCTGGGTGCCCTCCATTCCTCTCCCTAACTCTTGTCTCAGTCCTGCATTTCATTTCGTAGTAAAGGTAGGCAGGCCTTTATTCCATCCCTACCGCATAACCCTGAGCAGTGCAGGAAGAGAGGGACAGATGCTCTGACACTGCAGCAGTTTACAGGCCTTCATCTACTGGGTCAAAGGCACTAAGTCATAAATCTGAAACTTGAAAGCAAAGGAAATTACAAATGTAATTATCACCTCTCAATCACTTGCAAATCATCCCATTTACAGAGGCAGAATGGGATGAAGGAAAAAGCAGGAATTTTGGAATTAAACAGGCTTGGTTTAGTTCCAGTTCCAGCTGAGACTAACCAAAGACAGGGAAATTTCACATTTCTCTTTGAAGATTTCTAAATGCAAAGTGAAATCCTATCATATTTCTTTACAGATAACTTACCCAGGTCCTTAAAGCTAAATCCAAAACCATTACTTATCCTCAGGGAAAATGAAGATGAATTGAAATCCATCCTTTGTGTACTACTCCATTCATGCAGATGACTACTGCATTAAAAATCCCTTGCCTTTTTCTTCTTCTTAATCATCCCAATTTTATCATTCAAACCTTTAAAGTTTTGAATGGCTCTGTGCTAAACCACTGCTAACACTGTTCATCTCTATTAACTGTGATACTCAGACCCTGAGACTGTATTCCATATGGAATATGACTGATATTAGTTAGAATTATCTCATTGCACCAACACTCTCAATATCCGTCTAGGAAAGAAAAGAGGCAGGGGCTTAATAATTAGGAAAAAGCCACAAGTGATCTTCTAACTTACTGGCCAAAAGTGTGCTTTCTTTGTAGAAGATATATTGCCTTAAAATACTGTGTCTTCTTGCCAGCCTTCAGTCCTACCTGATATTTTGTCCTAATATTTCCTTTTTCGAACTACTTGCTTCTGGAGTTTAGGAAAGCGTGTGTGGCTCAAAATAAAACAACTGCCATTTATTTAGTCTCTACTACTTTTTACCTACTGTGCTAATTATTTCTTTATTCCTCAGAATGGCTCATTGAGGTGTGTATTATTATTTCAGTTTTACACGCGAAGAACTGAATGTACAGAAACATTAAATCCTACATGAATAGTACTAGAATTCTATAGTACTAGAATAGTATAGTACTAGAATTCTCTGATATCTTGCTTACACTGCACTCCATTAGCTCTATTCCTTTATGTGGGATGCTGACTTGCTGTCCTATAAAAATGGCACCTTTTTGGAAGACCTATCACTGTTAGTCTTTATTGTTCAACTCAAGAGCCCTAAAGCTTTAGAAAATACTGATGTAAGGCTTCAATAATGTCAATATATCATCAGAAGGATAGAAAAAGATATATTAAGACTTTACTGTTCTTTCATGGTTATTTTGATCATTTCCTTTTACTTGCCTTATGAATGTATTTAATTTTACCACTCATTCACTTGGGGTTTTCTGCTCATAGTAATCAGTTCTCTCTCTAGTTACTGACATTGCCATTTATATGTACTTTGATATCAAAGCTGGGGCCACAGTGTTTCTTGCATCTTGCACTCATTCTGCTTATAGCCTCATTTCTACTTTTTGAGCTCATGACACCTTTGCTCAAAATAAGTTACTCTTTTCTGATTTCTTATCAGGCAAAATTGTGGGCTGTGGTTATTTCCCGGAAGCGAGCAGTTATTCTCCATTTTATCAGAGAAACTCTCAGAGTCAGCCCCAGTAAAAACAGAGGCAATCTCTATTAAACGGAAATGTTTTGTTCAACCCAATTTGCAGATCCCTCAATACTGATAAAGCAAAAACAATAACAATGACCTTTTGCATTTTATTATATTCTATATGTAAAAACAAGTATAGAAAACTACACAAGTAAGTTCTATCTTGGGTTGTATATATCTCTTTTCTTTCCAACAGCCCAGATCCTTTATTTACTGTTCCCTAGTTCTTATGCAGAAAGATGTCATGGAAAGACCATGTGATCAATTAGAATTAAAATTAGAACGAGAATCCCAGATTCCCTACTTTCTAGTTATGAGATGTTAAGTAAGTCACAATCTCTTAGGTACTCAGTTTCCTCATCAGTTTACCCAGTTTTCAGGTAGGAGGTAAGGAAGAAATTAGGCTGTTCTCATGAGGTGGCTTTTTGATGCAAAAATAATGTCAAATAATATCATCATATCTGTATTTCCCAATATTTAGTGTTTTATTAGCCTATAAAATGTTTTTTACTGCCTCTGTCATATTCAGCTCCTTGAAGGCAGTCAGAAGATCCAAACATCTCTGAAATACCAACCAGTATATGAGCCATTGCATTTCATAAAGTGAAACCTATACACACCATGAATCGACACATGCTGAACCTGTCCAACTGGAGGAGTAATAAATGATGAGTAATTGGATTGCTTCAAGGTGATATTATTCATTTAATCACTTTTAAATCTAAGCTACATGGAATTATTCAGTAGCCAATAAAGAAGCTTGAAAAATCTGTTTTCATAAATCAAAAACTGTTATATCAGACTTCTAGTCATGCTTACCCCTGCCCATTATACAAAAAAATTTCTACTCCAGGTATGGTTTGCATCAATGGCATTCCTCAATTTACAGGACTATAAAAGAAGGTATTGGGAAGGAGTGTGGCTCAACAGATAGAAAGTCCTTCTACCATATGGGAGGTCAAGGGTTTGAACCCAGGAGTGGCACTGCACACACAAGAAGATGCAAGAAAAAGAGACACAGATTCCCAGTGTTGCTGAGAATGCAAGCAAACACAGAAGAGCACACAGAGAATGGACATAGAGAGTAGACAACCAGGAGGCACAGGGTGAGAAGAGAAATAAGTAAAATACAATCTTTAAAAACAAAACAGAAAAGAAGGTATTGCTTTGAGATTTGTTTCTGTTTGGTTTCTTTAAGAATTCTAACCAATTGAATCAAAAGAATAGTAATAAATAAATGCTACTCTTCAATCTTGATTCATCAATAGTTTACCCTTATTTCTGCCATTTTACTGGTTTTGTTTTGGACTGGGCTATTTCAAAGTATTTCCAGAGTCCACAAGAGTTGTAGATTGGGATTCAAATGTGCCTATGTCCACTGAATTGACTTTTTTTTTTTTTTCAGAAAAGGTAAAGAACCCAACAATATAGAAGTGAGCAATTTTTAAAATATAATTTTGAAACTTTCCTTTAGAAAAAGTGAAAGAACTGCTAGTGACTGTCTAACTTTTTTTTTTTCCTGTTTAACTTTGAAATAGTGACTAGCAATATTAGGATTTGTTTACTTTCTATTGCTAGTGTTGTGTGATGAGATGCCTTCAGCCATCCATGTCTGGCAGCTATCACTCTACAACAGGGGAATCCTCAGAAGACATATAAACAATGGGCAAACTACAAAGCCTATGCCATAACCAAAGATGTGACCCCTATTTAAATTCATTGCCACAAGAAATGAAGGCCCACTATTGTTTGATCTTAGGACTTTTCTAAAGCTTGAAATCCCAGCCACTGTGTAGTCTACTCTGTAAGAGCCACAGACAGTACATGTGTGGCAAGATTTGACTTGAGGGCCAGAAGTTACCAATCTCTGGTCTAGATGTTTAAAACTACTATGGGGACTATTAGGAAGACAGCACAGATTATCTCCCGTTCCTTCAGTTCCTCTAATATTTGAGAATCCAGAAACTAAAAGGCAGGGTCTTTGGTTGTGGGGTCAGAGACTCTATCCCAAATATTGGCTTTGTATTATTTCAGTTATGTTTCATTCAAACATCTAAATTGTGTCAAGTATATTGAGTCCATGGAGCCATTCTGTCATTTCAGCCAACTTGGGCTAGAAGCCTAAAACTGTCTCCCTTTTTTATTTTATGTTTTTATTTATTTTTTTAAAGATTTATTTTATTTATTTCTCTCCCCTTCCCCCCCCCCCAACGCCTGCACCAGTTGTCTGTTCTCTGTGTCCATTTTGCTGTGTGTTCTTCTCTTTGTCCGCTTCTGTTGTTGTCAGCGGCATGGAAATCTGTGTCTCTTTTTTTGTGTGTCATCTTGTTGTGTCAGCTCTATGTGTGTGCGGCACCATTCCTGGACAGGCTGCACTTTTTTCACGCTGGGCAGCTCTCCTTACGGGGCTTACTCTTTGCGTGTGGGGCTCCCCTACACGGGGGACACCCCTTCTTCTATCAGCAAACTCAGTCTCAGCAATAAGCCATTCAAGGTAGAATGTAACTATTCATTCAGGCGCT
Source organism: Dasypus novemcinctus (assembly GCF_030445035.2). Lineage (NCBI taxonomy): Eukaryota > Metazoa > Chordata > Mammalia > Cingulata > Dasypodidae > Dasypus > Dasypus novemcinctus. The sequence goes on along the minus strand of NC_080673.1, from coordinate 51,376,260 downwards.
TTTGAATTCAGTAGAACTGTCCCAAACCTAGTAGGACTCAGACCTGCATTTGATATGGAGGTGCCTGCCATAGGCTTTCACGAAAGCTGTGCCATGACCCATCTGGGCAGTATGAGTTCACAGTTGAGGTCAAGCTACAGTCTCTTTCTGCCTAAGAAACGTGTAGCATATGAAGTCTGCTCACTTTTCCTGCCTCACTCCCATTTTCTCTCTTTTGTTGCCATTCAGTGTTCAGGGCATCTGAAAAAGTTTAACCTCTCTCCTCTCAAACAAAGCAATAGCCAGAAGCAGAAGGTAGACTTTGACAAGTATTTCTACATCTCAACAATTCTATTTTCAAAATTAGTCAAAAGGAAAGACAGGCTTGGAGAAGAAACCTTACAGAATAGCATATAGAGTAAAAAGGAATGTTTTCTTGACTGAAGATAAAATCATACTTGAAACCTGAATCTAACTTGACGGAGTTATGTGACTTTGGAAAATTAACTCTGTCTCTTTGAACCTCCATCTGCAAAATGGAGGTGAAAGAACAGACTTCATAGATTTGTTACGATAAATAAAGTCTAGTAGGCACAACAGGGAGGTGCCTCTGTCAGCAAAACCAAAAGCTTAAGCTAGTTTCTATTTCCTGTAATGCCCAGCTTGCCTAGAAAAACAAATTTAAATATTCCTGATTAATTATTAACAACTAATTTCCTATTCTTGGGCCAGCTAATGTCCTTGTTCCTAAGCAATCACCTGCACCCCATTTTGTAGGACCCCCTTAAATAAAATGGAAACTCAATTTCAGCCAATCAAAACATTTTCTCACTTGCTCCTGCATTTGCCTTATATGAGTTTCCCCTTTCTACCCCTCAGTGCTCCCTTCTACTTTCTAATGGGATGCTGCCCAATTCATGGATTTCTCAATAAAGCTGCAAAATCCTAAATTGTATGAAAAGTTTTTCTTTCATCATTTTTAAAGATTATATGAGATAATGCAGGTAGAATGATAGACACATGGTAAGCCCTTTAAAATATTCTTATTATTGGCATTATTATGAACACACATTAACGCAGAAATGTATTTTATCTATCCAATACCCTTGTAGTAATCACATGCTTAAGGCATTCCAGGCTGGTTCTGATTTTGTATAAGTTTATTCTTTTTCAATGAAAGCATTTTATTAAATATGTACCTGTGAATTTTTGTACCTTCTTGTTTTATATGCATAAGATTTTAAAAATTTAAAACCCTTTACTGGATCACATGTTAATAACTGAAATCATAGTTATCATTAATAGATCGCCTTCTTGATTAACTTCTCAAATTCTTAATGTATCCATTGGTGCCCACTTACAATTAATTTCACCTCTGACTAGGCACTTCCAAATGCCAAGTCAAAAACAGAAGAAAGCTTTATTTTGGTTTCCCTGCTGGTGTGTTAGATGTAAATGGTGAGCTCACCCCCTAAGCAGGGATTTAACTGGGAGGTTAGTGTTGCTTTACTAAGAGGATGGTGGCCCACAGGGAGCCATTATTGTAATAATTGAGATGCCCCAAGGGATGAGGGGAAGACTGCTCCTCCGCTACGCACACTCTCTTCGTTGGAAGGAAGACTGTGACTGCTAATAAAGCTTATTTTTCCTGCAACTAAAAATAAATATTACAGCTAGACCCCAACACAATCTGATGTGAGCATACCTTCTCCTCAGATGAAACCTAGGTCTTGAACCTTCTATAGACTTTTCACAGAGAAAGAGATAAATCCATGCCCCTTAAGGGCTAAAAAGTGCAAGGTGCGGAGGACAGAGTACATCCCAGAATAGAAATGTGACCTTTTACAAACAGGACTGTAGGGAAGTAACCATCTGGCTTCCAGGCGCTCTCAATAGAACCATTCTTATCTCACTGCTCAAAAAGAATCAGCCACTTTCCTGAGGCTGCGGGTAAGACTCTCACCGACTACAGCCAAGTTTGTCTCCTTGTGTTTTTAAGTTTCTCAAACTCTTCTTGTTTGGACAGGTTTCTCACAAATGTCAATATATATCCTTTCTCTTTGTACTGCAGAAAATTAGATGCCACTAATCAACTGATTAGCCAATTTGGGTATTTCCTTTATTGAACTCCGTTATATGGTTTCACTGTTATCCTTCTATACCAGCTATTCCATCTAGATTAAATCAATTTATATAATACATTTAAAGATACATGTAACACTTAAAAAGCCTAATAGCCCCAATCTCTAATGACTTTGCCATGATAACTATTTTCAGTTTCTTCCAAATTTCTTTTCTTTATTCTTCCTTCCCCTCAGGAATTTTATGCAGACTGCACTTTTCTGAAACCTAGGACGCCAACCTCGGTAGTTCAGATCCCCTGGGTGGATTCAGCAGCCAATACTGCCTACCTCCCAGAGCACTGCATTTCATGGTAATTCAATAGTGAGGCAGAAAGCTGGGTGTGCCTGCCCCCTAGCTAGGAGCCACACAATGAGAATTCCGAAGTTCTTGGAAACACTGTTCATTTTTGAATATTCGCTTGGTGTTACTACTTAGAAGAATATGGCTTTATATCATGCTGAACTGATTTACAGCCATTAATCCTTCCATGTAAATTCCATTTTCTCTGTAGAATCCTTGAGTATAGCCTCTCATCTTGCCCTCCCTATTCATTCAAGCTTATTTTCAACTGAGGAAGCCTACTTTCTGCAATTTTTCTCACTTAAAATTTTCCTTTCTCTTTTCTGCTATCTCAGAGTTCCCCTCTAACATGTTTCTCACATCATTTTGAAAGACAAGGTCATGGATGTGACCACTTGAATATTTATACAACTTGGTACTACAGAGATCCAAAATACATCTTCCCTAACAAACCACAGCTTCTCCCTTCAGTTAACAAAGAGTTTAAACTCTTTATAGAAACTAAAACGAAAAACATGTTATTTTCCTCTTAACTGTTGTGTGGGGGATTTTAATTAACACATACTTCCCTAAAGAGTAAGTGAACTATGCATAGCTGCCAACGTGAGTAATATTTGTTAGGAAAATAAGAGCAAATGTATAAATGTTGGCGTGAAAAAGTTGATTGAAAATTTGGAATTATTCTTTCTCTGGGCGGGGGTACTTTTTCTTCTTTTTCAGAAGGTACTGGGAATTGAACCTGGGACCTTGTACATGCAAAGCAGCTGTCAACCACTTTGCTATACCTGCTCTGCTAAAGGGGTAGGAGAGGAGTACTTTGGTCACCAAGCTTAAAAATGACTCAAATTTAAAATCTGGCCTTTCTCTACAAGGAATCCACAAACTGGAATGCATATTATTAAATGTAGGTTTCCAAAAGTTAAAAAAAATAATAATAATAATTCATATTTAAGGTAGAAAGATAATAAATCAAACCAAAGAATCAACATGCACAGACATGCACAGACAAGCATATATATTAATACCTACATAAATTCTAATGCAAGTTAGATTTAAACTGCTAGATAGCTTCATTCTTATGCTGTACTCATAAACTGTTAACCTATTAGAAACTTTAAGGCTGTTCCTTGTTTAAGATAGTCCATGAAACATGAAAAGAAGGCAGAGGCAGGGAAAGAAGGACAATTTACGGAGCATTTAGTATGTGCCAGGCAGCACTGGACTAGCATACTTTGCTTGTATTAGCTCACATCCAAAAACAATGTGCCTATTGCTGCTTCCTACTTCTTTTAGTTCCATATCCATATTTTTTACTAATCGGTTAGTCAATATATTATAGTGTATAGCTTAATGAGGAAGATTTCCTTTCTTTTTACCAATAGCTCAATATTCAGCAGTGAGAATTAAGTGTTTTCAATAATGTCTTTCTATTTAGTCTGGTACCCTGCATGTTCAGTAGCGATTTACCTTCGTAATGAGAATTTTAAAACTCTCAACACTATGATAACAAAATCCAAATAAAACTTGAGGAAAGGATGAGGCTAATGCCATAGGGAGGAAGCAGATGACAGGGTTATTGAAAAACTAGATAAATTGCAAGACGGAATTTAAGAGATTGTGTTATAGAAACATTACTTTAGAATTCTTGCTACATTGAGATTTGACCATCACTGCTCCCAAATTTTGTTACAATGGATTCACTCATAAATTAAACTGATTCCCTTAACGTAAAAGGTAAGATTCAGATTTTTTGGAAAATGGGTCCTGAAAAGAAATTCATTACACTTTTTTTTCCAAAACAGAACAATATAAAAATATGCCACCATAATTTATACATGCTTGTATTTGTGTGTTAAATAAAAAAGATTTTGGGATCTTAAAAGGAAAAAATGACTGAGAAGATGAAATTCACTTTTTCTGTTGGTAAGGTTATATCATAGTAAGATAAACTATACACCCAACACTGGTTCTCAATTTAAGTATCATTGAAGAGTCTAGGAAGAGAAAAAAAAAAAGCAATGGCTGTCAGGAACAATAGTGCTCTCAGGAAATGCTCTTTCCTGATTGTGCTGGGGAGCAGTGAAGAAGCCAGCTGTAGAGCAGACAGTGTATTTGCATATGAAAAGAACAAATTTGGTTCAAATTACTGTTGTCAGAACCAGAAGACTTCCATTCTTGAGCTTGTACCCTGCTCTCTCAGCTTCTCTCATGTCAATCCTCAGAAAATTCTATCTTGTACAGTTTTCATGAATATTACCTAGGTTGTTGAAACTACATTTTTAAGCAATCGAATTAAAAGCAAGCCTGTGCCTGTGTCTCTTCCGGTTTTGACAGCTCACGCTGTATTCTGTAAACCCCTAAGTGGCCTGGCATCTCCTAACATTTCATACAGACTTGGCTCTTTTTGTACATGCACCAAATCCACATTCCACTTAGAAAACAAGTGCTTGCAGCTTTCAGCTGCTCTTTTCAGCAGGAACATATGTGCTGTTTAAGAAAGGATGGAAATGTTATTCCAAGAATGGCAGCAGAGCCTGATGAATACTAAAAGAGATTCCGTGAGTCAGTGAATGGAAACCTGCAGTGTTGGGACTAGGATCACAGAAGTAAGAGGAAGAAGAAACTCGGAGAAAAACTTTAAGTCTTTTATCCCCCAAAGGCCCAGCTGACAACATTTTTCCAGAGCAGATAGCCACTGGATGAAGGAGCCAATAGCATTCTGTTGAGGGCAAGCATGGAAGCCCATCATGGACCCAGCAGTGCATGTGGGTTAGTGGGCTGGGACTGCCTCCCTGATCTGCCTCTCAACCAAAAGATAAGGTCATGGTGGTTGGTGAAAATGGACAGTTACAGGATGGGTGGCAGCAAAGTCAGGGATGTGTCCTGAGAAGGTTGATGACTAAGGAAAGTGTGGTCAAGGTGGTCCAACTCTAACTGAGGACATACACTAAAAAGATGTCTAGAATGCATTTGGGAATCTGGGGAAGAACAAAGAAAATAGGGATCCTGAATGTTGCCTTCCGGACTTGACAGTGTTTGGAGGGCATCTGAATACCATCTGTTTGGGAAGGAAATAGTAGTCTGGAAAGTAGTTGAGTAATCCACTTGATTTTACACATAACACACTGACTCACGGTTTGGGTCTCACCAAATCCTAGATAAGGCAATCTGTAGACCTGTTTGCCCAAACAAAAAATTTTTAGAAGGATTACATTGCATAGATTGCACCTAAGGGCTTGAATTTTAACAGATGGTGTTCAAATTAAGGCTTTTTTTTCCCAATAATATATGTTTTCTCCAGTAAATATTAGTAATTGTATAAATTTACTTGTTAATATGAAATTGCTAACCATCTTATGAGAACATTTCATGAGAAGATTTAAGACTTTAAACCAAGGCCATATAAAAAGATATATTAGAAAATAAGGATGGAAAGGGTAGGATGGAAGAAATAGATGGTTCTTGGGGTATTTTAGCCTCTCATTTTATTGTTTCCATAATAGATAATCCCTTGGAGGGAGACAAGTTTTGAGAAACTTGGAACAGAAACTCCCCATTTTCTATTGTCTTCAATTATATGTGTGGTTTTGCTGTACATACACACATACACACACACATACAACCCTCGAGAATTCATAGTGAGTAATGGGGTTTTGCTGATGTCTGTTCTTCTGTCATAAATGGTTGATTTCACAGGAAATAACACAAGGTTGGTACAGATACGCTAAAGCTAGAAATGACTAGCAATTCAGGATACATGAAACAAGGCTAGGAAGGGTCTGTATATGAGAAAGCAAATCTTGAGGACAGAAAGAACCTAATTTCTCAAGAGCAAAATCCACTTCTTTGACAGTTTGTGGAAACAACCTTGATGAGATGATGTGTAAGTGAGAGGGAGTGGTTTTAAGAGAATCAGAGTTTGAAGGGAACAAAAAGCATATTTCCCAGAATACTTGGGATCTCCAAGAAGAGCAGTTTAAACCTGAAGCCAACCAGAGCAGAGCCCCAGCTGGTTATGGGGTACTTCAGAGTCTTTGGTATATGGGAAGCTGCAGAATAAAGGACAGACAGTTTACACTACTTAAATTAACATTTAAAAAGAAACTTCTCAGCTCCTCCAGGAAATTAGGTAAGACATGGATGAGGCACCTTCAGTTTGAATTTCTCCTTGGCAGTTCTTAGGACAGTAAAAAGTCAAAGGTTCAAAGTTATAGACTCCAGTCCTGACTCTATGACTTTGGATTTGTTATAGAGTCTTAGTAGCTTCATTTAGAAATGGGAATGCATTTCCACACATTGGATGCTTGTGAAAATTTAATTAAAATCTGTGGCATAAATGATTTATTACATTCAAACACCCTTTGAAGTTGGAATTATTGTACACAATTTACCGATGAGGAAATAGAGCTTCAGAGAGGGTAAGGGATTAACCCAAGTTAATAATTATAATTCCATTAAGTGATCGCTTAGTACACCTATTACCATTCTTAGTGCTTTATGTATACTGCTTCATTTAGTCTGCAAACAATCCGGTAAAGACAACTTTCTAGGGTCGCATAGCAAGCCAGTGGCGAAGACAGGATTCAAATGCTTTCCTCTCAGAATGGCAGCCCAGCCCAAGCTCTCAAACACTGCCCTTGTACAGCCTCCCTTTGGTTATGTGCTGCAGGCTGAAATGTAAGCTCAAGCCTCCTGACAATTAGTCCATTTCTATTTTTTTTGTTCTCTGTGATTCTTCTTGTTATTTGTTTATGTTTGTTCTTAAGAGCACCTCTAAAAGAAGATTGCTTGCTCCCTGATGCTGTCATAATACAGAAAGCTGGAAGTTACTTGGTGAAGAAATTTGGGTATCAAATTCTACACATGTAAGCAATTGCCAGTTATATACAGTCTAGTTATAGAACCCTACTTGTCTGACTCAGCCTGTGACTAATAGTTCCTACAAGCGCTCTCTAGAAGTACCTCAGGGCTAGTATACCTCCTAAACATAATTTGCTAAAAATGAACTATCAACAGTTAAATAATTATATTCATTTGGAATTTTAAATGAGTTACTTTATTTTATTTTACTTTACAAATAATTGTATTAACAACAACTTTAAAACATTTAAAAGGCATTGCACTGGCATCTTTTCTGAACCCCAGACAATTATGTTCTTAAACTAATCCATTTCTGTGTATGTAAGCCTATTGTATGTGGGAACTTTGGGTTAGATTCAGTTAAGAGCTCATTTGATTAGATCACTTTTGATTAGATTGCTTCGGTTAAGAGCCTTTGATTATATTGTAGGACCCAGGATAGGCCTTAATCTTCTCACTGGAGCCCTTTATAAATGGAGGAATAAAAGCAGCAGATACACAGAAAGTAGTGGCAGAGGCAGAGAATAATCCAGAAACTGGAATTAAAGAAACACAGAGACTAAGAGGAAGCCACTTTAGCCCAAAGCTGAGAGAGATGCTGGAGGAAAAGGGAGAAAGGAGTCATGTGCCTGATTTACCCACATCTGAGCTTGGGAAGAAAGTGAGCCTGGAGGAAAAAGCAGAGTCTGGCTGCCATTTTGCCTTTCCACATGGCAGGAGTCCAGGATCACCAGCAGCTGATCTTTGATGAGATAGCACCTCTGATGATATCTTGATTTGGACATTTTCACAGCCACAGAACTGTAAGCACATATCCTGATAAGTTTCCATTATAAAAGCCAACACATTTCTGGTATATTGCTCCCAGCAGCTTTTTAGAAAACTAAGACAGGCATATCTAAATATATCAATTTATTTTATGAAGAAATGTGTGAGGACAGTGCAATGGAATTGATATCTACATTCAGTCCATGGATATTAATTGGATGGTTAAATGATTCTAGATGACAGTTTCATAGAAATAAATAAATATGGTACATACAGTCTAGTGAGACAAGAAAAAACAGTTAATCATTTTGTGAGAATTCTAAACAGGGTGATAAAATTGAGACTGTTGGCAGAGATGGAAAAGCTTATCTTATGAGGTGACATTTGAGCTATAATCAAAAACACGCCAAGAGGGAGCAGATGTGGCTCAAGCGATTGAGTGTCTGCTTCCCACATGGGAGGTCCTGAGTTCAGTCCCTGGTGCCTTCTGAAAACAAAACAAAAAAAACAGACAACAAGAAAACAAATAAAAAAACCAACTCAGGGGAGGTAATGGGGCTCAGTGGTTGAGAGCTGGCACAAGGTCCTGAGTTCAATTCCTGGCCCCGCTGCCAAAAAGAACATAAAAAACAAAAAAACATGCCAAGGAGCCAGCAGAAGAGGGGCAGCCAATGAAATACCTAAATGTTTGGCCTGTTTGAGGAGCAGAAAGATACACAGCAAACTAGGGGCAGATTAGCATGAGGTAAAGTCAGAATGGCCTGCTCCTCCAGATCATTGTAGAACATGGTAAGATATTTTAATTTTACTCTAAGTCGTCACTTAGAAACCATTGGAGGATTTTTAACTAGGGAAGAGAAAACATATATTTATATCTTGAAAAGATATATTTTCAAAATATATATGGTTATTCTGTCAGGAGGAAACCATGTGGGGAGAAGTGCCACAACCAGCAGAGTAGTTAGGATGGTCCTGCCCTAGGCCAGGTGAGAGCTGGGAGTGACTTGGAAAGGAATAGCAGTGGGTAGCATTGGTGATAGAGAGAGGTGGTCAAATTCAGAGGATATTTTGAACATAGAACATACAAGACTTGATGATGGATTTTATGTGGGTTTAGGGGAAAAAAGAGGAATCAAGAAAGAGCTATAGAGGAGAGGGGGCAAGATGGCGGCTGAGTGAACATCCCTGTTAGAGTCTTCTGCAGGGAATCGGCTGGGCGGCGTTGGAGACTCTTTGGGACCGGATTGTTTCGGGATTTTTGCTGGTCCGGAGGTGTCTGGACATCGATTTGGAGGGAAGGTAACAGAGAGGATTCGTCTGTGAAATATACACGGAGATCCCAGCTACCTGTAGAGGATTCCCTTCTTGGGTAGGCGGAGACGAGGCATCTAGCCCCGCTCGGTGGGGCTGAGCCAGGCCGGGCCGGGCCGCGGTAGCGTTTGGAGCCGGGCGGGGCCGGTGCAGGCCCCGGCTGCGGGCCGCGGTAGCGCTTGGAGCCGGGCGGGGCCGGTGCAGGGGCCGGTGCAGGCCCCGGCTGCCGGCCGCGGTAGCGCTTGGAGCCGGGCGGGGCCGGTGCAGGCCCCGGCTGCGGGCCGCGGTAGCGCTTGGAGCCGGGCGGGGCCGGTGCAGGCCCCGGCTGCGGGCCGCGGTAGCGTTTGGAGCCGGGCGGGCCCGGGTCAGGCCGCGGCGGGTACGGAGCCGGGCAGGGCCGGTCCAGGCCGCGGTGGCGGGAGGTGGATGCCGGAGCCGGCTGGGCCGCTGTAGCGAGCGGAGCTGGGCGGAGCCAGGCCAGGCCAAGGCGGCGTGAGGAGCCGGGCAGAGCTGGTCCAAGCCTCCGCGGCGGGCGGAGCCGGGCCTGCGGAGGGGTTTCTGTTTTTTTTTGTTTTTTTTTTTTGTTTGTTTGTTTTTTGTTTTTTTGTTTTTTTGTTTTTTTTAATTTTACTTAATTTCTTTTTTTTTTTTTTTTTTTTTTTTTTTTTTGAGCATCTGCAGTACTGGAGAGTTCGTGGGCCCTGGGCGGCCTATTGGGGGTTTGTGGGAAGGGAGGTGCTTGCAGACCCATTTGGGCAGACAGACGGGGGGGTTTTAGGGCAAAGCGGGGGGAAGTTGTTGTTTTAGATAGTGTTGCAATTGTGACACGTGTGTACCTGTATCTCTCTTCTCCCTATCCGTTCCCCACCGTTTGCCCATCCTCTTTTTCTTTCTTCCTTTCTTCTTGCCTTTCTTTTTTCTTTATTATAATTAGTTTTTTTTTTTTTTTTTTTCGGTTTTCTCTTTCCCTCTTGTCCCTCATCTTCCACTTATTTTTACTTTAATTCAAGTATACAATAGGTGCTACAGGGAACACCTCACATTTGCTGGGTTTTCCCATCCTCCACTGCCTCATTTCTGTGTGAACTGATTTAGGCTACCTACACTATCCCCCTTCCCCTGCATCTTGATATCCACTATCATCTACTGTCTCTCCTATATTCCACCCCCCACCTCCCGTTCTTTGATCCACAAAGTGTCTAACTCTTAATTTCTAATACCTTTGTTCTGTTTTCTGTCTATTATCCACTCTTGAAACTATTACCTTTCTTTTCTTTTTCCCTCTCTCATGAAAACAATAGCTGTGTAGTTCATACCATATTCCTCCCAAATTCAGTCATCAACTTCATAAAAGGTACTCTACCTACAGCTATAACTCTATACAATCTACATGAATCTAACCTCCATCCTTCCAGATCTCATATTCCTGCTTTATTAACATACATCACCAATACAACTTTACACTTTTCCCTTGCTTACACAATTGCCTTTCCCCAACACTAATACTTTCCTCTAAAGTGAACTTAACCAACAACAAGTAACTAGAATAAGAAGAAAAAAGTGACAAAGAGAAGATATAACACCTGTGCAAAAATAACAACTAATTAACCTCCAAGAGCAGACAAAGAAGCTAAGGAACTGATTAAATTCGTCAAAATAAAGAGATGACCAGAAAGCAACAAAAATCTACGAACCAAACCAATAATCAGGAAAACATGGCTGAATCCAATCAACAAACCAATAATCACGAAGGGGAGCAAAACTTGGCACAAGCAATGAAAGATCTCAGAACATTTATCACCGACAAATTTGATGCAGTAATGAAAGAGGTTAACAACATGAAGACATCACTTGGAGGGGAAATTGCAGACATACGCAAAAACATAACAGATATGATGGGAATGAACACCACAGTTCAAGAAATCAAAAATACACTTGCAGCAAATATCAGCAGACTAGAAGAGACAGAGCAGAGAATTAGTGATGTGGAAGACAGTACATCAGAAATCAAACAGATAGTAGAAGGGGTCAATAAGAAGATAGAAAAAATCCAATTAGGATTTAGGGACCTGAATGACAATGCAAAACGCTCAAACATACGTATTATAGGCATTCCAGAAGGTGAAGAGAAGGGAAAGGGGTCAGAAAGAGTGTTGCAGGAAATAATGGCTGAAAACTTCCCAAATCTACTGAAAGAGACAGATGTACATATCCAAGAAGCACAGCGCACTCCACAAGTCATAAACCCCAACAGGCCCACCCCAAGACATATACTTGTCAAATTATCCAATGCTCAAGACAAAGAGAAAATCCTAAAAGCAGCAAGAGAAAAGAAAACCATCACATACAAGGGAAGCTCAATTAGATTAAGTGCTGATTTCTCTTCTGAAACCATGTAGGCAAGAAGACAGTGGTATGATATAGTCAAGGTACTAAAGGAAAAAAATTTCCAACCAAGAATACTCTATCCAGCTAAACTAGCATTCAAACATGATGGAGAGTTCAAAATATTCGCAGACAAACAGAAACTGAAAGAGTATACCAACAAGAAACCTCCCCTTCAAGAAATTCTAAAGGGAGTTCTGCAGGAAGAAAGGAAAAAACAGGAAAGGCAAAGTTGGAGGAGAGTATAAGACCAACAACAACAACAAAAAAGACAAAAAAAAATATACAAACAAAATATGACAAACACAAATCCAATCAAAATATGGCTAACACAAATAATTCCTTGATAGTAATAACACTGAATGTCAATGGATTAAACTCACCTATCAAAAGATTCAGACTGGGACACTGGATAAGGAAATATGACCCATCCATATGCTGTCTACAAGAGACACATCTTAGACCCAGAGACGCATGGAGATTGAAAGTGAAAGGCTGGAAAACAATCATACAAGCTAACAATAACCAAAAAAAGGCAGGAGTAGCTATATTAATATCAGACAAAATAGACTTTAAATGTGAAACAATTGTGAGAGACAAAGAAGGATACTACATTTTAGTCAAAGGGAAAATCTGTCAAGAAGATCGAACAATCATAAATATCTATGCCCCTAACAAGGGTGCCTCTAAATACGTCAGGCAAACGCTGGAAAAACTAAGTGAAAGAATAGATACATCTACAATTATAGTGGGGGATTTTAATACACCACTATCAATTCTGGACAGAACATCTCAAAAGAGAATCACCAAAGACACAAAACATCTGAATAGTATATTAGAGGAGCTCGATCTAATAGACATATATAGATCGCTACACCCAAACACAGCAGGATATACATTTTTCTCAAGCGCACATGGATCATTCTCCAAGATAGATCATATGCTAGGCCACAAAGAAAGGCTGAACGAATTCAGAAAGATTGAAATCATACAAAACATTATCTCTGACCACAGTGGAGTCAAGCTGGAGATTTGCAAGGGAAAGAAGCCCAGATTTCACACCACGATTTGGAAATTAAACAACACACTCTTAGAAAAACAGTGGGTCAAAGAGGAAATCTCAAAAGAAATCAATGACTACCTTGAAACAAATGATAATGATAACACAACATACCAAAATTTATGGGATGCAGCAAAAGCAGTACTGAGAGGGAAGTTTATAGCCATAAATTCATATATCAAAAAAGAAGAAAGAGCAAAAATTGAAGAACTAACTGCACATTTGAAGGAATTAGAAAAACAACAACAAAGTAACCCAACAGGAAGAAGAAGGAAGGAAATAACAAAGATAAGAGCAGAACTAAATGAAATAGAAAATAAGAAAGCACTTGAACAGATAAACAAGACCAAGAGCTGGTTTTTTGAGAAGATTAACAAAATTGACAAACCTTTAGCAACACTAACAAAGAAAAAAAGAGAGAAGATGCAAATACACAAAATAAGAAATGAGAAAGGTGATATCACCACTGACCCCACAGAAATAAAGACTATCATAAGAGGATATTTTGAAAAACTATATTCCAACAAAAATGACAATCTAGAGGAAATGGACAAATTCCTAGAAACACATAAACAGCCCATATTGACAAAAGAAGAAATTGATGATCTTAACAAACCAATCACAAGCAGAGAGATAGAATCAGTTATTAAAAATCTCCCAACTAAGAAGAGCCCAGGGCCAGATGGCTACACAGGTGAATTCTATAAAACATTCCGGAAAGAACTGACACCAATCCTGCTGAAACTATTCCAAACCATCGAAACAGAAAGAACATTACCCAACTCCTTCTATGATGCCAACATTACCCTAGTACCAAAGCCAAACAAAGACATCACAAGAAAGGAAAATTACAGACCAATTTCTCTAATGAACCTAGACGCAAAAATACTTAACAAAATACTTGCTAATCGTATTCAACAACACATTAAACGAATTATACACCACGACCAAGTGGGATTCATCCCAGGTATGCAAGGATGGTTCAACATAAGAAAATCAATCAACGTAATACACCATATAAACAGATTGAAGGAAAAAAATCACATGATTATATCTATTGATGCAGAAAAAGCATTTGACAAAATACAGCACCCTTTCTTGATAAAAACACTCCAAATGATTGGAATACAAGGAAATTTTTTGAACATGATAAAGAGTATATATGAAAAACCTAAAGCCAATATTGTTTACAATGGAGAAATCCTAGACTCCTTCCCTCTAAACTCAGGAACAAGACAAGGATGCCCACTGTCGCCGCTCCTATTTAACATTGTCTTAGAAGTACTTGCTCGAGCACTGAGGCAAGAACCAGAAATAAAAGGCATTCAAATTGGAAAGGAAGAAGTCAAAATTTCATTATTTGCAGATGACATGATCCTATACATAGAAAACCCTGAGAGATCTACAACGAAGATTCTAGAACTCATAAATGAGTTTAGTAAAGTCGCAGGTTATAAGATCAATGCGCAAAAATCAGTAGCATTTCTGTACACCAATAATGAGCAAGATCAGGAGGAAATCAAGAAACAAATACCATTCACAATAGTAAATAAAAAAATCAAATACTTAGGAATAAATTTAACTAAAGAGGTAAAGAACTTATACACTGAGAACTATACAAGATTGTTCAAGGAAATCAAAGAAGACCTAAATAAATGGAAGACTATTCCTTGTTCATGGATAGGAAGACTGAACATTATTAAGATGTCTATCCTACCAAAATTGATCTACACATTCAATGCAATCCCAATAAAAATCAATGCAGCCTTCTTTAAGGAACTAGAAAAACTAACTATGAAATTTATTTGGAAAGGAAAGAGACCCCGAATAGCCAAAGACATACTGAAAAAGAAAAACGAAATTGGAGGAATCACACTACCTGACTTCAAAACATACTATAAAGCTACGGTGGTGAAAACAGCATGGTATTGGCATAAGGAGAGACATATAGACCAATGGAATCGAATTGAAAGCTCTGATATAGAACCTCACATATACAACCACATAATATTCGATAAAGCCACCAAACCCTCTCAACTGGGAGAGAGTGGCCTATTCAACAAATGGTGTCTGGAGAACTGGATAGCCATATGTAGAAGAATGAAAGAGGATTACCATCTCACACCTTATACAAAGATCAACTCAAGATGGATCAAAGACCTAAATATAAAAGCCAAGACCATAAAAACCTTAGAAAGCAGTGTAGGGAAACATCTACAGGACCTTGTAATAGGTAATGGATTTATGAATATCTCACCAAAAGCACGAGCAGCAAAAGAACTAATAGATAAATGGGACTTCCTCAAAGTAAAGCCTTCTGCACCTCAAAGGAGTTTGTCAAGAAAGTAAAAAGGGAGCCCACACAGTGGGAGAAAATATTTGGCAATCATATATCTGATAAGAAACTTATAACTTGCATATATAAAGAACTCCTACATCTTGAAAATAAAAAGATAAACAATCCATTTAAAAAATGGGAAAAAGACTTAAACAGACACTTCTCCGAAGAAGAAATACAAATGGCAAGAAAGCACATGAAAAAATGTTCCAAATCTCTAGCTATCAGGGAAATGCAAATCAAAACCACAATGAGATACCATCTTACACCCATAAGATTGGCAGCTATGAAAAAAACAGAAGAATACAAGTGCTGGAGAGGATGTGAAGGAAGGGGAACACTCATCCACTGCTGGTGGGAATGCAGAAGGATCCAACCATTCTGGAGAACAGTATGGCGGTTTCTCAAAAAACTAGCCATAGATTTGCCATATGACCCAGCAATACCACTGCTGGGAATATACCCAGCAGAACTGAAAACAAGAACACAAACCAATATATGTACA
This sequence comes from Dasypus novemcinctus, assembly GCF_030445035.2. Taxonomy (NCBI): domain Eukaryota; kingdom Metazoa; phylum Chordata; class Mammalia; order Cingulata; family Dasypodidae; genus Dasypus; species Dasypus novemcinctus. The sequence continues at coordinate 51,360,630 of NC_080673.1, read as the reverse complement.
CCAATGTTCATAGCAGCATTGTTCACTATTGCCAAAAGTTGGAATCAACCCAAATGCCCATCAACAGACGAGTGGATCAATAAAATGTGGTATATACACACAATGGAATACTACTCGGCTGTAAGAACAAACACACTACAAACACATGTGATAACATGGATGAATCTTGAGAACCTTATGTTGAGTGAAGCAACCCAGACATTGAAGGACAAATACTACATGACCTCAATGATATGAAATAAACAAGCTGCCCTAGATAGCAAGAGACTGAACGATAGGCTTGCAGGAAATCGGAGGGTGGAGGAAGGATATGAGCCGATGTCTGCAGGGGTGGAATTTAAGACGAGATGGTGGTAAGTATGAACACAAAGAAGAGATAAAAGGGGGGCAAGGGGTTGCCTTTGCTTGGGGCTTTGCGGGTTTGAGGGTGGCTGGGGAGGGACGGGTGGGTAACGTTGCCCAAAAGTGGGGGGAGGGAGGGGTAGCATACGAACCAGGAGAGGGTCAGGTGTTGGTGGAGAGTAAAATGCCGAGAAAATCATATCAAAATATAATAAAGAGGGTTACCTGTTTAGAATGCTCGGAGGGGAGGGTCTGATGCAGGACGGGCTCCTGGGGAATGTCTAAATGCTCATTCTGCCAGAGTGGGTGACACCATGGGGTAGAAACCCAAGTAGTGAGAGTGGGGGTGGACCCACATCCTGGGGAGGACTAATGCCATCCAATAGAGGGAACTGTATCCCTCGAGAGAAAGGGTGGCTCCCAGGGCATTGGGGCAGTTGAGCAAGTTAGGCCCTGAACACTATTCCATCTATCTCTGGAAGTGGCTCCTCAGGAAACGGAGGTTGGCTATCACTGAGGGCACCAAGGTGGAAGGGAAAATGGACGTTAAATGTGTGGAACCAAAGTAAATGGGGGGTAAGAGAGGAGTTTCTTGAGAGTACACAAGGATGGATATAAAACATGTAATATTACACCATAACATATAGGAGATGACAGACTGATAATGTAAACCATAATGTAAAACATAGGATAACTAAAAATGTAAAGAACTGTGTATCCTAAAGTATGCACCATAATGTAAATACAGATGTCACCTTGTTAGAAAGCTAATGTCTCAGACTCTGTACATCACTTTAAGTAAATATGATATGAATAGGGCGTAAGAGTATCACTGTGGAAGGGAAAAGGTTTTCTGGTGGATGTGTGGGAGTGCTGTATATTATATATATACATTGCTGTGGTCTAGGACTCCTGTGAAGAAAAGCTGAATAATTGGGGGGGGGGGGGGGGAAAGAAAAAAAAAAAAAAAAAGAAAAAAATAGGATGTGGAATTTTTTCAAGTCAACATTCTTTATCTAAGTTCTTTATCTAACTTTATCCAAGTTCTTTATCTATCCTTTAAACTCATCGCTATATGCCATTCCCTAGTAAGGGACCATGACATTATATTGGGCTTCAAATTTCGGGGAGTTCTGGATCACAGAGTGTTTCAACAATGGCAATGGAGGGATACTGGTATGGGATACCAATGACAGATGATATATGACTGACAGGGAGCTGTACAGAACATATGTCCAGGGTGCATGGTAATGTTTGGATATACTCATAGTGGCAACAATTAAAAACCACAGTAGGGGGGGTACTGGGTTCCTGGCCAGTGGTGCTCTGTCGTGGTCCCTAGGGGAGCAGCGACAGTCTCCCAGGTACAGTGGTGGGGACCGGGAGGGAGTGAGGGTTCAACAGTGAGCCCCTGATACTAATGACTATGCTTGTGAGCTGATAAACCCAAAATAATAACAAGGCCTAGAGCAACTTTGTGCCTGGGAATTTCCTTCTGTCAGCCTTCATGTTACTCAAATGTGGCCAGTCTCGAAGCCAAACTCAGCATGTAAATGCAATGCCTTCCCCCCAGCGTGGGACATGACACCCGGGGATGAGCCTCCCTGGCAACGAGGGACCACTATCAACTACCAACTGATGATGCAACTGGAAAATGACCTTATACGGAAGGTTCAATGCGGATCAGCAGAATATCCATGTCTACATAAAATACCATGACTTTAAAATGCTGTTTGACCTAAAGTAAGGGGGAAATGGAAAGGAGAAATGAGTTTATATGGCTACGAGTTTCTAAAAAAGAGTCTGGAGGCTGGCAGAAGGTTTGCCCTCATGCACAACTGAGCAGAGTCAGAGAGACAGATAAAGCAGATACAACCCCCAGATATTGGTTCCTTTGAGGGCTAAAGAGACCCATGGGAGTTATGGTCATGGCCGATGGGGTTAACTACCAGGGCAGATGGCCCCTCTTTGGAAATGGTGTTTATGTGTGATGAATCTGGACTCAGATGGGATCTCCCTTCATAAGACTTTCATGCTAATGTGCTGGAGGTGCAGTTAATGTTGGGGTTTAAGATATATTTAGGGGATTTGAATCTCTGGACTGACAATGTGATAGCCAGATCCTGAGCCTCAACAGACTCCAGCACCTACAATCTGATTTATTGGACTTACCACACTCAGCTAAGATGGAGGTGAAGAAGGACAACCACCACACCATGGAGCCTAGAGTGATTACAACTGAAAATGGGAGGATTGCATCCAGCATCCAGGTGGAATCTGAGCCTCCTCTTGACATAAAGGTGCAATGGACACAACCAATCCAGTGTCCACATAGAAGAGGTGGCATTGGATTGGGAAAAGTGGACATAATGGACAAAGGGTATGGGGAAAGTCAGGAAGAGATGAGAGGTGGAGGCGTCTTCGGGACATGGAGCTGCCTTGGATGGTGCTTCAGAGGTAATCACCGGACATTGTAAATCCTCACAGGGCCTACATGATGGAATAGAGGAGAGTATGGGCCATGATGTGAACCAATGTATATGAGGTGCAGAGGTGCCCAAAGATGTACTTACCAAATCCAATGGATGTGTCATGATGATGGGAACGAGTGTTGTTGGGGGGGGGGGAGAGGGGGGGTGGGGGGGTGGGGTTGAATGGGACCTCACATATATATTTTTAATGTAATATTATTACAAAGTCAATAAAAAATAAAAAAATTAAAAAAAAAAAAAAAAAAGAAAGAGCTATAGCTTGAGGACCTGTGAGACTGAGTAGGTAGTTGTGTACTTGACAGAGATGGGGAAATGCAGGAAGAAGTGTGTTGGGGGACAGGAACGGGAATCAGGAAAGCAATTGCTTGCCATTTCAAGTTTAAAATACCTCCAACAAAGCAAGCAGAGATATCAAGTAGTTAATTGAAAAAGGGTATAGGAAGAAATATGGAAAAATGAGGGCTAGAGGTATACATTTTGGAAACGAAGACCCATAAATGTTTAAAATCATGGACTTTGACATTACATAGAGAGAGGGTCTTTAAGTTTTGTGACCTTTAGAATCAAGTTGATATTCTGACTTTGAACAAGCTTTGACCTGGGAATGCCTTTTTATTCAACCTGACTTCTGCCATCTTATGACCGTAGATAACAGCGGACAGCAATCATTTTGGACTCAGGTGGGGGGGAACGTGGGATTCAGGGGCAGAGGACTTGAAGAGCTTTGGGTCTTTTACTTGTCAACTGAGTGACTGCAGGCAAGTCACTTCACCTCTCTGAGATTCAGTTTCTTCCATTGTAAAGTGGAGAGAGTACTACTTTTGCCAATACCAACAAGTCAAAGCTCCAATAAGTATATGGGAAAAGACTCTGTCTTAAAGCACAGTGGGAATGTGAAGGGACTTCTCTTTCATCATATATTTCACTCTATTAGAGCTCTTCTCTTCCCCCTGGCAGGTTGCCAGGTGGCCTAGGATATATTTGGAGGCCATCTGCTTGACAAGAAGACTGACTGATAAAATTTCAACCACAAAGATATCAGCATCAGGGAATGTCTCTCCCTCACAGCCTCAGTGGCATTCGACTTGACACAAAGCAAAAGTGCTTAATGAACAAAGCCCCGAGGTCATCCTGATTCCCCAATTACCCATAAGTACCAACAGACGCTGCAAAGGTAAAAATGTTCCCAGTGACCAGCCGTTCTTAGTAATTAGATAATGGAGGAAAGAAAATAATTAGATAAATCACACAAAAAGAGAAATAAATTGGACAAGGTATGTTGCTCATGGATGAAAGATACAGATAAATAAGGTAGAAAATGGACAATAAAAACAACAATAACAACTCTGATTTAATAAATAATATACTAAACTTGTGGAATAATCAATTTAAGCCTGTGGAATTAAACCTGGTCAAAGATTTCCCTTAATTAAAAGCTCCTATGGTACATTACTCAGAAAGAAATGTGACAAGAAGAATAGGTGAATTTATTAGCAACAAAATTGTCATTTGCCAAAACTTAAGTCAAATGATAAATGCATGGCAAGAGAAAGTGAGGCAGAGAAGTTTGATCTCTCATATCCTTCCCAATTATTAACTGAGGTCTTGTATCTGAACATAAGGCAGAGAGTGTCGAGCTAGAATTTAGACCAGTGTCAGCAAGAGCAGACTGCGTTCCAACCGCAGCACACATTAGATCTTGGGTGGCCAGAAATCACCACCCACGCAACAGTCCTATTAAGAAGCTCTAATTGGTTCATTTTCTCTTCTTTCAATTAAATCTCTAATTATTTCAGCAGTACAAAAACATTATGCAGGTCTTAGATAACCTTTTATTGCTCCTCCCTTTCCCATTCTCCGGACCTTTTATAATCCACCACAAAGAACATGGCCTTCGCAGTTAACAATCTAGTCTCCTCCATGTCCTAGTCGTATGCCTTTGGGCAAATGACTGAACTCATTTGTGAAACATGAGTAGCAGGAAGCAACTTGAAGTCCTGCTGTGGGAGTGGGGATAAACAGTGAAAAGGACACAGCTGAATACCTGGCACTTAGAGAGTGTTCAGTAAGATGTAGCTATTATCATGCACCATGCTGTAGTACTGGGGTCCTCTGATCAAGGAAGTGTGCATTGAGTGGAATAAAGTGATTCAGCCTAAAGTAACATTTATAATAATAAAGTTTATCCAATCGTTTAGTATAAGTCTATGTGCATTACATATATTAACTCATTTAATCCTCACAAGAACCATACAATGGTAACTATTGATAACATTCCCGTTTTACAGAAGAGGAAACCAATTCGGAGACGTACTTTTTCAAAAGACACATGGTTGAGTGATTACAAAGATGGGGATTCAAGCGTTAAATGCTGGCCTCACACTTGCAGCTCTTAGCTTGCAGACTTGTGCCTCCCCACAGTGAGACTGTAGGCTGAAATCTGAGCCTAAAGTGCAAATCCATTTCTATTAGTTGTATATTATTATTGCTGTGCTATTGATAAAAGTCTGTTCTGACAATTATCTCCTCGGAAGTATTGCTAACTACTTGATGCTGTCAAAATTCAGGTCACTCAAAGAAAGACAAATTGTGAAGATTCTTGTGCGTGCAAACACCACACAGATAGGCATATGTCAAGGGCAGAGCATGGCTACAGACCTGGCTATTTCAAGTTCAGTATGAATGGACCCTTCTCTGAGTTGTACCTAGCACTGTCTCAAAACCAGTAAAACATAATTCTTTCTGATACCTAAATACAATTAGCTAGCAATGGAGCAGTGTTTAAAGAATTGTGTTCATTTAGAATTTTAAAGTAAGTTCCTAATATACAAGGAACAATTTAAAAATATTGCGAGGGCATTTTAGAACCATTAATTTACTTTCGAGTGGGACTATAAGAGGAATAAAAAGAAAAATGTAAATGAGTATTAAACATTTCACCTTGGAATATGAGCTCTAGGATTTTGTGTTTCATTTATTTTGCTGGTCCCTTTGCCTGAATGGTCTCTTGTGTTCCTCCTAAAACCAGCTGAAATCTTGATTATCCTTACAGACCTCGGCCACTTCCTCAGAGACGTTTTTCCAATGCCAGTTGGATTTAATCACTGCTTGCTCGGTTTTTCCCAAGTTCTTGTCTGATGCCTTTATTTTACCCCTTTAATCTGTCTGACATTAAAGTTGTTTCTCTCACTGTCTCCTGGAAATTCCTGGGAAGCAGGATTCAACAGGGAGGAGGCCAGCCTGGTGTCTAAAATTAGGTGCTTCAGAATTGGACAAAACACAAATTAGATTGTCATTCTGTGACTCAACTTCCATAAGGTCTTTGGAAGCTGACCTTTGGAAAGCTCAGATCCTTCATCTGTCCAGGGAAGACAATAGGGGAGTACATGCTCCAGACCCAGACTCTTGGGTTCTATTGTTGGGCTGGCTATTTTACCTTTTTATGTCTCCTTACCTGTAAAACAAGAATGATAATAGAGCAATTATCTCATAATGAAACTGTGAGAATTAAATTAATTAATCCATATAAATTATTTAGAAAAGTGTGTAGAAAACAAATAAGCCCTCAATAAATGTTAGTTATTTTTACTATCACTATTCTGTAGAATTGTGGTGAGGAAAACATGCCGTTCTCTCTGTAGAGGTTAGCACAGTACCTAGCACATCGTGGACATATTACTGTGATCTCCCAGTACCTTGCTCAGTGAATTCTCCTTAGAAGATGACCAGAAAATGGTTGTTCAGTGAAATGCACTCTTCCCTAAAGAATGTATCGTGCCTTCATAGCATACGAGTCAAGAATATGGCAGTCAATTTATAACGGTACAACAAAAGAAGGGGAGCACAGGAATTGTCTGATTCTTAGTGATTGTTTCTTTTTTGAGTCTAAAGTTAATCTTGCAATTTCTATGAAGAAGTAGCATTTTCATTAATAGTTAAAATACAAAAACGTACCTCTGAGTTTGGTATTCCCTTCAGTTTGCCAAGCATGCCATGTAGAGGATGAAAATACTAAGGAAGATGCTAACATTCTCCTTTCTCACACTAGGACATTATAAACGTCAGCCCTTTATAATCATTTATAGAACACTGGCCAGCAGGAGAGGAGAAGGGTGAACACAGCAAAGAACTGGTAAATTTGGTATTCTCAGAATTTATTATCTTTTTGAGAAACATATGAAAGAAGGGCCTGATTTATAGTGCTTCATAGAGTATGAATGAACCTGATAAACAGGTTAATGAAGGTCCTTGCAAGCTGTAAAAGTTGTGCCTATAAAGAGATAACATTGTTTTTCTTAAGTGGCTTGTCAATTTAGGCCATATTTACATGCAATTTTATATTTTTTCAAACACTTAACACAGAACTATGCCATGAATAACATGATCCATTTTTCCTAATTGGGCTATCAGAAAGATGGTGGGTCTATACATCAAATCTAAAATCAGTAGACATAATCTAACACCCGACCAAAGTTTTTAAAATGAACACTCTTCAGGACAAAGCCTTAACAATCAAAGATAATCTCTCCTTATTTAAAGCCACTATAATATTTCAACTATTCTACCTAAGGACATCGTCTATTATATCATGACATAATGTTGTGAACAAACTGAATTTTAATCACTGATGTACAGCTATACATTAGGTATAGCTGTATAGTGGATTGCATATCCTCAAGCAATTTTTTTTTAATCTTTCATTTCCATGGAGAAAAGATAGTCTCTACAAGTGGTACACCTTGCTTCATCTGTTTAATCATATTATGTATGGCAGAACTGACACTGCTTGTAGTGTGAATGTGAAGTTAATTTCCTATAAAGCACTTGGAGCCACTGATATTTCTATAAATATCCCTATTCCCAAAAGATAGTAAATAGATGAATCAAGAAAACTGTCTGAGTACTCTGCTTTCATTTTCTCTTTCAGGAAGACAAGATTTCTGGACTTTGCTATGTAACTTGGTTTAATAATTAATAAATAAATACTTATTGCATGTCTTCTTGTGTTAAGAATTCAGAGTCTTCAATTTATTCCAAATGCCAAGCAACTGCTTTGCTGTCTCCTGATCTGGAATATGATTTCTCCTTTCCTTTCCCTATTCACATCCTATATTTTTCCTTTAAAAATTGGCTATTATCAGTCTTCCTTGGGACCACTGTCCCCTACACCAGTTGTGTCATTTACACAACAAGTCCGTAATGTTCTAAGAGACCCTAGGAAATGTCTTAGCATTTAGCGATCTTTTAAGCCTCTGTAGCCTTACTTTGACCTTTATACTCAAGCTAATTGAAGGCAAAGAGTAGAATTTTACTTATTCAGCCATCCCTGTTGTGTTATTCAGCAACATTAGCAGATATTTTTTTAAAGATATGTTTTATTTATTTCTCCTCACCCCTTCATTGTTTGAACTTGCTGTGTGTGCTCATCTTCCTTGTTTCTTTAAGAGGCACCAGGAACTGAACCTGGTACCTCCAATATGGGGGGGAGGAACCTAATCACTTGAGTCACCTCTATTTCCAGCTTTGTTGTGTCTCTCATTGTGTTTTTCTTCTTGTGTCTCTTGCTGCATCATCTTGTTGTGTCAGCTTGCAATGCTGGCCCATTGTGTAAGCTGGTTGTCTTGCTTGTCCTCTTTTAGGAGGCACTGGGAACTTCCACTCCCTGATTTGTTGTCTCTCATCATGCTCTTCTCTCAGTGTCTCTTGTAGCATCAGCTTGCCACACCTGCCCATCATGCCAGCTTGCCATCTTCTTTAGGAAGCACTGGGAACTGAACCAGGAACCTCCCATGTGGTAGGCAGGAGCTCAATTGTTTGAACCACATCTGCTTCCCAGCAGATTTAATTTATGTTGGGCGAATTATTTTTTTAAACACTGGATTATATAATAAATTTTAGAATAATGCATAGTTTTTGGAAGATGGAAAAGTATAACAAAGGAAATAAAATGTTACCAACTGGTGATAACTTTGACTAAAAATGATCAGACTTATTCTCCAGTCTTGTTTTTTTGCAAACTCAAACATATAGTTAAATAAGGGTCATATTATACATGTAGCTTGTTTTCCTGCTTTTAAATCTTTTACATTTTCTTTTTAAATGAACTGTTCTTTTTTTAATTTTTAATTTTTAATTGAAGTATATCATTCATACATGAATACACATAAACAATAAGTGTAGAGTAAAAATTGTGAACTTACAAAATAAACATACATAACATCACACAGAGGTCTCATACATCACCCCTCCACCAACTCTTTGCATTGCTGTGAAACATTTCTTACAAACTATGTAAGAGCGTCATCAAAATATTACTACCAACTGTAGTCTTTATATTATATTTGGTGTATTTTTCTCCCAAAACATACTGTTTTTTAAAAATATATTTTTGTTACAGATATTGTGAACTTGCAAAACAATCATACAGATGTGTAGATTTCCCATACAACTCCACACCCTGGTGGAACATTTGTCACAGATTATGAGACACTATCATCAGACTATTACAACCAATCATGGTCCATAGCATACATTTGGCACACTTTTTCCCATACACCTCCATTATCAACACAGTACAGCTTTGGCATTGATGCAGGAATATTACAGTATTGCTGTTAAACACAGTCTACAGTCATACCAATTGTAGTTTTCCCATGCTTCTTCATATTCCCATCCCATGCAATAGGGATGTACGTCTGCTCTAGTTCACAGAAGTACTCTCTTGCATTTGTACCTGTAACCACAATTCTCAATCACCTCTGGGTTCACTGTGTTATTCAGTCCCTAGATTATTCTTTCTATTGACATTTACTTCCTGAGACTACTTTTTTCAGCCCCCAAATCCCATTTATAAACCAGTTACTACTCACTATAATGTGTTTCTATCAACTCAATCCATCTTCATACTTTTATCAAGTTAATTAAAACTTCTACATAAATAAAACATCCATAGTTCTTTTCAACCCTCCTCTTATCTCCTAATAATCTGTACTCTAGGTTTTAATTCCATGTGTTTATTATTTGTATTTAGTTCATACTAATGAGACCATTCAATATTTGTCCTTTTGTGTCTGGCTTATTTCACCTAGTATAATGTCTTCAAGACTCATCCATGTTATCACATATGTCCCAATTTCAATTCATCTTACTGCAGCTAGTATTCCATCATATGTATATACCACATTTTGTTTATCCATTCATTGGTAGATGGACACTTGGGTTGTTTCCATCTTTTGGCAATTGTGAACAATGCGTCTATGAACTTTGGCATACAGATGTCTGTTCATATCATAGTTTTTGGTTCTCCTGGATATATTCCTAGTAGAGGAATTGTTGGATCATATGACAGTTCTATATTTAGCTTCCTGAGGAACCACTAACTGTCTTCCACAGAGGTTGCACCATTTTACACTCCCACCAACAGTGAAGGAGTGTTCCTATTTCTCCACATCCTCTCCAGCACTTATTGCTGTCTGTTTTTTTAGTAATGGCCATTCTATGTAGTGTTAGATGATATCTCATTGTTGTTTTAATTTGAATTTCCCTAATAGCTAGTGATATGGAACATTTTTTCATGTGGTTTTTGGCCATTTGTATTTCTTCAGAGAAATGTCTATTTAACTCTTTTGCTCATTTTAAATTGGATTGCCTGCTCTTTTATTGTTGAGTTGTATGATCTCTTTATATAGAGTGGAAATAAAACTCTTATCAGAAAAGTGGTTTCCAAATACTTTCTCATCAACTGGGCTGATTTTCACCTTCTTGATGAAGTTCTTTGAATCACAGAAATGTTTAAGTTTGAGGGGGTCCTATTTATCTGTGTTTTCTTTCGTTGCTTGTGCTTTTGGTGTAAGGTTTAAGAATCCACCACCTACCACCAGTTCTTGAAGATGTTTCCCTACATTTTCTTCTAGGAGCTTTATTGTACTTCCTTTTATATTTAGGTCCTCTCAACACGGCCTTCACAACATCCCATAGGGCTGATATGTTGTATTCTCATTGCCATTTGTCTCAAGATATTTATTGATTTCTCTTGAAATTTCTTCTTTGGCCCACTGATTATTTAAGAGTGTGTTTAATCTCCATATATATGTGAATTTTCCCTTTATTTGCCCCTTGTTAATTTCCAAATTTATTCCATTATGATCAAAGAAAGTGCTTTGTATAATTTTGATTTTGTTGAATTTATGGAGATCTGTTTTGTGACCCAACATATGGTCTATCCTGGAGAAAGATCTGTGAGCACTTGAAAAGAATGTATAGCTGTTTCAGGGTGCAAAGTTCTGTATATGTCTGTTAGGTTTAGTTCATTTATCATATTATTCAAGCTCTCTGTTTCTTTATTGATCTTCTGCCCAGATGTTCTATCTAATACTGAGAGTGCTGTATTGAAGTCTCCAACTATTATTGTAGGGATGTCTATTTCTCCCTTCAGTTTTACCAGTATTTGCCTCATGTATCTTGGGGCATCCTGGTTCGGTGCATATATAATTATGATTGTTATTTCTTCCTGGTGAATCATCCCTTTTATTAATATGTCATGTCCTTCCTCTAATAATAGTTTTGCTTTTAAAGTCTATATCATCTCATATAAGTATAGCTACCCCAGTTTTTTTTTTTTTTTTTTTTTTTTTGGTTACTGCATGTGTGGAATATCTTTTTCCAACATTACACTTTCAATTTATAGTATCCTTCAGTCTAAGGTAAATCTCTTGCAGATAACATATAGATGGCTTATATTTTCTTATCCATTCGCCAGTCTGTGTCTTTCAATTGGGGATTTTAATCCATTCAATGTTATTACTGTAAAGGCAGTTCTTATTTCATCCATTTTCATCTTTGCATTTTATCTGTCATTTTATATTTGACACTTTTAGTTACTGTTACTGATACAGTTGTCATGTCTAGATTCTCTTCCAAGCTTCTCTCTCCTGTATATTCTTTTCAGGGTGTAACACTCTCTTGAATATTTCCTGCAAAGCTGGTCTTTTTGTTATAAACTCTCTCAGTTTATGTTTATCTGTGACTATTCTAATCTCAATCTCATTTTTAAAAGATAATCTTCCTGGGTATAAAATTCTTGGCTGGCAGTTTTTTTCCTGCAGTGTCTTAAATATATTATACCATTGCCTTCTTGCCTCCATGGTTTCTGATGAGAAATCAGCACTTAATCTTACTGGGTATCACTTATATGTTATGCATTGCTTCTCTCTTGCTGCTCTCAGGATTCTCTCTTTGTCTCTGGCATTTGACACTCTGATTAGTATGTGTCTTGGAGTTGGTCTATTTGGATTTATTTGGATGGAAGTACGTTGTACTTCTTGGACATCTATGTCCTTCAATAGGGTTGGGAAATTTTCCACCATTATTTCTTCAAATATTCCTTCTGACCCTTTTCCCTTCTCTTCTCCTTTTGGGACACCCATGACATGTATGTTTGCATGTCTCTTGCTGTCATTTAATTCCCTGAGACCCTGTTCAATTTTATCCATTCTTTTCTTCATCTGTTTTTTGTTTGTTTACTTTGGGAGGCCATGTCTTCAAGCTCACTGATCCTTTCTTCTGCTTCCTCAAATCTGCTTCCTTGTATGCCTCCAGTGTATTTTTAATTTCATTTACTACACCTTTCATTCCCATAAGTTCCGCTATTGTTCTATGTATGCGTTTAAATTCTTCTTTTTGCTCATCCCATATCTTCTTAATATCCTTAATCCCTTTAGCCATCTCACTGAATTTATTAAGGAGATTTGTTTGAACATCTAAGATTAGTTGTCTCAACTCCTTTATGTCATCTGCAGGCTTATCTTGTCCCCTTTATTAGGCCATCTCTTCCTGTTTCTTGGTGTGGATTATAATTTTTCATTGACATTTCTAGATTTGGTTTGCTAGATATTTATTCTGGGTGCAGTTCCTCCTTTTAGTTTAGGGATTTCTTATCTTTTCTCCCTTGCTGATTGTGTAGTAGGAGCCAAGGATGTAGTTGCTGCTCTAAGTTATGGAGGCTGAAGCTGCCCCAGGAAGTGATAAAGCTTTTCTCACCTTTCTCCTCTGTCAGAAGTAGGTACAGAGCTGCAGCTGTGTATAATAATCCAAGTTGGGCACAACAAGACTGTCTGTAGTAACCCAGAGACACTGATGAAGCTTCACACCCTTTCCTCCCCTACCTTAGGCAGGGATGGAGCTATAGTTTTGATCAGCAATTATGCTGTATGGGTCCAAAATGACCACAGTTGCTCAGGTAAACTGATGTAGCACCAGACCCTCTCCCTGCCAGGGGTGGGAATGGACCCTCTAGAGTGCCCAACAATCTAATCTCTGTGGATCATGTATGCCTGCAGTTGCCCTGAGAGGCTGAGGGAGTACTGTCCCTTCTGCACTTTAGGGGGGTGGAAACAGAACCACAAATGCTCAACAGTTCAGTTCTCTAGGCTGAAAGCACCCACCATTGCCCAGAGAGGCTGAGGAAGCACCAGCCCCCTCCTATCCTATTAGGTGGTAAGGCTTGTTCTATGGGCACTCAATAGTTCATTCCCTTAAGGCTGAGAATACCTGCTGATGCCTGGAGAGGCTGATGAAACACCAGCCCCCTTCTATGCTCTTATATCCTCTTAAGGCATGGGGTTGGATCCACAGTCACCTAACATGAACTATCCTTTTGAAAGTATATTTTAATGACTGTATATTACTCCATCTTAAGAATATACATGATACTATAACAATTAAATAATAACCAAATGTTGATTGACTCTGAATCGGGATAAATGACAGTGTCCTGAGCTTTCCTTTAACCACCTTTAGCTGAATTTGAGGTATTGAAGGAAAGACCGGGAAGTAAGATAGTAAAACCAATATATAGAGAGTTCACTATATCTGAAAATACATGATAATTAGCTTACACAATTAACTAAACATCTCCCACCTCATTTACTTGAATAAGGATGTAGCAGAGAAACTTCAGCAAGATATAATGATGTTATCAAGGCATTAGGACAAGGAAGAAAAAACGTCTAGATGGAAAATAATTTATGCAAAATAATATGAATCCCATCAAAGTGATTATTGCAAGAATATTCACATTACAGATTCACTTCAATAGTTTGGGAAAGAACAGAGACTAAACATCAAAAATTTAGTTTTGGGAGGTAAAAACCTCCCTATTTTATTTACTCTACTTTTTCCTAGAATTTGTTTTTGTTTTAAGGCTCCTTGCTTTTTTCCCCCCTGAGTCAATAAATATGCGTATTGTTAAACAACAGTAAAATTATTTAAAAAGTTATTACTCTTTCATCATTCATTATGATATAAATAGAAGTTACCCATAAAAGCAAAGACTTAAAGAATTTGTGGGGAAAAAAATTCAAACTTTTAAAAAATTGTAAAAAATACAGTCTCCAGGACAGAAGCAAAATGGCATTGGTTTATGTGGGCACTCACCACCTCTCTAACAAAAAATGGCTAAGAATGGGAAAGATCCTGCCAAGTGAGCTGTTTTGGGAACCCACAGAGCAGGAGGCTTCAGAGTATTGGTCTGGAGGGAACATGATAAAGATACCAAAAGCCCAAGGGAAAACAAAGAGTTTCTCTCCTGGTGGCTGGAAAAGGTGAAGGCTAAGCCCCACCCTCAAGGCAAAAAGCTTCTGGAACCCCTGATCCCATCAGCCACCAAGGGAGAGGGTGTGTTTTCCAGGATGAAGAGGATTCTGGTGAAGGGTGGAGGGTTTTGCTTTCTATGGGTTCAGATACCTGGACCCCCTTTGAACTTTAGGGAGCCTACCAACTGCCAAAAGGTAGCCCCGGGAACAGGGGATAGGCGAATCTGCTTAGGCAGGCTGATTTACTTAGCCAACCTGGGAGAGAGAAAATTGGGCTTGGAGAGGGCAGAGTCAGACAATTTGATAGATCCAGTGCTAAAAACCATCAAAATCCCAACTTGGCTAAGAAGCACTTAATAAATTTCCAACGGCCTATTGAGGGTCCCTTGAGGGGAGAGGAAGGTCTGGAAGAGGGTTGAGAGTCATTTCTCTGTGGTGAGTTTGGATACCAGTGTCCAATATGAATTTCAGAAGGGAACTCAGCCTGACCAGGAGAGGTGAGGGTGGATCCAATCATACAGGCTAACACATCCTGCTGGCCTGGGAGAGAAAGCAACAAGAATAGAAAGGGGGCAGGGACAGAGTCTTAATCAACAGGAATCTCCCAACTACAAGGAGTCAAACTTGCCCTAGGGAAAATGACCCGATAGCTCTCTTGCTAACAGACCCAACAAGAAAATTGAGTTCAATGAAGGAGTCTCTGATTTGAATATACAAGGTCCCTGGCTTGATTCCTGGCCCTCCTTAGAGTAGTGATCCACTGGGTTATCAAACAACCAGCTGATATTTTAGGACAGGGAACACATACACAGTATTTTTGTATTAACTTCTGAGGTCTCTTATTTTTCTTAAAAAAGATTCCTTTCTTTAAATTTAACTTAGTTTACTCACTAAAACTGGACTCAAAACCTGCAGAGGGTAGGCTGCAGGGTAATTGATTTATGAACACCGGCAGCCTCAGAAGCTCCCAATGGACTTAAGAGGGAAGGCTGTTTTTCCTAAGTTTTTGTTTGACTGCTTGCTTGAGTGTTTGTTTTTTGGTCTTTTTTTTTTTCTCTTTCTTCCCCCCACCCCTAGTGTATTAGTCAGCCAAAGGGTACTGATGCAAAACACCAGAAATTGGTTGGTTTTTATAAAGGGTATTTATTTGGGGTAGGAGCTTACAGATATCAGGCCATAAAGCATGAGTTACTTCCCTCACCAAAGTCTATTTCCATGTGTTGGAGCAAGATGGCTGCCAACATTTGTGAGGGTTCAGGCTTCCTGGATTCCTCCCCTCCACGGTCTTGCTTGTCTCTGGGTTCAGGGTTCCTCTCTTCCTGGGGTTTCAGCTTAAGGCTTCAGCATCGAACTCCAACATCAAAAACCCTTAACCCTGTTCTTTGCCATGCATTTTATCTGTGAGTCCCCACCCACCAAGGAACGGGGAGTCAATGCCCTACTGACACAATTACTTAATCAAGTAAATCCTGAATTCAGTATAATCTCATATGCCCATAGGAAAAGACCAGTTTACAAACATAATCCAATATTTCTTTTTGGAATTCATCAATAATATTAAACTGCTATACCTGGTTTTTAAATTTTATTTTAAGTAGGTGCTGCCATCTTATTTCTTGTCCTCCCCTTTTCTTTTATACCAATTTTATCTATCTATGCTATTCCTTTTCCTTCCTTTATCTTCTTATCTTCTGCTTACTATTTTTGTTCTTATATTCCACCTCTTTACTTAGTCTTCCATTTTTCCTATTTTTATTTTCATCTCCTCTATTCTCTGTTTTCTTTCTATTTTTAAATTTTTTATTATCTTTTCTTTTCTTGTTCCCTCTCTTCTTATCATTCATATATTTTTTTCAACTCACTTTTTCATTTCATTGTATCCCACTTTTTTATTCTTATTTCTCTGTACTTCTTACATGAGTTAATTATTCATTTTCCTAGGTCTTAAATGGTTCCTCTTATACCTCTCACTATTATTATTACTATTACACTTTTTCTCTTCTTACCTCTTTCCTATTCTCTGGCCCTAATATATTTCTTTCAAGAGAACATAGACAACAGCAAGGAAATAGAATAGAAGGAACAAAGTTTGTCAAAGAGAAAACTTACCACACACACAAAAATTGTAACTAAATAAAACACCTTAGTGTAGAGAGATAAAGTAATCAACTGAACAAAAGAGTCAAGATAAAGAGGTGCCTAAACACCAACAAAAAATTATAGACCACACTAAGAAACAGGAAGACATGGCCCAATCCAATGAACAAACTAAAACCAGGAGGAAATGCACAAGGAACAATGATTCAGAGATGTCCAAACAAATATCATGAACCAACTTAATGAAGTGAAGGAAGAAATTAAGGCTAATAAGAAGACACTGGGAGAACATACTGAAGAAATTGTAAACATACATAAAAATATAATGTATATGATGGTAATGAAAGGCACAATTCAAGAAATCAAAAATACAATGGAAACACGTAACAGCAGATTTGAACAGGCAGAAGGAGGAATCAGTGATATGGAAGACAGTAAATCTGAAATTAAACAGATAGTGGAATAGGTAGAAAAAAGATAGAAAAAAACCCAGCAGGGACTTGGGGATCTGAATAACAAAACAAAACACTCAAATATAGGCATTATAGGCATCCCAGAGGGAGAAGAGAAGGGAAAGAGGACAGAAGGAGTGTTGGAGGAAATAATGGCTGAAACTTCCTAACCCTATTGAGGGAGATGGATTTACATGTCCAGGAAACACAGCGCACCCCAAAGACTATAAATCCCAACAGGCCTATGCCAAGACATATACTTGTCAAATTGTCCACTGCTCAAGAAAAAGAGAGAATATTGAAAGCAGCAAGAGAAAAGAACCATCACATGCAAGGGAAGCTCAATAAGATTAAGTGCTGATCTCTCATCTGAAACCTTGGAGCCAAGAAGGCAGTGATAAGACATAATTAAATGGCTAAAAGAAAAAAAAAACAAAACCTTACAGACAAGAATTCTCTATCCAGCAAAGCTAGCATTCAAAAATGATGGATAATTCAAAATGTCCACAGATAAACAGAAATTAAGATACTATGCCAATAAGAAACCTGCCCTTCAAGAAATATGAAAGGGATGGAAAGGAATACTAAAGGTTGAAAGGAAAAAATAGGAGAGAGAGAGTTGGATGAGAGTGTAAAAAAAATAAAAAAACAAAAAGAAATAAAAACAACATATGACATACATAAACCCAAAGAAAATATGGCTAATATAATTCCTTTACAATAATAACACTGAATGCTAATGGATTAAACTCAGCAGTCAAGAGACACAGATTGACAGAATGGATAACAACTATGACCCACCTATATGCTGACTTCAAGAAATCCACCTTAGACCCAGAGATTCTAGGAGGCTGAATGTGAATGGCTAGAAAACAATTTTACAAGCAAATAACCAAAAAAGGGAGGGCGAAGCTATACTAATATTGGACAAAATAGACTTTAAATTCAATATTATTTTAAGAGAAGAAGATTAACACTATATATTAGAAAAAAGGGGTAATATTTCAAGAAGAAAGAAAAACATACATTTTTAAAAAGATTTATTTATTTATTTTATTTCCCCCCTTCTCCTCTCCCTCCCTCTGCCCTGCCATTTTTGTGGTCTGTATCCATTTGCTGTGCGATCTTCTGTATCTGTTTCTCTTTTTGGTCTTCTCTTCTCATTTTTTCTCTTCTAGGATTCACCAGGATTCGATCCTGGGGACCTCTGATATGGAGAGAGCTTCTCTGTTAGCTGTGCCTCTTTGTTCCTGGTTTCTGCTATGTTTCACCTTGACTCTCCCCTTTGTTTCTCTTTTGTTGTGTCATCATCTTGCTGCATGACTCACTTGTGCAGACACAGGCTCATGGCACAGGCACTCTTGCCATGTGGACACTCAGCTCACCACATGGGCACTGGCTTGCCACACAGGCACTGACTCACCACACAGGCACTGGCTCGCCATGAGGATATGCTTTTTTTCCTTCTTTTTCACCAGGTGGCCCCAGGGATCGAACCCAGGTCCTTCTACATGATAGGCAGAAGCCCTATCCCTTGAGCCACATCCACTTCCACAATCATAAATATTTATGTACCTAACTAGGGCACCTCAAAATACATGAGGGAAATGCTGGAAAAAATTAGCGGAGAAATAGATGTTTCTACAATTATATTGGGGGACTTATTATACCATTATTACCATTAGACAACATTTTGACACAGAATTGATAAAGAAACAAAGACTTAAATAATACATTAGATGATCTGGACCCAACAGACATATACAGAACACAACACCCAAATACAGTGGGATATACATTCTTCTCAAGAGCACTTGGATCATTCTCCAAGATAGATCATATGCTAGGCCACAGAATAACATTTAATGAATTCAGAAAGATTGAAATTATACAAAGCAATTTCTCAGACCACAATGCAATATAGCTGGAAATCAGAACATGCCAGAGATCCAGATTAGGCACAGAGATATAGAAGTTAAACAACACAGTCTTAGACAAACAGTGGGTCAAGGAGGAAATTACAAAATAAATCAGTAACTACCTTGAAATGAATGAAAATGACAACACAACCTATCAAAACCTATGGTATACAGCAAAAGCTGTACTGAGAAGGAAATTCAAAAAAGAAGAAGGAGCTAAAATTGAAGACATAACTGCACACCTAGAGGAATTAGAAAAAGTACAACAAACTAACACTAAAGGAAGTGGAAAGAAGGAAATAAAGATTAGAGCACAACTAAATGAAATAGAAAATAAAATAGCACTAGAAAATTTTAAATTAAAAGCTGGTTCTTTGAGAAGATCAATAAAATTGACAAACCCTTAACTAGACTAATGAAAAAAAAAGAAGACACGACTGCACAAAATAAGAAATGAGGAAGGGGATATCACCACTAGTCCCACAGAAATAAAGTGTACCATAAGAGGATACTTTGAAAAATTATATGCCAACAAGAAGGATAATTTAGAGGAAATGGACAAATTCCTAGAAACACACAAGCAGCCTACATTAACAAAAGAAGAAACTGATGAACTCAGCAGACGACTCACAAGTAACAAGATTGAATTACTCATCAAAAACCTCCCAACTGAGAAGAGACAAGGACCAGATGGCTTCATGGGTGAATTCTACACCCAATTCTAACACCAATTCTGTTGAAACTCTTCCAAAAAATAGAAGTAGAAGGAACATTGCCTAACTCATAGTATGATGCCAATATTACCGTAATAGCAAAGCCAAACAAAGACGCCACAAGTAAGGAAAATCACAGACCCATCTCTCTAAAGAACCTAAATGCTAAGATCCTAACAAAATACGTGTTAATCATATTCAACAACACATCAAATGAATTATACAGCATGACCAAGTGGGTTTCATTCTGGTATGCAAGGATGGTTAAACATAAGAAAATCACTGAATGTAATACACGACAAAAAAGATCAAGAGTAAAGAAATCACATGATCATCTGTATAGACAGAGAAAAAGCATTTGACAAAATACAGCACCCTTTTCTGACAAAAATAATGCAAAGCACAGGAATAGAAGGAAAAATCATCAACATGATAAAGGGTATATTTGAAAAACCCAGAGTTAACATGATATACAATGGTGAAATTCTGAAAACTTTCCCTCTAAATCAGGAACAAGACAGGGATGCCTGTTATCACCAGTTCTATTTAGCATTGTGTTGGAAGTACTTGCTCAAGCACTTAGGCAAGAAAAAGATACAAAAGACATCCAAATTGGAAAGGAGGAGTCAAAATTTCACTATTTGCAGATGACATGATCCTATACATAGAAAGCCCTGAGAAATCTACAACAAAGCATCTAGAGCTTATAAATGAGTTCAGTAAAGTCACACATTATAAGATAAATGCAATGCGTGAGGACAGTCAAGGATGCCAAGCCCTCAACATTTTTGGCATTTTTGCAAGTATCTCTGAATATGGTCCCTCAAGTAAAGAAGATTGATTGTCATGGTGGGCCCTGAGGGAAGGGGGAAAGAGGTGTTGAATACATGGAATCAGGGTAACTGTGGGGCAATGGAAGTGTTCCATAAGATCATGCCATGATGGATATAGGTCATGTTAAATTATACCAAAAATGTATAAAAGTCTATAGGCTAAAATGTAAACCATAATGTAAAACATAAGATAACTAAAAATTTAGAAAATTATATAGTCTACAATATAAACCAAAATGTAAACCCAAATGGAACCATGGTTGAAAGCAATCATTTCAATATCTGTACGTTAGCTGCAGCAAATATGTAAAAAGATCACTGCTGGGGAAGGGACCAAGGGTTTGACGGTGGATATGTGGGAGTACCATATATTGTATATGTGAATTACTGTGACCTAAAACTTATGTCAAGAGAAACTTAATAATCAGGGGGGAAAAAAAAAGAAAGAAAGGAGGCAAACACTGAGGAAGAAATGGAAGAAACTGCCTTGTCACTGTACATACAAGGTAACACCTGTAGCAGTGATGAAAGGCAAAATGTCAAAAACAGAGCTTTTTCATTTTTTGATACCCCAACTTATTTTTCCTTTATTTAATTGTTCTAAATTTCTATGTATTCTATATCTAACCTTTAAACCCATCACTATATTCCTTTTTACTATTAATGGGATCTGGCAATATATTGGGCTTCCTTCTTCAAGAAGTTTTGGACTACAGAGAGGTTCAACTATGGCGGGGGAGGAGCACTTGTGTGGAGTGTCATTGGTGGGCGGCACATGGTTGGGAGGGATTTCTCCAGGGCATGTATACAGGGTCCGTAGAAAGGTTTGGATATTTTCAAAGTGGTTTCAGTTGGAAACAACAGATGAGAGAGTGCTGAGTTCCTAACCAGGGGAGCTCTATCACCTTCACCAAAGGAATAACAACAGCCCCCCAAGTGCAATGGCAAAGACCAATAAATATGGATGGTCCAATGATGAACCCTTGATACTGATGGCTCTGATTATGAGCCTGTGTGCCTGAAATATGAACTAGGCCTAGAGCTGTGGAGTGCCTAAAAGTTACCTCCTGAAAGCCTCCATGTTGCTCACATGTGGCCACTCTCTAAGCCAAACTCAGCATGTAGATGCATTGCCTTCCTCCCAGTGTGGGACATGACTCCTGGGAATGAGCCTCCCTGGCACAGAGGGATTACTACCATGCACCAGCTGATGATGTAACTACAAAAAGACCTTGAACAAAGAGGTCAACTCAGACCAGCAGAATATCTCAGCCTACATGTAATATCAGGTGTTAAAAACTGCTTTTTGACTTTGGATAAAAGGGGGAAATGGAAGGGACAAGTGAGTTTATATGGCTAAGAGTCTCCAAAAAAGAGTCACGAGGTCATCAGAGGGTGATGCTTATGCACCCCTCAGCAGGGTACCAGAGATAGCCAAGATAGATGGAAACCCAGGTGCTGGTTCTCCTGAGGGCTGCAGAGACCCACAGGTTCTATGGTCATGGCAGATGGCTCTGGAGTTCAGGGCCATGTCAATTGGCACTACTTTGGAGCTTGTGTTTCTGAGTGTGATGGAGTTGGACTCAGATATAACCTTTCTACACATGCCTCTTCTGTTACTTTTACTGGACCTGTGGTTGGCACTGGGGTTGGTGTATACTCAGGAGACCTAAGTCTCTGAGCTGTCCATGTGATGGCCAGGCCCTGGGCCTCAGCAGACTTGCAGCTCCTACCCTCTGGTTTCTAGGACTTACCCTGGCCAGCTGACAGGTAGGTGAAGAGGGTCAACCACCACACCAGGGAGCCAAGAGTGCCTACAGCTACAAGCAGGAGAACTACATCCATCATCCATGTGGAATCTAAACCCCCTCATGATGTAGAGGGGGACTGGACATAGCCATCCCAGGTCCACAAGATGGAGGAATAAAGTAGGGATTAGAGGGGACTTACTGGTGTTCTGCTGGGGAACTATTGTGATTAGTAAGGGAAGAAATTGTAGCAGTGATGTGGAGAGGGTGGCCATGGTGGCTGCTGATGATAGGGAGAGGGAAGAAGAGATATGGTGTGGGGGCATTTTCAGGATTTGGAGTTGTCCTAGGTGGTGCTGCAGGGACAGATGCTGGATGTTGTTTGTCCTCTCGTGGCCCACTGGGTGGACTGGGGGAGGGTGTGGACTATAATGTGGACCACTGTCCATGTGCTGCAGAGGTTCTTCAGAATGTATTCACCAGGTGCAGTGGATATGCCACAATGATGGAAGAGGTTGTTGATGTTGGGGTAGGGGGTGGGGAGTATATTGGGAGCTCATAATTTTTAATGTAACTTTTAAAAGAAAATAAAGAAGGAACAAAGATAAATGCACAAAAATCAGTACCACTTCTGTACACCAATAATGAGGAATCTGAGCAGGAAATCAAGAAAAAAATCCCATTTACAATAGTGACTAAAAGAATCAAATACCTAGCAATAAATCTAACTAAAGATGTATATGACTTATACACAGAAAATGATACAACACTGCTAAAGGAAATCAAAGAAGACTTAAATAAATGGAAGAATATTCCCTGTTCATGGTTGGGAAGACTAAACATCATTAAGGTGTCTATCTTACCAAACCAATCTACAGGTTTAATGCAATCCCAATAAAAATCAACACAGCATTCTTTACTGAATTGGAAAAACTAACTATGAAATAGAGGCCCTGAATAGTCATAGACATATTGAAAAAGAGAAATGAAATCAGAGGAATCACACTACCTGACTTTAAAATACTACAAAGTTATAGAGGTCAAAATCGTATGATATTGGCACAAGGATAGACATATCGAAAATTGGAACTGAGTTGACTGTCCCTGTCTCCTTCCCGCCCAGTATTGGCAGCCGGCGCTGCCCCTCCTTCTCTCCTTCTCAGTCTTCCGCCTAGCCGTTATCTAGACAGCCCACACTTTCCCCTTCCCCTCCCTTGCTCCTAACCCCTTAGCCAGCTTACTGTCCAGTAACCGCCTACTGTCCAGTAACCACCTACTGTCCAGTAACCGTCTACGCAAGCAACAGCACCCGCCGGCACCAATCAAGTCCCTTTACGTATCCCTAGACCCTATAAAACCATGTCCCCTTCTACAATAAAGCAGACTTGTGCCCAGACCTCGTCTCCGTGGTGTTTTTGCTTGCACCGCGCGTCCCCCGTGCCTGAGCAGAGAGAGCGAGGGCCCAACGGCTTCGTGCCGACCCCCCTCCTCTCCTTTGACCGTGGGGCAGCCCCCGTCCGGAGAGCTCGCCTGGCCATCCGCGTCAACCCTCCCGGAGGCCCGCAGCTGCCCACAGTTGACCTTATATTTTTTGTTGTTTTTTGTTTGTTTTTATATGTTTGTGTCTTTTTTTAAAAGATTTATTTTTTATTTATTTTTCTCCCCTTCCCCCATTGTCTGCTCTCTGTGTCCATTCACTGTGTGTGGAACCGAATTGAGAGTTCTGAAATAGATCTTGCATATACAGTCATGTGATATTCGACAAGGCCACCAAGCCCACTTGCCCTGGAAGGAATGGCTTCTTCAACAAATGGTGCCTGGAGAACTGGATATCCATATCCAAAAGAATGAGAGAGGAACACCATCTCACACCATAAACAAAAATCAACTCAAGATGGATCACATATCTAAATTTAAGAGTCAAGACCATAAAGACCTTGGAAAATAATGTAGGGAAGCATCTACAGGACCTTGTAATAGGAAATGGTTTCATGAACTTCACACCCAAAGCATGAGCAGTGAAAGAGAAGATAGATAAATGAGACCTCCTCAAAATTAAAAACTTTTTCACCTTAAAGTAGTTTGTCAAGAAAGTGAAAAGACAGCCTATCCAATGGGAGAAAATATTTGGTAACCATATATCTGATAGGAGTCTAATATCCCACATATATAAATCCTATATCTCAAAAATAAAAAGACAAATAACTCATTTTAAAAATGGGCAAGTGATTTGAACAGACACTTCTTCAAAGAAGAAATACAAATGGCTAAAAAGCACATGAAAAGATGCTCAACATCACTAGCTATTAGCGAAATGCAAATCAAAACTACAATGAGATATCATCTTATGGCCCATTAGACTTGTGGCCATTAAAGAAACAGAGGACTACAAGTGTTAGAGAGGAAATGGAGGAAAATGGGAACTGTCATTCACTGCTGGTGGGAATATCAAATGGCCCAGCCATTGAGGAGGACAGTTTGGCAGTTCCTCAAAAAACTAACTATATAATTGCTTCAATGATCCAGCAATTCCACTGCTGGGTATATACCCAGGAGAATTGAAAGCAAGGACACAAACTGATAAAGGCACACCAATGTTCACTGAGGCTTTATTCACTATTGCCAAAAGTTGGAATCAACTCAAATGCCCATCAATAGATGAATGAATTAACAAAATGTGGCATATACACACAATGAAATGTTACTCAGCTGTAAGAAGGAATACAGTACTAACACATGGGATAATATGGATGAATCTTGAGGACCTTATGTTGAGCGAAGCAAGCCTGGCCTTAAAGGACAAATATTACATGACCTCATTGATATGAATTAATAAAATCGAGCAGACTCACTGAGCTAGAGTCTGGAAGATAGGTTTACAGAAATAGAAAGGGAGAAGAAGTTTGTGAGCCAATGCCCATTTGGGCGAGATCTATGATAAGGTGGAAGTGAGTAACTGTGCAGTGAAAGGATATGACAGGGGTTTTGAGATACTGTTGGGTTGGGTGGTGTTGGGTTGGGTGGTGCAAGTTTGACACATGCTTAGGGTAGGGAGGGTGGGTTGGACGGTCCATGGAACTGGATAGGGCTGGGGGAGGGACAGGTGAACACTGGGGATTGGTGGGTATGTGGTTAAAACTACAATGTTGGGAAAGCTCTTTTGACAATATGACAAGGAAGATTTACTTTCGGGTGTTGGATGGTGGAGCAATCACCACAGGGCACACCTGGGGCAGTCTTCTAGAGAATGTGTGAGTGATCATTTTGTCATAGGTTTTGTATCACTGGATGGAGATCCAAATGATGAACAAGAAGGAGTTGGACTCCCAACTTGGGGAGGTCAGATGTGTTCTCAAACAGAGGGGTGGGTATCCCTCGAGAGCATGGGTGGTCCCAAACAGGGGAGGACAGACCAGTGCATCAAGCCCTCAGTATTGTTGCAAGTAACTTTATATCTCGTCCTTCAAGGAGTGAAGCCTGGTGGTTGCCATGGGTCCCGACGGGAGCGGGAAGGAGGAATAGATTAGATGTAAGTGAGGGTATTTAGGGTGCAATGGAAGGGTTCTGCATGATCTTGCAATGATGGATACAGGCCATATTGAATTTCAACAAAAATTTACAAAAGTGTATTGTCTAGAGTGTAGATGATAATGTATACCATTGACCATGATTGGTGACTATATTTCAATAATTGTACATCAGTTCTGACTAATGCACCATCTACATATAAAAAGGTTATTGATCCAAGAAGGGGGAAAAGAGGGAGGATGTTGAGTATATGGGAGTCCCCTGTGTTCTGTATGTGACTTACTGTGACTTAAAACTTCTTTCAAGACAAAATGAAAACAAAAGTAAGACACTGGGGAAGAAATGGAAAAAAAATGTCACTATACACACAGGACAACAGAAATTACATTGATGAAAGGCAAACCATCCAAAAATTTTTTAAAAATTATTTTTCTTTATTTTTTAATATCTCAATTTTTACATTTTATTTTAGTTTTAGTTTTTCTAAATTATTATGTATTTTATTTCTTATGTTTAAACCTATTGTTATTATTTCATTTTCCTATTAATTGTATTTGGCAATATTCTTGGCTTCATTTTTGAAGTTTTGGACTACATTAAGGCTACAACTGTGACAGGGGAGGTTTATTGGTGTGGGGTGTCATTGGTGGGTGATATATGGGAGAAAATTCATCTGGCAATGCATATAATGTACATAAATGTGTTTAAATGTTCATGGGGCATTGTCACAGTTGGTGGAGACTCACACAATATCCAAAAGAACATTGAATTACCAGGCTGGGGACCTCTGCTATATTCTCTAATGGAACAACAACCATCCCCCAAGTGCAGGGCAATAACTAATGAAGAAGGATGTTCCATTGATTGGCTCTTGATATTGACAATTATGAGCCTTTGCTCTTGAAATTGCATCTTAGTCTAGTGCTGTGGGGTGCCTAAGAGTTACCTCCTGACAGTCTCCTTGTTGCTCAAATGAGGCCTCTCTCTAAGCCAAACTCAGCATATAAATGCATTACCTTCCCCCCAGTGTGAGACCTAACTCCCAGGGATTAGCCTCCCTGGCACCAAAGGATTACTACCAAACACCAAAGGGCAATGCATTTGGGAAAATACCTTGAATAAAAGAGGGAAAAGGTAAAGGCAAATGAGTTTATGTGGCTAAGAGATTTCAAAGTGAGTTGGGAGGATATCCCAGAGGTAACGTTTATGCGCATCTCAGCAGGATATCATAGACTGCTGAAGTATACTACCCCAAATAGTGGCAGATAATTCTGGAATTTGGTCCTTCACCAGTGGACACTACTTTGGAGTTTGTGTTCCCAAGTGTGACAGAGTTGGACGCAGGTGTGATTTCTTTCCATGTGCCTCGTCTGTCCCTTATATTTGAACATATAGTTGGTGCTGAGGTGGGTAGGTGTAAGTCCAAGAGATTTGAATCTTTGGCTATTTATGTGCCAGCTGGGTCCTGAGCCTCAGCGGAGTTGCAACACCAACTCTCCAATTCATTGGACTCATGTAGGATGGCTAACAAGGAAGTGAGGATGGACAACCACCATACCAAGGAATGGAGTCTACAACTGCAATCAAGAGAGTCCCATCCATCAGCCCCCTCTCAATTAGAGGTGGAGTGGGCATCACCATCCCAGATTCCTCAGGACTAGGGAATAAAATACAGACTAGAGTGGACTCACTAGCATTCTACTATAGACTTACTGATATTCTAGCAATGGAAGAAATTATATCATTGATGTGGAGACAGTGGGCACTGGAGGTGCTGAAGGCAGGGAGAGAGAAAAAGAAGTGTAATATGGGGACATTTTCAGGACTTGGAATTGTCCTGAATGACATTTTTAAGACAGATACAGGACATTATATATCCTGCCATAACCTACAGAACGGAGTGGAAGAGAGTATAAACTACAATGTAAAGTATAATCCATGTTTAGTGTCTATGCTCCAAATATGTTCATCAATTGCAATGAATGTACCACACTAATGAAAGAAGTTGTTAATGTGGGGAGGAGTGTGAGGAGTGGGGAGTGGGGCATATAGGATTTCCTTATCTATTTTTTGTGTAATATTTTGTGTGATCTAAGTATCTTTAAAAAATATACAAAATATATTAAAAAAACAACAACACAGTCTAATCTCCTTGGCTTTAGCTGTAAAGTCCTTGAAAGAAGATTTTAAAAGATAGTGCAGTTGGAAACGAGCAGATGCTGCCATGTGTGCTGCCATGTGGCAGAGCAGTCAAGAATCACTGACAGCCAGCTTTGGGCGAGAAAGCATTGCCCTTGATGATGCCTTTATTTCTGTATTCTCACAGACTCAAACTGAATCTGCCAGCTTTTCACAGGAAAAATACAAACAGGACAATAATATGGTCTTCTGTACCAACCAGGAAACCACAAAGAAGATGGATGAAATGGAATCTACTGAGAAAACAAAGCTGTCTAAGGAAGAAAAGATGTACCTAAACAAAATCAACCAATTTTACCAGGAGTTGAACTTTCCCTGGTGTCTCCAGGTTTATTGTCAGCACCACAGAGTTATGAATCTATGGAATCACATTAAGACAAATGCCCACCGTCTTAGTCCCATTCTGAAAATCGCAGTGAATGAAGTAGAAAAGAACTACCTAAACCAGCTGAACAAAATTAGCCAGTTTTATCCTAATTTCACCTCCCTCATGTATTTCCAGGCTGTTCATTCACAACAGATAGCCATGAACCTTGGAATTACCTTGAGAAAAACACCTACCCATTTATTTCCACTCTGGAACTTTTAAGATTCTTAAATTAACTGTTCCTACTTAACCTTAGATTTGACTGGAAATAGAGTTTCTTCATCTAGCACATCACCTCATACTACCAGCACGTTTTGACATGCTTGCTGAAAAGACAGCAATAATGATACAAAATAAGACTGTGTGGAATTCTTTCTACATTGTTTATATGCTTCTTGTTAGTTCATGTTGGATATGACATATCCGAATTCTGGTATACTAACAGTGTTGATAATTAATTGAGGTCCTTTCACCACTATTTCTGAGATAGAATCACATACATATCCCTTGCCTAAACATTAAAATTTCAAATGCAAAATAAAAAAACAAAAGATATTACAGTTGAGAATCTTAAAGTGCTAAGAAACATAAAGCAGTTGAGAAATTTGTCTTCCAGGATCAACATTATAATTCCCCAAAGATTCTAAATAACTTTATTCAGTAAACTTTTGTTCTCTCTTGCCTGGCATTCCTGCCATCTGATAAAATAACTATCTGTTGTTAAACATCTTAGTATATTTTATGAACAAATAAAGGGAAAAGAAAATTGGAATTTTTTTACCTGGAGAATCATTATTATGAATAAATTCTTGCAGCTGCTAATCTCTTAGATCTATGATTCAACACCAGATATACAAGTGATGACAGCATTGCTACTGCTTCCAAAACAAATAGCATAGTTAGGACTTTAAACAAGACATATACTCTCAACTGAAATAGAAGACAGGTATTTGGCCCAGGCATGCTGTCTCTTGCAAGTTGTGACCTCCAACACCAATTGCTTCTTGTTTTCCAGCATGCCTATCAGAAGGCTTTATCTGTGTTTTGAAATACATCAAATCAATCTAAGGATCTTCACTTTTTAGAAGTCCTGTCAGAAATGTTAAAAGTGAATTTCTTCTGTTAAAAATAAATGACTGATAGATGAACGCTCAAGAAGCAAGGTTGCAGTCAAGGGGACTGCTAGACCTCCTTTTGCTCCTCAGTTCTCTTTCTAAAATATGACTTCTTTCCATATCTGACCAGCTGAGAGTTATCTTGAAAATATATAGAGCTTTATTGGTATTACTACAAAAGTTTCTCTCAAATTTATGTCTACTTCTTAGTACCTTGGGAAAAAATCTGGAATCCTCAAATTACAGCAAATTTTAGCTACCTTTGTAACAAAAACTAAGCTATATGTGTAACTTTTGTCAATAAATTATGCTTCATAATTGAATATTTTGAACAAAAGGATATAGATTTTAAAACTAATTAATTATGTAATGAATCTGTATGTTCCTAAAATAATTGGGACTTCAAGCCACTATAAACCACTAAAAATAGTCAATGAATGAATTTCAATTTGCCCTCAAAACTTTAGAAAATGCATTTATTTATATGTAAAGATTTGGATGTTAGAATTACATAGTCTCTGAAAATGAAATTAATATATGTATATGTTCTCTTATAAAACTTAATATGAGTAAAATGTAAAGATATTGTTCCCTCTGCTAAAGATTTCAGAACCATGGGAGAAAAACAAATAGTTCATATGAATCATATTTTCACTCCATTTGGATGACTTTTTGAAGCTAATTTCCAAATGTCATTTTTGTGGTCACACTTGATTCAAATACTAAGCTGGGCTCACTCATTAGCCAAGTAGTGGATCAGACTCAGAGTGCACATTTTGAATCCATCCTTTGACAAAAAGTTACACATTTCTACATGTGACAAATCTTTAGAGTTGCTTAAGCCAGTCGAAGCTTTGAATTAAAATTAAATTCACAAATGTCAAGGGTCTGTCCACAAAATCATGATAGAAGGAGAATAAGGGGAGGTTTTGAGTAAGAGAGGTGGAAAGAGCAAATATGTCATAAAAGAACACAAAGGAAACGTGTACATGAGGCCAGTCTCCAGCCCAAGAAGTAGGTAATTAAATAATTGATTTCCAGAAACATTGGGTAGCAACATAATGCAGTCCTTGTACTAAAATGACTGCTGGGCATTGGATTGGTGTTCGACAGATGCAGTTAGAGGTACAACTCTGTCACTACTGATTTCAATAGCCTTTGCAGCTAACTGACTTATTCAGTGGCTCAGATTCTTCACTTATAAATTAAGGGACATAACACCTTGCTCACACACACACAAAAGTTTTATAGAACAATATTCCTAAAAGTTTATAAAATAGGTTATATATAATGCACCCACAAATTGTAAACTATAATACATATAAACAATATATACTGTTGATATAAATAAGACAGACTTCCTTACCAAGGATGAATTCCAACTGTGGTTCATTTGGAGTTTTCTGAATACCTGTAAATAATAGGTATGAATTCAGATTAAAAATATTTAGCTCATTATCAAGAATATTTCAATGTACATAACTATGCTTCATCTTGACCAGAATGTGATAAACATACTATTTGGCAGAAGGTATAACTGCAGTAAATCAGGCTTGAAAGCAGTCAGTTCTGAGGCAGAGCATTATCTTTGTAGTAGAACTAGATGTGGTCAAATATTTGATTGGTCTATTTAACTCCATGGCCATAAACTCAGAAATACTTTTTTCATAAACCATGACAAATATGATAAATAAGTTTTTCAAATGTGTTTCTTTTGAATGCATTTTGACAGATGCACAACCTTCAGAAAGAATCATTTCACCCAAGAACTTTCTTATGTGGATCTTTCAAACCATGCTGCCCTACTGTAAATTATCACTATTATTAAAGAGATATCTCTGGCTAGGTTACAGTGGATCTTATGATGGTAGTTTTTCAGGCAACTTGCTGACAGCTCACACCAACATCCTGTTAAATGCTTCAATTCCTTTAGTTAATTTTTTTTTTTTAATATAACTACATGGCTAGATAATTTAAGATGAGGTAGGAAGGAAAATCAGTCTGAGAGGGATGGTAAAAAAATGGGAACATCTAATAGTTAGAAGGTAGAAAGATCAAGTTGTGGCAAGTGAAAATGTAGTAGAGGGTGCACGAAGGCTGAACGCATTTCTGGAACTTTCTAAACAAGAGAGGATGAGGCCGGATACATGCAGGTCATGCCATTTGTTACAACTCATGGGTGACCAAAAAAGTTAAAACTAAAATTTATGGAAAAGTATACCATTGGCAATAAATATAAGAATATTCTTAAAAATCTTTTCTTGTTGATTTGGCTGATACCATTCTTCAGATACCACTTAAGTTTAACTAGTTTTTGATCACTATCATATTGTTAGAACCACATTTTTGTATAAAATGAGCTGTTTTTAATTTACTAAGCTAACATATTTTTGCACAGTAAATCATTTTTTTTTTAACTCCTGCTGACATTTAACAATGCTATGGTTAACAATTTTAGACTTTTCAAGAGAGGTTAGAGTGACAATCATTGGTTAGGATTTTGTGAACTTCAAATAGTGTGGTTTTTTAAAAAGGTTATAAGCAATTAACTCCTCTGTAAGCTCTGACAATCAAATTTCTCAAAAATGCATCCAACCAATACCATTTGCTAAAGATTATTTTTGTAATGTAAATTAAATGAAAAGGTTAGGCATCTATTTGCCAGTGCTAAATAACTGGGTAACAGCAATGTTCTGAAAAGAAAAGTAAAAGACATAATTCATGCTAAACAATAAAACCCAAACCCTAGAATTTTAAGCATGAGAGAAAACACATAATCCTTCCAGTGATTTTTAATTACTTGAGCAGTACAAAACCCAATTCTAATGTTCAAATGCAAATCTTGGCCAAATCTCCATGCTTGCTCTATTTCTGTGATTTAGCATTTTCTGATATGTCAGGAATAGCCTAAGCTTCTATTGTAACCATTTTTTCCCTAATACTTTCAACTTATACGTCTTTTGTTTTTAAAGAGAAAATTTCTATGTTTCAAAAAATACATGAGATTATATAAATGCTAAATAATGGTTATAATTAAAAATTATTTATCTGTGTCTTCACATTCAAGAACTTTGACTCCACTATGTGATATTTAAACAATTAATAGATTATTATTGACCTCGCCTAAGAAAAAGATTAGAGGCATACATCAGACACACAACACCAAAATAAATAGTACAAAGGAGAAACATTTAGTGAGAACCCAAGTTTCTGTGAATACACATACAAGTGTGCTTGTAAGTGCTAATTTGCATTTTCTGAGAGGTATGGGAAAGGTCACACATACACTTACTTGTGAACTGAAAATCCCTAGTGTCATTTGCTTGGGCTGTGGGAAGGAAGTGCTGGCCTTCTTCTGATGTCCCTTCCTCTTTGATTTCCATGATCAACTTTCACAGTTGTTTAATCTTCCCAGTTTTTTGTATAAATGCCTCTGCTGGAGATTGCTGGTTTAATGTGGAAGTATCTTCACAGCAGAGACCTGGTATCCCACTCTGAATTTCTGTGCTTGGGAAACATCAACAGTGAAGATCTCAGTTATTTCAGATTACAACCACCTTCATACGAACTTCCTTCCTTCCTATCCCATTCCTCATTCTTGCAGGACTAAATCCAGCTAATGCAGCATAAATTCTAGGTTAAGTAGTATTCTCAAAGCAATTATTGTATAGTCACATGGGGAAGCTCTAAAATCTTCTTTTAGAGAAGGTATATTCTTTAAGAGAAATACCTTTTAGAGAAAGGTATATTCTTTCTCTTCCCATGGTTTTTCTGTAAGATAGCTGGTAGCTATTGGGGCTCCTAACTAAATATCACCTACTTCAACAGTAAAAGCAAATAGTACCTAGTCAAGGCATTAGCGTGTTTTGCCAAGATGAATATTACTATCCTTCCCTGCATGAGAACTTTAAACTCATCTTCCATCCATCCATTTTAGAACATTATTCATGAGCACATAAAAGTAATTTGACATCACAGTGTTCTTCCAAAATGAGTCAACAGGTTGTATAAAAAAGTTTCCAACCTCATTATTATCCATGGAGTCTCTTGTTGCTCTGCCTAATAAAGGTTTAATTTTTTAATGATCAGGATATATGGTGAAAAGAATGAATAATAATTCTGAAATAATAAAGCTCAAGGGGAAGTGCAAGTAACAGCAAAGAGATGAAAATCAGCATGAGGAAAGAAAGCCTCTCTAAGAATTTAATATGCTATTAGACAGACAGCTGCAAATAGTTACAAATTCATTTTGATATTTAGTATGATACACATGACCAAGACTGAATTAGAAAAAAATCAATAGTGCTTAAATCAAGTTACTAGCTGAATTAAAATGTATAAAAATCTTTAAATGTCTACCCAATGTTGTTTAATGAGATAGCTGCAATTGTTAGGTTTGGAATACTGATATGGTCACAGTCTTCACAAGTCAGAAGACTCACTCTTTGTTGTCTTTAAAAAACAAAAGAGCTTTCATTTATAATTTGCCTCTAGGTGTTAAAGATCATCTGGAAAAAATTAAATCCAGAAAGCATCTTGAATCTTTGGAAGTATTACAAGAAATTTTCATATAATACATATTGACTTGTAAGGATACAGCCAGGAATACTCTCTAGGTAATGTGTCTGATCAATTTTAAATTTCTAATTTGTTTAAAAAAAATTATTTTGTATATTTAATAAATGGAAATATAAACAATAATTTAAAAAGAAAAAGAAAATACAGTTGAATCAAAACATACATTTCTCAATTATATGTACTGGATACATATACTTTTTTTTTTGAATCATACAATATGTTACACAATATATTTGGTTCATAGTAATGTAATCATATAGTATTTGTCCTCTCCTGTGTGACTTTTACTTTTGACTATTAAACCTAGAAGTCTTTTCTGATAAGGACAGAACATACATTCATTGAATCACATTTTCACAAGAACCTATGACAAACCCTAACCATGGGGTAGCAGACTGATGGCCATACATATATAATCAGTCTTGTATAAAAAGGCCTTGTTAACATCATTATATTTCTTGACCAAAGACTCAACCTCTAAGCCTGACCAGCCATCTTATAAATTCTTAGAAAGGGGGACTATATAAAGTGATATGGATGACTGCCAGAAAAAGAACAACTCAGCACTGTAATGGTGAATAACTAATAAAATTAATGTCAGATCTGGGTTTAGGTATGTATACATGTATATAATTTGAGGGCGGAGAATTGACGTAAGATGCAAACAAAGACTCATTAGTATAGTCCCATTTTAAGCCTGCCATCCATTCAAATTGTTCACTAACTGAAATTAATCTCAATTTTAGAGAGAATAGAGCTGAACAGAGAAAATAATGATGATAGGACAACCTCTTGTGACTCTATAAATTTTCATACTACTTGTGTGGCATTTGAGAATATCATATACTTCAGAAGGAATTAGCTTTATTGCTAGCAAAGTTCTAGAAAACCACTGCATTTCTAATTGGTAAATATAGTACTTACCTATGGTTGTGGTTAGGTACAATAAATAGTTCCTTTTCTGAATATTTTCGGAAATTTTTTTGTTTATGATCATGCACCAGAATTGATTGTGGTCTTGCATATTATAACTATATTTAAGGGAGGCAGTTTTTAAGCATGGCTACTACCCAAATCAGCTCTTCTATCTTTTGTCTCACTCAGAAAATCTATAAGTCAAATGTTTATAATATTTGGAAAATACACTGCTTCTCTCCTATCCTGGGAAACAAACATGATTTGTAGGTCTGTTTCAGCTATATATAAATAGATAATATTTCTCATTGGCTGCTCTAATAGCAAATATTCATAGTTCATATACCTCATACTATAAAATCATATGGGAAGATTGTGACTAATTGGGAAGACAAGACTAACGCACCTTGAAAAATTAGAGGCATTATATGAGGAAGGGGAAAATTGAAATACATTGATCCTTACAA
Source organism: Dasypus novemcinctus (assembly GCF_030445035.2). Classification (NCBI taxonomy): domain Eukaryota; kingdom Metazoa; phylum Chordata; class Mammalia; order Cingulata; family Dasypodidae; genus Dasypus; species Dasypus novemcinctus. The sequence goes on along the minus strand of NC_080673.1, from coordinate 51,325,274 downwards.
ATCCGCCACACTATGCTATTCACTCAGCGATATGAAAATCAAATAGCATCTTGATGCCAAGATAAAGAGTGTTCTGGTGACAAATTGTAGTTACAGGAGATGATGTTAAGGGCAAAATTAGAACCCTAAATGTGGTAGTTTGAAGTTGTATGTACCCCAGAAAAACATGTTCCTAAATCTAATCCATTCCTGTGGTTGTAAACCCATTGTAAGTACTATCTTTTGATAAGGCTATTCAGTTAAGGTGTTACCCACCTCATTCAGGATGGGACTTAATTCTATTACTGGAAGCTTTTATAAACAGAACTAATACAGAGGGAAAGAGAGAAAGCCATGTAGGAAAGAAGCTGAAATCAACAAAACCTGAAGAGTAGGGAGAGATGAGTACATACTCCATGTACCTTACCATGTGGCAGAGGAGCCAAGGATCACTGATAGCTGAACTTTGGGAAGAAAGCATCACCTTGATGATGATGCCTTGATTTGGACATTTTCTTGGCCTCATAACTGTATGCTAATAAATTTCTATTGTTCAGGCTAAACCATTTCAAGGTATTTTCTTTAAGCAACCTAGGACACTAAAACAAAGTTCTTCAGACTGAAAGGGGAGGACACTAGACTATGGATCAAAGCAGCATAAAGAAATAAAGACCTCTGATAGATGTGGCCATATGGGTAATTATAATTATAATTGATTTATCATTGCTTTTTATGCATTTGCATTTTAGAACCTGTCAGTGATCCTTGGTTCCTCTGCCATATGGTAAGGCACATGGAGTTATGTACTCATGTCTCCTGACCACAATGGAATGAAGATTGAAATTAATAACTCTTAAACAACCAATGGACTAAAGAAGAAGAATCACAAGGGAATATAAAAAAATTATCTTGAGGTGAATGAAAATGAAAACAAAAAATACCAAAACTTAGGGGATGCAGCAAAGGCAGTTCTGAAAGGGAATTTATAAAGTTGGTTCTTTGAAAAGATCAATACAATCAACGAATCTTTAGCTACACTGACAAAGAAGAAAAGAGAGAATGCACAAATGACTAAAATAAAAAATGAAAAGTGGGACTTTACTAAAGACTCCAAGGAAATAAAAAGGACTATAAGAGGATACTATGAACTGCATGCCAACATATTAAATGATATGGACAAATTCCCAGGAACAAACAAACTACCCATAAAGTCAAGAATAAATAGTAGATCTCAACAAACCAATAACTAGTAAAGATCAGTAATCAAAAACCTCCCAAACAAACAAACATACAAAGCCTAGGAACAGATGGCGTCACAGGTAAATTCTGCCAAACATTCCAAGAAGAATTAACACCAATCCTGCTCAAAATTTTCTAAAAAATTGAAAAGGAGAGAACACACCCTAACTCACTCTATAGGGCCAACATGACCCTCATACAAAGCCAGATAAAGATACCATAAGACAAAAAAAACTACAGATCAATTTCACTTGTGAAATAGATGCAACTATCTTCATCAAAATACTTTCAAACCAAATCCAATAGCATACACAAAAATTAGCATGATCAAATAAACTTTATTCCAGGCATTCAAGGGAGGTTAACATAAGAAAATCTATAAATGGAATATACCACATTAAAGGCCAAAAGAAACAACAACAACTAAACACACAAGATAATCTCAGTTGATGCAGAAAATGTATTTGATAGAATCCAGCACCTCTTCTTGATGAAAACATTTAGAAAGCTAAGAATAGAAGGAAATATCCTCAACATGATAAAGGACATAAATGGAAAACCCACAAGTAACATCAGACTCAGTGGTGAAAGACTGAAAGCTTACCCTGTAATATCAGATAAAAGACAAGGCTGGAAAAGCAAAGAGCAAATATAATTCTATGGCTTTTGCGCCACAAAGGAGATTTCATATACTACAAGTTCAGTAACTTTACACAGAAATTGGCCAGGGTGTGGGCCTCAGATGCTTATAGCCCACAGGGAGTAGAGCCTGCAGTTGTTACAGAAGCACTGCCTATCATACTTGCCACAAGAACAGAGTACACCTGTTCAAGGTTTCACTTTAGATCAACTAATGATTTTAACACAACTTGTGCCACAAATTCTCCTTTAACTATTAGAAATGTTAAGGCTTTAAATTATAATTTATTTTGACTGTGACATAAATACATGAATAAAAAATATACTAGAGGCATACACCAGTAGATTTGAACTAGAAGACAAGACAAATGAAATATTTAGACAGAAGAGCAACTAAAGAAAGAAAGGAAAAAAAATGAGAAGGGTCTCAGGGATTTGAATGATGACAGCATGAAGCACACCAACACATGATTAGATTACTTGATATGATCACTTTAGTTTGTTTTCATTTTTTAAATATATTTTTTATTGACGCATATCATTCATACATGAACTTGCATAAACAATAAGCATATAGTAAAGGTTGTGAACTTGCAAAATAAGCATGCATAACTTCATACAGGGGTCCCATTCATCACCCCTCCACCAATACCTTGCATTATTGTAAAACATTTGTTACACATTATGCAAGAACATCATCAAAATATTACTACTAACTATAGTCCCTATCTTATATTTGGTGTATATATACCAATCCACCCTATTTTTTAAAAATATATTTTTATTACAGAAGTTGTGAACTTACAAAACAATCATGCACATGAGTAGAATTCCCACACAATACACCTTCACCAACACACCACTCTGTGCTGGGATATTTGTTACAGATTATGATATAATATCAGAAAATTACCACCAACCATGTCCATAGCATATATTTGGCACACTTTTTCCATACCCCTCATAAACAGTATTGCTGTTAACTACAGTCCATAGATCACATCAATTGTATTTTTCCGTGCTTCTCCATATTCCCACCACCCTGCAATAGTGATGTACATCCACTCTAGCTCACAGGACACTCTTGCATCTGTACTATCAACCACAATTTTCATCCACCTCTGGGTTCACTGTGTTATTCATTTCCTAGATTATTCTCTAGCTTTCTTTCAATTGACATTTACTTCCCCAGACTACCTTTTTCAGCCACAATCCCATTTATAAACCAGCTGCTATTCACTATAATGTGTTACCATCAACTTTATCCATTTCCACATTTTTACATTCAAGTTAATTAAAACTTCTACATATATTAAGCATCAGTAGGGTAGTTGTTCTCAAGTCTCCTCTTATGTCCTAATATCCTAAAACTCCCTGTGCTTATTCTTTGTATTTAGTTCGTATTAATGAGACCAGGCAATATTTGCCCTGTTATGCCTGGCTTACTTTGCTTAGCATAGAGTCTTCAGGATCCATCCATGTTATCACATATGTCCCAATTATATATATTTTTTCTTAATAATGGCCATTCTGTGTAGTGTTAGATGATACCTCATTGTTCTTTTGATTTGCATTTCCCTAATAGCTAGTAAATAGAAAATTTTTTCATGTGGTTTTTGGCCATTTGTATTTCTTCTTTGGAGATATGTCTATTTAAATCTTTTGCCCATTTTTTAATTGGATTGCTTGCTCTTTTATTGTTGATTTGTACGATCACTTTATATATAAGGGAAATCAAACCCTTATTGGATATGTGGTTTCCAAATATTTTCTCCCATTGAGTGGGCTGCCTTTTCACCTTCTTGATGAATTCCTTTGAGTCACAGAAACGTTTAAGTTTGAGGAGGTCCTATTTATCCATGATTTCTTTCATTGCTCATGCTTTCGGTGTAAGGTTAAAAATCCACCACCAACCACTAGGTCTTGAAGACGTTTCCCTACATTTTCTTCTAGGAGCTTTATAGTTCTTGCTTTTATATTTAGGTCTTTCATCTATTTTGTGTCAAATTTTGTATAAGATGTGAGATAGTGGTCTTCTGTCTTTGTTTTAGCTGTGGATATCCAGTTCTCCCAGCATCATTTGTTGAATAGACTGTTCTGCCCCAGCTGGGTGGGTTTGGCAGGCTTGTCAAAAACCACTTGGTCATAGATGTGAGGGTTTGCTTCTGAACCATCAATTCAGTTCTATTGGTCTATGTATCTATCTTTATGCCATTACCATGCTGTTTTTACCACTGTAGCTAAGTGATATAATTTAAAATCTCAAAGTGGGAGTCCTCCAACTTCACTTTTCCTTTTTAAGATGTTTATCACTATTTGGAGCCTCTTGAACTTCCAGATAAATTTGACAATTGTGTTTTCCATTTGTTAAAAATGCGGGTGGAATTTTGATTGGGATTGCATTGAATTTGTATATCAATTAGTGTGGAATTTATATCTTAATGATATTTAGTCTTCCAATCCATGAGCATGGAATGTTGCTTCCAATTATTTAGGTGTTTTTAAATTTCTTTCAGCAATGCATTGTAGTTTTCTGAATACAAGTGCTTTACATCCTTGGATAAATTTATTCCTAAATATTTTATTATTTTAGTTGTTATTGTAAATAGAATTTTTTTCCTGACTTCCTCCTGAGATTGTACATTACAACTGTATAAAAACTACAGCTTTTTGCATACTGATCTTATATCCTGACAATCTACTGAAATCTTCTATTAGCTCTAGCAACTTTGTTGTCGATTTTTCATGACTTTCTAGATATAGGATCATATCACCTGTGAATAGTGAAAGTTTTACTTCTTCCTTTCCAATTTGGATGCCTTTTATTTCTTTTTCTTGCCTGAGTGCTCTAACTAGAACCTTCAGCAATATATTGAACAACAGTGGTGACAGTGGGCATCCTTCTCTCATCCATTGTAGCACTCTGATATTATGGATGAATTCCAAAAAGGAATATTGGATTATGTTTGTAAACTGGTCTTTTCCTCTGGGCATATAAGATTATATTGGACTCAGAGTGTTAGTTGATTAAGAGATCAAGTAAACCTCTTGTGCCAGTAGGGCATTGAGTCCCAGCCCCTTGGTGGGTGGGGACTCACAGATAAAAGACATGGCAAAGGACAGAGTAGAGGGTTTTTAAAGTTGGAGTTTTGGTGTTCAGTTTGATGCTGAAATCTTAAGCTGGAGTCCCAAGAAGTAAGCACACAGAGAGAAGAGAAACAAGCCCTGGGAAGAGAGGAAACCTGAGCCCACAAAAGGGCAAGCCGTGGGAGGAAAGGAAACCTGAGCCCAGGGAAAAGCAAGACCTAGGAATAGAAGAATCCAGGAAGCCTGAACCCTTGCAGATGTCAGAAGCTATCTTGCTCCAACACATTGAAATAGGCTTCCGTGAGGGAAGTAACCTATGCTTTATGGCCTGGTATCTGTAAGCTCCTATGCTAAATAAGCACCCTTTATAAAAACCAACTGGTTTCTAGTATTCTGCAGCAGCACCCCTTTGGCTGACTAATACATCCCTGATCTCAACAGGAAAGCTTTCAGTCTTTCACCATTGAGTACAATGTTAGCTGTGGGTTTTTCATATATGGCCTGTATCCTGTTGAGAAAGTTCCCTTCAATTCCTACCTTTTGCAATACTTTTATGAAGAAAGGATGCTGTGTTTTGTCAAATGCCTTTTCTGCATCAATCAATAAGATCATGTGATTTTTCTTCTTTGGATTTAATAAAGAGGTATATTACATTGATTGATTTTCTTGTGTTGAACCACCCTTGCATGCCTGGTATAAAACCCACTTGATTATGATGAATAATTCTTTTAATTTGTTGTCAGATTCAATTAACAAGCATTGTATTGAGGACTTTTGCATTTGTATTCATTAGAGAAATAGGTCTGTATATTTCTTTTTACATAATTATCTAACTTTGGAATTAAGGTGATATTGGCTTCTTAGAATGAGTTTGGTAGCATTCCTTATTATTCAATTTTTTGGAAGAGCTTGAGTAAGATTGGTATTAAATCTTCTTTTACTGCTTGGTAGAACCCACCTGTGAAACTGTCTGGTCCTGGTCTTTTAATTTTGGGGAACTGTTTCATGACTGTTTCAATCTCTTTACTTGTGAGTGGTCTGTTGAGGGCTTCTATTTCTTCTAGTGTCAGTGTAGGTTGTTTATAAATTCCTAGGAATTTTTCCATTTTGTTTACATTGTCTAGTTTTTTGGCATAGAGTTGTTCATAGCCCTCTTTTTTTTTTTTTAAAGATTTATTTATTTATTTATTTATTTCTCTCCCCTCCCCCCCCACCCCAGTTGTCTGTTCTCTGTATCTATTTGCTGCATCTTCTTTCTTTGTCCGCTTCTGTTGTTGTCAGCAGCATGGGAATCTGTGTCTTTTTGTTGAGTCATCTTGTTGTGTCAGCTCTCTGTGTGGGTGGTGCCATTCTTAGGCAGGCTGCACTTTCTTTCGCGTTGGGCCGCTCTCCTTACAGGGCACAATCCTTGCAAGTGGGGCTCCCCTATGCGCGGGACACCCCTGCATGGCAGGGCACTCCTTGCGCGCATCAGCACTGCACATGGGCCAGCTCCACACGGGTCAAGGAGGCCTGGGGTTTGAACCGCGGACCTCCCATGTGGTAGACGGACACCCTATCCTCTGGGCCAAGTCCGTTTCCCCCATAGCCCTCTTATGATCACTTTTATTTCTGTGGAGCCAGTAGTAAGGTTCCCATTTCACTTTTTATTTCATTTATTTGCATCTTCTCTCTTTTTTTCTTAGTCAGTCTAGTTAAATGTTTGTTGATTTTGTTAAGCTTTTTGAAGAACGAACTTTTGGTTTTTTAGTTCTCTCAATTGTTTTTTGTTCTTACTTTCATTTATTTCTGCTCTGATCTTTGTTATTTCATTTCTTCTTCTTGCTTTAGGATTAATTTGCTGTTCTTTTTGTAGTTCCTTCAGTTGTGTAGTTAGGTCATTGATTTTAGCTCTTTCTTCTTTTTTAACGTAACAGAGGGTATAAATTTCCCTCTTAGTATTGCCTTCACTGCATCTCATAAGTTCTGATATGTTGTATTCTCATTGTCATTCATCTCGAGATACTTATTATTTCTCTTGAAATTTCATCTTTGACCCACTGATTAAGAAAGTGTTGTTTAATCTCCATTTATTCGTGAATTTTCCCTTTTTCCACCACTTGTTGATATCCAACTTTATCCCATTATGATCAGAGAAAGTTATTTGTATAATTTTCATTTTCTTGAACTTATTGAGATCTTCTTTGTGACCCAACATATGGTCTATCCTGGAGAAAGTTCCATGAGCACTTGAAAAGAATGTATATCCTGCTGTTTTGGGATATAATGTTCTGCATGTGTCTATTAGGTTTAGTCCATTTATCAAATTATTCAAGCTTTCCATTTCTTTATTGATCCTCTGCTCAGATGTTCGATCCAATGCTTAGAGTATGTATTGAAATCTCTAACTATTATTGTAGAGATATCTATTTCTCCTTTCAGTTTTACCAGTGTTTGCCTTGTGTATCTTGGGGCATCCTGGTTAAGTGCATGTACATTTATGATTGTTATTTCTTCCTGGTGAATCATCCTTTTTATTAAAATGTGATGTCTTTCCTTGTCTCTAATATCAGTCTTGCTTTAAAAGTCTATTTCATCCAATATAAGTATAGCTATCCCAAGTTTTTGTTTTTGTTTTTTGGTTATTGCATTCATGGAATATCTTTTTCCAACCTTTCACTTTCAATCTATTGATATCCTTGGGTCTAAGGTGAGTCTCTTGGAGATAGCATATAGATGGCCCATATTGTCTTATCCATTCCACCAGTCTGTGTCTTTTGACTGGGGAGTTTAATCCATTAACATTCAATGCTATTACTGTAAAAGCAGTTCTTATTTCATCCATTTTGACCTTTGGATTTTATCTGTGATTTTGTTTTCATCACTCTTTTGACATTTGTAGTTACTGTTACTAATAAAATTATCATTAATAGGCTCTCTTCCAAGACTTTCTCTCCTGTCTTTTCTTTTCAGACTGTAACACTCACTTTAATATTTCCTGCAAAGCTGGTCTTTTTGTTAAAAACTCTCTGTTTCTGTTTATCTCTGAATATTCTAAACTCACCCTCATTTTTGAAAGATAATCTTGCCAGATATAAAATTCTTGGCTGGCAGTTTTTCTCTTGCAGTATCTTGAATATATCATACCAATGACTTCTTACCTCCATGGATTCTGATGAGAAACTGGCACTTAATCTTATTGGGTCTCCTTATATATTAAGTATTGCTTTTCTTCTGCTGCTCTCAGAATTCTGTATCTTTGGCATTTGATGCTCTGATTAATATGTGTCTCTGAGTTGGTCTATTTAGATTTATTTGGATGAGGGTATGATATGCTTCTTGGATTCAGATATCTGTATCTTTTAAGAGGTTGGGAAATTCTCTGTCATTATTTCTTTAAATATTCCTTCTGTCCCTTTTCCCTTCTCTTCTTCTGGGATACCCATGACAGATATGTTTGTATGTCTCTTGCTGTCATTTAGTTCCCTGTGACTCTTGTCAATTTTTTCCACTCTTTTATTCATCTGTTCTTCTGCGTGTTCACCTTACGAAGCCATGTCTTCAAGCTCACTGATCCTTTCTTCTACCCTCTCAACTCTGCTCTGTATTAGTCAGCCAAAGGGTGCTGATGCAAAATACCAGAAATCAGTTGGTTTTTATAAAGGGTGCTTATTTGGGGTAGGAGCTTACAGATACCAGGCTATAAGCATAAGTTACTTCCCTAACAAAAATCTATTTTTGCGTACTGGGGCAAGATGGCTCCTGACGTCTGCGAGGGCTTGGGCTTCCTGGATTTCTCTCTTCCAGGGTTCTGCTTCTTTCTAGGTTCAGTGTTCCTCTCTTCCCAGGGCTTGCTTCTTCCTGGGCTCAGGTTTCCTCTCTTCCTGGGGTTTGTTTCTGTTTCCTCTGTGAGCTTCCTTCCTGGGGCTCCAGCTTAAGGCTTCAGCATCGAACTCCAACATCAAAAGCCCTCAACTCTGTCCTTTGCAATGCCTTTTTTCTGTGAGTTCCTCCCCACCAAGGTGTGGGGACTTAATGCACTAATGTTGTGGCCCAATCAAAGCCCTAATCATAACTTAATCACACCGAGGTACCCAGATCAAATTACAAACATAATCCAATATCTATTTTTGGAATTCACAACCTTTTCAAACTGCTGCATTCTCTTATATGCCTCCAGTGTAGTTTTCATTTCATTTATTGCACCTTTCATTCCCATAAGGTCTGTTTTTCTATGTATGCTTTCAAATTCTTCTTTGTGTTCATGCAATGTCTTCTTAATATCTTAATCCTATAATTAGTTGTCTCAACTCCTTTATGTCATGTGCAGGTTTATATTGTTACTTTAACTGGGTCATATATGTCTGTTTCTTGGTATGGATTGTAATTATTTTGTAGTCTTTGCATCTAATTTACTACATGTATTTATTCTTAGTATAGTTTCTCCCTGTAGTTTCGGGGCTTCTTGTCTTTTCTCTCTTGCTGGTTATGTAATAGGATCCAAGGATGTAGTTGGTGCTATAAGTTGTGGAGGCTCAAGCTGCCCACATTGCCCCAGGAATTGATAAACCTTCTCCCTCCTTTCTCCTCTGTCAGGGGTAGGGACAGAGTCACACCTGCGTATAATAATTCAAGTTGTGCAAGGCAAGACTGTCTGTAGTTTACCAGAGATACTGATGAAGCTTCACATCTCTTCCTCCCCTACCAGGGGTGGGGATGGAGCTGTGGTTGTGGGCAGAAGTCTATGTCACGTTGGTCCAAAATGACCAAAGTTGCCCAAATAAACTGATATAGCAACACCCATCCTACGCTGCTGCATGTGGGGTTGGACCCTCTGGAATGCCCAACAATCGAATCTGTGTGTGGTAAATATGCCTACAGCTGCTCTGAGAGACTGAGGGAGTACAGTCCCTCTGCCCTTTAGGGAGTGGGAATGGAACCACTGACATCCAACAGTTCAGTCCCTGTAAGGTGAAATTATCCACCGTTGCCCAGAGAGGCTGAGAAAACACCAGCCCCTTCCTATCCTATTGGATGATGGGGGTGGGTGCACGGGTGCCCAACTGTTCAGTTCCTTTAGACTGAGAGTACCTGCCATTGCAAGGAGAGGCTGAGGATACAGCAGTCTCCTCCTTTCCTATTAGGACATAGTGTTGGATTCATGGCATCCAACAGTCCAGTCCATGCAGGCTGAAAATGCCTGCTGTTGCTCAGAAAGGCTGTGGAAACACCAGTCCCCTCCTTTCCTACTGGGGGGTGGGGGAGGGATCCACAAGTACCCACCAGGCCAGGTTGTGTGGGCTAAAAGACCCTGCAGTTACCCTGAGAGGCTGGCAAACATAGTCCATCTCTTGTCCTATTGGGGGTGGAGGTGGAGTCACAGCTGCCCAACAATCAAGTTTGTGCAGGCGAATTGTGCCTGAAGACACCCTGAACAGCTGAGGGAACACCAGCCCCCTCTATCCTATGAAGGAGCAGAGGTGAAGATGGACTTGAATGAGCTCAGCAAAAGACTTCATGTGGGCTGAAAATGCCTACAGTTGCCCAGGGAGACAGAAGAAACCCAGCTCCTCTCTTATCCTAGTGGGGTGCAGGGATGCAGCCACAGGTGTCAGACTATTCCATCTGTGCTGGCTGAAAGAACCTGCAATTGCCTGGAGAACCTGGTACAGGTTTCGCCAGCTTCCTCCCTGATGGAGGTGGGGCTAGAGCCTATATGCAAGGGCTGAAGTCTGTAAAAAGCTAGTTCCTAACTTCACTAATTTTCAGTCAGCCTGGCTTCCTCTCATGCCAGCAGCAGAGCCAAAATGGTGGCTACTGGCCTTTTTCTCATTTGGTTTAAACTTTAGCTGTTCATAGGATTATACTTTGGCCCACCAAATTTACTGATCAGTAGCTGAAGTAGGTACCACACTGTGTCTTCCTCCCTCCCCAATTGTGGGGAAATGACGTTTCCAACTCCAGTCACAGAATAGCTCCTGAGGTGGCTTGTGCTTCAAGCACCAGCCTCTGTAGTGTGGAGGGGTCTTTTCACAAATCTTCTCTGCAGATGGTAAGTCTCCTCCTTCCATTCTTTCAAGGATGCTGCAGAATGCTCTTCTGATCTCCTGGAGTCCCCATACTGGTGTTTTAGATAGCTCTGGGTGATTACTAACTGCCCTGTATGATGAGCTAACTCTTGGAGCTCCTTACTCTGCCTCCATCTTAGTTTCTCCCACCAGTTTAAGGTTTTTGATTGGACTATGTCAATGAGGCATGACAGATATTGAGTCTCTGCCCTCTTGCTGTGTCTGATAAAAAGAGACACACAGGAGACACATAGACAAACAAGCCCAGGAAAAGAAAGCTACCATGCCTGATCCTGTCATGTAAGACAGAGAGGACTAAAGGATCACTTAAGTGAAGAAGCCCCAAGAGGCTTGGCACACAGAGCAGCTCAAAAGGAGACAAGCCCTAATATATGCTTGATAGATTACAGCTGAACTCAGGAAGAAAGCAGAATGGCCAAGACTGATATAGGAGGCCAGGAAAGGGACAAGCTTTGTGCTTGATTGCCATTAGTTGAGCTCAAACCTCAGCAGAGATTGGTTTCAACATGTGGGAGCTGACTTTGGTGAGAAAGCATCTCTGATGGTGCCTCAGTTTGGACTTTTCAAAGCCTTGGAAGTGTAAGTTCTTACCCCCAAAAAATCCCATTTATAAAAGCCAACACATTTCTGGTACTTTGCATCAGCAGTCCCTTGGCAAACTAAAGCAAATAGCAACTTAAAATATCAAATATCTAGGAAGAAATCTTGTCAAGGATGTAAAGAACTTGTTCATAGATTAGAAGACTAAATATTGTTAATATGTCCATTCTAACCAAGGCAATTTTCAGATTCAGTGCAATCACAATAAAAATTTCAACAGCCTCCTTTATAGAAATGGAAAAGCCAATCTTAAAATTTATGTGGAAGGGTAAAGGACCCTCAATAGCCAATATCATCTTGGAAAAGAAGAACAAAGTTGAGGACTCACTCTTCCCAATTTTAAAACTTACGATAAAGTCACAGTAAACAGTATGGTACTGGTACAAGAACAGTCATATAGGTCAGTGAACTCAAACTGAGAGTTCAGAAATCAACTGTTACATTTATGACTGATTATTGACAAGCTGCTCAGAAAACTAGATGTTCATATGTAAGAATGAAGGTGGACCCCTATCTTATATCACATGCAAAAATCACCTTAAAATCGATAGAATACCTGAATAGGAGCTAGAATTCTCAAATTCCTGAAAGAAAATGTAAGGAAGCATGTTCAGAAACTTGTTTTAGGCAATGGGTTCTTAGAGTTTACAAAGCATAAGCAACAACAACAGCAAAAAAAGAAAAATGGGAATTCATAAAAATTAAAAACTTTTGTGCTGCACTACAAATCTTTATCATGACAGGAATAGACAACCAATTAATGGGAGAAAATATTGGGAAACCACCTGTCTGATAAGGGTTTAAAATCCCAGAATATATAAAGGAATTCTGCAACTCAACAATAAAAAATAAACAACTAAAAAATGTACAAAATATGTGAATAGACATCTCTCTAAAAAATATATACAAATGGACAATATGAGCATGTGAAAAGATGCTCAATATCATTAGGTAAGGGGGAAATGCAAACCAACAACTCAATGCAAGGTGTTTTGGTGGGGTGGTAAATGGGACTCCTATATTTTATTCATAATTGTTCTGTAAATATAAAAATTCCCAACTAAAGAAAAAATTTTAACTCAATGAGATACAATTTTACAGCCACTAGAATGGTTACCATTTTGGAAAATTACAAGTTTTGGAGCAGAAGAGCAGAAATACAAACACTCAGTCATTGTTGGTGGGAATGTAAAATAGTACAGTCACTGTGGAAAAAAGTTTTGCACTTCCTGAGAAAATTAAGTATATAATTACTCTATGTCCCAGCAATCCCACTTCTAGGTATATTCATTAAAGATTTGAAAGCAGGGACATGAACAGATATTTGCACACCCATGTTCATAGTGGCATTATTCACAATGGCCAAAAGATGGAAGCAACCTAAGTGTCCACCAACAAATGAACGGACTAACAAAATGTGGTATATTCACACAATGGAATATTATCAAGCTGTACAAAGGAATGAAGTTCTTAATTATGTGACAAGATGGATGACCCTTGAGACATCACATTGAGTAAAATAAGCCAGATGCTAAAGGACAATACTCTATGATCTAATTGACAGGGAATAATTAGAAAGCAAATTTATAGAGTCAGAAACTAGAATATAGGATACTAGGGACTGTGATAGGGGTAATGAAAGGGGAATTAATGCTTACATTTTATGTAGTTTCTATTTGGAATGATGGAAATGTTTTGTTAATAGATGGTGGTGATGGTAGCACAACATTGTGAATGTAATTAACACCATTGAATTATATATTTAAATTAGGTTAAAAGGGGAAATTTTAGGTTGTATATGTTACTAGAATAAAAATTTAAAAACTAAAAACAAAAACCACAGGACTGTGTAATCAGTGAACCCTAATTTAAACCATGGACTATAATTAATAGTACAATTACAGAAATGTTCTTTCATATGATGATTAGGCTAATAAGTCAACTTGGCCAGGTAATGGTGCTCAGATGTTTGGTCAAGGAAGCATTGAGTTAATTGTAATACAAGGCCATTTCTTAGAATTTAATTATCAGTGAGTTGATTGCATAGATGGCTGGTTACATCTCCAATCAAATGAGGAGATCACCATCAGGAATGAGTGATATCTCATCCAATCAGTTGAAGGCTTTAAAAGGAGAAGTGGCTTTAGTATTGTGAGAGAATTCCCAACTCTACTTCAGATATCCAGCATCTCCTGGGTAACAAAGAAACGATCTTCACTGAAGCCACTTGTTTGTAGCCTTGTCTCACCAGATGAAACTGGAAAGGAATGCTCTGAGGTCAGTAGCTTGCAAGACATTTCTAATTCTTTTTCTTATCCACCTTTACCACCTCTCATCTTTTCCAGACTATAACTAAATTAAAATCACAACAAGCCCCAAAGGTGAAGTACAAAGTATGACCCATGAGCAAGTACACTCTATTCTAAAAGAAGTGCATGAGTTTTCCAATTTATATGGACAGAAATCATGGGGATATGTGTGGGAATGACTATTAAGAGGATGAGATAATGGTAGAAGAAATGTAAAAGTTGATCAAGCTGAATTCATTGATATGGGCCCACTAAGCAGAAATTTTGGATTCAATGCTTGAGGTGTTAGAAAGGTCTCTAACACTTTGTTTAACTGGCTGGCTGAAACATGGACCAAAAGACAGCCTAGAATTTCTGAGAATGAGATGCCTGATTTACCCTGGTATACTGTTGATAAGGAGATCCAAAGTCTTAGAGAGACTGGAATGCTTAGAATGCATTCACCATTTAAGACCTGCCCACCCACCCAAGAAAAGTCCAGAGGACACATCTTTTAACCAGGACTGTGAGGAATAAATTTGTGAGACTCACTCTGTCTTCCACAAAGAGCTCCGTGTTCGCTCTTCTCTGTAGGCCAGATAATACTATAGGAACTGCTGTCATGGAACTAGAATCCATAAACACTATGGAGATGATTGAATCCCTACCTGGCAAAAGCCAAGTGCCCAAAACAAGGTGGGCATGGTTACTACAATGAAAGGCAAACTCAGAACAACAATTAAAAGTGTCTGAGTTGCATAAAACTATGGCACTGGCTAATAGATCATGGGGTATATAGAAGTAAAATAGATGGACAGTCTACTAAATTCCTACTTGCTCTTTATAAGTACAAGATTTCTAGAACAAGTAAACAAAACCCTAAATTGAATTACAGAAAGAAAGAGCCATGGCCCGTTATTTAAATCCCAGACTTCAGACAGTTTATAAATCCAGATCCCCTTGAATGAGGAGAAGGCCAAGTCTCCTTGGGGAAGGATTCTGTTACACTGCCAAAAAATTATACGTTAATGTTCCTCCCAGCCTTCCCCAAAGAGACCTACAGCCTTTTACCAGGGTAGCTGTGCATTGGGGAAAAGGAAATGATCAGACCAAGTTATGGAGAGGACAAAACAAAACAAAACAAAGATTTCTTTTCTGTGTTTTCGATAAGAGTGAAACGTGACACTTCTGCCACAATCTGAAACATTTCTAATTAAAATGATTTTCTTTTATACAGAATGTTTAAAACATCTCAACATATATTTCCTTTTAAAATGTTGAAAGAACAAGGATTTATTTTAAAAATCAAGAAAATGTTTTAAAGAAAGAAAAGATGGTAGGTAGAATTGAAAAGGGAAATAAATTAGTTTAAACCAAAGTGAAATGAATTGTCTTTAGTGACGACTTTCTGCAGTCTCCTCATTTTCTTCCATATGCCAGATTCAGGCTGGTTTGATGCTTGTAGATTCTATAAATGTATAATTATCCATCTAATTCCTAGGATATTTTTCAATTTATAAAGGTAGGTATATATATGTGTATATATTTCACCTAATACAACAGAAATTTATTCTGTACTGTTTTAGAGGCCAGAAATCCAAGATCAGTATCACTGGGCTGAAATCATGGTATCAGCAGGACTGGCCTTCCTCCAGAGCTCTAGGGTCTGTTCCTTGCTTCTAGCACCTGCAGACTTTCCTTGAGTTTTGGCTGCATCATGCCAACCCGTTCAATTCTCTCTGCTACGTCTTCACAGGGCCTTCCCATCGGAGTACGTCAAATCTTCCTCAGCTTTTTGAGTGGCTTCTGCTGGGTTTTCCCAAGCAGCCCCATAGGGAACTAAACTTGACTGGCCCCTTCTGGCTTGCCTTTCCCTGTGCCCAGCTGAGCAGAGGATGTGCCAGAGCCCACAGAGGGAATGCTGCAAGGTTGTATATATTGATATTTGCATGTAGAGCTTGGACTAAATATGACCAACAGAATTAAACATTTCTATTTGTTCCATTACCAGTTGAAACGGAACCAATTAACAAATAGTAAAAAGTAGACAAGTACATATTCCCTAGTTTTACGAAAGTATGATAACAGGGCATAAATTGTCTATTCTCTGAGAAATCAATCACTTAGGAAAGAATCCTTAGAATACTAAGATGAAAATAAAGCTTTTTAAAATATTATCAAGCCAGGCTCTATTTGGAAAAGTCTGTGATTCCGTTAGATCTAAGCAGACTGCCACCTGGAACTTTTAGCCAGGCCAAATTGCCACATAATATCTAAGCCAGCAAACAGTGAAAGCTTTTCATTTCAAAACCACATTAAATGCCATCTATAGATAAAGATCTCTAGTAGCTGATAAGGATTACTATAAATTTGTGATCAATAAATCAGAGAAAACAAAATCACCAGTGAGCCAAATATTTATGGTATGCATCCTTTAGAATTGTAGGAATGCACCACTCATATCTCCCTTCCAGATACATGCTGTGAGAAATACAGGAGCTGAGTCTCTGGCTGCCACATTTTCACATCCGCTACAAGGTTCACACCAAGGCCATGTGCTCCCTGGATTACTCCCAGCCAATGACTATGTACAGCAGCAGTATTAGACAATTTCTGCCTGATGCAGGATTCCACTAATGGGCAATCCTTGCTCTGTGGCTCCCCATTGACTTGGCCAAGACCTTCTCAGAGCTGCACTGTAGTCTGAGACTCTTTCAGTTCAATTCCGTCTTTCCCTTTCTTTATTCAGAAGTGTCATTCCTGTATCATAGTCTGAAGATTCTCCCTAACCACTCTTGCTCCCACTCCCCTTTATCAGTCTCAAGAGTTACCCTAATAAATCTCTTACATGTCTTATTATTCTGGCTTGGCACCTCCTTCTAGAGGACACAAGCTGAAAATCACACTTAGTGAACATTATTAAGGAAATGTTTCCCTCAGTCAGGTTTCGTTTCATTTTGTTTCATTTAATTTAATTTAATTTCAATTATTTAGATTGATTATTGACAGAACAGGAATGTTCAGATATAAACAAAACTTTTTACCAACTCAAAGCAGTTTAATCAGTTTTTCTTCCTGTGAAGCAATATACAAGGAGGAAAAAACACACACACACATCAGTATTAGTATTCTCTACTATCTCCTTGCCAAAATTTATCATTGTCTCTGACCTAATAATAGAATAGAGTTGATGACAACCTTGGCCTTGAATCTACTGAAGAAAGATGCCACATGATTCTCGGTAGTTTTCTTTATCCTATTCTATCATCCTTAAGTGCTTCCTGAATTGACATGTCTTCAAATCCTATGGGCCAATTGATGACACCTCCTCTACAATGACTTCCCTGCTTCCCCTCACCTGAAAGCAATACCTTACTCCCTTAAACTCACCTAGTAATTTATCTTTAAAAATTTATTACTACCTATTTTCTACTTTATATTGTGGTTAGATGCTTATTATCATCTCTAATATTTTAAAAAATAACCCTAAATCAATGTCCAAGTTTGTTTCTCTTCCTATGTCCCCAGAGCACCAAAGCTAGATTCCAATGTACACTAGATAAATATCTATTTGTTCATTTGTTTTATCAACAATGTTTATTAAGCAGTTACTATATGCCAGACACTGAGGGTCCAGAAATAAAGTACTTCATATCTGCATTTAAAAAGGCTCAGAGTCTTCATGAGGAAGAAGTCAAATGAACAATAATGATATGTGATAAGTGTTGTGAAAGGAGTAGCCAGAATATGGGGGCATAAGGAAAGACCACCCAACTGAGGGCCCAAAGAAAGCAGGGCTAACTACATGGAAGAGGTTTCAGGAAATTATCTAGGTGAAGAAGAGAAGTAATGGCATTCCAGGCCCACAGACCAACAGGAATGAAAGACGTGGGGGAAATTAGGACAAGTCACAGAACTGTAAGCACTTCATAATTGTAATGGGTAACCTAACATATAAAACAGATAAAAGTCAAGCTGCTGTGTTTCAACTGAGGTTGGGAAATACAGGCACTACTCACTTCCTGCCCTTACATTTTCCCTCATGTGTTTCTTAAACTACCTTCTAAGAACTCAACCTGAAAATCTCATGAGTTCCTCTTTTTGGGGGTTTGTTGTTTTTTGAATAAAATGGGACTTCCTTCTAGTACACTCTAGAAAGAAAACCGGAGTCCAGAAAGGAGAGAAGCCCGATGGCTAGAGAGAGCTGAAGTCTCACAGCAACCAAATAGTTTGAAATCTAAGGATACTCAGATACCTCCATGAAGTAGAGCATAGGCAGAAGGATGTCATGTCCAATCAAACTGGTGTTAAGAAGTCAGTAAAAATATTTAATGAATTATTAAAGGCCAAGTGTGGGTTAACATGATTGTATAGAGATTCTGAGAACTACAAACTCCAGGGTAGTTTCTGCCCACTAACAGGCTTTTCTCCATGGACCTCATCAAATGCCCATAAGAAAGACTGAGAGCAGAGTGAGTCTGGAGAAGCATCCCCTGCAGATTCAGACCTGCAAGAAGGAAGCAGCAGCCATTGCAGGAAAAATCCAAAGTTCCACTCAGATCAGCCTTCCTACAGAACAAAAACTGGAAGCTACTGGGAGAAGGGCAGCAAACACTGTAACTCTCAGGGCACAGACGAAGACCTTTGCAATTAGGGGATGGGAAAAACGAGGGACAGTTAGCCTTCTTGGGATCACAGCATTAGAAACACCCAGGAACATAAAGACTGCCTAAGATCAAGGCAAGAAATAGGACAATAGAGAATGTCTCTGACCTAACTAACAGTCAGGCCAACAAGCACTAAGAAAGAAGTAACAGCAGCTACCACTGAGGAGGCACAAAAACATAAAGAGTGAACCTTTTTGAGGGGAAGGTTTTCAACAAAGGGCTAAAGTTGATGGTAGAAAAGGAACACTGAGCAAAGCCTCTAGCCATCCAAACCCCACCATAAACTCCAGTTAACACTATAGGAATTTGAAGCACATAATGCACTAAGGATAGACATACCAACAACAAATCTATACCCAACTCAATTCCTGACTAACTGATTCCAGCTTTACATTAAACACCTTGTAGATAAAGTGGCATATCCACTTTCAGGCATAAATGCTATTTGCCCCAGTCTCTACTATTCTATATACCACAGGAAGGAAAGGGAGGAAGAGGAGGATGAAGAGGCAGAGGAAGAGGAGGATGAGGAGGTGGAGGAAAAGAAGGAGAAAGAGGAGGAAAAACACTATCAAGAGGAAAAGCAGTCAAAACAACCATACTCAGATATAACCCTTATGTTAGAGCAATCAGAAAAAGAATCTAATATAATAATGATTAATATGTTAAAGTTTCTAGTTGAAAAGACAGATGACATGTGTGACCAGATGCAGAATCTCCACAGAAAGATAGATATCATGAGAAAGAATCAAAAGAAATGCTAGAAAGTGAAAAGAGTAGCAGAGATAAGAAATGTCCTTGGCAAGCTTATCAGTAGACTTGATGCAGCCAATAAAATAATCAGTGAACTTGAAGACAGAGAAATAGAAATTTCCCAAACTGAAATATAGGGGGAAAAAAGGTGAAGAAACACAACACGGCATCCAAGAGTTTTGAGACAATATCAAACAACCTGATATGTACTACTCAAATCTCAGAGGAGAAAGAATGGGGCAGAATAACTATTTGAAGATATAATGGCTCAGAATATTCTGAAATTATTGATAAACATCAAAATGCAGGTCTAAGAAAACCAGAAATAATCATACATAGTCATGCACCCCTCCACACACATACACAAACCAATTAACAAGCAAAAAACAACTACATTCATCATACTTAAACTACTGGAAACTGAAGATAAAGAGAAAATCTTGATGGCAATCAGAGAAAAAAAAATCAAATTGCATATGCAGCAACAAAGATAAGAATTCAGTAGACTACTAGCTAGAAGCTATGTAAATCAGAAGACGATGGAGTAACATCTTTAAAGTGCTGAAAGAAAAGTCAACCCAGAATTCTATATAAATCAAAAATAAGTTTCAAAAAATAAGCAGAAATATTGTTTTCTTTAGATGAACAAAAACCGACATTCATTACCAGCAGATCTACACTTCAAGAAATGTTCATGAAAGTTTTTAAAACATGAAATATCAGAAAAGTGTGGCTGAATATAAAGAAATGAAAAGGTGCTATAAATGGTATAAGGGAAAGTAAATGTTAATTTTGTTTTGCTTTTAATTATTTTAAAGAATAATTGCCTATGGTTGGCAAGACCGTAAGATAGCAAATATTTTAGGATTTGTGGACCATAGAATTTCTTAACTCTGTTGCTGCTGCATGAAAGCAACCATAGATAATATATGAACAGACAGGCATGACTGTGTTGCAATAAAACTTTATTTACGAAACAGTTGGTAAGCTGGATTTGGTCCACAGGCCAGAAATTACCAATACTTAGTATAAAGCAAAAATAACAGCAATGTATGTTTTGCTTATAACATAAACAAAAAGATAATATATAGCAACAATAACAAAAAGTATAGGGAATGGAGAGTATATTGTTCTATGGTTCTTACACTAAAATGTGGTATACAATCATGCCACTAAAACTGATATAATACTATTTGAAGGCAGAATGAAATTAATTAAAATGTATTTGGTAACCCTTAGGGTACCCACTAATAAAACTTTTTAAAGAAGTTTAAATAATAAGTGAATAGTGGAGGTAAAATGAAATAACAAAAATACACAATCCAAATGTAGGGGAAAAAGAAGCACAACAGAGGGAACAAATAGAAAACAACTAACAAGATGCTTATTTTTAATACAGCCACACAATTACAGTAAATGTAAATAGTGTAAATAAACCAATCAAAAGACAGATGGATAAGAAATCAAGATCCAACTGTATGTTTTGTAGTTATATTTAAAAATGAAATAGAATGATTAAAAGTAAAAGAATGGAAATACATGACCATGTAAACATTAATCAAAAGTTGGAGTAGCTATACTAATATCAAACAAAGTGGATTTCATATCAAGGAATGTTACTAGGAACATTATATAATAATAATATGGTAATTCACTAAAAAGATGTTAACAATTCTAATTATGAATGCACCTAACTACAGAATTTCATAATACATAAAGATTGAATGAAATGGAAAGAGAAATAGGCAAATGTACAATCATACTTAGTGATATCAACAGTCTTCTTTCAGTAATTGATAAGAGTAAATAGACAGTATATTGGTGAGGATACAGAAGAGAACGCTACCAACAACTTGACCTAATAGGCATATATAAATCAATCCACCAAATACCAACAGAATACACACATTTTTTGCAAGTGCACATGGAACATTCACTAAGATAGATCATATTCTGAGCCATAAAACAAAGCTTAACAAATTTAAAAGAATTGAAACCTACCAAGCACCCTAATGAAATTAAACTAGAGATCAATTATTGAAAACTATCTGGAAAACCCACCATTATTTGGGAGTTAAACAACACATTTCTAAATAAGGAATGAGTAAAAAAAGGAAGTCACAAGGGAAATTAAAAAACTCTCTCTCTATAGAACTGAATCAAAACAAAATCACTACGTATGAAAATATGCTTGGGGAAACTGATAACATGTTTAAATTGGAAGAGAAGAGAGGTCTCAAGTCAATTATCTAAGCTTCTACTTTATAACTACAAAATAGCAAATTAAACCTAAAGCAAACAGAAGAAAGGAAATATACCTTATGTAGAATAAAGAATTAGTTTCCAGAATATATTAAAAATATCAGCAAATCAATAAGAAAAGGGAAACTACCCAACAGAAAAAAAATCAAAAACATATGAACAGGTAATTTAAAAATATTAAGCACAAATTGCCAAGAAACATATTAAAAGTCTAAACTTCACCAGCAATCAGGGACCTGAAAATTAAAAATCAAATTAGACATAATTATATAACCATCAATAAGTAAAAAGTTAAAAATCTACAAAACTAAAATACTCATGAGGCTTTAGAGCAATATAAACTTTTATGCACTGCTGGTGCTACAACCACAGTAAAATTATTTAGTAAAATACTAAAGTTGAAAAGTCATACACATTATACCGGCAATTACACTTCTACATATATATTTCAAAAAACTCTTACAAATGCATACCAGAAAACAATTGCAAGAATGTTTGTAACAAATCCATTTGTAATTTTTAAAATGTTGAAAACAGGGTAATATTCATTAATAAGAAAGTAGATGAATGCATTGTGGTGTTTCTGTGCTACACAGCAGTAAAAATGAATATCACTCTCATATACCAACACAGATAAACTTCACAAAGTATTGAGAAAGCATAAGAGTGGGAGGTGAGAAGCAAGAAAAGAAAAGAGAGAGAAATTGTTGATGGCACCTATAGAAAATTGTTTAAAATATTTTATTCAAGTTCATTGATACATATTAATAAAACAATCCATCTAAAGTGTACAATGGTATTTGATATAATCACATAGTTGTGCAGCAATCATTTCAATCATTACTAGAACATTTTAATTATTCCAATAATAATAAACACAAAACAGAGAAACATAAAAAGCCCTGTGCCTTAACAATCACCTCTCAACCTCTTTATGCTTCCCCTGCCAAACAGAGCTGCTGTTCTGTTTCTATCTTTCTAATTTATATGTATTTATATTTCATACAGATGAAGTCAAACAATATGCAGTACCTTTTGTCTAGTTTCTTTCATTTAGTATATTTCCTTTTTTTTTTTTACCTATATAATGGAAGATTATAAATATATTACTATATAATACTTTCCATATTTTGCTTTGGTTATATTTTTGCCTGATAGTAACATGTAAAATCAACATACATTTGTTCAGTTTCAAAGAAAACAGTCTTATGTATGCAATATTACCCATACTTGCACTTCACACAAGGTTTCTCTATGCTATAGAGTCCCATGTTACATTTTTTAACTTTCCTTCTAGTGATAGACATGATCTTAGACTTTCCCTTTCAACCACTGTCATACCCATGTACTAGCACAGCTGGTTACCAACATTTTGATTTGCTTTCACCATTTGTATTCATTTCCAAAGATTTACAAACAACTCTTTTACCAATTCTGTACAGATTAACCCTCAGCTTTCCAGTTTTTACCTTCAGTCTATTTTCTGGTGACTCCATAAGTTTACACAATATACTTAGTTCCTAATAGCACAATCATACAGTATTTGTCCTTTTGTGTCTGGCTTGCCTTACTCAGCAATGTCCTCTAGGTTCAATGATGTTGTCGTATGCATCACAACTTCATTTCTTCTTCCTGTTGCATAATACTTCATAGTGTGTATACTCCACAATTTGTTTACCCATTCATCAGTTTATGGACACCTGTGTTGTTTCCATCTTTTAGCTTTCATGAATAAAGCTGCTTTGAAATTGGTATGCTGATATCTATCTGTGTCACTGCTCTCAGTTCTTCTGGGTGTATGCTTATCAGTGGTACAGCTGAGTCGCACAGCAAGTCCATACTCAATGTCCTTAAGAATTACCAGACAGTCCTCCACAGTGGCTGTACCATTCTACAGTTCCATCAATAATGAATAAGTGTTTCTCTCTCTCCACATCTTCTCCAATACTTGTAGTTTTCTGTCCAATATTCTATAGTCCCATATTCCTTGGGGTATACACATATTAGGTACAATTCCAGAGAAATGAATGATAAGCTCTAAAATCAGAATAGTTGTAATGTCTAGAATAGAGGAGAGGCATAGGGGTTAGTGTTCAGGGGCCAAAAGAGAGTGGATTTCAACTCTATTGGGAATGTTGTTGGTTTTCTTAAATCCCTTAAA
Organism: Dasypus novemcinctus; assembly: GCF_030445035.2. Lineage (NCBI taxonomy): Eukaryota > Metazoa > Chordata > Mammalia > Cingulata > Dasypodidae > Dasypus > Dasypus novemcinctus. The sequence continues at coordinate 51,301,531 of NC_080673.1, read as the reverse complement.
CAGAATAATAGGTTAAAAAATGTTTACTGTTTTTTGGGTTTTTTTCTTTAAATTTTTGGTACATCCTAAATATTTATAATGAATTTAATTAACCAAAAAGAGGCAAAGTCATGTGTTGAAAGGAGATGGGGAGAAAGGGGTAAGAATTTGGGGTTTTGGAGTTTTGATCTGTTAATGGTAAGGATGGGGCAAAAGAAAAATTATGCCCATGTAGAGGCAGTTGTAAGGGTCCAGCTGGACCTGGAAGCCACAGATTTAGGGAAATCACACTCTAACTAGCTGTGTGACTTTCTCAAGCAGCCCCCAACAGCCTGTTGGCAAAACACAGTTTAGTTTATGCAGTGCTTGGGTTTTGTCTGCTAGGGCGAGGGGTGAAGGCTGATGTCAAGAATGTCATATCAATAAAGTGAATGAAATGATATGATGGCTTGATGCTGGATGGACTCCAGAAAATCATGTCTTTACTGCTAATCCATTTCCTGTGGGTGTGAAACTATCGTGGGTAGGACCTTTTGATTAGATTACTTCAGTTAAGGGCCTTTCGATAGGTTACTTCAGTAAGGTGAGACTCAGGGTGGGTTATAATCCTTTTACTGGGATCCTTTATAAACGGAATGAATAGGGAGGAAGACACAGAGAGAAACCACCAGAAACTGAGGCAGAAAGCCCCAAAGCCAAAGCTCAAATGAACAGATGGAAGAAGCAAGATAAAGTCATGAAGCAGGCAGCTGAAGGCAAGACAGCCTGGAGGAGGAGGGAGAGCCCCAGCAGATGTGCCCAAGAGCTTTGCCATGTGAGGGAGGAGTCCAGGTGCACCCACAGCTGTCTTCCGGGTCAATAGCATGGCCAGATGAAGCCTTGATTTAGACAATTTCACAGACTCAGAGCTTTAAGCTTATAAGTTAATAAATCACCATTGTAAATGCCAACCTTTTTCTGGTATATTGCTTTTGGCAGCTCTTTGCAAACTAAAAGAAGTGAATTAGGGCTTTTAGGCTGAATAGGGAAGTCATTAAAGAGAGAACGAGACACCATATTGGAAGGTGAAAGGATTTCGTTCTAAGCAAGGGGAAGTTTCATGATATAGCCATTGGGTGAATGGGTGGCCAAAATGGGCTGGTGGTGGTCACTAGAGACAATAAGACAAAGAAATTATATACCAAGGTTGTTTGAAGGGGTTTTCTGATAGACGTTGAAATTGCCCAAGAGGATAGTAGGTAGAACCTGGGGACTAGGGAAAGATTATGTGCCTGGTAGAAAAGTATGAAACGACCATGAGTTTGACCAATGAGAGTGATAAAGAGGAAGTGGAGGTACAGTATAGCTAGACATCTGTCATCTCATCTGTAGTGAGTCCATAACAGCTTAGTGCTGCCCTTGGAGCACTAGAAATTGTAACCTTGCTCCAGGCTCTGTTCTTTGGACAGTCTACATTAGAGTAAGCAGCAGGGAAGCAGTGTCCACTAAGGTTTCCATTAAGGCAAAAGAACAGAGGAAATATCCTCTGAAGAAAGGGAATGGTGTAAGAAACTTTCTTTTTCATGGAAACAGGACACAGGGGATATTATATAAATATATACAATTCAAAAGTGAGCATGGGGAGATTGATTCATGACCAACTAAATTCAGAGGAAAACAGGAATTCTATTGTAGGCAAGGACAGATGTCAGGAGGCACTTAAGGTTTAGATAGTATCCTAGGATGTCATGGATATGTGGCATGGTGGGATTGGCTGGCCTTGGGTTCTAAATGAACATCTGGTAAAGATGTTTCCCTGACTTGTGCAGGCTGAGGCCCAGACAGGGAAGTTAGATGATGCTAAATACCTGTGGCTTTTGTTTAGTTTTCCAAATAGTGCTTTGATATGAAGTGTTGAGTGAATTATTATTTCCTATCTATCTCAACATAGAAACAGAATAATAAGTTTCTGTTAAGCTGGTGGTAGAGCTGTTCAGTAGCCAACACACAGAGCCTGCTCACTTCATAGCAGAGTTTTAAAACTTCCGAAGCCAGGATGTGATTCTGGTAAACAAGATATAATTCATGACGCCAAATCACTTAAAATCTATCTTAACACCTGGAACTTAAAAGATGGAATGTGGATGAACAAGACTTCAATAAACGCAACAAAAGGTAAAGTCAGGCATATGAGCCAGATGGGGATTTGCCCTAAATTCTCCAAACTTTTTCCTTGCTGGGAAATCTGGGCTACTTTGCAGGTCACCACACTATAGAGCCATTATAGTCAGAGTGGCCCTATTCTCAGTAACAGAAGATTAGTTTAATTTCACATAATCCAAAAGAAATAGAATTTTTTAAAAATTTCAGGAAAAAGGTTTCCTTTAGGTAAAATAGCATGAATTGGAAATTTTGATATTTTTACCTGAAAAGCAAGCAAGTACATATTTAAAGTAAAAAATATTCCTGGCTTCTCAAGAGGTACCCTGACCTGGCAGAGACTAATTCCCATCAAAGTAGTAGATAAGTGTACATGGATCAGGGTTTCCATTCATTAAAAAAAACAAAAAAAAACAAAAAATTGTATCAGGAGATAATTGAGTTCTTCTAGCTATAAGTATGCTTTTTTCTACCAATATTTAATTTAATCAGGAGCAAAGCTCAGAGCTGTCGGGTCCATTTCAATCAAGCTTCAGCTGCAGTGACTACCCACTGAAATAGCCCATGACAGTCCACTCACCTTTACCATGAGGAAGCAGCACATGGACTGAGGCAGACACAGAAGACCAACAGATTTAGTAAGGGACTTTTCAGGTTTTGTCACTCGAAATTGATTCCTGGATTTCCAGCATCTGCATCACCTGAGAGCTTTTTAGAAATGCAGAACCTTAGGCCACACCCAGATCTATTACACTAGAATCTGCATAAGTGACCCCTCTGCACATCCAAGCATGAGAAGCACTTTAAGACATCAAGGACCACCCAGATTCTAGGCTGATCAATTGGAACATGTGAATACGGAGTTCTGCCACATAAAAAGCCAGTACGGGCTAGACACCTATGTCACTTAACCAGATTTTCTAGACTGATGCCAAACAAGGGCTTTCATGGATCCCCACCTGGATTTCAGTCTTTCCAGCCACTGGCTCATGTCTTATCCTCAGCACCTCCAGTCTGCCCATGATCTCAGAATCTGGGTCCTCTGCCTAGAGCCCTTGTTGCCCTCTTACCCTCCCACACACCTACAAGTTGACTTGCTTGTGATAGATTCTTGCCATTGACCAGCTCTGACCCAGCCTAGAATTCTGTTTTCATATCACAACTCCCTTTCATCTTTTTTCTCCCAAGCCTTCACTTTGCTGCCTGACCCTTGGAAATCCACTCCTGGCACTGTCAGATCAAAATACCTCAATGGCTAAACAAAGCCAATTCATGGTATGCCAAATTTCAGAAGGTGTTGGAAATTGGGGAGGACAGTTAGCTGGCAGCATACCATAAGAATTAGGGCCCTCATTGTGACTTGAGCAATGGAAGAAATTGTATCATTGATGTGGAGACAGTGGCCACGGTAGTTGCTGAGGGTAGGGAGAGAGAAGAGATATGATGTGGGAGTATTTTCCGGACTTGGAGTTGTCCTAAATGATATTTCAGGATCAGTGCTGACATTATATATCCTGCCATAACCTACCGAATGGACTGGGGGAGAGTGTAAGCTACAATGTAAACTACAATCCATATGGTGCAGCAGTGCTCCAAAATGTATACACCAAATACAGTGAATGTGCCACAATGATGAAAGAGGTTGTTGATGTGGGAGAATTGGGGATGGGGTGGGTATATGGGAACCTCTTATATTTTGTAATGTAATTTTTTGTGTGTTCTATGTATCTTTATAAATAAAGACAATTTAAAGAAGAATTAGGGTCTTAATGTCATCAAAAGAAAGATTGTCTAGAGTATAACAATTTGCTGAAAATATCTGCACTGAGGGTTTTAGGGAGCACAGCACTTCCAACTGTTGTAATACAAGGAAAAAGGAAGGGGAGAGAGGGTAGAGACAAGAAATGAGAATAAATTCATTACCATACAATTGACCAGCATTTCAAACTTCCCTTTTCTCCCAGTGGCCACTAAATCCCAGGAGGCTCTGCTAATATCCTATACAATCTCCTTAGAATTCTGTCTCCACCACTGTTTTGGATACTTGTTTTAATGAATAGTAGGCACATTTTTCTGAGTACTCATTGTGTGCCTTTTCTGAGTTCATATCTGTGCCAGCACTGTGTTATCACTTCATATGCACTAACTAAATTAATTTTTGTAACAACTATATGAAGTAACTTCAGTTTAACAGGTGAAGCTCTAAAGGTTTAAAAGTAATTTGTTCTAAGACTCAATTAGTAATTGGAGAAATAGGGATGTGAACTTGAGTTTTTCTGATTCCAGAGCCCTTTTGCTGTTCTACTTGCCACACACTTTTTAATTTCATTGTACAAAAATTTTAAGCTTTTATTATCCCTTCATAAATTATGGCAGAGGGGTAGAGCGAAAGGTAGGATGTCTAGGGGGTACTTATTTATTTATGCTGTCCTGTCCTTATTTAAATTATTCTCTTTCTTAAAATAAAACCACCTAGAAAACCTAAAACCTATCAATAGAGCATTTAACACCCACCTACCCAGACCCACAGGCAGGACAGGGAAATGACAGATCCTTTTACAATGCTATTCATAATACCTTATGTGATTAAGACACACCCATCTCTGGCTCTTTTACTAGGTCCTGGTGTGAGTATACTTTCAGCAGATGAGCTAGCATGAAAAAAATTCAAAATCATTGAAGTATGAAAATAGAATCCAGTAATTTAACATATCCAGTTCTGCAGACCCAGCATTCTGGTGGGGTGCAAATTTCTTCCTTTGCTTCTCCGAACCATTGGATTCCCTTTCAGAGTCCTAGTCAGGAAATAAATCCAAATCACAACGACCACTAAATGACCACTAAACCTTGCTAAATCTTGATATTCAAAAGGAGGGAACACACAGCAGCAATGTGGAGATCTCAGTTCAACAAGAGAGGGGCTATGTGTTTGGTTCACCATGAATCAGAGGTCAGTCTGCTGCTCACTTGTTTCAATTCAAGATAAGAACAGTGTTGCTCACTACTTTGTAAAAAGTGAAAGAGGAGGGCCTTGCCTCAGTACTGGGTCACATCTGAACCAGAATTTAAACAGTTTCCAACAGTGACCTGCAGTGCTGCGCAGGAGCACTTTGACAAAATTGGGACTAGAGCTAGCCAGTTATCTGGCTGGCTAGATTTTCTTCTGTGTCAGTCAGCAGAAATGAAACCATTCTGAAAAATTACAAAGTAAAGATGTAAAACCATGACTGATTTACTTTCAATCTTCTCTTTGCAAACAGTTTGGATGATATGTCCATCTATCACACTCTTTAAAATTTGGGGACAAAATGCTTTAACAGAACATAAATTTCAAAGATTGTAAAGAAACTCAGGGTCATCTAAGAGATGAGAACACTGAGGTCAACAGAGGACTCCATGTACCCATCTTGCTGGACTTTGAGATGCTCTTTTGTTCTATGTCAAGGTTTTTACTCTTCTCTTCTCTGTCTGACACTCTTGGTTGCTTCTCACATGCCATTCAAGGCACAGGGAATTTGAGATGTTCCAGAAAAGACTGAAGTTTCATGATAAATGCCTATAACTACTTCAAGCTACTAATTGGAATTTACTTATATTAACAAAGCCTTGTAAAATCCAGTTTTGAGCCCCAAATATACTCTCTTTAAAAAATGTTATCACAGAAAAAGTTTTTAAAAATGGTATAAGAGGGTGATTACTACATGTGTAGGGATTTTTAAATTCCTTTCTCTGCCATCTTCTCAAAAACTAGGGGCATGAGTTTATTGTTAATACCTACTTTTTTTCTGATGCTTTTATTCAAACAAACTTCCTATGTTAAATATTATGACACAAGTGGTCATATATAGAAATAAATTTAATTTTGTTGGAGTTGATTCTTTTTTTCATATATACCAATAAGAGGACTTTTACAGAAGTGCTACCTCAGCATGTCAAACATTTAAAAGTCTTTATACATACCATTTTATATATATATATATATATATATATATCACAAGCCAGTTTAATACCATATGGTTTAGCAAAAGTAAAATTGAAACTTTGATTATATCTGCAGGACATTTCTAATATAGACATCAGAAGGTATTAATTCAAGGAACTGACTGAATTCCTTATGATGATTCATTTCAGGTTCAAATTAGTATTGACTAAATTATCTATAGTTTCTGATGATGAATTGCTCATTTTCTTTGGCAATTTAAAATTTCAAAGTAAGATAGATAAGGAATTTAATTAAAATGTTATCTTCAGCTTTTTATTCTGACAGGCAAGAATAAGTGTATATCTGCAGTTATTATAATTTCAGTTTAGCTCTCCAGAGGAGTTTATAAAGAATGCCTGAGGTTGTCGTCAGTGAATATGATATGGAATAACTAAATTTTCTCACTCTTACTGCCCACTGCATACAGATAATGCTCTTAATTCCTTTCACTACAAGCAGTCCTCTTAGTCCCTAAAATGTGTACACAAACACGCTTTTTATCTTAAAATATTTACTCAGTAAAACTATCCTAAAATGAGAGTAAAAGCAAACAATATGTAATGTAAAATAAGGAAAACAATTCATTTACTAAATTTAGATTGGGCAAGATATCTACAAAAGCCTAGGACCAGCAATGAAGATCATGGCCATTGCTTCACCAGCAAATTTCATTTAGTATTTCTCTAGTGCGTTTCATGGAACTAGAGAAGATCATGGACTGATTTTACACATCTCCCCTATAGTATGGGTTAATCTTCTGTGATAAGCTTGAGTATATGAAATATTAGCCCTGAGACAGTAGGGTGATATAAGCCAAATTTTATGGAAAAAAATGTATCATTAATCTATGCCTGAGTACTGAATGAAACAAGCTGTATAGACTTTCCTTCTTCCTTCCCATCCTCTCAATCTCAGGCTGAAGCTCTCCAAACATTTTGGATTTCTTTGACCTAGGGTATAAGGACAAGTAAGGAGAGGAAATCCCATGACCATTAATTCATGTGACACGTATTTATTAGGTAGCTATCATGGAGAGAAAAGTTTCCTTTTACATTCTGTCCTAGGCAGAATACTAATTTTCAGTCCTTATTTAGCATAAACAATATAGCTCCTATTTTCCACCCCTTCTTTTTAGCAATTCCTGACTCTTTTCCCCTTACTGAACTACACTGGAATTTCTTCACCAGTGTCTGTTCTCTTGTCTGGCAAGTTAAGAAAACTTGACTTTGATTGATTGACTATTTCTTGTTGTTGTTCTATTGTCTCTCTTTCACTCTTTGACACTGTTCATACACTATGCATGTCTGAAACTGTCTCACAAGGTGTTTATCAATATGGTAATATGGAATGGGAGAAGTTGCATAACAACCAAGCCAAGGTCCACAGGAAGGAGGAATACAGTAAGGATTAGAGTGGACTTAATGATATTCTATTCATGAACTACTGTGGTTAATAATCGAGAAAATGTGGCATTGGTGTGGAAAAAGTGGCCATGGTGGCTGCTGGGTGTGGGGAATGGGAGGAAGAGATGAGATGTGAAGGCATTTTCGGGACTTGGAGTTGTCCTGGGTGGTGCTCCAGGGACAATTGCCAGACATTGTATGTCCTCTCATGGCCCACTGGATGGAACGTGGGAGAGTGTGGGCTATGGTGTGGACCACAGGCCATGGGGTGCAGCGATGCCCAGAGATGTACTCACCAGATGCAATGGATGTGTCATGATGATGGGGGAGAGTGTTACTGTGGGGGGAGTGGTGGGGTGGGGGCGGTGGGGGTGAATGGAGACCTCATATTTTTTTAATGTAATATTTTTTAAAAAATGAATAAATTGAGTAGAGTTTGAAAAAAAAAACAAAGTAGTTAAGAGATAGATGATAAGTATAGACTCTTTGGCAATTTACTTAGCCACACTCTCCCTTAATTTCCTCATCTATAGACTGGATAAATGGTAGTGGATTGTGTTGAGCATTAAATAAATTAATGTATGAGAAGATTTTAGATGTCCAATTTTTAGACAAGCTGGTCCAAGCTGACTAAAGCCTATCTCTCCTGCAATTAGAAGTAAATACAAAAACCAAGTTACCTATAGACTCTAAAAACAAACAAAAGCAGGAAAATTGTGGAATGGTGTTAAAACTTGGAAAAAATACACCATATTGGGGTGAAGTTTTCACCTTTTCCTCTGTTTTTCTTATGGTAGTACCTATTTGTTAAAATGGACCACAAAACAGACATCAATAAATTTAAAAGAATTGAAATCATATAAAGTATGTTCTCAGACCATAATGATGTTAAACTAGAATCAAAACAGAAAATATCTGGAAAAATACAAGTATTTTGAAATCAGGTAACATACTCACAAAGGTAACTAAAAAATAATTTGAATTATGAAAATTAAAATATGACATATTGATATTTGAGGCATTCAGATAAAGTAGTGCTTAAGTGGAAAACAGAGAACACTTCTATTAGAAAGAAAAACATTCACTAATCAGTGATCTAAGTGTCTATATTGCTTCCATATTAGGAAACTAGAAAGTGTACAATAAACTCAAAGCAAGCAGAAGTAAGGGATTAATAAATGTAAAAGCAGATATCAATTCAATGGAAAATTAAAACTACTGGGAAAAATCAAGGAAACCAAAAGTTGATTTTATGAAAAGATAAAACTGATAAACCTCTAGCCAAACTGACCAGAAAAACAGAAAGAAGATGTAACTTACCAATATCAGGAATGAAGGAGGGAACATTACAGAATCCGGACATTGGAATGATAATAAGGAAATATTCTGAACAATATTATAAAGATAAACAGAACAACTTAGATAAAATTGACCAATTTTTTGAATGACACAAACTACCAAATTTCACTCAAGAAGTATTAGATAACCAAATTATCCTGTACCTATTACAGAAATTAAATTAGTAGTTAAGAGCCACAAAGGAAACTTCGAACCTAGATGGATTCCCTGGTGAATCATAACAAAAATTCAAAGATAAAATAATAAACATATACAAACTTTTACAGAAAATAGAAGAAGGACCATGTCCCTATATATGTTTGAGTCCAGCATTACCCGGATACCTTGATACCAAAATAGACAAAGGTACATTAAGAAAAGAAAAATACAGACCAATGTCTCTCATGATTGTAGAAGAGAAAAATAAATAAAAATCATCAACCAAAGCTATTAGAAAATCTATTTGAATGATACATAAAAAGGAAATATATCATGACCAAATGGGGTTTATCCCAGGAATTAAAAACTGGTTTGATATTTTAAAAAATCAATGTAATTAAACATATCATCAAATTAAAGAGAAAAGCATATGATTATCTGAAGAGATGCAGAAATGGCATTTAAAAATATTCAATATCCATAAAATAAGAACTTTTATCCATAAAATTTTAAAACTCCCAGCAATTTAGAAAGAGAATGGAAGTACCTTAACCTTATAATAGTCATCTACAAAATTTCTACCTTTACCTTCATACTGAATTATAAAAGTATGAATACATTCCCTAATATTGGCAATAAAGCAAGGATGTCCAAACTCATCTCTCTTTTTTGAAATCATTCTAGAGGATATGCCAATGAAATAAGGAAAGGAAAAGAAGTGAAAGGCACACAAATTGAAAAGGAAGACATAAAGCTGCCTCTGTTTTATTTTTTTTTACATAAAAACTCCCAAAAATATGTACAAAAAAACCCTAGAAATAATGAGTTTATCAGATTTGCACAATACAACGTCAATGTACAAAAGCCAATTCTGTGTATACCCAAAAGATTTGAAAGCAGGAACTCAAATGGATAGTTGCTCATGAAAGTTCATAGCAATTGTCAAAAGATGGAACCAACCTAAGGGTCTATCAACTGATGAATGTATAAATAAGATGTAGTATACACCTACAAAAGAATACTATTCAGCTGTAAGATAGAATGAAGTTCTGAAACATGCAACAACATGGATGAACCTTGAAGAGATCATATACAATCAAATAGGCCAAAAAACACTAAAGCACAAATATTGTATGATCTGACAGGAAATACTTAGAATAAGCAAATTCATAGAATCAGAAACTAAAATATAAGTTATCAGGACAAGGATGAATATAGAGAATGGGGAGTAAATGCTTAAATTGTATGGATTTTCTTTTTCTCAATTGCCATTAGTAAGAACCACCAGAAAGAATTTTCTTTCAGCTGGCAAGGCCAGCAATATACCTTCACTTCCCTGCCTCAGGGGTATATCGATTCTCCAGCCCTATATCATAATAATGTCTGCAGGGAACTTGATCTTCTCTCCTTCCCACAAGACATCACGCTGGTGCATTATATTGATAATATTATGCTGATTGGACCTAGTAGGCAAGAAGTAGCAATCATTCTAGACTTATTGGTAAGGCATTTGTGTGAAAAAGGATGGGAGATAAATCCAACAATAATACAGCAGCCTTCCACCTTGGTAAAATTTTTAGTTTTTCACTGGTGTGGGGCATGTTGAGATAAAAGTGAAGGATAAGCTATTGCACCTGGCCTCTCCTACAACCAAAACAGAGGTCTATTTGGATTATGGAGATAATCCTCATTTGGGTTTGCTACTTTGGCCCATTTACCGAGTGACTTAAAATGTTTAGTTTTGAGTGGTGACTAGAACAGAAAGAAACTCTGTGATAGGTCCAGGCTGCTGGGCAAGCTTCACTGCCTCTTGGGCAATATGACCTAGCAGATCCAATGGTGCTGGAAATGTCAGTTTCAAATAGAGATTCCATTTGGAGCCTTTGGCAGGCCCTTATAGAAGAATCACAAAGCAGACACCTAGGATTTTGGAGCAAAGCCCTGACATCTTCTGCAGATAACCAGTCTGATTTTGTGAAACAGCTTTTGGCCTGCTACTGGACCTTAGTAGAGACTGAACACTTAACCATGGGCCACCAAGTTACCATGAGACTGGAGTTGCCTTTCATGAAGTGGGTATTGTCTGACCCTTCAAACCATAAAGTTGAGTGTGCACAGCAGTACTCCACCATAAAGTGGAAGAAGTATATAGGAGATAGGGCTCAAGCAGGCATAAGCAAGGTCCATGAGGAAGTGGCCCAAATGCCCATGGTCACCACTCCTACCACATTACCTTCTCTTTCCCTGTCAATAGCTATAGCCTCTTGGGGAGTTCCTTACCATCAGTTGACTGATGAAGAGAAAACTTGGGTCTGGTTTATAGATAGTTCTGCACAATATGAGGTACCACCCAAATGTGAACAGATGCAGCACTGCATCCCTTTTTGAGACATCCCTGAGACAATGGTGAGGGCAAATCCTCACAGTGGGCAGGACTTTGAGCAGTGCACCTTGTTGTTCATTTTGCCTGGAAAGAGAAATGGCCAGAGGTGCATTTGTACACTGATTCATGGGCTGTTGCCAATGGTTTGGCTGGATGGTCAGGGACTTGGAAGGAGCATGATTGAAAAATTGGTGACAAAGAGGCTGGGGAAGAGGTATATGGATAGACCTTTCTGAATGGGCAAAAAAAAAAAATTATGAAAATATTTGATGCTCACTAGAGGGTGACTTCAGCAGAAGATTTTAAAAATTAAGTGGATAAGATGATCTTTTCTGTGGCTAGCACTCAGTCTTTTTTCCCAGTCACTCCTGTCATTGCCCAATGGGCTCATGAAAAAATTGGTATGGTGTTAGAGATGGAGGTAATGCATGGAGTCAGCAATATGGATTTCCCCTCAATATGGATTTCGCTGACTTGTCTACTGCCACTGCTGAGTGCCCATTCTCCCATCAGCAGAGACCCACACCTAGTCTCCCTGATATGGCACCTTTCCCCAAGGTAATTAGCCTGCTACTTGGTGACAGGTTGCGTACATTGGACCACTTCCATCATGGAAGGAGCAATGATTTGTTCTAAGTGGGATAGACACATACTTGGATATGGGTTTGCCTTCCCTGAGCACAATGCTTCTTCGAAAACTACCATCTATTGCCTTCTAAATGTCTTAGCAGTCACCATAGTATTCCACATAGAATTGCTTCTGATCAAGGAATCCACTTTCCAGCAAATGATGTGGAGGAATGGGCACATACTCATGGAATTTCCTGGTTAAGCTTACTATGTTCCCCATCATCCTGAAGCAGCTAGATTGATAGAATACTGTAATGGCATTTTGAAGATTCGTTTATGGTGCCAACTTGGTGGCAATACCTTGCAGGACTGGGGAAATGTTCTCCAGGAGGCTGTGAATGCTCTAAATCAGTGTCCACTCTATGTTGCTGTTTCTCTCATTGCCAGGATTCATAGGTCCAGGAGTCAAGGGTTGGAAATGGGATTGGCACCACTCACTATTACCCCTAGCAATCCACTAGGAAAATTTTTACTTCCTGTACCTACAACATTAAGGTCTGTTGGTCTACAGGTCCAAAAGAAGAAGTGCTTTCACCAGGGAACACAATGAAGATTCCATTGAACTGGAATTTAAGACTACCATTTGGACACTTTGAGGTCCTCATGTTGCTGAATCAACAGGCAAAGAAGGGAATTACTGTACTGGCTGGATGATTGATCCTACCTATCAAGGAGAAATAGTACTGCACCTAAACAATGGAGGTAAAAAAATAAATTTGCATGGAATACAGCAGATCCTCTAGGAATTCTCTTAGTATTACCATGCCCTGTGATTATAATCAAAGGAAAATTGCAACAATCTAATCCAGGCAGGAATAACAATGGCCCATAATCTTCAGGAATGAAAGTCTGGGGAACCTCGGCCACCTGAGGTGCTTGCTGAAAGTAAAGGGAACATGGAAAGTGTAATGGAAGAAATTAGTGATAAATATGAACTTTGACCATGTGACCTCTTAGAGAAATGAGGACTGTAATGGTCATGAATATTTCTTCCTTGTTTTGTTATGAGTATGTTTGTATAAATACATAAAATGAATATCCTTGTTTTTTTCCCTAAACTTTCTCCTTATCATTTGGTATAAGTTGTATTAGTTTCATGTCATAGTATTTAAGGATGTCAAGTTAAGAGTGACTATTATCCAAGGACTTGCATCCTATTCTGGAGGGATTTAGTGTGCTTCCAGTTTTACACAGGACAGTTCAATATTGTTAGGTAGACGTATATAAAATATGTGTGTGTATGTGTATATATATGCATATAAGTTATTTTAATTTAGAGACTAAGTATAGTTTAAGGTGATGTGTATGACTGCCATGTTGACAAGATGTGGACTGTAATGGTTAGGCTAATGTGTCAACTCAGCCAGGTAATGCTGCTCAGTTGTTCGGTTAAGCAAGTACTGTACTAATTTATTCAAGGGCATTTCATAGACATTATTCACTAGTAAGTTGATTGCATAGATTGCTAGTTATATCTACAATCAACTGAGGAGCTTGCCATCAGCAATGAGTGATGTCTCATACAATCAGCTGAAGACCTTAAAAGGGGAAGCGATTTCAGCATTCAGAGAGAATTCCCATCTCTACTTTAGATTGCCAGTGTCTTCCAGGGAACTCATCAAGGACCTTCATTTGAATCCCTGGTTTGCAGCCTGCTCTATAAAATTTGCACTTGTGCATACCTTGTGATACACTTTTATACAATCTCATACTATTGACAGATATCTCCTGTCAGTTCTGTTTCCTTAGAGAACCCCAATATATTTCACCAATTGTAGCAAATGTACCACACTAATTCAAGGTGTTATTAATAGGATGGTATATGGGAATGCTGTATTTTTTTTACTGAATTTTCTGTAAACCTGAAATTTTTCTAAAAAATTAAAAAAGGAAATACCAAAGAATAAAATGTCAGTTTTATATTTATCAACTAATAATGAAAAATGGGAAATTGAAAAAATTTTAAATGTGCTATTTATTGTAGCACTAAAAAGAATCAAATTCTTAGGATTACATTAAGTAAAATATATACACAATCTGTATGCCATAATCTATAAAACATTGATGAAAAGAATCAAATAAGATCTAATTAAATGGACAGATTTATCATGTTTCCAAACTGGAAGAATCATTATTGTTAAGATGTCAATTCTTCCCAAACTGTTCTATAGATTCAAAATAGTCCCAATAAAACTCTAAGTAGGACTTTTTTTGGTAGATAGCAACAGGAAGTCGATTCTACAATTGATAAGGAAAGGCAAAGGAAGAAAGACATCCAGAACAGTTTTGAAAAAGAAGAAAAAAATTGGAGAACTCACACTACCTGTGTCCAAAACTTACTATCAAAGTATACAAGACATGGGAGAAAGAAGTGGCAGAGAACAACAGAACAGAGATACTACATTCATACACAGTCAATTAATTTTTGACAATGGTGCAAAGGCAATTCAATAGAGAGAAGGAAGACTCTTTTAACCATATGATGCTAAAGCAATTGAATACTCGTGCACACACATACAAAAGAATCTTCACCTACACCTGTCATCTCATACAATTAATGCAAAACAGATTATAGATGCAATTGTAAAATCTAGAACTATGAAATTTCTAGAGGAAAATATAAGAGAACAACCTTAGTGACCTTGGGTTTGGCAAAAATTTCTTAAGGATGATCTAAAAAGTATGATCTGAAAATGAAAACAATGTATAAATTTTACTTCATTCAAACGAAAAACTTCCATTCTGTGACTCTATAAAGATAATGAAAAAACAAGCCAGAGAATGGAAAAAATATTTGCAAAACACATATCTAATAAGAGATTCAAATACAGAAGAGTTAGAGATCTCTCGAAAGTCAATAATTAAGAACAAACATTGAAAAAATGGGCAAATGATTTGAACAGACATTTGACCAAAGAAGATACATAAAAAGCATAGATGATAAGTAAGTACATGAAAAGATGCTATGTCATTAATCATCAAGAGAAGGCAAATTAGAACCACAGTGAACTATGACTAAATAGCTAATAGAATGGCTATAAGAAATTTTGAAAAATTGACAATATCAATTTCTGGCAAGGATCTAGGCCAACTGGATCTTTCATATATTGCTGGTGAGAATGCAAAAATAGTGTGACCACTTTGGAAAGGCATCTGCTAGTTTTTTACAAAGCTAAACATTCACATACCATATGATTTATTACCACTTGTAGTTATTTACCCCCCAAAAAGGAAACTTACATTCACAAACAAAAATGGACATGCATGGTTTTAGTGGCTTCTTTTATCACTAAAGCTTGAAACAACCCCAAAACTTCTTCAAATGGTGAATGGATAACCACATTATAATATATCCATAAAATGGAATAGTATTCAGCTATAGAAAGGATTACTGATATCCACAACATCTTAGATGAATCTCAAGAGCATTATTGTAAGTGAAAGAAGGCAACCACACATACTGTATGATTCCATTTATATGGCATTCTGGAAAAGACAAAATTATAGGAATAGAAAACAGATCAGTGGTTTCCAAGGATTAGAGGTGGGAGGGTGACTATAAAGAGGAAGTAAGGGGGAAGTTGTAGGGTGATGTAACTGTTCCGTATCTTGATTGTGGTGATGGTTACATAATCATATGCATTTGTCAAAACTCATAGAACTATACACCAAAAACTGAATTTTACTGTATGTAAATTTTAAACAGGGAATAGAAAAGCAAACAAAAATGATTTAGTAAATGGCCAATGAATAATACTACATTATTAATTTTAACTATATTTACTCTTATTAATATTGCTAGACAAGTGGGAAATATAATGAGATAGGTACAATTGGAATGATTTGATTATAAGCAATATGGACATAATCAATATGTATATGGCACATGAAAGGAGGCAAACTGAAATTCACTGGATAAAGGCGCTATAAGGACAAATTGAGACAGAAATATTGATTTATTGAGTAAGAGGCAAATAGCCCAAATCAATAAGACTTAAATGATAAACTAAAGTTTGACCTGAACATGTATCAATACATAATAAGTACTCCTTTAGGGCTGGGGTGTGAGGTAGAGAGACAGGTTTCTATGGAGAGGCACTGCTCAGCAACGTGATTATCCAAGTCATAAATCGGGAAGGGATATGCAAATTAAGGTCAGTCCACGGAGAAAGAGTTCAGGCAGACGTTCTGGGAATCGGGCACCTAGAACCCTGGGATTGCAATGCCGGGCTCCTGACTCTGAGGGATACAGGAGTAAGAACTAAGAACTCATCCAGAAAACCAGCCAGACACAGAAAACTGATCTGGAGATTGCTCCTATAGGCTGGTGCTCCTTGCCTGAATCCATCCCACCACTAAACCAGACACCAGTGTGGAGGTGAGCACTTTTCTTTTATTCCCTTTGTGGGTTTTTGGTGAAGTCTTACAGGATGGAGTAAGAAATGCAGGAAAGAGCCATTAACATAGTGTGTGGCTGGGCTTTCATTAGCTCTTTGTCAGGCTCACATTCTACCAATGGTGAACAAGGGACAGAACCTAAAAGAAAACAAAATAATAAATAACAAAATAGCAAAATAATTAGAGGTGGTAAGATAAGTATCTCAGGAGATATATGGGACTACTTCATTGAGGAAATGATATTTGATCTGTCTTTAAGAGACATATGTATACATCAAAAATCTGAGAGTAATCAAAGGGAGAGGAAGAGAAGAGTGAGCAGGAAATGAAGGGGGTAAGAATGAGAGAAAGGCCATAGGGAAAATAATATTGCAAATGAAAGGAACAATGCAAACAAAGACAAAAATCTAATAATAAGGGATATGCATAAGTAACAACTAACTGGCCAATCTGACAGGAGCAGAGTGCATGGAGAAGCTGCAGGAGGTGGGTTTACTGTCACTAAATAAAATAATTCACAGGGAGGCGAAAGTGTTCAAGCTCCGCATTTTAGATGTGGTGTTTGTAAACAGGGGAATAGGACAATGTGTACTACTGCTTCTTGGAACTGTTAGTTCATAGCTTAACTCAATTAATCAAATATTAATTGAGCATATTTCATGCATAGCAGCATGCAAAATGCTTTGAGGAATTAAAAAATAATATGTCACTGTGCCTCTAAGTGAGGTTTACGTTATGGATAGCAGAATCCAGAACATCCATAAGAAAAAAGTAGTTTTAATAAAAGGATTAATGACTATGCCTTTGAGTGTTGGACTCTAGTGTTCAGAATCAATAAGTACATTCTGAATATTTAGCATTTACAATATTCTTTGCTAGATATTATAATGTGTATAATCTAATTGAAGCTTTTTTCCTTTTTTCTTCCTTCCTCCCTCTCTTCTGCCCTTCCTTTCTAGAACTCATGTCTAAAGCTGCAGCTCCATACTAATCAGTGTACAAGTCAAGAGAGAAACGAGATAGAGACCGTGATGTGAAATGCAATTTAAAAATCCTATTTTAGAGATGGGTCAACTGAATTTGAGACTAGTTAGAAAATTTATCCAGGGTCACACAGGTAACAAGTTAGGGAGTTGAGATTTCATTTAGGCCTCAAAACTGTAAAACCATTGTTTTTACACTGAGCAAAATATTACTTCACAAAAATCACAATTTGTAGAGATTAAAAGACTTTCCATATGTTGAGAAATATGTCTTGAAAGAGGAAACAGTACAGTTCAATATCTTGTCAGACCACCTGTTCCCCGGAGGCCAATTCATTTTAAGATAGGTGATTATTCAATCTGAATGGTATGTTACCATTTCTGTTTTTCTCTCTACTTTCATGCTTCCATTCCATGTTGATACTTTTTCTTTCTTTTCTTTAGTGTAAGCATTTTCAATTAAGATTTCTAATTAGATTCCATATTTGAAACATATCTCTAGTAGAAAGCAAATGGCAAAAGTTGTAATTAAAGGGCAGCCATCTCTGGCTTTCTGGGAATGAAGCAAGGTGTCTTCTTTTTAAGTTATGAAATCCTAGAGAATTTTTCAAATCTCCCCTAACTTTGGTGAAAGATGCTGAATTGATCTAAAACAGTCAATGCCCTTTCCAATACACATGTTGAGAACCCCTTTTCTGGAATCAGGCTAGCTTAACTTTGGGTCCTTGAGAATTATTGCTGCAAATGTAAAATCTCCACATTTTATATAAGATCAAATCATTCTTTAAATGCCTTGGACAGTACATCAAGTCATTTGTCTTTCTTTAAGAATTTTTGTAGGTGCTTAAATTGTAAGAATTTTTCAAATCAGGGAGAATAAGCATTTTCAGTGAAAAGGAATGAATCAGGGCAATATTTTCTATGGTTTTCCTCTGTCTATTTGACTTAAGAGGACAAATTTACTAATGATGCTACTGAAATTATTTAGTAAGCTCTTATTCCAGTGCTCCCTATGGCACTGAAGGCTATATTTTCACATGTAAAATGTAATCAGTATCTGAAGCACTTAATCATATACTTCAAGTCAAGAAAACTCTTCTGCCTGAAAAAGGTAAATCATTGAAGTAAACAGATTTTTTTCTTTTTTTGGGCTTGAATCATCTGGATTCTAGAAAATTCTCTAAAGTCATTTAATGTGCATAATCATAAAACAGGTCAGGTTACATAAAAGAAGAGAAGCCTCAGAAGTAAAAGGAATCTCTTAGAATGCATATTCCCAAGAAAGAACTCATTATAACATTTCCAAGTGTAATCTGAGAAAATCATTTTTTTAAAATATTGTTATACAGACATATATATGCATATATTTAAACTGCAGAACTTCTAAACACCTTTAATATGTTAATGAGCACTTAAACATCTGGAGAGTATTGCAGTTCTAAGTTTTCTGGCCTCAAACCTTTTCATACAGAATGTGTTATGGAATTACGGTCTGAGGAATGAACACATTGAGGAGTTTTCTGCCCAGTTATCAGACTTTTGTGCTATACTTAGACAGGAGATGACAGGAAAGGGAGGGTAAGATTTGAAAACATCGATATTCAGGAGACCAGGAGAGAAAACCAGATGATATCGCCCAGAAATGCCATGGCGGAAAGTGTCCCGTCAGGCTGGTCCAAAGGCACTGACCATGGATGCCCAGTAGGACTAGGCCAGGGCCCCTATTCCCCCTCATCCCATAATCTCCCAGTTTCAGCTTATATCTCTTTCCATTTCTGTGCCTTTGTTATAGGCACACCAGAGAGATCAGGCTGGGGCTATGGGAGGCCTCCCTTGGGCCAGGACCCAGTGGATGGAGCAGGGGCCAGGGGCCTGCCAGGGCACGTTGTTTGTGGAGGTGCTGTCTGCCTGCCTAGTCCTCTGTGTTTCTAGCCAGCCCAGCACCATCAGGATTCATGGCTAAGCCGATGTGGTGCTGCCCAGGTGGGGACAGGCCAGGCACTGAGCACCAGGGCATCCTCTGGGACACCTGCCATCACCCATCATCTTGTCCCTCGTCGCCTGACCAGCCCTCCTCCCAGACTGTTGCCCTTTGACACAGTCTGGATTTAATAACGTCACACAGGCATTTAATATAAACTGAAAAACAAAAAGAAAAGCCACACTTTTGTTTGTTCCTGTCTGTATTCAGTGCTGTTCCATCTGCCTGGTACTTTTCCCCTCACACTTCAGGTCTTACTTTCAATGTCATCTTCCAGAGAAAGACACTCTGTTTGCCCGGTCCACAGCAGATTCCTCCCTTGTCCTCCATAATTTTTGCCATAGGAGCCTGCTCTTTCTCTTCATAGCATTTACCAGTTTTTCTTTATGTATTGATATTTCATGTCTCCCCCACTAGACTATAAACACCACGTGGTCAGGAATGGACTGTAACTGTTCAATTCTGTAAAATCACCAAATGCTCATAGGTGTGTACCTGCCAAGCAACAGGGTCTTAATGAATATTTGTTGAATTAATAACAAATAATAAGGATAAATAATTAGTTTACCCTTTCACATTTATGTCAAGGTCTATTCTGACTAAAACACTCAAAATTGGTTTAATGCCTATCTAGAAATTAATTTCTTTTTAGAATATGATTAATGATCTATAACACTCAGTCACACATAACTTAAGACAACAAATCGGCATTTTTAAGCTATTTAAAAATAATAGGGGCTATAAGCTTGAATTAATCATTGGCCTAAGTGAATATTATGCATTAATTACTGAGAATCACATTGTACCTGCTTTCTTGTTGTGTTCCTCAAAACAGTTCTGTCCTTTGATTATTGCTTTGATGATTTCAGAGCTCTGTAAAGGACAAAAGGACAAAATGTTATGATTTGGTATCTCACTGGGAAATTCTCTTACTAAAGAACCCCTAAGTAAATATTTAGTATGTTTGTAATGTCCATCATTTCAACCTTGGGAACTTATCATCAGTGCAAGATCTATGGAACATAGTTATTTCTTTTCTATGTGCCATATTACTCTGCTTCTTTCAGCTCACTGAGCTGACCTAGAAGGAATTATAACTGATACTTATTTATTGCTTCCATGTGCCAGAAACTATTCTAAATTATATGAATTAAACCATTTATTCCTTGAATCATCGGGTGGGAAAGGATTAGTTTGGCAGACCTGGGTTGCTCAAACCCTGTACTTTCCAAAAAAGACCTGTCTTGAAGACTTCTAGCAAATAACCTCTGAGTTCTTGGAATATTCTGCCTGATAAGAGTTTTTGGAGTCCTGAGGCTTGGACCACAATGTATTTATGGGAAATGCCTATTTTATATGCCAGAGATCTTAGGCCATGCTATACCTGTTTGACAAGTTAAGTATATGCTAATAATGAAAATTTATGGTGAATATCTCCCCCCCCACACACTCTGGGGGAGGGAGCTGGGGTCAGTTACAGGAGCACTGCATACCTATGTGACTGGCCCTCAATAAACACCCTGGACCTCAGGGCTCAGTTGAGCTTCTCTGGCTGGCAACTCTTTGAACACATTGTAATACATCACTACTGGGAGAAGTAAGCCTGTCTTGTGCTACTCCTCTGGGAGGGGGACACCTGGAAGCTTGTGCCTGGTTTCTCCTAGACTTTGCACCATATCTGTTTCTCTCTGCTAATTTTAATCTGTATCCTCTTACTGTAATAAATTGTCACCAAGATATAACAGCATTTGTCCAAGTCCTGTGAGTCCTTCCAGTGAATTATCGAGCCTGAGAGTGGTTTGAGGACACCCAATACAACCACCCTATGAGGTAAGGTACAATTATTAATCCATTTTAGAAAAACTGGCAAAGAAAGGTAATTTACCTCAACCAGAGTCCTACAGCTAGCTTAAGAATCAGTATTTGAATTTGAACCCAATGGTCTGGTTCCAGAGTTTTGGTATTTAACCATTTTGTATGTTGTTTATTAAATTCTTTACTATTATATATTATTCAATAGGAATATAAACAAATACTACCTAGTTCTTTTTCTTAGTTATCAGGGATGATAATTTTCAAAATTAAAATTTACCATAATCTACCAGAATTACCTTTTACCTTTCAAAAAGAGAATAATAACTCTTATTCTTTGGAGTTAAAGTTTTTCCTTCACTACCACATTATGTAAAAAACAAACTTTCTCCCAGTGACTTATTTAATACAGACATGACTTGAGATATTCTCATTCATTTTCATGTAACTATCTCCATTTTCATAGGAAGATGGAACAATGCTTCAAATCACACTAGGCCTTATTTAATTTGAGGAAGACAAACACCTTATCAAAATTTTCTTAAAATTTCTCATCTTTTCAGACTGATAAATTCAGTGAGTTATTTTTTAAAGTTTAATAAGAGAAAGCATGAAACCAGTCGCTCAGTGGCTCATAAAGAAAATAAAAGTCATCTATTTGTTTCGAAACATAAAAGAAAAAAGTAATATACCAATTACATAGAAAAGTCATAAGTCTGTTATATGAAGCTTTTATTCAGGCAGGCTTTGCAAAAACCACGTTTGTCTCATTAGTCATTGCCATTAGGTGTCTGAGACAGTAGCTTTATTCTAACACTTAAAATCAAAATTCATTCTCTTATCTTTTTCAAATCCACCTAAAACTAAGCATTGTGCTCTGTTGTGCTTACAGGGGATGGCAGTGTACCAGCCTTATTACCAGAATGGACAGCACATCACCTCCTGGTATTCTGAAGAGTCATTACCATAGGCAAAGGGAATGAGTCTACCTTGTAAATACAGTGTGGATGTACAGAGGTCAATGCAGTCTCACACAATCTATCATGTTCAAACAAGCCCTTGAAATACTTTTTAAAAATACAAGTACAGCATACAAAGGAAGGGCAAAACCTCATGCCATGATGATGAAGTACATCAAATGTAAACTGGACAACTGTGCAAGCCCAAAGAATAAACTCTACAGTGCAGAGGTAGCAACTGTGTTATGGGAGCCTGAGTCTTTCAGACTTGCTCTGTTCCCATTACAGTGTTATTCACCATATATCAATACTCATCATGTGGCAGGAACAAGTATTTGCCCAAACCCATCAAATGTCAGGTCACCTTAAATAAACATCTCTCAGTTTATGCAAACAGAAAGCCCCATTTAACACTTGCCATTGCCGCCACAATTAATGATCTAATAAGATCATTAATTAGGCACAAAATTTTTCTTAGAAAATACAAAATTCTATTTGAAATATCTTCTGGATGTTAAACTGAATTGAATACTACTGGTTAGGAATAAAATGTGGAATGTTAAAAAAAAAAAATGGAGTGGCCTCTATTGCGCTTCCACCTTATGCCGTAGAGCTTGGAGCATGGTTTCTACTCCTATTCCATTTGTGACCCTGTGTGATGTTTTCATCACTTATCCATCTTTCCTTCTACCCCAGAGTCCAGGTATGATAAATCCAGAGCTATTTGTCTTTTCCATTTGACCCTTGGAGGAAAACTGGGCTTGGTGATACCAGACACTCCAGGTGACGCCATGTCAAGAAACGCCAGCTGGGATTCTGAGGCAGGAACTGAGGGGGGTGGAGTTTAGAAGAGATCAAGAAGAGAGGGCAAACCATGATGTCAGGAAATCATGTAACTTCCAGATCCTCATGGAGTCCTGGAAGCTCACATATTTGCTCCCTAAAAGATCCACCATTTAAATGCCTGCCTCACGGATGATTTGCATACAGTTACTAGAATCTGTTTTAATAAACTGTCTCTAAAATAACTGTAAACAAATCTGCCCTATCTCAAAAAAAAAAAAAAGGTTTTTAAAATCTGACTTTTATTTTCCAATTCCCATCCTTTATTATAAAGCAAAGTAGAATGTGGTTGGCAATAGATTATCTTTAACATGGTCTTCAGGTCAACTGAAAAACTATGAAAAGTTTCTATCAGAATTAATAATAATAACCCAAGAGAAGTCAGAGGATACATGGTAAATAGCTTTTCCATATAATAGCAATAAATAGAAAGCAAAATTTTCAAATCGGATACAATTCCCAAAGGCAATATTAACAACCCAAATTACTACAAGAGTAACAACAAAATCAATAAAGTACCTATGAATAACTCAGGAAAGAAACCTATAAAAAACTATAAAGAAAAATAAGCAGCTTGAATATTTGTATGAATGGGAAAGTATATATAGTAAAAATAATAATAATTCCCAAATTAATTTGTTTTTTAACATAATTCCAATCACAATTCCTAATGGAACTAATTTCTGAACTTGTTAAAATTTTGTAAAGTTTATTTGAAGAAAGAATATTATGAATATGAATATTATATGAGACAATTTGCTCTAATGATAAAATATAGTATTGTGATGTAACATTTAAAGCAGTATAGAACTGGCTCAGGAACTATAAACAGATTAGTGTGAAATATGGATATCTCAGAAACATCCCATTTTATTCATGCAACAAATATTTAATACCTCTTAGTACCTATACCAAGCACTGTGCTAGTAATGAAAGGACAACACAATTCTTCCCCTCATGAAGTTTGGTAGGAAAAAGAGATGAATAGCTATTTTCATTGCAATGAAAGTTAATACAAATGACTATAAGACTCTACAGATGAATATAGAAAGCAAACCTAAATTCAGTGAATGTAAAATGAGTACCACAAATTAATGAGAAAGAAAGGAATTATTTAATAAATAAAGTTGAAATAATTGCCTTGCTTCTTGGAACAAAATGAAATGTGTCCCATTTAACATAGACATATAGTCTAGATGTATTAATATGAATACAAATAAATACTAACATAAAAAAAATTTTAAGTGAAATTAAATATTCATAGAACTTTTTGGAGAGGTAAAATCTACCTCTGAAGCTTACAAGGAAAAAGCTTGGTAAATGACAAGGAAAAAGGCTTATAGATTGGAATATGTAAAAATGAAATACTCCAGTATGTTTTTCAAAAAGGAAAAGCTGATATGAAATTATTTGTAATTTGTAATAAAGATATAAAAATTGATTTCATACAAAGTAAATACCAAAAGGAGAAATATTCAAAGGGTAATTCAGCAATGAAGAAACAACATATTAATGAAGATATGAAAAAATGTTTAACTATATTAGGAATAAAGGAAATAAAACAATGATCAACAATTTTCATCTAAGAAATTGGCAAAAAAGAAAAAATTCATTCTTGAATCTATTTTGATATTGCTTTGAATACTACTTTCGTAAGTTCCCAAATATATAAGCTGGACATTGTGGGAAGGAATTTAGCTAAATGTACTAAGAGCTATAAAAGAGATTCTACCCTGTCCCAGAAAAATCTAGGAAGCACTATCATCACATATAGTTAGCTCAAGATGCTCATTTCAGGTGAACCCTGTCTTAATTTGCCTCAGGGCAACCAAAGCAAAGTACCAGACATGGTTTATAATGGGAATTTTATTTGGTATAAAAGCTTATAGTACCATAGCCACAAAATGTTCAAATCAAGGCATCATCAGAGATGCTTTCTCGAAAGTCAGCTACTGGTGATTCTGGTGTTCTGCCACACGGAGATTAGGCATATGGCAGGGCTTGTCCCCTCAGCCTTGAGCTGCTCCTTGGGACCAGGCCCTCAGGGGCCTCTTTCGGTGCCTCTGTGCTCTGCTGATCCTAGACTCTGAGACCTCTCTCAACCTCTCTGCGCTCTCTGCCTTTCTGCAATTTTAGGGGAATCTGGAGTCCTCTTTCTCACATGGCCAAGCCAAAAATGGTAGAGCTCCCTTTCCCATGTCCTCTTTCTTTCTGTGTCTCTGTTTATATAAGACCCAGCAAGAGGGAGGAGACCCAACCTGAGCCATGCCTCCCTGAGGTAGTCTAATCAAAAGCAATCTAATCAAGTGATATAAAGTGAATCTAATGCAATCTAAGGGCAGCACACCCATAGGAAGATTAGTTTAAGAACATAATCCTTTTCTTTTGGGGATTCATCACATTCAGACTGTCACACTCTCCTTCCAACCTTACATCACCAGCACAGAAATCAGAAATCTACTTCTCAGTCTTTCTTGTGACTATGGTGGAAGTTTGTGACCTTTCTGATAAGATGCCATTGTACAAGGCTTCAACTTAGAAACTTGTGTTGCACAGAATCCATCTGGCAATCCATTCTGAAGACTGACATCTGTCACCTCTCAGAGACTATGGAGGTAGAGGTCCTACTATCAGGTCCAGTGGCAGCAATGTGGGTGGTGATATCTGTACCAACAGCAATAGCACTGGATTTTCCCTAGAGCAGCACTCATGAATTTGGCTGCAGTTTGGAGTGCCTGGGTGGGTGGCCCCAAGCCTAAGTCTCTGTCCATTAACACTTTAATGGACCCTAAGTACTTTTGCCATAGTGGGCCCCTTCCTCCATTATATATGTGTGTGTGTAACCATATTTATATGTGTGTGTGTGTGTGTGTGTGTATGGGTGCTTGTAAAATTATATTTTATAGCTGAATTGTTATAAAGACAAATATGTATTTATTTACATAATATATATTACATAATAAAACATTTTCTTTAACCTAAAGTCTATTTTTTTCCTTCAATTTTTAAAAGAAATTAAAACATTTTAATGGGCCTCTCAAAGTATTGTGGGTCCCCAAAACTTTACTCACTGTGTATGATGGATAAATTGTCCCTGGCTGAAGTTTTTAAATGAATTCTTTTCCTTTTAAACTAGCTAGAATGTATTCTGTGTTTGACACTAAGAAACTTTATTGAACAAACAATGAAATGATACTGAAATTTTTACTTTTCAATGTATAGGATTTCTCAAATTCTTTGAATAAGTATGTATCACTCACAAAAGAAAAATAATACATTTATGAAGAAAAAGGAGACAAATTCTCATTAATCAATGTATCATAGTAACATACAGGATAAAATGACAAAATGTACATGCACATCTCAGAATCCCCAGCTAGAAAGGAACTACAAATATCATTGTGGAAAAAAATGTCAGTTGGCCCTGCCATCTATCTGTTGTTTGAATCACCTCTAGCCCATATTCTGACCAAGTTGTCAAACTCATTACCTCTGGAAGAAAACAGATTCCCCAGTTCCTTTAAGGATAATTTATCATTTAATATCTGGTAGCTTGAATTCTAATAAAGAATTAGACTCTTAAAGTCATTATCCATAGGAAGAAATAAAATCAAAATAAAACTGTCCGTCCGTCTCTTTTCATTTGTATTTAAGATTTCCATTTGACCAATGATCAGGAGAAATACTATGTGGTTTTGAAATTAAAAGTATGTCATCAGAGTTCCAGGAACATGGTGTTGGAGTAGGCAGGCAGGGCCCAATTCTCTCACAAAAACAATGGAGAATGGGCCAAAAGCTATCTGAGGGATCTGCTTTGAGGGTCAGCAAACCAAGACAGTGCTACACAACTCCCAGGAGCATGAGGGCAGAGAGATGAAGAACCTGAAACAACAAATGTGACTTAACAAGGCTTGTGGTGGCCAAAAAGAGCTCCCAACCCCCACCCCCAAGATATTTAGCCTGGCTCACTATAGCTGACTGAGAAGGGAACAGACATCTTGCTTCCTCTCAGCTGTTACAAGGGAAAAGGGAGGAGGAGATTTGGGGTGGGGGGGAGCCTTCAGTGAATTCAGCCAGCAGAGCCTGCATTGAATTGAGAAAATCTGTGCCCCATTAGTGAGTCTGTAGCCTGATTTTGATAACTTAAGCTGAGCAATTTTTAAAGACTTAGAATAAGTTAAACCAACTATCATAAAAGGGCTGGGGGAAAAAAAAAACAATATGCAAGAGAGAAACTGGTCACCAGAATAAATTCACCAACCATTCAGATGCATAGACATTAGCAAAAATTACATGCCTTACTGGGAAACAGGTAAAGATGGCCCAGGCAAAAGGACACACCAAATATCCTGAAGAGATATAAGATTTAAGACAAACAATGATAATTATAAAAATTTCCTAAATCAATTCAAAGAATTGAAAGAAAATATGAATAAAGAGAAAAAAAATACTAAGATACTGATGAGCATATAGAAAAACCTGAAAGCCTGTGAAGAAAAGTAACAGAGCTTATGGGAATGAAAGACCCGATGGATGAGATTAAAAATACATTAGATGAACTAAGAGCAGATTTGAGGGAAGTGGATGTTGCTCAAGTGGTTGAGTGCCTGCTTCCCATGTATGAACAGCATTTTATCCTGGTGCCTCCTAAAACAAAAACAAAAAACCAACAAACACAAAAAAAAAAAAAAGAAAAAAAATAACTCAGGGGAGCCAACGTAGCTCAGTGGTTGAATGCTGGCTTCCCATACATAAGGTCCTTGGTTCAATGCCCATCACCAGTACTGAAAAAAAAGGGGGAGGGGGGAAGAAAGATTTGAATTGCTCAAAGACAGAATTAGTGATTTTGAAGGAGAACATCTGAACTGGAAAGGACAGGAAAACAGAAAGAGAAGAGAATGGAATAAATGGAACAGAGTGTCAGGGAATGGAATGACAACACAAAATGCACAAGCATTCACATTATTGGTGTTGCAGAGGAAGAGACAGGAAAAAGGGCAAAAAGAATATTTGAGAAATAATGAATGAAAAAAACCTTATGAAAGACATAAATATTAGTATACAAGAAGGACAACAGACCCCAAAACAGGAAAAATCTGAATGGACCTACCCCAAGACATCTACTATTCAGAATGACAAATATCAGAGATAAAGAGAGGATCCAAAAAGCAGCAAGAGAAAAGCAAAGAATCACATACAAGGGAACCTCAATAAGATTAATTGCTGACCTCTCATCAGAAATCATGGAGGTGAGAAATAAATGGTATGATGTATTTAAGGTACTGAAAGAGAAAAACAGCAGGCCAAAAATTCTGTATCTGGTAAAACTGTCCTTCAAAAATGAGGGTGGGTTCATAGTTTTTAGACAAACTAAAACTGAGAGAGTATGTTGCAAAGGACCGGAATTACAAGAGATGCTAAAGGGGCTGCTGCAGCCTGAAGGAAAAAACAAGGCCAAAAGACTTGGAGAAGGGTGGAGAAATGAAGATTATTAGGAAGGATAAATTAAAGGGTAAAAAGACAGACAAGAGTAAGACATGGCAACAGAAAACCAAAGGACAAAATGGATGAAGTAAATAATGCCCTTACAGTAATAACATTGAATGTTAATGGCTTGAACTCCCCATTTACATGCTATCTACAAGGGTCTTACCTCAGACATAAGGACACAACCAGACTAAAAGTGAAAGGTTGGAAAAAGATATTCCATGCAAATAGTAATCAAAAGAGAGCTGGAGTAGCAATACTAATATCAGACAAAATAGATTTTAAGAGCCAAACTGTTATAAGGGATGAAGAAGGTCATTATATATTAACAAAAGGGGCAATTCACCAAGGAGAAATAACTATACTAAATATTTATGCACCTAACATGAGTGTCCGAGGATGCATAAGGTACACACTGGCAGAACCGAAGAAGAAATAGATGTCTCTAAATAATAGTTGGAGACCTCAATGCACTACTCTCAGTATTGGACAGAATATCTCAACAAAAGATAAGTAAAGAAATAGAGTTTGAATAATATGATAAATGAACTATACCTAACAACTGTCTGTAGAGCATCACACCCCAAAACAGTGGGATACACAGTCTTTTCAAGCACTCATAGATTCTTCTCCAGGATAGACCACACTAGAAAACACTCAATAAATTTAAAAAGATTGAAACTATGTAAAACATGCTCTCTGATATAACAGAATGAAGCTACAATAATGGATGGAAAAAGGGGATGTTCATAAAGATATGGAGATTAAACAATACCATCTTAAATAATCAGGGGCCAAAGAAGGAATTGCATTCAGCAAATATTTTTAGACAAATGAAAATGAAAACAAACATATCAAAACCTATGGGACACCACAAAGGCAGTGCTGAGAGGGAAATTTATAGCCCTCAGTGCTTACATTAAAAAAGAAGAAAGAACTAAAATTGAAGGTCTATCTGCACACCTGGCAGAATTAGAAAAAGAACAGTAAACTCTTCCCAAACCAAGCCAAAGGAAAGAAACAGTAAAGATCAGAGCAGAAATAAATGAAACTGAGAACAAAAAAAAATAGAATTAACAAAAGGAAAACCTGGTTCTTTGAGAAGATCAACAAAATTGCTAAATCCTTAGCTACACTGATTAAAAGAGAGAGAGAGAGAGAGAGAAGATGCAAATAAATAAAATCAGAAATAAGAGGGGGACATTACCACTGACCTTGCAGAAATAAGAGATCCTAAGAGGATTCTATGAACAACTGAATGCCAAAAATCTTATGTAGACGAGATGGATAAATTTCTAGAAACACACGAACCACCTACACTGACCCTAGAAGAAATAAAAGACCTCTACAAACCAATCACAAGTGAAGAAATCAAAAGTCATCAAAACCTCCCAAAGATGAAAAGCCCAGAGCAGATGGCTTCACACATGATGTCTACCAATCATTCAAAGATGACCTAATACCGATTTTGCTCAAGCTCTCTCATATAAATTCAGACAGGAAGGTGGAGAGGGGGTCTTTTGGGGACCCAGGCTAACAGAACCCCACCATCTTCCAGGTAGGATAGTTACTCTGAATATGGGCACCAGCATGAAGACCAGGGAAGAGGGAAAATGAGGCTCACAAAGAGCACTTTAAGGGCCAGGTTCTGGGGGGGGGTCACATGATTCTCTTGGGTGCAAAGGGGGCTGAGGCCTGGCTGGGCTGCTTCCCAACAATGTTTCCACACTATGGTCAAGAACAAAGCTCTTAGGTGGACCACTGGCCATTTTCATCACGGTCCACTATAGTTGGAGACTTCGTTAATCTCAATTGGTTCAAGTCAGATTACACACATTGTCTACACCACTGCTAGATGCCTATTTATTGAAAAAGGTAAAATGAATTATTTGGTAATAAATGAGGGCTTTGGTAAAATTGATCAAAGGAACATAGTAAAAAGTTGCCAGCATGTCAGGGAGGAGAGGCAACAGGGGCCAGGGAGGAATGTAGTTCTGGGTGAGATGTAGCAAAATCATCTTCAGGGCATCAGTTATTCAAAAAGGAAAACTACAGAGGTTCTTCTTCCTAAGTTATGTAATAAAAAATAAACATACTTCCTCCAATTATTGCAGAAGTGGATCAAGGAGGAGCACTGAGGTGCTGACTTCGATCTCGACACATCCTGGTCTGGTTCGGCCTTTGAAAGGAATGCTGATGTTTGGGCTCCCGGGAAAGGCCGCAACAAGTCGCACCCTAAGTTTCCAACTGCCGAGGGAGGGAGGAGGGTCCTTGCGAGGCTCAGGCAGCATTTCCTTGTTTTGTTGGTAAACACAATGCCTCTCTGTCCTGCACAGGCTGTGCCCGTTTTTTGATGGTTTTGTTCATCTGTGACTGTCCACACATAAATATTTTCATGGTGGGGAAAATAAACAAACCTACTCCTCAGGCTGCTATTCAGGACATTTTATAATCTGCCCCCTTACAGTCTTCTTTACATAGAATTTCATGTCTCAGCCATATCGTAAATGACTCTTATTTTGTGACATCTGCACATTTCCTTGGTCTAGAGGCAACTTCCACCAGGTAGCTACCTCCTGGGACTTTACCAACCCAGCAAAGGCTCCCACATATGCCAGAACCTCTGTGAAGACTTTTATTGACACAGAACTGAAAATACATACCCAAAATAATTCCCATAAGATTTGTGTTTTGCTGGCTTGTTACACGGCCATTTATTTATACATTGCTATACAAATAAACTACATTTTTTTTCACTCTTCACACTATTTATTATATCCCCTTGTATATAGTAAGAGATTACAGTGTTTCTTGAGTGAGTGATTGAAAAAGTGAAAAAATTTATACTCTAACCTATTGGTTTTTAAACATGTTACATACCAGAATGACTTGGGGACTACAGATTCTAATTCATTATTCTCAGGGTATTCTGCATTTCTAAAAATCTTTCAAATGATTTGATTTCACCAACTTTGGCAAAAACAGATAACTAATCTTGCTGAATCTGAAATAAAACTGTTAATCACACTTTAGAGAAAAAAAAGAGGTCAGGGGATTTAATCACCCAAACATAAACTGATAGGCATATGACTTAGTGCTGGAAAGTTTGGGTAAGATTGGGATCTATTTCCTAGAACAAGCAGTTAAAACTCCTCAAGAAGAGAGCATCTGTTATATTTTGTGTGTTCTAGTGCATAGGATGCGGTAAAAGAGATTACTGTGGTTGAGACACAAAGTAATAATCATCAGAATTACATTACCTTTAGTATACCCATAAGACAGAGGAAACTAAGAAATACTTAAATATTAGAGAAAAAGACTTACAGTGGCAATATGTGGATATTAGTTTGGAAATTATTTTAAATTAAATAAGTCAATTTCCCACAAGAATCCTAGTGATTGCTTACAAAATCCCTTACTATAAACTGGGGAAAAACACATGTTAAAAATCCAAGCTACAGACATGGCTAATGAAAAGACACAAAAATAGTGTTGAAAGGGGGAAGTCACTATTTTTTTGGTTTAAATTTCAACCTCCACTATCAATTTTGAGATAATATAGCTTTGAAATGTTGCTCTTTCAGGTAGCTTCTTGCAAAAGTGGTAAATACTACCAATCAAATGCCAAAAACTGTCAACTAGACTGTTAAAAATCACCTTTCATAATCTGGAAAGACAGGCAGAGTGAGGATAACAAAGAAGCCCTTAAAATAGCCTCCAGGTCGAGAATTATTTAGGAATAATTTTTTTCTCAAAGGCAACTTGCAATATTACCTTTCAAGGAATGTCAAAGCAAATAAAAACTTCTTTTGCCTACATCTATCAAAGGAAAGGTGCCAGCTAGAGACTCAGTGAGCCCCATGATGACTGTTGGTTGAGAGACCACTTATGATCTGAAAACAAACAACCAAACAATATAAATAAATAACGTACTAATCCTGAGAGGCCGTTCTCTTTAGAAGGAAAGATTTTAGGGGACACCATGTCACAAATTGTTTCCTGAAATTGCAGGCAAGAGGTATAGTAAAAAAACAAAATGTAATCATAGAAGCTGGCATTTAAGGGGATTTGCTATATTTAGGTCCCTGAATGGAATAGTTGTTTCCACATTAGAAAGAGTGGTTGAAGCCTGAAACACCAAGACTCCTAGAAGAGAGTCAACCACCAAGAGAAGAGATGAGAGTGATTTCACCTAAGGGAGATGGGGTCTAGAAATACTGAGAGACTTGTTCTTGCATAGTCCATAATATGGGAAATAAGAAAAACACCCCTAGAAAGGGATTTCAGACTCTGTGGTTATGTTTGGCAGCAGACTCAGCAAAACTCATAGTGAAACTGGGTTAATTTCAATGTGACTCCATAATCCTAGAGGGGAAGGCTGGTGCGCAGTTCCCTGAAGCAGTGTTGTACAGGCTTTGGCTCATAGGACCCATGAGAGTTGGTTCTCCCAAATATGGTATGTTTAATTCCAGAGTGAAAATTTGGAGCTCAGTCTGGCATCGAATATGTCATTTTGTCCAATCATGCTTTTATCCGTAATAAAGCTGATATTTAGAGTTCCATTTTTCTATATCCACGCCTACTATAACGGTTGCTTCTAAAGCTTGGCAGGCAAACAAAACATCAATATTTATAACAACCTTCCCTCCTTCTCCCCTAGAACTTCAACACTCAGTACATTTCTTATCAATTAATAACTTCAAGAGTAAAAAGTAGAATTTGTCTTTGATTGGGCTCTTTTTGTTTGGAGAGACTATTTAATTGATACTTTTAAACATATATACAAGCTGTGTATGTGTAAGTTTGTAATAAGGCAGCCATGAAGTAGAGGAGTAAATCATAGGGAAGTGTTTATACTGAGATTAAACCTTGGTTTAGTCATCTATTATTTGCTTTCATAGCATCTAGCACTTCTCCTTTTTGGCACATCATTTATTTGTGTGATTCATTAAGAAAGAGCTTACAATTCCCACTCAGTTGTAAGCTCCATAAACTCCATAAGAAGAAGAGACCATATGCATTTTTTTTTAAAAGGAGTTATCAGGAATTAAGCCTAGGGCTCCGTGTGTGGGAAGCAGGCGCTGAACCACTGAGCTATATCTGCTCCCCAATGAGAGTTGGTTTTTTTATTTGTTGTTTGTTTTTAAGAGGTATGGGATGTGGGAGCTGGTTCATAAGAAACAAGAGCTCACCCACTTGAGCTCTATCTGCTCCCCCATATATATTTATTTAATCACCAGTTTATTTCCAGTACTTGGAACAATGTCTAGTGCGTAGAAAATGAATAACACAATACAGTGTTTAGTATGAACAGAGATTATGATGCAAGGTTAAGTTTTTACTTCTTCCATTATGTCTAATCCCAGAAATCAGGGTCCTGCACAAGTACAACACTTGTTTTGAGGAGTGGAATAGCACAGGGATACAAAACTAACATTAAACATAATGATAGGAACCAATCATAATGACTAGTCTCATGATATGCTTTTGTTTCCATTCCATAGGTCAATGTCAGTGATCTGACACTAGAATTAGCTGGATAATTCAAAATGCACAATAAAGGTTTTCAGACCACAATAAGTCTCCATTTGTTGAGCTTCATTATGTTAAGATGATATGCTGAACAGTATAGAAAAAGTAACAGAGTCAGAATAGAAACAGTTTATTGAGCCAAGATGGTTACTACTTTGCCATAATACACCTGCTCCATTCCATTCCATCCATCATAGCAAAGGTCAATGGGGAACTCTATGAATGAATACTACTAATGGACTTTATTATATTTTGTGCATTATATTTAATAGTTCCCCTAGGTCTTAAAGTTTGTAAATTTGAAATTTTGTGGCTTATTAACGAATGTGAGACCTTTGTGTATATTTTGTATCAAATTGGAAGGAAGGAAGCTAAGAGTGGATACATATAACTAGAGGATGAGAGCAATGAGAAAATGTCTTCTCTAAAGACATGAGAGGCAACCAGTACAGATTCGTGGAATTCAGAACACTCACTGGAAATTCTCAGACATTCTTGGAGACAGACTTGGATTTCTTGCAATTGTAGAGAAAGAGGTCTCAAGATTATTGTTTTTTAGATATTAAAGGAAAATGTGATTCTAGAAAGAAGATGGCATATCCATAGAATCCAGGTCTCTGAATTAACTAAAAAGAGCAGGGATAGGACCTGGGAGTCTTTACAGACTATGCCTTGAAAAGAAGGATGCTGGTGATGGAACAGTTGATAAGGATTGAAGAATATTAGGCATCATGAGAAGCTTAATGCAAAAATATCAAAAACTTTTCCTGCCCTGAACATCATATACAGTTCTTATCATTGTATCTTCAGAGGGTATTTAGCATTTGAGATCCAGAAAACCGCATCTGAAACAATTGGGTGAATGAAGAATGAGGGTTGCTATATGAAGTAAGATTAAAATGGTAAGACTTTACTAACTTGGAAACAGAAGCTGAGGAAGAACATCAACATAAAAGATTAACTGTTAAAAAACTTAGTATGTCTTCCAAATTCAGTACAGATTTATTGAAAAAATTTCAAAATATTAGCATAAAGGAATAAGTTTTGAGGAAATAACATTATCAGTATTTTATTAACATCAATTAGAAATATATTGCAGAAATATACCTACATCTGATAAGAATTTGTCAAACTTAGGAAAACTAAGCCATAGACAGTTTTAAAAGAAAACCTTGCACACAGAGTGTCTTTAAAATTGAAAGCAACCATCTTAAAGCTTCCAGTGGCAATCAAACACTAAAGTTAGAAGTCACCTTGATATATCCACAATTAAATTCTAGAATATTTTGGAAAAAAAAGTGATTTAAACAATAGCTGATATCTATTTTTTTAAAAAAAGAAGGTATATTTACAAATTAAGGAATTCTTCAGAAAAAGGTCTCATTTTTTCAGATGTTATGCAACCTACTATAATTACGAGTCCTATATTTAGTATTCTTTTAATAATGATTTTTATTTTAAAAATATCTATGTGAGCAAAGTATGGTGGTTTGAAGTTATACATATCTGAGAAAAAAACATGGTCTTAAATTTAATCCATTTCTGTGGGTGTGAACCCATTTGTAAGTAGGACTTTTGATGAAGTTACTTCAGTTAATGCATGGTCTGCTTCAATCAGGATGGGTCTTAATCTTACCACTGGAGTCCTTTATAAATGGAATGAATTCAGATATGAGCAAACAAGCCATGGAAGCAATAAGCTGAAATCAACAAAACCTGGAAGAGAAGGGAGAACCCAGAAAATGCCACCATGTGCCTTGCTACATGGCAGAGGAGCTGTAAAAGTTAGTCAAAGGGGTGCTTATGCAAAAATACTAGAAATCTGTTGGCTTTTATAAAGGGTTTTTATTTGGGGCAGAAGCTTACAGTTACCAGGCCATAAGCTTAAGTTACTTCCTTCACTAAAGTCTGTTGCCACATGTTGGAGCAAGATGGTTGGCCATGTCTGGAAGGGTTCAGCCTTCCTTCTTCCTCTTAAGGCTCCATGGGCCCAACGTCTTCTGATCTCAGCTATAGGCCAGCATAAGGCTCTTGTCTCTTCCAAGGGCTTGTTTCTTTCTGGGCTCAGCTGCTCTGTCCTCTTCACAAGGTCAGCTGTAGACTATCAGGCTCATCTCTTCCCAGGGCTGCAGGATCCTGTCTAAGGAGCTATCTCTTTTCCTCTGTGTTCTCCTTCTCTGTGCATTTACTTCCCAGGGTTCCTGTATCAAAACTAAAACTCTCATCTGCTGTTTCATTTTCTCTGTGAGTCCCCAGCCACCAAGGGGGCAGGGACTCAACCTCCTACTGATGTGGCTGAATCAAAGCCCTAATCATAATTTAATCAAGTAAAAGTGAAACATGTGAATTTAATACAATCTAATATGCCCACAGGAGCAGACCAGTTTACAAACACAATCCAATATCTATTTTTGGAATTCCTGAACAATACCCATCTGCCACAGGAGCCAAGGATTATAGGCAGGTGGTCTTTGGAAAGAAAGCATTGCCTTGATAATGCCTCGATTTAGACATTTTCCCAGACTCCAAATCATGTGTGAATAAATTCTGATTATCAAACCTGACCCATTTCATGGTATTTACTTTGGGCTGTCTAGGAAAGTAAAACACAAGTTATCACTTGAGCTATCTTAATGTTAATTGGTCATTTTGGGACACTAGAGCAGAGATACCTGACTACTCATCAAAAATTCTTGTTCTGTATGGTATTTCAGGAGATTAGTCTACTCCTTTCTAAGGAATGGGAAGAGACTTCAAAGAAGTTAAGCATAGATACATTTCTTAACTAGATGCTAAGGGAGATATAAAGTTACTTTGATAGAGACTTCTTTGATCTTACACCAGAAAGCCAAGAGAATAGAACAAAGCCATCAGAATCAAGGCATAGTCTCAATCTTCCAATCTTCTAACTTAACTGTTTTCAGGAACAACCCCCTGGAAATTTTCTCATTAAAAAAGAAAACTTTGGTTTTTAACTCTTAGACATTGCTAGTCTATATCACTAAGCCACTCCAAAAAAATGATATTTATTCAAAAAGTGGTCTGTTTCCCAAAAACTTTCCCCTTCTCTTTCTATTTGCTGAATGAGATATATCAAGGAGTACAGATCCACAAGAGAAAAGAACTCCTGGATGACCATATAAAAGGCCTTCTAGCTATCAGGAATAGCCATATTGGAATTTATATGAGCAAGAAGTAAGCTTTGATCGCAATAAACTACTAAAGTTTTGGAATTTCCAAAGTGATTTCACTATTTCATGCTCCTACCAGCAAAACATAAGAATTCTAGTTGTTCCACATTTTCACCAACATTTGGAGATGTAAATCTTTTTAATATTAGATATTCTTTTATACATGCAGTGAAAATTGTGGCTTTCATCTACATTTTCCTGATGACTTTTAATTGTAAGCATTTTCCACATGCTTATTACTCATTTGTTACATCTTCACTTGAGAACTATCTACTCAAATTTTTGTCCATCTTTAACTGAGAGATTTAAATTTTTGTTATCATTTTATAGGAGTTATGTTTATATTCTGGGTGCTATCTTTTGTCAGAATTTTTTTTTTGGAGGAGTCAGGGATATTTTCTATCAGTCTGTAGCTTGCTATTTCATTTCCTTATTGTTTTCTTTTAAAGATCAGAAGTTTACATTTCTACAAACTCCAAATTATCTGTTTTTATTTTGTGGTTTGTTCTTTTTCACTCTACCTAAGGTATCAATGCCTACTCAAGTATAAGAGAATAGTCTATTTTGTTTTCACTTAGGAGTTTTATACTTTAGCATTGGCATTTTAAAATATGACTAGTCTAATGAAAGTAGGAGCAGGTGTTCTTTTTATAACATACATTAATCCTGTTGTTTCAAAAGTATTTATTGAAAAGAAGTCCTTCAATAAATCGTTCTGGTGCCTTTATCAAAAATCAGTTGACCATTATGAGTGGGTCTATTTCTGGAAACTATGGATACTTTCGATCTGTTGATGTATTTATCTATACTTACGCCATTGCTACAGTGTCTGGATTACTGTAGATTAAAATAAATTTTGAGGTTAGAGATTATATATTCTCCAGCTTTGTTCTTTTTCCAGGTATTTTGTCTTTTTCAGATCTGTGCTTTCCCATATAAATGTTAGGATTGTTTTTTCATTTCCTATAAAAAAATGATAGGATTTTGATTTGGATTGTACTGTGTTATAGTTAAATTTATGTGTCAATTTGGCTAGGTTAGTATGTACATGATTAAACAGAGGCCTAACTGATGCTGCTAAGGGATTTTGTAGATAGGGCAATCAGTTGACTTTTAGTAAAGGAGATTACTCTGAATATGGGTGTACCTCATTCAATCAGTATGAGATCTTATGGGCAAGAACTGTGAGTTCCAGAGAACAGAAGAATTTCTGCCTCAAGACTTCCATATTAACTCTTGCCAATAGTTTCAACCTGCCAGCATGTCCTACACAATTTTGAATTGCTAATACTCACAATTGCATGAGCCAATTCCTGAAAATAAATCTTGTTGGTTTTGTCTCTCTGGAGAACTCTGATTAATATACACCGACTCTATAGGTTAATTTGGTAGAACTGATATTTTAATAATATTGAGTCATCTAATTTACATATATGGATTAAAGATCTATAAATATACTAAACAAAAATTTATAGTGTTCACTGTAGAAGTCTTGCACATCTTTTATTTAATTTCTCCTTGAATATTTTACATTTTTTGGATCCTTTTAGAAATGATATTATACCTCAAATTTATTTTCCAATTATTTTTGCATGTATGTAGAAATAGACTTACATATAATTTATTTTGTAGCTCATGACCTTTCAATATTGTCTTAGCAGTTGTATCTTAGATTTGTTAAAATTTTCTACAAATTCATTATCTCTTCTGCAAATAATGACAGTTTTTTAAATTCCTTTAAATTGTTGCATCTTTGATTTCTTTATTTACCAGATATGGGACTTTTAGTTTTTTATTTCTTCTCATGTTAGTTGATATGATATTATACAAATTCTCTATTTCATCTAAGCTGTTGAATTTATTAGACTAAAAATTTTCCTTGTTCATATTTCCTAGTTCTTTTTAAAAATATCTTTTGGAAATGTACTAATACCTCCCAGTATTTTTAATTTGTTCTTTCTCTTTATTTTTTCTTGATCTGCCTTTGTTGGCTCTTTATCAGTCTGATAAATCTTTTAAGAAAATGAACTTCTAGCCTTTTACATTTCTTTGATTTTTCATTTTTTTCTATTTCATTGATTTCCTCTCATGTTTATTGTTTCTATTTACTTTGATTTAAATTTGTTTTCCCTTTCCTAGCTTCTTAATGTGAAAACAATTCATTGCTTTTAAATGTTTCTTCCTTTCTGACTTAAGTATTTAAATCTCTGAATACTGTTCTACTTACATCCCACAAATTTTAATATGCTGTAGGTTTTTATGATTTAGTTTAAAAATATTTTATAACTTTTCATGGGACTTCTGCTTTGATCCAGCAGTTATTTATACCTATGTTGATTAATTCCCACATATGTGGTGATTTTCCATATATCTTATTGCTTTTTTCCCTAATTTACTTCTACTGTTCATACTGTGGTCAAAGAACCTACTATGTAAAATGTTCATCTTTTGACATCTATGTAAATTTATTTTATGACCCCAAATATGGTCTATTTTGAAGACTGTTTGATATGTACTTTAGAAAAGTATATGTTCTGAAATTTTGGGGTGTAGTATTCAATAAATATAAATTAGGTGAATTTGATACGTTATCCAAGTCTTTTTTTTTTTTTTAGTTAAAAAGACCACAAATATTAATTTATTAATTCCACTGTTCCAGGCATAGTAATACATACAGTATGATTTTCTATTTACTATTGAATTCAAGAGCTTACTTGAAAGGATGTTTTCCTAGAAAATTCTGGGTAGTGTAGCTTTTGCAAATAGAAACATAGTTTCAAAACTCTAGGGGAGAGCACAATTTCAAGAATCCCTGAAGCAAAAACTTCCATGTGAAAATTATAGTCCTCAAATTAACCTTTTTAGTAAACAGACGTTTTTCTTTACTGTATGTATATCCCTTAGCATAGAAGAGCCCAATACTAAAAGGTGATCATTAAACAGGCTTCACAAAGACAGTATTTTTAAAGTTCGATTACCAAGGCAATATACAGTTCCCAAGTAAAGTTTAAATTTACTTCAACCACCATCATCTCTCTCACAAAAATTAAAAATTAGAAAAATTAATCTATTTTATTTAGTCATGAAGTGCTAAGAGTGAATGTTAAAAACACAAAAAATATTTGGGCATTTTTGTATTCTTTCAGATCTGTCGATTTTGCTTCATGTATTTTAAGCTCTGCTATTAGTATGCACATATATATGTAGGATAGTTACAACATTTGATAAACTGACCCTTTTGTTATGAAATTTTCCTCTTTCTCGGGTAATAATCTTTGCCTTGAAGTCTGTGTTTTCTAATATTAGTATTTATAAAACCATACTAGCTTTTTATGATTACTGTTTGCATATTACATATTTTTCCATCCTTTGACTTCATCATGTATGTGTATTTATATTGAGTATATCTCTTATAGATAGCAAATATTTGGGTTTTGATATTTTTATCTAGCCTAATATTCTGCATATCAACTCTATTTATTTTTAATGTAAATATTGCTACAGTTGGGTTCAATCTATCTTCATGCTATATGTTTCCTTTGTGCCTTTGTTATTTTGTTCCTTTTGATACTGTTTCCTTGGAATTAATAAAATATTTTTCAGTATTCCATTTTATTTCTTGTTTTCTTTTTAGCAATTTTATACTACACTATATATATATTTAAATGGTAGATATAAAACTTACAGTTTGCATCCTTAACTTCTCATAATCTCCTTCTAATTAACATTACATCATTTCAGATAAATTGTAAGAATCTTAAACACCACAATTTTATTAACCCTCCTTTCTTTGCGCTATTGTCATATGTTGTAAACCCCATAAGACAATATTAGCACTTTTGCTCCAAACAAGAATTTTCAGTTAAAGAAAGAATAAAACTATGAAAGGCAGACTTTCATATTTAACTATATATTTACCATTTCTAGTGCTCTTCATTTTTTCCTACTAGCAGAACCTCCTTTTGCTTTGTAATTTTGCAGATGGAATTTTTTCCTTATATTGGAAAATGTTCTTATTTCTCCCTTAGTTTTACTGTATACATTCATTTGATACTGACTTTTGAGTGATAGTTTTTTTTTTTTTAATTTTAAAGGCATTATTTCATTGTTTTCTGCATGCCATCATTTCTGATAAAATGCCACCTATCATTTTGTGTGTAATGTA
Organism: Dasypus novemcinctus; assembly: GCF_030445035.2. NCBI lineage: Eukaryota > Metazoa > Chordata > Mammalia > Cingulata > Dasypodidae > Dasypus > Dasypus novemcinctus. The sequence goes on along the minus strand of NC_080673.1, from coordinate 51,260,167 downwards.
TACTTTTTCTCAGACTGATATAACTAAATATTTTGTTTTCTTTAGTTTGAGTATTATATGTCTAGGTGTGTTTTCTTTTGTATTCATCCTTCTTGTGGTTTGCTGAGATTCTTGATTCTGCAGTGTAGTAGTTGTTGTTGCTGTTTCCAGCAAATTTGAAAAGTTTTTAGACATTAAAAAAAAGTGTATTGTCTAATCTCTCTTCTTCTTCTGGGACCCTATTTCCATCTGTGTTATACCTCTTGACATTACTTCATAGATTACTGAGACTTTTCATTTAATTTTAATCTTTTGTTCTTTGTTCTTCAGATTGAATACTTTCCATTGTTCTGTCTTCATTTTTATTCACCCCTTCTTCTGCAGTTTTAACCTGTTATTAATCACATCCAGAGCATTCTTCAAAGTTCAAATAGTGTACTTTTCAGTTCTAAAACTTCAGCATGGTTCTTTTTATTTACTTGCTGTGGATTCCCATCTGTTCACTTATTTTAAATAGTTTGTTTTAAACTTTTAAAAATATTTCTAATAGCTATTTTAAAGTCATGTAATATTAGCTGTTTAAAGTATTCTGTTTTCAACATCTGGATCATCTAGTTCCTGCTTATGTTTAGCATGTCTTTCTTTTGATTATGGGACATATATTTTGTTTGTATATTTATCTATTCATATGGTTGTGATACCATTTGATTGCATTAAATACTGTTGAGGGACCTTTGATTAGATTACTTGATAAGATCCTTTCTGGGCTTTTGATTGGACTATATCAATGAAGTGTGAGCTAACTTGAGTCTCTGCTCCCTTGCTGGATCTGATAAAAATGGAGACTCAGAGAGAGATGGGAAAAGGAAGCTGCCATTTTTTATACTGACATGTGAGAGAGGATTGGATGATCACTTAAGCATGAAGTCCCCAAGAGGCTGGGTCCAGGGAGGAGCTAACGAGGAGATGATGAGCCCAGAAGGCAAGGCTGAGACCTTGGCAGAGATCAGATGGCAATCTTGTTTTGCCACATGCCCCCCAAAAAAGGATCAACAATAGCTTAGTTTGGTGAGAAAGAACTTCTTATGGTGCCTTATTGTGATATTTCATGGCCTTGGAACTGAAAGTTTTTATCCCAAATAAATCTCAGTTATAAAAGCCAACCCATTTCTGGTATTTTGCATCAGTAGCCCTTTGACAAACTAAAATACCCTTTAACATGACTGGTAATTTGTTTGTTTGTTTGTTTTATGCTAGACATTGTACATTTTATATTGCAGAAGTCTTTGGTATGGTATATTAACTTAAACATCGTTGAATTTAATTCTGACAGACACCTAAATTTCTGGAGGATTTCTCATTTGTGCCAGATTTGTTTTTTAAGCATTGTAAGAGAAGATTTACTTTAGCTTTGTTTTCTGAACTAAGGTAGGTCCTTTCCTCTATGGTATGGTCCTTTCCTCTATGGTATGGTATGGACCTTTCTGTGGTCTCAGTTGATTAATTTAAGTGTTCAGTAATGTTTTTCTTTCCTTGGTTTGCCTGAATGCTAATATCTTCTAGCCATGTACAATTTCTAGTACCTTTATTCAGCTCTTAGCCTCTCATGGAATCTTATCCTACTCTTGCATAGCCTAGCATTTGGTCATTAAAGAAAACTTCCATGCATAATTACTGGCCACCCTCCATGCAAAGCTCCCTTTGTTCCAAAATCTCAGCTACAGTAGTCCCAATTAAATCTGCACCTTCTCTTCTCAATGAGATCTTCATTCCTTATTAAGAATCTGCTTTCCTGCCTCAAAACAGAAATCTTGAGAAAATGTGGGATTGCCTCATATTTTTCCCTTTTTTCAACTCCTGCACTATCTGCGATCCAGTGACAGTATATGGTTAATAACATATTTTGTTCAGTTTTATATTTGCTTACGGTGGGAGGATATGTTGAAAATCAGTTTTTCAGCTATGGATGGAAGAAGGAATCTCATATCAGAGACATTTCAAAAACTAATATTCTACAGAATAACAATATAATACTTTAATTAAATATTTTTCTATCAGTGAATATATATACATATTTTAAACACCTTTATTAATAACAGGTAAAGCTGTAAAGATAGTTCTTAAAATTTTTAGTACTATTTCCTTGGGATTGATTCACAGAAATGGTCAAAGTATAGAAAAACATTTCAGGGTCTAGAAAATACTGAAAATTAGTCTCCTCAAAAATGTTTTGAGGGAAGCAGACTTGGCCCAATGGATAGGGCATCCACCTACCACATGGGAGGTCTGAGGTTCAAACCCCGGGCCTCCTTGACCCCTGTGGAGCTGGCCCATGTGCAGGGCTGATGCACACAAGGAGTGCCCTGCCATGCAGGGGTGTCCCCCGCATAAGGGAGCCCCATGTGCAAGGAGTGTGCCCCGTAAGGAAAGCTGCCCAGCGCAAAAGAAAGTGCAGCCTGTCCAAGAATGGTGCCACATACACAGAGAGCTGACATAACAAGATGACACAACAAAAAAACACAGATTCTCGGTGCCACTGATAAGGATAGAAGTGGTCACAGAAGAACACAGTGAATGGACACAGAGAGCAGACAACTGGGGCGGGGGAGAGGAGACAAATGAAAAAATAAATCTTTAAAAAAATGTTTTGAGAACAAAATAGGGTAAACATACATGCACATGTGTTTATATTAATATATGCATGCATATGTTTTCTAGTGGTATTAATGTACAGTGCAATAGAATACCATTTTCTCTACATACTTCTAAACATTAAGTAGTTTATATTGTTTTAGGGACAATATGAATTCAATATTAATCTTAGAAAAGATAGAATTATAAGCCAAATTTTCTCCTCGTTTTACTGTCCTACAGTAGCAGCCTCTGCCTGTGGCCAGCCTGGATTCTCAGCTACAATCCTAAGTATCTTTAGATAAAAGACAAGCATATCTCTCTTTGTCATTTCACCAGTGTCAATTGACTATAGGGTTTTCAACTGTTCTTCACCACCATAGAAGTGAGGGTAACTTCACTGATTTTTAGAGATATTCAGCCTACCATTTAGCTTCATGCAAAACCTCAAAATGTTTTGAATAAACCAGCTGTACATTTGAAGCAAATGATTTCTCTGATTTTTCCACTTCTATGATGAATGACTACAAAATTTTGTTGGTCTCTATCCCCCAGGAGCAGTGTTTTACTTGGGTGAATATCTGAGTTTCCAGCCTACATTAGCAAATGCCCCACAGGAACAAACATTTTTTTTTTTCCTAGATGGTTTTTCCTGCCTGACTTTTAGTGCATCTAATACTAATTGATTCCACAGTTTTGTTTTGTTTTTTCTTTTTTATATTAATGTTACAAGTTAGTCCATTACCACAAGATAATAACTATAATAAGAATAAAACTGCTTGGTCCATGGTTACATTCCTCCCTTATTCTTGTTCAATTCTCAATCTTGAGGGATTTACTCCATTCTGACTGCTTCAGGCTGAGAAGGGACATAGCTATAATGGGGCAGAAGAAAGCAATTGTTTTGCTTGCAGTTGAAGATACTTCTTGTTTTCAATATGGGATTGGTCCATCATCTTTATTCTGTTAGTTGTCCAGGGCAAGCCCAAAGAACTGGAGAGTAGGAGTTGGCCACTACTCTGCTGGGTTTCAGGGCTCAACCAGCGTATGAACAATTTGAAGATTAAAGTCTTGAGAAATTTACTCAACAGGTTCATTGAAAATTATATGTTCAAATAAAAGGAATAGAAGAATCATGATTAGGGGAATCATAAATGAATATAACTATGCTATATTGAGGAAATAGCTTTTCATATATTCCCAGATAGGGCCTGCCGAGGGGGTGTTAATTTTTTGAGGCCATGTGGCTTGCTTATGGTGTCTGGATGTCCCTAGAGCCCTTGAGAGCACTTTTGTTTGAGGCCTTGTTTACTATGGCAGTTTGTTAAACATGCCTGGGACCTGCATAAGCATAACCTTCAGAATGACCTTATGATTCACTTTGAAGTTTCCTAGCCATAAAAACTCTATTTTATTTACTATTTCCCCCCTCTGATCAAGGTCTTTTTCTAAATGCATTACTAATTAACACTTGGTAATAATCCCTCTGTGCCAGGGAAGCTCATCCCTGGGAGTCAAGTCCCACATCAGCAGGAAGGTAGTGAGTTTATTGCAGAGTTTGGCTTAGAGGAAGGCTGCATTTGAATAGATGGTTTTTAGGAGGTGATTTTTAGGCATTAATTATAATTAGGCTTAGTTTCATTATTATGCGAGTAAGATTCGTAAATGCAAGCATTAAGATCTAAGACTTGCTTATTGGCCTATTTTCTTTTATCAGGCAAGGCTTATATATTTCAGAGGTTTTTGCCATCTTATTTGAGAAAGTAGCAGGACTTCTCCAGGAGGAAAGATTAATATTATGGTAGCTACTATCCAGAAAACATAACTGTGGCAACAAGGATACATTTATACGACAAAGAAGTATGTTTTAGGTGCATTTTCCCCTTATATCACCCCAGTATCAACACCCTGTACTAGTGACATAGCTTTGTTATAGATCCTGAAATAACATTCTTATATTTGTATTATTAACGACAATCCTTGGGCATGATAGAGTCCACTGTGTAATACAATCCTCTTTTATCCTCTAACTTTCCTTCTAGCAACATATATGACCCAAAATCTCCTTGTCCAAACATGTTCATAAACACTTTAGCACTGTTAATTATGCTCACATCACTGTGCCACCATCACCTCTGTCCATTTCCAAACCATTACATCAACCTAATTATAAATTCTGCACAGATTAAGCATCAGCTCACCATTCTTTGCTTGCATTCTATCTCCTGGTAACTGGTCTTTCAGATTCTACTTCCATGAATTTACTAATTATCTTTAGTTCATATCTGTGAGATCATACAATAGCTGTTCTTTTGTGTCTGGCTTATTTCACTTAACACAAGGACTTCAAGGTTTATCCATTTTGTTGCATGAGTCAGTACTTCATTCCTTTCTATAGCTGAATAATATTCCTTCTTATATATGTATCACATTTTCTTATCCATTCATTAGTTGATGGACACCTGGGTTACTTCCACATTTTAGCAATTGTGAACAATACTGCTAGGAATGTTGGTGTGCATATTATCTGTTTATGTCCCTGCTTTCAATTCTTCTGGGTATATAACTAGTTGTGGGATTGCCAGATCATATGGCAATTCTATACTTAGCGTCCTGAGGGACCACCAAACTGTCTTCCACACTGGCTGTACCATTCTACATGTCCACCAACAGTGAATGAGTGTTCCTATTTCTCCACATCCTCTCCAACACTCAGAGTTTTCTGTTTTTCTTTTTTTTTTTTTAACAGCAGCCAGTCTGGTAGGTGTGAGCTGATATTTCATTGTAGTTTTGATTTTCATTTCCCTAGTAGCTAGTGACATTGAACATCCTTTTATGTGCTTTTTAGCCATTTGCATTTCCTCTTTGAAAAGTGTCCGTTCAAGTCTTTTGCCCATTTCTTACTTGGGTTGTCTTTTTATTGTTATGCTGTAGGATTTCTTGGGTAGTGGATGTGTCTCAGGCTGTTGAATACTTGCGTCCCATGTGGGAGGTCCCAGGTTCAGTTCCCAGTGACTCCTGGAGAAGGCAAGCAAACAGTGAGCAGCCAGATGACAGAGCCATCTGAGGGAGGGAGGGTATAAATTAAATAAAATAATTAATTTTAAAAAATGTTGTAGGATTTCTTTATATACACTGGATATTAGACTTTTTATCAGATATGTGGTTTTCAAACATTTTCTCTCATTTTGTAGGCTACTTTGTTTTTTTCAGGAGGTACCAGGGATTGGACCCAGGCTTCATACATGGGAAGTAGGAGCTCAACCACTGAGCTACACCCACTCCCCAATGAGAGTTGTTTCTTTTTAGTTTGTTTGCTTTTAGGAGGTACCAGGGATCGAACCTAGGACCTCATATGTGGGAAGCAGGCACTCAACCACTTGAGCTACATCTGCTCCCTGTGTAGGTTGCCTTTTCACTTTCTTGACAAACTTGTCTGAAGCACAAATGTTTTTAATTTTGAGGAAGTCCTATTTATCTACCTTTTTCTTTCACTGCTTGTGTTTTAGGAGTAAAGTTTATGAACCCATTTCTGCCACAAAATCTTGCAGGTATTTCTGCACATTACCTTCTAGGAGTTTTGTGGTCCTGGCTCTTATATTTAGGTTGTTGGTTCATCTTGAGGTAATTTTTTTAAAATAGGGCATGAGACAGCAATCATTTTTCATTCTTTTGGATGGATAGCCAGTTCTCCCAGTCCCATTTGTTGAAGAGACTATTCTGTTCCAAGTTGGGTGGAGTTTGCAGCCTTTTCAAATATCAGTTGGCCATAGATATACAGGTGTATTTTTGAACTCTCGGTTCAGTTCTATTGGTCAATATGTTCATCTTTGTACCAATAACATGCAATTTTGACCACTGTAGCTTTATAATATGCTTTAAAGTCAGGTAGTGTGAGTAATCCAATTTTGTTCTTCTTTATCAAGATGTTTTTGGCTATTCAGCGTCCCTTACCCTTTCAAATAAATTTGACTGTTGGCATTTCCACTTTTGAAAAAGAGGCTGTTGGAATTTTTACTGGGATTGTGTTGAACTTGTAAATCCATTTGGGTAGAATTGACATCTTAATGATATTTAGTCTTCCAATCCATGAGTATAGAATGTGCTTCAATTTATTTCATTCTTCAGCATTTCTCTTGGAAATGTTGTGAAGTTTTCTGCGTACAGGTCCTTTACATCCTTAATTAAACTTATTCCTAGATATTTGATTCTTTTAGTTACTATTGTGAATGGAATATTTTTCTTGATTTCCTCCTCTGATTGCTCATTCGTAGTGTGTAGAAACACTACTGATTTTTGTACATTGATCTTATATTTCACCATTTTGCTGAACTCTTTTATTAGCACTAGTAGCTTTGGTGTACATTTTTTCAGGACTTTCTATTTATAGGATCATGTAACATACAAATAGTGAAAGTTTTACTTCTTCCTTTCCAATTTGGATGCATTTTATTTATTTATTTATTTTTTGACTACCTGCTCTAGCAAAAGCTTCTAAGGCAATGTTGAATAAGAGTGAGGACAGGCTCGGCTTTGCAACAGAAAGCTCCCAAGTCCAGCCGATCGTTAATAAACCTTCTCAAAAAAAAAAAAAAAAAAATTGTGAGGACAGTGGGCATACTTGTCTGGTTCCGAGACTTAGAGACTTATAGTGTTGTTTTTTTTGTAAATGTCTTTTCATGAGTATACACTACAAGCCTGTTAGGTGTATATAATAGTAGAATTGCTTGATCATGGAGTACAAATATACTTATGTTTTTAGATACTGCTAAGCAAGTTTCCAAAGTGGTTGCTCCTACTCATACATCCATCATTAGTGTATGCATTTCTATTTGTATATTTTTAATTATTTGGGAGTCAATACTTTTTCATAGGCCCTGTTTCTTCCAAGTCCTTCTGTCATTTCATTATTAGGATATTGATTTTTCCTATTATTTTGAATAAACATTTTACATGCTAAAGATATAATCTCTTTCATATTCGCAACAAATATTTTGCTATATATTCTGTCCTTTGCATTTTAACTTTGGTTATGCCAAGAATATTGTGTAAATGACTTCATATTACTCATATTTTGAATTATTCACATTTCTGCTTTAATGCATTAGAATAGATAATTAAGTCACTTTTATCATAAGAATTAATTCTTTATCAACAGATTTACCTGGTAATATTCAATGTAATGATGTGAAATATAACTTTTAAGTCTTATATTTACAAAGCAAAATAGGGACAGTGTAGATTTACTGTCACTCTTTGGGAGTTTCACAAAGCAGGACAAAAAGAAGAAGAAAAAGGAGGAGGAGAGGAGGAGTGGAATGGAGAAGAAGAAGCATTTCCTGAAAAATATTGTTTCAAGTTATATAATCTGGGCTCAAATGGATCTATAATAGAGTGGAATCTTTTGGGTTTGAGTTTAGGATATTTTATCTTTTTGCCTTACTTTGGTCCTCATACAAAGCTAAATGTAAATGTTGGCAGCAATCATATTTCTCTGATATACCCATCTAAGAGAGGCTGTTTTTTCTTTTTTTAATCTGATGCTTTATAAGCAAAGTCACATCCCATTACTCCTTGTGGCCAATATCAGACGAGACTCAAACAATGTTGCATTCCAGCTCTCCTAGCCTAATTGTGACTGTTGGAATCACATGATAACCAAACCAACAAGCAATGCAATATGTCCAAATTATATTTATTTTAAATTCAGAAAAAAAAAAAAACAATTTCAAATCTAATATGTCCTCATAACACTGTCTTCTGGAGAATTTATAAGAAGAAAAAGGAGGAGGTAGAGGAGGAGGAAGAAAACAACAGAGAACCAAGGCTCCATGTGTTATGATGAAAATCCCAAAATTTCACAGCAGGGACTTACAAACTCCATAACTTTCAAGCAAGCCCCTAAGTCCACAAAATGTAATACAGTATTTAATTTCTGCCTCCCCTAAAATATATTTTAAACAAATGCTTTAATGTTTAATGTTTAAAATTATAACCATTAAATCTATGAACAGGGCTACACATGTAGAAGCAAAACAACATCTAAACTCTTGCCTGGCATTCAATTTCTTTGACTTTTTCAACATTATCTTGAGACAATATTTTCCAATACTAGTCTTCATCTTTTTCCTATCTATATGTTATCACTGGCTACAATTATTGCACTGAAAGTCTATAATATTCTTGGCACTCTGCCAAACAGAAGTATGTATTAGTTTAATCTCTACCCACTTTCATCTGAAAAATGTAAAGAAAATAGAAAACAAAATTTTGGAGACAATGCTATGAATTGGAATTGTCAAATGTAAAAAGGCGAAACTAAAAGCAAACCTGTGTAACTCTGTAAATATCTAGGCTTGGCTTTTAAGAGAGGAAAAGCAACCTCAGAATGTACAAAGCATTTTGAAAAGTTATTTGGAAGGACTTTTCTCCCTGTAAGTACTGTTTATAAAGATCTTTGTAGGTGGATAATGCAGAAGCTGTTCCCTTATGCCTGTGATATGTCTTGGATCTGAAAGGTTAAAGAAAAAACATCTAGTCCACAAAAGCACTCAGTCTATTTAGGGAGTTTGGAACTGAGGCTTAATACCACTAAGAAACAGTTCTGATTGTTTACTGGACTTATCAAGAAGCAAACAATAAAAACATTCTAAGAAAGAAAAATAAGGTATTTAATTGAGGCCTCAACTAATAACCCAATATCTGAGAATAAGGAATTAGTATATTTCACCTGATTTAATGAGAAAAATCACAATGATATAGTGCAAAACAAAATTTAAAATTGGTTTTATTATGTTGAACTAAATGTATATATAACCTATAGTCTGCTTTATGAGACAAACTCACTGAGGCCATTTAAAATTTCATTGTTACTCAGTTTGTGGGATAATGTTGCTTTTCCAGGTGGGATTATTTAAAAACTGTCTTTGTCTAAGATGAAATAGCAGGATAGGAATTGCTTTTATCAGGCAGCTGAATAGGTGACTGACCATTCAGGCATTTCATGCTATCAGTTATTCTGTGGGTACCATTGTCTATAATCCTCAGGGGTCATTATTGCTGAAAGAAACCAGTTACCTAGTCAACAGTCTCCAAATATCCTTCCCTTTTAACCAATAAAAGAGCAATTCAGCACATGCATGCAGACACATATACGAATGGAGCTAACAAACTTGATTGCCCAAAAATGAAATGAAGTGATGAATTATCACAACTAAGATCCAAAATGATAGCATGGAAAATTAAATGGAAAAAAAAATACATGCATTGCATACAGATGTGTGCATGTGTTAAAAGGGGGATGGAAAATATGAAAGAAAAGATAACACATTTGGAGGATAAATTCAAAAGATCTAATCTCTAAATAATAGAAATTTCAGAAAGAGGAAAAAGAATAGGTAGAAAGAAAAGCGAAAATTGAACAAAAGAGGAGGATTTCCTAAGGTGAAGAAAAAAATCCAAATCAGCATTGAAATGGCTTACCAAGTTCCAGATTCTATTAATAATTAGGAAAAAAAATATTTCTAGGCCTGTGCAACTAATATTTCAGAAAATATGTGTAAGCTTAAAACACAAATAACAAGTTACCTAAGTGAAAAGAAGATCAGATTGGTATGGGACTTCCCATACGTAGTCTGGAAGCCATAAGACAGTGGAATAAAATTTAGGACTGAGAGACAAGTCTCGCAATCCTAGAATTCTTTAATCATCCAAGATATCTATCACCTGTTAGTATGAAAAGACAGTTTTTGAGAACATGCACTAATATTTAGAATAGGACATCTCCACTGTGTTTAAAGAAAGATACTTGAAAAAATATGCCAACCAAAGGCCATAGCAGAAACTTTAAGGTGAGAGAAGATGAAGAGTCAAGCAAAGAGTAGTGAGTGAGCTGAAATATTTGGGTGATAAATATGAGATTATGAGTGCTGGGAAAGTGAAGGTAATAGTGTAATTGAAAAGTACAGTAAGGTAGCATGAAACCAGATAAATATAAAAAAATTAAGATATAAAATTAGTATAAATAAATTCTGTAATAATAAGAACCTTAAAAAAGATTTGAAAATGTTGCAATATTGATAGAGTAAAAAATACTGAACAATTCAATGGCACAGGACATATGGTACATAAATAAATAACACCAGAAAATTTTACTAACCATCATTAAACAAGATCTGAACCAAATGAGAAGGTCCTTAGGTAGAAAGACATAATGTCATAAAAATGACAATTCTCAAAATTAGCAAATACATTTAACGGAAGTACCAGTGAGATCCCAACAGAACTTCCAATAGATTTCAGTAAAATGATTTGTGATTTACAGGAGGAATAGGTGTCCAAGAATAGCCAATAAAATCATATAATAGAAGAACAATGAAGTACTTATGACCTTATGTAAAGCCATTGTGTAATTACTGAATTACTATTCACTGGTATAAAAATAAACAGATCAGTAAAATTTGAGGGAACCTAGAGCTAGATCTCAGTGGAGAAATAATAGATTATTAAATAAATGTGCTTGCATAACTAGCTATCTGAAAAAAAATCACTACTTATTTCATATACAAAAAATAAATTCCAGACGATTTACAGATTTAATTGCAAAAACAAAAACCAACAAAAATTCAACAGAAAACAAAAAACATAGGAGATGACATACATATATTGTCTAGTAGCAGAGAATCTTAAAATTAAAACTTCACAAGTTAAATATATCTGATTCTATGAAAACTTTTTCTGCAGCAAGCAAGTCAACAGACAAATGATAGAGTTATAAAAATATATTTGCCTAGGAAATGGTAGACCAAGAGTTAACATCTATAATATACAAGAAAGTCTTAAAATTAATAAGAAAAAGACAAAACTCAATAGAAATATGGGGAAATTATGCTGAATGAACAGTTCACAGAGGAAACGCTCTTTAAACTTACCAATAATCAGGTAAATGCAAATGAATCACAATGAAATATCACTTTATACCATCAGATTGCAAAAAATAATAATAATTAAAAAAAAAAAAGCTCTGACACCAAATACTGGGAGGGATGTAGGAAAAAAGTAGTCTATTTTCATTCCTGGGACTATGAAGTATTACAACCATTTTGTAAATCAATCTAGCAATACCTTTGATAATTATAAATACATGTACTCTTCCACCCAAAAATCACACTCCTGGGAATAAAAGCCCAGTACATCAAACACTTATGTACAGGAGGATTATTGCTTTGCTACTCAAAAATAAACACAAACACAAAAACAAAAAGAAAACCCTATAAACAAAGTGAATATGCCTATGTAGGGGATAGGTAAATAAATGATACATCACGGTGGAATATTATTCAGCCATTAACAGAATGAACTAGCTCTTTATGAGCAGACCTGGAAATATTTCTATACATTATTGAATCAGAAAGATACTATACAGAAAATTGTGTAAATATTTGCAATATATTTGTAATATTTATATATATTTGCAGTTTGTAATATAAATGATTACAAAAATCTTATATTTGCATGTATATATACTTATATATGCATATACACATATTTATATAATTACAGTATCATATGACAATGGAGATTAACATGGAAGGGTAACTATTAGGACAGCATCAAGTATCATGCTTGTAAAGGCAGAATGATGATGTGTGTTAAAGCAGGAAGAGAAATGGGGGAGGAATCACACAAAAAAAGGGGTAATAGGGAAAGGAAAGACTAAAAAATTAAATTTGTGCATAAAGCATATATATATATATATAAATATGTAAAATTACATATTTTACTTTTTAAAAAATGGTGCTCATTCCCTTATCTTTAAAGCTTGTTCCTCAGTGAGTAGAAGAGTTTTCTTGGGAGAGTTTAGGAAGTAACAAGTGGTAGTGGTCACTGTGATTAAATCTAGTCTTTGGTGTCAGCCCTTCAGCCCTGTCATCAATGGGTGGGGAGGCTTCTATTGCATTATTCACTTCTCCAAGCTCGAAATCTCCTCATTCCTGAAATAGTATTGTGAGACTAAAATGTGACAATGTAATTAAACTGCTTAGCACAGTGGTTAGCACATAGTAACTACTCAGTAAAAGTTGGCTATTAATACAATCGTTATTATTACAGTTATTGCAAATCTACCAGGTATTTGTCCTAGTTAGTGAAGAGGAGGAGAGGTGGAAAGCAAGACGATTTTGAGGTTCAAGTATAAGTGACTTGGAATTATGTTGCTATATTTTAAATTCTCCTTCCTAGGTTTCAAATGGGTATCAGAGAAAAGTTAGTATCTCTCAGCATAGCATTTGAAAGCCTCAACAATCTTGTCTTTCAGCTAATTTTAACAATTCTCCTTTACCCAGACCTTTGGAACTATTTGTTTCCCAAAATCTTCAATACCTGCTCAAATAATTGCTATGTGGATCAAATGTGAGGAGGTCGACTCATCTTTTTTGACAACCACTACATGCCAGGCATTCTGCTATATTTCATAACACTGAAAAGTAAGGCCCATTTTTTGACATTTTTCAGATAAAGGAACTAATATCCCCAAAGTTTAAATGAAAATCAGTGTTTGTTTTGATGTTAGATATATCCAGGTCCATAACCCAGGCTTGCCCTATTAGCTTCTTGCCGTCAATTTATATAAGTGTTCTACATACAGTAAATATATTACAAATTTAAATATAGCAGGGTGTTTAATGGGAGGTTTCAACCGCCTTGGAGTCTTGGCTGAGGTTCCAAAATTGAGGACAGCAGGCAATAAATGCCCACACATTCTAAAGAGAAGTGCCAGGCACTCCTACCTGGACTTGCTGAGATGAATCTAAACACATCCTTAGCTCTTTTCTTAGTATCTTATTGAAATATGAATATGGAGTTGATCAGAAAATAAGAGGAGCTTTTTAGAAACATATAAGTTTAGAAGGAGGGAGCATTGGGTTTTTCCTTTCTCCACCTCCAGGCTATAAACAAGAAACATCTCATTACAGAAAGAGCCAGCTTTTTGGTCACATAAAATACAGGGCTGTTTATAAAGACATTTCTTTTCCTTTCTGCCATCTCAACTCTGGAGGATCCACACTCTGCAGAGCTATAGGGAAAAAAAAGAGTAAGAGCAAAGTAGAAGAACAGTGAAAAAATAGACAATACTCCTTCCACACTGTTGTATGGGGAATTCTTGTGTCAGGCCTGAGAAGAAAAGATGGGGGGATGCCTTAAATTGAATTAGTGGTGAAAGTTATGATATGTGATTGTACTTCACTTCTAATATCAGAAAATGTTCTAATATCCAAATACTGTTCTAATATTATTTCTGGAAAAGCTCGAGGATAGTTCTGAGATATTGCCCCAGGGCAGAGAAGGGTGATCCAACTTAGCACTTTGGAAGGCAATGGTAGGGGAAAGAATAAGGCTATTTCATAATTATATCTTACAGGCTGGTGATATAAGAAACCATTGCTTCTCCCCTGTGCTTTGGCTGACAACATTCATATACACTGCTCTCTCCTGAAATTCTACCTAACATTCTAGTCTTGCCTCCATGGCCCTGTCTCCATAATGTCTTTTCACAACCTCTCTGGATGAATTAATCTTTTCTTCTGTGCTCCCACAGACCTCACTCCCCATTAGTCATAGAGTATGGCAGCCATGAATACATTCAGACTCCTTTGAAAGAGTGAGCTTCTTCAGGATGGGCATGATGACCTAAGCCATCGTTTTATTCCCAGGGCTTAGCTTCATATCTGGCTTATGATAAATGCTCAATACTGGCTGATTAAATTCTTGTGGAACAAACTGATGATTGAAATCAGTAATGGGATTCAGGGTCATTTCTGTTATACCCTAATGCTTTTGGAAGATAAATTCAGAAAACTTCTCCCAGGCAGCAAAATACTGTTTTTGCTTTCCTGCCGACTCAGCAGTAGGAATCAAGATAACTCTGCTGCAGCTGATGACCCAGGAAAATAAAAGACCCAGGTGTCATATGTGCATGGAGTAAACAACTATTAAGTTCCTACTGTGTGCCAGGTCTTAGGAATGAAAGATGAAAAAGATGACACCTGCTCTATTCCTTTAACCTATAATGTCCATGGTTGGTTATATTGGATCCTAACATGGAACATGCCTGATCATCATTTGCCGAGGCACAGCAGTTAAATTTGGAGTTGATGGAGCTCCTGTTATGAGTTGCAAACTCTACAAGATGGAGATATGGAAAATGAAATAGGCATCACCTGAGGGCAAAAAAGTAGACTATGGCACAAACATTAGGCTTTTCTCCATAAATCTTTTGAGATTTTTTGGCAGTAGCATAAATCCCAACTCAACCATTGACTAGTAATGGCATATCCTAGATTTCTCCTAAGTATACAAGCATTATCAACCATGGCTTGGTAATGGCACATTTGTGATTGGCAAAAATCATTCAATAAAATTTCTTGGCACCATAAACAGAGGTTCTCAATCAAGGATGATTTTGCCCATATCCCCTCCCTCCCTGGGACATCTGGCAAACTTTGGAGACATTTTTGGTTGTCATGACTGGGGGGTAGGGCATTGTTATTGACTTCTAGTTGGTAGAGACCAGGGATGCTGCTAAATATCTTACAATGTACAGGGCAGTCCCTGTACAACAAAGAATTATCTGGCCCAAAATGTTATTAATACTGAAGCTTTAAAACCCTGCTATAAATAAATAGGCTCTTAGGATCTTTCCTACATCTCACCCTGATTAGATTGTGGCCAAAGAGCTTGCACACACACCCCCCCCCCCAAATTATATTGCAGTTACTAAACGACAACAAAAAGAGACAAGTGTGAAATACCTACGCATGGCTCTTGAGGAGGGTAGCATTGAGAAATATGCATAGAAACAATAAATTTATAGAACACTGAATTATTACTTTAACCCCAATTGAGGCCATATTTTGCATTGATTCAGTACATGGTCCACTCGCTGACATTACTGGATTCTGTCACATCCTATCTGTATCAATGTGGACCAGTTATTTAACTCTTGGCATTGGTGTTTTCACCTGTATAAAGAGGAATTATGACATCTGCCAAAAAGTGCAGTTGTGAAGATTCAACAATAAGTGGTGCGCAATGCCTGACTTATAGTCAGCACTCAGTATCTAATGACTTTAAAAACTGTAACAAGAAAGAAAAATATGGATCTAATAATTGACTACTTAATAAATAAGTGAAGGAAAGAAATGACATATAATTAAACTCTAAGTTTTATATAATCATATAATATTTTGCGAACAAGCTACCTCTTCCAACACCATTATGAGAATTTAAGACCTAAGTATTCCAAGTCCTGGGCTTTCTGAGTCACTTTGCACTCATAATCTACATGGAGGTATTTCCTAGCAAGAATCTACATAGATGTTTAATTAGTCTATATAGGTTAATGAACTGCCACTCTGCCATTATCTCCTTTAGCGGTTCATATAAATTTATGTTCACAATAGCAACTATGAATGATCTAACAGAATGCCACCACCTGTCAATATTTCACTGACAATGGAATGGCTGTTCAGTTAGCCCGTACCCTCCCCAGAGGAATTATTAAACCTTCAGATGCTCTATTAGTAGCTGGCAAGTTAACTTCGACACAGGTTATTAATTTCCTTTTCATTACTCAAATGGCAGTTACACTAGTAATCATAAAAGAAGAAAGTAATTTAATTCACTTGTGACCCAACTTGATCTCATTTTATTTAGTAAACACACAAAAATACATGAAATTAAATGCTACCCCCACCCACCCACAAGCAAATAGCTTGAAAACCCTTATCAGGACAAAGTAGCTTAAAGTGACTGCATGTAGTTCAGGTGCAAATGAATTTCATCCACTTTGTAATGTGGGGCTCTAATGAATTACCATCAACTACCCCTTAAATAGACTTTAGATATTATGCCATATTTTGTTCTACATATAGCGCTTCTATTATTTATATTGGTCTTATGTCTTAGGCATTCTCAACATATGCTCAAGAGCTAGCTATATTTTAAAATTTAAAATGCTTTAATATATGAGAAGTAAAAGTATGAAATCCCCAAAGTCTCTAGTCAAAAATTCATTACTAAATCAATATGTAAAGAATGCTTTTAAAACCATCAATCTAATGGAAACAAAGTTCAAAAGTAATGGATTTCTTACCCTAAAATTTTCTAAATATTTTTCCTTCACATAAAATTGTCAGTTCCAAATTGGATGTGACTTGGGTTTCTGAAATCCTGGGAAATGAAGGATATCTTGCCCTATTTTCTATTCCTATAAAAATCAGAGTTGTATTAAAATTTTCACAATTCTTTTCCTCTTTATGAGTTCCAGAGGGGGCATTTTGCTTAGTTCAAGATGCTATTCCTATTTAAACCTTCTCATCATGTCATTTTTCAATTTTACCTAAAATTTTGGGTCAAAGAATAAAATCTAAGTACTATTGCTCTCTGATGTACTCTTGAAAGGGAACACTAAGTTTAACTTCCATGAGGCTAACTGGCATAAAACTAAGAAGAATTTTTTAAAAAATGTTTTTTAAGAGCGGCAATGCCACTCTTCACAATATTCTTTATAATACCTATACCATGAAGGCAAATAATCTATTTCACATTCCACCAAAAAAGGGAAAACTTTTTATCATTTAGAAATCCTCTATGGACATGATTTGGATGGATCTTTTCTGCAAATCTGTTAGCACCAATGAACAGATCCTGAGCTAACAAAAGTCAGCAGGTTTGTCTGTGCACCTGATCATAAATTAACAAATATGTTTTAGCCCACTAAATTGTATTTTAGGCACTTACTCACCTTCTGCTATACTGCAATGTAGACTTGATGTATGTTAAACCTTTAAAATATTCGGAAGCAAATATCTGTAACTGTTGTGACTTACTGAACTGTAACCTAGATATTTTGTTTCTTTGATGCTGACGCTATATTTTGTAAACTACATAATCTTTACCTTGTATTTGAACAGTAGCAAAACAACTTGTAACTAGCCCCCTTATATCCCTTTGTTTTGCAACTCTGAAGTCTGATACTCCTGTACTTAGCCCTCAATGTTTATTAATGAAATAATATGAGTCAGCCCAGAACTGACCAAGACAATTCTAATCAGAGTTAGCCTGCCTGATATGTGCAATAGCTTAAACCTTAAACATCAAGTGAATTAAGCATGTAATTAATCTGCACATACTCAAAGATTAAATGATCTCTAACCCCTTTGTCTCAAACCATTCACTTATGCTCAAAATGTCATTTTCTCGTCATGCCCATACACCATGTTCCCCACTGTCTTCACCTCGACTTTCACAACCCCTCTTCCTTTTTGTTCAATACCATAAAAACCCTAAACACCTCCAATTTGGAAGACAGATTTGAGGAATGCCCACCTGTCTCCCAAGGCTAACTTTTGCTGAATAAACTCTTTCTTTTCTCAAAATCTTGATATCACTACATTGACTCTCTGGTGTATATTGGGCAAGGACTCACTTTTGAGCTGCAAGATTTGCCAAAACAATACTATAGATTAAGTAGATATGGGTATTATCAGTTTAAATCAGTGGTTCTCGACCTTGGTTGTATATTGTATCATTTGTGGGACTTTTAAACACTCCAGTGCCCAGACTTCCCAAATAATTAACTCAGGATATCTAGGACGGGACTCAGGCATCAGTAGGTAAGAACAGAACCAATAGGAGATAGCTATAAATATTATGAGATTCCAAAAGGCCAAGGAAAGACATAACAATGTAAACAATTACCAGCTGAACTTATGCAAGTTTATGCAAAAAATATGGAAGCGGACTCCTAGAGTCTACCACTCCCAAATTTTCTGTTCCTTTTTGCTTTCTCTTATGCTCTTATTTAAATCATCACCATCATCATCATCATCATCATCATCATCTTCTTCATTGTCCTTGTCATCATTGTTATTGTCACAACTACCTGGCAGAATCTCTAACACATAATTTAGAAAGGTGTCTGAAGGCAAATACTATGGCATTGGAAAATTATTGTTGATATATTTAGAATTGCTTTCAATTAATGATTATTTTATGGTTTCCTCATCAAGGTAATTCATGCTCATCATTGTATAATAAAAGAAAAGAGAAATTACTCATTATTCACCACCACAGCAACCATTTTAATATTGTCACAACTTTATGCACATTTCTCTATCAAGCTTTTGCACAATTAAAATCATACTAAATGTAATATTCTATTTTAAAAATTTTCTTCTCATTTTAAGAGTTTTAGAGTATCATTAAGAGCTTTCTATAAACATCATTTGGAATGGTAAATGGGCAAAATTCTTAATATTACAGGTCATGTCAAGGGCTTCAAAATATTAATTTAGTTGACAAATAGTCACAGTCTGTCTTCTATATACCAAGCATGGTTCTAGCTTCTTCTAGATACAGAGGAGAAAGGAAGAAAAGCAAGATTCCTACTCTGTGGAGTTTAAATTCTAGTGGGGAGAAACTAACAATACATAATAAACAAACAAGCCTAGATAATTTCAGATAGTGGTTCTTGTTTTGAAGAAAGGAAAATAGTCATGGGATTATGACCTCTGGAGAAGGGGCTGGTTAGAGACGGGAAGTGCTAGGGCAGAATGTCCTCTAGGTAAGTAATGTTTGATCTGAAACCACATGAAATTCTCAAAAGCTGATGTGAATGTAAGAAGAATAAAATAATAACCACCTGCTTGGAAATTCTTAATTATCTGAATAGACATCTTAATGAAGGTAAAAACAAGTGAGCAGGTTTTGAAATTGCCCTTTCCTTGCCACTTTCATGTTTTTTTCTGGATGCAGATCTCAATCTTAATTCATCCTTTCACTGGAAACGACTTAGGGGCCAATGTTTTATTATTCATTCACCAATCCAGTAAGAATTGATGTGACCAGTTTTCTCCCTAAACTTCTAACCAAAGATGTTGTTAGAACATGTAAAACATTCTGATTTAAATTTGCACTGTCCTTTACTTTTACCATAAAATTTGATTTTGCCATTTCAAATCTTTATTGCTATTATTATTGATTAGTGGAGCTAGAATATTCCAAGCTTGTATAAGTGGTTTAGCCTTTGGTTAAGACCATGGGCTGTGTACAGATGATAATGGTAAGACCTTACCCAGGCTACTTAATCTAGTCACAATTTCCTTATCTGTAAAATGGAAAACTAACATTGTGAGTATTAAAAGAGATTGTGTAGAGAACTCAGCTTAAAGCATGATATGCAATAAGTCTTCAATAAATAGGTAGAGAGAAGAGAGGGAGGGGGGGGGTAGGTGTGGGAAAAGCAGCACATGCACTCACAAAAAACACTGAGATTATTTTGAATATCGCAGTATAAAAATCTTAGTAGTAATAAAAACAAGGTGTAGTTTGGTTATTCCAAATTACTCTTTGTAATGCTTCTGGAAACTATTGCTTAGAAGGCCACATGTGGTCAGCTGACTAAGAAGGTCCGTCCACCAGTCTTCTATTTGGATAAATTACAGAATTTGAGATTTGGAGAATCTGATATCCCCAACTCCAGATCTTGTTCCCAGCCTTCACATCAAGTTTCAAACACAATCATGGATAAGCATGAGAAAGAAATGTTAATGGTCCTCTCTCAATTCTCTTCAGTGTTTCCTTCAAACCACCACAAATATTTTCAGGGGAGATGGTTTTGCAGGCCAGCACTCTGCATTTGTAATAGAATTCCAAGAGGCTGAGCCTTACACCAGGGGAGGGAAGGAAATTCAGAAGTAGCTTTCACACTGCCCTCCTCAGAAACCCAGACTCCTCCATCAGGAGTTGCCTCAGAGTGGAGAACAGAACTAACTGCTCAGGTGGGCTTTAAGCAGAGAGTTACATTTTCATCTGACTTACATTTGTATATAAAAGGCTATGATGTTCAAAATGAAAATGCAAGCTTGAAAACCACTGAGCCAATAAATGTGAAGGGACTTTGTAAACTGTAGTATGATTTACAAATGCGCATTTTAAATATTATTACTTCCGTTTCTCAGTTCTTGTGAAAATTTAAATGCTTGTTGTATTGAGAAATTGCTTAATTAGATAATAAATCTCAAGAAAAGGCAGCGTTCCAAGACAAAGATTCATTTTTGTTTCCACTGTTTTGTGCAAAAAGCGTATTTAAAATGCTGATCCCAAGGGATTCATTTAGTGGAGGAAGAAGGAGCAGTCAGTTTAAATTTTCCATCACAAATTGAATTCGCTTAGGGTCAACCCAGTCAGTCATCAGCAGGAAAAAAAAAATCAGCAAACTTCCTGGTTGTTAAGAGGATGTTCAAGAAAATATCCCCTGCCTTTTGTTAGAAGTGAGGGTCCTAAGGTCTCAACTGAATTACTGCAACCTGGATATTTAATCCCAAATTAGAGTCAAGCATCGAAGGAATACTGAAACATAATAACAACAGGAATCCAATTTAATTCACAATATACATTATTTGTCCTACAATAAGAGCAATACAATTACAGGATATTTTATGGAACAAAAGTCAATTTAAAAAGCTAAGCTGTATAATGCCTACTATGTGCCAGCCTCTGGCCCAAATGTTTTACATACATTAGTTCCTATAGTCCTCACAACAACCTTAGGGGTGTAACTTTGTGATTTTTTTCTTTTTATATATGAGGACCAGAGAAGATAAGTCACCTGCTCAAGGTCAGCTTTACAGCTAGGATCCAAATCCAAGCAATCTTCCTCCAGGGCTCACCACACAATGCTTTAACTTTTTAGTTTCAATGAAGTTAGGAAAAAGCAAGTGTTTTGTATCTAAATTCTGCTACTAACAAGTATGCTGTTGTGCTGGATATCTCCCTTTTGCCCCTCAGATCTACTCCCACACTTTTCTACCTTGTTGAGTGCCCAGAGGCTGACCTCTATGGACAGCATCAATGGGCTCCTGTATCTTGGAAAATTGCATTTGGTACTAGTTGGAGATTAGAGGTCAAAGGGAGAGTGAGATCTGGGTGTTGATTTCCCTGGTTTTTCCCGGCCAGCTACTGGTGGCTGTATCCTTCTGTTGAAGCTCCTGCCCCTGTCCCATGACCTACTCCACTCTGTGTTCTGGTACTTCTCCCTCCCCCTGCTCTTACAGTACTTAGAAGTGATATTAATTCTCTGTGGTCATAAATGCTGGGTACCGTGTCATGTTTCTTGTATTGCATAAACCCTGACCACACCTTTCTAAATAGTCCTTTATTAAACTCCTCTCAATTCACCCTCACAAGAATCCAAGCAGAGCATTAATTTCTCCATCTCATTTGTATATGACTGGACAGGAAAATGCAGCCAGTGCCTCATTATTTCTACCTTCTACACTCTATATGCAAAACCCAGGACATAATTTCCACAACTGTCCAAAAGGAGTCTCATTACTCCCACAGCCAGTTTTTTGGAAAATTATTTTTCAGTTTTCTTGACTTTTGCAAAAAGCCAAGAACTGAGGTCTATAAATAGAACAGTGTTTTAATCTTATTATAACCCTTAGATCTATTAAAACATCATGAGTGTTAAGAAGCAGGGCAGTAACAGAAAGGAGTATTCGCATTGGGTGCTAGTCTCTGTTGAATGACCTTACTGAAACCTTGATTCAGATGTCATAAAACAGACACTCAGCCTAATTAAATACAAAAATATTTGATGGTAGGCAGCTGACAATACTAGACATTTGGCTTCCTGGAACCAGGTAATAAAATACCATAAAATAAGGTTCCATGATTCAGAGAGACACCACGTATATCCTTGTTTTCCCTTCAATCTAATTGGTCATTCACAGAAACAACGCATGCTTATGAAAATGTCTTTGCCTCGAAGAGAATAAGCCTCTGAAATGACCTTAATATCTCTTCTTCAAAATATCTCAAGTTGTTCTTGGCATTTACTTTAACAGCCCATCCTCTTGTGAAAATGGAGGTTGTTTTTTCCATTAAAAAGGATACAAGAACACCCTGATCCATAACTACAAAAAACAGTGAGCACCCATCACCTTCTCCCTTCTAATCCACCTTAATGGAGCTGAGCTCTCTTCATTGTTATGCTCCTGGTTTCCATGTTGAAAAGTCACAGCTACAATACAGCTTGCTTGGTAGAGAAGGCTGCATTTCCTTTTACCTTTTACCATTCCTTTCACCATGCCTTGATGTTTGCATAGTGAAATAAGTATTGATATAAAGTGTCCACTTTCTTTGTTCCAAATCTCAGCATTTCATCATCAGAATGTGTCACAAAGGTCTTAAAACTGATAAGCATGCACAACTACCAATGAAATAGAATAAATGGACATATCTTTGAATTATAATTTCATTTAAAAATTGCTGAAGATGACTGCAAGATAGCTTTATCTATTTCAACTCTTAGCATTTGGGGGATCATTTGTGTCACTTCAAGACTGGCAAGAAGAAATGACCAAAGGCTAGAAGTTAGTAAGACTGGATATCATGCCTCTAATTCTAGCTCTGCCACCATTTTGATGTGTGCCACCAGAGATCCTACTCTATGAAATAACAAACAACTCTATCTGCATATACTGGGTTGCAGAGTCACTGGCATGAGCAAAAATGATTGATAAGTACAAACACTGGTATCAAAAGAGCCTTGTGCTGCTTCACACAGCTGAAATCAGAACTATTTTAAGTGATTGAGGTACCCATTGTCATGAAGCAAAATCAAGATCCAGTAGTCCTTCACATTCTAAACACAATTTCTTCCCTGCCTAACCTGTGGTAGCCAGCTTCTAAGGAAGATTCCAGTGATCATTACCTTCTGGTGCTCACATACATATGCAGCTCTCACTCACATTGATGGGGGTTAACCTACATGATCAATGGAATATTGCAGAAAAGATAGCATGTGACTTCCAAGGTTAGGTCATATAAGTCAGAGCTTCTACCTTCCTCTTTCTTGAATCACTCACATTGGGAAAAGTCAGTTGCAATTTCAAGAGAACATTCAAGTAGCTGGATGAAAAGGCCCATGTGATGAGGAACTGTACCTTCTGCTAAGAGCCAGCATCAAGTGCCTGCCATGAGGTTAAGTCATCTGGGAATTGGATCCTACTGCCCTAGGCAAGCCTTCAAATGAATGCAGCTCCAGCTGGTATGTTGATTATAACCTCAAGAGAAACTGTCAAATCAGAATCACCCAGGTAAGCCTGTCCTAATTCTAAATCCACAAGAACTGCATAGGATCAAAAATGTTTATTGGTGTTGTAAATCCCAAAGTTTGGAAGTAATGTGTAACATAGAAATAGATGGCTAAACCACTCTTCATTCTGACTTCCAGGAAAATGGAAGATTAGAGAAACACAGGGCTCAATAGCTAGAGGACAGGCAAAACCAGCCTTAAAAATATTTTAGGATTTAGGGCACCAGGAGAAGGCGGGACACCACCTAGAAGAGAGAGGGGCAAAATAAAAGAATCTCAATAGGAAAACTCTGTGAGTAAAAGCTGCAACTGCAGTTCTCAGTCCCCTTCCTCCATACCTTCTGAGAAGACAGCTTTGAGTTCTCTGGGCTCTGGCCCACAGCTATGGACAGAAGGGACTGCAAGGATCCACCTCACCTAGGAGAGGGGAGAGAGAGTGACGCAGCCTAAGACTGATTCAGCTTTTGGCCAAAAATTTGTCCTGCTGTGTCCCACCAACCCTTTTAGGCTGGCTGGGGCCATCCTGTTGTTTGCCCTGGGAGCCAGCAGTGGGCAAAAGAGATCCAACTCTCACAAGCACCCTACCAACCGACTGGTTGTTCAGATGCAGAGAGGAGTGGAATTATTCCCTACCTGGGAGAAAGGAGGGGGTTGCCAGCAAAGGTAGGAGAACAGCATCAGAGAAAATCTGATTTATGAGTTTCTGAATAATCTTGAGGCAGGATCCTCTGTCGCATTGTTGCAGTGAACACATTCTGACCAGGGTTTGAACTGATGGCTGCCAAAGATCACCACCTGCTGGCAGACCAAGGAAGTGCACAGAAGGAAATTAAAAGTAAATAAGAGCAGTTTTTCCCAGTCTTTATAGTCTCCCTCCCCAAGGCCCTTGGAAGCAAGTCTGTGACCTATGACTTGGTCCGTGGCCTGATTTGAGCAAATAAATTGGGACACTCCTACAGAACTAGAAGAGATTGAACCAAGAATCAAAAAATGACAATAACACACAACCTGCTGCCACAAATCTCAACCCAATACAGAGAATCTGAACATTAGAGTAAACTCAACATCATAAGCAGATGCCAAGACATCAGCAAAAGAATTATAAGCCATACTAAGAAAACAGAAGGTATGGCCCAAGCAAAGGAATATATCAGAGCCCCAGAAGAAACACAGGATCTGAGACAACTAATCAATTAGGTTCATAAAAACTCTCCTACATCAAATCAATGAGTTGAAAGACAATATAACTAAAGAAATAAAGTACATCAAGAACACACTGAGTGAGTAAAAAGAATTTGAAAACCTGAATAGAAAAATAACAGAGCTCAAGGGAATGAAAGACATAATAGGTGAAATCAAAACCATAGTAGAGGCATACAACAGCACTCAAAATGACAGAAGAAAGAATAAGTGATGCAGAAGACCATCACAAACAAGGTATGCCCAGAAAGACTTAGTGCAGATAGCTCATCAGAAACCATGGAGGTGAGAAGACGGTGGTATGATATAATTAGGATACTGAAAGAGAAAAATTGCCAGCCAAGAATTCTTTATCTATCCAAATCATCCTTCAAATATTAAACAGAAACCAAGGGGATTAATAAAAAAGAATCTGGCTTTGCAGGAAGCATTAAAGGGAGCCTGTGGTATTTTAACTTTTGTGAACCTGAAAAAGTAAAGGATTATGTTTTAAACTAATCATTTCCTATGAGTGTGAGACTGAATTAACTGGATTTTTGTCAGTGGGGCAAGATTCATGTTAAGTCTCTACTCCCTTGCTGTGTTTGATATAAAGGGAAAAACAGAGAGACAGAAGACACAGGAAAAGGGAACTGCCATGTTTGATTCTACCATGTGCGAGAAAGGACTGCAGGTATACAGGAGTCCTGAGAGATTCCAAAGGCAGAGGCCAGAAAGAGACAAGCTCTGTGCCTAATTTCTTACAGCTCAGCTCCAAGAAACAGTAGGTTCTGGAGGGGAAGGCAGAGACCTCTGTAGAGATCAGTGGCTATCATGCTTCCCCATGTGGCAACAACACCAGGATTAACAGTAGCTGACTTTGGTGAGAAAGTGTCTCTGCTTATACCCTGATTTGGCCATTTCATGGCCTTAGAACTATATGTTTTTACCCCAAATAAATCCCCATTATAACAGCCAATGGTAATTTTCATTGGCATTTCTTTGGCAAATTTAAACAGCCTTACAACTTGAAAGAAAAAGACAGGAGAGAGAAACTTGGAGGATAATGTAGAAGGATAAATTGTCAGAAAAGATAACCCAAAGAGTAAAAAGACAGACAAAAATAAAGTATGGCATGTGAAAGCCAAATAATAAAATGGTAAATAAGTAAACAATTCATTTTCAGTAATATTACTGAATGTGAATGGATTAAACTTCCTAATCAAAAGATATAGACTTACAGAATGTTAAAAAACATGAGCTACCCATATGCTGTCTACAAGGGACTCGCTTAGAGCCAGGTATACAAATGGGCTAAAAGTGAAAGGTTGGAAAAAGATATTCTGTGGAAACAATAACCAAAAAAAGAGCAGGGGCAATAAAAGACTTTAAATGCAAAAATGTTATAAGAGATGCAGAAGGCCATATATATTAATAAAATGGACAATCCACTAGGAAGACGTAACATCATAAAGTATCTATGCACTTAATCAAGTGGCTCAAAATACATGAGGCAAACTCTGAAAAAACTGAAGGGAGAAATAGACTTCTCCACAGTAATAGTTGGAGATTTCACACACCACTCACATCATTAGACAGAATGACTAAACAGAAGATGAATAAGGAAAAAGAGAACTTGAACAATAAGATAAATGAGCTGTACCTAAAAGAAGTACATAGAACATTGCATCCCAAATCATTGGGTTATATGTTCTTCTCAAGTGCTCATGAATCTTTCTCTAAGATAGACCACATGTTGGGTCACAAAGCAGATCTCAATAAATATAAAAGGACTGAATTTATAAAAAGCACCTTCTCAGATCATAATGGAATGAAAGTAAAAATCAATTATAGAGAGGAAAGGAGGGAAAACTTGTAAATGTGTGGAGGTTAAACAACACACTCCTGAACAATCATTGGGTCAAAGAAGAAATTGTCAGTGAAATTAGTAAATACATTGTGATGAATGAAAAAGAGAACACAACTTATCAAAACATATGGAATACAGCAAAGGCAGCACTGAGAAGGAATTTTACAGCCTTAAAAGCCTATATTAAAAAGGAAGAAAGAGACAAACTCAAAGACCTAACTGAACACCTGAAGGAACTAGAAAAAGAACAGCAAACCAATTCCAAAGCAAGCAGAAGGAAAGATACAATAAAGATTACAGAAGAAATAAATGAAATTGAGGAGGATAGAAACAACAACAACAACAATAATAGCAAACAATAATAGAGAAAATCAACAAAACCAAAAGCTAGTTTCTTTGAAAAAAATCAGTGAAATTGACAACCGCCTAGGTAGAAAAACAAAGAAAATAAGAGGGAAGATGTAAATGAACAAAATCATAAATGAAATGGGGGATGTTATAATTGACTGCACAAAAATAAGAATGATCATAAGAGGGTATTATGAGAAACTGTATGCCAACATTTTAAACAACCAAGATGAAATGTACAAATTCCTAGAAATGCACAATTTACATGGACTCTAACAGAAATAAAAGAACTCAACAAACCAATAATATTTAAAGAGAATGAATCAGTCATCAAAAATCTCCCAACTAAGAAATGTCCAGGACCAGATGGTTTTACAAGTGACTTCTACCAAGCATTTTGAGAAGAATTAAAACCAATACTGCTTAAAATCTTCCAAAAAATTGAAGTGGAGGGAAAATTACCCAACATATTTTATCAAACCAACATCACCCTGTCAAAGCCAAATAAAGATACTATAAGAAAATCACAGACCAATCTCTCCAATATGCATAGACGTAAACATTCTCAACAAAGTACTTGCAAATAGACCCCATTAGCGTATTAAAAGAATTACACCGCAACCAAGTGGGATTCATTCTTTGTATACAAGGGTGGTTCAACATAAGAAAACCCATTAATGTAATATAACACATTAACAAATTGAAGGAACAAAACTGTATGATCATTTTGATCAATGCAGAAAAAAAGGTGTTTGGCAAAGTTCAGCATCTTTTCTTGATAAAGACACTGCAAAAGATAGGAATAAAAGGAAAATTCCTCCATATGATAAAGGTCATATATGAAAAACCCATCGTCAATATTCTACTCAATGGAGAAAGGTTGAAAGCTATCCCTCTAAGATTGGGAGTAAGACAAGTATATCCACTGTCATCACTGCTATTCAGCATTGTCCTAGAAGTTTTGGCTAGAGCGATCAGACAAAAAAGGAAAAAAAAAAGGCATCCAAATAGAAATAAAGTAAGTTAAACTCTCTATTCACAAATGACATGATCCTATATTTAGAAAATTCTAAAATGTCTGTGACAAAGCTACTTGAACTAATAAATCAGCAAAGTGTCAGGATAGATCATGACACAAAAATCAGTAATATTTCTGTACACTATATTGAACAATCTGAGTAGGAAATCAGGAAAAAATTCCAATTCCAATAACAACAAAAGAAGTCATATACCTAGGAATTGATTTAACCAAAGATGTACAGGATCTATATTCAGAAAACTACAAAACAATGCTAAAAGAAATTAGAGAAGACATAAACAGAAAGATATTTCATGTTCATGAATTGGAAGACTAAATATCATGAAGATGTGAATCCTACTCAAACTGATTCATAGATTCAAGGTGATACCAATCAAAATTCCAACAGTCTACTTTACAGAAATAGAAAAGGCAATTACCAAATTTATTTGGAAAAGAATGGGCATCCAAATAGCCAAAATCATCCTACAAAAGAAGAGCAATGTGGGAGAATTCACACTGTCTGACCTTGAAATATATTACAAAGCTACAGTGGTCAAGAAGCATGGTATTGGCATAAAGATAGACACAATGATCAGTGGAATAGAGTAGAGAATCCAGAGATATACCCTCACCTCTATGACCAACTGGTTTTTGACAAACTTACTAAGTCCACATTACTGGGACAAAACTTTTTCTTCAACAAACGATGCTGGGATACCTAGATGTCCATAACCAAAAGAATAGAAGAGGATCTCACTCCCTATGCAAGAATCAATTCAAAATGGATCAAACACGTAAATGTTAAAGCCAGGACCATAAAACCACTACAAGAAAATGTAGGGAAACATCTTTAAGATCTTGTGGTACATTAAACAGTGCATTAAACAGGGCTCCTGAAGGCTTTAGAGACATCTAACATGATAGATAGGGCAGACAATCTCAGGAAGTCAGCACTCTGTCAGTGGGCCTTACTTTGGAATATATGCTTCCCAGTATAACAATTAGACTCATAATTTCCCTATACGTGACTCTTCTGCCCCTTTTATTTGAACCTGTAATTAGCACTATACTCGTTAAGTATATGTTCCAGAGACTTAAATCTTTGGTCTGTTCACATGCCAGTTGTGTCCTGAATCTCAGGAGAGTTCCAACACCTTCTCAGTTCACTGGACTCACCCAGGGCAAGAACAATGAGATGATGATAGACAACACCCATCTCAAAAGAGTATCTACAACTACAAGCAAGACAGTTCCATCCATCTGCCCCATGGGATCTAAGCCCCTTCTCAGTCAGAAATATCCCCAAATCCTCAAAATTGAGGAATGAACAAATATAAGGGGGAAATACAACTATGGACTATAAAGTAGACTTATGATTATTCTAGGAATAGAAGAACTTCTATCATTGATATAAAGGCGGTGGTCACCAGAGGTTCTGAGGGGAGGGAGAGGGAAGAACAGGTTTAACATGGGGGCATTTTAGGAACATTGGAATTATCCTGCATGAGACTGTAATGATAGATACAAGACCTTATACATTTTGTCAAAACCTATAAAATTGTGTGGGCCAAAGTGTAAACTATAATGTGTACTATAGTCCATAGTTAATAGCAATACTTCAATACAGGTTTACCAAGTGTAACAAATATATCAAACTAATGAAAGATGTTGTTAATGGGGAAAACACCTGTCTTTTAAACAAGTCCTCCATACAAAACTATATAAAAATGTTTAGGAACAACAGGAAGATATGTATACTTTGAGAATCACACACTTTTAAGAAAATTATAGCTCTAAGATCTGTATGTCCTTAGTTGCCTACATAAATACTAATTGAAGGTACACCTATAAAATGTCTTCATCCAAGAAATTGCTCTAAAAAATACATACTATGTATTTGCTTTTGGTTAATGTACATAACTTTAATTTATTTGTAATAAAGTAGATTCCTGTTGCATTTCTTACAGTATATAAATGAACTACTGATGAAATCACTTTATTACCTAGGCAATTATGAACAGTGAGGTAATATCCTGCCCTTGATTCCTGTTAACAGGAGGAACTGAGTCATATTTTCTCAACTCACACGGAAACAAGTGAATTAGACAGTTAAGAGGGACATCTGGCTAAAATACTGCAAAAGTCAAGCAGTACATTTAAGCCAGGTATGAGTTTCTTCAGCTGCGGCAAATTTTCAAACAATTATGAATTGTAACGTTACTGAGTCACGATGACATTATACAGAGTGCTAAAATACTAACATTACAAGGAGCACCAAAAGCAGAAAATATAATTTTACTTTAACACCTTCTACCCCATATAAAGTCAATTGATAATTCAGATTAATAATAAAATATGAGAAAATTAGAGAAAATGAACATTTTCTGTTTTGCATCACTCTATTTCCAAGACCAGAATTTCACTGTTAAACACACTAAAAAACTGTTTTTACTATTAGATTCCATTACAACAACTGGCCTCAAAATACAGATTATTTCATTAAGATTGATGTGAACTTCCTCTAGGAAAATCCTAAGACTCCTAAAATAACGTAAATAGTATTAAATGTATTAAAATGCATTTCAAAGGAGATTTTACTATTCACATAAAGAAATTGAGTTTCTGCAAAGGGCAGAAGGTTGATTTTGCACAGTTCTTAAAGAAAATTCATTTACAATTTTAAGAACTACAGGAAAATGAAAAATATCATGAAAAAAATGAGGTTCAAATGTTTTATCCTTAAACAAGCAATAAACATTATTTTATCAAATACAAGTGGTATAAACAGTAATGATTATGAAATGAGAATTACGAAGTCCTTTTCTGAAACAGTCAAGTGGGCAATGGCTAAATCTTTAACACTTGTTACTAGATCTTTACATATCTATTTTTAAAATTTATTTGATATTTCATTTAATACCTGTATTTGATAAGTATATTTATTATCAAAGGGGTAGAAGTGAGGAATATTCACTTCTGATAATAACTTGTCTGAGAAAGCCTTAGTCGTATTAAAAAATGTAAGGTAAATAAACACATACAAAAATAAAGTAGAACTCAATGATTTCTTTACTTAATCAATTTTATTTATGATTATAGCAAAACTGTAATTTTTTGTCCCTGGAATTTCTAGTATTCATAAATCTTTAATTTGTTAATTACTTCTTTAAATAAAATTGGGAATTGGATTAATGCTTAGCAAAATTTGAGTTGAGTCATAAACTCTGAAAAAAAATCACTGATTTTTTAATTCTGAGAAATTTCGTGCATTGTATTCTATCCATTCTTATATATTTTCTAGGTGTCATTTCTCCCCAAAGTGATTTTGTACCTGCATAGAAAACATTGTTTATAGAATTTCTCTAAATAAACATCAAGAAGCCCCCAAATGCAGATATTACATCAGAAGCAATTCTGAGAAAGAAGAACAAAATTCCTTTATTTCAAGACTGAGAGAGCTACAATAATCAAAGACAAAGAGGTACTTGGCATAAGGATAGGCAAACTGATTAATGGAAGAACAGATTCTACAAATAGACACACAAATAAAGTTATTTGATTTTAGATGAAGTCCCCAAAGTAATTTAATGGGAAAGAAAGGTCCTTTCAACTGTATTGCTCTATGAAAAAGAAATGAACTTTGAACCCTACCTCACTCCATAAAGGAATAATAATTTGAGATGGATCAATGGTCCAATTTAAAGTCAAACGTTATACCTAAAGCTCCTAGTAGAAGACATGGAAGTTTATCTTTGCAAATTTGGGGCAAGCCAAGATTTCTTAGGCAGGACACAAAAAGTGCTAATCCTAAAGGAAAAAAAAAAAAGGATACTTCATAAAAATTAGAATCAACTGCATTTGCGAAGATACTGTTTAATAAAAAGGCAAACCACAGACTGGGAGAAAATATTCTCAACACACATATATAGTAAACAGTACTGGCATAGTATTTTCAAGCAGAATATAAAAAGGACTCCTAAAATAAAATAATACAAAACAACTCAATTTTTAAAAATAGGAAAAATATTTGGCCTTCAGAAAAGAAATTATACGGATGATCAATAAGGACATGAAAAGGTGCTCAACAAATTTAATCATTAAGGAAATGAAAATTAAAACCATAATAAGATACCATTTGGCATCACTAGAATGCCTAAGATTAAAAAGATGAAACAAATATCAAATGCTGAAAGTGATGTGGAGTCAAGGGACCTCTTATACTCACATATTTCTCTGATATTTAATATGCCATTCAATATCCAGCTTCACATGGACATATTCTCCTAAATTCACTATCATTTCTTGACTGGATTTCTACAACTGCTTCCAGTTTTGTGATCCTTCATCATTTTTCAGACTCTGTCTATCAAACATTATGATGTCACTGCCTTAACCATCTCAGCATAAAGGCTCTCCATTGTTCTCAGATATACAAGGATCTGCATGATGATCACTGATTATCATGCTCACTGTTGCAGACTCATCTCTTCTTACTTCCTTACTTTGCCCTAAAAACCTCAGATATAATGAAATGCTTATTCCTCTAAATCAGGCATATCCTCCTACCCACGAGCCTTGGCACACGTAGGCTTATAGTGAATTATAATTACCCACTTACTTCCTCTAGTTAACTCCCATTTATTCCTCAAATTTCAGTCTAGACACCACTTCTTCCAGGAAGCACTCGTGACAGCTGAGGGCCAGGCTAAGTGCCCTATTTGGGGCTCTCTTATTGCTCCTATACATTTATTCTTATTTCTTTCCTGTTGTCTATCCTTAGGCAGCTCCTTGAGGGTAGGGATTGTGCCTTGCTCTTCCCTGTTTCTGCAACATATAGACTACTGATTGGCATTTTGAAAAATATCTCATAACATGTGTTAAATGAAATAATTAAAAACAAAGGAAAGAAGTTTTCAGTGATTCGTCCTGGTAATGTTTTGGCACCAAGGTACTCCATGTGTTTGGAAAATATGTTATCCTTGTATTGGTCTTCGTGTTCTTCAATTTTGTTTTTTATTCCCATTCAAAAGCATGCAAGGACTACTTTTACTCCTCCCCTCTAAAACCTACACTGAAAATGATCTGCACAAAAATCGCTCAGAAAAATCAAACAAGGCATCAAAGTACTGATTGTATGCCCATTAACACCTAGCTAAAATGAATAAGTCAGATCCTGACCTCATGGAGCTGGGAAATATAATCAGGGAAATCAAGTTAAGTTACATGAAACAATTAGAGAAAATTAAGTGTTATGATGTATGACAGCATTTCCCAAAATATCCATGAGGGATGTTAATAGATATATCCTTAAAAAAATAAAAGGCTTCCATGGTCAAGTAAGTTTGGGAAATATTTCTTAAGACATTACCCTATTGGTAATTCATAATGCCCATTAGCATATTAATGGCTCTGAAAAGTTGTGCAGCAAAGAAAACAGCTGTGTTTTCATTAACCCTGAATATTCAAAATTTCTTTGACCATGGAAGCCTGTTAAAAGCTTTTATTACTTTTTGATCAAGAAAATTTTCAAGAGCACAAAAAAGCAAAGAGAAAAAAAGTAACCATACAAGTACCGCATATTAATTTTAACAAGAATTAGCATCTCGTCATATTTATTTTATATATTTTTTCTAAATAATAATAAAAATAAAAAAATATCACATACAATTGAGGCTACCATCCTATCCCATTTTCTTCCTTTCCTTCCCTGAGGTCATCATAATTCTTAAATTGGTTTGCATTCTTCCAGTCTGTGTTTTTATACTACCACTTTATGTGATTGTATCCATAAGTAATACATAGGATTTTTTAGTGTTTTTAAGAACTTATAAAAATAGTGTCATTTTTATACATACTTTGATTAACTTTTTATTAAACACTGTTTATGAGCTCATAAACATTCATGATTCTTTACAACAAAGCATTATCATTTCTATGATAATGTGTGTAGGCATAGTTCATTTGTTTTAACTGAGGAATAGTATTTATTGTATATCTAGAACACACAAATTAATTATGCCATAAAGTACTGTGGGCATTTGGGTTCTTCCAGCTTTTTTCCCCCAACTTCTTGCTATCATAAACAGTGTTGTGGTGAACATCCTTCTATATACCTCTTTTTTGTCTGTTGAAGAAATCTTCTGGGGTATAGGCTTAGAAGTAGAATTAATCAATCACAAAGGTATGCACATTATTTACTTTGCTAGATATTTCAAACTTTTCTCCAAAGTAATTGAACTGTTACCCTCTGACAGCAGATTCTGGGAATTCCCAGGAAATCATATCTCCCCTCAGACATTACTTTAGAGCAATCTAATGAATATCAACTTTTGTTGTGCTGATATACAATGTTAATTTCCCTTTTTTAAAAAAATTGGCACATATTTTCATAAGTATATTGGGCATCTGGCTTTCCTCTTTCGTGAATTGTTGATTATATATTTTCTAAACTAAATCTTCCTTATTCATATTCACTGCAAAATTTTCCTTGGGCTATGGTTCACCTTTCATTTTATAATACCATTTCTTGTGTTTTAAAAATATTTTTGTATTTATCAATCTTCTACTGTATATGCATTAGTGTCTTATATGTTATTCTAAAATTTTCAAAGTTTGACTTTTCACATTGAAGATTTTATCCTACCTGTTATTTATTTTTGTGTCATGTATTTAGTTGTCCCAGTGACATTTCTTGATTACTCAATTCATTCCATACTAATTTGCAATGCCACCTTGCCATATACCAAGTCTTAGTATATGGAGGAGATCATTGGTAATTGAGAGAAGGGAGACAGATCATTATTAAACTAGCCTCAGCATAAAAGAGGAGTCTCATGGAACAAGTAGCCTCCAGATGGGACCTGAATACTGGAAGTACATATTATGGACATGGGTTTTAGTGTCAGACAGACCTTCATTTATATTCCTTCTCTATTACCCAGCAGGAAGAAAATGTTGCTGATGAATTAATCTTGCCACAAATGAAAGTCTTCATCCACAAAATGGGGATAATACCAATTATCAGATAGTACTGTTTAATGAGATAATATATTTTAAAGTGGTTACCATAGTGCCTTGTATAAGGTAGGTGTTTAAAGGAGTCAGCAGATAATAACAATCGAATTGGTTAGGGGAAAACTATTTTGTTTAGTAGTAATATTTTGACAATG
Source organism: Dasypus novemcinctus (assembly GCF_030445035.2). Classification (NCBI taxonomy): domain Eukaryota; kingdom Metazoa; phylum Chordata; class Mammalia; order Cingulata; family Dasypodidae; genus Dasypus; species Dasypus novemcinctus. The sequence goes on along the minus strand of NC_080673.1, from coordinate 51,224,807 downwards.
CTCTTTAATTATTAGTTTAAAAAGTTTAAAAACAATGCAAGTTATTGATGGTAGGGTGAGATTTATATATGTTTGTTTGATGTTATATATGGTTTGTAAGTCCACAACTATTATACACTTATTGTTTATGTATGTTTATATATGAGTGATATATTTCAATAAATTAAAAACAAAAAAAAAACAAAAAAAACAAAGGAGTCAGTAGCACAACTACCACTAATTGTAGTTCCTGTTGCTGCTCCTAGAAGTAGCAGCAGCAGCTGCTGCAAAGTCTGGCTGGGTTAGTAGCTGTGAGTTTAAAGGAAAAAAAAGGTAAAATAAATCTGAAAGAAACTCCTAGGACAGGGAAGATAGAATGGGAATATTGACTAAGTGCAAAAATGAGAATTAGGGTTGAATGACTCCAAGCTGGGGTAGGAAGACAAGATAAGAGGAATAGAATATACCAACTTAGAACAATGGCTTTCAAAGTGTGGTTTCAAGATGAGCACCTGCAGGAACCTCTTTAGAACCTGACAGAAATATGAATTCTTGGGCTGGGCCCTGGACGCACTGAACCAGAAACTCTGACATGTGGAGCAGCAATCTGCTTTTTCCCTAGACTCTCAGGCAGTTCTGATGTATGGTGAAGTTTGAGAACCACTAGTAAGAAACATGATGGATAAGAGGTGACTAAGAAACCAGGCGATCAACATGTATAGAGGAAAAGGCAGAGCTAAAGATGTAGATTTGTCACTTCAAGTCATGATATTCTTTTTCTGGTTCCTTTACCTGTTTCCAGTTATTGGTTTTATTTTATTGAACAGCTTCCCAATCTCAGAATAATTTCTCAGCTTTCAAAATCTCCCTGCAATTCACCTACTCTCCAAAGCAATGCTAGGTTTGTAGACCTTAATCAGTCTCCGTTCTTCCCACACTCTTCCCCCTGAATTGTTCTCCTCTGCTTTCACCTGGGAGGTCCTCAGGGAAGCCAATGTGGCACAATTTCATCCAACATTAAATACCATGTACATTTACAGAGCTCTATAAATGATAAATGAGGGTAGTAACAGCCTAGAACCCAGCTTTTAATAGTAGGAATCCCTGCCATTAAATATAAAACAGTATCTATTTTTGTGTATCTACTGACTCCCTTCACGATCCCCGAAGGACAGCAGTCTGCAAGGAACATGCTGTATCTGTACTATTTAAGAGCCCCTTTTATTAGAAAAGCACATTCCATCTTGTCTCCAGTGTGTACAAGTGTTCAAAAAAGAATACAGCAGTAGGCAGCCACAGAAAATATTTAGCCCTTTTCAGATCCCTCTATTGTGTTTTAAAGAGTATTTTATTGATTCTACTGTAGAAACAGAGGTAGGAAAATAATGAGCATGTTTATTAGAGACCTGACCAACGTGTTTATTTTGGTCGTAAGAAATGACAATTCCAGCTGCAAGGAATCACCACAGGCATAGATACAAGGATGAATTTATGGGTAGCTGAGATAAATAAAATCTACCATGGCATGCTTTGGAGCAGGATACACATGAGGAAACCAACTGGATTTTAAATTAGTGTGACTGCCTTATAACATCTGTGAATCCATGTTAAATAAAATAAAATCAATCTTCAGGGACTTGTAAATAACGGCACCCTTTTATAATTTATATATCACATGTATGCATGCATATAAACTTGAAATGTATATAATAATTAGGGTAGCATATAAAAAGTAGATCAATAAAACTCACATATCTTTCATGATCACTTTATAAGATATTTAACAACAAAGACAAAATTAACTTACTGTAAAATCTTCACATTTTTCATTATTTTGCATAGTTGAATACTGTTTCCTTTGCAAAGAAAAATCATGATTCTTTACAATAAAACCAGTTTTGATGGAAGCTTAATTTATCTACAACCCAAACTAGAAGTTCTATAGCAAAGGATAGGGTTGAAATTGCCCATTAATTTTGTTAAAGAAAGCTTAAAATATTACCCATACAAATTTCAAATGCATGAAGAAAACAAAACTTGCAAAACTGTTAGCAAAAATTTTTCTTTGTGGAAATATAATGTATAATCTTTTCATTTATGCATAGTTATTTTCTAAATTCCCTAAATTAAACAAGTAGTACCTCTATGTATTATAATACTAATGTTAGTAATAATAACATACTAATGGAAACACTCACTTTGAAATATTTATAAATCTTATTCAAACTTATACCAGAATCCTATTGATAGAATTCACACAAAAACAAACATACACCCTAAAGACATCATTACCTGTATTTTTTGCTAATGAAGAAATAAGATTCAGATTTCAGGGACAATGAGAGTAAAAAACTGTTCTCTTCTTGAATCTCAACAGAGTTGCAGCCAGTACCTACTCCACAGTTAATCAGACTCACACAAGACAACTAACAAAAGGATGATGATGGACAATGCCCAACCCAAGAAGTAGACAGTATCTTCAGCTGCAACCAGGACAGGTTCATCCATCTGCCCCATGGGATCTAAGCCCCCTCTCAATCAGAAGCAGACTTGGACATCACCTTCCGAACATCCTCAAGACAGAGGAACAAACAACCATAAGGGGGAAATGCAACTATGGACTAAAGTAGACATTATTATTCTAGCAATGGAAGAACTTGCAATATTGATATAAAGATAGTGGTCACATGAGGTTCAGAGGGGAGGGAGAGGGACGAATAGGTGTAGCATGGGGCATTTTTTGAGACGTTTGAACTGTTCTGCATGATATTGCAATGACAGATACAAGCTGTTAAACATTCGTCAAAACCTATAAAATTGTGTGGTGTAAAGTGTAAAACATAATGTAAACTATAGACCATGCTTTGTATCAATGCGTCAATATGTGTTAATTAATTGTAACAAATGTACCACAACAATGAAAATCGTTAATGGGGAAAAGGGTGGCAGGGGAAGAAGTTGGGGTATATGAGAATCCCCTATATTTCTGATGCAACATTGATGTAATCTAAATTTCCTTTAAATTTAAAAATTAAAAAAAAAACAACTGCTCCCTTGATGTGTATAATGTGGATAGTGAACATCAAAGTTGAGCAATATTGTACGATCAGTGAATTGATGACATAGTCAATCTGTATATTTACTCTGTTGGAAGCATTTAAAAATTTTATAAAAAACATTTTTTTAAATGAAGATAATTGAAGAATGCCTTCTGTATTATCCAAAAGGATTGTTAAAGCAAAGTACCAGAAATTTTTTGGCTTTTCTAAAGGGTATTTATTTGGAGTAGAAGCTTACAGCTACAAGGCTCTAAAGAGTCCAACTCAAGGTATCATAAGAGAGTAGTACTTCCTCACCAAATGTCTGTTGCTATATGTTGAAGCAAGATGGCAGGCAATGTCTGGGAGGGTTCAGCCTTCCTCTTCCTCTTAAGGCTCTGTGGGCCCAGCTTCTTTCAATCTCAGCTATAGGCTGGAGGGCTTGTTTCTTTCCAGGCTTAGCTGTCCTGGTCTCTTCACAAGGTCAGCTGTAGACTATCAGAGGAATGGCTCTTTTCTATTCCAGGGGCTACAGGACCAAAGTTCATTCCTCTTCTGTGTCTGTGGAGCTCTCTTTATTCCTTTGTGTATCTTCTCTGTGTGTCTCTTTCTGTGTTCTCCTTGAGTGAATGTCCACTTATATAGTCCTCAAAGAGGGCAGGGATTCAAATTGAGTTGCCCTAATGACATGGTTGAATCAAAGCCCTAATCTTAATATAATTTAAGCAAAGGTATTCCAGCTGAATCTAATACAATCAAAGGGTATCATACCCAGAGGAACAGACCAGTTCAAAAACATAATGAAATATCTTTTTTTGGAATTCATAAATAATATCAAACTGCTATACCTTCCCTTAGGGCAACTTTGCTATGCTGTAACCTATAGACTAGGTAGAGCAAATTAACAATTCACCTGCTGTAATAATTGTGATAGACTAGATCAGCAGTTTTAAAAGTTGATCCTCAGTTCTCTGGTAGTCCCAGAAAACCTTTCAGGAGGTCTGGGATGTCAAAGCAATTCCCATCATATTATTATTATTATTACTTTTTAAATTATTTCTTTACATACAGTATTCACATTTATCCTTTAAAAAATACATATGTTGGCATTTTCACTTTTGATAAAATAGCTGGTGCCTTATAATAAATCAGGGTAGCAGAACCAAGCTGGACTGGTAGTTTTTTGCGTATCTCACCACCACATACTCATGATTGATACATGAGAATTTCAGTTGAGAATGTCCTTGAAGATGCAGTAAAAAAGTATTAATTTTATTAACTTTTGACCTTTGAGTACACTTTAGTATTCTATGTGACAAAAATAGAAAATATATATAAAGAACTTCCATTGCGCAGCAAAGTAAATGATTACATTGTGTACCTATTGCTGTGAGACAAATTACCCCCAAATGTAGCAGCTTGAAATAACAAGTACTTATTATCTCATTGTTGCTGTGGGTCAGGAAGTCAGACACTGATCAATTTGATCCTCTTGTCAGGGTTTCTCACAAGCCTGCAATCCAAGTGTCTTCTGGGGTGATAATCATCTCAAGGTTTAGTGAGGAAGGGATCCACTTCTACCCTCGCTCCTGGAGTTGTTGGCAGGATTCAGTCCTTACAGAGATTTTGGACTGAGAACCTGGTTCCCTGCTGACAATTGGCCAGAGGCCTCTCTCACTTTCTTTCCAGGTTGCCCTCTCTATTTGGGCAAGCATGAGAGAAGAGCCAAAGAGAGGAGTCCAGCAAAATGGAATTCAGTTTTTTATAACCTAATCACAGAACTGACACTCCATCTCTTTCATCATATTTTGTTTGTTAGAAGTTAGTTGCTATGTCCAGTCCACACTCAAGGGGAGGCCATTACATAAAGGCTTGAATTCTAGGGGGCGAGGATCGTTGGGAGCCATGTCACAAGCTACCTCCCACAGTGGTTATCTCCAAGAAAAGCCCTTGTGTGACTATTTGAGTTGCAGTTGAACCAGCTGCTTTTTTCATTAACAACATTTTTACTCAAAAGGATAATTAACATACAAACTATGGTTGTTCAGATTTTGATATTTTGCTCATATTGCAAACCTGAGTATTTCTCGAAAATGAACAAAGTGAGCTTTGCCACTTCAAGGAAAACAAAGGGCATATTTGTTACCAATGATAGAGTTTGAGCATTCAAATAAATGCTAAAATTTTGGAAAACTTGTATCTGCCATCAGGGGTTAATATGTAAAACCTTTTCTAAAGAAGTTGGTAGTTATATGAAAGAATTTGTTTTTGTTTCTTTTTTTGATATTGTATAATGAAGTGTATTATTTAAAAGATTTATGTAACTCAGGGAATCAGTGTTTTCCAAGTGACCAATGAATACTGCTATAGAAATATGTGTATATCCATTCAAAGTATAAAATGGACCAAAGAATTTGATGTAACATAGTATGAAAAGTTCATTGAATGGTTTTAGGCTTCATATTACAGTTACCCTTTAAGAAACTACCACTTGAAAAGTTCTGGTATAGCATCAAAGAAGAAAATCCACAAATATCTGAACTGTGTTAAAATACTTCTCCCTTTTCAACTATGTAAGTATATGAGGCTATCTCCTACACATATTTCAATGTAAATAAACTGCAACAGTTTAAATGTGGAAGCAGATATGAGAATCCAGCTATCTTATAAATATATATTAAAATGTCTCTCATCTCATGAAATTATTTTTGTTTTAGAAAATATATTTTCATAAAATATATAATTCATGTGGATTAGTTGTAAAATGTATCCTTTAATCCCTAGCACAGAAAATACTGATAGATAAAAATCCATGTAAACCACAACTCTTTGAGGCCCTCAATATATTAATATTTTAAGTGTTAAAGGATCCTGAGACCAAAACTTTGAGACCTTAGATTTGCTGTTGTAACAAAACGACCAAGAATCTCAGCAGTTGTGGCAGTTTAAAATTATTCATGAATCTCCAAAAGAGAAATTTTACATGTGTAAACTATTCTACTCCTCTGGGTATGATACCTTTTGATTATATTCAATTCAGTTGAGGAGCCTTTGATTAGATTACCTGTGAATATTTCTTTTAGGGCTTTTGATTCAACTATGTCAGTAAGGCGGGACTAGGGTTGAGTCCCCACCCCCTTGATGGATCTGATATAAATGGACTCACATGGGTGGACACAGGAAGAGCATGCTCTGTCATTTTTTGGTCCTGGCATGTGAGAGAAAGGAGAAGTCTCACACAGCAGAGAACCCAGGGAGAGATAAGCCATTTGCCTGATAGCTTACAGCTGAAACTGGGACGTGACCAGACCAGTGACCAGACCAGCCAAGACTGATATCAGAGGTCCCGAAAGAAGCCCTATCCTAGGAGAGAGAGGACTACAGGATTACTTAAGCACAAAGCCTCAAGAGTGTGGGCCCACGGAACTCAGGAGGAAAGGATTAGCCCAGAGAGGATGGCTGAAAGTTAGGCAAAGATCAGCAGCCATCTTGCTTCAACATCTGGTAGCTGACTTGGGTGAGAAAGCACCCCTTATGGTGACTTTTTTTTTAGATTTTTAAAAAAAATTTATTTCTCTCCATACCCCCCACCCCCACCCCAGTTGTCTGCTCTTTGTGTCCATTACTGTGTGTTCTTCTGTGACCACTTCTATCAGCGGCACCGGGAATCTGTGTTTCTCTTTGTTGCATCATCTTGTTGTGTCAGCTCTCCGTGTGTGCAGCGTCATTCTTGGGCAGGCTGCACTTTCTTTCACGCTGGGCGGCTTTCCTTACGGGGCACATTCCTTGCACATGGGGCTCCCCTACGCCGGGAACACCCCTGTGTGGCAGGGCACTCCTTGCACGCATCAACACTACACATGGGCCAGCTGCACATGGGTCAAGGAGGCCCGGGGTTTGAACCACGGACATCCCATGTGGTAGGCGAATGCCCTATTCATTGGGCCAAGTCCGCTTCCACCTCATGGTGTCTTGAGTTAGACATTTCATGGCCTTGTAACTGTGAACTTTTACCCCAAATAAATACTGTTTATAAAAGCCAACAGATTTCTGACCAAGACAGTGGATTAAAACAAAAGGATTTATTTCTCATGAACAGTACATGAAGTTAAGGAATGTGTTGATAGTCTTCTCAAGAAATCAAGCTCAGGGAGACTATATTTCATCAAAGCTATACATTCACAAAAGCAAAAATCAACAACAACAACAAAAAAACAGGGACACAGCAAATTTTACAAGAGTTTATAAACTTAATCTGGAAGTTACCTGTACTATTTCCACTCATAAGTCATTGTTCTAAGAAAGCCACAAAGTCACCCCTAACTTCAAGGGGAGAGGAACATGCAACCATGCCATATATCTAGAAGGCAAACCATAAATATTTAGTGAACAATACTAATGACTACCACATATTCTAACTCCAATCCATAGATAGCTAGAATACTGAATTGAATAGGATTCCAAGACTACATCTTAGCTTAGGAGGTATATCCATTTCCTATTGCTGCTACAACAAATTACTACAAACTTAAAGTCTTACTATAACACAAATTTATTATCTTACAGTTCTGGAGATGAAAAGTTCTAAAATCAAGGTGTTAGCAGGGCTGCATTCCCTTTGAGGGCTCTAAGGGAGAATCCATTCCCTTGCCTTTTGCGGCTTCTAGAGGCTCTTCATTGCTACGCTTGTGGCCTCCTTCCAGCAATAGCATCACTCCAACCTCTGCCAGAGCAGCTGTTTGGAAAGGCTATGGATTATGATGGGTGCATAAGACCTTCCTTCTCCAGAAAAGCCTCTTCTGATTCAGAAATTAATAACCTCTTTAATCATACATACATTCACAAATGATTAGATACAACATTGAAAAGTGACATCTTTTCCTAATAAAAATCAAGTTGAAATTTGGAAAAAGATTATGTGCAGCATTATACTGGTCTCTAGTTGTCTTATTAATGCAAATATTAGCTACCTAGATATACTGTACTTTTCTTGACAAAAGAATTGTGATTGACTGAATTATGCACTCCTGCAAAGGCATGTTCTTTTGTCTTACTGTTCCTATAGGTAGGAACCTGTGTAAACTGGACCTCCTGAATATGTTATTTTTAGTTAAGATGTGGTCCAAGTGAACGAAGGTAGGTCTTAATTCATATTACTGGAGGCCTTATAAAGAGAAGAAACCAGAAGACAGAAGTCACAGATGACCACACAAAAGAAACCAGAAGTCAGTGGAAACCAGCAGAGCAGACATAAGGAGAGAGAGGGAGCATCTGACAAGGGGAAGAGATGCAACCAAGGAACACTGAGGATTGTGGCAAGCCAGCACCAGAATGCTACAGACACTGGGGAGAAAATACGGCCAGGCTGATGAAAACTGTGACCTAGTCTTTGAAACCATGAGCCAATTATACCTGTTGTTTAAGTCAAACCTATGTGTGATATTTGTCATAGAAACCTGTCAAACTATGACAAGAACCATCTTCTTCAATAAATGAAATAATAAATGAAAGTTCTGTCTCCAGAAGAAAGGGAGGGAAGGAGGAGGAAGGGAGACAGGGAAAAAGGAAATCTTTCCTCAACTTTTTAGAAGAAATATTTTTTTAATCAGAATATAGCAGGTGTTCCTGGAAAATTAATGCTGTGACTTAGGGAAGTCTTTGAATATTAGCCAGAAGTGATTAATCTTTGTAAGCAAATCATGCTTATCTAGCATTAAACCATGAAATGGTATTGCATGAACTAGTTACATGTAATTGCTTGTACACATTTATGCAGTCTATGAGAACTAATTTATCTTTTATGAATCCAAGTTGATGATGTAGCTTTCAACATTAGTACAACATAATTTATTGTTATCTAATCCACACCTGAGTAAAAAGGCATTGCTTCTCTCTGAATGGAATAAAATTTCTTTTGAGTAGATTTTTTAACAAGCCTGTATGAAGGTCACATTTGCTGTCAAATCCACAGTCAGACTACTGTAAAATGCCCTACCAAATAAACCAAGACATTAGTGAGAGGTTTTTCAACAAAGGCAGAATTTTTCATTTCCATTTAAAAAAACCAGTTCCAAGATTCTCTTCAAGTCATATTAAAGCATTGATTATAACTAGCAGAATATAACTAACAAATACTTACAGTATCCATCCACTTTTTCATGTAGGAGGATCCTTTAAAAATAATATTTTTGAGCTTACATTTATTTTAATGGGCATTAAATCCTAAGTCAGGCTGCAATGAGAAAAGACATCTGAAAATTTTGTTATATAGATATTAGATTTTTAATTACAATTTACTGCTGTGTTAATATTACGTTCTAATTCAGTATTAAAATTTCTGCAATTTTCTCCTTCACCACAACCACCATCCTGATCAAAGCAAGAGTCATCTACAGCCCAGGATGCCCCAATATCCTTTTGCCTGATCTCTGCATTAACTCTCATCCACTTCTGATCCTTCTCCACAAAGCAGTCAAAATGATCCCCTTACAAACCCAAATCAGGTAATGTTCTTCTGCTTACAAACCTTCAAAGGTTTCCAATTGCTTAAAGAGCAAACCCTTGAGAGCCTGCACATTTCTACAGTTGGCCTCTCTCTCCTCTCCAGCAGCAGGATCCTCTTGCTCTCTCTGCTCTTCACTCTGACTTCCAGGAAGAGCTTTGCTCTCTCACAGAGGAAGGCCTTTGCACAGCGTGTTCCCTCTGCCAGAAAACCTTTACCCCCATCCTCTCTTAGTTAATTTGTATACTTCAGATCTCTGGCTATTCTGTTTTACTTTTTCAGGGAAAACTTCCTTGACCAACCCTTCCACCCCAATAAGGTCACAACTCCCATCATCCCATACCCCTCTAGTCCACAGCACTGACGTAGTGACTTTAATGTGCAGGATTATGTGATTAGTGACTGTCTCTCTCACAAGGCTACAGGCTTCAAGAGGAGGGCACCACATTGGTTAAAGCTCACCAGTCTGGAACTATCCTGGTAGGATAGGCAGTCAGTGAGCATTTGATGAATAGAAAATGCATATGTAAATTATATATAAAACAAAATAAAAGAAATATTTAATGAAATAAGAGTAATATTAAAAATGAAATGTTTTGTAACTTAAGTTGACAAGATGTTGGTGTAAGATACTCCAGGATTCTGTTCTCCCACAGAATTTTTGAATAACTAGTAAAAACTAGCAGAGTCATTTCCCTTAAAACTCCAGAAAATAGTTAAATAGTTGTAGTAATTTATTGAATGTCATATCAAAAAAACACAATTTGAATAACAGTAGGATAAGCTCATGGCATACATGCTGGCCCCTCCACCACCCAGGCATTGTAGGAGCCATCCTGTGCTACCATTGTGGGTCAGGAGCTCTGTTCCAGAGGGAACAGAGTCACTCCTATTTGAATACTTATATGCCTGTATGTTGATGTCAATCTGTTGGGTGAAAGCCAGAAATACTGGACCAGAAAACTTCTTTTGGGTTCACCTTCCCTGAATTTGTTCTGCAGGAGGAAGCAACTTGCAGACAGCTAAAGCAGCATAAGAAATAATTAAGTCAAAGTATCCTGGGCTAAAGGATTACTTGCATTAAGGCATACAATAGAGTATCATGAGGGGGTGAAACCATTTTATAGAGTAGAGGGGACATTTGAATTTCTGTAGAATGGGGAATCTCTAAGGCTACAATCAAGGACAAGCCCAGGACAAAACGTAGAATCCATGGAAGTTCTGATAATACAGAAAAGACCCACATTTCCCATTTCTCTCAAGCTGATCTTCTTTATAGGAGGGCTAAACTCTGGAAATAAATAAGAAGGAATGAAGAAAAATGGCCCAAATATAAAAATCCAATAAATACAAAAGTAGGCATTAAAGGAAAAAAGGAGGGACAACAAAGGTACATGACTTAAAAGAAAAAATCATAAGAGGGCAAAAGGAAGTAGTGTACTATCAGTTACTTTACATGTAAATGGATTAAGCACTCCAGACAAAAGGCAGAGATTAAAAGAATAGTTAGTAAAACATGACCCAACTAGATACCCACCTTAAATTGAAAGACACAAGTATGTTAAAAATACAAAATGGAGAAAATATACTATGCAAATAATAACCAATAGAAAGTTGGGGTAGCTATACCAATATCAAATAAAATAGACTTTAAGTTAAAAACTGTTATAAGAGAACAGGAAGGTAACTATATACTGACAAAAAGGGCAATTCAATAAGAAGACAACTATAAATATCCACCTAATGGCAAAGTCAAAATATATGAAGCCAATATTGACAGATTTGAAGGAATAGATGGTTCTACATTAATAGTAAACACTTCTATGCACCACTTTCATCCAGAAAAAACATCAATAAGGAAAATGGAAAACTTTGATGATACTCTAAACCAGCTAGATCTAACAGACATATATAGAACAGTTCACTCAACAGCACCAGAATGCATATTCTTCTCTAATGCACATGGATCCTTCTCCAGAATAGACCATAGGTTCAGTCACAAAATTAATGTCAATAAATTCAAAACTATCTTCCCAGTTTTCTCATTTCCATTTGCTTCAAAATATTATCTATTTTTCCTTGTGATTTCTTCTTTGACCCATTGGTGGTATCACACTGTGTTATTTAATTACCATGTATTTGTGAATTTTCCAGTTCTCCCTCTATTATTGATTTCTTGCTTCAGTCCACTGTAGTCAGAGAAGATGTGCACAAATTTCCAAAATCAAATTAATGTGTTGAAAGACAATATGGCTAAAGAGATAAATGACATCAAGAAGACATTGAGAGAGTACAAAGAAGAATTTGAAATCCTGAACAGAAAAGTAACAAAGCTCAAGGGAATGAAAGACACAATAGTTGAGATCAAAAACACATTGGAAGAACATTCCATGCTCATGGATTGGAAGACTAAATATCATTAAGATGTCAATTCTACCCAAATTGATATACAGAGTCAATGTAATCCCAATAAAAATTCTACCAGCATTTTTTAAGCAAATGGAAAACACAATTATCAAATTTATCTGGAAAGGTAAGAGGCTCCAAATAGCCAGAAACATCTTAAAAAGGAAAAGTGAAGTTGGAGGACTCTCACTTCCAGACTTTAAATCATATTATGTAGCTACAGTGGTAAAAACAGCATGGTATTGGCATAAAGATAGACACATAGACCAATGGAACTGAACTGATGGTTCAGAAACAGACCCTCACATATATGGCCAAGTCACTTTGACAAACCTGTAAAGCCCTCTCAGTTGGGGCAGAACAGTTAATTCAACAAATGGTGTTGGGAGAACTGGATACCCATAGTCAAAAGAAAGAAGGAAGACCTCTACCTCACACCTTATACAAAAATTAACTCAAAATGGAGCAAATATAAAAGGAAGTACAATAAAGATCCTAGACAAAAAATGTAGGGAAACTTCTTCAAGACCTGGTGGTAGGTGATAGATTCTTAAACCTCACACCAAAAGAAAATATGGATAAATGGGACCTCCTCAAACTTAAACATTTCTGTGATTCAAAGGACTTCATCAAGAAAGTGAAAAGGCAGCCCACTCGATGGGAGAAAATATTTGGAAACCACTTATCTGAAAAGGGTTTGATTTCTATTCTATATAAAGAAATCATATAACTCAACAATAAAAGAACAAGCAATCCAATTTAAAAATGGACAAAAGATTTAAATAGACATTTCTCCAAAGAGGAAATACAAATGACCAAAAAGCACATGAAAAAAATTTCCATATCACTAGCTATTAGGGAAATTCAAATTAAATCAACAATGAGATATCATCTAACACCTCATAGAATAGCCATTATTAAAAAAACAGACAACAGTAAGTGCTGGAGAGGATGTGGAGAAATAGGAACACTCCTTCACTGTTGGTGGGAGTGTAAAAAGGTGCAGCCTCTGTGGAAGACAGTTTGGTGGTTCCTCAGGAAGCTAAATATAGAACTGCCATATGATCCAGCAATTCCTCTACTAGGAATATATATCCAGAAGAACTAAAACTATGACACAAACAGACATCTGCATACCAAAGTTCATAGTGGCCTTGTTCAAAATTGCCAAAAGATGGAAACAACCCAAGTGTCCACCCACCAATGAATGGATAAACAAAATGTGGTATATACGTATGATGGAATACTATGCTGCAATGAGAAGAAATGGAATTGGGACATATGTGATAACATGGATGAGTCTTGAAGACATTATACTAAGTGAAGTAAGCCAGGCACAAAAGTACAAATATTGCATGGTCTCATTAATATGAACTAAATACAAATAATAAACACATGGAATTAAAACCTAGAGTATAGGTTATAAGGAGATAAGAGGAGGGATGAGAAGAACTATGGATGCTTTTATGTACATAGAAGTTTTAATTAACTTGATTGTAAAAGTGTGGAGATGGATAGAGTTGATAGTAACACATTATAATGCATAGCAACTGGTTTATCAATGGGATTGTGGCTGAAAAATGTAGTCTGGGGAAGTAAATGTCAATAGAAAGGAAGCTAAAGAATAATCTAGGGACTGAATAACACAGTGAATTCAGAGGCGATTGAGAATTGTGGTTAAGGGTACAAATGCAAGAAAGTCCTTCTGTGAGCTAGAGCAGATGTACATCCCCTTTGCAGGGTGATGAAGAAGCATGGGAAAACTACAATTGGTATGACCTATAGACTGTGGTTAACAGCAATACTGTAATATTCCTGCATCAATGCCAAGCTATACTGTGTTGATAACAGAGGTGTATGGAAAAAGTGTGCCAAATGTATGCTGTGGACCATGATTGGTGGTAATAGTCTGATGATATTGTCTCATAATCTGTGACAAATGTTCCATCAGGGTGTGGAGTTGTATGGGAGATCTAAATATCTGTATGATTGTTTTGCAAGTTCACAATATCTGTAACAAAATTCCATTAAAAAAATAGTATGGGTGGGGAGAAAAATACACCAAATGTAAGATAAGGAATATAGTTGGTAGTAATATTTTGACAATGCTCTTGCATAGTTTGTAACAAATGTTTCACACCAATGCAAATAGTTGGTGGAGAGGTGATGTATGAGATCCATGTGATGTTATGTATGTTTATTTTGTAAGTTCACAATCTTTACTATACCCTTATTGTTTATGTGTGTTTATGTATGAATGATATACTTCAATAAAAAAACAAAAAATAAAATAAAATAAAAAAATAAGGACATGGAGAAAGGAGACGTATAGGTGGGCCTTGTTAGATGAAACTGATATATAACCATAAAATCTTCACAACAGGAAAGATAATGAACAACAACAACAACACATTAGAGGGAAGCAGAAGTGGCTCAAGCAATTGCACTCCCACCTACAACATGGGAAGTCCCATTTAGGTTCTTGGTGCCTCTGGGAGAAGACAAGCAAAACCGCAAGGAATGATGGGCAGATGTGAGGAGCTGATGCAACAAAATGATGCAACAAGGAGACCCAAAGAAGAAAGACAATGAGAGATGCAACAAAGCAGGGAGTTGAGGTGGTTCAAGTGATTGAGTGCCACTCTCCCACAGGGGAGGTCCCAGGTTGAGTTCCCAGTGCCTCCTAATGAGAAGATAAGCAGACACAGAGCACACACAGCAAATGGACACAGAGAGCAGACACAGTGAACACAAACAATGGGGGTGGTGGTGGAATAAATAAATAAATAAATCTTATAAAAACACATTAGAGCATACAACAGCATGCTCAAAATGAAAGAAGACACAGAAGACAGAAGAGCTGAAATTGAAGAGAAAAGAAAAGAGAAAAAAAAGGATTGAAAAAAATTGAACAGGGGCTCAGAGAGCTGAATGACAACATGAAATGCAACAACATGGGAGTTCCAGAAGAAGAGAAGGGAAAAGGGGCAGAAAGAGTATTGAGGAAATAATTAATAGCTGAAAATTTCCTAACTTCCACTAAAGAAATGAACTTACATGTCCAAGAAGTGCATCGATTGAGATTATCATGTGTTTTTTTTCCTTCAATTTATTAATGTGTACCCCAGTCATAATGAATCCGAATAGACCTACTCCAATACACATACTACTCAGAATGTTAAATGTCAAAGATAAAGAGAAAATTATCAGAGCAGCAAGGGAGAAGCAAACCATTACATACGAGGGACACCCAGTAAGACTTAGCATGGATTTCTCTTCAGAAACCATGGAGGTGAGAAAACAGCGGTAAGATCTAATTAGAATACTGAAAAAAAACCAAAACCTGCCACCTGAGAATTCTTTATCCAGCAAAACTGTCATTCAAATATGAAGGTGAGTATAAAACATTCACAAACAGAAACCAAGAGAGTTTGCAAGAAAGAATCCACCTTTGCAGGAAATATTAAAGGAAGCCTTAGAACCTGAAAGAAAAAAAGAGAGAGGCTTGGAGGAGAATATAGAGAAAGAATAGACAAAGGATAACCAAAAGAGTAAAAAGACAGACAAAAATATGATATTACATATGAAAACCAAAGAATAAAATTGTGGAAGTAAATAATGCATCTACTCTCATATCATCAAATGTGAATGGATTAAACTCCCCAAACAAAAGATACAGGCTGACAGAATGGATGAAAAAAAAAAACAAAAAAACATGAGCCATCCGTACACTGCTTACAAGAAACTCACCTTAGACCCCGGGATACAAACCAGCTGTAAATGAAAGTTGGAAAAAGATACTCCATGCAATTAGTAACCAAAAAAGAGCAGGGGTAGCTATACTAATATTGGACAAAACAGACTTTAAGTGAAAAACTTTTGAGACAACAGAAGTCTATTATATGTTAATAAAAGGGAAAATCCACCAGGAAGATAAAACATAAAAAATATCCATGCACCTAAACAGGGTTTCCCAAAATACATGATAAACTCTGGCAAAACTGAAGAGAGAAATAGATATCTTTACAATAATCATTGGAGACTGCAACACTCCACTCACTTCATTAGATAGAACAACTAGACTGAAGATCAACAAAGAAACAGAGAATTTGAACAACATGATAAATGAGTTAGAGCTAACAGACATTTACAGAATGCTGCATGCAAACTCAGAGGGTAATACATTCTTCTCAAGCACCCATGGATCTTTCTCCATCCAGAAGAGACCACATGTTAGGGTGCAATGCTGCTCTCAATAAATATAAAAAGATTCAAATTATGCAGAGGAACTTCTCAGATCTTAACAGAATGAAACTGAAAATCAAATATAGACAGGAAAAAAGTGTGGGGGCTGAACAACACACTCCTAAATAATCAGTGGGCAAAGAAGAAATTGCAAGTGAAATCAGTAAATATATTGAGACATGAAAATGAAAACACAACTTATGGAATACATTGAAGGCAGTCGTGATAGGGAAATTTATAGCCCTAACCACCTATATTAAAAAAGAAGAAAGAGCTAAACTCAGATATTTAACTGAACAACAAGAAAAACTAGAAAAAGAGCAACCAATCCCAAAGCAAGCAAAAGGAAAGAAAGAATAAATGTTAGAGCAGAAATAAATGTAATTGATAACCAAGAAAACAAGAGAATATCAACAAATCCAAAAACTTTTTCTTTGAGAAGATCAATAAATTTGACAACTCCTAGCTAGACTAACAAAGGGGAAAAAATGAGAAGATGCAAGTAAATACTATCAGAAACAAAAGGGGGGAAGTTACAACTGACCCCACAGAAATAAAAAGGATCATCAAGAGGGCTATATGCCAACAAACTAGACAACCTAGATGAAATGGACAAACTCCTAGAAATGTACAAACAACCTACATTGATGATAAAAGAAATACAAAAACAAACCAATCACACTAAAAGAGATTGAATTTGTCATCAAAAATCTCCCAGCAAAGAAAATCCAAGACCAAATAGCTTCACAGGTGAATTCTACCAAGCATTTGGTAAAGAATTAACACCAATCCTGTTTAAATTTTTCCAAAACATTGAAGGGGAGGGAAAATTACCCAACACATTTTATGAAGCCAGTATCACCTTAATATCAAAGCTGGATAAAGATACTACAAGAAAAGAAAATTAGACCAATCTCACTAATGAACATAGTTGCAAAAACTATCAACAAAATACTTGCAAAGTGAATCCAACAACACATCAAAAGACTTATACATTATGACTGAGTGGGATTTATTCCTGGTATGCAAGGCTGGTTCAACATAAGAAAATCATTTCATGTAATACACCACATTAACAAATTGAATGGAAAAAAAAAAAAAAAACCACACGATAATCTCAATCAATGCAGAAAAGGCATGCAACAAAATTCAGTATACTTTTTTGATAAAAACACTTCAAAAGATAGGAATACAAGGAAAATTTCTCAATATGATAAAAGGGTTGTATGAAAAACCCACAACCAACATCATACTCAATGGGGAAAGGTTGAAAGCTTTCCCTCTAAGATGTGGAACAGGACAAGGATGCCCACTGTCACCACTGTTATTCAATATAGTACTAGAAGTTCTAGCTAGGGCAATTAGACAAGAAAAGAAAATTAAAGGCATCCAAATAGGAAAAGAGGAATTAAGACTCTCACTGGTTGTGGATGACATGATCCTGTACTTAGGAAATTTTGAAGAACCCATGACAAAGCTACTTGAGCTAATAAATGAGTTCAGCAAAGTGTCAGGGTACACGATCAACACAGAAAAATCAGTAATGTTTTTGTACACTAGTACTGAACAATCTGAGGAGGAAATGAGGGGGAAAATTCCATTTACAAAAGCAACAAAAAGTCTCAAATGCCTAGGAATTAATTTAACCAAGGCAGTACAGGACCTATATGCAGAAAACTACAAAACAATGTTAAAGAAATAAAAAAAGACCTAAACAAATGGGAAGATATTCCCTGTTCATGGATTGGAAGAATAAATATTACGAAGATGTTAATCTTACCCAAACTGATTTATAGATTCATTGCAATACCAATCTAAACTCCAACAGCTTACTTTACATAATTAGAAAAGGCAATTACCAAATTCATTGGGGAGGGAAATGCACCCAAATAGCCAAAAGCATTCTAAAAAACAAGAGTGATGTGGGAGGAATTTCTCTGCCTGACCTTGAAATATATACAAAGCTATAGTGATCAAAACAGCATGGTACCAGCATAAAGATAGACATATCAATCAGTGGAATAGAAGTAGAATCCAGAAATAAACCCTCACCTATATAGACAACTGTTTTTTGACAAACCAACCAAATCCATGTTAATGGGACAAAACAGTCTCTTCAACAAATGTTGCTGGGAGAACTAGATATCTATAACCAAAAGAGGGAAAGAGGACCTCTATCACACTCCCCTTATAAGAACCAACTCAAAATGGATCAAAGGCCTAAATATAAAAGCAAGGACCATAAAACTACTAGAAGAAAATGTAAGGAAGCATCTACAAGACTTTGTAGTAAGTGGTAGATAAATGGGACCTCCTCAGAATTAAACTTTTGTACCTCACATGACTTTGTCAAAAGGGTGAAAAGGCAACCAATTCAATGGAAGAAAATATTTGGAAATCACGTATCTGATAAGCATTTAATATCCAGGATATATACAGAGATGTTACAACTCAATAGTAAAAAGACAAATGACCAATTAAAAAATAGGCAAAAGACTTGAATAGATATTTGCCCAAAGAAGAAATATAAATGGCAAAAAACACATGGAAAAATGCTCAATATCACTAATGATTAGGAAATGCAAATCAAAACTACAATGAGATACCATTTCACACCTATCAGAATGGCCACTATTAAAAAGACAGAGAACTACAAGTATTGGAGAGGATGTGGAGAGATCGGAACACTTATTCACTATTCACTGTTGGTGGGAATGCAGAATGGTACAACCACTGTGGAGTACTGTTTGGTAGTTCCTAAAGAAGTTGAATAAAAACTTGCCACGTGACCCTGCAATATCACTACTGGGTGTATGCCCAGAAAACCTGAGAGCAGTGACATGAAAAGATATCTGCCCACCAATGTTCATAGTAGCATTATTCACAATTGCCAAAAGTTGGAAAAACCCAGGTGTCCATCAACCGATGAGTGGATAAACAAACTGTGTATATTCACATGATGGACTATTATGCAGCTGTAAGAAGAAATGAAGTGGTGAAACATATGACAACATGGATGAACCTGGAGAACATTATGCCAAGCCAAGCAAGCCAGACACAAAAGGACAAATACAGTATGATTGCATTACTATGAACCAAATATACAGTGTAACATATTGCATGATTTTTTTAAAAATTACATGTATCCAGTATATTTAATTGAGAAATGTTTTTATTCAACTTTTCTTTTTAAATTATTGTTCATATTTTCAATTATTAAGTGTATAAAATACAGTTTAAAAAGTGGAAGTGAAAACACAACAATCCAAAACTTATGGGAAGCAGCAAAGCTATTGCTGGGAGGGAAATTTATTGCTCTAAATGCTAACATTAAAAACGTAAAAAGATCTTAAGTCAGTAACCTAAGCTCACAAATGGAGTATCTAAAAAGAAGAACAAACTAAACCCAAAGAGAGCAGATGGAAGGAAATAAAAAAGATTAGAGTGGGTATACATGAAATAGAGAAAATAAAAAAGAGAAAAAAAATTTTAAATGTCAGTTCCTTAAAAAGATCAATAAAATTGGTTAACCTTTTGCTATATTAACAGAGATAAAAAAGAGAGTATACAGAAAATTAAATGAGAAATTAAAGGTACACTTTACTACTGGCCCCACAGGAATAAAAAGGATTACAGAATACTATGAACAACTGTATGCCAAAAATTTAGATAACCTAGATGAAATGGACAAATTCCTAGAAACACACAAACCACCTCCTCTGACCCAAAAAGAAAAAGGAGATCTCAAAAGTCCAATAGCTAGTAAACAAAGTGACTCAGTAATCCAAAACCTCCCAACAAATTAAAGTCCAGGAATAGATGGATTTGTAGATGAATTTTA
Organism: Dasypus novemcinctus; assembly: GCF_030445035.2. Classification (NCBI taxonomy): domain Eukaryota; kingdom Metazoa; phylum Chordata; class Mammalia; order Cingulata; family Dasypodidae; genus Dasypus; species Dasypus novemcinctus. The sequence continues at coordinate 51,204,796 of NC_080673.1, read as the reverse complement.
CCAAACATTTCAGGAAGAATTAACATGCATCCTTCTGTTTCAGTGTTCTAGTATACTAGTTACTAAAGCTTAAATAGGAATTTATTGGCTCAAGGTTTTGAGGCTAGGCCAAATCCAGGCATCATCAAGGCAATTCTGGGCCTGACTGTGGATGATGCTTGGCCCTTAACTACTCTGTCACACAGCAGTGCACATGACCTCTCCCTTTTCTTCCAAGTTTTGCTGACTTTCAGCTTCTTGATTCTCTTGACTTTTTAATCTTTCTGAATTTCATTCTGCTTATAAAGGACTTCAGTAAGAGGAATAAAATTCATCATGATTGAATTGGGGCCACATCTTAACTTAAGTAGCCTTATGAAAAGGTCCTAGTTACAGTGCTGTTCACACAGGAATGGATTAAGTTCAAGAACATATTTTTCTGGGGTATGTAGCTCCAAACTATCACCTCTGGACAAGCCCTCCCCTCCCCCCCACAATGTTCTTTCTACATGCAAAATACATTCATTTCTTCACAACATCCCCAAAGCCTTAAGTCATTTCAGTAACAGTACTAAGAAGGAAGTCACAGCGCAATAGGTTATGGATGTGGTCTGTCCTGAGCACAATTACCCTCTGTTGACCTTTGAAACCTACAGAACAAGTTATCAGCTTCTAATAAGATAGACATTCCCATTCCAGGCGGGAGAAATTGGAATGAAAGCAGGGTCACAGATCCCAAAGAATTCTGAAACACAGTAGGGAAAACTCCTTTAGATTTCAAGATTTGAGTCATCTATGGATAAATGTTTTGTCTTCCAGGCCTGGTGGAGCAGCAACTCCACCCTTTCTAAGCACTTGCACAATGGTCATGCTCTCCCCAAACACTGGAATACAGATTCCATCCTCTGCAAGCATTGGGATGGTGGATAGTCTCTCCACAAATGTTGGGATACAGGTTCTGACCTTTCCTAAAATGAGGATGGCAGCCAGGCTCTACAAAAATGCCAGAATGCAGAACCCCACATCTCCAGGCATTGGGGGGGCAGCACTCTCATTGAATGATGGAGGGGAAGGCCCACTCCCTGTAAGCACTAGGACAGATGCACCTTTTCCACACACATGAAAGAGTCTGCTCTCTTGGCCTAGGAGATCTCTTTGGTCCAGAATTTAGCTTCCATGTTTCTGTCCTCGAAGTCATTCTTCCTTCAATTTGTCCCTTCCCTGTCCCTTTCAGTCCAGGCTGGCAGTGGGCCTGATCACACAAGTTTTACAAAACCCTTGTTGGCTTTCCATGAAGTTCACAGTTCCATGAAGTTCCAATCCTGACTTCCACTGAAGTGCCTGACTGGGTCCATGTTCAGTTAAATCCTCACAAGACCCCTACTCTTTGGGGACTCACTTTCCTGAAGCTCTAGGAGGTCTCTGACAGAGTTGTTTCTGACCCTAGTCTCAGGGCACACAATCTGGATGGCTCAGAATTTTCCAAACCATCAATGTCTGGTTTCTTTGTGCTGAAGACTTCAGTTTTCAGCTTATCCATTTTCTCTCATATTTCATTATAATCTGCAAGGAGAAACAAAGCTGTGGCTTCCACACTTAGATTGGAAATCTCCACAGCTGAATATCTAAGTCATCACTTTTAATATCTGCCTTCCAACTGACATAAGATCTCAACTTTGCCAAGTTCTCTGCCACTTAAAACAAGGATCACCTTTCCTTCAGTTTCCAACAACACATTCATCATTTCTCTCTAAGGCCTTATTGGAAGTAACTTTAGCATCCACATTTCTACCAACAGTTTCTTCAAAGCAATCTAGGCTTTTTCTATCATGCAATCCAGTCTTTACCCATTACCCAATTCTAAAGCTGCTTCCACATTTTTTACTATTTGGAATTGCAGCATCATAGATTTAGGAACCAAAAACTGTTTTTGTTTCCTCATTGATAAAGCAAATAACACACAACTGGTAGGTTTCAACAAAAAGAATTTATTGACACATGGTTTTGAGGCTTGGAGAAGTTTGAATCAAGGCATCATCAAAGTGATGCTTTCTTCCCAAAGACTGGCATTCTGGGGCAGGCTGCCATTGATCCTTGGCCCTTGACTCCTCTGTCATATAGCAATGCACATGGTAGATTTTCCTGACCTCTCTTTTCTCTTCCAAGTCCTGTTGACTTTCAGCTTCTTGCTTCCTGTGGCTTTCTATTTATCTGTCTCAATTTCATTCTGCTTATAAAGGACTCCAGTCATAGGATTAAGATCAATCCTTATTGAATTGGGACACATCTTAACTGAAGTAACCTCATCAAAAGATCCTACTTACAGTGGGTTCACTTATATGGATTAAGTTTAAGAACAAAATACATAGCTTCAAACCACCTCAAAGTTTTCCAAAAAATGAAGAAGAGGGAATACTCCCTAACTCATTCTATGAGGCCACCATCACCCTAATAAGAAAGCCAGATAAAGATGTCAAAAGAAAAGAAAACTACAGGTCAATATTCCTTATGAATATAGATGCAATAATCTTCATCAAATAACTAACACACCCAGTCAAACAGCATATCAAATTAATTATATACCATGATCAAGTAGAATTTATTCCAGGTATGTAGGGGTGGTCCAACCAAATAAAATTAATTAATGTAATACACCACATTAACAAAACTAAGGGGATAGCAAAATGATAATCTCAATTGAAAAAGAATAGGTATTTGACAAAATACAGCATTCCTTCTTGATGGAAACACTTAGAAAACTATGAATAGAAGGAAATTTCCTCAACATGATAAAGGGCATATCCGAAAAGCCCACCACTAACACTGCAGTCAGTAATGAAAGAATGAAACCATTTTCTCTGAGATCAGGAATAAGACAAGAATGCCCAATGTCACCACTGTTACTCAATATTGTAGTGGAAGTTCTAGCCAGAGCAATTAGGCAAGAAAAGATAATAGAAAGCAACCAAATTGGAAAGGAAGAAGTAAAATATACCCTATTTGCAGATGGCATAATCCTTTATATAGAAAATTCTAAAAACTCCACAATGGCGCTAGGGGAGCTAATGAACAAATTCTACAAAGTAACGGGGTAAAAGATCAACATGCAAAAACCAGAAATGTTTCTATACAGTATCAGTAAATAATCTGAAGAGAAAAAGCAATAATCCATTTGCAATAGTAACTAAAAGAATTAAATATCTAGGACTAAATCTACCCAAGGATGTAAAGCACTTATATACAGAAAACTACCAAACAATGGTAAAGGAAGTCAAGGACCTAAATAAATGGAAAGACATTCTATGATCATGGATTGGAAGATTAAATATTGTTAAGATGTCAAATCTTCTCAAAATGATTTATGGATTCAAGGCAATCCCAATCCCAATTCTAAATGCCTTCATTGGAGAAATGAAAAAGTCAATCAGCAAATTTATATGGAAGGGTAAGGGACTGTAAGTAACCAAAATCCTCTTGAAAAAGAAGAATGAAGTTGGAGAACTCACACACCAATTTTACAACTTATTACATAGCCACAATAATTTTAAAAGCATGGTATTGACACAAGGACAGACAAAAAGATCAATGGTATCAAATTGTGAGTTCAGAAATAAACCCTCAAATACAGGGCTAATGGATTTTTGAGAAGGGTGTCAAGTCCACTCAGTGGGGAAAGAACAGTCCTTTAATAAAGGGTGCTATGCAAAATAGATAGCCAAATGCAAAAGAATGAAGGTGGACCCTTACCTCTCATTATATACAAAAATAAACTCAAAGACCCAAATACAAGGCCCTAAACTCTAAAACTCCTGGACGAAAACATAAGAAAGGTTTTCAGGAATTTGTCTTAGGCAAAGGTTTCTTAGACTTTAAACCAAGGTATGGGCAACAAAAGAAAAGAATATGTAAATTGGACCTCATCAAAATTAAAAGATTCTGTTCATCAAAGGGCTTCATAATGAAAGGAAACAGACAAGAAAAAACAATCTACAGAATGGGAGAAAATATTTGTAAACTACATATCTGGCAAGGGATTATATCCATACTATGTAAAGAAATCCTAGGCGGCGGACTTGGCCCAGTGGTTAGGGCATCCGTCTACCACATGGAAGGTCCGAGGTTCAAACCCCGGGCCTCCTTGACCCGTGTGGAGCTGGTCCATGCACTGTGCTGATGCGTGCAAGGAGTGCCATGCCATGCAGAGGTGTCCTCTGCATAGGGGAGCCCCACATGCAAGGAGTGCACCCCGTAAGGGAAGCCGCCCAGCGCAAAAAAGTGCAGCCTGCCCAAGAATGGTGCTGCCCAAGAATGGTGCTGCCCACACAGAGAGCTGACTCAGCAAGATGATGCAACCAAAAGAAACACAGGTTCTTGTGCCGCTGACAACAACAGAAGTGGACAAAGAAAGAAGACGCAGCAAATAGACATAGAGAACAGACAACCAGGGTGGGGGTGGGGGAAGGGGAGAGAAATTTTTTAAAAAATCCTACAACTCAACAATAAAAAGGACAAACAAACCAATTAATAAATGGGTCAAAGACTTGGGTATACTTTTCCTCCAAGAAGGTATACAAATGGTCAAAAAGCACTTGAAAATAGGTACTGCATCACTAGCCATTAGGAAAATGCAAATCAAAACCAGGAAATACTATTTCACACTCATTAGAATGACTACTATTAAAAAATGGGAATTAAGAAATGTTGGAGAGGATGTGAAGAAATAGAAACACCCATTCATTGTTGGTAGTAACATAAAATGGTGCAACTACTGTGCTGGACAGTTTGATGATTCCTCATAAACTTAAATATAGATTTAGCATATTACCCATAATCCCATTTCTAGATATATACCCAAATGAATCAAAAGCAGAGGCTCAAACAGATATTTTCACACCAATGTTCAAAACGGCATTATTCGCAATTGCCTAAAAATGGAAGCAACCCATGGATAAACAAATTGAGGTATATACATGCAATGTAATATTAATCAGCAATGAAAAGGAATGAAGTTCTGAATATGTGGCAACATGGATAAACCCTGAAGACATCACATTAAATAAGCCATAAAGAAAAGGACAAATCTTGAATGTTACTGATATGAAATAATAAGAATTAGCAAATTCATGGGTTAGAAACTAGAATACAGGTTACCAGGGGCCAGGGTGGGTCAGGGAATAGGGAGTTGGTGCTTAATTGGTACAGAATTTCTGTTTGTAGTGATGGCAAACTTTAAGAAATGGATGGTGGTGATGGTAGCACAATAATGTGAATGTAATTAACAGCACTGAATTATATATTCGAATGTGTGGTTAAAAGAGGAATGTGTAAGTTATCTATATGTTACTAGAATAAAAATTTAAAACCAACCAACAAACATAGGACTGCCCAACATAAAGAGTGGGCCCTAATGTAAATTAAGGATTATAGTTAATTACACAATTATAATAATATTCATGCATGAATTGTGACAGTTACCCCATTAATACAATTTATCAATAATTGGGAAGTATGTGAGAACTCTATTTTCTGCATGATTTTTCTGTTAACCAACAATTTCTCTAAAAAAAAGTTATATTAGAAACAAACAAAATTTATCAAAACACAAATAAAACATGATGAAGAAAATGAAAGAACAAGTCAAAGACTGGAAGAAAATAATCAGAAAACACATATCTGATAAATGGCTTATATCCAAAATGTAAAAAGAATGCTTAAAACTCAACAAAAAGAAAGCAAAATCCAAATTATGAAATGAGCAAAGGATCTGATCAGACAGCTCACCAAAGAACATACACAGATGGCAAAATCATATGAAAAGATACTCAACATTTTAAGTCATTAAGGAATTGCACGGTAAAACAAAATGAGATACCACTACCTACTAGAATGGCTAAAATCCAAAACACTGATACCAGATGCTGCAAGGATGTAGAGGAATGGAATACTCATTCTTTGCTGGTGGGAATGTAAAATGGTAGAGCTTCTTTGTAAAACAGTTTGACAGTTTCTAACAAAGTTAAACATACAATCCAGATGTCACCTCCTGGGTATATAACTATGTAAGTTAGAAATGTATGACTACACGAGAACCTGCATACAAATATTTATAGTAGCTTTATTCATAATTACCAAAAATTGGGCATTACCAAGATTCTCATCAATAGCTAAATGCATAAAAAATCCAACACATCTAAACAGTGCAATACTTTCCAGCACTAAGATGAAATGAGCTATCAAGCCACAGAAAGACATGGAAGAACCATAAATGCATATTGCTACATGAAAGAAGCCAATCTGAAAAGACTACATACATTTTTATTCCAACCATATGACAGGTTGGAAAAGGCAAAAACTGAAGAGACTGTAGAAAGGTCAGTGATTGCCAAGGGTTCGGGAGGCAGGAGGTGGAGGGGTGGGGAAAGGAGGAATCAACAGATGGAACAGAGGATATTTTTAGGGTGGAGAAATTATTCTTATAATATTGTGATGATGAATACATTATGCTTTTGTCAAAACCCACAGAACTGTACAAAACAAAAAGTGAACCTTAATGTAACTATGAAACTTAGTCACTAATAACGTTTCAATATTGACCCATCAATTGTAGAACATGTAGCACACTAATGCAAGATGTTAAAAATGTGATAAAGTATGTGGGGTTGAGGTGGGGGAGGGTAGTATATGGGAATCCTCTGTACTTTCTGGGTAAATTTTCTATAAACCAAAACTGCTCTAAAAATGAACTATTAATACTTTTTTAATGCGAAAAATATAGTCAGGCATTCAGAAATTTAAATAATGACAAACTGTAATTGTGAAATGGATAACTGAAGAAAAAGAGGCTTGTAAGAACTAATTCATATCTTTCGAGTTTAATCAAAGGCCATTGACATGTTGACATGTTGCCTTGTGAACCTTCAGAAAATATTATAATTGCATTTTGCTTTATTGTAGCAGCTATAAACCACAATGGCAAGAATTGGATTTTCAAAGTATTAGTGTTAAGAGATCCAGATACCACTGATTTATGCACTTACAAAGCAAATGAAACTCATGGCATAAACTTAGCCTCAAGAAATAAATGAATCAGAAAACCATTTTAATACCAGAGCATCCAAATGTGCAGGTCTTAAAAGTCATTATGCAACTCACCATTTTTATACGTGGGGGTCTATTTTCAAATTCTATTATAAATACATCATTAGTCTCACTATTTGGATGGCCTCAGTCTAAATTGTGTGACTATATATACATGGCAAACATTTTTACTACACCGTAGCAATTGTAATCTTCTGCTTAAAAGAGAGAAAATGCTTTCAAATAAGCAGGGGATAAAATTGGTAGAATAAAATTAGTGGTTCTTTGATCTTTCTGGTTTAAAGATTCAAAACAATAAGCTCTTAATCATTTGTCTTGATTTGGGCTCTAAAAATGTATGAAAATACTTCTTTTTAAAAAAAAAAGTCTAATTAAGAATAATACAGAGCTTTACCAACAAGGCCATAAAGCAGAATCAAACAACTCCCCATGAACATTGTAAGAAATGTTTTGGCCATTGTTAGGAAACAGCAATGGATCTAAGCATTCCAATATCAATCACTCATCACAATCTTCATATCATACTTTTTAAAACACTAGAGTGAGTAAAACAGTGTGAGTCTCAGGAACAAAGTTAAAACAGGGCAAAAATGTAATAAAAATCCCATCTTGACTTCATTAGCAAAATGACAACAAACGTAATAAAGTATTCGTAAGAAATTGCAAGAATACGCCCACCTTTAAAAGTTGTGAAGACAACGCATGAGCATTTAAATCTCACATTTGCCTCTTTTGAACAGTCAGTTATAACCTGCCTAGTGTTGTAGTCATGGCTGCTAGTCATCAAATATTTCCATTCTCTTTCTTCTGGGCACATGGTGGGACTGCATTTATCATCCTCTTAGGACAGCTTGATCATGAGCATACTTTGGCCAATGAAGTGTTAGCAGAAATGATGGGTGTCACTTTTGGGTAGAAGCTATCACAAGCAGTGTGAAATGTCCCAAGTTCCCTTTCCACTGCCATTGCACCAGGGTGGCTACAGATGGTAGAAACTCCTTCATCCTAGGCAAAGACATGGATCAGAGCCCCCAGCCAATCCATTTAGGACATGCATCATGAATAAGAAACATGCCTTTCCTGTTTTAAGCCTTTAAAAGCTGAAGTTGTTTATCCAGCATAACCTAGCTCATCCTGAGTGATATACATTTGCAAATTTAAATAATCAAAAATAATTTCCAAGTCTAAATATATGAGCATCATTGAAGAAAAGAAACCCAGGAATGCAGAAAGTTTTGAATGTCATCTAATTACATTGGATTTTAATTCATTAGAATTCCTTACACTACATCTCTCTTAATTTTCCTTTTAAAATTTTTGATCTGGGAGAAGACTATGTTTTTCTATAATTATAAATAGAGCATATGTTGTATCCTCTTTTGCAGGTACAGCACAATTTACTTGCCACTAAAAACAATATCATTTGTTCTTAAAATATATTCCTTAAAGAAGTAAGGGTTCATTCTGTAAGTGTGTTCTGGGTCAATGTTCCTATTAACAATATATAAAAGAACATGAATTATCATACATTATCAGAAGTACACATCATTTTGAGGGATAATACAGTTTGTTCAGCAATGTCAAACATTAGAAACTTCATGAGTCAGTTAATGATCCAACAAAGTCCCTGAGCACCAGGAAACATACTAACATACTCTTTTTTCTGCTGTTTGATGATGTCCCTTGAGTTAACAACTCAGAGAGAGAGAGAGAGAGACAAGCTAAGGAAGAGTTTAGTTATCTACCTACACAGAGCTAGGTGCATCTATTTTTCTTGCTTTCAGATTAATGTCAACAAATGCTATGCCCTTTGAACAACAACAATATCCCAAGCAGAGACTTAGTACTTCTTATACTTAGGGAAATCTATAACCTCTTTCTGTGCCCATAACAGATCTTCAGACTCCTTTTGGGAGGCTAGGTACCAAAATGAGAGCTATGTGGCAGTGTAGCAAAAGTAAGCAGTCTGCTTTGCCACACACACTGTTGATTTATCAGGGAGAAATACAAGAAAAACAACTGAACTATAGCAGTCCCCTCATCTATAATATAGAGATAATAATATCACTTCCCTCATGGGATTTTGAGGATTAAATGGGTTAATCCATACAAACTGTCTGGCACTTGGTAGGGGCTCAATAAATTATATTTTTGTTATGATGTAATAATGACCTAAATCAATACATTGTGTGGGGGCAATTTCCAAGATCAATTCTCAGCCATCCTCTTCTTTTTCATCGATAATTTCTTCTATGGAAATCTCATTCAATCTCTACCCCTCAATGATGAGCACTAAAGTAAGATTTCTAAGGAAATTTACAACCTGAGTTTGTTCTCAAACTCATCATGTTCTATGTTATGCATCATGTCCCCAAATCAGAATAGGCCTCAGACTTTGGCCTAGACGTGCCCTTGCCTTGGGGCCTGAGTTTAGAGGGCTATGCTCTTGACCACCTCTGATTATATTCCCTTCCATGGAGCAAAGAATCTGTAGGACCAATGGGTCTCATTACTATATAGTCATAGCATAAGTTCCCAATTTTTTCAAGGGCAAATAAAAATTATTAATGGATTAATAGTATAAAAATAGGTTTTCCAGCTATCTGTATAATAGTTAGAGTATTCTATACTTAATGAAATCTAACCAGGCTTTATATTTAATATTTACATAAATAAGGTGAATTGATTTGCTCAATCTCTCTTTTCTATATATACCTTGATAATTGGCTTCTCTATTTCTGTCTATCTCAAAAAGCATTTCTGATTTTAACTTCTACAAATTGGAATTAAAAAATGTCTTAGCAGAAAAAGATAAATGACCATTAATTCAACTGATCATTAATCACCTGAGAATCAACAAAAGACTATATTATCATCATTTTCTGCCTCGCTACAATTTAGGATTTTATTTCCCACTAAGTAGCAAAATCATTATTTTCCAAGAAGAAAAGAGGTGACAGCTGTACATAGTGTGTGCCCTAGCCCTTCTAGAGCTGAAGTTCCCTCCTCCTTGAAGTTGTACTTCCCTGATGGCCCCATCCCTCATATTATCAGTGAACTTGACTCTAAGGCAAAATAACCAAGTGGGGCGGTGGTGGTGGTGTGCAGAAAGCTGACATTGATTCTTTGTTCTGCCTCTGGCAGTAATCTGCCAGGTCATTGGGCAGGTCATTTAAACATTTTTAGACTTCATTTTCCTCATCTTTTAAATGCCTGGGTTGAACTCATGTCTAAAACTCTGTTCCTCTATATTGGACTTTGTGTCAACTTTGAACGTGTTATAAACCTCATTTTCAGGAATAAATGTTCATTATGCTTCTCATTTGCATGTGCACCATGATTCATGAACCCACAAGATTTTGGAAAACATGGTAAAGAAAAACAAAAACAAAAACAGCAGCTAGCAAAGTTATGTGAATGATAAAAGGAAAAATAGGACACCATTGATCCACTGGTTGCAGGATCAAATTTAATCAAGGAAATAGAGATATGTGGCATATCAGGCCTTGGTAATCTCCAAAAATTTTCCATGAAAGTCAGCATTTCTGATATGCTGAAAAATATGCACTTTCAAGGACACTGCATGTGCTTTCTCATCTACAATTTTTCAAATATTCTTTTTTCTTCAGTATTGCTGCACTTATCTAAAAAATCCTTACACCTACTTATAGAAATTTAGAACATGAGTTCATTTAGGAATCCCATCCTGACCATTTCCAGGAAGAGTTAAATATATATACATATATAATGAGATGTATTTTTTGGTAACTGTTTACATACTTATTTACCCTGCTAGACTACAAGAACTTTGTATTTTCAGATCCAACACAGAGCTGGCATCAAGATGGAACTTAGTACAATTTAATTAATAATATATAATTACTCTTAGTGAAAATATTTTAAAATACCAAGAACAATGTTTTTCCTTGATTTTGCTTTTTAATACTATTCCATGAAATGTGTGTTTCTGTATATTATTATGATCTTAACACTGTCCTAGTCACAAAAAGTAGAGTGCCTACCAATTCTTTTATCTAATGTGTTTATTGTTTAATGAGAGCCATCATTTGATGTGTTGTCTATGTTGGTTTAAGAACACAATAAAGGGTCTGCAGTTTTTCACAAAACTCACATTCTTTCTTGAATCCTCTGCTGATGTTAAGAAACCAAATTGTGATACCAATATAATTCTTAGTCAGAATTCACAACTGAGGTTTACAGTGTGTAATCTTATAGTTTAGAATAGTCAATAATTAACACCTACAAGATAGCTTTTACATAACAAGTTGGAGGTACTTGAATAAACTCATAATGTAATAAATACATTGTGATTTTTTTGTGATTAATTTTGGAAGTATTATCTTAGCTCAATTGAGTAACACTGTGTTGTAAATGTCAATAACCATTACCAGATACTAAAAATTTTTTTACTTATTGAAACCAAATGTACAGGCTTAATGTAGGATTTCAAGGTAAAAGTCACTAGTCACTTCTTCACAATGAAACACATTTTTGAAAGTTCTCCACTATAATTCCGCTATTGCTACTTGAGCTGTTTATTCTGACCTCGGGGAGAGGTAAGAAGGGGAATGAAATAGCATGTGTCTCCCACACATGTCACAGACATCTTTGGATCTCAGCCTTCATGGTCAGTTCCCAGATACCTTCATCTGAGGCTTTAATGAGGCTGACCTGGGAAGAGGGTGGTTATAGAAACTTGGCCCTCTCTTAAGAAGGTTTTCCACTGCTGCTCCCCATTCTCCATCCAAACCACTCTTGCCAATCCCAAATAACTTACATGGAGTTCACTATGCATACATCCAGGAAATAGGGGAGAACCAGAGAAATTGGGTTTAATTAACAGGACAATAAATGTGATTCATCGGCAACAAAGAAAATCTTTCAAACTAAGCAAGGAAGGTGGTATATATTCAAACTAAAAGCTGCTGATGTTAGAGGTTTTTCCCTTACAAGGTTTATAATGATTAACTTGATCACAAGGTTTAGTGACTTGCATTCCTGTGACATAGAACAGCCCCCCATCCAGAGCCCATGTGTTCAGATACAGTTCATTTCCTCACAAGAACAGGCAAAGGAGTCGCATGACACCACCAACCCCTCTCACATCCCTAGAATTCACTACCCCTAGCCCACCACCCCCTAGCCATCCCTATAGGGCCTTGGGTCTTACCTGAGCCCCAATACCTTCCCACTGACTAAACAGTTTCCCGCCTATAGATGTACTGTATTAACTCATGACTGCCTCTGCCAGAAACGGGTTGAAGTCTCTCTTCAGATGCCGCCATGCTGGTGGGAGGTTTGAAGTCTATTCTTCAGACCCCCACCATTGGGAGAGCTTTCCAATAAACTTTCTGCCTACCATCAGTAGGAAAAGTAAGTCTCCATGTCCTAGTAAGTACTGTTTTTTCCTCTAACCTCTGAGTCTCAGGTGGTCAGTAAATACGGATTTCCAGAAATGGGAATGGGGAGTAGAAAAAATAAGACATGGATGTGAGAGTGGGTGGACAGGGTTCTTAAGGGAAATCAAGATCTATACCTTAGATGAAGACTGAGTACCACAGGATGTTGCCTAAATAAACAAAACAGAATAAAAGAGAGAGAATCAGAAGTATCTTACCATATGAAGCCCAGAAGTATTTAATAATTATTCCAAAAACCACCTAGAATTTTTAAAATCTTAGTTTTGAAGAGTATGCATTGGAAACTGCAGTAAGTTAGAGTTCAGGATGGACAAATTATTATTATAAGAAAATGTATTATTTCCAATCCCTTTGATTTTAAATGTGTTGGAAAACATTCTGTACCTTAAAAATCAGCAACAAAACTCCCTCACCTAAACCTGAGGTTTTGGGAAAACACCTGTGAAGCATGACCTTAATGGGATAGTTGCCAAATTGCACAGCACTGTTTCGTTCTGATTGCTAATCATCCACCTAAATCATTTATGGAAGTTGCTTCTCATTTTCTTTCTTTGTAAGCATTATTTTTTTAAACAGAGAACATATTCAACACTGACTGCTAACTTGGTTAAATCCACATGGCAAGAAGGGCAGCCAACAATCTGGCGTGTGTTAAAAATGTGTAATACATTAAAAATAATTTCTTATAAACACTGTGACATGACAGAAATTTATAACAATAATGTTTACATTCTAGCTATGATCTAGTAAATTCATCATACTTATATGTATGTGAGTGTTAGTGGATGTGTGTGTGTGTGTGTGTATATATATTCTCAGGGAAAACAACAAGAATTTACATAACCATGAAGCTAAACAGTTGAGCTTCATGTGTTTATAAATCTTTCAAGAAAACACATTTATTTTGCCAAATGTTTCTTACACTGGGTATCATAATTTTTTCTGATATCATACCTTGAATAAATATGCCAGTTGAAGAAAATATGACTCATGGTAAATATTGCCATAAAGAATTTGAAGGGTTCTCATATTATAAACACTGAGAAGTTTACAAATTGCGTTTTGGTGAACAAAACCGCTTTAAATTCTAACTATTTCCAAGATGAGTAGTATCTATTCACACATCCATATCGCAGGCATGGGCATGAAGTTTCAGGAAAGTAAAAATACTTCTCCCAGAATTGTTTTAACAAAACAATTTTCCTATTGAAATAAACTTTCCTTAAACTTAGATACTATAGAAAGACCTTTATAGTTCCTAACAACACATTCCCTTTCCAGAGAAGACAATCAGTTGGAGAGAGAGAGAAAAAATCATTGACAAGGCTGAACTGATGTTAGAAATCATATGAACTGGATGTTTGCCCTGAAGGTCAGGTCTCTTTCTGTGAATTTGAAAAAGGCAAGCAACAAACATTTACAAAAAAAAAAATTCAGCCATTCTTTGTTAACTGCAGCTCCAAGATGCAATAGGTAGACCAGAAGTTTTCTCCAAGCTGAGCATGTAAGATCTGTTTCAGGACATTGACACCATCTGCTGAGATGTTTCTTGCCACCCAGATACATGAGTGTCTGAGGGAGGAATAAGACAGCTGATAACAACTTATTTTGAATAATTACATGACAATATAACAAGTGTTTTGGCCAAAATTATTTCCATAGCCAAGCAGAACACTTTTTACAGTAAATATTTTTAATGAATGGATTTTTTACTAGGTAATGCCTTTAAAGATTTATCTCTGTTAAGTCACCTAACCAGTTGAATAGGTCAATTCTAATAGCTGATCGACCCAGTGGAAATCACACTGCTTGAACTCAACTGCTCGACTGATTGACCTGACGAGGCTCTTCAATCAAAGTATTTGATCAGTAATCTCATCAAGGGTACAATTTAAGTTACTGCTGCCCTTTTCCATTTGCCTTAATTTATTCTTTCTCATCCCGAGTCCTGCTATTATGAGAACCAATCTTAAATTATTTATATAGACTAGTGAGTTTCAAAATTTCTTCCCTTGTTCTCCCTCTAAGTTTGCCTATGAGAACCTGGTAAGGGGAGAATGGTCAAACTGAAAAAATCCCAAGTCGTTTCCCAGCTTCAACATTACCCTTTTGAATCTGTTCTATATTTTGTGCTTCTGTTGAGGCTATTATTTGGGCAACACAATTCTGATACTAACTATCCTGATTCAGATCGAACCTCACAGGTTAAGTGCACATTCCCCCGGTTGATTGCCTTCACTTCAGACACCAGCCACAAATTCAGGAGTTCCCGGGTGAAGCGGCTATAAATTTACTGAGTTTGGAATGACATTAACAATTCCAGAAAAAAAGCATTGACTATGAAAACAAAACGCCTGTGCTAGGTATCAGATCGACGTTTACCATCTCCTGAACAGTTTGCTTGCTCCTAGACAGAATTGCAGAATCTGGAAGGCAAAAGTCTAACTTTCTCAACTTCCTTGCTCTGTGTGTTATTTAGTTTCTGCCAAGGAGATGCCTCATCTTGAGATTCAGAAAATGAAAGTGAGACAGTGACAGTAGAGGGATGATAAGCTTCAGGAGTCGTGGGTGTTGACAGCATCATCAAAATTTTTTTCCCTAAGACTTGTACTCTGGGGCTGGCTGCTGGAGATTCTTGGTTCCTCTGCCACCTGGCAAGGCACATAGTGGAATCTGCTGTTCTCTCCCTTTTCTTCCAGGTTTTGTTGCTTGCAGCATTTTGGTTCCCTGGCTTTCTCCCTCTGTCTGTACTCATCCCATTTATAAAGGACTCCAGGAAGAGGATTAAGAGCCATCCTGACTGAGGTGGGTCATACCTTAATTGAAGTAGTCTCATAAAAAGGTCTTACTTCTTAATTTAAAAAAATTAAATAGGCTTTAGATTACATAAATGTGATATCAAAAATATAGGAGATTCCCAAATACCCCACCTCCTATCTCTTCCACACTTTTCCCTATTGGCAACATCTTTCATTAGTGTGGTACAATTGTTAAAATTGATGAGGCATTGCTACTATGTTCTATATTTTACATTATAGTTTACACTTTGAACTGCGTAATTTTATAGGTTTTAGTAAAATGTATATTGGCTTATATCCGTCATTGCAACACCATGCAGAACAATTCCAATGTCCCAAAAATGCCCCATGTTACACCTGTTGCACCCTCTCCCTCCCCTCAGAACCTCTGGTGGCCACTGTCTTTATACAAATATTACAAGTTTTTCCATTACTAGAATAAGGCCACTTTAGTGTGCATAATTCCATCCCCCCCTTATGTTTGTTCATTTCTCTATCTTGAGGATTTGGGGATGGTGATGCCCAACTCTGCTTGTGATTGAGAGGGGGCTTAGATCTTATGGGGCAGATGGATGGAATGGTCTTGCTTACAGTTGAAGATACTCTCTGCTTCTTGGGAGGGACGTTGTCTGTCATCATCCTTTTGTTAGTTGTCCTGGGTGAGTCCAGTGAACTGGAGAATAGGTATTGCAATGCTGCTGAGATTCAATCAGCATACGAACAAACCAAAGATTTAAGTCTTCAGGACATATATTCAGTGAGTATATTACTAATTATAGGTTCAAATAAAAAGGATAGGAAGCATATGTGGCCCAAGCAGTTGAGCACCTACTTCTCACATTGGAGGTGCCAGGTTTGGTCCCCAGTCCCTCCAACCCCTCACCCCAAACAAAAATAAAACAAACAAAAAACAAGCAAACAAAAAAAACAAAAAAACAATTCAGGGGAGCCATTGTGGCTCAGGGTTGAGTGCCAGCTTCTCATACATGAGGTCCCAGTTTCAATCCCTGGCACCGGTACCTCAAGAAACAGGGGGGTGGGAAGCGGCCTTGGCCCAGTGGTTAGGGTGCCTGTCTATGACATGGGAGGTCCGTTGTTCACACCCCGGGCCTCCTTGACCGGTGTGGAGCTGGCCCATGCACAGTGCTGATGCGCTCAAGGAGTGCTGTACCACGCAGGGGTGTCCCCCATGTAGGGGAGCCCCACGTGTAAGGAGTGCACCCCGTAAGGAGAGCCACCCAGCGTGAAAGATAGTGCAGCCTGCCCAGGAATGGCGCCGCACACGTGGAGAGCTGACACAGCAAGATGACGCAACAACAAAGAGACACAGATTCCTGTGCGCTGACAACAACAGAAATGGACAAAGAAGACGCAGCAAATAGACACAGAGAACAGACAACCAGGGTGGGGGGGCAGGGGAGAGAAATAAATAAAATAAATCTTAAAAAAAAACAGGGGGAGGGGGCAGAAGAGCCATGTGTAGGGAAATTATAAATGAGTCTAATTTTGTTACACTGGAGAGCATATATTCCAAAGTAAGGCCCATACATTTAGTTTCTTTGTTTTTTAAAAAAAATTATTATTATTTTTTTATTTTTAGGAGGTACTGGGGATTGAACCCAGGACCTCATACATTAAAAGCATGCTCAACTACTAAGCTACATCTGGTCCCCCAAAAGGACTGACTTACAATGGTTTCACACCCACAGGAATGGATTAGACGTAAGAGCACATCTTTCTGGAGCACGTACAGGCTCAAACCATCACAAGTATCAAGACAGGGCGGCCCTTCTTGCTCCTCTTTTATTTAGGTGGAGCCATGTGACAGTTTTGCCCAACAGAATGTAAAAGGAGTGATTTGTGTGCTAACATGGTTAAGTATCTAGTGTGCCTTCCCTATACTTCCTTCCCCTCTGTCATGACCTCAAGGGCTACGCGTTGAGAATAGATGCATTCAAAACGGAAGGTGACTCTGTCCTTGAATGACTTTGTGGAGCCAGCCGAGTTCTTATCCTCCATACCTACCTACTGCATTAGACTGACATGAACAAGCAAAAAACGTTTGCTTTTTTAATTCACCAGGATTTAAAGGATTGTCTGCTAAAGCAGTAAGTCCTCACATAAACTAATATAATACAAACACATTTTAAAATTTCAGTACTTAATTAAACACTAGAATGTGACTCTAACGTTGACTATATGGCTAATGTAATCAAAATGATGTGACTGAAAAATTGTTGAGACAAAGAGATTATTGAATAAGTGGATGTTCTGAGCAAAATACCATCATTTGTCAAAATAAGCTTGTTTTCTTAAAAGACAGAATAAAAGATTTCTTTGTTTACTGCTAGATTTCTCAGATTTTTGGAAAGCTAATATGATATGTGAATCTACAAAAAAACAAATTTTCCTGGAATTCTTACCTCTGAGTATCTTTTGAATTAGAAGACAGTTTGATAAATAATGAGCTTTGGGGTTTGCTTGTCAATTGAAGTGAAGGAGAGACTAACACATGGATTTTCCAGATCTTTCCAAAATTAGAGAGAAAAAAAAAATCCACTAGTCCACTTCTTTAAAACTAATGAGCATAAGCATTAAACAGTAGTGTAGACAATTTTATAGAGCAGTTTTCTCAGCAGTGGCGCTATGGATATTTTTGATGGATAATTTTTTGCTGTGGGGTTGGCTTGTTCATTAAAGGTTGTTTAGCACCATTTTAGGTCTCCTTCAACAAATGCCAGTTGCACCCCACTCCCCAGGTTGTGACAATCAAAAGTTTCTCCAGACTTTGTCAAATGTCCCCTTGAAGGCAAAATCATCTCCACTTGAAACCTACTTGTACAAGGGAAGTAAAGCATTTATTTAAAAACAAATAGCAAACAAAAAACTAGCTTTTTATCAGTTTATTATCTCTCTTGATAACAGTTCTTGATAATACAGTTGATTATAACAGTAAGCCTTGATATCATTGTGAAAAAGATGATAAAAAGTGAGCTGAATTTTAATAGTTAGATTAAATAAAAATATCTTAACCTTAATTGGTTCTGTTAATAACTTGAGGTATATAATATCTGGACTTTTTGAAATTTTAATCAATGATTTGAATAAAAACATTTGGCCCAGTGGTTAGGGCGTCCGTCTACCATATGGGAGGTCCGTGGTTCAAACCCCGGGCCTCCTCGACCCGTGTGGAGCTGGCCATGCGCAGTGCTGATGCGCGCAAGGAGTGCCGTGCCACGCAAGGGTGTCCCCCGCGTGGGGGAGCCCCCACACGCAAGGAGTGCGCCCGTGAGGAAAGCCACCCAGCGTGAAAAGAGAGTGCAGCCTGCCCAGGAATGGTGCCGCCCACACTTCCTGTGCCGCTGACGACAACAGAAGCAGACAAAGAAACAAAAGCAGACAAAGAAACAAGACGCAACAAATAGACACCAAGAACAGACAACCGGGGAGGGGGGGAAAATAAATAAATAAATAAATCTTTAAAAAAAAAAAAGAAAAAAATAAAATAAAATAAAATTCTTAAATTTATATAGGTAACACCAAGTTATATGAAACAGAAAATGAATTAAATGTATTAAATATCTTCCAAATATTTTAAAAGATATCATCAGGCAACTTAATTGATATTCTCTTCTATGCTTTGGTTCCAATATTTAATAGCATACATGTGAGTAGAAAAGCAATTCACATGGAAAAATGTTTAGGTATTAGTTCTTCAAATCTTTAATATGAGCCAATATCTGATGAAGCTGCTGATGTAAATACAGCATTAGGCTATATTAATAAATGTGTACTCTCTAAATCACAGGCTGTGTTAACCTTATACTATTTGAAATCTGTCCAACTATACTTGGATTATTTGGTTTACTTCAGTGGGCCAGATGTTTTTAGAGGAATGCTGGCAAACTAGAATTTCTGACCAAGGAATGTGATTAAGAATAAAAGGGATATAGGGATTATAAATATATTTAATTGGATTGTTTAGAGACTTCTGTTGCCTCAGGGAAGAGCTGTCATGATAAAACTAAAGGAAAAGCCATAAAATTGTTGGATCTATGTTTTTAAAAATAATTACTGAACTAAGGACAAAAAAAACAAAGAGTTGGAAAACATAAGGGAATCCAGGCTTCTGAAGGTCTTTGGAACAAAGCCCTGGACCCTGCCCAATCCTAAACCCCCGGTGTGTTTGGGGATCTGAAAATAAAAGACACCTCTATGCTGAGTCTTACCTGCAATCCTTTAGTTTGCAGATCCTTTAGGGTAACATGCTTGAGAGTAACCACACTATAGTATCCTAGGCATTACAGAGAGGAGAGGATTGTGATGAATATCAGAACAAAGTTGTACCCCCAAGCTTCTTATTGCAGACAATGGAGTGGTAGAAGACCTAAACATTGCTGTGACCTGGGAAACAGATGTTAGCTGGGAGTGAACTAATGAACCTAAAAAGGGATTTGTGGCCATGACAATGGATGCTGCAGCAGGAAGTGACATGGGCCACATGATCCAGACCTGGCAGATATCTAGATAATCAGGAGATGTCAGAATGAAGCTTATGAGAATACATCTCAGTGGATGCCAACAAGATCAGATGCTAAATGAGGAATGGATTCCCATGTTTTTCTACCCTCCATTCCAAAATGTTACATTAACGCTCCAGGATTAATTGTCACCTAGAGAGGAGGAGGAAAAGATAATCATGACCTAATTGAGTTTAAAGGGAAATACAACCATTCCAAGGTCCACAGGTTGGAGGAATAGAGTATGGATTAGAGCGGACTTACTGATATTCTATTCATGAACTATTGTGATTAGTAATCGAAGAAAATGTGGCATTGGTGTGGAGAAAGTGGCCGTGGTGGTTGCTAGGGGTAGGGAATGGGAGGAAGAGATGAGATGTGGGGGTGTTTTCGGGACTTGGAGTTGTCCTGGGTGGTGCTGCAGGGACAGTTACCGGACATTGTATGTCCTCCCATGGCCCACTGGGTGGACTGTGGGAGAGTGTGGGCTATGGTGTGGACCATTGACCATGAGGTGCAGTGGTGCTCAGAGATGTATTCACCAAATGCAATGAATGTCACATGAGGATGGAGGAGATTGTTGTTATGGGGGTAGGAGTGGGGTGAGGGGGGTGGGGGGCTTATGGGGACCTCATATTTTTTAATGTAATATTAAAAAAATAAAGACAAAAAAAACATCTATTTTGTCTAATATAAAAAAAAAAAAGGAAATACAGAGCTGACAAGGATAATGTTCACTGCCAAAAGGCAGGCTGGCGACTTGAAATAGATAAAGTATAGAAAAATAAAGTTGAATCATTGCACCCCTAAATTTGTAACCTGTAAAAATTAGAACCTATGCTTGAAAGTAAGTGATCCTGTGTCTTTTACTTTTAATTGGTGCCTTGTATTTACATTCATTTTGCAGCTGAGAACAGAGTTCTGGATGAACTTGAGATCAAAGCAAATACAGTTGGTGTCAACCTTCTCTAGAATTACACAGTTATTCTCGTATAATATTAAAATAATTTATAATCTGGCATATATGCCAAGTATCCTATAAATAATTGCCATCATTAATAGAATTATTACATTATTACCATGTTTATTTTCAATTTTTCAGCTTTGGACTCCTTGTTCTCTCTCTTAACTCCAAATCATTTTGGGGGGAGAGGGTAGAAACGTTTTCTTACACAGTTCCTGTGTTTATTGTTATTACTAGACAAGCTTCAACTATTTTTTCATTAATACAAGTATAATGGAATAAAAATAACAGCATAATAATTTTATCAGTTGGGAGTTAGAAAAACACTACCTGAATCAAATCACCATTTGTCCTGAATGTCTCAGATAGAGGTAGAAGTGGAGAGACTGAACAACAAAGAAGAGGAGATTTATCTTTCAACTGCTGAGGGCAGGCTCCTAATTTCCAAAGATTAGGGTCAAATTTGTGAAAAGAGGAGGAGCATCCTTGTCAACTAGACTCAACAAAGCCTTCTATGTATAGACTTGACAGGGTAGTTCTAGGAAAACAGTAATTCTCAGTGGCAAGCCTCTCATATCTTCACACTTGTAGACCTTATCAACCTGAGTTGAAAGACCCAGCAATTCCCACTTCTAGACTTTGTACTTTCTAAACTAAAGCTCTCCTTTCTTTGCTTTCCTCTCTGTCCCAGAGTTCAGTTGCAATTTGGGCATAGAAACTCTCATCTCTTCAGGTGAAGCCTGAGGCAGTAGGTGTGTCTATAGGAAGTTTTATATTTATAATAAAAGTAGATATGTTTTGAGCATCTTTGTTATGCTGAGTATGGTGTTTAGAACATTATACACATCACTTTATTTAATAGACTATAAGGTGTGTACATGTGTATATATATGCATTCATATGTATTATATCTGTATACTTTCACTTTATAGAGGAGAAAATAGAGGCTACATAATTTGACAATGATCAGTCACACAGCCAACAAGTGAAAGAGCTCAGATTGGAAGCCAAGGGTTTTGGACATCAAAGTCAATAATTTTTCCATTATGCTTTTTCTAATTCTTCACTATATTTCACCTAAATCAAAAAGAATGGCTGTACAACATTATAGTCATAGGGTTTGGGACGCTAGCATTCCATATACTATGGAGCTCTTGGAAGAGTCTTCTTAAAGCCAGCATTTCTTGCACCAACGAGTAATAAGAACTAATATTAACTAATATTAATATAGCAGCTAATATTTATAGGACATTTAATCAGTGCCAAATATGCTGATAAATACTTAGCAGAGATTATCCCCTATAAACCTCAGAACAACAGAAAAACTAGGTTGGCACTCTTACTATTGCTTTCTCCAAATAAGAAAACCAAGTTACAGAGGATCCATCATAAGGTTTAAGTCAGATTTAAACCCAGGGGAGGAAAAGGGAAACATCGCCCCTGAGGAGGACATGAGGTAGGACCAATCATCTACAGGAGTTCCAGTTGGCTAACACTCCTGGCTAGATCCCTTACTTCACTCTGAATTGGACAGAGGTATGTAGGCAGGAGTCCAGGAAAGGCAGGAGCCAGAGGAACAGGCCTGCCCTAAGGCACACACCCCTAAAGACTGGCAGAGCCAGTCTAATTCAGGGCCATACGAACACAGACAAATTGTTTTTAAAAAATATTTGTGCCAGTTACTAGTATATTATTCTGCAGATCTGAAACTATCCTTCATTGCCTGAATTTGAGCTCTTTAAATTAATTTTTCTCTTTGCAGGCTGGCAAGATGCTAAACACCGTCAGTAGAGGGCGCTAGAGAGAAATTACAGGAGAAATGTTTTCCTTCTTCTTGCCTTGAATGTTGCTCAGCAAGCTCTTGCCGCGGGCACGAGGTGCTTTGCCAGCCAGGTTCCTGCAGCACATGCTGCTTCCCAGCCTCCACTCCTGCAGTGCACACGACTTCACCAGCGCCCAGCTCCTGAATTGCAGTGTGTTCTCCAGTGCCCCCCAGTGACAGCATGACCTATGCTCCAGTGCCTGGCTCCTGAGGAGCAAGCTGGCCAACAGCAGTGGGCAGCCAGCTGCTTCCCCTGGGAACTTTTCATGCGCAGTTGTGTAGGAAAGTGCTTCTGGGGAGGCACCTACCTGTGAACAGCTTTCTTTAGAACCTAAAGGGTGGATTTCCTGCAAGTTCTAGAGAAGGCAGATTTCAGCAAGTCACAGCATGACCACACAGCAGCTTCTCTGTGATCCTGTGAGCAAAGGCTGTACCCTAGGGCGATCTGGGGATTCCATCTCGGCTCTAAGGATGGCAGTTGCTCCTTATATCTACTATCCTTATGTGAGAGTCCTCTTTCCTTGTTACTCCAATCCCCTCTTACAGTTGATAATTCTTTATATTAAGTTTGCTCTTTAATTTCTGTATGGTTTCTATCTCCTGATTGGACCCCTGCTGATATAATGCTCAAAAATGTTCTCCTCAATATGGCATTCTATATCAGACAGTGAACAAATCATCTCATTTTTCAAATAAGAAAACTGCCTAATATGAAAAATATAGCAGTTTCTTTGAATCTCATCTCTGATACAAAATTTAAATTTCTAATCCTTAAATAATCTTTCTTGGGAAGCAGACTTGGCCCAATGGTTAGGGCTTCAGTCTACCACATGGGAGGTCCGCGGTTCAAACCTCAGGCTTCCTTGACCCATGTGGAGCTAGCCCATGTGCAATGTTGATGTGCTCAAGGAGTGCTGTGCCACGCAGGGGTGTCCCCCGTGTAGGGGAGCCCCACGTGCAAGGAGTGCGCCCCGTAAGGAGAACCACCCAGCGTGAGAGAAAGTGCAGCCTGCCCAAGAACAGTGCTGCACACACAGAGAGCTGACACAACAAGATGATGCAACAACAACAACAAAAAAGAAACACAGATTCCCGTGCCGCTGACAACAACAGAAGTGGACAAAGAAGCCAACACAGCAAATAGACACAGAAAACAGACAACCGGGGCGGGGTGGGGGAATAAATAAATAAATAAATCTTTAAAAATAATAATAATCTTTCTCACCTATACATAATTGATAACACATAAAGAAATTGCTTAAGACAGTATCTGAAACTAAATCCAGGATCTTACAATTTTTTTTTTTTAGGATTTATTTTATTTATTTTTACCCCTTCCCCTTCTCCTGCCCTGCTGTTTTTGCTGTCTGTGTTGTCTTCTCTTCTCATTTTCTCTCCTCTAGGATTCATCTGGATTGGATTCTAGAGACCTCTTATGGTGAGAGAGATTCCCTGTCAATTGTGCCACCTCAGTTCCTGGTTTCTGATGCACTTCACCTTGACTCTCTCCTTGTGTCTCTTTTGTTGTGTCATCATCTTGCTGCATGACTCGCTTGCATGGGGCACTGGCTCACCACACAAGTGCTTGTGCGGGCACTTGTGCAGGCACTGGCTAACCATGTGAGTACTTTCGTGGGCACTGGCTTGCCATGCAGGCACACTTTCTCTTATTTTTCACCAGATGTCCTCAGGGATCAAACCCAGGTCCTCCCATATGGTAGGAGAAGCTCTATCACTTGAGCCACATCTGCTTCCCTTACAGTCAAATATTAAAGAGCAAAATTTTAGTAAATAATTTTCCCTTTGTGGGCTACGAATTAATTTTTTTTCCTAGGGCCACAGCTCTTTGATATATTTTTTTCCCTGATAACCGCTTTCATGAAATGAAGTTCATTTCTCTCTCAAATTAGTAATACTGTAAAACAATAAAACTCATTTGCCTGATCAATAATAGCTAGATTGTCTTCTTCTAACACGTCAATAAGATTAAATGAGATGCTTCTTATACCAACTAAAATTCACTGTACAAATTAGTCTTTTACATAGTATAAATACTGTAAATTGTACATATTCAAAATGAGCATGAATGCTTGTGTAATAAAAAAAATGGTAGTAGGTATTCAGAAAAAGGAAAAATGCATATTTACTTGCTCAAAGCAGCATCTATCTCACTATCACGGAAAAACCTCTTGGGAAGTAATATACTTCTGTGGTCTAAAAATTACATTAACAGGTATTAGAAGTCCATTTCTCAAAGTATTGATGCATGAGCATAATATAAAGTGTACTTTGTTTACGCTTATAAATTAAAGCATAATGTTCTTGCATTTAAAAGCATTAATCCCAGGAGAAAACATTGCATTACTGTGCTGATGTTGTAAACTTTCTATTTCAGTCACTAAATAAGTGCTGCTTACAATTAAGTTTAGCAGTACACCTTGTTTAACTCTGCTGTCACCATACCACTTCTTAGCTACCTGCACATTTGGTAAATATGAGTCCTTCCATGTTCAAGTAAATGAATTTTATGCAAACTCATTTCAATTGTCACATGATTAATTGTCCTTTAGCATTATAATCTATTTGTGGATGATAGGCAGAAAACAAAATGGAACTTTTCTTTCTGATGAAGCTAAATCCATTAGCGAAACTTCAAACTGTGTAGCTAAAAGGTCATTTCACTTCATTGGGATATAAGTATTCTTTTTTTTTCCTTTTCATCTGAGAATTCAATTGTAGATTCAGTATTAAAACAGCACAACAAGCTAATGGTGTTCAGTAATGTTTGCTCTCCTTCATTTCACAGTGCTTTTCCCTCTTTAAATCCAAATTTTAAATTGCATAAGATTTTATGTTGCCTTAGCTGCTTTTAATTTGGAATCTTGATAGGCCATGTATCATATAGAAGCATTGAAACATAGATGAAATACTTCAAACCTATGTGAAAATGTCCTATCTGTTCTTTAAAAATGGACTTTAAATTTGAATTTTTGACTAAGATGACAAGATATTAAAGATGACAGATATTAAAGTAAGTGTGAGAATGTTCATCCCAATGGGAATGGCAGGAAAGACCCCAAGAACCTGTTGTAGGACTGTTGGGGCCCTCATCAACATGAAGGTATAAAAAGGGGAAGGAATGGACTTTCGTGGAGAGAGGTTTTGCTGGAGTTTTTAAGGTAGAAAGTTATGCCCTCTAACTGAAACTGAGTGAGGTGCTCTTCAAGGAGCTTATTCAGAGAGTGCAATATATAACTGCTGCATGGTGTGCATGCTTGTGTGTGTGTGTAGTGTCAAAGTGGACTGAGTTCTGACTTCTTCCTGTAAAGTTTACAGAGTGAGAGATGGAATGACTAACTGCTTTGACAGCACAACCAGAAGCGCTACAGTAGTGTTGGAATTAACCCGTCTCTCACAGTTCATCAGGACTATTTGTTATTGTTTTCTGTGGATCAGATGTGCAGTCCCCTGGGAAAGCAAGTTGGCCTAGAGGTGCTTTGGCTTCTTCTCAAGGAGAAAGACCCAGGGGAAAGAGAATGTCAAAGAAATATGCAGACAGCCTTCCATAAACCATGGGCTGAGGGGGAAGCCACACCTGGAGGGATAGAAGGCTTTTCCCAAGCTATGACTGTGGCCATCCAAGGAGTCCTTCCAAAGAACCCACAGAAGCATCCATGGGAGAAAGTGTCCTTTAAAAATGTCTGCTGGGACAAGAAAGAACAAAGCAGACATTTAAGAAAGAATGAGCATCATTCCCCTTCCTAAAACTGTATTTTGACTGGTAGAATTAGAAGCAACAGTTTCTGAGAGGGAAGTAGGTAGGGAAGAGGTCAGAGTGAAGATATTAAAGGCTAATTAAACTCAGTTCCCTATAGACAGGTGGCCCACAGAAACCCTGCTTCAACTGGAGGAGGGGGACTTAATGAAGATTGAGGGTTGACTAACATATTAGATTGGACAGCCTATTTTCTGAATTGAGGTTGCATTTTCTGTAGCAGGTAACCTTAGGACTTCCTATTACCCAAGAGTAATAAGCTTATTGAAGTTTTCACCCAGTAATGGAGAAAATTTTCTTCCACTCAATATATTGTATATGGAAACTGGGGAAGAAAATCAAGAGGATATTACGGTCACTGCCCAGGAGCCGTCCTTGTTCAGTAACATACATTATTTATTTAATCCATGTTTTGACTCCAAAGGACCCAGATTATTAGGTGCACAGAAAAACCCCACAAATTATTGGTTTACATAAATTTAAGTGCATTAATGCCCAAAGAGTAATGGGTATGCAATATTGGAATAAAATGTATCAAGAAAATAGCATCTACACTAATTCAAGGTACAATAAGGTAAAAATTCAATGTAGTTACTGTGCAGCAGTTTTACACTAAATGATAATTGCCATAATAATGATAATGACAATATTTAATACATGGTAAGGACTTATTTTATCCAAACACTGTCCTGAGTGTTTTATAGTATGAACATGTTTAACGCTTTCAACAACCCTATGAGGTAGGTAGTGTTATTACCCCATTTTACAGAGGAGGTAACTGAGGTACAAAGAAAGTAACTGAATAACTCCCTCAAGGTCACCAAGTTAGTACTAAGAGATGTATATGGAGTTTGAGCCCAAGTATGTAGATCCAGAGATGAAACTCTTACCAATATCTGTGATAACCAAAAGAAAAGAAAAGAAAAGAAAAGAAAAGAAAAGAAAAGAAAAGAAAAGAAAAGAAAAAAAAAAAGGAGCAAAGAAGAGAATATAAACCTGTCTTAGAACTGTTGTTCTGACCTAAAGCAGGCTCATGTATGACAATTATTTTGCCATCCTCTAGTGTTGGGGAAAGCCTCCTTCACCCTCAATTACATTCAGTTCTCTCATTCTACCTTATCTTTACTGTGAAAAGAACAAGAGATAGCTCATCTAATACAGATGTATGACATAGTTTGTAATTCAAATATTTTCAGAAGTAAATTTCAGGAAAAATGACAAAGATGCATTCATCTTTCAGAATCAGTTTATTTTATCTAGAAATATTTATGTGATATATTAAAATGCCACCAATGAGGTCTTTTTGCCCAGGGTGGATTTTAAAAACTGAGAAGCCTAGGAGCCATAGGTAGCATAGTGAAGGACAGATGTCAGAATCCAGGGGTTTCTTTCCTCATATGCCACCTATGATTTAGGCGGATTTTAATGTCATATTGCCACAGAGATATTCTATGAGCCGAACTACTTAGTGAAAGCAGATGTTCTTAAAAGCTATATAGTAATATATTTGTAGGCTAAAATTATTAACCAGAAATATGGGAATCCTCAAACAACACTTTAAAGAAAAGCTCTCAAATCCTTTGTTAATTCCAAAGAAGGGTACTGCCATTCAACAGTAATGATGCAACTTGGACAAGGTGAACCTCGTGAGAACATTGTAAAAGTGATCCATGGGAGTCCTGGATTCCCAATATATTTTTCAATTTATAAAATAATGCATGCTTTTAAAATAATATTTAGAAATACAAATAAGTATAAAGAATATAGAAATCACCTACAGTTTTACCACCCTGAAGTAAAATTAACATAGTTTTTTCCAAATTAGGATCATTTTACAAATCGTTCTGCCTAGATTATTTCAGCTAACTGATATTTTGAGCATTTGTTTGCTATATTCAAGACTCTCTGAAATCATAATTTTAATTCTTATATTTCCCACTGTATATAGGTACATATTTTCATGATTTCCTCTTCCTGATTCCATTGCTTTTTTTGTACCTTCCCAAGGAGACCACGCCGGTAAACAAGCTCTCAAAAAGCTGAGCAGTTTCTTCACGCAAATTCAGAGAGCTTACCACAATCAGAATTTTGTGAGCAAGTGGTATTTTTCTAGAGCTACTGAGGTCTCTGAGAATGCTAGCCAGGCCTCTTTAATAATAGGACATCTGGGTGGCGGACTTGGCACAGTGGTTAGGGCGTCCGTCTACCACATACGAGGTCCGCGGTTCAAACCCCGGGCCTCCTTGACCCGTGTGGAGCTGGTCTATGCGCAGTGCTAATGTGTGCAAGGAGTGCCCTGCCATGCAGGGGTGTCCCGCACATGAAGCCCCATGCAAGGAGTGTGCCACGCAAGGAGTGTGCCCTGTAAGAAGAGCCGCCCAGTGCAAAAGAAAGTGCAGCCTGCCCAGGAATGGTGCCGTACCCACGGAGAGCTGACACAACAAGATGACGCAACAAAAAGAAACACAGATTCCCACAGATTCCCGTGCCGCTGACAACAACAGAAGTGGACAAAGACGACGCAGCAAATAGACGCAGAGAACAGACAACCGGGGCGGGGGGTGGGGGGGATGGGGAAATAAATAAATAAATAAATAAATCTTTAAAAAAAAAATAGGACATCTGGCCAATTAGTGAGTATACTGCAGCCCTCTACCCCAGCTTTGGACCCTTCAGCTTCTCAATCCCCAAGTTTCTGCAAAGATTGCCTGGGCAACAGTAAACATTATCTAGTTGAGGAGTGACTCCAAAAGTCTGCGCTAATTTTCTGCAACCCAGTTAGCAACATTCGGCAAAAGAAAAGGGACCCTCATCTTGTGGATCAGTAGGGAATCAGTGAGTGACAGAGCCAAATGGTCCATGTGAGGACTGTGAGTTTATGCCCCATTTTATATCTCAGGAAAACGAAAGACCATGAAGGTTAAGTGAGTTGGCTCAAAGCCTGGCTCGCAGAAAAATACTGCTTTTCCGTTTCCTGTAAGAAAAAAAAATCTCTAATAATTTGCATTGAGGTTTAATTCCTCACTTTCTATTTTATCACATTTCCTTATCTGTGGAGAACAATTTGGGCACCACTTTAGACCCTGATATGTCATACCTGATCTGTTCTCAAGAACAAAATATTATGGGAACCCATAAAGAGTCATCCGCCTCGTAACAGTCAGGTAACAACAACCCAACCTCACGCATTTATTGCTGCCATGTTTTATGTGAAAGCCTAAACTCTTAAAGATTGAGAGAAAGGATATAACATTCTTCAATGTTCCTGGAGAGATATAAAGTAAGGATTGTCATTCACACAGGTCACACACGAGGGGAAAATACAGGCTGTGGCACTCCGGCCAGTGATGAGCTTAGAGAGAAACCCAAAGGAAGAGTTTGAAGAAGTAACTACATCTCTCACTCCTCTGTAAGGGCTGCAGCAACCGGGGTGTCTAAATGTGGAACCAAGTCACCAAGTACCAGTCACCCAGAGAAGTATTTCCAGAGTGGGTCAAAGTCAGGGGCGTTCTAGACTTAAAGGTACATGTGTGGAATTCAGGAGCAGTGACCTTAATGTTTTACATTTTTCTTTCAGCAACAGACGGGAATAGCAAAAACATTCCAAAGAATATAAATATCAAGACAGAGAGCCAAAAATAATGTCACCAAACAGAAAGTCTATTTTCTGAAATATAAATAAGAGCAATATATAAATTAAGAGAAGAGAGGTTAAATCAGGTGGCCCTGTTTTATAGAGGGAAACACTAGACTAGTGTTTAATAAAGGTTAATTCATGATTTAATGAAGGTTAAAATGTTGAAACTTAAAAAAAACACATATTAATGGGGACAGTAACTTAATTGCCTCCATATCAACCCATCTGAATTGCTTAATTTGGAAAATATTTCTGGTATTGGTAAACACCTTTATATGAAGCAGTTATTTTGATAAAGTGCTTTATAGATATACTAAACCTTCACTCTACAAAAAGTAGAGTGAAAGCTGAGTCATTCCAGATGGCAGGTTTTCAGAATACAGGGGTTACCTTTTTAAGTACCAAATAGAGTATATTTTTTTCATTTAACATTCTGACAGAAAATCATCTAAAATTTGTTAAACTTTATGAGATCTTTCTTAAAAGTACATTGGGCAAATGTAATTTTCCTTGATGACCCAGAGTCATCATAGTGAATATTAATTATTACACTGTGCCATTATAAAATTGCCTACCCTCAGAAATGTATCCTCACTTTTGCCCTTAGAATTACAGGATGTCAGAATTAAACAAGACTTGGGAGCTTGTCCAGCCTTCTCAATGTCAGGACACTGGTTTCTATTTAGGGTGATGGAAAAGTTTTGGCAAAGGATGGTGGTGATGGTAGTACAACATTGTGGACATAATTAACAGCAATGAATTATATATTTGAATGTGGTTAAAAGGGGAAATTTAGGTTGTATATATGTTAACAGAATTTTTAAAAATTAAAAAAACAGGGCTGTACAACACAAACAGGGAACCCTAAAGTAAATTATGGATTATAGTTAATAGGACCATTATAATAGTAGTTCAGCAGTTTTAACAAATGCACCACACTAATGCAAGGCGTTAATAACAGGGGGATTACATGGGAACTCCATATTTTCTGCATAATTTTGAAGTAAACCTACCACTTCTCTAATAAAGGAAAAGCAGAAAAGAGGAGTAACATAATTAAATAATTAAATTAAATGGGATATAAACATGACTTACTGCATCTCCCAACTTCTTAGCCAATCCTTTCAGTTACCCTGTACTGTACAGCAGCACAGCTAGGCTTTTCATTAGGTCTTCTGCCTACTTTTCATGGTTTTCCTGTCTACTTCTGCCTTCGGTCCTGTCTACTTTCTGTAGATATGCTCCATCCTCCTTTACTATGTTCTATGCTCTCCCTCTTCACTCTTGTTGATGAGACAATGTCCTCTTCCTCCCATAACTCTGCACCCTGATGATGGGTGGACAGTGTGGTAGGCTGGGAGGCATGGGGAGCCCATGGTGATCAGAGGGTGGTGGCAGAGGCAGGTTCTGGGGTATGCCCAGGTCAAATTTGAGAGAGTAAAACTAACTTGGGGTACCAATCAAGGGGGCTAACCACATATCGGAACCCAAGGAACAGGGCCAAAGTGAGAAGGGGGTGCAGAAACCAAAAGTCAAGAAGGAGGTACTAGAAGGTACAAACAAGTAGAATTGATCTGGATAAATAGTAATGACTAAGATGTCTGTGCTTTTTTTTTTTTTAAAGAGGTACCAGGGATCGAACCCAGGACCTTGTATGTGGGGAGCAGGCACTCAACCACTTGAGCTACATCTCCCCCCCTGTGCTTTCTTTTAACTCTATTCCAGGGTGATGACACTATTGAAACTAAACAAAATGCAATGCCATAAGCATGTCTGCTGTTTTTTGTTGTTGTTTTTTTAAAAGTCCCTCATCCATCCTAATTTGGCTTAGAAAAGAACTCCTTGCCTAGACAGACATCGGCATCATGTGGATCTCAGTTTACTAAGGATAATAGGCAATGGTTATCATATGTGAAAAGTCAAAAGTCATATTAGCCTACTTCTTAGTAAACAGCTTTCTCAGGAGCGCACTGAATTTTCACAGAACAATTAAATTCCAAGTAGGGGGAGATGTTAATATATGCATTGGTTTTCATGTCAATAAACAAATAAGGCAACAGCTTAGTGTAGAAGGAAGAGGGGAAAGTAGCAGTTTAAAAGCAGGCTGCAATTTAAGCCTGTTCTAGGAGAAGGGAAAGTTTCCGCTTTCAGAAATAATTACTCTTTTGTTCAAAATGAAATGGATAAGGGCGGTGAATGACTTGTCCAGGGTGACACAATGGTGAGGCCATTGCCTGATTAAAATGATCAAGGATTAGAGCCCATGCTCTAAGTGGTGGTCAAGTGGCAGGTTATTGTCATCTCAGAGGGGAAAACATGCCCTCGGTGGTGGTGTGCTTTTTTTGTTTCCTGCAGTGCAGGAAAGTATGCTTTGCAGCCTAAGTCTGGAAGAAAAATTGATATTCTCTGTAGGAATAGACAGGCTGATGCATGCTGTGTGATCCATAATTAAGGTCTAGGAACTCAAAATGAGCAAACCAGGATATTAGTAATCTTAGTAGAGGGCAGCCATACCTCAATCTCTTTGAGGTAGGAGAGTTAAACTTCTCTGAGACAAGGGAACTTGCCCAGAATAGAAATTCTTTTCAAGTATTTTTTTTCCTCTTCTGCCTCTTGATCTGTCATGTCCATCATGAAAATATATTTATATAAGACTTTTAAAAAAATTTTTCTGCCAAAAAACTAGGCTGCCCTCTCATCCTTGTGCTTTGAAGTATTCATTCAATCCAAACAATTACCGAGGCCCTGTAATGCACTAGGACCAAGCACTTCCCAACCAGATATAAAGGCAAGGTGATTTTTGCTTTCACAAAAGCCCACAGTCTACTATAGGAAACAGAATTGTAAATAAGTTACCTAGGCACTTATCTGACAGTGTCTCCATGGATAAAACACTTACATTTCATAATCCCAGTCTCTTCAAGGGTAAAATGGTAATAACAAAGCTTACCTGTCCAGTGATATTATGAGTATGAAAGAGTTAATGTATAAAAATCACTGAGTGGTGAGCTTGGGAAATATTAGGTGCTTAATACTAACTAGTAAGTGCTAACATAAATTAACAAGACCTCTAACCAAGGAATGAACAGCAGCCATGGAAACATAAAGGAAAGAGGAAGCTACTCTGCCCAGAGGAAGTAGATATTTGTTGCTGTCTGGCTCCCGAGCAAGCCCGTCCTTTCCTTGGGAACAGCATTCACTTTCCTTGTCCCCATGCTTAGTCCTCGACTGTCTGAGAGAGTTTACTCCATATTTGGTCACATGGCAAGCAGCCATTTCAAAGCTTCCTTCATCAGGATCTAGGAAAACTAAATACTAAATAGTACTGTATTTAAAAATGGAAAGAAATAGTCTCTTTTTTTTTTTTCATTTGGGATTTTCTTTTCTAAGATTGTACACAAATGAGAAGGAAGAGAGAGGGGAAGGTTGAGAGTCAAGGCAGGAAGTTAGAACCTAAATTGTGAAAATGTCCAAGGGACAAGGATTGGCTAATATTCTACCATAAATTGTATTTTTGCTATGGACATCTATTTCATCTCCTCAAAGCTGTGGTGATCTGTTAAATACACAAAGGTCTTGTGTGAGTGTTTTTACTCATTTGTTTCTCTGGAAAGTGAGAATAGGGTTGAACTTCATTACCTGTGTTGACACAGAGTAAAACTGTAACAGCATGCAAGGACTGGCCAACTGATCTAGAAAGTAAACCAATACCACTGAAGCAGGAGCTCAGAGCGACATAATGGCCTTGAAAATGTAAATTGCACCTCGCACGGTTGGTTGTACAGCCGGAGGGCATAGGACTTTCCCAGGACATGGAGCGGTGATTCAAACCAATTTTATCTACTTTCAAGGGAAGGAATACACAATGACACTAGAGTTTTATTTCAGGGGCCTCATCAGGTTCGCTTGAACACTGAAGCACTGGGCAGTAGCTTCTGGTTTCAATCACTGTCCTGCTTCTGAACCAGAAACACATAACTGCTGAATGGTTGGGTGCCGATTTCAACAGAGTAGCAATGGACTCGGCATGAACTGGGCAAGTCAAGGGGTTTCTACCACGAAGTCACAGGATAGTTCCAGAAAGTACTCTAAAATCACCTTTCAGGGTCTGTAGGAGGGAGCTTGGCAAGACTGAATGTAAAAAAACAGGCATATTCAGTGCTATATGAACTCTCAAGTCAGGGATTCTGCAATTTTTTTTTTTTTAAAGATATATTTTTTATTTCTCTCCCCTTTCCCCGCCCTCTTCCTGCCCCCCTTTCTCCCCGCCTTCCTCCTCCTCCATCCTCCCCTCCCCCCAGTTGTCTGCACTCTGTGTCCATTCGCTGTGTGTTCTTTTGTGACCGCTTCTATCCTTATCAGTGGCACCGGGAATCTATGTTTCTTTTTGTTGCATCATCTTGCTCTGTCAGCTATCCGTGTGGGTGGCACCATTCCTGGGTAGGCTGCACTTTCTTTCGCACTGGGTAGCTCTCCTTATGGGGCGCACTCCTTGTGCATGGGGCTCCCCTACGCAGGGGACACCCCTGCGTGGCACGGCACTCCTTGCGTGAATCAGCACTGCGCATGGGCCAGCTCCACACAGGTCAAGGAGGCCCGGGGTTTGAACTGCAGACCTCCCATGTGGTAGACGGACGCCCTAACCACTGGGCCAAGTCCACTTCCCCCGGCTTCTGCAATTTTGATGTGCTTGAGAATCCTGTGAAGTCTTGTTAAAGTGCTGATGTTAAATCACTGGGTCTGGGATGGAGCCTGGAAACCTGCATTTCTACCCAGCTTTCAGATGATGTCGATGCTGCTGGTCTTCGGTCCATAGTTTGAGTAGCATGGCTAAATCTCTCTTGAAATAACAAACAACAGAGCACTCTGGCATTTATTAAGTAAATTAACTTCAGCCTATGCAGAATCCCACTAATTGAGCTCTGCACCACGCACTGGAGCACAGTCCCAGAGAAACTAGATTCCTGAAAGTTTTTGAGCCTTTGGGAAGTGATACTACCAAAAAAACAGGGATCTTCTTGGAAAACCCAATCTCAAGGAGTAGAGAGGTTTCAGAAGGAGGCAACATTGACCCTGAGAGAAATAAACAGATTGTAAATAATAAAATTTAACAACTACCTTTTGTTTAATGCTTACTATCTGTCAGATACTGTTTTAAATATTTTACCATGTGTTAATTTGTAACTGTCACAGCAACTCTATGAAGCAGGTACAATTCAGAGACAAGGAAAACTGAAACTCAGAGAGGGAAATTTGATTGACCAAGGTCACACAGCTAATAATTAGCAGGACAGGGGTTTGAAAATGGGTGTGCAAGCTCTAGAGTCCACACTCCTATCCACTACTCTTTCTCCATCTCCTAGACCCTTTGCTCCACCAAAATAGTTTTAGCTTTAGAGACCAATAAGCTCCTTGATGTTAGATGCAATGGACATTTTCAGTTCTCTAAGCAGCATTAGATGCTACCAACTCTCCTTCATTCTCAATATTTTCTTCCCTTGGTTTTCAGGTTGCAGACTCCCCCTGGTTTCCTTTCTACTTTTCTAGAATTTATTACAGTTTGTTTTTGTTTTTTTTGAGCCCCTTTTTATTCCCACCCTCCCCTACCTGGGCATTAAATACTAGGATTCTTCAGGATTCAGTCCGAGGCTCTCTCATTGTCTCACTTTGTAGTTTATTCCACCACTTTAATTACTACCTCTACTTTGATGACTCTAGGTCCTGCTCTGTTCCAAAATCTCTATTCATACATATCCAACCCAACCACCAACTAGACATCTTACTTGTATGTCTGAAAGTTAGGTCAAATGCAACAGATCAAAAACTAAGCTCAAGATTGCTGCTTCCATCTTCACCTTCCACAAAACACCCAAACACGCAAACAGTAGCAGAGGCTGCTTTCTGCACCCCATTCCTATCCCCTCGACTTTATTTCAGTTCATACTCCCAAGTTCCAACTATAAGAATCTGCACTATTTATGTGAAGGTTTTCTCTGACCATCAGAGTCCACTCTGCTTACCTCACACGGCAGGTCAAAAATGCTGGAGAGTCGAAGCTTGCTAGTCTAGTTCTCAACCAGTGACCTATACCTTTAGCCACTAATGACTGACACCTCACCATTTCTCTCAGGAGGAGAAGCCCTGAGGCATGTGCCCCACGTTGGCTCCCCTGGCTCTCCAAGCACGAGCTCCTATAGTCCACAATGAGCAATTGTGGACTACACTGCACCCTTTTTTGATGACATTTCTCTGTCCCACCTCCTCACTCCTCTATTGGTACTTTCTGGGATCAACTCCCAAATAAACCACTTGCCCTTTAACCTGTCTTGGGGTCAACTTCTAGAGAAAACTAAACCAAGACACATCCACCACTGGGTTTTCTTCCAGTACTCTCTTCTCAGTGAATGGATTTACTATCAATCTAACGCAACTGAGAGAAATCCAGATTCATCGTTGACTGCTCTTCCTCACTTATACTCCAGATCCACTATCACTAAGCCCTGCAATTTCATCACTAAATAATTTCAAATTTTCCACTTCCTGGTCCAATTGTTATTATCTTTCACCTGGAATAGTGAGATATGTCTCTAACTCAGCTTCCACATCTACTCTTTACCTCCTCAAACCACCTTACCATGACATAGAAAGAGTATAGTACTAAGCTTCTCATCCCACACTCTCCAAGAATCTTCTCACCACAGGCTCTCCAAGTATCTCCTATCTAAACCCCTTAGGGCTTTCTCAGAGTCCCAGGACATGACAAACAGCCATAACCAGCCAACAAGGTGCTGCAGGATTTAGCTTTTCTTTTCCTTTCAGCTTCATTTTACATCAAACTAACCCTCACACCCTGGGCTCCAGGCACTCTGAAACTTAAACTAGGTGTTTTTTTTTTTTTTTTCTGCTTTCATCCTCACTAATAGATTTTAGTAAGTTGTAAAAGCAATTTAGTTGGTCAAGTTTTGTTGTAATAAAATAAGAGATGAGAAACACAATGCAGCATTATTTGTTAGTACTTTTTTCCCCCCAATTATATGTGTACTGGGTCATGATGAAAATCATATTTGTAACAAATGTCATGGTCAAAAAATAATTAGAAAAATGATGGTTTAAATGTGCCATGTTCTTTCCTATTGAGTCTCAGCACATAATCCCTGCCTGGAAAGCTCTTCCCCTACCTCTTTGCCTGATATCACCTTCTTGATATCAATAATATCCATGCTGGTTCCCAAGGCCCTGGGGAAGAGGGGTTCAGGATATAAAGCACCACATAGCACTGAGGATAATCCAACCTTCCAAATTTGGGCAAGATTAAAAGTAAGAGCCATGAAGAAACCATCTAATATTAGACTGGAGGATGGCTACCAACCATACCAAACCAAAGGGAGATGATTCCAAGAGAGTGGGAAGAGATGCTGCACTGTTTCCTCCAGCCATCAGAGTGCAGTGGCATTTTTACAGGACACTCTGGCACAGTGTAAAGGACAAATTGGAGGTTGACTAGGCGATCACAAAGCTATCCTATTTAGAAAGCTAATTCAGCAGCCTGGGGAGAGACAGGTAAGCATAATTATAAGACAGCATCTGCAGGATTGGAGAGGAGGGGAAAAGCTGGAAGATGTTACGAGGTGGACTCTATAAGACAATTACAAGGCAGTCTATCTCATGTATTTCTTAGACACTAAACAGTTGTCAATGGGCTTTTTTTCACTTTGTCCATATAGTATCCAGAGCCAACTTTAATCAGTGAGGACCCTGAGGCTGGTTGAAAAAATAAGAAAGCCTTCCTATATTTCCACCCACTGCCAGGAAGTGTGCATGTTTTTTCCTCCTATTCAGTGAGAAATGAGGACTCTTAGCTGTTGCTGACATGCGGGGACACAGAGGCATGATTGTAGAGCTGGAATAAATTTAAGCTCCTTGTTTGGTAGGTAAAGAAACTGTGGTTCAGAGCTTCATCACTTCCTTGCTAAGAGCCAGAGCTGCAGTCAGATCCCAGGTCCTCAGGCAGCAGGACGGGGCACTGCTCAGTTCACCATGCCTGGTCAAAGGCGTGGTCCCTGAGCATGCCCCAGGTGGGCCTCCTCTTTCACAGCAGTGAGCCCCAGAAGCATCCCTGGCCAAAGCAGGCTCTGCTCCCACTGCCAACAACAGTGTGGCGGCAACACCATATCCCCCTCATTCACAAAGGTGGGCCACAGCTGGGATCCCTGCCTTGAGGCGGGAGTTCAATCTGTATGTTATGATTTTATTAATAAGGACATGGATTGGGGTTACAGTAACTGAAATAGCAAGACAAGGCAAAGATTCGAGACAATGTGGGGAAAAACTGAAATAACTTAATATCTGATGAGGAACATGGGATGATGAAGCTGGAGTCTCTAAGGCAGCACTAGGACTTGGAGACTGAAAAGGAAGCCAACGCCAGTGACCAAAAGGGGTCACTGGGGAAGGAGAGGCAGCAGGATTCCCAGGGGTAAAGATTATAAGTTCACTCTGGGCTAAGTTAACTCTGAGAAGAGGGCAGGGAATGCACGTGGCGATTTCCTGCTGATGTGTTTTTTGGTAGAAATGTTTTATATCATCTATGACAGTTTTATTTCCACCTTGAGTCAGAAAGATGAGCTTAGTGGTTATAGCAGGAGGGATAAGGGCCTGAAAGAGGCACACAAATTGCAGGGAAAAGAATCGATTGCATGTTTTATCATCTAAGCTGATGCCGAGGAAACCTGTACTGTCTCCCTATATATTCAGGCAGGAGAAGAGAAAGCAGAGGGCCTGAAAGGAGCTCTTTTTCTGATGCATCAAAACTGATAGAGCACAAAGCAGCTCCTCAGAGCTGTCCTGCTGGGACCATAGAGGCCAGCAGCCCAGGCTCCACCATCATACCCCGAGTCAGGTTTTCACACAGCTTCTTGGTCTGACGGACACTTTCAAAGAGGTTGCCTACAGAGGTTTTCCAGCACAAGGGTGAGCATCTTTCTCAGCACTCACAACTGCTGACATAGCTGAGGAAGGCTGGCGGTGGTCCAGGGGAGGGCTGCTGACAGGGAATTTTGTGAAAAGGTTGTGGAGAGGAGAAAATAAAGAATAGCTGAAAGTCGGAGTTGAATTAAGATTCAGATGTGAAGTTCGACATGGATAAGAAGAAGAAAGGAGTGTGTAAAAGCTCCTTCAGTTCCCAGAAATGGAACTTCTATGAGAGCCACACTCACTGCAGAGAATTACTTTAGAGACTTTCAGTGACACAAAGGCCTCCAAGTTCACCTACTCCACTGTCCCCCACCTCTCACAAACAAACAGGCATGCAGCCTTCACAGAGGAGGAAACTGAGGCCAGAGAGGTCACATGACCCGCTGGAAGTCACACGACAGCTGCTGGGGCAGAATCTGGTTATGCACTCTGAACTGCAGACACACCCTGGACGCCCTGCTCACCACTCACACCACATAACAAAACACATTAAGGATGTGGTCACAGTCAACATAAATCCAAAAGCTGTAGGAAGTCATATATTATGCCTTTCTGATATACAGTACTATAGGTTAGGAGTAAGAACAGGGAATATCTGAGATGAAATGTATAATGGAATTGAGGTACTTCTGCAGCGTGAGTCCTAAGAAATAGTTCCTCAGAAATGGCAAGCTTCCCCACTGCCATGATCTCTAACATCTGGTCTTGTGGAGATTCTAGGCTCGTCTGTGGGCCAAATCCCCTAACTCCTCTTCTAGGTTCGGGTCCTGGTCCCAGAGCTACAAGGAACTCCTACATTGAAACAAACATTCAGCAACAAGTCAATCCTGTTTCTAATCTCTACATTTGAAGCATGGTTTCTCTAGGACTGGGTTTTGACCTCACTGTCCAGTTCCCTTACATCCAAATCTCCACGACCTTGGCTCTCGACCAACATCCCTGGTGCCAACCAACACAACCACGCTTGCCCATTTCAATCCTGAGATATTGGTCCCAGTTTTTCATTCCAAATTCTATACCTTACCAGTTTCCAGGTTTTTAGCCAAAGCTCTGGAAAAGCCCTCAGACTCTGTCTGAGAGGAATCCCCTGTCTGTTGGGGCTTGATACCCAGACTGATTCTGGCAATTTTTTTGTCTTTCACTCCTTTCCTTGTCACTCATTATCTCCCTTATTTCATTGTCCTATCCTAAATAAGATACTGACCAGAATTGAGTGTGGGAAGCACAAAATAAGGAAAGAAAAAAGATGAAAATTAAAAACTAAGGAAGAAATAGTGCTTTTAAAGACAATTATTATTTATGTGCCTAAAAATGAAGCCTAAAGGTGAGAAAATTCTACAATCTATGTGTTAATGAAGGAAGGATGGATTGTGCTGCTGTTAACAAATTCACTGGGAAATCTCAGCTGATTAGCACATGAAAAGTTTATTTCTCATTCTCAGTATATATTTAATGGGTGTTGTTGGGAAGTAGGGTAGAACCTGCTCTCTATAGGGACTCAGGACTTGGGTTAAAAAAGGCCTCATCTAAAGGGTATGTTGATGTGGGAGGAGCAGAGGTGGGGGGGT
The DNA here is from genome assembly GCF_030445035.2 of Dasypus novemcinctus. Lineage (NCBI taxonomy): Eukaryota > Metazoa > Chordata > Mammalia > Cingulata > Dasypodidae > Dasypus > Dasypus novemcinctus. Next base: position 51,164,221 of record NC_080673.1, on the reverse strand, counting down.
ATATGGGAACCACTTATGTTTTTCAGTGTAATGTTTTGTGTGATCTATTTATCTTTTTTAAAATAAGACAATTAAATAAAATAAAATTTAAAAAGGCCTCATCTGCTTAAGCTTCACCATCAGGAACAAATGCCTTCTCTTTTTTTTTTTAAAGATTTATTTATTTATTTATTTATTTATCTCCCCTCCCCCCCTGGCCCTGTTGTCTGTTCCCTGTGTCCATTTTGCTGTGTGTTCTCGGTCCACTTCTGTTGTTGTCAGCGGCACGGGAATCTGTGTTTCTTTTTGTTGCGTCATCTTGTTGTGTCAGCTCTCCGTGTGTGTGGCACCATTCCTGGGCAGGCTGCACTTTCTTTCACGCTGAGTGGCTCTCCTTACGGGGCGCAGTCCTTGCACGTGGGGCTTCCCTACATGGGGGACACCCCTGCGTGGCACGGCATTCCTTGCAAGTCAGCACTGCACATGGGCCAGCTGCACATAGGTCAAGGAGGCCGGGGGTTTGAACCGTGGACCTCCCATGTGGTAGATGGACACCCTAACCACTGGGCAAAGTCTGCTTTCCACAAATGCCTTTCTTGATTGCCTGGCAGGTGAAGAGAGCCTGGAGGATCACATGGGGATGTCTTCACTGCCTCAGCCTGGAACTAACATGTATCACTTTTGATTCTGGCATTTATGTGTCCTGCACCCTCTTCATTGACTAGAAGTAGATATTGGGTTCTTCTCATCTATGAGGAGACTGAGAAGCATAATTTCTCTGTGTGACTCAAAGAGGAGGAGAAATAGATTCTGGGAAGGCTTGTAGTGTCTGGTGCACAGTGATTTCAGCTGACGTGGCTCTTGAATTCTTGCAATTGTTATGTTATATGATGCTATGTTAGCTAAAGGGCTAAGGCACACTCAGTTATTACAAGTGTCTCAACTTTAGTTGACAAAGCAGACTGCAATATATGTGGTAAAAAGGAATAAGTATGAACTAATAGAACAGCAAAATGACAGAGCAATTGTTAAAAACAAAGCAAAACTGAAAGAACCTAAGGTATCAAAGAGTAGTTGTTTTGGTATTTTATTTCGTTGTTCTGTTTCTGTTGGTTTAATTTTGTGGCTTGAGAAGAAAAGTTTTAACATAGTTTGTAATACACAACTTATATTTAAAGAATCGAGATTAAAATTGGAGCATTATCCTCTCATTATTATGAATCACAGCATATAATATTTAAAAGCATAAACTAGCAAAATGTCTAATTCAAAGAATCTTTACTATTTCAAGATAGTGGCAGGTTTTCAAACAATGAAATAATATCTATCACTTTTTATAAATACTGTGATTTAATTCTCTACTTCTACAAATACTTAAACTCACAACTGTAGCCCTTCACAGACAAATGCTTGAAATCTCAGCACATATATTAGTTGTGGTGATAGTTTACTAGACCTGGCATCAAGTTACTTTAAACTCTCAGAGGGTATAAACTGAATGTTCTGCCAAGAGTATCCTGAAGATAATAAGAAAAGAAAGTGGTGGAAGTCCCCTTGATTGTTACTTGTTCTTTCTCAGATTACACATTGAAACAGTTTGGGGTTATTATTTTTTTACATTCAGTTCATGTGCTTGGCTTACACACGCCCTAAAAGCCTACCGCGGTGGAGGGAATCCTGCCCATCTGATTGGCCTGGGCCATGTGGTGGCATAGTAGGACTGGCATCTCTGCAGCCTCAACCCATCTCATAATATCACACTAGATAAGGAGCAGGAAATAAAAATAAATATTTCTCCTGTAATTCCACACAACAGAGCTTAGAAAGCAAGATGTTTTCTCTCTTGAGATTACTACAAAAGGTGAAGTGGTTTGGCGAGATCTAATCCTCAACACCAGAAGGCTATCTTCCTTGAAGACAGCTTCTGAAAGCCTTCTCTGCTGCAGCCATGCCACTTGTCTAGGTTTGCCCAGGTCTGCAAGACTGACAGCCTTGACCTTGCCGGCTCTCCTACAGTTAGGAGAGTGAACACCACAAGACCATCAGCTGTGTCTACGGAATTTAAGGTACTTCTTAATCCTGAAGGCTCATAAATGCTATTATTGATTTTAAAAAATCATTTATCATAAATGATAAAATCTTGGCTCTCATTTTGGTACAAACTAAAGTGACTCTTTCAATATCATCTGTTTTTCTTCAGGGAATAAATTGCCAAATCAACATCACAAATTCCTTAAAAAGTATTTAATAAGACCACACTTAAATTTAACAGAATATGTATGTTAGAGGTAAACTCAGTAATTATGTACTTCACAAATTTGCACGAGATCAGGACATATTTTTTTAAATCAGAAGTGGTGTATGACCAGAAAATATAAAATTCTTTACTCACTGATTTTTCTGAATATATTCTCTAGTGGGAAAGAATAAAATATAGTACTGCTTAAAAAGAGATTTGAGATGAAAATATACTTCCAAAATGGATATCAACTCACAAAGTTATTTCATTTGAATAGATACCTGCTTTATAAAGGAAAAGCTGAAGGACAAAGATTATATGACTTGCTCAAGCTTTTAAAGTTGATTCATGAATAGAGCAAGGAATAACATGTTTTTCTCTTAATTCAATTCAAATATCCAATTCAAGATATTTTTCAACTCATCTTCTAAGAACTATACCAGATTGAAATGTTTATTTATGTGCTCACTGTAAGGAAGGTTCTATCCAAAGTTTAAAAAACATCTTCTTTTTTTCCTGCAAAAAGTTTCTATGCACATTTCAAGCCTCCAGTATCATTTCCAAATTTTTTATTTCTTAAGATTCTCACAGGGGTAAACAAGTGACAAAGTAAAATTCATCAGAGGGTAGTTCTGATTTACAAAGGGGAAAAAAAGACCTATAATGTAGAGAAAATCTGAGACAGATATTTAAAGAGACGGGCATTCACTGCACTATTTTGCTTTATGTGGATGTAAAAGAAAAGTTACCAAGTTTTTCTGTCGCTTAAACAAGGAGAGGAATTTTCTTGTGAGGCTCTGAAAGGTTTATAGCCAAAAAAGTAATGTGAAAAACAATAACTTCTGCCACTGAATTATTGTTATAAGGCTCAGTATTTTCAATAAAAAGATGTTTCTGTTCAATTTCCAGTCACATCAAATTCTCATTACAAGCAGCTAAACCCCATCTCTCCACAAGCCAGACTGTATCAAAAGTACCAGCTTTAACTGACAATGTGATAGCCAGGTCCTGAGCCTCAACAGACTCCAGCACCTACAATCTGATTTATTGGACTTACCACACTCAGCTAAGATGGAGTTGAAGAAGGACAACCACCACACCATGGAGCCTAGAGTGATTACAACTGAAAATGGGAGGATTGCATCCAGCATCCATGTGGAATCTGAGCCTCCTCTTGACATAGAGGTGCAATGGACACAACCAATCCAATGTCCACATAGAAGAGGTGGCATTGGATTGGGAAAAGTGGACATGGTGGACGATGGGTATGGGGAAAGGCAGGAAGAGATGAGAGGTGGAGGCATCTTTGGGACATGGAGCTGCCCTGGATGGTGCTTCAGAGGTAATCACCGGACATTGTAAATCCTCACAGGGCCCACTGGATGGAATGGAGGAGAGTATGGGCCATGATGTGGACCATTGTCTATGAGGTGCAGAGGTGCCCAAAGATGTACTTACCAAATCCAATGGATGTGTCATGATGATGGGAACGAGTGTTGTTGGGGGGAGGAGAGGGGGGGTGGGGGGGTGGGGTTGAATGGGACCTCACATATATATTTTTAATGTAATATTATTACAAAGTCAATAAAAAATAAAAAATAAAAAAAAAAAATGTACCAGCTTTATGCATTGTCTTGTGACATATGCTTATACCCCATGTATCCAATGTCTTGAAGCAAATTCTAGGACTTCCTCCCCTTGCTAAATACCAGAACTGGATGCCAAGCTTCAAGGAGACCACCAGCAAAGAAGTACTTGGGACCAAGCTGTCCTCAAGAAGAAAGAAATCCTGTTGCTTTTTGGAGACAGATTAGTCTGGTTCCCAAGTACTTCATAAAATCCACTTTGTGTTAAAGAAAAAGAAAATGAATTTCTGAGAGTTTAATTCAGAATCCATGAGGAGGAAAATTAGAGAGGCAATAAGACCAAAATAAATAGTCCCAAGGGCACAAATATCAAAAGCTGACTTAATTCCTGTGCATGTCTCTCTTCTCATGCTATTTTTAAGTATCAGATACTATGTACTTCCCTCTAAAGTCTGAAAAAAATGAAGTTCAGTGCTAATGTGGTTAAAGTTCTAGAGTAACTGTGGAAATCAGGATAGGAAGTTGCAGAAACCAACAATGAATGCTAGGGTTCAAAACACAAGCTCTAAGTCAAAGCATCTCTCACCTTACCAGTAATGAGGCCAACAGACATGACCTTAAGATGGCTTTGTTCTTTAGCAGTGAGAGCCTCACTAGTAGGCAGAAAGTTGAATACTGCTTTCACAAAGAAAATAGGTGAACTGATATGACCCAATGAAAGCTGGATACAGTCAATTGTTTAAGGAAGTAAAGTTGAAAATGAAAGATAAAATTCAAAGACTGGTGTGTTACCTTAGTGACAGCACTGTGCGTTCTCATACTTGAGGTCTGCAGCTACGTCTGGGCAAGTTGGCTTCATTTTGAAGACTGTTAAGTGAGGTAATTACCTAAGTGGTACATCCTTATCCATATTTCTCACAAGTAGATACAAACAGTATTCCATAATAGGCTAATTAAAGAAGAATTAGGTGACAGAACTGGAAAAGAAACAGCAACATTTGGCAATGGACTAGTTAAAAGATAAAATTAAATAAGGTGGTAAGGTGACAACTATGGTAGAAAATGAGAATCCAGGTAAGAGTTACATTGTGAAGGACAATCACCAATTCATATACATTAGATCCATGACATAGATTGCAAAAACAGTCATAATACTTTGAAGTTCCTCCCATCAAGAAGTGGAGTCTATTTGTCCATCCTTGAACCCGGGCTGGTATTGTGATTTACTTTAGCCAATAGAATGCACAAGAAATGATATGTGCCAGTTCTGAGCCTGAGCCTCGAAAAGGCTTGCAGTTTCTACTCTCGCGAACAAGCCCAGGCTAACCTGCTAGGTGATGAGAGAGTCATAGCATTGTTCTCACCATCACTCCAGTCAACAATCAGCCAAGCTCCAGAAGCAGAGCCACCTCACTGACCAGCAGCTGACCACAGACACAAGGTTCAGCCCAGTCAGAAACAGCAGAAGCACCCCCACTGCGCCAAGATCAAATTGCCAATGCATAGATTTATGAGCTAAATAAGCAGCTATTATTTTAAGGCACCAAGTTTTGTGGTGATTTATTAAACAACAAAAGCTAACTGATAGAACTCATATATTCTGTCACAAATTAAAATTACCTTACAGTTAAGAGAAAAACACAGAGATGGTGACAACGGAGTCCAGCAAACTGTGAGGTATGGTCACCCAACTTAAAAATTAAAATGTGTCTATTGAAAGTCCTCTGTGATCACTGATAGCCTATTTCACTGGAGTTTTGGTGAAAAAGCTGAAAAAGAGTGACTTGAGTTATTTGGAAGTAAAAATGTGAACACAGAATTTACATGAGACCATTTTAAGAAAATTTAAGATATGCAAAAAATTATAAATAAGAATATAAAAAATATATACATAGACTGACTTTGGTGAACAATCTTTTGGAATCTCTCTGATCATATATAATTTTAAATAAATAGGATCTTTAAATTATTTATATAGCTATATATAATACTATATATAGCACTAATTTGTCTTTTTCACTCAATATTGCCATCCTGCATTTTGGTAATTTATATCAGATTCATGAACTTTTTCTCTAAAAAAACAGAGAGTAAATCTTTTAGGCTTCATGGACTATGAGTCTCTGTCAAAACTACTCAACTTTGCCTCTGCATTACAGCATGAAAGCAGCCAGAGTCAATATACAAATGAATGGGATTGAACTGAGTTGGCCTGTGGTCTAAAGTCTATCAAACCCTGTGCCTAGATCTTGATTTCAAAAAACCTTTTTAAAGATTTTTTGATTTTAAAAGAAAACTGCAGTTCCTTGGAGAAATAACTGATTCCAGGGCTGGGGCAAGGAAAGTAGAAATGAGCTGGAAACATCTTGTTGTGCCAGAAAGTAAGGAAATCCTTAAGAAAAAAGTAAAAAAATAAAAAAGATAGGCACTTCCCACAAAGATACAAGGACCAACTTGAAGAGGGTTCCCAATGGCCAAGGCTGGGAAAATTAGACAATCAATAAACAATGATTGTAATGGATTATAATCCATGGAATAAAATAAGAATCCATGTGTCTATATATGAAGGAATGGAGGAAGGGAGGGAGGGGTGAATAAATAAATACAAATAAGTAAAAGGGAAAATTTTTCCTTACTGCAAATTTCTAAAAAATATGTTAGATTAACAAATGATTGAAATAGAAAAATACCCTTTGACAAATACCACAATAATAATTGTTTTGGGCAAGAATCAACAGTGGATGCTAAAATTAATTGTAAAGGTGTGATAAATAACAGGATATTTACATACTCAAATTATTTCCGTACAAGACACTTACTAATACAAAGAAAAAAAAATGTTACTATGCCCTGGAGAAAACTAGCATACACCACCTTAACCACGGGGTCAAAGTCAACTTTTTCAATAATAGAACACATTGACATTGATGTCAAGTGCTCTCTGATATGATGTACTTACAAGGTTACCAACTTCCTTGCAAAAAATGTAAAACCTCAATTTAGATATGAAGAAACATCAGAGAGGATATAATTTACATCTCGATAGAAGCAGCCCTGGGCAAGTGTGGAAGGCATATAAGGTACTGTATTACACACACTAGGGTGTCCTCATAGGTATTAGATGCACTTACAGTTTGGCCTTTATGCAGTTGACAAAAGAGATCTACTTGAAGATTTTTTAGGTTAAACATCCCATGGTAAGAACTGGGCTTCAAGAAGGTTAAACTGGTAGCAGAGGGTGGAAATGAAAGCTGTGGAAGGCATGGACGTCTGCTAGGAATCTGTTACAATATTTCAGACACATATTCACAATAGCCCCAATTAGGATGATGGGCATAGAAGCAGAGCAGAGGAGACTGAGCAATGAAATAATATAAAGAGGAATGAAAATGATTTTTCCACTCGTTGAATGTTAAGGGGATAATGAAGGAGAAAAAAGGGGATCCCTATTGACTAGACTGGGCTCCTGGGCATACAGGAAGAGAACAGTCAATAGAAGGAGAGACCAGCAGTTCTGTTTTGGACAGATACTTGATTACAGGATATCCTAAAGAGAATGTCCAGCAGGCAAGCTAAGACTGGGGTCTGAGAAAAAGATATGACATGAAGGGCTAATACTATTTTACATGAAGAAACTGAGTTTGAAGAGTATAAGTAAATTGCCCAGTGTTAAAAAGACAGGAAGGGGGCAGAATCAGTATTTAAACCCAGCTCTTCTAAATTCAGAAGATTTCTCCAATCTATACAAAGTTTTTTGTATATAAAAAACCTATGAAACTACTATTTGAGTCCATAAACAATCAGACTTAGGTAAAAGATCATAATCAAGCCATTTTTAAAAAAAGCAAATTAATGATGAAGTTCTCTTTTCACCCGTTGTACTGGGTTTTACACAGAAGTAAGTAACACATTCAGAGTCTCTTAGAGCTTTCAGTAGTCACTTGACTGATTGGCAGAGCATGGTCAACCTCAGAAATCATTCCTTCAAATGTCATCATTTTACAGCTGTGGCATCTGAGACCACACATTCATATATTTATAATGTAGGTTGATGGAAAAGACCCTTGTGTGAGTAATTTAATTCTCACTAGGTCTCTCAGCCTATTTTAAGAAAAATCAGGAGTAAGAGAATTAGGTTTCAATCCCTTATATAAATCGGCACGATTGTCATATACTGAAAAATTACATTGAAGAAGAGCATTATGTTTTGAATGACATTTGAAGCCACATAGACCAACATACCAAGGCCAGCTCTGAGGTGGACAGAAGACCCAGCACTCATCTGTGCTGCAGGACATACCTGGCCTTTTTATAAAAAGAGGCCCAGGCTGAAGCTGCTGCTAAGGAACCACAACTGGTTGGTTTTCTAGCAGTTCCTTCCTAGGTGGTGAGGAGAGGTGTTCCTATGCCCAGAATCTCCCCCATCAGCTTTCCCTTAAAGCCAGGGTCCTTAAACTCTTTTGTTCCATGGATCCCTTTGCCAGTCAGGTGAACTGAATATTACTGTAATTTATTTATTTCATATATTCATAAGTGAAAGAAATACTAGATGTCAGTTAGAGGTCAGAGAAAATAAAGATAATAAGTTGATTTTTTTCAATTCAAGCACATGGACCCCCTGAAATCTTTCCACAGACCCCTTGGGGTTCTGTAGACCCCTGGTTAAGAAGCCCTGCTTTAAAGGGAGATGCTGTTGCTGAAAGAAGCAGAGCAGCTCATCCTTTCTACAGAAAGGGTAGAAGGAGTTCAGAAAACTCACATTCATTTTAGGTCATAAATGAGTGAACATATGCTGAAATAAGTAAGTTTATTCTCATTAAATATTTCTGTTTCTGATACTCATAGTAAGAGTGAAATCAATAAATACATACAAAAAGATGTATCCTTAAATAAACAGCACTTGTCTTAAATTGCATTCTTAAATCCTTCTCTCATGAGAGTTTACTACATATTTAAAGAAAGTTTTTCATTTTTGCTGTTTATACCGTTACTCCTCTTGAAAAGGAATAAAAAGCATTTCTAACTCAGGTATTCTCAAATCATATACTTTTCTTGCAATTAAAGCACAGATTTACTTAAGACACTGCTTGGAAAATAGCCATGTTTTCCAAATATACACACAATGAGATTTGTTAGTAACAAAAACATACTTTGGAATCGACCAAGGCTTCAATGAAAGTATTACAGTTTCTGGGTTTAAAAGGGAAGAGAATATAAGCATGGGCCCAATCTTCCCCCTGCATCCTTTACTTAAGATTTTGATTTGTTTTGCTTCGTTTATTCTTTTTCCTTTCACTTTCCTTCCTTCCTTCCTTTTTTGCTTTTCACTGTTGGACAGAATTATAAATAATAAGGAGAAAAATCAGTCTGATCTTACCAAGGAAGTTGTTCTTCTCAAGTTTTTTTCTCTTTCAAGTTAGTTGCCAGCTCTAGCCTTATTTTGTGAAATCAACATGCCTTCAAATTCGAACCTTCATCACTTCTAGTGATTCATCGAAGTCCAAAGTCTACCATAGAACAACCTGAATGCTTAAATCTTCCAGAAATTGGCTTGCTTACAAGGAACTTCCTCCTCTTTTCCCTTGTATATAAATGGGGTTTAGTAATATTTAAGTAATATTAAGTTGGTGCAAAAGTAATTGAGGTTTTACAGTGTTAAAATTTGCCTTTTGCCCCTGGCATACATTCTTTAAAAAATGTGGTTATGCTATACATCATTTTAATGTGCATTTCTTGCTTTATGGTTTTTTGCTAATGACTTATTACTTGTTGTTTACCTTATATTTATTTTAGACTATGGAAACGATGTAGACAAAAAGCAAATTCTAGCGATTTTCTTCTTTGAGTTCAAAATGGGCCATAAACCAGTGGAGACAACTTGCAACATCAACAATGCATTTGGCCCAGGAACAGCTAACGAATATACAGTGCAGTGGCGGTTCAAGAATTTTTGCAAAGGAGATGAGAGACTTAAATGAAGATAAGGAGCATAGTGACGGGCCATTGGAAGTTGACAACGACAAATGGAGAGCTATCATCGAAGTTGATCCTCTTAAACTACACGAGAAGTTGCCAAAGAACTCAACGTCAACTATTCTAGAGTCATTCTGCATTTGAAGCAAATTGTGAAGGTGAAAAAGCTCGATAAGTGGATGCCTCATGAGCCGACCAAAAATTTTTTAAAAATCATCATTTTGAAGTGTCGTCTTCTCTTATTCTACGCAACAACAACGAACTATTTCTCAATCAGATTGATGTATGATGAAAAGTGGGTTTATACAGACAACTGGCAAAGACCAGTTCCCCAGAAGAAGCTCCAAGGCACTTCCCAAAGCCAAACTTGCACCAAAAAAAGGTCATGGTCGCTGTATGGTGGTCTGCTCTGGGTCTGATCCACTACAGCTTTCTGAATCCCAGCAAAACCATTACATCTAAGAAATATGCTCAGCAAACCACTGAGATACACCAAAAACTGCAATCCTTGCAGCTGGCATTGGTCAACAGAAAGGGCCCAATTCTTCTCTACAACAACACCCAACTGCATGTTGCAAAACAAATATTTCACTATTACGCATCCACTAGATTGACAAAAATTAGAAATTCTGCTCATCCCAATGTTGGGAAGTTTGTGAAACAGCAGAACTTTTTATATACTAGGAGTATAAATTGCTACAAATGCATTAAAAGATAATTTAGCATTATCTAATAAAGGTAATGAGAACACAGTTCCCCTCATAGTTATGTACCCTAGAGAAACTTGATGTACAACAGGAGATATGAACAAGAGTTCATACCAGCATGATTTGTAATAGTGAAAAAACTGGAAACAACCCAGGAGAATGGATAACTAAACTGTGAGGTAGTCATAGAATGGAATTCTACCCAGGAGTGAAAAAGAGTAAGTAAGATCCAAACTTAAGATAGATGACTCTCACAAATGGTATTGAATGAATAAAGCAAGTTGCAGAAGAATACAAAAGAAGGATACAAAAAAAAAAAAGTTGAATGAATGGGGCTATGAAGTTTTGCTTCATCCACCATATTCACCTCACCTCTTGCCAACCAACTACCACTTCTTCACGCATCTGGACAACTTTCTGAAGGGAAAACCCTTCCACAACCAGCAGGATGCAGAAAATGCTTTCCAATGCAGTCATCGAATCCTGAAGCACAGGTTTTTACGTGACAGGAAGAAGCAAACTTGTTGATTTCTTGTTGATTGTAATAATTCCTATTTTGATTAATAAAGATGTGTTTGAGCCTAGTTATAATGATTTAAAATTCACGATCTAAAACCGCAATTCCTTTTGCACCAACCTAATAATTAAATGAAAAAATAAAGAAAGGATTTGGACTTTGGACTGTATTATTGTCATCACCATTTCCTTTTCGTTTCTTCTTACTATCAAGGAAATTGTTGCCTCCCAAAGAAGGAAATGAAAACTGGGCACATACAGTACTTTTCCAAAAATATTCAGTTTAGAAAAGTGGCAATTCTCAAAACAGAATGGTCTCTTTCCTATCATTGGCCTATTAAGTGCAGAAGGAATACATTAATAATCCTGTTAGATAATCATAAACATACCTAATAACTACTGAACATGACATTAATTGATAGGATATAGTTGGATATACAATGGAGCACTACTTGGGAATGAGGAAAAATTGCTTCTCAGTTGGAAAAAATATCAAATAGGTATTTTTCAGCTTCCCAGTAGGTAATAATCCAATAGCTCAGAGTAAGGTTTAGTAGGCATATGGAACAAATTAGTATGGTAATTGTAAAAGGATTATTAATATTTATAAGTCAGAAGTCCTGATCTTTTCAAATGTAACTATTTTACTGAAATTTTAACCTATAAATAAACTAAAGGTTAAGGTAGTTACTGGAAAGTTTTTAGATGAATGAGATATCAAAATTAATGAATTATTTTTAAAAAACATTAAAATTTCCAGTCTGTGTAAGGGCATGAATAGGAAAGACATTTTTTTTGCATTGATGGGTTTACACACAAAAGTACACTTTCTGTCCCTCTGTTTTACAAATCCTAAAGGATCATTGGTTGGCAGGAAGAAAGAGAAAACTACATAGCCTACCTTTACCTCGATTTTGACCTTATGTTTCAAAAGGGTGAAGGATAATTTTGGCCATTGTTTGTTCAGTTCTATAGCCTTCTGGAACAGACTACATCAATTTCAAAGCAATGCCATAACCATTTATTCCCATTACTGCAGGGCCGCTCTCCTGATAAAAACATAATTGGAAAAAAGTCCTTCATATGTGGCATTGTAAACCATCTGCCATATTCACATTTTATACTATGCAGCAAACTGAAAAAAAAAAAAAAAGAAACAAGTTTCTGGGGCAATATCAGCATCTAAGAACTATCCAAAAGATCACTCTCATTAATAGAGAAAGATACACAAAAATGAACATCGAATGAATATGCAAATACCTACCACTGCAAATACGCATGGATTATTGCTGCTTTATACATTTTCCTCTGTATGTTTAATCCCATCAAGGAGTGATTTACTTACTTTTGTGTCTTAACAACCACATAGTGTGGTATGTCAAATCTGCTCAAGGTGCTATATAAATACCAATTTACTTAATTTGCATAACAAACAACCTTATGTGGCAAGCACTGTTTTAATGCCTATTATACAGATGGGAGAAATTGGATAAAAAAGCCCAGAATGAAAATGCAGCAGTCTGAAACAGCCTATAACCTTAACTGCTATACTGTGCTGGTTATTGGTTTGTTTCCCTACTAAGTATTTATAAACATCTCCCTGAAATATTAATTCTTAAAAATGAGATTTATAGTCTATGAAGACTAATTTCAACGTCAAATGTATCACTAACATTCAAATTCATGTGCCCATATTCTGTCGTTCACTGAATAGGTGCTTTCTTTTACTGAAAAACTTTCATATAAAATGTAGATTGACATAAAAAGATGAAAGACACTTCCACCCCACCACTGATAAAGATTACAGTGATTAGATCTATTAAAAAATATATATTTAACAAATGCCACTTTTCTCAGACAAATTTTCTATATATAGGAATTACATTGTTTTCCCTCCACATCCCCAAATATGATGTATTGCTTGGGTGAGTAGCTAAGTGCAAGACTCAAAAAAACTCCTGCCACCTACACCGCCCCCCTCCAAATGTAGGAAAAACTAGGGAATAATTGTAACAAAGGGAAAAAAATTAGTTTGTGGCTCCCTATAGAGAACTACAATATGTCCTTGAAAGAACTGAAAGAAGCCAAGATTATTTCTTTATATATTTTGTTTCACACCAAATAATGAACAGATTTTAATGGTTAATATTAAATAACATATTTAATAATATGTTCTCTTTTGCTAAACAACCACATCCCTGGAGCCACAGACTTCTTTTTTTTTTCCTTTCCCTGAACACCCACTTGAAAATTTACTTAGAATTCTTATTACACATTTCTGTATGTACTAAAAATTTTATGAGACTTATGAGAATTAATTAAATAATATTTTAGTGTAAATTTTTTTCACTAGGAAGTAATAAAATAACATTTATTGACTGGTTATAATTTTAGGGGTAGGAATAAAATGGAAACGGAAAGCTCGGTAAAAAGCAATTTTTAGAGAATTTGAGTGTAATTCTCAGAACCCTAAAATTGACTATATGCTACATGAAGACAGGATCTGATCTTATTCTGAACTTGACAGGAACTAATACCCAGAAGATGCTCTATAATTAAGCCATTTAAACCCCAAACAAGAAAAGAAAGTATTAGCAAATTTTAAACAATCTGTCATTTCTACATTTCTGCATATAATAACTAAGTGCTTTTACAGACTCAGATGAATTCTTAATCATAGATTTCACCACCTATAACATACATGGAGCAAACACAACTTAGTTGTTCACGAATTTTACTTTTCTCCTTTCATTTCAGACTTCTTTTGCTCTTTACCTACATATCATTCCTCTTTCCCCCCAGCTCCCACAAAAGGAAGACATATCCTGTCCAACTTGTAACTTCTCCAAATTCTTCATCAAGCCTTCTCTCTTATTCTATAGTTGCTTCTTATAAACACCTTCCTATTTTTCTACCTGAGTCTCATTAAAATTATCTTTTCACTAGACCTACCCCTCCTACCCAAAGAGTTCCAGGAGTCCTCACTCGGTCCTTCACTGTGTCCCAAAAATAGGAGAGTGTGGAGTAGGGCAGGAAATGGAGGGGTAAAATGGGAGAGGCCATGCAGCTTCAACAGGTGATACTTTTAATCCAAGGCCTTTGGCACCCCAGCTATGCCTGACATTATGCATTCAGAACAGCAGCCAATCTACTCAGTGTCCATTGTCTTCACTTTTCCCTTCTCATCCTCCCTCTGACTTTTCATTGCAACATACACCTTGACTTCCCACCCCACCCAGGCAGTTAACCTGGGCAATGTTTGGCTTGGTTATATAAAAAAGTCTGCTAACCATCATTCTCATATATGGATTCGCATTTTTGTTTAAGTAGGACAGTAATGATTACGTATAATCATAAATGCCTGAGATTCTTCATTGTAAGATTTATTTAACAATACTTTGTGTCACACATGTTCAGTCTTTTTAAATTCTTGCACAAGTATTATAATTATCTCCATGCAATTAAAAAAAATCAAAGAAAATATTGTTCCTCTCCTATCTAGAGATGAAAACAGTGACCTAACAATTGAAAATTTTTCTTTTTATTAGCAGCCATGGGATTAAATAAAATGACACCTGGAGGGTTTTGGCAAAGGGATGGCAATGAGCTCATTTAAATCAAGATTATTCCAAAAGTAAGGACAGATACATTAGTTAAAGAAAACATAGACCTACATTTCAGCCAACCAGCAGTGTTAAAGGCTATGCTCATAAACATCATCTACCGGTGCCTGATACGTAGAGAGCACTCCGTAAATATTTGCTGATTAAATAAATGGGTGAATGAATGAATGAAATGCTTTTACGGTTTTTACCAAGACTACCAAAATAGGTATGAGAATGTTTAGCCATTTTCCACATCCCTCAGTTAGTACTGCTGATTTGCAGTCAATGCAAAGGTCATTGTCAGTAGGAGACCCCCTTCACTTTATCGTCTTTCCAAAGCCCTCCCTGTTTTGAAGATTGCCTGGCATACTGCCCTTTTGCTGAATTCAATTAGGTCCAAAAAGCTCTGTACAGTGGCCCATAAAACTATGAAATTCTGCTCTACAGCGGGAAGTGTAAGGCACGGATGCTGCCTCCGGTGGTGACGGGCACTGATGCACATGGGCCTCCGGGGAAGGCCTGAGAGCAGTGTGCCTGTGGAGGTAGCTGTGGGTGCCTGCATTCCTAAGGTGCCTGCAGTATTAAGTGAGAAGTTACACTGACGCTGGTGTATCTCTTACAGATACAGAGGAGTTGGGGGGAAGTTGCAAAAACAACAAAATGCAATATTGCTTCTCACAGGCACAAAACTGTATTCTGGCAAAAGCATGAGGCAGTCAGAAACTCACATGTGATTTTCAGAGGATGCTGATCCTCTGCTTACAGGACTAAAATAGATGCAAAGCAATGAACAAGGATTCAGTGATTTGAGACTTTTAAGCAGGTGGACTTTTTGAGCTGGATGAAAATGTTCTAGCTTCCCCTCTTATTAAGTCTCTGACTTTAAACTAGATTCTTCATTTTCTGCATTTCTCTTTTTCTGTTGTAAAATGCAAGAAAGTGATACTTACCTTTTATATTTGTGAGAATTAGTACCCATGGCTGGGACTCAGTAACTAGTCAATGACTGGCTGGCAAGCAGCAAGCATGTACTCAATGGAAAAAAGCTAAGAGATCTATGTTTTAAATCGCAGTGGCAGGGTGGGCAAATTAGGGTGGGTGGCTACACAAGATATGAACCCACTCCCTCAACAACTCTATTCCACGGAACGTAATCCTTACACAAAGTCCCCTGGCTCCTACAGGTTCAAGAAATAGAAATACTAACCCTAGTATCAAGCTTATCTAAAAAGAAGAGTCAGTAAAACCAAAAACAAAATCATTCTTTGTCAGCTGTTCTTTTGTCCCTTTCACAGACCTCTGTATCACACTGCTTTCTACAGTGGGGAAGTACACGTCTACTGGGGCTATAAGGATATTTCATTCTTATTTCTGAATAGAGTGCTAAAAGCCAATCTACAGAGGGCTCCCAGGGGATGGGTATTCAGAAGTGGCTTCTTCAGTCCCTCTGGCATGTCCTTTTCAGTGGCTTTCAGAGCTGTCTTGGCTCTCAGGGCACATGCCCACTATCTTGGTTGCAGAGAGCATACCCCTTCTAGCTCCTCACTTGAATCTGCTCATGCTTGTACCACACAGTAACTCCATCCTTTTAACAAGTCCTTCCCTCCCCTCTGCACCCAAGACCCTAAATCCACTTATGTCTTTTTTTCTTTAAGATTTATTTTTTATTTATTTCTCTCCCTCTCTGCCCCTGTCGTCTGCTCTCTGAGTCCATTTGCTGTGTGTTCTTCTTCTGTGTCTGCTTGCCTTCTTGTCAGTGGCACTGGGAATCTGTGTCTCTTTTTGTTTCGTCATCTTGCTGTGTCAGCTCTCCATGTGTGCAGCGCCACTCCTGGGCAGGCTGTGCTTTTTTTTGCGTGGGGCACTCTCCTTGCAGAGCACACTCCTTGCACGTGGGGCTCCCCTCCACAGGGACACTCCCATGTGGCGTGGCACTCCTTGCATGAATCAGCACTGCGCATGAGCCAGCTCCACAAGGGTCAAGGAGGCCCTGGGTTTGAACCCTGGAACTCCCATGTGGTAGGCAGATGCTCTATCAGTAGAACCTAATATGCTTGATATGCTTCCCTCCACTTATGTCTTGACTCTGGCATGGATGGGCAGCGATTTCTGCTCCTCAAGATTGTAAAGGAGGAAGTAGAGAATTTTGTTCTTGAGACAGATCATCATGCATTTTTATCTGAGGATGAAGATTCTAAAAATCAGTCATACACCTGGCAGTGAGGAGATTTATCTCCACCAGTATGTTTCTAAATCTACTGTGCTAAAAAGACTATCTTTCACCTTCCCAGCCTCAAGTCTATCTTTGGCTTGAGTCATAGTAATTTAGTGAAAAGGATGTATGTGTTGGGCCAGGTGTTGGGAGGAGGGGCATTTAGGACAGGATTATAGGTTCCCTGTGCTAAAACACATGTTGGGCAAAGTTTGCTTGAGAAAGGCTACTACAGGCCCCTCATACCGGGTCTTCTTTTTGGACCATTGCCGTTGCCACCTGTTTTCTTGACTTTAATCTCTTTATCAAATCCATATTGTATTCCACTGCCAAATTATGTTCTCCAGTTTTCTCATGCCTCTTCTTGGTTACCCATGCACCTGTTTATTTGCAAAGAATGCTACCATTCACAAAATACTTTTATAAATATTTCTCATGTGACTATCTTAAACAACTTGATAGGGAAAATAATATTATCCCCATATTACAGGTGAGTAAAGTGAGATTCAGGGAAACTAGGAGACATGGCTGAGGTCACACAAGTAAAAAGTGCCATGGTTAACCATTTAACTCCAGGACTGGTGCTTTTATCAACACCAAATCCTTAGTCTGATATTCAAGATCAAACAAAATCTGGACTCATCCATTGCCAACATTATATCCAGCTGTTTATAGCCAAACTTCCTACTCTAGCAAAGCTAGTCCTCGCACTGTTGCACAACTTCTTCCGGAAAACTATTTCCCTCCCCTTGTACTCTGCATTTCCCAACCTGGAAAATTTCTTCAGCATCCCTAAGCTCTGTGTTTTCTGACCTGGAAATTCTGCCATTCTTCTTTCTGCTAAAAGTTCAGTTCAAATCTCACCACTTGGCCAAGACTTCCCACATTGCCAAACAGTCCAACATTGGCTCGCCTTCTCTGCCCCTCATGTGTTCATTATTAACAGGCCCTCCTGATATTAAATCTATTCTCCAGAGTCACTGGGTGGAGAAAGCTACCTGAAGCTTAGAGGGTGAGAAGAATCCCCTGTGATACCATATTATATCACCTTCTACCATGCTGTCACTGGGGACAAAAAGTCACCGATTTATGAACAGGGTACTTTTCAAACTTGTCAGAATTCAACTCATAAATCCTCTGCTCAGTAAAAGGCTTGCCTTACTCCTGAAGTCAGAATTTAACACGCTTTCTCACGTCATCATAATAGCTAGCACGCGCTTTTTATAAGAGCACTTGCAATAGCACATTCTTAAATTTCTGTTTGTTTCTTTATAGGGTAGGCCCTGCCTTCAGCTACATAGCACCCCGAACTTAAGGAGAGTGAAACTCATTGTGATTCACTGTAGTGCTGGCTCCAGATAGTCAGGCTTCATTACAGGTTTGTTATGTGTCTTGACAAAAGAATGAATGGAAATGTAGCTTCATTGGAAGCCAGAGCAGAGTTCCCCTAGCTAACATTTAGATAGTGTTTAGAGTCTCATGGTATCCAACAACAGCCCTGTTAATCCTTAATTTGGCCAAAACAACTTTCAACTCTCATAAGGGTCAAACGAAGAGAAATTGACTGTGAAATGTGGTTTCCCTTAGGAAGCTGTTAGCCATGCTATTTTGGCTCTCAGTCCATTCCACAAATCCCATTTGACCTGTAGTTCAGGCAGACTCATGATGAGAGAACAAACAAAAGAAAAAAAGAAAAATGAAAGTAAAGGAGAAAAGGGGAATAAAAACAGTTTCCATTGAACAGAAACAATAGGTAAATCCATCAAGGAGAAAATCAAAACAAGAATTATAGAAACATTTTTGTAAACTCCTGCAGACTTTGGAGACTCTAATATAGATAGAAAATACTGAGAACCAGAGTAAATTGTGAGGTGCTCAGAATTAATGAACTGAATGGAAGTTTTCTACCCCAACCATCTATTCTCTCCATTGTACCACACTGTCCTTCTGACATACTTCGACTAATTCTATAGCATGCTTTTAAAGTTTAAAAAAAGAAAGATAAGAAGATAAGATAAACAACTCGAAGCCTCTATTTCCTCATCAATATGATGGAATCATCAGAATAGCTAAAGCACAGAGTTTATGCCCGTAGTCCATGATACATGAATGTAAAGTGCTTAGGACAGAGGTGGTAGATTGGAAAAACTCAATGAATGTTACTATTATTAGCTAATACTATCTGCCTCAAACTCAGTCCTGCCTCAGTGTAGATCTTCCTGGAAAAGGTGTTGTGAAACAAGAACTTGGTACAAATTTGACATATTTGATAAAATGTCACAAAAATGAAAGCTTATGCTAACTGTACTTGTACTCTTAACCCTAAGATTATTATAAGTTAGAATTACATTTCCTACCTGGTTGCTAAAATAATTCAAGATACTGCAAGCAGAGCCACATAGAGTCTTTGCCCCAGTTGCAGATTGGAGTCCTGCCTGAGCTCCTTCACAGCTGCTGCAATTACACTAAGTTGTAAGGTAGTAGCTGTAATGCTTTCTAACTAGTCTAGATCTCATGATCTCCAACAGTCCACATGTAACACAGCTGCATTTCCATTTGATATCCAGCTGGGGCTAATTCGTTTAACAAATATTTATTGAGCTTCTAACATGCACCAGGCATTTACTTGATGCTGGGGATATAGCATTGAATAAGGTGGATAAAAATCTCTGACCTAATAGAATTAGATTCTAGTAGAGAAATGATCCAGAATGGTAATGGGCAGAAATAAAAGTATTTATTCTTTGAACATGCTATCTAGTAAGCCCAAAGTATAAGATGCCCTTACAGTGAAGTAAAGGGATTTTTAAAAGATGTCTTTTACCTTGGCATTATGTATCCATACGGTAAAATCTTAGGTACGAATTTCTACATTACGGCCAATTGTTTTTCCTGACATGCCTTTTAATGTTCTTGTCTGCACAAGGATTAGAAATGAGAGTGATAGATCAAAAGATATAAAATGAGAAAAATCCATTGACAATGAGGATAATAATTATAACTCAAAGTAGAAACACTAAAGCTTTAAAAAGAATACATATAAACAAGTCTCCAAGATGAAGAAAGATGCAAATAGCATTTTTAGAGCCCACCCAGTCTCTGCCATCCCCACATTCCTCTCTCACTCAGGCATCTCAACTTAAAACTTTTAAGCCAAAAGCAACATTTTACCTGTAGTTTGTAACAACACAAAAGTTTTCCCTACAATTTTCTATCCCTTTCCTTCATAACCCATTCAATAGAAATTGCAAATTCAAGTCCAGTTATCTGAGTATTGGCAGAACGGGCTATATTTTCTGGACAAAGTCTCCTGCTATTTGTAAACATTTTATTTAAAATGATATAAAGAAACAGGTGGCTTGCAATAATAGCAATAATGATAAAAGCTAATGAGTATCAGATATGAGGCACTATTCTAAGCTACACATACCCACAAACTCAATTATAGAGATGGGTAATTGATATTATGCCCATTTTACAGGTAAGGAAAGCTATCTGTGCAGACTGGTTCCATGATTAGTGAGTGACAGAGTTGGGACACACAATCTGTCTGAGCTCTTGCTAGTAACAATCCCACTGTGCTTTCATGTGCTAAAATGTCTTTCTCAAATTATCAACTCATCTTTTTTTTTTAATTTTTTTTTTATTTTTTTAATTTTATTTACTTTGTAATAATATTACATTAAAAATATATATATATGAGGTCCCATTGAACCCTACCTCCCCCACCCCACCTCTCCCCCCCCTCAGCAACACTCCCTCCCATCATCATGACACAGCCATTGCATTTGGCAAGTATATCTTTGGGCACCCCCGCACCCCATGGTCAACAGTTCACACCATGGCCCACACTCTCCCCCATTCCATCCAGTGGGCCCTGTGAGGATTTACAATGTCCGGTGATTGCCCCTGAAGCACTATCCAGGGCAGCTCCATGTCCCAAAGATGCCTCCACCTCTCATCTCTTCCTGCCTTTCTCCATACCCATCAGCCATCATGTCCACTTTTCTCAATCCAATGCCACCTTTTCTATGTGGACATTGGATTGGTTGTGTTCATTGCACCTCTATGTCAAGAGGAGGCTCAGATTCCACCTGGATGCTGGATGCAATCCTCCCACTTTCAGTTGTAATCACTCTAGGCTCCATGGTGTGGTTGTTGTCCTTCTTCAACTGCATCTTAGCTGAGTGTGGTGAGCCCAATAAGTCAGATTGTAGGTGCTGGAGTCTGTTGAGGCTCAGGACCTGGCTATCACATTGTCAGTCCAGAGATTCAAATCCCGTAAATATATCTTAAACCCCAACACTAACTGCACCTCCAGCACATTAGCATGAAAGTCTTATGAAGAGAGATCCCATCTGAGTCCAGATTCGTCACACATAAACACCAGTTCCACAGAGGGGCCATCTGACCTGGTAGTTAACCCCAACGGCCATGACCATAACTCCCATGGGTCTCTTAGCCCTCAAAGGAACCAATATCTGGGGGTTGTATCTGCTTTATCTGTCTCTCTGACTCTGCTCAGTTGTGCATAAGGGCAATCCTTCTGACAGCCTCCAGACTCTTTTTTAGAGACTCGTAGCCATATAAACTCATTTCTCCTTTCCATTTCCCCCTTACATTAGGTCAAACAGCATTTTAAAGTCATGTTATTTTATGTAGACAGGGATATTCCGCTGATCCGCGTTGAACCTTCCGTATGAGGTCAACTCATCTTAACCTTGACTCCATGAATTGCTTTCCATTTTGTCTTCCCATTCTTGTTCCTCCTAATAGACAGAAAGACTCTTTCAGGACAGGGAATTCTGTCATTTAGCTTCATATTGCCCAATGAACTTAGCACAGGAGTGTATGTAAAAAATTATCTACAATAAATCACTTAATGTCCCCAAGCTTTGCTTTCTTCATATGTAAAAGGGGCTCATAATTTCAGCTCTTTCAATATCATGCATTTTTACAATGATAATCTGATGATAAATATGAAAATGTTTTGCAAAACAAACACTAAATTATAGAGGAAAAAAAAAAAAGGTAATCATACCTTTCCCTTCTCCCTCAAATCCCTGTCAAGAATTAGCCTCTCCCTTCTTTAGACGCCCAAACACAGTTTCTGAAATGTTTTTCTCATTTGCTCTCAGTTAAAGCCAATTCATTCAATTAAATTTGACTGTTATAGTTTCAGGAATTTTGCAAGCCAGTTGTTAAACACAGATGTTATTTTTCTAAAAACTATATTGTATAAATTTGCAATTAAATGTTTACTTGTAAGAAAAAAAACCACATTAAACACAAAAGTATCATATGCCCAGAAATTCTACACCCAAGAGCACTGAAAACATACATCCACACAAAAACATGTACATGGATGTTCATAGCAGCACTGTTCATAATAACCAAAAAAGTGGAGAAAAATTAAAATTATATTAAAGGGGAGTGATCAGCAAGGTAGAGGAGGGAGACACTTCCAGGTTCTGCTCCCCACAGTGACACTGAAAAACCACCAGAAACTGTCAGAACCAGCTTTCTCAGAGCTTTGAAAAAGAGTTGAAGGATTATAATAACCGAGAGGGCAATGAATCAAGAAAAAGTCACCTTAAAATGGTAGGAGAACCTCGTGGTGCCTTCACTACCCTTTCTTCCACACCTGCCCAGCTCGGTAGGGCTCCAGTCTGTGGCCCCAGGTGGGTCCCTGGTCCCCAGTTCCAGAGGGACCAGAATAAGCTTTTATGTGCACCTTCTGGGCGATCTGTCTCTCTGGCCTTACCAGGTCCTAGGGAGGCAACCTAAGGGCTGATCCAGGATGTTTACCTCTGTATCACCTAGCCAGAACCTGCTCTGGAAGTGGTTGTTAGGGCTGGCAAAGCACTGTAAGAAAACAATCAAACTACAGCTACTGGGGGAAAAGGGTCCCCAGCTGAGATACATACCATAGCACCCAGGCCAGAGGAAAAGCTACTAACTTCCTGCAGAAAGATGGGCTTCATTGACATAGCTGGTTATCTAGACTCAATAAAGTGATGGGCAACAGATAATCATGCAGGCTAAACTTAACAGTGTTAACAGCACAAAAACAGTCAAATCACAGTTTTGAATTGTAATTCTAGTTTGGCTACTGATACAAGAATTGCACAAAAATCAACAGAAGCATTCTGGGAGAATCAAGGGCTATCTGGAACACAATAAAGAGCATTGTATATTGTATTACTATTTGTGAATTATGTTCTACAATTACATCGTCAGAAAGATATAAGACATAATACATAGACTTATCCATGTAAATACATGTAAAATTTTATAATAAATATGAATATGTGTGTATATAGATACATATGTGCATGTGTGTATATCTATTATATTTCTTTTTAAGTGGGCATGTGTGTGAGGGAGCCATCAGCTAACCATTTCCCAGCATAGCACAACTGAAAATAGGGAGAAGAAGCTACACCAGGAGCAGAGAAAGGATAGAAAAGAGGAAAATGCGATAGAGTGTACTAAGCATTACGGCGAGAGTTTGCAATCCTTTTGTGAGTATGAGTATGGAAGGGGGCGCCTAATACAGCCTGAGAAAAAAGAGTGGTTAAAGAAGACATCCCAGAAGAAGAACCATCTTGATAAATGGACAGGAGCCAGGCAAGAGAATGTCTGGAGAATAGCATGGGCAAAGACCCAGATAAGATAAAAGAATGCATGAAAAACTAAAAGTTACTCAGAGTAGTTGTAGGGGAGCACAGATATGAGGTACAGCAGGACACAAGTCCCTTTTATTTCTCTTTCTACATTGTGACCAGGGGCCACATTTCACTTTCTGTTATACCCCCAGAATACCTGACACAGTGCTTTATTCATCATAGATTTTCAAGAAATCCTCTAAGAATTGAGTAGTATATATTCAGTTAGCCTTTATCAAGTAATAATAGAACACATCAAAATTGCATTTAATATCCAAATTAGTATATTTTACCACATTCTATTTTCATTTCTCACTGAAAAGAAAACAGAGCACATAGGAAAAATATATGACATATTCCTTAGCCTTGTTTACCGTTAACTAGAAAGTTCTGCCAGATTTTGAGAGTTTAAGTGGTGACTTTACAAAAGTGATTACTTGAATTACTTGCCTATCAACTAGCCAATCCCATCAATTTTCAACAACTATTTTACTATCAATTACAGTAATAGTACTGCTTCGAGTCATTTTAGCTTAACTGTTCAAGTTATAATCAAAGATATCCAACATAAAAATCTCCATAAAGGCATTTTGTCCTGGAAGTTTGAAACATCAGCATGGTGGTTTCAGTGTGGTAGTTTAAGTCAGAAAGACATGCTCTTAAATTTAATCTATCCCTTTGGGTGTGCACCTATTGTTAAGCAGGGTCTTTGATGAAGTTATTTGAATTAAGGTGTGACCCACCTCATTCAGGATGGGACTTAATTCTATTACTTAGTCCTTTATAAATGGAATGAATACAAGTGAAAGAAAGTCACAGAAGCAAGAAGCTGAAAGCAAGGAAACCCAGAAGAGACGGGAAAGATCAGCCAATGCCTCCCTGTGCCTTGTCATGTGGCAGAAGATCCTAGGATTGCCAGCAGCCAGTCCTCATGAAGAAAGCATTGCCTTGAGGTGCCTTGATTTGGACAATTTCCCAGCCTCAAAACTATAAGTGAATAAAGTCCTATCATTTAAGCTGAGCCCATTTCATGGTATCTGCTTTGAGCAGCCCAGCCTAGGAAATCAAAATAATCAGAGATGTAATATTTAGATTTAAAGATACTAAACATGAAATACGAATAAAGAACTATCAATATTAAAAAGGCTCTCTCAGTACTTGACAGCGCAGATAGAAAGTCTGCTCAGAAGTCCTCAAAAAGGCCTTCCATAGAGGTATTTGTTATCTGGATGAAGCTGTATTTTGTCATTACTTGAAGAAGGGATCTACCTCTAGGCAGCAGACTCATCACCACTAAGCTCATGAGACTTCTGTAGACAAAGATGATAGGCTATTAATTTACAATGAGAATTATAATAGATACATAACTGGAACAATGATGATAACATGACTAGCCCATGTTTTCCAGTAAGCCAAATAATATTTATGCATTTGTAATGAAAATTACTATCAAATGAACTAGAATCTTTAACTTTGGTTCAACCAGCTAATTCTTTCTCTACAGAGGGGTCTATCTATTTGGGAATCCAAAAGTGTAAGATATTTACTGCTGTGTCACAATATTACCCCATATTTAGTGGTTTAAAACACACCCACATTTACTATCTCACAATTTCTTTGGGTCAGAGGCCTTGGCACAGCTAGCTGGGTCCTCTGGCTAGGATTCCACAAAGAGGCAATCAAGGTGTTGGCTGGGGCTATGGTTTCTGAGGCACTACTGGGGCAGGATCCACTTCTACACTCACTCAGCTGATTGACAGAATTCAGTCCTTACGACTGTAAAACTGAGGGCTCCAGTTTCTTGTGGGCTATTGGCCAAAGACTGCCCTCAGCTGCTTGCCATGTTAGGTTCTCTAACATGGCCACTTACTTCCTCAAACCTGGTGAAGGAGAGAGACTCCAACAATATGGGTACTGCCATAACATAATCACATAATATTATGTAACATGATACGTACATAGAATCGTGTCTGCCATATTTGGTTGATTAGAAGCAAGTCACAGATTTCACCCACGTTCTAGGAGGTGGGGATCATGGGAGTCAACTTAAAAGTCTGTATGTCATGCCACAGAATAATGCTTGTTTGGTGAGTGACACAAAAATTGAATGCAAGACCAGCATGAGGCCAAGAGAGGCTGATGAATCCATCTCATCTTCTTCACAGAAAAGCTTGCCAACAAAATGGGAGTACACAAAATCCATGAGCTTCGCTTCCGTGAGCAGTGCTTAAAACAGGCAATGACAAGGTTTATCTTTGTGACTACCTCACCTCTTTGTTCAGGGATGTCCAGTCTTCCTCTGATTCTTAGATATTGTCTTTTAGAAAAGGTAAAATATGAATTAGCTTAAGATGGGGCTTCTCTTATCTGTAACCTCTTTAAGGTGACTTTATCCCTCTTGACTGTCATCCATTATGTTTTCAAGTGAAACTTTACCTCTAAGAGAGAAAGTATATTCCCAGAGAATCTGTAACTGTGGCATCCCAAACTGTGAGGTAAACTTACTTTGGTTGTGTGATCTATCCCTATCCTTTGCAACAAACACAAACACAATTTTGCTGAAACCCAGTATTTTAGACATTGAATCAAATATCTGTATTCACTCATTTAACAAAATCTATTGAGTACCTAAAACAAACTCAACACAGTCTCTGCCTTCATGGAATCAGTGTGTAAGTGAGAGGAGTGTGTGGGGCAAACAATAAACAAGTGGTCAGATAAACATATATCACATTCAAATTGTGAATTCCAAAAGTGATAAATGCTGTGATGGAGAGAATGCTGATGGAGAAACCTACTTTTTATCGGGCGGGGAAGGATGGCCTTTCAGAGGTGGAGCCACCTTACCCAAGGTCATAAGTATAAGAGAAAACCGTGTAAGGAATGAAGGAAGAGTTGTCCCACACCAGACACCAGCAAATGTAAAGACCACCACCAAGGCAAGCCAGACTTTGGTGTGCTTGAGAACCTGAAAATAGAGTACAAAAAGCAATGAGTGGATGGAATGAAGAGGCTGAAGGAAGGACCAGCTCTTGCAGTTGCTATTAGCTAACACATGTAAGCACTACCCATTACAGCCGTGCGGTTAAGAAAGCAGGCTCAGGCACTGGGGCTCTGGGTGTGGAGAGCGTACATGGGCTTTAATCCCATCTCTGCCACTTTTCAGCTGTGTTAACTCAGATTCAAGTTTCTAACTCAAAAAGCAGCAAGGGTTATTGTCACTGCAAGGACTGTGTGAGTCCAGCAATGTAAAGCACAGTCTGTCTGGCATATAGTTTGTGTTTAGCAATTATTAACCATCTTGGTTTGAAACAAGCCCCACCCACAAATTTCTCTCTTTATGTTACTTCCTCTTTTAAACTTGCTTCTGAGGAGGTAATTCTAAGAGTAAGCTTCTCTTAAGGGTATCTATCTAATTAAGAGACAGTTAATTTTTTGGAGTGGTGAGTCCTAAAGACTTCTTAAAGCTTCGTTGTGACAGCTATGGCAAAATTTGTTAATTTTGCCAAGAAAAATTATTCCAGTGCAGGTTCAAAAATATATTTATGTGGTCAATGTTTGTGTTCAAATATTAAAAGAAGGCAAAAGCATGTACTGAACATCCAATTTTCTTACTCTGGTTTGGTTTTGTTCCTTTCCAAAAATGCCTGGTACATTTTGGAGGACTTAGAGAAGGCAGAATTAATTTCATTTAATGGGATTAAATTAAACCAGAGAGAGATACATTAAACAAATTGGCTCAAAATCATTTAATCCACCTCTCATGCAATTTCAGCTTCTGGGGAAGATAATAATATGCTGGTTCAAAATTCAGCAGGCCTCATACATACATTGTTATATGAAGCATGCTATTATTCTATAAATTCTGCCCCAGGTTCAGGACTTTTCTTAATTGGACAATAAGAATAGGATTCATCCTTAGATATGAGTAAATCAGGACTCTTTTCTCTCACTTCATCACTGTGTGATTTCTGGGAAGAAATATTTCTGAAATAAGCGTATAATATGGGCTAGAAGGAGTACAAGAGTGGTATGTCTTGTATTTATTTTGAGTATAAAGAACAGCACCAAAAAAAAAAAAAAAGACTGGTGGGGGGGGTGGATAAGACTTAGAAAATATACTTTTGCTTACTCTTTGAAGAAAGGATATGAAACCTGACCAAATAAGGACATATTGTCTATTCCTCAAAGAGCAATAAGGGCTTTTTCTCAAGAATGTGTTGCACAAAGGAAAGCACTCAAGTATTTCTATACCACAGTTATCTCTCATATCCAGCTTCCATATCCTATTGGAAAGCAAGGGCAAGCAAGCATACTCCCCAAGTTACTGTCAGATTGATAGGTTATTGACTGATATTCTATCTTTCAAGTCATCAAGGTCAGCATTTTGATAATCTTTTTTTTTCATAACCATTATTTCTAATAATTTATTATCCCTTCATTTTACCTGATGGGAAAACAGATTTATGCAATTATTCCATACTGGACATCAGTGTAGGGATATTGTTCTTCGTATGAGATTATCCAGAGTTCTATGACTGCAAGCCTCCGGTTCCAAATGATCATGAATTTAAAGGGATAGGTTGTGGCCCAGCAGGTGCTACTTATAAATTACTAGAATTAATGGCTGGAAGTGAGGGAGACTCGCCGTCTTCTGCAACTGTGTTAAAATGAAAGAATATTAATCATGGCAATGGAAAAAAACTACTTAGAAACAAAGACATGCTACTCTTGTGCATTGCGGGAGCCAACCGCTGCTGTGTTACCGAGCAATTTGGTTTGTGTGTGCTGTATATGCCGCTTCTCCTCCCAAACACATTACACCTGCTGCTGCAAATTTGCTCTTACTGTAAAAGCCCCAGTGGTCTTGCACACCTTCTCCACTCATTTTCCTAATCCGCTGAAAACATAATCCTCTAAGAAGAAATAAACTGCTCAAGAATGGCTACAGATTATTTTTAAAAAGCAAATGTTAGGAAAACACAAATGAGTTTTTAAAGGCCTGAGACTGAACCTAGAACATATACCCTACATTTATTAAAACTGTCAAATGAAGCCACAAAAATAGATGCGAAGAGAAATGAGCACATGCTATTTCATTTTCTTTGACCTAAGCCTCAATGTCTTGCTCATGTGGGTGAAAAGAAACCCAGGTGACCAGTAGTCTCTGAAAGTTTAATAAGCTCAAAAAATATTTTGATGTGTATGTGGGGGGTACTAAGCATAAGAGCTGCAAATGTAGATTTATGTTAACTGAAAGCAGAGATTTTTTTCAAGAAGAACTCACTCATTAAGGGGATAATACTAGATATTTATAGTATCATAATTAATCTATAAAGAATAACCAAACAGGAAAGGATTTCTTTTATAAAAGCCTTTCTGATGGTGAGTTTGGTAAATGTGAAATCAAACTATTCATCATATGGATGTGGGCCCAGGCTACTTGCAAAAGGCACAGTACAGCTTCCCATCTGGCATTTTCCACACGCGTTGATCTGTATCTGCTAAGAAATTTTTTAAAAACCCAACTGCTGCCCATATGTTTTTGATAAAACCAAAATGAATAATAAAGTCTGCACATTCATGTCATAATATACTAAGAGGTTGGCATTTTGTTTACTGCACATTTTGCTTTGGATGTTCAGCACATGCATAATTTTCCTAACCAGAGATTAATTACTACTTATATCGAGTTATACGCATACTATATGAAGAATAAATTACTAAGATTGAGTCCCATTTTCACAAATTGATTAGCTTTGTGACCTTAAGCAAAACTTTGAACTTGTCTGAGTCACATTTTCCTCACCTAAAAATATATATATAAAAACAATATTGTACTCTTACCTCTAAGGATCAAATAAAATATGTGTAGCTCCAGTGCTGACAGCCTTGCCAATTTTTGACCCTGAATCATATATTTTTCCATTTTTTTTACTAGAGAAGCTGTGAGCTGACAAAACAATCATGCATAATGTGCAGAATTCCAAAATATTACCCCTCCACCAACACATTATAATGTCATGAGGCATTTGTTACAGATTATGAAAGAACATGATCAGACTGTCATCACTAACTATGGTCCATAGTGTACACTTGGTATATTTTTGCCATACACCCCTATTATTAACATTATGTATTAGCATTGTAAATATAGTTCAAGAGAGAACAGTCTCATATTTGTGCTGTTAATTGTAGTCCATCTTCCAACACATGCTTCAATGTGTTATACAGTCCCATGCCTTGTACATTCTATCCAAAGTGTATACTAAATGATATTGCAGGGACAGATGCTGGACATTATATATCTTGAATGGACTGGGGAATAGTGTAAACTACAATGTAAACTATAATCCATGCGGTGCAGCTGTGCTCCAAAATGTATTCACAAAATGCAATGAATGTGCCGCACTGATGAAAGAGGTTGTTGATGTGGGAGGAGTGGGGATAGGGGTGGGGTATGAGGGAACTGCTTATATTTTTAATGTAACTTTTTTGGGGATCTATGTACATTATAAAAAAGACAATTTAATATAAATAAATAAATAAACAAAAGCAAAAAAACAAAGTGGCTCTCACTTTCATCACAGAATTGCACTGTCATCGCCTCAGTAAATTTTTGTACATTTTCCTTAGTCCAGAAGGAAAAATCCCACAGCCTTTATATGAATATACCACATTTTGTTTATCCATTCATTGGTTGACGGATACTTGGGTTGTGTCCACCTTTTGGCAACTGTGAATAAGGCCACTGTGAACATCTGTGTGCAAATGTCTGCATCACAGTTTTCAGTTCTTCTGGGTATATTCTTAGCAGAGGTATTGCCAGATCATACAGCAGTTTTATACATAGCTTCCTGAGGGACTGCCAAACTGTCTTCAACAGAGGTTACACCATTCTATGTTCCCATCAACAGTGAAGGAATGTTTGTTTTTGTTTTTGTTTTTGTTTTGTTTTTAGGAGTGTTCTTATTTCTCCATACCCTCTCCAGCACTTGTTTTCTGGGGTTTTTGGTTTTGTTTTGTTTTGAGTTTAATAATGGTCATTCTAGTAGGTGTGAAATGATATCTCATTGTAGCTTTGACTTGCATTATTCTAATAGCTAGTGATATGGAACATTTTTTCACATGCTTTTTTACCATTTGCATTTCCTCTTGGAAGAAATATCTATTTAAGTCTTTTGCCCATTTTTTAAATTGAATTGCTTGCTTTCTGTTGTTGTTGTTGGGTTGTATGATCTCTTTATTTATCGTGACATCAAATGCTTATTGTATATGTGGTTTCCAAATATTTTCTTTCATTGAATGGACTGCATTTTCACCTTCTTGACAAAGTCCTTTGAAGCACAAAAGTCTTTAAGTTTGAGGAGGTCCCATTCATCTGTTTTTTCTTTTGTTGCTCATTTTTTTGGTATAAGGCTTAAGAAACCCCTACCTACTACCAGGTCTTGAAGGAGTTTCCCTATATTGTCTTCTAGGAGTTTTATGGTCCTTGCTTTTACTTTTTTTTCTCTATTTATTTTTAATGTTACATTAAAAAAATATAAGAGGTCCCCATATACCTCCCACTTCCCTCACCCCACTCCTCCCACATCAACAACCTCTTTCATCATTGTGGAACATTCATTGCATTTGGTGAATACATTTTGGAGCACTGCTGTACCACATGGATAATGGTTTACATTGTAGTTTCCACTCTCCCCCAGTCCACCCAGTGGGCCATGGCAGGACATACAATGTTCAGCATCTGTCCCTGCAGTACCACCCAGGACAACTCCAAATCCTGAAAATGCCCCCACATCATATATCTTTTTCTCTCTCCCTACCCTCAGCAGCTACAGTGTTCACTTTCTCCACATTACTGCTATAATTTCTGCCATTACTAATCACAATAATTCCATAGTAGAATATCACTAAGTCCACTCTAATCCACACTCTATTCCTCCATCCTGTGGACCCTGGGATGGTTATGTCCACTCCACCTCTATATCGAAGGGGACTTAGATTCCACATGGATGATGGCTGCAATTCTCCTGCTTGCAGTTGTAGGCACTCTTGGCTCCCTGGTGTGGTGGTTGACCTTCTTCACCTCCCAGGTCTTTGATCCATTTTGAGTTAATATTTACAAGGTGTGAGTAGTGGTCTTCTTTCTTATTCTTTGGATATGGATATCCAGTTCTCCCAGCACCATTTGTTGAATAGATTGGTCTGCCCCAGCTGGGTGGGTTTGACTGCCTTGTTCAAAAATCACTTGACCATAGGTGTAAGGGTCTGTTTCTGAACCATCTGTTTGGCTCCATTCATCTATATATCTATCTTTATGCCTTACCATGCTGTTTTTAGCACTGTAACTATGTAATATGTTTTAAAGTCCAAAAGTGAGAGTTTTCCAACTTCATTCTTGCATTGTAAAATGTTTCTGACTATTCAGGGCCCCTACCTTTCCAAATAAATTTGATAATTTGATTTTCCATTTCTTTAAAAAAAAAACTGTTGGAATTTTTATTGGGATTGCATCGAACCTGTATATCAATCTGAGTAGAACTGACATCTTAATGATATTTAGTCTTTCCATCAATGAACACAGATTATTCTTCCATTTATTTAGATTTTCTCTGATGTCTTTTAGCACTGCAGTGTAGTTTTCTGAATACAAGTGCTTTACATACTTGGTTAAGTTTATTCCTAAATATTTGATTCTTTTCGTTGCTATTTTAAATGGAATTTTTTCCTGACTTCCTCCTCATTTGGCTCATTTGTAGTGCATAAGAATACTACTAATTTTTTCATATTAATCTTGTATCCTGCCACTCTGCTGAATATGTTCATTAGCTCTAGTAGCCTTTGCTGTAGATTTCCCAGGATTTTCTAGGTATAGCATCATATCATCTGTGAAGAGTGCAAGTTTTATTTCTTCTTTCCAATTTAGGTGCCTTTTATCACCTGACTGCTTTCTCTTTGATTGGTTTTGTGCTACAGCCCCTCTTTGATACAAGGCTCAACTTAATTTGGAACTTTATAGTGATTCATGCTTGGCCAATTTGAATTTTTTTCAGCTTTTTCCCATCTGTTTCTTGTTCTTTCTCCCTTGCTGGTTGTGGGATAGGAGCTAAGGATGTAGTTGGTGCTGTAAGCCATCTGTAGCCACCTGCATTGTCCCAGGAATATGCAGCTTCCTGTACCTTTCTCCTCTGCCAGGGGTAGAGATGAAGCCACAGCTATATGCAGTAATCCAAGCAGTGCCAGCCACAACCATCTGTAGTGGCCCAGAGAGACTGATGAAGTTCCATTCCCCTGGCTCCCTGAGGCAGGGATGGAGCTGCAGGTGTGGGCAGCAAACTAAGCTGTGCAAGTCAAAACTGACTGCAGTTGCTCAGGTAGACCGATGAAGCACCTCCCCCTCCCCCCCCCCCCACCTCTAGTGTGTTCAGCAATCTAGTCTGTGCAAGCTAAAAGTGACTGCTGTTACCCAGAGAGGGTTAGAGGGTACTGACCCTCCTCTTGCTCTATCAGGGCAAGGATATAGCCACAGATATGTCCAATAATCTAGTTCGTGTCTGCCGAAAGCAAGTGCAGTTGCCCTGAAAGGCTTAGGGCACATTATCCTTCCTCCTGCTATGTCAGAAGCAGGATAGAGTCAGATGTGTCCAACAATCTGATTTGTGTGGGCTAAAAGTGCCTGCAGTTGCCCAGATAGTTGAGGGTGCACTGTCCTTTCTGCCCTGTCAGGGATGGGGATGGATCCACAGGGATGCTCAATGCTCTATTATGTCTGTGTGGGCTGAAAGCACCTCAGTTGCCTGGAGAGGTTGAGGAAATATTGCCCCCTTCCTATCCTATTGGGGATAGAGATGTATCCACAGGTTTGCCCACCAATGCAGTGATGCAGGGTGAAAGCACTTGCAGTTGCCCAGAAAGGCTGATGCAGATCCCCCAACTTCCTTTGTGCTGGAGGTGGGGCTGGAGCCTAGGCTAGAGCTGCAATCTGACCTGGGTGGAAAGAATCTGGTCCCTAACTTTACTGTGATTTTCAATTAAGCCCAACTTCCCCTCATGCTGGGGTTGGAGTTAAGATGGCAGCTACCAACCTCTTTCTGATTTGACGTGTTCAAACTTTAGCTGTTCCTAGGATTGGATTTTGCAAGCCAAATTTATTAATAGTCATTGAAATATGTGCCCAATGGCCTTTTCCTCCCCTGCTTTTGGGAAATGGAGCTACCAACTCCAGCCATAGAATAGCACCCAAGGCAGCTTGCACTGCCAGCAGAGGGTTGGCACTGGCACCGTGATGTAGAGTGTTCTATTCACAAATCTTCTCTGGAGATGGGTGGTTTCCTTCTGTTCTTTCAAGGATGTTGCTGGATGTTCTTATGGTCTCCTGGACCCCCAGAGTAGGTGATTTAGATAGCTCTGGATGATTCTAAATGCTCTGTGGACGAGCTGACTCTTAGAGCTCCTTACTATACAGTCATCTTGCCCAAACTACCCTGATTCATATTTATTTTTAGTCCCAAATTACAATGACTCTGAGATCCTACCTACCTTAGGAAGTAATCAGTCCCTCCCAAAAATTCCACAAATTACTTCCCAAAGTCTGGAAAGGTGCTTTTATCAACTGCAGCCATTCTCTTGTACTGGCTTCCACTTACCCATTCTTGCTGCCCAAATCCTTATAGGAGAAGGGCATATTACTGCCACCATTGCAGAACATGGCACTTGTGAGAACACTTATGTTCTGTGCCAAGTTTGCTGCATGCAGATGCCTGTAAAACTACTAGCCTCAAGTTGCTGAAGCATTGCTTGATTCTTTGAGGAGCCAGGAAAAAGGGTCTTCTTCCTAATTCTGTTATACACTTAACACCTTGGGCTCTCCTAAAATCTCAGTCTCCTAAAGAGAGTGTTTTCATTCTGAACCTGCCTTTGCCATTCAGAGGGGTCAATTCAGTCCAAGGAACTAGGTGAGGCCTTGCCATTTCTTCCAAACACCTGTATCCTCCCAACCTCTGCTATGAGCAAAACACCTCCCTCACCTTCCAGTTTCCAGATTCATGGACAAGAAACCAGACATTGGTTTGCAATCAACTGAAATATCTGTTTATGTGTGGATGCATTCAGTTACCCAAGAAATATTTCATATAGCTAGTTTATTGAGCTAGCTGGACTGGTTGAGAGAAATTATGAAACAATATGATTGGTGTCAAAAAGTTGCTTTCAAATCTACTCTTTCAGTAATCTCTTTCTTCCTCTGAATAATATATCAGATAAATCTTGGAGCCCTATTTACTTTCAGAAAATTATTTGCTATTAAACCATTCTATTCAACAATTATTAAAAAGTTAATCTCTCTATTTAATGCCTCTCACTCCCACTGTTCCAGTTCTAAGCCAACCTTAGAAATGTAAATGGAAAAGAGGGATGTGGTCTGCTCTTCCCTTTTTTATTTTATAGTCTCCCTACTCTCCTTTTCTGACAGAGAGATGGATGAAGAACTCAATAAACAATTACTTTTAAAAAGGCTTCTAATATAGTTTCCTAATACTTTTGTGTTCACTATTTTAGACTGAAACATAGTAGCTGGCATTTAGTCTATTAATATTTGACCCATCTTCATTTCTGTTTTTAAAGGTAAAAGAAAGAGTTCAACAGATGTTTTCAGATAGAAAACTCTTATTTTTTTCCAGTAATAAGAAAGTTCTTTAAAGAAATCAATGAATGACAATGTTTATCTCTGTTATTACGTAAATGACCTGGATTTCATATAATCATCATTCAATAAACAAGTTTGAGTCATTGAGCATATATTAGGTTTTTTCTATTTTTATGGAATCAGTGCAAATCTCCTTTTATCAGTAGAACAGAAATGTTTCCTCTTCCTTGAATACTCTATAAGAGACTTGAACTTACGCATAACATCCACAGACTTTAGCCACAATGGGGCTAATAATGCTGTAAGGCTTTCCCTTCCCCACTCAACTTTCTCTCTTTCTCTAAAATACTAGTTTCCTCCTTTTATAACAAAGATGATGATGATGATGATGACAATGATGGCGGTTAAGATGTTACTGAAATTATTCCTTGTTCATATGAAAAACAATGAACAGTATATAAAATTCAAAGTGCCCCTTCACTCTGTTCCCCTCCCACAGATATTTATGTATTCTTCCATTATGTTCTCAGCATAAAAACACGTACACGGATGGACTCTTACTTCATATATTGTCAAACCATTTGCTTTACTAGCTTATTATACCTTAAAGTCTTTTCATACTTCTACAATCGTATTTTTCCTCTTCTTTTTCATTCCTTTTTGATAGACACAAAGAATATGCTTATTTTACTAATCACTGATTGGTGGATATTTAGATTTCAACCAATCAAAATCTAAATCCCAGTGTTCTCATTTGTAACACTAGGAGAAAAATATTAGCAATCCTGTGCACCTCAAGCATTGTAAACCATGTTGGAAAATAAAGCAATTCCCATAATTTGCTATGCAGGGAATTAACACTGCACTGGCCATTTTCCAGTATAGATCTTTTTTCTTTCTGTTGAATTATTTTCTGTGATAAATTTTAAGTGTCTTCACTGGAACAAAGTGTCCAAATATCTTCATAGTGCTTGATACAGCTTGCCATTCTGTATTTAAAAATATTTGTATCAATTTGCAATTTCTACAACAATAAAATATAGGTAATATTTTTCAAATGTTTGTTTTGTTTCTATTATTATCACAGGTACTTTATTTCCACTAGCTCATTTACTTTTCACAAAAATTCTAAAAGGTAGATTCTATTATCATCACCCCCTTTTACTCAGTGGAGAAAACTGACACGGAGACAAAGTAACTTGCCCAAAGTTATACAGTTAGTAAGAGGTTGAGATAGATTTGAATCCAGTCTGATTTCATATCCAGGAAATTTAATTATTACCTCTCACTGACTAATGATATGTCTGATATGTTATAGCAAACATTTGTCAGATTTAAATGTTATAATTCTGTAGGTTAAAAAAAACGGTGAAGCATTAATATCTTAAAGTGTTATCTCAAGATGGCTTCATTTTAGACTATTAGCTACAATGACTTCCCTTGTGTTTTTGTTGTAGTCCTAGTTTTGCTTTATTTGTACCTTTCTTAAAGCAAAATGCCTATTTAAATATATTTTCCCATTAATCAGTTGAAATTACATTTTCAATTGGAATATGAGAGGTTTAACATTTCCCTAATTAATAGTGGATAATAAATGTTTCTTCTCTCTTGGTAGAATTTCTATCCATCTGTCTATTTCTTTCTGATTTTTCCTGTCAGATGAAGTAGTCTCCTTGGGCAGCTCTCACAAAGAGTCTCCCCAACTGCCACCTACTTGCTAACCGTTTCTAGATGCTCAAAATAATATATCAGTGACAAAATGCCCTGGAATGGAGGATTTTTTCTTATTTTTCTTCTCTAAAGATAAGCCCCCTCCAAGGTGGCGCAGAAAGTTCAAAAGTTAGTCCAAGTGATTTTGACCACTACATGATAGAATCTCAAGGTAAAAAATTTACATGATTGAACTATACTTAATGTGAATGTAAAGTTTATTAACCAAAATTGTATATTTTAAGAGGGAGCTATTAACAATTATACTGGGCCAACAGTCATAAAACAGAAACATCCTAAACAAACCAGGACATACAGTTTCTAGTCATGGAACACAATCAACCTGGCACTGTACCAGTGATTAAAACATTATTTGGAGACACTTTTTGCTTTGACTCTTCACAACATAGTTTCCCCAATATTTTGGACACAGTTGCCTTGTTTATTTATTTATTTATTTTTTATTTATTTCTCCCCCCGCCCCCCACCATTGTCTGCTCTCTGTGTCCATTTGCTGTGTGTTCTTCTGTGACCGCTTCTATCCTTATCAGCAGCACTGGGAATCTGTGTTTCTTTTTGTTGTGTCATCTTTTGTGTCAGCTCTCCATGTGTGAGGTGCCATTCTTGGGCAGGCTGCACTTTCTTTCACGCTGGGCAGCTCTCCTTATGGTGTGCACTCCTTGCGCGTGGGGCTCCCCTATGCAGGGGACACCCCTGTGTGGCCGGGCACTCCTTGCGTGCATCAGCACTGCGCATGGGCCAGCTCCACACGGGTCAAGGAGGCCCGGGGTTTGAACCGCGGACCTCCCATGTGGTAGGTGGCCACCCTCTCCATTGGGCCAAGTCTGTTTCCCAACAGTTGTCTTGTTTAAATTCACCTTACTTCTTCCCTATAAATATTTTTTTTCAAAAATTGTAATAGTAATTGCTCCCATGCTCCTTTGCCATGAGATTCTGCCACTTCTTCCATTAAGAGGTAAAGTCTATTCTCACTCTTCTTGAATTTGGGCTTGTCTTGTGACTTGCCTTGCCCAGTAACATGTTGGGGAGTTGATGTTATAGGATGCATGGAGCCTGGGCTTCAAGAGACTGTGTAACTTCTTCGAGTAGCTCTTGGTATGCTGCCCGAGACCAATGTCAAGTGAAGAAGCTCAGGATGAAAGGGTCAAGAGCGGACCCTACTGAGTCCCTACTGAGGCCAGCCCCAGCTGACCCACCAGCTGAATGAGTGAGGTCAGGTGAGACCAGAGGGATTGTCCAGGCAACCCACAGAATTGTGGGAAGTAATAAACCATTTCTTTTGTTTCAAGTCACTAAGTTATAGGATAGTTTGTTATACAACAAAGGATAACTAAGAAGAAATGCTTAAGGAAAATGATTTTTCCCTCCATAATTCTTTAGATACTTTGTAATTTAATGAATACAATAATGTCTTTGGGATTCACTCTAGGCACCAAATTTTAAAGACTGTGTAGGTTTTAAAACCTACAGTCCTTACAAATGTCTTCTCTGCTACCAGCTAAAAAAGCAAGATCGCCACTGGTCAGTTCTTTAGCATCTGGTAGAAATCAGTGAAGTAGGAGGCTTATGTCGTACCAAGTAAGGGACCATCCTCATGCGTCCCAAAAAAGCTTTCCAAAAAGCGTCCCAAAAGCTTTCACAACTTAGAAAACTCATTTTTCTGCTTCTTGTTCTGGATCAAAAATTAGTATCATCTCAGTAGTCTGTGGACAAGTAACATCTTTTCCTGCCTGAGCTCAAGAGCCACTGTTTATTCATCAGCAACCACTATCACCATGGTACAGGCTGAGCTGGAGGATTCCCAAATAGTCATTCAACTCTCACCACATCAAGAAGTACATGACATTGGAGATGATGCATTCTTTTCTGAGGTGTCCCCAAAAAGTAACTGAGAAGATTAGGACTCCAATTCAACAACTATCTTATGCCAGAACCTGTGGGTTTTCCTGTGTATTATTATCTACCTTAATGTCCCAAAGGAGAAGGTACTGACCTCTTCAAAGGGCCTTTCTGTAAGACCTACAGATTCCATTAGTCCATACATGGAGAACAAGGAGCAAATAGGACTCTCACCATGTAAATCAATGTGCCATCATTTATTGGGATTAAGACTTAAATGAGGTTAATTCCATAATGAGGCTGAGAACTGGTTAATGCTTTTAAATAATGTCGAAAGAAATAATAATCGAGGTACATATGCAGATTTAGATAACAGGGCCCTAGGTAACTTTTCACTTGAATGCCTCCTTGAGCCACTCAAAACTCTCCTTTATTCCAAACTAGGTAATTGTCTCAGAGACAGGTGGTTGTCAGTAAGGTTCAAAAGCCAATTTGCAGCCATATAAATCCTTTTATGTATAAGCATTGGGGAAATTCAAAGAATGATGTCATAAGGGTCATTTAGGAATCTGTAATGACTCACTAACAATTTTTTTTTGCTGCAGTAAAATATCTGTTAGCTAGCTAGGAAGGCTACTGTGTCTTTTCCTGGAACACCAGATCAGAAACAGGCAACGGTCACTCAAACACCACCAAGTTGGGAGATCAGTAACAGGCAACAGTCACTCAAACACCACCTCTTACAAACAAGAATTTACAGTCTGAAAAGCAAATTTCCATAACTCCTCAGTAAATTTGTTCTGAAAATACCACTAGTTGAGTGGAAAAAAAAAAAGACCAAGACAGCCTTCTTCCATGAAGAAGAGCTAAAGGACTTAAAAATATCAGATTAAAACACAGCTGTTCAAACACATATTTTCAAATGTTTTGGATCTTAAGAAAGCTTGCCTAAAGGAGTTTTTCAATTTTTTCACATGCAACATTCTGGCTTTGAAAGTGCTAAAATTCCTTGAGGAAGCTGCTGGCAATATTTTTGTTTCATTAGAGAAAGAATGCTGGAATCAGTTTACTCTAGGCTCTGATCAAGCTATAAAATGAGAAGCACTGAAAATGACAATCTCAACTCTCTGTGGCACACATATAAATCTTTTAAGTGCTTGAAAATCAGAGGCCAATTCTTTAAAGCACAAAGAAAAGTGATGACTATAATAATTTTAATCAAGTGTTGCTTTTTTTCTTATTAGAAGAGATTGTAAACTCATCATAGAAGAATTGAAAATTATAAAAATCTAAATACATAAACCTAAAATAAAAATAACCTACAATCTACTGAGATTATAACATCCTAACATGATTATCAACTAGAAAGTTCTTTAGTTATTTTTTCAGATCTGTATGTACAAAGCAAGTTTAAAACTAAAGTATTTAAACCTCTGTGTATAGACTAAGTGCTTTTTATTTTGTACACTGATTTTTGCCTTGTTATACAGAATAATTACAGAGGAGACACAAATTTAAGGAGAAGATGCATTTTTTTAAGACCCCATATTAGCTTTCAAGACCAGGAAGGGCTCAAGTCATGTATCTTACTAGGGATGGACAGAAGAAAAGGCTACCTCCAGGATTGTTCTGGTTCCTTGATAAATCTGGTTTTCGACACAAAATGGCTATATTCCTGCTCTATGGTGCAAATGGCAGTGGCCCCTTCTATGGACAAGGTCACCATGGAGCACACCCAAGATAAGAGCATGCGGCCTGACTCTAGGCTGTCCATGTACTCCTGCAACATAAGGGCTTTCCATTATATGACTTACTTACTACTATATCTTCAAGGCACAAAGTAAACATTAAAGTTTGTTTTTTTGTTTTGATAACTACATGAATCATCAAGACACTGTTGCCTAACTCTTTTTTTTAACCCAAATTCTTATTTCACAAGTTTATTATGATAAACACTGCAGTGATCTTGTGCAGTAACATCACCTTACAGGAGGAGGAGAAAAAAAACAACAGTTCTATTCAAAACAACTCACCAGGTTCTGACAATAGCAAAGAACAACATGGACAGAGACTGGAAGGAAAATAAACTGAGCTGCAGACAAATAATGCAATTAAATGATATCCCTGAAAATAAACAAAACAATTTCAGAAGTCACAGCAGAGGGGAGGCCTTGGTACTTACTTTTTAAAATGTTCATTAAGCACCAATGATTGGTTGCTTAATGATTTCCTAACACCGAAGGCAGAGGTTTCCTTTGGGGGTTTCCTGCCAGAATTACTGGGATTTCTTCCCTTCATTGACGCCCTTGAGTAAGGCAAGAGCCAGTAAATGGGCATGCATTCCTCTCTCACCTCCATGGAAATATCACGCCTTCAACATTATAATGAGTTTGGAGTAAACAGTGATGAAATCAAACACAATAATTACATATGACCCAAAAAAGAAAACAGTCTCTTTTTTGATGCCATTATTCTAGAATATGAGGCTTTTATAAGCCTCCTGTACCTTCTAATAATCTCTTTTTCATACCCTGTAATCTTCCACCATCACCCTCAAAACCAGTCTCTGGCTTGTTCTCTATTGCATCCTTAGTGCCTAG
Source organism: Dasypus novemcinctus (assembly GCF_030445035.2). Classification (NCBI taxonomy): domain Eukaryota; kingdom Metazoa; phylum Chordata; class Mammalia; order Cingulata; family Dasypodidae; genus Dasypus; species Dasypus novemcinctus. Next base: position 51,122,919 of record NC_080673.1, on the reverse strand, counting down.
AACAATATTTGGCTTATAGTAGGTGCTCAATAAATAGTTGTGGACTTCCTAGGGGTAGCACTTACCCTCTGGTCTCCACTGTCTCTCTCCTTCCCCTCCACCATGTATACCACCATCCAGGACTTACTGTCTCAAAATGCCAATTTAGCCATGCCCTCTCCAACCAAGAATCAACTAGTGATTGCCTTTCATAATGCATGCATAGCCAACAATTCTTGCTTTCAGGACTCTCTGTATCACTGCCATTTCCTACCTCTCTGGCCAGCCAATATCATTAACTTCACACATCTCTGTTCCCATCAAGCTTCTTCATGGCCTGTTTCCCAGTCCCCACTCCTGCCATTCCATGCACATTCCCAACTTTAGAATGCCTCATCCCTGACTCAGAAGAGCCTCTGATCCTACCTCTCAAAATCCTATTTATGCTTCAAGGGATGTTCAAATCTTGCTTCATGAAATATCTTTCTCTTTTTACTCTACATTGAGATTTCCTTCCTTTGAATTCATACTTACTACTTTATTCTCTTATTTTTATATGGTTCATTCCTCCAATTACATTCCCTACACAATTTTTCCCCAACAATTCTCCAGTTGTATCATAAAGTAATTAGCACTAAGTCTGTGAGGCTGTGTATGGAAGGGTCAGAACTCACTAAGGCTGCCTACTAATGGGTAAAAGTCTAATTCAATTTATCATCCTGGTCTTGCTGAATGCACAGGCTCATCATGCATAAGTTATAAAAATGGAATTGAATGTTTTAGCCCAATTAGGATGATAGTCTATGAGAATATGAGAATATGAATGCCTTCATGAGCCACTCAAAACTCTCCTTTATTCCAAACTAGGTGTGCATAAGTAAATGTGTGTTTTTTTATCCCAAAATATAGAACTCAGCTTTCTTTTCCATTCCCTCTCCTGGTACTTCTCTTTTCCCCTTTCTGAAAAGATTATCTTGCTCAACCTCACAAATGTTAGATATTGTATTGGCCCAAAATGTTTAAAACTTCACTGATAAGGCTCTGGAATGAACTCTTATGGCATTTTCCCCCAAAAGCTTTATCCTTGATTTAAAAAATATGATCCAAAATCTGTCCCCAAGAAAAGCTTATCCAGTATACCATCTATAAATATCTATGGTGCTGATGATTTCCTATAAACCGTTTATCTGCTTAGTTGCACTTATTATCCCAATTTCACACATATTCATTTTCTCTTGAATAGGAAAAATGTTTCTTGATGAAGCAACTATTTTCTAAGCCCTTTTGATACTGCTAGCTTGCTCACTCACTCTTCATATCAACCAGATGAAACAAAAATATAATTTTAATGAATAAAATAGGTTTCTAATACAGTACTATCCAATAGAACTTTATATAATGGTGGAAGTATTGAATAAATCTGCATTTTCCAATACTATAGCCACAGGCCATGTGTGGCAATAGATCACTTGAAATACAGCCAGTAGGATTTAGGGACTGAATTTTTCATATTAGCTAATATTAGTTAATTTAAATTTAAATAGCCAGATGTGACTAGTCACTACCATATTGGACAATGTGGTCTTAATAGAATCAGCACTTTAGGACTATTCTACATTTACTGATATACAGAGGATAAATCAATACTACTCAGGATAAAATGATATCTATTTTAACAGTAAACACTTCTCATACTTGCAGCTGATATCTCCGAGTAAATAAAACGAGATATTTGGAAAGAATATTTCCCAGGAATCAGAAGATATGTGTTTGCAGCTTTATACCTAATTAGTCATTTGGCCTTGGGAAAACTGCTTTCTTTCTCTGGGCCTCAACAGTTTGGAACATATGAAATTTGATTCTATATGAGTCTCCTTAGTCTTATGCTTATTCTTACTATGTTGAGTATATTTTTGAGAATCAAATGAGAAAAAAGAATATATGTATATATATATAAATGCTTTGCAAAGTGGAAAGTGACACATCAATGTCCATATAATGAATTTTTAAAAATGTGATCGAGGATCATCAATTCTGAAATTTACTAGGATCTTTTACACTGAATCCCTAGTCCATCAGTATTTCTGGACCATCACAGAATATATAGTGGTATTTGTAAATAAAAATCTGTAACTTTCTGGGTTTTATTGTTGTTTCAAGGAAATGTAAATAATGACAAGCATATAACACACAATAAAAATAGATTAAATACTTGTATCTGCCATGAGTTTTATAAACATCTTTTATTCTGTGTGCAAAAGTAAACTGGCTTCTCAAATGGTTAGATGACTGGTTTTTGCAAGCCAATGCATAGCACAAACCAGTTTACACACAGTTTGCACATTGCAGGTGTGGTGGTGGGCAGCTCTACTCAGCTAACCACCCTGAAAAGAAGGGGTGATGGAAGTAAGAAGGTGTCTTCTGGTTTTGTCTCTCACAAATAGCTAGTGAGTTGGTGTGCTGCTTTAATTTTATATGTCAACTTGACTAGGTTACATTACCCAATTTTTTGGTCAAATACTGGTCTGGGGGTTACTACAGAGGTATGTTATAGATGGAGTTAGTATTTAAAACAATTGAGTTCAAGTAAAGGAGATTACCCTTAGCAATGTGGATGGGCCTCACCCAATCAGTTGGAGGACTTAACTGAAACTGAGGGTTTCAGAATCAGAAGGAATTCGTCTGGACACTATGTACCCTCCAACCTTCCATAGCCCCCCATACAGATTTGGGACTACAGATTTCAGCATCAATTCTCCTGTAATTTCTAATTGCCAACCTGCAACATGGAATTTGAACTTGCCATCCCCCACAATAGCACAAGTCAATTCCTTATAAAGTGTGTGTGCCCCTGTGTGTGTGTATGTGTGTATGTGTACATCTATCTCCCATTGCTTCTGTTTCTCTCGAGCACCTTAACTAATACAGATTTTGGTACCAGGAGTGGTTTTTGAGAAACAAAATCTTAAAGATGGGGTTTTTGGGTTTTTTTCCCATCTGTTCTAGAGTTTTTGAAATTGGTTCTGTAATCAGATTAGATTTGAAGGCACTAATAACTCTATTTCCAGTGACCAAGGTGGTTCTGATAGACCAGGTTTTGATTTGGCAATAGAGACATGTAAAATATTGCCTTTCGATACTTCTTCTCAACTACCTACAAGAGGCAAGATTCTGGATGACCTTGAATTTGATACCTTAAAACATTTTTGTCAAGCTAGTGAATATAAGATGGGCTGGCTGTTCCTATATACGCTGAAAAAGTTGTTAAAGAAAAGGATGAGCTCAGGGCTTCAAATTTCCAGGTGCATGAATGACATGAAAGTTCCTATGTGTACCCTACCCTACAAGAAACTCTTATCTCCTTTAGCTGCAGAGTTGAGATTTCTGAAAACCAAACCCAAAAAGTCTCTTCATACGAGTTGAATTACAATGCAAATTGATCTCTCAGCTTCACAGGGTGTCTGCTGTTAAAGTGAAGCCATTGATTGGGAAGGACGGGGATCCTGAAAATTGGCCTAGAGACATATGGGAAGATTGCAATGAAGGTGGGGATGTTGAACCCCTAAATTCTGCTGCATCTTCTTTGCCAGATAAATCTGTAATGTCCTCCTCTGAGGAAACAGCTCTTCTATCTCTCTGTGAGGAGATTAATCCTGCTTTGCCAGATGAATCTGTAATGGAATTCCCTGAGGTAAGTGATTTGTAAGACACTGTTAATTCCCCTCAGGACCTAATCCCACCACCCCTCTTTGCTTCCAGAACTATAAATATACTGAAATCCCAATAGGCCCCAAAAGGTAAGTATGACCCATGAGAGAGGTACACTCCACTCCAAATGAATGTGTAATTTTTCCAATTTATACAGACAGAAATCAAGGGAATATGCATGGGTATGGATATGGAAATTAAGATGTGGGATGATGGTGAAAGGAACATAAATCTTGAACAGGCTGAATTTATTTATATGAACTCACTAATCAGAGATTCTGAATTTGGAGCTATAGCTCAAGAGATTAGAAAGGGCTCTAACAGTTTATTCAGTTGATAGGATGAAACATGGACAAATGGTGGCCTATACCAAATGATATTGAAATGCCACACCTTCCTTGCTCAAATGTAGAAGAAGGTATCCAAAAGCTTAGGGAGAATGTAACGTTAGAGTGGATTTATCATTTAAGACCTGCTTAGCCATCCTTGGTTGGTTCCAGAGGACATAGATTTCACCTTGACTGTGGAAAATACATTTAAGAGGGGAGTCCCAGAATTCCTGAAGAGCTCTGTGGTTGTTCTTCTCTGTAGGTCCAATGTTACTATGGGAACTGAGTTGGAACCTTACATGCAATGGGGATAACTGGATCCTGGATTGGTAGGAGCCAAGTGGAGGTACTTAATTACCAGAGACAAGGTGGGTGTGGCTATTGTAAGGGAGAGAGAGTCAAAGCAATAATCAGAATGATCTGACACATAGAAACCTATGACATCAACCAGTTGATCATGGGTAGGTACCTAGCAGCAAAATAGACCAGCAGTTTACTAAATTCTTACTTGATCTACATAAGCTGAAAAGCTTAGGCCAACTGAGCAAAGTATAACTTGAATCACAAAAACAAAGAATCATGGTCCCTCATCAGTTCCCTGGGTTTGATATCATTTCCAAACCCATTTACAGAACCCCTGGAATGAAGATAAGGCCAGGTCTCTTTGGGGAAGGACTCTACCACACCATCAATAATGTATACTGTTAATCTTCTTCACAACTTTCACCAAAGGGACCAGTGGTATTTTACCAGGATGACTGTGCTTAAGAAACAAGAAATGATCAAGCATTTGGGGGCTTACTGGACCCTGGCTCTGTATTAGTCAGCCAAAGGGGTGCTGATGCAAAGTACCAGAAGACTGTTGGCTTTTATAAAGGGCATTTATTTGGGGTACAAGTAGTAAGTTACTTCTCTCACCAAAGTCGGTTGCAATGTTTGGAGCAATATGGCTGTCAGTCTCTGTGAGTGTTCAGCCTTCCTCTCCCTCCTAAGGCTGCATGGTCCCAGCTTCTTCCTATCCCAGCTGTAGACTGGAGGGCTCGTCTTTCTTCCAGGAGCTCATTTATTCCCCGGTTCAGCTGCAGCTGGAGTCTATCAAGCTCACCTCTTTCCCAGGGCCTCTGAAGTCTAATGAGCTGCCTAACTTCCTCTGCGTTCTTCTTCTCTGTGTATTTACTACCCGGGAGCTCCAGCATTCAAAACCTAAACCTAAAACTCTCTCCTCTGCTGTGTCATTTTCTCTGTGAGTCCCCACCCCCTACTGATGTGGCTTATAGTCAAAAGGCTCTAAAGAGTCCAAATCTGTTGCCACATGTTGAAACAAGATGGTGAGCGATGTCTGTGAGGGGTCAGGCTTCCTTCTTCCTCCTAAATCTCTGTGGACCCAGCTTCTCCTGAGCTCAGCTGTAGGCTGAGACAAAACTTGCACTCTCTCTGGGGCTCGATTCTTTCTGGGCTCAGTTGCTCTGTTCTCTCCACAAGGTTAGCTGTAGACTATCAGGCTCTCTCTCTTCTGTATGCTGCTTCTGTATTCTCTTTTTTGTGTATTTACTTCCTGGGGTTCCAGAATCAAAATTCAACTCTCTTGTCTGCTGAGTAGTTTTTTCTATGAGTCCCTGCCTACTGATGTGGCTGAATCAAAGCCCTCATCATAATTTAATCAAGTACAAGTGAAACCTCTGAATTTAATACAATCTAATATGCCCAGAGGAACAGACCAGTTTACAAACACAATCCAATGTCTATTTTTTGGAATTCATAAACAATATCAAGCTGCTACAAGCAGTCATGGGCTGATTTTTTATCTAGCCTATTAGGATTTTTCATATTGCATATTTCCAAGAAAGAACTGAAAATAAAAGGCAGGATATTTTAACTCCTTTGTCCATTTTTCACTGATTCCACTTTATTGGTAGCCTATTACTTTACCTTACACAAGAACTCTGCTATAAGACATAAATGTAAAATAAGGAAATAAGAACAACATGAAAATCCTATTATTGAGCACATTAACCAAAAAAGAATATTTTTTTCATATGTGTGTGTATGACAAACTTATCAGTGAAGAGGTAAGCTATATGGATCACTAAAGATCTAGAAAAATGTATCCATTTAGGTCAGTCCTAAATTGCTCACCATGCAAAAGATAATGATTAAGGCTCACTATCATTTATGGAATTCACATCTACTAGAGAGGGTATTAGATGAATGTCAATTACATCTAGGCAAGAACAATAATTCAGGAGGAAAAGAAACAAATTTGAGGCACCAAGCATCTGTATTTAATATAAATACAGGGGATAAATTCAGAAGATCATCAAAGAATTGAAAGAACAAGATCACCAGAGTCATTCAACTGGATTCAAATTGCAACTCCATTTTCCATATTTAACAAGTTTTTAACATCTCTAAGCCTCAGCTAAATCATTGATACTGGGAAGCAGACTTGGCCTAGTGGTTAGCGTGTCTGTCTACTACATGGGAGGTCTGCGGTTCAAACCCTGGGCCTCCTTGACCCGTGTGGAGCTGGCCCATGCACAGTGCTGATACGCACAAGGAGTGCCCTGCCATGCAGGAGTGCTGTGCCATGCAGGGGTATCCCCCACATAGGGAAGTCCCACACGCAAGGAGTGTGCCCCGTAAGGAGAGCCACCCAGCGTGACAGAAAGTGCAGCCTGCCTAAGAATGGCACCGCACACACGGAGAGCTGACCCAGCAAGATGACGCAACCAAAAGAAACACAGATTCCCATGCCACTGACAACAACAGAAGCGGACAAAGAAGACGACGCAGCAAATAGACACAGGGAACAGACAATGGGGTGGGGGTGAGGGGGAAGAGGAGAGAAATAAATTTAAAAAAAAAATAGTGTTACAAAGGATTTTAAAAAATTAAAAAAATAAATCATTGATACTTGGGAAAATTCTTTCCTACTTGCTGGTTAGTTGTGTGGATTAAATATGGTGATGTATATAAATAATATAACACTTATTTAGTGTTTTGACACATTTGAGACACTATTCTAAGTATTATTTTCTTTTTTTTTAGATTTATTTTTTATTTATTTTCTTCCCTCCCCCCCCCCCCCCCCCCAGTTGTCTGCTCTCTGTGTCCATTTGCTTGTGTTCTTCTGTGTCTGTTTTCTTGTCAGCAGGACCAGGAATCTGTGTCTTTTTTTGTTGTGTCATCTTGCTGGGTCAGCTCTCTGTGTGTGCAGTGCCACTCCTGGGTAGGCTGCACTTTTTTCATATGGGGCAGCTCTCCTTGCAGGGCTCCTTGCAGCAACTCCTTGTTCGTGGGGCTCCTCTATGCAGGGGACACCCCTGCGTGGCATGGCACTCCTTGCACACATCAGCACTGCGCATGGGCCAGCTCACCCCACAGGTCAGGAGGCCCTGGGTTTGAACCGTATACCTCCTATATGGTAGGCGGACGCTCTATCAGTTGATCCTAATTGGCTTCCCTCTAAGTGTTTTAAGTAGTATAAATTATTTGTCTGCAGAAAAAGTCTAAAGGCAAGTATTACTATCTTCTTTTTATAGATAGGAAAACTGAAACTTGCTGAAAGTCAAACAATTATTGAAGTGCAACAACTTCACCATTACTGCCTTATGTATGTATGACTTGGCACAGAGTAGATACTCAATTAATGGTTGCTGCTGTAACTGCAACTTTTTTTATTTTTTATAGCAAACTAATTCCCAGAAGCTCAAAGTGGGTCAGGGCCACAAGTGTTAATGATGTAAATAAAACCATTTTGCTAACACTGTGATACTTTTTATTACATTTTCCCTTCAACAATGCAGCAAAGTCAGAGATTTCTTTTTAATGCTGATGGTAATCAGATGTGAAGGCTTTCATTAAAAAGGAGTCCCTAGTCCTTGGCCTCTCTCCTGAGCTCTGGACCCATTTGCCCAAATGCTCCCAAACATCTCATGTACATGTCATACCTGTTCATGGTATTAGAACAATAAGGAATAGATAAAAGAGATGGACCATATAATGGAGAGCAAAATGGGAATTTTTTAAGTTCAGGTCTGGGAAAGGGAGTGCCTTACCATACCGTGCCTATTCTTTTGCCCTGTCTTCAACAACTTATGTAGGTTCTTATGCTGTACCCCTAAAACCAGTACCCCTAAAAACAATCAAGGTCATCAAAAAACAAGGAAAGTCTGAGAGATTGTCACAACCAAGAGGAGCCTAAGGAGACATGACAACTAAATGTAATGTATAAATAGTATGCTGAATGGGATTCTGGAACAGAAAAAGGACATTAGGGAAAATGCTTAATGTGGGACTGGCAGAGAGAAGCATAAGGAAGAAAGAGAACATCCCCAAATTTCTACCTGCAGGCTATAAAGGAGAGAGGTGGTTTTGAAGTCAGTAACCTCACAGAAGACCACGAGATTGCCTGAGTAGAGAAGAACAAAGGAACTCATTGGGAAAATCCCTGGGCCAAGAGAAGAGAGGTCAAGGGGACCAAGAAGATAAATTTTCCATGAAGACCATGGTGAGAAGGAAGAGTCTAAGTTGGCAAAACAGATCATGGACTCTGTAGAAAAGAAAGGTTCCCATGGGATCAGGGCAACATTTAAGATCTATATATTTTTAATTTCTAATATTATTACAAATTTTTGTTGTTAACCTTATGGGAATTAATTTCTGTCAAAGGAATGCTTGAGCCCTTGAGACCCTTCTGTGGGCTTCTACATGTCCTCTTTTCCCAGGTGCTTGTGCACTTCTGACTGCTTGTGGTGAGCCATAGTGCTCCCTGGATGGGAGGCTCCAGAACAGAATCATCTTCACTTTTCTCTCCGATTTCCTTGTCCAAATTCTATCACAACCCCATGGTGCGTTTATTTTCTTCATCTTCTTATTCCTATTGTACCTGTTCCAATTCAGGCTGGAATTGTCTATACGCAGGACTACTGGGATAACCACTAAAAGTCAAGGGGAATAAATGCAGGTTCATTTGCCACCACTCCTCTCTGCTGTGCTCAATTGTGGGAGCTTCCTTGCTTGGTGAATCCTTAGCATCCACAGCCAGGTGATTGGAATTGGCATACAAGGTGAAACCCACTGGCTATGGCTTCATGCCTTTCTAATCTATCTGTGTCTAATCAGGGTTCTCTAGGGGAAAAGAACCTGACAGAAGATATCTGTACATATCATCAGATTTTATAAAATAGTGTCAGGGGATTGTGGGGATGTACTAGTCCAAATTCCGTGGGGCAGCCTGCAAGCTGGGAACTCCAATGACTGCTTTTGATGAATTCGATAGGAGAAGCTGGCTGGCTGAAGTAGAGATGAAAATTCTCTCCTCTGACTGCTGAAATCATCACTTCTCCTTTTAAAGTTTCCAACTGATTGCATAAGACAGCTCTCATTGCTGAAGGCAATCTACTCAGTTGATTATAGGTGTAATCAGCCATAGATACAATCAACTCACTGATGAGTTAGGTCCATGAACTGTCCTCACAGTAACAATTTGGCCAGTGCTTGCTTGACCAAACAATCAAGCACCATTGCCTGGCCAAGCTGACACATGGACCTAACCATCATTCTATCTTTCATATCTTTGCCAAAGTCAAGCTCTGTCCTAGTTTGCCAGGCTGTTATAACACACAGTGGGTTGGTTTAAATAATGGAATAGCACACAGTGGGTTGGTTTAAATAATGGAATTTCTTATCTCACAGTTTCATACACCAGAAGACTTGCTTCCTCTTGGAGTTAGTAGCAATCTGCTGCTGGCTTGCCAACAATCCTTGGGGTGCCGTGGCTTTATCTCTGATTCCTGTCACATGGTGATATCCTCTTCTTTTCTCCTGGATTCCCGTTTCTGCCTGTGACCCTCTCTGACCCTGGCTTCTAGTTTTTTCTCATTATAAAGCTTCCAATAATCCAGATTAAGGCCCACCCTGCTTCAGCTGGCCATGGTTTAAGCAAAAATAACATCTTCAAAAGGTCCTATTTACAATAGGTTCTCACCCATAGGGATGCAGATTGAGAACATACGTAAATAGGACCTTCCTAAAACAGAATTCCAATGTGGTAGATAGAATTCTAAGATGGTACCTCAGATCCCCACACTCTGGTATATAAGCCCTTTATAATGTGGGTGGAGTCTGTGAATACGATGAGCTATCACTCACATGGTTAGGTTAATAATCATTTGACTTTAAATTAAGCAAAAGGAAGATGACAGAGATGACGTTGGCCTGACCTAACCAGGTGAGCATTAAAAGGGACTGGACCCTTTAGGTCAGAGAGATTTGACATAAGGGAGAGTATCCAGTGCTGGTGCTGAAGATGGAGGGCGCCACATGGGAAGGACTTGAGAGCACTCTCTAAGAGCTGTAAACACCCCTCAGCTGACAGCCAGCAGGAACTTGGGGGCCTCAGTCCTGCAACTGTAAGGAAGTAAATTCAGTCAACACCCATGTCCACCTGGAAGAGCTCCAGAAGAGAATGCAGTCTGGCCCACGCCTTGACATTAGCCTTGTGATATCCTGAGAAGAGAACCAATTTATACTATGCCCAGACCTCTGACCAAACAACTGTAAGCAAATAAATGGGGGTTATTTTAAGCAGTTTGTAGTAATTTGTTATGTGGCAATAAACTAATGCATCCCACCCTGCCTTTTTCCATTTGAAAAATCTTAATGAGCTTCCAAAATGACAGAATAAAGTTAATTGTTCCTAACACTTGGTAAAAATTCCTCAAGTAGATATCATTTGGTGCCATAGGGTGAATATTTTTTCCATTCTGTGTTATGTATCTCTTCCAAGAATACCATAAAGCTATGTTTCCTCAAATGTGTATCATCCAGATGAAAGTCCCACATAACTAGATATAATTAAAGAACCCTGCTTGGGAAACTTTTACAAAGTGACTCTATATGCTATCCGTGAATTTTTTGACAGACAGGCTTCAGTACAAGAGCCCTTCACCTTGACATTAGCGCATAACCTAAAATGACACTCTACAGTCTATACACCTCTGTGGACTGTTAGGGCACTTGAGTCTAAATGCCCGGTTCTAAAGATGTTTTTTGAGTGCGTTAGTTCTTACATAGCCATGTCCTGCCATGATTATTCTTTGGACCCACAGGTTTATATTTTTTCTTTGATTTCTCCTTTTTTTGAGTATTTCATAGATATGACCTCACTATATTATAGAATTCTTAATGGTTCAGTTTCTATGCAGAAAAAAATATATTCATTCTATATGACAGGTTTATTCTTCCAAAGGCGTTCTCTTAAACAAATGGTAAACACAAATAAGCACCTAGACTACATCACAAGGATGGCACGCTGGTGAGGAGCACAAACAGAGCATCCAAGAGATGACACAATACATTTATTCCTAAGAATAATCGTCTACTGTACAATAACAGTACATTCACCAGAGGCAAAAAGAAATCTACCTCTCTCACATTTCATTTATTTCTCTCTCTTCTCACACATTTTTTATTGGACAGGATTTAACATACTTGCCTGCCATTAAACATCTGGCACACAGAATATACTATGGCACGGTGAAAGTATGTTGTTCTCTTCCAAGGATAAGGAAATGAATAAAGGTGATTAATGGGTAAAGAACATGCCTAGTGAGTCATCTCTGAGCTCAAATCTGCTGGAGAAGTGAAGAGATTCTTAGGCATACATTAGGACTGCTTCCCAAGAGAATAAACAATCAATATTGACTTATTCTTGTACCAAACTCTCAAGCTAGTAGATCTTGGTTTTCATCTAGTCTTTCAATAAATGTGCATAGGCTATTTTTTGATGCCTAGTTTACAAAGTATAAGATATGGAAATGATCTGGACATAATCAAAGTTTGGTGGAAGAAACTAAACATAAGATTGGTTTCAACAGGATAAATGTAGAGAGAATGCTTAAAGAAGGAGAAATTATTTCTAGATAGGTGGATGTATTCATACGTTTGTGTGTTTTGTCTGTGAGTGTGTGTGTTTGAGTGTGGGCACTCAAAAGGGAATGCGGAAGAATGTCCAATGATGATCCTTAGCTGGATCTTTAAATATGAGTAGGCAAGGGTAGCAGAAGGTATTTCTAGACAAAATAAACATTGAGGCACACACAAAAAAAGTTGCATTTTGTGGCAGAGGGAGAGTAAAAAGCTTACAGAGACAAGAATGAAGTTATGAGAGGGAACAAGAGTAAAATAGGATTGAAGAAAACAGAAAAGGACTAGTTTGTGGAACATTTTATATAGAGCTAATTATTTTTATCTTCTCCTATACAAAGACCCAGATCCCATAGCTAGCATCTGCTGTAGTCAATCAGAATGACCACTGCAAATGAAATTGACTATAGTTATGAGTCCAAGAATGGACATAGGACCTAAGCCAAGCTACAGAAACTGACCACAATGATGAGTCCAAGGATTGAGAACTTTCTAAACTTGATAGAAGACATTAAAATGACAGATTCAACAAGACTTATAAACTCCAAGCAAAATGAATAAAAAAGATACTATATCTAAGCATATTATGGTCATCTATAGAAAATAAAAGGTAAAGAAAAATATTTTTAAAGAGGCATTAGCAAAAGAAAGGATTACATCCAAAGTAGCAACAATTACATTAACAGCTGACTTCTCTACCAAAAAATGGGGAAGGAGGAGAGCTAAAAGAAAATATATCTAATGTGCTTAAAGAAAAAATATATTAATGTAGAGTTCTCTACCAAAATGAAATATTCTTCAAATGAAGATAAAAGAGAAGTACTTCAGACAAATGAAGTATTTCAGCATAGACCTATATAAATGGAAACATTAAATGAAGTACTTCGTGTAGATCAATAGAAATGGAAGGTTAGAAATAGGAAGAAATAAAGAGCAATAAAAATGATAAATATGTGGGTATCTATATAAAGATTGAAGTTATGAGATTAAAAATTGATACCTTTATCAGTTATATATGAAGAATTAAAATGCAAGACAGCAATGGCATAAACATTGTGACAGTTTGGAATTCTTTTATGAATACAAAAGAGGGAAAGACTATATTTTTGAACTAATACATTCTTGTGGGCTTGTGACCTGTTTGATAGAACAATGTCAGTGAGGTGTGACTCAGGTTGAGTCTCCACTCTCTTGCTGGGTCTGATATAAATGGAGACACAGAGAAAAAGGGAGACATCATATTATATTGATCTTCCTATCTTGCAGGGAAACAGAAGCTCCTAGAAGCTTGAGGAACAAAGGCCCAGGGAAGATGATAGTTCACAGCTGAACTCCGGAAGAGAGTGAAGTAACCAGCCAAGACTGAGAGAGGAGGCCTGGAATGAGACAAACCACATGTCTGGTTGTCCACAACTGAGCTGCAGAAGATGGTAGATTCTAGAGGGGAAGGCAGGGGCCTCAGCAGAGACTGGTGGCCATCTTGCTTCACCATTAGCCAGACAACATGATCAATTGTAACTGACTTTGATGAGAAAGCACCTCTGACGGTGCCTTGACTTGGACATTTCATGGTCTTGGAACTGTAAGCATTTACCCCAAATAAATTTCCCATTTATATAAGCCAACCCATTTCAAGTACTTTACCATTGGCAGCCCTTTGGCAAACTAAAACAAACTTAAAGAGGAGGACAAATTGAGCTAAAATGTTCAACAAGCCTTGTTTTATCAGGGATGAGTTGAGAATACCATTTAATATTAAACTTTGATAAGTAAATATGCATATTGTAAGCTCTAGTTTAGCTGCTAAAAATGTTAAAAGAATGTACAACCCCTAATTGGTGAAAAAAATATTCAATCAATCCAAGCGGTAAAAGGAAAAGAGAAAAGATTTTAAATTTTAAACTGTAGATTTTAAAAACAAAAATTAAATGATTGTAGAGAACAAATGGATTTGGTTTAAAACTTAAAATTGGGGAAACAGACTTTGGCCCAGTGGTTAGGGTGGCCGTCTACCACATGGGAGGTCCGCGGTTCAAGCCCCGGGCCTCCTTGACCCGTGTGGAGCTGGCCCATGCGCAGCGCTGATGCGCGCAAGGAGTGCCGTGCTACACAGAGGTGTCCCCGGCGTAGGGGAGGCCCACGCGCAAGGAGTGCACCCATAAGGAGAGCCGCCCAGCGCAAAGGAGGGAGCAGCCTGCCGAGGAATGGCGCCGCCCACACTTCCCGTGCCGCTGACCACAACAGAAGCGGACAAAGAAACAAGACACAGCAAAAAGACACAGAAAACAGACAACCGGGGGAGGGGAGGGGAGGGGAATTAAATAAATAAAAATAAATCTTTAAAAAAAAAAAAAACACTTAAAATTGAAAAAAAAGCTAGACTGGATTAAAATATTTCAAAAATAAAAGAATTATCTAAACTACAAGGCCATAGAAAAGTCAAAAGCAAAAGAATGGGAAATATATATGTGATTAATATAATATACAAAAGAATGCTGGTATGGCCATATTATATCAGACAAAGAAGTCTGTAAGGCAAAAAGAATTAGTAAAGATAAAGAAGGATACCTCATAATGATAAAAGACTTAATTTACTAGGAGGCTATAAAAATTCTAAATTTGTAGAATTTCAATGAATGCTTCCTTTAAGTGATATTTTAATTAGGAAAATATTCTATACACATTGCTAAACTACTTTACTTAAATTCTGCTAAAAGAATCACATTCTCAATATTTTCACAGGTACCTCTACATCTCATTTCAGAGGACTTGCTTTGAAAAATATTTTTACAAGACAAAATTTGTCAAATATACCATAGGAACAGCAAATGTCTAACAGCAAAGTCAGGCCTTGCCATAGGCATCTCTTGTTTTGGCTTCTTCTCATTTATGTCATTGTATGGTATTGGAACTATAATCTTAAGTACAGCATGTTCTGTGAGTTCCGCGAGTCATTCTAGTGAGTTATTGAATCCAACGGGGTGGTGGGAGGCCTCATAGTTGTAGCCAGTTGGTCAAAGGTGCATGTGGGCTGGGCCCCAGAACCTGTGACAGGTGCCTGGAGGCTTCCACCAGATTGTAGTGGAAGCCCTTAACCTGTGAGGGCTGCCCTAATTTCAGGTAGTTAGACTCAGAAGTGAACTGACTGAGTTACTGCAGTATTTACAGTTGATGTGAGTTGTAGAAGTTGCTGTTGAAGTTTTCAATAACCTCATCATGTCTAATCTCACTTCATTTTATCAGCAAGCATGCTGCTTAATGTCTTTGAGTAGGAGGTATTAAAACATTTTTTGGCAGGAAAGGGTTGAAAAGGAGACATGGATTATTGGTGGTCATTTTTCATATTTAATCACATGTTAAGTGAGTACTTCCTTCACTGCTTGCATCTTACCACTTCTTGATGAGCCCATGACAGAAGCTGGAATTATAAGGTAGAGAGCTGCCAAACCCTTCCCAGCTGATTTTAATCAACAATAATAAGAATTAGTAAAAAACCGAAAAACCAAGGACATATGCTAAACCAAATAGAATGCCAGACCAATAGGTAGACACTGGGACTGTCTTCAGTATAATGGCATAAAAGAAATTATATTTGGTGCCTTATCAACATGCCCAGCTTAGTTATAATCTTCCCTTTTGAGCAACCACCCCAGCTAGCCCTGCCCTGGCACACTGCAACTAGCAAGACCAGCCTTGCCACCTCTATTTTTCACACTGCATAGTTTAAAGTTGCCAACATTCCCAGGATAGTCCTTCTCCTCCTCTCTGGGACACAGTAAAGGTGAAAGTCTGGGACCCATATCTTTTTTCTTCTTCCATCAATCAGTCGGTCCATTGACCCACACCAAAGCCCCAGGGCCCTGTACCGCCATGGTTCTCTGTCTCTTCCTCCAGGCCCTTTGATCTCATAAAGCTGTCCTTTCATGTATTCTCAGCTGTCTGATATCTGTGTTAGTGTCAAAAACAAACAAACAAAAAACTAGGCAAATCAGGGCACAAGGCCAACATCTTTATAATTCAAAGCATTCAATTAAAATCCCAACAGGCTTTTTAATGGTACCTAACAATAATCTTAAAATACATATGGAAATGCTAAAGTTTAAGAAGAACCGAGACATTCTTGAAGAACAATGTAGAAAAACTTGCTTTATTGGGAATCAAGACTTATTATAAAGATACAGTAATTAAGATTTTGTTATATTGGTACAATTATGGAAAGACAGATAAATGGAATGAAGCAGAGCCCAGAAAGAGAATAATTAATATATGAATAGTTGTATTATGAGGAAATTGACACTGCAGATCTATGGGAGAAAGATGCTTTTTATCTAACTTGTAATAGGATGATTGGATATTATCTATATGAAAAAAAAAAAGATCTAAAAAAGCTGGAAGGCAAAACAATAAAACTCCTACAGGAAAATGTATCAACAAATATCAAGAACTAAGTGAAGGGAAAAACTTCCTAAAAGGAAGGAAAAGCACTAGGCATAAAGAAAAAGAGGAATAGATTGAACTACATTGAAATTTAAAACTTCTGTTCATAAAAGTCCACAATAAGAGAGTAAAGAAGCAAGCCAGAAAGTTGGGGAAGATATATGCAACACATGCGATAAAAATTTCCTAACAACTGGAAAAATAAATAAATGAAAGATGACCAATATAATAGAAAAAGGGTCAAGAGCTTTTTAAAAGAACTTACAAAAAGAGAATATCCAAATTGCCAGTAATCAAATGAAAAAGTGTATAAGCTCTTTAGTTATCAGGTAAATGCTAATTAAAACCAGAATGAGCTTTCACTAGACACCCAGTTGATTGGCTAAAATTTTAAAAAGAAAACTGACAATAATAAACATTAGCAAGGCTGTGATGCAGTGAAAGCTCTCTTTTACTGCTGGTGGAAATATAAATTGGTACTGCTTTGGAAAACTATTTTGACAATATATATTAAACTTGCAAACAGATATAACCTAAGACTCAATAATTGCACAAGAATATTTATAGCAGCCTTATCCATAATTATCTCAACCAGAAACAATTCAAATATCCATCAGCAGTAGACTAGATGGTTAAAATGTGGTATATTCATATAATGAAACACGATGCAGTGTTTGAAATGAAACCAATTACAGCTTCTCACAACACCATGCTGGATTCACAAATATGTTATACAAAAGATTGAAAAGAAAGCTGTATGTTTTATACGATTTGTACAGTGTGAAGTTCAAAAAGAGAAGACGCTAGACAAAGTGTTTAGGGAAATTTCTCCACAATGATAAAACTATAAAGAAAAACAAAGACATGATTAATCAAGGCAAAGATAGTGATTGTGTTTAGCAGGGGAGCAATTCAATGGGGTCCCAAAAGAAAGCTCCTAGAGGACGGCCAATATTTTATCCTTGACCTGATGAAGGTTATATCAATCTTTGGGGAGTATGTTTTTGTTTTGTGCACTTGCCTGTATTGTTTGCTATATTTCAAATTTTACTAGAAAGGTAAATTCTATGTAAGAGATTCTTACTCAAACCTCATCTCACGTTATTGTTTGGAGTATAACAAACTTAGCCTTTTTGCCTGTTTTCTTTTCAAGGGTTGCCATAAAAATACTTAAGTTTCAGTAGATGAATTTCTTTTTCCTCAAAGTGTTGTAAATTATGGGCCAATTAGATCTCAAGGCATCTTTATATTATTAAAGCTTTATTTAAGACATGCTTTTTGCCAACACTTTGGTACTTAAAAGGATATTATTGTCAAATAATGCTGCTCCAAGAAAGATTTTTTATTTATTCTGCAACTGCATTTGAAGACCTAACAGAACTTTAGCTTTATTGTATTAATTTAGTCTTTGTATAATAAAGTATAAGATCTGTTATAAATGATTGTATAACAATCAATAATAACTGAAAAATGGTCAAGAGTCTTTAAAAAGGACTTACAAAAAGAGGATATACAAATTCAGTAATAACTAAAAATCAAGCTATAATACTTAAAACTTTGTTGACATTGTATGCTGCTAGTCAACAACACATAAAATTACACAGGAGATATTTAATAATAGTCATTATTTTTTAAAATTTCCTCAACCACTATTACACCAATACAGAAAAATCTAAGAACATCAGTAAATTATGATCATGAGTTTCAGGTAATTTATAATAACACAAAATTTCAGTGAAAGACATGTCCTATTGGCTGAAAAGAGGTTATAGGATTTGATGATTAGGATAATTTAAAGGTGTTTTAGGGTGGTAATTTCAATGCAGTAGTAGAAGTCAGAAAAACTTTAGTTTAAACAGAGTGGAAATCAGTGCAGTGGAAAAGGTATTAATCTCCAAATATCCATTATTCTTTCTTCCTTTAGTAGAAACCCCCCAGATACAGCTAGTTTTGTGGATGCCCCAGTAAGATATTTCTCACCCTTCTTTGCAGTTATGTATGGATAGGTGTCTATATTCTGGCTAATGGGGAGTGTGATATTTGCACCTTCTATGACCACCACACACTCTTCTTCCCTTCCCATGTTTAGAAAAGCTGGCATGATAGTGTAAGCTAGATAAACCATTTTAGACCCCAAGATGGAAGCTAGGTATTAAGAACGGCAAAATAGTAAGATGAAAGAGTTCTGGGTTCCCACCACTGAAACTGTCACCAGTTCGGGACTGGGTGCTTAGGGTAGGGTGTTGCATCAGACAGAAATAAACTCTCTACTATAAGCCACTGCCATTTGAGTCTTCCTTAGAGTAGTGGAAACTGTTCTAATGAGCACTACAAGGACAGACTTCTCTTGAGAAGTTACTTAGTAAGGACGAGAAAGAAATAACAGAAGAATCAGAGAAAGATAATTTTTTTTAGTATGATAGAGATTAAGCATAATCATAGACTGAGACATAAAGAAAAATCCAGTTCTTCATCGAGCAATCAAAAGGAAAGCGGAAGATGCAGTTAATGAATCTATAGTGACAGTACTGATCAGTGGCTGATCAGCAGCCAGGGGTGGTTTAGGGATTGACTATAAAAGGAAACAGGGAAATGTTTTTGAGTTATGAATTGGTTCTATATTTTGTTTGGATGATGGTTACAAAGGTGTATACACTTATTAAACTTATGGAAATATCACCTTAATATGAGTGCTTTTCATTGTATTCAAATTACACCTGAAAGAAGTTGATTTTTTAAAAATACATAAAAAGCCCCCTCCCCCCAAAAATCACAAAATTTCTCAAAACTCAAGGGCCCCAGGGGTTTAACACAATGAACTAACCAATGAATCAACAGAGCACCACATCATTATAGCAATCATAACAATTTTAGACAATCAGATACAGAGAAAAGCCTAAAAATTTTAGAAAGTAAAACAAACACACACACAAAACAGGTCACAGACAAAGGATTAGGAATCAATATGGGATTATATTTCTCTATAGCTACACTGGGAATGTCAAAAAAAATACCTTCAAATGCCAAGAGGCAAAACTTTCAAAATTCTGAGAAAAATATTCTGTTCCCAGCCAAACTGTCAACTGATATTGACACTTTCGGACATGATAGATTAAAAAATATTTACTTTCCAAGCATTCTTTTACTGGAAAATACTGGAGAATGTGCTCCACCAAATGAGAACATAAACCCAAAAGGAGGAAGATACTGATCCTGGAAACTGGGATTACAGCAAGGAGAAGGGCAAAGAATCCCCTAGAATGATGATAAGGCCAAGTCCTAGGACTGTGTGCCTCAGGGATAGAGAGCAACCAGATTGGAGCAGGAGGACAGAGTACTTCAAGAAGGCTATCTCCAAGGGAGAGTAAAACAACTGATGGTTTACCAGATGTCTGACCATACTGAAAAGTGATTTACAGTTCTCTCAAGAAGAATATAGTGCATAAAATTTAAACAAATAAAAACCAGGGCAGTTTTTAACTGCTTATTAAGTACAAAGAAAATGGAAAGATTTATAAGAAAAAGAATGAAATTGTAATGCCCTGGATGGTTCAGTTGTTAGCAACATGTAAAACTGTAAACACAGTACATTAATTTTGCCAAAGATTGTGATTATAACTTTATTCATGGATAGAAAGAAAAGTTTGTGGAGGAAAAATTTGAGAACTAAAACTTCATCTTCCATAGAGAGATGTTAATAGATAATACCTAAAATTAAAAACAGGCCTGCTGTTAAGAAATATAGAGGAAAGTCTTAAATTATAGCCATTGAAGGTATTTGCCTCAGAGAAGTGGATTGAGGGCTGGGGAGGAGAGGAGTACGGGGCTTGCTATTTTTAGTTTATTTTGAAGTACATTTTAACTATGCACACCTGTATCATTTTGAATAAAAAGTTTAAAAACAAAGCACAGTTAATACTGGGACTGAAATCCTATACATATAAAAATGGAAATGCCTGAAACCCAACCCTTTACTATTTTTATTGGTACAAGGAAGATCAGTCAGAAGAGCTGAAGGAAGAGGATACAAGAAAAAAAGGTGGAAAGTCCAACAATGATAACTGGAATTACAATAATCATCTACATTAAGATTTTGCCTGGAGCCTATGCAGTTGTGTGTGGAGAAATAGAAGCTGTCCTTTGGAGATGTTTTATCTCTTTTATGGCCCCTAGTGTATGTAGCGTAAATGAAGTCCTGTAAATAACATGGTGTGTAATGACTAAATCCATAAATACTCATTTGTGGCTAGGAAGGGAGCACAGCGTAGTCAAAAGAGCAAGGATTTGGAGTGAAACTTATCTGAATTCTAATCCTCTTTCCCTTATCAGCATAGTCAGCTCAAACAAGCTACTTCACTAAGCCTGTTTCCTCACAGGTGACATGGAGGTAATAATATCTCCCACACAGAATTGATGTGAGACTCAAATAAGATAGCAAGCATAAAGCCTCAAACTCAGGGACTTGCCCAAAGCCAACTAAAGCTACTTCCCTCTTCTCTTCTTATCCTTCATTGTTTTCCACCATTTTGTAACAAGAAATTTATCCATTATTAAGTCCTAAATAACTGTTGATTGATTACGCACATGCAAACACAAACATATACACACATTCACATGCACACATTCATGCACACATCCCAACTGGGCTCCAACTCTAAATTTCCAAATTCTTCAAAATTCCAAAAAGGTATAAGCGATTTCTTAAAATGGAAGTCAGTGTTTCTCTGCATAACCTTCTCAACAGAAAGGTGTTTTCTTGGATAGTTCCCTTAATACACACTACTAAATTGTAAAATTTACCTTCACTGAAAAGATATGAGACGGAAATGGCTCCTATTGGCCATTAGCAAAATGCATAAAATGCATAAAATGAGATCGGTTAATTCAGGGATAATGAATTAATCTTAAGGGACACTTCAAACTCAAAACTTTGATAGAATCTTACCATTTCAAGGGAATGTCAAAGGATTGAGATTGTACTTACTACGGTCTTGCTTGATTACTTTTTTCTTGTTTACTGTTCCACATTCTTCTGGTTTTTCTAAATTCTTGTTTTAAACCCCAACTTTAAATCCTTCCCTGAAGAGCCTTCCCACCCCCCCAATATTACACAGGAGAAAACAAAGTCATTATCTACAGTTGCATTTTCATTTGAAAATTAATCAAATTCAGAAAATATCTTTTAGGACATTTTGGAAAAACTGTGGTCAGCAATAAGGCAGATGAAAAGAGACCACCTCCTCAAAATAATTCAAAACACAAAGTGAGATAAATTCCCAAAGTACAATACATATCAATCTGAGTGCCACCTTCAGGTGCTACAAAGTTCTGCAGCTTCTATAAAGAGATCACAAGTCATTGAAAGGATTCCTGAATCTGAGATATGACTCAGTTTTTTAAAGATACATTATCACTTTCAATTCTCACAGCAATCCCATGTAGGATAAAAAGTAACAAATTTTGGTCAAGAATTCAAGTTTTAGGTCTTCTAATCCACTAAATTTCAGCGTGGTTTCAGAAGCTAATATTCTGTAAAAACAACAACAATTTAAAAATCCCTCCCTGTGACTCCTTTAACCATTGCTGTATGGCATCTATTTCCCTGGTTAAAATGATACTTGTGAAAATCATCTCACCTGGGCTCCAGCTCAGTAGGTGAGCTCTATTATCTCCACTTCTGTATAGTGCTGGTCATTTTATTTGCTAAACCTTAATTTACAGGGAATAGGAGATTAACATTTTCTGTCCTCAGTACATTCTCTTTTTGCTATGAATTGCATCATGATTTCCATGAAGCACACTCTTTCATATTTGGCCTAAATCTGAGAGCATCCTTCATGTGCTCACTTTTAATATCTCATTTCAAAATTATCTGACAAATGTAGCTAATTTTGTACATCCTATATGTTAAATGCTTTAAGGCAGCCTGAATGAATTAAATTTCTAAAAAGAAAAAAAAAAGGAAAACCTTTGCCCTACATTTTCCATAATTAACTACCATGAGGCTATGGTTAAGTAATGAGACTTTACAGGATTCTGTAAAGTTAATGAATGGCACAGTTAATTATATAAGTATAAAAAATTGAAATCTGTGGCAGCATACTACAGATTACAAACTTAATTTAATTTGGGTTTTCTTATATATGTACATTATTCCTTTTAAAGTCCACACGAAGGGCATGGGGAGCTGCCTACCACCCTAACCATCTGCTACTTTTACTGATCCTCTTATTAGCTTCCTGCATAATCCATCTTTAATCTACATTTTTGTTAGTTTTTAAAAATAAAAGTTATTGGCAATTAGAAAGCTATTATTATTCCTTAAATATCTCAGATATAGTGATATAATATCTGAGATACTTGATTGATCATTAATTACAAAATACAAGATTCTGGTCAAGTAAGTATTGAAGAATTAGGATAAAATTAAATTATAATCCTGTGGTAAAATTGAATTTATTCATAAGGGAATAAAAGTATGTGGACTGCGATAAAATAAGTTTAAATGAGTCAAATATCATAATTTGCTATTGTTCCCATCCTGAAGGAGAATAACACAAGAGGAAATGAGTTTAAGTACAGCATGAACAATTTCAACCAGACAATACATGGATTCCAGACAATGAATCTTTAAAATAGATATCAACAGGATGTGGTAGAATTTGAAAAATAGGCTACACTTACAATACAAGGTGGTTTTTGAGGGTCTTTTCACTTGCAATATTATGTCTTTTATGATGGTTAAACAATGGATGCTTCTTATTCAGCAATTCTTTTAGAGTTCAAAACCCCTTTAAAAACACAACTAGATCTTCCTTTCATGCTGTCAAATTTTTAAGAATGGTTATTTAAACAGCAATGCTTCAACCCCACTCAGCTAGAGTGTACCAGCTACTAAGCAGGAACAAGTGGGGCTGGATTTTCCTCCATCTGAAGTTACAAATGATGAAAGTATTTCCCTCAAAACTGGAAACAGCCCAACTGAAGCTATTAGTAGATGCTAGCTTGGGACAAGCTATTAGTAGATGGGGTGCAGGAAATGCTGCCTTGACTCTATGTCTTTGAGATGGCCACATGGGGGTTAGGATGAGCAAGACACTTAAACCTAACTAGTCAGAAGAATGGGAGAAGTTGAACACAGCTCCAATATCTGCACATATGTGATCACGCTTTTGAAAACTTCTCTGCACAAGTCTGAAGCCTTACATTGCCTTGTTACTAAATAGCATCACAAAAACTACCTTTGGGGTATCCAAAGTTGTAATCTTCTATGTCACTGATGGCTGTCTACCAAAACATTGCCCTCCCATTCCATAGTATGGTGCCAACACTGGGAGGTAACCGTCCAATCATAGACTACTTCTGCTAGCTGCCTTGGATTGTTTTTTCATGTGGCTAGCTCCTGCCAAAGGAATATGAGAAGGGTTTTGTGGCACCTCTGTAAAGAAATATTTAAGAAGCAAGTGGACCTGAGGTAGAGAACACAGAAGCCACAGGAATGAGAAGTCCAAAGGTGGAAATAGTCTGTGTTCCTGAATGATCTCAAGGAAGAAAGCTGCCCGCTAGTGATGAATATCCACAGTGGAATGCAACATGAAATTTTTGAAAAGATTTTTATTTATTAGACTAACTAGAATAATCCTATTTCAACATACTGAATAAGATAAAAGAAAAGTTGATATAAGGAATATTTGTTTTTAATTCCTGGTCATAGAAATGTCAGATAAATGGTTACAAACTTAAAATAGATGGGTTACCCTCATAATTGAAAAGGTATAACAATTGAAAATCATTCCATTAGTCCAAAACATTCAGTAAATCCTATCAGCCAGGTTTTGGTAAGGATTGAAAAGGTGTTGGAATAGGTTGAGACCCCTTCTTGTGATAAATTATCAAGATGAAGGAAAAATTCTTAGCAACCAAGAAACTGAAAGAGATTAAAAGCATAGATGGAGGTGAGAGTAAGAGAAAGGTATAAAGAACAAACATTATTTTTCTAGTCCAGAAAGTGTTAAGCAAGTTTTTCTATCTCAATTTTTTCCTTTTTTGAAATGTACAATATATATTCTGTTTAGTGGTTAAAGGATGATGTCAGATTAAATAACTTTAAAAACTGTTAAGTACTAAGAAAAATAAGGCAAAATAATTGCTAGTAAATTAATCAGAACAGGTCTGAAGACTGAAGAATAATGAAATTATATTAATTTAATTTATCTTTAGATTAGGTTTGGAAGTTAAGGAAATTTGCAATTACACACTTTAATTTAGGAAATAGAAATCAAGAATTAAAATACGAGGTTAGAATTAAGTGGGTGGGAGTGCAATGAAGGAGGAGGTTGTTGGTGTGGGAGGAGTGAGGTAGGCGGGTGGGGTGTATATGGGAACCTCTTATATTTTTTTAATGTAACATTTTTTTGGTGATGTATATATCTTCAAAAAAATACAATTTACAAAAATGATGGGGTGGGGGGTGGGGAGTGGGGTATATGGGAACCTCTTATGTTCTTTATGCTTTTTAATGTAATGTTCTTTGTGATCTATTAACTTTAAAAAAAGTGTAAAAAAAAGAATTAAGTGGGCGGTATATGTAAGAAAGGACCAAGTGGACATTTTAAATCAAGGAATGCATTTTTAAGAGAGTATGAATATTTGGGCAATAAGATTTTGTTTTTCAATATAGGGAGTAGGTCTTTTAAAAAAATAGCTGTTTAATTGTGTATTTTGGGGGTAAATCTTTCCAATTTGCTGAAATAATTATATTAAGCTATTTTAAATAGACTATTTCTCCATAAAGAAAAATGAATAGAGTTGAGATTTTTTAGTTTACAAGTTGAAAGACTTTCTAAATTGTGTTTTGATCTGTTTCTATGAATTTCTATAGCAACGGTCACTGCAGTTTTAGGTTCTCAGACAAAGCTATTACAAAATTTGGAAAATCTTTCTGCAAATGAAAATTTTCACTCTGTACAGGTATTAGATATGGAAGAAAGTGAGGGGAAAAAAGGATACAATTTTTAAGAACTGCTTAAATTTCACCTTGGGAAAATATTTTCAGATACTCCAAAAAGGTCACAAAGTACTGAGATGTGGTAGAGAAACAGCTTATTTACATGGATTCTTTGAGGCAATTCATGTAGCTTGGCTTTACATGAGGAATGCCAAGCATTTTCCTCTCTTGCCTGATGACTTCAAGAGTCTACCTGAGGTATCAAACTGGCTCACTAGTGACCTCAGTTTTGATCTGAACAGGATGAGCATGAAGGGCCTCTACCTTGGAAGTTATTAACTCAGTCTCTTGTTGATTCTCCCTGTCTTCCCCCATATGTAAGTTACCTATGCCAAGGCTTTGCTGGCTGCAGACTAAGCCATGTTGCACAAAAATATTTGTATTACGCTCTTGGAACCTGCATTTTAACTTATCTTCATTTCACTATGCGTGAAGCCCATTCTGCTGCTTAGCCCTACCCAAATTTCCTTATTTCTACCACAAGCTGTTTGCCTGGTGTCTTAGTTTCCAGCTACTAAAGCAAATGCCATACAATGGGTTGCCTTATCAAAAGAAACTTACTGACTTATAGTTTCAGAAGTTAGAAGGCCTGTTTCCTCCCCAGATGTGCAGTGTTCTGGCTGGTAATTCCTTGCATTCCTTGGCTTCCTTGCCTTTCCTTTCTCTTGGGGTTCTGTTGGCTTCTGCTTGTTCTCCTGTCTTCATAAAGCCTCTCTCAGTAGTATTAAGGCCCAACCTCATTCAACTGGGCCACACCTTAACTAAAAAGAGCATCTTCAAAAGTTCCTCTTTACAAAGGGTTCATACCCGCAAGAGTGGGTTAAGACAAACACGATGCTGTTTTTCCTGGTGTACGTAGCTCAGCACCTACCATACCTGGTCTCTGGTCTCTAATGCTCGTCATCTCTGCTGTGCACTGAGGACACCTGATACACAGCAGCCAGCCTCTGCCCCTTGTGTCTATTATTCCACAAAGCCCTCACTCCATCCTGGGGCCATTCTTTCTGTGCCTTGGTTAGGTGGCTGCCTTCTGATACCTGGTACTGCAACTTAAATAAACTGGGAATTACAAGGTTCAAAGGAGGAACACTAGACAGGTTCTGACATTTTTTAAATACTCAAATCAGATCAATCCCCTTTTTATTTAGAAATCTAAAGAGATAACAACAAATAACAGTAAGATAATAATAGGCAGTATCATTCTTACTAATTAGAAAAGTAAAGTTTCAGGATTTTTTTTTTAATTTAAAGGAAAACATTAATAAAAACAGCATTTAAATATTTCAATTCACTACAAAGAAAAGAAAAAATAGATCCTAAGGGTAAAGAAATAAATCTCAAGAAAGCATGGACCATAGAAATATAAACAAGATGACTGAAGTGTGAAATGATGTTTTACTCTTTGAACTAAAATCCTTAATATTTCATATAGCATTGGCTCACAAATTCTATTTCTAAGTATTTATTTTACAAAAATAATTATTGATGTCTCAAAGGCTTGTCTACAAGGTTATTTACTCCAGTTTTTTACCTATGCAAAAATGAAAATAATGTAAATGGCCAAAGGGACTGATTAAAAAATTATGATAAAGCGATAAAGTAGACTATTGTCTACCATTAAAAATATTTCAATAAACTATATGAAATAATAGGAAATTTTTAGAACATTTTATCAAGTAGGCCAAAAAAATTCGTATTTAGAATAATTATTTTGCTTCATAAGTAAATATATATGTATACATATATATAAATTTAAAAGTATATATCTGGGATGGGGTAAAGGAGATTGCTGATTTATAATTAACTAATCCATAATTATTAATTATTCTGCAAGAAACACATTTTTACTTTTGCAATAAAAGTAAATACAATCTCATATAAGGTTAAAAATATTTATTGGAGGTAAACTTAAAGGAAAATGACAGAAAATTTTGAAAATGCAAAGAGGAGGAAGAGCTTAGAGGCAAATAAAAACAGAGTAATCAGATATAAAGCCATCACTTTCACAAAAAACTTAGATGAATTAAGAAACATTTAATAATACATCATCTTTTTATTTTATTACAGAAAATATTTTGATACATTAAATGAAAAAATAAGATACTTAATGGTATGTATATCATAAATCCAATTAACAAATCATGCAATAGATATTATATATTGCATTAAACTGATATATTAAGTGCGTACATAACAAAATTTTATATGATTATATTAGGTAAACACATATGTATATTTGTGAAACACACTTTAAGAAAAAAGACTGAAAGAAATAAAGCAAATATTTATGAGTTTCTGGGTAATTCAATTATAAGTGACTTTTAAAAATTTCCAGAGCATGTTTTCATAATTTAATGCACATTTATTGTTTTTATAATCATTTTCTGGTAATATATGAGAGAAGATTGGAAGAGGGGAAGTAATAAAAAAGGAAACTCAAAAAAGTTAGCCTTTTCTTCTGTTTCTTTAAAATGAATTTGTTGGGAAGTGGACTTGACCCAGTGGTTAGGGCATCTGTCTACCACATGGGAGGTCTGCAGTTCAAACCCCGGGCCTCTTTGACCTGTGTGGAGCTGGTCCATGGGAGGGCTGATGCGCACAAGGATTGCCCTGCCATGCAGGGGTGTCCCCGCTTAGCGAAGTCCCACGTGCAAGGAGTGCGCTCCGAAAGGAGAGACGCCCAGCACGAAAGAAAATGCAGCCTGCCCAGGAATGGTGCTGCACACACGGAGAACTGACGCAACAAGATGATGCAACAAAAAGAGACACAGATTCCCGTGCCACTGACAACAAAAGAAGCGGACAAAAAAGAACACGCAGCAAATGGACACAGAGAGCAGACAACTGAGGGAAGAAGAGAGAAATTAAAAAAAAAAGAGAGAGAATTTGTTAGAATACTTGCACAGAGCCTAGAAACACAGGGAATGATGATATTTTTTTCAAAATAAAATCAATTACATGAATTTCCTCTTTCTAGTATTTCTGAGGTCGTTCTATGATCCAGCCCATGGAAATAAAAAGTTTTAACATGGCATAAATGTTCTTGTGTGTGTGCTTCTAGCTACAATTTATTAATGTCCAATGACATCATCAACACTGGCTTTGGGAACAAAAGGGTAAAGACAAGTGCCATCTATCAACCTTTTAATTTGCTAAAATCCCTTAATGAGGACTAATAGCCTTTAATATTCCTTTGCTCAATAAATAAACCCGTTTATATGAATGGAAGGTCAATGCAGCCCAAGACTATTTTAAGCTATTTGGTCAGGTTTTAATGATTGTTAGTGTTCAATTGCTATAAATACACACACAAAAAACCCACCCACCCATATTTTTAAATGTGGATTTTATAAATAAAGGAAGTCATTGAAATGTCATCTATTTATCAAAATCTGTCTTCCTTAGGCTGCATCAATCATTGTGGTCTAGCTTTTGGCAGCCTAAATTCTGGGACAGTGCTGACCATATTGACAGCATAACAGGTTCAGAACCACCATCATGGGACCATCAGCAAGCCTTATGGCCTAAAACCATGAATGGAGAGAGCTCTTGGAACCTTCCCTGGCCCTTGCTGTGTTTGTCCAATCTTCATGATCTGGCTCGCTCTTGTTTCCTATCTGTACTCCAGTTATCTCTCTAAAGTCTGACCAAAACGCCAACCATTTGCCCAGCACCCCAGCACCTACATATTTCAGGCTGCATCCATGTGTACCTCTTGATGCTGATGGAGTCTGGATCCACAAAGTGCAAACCTCTGTCCAAGAACAAGGTTTCAGAGTGGATGATCAAAGTAAAGACTTGGATATAGAAGCAGAATTCAGGCATTAACTGCAGTGATTATCATTCAAGGTTAACTCTTTGTCATATAAAAGCTGGAAGCGTAGCTAATTAGGCACCTGGTCAGGGCCAGGGAAACAGCAAGACTACCTTATTGTAAACTTATCTGAAATGCTGATCTAAGCCTTTTTCAATTTCACCTGACAAGGAAGATTAACTTCAGAGCAATAGATGAGGAAGAGAATATAAATTGAGGTGAAAACACCAATGCTTTGGGGATTGGATACATGTCATATGGACAGAAAGTCGGAAGGTCATTACAACCACCTCTTCTCTTGAGTCATATAAATCCATCCAAAGGACTGCTGGCCCGCCAAACTCCCTAAAGTGCAGTTATGATCATCAGCCAATTTCTCTCTCAAAGCTGATGAATGGATTACAGAATTACGTTCACTCTTTTCACACATCATCAAATAATCCAACTTCCTTTTGCAGATTTATCCCAATATTTTCCATATATATTTAGTGCTCCATCAAAACAGACTGAAACACACTCTGCATTTTCCTCCCTCTGTGTATCTGCTCTTACAATTTCTTCTTCCTGGCAACCCCTCCCATTTCATAAACCCATTGCATCACTACCAACCTACGATGGTTAGGCTAATGTGTCAACTTGGCCAGGTAACGGTACCCGGTTTAGTTAAGCAAGCATTGGGCTAATTGTGATACAAGCATGTTTATGGACTTTAGTCACCAGTGGGTTTACTGCATAGATAGCTGATTACATCTACATCAACCAGAGAGATTACTGTCAGCAATAATGATGCTTTATCCAATCAGTTGAATGCCTTAAAAGGGGAAGTCATTTCAGCATTCAGGGAAAATTTCCAGCTCATCTTTGGACAGCCAACGTCTCCTGGAAACTCATCAAGGTCCTTCACTGGACTTTCATCGGAGCCCCTGGTTTGCAGTCTGCCTGTGGAACCTGGACTTGTGCATCCCCATGGTCACGTGAGAGACTCTTACAAAATCTCATACTATGCACAGATATTTCCTGTTGCTTCTGTTTCCCTAGAGAACCCCAGCTAGTACATCATCCTTCAAGGCCTATCTGCAATGCCACTGGGTAGAATATGTGGGTCCAGGAACCAAGGAACGAAAAGATGAGTGGTCCTGCTTACTACCATTGCCAGTGACTCACTTGGGAAATTTTGACTCACCATCCTCATAATTTTAGACTCTGTGGGTTTAGATTTCCTTATTCCTAGAGGGATTATTTCAACCAACAGACACAGTAAAAGTCCTATTAACCATTTCTAAATTTACATTTTATGAGGTATAATTTATATATTACAAATTTACCATTTTAATGTACAATCCTATGGTTTTGACAAATGCATATAACTTAATAACCACAACCAAGTAAAGATAAAATGCAACAAAATATTTCCTCATGTTCCTTTGTAGTTAATTCCTACTCCCACCCCCAATACCTAGCAACTACTGATCTGTTTTCTGTTCTTACAGTTTTGCCTTTTCCAGCATGGAATCATAAGTTATGTAACTTATGTCTAGTTTATTTCACAATGTGTGTTTGTATGTATCAAGAGTTCATTCCTTTTTTTTTTTTTTTGCTAAGCAGTATTCTATTTTATGGTTTTACCACAGTTTATTTATTCATCCATTCACCAAATATAGGACATTTGCAGAGCTACCTTTTTTTTGGCTATTTTTAATAAAGTTTCCAGGAACATTCATGTCCGCATTTTTATACATGTATGTATAGGCATAAATTTTATCTCTCTTGAGTAAATATCTAGGAGAGGGATTGCTAGGTCATATGAGAATTGTAAATTACTTTTACAAGTTTTGTACCTTTATAAGTGTTGTGTTATACCTTTACAAGAATCACAAAAGTGCTGCACCTTTACAAGAAACTTCTGAACTCTTCTCCCAAAAGGCTGTTCAATTTTGCATTCTAGCATTGAATGAGGATACCAGTTGCTCTGGATTCTTACCAGTCCTGCTAAAATCATTGTGTGTGTTTTTTGTTTTTTGTGTTTTTTGCCTTTTCTTCTGAAAAATTTTAGTATGTATGTAGTGGTATATAATTGTGGTTTTAATGTGGTTTTCCCTATTGTTAACGTTGTTGAGCATCTTTTCATGTACTTATTTTCTGTTCCATAAATCTCCTTTGTGAAGTGCCTGGTCAAATCTTTTGCTTTTTATTGGATTGTTTCATTTTCTTATTGTGTTTTTAGAGGTTTTTTAAAAATTTTTTATTCTAGATCCAAATCTTTTATCAGATAAGATAAAAGTGTTCTGGAAATATTTTTCTCCAAGTCTTTGGCCTATTTTTCAATCTCTTAACAATGCCTTTTGAAGAGCAAAAGTCTCTAATTTTGATAAACTCTAATTTATAATTTTTTGTATAGATTACACTGTTGGTGTCATCATGAAGAGGTTACTCAATGGGACAGAGAATAATACCCTCTCACCCTGAAGATCCAGCTGGGCATTTCTTTGTACTCTCTTGCTCAACATTGATGGTAAATGGGTAAATGCAATGGTGTATCTTGACCTAAAAAGTTCAGGATAATCCAGGACTTAGACTTCTAATCAAAATGTGGATTTGCATCAGCCTACTAGGTAAGCCGCCTAGACCAGCAGAGGTTCCAGCTGAGAGTAAGGGTGATCTAGAATGGGTACAAGATGAGGGATCATGACCATCAGTTGCAGCCTCAAGTCCTGCATCAGGGGCAGGGGCTTAATTTGGTTAGACTAAATTTCCTTGCATATATTTCCCTAGAAAAAAAAATCAGCCATTGTCCAGGAGAAGCTCTTCCTAGAAGAGGTGAGTTAATACATGGAACAAGTGAATCTGGGTTGGGCAAGAGAAGGACTGTGGTGTAGCCATTCCCTGAGACACTCCCAACCAAGGCATGCATTTCCCTAGTTCACAGGAGTCATGGCTGCTAACAGCTCACAGCTGAATCTCTCACTGGGCATGGCCCTCAGTAGATGGGAGTTGCCTCACCTGAAGTTATACTTCCAACCTGGAAAGCCTGCTTCCAATGACTGGGCTGGACCTTTAGTCTGATTTTGGGACAACTCTGAAGGGCCACACCAATTCCAGACCTTTCCACATGAGATCTCCAATCTTTTCCATATGTCCATAATGTGTGCATATATATATTATTTATCACAAAGATATCATATATATAAATATACAAATATATACATATCCTAGTTCCCCATTTACAGGTCTCTGTTGCAATTGCATTTCATTCCAACTTCTCCCTCTGCCCTCCCTGCTTCTCTGACATTTTTGTAGGAGTTATTTCCAAGACTACTTGCCAATAACACACCTAAATGTAAACCTTCTCAGAATATGTTTCCAAGGAAATTTGACTTAAGAGGTACCTGTGTGTGCTCCATCCCTATATTTCCTCTGTCTGATGTGCTGTCCAGTTATACGTAGTCTTGAAAGTTCCTCAGGTATTTTAGGATTTGCACTCCTAGTTGAAAACCAATGTGGATTAAGTTTTGACAGCATCACTTTAATCCTCTAGGCCTCAGTAATTTATATTCAAAATGTAGATGTTGGACTAGGTATATCCCTTAGGTTTCTTCTGGCTTTGAAGTCTTCGATCCTGGAATGCATTGCTCCAAATAAAGAAGGCTAGCTATTAATAAAAGAGAGATCAACATTTAACATAAGAATATATAAAATGGGTTAGTGAGAGGAAATGTACATGCCATGTCCATTCATCAGATAAATTTATAATCTGTATTTAGAATTGGAAAGAATGTTAAACGCCTGTCCCCAAATGGCTTCATTTTTTTTTAAAGATTTATTTATTTCTCTCCCCCCCCACCCCAGTTGTCTGTTCTCTGTGTCTATTTGCTGCATCTTCTTCTTTGTCCACTTCTGTTGTTATCAGCAGCATAGGAATCTGTGTTTCTTTTAGTTGTGTCATCTTGTTGTGTCAGCTCTCCGTGTGAGTGGTGCCATTCTTGTGCAGGTTGCACTTTCTTTCGTGCTGGGCGGCTCTCCTTATGGGGCGCACTCCTTGTGCATGGGGCTCCCCTATGCAGGGGACACCCCTGGGTGGCAGGGCACTCCTTGCACGCATCAGCACTGAGCATGGGCCGGCTGCACACAGGTCAAGGAGGCCCGGGGTTTGAACCGTGGACCTTCCATGTGATAGACGGACGCCCTAACCACTGGGCCAAGTCTGCTTCCCAAATGGCTTCATTTTATACCTGAGAAAACTATCTGAAGTTAGACTAGCCTTGGAGAATTTGGCAAGTTGAACATCTCAGTCCCTCAAGCATTTGTTATTTCCTTTAGTTGTGAAATGAGGAATTGCATTGAAAGTACCTGAGAAATCTTCTCAAGAGACATTAAGTTATCTTGTCTATCTTCAACAATTCTTTTCAACAGTGAGGCTGAGATAGTTGCCTACTGTTTTAAGAGAGAGAGGGAAAAAGAGTTTAAGGAAGAAATAATTTCCTTATCAATAAAAAACAGGTTCCCTTTCATCTTCAACTTATTTTTAGCTTTTAATACGGCCTGCCACTAAAACAATCAGATACCTCCATCCCTAGACCAGAAATGCCTCAGGGCCAGTCACTGGGGTGGAAGGACAGGAAGTGGAGAAGAGCTTTTATCTGCTTTACATATTGCTTACATATTACACTTCAGTATAAGATTTCCTGGACAAAGGGTCCTGCTGCTTTAGCTACTTGGGAAAACATCTATCAAGAACCCAAAGGCTTGATAAGATGTCTAATATGCTTCCTTTGAAGCAGAAGTCCTAATGTGGTTAGTATAGTACCCTAAGGGTTCTTGGAAAATTGTGGGGCTATTTTTTTGCCCTCTGGTAAAGTCCTGTGCAAGTATTTGCCTCGTGTAATACATATTATTTTATGACTTGTTACTTTTCATTTCTGTGTTTATGATTGTAGATTGATTTTTTTAAAATTATGTATGTTGGTAGGTGGCATTACTTCTGTATTTTACTCCAGAAGAGTAAAGCAGTCATTGCAATATAGTTGTTCTAGAAAGGCTAGGAAGCACTAATTAAAATATATTTTATTGTGTTCATGTGTGGCTGCAGGTGTTTAAGCACAGACAATCTTCTTCTGTAGCACCACTGCATCCCATACAGAGGTCTGAACTCTGGAAGATGAAGACTTTACAAACCCTCATCAAGCAGAAAGCACTAATCTATAGGAGAACATCTGATGCTATCTATTTAGGATTCAATCCTTATCTAGGAAAACGTTAAAAATCACCCTCATTGTACCAAGAAAACTCCTCAAAGTCAATGAAGTGACTAATGAAAGAGTTGTAGATCCTTCAACAGTACTCCCTGTGTAAGTACACTTAAAAAAATAGATATATCATGGTATTATCCAAACATAGAAACTTGAGCAATTAAAATTTAGAGATGGGTGGTAACAC
This sequence comes from Dasypus novemcinctus, assembly GCF_030445035.2. Lineage (NCBI taxonomy): Eukaryota > Metazoa > Chordata > Mammalia > Cingulata > Dasypodidae > Dasypus > Dasypus novemcinctus. The sequence goes on along the minus strand of NC_080673.1, from coordinate 51,088,283 downwards.
TTTATGAAGATACAGGTTCTCTTCTATCGATCCCATTTCCATGTTAGCAATGGCCAAGCTGCCTGGCTTCAGCTAGGCTATGCTTCATACAGTTAAGTTCTGGTTTGAAGCTGTGACATCCTGAAGCACAAACCTAATTACAGGTCTTAGTTGGTGAATTCAAACTAGATTTGCTTATTTTTAGACTACTTTTACAATGGCATTTTAACATAAAAAACTCAAACCACATATTCCTATTAATTTGATTTCCTCATTTTGAGCCAGGAATCCCAGCCAAGAGATCAACAGGAAAGCAAATCAAAATAATTCATAGCTACAATGCATTCCAAAATTACCTAATCCATGCCAAATCCTACTGCCTGTTCTTACCTAGCACATCCCCCGAGGGAAGCACTTCAACTAACATGATCATTTGTGTTAAGTTTGCTTCCAAATTAAAAAGGCATTTAGCTCCCCCTATAAAGTAGCTACTGCTAAACAACCCAAAAATCTTTATTTATAGCTGGCTATTCATCTCTAAATAACCATGAAAAATAAGAAGATGGAAAATTGTGGAGCCAAAAGCTTCTGCTTGACATTAAACAGTTTCCAGCAAGTGCATATTTAAGTCTCTTTACTCAACAAGCTACCTGCGTTCTATTTAGGAATTAAAATCACTCACAAAAGAGCCCTTTTGTACTAATTATTTTTATTAGAGATGTGCTCATTCATCAATAACAGTTCTAGAAGTGGCCATGGTGGCTGCTGGTGGTAGGGAGTGGGAGGAAGAGATGTGATGTGGGGGCATTTTCGGGACTTGGATTTGTCCTGGGTGGTGCTGCGGAGACAGTTACTGGACATTGTACGTCCTCCCATGGTCCACTGGGTGGACTGTGGGAGAGTGTGGGCTATGGTGTGGACCATGGACCATGAGGTGCAACGGTGCTCAGAGATGTATTCACCAAATGCAATGAATGTCTCATGATGATGGAGGAGGTTGTTGTTATTGGGGGGGGGGGGGTTATATGGGGACCTCATTTTTTTTAATGTAACATTAAAAAAATAAAGACAAAAAAATTTAAAAAACAAACAAAAACAGTTCTAGAATTGGGCTGCTAATACTAGAAATGTCCCCTCAACCTTCTTCCTGTATCCGTCTCCCAGGCATCACAATTGGGATTCAGGCTTAAGTCTCGGGAGAAGTTCTTAAACTACCAGGGAAAGCTCCAGATGACTGAGGTGGCTGTGGTCCCTTCCCTCTCTCATGTGTACTTTAGCCCTCCAGGAGACGTACGAGTACCAGACGGGTGTTGATATATTCACACAACACAAAAGAGCCAGATACTCTTCACAGACATTTGTGGGAATCAGAAAAACATCATTTCCTCTTTAACATATTCTTGAGCAAATCCATCCTCAGGAACTAGGGAGAATAATCCTGTCCAGCTCCAAAGCTCTACATGTAATACAGAAAGGCTCCTGGACTGAACTATTTTTCATTCAAGTATCTATACAATGTGTGTCATTATATTATGTTAGGATGCATGCAGAAAATACCACTTTCTCGTAGGTTTATTTAGTACTTGCTCTTATTGGTCGTAATACATGGCCCTTTGAAGTGTCCAAAGCACATATTTATGCTAGCAACATTTTTTTAACCTCCGCAGTCTTTTAATGAGCCATGACTCTGAAGTCAATGCCCTCTCTTTATATCCCCATTATTGTGTGAAAAAGAGAAACATCCTGTTCAGAGCAACTGATTTCACTTAACCTGGGGATGCCAGCATCAAGTGTCAGAATAAATACGGAAGAGCTGCCAAACCAAACCTGACTTCACGAGGTTCTAAATGCAATTGAATTGTGAGATAAAAAAGCATTTCAGACAAGTGTACCCCTTCCTCCTCCTCTGTTGCAGACATAATTAATTAGCTGCCTTTGTCTACTGGGTAAAGCTGAAGGAAAAGGAGATTAAAGAGGCAGAAAAGGTCAGGTATCCAAACCTTAATATGAGAGAGTGAATTTCCAAGTGTCTTTAATTTTGGCAGTAAAGTAAACATCTGGATAATGGAAGTTCAAGAAAGAAATTAAAAAAACAAGGAAATAAGAAGTCTTTTCAAGGAGGTAGATGCCCACAATGCCAAAGAAATGAAAGTTGTTGATAATGGAAGGAAAAAAATTACAACTATGGAAAGATTTACAAGAGGCAAAGACAGGTAATTTGTTCTAATGTCATTTTTTAATCTGCCTTGAAATTTCTTAAAATTCAACATAACAAATTGTACTGTATGGCATTTTACTGCTCCCTGTATATTCAATCTTAATAAATAGACTGGCAGATATTGCTGTCTATACTTTATGATATTTCATCATTTATAATTATCCCAAATGCAGAAACGACTCAAAAATTCAACTGTAAAGAGCACTATTTTTTCTGCTCAATGTGCAATTTAGTTTTAATATGCACCTTTGGGAGATAAAGTATTCTCTATTGTTCTATAGCTCTGTGAGTTTTTAGCCTTCTCCTTGTAGTAAAATTATTTCATCTGCTTCTGACATTTGAAAACAAATGTTGTAATGATGTGGAAAATGATGTTACAAGAACTTAATTTATTCTATCAATTTTCACAACTTCTCTAGTTTTCCTGATACCTTTCCCCCCCTAGAGAATATTTAATGTAATTACTTGGCCAAAAAAAGCAAACAAACCACTCATCTTTCTCTCTCTCTCTCTCTCTCTTTTTCTCTCTCTCCCTCCCTCCTCACTCTCTTTCTTTAGTTATAAAGCAATTCCAATCCAATTTAACCTTGAAAAGAGATAGTAAAAAAAAAAGACCCTTTTTAAAAAAAAGCTGTAGGTACAATATGTAACAAATACAGTTATAATTATCTTTAAAAGTCACTAAATTATATCACTGATAAAACAATTCTAATCTTCTATTTTTCATTAAAATAGCATCACTAGGTCATCTATAATAATTCCTACTGAAAACAGACTGCCACTTTCATGCAATGGCAAAACTGAGATGATATGCAGAGCAATTCTCAGAAGAAGAGCTTACGCAACTAGATAACTGGATTGCTCTGACACCTATATGCACCCTGCTTGCTTAAAAATAATAACCGCCTCATTTAACAAATCAGGATTCAATAATAGATGAAAATTAAACATTGCAATCATTTACTCAACAAAACCAGTGACTTATTTTATTGAATGTTAAATAAAACTAAAATTTTATTACCAAGATAAATAATCCACTCTGCTGAGGGAAATGTATACTAATTTTATGTTAGATGAGAAGTTCAAATTAGTATGGTCAATTCACTATTTTTAACTATCTTAGTATACAAAGATATGACTTATTTTATTTACTCTGCAACAGCCTTATTCAGACAAAATAATCAAAATAACCATATTATGGAGTTATATTTTGATTCTGTAGGCAAATAAACATGATTTAGAAGGAGGAAATAAATTCTTGACATAAAGAAATTGGTACAATGTACCAATTCATGCTAAAATACTGTTTTCATGAAATACATGAAATATAGGGAAGTACAAGATGATGAAATTTTATGTTGGGTAGTTTTAAGTAGGAGAAGAAATGATCAGACTTCTGACATAAAAAGACCAGTTTAAAACTTTTGTGAACATTTTAAATATTTAATGTTTGAATAGGAACAAAATTTACTGCATTGCTTCTAAATGAAATCTACCTTTATCAGCACTATCTTTTGTGCATGTTTATCCAATATTGATTTTCCCTTCCAATAGCATCTAATATTATGCTTTGCACAGAAATGGCAATAAATATTTGTTGAATTAAATTATACACATAGATATTTTTATCAAGAAAATGCCAATAACTTGAATATCCTGGAGCTGCTCCATCTTACCTAGGTTCATAATCAGTAAAGATAGTTTAAGATCCAGCTGTTACCCATTCCAAGGTAGAAGATTTAAGAGAAACTCAGATTCATCAACATTGAATCAATAATTCATTACTCATTATGCTTAGCTTTTTCAGGAATAAAAAAGTAGTATGGGTATTAATAATTTTTGTCTTTTCATTTTTCTTAAAATTATTTTGAAGGTGACAAGAGAAAAGTGTTACTTTTATACTTTTATCATTATCCTAAAGATATTTGCAAAGGTCTCTAGTGAAAACACACCCCCAAAATCAACAATGAATTTGTAAATTATGCATGAGAATACTTTTGCTATAAGATTGAATCCTGAGCATTTGGAGGTCAGGATGACTTGAAGTTCAGCATAATACAGTCCATATAAATAACTTCTTACTAATTCTTCAGTTTTTTCCCTTCCTAAAAGATAGATATTTTTTGGCTGAAAAGACATATGGTCCCATGTCAGGGAATTGGCCCATATCCAATATTGAGCTGGCACTCCAGTTTTAATAGGATATTGCATAGTTTACATCTCTAGAGCAGTGGTACTGGTTCATCCCTCCAGTTTTAAGAATGTTGGTCGTGTCTTTCCTATGTGCAGAAAAAGGCGATTTTTTAAGAGAGAAGTTGCATGCTCTTATGTTAAGCAAAATCTGTACAGTAATGAGAGTATCTGATCCCATTCAGTTGCTGCTTGCAGACAAACCCTTTGTCTGCCTCAGGGAGAGTGTGGATGGAGGGGAAGGGCAGCTGGGTCACACTGTGGCCTGGCTTTGGAGCACAAGGTGGGACTAAGAAGATTCTCAACATTCCCACTCTAAAATGCTGTTAAAATGTTTCCTTACCTGTCTGGCTCAGTGTCTTGTCTTTGATATCGAAATCTGGAACCATATCTGTGAAGAAGAGCACTGGATGTGGATTGGTATTTCAATGTGTTGGATGATGATTTTTGAAGCATTTCTACTTGTGATTGTCATGAATTACTTGGTTATGTCACATATATTTTATTGTCATCACTCTGTGCCTATATTGGGCTTCATTTCATGGATATGGGAATTTTAGCATTTAAAGCTCAATAGAAGTTCTTTTAGCAGAAGGGATTGGAACATGTAGATAGTAAGGAAATCAATTAAAGTGATGAATCAAAGATGATATATTTGACTTAAATCATTTCCTTTTAACTTAAAATACAGACAAACACATATTTGACAATATTCTGAGGTTGATAAAAGGCCTTTTTTGGGAGTATCGTTCCCCTAATTTGGTGGAGAGCAGTGTCTTTCATACGTAACACACAACCATGATGCATCATTTCTACTTGGCTATCTTTAAAGTTAATTAAGAGTTTAGAGATATTTACAAAACAGTCTGATATAAAATAAATCTAGATTTTTACAACTGCCCCTTGATCTATTAAAGTTGTCTTGCTACCATCAATTTTGGCAGTACTTCTTTCCAAAAGTTTCAAATTAATTTTCATAAAAGATCAATTCTCTTTATTTCTGAATCCATATTTTATCAATTTTCAGAGTCTTAATTTGATTATTTAATGATTATAACACCCAATTCCTAACCAAAGAGAGTGTAATACTTTAGAGGGGGAAAGTATTTTCCCTATTGAAAGTCGGTAAAAACTATTCCTTCAGATTATTGGCATATGAAGTTAAAGAAATCTACCTCCCAGGAACTCAGACTTTATGGTGCTGAGACAGACAACGAATAGAAATGTAGCATTTCATCCTTAAAAGGGAGAGTGTTCTATTTTGGAAGTTTGATGTTACCAAAAAATATTTAATAGAAAGTAACTTTGATTTCCACATCAATCAGTACAGAGCGGAAGAAAGTCTAAAAACAAGAGCACTTTAGCTTCATGGAGCAGTAAGAGAGAATGTATTGTATAATAAATGCATTGTAAGGATTATATGTTTGTATAGACACATATACCTATGTGATGATCAGAAAACTTCAAGAATTTCTCTATTAGAATTTGAGACAGATAATTTTCTAGATAAGTGAAAGTTAATAACCACAATGCTTTTCTTATTTACTTTTTGGCTTTAGTAACACTGCCTTTGAAATTCTAAGACATCTTTAATAGCATGCATGCATATTCGATGCTCAAGCAGCCCCCTACACATAAATGCTGTAGCCCTGGAAGAAAAAGACATCTTTTCGCATGTATATTGTTTTGTGTCTGTGGTAGGGGGTAGAGGTAGTAGTAGATTTGTTTTACTAAAACTTGTGTAAAGCACTGGGAGGACAAGGCAGTGGGACATATGACAATTCCAGAGAGTAGGAAAACTTTCCCCATCAGGGAAGCTTTGGACAGCTCTAGTGCACAGAATCAACACAGTGATTTCAACACAGCAAGCCAGCCTGCATGTGTGAGACAAAGATAAAGAACATGGTATTGGGCTTTGGTGGCTTCCAAGGGGCATGAATGAAGCAAGTTCTAGAGGAGAAAAATGCTATCTACCACTTGGAAACTGACAATACGACTTAGATTCATACAAGACAAACTCATGGCTTCCAATTTTGGGAAAGGATCCAGATAAATGCCTTCTTTTTCAAGTTATTGTGACTCTAGGTTTTACTCTCCTGGCTGGGAGAACTTGGAGAAATATGAACTACACATGTTAAACCAACCAACAAGTCTTAATACAATCTTTTAAGTACTACCACAGGGAGGGTGATGGGGAAAAAGAGGATTATCAAAACCATTCTTTTGGGGAAAGGGAGAAAAAATCTGTGAACACTTTAAGGAGGAACTGGTATTTGAGTTGAGTCAGAAAAAGTGAGTATACACTTACCAGACAGGAAAGATGGACCTTCGAAGTAAACACACAGAGACATAAGAAAACATGGTGTGTTCCAGGACTAGCTGTTATTTTGGGAGATTAAGCATAGGATGTATATGAAGATAGAGTGGCTTGTCCTCTGCAAAATTCCTTCAATTTGTATATGTAATAATTAATAATAAAACTTCCTTTGGGATATTTGTGATTAGCATACTTGCAAATGGATGAATTGGTGCCAGTCAAACAGGCTGCTCCGTAGATAGATCCGCCCAAGATTCTAGATGGGTTTTGTGAAGCAATACAAACCAGATGTTCTTATAAGGCAATTTAAGCTTTCATGAGTGTCTCAGCCAAAAAAGATTGCGCAGGGATGAATTTCAGCAGGCACTCAAGGTATTAAGGGCAAGAATGTTAATATAATTTGTCTAAGAACATATATAATTGGTTGTTTGCAGAGCAAAGAGTATGACTATGTTCTCAGACTAAGAGATTAATCAAAATTAATATTGTAAAGTCTACTATAAAAACCCTCCACCCTTACATTTTCTGTAGGCAGAAAGAATCCCACTACCAGTCATATAGGTCAGCAATTCCCAAATAACTCTACAGCCATAAACCTGAGAAAGGCCTGAGAATTTAGAAGAGTGATAGAAAGGGAGTTTGATAGTTTAGAAATAAAAAAAGCTGACCATTTAATTATGATTTAGTACATGCCATTAATATTTAATTGCATTTTCTAGTGTTCAGGGACTTATTTTTTAAAAGATGTCCTTGATATTTAACCACAGCCATTTCAGATTGAAATGAAGAGCAAAAACATATTTAACTAAATATACCTTACTAGCATTATCCTATATGAGAAAAATAAAAACACTACCATATTACTAATTACTTGGCAAAATTATGATTGGACTAATTTGGCATAAGACTAAAAAAAATTAGCCAGATTGGAAATCCAAACCTGAGTATGTCAGGTTTTGATGCATACCAATTATGTATAAAGAAAAGCAAATAAATCAAAAAACAGATGTGTGACTTTGATCATTTCTAAAATTTAATATATTTTAAACTGCTGCCCAAAAGTGGGTATTTATTTTCTCTGACATTATTCCCTGATTCAGACTTAAGTATGTCTTCCAAAATTCTGAAAGGAATAACAGTCAGTGATATATCAAAGGAATGCTGCAGCTCCAGATAGGCTGCTTCCCAGTTTTACAAGCCATAACAATATTACTTAATAAGCAGAAGCTGACTTCTGCCAACACAGTCTATACTTGCCCAAGACAGGGAAATATATAGTACTTCACAAAAAGAGCATTTGATTATTTACCATTTTATAGATACTCCCTGACTGCAGAGTAGAGAAAAAAAGCCAATTGCATTTTAGAACAATCCTTCATTAGGGAGACATTTTTAGTGAGTACTATTTCAAAAGCTGTTTAAGCATGAAAAAATATTTTACAAACAATAAATATTTTAGTGAATTGCATGGAGCAAATTTCATAATGTTTTTTAAAAAAAACATGCTCTACTTTCATTCTGTTGAAATACCATTATCTACAATCATTTCTGAAAATACAAGTGGTCAAGAGTTTCCCTACCAAGCTAAAGTTATCTTTAAATTTACAAACCAATTATAGTTAATCTAGAATCACATTTGTTTCTATGGGCAAATTTGCCCATAAAGTTTGAAAAAAATATTAGGTAAGACAACTGACTTAAATAAGTAAGTCTATAAAAGTTATCCACTACTACATACTAAATGACAAAAGATTGTACATAGCATCTACGAGTTATAAGTAAATATTTAAGTCTAAAAACAAGATTTTTGAAGTTTGTACCAACTAAAAGTTACAGGTCCATAAAACCCAGAAGGCTAATTTTCAGTACCGGATATATGTGAACCTCTAGGCTGGAGATCAAATTGTTCAAACCAGGTTGGAAGTAGGACTGGAAATGCTTCCAAAACACTAGGAGCATGGTTTCTATTGCCTAGACAGTGCATAATGTTTTGGGTGTGTTTTTTTTTTTTTTTTTTTAATCTAGAGTGCTAGAGTTCAAATACTAGAATAGTACAGGCTGATACTTGAGTTCTCACTTAACAGATAATGAAAGCTAAGATGAACTTAGGCAGGGAATGACAGAGCTAGAAACTCACCAACTGTAGTTTAATAACCCTGAGTAGAGAGAAATGCTAATTTGAAGAACTTTAGCTGCCAACTCAGATAAGTAATACGTAGTTGGAACTTGGGTCAAACAGAAGAAATAAGCCCAAGTTGAGGACCAGGCCAAGAGCCTAGTTAGTTCTCTACATTACCCTAACACTCAGGGGTCAGGGTGCCTAAAGAAGCCTGGAGTATGGGTGAGGTCAAAGGATCACAGGGTCACTCTGAATAACAAAACACAGGGCAACAACCTCATCCTACCATTATCAGTCAAAGGAATGATGAGTTATCCCCCAAACATTGTCAACATTTGGCATTTTCTATCAGCTATCCGAACCACTCCATCACTACCAAGTTTCATTCTCAATTTTTATTCTGGTTCTAGCATAGAATATGTGTCCCAAGGATTGGTTAACATGCTTGGAAAACAATTATAAATGATTATCTTTGTTTATTCCTGGCTTTCCTTTGCTACCCAAATATAATTCGGAAAAATAAATCTTTATTCAGAGAAAATAACTCCAACAGAAATAAGACTATGTGTTTCCTTTACCTCCATTCTCTAGAGATTAGAACGTAGGGCATCCAAACCAAGAAAACTTGAAGAGTGGAAAGTGTCCATTTCACTGGAGGTAGAGGATGATGATCAAGACAAAAATGTTATTAGGATTAAGTAGAATTGGAGATGAAAATTCAGTTGTATGGCAAGGTGATGATTTCAGGAGAAAATAATTTCTCAGGTTTCTTGAGAAGCCTGGGAAGATGTTTGCCACTAGAAATGGGGGGAGTCATTTTTTATTGAAAGCTATGGGTTCTAAGAGTTATTAAGAAAGAACATCATACAGAACTGATAAGAAGTCAAGAACATTCTTGAAGTCAGAGATAATCTGGGAGGACTATGCTAGAGGATTCATGAGCTTAGAAAGAATATTTGATTATTTTTATCTATTAATTTTCAACTTATTACAAAAGGATTCCAGAGGCCTTTCTAAAATAGCTCCAATACCAAAGACAAGAACCAATCAATGTGAAAACTGAGAAAAAGAGAAAACAACAATAGGAAATTAAATGTGGCTCCCAATAGGATTTATACACAGAAATACATAACCTAAAGTCTTTTAGATTTGCTCAAACTGGGAAACAAGTTTGAATTTTTTTCGGGACTCAAAGCAAAAAGGGATATAGGAACATGAAATTGCTTATTCTTTCTCTTATCCACTCTTCAGTTCTCAGGAAAATCCTCGAAGGAAACACAAAAGCCTTGGGATAGCCCAGGTTGTATGAATGGCGAGGGTTCTGCAAAGCAAAGGCTGTCTGGGAGATGACTGCAGAATCAGCAAGGTCAACCGAAAGGGAGGTGTGGTAAACATGAGGGTCCATTGATTGCAACATTTAAATTTCCAGGAATAGAAGACACAATCTTGGCGACTACAAATGATATGGAGGATATTTGCTGAGACACTCCAAACTGTGGGATGTCGTGAGACTCTGGGTCACCATCAGCATTCCCATAGCCCCACACTTCTCATCCCCATGAGCTAAAGTGCCACTCGCATTCCCAGACCCCTGTCTTCATACCAATCTCCTTGATTTTCCTTTCATCCTTCATTTGTCATTCCCCTCTCCACCTTGTCTTTGCTACTCTGTCATGTAGAACCCCATTTCTACCATGAGCCAACTTGACTCAACTTCACTCTGCCTCTTTGCCTTATAGGACACAACTCTTGCTGGACAGCCTTATCTACCCTATTCATTCTTCCATAACCCAAAGTCTATGGATAGATACCAAAGCTGTACTCAGTCCTCTCCAGGCAGATGCCTGTCACTTCTGGACCATTAAAAAAATCTCACAGCATTATTTTTGAAATTTTGGCTTCCTAACACTTTTTTTTTAACCTGATTAACCTTGTCACCAGAATGAACCATGTAATCAATATTAAATTACCCTTTTTTAGCAGCTAACTTAAGGCCATTTTCTTACTTTACACACTGCACACCTCCTGCAGGTGATATAATTTGTTTTCATTATGAACACTGAAACTTGAGCAAGTTTTTTTTATAAGAAATACTGCATGACTAGGTATCATTCCATAGATACACTATGATATTTTTTACGTCTGTGACTCTACACATTTTATTTACTTTTTCTGCAATGCCTTGCCACAAAATTTTTATCTGGAAAATATTCCTCCTTCAAGAACCAGCTGAGGTTCCCTCATTTCTGGTCTGCATCCTCAGCCATCTCCGGAAGCCTATGAGGTTCTTTCATGTCACTGTCATACATTACATATATGCTAGTGTTGCCCTAATCTCTCATGGTAATTAAGTTACATGTTTTCAAAATAAAATTTTATTGAAGTAAATCATTCATACATGAACATACATAAACAATAAATGTATAGTAAAAGTTGTGAACTTACAAAAAAAAAAAAAAGCCATGTATATCATCATACAGGCCTCCCGTACATCACCCCACCATCAACACCTTGCATTGTTGGGAAACATTCGTTACAAATGATGAAAAAGCGTCATCAAAAGATTACTACTAACTATAGCCCATATCTTACATTTGGTGTATTCTCCCCCAACCCACATGATTAACGCCCTGTATTAGTATTATATACTTGATATAGTTCATGAAAGAACATTCTTATATTTGTCCTGTTAACCACAGTCCATCTTCCACCACATGATTTATTGTGTTATACAGTCCCTGCTTTGTACAATCCATTCAAAATGTACACTCAGTGGCTCTCATTTTCATCAGTGAGTTGGGCTGTCATCACCTCAATTTTAGAATGTTTTCATTATTCCAAAAGGAAAAATTCCATATACATATTTTATTGTAATGGACTTTTTAGAGACAAGACTAGTATGCGGACTAAGTATAGGTCCCAGCACATTGGCAGACACTTATTAAATATTTGCAAAATGGATAATATTTTTCTGAATGGAAGTCTCTTACTCAGAAAAAATATGGTAAAAGTGTCATCAATAGGAAAAGTGTCATTGATAGGAAGTGCCAAGTTGCCTATGATAATCCATTTTGTAAGGTTCAAGCCAAAATGCCTTCAATAGGGTAACTAAGGCTTTGTTTCAGGATCACTTGGAACAAAAAGGCTGCAAAAGTATTTGAGAAGTTAGGGCCATTTCTTCATTCAGGGATGTTAATTCTCAAGACCTGTGATACTAAACTTCCTCCAGTGCAGCCCAAACTCATGGTATAGACTAGACTGCAAAAGAGCTCACATTCTGAAGCATTAAAAAGCCTCATCATTGTTAGAGTTATAATTTTGTTAGTAAACAAATTCTGCTCTTCATAAATGCATATGGTCATGTATAGCTCAATAATCCTTCAAAAAGCAAACTTTCTCTTCTTTTTTCCCTATAGAACTAAGTTCACATCTAAGTTCTGATTTCGTGCAATTTTAAACATCAAACAAATTTGTCCTACAAAACGTGTGTGTGTCTGTGTATATGGCAACTACAGTCTGCATAACAATGAATAGACATTTATTCATTTAATAGTCTTTTGAACAATTCACTGCCCTCTATATCACTTGGAGCTCTGAGAAAGAAGGTGACATGCAGAGTTCTATTTTGCCGACAAGTGGTTTAGGCGCCACCAGCATCACGCCTTCAAGTCAGGATCCAGTTCTTCTTTTAAGACACAATAGGCCATCTTTTATGGATCTGTTATTATACATGACACAAAGACACTGGCTGAGAACTTGAGCCAACAGGTGTGACGCAAGTAGACAAAGGTTGAGCTGGAGTGTCTTGGCCTGAATATAACATGGAGAACAATCTTTCAAAGATGATTTTTGTTCTGTTGAACAATAGAAAAATATTCACCATATAAAACAAACAATACTAGAGGACGTAGTGAGAAAAACATACAAGGATTTATTTTAAAATAGAAATAAAAGACTTTTAGTTTCAACTTCCTATTCCCTAGACTCTTCAGGGGTTTTATCTGCTGTCTCCCCAACTTCTACATTTGCTACCCACGGGAGACCTGGCTGCCTTCAAAATTTTCTTCACTTAAAAAGACTAGGTTGGGGACTTACTGTGCTCTTGATTTAGTGTCAATTTAACATTGAAACAATCTTGAAAGAAACCCCGGCTCCCCTGCAGGGAACTGCTGGAGAATTGGCGAGAAGGAATTGTAAATGGTTGCCTCCCATTCCTCCAAGAGAGCCTCCCCTGGCGCCTACAACTTCATTAGAAAAGCCAATTTAGACTTTTAAAATGGCTCCCAGTACCCACTTTTCTATCCCAGTGAATAGTGAAATTGACCTATTTGTAAAGCACAGCAAGGGGCGAGAGAATTAGACTAGAGGATCCCCAATACCTCCTTTCCCACCCACTGCCAGAGACGCAGGAACTGCAGAGTCCAGGACCTTTACCTTCCAATTTATTTTTAGAAAATCATATGCAGAAGCCGTTTATAGCAAGCAATTGGCCTTTTTTTTTTTTTTTTTTGCATTGCTATTTCAAGTTCTGAATATAATTCTCAGTTGCCAGAAAGTGTGCAATCTAGTATGTAATGACCTGCCGACCTGTGGGACTTGACAGAACTCAGAACTCGGTGGATACCATCTGCTTAAATCCATCACAGTGATACTCTGCTGCTTCAGGTGCATTTCAGCCCTCCACGTGTCTTGTTTCCTTCTGATCTTAACATTCTCTTTAGCGGCAACTGTCACCACAGTTTCTAACAAATTCTAAAAGTCCAGTGAAAAAATCTGAGATGGGAGGATTCTTATGCCAAGACTTGAATGTGATTTCAAAGCATTCTGAAAAATAACTAAAAGAATAGTGGCCCCAAAATCAAAATGTCTAAAAGGCAAGGCCTTTTTTTTTTAGTTTTAGTTTTAGTTTCTATGGATCCACATAACACAATATATGCCCTAAGGGCTGTGATTGGAAAGTAGATGCTACTAGATAATTTTACCCTGGTTAATACTATAAAGCTCAGCTTATACTTTTCATAAGGTCAAACCATGATGTACATTTCTAAGAAATCAGGCAGGGTCAGGAGGCCACTGAAGAAAACATTTGAATCATGTACCTTGTGCTGCAGATTTAGAAACAGAGCACAATCTCAGAATTCTAGTTACGTGACTTAGAGGTCCTCAGTTTAGTATATGATTACTGAGTAATCTGTGTGTTTTTTCTCTTCTCTGTATTTCCTTGTGTTAGTTCAAGAAACAGAAAATGTGAGGTGGATACCATCTAAGCCCAAGATTTTTTCTGGGCCTCATTTGTCTCTTGTGTGAAATGAAAGAGATGGAGTAGATAACTTGAGTTTCCCAACTTAAAATCTATGAAAAATTATCCAGTGTTCTCTAAATGAATTAATATTGGGACTTCAAACAGAAGAGACAGTATAGGCCATGTGAAATTATTTATTTATTCATTAGTTATTTACTTTATTCAGATGGACATATCAAAGTTCTTATCTGCTTATCATTATATTAACTAGATTACTAGAAACAAAAAATACTGATGGAGAAATAAATTTTGAAGGTCAAAAAATACATAATATTCATAGGAAATATCTCTTCTACCATTTTATAATTTGCTTCCTTCCATTTGCCAACAAAATTGATAATTAACCTAAAAGTGTTTCAATTAAATCTATCAAACTGGCTTATCCTTAACAGTCTTGAAAAATACATGTATTTTTTACTATATGTTCAGAGATACAAATTAAAGACCCTCAAGAAAATCTTTTTCTCCACCAGGAGCAAAAACTTAAGAAACAACCACTGTCTTGCTTAAAAAAATTATAATTCACTCTTTGTCCAGTAAAAAAAAAAAAAAAAGGAGTCTTGTGGGGATAAAAATATCACTTAGCATCTATAAAGTCAAGTATATTTGCCACATTTGCAATGCAAGTTATTATACCTAGTGTAGCAGTTTGATATTATTGATGAATTCCAAAAAGAAACATTGGATTGTGTTTGTAAACTGATCTTTGCCTCTGGGCATGTTAGAGTATATTGGATTCATAAGTTTACTTGATTAAGTAATTATGTAAACCTCTTGTGCCAGCAGAGTGTTGAGTCCCCACCCACCAAAGGGTGGGGACTCACAGATAAAAGGCATGGCAAAGGACAGAGTTAAGTGTTCTTAATGTTGGAGTTTGATGCTGAAATCTTAAACTGGAGCTCCAGAGAGAAAGAAAGAGCCTTCGCCTAATAGACTACAGCTGACCTCTTGGAGAGAGAGGCAAAGCCTAGAGAGCCTCATAGTCTACAGTTGATCTTGTGGAGAAAACAGAGGAGCTGAGCCCAGAGGAACCCAGGAAGCCTGAATCTTCACAGCTGTCAGCAGCAATCTTGCCCTAACATGTGAAAGCAGACTTTGGTGAGGGAAGTAACTTATGCTTTATGGCCTGGTATCTGTAAGCTCCTACCCCAAATAAATACCCATTATAAAAACCAACCATTTTCTGATATTTTGCATCAGCATCCCTTTGGTTGACTAACACACCTAGAATACCCTCTGAATCAATCACTTTTTTGAGTATTAAACACCTATATACTGTGTGATAAAAATTATAAGATTAAATGTAAATTCAAGGAAGCATTACATGAAAAAATAATTTCCATTATGAGTGCATCAAAATCAATGGCCTATTTCAGGACTGTACAAAGTTAGAAAGTTCTGAAACAGGTCCAACAATGAACCAGGGACCTGAAGATTCAAAACATGGAGTTAATTCTCAAACAGCCCTGCTAAAGTTGAAGCATAGGTTCTGTTAGCCAGAAAGCCCAAAACAAACTATTCTATCAGATAAACTGCATAGCTATTTTGTTTCTTTTAAATAAATTTTAAAAATTAATACATGGGCATACCTTTAAATATGCTGAAAACAAGAATTCTTTCCATGCAAAAGATCTGAATGCCTTGTTGCTCTTAATGCATCCTTTTAAGCAAAGGATCAAGTATAATGTAGCTGCCACTTTCCTCTAGCAATTATTATAAATTATTTTTTTTTATTTTAAAATTAGGTTTTTACAAATACTATACACATGTCTATGGTTGGAAATAACCGGATGAAGGAAAATAAAATGTTGTATGATGTTGTTAGCAGCATGCCTCAAAGGCAGGATTCTATCCAACAGATATGATTTAAGAAACTGCAACAGAACTTAAATCAATTGCATAATGTTCATTAAGATGGCTACCGAGCTCTATCCAGCAGCACATTAAGTTATCTATCCAAACAATCAACTGGATCCAAATCTCAGTAGCTCATATAAGTTTTGGTGGTCACAGACGGGTCATTCACACAAATAAAGGCAATGTTTCTTATCAGGATATTGGAGGCAAGGGATAGGATGGGCCTGGAAGACCCAAAGACAAGACACTGTCAGACAAATGGGTGAGTTCTAGGAGGGCAAGCTGGGACTGTGAAAATTAGACAGGTGGCCCAGGTCAAGCAGGACTTATGTTGAGTATTAAAGGAATCATCAGAGGATGAAAACATTAGCAAGACAGTGGGAGTCTAGAAAAGCAGTGTTCAGGGTTCAGGAAGTCAGATGGTGACACTAGCATATTGGATGAATTTAGATACTCTCTGATCCTAAAACAGGCCATTTCTTCTTTCCTGGCTGCATGCCCTCTAAATAAGAGAGATCATTTTCTTGGGCCTAAGAGCACTTACTGTAATCCTGAGGAAGTCAGAAAACTACAGGTGAACTCCACAAGAGATCCTTATGGAACAAGGACCTTTTAATAACCTACCTTGTCCATAACTGTGCCCAGACACGCAGAGAGACAATTATAAAACAAGGCTGCTACCTCAAAGCACATAAAATATAACTGATGTGACAACTTGTACATACATGTCAGTGCAAGGCACTAACTGGCCAGGTGTCTAATTTTTGTGGCACAAATTCTCCCTTTCCTCACCCTAGCCCTAACATCTGCCTCTCACACAAGCTATACTGTCAGGGTTTGCCCAACTTTGTCACCTTCTTTGCTGCTTCCATTCCCTTAATCTGTCTAATCCTGGCTTCTGCAGTGCCCACACAGTCCGTGTATTCCTCCATTTTACCATCAGCTACAATTTATGTAGCTCTCTGCTCATCTCAAAAGTTGGTTCTACCTATTTTCACTCCCCTCAATTCACCCACCGCTTTGCGAGCCACACAGTAGAGGAGCCAGTGAGGAAGCAAATTGTCCAATATCACAGGCAGCCAAGAAAAAGTAGACTTAGGGCTCCACTCTTTCATTGTAAAATTACTTAGTATATTACTTCCTTTTGCATGTTTTACATGTGTTTATAATAACACTTTCCTCCAGCAAGGAAGTAGATAAAACCACAGCGTGCAGTTCAACACACTCTATTGTATGCATTTATTCCTAGAATGATAAGTCTGAGAGAGCAAAACACAATAGAGGAGTTGGCAAGCTTCACTTCTTTTAGTTTAAAAGTATGTCAGTTACAGTTTATTATTTCAATAAAGCATTAAAAAAATTCTTGGAAACACCTCTTGTGCATATAATGTTGATATCAGTTTTAAGCAGCCAAAGTTATGTTGTTATCAAAATAACTGTTGTACATGCTTCATATTTTCCAGGAAAAGGAGGCATTTAAATTACAGACTTCTAATGAAAGGACATCTGTGGCTGAATTTAGGGAAAGCAATCCCAGTACCACCCTTCTTCAAATATTACTAAGCTTTCCTGAACTGACATCAACACCATCAGCCTCATCCCTGGAAAAACTGCCTAAACTTATGGAACTACCATTAATAAATGTAAAAAAAGTAAAAAGAAAAAGTCTGGCATCAATGTTGAAAGTGGATTACATACACTAACATATAAATCAAAATAATACTCTAATAAAACCGTTAAGCCAAGTCTGAAAGCAGGCTTAAATCACATGATAATGTTCCAGTCATCTTCTCTTAAAAACCCCATCCAACGAGCTAAAACTGCCAATCAATCACTACTGAAAAAGGTTTAGGTAACTTACTCTTGGTGGGCTTTTCTATATTATTCAACAACCACAGTTTATTGGTTTTCATTACTTTATGTGGTCAGAGTAAATACTGGAAAACTATGAGAAAAATAGGAGACAAATATGAGAAATGTGTAAGGAGTAGAAGAAAATGCAGCCATTAGACTTTCCTCTATCGTAAGTTAAACATACTCATATACCCAGACTGGAGCAAGAGTAAGTCCTACATGACCAGGCATGGGTAAAAATTCATATACAGGGATGAAAAGTTATAAATTATTTTCTAGGCACAGACTCGTTCACATGCAAAAAATAATAATAATATCTTTATCAAAGAAACTCAGAATTCTAAAGATTTCATTTGAGAACATCAAACTCCCAGAAGACTGATTATTTAACAAAATAAAGGAATATGTCATTTAACACTAGGATCTTAAAATATGAAAAATGCTTGAATTTATAGGGTAATACATGAAGACTAGCTATTAAAATACTGGTCTGTTTATAAAACACTCATGCTAAAATAAGTCTTGGTTTTAATCAAGATAAGCAACTACAGACAACTTACAGAGGTAACTGTTAGCGTTAACATATCCTACCAGTAACAGAAAACAACACACAGATCTTAAAGCTTACAAACAAAGTTCCTGCTATAAATCCATCATTCTGATTGTTTTGAAATCAATAACTTTCCCATAAAATATTTTTCATAGGAAAAAAAACACAGATAAGTTTTTTAAGTATCTTAGCACTAAAAGGTTACCATTTCTCTCTCCAACATTATTCCTGTTATACTTCCAGATTTCAATTTCCACAGAGATGATCTTGCCGAAACCCTGTGCTCTGTTTCTAATCTCCTCTCATCAAATGATTTCTTTTTCCATCTTATTAGGACCATTCCTTTCCATTGTTAGACCCTAGGCTTAGTCATTATCAAAATCCGTATCATCTCCATTTCTCAATTGCAAGCATCCCATTTCCTAATTTTTCCAACTCACTCCCTGTCTCCCAACAATCTTTATGCTGCATCAGAATCTACGATCTTTGTACTACCAACTTACCTTGTACTTGCAACTTATCTCCTTGTGTCTTCACTTCATTCTTACCCAGGTTAAATGTCATGGTCCTTCATTACATTCATTCTCTTGCTTACTACTTTGACTCTCTTGCACTGCAACATACACACCTCAGAAAATCACACATTTGCTTTAGACTAACTCTCAGCTTACTCTGTACTTGCACCTGTGCATGCAATGTGTCTGGAGGCAATCCCATTAGCATGATGACTGCTGCCACTTTGTATTTATAATTGTTATCCTCAAGTGGGCCCTCAAGACCACACTGAATATCCCTGGCCCAGTCACTCACACACTTCAATGACCATTAAATTCCTTTGTCTCCTATAAAATGTCTGAAATCTCCTGTTTTATCCTTGTATTTCTCTGACAACCTTGCTTCCTATTTCAATAAGAAACTATTAGCAATAAGAACATATCCACTCTTTACTTCCTCTGTGCCTATATACCCTGCCTTGCGCTCCATTGTATTTTAATTCAGTGCACTCTTGGCTTACATCAACCCTTCCACTTGCATACCAGATATCAACACCTTTTGCCTACTCAAGTGTATCATTGCAACATTTTTTCCTTTTCTTTCCTGCTGTTTTCCTCTCTCCATCAGTTCTTTTTCATTAGTGTACCAACATGCTGTTACTTCTCTTATCTTAAAAATTAAAACAAAAGAAAAATACTTTCTTCAGTAACTACCCCCTTTCTTTCCCTCCCTGTACAATAAAACATCTTGATAGATTTGTCTATACTCTTGGTCTCCAAATTCTTTCCTCATCCCTTCTGAAACCACTACAGTCAGACTTGGCCTCTATTAAAACTTCTGTTGTCTTATAGCCATGCAACAAATACCTAACTGGCTAAACCATCTGCAAAGTCTCCAGCAACTGACTAGAGACTCGCCTGTCTAGTTAAGATGGGGTGCAAGGATCAGAGGATGTCTTTATTCTATGCTCATGGTTGGGCCAAGTAGTAACTTAAAAGGCCCAAGGGAAAGGGAAAAATGAGGCTCAATAAACAAGGAATCTGGTTTCCATTTGTGAGTAGATAAGCCTCTTATTTAAAATGAAGGCAGCAAATTATGAGCTGCCATGTTTAGTTCCTAAAAGGGAGCATTAGTTGGGTAGATTTTATGGCTTCTTTTTCCCATAAATGCATAAAATTGAGTTAAATATTGTTTTAACAATTCTTCTTTGTGGTATATCTTCTATTTCTTCAACTCAACCCATGGGAAGTCATATCTTCAAAGATGGGACCAGTCAGTCAGATTTCTATAGAACTATATTTCTGTTTTACTTTTATTCATCATAGGATAGAGAATTTCTTTTCTTCTAAATGTCTATTCCAAATTGTATTACCTCCTTTCCATCCCTTCTTTTAAAAAAAGAACATTCTTATTTAAGAAAGCAATTCATCATTGCATGTTTGTCTAATTTAAACTTGTTCTTTGTTTTTGCTCTGGGTTATTTGCACAGAACTAAAACCTTTGATTTTTGCAGCAGGTGCTTTTCCTACCCGATTATAATCTTTTCTTAGAAATAGATCACATGACCATTCTGTGAAATTATGCATGGTTTTATGCCTAAGCTTTAGGTGAAAAGGACTTGAATATATATTTTCATACCAATTTTCACTATGAAGACAATCTGGACCAAGAATACTTAATGAATACTGTACCTACAATATTGCAAAATGTTGATACCTGCATGGTTTAATCATACGTTATCTCAAAGCATGTTCTAGTCAAGATCATATGTCAATAAAAGTTAGAGATCAAAACCAATAAAAACTGGTTCTGCTATCTTAAGGAATAAGGGAATTTATTAGGAAGTTATCAGGGCTGATGTGAAACTAGAGGACCAATCTTGGAAAAGCGTGGAAACAAGAGAGCCCCAGGGAGACAGCAGAAATTGGAGCAAGGGTCACACAGCAAGAACAATCTGGTGTGCACTCCACTGCTGACACAGACTGCAAGAATTTCAGGAAAGTGCAGATGTCTGTCAAGCCAAGTCATGATTGCCTGACTGTTCCAAGCCAGAGGAGAAGAAATTATACCCATTCGAGTTCCATAGTGAAGTAGATCTCCCCTCCTATCCAGCATCTGCCCAATAGGAGAAGCCCTAAAAGGGACAGGGGTATTGGATGTGGTAGTAGCAAGAAAATGGCAAAGGTCAACTCCAGGTCATCCTTAAAAGAATGACTTGTAGATCCAATCCCATGTAGAGCTGCATACCCCAATGAGTGTCATCAGCTGTAAATGTTATCAGAAACACCCTGAGAATAAAAAATGGTAACAAGGAGCAATAAGTATCCAAGAAAAGGATAGGTTTCATGGAAAGGGAAAGGGCTTTGCCTTGGTTAATAGCAATGGCTTGTTTCCAGTTCACTGAATATGTATGGCTATATGTCAGATTACGGATCTTGTTTTGAACACCAGCTGGAAATTTACCCGTATAATAGATACCTCCCTGAATCACTGTTTATTTTCAAAGTTCTCAAGAGTCAGCAGGGACCAGGCCTTGGCCTGGTGCCAATACCCTAATTTGCAGACAATACAGTTCAATTATGGAAAGACTGAAAATGCTGATATTGATAAGTAGTTCCAAGCTTCTATCTGAATAAACACGCAGTAGGTCTACACTGAACTGCGGCAGTTCCTCAAACATAAGTAAACACAGGGCAGAGCTAGATATTATGATAGTTCAGCTTAAATTGACTAAACCAATCAGGTTATTGGACAGAGTTATTCTCCCACTCAACCTGAAAGACCACACAAATCAAGCCTCAGTTGGGAGTTTGCGAGCACTGTTAGCTACCTATAAATTCAAGATTTTCCAGGCTTGTGACTCCACATGGCACGCCTGTCATCTTTCCTGTGCTTTCTTAGCTTTGGCCTTTTAAAAGTTTAGTTTCCTAATAAAATTATCTTTTTACATCTAAAACATCATTACCATTGGACCTGAAAGACTACAAAGAGGCATTGGGTAGAGTGTATTTCTTGTGTGGTTCACGGAATTATAGTTAAAGGGGCCATTTTAAGAATTATCTATTCTGCTTTCTACAATCTTTGCCATATTATAGAAAGGCATTATTTATTCCAAAATACATGAAAACAGAATAATATTTAATAAATGACTGTTTAAAAACACCGTACTTACATTTACTTGAATTAACAATATACAACTTTTTTTTTAAGATAAAGATTACTTGCAGGTAATTTTTCTCTACTTCGTGAGTTTTCCAAGGACTTCTTTATCCTTTAGTTAATATACATGGGACATTTATAATGCCCTCAACTGCACAAAAGTAGTGACATGAGCAAATGCACTAGCTTTACAGTCAGGGAATATCAGGAACCTGAGACAATGAGTCTAAATAAAAGCAGTTTCTTGAAGGAGCCACCTATGATAGTTGCCCTTCCAAATATTGCATATCGTTTGGTAAAACTTTCTCACAAAGGACAAATTCATATTTGAAATCTCATAATTTTTATTAAGTTAATAGTTTTCACCTCTTTAAAAGATAAGTATGTACATAATAATAATAACACTTTTTTTCAGTTAATTGGATTAAAGACTATTAGATTCTATTACAACTAGATTTACTGTTAAGGGGACATTATCAGGGGCAAACATTAGCCTTAAAAAGACTGTTAAGAAGGCTGGGGAGTACAAGAGCTTCAGGAGAACAAATGTGTAATGTATTCCCAAATTTAGAAATGACTCCAGTGAGTCCCATTAAACAAATCAGCCCAGGCTTTGGAGCTTATGGTTTGTTGTTAATAGGTATGGTAAATATATAGCCTGCATTCTCTGGGGCAGTTTAATTTCCAATATCAAGTCCTCTAATCCCTGAAAGAATGGATACTGAAATTACCAATATTCTTCTGAAATAATTAATGCTGGAATTGAAAGAGGTTCCTCTGAGGATAGAATGCAAACTCAGAAGCATAAAGGAAACTGGGGAAATTCTACTGGTGGAAGGTAGCTAAGCCAAGCTAGCAGTGAATGGAGCCACACAGGCTCTGCTTTTTGCCACCAGCACCAGCAAAGCAAGACAGAAGGGTGACTAATACCTGGACCTCTACCTTTTGGGCAGTCCGACATGAGGGCATTTTCTTCACGGGGTAGAGGGGGAAGATGCATCTAAAATCTGGTCTTTAACTAGCCAGTAGCAAGAACAATGACTCTCTTGGGGCATGAGAAGAGTTATGCCCCTCCCGGAAGTCAAGGATGGTGTGTCAATAGCAATAGTTAATAGAAGGAGCCAAGCTTCCCAGTGCAGAGACCTGGGGCCTCAGCAGCAACGAGAATGCAACAGGGTGGCAATGGACAAGCCACAGGAACTCATTCCAGAGTACATATGAGGCAAACTCAAATAAAACAAAATAAAACAAAACACCTGAGACATGGCGAGGGGGAATGGGATGGGAATATACAGAGTCGGGGTGATGAGCAGTGCATCCAAAACATTTTGGGAGGGTTAATTTTCAGCAATACCCAGTGGGGGAATTTTGCCATAAGAATTCTGCTATAAAAATGAAATTTCATTTAGTTGTATAATGCTGAGTACAATGAAAAATGCATTACATACAATTTGGCAAAACTATCCCATCAGACATCTATATTTTAAAAATCTGGTATAGTCAAGACATTTGTGAACTCCATGACTTCACAAAGCAAATGAAAGCCATCACACAAAATCCCTTAACTTCTTGCCACAAAACTTAAAAACTCATAGGCTTTTCTATACATATTCTTCATATTTTCATGAGAAAACTAAATTTAAAAGGAATCCTCTACCAATGCTCTCTATGCCATCCCTTCCCATCTGTCAAGAAGTTCATTTTTTATCTATCCTACCTCTTCCCATATCTTCTGCTCTTCCTTTTCTGCTCACTTTTCTCAATTAGCAGATAATCATGCTCAAGATTCCTTTTTCTTAACAACAAGAACTCTCTCTCAACGACGTGTTCC
The DNA here is from genome assembly GCF_030445035.2 of Dasypus novemcinctus. Classification (NCBI taxonomy): domain Eukaryota; kingdom Metazoa; phylum Chordata; class Mammalia; order Cingulata; family Dasypodidae; genus Dasypus; species Dasypus novemcinctus. The sequence continues at coordinate 51,064,412 of NC_080673.1, read as the reverse complement.
TGATACATACTGTTGTCACTCCTTCTGTTGTAGAATTTGAGAGAGGTTCAATTATTTGCGTATAGAAAGGCCAGGATTCAGGAATGATTTTGAGAAGGAAAAATGGTTTATTGACAGCCGGCTGGACTCAGGAGCTTTCTGTATCAAACCCGAGCCCTGAACAAGATTTTCAAGTTCCTTTTATACAGAGTAAGGGCTAAATCATTCTTTGTTTCAGTGCTCAATAGATTTAGTTAGCATATATCTTCCACATCCTAGGTAATCTTTTAGCATGGACCTTATACATTCTAGATAAGCTTTTAGCACATTTGGTTTGCATTTTTCTGGAATATTTAAAGTAAAGTTTATAGAGTTTGCATTGCTAAACTGTTTCCTGGGACTGGAGTTGTTGCCATAGTCACCAAGGGCAGGACTGCAGCCTCTTACCGTCCCACACCCACAAGTCAGGACAGATGGTTTAGGTTAAGGTTATCTCTGTAGAGACAAAGAGCCTCCTACCCATAGCCCACATCACTTCCACTCACAAATTATTGAAAGAAATGTCAATTCTGTACTTACTTTTCACCCCACTACTCATTTGTCCCCACACTATCATCTGGCTTCTGCCCTTAAAAAGTGATCTTCTCACTATTACCTTGTTACTTAACATTCTCATCACTGAATCTAAGAATTTCTCCATTTTTGTCTTATTTGGCATTTCAGAAACATGTAGTGTTATTGATCATTATTTCCTTCCTGAAAGCCACCACCTTCTCCTGGTTTGCCCTCTGAACCTCATTCTCAGTCTCTTTTACCAGCTCCTTCCTCTGGCCATCCATGAACTACTGCTTCTCGCAGGTCATCTTTTACTTCCAAATTGATACATTTCCTGGGCAATGTCCTACATTCCCCTGGATCTGGAGGTTATATTGGTGTTTAGAACCATCAATTTTCTATTGCTAGCCCAGATTGCTCTTCTGCGCTGGACATCTTTTATGGGCTTTCCCATAGCACTTTCATCCAACGTAGTCAACTTAATGTATCATCATCCTCCTGTTCTTCTTTTTTCCATATTTCAGTTAGTGTCAGAAGTCATCATATACTTAATTGTCCAAATCAAACCATAGATATTATCCTTCTTTCCTTTAACCCTTTCCAAGATCCACACTCCACACACAAGTTAATCATATCCTCATCTCCAAAAGCAATCCACTTCTTATCTTCCATACTACTTCCCTAGCTATCACCCAGACGAGTGCAATTGGAGGTGACATAGTCTAGTAGATGAGAGTATGAGTTTTCCAGAAAGGACGGAATCTCATTTATACCACTTACTTACTGTGCTACTTTTAACAATGTACTTAATCTAGCAAAGTTTTCATGTGCTCATCTTTAAAACTGGGATAATTATAAAGCCCAGCCTCACAGGACTATTGTAAAAGTTATATGAGATAATGCAAAAGCTCTCATTACAGTGCTGGATATAGCGACACACTCAGTATGTGTTGACTAGTATTTCTGGGTTGCTCACCTTATTCCATCATGTACTCTCTGCAGTGCAATCTGAGATATCTTCCTAAATAGAAATCTAATCAAGTCACATTCCAAATTACCTCGTGGCTCCTGTTGAAACTGGAATAAACTGCAAACCCATTAAAATGGCCTAACAGATCCTTCATTACCTGACCTTTGTCACCCTCTCACCTTGTATCTCAGCCTCCATTCCTATCCTCTATGCTATAGACAATTTCCTTCAGCAACCTCAAACTGTGAATGCAATACCCTTCATTTGAACATCTTTTCCCATTCTCTTGACTTGGTTAACACCCTCTGGGACTACTACTCAAGGCTATTACTTTGGCTATGAATACCCATAGCACCTAGACTTCGGAATTGGTTAGCTGCTGCCTCCCCCACTGGATTATAAACTGTATTCCAGAAGGAAGCATATACATCTTGTTTACCTTTGGGACCCCAGAAACTAGCAGACTTCTTGGTTCATGGAAGGTACTTGATAACAATTTTGAGAGACTATAACAGTAAATGAGTAAATAAAATTTAGGCTGCTTAATGGCCCTATATACAGGAAAAGGGTGAACTATTTATCCTTTAGTCTAGTCAGGGATATGCATCTCTTTATAAATCCATCTCTTTTGAGTTTTATTGGCATGAATCAATATCCCAGAGCTCAGCCACCAGGACCAATGATCAGAGTTAAAAACCATTAAACCATTGAGCTGTGACCATCCCAGGCTGAGGTTAAATCAGCAAGTCTGCCTTTCCCACTTACGTCAAAGACAAATGCCATCTATTGAGGCTAAAGCAGGTATCTCACATTCATGTGCCTGCAAGGGCCAGACAAGCAATAGAAATGATTGACACATGTACCGTGTAAGTACATATTGTAGAATGGTGGAGGCAGAGGTAAAAAGAGAATACAGACCTTGTCTGAAGGGATGAGACATTGCTCATTTCCAGTGAATTTTTCCCCATTCTCTTGATTGGTTTTTCAAACCTGGAAATCTAAAAGTTGCTCACGAAGCACCTCATTTTAATAAATCTATGGGCCCTATCCAACTCTTGCTGATCATCAACTCATGACTTTGGCTTTAAACAAATGAGGAGAAAGATAGATTTGAGACTGTGCAGAGAAGAATACTAGTCAGTCACATTTGTCATGCCCTTACCTTGGATCAGTTCCTTCTCCTGCGCATTGACGACCCCAAAACATCAATGAAATCTTCAAGTATAATACATAACCTTTCACTCCTAGCAAAAGAGGTTGATAACTAATTCATAAAGAAAAGTCCATATGCTATTAATAAGCCTCCTTTTCTTCCCATTTCCAGTACACAAACTTAATTATAATTTGAACCATCCAGCTTCAGAGAAACGGTGACCTTTCTCCTCTCTTAGGGAAATCCTTCCCTTTGCCCTAATACAGTCCTCTTCATTAATTATCCTTTCTTTCCCCAGGACCTTTAACTACATACTTGTAATAGTCTCATCTTGGGAAAGATTCATTTGTCCTTGCATCTACCTCTTACTACTGTCCCCCTTCTATTTTCCTTTAGAGTAACATTTATTTTCTATATTTTCAATAAGGGTTACTAGTATACTAATTAGCATAGATTTATGCACAAGATACAATACTTATTCTTATTGGTCTATATTATTTTCTAACTTTCAAAAATATGTTACTGAAGGCCATTTTAAAATTTGATATATATTTACTAGCCCATACTATAAGCCAAGAACTGTTGGAGAACATTCCATTCTAACTCCCAAATTGAGGTCAAAGTTCCACAGTATGGTTAGCCTACCCTGCCTTGGGTCATGGTTCTCCAACACAGAAGTCATCAGAGACAGAATAACTCAAAGTAAGGAAACTTGCCCATATTTTTCATTGGTGGGAAACACCTAGGATCACAGCCAATGCCTGTAACAGCATAACTGGTCTTAAAGATAATAAGATACGTCTTGATTCCTATTGATTTTTTTAAAAAGATTTATTTATTTCTCTCCCGTCCCCCACCACCGCCCCCCCCCCCCGCCCCAGTTGTCTGTTCTCTGTGTCTATTTGCTGTGTGTTCTTTGTCCACCTCTGTTGTTGTCAGCGGCACAGGAATCTGTGTTTCTTTTTGTTGTGTCATCTTGTGTCAGCTCTCCATGTGTGCGGTGCCACTCCTGGGCAGGCTGCACTTTCTTTCATGCTGGGCGGCTTTCCTTACGGGGCGCAATCCTTGCACGTGGGGCTCCCCTATGTAGGGACACCCCTGCGTGGCAGGGCACTCCTTGCACGCATCAGCACTGCACATGGGCCAGCTCCACACGAGTCAAGGAGGCCCGGGGTTTCAACTGCGGACTTCCCATGTGGTAGACGGACGTCCCAACCACCCTAATAGCGGAAGCCATGTCCACTTCCCCTATTGATTTTTAGTTTGTGAAAACAAGTAGAAGAATAAAAATTCTGTATGTAAGGGAGAGATTATGTTCTTGAAATTTTCAACACAAGGGACAATATATGAGACTGACTGACATGGGAATGACTGTGGCCCTGGCATGAAAGAACAGATAATGCCCATGTCCTAAGCATGCTGCTTTTGGGCTGTTTTGTTTTCATCTATTCCATTGCACATGTGATTGCTTCCATTGACCTAAATGGTGGTAAAGATAGTTCAATTTCCTTCTTTTGTTCTCTTTCCAACAGGCGATACTTGTGCAAGGAAAGTAGAAAATATTAATAAATTATTTTCCCATGGATTCTGTGGCAGTTTGAAGCATTTGTGACCCTCAGAAAATCCAGTTCTTAAAGCTCACCCATTCCTAGGCATCCAAACCTACTGCAGGTGGGAACAAGTGATGAAATCACTTCAGTAAATGACCTTTGATTAGGGTACATGGCCCAGGGTGGGTCTTAATCCACTTACTGGTGACCTTCATAAATGGAGGAGTAAAAAGACACAGACATGGAAAAAACCCACAGAGATAGAAAGGAACCCAGAAGTCACCTGAAGTTGAAATCAATAAATCCAGTAGAGAGAAAAGCCATAGATTGAGCAGCCTGAAGGTGAAAGCAACAAGGCCTGGAAGAGAAGGCAGAGACCAAGACTGGTAGACACCATCATTTTGCCCTGCCATGTAAGAGGAATCCAAGACTACCAGTAGCCAGTCCTTGAGCAGAAAAGATCACTGATGAAACCTTGATTTGGACATTATCAGAGCCTCAGTACTATAAGCTTTTATCTTAACAAATTCTCTTTGTAAGAGCCAACCTATTACCAGTAAATTGTTCCTAGAAACTTTAGCAAACTAAAATAGATTCTAACAAAATTACAGTCTTGGTTGTTTTTGTTTTGTTTTGTTTTATTCACTACTCTAGCATTTTAAAATTTATTTAGTCCCATGCAAACACTAAATAATCCATTAATTTTTTTTCTGTAACAATAAGGTACTTTTAGTCCCACAGGAAGACAAAATCAACTTAATCTTCTCTCTACTCTTCCAATTTATTCCCATTTAATTTTCACAAACTTACAATAGCTCTCCCACTTAGTTGTTGCTATTACCCCAATCTAACAGATGAAGAAAATGAAGCATATAGAGAAAAGCAACAGAATGCCCATCGTCACCCAGGTATCAGGTGGCAAGTTATGATTTGACTCTGAACCCAGTGGTGTGGTGGGTTTAAAGAAGGGAAAAAGATGACATTATGGGATAGAAGAGATAGATTTGAGAAGTGTCTAAATCAATAGGAACTGGACTGGAAGTACAAATGTGGAAGTCCAAAGTATTTAGGTTGAATCCAAAATCACAGAAAGCAATGAGTTCATCCACAAAGAGCCACTGCATTTGAAAAATAGGGGGAAAAAATAGTTATGAGAAACAGGAGTTTGACTGGAATGAGAAAATGAATTCAAGATTGCTCTGGGTTAAGGAATGAATGGTGCTGATAAAGTAGAAACAGTGAGAATAATATGCTTTTCTCAGAAATTGGTTAATTAAGAAGGGGAAACATGCAACAATATTAAATTTTTCTTCAGTCCATCATCTCCCTTTTGAAACCTAATATTGACCTTCCCAGAAACTTAATTCTGAAAAGTCTTGTCCCAGGACAAACCTTAGCCAAGAGATAGTTATCCACCCTAGATCTTCCCAGGAGCCCTCCTGAGACAGCCCTCTTTAGGAATCATTCCATGTTCTGGCTTCTCTGACACTCTCAGGTTCTAAGAATCCTGCTTATTCATAAGTGAACAGTAAGTAATTAATCAGGGAAGTGACTATACATATAGATGCTAATGATTAAACTGTTACTTTTCCCTGGTAAATTTTATGTTGCAAAACCAGCCCTCTTGGGGATTAATATTTTATTCTAAAGCAGCATTCAACTGAGTAAGGGTCACTGGAACCTAGTATTTCTGGATGTAATGAGAAATACATGAAAATATACTAAAACATAAAAGGTTTCATGGTCCACTAATTTTGGGAAATGCTGAATTAAACAACGTTAAGCTGGCTTCTTTCAGTAGGATTTCTCAAAGACTTTAATATTCTAATGTGCATCATAAAACTACAGGAGGGAGACATAAAATTAAACATTTTTCAAAATTATCTGATTACAGGACTTTTTAAAAGAGTCATCACATGGGTCAGAAATTTTAGAAAATGTCTCCCTATAGGAACAATGTTAGAGGACAGAATTTTGGCAACATAACAGATTGAAGAGAGATTTAAAACAGCATTATTTTAGTAGCACTAGGTATACCCATCAAGCAGTCACTTTCTCTTCTTCTGTGCATCCTGCTTTCAGCACTCTCCTGACATGATGCCACAAATTGGGACACAATCACTTTATTTTTATTAATTAAGAAATTTTTTTCTGGACATGATGAATTTTAATGGGAATGGACCCTTGCTCAAAAGTTTAAGTGTTTGCTTTCCCTTTTGATCAACTAAATTCTGTGAACTTCATAATAAAAACTGGGATTGGCGTTGGGGTGCCTTTTATTCCACAGCCCTGTGTGAATGACTACAAATGAGATAAAGCTGATGAATAAAACTTGTTGATCATTAATATTATTTCCCTGCTTCTGTTTGTTTTTTTTTTCTTTTATAGCTTACAAGCTCAGTTGTTATAAGGAAAATCAATAAACAAGCTTTTAAGGAAACTTATACCCAGGAAGAATAAAGTCCCTTTTGCCTTGAAATTATTCTTTTCCTTTTTAAGGAAGTCATATACACTCCACAGTCAGAATTGGCTTTCAAGTCCACAGGAGCTTTGTGTGCTCATTGGAGTCTGTGCTACGAGAACAGGGCCCCAAGTATTTTCAGCAGGGTATCTTTTGTGACTAGAACAACTTCTGTGAATTGAATTGTTTTGAAAGTCAAACAGGATTGAAGAAAAACAACTACTGTGGCAAGAAAATAAGCCATTGTCTACACATCCAGGGGCTAGAAAAGAACTAAGGTGAGGCTTAATTTTCATGTGAATATAAATGAAACATAACCATGTTAACTGGGGCAGAGATTCTCATTTCTGCTCTCTCTCAGAACTTATACCTAGGAATCAGAGACCAGATTCTTTACAGCTCTTTGCTCTTGGTCAAAATTGCCATTTCATCCCAGTACTTAAAGGGGATAACCTTGGACCACAAGTGCAAGCTGCATATCAGAGCAACTGTTGTCTAGAACTTTGAGACGATGGAAATGCTCTATAATTCTGCATTATCCAGTATGTTAGCTACTAGCCACATGTAAATACTGAGCATTTGATATGTGGTTAATATAGCTCAAGAACTGAATCTTCATTTTTATTTAATTTTCATTAATTCAAATTTAAATAATCATATGTGGCTAGTGGCTACCATATTGGACAGCATTGCAAGACAGAATCAGGAGGCAGGGTGAGAGAGAAGAAGAAGAGGAGGAGGAGGAGGAGGAGGAAGAGAATTCTTCATTTCAGGATTTCTAACCATTTTATAAGAGGAGTAGAGCAACACAGATACCTCCAACACCAAAGCTCTTCACCCAAAGCTACATCACAAAGCCAAAGATAGAAAAATAAGAATTGAGACAAAGTGTTTACATCTACTTGGTAAATCCAAGTAAGTTTCAAGCAACACATGGGTCAAAGTTGAGTGGCAGCTTTTAGGTAGAAGCAGGGCCTAATAACTCTTTCAAGAAGAAAAGAGAGACCTGGTAAGGAGATACCTAAGAGCTTAGTGTTAGTGCTGCAGTTATCTAAGACTATTTAACAAAGTATCCCCAAATTTAGTGGTTTAATACAATTACAGTATTTGTTTTGCTCACAAATTGCAATCTGGGCTGGGTTTGAGGGGAGAGTCTCTGCTCTGCTCATCATCACTGGAGCTCTCCCAAGGTTGGGGGCTAGAATGATTTGAAGACTCGTTTGCTCACATGGCAGGCAAATGATACTGGCTATTGGCTAAAACTTTAGTTGGGGCTACTGACCAGAGCATTTACATATGGATTTTCCATGGAACCTGTACTTTCTCATAACATGGCAACTGGGTTCCCAGGACAAGTGTCCTGAAAGGGAGGGAGAGTCAGGTGTGTTCTGTATCCTCTTTATGACCTAACTTTGAAAGCCACATAGCATCATTTCTGCAATACTCAGTTGGAATAGTCATAAGTCCACTCATGTTCAAGGGAAGGGAAACAGTCATCACCTATTGATGGGATCACCAAGGAAGTCTGGAAGAGCATGTGGAACTAAATATACTGCTGTGACCATTTTTGAAAATATAATCTGCTACCCTTAGTTAAAATTCTTTAGGCTGTATATTAGTCAGGGATCACCAGAGAAACATAATAGATAGGATATATATATATATATATAAAACTTTTTCAAAGACTTACTATGAGGAATGGACTCACATGACTGGGGGAGGCTAACAAGTCCAAGCTCTGTAGAGTAGGCTGTAAGCTGGAAATTCCGATTAAAGTGATTCTAAAGTCTGGCAAGTCCATATTCCCTAGAAGAAGCCAGCTGACTGAACTTGAGGTAGAAATTCTTCTTTCTGAATTCTGAAAACTTGTTCTGGCTTCTAGGACCTCCAGCTGATTGGATGAGGAGACTCCCCATGTTACTGAAAGCAACCTCCTTTATTGACTGTAGATGCAACCAACTGGTTATAACTGTAAATCCATTCACAAAATACCCTTAGAATAACAATTGGGCCAGTGTTTGCTTGACCAAACAACTGGACATCATAACCTAACCAAGATGCACATGAAAAAAACCATCATGGGCTGCAAGTGATAGAACTTTCATCAGACAAGTTTAATTACAAGAAGTTTATTATTTCAAGAAACTAGTAAACTTTAGGTTTCAATGATGGCTGGATCCAGTGTCTCCAATGCTACAATGGTAATTTCTCATACTTGCTTATTCATTGTTTCTTGTCTCTACTTTTTTTTTTTTAACTGTCTTGTTGTCTTCTCCAAAAGGCAGAAAAAGAATGTCACTGACAACTCCAAGTCAATATCCTGACTGTTGTGACCCAAAAAGAGGAGGTTTCTTTCTATTATTTAACAAGTCCCATGGAAGGGCTGTGATTAATTGTGTTTAGGTCATGTGCCCACTCTTTGTCCAATCACTAGATCCAAGTAAATGAAGTTCTATAATTGACTAGGTCCCAAGACCTCCACGTTAATCTCATGGTATTTCACTTTTCTCATATATAGAATGGAGCTTCTCATATATGGATTATTAAAATGGTCCCAGTTCTGCATCCCAGTTGTCCAACCCCCTTGCAATGTGGTTTTACAGTTCTTCCCATCAAGTCACAGAGTCTATTTCCCCGCTCCTTGATTCCAGGCTGGCCTTGTGATTTGCTTTGGTCAATAGAAAGTGGTGGAAGTGGTGGTGTGCCAGTTCTGAGCTTATGCCTCAAGAACCCATAAGCACTTACACTCTGTCTCTTAGAACCTTGCTACCACCATGGAAACAAGCTTGGCTTAGACAGCTGGGGGAAGAGAGATCATGCAGAGCAAAGCCAAATCAGCCCAGTTGTCCCAGTAGAGATCACAGACATGTGAGCTCAGTCAACATCAGCAAAAACCACCCATAGCTGACTTCTCAGTTGACTGCAGACACATGAGCAAGCCCTGCTAAGACCACCCTAAACCACCTAAACATTCTGCAGACTTGTGCCAATGTGTTTTGTTGTTTGTTCCACAGTATTATTAATGACAAGAGAAAACTGAAGAGATAAGAGTAGCCCTAATTCATAGGGCTGTTGTGAGATATAAAAGAACAAATGCACATAAGGTATTTAGAACAGTGTCTGGCACCCAATAAGTAGTTAATAAATATTTGCTATTATTATCCATAGTTTGCAAGTACCATACAAAATGTGGGTGGGGTAGCTTCCTAAAAGAAGAGAGCTTCCCAAACTAAACTCCAAAACAACAAAATTAAAAATGGGATGTCTACCCCAAACTTCCTAATAACTAATTTAAGGGAAATACTGGAATATTAAATTTTAGGAAGTCTAATAAATTCATAAGAAAAAGCATCTAATAAAGGAAAGCATGTCTCTTATTGTCAGAACAGTAAAAGCAGCTGATCTTGAAAACACTTTTTACATCCTATGTAGATTTCTAATGTCTGATCTATGCTCAGCTATCATATTACCAATTACCTCAAATGTCAAACTTCTTCCTTGCAAAATGGCCAGTAATACTTTTATTACATGGTTAATTGCTGTTGTTAGTGATATTTATTATCAGGTCAAAAATAAGTCAGGAGTAGTTTCATCAGTCTTAGTATTTTCAGATGCAATAATTTTACGTATGACAACATTTTCAATATGGGCCTTAAAAGGATAAACTCATCAGTTTCAAGAATAATTCACATGCAGGTGGGTTCAAAAGGATTGGGGTACTGTGCAACATCTGAGTAAGGAACCAGGTAGAAATGAGGTTGGAAAGATTTGGGTTGCAGCACTGGAAAAGTGGTCTTTGGCTAAAGTGTTTGAATTTATAGGTCAGTCAAAAGGGAAACTATATTCAGGCTTAATACATGTGAATGCATAGATGAAAGTACATATTGAGAAGAAATGCAGTGGTGTATATGGAAGTGGAAATTAGTTTCTTACTGTGGAACTACAATATTTTGTTTCAAATTGGCAGCATCTCTCTTCAAAATACCCCTTGAAGGGCTGCCATTTAAGTATTTGGAAATGACGAGGAAAATGACTAAAGACAGATGTCCTGGTCAGACCGAAGCCCTGACCCCTACTAGGGGGTTAAGTACAACATACTTAGGATGGATATTATAGATCAAGCAAGCTGTTCATTTCCACACCAGGTTCAATGTTGAGGGCATCATAACTGAACATCTGGCTATTAAGGTACCTTCCATTTATCAACAGCACTTGCTCATTGCACCTACATCATGTGAGGAGATTACATGGGACAAGTAAATGCAGCATGACGCCAAATGTTTGCCTCATCACAAAAACATAGCAACCACAGTCTTGGGAAATTTGGGGTAAGCCCTTCTTCTAATAATAGTTTTCATATAGACATGCAAAATATAAGAAACTCAGTGACAGGTCTTATGAAGTTAAACCAACAATCCTTCAGCACGAAAGGAATTATTTCTTAAGCCAATGTACCACTTGAGCTAGCCCCCACCTTCAATGCACCAAATAGATTTATTTTAGTCTTGAAAGGTATGGAGAGATAACATTTAAATTAGTATTTTCCTTGGTATAATTTCCTTTGAAAAAGTAATGTTTTCAAAATTCTCTTTTTCAGCTTTCCCTAAGATATACTTTTAAAAAATGACTTAAAGCAGAATTTTTCTGAGGGAGAGAAATAGGAAAAACTGTATCACTCTTCTAATCATGACAAATCTGCTTGGCCAAGCCCAGCCAATTACCATTAGACTAAGTTCCAACTGATACCTGAAATCCAACAGATTGGTCTGATGAGCATTTGATTTGACCAAAAATGAACTATATTACTAAAATATTATTACATATCTACAGAAAATTGATTAATGTTACAATTATTTTCTTATTCATTTTGGAGGGAAAAAATGGAGATATTTTGCCTATTATTTCAAGGACTAAACAATTATATGTATCATAATTCATGGAAAACAATTTTTTTTTTCTTTTTTGGGTGTTTTCTCTGTCAACAGTGAGTAAACATCCATAATATTATGTGGGTATCTATCAAAATGTTCCAAGTATCTTGTAACAGTAGAGCAGAGATACAGGAAAATTTAGACATTACTAAGTAAACAGGACACAGCTGTGGACTAAAAAATTAATACCACACAGTCTTTTGATGTGCTGTAACACCCAAAATACTTCTACAAAAACAGAATGAAACAAACCTAAAGCACAAATACTCATGCAATGATGGCATAAATGAATCATTAAGTATGGAAACAGAAGTTTAAGCCTCTAAGCATCAGGTACAATTTCTAACAAATTCCTTGGCCTGACACATATCTCAATGCTTTCTCATTGAAGGAAAGAATGCTGAAAGTGAAAATAATAGATCGCATATGAAGAAGTAGCAATTTAGAAAATAATTTCAAAATATTTTATGCTTTATAATGTTAATTCTTCTCATACCTCAGAAAGGTTTTAAAACTTGAAGTACTTACTATTGCTCTCAGATAAGATGTCCTAATAAAGTATCAATTTATTTTTTCAGTTACAAAGTAAGCCCACATGAACCCTAAGAGGTTGCTGCTGACATCTAGTGGCAATATTTTTTAAAAAGCCAAGTTCCTTTTATATATTTATATGAAGAGAGAGAGAGAGACATACATATATATATATAACACATATATGCATGTACGCACATGCAAATTCTAGTGAACATCCGATGTTATAAATTACTTGCTTTTTCCCAGACTATGCCTCCAACAAGTTGGTTCCCCTTCCAAAGATGTGCTAGCACTGCAAAACTGAAGAAACGAAAACAAATTCATCTGCTAACTAAAGCCTTACAGGAAGCAATTCCCACAGTGTTCCTAGTCCTCCATCCCCAAAGGATCTGCCCCAATCCCAATTTAAATGATTGCCTCTCAATCCCTGAAATCATCATACCTCTACCCAGACATTAATACTTACCATGTAGATACTTTCAGGACCATAAACTAGAGAGACTCCACTGCAGGTAGAGCTAAAGATTTGTTATTTCACACAAACACACACACACATAACAAAATGGCCACAAAATCGCTAGGCATGAGATTCAATAACTACTGAAGACTTAAAAACAGCTACCAGGAATGGCTTTAATGGCTCCCACCCATCCACATGATTGATGATATACAGAAGAACATGGAAGAAATTGAAATTTGTGTGAAAAATGATAAGGAGCTAGAGATAACTTCTACCAGAATGCAAAGAAATTTTTGTGGCCTCTATATGTATGTATGTTTTTATGATGTATGTGTTTGTGCCTGTGTGTGTGTGTGTATAGAACATGAGAGAGAATCTCCAGTTCTACATGTTCCCCATTCTCCTAAAGCACTTGGAATATATGTAAACGTGGAATGAATGGGTCGATGAATGAATGAATGAGTTGGCAAATTACAACACAACACTTATTCTATTGATTCTAAGATACACAATCGGTAGTGTTCTATTAGGCAAAGTTTTGCTCTTCCGTAGTAATACTTTTGTTGAGTAGTTCAAGTTAGATTTTTCTCCAACAACAGGCTAAGTGGCACAAAGTCAATGGGTGATAGAATTAGGCAATGTCCAATTGGTGAAGAGAATGTGTCTCAACGTGGCTTTATAAATTAATTGATTTGAATTTTGATTTGATTCTCCTTGCGAAAGGGAGAGTAGGATTTTGAGGTAGTCCTAATTAATATAAAACATGGCTAAATAATAACTCTAGTGGTTCAAAGGGATCTTTCAGCTTTTTAAATATTATTTTTATAGGAATCTTGGAGGTTCAAGGAACTCATTTATTTAATTCTTGTCTACTTCACTCACAAGCAGGAATGAAAGTGGATGGCAGAAAGATCTTCCTGCTCTCAAGGAGTTTACAATCCTATCAAAGGAAAAAACTCTGTGTCTGTGTGTATACCTTCATATGTAATAAAATAAGATTATATTTAATTTTGTATCTATGCATATATGGATGCATACATATGAGAACTATTATTACAGCAATATGAAAAAATCAATTAGTGTGGTATTTACTAAACCTATGTATTTTACTGAGAGAGTGTAGGTTAAGGGAGAGAGATGTTGTGTGATGAGGGTCTTAGAAGACTTCTTAAAAGGAGGTTTTAAGATTACGGAGGCTTTGGAGTAAGGCTGGGCATTCTGAGTAGAAGAGTTAGCATTAGCAAAGATAAGAACGTTTAGGATAAGCAGTGGCATAAGAGTGAAACAATTGTAGTAAGATAGAGGTGGAGGATCCCTGGACAAACTAGAATATTAGGAGGTGCCAATTCTAGGCAATACTGTGGCTTACAGTATTGGAAGCTTTTTTAGAAGTTTTATGGAGATAAAGTATCCCACTGAATCTAATACACAGAAGACTCAAGAAGATTAAGAACTTGTGAAAATGACAAAAAGAATAAAAACCGGAAAAGGCAAATTCTTTACAAAAATCATAATTGCTCCTTCTCATTGTAATTCCTCTCTAAAGATTACTATTTAATCATTTTTCATGAAAATATTGAATAATTTCTATACTTACTTGCAGTTTAAATATTTTTGATAGCATTTCTCGCCTGATGTTATAATTATGCTCCTGTAAAGCATAGTATAGATCAGACATGGAATCTAATCCAGGCATTGTGAAGATTGCATCTCACTTTTCATACATGTCAGAGAAGTAATTCTACTTTCATTTAAATTGATGGTCATTAAATTATTAATCTATCTGCAAGCTTTGATGCTTTACTTTTCATTGTTATTGTTATAGTAGGTATGGAATAAATAATATATTATTTATAGTAAGCTCTAAAAACATCACAAGATTTTTAGACTTTAAAATCTTACCATATAATGCATCTGTAGAATTATCTACATCCATAAGAAATCACAGTGAAAGCAATCTCTAAACAAAGTATTTATAGACTATATCTTAATGCTCTTAGCATTTTATTTTTAATCTCAAAATTGTGTTTATACTAAACCTTTATTTCAACCTAGAATATATAAAAAATTGCTGAATCCTTAAGACCCATTTAATTTCCTACAGAAGTTAAATATGTGTGAGAATAAAACAGTATTTCTACATAAGTAAAAATAAATTACTACCATGAAATTTTCTCACTTGAAATTCAATCTATTTCCAGGACATGCAAACTTATGTAAAATTTAAGCATACAAACAATCTGTAAGTAGTTTTGTACTGCTGTAAACTTATTGAGTACATAGAAGGATACTTTGACCTGACTAACCAAAACTGGCTCTACTTTTGGATTATCAAGTGACAAAATTAAGAATATTGTGCCTAAGACACCAATAACTTCACATAATAAAACACTATATTAAAAGGTATTTAAATGTCCTCTTAAAAAGAATCAAATGTAGAACTTTCAGTATATGCACACACAAAAGTGCCTGATAATCCAACAGATTTCTCTTTGAGCCCTATTGCTAGAGTTAATCCCACGTAAAATGAGTGTGCAGATGTCATGTACAATTGAGAAAAGCTGAAAGCTCCCATTGCATGAAAGTAGCACCTTCACTAGCATGTGCTCTACTTTCACTATTTAAACATTGAAATTTAAATGCACATACCCTTTTTGAGATAGGACAGGCAGAACATCAATACATTAGTACTCTCTGTCTCATTAACAGGAATTTTAAAACACTGCAAACATCTCTATTTCGACGAGCCCAAAAGAGCTTCCTAGAGAGCTGATGATACGCACATCATTTCTACTGACCATATAAGTTATCCTACCTCAGTCTATTCCTCCATATCCTACTCCCACCTTTTCCACAAAAGCACACATCCTAGATCATAGCCCCTTTGGGAGTTTTTATCAGACCAAAGTACCAAAGTACTTGGACTCCGGCAGTATACAAGATGGTTCCTTCATTCTTATGTTAGGAAGAAGCAAATTTTGTGACTCTGGGTACCCAGATGCTGGAAATTTTACCATGTTAACAGAAATTACCTTTCCTACCCCAACTCTTCTTGACTACATACAGTTTAAAATGAGTTTATCCATATCTTAGATTACTTAAAATAAAAGCTTAATAAATTGAATATATTTGCATATGCATACCTCTGAGGGAAAAAAAAACCAAATACATCCTAGATATTCCATGCTCCTTCATTCTTTGTTTTTATTCTAAAGGATTATTGATCCTCCTCATTGGTGCTATCTCATTCAAAGATATGCTCTTCCAATTTTTACTGTGTCATCTTTCAACGATTGCTTTTCTCCGTAACAAGTACATTTCTACCCCTTATCTCACTGTGTCTATAGCACTTAGCTCAACTCCAATCTCTTCCCCATATTGTCTAGATATTAGATCTCATTATAATATACCTCTTTGTAGAGTCACAGTTAATAGTTCTATGCAAAGGCAACTCCCCAATTTATTTCATTAACCATTTTACAATATGAACTAACATTTTCATATAGCTAAACCTTGCATGGAGTTGCTACAATACAAAATTCCTTTTAGGGGAGTGAAGCTCACTACTCAAGGAGTTGACACCTCTTTTGAAGAATTAACTAAAAGCCAGAAAGAAATATACACTTCAATTTGTAATTCAACCTAGCAATTTTACATTTTACTTTAACTACAAATGGATGTTCAGAAACAAATTTTCTGCTGATGTCCACTAAATTTAAATACTGCCCTTGTTCCAGCACTCATTTGTTTTCAGGAACCCCCAAAATTGGTCATTAAAACCCAATCATTTAGAATCAGCATACGGCCCAATATACATTTCAATACGTGTATGTGTACATATATTAACGCATGTATAGTGACATATCTTCATAGCTATAGAAGTAGACAGAACTCAGTAAATAGGTTGAACCCCCTGGACAATTTTGATGTGTCAGAAACTTTTTGTAAAAAATTCTTGTAAGATAGTGGCTTTATTCATAAAACATACACATATTGCATATCTGCATCTAAACTAACACTTTGTTTACATGCATATTTCATTTGAATATTTGCATGAGCTTTCATATTCTTAGGACAACAGTTGTAAATAAACCACATAGCAATTTGAAATTTAGCAACTAAGGAGGCAATCTTTTGAGAATAATCCGCCATGTTATTCAACAATGGATGATATAATTCAATCTTTCCAGAGAAAAAATATATTTTATGTGAGGGCATCTTCATAAAACCCTGGTAAAGTTTCTAGAAATTCATACTGAAAAATTTTGTATATTTAAAAAATAATATGTAAATCCATCTGGCTATTGCTTAAATACAAGAAAAATTTCATTACCCTACCCAACAAGAGTCTAATTATTATTGTCTGTCATGAATAAATATGATTTACCAGTTGAAGTTTCTCTAGTCAAGAAGAATACAATCTTTTTTTCAAGATCCTATTCATATATTAACATAAACAAAAAAATGGTGTCAGCAAATTAGCCATAATCCAAAATGGCTATTATATATCAAAACATTTTTGATAAGCTATTATATATCAAAACATTTGCTATTGAATTCACAAATACAGTAATCATCATAAATCCTTCCCTCCATTGTTCAGATAATGTTTTGCTTTATTAAAGTGTCATTCAATATTTAAAGCCAATTATCAAGCAAAGCCACCTATTTTAATGTATTAGAGTTAATCTGACTAAAAAAATATCAATTTAGAATATTCATTACCTTGGCTTGATTTTTCATAAAAGACAGCAGATTTCTTGCCAGGTAACACCATTTCTTTGGGTTCTGTGGGCAAAGAAAAAAAAAGGATTAATAAAAAAAAGCTTTTCTTTTTGCTCTTTAAATGCTTTTTAAGAAAAGTAGTCTCATTAGTAGTAAAGGTCAGAGAAGAAAATCATTTGACAAAATATTCTGCTCCATTCAGCAGCTGCCTTGTGAACAACTGCTTTAAATGCCATATAATTTCTCCAAAGGTTCTCTCACCCCTGCACCAATGGGAACATTGGTGACTGTGGCAGTCAGCTCTGTTTTATATGTCTCTCCCTCTTTTCTTGCATGAGAACAGAAAAGACATTAGCTGTCATCACCTCAAAAGAAAAGATGTAAGTCATGTTGGGACAGAACATTTACTTGGATTACAATGGACTGAAATGGAATTTGCAATTATATAAACTTACTTTCCTCCCTCCCAAGCAAGTATGGGTTTTAAAATATTCATGAAAGTTTGGGTGTTTTCCTATCTTTTCACAAAAGTGATAAAATGAAATATTGTGAGATGACTCTGTGTAAATAATTGCATATTACCCTCCTTATGAGATACACTTTCAGAGCTTTTCTATGCTGCAATGAGAAAGTACTTTACAGAAGTCAAAAGTTATGAAAATATATCTTATACCCTCCCTTAGCATTTAACAATCCTGAGGAATATCCCATAAAAGATTTTATTGCATCATTATCTGAATGTTCTACTTGGAGGATAAGAAATTCAAGTCTGAGCAACAGCTTTCCAGAAAGGACAGTCACATAGATAAGAATTTTAAAGTCACCTCTTAAGAAAGTTATTTGATCAAAGAAATGTTTACCATTCGAAACATCAATTAATTGACTACAGCAATCACTATGAGAATAGTCATATATAACTGCAATTCCTACATCTTACAGTTTCAGCCTCGACAAGTAAATGAAACTCTGTAAACCTTCATTTTTCATCTGCAGTATGGGAATGATACTTCTTTCTCCTTCACAGGCTGATAAGATAATTCAATGAAATATATACATGAAAGGACAAGTCTTTATACCAAGTTAAGTACTAATGGATGTTAGCTAATATAACTATCATTATCGTTATTATTACCATTGTTCTCCTGTTTAAAAAAAACTCACTCCCCCCCCTCTGCCTAGTTAGCCACATGGTGAGATGACTACATCATATTATACAGGATTTTATCTAATTTGCCTATTTATTAATCAGACTCTGTGATGACAAAGGAAATAGAATTATTTGAGGTCTTTGGACAGGTGGGTGAAATGATTGAATAGTATTTCAGAAAGATTAGTAAGCCATCAATCACTCTGCTGCAGTGCTTCCCCTTGATTTTACTGAGGATTTTTAGCTTGAAGAAGCCCTCCAAGAAATTATGTTTTACTTCAAGTTTCACTTATGTGCAATTCAACTCAGCAAACATCTATCAGGCTCCTACTGTGAGCCAGGGTCTGTGATAGACCTTAGAGAAACCAAAATAACAAAACAGTAACACAAAAAAGCAGCTTAGTGGAGGAAATAAATCTGTAAACAATTATTCAGGTAATTGGTGAAATGGTGAAAATACCATCATGAAACAACATATAATATATAAGTAACAGAATAGAAAAGAATATTCTGTAATCAGAAAGGGATAATTTAAAAAAATATTTACAAAATCAATCAAAATAGCTGAACTTGTGCATAGTAACTGGCAATCAATCCTGTGTGGTCTAGAAATTTCATAAAAGAGAGGGCTTTGAAAGATTTAAAAAATCTGGCTGGCAAGTATGTGATGTCTTTCCAGGAAGAGGACACAGAGAAGAGAAAGAACCTGAAACAGGAAAAGGCATGGCGGCGACCCAGACTAACAGGAGGGGGTCAGCCAGCCTTGCGCCTCTTCTCAACCTCTCATTAACATACTCAGATGTCAAGGAAGGTAACCAATGGTAACAGCAGCAGGAAGAAAATACAAAGAATATAAAGAGGTATTTCTAGTAGCTGCATCCTAATAGGATGCAGAGTAAGAAAACAGTTCGGGCTCAACACCTCATACTGTAAATAGTGTAGTATATATTATTACCAATAAAGAAACTAAGAAAGGACTTTGAACTCACACCAACAGCCCATAACTTCAGGGTGCAGACCACAATCTATATCTTTTACTATGGATCCAGATTCCGTCACTCAGAGCTTAAAAAGAAACAGTCGTTCTTTAAAAAACATTTTAAATTCAGAATTTAGAAAACCAGCTTTAAAGCTGGTTTAAAGTTTATATCATCTCCACCTGCCTCCCTCCCACCCACCCTGCCATAGTCAGGATCTGCTGCAAGTGGAAGCCAACAGCTAGTGAGGAGGATTTCACTATTCCCCCCACCCCCATCCTTCATCCTCACGTGATTAACTTTGGTTCCTGATGCTTCTAGAATAGAAAAGTGGAGTGATAGAACAGAGGGGGGAAAAAGAGGTAAAGGGAAAAGAAAAGTACTGACTTTCTCTGTGCTAATCTAAGAGGGCTGCACCCTGTGGGCTGGTATGTGTTTGAAACTACATATGCATTTCTGGGTTCTTCAGTGATCCCTCCTCCTCAATCCTCGGGACCTTTCATCTGTACTTTTCTTGATGAGGGTCTTACTGTCTCACTTCATCACTAACTGCTTCCACAACCCCAAGTAATGCATCAGCTCCTGTCTGCTGAGGTCAGTTCAGGCCCTGAGCAGCTTTATGGGATGGGACTTAAGACAACCTCAGGTCAGCTCTCTTGCCTTCATGGCCCATGTTTGTTCCACAGGAAACTCTCTAACAAAGCCTGGGAATGAAACCTAACCCCAATTCAGCACTTCTACTTTGCTAGAAGCTGATCACTGGCTCATCTTTTGGTTTCATCAGAAAACAGTCCACAGTATCCACCACTGGCCCCAAACTGCAGTGGACACATATTCAACCTTCCACGGAGCTCCATGGAGCCCATGTCCATAGCACTGAGACTGGGAGGCATCCACATCTTTCCTCCTGTGGGCACACCTAGCATACTTTCAAGTTACTCCAAAGAATCTTCCTTTAACCTCAGTGCCCTCAACCCTTTTGGATTAGGAATGTGGAAGTTATATAATCAACATAATTTCAAGATCTCATGTTCCTGGAAAGGAATTCCTACAAAGTGATCTATTTCATAACCACTTTGGTATCTGATGGCTTATTGCTTTAAAGGATCAAAAATTCCAATTTTACACCCTGTGATACTAAGTTCTCACAATTGGAGCTTTAAGAGACCCATGGAGGAAGTAGCTAAAAATTATATAATGTGTCTACACATTTTTTTTGAGCAGTCCATGGATTTTACATTCTTCTTCAATATAACACTTCTTAGACAGAAAGTCTGGTGTCTGCCACATTACTCTATTGTAGTGCAATTTTTCATGTCTATTCTTTCTGGTTGTGGTTCATTTCTTACTTTTCAGTACTTTCCAAATTTACCACTCTGTCAAAGCTTTAATGCCAAATTTTCCATGAAGTGATCCCCAGGTACTTTGAACTCTGCTGATTTCATCATTCGCTGACCTCATGCAGCAATTATAGTCAATGCCTATAATTTATATTGCCTTCTAGGGTTGTCTTGTGCTGTCATGTCTCTCCCCAACTATATTTTAAGTTCCTCAAGGAAAATTTTTTTAAAAATCTTGTGCCTCTCATCTCTTCCCTTCAATGCTTAATTCAATGCTGAGCACATAGGACAGAGGTTCCCAATAAGGAGCTATCCAATTGAAATCTCTTGAATATCTATTAACATTGACAAGACAGAACTGACATACCTGGCATAAATAGTTTACCCTGTCTTATGATAGACTGATAGATTTGCATAACAAGTCCTTATCGTAGTCACATAAAATTTAACAACATTGAACAAATTCATATATGCACACAGGAAAAGGGCAAAAGACATGAGGGAGGTAACAAGCCATTATGTAACATGGATGCTATTTTTCTGGAAATATATCCAAATGCAAAGCATGTGTATTTCTCTGTATGGAACTTGCCATTCTGCCATGGGTATCCACTTACCTCAAGGAGAATTAATATTGTTATAAGTCAAATAAAATAAGAAAGAGGGAGTCAAGATTTTGACTTCCAGCAAGAATTCTGGATCCGTGGCAAGAAAATGGTCTTGAATAAAGGAGTTTAAAATATACAGTTAAAAATACACAGTTGCATTAATTTATCAGAATCCAGACTGCAGAACTAGATCATAGAGTTTGTATGGAGAAGTAGACAGATGGAGGAGGGAGAAGTCTAAGATAAAGTCTTCACTTTCCTTCTCTCTAAATTAAAATTCCACCTGAAAGTTCCTCCACTAGGAACACTGGGACTAGCTGTCTCTTTTAGAGCATAGAGCAAAGAGTATTCAAACCTCTCAGAAAAAACTACCATCCAGCATTTCACATGACATGGTAGTAGTTAGGAGGCATTAGAAGATGGAAGAGTCTAGAGAGGTGAACCTGAGACCAAATTCAATTTTCCCCATAGCCAATGAGTGGTGTCCAGAAGAGTTAGTGCCCTCAGTAGGGGACATGGATGTGCTGAGTGGGTTTGGTCCTACACACCATCTGCCCTCTCCACCATGAGAACACACGAGGCTCACTGCTCTCATAGTCTCAATGCCATCTGGGGAAGAGCAGAAGAAAGGGAGAAAAGTCAAAATCATAAGCATTTACCCAAAGTTGTCTGATTTATCCACCCCTGATAAAAAGGAACTATGAACTTATCTAGTCTAACATTATAATTTTTATAGATGGGAAAACTAAAGACAAGAGTGGTGAACTCATTTACTCAAGAGTATCATTCAGTTGAAGACAGAAATGAGGCAAAATTGACAATTTTTCTAGCATCATTTAAAAGCTAATATACTATCCCATACTCTCATCTAGAGCCCAGCTTTTCTTTTTTACTATGAATATGAGTTGATATTATTTAAAATGCCAATTTTAGTTAAAAATTTTTAAAGATAACAATTGTAATTGCATTTAATTTCATGAATAATGAAATATATTTAAAATAAAAATAATTAAAAATTCACAAGAAATTCTTAGATTTATGTTCTTGGAATTAATAAGAAAAACTATTATAATTAATAAGTAAATTTAGCAGGGTTACTGAATACAAGATCATTGTACAAAAATCAATTATACTTCTGTATAACAACAAAAACAGACATTATAGCACTTAAACTAGAATCAAATATAAATACCCATCTAACAAAAGATGTGTATAATCTCTACATCAAAAATCTATAAAAACATTGTTTAGAGAAAATAATGCAGACAAATAAATGGAGAGAGATAAAGTATGTTCATAGATTAGAAGACTCAAAATTACGGATGCCAATTCCTCCCAAATTTACCCATGCATTTAGTGCATTGACAATCAAAATACCAGTAATCTTTTTTTAAATTAAAAATTGACAAGCTAAAACATATACAGAAATGTAAAGGGCCAAGATTTGCCAAGTCAATATTGAAGAACAAAGCTGGAGATATTAAGTTACCAGATATCAAAACGTATTATAAACCTTTTATAATTAAGACTGTAGTATTAGTACAAAGATAGACAAATACACATGAGAAATAAGATAGAGGGCCCAGAAACAAACTTACATGAGTTATGACAACTAATTACAGAAGTAAATCATGGCAAGTTTGACAACACAGAGCAGTGGAGAAAGGGCCACATCTTTATTAAATGTTATTGAATGAATTGTATGTAAATTCATTCAGGAAAAAAGTGAACCATGATTCCTACATATACAAAAATCAGTTCCAGAGGGTAGTATATCTGATTGTGGAGGATAAAAATAATAAAACTTCTAGAAGAAAAAGTAATAGATTGCCTTTCCCTTTGGGGTAGTTAATGACTTCTTAAACAGCATATAATAAGTGGTAACTATGAGGGAAAAATAAAGGATAAATTTGACTATGTTTAAGTTAAAAATGATTATTCACTAGATAGCCAAGTAGAGAAAGAAAAGGCAAGCCACAGAATGCAAGACAATATATACAATATATAAATAGATAATTAATCATATTCAAAATACTTATAAACTCCTTCAAATCTTTAAGAAAAAGGCAGACAACTCAATAGAAAAATGGTCAAAAGACATAAATAAAAACTTCACAAAATAGGGTATTTGAGTTTTCAATTAATGCCTTAAAAGTTCCTCAACTTCATAAATCCAAATTAAAATCACAAATAAATACTACTACATACAGACAAATGAGACTAAAGTAAAAAAGACAGAAAATACCAAATATTGGCAAGGATAAGGGGCAATGGTACTAACAGTATTGCTACTGGCGGGGAAATGGGTGCAATCATTTTGGAAAAACTGTTTGGTTATATCTAATATATTAGAAGGTGTGCATCTGTACACTCTATGACCGGGCAATTCCTCTCTTGAGTTTACAACCATCATAGAGGCATACAGCAATTGCCAAAAAAGTATGTACAAAAATGTGCATATAATCCTATGCACAGCAGCCACAAACTGGAAACAACCCCCAAAATGTCCATCAACAGAGGAACTGATTAAGAAGCTAAGATCTATTCATATAATGAAATGGCTTACATCAATGAGAATGAACAAACCACAGTCACATGAATGATATGGAGGAATATCATAACCATTGCTGAAGGAAAGAAACCAGACAGCTAAGTACTACATACTACATAATAGTGTTTATATAAAATTCAGGGGGAAAAGTAAACCTAACTATGATGTTAGTAAAACTAACTATAATGTTAGACATTAGGAGAGTGTCACTAAGTAAAACTGAGTAAAACCAGCTATGATGTTAGACATTAGGACATTGTCACTTTCATGAGGTATTGATATGTAGTGACTGGAAAAGTACATGAGGTGAGCTACTAGGTGCTGATAATGTTCTGCGTTTTTGATCTGGCTGTTGGATCTTTGGGTGTGTTCAGTTTGCAAAAATTTATCAAGTTGTACATTTAATATTTTACCCAATCCACATAAGAGTATCCCTTGAAAAAAAGGTGCACATAGATTTTTCTCTTCAATTTTAAAGATGATCAGAAAGAAATAAAAGGGCAAATTTCAATCTGCACATGTTCTTCATTGGCACCTACAGGGAAATAATCAGAGAACCTTTCAGGATGTCACTCAGTGACAGAAAACTAGTGTTTTCCCTGGAGCACAAGCCATTTCCCTATGTTTTCACTTGTTACATCCCTCTTTAATTACTTATTCATTGTTTTGTTTAATAAAAGAGAATATCTAGCACAGCCTATATGTCTATAAAAATTTAAAACATATTTGTACACTTACGACTAGGCATGTTTGAGGAATTTTTTAAAAATTTGAACAGCTTTAGCCAGGAAACATCTAAAGTCAGATTTCAAGTGCTATATCTGACCTCTGAAATGACTTCCTTTTGCTACCAGTTGGATCCTTTTCCAATTTTCCCTTGTTTATTATTTTATGAAACATTTATTCCAGGAAAAATACATAAACAAAATAAAGGTTTAGAATAATAGACATTTAGTGGTGTCCTCATCTTTAAACTTTGGAAAGAAAATTTAAAAAGAGAAAAAAGAAGTTCAGTAAATACCTATTTATCTCTGTCTACAAGTAATTCTTTTTCCTCTCTGGACTAGAATTGTCTCGAGAGCAACATCAACAATGAAAAATCACAAAGGTAATAATCAACTCCCAGGTATTCTGAAATGTATGCTTAGTCCATATCAAAGGAAAGGCAGAAAGACAATAACAAAAAAAGCCAAACTCCATGTTTAAAGCACACAATGAAGCTAACTATTAGGAACAACTAAATTCTAGCCTAAATATTTTTTATTAGTAATTAAACACTTACTCAATGATGACAGCATTCTTTTTCAAATGATAAACTCTAATTTCTCTAAAAATTTAATTTACTCAATCATCAGTTATTACTTATTATTAACTAAAGTAAATAACCAGAATATATTCCATGGACAATTAAGAACAAGAAAGCTTCTATTTTTTGAGAACTGTTTTACTTAGTCTCCATTATTTTTAGTAGTAACTTTTATTATTATTATAGTAATTATTATTATGTTAATAATAAAAATTAGAATGTATTAACTGCCAAATGTGATCCAGGCACTGTTCTGAGTTACTATTGTACATATTTAGTATTCATAACAACCCTCATACCTGGATACACTATAACCCCCAATTTATAGATGAGTAAACTGAAGTACTGTTTGGTTAAAGTATTTAACCAAGCCCCAGAGCCAGTGAGCAAACTGAGGACTTGAAACCTGGTAGCTGGTATCCAAGAATGTTCTTTTGACCACTCACTCCACTGAACCATTTTGTTAATACTAATATGGCCTGTGCATGAATTCAAACTTATCAAATTCTATATCTAAATTTGCCTAGTTTCTGGAAAGCCAATTAAGTGATATAAGCTCTATAGGTTTTGAATATTCAGGAAGGATGCAGACTGAATGTATATTCGAACTTACATCCAGACAGAATGTGGGCAGTATGATAATTCAAGCTTACCTGGCATGTGGGTGATATGTTAATCCAAACCTACCTGGTATCCAAACAAACCTCTGAAACTCTAAGAAACTAAGGAAGAAAGTCCTTTTTGCATAAAAGCACCACTTGACCCCCTGTTCCTATATCCTCTGTATAAAAGGGACCTAGAAATCCTATTCAGGGCTCGGTTTTTGTACAAAAGTCCACCAGGCCTGGCCGCTGTTCATAAACCTTCCTTCTCAGAAGAGTCTTGCGTCCTGGCCCTCAATACCACGATCACCCAACTTCTCTCTGCTGCGACATCACTGGGAACTGATCCAGGATCACTGTGAAGACCAGGGATGGCAACAGTTGGTTGCCCCTCTCGGATGCCTCCAAGAAGGCTGGGAGGGCCCAGGCAAACCCCAGTTCAGGGCACCCCTTTAGTCCAGAAAGAGGCTGTGGACTCTGTCAGAACCTTCCCAGACAAAACTGGAGGCACTGGAGGGTTTTAAGGAGACCCTGAGAATGAAGCAAAAGATCTCTGTGCACCAAATGGGTAAAACCCCCAGGGGCATAGTGCAGGAAAGGCCTAATTCTGAAAAGTCAGGAGAGGAGCCTGATCAGCTCTCAAGAAGACCCTAGTACTCCTGAGGAGAAGGGAGAAAGCCGTCTTCTCTAGGTCCAAGAAAGGAAAGGAAAATGGGTGGCTGTGTGTGTGACTGTGGCAACTGAGTGAGACGCAGAGACATACTTCTGAGGGGTGAGACTGAAGTCCTAATCCACAGTTCCGTGGAGACCTCATCGGTCAAGAGCAGTGAAGGCACCCTCCAGGGCCCTTCATCCGAACTGGGGGTTTATACTGACCTGTTAAGGCTAAGAGGTGCCATAAATTCCTGCGAGGGGCGCAGCCGGAGATGGACAAAACAAAAGGCTGAGTGTTGTGTAGCGCCAACTCAGGGTGGAAACATGGGGAACACACAAAGTAGGACCAAGCTAGGTAGTATGCTGAAAAACTTTCCCCAAGCATTCCATGGAGATGTACACAGCATAAAGTTTCAGCCAGGAAAGCTTAGAACACTTTGTGAATTAGAATGTCCAACTTTCAGCATGGGCTGGCCCCAGGATGTCACCTTTGACCCCCAGATCATCCATAAAGTCCATGACATGGTAACCGGAAAACCAGGACATCCTGACCCATATATTGATGCCTGGCAGGACACTGTGAGTCAAAATCTGCCCTGGTTAAAGAAATGTACAATTAAAGAAGCCAGGATTTTTCTGATACAAAAACCCGGAGGTTCTGTCCAGGGAACCAGGCCAACAAGCACCTTGCAAAGTTTTCAGAGAAAGTGAGGCTGAAAGCTAGTTCTGACCCACCCATTCTAGAAGCGCCAGATGAAATGACCTCCCGCCACCTTATGTGGTTTCTCCTACTGCACCAGTACTGAGGAATGGAGACGAGTCACCTTCCCTAAGCAGCGTAGCCTCGCAGCTCCTGCAGCCGTCTCTGCAGCCACTTTCTCCAAGCAACACAGCCCAGCCACTCCCGCCACTGTTTCCACAGCCATTTTCTCCAAGCAATGCAGACTCTTCACCCCTGCAACTACTGTCTCCACCAATTTTGGCTCCCAGCAGCATAGTGCCATACTCCCAGGCACAAGTGCCGACCACCAGTCAGAAAGGAGCTCCTGAAAGATGGCAACTCAGACCACAGGGAGCTCCAGGAACAGGTGGAGCAGAGAGAAGGGCCTTCCTGCAGCTACCAATTTATTACGATGCCAATGGCCAGATCTAAGGAGGAAATCAAACATTTGTATACCAACCCTTCACTATCGCTAACCTCTTTAACTGGTAAAGTCATACCCCACCATACTTGGAGAAGCCTCAGGCCATGATGATCCTCTTCTAGTCCATCACACAGACACACAACCACATGCGCTGACTGTAAACAACTCCTCATGACCTTATTTAACTTTGAGGAGAGAACGCAAGTCATACAAGGGGCTCTAATCTGGCTCAAAGAGCACCCACCTGAGGGAACCCTGGACAGTGACCAATATGCCCGCACAAAGTTCCCAGACGAGGGCCCCCAATGGTATCCCAATGACACAACCAGGCTCAACTGACTAGGAACTTTCCATAGGGCCTTAGTCAGGTGGGAGCCAAAAGGCAGTAAACATGGCAAAGACTACCCAAGTCTTACAGACTCTCGATGAAAGTCCTGCTTGTGACTTTCATCGAGACTGTGTGAGGCATTTCTTGTATACCTGCCCTTTAAGCCAGACACTCCCAAGAGCCAAACAATGGTCAATGCAGCATTCATTGCCCAATTACAGGCTGACATCCACAAAAAGCTACAGAAGTTAGGTGGGTTCACTGGTTTGAATATTTCCCAGCTCATGGAGGTAGTCACAAAGGTTTCAACCGCAATGTAGAATCCAGGAGAGAGGAAAACCAGAAAATGAAAAAGAAAGCAGACCTTCTCACATCAGCAATAGTCAAAAGAAGCAACCCCATGTCAAGGAAAGTAAACTGGGAAGTCCCTGCCCCAAGGAGGGGGTGCCCATCCCTAGGGCAAAATCAGCAAGG
Source organism: Dasypus novemcinctus (assembly GCF_030445035.2). Taxonomy (NCBI): domain Eukaryota; kingdom Metazoa; phylum Chordata; class Mammalia; order Cingulata; family Dasypodidae; genus Dasypus; species Dasypus novemcinctus. The sequence goes on along the minus strand of NC_080673.1, from coordinate 51,035,962 downwards.
AGGAAGGGCACTGGAGGCAGGAGTACCCCAACAGGCCACCTGACTCCATTGCCCTCAAAAAGGCAGCCAAAACATTAGCCAGGAGAGCAAGCAGGACACCACTAACTAAACCCTGGGTTCACAAAAATTCAGAAGCAAGACCTGCAAATCATTGGACTTGCAGAAGTAGAGGGCTCTGATGAGGACTATTAGGACAGACTGGGCTCCTATTCTCTGCCCCACGGAGCCTATGGTTGGAGTCCAAATTGGGGGCTGCACCATATGTATGATGGTTGACGCTGGGGCTCAACACTCTCTAATGACCAGACCAGTTGGACCATTACCAAAAAGACAAGCCACTATCGTGGGGGCAACTGGTACAAGCACCCTCCAGCCCTTCCTCCAAGCCAGGACCTGTAACACTGGGGGTAAAGAAGTCACTCACGAGTTCCTGTATCTCCCAGAATGTCCAGTCGCCCTCCTGGGTCGGGACCTGCTGTCAAAACTACAAACTCATATTACCTTTAATGCCACAGGCCAATCCACACTAACACTTGGTCTTTGGACAGAAGTCCACTGGGCCCAGCCAGCTGTTAATAAACCTTCTTTCTCAGAAGAGTCTTGTATCCTGGCCATCAATACAGCGATCACCTGACTTCTCTCTGCTACAACAATACCTTTGCTGTTGGTTTCCATGTGTCTATAGGTAACTATGGCACATATCACGTCCAATGTCTTATGATTTAAAAATATTACCTCTTAATGAATCTCCTATTTTACTTTAAGTATATGTTCTCAAAAAAAGAGATTTCTATTCTGTCAATGTTTTGCTATTTTCAATATTTTTCAGGCATTCATTAGAATTTTAAATAGTACTATATTTTGGATTTAGAGCAGGTATATCTTTTACTGACAAGTTTAAACAAAGTGACATATATAATCCAATTCACATTTAAACATACATATGCTTCAAGCACTGTTCTGATTGATCTTTATATACGTCATGGTATATTTTCTTACCTTCTATCTCATGCCATTGCCAAAGTCAAATTCTCAGAGTCTACACTCACAAGATGGTCCATAAACAAATAGCATCAGTGTCATGTAAAAGTTGTTAGAAATACAGGAGTTTCCGGCCTCACTCCAGACCCATGGAGTTAGAGTCTGCATTTTAACAAGAACCCGAGGTGATTTGTGGGCCCATTAAAGTTTGAGAATCCTGCTTCAGATGATATATTCCTTTAAATTAAGGACCTTCTTAATCCTTGTTTCACCTAATTTATTTTCCTAGGTTCTGTGAAAGATATTCTTATCAATTTTACCACTAAGTGTTTGAGTCTATTAAAATTATTACTGAGCACTTCACTATTCCTATCAGCTTTACTGCCTGCAGCATTAATGAATTTTACTGAACTGATTATTAGAGACTTAGCACAGAAGGTTCTCTTCTTATAAACAGGTTAGATTCCAAGGGCTATCTGAAAAGCTATTTGTTTGCAAGTCTGCTGTGTCCTCTACAAGTGACTACAACTGCCTCTACTGGAAACAGGCAGAACTGTCTGCTTTAGCTCTGGTGTGTAGCCTTGTAAATGTCTGAGAATTCCTAAGTTAAAAGATCAATAGTAGAGGAGCTCTTTTCTCAAAATCTTGTGCAATTTTATGCTATGTTATTGCCCAATGCTGATCTCCATTCCCTTTAAAACCTTCTCAGACTCCTTTAATTCTCAGGTATTCACTTATATCTTTCTCTAGCGTTTTCCTATTTTTTTGTATAAGTTGACCTGAAGAAGTTCCAAAAAAATAACTTAGTAGTAATAAAGAGTTGTTTCTGGCTAAAACTAACACCATCAACAACAAAGAAAACTAAATATAATAACCAATAAAACCTCCAAACAAAAAGAAATGCCCATAGGGAAATCCATCAAGATAAGCTTCAAAAATAGTAGATAAATGCAAAAGAAAGTCAACCTTACTCAAATTTTAAAATACAAAACAAAATTCTGTGTTGGTATGTTTGATTTTACTGTTTCAAAAAGTACTCATATCTTTGAAAGAAATATCAGACTTCTTTACCTACTTTGCATGGGCTCTTGAATGTGTTTCAAAAAAATGAGCTAGTTGGGATAAGGATATTAATTTTGAGTATGTAGTGTCAATGAAGGTCCTTCTTTAAAATTTTGCCAATAGGAAAATCAGGACTATTTGGATATGGGGGCATTAATTTTAATTTTATTATGTGTGATTAACTATATTGTGGCTACGTGAGAAAAATATGCTTATCTTTATAGATGCATACTCAAGTAAATTGGACTGAAATGTAAAAAAAATTGCTATTAAGACTTCTTGGTGCATACCACCATCTCTAAAAATAAAATAAAAATACCACTAACAAAAAGAGAGAGAAAAAGGAACATCTAGGAAGGACATCAGTAATAGAGAAATTTTCATATCAATGTAGGGGACTCAAGCTAGAGTTCATTGGATAAAAGTGATGAAAGGAAAAATAGTGATTTAAAAAAATATATTTACAATGTCACTGAAAAAGACACATTGAATTTGAAAAACACTATGGACTTCTTTTATTGAACCCTTGTTCATGCTGAGCACTACACAAATTCTTTTACATATATTAGTGCTTTTAATACTTTACAATAACCATTTAAAATAGGCATGAAGAGCACTTTTTCCACTTTCATGACATTTCTGGCATGGACCAAGGAGGAGAAAAGTTTTGCACCCAGCAATGACCTCTCTCTTTTCCCTCATGCTTATCCCGCAGGATGAAGATAATTAGATTAGTTACATAGCCATACTTTACTGGTTTGTGCCTTCTGTTCCTAAACATTTTATAGCAAGTATTAAACTTAGTCCACACATTTGGGTGTGCAAAATGATGAATAAAAATATTTTTAAAAATAATTTTAGACTAAATTAATGTTATTGTCAGCCCCCAAACTTTTAGGAAATAAAAATGTTAGTGGAGGATATAAACAACAAAACTAATGCAGCAGAAAAAAATTTCCACAATGGCAAAGTTATACATACACAGAAAATTCAAACGCTATCTAATTGCAAGAAAAAAGAAACAGTCTAAGAGAAAGAATTATAATTGAATGCCTCAGTATTCTACTATCAAAGTAAAACAGAACAAGGGGACAAAAATAAAAATGACAAAGCACTCAATAAGGTACTTCTGTCAATACTGACATTAGTAATTATAAAGCCCTTCTGCTTCAAAATATCTAGAAATGCCTAATAAAATACAACAAAGACCATTTTAAATGCCTCACCAAGCACACATGAAGTGCAGATGATCCCACAGGGGCTTTTGAAGACGGAGCAGAAACAGCAGCAGGGTCAAGCCCAGAAATCATGGGCGCTCCGGTGGTGTTTCCTAATACTAGGACCCTGGACCCTGGATTTAAGAGCCAGACAGGAAACAGGAGACAAAACCTTCAACTTGCCAAAGGTGGAGAGCTGGAACTGGGAACACCAAAAGCCCCGAAGAGTGCAGAGTAAGAACAACAAGAAAAGCCTTCTAACAAGGGGAAGTGACAAGGAAAATTAATTACCTATGACATCCCTGGAATGGGATAAAGAAAATGAAAATCTCTCTTCTAAAAATACATAACCTTGGCCCTTCCACCATAGGCTCTTAGGTTTGGTTTTATACTGATTGTAAGTGCTGGGAAACTTCAAGCCAAGAATTTAACTTAAAGAAGCAAATTAAATCCTCTCTAAAAGAGAATAACCTCATCTCAGGCTCTCAGGATTCCCAGAATTTTAAAGAAGCCAAAAATGAGCTCAGAACTCCAAAACTCACAACCTACAAGAATACAGGTCTTGATAAGGAGAGCCCAAAGAAGCAATAAACAGCAGAATAAAAATTTTGTACTTGTCAAATGTGCAAAGTAAAATGAATATGTTTTTTAAATCCTTAAATAAAGGAAAGCATAAAATCATGAGAAAGGAACAAGGGAATACAAACATCAATCAGGAATTTTTAAGAACCAAAGATAACTTCAAGAAATAAAAAATAAATAAAATTACAATCCCGATGGATATATTGAAGAGAAAATTAGGAACAACCTCAGAGTGGAACTGAAAGATATGCTTGAATAATTACATAAAATACACTACAGAAAGAAAAAATGATGAAAAACATGAAATACAGAAGAAAGAATGAGAAGTTCTAATATATGACCAGATTATCTAAAGGAGAGATACAAAAGAAAGAATGGAAGGGAGGGAGGCAAGGCTGGGCCTAAGGTGAGGCAAGTGAGATGCCTATGACTCAAAATTAAGGAGGCTTTCATTCTTCTTAAATTTTGCCATCTTAAGGCCTTGCTTACCTCACTTTAGTCTCGATATGGAACATGCACCATTGAAAAAGATAATGACTAAAAGTTTTCCATATTTGAAACGTCAGATCCAGGAAGCATATTGTTTTCTAAGAAGGATAAATAAAAAGTTCACATCTAGACCGATAATAAAAATGGGCAATGCCAAAGACAAAGAGATGTTAAAAGCAGTCAGAAATAAAAGATTGATTAATTTAATAGACGTTAGGGCTTGCCCAGATCCCCTTTAACAGGCCAGTGGACGTATACCCCATCTGTTGGGAGTGGTGACTAGTAACAGCTCACAATGACAGCCTTCTTTTGATAATTGCCTTCAGCTCCCTGGAAATGTCTTGGAAGTGCCATATTCTCCATGGGTGCAGGCTGCAGCTAAGGAATGATTAATAAAGTTATCAAAGGTAACACCCTGGCACCAATGTGGGGCAACCCTGTGGTACGACCAGGTTACAGAGCTTCTTGTGAGATCAGGCTGGTGCTCTGCTAACCCCACATCCCTGACTAGCTACTTCCCTTGCCTATAGATTCGTATTTTTCTTTTCTGACTGCAACTATGAGCAGTGAAAATGCCAATCTTGGGTTTGAGTTTGGACGTGCACAGTAAGACAATTACCATCAAACAAATGACAAATAGATCAGCAGCAGACTTCTCAAAGCAACAAAAGATGCCAGAGGACTGCAGAATAATATACTCAATACTACACTCACTGAAAAAAATAACTGTCCATTCAAGGTACACTGTAATTTAAGGTGAAATAAATGACTTTTAGATGTGTCAAACAAGGTTTATCAGTATCAGTCCCGCACCAAAGAAAATTTTAAAGAAAATATTTCAGGAAGATGGAACATGACCCCAAATGTGAAGTCTGAAATGCCAGAGGGATTGGGAAAAAAGAACAAAGTAATTAGTGAATATGTGGGTATACTTAACCAACAATAACTGCATTAAATGCCATATTATTAATAACAATGCTTATTTCAGTGAAAAGCAAAACAAGGAAAAATGCAATTATTATACAAAAAAGGGGAGGAAAGTGGTTGAATTTAAGCTGTGGTATTTTGCATTGTTGAAGAGATGATAGAAATAACCTAACTTTAGATGTTAAATTTGCAGGTTTAAATTTAAAAAAAAAAAAAAAAATTGAAACCCAGAGTATTCAAACAAGCAGAAGAGGGGGAAAAAAATAGAAAACCTCTTTCAGAAAGAAAGCATGAGGAACTTCCAGAGTATTTGTCCTAGATTAGTCCACTCATTATAAAACTAGACAATATTAAAGAGGCAAATCCTTTCAGGCATTGTACAACATAGAGCACAAATTTGATGTCTATTAGTGAAAGGTAAACTCTACAGTTGCCCTAGTTTTCTCCTTAGGGACAATTTTCAGCTGCAGCATAGCAAGTTAGAGTTTGAGCAGAGCATGAGGTCTGGGTATATTTAGAAAGCAGAGATTAGAGTTTGAGGGAGCTGAAGTGGATAAGATATGCAGGGCAAGGCACCCAAAACAAGAAACTGTGCAGAAGGAAGCTCTCAGATGTCTCTGTAAAGTACCCTGTGAGTTCCTGACCACGGACTCAGTTATATATGTGAAGGGTAAAACAAAGAGGTATTTTAGAGAGTCACTGCTTTGAGAATAGAACAGTATAATTCAAGATATTAGAAGGCATGTAGTGACAGTGGACATAGGAGTTCATTCCAGCCAGAGCTGAGACACATCACTAACATTTCCTTAATACCCCAGACATCTGACCAAGACATCAGAAAGGTCATGACTTATTAGTACAGTTAAAGCCTTAGAGTAATGCCTGCTCTAGACCTACCCTAACAGAGCCTAAAACTAAATCTTGAACCCAAATTAGAATAGCTTCTGATAGACTATAAGTTTTCCAAAGATCTGCCCTAACAAAATGTAAAATCTAACATACACAAGTTCAAGGTGATGACTCTAATTATTTTACAGTGTCCATATGCAATCAAACTTTAACAGATACACAAAGATAGAGAGAAATGTGACCCATAGGAAAGAAAAAAACATCAACAGAAACTGATCCAGAAGTGGGGCAGGTGTTGGACTTAGGAGATAGTGATTATAAAGCAATTATTTAAAATATAATCAAAGAATCAAAGGGAAATATATTCAGAGAATTAAAGAAAAATATGGCTATAATAAGAGAACATATAGTGAATCTCAGGAGAGAAATGAAAGCTATTAAAAGGGAAACAGAATTTCTAAAAGTGAAAAGAATTATATGGCATTCAAAAAGAAATCACTGGACATGTTGAACAGCAGGTTGGAGATGGTAGAAAAGCATCAATGAGCTGAAAACAAATCAATAGAAATTATCCGATCTGAAGAACAGAGAAGAAAAGTGATTGAAGAAAAATGAACAAATCCCCAAGGACCTATTGGACAATATCAAATAGTCTAACATATGTGTAAGGGGAGTCTCAGAAAGACAAGAAAACAGGACATAAGTGTATTTAAATGATGACTAAAAATATACTAAATCTCATGGGGAAAGAAATCAACTTGTAGAATGAAGAATCTCAGGAAACCCCCAGAAGGATAAAATTAAAGAAAATTAAATTAAGCTATATCATAGTCAAATGCTGAAAACAAAAGATAAAGCAGCCAGAGAAAAAGGCCTTGGTAAAAATAACTGCCAAGTGTCCTAATCCAAACAAGATAGGACCAACAATAATGAAACAGTATCTTTAAAGGCTGAAAGAAAAAAATAATACTGGTATTTCAAAATTCTTTATCTAATGAAAAAAAATCATTCAAAAATGTGGTAAGATAAAGACATTTTATTATAAACAAGAGGAGAAAAATTATTTGCAGCACACATAAACAACAAGAACTGCTAAAGGAAGAAGGGAAATTATACCACATGAAAAAAAATCATTTCTGTAGGAAAGAAAGACAAGCACTGGAAATGGTAGACAAGCAGGTAGTATAAAATATTATATTATTCTCATTATTTCCTTAAAAGCAATAATAACATTGCAAGGTAGAGTTTATACAATGTGGAAAAAATAAAAGATGTGAAACCTACAGCACAATGGATGAAAATGAGTTAATGGGATTCTTCTGTTGAAAGGTTATTACATTTGGGAGGTGGGAAGTAGGAACTGGAACTCAAAAGCATTAGGTGTGAAATAGTGAGTTGGAACTGTTAAGTGGAATAACATAAATTCTAAATACACTTTGATAAGTTAAGGATAGATAGTATTAATCCTAATGAAATAGAAAACAGAAAAAAAGTAGTGAAAATTTTTAAAAATTCCAAGTCAGTTCTTTGAAAATATTAATGAAATTAATAAGTTCCTAGCAAACTAACATGGGAAAAAAAATAAAGGAAACACTTATTACCAAAATCAGTAATAAGAGAGTAGATATCATCAGGTATCCTATAGACATTAAAGGGAAAAAGGAAATATGAACAACTTTATGTCAATCAGTTCAATAACTTAGATGAAATGAATACATTCCCTGAACAAAACAACTTACCAAAACTGATTCAAGAACAGGACAGTAGATCTATTGAACAGCATTTTATTGATAGTAGTTCTCACTCTAGTATAGACTTTTAGTTCATAATAAAAGACTTTTCCACAAAGAAAGAAGGCATATAAGGAGGAGAAGAAAATAGATATAGAAGAGGGGGGGGAAGATAAATAGGGAGCATAAAATAAGGGTAGTAGGACTTTCAAATAGATTAGGAAAGGCAATATGTAAAAATGGACTAAATGTGTCAGTTAAGTGGTTTAATAAAAATAACCAAATAAATCTAATAATACATTCTTTAAAGAAAAAACTTCTGAAGGATTATTGGGTGCAAAATGATGGCTCAAAGGCATACAATAGTTAAAAAGAGAGAACAAGGTAAATTAGCTCCCTTTATCTCAAATCCACCTTAACACTTTACAAAAAACGTGACCAACTATTCAAATAAAAAAATGGTTATGTGATAAAAAAATATAGAGGATATTATATGAACTCATAAATGTAGACATAGAAAGCCTAGATATTATCCTCAAATTGTAACTGGGATGAGGAAAGTTATAATATATGAGATATATTAGAAATATTGAGTGCAGAGAGACAGTGTAAAGAAACAGAGACCTGGCTATAAATAATCAATGTTGATGAGCCATGTGGCCTTAAATATGTTACTTAATCCCTCCGAGTTATGGTGCCTCCATCTATTATCTGGGGGTATTGAGACTAACCTATATCATCACTGTGAGGATTAAAGATAAGGTAAAGCACCTTACACAGGCTGAACACTTAATGCATGGCAGCTGCCATTATCACATAGTAGAGAACAGCAGCTAGAAATAAACAGTAAGAGAAAGATTCTAGTCACAGTCCAATATATTAAGTCTATGAGTATTATTCTGGTATGAGTTGTTAAAATACTTTGGAAAACCATAAAGAGAAATATATAGAAAAATAGATATAAATGTAAACACTTGCACTCCTTCTGGTTAATATGATTAACTTAAAATGCACATTGATCTCTACACAAATATTTAATGTCACACCATGCCCAGTCCCTCCATAGAGAGTACTACAAACAGGCAATAAGATTCATTTGGGACCTTGAATTGAAGGTTCGATGTGGATCAGCAGAATATCCCTGTCTACATATAATAACATGACTTTAAAATGCTGTTTGACCTAATGTAAGGGGGAAAAGGAAAGGAGAAATGAGTTTATATGGCTACGAGTCTCTAAAAAAGAGTCTGGAGGCTGGCAGAAGGATTGCCCTTATGCACAACCGAGCAGAGTCTAAGAGACAGATAAAGTAGATACAATCCCCAGGTATTGGTTCCTTGGCGGGCTAAAGAGACCCACGGGTTCTACGGTCATGGCAGATGGGGTTCACTGCCATGTCAGATGGCCCTTCTTTGGAGCTGGTGTTTCTGCGTGATGAAACTGGACTCAGATGGAATCTCTTTTCATAAGACTTTCATGCTACTTTACTGGAATTGTAGTTAGTGTTGGGGTTTAAGATATATTTAGTGGATGTGAATCTCTGGACTGACAATATGATAGCCAGGCCCTGAGCCTCAACAGACTCCAGCTCCTACAATCTGATTTATTGGACTCACCTCACTCAGCTAAGATGGAGTTGAAGAAGGACAACCACCACACCATGGAGCCTAGAGTGCCTACAACTGAAAGCAGGAGGATTGCATCCAGTAACCATGTGGAATCTGACCCTCCTCTTGACATAGAGGTGCAACGGACACAACCAATCCAAGGTCCACAGAGAAAAGGTGGCATTGGAGTGGGAAAAGTGGACATGGTGGCTGATGGGTATGGGGAATGGCAGGAAGAGATGAGATGTGGAGGTGCCTTTGGGACTTGGAGTTGCCCTGGATGGTGCTTCAGGGGCAATCATCGGACATTGTAAATCCTCCCAGGGCCCACTGGATGGAATGGGGGAGAATATGGGCCGTGATGTGGACCATTGGCCATGAGGTGCAGAGATGCCCAGAGATGTACTTACCAAATGCAATGGATGTGTCATGATGATGGGAGTGAATGTTGCTGGGGGGGGGAGTGGTGGGGTGGGGGTGGTAGGGTTGAATGGGACCTCATATTTTTTTTTTAATGTAATATTTTTACAAAATCAATAAAAAAAAAAGATTCATTTGGAAGAATGATCCAGATAAAATCATGTAAGAATAATATTAAGGACCTGATGGACTTACCCTATCAAATGTGAAACTATATTAAAATGTGTAAGTTACTGAATCCTTAAAGTATTTAATGCAGAAAAGTAAATTAAAGGGAATAGGATAGTCAAGAAAAGGACCCAAACTATTATACAATCAAATAAAATGCAAAATTAGAGCAACATAAAAATGGATAAAAGAATCATTACTTGGTAACTGCTAGTGAAAATATCTGAATGGAAAAGAATTTCATTGAATTTGTAATTCACAATTTCATGGCTATAATTTTCAAAGTGATCAATAACTGAAAACACTTTTAATATTAAAAAAACAGAACTTTTTTTTATCCCAACTAAGAATGAGGGGAAAAAACACTTGACTCTTAGAGAGATAAAGGACAATCATTAGACACACTAGTTAAGCAGAGACATTTTAAATTTGCATATTAAATGTAATAAAATAAATATAAAATAAACAGAATGATTTTGAAAAATATTTAGAGAATCTGTATGTAACCAAGAGTCAGATTTCTCTAGATATAAAACAAAACAGACTGACCTTAAACACCCTGAAAAATACAGAAGAGAAATCACCTCACAGGTAGCAAATCATGCACACAGCATCATTTATAATTGAAGCAATTCAGGAAAAAACCCAAGTGCCCAACAAAAGGGAAATGGTTAAGGAACCTATGACTTATATAATTGGTGGAATATATTGCTTTCTTAAATAACAAACATCAGGATGTAGGAATCTTTCTTGTGAACTCTTAAATCCACCAGTAGTTTACCATAGAGGTATTTTTGTGCTGTCCAAACAAACCAGTCTTAAACATGTTCCCATATCTCTTTCTTCCTCTACCCTATTCTCGTTTCCACTTTTCATATTTTCTTCCCTTTCTTTTCCTCAAAATAGTCTATTCTTTACATGAAACTATACATTTATACATTTTACTTCTTAAAATCTTGTTTACTCTGCTCCATTCTCAGATTGGTCCTCTCCTCCTTCATTAGTCTTTCTTTTTTTTTTTTTTTTAAGATTTATTTATTTATTCAATTTATCCCCCTCCCCCGGTTGTCTGTTCTGTGTCTATTTGCTGCGTCTTGTTTCTTTGTCCGCTTCTGTTGTCATCAGCGGCACGGGAAGTGTGGGCAGCGCCATTCCTGAGCAGGCTGCACTTTCTTTCACGCTGGGCGGCTCTCCTTATGGGGCACACTCCTTGCACGTGGGGCTCCCCTACGTGGGGGACACCCCTGCGTGGCAGGGCACTCCTTGCACACATCAGCACTGCACATGGGCCAGCTCCACACAGGTCAAAGAGGCCCCGGGTTTGAATCACGGACCTCCCATGTGGTAGATGGAAGCCCTAATCACTGGGCCAAGTCCGTTTCCCTCATTAGTCTTTATACAGCATTGTGCCTGGGTTCAAAGGGAAGCACCCAGAAGAGGGAGTCACAGAAAAAGCCATCTACTTTCTTTGACCTAACTTCAGAAGTCATGAAATATAATTTCCCTCACACTCCTTTAGGTGGAGCAGTCACAAGCCCCGCTCTCCTTCGAGGGGGAGGAAACAGACTCCAACTTCAATGGGAGGTATGTCAGTCACATAAGAAAGCAAGTGGCTTGGGATAACATATACATAAGTATATATGTATAGTATGACCTTCTTTGGAAAATTAAAATCTACCACCATCCCTGAGTAAAGGGATGGAAAATGCAATACACATAATCTTGTAGTTGATATTAAATTAAAAGGGGTTACTAATACTTTCAAAAAAGTAAACAATTAGGCAATGCTCTTTATTTTTCGGTAAGAAAAATAGTAGAATGGTTAAGAGCTTTGGCTTTGGAGTCAGGCACACTTAGGTAAGTACAAATAAATTGCTTTATATGTAAAAGGAGATAGTTTAATATCTACTTTATATAATTGTTCGATAATTAAATGCCTTTGAAGTACTTAGCATGGTACTGCCACATAATAGGGATTTGATTTTATTATAAATACTAACTGCAATATATGTTTAGTAAATAATATTTAGAAAATACAAAAATAGAGAAAAAGAAAATTATTGCTCACAATAGCACCATCCAGGAGAAATGAAACTCAATTTTAAATAATCTTAGCAAAGTAGAATAAGAGTCCTATTTTAAAAAGAATACAACTCAGTAGGAAAATGCTGGAAAAGGTGAAAAGCCTGCCATGCCTGTTTTGCAACTCTTACCAAATGGGTATGGCTCTTTGGGGCAGATGCAGAGTTAAGGAAACAGAAGGGGTTCCTAGATGGAGCAGCAGCCAGGGTAGGATGAAATCCCTGAGTGTTAGTCAGAGGATGTTTCATCAAGAAGGTGTGGAATCTAAGCCCCCTCTTGATATAGATGTGGAGTGGACACAACCATCCCAGGGTCCAAGGATGGAGGAATAGAGTATGGATTCGAGTAGATTTACTGATATTCTATTCATGAACTATTGTGATTAGTAATCGAAGAAAATGTGGCATTGGTGTGGAGAAAGTGGCCATCAAGGCTGCTGGGGGTAGAAGTGGGAGGAAGAGATGTGATGTGGGGGCATTTTCGGGGGTTGGAGTTGTCCTGGGTGGTACTGCAGGGACAGTTACCAGACTTGTATGTCCTTTCATGGCCCACTTGGTGGACTGTGGGAGAGTGTGGGCTATGATGTGGACCATTGACCATGAGGTGCAGCGGTGCTCAGAGATGTATTCACCAAGTACAATGAATGTCTCATGATGATGGAGGAGATTGTTGTTATGGGGGGAGGAGTGGGATGAGGGAAGTGGGGGGTGAGAGGAGTGGGGGGTATATGGGGACCTCATATTTTTTAATGTAACATTAAAAAAATAAAGACAAAAAAATGTGAAAAAAAAAAAGAAGGTGAAACGTAAGCTGGGACAAAGCATGGGCAGAGCTCCAGATCCTCAGAGAGGAAAGGGAAACGACCTTTGAGCAGGTGTTCCTGTTTGAGCAGTAATGGCACAGATACAAGGGAGGACTGAAGGGTCATTTGAGAGTGGCACAGGACAGATGGGTTTGATCAGATTGGAGGATTCGTTTGGGGCAGGGCTTCTGAAACAGCGTTAACCAGGAAAGATTTCAGGGGATCCATGAGCTTGAATTGAAAAAAGATCAACTTACTATATTTTATTTTCTCTGACCTCCAGTGTTGAGTGTCATAAAACTATCTGCCTCTACATGCTGAAAAGGGGTCTGTGGTTTTCACCTGATGGGCAAAGGACTCCATGGAACAAAACAGATTAAGAACCCCTGCTTTAGGGGAAGTTGTGAATGGTAAATAAGTATTAGGTTAGGTGGTGACCAGTCTCAGATGACAAATTAAAGAATTTAACCATTATCCAGTAGACAGGGAAAGGCAGTGGAAGTTTCTGAACAGTTTAGGTAATTTAATGTGAAGCAGATGGAAAAGCCTAGAAACAGGGGGACCAAATACAAAATATATGAGGAAACAATAAAAATAAATTTTAAAAAATGGAAGATCCAGGAATTAGTACAGTATACAAAAAAACTAAGTAGAAATATTGAAGAATGATCTAGACACTCTGTAGCTACATGCCAAACTTAGAGCACAACTCTAAAAATGACATGAGGCTGAGAGAAGCAAAAAGGAAAATGACACCAAATGCCCAGTGTATACTATATAACCCAAACTTGGCAGATAGTTCAATTCATCAAATGGTAAAAGATTTAAGGTATGATATAAAGAGGCAAAAGTAGAAGTTGTTTTTTTTAAAGGCCAAGGTAATGGGGGAGCAAAAAAATAAATCTAATAAAGACAATTGCCCTCAAGTATAGAGAGGGAAGAAGATTCTGATTAACTGATCTCAGCAATAAATATGTGCAATTGAAAATGGGCTTAAATTTAAAATCAAGATGTATTTCCCCTGGAAGTAACAAAGTATCTACTCCAAATTCTGCTCCCATTCTCCCTTTCACTCTGATTCCCATGATAAAATCTAACCAATGTCGATCCTTGATAATCTTCAAGAACCAGTAACACTGAGTGTTTTATAAGTCCACATCCTCAAAGGCCTCCTCAAGACACTTCTAGTCCCATGAATCTGCAATTCCATATCCTGCCCTGTCAAGTAAAGTTCTCCCCTTCAATACACATGACTTCTGCTTGGAGTCTTTGGAGCTGAGAGGAAAGATAATACCCTTAAACTCAGATGGGACATCCAAATCATCAATAGTGATCAATAGGGTAACAGATATGATGGTTCCATCATTCACTCCATATGCAACTCTTTGAATCCTTTAAAACCATTTAAAAATGTCACTAAGAGATAGGAAACAGATGATCTTTCCAAAACTGTTCCTCAGGCATGGAGGGATAGGTGCACCGTCCAAAGAGAACAATTAACTAGAAACTTGAGTTGTCTCATTCCTGATCTAGGCCCTGCTTCACTAGACATATTTTCTATTTTCCAGATATCCACTTTGGTATTTTTCCATTGACTTATAAAGTTACTTATTTCACTTTCACCAAAAACATATCATATGTCCTGTACATCCTCATTTTCAAAAAGTTTCCATTTTAAGCAACTTAACTTTTTGACAAAGTAGAATTCTACAGTATGCTCCTCTGGGGGCCTTCCCCATAAAATAGAACACTTCAACACAACCACCACAAGCCTGCAGATGCTGACGTTGAAGTTTCTTATAAGACCTGCTTAAGGAAGTACACACTTTTCAGAACTATTTAAGGTGAGGATCAGTGAATAACATTATATGCAGTGGAAAAGAAAAATTAAATTGCTCCATGCAGGGAGCAGAGATTTAGGAGACTCAAGTCATCTACCTGACAGGGAAATGCAGGCCTAGATGATGAAATACTGGTATGTGGGAAGGCTGCCCTTTTAATCTCCTGAAGATCACTGCTAAACCTCACATGGACAGAGAGTTCATGTGTGTCCTCAGTTTCCCCCTCTATAGATCTCTTCCAGTTCTAGCTACTCTAGACTCAAAAACCATAGCCTGAATTTCTGCTCAAGCCCCTGCCCCTGAGGTCTTTCATTGGTCAGAAGTGAATAATAGAAGAAGAAAGAGGCTTTGTCCTTTTGCAACTTTACTGTGTGATTTTAAGCAGCTAGCTGGGGAAATTTTGGACTTAATGAGCCCTTTTTTTGTCCTTGGAATTGTCACAGAATGCAGCTTTCAGGCAGCAAGAGTTGTTCAGGAGTCTTACAGATCCTCTGTAATTCTTCAGATAACATCATATTTTACATTTTATCAGTTACCAACAACCTGACAGGTAAGACTCTACTTCCTATAAATTCATCAACAAAGGAGGACCAAATGTGTCTTTTCAGCTGCGTTTTCCTACACATCCTCAGAGGTCTTTGAGGGCAAGCAAATTTTCCTTTTCTATCTACAAGGGAAGGAGCAGCAGGTATTAACAGACAGATACCAGAATTAAGTGACCCAGGAAACACTTCCTGATAATTTTCTCTGAGCTGGGATCTATAGATCTGTTTCAGAAGAGAATAAATAATTCCTGGTGCAACCTGCCAAGTAGAAACAGCTCTGTGCAGTGGAGAGCTCTTAGCATGAGGACAAATGACAGAGCAATGACAAAGCCTTTTTTCTGAGAGAACTATAAATGTCTAAATCATGATATTTAGTAAGAATAAATATTTTATTGAGATATAATGTTTTTTAAAAAAAACTTGAGGCAATATCTTTAAAAGATCATACCTACTGCAATCAGATTTGGCCTTATACCAGTTGGCTATATTTTGCTATCGTAAAGTGTGGCATATATTTTATTTCAAATTCTTACTTTTTTAAGGTTAAACTTTTAACTGTATAAGGGAGCAACAATGAAGATGTAGTTTTGTTCTTTGTCATTTAATTATCATAAAATATTTAAGCACATCCAACATTTTTTTTGTTTTTTAAAGATTTATTTTGTATTTATTTCTCTCCTCCCCCCCCCCAGCCGTCTGCTCTCTGTGTCCATCCGCTGTGTGTTCTTCTCTGACCGCTTCTATTCTTATCAGCGGCACCAAGAATCTGTGTTTCTTTTTGTTGTGTCAGCTTGTTGTATCAGCTCTCCATGTGTGCAGCCCCATTCTTGGGCACGCTACACTTTCTTTTGTGCTGGGCAACTCTCTTTATGGGGCGCAGTCCTTGCGCGTGAGGCTCCCCTATGCGGGGGACACCCCTGCGTGGCAGGGCACTCCTTGCACATATTAGCATTGCACATCAGCACTGCCACGGGTCAAGGAGGCCCAGGGTTTGAACCGTGGACCTCCCATGTGGCAGGCGGACGCCTATCCATTGGGCCAAGTCCGCTTCCCACAGCCAACACTTTTTGAAAACTATCTTGAAGCTGTTGAATTACTTATGCTACAGGTTGTACACCCACTTTAAAGTGAAGCCAAATGATTTGTTGTCAGCCTGCTGATAATTATGTTGTCTCAGCAGTCCAGCTAGTATGATAAAAACCAGGTCAGCCCAAAAGAACATCACAAAACAAATTCACATATTGAATTCCCTCTCTTCTTTATAAAAACAAAGCTTTTAAAAAAAATACACAGTTCGGATTTACTAATCTTAAGAAACCCATAAGAGGCATTATTTTGGTAGATGATTTCCATCTTCAGCAATTAAAAAATAAAAACAATGAAAACAATACCCTTCCATATAATAGCATATTTAGTGGTGTGTTGGTAATTGTGCTTATTTCCAAACTAGATGATCTGGAATAAGGAAGAATGTGAATTTTTCATTGTGAATTTCCCTTTTACTTTAATAATTCCTCTGTATCTTATATTTACTCAAAAATAACTCCAAAATTTTATTTAGTTAGGGGTTTCTTTCACATTCAATTTTTCAAGTAAATGAGTCATGCTGTTCTCTAGGACACTTTTTACTAATGAGCTTCTTTAATTGGGCTGAAGCAATACTGATCCTGAGTGCTGACAAGCAGCAAAAATAATTGCTTGGAACCAAAACAGTGTATGTGTATGTGAATAAGCCAAGTACACTTTGAAGTATATACCTACTCTTTCTTTCCTCTTATACCATCTCCTGCCCATACCAATACTCACCATCATGCTTGGAGCAGCATTTTAAATGCAGCTTTATGCTACTCAGGAAGTTGTTCCAAAATTTTTAAAAAAAATCTTTAGGTTATCTCATGGTATGGGGGATTCCAGCACTATTTGTCTACTTAAAAGTGTATGCATACTATCAATCTATGAATGCATAAAGGACTCTTGAATGCATATTGTTAAGTGAAAGAAGCCATGCATACCATATAATTCTAACTACATGCCTGTCCAGCAAAAACAAAATTCTTGAAACAGTAAAAAGATCAATGGTTAGTGGTTGCTTGGGCTTTAGGATATGTGGTAGGGGATAAGGGGATGAATAGGTGGAACACATTTAGGGCAGTGAAACTATTCTGTGTAATACTACATTTTTAGGGTAGTGAAAATATTCTGTATGATACCACAATGGTGTATAACATGGCATTATGGATTTCCCAAAACTCATAAAACTGTACAATACAAAGAGTGGGCCCTAATGTAATCTATGGACCTTAGTTAATACTGTATCAATATTGGTTCAACAATTTTAGCAAGTGTACCATACCAATATATGGAGAAATAGTGCACGTGCATGGAAGGGGGTATTTGGGAACTCTCTACACTTTCTGCACCATTTTTCTGCAACCCTATAACTGCTTCTTAAAAATAAAGTCTATTAACAAGTACATGTATATCTGCAGTATGAAAAAAGTTAATTTCAAAGACTCAAAAGGCTTGAAAATTTTATTTTGTAACTCATTTCTGACTTACTCAATGTACTAAATATGAAGAGGTTTTTGAGAATAAATATCAAGTAAAATTGTTTAATGATTCTCATGTAGCTAAAATATGATGCTTTGGCTTTTGTATATTCACCTTATAATTCAGGAAAAGTCAGTCTGTCCGGCAATAGACTGACATGCATACAGAAAAACATGGACTAAAAAAATGTTACAATAGCATGGCATGTTACAATTGATTACTGCATGTTTCTTCATGATTATACCTACTGCATGTTGTACCTGCTTCAAAGGGTCACATGGACTAAATGAAATAATGCAAGTAATTGACACATAAGTCCCAATAAATGGAAATTCTTTTTCTTCTTGCTATTGATTTCATTTTTTTTCTGTGGAAGATATACATTTCTATTCAATTTATTCTCGTAAATCTGTTAGTGTTTTTTTCAAGTTAGCATTAAAATTGAATCGCAGTCACAGACTTTTATTCACTTAGGGTTTTTTTTTCTGAAGGGCATTGAGACATTACTAGGGCATGAATTCCTCAGTTTATAATCTATGTGCATACCAATATATCTCAGTTTCTTGACTCTGGATTTCATTAGGATCAATTAGAAATAATATTACACTGACTTTTATGAACTTTCTCAAATTCATTTTTAATGTGTTTAATTATCCAGCTCTTTGAAAATTATGATATATTTTCTCTCCCAGATATTTTCTTCCGTCAGTGATCTCAAATTAGTCCTAATTTTCCCATTCACAAAGCTATAATTTTAACTCCTTTTAAAAGAATTATTGCAAAAATGTCATAACTGAAGGGAAAACTGAAAAATAAGGAAACTGTTGCTTCTAGGAGCTGAAACTCCTTCCTTCTCATCAAGGATGGTGCACTTCTACATAGCATCAACAACCACGTGGGGCCGTGCACACACTGTTTTTAAAACTTAGGCTATCATTATTTTGCTTTAGAGAGAAATAAAAGATTACCATGTGGTCAGCCAAACAGTTTTTCCTGTTGTCTTTACCCTATAAAATGTTTGCTTGGTCTTCATCAACAAGCCTCTACCACAGCAACTCAAATTTCTTGATGAAATGTTCAGTGAAATAATAATATCTATTCTCTGAAGAAAGAAAATGTATCTGAGCTTTTTTTGCATAAGGGACACTGGTGGTTGATTACCCAGAAATTATCCCCCACTTCCAACTTCTTCTTTGCTCACAGAATCCCAACTTTGTTCAGTTCTTGGTCATTAAATCCCTTTATCAGGCATCAAACCTCCCATTGGCTTCAGGACTGGTAACCCATATTTATAGCCAGAGCCAAGAGATGAAGCGTGATTTATCCAATCCCCTTTTCTAGTGATTGCTTTATTCTGGGAAATGCGATATAATTCAGGTAAATGAGAGATGAGAACAAGACTGATGTAAGGATTCTGAAAGGAAATGAAGAAGAAAGGTTTCTCTTCTGCTTCTGGATGTTGTCAAGACTGCATATTTTTATGAAACTGAAGCAGCCATCTTGGGACCATGAGGGAAGGTAGCCTGAATGAAAATGCTGAGATGGCAGAGTAGAAAGATGAATTAGGACTTTGATGGCATTAGAAAATTGCTGAATTAACTAGCCCTGGAACTGCTCTACATATAGAGTTTTTGCTATGTAAGATCGTGAATCCTCTCATTAAACTTAAAACTGCAACATTTTAAGTTGCAGTTTTAATAGTGTCAGAAAAATCATCCTGAGTGCCACGGATTAAATTGTGTCCTCCCAAAACATGTGTTCAAACCCTAATCCCCAGTCCTATAAATGCAAACTTACTTGGAAACAGGATCTTTGAAGATGTTATTGGTTAAGAGGAGGCCAAACTGGATTAGGGTGGGTCCTAAAACAATATGCCTGGTATCCTTACCAGCAGAAGGAATTTGGACACAGTCAGATTCCAAAACATTCAAACTACTTCCAAGAAACTTAAATGCAACCCAGAAGAAAGGTTATTAACAGTTACAGGAATGCAAAAATATTCAGCACACACAAAAAATATTCAGCACCCAACATGGTAAAATGCACAATGACTGACATCTAATAAAAATTACCAGGCATGTAGGATAATATGACACACAATGAGGAGAAAAATCATTCAATTGAAAATTACTCAAATAATGTCACAGATAATAGAATTATTATAAAAAATACATTAAAACAGTCATAACTGTATTCAATATATTCAAGAAGCTAGAAGAAATGTTAAGCATGTTAAGTAGAGACATAGGTGGTAAAAAGAAGTATATTTCAAGAAGGCAAGATTCTCATCTGCTAGTCTAAGAGCATTCAGTATGGCGAAGTGGTAAAACCAACATTGAGCAAAGCTGATTCAAGGCAAAAGCAGTTAACAGGACAAAGAGAATTATGAACTCACAAAAAATATATAACCGATATAAATCTTTATGAAAAAAAACTAAATCAACCAAATGTGTAGCAAAAGCTCCTAGGAGAACCTGATTTTTAAAATAAAAATAAAAAAGTGGGGACTTTTAAATATCTCATTCAAACTTGAGGGATCATGTTCAGCAAAAATGAGACAGGATGGAATGGAACTGAATATTACAAGCAATACACTTGCTATAAAACTTTGTACCTGTGAAATTAAAAAATACATATATTCTGGAAAATTCCTTTGATGATCTGTGCTCTAGGAAAAGAAAACCAGAATTTCTATTTGTTCTCATATATTTGAATGATATTTTGCTTCAGATAATTAAAGCCAAGCTCAAGTACTCAAGTACCTGAAACTGAGATCTACCAGTGTAGTCACTAAATGTATAACTGCCAAAGTTCACAAATATCCAGAAAACTACATTTCTCATTAAGTAGATAGTATCGTGGAGTTGAGAACACATTCCCTGAGCAAATAAATCTGAAAAATGCTGTTCTTATGCTATCATATTAAGAAACAGCAATAAATCTTTTTAACAGCTCCTCTGCCTTAATGTCACACATAGAAAAGACAAAGAAAATGTCTTTCAAGTCACAAAAGAGACACTCAAAGAAGAATGTAAAATCAGAGAACTTGGTAGAAAAACATAGCAAAAATATAAAAATTATCATGAAAGGTTATTTTTATACAAATCAGCAATTACACCAATGACCAGCAGTATACTTGAAGTTAGCATCAACATTTATAAAAGCCTTCACAGCCAATTTCACAGATGAAATCAATTATGTTGAAAAACCAAGATACTCTGAAAGAGCAATAAATTATGCTGAAAATACTTTTTAAAAATGACTCAAAAAAATGAGGTATTGTCAGTCCTTTCATAAAGAAGTCCCCTATAAGAAATGCTACTTGTAAAAAATAAAAGTGAATCTGATAATTTTAATTATTTCCACTGTTCTTGTAATAAATTTTGCATAAACCCATTAAAGTAAGATTTTTGTAAAGAAAAGTGCTCCCTCAACAAACCATGCTAGCTCTTTTATCTCTGGGTCTTACCAATGCCGTTAACCACATCTAGAAGCATTGCCCATTATGCCTCTCCACTTCTAAATCCTCTCTTTTGCCTAAATTGCAGTTATCTTTTAGGTCTCAGATGATAAGTGGTTACTTTCAAAAATTCTTCAACCATCTTTCCCAAGGTTGGGTTTAGTGTCTCCACAAAATGAACACTAGCACTAGCTCCCAGTGCTTATCCCTAGTATGTAAAATAGTACAAAGCACACTGACTTTTCATTTCTAGTTTATTTATGTGTAGTCTCCTCATCCTACAACACACACACACACACACACACACACACACACACACACACATTTGTATTCTGCAACATTTTCCATTTTTTTTATCCTGGCCAGGCTAACAGTTCTCAGTCCTTCTATAGGTTGGAATACTGGTTTAAGTATTGTGTTTGAGTCACTTTTGATATTTTTTCATGTTGATTTCCCACTTTGAGAAGAGAGAAAATCTGTAATATCATGAAATTTATTTTAAATCATTATCGTGAAAGCCTTTCCAGACAAAAGATCACAAAGACATGGGGTCGGGGCTAGGAAAGGTGTCCATTTTAGCATTCATTGCAATATTTGTCAGATGACTTGTTGATACTTTTCTGTTAATTTTATATTTTGAAAAAAGTTCATTCAGTGGATCCCACTGTAATCAGTTAGGAGAGATTTTTAAAGCCCATTCCACCATTGAAAAATTTCCTTAAATGTCACTGTCAAGCTGACCAAGCACATGTAGTAGTTGATTGTTTTCTTTTTTCACATATTGGCAGAGGTCGAGAGAGATTGCACTAGCCCTTTTTGTCAGATATTACATTGAATGAAATGCACTGTGGATTCCCTGTTAAAATGGAATATCAAGGCTGTCCCAGCTTTTTGTCCATTCAGATATGAATCCGTATCCATTAGGGACAGTTAAGAAATAGCACAGTACTAGACTAGCCCAAAGCAGAATATAAGCCTTTGCAAAACCTCTTGGAGCACAGCAGGGTCCGTTGTGTAAACATGGGTGCTAGCCCAGCCAGATTCAGCTTGCTGGCCAAAATGACCATTTCTAATCTTCTAGATCCACCATGAATCCCTGATACAATTGAATTTAAAGGAAAAATGTGTTCTGTAACCTGAGGCCCTGTGTTGAGTTTGGCTGCTCTCAATTGTCTCAGGCAGAGAGAAGAGTTGTCATGATCTGCCAGGTGCACACAAGCAAGCCTACACTCGTCTCATTTGCCCACTTGGATGCACTTTATATTTCCAGTTGGTGCCATGGCCGTCCTTCTGCATCTCCTTACCTGCTGGAAACACTAGAGCCTGGAGGGCTTCTGGAAACACGTGGGTTAAGTCTGGCATCAACACCCATGGCCACACTCACCTTATTTCCCCAACTGTATCCCCCTCCTCCTCCAACTCCACACAAACACAAACACACAGAGTTTATTAACATTCAGAAGATGAACCTTGGGAAGATAATCTTTTTGATACAAGTTCTCAGTGTAACTCCAGGAGCCACCATAATCCTGTGAGGTGAATTTATTCAAGAGTTAAAAATAGCTGCGCAAATCCTCTCTGGTTAGAGCTGGTTTATGGTCTACTGATGAGCAGGAAAACAATCCTACAGAAACTTTGCTGCCAGCCAGACCACATTTTTCCATAAAGTCTCCTCTTTAGTAAACCTAGATCTATCCCAGCATTCTTTTTTTTTTTTTTAAAGATTTATTTTTATTTATTTAATTCCCCTCCCCTACCCCGGTTGTCTGTTTTCTGTGTCTTTTTGCTGCGTCTTGTTTCTTTGTCCGCTTCTGTTGTCGTCAGCAGCACGGGAAGTGTGGGCGGCGCCATTCCTCGGCAGGCTGCCCCTCCTTCGCGCTGGGCGGCTCTCCTTATGAGTGCACTCCTTGCGCGTGGGGCTCCCCTACGCGGGGGTCACCCCTGTGTAGCACAGCACTCCTTGCGCGCATCAGCACTGCACATGGGCCAGCTCCACACGGGTCAAGGAGGCCCAGGGCTTGAACCACGGACCTCCCATGTGGTAGACGGACGCCCTAACCACTGGGCCAAAGTCCGTTTCCCCCCAGCATTCTAAGAGACCGGGAAAACAGTGTTCTCTTAAGTCACTACGGTAGAATGCCATGGATATGTGATGGGGTGTGCATGTCATACATCCATGGAGGGACAGAGAAAAGCAGATTAGAAAAGGAGTGAAAGCTTGGCTTCTAGCTGTGTCATCTTGGAGAAGGCATTTAAATTGTCTAAGCATCAGTTTCTGTCTGCAACTGCATTATCTTATTTGAACTTTACATAAATACTGTGTAAATTGGTTTAAAAGTTTATAATTAAATGTATTCTAAGACTTTTTTCGAGTACATTAACTTTTCAGCACTGACAGAACCCTTTTATAATTTTGTGAAAATCATTAACACATTTTACTCATGAAACTAAAATGACATATTTAAGGAAAATGCTATTTTGATATATCATCTAATTTCCTCTTGATTGGATTTAAACCTTATTAACAAGCCTGTAATACCAAGAATGAAACAAGAGAATCTAGCATCAAGCACCAAGATACCGCCCAGATAGGCATAGAACAGACATTTCACCAGGGAAATTGATGTATGATTGAGAAGGAACAGTAAAATATTATACCATAACATATAGAAAAACTCAGAAAACCATAAATACAGGAAGAATAAAGAATATCATCAGAAAGTTGAAAATATAACCACAAATCAATGTGCTAGCAGAGTAAAAGTGATGTCAAAACCAATTTTAACTAAGGTTCAGTTGTTATGCATACATCTTTCTGCAACTAAGAAATTTTCCAAAGATAATAACAGAAATTTTGCTTAGAAAGAAAGGAATTTTAAAAGGAAAAAAAAAAAAAACAGCAAAGAAGCAATGTAAATAGTAAAGACAAAAAAATTATTTCAGCTTTTTAAATAAGAAAACAAAAAAAATTCTGTAGGAAATTAAAACTTAAACATATTCATTGACAGCTTGCTAAAAGCTCTATCTGCTGTTTAAAATTCTTTGAGCTTATTCAGTTTTAAGATGTTTTATTTCAAATTCAAAGAGCTATGACACAATGCTAATTTTATTACTATAATTTATGAGTACATAAATTTTTCTTTCTTAAGTGTTTTTATCACATTTTCAAGATATTTTCTATCTTTTTTTAATGTGTCAGCCAAAATTATTCATATATGCAATAAAATAATTACATCCAAAACATAAACTGCATTTAATCTGTACTTTGTAAGTAAAATTTCTCAAACCAAAAACAATAATAAAAACTCTTTCTGGCTAAAATCATTGTGTTCATTTCTTGACCCTTTTAAAATGGTTGTTTAAAAAAGTATATGAGTGAACGCATACATCAAACAGACACTGAAACCCTCAAAGGTCATTTCTTGCTTTGTATAGTAATGAAAAATTCAAGGCAACTGTCAGAAAATAGCTAGCACAGCACCATACTGGGCAGACATCAAAGAAACTGTTGATGCTATAGTTATTTTCAAACAACAGCAACGAAAATAACTTAGTTGAGACTGATGCTACTGGGATCCCATACTGTGTACATAACTATCATATTTTGAGTAGGGCAAAGAGGAACTAGCTGTTCTCCTGGTAGCTCATCAGAATTCACAAGTCATTAATTCTCAAGTGATGTTCCTCAGAGAAGACTCAGATTTCTGAGGGTTTCTTTGTTATGCAACACCCGAAAAGTTTTCCAACTCTTAACCTCCCCACAACCTTCCCCCATCGATAATGGTCAGCATCTACCCCGAGAAAGAAATGGATCATTTTGGAAACTTAAGAAACTGGAGACTGTCAAATGCGCATGACTGAGTCTGGAGGTTGAAGGATGAGCACAGATTGTCTTCAATATAAGGCTAAGAAGTTTGGATTTAATAGAGATGCCACGAGGAACTATTAAACTCATTAAAACAAGGGATATATGTGATGTTAGTAAAGTAGGAAACGTCATCTAGTCTGGGAGTTCTGGTAATCAAGTGTTTGAGAATAGGAAAACCATTTGGTGCAATTGCTCTCATAAATATTCTAGAAAATCAATAAAAAATAAAATAGGAGATTTGTTCACAGGGAGGACACAGCTAAGTGGAAAGAAGGTGATGTTACATGGACCTCATTCCAAAAATTTTCATTACTTTCTGCAATAAACCTTGGTTTGCCTGATAGTAGAGAAAGCTGATGATGGGATGATCCAACATCAGAGATTAACAAGGCAATTGAAATGCTAAAATGGTGAACTGAGTAACCAATGATCAAGAGGGACAAGACGGGCCAGTGAAATCTACAAGGTGCTGATGACTCAAGATGATATAGGGGCGAGAGTTGCAAAGGAATGGATTTGTAACGCTGTGAAACAAGACACAAGAGTCATGGTCACCCGAGTTTGTGCTGTGTCTTAAGGTAAACCAAGTGGTAGATTGCACCAAAACACTCTTCAATTACAACACAGAAATTCAGATGGGACCAACCACTTTGAACGTGTTTGGAGGAGGAGTTATAATGGAGCATCAGTAGACACGTGGAAGGTGATCCTTTTTGATAGGAATGGATGGAACTCCTCATTCTCCTCCAATCAATCACCTGAAAGCCAGTTCGGTTCACAAAAAAATTAAGAAAACAGAATTGATTTTGGATAGATTCGAAAACACTGCACAAGATTTTCATTATTCAATTCAAAGCAATTCCTATTATTCCTAAGGGAAATGTTCGTTATTAAGCCAGTAGAAGGTATAGTATTCTAACATCTTTCTTTCCTTCATGAAACTTGGATAAAATTAAACATTACTTTTCTGAATATCATTATGTTTCTTTTATAAGCTAATATTTCAACACAGAAAAAACTGTACAGGAAAATGGTATAGTAAAAAGGCACTGGCTTTTATCAAAATATAGCCTGATGTAAATCAAAGCTACCGTTCTTTCCCAGCTACCTAAGTGCTATATATATATTTTTTTCAATAAACATATTAGGTCATCTGAGACTGGCCTGTTGGTTTTTTCCAGCCCATTACATTCTCATGAGATTTTGCACTCTAAAGAAAATGGAGATATTGAATCAATATAGTCTCCAATAGAAACGTACATGCATCTATGAGAGCAGTCTAGCATTTGCATAAACATCCTAATCGTAGAGAGTGAAATCAGTGATAGAAATATATGGGACTACTTAGCCATTTTAATCCATCATATTATTCTTATTTCTATTTTGATTTATATAGTACAGCAAATATTAATTGTAGAGCACAACCCATCAGCCAAACATTTATATATCCTGCTGCTATGGTTTAAAAAGATATTCAAACACTATACAATAATAACAGAATAAGATGCAAGTAAAAGATAAATGTTTCTTCTCAGAATATATATATGTGTGTGTGTATGTATGTATGTACATATGTATCACCTGTACTCTCATTAAAAATCCATTAATGATAAGTCTGGTAGTTAGCAACAGGTATAAAGTCTTTTCTCATAGACAAATCTGAGGCAGGGTAAAATAAATGAGTGCCTCCTTACCAAGACCACAGAAGGTGGGAACTGGAATCAAATTTAGAGATCAAGTTCAGAGGCTCTTACCTAGAGAACCCACAGATGGACACCATCCCTGAAATTACACATGAAATGTTGTAAGTAATTTTGCATGTGAGGCAAGGAAGAGAAGTGAGAATAAGATACAGAGTTTTCAGCAGTTTCTTAACGGATTTCATGACTGTTAAAAAAAAAAGTGGCATCCAACTTAACTCAAACTCTTCATACTACACAAGAAATTGGAGACCCAGATTGGGGAATAGAGTTGCCCAAAGTCATGCAACTAATTTGTGGTTCAGCTGATACCAGACCACTTGCCTCCTAGCTTATGGTCTAAATTTCCTTTCTACTTTCCAGTCTGATTCTACTCAGAGGCCTCATCTATAAAACCTCAAAGTTGGAGCTTTTAATAATGGGAATTTAAAACCCTGTAATATCTCTTTTACATGTCTTATATTGTTATTTTTCTGGAAAAAGTACTTTGGAACCTAAAATCAGAAATTTATTTGGAAGGAAAAAAATGTTCAAAGAAGCAATACATCCTTGTACTTTAGACCAAGGAAAGGGATATAAATATTTCATCTGACAACCAAGACAAGTTTTAAACACAATTAGGTAGGTAGATGTCTTACGTAATTTGAGTTCTAATCTTTTTATTTTTTATTTTTATTTATTTTATTTTATATTTTTTGTCTTTATTTATTTTTTAATGTTAAATTTAAAAAAATATGAGGTCTCCATATCCCATCATCCCCCTCACCCCCCTCCTCCCCCCATAACAACAACCTCCTCCATCATCATGAGACATTCATTGCACTTGGTGAATATATCTCTGAGCACCACTGCACCTCATGGTCATTGATCCACACCATAGCCCACACTCTCCCACAGTCCATACGGTGGGCCATGGGAGGACATACAATGTCCGGTAACTGTCCCTTCAGCACCACCCAGGACAATTCCAAGTCCAAAAAACGCCCCCACATCTCATCTCTTTCTCCCAATCCCTACCCCCGGCAGCCACCATGGCCACTTTCTCCACACCAATGCCACATTTTCTTCGATTACTAATCACAATAGTTCATGAATAGAATATCAGTAAGTCCACTCTAATCCATACCCTATTCCTCGATCCTGTGGACCTTAGAATGGTTGTGTCCACTCCACATCTATATCAAGAGGGGGCTTAGATTCCACATGGATGCTGGATGCAATTCTCCTCCTTTCAGTTGTAAGCACTTTTGGCTCGCTGGTGTGGGGGTTGACCTTCTTCACCTCCATGTTAGCTGAATGGGGTAAGTCCAATAAACCAGAGTGTAGGAGTTGCCAGTCTGTTGAGGTTCAGGGCCTGGCTATCACATGGTCAGTCCAGAGATTCAGGTCCCCTGGGTATACACTAAACCCCAGTACCAACTACAGATCTGGTAAAAGTAACAGGAGAGGCTTGTGGACAAAGATCACATCTGAGTCCAGCTCCATCACACAGAAACACAAACTCCAAAGTAGGGCCAACTGGCATGGCACTGAACTCCATCTGTCATGACCATAGAACCTGTGGGTCTCTGTAGCCCTCAGAAGAACCAATACCTGGGGTTGTATCTACTTTATCTGTCTCTGGGACTCTGCTGAGGTGTGCATAAGGGCAACCCCTCTGATAACCTCCCGGCTCTTTTTGGAGACTCATAGCCATATAAACTCATTTGTCCTTTCCATTTCCCCCTTTTATTCAGTGAAAAAGCATTTTTAACTCCTGGTATTATATGTACATTGAGATATTCTGCTGGTCCGAGTTGACCCTTTTACTCAAGGTCATTTTCTAGTTACATCATCAGTGGGTACTTGGTAGTAATCCCTTGGTGCCAGGAAGTCTCATCCCTGGGAGTCATGTCCCACACTTAGAGGAAGGCAACACATTTACATGCTGAGTTTGGCTTCAAGACTGGGCACATTTGAGCAACATGGAGCCTCTCAGGAGGTAACTCTTAGGCACCCTGCAACTCTACGCCTTGTTCTTATTTCAGGTGCACAGGCTTACAAGCATAGTCATTAGTATCAAGGGCTCATTGTTGTATCTTCCTTCTTTTTTGGTCTTTGCCGTTGCACTTGGGGGATTGTTGCTGTTCCTTTAGGGACTGTGATAGAGCTCCCCTGGCTAGGAACTCAGCACTCCCTCAGTTGTTGTTTTAGTAATAAGTAATGGTCAAGAAAATGGGCTTTGCAGCCAGATTAAATTCAAATCTAGTCCCTCTCACTGAAGCAATGTACTTAGCTTCTCTGTGCTTGTTTCCAATAAAGAGGGATATTAGATGTACTTATCTTAATTTGGGCTCACCAAGATAGAAACACCAACAAGTTCTTGTGTACAAGTAGTTTATGTAGGAGGTGTCCCAAGAGGAATGAGGAAGGGACAACAATGAGACAGATCTATATAAGGGCACATTATTCTTTAAACAATTGAGGAGTATTCAGCTGGGACCTGAACGAGTTCAGAATGCCTCTTAGAATTGTCCATCTGAAGGGTAGGAGGCCAGAACATTACCCACTAGCTCTTGTGTTCCTTTGGTCTAGGGTTGCCCTAGGAATACTAAATCTCTTTTATGTTTAGGTTAAGCTCATGAACAGAATCTTTGAATCCCTAGAGTTTTGGAGAAGGACCTGAAACAGAATGACATATAGTGTGCTTGAGATGAGAACTTAGCATGAGTTTGGGCTTGGGCAAAATTATCTACCAGTAATGACTGAGAAGGAGGTGAGTCAAGGGGAAGTAACACAGGGCACCAAAACTCTGTCGGGATTTAGTAAAGTAGTTCATGTTAAATGGTTAGAACATATTTGGCATGTAGAAAGGGACCAATTCATGTTAGCAGTAATTATTATTCTTTAATATCGATTGAGTGGCTACCGGGTTCTAAGTACTCTATACCAGGTGATACAAAATACATCCATCCATACATCCATACATACATGAACTCTACTCTAAATCCTTTCATAGTCTATTAGAAACAGGAAAGAATCAAGCATTTGCCATAAAAAGTAAAAAATATTATGGTAAAGGTACACATTGGGTTCAATTATTACACAAACTAGGGAGCAACATTCTCTGTCCAGGGGTCACAGGAATCAGAAAGTTTTCACAGAAGATGTGGTATCTGCACAGACTCTTAAGAGAGAAGATGGAATGGACTCAGATAGACTTTAAGTGATGAAAGAGATATATACAGAAGCAAGTCACAGGCACAAAAAAGAACATGAACTTCTAGAAAACAGCAAGAGATTCAATGTGGCTAGGAGATGTAATTCAATGAGTTAAAGTCAGGATATAAAGCTGTAAACTCAGCCAATGAGACCACATGAGTGAGAAAGAGCACAGTCGCGGACCAGCAGAATATCCCTGTCTACATATAATAACAGGAGTTAAAAATGCTTTTTGACCTAAATTAAGGGAGGAATGGAAAGGATAAATGAGTTTATATGGCTATGAGTCTCCAAAAAGAATCTGGAGGTTGTCAGAAAGATTGCCCTTATGCACACCTGAGCAGAGTCTCAGAGACAGATAAAGTAGATATAACCCCACGTATTGGTTCTTCTGAGGGCTAAAGAGACCCACAGGTTTTATGGTCATGGCAGATGGAGTTCACTGCCATGTCAGTTGGCCCTTCTTTGGAGTTGGTGTTTCTGCGTGATGGAGCTGGACTCAGCTGTGACCTCTTTTCACAAGACTTTCATGCTACTTTACTGGAATTGTAGTTGGTGCTGTGGTTTAAGATATATCTAGGGGATCTGAATCTCCGGACTGACAATATGATAGCCAGGCCCTGAGTCTCAACAGACTTCAGCTCCTACACTCTGGTTTATTGGACTTATCTCACTCAGCTAACATGGAGTTGAAGAATGTCAACCACCACACCAGGGAGCCAAGAGTACCTACAACTGAAAACAGGAGGATTGCATCCAGTATCCATGTGGAATCTAAGCTCCCTCTTGACATAGATGTGGAATGGACACAACCAATCCAAGGTCCACAGGAAGGAGGAATACACTAAGGATTAGAGTGGACTTACTGATATTCTATTCATGAACTATTGTGGTTAGTAATCAAGAAAATGTGGCATTGGTGTGGAAAAAGTGGCTATGCTGGCTGCTGGGTGCAGGGAATGGGAGGAAGAGATGAGATGTGGAGGCATTTTCGGGACTTGGAATTATCCTGGGTGGTGCTGCAGGGACAATTACCAGACATTGTATGTCCTCCCATGGCCCACTGGATGGAATGTGGGAGAGTATGGGCTATGATGTGGACCATTGACCATGAGGTGCAGCGATGCGCAGAGATGTACTCACCAAATGCAATGGATGTGTCATGATGATGGGGAGAGTGTTGCTGTGGGGGGAGTGGTGGGGTGGGGGCATTGGGGGTGAATGGGGACCTCATATTTTTTGAATGTAATATTTTTAAAAAATGAATTTACAAAAAAAAAGAGCACAGAGATATTCCTATGATGTTCTGCAGACAATTTGCGATACAATTCTGGGCCCCAAAGTTAAACTAGCGCTTAGTAAGTAAGCCTGGAACATTTCAGTAAACTATATCTAAGTTATATACAACCATTTTCTTAACTCCACTGGTTTCCTAATCATCTCTAGAGTAGACATCAGGTACACTGTATGTGGGCATTTTAGAATAGGATGTGGATTAATGTAACGTCTGAAAATCAAACGCTGATGATTTATTACTCTTAAGATATTGTTTTCTCCAGCGACTTTTATTTTAAAAGTACAAATACCTTTGGATCAACACAATGAAATATTGCTCATTGACAAATTGATGTTTTTCTTCATTAATCTAGTTGGAAGGAAGGCACTAAGGGAATGGGAGCTTTGATGCAGAGGCAGAGGAAAAGGGTCATTTAAAGCCCAGAGGCAGAGAACATGACTAGAAAGGGACTCTAA
Organism: Dasypus novemcinctus; assembly: GCF_030445035.2. Lineage (NCBI taxonomy): Eukaryota > Metazoa > Chordata > Mammalia > Cingulata > Dasypodidae > Dasypus > Dasypus novemcinctus. Next base: position 51,004,129 of record NC_080673.1, on the reverse strand, counting down.
TTCTTTTGATGGAAGCAGAAGTCATCATCAAGGTGCCCAGAACCAACTGCAGAGAAAGTGGACTGGAATGGGGGAAGGGAGAGTTCATAGGACATTGGAAATCATTAATGACCGACCTCATTATTTTGGCTCTATGGGCTTACCTTTCAAAATCTGGTATGGTGCAAAGAAATATATCAAAAATAGACTGAGCCTTCCTCAGAGAATACTGATGACAGACTTTTTTTATACAAAATCAAATAGCTTCTTGGTCATGAGAATTTGCCAAGGAACCTGAAACGGTTCCTTTGGTTGGGAATAAAGCCAGTAATCTAGGTCCAATATCAGTGTTCAGTTTAGAATATTAAGTCACATAATATAAAAGTTTATAATAAAGATAAATCTTTAATAATGTTAACTAAGTAAAAGAGCTATAATTTGTGAGAAGACCTAAGTCAGTGGAATGCCTTGTAGAAAGGATGAACTTATCTGAAAGATAATTTTTCAGTGAATTAATAGCATTGGCTTTCTTGCCTAATAAACTGATAACATGAGCATCAAATCCTCATCTCTGCTATTAAGTGGAACTATTCCCACTGCCCTCTTCCCACATTCTTTCATTAGGCAAGTACCTTAGGTCAGAGTTTCTTTTACCAATTATAGGCCTCATCAATTCCCCAATCTCAGTTTTAAAGGTTCTAATAGGAATTTAAGTTTCCTATAACTAACAAGCAATTCCATTAGAAAAAGAATGAAGGAAAAGAGAGTGATTACCGAATTAAAGGGAAAGCACATGTTCACATCTACTCAGTAACCCTCTGTGCCAGGTCCTCTGCTAGGCACCAGTGATACAAGCATGGTGTCTCCTTCTAAGAGGCTCACAAGCAACCATGAGAAACACATCTGTGATGTGCCCACAGAGACTTACAAGGCAGTATAAAAATCCTTACCATCAAGAAAGGAGTCGACTGCTCAGAGAAGCAAGACAGGCTGCCAAAGAGCTGGCATTAGCCTATCCGTTAGTGAACAAGTACATATTAAGACAGGCACATTCTAAGATGCTGGAGAGATCACACTCCAGTTGTGGGGGGGGGGAGGGGGGCGGGGAATAAACACTCCCTGCACTTGGTAAGGGCTAGGAAGAAGATGAAATAGTGAAAATGAGTGACTGATGATACTGCATTATCCAAGGGAAGGCTTTTCTGAGAACCTGAAAGGAGATGGTCATGCAAAGCTCCAAGGAAAGAGCATTTCAAGCTGATAGAACAGCAAGAATAAAAATCCTAGACTGAAACTAGGTTGTCATTTTTGAGAGACAAGAAAATTTTGCCACATATATAAACAAAAGAGAGAAAGCAAGAAGGAAAGTGAGATTTCCTCAGGGATCAGATTATGTGGGCCTTTGTATGAAATAGCTTACTTTTCATTCTGAGTAGAAGCCTTGGGTGAATGATATTGTTTGATGCATGCCTTAGAGTGCTAGCTCTGGTAGCCATGTGGGAGCCTATTTTAGGGGATTGATGATGAAAGCAAGGAAACTAGGAGGCAGTGGTCCAGGTAAGATGATGGTGGCAGTAACTCATGTGAGAAATGGTGGCAGGTGAAACCAGGGCTGTATATATGCAGATGGCAAAAATACATAAGACTCAAGATGTTCCAACACATGAAACTTGGGATATTAACTGACAAGACCTATTGAGAATTTGCTGGGGAATATGAAGTAAAGAGAATTCAAAGCTTACCCCTAGGTTTGGCCAGAGCAGCTCTATAAATGGTACTGACTTTTACTGAAATGAGGAAGGCTTGGTGAGGAAAAAAAATCAAAAGTTTTCTGGCCATGTTAAGTTTGAGATTCTAATTAGAAATCCAATTGGAGATATTAAGTAGATAATTGAACACATGATTACAAAGGAGGTAGAAGAGAGGTCGAGGCTGGGGATATAAACTTGTGAGTCATGAGGGAATAGATGCTTTTGAAATCATCTTAACAAGACTCTGAGACATGTCATTTAGCTCACATTTACTGGTCATCTGCAATGTACTAGTCCTTGGCTAGGATGAACAGGGTACCTGTCCTCAAGAAGCTCATGGCAGGCCATTTGCATGTGTGTGTCCCTGAGGTAGGAATCAGACATAAAATATACAGCAGAAGGAAATTTAAGAGACAGAAGAAAAGTACGGTGGAAATACAGTAGAAGATGCAATTAATTACAACTGAACATTCTGTTTCTTAGGGACTGTGATATTTCAACTTACCCTTAAATAATGTGTAAGAAGATATCAAAAGGTGGATGAAGGAAGAAAGTACTCAAGGACCAGTGTGGGCAATAGCAGGGAGGTGCAAAAGTGAATGCAAAACACAAGCATAGAGCAGGAAGGAATAGATTAAAAAAAACACTATGTGGTCACTCTATTAGTCAGGGTTTTCTAGGGAAACAGAATCAATAGGAGACACCTGTAAATAATATGAGATTTTATGAGTGTCTCACATAACTGTGGGAATGCACAAATCCAGATTCTGCAGGCAGGCTACAAACCAGGGGCTCGAGTAAGAGTCCAATGAAGGTCCTTGATGAGTTTCCAGATGTTGGCTGTCCAAAGATGAGCTGGGAAATTCTCTCTGAATGCTGAAATCACTTTCCCTTTTAAGGCATTCAACTGATTGGATAAAATGTCACTCACTGCTGATGGTAATCTCTCTGGTTGATGTAGATGTAATCAGTCGTCTATGCAGTAAACTCACAGATGACTAAGTCCATAAATGTCCTTGTATCACAATTAGCCCAGGGCTTGCTTAACCAAACAACTGGGCACAATTACCCAGCCAAGTTCACACTAACCATCTAACCATCACAGTCCCCAACAGGAAAGGAGCTTAAAGACTATATAAGAAGACCTACATGTACACAACTAATGTGTGGTAGAATCAGTTAGGAAGCCCAGGAAAAACATGTTCTTAATCTTAATCCATGTTCCTGTTGGTATGAACCCATTGTAAACAGGACTTTGTGGAGATGCTATTTTTAGTTAAGGAGTGGTCCAACTGATTGAGGGTGGGTCTTAATCTGGATTACTGAAGACCTTATAAAGAGGACTCAGAAGTCACAGAAGCCAGAAATGAGAGGAGTCAGAAATTCAAGTCAAGGAACCCCAAGGATTGCCAGCAGCCAGCACCAGAACATCACAGTCTTGAGGACAGAGCAAGCCTTGCCAATATCTAGATTTTGGATTTCTTCTAGCTGCAAATCTGTGAACCAGCAAACTAAGTGGTTATCCAAAGAAATGAGAGAACAGCATGGATGAAGTAAGAAACAACTGATACTGCAAAAGTTAATGCTTTAAAGACATGTTCTACCAGTACAAGCGCTCATAGGGACTGAACCTGATGGCTGAGGAGTGAAAATTAAGGGCTTCCCTCTAGACTGGAGACATGAAAGAGACTAGCTAATGACACCAGGCTGGTATGACTGAGAATTCTTGTTAAAAAAACAAGTCTGTGCTATCTCTTGCACTTTGTCATATACCCTAACATCACTTTGACTGCAATTAATATCAGCAAGGAAATTAAAACTCTCATGTGACACAAAAGTAGACTTAAAACCCAAAGGTCAGGATTCCCAACTTTAAAATTATCTATTTACATTTACTGCTACGTATAAATTACTGCCCAGAAATACAGAGCCTGCAAATGAAAGATTTTCTACTTACTGTGTATTTAAATGCACTTGTATTTGAAAATGGAGAACTCTCTAACTGAATATGCATTGGTTATTATTAGAACCCACATGAACTACACACATATGCATGCCCATATATACACTCATTGTTCTCTATATACCAGATTTATGCTAGATATGCTATGATACTTCTCTTTCATGACATCTACTGGCTAAACTATTTTACACTGGTAGGGCTCAAATTTGAAAACAGCCCGAACTTAGATATAATATATTTGTTAGACAGCAAACATGGAAGAAGATACTTCAATTTCATATTCATTTCTTTATTCCTAAAGTTCGAAAATCTTTTTAATCATAAATCACAGTATAGAGCTGTGTGAAGAGGAAATGCATAAGCGTGGCAACATGCAAGAAAGAAAACTCTTGTGCCAGTAGGAGCAGAAGGGTAGTAACCAAACTTCTGTTGTTCCTGTTTCCAAAGAGGATAAAATTTACCTGAATTTCCAGAGTATAGAAGCCTTCTGCTCCTATGAATAATTAGAGTGGATACCTGCCTTCTTAAAGTTATTCCTCTTTGCTGGAGTTGGCCTCAAGCATCATCATACCAGGCACTTTTTAAAACTGAGATGATAATTGTTAAGGAAGTCACAGCCACATATTAAGCAGTAATAGCCCAGACCTCACCGACCCCCACCTCCTTCTTTGGGGAAGTCATGGACATATGCTAAGTGTCCATCTTCCAGTCCAACCTACCCCCTGTTGTACTTTTTCCATTCTACCTCCTGGGGAAATGTTCAGTCTAATGAGAAAGTCTGGTTAGACTTTAAATCCTGGCACAAGCAGCACCAGAAGCTAATCAAGGCAAGGATTCTCTGTGGCAGGACCCCCTACCCTGAGCTGGATGAAAACCACACGCAAACAGTATAAGTGTCTTTCTTCTCTGCAAAGTGGGACATGAGGAACTGCCATCCTTCAACCCTGATCTGGAGCAGGTTTTGGCCACCCTGGCAGAGTGGCCATGATAGGACTCCTCCCCCTGCTCTACTGGACCTTGTGCTATGTAAATAACAAAGAGGTTATTTGCCCGTCTGTACCCTATGCTGTGCAAATCATAAAGAGGTCATTTGCTGAATGCTTCTGCTATGTCCATGAGCCTGTGTTCCCACCATGCGCCATGGTAGCAACTCGCTCGACAATAATTTCCTGTTTAAACCCACTGTGGGGCTTTGCTTTTTTGTCTTAATTCTGTTTTCTTTAACTCTGTGTCCACTTTCTTTAAAGAGAAAAGAGGAGTGTATGTGCATAAACGTAATCTCAGAGAGGCTTTTCTGAAACTCATTCCTCACGATGCTCAACAATTATTTCTCCTTTTCTGTCCAGAGTGTGTAATCCAAGATGATGAGAGAAAAATTTACCATCTGGACACCATATGAAAATAACTCGCTTCTGAGGCCTGTCTGCAGCTACCTGAACCAATGCAATTGCAATGGAGTTGGCTTCTACCCACATAATCACAGTATCAGAGATGGAGATGCCTTGGAGCTTGTTATCGTTCAACTGTTCTTCACTATATCACTCCTTTAGTCTCTACTGGAAGATTTCAATAAGAGGAAGAGGCCTACCTCCCACCAAAGGTCAGTTAATCATATCTAGACAGTTCTAATAATCAAAAAATTCTTTCAACCAGAGTTGAAATCTACTCCTATGTAACTTTTCTCAGGTCTTGTTTTGCCACAGGAATTACAATGAGTATGATTCATATATATTCAAAATCTTAAAATAATTGAAAGGAGCAATGATAAGTATTTCAATTACAAGTACTTCATAAGTACTTATTCAATTATAAGTACTTATTTATGTAAGTACAGCATTTATAACTTCATAAGTGATGCCTCTTTTATTTTTTATTTTTTAAATTTTAAAACAGTCTTTCCATCTGTAAACTGGTTATCAGAATCACTCACTGGCTTTTTTCTCTTCTGCTCTTTCTGTCTTTTATTTAAAAATGCACTCTTCATTTTAAAACTGTTTAAGATTTACAGCAAAATTGTGAAGACAAGACAAAGTTCTTATATCTCCTGTCCCCAAATTCCCATACTATTAACATCTTACATTAGTGTGGCATATTTGTTACAACTAATGAATCTCCTTTGATACATTATTATTAAATAAAGTCCATTCTTTATTTCTTAGTTTTTACCTAAGGTTCAGGATCCCCTCTAGGATACCACATTACAATAAGTCGTCATGTTTCTCAGACTTTCCTTGTTTTTAATGACTTTGACAGTTTTGAGGAGTACTCAGATATCCCTTGATTTAGACTTGTCTTATGTTTTTCTCATGATTAGACGGTTATATATTTGGGGGAGGAAAACCATGAGGTAAAGTACCTTTTTTATCACATCATATGAAGGATCCATATTATCAACATGACTTATCATTGTTGATGTTGACCTTGATTACTGGCTGAGGTAGTGTTTGCTGTGTTTCTTCACTGTAAAGTTGCTCTTGCCCCTGCCCATTCCACAGTACTCTTTGGAAGAAAGTCAGTACTTACAGCGTACACTTAAGGGATGGGAATTATGATATACCTCTTTTAGAGCAGCGTATACACATGCATTATTTGTAATTCTTCTGCATAGATTTGTCTTTACCCCTCCCATTTATTTAGTTATTTATATATGATTAATATAATTATTGATTTATTAATATCACATTGATAATTTATAAATAAATTAATGGTTTATTTGTATTGGCATGCATCCATGGATATTTATTTTATACTTTGGGTTATAAACCATTACTACTTTGTTTTCTTGCTAAAGTTCTTCTGGCTTTGGAGATTGGGAGCACTTTCACTTAACTCTTGTGTTTCTTTAACATACCCCCATCATTGTGTCATTGTGAGTTTGTGTGTATGTTTACTTCCTCACTTTCAGGCACTGCAAGATATTCCAGGTTCAGCTTGTATAGTTCTTGTCCCACTTATAGAATCAACCATTTATCCAAGAATCTCTGGGTTTTTAACTCTTTTTTGGGGGAATGGTGGAGGAGGGCAGGGAAGGAGAATGATCTCAGAAACCAAGATCTGAAAACTATCTATGTTCATTGTTTTTGGACCCACTCAACTGACAGAGGAAGGAAATATATGTTTATACTAAACTGTGTATATGCATATATTTAAAATGTTTTTCTATATGTAACCAAATGTATTTATCTTTTTTTTCAGTATCTTTTTTTTCCTCTCCCCTTCCTTTCCTCCACCCCCTAGTTGTCTGCTTTCTGTGTCCATCTGCTGTGTGTTCTTCTGTGACTGCTTCTATCCTTATCGATGGCACTGGGAATCTGTGTTTCTTTTTGTTGCGTCATCTTGCTGTGTCAGGCTCTCCGTGTGTGCAGTGCCATTCTTGGGCAGGCTGCACTTTCTTTTGTGCTGGGCGGCTCTCTTTACAGGGTGCACTTCTTGCATGTGGGACTCCCCTACACAGGGGACACCCCTTGTGTGGCACAGCACCCCTTGCGCACATTAGCACTATGCATGGGCCAGCTCCACACAGGTCCAGGAGACCCAGGATTTGAACCGCGGACCTCCCATGTGGTAGGCAGACGCCCTATCCATTGGGCCAAGCCTGCTTCCCTGTATTTATTTTAAGCACATGAGTTCATACTCATGTCACCAAATCTAATCCACTCTGATATGAATCATTCTAGCCCCATCCTCTTGTTTATTATCTATGAACACCCCCTCCAACAATGACAAACCTGGCTCCCATCATCTGCCATCCCTTTATTAAATTGTTCCATTCCATTATACCTATATAGCTGTTACAGAATTGTTAACCTATAACCCTGTAAGAAACAATTTTATCAACCAGAGTATAGTACTTATGTGCAGTTCTTTTTGACTCTAGCCTTACTGACTCCATTCATTTCCAAAGTTACTTGAGTCAGCACTTCCTCCCCACCCCCATCACTCCACATCAGTGGGGTTGTTTCATACATTTATTTTAAAATTAGATTGTTCTCTTACATTTTGCTTTCCATCCTGGAATCCCTTGACACCCTAATGATTTTTTAAAATAATTCCATATATTAAGGTTCACTCTTTGTGCTGTAAAATTATATGGGATTTTGACAAATGCATATCGTCATGTATTCCGCTTTACATTTTCAAGCAGGATCGTTTCATCACTGTAAAAACTCTCCTCTACTTCACCTCTTCAACTCTCTCCCCTGCTCCTGAATAGCTGGTAACTGCCAATCCTTTAACCACCTCAATAGTTTTATCTTTTCCAGAATGTCTTTAATTGAAATCATATTGTATATAGCATCTTGAGACAAACTGTTTTTACTTAAAAATATGCATTTAAGATCCAATCCACTTTATTATTATTAGAAAAGTTGTGAGCTTACAAAATAATCATGAATAACATACAAGGCTCCCATACACCACCCCACCACCAACACCTTGCATTGGGAGACTTTGTTAGAAACAATGAAAGAACATCGTCAAGATATCACTGCTAACTATAGCAACCCCTTTCTTTTATTGCTGAATAATAATCCATTGTATGAAAGTATCAGATTATTTATCTATTCACTTAAGAAAGGGCATCTTGGTTGCTTCCAAAATTTGGCAATTATTAATAAAGCTTCTATAAACATTTATATACTGGTTTATGTGTGGACATAAGTTTTTTATTCAATTGGGTAAAGACCTAGGAGAATACTTGCTGGATCACATGGTAAGATTGTATTTAGCTTTGTAAGAAACTCCCAAACTGTCTGCCAAAGCTCTGTATCATTTTGCATTCCCACCAGCAATGAAAGAGAGTTCTTGTTGTTCCACATCCTTGCCAGAAATTGGTATTGGCAGTTTTTGGATTTTAGCCATTCTAATAGCTGTGCAGTGGCATTGTACTGTTGTTTTACTTTGAAATTTTCTAATGACACATCATGTTGAGCATCTTTTCATATGTTTATTTGCCATCTATATATCTCTTTTGGTGAGATTTTTTTTTCAGTTATGTTGCTCATATTTTAATTCTATTTTTTTTTTTTTTTGCTTTCTTGCTGAGTTTTAAGAGTTCTTTGACTATTTTGGATCAGTGCTTTATCAGATATGTGTCTTGAAAATATCTTCTCCCTGTCTATTGGTTCTCTAACAATGTCTTTTGCAAAGAAGTTTATAATTTTAATAAAATTCCACCTCCCCTTTTTTTTTTCTTTCTTGAATTGTGTTTTTGGTGTTGAATCTAAACACGAATCACCAAACATAAGATTACCTAGATTTTCCCTATGTTTTCTAGAAATTTTATACTTTCGTGTTTTACATTTAGGTCTGTGACTCATTTTTATGTAAATTTTGCAAAATGTGTAAGCTATGTACCTACCTTTGTTTGTTTATCTCATATGGACATCCAATTGTTTCAGCACCATTTGTTCAAACTACTGCTCTTTCTCCAAAGAGTTACATTTGACCTTTTATCAGGAATAAGTTGACTATATTGTTGCAACTCTATTTTGGTGCTTTCTATTCTATTTCATTAATTTATGTGTCTGTACTTTGCAAATACCATTCTTGAATACTATAGCTTTATAATATGTCTAGAAGTCAGTTAGAGTGAGTCCTCCAAATTTGTTCTTCAGTATTGCTTTGGCTATTCTCAGTCTATTGCCCTTCCATATAAACTTTAGAATCAGGTTTTCAATACCTTCAAAATAGCATGCTGGTATTTTAATTGGAATTCTTTCAATATATAAATTAAATTTGTAAGAGTTGACATTTTATCAATATTGACCCTCCCAATCCAGGAAAATGTAATGGCTCTCCCATTATTTAGATCTTTGATTTTTTTTTTATCAGAGTTTCATTACTTTTCCACATATAATACTGTACATATCCTGTTAGATTTTTATCTAAATATTTTATTTTTTTAGTGTTATTCTAAATTATATATATATGTTTTTTGTTTCAAATTCTAGTTATTCATTGCTGTTACATAATAAAGCAATTGATTATTGTATATTAGCCTTATATCTTGTGACCTTACCATAACTGTCTATTATTTCCAGGTCTTTTTTGTCAATTATACGTGATTTTTACATAGATAATCATGTCGTTTGTGAACAAATATTTCCTAATTTATATACCTTTTATTTCCTTTTCTTGTCTTGTTGCACTGGCTATAACATGGTACAAGGTTGAACAGAGTAATATAATAGTGGACATCCTTTCCTTGTTTTCAATATTAGTAGGAAAACATCCAATTTCTCACCATTAAATATGATTAGCTCTTAGTTTTTGTAGATATTCTTTATCAAGTTGAGGAATTTCCCCTCTCTTCCTAGTTTGCTGAAGGTTTTTATCATGAAAAAATATCATGGATATCATCAAATGATTTTTCTGTGTCAATTGATGTGATTAAATGATTTTTCTTCTTTAGTGTGTAGGTGTGGTTACACTATAGTACTCCCAGTCCTTCCATATAGACTACAACGGGAATATTACCTCCTTTGTGCCTTCTAACACAGCTAAAGCATGCATTTCTGATTTCTCATTTATTCTAATTATCAACAAAAGCCTCACATATATTTTTGCTCATAATTTAATCTTTTATACTCCTTCATTCTCTATTTCTGCAGTTGTTATTTTTTTTTAATCCTTCAAGGGTATATTGCATTTATTCTTATTAAAATTTATTTACACATTTATAGATTATAGATTCATTCAACAAATACTTTTTAAGTACCTTCTACGTGCTGGGGCCTATTCTAGGTGCTAAGGTTAGGGCCATGAGCAAAATAGACAATGCCCTCGCTGTCACGGAGCATGCACTCTGATGGAGTGAAAAACCTTAAATAAATCAATAACTATATAAAACATCATAGTAAGTGCTATGAAAAAGCTTAGTTAGGAATACATGCAGATATTAGAGGCTGAGATGCCAGTTCAATGAGGTGGTCAAGAAGGGCCTCTCACATTTAATGTGACACTTGAAGGATAAGAAGTCTGTTTTTTGAGATTTCCTTTGAATCCTGCATTCCAGCACATATTTGCATCTTTGAATAATTAAAAACAACCAACAGGGCAGGGCTAAGGACAGAGCTCTGTGGCTGTAGTAGCTTTGAAGTGTGTCAATTCAGTAGGCAGGAACTACATTTCCCAGAATTCCTTTCCTTTATGGTTCTGCATGAAGAAAAATTTGCATAAGGTTTGAAGGAGAACCTATGTAGGGGCCATAGGTATGCGGAGAAGGCACAGGGTCAGGTGTGTTGCCATTCCTACAGATCTGTTGCATAACTACAGGCCTACCTCATTGGCAGGCATAAATTCCTTCAGCATATTTAGGCTAAGTAAAATAAAATGGCCACTTGCATTGGGCATTGTCAGGAGGGTCCCCTTTCCAAGAAAGGATTTCCTAGAAAACAAAAACAATTGACCTGCAGAGGCTTTCCAAGAAAATGCAACAGTGGAACACACCCTAGAGAATTACAGATAAGCAACACCTGGTGACAAATACATATGGTTCAGGAGAGACAAGCATACCATAATAATCAATGTATTTCTGCTCTGCATTTTGTAAGACCCCCTCCCCATGTAAGATGGAAACTTACGTCAGCCAATCAGAACATTTCCTCATTGCTTCTGTGTTTGCCCTAGGTAAGCTTCCCTTTCTACTCTCTCAACAGAGCTTTCCATGTGCAGTTTGGATGCTGCTTCATTTATGAACTGTAAACTGTTCTAACGCCCACAGATGATATTCTAGTCTAATATTTTATTTTAACAACATGAGGCTTTTCCTGTTGGACACCTGCATCACTGAATTTGGAAACTTGAAGGCGGTGAGAGACCGAAGCAGTTTCCAGGCCATCCTTGTAAGTTTGAGTTTGTCCTTGTTCTCTCTCTTCACATCCATCTTTCCTTCTTGAATGCCAACCCTGCTGATTTCAGGCCCAGCACCAAATGCAAAAGCAGTGGCCTTAAAAAACATTCCCCACAAGTGACTAAGTTCAAATCTCTATAATCAATCCCTTAGTCCATATCACTCTTAGGAGTTCTGCTTCTCTAATCAAATCCTGACTGGTATAGGAAACCACTCTCAATTCTTTCCTCAATCTAATTGTGATTCAACTCCTAAAATATAATCATTCAACCAACCATGAATTCATTTGTCTGTGCTATTATCTGTACCACTTCTGCAGACAGCGAGAAGGATCCCATAAGGAGTTTTGTAAATAGCTATCTAAAATCGACTATCACACCCTGAGCGTTCCCTGGGCCTACCAGTCTTAGAAACATATTATGAGAAAAACAAATGAGGCTAATCTGGCATGATTCCTGGTGATCACCATTTCTATTTCAAAGAGCTGACAAGTCACCTGTTTAATAATTCCTCTTAGAATTTTGTAAGAAATTGCTGTCAGGGTCATTACTCAGCAATTTTCAGAATGCATTTTTTTCTTTCTTTGAAAAAAAATGGCACCTCCCCGGTTCCCTGTGATTCTTCACAAATTACTGGCAGTGCTTCCCTAATCACAGCTATAAATTCTTTCTGTACCCCCAGGATGTAATTTGTCTGACCCTGGAGACTTGTATTAATTTAAAGTAGCTTGACGTACTCTTACTATTTCTTGTCAAGATTGTTACCAGCTGTGGGCTAAGGTCTATTACCCACCAAGATAAAACAAGTTGGGTGCAGCCCATACAGCAAGCTGTGCTGCTCAGGTTGTGGTATTATGTGGTGTTTCTCAAATGCTACTGTGCATATAAATTGCCTAGGATCTTGTTAAAATATATGTGTGTATTCAGTAGGTCTGAATGGATCCTGAGATTCTGCATTTTAACAAGTTCCCAGGCAATGATAAAACTCATGGTCCATGGACCCCGTGTTGAGTAATGTTTTAGTTTCCTAAGCTGCTTGAGCAAATAGTGTGAAATGGGTCAGGTTAAACCAGGAGAATTTATTCAATCACAGTTTGAGACTGGGAAAAAATCCTAATCAAAGCATCATCAAGGCGATGCTTTTTTCCTTAAGATTGGTGTTCTGGGGCTGACTGCGGGTGATCCTTGGTCCTTGGCTTGTCACATGGCATCTCCTGGTCTCTCCCTTCTCTTCTGGGTTCTGTTTATGTTCAGTTTCTTGCTTCCTGTGGCTTTCCCTCTCTCTCTGAATTTCATTTCACTTATAAAGGACTCCAGGAACAGGATTAAGACCAATCCTGACTGAGGTGGGCCGTATCTTAACTGATGTTGATGAAGTAATTTCATCAAAAGGTCCTATTTAAAATGGGTTCACACACACTAGAATGGACTAAATTTAAGAACGTGTTTTTCTGTGGTGCATGCATCTTCAAACCACCACAAGTAACCAGGAAATAGTAGGAAGCAAATTCAGATTTCTAGGGAAGCTAATGAAGCTGCAAAGTCCATCACTTGCACAAGCTCCTTGATATTAGAAGTTGCCAGGAGTGAGTTATAGAATATTCTAGGTGAATGGGGGAAACCCAGGTTCCGATTAGGAACCATCTTGGTTGAAGTGCTTAAAGAGAACACAAAAAAAGATAACCAAATCTCCAAGGTTCCAGTAAAAGTAATTGTTTCTCTCATTCTAAATGCTTACTCTTATATAGAATATTCTAAATATAATTTTGCATTCTTTTACTCAAAGATGACCCCCAAAATTATATAAATTTAAGATTCCCCCAAAACCTGGATTTATTGCATTAAGGAGTATGAAATTACTTGGATTCAACACCAATTCTGCTATCTACTGCTGAACTAGGCCAAACACAGTTTCTGGCCCAGTGCTTGAGCATGAACATAGAAAATGACTGAAACTGAGTTCCAGATTGCTTTAAATTAGATTTATTCCTGAAGTAGTCAAAAAAAAAGGAAATTGTAGATCCCCCCAGGGCCCACTGGATGGAGCGTGGGAGAGTATGGGCTATGATGTGGACCATTGACTATGGGGTGCAGTGATGCTCAGAGATGTACTTACCAGGTGCAATGGATGTGTCACGATGATGGGAGAGAGTGTTGCTGTGGGGGGAGCGGGGGGTGGGGGCGGTGGGGTTGAATGGGATCTCATATTTTTTTAATGTAATTTTTAAAAATAAATTAATAATTATAAAAAAAAAAGATATAGGTGCAAATGGGGAGACTGTCTCCTTATTGGCTCCTTTATATATCACAGATGGGAGTTAAAAGCTTGGTGGTCTTGGCAGTCCATGTGAAAGGAGAGGCCCACCAAGTCAGAGTCACTTACAACTGTGGACTTTTATGTGTGTCAAACAGAGCTTAGGGTGACCTCCAATAATTCCCATCTCCTGGTAAGTTTACACAAGACTTTGTGTAAAGTCTTGTGTAAACCTCTCCTCTTGAGTATGGGCAGAACCTGTGACTTGCTTCTAACCAACAGACTATGGCAAAGGTGATGGGATGACATGCCTGTGATTATGTTACCTTATATAAGACTCCATCTTAGCAGCCTGGGAATGAAACTCTTCTAGGCTTGAAGAAGAAAACAGCCATGTTTTGAACGACGTGGGCAGAAGGTTACTTAACAGGGAACTACTGTTGGCCTCTGGGTACCAACAACCTTAGTCCCATAACTACAAGAAACTTAATTCTGCCAACAAACACATGAGCTTAGAAGAGGACTCTGAGCTCCAGAAAGTAATGTAGCCCAGTCAAAACTTTGATTGCAGCCTGAGCAGAAGATCCAGCTAAGCTGTGCCCAGACACTGACCCATGAGACTGTGAGATAAGTGGGTGTTTTTATACGTTGCTAGGTTTGTGGTCATTTGTTACCCAGCAACAGAGAACTAATGTCACAGCAGCATCCAGAAACTACTTATACTATGATATGAGACAATGATCAGCTTCTGAAGAGGCATGTCCCCCAGGCCTAATACCCCGATGCCAGGACACAAAGCTCTTGCTGTGCCAGCCTTGGGGCACCTGTCCTTTGCTGTGCCTGCCTAACAGGGCTGAGGACTTTTCAGTGTTTTGTCTTTAAGAAACCCCTACGGATAGCCCTAAGCATGGCCTACAGGCGAGGACTGGCTATATAATTTGTGAGACCCAGTACAAATGAAAATGTGGGCCACCTTTGTTCAAACATTATTAACCATTTCAAGATGGTGAGAGCACAGCTTTAAACCAGGTGCAGGGCCCTTGTAAGCACAGGCCCCGGTGCAACTGCCCAGGTCTCCCCCACATAAAGACAGTCATTACTACCACATTAGATACGATTTGGGCACAATATTTTAAAATGAATGTCATTTTAATCATTGCAGAAAATGGGGTACTACAAACTCACAGAAGAGAGTACTATGAAGTTTAAATGTCAAAGTGCCTGGCTTAGCATAGGTACTAAATAAATGTTGTTTTCCTCTCTTCCTCTCAGTCTTTGCTTATTATTGAACCATCAGCCTCAAACATACACACCTGTCCTTGCTAATCTTTTTGTTTTCTCAAACACAGCTAATACAGTAACTTTAGTTGTCCAAAAACACACTGGTTACAGGTAAAGCCAAAAGAGGAGGATTTCTTTTCAGCTTTGTTTCCAGACCCATGTTCCTTCTTTATTATTTAAAAAATCAACAGATTACCAAACAGATTTTGAAACACACTGAGGTTTTCCAACACAGGTCTCTGTAATCTAATTATTCATACCCTTATGAGCCAATTGTTGAACAACTTTCTCCCCCTTAGTCTGCCTGAGCACTTCCATCAATCCCAGCAATGTACCACAGCAGAGATTCTCGGCTGGATATATGGTGGGGTTGGGGGAAGGAGCTCTAAGACATGCAGCAGGTGGATAGATTGAGAAATCCTCACTGTTAATTCCACAAGGGAAGCATGGAACTCACCACCACTACCTTGGTGAGAGACTCATTATTCTAGAAAGCGTTCTATACAATTTTCCTTCCAGGGTTTTGTGCAGCGTTTTGCTCATTTGCTGTATCATTTTGGAGGGGGGACTCTACAGTTTTTTATGACTTGCTACACACTGAATTCTCCATTATATGTATTTTCGTGCAGTCAACATATGACTTTTACTATTGGATGTGGTACTGAATCGTATGTATAACCAGATGAGCGAGGGTCTGAATTCTGAGCATTTATCCTTGCCCAGCTGCCAGAAGTGTCAAAATCTATGTAGCTCCTGGGAGTGGTCTGAATTACTAAATAACTTTCTCTAGTATAAACAGGAAGGTAACTTTCCATATGGATAGGTAGAGTTAATATGATTCTTAGGTGACCCTCTTCCATACCCCCATCCAACTGAGTCATTAACAGAGCTATAGCCAATGTCCCTGGCATCCTTAGACAAAATTCAGATTTTTTTCTCTAAGACAATTTTATAAATGCCACTTACCAGTACTGAAAGTATTAAAATTATATCTTAGATCCATTACAATGGGTTGTATGGTATTTTGTGACTATGGTATTTTGTGTATGGTATTTGGTAATAGTGTTCTAATTACATAAGGTAATGATGGGTCCCAATTAGGTTAATTATGAATAAATTTGTAGAATACAACCTGCACAAAATTTGAATCTACAATATTTAAATCTACCAATAACAGACCAAAGAAAAAATGAAAAAAGATAATTAAATACTACTGATAGATGTTTATTGATCTATCAGAAAATTTTTGTTTCCATCCTTTCTAAAAATCTCTGACTCACAGTTATTATTATTATTTATTTTGAGCCACCACAAACTAATCTGAGGTAAATATAGGCATGGTATTCCCCCTTTCCTTCCCATAGTCCACATTTATAGAATAAAAAGCAGTGGTTGAAAACATGAGAGTTTGGTCCATGTTCTATCTAAGAGATCATAAGTTTGCATTGGCAAATTTTCAAAAAGGTAGTAGTAGGGTTTGGTCAGAAAACTAGACTCCTGATTGTAATGAGACAAAAATGAACAGAGAGATACAGGCCATTATATATCTTGCAATAACTGACAAAAATGTATGGGCGAGATTGTAAACCACAATGTAAACTATAATCCATGCTTAGTGGCAATGCTCCAAAATGTGTTTATCAATTGTAATAAATGTACCATACTACTGAAGGGTGTTGTTAATGTGGGCAAGTGTGAGAGGACTAGTGAGTGGGGCATATGGGAATCCCCTCCATTTTTTTAATGTAATCTAAATATTTTTTTAATTACAAAGTATACTAAATAAATAAAAAAACTTCAACTAATATCTAATATACATTAAACAAATGAACAAAGAAAATAAGGGAGTGAAAGAAGAGCATGATATATGCAAAGAAAGCCAGAAGAAGACAGTCAAAATTGAGGTGGTGAATTTGTATCACAGTGACAGAAAGAAAAAAGGAAATCAAACAAAAGAAAATACTAAACATGGAGGGAACTGAGCCAGAAAATAAAGCCTGGGCAAGTCTGAGAATAGGTGTCAAAAACTTGCAACACTCTTCTGAAAAATAAGCACAAATTTATTAAATGCATATCATTAATTTTATAGTCACAACAAAGAAAGAAAAAATAGGGCAACTTCTGGCACTTCAGTGACAGCTTAATAAGTTCAAGTTCAGTTTAGAGAGAATTACATCTTTAAAGTAAACATCATTTTCACACTTTATTATTGTCAATTCCATACAGGTAAGTATCTGTGTTTTCGTATGTGATAAAATCAAGCAGGGTTTCTCATCTCTGACATCCAACAAAATTCCAGATGAGTAGTAATGAGAATTGCAACTAAGGTTGAGTAGCAGAGAGAATTAAGAGTGGGGTGTGGATCTAGATGAATTTGCAGGGGTAAAATCAACAGAACTTAATCAAAATACAAAATGGTGAGGGAAGTAGAAGGGCAAAAAAAAAGATTATATTTGACTTGATACATGCCAAGAACACACACATTTAGCTCTAAGTAGTTAAAGCATTAATAAACTCTAGAAAAAGAATTTTCCTTTTAAAGAAAAATTTGGTTCTGTCTAGAATCTGCATTTAATGTACCTCTCATAAAACTGCCACAAGCTGTGCAATTGTTTCTTTTTGGTTGAGAATATAAAATTAATGAGAATATAGGGATCGTAATGCCAATGAGATCATTTACCTCAAGTCCTTAGGGGGTTTAGAGATCAATCTCAGAATACTCATTGAATTTCTGAGCTAAAAAGTCCTATGCCAAGTATAGTATCATTGCTATTACTCTTTCCATGCATATGAGCTATTCTTAAAACTTGGCAAATTTTCAAAAAGGTAGTAGTAGGATTTGGTGTCAGGGTAAAACTGGTTGTTAGGAAAGCAGGAGGGGTGAGGTAGTTCATTTAAAAACCCATCCTAGGGAAACGGACTTTGGCCCAGTGGTTAGGGCGTCCGTCTACCACATGGGAGGTCCGCGGTTCAAGCCCCGGGCCTCCTTGACCCGTGTGGAGCTGGCCCATGCGCAGCGCTGATGCGTGCAAGGAGTGCCCTGCTACACAGGGGTGTCCCCTGCATAGGGGAGCCCCACGCGCAAGGAGTGCACCCATAAGGAGAGCCGCCCAGCGCGAAGGAGGGGCAGCCTGCCGAGGAATGGCGCCGCCCACACTTCCCGTGCCGCTGACGACAACAGAAGCGGACAAAGAAACAAGACGCAGCAAAAAGACACAGAAAACAGACAACCGGGGGAGGGGAGAGGAATTAAATAAATAAAAATAAATCTTTAAAAAAATAAAAAAATAAAAACCCGTCCTATGAGTATGACTATATGAGCACTTCTCCCTCCAAATCATAAGAGACCTGCACGCTGTCCCTCAAAAATTCACCTCTGTGGATAACTGATCTTCTCAGTGTTGATTCCGAAGGGGAGGCTCACACCCTCCCCACTGGCTCTACTTCTGACAGTAGCCCCACACTCCTTGTGGATGGTAACCAGAGGGGAAAGCTTTCAGCTTTAAGCGAAAGAACCTCAGAGCAGCCAGTGTTGTTCAGTAACGGAATGGGTCATTTTAGTAGGTGGTGAGATTCCTATCACCACAGACATCCGGATACAGACAAGACAAATACAAAGTCCATAACTGTAGTTGGATTAGCTTGAACATTTACCATCTATGATTGACTGAAATTGTGGAAGTATAGAACAACCAGAGATGAAAAGTCAGCAATTGCAAAGGAAATCCATAAATTCACTGGGAATGAATCTACAAATTAGGATGTAATTCCTCATTTAAGATATGCACTATTGATATTGCAATATTAAACATATTAAGTATAAGAGTAACATAGAAAACTGCATGAAAATGTACTTTCCACATGAAATAGCATTTAACAGTAAGAATTCAAATGCTGCCTTTAAAGAAATGCTACAGAAAGGCCACTGTTTTACTTGCTGGTCATTGGTTCAGCTACAATAGTTTGTTCCCTCCTTTTGCTAACATTTTTTAGGGCAACCTGACTTTAAATTAAGTTGAATATGTTCCATATTGGCAGCATTTATGTTGTGGAGAGCAGTGAAGCACCATGCATAGACAATTTTTATTGACTAGGCATCCCTTCCCCTCTTTTCTCTTAGTTTGAAGTTCTCAATTTCATTTTTAGGTATCCCTTGTGGAAGATTAATTTTAAAGGCCACATTTTGTTACATTGGGATTATGACAAAAAGAAATTCAAAATCCTCTGCGTATTCTCCAGAACATTAAAATAACAGAAAATATGCATTAGTGAGAAAAGAGTGCAGTAACACATCACGTAGCATATTACCTGCTTTCTCCTAATTCTCCCCACCTCTTTCTTATTAGTTACTGAAATAGACTCAGCACCCAAGCTGCTAAATTCTGGGTGCCAAAGTGTCTACATAGAATGAGGTAAGAAGAATGGCAGAAAGGTTGAGAGCAGATAAAGGTACATCAGTGGACTATAAAGAAGAAGAGACAAATAATTTACAAGGAGAAAATATTTCAAGACTTTTAAGGTTAAGAAAGATGCCAGGGACTTTTGGTTACAGCTCCAACATGTAAAGAGCTGGAAGATATGACCCCCATGTTTCCAACAAGCAAAAAGCTGAACAAACTGAAAATCAATTCTTTTTCTTAGGCCAACCAGAGAATTGAGCTCAAAGGGTAAACTGCCATCCCTAAATTTGGAAAGATAAGCAAATACAGATAATTATGGCCAAGGATTATGCAGACTATGACAATTATAAATACATGAAACAACCTCACTGAAGTGGGTAGGGTGGAAAGGTGCTTACCTAAGTAATTTTTGAAATGAGTGGAGACTGCAAGACTAAAGGCAAAAGGAAATGCACATAGCATTGTATTCTAATTGAGAAAGTTGTTTCTCACAGGGCCCAGGCTAACAATTCTGATACAGGTATACAAGAATATTGGAATTTTTACAGTTAAGTGAAAAAAGCTAGAATTATTCATGTGGTAATGGATTAGAGTAGGAGTCATAAGTAAGAACTCTTGTTTATCTTAATTAGATAAATATGGTTACAAAGAGGAATATTTATGTGCATATGTACATGTATATTTAGCATACATACATATATTTCTTTGCCTTGCTAGGTCTAAAAATGACACACCCATAGAAACTAGCACACCAAGGACCCATATCTTGATTCCTAATACCATTATCCAATAAAAGGAATGGCTGACTCTAGGACTGGAGATGAGCCTGGAGCATCTTGTAATGCCAAAAAATAAGAAAGTACTCAAAAAAACAAGCAAAAAACCCATATTAATAGAAATATATCAAAGGGCACAGGAGCCAAGTAAAAGAGCTTCTTTTAGGCAAAGTTGGAAGAATTGGAGCAACAAAACAAAGTAGCATTGGCTTATAACCCAAAGTACAAAGTAAATATCTTTGAGTACATAGTGATACAAATAAATGGCTGAATAAGTTAATAAATAGGAAATTAGAGACAAATTCCAGGTAATATATATAGATGACCCCATCTTAAAGGAGGTAGAGCATAACTCCCTACCCCATCAGTGTGGGCTATGCATGGTGACTTCCTTCCAAGGATACAGTATGGAAATGGGGAGAGAGAAAAAATTAACTTTACAGGGGAGAAATTTGACAAACATTACAACAACCCAGTGATCAAGGTCAATATCAATGGTGATAAATCATGTTGATTGTACATATCCTTGATATGACATGAGAAACATGGCAATTTAACTCTGTGGTCTTCCTTCCCCAAACCCACTACCCATCTAATTATGAAAATAAATTGGATAAATCTCATTTGAGGTACATTCTACAAAAGACTTGACCAGTGCTCTTCAGAACTGTCAAGGTCATTGAAAACAAGAAAAGACTGTGACAAGAAACAGTCACAGTCAGGAGGAACCAAAGACAACATGATGACTAAATGCAATGTGATATCCTGGATAGGGTCTGAGAAAAGAAAAAGGATGTTAGCTAAAAACTAAGGAAATCTGAATAAAGTATGGGCTTCAGTTAATAACAATGTTCCAATATTGGTTCATTAATCATATCACATGTGCTACATTAATGTGAGATGTTAATAAGAGGGGGAACCATGTGCAGGTATGCATGAGAATTCTGTACTATCTTCTCAATTCTACTATAAATCTAAAACTGTTCTAAAAATAAAATCTGTTATAATAAATGCCAGGTTCAGAGTGACTAGCAATCCTATATTCTGGGTTCCATTCCTATATGTGTTACCATTTATTTTATGAAATTGAGCAACCAACTGTGCCTCAGTTTATGCAACAGTAGTTCAGAATTATAATAGTCAATGACAAATCTATATCCAAGCTCTGCTGAGGGTAAAACACTATGTTGGTGCTTAAAGGAAAAAAAAAAATCTATAAGAGCTAGCAACTGCCTTCCAAAACACTCTACTGTCAAATGGAGGGGGGGAGGGGGAAAGGCACAAACACATAAAAACGCAAATAGTAATATAAGAGACAAAGAGGTAATAAAACAAGTAAATATAAGTGCTATATAAGTTCAGAAAGATTGGTATGAACTTGAGCAATCAGAAAAGTTGCCATAGAGAAACTAGTACAAGATCCAAATAGATGCAAGAGAGAGTTAAGACATGTGATAAGGACAGACACACAGCAATTCAAAAGGAGTGGAGGAAAGCCCCAGGAGTTGAGATGGGAGTAAGCAGACGACACCTGATTATGGAGAGTCTTAAAGGCCAGCTTAAGATACATGGACATTATTCCAATTTACAATGTCCCAAAAAATACTCACCCTTATGAAAGATATTATGATATACCTGCCAACAAACACTTGGTAAATTAAAAGCAAGTGTTAATAACTTCAAGAACATATCTTTATTTCAAATTGTTAAGATATTTGAGATATTATTTCACTTAAATTTTTATAATTCTTGAAAGTAGTAAAAGAATGAGCTAAAAAATGCTTATATAAGAGACTAGAAAATGGTCTTTCTAAGATAGATGTGGGATTAAAATTTGCATATTCAGAGTTTTATGCATGAGGGTTTTTCTGTTGTTTCTGCGACATTTCCTACTAGGTGACACTTGAATATTCTTTGGAAGGTTAGGGGAGCAGTGCTTCTGAAAAAGTTCTAATAGATGTACTCTCAAAATACAGAGAAAAGAAATGCAAACTGGGACAGAAAACTGATGCAATTAATTTGATTGAATATTAAACTACTCTATTTTTTAACATTTCAATTACATAAATATCTACTTCTATATGGTGCAGAACAGAACACTGTTTTAGACTGAGATGTTTTGTCCCTTATACTGTAAATAGTCCAGGTCCAGAGAGTGCTCTATTTTCCTTTCTCATGTAAAATTTTATGGGTAAAAGTATTAGGCCCAATGAACTTACTAGTTAAGGAAGGTTACATTACACCCACTCCCTCTTTTCAACATCAAGTACAAAACTTCATCACAGTCTTTTAGAAACCATGCCTAAATTTGAGAATGTTCTACATTAAATAATAATAATGATATTAAAAATACCTAAAATGTATATAAAACTTAATCATTTGCTATGTGTTTTCACACACATTATTATTTTTTGACTTTGGACTTCACAGTGTGGATGCAGTATGTCTTTTTTTATTTTGTCTTTATTTTTTTTAATGTTACATTAAAAAAATATGAGGTCCCCATATAGCTCCCACCCCTTTTACCCCACTCCTCCCACATCAACAACCTTTTTCATCATCATGGCACATTCATTGTATTTGGTGAATACATTTTGGAGCGCTGCTGTACCACAAGTGGTTTATATTGTAGTTTACACTCTCCCCCAGTCCACCCAGTGGGCCATGGCAGGACATACAATGTTCAGCAACTGTCCCTCCAGTACCACCCAGGACAACTCCAAGTCCTGAAAATGCCCCAACATCCTTTCTCTTCTTCCCTCTCCTACCCTCAGCAGCTACCATGGCCACTTTCTCCACATCAATGCTACATTTTCTTCCATTACTAATCACAATAGTTCCAGAATAGAATATCAGTAAGTCCACTCTAATCCATACTCGATTCCTCCATCCTGTGGACCCTGCGATGGTTATGTCCACTCCACCTCTATATCAAGAGGGGCCTTAGATTCCACATGAATGATGGATGCAATTCTTCTGCTTGCAGTTGTAGGCACTCTTGGCTCCCTGGTGTGATGGTTGACTTTCTTCACCTTCCTGCTAGCTGGCTGGAGTAAGTCCAATAAACCAGAGGGTAGGAGAGTTGCAGGTCTGTTGAGGCTCAGGGTCTGGCTATCACATGGAGATTCAGGACCCTAAGCCTAAACCAAACCCCAGTAAAAGTAACAGGAGAGGCTTGTGAACAAAGATCACATCTGAGTTCAACTCCATCACACTCAGGAACACAAACTCCAAAGGAAGGCCAACTGACATGGCACTGAACTCCATCTGCCATGACCATAGAACCTGTGGGTCTCTGTAGCCCTCAGAAGAACCAGTACCTGGGCTTGTATCTACTTTGGCTGTCTCTGGGACCCTGCTGAGACGTGTGTAAGAGTGACCCCTCTGATGACCTTCTGATTCTTTTTTGGAGACTCATAGCCATATAAACTCATTTGTCCTTTCCATTTCCCCCTTTTATTCAAGGTCAAAAAGCATTTTTGACACCTGATATTACATGTAGGCTGAGATATTCTGCTGGTCTGAGTTGACCCTTTTATTCAAGGTCATTTTTTAATTACATC
This sequence comes from Dasypus novemcinctus, assembly GCF_030445035.2. Lineage (NCBI taxonomy): Eukaryota > Metazoa > Chordata > Mammalia > Cingulata > Dasypodidae > Dasypus > Dasypus novemcinctus. The sequence goes on along the minus strand of NC_080673.1, from coordinate 50,980,311 downwards.
ATCAGCTGGTACTTGGTAGTAATCCCTCGGCGCCAGGGAGGCTCATCCCCGGGAGTCATGTCCCATGCTGGGGGGAAGGTAATGCATTTACATGCTGAGTTTGGCTTTGAGACTGGCCAAATTTGAGCAACATGGAGGCTCTCAGGTGGTAATTCTTAGGTACCCTGCAGAGCTAGGCCTAGTTCTTGTTTCACTATATCTTGATTTTGCAGAAAGGAAACAGAGACTCAGAATATTGAAGTGATATGTCCAAGATCAGATGTATAATAAAGGGCATGACTTACTAGTTTTTATTACCAAAGCTTAATTTCAAAGCATCAAAGACTTCATTTCAGCAACTTACTGCTATTCAGAGAGGGACTTTTAAATACTGTTGTTCTACAAGGGCTTTCGTTTAATTTAATTTGATTTTGGCAATTCAATAAATATATTTCTCTATGGGTAATTCACCATTTTAAAGAAAGGGTTTCATACTAGAGAGTCAGAGATTATTACAGCAATCATTAAAATGGTATCCTGCTTGTAGCATTAGCATACTGTTTCCTACTCAGACTCCAGGATGAATTTTACCCGAGTGTATAGACTTGATGATTCTAGTCTAATTCAGTGGCTAATTTCAGAATTTTAACCATATATTCCTATAAAAGAAATTCCTGACCCCTGTTTCCCTAAGCTGTGCCATGTACCTAGGAATTAAAAAGAGCCTTCTTTTTTATTTCTCTACTGTAATTATTCCCAGAACCACAAACCTTCTGTTAAAGATTCAGTCTCCACTATTTACTCACGCATTGACTGATATCTAAACCAGCACAGCTACCAATTCCAGCCTCCCAAACTGGTTTCCTACCCAGATGTGACCATATTGCCTACCACTGAGTTCTTGCTAGTCATCAGCCCACTTTAAATAATGCTCACACTCCAGTATGGTGGAGAGGAAACTCTAAAAGAAACCTCAAAGGGCGGTGACCAAGGGAGAATTGTTTAAGGTTGATTTCATATTTATAAGCCTTTGAAGTAAATAACCCTATAATGTTCTGTATTTAATCCCACAGTATATTTGCATCATGCATTTCATTTTTATAAGATTTGTAATGTTTTTTAGAAATCCCCTACAATTATTGAAATAATACATGCAAATTAGACAACTTAGAAAAAAATACAAATATATGAAGAATACTAAAAATCACTCCTGTGTCTCAATCCAGAGCTAGTAAATATTAAAAATTTGTATAGCAATGTAACATTGTTTATCTTGTTAATTTAACTTAAAATTTTGTCATGATAATTTTCTTCTGACATTAAAAAATTTTTGAAAATACTTTTAAGTGCTGCACAATTTTCTATCATATGAATATATGATTATTTAATCATTTCCCTAAAGTGCTTTCGTTTTAAGCTTGTGGAAACTGCTTTAAGTTGAGGTCAAACAAGGACACTGTTTAAGAAATGAAAAGCATTACTGTGGGCTGAGAAAAAGTTACAGATCCTTTATCCACATTCTTATTGGCATTAAAACAGGAAATGTCTTGAGAGACGTCTCAGATGGAAAAAATCACCACATAGCTGAGCACACCAGCCTTCCCAGGCCACACGGAGCAAGAGGGGAAAGTATGCTTTCCAAAACTTAGGTAAAGAGTCTGCATGAAAACATTACCCAAACTGTTAATTAAAACACAGCTTGACTTTCAAAACTAAAAATGAAGTGCCCAGAATATTTTTAGAAATACGTGATTTAAAAAACTACCAAAAGTGAATCACCTGGGCTGTGTAAGCTTTCTATATTCCCAAATCATCTCTCCACTTCCATGTTCCCATGACCAGATGTCTGCAACCAAACCCAGCAACTGAAAGGTACAATCTCTTCTCTGACCTAACTCTTTGACCATCCCATGATGACCTATAAAGTAAAGAACATTGACAAAAGCGTTATAGAATCAGAAGTGGGCCATTAACCCACACATGTCTATTTGCTTAAACCCAAAGGTTAAAAACACAGAAACACCCACATGGGGAGTGTTTTGCTTCAGGAATGAAGCTTCCTGAAGAAAACAGTTTATGATGTACAACATATAAGACAATCAGGAACAAACCTGACCCAAAGTCCACACGACGCTAATTTACTGGCAGACAGGGGCTGTCTTCAGCAGTCATGCGCTCCTGGCACTCAGCCCATTGTTTGAACCAGCACCTGTTCTCAATTCTCAACAGAAACTCAATAAGTGCTTGCAACTGAAAAACTGTGAACAGGGTACATATTTCAATGAAAGTGAGAGCAAGAGAATTAAGGACAAAACAAAGAAAATGATGTGCTTATAGCAGGAGCTAGAGTGTGAGCCCAGTGTGTAAGAAAACATATCTATATGAATTTTCCCCACAGGTTCTAAATCCTAATCACAGAATGGCAGTAATACCAAGCAAGTACTCTAATCAATTATGCATAGGAAAGTGCATTCCAAAAGTCAAACAGAAAAGACAAAATAAGAATATTAATGACAATAATAATGGGTACAGTGCTAAACACATTGTGTTTGTTACTAAGATTAATAAAATGTTTTAGCAGGGTTGCTAAAAACAAATTTGATATATAAAACTCAATAGTTTTTCTACATACCAACAATAAGAGTTGTAAAACATAATAAAGACACTACTTTAAAATAGCATTTTAAAAATCCTCAATGTATCTAGGAATAAATTTAACAAACTATATGCACCACCTTTATGAAAAAATGCTAAAGCTTCATTCGAAATATTAAAGAAGAGCTAAATGAATGGATAGATATGCCATGTTCATGTACTGGAATATTGTATCTCATTGTCAATTCTACCCAAATTGATCTATAGAATCAACGCAATTTCAAACACAAGATCAACAGATTGCTTTTATTTGTACATATTCTCTTGTCTCAAGACTACCACATCAACTCTTGTCTGAGTTTCCGCCTTGCCGGCCTGCCCTACAAATTTCAAGCATGCCAGTTCCTAGAATCATTTGAACGAATTTCTTAAAATAAGACTTATATACACACATTTTTTTGGTTCTCTTTTTTTGGAAAATGCTTACTGATCAAATTCTAGAATGGGTTTCTACAGAAAAACAAAAGAACAAGAATAGTCACGACACTCAAAAAGAAAAGGAAAATAAGATAGGGGAGCCTGTCTTACCAGACATCAAGATTTACAGTGTTTCAGCTGCATAGATAAAATACTAAGAATATAAAGCTGTAGCATTTAAAATGGTGTGGAATGGGGAAAGGTAAATAGAACCAAAGCAGAGTAGAGGGCCCAGAATCAACAATATAGGGAAATTTCATTTATTACAGACTGGGAATTGAAGGTCAGTTGAGAAAGGAGGGACTTTTTAATAAAAGAGATTGGGAGAAAATGAAAAAAAAAATTACTAAATTGGATCCCTATTGATATCATGCACAAAAAAATTCTGCTTGGATTAAAGACCTAAATATAAAAGACAAACCCATAAACTTTAAGAACATGAGAATAATATCTTTAATACTTTAGGTTAGTGAATGGTTTCTTAAATAAAACATAAAAAGCCTGAATCATAAAGAAAAAATTTATATACTAGATTACATTAAAGCTAAGAACTTCTGCTCCTCAAAACATATCATAAAGAAAGCGAAAATTCAAGCCAAAAATTGGGAGATGCTATTTGTAATACTTCTAAATTAGCATAAGACTAAATAAAGTGCATCTACCAATCCATTGGAAAATAATAAGAAAAATGGCAATCCTTCACAGAACAGACAATAAAAATCACCAAAATTTTGGGGAACTGTAATTTGGAAAATAAATTGGCACCATCTAATGGATTGGAAATGTGTAGCTATGTCTACAATTCCAAACGTAGATAGATATTATAGAGAAACTTCCACAAGAATATTCATTTAGCATTCTTTATAGTGGCAAAAAACAATCCAACAGTAGAATAGATACATAAATTGTGGTATATTAATTCTGTGGAGTACTATGCACCAATGAAAATTCATGAATTACAACTGCATACAACAACATGAATGAATCACAGAAAATATAATGTTGAGTGAAAAAGCAAGTTACAGAGCTTATGAGCATAATGATTTCTTTTGTCTAACGTCAAATGCCAGAAAAACTGAACAATATATTTTTTAAGGATAGAGACATATATGATAAAACTATAAAGTAAAAGCAAGGGGATTATAACCCCAAAATCTAAGACAGTGCTTACTTCATAGGGAGCCTAGACAGGAATGTCAATGGGATGGACACCTAAGCAGCTCCAAAGGATATGACATTGCTCCCTCTCCTAATCTGAGTGGAAGATATGAAAGAGAGTGCTATATTTTTATTCTTTATACTTTACTCATATTTTATAAATACTCTTGTTTTTTCCAAAATAGGTAACAAATATAAAACAAAAAAAGATAGTGCTATCTTAAGTTCCTCCTAATGTCCTGGGTCTGATAACTTCTCCTTTTTAACCATGTTTCCTCAGCCTGAAGATGGGTATTTTAAAAGAATCTACCTCACAGGGCTATGTGAAAATATAACATACCTTAGAATAGTATCTGGCAAATAATGAGCACTTAAAAATTGTTAACTATCATCATTATGATTATCGTTATCAGTATCATCATTTTTACTGCAGCTGCTTTGGATTGTTTGAAGCTAAATGGACCCCAGAACAATATGTTCTTAAGCTAATCCATTCATGTTGGTGTACACCTCTAGTATGTAGGGCCTTTTGATTAGGTTACTTCAGTTAAAGTGTGGCCCAGGTTTGGTCTTAATCCTCTTACTGGAGTCCTTTATAAGAGAATGAAATGCAGACACAGAGAGAAAGCCATTGAAGCAAGAAGCTGAAGCAACTAAACCCAGAAGGGAAGGGAGAGACAAGCGTATGCTGCCATGTGCCTTGCCATGTGGCACAGGAGTCCAGGATCATCCGTAGCTGGTCTTTGGGGTGAAAGCATTGCCTGATAATGCCTTTATTTGGACCTTTTTCTTAGCCTCGAAACTGTAAGCTTGTAAGCAAATACATTTCTAATGTTAAAAGTCAACCCATTTCTTTTATATTGCTTTCAGCAGCCTAGCAGACTGAAAACATTCTTCCTCTGCAATGTAACCATCAATGTGGCTGAAACAATCTATGACCTCTGCTTACCCAATGTTTTAATTCTTCTTCAGTCAACACAAAGGAACTCAGCTGATGAATTATGCCTTTATTCAACTACTTTTTAAACCATATATATCCTGTTGTTCTCACTACAGATCTTCTTTCTAAAATGTCCACAGTGTTAGCCTCCACTTCCAATGTATCTTAGATATTTGTAACTAATTTAGGTCATTTTGAACTTAAGAATACTATCTTATAATGAGAGATACTTACAATGCCTCTACAGTCATTCTCTTTTTATGTCCATTCCTCCCAGACTGATTGGCCCTCATCACTGAATATGGTCTCAAAATGCATGTACAATACATACAAGCATTTCAAAGACAAGAACACATCTTATCATTGCACAGTTCCCAACATTTGCCCTGTGTGAGTCATTATACCTGCTCAGAAGACATTTGTGGAATGAATGATGAGCTGTAAAATAAGTGAATGGAGGATGAATTAACAAACATGGAATATTCTTGTTTAAGTTAAAAGGCATACGTTTGCCTCTCATTTGCTATAAGACAACAGTACCATTAAAATGACAAAATGAACAAAAAAGAGAACAATCCTTAAAACGAATCAGAGTTACAGCTGTTAAGAGATTTTACCAAAATCCTGAGTAGGGAAAACTGACTAGAAAATGTGTTAAGAATGAAACAGAATAAAAGAAACTACATTCAGTGTATAAGAACCTGGACATGCTCTACACTAAAAGTCACCAGGGACAGTGGTTGGGAGAGAAAAGGAATGCTGAACATGGAGGATAAGTGAAAATCTGCCTCTAGAAAGGCCACACCAAGAAGGTCCCAAGTCCCCTGCCAAGGCAGAGAAGCAGCAGAGCCACCAACAGCTTAATTTTTTTTTATTCCTAGGTCGAAAACAAAACAAAAACAAAAACAAACAAAAAGGACTCTTCATGAAAATTAGAATAATTGCTGCAGAAACAAAACTACTGTATTGGAGATAGCAACTACCAATTCTGACATTTATGACTTTTTGACCAAATAGTTAGCAATTTTCTAATTCACCGTGGTATATAGACTGCAGTTTGCAAAACTCCTCATGTACAGATAGATTACATTAAGCCTCTCTATTTAGAGGAGTGACAGATGTGGAAAACAATTCTATAAATACAATAGAAGAGAGAAGAAATATCACCTACCTAAAATGACCAGTCTAGTTCTGTACTGGTAACTATGAACAGATATATAAAAGTCATCATATCTATGTTAAAAACCAGCAGCAGCATAAAAGAGAAATATAATAATAAGGAAAATTAAAAGCTAACTTTGGAGTAAAATAAATAGGAAAACTGAAATTATCTTCTTCATAAATAATCAAGAAACAGAAAACTAGCATTTATTTAGGTCTTGCTATGTGCCAAACTATGCCCTAAGAGTTTTGTTTTTTTAATTTATTGAAATATATCATTTATACATAAACATACATAAACAATGAATGTATAATAGTTGTGAACTTACAAAACAAACATATATAACATCAAACAAACATATATGACATCTCACCCTACCAGCAATAACTTGCATTGTTTTTAAACATTTTTAACTAATGATTAAAGAGCACTGTCAAAATATTACTACTAAACAAAGTATTTTTCCCCTAACCAAATCTATTATTATTTTTATATCATTTATATATGAACATACATAAACAATTAAGTGTATAATAAAAGTTGTGACCTTACAAAGCAAACAGGCATAACATCATACAGGGGTCCCATACATCAATCCTCCACCAACACCTTGCATTGACATGAGATGTTTGTTACAAACTATGAAAGAACACTGACAAAATCTTACTACTAATCATAGTTCTTATCTTACATTTTGTGTGCTTTTCCCCAAATAAATATATTTTTTTATGACAGAAGTTGTAAACTTATCAAATAATCATGCACATGTGCAGAATTCCCAAACAACACTCTTCCATGTCATTTGCTATAGATAAAGTCACATCATCTGATTACTGCCATGTCCATAGTGTACATTTGGCTCACATTTTCCATACTGCCTCAGTATCAACACAGTACATTTTTTGCATAGATGCAAGAATTTTATATTTTTACTACTAACCACAATCCATAGGTCACTCTAGCTGTATTTTTCTCATGCTTCTCCCAAATTCCCAACACCCTGCAGTAGTGATATACATTTGTTCTAGCTCACAAAGGACACTTGCATCTACCATCAACCACAATTCTCACCCACCTCTTGGTTTACTGTGCTATCCAGTTCCTAGATTATTCTCAAGCATTCTGTCAATTGGCATTTACATAACTAGACTGCCATTTTCCATCACATCTCCATTTACAAACTAGCTGTTACTCACTGTGTGTTACAATCCACTCTATACATTTCCACAATTCTACAGTAAAGCTAATTAAAACTTCTACATACATTAAACATCAGTAGTCCACTCAGTTCTTCTCTTATCTCCTTTAAGAATCCACCACTTACCACCAGGTCTTGAAGATATTTTCCAATAATTACTTCTAGAAGTTTTATGCTTCTTGTTTTTATTTTTAGTTTTTTTTTTATCCATTTTGAGTTTGTTTTTGGATAAGGTGTGAGATAGGGGTCCTCTTTCCTTCTTTCAGCTAAGGATGTCCATTACTTTCAGTACCATTTGTTGAATGGATTGTTCTGCCTGAGCTGTGTGAGTTTGACAGGCCAGTCAAAAATCACTTGACCATACCTGTGAGGGTCTGTTTCTGAACCATAAATTTGATTCCATTGGTCTATTGTGTCCATCTTTAGGCCAGTACCATGTTGTTTTTACCACTATAGGTAGGTATTATGATTTAAAGTCTGGAGATGGTTCACATTTCCTTTTTATGATGTTTCTGGCTATTAAGACCTCCTCACCCTTCCAAATAAATTTAACGATCATGTTTTCAATTTTTTCTTGAATGCTGGTGGAATTTTTATAGGGATTGCATTAAATCTGTATATCAATTTGAGTAGAATTGACATCTCAATGATATTTAGTCTTCCAATCCATGGGCATGGAATGTTCTTCCAGTTATTTAGGGCTTTTTTGATTTCTTTTAACATCGAGTTTCAGTTTCCTGAATACAAGTGCTTTACATCATTGGTTAAGTTTATTCCTGACTATTTGAGTTTTATATCTGTCATATTTTATTTTCATCACTCTTTTGATACTTTTAGTTACTTTTATTGATCTTCATTTCTAGACTCTCTTCCAGGCCCCTTTCTCCAGTCTTTTCTTTTCAGGTTCTAGCATACCCTTTAGTATTTCCTGAAAATCTCGTCCCCTGCTTAGAAATTCTCAGTTTCTGTTTATCTGTGAATATTCTAATTTCACCCTCATTTTTGAAAGACAGTCTTGCTGGATATAAGATTCTTGGCTGCAAGTTTTTCTCTTGTAGAATCTAAAATATATCAGACCACTGTCTTCTTGCCTCCATGGTTTCTGGTGAGAAATCAGCACTTAATCTTATTGGATATCCCTTATATGTTGTGCATTGTTTCTCTCTTGCTGCTCTCAGAATTCTCTCTTTGTCTTTGACCTTTGACATTCTGATGAGTATGTGTCTTGGAGTTGGTCTATTTGGATTTTTTCAGATGGGAGTATGTTGTGCTTCTTAGACAGGGATATCTATGTCCTTCAATAGGGTTGGGAAATTTTCTACCATTATTTTTTAAAATATTCCTTCTGCCCCTTTTCCCTTCTCTCCTTCTGGGACACCCATGACACGTATGTTTGTACATCTCTTGCTATCATTTAGTTCCCTGAGACCTTTTTTCAATTTTTTTCCATTCTTTTCTTCATCTCTTCTTTAGTATGTTCACTTTCAGAGGCCATTTCTTCAAGCTCACAAATCCTTTCTTCTGCCTCCTCAAATCTGTTATTATATGATTCCAATGTTTTCATAATTTCATTTATGGGACCTTTCGAAATTCCCATAAGATCTGCTATTTTTCAATGTATGCTTTCAAATTCTTCTTTGTGCTCATCCAATGTCTTCTTAATATCCTTAATCTCTTTAGCCATCTCATTGAATTTATTAAGGAGATATGTTTGAATATCTATAATTAATTGTCTCAACCCCTTTATGTCATCTGGAGGCTTATCTTGCTCCTTTAACTGGGCCATAGCTTCCTGTTTCTTGGTGTGGCTTGTAATTTTTTGTTGGTGTTTTCGCATCTGACTTACTAGAGTATTTTTTTCTGGGTGCAGTTTTTCTCTGTAGTTTAGGGCTTCCTATAGTTTCTCCCATGCTAGTTATGCAGTAGGAGCCAAGCATGTAGTTGGTGCTGCAAGCCGTGGAGGCTCAAGCTGCCCTCATTGCACCAGAGACCAATGAAGCTTCTTCCAACTTTCTCCTTTGCCAGGGGTAGGGACAGAGTCACAGCTATGTGGAATAATCCATGTGCAGGCCTAGACTGTAGTTTCCCAGAGAGACTGAAGAAGCTTCATATCCCTTTCTCCCCTACCTGGGGCAGGGATGGAGCTGCAGGTGTGGGCAACAATTTATGCAGACTTCTGATTTTCAGTCTATGCCAGCCAAAGTTCCCTGCAGTTACCTGTATAGGCTGGTGCAGGGCTCCTCAGCCTCCTCCCCGCCATAGGTGGGGTGAAGCCTAGGCTGATCCATGAAAGAAACTGTCAGCCCGATTTCCCCTCAGGCTGGGAGCAGAGTCAGAATGGCAGCTACTGGCCTCTTTCTGAGTTGGAATAAATTTAATTAAAGATGTAGATGATTTACACACAGAAAACTACACAACACTGTTGAAGGAAATCAAATAAGATTTAAATAAATGGAAGAATGTTCCCTGTTAATGGATGGGAAGACTAAACATCATTAAGATGTCTATCCTACCCAAACATTGATCTACAGATTTAATGCAATCCCAATAAAAATAAACACAGCATTTTTTAATGAATTGTAAAAACTAACTATGAAATTTATTTGGAAGAGCAAGAGGTCCTAATAGCCAAAGACATACTGAAAAAGAAAAATGAAATAGGAGAATCACACTACATGACTTTAATACATACTACGAAGCTACAGTAGTCAAAACTGCATGGCACAAGGATAGACATACCAACCAATGGAACCGAATTGAGAGTTCTGAGATAGATCCTCACATATACAGTCATCCAATATTCAGCAAGACCACCAATTCCTCTCAACTGGGAGAGAATGGCCTCTTCAACAAATAGTGCTTGGAGAACTGGATATCCATATCCAAAAGAATGAGAGAGGAACACCATGTCACACCTTATACAAAAATCTACTCAAGATGGATCAAAGATCTAAATATAAGAGTCAAGACCATAAAGACCTTGGAAGATAATATAAGGAAGCATCTACAAGACCTTGAATAGGAAACAGTTTCATGAACTTCACACTCAAAGGACAAGCAATGGAAGGAAAAAAATAGATAAATGGGACTTCCTCAGAATTAAAAACTTGCACCTCAAAGGAGTTTGCCAAGAAAGTGAAAAGGCAGCCTACCCAATGGGAGAAAATATTTGGTAACTGTATATCTGATAGGACTCTAATATCCAGCACATACAAAGAAATCCTATATCTCAAAAATAAAAAGACAAACACCCATTTTAAAAATGGGTGATTTTAACAGACACTTCTCCAAAGAAGAAATACAAATGGCTAAAAAGCACATGAAAAGATGTTCAATGTCACTAGCCATTAGGGAAATGCAAACCAAAACTACAATGAGATATCATCTTATACCCATTAGACTGGTGGCCATTAAAAAAACAGAGGACTACAAGTGTGGAGGAATGGGAACACCCATTCACTGCTTATGGGAATGTAGAATGATCCAGCCATTGTGGAAGACAGTTTGGCAGTTCCTCAAAAAACTAACTATAGATCTGTCATATGATCCAGCAATTCCATTGCTGAGTATATACCCAGAAGAAGTGAAAGCAAGTATATGAACAGATATATGCACACCAGTGTTCATAGTGGCCAAGATTTGGAATCAACTCAAATACCCATCAACAGATGAATGGATAAACAAAATGTGGTATATACATACAATGGATATTACTAAGCTGTAAGAAGGAATACAGTACTAACACATGGGATAACATGGATGAATCTTGAGGATCTTATGTAGAGTGAAGCACGCCAGGCATTGAAGGACAAATATTACATCACCTCACTGATACGAATTAAGCAAATTGAGCAAACTCAGACAGCTAGAGTCTGGAAGATAGGTTTATAGGAAGTAGAAAGGGAGAAGGAGGTTGTGAGCCAATGCCCATATGGATGAAATCTATGGTAAGGCAGAAGTGAGTAGTTGTGCAGTGAAGGGTATGATGGGTGTAATGATGCTATTGGGTTGGGTGGTACAAATTTGACAGGGGGTAGACTGGGGAGGATGGGTTGGATGGTCCATGGAACTCAGGTACAGCTGGGCAAGGGAGCAGGTGAACACTGGGGATTGGTAGGTATGAAACTACAATGCTGGGAAAGCTCTTTTGGCAATATGACAAAGAAGGGTTACTGGTTTAGGGTGTTGGATGGAGGCACATTCGGGACAGGGTGCATCTGGGGCAGTCTTCTAGACAACGTGCCAGTGATTATTTTGTCATAGTGTGTTGTATAAGTAGGGGGAGACCCACACAATGAGTGGGAAGGAATTGTACTCCCATCCTGGGGAGGTCCAATAAGTTCTCAGAGGGGTAAGTGTCTCTTGAGAGCATGGGCAGTTCCTAATAGGGGAGGACAGACTAGTGAGTCAAGCCCTCCATGTTGTTGCAAGTAACTATGAGTCTTGTCCTTCAAGGAGTGAAGCCTGGTTGTTGCCATGGGCCCCAAGGGATGGGGGAGGAAGGAATAGAGTAGATGAAAGAGGGGGTGTTTAGGGGCAATGGAAAGGTTCTGCATGATCTTGCAATGATGGATACAAATCATGTTGAATTTCACCAAAAATTTATAAAAGTGTATGGTCTACAGTGTAAACCATAATGTAAACCATTGACCATTGTCAGTGCTATGTTTCAATATTTGTACATCAGTTATAACAAATGTACCATCCACATATAAAAAGGTTATTGATACAGGAAGGGTAATAAGGGGGAGGAGGTTGGGTATATGGGAGTCCCCTATGTTCTGTGTGTGACTTACTGTATCTAAAATTTCTTTCAAGACAAAATGAAAAAAAGTAAGACATTGGGGAAGAAATGGAAGAAAATGTCACTGTACATACAGGACTACAGATATTACAATGATGAATGGCAAAACATCAAAAAAATTTTAATATTTTTCATTATTTTTAATATCCCAATCTTTGTATTTTATTTTAGTTTGTTTCTCTAAATTATTATGTATTTTTATTTATTATGTTTAAACCTATCATTATTAATTTTCCTATTAATTGTATTTGGTGATATTCTTGGCTTCATTTTTTAAGAAGTTTTGGACCACAGTTACAACTGTGGCAGGAGAGGATCATTGGTGTGGAGTGTCAGTAATGGGGGATACATGGAAGGAAGTTCATCTGGGCATACATATAAGATACATGAATGTGTTCAAATGTTCACAGGCACTGTCACAGTAGGTGGAGATTCACACACTAACTGAAAGAATATTGAATTCCCATCCTGGGGAGCCCAACCACATTCTCTAATGGAATAACAACAATCCCCCAAGTGCAGGGCAATGACTAGTGAGAAAGGATGGTCCAATTGATGGGCCCTTGATATTGACAATTATGCTTATGAGCCTTTTCTCCTGAAATTGAAACTTAGCCTAGTGCTGTAGGGTGCCTAAGAGTTACCTCCTGAGAACTTCTGTGCTGCTCAAATGTGGCTTCTCTCTAAGCCAAATTCAGCATATAAATGCATTACCTTCCCCCCAGCATGGGACATGACTCTGGGGGATAAGCCTCCCTGGCACCGAGGGATTACAACCAAACAACAAAAAGCAATGCAACTGGAAAAAGACCTTGAATTAAAGGGGGAAAAGGTGAAGACAAATTAGTTTATCTGGCTAAGACTTCAAAGTGAGTTGGGAGGTCATCCAGAGGTAATGCCTATGAATGTATTAGCAGGATCTCATAGACTGCCAATGTAGATACTACCCCAAATAGGAGGGCTCCTGAGGGCTCTGGAGGAGACACTCAGGTCCTATGGTCATGGAAGATCGCTCTGGAGTCTGGTGCCTCACCAATGGGCCCTACTTTGCAGTTTGTTCCCCTGGCTGTAACAGAGTTGGACTCAGATATGACTTCTCTCTATGTGCCTCTTCTGTCCCTTCTATTTGAGCCAATGGTTGGTGCTGGAGTTGGGTGTATGTCCAGGATACTTGAATCTTTGGGTTGTCCACATGCCAGCTGGGCCCTGAGCCTCAGAGGAGATGCAACACCACTCTCTAATTTGTAGAGCTCACCCAGGACAACTGACAAGAGGTGAGGATGGACAACTACCATACCAAGGAACCAAGAGAGTCTACAACTGCAAGTAAAAGAGTCCCATCCATTAGCCATATGGGATCAAGGCCTCCTCTCAGTTAGAAGTGGAGTGGACATTGCCATCCCCAAATCCTCAGGATTGGGGAATAAAATATGGACTGGAGTATACTTACTGGTATTCTACTATGAACTTGTTGGTAATCTAGCAATGGAAGAAACTATATCATTGATGTGGAAACAATGGCCACTGGAGGTGCTGAAGGCAGGGAAAGGGAAGGAGAGGTGCAATATGAGGGCATTTTGGGGACTTGGAATTGTCCTGAATGACATTACAATAACAGACACAGGCCATTACATATCCTGCTATAACTTACAGAGCAAGTGGGAGAGAGTGTAAACTACAATGTAAACTATAATCCATGCTTATTGGCAATGCTCAAAATGTGTTCATCAATTGCAATGAATGTACCATACTAATGAAAGAAGTTGTTAATGTGGGGATGGGTGGGAGGTGTGGGGAGTAGGGCATTTGGGAATCCCTTATATTTTTTGTGTCACATTTTGTGTAATCTAAGTCTCTTTTGTAGAAAGTTAAAAATATATTTTAAAAAATAGAATTAAATTTAAAAAATAAAAATTAAAAAAAGAAATTATAAAACTCCTTTAATGTCACAGAGTAAGTGACCAAGCCAAGATATATTTATCTGGGCCTTCTACCTTCTGCCATCATAGCCTGTGCTCTTAGTGTAAGCTATACTACCTTTAAATAACATAGCAAGTATAAAACAAGAGAAGTCTGCTATACTATTCAAGGTAGAAAAAGCTTCTAAAAATATCTACTATGATTACCAAGAGGAAAACTGGAAGATAAAGCCAAGGAACTTTCCTAAAAACACAGTGCAAAGAGACAAGTAGAGCTAAAAGAGAAGAGATAGAAACAATGTGCATCCAGCTGAATGAAGTTTGAAAAGTGAAGATAGAAAAGATGTGTGTTTTCAAGTTAGGAAGACTCACCAAATTTCCCAGCCTAAATAGTAATTTAAAAACCTACACATATTTTCATGGCATTTTATATCCCCTTGCATAAAGGGGATGCTTCCTATATGCTCCAATTTCTAAGAGAATAATAAAAGATCACTAATAAATGAATGACGATTATTCTGCCCTCACCACCATTAACTGCTGGGAAACAAAAGAGAACAATGCTTCAGAGTTTGAGGTTTTGAACCTAAAATACCTATTTTCAAGGTGAGCCAAAATAAATATATTGTTTCAATATTCAAGAATTCAGAATATTTAGTCTTACACACCCCTTCTAAGGAAGTCAATTAAGTGAACAGAAATCAAGGAAGAGAAAGATAAAACAAATAACAACAACAAAGTTAAACCAAAGAACAGTGAAATGAAATCTTAAAATAATAGCTATGCAGCAAGCCTAAAATACAATTGGCTCCAATTAGACAGAAAGACCAGTAGAAAATCTTAAAGATAATAAAAGGAATAGATTCCAATCAATAGAAAAAAAAGAAGTCAAAATATATTAGTGATATGGTATAAAGGCTAATATTCTTTACTTTTACTAAAGGGAAGGGGAGGGAGATGGAGGAAAAGAAACAGCAGGAAAACTAGAAAATGCTACAGGAAAGTTGTTTTTAACATATATAAAGCAAACCAAAATGTGATGTGATTTTGAGTAGTATGAGAGTATAAGAAAACACTACTCATCTGACCTTGATGCTAGATTCAAAAAACACAAGGGCTGCCTAATTGAGACCATGAAAAAGGAAAAGTAATTTTAGCTCATCATCTTTAAAATGTACTTAGAGTTAAAGCATAAAAGAATTGATTATGGTGTCAAAATAGAATGTAAATGCTATCCACCGTTGTTGCAGTGTGGGCTCGCCCGGAGGGCCGCTGCAGGGGCGGTGTGGGCTCGAGCGGAGGGCTGCAACACACGGAGGGGCCTTCCGAGAAGGCGCTCCGGGGCCGGCAAGGTGCGGAGGACGCGCGGTAGGAAGAAGACTACCGAGGAGACTAGGATCTGTGCGCAAGTCCGATTTATTCAGGAAGTACAGCGGTTAATATAGGGCGAAGACGGGGGAGGGGCAGGGGGCGTGGCCGGGGGGCGGCAGACGGCTGATAGGTTCGTGCAGGGGTGCATCACTGGTTGCGGGCAGAAGACGGGGTAGCCAGGGTTCTCGGCGGCAGCGAGGCGGGGCTGTCATGGCGCTGCGGTGGCCCTCAGGGGAGAGGCGGGGTTAGGCCACCGAGGGGGAAGCGGGTGCAGCTGGGCAGAGGGGCGGGCAGTACGCCCGAACCCCAAGCGGAGGGCCTTAATGCCCGTTCCCGCCACCCGGGTCCGACTCGCACCGGCGCCTGGAGACGAGCCGACCCTTGCTGTCGCCGCGCTCCCACATGGTGCCACCCTACACACCGTGATAATGTACTAGTAAATTTCTAGCTAATAGAGGTTGGAAGAATGAAAGTGCTATCATCTCCTTGCACTTAGTAAGGAATAAAGAGATCCTGTCTAAGGACTACAAACCAAGAAGCAGAAATTAAAATTTATTATCCAAAGTTATACATATACACAATTGAAGAAATTTTCTAAAGTATATAGCTATTCAAAATTTAAAAGGAGAGGAATTTCACGAAGGAGACTGTATAAATGAGATAAATCACCTTATTTCACAGTAAGAAGTAGAGATATGTCCAAAGTTAATAAACCAATTAATATTTAAACATATCACTTAAACTTACAGTACTAAATACCAGAAGAACCCAAACCAGAAACATTGTAACGTGTCTGTATCTGAGCAGTGGGATTGGGACTGTGAGAGTTGGTTAGTGCTTTTCTTGTCAAACCATTTGGTACTACCGGAGTTAAATATGTGCACATGCAGTTTGGTAATTGAACAAAATAAAAGGATGTGTGCAATTAACAAAAAAAAAAAAAACCAAATAATTAGATTCAAATACTTTAATGAATGTCCATTAAAATATCATTATAAGATATAAAGGAATTTTCCAATATAGCCACTATATAGGTTTTACAACTTACACTGCCTGCAAATACTAATATAAAATTTCTCATGTTTCTTTTCCATATATTTCTTGGATTATTCTCTCCCCCTCACTTTCTGAAACTCTTTGTTCTCACTGTATTTTGAATAGTGTATGATTATCCCCCTGATTTTCAAATTATACATATAAAAAGGCATACGTGATATAGAAAAATTGGACAACTTTGCAAAATATATAGAATGAACAGTAATAATGTACTCTTCAGAAGCAACCACTATTGATACTTTGACAGTTATATTCACTTTTTCCTTTTTTATTGTCTTTTTAAAATAAATAGATCACACAAAAGATTACATTAAAAACCATACGAGGTTCCCATATACCCCACTCCCCATTCCACCCCCGCTCCTCTCACATCAACACCCCCTTTCATTAATAAGACACTGATTTGAACTCTACTTTCAAAATTACTATAACAAATGTGTCCTGTGCCATTAACAAGAGTGTTCAAATATAATTTCTAAATGAATTTTGAGGGATTATGAAATAGTACATAACAAATGTAGAAAGGTCAGAAATAGGAAAATAGTATAGAAGAAAAAAATAACAATTCTTTACAATTCTGCAACCCAGAGAAATTTAGTTTTAACATTTTCACAAATCTCCTTTTTTTGTTCTGTGTATTCACAGTATGTTTTTAATAGTTGATATGATATCTGAAGATTTGTTTCCTGATTTTTTTCACTAAGTACTTTTCCTATACATAACCTTCTTCATAAACATCTTTTAGGTATTTTATTTGTCAAATTTTAATTAACTCTTGACTTACTATTAAATACTTACTCTTCTTCCAATTTAAAAATTATTCAAATTGAAAATAATTATAAAATAAACATATCTGTCCACTTTATATTATATTCATAGTTAGAATTCCAGAAGTAGAGATACTGTGTCTAAGAAGATTTCAATTATTTTAGACTGTAAGAAGATCATTCTGGATACAATAATTGAAAAAGCTTTGTAATTTAAGTAAGGGTAGGTTGATTCTTTGACTACGTAAGATGTTATTACATGAATTTAACAAAAAAAATAGGTCAGGGCCCTTTCCAAGTGTATTATACATCAGCAAGAATATTTGACAGTTTTAAGGTTGAATATACACAAGGCCACCTTAGAAATAACAATTTCCTTTCCCACAAAAATGAGTAATAATTTACACCAGGTAACAAGCAACACTGCAAGTTTCATTCCTTTTATGGCCAATGTATCTCTATGGAAGCAGTCAAGCAGGTAAAGATTCTGAGTCAACTATAAAGTATGAGTGCTTATTTACAAGGCTGTTAAAAGGTTGCTTTAACAAAATAATGATTCCTCTGTGATCCTACTGATTCTCCCATGGCACCACATTAAGGTAATGGTGTATAGATGATCAAATGAAAATTAGATCACATAAAGATTACAGATAATTTTTCTATAAGTTATTTGAGAATTAGAATTTTCTTGATATTTTTATGTAGATCTCCCTAAAAGCAAGGGAAGAGACCCAATATTTCCATAGATCTTTTAGTGTTTTAAGTTCTCAAGACAAAGCACTTACTAACTTTATCATATTGGCTAGCTTGTAATTCCGAAATCACCATAGGATGTCAATAACATGATGATAACTTTTGTTTGGGGGACTTGCATTAAATGTTTGTACGTTAAATATGTCAGGGTGTCCTTTTAGTACTTCCTGTTTGGTCATATGCCTGGAATTTCTTAAGTAGTCATTATGAGATTAAAGGGGCTAAATGGTAGCCACAATTCAAGGTAATGGAGTAAACAGTAGGCACTAGAAGTAAGTTACAAACAAAGGTTGTATGTGAAGGGTCTAAGTCTGTAGAGAAAATTATTTAGAGGAAGTGAAAATTGATTCATATGTTTGGAAAATGGTTTTGAGGGAAGTTGTGGTGTATGGTGAAGAAGGAATTGTCCAGAGACAAAGATGGAGAGGTTAACCTGAGACAGAGCACAAAGGCAATTATGTGCCAGGTTAGAGAGACTCACCCAAAAGCAGTAAAATAAAATAAAGTACTGAAAGCTTTTAAGCAGGTGGTGATGTAAAGAATACTTTGGAGAATAAGTAAAGGGTTAGTTTAGAGTCAAGGGGAAGATAGGTGGCAATAAACTAGCCAGGAGATAATGATGATCGGAGGTAAAGTATAACTGGGATGGAGATAAATGATCTTTGAAATATTTAAGAGGCAAAAGTCACAAAATGCAGTGATTGGATATACATGGTAATGGCTTAAGTAGTTGGGATGATAGTGATGCCATTTTCTGAGGAAGCGACTCAAGGAAGAGCAGCAGCTTGGACTGAAAGTTTAAAATTTCAGTTTTGGAACTGTTGAGTTTTTTGTAAATATGAGACATCTGAGGTAAACACATGGATTTAAACTCAGAAGAGAGCTTAGCTGGAGAAATGGATTTAGGCATCATGAGCATATAGATTTTTTCTTTTTAAAGATTTATTTATTTATTTTAATTTGTTTCTCTCCCCTTCCTCTCCGTCCACCCTCCCATTGTCTGCTCTCTGTGTCCATTCGCTGTGTGTTCTTCGGTGTCCGCTGCATTCCTGTCAGTTGGCACTGGGAATCTGTGTCTCTTTTGATTGTATTATCTTGCTGCATCAGCTCTGTGTGTGCAGTGCTACCTGTGGGCAGGCTATGTTTTTTTTGCGCGGGGTGGCTTTCCTTGCAGGGTGGACTCCTTGTGCATGGGGCTTCCCTACATGGGGGACACCCCTGCATGGCACAGCACTCCTTGCATCAGCACTGTGTGTGGGCCAGCTCACCACACAGGCCAGGAGGCCCTGGGTTTGAACCCTGGACCTCTCCTATGGTAGGCTGACGCTCTATCAGTTGAGCTAAATCTGCTTCTCATGAGCATATAGATTAATGAAGACTCTGCAGGAGAGCTGAAGAATCATTGCTAGGACTGAATTGTGGATCTGAGAATATAGAAATGAAAAGATCACAAGTGACTCCATCTTCCCCTTGCAAAGGTCACTAAGGGTTTGGACTCTTAAGTATTGAAGCAGAGACTGGAAAGACTACCTAGAGAATGTACAGATTTTCTCTTGTTAACAAGGAGCCTACTTTGGTTCATATTCTGAGCAGTAATTTCTCAAGCACCAGGGCATGAATCATAAGAGGTGCATGGCAGTAATTGCAATCCCACTTGTTTGCAATGAAATGTTTAGTAGATATTTGACTTTTTCATATCCAATGGAGATATATCTGAGAAATATTGTCTTCCTGATAAAATAAGATGTATGAAGGAATGCTTATCTCTTTCTTCTTATATTTGAGGACTGGTAAGAACTATGATTTCTGAAATTTTGGCCACCACCCTGTAAGAAAGGGAAAATGTTAATAGAATCACAAAAGTATCCACAAAGATTGGTCTTGTGATGTTGCTGAACCATTCCGGAAAGAACTTACCTCCTGACTCCCCTGGGATAAAAAGAGTCCCCTACTGTTTATTCTGAGTTCATTCAAGATCTGTTTCTTGTTGCCTAAACTATTAAAATAGGTACTGAGTTTTCCTTCAATGAGTTTACCTACTAAAATATGGAAGATATCTTGGAATTGTGGACCAAGAAGATGTCAAATTAATAGGTGTAGACTTCTGAGAAGATGGAGGATCAGAGAGACACAGAACCTACTTCTCTATGAAAAAAAAAGATAGAGAAAAGACAGAAATGCCATGGAAAAAGTGTTCTAGGGTTTAGGACATCAGAGAAAGGCTGTACACCACGATGAAGAGAAAGGGGCAAAGGAAAATCATCTCAATGGGAAAACTCTTTGAGTAAGAGCTGCAGCTGCAGCAGCTGCTGCCAGCACCCATTTCCCCACCCTCAGGGCAGACTGCTTTGAATTCTCTGGCTTGTGGCCAGTGACTATGGACAGACGGTGCTTCAAGGGACTACCTCCTCAGAAAAGGGGAGAGAGAGATATGCAGTCTAAGCCTGATTCAGCTTTTGGCCAACAAATTTGGTATGCTGTGTCCCATCAGCCCTTCCAATCCAGGTGGCATCATGCCATTGTTTGCCCTAGAGGCTGGCATGGGGAAAAAGAGATCCAACCCTCTCAAACACCGGCCCCACTGACCAGGACTGGTTTTTGAGGATGCAGAGGGGAGAGGAATTATTTCCTACCCAGAAAAAGGTAAATAACTTCTGGCAAAGATTGGAGAACTTTGAAATTTTCTCAGAACACTGAGAAAATTTGATTTGAGAGGTTTGGAAGTATCTTCTGAGGTATCTTCTGTCACATTGTACTGGCCAGGATTGCATCAAATACATTCCAACCAGAGTTTGAGGTGAGAGGGCCACCAAAGGGTGCCATCTGCTGGCAGACCAAGGAAGTGCATTTAATGAAATGAAAAATAAATTAGAGGCTTTATTGGAGCTTTTACAGGCTCCCTCTCCAAGGCCCTTGGAAGTGGATCTGCAACCCATTACTGAATCCATGGTCCAGATTTGAGCAAGTGAAAAAGACAATCCTAAGGAACTAGAACAGGTTGAACCAAAAATCAAAGAATGTCAGTAACACACAGCCTGCTGCCACTAAATCCCAACCAAGAGGGAGGATTTGAGCATCAGAGTAAACTCACCATGATAATCAGATGCCTAAACTTCAGCAAAAAATTACAAGCCATACTAAGAAAATGGAAGGTATGACCCAAGCAAAGGAATATATCAAAGCCCAAGATGAGACATAGGATTTGAGACAACTAATCATGAGGTTCATATAAATCTCTTAAATCAAATCACCAATTTGAAAGCCAATATGGCTAGGGAGATTAAGGACATCAAGAAGACATGGGGTGAGCACAAAGAAGACTTTGAAATTCTGATAGAAAAATATCAGAACTCATGGGAATAAAAGACACAATATATGAGGTAAAAAACACATTATAGGGGTGTGGGTATGGATGATGCAGTGGAGCACCTGCTTCCCACATGGGAGGTCCTGGGTTGAGTCCCTGGTACCTCCTAAAAACAATAATAAACTATAAGCAAACAAACAAAACCAACTCAGGGGAGCCAATGTGGCTCAGTGGTTGAGTGCTGGCTTCCCACATACAAGGTCCCAGATTCAATCCTCAGAAAAATAAATAAATAAATAATACTATAAAGGCATGCAACAGTCCCAGTGCCTCAAAAAATAAATAAAATAACACTATAAAGGCATACAACAGCAGATCCAAAATGATTGTAGAAAGAATAAGTGATGCTAAGTCAGACAAATGAAATTGAAAAGACATATAAAGAATAGAGAGAGAAAAGAATGGAAAAAATTAAGCAGGGGCTCAGGGAATTGAATGATTACAAAAAGCACAATAACATATGTGGTATGTTCCAAAAGGAGAAAAGAAAGGAAAAGAGGCAAAAAGAGTATTTCAGAAAATAATGGCTGAAAATTTCCCAGTTCTCATGAATGAAATGAATTTGCATATCCAGGAAGTCTAGCACACCCCAAACAGAATAAATCTGAACAGACCTACGTGAAGACCTACTCAGAATGTCAAATGTCAAAAGTAAAGAGAAAATTCTGAGAGCAGCAAGGCAAATCATCATATACATGGGATGTCCAGTAAAATTAAGTGCAGATTTTTCGTTAGAAACCATAGAAGCAAGAAGACAGTGGTAAGATATAATTAGGGTACCAAAAGAGAAAAATTGTCAGCCAAGAATTCATAACCCAGCAAAATTGTCCTTCAAAGAAGAAGTGGTGTTTAAAACAGTCACACTCAAAGAAAACCAGAAACTAAGAGTGTAAATAAAAAAGAATGTAGCTTTGCAGGAAGTATTAAATGGAGTTTTATAGCCCAAAAGAAAAAAGACAGGAAAGAGTGGTTTGGAGGAAAATGTTGAAAGGAAGACTACCAGAAAGAGTAGCCAAAAGAGTAAAAAGACAGATGAAAATAAGATACGATATATGAAAGCTGAAGAATAAAATAGTGGAAGTAAATAATACATTTACAGTAATATCACTGAATGTGAATGGATTAACTCCCAATAAAAGATATAGACTGATGGAATGGATAAAAGAACATGAGCCATCCATAAGCTGTCTACAAGAGACTCACCTTAGATCTAGGGATACAAATCAGCTGAGGGTAAAAAGTCAGAAAAAGATAAAACCAACCAAAAAAGAGCAGGAGTAGCTACATTAACATCAGACAAAACAGATTTTAAATGTAAAAAAGTTATAAGAGATGTAGAAGGATATTATATGTTAATAAAAGGGACAATCCACCAGGAAGACGTAGCAGTCATAAATATCTATGCCCTAACCAATGTGCTCCAAAATACATGGGGCAAACTCTGGCAAAACCAAAGGGAGAAATAGACATTTCTGCAATAATAGTTGGAGACTTCAACATATCACTCACATCTTTTTTTTTTAAAGATTTATTTATTTCTCTCTCCTCCCCGCTGCCCCAGTTGTCTGTTCTCTGTGTTTATTTGCTGCATCTTCTTCTTTGTCCGCTTCTGTTGTTGTCAGTGGCATGGGAATCTGTGTTTCTTTTTGTTGCGTCATCTTGTTGTGTCAGCTCTCCATGTGGGTGGCACCATTCTTAGGCAGGCTGCACTTTCTGTCACACTGGGTGGCTCTCCTTATGGGACGCACTCCTTGCGCGTGGGGCTCCCCTACGCAGGGGACACCCCTGCGTGGCACAGCATTCCTTGTATGCATCAGCACTGTGCATGGGCCAGCTCCACATGGGTCAAGAAGACCCACGGTTTGAACTGCGGACCTCCCATGTGGTAGATGGATGCCCTAACCACTGGACCAAGTCCGTTTCCCATCACTCACATCTTTAGATAGATCTAGAAAAAAGATTAGCAAGTAAATAGAGATCTTAAAAGTATGAAAAATTAGCTAGACCTAAGAGACATATTCAGAATATTGCACCCCAAATAAGTGGGTTATACATACTTCTCAAGAGCTCATGGGTCTTTCTCCATGATACACCACATGTTGGGTCACAAGGCAGGTCTCAATAAATATAAAAAGACTGAAATTATACAAATAACCTCCTCAGATCATATATGAATGAAGCTGGAAGTCAATAATAGATGGGAAAGGGGGAAATTCACAAACATGTAAAGGCTAAACAGCGCACTCCTAAAAAATCAGTGAGTCAAAGAAGAAATTATAAGAGAAATTAGTAAATATCTCAAGATAAATAAAAAGAGATTACAATGTATTAAAACTCATGGGATACATCAAAGGCAGAAATGAGAGGGAAAATTTGTAGGCCTAAATGCCTATATTTAAAAAGAATAAAGAGATAAAATCAAAGCCCTAAGGAATACCTGGAAGAACTAGAAGAAGAATAGCAAACCAATCCCAAAGCAAGCAGAAGGAAAAAATTAATAAAGATTAGAGCAGAAATAAATGAAATTGAGGGGAAAAAAATAGAGAAAATCAACAAAACCAAAAACTGGTTCTTTGAGAAGATAATTAAACTTGAGACAATCCCTCAGCTAGACTAACAAAGAAAAAAAGAGAAGATACAAACAAAATCAGAAATGAAGGGGGGGAGGAATGTTACAATTGATCCCACAGAAATAAAAGTGATCATAAGATGATATTATGAGAAGCTATATGCCAACAAATTAGAAAAACTAGAGGAAATGAACAAATTTCTAGAATTCACAAACTACCTGCATTGACTCTACAAGAAAAATGAGAACTCAACAAACCAATCACATTTAATAAAGAGATTGAAACAGTCATCAAAAATCTCACAACAAAGAAAAGTCAAGGACCAGATGACTTCACAGGTGAAGTCTACCAAGCATTTTCAGAAGAATTAATACCAGTCCTGTTTAAACTCTTCCAAAACACTGAAGAGTAGAGAAAATTACCCAAAACATTTTATGAAGTCAACATCACTCTAAAAGGAAAGCCAGATATAGATGCTGCAAGACAAGAAATTTATAGACTAATATCTCTAATGAATTCTAAAATTCTCAAAAATACTTGCAAATAGAATCCAACAGCATATTAAATGAGTTATGCACCATGACCAAGTGGGATTTATTCCTGTTATGAAAATATGGTTCAACACAAGAAAATCAATTAATGTAATGCACCATATTAACAAATTGAAAGAAAAAAAATGATCATCTTGATAGATACAGAAAAGGCATTTAAGAAAATCCAGCACCTTTTCTTGATTAAAAAAAAAACACTTTGAAAGAGAGGAATAGAAGGAAAGTTCCTCAATATGATAAAGGGCAAATATGAAGAACCCACAGCCAATATTGTACTTCAACAGAGACAGACTGAAAGCTATCCTTCTAAGATCCGGAACAAGACAAGGATTGTCACCACTGCTATTCAACATTGTACTAGAAGTTCTAGCTAGAACAATTAGAGAGGAAAAAAATAAAATAAAAGGCATCCAAACAGGAAAAGAGGAAGTAAAACTCTATTTGCAGATCATATAACCCTATATTTAGAAAATTCTGAAATGTCTACAACAAAGCTACTTAACTTAATGAACAAGTTCAACAAAGTATCAGAATACAAGATCAACACACAAAAATCAGTAATATTTCTGTACACTAGCTTGAACAGTAGGAAGTAGAGTAGGCATCACTATCCCCAAATTCTCAGGATCAAGGAATGAACAAACAAAAAGATGGGAATGCAACTATGAACCAAAGCAGACTCATCATTATTCTAGTAATGGAATTGTAACATTGATATAAAGATAGTGGTCACCAGAGGTTCTGAGGGGAGGGAGAGGGTAGAATGGATGTATATATCACAATTTGTTCATTCGTCAGGTAATGGACACTCGGGTTGTTTACATCTTCTGGCAATTGTGAATAATACCACTAAGAACATCAGTGTGCAAATGTCTGTTGATGCCCCTGCTTTCAGTTCTTCTGGATATATACCTAGCAGCCGGACTGCCAAATCATTTGGCAATTCTACACTGAGCTCCTTGAGGTACTACTAATCTGTCTTCTACAGTGGCTGCACCAATTTAATTCCCACCAAGCATGAATTAGTGCTCCTCCTTCTCCTCTCCAACAGTTGTAGTTTTCTGTTTGTTTTTTAATAGTGGTCATTTTAGTAGATGTGAAATGATAGCTCATTGTAGTTTTGATTTGCATTTCCCTAATAGCTAGTGATGTTGAGCATCTTTTCATGTGCTTTTCAGCCATTTGTATTTCCTCTTTGCAGAAATGTCTATTCAAGTATTTTGCCCATTTTTTAATTGGATTGTTTGTCTTTTTATTGTTGAGTTGTAGGATTTCTTTATATATTTTGAATATTAAGCCCTTATTAGCTAATTGGTTTTCTAAAAATATCTCCCATTGTGTCAGTTGCCTTTTTACTTTCCTGACAAAGGCCTTTGAAGCGTAAAAATGTTTCATTTGGAGGAGATCCCATTTATCTATTTTTTCTTTTATTGCTTGTGCTTTGGTTGTAAAGTCTAAGGAACCATTGCCTACTACAAGATCCTACAGATGCTTCCCTACATTTTCTTCTAGGAGTTTTATAGACTGGGTTCTATCTATATTAAGGTCTTTGATCCATTTTTTTTTTTTTTTTAAAGATGGACAATATTTTCCTTTTTTTTTTTTTTTAAAGATTTATTTTATTTATTTAATTTCCCCCCCTCCCCTGGTTGTCTTTTCTTGGTGTCTATTTGCTGCGTCTTGTTTCTTTGTCCGCTTCTGTTGTTGTCAGCGGCACGGGAAGTGTGGGCGGCGCCATTCCTGGGCAGGCTGCTCTTTCTTTTCACGCTGGGCGGCTTTCCTCACGGGCGCACTCCTTGCGCGTGGGGCTCCCCCACGCGGGGGACACCCCTGCGTGGCACGGCACTCCTTGCGCGCATCAGCACTGCGCATGGCCAGCTCCAAACGGGTTGAGGAGGCCCGGGGTTTGAACCGCGGACCTCCCATATGGTAGACGGACGCCCTAACCACTGGGCCAAAGTCCGTTTCCCTTTGATCCATTTTGAATTCATTTTTTTCCTTTTCATTTTTTTCATTAAAAAATTATTGAAGTATATCATGCATACATGAACATACATTAACAATAAGTATATAGTAAAAGTTGTGAACCTACAAAACAAATAGGCATATCATCATGTATGGCTCCCACACATTTTTATAACACCAATACCTAGCATTGTTGTGACACATTTGTTACAAACTATTAAAGAGCATCATCAAAATATTACACTATTATCTATATCTTACATTTGGTGTATTTTCCCACAAGCCACCCAATTATTAACACCCTGTATTAATATTACTTATTCATTATAGTTCATGAGAGAACATTCTCATATTTGTTCTGTTAACCACAGTCCATTTTCTACCACTGGATTCCCTGTGTAATACCATCCCATGCTTTGTACAATACATTCAAAAGTGTACGTTCAGTGGCTCTCATTTTTATCACAGAGTTGTGCTGTCATCACCTGTAGCAGTTAGATATTGTTTATTAATTCCAAAAACAGACACTAGATTATGTTTGTAAACTGGTCTGTTCCTCTGGGCATATTGGATTGTATTAACTTCAGAGGTTTCACTTTGACTTGATTAAATTATGATTAGGGCTTTGATTAGACCACGTCAGTAAGATGTTGGATCTCTGCCCCCTTGGCAGGCAGAAACTCACAGAGAAAACAACATGGCAGAGGAGAGAGTTAGAATTTTGATGCTGGAACCCCAGGAAGTAAACACACAGGAAAAGGACACAGAGAAATAGAGACAGCTCCATAGACACAGCAGAAGCCCTAGGAAGAGAGAGAGCTCTAATAGTCTACATCTGACCTTTGGAGAGAACAGAGGAGCTGAGCCCAGAGATGAATGAGCCCCAGGAGAGAGATGAAACTTATCCCAGTCTACAGCTGATAATGGAAGAAGCTGAGACCACAGAGCCTTAAGAGGAATAGGAAGCCTGAACTCTTGCAGACATCGGCAGGCATCTTGCTCCAACACATGGCAACAAACTTTGGTGAGGGAAGTAACTTATGCTTTATGGCCTGGTAACTGTAAGCTTCTACCCCAAATAGGTACACTTATAAAAGGCTATGGATCTGGAATTTTGCATCAGCACCCCTCTGGCTGACTAATACATCACCTCAGTCAATTTTAGAATGTTTTCATTACTGAGTTAATTTTTTATAAGGTGTGACTAGTGGTCCTATTTCTTTCTTTTGGATATGGGTATCGAGTTCTCCCAGCACCATGTGTTGAAGAGACTATTTTCCAGTTGAGTGGACATGGCAACCTTATCAAATATCAGTTGGCTATAGATGTGTCTAAAAGAAGTGAATTCTGATATCAATTTTGAAGGGAGACAAAGTAAGCAGAGGAATGTTCCAGAAGGAGGAAAGCACATGTACAAACTGAAAATGTGCCAAGTAGCATGAAGATGAAATTGAGCAACTTGGTGTTACTAAAACAAAAAGTGTATATTCAGAAGAGTGGAAAGGTTAGGGGAGAGGGTAATGATGAAATTTTCAAGGGTTTTGATAGCCTATGCTAAAGAATTTAGGCTTTATCCTTGGGAGATATGGTGCCAGAAGAGCTTTTGGCAGGGAGAGCAAATAACCAGATTTATGTGTTCACCTGGGAACAGTGTGGAAGAGGCAATGGAAGGGGCAACACAAACAAACGCAATTGTCCACTGAGATATGATCAGTATGATGTCTCTTAGTGTTCGTCTTTATAGCCTATTCAACATGCACAGTAAATTCCCCACAGTGACACTCAATAACTACTGATGGCATACAATGTCACTTAATTTTTCTTGACAATACTTTAGCTCTAAAAATAAATGGTATATGGTCCTATCTATGTTAGGCTGCTCTAGCATTTTGGAACCACAATGTAGAAAAAGTAAGTTAACATTATACTTGTATCATGTGGAAAACAAGATTTGTCTTACATGTTATGCAAAAGTTCATTTGACTGTGTATGGGTTCTAAAGGTATCAGAGGTGGTATTTGTTTTTACAACTTTGTTATAAATAACTAAGTTGCCAACTTCCATCATCTACACTACTGCCTAAAACAAAAGATTTTACTGGAGTCTTGCAGTTTCACCAATAAAGGACTCCCACTGGTCACCTTCATGATAAAAACACAAGCCATCTACCTACCTACCAACTGGATTCTTCCATCAGGGACAATAATTTTTCTTTTCCTGTTTTTATTTTACAGAGTTGCAAATGCATTACTAAATAGGGTTTCACCACAGGTGAGATTTCCTGGGCTCTTGTTTGAAGGTTTGCAAATGGAGAGAAAAAATACAGAGAATACACAAGACTTCTCACATTGAAAGTTAGATAAAGACACATTAAAAATGACATAGAGAAAGTCTCTCAGGGGATTTATGGAACTTGATTTAACACTCAAAGAATCATCCAGTCAGGAGGAAAACAAATAACCTTTAATCAGAAAGAGAACCTAATTCCAACTGTACTTCCAAATGCACACTTCCTTTTTTTTTAGTGCAACAAGGCTATTCTAGATGAATAATATACATAAGTAATTAATGAGAATATAACTGAATACATTTGGAGACATTTTTCTGGAAGAACTCTAACTTAACTTAGAGAGATTGTGTGGGAATAGCCTTTTTGACAATGCAAACATAAATCCTTATCACTCTATATGTTCATTCAACTCATTCATGGTCAGAACATCAAGACAAATAACCCATTAGAAATTCTTTTTTCAGAACGCCTAATTTTTTCAGCTGCTGAATATTTATCCATACAACCTACTATCTAAAATAGTGAAGATTTTTAAAAGTCAAAAATATTGGAATGAAAATCATCTAGGGGGAAGCAAACTTGGTCCAGTAGTTAGGGCATCCATCTACCACATGGGAGGTCTGCAGTTCAAACCCTGGGCCTCCTTGACCCGTGTGGAGCTGACCCACGTGCAGTGCTGATACACGCAAGGAGTGCTGTGCCACGCAGGGGTGTCTGCCTTGAGGGGAGCCCCACACGCAAGGAGTGTGCCCCATAAGGAGAACTGCCCAGCGCGACAGAAAGTGCAGCCTGCCCAGGAATGGTGCCGCACACACGGAGAGCTGACACAACAAGATGACGCAACAAAAAGAAACACAGATTCCCGTGCCGCTGACAACAACAGAAGTGGACAAAGAAGAAGACACAGCAAATAGACACAGAGAACAGAGAACAGACAACCAGGGTGGGGGGATAGGGGGTAGGGGAGAGAAATAAATAAATAAAGAAAGAAATAAAGAAATAAATAAATAAATAATCATCTATATCTTTTCTTATGAGATGATGGTGCCTAAACAGCTAATATGAGTATCCTAAATACGCGTAGATTTGTTAATATTAGAATAAAGTATTGATGATATAGAATCAACTATTCAGACTGGGAAATGAAGAGGACACAAACCTTTAAAAATTTATTTTCAGAAATACATGTGTATGCAGTGATTACACCAATAGACTCAGGTTAAAATCCTTATCACTAAAGAAGAAAAGTTTAGTCCTATCAGTGAATAGATTGCTTTTGTCAGTGAATGAGTTTCTATAGTTCAGCATATGTTGAAAAAATTTTAATATTTAAAACAAATAAAAAGGAAAATAGTCACCGGTTTCATTTTACAAAAGATGTAAAACTTTCATGCTAAAATCCAAAATCATAAACATAGTTCTTCACATTTAATTTCTGGTTTGTAATACAAGAAAAGATGTTTAATAGGACTAAAAAGCAGCACTACATTTTAATCCTGACTTTGCATATTGTCAATACCTAATAATGTTTTGTTCTTTGAAAAAAATTTAGCTTTTCTAAAAATATATTGCTCTGAGAACCACTCCAGACCTTCATTAGTCTCTAACAACTTCAACATCATATTCAAGACGAAGGTTTAGTCCTTTGATACATTTCATTCCTCAACCATCTCCATGTACATCTACAGTAATAAGGACTAAGCACTGTCCATTTGGTGTAAAAGTAGATTACTGAAGATGGGTTTATCGACTGAATTTCCATTTATATTGTTATTATTTTCTCTTTATATGAAAAAGCACTGACTCAAATGTAAAGAAAAATCTTCCATGAACATTCCAAAATATGTATTAGGATGTATTTCAAAGTGGTGAAGGTTGCACCAACTTATCCGCTGTCTTTCCTTATATTGTCCTTGAGACCAATGTCCCTGGATCAATAGGACAGATCAATAGGAAAAGGTTTGGTTTCCTAATATTTTTAAAAGAATCTAGGGGATATAACATGAAATTGGTATTAATAAGAACCTTATCATCAAAACATTTATTAACAATGCTGCCATTTATCATTTAATTATAAAATTATATTTATATCATTTTTAAACTATGCATCCACACATAGCATTTATTTTTTTTTCTTTTTTTTCTTTTTAATTATTTATTTATTTATTTTTTAATTTACATTAAAAAAAATATGAGGTCCCATTCAACCCCACCGCCCCCGCCCCCCACTCTCCCCACAGCAACACTCTCTCCCATCATCATGACACATCCATTGCACCTGGTAAAGTTCATCTCTGAGCATCACTGCACCCCATAGTCAATGGTCCACATCATAGCCCAGACTCTCTCACGTTCCATCCAGTGGGCCCTGGGGGGATCTACAGTGTCCCGTAATTGTCCGTGAAGCACTATCCAGGACAACTCCACGTCCCGAAAATGCCTCCACATCTCATCTCTTCCTCCCGTTCCCCACACCCAGCAGCCACCATGGCTACCGTTCCCACACCCATTCCACATTTTCTCTGTGGACATTGGATTGGTTGTGTCCATTGCACACCTATGTCAAGTGAGGGCTTAGATTCCACATGGGTACTGGATGCACTCCTCCCGCTTCTAGTTGTAGACACTCTAGGCTCCATGTTGTGGTGGTTGACCTTCTTCAACTCCATGTTAGCTGAGTGGAGTAAGTCCAATAAATCAAAGTGTAGGAGCTGAAGTCTGTTGAGGCTCTGGGCCTGGGTGTCATATTATCAGTCCAGAGATTCAAATCCCCTACATATATCTCAAACCCAGCACCAACTACAATTCCAATAAAGTAGCATGCAAGTCTTGTGAAAAGAGATCCCCTCTGAGTCCAATTCCATCACGCAGACTCAAAAGAACCAATACCTGGGGTTGTATCTACCTTATCTGTCTCTTAGACTCTGTTCAGTTGTACATAGGGGTATTCCTTGTGACAACCTCCAGACTCTTTTTTAGAGACTCACAGCCTTATAATCTCATTTCTCCTTTCCATTTCCCCCTTACATTAGGTCAAACCGCTTCCCGAAGTCATGTTATTATATGTAGACAGGTATATTCTGCTGTTCCGCATTGAATCTTTAATTCAACACACATAGCATTTAGAAGGTGTCTTTGTTCCCATGCTATTAGTTTCTACTACCCTGAACTCCAGTGATGCATCAACATCATTTATTCATTGATTCAGAATATGAATGTTTTACTGCCATAAATATGGGTAGTAATCTACTAAGATTAACATCTCAGCTAATGGAGCCACAGTTAATATATGTAACTGTATTGTTAGTGCTATCAGTGACTTCAGAAATTTGAATGAACATGTATTGAGTTCCCCTGGAGCACAAAGCACTCTTCTAGACACTTTTTATTGTCATCTGGATCTAGAGTCAACTAACCTTTAAGTTTTATACTTATACTATAGAAACAGCTATATGTAAGATCATTGTTAACCATATATTGTAATCCTAACATCACTGGGGTAATTTTCCTACACAAAATCTTTTTGGTTTTATTGGTATCTTAGACTTACATCTGTCCTCCAGTCCTCTTGGCCCAAAGAAAAGTGTCTTGCATACAAATTGTCATTCAAAATAGATACATTAGTTTAAAAGGGTTTCTTCCTGATTTTATTAATTACCATGTCCAGACAGAAAAAAGGCTCTTTTTTTAGCGATTTAAAAATGTAAAATATTTCATGAGCACCTACATACAAGGCTGACATTTTACCGTATTGCTTGCAGAAACTAATCTGCTTTCAATCCCGTTGATGAATTAATTCTACACCTACTGCCTTATAAGAAGTCACCTAACGCTATTGCTGAGGAGCAGCCGCAGTGGAGGCTGGGAATGGCGCTGGGCGCAGTGTTGGTGGAGATGTGCCCCCTGCCCCCACCCGCCCATCGCCACGGAGTGAGCACCGCGGTGGGGTCACGGGCAGCGGCCGTCACTGTCTCAGAACGGCACAGCGCAGGCAGGGCAGGCAGTATTGGTGGCAGAGTTGTTGGCCACCGCCAAGGCAGGATTTCCCTTGGTGCAGGCCACTCGGGGGGGACGTGCTGTCATCAGGTGTGTACTGCGCCCCCACGCGGGGGCGTCGTGCCCAGCAACCCTCCGAGGGTTTATTAAAGAAGCCACTTAATAAAGGCGCTGGAAAAGTCTGATGTGATTCTCTCTGTCATGATTCAGAAAGGGACCAATGATTTGGAAATTTACTGAAATGATCTGAAAAACAATTTATGTTAAAACTTGTACCACTTGATAAGCAGACATATGACACACATAACTTAGTTTAGTACCACAATAAAATTATTAGTTTAAATCTTTTATACATAAGTTGATTTATCTACTATTTAACTTAACCATCTGATTTTTAATATTTTAAATATTATTTTTTCATTTGTACACTCAGCATTTTCCATTTCATGAGTATGAGGGCCTGTATCTACATTGGCTTACAAGTACATCCCCAAAGAAAAGCATAATGCTGGCATATGGTAGGTATTCATCAAAATATTATCCAATGAATAATTAAACATTTGAATAAATACTCAACTACCAATGCTCATTTACCAATTCCCCTTATATCCAAAGTCAGGAACTCAATGTCACAAACATGTATTGAGTACCTAGTGAGCGTAAGTCACCATGGAAAGTTTATGGAGGGTATGAAGACAAATAGGAGGTGTCTGCCGTCAGACATCCTAAAATCTAATGAGAGGTAGTTGTGCTGCTCAATAAAAAGCAAAATGAAAATAAAAACAGATATTTATTTCAACAGTAAGCTCTTGAGGAACCAATATACTTAAACTTGGTGCACATGCCCACACCCGGGGCACATTAGCCCTGCCACTGGATTAGGGGTTTGGGATTTCAGGATTGCGCCTTTAGCGCATCACCCTGGATAAAGCATGTTCCTCCTCACTGTGGTTCTAGAGTAAAGCACTATGCTCTTTACTGGCTCTATCTACCATGGCAGCTGCTTCATCACCAATTTCTTGCTTTTGTTTGCCTTTCCCCCTTTAAAGCTGGAAGATAATATTGTGCGTTTGTAATAAACATAGATGTTTTATGAATTCCATGAAATTCTTGTCAATTCTATGCTGGCAAGCATGTTGGTCCACTTGGTTAGTGTGTGGTAACTGGTGTGAGCACATGCTGTTTATTTTTGAGAAGTAAACAACATGAATGCTTAAAGGGTCTAAATGAGCGAAAACTTGAAACAATTACGTAACCTTATCAGTGTCTTACTTACATATACTTAAAACAAAATAAGGCAAAAAAAAAGAACACCTAATTCTAGTGAAATTTTTTAGAACAATAAGGACTTGTAGATTTCATAGACTATTTGCATCTTTTTCAGCTATGTGGACTTGACAGATTGTCTATGCAAAAGCATGACAATCCGTTATAATTATTAAAAAAACACAATTCTGGAACATCTCACCAGTCACAGATGGGGGCTTTTCATCTATCCTCTAGATGCCAAAAAATAAAAGGCTTAACTATAATCAGCAACAAATTTACGTCCACAACATAAGGTACATCCAGGTATTTAACGCCATATGCCCTGCCTCAGCTTCTCCTTGTGTGTTTGTGATCTAACTCCTCAAGAGGTTGAAAGTCAAATTCAAAACCAGACTCACAGCAGGGGGAGTTTCTTCTACTCCATACTAGTGCTGCATGACACCCCTCAGAAACCCAGGAAGGAGATTTGTACTCAGTTCATATCCCAAGGCAATAATAAGTAAAAATAACACTATCTTGCAATCTTATAGCCCTTTCATAAACATTATGCCATTTCAGAACATAAACTAATATCTTATTCTGGGCATTCTCATAGCAATCTGTACTGTCATTCCTCACCATTCGTTTGATTAAAGATAAACAAAGAAGTGCCAAAGGGTCTTTTAGGAAAAACCTCCCCAGACAAATCATCACATGGAGCTAAAATTATTTCATTAACTCTCTTGATGAACAGCACAGACTTTACTTGTAGGAGTCACCGGGGTTAATGCAGTAAATAAGTACAAAAGTGTTTCTCTAATACCAATTTCTTCATGTCTTTCCTTCACCCATGTGTTACCAAGTGACGTAACGGTGGTTTGTGTTAGTCAGTTGAGCTTTGCTCTATGCACTGTCACCTGCAATAAAAGCATAACGAAATAAACAATATCACTTAAAAGGTTTCTAGTGACAAAAGATTATAGGTCCAAGCTAATAAAGAGTTTCATTTTGAAAAATCATGGTGCCACCAACAAAACGAATGCTAAATCAATGATTTATAATATCCTGGTGTCTATAATCTTACAAAATAATAAAGTAATAGAAGAATTTCACCTCTTATCTCTCACTTCCTTTTATTATGCTGCATTTTGTGTCTTTGAACAGTATTTATACCTTGAACTGCTATCCTAGTACCAAATAAAACATATTTATTTTAAAAATCATGAAACCATTTTCTCCAAATCAAACCTAAATTCACTCTTCTCCAAATCATCAGACGGCTCCCAACTTGCCAGTGCCCCAAATGGAAAAAAAGTCCTAGACAGAGGCACAACCTTTCCCCATCAAGTGCTTTCAGCTGCAGGCTGAGGAAGTGCTGGGCCTCTTCAATGTCAGAGCACGGACATAACCTTCCCAAATTTGGGGTGTTTTTCTTTCATTGTACTAAAGGCAAAAGTGAGGAATAGTAAGAAAACAGGAAGAGGATAGAAAATCCTTATCTATGGAAAATACTGTGTTTGAAGTATTTTCAAGAAAAAGAAAAATATCAGTGGAAGGCTGGAGGGTAATGGGGACAGGAGTAGGAAGTGTTTCGTCACTCCTATTCCCGGCCTTTTCTCCAACATCCCAGAGATTAAAAAAACAATTTAAAGTATGATGTTATGAGGAAATACATACTAATGCAAGTTATGCAACATAAGCCTATTTTTCTTGAGCCAGTATAAATTACCAGTTGATTAAGATACAAAGGAGACCAAAGATAGAAAAGAGTGATTACTATCTGGATGAGTTACTACTACTACCATAGCCAAATAATCTGTCCTCTTCTCCAAAATTGTTGTATAGTCAACATATAAAGGCAGAAAAAAACAGCATGGGTTATTAAAATTCAATTTGGCTGACCTAAAAATTATGCACAGGACAGAAAAACCAACTGAAAGAGCTCCCAATGGCCAAAGCTGGAATAATTTGAACAAGAAAATAAAGCAGTATTGGATTATAACCCAAAGTGCAAAATAATTATCGACGAGTCTATACAGATATAAATAAATGATTAAATAAATCAGTAAATGGGGAAAAGAGACAAATCTCCCATGCAGAAGAATCCCAAGTAATACAGGTATATACTCTACCCTCAAGGAGGTGGAGCAAAACTCCCCACTCCTTAAGTGTGGGCTCTGCATAGTGATCTCCTTCCAAATAGTACAATAAGAAAAGGGAAGAAAACTTTATATGGAAAAACCTGACAAAGCCTACCTCAGCCTGGTGATCAAGGTCAGCATCAGCAGAAATAAATCATGTTGATAGCATGTACCTCTGATAGGACGTGATGAGAACAGCACTTACCTCTATGATCTTCCTCTCAAAAGTCCATACCTCAGTCTTATCATTGAAAAACATCAGGCAAATCCCAATTGAGGAACATTCTACAAAATACCTGACCACTACTCTTCAAAGCTATCAAGGTCATCACGAACAAGAAGTCTGAGAAACCATCATAGACTAGAGAAGCCTGAGATATGATTAATGTAATGTAGGAGGATGGACCATTGATGGGCCCTTGATTGTGATGCTTGTACTTATGAACCTTTGCTTTTGAAATTGAAACTTAGCATAGTATTATAGGGTGCCTAAGCATTACTTCCTGAAAGCCTCCTTGTTGCTCAAATGTGGCCTCTCTATAAGCCAAAACTCAGCAAGTAAATGGATTACTTTCCCTCAGTTGTGGGACATGATTCCTGGGGATGATCCTCCTTAGCACCAAGGGATTACTACCGAGAATGAGCTAGTAATGCAACTGGAAAAAGACCATGACCAAAAGGGGAACAGGGTAAAGACAAATGAGTTTACATGGCTAAGAGACTGCAAAGTGAGTCAGGAGATCATTTTAGAAGTTACACCTATGCATGTCTCAACAGCATCTCTTTGACTGCCAAAGTAAATATTTCCTCAGAAGCAGAGCTCCTGAAAGTTCTGGAGACATCCAGACACTAAGCAGGGCAGACAGCTCAGGAGTTTGGCACCCTGCCAGCAGGTCCTACTTTAGAATTTACATTCCCCAGTGTGACAGAGCTGGACTCAGTTGTGTTTTCCCTACACATGGCTCTGCTGCCCCTCTATTTGAACCTGTAGTTAGTACTAGAGTTGATAGTTGTACATCCAAGAGACTTAAATCTTTGCGCTGTCCATGTGCCAGTTGGGCCCTGAATCTCAACAGACTTACAACACCTAGTGTGCAGTTCATTGGACTCACCCAGGAAAACTAACAAGGAGATGATGACTGACAATGACATCCCAAGGAGCAGAGAGAGTCTGCAATTGCAAGCAAGAAAGTACCATCCATCTGCCCCATGGGATCTAAGCCCCCTCTCAGTTAGAGGTGGAGTGGGCATCACCATCACAGAATCTTCAGGATTGGGGAATGGATGATGAACAACAGAAGACTTACAGTTTTTCTACTGTAGACATGTTGTGATCCTTGCAATGGAAGAACTTTTATGAATGTGGAGGCAGTGGTCACTGGAGGTTCTGAGGGGAGGGAGAGGGAAAAATAGATGTAATTCAGGGACATTTTTGGGACTTGGGAATTATCCTGAATGACATTGCATTGAAAGGTACAGCCCATTGGATATCTTGTAAAAACGTGCAAAAATAGGGGGGAGAAGGTATAAACTACAATGAACTAGGTTGGTGCAAAAGTAATTGCAATTTTACATTGTTGATATTGCCATTTGATATTGGAATGCATTCTTAAGTAACTGTAGTTTTGTTACATAATGCATCATTTTAACGTGCATTTCTCACTTTAATGTTTTTTTGCTAATGACTTATTACTTGTGTTTATTTTATATTTATTTTAGATTATGGAAATAGTGTTAGACAAAAAACAAATTCGAGTGATTATCTTGTCTGAGTTCAAAATGGGTCATAAAGCAGCTGAGACAACTCGCAATGTCAGCAATACATTTGGCCAGAAACTGCTAATGAACATACAGTGCAGTAGTGGGTTCAAGAAGTTTTGCAAAGCAAAGAGCCTTGAAGATGAGGAGCATAGTGGTTGGTCATCAGAAGTTGACAATAACCAAATGAGAGCAATCATCGAAGATGATCCTCTTACAACTACACAAGAAGTTGCCGAAGAACTCAAAGTCTACCATCCTACAGGTGTTCGGTGTTTAAAGAAAATTGGAAAAGTGAAAAAATTCAATAAGTGGGTGCCTCATGAGTTGACCGAAAATTTTTTAAAAATCGTCATTTTGAAGTATCATCTTCTTTAATTCTATGCAAAAACAACGAAACATTTCTCGATGGGATTGTGACATGCAGTGAAAAGTGGATTTTATACAACAACCGGCAATGACCAGCCCAGTGGCTGGAGCGAGAAGAAGCTCCAAAGCACTTCCCAAAGTCAAACTTGCACCAAAAAAGGTCATGGTCACTGGTGGTCTGCTGCCAGTCTGATCCACTACAGCTTTCTGAATCCCAGTGAAACCATTACATCTAAGAAGTATGCTTGGCAAATCAATGAGATGAACCAAAAACTGCAATTCCTGCAGCTGGCATTGGTCAACAAAAAGGGCCCAATTCTTCTCCACTACAAGACCCAACTACACGTGGCACATCCAACACTTCAAAAGTTGAACGAATTGGGTTATGAAGTTTTGCCTCATTCGCCAAATTCACTTGACTTCTCGCCAACCACCTACCCCTCCTTCAAGCATCTTGACAACATTTTGCGGGGAAAGGTTTCCATAACCAGCAGGATGCAGAAAATGCATTCCAAGAGTTTGTCGACTCCTAAAGCACAGATTTTTATGCTACAGGAATAAACAAACTTATTTCTCATTGACAAAAATGTTCTGATTGTAACAGTTCCTATTTTGATTAATAAAGATATGTTTGAGCCTAATTATAATGATTTAAAACTCATGGTCTGAAACCACAATTCCTTTTGCACCAACCTAATAAACTATAATCATGGTTTAGTGGCAATACTCCAAGATGTGTTCATCAATTGTGGCGAATGTACCATACTAATGAAGGATGTTGTTGATGTGGGAAAATGTGGGAGGCATAGGTAGTGGAGTATATGGGAATCGCTTATATTTTTTGTGTAACATTTAGGTAATCCAGGCTTCTTTTAAAAAATAAAAATGAAAAAGTGTATTTAAAAATATAATGTGGTTTCCTGGATGGAAAAGTTACATTAGTTAAAAACTAAGGAAATCTTAATAAAGTATGGACTTTGAGTAATGGTATCGAATCAATATTTGCTCATTAATTGTAACAAATTACCATACCAATGTAAGGTATTAATAGAGAAAACTAAGTATGGGATACTTGGGAGCTCTGTACTGTCTTTACAATTTCTCTGTAAATTTAAAACTGTTCTTAAAATCAGAAGTTTATTTTAAAAACATACTAATATAAATTGACTGTTCTACTTCTGCTTCAGTTTAACAAAATAATTAACTCTAATGCTGCCCATTCTACTAAATGTAAACTGTGATGAGGAAACCAAATCAGATGTCTTAATTAAATTGTCTTTCTGCAGAGTTCCAGTTTTCATTAGATTTTTAACCTTATGAAGACAAATTACATATGGAAGCTTGACAAAACATCAGCTTAATTCCATATATTGTTCTATATGCATTAACTTCATTCTCTGTGTATTTTTCTTTTTTCAAATTGAGTACTTTTCAGAGACATATTTCATTGAAATGTCATGCTTTGAAGGATAGTAGAAAATCATACTGCAGAAATCCCATTTTTCTTCCTTAGGTAGTTTGCTAATTTTTCTTATCACTTTTGTAAATCACTCACGTGGTAGTGAAACAAGCTGCCTTTCCCCCTCCATAGATCTTGACCACCTGTTGTGGAAAGTAAAAGAAGTCATAATGCTAAATTTGTGTTACCTCCACTGTTTCTGAGGCAACAGACTGATGTCAGAAAAGTGATTGTGCCCATCCAGGACAGAAAGAAAATGCATGCCTTTTGTTTGACCTGCTGTGTAGGCCCTCTCTGGGGAGTACCTCAGCTCTTATACCCATGATTGACTCTTTAGGCATAGATATCTTATAGAAGGCATATTTTGCTGTTCTCCATTCTTAGCGTGAAACTTTCCGAGACGGACATTTTCTCAGAATAGATTAAAACAGATTAAACACAAAGTTGCCAATTTCCATTTCATAAGAAATTATTTTGAGAACATTGTGACTATGCTCTTTTAAAATATTTGAACATGTTTTCATACTTTCCACACCCTTATGTTTAATTATACCATTCAGGAAAAGTTAAGAGTGAGTAAGAGAAGGGAAGGGGATCTACTTAATCATTTCCCTCAAGCAACAGACTTAAACCATTTCCCATCTTGAAAAGACAAATAGTAACCATATTTGATGGTCCTTAACTACTTTAGAAAATTATTTCTAAATATTCATACATACATGTGTTTGTTGCACGCACACACATATGCATACTGATTTAGTAACAGTAAAGGACAATTGCTATTATTCCCTCACCATTCAACTCAAATCCAACCTTTTAAAATGTTGAAATACACCAAGTCTTCTTCATCAACATAATGATAAACAAAAGTGAAAAATGTAAAGCATACAGCAACCAAGATGGAGATTGGGCAGGAAATGGAATTTCATTCTTTTCTCAGTTAATAGGCCTGTTCCTATACCTTGCACAGCACTCATTCATTCAACAAGGTGGTTGATCATTCTGACTACAGGATAAAAGGTTTTTAGTGAGGTTTCCAGCCATGGCTAAAATGCAACATAAAACTGAAAATGTTGGAAACAAAATTATTAGTCAAGAACTTGATGGGCTTCCAATACACAAGTGAGCTGCCTACTACAAGCCTCTTTATTCTCTTCTTTTTCCCCTTGATTATTCAGTCTTTTCAAAGTCAAACAGCACATGAAGTGCTTTAATATTTTAATGGGCAGCTGCTTCAGACTTTCCACAGCCCTTTCTCACTTTTCATACATCCAGCTCATTTCCTTTCCAAGGTGCATGTCCGGGGAGGTGACAGGCCTACTCAAATACTTCAGCCACAACGGACTCTTAGCAAAGAGTGGTGTCTGACTGATTAAATGCTTAGCAGGCCAGCCCACATAAACGACAGAGCCTGGGATTAAGACTTCCTTGCAGCACACCACAGAGAAAAGTCAGCTTTCAAGCAGAACTAAATCTTTTTAAATAACTAAATATTAACATTCCTTGGCACACTTCCAACATCATATTTATGCCACTTTATATTCTGGATTCGGACTAAAAAAATAAAAACATCTAAACCGACTTTATGACTGCTATTTATTGACATAAAAAGGAAACCTAAATAACAGCAAAAACATCAGGAAATTGGAACTTCTCCGATAAACTTCTCTGGATGCTTTTTGGTTTCCTTTCACTAGAATTTGAAAGATAAAAAGTCAGCTTCCAGAGAAGAGGCTGGAGATGGCGAGGGGGGCCAGAGAGAGGGAACAAATATAAGAAGAAAGCAATGGGGTAGGGGAAAAATCAAGTAGGCAAAATAGTAAGGAAATAGAATTCCAATAATACTAAAGAATGAAAAGGAGATAAGAAGCCAGCACTTCCTTACATTATATGGAAAAGTATGAAAGAATGATCTTAAAATATTTGAAGCCTGCTAAACAGACATTATGTCTACTCTAATCCCCTCCCTGGTGAGTTTTTCATTTCCTCTCTGATATCATACAAATTTCAAAGACCATCATCACTCCTTCCTTGAGAAATGGCTGCTTTACCAGAAACAGTATTTTACTTTACCAAAGTAAAATTTCTGTGCCTTCTTCTTATCATAATCTATTCCAGGACCTGTTTTTCTACAGATAAAAAAGAAAGAAAGAAAACTTTTAAAAAAAGAATATATGGACACACACATATACATATATACATATTTGTGTATTTATGTCCAACCACATTTAAATTACAATTTCTGTAGAAATCATTTGAAGAAAATTAATTATATACCTCAAAAGTCTTTATAATTTAAAAAAGAAGTATTTACAATAAATATTGCCTTGACAATATAAAAATAAAAACTGATGTAACATTAGCAATAGAAGGACTTTTGGGCTAGGTGAATTCCTGGGCCAGTCTCACTGCACCTCATCCTGAAGTCATGCTCTGCTCTCAGCACACTGCCTCTGTGCACTCAAAGCCTCCGTGCCTGCTGCTTGGAGCACTGTCCCTGCACACACACACCTGTGGCTCGTTTTTCTTTTTTTGAGGTACTGGGGGCCAGGGATTGAACCCAGGACCTCTCATGTGGAAGCGAAGGCTTGACCACTTGAGCAACATCAGCTCCCCTCACCCTTGTGGCTCTTTACCACAATTTTTTTTTTTTTTAAGATTTATTTTGTATTTATTTCTCTCCCCTTCCCCCCTGCCTGGTTGTCTGCTCTCTGTGTCCATCTGCTGTGTGTTCTTCTGTGACCACTTCTATCCTTATCGGCGGCACCGGGAATCTGTGTTTCTTTTTGCTGGGTCATCTTGTTGTGTCAGCTCTCTGTGCGTGCGGCACCATTCTTGGGCAGGCTTCTTTCAGGTCACTGGTGCAATTGTCTCTATATCAGAGAGCCCCTCCCCTTCACTAGTCTACATAAAATAGCATCCTTGCAACCACCCAACATTCTCTAACTCCTTTAATTTTATCCACAGTGTGTATGCCAGCTGACATATTAATATTTGCTGAGTTTCTTGTCCACTAGCTTTAAATGCCATGACGACAAACATTTGCCAATTTGGTTTATTGCCACACAGCCAGCACCTAGAAGAGACCCTGCCTCGTGATGGATCTTTGCTGAGGAATGAATGACTTCAGCTCTCAGTTGTGTGTTGTGATCAGCCTGTGACCTGGACATTCGTATCCCCACGCTTCCTAGACTTCCGTGCTTTTCAGTAGGAAAAAGATCAAGGCTTGAAGAAGTAGTATATCCTGACAGAAGCAACCATCAGCTTTAGCAGTCTGAATAAACAACCTCACTTACCAGGACCCAAGTGGCTAAGGCACCTGCATCCAAGGCTTTCCTAGTCCTTGCCCTGCTCTTATCTCAAGGCCTGGGGAAATGTACCAAGGTGTTTGAACCATTTCTTTCAAACCAGCATGGAAAGGCTTGTACCCTACTGAAAGCAGAGCAGAGGATCTGGTTAGCATTTGAGTTATTCACCTAGCAAGAGGGGAAAGAAACAGAGCATACAAAGTGGGAGGTCTCAAAACTAGAAAATCTAAAGTGAGTCCTTAGGGAATTATGATACTAATTTTGAATGAAGGGCGTTGCCCACTGCACCTGCTTCCATACAAATCTACAGCTATCTAACAATTTGGGTAAAACACCAGTATAATTTTAAGCCTGCGAATTCTCTCTTGAACCCTCCTCCCTCTAGCTAGAGATACAGGAGATTTCACAAGGCCATAGCGAGTTGGTAAATACTAATATTCAAATGTATATGTGATAGAGCTTGCGTTGATGCCCTGTCCAGAACCTCCCTTAACTGGACCAGCGCACACACATTCCACCTTACCAGGGGAAGTTATCAACATACACACACACACACACACATGCACGCACACAAGGCTCATGGCCCACAACTGATGGACAACCTTGGGTGACATTCTGTGGTGTGGTTAATGACTCCATAGCCCCTCCCCTCGACTCCATAGAGTTGAATCAACCTAAGGCTAAAAAGGGTGTAACCACACCCTTGCTCAGTCCCCCTTCCTTCCCTCACCTGCTTCATCTCTGCCTTACCACTTCTTCCTGAAAAGTACTTCCTCCTCCCTCAAAAAGTGATAGGTACCTGAATCCCATCTCAAGCTCTGCTTCTAAACCTAACAGTATGACTCAAGTTAAGCTATTGATTTAAAATCCAAAATTTAAATGGGTTAAGTTAAATTGGAATCCATTCTACCGTACTTCAAGGTCACTTGAATTGAATGAGTTCTGAGAAAGTTCATAGATCTACTAGATATTGTATGCAAATAAAAAGTTTTCCTATTTTAGTTGACAAGCTTGTTGCCCATCCAAGCTGTGGCAGTATTGGGAAAGAATACCAGCATGCCTGAATCAAATGAATGACTGCAACTTATTGTAGAACATTTTTTCCCTTTTGCTCCTTTCTCCTCTATGTATAATTGGTTGGTTTGCTTTTGTTTGTTTATCTTTTGATGTAGAAAAGTTGACTCTGAAAGTTTAAGAAAATAATTTATTTAGTCCTTCAGTTTAATTTAAATTTTTTGTTTGTATGATGAAGTTGGTCTTGAATATTTGATAGATTTTAAGAGGACTGTATCTAATGGCTTCTATCATAACTTTGAATTGGTTATAGTCGATTAAGAATTTAATCTGCCTCCTGCATTTTATTAGCAAACTATGTGAATTATCTTCACAATATTCAGGCTTGCTTCCATCTGGTCAGTTATTTCTCTTAGGAATTACAATGCCTCTTGAGAACCTGGTTGATTGCTTTTTTATTTTTAGCTCATTTTTAGTAATAGCATTATAAAAATCTTCACCCAAGGTATAGCATTTATTAAATTCTCTTGAGCCTAAATTCTCTTGAGTACATTTATGTATTTGATTTATATGCTGCTTTACCATGGAACAGTTAGAATTAAATTTTAGTCAATTTTCTATTTTCACACATTATATTAGAAATACCACTACCTTAATTAAAATGACACCAGAAGGTGGCTATATTGTTTTTGGAGGACAAAACTCTTTTTCTGTTGCTGAGAAAAATCCAAAAAGTTATT
The DNA here is from genome assembly GCF_030445035.2 of Dasypus novemcinctus. Classification (NCBI taxonomy): domain Eukaryota; kingdom Metazoa; phylum Chordata; class Mammalia; order Cingulata; family Dasypodidae; genus Dasypus; species Dasypus novemcinctus. The sequence goes on along the minus strand of NC_080673.1, from coordinate 50,935,356 downwards.
AATATGCTCTGTAAAAATACACATTTCCTACATTGTAGTAGCGGCTATCTGATTAATATTAATACAGTATGTTATTAGTATATTTTCTTTTTCATTTTGCCATCAACTAGGCAGACATTTGACATATTTTTCATTTTATCATTTACTCTGTGAATTTCCAGTTATAAATATATATAAAAATATTTTCTATGTATTCAACAATCTTATTAAGGGACAGATAGAATGATCCATTTTTACTTTTCTCAGCTTCTCAAATACAAAAGGGAGATAAAACAAAAATCACCTCACATAGAATTGTGGAGAAGATGTAGCTTTGCAGGTAGTGAGTACTCATTAAACGCTAACTTGACAAACATGGGCTGATGTTACTGGGCAGCAGTCCTGTGTTTAAGCCTGGTCACTGATCATCAAACTGAATCCGAATAAGTGAGGGCATCTGGAAGTCCCAACACCTAAACATCAGCTAAAGCAACTGACACTGTTCTATGGAAAGAAGGTTAGATATTGCTCTGTGTGTTCCTAAAGGCCGGTAAGAGAACCCCATAAGTGGAAGCTATGGGAAGATGGTCCTTGTTTCCACATATGGAAGAGATGCTAACTGCCTCAAAAGGAAATGAGTTTCCTGTCACTTTTAAGTGAAAGCAGGAAAACTATCTGTCAAAGATACTGCAAAAGTGATTAGGAAGTGTGATTAAAAGTATTCAAGATTTCTTACAAACATAATAACGAGAAACAATAAAAACTAAAGCTCACCTCATGTTAACCATGTACCAGACACTGTGTGAAGTGCTTTAATTGCATTATCTAATTAAGTCATCACAACAAATTCAGGAGGTATGTACTAGGATGGTCACTTCCATTTTATAGGTTGGGAAATAATGACTTACTCTGCACATAAGGTAATCCAGAAGCTCTTAATTGTAGCTATGGACTTCCAATACATGATAAACATGGCTTGAATCCTTTCAGCAATAACCGTGGAGTTGGACATCTCATCCTTTCTTAAAATAGGCTCCTAACCTATTCTACTGTTTGCAATCCCTTCCGTATTCATCATGATATGCTAGGGTATGGTATGGTATGGTATGGTATGGTATGGTATGGTATGGTATGGTATGGTATGGTATGGTATGTTGTGTTGTGTTGTGCTGTGTCGTGTTGTGTTAACAATTATCTCCCAAATCTTCCTGGCTTCTTACAAAGGTTTCTTTCTCATTCAACGCATATGCTTTCCACATTTGGTTCGGGATCTGGTCTGCATCTTCTCATATTAGATCCTGGTTGATGGAGTAGTTACCATCTCAAAGGATATCAGGGACCAAGCAAAGGGAAAAATTGATCTCCCTAGGGTCACACACTGGCAATTAAAAGCTGTGGTCCAGAAATGACACAAACACCACTTTTGCTCCGAAGACCTTGGCCCGGCCAACCACAAGGAGGCAGGAAGTACAATCCTGTAATAGCTCAGAAAGTGGAGAGCCAGATTATTTAGTGACAAAACTAATAACTACCCCATTTTTAACAAAGTTTTTCATTCTTTCATTGAAATGTTGCTATCTTATAGCTTTTTAAAATATTTTCCCCAAATAAGTTATGAGAGAAAGGGAAAGGGATTTTTGTGATGGCATAATAGAGTGAAGGTATTGTTTCTTTTTCACAGTATTTAGACCTCTTTCAAAAGTAAGGTTTCTTCTAATATGAATCAAAAGCAATAAAGATGTTAAACACTATGAGAATATGATAGTATCTATTCATTCCCAAAACAAGCCACAGGAGTATAGATAATGACACAATTTTAGAATATAGCCTCATTAATATCAAAGACCAAATTTCTATCAATCTCAATAATGTTAAGTGATGAAGATTCATTTTTCATTTAAGTATTTTCTTATTTATAGATCATATAAGTTTCTAAACACAATCTGGTCATATCTTCTTCCAAATGCTCTTTACTACTAAAACTAATTCACAAAAGACTATTCTGCCTTTAGGAACAGAACAGACTCTTGGTTGTTCCCATCAGACTTTAGGGTAAAAATTGTTTCCCTTATTTTACCTGTTGGTAAAAATTCAATGAGATAGCAAAGTTTGCTCCACAGAGGAATGGTCAGTCCTCTCGGCTCTTTCCCTACATCACCATTTCCTTTCTCTAAACCCTCTTGGCTTTAAAATAGCTTATAATAGTCTAAGAGTAGTGGCTAAGTGTTGGCTTGAACCCATTCAATTACAGAAGCCATTACTTTGAAATTTAGAGTTAACCATAACTCTAACTCCAATCCCAAGAACCACAGTCTTCTTGTATGAATCATCTCCTCCCAAGGCACAATCCAAAGGCTTTCTCTTTGCAACATCAGAAGAGTCTACTTCTTTGGTTATGAGCTGTCATAGCAATCTCAACTCTTATTCATTTTCCCTAATCCTTTATTCAGATGTAAGGTTTCAATGCTTCCCTTCCATCACCTCAACATTATTCCACTTTACATAAACTATTATTTTAAGTAAACAAAGTTCAGAACTAAAAAACTCATACCTTAATCTTAATGAAAAAAATTGAAAATAGTTCAAAATAGAAACCTTTGGTTTTGAATTTGGAGATACTTTCTTTGACAAAGTGTTGAGGATTTTTTTGTTAACATATCATTTCCATTTCAATATCAGAGAATTTAAGGCTAGGAAATATACTGGAAGGGGAAAAACTATGACAATTTTGTGCAGTAACACTACCACCTTGCATTTGTGTGTTAGTATCTTCAATGAACAATGCTCTTTTGACATATTTTAAAGGGCAAGATATTTGCATTTTCTGAATGTGAAAGGCTATTTTCTTTCTTTTGACTTCTCTAAGTCTTATTACGTTTTAAAGAGGAGATACGATGACTGAGAATTACTTTAATGTGAGTACTGATAATCTAAGTAGTCATTATCTAGAAAAAGAGGTGTCAAAAAAGTCCCACTCACTTGTTTTGATTCTTTTCACTAAAAGTATTAAATAGATTGAAGACTTTACTATAATTTTATCTGGTTGGCTTTTATCTACCAACAAATTTGTTCTTCGGTCACCTTTCAATTCAATGTATAAGAAGAAAGTGCCTATTATGTGCAAAGCACTGTGCTATACATAAAGGAGTATCTAACAATGGAATTCCTGAACCCAAGAGATTTATAATCAGATAGAGTTATTAAGGATGTGCATGTAAACAAATAGCCATGGTGCAAAGAAGCATGCAACACAACCACTGATGCCACTGGTGCTAGCACATAGAGATGGGTCCCAGCTGGGAACTCGGGGACAGGTTAAGAAAGAGTTGGTATATGACTTTATGATTGGACTTAAAGTTGGTATTTAAAGTATGGGTAAAATTTTAAGAGACAGGAATGGGAAAGAAGAACACTCTGAAAGAAGAAAATATCATAGAAGGAATGCATCTGGGAAAATTCAAGAAGTCTTGATTGGCTGTAGCATTAGACTCATCAAAGAAGGAATTGGAAATAAAATGCAAACTGTAGCATCTCAAAGTCATATAATGTTCAAGATAGAAGGGATTTTTCTTTGCATTACATTCATCTGTTTACATGCCCATGTAACTCCACCAGATTATAAACTTTCTGGGGTCAGGGATCCCATTATGGGCTTCTCCATAATGTAGAGCACAGTACATTGCACATAATAGGAACTTTCAAGTAAATCGTAACTTTTTTGTAAACCTCTATTTCCATTTGATATCAATTAGAGGCAGAATTAGGGATAGAATCTTGTCTTGACAACAACTCCATTTATTTTGCTGCAGACCACAGAGAATCTTGAATTTCAAACTACAATTCCTGAGTTTATTCTGGGAGACTGACAATCTGCAACAGCTTTCGGCATAGTTAGTGATTTTTCCTATTGCTATTATGGCAGTGCTAGCAATAGTCCAAGGTCACACAGTAAAAGTCCAGTACTTTTTGCAATACACAGTCATCCGAAGCAAATTGCCACCAGCAAAATCCAAAGGGAGAAAGAGAGCTGTAGACAGTCAGACCAAAGGCAATCGGACTGAAAGAAAAAATAAAAAAATAAAATAAAAGAGAGAACAAAAAAAAAAAATACAAAAGCAGAATCAAGTCCACCATCACTGAGAGGCACTTCGCATAGGTGCACAGAGCCAGCAGGTACCTTATTAAATCCTGGGGATAACTGTGCATTGAAGTTCATTATCAATAACAGTGAATCACCTCGAGAAGTATAAAATTTTATTCAAATTAACTTTTACAAAGAGGGAAGGGAAATGAGCAATTCACATAAGGCAGACTTCCCTCTCATAAACAAAAACAGAAGAATTTAGAACTTAAGGTAGTAACCCATTAGATCTAAAGATGACAAATACTTGACAATAATATCCCTTTGTTACCTGGTAGTCTTTCTGGGCATTTCTCTCATGTGGGGAGTTACCCTCATGATACCCACTACATGATGATTATTCACTCAGTTCTAGACACTTGCTTCTGTCTAATTTGATTATGTTGTTCAATTTCTATTGACAGCTTCAAATGTAATTTGGATGCAAATAGCTTGAGTGAGAAAGTTACTCAACAAATTCATCTATGAAATATACATACACATGAGAAACAATGATCACCTCTTTCTTTTTCCAACCCTGACACCTAAATTTTAGCTTTCAGAAGACAAATGTTAAATCATCTCCCTAAGTTCTGGTTGGTTTAATTAAGTTTGTGTATTTATTTGGGTCCATAGGGGAATGAGGCCAATACACGCTTAAATTTCATAGGACAACTTGTTCGTTTTGTTCTTATACTTCAGGACAATACCACAAAAGAATCAGTAATATTGACTCTAACTGAAAAAGCAGGTGTCCTTTACATCTGCTCTAAGAGCTTTTGCCTGCTGTCCCCAAATCACTGAGTCCTGCTACCACTAAGTTATATCCCCTTTTTTCATTCTCCTAATGCTAAATCATGTTCTTAAATTCAAAACCAAAGAAACAAATCAAAGAAAAAACTTTAACCACTCTTACCTCTTAAAATTGCACAATCTCTGTTTTCCCGGACAGGCTTTGCCTGTCTGGTATTTTAGTTGCAGTAATGTCACTTTTCAACAGTTGTTTCTCTGTAGAAACTCACAGTCAGCTAAACCTGTATTTCTGCTCACTTTGACAAGAACTCTCTCCACTTTGGTCTTCAAAAACACAACTCTCCATTTTCCAGCAAGCTTGAAGAACGAACACCCAGCAAGCTCTTTAAAACAGCCAGGTAAAAGTAGAATAACCATTCTCATCTTCTAAACACTTTCAGAAGTTTATCACTGTTGTTGAAATAGCTTTTCCTTCACAGCTACTGAAATTTGTGGCAGCATCTCTTTGTCGACAGGCCTATAGATGCATTTCTGTAGTACAATTACTCCCAAAGTCACCATCCCCGCCATCGTTTTCAAGGCTCCCCATTACAAAACAATTCAGGTCCTACCTTCCTGCAATAGCCTAGCCAGTGATCTTCAAGTTCAGTCACCTCTTGTTTGGAAAAGCCAAAAGTTCATATTTTGAGGGCCATTCTGGGGGGTGTTTTCACAAAGCAGGAGGTTGGTCTCTATACTATCCTTTGTGGGAAGAAACTTACAGATGCCAGCCTACTCCATGCTGCTGGCATAAGAGCTGTGCAATACTGATAAAGTAAGATTTCACCCTGGCCATCTGTTCCCTAAGCTGAAAGTCCATTTCTCCCTCCTGCATCCATTTGCTATTGCTTAAAGTGCTCTTCCATATAGTTAGGTATTGCACACTCTGAATATTAGCAGAAGTTAATTTTATTTATTTTTTACTTGGAATATAAATGTTCAAGCTCAATTGTCAAATTAATAAAGTCACATGCAAACTAGAAGGTCCCCATATTAATTGGAAAAAGACCAAAAACAATTTCTTACCATTCGCAGCACAGGTGCAATAACATCCCCCTCAGCAGAGAGAAAATCCCATTACTGACTGAAATTGTTTAAAATTCTACATGCCTACATACATAACAGACAGTTATTTCAAGGGAGGGGTTAAGGTACTAAACATTGCCTGTGGCATGATGCTAGGGAGAAACCCAATGGTAAATACATATTTCCTGAGAGGAAAGCAAATACAAAAAAAACTGAAATAAACTAAAAGGTGTTTTTCCATTATAGTACCATGACAATACCATCCCTTTCTACCTACAGTACAACAAACAGTCATTCTCTACTGAAATCCTTCCATCCATTCATTCACTCAACGAGTGTGAACTGGACAGTTACCATGTGCTAGATATTATGGTGAACCTGAGAGATAAATTGGTGAAGACTATTGTTTCAGATTTCTGGCTGCCTAAGCAAAGACAGTGCAATGGGTTTGCTCAAACAAAGGAAATTTATTGGCTCACGGCTTTGAGGTGAGGAGAAGTGCAAAACCAATGGGTCAGCAAGGCAATTGTTTCTCCCAGAAGATTCTGGCATTCTGGAGCTGGCCGCTGGTGGTCCTTGGTCCTTGGCTTTTCTGTCACATGGAGGCCTCTCTGGGTTCTGCCTGATCTTCCAGGTTATGTTGGCTTTCAGCTTCTGGCTGCTCCCTCTAGCTTTCTCTCTCTTTCTCTCTCGGTGACCTTTCCTGTAAGGGCTTCAGCAATAGGATTAAGACCCATCCTGATTCCATTGGGCCACATCTTAATGAAGTAACCCCATCGTATGGACCTATTTACAAGGGTTCACATCCACATGATGGATTAAGTTTTAGAACATGTTTTTCTGGGGTACATAGCTCCAAACCATCACAGCTACCAACACAATGCCTGCCCACATAGAGATGGCAATAGGTTTTGAACTAAAGTAATAGGCAATTTATAATGCTAACTATTACTTCAGTTCAACTGAACAGACTCTGAAGGAACTTAAATTTAAAGGATAGGCAGGGAAATGAAATTGAAAATTGTGACAAGGAACGAGAAGAGGAAAAAAAGCCCAGAGGAACTAGTGATCAACTTCCATACCTATGTACAAGATTTCAGATAAGCTGCAAAAACACATACTGCAATGAATTCATAGGAAATTAAAGAAAATATTACAATAGCAAATTAAAATGAATAATTAACCAAGAAAAGATAGGGCAAATATCAATACCAAGAACTATAGCTTGGAGAGTTTAATGTCCAGGTACAGGAATATGGACCTTAAGGCCCCACATAAAACTGCAATACTCAAAAATGAAGCACCATTTGTAAAGGTAGGCTGGAAAAGTTCCACCCAGCAACAAAGGGAATAGATGAAGTTATCTGTCTATTTGAATCATAGTTCTGAGCAGCAAGAAAAAAAGTAATTGATAACCATCTCTGAAAAAAATGTAACTGTAGTCATTTTTTCACAAATCTGTGGTTTAAATGACACTGCTCATACAGAGAAGGTAGTGCATGGTATCTTGAAGAAATAAATGCAAATCCTCTTTGAAGAAAAGGATCCTCAACTCAGGTTCCTTATGATTCCCATAGATTAATTTTAGCCAAAAATTTGTTCCCATTAAAACAATGAACATAAACTCAAGAAAACAAGTGATCGTGAGAAAAGAGTCAGGAGGAAAATAAATATAGAGAACAAGACTTAAGATATCAGAACTAACAGATACAATTTAAAACAACTATGAATGAGACATCTAAAAAAAAAGATGGGATTAGAACTTGAGAAAGAGTAAGAACTATCTATTTACATGACTAAATAAATTTGAAAAGAAAAGAAAGCTACATACAATGAGCTGTTTTTCTTCTATTCATCCCTCTAGATCTACTTTTCCACCATTTTCTACCTTGCCCTCTGCACCTTTCATGACTTTTTGCTCCTGATTGGGTTTGGTCAAGCAGGAGCACAGGCAGGAGATTAGAGGGAGACAGGAGAGCGAGTCCAGGAACTTATGCTTTTGGTTCCTTCCCTGTGATCTCTCCCAGAGCTGGCTTTGCCTCTACCCAGGGCTGACCGTGCCACTTGACAGAAGGTCCCACCTCCTGTCAAAGTAGTCTGCTCTACATAACCCTGCCTCCCTTCAGTTTCCGGCAAATTCTCCCTCTCTAACAGTCCATTGCTGCTGAGTTCCTGCAGTCACTGTAGTTCCCTTTTATCCTAACCAGAAAGAAAAGCTGGATCACTACAAAGAAATGGCAATTAGACTAACAGCAAAATTCTTAAAAGCAACAATAGAAACCAAAATACAACATCTTCAAAGTGCTGAGAGAACACTGTCAACTTGGAATTGTATAGCATGATCATTCAATAGCAAGTCCCAAACAAATGCAGTTTAAGATAAACAGAAACCAAGAGTGTTTACTGGCAATAGACTCTCATTACAATACATATGACACTTATAAATAGCTACAGAAAAAAATACTAGAATAAGAGAGTTTCGTAGAGTGACTGATTATAAGATCAATATATCAAAATCATTCATATTTCTAGACAACATTAATAAATAGAAAATGCAATTGAAAAAGAGATACCATTTTAAACAACTACAGTAAAATGAGGTGGCTTAGTATAAGTCTAACAAAAGGTATAGAGGATCTTTAAAGAGAGAATGTTTAAATTGTCTTGAAAGACAGTAAAGAAGAGAGATATATTGTGTTCATGGATACAGGGATTATAATTAATACTATAAGAGGTCAAATTGACCCAAATTGATAAAAGGATTTAATGCAATTCCAATGAAAGGGAAGGATATAGATGGGAGGGAAGGACAGAGGGTGTATGATTATTTTTTTCATATAACATACAGACATTATATGTACGTGTGTGCATTTGTTTATAGATAATATATATATTATACATGTACACATATTATCCAAGATAGTTCACAATCAAAAATTAAATTAAAAGAAAAAGGAAAGCAGATGTGGCTCAGAGGTTGAAAGCTGGTTTCCCACATATGAAGTCCCACTTTCAACCCTCGGCCCCTGGTATCTCAAAAAAGAAAAAAAGAAAAGGCGAACTTGGTATCAAGAAAACCTGGGGGAGAGTGTAAACTACAATGTAAACCATTAACCATTATCCATGTGGTGCAGCAGTGTTCCAAAATGTATTCACCAAATGCAATAAATGTCCCATGATGATGAAAGAGGTTATTGATTTGTGAGGAGTGGGGTGAGGGGGGTGGGGGCTATGTGGGGACCTCTTATATTTTTTGAATGTAACATTTAAAAAAAAGAGAGAGAGAAAAAAGAAAACCAAATGAATAATTTTTTTAAGGAAATAGCAAACACATTTTGATAGTGCCAAAAGGTCTAGTAAAATGATTACAGAAGCTATCTGTTGAATGCAACGACAAAGGGATTTTTGGTGACCTTGGCAAAATCGGTTTGTGTGAAGTCCAGGCAGCAATGAAATGGAAAGGTAATAGGAAGTGTAAAACATCTCTTCCAAAGTGCTTGGCTTTCTCTTGGAAGAGAGATAAGGAGAGTGGAAGGGGAATGTGAGATGGAGAGGGAGTTTTATTCTTTTCAAGTTATGAAAATCTTGGAGCCTGTTCACTAACCACAGAAAGGAGACAGAGGAGATGGAAAGGGGAATATACAGGAGACAAGTAATAATGGCCATGTAGAAATCTCTGAGACTTCTGGAGGAAATAGGATTGAGGGCAGAGATAAGGGGTTTAACTTGGACAGACAGGAAGGAGGAGAGAATGGTGTTAAGATGCATTAGTGTAGTAGATTTGGTGGTGAGTTATTAAAGGAATCTCTTTTGTTGGCTTCTACTTTTCCTAGAAACTAAGAGAAAGGGCCTAAGATATATCCTCCAATAACACCATTTTCAGGTGCCCAACTTTAATGCTGGTAAATCAAGTAGTAAATACAAAAAAAGGCTGGGTGAGCAGGAAAATGTCTTCACAGAGATATGTATTCCACCAGATCTAAGACACAAATGCTTGGTGGTTCCATGTAACAATCAGAGTCCTCAAACTTATGCCAAAGATATGGCTTCACATGAGTGGCTCTATCTGATCCTACAAAGGTTTGTAGAAAGACAAGATATAAGGGAAAATAAGCAGCATAAGGCTGTGTAGCTCAGAGTACTGTTGAGCAAAGGAATTGTGAGTTGTCTGCTTTTGCATATTAAAGCATTAATCTCCCCACGGGGGAGCAGCTCCAATAATTTCTCTGCAAATGTCTTCTACAAGGATTCACAAGAGTGAGGAAAGACTCCTCACTATCCATTAATTTAAAGAACGTGGTACATACAGAACCCCTTGTGCTTTCAATGAATTATGATCAGGCTATAAACACCAAATCCTCCAGTGTTTTTCAAAAAGCATTTTCCTCTTCCCAAGATTAAGCTTCTCTGTTGAGATGATGCGCAAATGAACCTCACCAGAGAGACCAACAAATAAATCTGAAATGGTCACGCAATGCTAGTTCACAATACTGTCTTCCATTAAAGGATAGAGAATTCTCAGTAAGATATTTAATCCATGCTTATCTTAATGAAGAGTTACCACTCAAGGTGTGCTCATTTTCTTCAAATATATTGTTCTTCCAGTGTACATAAAATCACACAGTATCTGTACTATAAGTAGCTATGGCACAAATAAACCTTAGCAGCAATGGTACCATACGGTATAAACAAATCCTTCCTAAAAATAAAATATATTTTGTGCTCAAGATATATCTTCAAAGACAGCAGGAGGGAAAAACAATCTAGCAAGTACAGTGGTTTTTATACGTTTAGCTGCCAACTTCTATAGACAGCTTTAACCAGTGGATTTTACAGAGGCTAACATTTATTTCTATTTAATGTGAGATGTTTTGAGTAGAAAATTCAGCGAGGAGTAAAATTTTTAAATGTACCCAATGCACATAAAATGACCATGTAAATGACGCATTCGGGATTCCACAGCTCTCATTAAAAAGGCAGCAGATGCTTCTGTCTACCTATGACATTTTTTTTAAGCCATGAAACAATTTTTTGGCTAGTATGTCTAAAGTGCATGATTAAAGGATTCAAGTGCTTGGTAATTTTATGTTCATAATCATCATAGGGTCTCCAGAGATCATGTATATATTTAATAGATTTATCCAATCAGAGCTAAACAACCATTTTCTCTATTAATGGTAAAGGGAAGGATCTTACAGATGCCTAATTTGTTTTGATCCAGCATCCTTATTGGATTGCAGACATCACCTTCACCCTTCGTGAACAAAACAGGGAGCACTTACCTTGCCCCAGTCACCATGGTTGCAAACAACCTCTAGATGACAATAATTTTCCTTTCTCCTCAATTAAAGGCCAAGTGGAGAGCCCCGAACGTCAAGTTGGCAAGAATGTGAACCTCTTTCTCACTTCCGTTGAGATTCTAAGAGGCAAATTGCAAGGGTAGGTCCTGAGTGATGCTTGAGAAATTTGCTCAGAATCCCAGACCCACCGGTTCCTAAATGTATAACTAGCGCGCATTGCATTCCCTCTCTGTTGTCTCTGTTTTCACATTTGCAATAAAACAGGGATAACAGCAGTACCTACCTATCACAGTTACGAGGAGTTAAAGAGTTCATGTCAGTATAGCACTTAATAGTGTTCAATAAAATTTGCTATTGTTGTGTTTTTTATCAAAATGAGCAGGTATGTGAGTTCTCATGAGAATATAATTTTCCTCCATTTACCTCAACCTTATTTTTTGGTTCTCATAAATAAGACAGGGGTGATAAAGAGCTCTACAAATTGCTCAACCTCAGAAAGACAAAATTGGACCCCAGTTATACAAATAGTATGTAATTGTTTCCTAAAGTACATCTGCCGAAGTGAGATAAACAGTCTACTGGGCATATTCCAACAGGCTCTGATGCAGCAAAAATCCTCAAGAAGAGGAGACTATATTCAAGGCAATGTGCTTAGCAAGGATCTGACACTTATCTAGCCCTCCACGAATGTTAATTCCCTTCCCATTTCCTTTTGCTGTCTCTCACCAACTCTCACAAACACATGAAGAAGCAAACATATGCACACATTCACATCCATTGACTTTCCAAAAGAACAGGTTCTTCTCTGTAATAGCAAGAGCTTTATTAATAAATCAAAATTCTCTATACCTTTATCAAAAAGAGAACCATTGTAGATGAAACCCTTTATTAAAAGATTGCCTGTTCTTTTCAAACTCTAACACCTTAATATGTGAACTAATCTTAAAAATTACAGTGATTTTCTCTGGTAATATGAGACTCATCATGTTGTTATTTATTTATTTTTTTAAAAAGACAACCATTTCTGAGACCTGCTATGTGCCAGGTATTCTATTGGGCACTGGGCACAAAAGATGTATTAGATTCCCCCATCCTCAAGGAGTTGTCAATCCAGAGGAAGAAACCAATAATTAAGGTGATCTTCATTCAAAGAATGTGTTACAAAGGAGACATTTACATGGGACTTGGAAGGGGGAAGAAACTTTATCAGGCAAAAAGTTGGGAAATCCAGTAAGCAAAAATAAAGCCATATAGTGATTCAAGGTCTATATAGTTGGGCCTGGAAACCTTAGCCAGGAAGCAGAGGGACTTATCATTAGATTTGTATTTTAAACGAGTGAAAGACACATGAAGAAGAGGTTGGTAGCAGGGAAATCATTGAGCGATGCCATAACCACCACAGAAAAGAAAACTAGATCATATTATAAAATGTTCTGGATATTATTCTGTAGCCACTGAAGAGCCTTTTAAGATTCTTGTATAGACAAGTGATAGGACCAATTCTGTGTTTTCAAAAGAATATTCTAATAAAGGAGGAAGTAAGTGGAGATTTCAGGGAAGAGTTGTAAAAATTCTATAACTTATCATTTCTTGCTTATGTGAATCAGGGTTTTCATAGTCTTAAAAAATAAAAAATAAATTGGATGTTGGAGCTGTTATAATTGTACAACAGTTAACTATAAGTTGAATTTTACATTTTCGTTATCAGCTATGGAACCTCCTTGTTCACATTGATTGACCTTATCAATCAGCATATTTTTAAATTGTGAACTTATCAAATATATATATGATACTGAAATATTGTCTTTATATCTATTTGACATACTGAGTCTCCATTTAAAATTCTACTGTCAAAAGTTGAGAAAATACTATATCAAATAACTATTGTCTCAATTCTTCATTTCTTCTTCATAAGAGTAAAAAGTATTACTCATAGTAATAAAATAGCTTGAAGATTTACTATTCAACGAAGATTCGCTATAATCTGATGCTGTTTTTGACATCCCTTATTATACCTCATCTTCATAATATCTTTGCAAGGTGGGTGTTATATTAAACCAATTTAAAGATAAGAAGACTGTGACCTAAAATTTTTTAGACTGGACTCTAGTAGAGTATTTTCTTAAAAAAATGTCTTGGCTCTGCCCACAGATAACTCCTTAGCCCTCCTTCATGTGGCAATAGAAAATGACTATCTTTTTGGATGAGAATTTTTCTTAGGTTCGAAAATTTCTTGAAAGAATGTCAAGTCTATTATTCTTTTTAAAATCATGGTTTAGACCTTAGCCAGCTGAGGATTATATTCAAGCATAAGCATTTTGCCATAAAACAACATTAAAATACATGCTAGTCACATTTTACTGGTGTCTTGTTTTACATGACTCTATGCATAAAGGTTAGTTTAAGTAATATGTAATTCATTTGGCTTTCCTAATTCAGAAAACACAATCTCAAGTGTCTGCAAGTCCAGGCAAGTAACATGGGTAAGTAAAGTAGGTCAGGTGAAAGACAACAGGGAGTGGTAGGGTCTGTGATGACCTAAATAGTACATACACTGTCTAAAGACAGGAAATCAAAATTTTTTTTAAGTTTGTAACACCTGCTCTATGAATAGTAGCTAGATGAATTTATTATTATCATTATTTAAATTTATTGAAATATATCACTCATACATAAACATAAATAAACAATAAGTGTATAGTACTAGTTGTGAACTTACAAAACAAACATATATAACATCATACAGGACTCTCTTCCTCACCTTAACACCAATACCTTGCATTGTTGTTAAACATTTTTAAATAATGATTAAAGAGCACTAACAAAATATTACTACTAACCAAAGTATTTTCCCCCAACCCATTCTATTATTATTATCTTTATATCATTTATATATGAACATATGTAAACAATAAGTGTTTAGTAAAAGTTGTGAACTTACAAAGCAAACATGCATAACATCATACAGGGATCCCATATATCAACCCTCCACCAACACCTTCCATTGTGAGACATTTGTTACAAATTATGAAAGAATATTGTAAAATTCTTACAACTAATTATAGTCCTTATCTTACATTTGGTGTATTCTTCCCCCAACCTACCTATTATTATTTTTTAAAATATACTTTTATGGCAGGCATTGTAAACTTATAAAACAATCATGCACATGTGTAGAATTCCTAAACAACACCCCTCTATCAACACACCACACTGTGGTGGAACATTTTTTACAGATAAGATAATATCATCTGATTGTTACCATGTCCATAGTGTACATTTGGCACCCATTTTCCATACTGCTCCATTATCAACACAGTACATCTTTGGTTGAGATGCAAGAATATTACATTATTACTGCAAACCACAGTCCACAGGTCATTCAATTAGTATTTTTCCCATGCTTATCCACAATCCCACCACCCTGCAATAGTGATGTACATTTGCTCTAGCTCACAAAGGACACTTTTGCATCTGTACCATCAACCACAATTCTCATCCACCTCTTGGTTTACTGTGCTATTCAGTTCCTAGATTATTCTCTAGCATTCTGTCAATGGGCATTTACATACCTAGACTACCATCAGCCACATCCCCATTTATAAACTAGCTGTTACTCAATATGTGTTACCATCACTCTATACATTTCCACACTTTTACAGTAAAGCTGTAAAACTTCTACATACACTAAACATCAGTAGTCCATCTCAGTCCTCCTCCTATCCCCTTTAAGAATCCACCGAGTCTTGAAGATATTTTCCTACAATTTCTTCTAGAAGCTTTATGGTTCTTGCTTTTATTTTTAAGTTTTTGATCCATTTTTGAGTTAATTTTTGGATAAGGTGTGAGATAGGGGTCCTCTTTCTTTCTTTCTACTCTGGATATCCAGTTCTTTCAGCACCATTTGTTGAATGGACTGTTCTACCCTAGCTGTGTGGGTTTGATAGGCTAGTCAAAAATCACTTTTTGATTTACATACATGTGAGGGTCTGTTTCTGAGCCATCAATTTGATCATACATGTGAGGGTCTGTTTCTGAACCATCAATTTGGTTCCATTGGTCTATGTGTCTGTCTTTATGCCACAATGTTTTTACCACTATAGCTAGGTAATGATTTAAAATCTGGAAATGAGAGTTTGCTTTTCCTTTTTAAGATGTTCCTGGCTATTCAGGATCCCAAACCCTTCAAAATAATTTTGATAATCATGTTTTTAATTTATTTTTTAAATGCTGGTGGAATTTTTTATCAGGATTGATTGAATCTGTATATCAATTTGAGTAGAACTGACATCTTAATGACATTCAGTCTTCCAATTCATGAGCATGAAGTGTTCTTCCAGGTATTTAGGCCTTTTTTAATTTCTTTTAACATTGAGTTGCAGTTTTCTGAATACAAGTGCTTTACATCATTGGTTAAGTTTATTCCTGACTATTTGAGTTTTATCCATCATATTTTATTTTCACCACTCTTTTGACACTTTCACCACTCTTTTGACACTTTTGATACTTTTATTGATATAACCTTCATGTCTAGACTCTCTTCCAGGTCTCTCTCTCTAGTCTTTTCTTTTTAGGCTCTAGCACACCCTTTTGTATTTCCTGAAAATCTGATCTCTTGGTTAGAAATTCTCTCAGTTTCTGTTTATCTGTGAATATTCTAAGCTCGCCCTCACTTTTGAAAAACAATCTTGCTGGATATGATTCTTGGCTGGAAGTTTTTCTCTTGTAGTATCTTAAATATATCAGACCACTGCCTTCTTGCCTCCATGGTTTCTGGTGAGAAATTAGCACTTAATCTTATTGGATATCCCTTATATGTTATGCATTGCTTTTCATTTGCTGTTCTCAGAATTGTCTCTTTGGCATTTGACATTCTGCTTAGTATGTGTCTCAGAGTTGGTCTATTTTGATTTTTTCAGATGGGAGTATGTTGTGCTTCTTGGGCTTGGATATCTATGTCCTTTAATAGGGTCAGAAAATGTTCTACCATTATTTCTTCAAATATTCCTTCTACCCCTTTTCCCTTCTCCTTCTGGGACACCCATGACATGTATGTTTCCACATCTTTTGCTGTCATTTATTTCTCTGAGACCTTGTTCAATTTCTTCCATTCTTTTCTTCATCTGTTCTTCTGTCTGTTCACTTTCAGAGACCATTTCTTCAAGCTCACAAATCCTTTCTTCTGCCTCCTCAAATTTGCTATTATATATTCCAATGCTTTTAAAAAATTTCATTTATTGCCCTTTTTGTTTCCATAAGAGCTGATATTTTCTATGTATATTTCAAATTCTTCTTTGTGCTCATCCAATGTCTTCTTAATATCCTTAATCTCTTTAGCCATCTCATTGAATTTATTATGAAGATTTGTTTGAACATCTATGATTAGTTTTCTCAACTCCTTTATTCCTCTGGAGGCTTGCCTTGTTCCTTTAACTGGGCCATAGATTCCTGTTTCTTGGTGTGGATTGTAATTTTTTGTCGGTGTCTTGGCATCTGGACACCAATAATTACTAGAGTATTTATTCTGGGTGAAGTTTTCTCTTTAGTTTAGGGCTTCCTGCCCTTTCTCCCTTGCTGGTTGTATAGTAGGTGCCAAGGATGTAGTTGGTGCTATAAGCTGTGGAGGTTCAAGTTGCCCTCATTGCCCCAGGGAGTGATGATACTTCTCCCAACTTTCTCCTTTGCCAGGGGTAGGGACAGAGTCACAGCTGTGTTTAATAATCCAAGTCATACAGACCTAGACTGCAGTTGCCCAGAGGGACTTATGAGGCTTCTTACCTCTTTCTCCCCTGCCTGGGGTGGGGATGGAGCTGCAGGTATGGGCAGCAATCTGTGCCATGCAGGTCCAAGATGACTGCAGTTGTCCCAGTAGACTTCCAATTATTCAGTCTGTGCCAGCCAAATGTACCTGCAGTTACCTGGATAAGCTGGTACAGGGTCTGCCAGCCTCCTTCCTGCCAGAGTTGGGGCTGAAGCTTAGGGGAGGGCTACAGGCTGATCTGGGTGAAAGAAACCAGTTCCTATGGTCACTGTGATGTCCAGCCAGCTGGGGTTCCCCTCATGCTTGGGGCAGAGTCAAAATGATGGCAATCGGCCTCTTTCTCACTTGGACTGGTTCATACTTTAGCCGTTCTTAGGGTTATACTTTCATCAGCCAAATTTACTAATCAGTAGCTGAAACTGGTGGCCAACCATCTCCTCCTCCCTGTTTTTGGGAAATGGAGCTTCCAATTCCAGCCACAAAATAGTTCCACAGGGGCTTGCACTGAGGTAGGATGATCATCAGCCTCTGCGGCTTAGCTGGTAATTTCCCACTTTTTTTTTCCTCACCCACTTCTGCTATGGCATTATGCTCTTGTCCTATGTTGAAGGACACCATGACAAAAATGCCCTACAACTCTTCATAGCACATTACTCAACATCCCTCTTGTGAAAACTGAAAACACTTGCAAGAAATTTCATTTTGATCTAAATTTTAAAAAGAAGTTCTTCTGACAAGCTAATGTGAATGTGAGACAATTTTTTTTTCTTTTTGTTTTGGCAACAGGAGCTCAGAACCAAATGTAGAGTCCAATTTACAACTCTCCAGGATCTGATAGCCATAAACACGTGTGCTCTCTTTTTCTCAAATTATGTAATATAGATGATTTTTCTTCTCTTTATTTTTGTATTGTTTTATTGTATTGTTTATATTATTCTAAACCAATTCAAATTCTTTTGAAGTAAGGTGGGAATAAATAAGAAATCTATGTGAAAGCTGCTGAGATGTGGTGACTAAGTAAATGAAGAGAAACATTAGAAAAAACATTTGAACAATTTTCATAGATTCCAAGTCTACAGTTTAACTCAGGGGCAAACAAACTATGGCCCATGGGCCAAATACAGATCACCACCTATTTTTGTAAATAAACATTTACTGGCACAGAGACCTACTCATTCATTTATGTATTTTCTCTGGCAGGTTTCAAACACAAAGGAAGAGTTGAGTTGTTGTTACACCCTAAAGTGGCCCTTTACAGAAATTGACAGTGACCCCTGGTCTAGCTAATGGCTAAACTCCAGGACTAGCCTTTTGGTCACTATGTTCTCCCAAAAAGAGAAATCAGAGCCCATATAATCACACAGGAAGCCCATATACATTTTTAAACAACTTCATATATGATACCATGGAGTCAATTGATTGTATTTGTAATACAAATTTGTAACTGACATGGGTAAATTAGGATAAATGTATCTCTTTATTAAATATACTCACCTACCCCACCCCTGCCCAAGATGAATTTATATAGTTTTCTTGATTACACTATTGACTTCTTAAATGATTATTCTAAGTTGAAGTTAGAATAATAAGTATATTAATGATTGTCAACATAACTATGATATATTTATAGTATATTTTATGTTATTTTTGTGTGCATTCACATTTAATTTTCCCTAGAATTTTTTCTATAGTTATTATTATCTCTATTTAATAAATGAGAAAACTGAGGCTCAGGAAGGTCACAGTGATTTTCCCCAAAATCATTATCATCTCTATTTGGAAGAACAAGACCTATTTCAGGTCTTTGAAATAAATGCCATGGCCTTTTGATGCCCCATATTTATATCCAATGTTAAAATGTGTGTAACCAGAATCAAAAACAAAGGAAAATTGCCATTCTTGTTTGGATGAATCCAAGGGCTCTTCCATAGTCAGCCCAACCTCAATAGATAGCTCACCCACACTGTCTGGTGGAACCTTGTAACATAAAATAATTGCTACCATCTTATCCAACATCACTGGATCTGGGTAGTGATTTTGAACATCCCAATATATTTTTCTAGCTAGAGTACCACAGACCTTGCCCTGGTTAGTATTTGTATTATCAAATTTAATTTTAAAGGGCTGCTGTAGTCATAGCCAAACTTCAAAAACATTTTTATATTGCTTTTGAGCTGCTGTAAAAGCTCAGTATCTTTAGATGTGGTTTTACCATAAGCCACCTCAAATCATTTTTTAAAGTATGCAGGGAATAAATTATGAATAAATAAGCGTAAGCACATAAATAAACAATACCCAGTTTCTCACAGCAAAGTACAACTTAAGTCCAGATTTTATAAAATCTCAGAGGTAATTACTATTTGTAGAATTTTCAAGTAACTCATATACCAAAACCTGTCTTTCTAGTGACTAGAAAAGATTATTTTAAATAGCTATCTCTCTTTTTCCAGAGTGTTTGTGAAGATAAAATGACAAACCATCCCTGTTGGCCTAAGTATCTCTTGGTTTTGATACTGAAACTCCTCAATCTGGAGCAAACTGAGATGCTAGGCAACCTAAAATACAGAATGCAAATAATTAAACCAGAGGTCCTTGAAGTTCCCTTCTCAAACTAAGACTTTATTTTCTCAGTGAAATTCATCATTTTTCCTCATAATTAATGGTTATGTGGACCAATGTGCTGGAAGAAGCGACCACTATAGATATATGAGCCTGTTTGAGTTAGAATATGAGTTAAATGTTGCATGATTCAGAATCTCATTGCAATTTCTTTGCTCCACACTATCTACACTGGTCTCTGTTTTCTCTCTCATATACTCTATTTCAGCATCATATCACCCAAGTGATTTTGACAGGGAAATTTAAACAAATGGGAGAAAACTCCCTTGAGGTTTTGAGGAGATTTTTATCACCATCACTGCTGGCGCATTATTGCTTCCAGCATTCAACCAGAAAGAAACATATAAACTTAAAGCAGGGAAATTAGAAAATGTTAACAGAGGCAAATGATAAGCTTTTTGCTTGTTTCCATTTGCTATTGAGTTAAATTATCTGATCTATGAAAGGGAAAGGGAATGGTAGTAGAATATGACTTGCTGACCCATAAAGGGAAGCCCTTATGGCTCGAGGCAGGGTGGCAAACATGGTTCTTCCCAGCTCCATTGCTGGTAGCTGGTATGTAACTTACATGTCACAATTCTACTACACAGAAGAACTGCCCTTGAAAACAACAAACTAGAGTTAGAGGTACAGATGAGTACATTATGAAGACACTACACCCAATACTTCTCACTTATCTGCAGCTTCCTGAAACATTTGGCCAACTCAGAGTACCAGCAGAGGTAGGACCCACTATCCTGAGCTAATCCTCAACTTTAGGAAAATTTAGAGGCCCCATGATAATAAAGGCATAACTTTCTTTCCTACATGATCACAATAGGCAAATTGTTTTGTAAACTAGTATCAAAAAGGAGAGTCTACGGTTACGTACTATTTAAGAAAGATATGAACAAAATGTGTGTATGACATAACCAAAAAGTCTCATATTTCTTGACTATTTTCATTTAAATAAATTGCTATCCCTGGAGTATAGGACCAAATAGACAAGCTATAGCTTTCATCAGATTTGCCCACAGAAAACCAAATATCAAACTGAGCAATGTTTGCTGTACAAAATAATACATATTTTTGGACAATTTTATGATACTTCAGTGAGTTGCTTAAGAAGTTGAACTATTATTCAAATTGATGATTTAAATATTTGTACTGAATATATCTGCTTAGGATAATTTAAGTAAAATAATTTAAAACAAATATATGATTAGGGCAAGGTTGCTGCACAATAATGAGAAAGAGAAGCTTCCAGGTTTCATGTGCTCCTCTCTGGAGGACTATGAGATGCCATTAGGCCAAAACTGAACAAACGAAGGTAATGTGGGCCTGTGGTACTTAGAAAGTAGGACACGCTGCATAATTCCTCGGTCAGTTTGAAGAATGAATCACAAAGGAAAACACTTAGGCAAAATGATGGATGTCTTACCTATTTACATATGCAATGAAATGTTCATTAAAATCCAAAAATATTTAGGGGTAGCTTAAAATTTTTTCAAAAAATTATCTAGAAGAATTATCAGTGAAAAAGTCTTAACATGTACACACAGACACATACTCAAACACAGAAAATAAACAAGAAAGAAGAATCAACCTCAAAAGATATTAAACAAATAATTACAACATTTAAATTTGTGTGCTATTAATAAAAGAATTGAAAAACTAAAACAAAATGAGTATATCAGAACTAGAAAACCATTATTGTCAGAGTGTATGTGCATGTGTGTGCCTCCCTAGAAAGAAATATATGGGGAAGCAGATAAAGCTCAAGAGGTTGAGGGCCTGCTTCCTGTGTATGAGGTCCCAGGTTCAATGTGATAGAATCCCAAATAAATGGAAATAAATGGTAAACGGATGGATCATTCAAAAATTTCTGCTGGAATATGCTTAACTATAATTTAATCATTATCTCCTACTACACAAGTAAGAACAACAAAATGTTGGTAGACTAGGGAGAAAAAAATCATTAAAGAATTAGATGTAAATTATATAAAGGAAAAAATAAGTGATTTCAAATCAAATACGATTGGTATAGTTTTAGGATGCAATTTTAGCCCCATGGTAATTGCAAAGAAAATATATGAAAAATACATACAGAAAGAAATGTTATAATACAAAAAATCAAATAAATATGAAAGTAGGCATTAATGGAAGAATTAAGAGACAAAGAAGGTGAAAGACTTTAAAAAGACCACATAGCAAAAGGGCAGAATAAAACCCTGCATTATTGGTAATTATTTTATTTTATTTTATTTTATTTTATTTTTGGTAATTACTTTAAAGGTAAATGAATTGAACTCTCCAATCAAAAGGCAGAGATGGATAGAATGGATGAAATATTATGACCCAGCTATATGCTGTTACCAAGAAACTCATCTTAAATTCAAAGACACAAGAAAGTTGAAAGTATAAGAATGTAAAAAATATTCAATTCAACAAGATGACGTAACTATTGTAAATATTTATGCACCCAACAGAAAAGCCACCAAATGTAGAAGCAAATATTGACAGATTTGAAGGAGGGAATAGAAGGTTCTATATTAATAGTAGGAGACTTCAATATCCCATTTTCAAAAATGGACAGAACATCTCAACAGAAGGATCAGTAAAGAAATAGAATACTTGAACAACACTATAAACCACCTAGACCTAAAAAACATGTACAAAACATTTCACTCAAAAGCAATAGAATGCATATTCTTCTCTAGCATACATACATCATTCTTCAGGATAGATCATATGTTGGGGCACAAAACAAATCTCAATAAATTTTAAAATATTGAAATCATTCAATGTATCTTCTCTGACCACACTGGAATGAAGCTAGATATCAAGAACAGAGGGAGAACTGGGAAATTCACAGACATGTAGAAATTAAACAATTAATATGATTAAGAAAATCATAGAGTCAGAAACCAAAATACTGGTTTCCAGGGGCAGGATTTGGTTAGAGAAAGGTGAGTTATTGCTTATTTGGAGTAGAATTTCTGTTTGGAGTGATGGAAAAGTTTTGGTTACAGATGGTGGTGATGGTAGCACAACATTGCATATGCAATTAATATCACTGCATTATACATTTGAATGGAGTTGAAAGTGGAAATTTTGGGATGTATACATGTTGCTAGAATTAAAATTTTGAAAGAAAAGCATAGAATTGCCAAAGAGTGGACCCTAATGTAAATTGTGACTATAGTTAGTATATTTATAATAATGTTGTTTCATCAATTGTAACAAAGATAACACATTAATGCAGTGTTAATAACAGGGAAATCCATGTGTGTGAAGGGATATATAGGAACTCTGTATTTTTGACACGATTTTTCTGTATACCTATAATTTCTCTAATAAAAGGAAAACAATAATAGGGGAATATGATACTTTAACCCCTAAGACTTTATAAGTAAAATCAATCTGAGTTCAACATCCAATTCTAGCACTTATCAATTATGTGACCTTGGTTAAGTCTCTAACCTCTCAAAAATGTTTCCTAATCTTTAAAATGGGGTGTATATTTCCTTCCTCTTACAGTTGGTACAAGATTAAATGAGATAATATAGTAGGTCTGGTATGACAAATTGCCTATAGGAGGGGTTCAATAAATGTTTACTATTGCTGTTGCCATTGTTTTGCTTTGCTTTGTTGTTATTACAGACATTTCCACCCTTTCAATTTGCAAATTTTGTTGTTTTAAATAATATCTGTCAGTGCTGATGGGGTTGAGAAATTACTTAGTATTCCAGGGGAGAATAAAAATGGGTGCAACCTTCCTGGAAAGCAATTTGGCAAAATGTAGAAGTAGCTTTTAAAGATTCATACCCTTTTTAAATTCAGTAATACCACTTCTAGGAATCACTTCTAAGAAAACAGTAAAAAATGTAGATAAGGATTATCAGAAAAAGAGATCATACAGAAAATATTCATCACAGTGTGATCACAGGGAAAAAATTATAAACAATTTTAAGTAAGTTGAGAGGAATGGCTAAACAACTAACAATGATTCATATGCCTAGGTACTAGATATCATTTAAAAACAAAATTAGAGAAGGACTTAGAGACCTGAGAAAAGTGGTTTTCCTTAGTTTTCATTGTTATGAACAAGAGCAGAGTCTAAAATAGTGCCTGGCACATAGTAGGTGATCAATCAATAGCTGAACTGAATTAAGCAACACAATTCTAAGTACAGAAAAGTAGAGCACTCATTTTTACAAGCACACACACTCTAATTTCAACTTTGTCACCTGGAGATGTGAATGCTGGGCCACTGGTAGGGTGCAGTCACTAAAAGACTTGCTCTCTCACACCAGTCTGGAAGATTTTAGGTTTTAAATTCATACCTCAGCAAAATAACGGATTACTACATGTCATGTACCTTTAAGATGAATGGTAAGATCTTGAATCATGTCATGCTAAATTCGTGTATGCCAAGGGTCTGCTATATGTATAATTTCTGCCTCATCTGCTGGAAGTAAAATGTTACATAAGAAAACAGCTTATAACATATATAAACAATCAATATTTGTTTTAATCTAAGAAACTTGCTTTAGTCGCTTATTTATTGAATATGTACTAATAATTACCTATTACATTCTAGGCACATTTCTGTGCATTTCTGGATACAAAAAGATAAAAAGTAGTTCCTCAATTGAAATTCATTTCTCAATTATATAAAGGTTGCCACAATTTTAAAAAACCAATTCAAGAGCTTAATTTACCTAATGCCAAGATCTCTGACATTTTAAATGAAATATGTACTGTTTCTAGGGTAGTCATTAAAAAAAAAAATACCCTTCATATGATATCTATACTTAAGACTTCAGAAGTATATTTTCTTTTACAATTTAGAAAATTTGCTTCAAAATACTCCAGGATGGGGGAAAGAGGAGGAATGTAGATGAAACGAGAATGGTCATATGGGTGGAGACCCACAGAATAACCCATGGAATATTGAATTCTCATACTGGTGAGTCCTGCTACATTCCCTTACAGAGTGGTAAGAATCTCTGCAGTACATGGGCAATGCCTAGCAAAGGAGGGTGGGCCAATATGCCTGGCCCTTGATACTGATGCTTGTACTGATGAACCTTTTTCTTGCGAAATGGAAACCTGGCCTGGTTTTATATACGTTGCCTAAGAGCTACCTTCTGAAAGCCTCCGTTTTTGCTCAAATGTGGCTCTCTCTAAGCCAAACTCAGCATATAAACTCACTGTCTTCCCCTCTACCTGGGCCATGACTTCCAGGGATGAGTCTCCCTAGCACTGAGGGATCAATACCAAACTACCAAGTGCTAACTAATGATGTATTTGGAGAAAAACCTAGACTAAAATGGAGAAACATTAAATGCAAATGACTTTTTATGGCTAAGAGATTTCAAAGGAAGTCGGGAGGTCATTCCAGAGATTATGCTTATGCACATCTCAGGAGGATCTCACTGTCTGCCACAGTCAACAGTGCCTCAAATAGGGGTTCTTCTGGGGGCTCTAGAGACATCTACATACTCTAGGCAGGGCAGACGACCCCAAGAAATCAACACCTCGTCAATGAGCCTTACCTTGGATTACATGATAAACCATCTCCCTCAAAGTATCAGAATTAGACTCATTTATAATTTTCCTACACATGGCTCTTCTATCCCATTTATTTGAACCTATAATTAGCACTTTACCCATTAAATATATGTCCCAGAGACTTAAATCTTCCAGCTGTTCATATGTCAGGTGAGCCTTGAATCTCAAAAGAGTTGCAGCCAATACCTACCTCCAGTTTATCAGACTCACCCAGGACAACTAACAAAAGGATGATGATAGGCAACACCCAACCCAAGAAGCAGAGAGTACCTTGAACTACAAACAAGATAGTTCCATCCATCTACCCCATGGGATCAAAGTCCCCTCTTAATCAGAAGCAGAGTTGGGCATCACCATCCCAAAATCTTCAAGACAGAAGAACAAACAAACGTAAGAGGTGAATGGAAGAACTTGTAATATTGATATAAAGACAGCGGTCACCAGAGGTTCTGAGAGGAGGGACAGGGAACAACAGGTATAACAAGGCACAGTTTTGAGACATTGGAATTGTTCTGGATGATATTATTAACACAATGATGGATACCAGCCACTATACATTTTGTCAAAACCTACAAAATTGTGCGAGCAAAGTGTAAACCATAATATAAACTATAGACCATTGTTAGTAACAATGCTTCAATATGTGTTCATCATGTACCACACTAACAAAAGATGTTGTTAATGGGGGAAAGCATGAGACGGAGAGGGGCTGGAGTATACTAGAATCCCCTATATTTTTGATGTAACATTTATGTAATCTAAAGTTCCTTTAAAAACAAATATATACATAAAAATAATAGTCATAATTTGGTCGATATTAAAACTGGCTGATAAGTATGTGGGAGTTCATTGTGCTCTTGAATATTTTTAATATGTTTGAAATTTTATATAATAAAAAAGCTTTTAAAAATAAGTATATTTCTTAATTACACCCATTTAGATTGATTCAGTTTTTCCCTCAATCTCCATTCCCACAGCCTGAAAGAACCACAACATTGATCTTGAGGCTGTTCTAATCTGGTGGCTAGACAATACAGAGGGCCTGTTCTGGTGCAGAGAATAAGTTAATTAACTCTCCTATAACCCATCATTTAATAACTAAACCAGAGACACAGATGCCTAAATCCAGATTAACCGAGAAATGATTTATATAACTTTCAGCTTTCACATTAACCAATAACTTGTAGTGCTATAGGGCTGATTCAGTTGAGCCATGGTGGTGGCCAGGTCCTCACTATTACAAAGGACATCCAGTGATCTGCCGAAGTATACCAGTGGTGGTAATGTGCACTTTTTTGCACTGTCCCAGGGGCAAAGAGACAGAGAAAAATCAATAATTACAGCCTTTAACTCCTTGAAAAAAAATTTGTTCAGCCTGTTTTGTGAGAGGGTTAGGCTTAGAGTGCAAATGATTAATACAATGCCTGTTATAGAATGGCTATGCTTTTCTTTTCCTATCATATTCACTTAATTTTCCCTTTCCCTTTCTCATACCAAGTCATAAGTAGGATTGTGGCACATTTAATTCAATTAATTTGTAACAATTTTTCACTCAAGCAGACCCCACGTGAAGCGGAGTGTGTGAAATATTACAAATCAAATCTTTAAAGCATTACAAACATTAGATCTTCTAAATATACTACTTAGGATTGAACTGCCTGTTGACTTTAATTTCATTAACTCTCTCATGATACAAATAAATTCTATTTAAAAGAAAAGCTTTAATAATTAATATATTTCCATTGAATTGACCCAAGGCTACTGAGCATTGCACACTGCCACCTAGTGTTAAATGTCTCTTTAACTCTAAATGCATAATAGATATCTTCAGGAAAGTAGAAATTATGTATTTTTAAGCTTATCAGAGATCTATTAAGAAAAAATGAAATTATACATACCTTTAAACTACTCCTGTTTCATAAATTAGGAAAGATCTGATTAGGATAGCAAATGTAAAAAGTTGCAGATTTTGTTCATGAAGATATAAAATGTTTTTTTTTTTTAAAGATTTTTAAAATATTGTACATCAAGTATGTAACATATTCTGTTCTGAACTTGATGTATGTTGATGCTATAAGTGGGGACTGTAAGATTATCTAGCAAGTTTGGCATATGAAGATGTTCAGAAAGTGATCATAGGATATTTAATAACCATTAATGATCCTTGAAGCTTTTTTGAAGACATAGCTATAATACCATTCTTCAACAAGTTATAATTTCAATTCAAGAGCCCAATGATTTTTAGTCCTACTTTATTTTCTCAGTGTTGAATACTTCTAGTGTCTTTTGGTTGTGCTAATTACTGGAATTCATCTTGGATCTTTGGGCTAGAAAAGCAAAACCCCATGAAAATTAAACGAGAACTAAAGAAAAGTTTGCTGTAGATAACTTTGTTATAGTCAGGGATTACATTTTATTTGCTTCACTGTATTCTAAAATGGTAGACCCCAGTTTGATATGCACAATGTGCTTTATTTATTTTGAGAAATAAGGTGAAAGGTAAAAGACTCCTACTTCTGTCAATTAAATTTTTCTTAGTGAATATTACTGAGAACTCTTCAGATCATTGTTTCTTTTTTTATTTTTTTTTTAAGATTTATTTTATTTATTTTTCTCCTCTTCCCCCCCCCCCCCGCCCACCCCAGTTGTCTGTTCTCTGTGTCCATTTGCTGCATGTTCCTTTTTGTCCACTTCTGTTGTTGTCAGCAGCATGGGAATCTGTGTCTCTTTTTGTTGCATCATCTTGCTGCCTCAGCTCTCCGTGTGTGCGGTGCCATTCCTGGACATGCTGAACTATCTTTTGCACTGGGTGGCTCTATTTTTGGTGTGTACTCCTTGCGCGTGGGGCTCCCCTACACGGGGGGCACCCCTGCATGACACAGCACTCCTTGTGCGCATCAGCACTGCGCATGGGCCAGCTCCACACGGGTCAAGGAGGCCCGGGGTTTGAACCGTGGACCTCCCATGTGGTGGGAGGACGCTCTATCCGTTGGGCCAAGTCCACTTCCCAGATCATTGTTTCTTAACTTTTTACAAACTACAGTTCCTTTTGAGAACACAAAACTCCAAGGTCCTCCTTTAAAATATTCAAAATTTACAAATAACATATAAAAAAAACTCACATATGGAAAATGTTAAGAATTACATATTTATTTTGATCTTGGAATATACTTTTCATTGCTGTTATTATTCCAATCATTCAAAATCAGCACAAGAATTAAGTCTACCTTTACGTCCCATAAACTTTTTATCTGTGGAAATGTGGAAAATAGAGAACAGCACTGAGTAAATTCAGCATTAGGCCTGTTGCATTGCTTCGTTTTCATAGACAGGTAAAAACATACAGATGGACAGATGAATGGATGGATAAATGGACAGAAGGATAGATGGGTGAATGGATGGATAAATAGATACAGAAGATTAAGTAATAGATGATGATAGAGATAGATAGACAGATGATAGCTAGGGCCTCTCCTTTTAAGGTAGGTACTGCCTCTACCCTCTTGAGAATCATTAATTTAGATAATTCTGACAGGAATCCCCAATCAAAGTCATGTGACCTACAAAACTTCTCAAGCTTCAGAAGGACTATTTCATTTAATCAGCTTAACCAAATTCCTGCCAAGTCTGTTTCACTGTGTTCTGTATAAGGCTGTTTTGAGGCCTCCGCCACACTATTAGGACACTTTGTATGGTTGCTTAACGCAGAAGGCAGAACTTACCCAAAATATCGCATGTCAAGAAACTTGGTTTGGAAAACACGACTTAAGAATACATATAGTACTGATACCCAACTCTTCACACTATGTTGGGACTACACCTATCATGTTAGCTTAGTGTTAGGTAAAATTGTCAATTGAAAGAAAAAAAAATCTAAAGTTCTAGCTCCTAGATATTCTATTGGCTGTATGATATACCGGCTATAACAAGATACTTCCAGGAAATAAATCAGATACTAGTTACAACTTCACCATAAGATAAATCCTGTTGTAGTTGCAAATACATATGCAATATGGCTATAGTCCATAAAACTTCTTAAACATTTGAAAAATGCCTCTATTAATCCACACAGTGGTGAACATGGATAAAGAGAATGAACTAAGTCTTGATTCAAATGACAACTGTGCCTGAGACACTGTAAGATTCCTTGAAAATGTCCCTTATTTCTCAATGCATTTTCTAGACACAGCCTACATTTAAAATTTTGGGGCACAAAGGCTATATGCACCTTGCGTATACACACAATCATAGCACCAATATATGTATTTATGTATTTAGTAACTTCACTTCTTAAGCCTGAATATGATGAAAGTATTCTATAACTATGAGTATGTCTTAAGGACCTCTACAATCAAGGATTTCTAATTCAACATTAAAAATTAAAAAAAGAGCAATAACAAAATGGCCCATGAAGCAGATTCCCTAGGGCTTAAGAAAGCTACACAGGGCATGTTGAAAAGTTAGGGACAGATACAGAAAAGACAGACTGACACAGCCTTCCACCAAACATTAACATTTAACTTGAGATTATTTAAAACGAGGCATTTCTATCTCCATAGATGTGAAAGACAAGAATTTATTCCATACGGATTACTAAAACTATATTCTTATACCTAATATTAGTACTGGCCAGGTATTGCTCATTAAGAAATAAGGAAATGTAATAGATATTCAGTATGCATTTGGCTCACATAATATTTTAACTTTGTATTTTCAGATGTTGGATACTTACCCGAAAACTGACATCATTTTGGTTGCTAAGAGATGCAAGATTAGTTTGCAGTTTTTTCTCTGCCTTTCAGAGAATTGCCCTCTTGGGTTTTACCTCAAAGGTAGTGAGTTAACTCTTCTACCAAGTGGGGATTTACTTGTACTGGGAGATACTTCCAGTATCACAAAAAAGAAGTGAATTCTTTTCAAGTTAAACAATTCAGAATGAATATCTGACTTTTCCCTAAGTTTAATGATTTTCCATTTCAAGCAATTAAAATATAATAGCATTATTCTATAATTAAATCAAACTGATGAATTAATCTATGATAGGAGAAAAAAATCAAGTCAGTCAATTTGCATTCCCAACTGAAGCTCAAACCCAACATTTTAAAAGTATTTTGTACTTATAACTTTGTATGTTTCTTTAAATAGTTGAAAGACTAAACTTAGTAAGTATGGTTGTTCTTATACTTTAGCAAAGGGTCAAAAGCAAAATGCAATTATAAATATGCACATCCTCATTGGGCATTAGTTAATCACAAATAAATATAGATCTCCCTATTCAAAGAGTATACTCTTGTAAAATAAGAGCAGTATTTCCATCAGCAGATATGTTTCCTAATGAAACTGAGCATCTAGCCTATCTTCACATGCACATTTTATAACCTTTCAAGGGCAACCTTCTAAGTCACATTTTTAAAAAGACTGAAAAACCATTTAAATAGAAAAGCATTTTACAAATTCAACATGTTCAGTTTTTAATGCCCAAGTACTTATCGCAAAGCCATTAGTCATTTACTATGATTAATTATCAATGTTTTTCTACAGTATATTGCAAAGGGTCACAACATAATGCATTTCTTTGTTTACCCAGTGAGCTGACATGCCCCACTTGCCCACTCTTCTCCTAACTCAACTTCTTACACCCCATGAGCCAGCTGCCCTGTTGACGAATACTTGCACCTTCTGTGCTGCGCTGACACTAAGTGAGATTCCTATCATTTCTGGTCTAGAGCCCATTAAGAAAATTTCTGTTACCAGCAGGCCTTTGAAATATAGTTGTACATCTACAAAATATTTAGCTAATGCCCATTTTGAGGGGCAGAAGGTGAATTTACCTCAGTCTTACAGGTTTTTACTTATTTAGCCACACCTTTACAAACAAGTTCAGCCGTATAGAGAGGGAAAAGACATGCAAAATTTAACACCTGCAGTCATAAAATGTAATGACCTCAAATGACACATCTCAGAAGGGGTGGGGGGCATGAGCAGCAGAAGAGAAAAGAGAGGCAAAGTTGTTAATCTGCATCATTAAAACAAGACTACTAGAAAACCCTCTCCAGTTTTCCTGCAAGTTTCGTGCAGCAGCAGCAACAACTACCTAATCAATATGCACATCCTCACCCTTTTGAAACCTCTAGTACCAAAACAGAAGCTGCTGGGTCTTTCTCCACCGCGTCCTCAGAGGTAACCACCGCCTAAGAGAAGGTATTTCAGAGGCTCAGGGAGGGGCAAAAACAGGTGTCTGCAGCTCCAGTATCCTCTTTTACTAACAGCTACAAGCCTGGAGGTCCATTCATGACCAGCTCCCTGGCTTGTAGATATCCTTCAGCTCCGAGCTCTGTCAGAGGGGACAGAAGAGCTTGCAGAACCTGCAGGGCAATTGTCAGACTCCAAACAATTTTCTGTACCCTCCTTGTCCGCCCCCCTCCCTCCCCCCCGAAGCCAAGGCCTTTGCTTCCCAATCCTTTAGAAAAGCCCTTTTGGGGATAGGATAAGAAACTCGTGGTGGCCAAAAGGAGACAGGCCTGGCTTCTTTGCTGGAATGAGTTGCCGGGGGTGGCGGGGTGGTCATGTAGAGGGGGTGTTTAGGGGGGAAATTAAAACAACAACAACAACAAAAAAAAAAAAAAACAGGAAATGGGGCAACTGGAGGCCCAGTATAAGCCACCCCTTACACCCTACGCCTTTAGTGACTTTTCTGGGGGCGAGCAGCCGCGGTAGCTTTACCGCCGGGTCCCGGCTGAGGGCGAGCCCGCGGGCCATCGCAGCATCTCCAAGGGACCGCGTAGACCGGAGCAGTCTTGGAAGGTCAGCGGGGCCAGAGATAAGAGTAAACCCGAGACCCGGAGAGTGTGAGTCAGTGTGAGCACACGCGCGCCGAGCCGCGCTGAGAGGAGGTGCAGCGCGGCGACAGGGGTGCCCCACCAGTCAAGGAGGGACAGCGCACCTCACTCCTTAGGCAACAGGGCAGAAGAGGCGAACGAGGCTGCGAGGCTGGGAAACTTGAGGCAAAACAGACAGGCTCACCCCGCCAGAACCCGCGCTGTCAGACACGCTCTAACGTCCGCCGAATCACCCACTGACGCCCACCCCACTCTGCAAAAATCCCAACCGAGCCCTCGGATCCGAGGCGAGCAATTACCTCTCCGGAGGCAGAACAGAAGGGCGTCAGCAGCAGCAGACACTTTTAGCCTGACTTTCCTCCTTTCGAGTGTGAGCGTGTGTGCGCAGAGAAGGCGCTGTAACCTGCTATTTATAGACCCGAGCCTCAGCACCCGGGGCTGGGAACCCGGAGGAAAGCAGCAGGCTCGGCGGCGGCGGCGGCGCACGGAGCCCGCCGGGGCTCGCGGAGGCGCCCGGCTCCCCCCGGCTCCCGGCTGCGGCCGCGCTCCTCGCGGCGTCCCCGCCTGCCCGCCAGTCCGCCCAGCCGCGCGCGCCCCAGAGAAGTTGTCACCAGCGTGGCTGCTTCTCCGGCTGCTCACACGCCCCCTGGCACAATTGCTACTTTCTCCCCTCACCTCCTCCCCCCCTTCCTGCTCTTCTTCCTCCTCCTCTGCTCTCTCCAAGCGGTCTCCTCCCAATGTCACCAGGGCCGAATAGCGGCGGCGGTAGCAGCGACAGTCGCGCAACTGGCGCAGCTTGTTTCACTCCTAGTATTAGGAGTGGAGTTAGTGCCCCGGCCACCCAGCCCGAAATGACCAAAACACGCCTGCTCTGTGTGCTGACACCCTGCACCCGGACCCGCTGCTGGGCCCTCTGCGAGCGGGGACAGCCTCCCTGCCCCGGCTGCAGGAGGCGCAGCTGCCGAGCAATGGTAAGGGGTGACCCGCGGGGACGCCACGCTGCGGCCGAAGCTGGAGAAACCACAGGGAAGGAAACGGCGGGCGGAGGCTCCCCAGACACCAGGGCCCCAGGCAACGCTGTCCCCGTCCCGAAGTGGGAGGAGGGAGGGAAATGGTGTCCCACGTTCGCCCAGATTTCTGCCTGCTGCCGCCTGGGACCCGTTTCTCCTGCCACTCCTCCGCCTTGGCCTGGGTGGAGGGCTGGCAGGGGAGAACTGGGGGAAGCCTCGGTTTCCAGCTCCGCGCAGCCCACAGCCACCCACTGTCAGCCCCCACGTCGCGGCAAGTGGCTGAGGCCGCGCTGCCCCCAACTGGCGGTTCGGGTGCGTGGGGACAGAACCGCACGCGGCGTGTTTGAGGTGTCAGGAGGAAGGGATATGTAATCACGCAGTCTGAACCGAGGCTAAAACTCCCCCACTTCCTCGCCAACAAGCATGCAGCCTGGTTATTCCGGGCTATGGGGTGTGGGGCAAAGCACTCTCCCCATCTGCGCCTTACAGGTGCCACCTGGCGGTTCTGGTAGAGAGGTTTTGATGAGGCCATTCAAAGGTAAGGATACCCAGTACCAGCAGATCAAAGGCACGCTCAACCTTTTCCCTCCTAAGGGCACTTTAAATTAACAGTTCAAATGAATACAATGTAGAGGCTTGTACACTTGTGTTACATGTGTCATGCGAAGAGATTGGAATCCCAAAGTCAGGACAGGGAAATCGAATGGGGCTGTTAGGGCAGTGCTTACAATTCTACAAATGGAGACACTCTGGCTCTCTCCAGCTGTCACCCTTTCTATCACTGTCTGCATCCACGCATCCATTTATTACACAAACATTTGACTGCCACTAAGATGTATGCTTTATCGGTG
This sequence comes from Dasypus novemcinctus, assembly GCF_030445035.2. Lineage (NCBI taxonomy): Eukaryota > Metazoa > Chordata > Mammalia > Cingulata > Dasypodidae > Dasypus > Dasypus novemcinctus. The sequence goes on along the minus strand of NC_080673.1, from coordinate 50,901,503 downwards.
AGGGCAGGGACATTGTTTTTTTTTCACCGCTCTGTCCCCAGAGCTTGGAGCCATGCCTAACACCCTCTACTTTCAATAAATATTTATAGAATGAATTAATAAGCACTATGGGCCAGAAATTGTGCTTGGCCCACTGTCTCCCGTAGTCTCTGCAGCCCTTCCATTTACTTCCCTTTAAGATATTTCTGCTGCATTTGGCCACCATCACAGATGACCTGGATGGAAAGAATTAGGAGGGTGAGGAACAGCAGACCATGTAGGTCCTGTCTGAACTTGGATCCCCCCTGAGGAGCCAGCCACATCCTTAGATTTTCCCACCATGGGGCTACACTGAGCACACCCATTTTTCCAAGCATGGATTAAGTCTGTTCATAGATATCTATCTGCTGGGAAGTTGATACAACAATGTCACTGAGCACAGTTCCAGGCTTTTCTCAAAATAATGAAAGATCAAAAGAATGAAAGATGATCAGAGTGCCACAGCTTTAACAAGAAGTTGAAAAGATGGTTAATATATCCCTGCTCTAACTGTAAATAGAGTACGTGTGTCTGTGAGTTTATGAATACTGCCATAGAGTCAAAAGTACCAAACCATTTCTCCTAAAAGACACAGTTATAAAACAGATGCAGTAAAACAGATGTCTCTAAAGAAATGAACACTTAAAATGAGATACCTAGAAAAACCTATAATTAAAATCTAGACATAGAGCACACTGACCATTATCTTCTTAACAAGGCTGCTAAAGAAAATATGACAGGCACCTGCTCACATCATGTAGGATGTTTACACTTTTGAGAGAGATAATGAAACAGGACTCTGTCAGATGCATGTATCAAATGGCATTTTTAAAAACCCATCAATCAGTATGTACTTACCTTTTTTTAGTAATTTGGTTATTTGGTGGAGTTTTATTTCAATCAACCTGGAGGATTCAGATGCTTCTCATGGTTTATTAAACTCAGTCAGCATTCCTTTTTGCAAGCACTGAACTTTTGGCTAACTGTATCCCCAAACATAACTCCATTTGCCAATAAAAGATATAATATTTCTCATTTCCTTTTGAAATATCTTCGTAGGGGCAGAGGTCAAAGGTGATTCCAAGTAGTTAACTTGCTGTCTGAACCAATAAAACCAAGCCAGGATCTGCAGATTGGAGTGACACCCTCCTTTTCAGTAAGCGGCTCTCACTTTTTCCTTAGATAAATTTTTCCTGTAGATATGTATTTCAAGTGGGATTGGCAGGTGCAAAGGAAGAATCTATATTTTTATGATCCTTTATTATTCAAAGTCCTTCTAAAATATAGCATCAAATATGCCATAAGTTCTTTTTCTAAAAAAATGATAACTTTATAAAACAAATAAATGTTTTCATTCCAGTTTATAAAAACTTAGTATTGCAAGAGATAGACTTTGATATTCATACATTAAGATAATCTTCCGTGTGTGTGTATGTGCATATTTTAATTTATGGGAGAAGTTATTAGAAATAGAAACTTGACCTATGTAAAGGTCCCTGGCTGTCTCATGGAACCCATAAATAGGAATGCAGCTTGGCATCATTCTCTCCATTTTCCCCCACAGAACTACTTTCTCCATTCTCTCTCTCTCTTTCTCTACCTTCCCTCTCCCCTACCCCTAAGACATTCTCAGTTTTTCTGGTGTGCATTAAGTTACATGGTTGCTAACAGTTCTTGAGCATAATAATTTGTGGGCTAGTTCCAAATCCCAAGTATATGATTTGCCCAGTGAATGAGCCCATGCCATGGCCAGGGGATGGCAGTCAGGTTACATTTTCATAGCAGCTACTATGCTAATCAGGTGGGTAGTAGCCTTGGGGTGAGGTTGAAGGGAAAGGATGAAAAATCCCAGAACATGGAAAAGGGTATTTGGCATTCCTGACCACTAGCACCTCCTATTCCTTATTGTTCCATGAACACTGGCACAAAAGGCAGAAGGAGGGAGAGAAGAGAAACATAAGAAGCAATAATATCTGTGTGCATGAACGCATGTGCATGCTTGAATAGTGAGATAAAATGCTTCTTACTGATGATGGTGTTCAAAAATGGTTTGTCCCAGTAGAAGTAGTAACATGGTTTTATGATCTCTCAACATAGGACTGTATGAGCATGAAGATAGAATCAAGTAGTTCACAGACAGTTTGCTTTAGCTTCTTTTTTCATGGCAAATTAAGTAAGAGATTTTTTAAATGAAGGAAATCAGTGTGCTGCAATTTTACATTTATTGAAGATAAACATGCTGTTCTCACTTTACGTAATAGTTATGTTCCTAAAATTTTATGTAAATCATATATTTGTAAATTGAATCATATTTCAAGTATAATAGGGTAGTGATCTTAACATTTCTGTGATCAAAAACCCCTTTGAGAATTTGGAGAGAGCTATGGACTCTCTCTACAGAAAAAAATGAGCACATGCACACATATTTATTATTGGGTGACATGTGATGTATTTTTTTGACAGCAGTGACTTCATACTTCATGTTGCCTTTGTCTTCTCCCAACCACCTTCAATGGGATAAATGAAACAAAGACTCCAGATTCTTGAACAAAGGACTCAAATGCCCAATAAATAAAGGCAAAACATTGGAAAGGTTGGCATATATGAATCTAAGAAATGACTTCCTCTCCCCACCCACTCCTGCTCTGGATGAGATATAGATAAGCTCTGTTTGGGAAAAGAAGACAGAGCTTTTAGAAGGAAGAGAGGAGCAATGTGGGGAAGGATGTGCATCAAGCTCAGGAAGAGCCCGGGGATCAAGTCAGGATATGGATTCCTTCTTTATGTAATAACACTCGGGTAAAGAAATGTGTATCCAGTTTTCTCATTGGAGCATATTGAGAATCTCAGCCTTGCTAGAAGAACCCAGAACTGAAGGGCATAAAGTGGCAATATAAATGGTAGTGTATCTCATTTAAATACCAAAGGGCTAAGGATTACTGCCCGCCCAGCCCTGGGCGGGGGTGGGGGCCGGAGGGGGCAGAGTGGCGGGTTCCATGGTTTCTAGGTGATATGGAAGGGTCTGCAATGTTCCCATGGACCATCGGGAGCCTGAAAGTTAGTCAAGAGAAGGCACAGGTAGGACAAGAGCAAGGCTACTAGGAAGGCAACCAAATAAGACACCTAGGAGAGAGAGTGGACTGTGTACTGGGATGTGGAAATGTGGCTACAATGGTGTGCCACTGCTCATGCCAGGCTACCAGGCAGTGACATGGGAGCCACAGCCATGACCTTAGAGTAGCTGGTGGCTATGCACTGGAGCAATGCTGGACTTTACTCATATCTCAAGAACAGAGACTATGTTATCACTTCAAAAATGACTCCAGTGAGGCCATCACCACCCAGTTCCCAGTGCCTCCTAAAATACAAGAATTTTTTTAAAAAAAGCAAAATGAAAGAGAAAACCAACTCAGGGGAGCCGATGTGACTTGGTAGTTGAGTACTGCCTTCCCACATATGAGGTTCTGGGTTCAATTGCCGAAGGCAAAAAGACTCTACTGACTGTAAAACATTATATCCTTTATGCTTAGCCTTTTAGTGCCTTTTTCAGGGGGTTCATAGATGCCCCTGAAAACCATCTAGAAATACAAATTAAGAATATTTTCTCTAAGCTATCTGGTTCTTTAAATCTGGTTGTGTGAAGAACTGCTTTAATTGAAAAATATCTGCTTATATATATATATAATTCTCCACTAATGTATTCTTTGAAATTCTATTTCCTAACACTGAGTATAAATATGTATATAAATTATAGCACAATAGTGCACATGATTATGTTTAGTAAATGCGAGAAAATGAATAGAGTCATCAGTAGGGACAATCACTGGGTAAAAATAGCTATATTCAGAGGGGAAGTCTAGAAGGTACTTCACTTCAAGAAGTATGAAGTTTTTTTAAAAAAAAACACATGTTCATAGAGGAAACTTCTGAATTAATTGTTCTTCCTGGCACCATTTTCAACAAAATTCTTTTTTATTACCTAATTATATCACCAGTGGAATAAAATGGAGGAGAAAGTCACATGTCAGACATGTTTGTAGAAAATGTTTTTAGTAATCAGGGGGCTTGACTGGAACAACCAGTTCTTTCAAGAGGTAAGCACACAATCTCTGAATATTTTGGTATATTTTGTTCACTGATGCCTCTATCTTGACTTCCACACTTAACATAAAAATATATCCTTCTCACCCTATTTCCAAAAATTTCTCTACATCCAATCTTCCTGTCAAATTACCATTCTGGGTCTCTTTTTCTTGTTATAATCAGATTCTATCATCTCCTAGTGACCTGCTTTAGGCTCTAATAGATCAGTTCTGATCACCAAAGCAAGTCAGAGAACTTGGCCTTACTAAATCTTCCCAGTTTAACCTGTATCACTAAAGACTCCTCTCCATTAAGACATTTGCTTTGGAATCAGATAAATTAGGTTTCAAATCCTGGCGTTTCCATTGACCAGATGGATCTTTGACAAATCCCTTAAAATTTCTGAATCTCTGTTTCCTTCTTGTAAATTGAGGAGAATAGTGCTTACTTCATAGAGTTATTTTGAGAATCCTCTGAGACTCTGTGACAACACAACTTGTAATCCATTTTGCACTACTTTTCTTTCCAATATCCAATATTCCCTTGCCAAGACAGAAGAGGATGGGCATGAAAGGGGCAAAATCAGAGCCTCACCAGCAAGTCTTATTTACATGTCCTAGGTTAGCTATTTAACCAAAACCAATGACAATATTTGTCATAGAAATGCTGGTCAGCACCTATGAAAAATATGCAATTCTGTGGAAATCTTGCTAAGATCTGTGCCATTAGAGGATTTTACACCTAGTTTGGAATGGAGACTCTGCGGAACACTTTCTTGAATTCACAGTTTATCTTCATAACTCTCATTTCTATAACCTCAATTGAATTCAAACTAGCATTACCTGAGCAACTACTCTTTTGGCAGGAATTGAACTTCTGTATTGCCCACAAGGTCACTGGAACTTTAGACCCCTACACAAAGGGTGAAGGCCTTGGGAGCCATGGCCATCTATCTAGACACTTACCTCTGTCAAAACACTCTAACATGGTCCACCAAGACATTCTAAGGTGCTGGTCCCCTATAGAATCTTTAAACAACTAACAAAACCTGGCAGAGACATTTCTTCAAAATTCTAGAAAACATTTAAAGGGTTGCAGTACCCAAAACAGAGACAAATCAAGAAAATGCAGCTTTAAATTGCTTAAATGGTACAGTTTCTATTTGGGGTGATGGAAAAATTTGTGTAATGGATGGTGGTGATGGTAGCACAACTTTGTGAACATAATTAACAGCACTGAATTAAATATTTGAATGTGGCTAAAGGGCAAATTTTAGGTTGCACATGTTACTAGAATTTTTTAAATACCATAGGAATAAAAATACCATAGAACTGTACAATACAGTGAACCCTAATGTAAACTATGAACTATATAGTTATTAGTACAATTATAACAAAATTCTTTCATCATTTGTAACAAATATACCACACCAATGCAAGGTGTTGACAGGAAGACAGCATATGGGAGCACTGTATTTTATGCATGATTTCACTGTAAACTTGCAACTTCTCTAATAAACAATAAAAATTTGGTAAAAAGCTCACGGAGCCCTTATTGGCCTCTCCCTGACTCTTTGCTCAGCACAGTGTGGAGGCAACCTGTGCTTCCGTTGTGACCCTGTTCTAGCCAAGCAGAGCAACCCCTATGTGCGTAGTGATGTGGCAGTATGTCAGTGCTAATCAGTCACGAGGCAGACCGAAAGACTGGATAGGAAACTAGCCTCAGGCTTACCTTCCCAAAATTGCCCAGCAGGCAGAAGCAGGTTTTTGTTTTTTGTTTATTGTTTTTAAGGTACCAGGGCCTGGGTATTGAACCCAGGGCCTTATATGTGGGAAGCTGGTGCTCAAACACTGAGTCATATCAGCTTCCCTGATTTGATTTTCTCGTCTGCTTGCTTGTTGTTCATTTTTGTTCTCCTTTTTCAGGGGACTGAACCCAGGACCTCCCATGTGGGAGCTCAACCACTTCAGTCACATCCACTCCCAGGAGCAATTTTTTTTTAAATTTTTTCAGTTAGAAAAGTAATGGGTTTCCAGACCAATCATTTATGAAATACATGATTCATCACCCCATTACCAACACCTTGCATTACTGTGGAACATTTGTTACAACTGATGATAGCACTTTTTTTGTAATCATACTAATTTTTTAACAGTAGTTACCTCTGTCACAGTTGATGAAAAAACTTCAAAATAGTTCTATTAACCATCATCCATAGTTAACATTAGGTGTATTTTTTCCCATATACCACCCTATTATTAATACCTTGTATTAGTGTTCTACATTTGTTATAATTCATGAAAGTCATTCTTATAAGTCTACTAACTACTATAGTCCACTGTCTACAGTAAGGTTCACTGTATTATACAGTCCTTGTTTTAACTTCTAATTTTTATTCTAGTAACATATATGATCTAAAGTTTCCCCTTCTATCCATATTTGCCTATATAATCCAGTGCTGTTAATTACACTCACAATAATATGCTACCATCACCACCATCCATTTGCAAGCCTCTACAATAAATCTGTACAAATTAAGCATAACCTCCCTATTCTCTAATCCCAATCTATCCACTTTATTCTATGTTCTATATTCTGATTCTATGAAATTGCTTATTATAATTATAATTAGTTCATAACAGTAAGATCATACAATATTTGTCCTTTTGTGTCTGGCTTATTTCACTCAACATAAAATAATGCCCTCAAGGTTTATCCATGTTGTCTCATGCATCAGGACTTCATTCCTTTCTTTAAAATTATTTTTTATTCATTCCCCCTCTCCCCCCCAGTTTTCTGCTCTCTGGGTCCATGTCTACCCACATTCTTGTCAGCGGCACCGGGAATCTGTGTCTCTTTTTGTTGCATCATCTTTCTGGGTCAGCTCTCCTTTTTAAGGTTGAATAATATTCCATTGCATGTATACCACATTGTATTTTTCCGTTCATGAGTTGATGAACACTTGGGTTGTTTCTGTCTCCTGCTAATTGTGAATAATGCTATTATGAACATGAGTGTGCAAGAGTCTGTTCACCTCCCTGCTTACAGTTCTCCTAAATATACTCCTAGTAGTGGGATTTCTAGGTCATACGGCAATTCTATATTTAGCCTCCTGAGGAACCACCAAACTGTCTTCTACAGTGTCTGCACATTTCCATTTCTGCCAACAGTGAAAGAATGTTCCATTTCTCCACATCCTCTCCAACTCTTGTAGTTTTTGTTGTTGTTTTTTTCAATAGTGGCCATTCTGTAAGGTGTAAAATGATATCTCAGCATAGTGTTGATTCGCATTTCCCTAATAGCTAGTGATGTTAAGCATCTTTTCATGTGTATTTCCCCTTTGAAGAAATATCTATTCAAGTCTTTTGCCCATTTTTCATTTGAGTTCTTAGTCTTTTTATTGTTGAGCTGTAGGATTTCTTTATATATTCTGGATATTAAACCCGTATTGGATATGTAGTTTCCAAATATTTTCTCTCATTGTGTAGGTTGGCCTTTCACTTTCTTGACAAACTCCTTTGAAAAACAATAGTTTTTTATTTTAAGGAGGTATTACTTTCTTTCATTTCTTGTGCTTTGGGTATAAAGTTTATGAAAACATTGCCTACCACAAGATCTTGTAGAAGCTTCCCTACTTTATCTTCTAGGAGTTTTATGGTCCTGGCTTTTATATTTAGGTCTTTGATTAATCTTGAGTTAATTTTTGTATAGGGCATGAGATAGGGATACTCTTTCATTCTTTTGGATGAGCTATCCAGTTCTCCCCACACCATTTGTGAAGAGACTATTCTATCCCAGTTGAGTGAACTTGGCTGCCTTGTGGAATATCATTTGGCTGTAGAAGTGCAGGTCTATTTCTGAATGATCAGTTCAGTTTCATTGGTCAAAAGATCTATGCTTGGGGAAGTGGACTTGGCCCAATGGATAGGGCATCCGTCTACCATATGGGAGGTCCACGGTTCAAACCCCGGGCCTCCTTGACCCATGCAGAGATGGCGCATGCGCAGTGCTGATGCACGCAAGGAGTGCTGTGCCACGCAGGGGTGTCCCCCGCATAGGGGAGCCCCATGCACAAGGAGTGCATCCCGTAAGGAGAGCCGCCCAGCGCGAAAGAAAGTACAGCCTGCCCAGGAATGGTGCTGCACACACAGAGAGTTGACGCAGCAGGATGACACAACAACAACAACAAAAGAAACACAGATTCCCGTGCTGCTAACAAGAGAAGCAGACAAAAAGAAGAACACGCAGCAAATGGACACAGAGAACAGACAACTGGGGAGGGGGGAAAGGGGAAATAAATAAATAAATAAAAATCTATGCTTGTCCCAATATCATGCAGTTTTGACCACTCTAGCTTTGTAATATGATTTAAAGTCAGGTAGTGTGAGTCCTCCAACTTTGTTCTTCTTTTTCAAGATGTTTTTGGCTATTCAGGGCTGCTTACCCTTCCAAATACATGTTATAATTGGCTTTTCAATTTCTGCAACAAGGCTACTGGAATTTCTATTAGGATTGTGTTGAATATGTAAATCAATCTGGGTAGAATTGACACCTTAATGATCTTTAGTCTTCCAATCCATGAATATGGAATATCTTTCCATTTATTTAGGTCTTCTTTGATTCTTTTAGCAATGTTATGTATTTTTCTGTGTACAAGTCCTTTCCATCTTTAGTTAAGTTTATTCCTAGATATTTGATTCTTTTAGTTACTATTGTAAATGGAATCTTTTCTTGATTTGCTTTTCAGATTGCTCATTTCTAGTGCATAGAAACAGTACTGAACTTTTTGTGTGTTAATCTTGGACCCTCTCACACTTTGCACAATTTGTTTATAAGCTCAAGTAGTGTTGTTATAAATTTTCCAGGACTTTCTGTAGATAGGATCATGTCTTCTGCAAACAGTGAAAATTTTACTTCTTTGTTTCCAAATTGGATGCCTTTTATTCTTTGTTTTGCCTAATTACTCTGGCTAGAACTTCTAGTGCAATGTTGTGTAAGAGTAGTGATAGTGGACATCCTTATATTGTTGCAGATTTTAGAGGGAAAACTTAGTCTTTCACCACTGAATATGATGTTAGCTGTGGGTTTTTCATAAATGCTCTTTATCACGTTAAGGAAGTTTCCTTCTATTCCTGTTTTTCTAAGTGGTTTTATTAAGAAAGGATACTGCATTTTGTCACATGCTTTTTCTGCATCAATGGAGACAATCATGTAATTTTTCCCTTTGTTTTGTGAATGCTGTCTATTACATTAATTGATTTTCTTATGTGGACCCACTGTTGCATACCTGGGATAAAACTCATTTGAAAATGATGTATAATTCTCTTTAGGTGCTCTTGGATTTGATTTGTAAGCATTTTGTTAAGAATTCCTGCATCTATAGTTTTAAGTGAAATTGGTCTATAATTTTCTTTTTTTTTTTTGAGAATATTTATCAGGCTTTGGTATTAGGGTGATATTGACCTCATAGAATGAGTAAGTAGTGTTTTCTCCTCTTTTTTTTTTTTTTTTGAAAAGTTTGAGCAGTATTGGTATTACCTCTTTTTGGAATGATTTAGTAGACTTTACGTGTGAAGTCATCTGGTCCTGGGCTTTTCTTTGTTGGAAAGTTTTTGGTGACTGATTCAATCTCTTTACTTGTAGTTGGTCTGTTGAGATTTTCTAGTTCTTCTAGAGTCAGTATAGTTAGTTTGTGTGTTTCTAGGAGTTTTTTCATTTCATCTAAGTTATCTAATTTGTTGGCATACAGTTGTTCATAATATCCCCTTATGATTCTTTTTATTTCTGTGGGGTTGGTAGTAATGTTCCCCCTCTCATTTCTAATTTTATTTATTTGTGTCCTCTATCTTTTTACTTTGTCAGTCTAACTAAAGGTTTGTCATTTTTATTGATATTTTCAAATAAACAAATTAATTTTCTCCATTGTTCTTTTATTCCCAGTTTCATTTATTATTGTTCTAGCCTTTGTTATTTCTTCTCTTCTACTTCCTTTGGGATTAGTTTGCTGGGCATTTCTTTTTCCTAGTTGCTCCAGATTGTCATGAGGTCTTTGATTTTAGCTCTTTCTTCTTTTTTAATGTGAGCATTAATAGCTATGAATTTCCCTCTCAGCACTGCCTTCACCATATCTTATCAGTTTTGATATGTTGTCTTCTCATTTTCATTTGCCTCAAGCTATTTACTGATTTCCCTTGCAATTTCTTCTTTGACCCACTGATGGTTAGAGTATGTTATTTAATTTCCATATATTTGTGGATTTTCAAGTTCTATGCCTGTTATTGACTTCTAGATTCATTCCATTATGGTCAGAGAAGATGCTTTGTATAATTTCAATCTTTTAAAATTTATTGAGACTTGTTCTGTGATCCAGCTTGTGGTCTATCCTGGAGAATGATCCATGCACACTTGAGAGGAATGTATATCCTTCTGTTTTGGGAGTGCAATGATCTGTATATAACTGGTAGGTCTATTTCATTTATCATATTATTGAGGTTCTCTGTCTTCTTTTTGATCCTCTGTTTAGATGTTCTACCTATTGATGAGAGTGATATGCTGAAGTCTTCTACTATTATTGTAGAAAGGTCTGTTTTTCCTTTCAGTTTTGTCAGTGTTTGCCTCATATGTTTTGGGGCAACATGATTAGTTGCATAAATATTTATGATTGTTGTTTCTTCTTGGTGTATTGCCACTTTTATTAATATATAGTGTCTGTCTTTGTCACTTATAACAGTTTTTGAATTAAAGTCAATTTTGTCAAATATTAGTATAGTTAGCTCTTTCTGGTAACTATTTGCATGTAATATCTTTTTCCAACCTTTCATTTTCAACATATTTGTGTCTTTGGTTAAGATTAGTCTCTTATAAACAGCATGTGGTTGAATCATGCTTTTTTTAATCCATTCTGCCAATCTGTGTCTTTTGATTGGGGAGTTTAATCCATTAACATTCAGTGTTATTACTATACAGGTAGTTCTCACCCCAGCCATTTTATCAGTTGGTTTTTATATGCCATATATTTTTGTCTCTATTTTCACACTTTTATTACCCTTCCTAATAATCTTCATTTCTCTCCAAGTTATTCTACCCTTTCTACTCCTGTTAGTCTACAAAACTCCTTTTAGTAATTCTTGTAGGGCAGGTTTCCTGTTTACGAACTCTATCAGTTTCTGTTTATCTGTGAATATTTTAAACTCTCCCTCCCAGACAGTTTTACCAGATAAAGAATTTTGGGCTGGCAGTTTTTCTCTTTCTGTACCTTAAATATATCATACCACTTTCTTCCCGTTTTGTCTTCTCTTCTCCTTCTGGGTCACCCATGATGCATGTTTCCATGCTTCATGCTGTCATCCAAATACCTGAGACATGCTCAACTTTTTCTTTTCTTTATCTATTTTTCTGTTTTAATTGTCCTGTTTTCTAGTTTGCTGATTTTTTCTTCTGCCTGTATAAATCTGTTATTATATGCCTTTAATGCAATTTTTTAAAGAAGGTACAGGGATTGAACCCAGGACCTTATACATGGGAAGCAGGTGCTCAGCCACTGAACTACATCTGCTTCTCAGTGAGAGTTGGATTTTTCATTTGTTTGTATGTTTTTAGGAGGTACTAGGGATCAAACCTGGGACCATGCATGTGGGAAGCAGATGCTCAGGCACTTGAGCTACATCCATTCTCCCTTTCACTGTATTGTATTTTTATTCCCTATTGTTGTGACTTTAATCCCCATAATTTCTGTTATGTTTCTTTTTATACTTTCAAATTCTTCTTTATACTCACACATTATGTTGTCTTAATGTTCTTTATTTCTTTATGCACATCTTCCTTCATCTTCTTGAATTAATTTAGGAGATTGTTTGAACTTCTTTTGATTAATTGTTCCAAATTCTGTGTCTCCTCTGAAGTTTTAATTTGTTCCCTTGTTTGAGTCATATCTTCCTGTTTCTTAGTATGGCTGATTATCTTGATAAATAGCCCTGAAGGTCAGTTTCTCCCTCATACCTAGGGTATCCATTAACAGATGTACAAATAAACCAAAGGCAGTACATACATATAATGTAAAGTTGTTCAGTCATGAAAAAGAATGAAGTTCTGATGTATGTAACAACATGGATGAACCATGAAGACATCATGATGAGTGGAAAAAGAACAAATATTTTATGGTCTCACTGATACAAAATTATTAGAATAAGCAAAACCGTAGATTCAGAAAATAAAATATAGGATACCAGGGGCCAGGGTCAAAGTAGGGAATGGGACGTTAATGCTTTTTGAGAATCCATTTGAAGTGATAGAAAAGTTTTAGTAATGGATGGTGGTGATGGTAGTACAACATTGTAAATGTGATTAACAGCACTGAGTTATATATTTGAATATGGCTGAAAGGAGGAATTTTAGATTGTACATTTGTTGCTAGAATAAAATTTAAAAAAATCATTGAGCTATACAACAGAAACAGTGGAGCCTAATATAAACTACCAGTGGTAGTTAAGAGTAAAAATGTTATAATATTCTTTCATCAATTGTAACAAAGTCACCACACTAATGCAAAGTGTTAAAATTGGAGGCTGGTATATGGGAACACTTTATGTTCTGTATAATTTTCTTGTAAACCTACAATTTCTCTAATTAGAAAAAAACAAAACTACCACAACATGCTTTGCCATGCTGAATATGGGACTTTTGGGGTTCTTGAAAATTTATCTCAGTGTAACTACCCTCTCCCCATTGCCAGTCAGTCTTAAAGGGGAACTAAGGACAATTACATCCATTTTCCTGCCGTTTACTACTTCTCATTTCTTGGCCTTTCTTTCCTCCCAGCTTTCTGCTTCCCAATCATGTTCACCAGGACAGGCTCCAATATCAGATACTCCTCTTTCTCTGGTGGCAATTGTGCTTCCCTTTCTTGGAGTAGTAATATCAGGGCAGATACAGGGGAAGGATTTGGTTTACCAATACAAGAAAATTCATTTGAGGTTATTTCAAGAATTCCTCCCATGTTATACAAACAAGTGTGCATATGTGTGTATATTTATTTATTTATGTGTGTGAGAGAGAGAGAGAAAGAGAGAAAGTCTGCTTAATCACTAATTTTGTGAAGACTTGAAATTCAAGAGTAATTTTTTTTATATAAACTGGAGTGTTTGTTTCATCAACATATTCCAGGAAAATATAAAGCTACAGCTATTTTTCTTGTAAATAGAATATAAGCTCACTAACAATACATTGCAATATTCTCTAAGGAAAAAGCTGAGAAATCATTACAGATAGTTCAAAAATGCTCTTTCTTTGAAACACTGTACTTCTGGGCAAATAGGATCATTTGAAACCTTAGGAAAAGGTTGAGGGAATTCATCAATGTGAAAAGACAACCATTTTATTTGGTCTAAAATGAAGCAACATTTTATAGGACTGAATATCAGTTCTATGAAAGTTATAATGAAAACAAATGTGTGATTCATTTTATGTTTGCTATAATATAAAAAGAAAACCTGCCTTGTCTGAGTTAGGCTTTTCTGGTTTTGTAACCAAAAGCTCTTGCTGAGAGTACACATCAATATTTTTGAAAATCTTGATAGATGGTGGGCATACAGATGTGTGCAAGCCTAGGCAAGTGAACTGAACATTTTATTAAGTTCTCCAAATAGAGGTTCAAGCTTTACCATATTGTAATACTACCTTTTTGTATTTGGGGGGGAAAGAAAACACTTTGGTAGGTTTTTATTGTGGTAAAGCCAAGAAAGAAAAACACTATTCTACAATGGAAGGTTCAACATAATGAGGAAACAAATAGCTCTACATGATCAAGAACACAGTTGTCTTCATGCTAGGCCCTATTAGATCTCTGAAGATGATTTTCTCTTGAAAGCAAGCCTTAAACTGGGCATTAAGTGTGGTTGATGAGAGAGAAACTGTTTTTGTCTCTTTCACTGGGCCTCAAAAAATTTGGGAGAATTGAATTTAAGGCAGGGAGCCCATGAGCAAATGTACTTCTCCTTCAAGGATGTCAGGTGTTCCCTGCATCATGCTGGCAGAACAAGTAGTGTCCCCTTTCCACTTCCGTTCTGCTCCTTTTTCCTCATCCCAGTTATGGAAGGGTGTGGCTTCAACACTTTAGAAGACGTAGGAGGAGGTGACCTGTTCTTTGTTTGCCTGCTCTTCATTACATTGAAGGTTTAATTCTGTTTTGTGATTACCATTCATCTGTGAGTGCAGTTAAACACAACAGCAAGGTCTTAACTAGGCCTTGGTAACCTCTCACAAGGTGAATCAGGGGAGCAGCAATAGTCTGGAAATGCCAAAATCAGAAGATGGAAACAGAATATGATTGAGGGTACTATACAAACCACAAAAAAATGGTGGAACATATAAGCATTCTTTGGATAGAACGTCTTAAAATTCTTTGGATAGAATGTCTTAAAACCAGACATCTTAAAATCAAATGGGATATGGGCTATAATTGTACTTAATTGTTTATTAAATGGACGCATGATCTTCAAAGACTAGAGAAATCACCCAAATTTGGGTTATAGTTACAAGGAACAGAGTTACACTTGGCATATATGAAATACCAGGAGGTTATGGTTCTTGGTCTGTCTGATGGGTCTCTTTTCTCTATATCTTTCATTTTACTCTGCCAAGGAAGCTGCTGGCATTTCTGCTACTGGGGTGCTGGTCATCTTATACTGGACAGCTGTAGATGGAGGAAAGAAGAAACTTGGGTACACTGCCATCCAGGACCATAGCTTTACTCTCTTCTGAAGCCCTCCCCTTTGATCATTAACACTTCTCAGCAACATTCATTGTCTACACTTCCTTTTGGAGATTCCCCTTTCTCCTCCCACATTGAATTGATCGGGCTTCCCCATTCTCTCAGGTCCAAATTGCAAAAGAGGGCATCAGATTGACTGAGATTATTAATCTCTCTCCTATTTAGAAGACAGCCTCATGCATCAGGCTTCCTCAGGTGATTCTGAGCAGAGTACACTGTGACTAGCCTTAGATCAGGTGTCCACACTTGTCTAAAGCATCCAAAGGGAAGCCTAACATTGTTTTTAAGAGCAGAAAGCCAGGAGATAGGATTTCAGCTTGAGGGTTTGGGGTAGCAGGCTAGTAGGGGTTCTCAATAAAACAAATGCACATTCAAATACATAAGAAAATAGGGTTTGGTGAAGATACACACACATGCCATGAAATAGGTTTCTGCTAAAGGTCATGAAATCAAAGCGCCAGGTTCAAGTGCTTATCACCACTACAGATCAGACTTATAGATAGGGCTCAGGCCACACCGCACCAAGGAAGTCAAATCTCTTGCTGTTCAGGTCAAATTCCTAATATGTTATTTATTGTTGAGCTTTATCTTTCCAACACAAGAAAAACACTACCTAGTTTTTGTTCTGCTTTTATAACAACGCATGCAATTGTGGCTTTTATTAATTCTGAAGGGGAAAGCATACTACGTGACATAGTAAACCACAGCCTGATTGTCTCTTGCTAATCTATACTACAGGGAGGTTGCAGTTTATTTATCCAAGTATTGATGAAAAACTAAATGTTTATTAGGCAAGAACCAATTTAAACTATTTTTAAAATGAATAAAGAAGAAAAATCATCTCTGCTTGTACAATTACATATTTTTCAGAAGTCTGCGTGCATTTTCCTTAAATTCCCTTGGAACATGGCTATTTCAATATTACCTATAGGAAGTGTATTTTTTTTTCTAGGACTCTGAGGAATAAAATTCGTCAAAATTTGACGTGCTACTACTTCAATGCCAGACTGCATCCACAGTCAAAATGGCTTATGGATGAAAGAGGCTCAAAATCAATACTGCAGGGGCCTATTTCTTCATGCCCTCCTGGTTCCTAGACATTGCATTCCTCCTTTCTGTGCAGCCCGAGCCTTTTGACAGACACCCTTCTGCAGGCTAAGTGGTCTCTCAATTCCAAAACCCCACCAGCCCTTGGTGGGAAGGATTTGAGGACAGCCACATGCTGGAGGGGCCAGCTTCAAGTATCAGTGCTGGCCCTTCTCATAGCTCGTGTCTAGCTATCATGACTAGGTTTTTCCTTATTTCTGAAATCTAGTGCTAAAACCAACATTCTGAAAACTAGCTTTGTGTTTTGTACAGGTCAGTGAACTTTCACAGGATTGATCTTCCATTCTTAACACCCATGTGTCTTCCCAAGACATCCAGGGTACATGCTACTTTCTGCTCACCAGGTCCCTAATTGTGGTATTGATTGTAAAGGACAAGCATTTATGTCTTGTAAAGTGGTGAGATGATCAAGGTCCCTGTGAGCTAAAACAGGGATCAGTAAACTGTGGCCCGTAGGTCAAATCTGGCCTGCAGCCTGTTTTTGTAAGATTTGCAAGATTTGTTTTTACTTTGTAAAGATTGCAAAAAAGAATTAAAAAGAAGAAGAAGAATATGTAACAAAGATCATACATGTCCCACAAAGCCTAAAATAGTTACAATTTCGCCCTTTACAGAGAAAGTTTGACAATCCCTGGACCAAATCAACACACAGAATCAGAGAGGTGGTACAGTCTTAGTGCATTGCTGGCCCTGCCAGTTGAAATAATGTTTCTGTGTTCTTTTCTTACTGGGATATTAAAAATATACATATTTGCCAACTTGATAGCTCTGAATCAAGTACAAGAGTCTGTGTTTGACTGCCATCAAAAAAAATAAGCTAATACAGATCAGTAGCTTCAAATGGAGCCACCCTCTCATTAATTTTGTGATAATTCATTGTTTTTCTTCCTAAGACTCATCCATCTTCTTCACTCTAAAATAGGAAAGGTTAATGAGGATGAGGAAACTTAAGAATATGAAAGGCATTTTTACCCTTGAAATTATATATCAAATGTTTGATAGTAGCACTCATCTCTACAACACTCCAGGTGTGTAGAATTGCTTTGGGTTTCCTATTTTGGTGGCACCTTTAGAACACAGGCTTCCTCTTGCCTTTCTAGAGTCTTCACTGCATGGTTCAGAAGCCAGTGTGGACATGTTGCCAGTTATTGAGTATGTCTATTCCAACTATGCATACAGAATCTGGTAAAGAAATCACAGAATGGCTCACCAATGGGTCCACATTGACCCACTGTGAAGCAAAACCTCCCCAAATCTCCATTTATACATCTAGCCCTCTACAAGCCCTTCTGAGTAGTGGACCACAAATGGCAGACTGGATCCCCTGGAATTAACATTAGCTAGAACTCATGTCAATAATTTAGCCCTGTCCCCCGAAAATCTGAGTGGTTCCTTTCTCCTGGGCATAGCTTTCCTGATAGATGATGACAGGCCCTTTTGGGAGGACTACTAGGAGGAAGAAGAATAGTACACACTGTGGCACTATTATCGAGTAATTCTTAGAGTTCCTGGCTTCACCCTTACTTATGGCTAGTGAGTCTATGAATGGATGCAGTGTGCAGGTTAGATAAAGGGTTGTAACTCAGGTTACCTAGAGTATTGCTTTGGTTTGGGCTTATACAGATCAAAGCAGCCTATAACGGGCTGCTCATCTCATTCTGTCCTAGGCACCCCTCAATCAGTTAGCCTTTGCCCGAGATCCCTGATAATCAAGTTCTGTGGTCATCTCCCCAGCCCTCCCCGCCCCCCCCCCATTACAATTCATGACAACCACTTTACTTTTATTTTTGAACTGTGTCATTGTGCTATCCCTTGCACTGTGCTGCTTAGGACCCCATCACACCCAGAGAAATCAGGGAGCCCTTTCTTTGATGGCAACTTCTACCTTTGTGCCCCACCTGCAGAGGACAGCCACTCCGGCACTTTTCAAGAAATTCCTCAGAGCTTCAATGAAGAGGAAGTGTCCCCTGGGCACTTGTGAGGCATAGTAAGGTATAAATGAGTGGTCTGCACATGATAAATATACTCCAAGATTTCCTTGTTTTTAGATTCATTTCTCTATGTTATTTCAAGAAATTATGGCAGCATAGCTTTAGTATGGGTTACTACTGTACTATTTCTGCCAAATTCTCTGAGCTGTTCAGGCATGCATACTGAACCCAGGATCTCTGGCAAGTGCACCCATTGCAATAAAGTCAGACCAATCTAAAAGAACGCTTCTTCCTTCCTGTTCTAGCATCCTCAGAATCCCTTCTTACACATCTTCCAGGTTTTTGCCATTGCAAATGAGCAAAATGTTATGATTCTTTTTGTCATGTAAGCCTTTCCTCCCAACTTGGAACTTTGTCTTTGCCACCCCTCTAGTACTCTAGGGTTTGATTCTAGCTATGGATCTAATGGTGGTGCTGGGGTGGTAGAAGAAAAGCATGTGAAGGATTGGCATCCCCTGATGAGCCACCTTCCTCAGGTGAAGTCATTGTGGAAACTTTGGGCAAGAAACGAACATCCTCACAAAATACAAAACAGATTTGCTTCAGCCTTCAAATAATACTCAATGGGATATGGACTCTTAAGGTACTGAGAAACATATGACTCAACCAAATGTCCCTATTTCAGTTTTCATGGGCCTGTTCTTTCCGATAAATACCTGAATATTCACATGAGACACTTGTTAAGTCTACAGAGCCACTCTACACTGGAGGTCAGCAATTTAAAGGGCATACACCGATTCTACTTTTTGGCTTTAAGAGTCCAGCAGGAACAAGACAGGAGAGTCCAGCAGGGCAACCATAGGAGGTCCTTGATCTTCTCAACAGGCCTTAAGCAGAACACTTAAAATCCCATTTTGTCTTTTTTTTTCTCTAAGTCCTCTGGGACAGATAGAAAAATTCACTTCCACCCACTCACATCCTTCCATTCTCCCTGTAAAGACCAGGATTTCTTAGACCAACCGAAATTTGGCTTTGATAGGTTTCTTATTTCAAACAACCATAGGTGCTCATTTAGGTTAATACTTCATCAGTATGTACCAGTGTCTATTTTATGATGCCAGCAGAATCTTAGCTGCCTTCAGTCCAAACTGGTGCAATAACCAGTACCAGAATCTCATTTCTTTCAGAGTCTCTTGATTGCATCCACTATAGCCAGTAATTGTCCTATAATTAAGGTTCAGTGGTAGAGAACAAAACTACTCTAGATTGTGTCAGCCAAAAGGAATTTATTTTATGGGATATTAAATGTCTTATCAAAGCGTTTATAATCTGAAGAGACTTCAGACTTATCTTCCAAGGAGAACTTCTAAGCCACTATGCATAAGTAGACCCAGGATGCTGCTGTCCTGGCCATAATTAGGAAGATGCCTGATGAATCAAGAAGCCACAATGACAGCTTCTGACTCAAGAACCAGAGGGCTTTTGCTATGATCTCCATCAGCAAAAAACAGGTCCTTTATCCTCTCTTTCCCTCCACTCTTACTTCAGTTACAGTTTCAGTCTCAAGTGAGGGCATCTAGTTGGCAGAATCTAAATCACATCCAGAAATGGGGGAAATGTCGATTTTATCTCAGCAGGCTCGTCAGTATAGGAAGTCACACTAGAAGGACAAGGGAATAGTTGTTGAGCAAGCCAATCTGCAATATCCACGATAGTACTCTTCCGAAGGACTTTCTGGGGTTGGAAACCCTGCTGCTGGCTGACAGGCTTTCCTCATGCCAACCACCCTGTATTGCCACATCTCTGTACACCGACTGCTCCTGGATTTTCCATTGCCATCGATTAGACAACTATTGGTGACCCTCAATATTCAGTATTAAAACTCCTCCCTGATACATTATTCTCCTCTGTTTCTTGTCATATTCTTGGCATGTATTTCTCTTCTTACTCGGTTGAGCTTATCCTATCCCTCTTCTGTCTTCTTCATAGTACTTACTCTATGATGCTGTTTACTTGGACATGTTGAATCAAAGCCCATGATATTTCAATAAAAAATTTTAATGATATCAATCTAAATAGGTTACTATTTAAATTTCTCAGAGAGGTCCATATCATCTTTTATAAACTTACTAACAATTTTAATATTTATCAAGTTCATGTCTAGGAACTAAATTTTTTGACCCCCTTCTTTTAAAACAGGTATATGTACAAGACAGCATACTTTTCCTGATTCAAATATGTGGTGTCATTCTCAAAAGAATAGTAATTGTGTTGATCAGTCATTCTTGGTTAACCAGATTTCTACTAGTTAGTTGATCTCTTTTCTTTGAAACTTTGACTCTGAAGGCTTTTCATTTGAACTTAAGGTTTTTCTATAGAAGACTAGTACAAAATGAATTATATAGCTTCTTTCTGCATGTCATTAGATTTCATAAAGGTTTTCTTCCTAGCATTGAATCACATACAGATTACGTTTACCTTCACTACCCCATGACTTTTCTATGTGGGTCATAACAGGGTTTAAGGGCGCTCAAAGAAAATGGTAGCTTTGTCAGACTAGGTCAAATCTTCTTAATAACTGGTCCATTACAGAATTTCATTCTTGAACTTGTGCACAGTTTATATCTGGATGAATGCAGTATAGGTAAAAAGCTTTCTTTATTTTAATTTAACATTTTTGTTGAACTGTTACTTGTGCCACCAATAAAATATGCATTTTGTTCTAAAACAACCATTATGTATTTTTCTGGAGATTAGATCTCTAGCACATATATAGTTCCAAGGTTTCTATATTTGATGAGTTAGGAAATTGGTTTTGTGCAAATGTGTCTGACACGTTTGGTTCTAAAAATAAATGTTGGATTGCTCCCAGGTTAGCCTTCTGAAATTACGTAATTTTCACAAGTTATTAATATCACTCAGAAATTCTCTCTTCATGCTGTTTTTAAAATCAACACGTTCTCTCCCCCACTCACACCACCATCCTTAAGTTACCCTGTTTTCTTTTGAGGGTCCCTGTCAAGGAACAGTGCTAATTGGCTCTGTCTCTCTGATCAGCAGTAAGGAAATTTGGGCCAATCACATACCTGTACTCCCAAACACAGTGAAAAATACACTTATATTTGTCAGAATTCCCTTTCTAATTGTTGCAACACTGTTGGCCAATGCAGAAACAAACCACGTGGTGTGTTCTGTTTTCGCCAAGTGTTTAAAACCAGGTCTGTATCTGGTTAACAAAGTGTACCACAGCAGGCAGAATTGATGGCTCTTGTTCTCTGCAGCTTGTCTTTGTGATCAATGGATTATTGCAGCTGGGCTAATTATGCAGCAATTTATATCGATTGTTTAGAGCAGCAGCGGTGAATCCTAGTGACTAAACGTGTCATAGTATGATTCGCTTCTTCTTGGTCTGTACTGACTAGGGATAATTCAGACACATTGGGAACCTGCATCATTTTTAAGTGTCTGTTATTCTATGTGGTCCAAACAAACCAGGAAGGGAATACAGCTTTCTAAGCACTTGCCTAATACTTTAAAACGTGACACATAGAGACTAAGGTGAAGTGATAAATCCTTTATCTTGGGTTACCCATTATTATCATAATTTTTCTTTTTAAATAAAAGGAGTGAGTGGAGCAGAAATTATCCACTCAATTTTATATGCAAACAAGTTGGGTCACTCCACATCATTGTGTTTATAGAGTTGATTTAATATCAAATAGGCCTTAAAACCTTTTTTCCCCATTTTAAACTAGCTTTAAATAGTATTCGGATGGAGTCTTGAGGCTCTAATTATTTCACATTTGAGAGTCAATTTTTGAATGATTTTTCAATTTTGAAGAATATGTCCTTTCTATTGGAAGAGAGGAAAGCTCTTACACATGAATTTAGTGCTCTTTATGACCATAGTTTAACAATAACTGTGGTCATATAGTCGTGTGTGTGTATGTGTGTTCAAATTGCTACCTACGAGCCAGTGTTTTAAACACAAGTACAACAATAGATCTTTTAAATGGAAAACATTACAGAAGACTATTGATTGGCAAGTTGTAGGTGACTCCAGTCACTTCTGAATTACTGAAAATAGGCAAGCTCCATTTGCTCTCTACCTAAAATAAATGAAATTCTTCCAACTCATGAATGCTGCAATAAAAGGTCAAAATCTTTTATTCCCATCTCAGAAACAATGTCTCTAAAAGACATTGTGCCCTAAGCCTTTTCTGGGCAAAACAGCTGGAAGAGTAGCAATTTTTAATTATGGAACACATGGATTTCATAATAACCTTATGACTTTGGGACATTAAAGAGCCTGTTCACTAACAAGATGCAAGAACAGAAGAAACCTGAGTGAAAATGTCAATTTAAATGTTACAGGGGAATTCACTTAACTGCATATGAAAGAAAGAAAATAAGTTGGCATGTCCTTTTCAAAAATAAATTATTTTAAGGGTTCTGAAATTCTTTTCCTTGGCTTATGTTGTATTTATCTGAATATGTGAATGAATACTTCATTTTCTACTCTACTGAAGATTCCTACTGGTATAGCCTGTTATTTTAACAAAGTAAAACAAAGGCTAAGTGTGAAATATTTTATTACAGTAATATAATAGATATTATGTAAAGAAAGAAATAAATGATTTATATTCACTGCATCAGCACTAGGTGACTATAAATTTCAGGATGATCTACAGGTAAACAAAATTCTTCCATTCTGTAGAGTCCACCACTGAATTACATTGTGGCAATTTCCAGTATTTTTTTCTTATTAAAAAGCACTAACACTCATTGAGAAAATTCAGAAAAACATTTTTAGTTTTTTAAAAAAAGATATAATACATCCTGTGATATATACTATTAATATTTTGATTTTATTCCAGTATCAATGATGGTGAATGGCATGGTCTCTAGAGGCAGTTCAAATTGCTGCTCTAATATTTAATAACTGTGGGACTTTGGGCAAATCACATAACTGCTTTGTGCCTCCATTACAATATCAATAAAATGGGCATGATAATAGTACCTAATTCATAAAGTCATTGAGAGGATTAAGTGAGGTAATACATGTAGTGCTTAGAAAAAAATCCTGGCACATAGTAAAATATCAATATATAATAGCTTTAATTATTATGTTTTCCCTTTCATTTTTTTTTTATATTGATGGTTGAGGGTGCACCAACTTATGTCATGAACATACTGGAAATTTGGAAAGTATGGACAAAAAAATAAAAAATACTTCACCCACTTTTACACTATCAGACATCAATATCTGATTGTACAGTTTCAAAATTACCTCTGATCATGACAGACCCAAAGATATGCTGCTGGGATTTTAAAAAGAATGTAATACTCAAGAATACTTTTAACAAAAGAAGTGCTAGACTTGTACACTAAAAATTACAAACAATGCTGAGGGAAATTAAAAGATTTCTAAATGATTAGAGAGATATTCCATGTTCATGGATTAGAAGACTCAATATTGTTATGATAATTTTCTCCAAATTCTTCTATAGATTCAATGCAATCCCTACCAAAATTTCAACAGACTTTTGTGTGTGTGTGTGCAGAAATTGACAGTATGATCTCAAAATGTATTTAGAATTACAAAAGACCTAGAGTAGCTAAAACAATTTTGTAAAGAACAAAATGGGAGGACTTTTACTTCCTGATTTCAAAACTTCCCATAAAACTACATTTATTTGGGAATGTGTGGTACTGGTACAAGAATAGACATATATATCAATGGAACAGAATTGAGATTCCAGAAATACATCTTTATATTTATGCTCAATTGATTTTTAATAAAAGTTACAAAGACAATGCATGGGGAAAAGGTTAGCCTTTTTAACAAACGGTGGTTGGACAAGTGGATATCCACATGCAAAAAGATGAACTTAGACCTTTATCTCACAATATACACAAAAATTAATTCAAAATGGATCAGAGACTTAAATGTAAGGGATAAACAAAACAAACCAAAACAAAAAGCTCTTAGAAGATAATATGGGGATAATCTTTGAGAACTTGAGGTAGGTAACGATTTCTTAAATATGATACCAAAAACATGGTCCATAAATTTTGAAAAATGATCATTTAGACCTCTCAAAATTAAAAATTATACTTCAGAAAGTACCCATTAGAAAGTGAAGAGACAAGCTACAGTCTGGGAGAAAACACTTGCAAAACTCAAAATTGTAAAAGATATATCTTAGAATATATAAAAAACCCTTACAATTTAATAGTAAGACAAACATGGCTTTGTCAAATCCAATCAAAACATGGGCAAAGGATTTGAAGAGACATTTTACTAATGGAGTTATAGGAATGACTATTGAGTACATGAAAAAAATGTTCAGTATCATCTCTCAGTAGGCAAAACCACAATGTGATACAATTTCATACTTGCTGAAATTACTATGATAAAAAAGACACGAAATAACAAATATGGTGTGGAGAAATTGGAACTTTCCTACACAGCTGTTGGGGATATAAAATGATACAGCCACTATGATAAACAGTTTGGCAGTTTCTTTTAAAGTTAAACATTAACCTACCATACAATTGAACAATTGCATACTTAGATAACCAACCAAGAAATTCAAACATATGTTCACACAAAGACTTGCATGTGAATATTCTAGAAGCACTATTCATGACAGCCCCAAATCGGACACAACCTAAAAATGTACCACCTTGTGAACTGATAGACAAAAGTGGTATGTCCATAAAATAGAATACAATCAAGCAGTAAAAAGGAATGAGCTACTGATACAAGTAATTCCATTTTTGTGAAATGTCCAGAAAAGGCAAATCTATAGAAACACAAAATAGATGAATGGTGGCCTGGGGAAGGATATGGGAGGGAGATGAGGATTAACAATAAATGGCATGAAGTGATTTTATCAGGATAATAGAAATGTTCTAAAACTGGTTTATGGTGATGTTTGCACAACACGGCAAATTTATTAAAAAATCATTGGATTATACATTTGAATGGGTAAATTATATGTTATCTAAAATATGCCTCATTAAAATTATATTTACAAACAGACTCTGGTAGATTCCATCCTCAGCAATACATCCCTGTCTCTTTAAAACAGCATGTAATCTACAAACTACCCCACATGGAATCTTTTTGGAGCTTAGTTCTAAGCTATCTTCTAGGAGTCTTGCAGATAAGACATAGAAATCTACATTTTTTACAAGGTCTGATGTAATAAGTATTGAATTAATTCTTAATTATACTTAAATCAGAGAAGCAAGGTAACAAATGACATCCCTGTCCAGAAGAAAGCAAAGATCTAAAGAGCAGGAGACCAATGGAAAAAGGGCCCATTTGTGAATGTGAAGGCAAGCAAGGGTGCATAATCCAGAAGGTAGAATCCTTGAGGATGCATGTTTGAGCTGAGATCTGAACAATGAGTAGGAGCAAATTAGGGGAAAAGGGCATTTCAGACCCATCAGCAGAGGACAACGTGATCTTTAGTAGTGTTTTAGAAGGGTGCTAGTCATTCTCTAACTTCCCAAAAATATAATCTGCCCTGGGCAAGCAGCCTTATCCTGAAAATAAAGAGGATGGTTGGTTAGTGAATACAGTGTACTGATGGAGGTTGGGGACAAGCAGAAATAGAAGTACTAAGGTCATATAAAAGTTCTAACAACAAGAAACTCAAGTTGATATTGACATGACTCATAGACCTTGATTTCACTGATTTTAGACACTCTCAACATTTTTTGATAAATTTATGAAGTCATGATTTATACACTATAATTCACCCATTTAAAATATACAGTCAAATGATTTTTAGTTAATTATGGAGCTGTGTAGCAATCATTATAATCCAATTTTAAAATGTTTTCATAACACCGATAAAATCCCTCATGCCCATTTACTTTTTTTTTTCTTTTTTTAGTATTTTGGGCAGTCTATTTTATTTTATTTTTTATTTTTTAAGACTTATTTATTTATTTATCTCCCCTCCCCCCACCCCCACCCCCCACCCCAGTTGTCTGTTCTCCGTGTCTATTTGCTGCATCTTCTTTGTTGGCTTCTGTTGTTGTCAGTGGCATGGGAATCTGTGTTTCTTTTTGTTGCGCCATCTTGTGGTGTCACCTCTCCGTGTGTGCGGTGCCATTCCTGGGCAGGCTGCACTTTCTTTCGTGCTGGGTGGCTCTCTTTACGGGGAGCATTCCTTGCGCGTGGGGCTCCTCTACGCGGGGACACC
This sequence comes from Dasypus novemcinctus, assembly GCF_030445035.2. NCBI lineage: Eukaryota > Metazoa > Chordata > Mammalia > Cingulata > Dasypodidae > Dasypus > Dasypus novemcinctus. The sequence continues at coordinate 50,875,374 of NC_080673.1, read as the reverse complement.
CCTGTGTGGCACAGCACTCCTTGCGCGCATCAGCACTGCACGTGGGCCAGCTCCACATGGGTCAAGGAGGCCCGGGGTTTGAATTGGGGACCTCCCATGTGGTAGACGGATGCCCTAACCACTGGGCCATGTCCACCGCCCCCATTTACTTTTAATCCCTCTCTCCATCCCATGCTCCCTGTCCCAGGCAGCCATTAATCTAACCTTTCTGTCCCTATAGATTTCCTTCTCTGGACATTTCATAGAAATAGTCACGCATTTTACTGTATAGCTTCTTTCATTTAGGATAATGTTTATGAGGTTCATCCATGTGGTATCATATTTCCCTTCTTTTTTAATTTTTAATTTTTAATTTTAAAAAAGCTTTAGATTACATAAAGGTTTACATAAAACTGTAGAAGATTCCCATATGCCCCACCCACTCCACCTCCCACACTTCCCATATCAACAACAACCTTCATTAGTGTGATATGTTTGCTAAAACATTGAAGCATTGCTACTATCCGTGGACTATAATTTATATTATAAGTTACACTATATCCCACACAATTTTGTAGGTTATGACAAAATACATAATGGCCTGTATCTGTCATTGCAATGTCATGCAGGACAATTCCAATGTCCTGAAATACTACCATAGTATACCTATTCTTCCCTCTTCCTCCCCTCAGAACCTCTAGTGGTCACTGCCTTTATATCAGCGATAAAGTACTCCCTTCTTTTTGTTGCTGAATAGTACTCTATTTTGTGGAAGTACCACATTTCAACTATTCATCAATTGTTGGGCATTTGGGTTGTTTCAACTTTTTAGCAATTATGAATAATGACGTATTATTATGAATAAGAACATATGCATATAACTCTGTACCTGGACGTAAATTTTCATTTCTCTTGGTTAGATACCTAAAGGTGGAATTGCTAGATATGGTAAATTTATATTTAACTTTATAAGAAATTGCCAAACCTTTTCAAGGTACCTATGCCATTCTACATTGCCACAGCAATGAGTCCCAATTCTCCACATCCTTATCAACATTTGTCTATCTTTTTTTAATTTTTTTTATTTGAGAAGCTGTAACTTAACAAAACAATCATGGGTACCATTATCTATCTTTTTATTATAGAAATTCTAGTGGATATGAAGTGGCATCTCATCTCATTATGGTTTTAATTTGCATTCCCCTACTGAGCAGCTTTTCATGTGCATATTGGCCTTTCATATATCTTCTTTGATGAAATGCCTTTTGCCAATTTTTAGCTGAGTTGTTTGTCTTTTATTATTGAAATGTAAGAGTTCTTTGTATATTCTGGATATGTGTCCTTTATCAGGTATGTGATTGGCAAATACTTTCTCACTGTCTGTGGCTTTTCTGTTCATGTTTATAACAATGCCTTTCAAAGCACAAATTTTTGAAGGTTTATGAGGTCAGATTTATCCATTTATTATTTTATGAATTGTGCTCTTAGTGTTGTATTTAAGAAATCTTTGCCTAATGCTAATTATCAAGATTTTCTCCTATATTTCCTTATAAAGAATTTTTAGCTCTTGCGTCTGGGTCTCTGAGTCATTTCTGTTGTTGTTGTTAGTTTTTGTATATAGCGTAAGGTAAGGGTCTACCTTCATCTTTTCATATGTGTATATCCAGTTATCCCAGCATCATTTGTTGAAAAGACTCTTCTTTTTTTCCCAATGAATTGCCTTGGCACCTTTGTAAAATACCAATTAACCATAAATATACAGGTTTATTTTTAAGTCTCTCAAGTTCGTTCCATTGTTCTCTATGTTTGTCCTTATGGCAGTACCACATTGTCTTAATATCTGGATCTTTATAATAAGTTTTTCAGTCAGGAAGTAACCATACTTCAACTTTGATATTTTTAAAAATTGTTTTGACTACTATTCATATTGACATTTAGTTCATAAAAATCAAGTGCTTTTGAAGCTTCATTTAACCATGAAATATTACATCATCAGAATGCTAAACCTCACAGTTTGTATAACAACAGAGATGAAAAAACACAAAATTTGTTTTTGAGCCACAGTGATGGATTGATAAATATAGGGGTATGGTAAGATATATAAAGGACTGCATGTGAGCATGATTGTAGAACCTGTATATATATTAGCATCGTTTCATTAAGAAAAGAGGAGAAATAGCTCTGATAAACACATGGATATGAAGCTTTAGGGCAGAAATATTTCAATTCAGTTATTTCATAATTAATTCCTGATCTTTCTCATAGCACAGAGATATTTTCTATATACTGTTCTTTATAGCATTACCAAATAATCAAATACACAAGAAATCTTTGTCATAACTACCAATTAATCCATCAAACAAGTTAAAATAGCTGTGAAAGTTGCTTGTTATAGTTGTTAAAAAGAGACTGCAGTATCCCCTGGGAAATGTTTCTTTTATGTTTGATATATTTTCTAGGAAATATGCTAAAGAGGCAACAAACATATGATAAAAATTGACATGTTTCTTTATTTGATAGGAAATATGCAATGTTTACCACTTGTTTATAAATATATTATCCAATAAATCTTTGATGGCTTTTTTTATGTGAGAGAACAACAAAATGAAAATAGCAATCTCAGCAGGCCAGAAATATACACTATTAAGAACAAGATAACAATTTTTTTTCCATCAAACCTAGCCTGATATGTCTTGGACAGTCTGTTCTTAAAAAGCTATGGGCCACATTTATACATGCCTATGTCAGTATCTTGCACCAGCTCCTGTAACCAGAAGCGTCCTAAAACTACAGAAAAATCTATGGCTATTTTTCACAAAGAAAGGAAATTACCCCATGGAATCCTGCACTAACATTTACTATTATGAAGTGTATTATTCATTATGAATGATGATGGGAGATATCCGTCTACATGTAAATTCAAGGCAGGTCATAAAATAGGACTTTCTGGGTAAAATTTGTCATTTGATGGTTCTTGAAATAGAAACTTTTAAGCAGCACCAAATCACTCCTTGACTAGATTCTCTTGGTTTTCATTCATGTGTGAACCAATTGTGGCATGTCCCCTCTCTGCTTTGAAACATTGCAGATATTAGGGGTCACTTTCAATTTTTCACATGAAAGATACTTTCAGCAGGGAATATACTTTGTAAGTTTTGTTAAAAAATGTTTTAAAAGTCCTTTTCTAGGATAAAGATTACTGTCTACTTTATGGACATACATGAAGCTGATCTGCCTGTTCTGTTTCTGAGGTTTTTTTAGTTTGCTAAGGGCTGCCAGAGCAAAATACCAGAAATGGGCTGGATTTTATAATAGGAATTTATAAGGATAATATGTCACAGTTCTGAGGCTGTGAAAATGTCTAAATCAAGGTATCATCAGAGACACTGTCTCACCAAAGTTTGGCTGCTGGTGATCCTGGACTCCTGCCACATGGCAAGGCAAAATGGCAGCTGGTCTTTACCTTCTTCTCTAGGCTCACTTTCTCCCCACAGTCCTCTGTGAGCAATCAGGCACACGGATGTCTCACTGCTGGTTCTCTGGACCTTGTTGCTTCAGCTTCGGCTACTCCACTGATTCCGGCTTCGGGTGTCTCTCTCACCCTCCCAGGGTTTCGTTGTCTTTTGCTGCTAAGGTGATCCTGGAGTCCGCTGTCATGTGGCAGGATAAAATGTCAGTTCTCTTTCTCTGTGTGTCTCTGTTTTCAGTCCTCTATTTATATAAGACTCCAGTCAGAGGATTAGGACCCACTCTGGGCCCTCCTATCTAATCAAAGGCCCTCAACTAAATTGATCTAATCAAAAGGTATCTAATCAAAAGACCCTTAACTGAAGCTGATCTAAAAGTCCTACATACAATAAGCTTACCCGTACAAGAATGAGTTAGCTGAAAAACATAATTTTCTGGAGTCCACAAAAGATTCAAACCAGTACAGAGCTCTACATAAAGTCTTCTTTGTATATACAACCCATATAAAGTCTTATAAAATACAAAGTTAAAGTCAGCTAATTTACAAAAGAAGCAGCTTAAATTTCCTTGTCATAAAGTCATCTGGCAAAAAGCCAGCTGCTATTCCTACAACTTCCTAACCTCCATCCTCTCAGGTATGCTTTTTATACTCAGTGAAAAAGAAATGATAAAACAAGTAACTCCAATTAAATTAACTATTGAATCCCTTAACTTCTCAAACAAGCATTTCTAAATCCATGACTCCCCAACTCCTAAATATATTCTGCTAATAATAGATCTATTAGTATCAAGTTTTATTCTTTGGATGATTCAGAAGGAGCAAAGTCTACCAAAACAACTTTAGGAAAGCTGCATTCTCTTAGTCCCTAATTCATAACCGCATGCATGGAGAAGCACATGAGCTTGTTCTGGCAAGTTGAGTACTCTGTTATAGAAAGAAGTTCTCAAATTTTAATATGCATATGAATCAGCTGGGAACTTGTTAAAATGCAGATTCTGATTCAGTGTCTGGGGTGGGATCCGAAATTCTATTTCTAACAAGCTCCCAAGGGATGTTGATGCTGCTAGTCTGTGGTCAACACTGAGCAGCAAAGTAGATGAGTTCATGAGTAAGGAAAACATACCTTAAGCATTAAGCATGAAAATACTCAAGACAAGATCAAGAATGTTTCTATTGTTTCAATACTATGTTATATATATATAAGCAATTTAGGAGATGGAATCTCATCAAAGGGTAGACTCTTAAAAGATAGAAGTAAGGAGGCATCTGTAAGCATAGACATTATTTATATTTTCCCCCAGTATAGAGCTTTGAAACCACAAACTTATATCTTTGTTCACTTAGTCATTTAAGCATGTAAAATATATTGAATGCTAACCACATAGCAGGCACTGCATTAGATTCAAGTATAATGTTGAACAGGCAAAACCGAGTTTTAAGAAACTCAGAATTGAATCTAAACAAATAAGAAATTGTGAGATAAAAGCAGCCATAGAAGTGTATACGAGAAGGAGTGGAAACATGGAAGAAGAGAAAAAGCAGGCAGCTCAAGGAAGATTTCATGGTAATAATTGAAAATGATTTTTTGGATGAATTATCCTGTACCAGGCACTGTTCTAAGTACTTTAACTCTCTCAGTGAACCTTTTGAGAAAATACTCTCATCGTACTTAATTTATAGCTGAGAAACCAAAGGTAGAGAGAGATTACATATTTACCCAATAAATGACTTACTGATGATAAGGGATAGCAGCAGGTTTAAAGTAGTTTTCCTCTGGTTTCTTCATTAATATTATTCACTAATATATCTCACAAGGTTGACATTCCTGGTAATCACTAAATTGTCTGGCTCTCCTTTCCTCCAGAGCACATTCCTCTCTGAATGTATGATGGTCACATGCCAATGAAATGTGACCAGAAGTGACAGGTGTCACTTCCAGGATGTAACATTTACCAGCCAGCACACAGTTTTCCATGACTTCTTTACCTGCCCCATTGGTCACAGAAGCACTTGTAGATGTGGATTTGCTACAAAATGGAAATATTCTGGAATGCTGAGCCTCCACAAGGAAGAGAGCATCCCCAGATAGCCTCCCAGACCATGCAGTATCTTGCAAGTTCAAGAAATGAATGTCCATTATGATGTGTCACTTAGATTTTTATGGCATTAGTTATTCTAGCATAGCTTGCCTTTCTTGATAATACATTACAGTTGAGGTTTTACACAAGGTATCATGTAAAACAAGCATCAGGGGAGAGGAAGGTATACTGGAAAGGAAACTCAAGGTGGGCATAAGAGATGTTCAGAGTTGTAATACAGGATGGCAAATTCAAGAGACTTCAAGTAATTGGGTGTTATTGGTGAGTCAGAGTCTGTGAAAGTTGTCTAGGAGGAAAGAGGCAGGATGCAAGTGAAGGGAAGCCCTCTGCAGTGAAGGGAATGAATGGAGAAGGAATCAATGGCCAGGCAGGGTATCTCAGGGCTACACAGGGAAGAAGTTAACCACATTCGACTCAAGGTTAAATCGAAGATGTGAGTCTCTGAATAGGAAATCAGAAAAAGCTGTATGCTGGAAAGAAGGGGTCAGACAACTAAAAAGGAGGTAAAACAGAGGGAACAGGAGAAAAGAAGCAAATAAGACTAGGATTTTAAAAGCTAGAACAGAGCTGGAAGAGATGAGAGACCTAGAGATGGGTGGATAGGTTAAAACAAAAAAATTATAAAGGAACTGTGTGTCTGCTTGAAAGATATGGTTTGCTCTTGCCCACATATCTGGCATGCTGCTTTTTAGTTTACATTTCCCATATGCATTCATCTGGCTGATGCTCACTAACTTCGTTCAAGGTCATGACCTCTGTGAAGTCCTCAACTCACACTCCCATTGCCCCATTGCCCTCACCCCCAGGCCCATCCCAAGGTCCTTCTACATCTTGACAAAATCCCCCACTTTTATACAACATTTATCCAGGAGCATATTAATTGTCCATTCTTTTGTCTATCTCCCTAATTATGACAAAATTCTTGAGGAAAGTGATTGCATTTAATTAATCAGAGTTCAATCCAAAGTAGTCATTTAATTATTTATGGTGACTGTTGTAAACCCAGAGAGAGATATACAAGTGAATATTTAATATATGGCAGGAGCTTGAAGTAGTTCTGAGATAAAGATTTAAATGTGGTCATCTTTAGTGAATTTGCTCATTCAATGAATATTATGCCATTATGCTAAGTGATACATATACTGGTGAACAAAGCAGGTAGATTGTTTTTGTGGAAAAGAAGATGCTAATGAAAACTCACACACATGTAATTATAAACAGCTCTTCTCAAAGTCTCCAGGATCTCTATGCTTGTTAAACCTAATGCTCAATGATCAGTTCTCCTCTTGCATTTGACACAGTTGATCGCTCCTTCTTGAAGCACTTTCCTCTCTTGCTGACAGGATCCCATGTGCGCCTGGTTTTCCTTTTGCTTTTCTCTATCACCTTTGTTGTTTCCTCCTGACCTCCTCGCACTCTGAAGGTGTGCCACAGGATTTCTTCTGTTTCCTTTCATATTCACTCCCCAGCAGAGATTTCACCCAGACTCATGGCTTTGAAAGCATAACCTGAGACTTCCAAATTATATTCCCAGTCCAAATTCCTCCATTGAACTCTGCACCTGTATGTTGCAACTGCCTACTTGACCTATTTATTTGGAAGTCTAACAAACATCTTGGATGAAGCATGCACGAAAATGATTTTCTGTTATTTTCCTCATAACCAGCTCTTCCTAAGTCTTTCCTACTTCAAGTAATAAGCCTAGTTTCCTCTTTAACTCCTTTTTTTCTTATATTCTGCAGCTTGTCCATTAGCAAATTATTACTTCATTATGTATTCTTATTATCCCTACTGCCATCACCTGGTCCAAGCCAGGATCATTTCTTACCCAAATTATTTCAATAACTTTAATTGATCTCCTAGTTTTTGCACTGATAGTTTTTTTTTAAAAGGTTTGTTCTTTTTTTAAATTAATTTATTTATTTACTTATTTCTCTCCCCTCCCCCCCACCCCGCCCCCACCCTACCCCACCCCAGTTCTCTGTTCTCTGTGTCTATTTGCTGCGTCTTGTTTCTTTTTCTGCTTCTGTTGTCAGCGGCACGGGAATCTGTGTCTCTTTTTGTTGCGTCATCTTGTTGTATCAGCTCTCTGTGTGGGTGGCACCATTCCTGGGCAGGCTGCACTTTCTTTCGCACTGGGTGGCTCTCCTTACGGGGCACACTCCTTGCGCGTGGGGCTCCCTTATGTGGGGGGCACCCCTGCGTGGCACGGCACTCCTTGCACACATCAGCACTGCGCATGGGCCAGCTCCACACGGGTCAAGGAGGCCCGGGGTTTGAACCTTGGACCTCCCATGTGGTAGATGGATGCCCTAACCACTGGGCCAAGTCTGCCACCTGATAGTCTTTTTAACCATATAGTTGCATTATGTCACTCCTTAAAACTGTACAGTTGCTCCCTATTTCACTTAGACTAAATGCCAAAGTCCTTCCAATGACCTATCACATTCCAAATGATTTGGATGAAATATGATATATCCTGGAATTCATCCTATGATTTTAGTATTTAAATTACTTCCTAAAATTCATTTCACATAAACAAAGAAACCAAAAACCATAGGCCTATTCAGTAAAGATCCAGAATATCTTCTTTTTATTTATATTTTCTGAATGTCAGTATCAGACCAATTGAGTGGAAATGGGTTTATTCTCTTTCAGAAATATCTTGAGATATCACAGTTCAGTACCCTTTAAAGGATATTGTAAAGACTCGCAGAATCTATTCCTTATTTAGGCAACATCAGAGTTGCAAGGTAATCAGCTAGAACAGAAATTTAAAGAAAAAGCCTACTTCAGCTTATAGAGTTCAAAAAGCATAACTTAAGTGAATCTCAGCACATTTTTTGTGCTATTTATTTCCTCTTATTCTGTTTTGCCACCTAATCAGAGAGTTCTTCATTGCTAACCTAAAGTACTTGCTACTTAACTCACAGTGAATTAGGAACACAATTTCTATTCTTACCTTAGGCTGGAGTAAGTGTATATCGTCAAGAATGTGTGTGCAGGAAAGAGACTCCAGAGGAAAGCAGGAAGTAGGCTGGGCTAATAGCAGGCCCTAGCATTATCTTGGTACGGGATGGTAGTCAGCTACCAAAAGACCACCTGGAGCCTTGTAGTTAAAACAAAGGTATGTAGTTGTTTCTACCTCCACTTCATTCACTGAAATCTAGCAAAAATAACAAAGGTAAGAAACAGAGAGAAAGAAAACAAATCTTTGGTGATAATAGAAAACACCACACCCCAAACCATAATCTATTCAAGCCCAAGTAAGAAAGGAATTTGAGAGAAGGCATATTTCTATGCAGATATCAGGTCTCTTAAGGTGCTCAAAAAGAAAGTGACAAACAGTGAGGAATCAAACCAACAACTTTTGTTTGGAGCTAAAATGAGTAGACTGTGTGAGCATCTCTGAGTCTGATTCAACAACATGGCCAAGTGTTTCGCAGCCATGGTTTCTTGCCAGGCCTTAGACTCATCTTCTCTTTTCCTAAACTAGCCTGCCTCCATTTAGGAAAAGGCTAAGTCAGCAATGCAGCTGCTGATCCAGGTCGGCCGAAGGGAAGCAAATGCCAAGTCATGACCTGAAAAACCTGCAACTTTCAGGCTCCTTTTTTGATTTCCAGGAATCCCTTCAAAAGGCAGCCAGTGATCACCATTCTCCCACCAGAGCCTCTGCCCTTGCTGCGAGCTTCTGGCATGAAGAATTTCTCTTCCTAATGCTGTTTTGTGTATCTCAGAGGCAACTGCACAAGGCACAATATAAGCAAGTGGCCAGCTGAGGCAGCAGCATAGAGTATTTTACCCACCACCAAAGACAGATGAAGTTAACTATCCCTACTATTTGTGCTTGCATGTTACAAGTACAGTGAACTTGAAAGGGAGGTCTTATTAGGTTTTGTCTGATAAGTCAGATGAGTCATTCCTGGTCAACTTCAGATGTCGCTAAACTCTGCTCACTGCAAACATGACACACTCCTCAAGGCATGGAAGTAGAGAATGAAAGTCAATCAAATAACACAGGTTTACTATATGCAGGTATATATAACATGCTTCATTTTTAAAAATTGGAAAATCTGAGGCAAACATAAAATTAAAAGGATGCCATGAGAGAGGATAGGACTATCTCTGGAAATTTCTAGGCATACACAAAAATGAGTCAACTATTTTTTTAAATTTATTAGAGAATTTGCGGATTTACAGAAAAATCATGCATAAAATACAGTATCCCTACATACTACCCCATAACCAAAACCTATCATTGGTGGGAAACATTTGTTCCAATTGATGACAGCACATTTTTATAATTGTACTATTAACTAAAGTCGATAGTTTAATTTAGGGTTCACTAAGTAGTGTAGTTCAATGGATTTTTAAAAACTGTTATCCTGTTACTATATACACAATATAACATTTCCCCTTTACTCATATTCAGATATATATTTCAGTGCTGTTAATTGCATCCACAATGTTGTGTTATCATCATTACCAACCATGACCAAACATTTCTATTATTCAAAATAGGGACATTTATATATTTTTTACTTAGACATGTTAAATTAACATTTTTGTTTTGTTTTCTAGGGTACATGTTATCAAAATATAACTATTTTTTTAAAATTAACAGGTGTCTCCTACAAATAAGAATGAATACATAAAAATTTTGTTCAACATATTAATTATTGAGGAACCAATAAGACAGTAGAGTTAGTTCAAAAGAGAATATGGAGATTTATATGGCCAATCAGTTAAAAGAATAATAAAATGTATTTGCCTTTAATATCTCACAAGGAAAGAAAACTAACCTTGTGGTTATTACTTTTACCAAACAAAAATCTATACGTTAGCACGTACTTTTACAGCATTTATGCCTTAATCAAATACTAAATTATAAAGCCAAACAGAGGTACATTCTCCTTAAATTGTACTTGGGTGAATCTGATAAACAATCAACTTAAAAGAGCATGCAAAAATAGGTAAAATACAAGAAAATAAAATATAAGAAATAAAATACAAGAAAAAAAAGGACATTCAATCATTCTCTTCATTTACAATCAAGTTCAATAATTTTCTTTTTTTTTCTTTTTTTTATTGACTTTGTAATAATATTACATTAAAAATATATATGTGAGGTCCCATTCAACCCCACCCCCCCACCCCACCTCTCCCCCCCCCAATAATTTTCTTAACAATGGTTTCATTTCATTTTTTTTTACATTTAACAATCAGTTTATTTTTACATAGGTTACCAAAACAAGAAACTGAATTTCTTCTCACTTCCTCTAAAACTACAAAAGGAGATTTTAATTAATTAAGCCTTGCTATGCTGAGAACGTTTTTGGTTTTAAAAAGCTTTTACTTTACTCTAACATTTGTAAGTGGTTGTTTAAATAAAGATGGCCTTAAGTGTGGCGTAATAATTTTTTCCCAAAGTCTATAGTTTATATCATGGTTTATTCTTTGTGCTATAAAGATTTATAGGTTTTGACAAAGGTATAATGTCATATATGAGTCATTGCAGTATCTTACAGAACAATTTCACTGCCCTAAAAATGCGCTGGTTACACCCCCTCCCTCTCCGTTCTCAACCCCTAGCAACTACTATCTTTACATCAATGTTACAAGTTCTTCCATTAACTATAATAACAATAAATCTACTTTGATCCATGGTTGTACTCATCCCTTATGTTTGCTCACTCACCAATTTTGAGGGGTTTGGAATGATGTCCCCTCTGACTGTTTCAGACTGAGAGGGGATTTAGATATTATGGGGCAGAGGGGCAGAGAAGAGGAATTGTTTTGCTTGCAGTTGTACATACTTCTTGTATTTGGGAATGGGACTTGACCATCATCATCATTTTGTTGGTTGTCCATGGCAAGCCCAAAGAACTGGAGGTAGGAGTTGACCACAGCTCTGCTGGGATTCAGGACTCAACTGGCACATGAACAATTCAAAGATTTAAGTCTCTAAGAGATATATTTAATGGGCATAGTGAAAATTATGGATTCAAATAAAATAAGTATAAGAACCATGATTAGGGGAGTTGTGAAGGAATATAACTATGTTAAATAACTATGTTATGTTGGGGAAATAGATCATCATATATTCCCAAATAGGACCTGCCAAGGGAGTGTTGAAGTGATGAGGCTCTGTGTCTTGCTCTGGTGAACAGACGTCCCTAGTGCCCTCAGGAGCACTTGAGGTTTTGTTTACTGTGGCAGTTAATGGAATCTGCCGGAGACCCGCATAAACATAAACGTGACCTCCCAACTCACTTTGAAATCTCTTAGCCATAAAAACTCTTTTATTTGTTTCTTCCTTTTGGTCAAGGTCTTCTTCCAAATGCGTTACTGGTTAGCACTTGGTAATAATCCTTCACTGCCCGGGATGCTCATCCTATTAGTCATGTCCCGTGTTAGGAGTAAGGCAGTGATTTATTTGCTGAGTTTGGCTTAGAGAAAAGATACATTTGAGTAACAAGTTGGTTTTCTGGAGGTAACATTTAGGTATTAATTATAATTAGGCTAAGTTTCATTTTTATAAGAGTAAGTTACATAAGTACATGCATTAAGATCAAGAGTTGGCATACAGGCCTGTTTTCTTTTGTTAGGCACAGTTTATATATTCCAGAGATTTTTGGCATTTTATTTGAGAAAGTAGCAGGACTACCCTAGGATGAAAATTTAATATTTTGTTAGCTATGGTGTAGACCTCTATCTATTGAGAAAACACACCTATGACAACATGAATACATTCATAACCCATAGAAGTAAGCTTTAGATGCATTTTTCCCCATCTATTACCCCACTATCAACATCCTATTCTAGTTAAATACCTTTGTTAGATCCTGAAAGAACATTCTTAGCTTCTTTGATCTATCTTGAGTTAATTTTTGTATAAGGTGTGAGAGGGTGTTCCTCTCTCATTCTTTGGATACGGATATCCAGTTCCCCAAGGTACCATTTGTTAATAAGTGCCCTCTCTCCTAGTTGAATGGGCTTGGTGACCTTGTTGAATATCAGTTGACTGTGTATGCAAGTATCTATATCAGAACTCTTAGTTTGGTTCCATTGATCAGTTTGTCTATCCTGTGCCAGTACCATGTAGTTTTGACCACTGTAGCTTTGTAGCATGTTTAAAAGTCAAGAAGTGTGATTTCTCCTATTTCATTTTTCTTTCTCAATATGTCTTTGGCTATCCTGGGCCTCTTGCCCTTCCAAATAAACTTCCTAGTTAGTTTTTCCAATTCATTAAAAAATGCTGTGTTGATTTTTATTGGGATTGCATTGAATCTGTAGATCAGTTTGGGTAGGGTAGACCTCTTAATGATGTTTAGTCTTCTCATCTATGAATGGGGAATTCTTCCATTTATTTAAGTCTTCTTTGATTTCCTTTAACAGTGTTGTGTAGTTCTCTGCATGTAAGTCATTTATATCTTTAGTTAAATTTATTCACAGGTATTTGATTTTTTTAGTTGTTATTTTAAATGGGATTTTTTTTCTTGATTTCCTCCTCTGATTGCTCATTATTGGTGTGCAGAAAAACTACTGATTTTTGCACAGGATGTGAGATATGATCCTGCTGCTTTCCTGACCTCATTTATAAACTGTGGAAGCTTTGTTGTAGATTTCCCATGACTTTCTATGTACAGGATCATGTTGCCTGCAAATAGTAAAACTTTTACTTCTTCCTTTCCAATTTGGATGCCTTTTATATCTCTTTCTTGCCTATGTGTTTGAGCAAGTACTATAGACCAATCTCTCTAATGAAACTAGATGCTAAAATCTTCAACAAAATATTTGCTAACTGTATTTGACAACACATCAAATGAATTATACACCATGACCAAGTGGGTTTCATCCCTGGTATGCAAGGATGGTTCAACATAAGAAAATCAATCAATATAATATAACACATAAACAGATTGAAAGAAAAAAACCACATAATCATCTCTTTCAATGCAGAAAAAGCATTCAACAAAATACATCAACCTTCCCTGATAAAAACAATACAAAAGATAGGAATAGAAGGAAACTTCCTCAACATGATAAAGAGTATAAATGAAAAACCCACAACTAACATCATAAGTAATGGTGAAATCCTAAAAGCTTTCCCTTGAAGATCAGGAACAAGACAAGGATGCCACTTTTAACGATTTGCTGAACATACTTTGCAGATGTAAATGTTTTGCCCAGATTCAGAAAACTGTAGTGGATCAGACTGGTAGCAGACCACCAAACTGACCATGACCTTTTTTTTGGTGCAAATTTAGCTTTGGGATGTGCTTTGGAACTTCTTCTCGGTCCAACCACTGAGATCATTATCACCAGTTATTGTATAAAATCCACTTTTAATTGCACAAAACAATCTGATTGAGAAATGGTTTCTTGTTGTTGCATAGAATAAGAGAAGGTGACACTTCAAAATGATGATTTTTAAAATTTTTGATCAGCTCATTAGGCACCCACTTATTGAGCTTTTCCACCTTTCCAATTTGCTTCAAATGCTGAATGACCTTACAGTGGTCAATGTTGAGTTCTTTGGCAACTTCTCGTGTAGTTGTAAGTGGATCAGCTTCAGTGATTGCTCTCACTTGGTCATTGTCAGCTTCTGATGGCTGACCACAATGCTCCTCATCCTCAAGGCTCTTGTCTCCTTTTCAAAACTCCTTGAACCATGACTGCACTGTACGTTCATTAGCAGTTCCTGGCCAAATGCATTATTGATGTTGCGAGTTGTCTCCGCTGCTTTGTGACCCATTTTGAACTCAAAGAAGAAAACTGCTTGAATTTGCTTTTTGTCTAACATCATTTCCATAGTGTAAAATAAATATAAAATAAACAACAAGTAATAAGTCATTAGCAAAGAAAAACAAAGTGAGAAATGCACATTAAAATGATGTATTATATAACATAACCACATGTATTAAGGAATGTATTCCAATATCAAATGGCAAATTTCAACAATGAAAAATTGCAATTGCTTTTGTAATAACCTAATATTAAAGTCCCCCACTATAATTGTGGAGGTATGTATTTCTCCACTTGGTTTTTCCTTTTTTGCCTCATGCATTTTGAGGCACCTTGGTTAGGTACATAAATGTTTATGATTGTTCTTTCTTCTTGGTGGATTACCACTTTTATTAATATATAGTGTCCATCTTTGTCTCTTACAATAGTTTTGCATTTTAAGTCTATTTTGTCTGATATAGCTGTATAGCTAATCCCACACATTTTTGATTTTTGTTTGCTCGCTAAATTTTTTTCCATCCATTCACTTTCAGCCTCCTTGCATCCCTGGGTTTAAGGTTGGTTTCTTGTAGACAACATATAGATAGATCATACTTCCTTGTCCTTTCTGCCAATCTGTGTCTTTTGATTGGTGAGTTTAATCCATTAACACTCTATGTTACTACTGTCAAGGAATTACTTACATTAGTCATATTCTCTTTAAGTTTGTGTATGCTATATGTTGTTTTTACCTCCTTTTTTATCTTTTCAGTTGTTCTCACACTCTCCTCCAACCGTCTCTCCTGTTTTTTCCTTTCCACCTGTAGAAGTCCCTTTAGTATTTCTTGAAGTACAGGCTTCTTGTTGACATATTCTCTTAATTTCTGTTTATCTGTGAATATTTTGAGGTTTCCCTCATTTTTCAATGACAGCTTTCTGTGTAGAGAATTCTTGGCTGAAAGGTTTTTGTTTCTTTTAGCACCTTACCTATATCATACCACTGCCTTCTTGCCTCCATGGTTTTAGATAAGAAATCAGCATTTAATCTTATCGAGGTTCTCTAGTATGTCATGGTTCTCTTTTCTCTTGCTACTTTCAGTATTCTCTTTGTCTTGAGCATTGGACAGTTTGACAAGTATGTGTCTTAGAGTAGGCCTGTTAGGATTTGTACTGTTTGGGGTGGAGTGTACTTCCTGGACATGCACACCCATCTCCCTTAATATGGTTGGGAAGTTTCAGCCATTATTTCCTCCAACACTCCTTCTGCCCCCTTTCCCTTCTCTTCTCCTCTTTAATGCCTATAATGCATATATTTGTGCTTTTTGGGTTGCCATTCAAATTCCTAAGATCCCTGCTGAATTTTTCTATCATTTTATCTATCTGTTGTACAATCTGTTTAATACCAGATGCATTGTCTTCCACATTGTTGATTCTTTCCTCTGCCTGTTCAAATCTGGCTTTGAGGTGTATGTGTGCCACTTCCAGCCACTGAGGTAAGCAACCCACAATTTTCCCCTGGCTTCCCTATCTGCCCAGTACCCTCCTAGATGACTCAGAGCACCTTCCCATGAAGGTTGATGTCTGTTCTACTCTCAGTTAGGTACAATTCACCAGGAGTTTTACCCTCACATTATCTGGGGAGTGTGGGAGGGAGTCCTTCCCAGCAGCCAGTAGGTTTAATAACCCACGATTACTTGTTTGGGCTTCTTCTTCATCTCTCTGACCCTCACTCTTCTGGGAGTTGTGAAGCAGTGTCCTGGTTTGCTGTACCCCAAAGCAGGTCCCCAAGTCAGCCTGTGGCTTTTTCTCTGTTGTTTCAATGAGATCTGAGCCTTACCTGTGTAACTATTTGGCCATGTCCCCACAATCCCCCCTTTATTTTTTTTTTCAAATTCATTTATCTCCATTCTAGTGTTTATTTTCTTCCTTCTACTTATTTTGAATTTAGTTTGCTCTTTTTCTAGTTTTTCCAAAATTGAGGTGAGGTCTCTGATTTGAAGTCTTTCTTCTCTTTTAAAGTAAGCATTTAGAGGTATAAATTTCCCTCTGCCTTTGCTGAAGTCATGTAAGTTTTGGTATGTTATATTTTCATTTTCATTCACCTCATTATATATCCTAATTTCATTTCTGATTTCCTCTTTAACCTATTGGTAATTTTTAAGTATGTTGTTTAATTTCCACATATTGATGAATTTCCCCTTTCTCTGTTGTTGATTTCTAGTGACTTTTTTTGTAGTTGGAGAATATACATTTTATGATTCCAATATTTTAAAATGTATTGGTACTTATTTTGTGACCCAGTGTATGGCCTACCTTGGAGAATGATCCATGTGTATTTCTGTATTCTGGTCTCATTGGATGCAGTGTTCTATATATGTCTGTTAGTTCTAGTTGGTTGTGTGTATCATATAAGTCCTATAATTCTTCATTGAGCTTCCAGCTAGATGTTCTAGCCATCATTGAGAGTGGTGTGTTAAAGTCTCCTATTTTCATAGGACCATCACTTTTTCCCTACAATCTGTTAGTATTTGCATCATATATTTCAGGGCTCTGCTGTTAGGTACATAAGATTTATAATTGTTACAATTTCCTGTTGAATTGTTCCCTTTATCGGTATGTAATGATCATCCTTGTCCCTTGTAATTGTTTTTCACTTAAAGCCTATTTTATCCAATATTAGTATAGCCACTCTAGCTCTCTTTGATTACTACTTGCATGGTATATATTTTTTTCTATCTTTTCACCATCAACCCACTTTATCTTTGACTTTAAGGTGAGTCTCTTGCAGACAGCAATCAAGTGAGCCATGCTTTTTTATCTGATCTTCCAATCTCTTCTTTTTGACTGGAGAGTTTTATCCATTTACATTTAAAATCACTACTGCTAATAGAGGACTTTCTTTTGTCATTTTGATATTTAGACTTTGTATATCATACTTCTGTTGTTCCTTACTTCTGTAAACATTTACTTTTAATAATAATTTGTTTTCTTGTGTTTTACCATATTGAATGCCTTCTCATTTCCATCTGGATATATTTTTCATCTGTTTTCCTTGTTGTTGCCATGGTGTTAAAATTTAAATATCCTCAATACATAAAAATTATATTTGGTTTTATACCAACTTAGTTTCAATTGCAGGCACATTTACTTTTCCCATACTCTTCTGTTCCCCCACCACATTTTGTTCTTTTTACCACTTATATCTTTGTAAATTGTATGTTCAAAACCATAGATTTATCATTACTTTTTATGCATTTGCATTTTAACACCTGTAGGAAGTAAGAAGTGGAGTTACAAACCGAACAATAATACTGGCATTTATAATTACACAGTTACCTTTATAGCAAGTCTTTATTTCTTTATTTGGCTTTGAACCATGTTCCAGTGTCTTTTCATTTCAGTCTGAAGAATTCCCTTTTGTGTTCTTGTGGGGCAGGTCTAGTGGTCAGGAACTCCCTCAGTTTTTGTTTATCTGAGAATGTCTTAACCTCTCCCTCATTTTTTCCTTTATTAGAGAAATTGTAGGTTTACAGAATAATCATGCATAAAATATAGGACTCTCATATGCCACCCCACCACAAATACCATGCATTGGTATGGATCCCCCTCATTTTTAACAGAGAGTCTCTCCAGATATAAAATCTTGACTGGCACTTGTTTTCCTTTAGCACTTTAAGTATTTCAACCCACTGCCTTCTTGCCTCCATGGTTTCTGATGGGAAGTTGGCACTCAATCTAATTGACACTTCTTGGTGATCAAATCCAACCAAACCAGAGGTGGATGAAAGAGTCAACAAAGATAGCCCTTCTTTGGAGCTGGTGTTTCTGCGTGATGGAATTGGACTCAGAGGGGATCTCTTTTCACAAGACTTGCATGCTACTTTATTGGAATTGTAGTCGGTGCTGGGTTTAAGATATATGTAGGGGATTTGAATCTCTGGACTGATAATATGACACCCAGGCCCAGAGCCTCAACAGACTTCAGCTCCTACACTTTGATTTATTGGACTTACTCCACTCAGCTAACATGGAGTTGAAGAAGGTCAACCACCACAACATGGAGCCTAGAGTGTCTACAACTGGAAGCGGGAGGAGTGCATCCAGTACCCATATGGAATCTAAGCCCTCACTTGACATAGATGTGCAATGGACACAACCAATCCAATGTCCACAGAGAAAATGTGGAATGGGTGTGGGAACGGTAGCCATGGGGGCTGCTGGGTGTGGGGAACGGGAGGAAGAGATGAGATGTGGAGACGTTTTCGGGACGTGGAGTTGTCCTGGATAGTGCTTCACGGACAATTACGGGACATTATAGATCCCCCCAGGGCCCACTGGATGGAACGTGAGAGAGTCTGGGCTATGATGTGGACCATTGACTATGGGGTGCAGTGATGCTCAGAGATGAACTTACCAGGTGCAATGGATGTGTCATGATGATGGGAGAGAGTGTTGCTGTGGGGGGAGTGGGGGGCGGGGGCGGTGGGGTTGAATGGGACCTCATATTTTTCATAATGTAATTTAAAAAAATAATAATAAATAATTTTTTAAAAAAAAGAGTCAACAAAAAAAAACTGACTATGCACATTGAATTTGGATAATTATACAGCACTAAACAAGACATAGTAGATAATGATAAGAACAATACTCAATGAATTGTCATGAATTTGTGCATCCAGAAAAATATATGCAACACCAAAACTAAAGGAAAAATTATATGAAACACAAGAAGAATGGCATGAAACGAAATAAGATTTTAACTTTTCTATCCCATGACAGATCAAGGAAACAAAAGAAAAAAAAATACATAGAATCTAAAAAATAAATAATAAAAAGATAGTTTTAATAGGTAAGTATTCAATAATATTTGAGAAGCCCACACCCATATTTCAATCACCAGAAAATTGCTACATCTGCTCATGTACTGAACCACAGAGAAAAAATATTGCAAAAATTTCTAATATTACTGATTATGTTTTTTGATCACAATAAAATAAGACTATAAATTAATATTTGAAAAGAAGGGGAAAAAAACAAACATATTGAAACAATTTCTTAAACCAGTGTTTCTCAAACTTTAATGTGTTTGCAGATCACATGGGGATGTCATTCAAGTGAGGAATTGGATTAGGTAGGTGGGGAATGGGGTACGAGATTCTGCTTCAATAGCCAGTTTTCTTAAAGGTCAATGCTTTAATTTTAGGACTATATTTGGAATAATAAAGTCATAAACAACTCTCAAGCAGAAGAGCAAAACCAGTGTCTCAGGATTTATCACTGAAGAATTATAAACCAAACTATTCAAGTAGATTTTAAAATGCAGATGAAATAACTATTTTTCTTAGAAATACATAAGTAACTAAATAGATCCCAAAAGAAAGAGAACATCTAAATAAAGTAAATACCATGAGGAAAAATATTTTAAAGGCCTTTTTAGAAATATATCTTTACAAGTGAACTGCGTTTTCTTGTCATTGCTGATTTCATAGTCTGGTGTCTATAATTTATCCCTCTTTTTTTGTCATTCTTTATTGAGATATAATTCACATACCATAAAAGTTGCCTTTTAAAAGTGTACAATTTAGTAGTTTTCAGTACATTACAGCACTCTACAATCCTCACCACTAATTCCAGATAGATACCTAATTCCAGATTTTTATCATCCCAAAAAGAAACCCATACATTAGCACTCTCTTCCCAATTTTCCTCCCCACCTCACATCCTGAGTTCTAGGCAATCACAAAACTATTTTCTCTCTCTGTGGATTTGCTATTCTGGATATTTCATATAATTGAAATCGTGCCCTTTTGTGTCTAGCTTCTTTGACTTAATGTTTTCAAGTTTAATTCATCCATATTATAGCATGTATCAGTATTCATTCATTCTTATGGCTATTTCAGCTTATGGATATACCATATTTTTTTATCTATTTATCAGTTGCTAACATTTGAGTTGCTTCCACTTTGGGGCTATCATAAATACTACTGCCATTAGCATTTGTGTGTGAGGTTTTAGGTGGAAGATGTTTTGAATTTTCTTGGGTATATTCCTGGAGTGGAATTGCTGGGTCATAAGGCAACTTGACACTTAACGTTTTGAATAACTGCCAAAATGTTTTCCAAAGTGGATATATCATTTTGCCCATCAGCAATATTGGGAAGATTCCAATTTCTCTACATCCTCCCCAGCATTTGTTATTGTTTGTCTTTTTTATTGTAGTATCCTAGTGAGTGTGCCGTGCCTTCTTATTTAAAAGTTCTTTATATATTAGAGATTTTAGTTCTTTTTCTAAATATATATGCATATGCTGTACATATATCCTATTTATCATTTGTTTTATAACTTTGCTAATGGTGTTTCTTGCTATGACAAAGTTTCCTTTATATTCTTATATAATGAAATTTATCAATCTTTTCTTTATTGCATCTTGAATTTGAACCATAATTAGAAAGCCTTTTCCTACATGCAAATTGTAGGTGAATTCACCCATGTTTTCTCTTGGGATTTTTACGGTATCATTTTTTTTACACTTAAATCTCCCATCCATTTGGAATTTTTTTCTGGTGTCATGTATAGATCAAGTTTTACCTTTTCTTAAATGACTTTTCATTTGCCCCAATGCCATTTGTTATAAAGTTCATCTTTGCTCCAGTGAAATGTGATGACATCTTTATCATTTACCATATTTCCATGTGTATTTGGGTCTGTATCTAGACTTTCTCTTTGATTTTGTTAAGCTATTTATGTAACAGTAATGGTGACAGTTTGAGATTATTTTTGTGAATACCAAAAAGAGAAAGAATATGTTTGTAAACTAATCTATTCCTCTGGGTGTGATACACTTTGTATTAAATTCAGCGAGGCTTCTGGTTAAGTTTACTTGATAAAATCAACGTAGGACTTCTGGTTGGGCTGCGTCAGTGAGGCAGGCTCTGGTCGAGTTCCTGCCCCCTTGGTGAGCCTATATAAACAGACACTCAGGAAGACACAGGGGGACAGAGAGAGAGCTCTGTCATTTTTTATTCTGGCCTGGGAAGAGATGAGCTATTTGCCTGATACCTTACAGCTGACCTTGGGAAGACAGCTGAGACTGATATGGAAAGCCGGGAAAGATGAACTCTATGCCAGGAGAGAGAGGAAGTCTTGAGAGACAAGTCCTATGCCATCCTGAAGCTGAGAGCGGAAGCCCAGAGGGAAGAGATCATCAGTCATCTTGCTTCAATACATAGCAACTGACTTTGGTGAGAGAGGAACCTTGAGTTGGACTCTTTAGGGCCTTCTGACTGTTAAGCTTTTACCCCAAATGAACAATCTTTATCATAGCCAACAGATTTCTGGTACTTTGCATCAACACCCCTATGGCAGACTAACACAGTTATATACTGTTTTAGTTATAAAGTCTTTATATTTTTATATTTTGACATCTGGAGACCTAGTCCTGAACTGCTACCTAACTTTCCATTTCTGTGTTTCCTTAACTGTACTTTCATGTTTATTTTTCCACACGAACTTTAGTATTAACTTAAGTCTCAGGAAAAAAAGCTGTCTGATACTTTTCACTGGAATTCTATTAAATTAATAAATTAACATATGGAGAAACAATATCTTTGTGATATTGAGTCATCCTATCCAAGAACAAGGAATGTCCTTCTATTTATTCATTTATAATTCTGTGTCTATTTTGAAGTATTTTAGAGTTTTTCTCATAAATTTTACATGGTCTCTAAGGTTTATTCTTAGCTATTTTTATCTTCTTTGTTGCTATTGTGAATGGTATTTCTCAACCATTATAACCTCTACTGGTTATAGTATATGTTGGGAAGAATATTGATTTCTCTGTGTTAATTCTATATCTTGCTATCTTGATGATTTCACTTATTCTTGGAGTAAGCTTTATTGTTTCTCTAGTATTTTTCAGGCTTATTTCCATATTACATTCAAATAGAAATAGATTAGCTTCTTCTTTTCTGCTTCTTATGCCACTAATTGATTTTTCTTCTATAATGACATCAGCTGTGTCCAATATGGTATTACAGAATATTGGAGATAATGGGATAATGGACATTCTTTGCTTTCCTGTTTCTCTCTCTTAGGAGGACTTGTCAAAAATCACTTGGCCATAGATGTGAGGGTCTATTTCTGAACTCTCAATTAGATTTTGTTGGTCTATATGTCTGTCATTATCCCAGTACCACAGTTTTGATAACTGTAGCTTTGTAATAAGTTTTAAAATAGAATATATGAATCCTCCAACTTTGGTCTTTTTGTTCAAGATGGTTTTGATGATTAGTTTTTCCATTTCTGCAAAAATGGCTGTTGGAGTTTTTATTTGGATTCCATTGTATCTGAAAATTGCTTTCAGTAGAACTGACATCGTAATAATAGTTTTCCAATGCATGAACACAGAATATCCATTCATTCATTTAGGTCTTCTTTGAACTCCTTCAGTAATGTTTTGTAGTTTTCCATGTACAAGTCCTTAGATCCTTTGTTAAATTTATTTCTAGATATTTGATTCTTTTTGTTGCTATTTATTTTAATTTCTTGGCTGCTAAAACAAAATACCATGCAATGAGTTGGCTTAAACAAATAAAATGTACTGGATCACAGTCTTGAGGTCAGAAGATATCTAAAACCAAGGTGTCATCAAAGCAATGCTTTCTCTCATTCTGCAACTGACTGCTGGAGATCCTTAGCCCTTTGCTCTTCTTAAAATGACAATACACATAGTGGTCTCTCTCTTCTCTGGGTCCATTTGCTTCCATCTTTTTTCCATGGATTTCTACCAACATGTCTGAATTTAGTTCTGCTTATAAAAGGCTCAGTAATAAGACTAAGACTTACCCTGATTCAGTTGGCCCATACTTTAACTGAAGTAACCTCATTAAAAGGTCCTATTTACAATGGGTTCACACTCACAGGAATGGATTAAATTAAAGAACATGTTTTTCTGGGGTACATAGCTCCATATTATTGTAAATGTAATTTTATCTTGATTTCTTCTTCAAAATGTTCATCACTAGTGTATAGAAACACTACTGATTTTTGCATGTTGATTTTGTACCTTACCACTTTACTGAATTTGTTTATTAGCTCCAGTAGTTTCATTATGGATTTTTCCCTAATTTTCTATGTATTTCTAGGTATCATGTCATCTACAAATACTCCTTTCCAATATAAGTGTCTTTTATTTATTTTTCTTGTCCATTTGCTTTAAATAGAACTTCCAGTAAAACGTTGAATAACAGTGGTGACAGTGAGCATCCTTGTCATGTTCCTAATCTTAGAGGGAAAGCTTTCAATCTTTCAGCAGTAAGTAGGGTATTAGCTGTAGGCTTTTCAAATATGCCCTTCATCATGTTGAGGAAGTTTACTTCTATTCGTTTCCTAAGTGTTTTTGTCAATAAGGGGAATTGGATTTGGTCAAATACCTTTTCTGCATCAATTGAGGTGGTCATATGGATTTTTCCTCTTCGTTCCATTAATGTGGTGTATTACATTAATTGATTTCCTTATGTTGAACAACCCTTACAAACTTCAGACAAATCTCATGTGATCATGGTGTATAATTGTTTTACTATGTTGTTGGATATGGTTTGTTAGTATTATGTTGAGGATTTTGCATCTACAGTCATAATGGATATTGGCCTGTAATTTTCTTTCTTGTGTTATCATTATTGACTTTGGTATTAGGGTGATGTTGATCTCATGGAAGTGTTTCATCCTCTTCAGTTTTGTGGAAGAGTTTGAGCAGGATTGGTTTTAATTTTTCTAGGATTGTTTGGTAATATTCACCAGTGAAGCCTTCCAGTTTTCTGGGCTTTTCTTTTGTGGGAGGTTTTTGATGACTGATTCATATGTCTTTACTTGTTATCATTCTATTGAGATCTTCTATGTCCTCTTGAGTCAGTATACGAAGTTTGTGTGTTTCTAGGAATTTGTCCATGTCATCTAGGTTATCTAATTTGTTGGCATGCAATTGTTCATAATATCCTCTTATAATATTTTTTATTTCTGGGGGTTTGTAGTAACGTCCCTTTTTCATTTCTTATTTTTGATAATTGAGGCGCTCTCTTTTTTTCCTCAGTGTAGGTAAAGGTTTGTTGATTTTATTTACCTTTTCAAAGACCCAACGTTTGGTTTTATTGGTTCTCTCTATTGATTTTTATTCTCTATTTCATGTATCTCTGTTCTAATCTTTACTCCTTTCTGCTCGCTCTGGTTTTAGTTTGCTCATCTTTTTCTAGTTCCTTAAGTTGTGAGGTTAGGCCTATGACTTAAGATCTAGCTATTTTATTTTTAAATGTAAGCATTTAAAGCGATAAATTCCCCTCTCCCCATTGCCTTTTCTGTATCCCATAAGTTTTGGTATGTTGTGTTTTCATTCTCATTTGTTTCAAGATATTTCTGATTTTCCTTGTGACTTCTTCTTTGAATCATTAGTCGTTTTGAGTGTGATAATTTCCACATATTTGTGAAATTTCCAGTTCTCCTTCTGTTATTATTTCTAGTTTCATTCCATTGTGCTGAGAGAAGATAAATTGTATAATTTTAATATCTTGAAATTTAATGAGATTTGTTTTGTGACCTAGCGTATG
Organism: Dasypus novemcinctus; assembly: GCF_030445035.2. Taxonomy (NCBI): domain Eukaryota; kingdom Metazoa; phylum Chordata; class Mammalia; order Cingulata; family Dasypodidae; genus Dasypus; species Dasypus novemcinctus. The sequence goes on along the minus strand of NC_080673.1, from coordinate 50,850,502 downwards.
GTGCTCTTTGGGTATGTGCTGAAACCAGTAATCCTTGGCTTTAAGCCACTTGGATTTATTTGCTTCTCACACTGTTTTAGCTTTTATCTATTTGATTTAGTTTTTTCTCACACAAACTGCTTCTGCCTACAGAGAAAGTTCTGGGAGATCAAGCTAGAGAGGATTGTCCTAGATAAATCCTTTTGGCTTCCACCTGATAGATTGGCATCAACATACAGGCACCCCAGTATGTACATAGGGATTTTTCTGCTCCCTCCAGAACTGGACCAGGGTCCCACAATTGAAGAACATGCTGACTCAAACTATACCAGGAAAGGGATGGGAAAGAGCCAGAAAAGAGCACTGGAAGCTTCTACTGCTGATTTTAATTTGCATTTTCTTAATTCAACTATGGCCCATTTAAGGCAACCCTTTAACTGTTTTCATAATTTTGAGGAAGGAAAGTTCAACAATTCTATTGGGGACAGAACCTTGGAGTGTCTTATGCCACCTTCTTTGTCATCTTGGTAATTTCTTTGATACTATTTTTTTAAATCAGTGATAGATATCAATATTATACTTGTGTTAAAGAATTTTTAAGTTTTCTATTAATTTCTATCTTCTGGGACAATTTATGTAGTAGTAGTACTTTCTAGTCTTTTAGATTTTAATAGGAATTTTTGTGAAACTGCCTGAACCTGATGCTTTTGGTAGGGTAAATATTTTACAGCTTTTCCTTCTAAAGAAATTGTCCAGTTGAAAAACTCCTTTCAGAGAAAAGTAATCAATTCATCTATGTTTCCAAATATATCTTCATAGATAGGTCTGCAAAGTAATCCCTTACAATATTTTTTCTGATCTTTCCAAAGTTTTCCCATCTTATCATTTTTTAAATCTGGTATAGCTGTTCTTTCTCACTATTTTCCTTAATCAAATTAGCTAGTGGTTTGTCTATTTTATTATTTATTTTAAAATTTAAGGTATTGACTTCTTACATTTGCTTAAGATTTTTCTGTTCTCTACCTCATTCATTTCAATTTTTGTTTTTATTATTTTCATTCTTGTGCTTTGTTTTGGGTTACTTTGTGGTTCTTTTTCTAGCTCTGAGTTAGAAATTCACTTCATATATTTTCATTCATTTTTTTGTATTGATATGTGTTTAAGGCTACAAATATTCTGCTGATCATTGCTTTAAATATATCCTATATATACTGACATATGGATAATTTTATTGTCCTTTTTTTCTAGAAATTCCTTATTTTCATATTGTATTTCTTCCTTTACCAAAAACATTTAGCAGAATTTTCTCATTTCCATGTTATATAGAAATTTTTATATTTTAAAGAAATTCCTTATCTTCATATTGTATTTCTTCTTTTACCAAAAACACATTTAGTAGAATTTTCTAATTTCCATGTTAAAGAATTAAAAAGTTTTTTTATTAATCTTTAGTTTTACTGTGCAATGTCTAGAAAATCTTTTGCAATGCTTTCGTTTTGTAAGACTTCATTATGCTTTCTTTGTGACTTAATCTATGAATGTCTTGTGAATATTCCATATGAATTAATCAGGGCATAAATTTAAATATTAATCCATGAGAATTACATTATTGATTATCTAATTTATGTATTAGTGAATTGTTATGACTTTCCTAAGACTGGAATTCTTAAAATAATTTCCATTCTCCAATTTCCTCCTTGGTTTTGCTTTTTTCATCATGTTTTAGAACATTGGCTTTGTCCATTCAGGTAACAGGCAATTTTCCCTGATATCCCTTGTGTCATCCCATCTTCCTATTAAAACCTCTGATTTTTAGCTGACCACATAACTACCCTGAATAAAGACTCCACTTTCCAAAACTGAGTCTAAATTGTAATTAGAAATTACAAAGTGACCAAATGTTGACCCTTACAATGTTAGTAGATGTGGTGCTTGAAATTTCTGGAAAATGTCCTTAAAGGGAAATGTGTTTCTTCTCATCCTCTTTCTGGCAGTCTGGAATGCAAATAAAGAATGTAAACTACAACATAAATTATAATCCATGTTGTACAGCAGCGCTCCAAAATGTACTCATCAAATGCAATGAATGTACCACACTAATGAAAGAAGTTGTTGATGTGGGAGGAGTGGGGGGTATGGGGAGTGGGGTATATGAGAACCTGTTATATTTTTAATGTAACATTTTGTGTGATCTATGTATCTTTAAGAAAAAAGATAATAAAAAAATGAAAAGAAAAAAAAAGAGTCTGCAGTGGCAATAGCCATTCTAGAGATAAAAGAATTTTGGAAGTGGAAGTCAATATTGTAGTACAAGAGGGTAAATATAGCCTACCAAGGAGAACTTAGTTACCATTTACACTCTGGATTAACTAACTCCAGAATTTTATCCAAGAGAAGAATACATTGCTATCTTAAATAAACAGCTGTTACTTCTTCTTTAAATATACTTCTTAATTTTTTTTAAGGAAACTTAGATTACATAAATGTTACACAAAAAATATAGGGGATTCCTACATGCCCTGCTCCCTAGCCCTCCCACATTTTCCCACATCAGCAGCATTCTTCATTAGTGTCGTATATTTGTCACAACTGGTGAACATATCTTGAAACACTGCCACTAAGCGATGATTATAATTTACATTGTAGTTTACATTTTCTCCCATACCTTTTTGCAAGTTATTACATGATATACAATGACCTGTATCTGTCATTGAAATGTCATTCAGGACAACTCCCAAGTCCCAAAAATGCCCCCACATTACACCTATTTTTCCCTCTCCTTCCCCTCAAAACCTCCAGTGACCACTACCTCCACATTCATGATAAAAGTTCTTCCATTAACAACTGTTACTTTTGAAATTTCTATTCAATGCAACGAAAAGAAAATTCCTAACTAATTCAGGCAGTATATAAATATATCTATTCCTTTCTTTAATTGTCATAGCACTATTTGAACATATGCTCCCACAGTTTTCTGTGGCCATTCACCAATGATCTAGTTATAAAATGTTCTTGGGAAATAATTTGGAACTTCTATTTTCCAGGAAAATGATTCCTTAAATGTTCATTATTAAATATTAGTTCCTTAGTTGAAATTCAGTAGTAGTGGAAATGATTCAAATTGGATATCTTAGACTAATAAATACATAGTTTTTGTCAGCTGAAGTTATTTTTGTTGTTGGTTTTTGTTCTATTGTGGTTTGTTTTGTTATCTAAAGGAATGTCTTCAATTCTCTTTCAGTAATCAGACTCTTTGACTACTCAAAGTAACCATTATTTAAGTCATGGTTGAGTGGGTGATCCCTTTAGAGGAAGGCATGAGATAATGGTTTAGTTTGCAGTATCTCACTATTCCAGACCCACAGCATGTGGAAGAAGATTCATACATTGAATATTGTCATGTTTGTTTGGGGATACTGAAATGACATAGGAGTTTAATGTTGGAAGAAATAGAACCAACACTTTCATTGAATTTGATCTGAATAGAGGTGTATCACCATCTAAAATCCATCTCACTCATGCTTTTGAAGTGCCACTGGCCAATTTTGGTACTGGATGGTGGTGATGGTAGCGTAACATTGGAAGGTAATTAACAGCACTGAATTATATATGTGAACCTGGTTGAAAGGGGTAGTTTTAGGTTGTATAAATTTTATTAGAATAAAGTTTTAAAAAACAACATAGAACTATACAGCATAAACAGTGAACCTTATTTAAAAAGATGGACTATGTTTAATAGTATAATTATAAAAATGTTCTTTCATGAATTATAACAAAGGCACCACACTAATAAAAGGTGTAATAATAGGGTGGTATATGGGAACTCTGTACTTTACATATTTTATGCATGATTTTCTGTAAACTTCTCTAATAAAAATTGCTAAATCCTACTTTGCTTTCATAATAAAAAATAGTTGACCAGGAAGTGTATTGACTATAGCTTTAGAGTACAAGTTGCAGAATTTATTTAAGAAAAACTTTAAAGATCATTAAGCCTAATATTTCCATTTTATAGCAACCAAAGTATAAAAAAATGCATACAGAATACTAAAGGTTACACAACCAAGTCAGTTTTACATGACTCCAAATTCAGGCTTCTTCCTGTTTTCTAGAATGAAGTTGTGCTTTATACTCTAGGTTCTTGGTCACTTTCTGCATACTCTTCACTTAGGAAAGAGAGTCCACACCTAAATATAAACCTCAAGTTCACCTTCCATGTATGCCAACTAAGCTTACTCCCCAGGTACCATTCTGCACATGCACATACACACACACACAAATATACACACCCAGCTAATGATACTGAATGCAGCGCTTTCCATTCCTCGTGGTTTATTTGTAGCCATATACATTTCTAGCACTGCTACACACATCCCAAAAAGTGCAAATTCACACATTTTTCTTATATGAACCTAATTATAACATTACACATTCAGCAGTAGACTCAATTGTCCAATAATTAACCTTGGCATCTACCACATAGTCTTTCTTGCAAGAAATGTGCAGGGATTATTGTTTAATTGGATTCTATAATTGAAACAAATGAAAAATGAGCCAAGAATTCTAGAATCAGCAAAGCTGTGATTTCTTTGTGTTTTTTTTCCAAAAATATATCAGTTTTTCATAATACTGTTATAGAATAGCTTTTGAAAGTATAATTAGATTCACATTTTTTGAAGTATAGATAGGTCACTCATCAAAAGATAGACAAGTGACACATAAATGCATAAACCAGACTACAAATCCTGGATAACTTCCTTGTGAAAAGGTGCGCTCTTATTGAAGATTTGAGCATGGTGGTGAGATTCGTTGTCTCTAACAAAGGAAAAAGAGGAACTACCCACGTTGTCATCGGTATGCTGTTTCTCGCTTGGTTCCTTTCTTCTTTCTATATTCTTCATATTATGATTACTGTATGATACTCTGTTATTGTTTCAGGTTTGACTAGACCCCAGTAAGTTAATTTTGCTTTTCTTCCATTTAAATTTCTTCTCCAACATGTTTATTCTATTCTTCTGGCTGCACATACTTCAGAAATCTCATTTTTTCCTAACTAAGCTATTGATTCATGTTCGACTTTCAAATGCAGCCATATACGTGTATATACACTACAGCCCTCTATGTTTTTTAAATTAATTATTTAAAGAAACTTAGATTACATAATGTTACATAAAAATATAGGGGATTCCCATATGCCTCCCTTCCTTCCCTCCCATACTTTCCCACATTAACAACACCCTTCATTACTGTGGTACATTTGTTAAAATTGATGAACACATATTGAAGCATTGCCACTAACAGTGGATTATCATTTACATTGTAGTTTCCACTCTGTCCTGTGCAATTTTGTAAGTTATGTAAAAATATATAATGGCCTGTATCCGTCATTGCAAAATCATGTAGGACAATTCCAATATCCCAAACATGTCCCCATAGTACACCTATTTTTCCCTCTCCCTCCCCTCAGAACCTCCTGTGTCCACTGCCTCCATATCAGTGATAAAAGTTCTTCCATTGCTAGAATAACAATAAATCTATCATAGAATAATTGTAAGTCTACTTTAGTTCATTGTTCATTCCCCAATCTTGAGGATTTGGGTATGGTGATACCTACTCTGCCTCTAAGTGAGAGGGGCCTTGGATCCCATGGGACAGATGGGTAGAACTATTTTGGTTGTAGCTGCAGAATCTCTCTGTTCCTTGGAATAGGCATTGTTCATCATCATCACCTTGTTAGTTGTCTGGAGAGTAGGTGTTGCAACTCTGCTGAGATTTAGGGCCCAAGTGGCACATGGATGGACCAAAAATTTAAGTTTCTTGGACATATATCTATCAAGTATAGTACTAACTAAAGGTTCAAACAGAAGAGGCAGAAGAGCCATATGTAGGAAAATCACGAATGAGTCCAACTCTGTCACACTGTGGAGCATAAATTCCAAGGTAAGACCCATTGGTAGGGTGCCAAACTCCTAAGTTGTCTGCCCTGCTTGTAGTGTCTGGATGTCTCTAGAGCCCTCAGGACCCCTGCTATTTGAGACCCTGTTTACTATGGCAGTCAATGAGATCCTGCTGAGACATGCATAAGCATAACCTGTGGAATGACCTCCCAACTCACTTTGAAATCTCTTAGCCATAAAAACTCATTCATATTTAATATTTCCTCCTTTGGGTCAAGGTCTTTTTCCAGGTGCATTGCTAGTTGGTGCTTGGTAATAATCCCTCGGTGCCAGGGAGGCTCATCCCCAGGAGTCATTTCTCATGCCAAGGGGAATGTAGTGCATTTCTATGAAGAGTTTGGTTTAGAGAGAGACCACATTTGAGCATGAAGGAGGTCCTCAGGAGGTAAATCTTAAGCAACATATAATACTAGGCTAAGATTCAATTTCAAAAGAAAAGATTCATTAACTACAATCATCAGTATCAAGGGCCCAGCACAATGGTCTGTCCTCCTTCACTAAGTACCACCCCTGCACTCTGGGGATTCTTGCTGTCCCATTATAGAATGTAGTAGAACTTCCCAGGATGGGAATTCAATAATCTTTTGGTTATTGTGTGGATCTCCACCCACTGTGACAATGCCCCAAAGCTTGAACACATTTATATGCCTTATATGTATGTGTATGTATAAGGCACACAGATGAACTCTGTATTAGTCAGCCAAAGGGGTGCTGATGCAAAATACCAGAAATCCATTGGCTTTTATAAAGGGTATTTATTTGGGGTAGAAGCTTATAGTTACCAGGCCATAAAGCATAACTTACTTCCCTCACCGAAGTCTGTTGCCACATGTTGGAGCAAAATGGCTACTGACATCAGCCAGGAGTTCAGTTTTCCTGGATTTCTCTCTTCCCAGGGTGAGATTCTCTCTGATCTCAGCTGCTCTGCTCCTCTGTGTGCTTGTTTCCCAGGATCCAGTTCAAAACTCCAACTCCTCTGCTATGCTGTGTAGTTTTTTCTGTGAGGACCCTCCCATCAAAGGAGCTGGAATGCAATGTCCTACTGATATGACCCAATCAAAGCCCCAATCATTATTTAATCAGGTAAAATGAAACTTCTGAATCCAATATAATCTAATATGCCTGGAGGGACAGACCAGTTTACAAACTTACCCAATATCTATTTTTGGAATTCATAAATATTACCAAACTACTACAAACCCCCAGGCATCCCGCCATCACCAACACCCCACACCCATGATCCTCCTCTGCCACAGTTGTGACCCTTCTCTGATCCAAAACCTCTCCAAAGATGAAGCCAAGAAAATAACCAAGTACAAATAATAAGAAAATGAAATAATAATGATAGTTTTAAAAATAGCAAATAAAATACAATAAAATTTTTTTTTAATTTTAGACATTGTCTTTCATCACTGTAAGATGTTTTCTTGTATGTACAATGATATTTTCTTCTGTATATTCCCTGTGTCTTTTTTTTTTTTTTCATTTTATCTTCAAAGAAGCTTTAGGTTACAGAAAAATCACATAGCAAATATAGGGGATTCCCATACACCCAACACCCTTCCCCTATCCCTCTCTCCCCTATTAATAACATTTTCCATGTGGATGGTACATTTGTTAAAACTGATATACAAATATTGAAGCATTGCTACTACCCAAGGTCAATGGTTCACATTATGATTTACATTTTGGACCATACACTTTTATAAATTTTGATAAAATTTATAAATTTATGAAATTTAAAATGGCCTGTATCCATTATTGAAAAATCATGCAGAACAATTCCAATACCCCAAGATACCCTATGTTCCATCTATTCTATTCTTCCCTACCTCTCCCCTAAGGAACTATCGCAACCACTAAGTTTCTCTTTTTGAAGAATAAGATTCATAGTTACTTGCAATAATATTGAGGGCCTAACATACTTGTCTGTTTTCTTTTATTAGGCACTGCCCATGTTCTCAAGAGACTCTTGTCCCTCTATCTGAGAACATAGCATGACTCCCCAGGATGGGGATTTAATATTTTCATGTTTATTGTGTGGGTCTCCACCCACTGATATAATACACTATGACAAGATGAACACTTACATATTCCATAGAAACCTGCCACATCCAATACACTACATCAGCAATCCTCCCATGATATATTTGCCAAAGAGCATCCCTGCACCCACTGCACAACTACACCCTTCCACCTTATCACAGATTTTGCCCACATGGGCGTTGGCTGACAACCTTTTTCTCCCTTTCTATTTCCTGTAAACCTATCTTCCAGACTCTGGCTCTGTGAGTCTGTTCAGTTTACTTAATTCATATCAGTGAGGCCATGAGATATTTGTCCTTCAGTGCCTGGCTTACTTCACTCAACACAAGGTCTTCAAGATTCATCCATGTTATCCTGTGTTAATACTGCATTCCTTCTTACAGCTGAATAATATCCCATTACATGCATATACCACAATTTGTTTGTCTATTCATCTGTTGATGGACATTTGGGTTGCTTCCAACTTTTGGCAAAAGTGAATATACCACTATGAACAATGGTGTGCATATATCTATTCATGGCCCTGTTTTCAATTCTTCTGGATGTATATCCAACAGTGGAATTGCTGAATCATATGGCAGTTCTGTAGTTAGCTTCTTGAGGAACCGCCAGACTGTCCACAATGACTGCACCATTCTACATTCCCACCAGCAGAGGATGAGGGTTCCCTTTCCTCCATATCATCTCCAATACTTATAGTCCTCTGTATTTTTAATAGCTGCCAGTCTCGTGGGTATAAGATAATATCTCATTGTAGTTTTGATTAGCATTTCCCTAATAGCTAGTGATGTGGATCATCTTTTCATGTGCTTTTTAGCTATTTGCATTTCTTCTCTGGAGAAGTGTCTATTCAAATCACTTGCCCACTTTTTAAATGGGTTGTTAATCTTTTATTTTCAAAATGTATTAATAGATTATCTTTATATATGCAGGCTATTAGGCCCCTAATTTATTTATTTTCTCCCATTGAGTATGTTGCCTTTTCACTTTCTAGACAAACTCCTTTGAAGTGCAAAAGTTTTTAATTTTGCGGAGGTCCCGTTATTTTTTTCTTTGTTGCTTATGCTTTGGGTATAAAGTTTATGAAACCATTTCCTACTGCAAGATCTTGTAGATGCTTCCCTATGTTATCTTCCAGAAAATTAATGGTCTTGGCTCTTATAATTTGATTTTTTTATCCATTTTGAGTTAATTTTTGTATCAAGCATGAGATGGTGGTCCTCTCCCATTCTTTTAGATAGGGATATCCAGTTCTCCAAGCACTATTTATTAAAGAGGCCAGTCTCTCCTAGTTAAGTGGGTTTGGGCACCATGTCGAATGTCAGTTCACCTTATATGTCAGGATCTATATCAGAACTCTGTTCTGTTCCTTTGGTCAGTATTTCCCACACTTAGCATCTTCTTTTATAACTGCTTAAGCACTGCTATGAATTTACATAAGACTCTTAAAAACTGCCAACTAATTCCATGAAAATTTATTATATTTCTTTAGGAGAGTAAAGTAGCAATCAACATTTTAATGAAATGGAAATAAAACCACTTTCCCTTAGCATTAAGCAATGAGAAGTGTGATTGGTTAGTAAAGTTTCCAATTTTACTGTTATCACATATAATTGCATGAATTGGTGTTCACTATTTCAGTATTTAAAATAAGGGAAATTAACATAGATGTCAGCTTATGAAAGCCCTAGGAAATGTGGTAACATGAAAGCTACATTTCTTTAAATGAGAAAAAAATATTTATCTTTACATTTGAATCTTTAACCCATAGAGATTGGATGTAGAAAGTATCTTATCACATTGAAAGATTAGACGGAAGGATTATATTAAGATTTGAATATTATAACACATGTGCAATGCTTTAGCAGATTCTTGTTAACCATCTACTTTCAAAAATGCCATCAATGGGGCAAAAGCTTCCTTTTAGTCTAGTTCTATAATGACAAAGTCAAGTGGAATAGTGTAACAGCCAGTTATATACCAAGACAATTTTATCATGGCAATAAAAGATATGGAAGCCTGAGTTTCCTGTGTGAATTTAGATTTTCAACACAAACTAATTTTTTTGAAACACAAACTAATAAATGTAATTTATTAGTCCTACCTTATGAAGATGTAGCCAGTGAAATGATCTGCTTGACTTACTGCTTGTACATCTTTCAAAACCCAGCACTAAGGATGCTAAGCCATTTCCTTCAGGGTCCATCCCAACATAGGCTTTGGAACCCATGTTATTCCTATTTTAAAGCACTTAAAGGATCTATACATCAGTAGCTTGCCAACATAAAATCAAACTTACCTTTTCCTTAGTTTCTCAGTAGAATGTACCTTTTGAAAGTAGGAAATTTGTCTGTCTGGTTCAGTCCTATTTACTCTGTTCCTAATATTTGACACATACTTGGTTCTCAATAAAAATTTATTGAATGAAAAAAAATGAGTAAATGAATGAATTAATGGATTCTTTGGTGTCTTAATTGAGGTCTTGTTATCAAGTCCTTCTTGGAACTGAATTCTAATTCATTAATCTTAATGCATTGCCCAGTATTCCTGAGGTCTTAGCTTGCTCTTGTTTTAGAAGTAGAAGTTCTGCTCCTTAATCTTGGTCCTCATATTTGAATAATTCCCCCACCTGCTTTCTCCTCTCCCTTGCCAAACAAATCTCAATTTTCCTCCTATTACCTCTTTTCAGACTTCATGTCACCATGCTCCATACATCTGTAAGTATACATACATATTTGAATTTTCTGTGCCTCCCTAATCTGGATGTTCTCTCTGCAACCCAGTCTCTATACTCTGTTACTCTTCTCATCTGATTTTCTTTCAGTAGCAAAAAGTAAATGAGTAAAAGAAGAGAGCAGAGAGACAGAGAAGGTCAGGTACGTGCATAATTAAGAACAATTCTGTGCAGGAATATTGGCAAAACTGAAATGTTTCTTGAAAACAATACCTACACTTCATTGAATGATACAAATGGTTAGCAGTTTTGTGTTTACTTTCTTCTTTTCCTATGCTATAAATATAAAACTTCAGAAAGAAAAATGGCAATTTGTAATTAAGAAAGCTTGACCAATGATCACGGAGGTGGATGATGTAAGAACAAGATTAATCTCATCTGATCTGATTTGCTGCAACACTGTGTTTATCTCCAGTGGTGCTTTGGGTCATGGTTTTGTTCCTTGGCCAAATCTGAATGAAATTCAGTAACTAGTGATTTTTGAAATGCTGAGATAGAGTTCAAGACAGACCAAGGGCAAATTTTACCAGCACAGCATTGTTTATAGAAAATACACAGATTGATGGTTTGGACCTGGCTTCTGTGTGTTCTCTTGGTTTCTGTTATTAAGCCTTTTCATACAGCCTGATTGTTTATTTGGCCAAAGAGTATAAAAGAACCTTTTTGTATGGAAATCTTGCTTTCCTGAAATCAAAGCACCTTTCACATATATATATTGGTAGTTCATAATCCAAAGACAAACATATCCCATGCAAGTGAGAAAAGAATCTGAGAACTGTACCAGGAAGTCTTGTACCTCTCTGGTATTTTGTATGTGCTTTCTTTCTCCTACTATACCACATTCTTTACCTTTATTTTATTAAATTGTTTTTTTTAAAGATACATATATCACAAAAAAATGTTACATTAAAAAATATAAGAGGTTCCCACATATCCCACCCCTTACCCCCCACTCCTCCCATATCAACAACCTCTTTCATCATTGTGGCACATTCATTGCATTTGGTAAATACATTCCTACTGCTGTACTGCGTGGACTATAGTTTATTGTAGTCCACACTCTCCCCCAGGACACCCAGTAGGCTATGGCAGGATTTTAATGTCCAGCATCTGTCCCTGCAATATCATTTAGGACAACTCCATGTCCCGAAAATGCTCCCACATCTCATCTCTTCTTCCCCCTCCCTGCCCTCAGCAACTACCGTGGCCATTTTCTCCAGATCATTGCTACTGTCTTCCATTACTAGTCACAATAGTTCTATAGTAGAATACCAGTAAGCCCACTCTAATCCACATTTTATTCCTCCATCCTGTGGACCCTGGGTTGGTGATGTCCACTCCACCTCTATCTTGAGAGGGGTCTTAGATCCCATATGGTTGATGGATGGGATTCTCCTGCTTGTAGCTGTAGGCACTCTCAGTTCCCTGGTGTGGTGGTTGGCCATCCTCACCTCCCTGTTAGCCGACCTGTGCAAGTTCAACAAACTGAACACTAGGAGCTGCAACTCTGCTGAGGCTCAGGGCCCAGGTGGCACGTGGCCAGTGCAGAGATTCAAGTCTCCTGGGTGTACATCAACCCCAGCACCAACCACAGGTTCAGTAAATGTGACAGAAGAAGCATGAGCAGAAAGTTCACATCTGAGTCTAATTCTAGCACACTCAGGAACACAAATTCCAAAGTAGGGCCCACTGACAAGGCACTGAACTCCAGAGTCAACTGCCATGATTGTAGAACCTGTGTGTCTCTGTAGCCCTCAGAAGCACCAGTACCTGGGGTTGTATCTACTTTGGTTGTCTCTGGGATCCTGCTGGGGCATGTGTAAGCATGACCCCTCTGATGACCTCCTGACTCTTTCTCGAAGACTGTTAACCATATAAATTCATTTCTCTTTACCATTTCCCCCTTTTATTCAAGGTCTTTTTCCAGTTGCATCATCAGTTAGTAATTGGGAGTGATCCCTTGGCACTAGGGAGGCTCATCCCCGGGGGTCATGTCCCATGGTGGGGGGAAGGTAATGCTTTTATGTGCTGAGTTTGGCTTAGAGAGTGACCACATTTGAACAACATGGAGGCTCTCAGGAGGTGGCTCAGGCACCCTGCAGCTCTAGGCCTAGTTCAAATTTCAGGCATACAGGCTTATAAGGATAGTCATCAGTATCAAGGGCTCATCATTGGAGCATCCTTCTTCACTGGTCTTTGCCCTTGCACTTAGGGGATTGTTACTGTTCCATTGCAGAATGTGACAGAGCTCCCCTGGCTAGGAACTCAGCACTCCCTCAGTTGTCGTTTGTAACTGTAACTACTATGAATATACTCAACATATATCCGATTTCTATGTACCCTATGTACATGCCCTGGAGAACTCCCTCCCAACCATGTGTCCTCCATCAATAACACCCCTCACCAGCATTCCTCCCCTGCCATAGTTGAACCCCTCTGTGTTTACCTTTATTTAAATGTTAAGGATACCATGTAGTATACCATGGAGCGTTCCATGAAACCTTTTAATTATCCAACCTTGAGAAATTGATGCAGTTCACATAAATCAAAACTTCCTTTTGAATTACTTCTCTTAACATATTTATTTGTGATGGTAATCTCACTAGTAGATTGTTTTGACCAGGTTTTCAGGTCATAGCACATTTTAAAGGAATAAATTACCTGGATATGCCAAATGACTCTGATTTTGTTTCTTTGTGGTGAGTAGTCACAACAATACTTCAGTATCTTAAAATAGAGGTCTGAAATCTAAAATAGAGGTGGAACTTTAGTGTACCTCCACCCAACAGACTATAGGTTTGTTTATTTTAAAAATAAATTTTAGGGAAGCAGAGTAAGAATGGAAAGAGATCAGAAATCTTGGCTCCTTAGATTTCATCTCTTAGTAATTGTATAACCTTCAAACTCTCTGGGAAAATACATTTTATCTTTACTAAGAGCAATAATTCCAAGTTCATAAAGTTGTTTGGGGATTAAAAATAAGAGAGCCTATTGAAAGTGTCTAACACTAGTAAGTACTTGGAAATGGTAGTAGCTGTTATTATTTTGTGTGAAATAACCTAAACATCTGCTCCCCTTTTGTTCTGCTTTTATCACTTATGATCAGGATAGAACAGGTGCATGAAAATTCACATGCACTTGGATGTACATGCAAGTAAAAAAGCTAGTAGTTGATTTTGTACCTTGGAAATACTCCTGCCATCCAAAGAAATGTAGAGACATATTAGGATATTAGGATAGAGTGCTATAACAAGAAACACCATAACTACAATGGCTCAAATAAAATAGAAGTATATTTCTCTTTCACATAACAGCCCATAGGTAACCCCTCCAGTGCTGACAGGGTGGCTCTGCCATCTTCAACAAGTAATCTCCATCACTTCCTCTAGGTTGGATGTTCTGCTATTGTCATTTGCAAGACAGTAGGAAATAGAAGTGGAATACAAGAGGCTTCTTTTCTAAGTCCATGACTCAGAAGTTGCACATATCACTTCCACACAGAACCCATTCTTCAGGCCTTACTTAGTTGCATAGGTGGAGGATTGAAGTTTTTAATTCATGCTAAGTTCTTTTAATAAAATTTATTAGTCATGCTAAGTTCTATTAGTAAAGTTAAATGGAGAAAAATGGCAATTGATACTGTCCATTTTCACCCACAACTTGCATATACATTGACTACTAAGGACAGCTAAATTTCTAGGCCTACATGGCCCCCCGGATGCAGCATAGGTATGGCTAAAGGAAGTAACCTCTAAAATGAAGTTGGGGACACTCCAGGAGGTGGGCAAAATGATACACAACAGTGGAGATATAAAATATGAGAATCACTTTTTTATTTATTTAACTTGAAAAGAAATTAAGCTTTACTGATATTCTCTGTGTGGCTGGACAATAATTCCTAACTATATGAACTCCTGAGAAAAGAGTGGAGAGGTTGTCCATGGTACTTGCTTTTGTGCTTTCAGTTTATTCTGACTTATCACCAGGTATTGCAGTTTATGAGTGACTAGTTAAGTGGATTCACAGATTACATAGTTCTAACTAAACTAAACTTCACAAAATAAATAACTTGAAAAGTCTCCTTCAAAGAAACCATAGAATAAAAATATTGCTAAAGAACAAAACTACCAACAAAATCATTGTTTTGTGTTGTTCATACAAAGCATCATTTGTGTAATTGTCCAGTAGACCTGAAAAATTATCATCAAATATTTTAAGTATTCCCCAAATGTACTTCCTCCCTTGGGATTTGTGTGTCTTTGTGAGGGATCATTTCTGAAAGTTAAAACAGCTATTAAAACCAAGTATAGGTGAATGGATGTGACTCATGCAGTTTTGCTCCCACCTCCCACATGGGAGGTCCCAGTTTCAGTTCCTAGTGCCACCTGAAGAAAAAATAGACAACTAGCAGACAACTAGGAAAAAAAACAAAAACAAGAAACAAGCAGACAACAAGAAAAAAACCCACAATGAGCAGACAAGCATACACAACGAGCAAAAACAGCAAGCAAACAGACAAGGGAGCCATCTTGGGGGGGGTATATATATATATATATATCTATATATATATATATATGCCATATATATATATATAAACCCAAACCAGAACCAAGCTTTTAATGGTTGTATCACAAATGGTTAAACAATGGTTTTAAAAAATAATGAAACATACTTAACAACATTGACCTCATTAAAATAATATATGCAAGCATAAGTATTTAAAAATTGTAAGTTTTTTCTGGTGTTAATATTAAAGTTATTTTTAAACAATATTTATCTTCATATTTTTAAACTTATACTTTTATGAAAGCTTAAACATACCAACAATTTTGGAAGGAAAAGGATGTGTATAACATCATTAATAGGCAAACATTTGTTGATGGATGAATAGTGAAAATTTTACTGAAAATGGTGTATGATTAAAAGAGTACCATCCTAATCAAATGCTCCATAAACTGTATCCTTCAAAAGGCCCCTGTGATTTGCCAAATAATCTTGCAGGTAATTTGGTGAGTTCAGAGGAAAACATCAATAAAATATGTTTATATAAATTTCACAAATATTAATTGTAATACTACTTGTGAATTCTATGGGAATTCATTTAAATCTTGCCAGTTGTTACATCCTTAATGTTTACATACACACTATAAGGATTATACTGAGTGTCAGAGGTAAAATTCAGTTAACAGGTTGTAGTTCATCTCAACTAACATGTTTTCACATAAGTTATGTGATTATTACTTACATTTGTTGCATTGTTTTATTGTTTCTATTGTACTTTATCATTACTATTATCTTATGAAAGATTGCTAAGCTCCAAGAACATGGTTTAGAGTTGGTTTATTGAAGCATATTACTAAAGAAAATATTAATCTAAGTATTACAGCTTAGATTAATCCAATATACTTTTTTTTGGTAAGATTTATTTATTTCTCTCCCCTTCCCCCCATTGTCTGCTCTCTGTGTCCATTCGCTGCACGTTCTTCTGGATCTGCTTGCATTATCCAGAGGCAGTGGGAAAATGTGTCTCTTTTTTGTTGCATCATCTTGCTGTGTCAGCTGTCTGTGTGTGTGGTGCCACTCCTAGGTGGGCTGTGCTCTTTTCATGCAGGGTGGCTCTCCTTGTGGGGCGCACTCCTTGAATGTGGGGCACCCCTATGCGGGGGCACCCCTGCATGGCATGGCACTCCTTGCATGCAGCAGCACGGCTCATGAACCAGCTTATCACATGGGACAGGAGGCCCTGGGGATCGAACTCTGAACCCTCCAATGGTAGAAGGATACTCTATCAGTTGAGCCATGTCCGCTTCCCTCTATACACATTTAATAAACATGACTCCCCAGCAAGTACAGAATTGTTTGGGACAATCAGATCTTTGGGTGTGGTTATTCTGCATAAACTTGGAAACTGAATTTTATTGGACCTGCAATCCGTTTATTTCTGGACGTCATAACAGTTTCAACTATGAAACATTGTCAAGGCTTCTTCTTCATTTCCAAACAAAATGCAATGGACTGTTTTCTAAATCATTTGTGGTTTTCCCAGAATAAAACAATGTTTCCAATGAAAAAAAGTTGGTGAAGCTTATTGCTAAAGAGGGAGAAGAGATAAAGCTACCGAGACTTTGTTGCATACCTTCTAGCAAAAATAAATCATATTGTTGCCAACAAGTCTCCCAAGTTAATGAAAAATATTGTGCTAAAGAGAAAACAACACACAGTTGGCAAAATTCCTTGTATGAAATGAACCTATTAGATGTTACCTCTCACCATCATCATAAAATGTGGAAGAGGAATTACAAATATCTATGTATTCTATCAGACAGTCACCTTGTATTTGAAAGGAATCACTGATCTACAGCATGTCAGTTCCTGTAACATGTGATGTAGCCATTTGAGGGAAAAGTATACTATGATGTCCTATAACATTCAGCACTGATAATTTATAACACAGAAGAAAAAACCTTTTTAAAAAAAAAATTAACTACAATTTTTTTGAGGCATACGTAGTTTGGAAATAGTGTGTTAGAAACAGTATTTAAGGAGAACTTACTAGTTGTGCATAAGAAAGGTTACTAAGTAAAGTTTTTGCACCAAACACCATGATTTATTTATAGAAAACAATTTTTGGAAGAGTCAATGCTGAAAAAAATGACAATAATTTTGAACTTGAGCAGGTCAAAGTTACAAACAAGCAAACCAATTCTGGCTAACAAATAAAAGGGAACTTATTGGAATATTAATAAGCACTCAGAATTGATGGCAAGTCAGGCTTTGGAAATGGGCAGGAATGAAATCAGCCCCAGATACTAAGAATCAGGAAGCCCAACAACTGTGGAATATCAAGATCTGATTGTCAGGAGGTTGCTACGATGATGCAATGGAAGGCCAGCTGTTTAACTCTTTTTCTCTGCTGCACAAGATTCAAATTGTGCATAAGATTCAAATTACTTCATCTTGGATAGAGGAAGAAGCCCCTGATAAGAATCCCCCACTGGATTATAATCCATTTATCAAATTGAATTAGGAGTGCTTTAAAGACGTTGAGAGCTTTATTTTCAGCGTGCTGTCTAAGCAAATGGTCAGCAAGTACCAGGGACTACACTTACACTTGAAATGGGCTAGATTGGGAAGGGAAATGTCATATTTTAAATGAGGGAATCTAATTGTGTAAAAGACCATTTCTATGTTCAAAGCATTTCCTCAATTGGCATACTTTGGGGATGTATCCAGCATTTTGAAATGGTTGACCCTCTCACATCAAGACCAAATTTTCACTGACAGGATACCAAGGTTTCATAGGAAAACCAAGCTGTGACACAAACGACTGATCTCCAAGAATTTACTTTTAGATAAAACTTGAAGATTTTTTTTCATTCCTAGAGATAGAAATTAATGACATATGCTATATTTTATAAACCATATTTTTTGGCCATGTGTAAATTCTGAAGCAGAACAGAGTTCAATGAAACTCCACACTGGATTTAGAGGTCTACTGGCATCTGTCTTCCAAAATGAAACATTCATAAAATCTTCCAGATTCTAAATGCGATGAGTTTATACTCCTTATCTGATGGAATGCTGAATGTTGACTTCGGTAGGAAATTTCAGCAAAATCATGAAGCAAATATTTGATCCTACCAAAATTGCTGGCTCTGTCTTCATGTTGAATGTTCATAAAATCAACACAGATGTCAAAACTTGCAAAATATTCCTCCAGCAGCTGCCTCAGCTGCACCTGTATACTCTTGATCATACTAAGCTTTGCCTGAAATTGAAATCAGGAGACACAATGGAAAGCACATGTCTTGGAAATTTTATTTTTTTTAAATCCTGAAACAATGTGCATGAATGAGTTTAATAATAATTACAGGAAGCAAACTGAAGAACTTAGCGCATCCAAACTCTCTTAAGAAGTACCATAGAAAAATAAAGTGATGAATTGAGCATTTTGTCACATAATATAGTTAGTATTCCAAAATATAAACTGTCATGATTATTTATCTATTAGGATGAGAGGCAGTGTGATGTAGTGGAAGGCAAAAAGGATTTGGAGATAGAAGATGCTTTATTCTTGGATTTTCTGCCAATTTTGGATGCTTGTTGAGTAAGTTACTGTACTTAATATCTCTAACCATCACTTCACCCTCAGTAAAATGTAAACAATAATAACACCCTTGTCATAACATGTGAAAAGTAAATAAGATAGCTTTTTATTCATGGTAATCTAAACATACTGCTGCCTTCTCCAGAAAATTTCTTATCTTCACTTTGCCTATGATTAAAAATGTGTTTTAATCTTCTAAAAAAGTCTAACCTTTTATCTTTCCCTCCAGGGTTAAAATTAAGCCAGATAGGCATCATCAGAAATGATAATGTCAAGCAGATGCAATTCATCATTCTTATATTTCAAGTGTCAAAAAGAATCTCTTTTTGGCACCAATCCTAACATCAGCCAGAAATGGGAATGTCAAAATCACCCTTGCACATTTTATCATAGTGCACACTGTATTTTTAATATTGCTTTCATCTCAAATTCTTATTTAATTATTGTGGATTACCATCAACAGCACTCCATGAATGAGGAAAAATGCAATCCCCCATGATTTGATTAAAGGAGCAAGATGAGACCTTGAGACCTTTATAAATGCATAATAAAGTTCTTTCAGAGCTCAAAAATATTACCCGTGTCAAATGAAGTAAAATACAATGTCTTATACCAATAACCCTACTAGACTTTTTGTCCTCTCATAGAGCAAATCGAAGAGGCTGCTATAACGATAAGATAAGCTCACAAAAATAAATGGCTGGACACGTGCACATATTAAGAAAATGAATATGAGTGTCACAATAACAAAAGAATAGCACTTACTGCATATTGCTCTCAAATCAGTACGTGTATCCCAGGTTATTGAATATTCACATCAAAATACAACACTAGGTAAATTCATGAACCATGTTACAAATTCAACCCCAAAATAAACTCCTCCAAGCACACAGGATTCCTACATCCCATACCATCACCTTGTACCTTCCATTTGTCCTGATAGATATTGCCTCCTGGATACTGATCTTCAACACTTCATTTGAGTCCAAGACTGCTAATTATCACCCCCTATCTGTACTGCCTTTTAGAAATAAAACCCACAACATTTGTGTTTGACATATAACCACCCAGATAGATGCTACATTTTCCAGCATCCTTGAAATAAGGTGTGGCTAGTGACAATCTGGCCAATGAAATAGGAACAGAAGTGATATATATACAACAAGATCATCGCCTGAGAGTCAGTGCTACTTGCCCTGTAAATTTCTCTTTACTCCTACTCATTTTCTTGGAAACAGCGAGAACTAGGGCAACCTTGGAAGCCACAGGTTGAAAGTCAGAGCTTTCCTACTAGCAATGGATGGCTTACCACGGAGCTTTTACATTAAAAATTTCTCTTTTAATTGAGTTATTGTATTTTGAGATTCCTTAGTTGTACCAGCTTATCCTATGCCCAAATAGCCTGCCCCATCTTCAGCTGCATAGGATAGAATAAATGAGTGGAGTTTGTAAACCAAAGATTCTGAAAGTTTCTCCAGGACCAGCAGCACCAGCATTATCATTGGAATTTGTTAGATATGCTAATTATCCTGCTTTATTCAATATTTATAAAGGTAGTTCTAGGCTAAGCACACTGCACACTGTGACAGCCTGCAGTCTTTCTCAGCCTTTCCCAATGCCAGTGGTATGGCAAAGCCCTGGATTGTACAGGATTTTTTTAAAAAATTGCGGTGTTATATCATCTTTTCAATAACTCTTTTTAAAGCCAAGCCAGATAATAAATATTCAAGAGAGATAATATAAAGAACAAGATAACTAGTTAACCCTCCCTCTATATGTTTATCAAGTTAGATCATCTGAAAGTTGCATACTTGAAATACCTGTTAAGAAACACTGAAGGTCATGTGCTTTGTTGGGGTCCAAAAAAGAAATGACCATATGTTGACTGTTTTTATATTTTTTATGAACTGCTACTATAGACACTCATTTTTCTTTATGCAGATTTACACAATAAATGCCTATAAAAATTTAGTTCTAGGTAACAGTACCTTTTGAAAGGAAGGGAGTTTATGTTTATTATATAATGAGGGTTGTATAACTCTGTGATCACCAAGGTGAAGTACTGAGAGAAAATATTAGAATATTTAAATTTAATATCATCCTTTTTAGTATCTATTTTTGTGTATTTTTATATTGTAAATAATGCATCAGTAGTATATTATAAATAATTTATTAAAAATTTGAACCACAGCAATTTAAATCCAACCCCATTTGCTTTCTTTAAACACCAGGGTCTTGACTGAGGCAGTCCTGTCCCCCAAACCAAACGTCGAAATCATTTGTTAGTTGCAACTTTAGTTGATGAACAAAAGCACCTGACTTTTTTGAAGTGAAAATGAATTCTGAAACTGTAACTGGGAGTTAAGTATTATATAATTATGATTACAAAATCATTATATAGATGCCTTTATATTATAAAACAGCAAAAGGTTAATATCTGAAATTGCTGAAACTGCTTGGATTTAGCCTAGATTTACTATTGTGATAGTAATTTTAGACTGAACTTACATTTGTTATGGCTATTTCAGAACAGGGCTCATCCTTGGGTATACTTGCGATTGTGATGGTACCCACTCTACTCTCCCCTGTCTAAATCAGAGAAGGCAGATTTGAGACACCCCTATCTCCAGTCCTTCCACCAGCATTAACAAACCTGCTTGCTTTTTCTCATGACCAACCCAGTGTGAACTCCAGTTCATCTGCTCCAGGCAAGAACCCAGAGGAACCCCTGCAGGGTTTCCTTCAAATCCAGTATACCTCATGTGGAGGTATGTTACCCCCCCCCCCCTTTTTTTTAACTGACGGGTTGCATGGTCCAGAAAATTTGGAGACTGTTGATATAAACTTGAAATGTTCCCTTCTATCCTGGGCTGCCAGAAACCTCCCACCTAATTGTATACTCAGCTACAATTACTCCTTAGCCTGGTTTTCTAGGGATGCAGAGAAATGTCAGGACTATCTAAGAAGCAAACTATCACGTTAAGTGCTGTAGTAACAAGTATGAAGTAAGTGCATGATAGTCCCAGAACACAGAAGTCATTTCAGCTGGCCTTTTGAGGAAAAGTGCAGGAAGAGAGGTGATTCTTCTGGGCATTGAAGGCTGGGCTGCCTCCTCCCTAAATATATAAATAAAAACTTCGCTGGTGTCTTCAGCCAAGGAAAGAATCAGTTCAAGTGTTGACTATGGGCATAAAGTTAGAAGTGTGGCAAGGTAGTGTGAGGCTGGTTAATTATTTATTTATTTATTTATTTATTTTTAAGAACCTTAAACTAATTGATTAGAGCTTTAGGGCTTACTGCTTTTATAATGTATAAGGCAAGCCTCCCTGTGTCCAGGATTGCCAGCAGCCTACTACAGCTCCACTTTCAAATGTGTTGCTTATTTGTAGCAATGCATATAACAAATGCTAACATACATGTTTACTTATTGAAGAGTTCATAAAACCACATTGAAGACGATTTTGAAAATGGGGAAGATAACAATTTTTGTATATTATCTGGAGTCCTTTTCATTTCCACACATTTTAAACATAAATGGAATCGTTTTTCTGTAAAGGTAAAAATAATAAATATTTTAGGCTTTGTGGGCCATATGGTCTGGCATGACTACTCAACTCTGCCTTTGTAGCTGAAAAGGAGCCATAGACAATGCAAAAATAATGAGTGTGGCTGTGTTCAAAAAATAATGGGTGTGACTGTGTTCCAAAAAAATTCATTTACAAAAACAGACAGTGGGCCACAAACTTTAGTTTATAGACCCCTAACATAAATTTTCACATGGATATTTTCTGAATAAACATCATAATAATTTTTAACGTCTCCATATACTAATATACATAATTTATGAAGTCCTTTTCCTATTATTGAACATTTTTTTGTTACCCAGTTTTGCTTCTTTGCATGTACTATTATATTGTTCTTTATGTTGCTAATGTTTTAAATAGCAGTTTGTCAGATTTTTTTTTTTAGTACATAATTTTAAAAGTTTATCCCATTTCTGAGAATAACTTCATTGTACTCAGGAACAAAACTTTTTCCATTGGAATATCTCCTTGGTTTTAAAATAGTTCCTTGATTTTCAAATAGAATTCATTAACTAAAGAGATTTTTATAGCAAATTTTAATGCATCCATTTTGTTACATGAAGCTAAATTGTACTATTGCTGTTTATATACAAAGAAATTTGAATACATTTACTTCTTTTGTATCCACATTGTGGTAGATTCTCATGTCTTGTTTGTTGTGCATCTATCTGGGATGCTCTGTGAGCATTCAGTAGTTATTTTCTGGGTATCTTCTTCCTTACTACCTCGGTTGTCAATCCTATAATAAAAATCTCTACATTTGTGTAGCCCTTTGGTGGTTATGAGCCACACTTACTGTCTCTTGCTGGATCTTAATGGCAGTCCTGGGGGGTGGGGCGAGTTGATCCCATGTTCCAGCTGAAGATAGTCGGAGCTCCTGCAGCTGGAGCCCTGCCGGTTCTCAGGCTCTGGCTCTGCTTTCCCTCCTGTGGCCCCTGCCACAGTGTTTCCATTTTCCTGTCTGTGGGCATAAATAGGATTATGGACACAAGAATGCTTAGAAATCGCTGTGCAGGATGCTGATTTTCTTTTTGTTTACTTAATTCCAGAACTGAAAGTTCATTAGCATCTACTCTGAAGATAGTCCTCTTCTTCACTGCTTTAATGATCACTGTCTCTATTGGGTTATATTTCCCAACTAAATCTTACGTTTTGAAGGTAATTCTAGACTTATAAAACATTTTTGCTTTAACTATATTTGCTTAAGATTCTGTGCCTTCATGACCTTTTAAAGGCTAACTGGGTATTCTTAATTTTGTTTCTTCTGGCTGTTTTGCTTTTCTTTTTTTCTTTTTTTTTTTTTTTTTTAAAGATTTATTTTTATTTATTTAATCCCCCTCCCCTCCCCCGGTTGTCTGTTTTCTGTGGCTTTTTGCTGCGTCTTGTTTCTTTGTCCGCTTCTGTTGTCGTCAGCGGCACGGGAAGTGTGGGCGGCGCCATTCCTGGGCAGGCTGCTCCCTCCTTCGCGCTGGGTGGCTCTCCTTACGGGTGCACTCCTTGCGCGTGGGGCTCCCCTACGTGGGGGACACCCCTGTGTGGCACTGGGCGGCTCTCCTTACGGGTGCACTCCTTGCGCGCGGGGCTCCCCTACGCGGGGGACACCCCTTCGTGGGGCGGCACTCCTTGCGTGCATCAGCACTGCGCATGGGCCAGCTCCACATGGGTCAAGGAGGCCCGGGGCTTGAACCGCGGACCTCCCATGTGGTAGACGGATGCCCTAACCACTGAGCCAAAGTCCGTTTCCCTGTTTTGCTTTTCAAAAACCATATTGTTCATATTGAGTCTTACTTCATGAAATGGACTTTTCCATCACTCCCGTCATTTCAGCTTGACTTCTTATTTAAGTACAGTTTTCTGTGAAATATCTTGGAGTGCCCTTCTTTTGGTATCCCTTTGAGAACATAGGTTAGCTGGTATGGGAATTTGGGGAATGTACGTTTGGTGGCAGACATTGGAATGAAAAGAAAATTAAGTCCCCTCTTTGATATTGAAATCCTTACATGAAGTAATTATGGTTTTCACATAAAGTAATGTACTCAAATCTTTGAATGGGTAATTAATTTATTACCACTCACCAGTATTAGTTTTTAGTTGCCTGACTAGGTAAATAAATATATAGCTAAGAAAAGTTAGTATGCTTTGATTTTTGTGTTTTGGTAAATTTTGGAATAAAATGGAAACAGTTTTTTTCCTCTTAATAGGTGCCTTGGGGGTGAGCAGTAGGGACAGCTGTTTTTATGCTGCTATCGTGACAGTGGTAGCTGTCCATGTGGTGCTGGCCCTCTTTGTATATGTGGCCTGGAATGAAGGTGCTAAACAGTGGCAGGAAAGCATATAGGATTAAAGCATATACTACCTTTTGATAACATTAAATTGGTTTTAAAAATGATGAAAAGCTTCTGGGGGCTTTTGGAATAAAATTGAAAGAACATGTTAAAAAAAATTTTAAAAAGCATACACACATTGTTAAGAATTTTTCCATTGTGAGAACTGAATGACCAAGACCTGAAGCCAAGAAGACAGAAAGGAGGAATTTTCTAATTCCTAGAACATTTGGATCTAAGCAATATTAGTATCCCCTAGAAATTTAAAACACTGGAACACTTACAACTGAGAAAAACAGAGTATCTGCAGTAGCATGGAATGGCCAGTCCCTAAAAGTACATCCCAATCACCTCTCCACAGAATTAAGAGTTGTCAAGAATAATTTGAAAGCTTGTGTTATCTACCTGGCACTCACTAAATATTTGAAAGAGTAAGAGAAGGAAGGAAGAAAGGAAAAGATGGAGAGACAGAGAAGAAGGAAGAGAGTAAGGACATGAGGGAGGAGGAAAGAAAAGAAAGAAAACAGGAATAAAAAAGTAAGGGAGGAAGGAGGGAAAATGGAAGGAACAAGGGAGGGAAAGGAGAGAAGGAAGGAAATATAAGCAATCCATAATTATCTGTTGTTTAATTTGATAAACAGAATATTGCCTCCTAATTAGGATTAATCATCCCAATTCACAAGCGGCTGGTTTTTAGCTTAATATTTGGCCATTGGGACCCAAGAATGAAAAGAATTTTCCCTCTTCTGTTTGGATCATGGAGGGAAATAACTGTGTCTTAAAGAATTGATGAATACATGGTTGAACTCCTCTTGGGTTTGATCCCTGTCACCTTCTTAAAAAAAAAAAAGAATACATAGAAGACAGGATATTTAAAACTGCAGAAAAGAACATGTCAAGCTAGCAAGAAAAATTCTTTGATGATTCAGGTTGTAAAATTCATACAGAAGGCTTATCTAGAATAAGGTAGTTTACACATGTAGAAATCCAATGGAGCTTTTCAGTGTCTGGAAGTCAATGTGAGTTATAATTATTTCTTTACTCCTTCTGCTGCATTCTCCTCATCTTTGATCCATCCACAGACTTAGGCAGTGAGAGAAGCAAGAAACTGGGCTGCACATCCCAGAATCTGCCCCCATTCCCTGGTTCCACCTCCCAGGGTTGAGATGGTATTACTCAATGAATTTCTCAAGTGGGGGAGGGAGAAACTCTATCATGAGTATGTGAAAGGGGCATGGAATTGTTCCTGTGGAGAAGTGCACACACTTTGAGAGCCAAGAGGTGGGCTAGAGGTTCTAGGTCACTGAAACTTGACAGGAAGCTGATGATACCCTGACATCCAAAATACATCATGCAGAAACTCAGATACAAAGTCTTTGGCAGTCTGCTTTTGGAAAATAAGTGATTCATTTCTGAGTGTCATTGTTGCTGGTTTTTAAACAAATCAATTCTATTGATACATATTAATAAAACATACAATTGATCTAAAGTGTACAGTTAATGGTATTTGGTATAATCACATAGTTGTGCATTCATCACTTCAATCATTATTAGAACATTTTCATTATTTCAATAATAATAACAATAAACAAAAAACAGACATACAAACAAGAAAATTCCTCACCTCTCAATCTGTTTCCCCTCCTGTACATAGCTGCTATTTCTGGCTATTCTTGTACAATTATTTATTTGTATATTAAGCAGTTTTATTGAGATATATTCACACACCATATGTTCTATCCAAAGTGTATAATCAATGGCTTTTAGTATAAACGCAGTGTTGTACATTCATCATCTCAAAAATTTTAGAACAATTTCATTATTCCAAAAAAGGAAGATTCGGTATCCCTTAGCATTCTTCCCTAACCTTACATAGCCACTAATCTAATTTCATCTTTATAAATTGATTTATATTTACATTTTATGTAAATGGAATTATACAACATGTAGTACTCTTTGTCTGGTCTCCTTCGCTTAGTATAATGTGTTTTTTTGTTCTGATATTAACATTTTGTAGTATTAACCTACATTTATTCTGCTTCAAAGAAAAACAGTCATATATATAATTTTATGCATATGCATATAAGATTCATATTTCAAGTAACATATTTAGTTGATAATGGTTCAATCATATAGTATTTGTTCTTCTGTGTCTGGCTTGCTTCACTCAACATAATGTCCTCCAGATTCATCCATGTTGTCATATGTTTCACTACTTCATTTCCCCTTACCACTGCATAATATTCCATTGTGTGTATATTCCACAATTTGTTTATCCATTCATCTGTTGATGTTGAGTGTACATTCTTAAGTGTTGTTTAATTTCAAATCCAAATCAAAAACTAACTCAAAAGAACATGTTTTAAAATATAAAAACTTAGGCCCAACCAGAAGCAGATGAAAGCACTGCAAGTCACTCTTCTCATCTACCAGCAGAGAACTTTAGGTCCTTGAGTTCCCACAGAAACCTGGTCTCTTTCTGTCAAGCGTTTGGTGATGTTTCCTGGAAGAGTACCCTGGCAGAGCCCAGAACCCCAGGAACTTGCTGAAGGCCCAGCTTAGCGTTGCTTCAAAGTGGTCACATTCTGTTCCCATCCATCCACACTCAGAGCAGCAAAACAATGATTATCCAGCTGACTTGTACTTGAAGAACCAGAGCAGCTTACTTTTCTTCACTCCAGAGGTTTCATTAAGCACAATTTTGAGGAGCATTCTTATTTTGACCTACTGGAGAGTTTCATCCTAACCTGAAAATCCCAAGAGATGGAAGAACCTGGCCATTGCTTTGTTAATTTATTTTTTCATTCTTTCATTTAACATCTTTCAAGTGCTTATTCTGTTCTCGGTACTGTGCTACACACTGAGAAGGTACATTGCTGGGCTTTGAGATGCACTTTCAAACTGAGGAAGTGTATTAGTCAGCATTCTTTAGGGAAACAGAACTTACAGGAGATAGGTGATATCTGTAAAAAGTATGAGATTTTATAAAATTGTGTCACCTGACCATGAGGATGTACAAGTCCAAAATCTGTAGAGCAGGCGGCAAGCCAGGAAATCTGATGAAGATCCTCAATGAGCTGGCTGTCTGAAGTAGAAATGGGAATTCTCTTTCTGAATGCTGAAATCACTTTTCCTTTTAAGGCCTTCACTTGATTGGATGAGATGACACTCATTGCTGAGGACACTCTCCTTAGTTGACAGTAGATGTAATTAGCCACAGATACAATCAACTCACTGATTTTTAAAGTCCATGAAATGCCCTTGTATTACTTAGCCTAGTGCTTGCTTGCTTGATCAACCAACTGGGCTCCATTACCTGGCCAAGTTGACCCATTAGCCTAACCATCACAGGAAACCTAATGCAATGTATTGAAAGTACAACACAGCTGTGATGGTTAGCTTCATATGTCAACTTGGTTAGGTTATGATGTCCAGTTATTTGGTCAAGCAAGCACTGGCCTGCTTGTTACTGTGAAGGTTTTTAGTGGATAGATTTGTGTAGGGAATCAGACACCCCTAAGTCCTCAGCACATAACCATCTGGATGACCTAGACATAAGTTAAACATTAACAACCTTCCCAAGAGGGGAGAGAATGTATAGATGGTATCATAAAATATAACCTTCCCAAAGAAGTAAACATCCTTGGTAAACATCCTTCCTATGAACATAGTGAAAACATCACCACACCCCATGTGTACACTTCCCGTGACCCTACATGAACCCTGCTCTCATACCGTATGGAATGAACTTGTTCTGAAACCCATTATATATCACCCTTCATTTTCTCATCTCTTTGCAGAGTGCTATCTTCATTCTCTGAATTGCCATCTTCAGAGATTCTTTCCTGTCTCTAAGTCCCAATAAAGCTTATGCCTGCCTAAATGCCGGGTGTGATCTTGGCCTCATAGCCTCACCAACTCGTGCCCTTCAGGAGTTGGGTTGTAACAATTTGCATCTATAATCAGTTGATTGGAACTATGGCTGATTGTAGTAACGAATGACAAATAAGATTGCCCTCAGCAATATGGGGTCTTCCCTCATCCAACCAATTGGAGGTCTTAAAAGCCAAACCTAAGGATTTCAGAAATCAGAAAAATGTCTGCCTTCAGCCAGCCACCTTGTCCTAGGAAATGAAATTTACCTTCATCAGAGTTTCAAGCTTATAGCTTATAGCCTGCCCTGTGGAATTCAGACTTTCCAATCCCCACAGTTAAATGACATAGCTCCTATATCTCTCTTTCTCATCCTTCCTCTCTCTCTCTTTATATATATATATATTGGCTTTGTTTCCCTGGAGAATCCTAATACAACAGTATACCATAAATTTTACCCCAATCCTTCCCTGAAGAACCTGTGGCCATTTTGCCAGGTTGACTGTGCACTAAAGGGAAATTACGCAGACCTTTCAAGGGTTATTAGAACCTGGCTCTGAACTAGTCCTAAACCATAGTCCTAAACCACTACCACAGTCAAGAATAAGGGCTTATGGAGTCTTCACCCAAATTCATCTAACAATTATACCAGTGGGTCCAGTGGAGAGAGTGAGATTATCTATCCTCACCCCCTACCCCAAACTTCGCCCCTGCAGGGTAACCACAGACTGATTGCCCCCTCTACTGAAGGCCACAGCTTCTGTCTCTGTACAGAGTTCTCTTTCTCTAAGTTCTGTTAACCAATAATGTCTCCTAACCCCTTCCGGCATAAGCATAGTTAGTGGACTTTGTTGCTACTAGTTCCAAACTCTGCCCACATATTTTGTAAAAAAAAAAAGAAGCCCCAGTGCACAAGTCTGTTCATCTAGTCCAAGATTCTGCTTGTATCCCTTCTACTAACATGGCCAAAGCAAGTCACAAAGTTGAGCCCTGCACCAAAGGGAATAGGGTAACAGGCCAACCTGCCTAGAGTGGAAAAGCTCTGCAAAGCAACATGTCAACAGGTGTGGATAAGGAAGGAAGATGAAGAATTCAGACTATCAATGCAAACCACCACACTCAACCAATTACTCAATTTGAATGTGCCATCTTCTCCTACTAGAACCCTGTCTAATTCATTTAGAGAAGCTAAGAAAGTGCTTGAATCTACCCACTAGCAAATCAGAGCTGGGAAACAAACCCAGGCATCTTAGCTCTGGTATCACAACATTAGCCATTGCACTGTTTAAGTTCTTAATACAAACAGAAATGACTCCAACCAAAGAACAAGGTAGGAAAAGTGGGCCAACTTTCAGAAGTGAAGAAGCTGCCCAAGTGTTTAGTTCCAATGGGTGAGCAAGGGAACAAAAACAGAAAATGAGATAGTATCCAGATAAAATCAGGAACAGGGCATGAATGGAAGAGAAAAATAACTTTCCAGAGGGGCGAGTCTGGGATGTTGACCGTGGACAATGTGGGGAAGCCCCAGAATTTATCTGTATTGGTTGCTAGTTACTTGGTGAGTCCAGTGAATGTAAAAGTACAGGCTCATGTTGGACAATAGGGAGTAACAAAACATATGAACTTGGGACATTAAAAAGGTTTTAGATGTGATGGTAGCACAATATTGTGAATGTAATTAATAGCATTGAAAAATATATTTGAATGTGATTAAAAGGGGAAATGCTAGATTATATAGATGGTAACAGAATGAATTAAAAATAAACAATCATGGAGCTACATCATACAAACAGTGAATGCTAAGTTAAACCATGGATTATAGTTAATAGTACAATTTTTAAAATATGCTAGCAATTGTAACAAATGTTCCACACCAATGCAAGGTGTTAATAATAGGGTGGTATATGGGAATCCTGTATTTTATGCATGATTGTTCTGTAACCTACTACTTTTCTAATAAAGTAAAAAAAAAAAAAAATGTTCTTAGAAAATCATATTAACTTCTTTCAGTCCTTGCACCTGCAGTTGCTGACTCATTCCCTGGATGGCTCCTCCCCTGTTTCCCTCTAACACTGGGCCCTTCTTGTCCCCTTTCTTATCTAGTAGCCTTAAAGATGCAACCAAAGTGAAATAATGGGTATGTCCTACTAATTTTTATGTGCCCTGTTTTTTTAGTGGATGGCTTATTTTTCAGAAACTGTCCTAATTGGCTGCCACCCCTTTCAATGGGTTCTCATTAGATTGGAGAGTTAGTTTAGGATTTTTAAAGTTAATCACTAATGTCAAAATGATGCAAAGTCAGAACTCAAGCTGAACATGTGCAAGCTATAGTTTATAAAGCAAGTAACTGCCTTAGTCTGTAGAGAATGCTTGAACACTTATCTAAATGTTCTTTTGCAATTTCATTTTGGTGAACTGAGGAAAACCAAGTATGTCTATCTTTAAAGGGTCAAATTAATGAGGGGAAAACAACACCCTTTCTCCACCCTTCTAAGTCAGGAGTGTTAAGAAGTAGAGATGAGGCAAAAGAGGACATGGGTGAAGGAAAAGTATCACTAAACATTTCAAAAATATAAGTTTACATGAAGCTAATTTGGGAGATGGCTTACATTAAGGGTTTGAAATTCCCTTTCATCATCAGAAAAAAACATAATTCTGCAAACATAACCAGCTACAATTTGAATTTTAACAGAATGCCAAGTACCAGCCAAAGTGAAAATGTCATCTTTAACCATATTATAAGATTTAAAATCTTATAGAATAGTTGCATGATGATCAAACTTCATATGAAATCTTTTCTATAATAGCATTCTATATTCTGTGTAATAATGAATATTTTGCATTTTACACTCAGTGTAACATATAGGTAGAACCAAAAATAACATCAGGAGGCAGAAAAACAGAAAAAAAATATTTTCAAACACAGAACTTTTCTGGACAAAAGTAACCTCCTTCACTGATAGAATAAACCCCAGAACCCCTGAGGCTGGATTGGAAGAAAGTTCTCTAACTCTGGAGAGATGGGCAGCTGAACATCACCTCCACAACTCTGTTGCCCTGAAGTCTTCTGTTTTCTTAATTCCAATGCCACAGCTGAGAGAGAAAATACTGTTGTGCCCCATTTAAGCTCTAGTCTGAATACTCTGGTCCAGCCACAACTGCAACCATGTCGGAACAGTTCAATAAAAATTTTATGAAAATTGAGGATCACTAAAAGGAAATCTGCTCAGCAAGCAACATTAAAGTAGGTACATGTGTAATAGTTATAATATTTTGAAAATAATGCAGCCATGTATTTTTAATACCCTATGACTCTCTCAGGCATTAGGTCAGGACTTTCATTGCTATAGAAAAAGAGTCTATAATACCTAGAAACAGAAATTGTTAAGCTTTGAGTGTTAAATCATATTTTTTAACTTCATAGTTAGAAAATAGTCTTGAAAGCCTGGTTTCCTTGAGCAATAACACAAAGTTCATGCTTTCCCTCCCTCCCCTAATTTCCAAAGTTTCTCTTCAAAATCAAGAAGCACAGTTTAAAGGATTTTCTACACAGATCTTCATCAAGAAAATAAGTAAAGATATATACTAAGGAAAATTCCTACCCAACAGCAGAGCCTTTCTCTGAAGAAAAGAAAGAGAAATGAATGCAGGGTAAGTACTGCAGAAGGGGATTCTTACCCCCTGCCTTACTACTAGGGCCAAACCCATCCCCTGCAGATCAAGCACTTGGGCAGAATGGTGGCTGAAATACAGAGACACATCTAGGACCCCTCAGAGCAGGAGGCGTCTTTATTTCTCCTATTATGCAAGCCTCTCAAAGAAACCCTGATTTTATCCATGGGGCTTCTTCCAACATGCTCCAAAGAGAAAATATAGAATGGTTGAGGAAAGGTGGCAGACTTGGCCCAGTGGTTAGGGCATCCGTCTACCACATGGGAGGTCTGTGGTTCAAACCCCGGGCCTCCTTGACCCGTGTGGAGCTGGCCCATGCGCAGTGCTGATGCGCGCCGGGAGTGCCGTGCGTAGGTGAGCCCCATGCGCAAGGAGTGCGCCCCATAAGAAGAGCCGCCCAGCGCCAAAGAAAATGCAGCCTGCCTAAGAATGATGCCACCCACATGGAGAAAATGACACAAGATGACGCAGCAAAAAGAAACACAGATTCCCATGCCACTGACAACAACGGAAGCGGACAAAGACGACACAGCAAATAGACACAGAGAACAGACAACCAGTGTGGGGTGGGGGAAGGGGAGAGAAATAAATAACTAAATCTTTAAAAAAAAAAAAAAAGAATGGCTGAGGAAGTACCTATAAAGCCCGCATATTCCTAATGGTGAGTAAAGGGAGCAGAAATTTCCACACCCCTGGGAAGAGGGGAAATCACTGAGGACGCTAACTGGCACCAGTGCTGCAGGGGTAGGAGGTGTTTTAAGTGTTACCACTTAATCTAGAACAGATTCCCAGGGCACATTTCCTAGAAATTAAGGAATATCTCTAACCATTTTTCAGAAGATCAGCGATATCAGGAAGAAAGTGAGTTGCGTCCAACAGCACAGGAGGACATTGGCCTTGATCATCGCAAGATGAAGACTCCTGAATGTCCCCCAAGAGGCATTCAGAAGAGGAAGTCATCTGCTGTCTTGCCACCTGGAGGATACTCAGGCTTCCCTCTAGCCCTCATGCAGTGAAGGGAAAGAGAAGGGGAGAGAATCTTTTGACAAGATAGAAGCAAACTTTATAAAAATGATGGACTTTGAATCAAGTGAATATTCAACTAAAACAGGTGGTTATAAAATACAAGATGTTAGACTTCCAGTTACCAAGACAGACTCCAGGGTTCTGTTTCCCTACAGAATCTTTGAAAAAATTCTGGCAGAGGCATCTTCCTCAACACTCCAGAAAACAGATAAAAGGTTGCAGTAACTGAAGAAGTGACAAATCAAGAAAATGAAACTTAAAAAATAAATAGGAGGAGGGAATTGGATGTGGCTCAAGTGACTGGGCTCCAACCTACCACATGAGAGGTCTCGGGTTCAGTTCCTGGTGCCCCTGGAGAACTGGCACAGTGGGCTGGCAGGGCAAGCTGACATAACAAGATAACACAAAAGAGACACGAAGAGGAAACACAGTGAGAGAGACAACAAAGCAGGGAGTTAAGTTGGCTCAAGCAATTGAGCACCTCTCTCCCACATGAAAAGTCCCAGATTTGGTTCCTGGAGCCTCCTAAAGATAAGACAGGCAGACGCAGAGAGCACACAGTGAATGGACACAGAGAGCAGACAGTGAACACAAACTACAAGGGGGGAGATAAATAAATAAATCTTAATATATATTAATATAAATATTAATATATATATATAAATATATATATAAAGATATATATAGGAGGGAGGGAAGCAGATGTGGCTCAAGCCATTGGGCACCAGCCTACCACCTGAGAGGTCCCAGATTCTATTCCTGGTGCCTCCTAAAGATGGTAAGCAAGACAGCTCACAGATCTGCTCATAGATGCAGCTGATGCAGTAAGCTGATGCAGCAAGATGACACAATGAGATGATGCAATGAGGAGACACAACAAGCAATACAATAAGCAGGAAGCAGATGTGGCTCAAGAGATTGTGTAACTCCCTCCCACATGGAAGTCCTGGGTTTGGTTCCCATTGCCTTCTAAAAAAAAGAAGATGAGGAGACACAGAGAACACACAATATACAGACACAGAAAGCAGAAAAACAGTACAAACAACAAGGAGGGAATCAAAATAAATAAATAAATAGGAGAAGCTTGTGTTGGCCTTGCTGATCTCACTCATTCCCAGCACAGTGTGGATCCAGCCTGTCTTCCCACTGTGGGTCACTGGCCCTGTACCAGATGAAACAGAGTAACTCCTGTATGTATACTGGGGTGACTGTGTGTTGGTGCTAATCTCTCT
Organism: Dasypus novemcinctus; assembly: GCF_030445035.2. Classification (NCBI taxonomy): domain Eukaryota; kingdom Metazoa; phylum Chordata; class Mammalia; order Cingulata; family Dasypodidae; genus Dasypus; species Dasypus novemcinctus. The sequence continues at coordinate 50,815,968 of NC_080673.1, read as the reverse complement.
TAACGACATCCTGAAAGACTGAATGAGGAAATTCATCTCTAGCTCTGCCTCCCAGAACACACTTTGTAGACAGAAGAGCTTGCAGACAGCTAAAGCAGTATAAGAAACTTTTAAAAAATGGTCTAAAGTAAAGGACTACTGACTATAAGACGTACAATAGAACACCATTGAGGGGTTAAGGCTACCTCATAGGAAACAGAGAGGGTATTATGGGAATTCCTAAGGCCACATTCAAGGACAAGACACTGGCTCAAAAAAGACAGAAAGGAACACACACTTTCACCTCAGGATTGTCTTCTTAATAGGGGGCTAAACTCTGAATGTGAGAACCAGGCAACACAGAACCAATTTATGAAGACCTTTTTGTGCATTGGTTAACTTGTTTTTGTTAGTTTCTGGGACTCAAGGAAATCACTAAATGGATAAAGGTTGGGAAAACTCCCTAAGTCATTCTATGAGGCCAACATCACCCTAACACTAGAGCCAGGTGAAGATACCACAGATAAAGAAAATTACAGACCAATTATGACTATTGAGGCAAAAATTCTCGAAAAATGCTGGCAAGATCTAGACACCATGATCAAGTGGGAAATTATCCCAGGCACAGAAGGGTGGTTCAACAAAAAAAATCAATTAATGTAATATACCAATTTAGTAATGTGAAAGAAAATTACCATATGATCATCTCAACTGATGCAGAAAAGCAATTTGACAAAAGCCAGCCCACCACTTCTTGATTAAAGCACTCAGAAAACTTGGAAAAGAAGAAAACTTTTAAATGATAAAGGGCATATATGAAAAATCCACATCTAACCTCATACTCAGTGGTGAAAGAGTGAAAGCTTTTCCCCTAACATCAGGAATGAAACAAGATGCCCATTAAAACCATTGTTAGTCACAATGTCCTGGAAGTCCTAACCAGAGCAGTTAGACAAGAAAAAGAAAGAAAAGGCAAATGAATTGGAAAGAAGAAGTAAAACTTTCCATATTTGCAGGTAACATGATCCTATATACAGGAAATTCTGAAAATACACACTATAGCTACTAGAGCTGATAAATGAATTCAGGAAAGTGGTGGGATATAGGATCAATATGTAAAAATCAGTCATTTTCTATACACTAATAATGAATAATCTGAAGCAGAAATTTTTAAAAATTCTATCACAATAGCAACTAAAAGAATCAAATATCTAGGAATAAATTTAACTAAGGATATAAAGGATTTGTACCCAGAAAACTACAAAATAATGATGAAAAAAATCAAAAAAGACCTAAATAAAAGCTATTCCATGTTCACGGATTGGAAGACTAAATATCATTAATATATCAATTCTACCCAAGTAATTTACAGATTTAACACAATCCCAAACAAAATTCCAACAGCCTTTTTTATAGAAGTGGTGTTTTAGTTTTCTCCAGATACTCAAGGAAATACCATGCAATGAGTTGGTTTATGTGGAAATTTATTAGTTCGTGGTTTTGAGGCTGAGAAAGTCCAAATTTCTTCCCAAAGACTGGTGTTCTGGGGCTGGCTGCCAGTGGTCCTTGTTTCTGGGCTCCTATATCACAAGGTAATGCACATGGTTGCCTCCCCTGGGCTTCCCCTCTTCTTCTAAGTTCCATTGGCCTTCAGCTTCTTGCTTCCCTTGGTTTTTCTGTCTGAATTTCATTTTACTTACAAAAGACTCCAGGAGTAAGGTTAAGACCCATCCTAATTGAGTTGGGCTACACTTTAACTGAAGTAACATCATCAAAAGGTCCTACTTACAATGAGTTGACACCCACAGAAATGGGTTAAGAACATCTTTTTTGGGGTACAACAACTCCAAACCACCACACTCCAGCCTCTGGACTGTAAAATAACATATCCTTTCTACATGCAAAATATATCCATTCCATTACAACACCTCAAAAAGCCTTAAGTCATTTCAGAAACAATACTAAGCACAAAGTCTCATCAAAATCAGTTAGTTACGAGTACAGTCTGCCCTAGAGTACAATTCCCCCTCTCTCTGTGGGCCTGTGAAGTTTAGAAAACAAGTTATCTGCTTCCAATATATAAGGGAGGGAAAGGCATCGGATAGACATTCCCATTCCATTAGAGAGGAATTGGAAGGAAAATGGGAGTCACAGATCCCAAATAATTCTTAAACCTAGTAGGCAAACTCCATTTACTTCCAGTGTCTGAAAGTCATAAATGGATGGATGTGTTGTCGTCCAGGCCTGATGGAGTGGCAGCTCCACTCCTTCCAAGTGCCTGATCAGCAGTCATGACCTCCTTGAACAGTAGTGAAGACTTCATCCTCTGAGCATTGAGATGGCAATCGGACTTTCTACAAAACCCCAGCACATAGGCCCTACCATCTCCAAATTCTGGGGTAACAGTAATACTCTCCACAAATGCCAAGGCATAGACTGTATCTGAGTATTGGGGTGACAACACTCTTCCTGAACAATGGGGCAGAAGGCCCACCCCCTCCAAGTGTATGGCAGATTTGCCCTGTGCACACACATGGGTGGGCTCACTCTCTTGGTCCAAGGAGATGTCTTTATTTCAGACCTCAGTTTTCATGGTTCTGCCCTTGAAGTCATTCTTCTTTCAATTTGTCCCTTCTCTCTCCCTTTCAGTCCAAACTGAAAGTGGTTTCACGCATACAAATTTCATACACAAAAGAAAACTTGTCAGTTTTGCAGGTAGTTCACAGGGGTCCCAACCATCAGACAAAAGGACTTTCCATAGATACTTCATATAACTTCATTTCCAATTCTGACATCCCCTGAAATGGCTGACTGGATCCATGTTCAGTTAAACACTCACCTAGAGCCCTATTCTCTGGAGAGTTGCTGTCCAGACGCTCAGGGAGAACTCAGAACTGTTTCTGGCCCTAGTCTCAGGGCACACTATCTCTCAGAATTTTCCAAACTATCAATTTCTTGGTTCTTTGTGCCCAGGAATTCAGTTCTCAACTCATCTCTTTCTCTCTTATTTCACTATAAGCTATAAGGAGAAACCAGGCTGTATCTACCACATTAGCTTGGAAATCTCCTCAGCTAAATACTCAGAGTCATCATTTTCAAGTTATTTCTTCCATTCAACTTCAAATTCAATTTTGCCAATTTCTCTGCCATTTTAAAACAACATCACCTTTCTTTTAGTTTCCAATAACACACTCATCATTTCCTTCTAAGACATCACTGGAACTACCTTTAATATCTATATTTCTATGAACATTCTCTTCCTGACAAATTATGTGTTCTAAAGATGATGTAACTTTCTCCACAGGTCTCACTCATTATTGAGCCCTCACAATTCTTCCAGCCTTTATCCACTACCCAACTCCAAGCCAATTTCCACATTTTTCATATTTGCAATAGAGCGCCCCACTCTCCTGGTACCAAAATTTGCTTTAGTTTCCTCAGTGGCTCCAGCAAATACAATGCAATGGGTAAGTTTAAATAACAGGAATTTATTAGTTTGTGGTATTAAGGCAAAGAGAAAGTTCAAATCAAGGCATCATCAAGGCAATGTTATTTTCCCAAAGACTGGCATTCTAGGGCTGCCTTCCAGTGGTCCTTGGTTCTGAGTTCCTCTGTCACATGGAAATGCACATGGCAACTTCTTCTGGCCTCCCCTTTCTCTTTCAGGTTCCAATGTCTTGCTTCTGGTAGTGTTTTTTTTTTTTTTTCTTTCTGTCTAAATTTCATTTTGCTTATGAAGGAGTCCAGTAAAAGGATTAAGACCCATCCTGATTAGGTTAGGCCACACTTTAACTGATGTAACCTCATCAAAATGTCCTACTTACTATCCATTACAGGACTGTATTAATTTTAAGAACATGATTTTATGGGGTACATACAGCATCAAACCATCACAAATGGAAAAGCCAATCTTCAAATTCATATGGTAGGGTAAAGGGTATGCAATAGCCAAAACCCGCTTGAAAAAGAACAAAGTTGGAGAGCCCATACTTTCAAAATATAAAACATATTACAGAGTTATAGTAATCAAGACAGTGTAAAGACCAATGAAATTGAATTGAGAGTTCAGAAATAAACTCTCTCATCTATGGCCAGTTGAGTTGCGGCAAGTCCACTCAATGGGAAAAGAATAGTCTCTTCAACAAATGATGGTGGGAAAATTGAATATTTTCAGTTTCAATAAATGTGGACCCCTATTTCACACCATGAACAAAAATGAATCAAAATCCTAAATATAAAACCAAAACTATGAAACTCCTAAAATAAAACATAGGGAAGCATCTTCATGAGTCCTTGAAATAGACAATGGTTTCTTAGTCTTTACACCAAAAGCATGATGAACAAAAGAAAAAAATACAAGAAAGGGACTTCATTAAAATGAAAATATTTTGTGCATTAAAGGAAATTATCACGAAAGCAACAAAACCTACATAATAGGAGAAAATATTTAGTAACACATAGCCCACAAGGGTTTAATATCCAGATTATATTAAAACAAGTCTACAACTCAACAAAAAAAAGACAACCCAACTTAAAAAAGAGCCTCAGGAAAGGCAGTGAGTCATTAACATCCTGATATAAGAGAAAGCTTGAGCTGCTGAGATTTGGGGGGCCATGCTGTGACCTCATGTCAAGCATCCAGGTAGGACAGAGAGTTGCTCATGTTTGCCCCCAAAGTAATGCACACTTTAGGTATAAACAAGACCCTTCACTACAAAGGCCCCATGTTGTTGCTGATTGTTGGAGGTTCTTTTGGTCTCTGAGATTTCAAAAAACTGATATGATGCTATGAAGATTAAAACTGATCCTGGGTTAGAAAAAAATTTGAAAATGAATGAAGTATCATTAGAGTCAGAGTGTGAGAAAATAGAAGACTCTACTTTTGATGACTAGATGAAGAGTCAAGGACCTATGCCTTAGGAAGATCCTGATCTCCTCCAAGGATAAAATCCAGAAATTCTTAAGACTGATAAAACCTGAGTATGCTGCTTTTTAAAAAAATAAAAATGTTATCACCTGGGCTTTCAACTATATACTTCTATATAGTAGGAAAAAAATTCTAGACCTGTGGAAGCCTATATATAAGTTGACAGCAAAAATCTTGATAAAAAGTTTAATAGAGATCTTTATATTCCCAGCTATTCCATTTCAAATGAAAGTATTAGCATTGACCACATGTATTTCACACTTCTCAAGAAAAATGTTGAATACTACTACTAAAAAAGAAATGGGTCAAAGACTTGAATAGGTATTTTCTCAGAGAAGATATATGAAAGACTAAATATGCTCAAAATCATTAGCCCATAGGGAAACAAAAATCAAAACTGCAATGTGATACAATTTCACATGTACTAGAATGGCTATTGTGTAAAATAATAATAATAAAATGGAAAATACTAAGTCCTGGAGAAGATATAGAAAAATAGAAACACTTGTTCAATGTTGATGGGAATGTAAAACGTCGCAGTTACTGGGAAAAGTCTGGTGGTTCCTCAGAATCTATGTATTGTGGGAAAATAGCTTGAATTTGAATGTGGGAACCTGGCTTGAAGTTAAAATGTTTCCATAATGCAGAAAAGAAGTTTGGGCTTAGGAATACCGGCCTTGACTAAATGGAACACTGTCTGGTCAGCATGAAAATTGTTTGCATGTGGAGACATTTGAACTTTGTTATAGCCTGCCCCCTAGCATAGCCAGTGCTACAGCTTTAATAACAAGCAGCCTTGAAAGTAAACATAGAAAACTACTGCTTTGTAATTTCTAATAAATACAATGTGAAAACTAGGGTTGAGGTTCTCAGTTCCAGAAACTGTTGAGTCCCCTGGTCCCATCTTTATTTTCTCTCTTGTCTTTCTTTCTGTCCTTTTATTTCTTTAGCTCTAGGCCACCTTCCCTTCATGCAAACCTATTGCTGTGCTAGTCTCTTCACCTGGTGCCCGAACAGAGCCTCAAGAGGAAGAAGAATCACTTCGAGCGAAACTAAAGGTGTTGTCACAGTTCAGAATCCCGAGTGGTTTAGAAGGCCTTCCAAGTCCTCAGTGAGTAAAGACACTCTAGGGTATTTCAGCAGGGTTATGATGGAAAAAGGAAACAGTTCAACAAAATATTGCCCATATATCTGTCTCCTAAAACAACTCCTCAAGGCAAGAGGAGCCGAGGCCAGTGAGTCTTGTATTTTAGAACTCTTACAGATTATAAAAAGTATTGCTCATAGTTTCCAGCAATAGGAAGATTAGAATTAGGAGACTAGGAAAGAGTAGAAAAAAGAGTTAAAAAATTACATGTATAAGGTGTTTTGCTCCCTCTTACTATTTGGCCCACTTGGGCTATTATTAAATCTGTTTTGATACTAAATCTAAAGTTTTGCCTTTAGCTCCTTCATTAATTGACTTTAGAAAGTCACTTTCCCCTCCACTGACACCTCCCTCCTCCCATACCCAAAGATGCTCAGCCAAAGTTGTCAGATTTACAACAAGGCATCTTGAAGGCTAGAATAGAGGGAAATCATGTTGAGCTGCTTGTGCAAGGAGAGCTGAAGTCACAAATACAATGTCCCGTACAGGCAAAAGTGCTAAATAAGGTTGCGTATATGCTACCAGAATAAAAATTTTAAAAACCATGCAATTGCACAACACAGAAGAATCCTGATGTAAACTATGAACTACAGTTTACAATATAATTACAATATTGCTTCATCAATTGTAACAAAGATATTACACTAATGCAAAGTTTTAATAATAGGGAAAACTTGGTATGTGAAGGGTTTATATGGGAATTCTGTACTATTTCTCTAAAACTGCATATTTTTCAAAAACTACAACTTAACTAAAAATAATTTAACATGCCCCCGAAATGGAACAACAAAAAACCCCAGAAGATATGGGGTGGCCTTTTGTTGGTAGATGCAAGGTATTTGCCATCCTTCAACATTAACAGAAACAAGTTATAAAGAGAGATTGAGTCCAGTTCCATTGTTTGCATACCTTTATTTGTAGCTGTTAAACTTCAACTCTGCCTCATAAAGAATGTGGCTAACTTTGGTATTAGAGCAAATGTGGTAATGGTCTCAGAAGCAATGGTGGTATCTGGTTGCCCTTGGCCTCCCATTAACCATGTTCTGTATTTGTTAATACAGCACAGTGGATGACAACATTGGTTTTAGAGACAAGCAGTCATGAGTCCAAACTCTGGCTAGACCACTTACCAGTTATTTGATCCTGGGTGACCTTAACTCATCCAAACTTCAGATTCTTCATTCTTTAGATGAAGATAATATCTGAATTTGCCTCACATAATTGTTGTGAGGAGTAAGTGAAATTACATGTAAAACCTTAACAGAATGTATGTCATATATTAATAGCTCACCATGTTGTGCCTTAATGTGTATGGGCATTTGCCATGAAAGTAGCCAAAACTGTTAATGAAATGTGGAGGATTTATAGCCTTCCACTAAAGTCCCCAATAGAGTAATGTTTTCTAGGTAGTGATCTGTGTTTAGTCTGGCAATTCCTCAAATAAAGAGATGCACTCAAGGACTATTGGAGTGTGATATAATCTGAATCTGCTACCTTCTTATACCTTTTGTTTCCTAGTCATAACATACCAGCAGCCACTGCCAACCAGTGAAAACATCACTTCCTCCTCATGAGTAAATATACCAATCACGTTCCATTTACTTTCATTATCATGTCTATATCTGCTTAGTAGTAAGTACACATGCTCTGAATTTTCTTCTGTTACAGCTGAGTTCACAGCAGCTCCAAACAGCTGAGCTAGCTAAACATCTTGAAACCCTTTTCCTGTAGGTTTGAGTGAACAATGAATCCAAACGTTTCAGATAGATTTAACCCTTGCTCTGAAACAGTAGGATGGGTTACGTGTTGATGGCCCCATGGACTTGCCTCTGGCTCCTTCCCAGCTCTTTTGGTAGACTCTGTGCCAGTCTGCAGTATAGCACAGATGGCTCTGCCCAGATTACTGTCTTCTTACAAGGCCATTGTGACTTTGTGGACACCTGGAGCTAAAACAGACTTGATTCACTGAATCTCAGGAGCCAAAACACTGTTATTTTTCATATTTATGCAATCATTTGTGTTTTATTTGCTTATTTATTATAATTTATAAAGATACCATAGACTGTGACTTGAACATTTAAGGACATGTCATCTTACAGTTAAAAAGTGATGATGACAAGTCAGAATGGTTGACTTCTCTTATGGGCCTTGACCATGACTTATTTTCTACACCCAGATCATATGCAGGTGACCATTATATGTGTGTGTGTGTGTGTGTGTGTGTGTGTGTATGTATCTCCTCTGGATATGTATTCAGAGACTAAGAAAAGTGTGGTTCTTTAATTTCCACTGGTATCTACACACATGGACAGCTCCTGATGAAACATTTTGTTTTTCTCATGAGCAGAGTATGTGCCTATGTAAATTACTACATTTTTTCAATGTATAAAAAGTGCTTAAAAAGTTGAATATCTATAAATTTATATTTTATGCTTTAATTTTTGAGAGAAGGTAATTTTAAAAACTGGTTCTGTTTAATGTAAGCAAATAAATATTATTAATTAATATTTCCATATTCCCCTAAGTGGCTTTTAATCCTTTCTTCAGTATTATTACTTTTATGACCAATAAAATCTAAATGCACACATTAAATATCTAACATAATTAAGACATAAACTACAGAAATTTTTATAATCATAATATAAATTCAACCAAAATCAAAATAGTTTGAATAGTTAAACACATACCTATGGACAATATTTGTTCTCCATTAAAATATGAAATTATAGAAACTAAGTTAAAATATCTTTGAGAGAAAGACCACATATTTTACATCTTTTTTAGTAAGACTCAATAAACTCTAGAGCAGGAAAAAAAATCTGGGGTGGTGAGAGAAAATGAGATTTGACAGCTTCCTGGAGGTAGGTGAAGCCATGGGAGTGGATGAATCACCCAAAGATAGAAGAGACAGTAAAAAAAGGAGGAGGAGGACAGAACCCTGGCACACCAACATTTGAAAGGCAGGAAGAAGACTCGGGGTACAGAAAACAGAGCAATGAAAAGTATTCAAAGCAATGTAAGGAACACAGGAAAGAATGTTATCATTAGTGAAAGAAAATAGCTGAGAAAACAGGGACCAGACACATGAGTGAGAGGGATCACTGTGTTGCTTACAAGATCAAGTATGGGTAGGATGTGTGGCTGAATGTCATACACATGTGGGTGACTAAGAGATAACCTCTGTTGGCCTGTGCTGTACTGTGCTTCTGTGCACTTAATGAAGTGAGAAGTGATTGGTGATGGGGACGGGTCTCTTTTGTATGTCAGAAGATGCGACCATGTCATGGAGGGGATATCTGTTAAATGGGCTGTTTGAATGAACACTCAAGCAAAGATTGAGTTTAATTGGACACATATCATTCATACTGTCACTTAAGAATCATGAGAAAACATAGGTAATGACTGAGGATACTGAGCTGGAATAACATGTCCTGGTTCACATTCTGATTTCACTCATTCACTGTGAAACCTTGGGCAAGGGAGAGCCACTTGTAAAGTGGGGATAATGAAAGTACCTTCTGGTAGTATTGTTACAACGATTAAATGAGATTATACATGTGAAGCCATTAGAATAGTGCCTGGCATTTAGTAGTTACTAAATTCATGTTAGCTAATAAAAGGTGTGGCAGTTTGAGATTATTTATGAGTTTCAAAAGGAGAGATGACGTTTGTAAACTGATCTCCTCTGGGCATGATACCCTTTAATTATATTAGATTCAGCTGAGATGTCTTTGATTAAAATTATGTTAAGATTAGGGCTTTCGGGAAGTGGATTTGGCCCAATGGATAGAGCGTCCACCTACCACATGGGAGGTCCAAGGTTCAAACCCAGGGCCTCCTGACCCGTGTGATGAGCTGGCCTACACGCAGTGCTGATGCATGCAAGGAGTGCCATGCTACACAGGGGTGTCCCCCACATAGGGGAGCCCCACACGCAAGGAGTGTGCCCCATAAGGAGAGCCACCCAGCATGAAAAAAGTGCAGCCTGCCCAGGAATGGTGCCACATACACGAAGAGCTGACACAGCAAGATGACACAACAACAACAAAAAAAGACATGGATTCTGGGTGCTGCTGACAAGAATACAAACAGGCACAGAAGAACACACAGTAAATGGACACAGAGAGCAGACAACTGGGGAGGATGGGAGAAGGGGAGAGAAATAAATAAAAAATGAATCTTAAAAAAAAAAAAAGATTAGGGCTTTGCTTTGACCATGTCAATAAGGCATGACTCTGGGTTAAGCCTCCGCCCCCTTGGTGGGCTGATATAAATGGGCAGTCACTCAAGAAGACACAGAAGAAAGCACAGGAAGAAAGAGAGCTCCATAGACATGGAGAGAAGTAAACTTCAATCGTGCGGCCCTGGGAAGAGAGATGAGCAATTTGTCTGATAGTTTGCAGCTGAAAAGAACAGAGCACATGAGCTGAGGAAGCCACGAAGGAAACAAACCCTATGCCAGCCTACAGCTGAGATCAGAAGAAAGTGAGCCCACAGAGCCTTAAGAGGAAGAAGGAAGGAGAGGGCAGGTCCACCATCTTGCTTCAACATGTGGCAACTGACTTGAGTGAGAAAGTACCTCTTATGGTACCTTGAGCTGGATTCTTTAGGGCCTCGTAATTGTAAGATTTTACCCCAAATAAATACCCTTTATAAAAACCAACAGATTTCTGCTACTTTGCATCAGCACCTCTTTGGCTGACTAATACATAAGGGATGAAGTGTCACATGCTACACTTGATACCATGTCTCAGATAAATCAATTCACATGGCTGGAGTTCATGAGCAAGTAGAATGTCTCTTCTTCACCAGCCTGTGAGTGCCAAGGAAGTCACATTTTTATGTGAATAACTTCTGGACCTCACCTTTACCCTCTCTCAAAGATTTTGCATATGCGAAGTGGGTCCTTCAGCCTTCTGATTAAGCTGCATGAATAGTTAAATGCAGACCTAAGGACAATATTTTTTTCTCATTAAAATATGAAAATTGCAGCAATTAAATTGCTATACTCACTGAGCTTTCAGTCAACCAAATGACAACAAAGGATACTCCAGGGTATTATTCTTTTAATAACAAGCAAAAAGTAGCAGACCTATTTTCCTCAAAACCCCAGAAAACAGTTAAAGGATTGCAGTAACTGGGCAAGTGCCAAATGTAAAAAAGGCAGCTTTAAAAATGGTAGGAGAATCTCGTGGCACCCTTGCTGATCCTTTCCCTACCCATTTCTGGCATGGTGTAGAGCCAAACTTCTTTCCCACTGTGGGTTCCTTGCCCTGTTGCTAACGGAACAGAGTAAGCTCTGTGTGCATATTGGGGTGTCTGCATGTCAGTGTCAATCTATCCCTTGACATCATAAAAGACTTAAGTAGGAATCTCATCTCTGGAGCACTTTCCACACCTTGTCCTGAAAGCAGAACAGGTTGTAGGCAGTTAAAGCTGTATAAGAAACATAAAAACCTCCTTGTTGCTCAAATGTGGTCTTTCTCTAAGCTAAACACAGCATATAAACTCACTGTCTTCCCCTCTGGCATGGGACATGACTCCTGGGGGATGAGCCTCACTGGCACTGAGGGATTAATACTAAGTGTTGCATATGGGGAAAAAAAACCTTGACCAAAAGAGGAAAACATTAAATATAAAAGAGTTTCTGAGGCTTGGAGATTTCAGAGTGAGTCAGGCAGTCATTCCAGAAGTTACACTTAGGCATGTCTCAAGTGGATCCAGTAACTGCCACAGTAAACAAAGCCTCTAACAAGGGTGCATCTGAGGGCTCATCATCTGGATGCTATAGGCAAGGCACACAATCCCATGAAATCAGCACACCTGGGCCTTACCTTGGAATATATGATAACCTATTTCCCCAATATAACAGAGTTAAACTCATTTATAGTTTCCATACACATGATTTTTCTATCCCTTTTACTTGAGCCTATAATTTTCACTATACCCATTAAACATATGTGCCAGACACTTAAATCTTCAGTCTGTTCATATGCCAGTTGAGCCCTGAATCTCAGCAGAGTTGTGGCCAAAACTTACTCTCCAGTTCTTTGGACTCACCCAGGATAATTAACAAAAGAATGATGGACAACCCCCTCCCAAAAAGCAAAAAGCATTTACAACTGCAGGCAAGACAGTTCCTTCCATCTGCCCATAAGACCTAAGCTCCCTCTCAGTCGGAAGCAGAGTGAGCATCACCATTCCAAAATCGTCAAGGTTGAGTACTGAACAAACATAAGGGGGAAATGCAACCATGGACCAAAGTAGAATTATTATCATTATTATAATGGAAAAACATGTAACATTGATATAAAGATAGTAGTTTCCAGAGGTTTGAGGGGAGGGAAAGGGAAGAATAGGTGGAACATAGGGCATTTGGGGACACTGGAATTGTTCTGCATGGATATCACACTGACAGATACAGGTCATTATACATTATATCAAACCTACAGATTTGTATAGTGCAAAGGGTAAACCATTATGTAAGTCATAGATTGTGGTTAGTAGCAAGGCTTCGATATTTCTTCAATTATATCAAATGTATCACAGTAATGTAAGATGTTATTAACAAGAGAAAATGTGAGGGGGGATGGTGTGAAGTATTTGGGAAATCCGTATAATTTTGATGTAATTTTTCTGTAATCCAGAACTTTAAAAAATAAAGTTTATTACATGAAAAAAAATGGCCTGGATACAAATAAAGAAAGTCAACCTATTTGAACCTGCCAGGTGAGAGAAAGGACTTCATTTTTGTCCACAACAGTGCTGCAAGAAGAAAAACTCCCAAGAGGCTCAAAGAGCTGAGACCCAGGAAGAAATGAGCCACATATCTGATAGCTTACAGCTGAACTCAGGAAGAGTGGGGCCACAGAGATTGAGAGAGGAGGTCAGTAAGAGACAAGCCCTGTGCCAAATTTGCCTAAAGCTGCCGAAAGGCAGAGACCTTGGCAGAAATCAGTGGCCACCTTGCTTCACCACGTGGCAGCTGACTTTGAGCCACCTGGATGGAGGTTGGAGGGTTACTTCTCCTCTTCCCCCTTCATGACTACCCTTACGTCCATAATTCCTCCTTCCCTGGGAAGGGCAAGGCAAGCAGGAGCTCGCCTTGCTGAGATTTTTCTGGACTCAAAGAAGACTATATCCCTTCACAACAGTTTCTCCCCAGAATATGGCATGCAGCCATCAGAGCACAGAGACCCAAACAAGGGTGAAGGACTTGCCTGAGGTAACACAGCCAAGACTGGAGCTTAGATTTCTGATTCTAAGTCTGATTTTATATGTTCCACAAGTAACTCAAGGCTACAGGAAGAGAAAGAAAGCAGCCTTTAGTATGGAAATTCCTGGAGCCAGAGACCAATTTGCTTCAAGCCCTCAGGCCCATGAACTTCTGGAATGATAATAACTTTGGACTCCAGTATGAGAGCTTCTGATTTTATTGCAGGTCTGCCTAACTTGAGGGCACACACCCTTTTCCATTGTACACTGAGCCTCCCAAACGGAATACTTCGGGACCTACCAGCTGCCATGTTTGAGGTGCCCAAGAGGGGCCCATGTGACAAGGTACTGATGTCTCCAGCCAGCAGCCAGCAACTATTGAGGCTTGCCATCAGCCACATGAATGAGCTTGGAAGCAGATCCTCCTCCAGTCAAGCCTTGCAATGACTGCAGCCCCAGCCAATAGCTGGACTACAACTCGTGAGATACTCTGAGTTGGTGAACCTAGCTAATCTGACCCAGAGACTGTGGGCTAATAGATATTTCTTATTAGGAGATCTAAGATAATGAAGGAGGGAATGGCTGGCTGCATGTGTAGACAGGCTTACCTGGCAGAAGAGAAGCTGGCAGGATTGCAGGGGCAATGGGAGAGGGCAACTAGAGAGGAGGAACCCAGTCAGATGGGGGAGAAGGAAGCTGTGGGAAATAGGGCAGGTAAGCCAGCACCCAGCCAGCTCAGGACAGGGAAGCTGGGGAAGTGATTTGGCTGCCATATCAGTGCTCAGCCGGCTCCCTCTGAGAGTGAGTAAAAAGCCACCAGGTGACCAGGGGCACATGCTGGTGCCCAGCAGGCTTGCAATAAGGGTGGCACTGTGGGGACACCCACAGGTGGGTGACCAGCTCAGGGAGAGTAAGAAAGCGGGGGACGGTGAAACAGGATGAGCGGCCTGAATCTCAGATGGTTCTGTGAGCTGGTGCCGAAGGGGCTGTAGGGGGACGGAGACTGATCAGGTGGGCTGACAAGCACCCACCCACTCTAAGAGAGGAACTGAGCAGTGAAGAGGTGGTATGATAGGAGTCCAAATGCCCGAGTGAATGAGAGGGAAATGGAGAGTCAGCTGATAAACTGACAGGCTCCCAACTGGCAGAAGGAAAGCAAAGCTGGGAGAGGCAGCTGGTGAGCTGTCAGGTGCCCAATCAGCCCAGAGAAGAAGGGAGCCAGAGAGCATCCAGCTGGGTGTCAGGTACCCAGCTGGCAACCTGGGAGAAGGGGAGCTGTGGGAAAAGCTGACTCACAACAAGGAACTGAGACTGAAATTTTTTGGGTTTTTTGCTTTGCTTTTTCCCTCTATATCAAGGTACCTTACCTGCAGGGGGTGGGCCAGGGACAACCTGACTGATTAGTGAGCACTGGCAACCTGAGATGGTCTAGGAGGGTAGCCTGGTTTTTACTTTGTGTTTTCCTCTGTTTTAGTGTTTTTTTTCTTTTTTCTTTTCTCTTCTTATTTCAGTTATTTTTCTTTCTCTCATTTTTTCCCACTTCCTACTCTTTCATTTGAACTTCTCTTGTTCAGTCTTCTTTTTTCTCTTCTCATCTTTCCACTCTTTATTATCATTATTGCTTTCCTGTTACTTTTTTCTTTCTTTTTCACCTTTTTTATTATGATTCCTTTTTATTTCTTTTAAATTTTTTAATTTTTAAAGACGTTTTAGATAACATAAATGTTACATTGAAAATATAGGGATTCGCATATACCTCATCCCCTCCCCCTCCCACTGTTTCCCCCATTTCACAACATCTTTATTAGTGTGGTACTTTTGTTACATTTGATGGACACATACTGAAGTATTGAAGCTACTAACCATGGTCTACAGTTTACATTATGGTTTGTACTTTGCATTGCACAGTTTTACAGCTTTTTTTTATGCTTAATTTTTTTTATTATGGTAAAGACAGCTAGCTGTGACAGGATAACACTCCAACAGAACAAGTACAATTAAGAGACTTGCATTTTAATCCCAATCCCAGTTTTGCCTCTTCTTAGCTGTGCCTCCTTGGGCAGAGATAGCTAACCTCTCTGAGCCTTAGGTTCTCATCTACAGGGGGTCAACGTCTATTCCATAGATGCAAGACTTAAATTCAGTAATGGGTATAAAGTACAAGGCACAGTGCCTGGCATATAGAAAACAAATACTAACTGATATTAGTTCTTAGTATGTTAACAAATCCTCTCCTTATTCTTAGGATGTTATGTGTAAATGCGAAGAAATAATGGAAAGCTAAGATACAGTCCCAGCTCTCCAGGAGACAAAACGTGGTGATTTTGAACCTATGACAGACAGGGAGGAGGCCTTAAGGTAGAAAAGAACTCCACAAAGTGTCTCACGCTTTGTTTAATCTTAAGAATTTAACAGGCTCTTGTCTTCAGATATAAATTATAATGTTACAGAACAAGTAGTGAATTCCACAGTTTAAAGACTAAGAAAGTCTACACGGTGTTAATTTCTAGCAACAGTCTCACCAATCTGGTTTTTAAAAAAAAGTCATCGCTGCCCCCATTCCAGTAGATGTGCACCATGCCAGAGAGGAAGGTCCAGAACAGGACGTAGTGAAGAGGATCTGAAGAGACCTCCTGTAAAAAGAGGTCTTCGTGATTTGAAATATTTGTTCCACCGCCTTCCTGCTTTGAGAATTAGGAGCAGGGAGAGCAGGATGGAGGCAAGCAGGTAGAAGATGAAGCCGTAGAGGCCGGGGAGGCCAAGGATGCCGGCAGGGGCCCCCGACAGCGCGGACACTGAGGTCAGGCCACGATCCAGGACGGAGGCGTCACCCGGCACAGCCGCCTCGCTGGTAAACCGCGGCCCTTCCCGCTCGGCCACCACCGCGGCCACCGCGCGCGCCCGGGCTCAGCCTCTGCTAGCTCGTGGAGCAACCGGGAGCTGGAATACGGCAGCGGACGCAAGTCACTCGGCGTTTCCTCTGACAGACAGGGATAGGATTTCCCAGCGGCGCCACCTTGCGCTGGAGGCTGCTGGGAGGGCGTATAGGTTTTGATAAACTGCTTAATGGCCTATATCTGTCATTGCAATGTCATGCAGAATAATTCCAATCTCCCCCAAATGCCCTATGTTACACTTATTCTTAATTCTCCTTCTACTCAGAACCTCTGGTAACTGCCACCTTTATATCAATGTTACAAGTTCTTCCATTACTAGAATAATGATGTCTGCTTTAAACCAAGAGGTACTTTCTCACACACAGTCTGTTGCCATGTGTTGACCCCAGATGGCGGGGGATGTCTGCAAGTGCTCAGCCTTCCTCTTCCTCCTAAGGCTCCGTGGTCCCAGCTTCTTCTGATTTTAGCTGCAGGCTGGCATAAGGCTTGTCTCTCTTCCCAGGGCTCATCTCATTCTGGGCTCAGCTGCTCTGCTCTCTCTCCACAAGGCTGGCTGTGAACTATCAGGACTGGCTTGGCTCTCTCCTCCGGGCTCCAGCATCAAAAACTCAACTTTCTGTGTTCTCCTTCTCCATGAGTTTACTTCCCTCTCTTTGATTAAGCATCCATTTATGTAGCCCAAGGCTGTAGGCTAACTGTAGGTGGGGAGACTCAAACTGAGTAACCCTAATGACATTGTCAAATAAAGGCCCTAATCTTAATTTAATAAAGTAAAAGTGAAACCCCTGCATCTAATATAATTTAATATGCCCAGAGGAACAGACCAGTTTACAAACACAATGCAATATCAATTTTTGGAATTCATAAACAATACCAAACTGCCATACTTCATACTCTGAATTCCAAAAAGACATTACAATATTAAAAAAAAAACAAAACCTTAAATCAGTAACAATGTTAAGTACAAAATCATATTACAATTGGTTTAAAGAAATACAGTTTGTCCTGGGGCAAAGTCCCAACTGACTATAGACCTCTTAAACTTACAAACCATTTATTTGCTTCCAATATACAAAGGGACAAAGGATAAACATTTACATTACCATAAGGAGAAATTGGGAAGGAAACATGAGTCATGGGTCCGGAACTGTTCTGAAAACCTGCAGGGTATACTTCATTAGATTTTAAAGTCTGAGAGTCATTCTCAAGATGATGGTTTCTTCTCTCTGGGACCTCATGGGGTCCACCCTTTCCACAGGCTTGCCCAATGGTCATTTTCTTGCTTCCACCCTCATCAAGCATCTGGGTGGTGACTGAGCTCCAGACCTCATGCTCCAAGAGCATTGGGGTGAGGGCCACACCTTCCCTGATCTCTGGAGTATAGTCTTAAACCCTCTAGTAGAGTGAGGTTGAAGGCAACATCCTCCCTAATCTTTGGCATACAGACCCAACCCCCCTCAGAGGAACAAGTTGGTGACCTGGACTTCCTGAATCCATGGGGGACAAGCCCACCCCTCTCAGATCTATGGGATGTCAACTTTATCCTCCCTAAGCCATGGGGAATGTGCTCTACCCTTTCTGCATCCTGAAGCAGCCAAACTTTCCCTGAACAGTGGGCAGGAACATCTACCTCTTCAACTGCTGGGGCAGTCATCCTCTCTGTACAAATGGGTGGGGTTCCTCTCTTGGCCAAGGAGATGTCTTAATTCCAGATCTCAGCTTCCATGGTTTTCCTCTTAAAGCCATTTTCCCTTCCATCTTTCCCCTGCATGTCCCTTTTAATCCAAGCTTGTTGGTTTAGAATGCAGGAAGCAGGGGTCCAAGCCATCAGACAGCAAAGCTTTCCACAAGTCTTTCCTAGATAACTGTGTTTTCAATTCTGACTTGAAAGTTCCAAGTTTAGTTAATTCCTCAAATAGGGCACTATCATCTGGGGGTTTGATTTCCTGAGGCTTGGAGTTTCTGAAATCAGTTTCTAGTTTAATTGTGCCCAAAAATTTAGTTCTCAGCTTACCTCTTTCATCTAGCATTTTACTATAAGCTACTAGGAAAAGCAAGTCACATTCTCTGAGTTCATTTTGGAAAGTTCTTCAGCTAAATGCACAGGCTTGCCATTTTCAAATTCTGCCTTCCATAAAGCACAGTAGTTAATCTTGCTAAGATCTCTGTTGACTTTAAAACACAGACCACCTTTCCTCCAGTTTCCAGTAATAGTTTCATCATTTACTTCTACAGCCTCATAAAAAAGTCTCTTTAGTGTCCATATTCCTATCAACAGTCTGTTCAAAGCAATCTAGGACTTTTCTATGAAACATGCCACAAGTCCTCCAAAAAATACCCCTTACCCATTTATAAAACTCTTCCAGCATTTTGGTACTTGCAAAAGCACTACCCTAGTTCTGGTACCAAATTCTGTACTGGTCAGCCAAAGGGGTGCTGATGCAAAATACCATAAATGTGTTGGCTTTTGTAAATGGTATTTATTTGGGGTAGAAGCTTACAGTTACCAAGCCCTAAAGTATCCAACTTAAGGTACCACAAAAGGTTCTTTCTCACCCAAAGTCTGTTGCCATGGGTTGACACAAGATGGCAGTCAATGTCTGCAAGGGTTCAGCCTTCCTCCTTCCTCTTAAGGATCTGTGGTCCCAGCTTTTTCTGATCTCAGCTGTAGGGTGGCATAAGGCTCATCTTTCTTCCCGGGGCTTGTCTCTTTCTAGGCTCAGCTGCTCTGCTCTCTTTACAAAGCCAACTGTGAACTATCAGGTGAATGGCTTGGCTCTCTCCCCAGGGCACCAGCATCAAAAACTCAACTCCTCAACACTCTGTATTTTCCTTTTCCATCTATTTGCTTCCCTCTTTTTGATTGAGCATCCATTTATATAACCCAAAGCTATAGGCTACCTGTAGAACGGGACTCAAACTCAGTCACCCTAATGGCATAGTCACATAAAAGCCCTAATCTTGATTTAATAAAGTAAAAGTGAAACCTCTGAGTCAAAAACAATCTAATACACCCAGAGGAACCGACCAATTTACAAACACAATCCAATATCTATTTTTGGAATTCATAAACAATACCAAACTGCCATAGAGTCCAACCCTGATACACTAGGGAAAAAAGTTATCATCTATTTCAAGGTTAGGCCCACTGATGGGTTGCTGATTTCCTGGGGTTGTCTGCTCTGCCTGTAGTCTCCCATTGTCTCTAGAGCCCTCAGGAGCACCCCCTGCTTGAAGCACTGTTTACTGCAGCAGTCAGGGAGCTCTTCCTAAGAGGTATAAAAATGTAGCCTCTGGAATGGCCTCCTGACTCACTTTGAAATCTCTTAGCCTTAAAAACTCATTTGTATTTAATATTTTTCCCTTTCAGTCAAGGTCTTTCTCCAGATACATCACTAATTGGTGCTTGGTAATAATCCCTTGGAACCAGGGAGGCTCATCACCAGGAGTCATGTCCCATCTGGGGGGAAGGTAGTGAGTGTATATGTTGAGTTTAGATTAGAGAGAGGCCACATTTGAGCACCAGGAGGCTTTCATGAGGTAACTCTTAGGCAATATATAATACTAGACTAAATTTCCATTTCACAGGAACAAGGTTCATAAGCACAAGGATCAATATCAAGGGCCTGGCATATTATTGACCTGTCCTCCTTTGCTAGGCATTGGCCATATACTCTATGGATTCTTGCCACTCTATTAGAGAATGTAGTAGGACTTCTCAGGGTGGGAATTCAATATTCTTTCAGTTATTGTATGGGTCCCTACTCAATGAGACAATACCCCATAACCACCTGAACACATTCATAGTCCATAGAGGCATGCCCCAGGTGCATCCCTCCTTGTACATCCCTCCACCACTGACACCCCACACCAGTGCTCTCCTCTGCCACAAATGTGACATTTCTTTTCTTTTTATGATTTTTCACTCTTTTTTTCTGACTCTTTTATTGTTCCTTTTCCACCCTTTTTAAATTATTATTTATTCTTTTTCTCTTTCTTTTTCTTTCCTTTTTGGTGGACCTAATTTTTTTTGCAGGGGAGGGACATGTATAACTACAAAGTTATAGAATAAGTGAAACCAAGTATCAAAAAGGACCCTTAACATAAAACAAAATAAAATAAGGTCCTAGACTAGAAAGAGAAGGTAACCAACTGAATAAACCCATGAATACCAGACAAAAAAGTACACGCAACACTAAGAAACAAGAAGATATGGCCCAGTCTAATGAACAGCCTAAAAAGCAGGAGCCACAGAATATAGAACAACTTATCAAGGATGTCCAAACAAATATCATGAATTAACTTGATGTTCAGTCACAAAATAAGTCTCTATAATTTCAAAAATATTGAATAATACAATGTATTTTCTCCAATGGAATGTAACTAGAAATCAAGAACAGAGGGAGAACTGGAAAATTCACAAATATGTGAAAAGAAACAATGCGCTCTTATACAATCAATGAGTCAATGAAGAAATTAGGAGATATCTTCAAGCAAATAAAAACAAAAACACAACCTACAAAAACTTATGGGATAAAGCAAAAGAAGTATAGAGGAGGAAATTTAAGGCTAACATTAAAAGAGAAAAACGATCTAAAATTGGAGACCTCACCTCACAACTGAATGGACTAAAAAAATAAGAGCAAACTAAATCCAAAGCAAAAGAAAGAAGGAAATAACAAAGATTAGAGTGGAGATAAATGAAACAGAAAATTTTTTAAAAAAGATACAACAAAACCAAAGTCTTGGAAAAGATCAACAAAATTGACAAAACTTTATCTACACTGAGAAAGTAAAAAAGAGAGAGTACCCAAATAATTAAAATCAAAAATGAAAGGGGAGACATTACTACAGACAAAAGTATTATAGCAGGATATTATGAACAACTGTGTGTCATCAAATTAGATAAACTGGATGACTTGGACACATTCCTAGAAACACACAAACTACCTAGATTGATAGAAGAAGAAATAGAAGGTCAGAAAAATCAATAATAAGTAAAAAGATTGAATCAGTCATCAAAAATTTCCCAGTAAAGAAAAGCCTTGGACCCATAGGCTTCACTGGTGAATTTTACAAAATATTCCAAGATGATAAACACCAACTCTGCCCAAACTCATTCCAAAAACTGAAGAAGAAGGAACACTCCCTAATTCATTCTATGTGACCAACATCATTCTAACATCAAAGCTAGATAAAGATACAAGTAAAGAAAATTGCAGACTAATATCCCTTACAAATATAGATGTAGAAATCCTTGACATAGTACTAGAAAACTGAATCCAATCACATATGAAAGAATTATACAGCATGATCTAGTGAGATTTCTACCAGGTAGCAAGAATGGTTCATGTAAGAAAATCAATTAACATAATATAAAACATTCATAGAATGAAAGGGAAAAGCATTATACTCTCAACTGATATGGAAAGGTCATTTGACAAAATCCAGCACACCTTCTTGATAAAAACTTGAAAACTAGGAATAGAAAGAAACTTCCACAATATGACAAAGACACACATGAAAAACCCATAACTAATATCATACTCAACGATGAAAGACAAAGTTTTTCCTCAAAGATCAAGAACCACACAAGGATACCGACTGTGGTGGTTTGAAACATTGCCTTAAAGTTCTCTTGATTTGGACATTTTCTCAACCTCAAATGTGTAAGCTAATAAATTCCCTTTGTTAAAACTTTTGGATCCAGTCAGCCATTTCAGTACAAGTCAGGATTGGAGGTACAGTTATCCAGGAAGCATCTGTGGAAAGTCCTACTTTCTGACCGACTGGATACCTGAATACTATATGCAAAACTGACTAACTTTTTGTGAGATCTGTATGACCAAAACCACTGCCAGCTGGAACTATAAAGAAAAGAAAAGGACTGATCAGAGGAAAAGTCACTTCAAAGGCAGAACCATGGAAGCTGAGGTCTGAATCAAAGACATCTTCTTGGGCCACCCATGTTTGTAGAAAGTGTCAGTATGCCCTGGCACTTGTGGAGGGCAGGTCTTCTACCCCATTAATTAGGAAGAGTGCTGCCATTCCAGTCTTCACACAGGGTGGGGCATATTCCCCAGGTAATGCAGAGAGATTGGCTGACATCCCAGTGTTCTGAGAAGGTTGAGCCTGTACCCTAAAGACTGTGGAGAGTCAGGCCATTATCCATATTTGAAAAGGGTGGAGGCTTCACCCCAGTGTTTGGGGAGAGTATGGTTACTGTGCAAGTAGTTGGAAAGGGTGGAGCTGCCACCCCATTAGGCCCAGAGGACAAAACATGATTCCATAGATGAATCTCAGACCTTGAAATCTAATGGAGTATGCACTGTAGGGTTTCAGAATAGATTAGAACCTGTGACCCTCTTTTCCTTACAATTTCTCCCTGTGGGAACCAGATGAGAATGCTTATCTTATACCTATACCTCCTTTGTATCCTAAAAGCAGATAACTTGTTGTCTAGGTTTCAAAGGGCCACAGACCAAGGGGAATCATGCCCTAAGAGAGACCACACCTATAACTGACTTGTATAAGACTTTGTACTTAGTATTGTTACTGAAATAAGCTAAAAGTTTGTGGGATATTTTGATGGAATGAATGTATTTTGCATATGGAAGGAACACATCTTTTTGGGGTCCTGAAGTTTGAACATGGTAGTTTGAAACAATATGTGCCCCAGAAAAACATGTTCTTAAATTTTTTTTTTTAATTAATTTTTTTTTATTGACTTTGTAATAATGTTACATTAAAAATATATATGTGAGGTCCCATTCATCCCCACCCCCCCCACCCCCCCTCTCCCCCCCCAACAACACTCGTTTCCATCATCATGACACATCCATTGGATTTGGTAAGTACATCTTTGGGCACCTCTGCACCTTATAGACAATGGTCCACATCATGGCCCCCACTCTCCTCCATTCCATCCAGTGGGCCCTATGAGGATTTACAATGTCCGGTGATTACCTCTGAGGCACCATCCAGGGCAGCTCCATGTCCCAAAGACGCCTCCATCTCTCATCTCCTCCTGCCCTTCCCCATACCCATCGTCCACCATGTCCACTTTTCCCAATTCCATGCCACCTCTTCTATGTGGACATTGGATTGGTTGTGTCCATTGCACCTCTATGTCAAGAGGAGGCTCAGATTCCACATGGATGCTGGATGCAGTCCTCCCATTTTCAGTTGTAATCACTCTAGGCTCCACGGTGTGGTGATTGTCCTTCTTCAACTCCATCTTAGCTGAGTGTGGTAAGTCCAATAAATCAGATTGTAGGTGCTGGAGTCTGTTGAGGCTCAGGACCTGGCTATCACATTGTCGGTCCAGAGATTCAAATCCCCTAAATATATCTTAAACCCCAACGTTAACTGCACCTCCGGCACATTAGCATGAAAGACTTATGAAGGGAGATCCCATCTGAGTCCAGATTCATCACACATACACACCATTTCCAAAGAGGGGCCATCTGCCCTGATAGTTAACCCCATCGGCCATGACCATAACTCTCATGGGTCTCTTTAGCCTTCAAAGGAACTATTATCTGGGGGTTGTATCTGCTTTATCTGTCTCTCTGACTCTGCTCAGTTGTGCATGAGGGCAATCCTTCTGCCAGCCTCCAGACTCTTTTTTAGAAACTCGTAGCCATATAAACTCATTTCTCCTTTCCATTTCCCCCTTACTTTAGGTCAAACAGCATTTTAAAGTCATGGTATTTTATGTAGACATGGATATTCTGCTGATCCGCATTGAACCTTCCGTATAAGGTCCTTTTCCAGTTGCATTATCAGTTGGTATTTGATAATGGTCCCTCGTTGCCAGGGAGGCTCATCCCCAGGTGTCATGTCCCACGCTGGAGGGAAGGCATTGCATTTACATGCTGAGTTTGGCTTCGAGACTGGCCACATTTGAGTAACATGAAGGCTGACAGGAGGAAATTCCCTGGCACAATGTTGCTCTAGGTCTTGTTCTTATTTTAGGTTTATCAGCTCACAAGCACAGTCATTAGCATCAGGGGCTCATCGTTGAACCCTCACTCCCTCCCGGTCCCCGCCGCTGTACCTGGGAGACTGTCGCTGCTCCCCTAGGGACCACGACAGAGCACCACTGGCCAGGAACCCAGTACCCCCCCTGCTGTGGTTTCCAATTGTTGCCACCATGAGTATATGCAATCATTACCATGCACCCTGGACATATGTTCTGTATAGCTCCCTGTCAGCCATATATCACCTGTCATTGGTATCCCATACCAGTATTCCTCCTTTGCCATTGTTGAAACACTCTGTGATCCAGAACTCCCCGAAATTTGAGGCCCAATATAATGTCATGGTCCCTTACTAGGGAATGGCATATAGCGATGGGTTTAAAGGATAGATAAAGACATGTTCTTAAATTTAATCCATTCCTGTGGGTGTGAACCCATTGTAAGTATGACCTTTTGACAAGCTACTTTAGTTAAGATTAATGAGGTGGCCCACATCATTCAGGATGAGTCTTAATCCTCTTATTGGTGCCCTTTATAAAAGGAATGAATACAGAGAGAGAGAAAAAGCCATGGAAGCAAGAAGGTGAAATGAACAAAACCCAGAAAAGGAAAGAGAGACCAGCAAGCACCACCATGTGCCTTGCCATGTGGCGGAAGAACCAAGGATGGCTATCAGCTAGTCTTTGGGAAGGAAGCATCACATTGAAGATGACTTGATTTGGACATTTTCTCAGCCTCAAAACTCTAAGTGAATACATTCCTATTGTTCGACGAACATTTTCATAGTATCTGCTTCTAGCAGTGTAGGAACTAAAACACCAACTTTCCCCACTGTTATTCAATATTGTACTGGCAGTTCTAGCTCAAGTAGTTAGGCAAGAAAAACTAATGAAACATCCAAATGGGAAAGGAAGAAGTAAAACTTTCCATGTTCTCAAATGGCATGACCCTCTAATAGAAAATCCTGAACAATCCAAACCATAGCAAATAGAGCTTATAAACAAATTCAGCACAGTGGTAGGTTACAAGATCAACAAAACTTAGCAGACTTCTATATACTAGTAGTGAATTTAGAAGGAAATGAAGAAAAAATTCCATTTCACAACAGCAGTTTAAAAAAATCAAATACCTAGGAATAAATTTAACTTAGTGTTTCAAGGGTTTGTACATGGAAATCTATAAAACATTACTAAAAGAAATCAAAGAATACCTAAATAAATGGAAGGACATTCCTTGTTGATGGATTAAGAGACTAAATATTGTTAACATATTAATTCCATGCGCAGCCATATGCAAATTCAATTCAATCTCAATAAAAATTCCAACAGCCTTATTTGCAGAAATGGAAAAACACATCTCAAATTCATGTGGAAGGGCAAGGGGTCTTCAATACCCAAAACTATCATGAAAAAAATGAAGTTGGAAGATTGATGCCTCCTGATTTTACAGCTTATTACAAAGCTGCAGCGGTCAAAATGGCATGCTAACTGGCACAGAGACAAACAAGTAAGTCAATGAAATCAAATTTAAAGCTCACATCTATGACATTTGATTTTTTTGAGACATCAACTTCTTTTATTTTTCCTTAAATCCTCTTCTTTTTTGATATTCACGCACATTTTAAAGAGTTATAATAACAATGTGGATGTGGTCCTTATTTTAAAATAATTCCATAAACATTTTCTTTATTGCTTTTTGACAAGGGTGCCAAGTCCACTTGATGGGGGAATAAGTCTCTTCATCTTCAAAAATAATATTAGGAAAATTGAATATCCATGTGCAAAAGAATGAAGGTAGACCCCTACCCAACACTATACATAAATTGACTCAAAATAGATCAAATACCTAAATATAAGAGCTCAACCTTATAAATTCTTAGAAGAAATCATAGGGGAGCATCTTCAGAACCTTGTGTTAGTCAAAGGTTTCTTAGACTTTACATCAAAAACAAGCAAACAGGGAAGCAGATTTGGCTCAACAGATAGAGCAGCTGCCTACCACATGGGAGGTCCAGGGTTCAAACCCAGGGCCTCCTGACCAGTGTGATGAGCTGGCCCATGCACAGTGCTGATGCACGCAAGGAGTGTCGTTCCATGTGCAGGGGTGTCCCCCGCATAGGGGAGCCCCATGTGCAAGGAGTGCGCCCCATAAGGAGAGCCGCCCAGAGCAAAGAAAGTACAGCTTGCCCAGGAGTGGCACCGCACACATGGAGAGCTAGCACAACAAGATGATGCAACAAAAAGAGACACAGATTCCCGGTGCTGCTGACAAGAATATAAGTGGACACAGAAGAACACACAGTGAATGGACACAGAGAGCAGACAACGGGGGGGGGGGGGGGGGGGGGGTGGCAGGGAGGGAGGGAGGGGAAGGGGAGAGAAATAAATAAAAAATAAATCTGTTTAAAAAAAACAAGCAAACAAAAGAAAAAATAGATAATTGGAACTTCATATAAATTTAAAACTTTGTGCAAAGGATTTCTTCATGAATTTAGAAGTACAATTGACAGAATGGGAGAAAATAATTAGAAACCACAAAACTGATAAGTATTTAATATCCAGAATATATAAAGAAATCTTCCATCTCAGTAATAAAAAAGACAACACAATTTAAAAAATGGGCCGAAGACTTGAATAATTTTTCCAAATAAGATGTGCAAATGGTCAATAAGCACATGAAAATATTCTCAACATCACTAGTCATTGAGGAAATGAAAATCAAAACCACAATGAGATACCATTCTATACCCACTAGAATGACTGTTATTTAAAAAATGGAAAATAACAAGTGTTAGAAAGGATGTGGAAAAATAGGAACAGTCATTTATTGATGATGGGAATGTAAAATTGTGAAGCTTCTGTGGAAAATAGTTTGGCAATTCCTCAAGAAGTTAAGTATAGATGAAACATATGACATAGCAATCCTACTTCTACGTATACACACTAAAGAATTGAAAGCAGAGACATAAACAGATATTTGCACACCAATGTTCATAGTGACATTATTCACAATTGCCAAAAGATGGAAGCAACCCAAGTGTCCATAAACAGATGAATGGATACACAAAATGTGGTACATATGTACAATGGAATATTATTAGTCATTAAAAGGAATAAAATTCTGATATATGGAAGAGGATGGATGAACCTTGAAGACATCATGTTGAGTGAAATAAGCCAAACACAAGAGAATAAATATTATGTAATCTCACTGATATGAAATAATTAGAATAAGCAAATTCACAAAATCAGAAACTTAAATACACGGGCTAAGGTAGGGATAGGAAATGGGGAGCTAATGCGTAAGTAGTATAGAATTTCTGTTTGGGGTTATGGAAAAGTTTGGGTAATGGATAGTGTGATGATTCCACACCCTTGTGAATATAATTAACACCACTGAATTATATATTTGAATGTGGATAAAAAGGAAATTTTAGGTTGTATATATGTTACTAGAATTAAAAAATTTAAAAACCCATAGGACTGTACAACACAGTGAACCTAATGTAAGCTATGAACTATAATAAATAATACAATCATAATAAATGATGAATAAAAACACAATTCATCAATTGCAACAAAGGCACCAACAACACTAATTCAAAGTTTTAATAATAGGGCAAACTATGTGTGAGGGGGTTATGTGGGAACACTGCATTTTATGCAAGGTTTTTTTGTAAAGCTATATCTTCTTGAATTAAAAAAAAAAAAAGAAATTTCTCTACTTACTACTGTCAGCGAGCCTCCTTAGAAGGCTACTCTGCTAGGTCCCATAGTCCTCCACTGGAGTCTGCTGTCTACCATCATCCTGGAGAGGTGATGAGAAAATTCCCAATGGTCTTTTCTGCAGAAATGGAAAAACAGATCCTAGAATTCATAAAGAATGCAAAGTACCCCCAAATTATCAAAACAATATTGGAATTGAAGAACAAATTTAGAGGACTACGCTTCCCAATTTCAAATCTTACTACAAAACTCTCTTCTATATTAGTAGAGGCAACTTCTCCACAGGATTGCAGCTTACCAGGAAATAGCTATTTCCCCACAGCCAAGACAAAATGATGGGTGTTTTCACTTCATTAATTTCCCAAGAACCTTAGAGACCCTCATCTTTAGGTGCTGGGCAATACCACTCTAGACTAGAATAAACATTGAGCTGAGCAATGCTGAGCTGTAATCAGTGGCTAAAGTTCTGCTGGGAGTCTTGTGGAGCTTCTCACTCTTGCTATCAAGCACAGTATCCCCCTCTTCTTCTTTAGTTTCAGGACACTAGAAAGATGGCCTTGATGTTTCTGAAGATAAGCCTGCCCTGCGGCTCCTCAGTAAGGAGACCCCCACTCCTTCAGTCAAGGACTTGGAAGTGCTGTTTCAGCAGATGGTAGCTGAGGGATTAGGAACAGCAAGTGAAAACTTAGATTCATAAATGTGGTTCCAAAAAGACGCAAAGAAACAGGGAAATAGCCTCAAGTATTATAGGACTGAACGTATTTCACTCATTTCTTTATTCCTTCCACAAATTCAGCATGTACTATGTTCCAGATGCTGAACCAGGCACTGGAGAGTCAGGGAAGCAACGAGCAACAGCAGGACCCCAGGATTCACGTGGCTCAAAGTCAGTTTAGAGTGAAGGAGAGATAGACATTAAGGAATTGCACAAATGCAAGATCATAACTGTGAGAAGTGGTGTGATTGAAGGTCAAAAGGTGCTATGGGAACATATAACAATTATTCCTGGTCTCAGCTGGGCTTTCAGAGAAAAGTCCCCTGATGCCTAAACTAAGATATAAGTGACAGATAGGAACTACCTGGGCTAAGTGCAGAAAAAAAAGAAGCATTTCAGAAAAAGGAAATAGCTGGTATGGAGACCCCCAGTGGAAAGCCACACCTTCTGTAACTAGAGGGAAGGGAATTAGTAAAAATGAAGATGCTCAAAAAACACAGGAAATTAACTGTGAAGAAATTTTTCAGAGAAAATGGGAGGGGAGGAAGGAAAAGGGGAAAGAAAAAACACAAAAGCATGTATTCTTGAAGCAAATCATAAGTCTGGGATTGCAAAAATATTTTAGTGCTATTATGTATATTTTGACTATGTGGGATATTATTGAGTACAAAAAATCTATGTCTAGTATATACGCAGAATTATTTTGTTTTCCAATAATAAACTTTTGTGCACAGCTTTATAATTAACAGAACCAACAGGTCTTGTTATGGTGAGGGCACATAAAATCAATACATGGGAGAATTTAGAACTGGTTTCCATACTCCCAAGTTCTACTATTGGCCTACCATGAATTAAATGGCCTCAAGCAACTCACTTAATCCTTTTGAGTCTCATTCTTCACATTTGAAAATTGAGATTGTTACAATAAATTATCTCTAATGTTCTTTCAAGTTCTAAAATCCTATATTTCTATAATTATTGTTGTAGTATCTGGTACCTTAAACTTAAAATAATTACCCAAGGGCTTCTGAAGTATGAATATCTATGTAAAAGGGCTGGGAAATACTTTAATTCAATCCTATTGGGGTTAATGATATCTTGTAACTTAAATTAGGCAATTTTAAGAAGCAGAATTGAAATCAATTCTTTCATGAAGGATTTTTTTTCAAAAGTTATCCATTTTGGGAAAACAATCCATTTTGAAAGTCTGGCAGAAATATTTGCTGACGGGAGTTAAGAACGAGAAGGAACTAGAGACATCTTGCAATGTTACAACTCATAAAATACTTACTAGACCATAGAAACCATAGAATACAGCATTTGAGACACAGATAGGACTCTGAACATTGTTTTCTTAATTAAAATTCTGTATTTAATTCATTTGATATATATTTTTAAAAGGAATGAGTAAAAAGAAAATCCAAAGCAGAACAATCATCAGGAAATACTGCTATGCTACTATAGATCTTGGTTATTTGTTTTTCAAGTTATGGCATAGTACCAGCTTCATGATGATGATGTAGTTAAAAATGTAATGAGGAATTGACACTGGTAGTTTTATAGGGCTTGAAGATTGGTTTTCATGCACCAGGCCTTTTTGTTATTTAAACTTTGTTAGTGTCATCATTTTTCTAGCTGTTGAATTTAACCTCTGAGCACTGCTGCCTGCAGGTCCATGCTTTGTGCTCACAAACAAATGGAATCCGTCACTCGACCCAGCGATCCATAGGGCATGTCATTCCACAGTAAAGTTTGCGTGAAATGAGGCCTCTTTATTTGTTTATATGTTTTAAGCAGTGTATAAACTTCTCAACTTATAAACCCTATCTATGATTTTAGTTATATGACTTCCATTACCAAAAAAAAAAAATCATTTAAAGACTAAGTCTTCACGCAGGTAAGGTAAAGAGTTATTTGAATAACTATACAATCTGAGGGCTAGACTCAGCCTCAAAAGTCTTCTAGAATAGTTTCCCAAGCATGCCTGAAAATAAGAATCACCTGGAATCTTGTTAAAAAAAAAAATTAAGTATTAGACCCCAACCGGGCACAACTGAATCAGAATTCTCAGTAGGCAAAACCTTGACTAAATAGTTAACAAGCGCTCTTAGGTGATACCTGAGAAATGCTGCTGGCAAAAAATTCTATCTGATGTTCAAATACTTTATGTATGTTAGAATCACCTATGGAGAGTTTCGTTTTGTTTGAATATTGATTCCAGTAACAAACTAAATCAGAACCTCCAGAATGAGATCTTGTAATCTTTTTAGGGAAGGGTTTTGTTTTTTTTATTTGTTTTGGTTTATTAATATTCCCCAGATGATGTTCCTGCCCAGGCCAGTTTGAGACAGCTACCAAGTTGGCTTCCCTGACAAGATTTATCCCATCTTCACTTGAACACTTCCAAGCGACAAGCGCAAGCCACTTCTGCCTAAAGAAATGACAAATATTTAGTTTTTTTAACTAAGAAAACTCAAATTTCTCCATTTTCCTTTTATACATAGATCTAACCAATCTCTAAAGAAGTAGATAATTAATTAGTTCATGTTATCAATGTACTGACAGTAAGTTAGTATGTAAAAAAGGGGAGCGATGGAAAGGGTAGGAGGGAAATGCAGTCAGTAGCTGTTATTTGGCATCACAAGCATACAAAAATTAGTTGACTGGCTAGCTTTTTAATGCTAACTGATAAACACATAAGGAGTATGGTAATATACAATATGACAGTGTATATTTTGAATAATATAAAACTTAGCTATTTGGGAATCGCTTTGAAGAAAATTCCTGTTCCCTCAATGGATACATTTCTTGTTCTAAATTGATGTTTTCAACGTCTTTAATATTTTCATAGATCACTAGAAATATATCAAGTCCAGTTTTTACATTTTTTCCAACAAATATGTATTGAGAGCCTAGTATATGCTGCATGGTTCTTGGCCCTGGGGATATAGCATGAAACAAGACCACTCAAAGTCCTTATCCCCTGTGACTTCCATCTGGCAGGAGCTAGGAAGGAAACAACTTATAGCCAAATAAATATATATAATAAAATAACTGGCAAAGATAAGGCTCTGAAGAAAACAAATCAGGATAAGTGACTAGAGAACGGCTGGAAGACTTTTAAGGAATAGAGCATCCAGTGCATCCCCATTAGCTAGCACTCATCAGTATAATTTATGGATGTGTATTGCCTTCCTCCATATGTGATTACAATGATGCTGGCAATGTTACTCCCTATATTTATGAATATAATTTAAACATACACACAAATTAAGACCTGTAAACTGCTCCAGAGAGCTTATCTGGCCAATCCCTGCTTTCCCATTACAGGCACCAATGCAGGCCCTGTCATTGTTTGCTGATTTTCCTACCCTCACAGGTTGCTCAATGCCTTGAATTAAAATGAGCCACGTCCATCACACTGCCATGTGCCAGGTCTGTCCACTGACAGTATCCCTCATTCATCATCAGCAGCAGCTCCCTTGTTGTCAGTTCAACATTTCCGGATGGGCCACTCAGTGAATGCCTCAGTGGAGGTTTCTTTGCTCTTCTTGTTGTGAAGCAGCTGCTCCAAGGTCCTGCTGCCATCCATCCTCAGCCAGTGTGCAGCCGGGCAGAGTGGCACTCACGGCACCACCATTTGTAGAATGGCTGTTTTCCAGAGCAGCTGCTAAAGGCTAGGCTGATGCTGTGTAGCTATTTATATAGGGATATCCCCCTTGTAGCCTGGCTACAGGATGATCAAACAATATGTCCAAATGAAAAATCGGGGCAAATTCACTACCTACCTCCACCTCTTTACAAAGAGGGAGCCAGAAAAAAGTGAGCTATGAACAAACACTAGCAAATGACTAGTTTACAAAAACATAGGATTAGCAAGCTTAAAATGTCTGGTATAGTATTATTGTGGGTGCTAACAAACAGAGTGATGCTAAGAGGCTCTAAGCATAGTTATAGAAAAGACCTGACCAAGTATGCACTATATTTTAACCAAACTGATAAGAAATAGCCACCAAGTGATATATATACAGGCTACACCTTTTATACCTTTAGTTTGAAAGATCTTTCGTATACATTATTTCTTTGTATGTTCACTGGGTTTTCATTGAAAGTATTTTCCAAATGTACCATACAAACAAAAATTTCATAAAATACTGTTTTTAAATATGTTGTTTAGAAAAGTTCTCTCTTTACTATCCATACACAGACCATGTCTACAGTTAACTCATAAATATCTATGTCCATGGAAGGATACCATGTAATAAATTAGTAGAAAACACAGTTACCCAAAGAACCATTATTCCACAGTTGTACCATGGAATTCAGTTAAGTCCATAGTATATCAAATATTCTGTTTCACAGATTTCACAACACACTCTTGCCTCCCCTGATACTGCTACCCTCTTCTCATCTTGAAACTTCCCTAAATCCATAACATCCATGACAGTGCCCTGGAGTCATCTCCTTCCTGCCTTTTGGATAACAACTTTCCTTTCTCCCTGCCTCTAAAGGTGGACGTGTTCCAAGCCTCGGTACACCATGCTTTGTCCTTTCCTGTAGTTACTCTCTTCTCCTAAGTTCTCATTCACCCTCACATCTTCAACTTTCATCTTCTGGGGCATGACTCAAAAGTCTCTATTTTCTCCCTTAAGATAGGCATACATAAGATCCCATATGGATTGCTCCATAAAGGGTACTGGAACTAATGGACCATCCACTGGAAAAAATTAATGTAGATCCTATCTTCACACTATACACAAAATTCAACTCTGGATGAATGAAAGAGCTACATTTTAAAAATAAAAAAGAAAGTTTTTCAATAAAAGTGCAGAGTAGACATAAAATCTGGAAATATAGACTATAAAATTATTTGTTTGTTTTTTTATTTTTACAGATTGAATCCCTTTGATGACTTCTGAAGCATGCTAAAGTCAATGTTTTTTTCAGTGAAAATCAAGACACAAATCAATGCATCACAGAGGCACATGCAGAGACTGATGGAATTATCATGTCAGTGTACCACATTTGTTGCAACTTAGTAGTGCATTGAACCATATGAAATTAATGAGGGCCAACACATTGAATTTATTGTATAATGTTAATGGAGCATATCACTTATTATAATACCACATCAAAAATAACATTTATTATGTATATTTATCTATGCTTCCAGACTTTCTGGTCACCCCTATAAGAAGAAAATATATGATTATTGTATTTAGAAGCATTGAGTAAGGGAGATCTTCCTATCCATGACATAAATTTCAAAGGCTATTCAGTAAATAAATATTTTTAAGTGCATTTTTAAAAAGACCCTCCAAAGAATGCTATCCGATAAAAGAGATAGCCTTTAGCAATTATGAAATTTCTATTTGCTTCTAAAGTTTTCTGATTTTTTAAAAAGACAATGAGCATATTATAACAGCTTGTTTGTAAAAATTTTAAAGCAATGGATATGAAAAGTACCTACATTTTTTTAACTACACCACTAATAATCTATGTATTAACTGGAATGATAGATTTCTCTGTTAAAAGAGTTAAGGACAGTTTAAAGATTGCTGATCAAAACACAAAGTGTAACTTGCCTCTGATGTCTTAAACTAATAAAGAAAAAATATTAAAGAATAACTTTTCCTGTCTAATGCAATGCAGGTAGAAAACCAGCTCTAGAAATCCAGATGAAAGAAGAGAAATAAATATAACTATTTTGGTTGGAAATGTCAGAATGAAGAAGAGATAGTTCTGAAAAACAATGGGGTAATAAATTATGGGTTAAAACAGTTTTCCCCCTAACTTTAGTCCTTGGACACTAGCACTTCAGAATATGTGTTATACAGGGTAAACAAACAGCTTCCATCATCCAAAAAGTCTGGAAGAAGTCAGGCTAAGTGTAAACATATTTATTAACTTCTGGACTTCTTGAATCTCTAAAAGAGGGAAATAAAATAGTATTCAGAAAATCCCACACTGATTTAACCACAGATTCTTTCTTCCATGATAGCTATTAACAGTTCAAGTTTTGTAAAATGCTTATCAATATGTCAAGGGCAGGTGCTAAATTTAAAATAACTAGTTCCAAAAATAGACATTACAAATTGCACCCCTGATGCCTTAGTAACCAAATAAACCTAGATCCTCTATAGGCTGTACCAAGACTAAAATGGCAATAGGAAGTTTTAGAAATTCTTGGGAATAGCCTATCTATTCATTCTAAATGGATTCCAGATATCAAATTCACATTCTATTTCCCAAGGCTATATCTGGGCATAATGCAGTACATTTCCCACCCCTATTCATCTTCATTTATGATCTGTAATTAAAACATATATAATACTTTAAATGATTAATAAAGTTGTCTTCCTCATATTTAAAAGCTTCAGATCAGTGGTTTTTGAGTTCAGAACTTTGTATCTTCAGGATTATTGTACTAAAACATTGCACACCAAAAAGCAAAGTTCCCATAATTCAAATAATTTATACTGATTAATAGTGTCAATATAAAAAAGTCAGATTAAATATAAAAGCATCATAAAGTTATATTCAAAGAGAAGGGAAGAGCTAACTATGGGAGAGTTTTCACAAATTAAAGTACAGGTGATAAGTAGGAGAATATTTGTTGTATATAATGCAAGCACATATATATTTACATATGAATATACATATAATTAGAGATCTGGTTTTCCTTTCTCTCTTCATTAAACACTTGGTAAAAATCCTTAGAGTAACATTGAAGACCTGCAGTACAATATCTCTTGGCTGGGGTTTTTTGTCCCTTAGATTAGACTGCCAGTCCTATGAGGTCAAGATCCAAACTATACTGTGGGGCAGAAACATGGGTTTATTTATACTTTGTGAATAATTTTAAACATTCTCCCTGGTTGCAGAGGCTCAGAAAATTTGCCATTTAACGATTTATATACCCATAAATAAGTGGTCTGTACATATATTCCAATAATTTCTAAACAATGCCCTGGAACAAGAGGTCAGCAAACTATGGCCTTGAGCCAAATCCATTTAGCACCTGCTTTGAAAGTAAGGTTTTAATGGAACGCGGCCATGCAACAGCTGGAGGGGGTGAAACATTGTGATTCAAACAGAAAATACAGCAACCAGGGCCCATGAAGAGAAACTAGGAAGAATTTCTTTTTTGGAGTGAAAACTAGGCCACCTGAGATAATTTGTGCATACTGGGAAATTTTTGAAATCTACCATATGTGTCCAGGGCAAGGCATTTGTCCACTGTCCACTGTGGGCTGAGTTAGGAGCTCAGTATAAATTAGGCAAAGGATTGAAAGAGATCCTCAACACAGAGCCAATCTATACTATAGACTTCAACAATCCAAAAAAAACCCCAGCAAACTCTGTCTTCCAATGTTTACATATCTAAATAACCAAATGTCCACATTTCAACAAAAAAGTCACAAGACATACAAAGAAACAGGACGGCCCATTCAAAGGGATAAATGAGTAACAGAAACTATCTCTGAGGAAGACCAGACATTGGATTTACTATTCAAAACATTAAATCAACTTTCCTGAATAGGTTCAGTGAGTTAAAGGAAAACATGGACAACAAAGAAATCAAGAAATACATAAAACTACAGATGAACAAAGGAAATAATTAGAAACTTAAAAAGAAACAAAGCAGAATTTTTGGAGGAAAGTATAATACCTGAAATTAAAAATTCCTTGGAGGGGTTCAATAGCAGTTTGGAATGGAAAGAAGCAAAAATAAGTGAATTTGAAGATAGGACAATTGAAATTACTCAGTCTGAGGAGAAGAAAAAAAAAAATTAAAAATGTCCTAAGGGAACTTCGGGACAATATCAAGTATACTAATATACATATTATGGGAGTCACAGAAGTTGAAGAAAAAGAGAAAGTGGCAGAAAGAATATATGAAGACATGGTACCAAATATTTACCAATTTTGATGAAAAATACAAATGTGTATATCAAAGAATCTCAACAAACCCAAAGTAGGATAAACTAAAAGAGATACACTTCAAAACATTATAGGGAAGTGGACATGGATCAAGAAGTTTGGTGCCTGCCTACCATGTGAGAGATCTTGGGTTAGATTCCCAGTGCCTCTTAAAGATGATCAAGACAGCAAGCTGAAATGATGGGCTGGCATTGTGAGATGATGCAATGAGATGACACAATGGGGAGACACAACAAGAGACATAACAAGCAGGGCACAGATGTAGCTCAAGTGATTCGGTGCTTCCCTTCCACATGGGAGGTCCCAGGTTTGGTTCCCAGTATGTCAATACTATTATATTCATACTTTGTAACTCTTCTTTTTGTTTTTACATGATTTACCTACAAATGCATAAAGAATAACCATATTTCTAAGTTATTGGGACCACAAAGTATAAAGATGCATTTGTCACAGTAACATAAGTGGGGGGAGGGATGGCAGGATAAAGGAGCAAAGATGTTGCTTGCTATTGAAGTTAAATTGGTATCAATTCAAACTAGATTGTTCCAGATTTAGGATATTAAATGTAAAGCCCATGGTAACCACAATGAAAACATCAAAACACTATACAGAAAAGGAAATGAGAGACAAAAAAGATGACTTATAAAAAGCAAATGGCAAAATAGGTGAAGCAAGTCTTCCTTTATCAGTAATTAAACTTGAACATAAATACATTAAGGTCTACTATCAAAAGGCAGAGATTGGAAGAATGGATTTACAAAAGCATGACCCAATTATATCCCATTCACAAAAGACTCATCTTAGACTCAAAAACACAAATAGGTTGAAAGTGAAAGGATGAAAAAAATATCCCATGCAAATAGTAACCAAAAGAAAGCAAGAGTGGCTGTATTATTAATAATATAAGATAAATTTAATCAAGAAGATGAAAAATACAAACTATTGCTCAAAGAAATTAAAGAATATATAAATAAATGGCAAGATTTCCCATGTTCATGGATTAGAAGACATTATATTGCTAGGATGCCAATACTACCCCAAGAAATCAAAATATTCAACATAATTCCTATCGAAATACCAATAGCCTTTTTGAAGAAATGGAAGGGCCACTGTATGGAATTCATATGAAATCATAAGGGGCCCCAAGTAGCCAAATCAATCTTGCAAAAGAAATAAAAAGTTGGAGATCTCATACTTACCAATGTCAAACCTTATTACAAAGCCATGGTAATCTAAACAGTGTGGTACTGACATAAAGCTAGACATATAGACCAATGGAATGGAGTTGAGAGTTCAGAAAAGAACCTACTTATCTTGACCAATTAATTTTTTACCAGGGTGCCAAGTGCATTAAATGGAGAAAGAACAGCCTTTGCCATAAATGGTGCTAGGAAAACTGAATATTCACATACAAAAGGATGAATTTGAATCCCAAACTGCATATACAAAAATCAATTCAAACCGTAAGAGTCAAAGCTATAAAACTCCTAGAAGAAAACACAGGGAAAAACCTTCATGACCTTGGGTTTGGCAATGACTTCTTTGATATGACACCAAAAGCATGAAAAATGAAAGAAAAACAGATAAATGAACTTAATCAAAATTTAAAACTTTTGGCCAAAGTATTAATAAATTATCCAGAAATTGAAAAAGCCAATAGAATGGGGAAAAAATAGTTGAAAATCATATATCTGATAAAGGCTTAATAGACATTTCTCCAAAGAAGATAAACAAGTAGCTAATAAGCACATTAAAAGGTGGTCAACATCATTAGTCATCAGGGAAATGCAAATCAAAACCACAATGAGATACAATGCACTATGATGGCTATTATTTTTTAAAAATCAGGTAATGACAAATGCTGGTGAGGAGGCAAAGAAATTAGAATCCTTGTACATTGTTGGTGCGATTGTAAAAGGGGCAGCCACTGTGGAAAACAGTTTTATGTATCCATAATTAAATATAGAATTACTATGAAACCTGGAAATTTACCCAAAGTAATTGGAAGCAGGGACTCAAAGAGACACTTGTACTCCAATGTTCATAGTAGCATTTGGCCCCTCCAAATGGCAGTAACCAAAATGTGTAAGCAACCCAAATATCCATCAACAGATGAATATGTAACCAGTTTGTGGAGTATGTATATAGTATTTACATATATACACAATGGAATATTATTCTGTCATAAAAGTATTCTGATACATACTACAATATAGATGAACCGTGAAAGTATTGGATGAAATAAGCCAGATGCAAAAGGACAAATATTTCATGATTCTACTTACATTAAGTATCTAAAATAAGGAAATTTAATAGAGACAGAAAGTAGATTTGAGGTTACCAGGGGCCGAGGGGAAGGGACAATGGTGAATTATTAGTTAATAAGTACAGAGTTTGTTTGGGGTCATGAAAAAGATTTGGTAATAAACGTTGGTGATGATAGCATGACATTACAATTACAATTAATTCCACTGAAATGTACACCTAAAAAATGTTTAAGATGGGGAATTTTGTCTTAAAAATATATTACAACAAATGGTCTAGAGAAACTGAGAGGCAAGTGCAAACCAGAGACAATGGATATTCATTTAAGAAAGAACTCTGTTGAAAGACAGTCCTAAGCAAGTTTTCCTGGAAAGTCCATGGGTAATGGATGACACAGAAGAGTAGTAGACAATAAGTATAGAGTCACGGAGCAGACGTAATTCTCTGGGGAAAAGAGCATTTCTCTGATGTTGGGTAACAATGTTCACAAGAATGTGAAATCAATGCTATATTATCCACTTGATTGTGTGAACTAGGTAGTGGGATAAAAACAATAACTTATTTATTAGATCATGATGTTGTAGGTCAGGAATTTGGGAAAGGCTCCATTGGGCATTTTTCATGTTGCATGGGGTATCCATACATGTCAATTGGTGGTATTCAGCTTGTGAACAAACTTATCAGGAATGTCCAAGACAGCCCCACTTGCATATCTAATGTCTTGTTGGAATGGCTAGAAGGCTGGTGGCTCAGCTGAAGCTGCTGGTCAGAATGCCCACACATGGCCTTTCCAGAATGGCAGTTTCCAAGTAGCTGGA
This sequence comes from Dasypus novemcinctus, assembly GCF_030445035.2. NCBI lineage: Eukaryota > Metazoa > Chordata > Mammalia > Cingulata > Dasypodidae > Dasypus > Dasypus novemcinctus. The sequence continues at coordinate 50,776,354 of NC_080673.1, read as the reverse complement.
CTTCTTACAAAGCACATCGGGGCTCCCAAAGACTGTTTCAGAAGCAATCAATCTAAAAGTCCAAGTAGAAGCTGCCAAGCTTCCAAAGACCTAGACTTGGCAGTCTCAGAACACACTACTGCAGCATTCTATTAGTCAAGAAATTCAATGGAGCCAGCCCAGAGTCAAGGAAAGGAGGTACAGAAGAGACTGTCACTCACGAGACAATATTATGCATATTATCAAGGAAGGAAGGAAATGATGGCTGCCATCTTGGAGACATACTAACAAACCGCTTCATTTCCCTGTTATACCAAGACATGCTTCTTATTAAGTCTGTGGCTTGCACTGCTTTAGGAGAGCAATTAAAAAGTATACATGTAACAAAAGAATCAATTTCCTAGCTTGTGCATGAGGATAGATACCAACAACTGGAGAGCAGCTGCTGGAGGGTGGCAACAGATGACAGCATGGAGAGTTGATGGTTGAGGAGTAGATCCCTGCTCCTCTGGTATCAAAGCACTGGAAGAAGCCTCCCCAAATATATGTGCACTCTCAAGCAGAAGGGAAATGGGAAAATCCTGAAAGGATTGAGAAAATCTTGATTTGACTAAGTTTATCTTAAAGTGACAATAGTTAAATCATGCCACTAGGCAGAATAGGAAAGGAGGCAGAAATTAACTTCAGAAGTAAGAAAATAAATATTTCAAACTCCTAAATTTGTGATTAATTAAATACATAACTTGTGATTTTTTTTTTTTTACACTTTTGTGTCTAGTAGTTTGATCATCTTAAGCATATATCACAAGTCAGGTATAGCTTAATTTTGATGAGCAGTTTTTCCCATCTATTTTATTTTTCATGAAATTGAAATCTTCATATTCTTCTTACATCCTCACAGAAAAGAATGAACGCCTTCTTATTTGTTCAATTCCATAGTGTCTTGATGACTTTCAAAATCCAATTTGTCTTAGACATAAAATATTTACAATTTTAAACACTTAGCTAATTTTTATTGACTCATACTCTTATAAATATTACGTTCCTGAGATTGTCTATCCCCTTATTCTGGAGAAGCCCCTAACATAATACCTTCCCAGGTTCATTATTCTTTTTCTGGGAAACTTTTATCCTTGGGAAGAGTTATAATATTTCTTCAGAGACATATTGGGAAACTATACACTGAAATTAGCCAACAGACAAAACTGAAGCAGGAAAAGTTACCTTTGAAATACAATTTCAAAGAGCAGAATTTCAAAAGTAAAGATAAATTCACAATTGCTGATTTATTCCCTACAAGCTTATGGACTCTCCAACAACCATCTACAACCAGTATAGACCCAAACACACTGTAATCTTTCCACAAAGAAATTTTGAGTAGTCTTTCAATTATAACTACCTTATTGATCATCTATACTATACCCAAAATGTGTGTACCTTCCAACCATGTAGAAGGCTCTGCTCATGCCCAAATGCAGACCCAAGGTGTAACTAGGTCTAATTATATAACTCAAGTATCCTTTAACATGGAATACCGGGAAGTGGATGTGGCTAAAATAATTGGGCTTCCGCCTACCATATGGGAGGAGCCAGGGCCTCCTGGTAAAGGCATGCCTGCATGACGAGCCAGTGCCCATGCAACAAGCCATGCACCAAGTTCATGATGCAACAAAGAGAGACACAAAGGGGAGAGTCAAGGTGAGACATAACAGAAACCAGGAACTGAGGTGGCACAAGTGACAAGGAATCTCTCTCCACATCGGAGGTCCCCAGGATTGAATCCTGGTGAATGCTAGAGGAGAAAACAAGAAGAGAAGTCAAAAAGAAATAGGGGAAGCGGATGTGGCTCAACTGATAGAGCATCCACCTATACCATATGGAGGGCCCAGGGTTCAATATCCAGGGCCTCCTGACCCATGTGGTGAGCTGACCCACTCGCAGTGCTGCTGTGTGCAAGGAGTGTTGTGCCATGCAGGGGTGCCCCCACATAGGGTGCTCCACACACAAGAAGCACACTCCACAAGGAGAGTCGCCCCACGTGAAAAAAGCACAGCCCGCCCAGGAGTGGCACTGCACACACGGAGAGCTGATGCAGCAAGATGATGCAACAAAAAAGAGATGCAGTTTCCCAGTGCTGCCTGACAATGCAAGCAGACACAGAAGAACGCACAGCAAATGGATATAGAGAGCAGACAATGGGGGGAGGGGGGGAGGAGAAGGGGAGAGAAATTTAAAAAAATAAATCTTAAAAGGAAAAAAAAAGAAAAAGACACAGAAAATCACACAGTAAATGGACACAGACAGCAAAAACAGCAAGGTGGGGGGAGGGGGGAAGGGGAGAAAACAACAACATCATAAAGGAAAATTGGTATCATACTCACATACACATACATGCACATATCCATGTGTATACATATCTTGATTCAATGTATAAAGATTTTCTTCTAACTTTGTTATCTTATTCTTCATGCAATGTTAAAAAAACCTTGTTAAAATACATTATTCCAATTTCAAAAATTTTACAGCCCTTGTAACAACCTCAGCCCCAACTTAAGCCCTAGTCACTAATAATAATAAAAATAGTGAAACTTAATTGAGCACTTGCAGTAGGCAATTGACATGCATGGTTGCCCCTTACCCCCACATCCCTAAGGTAGGTACTATTATTATCCTAATTTATAGGTGACAAAATTGAGGCTTAGTGTGTTTAAATTAATGGACACATTTATCTGTAGCCCTGACTATTGGAAAATCCTCTCAATTAATCTTTCTCACTTAACTCTCTTGCCCCCCTTCAGTTTATTCCCAAAGCCAAGAGCCACAGCGATCCATTTTAGACATGTCAGATCATGTCACACCTCTAACAGTTCTGCAGAATAAGTACTCAGTCAGAATATGCTCCAAAGTCCTTACAATAGCAGACAAGACCCATGTATGATCTGACTCCCCACTACCTTTCTGCTTTAATTTACTATTCTGTACTTCATTCACTTCACTTCAGCCTCATTTACTCCTTGCCATTCTTGCACTGCACTATGCACTTGCTAATACAGTGGTACCTCAGTACTCATCATTAATTGGTTCTGGGAGGTATGACAAGTACCAAAAATGATGAGTACCAAATAAATTTTTCCCATAAGGAATAATGTAAATAAATTTAATGCATTCCCAAATCAAGGACAATGCACATTTTAAAGGCAATATGTAAAAAGATAGGATCGTATATCATTACTTTACATGAGAAATAAAACTAAATATTAATAAATACTTAGATTAAATAAAGTAAAACTTTACCTGTACTGAGAAGACTCCATGGTCTGATGGGAGGGTGGGAGGAGCGTGGTAGGAGGAGAGGTTACATGGAGTGCTGCCTGTAAGGAGAGTCCCTTCCAGTAGAATAGCGGGCACTTGCCCTTCAGGTCTTTTTTCTCTTTTCTGCCTTTTTTCAACTTGCATCCCAGGCTCTGACACACTCTCTGTCACCTTCACTAAAAACTTATCCAGTGAGGACTGATTGTGTCTTTTCATAATTCCTCGAAAGTGTGAAATTGTTTGGTCATTTCAATAAATTCACATTTCTGCTGGTCAGAGCTTTGTCCGGATGGTACTTCTCCACAAAGTTTTGAACTTCTGCCCATTTTGCACACATTTTTTAATCAAGGAACTGGAGACATCCTCCCTTATCTCCTCCTCACCTGAAGAAATCTCTTCAGCCACCTCCTGTTGCTGCTCCTTCTGTAGTTCCTGCAGCTCCTCCTCCGTGAAATGCTGAGCTCTTCACAATGTTCCTCCTCTAACTCCTCAACATCAGCAGCATTGACCTCCAGACCCATGGATTGGCCCAAAGATACAATATTCTGCACCACTGTACCCTCTGCACCTGCAGGCTTGGGTCAGTCTCAAACCGTTTGAAGACTTTGAATCACAGCTTCTGGCCACAAATTCTTGTTTGATAATGCCTTCTCTTCTTTTGTGATGTAGGTTCTACTCAGAATTTTTTTCTAAAAAACGTAGTGGGGAATAAAACCCTCAGCCTCTATGTATTTTTGAAATTCACTGACAAATTCATCAGTAGGCTTTTTATTAGCACTCCCTGCCTTGCCATGCCTCACGACACTATGGATACTGATCCTCTTTTTTAAATTCTCAAAGCAGTCATGGCTGCCCTTAAAAACTTCAACACTCTCATCACTCAGTTCTGGTTTGGTTTTCAAAAGATCATCATGAAGCACTTTCATTTTTTCACACGTCATGGCTTCTGACACACTGTCACTTGCTAACTACTTCTCATTTACCCAAATTAATAACAGCTTTTCAATTTCCTTGAGTGTTTGGGAATGCTATTTTGTTACTGCTTCAACTCCTTTTGCAACATCAACCTTTTTTATCATCTCTTTTTTTAAATGATGGTAGAGACTGTTATTTTAGACATGCTGTATTTCTTAGCAAGAACAATAATGGAATACCACTCACATACTTACCTATTATTTATTTTTTGGCCAATGGTGGTACAAAGTAATTTTCTTTTCTGCTGAGCACTCTGACTGCTCATTTTCTTTGGACCCATGACAAGAAAAAAAATGTAAAAATACACAAAATGACCACAGAAGCTAAGACAAGACTGCAACGGGATGTGCACAAGGTGGGAGATTCCGTGTGACTAACATGTGATCCATTGATTCGGCTGGAAAGGATACCAAATCACGGGGCAACCAACAAGTTCTGGCTTGCACATGGAGTACCAAACAAATGATGAATACTGGGACAAAATTTTCACATCAAAACTCATCAAGTACCAAATTGACGAGTTTCAAAGCAGTTGAGTACCAAGTTATCCCTGTTCCTCGTCCTGGAACACTCTTACCTCAGATTCCCACAGGTTTACTCTTCTACTTCTTCAAATCTTTGCTCAAATCTATCTTCTCAATGAGGTCTTCCATTTAAAATTCACCCACAGCATGCATTCTTTTTCATACATAGTATTTATCACCTTATAACATATTAATAATTGTCCATTTATTTTGTTTTCTGTCTACACCCATCAAAATATTCCATAAGGTCAAAATTTTTTTGTGTTGTTTGTTCACTGATGTACCACTAACCATTAGAACAATGAATGGTCCATGGTAGACAATCAATAAACAATTGTCCAAGGAATAAATGATGGAGTTGGTTATAGTCACTACAACAACAACAACAAAATTATTAGTATCAATTACAATGTCTTTCTTTGATAAGAGTCATTTTAAGTACAGGAACTCTGCTAGAAATACTAGCATAGCAAATCTTTTCTTGCCCATTCTACTATCAATACCTTGTATTACCACTCCCATCCTTTCAAATGGACCATTATAGTCACTAGATATTCCTGGGGACCTAATATTAGGTGCTGATTTCTACCTTGCCCAACTGTGGGGACATCATTTCTCTGTGCATCTGTAAAATGGCAATAATTACCAATTCTATTGCTCAAGAAAACTTTAAGATAAACATCAAGATATTTTATGCTTGTGAGGTTAATGGGCTAATGGATAGTGATTAAAATTTCTTTAATAACTTTTATCAATGGAAGGGAATCAGAATGTGAAACCAAAGAGAGAAAAAGTCAGCTGTACAATGTAATGAGCTTGCAAAACTTGAGTCTCCTTTCTTCCATGGAGATACCACCCCCAAATTAAAGCAACACAAGAGAAGAGGCAAGGAGAAAGATTCAGCAAAGAAGATATGAAACGAACACCAATTGTAAAACACTAAACCAATACTGAATAATAACTAAGAAGAAATAACCACAGGTGTAATGTCATAAACAAAACTATATTTGGTCACTCATCGCCCCGCCTGACTTGGTCATAAGTTTCTGTTTTGAGTGACCATAATGCAAGGCCTGCACCACTATATGGTTTAGATGATGAAAGCTACCCCTAGCTTCTCCTGATGGACCCTGCAGGAATTTCATGCCACTTCTACCCTTTGGCATTGCAGAACTGAGTAGGAGGACAGGTACTTCCATATGACTTTGATGATGAGAAGCTGTTCTTGGCTTTTCCAATTGCCCTTGATGCTTCTGATTTTCACACCACATAGTTTGAAACTTCTAATCCCCAGTATTCACAGGAAAGTCCTACCCCTCCTCTCTGGGTCACAAAAAAGGCAAAAACCCAGGATGCACATGCATTTCTTTCCCCTTCTCTGCAGACCCTCACAGGAGACTAGTTAGATAAACCTACCAGACCCTTTCACCACCTTCTTTCTCCTCTCTCCCCCTCCAGGGCCTTTAATCTAACAAAGATGTCCTTTCATGTATTTTTGGCTGGCTTTCATGTATTCTCAGCTTCCTTACCACTCAAGGAACATTGACTGAACATCCAAAACAACAGGCTAAACAAAACCTCAAGGTCTACTTTAAAAATATGGTTGGCTCAACAGATAACATACCACCCAGAGAATTACATGGAGCTAATGTCAGATTTCTTGAAGTTTACCTATTGTATTCTTCAAAATCCTCAGTGAGATGCTGTTTGACCAGCACAACTAAGCTGTCTATAATTGATTTACAGGCAAACTTTCTGCTTTTTTGTACCTGACTGAGCTAGAAAACCAATAGCTGACTATGGGAGGATAGAAACAAGGTGTATCTAGTATCCTAATTAGCACAACATAACACATCCATTCATTTCCCTCCAGAATTTGGGGAAATCAAGTAATCTCAGAAGGAGCTCTTTATACTCTTTCAAGGGAGCACATCAGAAACAGAGGGTAAACCATGCAAGTAAAAACACCAAGAATACACGATTTCCAAACTATACCGTCTTTATTTTCTCTTAGTTGACCTGACATATTCCAAGAACAATGCAGAAATATCCTCAAAACAAAAAACAAACAAACAAACAAACAAAACCCCACAAAACCTCATAGAAAAGAAAATAGCTTCTCTAGATCTTTTTCCTATCTTTATGTCTAGATCATCTGACAGGTGGCGGTGATCAGGGTCACAAAAGGAAGGTGAAAGTTTGGAAGAAGATTGGGTTAGCAGGACTGAAGAAAGAATGGGAAGAAGTAGACAAAGCCATGGATCCCACAGGCAGACTCTCTCTGGATCAAAGATTCAAGTTAGCAAAACTCTCTAGCCTCTATGGTCATAACGATCAAGTAATAACTGCTGCAAGAGATTTTTGGCAGAAAAAGGGGAAGAAATGGGAAAAGGATTTGATTTAATTCCTGTAATTCACATACCCACCCTAATGGCTGAAATTATAAAAGACCAACAACACTAAATGTTGACTAGGATATAGAGCAACTGCAAGTCTCATACATTGTTCATAGAAATATAAAATGAAACAACCACTTTGGGAAAGGTCTGGCCAGTTTTTATAAAACTAAAACTCCTAAGTAAAAGTAAAATTGACCTGGCAATTTTACTTTTAAATACTTACTTAAGAAAAATGAAGATATATGTTTTCAAAAAATATTTGCTCATGAATATTGATAACAATCTTATTCATAATTACCCAAATTGGGGAAAAAATGTACCAATAGGAAAATGAACCAAGCAAACTGCAGTATATCCATGTAATGGAATACTACAGCAATATAAAGGAATGAACTACTGATATATACAACAGCTTGGGTGGATCTCAAAAGCATTATGCTAAGTGAAAACATCTAGGCACAAAGATTATATGTTGCATTATTCCATTTATATGACATTCGAGAATAGGAAAAATGAATCTATAGTAGGAAAAAATAAGAAAAGTATTTTCCTCTGGAGGATAGGGATAGAGTTTAACTGAGATGTGTCATGAGGGAATTTTCTGAGATATTGGTAATGTACTATATCTTGATATGGGTTTGGTTAACACAAATGCAGTGGTCAAAACTCAGTGAAAGTGGGTGGAGGTCCACACAATAACCAAAGAAATATCAGATTCCCATCCTGGGGAGCTCTCCCACATTCTTTAATGGAATAGCAAGAATCCCCTGAGTATAGGGGCAGAGATTAGTGAAGGAGGATGGACCCTTGACAGGCCCTTAATTGTGATGCCTGTACTTATGAACCTTTTACTTTTGAAATTTAGCCTTAGAATAGTATTACAGGGTGCCTAAGTGTTACCTCCTGAGAGCCTCCTTGTTGCTCAAATGTGGCCTCTCACTAAGCCAAAACTCAGCATGTAAATGTACCTTCCCCCCAGCCTGGGATATGACTCCCAGGGATAAGCTTCCCTGGCACTGAGGGATTACTACCAAGTACCAGCTAGCAATGCAACTGAAAAAAGACCTTGACCAAAAGGGGGAAAGGGTAAAGACAAATCAGCTTATATGGCTAAGAGACTTCAAAGTGAGTCAGGAGGTCATTTCAAAGGTTACACTTATGCATCTCAGCAGGAACTCATAGACTGCCAAAGTAAATATAACCTCAAATAGCAGGGCTCCTGAAGGTAGGGAAGACAGCTCAGAAGTTTGTCACCCTGCCAACAGGGCTGACTTTGGAAGTTACACTCCCCAGTGTGATAGAGTTGGACCCAGTTGTGTTTTCCCTACACATGGATCTGCTGCTCCTCTATTTGAACCTATAGTTAGTACTAGCATTGATAGTTGTATGTCCAAGAGATCTTTGGGCTGTCCATGTGGCAGTTGGGCCATGAATCTCAACAGACTTGCAACATCTACTTTCCAGTTCATCGGATTCACCCAGAACAACTAACAAGGAGAAGATGACTAACAAAAACCATATCAAGGAACAGAGAGAGTCTACAACTACAAGCAAGAAAGTGCCATCCATCTGCCCCATGGGACCTAAGCCTCCTTTCAATTAGAGGTGGAGTGAGCACAAACATCACAGAATCCTCAGGGTTGGGGAATGGATGATGGACTAGAGTAGACTTATAGTTGTTCTACTGTAGACTTGTGATTCTAGCAATGGAAGAACTTTTATCATGGATGTGAAGACAATGGCCACTGGAAGTTTGGAGGGGAGGGAGAAGGAAAAATAGGTGTAATTTGGGGACATTTTGGGGACTTGGGAATTTTCCTGAATGACATTTCAATGACAGATACAGGCCATTGTATATCATATAATAATTTGCGAAACTGTGTGGGAGAGGGTGTAAACTACAATGTAAAATATAATTATCACTTGGTGGCAACCCTCCAATTCATCATTTTGACAAATGCACCACACTAATAAAGGATGTTGCTGATGTAGGAAAATGTGGGAGGGCTAGGGAGTGGGACATATGGGAATCCTCTATATTTTTTGTGTAACATGTAGGTAATCTAAGTTTCTCTTTTAAAAAAATTAAAAAGGGGAAGCAGATGAGGCTCAAGCAGTTGGGGTCACATCTCCCATACAGGAGGTCCAGGGTTTGATGCCCAGGGCCTCCTGGTGAAGGCAAGGTGGCACGTGTGATGAGCTGGCCTACATGGAGTGCTGGCCTACATGGAGTGCTGGCCTGCACAGAGTACTGGCCTGCACAGAGTACTGCCCTGTGCAGGAGTGCTGTCCTATGCAGGAGTGCTGGCCCATGTGGACAGCTGGCACAGCAAGATGATGCAACTAAAAGAAACACAGAAGAGAGACAATAAGAGATACAGCAGACAGGAAACTGAGGTAGCATAAGAGAATTATCACCTCTCTCCCACTACAGAAGATCCCAGGATCAGTTCTGGAGCCCCCTAATGAGAATACAAGCAGACACAGAATAACACACAGCAAATGGACACAAACACAAAAAGCAGACACCAGGCGCAGAGGTGGGGGGGGGGGGGTGTGGGGGGGAGAAAGGAAGAAAGAAATATTTTTTTAAAAATTAAAAAGTAGATTTAAAAAAAGTAATGCCCAAACCATAAAAAAAAAAACTCAGTGAGTTTGTCTGTCAGATTTGTGCATCTTATAGAACATAAAAAGAAAATCAGTAACCCAATATTGAACTGTAAGTAAGGATAGAGCTGAAATATTTAAGGGAAAGTGCACCAATGTCTGCAATTTACTTTTAAATGAATCAAAAAGATAAGAAAGATTAATGACTGTACAAAGAGATATATAGACATGATACGGACCTATGGGACAATGTAAGCAATAGAATTTGGACCACGGTTATATAGCTTTTCACTGTAAAATTCTTTCAACTTTGATTTATGTTTGAAAAATTCCATGAAAAAATGCTTTTATAAGCCGAGCATCTACCCCACCCTGCTGATAAGCCCTTCTAGATTATAGACCCCCACCATCAGCTGCATTTCTCCAGATGGATATCTGAAGAGAAACCTTAGAGCCCTTGTGACCAGGACCTCCAGCAGCTTCTTACCCAGCACTATGGACTGAATTAAGGGTTAGACTGGAGTCTTGATCATAGGAACCCTGACATCCACACTGAAAAGAATAGAAACATTCTTTCCCCCAGAAAAAGAAGAGGATACAAATAAATCTTTGGACCTGGTGGTCCTGTGCTCACAGGTTTTAGATAAACTCATATAGATGAATGATTAGATATAAAAAGAAAGAATTATGTCAGCCCCATTGCAATTTTATCTCTTTGTTCTCCTTATAAAAAGTGCACTGAAATTTATTACAAAGATCCTTATGAAAGTAATAAAATAATATAAAATGATCATAAAACCAATCACATATTTTATAGAAAATAGCAGTATAAAATCATTTTTGTGAGATGTCAGATGCAAAAAAAAAAATCATCATTTAAGATAAAAACAACCTTCTGCTGTCTTTAGGCATCTAATCTGTTCAACTTCTTGCACCCTTGCCAGACTGGAAATTTTATTATTGTCAGTTTAAAAGGCTCTACTATCACTAGCCATGCTTACAGAAATCTTCTATGTGAATTCTGTTAACGGAACAAACTTTTTAATAATACTTATATTATGTTTTCCTTTATATTTATGTAGACTCTCCCTCTTTCTCACACATACACACCAGCACCTCACACCCCAGCCAAAACAACAAAATAGAATCTGTTTCCTGTAACAATCTTTTTTGCATTATTTTTCTTATTATGTATTTTGACCTATGCAGAAATTTAAGCAAAAGAAATCCAGAGATCTCAGGGCACCAAATGATGAATGATCCAGGAATTGGCAAACTTATAAAAAAATAAAGCAAATACTACCTAGGAATGAGTGAATTCAAGCATAGTGAAGTCAAATGGAGCATTAGTTCAACTTATCTAGTGGGACTCTGTCAAGGTAAAAGTGCAATAAGGACTTTAGAGAAATAAAGACTCTCATATGTTTCTGAAGAGGCTCACAAAATACTTAAATGGAACTTAATGGAAAACTTAGAAAAAGTGAAGAAGATGGTGAAACTCTTCCCTCTATGGTCACCAGAAATGGAACAAGAGGGAACAATCTATGATAATTGACTAAGTAAGTTATAAAATTTACTCAATGGCTTCTTTTTCAGTCTTTGGTGAACTTGATGTTTCTGAGACATTGTATATTGTTGACAATCCCTCCCTTAGGAGGAAATCTTCCTCTCCTTTAGGATCCTCCTCTCTTTTCTCTGTTCTTATCCTACATTGCTGACCATTCTTTTTGCATCGATTTTACTGGCTCTGCTGTAAAATGTGCTATTCAAGATTATATGCTGTTGTTTTTTTCCAGGGAGGATGGGATTTTTTCTTTTCATTATACCTCTTCCTTCCTGAGCATTCTTATATACTCACATACTAGTGACCTCCAAAATTATATTCAGTTCTTATCTCTTTGCTGAGCTCCAAACTGAATTTCCTACTTCTCAGATATTTTGCAGGTACATAAAGCTTCATCATATTGCAAACTAAAGTTAGCATTTCTGCCTAAAATCTCCTCCTCCTCTAGCTATTAATGACATTTCTGTCAAAGCAACTCTCCAAGCTAGCAACCATGATATGACCTGGTGCTCTTCCCTCTCCCTTTCTTCTTCCCATATTGTATATTTTTGTCTCCCCTTCTATAATGATGCTTCTTGAAAGTAAGAACAAGTCTTTTCATCCTCCTATTTCAGTGCCTAGAAGAGTATCTTGTATGTATTGGGTGTACAAGAATGGAAGGAAATAAGAGAGGGATGGAAGGAGGGAACGATATAATGAAGGAAAAAGGGGAAAAGGGAGACATAAGGCAGATAGGAATTGATAAAGTTCCTGAGCTAATGCCCATAATAAAATGGTAAAAGCTTATAAGAGCTGAGCCCAGAATTCTTCTGAAGGAAAGAGTTCTCATTGCTGGAAAACATTATGAGAGAGCCTTAGAGTAAAAATTAACTCTCCCACCCAGCCCTCTCACCAAGCCTAGATATCAACCAATTAAAGCTTGTAGGAAGGGAGGGGATACTATACCTGAAAGAAGGACAGAATTTGGAGGAAAAGAGTGAGGTACAAACAGAAATAGAAAGTAAGGCCAGCAGGACGGTGACAACTCACTCACCCACATGGCTTTCACTCTCAATCAGCTCTATGAAACTCATTAAAACCTTGGTGTGAGTGGATTTAGTTGTTGTTGTTCTTGCAATACAGTGGAATGACTGAATTTGGAATCTAGGTTTATGCGGGTCCAAAACTGAGGCAAAACCAATGGACACAAAAGCAAAAGGACAAGCAATAACTCCAGACAGCCAGCATCTGGGTTTCCATTCACATAATGAAAGTACATTGCCTTCCCATAAAGGAATGTGGCAGCTGAAGCATGAGCTCATCCTTGCGAGGTAATTTGATTCAGACGACCAGGTCAGATGAACAATGATCCCATCCAAAAGATCAAACCAAAGTTACAAAGTCAAGTGCTCAAGATTGTACAAGACATTGTTCTATTCCAAATTCAAAAGGACAGGGCTAAATAAACCAGCTTAAATGTGGAAGCCTAAGCAATTCCACATTGATTTTGGAAACCTCTTCTCATATCCATTTGCACGTAATCTTGAAAGAGTCTTTTAAGTCTTTGAACCTACTAGAGCCTCGAAAATACACACTGCCCCTTATTACTTGAATTTAAGGAAATCTATATAAGCTGAGGGATATTTTGCCAGTATGGCAACAATTAACTTCAAAATACTTTAAACATTTTTTTTCCCCAAGGAACTCTGTTGCTTCAGGTACACTTGTGCTTTCATAGGTGATTGAGATGGGGAACAGTAGAAAGACATGGGAATGTCTAATGATAGCTGGTTTGAAGTAGAAATCTATCTGCCAATATCAGGTTCTAGAAATATACAATGTTTAAACTGTTAAGCCACTAAACTCTACATATTCATTCTGATGCTGTATAGGCTAGTTTATTTCCTTTATATACTTTAGTCTGCGTTTTATAACTTGTAATTATGTGTAGCTATATAAAAAATGAACATAACTATTCACTTTGACAGGCTAATGAGGTGCACGGGTACAAAATGCTAGAAGTCTTTGATTTGATAGAAAATTCTACTATCGTGCTTGTTTTGTAATAAACCAAATTTATTTTGTGAAACTCCAAAACATGCTGGTGTCTTATTAAAAAAAGCATTTAAATTAATAGCTAAGAGAAGAGAATTCTTAATTTTCAATCAGTGATAGTCACCTTTACTATAAGAAAATATTCTTGAGCCAGAAAAATAAGCAAACACCTAAGAAACACTCCAAAAACTGATGTCAGTTATCAAACTAACAAAGCTTCAAAGTCATTTGAAAATAACAATCTTATGAAAGTTGTAACCTACTTTATCATCACATTTACAAGTGCATTTGTTCTTTTTCTTTTTTTGCTTTACTAATTTTCTTGTTTTTGTCATTGTTCCAGGGTAGTATCTTCCCTCTCTAACATGCTCTATGCTACATTTATATTTTAAATTAAAAACATTGTACAGTTATTATACAAGGGCATTTTCTGTCCCATGTATATTTCCTTCCAAGGTACCAACTTTCCCTAGTCTACCTTTTTCTTTGACCAAGAGACAATCTTTTTTCCTTTAAATCAGTCATATTTGGAAACTAACTTCTATATTATAGCAACAAAGAAAAATTCTGGAGACATTCTTAGTCTTCCTTTCTTCCTTTGAAACTTTCCCTCTGACATCCTGGTGACATGAAGAGTCAATATGGGAAACAGTAGTCTTGAATGTATTCCAAATCAGGACACATCAAGCAAGCTACTGCTTGGTCACTGTGAGAAAGAAAATGAATTGGCTTCCAATTAACAGTGACATCAAATGTAGAAGAGAGAAGAAACATGATTTCTCATCTGCATCTTTGCTTTGCAATTACTCTACTTTGAATAGTAAGAATAAGCTCTCACCACTTTCTGACATAACTGCCTCACAACTAAAATTGCCATAACACCTCACCTATGTGGACCTCATCTATCTTGTGATTTCATCTGTATGCAATAAAGAAAAGAGAAAATGCTCTGAAAACCAAAAATCATATTTAGAGAAGAGCCTCTATCACTCCCTTCAGCATCTATTTATTCTTAATTTGAACAGAGCGTAAAGAACCTTACGGCAGTGCAGATAAATAAAGAGTGCAGGCTCTGGAGACAGTCCAACTGAGTTGAATCCTGGCTTTGCAATTTACTAACTCGGCAACCTTGGGCAAGTTATTTAACCTGAATGCAGGGTTGAATCACCCATGGATGGGTTAATTATATCTTTCATAAGATTTTTATATGGCTGAATGCAGTTAAAACATATAAAGCCCCTAGAACTGTGCCCAGGCACATAGGTTTTGTTTTAATTTCTAAGCCCATGAAACATTATAAAGAGCAAGAAAGAAGAGGGAGAGGGACTTCTATAGATAATCACGTTGATATCAGTAAATAGTATCAACTGGGAAAGTCTAATAGCAAGGGAGAAGGGTGAGTTCTTTTAAGTTAGACACAAAACTGGAGACACTGCGTACAGGCACAAAATTCTGGTGAGTATGCAAGGGCATCACTCTATTACATCACAATCTAGTAATAAAAGTTTATAAAGAGGAGTCTGAGCCATTATATACAAGGACATCTCTCTATTTCCACTCAGTAAAATAGTTGATTTTTCTAAAGATGACCCTGAATCTCCACAAAGTGATTAAAAGAGGCTCAATAACTTAAATGAAGATGCTACACATTTTAAAAGATTTCTTTTTGAAACAGCCAAATAAAAAAATTTAAGTGCCTAAATAGATACTCAGCTACCCAAAACACTCAGTTCTTCAGAATACTTGAATCTCTAAGTGTTCTAATTATAAGAAGATACTGAAAGTAAAAGCAAAATACAACAGCAAATCATTCATGAGGGGGGTGTGATAAAGACTGCTAATTTTCCCCTACATCTTAGTCTCCTTTTTGGAAATAGAAATGCCCTGAGTGGTACAAGGCGCCGGATTACATCCATCATCTAGAGACTACATGTCCTAGCCTCCTTTGTAATCAGTGTGGCCATGTGACTAACTCTCATCCCAAGAATGTGAATGGAAATCCATTGTGTAACTTCTGTGGCACTTCATTAAAATAAAAATCCCTTCCTTTTCCTTCCTCCTCCCCTTCCCACAATCTGTATTGAGAAAATGAAGGAGGTGAGTCAGTTTCTATCATTCAGATGTGACAGTCATCAGGAAACAGCTGAACAAAATAAAAGAAACTGGATCACACAAGGCCAGTTTGTGGGAGGAGCACAGTGCCCTACCTGCCTTGGGCCCATACTTCCCCCAAGGCAGTTAACTTATGTCTTATCTGAGCCTGAGAAATTTGGAGTCTTTTGGTTATAGCAGCTTCGTATTATCTTAATAAATTCAGAGAAAGATACAGAATTAACAAGATGCAATCTCTACCCTTGGAAACTGTAATCCAGAAAAAAATGAGACAAATACCCAAATAATTACATTGCCGTGTAGTCCATGTTGCTTGTCATGTGGTCCAATTCTATCAACTTGGACCAGAAAATCTTCCTGAAGAAGGTAGCGTTTGAGAAGTACCTGTAATTAATAACATTTCAAAGGTAGAAATAGGTTAAAGCAGGAAAGTGAAACTGTTTGAATAAAAGCACAACAGAAAAGTGGAGGCATGTCAAGTAATATCCTGTTAGAATAGGAAGTAGGGCTGGCAGGCCTTGGAATATGTAAGCTTGAGGAGGAAATTCAAACCACTGAATTATTATTATAATTATGAAATATTTGTTAAACTATTTCTGTATGGAAACACTGTACTAAGTGTTTTATGTGTACTTTCTAATTTTATCCTCAAAATAAGCTCTAATGTTCTATCTCTTCTAGCCTCAGGAGTCTGTACCTAATTCACCAGGAAATGAAAATTTAGAAGAACTATGGGAAAATGAGTGGCACTCCCTAGCTGGGCCTCAGGAAGATTGATCATGTACCAGTGTAAAAGAACAGGATGCAAAAGGGACTAGTTAGGATAATTTTTATAATTAGACAAGGCAAGAGTGGGGACTTGATTTAGCACGGCAGCACTGAAAGAACCAGAAAGAAGGGGCTGGATTCAAAAGTTGTTATGAAGAACTTGGCGAGTAATTATGTGATTATTTGAAGAGATCTATGAAAAAGGAGATGGGAAGATAAACCAAAGGTTTAGAACCTGAGCCCTAACAATAAAATAAGAAACAAGGTGTCATTATTAACAAAAAACAGGAGGTGAAGAGGATGCACTTGGCTTACTGAGATGTTGACAGAATCTATGAAGAGAATCTTTGCCTTCTTAGTACCACTGACTTATTATGTGACTTTGGGTAAATACTTAATGCCTCTGTATTAGTCAGCCAAATGGGTTCTGATACAAAGTACCAGAAATCGGTTGGCTTTTATAAAAGGCTATTTATTTGGGGTAGAAACTTACAGTTACAAGGCCCTAAAGAGTCCAACTCAAGGTACCATAAGAGGTGTATTCTCACCCAGGGTCTGTCGCCACATACTGACACAAGATGGCAGGTGATGTTTGCGAGGATTCAATCTTCCTCCTCCTCCCACGGCTCCGTGATCCCAGCTACTTCCAATCTCAGTTGCAGGTTGGGACAAGTCTTGCCTCTCCTGGGGCTTGTTTCTGTCTGGGTTCAGTTGCTCTGCTCTCTCCACAAGGCCAGCTGTAAGCAGTCAGTCGAATGGCAGGACCCCTGCCTGTGTCTACTGGAGACATCTTTTTCCTCTCATATCTGCTTCTCTGTGTGTTTACTTCCCAGGCTCCAGGACCAAAACTCCAGCAAACTCTGCCTTGTCATTTTCTCTATGAGTCTCTGCCCACCAAGGAGGCGGGAACTCAATGTCCTACTGATGTGGCCAAATCAAAAGCCCCAGTCTTGATTTAATCAAGTAAACGTGAAACCTCTGTATCAAATACAATCAAATATGCCCAGAGGAATAGACCAGTTTACAAACATAATCCCGTAGCTACTTTTGGAATTCATAAATAATACTAACCTGCTACAGCCTCTAAACCCTCTCCTACATAGTAGGCATTCACTAAACAATAGCTAACACCATTGTTGTTTTTCTTAAACATTATGAACAACCGGGAAAAAGAATTATAGAGTTGAGAGGTTTCTGCATATGTACATTCATTTGTTACATATAATTCTGGCATATATATGACATGTTAATATAATGTATATGTATTTATGTAAAAATGTTTGTTAATTGAAGATGTGAGAGTTGATGAGACCACCAAAGAAAAGATAAAGTTTTGATGAAAGAACACTGAAAAATACTGCCAGTTTAAGATAGGAAAAAGGGCCAATGGTGAAAGAAACAGGAAGAAATAATAGTGAGGTAAGAAGAACTGAAAGACAGGGGAAAGAAGAATTCAGTGGAGGGATGGTTACCATGTTAACATGTCAAATACTTTTTAGAAGGCAAAAAAGAGTTGGGACCTGAGAAAAATAATATTGCTTTTAGTGGCCAAGTCAAGAAAATGGTGTTTGTCAGGATGGAGACATAAATGTATTTATCAACATGTGGGAAACAGCTGGTAGACAAAAAGATTAAATTTACAAAGGAAAGTGGGGAATATTAAAGGAGTAAAATCTCAGAGGACTAAAAGGGGGTTAAATCAAGCATACAGGAAGAAAGATCAGCTTCTACCAGGAGAAGTATGTTCCTCATGGAAGAAAATGAGAGAAATGAGGGAGGATGGCACAGTGAAGACACTGAAGGCAACTCTGCCTAGTGAGAGAGCTCACTTAAGCTGTATTTTTAGTTGAGTAAGAACTCTACTTAACAAAGTAAGAGGATAGGTCATTTACTGAAGGAAAGTAAAATGGTTAAAATTAAAGACTTGAAGAGGTGCTCACTGTTTACTTTTTCTCCCACAGGTTAAGAGCATTTATACAGTAAATCACATTATTTCTTGATATTTCCACTTGAATATTTCATTAAATCCATGTTTCTCCTTAATGCATTCATTTATACAGTGTTTGGAGTAAGTTTTCAGAAAAAAACACCCTAAATGATTGAAATGAATCACTCCCAGCCATTTCCACTCCCTAACGTCAACTCTATATTAAAGGGGATAAGTGGTGGCAGTAGCAGTGGAGGATGAGGTTCTAATTTGCACAGCAACATTCTGAAACATTTAATTTCCTACAAAATGATTACAATTTTTATAGATCTCTTTTCTATAACACCAAATAGAAAAAAAGGGAGCTAAGTCCAGTGACTTAGAAGATCATCCGAAAATGAGAAGTAACATTTTCTAACAGATAATTAGCTTTGTTGAGAACGCACCCCTCTCCAGCAGCACCAGGGAAAATATTTCTTAAATTGTTATTATAAACAGAGTAATGGTTTATCTGAAAACCCTAAAAGTGATGGGGAGTGGATATGAGAAAAAATAGGTCATACTGTATAAAAAAATTACATAACCACTAAGATTCTAGAGAAAAAGTCAAATGAGAAGAACTAATCACTTGGGATAACCAGTCAATAGAAGAAAAAAATAAAAATAATAGCCTAAAGACCGAATAAAATTCCTTTAAAAGAAAGACACCCAATAGAACACTGAACCTAGAGCAATGTACAATGATGAAAGCAAACCAAGTGTTAGGGTTCCATCTAGAATTCCTTAGTAGCAGACCAAAGGAAACCACATGTGCATGAACTGCCAGAAGGAATGGTGAAGATAAAAGATTGCTCTATAATTGAAAATTGTGTCACTAAATCTTATCGCTTATTTTGACAAGAGGGTTTGTTTTCAGTCTCCTCTGTCTGGGTCAGAATCAGAGAATACACTGGATGCCCCCACCTGCTCAGCAAGCCTGCCCAGCCTGAGTCAGTGTACCCAGATGACAGTGCAGTGCTCATAGAAATAGGAGGGAACCTGGTCCTCAATGGGACACACAGGCAAAGGTGAGTTCTAAAGTGTCCCCCTTAGAAAGGAGGGCCCATTCCCTGGAGCCAAGGTGTGCTGCAAAAGCATTGGCTGGGACTTGTGTCTGCAAGGCCATGAAATTTGTTGAACAAAGTCTCTGTTCTGCAAACTAACCAGTATTGTCTGGGACACAACCAAAGGTAGATAAAAGAAGTCTGGGGGAAAAAAAAATCTGTACTTTGAGAACCTTGGACCACTCTTTCCCGTGTATCTCAGGTTGTATTAGTCAGCCAAAGGGGTGCTGATGCAAAATATCAGAAATTGGTTGGTTTTTATAAAGGGTATTTATTTGGCGTAGGAGCTTATAGATACCAGGCCAGAAAGCAAAAGTTACTTCCCTCATCAAAGTCTATTTTCACGTGTTGGAGCAAGATGGCTACTGACATCTGCAAGGGTTCAGTCTTCCTGGGTTCCTCCCTTCTAGGGTCTTGCTTCTCTCTAGGTTCAAGGTTCCTTTCTTCCCAGGGCTTGCTTCCTTCTGGGCTCAGCGATTCCTCCCTTCCTGGGGTTTGCTTCTCTTTCCTCTGTGTGCTCATTTTCCAGGGCTCCAGCTTAAAGCTTCAGCATCAAACTCCAACATCAAAATACCAAAATCAAAATTCCACCATCAAAAACCCTCCAATTCTGTCCTTTGCCGTGCCTTTTATCTGTCAATCCCCACCCACCAAGAAGCGGGGACTCAATGCCCTACTGATGTGGCCTAATCAAAGCCCTAATCATAACTCAATCACACCAGATACAGACCAGATTACAAACATAAAAATATCTATTTTTGGAATTCATAACCATATCAAACAGCTACGCTGATCATCAAGGCAGAATCCTGGTTTTGCTCTATTAAGTTTGAAATTGTACAATATCAAAATATTCTGTCCACTCTTGAACCCCAGTGGTGCAAGAGAGGTCTGCCTTTCTCCCTGTTAATTGAATAGAGGCTACTGGGGTTAGCCTGGACTAAAGGCATCCTTGTCTTTTGAGCAGTTCATCTTAGTAAGAAAGAACTGAATGGAAGATCCTTACAGTTCAGATCTGCTGACTTGTGTACCTACCACTTGGAAATGTCTTTTGTGTACTTTTAACTGCACAGGTCATAAGATGCTTTATAATATATGAATAATAAAAACAACTTTTTCTTCTTTCTAGTCTACTCATGCTCTATGGATGTAGTCCATATCTTATGACCTTACACAGAGCTGGGCAGAGTTCGAGTTCAGGGTTCCATTGTGTAGGCAGGTGTGTCTTCTGAGCGAGGAACACTATTTTCCAGATACTAAAGCTCAATTCAACTGGCACATCAGTGATCCAGAAACTCAGGTCTAATCAAATTCTGAATTTCTAACAGTCCTTGCTTTGTGGGCACACTGACAACGTATTTGGGTGCCCCACATCTTTTCTAATCAGTGCTGCATAATGAGCCAGCCTCCTCTTCCTCCTAGTTGCTCCCTCTGGAGTTCCTTTGCGCCTGAGAACCTAAAGAAGTGGCTGGTAAAAAAGGGCACCTGGGGCAGAGTTATCAGTACAGCTTTTTGCAGGATACCATCCTGGGCTGTTTTTATTTTTATTTTATTAAGTGTCCATACTTGATGGAAGATGGGAATAATTTGAACGTATTAGATTTATAAATTTTTTTAGATTGAAAGATGGTTGTAGCACTTAAAATGGAAAATTTCCTTCTTGGTTTGCAATTATCCTGAGTGTGTTCTCTGCCAGTGTAGCTCAAATGGGCCAGGGTAAAAGGTTAAAGAAAAGAAGGTGGCAATGCCAGGCTGGTGGTTAAGGCCAGGGCATCCCCTACCACAGTGCCACTGACTTGCTGTGACCCTTGGCAAGTCACTTAATTTTTAGAACTACATGTCTCAGTTTTCCTTCTGTTAAAATGGGGTCAATAATAATGACCTGCCTCAAAGGGCAGTTTTGAGGCATGACTAATGCCTTTTATAAAGCATTTAGGATCCTTCAGCAGATGAATTCTATCAAGTCCTGAGGATTTTCATAGTAGTTATGTCCACCATCCACCATGAACTT
The DNA here is from genome assembly GCF_030445035.2 of Dasypus novemcinctus. Classification (NCBI taxonomy): domain Eukaryota; kingdom Metazoa; phylum Chordata; class Mammalia; order Cingulata; family Dasypodidae; genus Dasypus; species Dasypus novemcinctus. The sequence continues at coordinate 50,755,039 of NC_080673.1, read as the reverse complement.
GGTTTGTCCATGTTCTAAGTGGCATTTATATGAGTGTGAGAATGCATATAAACTCATTGCCATGGAAACATGTACAGGACACCCTTTCATTGATTGGGTAGGATTTTCCCTTTTTATGTGAGACAGTAGCTATTTGTGTCCTAAGAATAATTTTGGAATAATTTCTATTAACATTGACTCTGAAGCTAATAAAAGTGAAATGCATCTGAAAAACAAACAAACAAACAAACAAAAAACCAATCTCACTCACAATGTCTCGAGCCTATAAGATATCACAGGATGAGATAAATAAAAATTTAGAGATCAAGCTCTGGGATTGTGCTGTAATTACCCTGGAAAGATTACGAAAAGATACAACAAAGAACCATTGAACAGTAAAGAGAAACTTGAGGACCAAGCTTCTGCTTTTTCTCAAAACAATGAAACTGGTGAGGAGATAAAAGATAAAACTCTTTCGTTTTTATTTAGAGAATTCCTAGGGAATATGCTGTTTACATGCAAAAATGGAAAAAAAACTGCATTATAATGGAAAAGAAAGGACCGCAGTAAAAAAGAAATTATAGGAGTTACATTATTATTGTAAATGACATTAAAATTTGATTTGAAAATGGACCAGAGTCATTATAGACCTCTAAGAATGTGAGTAGCAAGATCGAAACGACCTTCAGAAAGATGCTTCTTACTACTTTGTGAGGAGCATAGTTTACAGAACAGAAAAGCCAGTAAAATAACTGGGCATGAGGCAAGCGAATTTTCAGACTGGACTATGAATAAAAAAGACCAGGATACAGAATTCAGAATGGATTAAATGAAACAAACCTGTGCTCAGATGTGATTCTTTCCATAAACTCTTCAACTAAAACCTCCAACCGTTTTGGATTTTCCTCCCTCAAGTACATATTCTATCAATTCTTTGCCTACGAGCCACTCATCCCAATAGCATTTCCTTATCTCTGTTATGTTCACTTCCCTGCCTACATAAATTCTATTCCATAGTTCATAATTATAATCATTCTTTTTTACATACCCCAAATCCCTACCACTACCTCCATTATACTCTCCTGGTTAAATTCCAGTGCTCATCAAGCCTCTCCCATTAACTCTGCACCTGAACTATTAAATGGGGCTGAAGAAAACACAAAGTCATGCAAACCATTCTACCTTTTATTTCATAATCCCTTACCTCAAGCAGGTCCTTACCCAGCAATCATTCTATTTTCTGGTCCATTTATTCTCTCACTTGCTTAAATAATTTTCCATGCCTTTTCTGTCCTCAAATGTTCAAGACCATCTCCCCTCAGTTGATCTTGTTTCCTATTAAAAAAAAAAAAAAAAGTCGAAGTCAGAAGTGAAAAATTTTCAAATTCCTGCCACCATTTCTACCTTTATATCTGGATTTCCTTTTGGTACTAGAAATGAATGACTCATACTCTTACGACTAAGTCTAAACCTTCACCTTGTACCTTAGACCCAATTTTCTCTTACTTACTTGACTCTCCTTCCCTCCTGAATTATTTCCATTAGTATATAAACATTATATTGTATTAAAAAAATAAAAAATTAGACTTGTTTCTGTACCCTTCTCCAGTTATTGCCTCATTTCTCTGTTTCACTTTATAAAAACCTCTATTTCCTGTCCTGAATTTCATTTTCTCTTTAGCCGACTCCACACAACCATTTGCCCCCGATACTCATCTGGGGATCCACAAATATTCTTACCTTTAGTGGGAGGAAGAGATGAGATGTGGAGGCGTTTTCGGGACTTGGAGTTGTCCTGGGTGGTGCTGCAGGGACAGTTACCAGACATTGTATGTCCTTCCATGGCCCACTGGGTGGACTGTGGGAGAGTGTGTGCTATGATGTGGACCATTGACCATGAGGTGCTGCAGTGCTCAGAGATGTACTCACCAAATGCAATGAATGTCTCATGATGATGGAGGAGGTTGTTGTTATGGGGGGAGGAGTGGGGTGAAAGGGGTGGGGTATATGGGGACCTCATATATTTTGAATATAATATTAAAAAAATAAAGACAAAAAAAGATATTTAGCATTTCTTAGATATGAGAACCATTGCTCTAAGCCACTTAGTCCCTCAAATTAGTTATACATCAGAATAAACCACCCAGGTGGTGGTGCTCCTGAGGGATATGGAGACACCCAGTCCTACGGTCATGGCAGATGGCTCCAGAGTTTGGTGCCTTGCCAGGGGGCCCTACTTGGAATTTGTACTCCCGAGGGTGATGGAGTTGGACTCAGATGTGTCTTTTCCTCATGTGCCTCTTCTGTCCCTTTTATTGAACTCATGGTTGGTGCTGGGGTTGGTAAATATCCAGGAGACTTGAATCTCTGGGCTGTCCATGTGCCAGCTGGGCCCTGAGCCTCAGCAGAGCTACAACACCTCCTCTCCAGTTCATTGGGCTTACCCAGGTCAGCTAACAAGGAGGTGAGGATGGACAACCACCACACCAAGGAACCGAGAGAGTCTACAACTGCAAGCAGGAAAGTCCCATCCATCAGCCATGTGGGATCGAAGCCCCCTCTCAATTGACAGGTGGAGAGGTCATCACCTCCCTAAGGTCCTCAGGCTGGAGGAATACAATATGGACTAGAGTGGACTTACTGGCATTCTACTATAGAATTATAGTGACTCTAGCAATGGAAGAAATTATATCATTGATATGGAGACAGTGGCCACTGGAGTTGCTGGAGTCAGAGATAGGGAAAAATAGGTACAATATAGGGTCATTTTCAGGACTTGGAGTTGTCCTGAATGACAGATGCAGGGACAGATGCAGGACATTATATATCCTGCCATAACCCACTGAATGGAGTGGGGGAGAGCATAAACTACAATGTAAACTATAATCCATGCAGTGTAGCAGTGCTTCAAAATGTATTTATCAAATGCAATGAATGTAACTACACTAATGAAAGAAGTTGTTGATGTGGAAAAACTACGGGGTATGAAGAGTGGGGCATATGGGAATCTCCATTTTTTTTAATGTAACATTTTGTATCATCTATGTATCTTTTAAAAACAAAAATACGTGTTAAAAAAGTTTCTGTAAATCTAGGGCAATTTGATTATATGATATTAATTAGCTGAGACAAACATGAGTCTTTCCTTAATATGGCCTCACTTTTGAACCTCTAACAACTCAGACCATGAGAGTTCTGTACATCAAAGCGGTCATAATCATTAAATGTTTCAAGATCTGAAGTGTTACCTTCACTATCAAAATAACAATTGAAATTTATCCAGAGTTCTGCTATCTAATTTCTGTCTCTCAATAAGTAATGTTGGTCTAGAGGCCTGTTCCAGAACAGAACCCAGGAGATCTGTTTAACTTCTTATTAGCCCTTAATTTGAAGGACATCAAGGAGAAAAGATCTCTCTCAGTTCTTCTCTAGGCAGACAAAAGTGACTTAGGTCACCCATTTCCTATCTTCTAGCCTGGTTCACTCTGTTGTCCCTAGAGTTCTATAGAGTGGGGTACCCAGGACAATTTTTAGTCAATTTCTCTGAAATACCTCAAGTCCAAGTGGACTCCCTAATTTTTCAACTAAAATGAGTAGCCTCAGCTCAACAGGATGGAGTTTCCACTCCTAGGGTCTAAAGACAGTGATCCTACACTCTCCATCAATCTACCCAATGGCTTCCTTTCTGTTCCGGAAGGTTATTAGACCTGCAGCACACTCTACTTGCCAGTTCTCAGAATTGTACTACATGTTATCAATCTATGAAGCATAACTGGGGGAAGGGGTAGTGAAAATGATGACTATTTAAAACCCAAGCTACATTATTTTCGTCAGCAATGTCCTGTAAATGTAATTTTGATGGAAATTTCTCAAAACTGTTTTTTTTAATATTTTCATTACACTGCAATATATCTAGTCAGAAGAAGAGTAGAAATGACTACAAATTACAAGTCAGAACTTACTTTAAAATACTAACTGACCTAGTAGACAATTCTTAATTCACTTAGTAGTAACAAAACAATTATAATTCCCCCCCAAACTTAACTCAAGAATACTTGTCTTCCTCAAAGATGTGTCCCTAGAAATATGCAGGCCAAAGATACTGGTGAAAAGATAACTAAAGTAAGTAAATAAGTAAGTAAGATAACCAGTAAGTAAAATAAATAATTAAAATTAAAGTGCTGTGCTATTTTCTATATAAAATTAACATCGATTTTTATAATGACATCCAGTGCTTATAGGGCCATGGCAGGAGTATAAATTGGACTAATCTTTCTGCATAGAGATTCAGTAATAAATATCAAATACCTCAAAAGGAGCTCATAATGTATCAATTCCAATAATTCAATGTTTCCTAACAAAATAAAGATGCACACAAAGATTTAGCACTGGGATATTTTTTGCTCCATTTTGTATCACCTTGAACATTTAGAAAAAACCTAAAAATCCAACAATATGGAATTTGTTAAATAAGTTTGGTACATGTGTATAATAAAATACCATATATAGTAGTTTGATATGGTTATGAATTCCAAAATAGATATTGCATTATGTTTGTAATCTGATCTGTACCTGGGCCTGACTGAATTATGATTAGGGCTTTAATTGGGCTATATCATTAGGGCATCAAGTCCCCATCCCTTGGTAGGTGGGGATTCACAGATAAAAGTCATGGCAAAGAACAGAGTTGAGGGTTTCTGATGTTGGAGTTTTGATGTTGGAGTTTTGATGTTGGAGTCTGATGCTTAAGTCTTAAGCTGAAGCCCTGGGGAAAGAGTCAGAGCCATTCACCTGATAGTCTACAGCTGGCCTTGTGGAGGAAACAGAGGAGCTGAGCCCAGAGGAACCCAGGAAGCCTGAATCCTCACAGATGTCAGCAGCCATCTTGCTCCAACATGTGGAAATAGACTTTGGTGAGGGAAGTAAATTATGCTTTATGGCCTGGTAAGTGTAAGCTCCTACCCCAAATAATACTCTTTATAACGCCCAGAAGATTTCTGGTGTTTTGCATTAGCACGCCTTTGGCTGGCTAATACACCATGAATATTTAAGATAAACATGTAATGGCATAGAAATATGTCCCTATTCTATGTTAAGTAAAGAAAAGTATATCTGACAGTATGTATAATTTTAGTCAGAGAAGAGGAAAAGAAAAACCAAAAGCTTAGAGTGGGTCTCTCTGGTGTGCTATGTTTTCTCACCTTCCATTTTGCTTATCTGTTTCTCAAACTTTCAACAATCATGAAAGTTTTTGTGACAGGATTAGTCTCTGTTCTTTAATCTACTTCCCACTTTATACTCGTTGGCTCCTACACAATTATAAATAAAATTAGCAATTCCTGTATCAATAGGTATCCTTGCAAATATGTCTTGGTTTCACATATACATATTTTCTTGACTCACCACAGTTCTTGTGTGAAGTTGTAGGATCTAAAAGGTTCAGGGCAATAGCATTTAATTCTTTAAGCTTCCTGGTACCTAAAAAGTAATATAGACAAAAAAGCACCAAATTGTATTTACTGAATAAATGAATCCAAAATATGAGATAAAAAAGGCCTTAAGAAAAGTAAAAGCATGTATGTGTTTGAATGGTTGTTGTCTATGCTCTAAATATGTTTTGTTACTATTTACCAAATCAAACCTCCATCTTTTTTCTCACAAATATTGCCCCTGCTTCAGAGCTATTGCTCTTTGAGGTTGTCTCAGCCTCAGTGTCAGAATTCAAACCTTTGCTCAGAAAAGCATCACCACATCTCTGAGTCCTGCACTCCAGGTTGCCCTGCCTGCTGACTTTCTTTACTAGAAGTCATGGTTCAGTGCATCTTTAAAGTTTTCCTTTTGTTTCTTTATTGACTTTGCCTCACAAGTTTTCATTGTTCTTTTTAGGTTACAAGGAACAGAACCACATTCATGTCACCTCAAGTAATGGACAGCTTATTATGCAAATGATTAAGGAAATAAGTGTAGTGAGTTTACTATGTTAGTACTATTCTTAGAGGGACAAAACTTTCTAAATATAACAAAATTTAGAATCCATGAATGGAAAGAGTGATAAATTCGGGTGCCCTAAAAACAAAGCTTTCTGTGCTTCCCAAACAGTTAAAAGAAAAATAAAAAGGAAAAATATCTTATATCATAAACAAAAGGTTAATTTCTTGACTATATTATAAAAACCAACAGGCAAAAGACAAATAACTCAAAAGTGGGCAAAATCCACTGAAAAGGAAATGCAGATGAACCTTAGACAAATGCACAGATGTTAAACCTCACTTCCAATAAGAGAAATGAAAAAGAAAAGAAAAATTAGGCACTATTTTTCACCTAAAAATTAGCAAAGATAAAAAAATTGCTAACCTATGAGTTGCAAAGGTATGGTAGAAGTGGCACTCTCATATATTGTACATGAGAATATGAATTATTTGAATGTGTATGTGGCAAGAATTTCACAGCATCTATACAAATTTGCAAATCATACCTACTAAATTATCCTCTGGCCCAGGTATTCCACTTCTAGGAATTTTCCTATAGATATTTTTGTCTTAGTTTGCTAAAAACTGCTGAAAGCAATATACCAGAAATAGGTTGGCTTTTACAATGGAAATTTATTAATTTATAAGCTTCAAATTCTGAGGATCCTTCTCCATAGGCACCAATGCTTTCAACTTCTAGCTGCTCTGTCTGTGGCTTTCTCGCTCAGCTTCCATGGTGTGTTAGCCAAAAAGGGGTACTGATGCAAAGTTCCAGAAATTTGCTGGCTTTTATAAAGGTTACTTATTTGGGGTAAAAGCTTACTGTTACAAGGCCCTGAAGAGTACAATTCGAAGTACTGTAAGAGGTGTATTCTCACCAAAGTCTGTTGACACGTGTTGAAGAAGGTGATTGCCGATCTCTGCAAGGGTTCAGCCTTCCTCTTCCTCTTAAGGCTCTATGGGCCCAGCTTCTTCTGATCTCAGCTGTAGGCTGAAGGGCTCATTTCTTCCCAGGCCTTCTCAGCAGCTCAGGGCCTTGGTCTCTTAGCTGCCAACTATCAGGTAAATGACTCAGCTCTCCAGGGACTTTAGATGTTTGAGCCTTCTCCTTTCTGGCACGTTGCAGGACTGAAATGACCAAGTTCTCTCCTCTTCCATATCTGTGGAGCTTTCTTTCTTCCTGTGCCTTCTTCTGTGTCTTCTTGATTGAGTGTCCATTTATATAGCACAAGGGGGTGGGTACGCAACCCTGAGCCATGCCCTACTAACATGGTTGAATCAAAGGCCCAGGATTGGTTTAATTAAATAAAATCAAAACCTTTGAATTTTAATCAGTCAAGGGGTATCATACTCAGAGGAATAGACCAGTTTGCAAACATCATCTATATCTCTTTTTGGAATTCGTAAATCACAAACTGCCACACATGGGTTCCTTTCTGAGCTCCTGTCACCTTTTCTCTCTGTGTGTCTCTCATACACAAAGGACTCCAGCAAGAGGATTAAGACCCACCCTAGGTCACATCTTACTGTAATAATCTAATCAAAGACCTTAGCTGAAGTAATCAGAAGATCCCACCTACTATTCGTTCATATCCACAGGAATGGATTAACCCTAAAGACATGACTTTTTCTGGAATATATAGTCTCAAACTACCATAATTTTAGGCACATTGTTGAAGCTTTTGGGGGGCTTCGTGGGGGACTCCGAAGCTTCTGTGGGGCTTTTTGGGGCTGCGGGCTTAGGTGAGGACGACGCGGCTGGGCTGGAAGAACTCAAACTACGGAGACGAGGCTGGTGGCACAGGTCTGGTTTATTCAGGAAGTGTGCACATTATTATAGGGCAGGAGGGTGGGGTGGGGAATGCTAATTGGTTTAGGGGTGAGCAACATTTTGGTTGGCTGCGGTAAGCAGTTGCCAGGGAGGAGGGCTGGTAGGAAGTTGCATGGAGTGGGAGAGGTGGTGGCAGGGGGTTGGCTATAGCTGTTGCCGGGGTGGAAGGCAGACTTGAGCCTCTTAGGTAGTGGTGGGAAATAGAGAACAAAGCGGTTGCGTGGGGGGGGAGGGAGCGGGAGAGGGAGGGGAAGTGCGGAGTGGCAGGGGCCGACCAGATGTTGCGTTTAGGCGAGAGATTATGGGCGCAGCCTCTGCTGGTGCCTGGGCGGGCTTGAGGGCGTCACGCCCGTGCCAGCTGAGGACACGGCCGCCCATTCCAGCCGCCCTGTAGTAGGCCCGGGCAGGCTGAGGGCTTGCGCCCGTGCCAGCCACCCTGACCCCTGGCTCCAGGCTACGTGTATGCCTTCCGCCAGGGCTGGCCGTGCTTAGGAAGGCTTGCTGTCCCACAGCACATGTTAAATGATAGATGTAAAATATATCCACCGCACCATTGTTTATAATAGCAATAGATTGGCAGTAACCTAAATGTCTATTAATGGAAATGTGACCATAAATTATGCACAAGAGGAATAATATGCAGCTTTTAAAAATGAATATGGCATTTTATATACATTTATATGGGGATGATATTGTAAAGTGAAAAGAAGCAAAACATAAAAGCACATATATTAAATAGCAGCATCTGTTTAAATATATGTCTCTATATTCATATATATATGTGTGTGCATGCATATGCTTCTCTGTGCATATGCCACTAAAGAACATTCATACCTCTGGAAAAGGGAACTGGATGATCAAGGTGACAGGATGAGAAAGAGATTTTCTTTGAACCCTTTGAAATTTGAATCCAGTGAATGGATTTTTTTTTTTTAATGAACACTTAAACAAACTTGGAGCATGTTTTCTTTATTGAGATGCTTTCTTACTCACGTAGATGCAAGGCAAGTAGGCACCCTCAAGCTTGGGGAAAGGAACAACATGACATTTTTGTGAACAGATGAGGCCACTCCTCCTAAAATCCCTTGGTATAAAGATCTATTCTCTATGGAAGAAGTGGAAAAACAATTACATTGGAGTTAATGGTTAAAGAATTTCTTGGAACAAAAACCTTGCGATCTCAACCTCTTTTCTTTTGAGAACATTGCTATTAGTAACTTCTTATTGATTAATATAGTCTCACGGGCAAGAATGAATTGCAATAGTCTATGACAGAGACTTCGCCATTAGGGGAAAGGCATCTGGGCTGGTGAGTTGGCTCAAAGCCAGGACCAAATGTTCATGGTGGAAGAGCTGTCTATAGCAGAGGAGGTGGCTAAAGATGGAATCTGGTTGAACTAACTCCCTAGATGCCCATGTATGAGAATAATGACTAATAATGTATGAGTCAATGAGTTAAACTTGGCAACCCAAGCCTGGTGCACCTGGCAAAGCATCACACTGAGGGAGTGAGATCACCTTTTCTAGAAGTATCTCTGCAGTCTCTCTGGGCATCTGCCCCTTCCTTCATGGCTAAAGAGCAGTAATATTGGGAGCTTAGCATAATGTGACCACAGTCGGGCTTAACACAGTGGGGAGAGATGTCTAGAACATCTCCTCCCTACTCTGAAAAACTAGTGCCAGATCAGCAGTGGTGACATTACAACAGTGACAGACAACTTACAAGACCTTTCATTTTCAGCAGCAATGTGTGACAAGCAAAGTTAGTTTCTCCATGGGAATTGGAAGTATGACACTCTCTTTGGAAATAAGTAAACCCCAAGGAGTTATGAGTAACTTTTAATTTGTTGGAAGGGGAGAAAGCCTTAGGAATGAGATATTGAACTTCCTAGTAATTTGGACATATTAATGTTCAAACCAGTGCAAATTTGAAAAACCAAGTAGATATGAATGCCTTTGTACCTTGTCTTAGTTTGTCAGGCTGCTATGACAAATACCATGCAATGGGTTGGCTTAAACAATAAGCATTTATTGTCTTACAGCTTTGGAGTCTGGAAGTCCAAAATCAAGGTGTCAGTAAGGCAGTGCTTTCTCCCTAAAATCTATAGCATTCTGGTGCTGGCTTACCACAATCCCTGGTTTGTATCTCTGAGCCCCACCATATGGCAATCTCTCTCTTCCGTTTGTGCTCTTCCAGTTTCCACTATTTCAGGCTTCTTCCTGTGTGACTTTCTCTGACTCACTGCACTGGAATTTCTTCTGCTTACAAAGGACTCCAGTAATATGGATTAAGGCCCACCCTGATTCAAGTGGTTCATACCTTAGCCAAAAAAGTGCCATGTACACATGAGTTCATAGGAATGAGCATGAAGATTAAGAATATGTCTTAGACTTTTGTTGGGGTCCATAATTCAACCCACCTCATATCCCAAACTGATGAGGGAAGCCATTCCAGTAATATAAGAAAGAGGAACCATGTCCATGACTGGTTAGCCTCACTCAGGGGAAGCCAGGAAAAGTCAAACAAACTGGTTGGGCCTCAAAAAGTAGAGCTGGCTGTCTTGGAGCCTGGAATGGGAAGGTGTCCCAGACTGTAAGGCAATTGGAAACATCAACAGCTGGAGTCTGAATCTCACTCTAATGCACCATCAAAAATTCAACATTCTGAGCACTTGTTTGTTTTTCTTTATCTGCTACCACCTAGCCTTTTTGCCCCTTTTTCCCTCTGAGTACCTTTTTTTCCTTCTCATACCTCATATATATATCCTATTTTTAGCTTTGGCTCCATTGTGGTCACACCATTTAGCATTGAGTCTCTCTACCTACAGCCTTTATATTTCCTAATTCACAAGATCTAAAGCAGGAACTAATTGGCACATGTAGACCTCACATGGGCCAAGCTTCCCACCAGGAGCCATGTTATGGTCCTCTGCCAGCCTATTCATTGGTTAGATGCCCATCATGTTTTAATCGGTTTGGCACAGTGGTAGTGGGGAGGAGAGCAGAGGATATTTTGAACAAAACAGGCTCCATCCACAGAATCTGAGCACAGGAAGATTTTCTCTAGAAGGGGTTAAATTTCCAGAATCACCTGTCAAATGTTAATGCTAGGAAACTCTATGACAGGAATTTGGAAAGATTCTGTTTAAATGCTGAATTTAACAAGGGTTAATATGAGCAATGAGTGGACCATTAGATAAAATCACTATAACTCTCCACTGCTAAACAAAATTCATTGAGAATTTAAGAAATTAATAAATTAATTCAAAATTTGCCAAAAGAAAAATGACCCCTAAAACATTTGTAGTTTTAACAGTTCTACGCATCTCTCTTCTTGCTCCTGAAACAACTTAAAATGACCTACCCCTTACTGCACATATCACAATGTGTTATGATTAAACCAGAGTTTAATTATGCTCTACAAACACCCTTGTTGTACTAAACAGCCTCTAATGAGACTATGAGTTGAATATATTCAATTTAAAACCATTATGTGGAGAACAGAACAAAAAGATCATTAGTTATTATGCTAATGTGGTGATCTTTTTAGACATGAGTTGGTTGCTGGACCAGCCTCCATTACAAGGCAAGGATTAGACCTTAATTAAATGGACTCCTCTTTCCATGCACCCAAGGATGTGGTGACAAAGTCCAACAGAGTTTCTGAGGCAAAGATAATGGGAAAGAATCAAGAAAGTTCACACTATAGGAATAGTGCCAAAATGTTTTTTTCTTAAATCTTGGATATAAAATTAGAAAGGTTTCAGCTGCTTAAATAAGGTAAAGACCTCAACCAAATTGCCTGGCAACCGATTGGCTGTACGTTTACTCATGGTGGGTTTATTTTGTGAATCTATTTGCTCTCTCAGGAGACTACTGAGACTGCAGTTGTACACAGTTGCCTTAATTCAAGTCTGGAACTAAAAACGAACTTATTTCTTTTTCAAACACATCATAGAGAACAATGTAAATTTAGATAATTTTGTTTATTTCTGATCTTGTTTTATGTTCAAGAAAATCTTAACCAGCAAATAAAATATGTGTGAAAAGAAATGAACTTTAAAGTTCATGTATTCTATTTGCTGTTTCTTAATCCTTATTGATTTACTCTGGTCAGTAAAACATTTTGCTATACTCAGAAGCAAGCCTGGAAGTTTTATGTGAATAAAATATGTTTCTCCTGCCAGCTGCCCCTAAGGCTTTGAGCTATAATGATTTTTTTTTTGACCACCCTATTAATTGGTGAGGAAGTATATGAGTTTATAAATGTATTTCCCTATGCCTGTCATTGCACACTGACATATAATTTTAAAGGATTAGAAGATCACCTTTTCTCCATTAATTAGTAAATATTAAACTTGGCATTCTTATCGCCATGACATGAGGTCAGTATTTGGTGACATCATACTTGCTCTCTAGCATGAAAACCTTTTACTTTCATTAATTAATAACCACCAAGCTATTTTGATATCACAGGTACTGTGGAAACGACATATTCTGAAGTAGAAAGCTCTGCCCCAAGTAATGAACCATCTTTTTGTATTTAACAACTATATAAAGTACAAGTTGCATTTTCTCTACATTAATAATGAATAACAGTAAAAAGTCAGGTGATCAATGACAAATTAATTTAAATGAATAAAATTTCACTAACATAGAAAAAATAGATTATTAAAAATAAAAGGTGTAAAATCCTAAAACATAAGTGAGAATTTTATAATGTAACTAGCTAGAAGTTGATCGAACATAAAGTAGTGAGGTCAAACTAAAGCACCAAGAAGTTCCAAACATGAAACCAGAAAGAAAAACATTTCTGCAGTACTAAGAAATGTATAAATATATGCAAAGGATGAAGATTTTGAATTTTATTTAAAGCAAAATATAGAACAATTAAAAAATTATCCTATAAATATGTATTTAAATTAAAATCACAGTGAAAGTTACATTTTTTACCAGACTCATCATTAGCCAACAAACACTACTTCTTTTACTTGGGTTAAGGATCTCTATTTTGACTTTTTTTCCTTGTATTTTTGTAATAAATGTTGTCTGTTGCAAGATGACATTGACTGATTAATAAATGTCATGCACCTGAACCCTCATGACTCATGCTCAATGTAATGTCAACATTTTTAAAAGGAAATATATTCTACAGGAAAAAGATAATTTTATATATTTTTTCATCGGAAAGAAAAACATTATGAGGATAGGAATTATTAGTAAGTTACCTAGAGAGAAATCTGTCATTAGTTCTCAGAGACCATGTAAGCCAGGTTAACCTCCTCATTTTAAAGAGGGGGGATAGGGAAACAGACTTGGCCCAGTGGTTAGGGCATCCGTCTACCATATGGGAGGTCCGTGGTTCAAACCCGCGGCCTCCTTGACCCGTGTGGAGCTGGCCCATGCGTAGCCTTGATGCGCAAGGAGTTCCGTGCCACACACAGGGGTGTCCCCCGCGGATGGGAGCCCCATGTGCAAGGAGAGCCGCCTAGCGCTAAGGAAAGTGCAGCCTGCCCCGGAATAGCACCGCACACACTGACATCAAGATGACGCAACAAAAAGAAACACAGATTCCCAAGCCACTGACAACAACAGAAGCAAAGAAGAACACACAGCGAATAGACACAGAGAACAGACAACCGGGACTGGTGGGGGAGTGGGGAAGGGAAGAGAAATAAATAAATCTTTAAAAAAAATCAATAATTGATCAACTATCTACCACTAACTTTAGCTACCATAGATTGGTGAAATAATCACTGGTAAGACCTTTGAAACAGCAATTATTTTATAGGAAAGAATAAGAAAAGGTAGTAACATAGTAAGCTGTGAACTGCTTACTAATGCAGCTTTTCCCCACCACACTCATCTTTACCTCTTCTTATATATCCATGGAAGAAGCAACAACTTCCAGTGCTGAATATTTTAGTAGAGGAAGGGTGGTAGGGCATTGTTTTGGTAAGGTAAATTAAACCATCTGTAAGGTCAGAGTTAAGCATGGATTCTAGTGAATCCATGTATGATCTATAACAAATTATCCAATTTCATATGATCCACAAATAGATTTACTTTCTTGCACTTTAAGAAAATGAAAGATGCAGTAAGAGAGAAAATATAACATATGAATAACTGAGAAAGAAATCAGAAAAAAATGAAGCACAAGTAATCATTAAAGATAATTAAAAAGAAGATATAATAATGCCAAGAAGTTGGGGAAAACAAAACTGTAGATGGTTTAAAAAGACCAAAAATGCTTATCAAGTTTTAGGCAAAATTAATAAAAATAAACTAAATTAAATATAAACCTTACAAATTTTCAAATTCCAACATATGAACCTATCAAATACAGGCAGACAACAGAAACATATAACTTTTGAAGAATTAAAAAATTCATGTTTGTCTTATTGAAACCTGAACATCAGAATTTTGGGAAGGAAAGGACATGGTAACTATTTTATACCCAGACAAGATAACATGATGAAATGGCTCAGAAAATATACCACTCATGTATGTGTACCAGAAAAATGAAACTAAAACTTTTCTTCAGAGTGTTGAGAGAAAAATCAAAAGTGAGCACAAGACACTAGAAGTTTAAAAGGACATTATCAAACAATTTAAAATATTAAATACCTGCAAATTCGTTAGGAAACAGGCTGAGGAAGTAAAAGAAAAACAATCCAAAATACTGCATGCAGTTTCCTTCTTTCTCATGTAAGAGTTTAGAGATATGAAGGCAGTCTAGGTTAGACTGACAAACAGTCTATTAGGTCATATAGGGACCCAGATTCTTTCTAACCTATTGTTCTGCCATCTCTTAGAATGTTGTTCTTGTGCACAACCTTAAGGCTGATGTGAACTAATTCTGTCTACATTCTAGGTCATGGAAACTGGGAAATTAAAGCCATAGAAAGAGAAACAATTCCCTTACACAAAACTGATCAAGGAATCCACATCCAACTGAAAAAAATTTAGTCCATGGTCTCACCTAATTGCAGAGAGATTAGGAAATTGAGTCTCTAGTTGAGTGGACATGTTACCAATTAAAACTCAGATCACCTTCATGTGTGTATGGAGGGGAGAGGTCCATTAAGAAAAAAAAGAGGGTGATAACAGATACTGGGGGTTAATTTGTTAGCTACTATCTTTGCTACTTATGATTATAAAATTAAAAGTGAACATCAAAACTGAGTCTTGAAACAGTATAAACTTGAAATCTGTAATCAAATAACAACAATAATAATTAGCATTTATAGCTTTAGATTACATTAGGAAATCAAGAGGAGAGGTGACAGACAGGGAAAATATGCTAAATTCCCTATTTCATATACGATTCAAATTTTATATTTTTCCAACTATTGAATTAGGCAAAATTTAGTTCCAAGCATTTTGAAATTTAAAGTAACTTCTATTTTCATTGAAAACAAGATATTAATCTTTTAATCGCCAGAAAAAAAGTAAAAAGTTGTGGAGAAAAAACACCACATCAACAACAAATACCAATAACAAAGAGATATTAAAAATGAAAAAAGAAAGATGACAGAAATAAAACCACATTAAAGCATTTTGGCAAAAATAGATGAACTCTTCTATTATAACAAAATTTAACAATATTCTACTTCAAAACTCACACCTAACAAAAGCATATCAAAATACTAAAAAGAAAACAAAAAGATTCAAATGAAAGCAAAGCAAATAATAATATTAATTTCAAAGTAAAATTGAATGTATAAAGCATTCAAAAGACAGTCATTTGCATTGATAAGTGATTTTTTCACAATGAAGATAAAATAGTCTTGAAATTCTATGCTGGGAATAGAAGGCAATACTGATGGAAACATGACTCTTGTCAAGAGAATTTAAAACAACTCTCTTTTACAGACCAAGGGCTGACCAAGGTCCCATAAAAGTGTAGAGGATTTGAATAGTATGAATAATAAAGTTATTTATTAGATAAAATACTTTTTATTCTCCAGAAAACATTTACAAAATAGTTATCATGTAATAGTTCATGAAGATAACAAATTCCAGGAAACATATTTTGTACTGCTTAAACTCTCTGATTGCAAAATTAAACTGTGTACTTAACAGCAAATACCCAAAAAACAAAAAACGCCCAAACTATTGGGAAATAAATTAGTGCCTTGCTAAATAATTCTAGAGTGAGAAGAAAAATCAAAATTGCAATGAGAGCCTTAAAAACTCTCATAATTCAATACAAATGAAAATAAACGAACTCATAATTCAACTCAAAATGCCTAGGAAACAAATCCTTTAGGAAAACAGGATCAATAGAAGTGTTCAGTCTTTATTCAATTATTTATTCAGCCAAATATTTGGCAAAGGTCTACTATGTTCCAGACACTATTTTAAGTACTGGGGATACCGAGTGCTTACATTTTAATAAACAAACAAATATGTAAATAAGTAAACATATAAACAAGTCTTTATAAACAATGCCATATAGAAATCAATGCTGTTAAGAAAAACTATTGCTAGGATAAGGGGATAGAGACTGAAATAAGGTAGTAGGAAGTAGCTATTTCAGATAAAATAGTCATAGAAGGTTTTTCTGACATTTGAGCAGGGACTTGAAAGAAAGACGTGAGCAAGGCCAACAATTACCTTGTGAAAGAGTTTGATCGCTAAATGCAAAAGTTTGTAAATCAGGAAACTTAGTAGACAACCCTCTAAAAAATGCCAAGGTAATACCAAGAAATAAAAAAGAAAGCATGCACACACAAAATACAGCTACAAGAGATTCTAACAGTAAACATAAGAGAGATTTTTTCAAGAGGAAATCTATATATGCCATAGCGCAGAGCCTTCACATTTGTTTTGGTCATATTGTAAGATGTTTATGAACCTCCAAAATAAACACTGATATATTTGTTCAGGCTCCCAGCTTTCCTCCAAATCATGCCTCAGTAAAAAGTCATGGAATTCCCAGCCCATCCTCACACAGCAATTTGACTGCTTTTCCAAACTTGGCTAAAGTTTTCTCTCATTTAATGACCATTTTGCTCAAAGAAACACAAGTTTTCTGTCCTTACAGAGTTACTGTTAACAAGTAAAGAATAGCAAAGCCACACTGAGATAAAAGGGCTGATCTCAGATCCAGACTTGCTCAGTCAAAATTCTTATCTCAGCAAAATTTCAAGGTTTTAAGTTACAGCTCTTAGGGGCCAATTCTGAAAAGCTAAAACCAAAATACACTAAGTTGTCTAAATAATTGTATAACGTGGCTGTCAACAAAAAACCAAATGTATAATTTTCTAAGAATTAAATATTTTTAAAAATTAGATCAAGAAATAGGAAACTTAAGAAACAGTACTTTGAATTAGATTTTTCTGTGCTCTAGGAATTTGGGATAAATGTTCAAAGAAACCCCACTTTAAAGAGAATTCCAAAGAACTGATAAATATTCACTCTGGAGCTTATTAAAAGAAATCAGTATCAGACATGATCTTTTCACTCCTATTCACTCACTTCCAGTCTATTTAAAGTGAAAGCAATGCTAAGGGAAGTTATTATGGTAGAGAAATGATCTTAGATCTGAGCTATCAGCCTAGGAAGATGAGAGCTATGCATTTTCCCACCTATTTTCCTATTTTAATCTAATTAAGAGTATCTCCAAGAGAACACTTAAAGGTGTCCTGCAAGGGGGTGCCTGAGGACCCCATCATTAGAGACGATATGAGCACTGCCAGGGTGGGCAAAAAGTCCTTGCAGTGCTCTGTAGAGTTAACACCTGCAACCTGGAGTCCACAAAGATCTCAATGGCAATAGTAGTTAAATTGTCAGACTTTTGCCACTCTCCTCTAATCCTCCTCAACCCTGTGGGAGCCAAGAGCAGCAAATAGAGAGGAGGGGGAACAAATAAAAGGGAGTGAAGTAATAGACTTTGCCTGGTCCCCAGGGCTCATCTCCTGCCACTGGGCATGGCTGGCTGGGATTGGGCAACTGGGAGTGGACAGAGAGAGAATGAACTTTGAGTTTGATATAGAATTAGGGCAAAGAGTATATTTGCATGCCTGATGAGAGTAGTAATTAACAAAATTGGCTTTGTACTGATATCTGAGAGTGACTAGAAACCCATGGGGCCTGCTAGAAAGTTCTTAAAGGGGAGGAATGGAGATCGTCAGAACCTCACAGAAGGACTTGATGTCCCCAAAAGTATGAGAAAATGTTTTTAAAGTATCAAAACCTACCTCCAAAAATGGCATTGGAGCCAGACAGTTGTACTGGACAATTAGTTTGGACTTTTGAGAACTATGCCATTCCTATGCTGCATAATTTTTCTAGGACATGGAAAAGATGGAAATATATCATTTTTAAAACTAGCATATTTTTTCTTTAAGAAATGACAAAAATAATCAACATCAGAGAAAATGATTAAGGTAATCAAATTGTTTGCAAATAGTTTGAAAGTTGAAATGCAAACAGTTAATAATTGATTCAATAATATATTAATAAATGTTATCAGCAATAAGCAGATAGTAAAGTATTTTTATGCAAACTGCTCAGTAGCTCTCCTAAAGTACCTTACTAAGTAACATTTTGATTCCCTGATTCAAGTCTACATATCCTTGAAAGAAATAAAATTGTATGTTTTGTACTTTATAATATATAATTCATAGTTTTTCATTATTTCACAAGTGACACAATCAAAGTGACACAAGTCACTTTGATTCCACAATCATAAACCAGGAGTAAGGGACACCTATCTCAGAGCATTTTATTTGAAACACATTTTGGGGGAAATGAAAAATTGAACTTTGCTTTTGCAAAGATGCCAATTTGATTTGTGCTTTATATAAGTCTTCTAAAGTATTGAGAAACTTATTATTTCAAGGTTCAAGTTCTAACATTTATGAACAGTTGTGAATAATGTATGAGTTTAAGTATGATTTCTTCCTTGGAAAAATCATTATATGGAGAGAGAGAGAAGTAACAGCTATGGGTGGATCAAGGAAGTCTATGGTTTTAAGGCTCCTGCTAACCTTTCGGGGTTGGCCTTACTAGTAATTTAGTTCTAAAATGTAGTGACTGTATTTTCAAGAGGGTTCAATAAAGTAATTGAGTCCATGATCAAACATGGTATATTACTTCATGCAGTGACGTGAAATCCAGTCTAAAGGCCATAAAATTAGATCAATGTTTTCTTTCTCTTGGGGTTATTCAGAGAATGAAATGAGATAGTCAAAGTAAAGTACTGACTCACATGCCACATGCCCTGGCATAATATAGTAAGTACTCAGAAAATATTTACCCTTTTCTCCTTGCAAATGACTTCATCTCCTATAAAATAACCCAATATGAAGAGAAAGATAACAAAAGACCATTTTATAAAACAGAAATTTCAAGGAGTTTCTTACCACAAACCGTTTTCAGCCTTTGAGCGACTCCATCAAATACTGTAGTTTCTTCCTCCCCTTTCACCCATTTGGGCCAGATCACAATGCAGTCAAATCTGGCATGAGGTTAGATTCTAAAGATAACATGAAAGATAAAAACCAAGTGTAACTGAATTACCCTGAAATCCCCTTCATAAAACCATAAATCAGAGACTATGACATTCACTACCTTCTTAATGACTAATGACCATGGATCCCTTCACCCTATAAAGATTTTGGCTCTTTTTTACTGTCACTGTCTCAAATATCATTTCTATCAATATCTTGGTGATTTCCATATCCACACAGATGACTCCTCCAATACTCTAGCCTCTCATTTACTTGAAATACCTCTACTCAATTTCTGTTTTCACCTTATTTCAGTCAGTTGTTTCCATAGCTAAATGCTAGACTTTGTCATTAGCATTAATTGGCATCTCTACTTAATCTCAATATAAATCACTAAACTCTGCAACTGCCACCTCCTAACTTCCAATTCACACTCTCAGCAGCCCAACTCCAATAATCCCTCAGCCTGCCAGGGACTACAGTCCATTTTCTTACCACTTTTTCAACTCATGTTTTAATTTCATTATTTATTCATCTTAATTCCAAGATCAATCATTATAATCACTTTTTTTTCAAACACTCTTAAATCCACTGCTCCACTCTCACTCCATTTTACGTACTAAGTTAAAGCAAAACTCAAATTCAATCCAATTCTCTGCCTATATAACAAGCCTACATTTGTCAAATTAAGCATGACCAGGAAAAAACAACATATCTCTCTCTGGTCTCCACTTTACAAGCTTTATCACCAAATTCAAGAGGACCCTTTGATGTCCAACAATTATATTTCATTATTTAGTCCATTCACTTTTCCACTGTCCTGGAACTTCAATACCTTCTCCTACCACATAAGCCTCTAACACCAACGGTCTAATCATAACTCCCAATTGATAACCTCCTTCTTATTTTACTGAGAAAAGAGTAGCAATCAAAACAGAATTTCCAGAAGCTCCCATCATGTCTATGCACCAGTATCTTTGCCAATATAGTTTGCCTTCTTTCCTGTTACCATGGACAAAGTGCACTCAACAAAAGCCATTATTGAGGAGTAATTGGGGAACATTTTCAAGAATTGGGAATCATTCTGAATGACATTACAATGACAAATTCAGGCCATTATATATCCAGCCATACTCTATAGAGTTGAATGGGAAAGAGTGTAAACAACAATGTAAACTATAATCCATTCTTAGTGGCAATTCTCTAAAATGTGTTTATCAATTGCAATGAATATACCATGCTGATGAAAGATGTTGCCAATGTGGGAAAATGTGGGAGGTATGGGGAGTGGGGCATATAAGAATTCCCTATATATTCTCTGTAACATTTATGTAATCGAAGTATCTTTTAAAAAAATTAAGTGGAAAAAAAAGTCATTACTGTCCTTTGGGCATTAAATTCCATCCCCTCTTCCCTTCTCTTCAGTATTCACCAATTATTCCCTCTTTTTTGAAGAACTTCTATAAACATACAAATATGCCGTTATTCATACAGTTAACTTTATAATAAAAATATCTCAATCTCACTGCCTCCTCTAGTACTAACACATTCCTGTCATTTACTTTATTGCAAAACTCTTAGGAATGGCTATTTTTTCCCCAGAAATTCTTCAATTTCTCTTCACTCCTCCCTTGAAGTCATTCTAATTAGGCTTTCGCCTACACCTCTCCACCCAAACTATTCTTGTTATTTTAAGTTATTGACAATATCACATCACTGAATGCAATGGTCAATTCTCAGACCTCATTTTACCTGACCCATCAGCAGCCTTTGCAAAAGCTCTGTAGAAGAGTGTCTTTACTGGGCCTCCAGGCACAAACTCTCCTTCCTATATCACTGGCACTCATTCTCAGTTTTCTAGCCTTATTCCTCCTTATCTTCCTAATCTTGAACCACATCCTTTTTTTACATCTACATTCACTGGTATGTTATATTCACCCAGTATTGTGGACTTAAATGCCATCGAAATATTCCCTGAACCTCAAACCCACATATCCAACTGCATTTTTAACTTTACCACTTAGCTATTTTATGTGAATCTCAAATTTAATGTGTCCAAAATTGAACAAATTTTATTTTCTTCCCTCACTTTCCACAGTCCTGCTCCTCCTTGAGCCAGTAACTGTAACTCCAATCTTTTACTTGCTTGGGCTAAAGACTAGGAGTAACCCTTGACTCTTCTGTTTCATACAACATATCAATCTTTCAGCAAATCCTCTCAGTTCTACTTTAAAAATACATCCATAATATCAATTCTCATCATCTCTCTTGTTATGTACTTGATAAAACCACTATCATCTTCTTCCTGGAGTTTAACAATTTCTTTTTTAATAGTCTCCATTCTTTTGTTTTTGCTGTCCCTTTATTCTCAAGAGTAGCCACACTGATCACTTAAAAATTGTATCAATCAGCTTTTTCTAAATGAAAATGAAAATGTGACTTTAAATTTATGGAATAGAGGAAAAAGAGTTCTTAGAAGGAAATTTATATCATTGAATACAAATATTAGAAAAGAAGAAATCTAAAATCAACAATCTTTACTTCTACCTTAGGAAAATAGAAAAGAAGAGCAAAGTATATCCAAAGTAAGCAGAAGAAACAAAATAATAAAAACTAGAGCAAAAATCAAATAACTTTAAAACAAGAAAACAATAGAGAAAAATAATAAAACAAAAAGCTGGAAAGATCAACAAAATTGATAAACTTCTAGCTAGCTTAAACAACAACAAAAAAAGAAAAGATACAAATTACTAATATCAGAAATGAGAAAGGAACCATCACTACCCAGCCGATGACCATAAAAGAATATTATGAACAACTCTCTAACTCTCTGCCCCTAGATTTTATAACTAAATTAAATGGACATATTTCTTGAAAGGCACAATTTCCCAAAATGCATATAAAGAGAAGTAGATAGTCTGAATAGGCCTGTTTAAGAAAGAAATGAAATCAACAGCTAATAACCTTCTGAAATTGAAAACATCAGTTCCTGATTATTTCACTTGTGAATTCTACGAAACATTTAAAGAAGAATGTTACCAATTCTCTACAATATCTTTCAGAAAATAGAAACAGAGGGAACATGTCCTTTCTTGTTCCATGAGTCCAGCATTATTTTAATACCAACACCAAAGACAAGATATTATAAGGAAGGAAAATTAGAAATCAATATCTTTCATGATCACTAATGCAAAAATCCTCAACAGGATATCAGGAAATTGAACCCAATAATATATAAAAGTAATTATTATTCATGACCAAATGGATTTCTTCCAGATATACAAGGCTGGCTCAATCTTCAAAAACCAATAACAGTGGAGGGGGTATAGCTGAGTGGCTGAGCATACACTTCACATGTACAGGATCCTACATTCAACCCCTGGTACCTCCTAAAAAATAAAAATCAATTACATGAAGTCATCACATCAACAGGCTAAAGAAGAAAAATCACATGGTCATATCAACAGATGTAGAAAAAGCATTTAACAAAATTTAACAGCCATTCATGATTTAAAAAAAAAAAAAAACTCTTAGAAAACTAGGAACAGCTGGGAATTACTTAACCTGATTCTAGAAATCTACAAAAAAAGTACAGCCATCATCATCATTGACAATGAGAAAGTGGATACTTTCCCTCTATTACTAGGAATAAGACAAGGTTGCACTCTCAGCACTCCTTTTCAACATCATTCTGGAATTCAGAGCAAATTCAATAAGGCAAGAAAATACAATAAAACATACACAAGTTGGTAAGAAAGTAATAAAACATTTTTTGTTTGCAGACAACATGATTTTGTAAGTAAAATATCCCAAATAACTGACAACCACACACACAAAACACACACAAACACACAATACTACTGGAACTAATAAGCAATCATAGAAATATTACAGGAGACAAGGTTAATATACACAAGTAAATTTCTTTCCCTTATAACAGCAGTGAACCATTGGAATTTGAAATTAAAAACACAATACCTTTTACATTACCAACAAAAATGAAATACTTAGGTATAAAATCACACAAATCAATTTAAGGAGTTGAAGGAATATATGACTAAAGAGATAAAGGATATTAAGAAGACACTTGGTAAACATAAAGAGCAACTTGAAAGCATGAAAAAGTAACATTTTTAAAAATTAATGAGAGAAAAGGAAAAAAATTAACAGAGGTTATAGGAATGAAATAAACAGTGAGTGATATTCATTAAAATGCATGAGATGTGTGTAACAGCAGATTTGAATTCATGGAGGACAGAATTAGTGAAATCGAAGACAGATTATTTAAACTTGAAAAAACAGGAGAACAAAAAGAGAAAATAATGGGGGAAAATGGAACAGGGAATTGAATGACAATGCAAAAAGCACTAACATTTACATTATCAGTGTCACAGAAGGGGAAGAGAATGGAAAAGGGGCAGAAAAAATCCTTGAGGATATAATGACCAAAAACTTCCTAAGTCTTATGGAAGATATGAATATCCAAGAAGGACAATGTACCCCAAACAGAATAAATCCAAATAGACTTACTCTGAGACACCTACTATTCAGAATGACAAATACCAGAGATAAAGATAAGATCCTGAAAAAAGCAAGAGAAAAGCAAAGCATCTCATACAAGGGAACCTCAATAAGACTAACTGCCAAACTCTCATCAGAAACCATGGAGGCAAGAAGAAATCAGTATCATTTATTTAAGGTACTGTGAGAAAAAGTGTCAGTCAAGAATACTTTATCTAGCAAAACTGTCCTTCAAAAGATGCATGTAGGCAAACACTAGCAAAATTAAAAGAAGAATAGACATCTCTACAATAGTAGTTAGAGACTTCAATACATCACTCTCACCATTAACTAGAGCATCTGTACAGAGAACAAATAAGGAAACAGAGAAGGTGAGTGATATGATAAATTAACTAAAACTAACAGACATTTATAGAGAATTACACCCCCAAACAGCAGGATATACATCTTTTCAAGTGCTCATGGATCCTTCTCCAGGATAGACCATATGCTGGGTCACAAGACAGATGTCAGTAAGTGTAAAAAGATTGAAATTATGCAAAACACTCTTATCATAATGGGATGAAAGCTGAACTCAATAATGGAGGGGAAGAGGGAAAATTCACAAATATATGGAGATTAAACAACACACTCTTAAATAATCAGTGGGTCAAAGAAGAAATTGCAAGACAATTCAGCAAATATCTAGAGATGAATGAAAATGAAAATACAACATATCAAAACCTATGGGATAAAGCAAAGGCAGTGCTGAGAGGGAAATGTATAGCCCTCAATGCATATGTTTAAAAAGAAGAAAAACCTAAAATGAAAGACCTAAATATAAAGCTAAAAGAACTAGAAAAAGAACAGAAAACTAATCCCAAGCTAAGCTGAAGGAAAAAAATAATAAAGATCAGAATAGAAATAAATAGAATTGAGGAAAAAAATTGAGAGCATCAACAAAATCAAAAGTTGGTTCTTCGAGAAGATCAACAAAACTGATAAATCCTTAGCTATTCTGACAAAGAAAGTAAGAAAGAAGATACAAGTAAATAAAATCAGAAATGAGAGGGGAGTCATCACCACTAACCCTGAAGAAATAGAGATTATAAGAGGATAATATGAGCAACTTATCTCTTAAAAAATTTATTTTTATTCCAAAAAAACAGGTCCATGTAGGTAAGATGGACAAATTCCCAGAAACCCACAAAACACCTACACTGACCCTAGAAGAAACAGAAGACCTCAACAAACCAATCACAAGTAAACAGATTGAAACAGTCATCAAAAACCTCCCAAAAATGAAAATCCCAGGGTCAGGTGGCTTCGCAGGTGAACTCTACCAATCATTCTATGACAATCTAATACCAATCTTGCTCAAGCTCTCAGAAAAAAAAAAAAAAAATTGAACTGGAAAGTGCTACCAAACTCATTCTATGAAGCCAACATCATCCTAATACCAAAACTAGATAAAGATACTACAAGAAAAGAAAATTACAGATCAATACGTACAGTGAATGTAGATGCAAAAATCCTCAAAAAAAACCCTTGCAAACTGAATCCAAAAATAATTAAAGAATTATACACCATGATCAAGTGGGTTTTATCCTAGGTATGTAAAGGTGGTTCAACAAAAGAAAATCAATTAGTGTCATAAACCACATTAATAAATTGAAGAAGAAAATCACATAACCCTCTCAATTTATGCAGAAAGGCATTTGACAAAGTACAGCATTCTTTCTTGATGAAAACACTCTAAAGGAAGGAATAGAAGGAGGCTTTCTCAACTGATAAAGAACATGTATGAAACACTCACAGCTAGCATTGTATTCAATGGTGAAAGACTGAAAGATTTTCCACTGAGATCAGGAACAATACAAGGATGCCCACTGTCACCACTGTTATTATTCAATTTGTGCTAGATGTTCTAGCTAGAACAAATAGGCAAGATAAAGAAAAAGAGGGTACCCAAATTGGAAAGGAAGAATTAAAACTGTTGCTATTCACCAATTCACTGATGATATAATCCTATTTCTGAAAGAATCTAAAAAAATCCACAACAAAGCTACTAGAACTAATATATGAGTTCAGCAAAGTGGTGGATACAAGATTAATACACAAAAATCAGTAGTGTTTCTATACACTACTGATGAGCAACCAAAGGAGGAAGTCAGAAAAAATTGCATTTATAATAGTGCCCAAATGATTCTAATATTTAAGAATAAACTTTACCAAGGACCTGTATTCAGAAAAATATGAAACACCATCAAAAGAAACTGAAGAAGAGTTTTAAAAAAAATAAGTGGAAGGACATTCTGTGCTCGTGGATTGGAAGACTAAATGTCGTTAAGATGTCAGTTCTACAAAGAAGAGATAAAATGGGGGCAAGGGGTTGCCTTTGAGTGGGGCTTTGCGGGTTTGAGGGTGGCTGGGGATGGGCAGATGGGTAATATTGCCCAAAAGTGGGGGGAGGGAGGGGTAGCATACGTACATAGGAGAGTGTCAGGTGTTGGTGGAGAGTAAAATGCCGAGAAAATCATATCAAAATATAATTAAGAGGGTTACCTGTTTAGAATGCTCGGAGGGGATGGTCCGATGTGGGACGGGCTCCTGAGGAATGTCTGAATGCTCATTTTGCCAGAGTGGGTGGCACCATTGAGTAGAGACCCAAGTAGTGAGAGTGGGGGTGGACCCACATCCTGGGGAGGACTAATGCCATCAAATAGAGGGAACTGTATCTCTCGAGAGAAAGGTTGGCTCCCAGGGCATTGGGGCAGTTGAGCAAGTTAGGCCCTGAACACTATTCCAACTATCTCTAGACGTGGCTCCTCGGGAAACGGAGGTTGGCTGTCACTGTGGGCACCAAGGTGGAAGGGAAAATGGATGTTAAATGTGTGGAACCAAGGTAAATGGGGGGTAAGAGAGGAGTTTCGTGAGAGTACACAAGGATGGATATAAAACATGTAATATTACACCATAACATATAGGAGACGACAGACTGATAATGTAAACCATAATGTAAAACATAGGATAACTAAAAAATTAGAAAACTGTGTATCCTAAAGTAAGCACCACAATGTAAGCACAGATGTCACCTTGTTTGAAAGCTATTGTCTCAGACTCTGTACATCACTTTAAGTAAATATGATGTGAATAGGGTGTAAGAGTATCGCTGTGGAAGGGAAAAGGTTTTGTGGTGGATGTGTGGGAGTGCTGTATATTATATATATGAATTGCTGTGATCTAGGGCTCTTGTGAAGAGAAGCTCAATAATTAGGAAAAAAGAAAAGAAAAAGGAAGTAGAATTTTTCCAAATCAATACGTATTCTATATCTAACCTTTAAACCCATCGCTATATTCCATTTTACTAGTAAGGGATCCTGATATTATATTGGGCTTCACTTTTCAGGAAGTTTTGGATCACAGAGTGGTTCAACAATGGCAGCGGAGGAATACTGGTATAGAATGTTATTGACAGGTGATATATGGCTGACAGGGAGCTATACAGGACATATGTCCAGGGTCCATGGTAATGTTTGGATATACTCATAGTGGCAACAATTAAAAACTACAGGTGGGGGGGTACTGGGTTCCTGGCCGGTGGTGCTCTGTTGTGGTCCCTAGGGGAGCAGCGACAGTCTCCCAAGTGCAGCGGCAAGGACCGGGAAGGAAAGAGGGTCCAACAGTGAGCCCCTGACGCTAATGACTATGCTTGTGAGCTGTTATGCCTGAAATAAGAACAAGGCCTAGAGCAGCATTGTGCCTGGAAGTTTCCTCCTGACAGCCTTCATGTTGCTCAAATGTGGCCAGTCTCGAAGCCAAACTCAGCATGTAAATGCAATGCCTTCCCCCCAGAGTGGGACATGACACCTGGTGATGAGCCTCCCTGGCACTGAGGGATCACTATCAACTACCAACTGATGATGCAACTGGAGAATGACCTTGAATGGAAGGTTCAATGCAGATCAGTAGAATATCCCTGTCTACGTAAAATAACATGACTTTAAAATGCTGTTTGACCTAATCTAAGGGGGAAATGGAAAGGAGAAATGAGTTTATATGGCTACGAGTCTCTAAAAAAGAGTCTGGAGGCTGTCAGAAGGATTGCCCTTATGCACAACTGAGCAGAGTCTAAGAGACAGATAAAGTAGATACAACCCCCAGATATTGGTTCCTTTGAGGGCTAAAGAGGCCCATGGGTGCTATGGTCATGGCAGATGGGATTAACTGCCATGTCAGATGGCCCTTCTTTGGAGCTGGTGTTTATGCGTGATGAATCTGGACTCAGATGGGATCTCTCTTCTTAAGACTTTCATGCTACTGTGCTGGAGTTGTAGTTGGTGTCGGGGCTTAAGATATATTTAGGGGATCTGAATATCTGGACTGACAATGTGATAGCCAGGCCCTGAGCCTCAACAGACTCCAGCACCTACAATCTGATTTATTGGACTCACCTCACTCAGCTAAGATGGAGTTGAAGAAGGACAACCACCACACCACGGAGCCTAGAGTGCCTACAACTGAAAGCTAGAGGATTGCATCCAGTATCCATGAGGAATCTGAGCCTCCTCTTGACATAGAGGTGCAATGGACACAACCAATCCAATGTCCACAGAGAAAAGGTGGCATTGGAGTGGGAAAAGTGGACATGGTGGCTAATGGGTATGGGGAATGGCAGGAAGAGATGATATGTGGAGGTGTCTTAGGGACTTGGAGCTGCCCTGGATGGTGCTTCAGGGGCAATCACTGGACATTATAAATCCTCACAGGGCCCACTGGATGGAATGGGGGAAGAGTATGGGCCATGATGTGGACCATTGACCATGAGGTGCAGAGGTGCCCAGAGACGTACTTACCAAATGCAATGGATGTGTCATGATGATGGGAATGAGTGTTGCTGGGGGGGGGTGGGAATGGTGGGGTGGGGGTGGTGGGGTTGAAGGGGTCCTCATATATTTTTTTGTAATGTAATATTTTCACAGAATCAATTTAAAAAATTTAAAAAATTTTTTAAATAGAAAAAAAAAAGATGTCATTTCTACACAAAATGATTTACAGATTCAACACAATTCAAATAAAATCACAACAGCCATTTTTGCAAAAACTAAAAAGGCAATTATAACATTTATTTGGAAGGGTAAGGGGCCCAAAATAGCCAAAATGTCTTTAAAAAGAGAATGAAATTGGAGGACTCTCAATTCCAGACTCTAAAGCATATTACTTAGCTATGGTGGTAAAAATAAAAATAAAAATAGCAGTATGGTACTGGCACAAAGATAGACAGATTGACCAAAGGAACCAAACCAAAAACTCAGAAATTGACCCTCATATCTACAGTCAGGTGATTTTTAACCAGGTTATCAAGTGGTCCCAGCTGAGCCAAAACAGTTTGTTCAACAAATGGTCCTGGGAGAATTGGAGCGCCATATCCAAAAGAAAGAAAGAGGATCCTTGTGAGGGTTAGTCTAATGTGTCAACTCAGCCAGGTAAGTGTGCCCAGTTGTTTGGTCAAGCAAGCACTGGGCTAACTGTAACACAAGGGTAATTATGGAACTTTAGTCACCATTGACTTTACTGCAGTGGTAAATCATAGGTAGCTGATGACGATTACATCAATCAGCTGATTACGATTGCCATCAGCAGTGAGTGATGCTTTATCTAATCATTTGATTGCCTTATAAGGGAAAGTGATTCCAGCATTGAGAGAGAATTTTCCAGCTCATCTTTGAATAACCACTGCCCCCCAGAACTCATCAAGAACCTTTATTGGACTTTCATTGGAGCCCCTGGGTCCAGCCTACCTGCAGAACCTGGACTTGTGCATTCCCACAGTCCTGGGAGAGACTCATAAAATTGCATACTGTTGACAGATATCTCTTCTTGATTCTGTTTCCCTAGAGAACCCTGACTAATACCGGGAGTGGTACCTCTTGAGGAATACAGTCTTAAACATGGGGTGTTTGAGGTGGTTTTGGGAGTTTTGCAATTGGCTCTTTACTCTAATTGGAGTCAAGGGTATTGACAACTCCCTTTCTAATAATGAAGAGGCTCCTAAAAGTCCATGGAGCAAGTTAGCAATTGAAATACACAAAATATCATCACTAGATTCCCTACTTGCTTGCTTAAAAGAAGCAAGGATCTGGGTGAGAGTGTTTTCAACACCTTAACAGAGTTTTGTGGAGTCAAATGGTATAATGATTTTGGCTGGCTCCTGCTAGATATTCTGGATACTGTTACAAAAGAAAGAGATGAGTTAAAGGCTTCAAATTTGAAACTTAAATGCCACATGAATGATAGGAAAATTTCTATGTGTGCTCTGAAAGAAAATCTTGTCTCCTGTAGCCACAGCCTCGAAATATCTGAGAACCAAACTCTGACTCTCATTGTACAAGTAGCAGAGATTCAAAGGAAACTAAAATCTCAATCCTGCAGGGTTTCTACAGTGAAGTGAAGGCATTGATTGGAAAAGAGTGGAATCCAGAGAATTGGGATGGAGACATATGGGATGATGATATTATTGGTGGAGACATTGGATACCTGAATTCTGCTGAGACTTTACAAGATAAGCCTGTGAAGGCCTGCCCTGTCCAGACCACACCTTGTCAGCCTTGTGTCATCTAGCCTCCAGCCTGCCCCAGAGAGTCTGAAACAACTTCCAGTCCTAAGGTGAGTACCAGCCAAACTGAAGCTTGCACCACCCAGCTTCCGGTCTGCCCAGGGAGTCTGGACCTCCTCCCAGCCCTGACATACATACCAGCCAAACTGAAGCATGCATTGCTGAGGCTTCAATCTGCCCCAAGAAAACTGCCTTTCAACCCCTGCCTGAAGAAATTAATCCTGTCTCATCAGAAGAAAATGCAAGGGAATGCCCTGAGGTCAGTACTTTGCAAGGCATTTCTAATCCTTCTCCTTACCCACTCCCACCACCTCTCTTGTCTTTGAGACCTATTACTAGACTAAAATCACAAGCCCCAAAGGTGAAATACAAAGTGTGACCCATAAGAAAGGAAGTATACTCAGAAAACACTGCATGAGTTTTCCAACTTATATACACACAAATCAGGTGAATATGTGTGGGAATGGATACTAAGGGTATGGGATAATGGTGGAAGGAATATAAAGTGATATCAGGCTGAATATATTGATATGGGCTCACAAAGCAGAAATTCTGGATTCAACACTATAGCTTAAGCAGTTAGAGTTAGAAAGAACTCTAACAGTTCCTTCAGGTGACTGACTGAAACAGGGACCAAAAGATGGCCTAACATGTCTGAGGTTAAGAGGCCCAATTTGCCCTGGTATAAAGTAGAAGAGGGAATTCAAAGGCTTAGGGAGATTGGAATGCTAGAATGGACTTACCATTTGAGAGCTGCCCACCCACCCCAGGAATGTCCAGAGGACACACCTTTAACCAGGACTGTGAGAAATAAGTTTGTAAGGCTAACTCCATCTTCCCTGAAGAGTTCTATGATTGCTCTTCTCCGTAGTCCAGATATTACTGTAAGAGGGCTGTGATGGAATTAGAATTCTTAAATATTATGAGAATGATCAGATGTCAGTCTGGTGGAAGTCAGGTATCGGCAGTTGATCACCACAGTCAAGGTGAGTGTGGCAACCACAATGAAAGGAAGATTCAAAAAAGCACTCAAAATAGTCTGAGCTGCATAGAATTATGGCATTGGTTAATACATCATGGGGTACCTAACAGTGAAACAGATGGGCAGTCTACTAAATTTCTTCTGGATCTGTATAAACAGAAGAGTTCTAGGTCGAGTGAGCAAAACCCTAACTCAAATTACAGATACAGAGAATCACAGCCCCTTAATCAATTCCCAGAATTGAGACAGTTTACAGACCCAGAGTCACTTAAATGAAGAAGAAGCCAAGTCTCCTTGGGGAAGGATCCTGTTAAACTGCCGAAAATTCATACTGTTAATCTTCCTCCCACTTTTCCCCAAGGAGATATATGGCCTTTTACCAGAGTAACTGTGCACTGGGGAAAAGGAGATGATCAGACATTTGGGGGATTATTAGACACTGGCTAAGAAGTGACATTAATTCCAGAAGACCCAAAATATCACTGTGATCCACCAGTCAGAGTTGGGGCTTATGGAGGTCAGGTGATTAATGGAGTTTTAGCTCAGGTCTGTCTCACAGTTGGTCCAGTGAGTCACTGTGGTTATTTCTCCAGTTCCAGAATGCATAATTGGAATAGACATACTCAGCAACTGGCAGAATCCCCACATGGATCCCTAACTTGGGGAGTAAGGGCTATTATGGTTGGAAAGGTCAAGTGGAAGCCACTATAACTGACCCTACCTAGCAAAATAGTAAACCAAAAGCAATATTGGATTCCTGGAAGGATTGCAGAAATTAGTGCCACCATCAAGGATTTGAAGGATGCAGGGGTAGTGATTCCCACCATTCAAGTCTCCCATTTGTCCTGTACAGAAAACAGATGCATCTTGGAGGATGACAGTAGATTATCATAAACTTAACCAGGTGGTGACTTCAATTTGCAGCTGCTGCTCCAGATGTGGTATCAGTGCTTGAGCAAATCAATACATCTCCTGGTACCTGGTATGCAGCTGTTGATTTGGCAAATGCTTTTTTCTCAACTGCTATAGTAAAGGCCACCGGAAACTGTTTGCTTTCAGCTGGCAAGGCCAGCAGTATACCTTTACTGTCCTGCCTCAGGGATATATCAACTCTGCAGCCCTACGTCATAATATTGTCTGCTCCCGGGGACGAGCCTCCCTGGCAACGAGGGACCACTATCAAATACCAACTGATGATGCAACTGGAAAAGGACCTTATACGGAAGGTTCAATGCGGATCAGCAGAATATCCATGTCTACATAAAATAACATGACTTTAAAATGCTGTTTGACCTAAAGTAAGGGGGAAATGGAAAGGAGAAATGAGTTTATATGGCTACAAGTTTCTAAAAAAGAGTCTGGAGGCTGGCAGAAGGATTGCCCTCATGCACAACTGAGCAGAGTCAGAGAGACAGATAAAGCAGATACAACCCCCAGATATTGGTTCCTTTGAAGGCTAAAGAGACCCATGAGAGTTATGGCCATGGCCGATGGGGTTAACTACCAGGGCAGATGGCCCCTCTTTGGAAATGGTGTTTATGTGTGATGAATCTGGACTCAGATGGGATCTCCCTTCATAAGACTTTCATGCTAATGTGCTGGAGGTGCAGTTAACGTTGGGATTTAAGATATATTTAGGGGATTTGAATCTCTGGACTGACAATGTGATAGCCAGGTCCTGAACCTCAACAGACTCCAGCACCTACAATCTGATTTATTGGACTTACCACACTCAACTAAGATGGAGTTGAAGAAGGACAATCACCACACCATGGAGCCTAGAGTGATTACAACTGAAAATGGGAGGATTGCATCCAGCATCCATGTGGAATTTGAGCCTCCTCTTGACATAGAGGTGCAATGGACACAACCAATCCAATGTCCACATAGAAGAGGTGGTATTGGATTGAGAAAAGTGGACATGGTGGACGATGGGTATGGGGAAAGGCAGGAAGAGATGAGAGGTGGAGGTGTCTTTGGGACATGGAGCTGCCCTGGATGGTGCTTCAGAGGCAATCACCGGACATTGTAAATCCTCACAGGGCCCACTGGATGGAATGGAGGAGAGTATGGGCCATGATGTGGACCATTGGCTATGAGGTGCAGAGGTGCCCAAAGATGTACTTACCAAATCCAATGGATGTGTCATGATGATGGGAACGAGTGTTGTTGGGGGGGAGAGGCGGGGTGGGGGAGCGGGGTTGAATGGGACCTCACATATATATTTTTGATGTAATATTATTACAAAGTCAATAAAAAAAAAAAGAAAAATAAAATAAAATAAAATAAAATAGGAATCTAATTACAAAAAAAAAAAAAAGAAAAAAAAATAATAATGTCTGCAGGATCTTGATCCTCTCTCCTTCCCACAGGACATCACACTGGTCAATTATATTGATGATATCACGTTGAAAGGACCTAGTGAGCAAGGAGAAGCAAATACTCTAGACTTATTAGTAAGGCATTTGTGTGAGAGAGGATGGGAGATAAATCCAACCAAAATACAAGGTTCTTCACCTCAGTGAAATTTCTAGGTGTCCAGTGGTGATAGCAAATCCTCCCAGTGGGCAGAACGTCAAGCAGTGCATTTGGTTGTCATTTTGCTTGGAAGAAGAAACAGCCAGAGGTACATTTGTACACTGATTCATGGGTTGTTGCCAGTGGTTTGGCTGGATGGTCAGCTAATTGGAAGGAACGTGATTGGAAAATTGGTGACAAAGAGGTCTGGGGAAGAGGTATGTGGATAGAACTTTTTGAGTAGGCAAAAAACAGAAAATATTTGTGTCCCACATGAATGTTCACCAGAGGGTGATTTCAGCAGAGGACAATTTTAATAATCAAGTGGATAAGATGACACACTCTGTGTCTAATGCTCAGCCTCTTTCCCCAGCCACTCCTGTCATTGCCCAATGGGCTCATGAACAAAGTGACCCTGGAGGTAGGAATGGAGGTTATGCATACGATCAGCAACACAGACTTCCCCTTACCAAGGGTGACTTGGCTACAGCCACTGCTGAGAGTCCAATCTGCCAGCAGCAGAGACCCATACTCAGCCCCTGATATGGCACCATTCCTCAAAGTGACCAGCCTGCTACCTGGTGGCAGGTTGACTACATTGGACCACTTCCACCATGGAAGGGGCAGTGATTTGCTTTAACTGGAATAGACACATACTCTGGATATGGGTTTGCATTTCCTGCATGTAATGCTTCTTCCAAAACTACCATCCGTGGACTTACTGAATTTCTGTCTACTGCCATGGCATTCCACACAGCACTGCTTTTGATCAAGGAACCCATTTCATAGCAAAAGATGTGTGGGAATGGGCACATGCCCATGGAATTTACTGGTCTTGCCATGTTCCCCATCACCCTGAAGCAGCTGGATTGATAGAATGATGGAATGACCTTTTGAAGACTCAATTACGGTGCCAGCTAGGTGGCAATACCTTTTAGGGCTGGGGCAATGTTCTCCAGGAGGCTGTGTATGCTCTAAATCAGCATCCACTGTATGGTGCTGTTTCTCTCATAATCAGGATCCATGGGTCCAAGAATCAAGCGGTGGAAATGGGAGTGGAACCACTCACTATTACCCCTACTGACCCACTAGGAAAATTTTTGCTTTCCTGTCCCTGCAACCTAAACTCTGCAGGTCTACAGGTTTTAGTCCCAAAAGGAGAGGTGCTGCCACCAGGGAACACAATGATTCCTTGAACTGGATGTTAAAATCGCCACCTGGTCACTTTGAGCTCCTCTTACCTCTGAAACAGCAGTAAAAGAAGGGAAATACTCTACTGGCTGGGGTGATTGATCCTAACTATCAAGGGGAAATAGGACTGCATGTACATAATGGGAATAAAGAAGAATTTGCCTGGAATACAGGAGATCCTCTAGTACATCTCCTAGTACTGCCATGTCCTATGACTAAAGTCAATGGGAAATTGCAACAACCTGATTCAAGCAGGACTAATAATGGCCCAGAATCTTCAGGAATGAAAGTTTGGGTCACCCCACCAGGCAAAGAACAACAGCCAGCTCAAGTGCTTGCTGAGGTATGGAAACATGGAATGGAGAGTGGAAGAAAGTAGTGATAAATATGATCTTTGATTATGTGACCAGTAATAGAAACAAGGACTGTAATGGTCAAGAATCTTTCTTTCTTGTTTCATTATGATGATGACTGTACAGGTACACAAAACGAATTTCTTTGTTTTCTTCCCCAAACGTTTCCCTTATCATGTAACAAGTTGTATCAGTTTCATGTCATAATATTTGAGGATGTCAAGTTTAAGGGTGAATATTACCCAAGAACTTGCACCCTATTCTGTATGGAATTAATGCATATCCAGTTGTACACAGGAGAGTTGAACATTGTTAGGCAGAGATAAGTATATATGCAAGTTTGTTATTGTTTTTACTTAGAGACCAAGTATGGTTTAAGGTAATGTGCATGGTTGCCGAGTTGACAAGGGGTGGACTGTGATGGTTAGGCTAATGTGTCAATTCAACTAGGTAATTGAGTCCAGTTGTTCGGTCAAGCAAACACTTGACCAAAGTAATACAAGTAATACAAGAATACTTGACCAAGTAATACAAGGGCATTTATGGACTTTAGTTACCATTGACTTTACTGCAGTGGTAAATTATAGATAGCTGGTTACAATTATATCAATCGGGAAGATTGCCATCAGCAATGAGTGATGCTTTAATCAGTTGAATGCCTTAAAAGGGGAAGTGATTCCAGCATTGAGTAAGAATTTCCCATCTCATCTTTGGACAAAGTCTCCCAGAACTCACCAAGAACTTTCATTGGATTTTCATTGGAGCCCCTGGTTGCAGCCTGCAGTATCTGCCTGTGGTACCTGGACTTGTGCATTCCTATGGTCATGGGAGAGACTCTTATAAAATTGCATACTATTGACAGACATCTCTTGTTGATTCTTTTCCCCTAGAGAACCCTGACTAATACAACCCTTATCTCATACCTTATACAAAAATGAACTCAAAATGGACCAAGGACCTAAATATAAAAGTAACGATGATAAAACTCCTGGAAGAAAATGTAGGATAACCTCTTTAAAACCTTGTGCAGGTGTTAGTTTTTTAAACCTTACATACAAAGCACAAGTAACAAAAGCACAAAATAGATAAGTGGTACCTCATCAAAACTAAACACTTTTGCACCACAGAGGACTTTGTCAAAATGGTGAAAAGGCAGCTGACTCAATGGGAGAAAATATTTGGCAACTGCATATCTGACAATGGTTTAATATCCATGATTTAGAGATACTACAACTCAACAATAAAAGTACAAGCTACCTGATTAAAAAATGGACAAAAGATTTGAAAAGATGATTGTCCAAAGAAGAAATACAAATGGTAAAAAAAAAAGCACATGAAAATATGCTCACTTTACTAGCTTTAGGGGAATGCAAATCAAAATTACAATGAGATATCATTTCACACCTGTTAGACTAGCCACTACTGAAAATTCAGAAAACTTCAAGTGTTGGAAAGGATGTAGAGAGATAGGAATGCTTATTCACTGTTGGTGGGAATGTAGAATGGTACAGCCACTGTGGAAGACTGTTTGGAAGTTTCTAAGGAAGTTGAATATAGACTTGCTATAGCAGTTTGATATTGTTAATGAATTCCAAAAATAGATATTGTATTAAGTTTGTAAACTAGTCTGTTCCCCTGGGCATTTTAGATTGTATTATCATCAGAGATTTCACTTTTACTTGATTAAATTATGATTAGGGCTTTGGTTGGACCACATCAGTAGGCCCAAAGAGTAGGCACACAAAGAAAATGACAAGGCATTGGAGTTATTGGAGTTGAGCTGGAGCCCCAGGAAATAAAAACACAGGAGAAGAACACAGAGGAATAGAGACAGCTCCATAGACATGGCAGAGACCCTGGGAAGAGAGAGAGCCTTATAGTCTATAGCTGACCTTGTGGAGAGAAGAAATCAGCTGAGTTCAGAGAGAAACAAGCCCTGGGAGAGAGAAGAGACTTATCCCAGCCTACAGCTGATAATGGAAGAAGCTGAGACCACAGAGCCTTAAGAAATGTATGCTTTATGGCCTGGTAACTTCTACCCCAAATAAATACCCTTTATAAAACCCAACAGATTTCTGGTGCCTTGCATCAGCATCCCTTTGGCTAACTAATACACTTACCATGAGACCCGGCAATATCACTACAGGAGAACTGAGAA
The DNA here is from genome assembly GCF_030445035.2 of Dasypus novemcinctus. NCBI lineage: Eukaryota > Metazoa > Chordata > Mammalia > Cingulata > Dasypodidae > Dasypus > Dasypus novemcinctus. Next base: position 50,717,484 of record NC_080673.1, on the reverse strand, counting down.
CAGTGACACAAACAGATATCTGCATATCAATTTCATAGTGGTGTTATTCATGATTGCCAAAAGTTGGAAGCAACCCAGGTGTCCGTCAACTGGTGAATGGATAAACAAACTGTGGTGTATACACACAATGGAATATTATGCAGTGTTAAGAAGAAATGCAGTCAGGAAGCATATAACAATGTGGATGAACCTGGAGGACATTATGTTAAGTGAAGCAAGCCAAACTCAAAAGGACAAATACTTTATGATTGTGCTATTACGAACTAACTACATTGTACAAACTTGTGGTGTTAATAATTAGAATATAGATCACCAGAAAGTAGAATGAGAGTAGAGAATGGAAAACTGAGGGTTAATCTGTACAGAATTGGTTTTTAAAAAGGTGTTTGTAAATTTTGGGAAATAAATAGAAATGATGAAAGCATATCATAATATTTGTAATTAGCAAAGTTATTATATGGGTATGACAGTGGTTGAAAGGGTAAGTCTTTTGTAATGTATATTACTAGAAAGAAAGTTAAAAAATGTAACATGGAAACCTCATGCAAAATAAAAATATGTATGATATTGCATATATAAGACTGGTTTTACAAAATATAAACACAAATAAACTAGAAAGACAGAATAGCAGCTATGTATGGCAAGGGAAGAATAGAGAGGTTGAGAGGTGATGAGGGTTTTTTGTTTGTTTTTTATTTATTATTATTATTGGAATTATGAATATTCTCTAAAAATTATTGAAGTGATGAATGCACAACTATATAATTATACCGAATTCCATTGATTATACATTTTGGATGGATTTATCCTTTATTAATATTTATCAATAAAATTGATATGTTAAAAAATAAAGGATATTATATTACCTTTAATTTTAAAAATTATATATGTACAATGAAATACTACTCAGCTGTAAGAAGTAATGAAATCAGGATGCATATGACAAGATGGACAAACCCTGAGGATATTATTTCGAGTGAAATAAGTCAGACACAAGAGTACAAATATTGTATGGTCTCACTAACATGAACTAAATACAATGAATAAACTCATGGAGGTAAACTTTAGAGTATAGTTTACAAGGAGATAGAATGTGGGTTGAGAATAGGAGTTGATGCTCAATATATGTAGAATGTTTAATAAGCATTATTGTAAAAGTGTGGAGATGAGTAGAGTTGATGGTAACACATTATAGTGAGAGTAACTAACATTGCTGATTTATAAATGGGATTGAAATGGGTAGTCTGTGAATGTAAGTGTTAATTGAAAGGAAACTAGAAAATAATCTAGGGTATGTTAACAGTGATTTTGATGGTGGATGAAAATTGTGATTAATAGTATAAATATAAGAATGTTCTTTTACAAAGAGTTAAGAATATAGTGCTACATGGGGAAATTACTACAATGGACAATAATTAACAGTAATATTGTAATTACTTTGCAGCAATGGCAAAGAAGATATTATATCAATACTAAGAGACAATAAAAGATGGGTATAAGAGGATATGGTATTTTTCCTTTTGGAGCAATGAAAAGGTTCTAAAATTCACTGAGGTGATGACAGCACAACTTTGTGATGAAAATAAGAGTCACTGAGTGTACACTTTGAATGGATTGTGTAAAACATGGGGCTCTACAACTTAGGGAATCCAATGGTGGAAGGTGAACTGTGGTTAACAGGACAAATATGAGACCATTTTCTCATGAACTGTAACAAATGTAGAATACTAATAAAAGGTGCTAATAATCAGATGGGTTGGGGGCAAAAACACCAAATGTAAGATGTGGGCTCCAATTAGCAGTAATATTTTAACAATGATATTTCATAGTTTACAACAAAGGTTTCAATCAATGCAAGGTGCTGGTGGGTGGAATGACGTATGGAAGCCCAATATGATGATATGTATGTTTGTTTTGTAAATTCACAGCTTTTACTGTATACTTTTTACTTTTGTATGTTCATGTATAAATGATAAACTTTAACAAAATTTTATTTCATTATGAAAAGTTAAGGGATATAATTTGCCTTGGAAAATAGGTTAAAAATTATTATAGGTAAAAAATTAATATTTCTTCCCAAATTGATATATTGATTCAGTAAAATCCCAATCAAAACCACAGGAAATTACATTGTAGACACTGACAAATTGACTCCAACATTTATATTTAAAGACACAAGACCAAGAATAGCCAAAAGAACAAAGCCAAAGTCCTGATACTGACTTCAGTACTTACCATAACATTACAGTGATCAAAAAGTATGTTATTTTTGAAAAAAATAAACAGATCAACGGAATAGGATAGAAAGCCCATACAAAGAGTCAGCTGATCTTTGACAAAGGAATAAAGGCTTTTCATTGGAGAAAATACAGTGTTTCATCTTTGCATTAGTGTCGAAACTTTGTTACATTTTTAAAGTCTTTGTCTGGTATGTCCAAAGTCTGATTTTCTTCATTATTGGCTTCTGGGTTTTTATCTTGTTCCTTTGAAGAGCCATCATTTCCTGTTCCTTGATTGTCTTGCAATGTTTTGTTGAACACTGTATAATTTAATACTTTAAAGTGTTAACTCTGGAATTTAATCCCTGAGCTGCCTGATCCATAAATTTGTATCCAGCTAGTGATAGATTTTCTTGAGTGCCAGGAGCTAACCAAAACAAACAAACCAAAGAAAAAAGCACATTTAACAGCCTTAACAGCTTGGCTCTAATTTGGCTGGTAGTCTTCAGAGCTTAGCCCTCCTATCTAGAATATCAGCATGAGGCAAATGTGAAATACAGGGTTCTCTGTCTTACCTTAACCTGCATGGAACCAAGAGCCTAATTCTTCCCCTAGGTTTGTGCTTGTCAGAGAATTAAGGAATTCCTCTGATTACAGTTTACTGGAGTTTGCATGCTCCCTCTATTCCCTTTGAAATAGATGGTCATCCCCTCCTAGGTGCCCTACTATATGACTGAATACAAATAGTCTTTTTCCCCGTGCAGCTTCAACTTAATTGTTTCTCCCCCTGCTTTAGCTGCCTGTAAGAGGCTTTTCTGCCTTTAGGGCAGATTCTGGGAGGGTGAGCCCAAGATAATTTTCTTGGTTCGATTTTTCAGAATTCCATCTAACAGACTGGCAGTTACATATAGGCACCCCAGTATGTGCATAGGGGTTACTCTGCTCCTCCTAAAACCGACAAGAGACTCTTAATGTATCCTGCAGAGCAGGTGGGTGAGAGAGCAGTAGGGGCACTGGGAGCTTTTCCTATGGGTTTTGAAGCTGCATTTATTGAATCAGCACTCAGCCCAGTTACTGTGGCCCTTTAACTGTTTTTGTTTGGTTTGTTTTGTTTTTGTTTGTTTTGATGGAGGGAAATGTCTTTAAAAAGATTCATCTGCAGCTTTTGCATGAGGGGGGCTTAGAACAATGGCTACCCTCAGAGTCCTCCCCTGGAAATCAGAAGTATTTGGTCAAAAGCAGTGATCAACAATCAGACCTCCTACCCCTAGGGTTTGGAGGACTCGATCTTTATATCACACCCTGGCACCAGCAAGCTGCACCCAGAGCCTGGGCTGTAGACCACACTACTGTCTGCCACGAGGCTGGGGATGGACATTGGTAGCCCCTGCGGGGCGGATAAAATTCTCTAGTATTTTGTGCAACTCACCTTCCTCACCCTCCAGGACTTCCTTGGATCTGCACAGTGTTCCATCAGACATCAGAGTTTCAAAATAATTGATTCAGACAGTTCCTGCCATTTCAACAGTTGTTTTGCTAGAGTGACTGATTCCTAAAGCTTCTTACTCAACCATCTTCCCACAACCTGCTCCCCACAATTAGTCAATTTTTAAGACAATAAAAATTCCGACTAGTTCCCAGAACACCACTTAAAGGTACAGTGAAACTTTTAATTATAAATCAAGGAAGGCTTACATTTCCTGAAAGCCTTTAGAAAAGAAATTTTTGTCACTGTTTCAATCAGAATTCTTTCAAATAAAAAAAGAAGAGTAGTTATTAAGGCTGCCTAAATTTTCAAGGCTTAGGAGGAAAGTGGGAAGTCACAATTAAATGAAAATGTTTTGATATTTTAAAAATTTGAATGCATTTTTAATTTATATTAAGTCTTTCCTATCATTTTGAGGATAAATGGGAAAATTAAATGAATGTAACAAAGGTTAAGTTTTATATATATAAACATCATATGCATATATGTATATATCTGCATATTATATACATATATGTACAATATACAAGCATATATTTGTGCACATATATAAAGTTTTGTTACAGCTTTCATTCAGATACATATTTACACACACATATATTTACCATACATATATGTTCATATGCACATGCATGCATGCATACGCACACATGCTCATATATAAACACATGAATAATAAAGCTAATTCCCTCTCCTTGGAAACAGATAATCAAAATATAAAACAAGTCAGAAGGAAAATATTCAATATATGAATATTTTTCAGGAATAAATCTAATATGTGAAATATGGTCACATAATTTAAAAAGTTATCTATAACATCAAAACACTGATATATCATCACCTACATCACATACCAGTTACCAAGTTTATAAGAGTTTGGTAATATTGTTTAATATCATGTAAGAAGGGCCAAAATCCAGAAAACCTTCCTTTTTTGAAGATTGAAATATCAACATTTTTAGATTTTGTCTTGTTTTGTAACAACATAGAAAAGTATAAACAATATTAACATAAAATATCTTGGTTCTTGATAAATGCACTTGATAGAACTCTTTTTTTTGGCAAGTAGCAAAACCCAAACCAGGGTAACATATTTTTATTTTTAAAAAGACTATCATAAGAATATAAGGGAAGCTTAAGGGCATAGATGCAATTGGACTTCAGGACAAACAGAAACCAGGATTTCAAATCCTTTATGACTCTACCTACATCTTTCCCAGTGCTTATTAGTATAAGTCTGTTCTAGTCTTCTTTTCCTGTCTGCAGTCAGATTTCCCTGCTTCTCTAACCCAAAAGTATCAAACGTGGCCAACAATAAAAATTAAAAGGCACAGACAGAATAATACCAAAGTTTCATTGCTTAATTCCAAATTCCTAGAGCAGCACTGATTGGGCCAGAATGATTCAATTGCCTGGCCAGGATGTCAGTCCTGTTGGACTAACATGGCTGTTCTCACTAAACCTTTTGGAAGGAGTTGATTAGGGATTTGGAATGCTCTGAGAAAAATGAGCAAAACAAGCAATCCCACAAGTGCCCACTACAAGGAGAAAATGGCTAATAGAGAGATAGTTTGAAAAGTTCTAAGCATGAAAAATGCAATCTGATTTGACAACTTGTGTTAGATTTTACTGCTGTTGTCTATTTAAATGTTTATGTTGGTGGGTGTGAAATAGAAACAGTAAGTAATGGAACCTACAGTAAATGTTTTAGACTGTCTGTTTCTTTTGCCAGTGCGCCTTGTAAAAATAATAAGTCCAGAAACAAGAAATCAAGCAAGCAAATATGTGCTAAATGGGACAATCATCTAGCACAGTGAACAGGAAAAAGAAGAACTGTTTTTGTGGGAAAAATTATTGAGACAATCAGTCCATGCAAAACAGCAATAAAGAAAAGAAAATGAGATACTGGGTTATTCTTAGCTGAAAGGATAAATAAAAAAAAAAATGGGGCATAGTATTCTAGGATAAGTATTCTAGGACAGTATTCTAGAATAATTCTCCAATTTGGAGAATTGGGTACAAAACCCATCACCAGAATACAAAGTTATTAATTCCATAAAGTGAATATATTTTCCATTCTAAACACAAAAGTATTGAGAACATTTTGATAAATTTGTATGAAAAGAATTTAATATTTCTTAGTGACCTGATATTTCTTATTATGAATGAACAAATAGTTTTTCCACAGGCATTGCTTTCATAAATAAGAAAGCATCCCAAATTCATTAACTATCAATAAGTGCTGCTAACAGTAATATTATTCCCTATAAAGTATAATCATATTGACTGGAATTACTGTGGAAGACTAAGTGATAAAGAAACGTTCTATGTGTCTATAATAGATGTCATTACGGTGAGCCAATGTCATTTCTTTGAGAAGCTAACCAATACTTACTTCCCAGTAGTAGCATTCAGCAATTAAGCTGTAACAGCATTTATATGACTGATATTTGTAGAATAAAATGACTTTATTCCCTTATTCTTACTAATTTAATATCACATTACTGGCTTACACTAGAAACAACAAAATTCAAATATTTCTCTCAGGCTTCTTCAGGTTCTAAGTCCTCCACTACTTCAAAGAGCAGGGATTATTACTATTAATTTTAATTTTGCTCATTATGCCTGATAAGCCATTATATATATGGGGATGTTCAATGTGCTCACTATAATATGCATGTACTTAAGCCATTATTTCCCATCCTTATTTCCATCTTTATTTCTGTATGTAGAAGTCTATATGTGAAATATACTAAGACCCAGAAACCTCTATGCCACTAGTTCCATGAACTACTGCATTTAAAAAAAAAGGCTACAGTATTAAAAAACCTTGAGTAGAGCACCTGTATTTTTATTGTTAAAATATTTCGGACCATTGCATGCTATTTTAAGGATGCTATAGCAGCTGGGACATTAGTTAGTATTCAGATATTCTTACAATGTCATTGAAGTTAAATTTGTCACAAACAGATATGTATGGACATATTACTTTCCAGTTCCAGTTTTAAAGAGCAGTATTCTAACTGGTTTTCTCATTTCATGCTTTTTTTGATTTGAGGTTTTTGTGGGTCTTTTTCATGCTTTTTTTGATTTGAGGTTTTTGTGGGGTTTTTTTCCAAATAAATTGACTTTAATATTAATAACTTGAAATCACAAGAAGCCTTACCATTGCCATCCTGATGTGAAGACAAAATATTCATTGGATTCCTTTTAATTGTATTTCACCTATGAGCCTTTTTTTTATATCAATGTAATAGACTTTACATTGTTTTAATTACAGTGTAAATACAGCTGACTCTCAATATTGTTATACCACTCAGATGTGTGAGATTTCATTAATATTTTCACCTCTAAAGACCTTACTTTGTTTTTAACAGAAATATTTTATTATTATAAAATTGTCACTAGCAATATGTTTTGGAGAGCACAGTTAGTATGTGTATTCTGCTTGGAAAAGATGCTAATTAAGCTCAAAATACAGACAAGCAATGAAACCATTAGGTTCTTTTACAAAATATTAAGTGCAATTATCATAAAATGAAATTTTTTATTTTATAATTTAAGTATATTAGGAATACTTCAAGGTACTTTGATCAAAAAATACATTTAAAGATGGCATTTTTGCATACCATTGAGCCTTTGACAAGAACACAAGAACTAGTTTCTATAGTATTTTTTCATATATTCATGAATTTTTTCATATATTTATATATTACCAGGCAATACTTAGTTTACTCACATATCAACATGCACATGTTCAATAGCTATTAAAATCTCTCTTACTAATTTCCATCAATCCAGGGATAAGAGTAGCAGTAGATTTCCCAACAGCAATATTGGAAGTTAGAAAAAAATGGGTGAGCAATATTTTCACAATTCTGAAGAGAAAAACACGTCTCTCAAAAAGTTAACTTTCCATGTACCTTTTCTTTGGGAAAGAAAGACAGTTCTTATTTGTGAAATAGAGCATCCTTTGACATGGATGGCCAAGGACAGTCATCTCTTTCAAATTTCAGGTAGTTTCAGGAAAATTATTCTGTACTGTTATACCTGCCTTGGCCAGCAGGATTCATGAAGCCACCAGGCTGCCTGCTGGGTAAAGGGGAGTGGGTCAGTGTAAAACATGGGAGGTTATTGGTTAGGTAAATGTGAAATAAAGGCAAGAAAAAGAAACAAAGCAGTTCTGCTGTAGCATATATAAAGAAAAGTATGAATGCTCTTTTACAGTAGTTTAGTCATTTATTATATGGTATAACCTACAACTATTTATTTTATTAATTGGTGATGCTTTTTTAGTTTTACATACTCTCTCAGCAATAATACTTCAAAAATAAAAGCTAATATTAAATAAAAAATGATATACTGCACTTCTGTCTCTCAAGAAAGGTGATGATAAATCTATAACTTGCCAGAAATGTTCACTCTACTCTATAGGGTCAGTAGAATATCATTGACACTATAAAAACCAGAAGTCAAAATCTAAAGAGGAAACTCCAGCACCTATTTCAAAATTGAATATTTATTTTAATAAGACTCCCCAGAGATAATATAAAATGTGCAGCTACAGAAGATGCATTTACATATAACTCTAAGAAGCATGACTTTGCATTTAGCTCAAATGACAGCACTACTTTATTAATTAGCTAATTTTCTGGTTACATTTCCTTGTACTTGGATGAAAAGTGAAGTGATAGCTGTTAATGTTTCCACCAGCAGAAGCAAAACATCACACAGTTAACTATTGCAGTTTCATATCTGTATCATCAGATTCTTCAAATGGAAAATGAGTTAATTATAATAGTGGTTTGATTTTTTTCATACAACTTAGGGAATCAAAGTAAAACTTTTGAAAAATCATTCCATTAAAGGTGAAATATCTGGCATCATTATCAATGCTATTGAGTAAAACTTTAATTGTTTTTCAAATGATGGTATACAAACAAATTTTGACAGAACATAACATCATAATAAAAACTGTTCATACTAAATTAAAAGCCTATGGCACATTATGGGAATATGGCAGAGCAGGAAGGTCAGGGAATCAGTCCAGGTAGAAACTGTATAAATCAAATATTTGGAAATTCCAGAGTCAAGTAGAATACTGGCAAGCATCCAGAGATGAGCAGGAAGAAGAGGCTGGTAAACTACAGTAAATACCAGTAAATTTCACTCTCCTAGCAGCAACTACCATTACCCATCCCCCAGCATCACAGCAGGCAGCAATGGCGCCAAGGTGAAACATAAAGAGCTAGTTGCCCAAGATTCAGGTGTGTATAATCTGATAGCTGGCCGCTGCTTTTGGTCAGCTACTTCATATTATAGGAGGCAGCCACTGTTCCAACCTGACTTGAGCAAAAACAGCAGAGGAGTCTTAAAAACAGTACTAATTCTCAAAATTAAGGAAAAGAGTCAAAAGGATGCATTTACAGGCAAAGTGCTGAATCAAGAAAACACAGATTTAAAGAGCCATAGGATAAGCTCCTGGCACCCTTGCTGGCCCCTCCCTTACCCTGTAAAGTTATCTGATTTTCCTTTTGTGGGCTGGGAAAGACTGACCCAGGAAATACCTCTCTGACTTGGTCCTCTTCCCAGAATTTGCCCTCCAGGCAAAAGCAGGTTGGAACAGTAAAAGTGGTGTAAGAAACAAGTGAAGTGGAGAGCCTGGGACAAAGAGGCGCAAGGAGAGCCGCCCAGCGCGAAAGAAAGTGCAGCCTGCCCGGAATGGCGCCGCCCACACTTCCCGTGCCGCTGACGACAACAGAAGCGGACAAAGAAACAAGACACAGCAAACAGACACAGAGAACAGACAACCGGGAGGGGGCAGATTAAATAAATAAATAAAAATCTATTTAAAAAAAAAAAAGAGGTACTATGGACAACTGTATGCCAAAAATTAGAAACTTATATGAAATGGGTAAATTCCTAGAAACACACAAACTACACTGACTTAAGAAGAAATAGAAGACCTCTACAGACCAATTACTAGCAAAGAGATTGAATTAATCATCAAAAACCTCCCAACAAAGAAAAGCCTAGGACTAGATGGCTTCACAAGGGATTTTACCAAACAACCCAAGAAAAATTAACACCAATCCTGCTCAAACTCTCCACAAAATTGAAGAGCAAGGAACACACCCTAACTCATTTAATGAGCCCAAAATCACCCTACTACCAAAACCAGAAAAATATACAACAGAAAAAAATTTACAGACAACTATCTCTTATGAACATGGATGCAAAAATCCTCAGTGAAACACAAGCACACCAAATCCAACAGCACATTAAAAAAATTATACACCATGATCAAGGGGGTTTTATCCCAGATATGCAAGGGTGGTTCAATGTAAGAAAATCAATTAATGTAATACACCACAATAACAGAATGAAAGAAAAAAATATACGTGATTAACAAAATCCAGCACCCTTCTTGATCAAAACATTTAGAAAATTAAGAATAGAGGGAAAATTCCTCAACATGATAAAGAGCATATGTGAAAAAGACACAGCAAAGATGATGCTTAATAGTGAAAAAATGAAAGCTTTCCTTCTAATATCTAATATCGACAAGTCAAGGATGCCCACTATCATCTCTGTTTTATTCACCATTGTATCCAGAACAATTAGGTAAGAAAAAGAAATAAATGTCACCCAAAAAGGAGGAAGTAAAATGTTCCCTATTTATAGATAACATGATCCTATACACAGAAAATCCTGAAAAATCCAGAAGAAAGTTACTAGACCTAATAAATGAATTCAGGCATGTGGAGGGGCACAAAATCAACACTGCAAAATCAGCCATGTTTTCTATATACTAGTAATGAACGATCTGAAGAAGAAATTTTAAAAAAATCCATTTCCAATAGCAATTAAAAGGTTAAAATATTTAGGAAAATACCTAACCAAGGATGTAAAGAACTTGTACACAGAAAACTACAAAAAATTGTTAAGAGAAATAAAAAATTTCTAAATAAATGAAGTACATTCCATGTTCATGAATTGGAATACTAGATATTGTCATGATGTCAATTCTACCTAAAGTAATTTACAGTTTCAACACAATCCAAATCAAAATTCCAAGTATTCTTTGCATAAATGGAAAAGGCAATCATCAAACATATATGGAAGGGTAAGTGGCACCAAATATACAAAGCCATCTTGAAAAAGAACCAAGTTGGGAGAATCACATTTCCTGATCTTTAAACTTATTACAAAACTACGGTAAACAAAATACTATTGAACTGGCACAAGGACAGACATATAGACAAATGGTATCAAACTGAGATTTCAGAATTCAACCTTCACATTTATGGCCAACTGATTTTTTTTATATGAGTTCCAAGTCTACTCAACTGGGAAAGAATAGTCCCTTCAAAAATGATGCTGGCTTCCTAAGGAAGTTGAATAAAGCCTTGCCATGTGACCTGGCAATATCATTACTAGGTGTATACCTAGAAGAACAGAGAGCAGAGTCACGAACAGAAATCTGCACACCAATGTTCACAGCAGCATTATTCACAATTGCCAAAAGTTGGAAACAACCCATGTATCCATCAACTATGAATGGATAAACAAATCACAGTGTAGACACAGGATGGAATATTATTCAGTGGTAAGAAGAAATGAAGTCATGAAGCATATGGCAACATGTATGAACCTGGAGGACATTATGTTGAGTGAAGTAAGCCAGACACAAAAGAGCAATTCTGTATGATTGTGCCATTATGAACCAAATATATTTATACACTCAAATATATATAAGCTCATGGAGTTAATAATTAGAATATAGGTCACCAGAAAATAGAATGAGGTTAGAGAATGGAAAGCTGAGGTTTAATCTGTGTAGAATTGTTAAAAAGGTTGTTTGTAAATCTTTGGAAATGAATAGAAAAGGTGAAAGCATATCATGGTGTTTATAACTAGCAGTGGATTGTATGGGTATGATAGTGGTTAAAAGCGAAAGCCTAAGGTCATGTATATTGCTAGAAGGAAAGCTAAAAACTGTAACATGCTACTGTATATAACAGTAAAACCTCTGTAAAACATGAATATGGGTGATATTGCATATATGAAACTGTTTTTACAAAATATAAATACAAATATACTAGAAATATACTAGAAAGAAGGAAAAAGAATAGCAGCTGTTTGGCAGGGGAAGCATAGAAAGATTGAGAGTTGATGAGTTTTGGTTGTTTGTTTATTATTATTATTATAATTGGAATAATGAAAATGTTCTAAGAATGATTAAAGTGGTGATTGCACAAATATGTGATGACAACGAATATCATTGTACACTTTGGACGGGTTTATGCTTTATTAATATGTATCAATAATATCAATTTTTAAAAAACAATAAGCAAAAGACTTGAATAGGTATTTCTCCAACGAAGATGTACTGATGGCCAGAAAGCACATTAAAAGATGCTCGTCATCATTAGCCATTAGAGAAATGCAAATCAAAACCACAATGAGATACCATTGTGTATCACACCCACTAGAATAGCTACTTCTAAAAAAACATAAATTTACAAGTATTGGAAAGGATATGAAAAAATAGAAATATTCATTGTTGGTGGGCATGTAAAATGGTGCATCTGCTGTGAAAGACAGTTTAACTCTTCAGTTAAATAAAGAATTATCATATGACCTGATCATCCCACTTCTAATAATATACCCAAAAAGAGTTGAAAGCAGGGACTCAGAGAAATATTTGCATACCAATGTTCACAGTGGTAATATTCATAATTGTCAAAAGAAGGAACCAATCAAAGTGTCCATTAACAAATGAATGGATAAGCAAAATATGGTATATACAGACAATGGAATATGATTCAGCAATAAAAAAGAATGAAGTTCTGATACATGCAGCAATATGGATGAAACTTGACACGATTTTAAATGAAATTAGCCAGACACAAAAGGACAAATATTTTATGATCTCACTGATATGAAATAATTAGAATAAGCAAAGTGATAGAATCAGAAACTAGAATATAAGTTATCAGGGAATGGGGTGAGGGAAGGGAATGAAGTTAATGCTTGAAATGAACAGAGCTTTTATTTGGGATAATGGAAAATTTTTGATGATGGTGGTGATGGTAGCACAAACTTGTAAAAATAATTAACAGCCCTGAAATATATGTTTGAATGTGGTTAAAAGAGGAAATTTTAGGTTGCATATTGTTATCAGAAAAAAATTTTTTAAATCCATAAGATTATACAATATAAATGAATCCTCACACAAACCATGGACAATAGTTAATAGTATAACTATAAAAATGTTCTTTCATCAATAGCAACAAATGTACCATACTAATGTAAGCTGTTAGTAACAGGATGGTATGTTGAAATTATGTGTTTTATGCATTGTACTGTAAACCTATCATTTCTCTAATAAAATTTTTTAAAGTAATTTTAAAAGCCTATGATACAGAAATATACTTACAACTGGTTTTGGTGTACACATAATTCATAGCTATGCCCAAATATGACAGGTATTCTACCAGTTTAAAAAGAAGCTAAAGTTTTCAAAATTTACAATTACTTTTATTTATATTCTTCAAATTTTTGCAACAAACCTGAAGTGAAAAATAGAACAGCACAAAGAAAAAAGCTTCTACATGGCAGTACATGTTACGTCCTCCTCCCACTGCATGCATCTATCCACATTGCTAAGTTTGAAAATGCATGCTTTTATCACATTATATAAATTCTTAATTGGCCAGTCATATTTAGATTGCATACATCATTGTAACTGACATTCCTGTAATTGATTTGTAATCAATAAGATATCTATAAAAAATACTGCTTTTAAAAAAAAAAGGAAAAGAGGGAGTGAAGAAAGTAAATAATGCACACTCAAACCTTCTACAAGATTTAATTTTTAAATTCTCATAATAGCAATTGAGAATATCTTGACCTATAGAAAGAAATTTTTGTTGGATCTTAGTTGTTAATTGGGCAAATTTACATTCTGTATAATAGTGAAGTGAATTGAGAAAGGCCTGCAGATTTAGAGCTGCTAAATACAGCAAAACAGTCTAAAGAAACTTTGATAGAAATAACTCAGTGAGTTTATACTGAAAAAATTTCAAATAAAGGTATCCTGATAGGCAAAAAGACAGCACCTGGGGAATAGTTTAGCTGAACAATTTACATAATTTGACATGAAAAATAGAATTGAGAATATATTCCCTTTATCAGAATTTGTTCTGCACTTACCAGACACCTTAATGCTATATGACAGTATTTTCTCAATTAAAAATAATATGGTGTTCAGAAAGAAGTATACTGAAGTTATCAATAATTTCAAATTTATTAATGATAGATTGCAAACTTGGAGTTACTCAATTTTATGAAAAAATTAACATTAATAAACCATATATTCTTCAGAAAAATATGAGATGGTATTAAAGACAAATATGGCTAAGAAAGTTATTATAGTATATGATTTTTGTGCTCAGAATAATATTCTGGTCATTTTATTTTAATGTGAATATAATTATTAAAATAAAGAATTTTATTTTTTCTTCAGTTGGCAGAGACATGTAATTTCAATTTTTAGAAATAAATTTTAGAAAAAATATTTTGAATGAAGTTTTAAAATAGAAATATTTTATTCATCTTGCAATATAATAAAAATAATTTTCAGCCAAAATTTAAAATTTCAAATATATAATATTAATTATTTTACCACTCTTTTTTACTCTTAAAAGTGCTCTGATTTCATGATAAATTACATGGTCTTTCTAGTTATAAGTATTTTAGCACTGTTTGGCCTTTTAAACTATATTCATTAAAGCAGACTTACTGATATTCTACTATAAACCTTTTGTGACTACTATAGAAGAAATTGTATCATTAACAGGGAAAAGTGACCACAGGCTGCTGAGGGCAGGGAGAGGGAAGAAGAGATGTGATGAGGGGGAATTTTGGGGACTTTGGAGTTGTCCTAAATGATATTGCAGGTCAGATGCTGGAAATTATATGTCCTGCCATAACCCACTGAATGTACTGGGGGAGAGTGTGAACTACAGAGTAAACTATTACCACGTGGTGCAGCAGTGCTCCAAAATGTGTTCGCCAAGTGTGATGAGTGTGCCACAATGATGGGGGAGGTTGTTAGTACGGGAGGAGTGGGGTGGGGGGATGGGAGTATACGGGAATCTCTTATGTTTTTTATAATGTAACCTTTTTTGCGATGTATGTATCTTCAAAAAAATACAATTTACAAAAATGATGGGGGTGGGGGGTGAGGGGTGCTTTATATGGGAACCTCTTATGTTTTCTTTAAATGTAACATCCTATTAATAGTTAATAGTTAATAGGCCTATTAATAATTTTTTAGATTAAAAAAATAAACTATATTCATGAATAAATTTGATAGCAACAAAGAAGAATAGAATAACATCACCACTGAAGCAAAATAAACCTTGAGAATAGTTTATTGCTGTCCAAGCTTCTGGTAAGCTTACAACTTCCAGTGATTACAGCTGAAAGTAAATAAATCATATCATTTGAGAAAAGAACAGATACACAAATTGCCTGCTTAATTTAGTGAATTTTATTTAAATTTTAAAGTATTATATTACCCGGAGTGGTTACTACTGCCACATAATCAATGTAAGTAGGAAGATGCACATATACAATATACAATAAGCAGTCAATTTTATAGTATTTTTATTTCTATACAAAGCTGTGTTCTATGTTTTGTCAGGGATTTTGATTGGCATTATCTATTAAATTCAATGACAGTGTGTGGGGGGGTAAAAATGCTGTCATCTCTGTAATCGGGATATTAGTTCAGGTTTGTGATTACAGGTCTTATAGACCAATTTTACAATGATCGGTTATATGATTTTGTATTGATATTTGAGACTAACAGTCATTTTATTTCTTTTTCGCTCCCATTGAACTTTGTGTTCTTAGAAAAGGAGGAAGAGAGACATTACCCTACTCAATGCAAAATAATTTTCAAATTTATGCAAATTAAGAACATGGGGTTAAGATCCTTTCAATAACAAAAGGAAAGAGTTCTTGGATATATTCCTAAATATTTTGATAGAAAACAAAAGCTAATACTTTAACAAATGATAAAAGAGGGAAGAAGTCTACAATGTATTTTCCCCCTCAGTTATCAGAAGTAATAGAGACCAGACCAATTTCAGCAACAAATTTAAGAACTTTAAAATAGGAAAATCTCTCTACTGAAGGTCCCTCCTTAGCTCCTTGATACAAAATACTATGGAGAGTTACAATTATCTGGTGAACTGATGTATCTCAAACAGTTCATTAGAATCATTAGTCATTTCCTCAATTATTTAGGTTATTGAGGCAAAAAAAATTTTTTTGCCTGAATAATCAGAGTAAATGTGGCAATAACTCTCATTAAGTTATTCACAACTACACAAACCATAAAATATCCTACTCGGACATTTTTAGTAGCCAGCACAAATTTTGGTTTGTTTTATATAAGCACTTTCCTATCTATCTGCCAGTTTTCTTTAATTTCTGAGCCACCTTCTTCCTCTTAACCCAGGGTTCTTAACCTTTTTTTGTCCCACAAACCCCTCTACCAGTCAGGTAAAAACCACAGACCTCGTCTCAGAATGCAGCAGCAGATAATTTGACACTCAACACGGGCATGTCTTTATTTTATTTTATTTTTTTAAAGATTTATTTATTTATTTATTTCTCTCTCCTTCCCCCCACCCCCTGCCCCATTTGTCTGTTCTCTGTGTCTCTTTGCTGTGTCTTCTTCTTTGTCCACTTCTGTTGTCAGCGGCACAGGAATCTGTGTTTCTTTTTGTTGCGTCATCTTGTTGTGTCAGCTCTCCGTGTGTGACGCACCATTCCTGGGCAGGCTGCACTTTCTTTCGCTCTGGGCGGCTCTCCTTACGGGGTGCACTCCTTGCACATGTGGTTTCCCTATGCGGGGGACACTCCTGCATGGCAGGGCACTCCTTTGCACGCATCAGCACTGCGCATGGGCCAGCTCCACACGGGTCAAGGAGGCCCGGGGTTTGAACCGCGGACCTCCCATGTGGTAGATGGATGCCCTAACCACTGGGCCAAGTCCGCTTCCCTGGCATGTCTTTAAATTAAATTTTAGGATTATTCAAAATTATGTTTTACAAGTTTCTCATAATTTTAATACCTGATAACCTAGCACAGTTCAACGTTTGTTCAAAAGGTCATTTTTGGCAAATATTTAGAAATTCAAGTTTTCCCATAGGATCATAAAAACATGTCTGCCATCCTTACCAATCTTATTGCAGGCAGTTATCCACTGCACTCAGAACATGCCACATAAAAATAAAAATCATACTAAGTCCATACTATACTGTGTATTATTTAATAAATACATCACACCTGCACCAACACATCCCCACAAAAATTACGTTTTTAAATGCATAAAATAGGGAAACGGACTTTGGCCCAGTGGTTAGGGCGTCCGTCTACCATATGGGAGGTCCGCGGTTCAAACCCCGGACCTCCTTGACCCGTGTGGAGCTGGCCATGCGCAGCGCTGATGCGCGCAAGGAGTGCCGTGCCACGCAAGGGTGTCCCCCACGTGGGGGAGCCCCACGCGCAAGGAGTGCGCCCGTGAGGAGAGCCGCCCAGCGTGAAAAGAAAGAGCAGCCTGCCCAGGAATGGCGCCGCCCACACTTCCCGTGCCGCTGACGACAACAGAAGCGGACAAAGAAACAAGACGCAGCAAATAGACACCAAGAACAGACAACCAGGGGAGGGGGGGAATTAAATAAATAAATAAGTCTTTAAAAAAAAAAAAAAAAAAAAAAAAAACAGTAAACTTCTATCCTAAATAAATACCCTTTAAAAAAAAAAAAAAAAAAAATAAATGCATAAAATAAAATTACAAAGGAAGTCAGTTACATATATTGAAATAATTACTAAAATTAAAAACATATGATATAATACTATACCTGTGTTCTTCTCTCTTAACACATTAAATAATGCAAAACATCAAAAATATAGAAAAGCTAAAGTTAGGTTTTATTTTTTTAAAGACATGTCAATGTGCTGACTTGTTTATCTTGAATATAAACATTAAACAGTGATGTAATATTTGACAAGGCAGCATGCATATCATGTTGGACATCTAATCGAGTTGATTTTTTTCAATTCAAGCTCATGGACCCCCTGAAATATCTCCATAGACCCCAGGGGTTTCCAAGGACCCCTGATTAAGAACTCCTGATCTTAACCATCTCTGTTTTAGTTTTCAAACACCTATCCTTAGATCACCCTTCTAATTACCCAACAAACCAGATTTCAGAGCTCCTTCAACATATATTATACTTCAAAATGACCTCTCCTCCCAACTGACATTTCTACCACAAGCAACACACCTCCACATACAGCTGCATGAAACTGACCTAGAGCAGTGGTTCTCAAAATGACTACAACTATCTACTCAACTCTGTAAATATTCCTGGATTAAGGCCAGAATTCAGTCACATGTCTCCAAGCTCAACACAAAAATTCATTCTCCTCTTATCCAAGGCCACATATTAGGAGATGTCTGTAAGGACTCTGGGCAAGGAGTGCTTCCCATTTTCCTTGATTTTCCTTCTCAGCTAAATCTGCTTTGGGTTTGAAAACCAGGACTTTGACCACTTTACACTCAGACCTCTTCCTCCTTAGAACTTCACTTATTCTTCCTCCATCATACCACAACTGAATTCACCATACTCCCCATGCTGTTACCATTTAAATGACCAAAACTACAAGTCAGTAGAAAAAAGAATTGGACACAGATCTTTCATGCCTATACAGCAGAGGGTCTCAAAATTTTTAACTGGTAGCATAGTTTAGATTCAGGACTTTTGGCAGTTCAGTGCTTGAAAGAGATTAAAAGACTAAAACCAACTTTAGCATCTCATCAATAATGTAATCACTCCACAGTGGCCATCTCTACTCCCTAGTGTTTCTTTCCATGTTGCCTTGGTAACAGACAGGTGAATATTCTGGTCAATGAGATCAGCAAGAGAAAGGACAGATACCATATCCAGATATCTGAGTTGACTCAGTAAATCTCTTTACATACTGCTTGAAACATTTCCTAAAAATCCCATTCTTTGTTCTCCACTCAAAACTCCCAAACTACCAAGCAATCTCTTATCTCAAGGTGAAGCTCCTGAAGACCATATGTTACTCTGCCTCTAATTACTTTTTCTTCGCTTGCATATGGATCTTTCAATTATAGATTTAAGGAGGGAAGCAGCTGAGGGCTTCTCATATCCAGAGTAAGGAGCAATGATTTCAGCACAGTTCAGTCTTGGATAATTTGCTCCATGTAGAAGACCTCCAAATGTGTTTTTACTCAACTAATTTTTGTCACCACAAGAATGTAAACACTTACAGTCCTTCTCCTTATCTTCCATGTGTTCATTTATCTTATTGACCAAGACATAGTCTCCTAAATCTACTAATATAATGCAATCCATTCTATTATTTTGTCATTACATGCTAAATATGTCCAAACAGAAGTAACAACAAATTTCCTAACTAAATACATTTTATAGGCAAACAACTCTCACAATAGTTTTCCTTTGGGAACAATACTTTGGTAAATATTGAATGGTGTTTTCAAAGCATCTGAAGAATTATAACAAATATTTACAGAAAAAGTAATACCAATACACAATTTTTTTCCAGAAAAATACAAGATGAGGGAATACTTCCCAACTCATTTTATAAGCCCTGTATTACCTAGACACCAAAACCAGACCAAAACTATACAAAAAAGAGGAAACTGCAGATCAATATTGCTCATGAACTTAGACAAAAAATATAGATAGACAACACTATATTAGCAAGTTGAATCCAACTTTGAATAAAAAGACTAAGACACCACAACCAAATAGCATTTGTGCCAAGCAAGAAAGGCTAGTTCAACATTTGAAAATCAATCAACACAGTCCACAATATCAACATACTAAAGAATGAAAATCAAATGATCATATCAATTGATACAGAAAACACATTTTAAAAAACCCAATGTGAAGTCATAATCAAAACTCTCTGTAAGTTAAGAATAGAGGGGGAGGAGAGATCCAAGATGGTGGAGTAGGGAGTGACGGGGAATACTCATCCTCCAAAAGCAGTGGGAAGATAGTTAAGCTTGCTAGGGATAGAGGAAGTGGCAGGGTCACATGGTGATCACCATGGGTGGCTGGTGAGAGGAGAATTGACCAGGCACTTGGAAAGTGGTAGGGCTGTGGGGCAATAGAAGTAGGTGGCCAGTGAGGGAGATGCATAGCTAGATAATGGTGGCCTAAGAGGGAGGCCCAGTTTTTTTTTTCTCCTCTCTTCTCTTTATGGGTGAGCATACAGAAGAAATTGTAAGTATAAAAAAAAAAAAAAAAACAGATCTGATGGTAATGAAAACAATAAGAGAAATTAAAAATATACTAGAATCATACAACACCAGATATGAACAGACAGAAGAAAGAATTAATGTATTAGAAGAAAGGACATCCAAAATTGCACAGATGAAAGAACAGATAGAGATAAAATGGGGGAAAAAATAGAACCGGGACTCAAAGAGTTGAATGACAGTATGAAACACACAAACATATGCAATATGGGTGTTGCAGAGGAAGAAGATAGGGGAAAGGGGAAGAAACAGTTGAAAATTTCTCAATTCTTATGAGGGATATGGATGTACATGTCCAGGAACGACAGGATACTCCAAATAGAACAAATCCTAACTAGTCTACACCAAGACACACACTAATCAGATTTTCAAATGCCAGTGATAAAGAGAGAACCCTGCAAGCAGCAAGAGAAAAGAGATCCATCACATACAAGGGATAATCTATAAGAATAAGTAGTTATTTCTCATCTGAAACCATAGAGGCAAAAAGGCAGTGACATGACATATTTAAGGTACTGAAAGAGAAAAACTTCCAGCCAAGAATTCTTTATTCAGTAAAATTTTCTTTCAAAAGATTAAAACATTCACAGATAAACAGAAATTGAGAGAATTAATCAACAAGAATCCTGCCCTACAAGAACAAGTAAAGAGAACTCAGCAGGCTGAAAGGAAAGACAGGAAAGAGAGGTTTAGAAGACAGTGTAAAAAGGAAGACTATTAGTAAGGGTAACTAAATGGGTAAAAAGAGAAACAAAATAACATACAAAAGACTAAAGATAAAGTGACTGAAGTTAAGTACTGCCTTTACAGTAATAATATTGAATGTTAATAGATTAAATGCCCCAATTAAGAGACAAGATTGGCAGTATGGATTTTAAAAATATGATCAATCTATATTCAGTGTACAAGAGATTCACCTTAGACCCAAGGACACCAATAGTATGCAAGTGAAAGGCTGAAAAATGATCTTCCATGCAAATAGTAACCAAAAAAAAAAAAGCTGGGATAGAGGAATGCTCAGTTGTTGAGCAGTTAAGGCCCTGCTTCCCATGTACAAGGTCCCAGGTCCAATCCCCAATACCTCTTAAAAAAAAAAAAAAAAGCCAAGTTAGTGTAAGTTTGACATCGTTATGAATTCCAAAAATATATATTGGATTATGTTTGTAGTCTGGTCTGTACCTGGGCATGATTAAGTTATGATTAGGGCTTTGATTGGGCCATGTCATTAGGGCATTGATGTTGGAGTTTTGATGTTGGAGTTTGATGCTGAAGCCTTAAGCTGGAGCCCTGGGAAGTAAGTTCACAGAGGAAAGAGAAGCAAGCCCCAGGAAGAGAGGAACCCTGAACCCAGAGAGAAGCAAGACCCTGGAAAGGAGGAACCCAGGAAACCTGAACCCTCCCAGATATCAGCAGCCATCTTGCTCCAACACATGAAAATAGACTTTGGTGAGGGAAGTAACGTATGCTTTATGGCCTGGTATCTGTAAGCTCCTACCCCAAATAAATATCCTTTATAAAAACCAACCTATTTCTGGTATTTTGCATCAGCTCCCCTTTGGCTGACTAATACAGGTAACTATACTAACTTTGGACAAAATAGACTTTAAAGGCAAAAATTTTGGAAGAAACAAAGAAAGGCACTATACATTAATAAAAGGGGAACTCTACCAAGAAGAAAGAACAATCATAAATATTTATGTACTTAACCAGGGTGCCCCAAAAATAATGAGGCAGTCACTGGCAAAATTGAGGGTAGAAACAGATGCCTCTACAATGATAGTGGGAGACTTCCATACACCACTTTCAGCAATAGCTAGAACATCTAGATAAAGGACAATAATGAAACTGAGATTGTGAATAATATGAGAGGAACTAGATGCAACAGACACATATGGAACAGCAGGATATCCATTCATCTCAATTGCCAATGGATCATTCTCTAGGATAGACCACATGTTAGGTCAGAGAACAAGTTTTAATTAATTAAGAAATACTGAAATTAAACAAAGCACTTTCTCTGATTACTAGAGAATGAAACTGGAAATCACCAATGGGTGAAGAACTGGAAAATTCACAAATATGTAGAAGTAAATTATAGGCTCTTAAACAATCATCAGGCTAAGGAGGAAATTGCAAGAGTAATCAGTAAATATCCCAGGCAAATGAAAATGAGAAAACAACATATCAAAACTTATAGGGTTCAGGGACCAATTGAGCATCTGCTTCCCAAATGGGAGGTCCTGGGTTCAATCTCCAATTGCTCCTAAAAACAAAAACATCTCAGGGGAGCTGATGTAGCTCAGTGGTTGAGTGTCATCTTCCCACATACAAGGTCCCAGGTTCAAACCCCAGCTCTGGTACCTAGGAAAAAAAACTTATGGGGTTCCATGAAGACAGTGATGAGAGGGAAATTTACAGCCCTAAATACCTACATTAAAAAAAGAAGAAAGAGCTAAAATAAAGACCTAACTGTACATCTGGAGGAACTAGAAAAAGAATAGCAAATTAATCCCAAAGCAAGAAGAAGGAAATAAATAACAAATCTTAAAGAAGTATTAAATGAAATTGAGACTAAAAAATAGAAATAACAAGATCAAAAACTGTTTTTTAGAAGACTAATAAAACTGACAACTCCTTAGCTACACCAACAGAGGGGAAAAAAAAGAAGATGAAAATAAATAAAATAAAAAATAAAGAGAGGGAACATCACCACCGACTCCAAAGAAATAAAAAGGATCATAAGAGGATACTATGAAAAACTATCTTAGTTTGCCACAGGCCTGCCAACACCAAGTACCAGAAATGTGTCAGCTTTTATAATAGGAATTTTATTTAGGTCAAAAGCTTATAGTTCTGAGGCCATGAAATGTCCAAATCAAGTTGGAGAACTCACACTATCTGACTTAAAAGCATATTACAAAGCTAAAGTGGTCAAAACTGCATGGTTGGGGAAGCAGATGTCACTCAATCAAGTGGGCTCCTGTCTACCATATGGGAGGCCCTGGGAAGTGAACCTTCACTGGGAAGTGAAGGCAAGTTGGTCCACACCCATTGAGACCTGGCACAGCAAGATGAGGCAACAAAGGAAGACAAGCAGACACAGAAGAACACGCAGCAAAAGGACAGAGAGAGCAGACAGCAAGCAAGCAGCAAGGGGAAGGGGATAAATTTTTTTTAAAAACTGCATAGTTTGGTACAAGAATTGATATATAGACCAATGGAACTGAATTGAGAGTTCAGAAACAGACCTGCACATCTATGGCCAACTTATATTTGACAAGCCTGCCAAGGCCACTCAACAAATAGTCTTGGGAGAACTGGATATCCATAATTAAAAGAATGAAGGAGGATCCCTAGCTCATGCCCTATATAAAAGTTAACTCAAGATGAATCAAAAATCTAAATATAAGAGCCAGGACCATAAAATTCTTCATGGAAAATGTAGAGAAGCAACTATGAGATTTTGTGTTAGGCAATGGTTTTATAAACTTTACACCCAAAGCACAAGTAATGAAGTAAAATATAGGTAAATGGGACCTCCTCGAAATTAAAAACTTTTGTGCTTCAAAGGAGTTTGTCAAGAGTGTAAAAAGGCAGCCTATTCAATGGGAAAAATTATTTGGAAACCACATATCCAATAAGGCTCTAATATCCAGAATATATAAAGAAATCCAACAACTCAACAATAAAAAGACTAAAAACCCAATTGAAAAATGGGCAAAAGACTTGAACAGACATTGCTCCAAAAAGGAAATATAAATGGCTAAAAAGCACATGAAAAGGTGTTCAACATCATTAGCTATTAGGGAAATGCAAATCCAAACTAAAATGAGATATAATTTCACACCTGCTAGACTAGCTGCTATTTAAAAAAAGAAAAGTACAAGTGTTGAAAAGAATGTAGAAAAATAGGAAAATTCATTCACTGCTAGTGGGAATATGGAATGGTGCAGCCACTGTGGAGGACATTTGGAAGTTCCTCAGAAAACTAAGTATCGTATTGCTATATGATCCAGCAATCCTGTTATTACATATATATCCAGAAGAACTGAAAGGGACATGAACAGATATGTGAACTTCAATGTTCATAGCAGCATTATTCATTCACAATTGACAAAAATGGAAGTTACCCAAATTCCATCAACAGATGAATGAATTTTAAATATGTGGTGTATATATATATACATTTGATTATATATAATCAAATATTATTGAACTGTAAGAAGAAATGACGTGCTGATGCATGTGACAACATAAATGAATCTTGAGGACACTGGGTTGAGTGAAGTAAACAAACACAGAAAGACAAATATTGTATGATCTCACTGATATGAACTAGGTATAGTGAACAGAATCATGGAGGTATGCACTGGAGGATAGGTTACCAGGAGATAGAATAAGGAGTACATAATGGTGAGCTGATGTTTAATCTGTTCAGAATTTATAATTAGGTTTATGGTAATGGTTTGGAAATGGACAGGAGTGATGGTGGTGCAGCGATGTGAGTGTAATTAACATTGCTGTAACAGGTGTGTGAACATGGTTGAATGGGGAAGTTTGGGGTCATATATGTTGCTAGAAGGAAAGCTAAAGGGTAAAACAGGATATTGTATAACATTGTGAACTCTGTGGTGGCCAAGGATTGTAGTAAATAATACAAATAAAAGAATGTTTTTTAAGATCTATAACACAATATGTCATTGGTACAAGGGGTTGATAGTGTGGTGGCAATTGGGGGGAAATGCACCTAAAGTGTACTTCTATGGGCTATGTGTGTATCCTTGTTGCCACAGATATGTTTTCTGCTAGCAAAATAGTAAACTTCCCTCCTAGAGGAGTCATGCTACTTTCTCAAATACGATAGTAAAAACCTCTGAAATATAGAAATCTTGTCTAATAAAAGAAACCAGGCTGATAAATCAAGCCCTCAATCTTGCACTTATGAACTTTATTCCTGTGATGATTAAATGAAATCTAATTATAATTAATGGCTGATTTACTCTTGAAAACCTCCTTGTTACTCAAATATGTCCTCTCTCTGAGCCAAACTCTGCAATTAAACCCACTACCTTCCCCCCAATGTAGGAAATGACTCCCAGGAATAAGCTTCCCTGGCACTGAGGGATTATTACTGAGGATTAATCAGCAATGCATTTGGGAAAAAAACCTTGACCAAAAGGGGGAAATATTAACTAAAATAGAGTTTTTATGACTAAGAGTTTTCAAAGTGAGTCAGGAGGCAATTCCAGAGCTTACACTTATGCAAGTCTCAGGCAGATTTCACCAAATGCCACAGAAAATAAAGCCTCAAATAACAGTGTTCCTAAGGGCTCTAGTGATGTCTGGGCATGAGAGGCAAGGCACACAGTTCATGAAATCAACACTCCTTCAACAAGCCCTATGTGGGAATATATGAAAATCTATTTCCCCAATATAACATAGTTATACTCATTTATAATTCCACTAATCATGATTCCTCTACTCCTTTTATTTGAACCTATAATTTTTTATGTACCTTTTAAGTATGTTTCTAAGAGACTTAAATCTTTTGATTGTTCAAGTGCTGGCTGAGTCCTGAAACCTGGAAGAGTTGTGGCCAACTCCTACTCTGTCAGATTTACCCTGGACAACGAAAAAACAACCATTTCCATCCTCAATGCAAGAAGTATCTTCAATAGCAAACAAAACAATTCCTTTCCTCTGTCCCTTAATATCTATGTCCCATCTCAGCCTGAAGCCAAGTGGACATAATCCCAAATCCCTCAAGACTGAGGAATGAACAAAAATAAAGGGGAAATTAAATAAAACACCAAAGAAAATTTATTATTATTGTAGTTATTATCTTTTGTTAATGCAGTAACTTGTAATATTGACATCAATTAAAAATAAAAATAAAATAGAGGGAAAGCACTGCCACATAGTGAATAGCATCTATGAAATAACCTATAGCTAATATACTTAATGGTGGAAGACTGAATGTTTTACTAATATTGGTACCAAGTCAAGGATGTCCATACTCAACAGTCTTACTCAACATTGTACTGGAAGTTCTAGTCACATCAATAAGCAAGTAAAAAAATAAAGATAATACAGACTAACAAACAGCAAGATGGTGGTGGACTAAGGAGCTCCTAGAGTCAGCTCCTGCTACAGGGCAGTTAGCAAACACCCAGAGCTCTCTGGAGCTAGCTGAAGCAACTGTTAGGGGCTCCAGGAGGCCAGAAGAGCATTCTGCCACATCCTTGAAGGAAAAGAAGGAGGAGACAGCCCATTTGCAGGGAAGACTCATAAGTAGAGTAAGTAGAGTGCTCCATACCACAGCGGCCATGCCCATCCTCCACTGGAGGCACAAGCATCCTCAGGAGCTATTCCGCGGCTGAAATTGAAAGCTCCACTTCCCAAAAAACGGGAACAGTAGAGACATTTGGGCACCAATTTCAACTACTGATGAGTAAACTCAGCACACTAAAGTATAATCTTGAGAACAGCTAAAGTTTGAACCTGTCCAAGTCAGAAAGAGGCTGGGAATTGCCATCTTAACTCTGCGCCTGGCATTGGGGGAAGCGATGTGGACTGAAAATCATAGTGCTGGTAGGGACTGACTTCTTTCCATCCAGGTCAGATTACAGCTCTAGCCTAGGCCCCAGTGCCACTTCCAGCAGTGAGGAAGCTACAGGGACCTGCACCAGCCTCTCCAGGAAATTACTGGCCAAGTCACAGAGGCCAGTGATTATCCTACTCTGGCAGCACAAGCCACCCCAGGAACTATTCTGTGGCTGTAATTGGAAGCTCCATTTCCCAAAAACGGGAGGAGGAGACAGTTGGCTGTCGATTTTGGCAACTTATTGGTAGACTCAACTGGTTAAGATATAACCCTGGCAACACTGGTGTGTGAATCTGCCCAAGTTGGAAAAAGGCTGGTGGCCACCATTTTGACTCCACCCCCAGCCTGAGGGGAAGCCAGGCTGACCAAAAATCACAGTGATGGTAGGAATCAGGTTCTTTCACCCAGATCAGCTTGCAGCCCTAGACTAGGCTTCAGCTCCTTCTCTAGCAGAGAGGAGGCTGGCAGGCCCTGCACCAGCCTATCCAGTTAACTGCAGGTACCTTTGGCTGACAGACTGAAAATCAGAAGTCTACCAGGGCAACTGTGGTATTCTTGGACTTGCACTGCATAGATTGCTTCCCACAACTACAGTTCCATCTCCACCCCAGGCAGGAAGAAAGAGGTATGAAGCTTCATCAGTCTCTCTGGGCAACTACAGTCTAGGCCTGCATGACATGGATTATTCCACACAGCTGTGACTCTGTCCATACCCCTGGAAAAGGAGAAAGTTAAGAGAAGTTTCACTGGTTCCTGGTGCAATGAGGACACTTATAGCACTAATTACAACCTTGGCTCCTACTGTACAACCAGCAAGGGAGAAAGGGCAGGAAGCCCTAAACTAAAGGGAAAACTGTACCCAGAATAAATATTCTAGTAATCCAGATGCCAAGACACCAACAAAAAATTACAATCTACACCAAGAAACAGGAAGATATGGCCCACTTAAAGGAACAAGATAAGCCTCCAGATGACATAAAGGATTTCAGACAACTAATCATAGATGTTCAAACAAATCTCCTTAATAAAGTCAATGAGATGGCTGAAGAGATTAAGGATATTAAGAAGACACTGGACGAGCAAAAAGAAGATTTTGAAAGAATACAGAGAAAAATAGCAGATCTATGGGAATGAAAGGTGAAATAAATAAAATTTTAAAAACATTGGAATCGTATAATAGCAGATTTGAGGAGGGAGAAGAAAGGATTTGTGACCTTGAATAAATGGCCTCTGAAAATGAACATACAAAAGAACAGATGAAGAAAGAATGGAAAAAAATGAACAAGGTCTCAGGGAACTAAATGACAGCAAACGGCAGACAAAAATATATATCATGGGTGTCTCAGGAGGAGAAGAAAAGGGAAAAGGGGCAGAAGGAATATTTGAAGAAATAATGGTAGAAAATTTCCCAACCCTCTTGAAGGACATAGATATCCATGTTCAAGAAGCAAAATATAATCCCTTCCCAAAAAAATCCAAATAGACCAACTCTGAGACACATACTCATCAGAATGTCAAATGCCAAAGACAAAGAATTCTAAGAACAGCAAGAGAAAAGCAATGCACAAGATATAAGGGATACCCAATAAGATTAAGTGTTGATATCTCACCAGAAACCATGGAGGCAAGAAGACAGTGGTCCGATATATTTAAGATACTACAAGAGAAAAACTTCTGGCCAAGACTCTTATATCCAGCAAGACTATCTTTCAAAAATGAGGGCAAGATTAGAATATTCACAGATAAACAGAAACTGAGAGAATTTCTAAGTGAGAGACCAGATTTTCTGGAAATACTAAAGGGTTGCTAGAGCCTGAAAAGGAAAGACAGGAGAGAGAGGCCTGGAAGAGAGTCCGTACATGAAGATTATATCAACAAAAGTAACTAAAAGTGTCAAGAGTGGTGAAAATAAAATATGACAGATAAAACTCAAATAGTCAGGAATGAGCTTAAACAACGATGTAGAACACTTGTATTCAGAAAACTGCAACTCAATGTTGAAGGAAATCAAAGAAGGTCTGGATAGCTGGAGGAACATTTTGTGCTCATGGATTGGAGGACTGGGTGTCACTGAGGTGTCAATTCTGCTCAAATTGATGTGCAGATTCAGTGCAGCCTCGATGAAAATTCCTCCAGCATTAAAAAAAAAAATTTGGAAACACGATCATCGAGTTTGTTTGGAGGGTTGGGAGTCCATGACCAAAGACATTATAAAAAGGGAAAGCGAACCCTCATCTCTGGACTTTGAAACATGTTACCTAGGTATAGTGGTGAAAACAACAAGGTACTGGCATAAAGATAGACACATAGACCAATGGAACCAGGTTTATGGTTCAGAGGCAGACCCTCGCATGTATGGTCGAGTGATTTTTGGCTAGCCTACACAGTTTGGGCGGCACAGTCCATTCAACAAATTGTGCTGAAAAAATTGGACATCCATGGCTGAGCGGGGGAGAGAGGACCCCTATCTCACACCTTATCCAGTGGTTGACTCAAAATGGATCCAGAACCTGGGGATACGGGCAGGAACCATCTAGAGGAAGTTGTGGGAGGATATCTTCAGGACATGGTGGTTAGCAGTGGATTCTTAAAGAAGATGGGAGGAGGACTGAGATGTACTGGTGTTTAACATATGTAGAAGTTTTAATTAGCTTTACTGTGGAAGTTGGAAATATATAGGGTGGATGGTAACACATAGTAACAGCTGCTTTACAAGTGGGGATGTGGCTGAAAGTGGTAGTCTGAATATGTAGATCCTGGTTGACAGAGTATTAGAGAGTAGTCTAGGAAATGAATGGTGCTGTGGGCCAGGAGATGGATGAGGGTTGTGGTTGATGGTGCAGATGCAGAGGTACCCTTTGTGGGCTGGAGCAGGTATACATCACTACTGCAGGGTGGTGGAAGTGTGGAGAGGCATGGGAAAAATACAGCTGGAATGACCTGTGGAATGTGATCAGCAGTAATAGTGTAGTATTCTTGCATCTATGCGAAAGATGTACTGTGTTGATAATGAGGCAGTGTGGAAGATGTGTGCCAAATGTACACTATGGACATGGTAACAATCAAATGATATTATCTTATCTAAAGCAAATGTTCTACCATGGTGTGGTATGTTGATGGAGGGGTGTTGTTTGGGAATTCTGTACATGTGCATGATTGTTTCATAAGTTTACAACTTCTGTAATAAAAAATATATATTTAAAATATAATAATAGGGTGGGTTGGGGGGAAAATACACCAAATGTAAGATAAGGACTATGATTAGTGGTAAGATTTTGATGATGTTCTTTCATAATTTGTAACAAACTTCTCATGACAATGTGGGGTGTTGGTGGAAGGTTGATGTATAGGACCCCTGTATAATGTTATGCATGTTTGCTTTGTAAGTTCACAACCTTTGCAATACACTTAATTTTTATGTATGTTCATATGTAAATGATATAAAGACAATAATAATAGGGTTGATTGGGGGGAAAAGTAATACAGACTAGCAAAGCAGGTGTGGCTCAGTAGTTGAGGACCTGCTTTGCATGTATGAGGTCCAGGGTTTAATCCCCAGTATCAACTAAAAAATAATAATAATAATGCAGACTAGGAAGAGAGAAATAAAATAGTCACCATTTGTAGATAAGAAAAGTTATGCAGAAAATCTCAAGGAATATTGAAAAAAAAACAAACCCAGAACTAATAAAGGTGTACTGCAAGGTCACAAAATATAATGTCAACACACAAAAACTAATTAGAATTCTACATACTAATAACACACATGCAGAAGTAAAATTTAAAATAACAATATCATTTATAAACATTCCAAAGAAAATGAAATACTTAGGTATTACTTTAACAAAACATGTATAGGATCTGTATGGTGAAAATTACTAAATACTGATGAAATAATCAAAGATGTTCTAAATAAATAAAGACATACCATGTTCATGGGAAGACTCAACATGGTAACAATATCAAGTTGATCAATATCAAATTGATCAAAAGGTTTAACACAATTCATACCAAGATCCCAGGAAAGTATTTGGTAAAGATTGCCATTGAATTCTAAAATTTATATGGAAAAACACAGGTCCTAGAAAAGCTAAAACAAACTTGAAAAAAGAGGAGTAAAATGGGAGGGGTAACTTATCTAATATTAAGGCTGATCAGAGAGTTATAGTAACCAAGACAGTAAAGTATTAGCAGAGGGATGGACACATAGATCAATGGAACAGAATATAGAACCTAGAAATATATCCACAAAAATATACCCAAATAATTTTTGAAAACCATAAAAAAGCAATTGAAAGGAGGAATGTTAGCCTTTTTCAATAAATTGTGCTGACCCAATTATGTATCTATAGGCAAAAAAAATTTTTTAATGAATAAATAAATACACATCAACCTAAAGTTTGCATCTTAAAAATTAACTCAAAATGGATCAAAAAATGTAAAGCATAAAAATGGATCAAAAAATGTAAAGCTTAGTAAAGTAAAACATAAGAGAAAATCTATGAGATTTAGAACAAGGCAAGGAGATAGTAGACCTGACACAAAATTTTCACCCATAAAAGGAAAAATTTGATGTCATTAAAATTAAAAATTAAATTTAAGACTTCTAGGAAAATGGCAGAGTAGAAAGACATGGGACTATCTTCTCTTCCAGAAAATAGCTAGAGGACAGGCAGAAACAGTCTGGAAAAAAAATATTCTAGAATTCAGAACACCAGGAGAAGGCTAGATACTGACCAGAAAAGAAAAGGGCAAAGGAAAAGAGAAGATTCTGAGCATAGCAAGGGAGAAGCAAACCATCAAATACAAGGGATGTCTAATAAAACTTAGAGCGGATTATTCATCAGAAACCATGGAGGCAAGAAGATAGTTGTATGATACAATTAGGATACTGAAAGAGGAAAACTTGAATCCAAGAATTCTTTATCCAACAAAATTGTCCTACAAATATGAAGGTGAATTTAAGATATTCACAAACAAACAGAAACTAAGAATTAGTAAAAAAAGAATTCACCTTTTCAGAATGTATTAAAGAAAGCCTTGCAGCCTGAAAGAAAAAGACAGAGAGCATAGAAGAAAGAATAGCAGAAAGGATAACCAAAAGAGTAAAAAGACATATGAAAAGTAAAGAATAAAATGGTGGAAGTAAATAATGCATTTATGCATTTACAGTAATATCATTGAATGTGAATGGATTAAACTCCCCAATCAAGAGATATAGGCTGAAAGAACAAATTAAAAAAAATATGAGCTATCCACATGCTGTCTACAAGAGACTCACCTTAGAACCAGGGAGACACACCAGCTGAAAGTGAAAGGTTGGAAAATGATACTTCACACAGACAGTAAACAAAAAAAGCAGGGGTAGCTATACTAATATCAGACAAAACAGACTTTAAATGTAAAAAGTTATAAGAGATACAGGAAGATATTAAATATTAATAAAAGGGACAATTCACCAGGAAGAAGTAATAGTCATAAATATCTATAAACCTAACAAGGTGCCCCAAAAATACATGTGGCTAACTCTGGCAAAACTGAAGGGAGAAATAAACATCTCTTCAATAATAGCTGGAGAATTCAACACACCACTCACATCATTGTTGGAACAACTAGACAGAAGATCAACAAGGAAACAGAGAAATTGAACAATATGATAAACGAGCTAGACCTACCAGACATATACAGAACAGTGCACCCTAACTCAGTGGATTATCATTCTTCTCAGTACTCATGGATCTTTCTCCAAGACAGACCACATGTTAGGTCACAATGCTGATCTCAATATATACAAAAAGATTGAAATTGTACAAAGCACTTCTCAGTCAAAATGGACTGGAAATCAATAATAGATGGGAAGGAAGCAAATTCACAAATGTGTGAA
This sequence comes from Dasypus novemcinctus, assembly GCF_030445035.2. Lineage (NCBI taxonomy): Eukaryota > Metazoa > Chordata > Mammalia > Cingulata > Dasypodidae > Dasypus > Dasypus novemcinctus. The sequence continues at coordinate 50,684,892 of NC_080673.1, read as the reverse complement.
GGCTGAACAACATACTCCTAAATTAATAATATGTGGGTCAAAGCAGAAATCTTAAGTGAAATTAGTAAATATATTAAGACAAATGAAAATGAAAACACTACTTATCAAAACGTATGAAATACAGTGAAGGCAATTCTACAAGGGAAATTTATAGCCCTAAATGCCTAAATTAAAAAAGAAGAAAGAACTAAAATCAAAGATCTAACTGAACAACTGGAGAAACAAGAGAAAAGAACATCAAACCATTCCCAAAGTAAGGAGAAGGAAAAAAAAAATAAATATTAGAGCAGAACTAAGTGAAACTGAGAACAAAAAAAGAACAGAGAAAATCCACAAAACTAAAAGCTGGTTCTTTTGAGAAGATCAATAAAGTTAAAAAAAAAACCTAGCTAGACTAACAAAGAAGAAAAGAGAGAAAGTACAAATAAATAAAATCAGAAATGAAAGGGGTGAACTTATGACTTACCTCACAGAAATAAAAAGGATCATAAGAAGATATTATGAGAAACTGTATGCCAACAAACTATACAACCTAGATGAAATGGAAAAATTCCTAGAAATTCACAAACTACACTGATGCTAAAAGAAATACAAAAACTTTACAGATCAATCACATTTAAAGAGACTGAATCAATCATCAAAAATCTCCCAACAAAAACAAGTCCAGGATCAGATGGCTTCAAAGGTGAATTCTACCAAGCATTTCAAGAATAATTAACACCTGTCCTGTTTAAACTCTTGTAAAAAAATAGAAGAGGAGGGAAAATTACCCAACACATTTTATGAAGCCACCATCAGCCAGACAAAAATACTGCAAGAAAAGAAAATTACAGGCCAATCTCTCTAATGAACATAGATGCAAAAATTCTCAACGAAATACTTACAAATAAAAGGCAACAGAATATCAAAAGAATTCTATACCATGACCAAGTGGGATTTATTCCTTGCATGCAAAATGGTTCAACATAAGAAAACCAGTTAACATAATACACATTAACAAATTGAAGGAAAAAAACACATGATCATCCCAATCGATGCATAAAAGGCATTCAACAAAATCCAACATCCTTCCTTGATAAAAACACTTCAAAAGATAGAAATAGAGGGAAAATTCCCCAATATGATAAAAAGCATGTATGAAAAACCCACAGCCAACATCATACTCAATGGGGAGAGGTTGAAAGCTTTCCCTCTAAGATGGGAACAAGACAAAGTTGCCCACTGTCACCATTGTTATTCAACATTGTGCTAGAAGTTCTACCTAGAGCAATCAGACAGAAAAAAAGGGGGCATCCAAATAGGGAAAGAGGAAGTAAAACCCTCATTATTTGCAGATGACATGATCTTATATTTAGAAAATTCTGAAATGCCAAAGATATTGCTACTTAATAAATGAGTTCAGCAAATTGGCAGAATACAAGATCAACACACAAAAATCAGTAATGTTTCTTGGCATTAATGTCAAACAATCTGAGGAGGAAATCAGAGGAAAAAATCCAGCTACAATAACAACAAAAAGACTTGAATACCTAGGAATCAATTTAACCAAAGAAGTACAGGACTTATATGCAGAAAACTACAAAACAATGTTAAAGAAATCAGTGAAGACCTAAACAATTGGAAAGACATTCCGTGTTCATGGATTAGAAGACTAAATATTGTGAGATATCAATCCTACCCAAATGATTTATAGATTCAATGCAATATCAATCAAACTTCCAACATTCTACTTTCCAGAAATAGAAAAGGCTATTATCAAATTCATTTGGAAGGGTAAGTGCAAATGATTTGTCAACAACTATTACTATATACTTATTGTTTATGTACGTTTATGTGTCAGCGATATACTCCAATATTTTTTTAAGTTAAAAAAAAAACAAGCAACAAACAAACAAATTTTTTAAAAAAGCAACTCAGGGGAGCCTATGACGCTCAGTGGTTGAGCACAGCTTCCCATATATGAAGTCTCCAGTTCAATCCCCAGCCCTGGTACCTCAAAAACAAACAAACAAAAACCCTAAATCATAGATGCAACCTATGTATGACCCCGCAGTACCACTCCTAGGAATACGCTCAACAGAAATGCCCATGTAAACATGCATAAGAATGCTCATGGGAGCACAATTTATAACAGAGAAAAGTTGAAAATAACCCAAATGTCTATCAACAGTAAATGGATATTAAAAAAAAAACAACAGTAAATGGGTAAATAAATTGTGGTGTCTGCAACAATGAAACAGTATACCCAAGATAAGAGGGAAGAAAAAAACAAACTAAGGCTATAGTCAATGAATAGATGAATGTCACAAATGTAACAGTTGGTGAAAGATGTTATACACACCAAAATATTATACACTGCACGATTCTGTTTGTGTAAAGTTCTAAAATAGGCAAAACTCATCAATAGTGATAGAATTCTAACTAGTGGTTAGACTGGAAGAAGAAAAAGGAAGTTTTGAGGGCTGATGGTAATTTTCTAGTTTTTTATCTGGACAGTGTTTGCACAGGTAGTTTACTTCATAAAAGTGCACAAGGCTATAATCTGCTCTTATGACTTGTGCACTTTTATATGCTATCCTTGAATAATAAAATTTACTAAAAATTAAAAAAAAAGACAGCATGGTATAGGCATCCAAATAGAATTGAGAGTCCAGCCATAAACCCTCACCGCTACAACCAACCAAAGCCCTGTTAATGAGACAAAACAGTCCTTTAACAAATGATGCTGGGAGAACTGGATATCCATAACCAAAAGAATGGAGGAGGACCCCTGTCTCACTCCTTATACAAGAATCAACTCAAAATGGATCAAAGACCTAAATATAAAAGCCAGGACCATAAAACTACTATAAGAAAATGTAGGGAAGCAACTTAAAGAACTTGTGTAGGTGGTGATTTCTTGGCCCGAGCAACAAAAGGAAAAATAGATAAATGGAATCTCCTCAAAATTAAACATTTTTGCACCCCACAGAAATTTGTCAAAGGGGGACAAGGCAGCAAACTCAGTGGGAGAAAATATGTGGCAATCATATATCGGTAAGGATTTAATATCTGTGATATATAAAGAGATGCTACAACTCAACAATAAAAAAAGAGCCCAATTTAAAAATGGACAAAAGACTGGAATAGATATTTGTTCAAAGAAGAAATACAAATGGCAAAAAAAAAAAAACCATGAAAAATGTTTAACTTCACTGGAATTTAGGGAAATGCAAATCAAAGCTACAATGAGATCATTTCACACATGTTAGAATGACTATTATTAAAAAGACAGAGAACTGCAAGTGTTGGAGAGGATGTAGAGAGATAGGAACACTTATTCACTGTTGTTGGGAATGTATAATGGTACAGTCACAGAGAATTGTTTGGCAGTTCCTAAGGAAGTTGAATATAAATTTGCCACATGATCCAACAATACCACTATGCAGAAAAATTGAGATCGGTGACACAAACAGACATCTGCACACCAATGCTCACAACATGTTATTCATGGTTTCAAAAAGTTGGAAACAACCCAGGTGTCCATAAATCGATGAATGGATAAACAAACTGTCCTGCGTTCATAAGATGGAATATTATGCAGCTCGAAGAAGAAATGAAGTCATAAGGCATATGACAACATGGATGAACCTGGAGGACATTATGTTGAGTGAAGCAAGTCAGACACAAAAGGACAAATACTGTATGATTGTGCTACTCTGAACTAAATATATTGTGTAATCTCATGAAGTTAATAACTTGAATATGGGTGACCAGAAAATAGAATAATGTTAGAAAATGAAGTGCTGAGGGTTAACTTGTGCAGAACTGGTAAAAAAGATGTGTTAATCTTTGGAAATGAGTAGAAAAGGTGAAAGCCGAACATAATATTTGTAACTAGCAGTACAATTATGGGGGTATTAAAGTGGTTTAAAGGGACTGTCTAAGGTCATATATGTTACTAAAAGAAAAGCTAAAAAATGTAACATGGAACAGTATAACATAGTAAAATCACATGTGAAATATTAATATGGGTCAAACTGCATATATAAGACCATCTTTCTTTGAAACTGAACACATATGTCAATACAACAAAATATTAATATCAGAAAAACAAGAAACCATACACAAAGTGCTACATATTGTATGATTCCCTTATATAAAATGTAAATACAAATCAATTTATAAAGATGAAACCACATTAGTGGTTATGTAGGGTTGGAGAAGGACTGCTAAGGGATATGGAGTTTTTCTTTTGGGAGTAATGAAATTATTCTAAAATTTTTGTGGTGATGAATGCACAATATTGTGATTATACTAAAAGCCATTGATTATACATTTTGGAAATATCATATGGTATGTGATTATATCTAAATAAAACTGCTTAATAGCTAAATAAACAATTGTGCAAGAAAGCCAGAAATAACAGCTATGTGCAGCAAGGGAAGCATAGAGAGATAGAGAGGTGAAGAATTATCTTGTTTGTCTGCTTTTTATTATTATTGAAATAATGAAAATGCTCTAATAATGATTGAAGTGATGAATGCACAACTATGCAATTACACCAAACACTGATTGTACACTTTGGATGAATTGTATGCTCTATTAATATGTATCAATAAAATTGATTTGTATTTAAAAAAATTATTGGCACCAAGAGAAATAAACATCATTCTCTTAAGAGTAAAAAATTAATTTAAAATGTTTGTTCTGCAAAAACCCTTATTAAGAGAATTAAAAGACAAGCTACAGAATGGAAGAAAATATTTGCAAACATCATTTCAACAAAGAACTTGTTTTCAGAACATATATATATATATTTAGAACTCTCAAAACTCAACAGTGAAAAATTAAACAAACCAATTAGGAAATGGACAAAAGACATGAATAGACACTCCACTGAAAAGGATACACAGATTCACGTGAAAAGATGTTCAACCTAATTAGCCATTGGAGAAATACAAACTAAAATCACAATGAGATATCACTACTCGTCTATCAAAATGGCTAAAATAAAATATAGGGACAACTCCGAATGCTGGTGAGGATATGGAGAGACTGGATTACTCATGAATTACTTGTGGGAATGTGAAATAGTACAGCAATTTTGAGAAAGTTTGGTTGTTTCTTATAAAACTGAACATACAATTACCATATGATCCAGCAGCTGCACTCTTGGGCATTTATCCTAAAGAAATGGAAATTTATATCACACAAATAACTGTACAAGAATATTTATAGCATTTTATTTTTAATAGCCAAAAACTCTAAACCTGCAAATAACCCATAAGTTCAACAAGAAAACAGTTAAACTGTGGAATACACATAACTATTCAGTTGGACAGGCTGCTCCAGGAGCATGACATCGAGCTGTCCCTGATCACGCTGCACTGGTTCCTCACTGCCTTTGCCAGCGTGGTGCACATCAAGCTCCTGCTGCGCATCTGGGACCTGTTCTTCTACGAGGGCTCCCTGGTGCTGTTCCAGACTACGCTGGGCATGCTGCGCCTCAAGGAGGAGGAGCTGATCCAGTCAGAGAACTCAGCCTGCATGTTCAACACGCTGTCCGACATTCCGTCCCAGACAGAGGACGCGGAGCTGCTGCTGGGGGAGGCCGTGCGGCTGGCTGGCTCCCTCACCGACGTGGCCGTGGAGACCCAGCGCCGCAAGCACCTGGCCTACCTCATTGCAGACCAGGGCCAGCTCCTGGGGACCAGCGCCGCCAGCACCCTCTCCCAGGTGGTTCGTCGCAGGACCCAGCGAAGGAAGCCTGGCCTCAGCTCCCTGCTCTTTGGGGAAGACGACCTGGAGGTGCTCAAGGCCAAGAACATCAAGCAGACGGAACTGGTGGCTGACCTCCGGGAAGCGATCCTGCGTGTGGCGCACCACTTCCAGTGCACGGACCCCAAGAACTGTGGTGTGGAGCTGACCCCCGACTACAGCATGGAGAGCCACCAGCGGGATCACGAGAACTATATGGCTTGCTCACGCAGCCACCGGCGCCGGGCCAAGGCCCTGCTGGACTTCGAGCGGCACGACGACGACGAGCTGGGCTTCCGCAAGAACGACATCATCACGGTCATTTCCCAGAAGGACGAGCACTGCTGGGTGGGGGAGCTCAATGGCCTGAGAGGCTGGTTTCCAGCCAAGTTTGTGGAAGTCCTGGATGAGCGGAGCAAAGAGCACCCCATCGCGGGGGACGACTCTGTGACCGAGGGTGTCACGGACCTCGTGCGAGGGACCCTCTGCCCAGCCCTCAAGGCCCTGTTTGAACATGGACTGAAAAAGCCATCCCTGCTGGGGGGCGCCTGCCACCCCTGGCTGTTCACCGAGGAGGCCGCAGGCCGGGAGGTCGAGAGAGGCTTTGACTCGGTTTACTCCCGCCTGGTCCTCTGTAAGACTTACAGGTTGGATGAAGATGGTAAAGTCCTGACCCCAGAGGAGCTGCTCTACCGGGCTGTGCAGTCCGTGAACGTGACCCACGATGCGGCACAAGCACAGATGGACGTCAAGCTCCGCTCTCTCATCTGCGTGGGGCTCAATGAGCAGGTCCTGCACCTGTGGCTGGAGGTGCTCTGCTCCAGCCTGCCGACCGTGGAGAAGTGGTACCAGCCTTGGTCCTTCCTGCGCAGCCCTGGCTGGGTCCAGATCAAGTGCGAACTCCGAGTCCTCTGCTGCTTTGCCTTCAGCCTCTCCCAAGGCTGGGAACTTCCTGCCAAGAGAGAGGAGCAGAAGCAGCCCCTGAAGGAGGGCGTGCAGGACATGCTGGTGAAGCACCACCTCTTCAGCTGGGACATAGACGGGTGACGCTCTGCTATTCAGTACTATTCAGTACTGAAATGGAATGAATTCTTGATATTGATATTAACAAAAATTTGGGTGAATCTCCAAGGAATTCTGCTGAGTGAAAAAAAATCAAATCCCAAAAGATATCATGCTATCCTAGTTCATTTATATAACTTTCTTGAGATGACATAATCATAGAAATGTAGAACAGATAAGTGTTTCCAAAGGTTAGGAATGGCAGGAAGGAAGTGGGTGTGGTTATAAAGGACAAAACAAGAAATCCTTGACCTTTGTGGTGATGGAACTTTTCTATATCTTGATTCTGCTGGTCGATACACAAACCTGTGCATGTGATTAAATTGCAGAGAACTAAATATACACACAGACATGTGTGCACACACGAATGCTAGTAAAACTGGGGAAAGCAAACAAGATCCGTGGACTGGATCAATGTCAATTTTCTGAGGTGAAACTGTGTAACGGGTATGTGGAATCTTTCACTATTATTTTTTATCTGCACTCATCTCAAAATAAAAAGTTTAAAGAACAGTTACTTGGCTAATTCTTTGTGTATATGTAGTCATAGAATTAAGCTCATTTGTTTCAGTTTGATTTCAATTTTAGTGGTTTTCCTCCATTCTATTGCTTTGATTTTATTTTTTTAAATACCTTAGAATATTATCATATTTCAGAGGTTAAAACTATTCTAAAAGGAATATTAAAAGAAATTTCATTTTATTTCCTATCTCTGCATTCTATTTTTCACCCATTCATGGGAAAACAATTTTATTAAATTTGGTTACTCATGCTTCTTTTTGCAAAACTAAGTGAACATGAATAAATTCTTATTTACCCTTCCTTCTTATGCAATAAATATTATACTCTTCATAATCCTTTGCACCTTGTTTGTCTTTTTACTTGATCATAAATCTGTAAATCACCCCATATCAATTAATAAGATATTTTTCATCCATTCTTTTTTTCACAGCAGTATAATGCTCCATAGGTTCTCCAGCCAACTTTTTTAAATTTTGCTTTTCAGGTTCTTTCTAATATTTACTATTACAAATAATGAAGCAATTTTCACATTATTTTAAGGTGCTCAGAGTATATTTTCAGGGTACACCTCTAGAATAAGACTATTGGAAGTTTGAGCTAATGTAATTAGCAACTAGACAAAGTCTCATGCCACTCAATGCCAAGGTTAAGTAATAGTGGAACTAGTGGGAACACTTGCCTTTCTCCTGGTTTGAGTGGCAATCACCTTAGAGTTTCCCCATTTGATAAGATGCTGGCCTCAGGACACATGTATACACATATATATATATACATATATAAACCTACATATAGCTATACATACATGTTTTATATGTGTTTGTATGTATTTATATATTATGTTAAGAAATTTGCATCAATATTATTTTATATTCTTTTATGAAGAATAGGTATAAAATTTTGTTGAAAGACTTTTCAACATCTATAAAGATAATCAGATAATTTTCTCCTTAAAAGTATTAATATAGTGGATTAAATTAATATATTCCTAATATTGAACCATCTTTGAATTCCTTGAATAGTTCCTACTTGGTCATGTTGTACCATTTTCTTAGTGTGGTGTTGAACCTGTTGGCTAACCATTAGGTATAATTATAAAAGTTATACTGGCTTCATATAAATAATTTGGGATTATTTTTCATTTTCAACAATGGAATTATATATATATATACATATATATATTAGTGGAATTATCTGATTTTAAAAGTTTGGTTGAAATACACTTGGAAACAGTCTGTTCTCATTGGAAATGTTTTTTCTAGGTGGAGTATTTCTTTAATGACTTTCTCCACTTTTTTATGTAAAAATATTATGTTTATGCTTTCTTCTCTCCTAAAGTAAATATTGAAAACCATATATACTTTTAAGTTACCTATTTTACCTATTTTTCCAAACTTATTGCATAAAATTGTGCAAAGTGGCTTCATGATTTTTATTGTCATCTATCTCAAAGGTTATTCCTCCCATATGTTCTTTTGTGTTTTTTAACCCTTTTCCCTGACTAGTTTAGCTAGTGGTTTGTCTATTTTGTTTTTTTTCCCAAAGAACCATTATGTTGGCTTATTAACTGGTTTCAAATTTTTATGTTTTCTATTTTAATACTGTTTTTAGTCACTACTTTTCCTTACTTCTTTTGCTTTACTTTGTTGTTGTTTCAAAGCATCCAGATGGGATGGAATTAATGAATTTTTAAAAATTTATTTCTTCCCCCGCCCCCATTGTTTGAGCTAGCTATCTGCTTATTGTATACTTTCTGTGTCTCCTTATCATCTTTTTTCAGGAGGCACTGGGAATTGAACCTGAGACCGTCCATGTGGAAGGGAGGCACCTAATTGCTTGAGCTACATCTCTCCCTGCTTGTTGTGTCTCTTATTGTGTCTCTTCATTGAATCATCTCATTGCACCATGTCATCCACCAGTCTATCATGTCTTGCTTGTCTTCTTTAGGAGGTACTAGGAACCAAACTTGGGACGTACCATGTGGTAGGTGGGCACCCAACAGCTTGAACCACATCCACTTCCCAATTATTTTTATTCTTTTATTTCATTTATATAAGTAGTGAAAGCAAAGATTTGTTTCTATAAAGACAGGTTTTACTGTTTTCCATATTTTCAGAAATGTATCATTGTAATGTTTTCTATTTTCAATTATGTTTTCTATATTCCCCTGACTAAAGTTTTATTTACTAGTAAAGGATTTTTAAAACCCCGAGAAGACCTGAATCTCTGGACTGTCCATGTGACAACAAGGCCCTGAGCCTCAGCAGACTTGCAACTCCTACTGTCTGGGTTATTGGACTTACCCCAGCCAGCTAACAGGGAGGTAAAGAAGGTCAACCACCACACCAGGGAGACAAGAGTGCCTACAACTGCAAGCAAGAGAATTGCAGCCATTATCCAAGTGGAATCTAAGCCCCTCTTGATATAGAGGGGGAGTGGACATAACATCCAGGGGCCACAGGCTGAAGAAATAGAGTATGGATTAGAGTGGACTTACAGATGTTCTACTATGGAACTATTGTGATTAGTAATGGAAGAAATAGTAGCTTTGATGTGGAGAAAGTGGCCACAGTAGCTGCTAAGGGTAGGGAGAGGGAAGAAGAGATATGATGTGGGGGCATTTTCAGGACTTGGCGTTATCCTGGGTGGTACTGCAGGGACAGATGCTGGACACTGTGTGTCCTGCCATGGCCCACTGGGTGGGCTGGGGGAGAGTGTAAACTACCATGTAAACCATTATCCATGTGGTGCAGCAGTGCTTCAAAATGGATTCACCAAATGCAATCAATGAATGTGCCGCAATGATGAAAGAGGTTGTTGATGTGGGAGGAGTGGAATGACCTCATATTTTTTTAATGTAACATTTAAAAAAAAAGGGAAAAAAATTCTGGTTTTATTATTACCTGCACTTTATAAAAAGGAAGCTGAGGCTCAGAGAGGCTAACTTGTGCAACATGCAGAAGTCCACAGCGAGAGGAGGAGTGAAAGGTGAGAGGTGAGAGGACGAAGTGACTGGATAGAATGAGCCAGGTTAAGTTACCAAATGACTGTCTCAGACTTTTGCCATATTACAAGAGAGAAATAAAAGAGGTATATTTTTCTTATGTCCTGATGGAAAGACTTTTTTATATTTTAATTAATTTTATCATTATTTCATTGTTGTCATAGAATATTAGTATTCTTTATACTTTATGAAACTTGATGCTTTTTCATTAATTAATATAAGCTTGATTTTTGACAGTGTTACATGTGATCTTTAGAAAAGAAAGTATATCCTATATAATTAAGATATAAAGTTTGGCATATAGCCATAGGAACGATCTTGTATTGCTACTTAGGTCTTCTGTATCCCATTGTATTTTTGGTCTTCTTGATCTTTTTTGAACTGAGTGGATTGTTAAAGTGTCCAATTATTATTACGCTTCTGTTTCTATTTTTTCTTGAATTTCTTGTTATTTCTGCTTTGTTAAGGCAATTGTTATATTACTAATGTGTTGATATTTGTAATTACGATAAATTCACTGTGAATTGTGACTTAAAATATTTCAAAGTACCCTTATTTGTTATGATTAAAGCTTTATGGCAGGAATTGGAAAACTTTCTGTAACAGGGTAGAGAGTAAATATGCTAGACTTTGCATGCCTTATGGTCTCTGTTGCAACTATTTAGCTCAATAGTTCCAATTCCCAATGTTCAACTAAAGAATTTAAAACCACAGACTACTGACAGAAAAAAACTTTTTGCATCTTAAAACATATTTTTACAGATACTCAGAAAACTTGATGGAAGCTTCTTATATTACCTATTGCTCATCATATATCTTTAATGAAACCCTGGCATGCTTTTCTCTATGTTCTATATTAATTGACCTAAATTAAATGTGTTTTTATGTAAGTGAAAAATCAGATTAATACCTTTGACACATCACCTAATACATATAATTTAGAGGAAAGGAGGAAATTTAGAGAGCATTAATGACTCAAGGTGCAAATCTTGAGGTGAAAGATATTTGCTTAAAATTAACATTTAAGTAAGGGTAGGAAGATAATAAAACACTCTTTAAGTACTGCTAGTGGTTTTACAGTTCATGTTTCTTACCCTTTCAGCAATTATGACTTCCTTTGGTGGTCACTTTTTTCTGTTCTCCAACTAAATAAATATTGATCAAAAATATTCAGCTTCCTAACTTTTTTTACTGCTTTTCCTATTCCAAATGAAAACTGCTACAAAATTTAATCAACCACTTTAAAAAAGAAAATAGGAATTTGGTAAACATCCTTTCTTCTTATTTCAAATTAATCAACTTCAACAGCCTTCATTTAGTTCAGAGTCAGGAAATTACAATGAACACTGTGCAGGGTGCCAAAATCAGACACGCTAATACTATTCAGTTGTAATCTGAAAAGGCAAGAAATTGCCAGCTATCCCAATATTCTCCTGGCACAGGCCTGGAATGGAATAATCTAACTGCTCCAAAACAGCCCAGGGTGAATGGAACTGTCTTTTATGAGTAAAAAATCTCCACGGTATAGGCCAAACCCAACCAAGTCTAAATTCAGTTTATCCATTCTCAAGGTAGTAAATACTGCACCGGGTAGTCCCCATATATTCCATGACATAATCCTATATATCTCAGTAATATTTAGCATCTAAGATCAGGATAGCAAATAAATTTAATTTTTCATGCCAACTCTATTGATTGGTTGTGGCTGCCTGGAGCAACTTTTCAAGAATATTCTAAGGCAACATCCAGACTCAGAGGAATAGAGTGACAAGATGGGTTAGCAATGTGTGCCATGGATTCAGGAGGAGGAAATGGCAACCTAAGTGTTTCATATTACTTATCTTGATTAAAGGATTTAAGAAAAAAAGTAACTGAAATACCTTGCCCAGAAGTATATAAGCCAACTAAAATCTGAAGTGTGACATGAATTGTTTAATTCTACTAATTTGCACCCCATCTCTCCTTAACTGAAGAATTTTCCATCTCTATTGACCTTTCCCTTTTATGTGTTTCTCCCTTTCATCTTTTTATTTCTAATTTCTCCTTTCATTTACAATAAAATATAATTTTTATTTTAATAAAAAGATTTTTATTCTAAAAATTTCATATAATCAACTTATAGACTCTTCTTCTAAACACAACAAGAAATCAAAGAGTTTCCAAATGTAGGAAGTGGATGTGGCTCAAGCAGTTGGGTGTCCACCTACCACATGAGAGGTCCCACGTTCGGTTCCCAGTGCCTCCTAAAGAAGACAAGCAAGACAGTAAGTTGATGCAACAAGATGATGCAGTAAGCTGACACAACAAGACAACCAGTGAGATGATACAACAAGATGACACAACGAGATGATGCAACTAAGAGACAGAGAGGAAACACAATGAGGGACACAACAAGCAGGGAGCAGAGATGATCAAAGTTATTGGGTGCCTCCCTCCCACATGGGAGGTCCTGGGTTCAGTTCCCAGTGACTCCTAAAAAGAAGACAGAGAGCAGACTGCAAACACAAGTAATGAGGGGAGAGGGAGAAATAAATAAAATAAATCTTTAAAAATAATAACAAGTTTCTAAACAAAAAACAAGAAGTTGTGTTTCTACTTGTATGTAGCAAATTTTATTTTGTTTAACAGATTAATTCACCTTTCATTGCATACCTGAAGGTACTAGAAGTTCACTGAAGAGTGCCATGTGCTGGCAGGTCAGGAAAGTTTTTTTAAAAAAAAGCTTTTTGATTGAGGAGTTCAATCCATTAACATTCAATGTTATTACTATAGAGGCATTACTTACTTCATCTTTTTAATCCCTTGGCTTTCCATTGTCATATCTGACTATTGTCTGTTCTTTTACCCTTTAAGTTACCCTTACTAATAATCTTCATTTCTAACTCTTCTCCAAATCTCCTGCCCTTGTTTTTTCCTTTCAAGGAAAGGATTTTTAGATCTATTGTAAATCTGGTCTTTAGTAACCTACTCTCTCAGGTTTTGTCTGTCTGTGAAGACTTTAAATTCATTTAAGTAAGGGTAGGAGGATAATAAAACACTCTTTAAGGACTGCTAGTGGTTTTACAGTTCATGTTTTTTACCCTTTCAGCAATTATGACTTCCTTTGGTTATCACTTTTTTCTGTTCTCCAACTAAATAAATATTGATAAAAAATATTCAGCTTCCTAACTTTTTTTACTGCTTTTCCTATTCCAAATGGATAATAATTCCTAACAGAATCCATCAGCACATTAAAATAATTATACACCATGATCGAGTGAGTTTTATCAAGGTATGCAATGGTGGTTCCTCACAAGAAAATCAATCAGTGTAATGCACCACATTAATAAAATGAAGAAGAAAAAAAATCACATGATCATCTTGATTGAGACAGAAAAGGCATTTGACAAAGCACAACATCCTTTCTAGATAAAAATAGTACAAAAAAATAGGAAGAGAGTGAAACTTTCTCAAAATGGTAAAGTGTATATATGAAAAACCCACAGCTAGCATTGTACTCAATGCTGAAAGACTGAAAGCTTCCCCACTGCAATTAGGAATAAGACAAAGATGCCCACTGTCATCACTGTAATTCAGTATTGTTCAAAAAGTACTAGCTAAGAAATTAGGCAATAAAAATAAATAAAAGGCACAAAAATAGGCAAAAAAGAGATAAAACTTACACAGTTTTCTGATAATATGATCCTATATCTAGAAAATATGAAAAAAAATCCATATAAGTTACTAGAACTAATAACAAGTTCAGCTAAATGGCAGGATACAAGAGTAATATGCAAAAGTCATTAGCATTTCTATACATTACTAATGAGCAACCTGGGGAGGAGGTTAGGGAAAAATTCCATTTACAATAATAACTAAAGGAATCAAATATTTAGGAATAAATGTAACCACGGACATAAAGAACCTGTAATCATAAAACTATAAACATTGCTAAAAGAAACCAAGGAAGGCCTAAATAAATGGAAGTACATTCTTTGCTTATGCATTAGAAGACTAAATATCATTAAGATGTCAATTCTACCCAAATTGATTTACATATGCAACACAATCCCAATAAAAATCCCAAAAGCGCTTTTTTTTTTTTTGCAGAAATAGAAATGTCTATCATCAAATTTATTTGAAAGGGGAAGGGACACTGTGCACACAACAATGCTTTTAAAAGAAGAATGAAGTCAGAAGACTCTCATTTTTTTACTTTAAAACATAATACTTAGCCGCAGTAGCAAAACAGCATGGTATTGGCATAAAGATAGACATATTGAACAATTGAATCCAATTGAGAGTTCAGAAATAGACCCACACTTCTAGGGTCCAGTGATTTTTTACAAGGCTGTCAAACCCTCCCAGGTGGGTGAGAACAGTCTGTTCAAAATATGGTGCTGGGATAACTGGATATCCATAGCCAAGAGAAAGAAAGAGGATCCTAACTCATGCCTTACACAAAAATTAACTCAAACAACAAAGAACACAAGCAACCCTTTCAGAAAAAAAAATGGGCAAAAGACCTGAATAGACATTTTTCCAAAGAGGAAATACAAAGGGCCAAAAAGCACACAAAGAGATGTTCAACAGCACTAGCTATTAGGGAAATACAGATCAAAACTACAATGAGATATGATTTCACACTTTATGAAACAGCCAATATTAAAAAGGAGAAAATTAAAGTGCTGGAGAGGATGTGGAGAAATAAGAACACTCTTTCACTATTGGTGGAAATGTAGAATACCTCAGCCTCTATGGAAGACAGTTTGGAATTTTCTCAGGAAGTTAAATGTGGATCTGCTATATGACCTGGCCCTTTCTAAGGGCTTGTCCAATGGCCAAGTTCTCAGCTCCACTCTCATCAAGCATTGGGGTGACCACCTAATTCTAGGTCCCACTCTATGAGAATACTGGAGTGACAGACTCTTCCCAATTTCTGGGGTATATGTTCAACCCCCCTGAAACAATGGGGTGACAGCCAAACTCTTTCTAAACCCCAGGGAAATGAGCCCCACCCCTTCTGAAATCTAAGGTGATAAAACTCTTTCTGAACAACAGGGTGGAAGGCCCACCCTTTCCAAACTCTGGAGCACACTCACCCTTTTCACACACAAGGGTGGGTTCATTCTCTGGGCCCAAAATGATATCTCTTCAGTCTAGATTGCAGCTTCCATGGTTCTGCCTTTGAAATCATTTTTCCTTCAATCTGTCCCCTTTTTGTCTTTTTTAGTACAGGCTGTCAGTAGTTCCGTTCATACAGATCATGTGAAAACTTGGTTTCACATGCAGGAAGCAGGGGTCCAAGCCATCAGACAATAAGAATTTCTACCAGTCATTCCTGGATAACTGCATTTCCAATTTTGAGTTGCAATGAAATGGCTGGCTAGTTCCATGAACACTGAAGTCCTCATATGGGGGACTATTCTCTGGAGACTTGTTTTCTGGAAACTCACAATTTCCCAAACCATCAATTTCTGGTTTCTTTGTGCCCAGAAGTTCAGTTCTCAGCTTATCCCATTCTTCTCACATTTTACTATAAGCTGCAAGGAAAAATCAGGCTGAACTTTCCACATTTATTTTGGAAATCTCCCCAGCTAAATATTCAAGCTCATCACTTTCAAATTCTGCCTTCCATCCAACGTCAGAACACAATTTTGCCAAGTTCTTTGCTATTTTAAAATAAGGATTGCCTTTCTTTCAGTGTGTAATGACACATTCATCATTTCTGACTAAGACTCATCAGAAGTAACTTTAGCACCCATATTCTACGAGCAGTCTCTTCAAAGCAATCTAGGCCTTTTTGATCAAGCATCTCACAATTCTTCCTGAATTGTCACCTTGCCCATTTTAAAAGCCCTTTCATAACATTTTTGGCATTTGCATAACAGTACTCCACACTCCTGGTACCAATTTCTGTTTGGTTTGCCAAGATCTACTGAGGCAATATACCATAAATGGTTTGTCTTTTACAATGGGGATTTATTAACTTAAAAGCTTACAGTTCTGAGGCTATGAAAGTGTCCAGATCAAAGCATCATCAAGAGATGCTTCCTCCCTGACTGCAGCTGTGGACATTCAGGTACATGGAGGCATCTGCTGGTCTCTGCCTTCTCCTCTCGCCTTGCTGCTTTCTACTTCAGGCATCCTCTCTCCTGGGTTCCATTGATTTCAGCATCTTGCTCTTGTGGTATTCTTTCTGTTCCTGTGGCTTTCTCTTCCTATTACTGCAGCTTATAAAGGACTGCAGTATGAAGATTAAGACCCACCCTGGGTCATGCCCTACTAAAGTGATCTGATCAAAAATAGGTTCGCTTAACTGAATCTAATAAAAATTTCCTGTCGACAATAAGTTTACATTCACAGGAATGGATTAGCTTAAGGACATAAATTTCTGGGGTCCACAAAAGACTCAAACTACCACAAAAGGGAATATCCCTAACTCATTCTATGAGGCCAACATCACCCTAATACGAAAGCCAAATAAATATACCACAAGAAAAAAAAATTATAGATAATATGCCTTATGAATATAGATGCAGAAAAGTGACCAACAAAATGGTAGCAAACCAAAACTACACATAAAAAGATTTATCCCACACATGCAAGGGTTGTTCAACATAAGAAAATCAATTAGTATAATATTCCACATTAAAAGAATGAAGGGGAAAAAACTAAATGATCATTTCAATTTATGTAGAAAAGGTATTTGACCAAATTCAACAATCTTTATTGAAAACACTTTGTACACTAGGAATAGAGGTAAACTTCTTCAGCATAATAAAGGACCTATATGAAAAAATCGACAGTAAATATCATACTCAATGGTGAAAGACTGAAAGATTTCCATCTAAGATTAAGAACGAAACAAGGATGCTGAATGTCATCACTGTTATTCAATACCATAGTGAAAGTTCTGGCCAGAATAATTAGGCAATTAAAAGAAACAAAAGGCATCCAAATTGGAAAGCAAAAATTTCCTTATTTGCAGAGGACATGATCCTATGTATAAAAAATCCAGAAAAATGTACAAGAAAATTTCTAGACCTAAACAAATGAATTCGGAAAAGCGTTTGGGTTCATGATCAACATACAAAAATCACTAGTGTTTCTATACACTAGAAATGAACAATCTGAAAAGGAAATCAAGAAAAAATTCCATTTACAATCACAACTAAAAGAATCAAATACCTAGGAAGAAATTTAATCAAGATGGAAAGGACTTATACATGGAAAACTATGAAACATTACTGAAACAAATTTTTAAAAAACTTAAATAAATGGAAAGAAATTCTGTGCTCATGAATTAGAAGACTAAACGTTATCAAGATGTCGATTCTACCCAAAGAAGTTTACAGATTCAACACAATCCCAATCAAAATTCCAACAGACTTCTTTGTATAAATGGAAAATCTAACCATCAAATTTGTTTGGAACGTAGGGCCCTGAATAGCCAAAACCTTCTTTAAAAAGAAGAATGAAGTTGGAGGCATCATACTTGCCAATTTTTAAACTTATCATAAAGTTACAGTGTTTAAAACAACATGATATTAGCATAAGAACAATATAGACCAATAGAATCAAGCAAAGTTCAGAAATATGCCCACACACTTATGACCAATTGATTTTGACAAGGGTGCCAAGTCCACGCAATTAGGAAGAATACTCTCTACAACAAATGATGCTGAGAAATTAGATATCCATACACAAAAAGAATGAAACAGTTCAACATAAGAAAATCAGTTCATGTAATAAACTATTACACACCAAATAAAAAATTAACTCAAAATTTATCAAACACCTATATAAAAGGAGTGAAATTGTAAAACTCCTAGGAAAAAAATGTTGGAACTCATCTTCAGTAACTTGTACTAGGCAATGATTTCTTAGCCTTTACACCCAAAGCATGAGCAACAAAAGGAAAAATAGACAAGTGGAAACTCATCAAAATTAAAATCTTTGTGCATCAAAGGACATCATCATGAAAGGAAAGAGACAACCTACAAAATGGGAGAAAATATTTGGACACCATTTATCTTATAAGGATATAATATCCAGAATCTCTAATTAAATCTTATAACTCAATAACAAAAAGATAAGAAACCCAATCAATAAATTGGAAAAAGACTTGCACAAACATTTCTCCAAAGAAAATAAACAAATGGACAAAAGCACATACACAATATCTTGAGCTATTAGGGAAATGCAAATCAAAACCACCGTGAGATACCCATTTACATACACTAGAATGGCTAATATTTTGTTTTTAAAAAAAGGAAAATTACAAGTGTATAAGATGTGGAGAACTAAGAAATTCATTCATTGTTGGTGAAAATGAAAATTGAAAATTGGTGTAGTCAATGTGGAAAACTGTTTGGCAGTTCCTCAGAAAGTTAACTCTAGAATTAATATAAGACCTGGCAATTCCACTTCCAGATATATACCCAAAACTATTGAAAGCAGAGACTAGAAAATATATTTTCACTCTGATGTTCATAGGGCCATATTCACAATTGCCAAAAGGAAATAACCCAAGTGTCCATAAACATATAAATGGATAAGCAAAATGTGCTGTATACACACAATGGAATATTATTTAGTTGTAAAAAGGAGGGAATTTCTGATACATGTGACAACATGATTGAAACTTGAGGACAGCATATTGAGTGAAATAAGCCAGACACAAAAGTACAAATATTGTGTGTTCTCACTGATATGAAATAATTAGAATAAACAAATATGGAGAGTCAAAAATTAGAATACAGGTTACCAGGTGCTAGGGATATGTGAATGTAATTAAAACTATTGAATTATATATCTTAATGTGATTAAAAGGCGAAATTTTTTTTTTTTTTGCTGGTAAATCTTTTTTTTTAATTCATTTTTTTAAAATATTACATTAAAAAAATATGAGGTCCCCTTCAACCCCACCGCCCCCACCCCACCACTCCCCCCACAGCAACACTCTCTCCCATCATCATGACATATCCATTGCATTTGGTAAGTATATCTCTGGGCATCGCTGCACCTCATGGTCAATGGTCCACATCATAGCCCATACTCTCCCACGTTCCATCCAGTGGGCCATGGGAGGACATACAATGTCTGGTAATTGTCCCTGAAACACCACCCAGGACAACTCCAAGTCCCAAAAACGCCTCCACATCTCATCTCTTCCTCCCATTCCCCGCACCCATCAGCCACCATGGCCACTTTTTCCACACCAATGCCACATTTTCTCTGTGGACCTTGGATTGGTTGTGTCCATTGCACATCTATGTCAAGAGGAGGCTTAGATTCCACATGGATACTGGATGCAATCCTCCTGCTTTCAGTTGTAGGCACTCTAGGCTCCATGGTGTGGTGGTTGACATTCTTCAACTCCATGTTAGCTGAGTGGGGTAAATCCAATAAATCAGAGTGTAGGAGTTGAAGTCTGTTGAGGCTCAGGGCCTGGCTATCATATTGTCAGTCCAGAGATTCAAATCCCCTAGATATATCTTAAACCCCAGCACCAACTACAATTCCAGTAAAGTAGCATAAAAGCCTTGTGAAAAGAGATCCCATCTGTGTCCAGCTCCATCACGCAGAAACACCAGCTCCAAAGAAGGGCCAACTGACATGGCAGTGAACCCCATCTGCCATGACCATAGAAACTGTGGGTCTCTTTAGCCCTCAAAAGAACCAATACCTGGGGTTGTATCTACTTTATCTGTCTCTGAAACTCTGCTCAGGTGTGCATAAGGGCAATCCCTCTGACATCCTCCATACTCTTTTTTAGAGACTCATAGCCATATAAACTCATTTCTCCTTTCCATTTCCCCCTTAATTTAGGTCAAACAGCATTTTTAACTCCTGTTATTATATGTAGAAAGGGATATTCTGCTGGTCCGCGTTGAACCTTTAATTCAAGGTCATTTTCTAGTTGCATCATCAGTTGGTACTTGGTAGTGATCCCTCGGTGCCAGGGAGGCTCATCCCCGGATGTCATGTTCCACGCTGGGGGGAAGGCATTGCATTTACATGCTGAGTTTGGCTTCAAGACTGGCCACATTTGAGTAACATGAAGGCTGTCAGGAGGAAACTCCCAGGCACAGTGCTGCTCTAGGCCTTGTTCTTATTTCAGGCATATAGGCTCACAAGCATAGTCATTAGTATCAGGGGCTCACTGTTGGACCCTCATTCCTTCCTCGTCCTTACCGTTGCACCTGGGGGACTGCCGCTGCTCCCCTAGGGACCACGACAGAGCACCCCCGTCCATGGAACCCAGTACCCCCCCAGCTGTTGTTTTTAATTGTTGCCACTATGAGTATATCCAAACAGTACCATGCACCCTGGACATATGCCCTGTGTAACTCCCTGTCAACCATATATCACCTGTCAATAACATCCTATACCAGTATTCCTCCGCTGCCATTGTTGAACCACTCTGTGATCCAAAACTTCCTGAAAAGTGAAGCCCAATATAATATCAGGATCCCTTACTAGTAAAATGGAATATAGCGATGGGTTTAAAGGTTAGATATAGAATACGTATTGATTTGGAAAAATTCTACTTCCTTTTTCTTTTCTTTTTTCCTAATTATTGAGCTTCTCTTCACAAGAGCCCTAGATCACAGTAATTCATATATACAATATACAGTACTCCCACACATCCATCATAAAACCTTTTCCCTTCCACAGCAATATTCTTATAACTTATTCATATCATATTTACTTAAACTGATGTACAGACTCTGAGACAATAGCTTTCAAACAAGGTGACATCTGTGCTTACATTGTGGTCCATACTTTAGGATATACAGTTTTCTAAATTTTTAGTTATCCTATGTTTTACATTATGGTTTACATTATTAGTCTGTCATCCCCTATATGTTTATGGTGTAATATTACATGTTTTATATCCATCCTTGTGTACTCTCGCAAAACTCCTCTCTTACCCCCACATTTACCTTGGTTCCATCCATTTAACACCCATTTTCCCCTCCCCTTGGGGCCCACAGCGACAGCCAATCTCCATTTCCCGAGGAGTAAAAGGGGAAAAGGGGAAATTTTAGGTTTTCTATATGTTACTAAGATATAAATTTTTTAGAAAGTCAATTTTCATTGCAAAAAGAAAAGAATGAATGTTATAAAGGAGAAAGTTTTAACAAATCTTTGCACCACTTTAAGCACTTTTCAAAAGTCTTCTCTGAAATCTAACTACCAATTTACTAAATATTAATTGTTTTCTTAATGGAGGAGTGAATTTTAAAAATTCACTCAGGATTAGACAGAATTTGTTTAGCAATTATCCTTCAACCATTAGGAAAAAGCCAACCAAGGTTATGAAATAAAAATATAGGGAGAGTCTTTATATTTAATGACATCCCTGAGTAATTGAACCTACACAGAAATTTTCCTCTGAATTCTTGTTATATGACAAAAATAAACCCACATTTTAAGCTGCTCTTATCAACGTATTTTGTTTCTTGCAGTCAAAAGAAATTCTGAAGGATACACATGGAAAAGATGAAAAATTGGATAGTGAAAAAAAAGGGTTTAAATTTAGAAAACCTTCTTGGAGGAAAAATGCATGTGAAGAAAACAATCTATGCTACATATCATAATCAAGTTGCCAAGAGGAACCAAAGGCAAAGAGATTACTAAAGTTAATGAAGATCTCATTCAGTGAACTGCCATTTTTAACAAAGAGCACTTGACCTTCATGAGACAATATCTTCAAAGATTTTAAGCATTTATAAACCACTCAGATAAATTCCCTTTCAAAAGAAACTGTTCTTATATTGGAAGATCTCATTCATGAAACAGAATTGAAAGAGCACTTCAGGGCAGTCTACCAGGATGGAAAATCTACAAGGTAAGTCTTTGGATGGGCCAGAGATTATGGCAGCAATGTTTTTTAATGGCAGGAGGAAAATGATACAAAATATCCAAGCTATATATCTAACAGGGAAATCTCCTTAGAGTTAAAAAAAAATTTGTAATGCTTTTATAGGGCCTAAAGATTTCTAACATAGTTGAGAATTGTTCAAATCCCTCCTTTATTAAAAGAAGAAAATCTAAAGCTCTCCAATCAGGATACGAGAAAGTGCTATGAAATAAATCTTTTGATAGTGTATTAGCAAAAACTTTAACACTATTCTTTATTACCACTACACAATTCCATGGAAGACAGATATTTAACCTCACTAGGCCTCAAGTTCATAATCTGTAAAAGGGGGAAAGGGGTTAAATTAGATAATACCTAAGACCTACTGCAACTTTAAAATTCTAAAGTATTATTTTTACTATTGAAATAATGAAAATGCTCTAATAATGATTGAAGTGATGAATGCACAACTATGCGATTATACCAAATACCATAGATTATACACTTTGGGTAAATGGTATGCTTCATTAATATGCATCAATGAAATTGATTTGTTTTTAAAAATTCTGAAGTGTGTTCTTATTACATAAGTAATAATATTCATTAGAAAAAAATTATGAACACAAAGTAGCAAACATGAGTCCTGCAAAAACAAAAACAAAGTAGAAAATAAGAGTCTTGCCAAAATCAAGACTGTCTTATTTGATGCTTCTTTCCAAAACAATGAGACAGAGGTTTCAGGACATCAAGAGACAGCTTATCTATTCATCTATTTTGTACCAAGTCTGTCGTAGGAATAGGCCAGATATTACCTAAACCATTTCATAACCGTCTGCTGGTGAGACTTTCTTTTTCAAAAATATAAACTGTCTAGATCCTTTCCTAGGGCAAATACTTAAGCAAAGAGGGGAGAGGGGGGGCATCTCATGACCAAGATTTGTGGACACAACCTGGCATCTGCTTTAAATGAGACAAGGATTCCGACCCAATCTCAACTTGTTTTGCTCAGCTCCATTGAGGCACTGATTTTTTTGCTCCCTAATAGAAACATTAAAAAAAACATAAACCATACTTCCACAGAGAGTTCTCACATAGATTTTTTTCAGACGCTATATGTGTGGTACTACTGTGGTACTGAGCTTAAAAAAGCTAATGTCAATTCTTTGGTCACATTTTTTCCCAGAAGAAGATAAATTTGTCACATGCTAAGGTCAAAAATCTTCCCACACTATAACCCATTTAGTATAAGTGTCTTCTGGGGCAGCTGCACTGTAATTGTTTATTTGTTTATTTGTGGGGTTTTTTTTTTGTCATTTAATTTACCATAAACATCTTTCCATGTTATTAAATATATATTATGATTTTTTTCTTAAGGAGAAATAGTTTTCTTGTTGTTTTCTAATTATAAATGTAATATATCCTCCACTATTTATTAGCTATGTGATCCTGGATAATTTATTTAAAATCAAAGCCTATATTTTCTCATCAATAAAATGAGAATGGTGTAATTCATATCCTTTGTTGTGAAAATTAAAGGAGAAAAATGAATGTAAATGATTTGGCACAATGCCTAATGCATATTATGGTATTATAAGAATCAGGGATTCTTTTTTTAATTCAAACAGAAGAGAAAATTCTAAAATAAAATTATTGAAAATAATCTACAATCCTGTGCCCTCTGTTAATGTTTTTGTCATTTTCTTTCTGTCTTTTTAGACTTTTTCTAGGTATATATGTGCACATAAGTGCACATAGACACAAACTCACATAGTCACCATTTTATTTCCAATGCCTAACAGGGTTAAATAAATATTGATGGAATGTTAAAAAAAGAAATAAAGGAATTAATTAGTAAAAAAAGTAGTCTCATGAAAAATCTCTATCATATTCAGCCCCAGCCAATCAAGCATTTATTTCATACGATGTTTGACCCATAAAAAATTCAGTACAAAAATAATTTGAATATCCTTTAACAATTCATTATGACACACTTTAACTTTTAATTTTAAAAAATGTATTTGTGGGCATATATAAGTTTGAATGATCTGCCTGCAAATAAATGAAAACATAATCCAAATTACCTTCAACAATGAGGGTATAGTCAGAGTAGTGAATGTTTGTTATGGTAGGACAATTTGTGCATGTAATACCATTGAATTGTATACTTGTAAGTATACAAAATAGGGAATTTTTAGTCATATAAATGTTGCCACAATAAAAGGTTTAAAGAAACAAAAGAATAATAATAGGAATATATTATTTCTTCTCATAACTAGAAATCCAGAGACAGGGTGCTTTTCAAGTTTGACTTGACCCAGGATCTTGAGCTCCATTTGTTTTGGCTTTGACTTCTTCCAGGTTTTAGATTCATCTCCATGTTAATAACAAGATGACTTCAGCAGTTCCTTGTACCACATTCACACATAAGAATGGCACAAGGAAAAATGATAGTTCAGCCACATGTGTTAATGGGTATTAGACTTACCTTCCTGCAGCAAACAGTAATAAAGCAGATGTTTTCAGGCATTGAACCAAAGGAAACATGTGGCTGTGATCTTTAAGAGAAGGGAAGCACATATAACAACTCTATGTCCACTCTGGATTTCATTCTGGCACATTTTCAAAGTGCCTTTCTGAGAGAAATAGAGAATATCAGTCTTACTGGGTATAGAATATAAATATTGAGTTTGGGGTTCCTAAGATGGTAGGAATTTGCTAGACAGGATACCAGAGAGGTAGGGACCTGTGAAGAGAAGGAAACACATAGGAATTCTCTTGAGTCTTTGGCTAGATCCTCAGTTACATATACACAGAGCGGAACTCTTCAGTATCTGACAGTAGTCAACTTCTGTGGGTCTGTAAGCCAAATGGAGACTCCATCACTCCATCACACAATGCTGGGAACCTGATCACGTATAAACCTCACAGAACTTTCCAGGCATTCAGTATTCTTTCAACAATTTCCTTATGTGACCTGAGAAAGGCCACAATTAGGGAGTAGGCCATATCTAACCATAAGGTAGAGGCTACAATAGACTCCCACAATCAAAACTGAAAACAATGTTTCAACAGAATCAAACTGAATCGTCAGTAAATTAACTTCCTGTCAAAACAAAATTCAACACACTGTAAAGAAGGACAACATAATGTAGACTTTCAAGAACATGACATCCATAATGCACTGTACACTGCAAAAAGTACTACGCACACAAAGAAGAAGGAAAAACTGATTCATAACCAGAAGAAAAATAAATGGTCACAAAGATATTGAAATTAGCAGGAAATGAATTTTAAAATATCTATCATAATGCCTCTATAACATGAGAACTTTTTAATGCTTGCTACTTTTTCTATTGAAGAGTAGAAAAGAGATTCACTTCAATTTTCAATTCCAAAAATGTAAAAGCAAGTGTTATAATTTTATGTCATCACTGCTGGTTACCCTAGAGAGGGGAACAGGTTTCCTTAGGAAGGGAGAAATAAAAACTATATTATGTCCATGAAACCTGACTAAGGATGAACTTCATTTTGCCTGCCTTATCCAATATGGTTATGTTGGAGGCCAGTGGTCGAGGGTGGAGGATGGGTCAGTTTTGGTGAGCCTGATTCTTTGGAAGATAATCTGAGGGAACATAATGAAACAGTCATTTATTTTATGTCAAGGCTTAATTCCTGAACCAGTCAGGATTCAATCAGAAAAACAGAATCCATTCTAAGTGTTTCAAGCAAGAGGATGCTACATACAGCAAACTGAATGATTATAAAATCAGTAGAAGAACTGGTGAATAGGGGTTGGATAAAGTTAGCACTAATTCTCAGAGTCACCAACAGATTTCAGAAACATAGGAATTTATAGAAATTGCAGGATATAGCTGCCATTGACACAGCTGCTCTCAGCACCAAGGCAAGTATTTTCAAGTAAATGTCTACAATAATAGTTAGAGACTTCAATACAACACTCTCAGCATGGGATAGAGCATCTGGACAGAGGATAAATAAGGAAACAGAGAGCTTGAATAATATGATAAATGAACTAGACCTAACAGACATACATAGAACATTGCATGCCAAAACAGCAGGATATACATCTTTCTAGGGGGTTCATGGAAATTTCTCCAGGATAGACCATATGTTGGATCACAAACCAGATATCAATAAATTTAAAAAGATTGAAATTATATAAAACACTTTCTCTGATCATAATGGAATGAAGCTGGAAATCAATGATAAGCAGAAAAAGTGAAAATTCATGAAGACATGGAGCTTAAACAACACACTCTTGAACAATCAGTGGATCAAAAATAGACCTTGAATAAAAGGGGGAAATGGTAGAGACAAATGAGTTTATATGGCTAAGAGACTTCAAAATGAGTTGGGAGGTCATCACGGGGTCACGCTTATGCATGCCTTAGCAGGATCCCAGAGATAGCCAAAGTAGATACAACCCCAAGTCCTAGTGCTCCTTGAGGGCTACGGAGACATAGTGGGCCCTACTTTGGAATTTGTGCTCCTGAGTGTGATAGAGTTGGACTCAGATGTGACCTCTCTACACATGCCTCTTCTGTCGCTTTTACTGAACCTGTGGTTGGTGCTGGGGTTGGTGTATGCTCAGGAGACTTGAATCTCTGGACTGTCTATGTGCCAGCTGGACCCTGAGCCTCTACAGAGTTGCAACATCTACTCTCCAGTTCATTGGATGTACCCAGGTCAGCTGATGGGAGGTTGAGAATTCCCAACCAACACTAGGGAACCGAGAGCGCCTACAACTTCAAGCAGCAGAATCATATCCATCAGCCATGTGGGATCTAAGCCCCATCTCAATTTAGAGGTGGAGTGGACATCGCCATCCCAGCATCCATAAGATGGAGGAATATAATATGGATTGGAGTGGACTTGCTGGTATTCTAGTATAGAACTGTTCTGACTCTAGCAATGGAAGAAATTGTACCATTGATTTGGAGATGGTGGCCACGGGAGTTGCTGAGGGCAGGGAGAGGGAGGAAGAGGTATGATATGAAGCATTCTGGGGACTTGGAGTTGTCCTGAATGATATTGCAGGGACAGATGCAGGACATTGTTTATCCTGCCATAACCCATTGGATGGACTGGGGGAGAGTGTGAACTACAATGTAAACTATTTTCCATGCGGTGTGGCAGTGCTCCAGGGTGTATTCACCAAATGCATTGAATGTGTCTCACTGATGAAAGGGGATGTTGATGTGGGTGGGGAGGGGGGGATATGAGAACCTCTTATGTTTTTTAAGGTAACATTTTATATGATCTATTTATCTTTTTAAAAAAAGACAATAAAAAACAAAAACAGGGAAGCAGATTTGGCCCGACGGATAAGGTGTCCGCCTACCACATGGGAGGTCCAGGGTTCAAACCCTGGGCCTCCTGACCGTGTGATGAGCTGGCCCAATCGCAGTGCTGATGCGCTCAAGGAGTGCCCTGCCACACAGGGGTGTCCCCCACGTAGGGGAGCTCCACATGCAAGGAGTGCACCCCATAAGAAGAGCTGCCCAGAGCGAAAAAAGTGCAGCCTGCCCAGGAATGGCACTGCTCACACAGAGAGCTGACGCAGTAAGATGATGCAACAAAATGAGACACAGATTCCAGGTGCCGCTGACAAGAATACAAGCAGACACAGAAGAACACACAGAGAATGGACACAGAGAGCAGACAACTGTAGGTGGTGGGTGTGGGGTCGGGAAGGGGAGAGAAATAAATAAAAAATAAATCTTTTTTTAAAAAAACTACAATGAGATATGATTTCATACCTTATGGAATGGCCAATATTAAAAAGCAGAAAACTACAATTTCTACAAAGGATGTGGAGAAATAGGAATACTCTTTCATTATTGGTGGAAATGTAAAATGGTGCAGCCTCTGTGGCAGACAGTTTGGTGGTTCCGCAGGAAACTAAATTTAATAGAACTGCCATATGATTCTGCAATCCTGCTACTCTGAATATATTCAGAAGAACTGAAAGCAAGTATACAAACTGACATTTGCACACTGATGTTCATAGTGCCATTATTCATAATTGCTAAAAGATGGAAGCAACCCAAATGTCCATCAACTTATGAATGGATAAACAAAATGTCATATATACATACAAGGAATACTATTCAGCTATAAGAAAAAATGAAGTCAGATGCATATGACAACATGAAAGAACCTTAAAGACATTATGTTGAGTGAAATAAGCCAGATACAAAAGGACAAATATTGCATGGTTTCACTAATGCAAACTAAATATGGTGAGTAAATTCATGGAGTAAAAATCTAGAGTATAGGTTACTAGGAGATAGAATAAGAGTTGAGAAGGGGGAGGTGATGCTTAATGTTATGTGGAATTTTTAATAAAGTTGATTGTAAATGTGTGGAAATGGATAGAATTGATGGCAATATATTATAGTGAGGATAACTAACACCACCGACTTTTAAATGTGATTGTGTCTGAAAAGGGTAGTCTAGGGATGAAATTGTCAATTGGAAGAAAGCTAGAAGACAAACTGGGGACTGTATTATGTAGTGAACTTGGTGGTAGAGTAAGATTGTGGTTAATAGTACAATACAAGACTGTTCTTCTTTGAAATAGAGCCAAAGTACATCACTATTACAAGGTGTAAGAATATGTGATACATAGGGAAAATACAACTAATGTAACTTATGGACTATAGTTAACCGTAAATGCAATATTTTTGCATCAGTGGAAAATAAGGTATTACATCAATGCTAAAGGTCAAGGATAGGGAGGTATAAGGGGGTATGAGATTTTTCCTTTTGGAGTAGTGAAAACATTTGAAAATTGCCTGAGGTGATGACAACTCTGTGATGAAACTGAGAGCCACTGAGTGTGTGAACTGTACAAGTTATAAGACTGTATAACACAGGGGTCCCATGCTGGATGATTGACTGTGTTTAACAGTACAAATATGAGAACATTGTCACATGAACTATAACAAATGTACAATGCTAAAAATTGTATTAATAATAAGGTGGTTTATGGAAGAAAATACATCAAAGGTAAGTTATGAACTATAGTTAACTGTAATATTTTGATGGTCTTCTTTCATCATAAGTAACAAATGTTCCACAACAATGCAAGGTGTTGGTGGTAGGGCGATATATGGGAATCCTGTGTGTTTTGCATGGTTTTTGTAACCTCACAATGTCTCTAATAAAATAAAATGATGAAGGGTCTTGTAGACATTAGACGCTATCCCAGATATTTGAAAAATATTAGATTTTACCCTGTCAATCTGCAAATAAAGTAGTTAGCTAAATCAAGATTCAAACCTAGAAAAAAAAATCCATGGAAGTACAGTACACAAATTCAAAACACTTTAATTAATAGTACAATTATAAAAATGTGCTATCATCAGTTGCAACAAATGTTCCATACCAATGAAAGGTGTTAGTGATAGAGTGGTGTCTGAATTTATTCACTTCCAGTTGAGACTTTGAGAATGTCCAAATCAAGGCATCATCAAAGTGAGGCTTTCTTCTTGAAGACCAGGGGCCAGCAATCCTTGTTCCTCTGTCACATGACAAGGCACATGGCAGTATCTGCTCATCTTTCCCTTCTTTACAGTTTCCTTGCTTTCAGCTTCTTGTTTCCAAGGCTTTCTCTCTCTTTGAATGGATTTTATTCTTTTGTTAAGGACTCCTGTAAGAGGATTAA
The DNA here is from genome assembly GCF_030445035.2 of Dasypus novemcinctus. Taxonomy (NCBI): domain Eukaryota; kingdom Metazoa; phylum Chordata; class Mammalia; order Cingulata; family Dasypodidae; genus Dasypus; species Dasypus novemcinctus. The sequence continues at coordinate 50,655,027 of NC_080673.1, read as the reverse complement.
GACCCATCCTGAATTGAAGTAGCCTCATCGAAAGATCCAATTACAATGTTTCCATAACCACAGGAATGGATTAACTTTAAAAACATGCCTTTCGGGTATATATACATGGTGTGTATGAGAATCCTGTATTTTATGCGTGATTGTTCTGTAAACCCACAACTTCTCTAATAAAAAAATTTTTTTGATGAAAAAAATTAAATACATTCAAACCCAGGCTAGTCCCAAAGCAGAGCGTGCTGTTCTTCTGCTTTCTTTCAGTGGAGACTTTCATTCATGTCTACAGACTGGTGTATTGATTGATTGCCTTTGAATTAATTCCTGTTCAAGCTAATTAAAGGGATACCTTAGTCTGCTTTCAGGTAGCCTTATCAACTAGAAATATCCATTGCTTTTTTATGTCTCCACATTATTTACTACCTCAATTTCTAAAGCAGAGAACCAAAAATTACTGCCATGCAGGGTTCCCTTCACCCCATTTATGAAGCTTTTCATTTCATTGGAAAAAAACTTACTCTGCCACTTTCAAAGGAAAGAGAAATCTCCTCTCCCCCACCTCCCAAGTATTTTTTCTCTTGAGGAACTGGATGGAAGAGGTAAAAGTGTGAGAGGACAGGGAGACATCTTAAATTGTAACCACAGTGGTTCTTTATTAAGCAGCTATTATAGCCTAGCAATCTGCCTCTTTTAAAAACATTCCTATGGTACAAAAATTACAGCATGGTCAGTGTAGCAGTGTGATATGGTTATGAATTTCAAAAAATAGATATTGGATTATGTTTGTAATCTTGTGTGTACCTGGGCATGACTGCGTTATGATTGAGGCTTTGATTGGGCCACGTCATTAGGGCCAAGGTGTGGCAAAGAACAAAGTTGAGGGTTTCTGATGTTAGAGTTTTGATGTTGGCATTTAATGTTGAAGTCTTAAGCAGGAAATAAACTCACAGAGGAAACAGAAGCAAGCCAGGAAAAGAAGCAATCCCCAGGAAAAGAGAACCTGAGCCAGGAGAAGAACACAGAAGAATAAACGTGACTCCTTAGACATGGCAGAGTCCTAGGGAGAGAGATAAAGCTGCTCACCTGATAGTTTACAGCTGACCTTGTGGAGAAAGGCAAAGTTTAGAGAGCCTAATAGTCTACAGCTAACCTTGTGGAGAAAAAAGAGGAGCTGAGCCCAGAGGAACCCAGGAAGACTGAACCCTCATGGATGTCAGCAGCCATCTTGCTCCAACATGTGAAAATAGACTTTGGTGAGGGAAGTAACTTATGCTTTATGGCCTGTTGTCTGTAAGCTTCTATCCCAAATAAATACCCTTTATAAAAACCAACCAATTTCTGGTATTTTGCATCAGCACCTCTTTGGCTGACTAATACAGTCAGGAATCTAAATAGACATCTTAGCAATAAATATGTGAAGAGGTTTTCTCTTAATAAAAATATCTCATATATATTCACCACATTCTCCAAAGAATTTTTGCAACTATTGTATCAATTGAGCCTTACAGCTAGCCTAAAAAATATCTGAAAATTCTTTTCTTTTTTTTAAATTACAAAAGTAAGGCTTTTTTATCATTAAAAATTCAAATAATACAGAAATACAGAGAGTAAAATGTGAAGGTTCACCTTGTTCAAGCCCAGCAACTTCTCAAAATTTCCTTACGCATGTGTGCACACACATAGTTCGGGGTGGCAGGTATTCAAAACTGGGATATTATACTATACTAATATTATATTATATTATATTATATTATAATATATTATATTATAATATTGTGAAATTCCCTTCCTACTTAATAGCTTATCTTGAAGATGATTCCATGACAGTACCAAAAATCAGCCCAATTCTTTTACTGTCACTTAGCATTCCATAACATGGAAGTACTCTAAGTCATTAAGCCATTCCTCTTGATGAACATCATATTTAATTAATCAGGATTGGTTAAGAGCTGAAACAAGCAATGATGACATTTCAATTGTTCAACTCAGTAAAGTTTATGGATGAACTAAAGTCACAGTCCAATGGGTCAGTTAGCAGGTTGTTCTTTTTCACACCGTCCTTTAGCATCAGTCTCCTTCCTTCTTCAAGTCACCCAACAGATAAGAGAAAGTATGAAGGTATATCCACTCTTCCCTGTATGGGACAGGAAATTTTTTATCTCTTCCATTCACATTCTGTTGGCAAAATCTAGTTATATGGTTCCACGAAGAGGGCTGGAAAATTTGGTTTAGCTGTGTGCTCAGGAAATGGAAATAGGTTTGATGAGCCTCTAGCCAGTCTCTGTCACATATGTTAATTCCATTTTTAACTATTAAAAATAATGTATAATAAATACCTTCTCAATATATCATTTTGCACTTATTACATATATCTGTAGGAAAGACATCTAAGATTTGAATTTCTAGGAGAAAAAATAACAGATATTTTCTAATCTCCTTTTGAAATAAGAATATTTTAGTACCTATTTTACTTATCTAAGGTAACGAAGGCTATTTAATTGGATCAGAACTGTATCATAGTACACATTAAGTACATAATAAGAAGCTATCTATAGCCTTCAAGAACTCTCCCTTTCTCCAATACTCCTTACTTCTCAAACATTCATTTCAAATCCTGAAGCTGCAATTTACTAGCCCTGTGCCCTTGGGAATGTCACCTGAATCCCTCTGAGTGTTGGTTTCATCATTCTGAAAAAGAGGAAACATTACTGACCAGACCATTTTATTGAAATAATAAAATAATTAGAAACATCACATAGGAAATGCCTAGAATGTAATAAATATTCAATAAATGTTTGCTTTTACCCTTCTTTCTCTCATTATCTCAGCGTATAATAACCTTTCCCATGGCTGAATTCCTGTAGTATTTATGTATACTACTTTTCTGTCACCAGCATTTATAATTTTTCTATTGCTATTTTTCATTGTGATATCTTATCTTCCATCTTGATGATAAGCAACTTGAGGACACCAACAATGTCATGTCATATTCTTTGGATCCCCATCCCCTACCACAGTGCATTATAGAATATAGGTCCTAGATAAATGTTTGTGATGATGCTAATTTGATTCATTTTTAGGAAAAGAAACTGAAAACTCAATAAATGTTAGTGGGAAAGCTGAATGATAGTATTTAAAAGTCAGTAACCCACAAGAAGTTGGAAATCAATTTCAAATACTTCACTGAAAACTCAATGATAAATATATGTCAAATTTAAAAACGCCAAGCCTGTGTGTGGGTCTGTGTGTCTGTGTGTGTGTCCCCAGGCAAGGTAAGGAGAGTGTAGAAGCAGATTTTCCCATTTAATAGAGTTATTTGAGAAAGTATTTTTTTAAAGAGCAGGGAAGGAAAATAGGGTGGATGGGAAGAATTGAGAGAAGAGAAAGAAAGGAAGAGAAGGAAGAATAAATGGAATCTTTCAAAGACTGGGAAGCTGGCTCAACAAGAAACAACAAAGAAACCTAGGAAGGATGCCAAGAAAATTTAGAAAAGAAACAAAACCCTGTGTGGATCCTTGGAAAGAATGTCCCAAACCATCAGCAGAATTTGTGAAAGCTACCTGTGGTCGAACTGATCGGACAAGTTGAAGTCCATAGTGTACATTTTCATCTAAGAACTTGGTAAAAGATAGGGAAATGACACTGTCCCAAAAGAACGGTGATGAGAAATCAGGCTCTAGAAAGGATTTCTACTGTTCAAGTTTTGAGGAGGTGAATTGAGATGGAGGATTGGCAGGCTGGGCAAGAGATAAGGTCTTTATTTATCACTTAGTCTCTCTCTTTTTCTCATTTCTACTTTTCCTTGCCCTCTGTCTTCCATTCCTACCCATATATTCTTATGCCACTCTTTTTCATTTTCTCTTTTCCTTAAAGAATTCAACCCCTAAAAATCTGTATTTTTTTGACAAGAATTTCTTCAGGTTTTATAAATTTTGAAATAGGAACTAACATTTAAAAATAAGATTTAACATTCCTGACTTCAGGTACCTCCTGAAAACAAACTGAAGATCTGGCTACAAAAGGTCCTACTCCCACAGGAACAAAGAGCTGGTATGGAAAAGCTTCTATTCCCTCCAGATAGAGTGAGATTCTCCATCCCATCAGTTTCCAAATGGTCATATTTATTCATCCCATTCAGGGTGGAAGTTAGCCCTGTTCCTCCCCACCCTCACCGCTAACCCCACCCCCCTACACACACAGCATTCCTATTCTTCCTTTGTGTGTGGATTTACTTTTCTTTCATCTAGATATTTGTTTTCTTCTTACATTTCCATAAGCTGTAACTGTATGATATGTTATTTATTTTCCATCTGTTCTTAATTTTTAAGTCAACTAACAGAAAGTTCCCATTTTTTCTTTATTTTGGTATGACCCTCACACCAAATAATTAGATCTCGGCTAAGAATAAATATTTCTTTAGCCTACCACCAAAATAAAGAAATAAAAACACTTTTGCCCTTGTTTTATTGCTTTTTCTAAACCAATACAAATGGCAAGATTTGTCAGTAATGTAGCATTAAAAATAGCATAAATATTTTAATATACATAAGGTTTTCTTTAACAGTATTCGATATAGAGGTGTTGCTTGCTTGCTATTTTAAAATAGTCATAGTTAGCTTCTGCTTCATGGGTCCCAGGAAAACAAAGATCACTTTAGTTTTCTTATATTCAGTATGAACACAACTTTAATCTTTCTAGAACTTGTTTGTGAAAAGCCTCATTGCAACCTCTTTGCCTAGAATTTTTGTCACAGTCAGTTCTGATTTGCTCAGCCTCACCCTTCTTTGACATCCCACCTCCCTTCCTGTTGAACCATAGCTCTTTATGAGAGCTCCCCATTTTACCTGTTATGTGCATGTTTAACATTCTTTCACACAACACATTCTGACAATTATACATCTTTCTGTACATAGGCAGCATAATGACCTTGGGTGCTTCTGAAGATAACAGATGAGAATTGTTGCTAGAACTTTATTCACCTAGTTAATAAATATTTAAAAAGAGCTTGGTTTGTACCAAGTATTGTTCTAGGTAGCTGAGGATACAACATGAAATTTCACACAATCTCCATATGCCAACAGCTTATTGTGAAATGAAGGGTGACAGAAATGAAAAGGGGTAATTAAAATATAGTGCTTAGGACTTCTACTAAATGGTCATGCTTTATTGCAACCATAGCATGAACTGGTTGAGCAACTTGAGGTCCAGATGGTGAATTCCAGTAAACATTTAATAAAAATAAGGCCTTATATATTCTGAACTCTCAGAATATAAAGGATATGAGTACTCTAGCTGTGGAAAAAAGAGCTAACTCTGCAGACTTGTACCCTTATTTATTGGTTTGAGGCAGGTGGGAAGGAAAAAGGTGCAAAAGGTGTTTGCTAGAAAATTTCTGATCATCCATTGCCCTGTATGTTATGCGCATTCTTTTAACTTTGCTATACTATATATATTGTGTATATACTGGACAAGTAAGTGCTAATTTTATAATATCTAGTCTTTAGTTATTAAAGTTACTTTTGTATGACAAAAGTAAAGTTAGTAAATGAACACATTTTGTACACTTTGTGTTAAAGTACATAGAAAAGCTGTCTTCTGAAAATGACTTCTGAAAATGAAATTGTAAAACCACATCTAAGTGATATATGTGCCTATAACTCATCCACTAGGTTTGTGGTGGAGAGAAGGGGTTGGGAGAAATGACGGGCTCTAGACCAGAATGTTTCAATTTAGAAGGCACTTTCAGACATAACCATTGTTACATGTGTATAATTTATTTAACGCTACTGTGTATGAAGTAGATAAATTTAAGACCTTATTTGAAATATCTAGTCTTTCTAGATGTTTAGAAGTGCACAAAGTATGTTAACAGTAGAGGTAGTGAAATAGCACATTTTGTAGATACCATTAAAATTCATATGAAATATCTTTTGGAAATGGAACGGTCAAATCACCTCCAGAGCAGTACGGATTATGTTTGTGCTATTTCAGAGAGAAGGAAGAAGGAAGTGCTAAGGGCTCTAAGCCAATAATTCTGTAGTTAGGCAAGATAAACCATCCTCCTATATGTTCTGTGCATTTTGTTTAAACTAATATAGTTTGTGCTAAAATTCATAGGGAAGACTGTTGAAAATGACAGAATTTTATTTATGGAAGCAAAATTGTGTAAGAAAAACTCCTTTAAAGCATTGCAGATGCAACTACTGAATTGATAGGGGTGAGAAGTGAAAGGATTCTAGGCCATAATGTTCCTATTTAGAAGACACTTTCAGATTATAGCCTTTGTTACATGTGTATGGTTTAGTCAATGCTACTGTGTGTTTTGTGGAAAAACTTAAGTCCTTATTTGAAACATCTAGTCTTTCTAGATGTTTAGAGGTATATAACATATGTTAAAGAGTGTAAAATAATACTTTAAATATGTTTTTTGTTAATGCATAGGAACGGCTGTATTTGGGGAATGACATTGTTAAACTAGATGTCTTGGAGCAAGGTTTGTTGGTGAAATTCTGAATGTTGATGGGATGGTGGGGGGGTGGGAAGGAAGGGAGTACACAGGGAAAGGTTCTTTGCCTGTGAGTTAGACAAGTTCAGATCATCTGACCATTGTTCTCTATAGGCATTTTAGTTATTGCTGTGTATAAAAGGACAAGTCCTAATGTCCAAGTATGTTGAAATGAATGTAGTAAAATAATCCATATATAGCCCTTGTGTTAATATTAGGAAGACTAAAGGAAGGACCTTTTTGAGGAAAACGCAGTCCTTGTGGCAGTCGTGCTTCAGCTCCCCAGTCCTCCTGATTCACCACTATTTACTCTCACTGAGGAACAAGTCAGCCATGGCTTTTAAGGACACTGGAAAGACACCCATGGAACCAGAGGTGGCAATTCACCATGTTAGAATCACCCTGAACAGCCACAATGTGAAGTCTCTGGAGAAGGTGTATGCTGACTTGATTAGAGGTGCAAAGAAAAAGAACCTCAAAGTGAAGGGATGGGTTTGGATGCCTACCAAGACTCTAAGGATCACTACAAGGGAAATTCCTTGTGGTGAAGACTTAGAATAATTTCCAGATGAGGATCCACAAGCAACTCATTGACCTGCACAGTCTTTCTGAGATTGTTAAGCAGAGTATTGAGCCAGGAGTAGAAGTTGAAGTCACCTTTGCTGATGCTTAAGTGAACTATTTTAATAAATATTGTCAGTTGCTTAAAAAAAAAAAAAAAAGGAAGGAGTACATTTTTTCCCCTATTGAGTTGGTGTTATGTATTCTTGGTTATCACAATACATTATGGCTTTGGAGCTTTGAATTGGTAAATATTCATGATGCATGAAAAAACATACTACATTCTGTGTTATCTTGAGCACATAAAAATGTATGCTCAGTTGTGTGTATACACACCAGGAATTAGAAGGATATATCAAATTGTAGACTGCTTGTGATTCTTGATGACTTTTGTGTTCTTTGCTTTTCATGTTTGCAGTTTTCTATATTTCACAATTAATTTAAAAGTTTGAAAAATTATTTTTAAAACCTTCAAAAAAAAGATACAGTGTGCAACCAAAGAATACAAGACGAACAAAGAAACAGGAAATAGTGGTCAATCCAATGGAAAAGAATAAAAATACCAAGAAAATACCAACGAAAAAGATGAGAATGTGAACATGCCTAAAAAAGCCTTTAAAGAAAATGATCTTAAAAATGCTTCAGGAGATGAAGGAAAGTACAGAGAAAGAACTGCAAGATTTCAGGAAAACAATGAATGTCAATTATGAAAGTCTAAGTAAAGCGATAGAAATTTTAATAAGGAATGAAATAGAATTAATGGAGTTGAAGATCACATTAAATGAAATGAAAAAAATATCTGGGAAGGTTTCAAGTGTGGAATGGAGCTGGCAGAAGAAAGAATCAGTGAAGTTGAAGACAGAACACTTGAAATTAGTCAGACTGAGGAACAGAAAGAAAAAAGAAATATTAAAAGCGAAAATAGCCTAATATATCTATAAAATACCATTACACACATTAATATATGCATTATGGGAGTCCCATAAAGAGAAGAAAGTGAGAAAGGGGCAGAAGGGATAGTCAAGAAATAATTACAGAGAACTTCCCAAACTTAGCAATAGGCATAAATATGCATATCCAAGAGCTCAGAGAACACCAAACAGAATAAACATGAAGGAAAAAATGTATTCTGATTAGACCATCAAATGCAAAGGACAGGGAGAGAGTTCTGAAAGCTGCAAGTGAAAAGCAAAGTGTTATATACAAGGGAGTTCCAATAAGATTGAGTGATGATTTATCATTAGAAACCATAGAAGCAAGAAGGGAAGGGAGTGGGTTGAAATACTAAAGTAATGAAGGAAAAGCAACTACCAGTCAAGAATTTTCTTTCTGGCAAGATCCTCTTTCGAAAATAAGGGAGAGAGAAAAAAAATGAGGAAGAGATTAAGAAATTTGCAAATAAACAAGAGCTGAAGGAGTACATCACCATTAGACCTGCCATACAAGTAATGTTAAAGGGAATTCCTCAGACTGAAATGAAAGGACACTAGACAGTGGTTCAAAGCAGCAAAAAGAATTAAATACCTGCAATAAAGGCAACCAGTTGGGTTATTATAAATGACATTATGTTACTGTGTTGTTTAGTATAAAACTCCACTTGTTATATCCTACTGGTGCTAAAATGCAAATGTGCAAAGTAATGATGAATCTAGGTTTTTGGACTACAATGTATAAAGGTATAATAGATAACAAGTACAAAAAATGGTGGAGGACACAAAGGTGTAGGAAAAGTATATGTGGATACTATTGAAGTTACATTGGTATCAAACCAAATATAATTGCTATATATTTAGGATGTTAAATTTTAATGCCAAGGAAAAGAGTTGAAAAATATATTTAGATAGAAATGAGAAGTCACTCAATATAATACAACACAAGAAAGCAAATAAACATTAAAGGAGAGTTTAATAGAAGTGAGGAACAAAAAAAGGTATAAGACTTACAAGGACTAAATAGCAAGATGGCAGAGGTAAGACCTGTATTATCAATAGTTACTTTAAGTGTAAATGGATTAACCCCAAGTACTGGGGCAGTGACTAGTGAAGGAGGACTGTTGACAGGCCCTTGATATTGATGACTGTACTTATGAACCTTTTCTTTTGAAATTGAAACTTAGCCTAGTATCATAGCTTGCCTAAGAGTTACCCCCTGAAAGCCATCTTGTTGCTCAAATGTGGCCCCTCTCTAAGCCAAACTTAGTATATAAATGCATTACTATCTCTCCAGCATGGGATGTGACTCCCGGGGATGAGCCTCCCTAGCACTGAGGGATTACTACCAAGCACAAAATAGCAATACAACTGAAAAAAGACCTTGATTAAAAGAAGGAAAGGGTAAAGCAAATGAGTTTATATGGCTAAGAGACTTCAAGGTGAATCAGGAGGTCATTCCGAGGTTACATTTATGCACGTCTCAGCAGGATCCCCTTGACTGCCACAGCAAATACTGCCTCAAACAGTGGGCTCCTGAGGACTCTGGAGACATATAGACACTATAGGCAGGAATTTGGCACCCTGTCATTAGGCCTACTTGGAATTTATGCTCCCCAGTGTGACAGAGTTGGGCTCAGTTGTGGTTTCCCAAATATGACTCTTCTGCCCCCTTTATTTGAACCTATAGATAGTATTAGAGTTGATAGGCTTATGTCCAAGAAACTTAAATATTTGGACTTTCCATGTGCCAGATGGGCCCTAAATCTCAAAATAATTGCAACACCTGCTCTCCAGGTCATTGCACTCACCCAGGACAACTAACAAGCAGATGATGAACAATGACCATCCCAAGGAACAGAAAGAGTCTACAACTGCAAGTAAGATAGTTTCACCTATCTGCCCCATGGGATCTAAGCCCTCTCTCAGTTAGAGGTGGAGTGGGCATCACCATCCCAGAATCCTCAGGATTGGGGAATGAATGATGGACTAAAGTAGTCTTGCTATTATTCCACTATAGATTTATTGTTATTCTAGCAATAGAAGTACTCTTATCATGGATGCGGAGGTAGTGGCCACCAGAGGTTCTGAGGGGAGGGCAAGGGGAAAATAAGTGTAATATGGAGGCATTTTCAGGACATTAGGAATTGTTCTGAATGATGTTGCAATGACAGATATAGGTCTTATATATCTTGTCATAACTTACAAAATTGTGCAGGAGAGAGTTGAAACTATAATGTAAACTAAAATCCAAACAGTGGCAATGCTCCAATATGTATTCATCAATTGTAACAAATGTACCACACTAGTGAAAGATGTTGTTGATATGGGAAAACATGGGAGGAGTAGGAAGCAGGACATAGGAATCCCCTACATTTTTCATTTACAATTTATGTAATCTAAGTATCTTTAAAATTTTTAAATTAAACAAAAAAAAATAACAGAGTAGACATCACCATCCCCAAATCCTCAAGACTGAAGAATGAACAATGGACTAGTGTAGACTTATTATTACTCCATTATAGACTTATTATTATTCTATCAATGGAAGAACTGGTATCATTGATATAAAGGCAATGGCCACCAGAGGTTCTGAGGGAAGGGAAGGGGGAAGAATAGATGTAATATGGGGGTGTTTTCAGGACATTGAATTGTCTTACATAACATTGCAATGACAGATCCAGGCCATTATATATGTTGTCATAACCTACAAAATTGTATGGAACAGAGTATAAACTATAATGCAAACTGTATTTCACAGTTAGTAGCAATGTTTCAATATGTGTTCATCAATTGTAACTAATGAACCACACTAATGAAGGATGTTGTTAATGTGGGAAAGTGTGACAGATGGAGGGTGTGGGGCATATGGAATTCCTGTATTTTTATGTAATATTTGTGTAATCTAAAGCTTCTTTTTTTAAAAAATTAATTCAAAAGCAAAAAAAAAAAGTGCAGGTTTCCTATGTGAATGATGGAAATATTTTGTAATGGATGGTGGTGGTGGTAGCAGAACATTGTGAATGCAACTAAAAGCACTGCAATATATATCTGAAAATGATTAAAAGGGGAGATGTTAGATTGTATATACGGTAACAGAATAAGTTTTTTTTAAATCCATTGAAATATAGTTCACAGGCAGTGAACCCTAAGTTAAGCCAAAGACTTTAATTGATAGTACAAATATTTAAAATGTGCTATCATCAATTGTAACAAATATTCCATACCAATGAAATGTAATGGTGGTGGGGTAATGTATGGGAATCCTGTGTTTTATGCATGATTGTTGTGTAAACCCACAACTTCACTAATAAAGAACATTTTTTAAACTGTGTCTCTGTACACCTGCAACCTTGGGCCACGCAGTACCAGTTTGATCTAGTAATTTATGATACCAATGCCATTTACCATAACACCTTGCTTTTGTGGTTATGGAAACCTAGAAAGTTTGATTCTAAGTTACTGATGTCAGTCACTCAGGTGCTACATGGCTAAGTGACTGGTCCCCAGTAAAAACTCGGTATGTGAGTGTAGCTGTTTGATATTGTTTATGAATTCAAAAAACAAATATTGGATTATGTATATAAACTGATCTATTCTTCTGGGCATATTAGATTGTATTAACATCAGAAGTTTCACTCTTACTTGATTAAATTATTATTAGAGCTTTAATTGGGCCATGTCAGTAGGTCATTGAGTCCCTGCTCCCTTGGTGGTGAGGACTTACAGAGAAAATGACATGGCAGAGGAGAGAATTGGAGTTTTGATGCTGAAGCCCCAGGAAGTAAACACACAGGGGAAGAACAGAGGAATAGAGACAGCTCCATAGACACTGCAGAGGCCCCAGGAAGAGAGAGAGCCTGATAGACTACAGCTGACCTTGTGGAGAGACCAAAGCAGCTGAGCCCAGAGAAGACCAAGTCCTGGAGAAAGACAAGAGTTGTCCCAGCCTAAAGCTAAGATTGGAAGAAACTGGGACCACAGAGCCTTAAGAAGAAGAAGAAGGCTTGACCCTTGCAGACATCTTGCTCCAACATGTGGTAACAGACTGTGGTGAGGGAAATAATTTACTTTTTATGGCCCGGTAACTGTAAGCTTCTACTCCAAATACCCTTTATAAAAACCAACAGAGTTTTGGTACTTTGCATTAGTACCCCCTTGGCTGACTAATATACCAAGGTTCAGGTGAATTTTCCTGGTTGGCAACACATCATATGTGTAGTCACAAATAGTTTCTAGGAGAATTAAGCATGTCTGTGTGACTCCACTAGGAGAGGACAGCTGGAAGCTTGTGCCTTGTTTCTCCTGGACTTTATCCCATGTGCCTTTTCCCTTTGCTGATTATAATCTGTATCTTTTCAGTGTAATAAACCATAACCATGAGGAAAACAGCTCTTTTGAGTCCTGTGAATTCTCTTAGCAAATCAACAAGCCCGAGGGTGGTCTTGGCATCCCAACACACTTCTGAACCTGTTTAATATTAGGAGGCATATAAGATAGTGCCAAAAGCAAAGGCATCAAAAGAAAATTATAGACCAATATTACTCATGAGTATAGAAGCAAAATTTCTTTAAAATTTTTTAAAAATAGAATCCAGTAATAGAGAAAATAGATAATGCATCATGAGCAAGTAGGTTTTATTCCAGGAATAAAGGGTTGATATAATATTTGAAAAATCAATCAGTGTAATTCTTCAGATTAACATAATAAAAGAGAAAATTCTTATAGTCATTTCAGTAAATGCAGAAAAAGCATTTGACAAGATTCAACACCCATTTGTGATAAAAAACTCTTAGCAAATTAGGAATTAAAGGGAACTTTCTCAACCTGATTAATAGAATCATTGAAAAATTCACAGCTAAAATTTACTTAATGATAAAAGGCTGAATGCTTTCCCCTAAGTTTAAAGGTACGCCAAAGATGTCCACTCTTACCACTTCTTTTTAATACTGTGCTGGGGGTCCAAGCCAGTGCAAAAAGATGAGAAAAATAAATTTTAAAAATGAAGGTGAAAGAAAGAACTAAAATTGTTTTTAGTCATAGATTGCATGGAAGTCTATTTAGGAAATCCTAATGGAATCTAAAAGAAAGCCATTAGAGCTAAGTATATTTAGTCAGGTAGGAGAATAAACAATCAATATGAAAACTGAATTTTATTTCTGTTTGCTAGGAACAATCATAAAATAAATTTAAAAGCAATTCTATTTACAATAGCATCCAAATGCATGAAATATTTAAGAATAAATTCGAAAACAATAGCTGAGACTTTTACATTGAAAACCACAAAGCACTGAGAGAAATTAAAGAATGTCTAAAATATAGGGAAAGATATTCCATATTCATGGATCAGAAGACTCAATATTGTTTAAAAGATGTCAGTTCTCCCTGAAATTATCTATGAATTCTGTGCAACACTACTCAAAATTATAAAGGAGCTATTTTTGTAGAAATTGAAAATATTATTCTAAAATTATATTAAAAGACCTTTGCCTTTGCCTAGGATAGCTAGAAAGTGTTGTGGGGAAAAGAACAAAATCAGAAGACTTACACTGATTGATTTCAGGACACACTATAAAGCTACCACATCAGGAAAAAAGTGTGGTGCAACACAATGCTAGACACATAGATCGTTGGGACAGAATAAAGAGTCCATAAACAGAGAGACATACATGATCAACTGATTTTCTACAATGGTATCAATATATTTCAAAGAGGATAGAACACGCTTTTGAATAAATGGTGCTAGAACAATTAAATAGTCATATTCACATGGAAAAAATAAGTGTCAACCCACACCAACACAAAAATTAACTCAAAATATTTCCTAGGCCAAAATGTAATAGCAAAAAATACATAATTTCTAGAAGAAAACATTAGATCAATTTTCATGACCTTGCAAAGCAAAGATTTCTTAGGTAGGACACAAAAAATAAAAATCATAAAAGAAAATAAATGATAAATTAATCTTCATCAAAATTTAAATTTTTGGTCTTCAAAAGACACTATCAGAAAAATGAAAAAGCAAGCCAAAATTGGGAAATTATTTGCAAAACATTTATCTGGCAAAGGACTTATATCCAGAATAATACATAACTCATATAACTCAATAAGAAAACAAACATCCCAATATAAATATTTGATCTGATACTTAACCAAAGAAAACATGAACATAAAAAAGATATTCACTATTATTAATTATCAGGGAAATGTAAATTACAAACCATAAGGAGATACCATTATACCTCCATTAGAATAGCTAAAATTAAAGACTGACAATATCAAATGTTGACAAATGCAAAAGGGCAGGAAGGAGATCATAGGGGCAATGGAAATATTCTATAATTTGATTGTGGTGGTGATGAGTACATATATTTATCAAAAATCATTGGACCATAAGTTAAATAAGTACATTTTATTATATGAAAACTATATTTTAATAAAGTTGATTTATTTTTTAAAATATAGTGGACAATAATAAAATTGTTAATACCATAATTAATGAAATGAACATGCCCAAGGAGCACGTTTTCTTATAATTGATATACCTGTATTCTTCTAAGCTCCTTTCTGAAGTATTCAGCATTTTCTCCATAATCCCTGAATTTACATTCCAGTATCCAATGAAAAGACATTATGTTTATTCCCATTGTTATAATTAGAGATAACTAGAGGTTTCATTCAACATCCCTAATATCTACACAATACAATATAATGCAAGTCACCAATATAGTCCACATTTCTGGATTTATATACAATTCCTCCTTCCCAAAATTACAGTGCCTATTTTGATTTTTTTTTCTCGTAAGAGCCTTGGTTTGCTTTTCTTCCTGGTGTTTTCATTCATGTAGCTTGTCCAATGACTATCTATCAAACACTTAATGATAACTTTATGCTCAGAACAAAAAAAGAATACATTATTTTGTCTATCTGCTCAGATATTACATTTTTATTGCACAGAACTTTTATACCTATTAATGATCTTGGGTATTTGTGCAAGTCACATTTTAGATTCTTTCTTAATTCTTTTTTTACGCCTAATTACTTCTTTTCCTCATCTCTCTACAAACTGGGATGAAATTTTTCCAAACAAAGTATTACAAAATAGACTCCACAGGAAATTCAGAGACAGTAATTACAGGAACACTGACATTTCTGCTTGTTTAAGTAGGTGTTTTAAACAAATTTGGCTCACATACATTTGCAATAGACCCTATTTTGGCACAAAAAAAAATAGAGTTTTATTTCTGCTGTGTTTTTTTTTCAGTCATACCACTTTTTAAAATTCTTCACGTTTCTAATAATTTTGAGGTAGATTCTTGTCACATTTTATTCATGATAAACTTCATTGAAAGGTATTTTTCACCTTTTAAATCTGAGGCCCAGGCAGAGTTTCTTAAGTCTTTTATTAGCTAACAATTTTTAAAGCAGTTTGGATATCAATCACTATTAAAAATTGTGATATGATTTTTCTCATAGATGTAGATTCCTTCCTTAACCCCTTTTTGTCTGCTCCCTACTTCCAGTGTTTTCAATGACACTAACTACTTTAGTCCAATTGCAATCAGTAAAGAAACTTCCTCTGTTGTAAGCTAGTAATTTTTTTTAAAAATTTACTACTATTAATTTACACAGTCCAATTACTAGTTCAGTTTTTCACATTCCTTGATCCTGGAAAGGAAAGTGCCCTGGAGAGGG
This sequence comes from Dasypus novemcinctus, assembly GCF_030445035.2. NCBI lineage: Eukaryota > Metazoa > Chordata > Mammalia > Cingulata > Dasypodidae > Dasypus > Dasypus novemcinctus. Next base: position 50,639,343 of record NC_080673.1, on the reverse strand, counting down.
GATTATGAGCATTCCAGTTACCAAAGACAAGTAAATTCAAGCATGCACTAATGAGATAAAATTCTGTTTTATCTAAAAATCATGGAAATTTAGACAACATGAGCCTGTCATGGGACAGTTAATTATTTCTGAGTATACTGAGAAATCTCAAATTCTAGAATTGCAAGAATTTCAGGAGGAATAGCCCCTGTCAATGGAGATACTGCTGAAAATCCCTGTCTGGAACAAGATAGCATGGCCACAAACATCCATCAACATCAAATGATGCCATCACTAAGTACCGACTACTTAGTAAATACTAAGGGGCACACAACAATGGAACTATGGGGTTTTAATCAGCCCTCATATTCTTCCTTCAAGGACCCGATCTGGGCTGAAGAGTATTATAGGAGGAAACTTTTTGTCATAGAATTCAAATAGGAGAAAAGGGATTCCTTTAACAGAATAACAACAAGAAGCACTACTGAGACAATCTATCCCTATCAGCAGGGTAAAACCTGATTTTTCTTATTAATATTTGACCTCAAGACTGAACTAAGGAGAGCAACTTTCTCTCCTCCACACACATGGATTGAAAGCATGTACAGGTCACCCCTCTCAAAGAAAGATAGAAAAAGGTGTTAACTACTTGAAATTCAAATCAGGGGTGAGGAAAAGCCCTTAATGAAAAAAGGTTTCCCCAAGTAACCAGGAAGTTGGGGAAGAGCTATGTGTTGGTTTGAGTCTTTTATGTGGACCCTAGAAAATTATGTTCTTAAATTAAATCTGTTGTGAACCTTTGATAAGATTAGATCAGTGAAGGGCCATTTGATTAGATTGTTCCAGTAGGGCATAGTCCAGGGTTGGTCCTTTTGCTGTTGTTGTTTTGTTTTGTTTGTGGTTTTTTTTGTTTTTGTTTTTTTGTCTTTATTTATTTTTTTAATATTACATTAAAAAAAATATGAGGTCCCATATACCCCCCACCCCCCTCATCCCACTCCTCCCCCCATAACAACAGTCTCCTCCATCATCATGAGACATTCATTGCATTTGGTGAATACATCTCTGAGCACCGCTACACCTCATGGTCAATAGTCCACATCATAGCCCACACTCTCCCACAGTCCACCCAGTGGCCCATGGGAGGATATACAATGTCCAGTAACTGTCCCTGCAGCACCACCCAGGACAACTCCAAGTTCTGAAAATGCCCCCACATCCTATCTCTTCCTCCCATTCCCTAAACCCAGCAGCCACCATGGCCACTTTCTCCACTCCAATGCCACATTTTCTTCGGTTACTAGTCACAATAGTTCATGAATAGAGTATCAGTAAGTCCACTGTAATCCATACTCTATTCCTCCATCCTGTGGACCTTGGAATGGTTGTGTGCACTCCACATCTATATCAAGAGGGGGCTTAGATTCTACATGGATGCTGGATGCAATCCTCCTGCTTTCAGTTGTAGGCTGGAGTCCTTTATAAACAGAAGAATAAAAGCTACAGACACAGGTAAAAAGCAGTAAAGACAGAGAGGAGCCAGGAAAGGCAAGCCAACACCACCATTATGCCCTGCCATGTGCCTGATAGCGTACAGTTGAGCTCAGGAAGAAAGTGAGCCTGGAGGAGAAGGCAGAGACTGGCAGAGCTATCCCTGTACCTTGTTACAGCAGGAGTCCAGGATCACCAGCAGCCAATCTTCAGTGAACTGGTATCTAATGATGACTTAATTTGCACATTTTCATTGCCTCAGAACTGTAAGCTTTTAACCTAATAAATTCCCATTGTAAAAGCCAACCCATTTCTGGTATATTGCATTGGCAGCCTTTAGTAAACTAAAACAGGCTACTGTCTGGGTCAGACTACAAAGGCACTCCTTTTTATTCCACCCATGAAGGAAAAAAAGTTCAAACCAACAGTGAGAGCTTCTCACAGAATGGGGAATGGACTGTGCTGCCTCATCTTTCCGATATAGAAGGTATAATAAGGGGATTAAAGAGATGAAGAAACAAAAAAGGATCTGCACTCAGAAAGTTAACAATTGAAAGCAGCATGCGCCAGTATGTATAATGTTATATGTGTTTATAACATTTATGTAAGACACATTGTCAATTCAACTATGGCTTTACTGGAGGCGAGGAGAGGGGTGTGTGTGTGTGTGTGTGTGTGTGTGTGTGTGTGTGTGTGTTCACTTGCTAGAAATATCTGATTTAAGATATATTACCTGGAAAGTTGGTTTAATGAAATAACCATGTGGATACAAACATAACTGACAATTGTGATAGCATAAATTAAATCTATACTTAATCCAATTTCCACCATTTTTTTTAAAATATAAAAGTGACTAAGCAACAAACTCAATTAACACACTTAGGACAAAATTGCAATGAGACAGATATTGTCTTGTCCAAAACAGTTCTTTAAGAATTTCTCAGTTGAAAAAGGACTAAAAAAGAAAATTGCCTCATATTTGAGTTGGAGCAGAACTCTGAAATGTGATGTAATTAGCAGCACCTTGTGAGAACTATCTCATATTCATGATAAAAGGAGCAATTTTCTAACAGACTATAGTGAGCTTCAGACCCCCTTTGATAAATTAGAGTAACCCCACCCAGTTTACAGTCATTATGCAATAAATCTAATGATCTTTAATGAGGCATGCTTTATTAAATAAAAACTAATATAACAATGATTACCAAACCATTTCTTACCCAATAATATGACCAAGAAGAAAACTTTGAATTGGCTTTCTCAGGAGCCTTCTCCCATGTGGCAAGTTTGAAATAAAATTCTGATGCATGCTCATGATCTGAGAAGTTAAAACTCAAATATTAAATCACATGTAATAGTGGATAAACTAGATATTCCTCTGCTCCTCCCAGAGAGAAGTTGGCACACGTGATTACAGATTTTGAGATGAGGAGATTATTCTGGACAATCTGGGTGGGTTCAATGTAATCACAAACATCTTTATAAGAGGAGGGTGAGAGAGTCCAAGTCAGAGAAAAAGATTAGAAGAGACTAGATGTTACACTGTAAGCTTTGGAGATAGAAGAACCCAGAGCCAAAGAATGCGGGCAGCCTCCAGATGCTTGCAAAAGCAAGAAACAGATTTTCCCCTAAATTCTCTAGAAGGGACACAGCCAGACCAACAACTTAATTTTAGCCCACTGCCACTGATTTTGGACTTCTGACTTACAAAATTATAAGATAATAAACTTGTTGTCTAGAGTCATTAATTTTGTTGTAATTTGTTTATAGTGGTAGTAGGAAACTAATAGCAGGGTTTTTAAGATACCTGGGTTTTAACATCATTCAATCTGTGATTATGGTAAATTACTTTATAGATTTTGGTTTAACAAATTATCCTTACATTCTTGAGATGATCCTTGCTTGGTTAAAATGTCTTATTTTTTTTTACTTAGTGATATATTTAGCTTAAAAATATTTTTTAAGATTATTATAACTGTGTTCATAAATGAGATTTGCCTATAATTTTCCTTCCTCATAATGTCTTGGTTTGAGTATCAAAGTTAGCTGGACTCATGAAAGGAACTGGGGAAAACTATCTCTTAGACTATTGCATGGACATGTATAAGATTGTGATTATATTTTCCATAAAAATTTCATGAAACTCACATGTAAAAGTTCACAGATGGGTGCCATTGTTATGAGTAAATTTTTGGATTTTTTTAGTGCTTTGAAGTCCTTTCAGGTTTTCTAATTCTTTTTTAATCAATTTTGGGGATTTTGCAGTTCTTTTTTAATTTATTAATTTAATAAATGTGTTAATTTATTAACATAAATCTGTTTATACTATTCTCCTGATTTTTATACCTACTTTATATATAGTTGTTCTGAATATTGTTTATTTCTGCCTTCTATTTTCTTTTTGTTTTTTCAATCTTGGAAGAAGTTCATCTATTTTGTTAGTCTTTTCCAATAATTAACTCTTGATTTAGTGGATCTTATATTGCTTATTTAATTTATATTTCCCATGAGACCAGAAGAACATACTGCAACATCCTTCAAAAAATGGAAGAAGACTGCCCATTTGCAGTAAGGATTCATGGGTAGAGCACTGCACATCACAGAGGCTGCTGCCCAACCTCCACTGGCAGCGCAAGCCACCTTGGGAGCTATTCCATGCCTGGTGTTGGAAGCTCCATTGCCCCAAAACAGGGGAAAAGGAGATGGTTGGGTACCAACTGCAGCTGCTGATTAGTAAATTTGACTGGCTAAAGTACAATCCTAAGAACAGCTGAATTTGAACCTGTGCAAGTTGGAAAGACAGTGGTAGCCACCATTTTAACTCTACCCCCAGCATGAGGGGAAGCAGGGCTGACTGGAAATCACAGTGAAGGTAGGAACTGACTTCTTTCCACTCAGATCAGATTGCAGCCCTAGCCTAGGCCCCAGCCCCACATCCATCAAGGAGGAAGCTGGGAGGACCTGCACCAGCCTCTCTGGGAAACTGCAGGCATTTTTAGCCAGCATACTGAATCCTCACACTCCAACAGGACAGGAGGGGAGCTGTGTTTCCTCAGCTTCTTTGGGTACCTGCAGGTGCTTTCAACCTGTACAGACTGGATACTTGGACACCTATAGCTCCATCCCTGCTCTGCAATAGAATAGGAGAGGAACTATGTTCCCTCAGCCTCTCTGAGCAACTGTGGAGATTTTGGCCCACACAGACTGAATAGTAGAACACCTGTGGATCCATCTCTGCCACCAAGAGGATACAAGGGGAGCTGTGTCTCCTTAGCCTCTCCGGGCATAGCAGGCACTATTGACCTGCACAGACTAGACTGTTGGGTGCCTGTAGTTCCAACCGCCATCCCCCAAAAGGAGAGGAGAGGAGCTGTGTTTCTTCAGCCTCTCAGGGCAACTGCAGGTGCTTTTGGCCCACACAGACTAGACACTGGGTACTTCAGAAGATCCATCCCCACCCCTGGCAGGGAAGGAGGGAGGCCAGTTCTACATCAATCTACCTGGGTAACTGTGGGCAGTTTTGACCTTCACAGTTTAGTTTGCTGACCACACCTGCAGTTACATACCAGCCCCAAGCAGGGAAAGTAGGGACATGAAGTTTCATCAATCTCTCCAGGCAACTATAGGCAGTCTTGGCCTGCATGGCTTGGATAACCACACACAGCTGAAGCTCCATGCCTACCCCTGGCAGAGGAAAATGGTAGGAGAAGTTTCATTAGTTCTGAGGGCAATGAGGGCAGCATCAGCCTCCAGAGCTTATAGTACCAACCACATTCTATTACACAACCAGAAGGGAGAAAAGGCAAGAAAGCTTTAAACTAAAGAGAGAAACTGTGCCCAGAATAAAGACATCTAGTAAGCAAGATGCCAAGATTTCAACAAAAAATTATAATCCATACTATGTCAACATAAAATTATAATCCATACTAAGAAACAGGAAGACATGGCCCAGCCAAAGGAACAAGATAAGCCTCAAGATGTCATAAAGGGCTTGAAATAACTAATCATAGATGTTCAAACAAATCTCCCTAATAAATTCAATGAGATAGCTAAAGAAATTAAGGATATAAAGAAGAAAGTGGGGAATGCAGATGTGGCTCAAGTGATAAGGCCTCTGCCTACCATAAGGGAGGACCCAGGTTCAATCCCTGGGACTTCCTAGTGAAAAAGAAGAGAAAGCATTCCTGCATGGCAAGTCAGTGCCCTTGTGGCAAGCTGTGTGCCCACATGGTGAGCTGAGTGCCCATCAGAGTGCCTGTATGACAAGCCAGGTACCCATGTGGGTGCCAGTGTGGTGAGCTTTTACCTGCATAGCAAGCCAAGTGCCCTCATGGTGAGTCAAGTGCCCAAGCGAGTGCCTGCATCATGAGCCTGTGTCCATGCAGCAAGCCAGTACCCACATGGTGAGCCAAGTGCCTGTGCAGCAAGCTAAGTGCCTATGTGGTGAGCCAGTGCCTGGCCAAGAGAGTCACACAGCAAGATGATGATGCAACAAAAGAGAGACAAAGAGGAGAGTCAAGGTGAAGCACAGCAGAGACCAGGAACTGAGATGGCACAATAGACAGGGAAACTTTTTCCACATCAGAGATCCCCAGGATCAAATTCCAGTGAACCCTAGAGAAGAAATATGAGAAGAGAAGAACAAAAAGAGAAATAGATACAGAAGATCACACAGTGAATGGGCACAGACAGCAAAAACAGCAGGGTGGGGGAGGAGGGAAAATAAATCTTTTAAAAAAATAAATAAGACACTGGGAGAACACAAAGAATAATTTGAAAGCATACATAGAAAAATAGGAGAACTTACAGGAATGAAAGACTTGATAAATGAAATTTAAAATATACTGGAGGCATATGTAACAGTTTGATATTGCTTATGAATTCCAAAAATAGATATTGGATTATGTTTGTAAACTGGTATGTCTGAAGTTTCACTTTTACTTAATTGAATTATGATTAGGGCTTTGATTGGGCCACATCAGTAGGGATGGGGACTCACAGATAAAAGACATGACAAAAAACAGATTTGGGAGTTTTGAGTTGGAGCAAAGGAAGTAAGCACACAGAGGAGTAGAGCAGCTGAGCCCAGGGAGAATCAAGCCCTGGGGAGAGAGACAGAGCTGGTTGCCTGATAGTCTACAGTTGGCCTTGTGGAGAAAACAGAGTTGCTGAGCCTGGAGAGAAATGAGCCCCAGGAAGAGAGGAACCCAGAAAAATGAACCCTGGCAGCCCTCAGCAACCATCTTGCTCCAATACATGACAATAGACTTTGGTAAAGGGACTAACTTATGCTTCATGGGCTGGTAACTGTAAGCCTCTACTGCAAATACATACCTTTTATAAAAGCCAATAGATTTCTGGTATTTTGCATCAGCACCCCTTTGGCTGACTAATACAGCATATAAGAGCAGATCTGAGAAAGTAGAAGAAAAGAACTGTATGCTTGAAGACATGGCCTCTGAAAGTGAGCATACAAAAGAGCAGATAAAGAAAAGAATGGGGAAAATAAACAGGGTTTCAGGAAACTAAATGACAGCAAGAGATGTGCAACCACATGTGTCATGGGTGTCCTAGAAAGAGAAGAGAAGGGAAAAGGGGCAGAAGGACATAGATATCCATGTCCAAGTAGCACAACACATTCCCACCCAAATAAATCCCAATAGACCTCCTCTGAGACATTTACTAATCAGATTGTCAATTGATAAAAACAAAATGAATACTGAGGGCAGCAAAATAAAAGAGATTGATCACATATAAGGGATATACAATAAGATTAAGTGCTGATTTCTCATCAGAAACCATGGAGGCAAGAAAGCAGTGGTATGACATATTTAAGATACTGCAAGAAAAAAACTGCCAGCCAAGAATTTTATATCCAGCAAGATTGTCTTTCAAAACTGAGGACAAGTTTAGAACATTCACAGATAAACAGAAACTGAGAGAATCTGTAACTAAGAGATCAGCTTGGCAGGAAATACTAAAAGGAGTGCTACACCCTGGAAAGAAAAGACAGGAGAGAGAGGCCTGGAAGAGAGTCTAGAGATGAAGATTATATCAGTAAAGTAACTAAAAGTGTAAAAAGTGGTGAAAATAATATATGACAGATAAAATTCAAAGGCCAAAATGGGTGAAGAAATGCCTTTACAGTAATAACATTGAATGTTAATGGATTAAACTTCCCAAGCAAAAACACACAGACTGTCAGAATGGATAAGAAAATATGAGCCATCTGTATGCTGTCTACAAGAGATTCACCTTAGACTGAAGGATACCAGTAGATTGAAAATGAAACACTGGGGTGGGGGGGGGGGCGGAAATGCATGCAGTAACAAAAAAAAAAAAAGCTGGAGTATCTATTCTCATATCAGAGGAAATAGACTTTAAAAGTAAAATTGTTATTAAAGACAAGGGAGGACATTATATAATAATAAAAGGGGCACTTCACAAGGAAGAAATAACAATCATATATGTAATGCACCTAACAAGAATGTCCCAAATTACATGAAGCAAACAAAGGCAAAACTGAAGAGAGAAATAGATGTTTCTACAATAATAGTTGGAATTTTAATACACCACTCTCCACACTGGATAGAACTATGGGCAGAGGATCAATAAAGAAAAAGGGAGCTTGAATAAAATGATAAATGGACTAAACCTTGTAGATGTATCCAGAATATGGCACCCCAAAATAGCAGGATATACATTCTTCTAAGTGTTCTTGGATCTTTCTCCAGGATAGATCATACGTTGGGACAAAAAGCAGATCTCAATAAATTCAACAAGATCGGAGTTATACAAAGCACTTTCTCTGACCATAATGGAATAAAGCTGGAAATCAACAACAGGTGGTAAAAGAGAAAATTCTCAAATATATGAAGATTGAACAACAAACTCTTTTTATTTTAAAATTTATTTATTTTATTTATTTCTCTCCCCTCCCCCCACCCCGGTTGTCTGTTCTCTGTGTCTATTTGCTGCGTCTTTGTCCATTTCTGTTGTTGTCAGCGGCACAGGAATCTGTGTTTCTCTTTTCTTGTAGTTGTTGTTGTGTCATCTTGTTGTGTTAGCTCTCTGTGTGTGTGGCACCATTCCTGGGCAGGCTGCACTTTCTTTCATGCTGGGCAGCTCTCCTTTTGGGGTGCACTCCTAGTGCATGGGGCTCCCCTAAGTGGGGGCACCCCTGCATGGCAGGGCACTCCTGCACATGAGCCAGCTCCACACAGGTCAAGGAGGCCCAGGGTTTGAACCGCGGACCTCCCATGTGGTAGATGGATGCCCTAACCACTGGGCCAAGTTTGCCGCTGAACAACAAACTCTTAATCAGTGGGTCAAAGAAGAAATTTCAAGAGAAATCAATAAATATCTCAAGATGAATGAAAATGAGAACACAACATATCAGAACGTATGGAATGCACTGAAGGCAGTGCTGAGAGGGAAATTTATACCCCTCAGTTTTTACATTAAAAAAAGAAGAAAGAACTAAATTCAATGACCTAACTATACAGCAGGACTAAGTAGGAAAAAAAACCAGCAAACTAATCCCAAAGCAAGCAGAGGGAATGAAATAACAAAGATCAGGGCATAAATAAATAAAATGGAGAACAACGACAAATTACAGAGAAATAACAAAAAATCTTCAAGAAGATAAACAAAATTGACAAACCCTGAGATAGACTGACAAAGACAAAAAAGAGGGAAGATGCAAATAAATAAGATAAAAAATGAAAATGGGAACATTATTACTGACCCCACAGAAATAAAAGAGACTATAAGAAGATACTATGGATAACTCTAACCATCAAACTAGACAGTGTATATGAAATGGAAAGAATCCTAGGAACATACAAACAACCTACACTGAACTTTGAAGAAATAAAGGACTTCAACAAACCAATCACATGTAAAGAGATTAAAATAGTCATCAAACAACTACCAAAACAGAAAAGACCAGGACTAGATGGCTTCACAGGAGAATTCTACCAAACACTTACAGAAGATTTAATATGAACCTTACTCGAACACCTCCAAAAAATTGAACAAGAAGGAACGTTACCACATTCATTCTATGAAGCCAATATCACATTAATGCCAAAGCCAGATAAGGATATTAAGAAAAAAGAAAATTACAGAATCATTTTCCTAATGAATATGATGTAAAAATCCTCAAAAAATACTTGCTAATTGAATTCTACAAAACTTTAAAAGAATTATTCATCATGATCAAGTGGATTTTATCCCAGGCATGGAAGGATGGCTCAACACAAGAAAATCAATCAGTGTAATACACCACATTAATGAAACAAAGAAGAAAATCACGTGATCCTATTGATTGATGCAGAAAAGGCATATGAATAAATACAGCATCCTTTCTTGATAAAAACACTACAAAAGATAGGAATCAAAGGAAAATTTCTAAACATGATAAAGACCGTACATGAAAAACCCACTGCTAACATTGTACTCAAAGTTAAAAGACCAAAAACCTTCCTGTGAGATCAGGAACAAGGTAAAGATTCCCACTGTTATCACTGTTGTTCAATATAGTACTAGAAGTTCTAGCTAGAGCAATCAGACAAGAAAAAGAAGTAAAAGGCATCCAAACTGGAAAGAAAGAAGTAAAACTTTCACTATTTTCAGATTATATGATCCTATACCTAGAATGTCCTGAAAAATCTATAAGAAAACTGCTAGAGCTAATAAATTATTTCAGCAGAGTTGCAAAATACAAGATTAATATGAAAAATTAGCAGTGTTTCTATACACTAGTAATGTGCAATCTAAGGAGGAAGTCAGGAAAAAAATTCCATTTACAATAGCAACTAAAAGTATAAAATATTTAGGAATAAACTTAACTAATGACATAAAGCATTTGTATTTAGAAAACTACAATGCATTTCTAAAAGAAATTTTTAAAAGACCTAGCTAATTGGAAGAAAATTCCATGCTTATGGATAGGTAGACTAAATATTGTTAAGATGTGAATTCTACCCAAATTGATACACAGATTCAAAACAATCTGATAAAAATTCCACCAGCATGTTTTAAAGAAATGGAAAACACAATTAACAAATGTATTTGGAAGTTAAGGGGTCCCAAATAGCCAGAAACATCTTAAAAAGGAAGAGAGAAGTTGGAGGATTCTCACTTTTGGACTTAAAATCATATTACCTAGCAACAGTGGTAAAAACAGCATGGTACTGGCATAAAGATAGACACATAGACCAATCAAACCAAACTGATGGTTCAGAAACAGACTTTCACATCAAGTGATTTTTGACAAGACTGTCAAACCCACCCAGCTGGGGCAAAGCAGTCTATTCAACAAATGGTTCTGAGAGAACTGGGTCTCAAAAGCCAAATGAAAGAGGAACTCTATCTCACACATTATACAAAGATTAACTCAAAATGGATCAAAAATCTGTATCCTAAAGCTCCTAGAGAAAATGTAGGGAAGCATCTTCAAGACCTTGGTGGTAGGTAGTGAATTCCTAAACCTTACATTGAAAGCATGAACAATGAAAGAAAACATGGATAAATGCAACCTGCTCAAACTTAAACACTTGTGATTCAAATGATTTCACCAAGAAGGTGAAAATGCAGCCCACTCAATGGGAGAAAATATTTGGAAACTACATATCTAATAAGGGTTTGATTTCTATTCTATTTAAAAAGATCATACAAATCAACAATAGAAGAGCAAGCAGCAGTAACAATCCCCCAAGTACAAGGGCAAAGACCAGTGAAGAAGGATGGCCCAATGTTGGGTCCTTGATCCTAATGACTATGCTTATGAGCCTGTGTGCTTAAAATTTCAACTAGGCCTAGAGCTGCAGGGTGCCTAAGAGTTACTTCCTGAGAACTTCCATGTTGCTCAAATGTGCCCACTCTCTAAGCCAGACTCAGCATGTAAATGCATTACGTCCCCCCACCGCCCCCTCCAGGATGGGACATGACTCCCAGGGATGAGCCTCCCTGGTGCTGAGGGATTACTACCAAACACCAGTTTATGATGCAACTAGAAAAACACCTTGAATAAAAGGGGGGAATGGTAAAGACAAATGAGTTTATATGGCTAAGAGACTTCAAAATGAGTCAGGGGGTATTCAGATTTTAAGCTTCCCATATTGCTGCCATTGCATTAATAGGATACATGTCATCTGGACATAATCTTATCTAAGTACTGGAGTTACATAGTTCAAATTCAAATCAGATTTTTTTTTTTCCCAGAGTGTGACCTCGGGATTAACATGGAATGTCATGGAGCTGCAGTTCAGAATCTCCTCTAATAAATTTTTGTCTTCTCATCCATGGACTTTACATATGGCTTTAAGCCCAGTGAATTAACAGGATAAATAACAAAGATGGGAATTAGGCATTAGGAGAGGGGAAAACACCTATATTAATAAGGACTTTTTTAGTTGCAGCAATCAAATCCTAAACCAAACTGTCTTAAGCAAAAGGGTGAGTTAATGGAAAGATACTTGGGTAACTCACAGAATTAAAAAAAGAAGCTATGGGAAAGAAAAATTTTGGAGACCTCAAGAAATATAATCAAGGACTAACACACCAGGATCAGATCACCTGGCCTCTCATCAGTCTCTCAGTTTCTCCAAGTAGTAAGATACATAAAGTCCACAGCTATGAATCATATACCTTCAGCTTTCTTCCAACAAAGAAAGAAAGAAAAAATTTCCCCTATGAAAACACTTGGGGGGGGGGGATCTCAGGGAGCTGTTCTGATTGGTCCAGCTTCAGTCAGATGTCCACTATTGACCCAATCACAATTTCCAGGGGGATGTGAAAATCTAATTGTATATGGCTGGGTCATATGCCTTGCCTAAGGCAAGTAGACAAATGAGTACTGTGATTGGAAACTCTACCAAAATATCAGAGGGGGACATTTTTATTACAATGGAAAGAGTAGAGAAGGTGGGTAGACAAAAGCATAGATATTCACCTCACTTTGTTACCAAATCTTTCCCCTAGTAAAGAGAAGAGGAAGGATTTAAGGTAAAAAACAATCACAGCTTCCCTTCACTTTATCATACCAAATGAGTTTTCCCTCCATTTATTTAAAGAGAGATATACTGAAACTAAAAGCAGTTTTTCAACACAGAGAATTTACAGAAGTTTACATATATATATTTCTCAGAACAACCTATTTTTTTTCTTTTTTTAAATTTATTAAAGTATATTAGTCATACATTAACATACATAAACAAGTGTATAGTAAAATTTGTGAACTTACAAAGCAAACTTGCATGACCTCATACAGGGTTCCCATACATCAACCCACCACCAACACCTTGCATTGTTGTGAGGCATTTGTTAAAAATTATGAAAGAATATTGTCAAAATCTTACTACTAACTATAGTCCTTTTCTTTCATTTGGTGTATTTTCCCCCAGCCCACCTTATTATTATTTTTAAAATATGATTTTATGACAGAGTTGTAAATTTCTTCCTTTTATATTTAGGTTTTTGATCCATTTTGAATTTTTTTATAAGGTTTGAGATAGGGATCCTCTTTCCTTCTCTTGGGTATGGATATTCAGTTCTCTCAGCACCATCTGTTGAATAGGCTGTTCTGCCCCATCTAGGTGGGTTTTACAGGCTAGTTAAAAAATCACTTGATCAGAGATGTGAAGGTCTGTTTCTGAACCATCAATTCAGTTCCATTGGTCTATGTGTCTTTATGCCAGTACCATGCTGTTTTTACCACTGTAGCTAGGTAATATCATTTAAAATCTGGAAATGAGAATCCTCCAAGTTTCCTTTTCCTTTATAAGTGTTTCTGGCTATTCAGGGCCCCTTACACTTCCAAATCAACTTGATAATCACGGTTTCCATTTATTTAAAACTGCTGGTGGAATTTTTATCAGAATTAAATCTATATATTAATTTGAGTATATTGAAATCTTACTAATATTTAGTCCTCCAATCCATGGGCATGAAATGTTCTTCCAATTATTTTGGTCTTTTAAAGATTTCTTTTAAGAATGAGCTGCAGCTTTCTGAATACAAGTGCTCTACATCATTGGTTAAGTTTATTCCTGAATATTTGGATTTTAACTGTATTTTACCACTCTTTTGACACTTTTAATTACCTTTTTTGATATAATCTTCATTTCTAGACTCTCTTCCAGTCCTCTCTCTCCTGACTTTTCTTTTCAGGCTGTAACACACCCTTTAGTATTTCCTGCAAAGCTGGTCTCCTGGTTATAAACTCTCTCAGTTTCTGTTTATCTGTGAATATTCTAAACTTGCCCTCATTTTTGAAAGATAATCTTGCCAGAGATAAGATTCTTGGTTGGAAGTTTTTCTCTTGCAGTATCTTAAATATATCATACCACTGTCTTCTTGCCTCCATGATTTCTAGTGAGAAATCAGCAATTAATTTTATTGGATATCCCTTATATGTAATGTATTGGCTTTCTCTTGCTGCTGTCAGAATTCTCTCTTTGCCTTTGACATTTGACATTCTGATTAGATTGTGTCTCAGAGTTGGTCTATTTGGATTTATTCAGATGGGAGTACGTTGTGCTTCTTGGACATGGATATATATGTCCTTCAATAGAGTTGGGAAATTTTCTACCTTTCTTTCTTCAAATATTCCTTCTGCCTCTTTTTCCTTCTTTTCTCCTGCTGGGACACCCAAGACATGTATGTTTGTATGTCTCTTGCTGTCATTTATTTCCCTGACACTTTGTTCAATTTTTTCCATTCTTTTCTTCATCTGTTCTTTCACATGCTTGCTTTTGGAGGCCATTTCTTCAGGCTCACCAATCCTTTCTTCTGCCTCCTCAAATCTGCTGTTATATGATTCCAGTGTATTTTTTATTTCATTTATTGCACCTTTCATTCCCATAAGATGGGCTCTTTTTCTACATATGCTTTAAGTTCTTTGTGCTCATCCAGTGTCTTCTTAATATCCTTTATCTCTTCAGCCATCTCATTGAATTTATTAAGGAGATTTGTTTGAACATCTAAGATTAGTCATCTCAACTCCTTTATGTCATCTGGAGGCTTAGCGTGTTCCTCTAATTGGGCCATATCGTCCTGTTTCTTGGTGTGGGTTGTAATTTTTTATTGGTGTCTTGTGATTCTGACTTAGTAGAGTATTTATTCTGGGTGCATTTCTCTCTAATTTAAGGCTTTCTTGTCCTTTCTCTCTTGCTGGTTGTGTAGTGGGAGCAAAGGATGTAGTTGGTGCTATAAGCTGTGGAGGTTCAAACTGCCCTCAAGAACTAATGAAGCTTCAAGTCAGAACAGGGCCATAGCCATGTGTAATAATCCAAGTCATGCAGGCCTTGACTGTAGTTGTCCAAACAGACTGATGAAACTTCACACCCTTTGCTCCCCTGCCTGGGATGGGGATGGAGCTGCAGGTTTGAGTAGCAATCTATGCTGTGCAGGTCCAAATGACCACAGTTGCCCCAATAGACTTAAGACTATTCAGTCTGTACCAGTCAAATGTACCTTCAGTTACCTGGAGAGGCTTGGTCAGGGCCCATGAGTTTCCTCCCTACTAGAGGTGGGGCTGAAAAATAGGCTAGTGCTACAATCTGATCTGAATGGAAAGAAGCCAATCCCTATCTTCACTATGATTTTAAATCAGTCCCACTTCCCTTCATGCTTGGGGTGGAGTTAAAATGGCAGCTACTGGCCTTTTTCTGACTTGGACAGGTTTAAACTTTAGCTGGTCTTAGGTTCACACTTTAGCTAGACAAACATACTAATCAGTAGCTGAAACTGGTGGCCAACCGTCTCTTCCTCACCTGTTTTTTTGGGAAATGGAGCTTCCAATTCCAGCCACAGAATAACTCCTTAGGTGACTTGCACTGCCAGAGTAGGATGATCACCAGCCTCTGTAGCATGACCTGTATTTTCCTGGAGAGGCTGGCACAGGTTCCCCAGCCTCCCCCTTGCCAGAGGTTGGGCTGGGGCTTATGCTAGAGCTGCAATCTGGAGCCCCAAACAGGATGGAAAGAAGCCAGTCCCTACCAGCACTGTGATTTTCAGTCCACCCTGCTTCCCTTTGTGTCAAGAACAGAGGTAAAAATGGCAGCTTCCAGCCTCTTTATGACTTGGACAGGTTCAAACTTTAGCTGTTCTTAGGATTATACTTTAGCCCACTGAATTTACTAATCAGTAGCTGAAGTTGGTGCCCAACCATCTCTTCCTCCCCTGTTTTTGGGAAATGGAGCTTCCGATTCCAGCTGCAGAATAGCTCGCAGGTAGCTTGTGCCTCCAATGGAGGATGGGCATTGGTCTCCAGGGTTGGAGTGCTCTACTTATGAGTCTTCTCTGCAGATGGGCAGTCTCCCCCTTCCATTCCTTCAAGGATGTTGCAAGATGCTCTTCTGGTGTCCTGGAGCCCCAAACAGGTGCTTTATATAGCTCTGGGTGATTATTAACTACCCTATACCATGAGCTGATTCTAGGAACATCTTCTGCCACCATCTTGCTGGTTGTTCAGGGCAACCTTTTTTTTTTTTAAGATTTTTTAAAAATTTATTTATCACCTCCCCCTTGCCGCTTGTTTGCTGTCTGCTCTCTGTGTCCATTCACTGCACGTTCTTCTGTGTCTGCTTATCTCCCTTTGTTGGATCATCGTGCTGTGCCAGCTCTCCGCGGGCGGGGGCCGTCAGCTCTCTGCGGGTGCGGGCTGGCTTGCCTTCACAAGGAGGCCCTGGGACGCAGCCCAGGGCTCCCCTATGGTAGACGGGAGTTCAACTGATTGAGCCACAGCTGCTTCCCAGGACAACCTATTTTTAAGAGTGTGTGGCAAACATAATAATGGACCAAAGATGTTTAAATCCCAATTCCCATAAACTAAAAATATATGACCTACATGACAAAAGAGACTTTACCTATGTGATTTAGAGTACAGAAATTGAGAAGTAGAGATTTCCTGGATTAACCAGATAGGCCCAATTTAATCATATGTGTCCTTAAAAACAAGAACTTTTTCCAGCTATGGTTAGAAAGAGATGTGATGATGACTTTGAAAATGGAGGAGGGGGACGAGAAGTTAGGCAATGCAGAAATCTCTAGAGCTGGAAAAAGCAAGGAAATCTCCATAAATTAGGAACACAGCCCTGTCAACACCTTCATTTTAGCCCAATAAGATCTGTGTCTGAATTCTGCCCTATAGGACTGAAAGATAATAAATGTGTTGTTTTAAGCTACTAAGTTTGTGGTAATTTGCTCAGGCAAACATAGAAAACTATTATAGGGAGATATGAAACTAAAGAACTTTGCTTAAGAACAAGAGACCACACACACAGTCTGTTAATATCACTTGCTTCCAAGGACAAGGAAATAATGTAAAAGAATTGTGATAGGATAATCTCAAATTTTATTTAGAGAATTTTTCTATGAATAATAAAATAAGAGTATAAATTACATCATGTTCACAGGTGATGTAGTCCCTCTGTGTCAAAAGGTTAGTGTATGAGTGTAGTTTGTTCTTTTCTTTCTTCCAGGTAGCCTAAATGATAGAAAGATCTGAGAAAAGACAATTGAATCTATAACGGTTAGGTCTCCATTGGGTTTTTGTTTTGTTTTTTTTAAGATTTTTTTTTTTTTTCTTTATTTCTCTCCCCTTCCTCATCCCGGTTGTCTGCTCTCTGTTTCCATTCACCATGTGTGCGGTACCACTCCTGGGCAGGCTGCATGATTTTCATATGGGGTGGCTCTCCATACAGGGCACACTCCTTATGCATGGGGTTCCGCTAAACGGGGGACACCCCTGCGTGGCACAGCACTCCTTGCATGCATCAGCACTACGCATGGGTCAGCTCACCACATGGGTCAGGAGGCCCTGGGTTTGAATCCTGGATCTCCCATGTACTAGGTGGATGCTCTATCAGTTGAGCCAAATCTTGAAGAGATGTTATCTATTGAGTGAAAAGTTTCTACTTCTGCTTTAACAGACTTAAGAAGGCAGGAAGCATTAAGAAATGACCATAAAGTGATGGACAGAAGCTAGATAGGGAGTGAGGAAGTAGTGCATGGAGTTGGACCCTCATGGACTGGAGTTGTAGAAATAAGCTATCTGTCTTGTTTCAATGACACTTAGGTAAAAAAAAAAAATGACAGTAATAATACTCTGGATATTTCCAGGCAGGAATAATGGGAACCAGTGACTAAATCTATAATCTAAGATCATCTCTTTATATCACACCATGTAACACATCTATCCTCAGGGAAAGAATTCCCACTATTAGAAAAAACCCAACTAGACCTATAACTGGAGAATGGAACTCTTGATAATTTGTTCAAATACCCCATAAATAAAAGAGTTCTAAATTTAGTCAAGTAACAGGTGGATTATAGAGAAATGTAATAAACTTTGTGTACATTACATAAGCCATTCTATAACACCTGGCCAAAATGTCATCAAGCACAAGCTCCTTGAGGGCAGGGACTTTTTTTGTTCACTGCTATATGCTCAGTACCATGGCAATAGATATTTGTTCATATAAAATATATGAAAAGCATCTCAATCCCATCATGGCATCAGCACAGCCAAGATGCCCTGATTGGTTTAGAGTAATCCTTATAAAATAGCATCCTGAACTAACTCAACTAAAGAACAGCCAATTTCAGAGTAGTTCTTCCTTCTGCCTAGTAATAAACATGCCAATTGTATAAAATGAACAACAACCCTTGTGGGTGTTATAAAGACACACGCCAGTAATTGCTTATCTCCAGAGGAAATCAGGGCATTAAACATCAAATATTGAGTAGGTCAAAGACTTGATAAGGATATTGGATGAATCCCTTTATGCCACACAGCCTCTTTCTCCTTCTTTCCAAACTGAGAGTAATAACCCCTCCACACCTTGGGTCTTTGTGCCAGCTGCTGTCTCTGGTTGGAATGCTTATCCCCAGATCTTCACAAGGCTGACTCCCTCTTATTTTCCTGGCTTTCTTTAAATGTCACCTCCTCAAAGAGGCCATCCAATGTAAAGTTACTCGAACACATCACTCTGTTTTGTCACTAGCTGATGTTCTTTGCTCCTTTGATTTTATTTTTCTTTGTTTATTATCTGTCTTGCCACTAAAATTGAGCTTATGAGAAGAGGGACCTTTTCTTTCTTCTTCAACTCTATCCCCAACTCCTGGAACAAATACTACTGAATTAATGGACAAGCATGTCAAATATAAGTTAAAGGATGGGGTGTAGTTGGATAGAAAATACTATAATACATGAAACAAGGTCTAGGAATCCAGTACCAGCCAGGCAAACAGAAGATAAGAGGCCAATTAGTTGGTGTCCCTCCTCTGTGCCCTCCCTACTGGGGCACTATACACACCGTCTTGCAGTCTCTGGTTTGCAAGATAGTTTCCACATAGACCTAGAGGCCCTCCAGGGCGGAGATTGTGCTTTACTCAGTTCTGTGTCTCCAGCCCCTAGCACAGAGTCAGACATCATCGGTAGGGCTTCATTAAATGTTTGACTGAGGGAATGAAATCATCCTTAGAACTAAAACTTAGAATTGAGTTGAAGTAACAACTTTGCCACATGCTAATCAGGTGACTTTGGCAAGAGTCTGACTCATGCCTCAGTTTCCTTATCTGGTTAGTAAATAGTAGATAGCAATGCCGAATCAGCATATAGTCAATTTTCAGTAAACAATGATTTAAGAAAAAACCAGCTATTCACTTTAACAAACCTTTCTTTTGAATGGGAAAAGGGCAATTAACATTTTAAAGTATAAAAACAAGAGATAAAACTTATTACTTCATAAATAGCAAAACACATATTTCAGTTTTATAGTAAGGAAAATAGGGAAGAATGATAAAGATGAAACCTTGATATTTTTCAAGTACCAAGAGGGAATGATAATTAAATAACTGATTTCTCTTTTAGTATGAACTCTTTAGTTGAATGAGAAATGCCTAAAGTTTTCCAGGATTTGTTGCTGAAAGCAATTTAATTCCTCCTTAAAATTCAGAAACATGTATGAAATCTTTAGCGGAGAAAGATGTTTAATTTCACATTTCAGAAAGTGTTTCAAACTTTCATAGTGTAATGAGCCCATCTTGTGGCCTTTTATATTATTGCCACTTTTAAAGTTAAATATATTTCTGTTAACCATAGGTTTAAAGGTGCCATTTATTCAACGACAAATATCTTTTGAACATTTACTGTGTACCAAGTGCATAGTGGCAGCTGTGGATACAGTAATAGGAAATGTAAGGGGAAAAAAGTCCCTGCTCTTGAATTCATGTAGATCTAAAGGGGAAGACAGACATTTGAACAGAGATATTATAGTAGAATGAGAAAGTGCTCTTGTACAAAGATATATGCTTCAGTCACTACATCAGAATTAAGTATCCCCAGAACTCAGAATAAAACTGATATGTCTTCACGTTCATGAATGACTCTGAACATTAAAGAAATTGTTGTAGAAGTCGAGAGAGGTTCAATTATTTGCGTATAGAAAGGCCAGGACTCAGGAATAATTTTGGGAAGGAAAAAAATATTTATTTATGACCGACCTGGCTCGGAGCTTCTCATTCAAAATCCAAGCTCCGAACAAGATTTTTGAGTTCTTTTTATACAGAGGAAGGGCCAAATGGTTCTTTGTTTCAGTGCTCAATAAGCTTGAATTAACATATATCGTGCGCACCCTAGGTAAGCTATCAGCGTGGACTTCATGTATTCTAGATAAGTTTTTAGCACATTTGGTTTGCATTTTCCCTGAATACTTAAAGTTTAAAAAGTTTGCATTGCTAAACTGTTTTTCCAGGACTGGAGTTGTTGTCATGGTTACCAAGGGCGGGTTGCCGTTCTCATGTCCCAAGTGCACAGCTCAGGACACATATAGTTCAGGTTATGAAGAGATGAACAGACCCCCCACCCATAGCCTACATCAAAATCACATGATGTTAGAGGCTGGATTAAATATCACTTTCCAGTCTACCATTTTATAAGAAAGTTTTACAGATTTTCTTAATCTACTGAACCCACAGAAACATGAGTACATCTGTCTCTCACCTACATCACCCATTCTCAGAATGTACCAAAATAATATTTTTTAAATGGCTTCCTAGTAAGTTCCTTATTGATAGCAGTTTTCTGTCTCTCTTTACCCACTCACAATTATAGCTTTAGGGAAATGGGAAGGGCACAAAAAGTCTTATCAGAGAAATGAAAGAGGTGACAGGGGTGGGAGTGGTGGGGTTGAATGGGACCTCATATTTTTTGAATGTAATATTTTTACAAAATGAATAAAATTAAAAAAAAAAAAGAGGTGACAGGATATTTTAATCAGACAGAGGAAGAGCAAAACCTATCTTTTCCAACCTGATGGCTTAAGGGAGAAAATGAGAGCTGGTGGTAGCAGAGATAAGCAGTCAGAACCTCCTAGTTTCAAGGCTTTGTGAGAGAAGGAGGACGTCACAGACTAGGAAGAGCACTACCTGTTTGGAGACCATTACACAGGGTAGACCCCGAACAGTGACTAGGCATAGTCAACCAGAGACAGGGCCATCCCTCTGTTCCTGAATGGCACAGGCACTGAGATGAGAGCCCACAGGCCAACTGTGGGATCTGCCCTAGTGGAGGTAAATGTGATCCACAGCCTCTGCTACAAGGTAGACATCCTCGGCCAAGGGCAGGTGGACAATATCATGGAGATTGAGAAGAGTTTCAGTGCTATCAAGGGTGAAAGAAAAACTAAGTCAACAAGGAAGGGCAATCAGAATCAGATCTTGACAAACCTGAAAATGAATAAAGCATATGTTTACCAGCCAAAGAGGTCAGCAGTGAACCCCAGCAGAAGACAAGAATTGAAACAGACCAAGCATATCTCGGTGGACAGCAAGCAATCCACATTCAAGGAAGAGGACCTCCTACCCAAAAGCCAGGATACCATGTAGGCTATGCTTAAATGCCCTGGTGCCTGGGTCTTTCTACCCCACATGTATGAAAAGACTTCACTTGCTTCTACAACTTACATACCCACCTATAGTCTCATTCAGCAAATAAAAGTTCTTCCTTAGGATTCATCCTCCTTAAAAAGCAAAAAAGGGGGAATTGGAAAGAGCTAATAATTTTTAAAATATATCCTTTCATAATGCTTATGTGAAAAGATTGAACATAAGATTTGATAGCAAAATCAATTTAGAATATAACATTGAAGGCAGTACAGAGAGAACAGACTATTTTAAGCTATCTTATCCCAAATGCTATGCTGATGACTAATTTAAATATAATTTAAGAAAGGAGGGAATCTTTCCTTCCCCAAAGTTTTCAGAAGATTACATGGATTCTTCAACAATCCATTCAACAAATACGTGTCACATGTTAAGTACTATACAGTAACAGTATTGCTAGAAGTTAAGGATAAAAGAAAAGGAAAAGATTAGAGAAAAATTAAATGAATTAAGTTGTCATCTTTTTAACCAAGATGAAAGACAATTAGTGGATTCTGGGACCATGAAGCTGAACCAAGGATATAGGTTTTATATGACTTCCCTACTATCACCCAGTTATAGGATTGCAGTGTTGTTTTCCTGAAAGTAAAGAATTAAAATCAATTCCCCAATTAAGTATCAAAACGGTAATTTCCTACATTAACTACTTTTAAATAAATAAAATCTAAATTTCCTCCCTTTCCTCCTACTCTTAATTCATTCAATTTATTCAACAAATACTTATTAACTCCTACTATGTGCAAGTAACCTGTACTAGACGCTAGGGATACAACTATAAATAAGACCTTCTTTCAGTCCTTATCATACATTTACTTCCATTGGCCCTCCCCACCCCAAAGGAGTTTGGAACTTTTGAGTCCCTTCTCTGTACCAAGCCTGTTCACTTAGTCAACTACTTTAGTAATTGCTATCTAGTGCCTTGTTGCTCCAGCATCATGCTGAATTCAGGGCTTCCCTAAATGGCTCTCACCTTCCCTTAGCTAGGGAGAAAGGGGAGCAGAGCACAGGTCCTTCTCTAGATTTCTCAACCCCATCTTCTGGCTTCTGTTGCCCCAAAGATGTATAACCTCTGGGAGAGAGAGATAAGCAAAGAGAAGACTGCTCCCTTGCAACTTACCTCATTTGCTGTCTTCTTCTCCTTCCAGGCTCCTCTGCCCAGTTCAAGCAGCTTTTATCTTCTCCCTGTGTGGCATATCCTCCATCCTCCCTCTCTATGGCTCAGAATAAAATTCTACCCTAAAATTCTATCAAGCTCTGATTCTGACTATTAAAGGAAAGCTTTTGGAATTCAACCTGCCACCCTCCCTTTTTTTTCACGAGGAACCTGGAACTGAACTCGGGACCTCATATGTGGGAAGCAGACAGCCACTGAGCTTCACTTGCTCACCTCAGGATATCCTTGAATCTTAAGGATAACTAGTTACTGCATTTGAAAGCCTTGTCTTGGAGACTACTTTCTCACAATAGACTAGTAAATTCAAAATTATCAATGTCCTTGTTACCTGAGTCTGTCTTTGTCTTCTTCCTAAAAGCAATGAATGGATGAAAAGTCATAAGACAACAAGAACAATTTCAGGTAAGGAGAGAGGTCAAGGAACTCAGTTTAAAATCTCTCAACAGGATCCTGGTACTTATATTTGAGTGATTACTTGATAAATATCTACCAGTTTCACTATAGTGCAAGTAACTTTACAACAGGGCCTATGTCAGTTTTGTGTGCCCATTTAATAAAAACATGTTCCTTCTCCTCACAGTGTTTAGTGTTCAAACAGACAATTAAATGAGAAATTACAGTGCAATGTGCTCCATTCTATAAACAAAACAATATGAAGCACTTTAGGAAAACATTTGAGGGTGATTTAAACCAGACCCAGACATCAGTGAAGGAGCCACAGGAAATTGATAGATAAACTGAAGAGTGAAAAGAAGTCAGTCAAATTAAGGCCATCTGTGAAGGACTCTATAAATTATGTTTTGGAGGTTAAATATTTCTAAAAGCAATAGAAAACCATTGAGTGGTATAAATACAGAGTGGGAATATTTTAAAAGTTCATCCTATAGGATAGAGCTTAAGTAGAAAAGAATATCTGAAAGTAGAAAAATCTGTTAAGAAATGTTTGTGATATTACAAGCAAGTTTGTAGACATCCACATGGCCTGAAGTATCCTGTCTCCATCCTCTGGGATCTTTTTATATCTATTTTTATCCTGGAACCAGGCATATCCACCGTGAGGCCACCCACACTGATCTCAAAGTCAGTGTGGGGAAACGGACTTGGCCCAGTGGTTAGGGCGTCCGTCTACCACATGGGAGGCCCGCGGTTCAAACCCCGGGCCTCCTTGACCCGTGTGGAGCTGGCCCATGCGCAGTGCTGATGCGCGCAAGGAGTGCCGCGCCACGCAGGGATGTCCCCTGCGTAGGGGAGCCCCACGCGCAATGAGTACACCCGTAAGGAGAGCCGCCCAGCGTGAAAGAAAGTGCAGCCTGCCCAGGAATGGTGCCGCCCACACTTCCCGTGCCATTGACGACAACAGAAGCGGACAAAGAAACAAGACGCAGCAAATAGACACAGAGAACAGACAACCCGGGGAGGGAGGGGTAATTAAATAAATAAATAAATCTTTAAAAAAAAAGTCAGTGTGAGGCCAGACTTTATTCAGCTGACTAATACAACTGAAGATGGGGGCCCAAACAAAAGGACAAGCTTTTATGGAGAAGTAGATACAGGATATGAAAGACAGGTATGGATAGAAGCCTAGAGAAGATCTCCTCTTGTGACTGCCCCAACTTTATGGTGAGGGCACCACTACCACCCTGATCAACCAGGCTGAATGAAAAATCTTGGCTGCCTTGCCTCCAACCCCATCCTCCAACAAACTCTTGACTAAGTTGAAGTTAAGGGAGGAGGAGGCAGCGGGGGTAGGCAGGAGTGAAGAAAGCAGTTGACTGGATGCTTCAGGGATCAGATAAGCATATCCCACTCTGGATAACCTCCCCTGAGTTTCAACTGAGACTTGGAGTAATGAAAGGGAAGTTGTGATCACACTATAACAACTGGATATTGGCTCATGGACATTCCACTCCCACCAGAAGGATTTAGCCACTCACCAGATTCTTATTTCATGGCAGGACATTGATGATTAGTGTAAAAATAGATACTAGATTATGTTTCTACTCTGCTCTGTTCCTGGGCATGATTGAGTTATGATTAGGCTTTGATTGGGCCATGGGTGTTGAGGCCCCACCCCTTGGTGGATGGGGACTCACAGATAAAAGGTATGGCAAAGGACAGAGTTGAAGATTTTCTGATGTTGGAGTTTTGATGTTGGGGTTTGACGCTGAAGCCAGGAGAAGAACACAGAGGAATACAGTCAACTCCTTAGACATGGCAGAAACCCCAGGGAGAGAGACAAAGCCATTTGCCTGATAGTCTGCAGCTGACCTTGTAGTGAAACCAGAGAGGCTGAGCCCAAAGAGAAACAAGACCCTAGAAGGGAGGAACCCAGGAAGCCTAAACCCTTGCAGACATCGGCAGACATCTTGCTCCAACACGTGAAAACAGACTTTGGTGAGGGAAGTAACTTATGCTTTATGGCCTGGTATCTGTAAGCTCCTACCCCAAATAAATACTTTTTATAAAAATCAACCAATTTCTGGTATTGTGCATCAGCATCCCTTTGGCTAATACAATTAGAAGAGAACAAGCTGGTTCTCTTTCTCACTCCAGGACTTCCCCTGGGAGAAGTGATTGATCAGGTTTATGGTTCTTTCCCTACTTGGGGTAGGGACATCCATATTAAGAGAGTAGTTACCATGGTAATTGATGAAGGAGTCAGACAAGTGGGCAGTAGGTACAAGCCTGTTAACCTGGCAAATTCTAATACTCATGGGATGGGTAGTTGGCTACCCTTTCCTTGGAGCCCTCAGTTGCTGAGCTATGTTCCTGTGGCTGCCAGGGCAAGGGCTCCCAAAGGTCAACATAGACAGGATCTCCAATGGAAACTTTGGGGAAAATATAAACTAAAAGGAGGACCATGGGCTAAATAGGGACAACCTGCTCCTGCCAGACTCTCTCCCATAATCCCCAGATACAGATTGTAGAGGAAGAGGAGGATCCTGCAGATTTCTGCCTCTCCTTTTCTCCTTTCAGCCCCTATCAAGGAGCCTGGCCCCCAGCTGAGACTTCTTTACCCAGACCTGACTAAATTGAAAATGGCCCAGGAGTGGGGCCAAAGGCACTAACCACTTCCTGATTCCAAACACCAAATGTAAAATTTAGATGCAATGAAAAATCTTTATGGTGCTTTGGATACAAGCACCCAGGTCACTTTCACTCCAAGTAATGTAGAGGGGAGGAGGTAACAAAGAGCATTGGGAGGTTTCAGGCATTCACATGGGGATGGGGATGGGAAGTTATCACTACCCTGTGGTTTGGTCCTATGGCCCTTTGGCTGCCCCCATGATATGTGTGTGTGTGTGTATATATACATATATCACCCAAAAATGCATTATAGGAATTGATATCTTATACCACCGCATATCGCAATAGCAACTGAAAGGATTTGTTCCCCATCCCAACAAATTCTGCCCATCGCAACAAATTCTAACCATTGTAGTTGAGTGAGGGACAGACTGTGCATCCCCAGTGCTCCCAACTCCTCATTGCATTGTCCAATAGTGGCAATACCACCTCCCTGTTAGGGAAAAGGACATTACTGAACTCATAAAGGAACTTCGATCTGCAGGTGTCCTCTGCTTCACTATCTCTGCCTATAATAGGCTGTGTGGCCAGTGAAAAAGGCAACATGAGTGTGGGTGGCAGCTAAATATAGACTATTGCTTCTAGAATGCAGAAGTGCCTCCTTTGGTGTCTATGGTCCCAGACATTATGACTCTCAAGGAAACCATTATGGTTTCCTCCACTGGCATTTTTTATTTGGTTGTTGGCTTGACCATTGCCCATTTGCCATCTTACTCCAGGAATTAGACCAGGATCAATTCACTTCCAGTGACAAGGCCCTATAGTATGCCTTCTCTGTACTGCCTCCAGGATATGTAAACTCCCCCACTATCTGCCATCAATGGGTGAGATTGGATTTGAGTAAGCTACTCCTCCCTAAAGGACTCTAAGAGTTCCATTATATTGATGACATCAAATTGGTGGTCCAGAGTGAGGAGCAAACCACCCAGGGATTGCATGCATTGCTAAGTGGACTGCAATTGTCTGGCTAGACCATAAATTCCTACAAGATACAAGGCCTAGCCCAGCAGGTCACTTTCTTAGGTGCCTGTTGATCACAGCCCAGTGTAGGATCTCTGAACTTGCACAGGACAAATACTGTCCCTAAATTCACCCACTGCCAAAAAGGAGGCCCAGCAGTTGATTGGGCTATTCGCATATTGGCAACAACATATTCCTCATCTCATTATCCTCCTGGCACCCCTATATTGGGTGACATGGACAGCAGGTACTTCCTTTATTAATTATTGCCTTTAAGTGAGATAATAAAGAGGAACAGAGGAGAAAGCCCTGCAAGAGGTAAAAGCAGCTATTTCAGCTGTCCTACCTTCAGCACCTTTAGAACCTGGATCATTTGAGCTACAGATTTCTGACATCCAGAGCCACTTGAACTGATCCCTCTGGCATAAAGAGGGAACAACAGTAATTTACAAACCCCTGGGTTTTTGGACCAAGAATTTCCCAGACACAGCCTAGTGCTATACCCCTTCAAGAGGCAAATTCTGGTGTGTTATTGAGCGTTGGTGGAAACAGTGTCACTGAGAGCGCTCAGGTCTTCCTGAGGTCAGAAATCCCCAGCGTCTTGGGTCCTAGGTTATCAGAACACTGACCCGAGCAGTGCCCAAAAACAGTTTCACCAAATGGAAGTGGTACTTTCAGACTTGCATTCACCTGGGCCCCATGGGAGTGACACATTTGCATGGGTGAATGGCAGAAGACCCCTCAATAATGATTATGTTGCAAAATCATATGAAGGCCCGTCTCTTCCTGCATTGACATCCTGGAGACCCCAACTCAAGAATGCCCCACCAGATGATTTAGCACTGGTTCACTGATAGATTGGCCAAGTTAAAGCCATTTGACATCCATTGGGTGACATTCCTTTGCCTCAGGCAGATTACCTCTGGCACTGGAAAAAGTGTCCAATGGACTGAACTGTGAGTGGTCCTCTTAGCCCTGGAAGAGTCAGACCCAAGCATCATTAATGGCTTAGCAGTATAGTCAGGTTCACAGGATGCAATTAGAGAATCAAATGTCCTCAAGTGTGCAGAAGACCTTATGAAAGACATGATTAGTGGTATGGAAAATACCACCTGTTACTAATGCACATGGCAAGAATCTGTATCAAAACGAACATCTTTGGAATGATGTAACCAATAAAGGATGCGCCAATCTGCTTTTCACCCCTGACAAGGCCAGAGGTCCTCCTGGGAGAGAGGCCAAGGATGAGTCCTGTCCAGAGGATGAGGATAATGAACTAACCCTCAATGACATCTGTGAAACAGCTGAATTTCCCATGGCTGCTTCCACTACTGGTGGACCCACCACTGAGCTGGAGAATTTACTTT
The DNA here is from genome assembly GCF_030445035.2 of Dasypus novemcinctus. NCBI lineage: Eukaryota > Metazoa > Chordata > Mammalia > Cingulata > Dasypodidae > Dasypus > Dasypus novemcinctus. The sequence goes on along the minus strand of NC_080673.1, from coordinate 50,611,332 downwards.
CCCAACCTTAAAACTTATTACAAAACTATAGAAATCAGAACAGCATAGTACTGGCACAAGGACAGACATATAAAGAAATGGAATTGAATTGAGAGTTCAGAAATAAACGCACATATTCATGACCAATTGATTTTTGACAAAGATGCCAAGTCCATTCAATGGGGAAAGAATAGTTTCTTCAACAAACTGTGCTAGGGAAACTGGATATCCACAGGCAGAAAATGAAGATGGATCCCTACTTTACTCTATATACAAAAATTAACTCAAAATGGATCCACAATCTAAATATAAGAAGCAAAACCATAAAGCTTCTAGAAGAAAACACAAGCTTCTTCAGGACCTAATATTAGGCAATGGTTTCATAGACTTTACACCAAAAGAGCAAGCAACAAAAGAAAAGATAGATAAATGGGACTTCAACAAAATAAAAAACTTTTGCACCTCAAAGGACTTTATTATGAAAGTAAAAAGATAATGTATGGAATGGGTAAAAATATTTGAAAACTGCTTATTCAATAAGCATTCAATAAGACCCAATATATAGGGAAGTAGATTTGGCCCAACGGATAGGGCATCTGCCTACCACATGGGGGGTTCCTGGTTCAAACCCAGGGCCTCCTGACCCATGTGATGAGCTGGCCCACATGCAGTGCTGATGCACGCGAGGAGTGCCGTGCCACACAGGGGTATCCCCCACGTAGGGGAGCCCCAGGCGCAAGGAGTGTGCCCCGTAAGGAGAGCCACCCAGCGTGAAAAAAAGTACAGCCTACCCAGGAATGGTGCCACACATACGGAGAGCTGACTCAGCAAGATGATGCAACAAAACAAGACACAGATTCCAGGTGCCGCTGACAAGAATACAAGTGGACACAGAAGAACACACAACAAATGGACACAGAAAGCAGACATCTGGGGGGAGTGGGGGACGGGGAACAGAAAGATAGATAGAGAGATAGATAGATAGATAGATAGATAGATAGATAGATAGATAGATAGATAGATAGATAGACAGACAGATAGATAGATAGATAGATCTTTAAAAAAATAAATCTTAAAGAAAAAAGATCCAATATATGTAAAGAAATCTTACAGTTCAACAAAAAGACAAACAACCCAATTTAAAAATGAGCAAAAGAGTTAAATAGACATTTCTCCAAAGAAGATAAACAAATGGCCAATAAGCACATAAAAACATGTTCAACATCATTAGCCAGTACGAAAATGAAAATCAAAACCACTGAGATATCATTTCACATGCACTAGAATGGCTACAATTCAAAAAACAGAAAATTACATGTCAGGGGAGGATGTGGAGAAATAGGACCATTCATTCATTGTTGGTGGAGATATAAAATGTGGAAAAGAGTTTGGTGACTTCTCAGAAAGTTAACTATAGAATTAACATATGACCCAGCAATCCCACTCATATATACATATTAATATATATGGGTGTATGTCTTCAAAAAGAATTGAAAGCAGAGATTGGGAACATATATTTTCATACTTACGCTGGCAGCTGCATTGTTTAGTTTCCCAGCTCCTAAAACAAGAACAATACAATGAATTTGCTTAACAACAGGAATTTATTGACTCACAGTTTCAGAGGCCAGAAGACTTGCTTATTCCTAGGTTTGGTTATCTTTTGGCTGCCCAGCAATATTTGGGGTTCTTTTGTTTTTCCATCACATGGCAATGCTCATGGTGACATCTTCTCCTTTCTCATCCAGGTTCCTTTGATTTCCAGCTTCTGACTGTTCCCCATTGCTTCACTCTCTGTGTATCAGAATTCAATTCTGATTATAAAGGATTCCAGTCATAGCATTAAAACCTAATCTGAGAGAGTAGATTTGGCTAGAGCAGTTGGGCCCCTGCCTCCCACATGGAAGATCTGGGATCATTTCCTTGTGAGTCCTAAAGAAAATGAGTTGACACAATGAGCTGACACAACAAGTAGATTCAATGAGCTGACACAACGAGCAGAGAGTAGACATGGCTCAAGTAATTGGGCATTAGCCTCCCACATGGGAAGTCCCTGGTTTGGTTCCTGGTGCCTCCTAAAGAAGATGAGAGGACACAATGAGCAGACAATGATTGGACACAACAAGCAGGCACAACAAGCAGACAGATGGGGGAGCCATTTGGGGGGAGGAAGAACGCTAACCTAAGAGTGGTTTGAGTGCCTGCTTCCCAAGGACAAGGTCCTGGTTCAATCCCTGGTACCTCCAAAAAAAAAAAAAATCTTAGTGGCAAAACCCAACCTGATTCAGTTACCTAAACTGAAGTGACATTTTCAAAGGTCCTATTTACAAATGGGTTCACACCCACAGGACTAGGGGTTGGTATCTAAATACACCTTTTGTAGGGGGCTTCATTCAATCTCCAATAAGCATTATTCACATATGGCAAAATAAGGAAGCAATACGAGTGTCCATCAACAGATGAACGGATAAACATCATGTGGTAAATACATATAGTGGAGCACCATCCAGTTGTGAAAAGGAATGAAATTCTAAAACATGTCACAACATGGGTGAACTATGAAGAATCATGTTGAGTGAAATAAGCCAGACACAAAAGGACAAATAATGTATTATCTCACTGATACGAAATAATTAAAATAAGCAGATTCAAAAAATCAGAAACTAAAATATACATTACCGGGAACCGAGGCCAGAGTAAGGAACGGGGAATTAATGCTTAATTAGTAGAGTTTCTGTTTGGGGTGATGGAAAAGTTTTGGTAATGTATGATGGTGATGGCAGCACATTGTGAACGTAATTAACACTATTAATTATTTAAATGTAGATAAAAGGAGAAATTTTAGGTTGTATGTATGTTACTAGAATACAAATTTTAAAAGAAAAAACTTAGTACTGTATAGCATAAACAGTGAACCCTAACATAAACTATGGACTATATTTAATAGTATAATTATAATAAAATTGTTTCATCAATTGTAACAAAGGTACTATATTAATACTTGGTATTAATAGAGAAAATGTACACATAAGCAGAGGCATATGGGAACTCTGTATTTTCAGCATGATTTTTCCGTAAAACTACAATTTAGCTAATAAAAAAGTTAAGAAGAGAAAGTGAAAGAGGAGATTATGTCAGTTGGGCTTGACTTAATCAAGTGAAGGCCTTGTGAGCTGCCATGTTGTGTTTGTCACTCAGTATGTACCAATAGCCAGATGCTATTGGGGATTCATTTTTGGTGGATGATTTGGGGTTGATTTATGAGTGATTCCTTAGGCACAATGTGATTATCCCTGCCAATCAGGCATATAACATGAACCTATGATTGCTTATCTGTATGTAGCTTGTATACCCAATACCTGTGATAAGGCTTTTGTATTACACTGAAGAAGACTTGCCTGGGGGTGACAAGGTTTTGCCCACTCATTGCAATGGAATGAGATAGGTCAAAAAGGAGAATGTTACATATACATTGTTTGAGTCACAAGCTAGATCCCTAGTGGGTGGCTCTAAGTAGAGATCAACTTTAAAACCTGGTTTATTTTAGGTTTAACTTTACTGAAGAGAGTATTTCAAGTTTGAAATAAATTAAGTGCATCAGATTATGACCTGAATGAAATTACTGGGTGTTAGGGGAATAAACAGAAACTATTTTGTTGCCATTATGAAGCAGGCTAGTAATATAGGGAATAAACAGATGGATCTGGTACCTGGCAAGAAGTCCACGTGGACATCAAAAACCCCAAGATGGCTGCTGGAAGACCCTCCCCAAGATTCTGCCACTCAGAAGAAGACTTCCTCCAGAAGCCAGGAGCAGCCCCGGATACTCCCCAAGGACTTTATCATTGGGCCCTCTTGGGAGACTGATGGGAAAAATAAGCAATCAAAATGGTAAACAGCTGGAATTCTTCCCCTGCTGTTAGCAAAAGTGTTGGATAATCAACAGTTCAAAAAACAGGTGCCAAGCCTGAGTTCTCTTTCTTTTGTACATTTTCTCACCTGTGGACCCCTGTCCTGCCCTCTGTGCACCACTCTCACCGCTTTTCCTCTGCCATGTGGCCCTGCGAGTAAAACTTGGGCATTTATAATGTGTAATGGGGTAATTGTAGTCTGCAAATCAGCCCTCTTTATCACTTTTCAGCCCCTTCCTCTCTACCTGGGACCCCTGATCTGTTATTTTCTTCCATTTCTCGTCCCTCCCTGCCTTAATAAATTACTGGCCTAACTCACCCCACGTGCTCTTGAAATTCATTTCTGTAGCATAATCAAGAACCTAGTTAAAATCCAGTGACAATGGTAAGCCAGAAATCAGAATACACTGTTAAGCACTCAAGTTTTTTCCAGCTCTGACTGAATCTATAACAATACTTGTGAGTCTAGGATTTCCTGAGAAATAGCTGAACACATCTGATGTATTTCTGTAGGTTAGAAGGTGCTGACACTAACTATTGGATGTACACTGATTTAATGTTTGCCCAACAGCTTGTAGTAACATTAATTCCTGATTATTACTACTTATTAACATGACTCTTCTTCCAGTTCCTTCCACCCACAAATTGAAAAACCAATATCTCAACATCATTTTGTATTTTTCTTTAAGGCACTGACCTTTAGGTCTATAGATCAGAAAATATTTACTGAAAATTGTTTCATTCAACTAATATTTATGAATGTCAAGTGCAGTGCTAGATCCCAGGGTTTAAAATGATAAAAGGCACAGTCCCTGCCCCTGAAGTCCTTGGAGTCTAACGAGGCTCCTTTAATATCCTTTTATGTCCTGACACAGCACTGAAGCCTGTTGGTAATCTGTGCTAAAGATGTGTCAGATCTTTACCTAAAGAAATTTGACTCTACTTGGGAAATGGAAATAAACATTCTTAATACTAGTGCTAACTTATTTGCAAAAGACTCCATGCCATAAGATTTCAAAGAAAGAGGTCTCTAATGGGTGAAATAATCCGAAAGGATGGAAAAATACAAAAAGCCTCATACAAGTATTTTAGCAGAGCTTGAAAGGAAGGATGGGTGGGATTTAGGAAATCTCCAGAGGGACTATGGGGCTTTCTGGTTAAGGAGAGCATCCCAAGAGAATGAGAGTCTAGAGCTTTGATAAACTTAGTGCTGTTAAGGAAGACAGAGAAAACGGGTTTAGGGAGAGCAATGGACTTTTCTGATGGGAGTAGAGAGATGCAGGAAATCCCTACAGTGTCAGATGAAAGTAGAGATTCCAGTTTTATATAGTGTGTTTGTTTCTGTTTTCTCATTTTAAACCTATGTCTTGTTTGGAATGGGTGTCATTTTCAGTGGAATCTGTTGAAAATTTTAATGATATGTTAAGAGGATATAATTCTTCTCTGCGTAATGGAAAACAGAAAATTTTATTCTTTCCATAGCTAGTTCAACAAGTCTTCTCGTTTTGAGAGAGGGAATTGAGACAAACAAAGGACATGCTCATTTAACAATAAATGGTAGTAATCAGGTTTTTTGTGTTGTTTGATTTGGCTTAGGTGTTTGATTTTGTTTTGTATTTGGGGTTAAGTTACCATTGCGTGACCTCAGCATTATCTCAGTCAAAGGTATAAGAAGAAATGGAACTCCAGTGCAATGTCAACAAAATGCATTTAAAACAGGAAAGAATACATTAATACATCTTAAGATAGTTCAAAAAATGCAGAACCCCATCAAGAAGTAAAAGTTACCTGAGCTTGAGTAGGGATACAGACCTCTCCCTTTTTAAATTAAAGGGAAGAATTTAGTAAGCATGTATAACTTTATCCCAAGAATGTTATAAAACCAGACCCATCTGAAGCGAGTGGACTTGGAGGTTTCTGCTGTCACTGAGAGCGTAACATCACCTATACATCTACTAAAATAGGTCTCATGTCTCAGCCTCAAATTTCTGGCCTGAAACAGCTGCAATAGCATGGACGTGAATTATTAATGTGACCTTAACTTGTTTGAGATGACAAAATTGTTCCCTTAGTGGGAAGTTTATCTGTTAAACCCCCCAAATGATTTTAGATTGAAAACACGATGAAGTAAGTCAAACCATAGTATTACTACTTCGGAGTTGATGAATATTTTTTGTAATTTAAAACACTTGTATCATTTAAAAGGATTGGCACGTTGGAGGATATAACAGATTAGCTTTATGATTCGGGTGGGAAATGTATAATTGACTTTAGATTTGTGATTTTTAAATGGAAAGAATTTAACTTAGTTCAAAGGGCTTTTCTCTTTATTGAATGAGTGTAAAATGTTTTCCTCTCTCTAGAGGGTGAAGAAGTAAATGAACAACACCCAAATGAGAACAAGCAAAGGCTATTTATTTAGAGCTTGCTATGGCAAGGGAGCCAGCCACCATCACTGGAATTTGGCAGAGACTCGCAGGCAGGCAGTGGAGTGGGAAACAAAGGGCAGGTTTTAGGTATGCCCTGACTAGAGGCTGTTGGTTTGGGGAAGATGGAGGTGGGCAAACTAGAAGTGAGGCATCCTATATGACTGGTTAAGGGACATATTTGTCTCTTTCTGGTTGGTCCTAGGTTGGAAGCCAAAACAAAATTTAGGGAAGCTGTCAATATTGACCAGCTTCTAGCTATTTTGGGTTGATTGTTACAGGAATTGTGGTTTTGCTTCCTGGGCTGGTTGCTGTAGATAGTGGCCAACTTCCTGAACTGGTTGCTAAGGATAGGGGGCCAGAGTTTCCTGGACTGTTTACTGCTGATAGTGGTGAAGGAAATCCCACAGGGTTCCCCCTGAGTTCTTGCCTGGAGCAGATGAATTGTAGTCATGAGAGAAAGCAGATTTATTAACTCCTGCTGAAGGACAGTAGACAGGGATGTCTCAAATCTGCCTTGCCAGAACCACAGGCAGCAGTTTTTATGGATTCAAACAAGGGAGGGTAGAGTGGTTACCATCACAGTGGCACATATACACAAGGGTGAGGCTAGTCTTGAAATAACCATAAACAAACCTAAATTCAGTGGAGAATAACCATCACAACAGTAAGTATACACAAGGGAGAGGCTAAGTCCACAGCACTCATAAACAGGGGTGAGACCTGTTTACAAAGACCATCATAACAGCAGGTGTAGGCTAAATTCAGTCAGTTTCAGCAATTTCAGACTTTGACCTTCCAATATGTCATAATATAAAGACATCTATATAATGATTTTGTGGTCATAATTATTTGTTAATTCTTAATTTTCAATTACAGTTTCAGGCTTCATTTTCACTTCAAAACAAACTGGGCACTTAAGTTTATCAAATAAACAACTAAACTATTTTAATGTTAGGTTATGGAGGACAGGACTACTTCAATCAAGAAGCTGACATTTGCAGAAACCAAAGTGAGGCTGGATTCAAATTGCTGTAGTTCAGTAAGTCAGAGTTTCTTGGCTATTGTCCATTGTACATCCAGTCTCTCAATGGTAGTAATAAATTAGATTATAAAGTCTTGTTAAGTATTTTTGTTCTGATAACTTATAGAGATAAATAGGTACTTATATGAATTAAATAATTGTAAAATTCCAAGAAACTGAAGTTTTAATAATTTAAATGTGTTAGACTTCTTTTATCAGAATAATTTTCTGTGCTTTTCATTGACTTCATTATGTCTCTGAGTATTGAAGGAAAACACAAAGAACAAAACCACAGGCCTTCTTCACCAAAGGAGAGTCCCAGAGACTCATGAAAGGGACTCTAGAAAGTACTTTGAACTATTCACAGTTCCAAGATTAGATTCTTGGGTATAGGTTGACCTGATATTTCTTAAGACAACTGTCAATGGACTGAGTCAAGATTTCCAGGACACTTTTCCACAAAGTTGATAGCTTCCTGAAGGCAGATTCCTAACCTAAGGTCCAGCAGAACAAGAATTATTTAGAATTGAATGAATTGTGGTAGGAAATGTTATTTAGATTTTTGGTTGGTTGGTTGTTTGTTTGGAATATTATTTTGCTGTTTTAACATTCCATTTTCTGGATAGATAAGAAAATTCATTTTTTTCCTTTAACTATCTCTAATCAACAATTTAATAGACTCTGTTTTTATAATCTGAGATGAGACATATTTAAAAAGATATCTGATTCTCACTGATTATGCTCTTTACCCCCAAGATTTGAAAACTCTGTGTCCTTGTTTTTCATGACAATATAGTTATTTTCAAAGATTTAATTAGAATCTGTCTTCTTTTTACCAGTATATAATTAGACAAATCAAGCAAAGCCTCACCTAAAATGCTGTACTTGATTCTCACTTAGTCAGGTATGGCAAGACACTTTAAAAAAAAACATGTTGACTACTTATGGAGTCAATACCTTCAAAGTCCTTCCAGGAAACCTGGTCTAGTTTGCAAGGTCCCAGCCTTACAGATGGTAAAGAAAGTCATTCCTGGATGATCAGAAACCTTAACAAATTTGGAAAAAGAGATGAATTCACCCAAATTTATTATTTATTGAGAAGGGAGGAATTAGTCTCAATTTACTGATACCACAAGTGAAAAATGGTATAGCGCAACTCTTGGCTTGATTTCCTAAATTCAAGATTTAAAAATCCAATTCAAGAATCTTTATGAGGGAAACGGACTTTGGCCCAGTGGTTAGGGCGTCCGTCTACCATATGGGAGGTCTGCGGTTCAAACCCCGGGCCTCCTTGACCCGTGTGGAGCTGGCCATGCGCAGTGCTGATGCGCGCAAGGAGTGCCGTGCCACGCAAGGGTGTCCCCTGCGTGGGGGAGCCCCCACGCGCAAGGAGTGCGCCCGTGAGGAAAGCCGCCCAGCGTGAAAAGAAGGTGCAGCCTGCCCAGGAATGGCGCCGCCCACACTTCCCGTGCCGCTGACGACAACAGAAGCGGACAAAGAAACAAAAGCAGACAAAGAAACAAGACGCAACAAATGGACACCAAGAACAGACAACCAGGGGAGGGGGGGAAATTAAAATAAATAAATAAATCTTTAAAAAAAAAAAAAAAAGAATCTTTATGAAAGCTTCCAGACAGAAATGTATTTTGTGTTCTCAATAGGAATTCAATATGGTATGACCCTAGATTTGCAAATCAAACTCAAGGAGTTAACACTCCTATTTCACCTGTAAAATAATTAGGCCAAACCTAATGAGGCCAGCCTTTTTTGTGACTATGAATAATCTTCGTGATTATTATAATCACCAGGAGAGGAAATTGCAAGGAAAATTGTGAAAGACCTTGAAATGCACAAAAAACCTTTACTGAGTTTCTTTTCAAGGGAACACTACGCAAAGTCTAGTACATGCTTCTAGGTTATCTGATTCTATAGGGAACTGCCCTTTTCATTATCTTAACTAAGCTACTTCACAATACTGTGAAGTATAAAAATCTGACAGTAATGTCAGTGATTCTTACCCACACAGATGCAAATGAATTTTGAACAGCAGAGATACAATTGATTTCACTACCATCAATATCCTCACTCCAAAGAAGACATCTATTTTATATCTATTGCCAAATGCATTTCTGAATTTATGATTGACAATTTTTGTTTTATATATTAGTGATTTCCTCTTTAATTAAATAAAATATCAGATGCGTTCATTTTATATTTGTACAAGAGTCACAATTTAGCCTTTCTAAAAAATTATCCTTTAGTGTGAACATGTTACAAATTTAACAAAATTTACAATTACTTTATTTCAAAGTTGCTAAAAGAACCATTCAGAGATTTGTATCCTATTAGAGATATTTTTAGAATTTCAAAAAATCATTGTGAGACTAAATATAGAAGAAAGACCATCTGATTAAAGATCATTAAACTCCTTGCAAAACTGGTTATAAGTTGTTTAGGTCCTCCTGTGATTGACAGAGTGGGTTTCCCAGAAACAGCTCTTAAATTTGTCAGAAAAACTGTTCAAGCATTTAATCAGAAATCTTAATTACTTTCCAGAAAGGTTAGTAGATTACATCACTCCAGACTAACTTTGGGAGCAATTTTTTCACATTATGAGATTGTTTAGAAGAACCTGAGATTTGTTCCATTTCTAAATTTAATCTATTAGATTTACAAGAGTTAAGAACTTGAAGGAGTTTTGCTTGTTAAAGTCATAGCTTGCCTAGTCAGGCATTTGAGGTATTTAAAAGAAAAATCAAATATACTAAATTTATTAAATGCAGTTTAAAATATTTCAGATAATATAAATAAGTTTGTGAATGGGACTTATTGTTTAAGCAATTGTGGTCTCATCAGCTGCATTCAATGACTTAAATCAAAAGCCCCTTAAAGAGTTATTTTTATTTTACATAAAAATTATTAGATTTAAAAATGGAAAAATAAATTGTAAGTTAAATAAACAGCCAACGTTTTTAGAAATATTTAAAAGAGTTTTTAAAATATATTAAATAATCTTTTCCAGAATCAAAAAACAAGTTTAGACAATCAAAACTCAAATTGCCAATGGCCAAAGCTAGAGTCCACTGCATAACAGAAGTCATGACTATCAATTATTTAAAATGAAATTGAAGAGAAAATATCAGAGGGCTTCCCTTTTAGTAAAGGAAATCATGTTTTATGAAACTTCTCTTTTAGTTACATGTTAGAGCATATGGGTTGGTATTGATTGTAATATGAAATACATTTTTTACTGGAGATTACAATCAAAAAAGTTTGAAAGTCACTGATACAGATACTCGGGTACTTCCTAGTAGTCTAAATTCCCTGGTATTCTATCCATCAGCTGTTGAAAGGCACCTCAAGCCACAGAAATACCATGAGATTTCTTCCCAAAATGCAAAAATTCTATTGAGAAAAAAAATAGCTGTTTTCCTTATAATCCTCAACCATTAATAAATCTTTAATCTATCACTTAAAATCACTGACTCCCTAGAAGCAATTTAAGGCATCCAAATTTTGGATGATTCTTTTCATGTATTTTTTCAGCAAATGGTAATCTACACATATCTTGATTTCTCTGAATTTCTTTGATCCCTTCATGACTAGAGACATATGGGAATTTCAGTAAATGGATGTAATGCCATTGACTGTTCTCTAGGAATCCCCACAATCTTTGACAGGATGGTCTTTCCAAAGGCTCCCACAAAGTTGGAAGGATTTGTAACCCTTATCAGGCAGCTCCCTTTTGACATAATTCATATTTTCCTTTGACATCTTCTAAAGTTGTCTCATTTCAGTTCCTCTGGCCCCATCCTGGTTATTGAGGCTGGAAAGGGACCTGGGGAGGGGACAGGGAGGATTCTAGGGTTAATCTAAAACTACGTCAGTCTGTCTTTCCTCTTTTATCAGAGAGTAAAATGAATGGGGCCAGAGGTCCTGATCTCTCTTGTGTCTAGCCTCAGGTATTGGCAGTCAGCCTGAACATGTGATCATGTCTCTATTAATCCTAAAATCAAGCCAAAAAACCTATATTTTCTTCTTCCCCTCAAACCACTGCCCACCTTCTCTCCTTCTCCTCCCTTCCAGACCCATTTATAGGTTGGTTGCCCTTTGTGTCTTTACTTCCCATTCAATCCCTAACACAGTACAAATCCACTCAGCCTGAGCACCAACCCCCAACCCAAACCTGTGCATAGAATATCACTATGATTCCTAGTGAGTGTTCTCTTTGCATACCTATCCTACTTAGGTTGCATGACATTAAATTCTATTAATCATTTTTTCCTTCTTGACATGCTTTCCTTCCTGGACACTATTTTGATCCTCATCCTCTCCTGTCCTGGTTTGAGTCTTTTGTGGACCCCAGAAAATCCTGTTCTTAAAGCAAACCCATTCCTGTGCCTAAAAACTTACTGCATGTAGTGGGACCTTTTGTTTAGATTCACTTAAGGGATCTTTTGATTGGACCACTTTTGATTAGGTAACTTCAGTTAAGGTTGTGGGTGTGGGACCCTTTGATTGGACTGAATTCAGTTGGGGGACTTTGACTGGAGTGCTTGAATGAGGTGTGACTCAGGGTGGATCTTGGCCCTCTTGCTGGAGTCATTTTTTTTTAAGTTTTATTTATTTTATTTATTTATGCCCCCTCGCCTCATTGTTTACACTCACTGTGTCCATTTGTTGTGTGCTGTGTCTGCTTGTCTTCTCTTGTTGAGGCACTGGGTACCAAACCAGGACCTCCCATGTGAGAAAGAGGCACTCAATCACTTGAGTCAGTTCAACTACCTGATTTGTTGTGTCTCTCACTGTCCTTCCTCTTTGTGTCTCTTTGTTGCACCATCTTGTTGCATAAGTTCACTGCGCCTGTCCATTGTGCCAGGTCATCTCTTCCAGAAGGCACCAGGAACTGAATCTGGACTTCCCATGTCGTAAGTGGGAGCTCAGTCACTTGAGCCACATCTCCTTCCCCAGAGTCTTTTATAAATGGTAAAAACATTCAGAGACACAGAGAAAAAAGCTACTCGGGGAAAGAGAGCTGCCATTTTTACCCTGCCATGTGAGAAAGGACTCCAGGACTGTCTACAGCCACAGAAAGAGAGAAACCCTGAGAGGCTGAGAGAGAGGTCAGTGGCTGGAATCAGCAGAGCAGCTCAGAGCTGAAGCAACAAGTACCCCAAGAGGCTGGGTCCAACGGAGCATCTGGAACCTGAAAGAGAAAGGTCCAGAGAGAAGGGAGAGAGAGAAGTGGGCCACCATTATGCCCTGCCATGTGCTTAATCACCCATAACAGAGCTCCAAGAGAAAGCATCTTTAAATGACACTACCATGTGCCCAATCACCTACAGCTGCAGTTTGGTAAGATAGCATCTCTGATGATGCCTTGATTTGGATATTTTCACAGTCTCAGAAATGTAAGCTTATACCATAATAAATTCCTTTTATAGAAGCCAAGCCATTTCTGTTATTTTTGCATTGGCAGCCTTTAGCAAACTAAAACATTCTCCCTACACCCACCTCTTTCACATCTTCTAGGCTTAGTTTCAAGTTTCATTTCCTCTGAAGACTTTCAAAACATAACACATTACACTGATCTTTCCCTGCTCTGAAACATTGTACACCTAAATTTTATAACTTAATACATTTTAGTGGTTATTTATTTTCTTATTCTGTTTGTGGCAGAATTCTTAAAATGTAAAAAATAATTAATTAATTATCTTAGCATTAAGTATCTTAACACTAATTCTTTTTAGCATCATATTTTGAGGTTATCTTGGAGCAAACTTTTTTTGGTATTGCTCTTATCCCTAGATTCTAAGAGCATTTCCTGGATTTGAAATGTTATCTCCAAAATTTAAAAAAAATTTTAAATGGTGAATTCCTATTCAATCTTCAAGATTAGTTCATCCTTTCTTCAGTGACACCTTCCCTGACTCAACATACCATAAATAATTAATTACTTCCTCCTCAATATTCCCAGTTTGAATATTTATCACAAACATGAAACATATTGCGCTGTCCTTGTTTAAATGTGCTCCTTGTCTACTCATTGGACTGTGGGCTACTAGATTGCAAGAAGAGTCTCTTATTCATCTCTGCATCATAGATGTCTAGCACTCTACCTGACACAATGATGGCAGGGTGAATTTGATGGTCTAATTTTAAACATCTGACAATGCATCACAAATAATTTGAAAATGACATTGCAAATTTGCCAAAGATACAGGATAAAGGAAATCCAGTAGAAGTGATTTCAATATAAAAGAAAATTGAAAGAGGCCTTTGGGAAAATGAATGAAGTCCACCAAAGTTTTTGCAAACATGTGTCTCTTTGTAGGTCTTCTGGGAAACTGAAACATTAAACAAAGGATATATATTGCTATCGCAAAAATATATAAACGCTAAGAATTAGCACATAGATGCAATTATAACCTATCTCGTGTTGATAATTTTTTATTTCTTTTTTTTTTCAGGGAAAATGTGCATTAAACTTCCCCTGCACACACATGCATACATTACTTACTATAAACACACACATTATTTACTATAAAAATTTGTTGCCCATTTTTAGTAGCTTCACCATAGATGATATTTACCTGGTATTAATGATTATTTATCCTTAGATAACAAGGACCTCTTACATAAGCTTCAGTCAAATAATCACCTTGCTGTCCAAAGCTTTCCTTTCATACATTTACTTATCTTTAGAAATAGTCAAGTCATTTCAGAGATCATATGATAAAATACCTGTGACTAAAAAAGATGCTTCATTTAATTCACAAACAACAGTCTGAAGAGAAATAAAAATCATTATGTAGGTAACATCCAATATCTGTAAAAAAAAATGTCAAAAACTTGAAATACAAAAACGGTTTTAATTTGTGTTGTTTTCTTTTTTGAAACTTTTCAAATCATGTATTTACAGAATTCAGTCAAGTTGTCTACAGCCTTATATATTTGTGTATTAGTCAGCCAAGGAGTGCTGATGCAAAATACCAGAAATCTTTTAGGTCTTATAAAGGGTATTTATTTGGGCACAGAAGCTTACACTTACCAGGACACAAAGCATAAGTTACTGTCCCCTGCTCCCACCCTGCCTTTCGCTTCCTTACACTTTGCCCACCTGTTCCTCGTAACCTCCCTGTATTATGGCCCTTCTCAGCAGCAGTTTGTGCTGCTGCCTCCCTCTGCCCCTCCTCCCAGCCACTGTTATCTTCCCCCTCCCAGCCGATCGCTGTTCTCCCCGCCTCATTCCAACCGCCCTCATCCCGTATCCGCCCCGGCACAACCTGGGAAACAACCCCCTCTGCCATCAATGGCTTACGTCATAAACCGCAGGTCCGCCCTTGCCTCTGCAGCCAATCCTCAGCTGCCCCGCGGACATGCCCCTCCCACAACCTCCCCGCCTCCATGACACTATAAAACCCCATGTACTTCCTGAATAAAATCAGACCTGCACATAGACCTCGTCTCCGTGGTTTTTCCTCCATCGAACCGCGCGTCCCCACCAAGCCTTGAGCCGCCCGCTGCCGCCCTGGTCAGGCCGTGGCGTAGGCCCGATCCCCGGCAGCGCCTCGCCTGCAGTGACCCGCCTGCAGTGCAGCAGCGGAGGCCAACAAGTTACTTCCCTCACCAAAGTCTGTTGCCACGTGTTGGAGCAAGATGGTTGCTGATGTCTGCAAGGGTTCAGCCTCCCTCTTCCTCTTAAGGCTCCATGGTCCCAGCTTCTTCCAATATTTTCTGTAAGCTGGGATAAGTCATCTCTCCCAGGGCTTGTTCCTTTCCAAACTAAGCTGCTCTGCTCTCTCCAAATGCCCAGCTGTAAATTATCAGGCAAATGGCTTATCTCTCTTCCCCAGAGCCTCTACCATTTCTATGGAGCCATCTCATTCCTCTGTGTTCTTCTCCTGAGTGTTTACTTCCCAGGGCTCCAGCTCAAAACTCCAACATCAAAACTCCACTGTCTGCTCTGCCATGTGGTTTTCTCTGGGGTGGGGACTTAATGTCCTACTGGCATGGCCCAATAAAAGTCTTAATTATAATCTAATCAAATAAAAGTGAAACTTCTGAATCCAATACAATCTTATATGCCCAGAGGAACAAACGAGTTTACCAACATCATCCAATATCCATTTTGGAATTCATAAATAATGCCAAGCTGCTACACTCTACCCTCTGAATTCCAAAAAGACATTACAATATTCAAAAAACCTTAAGTCAGTAACAATGCAAGTACAAAATCATATCACAATCAATATAAAGAAATAGTTTGTCTTGGGTCAAAGTCTTGTCTGGCTGTTGAACTCTGAAACTTATAAAATCATTTATCTTCTTCTAATACACAAATGGACAGACAAAAGATAAATATTTTCATTACCATAAAGAGAAACTGGGAGGGCAACATGAGTCATGGATCCCCTACATTTCCATAAACGTGCAAGGCATACTTCATTAGATGTCAAAGTCTGAGAGTCATTCTTAAGATGATGGTTCCTTCTCCCTGGAGCCTCATGAGGATCCATCCTTTCCACAGTCGTGCCCAGTGGCCATTTTCTTGGTTCCACCTTCATCAAGCATCTAGGTAGTGTCCTAGCTCCAGACCTCAACCTTCATGTACCTTGGGGTACCATCGCTGATCTCTGGGGTAAAGTTTTAGCCCCCCTAGTACAGTGAGGTGAAGACAACATTCTTCATAACCTCTGGTATACAGGCCCAACCCTCTCAGAGCAACAAGTTGGTGATCTGGCTTTGCCCAATCCATGGGGAACAGGCCCATCCCTCTCAGACTATGGAATGGTGACCTGAACTTCCCTAATACTTGGGGAATGTGCTCCACCCTCTCTGTACCCTGGGACAGCAAAATTCTCCCAGAATGGTAGGTGGGAACATTCCCCTCTTCATCTGCCAGGGCAAATTCACCTTCTCTGTACACATGGTGTGGTTCCTCTCTTGGCCCAAAGAAATGTCTTAATTCCAGATTTCTGCTTCCTTGATTTTACTCTTGAAGTCATTTCCTCTTCAGTCTCTCCCTTCCATGTCCCTTTTAGTCCAAGCTGACAATTGTTTTGTTCATACAACTCTCTCAAAAATCTTGTTGGTTTAGCATGGAAGAAACAGGGGCCTAAGCTATCACACAGCAAGACTTTTCACAAGTCTTTCCTAGGTAACTGCATCTTCAATTCTAATTAACAAGTTCCAAGTTTAGTTAAGTCCTCAAATGGGACACTATCATCTGGGAGCTTGATTTCCAGAGGCTTGGAATTTCCAGAATCAGTTTCTGTTTTCTTTGTGCCCAACAGTTCAGTCCTCAGTTTATCTCTCTGGTCTAGCATTTTACTGTAAGCTGCAAGGAGAAGCCAAGCTACATTCTCTGAGTTTACCTGGGAAAATTCTTCAGCTAAATGCCCAGCCTCACTGTTTTCAAATTCGGCTTCCATAAAACATCAGGGGTCAAACTTGCTAAGTTCTCTGCAACTTTAAAACAAGGATCACCTTTCTGCCAGTTTCCAATAATGGTTTCATCAGTTAGTTCTAGGGCATCATAAAAAGTCTCTTCAAAGCACTCTAGGGCTTTTCTATCAAACATCTCACAATTCCTCCAAAAAAATACTCCTTACCCATTTATAAAACCATTCCAGCATTTTGATAACTGCAAAAGTACGACCCCACTTCTGGGACCAAAATCTGTATTAGTCAGCCAAAGGGGTACTGATGCAAAATACCAGAAATCTGTTAGGTTTTATAAAGGGTATTTATTTGGGGTAGAAGCTTATGGTTGCCAGGCCATAATGCAGAAGTTACTTCCCTCACCAAAGTCTATGCCATGTGTTGGAGCAAGAGGGCTACCGACATCTGCAAGGATTCAGCCTCCCTTTACCTCTTAAGGCTCCATGGTCCCATCTTCTCCCAATAGCAACTGTAGGTTGATATAAGACTCACCTCTCTTCCAGGGCTCATTCCTTTCCATGATCAGCTGCTCTGTTCCCTCCGTAAGGTTAGCTGTAGACTATCAAGTGAATGGCTTGTCTCTCTTCCCGGAGCCTCTACCATTTCTATGGAGCCATCTCTATTCCTCTGTATTCTTCTCCTGACTGTTTAATTCCCAGGGCTCCAGCTTAAAATTCCACTGTCTGTTCTGCTGTGTGGTTTTATCTGTGAGTCCCTGTCTACCAAGGGGGCGGGGATTCAACATCCTACTGACCTGGCCCAATCAAAGCCTTAATCATAATTTAATCAAGTAAAAGTGAAACCTCTGGATCCAATACAATCTTATATGCCCAGAGGAACAAACCAGTTTACCAACATCATCCAGTATCTATTTTTAGAATTCGTAAATAATGCCAAGTTGCTACAATTTGCTAAAAAATTGCTATTTACATTTTGACCTTATTCAAAGCAAACTAAGTCCCTTTCACTTTTGTCACATCAATTATTTAGCCTTTTGTTATTTTCAACTTTGCTTGCAAATTAGAAAAACCTAAGCTGCATTTAAAAAATATTGATGCCTAATCTCCATAGCTAGAGATTCTGGTTTATGTATTTTAAATGGGGCCTAAATAGCAATATATATTTTTTAAAACTCCCCGTGCATCCCAGTTTGAGAGGCACTGTGTTAGAGTGAATGTTTACGTCAACTGCTAATCTGGCAGGCCAATAGTTTGTTTTTAATAGCACCTTTATCTGCAGACTTTCTACAATTAAAGGCAAAGATTTTATAAAGTAAGACTTATTAAAAAGGCACCTAAAATAACTTTATCATTGAAAATTTCACCCAATCATAGTTATAAAATTATATAGGGGAACTAAAACTAAAGTGCCTCATCTATAAATTGACAGACCCACTCTGCTACTTGTGAGACCCCATCTCAGCTCTGCTAGTTACTTCGCCTTCCATCCATAAGCTCCAACACTTCTGCAGACCACCCTCATGTGGCCGCTGCCTCCCTGACACAGCATTCCCAAGTGAGAAGGGCTGTGGACCCTGCACATTTAGGGATCCTAAAATGAAACAGTTGGAAAGAGGCAGCATTAGACATTAAACCCAGTTTTCTATCCAGTATATAGAGAAAGTTATAATAATTCAAAAAGACTTAGATTTTTCCTCCTAACAATCAAGAAAGAGAGGATGGAGTGTTTCACAGACTGGTAAATAATGATTTCTAAACCTTTTAAACTTTATTGTTTGTATCTCATAAATGTACTATTTTCTAGATCAAAGACAGATACAAAAAGACTCTCTGTTTTGTTTTTAAAAGGATGACCCCAATTTTCCAAGATTTATACAAGAGTAAATGGGTTTTAACCCTATTAAATTTAAACTACACTTTTCAATATGGCAAATTAACATAGGTTTCCGGCTCTCTCACCCAAAGGCAACTCTGGAGAAACTGTAAAAGCAAGAAAGGAAAACACAGCTTCCAAGTATTAGCAGCAATTACAAAAACCACAGGAGACTTCCATAGGGAAACTGAAGACTGTCTTGAAAGTTGTGTGTGGGAAGAAGAGTGACTACAGCCTGGCAAAGAGGACTGGAGGGGGCTGAAGTAGGAGGTAGGTGCAAGAAATATGTTGTTTTATTCTTGCGCCTTCCCAGAATCTCCTTCAGATAGTTATTCTTTGCCCTTCCATTGCAGAATTCAAAGGTAGTATTTTATGTGTACAGACCCTGGGCCAGGCAGTTCAAAATCCTGTCAGAGGCTCTGGTTGAAATAGGGTTGCTACGTTGAACAAGAGTCTGTTTTTTTCTCCACTATTACTGGTTATAAACTCAGAGTTAGGGGATGATACTTAGATAGTACCTCTTGAGTCTGCTGCTCAGTAAGGGCTGAAAGGTAAACTTTTCAGAAGGGTTGCCCCAGAAGTGGCAACAAATTGGAGTACTGCCACCTGGTGACATTCCACTGAGGGAAGCAGTTGCCAATTCTAATGTATTCTATGTCATCTTTTAATCACTTAAAAGAGTAGAATAGAAGTTCTAATATGATACTTTCAGTGCACTGTGCAACTTTATGATTGCAAGTAATCTAATGGTTAATTCCTTTGTCAACTGAAGACCACTTAAAACCAAACAATCCCATTTTTCAAATAAATGAGAAATCTTAAATATATCCTTTATATAATCTTTTCATGAAGGATGACCTTGGGAAGCAAATTAGATGGTCTAAATAAAGAGAAGGTGTGGACCAAGTCTAGGCTTGCGAAAGAAAGCATAGAAAAAAATTGGAAGATTTAAGGTGTAAGGGTAAGGTTTTACTTTCAAACTCTCCAAGAAATGGTTACTCAGAATTGAAAGCCTATAAATACAGTGATGACCACAAGGATCCACACATCCTACTTACTAGCATGCTGAGTCAAGTGGGTCAGGAAACCAGAATGCTCACTATTATCCAATAAGTGCTCTAACTCTATCTAGGACTCTTGAGTCCTAAAAAGGAAAACAAAAGTGAGTAAGAAAAAACATCTAGCGAAATGGATGTGGCTCCTGCCTACCACATGGGAGGTCCCAGGTTTGCTTCTTGGTGCCTGCTGGAGAAGATGAGTAAGACAGTGAGCTGCCACAATGGGCAGGTGCAGCGAGCTGATGCAACAAGGAGACACAAAGAGGAAAGACAATGAGAGATACAACAAAGCAGGGAGCAGAGATGGCTCAAGCAATTGAATGCCTTTCTCCCACATGGGAGTCCTGAGTTCAATACTAAAGAGAAGACAAGTACACAGTGAATGGACAGAAAGCAGTCAGTGAGTGCAAGCAACAGGGGTGAGGAGTAGGAGTGGAATAAATAAATAAAATAAATCTTTTTTTTAAAGAAAGAAAAAGCATCTAACCGAGATCCATAATTTTTGGTCCTCCTCCATGAGCATCTGTAGTCCCATCCCCATGCTCCACTCCCCAAGCATATACATCCCTCTACTCTTTTCTTGTTCTTGTTTTCTGAACTGGACAAATCTGTGTGTTGGGGTGGGGGGACTAAGAAGGTTCCCAGTATGATTGATATAAGAGGAAAAATATCAGTAATAATAAAACAAATTGAAATCTATGTTGACCATTTGAAGGCTTTTTGTTCCTATTTCTCCTCTGCTGCATTGGAATACATGGTAGTTTCCTCTACAGATTCAGAAGTACCTGAAAATGACTAGCATTTCAAAGTTACACTTAGAAAAGTAAGAAAATAGAATGAATTCTGAGAATGAGAGAGGAAACTGGCCGAATGGATAATAATCATTAATTAATTAAGACTTGAGATGCATCACTTATTCTGCACTCCTATTACTATCCTAGACCATATCTTTATGACCTCACACTTGGGTTATTATAATAAGTTCCTGTGTGTGTGCTGGTGTCTGCCCATCTGTCTTTCTCACAACCTACACTGAAATTTTAACTTGGTAATATACTACTTTGCTCCTGCCAATCCCTGGTGAAAAATGTATAATTCTTTTTAATTCAACAGAAACAAAACAACAGTCAATAGCTATTTAGAATAGGTGCAAAATGGTCCACTGTGTTCAGTAAATTTACCCTCATCACAATCTGACTCCATATCCTACCATAATCTTATTTCTCATCATTACCAATGTGGACATTCATACCTATCAGGTACCATCTTTGCACTTTTACTTTTGACATTTTAGAACTTGTTATACTTCAAAAATATAAATAAACTTAGCAACATATATTTATTTAGCATTATCTATATACAAAGGACTGTGTATCTATATACAAAGAATGGAAGAGATTTATCACATTGATAACACCTCAGTTTTAGATGCTGAAATCCTCAACATAATATACTTGCTAATCATATTCAACAACACATCATATGAATCTTACAACATGACCAAATGGGTTTCATTCCTGGTAGGCAAGGATGGTTCAACATCAGAAAATCAATATAATATACCACATATACAGATAAAAAGAACAAAATCACATGATAATCTCAGTAGATTCAGAAAAAAGCATTCAACAAAATACAGCACCCTTTCCTGATAAAAACACTTCAAAAGATAGGAATAGAAGGAAACTTCCACCACACGATAAAGGGTATACATGAAAAACCCAGAGCTAACATCATATTCAATGTTGAAATGCTAAAAGCTTTCCCTCTAAGATCTGGAGCAAGATAAGGATGCCCATTGTCACCACTCTTATTTAAAATTGTGCTAGAAGTACTTGCTTGAGCACTTTGGTAAGAAAAAAATACAAAAGGCGTCCAAATTGGAAAAAAAAGAAGTGAAAGTTTCACTATTTGCAGATGACATAATACTATACATAGAAAGCCCTGAGAAATCTACAACAAAGCTTCTAGAACTTATAAATGAGTTCAGTAAAGTGGCAGGAAGATCAATGCACAAAAATCAGTAGCATTTCTCTACACTAATAAAGAGCTATCTGAGGAGAAAATCAAGAAAAACATTCCATTTATGTAGCAACTAAAAGAATCAAATACCTAGGAATAAACTTAACTGAAGATATATAGGACTTGTACACAGAAAACTACACAAAATTGTTAAAGGAAATGAAAGAAGATCTAAATAAATGAAAAAATATTCCCTGTTCATGAATAGGAAGACTAAACATCATTAAGATGCCTATGCTACCCAAACTGATTTAGAGATTTAAAGCAATCTCAGTAAAAGTTACCACAGCATTTTTTCTGAATTGGGAAAGCTATCTATGAAATTTATGTGGAAGGACAAGGGGTTCTGAATAGCCAAAGATATATTGGAAAAGAAAAATGAAATTGGAGGAATGACACTACCTGACTTTAGAACATACTAGAAAGCTACAAATGGTCAAAACTACATGGTATTGGCTGGCACAAGGATAGACATAGTGACCAATGGAACAGAACTAAGAGTTCTGATATAAATCCTTGCATATATGGTCAACTGATATTTGACAAGGCCACCAGCCTAACTCAACAGGGAGAGAATGTCTCTTCAACAAATGGTGCTTGGAAAACTGAATACCATATCCAAAAGAATGGGAGAAGATCACCATCTCACACTTTATACAAAAATTAACTCAAGATGGATCATAGATCCAAATATAAGAGTCAAGACCATAAATCTCCTGGAAGGTAATGTAAGGAAGCATCTATAAGATCTTGTAGTGGGAAACAGTTGCATAAACTTTACACCCAAAGCATGAGCAACAAAAAAAATTGACAAATTAGACCTCCTCAAAATTAAAAACTTTTTCACTTCAAAGGAGTTTGTCAAGAAAGTGAAAAGGCAGCCTACTCAATGGGAGAAAATATATCTAATAGGGGCCTAATATCCATCATAAATAAAGAGATCCTACATCTCAAAAATAAAAAGTCAAACAATCCATTTTAAAAATGGGCAAGTGATTTGAATAGACACTTCTCCAAAGAAGAAAAACGAATGGCCAAATATCACATGAAAAGATGCTCAACATCACTAGCTATAAGGGAAATGCAAATCAAAACTACAATGAGATACCATCTTACACCCATTAGACTGGCAGCTATTAAAAAAAGAGAAGACTACAAGTGCTGGATGTGGAGGAAAGGGAAGAACACTTACCTACTGCTGGTGGGAATGCAGAATGGTACAGCCTTTGTGGAGGACAGTTTGGCAGTTCCTCAGGAAGCTAACTGAGAACTGCTGTATGATCCAGCAATCCCACTGTTGGGTATATATCCAGAAGAATTGAAAGCAGGAACATGAGCAGATATACGCATGTTAGTATTCATAACAGCATTATTCACCATTGCCAAAAGTTGGGAGCAACTCAAATATCCATCAACAGATGAATGGATAAGAAAATTGTGGTATATACATGCAATGGAATATTACTCAGCTGTACGAAGAAATGCAGCATTAACACATGGGATAACATGGATGAATCTTGAAGATCTTATGTTGAGTGAAGAAAGTCAGGCACTGAGGGACAAATACTAGATGACCTCACTGATATGAATTAAGCAAATTGAGTGGACCCATGCAACAAGAGTCTGGAAGATAAGTTTACAGGAGACAGAAAGGGAGTACAGGGTTGTGATCCAATGCCCATATGGGCAATATCTATGAAACGGTGGAAGGGTATAGCTGTGCAGTGAATGGGCATGACAGGGTGCAGTGATGCTTTTGGGTTGAGTGGTACTGGTCTGTGAGGGGGGGGTAGGGTTGGGGGATTGGGTTGGAATATCCATGGAACTGGGGGTTGGTTAGGGGAAGGAGCAGGTGAACTCTGGGGATTTGCAGGTCTGTGGTTAAAACTACAATATTGGGAATGTTCTTTTGGCAAACATGGCAGGGGAGGATTACTGGTGTAGGATGTTGGATGTGGGGAAGCATGTATACAGGACAAGGTTCACCTGGGGCAGGCTTCTATGGAATATGTAAGTGTTCATCTTGTCATAGTGTATTATATCCATGGGTGTAGACCCATACAACAAAAAAGAAAATACTAAACTCCCATCCTGCGGAGTCATGCAATGTTCTCAAATAGAGGGGCAAGAGCCTCCCGAGAACATAGACAGTGCCTAATAAAAGAAAACAGACCAATATGTCAAACCTTCAATATTATTGCAAGTAACTATGAATCTTATTCTTCAAAAAGTGAAGCTTAGTTGTTACCATAGGTCCCAAGAGGAGGAGGAGAAAGAATAGATGAGACATAGAGAATTTTTAGGTCATTAGAATTGCTCTGCATGATCTTGCAATAATGGATACAGGCCATTTTAAATTTCATCAAAATTTATAAAAGTGTACAGTCCAAAATATAAATTATGTGAACCATTGACCATGGTCAGTAGTAATGCTTCAATAGTTGTACATCAATTACAACAAATGTACCATTCATATGTGGAATGTTATTAATAGGGGAGAGGCAGAAAGGGGGATGGTATTGGGTATATGGGAATTCCTTATATTCTCTACATAATTTTTCTGAATCATAAATCTTCTTTGAAGATAAAATGAAAAAAAAAGATACTGGGGGAATATATGGAAGAAAATCTCACTGTACATACAAGGCAACAGATCTTACAGTGATAAAAGACATATTGCCTTCACCAAATGCAGAGAACGTGTCATGATGATGGAGGAGAATGTTGCTATGGGGGGAGTAGTGGGGTGAGAGGGGTGGGAGGTACATGGGGACCTCATATTTTTTTAATGTAATATTTTAAAAATGAATTTAAAAAAGAAAGCATGAAAAATTAAATAAACATATCACCAGTTTACTGCATATATTTAAAAAAAAACAATTAAAAAGACATATTGCCTAAAAAAGATTTTTTTCAATTTAAAAAATTTTTTCTTTTTTTTAATTTTATATGTTATTTTTTTAAGCCATCATTATTATTTCATTTTCTTATTTTTTTATTTGGTTACTTTCTTGGCTTCATCTTTGCAAAGGTTTTGGATTCCAAAAGGGTCACAACTTTGGCAGGGAAGGAACATTGGTGCGGGATGTCAGTGATAGAGAGGTGCATGGGAGGCGGTTCATCTGGGGCAAGTGTCTAAGGCATATGATTGTTTTCAACTGTTCATGGGGCATTGCCATTGTGGGTGGAGATTCACACAATTACCTAAAGAATATCAAATTCCCTTCCTAGGGAGTTCTGCTGCATTTTCTAATGGGACAGCAAGAATCCCCCAAGTACACAGACAGTGCCTAGTGAAGGAGAACAGACCACTGCACCAAACCCTTGATATTGATGATTGTACTTATGAACCTTTTCTTTTGAAATTGAAATTTAGCCTGGTATTATATGTTGCCTAAGAGTTATCTCCTGAGGATCACCTTGTTGCTCAAATGTGGACTCTCTCTAAGCCAAACTCAGCATATAAATGCACTACTTTCCCCCAGTGTGGGACATGACTCCCAGGATTAAGCCTCCCTGGCACCAAAGGATTACTACCAAGCACCAACTAATAATGCACCTGGAAAAAGAACTTGAACATAATGAGGAAATGGTAAACACAAACGTGCTTTTATGGCTAAGAGATTTCGAACTGAGTTGGGAGGTCATTCCAGAGGTTGTGCTAATGTACGTCTCAGCAGGATCTAGAGTAATACAAAGGAAAAGAAATTAACTCTTTTTTTTTAATGTTCAAAAAAATTTTATTTATAAAAATACTATGGATAAGTTTATGCTCAGAAATGCAGGAACAAATACAGTTCAAGAAAAGAACAATTCTATATTGATACATTGGCACAAACAGAAAGGGTAAATGTACCACCCAGACCTAAATGTCTGCAGGCTGATTTTGTGCATGCTCCTTTAAGAAACCCCACTCTAAAAAGCTGTCACCTTGGGTAAGAGAGTGAGCACACATATAATCACAAATGCACACTGATCATGACTCTATTTAAAAATTAGCAAACAATACTGTAAAAACATTGATATGTAAATTCCTATAGTGCTACATCTTAGATTTAGTTTGATAAAGACCACATTTAACTATAAGCATGAGTTTAGTCTTCCATGTAAAAACCAGGCACTAAACTATAAAAAATAAGCTTCCACTTTTCTGAAAATACCAGTGTAAGCAGAAGTTTGTAAAAATGCATAGATCTTTAACAAAAGAATTGGGAGTACAAGAGTACTCCCCTTTCGCAGCATTCCTTTTTACTTCATATATGAGGTTTTGGTTATGCTGTATGATTTAACTGTTATAGCATTGAAAAGCAACTATTTAGGGAAGAGGCAGAAAAGGAAAAAGGAATGTATGTAAGGAATATTTCTTTTAGGTAAATAAACAATAGTTTTAGGAAGACAAAGTAAAAATTACTCAAGGCTAGCTTCATACTGAGTGAAAACTGGACTAAATACTCTCCTCTTTGTGTATCTAATAATCAATACCTTGGTCCCCGTAATAGTAATCTCTGGGGTAGTCACCTTGTTACTTGCCATGATAGTTATTGGGGTGTTCTGCCTGATAATTGCTATCACTGATTTCTGACCGGTTTGTTCCTGTTCTTTGGCTTCCATTGTTTATGATGGGTTCTGTTCGAACAGCACAGTATTAGGGATTATACACTTGCCTTCCAAGCCAATACACACTTATTCCTTTCTAGGAAGCAACTTTGATGGTACTCATCTGTAGAGAAATTGTTGCATCGTCCGCTGGTTGTAGTGTTGCCTTCTGATCTTAGATGTCTCTTGGTGCTAACATTCCTGTCTTGGCTGGCTCTTTACTAGTGTCCTTCTGAAAACTATTCATGGTCTGGTCAAAAGGCTTGTCAGTTTGCATCTTGGGATCATAAAAGCAACTAATTCTTGGGGAAGTGGAGGGTGTGGCTAGGGAGAACAATGATGGAAATCATGTCGTGCCAAGAGTGCTCTTGATTGATATGAGTTCCCCATCCCTTCTACTCATGCCCTTCAAGGCTGACCCTGTAACAGGTAAGGGTACTTGGATGTTCCTGGGGTCTCTCAGCATCTTAAAGCTACCCAGCCCCCTTTAAAACAAACCAAACAAACAAAAAGCCTTACTTCTCATGTTGAGAAAAACAAATCTTTGCTTGCTCTTTATTAATTTATATGGTCTGAAACCAAGCTATTGTGAAAATGAAGTTAGAAAAAATTTACTCACAGAAAGGCATTGTTCATCTCGACATTTCATTCAGCATTTAGAAAGGTTTTTTGCAATTTAGTGGCATGACTGAATCTTAAGTTATACGATTTTCAAAGTGCTGAAACTCTCAAAGTCAAGAAATCAAAAACCACACCTGTGGTTACAATTTCAGCACTTTCCAAATTATAGATCTTTGCATCCCTAATTCTCCTGCATAAATATTTGCTAAACTTTTACTTAATAAGGAAGTGAAGAAATGAATGAAAGAATGGATGAAGATATCATAAGCAAGGTAATCAAGAATATTTAAGAACACAAAGAGATTGAATGTGAACAAATTTTCTTTTTTTAACAAATCAATTTTATTGATATATAATAATAAAGCATACAGTTCATCCAAAGTATACAATCAATGGTATTTGATATAAACATCAATTCAATCACAAATTCTTTTAAATTCCTCTCATTAAGAGATAGAATCTATTGCCTACCTTCTCGAATTTGGGCTGGTCTTGTAACTTGCTTTGGCCAAAAGACTATGGAAAAATTGATGCTGTGGGGAGCAGATGTGGCTTAAGCAGTTGAGCAACCCCCTCCCAGTGTCTTCTAAAGAAAACAAACAAACAAGGAGAAGACAATAAATCAGTTAAGCACCCACCTCCCACATGGGAGGTCCTGGGTTTGGTTCTGTTGCCTCCTAAAGGGAAAACAAACAACAAACAAAAACAACAAGCGGACAAGGAGCAAAAACAATGAGCAGACAATGAGCAAAAAATGCGCAAACAGATGAGGAGACAAAAAATAAAAAGTGATGCTGTATAATTTCTAAACCTTGGGCCAACTTTAGAGATCCCTGTAGAAAAGGGGTTCTTAACCGTTTTTGTTCCATGGACCCCTTTACCAGTCAGGTGAAAACCATGGGCCCCTTCTCAGAATGCAGAGGCAGATAGTTCTATGACACTCAACATTGGCATGTCTTTAAATTAAATTTTATAATTATTTTTAATTATGTTTTACAGTTTTCCCAAAATTTTAATACCTGATAACCTAATGTGGTTCAACATCTGTTCAAATGATTGCTGTTCAAATTATCTTCAAACATTTAGAAATTTGAGTTTTCTCACGGTGTCATAAAGTCATCTCCTCCATCCTTACTGACCTTTCTGCAAGCAGTTATCCACTGCACTAAGAACATGCTACATTAGAATAAAAATCATAGTCCACAAAATAAAAATATACTGTGTATTATTTAATATATCACACCCCACACCAACACGTCCCCACAAGAATAATGTTTTCTTGAATTTTCAATTCAACCACACACACCCTGAAATCTTTCCACAAATCCCTAAGGGGTCTGTGGACCCCTGGTTAAGAATTCTTGCTGTAACTGGCCATGTGCCAACTGGGCCCTGAGCCTCAGCAGAGTTGCAACTCCTACTCTCTGGTTCATTGGACTTATCCAGGTCAGTTAACAGGGAGGTGAAGAAGGTCAACCACCACACCAGGGAATCAAGAGTGCCTACAACTGCAAGCAGAAGTATTGCATCCAGGGGGGTGGGGGGGGGTATATGGGGACCTCATATTTTTCTAATGTAACGTTAAAAAATAAATAAATAAAGACAAAGAAATTAAAAAAAAAAAAAAGAAGTATTGCATCCATCATCCATGTGGAATCTAAGCTTCTTCTTGATCTAGAAGTGGAGTGGACATCACCATCCCAGGGTGCACAGAATGGAGGAATAAAATATGAATTAGAGTGGACTTACTGATATTCTACTATAAAACTATTGTGACTAGTAATAGAAGAAATTGTAGCATTGAGGTGTAGAAAGTGGCCACAGTAGTTACTGAAGGCAAGGAGAGGGAAGAAGAGAATGTGATGTGGGGGTACTTTGGGGATTTTGAGTTGTCCTAAATGATATTGGAGGACTTTATATATCCTGCCATAACCCACTGAAAGTACTGGGAGAGAGTGTGAACTACAGGGTAAATTATTACCCATGTGGTGCAGCATTGCTCCAAAATGTGTTCACTGAATGCAATGAGTGTGCCTCAATGATGGCGGAGGTTGTTGGTATGGGAGGAGTGGGGTGGGGAGGTGGGGGATATATGGGAACCTCTTATGTTTTTTAATGTGTTTTTTAGTGTAACATTTTTTGAGATGTATATATCTTCAAAAAAATACAATTTACAAAAATGATGGGGGTAGGGAGTGGGGAGTGGGTTATATGGGAAGCCCTTATATTTTTTAATGTAACATTCTTTGTGATCTATTAACTTTAATTAAAAAAAGAAAAAACAGAACAGCAGCTATGCATGGCAGGGGAAGCATAGAGAGATTGAGAGTGATAAGTTTTGTTTGTTTTTTGTTTATTATTATTTTTATTATTATTAGAGTAAAAAAATGCTCGAAAATTACTGAAGTAATGAATGCACAACTATGTGATTATATTGAATACCATCAATTGTACATTTTGAATGATTTGAAGCTTTATTAATATGTATCAATAAAGTTGATTTGTTAAAAAAAAAAAAAAAAGAATCCTTGCTGTAGAATTGGTGCCACCAGTATAAAAGACACCTAGGCTATCCTGCAAGAGAGGATCTACACATAAGAAAAAGTTCCCAGACAACAGCCCCAGCCAATAATCAGACATTCTTCCTGTGAGGCAACCAGAGTACTGTACCCCCAAGAAAGACTAGCAGAACTGTACAATTGAACCCAGCCTAAATTGCAGAATCATTAGTAAATAAACGAGTTGTTGTTTGTAAACCATAAAGTTTGGAGGTGCTTTGTTATGCAATAATAAATAATTGATATGGAAATTTGTACCTAGAAGTGGAATGTTAACAACAAAAACCTAAAATATGTATCATTGAATTGGGACCATGTGGTGAGCAGAGGCTGGAAAAACATCAAGAAGACTCTTGGTGATGGCTGGAGGAATGGCAAACAAACTGTTACTGGGCTGGAAAGGCAGTGATGAATGTTATTGGAGGCTGAAAAATAGTAATTCATGGTATATAGTGGTAGACTATTTAGCAAAATCTGTTACTCAAAGTAACTTGGAAGTCAGATGATGTACCTAATGAATTTGTGGAGCCAGCTAATGAGTTATCAGGCAGAATGCTGAAAGTTTCCATTGTCTTCTATTAGCTATGTATGACAAGGTAGAGGACTAAAGGTATAAAATGATGAAGGTACTGCTCAGTTTGCAAATAGAATATACAGGAAATATAGAAGACCCAGGTCTTGCCATATTGAAGTATCAAATTGCTTTTCATCCAAAGCATCTCCAGCAATAAAACTTCTCAAAGTAAGAAATGGCCTTGGGAGCAGATGTGGCTCAAGCGGTTGAGCAGGTGCCTGCTTCCCACATGGGAGAGCAGGATTCAATCCCTGGTGTTTCCTATAAAACAAACAAAAATAACAACAAGCAAACAAATGAAAAAATCAGCTCAGAGAAGCCCATGTGGCTCAGTGGTTGACCACTGTCTTCCCACATGCAAGGTACCTGGGTTCAATTCCTGGCCCTGGTAAGAAAGAAAAGAAAGGAGGGAAGGAAGGAAGGAAGGAAGGAAGGAGGGAAGGAAGGAAGGAAGGAAGGAAGGAAGGAAGGAAGGAAGGAAGGAAGGAAGGAAGGAAGGAAGGAAGGAAGGAAGGAAGGAAGGAAGGAAGGAAGGAAGGAAGGAAGGAAGGGGACTTCAGAAATAAAGAATTTATTATCCTATTTTGGGGACTATTGCTCTGGCAGAGAACCCTAAGCTACCAGGTCCCTCGAGAAACTGTCACAGCTAAAGAGAGCCACCTTGGCTCCAAAGTTATGGCCCTTTCCCACAAGTCCCATATCCAAAAATTGACAAATGTGTGTATATAAAGACTTAGGTCTTTTTCCCGAACTCATACTGTCTTTAGAACTCCCCATGTGATCAATTGAGGCCTCCATTAAGATAAATCATAGCATCTCAGCATTTCTTTCTGCCCAATCCTGCTTTTCAACATCCATCCACAGACTTTGATCTCACTAGCGTTCCTAATAACCTCCCACAATTGAACTTCCATCAAAGATTCTGCCTACTTAACCAAAAATTATGATATAGGTATATGGGGAAAATAGAGGGAGAAGAAATGTGTGTGCCTGGCATAAGTATGTAGTGGGTGAGAGGGGGGTTTAAAGGAGAACTCTATCTCATTTCCATATTAGGAAGTCAACAGAAAAATAGTCTAAAATTTAAAATATCAAGAAGTAGTGGTATACATAAATATAGCAGAAAAATAACAGAACAATCTAAAGAGTAGAAAGCAGATGGGAGGGGGGTGGGAGTAGGTAAGAGAACCGTTTCTTTTGTTATTAACCTTAAATAAGTGTGCGATAAAAACTAGATTTTAAAATGATATTCAAATTAAATGTTTACAGAACTCCAAAGCACCTCTGCAGATTTCCAAGGAAACTTCTTTTGAGTTTCCTGGATATCTCTTAGAATACTGGATAAGGTGATACCTCTCACAGATAACAAAAGCATAAGTTATTTCATTTGAGAATTTTATTTGGGGTTACTTAGATTATATTTATGACAACATTATGCAGTATCATTACCCTATTTTATTAAATGAGAAAGTCAAGTTAAATAACTTACTGATGAGCACACTGTCAGTACAAAAAAGTTGTGTGTGTGTGGTTTCTACTTCCACACAGCTCCAAAAAAATATATTCAGTTTTCTTAGTAACATACCAAAATCACAATTCTGGGAATCAAAGAATTTTTCAAATGTCTAATATAATTTTTTTCCTGAAATTTAACACTGTTCAAAGTAAAATTGGAAACATTGTTCACTGAACCATCCCTTAGTAGTATATTTCTATTTACTATTCATTCCACTAACCTATTTTTTATTACTGTTCTATAATTTATTGTCAATATTAAAATTTCTTAAAAATTCACAATATGTGAAAAGTTAGCATCAAAAAATACATGAGCAGGAAGCGGCTGTGGCTCAAGAAATTGAGCTCCCTTTTACCATATGGAGGACCCAGTTTCCATCCCCCGGACCTCCTGCTAAAAAAAGAAAAAAAAAACTGGCTGCGTGAGCAAGGCAGAGGCACAGCCCCCACCCCCACCCCAGGGGGAAGCAATGTACCAAGAAGACGATGACATAACCAGATAGAAAAATATATATATACATGAACTGTAACTAAAATGTATTGATGGGGACTGGCAAAAAACAAGTGATAATTGCTCACTAATGATCTGTGTGAATACAATATGTCCTAGAGTCAGATTCTATTTTTGATAAGCTAGTCATTTACATGTAAAATTACAGAGAATGCCTATATCCTATTAGAATTCAGATTTATGTGGGGACTTGTCCTTAATAGAGTAAAAAGATCTATGATAAAGAATTTTATTGAGGGTTAAAATTTCATTCAGCATTTAAATAATTCCAAACAAATCAGCATTAATCTTGCCCTTTTGGCAATCTTTAATTTGGCAATTCTTACAGAGTGTTTATTTTTTTATCAATACGATAAAACTTAAATCAAAACTATTCCTATCAGTTCACCTAGCTTAAATGCAAAGGTTCGAAAAAGTTAGTATATCTCTATATGACTCTAGCTGGTCATTTAAGTGTTAGCTATCTATTTTCAGTCAGTCAGGATATCAGAAGACACCTGATCCAACTTCTGTCTATTAAAGGAATCTCTTCTACATAGGCAAGTTGCCTTCTCTCTCAGAGCTTCAGTTTTGCTCTATGCTTGGGCAGCCTGCCTCGTGAACTGACCCTCAAAAGATGCTCAGAGAGCTGCAAGATGCAGCCGGTGGGGGTGGGTGGGTCTCAGGAGCAGTTCCTGCAAACACTGTGATAGTGCAGAAGTCCTTGAAGCAGAAGGAGAGCATGAGTCATAGCTGCTGGACAGGGAAGCTGACCCAATATAGTGGACCAAATGGCCCATGGGGATGTGTCAGATTCTGAGGGCCTCACCCAACCTTCAGAAAACCCCTCTTTACAGGTGGTCTGAGGGAGTCTTTGCAACCAAAAATGCTCTAATGAGAACAGTCTCTAGCTGCCCAGCCTTTGCTTCATCTCCCACAGGGATGGGGCCTCATTATTTCCAGGTGAAGCCACCCTTGTGTTGAACAGTTTCTACTATTAATATAATGCCAAAATTTTACTGGCACCTTTACCTGTAGTCTCAACACTTCACCCTGAGGCCACATGACTGTCAGCCAGAACCAGCTCATACCAGGGGCATACATGCTTATCCTTGTCATCTACCCACCCCTACAACAGCCTTTCCACTTCCCTCTCCAAGTCACAGGGACCTTCAGGGTCCAACATAATAATAAAAACCGTGGGAAACGGACTTTGGCCCAGTGGTTAGGGCGTCCGTCTACCATATGGGAGGTCCGCGGTTCAAACCCCGGGCCTCCTCGACCCGTGTGGAGCTGGCCATGCACAGCACTGATGCGCGCAAGGAGTGCCCTGCCACGCAAGGGTGTCCCCCGCGTGAGAGCCCCACGCGCAAGGAGTGCGCCCGTGAGGAAAGCCGCCCAGCGTGAAAAGAAGGTGCAGCCTGCCCAGGAATGGCGCCGCCCACACTTCCCGTGCCGCTGACAACAACAGAAGCAGACAAAGAAACAAGACGCAGCAAATAGACACCAAGAACAGACAACCAGGGGAGGGGGGGAAATTAAATAAATAAATAAATCTTTAAAAAAAAAACAAAACCGTAAGTTCAATAATAATAATAACAGCAGCAACAGTAGCAGTCATAGTTAACAATGGTACATCATTATTTGCCAATTCCTTCCCTGCTAACCCAGAATCTCACTCTTTATTCAATGCCACACTCTTCAAGCTCCCTCAAGAGATTTTATCAGATAGAGTATTTATCAGAAGAAATTTAAGCAAAAGAGACATTGTTAGAAGGAAAAGGAGGACTTATTGGAAGCTGATGGAACTGAAGGAAGATCTGAACAGGAAACATCTCAAAAAAGGCAAGAACCAAGCCAGCTCAAAACATCATTGCCAACAAATGAGTCAGCCCTAACCGCTTCCTGTCCTTACGAGTCTTTATGCAATGCATAACTTTAGAAGATTGAGAACTGGTTGATCTAGCTTTGGTCCTGGGGATGGTAGAACAGCATCTAAAGACTGAAGACACCCACAATACTCACATGTATATAGAATGGGGTGGAATAATTGCCCTAAGGATTTCTGACTAGAAAAAAATGTCACAGGTAACCTTCATTGAGAAAGCAGGGGGATCAAGAATGAACTCCAAGAATATACTATTCGCCCAATTACGAATACTTAAATGTATCCCTACCCACTCTTTACCTCTTCTCTTTTCATAAAATAGGTATTCCTTCTCCTGCCCAAGTCAAATATCTTCTAAAGTGCCTTATGCCTCATGTTTCCACACTTCATTTACCACATCTCTCTAGCATCTTCCGAAATTTCTCTCCAAGCACTCCTTATCTACCATATAAACAGCTATAATGTCTTCCATCCTAAAATAATGCCTTTAACCTTATATCCTTTTGCTAACACTTTTCTTCTGTCCTTTATAGCCAAACTGCTAGGAAGAGAATTCACCCTTTGATTTCCTCATCTCCCACAGCACTCTACTTTAGCTTCCTTATCCCATTGAAACTGAACTCACTGAGTCATGAATGACTTCTTATCTGCCATATATAATAGATACATTTTTGTCCCTGCCTTAGTGAAGAAGCAAAGCATAGTGGCTTAAGAACATAAACCTTGCAGTCACATTCACAATCATGGCTCTGCCACTTACCTTTGGTAAGTTATTTAATCTCTCTATTTTCTTATCCACAAAACACAGGTAATAAAAATATCTATATCACAAGTTTGTCTTGAAAAACTAACACATATAAAGTACTTTAAAGCATTGCTTAGCACATAGTAAGTGTCATATAAGTGTTAGCTATCTATTTTCATTATTTTCTTGGACCTTTTTCAATGGTATTTGACATTGTTAATAATATCCTTATTGAAATCTTCAGTTACCCAGGTTCTGTGATACCATTCTTTTAAAGGTCCTGTCATTCTCTGTCATTTTTTCAGGGTCTTCTTCCTTTATACGAATCTTAATTACTTAAGTTGTGGCCCAGAGTTCTTTTGAGTTCTATTCTCTTTTCATTTGACACACTGTTCCTGGGAAAGTTTATCCATTCCCTTGGCACCAACTACCAACTGTACTCTAATGGCTACTGATTCTTCCTTTTCTTTCTTTTTTCCATGTCTGCCTTTCTTTCCTTATTTCTCTCCATCTGTCTTATTTCATTCAATAAATATTCTTTGAGAGTTTACTATGAGTCAATTATCATGCCAAGGACTCAGGCCCAGGCTTCCTTCAGATTTCCAGATCCACATAACCTTTTTGATTTCTCTATCCATGTGCCTCAAAAGCACCTCAAACTCAAGATATCTATAACCAAATTTATTATTCCCTATTCTCCAAATATGTTTCTCATTCTTCATTCCCTGACCCAGAGACAAGCATTATCTTTCATGGTATGCTTAATCTAAAATCCTAAAGTCATGACTTTTGCTTTCCATCATTCTCATCCCTGCTTCTAATTAGGTGCTAAATTCTGCCTCTTAAGTATTTTTTCTATGGTAAAATACTGAGTATGGAGACCAATCAGCTATACCACTTGCTGACTGCATAACATTAAACACAGGTTCTTTAAGTTCTCTAGACCTTATTTTTCTCCTCTGTAAAGTGGAAATAGAACTTACTTCATAAGGATGTAGAGAGTATTAAGTGAAATAATCCAAGTAGAGGATTATAAATAACAATGTGCCTAGCACATTGTAAAAATTCAATAAATGCAGCTTATTTCATTAACATCATCCAAAATGACATTGTATTAAGCCAGCCTCTGTCCTTTCTTGTCTAGTAGTCTTACTAATCTGCAGTGGCGTTCTCCAACTTGTCCCTCTGCCTCCAATCCTGTCCCTCATCAACCCATCTTCCCCTACAACCCAAAAATCTGATCTAAAGCACATTAGCCATAAATAGAAATGCAGTGAATTATGAAGTAAAGAGTTTGTAGTCTTTTAGTTAATCACATATAGAAAGAAAATGTTTCCTCAAATTGGATCTATCTTAAAATTAGTATCCAGTCAAAAGTAAAGACACAGACTTGCAATCAACTTGCAGGCACAGCCCACATTTCCCAAATATTTATTGGCAACCTTCCTCCATAGCAAATACTATTCTTGTCCATTGCCCAACCAAAGCAGGTGGTTAAGGTTTCTTATTACAAGATCCTACTTCCTGATTCTTTGTTGACATATAGGAGATGAATGACTATCTTCAGGATGAAAGGAAGTCCATTTAATAGAAGATCTGGGTAGTACTGAATTTTTGATAAATGTATTTAAAACTCTGAATTGTCAACAACACACAGAACTTTGGGAGTTGAATGGGATACAGCATGAAAATATTTAGTTAATAATTGATTATTTTAACATAAGAATTGAACCATTAAAAGTCTGGGCAGCAATAAATCATGTTGACAGCATAGTTATCATTTGATATATTATAGGATAGTTGTTTAAGAAAGCAAAATTACATCCCTTAATTCTATCTTCCTATTCTAAAGTGAGAGAAACCTTATAGCAGGAGTGTGAGAAAGAATTCCTCTTAACCTGATAGACTGGGACAGGCTAATTTTATTTATATCTTAAATATTGATCTATTTAGATGCTAGCCTACCCCTCACTGTCTACTGCCAGAACCATATAGTCTCACCTTGATTTAAGTTTAATCAATCTCCCCTATCTATATCACTCAGGCTGGGAAAATACTCCCCAAGAAGGGTATGGCTTGGTTAGTTTAGCAAAGCAAAAGAATTAGGGAAAATTTAATGCAACCCCTTTACCAATGTTCAGCAGTGGGGGGGGGGAGGGTGGGCGGGAATTGCATGCAGCACCATTTTCCCTATTACTGAATCACATTTTTAGTCACACCACACAAACATTAATCCCCTCCATCCTTTAAAAAACAAACAAGGCAATGTTACTTTCTTGATTACCAACTCAAAAGAGCCAGGGGAAATATTCTGAATACCTAATTTTTCATATTCTGCAGAATACCAAACCTTATGAAAAAACTGCCTTCATTATTGCTTTCTTTGAAAGTAATGTTATATCATAAAATCCCTTGTTGGTCTATGTTATTAAAAAGTTATTTTTTAAAAAACAACAAAAAATAATTTAAAAAGTTATAAAAGCTAGAGATTGCAAAGTCAAGATTAGTTCCTTCACAGATGAAACCACAAAATTAATGAAGCAACATTGGTCATACAGAGATAAAGGATAATATATGACTTTTGCTGCTAAAAACAATAACAAAAAAATGAACAAACAAAAAAGAAAGAAGGCAGAGTTTCCCTATCATCATATATTAATACATTATGGTCACAAACTTAGGTGTTGTGTGTACATGCATTTGGAGGGGTAGGGAGGAACTTCTTCAAAGGTTTTTTTAAATGACTAAAGATTAGAGACAACTTTAAAAACACAGCTTAATCTTTTCAAAAATCTTGTTTCAAAAAAATATTTATTAGTAAATAACACAATGGAGTCTCTCTAAAATATTTGGGGCCCAAACCTACACCATCCTTAGTTCTGTGTGGAGTAAAGAAGTAACAGATCTAAAACTGTGTACATGTTTAAATTTTTGTAGCAGTCAGGCTTTCAGCAGATATGAAAAAAAAAGCTACTGCAATTTAACTCCTAAAATAAATTTTAAAAATGAACATACCTAATAATATATTTAACTTTTAGCCCTACAACCGTTCTCTTGGACAGCAATGGCAGAAAAAAACAGCACCATGTGATGAAATCAATTTACATGAATACAATCCTGTTGCTTTCACAGAATCTGAAGAAATTATTCTCTACAAGGTCAATTAAGAACTGCTGGTGAAGTCTTCTAAAAGATTGCTTGAATCATTTTGAACCTTTCAGTTTTGGTCTATAGTCATTACATTTTTTAGAAAATCTTCAGTTATAAACAACATTTTCATCTTATTGAGAAAAGAAACTGAAAAGCAATTTACCTTTCATTTGATGTACTGAGTTCCATTTAAGTGTATGCAGAATCACTTGAGATACATTCAATGGAGTATTCTCAAGAATAACTTCTTAGTCCTATATTCAAACCAAATATTTGTGTTGCCAATATATTGTTGCTAAGTTTTGACAGATGACTGTAGTAATATAATATTCCATTTATTTAAACAGGCTATTTTCACAACATGCATCTAAATTCTTTCATTTGTATCATTCACCGACATTCTTTTCTTAGCATAAAATTGCTTTCCTTCACATTGTGTTATATATGCTTGAGAACAAACAGCTATTATCAATACCATTATCCTTGGCCCTTCCATTTATAGTATTTTACAAGGGCAGGCTGGTATACTGGAAATCTCATGGGCTTTGAAATTAGTCAGCTCTCAGAATTCTGAGATCACTAGACATATGACCCTGGGAAAATTAACCTCTCTGAACCAATTTCATTATCTGTAAAATAGGACAGAATACCTAGCAAGGCTGTTATAAAAACTAGACGTGGTATACACAGAAAGCAGCCCTCCCCACCAGATGATAAATATAAGGGTTCACATTAGAGCACAAAATTATAATTTTCTCTTTATGACCTCTATCTTTCTGAACAGGTAATGCTTTTTATTCCTATTTTAATAACACTAACTAGGCCTTCTTGAACTCTTTAATCTCACTCCCTGCTCCCCATATTTATCATGTTTCCTTACCACCCGTGTGACCTTACGAAATATCTCTTGTTTCCTTACCACCCGTGTGACCTTATGAAAAATGGTATCAGCTCCAGAATTTCTATATAAAAGAAACTTAGAGAAGAAATCTGGTAAGAAGGAAACATTAGGAAAATTGTCTTAAAGCTGACTCTGTACAGCAAGGATGCTGTTTTTAGTTCCAATATATTATTCACAGGGACTTTGCATCGATGCTATGCTTGCAAAGCAAGCACACTCATATATATGTAGTAGGTTTTAGGGGTAGCTTTTCAGAAAGCTGGTGGCGATAATAGGTAACCTTAAAATTCCCCGTCTCCTATCATTTCCAGCCATATTTTAGCCCATCGTTGATTGTTATCTAGCATGACACTTTCAAAATCATATTCTTAGATCACATGAGTATCTGTACTGAGTACTCTTCCTTTCTCATATTTCTTCCCACTCCATAAAGTTTACCCTAAGAAAGTTACATAAGCCACTTATTTCCCACCAATTTTGACTAAAATTCTAGTTTTCCTGAATTAAGAGATTGGATATACTGGTAATACAGCAATATACTATTAACGGTGATCCAGATTGCCTGTGTTTAAATCCCAGTTCTTCACTTACCAGCCGTACGACTTTGTGTAGGTTGTTTATCCTTTTTGTGTTTCAGCTTCCTCATCTGTAAAATGATAACAGTAAAGATTTACCCCATAGGATTGTTGTGAGAAGTAATTTTGGCACAAAGTAAGTGGTATATAAAGGTTAGTCATTATTTTGCTAAGGTTAAAATGGTGCCATTATACATACATACATACGTATGTACATAAATACATATATATATACATATATGATACAGTTTTCATATAGGTTGCTTATCTGTGAGCAACTGTCTTGTGTAGTTGCTCCCAAATGTCCTTTGGATATTTGGTAAGGAAACCATGCTGAGTGAAGCCCAAACCCATTTTTATTCTATTTTGATCTGTAGCAAAGTGCTATTTTTTTTCATTCGTTCTACACATTTTTATTGAGTACTTAGTATGTGCCAGACACTATGGTTAGGAACTGAGAATATAATGGTAAATAAATGAAAACAGATATTGTTCCTCACCTTGTGATGCTTATATCCAATAGGGGAGAATGCCACCAACCCAATAATCAAAACAAATGGAAAACCCTTTCTATGAAAAATGTTACAAAGGTGGGGAATATGGTGCTGTAAGAAGGCCAGTACACCAAAGATGAGTTTGCAGAAATCCAATTTTCCAAATGATTTACTCACTGAATTCCCTAACAGACAAATTCACTGAAAGTTAGTTCTCCAAAAGTCAATTTCTAGAAATCCAATTTGATGGAAAATAGTTTGCCAAATCATCATTTCACCAAATGACCAATTCACTGAATTATTGAGTATTTTTGAAATCTTCATTTCACTGAAGGTTTGAAACAATCCTTTCATGACAACTTTTTGCCCTGAATTTGAGTCTGTCTGGGCTGAATGTTTTCATATTTCAGATGCCAAATGCTTCTCTATTGCCCAATGATCCAATATTACAATGTAAACAAATGGTGTGTTTCTCCTGAGACACAGTTTACTGCCTTCAGACTTATGCTCTGACAGTCTATGCCACTGCCAGAAAGACAGCCTCACGGAACCATCCTAGACCAGGATGATGAAGTGACCTTCTGTAAATAGGCTTAAATTTGCTGTTAAAATATTGGTCATAGAATTAACTCTCAGTGAACTATTTCTCAGTGAAATTACCTAGAGTCCACGCTTTGAGAACCCAGAAATTGGGACTTTGGTCTTTTCAAAGAGGTGAGAGGAAGCTTCACTGAGGAAAAAAATTTAACTGAAATGCTGTCAGAGGATAAATTTAAAAAGCCCAAGCAAAAAGAGAGAGAAAAGAATATCTAAGTAGATGAAACAGCGTGTGAAAAGGCCATGTGGAAGGAGGAAGCATAGAAGTTACAAAAGTTTGCAAAAAGGCCAGTGCAGCTAGAGTAAAGAGATTAAGGGGGAGCCTAATGCAAACTGAGGCTAAAAAGACAGTTGAGCCATGTAGTCTCATAGACAAGGTATGGAATTTTTTCTTATTTTAATAACAATGGAAATCTGTAATGTATTTTAGGTAGATGACATGATCAGATTATCTAGAAGGTAGAAAGAACAGGAATTGTTATGGCAGTATTGGGTATAGAGGTAAAAAGAAGTGGACAGTGTCACAAAGCTCCTCATATACGAGTATTCAATAAAGCATCTTTTAAATCTGGGCTCCATTGCTTACCAGCTCATTTGATTTGGGGCCAGTAACTTAACCTTCTTCATTTTTACAATAAGAATAATAATAGTGCTTGCCTGGGAAGAAACTAATTAGCAGCACACCTACAATCCATTCTCTTTATTAAAGGCCCCAAGGAAAAAAAGAAGGTAGTCTGGTCCAATATCTTTTTAAACATGCTAATGAAAAACCTCCTGGCAAACACACTAACTATTCTTCCTGGTGAGAGGGTCCTTATCTACAGAAAGCCTTTAGTAGGGAGTACTGTCTCTATTGATTGCTTTTGGTAAGCAAGCCTGAAATCTATGAATTTATGGGACATGGCCCCAGAAAATGTCATGTAAATTGCCAACTGAGTAAAAAATGGAAATGTGTCATTACTAAAAAGGCCCCTTTTTTTTGTAAGTACCCACATACATAAGTAATTTAAAGATTATATATATCAATCTGGGCCAAAGTGTATCCTAATGGAGCAAAAAAGGTCATGAGCCGTGTTGATCATCCTGACCTCTCACTGCTAAGCCTGTGCTTATGATTGCTTTTATTGAATAGTAGTAATGCTTGATACTGGTAAAACTTAACTACTAGTAAACTTGATTCTTGTGTGTCTGATTTGACAGTTTAATCCTTTCTGTTAAGATCTCTGCTTCAGAGGATTGTTATAAGGATTAAATGAGTTAATGCTTAGGAAAATGCTTAAAATGGTGCCAAGCTCATACTAATCACTCATTAAGTATTTGCTATTATTAATATACTATTATAAACCCAAGGAATAAGAGCTAGCATTTATTGGATTGAGAATTATGTGACACACATTTATATTAAGTACCTTCTATGGATTATCTCATTTAATCATCCAAAGAGCCCTATGCTCTACATTTACTACCATTTTATATATGAAAGTCTGAAGCCTAGATTAATTTTCCCAAGTTCATAAAAATAGTAAATTGTTGCACTGGCAGTCTAAATCTCCAGCTGAGCTCTTAATCCTAATTCCAAATAACACTGCCTTGCTATATTATGTTGTCTCTGAAAGTCCACTGGAATGGCTATCTGTGGTGGTTTGAAGCTATATGTACTCCAGGGAAACATGTTCTTAAATTTAAACCAGGAAAGCAGAATTGGCTCAACTGATAGAGCATCTGCCTATCACATGGGAGGTCCAGGGTTCAAACCCAGGGCCTCCTGACCTGTGTGGTGAGCTGGCCCACACACAGTGCTAATGCACACAAGGAGTGCCCTGCCATGCAGGAGTGTCCCTGCGTGGTGAGCCCCACACACAAGGAGTGTGTCCCGTAAGGAGAGCCGCCCCAGGCGAAAAAAGTGCAGCCTGCCCAGGAGTGGTGCCGCACACACGGAGAACTGACACAGCAAGATGATGCAACAAAAAGAGACACAGATTCCCAGTGCTGCTGACAAGAATACAAGTGGACACACAGAAGAACACACAGCAAATGGACACAGAGAGCAGACACCTGGGGGGGGGGGGGAGGGGAGAGAAAGAAATTTAAAAAATTTTTTTAATTTAATCCAATCTTGTGGGTATGATCCCACTGTAAATAGGATTTTTTGATGAGGTGACTTTAGTTAAGGTGTGGCCCAGCCCAATCAAGAGGGGTCTTAATCTTAACTATTACTGGGATCCTTTATAAGTGGAATGAAATTCAGACAGGAGAGAAAGCCACAGGAATCAAGAGGTTGGGCATCAACAGGACTCAGAAGAGAAGGGAGAGACCCAAGTGATGCCACTATGTGCCTTGCCATGTGACAGAAGAGCCAAGGATAACTGGCAGCCAGCCCCAGAATGTCAGGCTTCAGGAAGGAAGCATCACCTTGATGAGGGCTTTCTTTTAACTCCAAAACGGTGAGCAAATAAATTCTCATTGTTTAATCTGACCCATTTCATGGTATTTGCTTGAGCAGCCTAGGAAATTAAAACACTGTCCATATGCTATTTTAGTATGATGAAATTGTGATTTATGAACTAGCATCAAAATGGCCTTAAAATGTTAATGCAGTTCAATGTACGTGACTTTTACACATGGAGTTACTAACATCAGCAGAAGTGAAAAACAGAGAAAATTATCTATTATTTTTATTGTTTCTTAGAATGTAATGAGCTTTTAATATTCCATTGAGCATAACCTCCCTGTGTTTCCCTGAAAGGGGACGTGGAGTGGTCAGTTCTGAAACAATAAAACTGGAGTTCCAGGAAAATTAGGAAGAGTTGTGGTTAGCTTAGTTTATTTTTTCTCTCTGAGCTCACAGATTATGAAAGCTATTTCATTTTCTCATTGCTTCCTTATAAATAATAGATACATAAGCAAAGAAAAAGAAGTACAAGTGGCCTCTATCAGTTTTCCAATAGCAATAATTAGACCAACATATGAGCCTAAAATATAATTTGGAAAGGTAAAAAGTATTGATTTCACTTAAAATTATATTAAAGGTGACATAAGCATTCCAAAGACTTTATTACATAAATGATAGTTATAAGCTAGATGCATTCAATTTAATCTTACCCTATTTTATTCACTTTTTAAAATATTTGTTGATTGGATATTTAATCATATTTCTATGAATTTCTACAATCCACATAATACTTGAAGTGAAATGATTAAACAATACCCACTGAGATAATGCAGATAAGGGTAAGGAGATTATCTAATGAAATTACCCAGTGTGGCAGTTTGATATTATTTATGAATTCCAAAAAGAGGTATTGATTATGTTTGTAAACTGGTCTGTTCCTCTGAGTGTGATACCCTTTGACTGTTTTAAATTCCAAGGGTTTATGTTTATTTGATTATGGTAAGTTTAGGGTTTTGATTCAATCATGTCATTAAGGCATGCAGGGTTAAGACCCCACCTCTTGGGCTATATAAACAGATGCTCAATTAGGAACACGGAAGCAGATACGTGAGAAAAGAGGAAGGGAGCTCCAGAGACAGGGAAGAGGATCCTTCAGCCCGAGAAGAGAGATGAGCATTTGCCTGATAGTTTACAGCTAACCTTGTGAAGATCGCTGAGCAACTGAGCCCAGAAATAATGAGCCCTCCAGGCTACAGCTGAGATCAGAAGGAGCTAGGACCACAGAGTCTCAAGAGAGAGAGGAAGGCTGAACCCTTGCTGTTGTCACCCTCCATCTTGCGTCAACACATGGCAACAGACTTTGGGTAAGGAAGTACCACTTATGGTGCCTAGAGTTGGACTCTTTAGGATCCTGTAACTGAAAGCTTTTACCCCAAATAATTACCCTTTATCAAAGCCAACAGATTTCTGGTACTTTGCAGCAACACCCCTTTGGCTGACTAATACACCCAAAAAGCAGTACAGTGGCCAAGGTTCTTCTCATTGTAATTCTGTTATCAACCTGGTTATAAATTAGGAAACAACTCTTCCTGCAAAGGGAGTAGATCATACCTTTGCCATTGCAGAAAGACAGGGAATGGGGAAAAAACAACAAAGTATGCAGCCATCATATGAGAAAAAGAGTATATTTAAAGTAAACTCTTAGAAACTGCAAATGCAGAGGTAAAGACATTTTTGCGAATAGTAATAAGGGCTTTGATGCAAAAGCACCATCATTCCATAGTAGCTTTGCAAAGAACAAGAACCTTCCAAAGAAATACTTGAAGGACATGTTGAGGAGGAAATGGAAATTGACATTATTATCCCATTTGTGAAGAATTTATATTTAATTTTGTATATCTATACGTTTGTCAA
Source organism: Dasypus novemcinctus (assembly GCF_030445035.2). Classification (NCBI taxonomy): domain Eukaryota; kingdom Metazoa; phylum Chordata; class Mammalia; order Cingulata; family Dasypodidae; genus Dasypus; species Dasypus novemcinctus. The sequence goes on along the minus strand of NC_080673.1, from coordinate 50,566,625 downwards.
ATGTACATGAAAATGCATATTTATTGTTTTCTAAAATCCTAATGCAAAGAATTTCCTTCCCCGAGTATCATTAGGAAGAGATAACAGAACGGAAAGGACCTGTTAGGAGAGACAATCTGCCATGGACCCCGAGCATCCCAGCACATTCTCATAGGATGTGCCAAGAATGAAAGCTCTGATTACACTTTGCTCAAGCCATTTCTCAAGGTTGAGTTTGCAGCAAGAAACATTGAGAGATAAGGTAATGCCTACATCCTGGACAAAGAGAAGGTTTGTTCACTGCTTGCTATAAAAGCAGTGGATTCCCAAGCTCAGTGTTCCTCTCCTGTAGCATAAACTACAGCATATGCAGGCATCCATCTGGGCTCTCCATGTCACCCCCATGGGGACGAGGCAAAAGGAACCAATGCAAACATGCTGGTGCTCATGCTGCTTCCTGTACCATGAGCAATGAAGTCCTTCAGCTGACTCAGAAGACCTGTGTCATCTGTCAGCATAGACAAAACAGTAGCAGGCTAATGATTAGCTTGCAAGTATGGTAATATCAAATTCCAAAACTGACAAACCAAGCCTGACTCTATAATAAAGATTCTGGGGCCCAGAGTAGATTAAATGAGGTAAATAGCATATCTTACATATGTTTTTGACATTTAATAATACTTTATTATTTCTGTTGGGGGATGCTGTATAGCACATAATTTTAAAGATTTCCCACAAAAATGTCTCCCACAACAAAATGTTGGAGCATTAAAAATCTAACATTCATTTTGCATAGCATTTTAGACTTCATTTGTATCTCTTGTGCATTTATTTCCCCAACTCTTGAAAGTATACGTTGTAGAGATAGATACCCAAATATTTTACTGTCCAATTCTGCTGTTTCCATATAAACTCATGCTTTCCTGAGTGAGTTAATGATATATTCCAATCATAACAGTTCTATTAAGCAAATAAACCTAATTTCATGAGACAGATGCTTTGAGATGTGATGAAAGATAGTTGTTTGGCTATTTCATATTTACAGCATGGTGGTATTTAAAAGTATTTTGCGAGAAAACTGTATTTTTAAACTCGTTTTCAAAAGGTTATGTTGTTCTTCCAGGTCTGGTTGGGGTAGAGCAGTTTTGGACTTGATTAGTTCCTGGGACAGAAAAGTGTCTCTGGAGATGTTCAATTGCAAAATAGCCACTGAAATTACAAAGTGTGTCCTTTCTAGACTCATGTTTTTTCAAAAAATGGTAAAACCAAGGAGATATAAAAATATCCAAAAGAGACAGTTCTCCAAGAAAGAATAATGAGATTCAATTGATCCTGTTAAGTGATATCAATCTTCATCTACCAGTTCACTCAAAAGTGAAATGTGGAGCAGGTATAGTTCAATGGTTAAGCACACACTTCATATGTACAAGATCCTTATAAATAACAATCATTTATAAGAACATATAATAAAGTAAACCACATGGTTAATGCAAGTTTTTCTGGAAATGCTAAGGCTAAAAACCTTGAATATTTAAACAAGCACAAAACAATATTATTAATTATCTTAGATATATGGCACGATTCCCAAACCACAAGTCAAGTGAAAGTTTTTTTTCATACAATTTAAACAATGTAAAGTACCTGTTACTCTGTAAAATGTTAAAATACTGTGAGCTCCTAAAGAATGAATAAATAAGATGATAAAAGGATTAAGGAGCTGAACATGATTGTCTGTTGAGAGAAAATGAGAAGGAGGGAAAAGATTATTATACAAAGATATAATTGATGAATCAAAAAATTACAAAAGGTGAGAAAGGATCAGAGGCATAGGTATCAGCATTAACAAAAAGGAAAAAGGGATTTTCCTCTCTGAAATTGGAAGATGAAAAGTGTGTATTAAAATACAAAACTTTTTTTTTCCCCATTGAAGAGAAGGGAAATTGAGAAAGTTGATGTCATAGCCCTGTCATTTCAATGGAGTAAGAATGACGGTGTTACTGGATGCACAGATGCTGTGAAAATATGAACTATATACAGATGAATATAAAACTTATCAGCAATGAGAACACAGGTGAGGAGGGATAGCATGAATTAGTGCAATCAGTTAGCCTGGTTTTGTGACTTATTCAACAATATTTCAGCACTCTGGGGACTGGAGTAGGAGAATTGAATTATTGGGTTGACCCAGCATTTGAAAGCAGCTATAAAAATACACCTTAACTAGGTAATGACTAAGACTACTGATTAGTTGAAACTCCTCTCTGTAAGGAAGGTCTTTTATTAATCTTACAATAATCAATAGGGAGTTATATGTTACTGTGGTACATATATTTTGGTAAGAACTAAACTATCTTGGAGTAAGATCAATGAATCATTTAAATTACCAGAATCTGCATCTTCTGTAAACTAAACTAAACTGATTGTTTATCCTTGTGATCATCATTTCCACATGATTTGACCAGAACCATAATATGGAAACTAATTATGAGATACTTTAAAACAGAAAAGTTTTGGCTAGATAAATTAAGTAGTACTGATTTTACCCTATAAATGTCATTAAAAGGAAGTAGGCTTTCTTTAGTTTTAGGATGATTTAATTGTGAATTATATTCAAAGTTCCTATTAGAAGCTTTAAAAAAAGAGAAAGACTCATGTTTTTATCTCAAACAAAAAAATAAACAACTAAAAAAACTATTTCTAGTTTTCCTACCAATCCCACCCCTGTCCTTTCATGGCCCCTTGATAATACAGAAGCTCTTTAATTAGCATTTACACCTATATTATGCCATCAAGAATAATAAGTATTTTTAATTTAATAATAATGCTTTGTTTTCTTAAATGCTTTTATTAGAAATCTCCTTTCCAATAAACTTAGCACAACAGCCCAATTCTCTGAATTCTCTAAACCAACCAGATGTGGATGGTTGAGAGAGAATGTGCCCTCTATTCTTCTCAGCCCCTAATGACCGTATTGATGGGAGGATGAGTAATATTGCCCAAGAAATTAGCGGGAGGTTGGGGGAACATAGGAGATTGTCAGGTATTTGGTTGAGAGTATAATGCTGAGAAAACTTTTTTCAAAAATGAATATAATTATATAAATTTTCTAAAATTTTCATCTTTTCATATAGGAAGAAAAAAGAGAAAGGAGGGAGGGGGAAAGGAGGGAAAGAGAGAAGGAGGGAGGGCAGGGGATGGGAAGATGGGAAGAAAAGAGAGGCCTGGTCTGAAGACTCAAAGAATATGGTTCCATAAAATCTTACATTGCTGCTTTTTATTCAGCCAAACTATCAACTGATAAAAGAAGGGAAAGAAATACTTGCTGTGTGCCCATTATGTAACAGTCACTTTGTATATACTAAATTATTTAATTCTTAGAACATTTCTAGGAATAAGGTAGTACTGTCCTCAAATTATAGATGAAAATGCCGACGTCCAAGTACATAACTTGCCCAAGGATGCAACATAAAAGAGGGGATAGAGTCAATTTAGTGTGGTTTCTTTTGAAAAATACTGTTTTTCTCCACCAATCTGCAAATTGGTAAGTAAAAATGTATACAACATATTAAAAAACCTAGATAATTTGGCCTGATTTGCTCCCAATTCTATGATTCTTGGCTTGCCACCAAGACAGCCTACATTTTAGAGCTAGAAGGAACACTTCAGATAAACATTCTGAATAGCTCTTCACATGGAAATGCTTTATAGCTGAAGCTAACTTAAAGCTCCATGTTCCAAAAATATGAATATATTTTCCTATATTGGAACCTAAAACACACTATTACACCTTGTTTTATCTGGGAAAGTAATCTCCCTGGTGATACATCTTTGAGAAAGGGGACATACAAACCCTCAGATATAAGGCAATAAAAATTATTTGAAATATTAATAATCTACAAGTTACATAACTTAAGAAAATTCATCAACAGTCATATATATGAATATATATATATGTATGTATATGCATTTCTCTGGTTATAGTAAAGGAAGTTAAGATGCATAATTCCTAAAGATTCATAATACCACTAAAGAACCTATTTCCTGTCAAATCTCTCCTCAAAAAGAAATACACTCCAAATCAGCATATCTCCAAAAGGATTATTACTAAAACCAAGGTTAATTATTTAATAATTATTGAGGGCTGACTATTATAAGATATTGTGTTGGGTGCTGGGTAATAAGCAAGAAGGAAGATGAATATGATCCCTGCCCACATGAACTTACAGCCTAGTATAAAAGAAAGACACTGATTACAAAAAAACATATATACAAACATAATTGTGATAAAGGCTAAAGAGAAATATAGGATGTAATGAAGATATCTGACAGAACATTTGAACTATACTGTGAAGTTAAGGCTTTCCCAGAAGAGAAGACATTTAAGATGAGTCTTAAAGAATGAGTTAGTGAGGTTAGAGACTAGGGACCACGACAGGGCAGATTCACTGGGTTTAAAAGAAAAAAATTATGCATACACCTAGCACCACATTAAAGAGTTTATCTAAATAGCTAGAGAGATTCATTGCTACCAGAAATTATTTAGCACTGTCCTTATTTCTGAAAGAGAGTTAAAAAACTGATAGGTTATGTTCTCAGAAAACTTTTAAGAAAGAAAAGGCAACTTAAGCACTGAGCTATGTGCCTTGCATATTTTAATTTATTCTTACAACAAAACTTTGAAGTAGTTATTTACAGGCCAGGTTATTTTCTCTCTATAATTTGCTGTGCCAATACATGTTGTAGCAGTTTGATATGGTTAAGAATTCCAAAAATAGATGTTGGATTATGTTTGTCATCTGGTCTGTTGTGGGAAACTGGCTTACCAGTTCATTTTAAATGTTACACCTGTTCTATTGTAGATGTTGTCTTATTGTAGATGTTGCAGTTGTTTCCTATCATTGTAGATTATGCTGCAGTTCTGATAGCAAACAACTGCTTGGTAGTTTCCAGTAAATACGAGATGGAAACTAGGGTCAAGGCTCTGAGTTCCAGAAGCTGTGAGTCCCCTGGTCCCATCTTTATCTCTTCTCTTATGTCTTTCTCTCTGTCCTCTTATTTCATAAAGTTCTGTGTCACCTTCCCTTTGAGCCAACATATCCTTGAGCTGATCTCAGCATTGGTCTATTATTGGGCATGATTAAGTCATGATTAGGGCTTTGATTGGGCCACGTCATTAGGGTGTTGAGTCCCCATCACACAGAAAAAAAGACATGGCAAAGGATAGAATTGGAGCTTTTGATGCAATGGTTTTTGATGTTGGAGTTTGATGCAGAAGCCTTAAACTGGAACCTCAGGGAGTGAGCACACAGAGGAAAGAGAAGCAAGCCCCAGGAAATGAGGAACCATGAAACCAGAGAGAAGCAAGACCCTGGAAGAGAGGAACCCAGGAAGCCTGAAACCTTACAGACATCAGTGGCCATCTTGCTCCAACACATAAAAATAGACTTTGGTAAGGGAAGTAACTTATGCTTATGGCCTGGTATCTGTAAGCTCCTATCCCAAATAAATATCCTTTATAAAAACCAACCAATTTCTGGTACTTTGTATCAGCACCCCTTTGGCTGACTAATACAGAATTTGGTACCGTGGAGTGGGGAAGTGCTTTTGCAAATACCAAAATGCTGGAGCAGTTTTATAAATGGGTGAAGGACATTTTTTGGAGGAATTGTGAGATGCTTGTAAGAAAAGACCTACATGCTTTGAAGAGACTGTTGATAGCAATATGGATGCTAAAGAGACTTTTTTTAATGCCTTAGATGTAAATGATGAAACTATTATTGGAAACTGAAGAGGCAATCTGTGTTTTAAAGTTGCAGAGAACTTAGCAAGATTAACTCCTGGTGTTTTATGAAAGGCAGAATTTGAAAATGGTGAGCCTGGGCTGAAGAAATTTCCAAAGTAAACCCAGAGAGTGCAGCTTGACTTCTCCTTGTAGCTTATAGCAAAATGCTAGACGAGAGAGATATACTGAGGACTGAACTGTCGGGTACAAAAAAAAGAGAAACTAATTCTGGAACTCTAAGCCTCTGGATATCAGCCTCCAGGATGAAAATGCCCCACTGGAGGACTTAACTTAACTTGGAACTTACAAATCAGGATTGAAGATGCAGCTCTGTCGAAAAGACTTATGGAAAGTCTTACTGTCTGATGGCTTGGACCCCTGCTTCTTGCATGCTAAACCAAAACGTTTTTGAGGGCACTGTATGAACAAAACCACTGTCAGTTTGGACTAAAAGGGACATGGAAAGGAGAGACTGATGAAAATACAGCTTTAAGAGGAAAACCATGGAAGCTGAGATCTGGAATTAAGACATTACCTTGGGCCAAGAGAGGAACTCCACCCATATGTACAGAGAGGGTGAGTTTGCCCCACCAGTTGAAGAGGGTGGATCTTCCCACCCAATGTTCTCTGAGAGTTTTGCCACCCCAGGGTACAGAGAGTGTGAAGCACATTCCCCAAGGATTATGATGATTAAGGTGAGCACCCAATAGGTCTGAGAGGGGTGGACCTGTTCCCCATGGAGTAGAGAAGACCAGGTGGTCAATTCATTGCTCTGAGAGGGTTGAGCCTGTATGCCAAAAGTTAAGGGGAATGTTGACTCCACGTCACTGTACTAGGTGGGTTAAGACTCTAACCCAAAGATTGGGTACATTATGGCAACTACCCCAACACTCTTGGAGGGTGAGGTCTGGAGCTTGTTTGACACCTACATGTTTGATGAGGGTAGAACCAAGAAAATGTCCATTGTGCAAGCATGTGGAAAGGGTGGGTTCCCTTAAGGCACCAAGGAGAAGAAACCATCATCTTAAGAATGATTCTCAGACTGAAATCAAATGGAGGATGCCCTGCAGGTTTACTGAACTCTAGAGGACCTGTGACTCACATTTCCTTCCCAGTTTCTCCTTATTATAATGAAAATGTTTATCCTTTGTCTGTATATTTGTGTACTGGAAACAGATAAATTGTTTTATAAGTTTCAGAGGTCTATAGCAGACAGGACTTTGCTACAAGACAAACTATTTCTTCAAGTTGATTGTGATGATTTTTTTTTAAAGATTTATTTTTTTATTTATTTCTCTACCCTTCCCCCATTGTCTGCTCTCTGTGTCTATCTGCTGCGTGTTCTTCTGTGTCTGCTTGCATTCTTGGTGGCACCAGGAATCTGTGTCTCTTCCTTGCTGAGTTAGCTCTCCGTATGTGCAGCACCACTCCTGGGCAGGCTGTGCTTTTTTCCCACAGAGTGGCTCTCCTTGCAGGGTACACTCCTTGTGCATGGGGCTCCCCTATGCGGGGGACACCCCTGCGTGGCACGGCACTCCTTGCATGCATCAGCACTGTGCATGGGCCAGCTCCACATGGGTCAAGGAGGCCCTGGGTTTGAACCCTGGACCTCCCATGTGGTAGCCGGACACCCTAACCACTGGGCCAAGTCCACTTCCCGTGATATGATTTAATACTTGCAATGTTACTGATTTAAGTTTTTTTTAATATTGTAGTGTCCTTTTTTTTTGCCTCTAATGTATTTTTTGTCTTTATTTTTTTAATGTTACATTAAACAAATATGAGGTCCCCATCTACCTCCCACCCTCCTCACCCCACTCCTTCCATAACAACAACCTCCTCCATCATAATGGGACATTCATTGAACTTGTTGGATACATCTCTGAGCACTGCTGCACCACATGTTCAGTGGTCCACATTATAGTTTACACTCTCCCTCAGTCCACCCAGGGGGCCATGGGAGGACATAACAATGTCTAGTAACTGTCCCTGCAGTACCACCCAGGACAACTCCAAATGTTGAAAATGCCCCCACATCACATCTCTTCTTCCCACTCCCTACCCTCAGCAGCTACCATGGGAGTATAGCAGTTTGATATGGTTATGAATTCCAAAAATAGATATTGGATTATGTTTGTAATCTGGTCTATTACTGCATGTGATTAAGTTATGATTAGGGCTTTCATTGGGCCATGTCATTAGGGCATTGACCAAGGGGTGGGAACTCACAGATAAAAGGCATGGCAAGGGACAGAATTGGAGCTTTTGGTGCAAGGGTTTTTGATGTTGGAGTTTTGATGTTGGAGTTCGATACTGAAGCCTTAAACTGGAGCCCGAGGAATAAGCACACAGAGGAAAGAGAACCAAGCCCCAGGGAGAGACGAACCCAGGAAGCCTGAACCCTCACAGACATCAGCAGCCATCTTGCTCCAACACATGAAAATAGACTTTGGTGAGGGAAGTAATTTATGTTTTATGGCCTGGTATCTGTAAGCTCTTATCCCGAAAAAACACCCTTTATAAAAACCAACCAATTTCTGGTACTTTTTATCAGCACTCCTTTGGCTGACTAATACATGTGTACTGCACACCAAATGTCACAGTATAGTGAAAAAAGGAAGCTAAACAGTAAATTACAAAGCTCTCAGTTTTACCTTCCAACTAACTCTTCAAAACCGGTATACAAGCATAATACTACTACCCATTCCAGCTGTCTCCTCCTGTTTCAGCAAACCTGGGTTATTATGCAAACACCCCAATCACATATGTAAAAAACTACAACTATGCCATTACAACCTACCTTGTGGAACAGAAGTTCTTTTAGCTCTCCACCTCACTCCAACTTATACCATTCTTGGTTACATGACCCTCTCCCAGTCAGTGTCCTAGTTGTCTTGACCAGAAAATAGCTCACCTCTGAACATCAGCAGCAACCACAATCATTCTGAGTTCCCACTACAAAAGACTGACAAGGAGACACATAGATCTAGTCTTATATGTAAAAGATAACTGGGTTAAATAACACAAGAATTGGACAAATTCATTTTTCCCGCTTTATGTGTTGATTATTTTAGACAGCATAGAGGGAAGCATTACAACTTTGTATGTGCCTATAAACATTTAAGCCCATTTTTAGGTTTGGCATCCTCCTCACACACCCCCATTTCTTTATTTTGAATTCATGTTCAGCCACTTATGACTGCTTCATTCTTTTGCAATTTCCTAAAATCAAATTTTATTTGGCTGTAACAATAGGTAAAATATTTATGAATTAACAAGATGCTACTGCTATTCAAATTCCTGTCAGGCAATTCCTATTACCTAGCATTTGAGAAGGATCCTCTTATGATAATGAGAGACTTTGAGATGGCAGCAATAATTGCTGTATGATGAAAATTGAAGGTAATGTAAAATAAGCCTTGATGATCTTCAAGTATTCAGATTCCCTCATAACTTCATTTATCACCCTATGACCTTTACAAGACAGATTTTGCCAACTGGCATTTCATTCATGATTAATCTAAGCAAAAACTTGTCCTTGAATCTGCATTGAGGTTGCACATTTGTTGCATTTAGTTTCAAATGTGAACTTAAAGCTTTTATCAAAGACTTTCATCAAGACTCATCTCATTATGTCCTTTTTTGTTGATTTTATTTTATTTTTTGTCTTTATTTTTTAATGTTACATTAAAAAAAATGAGGTCCCCATAAACCCCCCACCCCTTTCACCCCACTCCTCCCCCCATAACAACAACCTCCTTCATCATCATGAGACATTCATTGCACTTGATGAATACATCTCTGAGCACCACTGCACCTCATGGTCAGTGGTCCACACCATAGCCCACACTCTCCCACAGTCCACCCAGTGGGCTATGCGAGGACATACAATGTCCAGTAACTGTCCCCACAGCACCACCCAGGACAACTCCAAGTCCTGAAAACGCCCCCACATCACATCTCTTCCTCCCACTCCCTACCCCCAGCAGCCACCATGACCACTTTCTCCACACCAATGCCACATTTTCTTCAATTACTAATCACAATAGTTCATGAGTAGACTATCAGTAAGCCCACTCTAATCCATACTCTATTCCTCCATCCTGTGGACCCTGGAATGGTTGTGTCCACTCCACATCTATTTCAAGAGGGAGCTTAGATTCCATGTGGATGCTGGGTGCAATTCTCCTATTTTCAGTTGTAGGTTTTTGGCTCCCTGGTGTGGTGGTTGACCTTCTTCACCTCCATGTTAGCTGAGTGGGGTAAGTCCAATAAACCAGAGTGTAGGAGTTGCAAGTCTGTTGAGGCTCAGGGCCTGGCCATCACATGGTTGGTCAGAGATTCAGGTCCCCTGGGTATACACTAACCCCCCAGCACCTGCTACAGATCTGGTAAACGTAACAGGGGAGGCTTGTGAACAAAGATCACATCTGAGTCCAGCTCCATCACACAGAAACACAAACTCCAAAGTAGGGCCAACTGACATGGCACTGAACTCCATTTGCCGTGACCATAGAACCTGTGGGTCTCTGTAGCCCTCAGAAGAACCAATATCTGAGGTTGTATCTACTTTATCTGTCTCTGGGACTCTGCTGAGGTGTGCATAAGGGCGACCCCTCTGATAACCTCCCAGCTCTTTTTGGAGACTCATAGCCATATAAACTCATTTTCAACTTCTCATCCTCAGGATTCCAATTCCCATAAGACTTTGAGCATCTCTTCTTAATGACCCAATATCTCAATCCTGACAAACCCCTAATATCTTTCTGCTATGCCCTCTGAGACTCAGTCATCAGCAAAATCACCTTCTCTGAATATTCCTTTCATCTTCTTACTCTAAAACTTGATCAACCTCACAGCCCTTTCCTCTGCAGCCCTCTCAAGAGGCAGATGTTTTCTCTCTCAAACTCCACTACTACTGGACATGATAGTATTGCTCCTTGTTGCTCTCTCCAGACTATTCTACCTCCCTCTTCCCCATTTAAATGTTATAACACCCATTTAAATGTTATAACATCAAACAACAACACTAACTACCTTTTCCTGTTGCAGTGGTCTAATGTTCCTCAGGTCACATCCCCTCCACCCCATTTCTTGAAGATTTTAGCTCCTGACTCACTGGCACTGTCTCAAATACTACTCCTGTCATAATTCTCCATTGACTTCAATATGCACATTGTAGTAGTCAGTGTTCTCTAGGGAAACAGAATCAACAGGAGATATCTGTCAGTAGTATGCGATTCTATAAGAGTCTCTCACACAGTTGTGGGGATGCAAAAGTCCAGGTTCCACAGGCAGTCTGCAAACAGGGGCTGCAATGAAAGTCCACTGAAGGCTCTTGACAAGTTCTGGGAGATATTGGCTGTCCAAAGATGAGCTGAGAAGTTCTCTCTCAATGCTGGAATCACTTCCCCTTTTAAGGCATTCGACTGATTAGATAAAGTGTCACTCATTGCTGATGGCAATCTCCCTGACTGGTGTAATTATAACCATCTGTCTATGGTTTACTACTGCAGTAAAGCCAATGGTGACTAAAGTCTATAAATGTCCTTGTATTATAGTTAGGCCAGTGCTTGCTTGACCAAACAACTGGGCACAATTACCTGGCTGAGTTGACACATTAGCCTACTGTCACACACATGAATAACCCTTCCAATCCTCTCTGGCTCAGTGTCTTGACCTTCTCTCCTCCAGTGATTTTTTTGTCTTTATTTATTTTTTTAATGTTACATTCAAAAAATATGAGGTCCCCATATCCCCCTACCCCCCTCACCCCATTCCTGCCCCCATAACAACTACCTCCTCCATCATCATGAGATATTCATTGCACTTGATGAATACATCTCTGAGCACCACTGCACCTCATGGTCAATGGTCCACATCATAGCCCACACTCTCCCACAGTCCACCCAGTGGGCCATGGGAGGACATACAACGTGTAGTAACTGTCCCTGCAGTACCACCCAGGACAACTCCAAGTCCTGAAAACGCCCCCACATCACATCTCTTCCTCCCACTCCCTACCCCCAGCAGCCACCATGACCACTTTCTCCACACCAATGCCACATTTTATTCAATTACTAATCACAATAGTTCATGAGTAGAATATCAGTAAGGCCACTCTAATCCATACTCTATTCCTCCATCCTGTGGACCTTAGAATGGTTGTGTCCACTCCACATCTATATCAAGAGGGGGCTTAGATTCCACATGGATGATGGATGCAATTCTCCTGCTTTCACTTGTAGGCACTCTTGGCTCCCTGGTGTGGTGGTTGACCTTCTTCACCTCCATGTTAGCTGAGTGGGGTAAGTCCAATAAACCAGAGTGTAGGAGTTGTAAGTCTATTGAGACTCGGGGCCTGCCTATCACATGGTCAGTCCAGAGATTTAGGTCCCCTGGGTATATACTAAACCCCAGCACCAACTACAGATCCTGTAAAAGTAACAGGAGAGGCTTGTGGACAAAGATCACATCCTCCAATGATTTTTGTCCTCTACCTATGCAGCCACCCATTCTTATGGTAATACCTCTGTCCTTATTACCAATAACTATAGCCTATCCTCTCATCTTAGTTCGAAGCATTCCACTTTCTTACCTCCATCTCCTATCCTTCCAGCTCATTTTCTATAGCTCCTGGATTCCAACAATCTGATGACCCCACCGGAACCTCCAATTCATTGATTCTAACATCTTTTCATTTTCTTTCACTCCCTCATGTCCTTACTTCCATCCTTACCCAGCTTAAATTCCATGGTCAAATGTAATTACCCCCTTGTATACACGGTTTTTTTTTTGAAAAAAATTTTTAAAGAAGCCTTAGATTACATAGATATTGTATCAAAAATAAAGAGGACCCAGATGATGAATAAAAAGAAAAACCACATAAATAAATAAATAAGTAAATAAATAAATAAATAAAATATAAAGGGAAGTCCCATCTGCCCCACCCCTCCCCCTTCCACACTTTCCCACATTTACATCTTTCATTAGTGTCGTACATTTATGAACGACATAATGTTGATGAACTCATATTGAAGTACTGCTACTAACCATGGAATATAGTTTACATTATAGTTTATACTCTGTCCTGCATGATTTTATAGGTTTTGACAAAATGTATAATGGCCTGTATTTGACATTGTGATGCCATGAAGGACAACTCCAACATCCCAAAAATGCCCCCATGCTACACCTTGCATACACTCTTAACTCTACTCCCTTTCTCTTGCTTCCCTGTATTTGGCTAAACAATAACCCTGGTTATGTCCAACTCTCTGCCTAATCCACCCTTGTACCTGTGCATGTGAACATGACTGGAGAAAATATATAAACAAATTGGTTTCATTTACATTTGAGATCTCTAACTTCAGACAGGATATGAGTGCTTCCTAGGAATCATCTACTGTATTTCCACTCTCCTGCATAACTATTCTCTATCTTCTTATCTCTCATAAAGTCTCCAACTCTTCCTGTTTCATTCTCACTCTCAAATGGTGATCTTGCTTTCTATTTCACTGAGAAAACAGAATAAAACAAAAATTTCTGCAAATCCCACCACCACATTCATTCACTTACCTGCAGCTGCCTTCTCTTGTTACTATGATCAAACTTATGCTCTTAGCAAAGGGAAACCCCTACGTTTGTGTACTACATCCTTTTTCACCTACTCAAAGCATTGTCTAAGCAATTCTTCCCTCTCCAGCATCAATAAATTTCCCCTACCTCAAAGATTTTTTTTTCCATCAGCCAACAAACATGCTCTTTCTTGTGAAGTGAGTGTAGCTCAAGTGGTTGAGTGCATGCTTTGCTTGAATGAGGTCATAGATTCAATCCCTGGTACCTCCTTAAAAAGAAAAAGGAAAGGAAAAATATGCTCTTTCTTTTGAAACAACACAGCTTTTGCTTGATCCTCCTTCACTCTACAGCTACCACCTCATTTTTTCCCTTCTCTTTAGCAAACCTCCTTGAAAGATTGTTTATACTTACTGTCAGCAATTTTTCCCCATTCTCTCTTGAGCCTATTATCAGGTTTTAGTACTCACCTCTTCATCCAACCTGCTCATCTTTATGTTGTTATACCTAACAACTGACAGTGGTCAGTTCTCAGTCCTCATCTTGTTTGAGCTTTCAGCAATATTTCATACAGCTAACTGCTTTCTTCACATGGCTCCTAGCATATCACATTTCACTATTTTACTGGCTTTTCTCTTACCTCACTGGTAGCTTTTTAACAGGCTCTTTTATTGTTTCATCCTCATTTCCCAAATATTTTCATGTTTGAGTGCCTAACTTAGAACTCTTTTGCTTTTCCTATCTATTCTATTCCTCCTAGTGATATTAACCACTCCTTGCCTGAGATACCATTTTAGGCTGACAACTCTGAAATTTTATCTCCAGTCTTAACCTTTTCCCTAAATCGGACTCATATATCCAACCATCTAATTATCTCAAATGTATGATGTCCCCTAACCTGCTTCTTTAGCATTCTTTTCATGGTCAATGGCAACTCTATCTTTCCAGATGTACAGAAGAAAATGTTGGAGTCATTCTTGACTTCTCTTTCTCTCATACCACATATCCAATGTTAGCAAATCTTGTAAGTGCTACCTTCAAAATATATGCAGAATCTTACTATTTCTCATTATCTCCACTGTTACTATCCTGGTCCAAGCCACAATCAATTCTCTCCTGGATTACTATAATAGTCATTTTACTGATCTCTGTTTCTACTGTATTCCTCCCCACCTCACTTAAAGTCTTCTTAACACAAGATCCTGATTATTCTTTGTGGGTTTTTTTTTTTTAAGATTTATTTTATTTATTTATTTCTCCCCACTCCCTCATGTGCACTCACTGTCTGTTCATTGTGTGCTCATCTTCCTTTCAAAAGGCACCGGGAACCAAACCCAGGTCTCCCATGTGGCAGGTAAGTGCCTAATCGCTTGGGCCACCGCTGTTCCCTGCTTTGTTGTGTCTCTCATTATGTTTTCCTCCTGTGTCTCTTGTGCATCATCTTGTTGTGTCGCCTTGTTGTGTCAGCCCCTTGTCTCAACTCACTGTCTTGCGCATCTTCTTTAGGAGGCACCAGAAACTGAACCCAGGACCTCCCATGTGGTAGGTGGGAACTCAATTGCTTGAGCTATATTTGCTTCCCTCTTTGTGGGTTTTTTTTTGTTGTTGTTGTTATATTGCATATCCATCACCTGTCTTCAGCAATTTTAAACACAAGGAGAATCTTCATTCATCAAAACCTACTTCCCATTCTATCATCATTCTGAAGCAAATCCATGACATCATTTTAACTGTAAATACTTCAGTATGTATCTCTAAAAGATAATGACTCTGTAACATAATCACAGTACCATTATTTCACCGAAAAAATAATAATTTCTTAACTTCATTAATTATCTAGCTAGGGTTCACATTTCCCCAGGTGTCACACAGTATTTTTTACATTTTAAAAAATTGGGATTCAGTTAAGATCCATACATTGTGATTGGTTAATACATTTCTTAATGTATTTTTCCCCCTCCACTCCCCCTCTCCCTTTTGTTTTTTTACCTTTTTTTGCCTGCACATTTTCCACTGAAGAAAGTAGACTAGCTTGTAGTTTACCTATTTGGGTTTTTTTTTTTTCAAGATTTATTTTATTGATTTCTCCCCAACCCCTCATTGTTTCTACTTGCAGTATCTGTTTGCCTTCCTTGTTTCTTTTGGAGAAACCAGGAACTGAACCCAAGACCTCCAATGTGGGAGGGAGGCACCTAATCACTTGAGCCACCTCTGTTCCCTGCTTTGTTGAGTCTCTCATTATGTTTTTTCTTTTTGTGTCTCTAGCTGCATTATCTTGTTGTGTCTTGCTGTGCCTGCCCATCATGCCAGCTCGCTGTCTTTTTTAGAAGGCACTGGGAACCAAACCATGGACCTCCTATGTGGTAGGCAGGAGCACAATCACTTGAGCCACATCCACTTCCTACCCATTTGGGTTTTGCTGATAATGTAACTTATACTATGTTTCTCTGTCTCTTGTAAGTCATATAAGTTGGTATACTGATCTAAAAGCTTGATCAGATTCAGAATTCTATTTATTTATTGTTTTTCTAAGGTTATTTCATGGGTTGTATGGTGCACTATAATCAGAAAGAATGTAATATCTGAATGTCTTTCATTTTTGAAAGTTTTATCATTGTCTTGAGGTTTCAACATAGTGATATTCTATCATTCCTTCTTTGTTAGCTGAACTATTTCTATAATTTTCAGATTTCTCCTACTTATCTTTGCTTACCCTAAAGTAAACATTTTATAGGAAAGGCAGGATAAATGCTTGACTCTATTTATGAGGAAAATGAGATTTCTTAACATCCTATAAAAGAAATAAACTCTTCCATATCATTATTAATTAATGGATGTAAACATAGTTTATTTTATTGATGCTCAAATTGTACTATAATTGGACAGAAGGAGGTAATTCAGGCTGACTTCTGAATCCTTTTGACATAACCCTAGTCTTTATTGCCTTCTGGACTCCTAGTAAGACAAGATGCTATGAGCTCATTTTGAACATTCCCTGTCCACATATGGAGGTAGCTCTTTCTCCAAATAATCCCAGGTTCTTTTAGTGAAAACTAGTATTTAGAGACTACATTGTGACTTCTACCAAATTTACCCTTGTTTTTGTTGTTTCTAGTACATTTCAAAGGACAGATTAGATAGACAGATAGACTTTTTTCAATAAAACCCATTCTGAATTCAAACTGATACTTCCAACTCAAATTCAGGACTACAGGATGTTTACTTAACCTCATTGATCTGCTATCAATCACCCTGAAAATCTTCATTATCAAAACAAACACAATCCCCAAAGAACATAAGCTCCATGTACTCCTATAGGAGGTCAAGTTGCCAAACAGCAAGTGAAAAGAAATTTTTTTAAGAAAAGATATGATGTAGGTGCATTTTTAGGATTTGGAGTTGTCCTGGGTGGTGCTGCAGGGACAGATGCTGGACATTGTGTATCCTGTCATGGCCCACTGGGTGGAATGGGGGAGAGTGTAGACTACAATGTAGACCACTGTCCATGTGATGCAGCAGTGCTCCAAAATGTATTCACCAGGTGCAGTGATTGTGCCACGATGATGGAAGAAGTTGTTGATGTGGGAGGAGTGAGGTATGGGGGGGGTTATATGGGGACCTCATATTTTTTTAATGTAACATTTAAAAGAAAATAAAGAAGATAGATAAATAAATAAAAACAATATGCTATTCCAATCAATTTGACTAATTCTATCTGGAACAGATCTTATAGGTATTATCACTATATATAAATTGCTTATTATATCAGAAATCAAGTCACAGATCTGGTTAAGACAAAGTATTTAAGAGTCAGAAATTAAGACTCAGAGAGATTTACAAAGGTTGAATTTAAATCCCAGTTTCTTTGCCTCCTTAATCCTGGCTTTTCCCAGAATTCTAAAATGACTTTTATAACTTCTCTCAAAATGAGTTTCTTTTTAGACCATTCCTTCAGAGCCATTCACTATACGCCAAGAAACTAAATGACCTAGCAGAGTTACAGTTCTATCAATTAGTGGTTTAAACTTTCTACACTTATGTTCTCACCCATAATATAAAAGGGGGAGAGGGGGTTAGCTTAGATCAATGATATTCAAACCTGGTTAAGTATAAGGATTAATCAAGGGCTACTAAAGATAAAGAATTCTGAGCCCTGGCCCCATTTAAACTTTAATTAATAAGACTGGGGACAGGTCCAAAAATTACCTCAAATATAAGTAGTCCACTGGGAAAAACTAACTTAGGGTATGACACAGCTGAATATGGTCTGCAGAATAATAATGAACTCTACCTAATTTGTATATAGGTAATCATAACTTATCTTTTTGAACTTTATAATGACTAGAAATAAATAATCTCTATTTCTGGCCACCATGCTTTGTTTTTCATTTATATCTAATTAGATAGGAGCAAGTAGTCATATATCAGGTCACTGCCTATGCATAGTCATGATTTTGTTTGCCTTATGAATTCAGATTCTGAAAATTCAGAAACAAAGTTTTAAAATTTTGTGGGATTTTTTTGGCTTCTTTTGGGGGATAAGATAAAATAGGGTAGAATATAGTCACCTAATTTTAAGTGCCAGTCATTTATAAATCAAGGTTGAAAAAAAAAAACAGCTTTATTTTCCACTAATTGAAGCAGGGCCCTGTCCTGTTTCCTAGGTCTTGACCAGTGAAGAAAATAGAAGACTACACCAAGATTGATCACACAAGGCAAAGACCTTTATTCAGCTGATGGTGGTCAGGAGACTAAGTTTCAAAACTGCCTCCCCAAAAAATGAGAGTAGCTATATTACACTGGCGGGTGTGAGAGGAGTTGGGAGGTTGGGTTAGGAGATTGAAATGTGGGGGAGGGGAAGCGGACTTGGCCCAATAAATAGGGCGTCTGTCTACCACATGGGAGGTCCGCGATTCAAACCCTGGGCCTCCTTGACCCGTGTGGAGCTGGCCCATGCACAGTGCTGATGCGCAAAAGGGGTGCCGTGCCACACAGGGGTGTCCCCCATGTAGAGGAGCCCCATGCGCAAGGAGTGCACCCTGTAAGGAGAGCCACTCAGTGCAAAATAAAGTGCAGCCTGCCCAAGAATGGCACTGCTCACATGGAAAGCTGACACAACAAGATGACGCAACAAAAAGAAACACAGATTCCTGTGCCGCTGACAACAACAGAAGTGGACAAAGAAGAACACACAGCAAATGGACACAGAGAACAGACAACGGGGGGGGGGGGGCGAGGGTGAGAGAAAGAAATAAAAAGAAATCTAAAAAAAAAAGAAATGCGGGGAAGGATCTACAATCGCACATGCTGTCATATTAAATGCTCTAATGTACTTGGTCATATATCACATGTTCAAAAAATGGTGTATAAATCCCACCTGAGGCTGAGATTTTACTGTTAAAATGAGCGAAAATTCAGCTGAGTTCACGCTACTGCTAAACTGAGTCTGTGCAAAAGCAAGAAAGTCCCATTCTGTGACTACCTTTATTTTGTGGTCAGCTACTGACCACAGCTACTACCTAGGCCTTCTCCTGATTAGCTGGCCTTTAAGTAGGGTAGCATTAGCAAGTAGGAAAGAGGAAACAGGTGGGAGCAGTTTTGAGGATCTTTCACCAATCTTGGGAAAAGGGGTGTATTAGTCAGTCAAAGGGGTGCTGATGCAAAATACCAGAAATTGGTTGGTTTTTATAAAGGATATTTATTTGGGGTAGGAGCTTAAAAATACAATGCCATAAAGCATAAACTACTTCCCTCACCAAAGTTTATTTTCATGTGTTGGAGCAAGACATCTGCGATGTCTGCCAGGGTTCAGGCTTCCTGGGTTCCTCTGGGCTCAGCTCCTCTGTTTTCTCCACAAGATCAGCTATAGACTATCAGGCTCTGTCTCTCTCCCTGGGGCTCAGGCTTAAAACTTCAACATTATACTCCAACATCAAAATTCCAACATCAAAACCCTCAACTCTATCCTTTCCCATGCCTTTTATCTATGAGTCCCCACCCACCCTAATGATGTGACCCAATCAAGGCCCTAATCATCACTTAATCATGCCCAGGTACAGATCGGCTTACAAACATAATCCAGTATGTAATTTCTGAATTCATAATCATACGAAACTGCTACACTCCACCCTTTGAATTCCAAAAAGACATTACAATATTCAAGAAAAACAGGAAGCGGACTTGGCCCAGTCATTAGGGCATCTGTCTACCACACGGGCGGTCCACGGTTCAAACCCTGAGCCTCCTTGACCCGTGTGGAGCTGGCCCATGCGAAGGCCTCATGTGCAAGGAGTGCCCTGCCACGCAGGGGTGTCCCCCACGTAGGGGAGCCCCACACACAAGGAGTGCGCCCCATAAAGAGAGCCGCCCAGTGCAAAATAAAGTGCAGCTTGCCCAAGAATGGCACCACTTACATGGAGAGCTGACACAACAAAATGATGCAACAAAAAGAAACACAGATTCCCATGACAACAACAGAAGCGGACAAAGAAGAACATGCAGCAAATGGACACAGAGAACAGACAACAGGGGAGGGGGGGAGGGGGGGAAATAAAAAAAATAAATAAATCTTTAAAAAAAAAAAAAGAAAAACTTAAATCACTAACACTGCAAGTACTAAATCAAATCACAAACAATTTAAAGAAATACAGTTTGTCTTCGGACAAAGTACTGTCTGCTCAGACCTCTGAAACTTACAAAACAATTTATCTGTTTCCAATACACAAATGTACAAAGGATAAACATTTTGATTACAATAAGGAGAAACTGGGAGAGAAACATAACTCATGGGTCCTCTACAGTTCAGTAAACCTGCAGGGCATCCTCCATTTGATTTCAGTCTGAGAGTCATTCTTAAGATGATGGTTTCTTCTCCTTGGTGCCTTATGGGAACCCAACCTTTCCACGTGCTTGTCCAATGGCCATTTTCTTGGTTAGACCCTCATCAAGCATCTGGGTGTCAAACAAGCTCCAGACCTCACCCTCCAAGAGTGTTGGGGTGATTTTGCCACACCTTACCCAATCTTTGGGTTAGAGTCTTAGCCTCCCTAGTACAGTGATGTGAAGACAACATTCCACTTAACCTTCGGCATACAGGCTCAACCCTCTCAGAGCAACAAGTTGACCACCTGGCCTTCCCTAACCTTTGGCTTGCAAGTTCAATCCTCTCAGGCTTGTGGGGTACTAACCTTAACCGCCATAATCCTTGGGGAATGTGCTCCACACTCTCTGAACCCTGGGCAGCAAAACCCTCCCAGAACATTGGGTGGGAACATCCACCCGCTTCGACTGCTGTGGCAAACTCACTCTCTTTGTATACATGGGTGGGGTGCCTCTCTTGGCCCAAGGTGATGTCCTAATTCCAGATCTCAGCTTCCTCTTGAAGTTGTTTCCCCTTCAATCTCTCCTTTCTACATCACTTTTATTCAAGGCTGACAGTTGTTTTGTTCATACAGTTCTCTCAAAAACCTTGTTGGTTTAGCATGCAAGAAGCAGGGGTCCAAGCCATCAGACTGTAAGACTTTCCACAAGTCTTTCCAACATAGCTGCATCTTCAATCCTGATTTACAATTTCCAAGTTTAGTTAAGTTCTTTCTTCTGAGAGCTTGATTTCCAGAGGATTGGATTTCCAGAATTAATTTCTGTTTTCTTTGTGCCTGACAATTCAGTCCTCAGTATATCTCTCTCATCTAGCATTTTGCTATAAACTGCAAGCAGAAGCCAAGTGATGTTCTTCAGGTTTACTTTGGAAATTTCTTCAGCTAAATGCCCAGGCTCACCATTTTCAAATTCTGCCTTCCATAAAACACCAGGAGTTAATCTTGCTAAGTTCTCTGCAACTTTAAAATACCAATCACCTTTCCCCCGGTTTCCAGTAATAGTTTCATCATTTACTTCTAAGGCATTGTAAAAAGTCTCTTTAGCATTCATATTGCTATCAACAATCTCTTCAAAATGATCTAGGCCTTTTCCATCAAGCATTTCAAAATTCCTCCAAAAAATATCCCTATTCATACTTATTCATAAAACCATTCCAGCATTTTGCAAAATACCAGAAATTGGTTGGTTTTTATAAAGGATATTTATTTGGGATAGGAGCTTACAGATACCAGGCCATAAAGCATAAGCTACTTCCCTCACCAAAGTCCATTTTCACATGTTGGAGCAAGATGACTGCTGACATCTGCCAGGGTTCAGGTTTCCTGGGTTCCTCCTCTGGGCTCTGCTCCTCTGTTTTCTCCACAAGGTTAGCAGTAGCCTATGAGGCTCTCTAGGCTTTGCCTCTCTCCACAAGGTCAGCTATAGGCTATCAGATGAATGGCTCTGTCTCTCTCCCTGGGGTTTCAGGTTAAGACTTCAGCATCACACTCCAACATCAAAACTCCAACATCAAAAACCCTCAACTCTGCCATTGCCATAACTTCTATTTTGACACCCACCCACCAAGGGGTGGGGACTCAATGCCCTAATGACATGGCCCAATCAAAACCCTAATCATAACTTAATCATGCCCAGGTACAGATCAGATTACAAACATAATCCAATATCTATTTTTGGCATTCATAACCATATCAAACTGGTACTGTTGTGTAAGTTGAGAGAGGTTCAATTATTTGCATATAGGAAGGCCAGGACTCAGGAATAATTTTGGGAAGGAAAAAGGATTTATTTACGACTGGCCGGGCTCAGAGCTTCTAATTCAAAATCCAAGCCCCAAACAAGATTTTTGAGTTCTTTTTATACAGAGGAAGGGTCAAATGGTTCTTTACTCCAGTACTCAATAAGCTTGAATTAACATATATCTTCCACATCCTAGGTAAGCTTTTAGCATAGACTTCATGCATTCTAGATAAGCTTTTAGCACATTTGGTTTGCATTTTCCCTGAATATTTAAAGTTTATAGAATTTGCATTGCTAAACTGTTTTTCTGGGACTGGAGTTGTTGTCATGGTTACCAAGGGCAGGGCTGCAGTTCTCAGTGTCCCAAATGCACAGCTCAGGACACATACAGCTCAGGTTATCTATGAAGAGATGAACAGCCCCCCCACCCATAGCCTACATCAGTACAAGGGATGATGACTGCTCTAACAGCCTCCTGCTAACAATGAGCATTGGATAGGGCCAGGTTGGTGAAACTGCAGATCCATTTGGAGGAATTGTCTGGTTCTCCTTTGGGGTCATGAGCACTCAAGGGCTGAGAGGTTACAAGGAATACAGTGGATTATAAGCATTTGGAGATGCAAGGAGGTGATTAGTTTCAGGACCACAGGGGGAAATATTAGAATGAGTGTGAGAGCTATTGTAGGACACAGGGAGCCCATGAAAGAGTTAAGAATGCCAAGGGAGAAAGCCTTTAATCTGGTTTCACAGATCTGCAGCAACTTGGGTCTTTGCTGTTCTTTCAGCCACACAGTATGTTTATGGATTTTGTCAGCACTCATTTCTACCTTGTGAGTATTATTGATGTAAAAGAAACATGAAGTATTTGCTAGGGCACAGACCCCACCTTGCTCCATTTTGGCTAGAGAATCTAAGGACTGCTGGAAGAGATTAAAGTCTTGGTCAGTTTCTTGGGCCAGGTCTGCCATAGTGTCAGTGATGTTTTGGGCTACAGCTGCATTGTAAATGATGCCTCTTCTTAAGCCTCTCAAAGCAGTGACTAAAAGTGTGATTCCAGCAATCATTAGACCAAGTCCTTACTTTTCATGCCTGGTGAGGAGATTGGGATTTCAGTTTAAGTTTGTGCTATTTGGGAGAAGTTTTGAGTTTGAGAGGGAGATGGGGCTACATATCCAATTGTCCATATTCCCATAGTGGTATTGGTATCTAGACAATGACTTCCAATCCCTTGGCCACATTTGTTGACTCCTAAAAACATGAGCCCTTTTCCTAAACTTAGCATTCTGAGGTAAGATAGATGGTTAGGAACTCCCAGATAAGAGTGATTTCTAGAGATCCATTTTAAGAGGGGTTCTTAATTTTCTCCTAGGATTGTTTCAGTGCACAATAGTCTCCAGAGGAGGGGGCTCCTGTAACATCTTTGTCATACTCGGCAACCTTACCATTATTCTCATTGTGTTCGCAACCTGGGTAAAAGGAGGCTATGAATATCTTATCACCTGCTAGAGTAGGGGTAAGCTCTAGTATCTGTTGTTGGAAATTATTTTAACAAGTGGAGATGTTACAACAGGTCTCATTTAGTTGGGTGTCTAAGTTGGAGGTTCTGAGTAAGGAGGAGGTGCTAGACAGATAGGACTACCTCTGGTACCAACACCAAGGTGCCATAATGGGTCACATTAGTTAGTCGAATACAGACAACTGGGTTCAGGTAGGACTTATTGGCCACAAATATGGGATGGTTTAACCAGAAAGATTCATTTATAGAATAGCCTATTAACCACGGATGCTGGTCAGATTCTCCAGTGGCTGATAGCAGTCGGTGACATATCCAGCAATTTGATAGTTTATGGACTTGGGCGATACTAGATGATATCTGAGTCCAAATATTATTTCCCCAACCTGTTTTAACTGGAGGGACAAGTTTAACCCACAGTTGGGGGCATAGGAGCACAGTTAGAAGAAACAGTATGTTGGCAGATTGCATCATTGGTCTGAAAGTCTAAACAAGTGGTTATGAGAAAACAAGGCCAGCAAGGTTAAATATTCCTTATTTCTCTGGATCCCTTCAAGCATGGGTGGGTTTTCCTAAACAAGATTTTAAGCCTAAGGGTTCACAAGAGTTCACAAGAACACTCCCAGGTTGAAGTTTTCAAAAGGGATTTTTGGGCAACCAGTGGCATCCTGTCCAGATAGTTGAACATTTTCCATTGAATGGAAGGAGTATCCTTACCTTTTTAGAGCTCCAGGAGCTTCACACGAGTGTGATGGGCCCAAGGCTGGATGCCCTGAAACTTAAGAGAATAGTAGCAAGCAATACTAAATAGGGCCTCATCCATTTAGTGATAAATTGTGAGTCTAGATGGGAGACTTTCCAAGTCCGCAACAGCACCCAATCTCCTGGACTAATGTTGTACAGTGGATTATCTGTAGGGAATTTAAGAGTATTAGAAACATAACTTCGAATTTAAGTTTGTCCCCAGAGATATATTATACAAATGCTATCTCAGAAGGAACAGGATGACTACAGGTTTGCTCATTTTTGAAAAATGGTCTTTCATATATCATTTTATAAGGACCATCTGGACTCTCAGGGGACTGTCTGGGCTCTTAATCAGGTAATAGGGAAGGTCTTATCCCACTTGAGATGGGTTTCTAGGCATATTTTGGCTATAATTTTCTTTCTTTTAAGGAGGTACTAGAAATTGACTGTAGGACCTTATTCATGGGAAGCAGGCACTCAACCACTGAGCTCCATCTGCTCTCCAATGAGAGTTTTTTGTTTGTTTTTAGGAGGTATTGAAAATCAAACACAGAACCTTATACGTGGGAAGCAGGCACTCAACCACCTGAGCTACATCTGCTCCCCTACAGTATTTTTTAAAGATCTGATTCATTCTCTCAGTTTCTCCAGTGGATTGGGGTCTTCAAGGACTTCTTTAGTTGCCTTGGAAACAAAGGCAGTTCTGTTATCACTCTGGACTGAAACTGAGAGCTGAAATCTGGAGATCATTTCTTTAAATAACGCCTGTGCTACTTCTTGAGCTTTTTCAGTTATCCTGGGAGAAGCTTCTACCATCCTGTGAAAAAATCTACAAAGACCAGTAGGTACTTAAAGTCACCTGAGGCCCTAGGTGTAAGAGTGAAGTCTATCTGCCAATCTTCTCCTCTGTGCAGGTCTCTATATTGTACTTGTTTAAAATCAGTGGTCCTGTATGTAAGAATAATTTTTGCACAAGCTAGGTTTTTATAGTCCTCCTCAACTGAGGGTCCATCAGAAACCTGGATAGCCACTGATACATAGTCTCTCAGCCATAATGAGTTTTGTCGTGGTAATATCTGATAATGGCTTTCATCAGATTTTCTGGAATGAGGATTTTCCGTTCTTCACTATTTAGCCAGCTCTCTTTTGTTCGCTGTGGAAATCCCCATTCTTCAGTTCTCAGAAAATCTTTTTCAGAGTATTTAGGGTTTCCAAACAATTGGAGATTTAGTTCTGGAGTAGAGGCTGCAACTAAGGAGTCCAAGGTTGACAGGGGGGCATCTAGCAGATGCTTTGGTGGCCTAATCGGCTAATGATTTCCAGTTGTTTTGTGTCAGCTTTCTGGTGTCCTCGGTAGGTCACTACTGCTAATTCTCTGGACAGGAACACCACCTCTAAGAGTTTTTAAATTATATCTAGGGGAGCAGACGTGGCTCAAACAGTTTAGCACCAGCTTCCCACATGGGAGGTTCCAGGTTTGGTTCCAGGTGCCTCCTAAAATTTTCTCCAGTGGATTGGAGATAAAATTTTCTCCAGTGGATTAGTTAAAAAAAACAACAACAAGAAAAAAAAAAAAAAAAACAACTCAGGGGAAGCAGATGTGGCTCCATGGTTGAGCACCAGCTCCCCTCACATGAGGTCTGAAGTTCAATCCTCAGCCCTGGTACCTTTAAAAAAAAAAAAGATCTACATATTTTATGTTTCTATGCCAGACATCAATAGTTCTTTCTCTCCATATAGCCCCAAGCGTGTACAGAATGACGAAAGCATGCCTGAAATCAATGTAAATGTTTACTCTCCTACTGGCACTGATCAGAAGTGCTCAGAACAGGGTGAGCAACTTCACTTGTTGGGCCAAAGTGCCAGAGGCAGTGCTTCTGCTTTGATCACTTCGTTAAGAGGAACTATAACATATCCCACATGGTACTTCCCATAGTCCGTGTAGTTGCTACCATCTGTAAAAAGCTCAAGATCTGGGTCTGTCAAAGGCCTATCAGTAAGTCCTGGCCTGCTGGAGTATATATCCTCAATAAGTTGCAAACTATCGTGCTTGTACTGTGCCCATTCAATCCCCAGTGGTTCGGGTAAAAGAGTCCCAGGGTTCAGCTTGGTGATAACCTTTAACTCAACATTTGGGTTATTTAATAAGGTAGCTTGGTATATGCTCAGTCACCCCATGGTTAGCCAAAGCCCCTGTTTTGTTTTAACAATGTTAGGACATAATGGGGAGTGAAGACTGTGTAGGTTGTTCCAAGGTGAACTTTTCAGCTTCTTGGAGGAGGTCACAGGTAACAGCCACTGCCCTTAAACAGACAGGCAAGCCCCTTTGCTACAAGATCCAGCTACTGGCCTGATGTTTCTACCAAGGGGTTGGCTTAGGACCCCAAGAGTGATCCTCCCTCATGTATGAACATATGAAATTCTTTTGCAGGGTCTAGGGGCCCTAGAGTTGGGGCAGTCATGAGATTTTAATTCTGTGAAGGCAAGCCTACATTCAGGTGCCATTCTAGAGGTTCTTTATCATTTTCTTTAAAAGCCTCAGATAGTGGCTTTGCTATGGGCCCAAAATTGAATATATTCTACAAAACCCTGCATACCAGTAATCTTCTTTCCTGTTTTTAGGCTCTGACACCCAACACAAGACTTCTTTTCTACTGGGCAGGAGGGCTCACTGTCCCTCTGAGAGTTTGAAGACTGATACTTGAGTTTGAGACCTAAGCCTTCTTTTGGGAGACATTATAAACCTTTTCAGCCAATCCTTTTAGCATAAGGACTGTGTTCACATCTGACACTCCCTTAGTTTTACCGGCAATAAGAATGTCATCTACATATTGCAAAAATATGCTGTCCTTGAGCTGTAAACCCTGCAGATCTTTTGATAGAGCTTGACCAAAGAGTGTCGGAGCATTTATAAACCCCTGTGGTAGTACTGCCGAACAGTACTGCTGTTTCCTTCCTATTTTGGGGTATTTATATTCAAAAGCAAATGTGTTGAGACCCTTGGTCAAGAGGATTCAGGAAAAGGTATCCTTCAAGTCCAAAACTGTGAACCAAGTATAATCTTCTGCAGTGTTGTTGATTAGGAGGGTATAATGGTTGGGTACTACCAGGTGTATGTCTTCTATAATTTAGTTGATGGCTCTCAAGTCTTGTGCAAATCTGTATTTCTGGATGCCTGGTTTGAGTGCTGGCAAGATCAGGGTGCTGTAATCAGACTGGCAAGGCTTAAGCAATTCCCAGGTCAGAAACTTATCTATTAAGGATGAGATTCCCTCTTTGGCTTCCTGCTGGAACAGGTACTGCTTTAGATATGGTGGACCTTGACTGCTTGAGCATCATTGGCTCATCCTGGCCACCTTCCAGTGGCCATTCCTCTGTTGGCACCATCTGTTGTATATTTTCAGGTATGCTAAGCTGTCCAGTTGTTTGTCAGTCCCAATAATGCAGCCTGGAGGTCTTACCCTTTGTAGAGTATCTCTATTGCTGCTTCACCTTGGAGTCCATGGACCTCCAAAGTTCTGACTTATGGCGGCTCATATGTGGCTGGCTTTATAGGTGGCTTGCTTTTTCTGCTGTTTTTTGAGAATGGATTCTCTGCTAGTGAACCTTGAAAGCAATTTCAATTAATTGTAACATAGGCATGCCTAGTCCTCCCCCTAGTTTTTGGAGTTTCTTTCTTTTGTCTGGTGCACTCTGGCTGATAAAAGCCATCTTCATAATGAGCAGGTTGTCAGGATCCAGGTCAGTGTACTGCCCATATGCATCAAAGAGTCTCTCTAAGAAAGTGAATGGATTTTCAGTTGTATCCTGAACTATTTCCTGGATTTTCCTGAGGCTTTTTGGTTTTGGCATCCCTTTTCTGAGTCCTTCTATTAATATAATATGGACTTTATAATGATCAAGCTTAGCCTGGTTGTTCTGATCATTTGGGTTACAATTTGGCTCAAGCTGAGGGACTGCTTGATCTCTGGGGACATGGATCAAGCCAGTTGGGTTACTGTTACTTAGAATGTCAGTCTGGACTTGTGCCTTTCCTAAAACCATCTGTCTCTCCTAGCACATTTAGCAGGGTTTAACAGTTGGCCCAGTTCAGGTTATAAGTGGCAAAGATGGAGTTTTCCAATTTCTTGGGGCCATCCCAATAACCAGAGACTCAATCTTTCCAATTACAAGTCAGAGGTCGCAAGTGGGGTATGAAATGTAAGTAGCCTCTTGGTCTGCCCCAGTCAACAATGCCTGAGGACAAGTGCTTCAAGGGGAATCACCCTACTGAGGGAGATGTTTTCTGTCCAAATTGGGTACCCCTTTGGTGTGTGTGGGAGAGACCATTTCAGAAGTATCTGAACTGTCCTCCTCAGGGAACTGCTCCCTCATAGAGAAGGGATAGAGGAGGTGGCACCATGGGGATAAGGGGAGAGTCGAATACATCATCATTTGGTTAGCATCCGGGAGAGGCTTTCTTCTTTTCCCTGATGCCTTGTTAGTTTCTTTTCCCTTTTGATTAGCAAGAATAATAAAAAAATGTTATGGATGATTCAAAGTAATTTACTTGTCAAACTTTTAATTAACCAATTTTTTTTCCTGTCTGCTTTGGAATATTCTCTTCATTGACAATCTGCATTCATTCTCAGTTGGCTCCCAAACATATCCCCCACAAAAGCTAATTCCAAATATTCTCCATTCTTCCTCAAATCCACATTCCTACCATTCCCTCCTCTTATGACTTCATTTTCTACATATTTTTGTCTTTCCTAGTAAAGTGAAACTTTCTTCGTTTTACCTTCTTCCCATTTGAAAAAGGAAAGTCCAAAACTCACCACATCCTGCGCTGTAGCATGATTGCTTTTTAGATCTATTCATTACCCCTTGCCTTTGAACTCCAATGTATAAAAATTAAAATTTTATCAATGTTATAGGAAAGAAACGATTCATGAATAAAGTAGTGCCAAACCAAAGGGGTAAGGAGCTCCTCTAAGGGAGCGGAAAGGGAAAGCTATTACAGGGTAAACAGAAGCTAGGGAGGAATTGGATATTTAAGCTGCATTTACTTATTCAAGCATTTTCTAGTGGAAAGCCCCTTCCTAAGATGTCTATTTCTGCTCGACTGGTATTAAGACTCCACCTTCTAGCACAATAGGCTTGGGGCTGGGGGGGAGGGTGCCTCTCCTGTATTCCTATCTTTTTACATTTTCACATGGTTCGTGGGTCAGGGATTGGCCAACGCTAGTCCCCAATCTAATGGTCTCCCATATTTTATTTTAACAACTCTCTTCCTACAAACCACCTCAGTCTCAAGTTTTCCTCTATTCTCCTATCTCCTCTAAATTTCTATTCATTCCTCAAAATTACCCTAAATGATGTGTTAAATATATTGGTGTAATCATATTTGCAATTACATAAAAACTGTAACGCTATTTAGCAAATTAATTTACAGTTCTGTTCAACTTCCAGCAGACATTTCAGATAAACGAGAATTTTGTCCATATTACAGGCTACTAATGTCCATTTCCACAACATATTATTCAAGCCTGAACTTTAACTCCCATCAATCCAGGCGTCTATAATTAACCAAGAAAGCCTCTGATTAAAGCTTAAATTCTTCCTTGTGAACATTTGGAATTTAACTTTCAAGTATGATCACTACATCTGTTCTTCCTTACTATAAACCATCTTTAAGGTTACCTTACACAAAAATTACATCTTGTAATATTTTCAAGTGGTTTTCTATTTTGAAAGTACTGTTTCTATACGACACAAGTATAAATATATACTCCTTCCATTCGTTCTCATCTGCCATTTTCCTTACTCTCCCATTTTTTGGAGAACTTATAAATTTTTGATATGATACAAAGGCTCACTAATTTTTTACACATCTGACGAAGCAAACCTCCACTGATGCTGATCGTCGAGAAATTAAATGTATGCCGCCGCTTGTACTGTCCTTACTGTAATAATCACAACGTTGAAGAAAGGCACTCGCATTTATTAGCTCTAAAAAAAATACAAATAAAAAACCTTGTGCATTTCTTGGTCAAAAACCGGGGACATGAATAGAGTTTCTCCTCAACAATAGTTCGAGTTCTTTTCCTTACTTTCTCCCCAGATGCTCTTCTCGCGTTTCCAAAACTTTCATATTCACAAGATGTTACATGGGTAAGACTTCCTCGGGCTTTCAAGAGTAATCGGTCCCATACTGAAGCAGCAAAGTTCAGCCGGCCGGAATCCCACACCCGCGCGCGGCCACTCCGACAGGAGGCCCGCCTGTGACTCGACACTCGCTGCCTAACTACGCGAGCGTCGCTGCGCTGCTCGACCGGAGGCGGTCACGCCTGCGCGGCAGCGAAAGGGAGGGGCGCGGGGTGGGGCTGAGAGCTGCTGGGAGGGAGTGGGCGAGGTGGGGTGGAGGAGGGGTAAAAAGAAGGAGGAAAGTCAGAGGCGGGGAGGGGGAAGTGTGGCGGAGGAAGAGGGCGGTTGGGGAGGGAATGACACCTGCACCGAGAGGGGACGACCCTTTCCAGGGGCTCCTAAGAGCTTCACTTCCTGTTTGCTGGAGCTTCTGAATCCGGGTCAAGGGTGGTAGCCTCCCTGTCGTCCACCCGGCTGTTCCCGGCACCCTCCGTGACAGCGGCTTTCGACTTAGCGCAGGGAGGGTTTCTTGTCACTACCTGTTTTTCTCCGGACGCCTACACCTATACCCGAACGCGGAGGATCTTTTCCTCCATCTGCCGGCTAGCAACTCTGGGTCCCGAGCGCCGGCCGCCCCAGGGTATCTCGTTGGGCCCTCCGCGCAGATGCTGACAGCGACCGCGGGCTCGGGGCCGCGGCGGAGTGTGGGCCGCTGACTCCTTAGACCCGCCACGAGTGGTGTCGGGTCTTAAGGTCGCCGGGCTCGCCAGCTTCCGCCTGGGCGTGCATGGGCCCTCCTGCCCGATAAATGTGGCTGCTGCGGCGGCGGTGGCGGTGGCCGGTCCCGCTGCTGCTGAACTCCCAGTTAACCTCCACGCCGGGGCTCTCCTGCTCGTCCGCGCGTCTGCCGCGTTCCGCCCCTCGCCCCCTGGCCCTGGCCTTGCCGCGCGGCGACAATGGACAAGATCCTGGAGGGCCTGGTGAGTTCTTCTCACCCGCTGCCCCTAAAGCGGGTGATTGTGCGGAAGGTGGTCGAATCCGCGGAGAATTGGCTAGATGAGGCGCAGTGCGAGGCCATGTTTGACCTGACGACCCGGCTCATTCTGGAGGGCCAGGACCCCTTCCAGCGCCAGGTGGGGCACCAGGTGCTGGAGGCCTACGCACGCTACCACCGGCCAGAGTTCGAGTCCTTCTTCAGCAAGAGCTTCGTGTTGGGCCTCCTTCAGCAGGGCTACCACTCGCTGGACAGGAAGGACGCGGCCATCCTAGACTATATTCACAACGGCCTGAAGCTGATCATAAGCTGCCCGTCGGTGCTGGACCTCTTCAGCCTGCTGCAGGTGGAGGTGTTACGGATGGTGTGTGAGAGGCCGGAGCCGCAGCTCTGTGCCCGACTGAGCGACCTCCTGACCGACTTCGTGCAATGCATCCCCAAGGGAAAATTGTCCATCACCTTCTGTCAGCAGCTCGTTCGGACTATAGGCCACTTCCAGTGCGTGTCCACGCAGGAGAAAGAGCTTCGTGAATATGTATCTCAAGTGACAAAAGTGAGTAACTTGCTGCAGAACATCTGGAAGGCCGAGCCCTCCACACTCCTGCCTTCCCTACAAGAAGTTTTTGCAAGCATCTCTTCCACAGGTAAGGGTCATTATGTATCAAGAGAATCTCTTGAAAATTCGCTATGTGTCTCTCTTCCATACGTACACACTAGTTTTGCTTCTCTGCCCTGAAAATATTCTTGTTGGAGGCAAATCCCTAATACCTTCATCCAAAATTTTATTCTCATTTACTACCCTATATAGGCTATCACTTTATACGTTAAAAACAGGCAGAATTCCTATTTTAAAGATTGAGAATGTCTAGGTCAAAGACGTTGGCTTTAAACAAGTTGCTTAATTATTCAGCCTCTGCTCAAGTTGTGGAATGCTTTGAGGATGACAGCTACTATATAAAGCTTAGTGACTAATAGTAGCATAATAATGTTTACCATGTTATTATTCTACCCGACTCTACCGTCTTATGAGTTTTTCCTATTTTTGAATTCCCCCCTTTTTAAATTCAATGCACCATGTAGTTTTTGTTTTTGTTTTTGTTTTTAGAAGGTACCAGGATTTGATCATGGGAAGCAGGCGCTCAGCCACCAAGCTATATCTGCTTCCCAGTGAGTTAGTTTTTTTCAGTTGGTTGGTTGGTTGGGTTTTTTTAGGAGGTATGGGGGATCCAATCCAGGATCTCCTACATGGGAAGCAGGCACTCTACTACTTCAGCTACATCCACTCCCTGCATGTAGTTTGTTTTATTACTGGATTGTCCCAGTTAGTGTAGTTTTTGAAAATTGATGTTTTCTTTCTATAATAGTGTGTGTGAGAGGGAATTCAGGTAGAATGAGGGAAAGAGAATGAGAGCTTAAATAGGTGATTTTGTGCTCAGGATATAGGCCAAGAATTGCATCGTCAGAAAAGAGCCTGGGAATGTCAAGTGATACATCAATAAAATGCTTTTGCACTTAGGAATTTTTATCTGTGAGTCTACATTTCTTGTTCTGCTTCAGAGATTCCAAGTCTGTAGGTTGTGAAATAATAGGTATAAAGCTGTCCACCTCCTCTCTACTTGGTACAACCAATTTCCCTAATTATACCACCGGTAGGGACTCCCTGGCTGTTGGAAATTGAACTTGTGAAGGGAGGTGTCCGTCTATCTTAACAAATACAGGTGAAGTTCTAATAAGCTCCATGCATTATTTGATTAATATGTTTATTAAAGAATTACCAAAGGGGAGCAGATGTAGCTCAAGTGGTTGAGCACCTGCTTCCCACATACAAGGTCCCAGATTCGATCCTTGGTACCTTCTAAAAACAAAAAAAACTAAACAAGCAAACGACAAAACCAACTGGGGGAGCAAGTGTAGCTCAGTGGTTGAGCACCGGCTTCCCTTGTACAAAGTCCGGATCTCAGTCCAATCCCTGACCCTGGTACCTCAGAGAGAAAAAAAAAAAAGAATTACCAAAGTACCAAAGATAATGGAATATAAATCAGTTGGGGTTTTTTTTTGATAATTTTTCTTGGGTCACCTGTGTTGCCATAGCTATTAGATTTACTGTAGCAGTAAAGATCTCTTGGATTTGCTAAATTTTTATGTAATTAAAGCAAAGTCCCAAAAATTATTCACCCTAGTTTCTATTTTTTAAGAGATTTTAAAACCTTTTCCTTAGAGTAATATAATCCGATTATGGTAATTAATAGTTACAAGTTACTTTGGAAGCTCTAAAGTGGGAATTGAAATACCTTGAATTTCTTTTCTGACTGTTGCTTTATGGATGAACTGTTTAGCACAATGATAACTTAATACTGAAGAAGGCAAAAAATAAAGTAACATGCACTAAATATGGGAATATTTATATTGCAGTAGCTCCTTCCATAGAATGAGCGATAATTGCTACTCATTTTTAATCTAGCATTTCTGTAAGTTTACGTTCTTTGTATAAGTTAGTCTGTCCATGAAGTGTAGCATTAACAGCTGTTTTCTAAGGTAACACTTCTGCTGCAATTAAATTTTTTTTGTAAAGTTTCTCTAAATCTCTAAATATTTCACTTGAACCTTCTTGCCATATTTTTTCTTTTTAATTAAAACAACAACAAAAAAAACCCAGATGCATCGTTTGAACCTTCTGTAGCATTGGCAAGCCTTGTGCAACATATTCCTCTACAGATGATTACAGTTCTCATCAGGAGCCTTACTACGGATCCAAATGTAAAAGATGCAAGTATGACCCAAGCTCTTTGCAGGTAATTCTTCATGACACTGTGGATGGTAATTGCAGTTTTGAAAGGAAGAGATATTTTTGGTTGTATTTTGTGGATAATGAAAGACTTAGAGAATTGTTTAAACTTGAAATCATGGAATCAAGTATAAAAGGATATGTAAGAACTCTCCAAATCAATTGAACTAAATTGTTTACCTTAGCTCTGACAAGCATCCCAGTAATTCACAAATCCATTTCCTATTTAGCTTTTCTTTTTCTTTTTAAATTTTAAAACATATACACAGTCACTACTATAGTCAGGAGACAATTGGATAATCAACATATTTTACTACTTTCTTTGCTCATTATTGTTTCCTGCAACTCATTCATTCCCTCTGGGTTCACTTTTTGTTTCTTTGTTTTTGCTATGTACCTTACTTTAACTTTCAGTCAGGATCTATAGATAATATACTCTTAGCCACTGTCTTTTTGCAATGTCTTTTTGTTTTTCCTTAGACACAAATAGATGACTCAGAAAGGTACAGGATTCTAGTTTTATCATTAACTTTCTCTTAGCATTTTGAAAATAATACTTCATTTTCTTCTAACATTTATTGTTGATGCAAAGTCTGCTGTCAGTATGAATTTCATTGTTTTGTTTGTTGTCAGGCTTTTCTGGTAACATTTATGTTTTTCTCTTCATCCTGGTGTTTTACAGTTTTTTGTCATATTTGTAAACTTAATATTATTTATCCTTCTCAGCCTCTATTCAGATCACATTTACTGAGCACTTATCATGAGCACCAGACCATGTTCAAAACATTCTTGAACAAACAGATAAAAGTATCTGAGCTTGTGGGCTTTCTAGTTAGGGAAGGCAGACAGTACATGAACAACAAATTTCATTGATTCCAAGATACATCCTGTTTTCAAATATATTAAAATGTGGAAATGCTGTTGTAGATTTAATTAAACAATGTGTGGTATATTACGTAACAGTAATGAATATTTTTGGGAAAAAGTAGATGAGAAGATGGACGTGAAGTATGGGAGTTGTTTGCAATTTAAATAAGGTAGTTGAGGGAGTTCTCACTGAGAAAGGTGACCATAAAGTAAAAACATGAAGGAAGTGAGGGAACAAACTCTTTGGATATCTGCAGGGGAAAAGCATCAGCACAGTCTTAAAATGTATTAATTTTCTCTTCAAAGATGCCCATCTGTAGAGCGTATTCCACCCTTTGGGTTTCTTTATTTCAATGGCTATGTTTTTGTAATTGAGCTTTTCTTGTTTAACAGTCCTTGTTTCATATCTGCCTATTTTTGTTTTGCATTTTTAACATTTTTTTTCATGAGTATTATGCACTCTTAAAAAGATGGAAGGTTTTGGAACAAAATGATTTCTGTGTACCAGTTACAAAATTATAGTCATTAATAACGTATAAAATTAGATATTTATATTGGGTCCTCAGAAACCTCAATGTTTAATGATCTCTCTGTAATACAAACTCTAGGGACTTTGAATTTCTCACCTTCGCCTTTTAGCTCTGGTGTTTTAAAAGGCTTTTCTAGCTTTTCTTTTTTCTTCTTCATTTTGCTATTACATGTATTACATGTATTACATGAGTTAATTTTCTTCTAACTTTTACTTCCAGTTTCTTTTTGCTCACCCCCTCTTGAACAAAGATTTGTGAAAGTGCTTTGTATATTGGAGTAAAGACTGTATTAATAGGTTTTATTGTTCCTGCTATGGCTGCTGTCCTTACCACTTTGAATATATAGTGATCTTGTCATACTTGGTGGCCTATTTTTTTATTGTTGTCTTCTTGATACTTTGTATTTCTTTTTTTTACTTTTATTTTTCTTATTTTTAACACTTTTTTTAAAGAACATTATATTTAAAAACATAAAAAAACATAAAAAACATAATAGGTTCCCATATGCCCCACTCCCCATGCCCCTACCCCATCATTTTTGTCAATTGTATTTTTTTGAAGATATGTCTTTGTATTTATTCTTGGAATTCTAGAAGTCCCATGACACTATGCTGTTTAGGATTTTCGTTCTACGTCTGTTCTTTTATTTTTACTCCTTCCTTTTAGTCTTATCACTTTATCCATACTGATCAGTATGTGGTTGATTTCCAAGCCTATAAAGTTCTCATTCACTTACTTGTAAGACACTCTTATCTCATCCATCTTCCGATAATAAAACTTCTTATATGTTCTGTTTAGCAGCATCCCTACTTTGTAGGTATGACTGCAACAGTGTTAAAATTTCTTTCTTTTTGGGATGAATATTTTTATGAATAAAAATAGAAAGTAGGATTATTCAGAGTAGTATAGATTTCAGAGCTACTACCACAGGTAATAATAGCTAGCATTTCCCTTCCATGCTGTAAGTCATTTAATACTCACCAAGTCTTTTGAGGTAGATATTGTAAATGACCCCATTTATTACTTTAGCAAACTAAGAGGTTAAATAACTTATCCAACATTACACGGGTAGTAAATGATGGACTTGGTATTAGAATGGAGGTCTGGTTCCAGAGTGGATTCTACTTGGCAACAGCACTCTTTAAAGAGTCTTGATTTTTCAACCATTTAAAAAGCTATCATTTTTAAAACTTAAGAATTTATTTGTTTTCAAAATGTATCTGGGAATTAATTTTTACCTATTTGTTTTAAAGGGAAGTTGCATAGAAAATATATTGCATTTTTCAATTTAACCAACATAATCCACTTTAACCTATCATCTACCTATAGTAATTATTCTTTTATGGAAAATGTAAACAAAAGGGGTATTACTGTTACATAATAGTGATACTTATTTTTACCATATTCCTAACTTGTACTTCCTCTTACTCTAATTCCCTAGGCATAGCAGTTATCTTATTTTACTTTGATTAATTGATCCATTTGCTTTGATTAATTGTTTTTCTCCTTGTACTGTAATCCAAAGGATACAAATGCAAATACAATACCAGGTCCAGGCAGATAACATTAAAGAATGAAATAGGCCAACTATAAGTGAAATAGTAGAGAATGGGAATAGTGGAGAATATGTTTAACTGAAGTACCCAAGCTCCTATAAAAAGGAAAGCTGATACTCAAATCCAGTTGTCTGTTGCCACAGGGAAATTTGAGCAGTCTAGCTTGATCTGATTTTTAAAAATAAGCCTGAACATTTTCTGTGTGAAATTGTCCAATATTTAAAACATTGGGATAAATAAAACTATGGGCTGAATCCGATCCTCAAGCTGCTATCCAAAAGTATAAACTGATTTAAATTAAGATTAAATCTCTCTTGTGTCCTTTTTAATATTACCAATTTTAATGTTAAGGTTTTAAAATTAATGATAGGAAAAACTATTTCACTTATTCAACAAATTTGAGCCCCTACTCAATGCCAAGAAGTATGCTAAGTACTAGAATCTAAAAATACATAGCATTAAAAAACAACATTGACAGCAACAAGATCTCTGCTCTTGAGTTCACAATCTAATGGAGATGACAAGTCTTAAGTAGTAATAGAAAAATTACAACTGCAGTTAAATGTTCTTTAAATAGTAAGAAATTAAATCAGTATATCAGGGTTAAGTAAAGTGTCTTTAGAACACGTACGAATAGGAATCAATACATGGTGGATAAGATTATTGTCAATAACCATTTTAGGAATAACTCATCCTAAAATGCCTGTACCTTAGAAGTTTTAGGCATATGCAAGTCCAATCAAATTAAAACAGAACTGGAATATGAAATGTAGCAAAAACCATTGCATTGCTTGCGCCCAGAGCTTAGTTCAAATACCAGTGCCATTATTTGTTAATTGTGTGTCTGTTGACAAATATCCTAAACTTTCTTACCAATTTGAGGGCAAAAGTCATATCTCAATATTATATTCCCAGTCCCTAACACAGTACCAAGTGTACACTCAAATATTGTTGTGTGAATAGCTCCTAGTGTGTTATCTCTGACTTGAATTTTCTTTAGGGTCATCTTAAGATTGAGTATCCATGACATTAGTTAAAGAATGGAGTCTTATGAGATGGAGAGCTGGAAATAGCAGAGAAGAAAAGGGTACTGAGTGATGAGAGAAAATTAAGAGCCGTAGCCAAACAGATTTTCTACTCTGCCCACATTTACCCTTTACCAGTTCTGCCCTTAGACCTAAGCAAAACAGGGTTACTGCCTCAGGTGCTGTGTTCTAGAGGGCCAAGTCTGGCCCTACTCTGGCAGTGCCACTAGAAAGAGTATGCAAGAGTAAAGACATATGTCCACCACATCCTTTTTAGGTATGTATGTTTATATACAAAAAGTATATATATATATACTCTTAGATGATTTTCTTTTAAGCTTACACAAAACTTAGTGGATTTGTTGTCTTTTTAAATTCATCAATATCTCAGATCTTTCCATGTTCTGTTTCTGTGGATAGATGCATAGATATAGTTCGTTATCTAAAACTTCTATGTAGTGTTCCAATATATCATAGTAGCAGTATTATGGTATATTTAGCCCTTTCCTTTTTGCTGAACACTTACATTATTTGCAGTTTTTCCATATCACAGGCAGAGCAATAGTGAATACACAAACATAAGCATATCTCTGCTTTCTTACTCCA
The DNA here is from genome assembly GCF_030445035.2 of Dasypus novemcinctus. NCBI lineage: Eukaryota > Metazoa > Chordata > Mammalia > Cingulata > Dasypodidae > Dasypus > Dasypus novemcinctus. The sequence goes on along the minus strand of NC_080673.1, from coordinate 50,527,921 downwards.
TGTTTATACAGTGGCCGCAAACTTTGATGAGACTCAGACTAACAATAGTTGGAAAATAGAGAACAGCTATCAGAGCCTTCTTCAATGACTTATAACCATCATTTGTTGGAAGAAGATAGCCAGAAAAAACAAGGAGAGAAGTAAAATTTGTGTAGGGAATGGAAGGAACATACAGAGGAATTGTAGTTCACATGCATTTGGACTTTGGAATCATTCTAAACATTTGATGGAACATTTTAATCTTAAAAGCAAAAACCTGAATAAAGATAACACTGTAGTGTTAATGTAGAAACTTAAAGCTGTTGTGAAAATAACCTTATCAATTTAGAAGTCAGTTCTTCTGACATTGTAGTTACAGCATACTACGTACTTGATATTTGAAATTTTGTACAATTAAGGCATTTAATTATTGTCACATGTGTTAGTATTTGGAAAAGAAGAAATGATAATGAGTACTTCCAGTGTTATATATTCACTCACTTAATCACAATAGCACTGTAAAATAAGCGTGCTTAGATGTGATCTACAGATGAGGAAAATGAGATATAGAGAAGTAAAATAACTTGTGTAAGGTATTTAGGGTCACAAGGTAATAAATGATGAATTGAGATTTTAAAACCATACCACTCTGACTTCTAATATCTACACTTTATTCCCCTACTATTTATATAATCCCAAAATTTGGATTACTGGATTAAGTAATACGAATATTTGCTCCAATTGCTTCCCAAGTATTATGCTAGTCCTCAGTATGGTAGATGTCTAAGATTAGCCACAGTCTCTGTCAAACCCCATACTTTGTCTTTCTTCAGTTAAACTGGGTTGATATTAAAGGAGAAAAAATTGTATTAATGTAAAATGAAACCAGTAAGATATTTACACACATGGTGCCCTTTAGCTGTTTGCAGTTTACCGTCTGTCTTTGTATAGTAGGATTTTGAAAGGGATGCAAAGACCTGTTTTATGATTGAAAATACAATCTTATTTAAGAGTTCATTTCATAATAGACTAATCACTAGGAATGAGAAATCTAGCTTCTTATCCATATATATTACTTCACATATCTATACTTGAACTGCATTTCTTAGAGTAAATTTGCCACATAAATTCTTGATATCATTATATATCATAAATTTAAAATTTGCATTTCTGCAAAATGTTAATTTATCAGAACTTCGTTTTATGGAAATACGTTAAGTATAAGAAACTGTCAGCTAACAAGATAGGAAACTCCTTGAGAATAAGCACCCATCACATTCATGTTTGCATTTGGACAGTGCCTTTTATAAACAAGCTCAGTAAATATTGAGTCATAAAATGAGTGTTTCTGTACAATAGCTTATGTTATTCCTAACTATTAATAAATAATGCTGAAAATATTTTCAATATTATATTTTGTTTGTTTTCGATTTTCAGAATGATTGACTGGCTCTCCTGGCCATTGGCTCAGCATGTGGAAACATGGGTGATTGCACTCTTAAGAGGACTGGCAGCTGTCCAGAAGTTTACTATTTTGATAGATGTCACTTTGCTGAAAATAGAACTGGTAAGTTGGGGGTAATAAATCTATTAGGCTATATAGGCTCTTGTAATCAAGCTTTTTATGTTTGGGTTGTCCCCTTTAAAAGTATACATCTAATTCTGAATATGTTCTTGTTTTGTTTTGAATAATAGGTTTGAGGGAAAAATGCCATTTAAGTTTAGATAATTAAAATAATTTTGCTCTGTTTGCACATACCTAATATAAAAACATACTTCTCCCTCGTGGGAGTAAATGGACCTTAATAAAGCTTTCACCACCATCAGTCTTCGAAAACTACAGTTGACAGGCGTGATCACCAAAGTTACTAAACCCAGGATCATTTCTCAGCCTTCTCTCACTTAACGTATCAACAGCATTTGACACAGCTGATTATGCTCTCTCTTTTTTTTTTTTAATGGTACTGGGGATTGAACCTGGGACCTGGTATGTGAGAAGCTGTCGCTCAACCACTGAGCCACATCAGCTTCCCTAAGTTGTTTTTTTTTTCGGTTTGTTTTGCTTGTTGTTTGTTTTTTTGTTTTTCAGGAGGCACAAGGAACTGAACCCAGGACCTCCCATGTGGGAGGTGGGCACTCAACTGCTTGAGCCACATCTGCTTCCCATCACTCTCTCTTGAAACTCTTTCCTCCACTGGTTTCCAGGATACTATACTCTCCTGGTTTTTGTTCTAATTCACTGAAATCTCAGTCTTCTGTATTGAATCTTTCTAACTTTATAGTGCCTTAGAGTTCAGGCTTTGGACCACTTTATTCTCAATCTAAACTCACTGAATAAGTGTCCCATGGTTTTAAATAATTTCTCTTAAGTCGATAACTACCAGATTCATATTTCTAGTCCATCACTCTTCTCTTTTACTCCATACTAAAATATGTAACTACCTATCCTTGTATATCTATACTTAGATCTCACATTCAACTTATCCAATATCTAACTCTCCTGATTTTTACCTCCCAAATCTGATCATCCCCATCTTAATAAATACCTTATATATATCACCCATCCTTCCATTTGCTCAGGCCAAAACCCTTGGAGCCAACTTTGTCTCTCTTTATTCCCTCTCAGCCCATATCCAATAAATCCTATTGAGACTCCACCTTTAAAATAACATCCACAGTCTCACCACTGTTCACCAACTACATTGCTACCAACCTGGTTCAAAGTCACCATCCTCTCTTGCCATTGAATGCAGTAGTTTCCCTGTTTCTACCATTGTTCCCTCCTACAAGTCTTTAAGTGGCACACGATATCCTGTGTGATCTGACTCTTGGATCCCATCTCACACTATTCTTGCCTCAGTCTCAGTGATTCATTTACACTCTTCTCCTTGCTATATCTCCAGCATACCAAGCTGGAAGCCTTGGGGCCTTTGCACTGCTGTTTGCCCTGCTTATAATGCTCTTCCCCCTAGTATCTTCCAGGCTTACTCTCACTTCCTTAAGATTTATACTCAGATGTCACCTTTTTCATGAGGCATTATAAAATCACCAACCCCTCTGCACCTAGCATTCCCTATTCCTCATACCCTTCTTTGTATTTCTTCATAGCACTCATCATCATATGTTACTTTTTCTTGTCTCCCAATAGTAGCTAAGCCCTGTGAGATCAGAGACTTTTTTTTTTGATCCACTATTGAACCCCCAGTGTCTAGAGCAATGCCCAGCAATAGTACATGCTCAATAAAATTTGTTGAATGAGTAGTGAATCAGGGAGTTCTCACCTTACAAATGTGGTTTGACAGATTTTCATTTGATCAGGTGGGTTTAAGGGTTGGTTAGGCCATTTTATTCCCTCTGATCTCTGTCATGTTCTTATTCCCCAATTTTCTCCTTCAAGATTTAATAACATATGTTATGATAGAACTTTCCAGGAAGCGGGGACATACACATGAATAATTTGTAACCCTAGAAAAATAACTACTGATTATTAATCATTTCTGTGCAAACTGTAAGATGGGTGTTTTGTCTTATTTTAAGGTTTTTAATCGACTTTGGTTTCCTCTTGTGAGACCTGGTGCTCTTGCAGTTCTTTCTCACATGCTGCTTAGTTTTCAGCATTCTCCAGAGGCTTTCCATTTGGTAAGTTATGACACAAGCTTTCTACATTGAAAAAGCTTTTTTAAAAAAAAAATTTGTTTTGATTTACCTTTGTGTATAGTGAAAAGACTATAGGTTCAACCTAAATCCATCTATTTTCATGTAGCTTTATGGTTTATTAGAAAATAGAGATCGTGGGATTTCTCTCCATTCATGTATTTCAGCAATTTTTATGTTTCACTAAACCTGCCCCACCTGTCCCAACCACTACCATCAAATGAAAATTATTGTTCTACATGGAGATGTCATTGATGGGTGTCTATTGCACATGTGAACAATAAAAAAGAGGAAAAATGGTTGAAAACTACTGACTACTTTATAGTTCATTCCAAAAGCATGACAGTATCAGCCCTTATGTTATAACCCCAAAGTTAGGAATACCTACTTGTTACCTAAGTGCTATTTAGGGAGCCTGTCCATTTGTCTATCTAAAGCATCTTAGGAAGGCATTGTCTTAGTGTGGTTACCTCCAGAGTCTAATCCTCAATTTTACAGGACTAGAAATTCTTTACTAATACACTCATAATATAAAAATCTTAGGGATATTGATTCACCACAACAAATTTCAGAGGAGACTGATAAAGAAGTGCACAATTCCAATTGTTGATTTTTAATTAGAAATATAACCAGCCTAGGAGAAACAGGTATTTTTATAAGCTGTTCATTGCCTCATTTCCACTGAATGAAAATATGTAGGTTTTATAGTAAACAAACCTTATTAACAGGTAATTAAATTATACATTATCACATAGGATGAGTGATTTCTGTAGTTAATTGCCCTAATTTTTGTGAACTTGGTGAACCTTATTTGCAAGGTAGCTTATTTCACCCCTTTATACAAACAAAACTCAAACTAATATACCAGATATACTAACAGTCTTCCAAGGGAAAAAACGTCAACCATTTGTCCCTGTCTTCAGGCACAATCAGATGTAGAACATTGGAGAATAATGACTTATTTTCAGAATTTCATGAAAGAGATTCTCTAACAACCTAACCATCCATTCTAATGTCTATCACTTTTCACACATTCTTTAAAATCTGATTAGTCACTTATGCTATACTCTAAACCTGTTTCTTTGCTCACAGTTTTTAAAAGATGAAAGATATTATCTTTCCATGCATTGCTTTTTTTAAAGCAATTTTATTGAGAAATATTCACATACCATACAATCCATCTAAAGTGTACATTCATTGGCGTTTGGTGTAATCACAAAGTGGTGCATTCATCACCACAATCAATATTAGAGCATTTTCATCACTCCAAAAAGAAAATCCCACTACTCCAGCAGTCACCTCTTAATCACTATATCCGTTTCCTGCCATATATATCTGCCAATCCAAATCCGTCTCTACAAATCTATTCATATTTACAGTTTATATAAATGGAGTCAGACAACACATGCATTGCTTTTTATATGTATATCATTAGTTGTAATAGTAAATGGTTGACTTGAAAATAATTGGCTTATTGAAATAAACAAGTATTAAATCATTACTCTAAAGAACAGATCTGAAATAGAAAATTATGATCTTAGTAAAGCCTAAAAAACAAATACTTGTTTACTGCCTAAATACTGTGTATAGCCTGACCTGCTACTCAATTAAAATTAATTCGGGCACCTTGTAGTAGATCGTGTGGTAATTAAATCACCTGTAACTCCAAATAACTCAGCAAAGAAGTTGCTGAGCAATAATATGGACTCACCAGCATCATTATTTATTATATGTTTATAGAGTATTTTAGAGCAAACAATGATTGGTGTTATAATGCATGTTTTTGTGAGCCAAGTTACTTTTACAATGCTTTTTGTAAATGGAAAAAAATTGTTTTAAACAGAAGCTACGGCAGATAGTTCCAAATGAGAACTAAAGGAAATACCAAAGTTTCTAATTAAATAAATTATACACATTCCCTGAAATAGTAACAAAAGTTCAATCGGTATTTACAATAACGTCCAGAAACATTTTAAATTCATAGTTTAGAAAATCAACTTTCAACCATTTGGAAGGTAACGCCTTTTTGACAGTGGATCTATAAGACTTTGAAGAACTTAGGCTAATTTCTGTGTCACTGATAATATTGGCCATTTAGAATATAGCAGTGTATAACCATGTAATCTGATTGCAAAGGCCAAAGCTACACAAAAAGCTTTTAGGAAATTTGGAATTGTAAACTGAATAATTTTTAAAATTCTTTCCTCTTCTCCTTCATCTCTCTCCAGCTTCTTCACCCTCATCCCCCCTCCCTCTCTCGAAGAGTGAAAAAAAGTTTGGATTTCTGAATATCTTAGCTAGGAAGAGAGTATCTGATCGATGTGATTTCAAGGGTCAGAATTATCATTCTGATTTGCTTTGAAATCTAGAGATGACAGAAATAAAATGAACTCACTAGCAACTGGAAGTTTTATAGTCAGATCAATACCCTTGATGGAGGTGAGATTAAAGAAAGTTGCACAAAACCTGAAATGTGATTTAAGACTTAAACATAAGCGTAGACCCAGACAAAATGGGAATAGCAGTGTTAATTTAAGGATGTGATTATGTTTAGGGAAAAAGAAAGGGGGTTGATTGGGATATTAAAATAATTGTGTAATTGCTATTTGATGATATAACCATGGACCTATAGCTTTGTTTTTACCATGCGTTAACAACCAAAATAACGAGCTGCAAATCGAACATAATCAGATCCCTTTTTACATTAGAAAGTGTAAGTAGGTAATACCAGATTATAATTAATAATTGGTTGAGACAAGTACAGTGCAGTGCTAAAAGAATGAGACATTTTTACAAAAAAATGAATTGTTTCATTTTATAAATACCTCTTAACTATATGATTGACTCTATATTAGAGAACTTTTCAGTCTAATTCTATAATGAAAAAACGTGGTTTTGCTCAGTATCAGTGCAAACATATTTTTATGTGTTTATGAGAAATGAACATTTTAGATTTTCCTTTTATTTATTTTTAGCCCCAGTTCCTTAAAAATAAATAGGAGTATAGCTCAGTGGTTGAGCGCTTGCTACTTCCCATGTACAAGGTCCCAGGTTCAATCCCTGGGTACCTCCTAAAATAGATTCCTTTTATTCTTAGAACCATCTCTCTTCTTTATTGGAGTGGAAAGTAGGGATAGTTGGTATAGGTAACCACTCCACCAAAAGACAAGCTCCTGTGTTTATCTAATAGAAAAGTAATTCTGTTAACTGTAATTTTAGTTATATGCAAAATGTATTTCCAAGACTTTTGAAGTAGACTTTAATGTGCAAAGTATGTAAAATTTAAGTAAAAAAATTTAAAAATTATATTCACACTAGATGGAGCTATTAAGCTACTTTTAGGTTTTTCCTTTTTTTCTTTTTTTAGGAGATACAGGGGATTGAACATAGGACCTCATATATGGGAGGCTGAGCTACACCCACTCCCCTAGGTTTATCTTTTAAATGTTTCTCATTGAATGATCTGATAAATATTTTAATAGCCTTAGCATTTTTCACTTTTAAGGCATTTTTTTAGAAAAACAGCAATGGCTAAGGGTTTTACTTTGTGTCTTCATTTGTTTTGGATGGAGTATATGGAAGGGTCTTATAGAGAATTACATTTATATGTGGCTTTGAAAACTAAATTTACCTTGAAGTTCTAGAAAGTTTTAACCTTAAAACTTCTTTAGAAGAAAAGCTGTGACTGAACATACAGAAAAGTATTTGCTAATTGTTTAACATTTGCATTCCATTTGCAGGCTGGAGAATTTTTTGTCAAGGAAATGTTTGTCTTTTTTTCTCTTCAGATTGTTCCTCATGTGGTTAATTTGGTTCACTCTTTCAAAACTGATGGTCTGCCTTCCAGTACAGCCTTTTTAGTGCAGTTAACAGAACTGATACACTGTATGATGTACCATTATTCTGGATTTCCAGATCTCTATGAACCTATTCTGGAGGCAATAAAGGTATGATGATAGGTGCACCTGTATTTGTGGAGCTGCAGACCAAGTTATGGTAGATGAATGTGGTGAAACAATCTTATGAAAAAATGTACTACTTTATTGTACTAAGCTTTTTCTTTGAAAAATGCAGTTGGAATAGGTTTCATTATTATTTAGGGAATAATCTTTTTGCTATAGCTATTCTAAATGAATAACCATATTTATTCAGTTCTACAATGCCATCAACTCTGAGTCATATCTTTGAATTTATAATAGCATTAGGAAATACCTGTTAAAAAAGAAATGCTGTATTAAGTGAATACATTCATAAAAGTTGCATCCCAATTTCAGAAGTGTTAAAATATGTAAAATACATCTTAGAATCAAGGACATGCAGTTTAATGAAATATTTGACTTTGGTTCCTTACCTTTTATTCCATTTTACTGTGGATTGTTTATGAATTACCGTATTTCATAGAGTTTTTACTTAAATTGTTTGTAGATTTACCCTGTTTTTCAACTTGGCATAAATAGTAAGCAAAACAACACTGTTCATGATTAAGAATGGGTCATAATACATACAGTTTCCTCAGTAAATTTTCTGCATATATAGTGTATAGCAAAAGAATAGGAGAACTTGGCTCATCCAGACTTAATCAGAAGTTATTAGAAATCAATCAGTTTTATTAACTTTGCATTTTTAAGTCTATAATATAAAGGTGTCATTACCTTTACTTCTGTATTTGAAATAGATCAGAAAAGCATGTTCTTTTTAGTTTATAGTTAGTTAAATAAAATCGATTTTTGATTGAGCCCAAAGAACAAGACTGTTCAGTAATTAACATGTCAAAGCTGATATAATACTTTGACACTTCAGAAATATATCTAGGCGCTTTTTCCGTGGATTTGACAGCAGTGTTAATCTCTTCCTGAATTGTCCATGTCCATAGATGAAAGCTGTTGCTGTTCTTAATTGATTGCCATTTTAGAGTTCTTTAGTGCTCTTCTTATTGAAAATTCCTATTATTCAGGTAGGCTCAGAAGAAGCAGGAGGCTCACTCTTAGTCCAGTGAAAGCACTTTCTATTAGTTGTCAACAAAAAAATGAGATTCAAATTCCTTCAGAAAATTTTCCTTTTCTAAGGTCTAAATACTAGATAGTAATAATCCAGAAAAGCCTAAATGATTTTACCACCTCTTCTTATTCTCCATTGCTCTAGTTATGCTTAACAGTATTACCTAAAAAATTTACACCTAAAAATTTGTGTGTTGAATTAATTTTCTATATTGTTAAAACATTTCAGTTTTATTTTTCAAAATCAAGTCACTGTGCTTAAATGATTTCATCTTCATCCCCTGATCACTTTGGGTTCATATTTGTAAAGAGTTAATACTAAGTAAATATTTGTAGTGAATGAAAAGACCCCATTTCCTATTTTCCTTATAGGTTTTAAAAGCAGATTGCTTAGCTTATCCCGTTGTGTGCTAGTTTAAGACCTCATTCTGCTACCTTCAAAACACTACAGTATACTCTCTGATACCAAAGTTTTATTTTGTAAGCATTTTGCTGGAAAATAGGGGAGATAAAATAGTTCAAATATGACTTGAATTTCTGGTTCTTCAGTATTCTTCAGCGTGACAAACTCTGCCTTTAGCAGAAGATACTTATTTCTGCTGTGCAGTATAATTTGATTTTTTGATGACTGGCTTAGTATTTTTAGTGATTTCAAAACCAAGTGGGAGAAAAGAAACCTTAAATGTCAGTGGGAGAATCCTGTATGGTGTTACTTAATTTGATAATAAAAATATTATATTTTACTTTAAACATGTTTTTCCTCTTTATGATCTATAGGATTTTCCTAAGCCCAGTGAAGAGAAGATTAAGTTGATTCTCAATCAAAGTGCCTGGACTTCTCAATCCAATTCGTTGGCATCTTGCTTGTCTAGACTTTCTGGAAAATCTGAAACTGGGAAAACTGGTCTAATTAACTTAGGAAATACATGTTATATGAACAGTGTTATACAGGCATTGTTTATGGCCACAGAGTAAGTTTTAAGTTGAATTGTTTTTGTTTTAATTGTGGAAATTGATGCATTCTGATGTAATGTAAGAGAGTGGAATTGTCTTCACATTATTTATAAATAGCAGAAATATTAATATTTTCATATAATTGCCTTATTCAGAATGAAACTGCTGTTAGTGCTCGGGAACTATTAACAGGTTAACTTCTATAAAGTCTGTTTTGTTATTTATAATATGCATTGCATTTAGAATGTCACTTTTTGATTATTTTGATTTAATATTTATTAGTTTTAACAGTGGAGTACTTTATTATTCCATGACAGTATATTTTCTTCTTTAAACCTATATATCTTTTGGGGGGAGCATGTTTAGTTTTTTCTTATTGTAGGTATTTTACTATTTATCAGATCAATACCTTCTTTGTTGCGTTTAAAAGTGAACTCTGATCCCCATCTCAAGATCATAGATATTGAACATGCATATAAACAGACATGTTCCTTTTCCTCTGAAGAATTTACTTTCAGATCATTTTTCTTTTGTAGCAAAGCAAATAGGAAATCAGAGGTTGTTAACATCTACAGGAAGCATCAAATAAGAGAGATTCTTATTTCCTACTTTGTGACACCAACTCCCTCAAATCCAACTAGAAAACTCCCATGGGTTGTAGCGTTCTGGATTTATTTTTTAGGAAAATATACCCATTCTTCATGTTGGAGACTAAAAGATCTTTTCATAAATTAGGTTTCTATTCAAAATAAAGAATGAAGTCAGTGAACTGAAATATTATACATTCAGTTTAAGATTAGCACTCAGTAAAGAATCAGTATGTCTTAGTATTCAGAGCCAAATGAATTATGAGATTTTAGTAAATAGGAAGATAAAGATAGATAAAAAACTAAGCCAATAAGAATTCTAAAGTGTTTACAGAGAAAAAAGATTTACAGAGAAAGCACAGCCTAGATTATATCACTCACTAAACAAAAATATAAATAAATTTCTCCTGTGAAGTATAAAGTTGATAAACTATTGTATTCATGTAAACTCTGTATCTTACTATATGACCAATGGAAATTGGCTAACCTACATCCTTAGAAAGATCAGAAAAGGGAGTAAATACCAGTGATAAGAGGGAAAAGTAAATTTCAAGGATAAACATAAGTGCAATCACACAAACACTTTGAACTATGAAGAACTTGAATTGTTGCTTTGCCTTTATCATCTAAGCAGTGGTTAAAAAAAAAACTGAATAATTGGTAAATTTTCCTAAAATAAGTGTATACAGAGTATGTATATATTTAAAATTTTATGTGTATTATACACAAGATAATTTTTCTAACACTTTCAAACCTAGTTCTTTTGAAAGAATTTAACTGATTTTAAGGTATTTTTCCTGTGTACATTTTATGAAAAATACTGCAAATCAAATATTAATTTGATTACTGATTTGGTTACAGTACTTTAGAATTTTATCTGTGTAGTGATTAACTTTTCCTAAAGGCAAAAACATGGTTGAATTTTCTCTATTTAGTGCCATCAAAGTATTCATGGACCTTTACCAAAGGGACTATAAATTGAGTTCCAAGCCTTTGTAATTTGTGGATTTAGCTTTATTTTATTTTCTGGACCAGATTATACTATGAGAATGAAGGTCTTTTTTTTCTTGGCTTGGTTTTCTGTTTTGATTTAGTTTGTTTGTGGTGGTGTTCTTTGGTTTTAAGAAAATATATACATTTAGATACAAGTGATATGAGGCATAAGACTGAAATCATCCATGTATCACCACCAGAGGTCATCTAGTAGGGCCATCTCATTTTACAGATAAGAGAGAAAGCAGCCACCCAAAACAATTGTAATTGGCAACAGGAATGCAAAGAGCACATCTGTTGTGCAGTGGCCGGTAATACTATCTCAGAATAGGAAGACAGCATATTTTATTTCCTAGGTAATTATTTAATAATTCGTATTGGAAATATTTTCATGTTAGGGCAAAACACATCTATGTCATTCTGAATAAATGGGTGTATCACAATTTACTTAACTGTCCTATTAATGAGTATTAGATTGTTTTGCTCATGTGGTTAACATTTTTCTGCCCACATGAAGGTATAGAGCAGATTCTTTTAATAGGGTATGCTTAAGTGCTCTCCGAAAAAGCTGTCTGTAACATTTTGAACTCACAGACTAATTAATGATTGTATCTCTGACCCCATACCGTCCGTTGAACTTGATATAATCAGCCTTTTGAATTGTTTTTCATTCCACACAAAAGTATCTTTTTGTTGTAAATTGCATATTGTTGACCATTACAGAGGGTTTTTTCTCCTCTGTTTTTCTTCATCCATTCGTATTTCTTTCCTGAATAACTTCTTTATGTCGTACATCTTTTTGTTGGATATTTTTCTTTTTTATGTTGATTTGTGTGTGTGTGTGTGTGTGTATATATATATATACTATAGATGATAATCCTGATTCAACTTAGTGAAGTGTTATATTTACAATTTTTAATTTTATGCAGTCAAATCTGCCATTTTTCATTTATAGTGTCTGGACTTAGGAAAACTTTCCCCATCCAATTTCCTCTTTTTTCTTTTAAATACTTTAGAAGTTTTTATTTTACATTTGGTCATTACTCCTATGTAGCCTTTGTGGTGATTGAAATCTTAACTAATTGCATTTTTTTTTCCAAATATACACCCAGTTGTTCTGAAACTGTATTTTGAGTAGTTTGTCTTTTTCCCATTCTATACTAGCACAACACTGTTTGAACTATTTAGTTTTATAATATGTTTAGCTTACAGCAACTTTTTCCTTTCATACCATTTAAAAGAATTTTAAAAGCTGCTTACTTAGGTTATAAATTAGCAACTTAACCTGAACAGCTTTCTGCCTGCATGCATGTATACACAAATTCTAGATTCTGTGTATGGCTATACTTTTCTTCACCTTATTTTAATATGTATTTTGTTCTAAAATTGGCTATGTATTAAGAAAGAGTTATATAAATAACCTACCCTCTTGGCTACAAAAGTGAAAGAGGTTTTAGTTAAGAACTTTTATAGTCAAGAATGTTATTTACACATTCTCTGTCTTCTTAAAGGAGATACCAAACATAATTTTTTATAACATTTGGTGACTCATTATCCTTATAAACTTCAGATTTTACTATCTTATGAATAAAATACATGTTTTTCCATATGTGGACTTGGGGATATCTTTCCTTGTTGAATCAGCAAAGGGCTTAGCAAGGAAAAGAGTATGAACTTTGGTGTAGTATATATCTGATCTTCACTTTGAGTTTCTGTTTGCTAATCCAGATAAGAATAATATGCGCTAGCACATAGGTCAGTAGCAGGCAAATAGTAAGTGTTCATTTATTATCATTCTTCCTTTCCTTCTTCACTATGTAATACATAGGTAATTTTACTAGATAAAGGGCAACGGGTAAGTTAAGTTACTTTTAGGATCATAAGTTCTTGAACTAACTTCCTTTTAGCTTTTAGATCTTAATTTTGAAAAGGGCTATGTGTGTGTGTGAACACATGTTTACATAAATACTATATTTCCTTCTCTTTCAGTTTTAGGAGACAAGTATTATCCTTAAATCTAAATGGATGCAATTCATTAATGAAAAAATTACAGCATCTTTTTGCCTTTTTGGCTCATACACAGGTGAGTGTATGTATGTGTATTATGTGTATGTTAACTACATTGATAATACTCTTTAAACTTCACGTTATAACAAACTTGGTGAACCTTTATAAATGATGAAATAATATATATCCAGCCCAACACAACAAAGCCATTTAAAAATGCTAAGGAGATACTGCCTAAAATATCTGAGCATCAGGATATGCCCTAAGTTTCTGTTTCTTTCCCCTACCTCCCATTTTTTAGATGAATGTAATGCTAGCACGTTATTCTGATTATTACAGATACAATCTGATTTCCAATACAATAAATAAGCTCTTTCATGAAGAAATCATTTTAAATGTATCTTTAATAGTGTTGAAGCTAAATTGATGGATTTGTACAACAGTGAAAAATTAAAATAATTTTGTAATGCATTGCCTTCTTTTTTCTTCATTTTTGTTATGTTTACACTTCCATTATGGCTAAAGATCTCTCTAGTTTTACTTATTTAATTAAGTTCTAGAGCTTAAAATCTTGTGATGATCTTTTAGATTCACAAATCCAAGGAAATGAATTTATGCTAATGACAAAGTCAGATAGAGTAAAGATTCATTCATTCAATACGTATTTGTTGAGAGATGCTATTTGCAGGCTATGATAAGCATTCAAAGATAAATTCCTACCCTTAAGGAACCAACAGTTTAGGTTTTAAGTATATGCATATGAATATTGTATATCATTTGTAAATAAGATCTGTCATTATTTTCTGATTTTATTCTGATTGCCTTAGTTTCATAGCAGTCTAAAGGAGTAAGTAGTTAGGACCAGAAGAAAAGATAGATTCACTATGGATGGGATTGGGTTGATAAGAATACCTTGTTTCCTATTGAGAAGCTGAGAAATATCTCTAGTATAACTTCTTAAATGGAAAGAATCAAGACAGGGTCGACATATGAAATGATAGTAATAGCCTGTGAGTAGTAACATAGTGAGGTTTTTTTGTTTCTATTTTTGATTTTGAGGTGCCAGGACAGGGATCGAACCCCAGACCTAATACGTGGGAAGCCGATGCCCAACTGCCGAGCCACATCAGCTCCCCTGAACCAGCCCTTTCATTTGTTTTTTTTGTTTTTAGGAGGCACCGGGAACGAAACCCGGGACCTCCCATTTAGGAAGCAGGCACCTAACCACTTGAGCCACATCCACTCCCAAGTCAGTTATTTTTTTCCCTCTCTGGGGGAAATATGTTCACAGATAAATTTAATGTCTCAGAACCAAGGGAAATGAAAACAGTGGAAACCATGTACCACCACCACCCCTTCCCCCAACATTATTATCTAGTAGATTGATTTCTACACTTGCTTTAACACTAGTCAATATTTGTTAACTTACTAAATCAAAACTACTAGGAGAAAAACCATAGGAGATTTTCCTGCTCCCCCCAAAAAAGGAGAAAGAAATTAACAAGAGAACCATCTTAAAGTTCTATCATAGTTGAGACATTGTCTGATAGCAGATCTGCAAGGATTGTTTTAGGTAGGTAGATTTCCCTCTGTAAGTAAAAAAGTTATTTTTTTCTTTTTTTTTTTTTGTCTTTTTTTTTTTATTTTACATTAAAAAAATATGAGGTCCCCATATACCCCCCACCCCCCTCACCCTACTCCTCCCCCCATAACAATCTCCTCCATCATCATGAGACATTCATCGCATTTGGTGAATGCATCTCTGAGCACTGCTGCACCTCATGGTCAATGGTCCACATCATAGCTCACACTCTCCCACGTTCCACACAGTGGGCCATGGGAGGACATACAATGTCTGGTAACTGTCCCTGCAGCACCACCCAGGACAACTCCAAGTCCCAAAAACACCTCCACATCTCATCTCTTCCTCCCACTCCCTACCCCCAGCAGCCACCATGGCCACTTTCTCCACACCAATGCCATATTTTCTTTTATTTTTTCTTATTAAGTCTACATTTATTGAACTTTTAAAATTTTCTGTGCTAATTGCTTTTACATGTATTTCTCTCTTTTTTTCATGTATTATCTCTTAATCCTCAAATCTATGGCATAATAAGGTAGTATCGCCATTTTTGCAGATGAAGAAACGGGTTAAGTTACCTGCTCGGGATCATATAAACAAGTGGCAGGATTGGGATATGAAAGCTAATGGTTTTGAAGCCCATGCCCATTGAGTATCCTCAGCTGCTGCTTTAACTGAGGATTCTAATCTTATATACCACAAAAGTTCAAAACATCAGAAGAATTCTACATTTTCATGTGATAATGGCATCTTTTCCATTTTTGTTGTTGTTGTGACACAATCTAGGGTTTGAACTTAGATTGCCCAAGAGTCCATAATCAACCACTAAACTGCCTTCCCACTAAAAAAATATATATGAGTAAATTACTACCCAGATGTGCTCAGTTTGAGCATTTGTAACATGTGCACACTCAGTCAAGGAAAATTCTACCTAAAGGAGGTATGCTTAGCTCTGTAAAGTAGTCCCCTTATAACTTTATCCAAATATCTATTTTTAACAAGTCTTTTTCATATAAGGTTTCTCAAAACAATCATGGAATCAAGCACATGACTGTGAGAGAGGGACAATGCCAGGAGCACTGTATTAAAAGTTAGAGAGACCTGGTTTCTAATGTACTTTCCTCTGCCACTAACCTAGCTGTATGACCTTGGGCAAATCACATAGCTTCTCTAGAAAACCAGTTATCTGCAGAGTGAGAAATTATGACCAAAGGTACCTAAATTTATTTTCAACTAATTTTTTCTGCCTTTCAATTTCCTTCCATGTTTGGCACTTTTTAGTAGAGGTTGAACACAATGTAATTTTAATCTTTTTTAAGCACTATGTATTATGGTTTAAGTTATTTGGTTCATGGTGTGAGAATCACTTTCTCTTTTTCCTCTTGCTCCCAACAGAGGGAAGCATATGCACCTCGGATATTCTTTGAGGCCTCCAGACCTCCATGGTTTACTCCTAGATCCCAGCAAGACTGTTCTGAATACCTCAGGTTTCTGCTGGACCGGTAAAAAAGTATTTTTAGTGTTATAATACAAATTGTGACCTTTCATAACAGTAATTTTTTTAATTGAATACTGTTTTTACTTTAAAAAAAAACTATTAGTGTTATTCTTTAAAATAGCTTGTATTTGTTGTATGTTTTGAAATTTTTCTTTTGTGTATAGTTTTGATTCCTTGGTTTTTTTTTGTTTTTTTTTTTTTTTGGTTGTCTTACTTTAAAGCAACCATTCTGAAAAATGTGGCACAGGACCCCTGAGAGTTCCCAAACACTTTTAGGGGCTCTGAGAGAGCCTCCCTTTTCCCACTACATATCTGTGTGAGACCATATTTTTCTTATTTACTTCATCTAGAACCAACATATCATAATAGAGTGAATGCAGAAGCAGATATGAGGCTCCAGCTGTCCTCTGTTAAACCAGATATTTAAAATATTCACAAAATGTAGAACAGTGTTACTATGCTCATTAATTTTTTTTTGGTTTTAGAAAGTATTATTTTAAAATGTTACTTACATATTAACATGTAATGGGTTTATTATCGTTATAAAATGCATTATTATTTAAATATCTCAGTTTTCAAATACAATAAATATCGATAGTTATAACCTATATCAACAAAAGCTCTTGGATTACTCGATTATTTTTTTTTTTCTTTCTCTCCCCTCCCCCCCCCCCCGCCCCCCGTTGTCTGTTCTCTGTGTCTGTTCGCTGCGTGTTCTTCTTTGTTTGCTTCTGTTGCTGTCAGCAGCACGGGAATCTTTTTCTTTTTGCTGCGTCATCTTGTTGTGGCCCCATTCCTAGGCAGGCTGCACTTTCTTTCGCGCTGGGCGGCTCTCCTTACGGGGCACACTCCTTGCGCATGGGGCTCCCCTATGCGGGGGACACCCCGGCGTGGCACAGCACTCCTTGCGCGCATCAGCACTGCGCATGGGCCAGCTCCACACAGGTCAGGGAGGCCCGGGGTTTGAACCACGGACCTCCCATGTGGTAGACAGACGCCCTCACCACTGGGCCAAGTCCGCTTCCCTTTAAGAGTATAAAGGTGGTCCCAAGACCAAAGTTTAAAGAGCTTCTGCTTAGACTTGTTCATCACTGGATGGTTCAGTATACTTTAGTATCTCCTTATCACTTAATAACTAAAACCTGTTGTCTTTTATTTTCCTGTTGTCTTCTGTTGTATGAATGACTAGTAAAGTTAGCGGGCTCCATATGTGCGGCCTTCCTTCCTTTCAATGTTAAGGATGTATTGCATGGCTTCTTTGTGCCAGGGTCTCTATATCTCTATATAAGACAGTTAACAGACTTATATAATTAACTATAATATAAGTGCTATAAAATAGCAGCATGAAAAAAGTATAATGAGAACATAGGATAATGATAGGTCTCTACATTCTTGAAAACTTCATTATTCCTTTTGTTAAAAGAGGGGAAATTTGAAGGGTTTTTTTTTGTTTTGTTTTTTTTAAGATTTTATTTATTTATTTCTCTCCCCTTCTTCGCCGTCCCAGTTTTCTGTTCTCTGCGTCTATTTGCTGCGTGTTTTTCTTTGTCCGCTTCTGTTGTTGTCAGCAGCACCAGGAATCTGTGTTTCTTTTTTTGTTGTGTCAGCTCTCCGTGTGTGCAGCGCCATTCCTGGGCACGTTGCACTTTCTTTCGCACTAGGCGTCTCTCCTTACAGGGTACACTCCTTGAGGGTGGAGCTTCCCCATGCGGGGACACCCCTGCGTGGACCGGCACGGCACTCCTTGCACGCATGAGCACTGCGCGTGGGCCAGCTGCACATGGGTCAAGGAGGCCTGGGGTTTGAACGCGGACCTCCCATGTGGTAGACGGATGCCCTAACCACTGGGCCAAGTCCACTTCCCTGAGTTTTTTAAATTAAAGAATGAGGAAAATAATTTAACTTAAATAATTTAACTGTTTATATAAGCTTATCATACCTTTAAATAGAAATTGCATTTAAACTTATGTGAAGTAATTATTATATAATGATATATTTTCCTGCAGACTCCATGAAGAAGAAAAGATCTTGAAAGCTCAGTCTTCACACAAACCTTCTGAGAGTCTGAGATATAGTGAAACTTCATTACATGAAGTAACCAGTAACACAGCTCTACTAACAGAGACCTCTTACACAAGTGACAGTGAAAAGACTTTAATAGAAAAAATGTTTGGAGGAAAACTACGAACTCATATATGTTGTTTGAACTGCAGGAGTACCTCACAAAAAGTGGAAGCCTTTACAGATCTTTCACTTGCCTTTTGTCCTTCCTCTTCTATGGAAAACTTGTCTTTTCAAGATCCAACATCATCACTTAATGTTCAGGATGGTGTTCTAATGCAAGCCAGTGTACCTGATCCTACAGAAGAACCAATAGTTTATAATCCAGCAACAACTGCCTTTGTCTGTGATACAACTGTGAATGAAAGAACTATAGGCAGTCTTCCTGATGAGCTTCACTCTACTGAAAACACTTCTGTCCCTAATGAAACTAGCAAGATTATTATTAATAAAGGTGTATCCCAGAAATCAGGAAGTGAAACTCCACCTTCAGTAACTGACTTACTAAATTATTTTTTGGCTCCAGAGATTCTTACTGGTGACAACCAATATTATTGTGAAAACTGTGCCTCCCTGCAGAATGCTGAGAAAACTATGCATATTACAGAGGAACCTGAATACCTTATTCTTACTCTTCTGAGATTTTCATATGATCAGAAGTATCATGTGAGAAGAAAAATTTTAGACAATGTGTCACTACCACTGATTTTGGAGTTGCCAGTTAAAAGAACTACTACTCTCTCCTCATTGTCAGAAAGTTGGTCTATAGATGTTGATTTAACTGATATTAGTGAGAACCTAGCTAAAAAATTAAAGCCTTCTGGGACTGAAGAAACTTGCTGCCCAAAATTGGTGTCCTATCTATTAAGTTCTGTTGTTGTTCACTCTGGCATATCCTCTGAAAGTGGTCATTACTATTCTTATGCCAGAAACATCACAGGTACAGAGTCTTCATACCAGATGTGCCACCAGTCTGAAACTTTGGCTTTAGCATCTTCCCAGAGTCATTTACTGGGGAGAGATAGTCCCACTGCAATAATTGAACAGGACTTGGAAAATAAGGAAATGTCGAAAGAATGGTTTTTATTTAATGACAGCAGAGTGACATTTACTTCATTTCAGTCAGTCCAGAAAATTACTAGTAGGTTTCCAAAGGACACTGCTTATGTGCTTTTGTATAAAAAACAGAACAGCACTAATGGTCTAAATGGTAATAATACAACCAATGGACTCTGGGTAAATGGAGACCCACCTCTACAGAAAGAACTTATGGATGCTATAACAAAAGATAACAAACTATATTTACAGGTAAGTTTGTAGAAAGCATTTAAACAATTGGCAGGTGATTAAGTGAAATCCAACTTAACTTCTGCATTTTTGAGGAATTTCCAAAGTGGTTATTCTAAAATTTGAATGTGGAATGAAATGGGCTAAACCTATATAATTGCTTTACTTTCTAATGTTATGAAGTAAACAATGAAAAATGGCAGTTAAATGCAATATAAAAATTTTTGATTTAATTAGAAAAGATGTGCTCCTTCTAAAATTATTCAATATAGAAATATGGAAAGTTTTTAAAAAGTGGAACTATACTCCCTCTTTCCCCCATTCCCACCCACCAAGGGAGACAACTACTAAATTTGGCATTAATTCCTTCTAGATATTTTGTATAAAAGACTATTTATTGGCATTCAGGTGTATTAAGATGAAGGATGCTAAAAGGAAGTATATATACAGAAAAGATGTTTGAATTCTTTGAAGATCTGGTAAATAAAACCAAGGAGCTAATAGAACAATTAGTAAGTAAAAACCATGGAAAAACAATTTCATATGAGATGAATTCACTCATACTTTTTATAAGGAATTAATGATTTATTACTTTAATAAAGATCTTGATGAAATTATTCTTTGGAACCTGTCAACTCTCTTATAAAGGATTAGCAATAATTTGTAGGTGATATTGTAGGAAAAGAAATTATGTTAATTGGGTATCCCAAGTGCTTTTATGAGTTTACGTTTCTAAAACTTTTGTTTGAAAGTCATAAAATTTCTAAAAGATATGGATAGAACAAGAAATGGACCACTATAGTACTGATCTTTAAGAGAGACTATAAAGGAGCTCAGTAGTGTTCCTAAAGGAACACATAAAAACAAAGTTTGCAGGGAAAAAAAAAAATTCACAATGTTTGTTAGAACTGATACACTACCAAAGCCTCAAACATCCAGGCAGATTGCTTATAAGATCAAGGTAATGGAAATAAAATGTATTCAACTATGTCCTTCTTACTCAATATCCAGTAAGCACATCATATTAATTGCCATGATTCTTGAAAATAGAAGAGCAGAAATTCTATAATATAAAGTATATAAAATAAGAGTCACTGCAATCTTGAGGACATTATCTGCCTGTTAGTGATTAGATGAAGTATTATATTTATTAAAGGAGAGTTTGATAGTGGATTTTGAAAAACTGAGAAACTACTCTAATTTGAGTAATCAGAAGGCCAGATGCTCTTATAACCATAAGAACTACTTGTATTACAACCTACTTCTAAATGATTTTCCAGCTTAAACATCTTGCCATTTACCCCATTTTATCCTGATTATACAGTATTTGTACATAAGGAGCCACTCGGTGTGTTACTGTTTTAAGGCCCTTATATCACGATAAAAGAAAACTATTATATATTTTGCGAATTCAGTTTTTAGCTGTTATGCAACCATTCATCTTAAATCTCATGTTGGCAAGTTGTTTAGTGCAAAAAACATACCGCCAGTTTTTATACTGAGGTATTTACCTACCTGTATTAAGACTGGCTATTAAGTCAAAGCTTCATTATCAAAGTGCCTTTTTAAAGCAAATTAAATAATTAACTCTTAATTAGAAACTTAAATATGTTTAGGTTGTATATTACTTTTAAACCCAATAATGTATCTTGAATTGTGAAATTTCTCACACTATCTAATGAAATCTGGTGTTTTAAGTTTGTTTAGAGACTATACTATATTTTTTCTTCTTTTAATGAAGATAAACATATTTTTATAATTGCCAAACTGTGCAAAAGTATGGGGTTGAGACTCGTCACACAGCTGTTTTGGCTATCATTCAATAGTTTTGAACATATGGAACTTGTATGTGTGCATACGTTTGAGTGTGTTTTTGTTCTTATTCCAATTTTTGTTATTACACCTATCCCAAAGGCACAGTTCAAAATATATGTCCATTGCATAGTATATTCATGTCTACAAAATAACTTTAGCTTTAAGTAATAGCATTATAGTAATGTTTTTTCTTTTTTCATACTTTTTTAATACTTGCTTTATAATCACATTAGAAACTCATTTTTTATGACCAATTTTAGGAAACTTCTTAGGATTCCTTTCCTTCCCCCCCAAGATGTCTCCCTAGTCTGTCTGCTCACTGTTTCTGCTTGCTGTTTGCACTCATTGTCTGCTCATTGTGTTCCTCACTGTGTCTGCTTGTTGTGCCTGCTTGTCTTCTTTAGGAGGCACCAGGAACCAAACCCAGCACCTCCTATATGAGAGGTAGGCACCCAACCACTTGAGCTACATCCGCTCCCTGCTCATTGCATCAGCTTGTCTTCTTTAGGAGGCACCAGGAACTGAACCTGGGACCTCCCATTTGGGAGGTGGGCACCCAATTGCTGGAGCCACATCCACTCCAGGATTCCATTTTTAAATGTTGCTAAAGTCACAACTAGATTTGCAATTGTTAGAGAGAAAGAAACTTGCTCTTCTAATATTGGCACAAACAGTTTTGAAAAGCCTAGGAAAAAAACCTGGCAAACAGTTTTCTAATCTATTTATCATAATCAACACATAGGAGAATAACAAAATTGTAAATCTTAGAGTAAGTTTTAGAACAGACTTTTCTCCTTATATAACTCTTTGCCATCAGTCCATTGTCTTAGTGTCCATACTACAAAAACTATGCCTTTCATTAGGATCCAGTGAGTGAAAGATAGTGTAAGTACCCCCACCATAGCTCTGTGAAAGTTGCTGCCTAACCATCTGTCCTACATCAACAACGGACAGCAGTTTCTATCCTTTCTTCTTAGTTAACTTACTTACTTGGTTTCTTTTTTTTTGTTTTTTTTGGGACAAGGGGAGTAGAGTGATAGTTTAATTCTTAATTTTTTCCCTTTATACTTATAAAGAGAATACATTCATATAAAATAAATTTGTGCAGTTTAAAGAAAAATAAAAGATTGATTTATGTTAACAGTTTTACTTGGGTGAGAGATCTAAATATACTGAAGAGTTATATGTCCCAGAACACCAGTAATTCCTTTCTGTAGATGAGCTATAGAATACTATTAAAAGAAAAACTAGGAGCAATGTGGTTCAAGCAGTTGAGCACCCACCTCCCACATGGGAGGTCCCAGGTTCCGTTCCTGGTACCTCCTAAAGAAGACAAACAAACAATGAGCAGACAACAAGCAAAAACGGCAAGCAAGACAATGAGCAAAAACAAGCAGGAAGCAGCTGTGAATTGAGCAGTTGAGTACCCACCTCCCACATGGAAGGTCCTGGGTTTGGTTTCTAGGCCTCCTAAAGAAAAAACAAGCAGATAACGAGCAAAAACCCACCAACAAAGAACAAAGAGACAAGGGAGCCATCTGGGGCCCAAGAAAAATTAATTTTAATACTTGATAAAAATTAGATATGCTTTAAGAACCACAAATTTTAATGTTATAATTTTTTTCTGTCAGTCATATAGTTATATAAATTGGTAATAAAGCAAAAGAAGAATATTACTTTCTTGGAGAGTTTTCTGCCTTGATTCTCAGAAGCAATGAAGTTATTAACTTAAAAGTATTTTGTCTATCCTTCAGTATGGCTCCTGGAGGAAATCACTTTATAACAAGTCCAGACAAAATTCCTGTCATATCTCTTGGGAGCAGAACTTCTTGAACTCCTCCTTGCATATTTATTCAGTTTTAACTCATTGAGGAACATCATCTATACCTGAAACCAAATTTTGTTTCTAAGTACAGATTTGTATTTTCTTTGCTTGTTTCAATAGTGTAATAGGCTGTAGAGCATGAGCAATGAGGAATTTGATTTCTTATTTTTGTATCTGCTTCTAATGTATCTATTGCTTGTATTTCCCATCTATAAAACATGTATAATTCTTTAATTTTATAGATGGAAGAATAACATTTTAATATGAATATTAGAAAAGAAATCCATTCTTTATGTATTGGTGAATGTTGCAGAAACTGTAACATTTTCCATAGAGAAATTTTATGATTTGGAGAAGCTTCAGTTTCCTCATGTGTAAAGTGAGAATACTGAACCAAAATGGCTTTTAGGATCTACCATTCTGTACAGTTATACTAGGATTTTGATCTCTACCTAGTAACTCCATCTCTGTTTACACACCTTAGTAGGATTTGGTAGATTTGAGTGGTCAACATTTTTAAAGTTACTGAAATTTAAGGATGCTTATTAAGATTGGGGCAGTTTAAGAAATACTTTACAAGTATTCTACCCATCATACTTTAATTAATATTGTAATTTCATGAAAATTATTCTTAATTTTAGGAACAAGAGTTGAATGCTCGAGCCCGGGCTCTACAAGCAGCATCTGCCTCCTGTTCATTTCGGCCCAATGGATTTGATGACAATGACCCCCCAGGAAGCTGCGGACCAACTGGTGGAGGGGGTGGAGGAGGATTTAATACAGTTGGCAGACTCGTATTTTGATCCTGAGAGAGTCCAAAATGCACTGATCACAAACATCTGATACGATGACTGTTAAAATGTCAGGCTGTAACAAATATCCTTTATTTTTCTTTTTATTAGACCCTTACACTTTAAGAAAACACACTCAGTGTTTGTTTTATTTTCTTGAAAATACATTTATTAACAAAATGCATCATGGGAAAAAAAATCTACCTCTTAAAATTCCATTTGTTTTATGGTTAGACTTGCTTGACCAAAACATTTTCAGAGGAAAATATGTACTGGTCCCTAATTAAGCTGCATTAAATTTAGTTGAGGCATTTAAATGGTCTGTCCTCAATTTTAATGAACAAAAAATATAATTCATTTAGCATTCTTTTATAAAAGAATCGATGCTAAAGGTAAGGTAAATGTTGTTTAAAAAAAAGAAAAACCTCTTTCCTGTGTAGTTGCCCCACTATTAAATTAAAATCTTTTAAAAACCTAGAGGTGATACAGTCTCTAATGAAGGCAATAATATAAAATGTATCAAGCTATAGTCATTTTCAGGTTTTTGTTTAGTGCTGTCTTCAGCATCACTGTATCTGCATTTCAAGTACAAATGATTTTTTTTAAAAAGGATTATTTATACATATATGCTGACTTGATTTTAAGAAAGGTGCATGATCCTTAGGAGCAACATTTTTACCTAAAAATTGCTAACTTTGTAGTATTTCTAATTGTTTAAGAATTTTAAAATTCTATTTCAGGGAGTATATCTTTTCTGTGTTTTGAAGGAGGTGAGTTCTGTATGTGCCTTGCAGTACTGTAATTCAAAAATAGGAATTTTTGGCTGTGGAAAAGTTTTTTAAAAACGAAATGTTATGAGGTAATTTTTTTGTGTTAACTATAACTTTTTGAAAGGTATTAGATTTTCCAGAAGTAAAATCTGATGGTTCTATATCAATAAGTGTGATAGTTCGTTTTTAACTCTTTAAAAAAATTCAGAGAAAATGAACCCAGTCGAGTAAAAACCCGTTTTGATTTTGTTAAACAGTCCTCAGAATATTAAACATTGACTGCATATTTTTAGACTTGTACATTGTTTTTTTGTGTGTTTGAGTCGTACGTGTTGCGCTGTTGTTTCTATTTCATAGTTTTAGATAAAATGTTAAAATACCAGACCTACCATTCATTATTTTCTTTCTTTTGCCAGGAAACTGGAAACATGTCATTTCTCCTGAGACTTGATTACACAGTATTCAGGAGTTATCCCAATTTTCCTTTTTCCTAAAGGTCTTAACTTATCCTTGGTCAATGCATTGTTTTGAAAATTGGTCTCCTATTTATTTTAAAAACATTTTAAGGAAAGAATGTTCTTTGGTGATTTGGGGTTTATCTTTTTCCCAAGCTTTTATGATGGTGATTAAAACCAGAACTCTTCACCTTCATTCCACCACCACCTCCCACTCCCTAACCTGTTTCCAGGTTAAGAAAGATTAGAAAAACTGATTGGATTAGTTAAAAGCTGAGAATTCTTTGCAGAATTAATCAAGAGTCTTCTTTATAAATGAATTAAACAGAAGGATTTTTTTAGCACGCTTTGTTTTCTTTGTCCTAATGGTGAATTTCTAAGCTACCCTATGTACCCAGTTATCTACTGGCTATATAATGATTTCTAAGCAGATTATATCAGTTTTAGCATTTATTGAAATTGGTGAATTCATTTAATACTTAATGGATTGATAATAGGCTAAGATGCTACTGGGAACTTCCTTAAAGGCAATTAAACTTACACAGTTATATTATGAATATCAAGTCATTCAAGGATTTACATGTCAAGGTAATATGTGTTGAATTTTCAGAATGATAAAATGATTAAGTTATAGTTACATAATAATACTGAGACTTTTTAAATTATAATTTGCTACCAATACCAAAAATTTGAAATTAAAAACTACCTTTTAAGATAAAAAAATATAGTAGTATTAAGTATTTGATGAATTTAAAGTATTTATACCTAGGAAAGACTTGAAACCTGAGTAATCAGTAGCTTTATTCAGAACTCATTCAACTGAATTTTTAAAATAAGGTAGTACCTAACAATTAGTCTGATCCATTTTTTTCCTTAATAATTAGCATCCTTTTACTTGTTTATAGCTTTATTTCATTGTTATATTAGATCTCTTTTTTCCTCTCAGATTCCTAACCTTAGTACTTTCCTTTGCCTCTTGCAAATGTTATGAGGTCTTCTGAGCTAAGGCTGACTATTACTATAGTAATAGTCTATGACTATAGTAATAGAGTGCTATTACTATTTCTCTTTAGTTCAGGCCAAAGTGATTATTTTAAATGAAGTTCTCACTACTTTAAAAAAAAGGTGCATTATCTTCACTGGTTAACAGAAGTGAAAAACTATAAATTTAAGTCTGTTCCTTTCAAAGATCATTATTGGCACAATGAGAAAAGTAGAATTTTTTCAGAGAGATATATGAAGAAGGCAATTATGTGACATGGTCATACAGGCTCTAGTAACCTATCCACTAAATAGGTGTCTGTGCAACTACAACTTGTGACATTTACAATATCTCGTGTTGGAGTAGAGAATCTAGCTCATTCTCCATTCTAGTGTCTTTGTACTGCCTCTTTTCTAGCTGAATAATTGGAGAAGCAGGGCAGCATTAAACTAGAAATCCCTGACTTTTGTCTCAATACCTTAAGATGCTAGCAGAATCCTTTGGCTGTAGCAATCAAGATCCCTCATGATGCCTAGAGGTACTGGGAGTCCTTGTGACAGTTTGAAAAAGCCTATAATATTAATTCAAGTCCAGAAAACACAAGTTCAAAACTAAATATTGAATTCAAATTCTATAATGTTCTTTTCTTATTTAGTTCTGTTTTTCTGGTAATGTTACTTACAGAAGTAGTTACCTTCTTTTCATATTTGTTTCAAAATGACCTCCCACATGGGAGGTCCTGAGTTAGTTTCTGATGCCTCCTAAAGAAGACAAACAACAAGCAGATGAGCAAAAACAAAAAATGAGCAGGGAGCAGATGTGGCTCAAGCAGTTGAGTGCCTGCCTCCCACATGGGAGGTCCCAGGTTCAGTTCCCCATGCTTCCTAAAGAAAAAAGAAAAGGCAGTGAGCAGACAATGAGCAAACAGACAAGAGAGTCATGGGGGTGATATGATTACAGTCTATACCAAGAGCTTTTTAAATGAATATTTCAGAGGAAATAATACTGTACATTTATATATAGCATCTTTTCTTATAAGTATGCTATACTCTGTATACCCTTTCATCCTCTATTTTGAATGAATTTAGGTTTCTAAAACAAAATATCCTTGACGTGGGGATGGGTATGTTATTCACATTTTGTACACACTTAATTAGGAAATGTTTTCTGACTGCTATTAGTAACATCATCTGGAGGAATGAGGCTAAGCCTTGAATAATATGACCCTGTAACTAAGAGGTTAAAGTGCAACAGCAAGGAAATTTGAATGAAAGTCATCCCAATGAAGCTTAAAAAATAAGTCTAAAATATAAGCTTTTCCATATAAGTATTCTTAAGCATTTAACAAACTATCATATCTTCATAATGTTGACCTTATTTCATTTCACTAAGTTAATTTTCTGATAGAATCCTCTTTGGAAGTGAGTGAACCTCTAAATGGGGGCTAAACATAATAAGAATATAAAGTAAACAGTGTTTTTAAAAAAAAAGCTGATTTATACTGGTAAACTGCATCATTTCCAAATGAAATTGCCATGAAAATAATTTTTTAAGGAAATGAGAATCAAAATTTTTATAAAATCAACAATCTGGTTTTACAAATTAAAAGGAGGCTGTTATATAAAACCTTTAGCCCCAATGTTACATAATCAGTGTGGATTTAACATTAAAAATAGAATGTAAGAAGTCAGCCAAGTAGGTTGCCAGCTATGTTGCAGTGTCTGTGTTATGGTCTGCAGTTGTTATTCTCTTTGTCGATCTTGTGTCCTCATATTAGCCTTTATGTCCTAGACACACACATACACACATTTTGACTTCAAAGAGACGAGAGGTTAGCATTCTCTGGCTAGATCAGTGTATCTCAACCTTGAATTCACATTAAAATCACTTGGAGAGCTTTAAATATATATATATATATTTTTTTTTTTTTTTTTTTACAGGCACCACTGAAGAGCAGTTAAAGTGAATGGGGACTGGGCAGCAATAGGTTTTGAAGTGCTTCAGGTGATTTTAATGTGCAGCCTAGATTGAGAACTTCTGGGTTAAAAAGGAAACCTTTTGTTTTCAAGGGTTTTTATCCAAGGAGACTAGCAATGTTGTGTTGACCATATGCCAGACAATGATAGATTTTTATGTTTTAACTTGTACCAGCCTTGTAAGTGGCTCACACCCATCCCCTCCCTCGCCACTTTATGGATAAAAAAATAGTAAAGACTCAGGTTAAAGAACTTGCTTAAAATCATGCAACTAGTAAAATCAACTGGGATTTTAACCCAAGTCTTCAGAACTCCAAATCAATGCTTTAATGGAAGGAAAGTAACAAATAGGAGGAAAATGTGAGCAAAAGGTTTAAGGAAATTACATAATTGCAATAAATTTTATGAAAATTCTGTTTTGCTTATTCTTCAGCAATTCGAACATGCATCCTAAAAAAAGGTGAGACGTGCTTTTAGAAAATGTATTTGCTGCACTTATCTAGTCTGATTACTAGCCTCATCTCTTCCATTCTTTCATTTCTGTCCTCCGTCAGCTATACTGTACCTTGCATAGTTGTTACTTAGCTAACATCATGTACTTTCCATCTCTAGGCACTTGCACATGCAGACCTCAGAAAAACCTAGTTCCCTCACCCCACTTTCCCCTCCCAACTTTCATTTGACTAATCCTGCTCACCTTTTAGTAAGTTCAAGTCTTCTCATACTAACCTCCCAAACTGATTAGTCTTCCTTTATGTCATCTAAGTCCTCATTATTTCCTAAATTTTAGGGAATTATTTTTGCTCACCCTGATAGACCCAGTAGTCCAGGTAGGCATTGACTGCTGACAAAATTAGGACCAAGGACAAGGAAAGATCATGAAAACTTTTCTTTAGGCATCCTCTTCCCTTGTACACAATCATATGCCTGCTTCCACATATAAAGTACTGGGGCTGGGATTGAACCCAGGATCTCGTGTGTACGAAGCTTGGCACTCAGCCATTGAGCCACAACAGCTCCCCTTGGTTGGTTTTATCATTTGCTTGTTTGTTTTTTGTTTGGTTTGTTTTTGTTGTTGTTGTTAGGAAGCACCAGGAACCAAACCTTGGTCCTCCTATGTGGGAAGCAGGAGCCACATCTGCTCCCATACACAATACAATTTTAAAAATTAGAGTAGAGTTTTGAAATCAGCTAACATCCTAATCTTGAAGGTTAAAAAATAAACTTTTAATTATGCTTATTACTTTTGAGGTGAATTTCAGGTATAAATATTGTTCAGTTTTTCCATGTTTTAAGTAGTCATTTTTCTCCTCTTTGTCCATTCTCTCTTTGTTTTTTCATGTTATAAACAGACATCAAATTAGTAGCTATTGTTTTAAGTAAAAGGATGAAAAAATACAAAATTAAAACAATTGCGTATTATAATAACCCTCAAGTTTTGGGAAATATGAAAGCAGCACAGTTCATCTTAGCATTACCAAATAATTATTATTGTGTCTTTCCATGTGACAATTTGAAGCTTTTTTGGATCCCAGAAAAGATCATGTCTTTAAAGCTAATCCATTCCTGTGGGTTTATATGTTGTTGTATATGGTTTGCTAGTGTTCTTGAGGATGTTTCCATTCATATTAATAAGAGTTATTGGTCCATAGTGTTCTTGTGACATCTTTTTCTGTTTTTGATCCATCTGGGTATTGAAATCCTTCTCTATAAAGGATGATCTTTGTTGAGCATTCATAAAGGATTCAATTATCTTTATACTCTGTGCCCATTTTCAGAGAGATTCATTCACCTACCTCTTCCTCAGATGGCCTTGTTACCAATATTCCAATCCTTATCATACCCCAAACAATTGCCTAGGGCCCATAATCCAGATTGGGTTATCTTTGGGTTATTTCTCAGTCAAATGAATTGCTCAAAGTTCTGCCCACTGGGAGTTACAATACTGCAGCAGTTCATTGCCAGTTGGTGATAAAACCTTCTGTAAATCAGGGCCAAGATTTTTCCTCTTTGGTTAAATGCCAAAAGAAACCCCCTCACCCCCCAGGAAACCAAATGTGATGACGCAGAGAGAGATCAAAGGAGTATGAGTCACCTATACACACAAAGTAATTGTGCCCTCTGGACCTCTTCAAACTTGGCCTCCCACATGTCCATTTGATATTGGATTACTGCTGCACTTGGATAATACCAAATCCAGGATGAGCAGTTCAGGTCACATAGTCACTTGGATACCATAATCAAGCATTTAGTCCCTATCAATGCCTAGGAGCAAACCAAAAGCTTTTCTCAAAAAGAGAATAATTATTTTTAGAAAAGTACATTATTGCTCGGTAATTCTCTTACTGAAGACTGCCAGATGTTCATACAGCATCATTATTTGCCACAGACACTCTGAATATGAATGGATCTTTTGGGTCATAAGGCCCAAGAGGCAAAGCAATTTTAACTGCTATTTAGTCTTGCTGCATAGCCCTTTCTTGCTTTGAACCTTACTCAAAATTGGCAGCTTTACAGGCTTGGTAAAGGTTGGAGTAGCACAATCAAATGGGGTATGTGTTGCCTGAAAAATTTTTTTTTAAAAAAGCGTTACCAAACATTGTACAAGTAGCAACTTGTCTTTCATCTTGGTATAAATACCCTAAC
Organism: Dasypus novemcinctus; assembly: GCF_030445035.2. Taxonomy (NCBI): domain Eukaryota; kingdom Metazoa; phylum Chordata; class Mammalia; order Cingulata; family Dasypodidae; genus Dasypus; species Dasypus novemcinctus. The sequence goes on along the minus strand of NC_080673.1, from coordinate 50,497,062 downwards.
ATGCTCTAAGACACTAGAAATTCTCTAAGTTAGCAGGCTCTGAATTTTTGGGGATTTTTATCACAAGTATCTTACTAAGGTATCTATAGTACTAGCTACTTCTGCTTATCAGGTCCAATCTACATAATGTAATCAATGTAGTGGACAAGAGTGGCATTCTATGGGATGTCAAGATGATCAGCATCTCTGCAGAATATGTCAGTGCAGAGAGCATGTGATAGCTATTTCTGTGTTTAAAAAAAAAAATCATGTAAATACTCAGTGGCAGAAAGAACAATTACCATAAAAAGAATAACTATCAGGGAGCTATAAGCTAACAATTCCCAAAATACAGGCAAAGCAAGGACAGAGTAGAGAGACATCATCGAACTCTAATGGAAAGGTCATGCCTTAATAGAATGGCTCAACTAGTCCAAGAATAAAAACTACTCTAACCCTTCTCTAACAAAGCTTAACAACAAGCCTTAAAAAGAATCAAGATGAAAAAGAAAAGATGATCTGCAAGTTACTTAGCCTTCAAAAAAATATATATTCAACACATTTTAAAGAAAGAGAGCAAATGTGAAACTCAGTAACATAAAATCATAATATCCATCATTCAATCAAAAGTTACTAGTTGTATTAGTCTGCCAAAGGTGTGCTGTTGCAAAGTACCAGAAATCTACTGGCTTTTATAAAGGGTATTTATTTGGGGTCAAACCTTACAGTCCCAAGGCTGTGCAAAGTCAACTCAAGGTACCATAAGAGATACTTCTCACCAAAGTCAGCTGTTACCTGTTGAAGCAAGATGGTGGACAATCTCTGCCACATTGTAGCCTTCCTCTCTGACTTCCTATATTAGTCTCAGCTCTCAGCCCCTCACTGAATTTAATAAAATCAAAGGATATCACACCCAGAGGAAGAGATTAGTTTACAAACATAATCTTTCTATTTGGGGGATTCATAAACAATCTGAAACTGTCACAGTGACCTAAATGAAGAACAAATATTATGAATGTGTTAGAAGAAAACATAGAGGTAAATCTTCATGACTTTAATTTGTCAAGAATTATTAGCTGTATCCAAAGCACAAGTACAAAAGAAAAAAATAGATATCTAAGTTGGACTTCATCAAAATTGAACATTTTTTAATTAAAGAAGATGTAGTTTTATAGAAAAATCATGCATAAAATATAGGCTTCCCATATACCACCCTATTACTAATACCTTGCATTAGTGTGCTACCTTTGTTACAATTGCTGAAAGCACATTTTTATAATTGTACTATTAACTATAGTCAATAGTTTGACTTAGGGTTCACTGTTTATGTAGTGCATTTCCATGGATTTTTTTAAAAAGTTTTTTCTGTTACCATATTTACAACCTAACATTTCCTCTTTTAACCACATTCAGATATATATTTCAAAGCTGTTACTTATGTCCACAATGTTGGGCTGCCATCACCACCATCCATTACCAAAACATTTCCACTTTTCAAATAGGAACTCTACATTTTAAGCCTTAACTTCACATTGTGTTTCAAAAGATACCATCAAGAAAATGAAAAGACAAACCACAGAATGGGAGAAAATGCTTGCAAGTATTTGACAACAAAGTTATATTTCTTATATATAGAATACATAAAGAACACAACTCAATAATAAAAGGGCAAATAACCAATTTTTAAATTCATAAAGGATCTGAATAGATGCTTCTCCTAAGAAAATATGCAAATGGCCAATAAGCACATGGAAATTTTCTCAACGTGATTAATCTTAAGGGAAATGCAAATCAAAACCACAGTGAGATAACCACTTCATACCCACTAGGATGGCTAGAATCAGAGACAGAAAAGAAGTGAGGGTGAGAACATAGAACCTGAACCCTTGTACACTGTAGGATTGTACAATGATGCAACCACTTTGGAAACCAGTCTGGCAGGTGCTGCAGTGACTAAACATAGAGTTACCATACGAGCCAGCAATTCTACTCTTAAGCATATACTCAAGAGAAGTGAAAACACATGTCCACACAGAAACGTGCATTCAAAATATTTGTAGCAGCCAAAAGGTGGTAAGAACCCAAATGTCTATCAGTGGATGAATAGCTAAATAAAATGTGATATAATTATTATTATTCAACCATAAAAAGACATGCTACTGCATGGATGAACCTTGAAAACATTATGCTAAGTGAAAGACGCCAGTCACAAAAGACCAAATACTGTATGATTCCACTCATATGAAACTCCAAAAGAAAGAAAGCTATAAAGACATAAAGTAGATTAGTGGTTGCTTAGAGCTGGGAGGAAGAGGAATGGATGCAGAAGGATGATAGCTAAATAATATGGATTTCTTCTTGAGATGGGACTGTTCTAATATCAACTCTGGTAATGTTTGTACATATCTGTGAATATATTTTAAAACCATTGAATACAGCAATGACATTTTTTATATGTGAATTATATCTCAATAAAACTTAAAATTAATTTTAAAATTTTTAAAGAAAATATGGCCAAATAGTTTCCAAATTTGATGACATTTATAAATCCACAGGCCCAATAAACTCAGTGAACCCAAAGCAGAATAAACACAAAGAAAATCATAAAAAGAGATCTGCTTCCTCCCACAAAAGAATAACTATGATGGGAATTTTTTTCTTACTTTAAACAACTAGAAAACTAGATAAAGTATATGAAACAAATGTTTCAACAATCAACAAGATATACTGCAGAAAAGTTATCCCCAGAAGAAATAAAACAAACTCTGTGGGCTTTATGATTAACTAAGCTTACTGCCTGAAGACAATTTCCAGCCCACAGCACAGACAAGGAAACCCAAACAGAGCCTGGCAGTTTCACCAGTTGAGGAGAGAGAGATTAGGGTTTAGGGAAATTGAGGTGACTGGAATTTGTATGACAGAGTGCCTGAGTGGAAGAAACTGCAAAAATAAAGACAGAGGGAGAGAAGGGAAAGGTAGAGAGCTGGAGAACTGCAGAGTGTAGGATTCTCTTAAGTCTTTAACTGAGGATTTATCTGTACATGTGTGAGGTAAAAATCTGTAAGGCAGGGAAAATAGCCTTCAGAAAGCAGGGGTCCAGACAATTCCAAGAGATCCCACGGAGCTGGGAATAGCTCACATTCACTCCAGGCTGACTGAAGGGATCTCACAGGAAGTAGATTATTGGAAAGAGTCCTTAAAGGGCTGTGGCTTAGTAGTGGACCTAAATTAGCCCTAGATTAAAGGCTAATCTTGAACCACCCCTAAAAATCTTAGAAGCAAGGCTTGGAAGGATCAAATCCATTTATAAAACTTTTAACTACATGCAGGGCAAAGTCTAACACTTTTTAAAGGAGTGAACCCAGCACTGAAGAAAGTAAAATTCACAATGTGTCCTATCCAATAAAAAATTATTTGGCATTTAAAGAAGGAGAAAAATATAACTCATACCCTGTAGAAAAACCAATCAATAGAAAAAAATCTAGAAATTATGGAAATGATGAAATTCACATTTACAAAGAATGTAAAGAAAAACATGAACACAATGAAGAGAGAAATGGAAAATCCAAGGAAGCAGATGTGGCTCAAGTAATAGCGCTTTTGCCTACCATATGGGAGGACCCTGCAACCTCCTGGTGAAAAAGAAGAGAAAGTCTGCTTGTGCAGCAAGCCAGTACATGTGCAAGTGCCCATGTGGTGAGCATGAGGGCCCACATGGTGAACAAGTGCCCATGTGTGGTGAGTGTGAGTGCCCGTGTGGTGAGCCAGTGCTCACGCTAGTGTCCATGTGGTGAGCCAGTGCCCACATGAGTGCCTGTGTGGTGAGCCAGTCCCCATGCAAGTGAGTCACACAGCAAGATGATGACTCATCAAAAGAGAGACAAGGGGGAGAATCAAGGTGAAGCGCAGCAGAAACCAGGATGTGAGGTGGCACAATTGACAGGGAACCTCTCTCCAAATCAGTGGTCTCCAGGATCAAATCCCAGTGAATCCTAGAGGAGAGAAAATGAGAAGAGAATACAACACAGACAGCATAAACATCAGAATGGGAGGAGGAGAAGGTGGAAAAATAAGTAAATAAGTAAATCTTTAAAAAAAAGAAAGAAAATCCAATAACTCAGTGAAATCTAAGAAGGATAGACGTAAAGAAAACTACACCAAGGTGCATCATAATCAAATCATTTAAGTAGAAATTCTAAAGTAACTAGGGGTAAAATGTACATTGTCTATAGATCAAAGGTCAACAAACTATATATAACCCTCAGGCTGAATCGATTCTGCCACCTGTTTTGGGGTTTTGTTTTTGTTTTTCAAAGAAAGCTGCCATTTTAATTTTTTGTTATTGTTTATGTTTATTTCCCCTCCCCCCCTTTGTGGTTTTTGTGCTTGCTGTCTGCTCTCTGTGTTCATTCATCTCCCTTTGTTGTATCATCTTGCTGCGTCAGCTCTCTGTGGCATGGACCAGCTTGTCTTCACCAGAAGGCCCCAGGAATTGGACCCAGGCCTCCCATATGGTAGATGGGAGCCCAATCACTTGAGCCACATCTGTTTCCCTCTGCCACCTGTTTTGTAAATAAAGTCTTATTGGAACCACACCAACTCCATTTGTTTATGTATTGTCTGTATACAGATGGCTGTTTTCACACTAAAATGGCAGAGTTCAGTAGTTTTAACAGAGACCATATGGCCTGCAAATCCTAAAACATTTACTAGAGCCCTTTACAGGAAAAGTTTATGACCTCTGTTATTGAAAAAATATATAAAGACAGCAATCTTCTTACAGAATACATGCAAGCCAGGAAACAATGGAATGACATCTAAAGACAGAAAGGAAAAAAACTGTCAACCTAGATTCTATACTCATTGAAAATGACATTTCAAAATGAAAGTGAAGGGGAGGATTGTGGGAAGATAGTGTTGGACTAATAGGCAGAGGTCAATGCTCTCACAAAAACAATGGAGAAAGAGCCAAAAGCTGTCTGAGGGAACTGCCTTGGGGATCAGCAGACCAAGACAGTGCAACAACTCTCAGGAGGGTGAGAAGCAGACAGATGAAAGAACTGAAGCAACAAACATGAGTGACCAAGTTCCCATGGTGGCTGGGAAGGGCTCCATTCCCCTCACCCCCAAGATATTAACTTGATTTAAAACCTCTGACTCACTGAAGCAGACTGAGAGGGGAACAGATATCTTCCTCTCTGTCAGCTGTTTCAAGGGAAAAGGGAGAGGGAGTTGTGGGGCTGTTTTTTAGTGTATTGCTCAGCAGAGCCCACTTTGAATATCCACTCTGGAGATTCAACACAGGAACACAAGAAAGCCTAGACAGAAACATCTCCATGGAAAAGTGCACCAATGAGTGCCATCTATTGGCTGGTCTGGAAATTGCTTGGACAAAAACTGTTTACGGTACTCTCTGAATCTTACCCTGGGAGAAAATCTGCACCCCATTAGTGAGTTCCTGGCCCAATTTTGATAACTTAAGCTGGGCAATTTTAAAGACTTAGAATAAGTTGAATCAAATATCAAAGAAGAGCTGCGGGGAAGAAAAAAAAAAATGGCAAGAGACAGAAAATGGCCGGAGAAAATTCATCAACATATTCAGATACCTAGACATCAACAAAAAATTACAAGGCATACTAGGAAACAGGAAAAGATGGCCCAGTCAAAGGAACTAACCAAATATCCTGACATGCGGGATTTAAGACAATTAATCAGTGATAATTACACAACTCTCTTAAATGACTTCAAAGAATTTAAAGAAAACATAACTAAAGAAATAAAGGTTTTTAAGAACACACTGAGTGCAGTGATGTCCCATGATGTTGGAGGAGGTTGTTGTTGTGGGAGGAGTGGGGTGAGGGGGGTGGGGGGAATATGGGGACCTCATATTTTTTTAATTTAACATTAAAAAATAAATAAAGACAAAAAAAAGAACACACTGGGTGAGCATAAAGAACAATTTTAATGCCTGCAAAGAAAAGTAACAGACCTTATGAGAATGAAGGACATGATGGAAGAGATTAAAAATACATTAGAGACACATAAGAACAGAACTGAATTGCGTGAAGACAGGATTAGTGATTTTGAAGACAGAACATGTGAACTGGATAAGACAGGAAAACAGAAGAGAAAGGGAAAAAATGGACGAGTCTCAGGGAATTGAATGACAATGAAAACACACAAATATTTGCATTATCAGTGTCCCAAAAAGAGAATAGAATGGAATATTGAGGAAATAAAGACTGAAAACTTCCCAATCTTTATGAAAGATATAAATATCAGCATCCAAGAAAGACAATTTATCCCAAAGAGAATAAATCTGAATAGATCTACTCTGAAACTCCTACTATTCGGAATGACCAGTATCAGAGATAAAGAGAGGATTCTGAAAGCAGCAAGAGAAAATGAAAGCATCACATACAAGGGAAACTTGTAAGGTTAAGTGCTGACCTCTCATCAGAAACAATGGAGGCAAGAAGAAAGTGGTATGCTGTATTTAAGGTATTGAAAGAGAAAAACTGCCAACCAAGAATTGTGTATTCTGGAAAACTATCCTTCAAAAATGCAGGTGAGTTCAAAGTCTTCACAGATAAACAAAAACTGATAAAACATGCTACCAAAAGACCAGAATTATAAGAGATACTAAAGGCAGTGCTGTAGCCTGAAAAGAAAAAACAAGGGTGAGAGACTTTGAGAAGAGTGTAGAAATGAAGATTATTAGGAAGGGTAAATTAAAGGATATAAGGACAGACAATAATACAATATGACAACAGAAAGCCAAAGAACATTACAGTAATAACATTAGATGTTAATGGCTTGAACTCTCCAATCAAAAGACATAGACTGATTGAATGGATAAAAATATATAAGCCATCTCTATGTTGTCTACAAGAGACCCACCTCAGAAGTAAGGAAACAACCAGGTTAAAAGTAAAAGGCTGAAAAAATATACTCCATGCAAATAGTAACCAAAAAAGAGCTAGAGTAGCAATACTAATATAGGACAAAATAGGTTTCAAGTGTAAAACTGTTGTAAGGGATTAAGAATGTCATTATATATTAATAAAATGGGCAATTTACCAAGAAGGATTAACTATACTAAATATGCTCCTAACCTGTGTGCCCCAAGATAGATGAGGCACACACTGACAAAACTGAAGGGAGAAAAAGATGTCTTTAAAATAGTATTTGGCTGGTGTTTATGTGTGATGAATCTGGACTCAGATGGGATCTCCCTTCATAAGACTTTCATGCTAATGTGCTGGAGGTGCAGTTAATGTTGGGGTTTAAGATATATTTAGGGGATTTGAATCTCTGGACTGACAATGTGATAGCCAGATCCTGAGCCTCAACAGACTCCAGCACCTACAATCTGATTTATTGGACTTACCACACTCAGCTAAGATGGAGGTGAAGAAGGACAACCACCACACCATGGAGCCTAGAGTGATTACAACTGAAAATGGGAGGATTGCATCCAGCATCCAGGTGGAATCTGAGCCTCCTCTTGACATAAAGGTGCAATGGACACAACCAATCCAGTGTCCACATAGAAGAGGTGGCATTGGATTGGGAAAAGTGGACATAATGGACAAAGGGTATGGGGAAAGGCAGGAAGAGATGAGAGGTGGAGGCGTCTTCGGGACATGGAGCTGCCCTGGATGGTGCTTCAGAGATAATCACCGGACATTGTAAATCCTCACAGGGCCTACATGATGGAATAGAGGAGAGTATGGGCCATGATGTGAACCAATGTATATGAGGTGCAGAGGTGCCCAAAGATGTACTTACCAAATCCAATGGATGTGTCATGATGATGGGAACGAGTGTTGTTGGGGGGGGGAGAGGGGGGGTGGGGGGGTGGGGTTGAATGGGACCTCACATATATATTTTTAATGTAATATTATTACAAAGTCAATAAAAAATAAAAAAATTAAAAAAAAATAAAAAATAAAATAGTATTTGGAGACTTAAATACACCACTCTCAGTATTGGATAGAACATCTAGACAGAGGGTAAAGAATCAGAGATAAATTAATTAGACCTAACAGACATCTATAAAGTATTATACCCCAAAACAACAGAATATACTTTCTTTTCAAGTGCTCATGGGTCCTCCAAGGTAGAATATATGCGGGGTCACAAGACAAGTCTGAATGAATTTAAAAACATTGAAATTATACAAAACACTTTCTCAGATCATAATGGAATGAACCTGAAAATCAATAATGGATGGAAAAAAGGAAAATTTATAAATATATGGAGATTTTAAAACACACTCTTAAATAATCAGTGGGTCAAAGAAAAGCTGCAAGCAAATTCAGAAAATATCTTGAGATGAATAAAAATGAGAACACAACATATCAAAACCTATGGGACACTGCAAAGTCCTCAATGCTTACATTAAAAAAAGAAGAATGAGCTAAAATTGAAGGTCTAACTGCACACCTGGAGGAACTAGAAAAAGTACAGCAAACTAATCCCAAATCAAGTCAAAAGAAAGAAATAGTAAAGATCAGAGCAGATATAGATGAAATCAAGAACAACAACAACAAAAAAACAATTGAGAATCAACAAAACCAAAAGTTAGTTCTTTGAGAAGATCAACAAAATTGACAAACCATTAACTAGACTGACAAAGAAAAAAAGAGAAAAGACACAAGCAAATAAAATCAAAAATGAAAGGGGGGCATTAGCACTGGACCCACAGAAATAAGAAAGATCATAAGAGGATACTATGAAAAACTGTATACAAAAAAAAAACTAGACAAGGTAGAGGAGATGGACAAATCCCTAGAAACACATGAGCCACCAACACTGACCCTAGAAGAACTAGGAGACTTCAAGAATCAATCACAAGTGAAGAAAATGAAATAGACATCAAAAACCTCCCAAATATGAAAAATCTAAGACCAGATGCCTTCACAGGTTAATTTTACCAATCATTCAATGATGAGCTAATATCAACCTTGCTCAAGCACTTCCAAAAAAAATTGAACAGGAAAGAAAGCTACCAAACTCATTCATTGAAGCCAATATCATTCTAATGCCTAAACCAGATACAAATATTACAAGAAAAGAATATTACAGACCAATATCTCTAATGAATATAAATGAAAAAAATCCTGAACAAAAAACTTGCAAACTGAATCCAAAAGCACAATAAAAGAATTATACACCACAATCAAGTGGGTTTTATCTGAGATATTCAAGGGTAATCCAAAGCAAGAAAATCAGTTAGTGTAATACATCACATTGATAAAATGAAGAAGAAAAATCACATGATCATCTCAATTGATGCAGAAAAGGCATTTGGGAAAAAAAAAAAAAAAAAAAAGCAGCCTTTCTTCAGAAAAACACTCCAAAAGATAGGGATAGAAGGAAGTTTCTCAATATCATAAAGTGCATATATGAAAAACATTCCACTAGAATAGTAAGCAACTGAAAGCTTTACTGCTGAGATAAGGAATAAGAAAAGGATACCCAAAATCACCATTGTTACTCAATATTGTGCTAGAGGGTCTAGCTAGAACAATTAGGCTAGATAAAGAAATAAAAGGCTGGGAAGCGGAGTTGGCCTAATGGATAAGGCATCTGTCTACCACATGGGAAGTCCACGGTTCAAACCCAGGTCCTCCTGACCTATGTGATGAACTGGCCCACACGCAGTGCTGATGTGCGCAAGGAGTGCCATGCCACGCAGGGGTGTCCCCACGTAGGGGAGCCCCACACTCAAGGAGTGCACCCCATAAGGAGAGCTGCCCATCGTGAAAGAAAGTGCAGCCTGCCCAGGAATGGTGCCACACACACAGAGAGCTGACACAACAAGATGACACAACGAAAAAAACACAGATTCCCGTGCTACTGACAACAACAGAAGCAGACAAATACAAAAACATGCAGTAAATGGACACAGAGAACAGACAACTGGGGGGGGGGAAGATAAATAAAATAAATCTTTTAAAAAAAAAAAGAAAAGAAATAAAAGGCATCCAAATAGGAAAGTAAGAAGTAAAACTTTCATTATTCCTTAATGATATGATCCTATATCTAGAATCTCCAGAAAAGTCCACAAGAAAGCTACTGGAACTAATAGATAAGTTCAGCAAGTAGTGGGATACTAAATCCATATGCAAAAATCAATAGTGTTTCTATACACTACTGACATGAAATCTGAGGAGGAAATCAGAAAAAAATTTCATTTATAATAGCAACTAAGTAAATATTTCAGAATCAACTTAATCAAGGACATAAAGGAGCTGTGTTCAGAAAACTACAAAACATTGCTGAAAGAAATTGCAGGAAGGACAATACACATTCATGAACTGGAAGACTGAATATGGTAAAGATGTCTATTGGAAACTGAGGCACAGGGCCTCACAAGGAGAGACATGCTGTCGCCATGGCTATGCTTGCAACCTAAGGAATGCAGTAATTAAGAGCTCCCAGCAAACAAGATGAAGCTGTTAAAGGCTGAAAGAAAAGATGAGCACATACCTTTTGTAGTAAATAGAACACTTAGACTTTGTACCTTAAGATAAGATTTTTTAATTCCTTAGACTATGAGTAATGCTGATAGTTAACTGCATGTTGCCGCTTGTTCTCACATAGAATGGGGTATATATAGAGCCCCTTTTGAACAATAAAGTTGTCGGAGCAGTCTCTACTCACAGACCCCCTGATCCCAGCTCGCTCGTTCTTTCTCTTTGTTTCCTTCTCCCTTTTTCTCTTTTCATTCCTGATACCCTTCGGGCCAAAATCTCCAACAATGTCAATTCTGCCCAAGCTGATTTACAGATTCAATGCAATCCCAATAAAAATTCCAACACCCTTTTTTGCAGAAATGGATAAACCAATAATCAAATTTATTTGGAAAGATAGGGGGCCCAAAATAGCAAAAAAAATCTTTTAAAAAGTAGAACTAAGTTGCAGGAATCTCACCTCCAGACTTTAAAGCATATTACTTAGATACAGTGATAAAAACAGTATGATACTGTCATAAAGACGGACACATTGGCCAATGGAACTAAATCAAGAACTCAGAAATAGACCCTCACATCTACAGTCATGTGATTTTTGATAAGGCTGTCAAGTTCTCCCAGCTAAACCAGAGGACTCTATTTAACAAATGGTGCTAGGAGAACTGGATATCCATATCCAAAAGAAAGAAAAGAAAACCTCTGCATCTTACCTTACACAAAAATTAATTCAAAATGAATCAAGAGCCTAAATATAAGTGACAAACATAAAACTCCTAGAAGAAAATGTACCAAAATATCTTCAAGATCTTGTGATAGATGGTAGTTTCTTAACCTCATACCCAAAGCACAAGCAACAAAAGAAAAGGGTAAATAAGCTTGACCTTCTTAAAATTAAATTTTTTTAAAAGATTTATTTATTTCTCCGCCCCAGTTGCCTGTTTCTATTTGCTGCATCTTCTTCTTTGTCCAGTTCTGTTGTTGTCAGCGACGCGGGAAACTTTCTTTTTGTTGCATCTTCTTGTTGTGTCAGCTCTCCATGTGGGCAGCGCCATTCTTAGGCAGACTGCACTTTCTTTTGCACTGGGTGGCTCTTCTTACAGGGCGCACTCCTTGTGCGTGGGGCCCCCCCTACAAGGGGGACACCCCTGCGTGGCATGGCACTCGTGCGCATCAGCACTGTGCATGTGCCAGCTCCACATGGGTCAAGGAGGCCCAGGGTTTGAACCACGGACCTCCCATGTGGTAGGCGGACACCCTAACCACTGGGTCAAGTCCAGAAATTAAACACTTTTGTATCTCTAAGGACTTTGTCAAAAGGGTGAAAAGACAGATGACTCATGGGAGAAAATATTTGGAAATCACATATCCAATACGGGTTTAATGTCCATAATATACAAAGAGATCATACAACTCAACAATAAAAAGACAAACTACCTGATTTAAAAAGGGGCAAAAGAATTGAAAAAAACAATTGTTCAAAGAAGAATTACAAATGACAAAAAAACACATGAAAAAATGTTCAACATAACTAGCAATTAGGGAAATGCAAATCAAAACTGAGATATCATTTCACACCTAATAGACTGCTATTAAAAAGTTGGAAAACTAAATGTTGGAGAAGATGGGGAGATATAGGAATGCTTATTTGCTGTCGGTGGGTATATTCAATGGTACAGCCGCTGTTAAGGACTATTTGGCAATTCATAAGGAAGTTGAATATAGTCTTATGTATCATTAGTCAGCCAAAGGCATGCTGATCCATAGTACTAGAAATCTGTTGGTTTTTATAAAGGGTATTTATTTGGGGTAGAAGCTTACAGTCACAAGGCCCTAATAAGTCCAATTCAAGGTACCATAAGAGGTATTTTCTTACCCAAAGTCATTGACCCCATGTTGAAGAAAGATGGGAGGCAATGTCAGCGAGGGTTCAACCTTCCTTCTTCCTCTTAAGGCTCTGTGGTCCCAGCTTCTTCTGATCTCAGCTGTAGGCTGGCATAAGGCTTATCTCTCTCCCTGGGACTCATTTCTTTCTGGGCTCAGCTGCTCTGTTCTCTTCACAAGGTCAGCTGTAGACTATCAAATTCATCTCTCTTCTCAGGGTCTGTGCCATGTCTAATGAGCTGTCATTTCCTCTGCCATGTTTTTTTTCTGTGTGAGCATCCCATTAAGGAGCTGGGAACTCAATGTCCTATTGAAATGGCAAAATCAAAGCCCTGATCTTAATTTAATCAAGTAGATGTAACCTTTGAATTTAATACAATCAAAGGGTATCATGCGAAGAGGAACCAGTTTACAAACATAATTGATATCTTTTTGGAATTCATAAATAATATCAAAGTGCCACAACTTGCCATGTAACTAGGCAGTACTATTACTAGATATATACCCAGAAGAACTGAGAGCAGAGACACGAACAGACATCTGCACATTGATATTCACAGTGGCATTATTCATGATTGTCAAAAATTGGAAACAATCTAGGTGTCCATCAACTGATGAATGGATAAACAAATAGTGGTGCATACACATGATGGAATATTATGCAGCATAAGAAGAAATGAAATCATGAAACATATGGCAACATGGATGAACCTGGAGGGCACTATGTTGAATGAAGCAAGCCAGGTACAAGGACAAATACTGTTTGATAGTGTTATTATGAGCTAAATAGATTGTGCAACTCATACAGTTAATAATTAGAAGATAGGTCACCATAAAATAGAAGGACAGTAGAGAATAGAAAGCTGAGGGTAATCTTTACAAACTGGTAAAAATGTTGTTTGTAAATCTTTGGAAATGAATAGAAATGGTGAAAGCATATCATGGTATTTGTAATTAGCCAAGTTATTATATTGGTGTGACAGTGGTTGAAAGAGAGAAAGAGAGAATAAGGACATGTATATTACTAGAAGGAAAGCTAGAAACTGTAAAATGGACTGTATAAGATAGTAAAACCTCATGTAAAACACAAATGTGGGTGATAGTGCATATATAAGATTGTTTTTACAAAATATAAATATACTAGAGAGAAGGAAAAAGAATAGCAGTTATATACAGCAGGGAAAGCATAGAGAGATTGAGAGGTGATGAGTTTTGTTTATTATTATTATTGCTGGAATAATAAAAGTGCTTTAAGAATGATTGAAGTGATTAATACACAAATATGTAATTACAACAAATAAAATTGGATAGGAGAGGCCTGGTGTTTCTTCACCATCTCTGGGCAACTACAGGTGCTTTCAGGCCACATAGACAGGATACTCGGAAAACTGTAGATCCGTCACTGCTCCCCAATAGGATAGGAAAGGAACTGTTTCACCTGAGCCTCTCTGGACAAGTGCAGTAATTTTGGCCTGGAGGCCTGCGTGGACTGATTTGAGTGCCTGGGACTTTACCCCTGCCCCCCTCAGATAGGATAGGAAGGGGCTGGTGATTCCTCAGCCTATCTGGACAACTGGACGTGCCTTTGGCCTGAAAGAACTGGACTGTTGGGTGCCTTTGGCTCTACCCCTACCCCCCAAGAAGACTAGAGGTAAGTGATGTCTCCCCAGCCTCTCTGGGCAACTCCAGGTGCTTTTGGCCCACACAAACTAACTAATCAGAGACCTGTGGTTCCAACCAAACCCCCAATAGGATAGGAGGGGAGCTCTGTTTCCCAACTAGGATGCTTCAAATTACATGAGGAATTCACTGGCAAAACTGAAGGGAGAAATAGACATCTCTACAATATAGTTGGAGGATTCAATACACCACACTCAGCAATGATAGAACATCTGGGCAAAGGATCAATAAAGAAACAGAGAGCTTGAATAATATGATAAATGGACTAAACCTAATAGATGTATACAGAACATTGTACCCTAAAACAGCAGGATATACATTCTTCTCAAGTGCTCCTGAATCTTTCTCCAGGATAAACCATATGTGGTCTAACAAAGCAGATTCCAATAAATTCAACAAGACTGAAATTATACAAAGCACTTTCTCTGATCATAATGGAATAAAGCCAGAAATCAACAACAGGTGCTAAAAGGGAAAATTCACAAATATATGGAGATTAAACAGCACTTTCTTAAATAATCAGTGGGTCAAAGAAGAAATTTGAGAGAAATCAATAAATATCTTGAGATGAGTGAAAATGAGGACACAACATATCAGAATCTATGGGATGCAGTGAAGGCAATGTTGACAGGGAAATTTATAACCCTCAATGCTTACATTAAAAAAGAAGAAAGAATTAAAATCAATGACCTAACTACACAGCTGCAGAAATTGGAAAAACAAAACAAAACAGTGAACTAATCCCAAAGCAAGAGGAAGGAATGAAATAGCAAAGATCAGAGCAGAAATAAATAAAATAGAGAATAACAACAACAAAAAGAGAATTAACAAAACCAAATTTGTTTCTTTGAGAAGATTAACAAAATTGACAAATCTGTTTCCAGAGTGAAAAGTAAAAAAGAGAGAAGATGCAAATAAATAAAATAAAAAATGAAAACTAATTCAACAGAAATAAAAGAGCTCATAAGAGGATATTATGAACAACTGTATGCCTACAAACTAAACAATGTAGATAAAATAGAAAACTTCCTAGGAATGTATCAACAACCTACAATGACCCTAATAGAAGTAGAAGACCTCAACAAACCATCACAAGTAAATATATTGAAACAGTCATCAAACAATTCCCTAAAATCAACAGCTGAGGATGAGATGGTTTCATAGGTAAGTTCTAGCAGTCAAAGAAGATTTAATACCAATCTTACTAAAAGTCTTCCAAAAAATTGAAAAGGAAGGAATGCTACCAAACTTCATCTGTGAAGCCAATATCACCCTAATACCAAAGCCAGAGAAAGATATTATGAAAAAAAGGAACTTACAGGCCCATTTCCCTAATGAATATGGATACAAAAATTCTCAACAAAATATTTCCTTATCGAATCCAAAAACAAATTAAAAGAATTATGATCAAGGGAGGTTTATACCAGGCATGCAAGGATGGTTCAATACAAGAAAATCAATCAGCGTAATACACCACATAAATAAATCAAAGAAGAAAAATTACGTGAGCTTATCCATTGATACAGAAAAGGCATTTGACAAAATACAGCATCCTTTCTTTATAAAACTACTACAAAAGACAGGAATTGAAGGAAACTTTCTCAACATGATAAAGGCCATAAATAAAAAACCCACAGTTAACATTGTACTCAATGGTGAAAGACTGAAACCTTTCCTGTTGAGATAGGGAACAAGCCAAGGGTGCCTACCATCACCACTGTTGTTCACTATAGTGCTAGAGATTCTAGCTAGAGCAAACAGACGAGAAAAATAAATAGAAGGCACCCAAACAGGAAAGGAAGAAGCAAAACTTTAGCTATTCACACATGATAATGATCCTATGCCTAGAAAGTCTGGGAAAATCTACCACAAAGCTGCTAGAGCTAATAAACAATTTCAGCATTGTAGAAGGATACAAGATTAATATGAAAAAATCAGTAGTGTTTCTCCACACTAGTAATGTGCAATCTGAGGAGGAAGTCAGAAAAAAAAAATTCCATTTACAATAGTGACCAAAAGAATCATATATTTAGTATCAAACTTAACCAAGGACATAAAGCACTTGTCTTCAGAAAGCTACAATGCATTGTTAAAAGAAATTTTAAAAGACCTAAATAAATGGAAGAACGTTATTCACAATTGTCAAAAGATGGAAACAACCCAAGTATCCATTAACCAATGAATGGATAAACAAATGTAGTACATTTGATGGAATACTATGCTACTGTAAGAAGAAATGAAATCGGGACACACTTGATAACACAGATGAACCCTGAAGGTATTATGTTAAGTGAAATAAGCCAGACACAAACGGACAAATCATGCATGATCTCACTAACATGAACTAAATATGAAGAATAAACACAAGTAGTTAAAACTGGAGTATAGGTTTTTAGAAGATAAGAGAAGGGCAGAGAAGATGTGCTGATGCTAAATGTATGTGGAAGTTTTAATTAATTTGACTGTAAAAGTGTGGAAATGGATAGAGTTGATGATAACACATTATAGTTAGTACAATTAACACAGCTGGTCTATAGGTGGGATTGTGGTTGAAAAGGGCAGTCTAGGGATGTAAATGTCAATTGAAAGAAAGCTAGAGAATAATCTAGGGACTGAGTAACAGTGAACCCAGAAGGGAATGAGAATTATAGTTAATAGTACAAATACAAGAATGTCCTCTTATGAACTAGAACAAATGTACATCACTATTGCAAGGTGATAAAAATGTGGAGAAGCATGGGAAAAATACAATTAATGTAACCTATGGACTATAGTTAACAGCAATACTGTAATATTCTTGCATCAATGCCAAAGATGTACTGTGTTAATAATAGGGGACTATGGCGAAAATATAACAAATGTACACTATAGACCATAGTTAGTGGTAATCATCTGATGATATTATGTCATAATCTGTAACAAATATTCCACAACAATGTAGTGTTTTGGTGGGGGGGTGTTAAATGGGAATTCCACACATGTTCATAATTGTTTTGTAAGTTCACAACCTCTCTAATAAAATATTTTTTTAAGTTAAATAAACATTTTTAGACAAATAAAAGTGAAGGAATTTTTCCTTGAATAACTGCACTGCAAGATATGTTAAAGAAAATTCTTTAGGCTGAAATAAAATGATACTAGATTGAAACTTGGATTGTCACAATGGAATGAAGAATGTTAGAAATGGATTTGGCACCACTGGCTCAATTTACAGAATAGCCAGGTAATGAGGGATAGCCTTGAAAAGATTAAGATTCACTGTGCCCATTTGCAGCAATTTGGATCTCCTGCTTCATCCACCATGCATCCAGCACATACCAAACAGACAGGTGCAAGATTCTCCTCCAGAAAAAGCAGTGCAAATATGGGATAAAGAAATATATAGCCCACAAGCCATCCACCTGTTTATCTATGTAGAGAATTCAAAATAATTAATATGTGAATATTTAACCTATGTATAAGCTTTAGAATTAATAAGTGAGTTTTTCAAGTTCCCTGAATCATAATGACAATATACAAAAATCAAATGCATCTTTATAGATCAGGAACAAATTTAGAATATGAAATTTTAAAACAATATCACTGTAATAATGAAAATGTTTTAGTGATGATTGAGGTGATGAATGCACAGCTATGTGATTATACCAAATACCATTGATTATGCACCTTGGATAAACGGTATGATTTTTAAACATGTATCAATAAAACTAATTTGATGAAAAAAAAACCAGTATTGTTGAAAGTATTATAAAAAATAAATTTTAGGGAAGCAGACTTGGCTCAACGGTTAGAGTGTCAGTCTACCACATGGGAGGTCCACGGTTCAAATCCCAGGCCTCCTTGACCTGTGTGGAGCTGGCCCATGTGCAGTGCTGATGCGCGCGAATGCCGTGCCACACAGGGGTGTCCCCCACATAGGGGAGCCCCACGCACAAGGAGTGCGCCCCATAAGGAGAGCCGCCCAGTGCAAAAGAAAGTGCAGCCTGCCTAAGAATGGCGCTGCCCACACAGAGAACTGACACAACAAGATGATGCAACAAAAAGAAACACAAATTCCCATGCCGCTGACAACAACAGAAGCGGACAAAGAAGATAATGCAGCAAATAGACACAGAGAACAGACAAATGGGGTGGGGAGAAGGGGAGAGAAATAAATAAATAAATGTTAAAAAATTAAATAAATAAATAAATTTTAGGGAAGGGGACTTGGCCCAGTGGTTAGGGCGTCCATCTACCACACGGGAGGTCCATGGTTCAAACCCCCAGCCTCCTTGACCTGTGTGGAGCTGGCCCATGCGCAGTGCTGAGGCTCGCAGGAGTGCCCTGCCAGGCAGGGGTGTCCCCCACGTAGGGGAACCCCACGTGCAGGGAGTGCACACCATAAGGAGAGCCGCCCAGTGTGAAAGAAAGTGCAGCTTGCCTAAGAATGGCGTTGCACACACCGAGAGCTGACACAGCAAGATGATGCAACAAAAAGAAACACGGATTCCCGTGCTGCTGACAACAACAGAAGTGGACAAAAGAACACGCAGCAAATAGACACAGAGAACAGACAACTGGGGCAGGCGGGGGGAAGGGGAGGGGGTAGAGAAATAAATAAATAAATAAATCTTTATAAATAAATAAATAAATAAATTTTATGCAAGTAAATCATTTAAAATATGCATAGGACCTCTACACAGAATACTACAAAATATCATTTGGGAAATATAGAAGACTTAAATAAATCACAACTTAGAATACTCTATATTATAAATATAAAATTTTTCCAAAACCAATTTATAGAATCCATGCAATGCCAATCTTGAATTTTTTTTTTTTGTAGGAATTGAGGAGCTGATTCTAAAACATGAATAGAAAAAATTCCAAAATAGCCAATACTGCAATACTGTCTTAGAATAGAACAACAAGGTAAGATGAGTTTCTTTACAGGACAGAAAGACTGTTTAAAGGTACAATAAATTAAGACAGTATGGATTTATTCTTCTGTTTAGAAGAGAGTATCTAGAATAGACCTAAACGTATATGAATAATTAATTTACCACAAGAGTAGGGTAATCAACCATTCCCAATTTTCCTGAGACTGAGTGTGTTCTCAGGATGCAGAACTTTCAGAGCTAAAACCAAGAAAGTGCTTGGTAAATTGGGATGAGTCTGTCACCCTAGACAAAGGTGGCATTTCAGTGAAATGTGGAAAGGATGGTCTTTTCAATAAATGATAGAGAGACAATTGGATACCCCATGTTAAAGGAAAAAAAACAATAACAGAAACTTAGTCCTTAACTCACAGTACGTATAAAAATATATTTAAAAATATATTTCAGATGAGTTGTAATTCAAAATTGAAATGCAAAACAATACTTCTAAAAGATTATGTAGATGATATCTGTAACTCTTAGAAGTGAATATATTAAAAAACTGATGAAATTCAACAAAAAAGAGAGACAATCATTAGAAGTATGAGCAAAAGACTTGAGCAGACTCTTCAAGACATCCATATTTCTGACAAACATACAAAAAGGTTAGCTTCCCTAATCATGAAGAAATACAAATAAAATCGTGATGCCCCATTACATGCTCCTAGAATGAAAAAACAAAAAGACTGACAGTGTCAAAAATTGGTAAGAATGTAGAAAGTCAATTATTTTTAGAAGTATAAGTTGATAAAACTTCTTTGGAAAGCTATTTGGCAATATCATACATGTTAATTATGAAGATTCTCTTTATAAAGACCACAATTATTCGCTCATTGTTCTTCAAACTGAAGTCCCCAATAACAAGTGTTGTTACCTAACACTGGGGTTGCCTGGAAAATGGACATATGGATTATTGCTTGATCTCTTGCACCACCTCAGCTCCCTGGTCTGCTGCATCTCTTATTGTCTCTTTTTTGTTGCGTCATTTTGCTGCGCCAGCTCTCTGCTTGGGCGAGCTCACCACGTGGGCCAGCACTCCTGCGCAGCCCAGCCCTCCACATGGGCCAGCTTACTGTGCAGGCCAGTTTGCCACACAGGCCAGATTGCCTTCACCAGGAGGCCCCGGGAATTGAATCCTGGATCTCCTATATAGTAGACAGGAGCCCATCACTTGAGCCACATCCACTTCCCCATAATAGCTTTCTAAAAAAGTATATTTAACACAATCTTTATTAGGTGCTAAGCAAGTGACGTCAATCCACTGTTAATTCTGTGTATCTGTGTATTTGGGAAAATGACTGCCTTGCAACTATGTTGCATTCCCTCTGAGGAAATGCCTTTTTCATCTTTGCCTCCCAATGTCTATCATAACACCTAACACCTAACAGATGGATGTGGAAATGAACTGAACACAGGTTGTATTAGGCAGGGTCCTTTTTTGGAGGTCAAAATTATCAGAGTCTTAAAGGAGTTAATGGACAAAAATGGTCAAGAAATGTCTGGACAGTGTGTCAAGAAAAACATGGGTTAGGGTAAGTGAAGAGAAGTACCTTACACTTTGGGGGATGTCTGCCTAACCTGAATTCCTGACTTTCCATTTCCTGAATCTATTCCTTATTCACCTTCCTGATCTTATTGCTCCTGGGTCCCTTGGGATATCTCTTCAGACATGGAATTAATTCTCTTGATTTGCTTTAGCCAGCTCACATAGATTAGATAAAAAGGAGCACTGACTATAATACAGCATTTCTGTGGGTGTCCAGCATGAGTGAGGGGTGAGGGCAGTCTAGGCTGTTGAAGCCATGTATAGTTTCTATTCGCCATTGCCACTTTGTTCACAAACATGTTCTTGGCTGCCCTGGGAAAGGAATGATCATAACTAACAGGTGGGATCATCTTGTCCACCTAATAAGAATATTTTAAGAAGTCAGAGCCTTTTGTGAACACTTGTATGAGAAATACATTTTTAGATTATGAACCCATTTTGAGAGCTCTGTCTTCATAGTCCTTTCTAAACCTTTATCAACAATCCTCTAATTTCTCTCCTTCCAAGTCCATGGATAAGTGTGTATATCCTAAGTTCTGTCCATCTTTCCTTTTAGGCAAAGTATACCATATGTACTGCACAAAATTCCACCCAGTGGGTAGATTTCCTTTTCCATTTTCTTTTAAGGCCACCATTAGACTTATCAGTTATGGCCAAGAAAGTAGGGTCATGCAACAGAAGCAAAGCTGTCAGGGGTCCATCTTCGTGAAGTAGACCTGGCTATTCTAGTACATGCAGAGACTTTAAGACAATAGAAAAAGATACCTCCCTCTGGACCAAAGAGAAAGCAAATACTTCTTGTTTTGTTTTGATGAAGCTCTACACCAGCAGGGATGATGGAGAGCCAGGGCTGGATTTCGTGGGGGTGGGGGGGAGAATTTCAGGGTGCTTTTTAGAACAAGCTGTACATGATGTACATCACTGTCCAAATGGACAGTTCTCAAAGATAATAAGATATCCCAAAAGAACAGATGAAGAGACATCTGTCACAGTGACTTGGTATCTTTCATAACATTCATTGTCCATTTCCAATTCACTTCTCATAGCTGCTGTTGCCCACTGCATTGTAAAAATAGGATGATTCACTTCTGACATAGTGGCTATAGTGTGGCCAAAGTGTGTAAGTATTGTTCATTCCACCAACAGCCTCCTCTGCTGACATGAAAAATGAAGAATATGTACTGAACAGAGGGATAGCTAGAGGGCATCCCTCACTAGTAATCCTGATCCTGTAATTCCCTTTCCTGATGTCTTGGTGTTGGGAAGACAGTGACTCAGGGGGAAGGGAATGGAAAGAAGAGTGAAGAGAATAAACATTTATGCAGTTCCAACTGAACACCAACATTGAGTTACTAACCATTGCCAGGCCCATCCAGAGTTCACGCTAAAGAACATACCCTCATGCCTTCCACTGTACTACCCAATTCTCTTCCTGCCTTCCACTGAACCACCTCGGGAATGGACTGAGGGATACCGGACTCAAGGACAACCAATTCATAGACCAGCCAACAGGCCATGACTTCTTTCCTTGTTCTAAAAGATGAATTTGGCTGATCACTAATCCCTTTCATAAAATAAAACCAAGAGGTTAGAGAGAGGGTAGTGGTGATGTATGCTGGGGAATAGAACGGCCATTTGAGTAATCTGTAGGAAAAGGAACTGGTTGACAGAGAAGAATCGAGCAGGTTTAGAAAGAGGCAGAGAAAGCACAAGAGAAGGAGAGATTCACAGAATGGCTAATCCATAGAGGCACATCAGGTCCTCTCCTCCCTGGTTCAGTATTTCCTTGCTTCCCATATATTTGATTCTCTAATAAATCTTTATTTTCCCAAAAGTCATTTGAATGAGGTTCTTATCCTTGCAATCAAGAGAACCCCAAATAAAACTTTCAGCTAGGTATTCTGCACTTTTTTATCTTATCAATACTCACAATAACTCTAACAGATTATTATTCCTATTTTACACAGGATGTAATTGACACTAAAAGAGATAAAGTAAGTTGGCTAAATTCAGACAGCTTCTTTGACAACTGGCAATGAAAAAACAAAACAAAAACCCTGAGGCATACACATATACAGAATCTCCATAGAAAACCGCTCTGCCCCACTCTCCCCACAAACCCTCTCCCGCAAGTTGAATAAGTGGAGCTGCCAATGTCCTTTGGCACAGACACAGGGCTCACTGGTCAAACTATTATTATATACTTCCCTTCTGTGTCTTAAACTCTCTTGCAAAGCAAGATTAGAAGAAGTCCATTTTAATGAAATTTTATCTTAATACAAAGACTGAGTTTTCTCATGGGTTTTCTCAGGTCATCTATTCCAAATGATGACCCTCCTACTATATGTAACAAATCTAAGATTGGCCTTCCATAAAATCAGTGCTTGCATTGGAGACACTTGTAAGTCTGCTCCGGGTAAAGCAATTGCTATAAAACACAGTCACACATAATGGAAAGAGAACAGGTGCCTTTTCGTTATGACATCTTAATAGTATCTCTATGCTAAACAGAGAACATGGACAGGAGAAAATTTACCTTAGCAAGATAACACATTTGTGCAAATCAGACAGAGTCATAAAGCCAAAAAAGATTGGGATACTTTCATTCTTGAAAGTTATTTTGAGTCCAGAGTATGCTCCTAATAGCATTCACTGATAACTCTGATTTTTTACATTTTCATTTCTCTATTTTCCTTAACTTTGCAATAAAATCTCTGAAAAGAGATCCCCTTTGGCACAGTCTGTGATTCCCAAAATGGGTAGCAAATAATTAAAGAAATTTATATTAGAACTTGTAAGGCTGCAGTACGTGGGAATGGCAGAATAATGCGTAAAAATCTCAATCTGAGGAAAGCAGACACTAATTTTTTAACTGAATTAAACAAAAATATTTGATTCAATTATGCCTTCATCTATTTAATTATAAGGCAGAGCCAAAATCCACTGGAAAATATTATTTTGTTTAGTAATTTTAGTATCTTTAAATTCCTGTGGGGTTTTCTGCACATTTATTTAATTTTTGGACTTTTTGACCATTAGAAGGATGCATTTTTGTGACCTCTGTTTAAGTTGGCTGGCTCTTCTGCCCATGACTTTTTGGAATAGGTTCATTACTTTCTTCAGTGTGAAAAACCTGGAAAGAAAACCATTCCTGGGGTCTTTCTGAAAGAAGGAGACAACATTGCGTGAGACCAGTTTTAGATTCGATCTTTCCATGAGAATGGAAAGACCAGGGTTTCTTAGGGACTAGTCGTCTTAATGAGAAGAAAGGGTGAGGGTGGGAAAGAAAAAAGAATAAAGAGGAAAAAAGAAAGGAACAAGCAGGGGTAGCAGGTTCAAGGACCATTGCTGGGTTTTCACTATTTTATTTTTTTCTCATTCAAATATCAAAAACATTTATTTACCATTTATAATATTTTAGGTATATATTGGGACTACAAGGTGAATAAGACACTAATTTCACTTTTGAGAAACTCACAGTCAAGTTCAGGAATTTATTTATGTAATATCCCCCTTCAGGAGAATATATTCAATTATTACAACACAAAAATTTATCTCATAGTTAAAAGTGCAATTTTATGTAGAATATTATTTAATAGTTTTAATATATACTTTTCAACAATTGATAATTTAATGACTGATAAAGGCCTCTAGTCCCCTGAGGACTTTCTCCTTCACTAGTTCTGCATAATGCAAAATATAAATATCTTGTATCATACCAATGTTATAAACCTAAGCTGGTCGACACTAAAACTCAGGTGATTACTCTTTCTTTAGGTAGTTGCAAATGCTGAGGGAGCATTTCCTTCTGCAGCTACAGAAGGAAAAAAAAAAGTCCCCATCAAAAGGATGTTGGAAGATTGGCAGTCGGGCAGCATGGTCTCTTCTCCTGTGAAAGGTGTTAAGAAGAGAAGCTGGAGTGCTGAATCCTGGGGGAGTAAGACTTGCTTGCAAAGGAAGGGAGGCCCTCTCTGGACTTCAGAGTCCTGCATTCTCTCCTTCCCATTCCCTCTCTCCCACCTGGTCTCCTGGCTTCCCCTTCCTGCAAAGGTCTAGCAGACTGTCACTTAAATCAAAGTAACTTTTAATTAAAGATCCCCATGGGGGTGTGATGGGTCTATTCTTTGTATCACTGAACGATATTCCATTATATGGATGAATCGTGGTTTGTTCATCCATTTGTCTCTTGAGGGACATCTTGGCTACTTTCAGTTTTGGGTAAGTATAAATAAAGATGCTATAAATAAACAAACAAAAAATCTCCATGGGTTTGATCTTCATAGAAACCTACAATTCTGAAATGAAGGAGAAGGGAGACAATGGCAGGATTGTCTAGTTTTCTTAATTTTTTAAATGTCAATTTTAGGATACTCCAGGATCCCAAAACAAAATGCTCACTGAAATCTATTAAGGGAATCATATGCATTCTACTTTAAACCTTTATTTAAGCAGTCCTCTCAGTATCCATCTGGAAAATGAAATTGCTTGAGTGGTCAAAATCAAGAAATAATTTTTCAAAACCTAAGAAACATAAGATATGAGACCAATAATATTTTTCTGTTCTGGCTGGGTAAATAATACTCCCAAAGTAAAACTTTCCCCCCAGCATTGGGGAAAGATATAGATTATTCAATAAATTATATTTTATATACTACCATTTGGGATATAGGACTATAATGTTTTGCAAATATATTTAGAATATCTCTGGAGGGATATACAATAAACTATAAGGATTAGTGATTCCAGGGAGAGAACTGGAGACTAGAAATAGAAGTGACACCTATTCTTTACAGTCTCGTGGTGGTTTGGAGCTGTATGTATCCCAGAAAAAAATATGTTTTTAAATTTAATCCATTCCTGTGGGTATGAATCCACTCTAAGTAGAACCTTTTGATGATGTTACTTCAGTTAAGAGGCAGCTCAGCCCTATCAGGATGGGTCTGAATCCTATTATTGGAGTCCTTTATAAGCAGAATGAGATTCAGACAAAGAGAGAAAAGTCACAGCAAGAAGCTGAAGGTCAATGGAAACTGGAAGAGAAGGAAGAGCTGGAGAGGCCGCTGTGTGACAGAAGAGCCCAGGATCAAGGATCACCGGCAGCCAGCCCCAGGACAAAAGTCTTCAGGAAGAAAGGATCGCCTTGATGCAGCCTTGATTTGGACTTGTTCCTACCCTCAAAACCATGAACTAATAAATTCCCATTGTTTAAGTTGACCCATTGCCTGTTATTTGCCGGAGCAGCCAAGGAAACTAAAACAACTGTGTTTCTCTGTAGCTTTTTGTGGTAATTTGAGACTGGATGTACCCCCCAGAAAATCATGTTCTTAAAACTGGCCCATTCCTGTAGGAGTGAACCTACTGTAGGTGGGAACTTTTGATTAGCTAACTTCAATAAGGTGTGGCCCAGGGTAGATCTTAATTCTCTTACCAGACTCCTTTACAAATAGGATAAATCCAGATGAAGAGAGAGAAAGCCAGAGGAAGCCAGAAGGTGAAGCAATGAAACCCAGGAGAGAAGGAAGAGAACAGCTGATTCCGCCATATGCCTTGCCATACGACAGAGGAGTCCCAGATCACCAGCAGCCAGCCTTTGACAAGAAAGTATGGCCTGACGATGCCTTGATTTAGGCATTTTCATGGCCTCAGAACTTTGAGCTTTTAAGCTAATAAACCCCCATTGTAAAAGCCAATCTAATTCTGGTATATTGCATTTCAGTAGTTCAGCAAAGTAAAACATTTTTGAATTTTGCATCATGTACATGTAATTCTATTTATAAAATTTGTTCCCAAAAGTCACCATATACCTAACTAGACATAAATAAACTCAGATTATTGGTTTAATCAATAGTGCCTCTTCACTCTCGGACTTTTGTTTATACCCTTTTTAAAGCACCTCTCTTTATGGAGGTCCTAAGTGTATTACTATAGAGGTGATTCCGCTCTCTTACCTTTATGTTATGGGAAGATCTGAGAGGATAGATACTCCAAGAGCCAAGGCATGAACTAGCAAAAAGGTAGAACTAGGCTGTGACAGCAGCAGCAATTTAAAAAAAAAAAAAAAAAGATGAAAGGAAGGAGATTGGTTTTGCTGTTTCTAAGTCATCTGACCTCATGAACCTCTAAATTTTGATCTCTTTAAGTGCTTTATCATTCTTTCATGGTCTAAAAGAATACCTTATCTCTAGACATTTGATTCTCATGGGAGAGGATATGGATACCCACATCTGAATAAAAGAACTAAGCAAAGAAGATCTTGCTAATAGGGAAGCCGATGTGGCTCAAGTGATAGGGCTTCCACCTACCATATGTAAGGACCTAGGTTCGATCCCTGGAGCCTTCTGGTGAAAAAGAAGAGAAAGCATGCCTGCACAATGAGCCAGTGCCCGTGTGGTGAGCTGAGTGCACACATGGCAAGAGTGCCCACACAGTGAGCCACTGCCCATGAAATGAGTCATGCAGCAAGATGATGACACAACAAAAGAGAGATGAAGAGGAAAGTCAAGGTGAAGCACAGCAGAAACAAGGAACTGAGGTGACACTGCTAACAGGGAACCTCTCTCCACATCAGAGGTCCCCAGGATTGGATCAAACCCTGGTGAATCCTAGAGGAGAAAAAATGAGAAGACCAAAAAGAGAAATAGATACAGACAATTACACGGCAAGTGGATACAGCAGGATGGGGGGAGGGGAGGAATAAACTGAGTAAATAAATAAATCTAAAAAAAAAGATTTTGCTAATATATCTCACTAATATACAATCCAGTGAGGACTGTATATTTCCTACTGTAGTATATATAACATATATACTATATATATATATATAATCCAAAGATATAAAAAAGAAGACAAAATGTATAATGAACCTTCAAATGCTCATCACTCACTTCTCCTTACCCCTAGAAGAATTCTGAAGCAATCTCAGGCATCTTGTCATTTCATGCCAAAATATTTCCATTTGTATCATTAAAACATAAGAATTCTATTTAGAATAAACTATATGGTTATGCCTGTAACAATACACAGATTCATCTGTCTTTTTTTTTTTTATTTTTTAAAACGTTATTTTATAACTATGTAAAACACATACATGGTTCCAAAATCAATACTACAAAACATAGCTTATTCAAGAAAAACCAACCTCTATCTCTTTATTCATCCTATTGCTTTCCCCATTAATCAGTATGATGTTTAATTTTATAATTTATCCTTCTTTTTTAAAAAAGGCAAATATAGTGTGTGTGTGTACATATCTGTCCCTTAGAAAAACATGCAATTTTTAAGTGGTTTTCCTGAGATATATTCACAAACAGTACAATCCACTAAAGTGTACAATCAATCACTTTTATTATAATCACAGTGCTGTACATTCATCAGTACAAAAAAGCTCCACACCCCTTGGCAGTCATCTCTCATTTCTTCCACCCTTCCCCAGCCCTAAATAACCACTAATCTAATTCCATCTTTATAAATTGATTTATATTTACATTTAGGGTTTATAAAAGATGTAGTACTTTGTGTCTGGTTTCTTTCACTCAGCATTTTTTTTTGGCCTGATATTAACATCTTGTAGCATTAACATACATTTATTCAGTTTCAAAGAAAAGCAGTCTTATATATGTAATATTACCCATATTCATATTCCACATGAGGTTTTACTACGTTAGACAGTCCCATGTTACATTTTTAAACTTTCCTTCTAGCAATATTCATTACCTTAGATTTTCTCTCAACCACTGTCATACACATATAATAGCCCTGCTAATTACAAACACTATGACGTGCTTTCATCTTTTCTATTCAGTTCCAAAGATGAACAAACAACCTTTTTACCAGTTCTGCACAGGTTACCCCTGAGCTTTCCATTCTCTGACTTAATTCTATTTTCTGGTGACCTACATTCTAGTTAATAACTCCACAAGTTTGTACAATATATTTAGTTCATAATAGTGCAGTCAAACAGTATTTGTCCTTTTGCCTCACTCCATATAATGTCCTCCAGGTTGGTCCATGTTGTCACATGCTTCAGACTTCATTTCTTCTTATAGCTGCATAATATTCCATTATAAGTATACACCACAGTTTGTCCATTCATTGGTTAATGAGCACCTGAGTTGTTACCATCTTTTGGCAATTTTGAATAACACTGCTATGAACATCAGTGTACAGCTATCTGTTCATGTCACTGCTCTCAGTTCTTCTGGGTATATACCTCATAGTGGTGTTGTCAGGTCACATGGCAAATCTACATTCAACTTCTTAAGGAACTACCAAACAGTCCTCCACAGTGGCTGTGCCATTCTACATTCCCGTCAACAGAAAATCAGCATTCCTATCTCTCCACATACTCTCCAACACTTGCAGTTTCTTAGCTTTTTAATAGTGGCCATTCTAATAGGGGTGAAATGATATCTCACTGTAGCTTTGATTTGCATTTCCCTGGTAGCTGGTGATGCTGAACAATTTTTCATGTGTTTTTTCACCATTTGTATTTCTTCTTTGGACAAATGTGTATTCAATTCTTTGGCCCATTTTTTAAGTGGGTCTTTTGTCTTTTTATTGTTGAGTTGTAGCATCTCTTTATGTACCAAAGATATTAAATGCTTATCAGATATGTGATTTCCAAATAGTTTCTCCCGCTGAGTCAGCTGCCTTATCACCCTTTTGCATTTGAAGTCCACCTTTGAGGTGCAAAATGTTTAATTTTGAGGAAGTCTCATTTATCTATTTTTTCTTTTGTTGCTTGTGCTTGGGGTGTAAAATACAAGAAACCACCACTAATCATAAGATCTTGAAGATGTTTCCCTACATTTTCTTCTAGTAGTTTTACGGTCCTGGCTTTTATATTTAGGTCCTTGATGCATTTTGAGTTGATTCTTGTATAGGGAATGAGATAAAGGTCCTCTTTCATTCTTTTGGTTATGGATATCCAGTTCACCCAGCACCATTTGTTGAAAAGACTGCTTTGTCTGCTTTGGTAATGTGGACTTGGTAGTTTTGTTATAAACCAATTGGCCATGGAATTTAGGGTTTATTTCTGGACTCTCAATTCCAGTGATCAATGTGTCTTTCTTTATGCTAATACCATGCTGTTTTGACCACTGTAGCTTTGTAATATGTTTCAAGTTTAGACAGTGAAAGCCTCTCACATCACTCTTCTTTCTTAGGATGCTTTTGAATATACAGGGGCACTTTCCCTTCCAAATAAATTTGGTAATTGCCTTTTCTATTTCTGTAAAGTAGGAAGTTAGGATTTTGATTGATATTACACTGACTCTATAAATCTGTTTGGGTAGGATTGACATCTTCATGATATTTAGTCTTCCAGCCCAGAACCTGGAATATCTTTCCATTTGTTCAGATCTTTTTTTAATTCTTTTAGCATTTTCTGTATTTTTCTAAATATAGGTCCTGTGCATGTTTGGTTAAATTGGTTGCAAGGTATTTGAGTCTTTTTGTTGATATTATAAATGGAATTTTTCCCACTTTTCTCCTCAGATTGCTCAGTACTAGTGTATAGAAACATTGTTGATTTTTGCTTGTTGATCTTGTATTCTACCACTGTTGAA
Organism: Dasypus novemcinctus; assembly: GCF_030445035.2. Taxonomy (NCBI): domain Eukaryota; kingdom Metazoa; phylum Chordata; class Mammalia; order Cingulata; family Dasypodidae; genus Dasypus; species Dasypus novemcinctus. The sequence goes on along the minus strand of NC_080673.1, from coordinate 50,467,013 downwards.
CTCATTTATTAGCTCAAGTAACTTTGCTATAGACATTTCAGAATTTTCTAAATAGAGGAGGATGTCATCCATGAATTGTGAGAGCTTTACTTTCTCTTGTCTATTTGAATGCCTTTTTTTTTCTTGCCTAATTGCTCGAGTTAGAATTTCTAGGACAATATTTAATAACAGTGGTGACAGTGGTCATCCTCGTCTTGTTCCGTATCTTAGAGGGAAAACTTTCAACCTTTCCCTGTTGAGTACCGTGTTGGCTGTGGGTTTTTCATATATGCCCTTTATCATATTGAGGAACTTTCTATCAATTCCTATCTTTTTAAGTGTTTTCATCAAGAAAGGATGCTGGATTTTGTCATATGACTTTTCTGCATCAATCGTGTTGACCATCTGTTTTTTTTTTTTCTTCAATTTGTTAATGTGCTGGATACCCTAATTGCTTTTCTTACATTGAACCACTGTTGCACACCAGGAATAAATCCTACTTGGTCATGGTGTATAAGTCTTTCAATATGCTGTTGGATTCTATTTGCAAGTATTTTTGTGGAGAATTTTTGTATCTATATTCATTAGAGAGATTATTTGTAATTTTCTTTTCTTATAATATTTTCATCTCGTTTTGGTATTAAGGTGATGTTGACTTCATAAAATAGTGTGGGTAATTTTCCCTCCTCTTCAATTTTTTTTGGAAGAGTTTAAGCAGGATTGGTGTTGATTCTTCTCAGAATGCTTGGTAGAATTCACCTGTGAAGCCATCTGGTTGGGACTTCTCTTTGTTGGGAGATTTTTTTTTTAAAGACTTATTTATTTATTTCTCTCCCCTTCCCACCTACCCCTGTTGCTGCTCTCTGTGTCCATTCACTGTGTGTTCTTCTGTGCCCGCTTGTATTCTTGTCAGTGGCACTGGGAAACTGCATCTATTTTTTGCTGCATCATCTTGCTGCAACAGCTTTTTGTGTGCACAGTGCCACTCCTGGGCAGGCTGCACTTTTTTCACACGGGGCGGCTCTCCTTATGGCGCACACTACTTGAGCGTGGGGCACCCCTATGCAGGGGACACCCTTGCGTGGCATGGCACTCCTTGCGCACATCAGCACTGCATGCGGGCCAGCACACCACAGAGGTCAGGAGGCCCTGAGTTTGAACCTTGAAACTCCCATGTGGTAGGCAGACACTCTATCAGTTGAGTCAAATCTGCTTTGTTGGGAGATTTTCGATGACTGGTTCACTCTCTTTAAAAGTGATAGGTTAGAGAAGCAGACTTGGCCCGGTGGTTAGGGCGTCCATCTACCACATGAGAAGTCCGAGGTTCAAACCCGGGGACTCCTTGACCTGTGAGGAGCTGACCCACGTGCAGTGCTGATGCGCGCAAGGAGTGCCCTGCCACGCAGGGGTGTCCCCTGCGTAGGGGAGCCCCACGGCAAGGAGTGCGCCCTGTAAAGAGAGTCGCCCAGCATGAAAGAAAGTGCGGCCTGCCCAGGAATGGCGCCGCACACATGAAGGGCTGACACACAAGATGATGCAACAAAAAGAGACACAGATTCCCGTGCTGCTGACAACAGAAGCGGACAAAGAAGACGACGCAGCAAATAGACAGAGAACAGACAATCGAGGTGGGGGGGGGGGGGAGAAGGGGAGAGAAATAAATAAATAAATCTTTTTAAAAATTAATAAATAAAAAGTAAAAGTGATAGGTTAGCTTTTTTCGAGGAAAACGTGGTCACCATAGCAGCCGCCTTTCGGCTCCCTGGTCCTCCTGACTCACCACTGTTCATCCTCGCCGAGGAACAAGTTGGTCAGGAAGCCTCACCACAGCCATGGCTTTTAAGGACACTGGTAAGACCCCCGTGGAACCAGAGGCGGCTATTCACCATATTAGGATCACCCTGACCAGCCGCAACGTGAAGTCTCTGGAGAAGGTTTGTGCTGACTTGATTAGAGGCGCTAAGGAAAAGAACCTCAAAATGAAGGGACCGGTTCAGATGCCTACCAAGACTCTAAGAATCACTACAAGGAAAACGCCTTGTGGTGAAGGTTCAAAGACTTGGGATCGTTTCCAGATGAGGATCCATAAGCGACTCATTGACTTGCACAGTCCTTCTGAGATTGTTAAGCAGATTACTTCCATCGGTATTGAGCCAGGAGTATAGGTTGAAGTCACCATTGCAGAAGTCCGTTATTTTAATAAATATTGTCAGTTGCTTAAAAAAAAAAAAAGTGATAGGTTTGTTGAGTTCCTTCATTTCTTAAGGATTTATTTATTTATTCCCCAGTCCACCCATTGTTTTCATGCTCACTGTCTGCTTTCTGTGTCCATTCTTCTTTATTTGCTTTCTTTTCTTTAGAGGGCACCAGGACCTGATCCTGGGACCTTCTGGAGTACGAGAGAGGCACTCAATTTCTTGCACCACTTTGGCTCCCTGGTCTGCTGCATCTCTTATTGTCTCTCCTGTGTCTCTTCTTGTTGTGTCATCTTGCTATGTCAGCACTTCACATGGGCAAGCTCACTGCACAGGCCATCTTGCCTTCACCAGGAGGCCCCAGTAATCGAACCCTGGACCTCCTATGTGGCAGACAGGAGTCCAATCACTTGAGCCACATCCTCTTCCCAGAGTTCCTGTATTTCTTGTAGTCAGTGTAGGTTGTTTGTGCATTTCTAGGAATTTGTCCACTTCATCAAGTTTTTCTAATTTGTTGTCATAGAATTTCTCATAATGCCTCTTATGATCCTATTTATTTCTGTGGGGACAGTCATATTCCCCCTTACATTTCTAATTTTATTTATTTGTGTCTTCTTTCTCTTCATTTTTCTAGCTAAGGGTGTGTCGCTTTTATTGATCTTTTCAAAGAATCATCTTTTGGTTTTGTTGATTTTCTCTATTTTTTTTTTCTCAATTTCATTTATTTCTGCTCTAATCTATTATTTCTTTCCTTCTGCTTGTTTTGGGAATCATTTGCTCTTCCTTTTCTAGCTTCTCCAGTTGTTCAGTTAGATCTTTGATTTTAGCTCTTTTTTCTTTTTTAATATAGGTGTTTATGGCTATAAATTTCCCTCACAGTGCCGCCTTTGATGTATCCTGTAAGTTTTGTTAAGTTGTGTTCCCACTTTCATTTGTCTCATTAAATGTACTAACTTCTCTTACAGTTTCTTCTTTGACCCACTAATTGTTTAAGAGTTTGTTTTTTACCTTCCATATATTTGCAAATTTTCCCCTTTCCAGCCTATTATGGATTTCCAGCTTCATTCCATTGTGACTAGAGAAGGTGCTTTGTATAATTTCTATTTTTTTATATTTATTGAAACCTGCTTTTTCATCCAACATATGGTCTATCCTGGAGAAAGACCCATGAGCTCTTGAGAAGAAAGTATAATGCACTGATATGGCATTCAACATTCCGTATGTGTCCATCATTTCCAGATCACTTATCATATTGTTCAAGTTCTCTGTTTCCTTGTTGATCTTCTGTCTAGTTGTTCTATATAATGATGTGAGTGGTTTGTTGAAGTCTCCAACTATTATTGTAGCAATGTCTATTTCTCCTTTCAGTTTTGCCAGAGTTTGTCCCATATATTTTGGTGCACTCTTCTTACGTACATAGATATTTATGACTGTTATTTCTTCCTGGTGGATTGTCCCTTTTATTAATATATGTCTTGGCCTTCTGTATCTCTTACAACATTTTTGCATTTAAAATATGATTTGTCTGATATTACTATAGCTACCCCTGCTCTTTTTTTTTTTTTTTTTTTTTTTTAAATTAATTTTTTTTTATTGACTTTGTAATAATGTTACATTAAAAATATATATGTGAGGTCCCATTCATCCCCACCCCCCCCCCACCCCCCCTCTCCCCCCCCAACAACACTCGTTTCCATCATCATGACACATCCATTGGATTTGGTAAGTACATCTTTGGGCACCTCTGCACCTTATAGACAATGGTCCACATCATGGCCCCCACTCTCCTCCATTCCATCCAGTGGGCCCTGTGAGGATCCACGATGTCCGGTGATCACCCCCGAGGCGCCATCCAGGGCAGCTCCACGTCCCAAATACGCCCCCACCTCTCATCTCTTCCTGCCCTTCCCCATACCCATCGTCCACCATGTCCACTTTTCCCAATCCAATGCCACCTCTTCTATGTGGACATTGGATTGGTTGTGTCCATTGCACCTCTATGTCAAGAGGAGGCTCAGATTCCACATGGATGCTGGATGCAGTCCTCCCATTTTCAGTTGTAATCACTCTAGGCTCCACGGTGTGGTGATTGTCCTTCTTCAACTCCATCTTAGCTGAGTGTGGTAAGTCCAATAAATCAGATTGTAGGTGCTGGAGTCTGTTGAGGCTCAGGACCTGGCTATCACATTGTCGGTCCAGAGATTCAAATCCCCTAAATATATCTTAAACCCCAACGTTAACTGCACCTCCGGCACATTAGCATGAAAGACTTATGAAGGGAGATCCCATCTGAGTCCAGATTCATCACACATACACACCATTTCCAAAGAGGGGCCATCTGCCCTGATAGTTAACCCCATCGGCCATGAACATAACTCTCATGGGTCTCTTTAGCCTTCAAAGGAACTATTATCTGGGGGTTGTATCTGCTTTATCTGTCTCTCTGACTCTGCTCAGTTGTGCATGAGGGCAATCCTTCTGCCAGCCTCCAGACTCTTTTTTAGAAACTCGTAGCCATATAAACTCATTTCTCCTTTCCATTTCCCCCTTACTTTAGGTCAAACAGCATTTTAAAGTCATGGTATTTTATGTAGACATGGATATTCTGCTGATCCGCATTGAACCTTCCGTATAAGGTCCTTTTCCAGTTGCATTATCAGTTGGTATTTGATAGTGGTCCCTCGTCGCCAGGGAGACTCATCCCCGGGTGTCATGTCCCACGCTGGAGGGAAGGCATTGCATTTACATGCTGAGTTTGGCTTCGAGACTGGCCACATTTGAGTAACATGAAGGCTGACAGGAGGAAATTCCCTGGCACAATGTTGCTCTAGGTCTTGTTCTTATTTTAGGTTTATCAGCTCACAAGCATAGTCATTAGCATCAGGGGCTCATCGTTGAACCCTCACTCCCTCCCGGTCCCCGCCGCTGTACCTGGGAGACTGTCGCTGCTCCCCTAGGGACCACGACAGAGCACCACTGGCCAGGAACCCAGTACCCCCCCTGCTGTGGTTTCCAATTGTTGCCACCATGAGTATATCCAATCATTACCATGCACCCTGGACATATGTTCTGTATAGCTCCCTGTCAGCCATATATCACCTGTCATTGGTATCCCATACCAGTATTCCTCCTTTGCCATTGTTGAAACACTCTGTGATCCAGAACTCCCCGAAATTTGAGGCCCAATATAATGTCATGGTCCCTTACTAGGGAATGGCATATTCCCTGCTCTTTTTTTATTACTATTTGTGTGAAATATCTTTTTTCGTCCTTTCACTTTCAGCTGGTTGATATCCCTGGGTTTAAGGTAGGTTTCTTGTAAGCAGTCTATGGATGGCTCATGTGTTCTTTTCCACTCTGTCAGCCTATGTCTTTTGATTGGAGAGTTTAATCCATTCACATTCAATGATATTGCTGTAAATGCATGATTTGCATCTACCATTTTATTCTTTGGTTTTCATATGTCATCTTAATTTTCATTTGTCCATTTACTCTTTTGGTTATCCTTTCTGCTTGTTTTTCCTTCTATACTCTCCTCCAAATCTCTTTCTCCTGTCTTTTTCTTTCGGGATATAAAGCTTCCTTTAATACTTCATGCAAAGGTGGGTTCTTTTTTGTTTTTTTGCAAATTATCTTAGTTTCTGTTTATTTGTGAATATTTTAAACTCATCTTCATATTTGAAGGACAATTTTTCCAGATAAAGAATTCCTGGTGGGCAAGTTTTCTCTTTCAGTATCCTAATTATATCCAACCACTCTCTTCTTGCCTCTGTGGTTTCTGATAAATATCTGCACAAAGTCTTACTGTTTCCTTGTATGTGATAGTTTGCTTCTCATTCTGAAAAGTATGTGTCTTGTAGTAGGTCTACTCAGATTTATTCTGATTGGGCTATACTGTGCTTCTTGGACATATAAATTCATTTCTTGCATGAGAGTTGGGAAGTTTTCAGCCTTTATTTCCTCAGATACTCTTTTTGCCCCTTTTCCCTTCTCTTCTTCTGAAACTCCCATGACACATATGTTATTGCAGTTTGTGTTATCATTCACCTCCCTGAACCCCTGCTCAATTTTTTCCATTCTTTTCTCTCTGTTCTTCTCTTTCTTCAATTTCAGCTGTTCTTTCATCTGTATCACTTTTTCTTTCTTTTATCATTTTAAGTCTGCTTTTGTATACCTCTAATGTGTTTTTTTTTAATTGTGTGATTCCATTTATATAAAGCACAAATATAAATCAATGTATAAAGAAGAAACTAGACTAGTGGTTTTGTAGGGTTGGGGAAGGACTACCAAGGGGTGTGGAGTCATTCCTTCTAGAGCAAAGAAATTGTTCCAAAATCCTCTGTGGCAATGAACACACAACATTTTGATTATACCAAAAGTTATTGGTTGTACAGTTTGGATTGATCATATGGCACATCAATGTATCTCAATAAAACTGCTCAACATACAAACATATAACTGTGTAAGAATAGCCAGAAACAGAAGTCACGTACAGCAAGGGAAGCGTGGCGAGACTGAGAGGTGGACAACTTTCCCATTTGCTTGTTTGTTTTATTGCTTTTTATCATTATTGCTGTTGAAACAATGAAAATGCTCCAGTGATGATGACCAAGTGATGAATGCACAATCATGTGCCACACCAAATACCATTGATCAAACACACTGGATGAGCAATATGCTTTATTAATGTGTGTCAATGAAATTGAATTGTTTAAAAAAAAAGGAGAGGAGTGGGTGTAGCTCAGTGGTTGATCATCTACTTCATATGTACAACAGGTTCCATCCCCAGTACCTCATAAAAAATATATAAACAAAATAAAATAAAGGAACTATTATAAATGTATATCTTTTTCTCTTCAAATATATTTTTTTTATTTATTTATTGCCACTTACCCTGTGTATTAATCTGTCAAAGGGGTGCTGATGAAAAGTACCAGAAATCTGCTGGCTTTATAAAGGGTGTTTATTTGGGGTACAAGGTTACAGTTACAAGGCCCTAAAGAGTCCCACTTAAGGCTGCTTTCTCACCAGTCTGTTGCCACATGTTGAAGCTAGATGACCGGCAATCTTTGCATGGCCTCTTGGACCTTCTTAGATGCTCAGGTACTCTCTTCTTTTGGGCTGCAAACTATCAGGCAAATGGCTCATCTCTCTTCCTGGGGCTTTAGCTGTTTGAATCTTCTCTGTTCTGTCACATGGCAGGACCAAAATGACAAAGTTTCTCTCCACTTCCATGACTCTTCTTGAGTGAGTTTCTGTTTATATAGGCCAAAAGGGGCAGGGATTCGACCTGAGCTACCCCTTACTGATGTAGCCCAATCAGAAGCCCTAAATTGATTTTATCAAGTAAACTTAAAACCTTTGAATTTAATACAATCAAAGGGTTTCACACACAGAGAAACAACCCAGTTTACAACTATAATCTTTCCATTTTGGGGGGATTCATAAATAATATCAAAACTGCCACACCCTGTTTTAAAAATATATACTTAAATTACTTTTCATATGTATGGCATAAGTTTGCTTACTTGAGAGTAAAAAGGCCACCTTCCTCTGTGGAGACTTAACAATTTCTGGAAAGGTTGATGGGGATCTGGGGGTTATCCCTTTTTATAACAGAAAAGCGCTCTGCCCACATCTTTGTTCAGGCAGATTTTTTTTATGTTATTAGTAAAAGTCACATTTTGAAAAAAATTCTATACCTCTGGTCTTATTTTGTTTAGAGATGTAGAATGGTTAGGAGCTTTTTTGTTTGTTTTAAGGTCTTCATGGAACTGTTTGGTTGATTCATCTTGTTTAATTTTATTAAATTAATTTTAAAAAAACAAAAAAACAATGCAAAAGTAAATAAATAATTGGGAATCAACACTTCTACAGTGGGGACTAGTTAGCTTGTATTTTATTTTATTTTTATTTTTAAAAGAAGCTTTAGATTACATAAATAATAAACTGAAAATATAGGGGGATTCCCATATAGCCCACCCACTTCCCCTCCCCCACTTTCCTCCATTAACAACATCTTTTATTAGTGTGGTGCATATGTTACAGTTGATGACCACATATTTAAGCATTGCTACTAACCAAGGTCAATAGTTTGCATTATAGTTTATACTTTGCAATGCACATTTTTATAGGTATTGACAAAATATATAATAGCCTATATCCATCATTCAACGTCATGAAGGAAAATTCCATTCTCCAAAATGCCCTCATGTTGCACCTACTCTTCCTTTTCTCCCTCCCCTAAGAACCTCTGGTGACCATTGCCTTTATATCAATGTTACAAGATCTTCCATGCTGGAATAATAGTAAGTCTACTGTAGTCCATAGTTGCATTCCCCCTTATGTTTGTTCATTCCTCAATCTCGAGGATTTTAGGATGGTGAGGCCCATTCTGTTCCTGAATGAGAGGGGGCTTAGATCCCATGGGGCAGATGGATGGAACTGTCTTGCTTGGAGCTGTAGATACTTTGTTTTTTGGGATGAGTGTTATCCATCATCATTGTTTTGTTAGTTGTCCTGGATGAGTCTGATGAATAGAAGAGGTGTTACAACACTGCTGAGATTCAGGGTTTAACTGGCATATGAACAGACCAAAGATTTAAGTCTCTGGTACCTATATTTAACAAGTATAGTGCTAATTATAGGTTCAAATAAAAGGGGGAGAAGAACCATGTAGAGGGAAATTTTAAATGAGTCTAAGTCTATTACATTGGGGAACATATATTCCAAGATAAAACCCACTGATAGGGTGCTGAATTCCTGAGGTTGTCTGCCCTGCATATAGTGTCTAGATGTCTCTAGAGCCTTCAGGAGGAGCCTGCTTGAGGCACTGTTTACTATGACAATAAGATCCTCCTGAGACGTGCATAAGCATAATCTCTGAAATGACCTCCCAAAGCACTTTGAAATTTCTTAGCCATGAAAACTCATTTGTATTTACTATTTCCTCCTTTTGGTCAAGGTCTTTTGCCAAATGCATCACAAGTTGGCAGTTGGTAATGATCCTTCAGTGCCAGGAGGCTCATCCATGGAAGTCAAGTCCCACGCTGGGGGGAATGTAATGAGTTTATACGCTGTGTTTGGCTTAGAGAGAGTACACATTTGAGCAACAAGGAGTCTTTCAGGAGGTGGCTCTTAGGCAATATATAATACTAAGTAGGAAGTAGATTTGGCTCAATGGATAGAGCATCCGCCTACCATGTGGGAGGTCCAGGATTCAAACCCAGGGCCTACTGACCCATGTGATGAACTGGCCCATGCGCAGTGCTGATGTGCACAAGGAGTGCTTGCCATGCAGGTGTGTCCCCGCGTAGGAGAGCCCCATGTGCAAGGAGTGCACCCCATAAGGAGAGGTGCCCAGCGCGAAAAAAGTGCAGCCTGCACAGGAGTGGCGCCACACACATGGAGAGCTGATGCAGCAAGATGACACAATGAAAAGAGACACAGATTCCTGGTGCCACTGACAAGAATATAAGCGGACACAGACGAATACAGCGAATGGACACAGACAGCAGGCAACTGGTGCGGGGGGGGGGGGCGGGGAAGGTGGATGGGAAAGGGGAGAGAGAAATAAAAAATAATAATAATACTAAGCTAAGTTTCAATTTTCACAAGAACAAGGTTCATAAGTACAACCGTGGCAAGAGCCTGGCATATTGGTCTATCCTTCACTAGGCATTGCCCATGTACTCTAGGGATTCTTGCTGCCTTATTAGAAAATGTAACAGGACTTCCTAGGATGGGAATTCAATATTTTTTCAGTTATTGTGTGGGTCTCCACCCACTGAAACAATATCCCATGACCACTTGAACATATTTATATTCTACAATGGCATGCCCCAGGCACACCTCTCCCCACACATCCCCCCATCACTGACACTCCAACCAGCGAACCTCCCCTGCCACAGTTGCGATCCTTCTGCAATCCAAAACAAAGCCAAAAATAAATGAATAAAAATAATTTTAAAATAATTTTTAAAAACGAATAAAATTTAACAATTTAAAAATTAATAAAAAATAAAATCACTTCCTGCAATGTCTTTCATCACCAGAAGATATGTTATCTTTTATATACAGTTACCACTTTTTCTGTATGTTCCCCCAGTGTCTTATTTCTTTTTCGCTTTATTTTCAAAGAGGCTTTAGGTTACAGAAAAGTTACATAGAAAATATAAGAGATTTACCCTATATCCCACCCCCTCCCCTTTTCACATTTTCCCCTATTGATAACATCTTATATGAATATGGTACATTTGAGATAATTAAGGAAAAAATATTCAAGCATTTCTATTAAGCATGCTCAGTGGTTTCCTTTATGAATTACATTTTGCACCATACACTTTTATAGGTTTTGGCAAAATTTATAATGACTTGTATCTGTCATTGCAAGATTATGCAGAACAATTCAAAAATGCCCTATGTTCTATCTATTCTGTTCTTCCCTCCCTCTCCCTTTGGGAGCTATGGTAACCACTAAGTTTCAAATTTTGAAGAATAAGGTTCATAGTTACATGCATTAGTACTGAGGATTGGACATATTGGTCTGTTTTCTTTTATTAGGCACTGCCTATGTTCTCAAGAGATCCTTGCACCTCTAACTGAGAACATAGCAGGACTCTCCAGGATGGGAGTTGAGTATTTTCTTGTTTATTGTGTGGGTCTCCACCCCCTGAGATAACACACTATGACAAGAAGACCACTTTCATATTCCACATATCCCCTCCAACCCTAATGCTCTGCACCAGTAACCCTCCCCTGCCATATTTGCCAAAAGAACATTCCCACCATGTAGTTTAATCACAGACCTACAAATCTCTAGAATTCACCTGCTCCTTCCTCCAGCCATCCCCAGTTCTATGGATAGTCCAACATAACCCCCCTACCCTACTCTCTCTCACATTCCAGCACCACCATCCCCATCCACTGCCCAACCACCCCCTTCTACCTTATCATAGATCTTGCCCATATTGAGCATTGGCTCATCACACTCTACTCCCTTTCTGGCTCTTGATAACCTGTCTTCCAGACTCTAGCTCTGTAAGTCTGTTCAATTTCTTTAAATCATATCAGTGAGGTTACGTAATATTTGTCCTTCAGTTAATGTTTTACTTCACTCAATATAAGATACTCAAGTTTTATCCATTTTGTCCCATGTGTTAATACTGCATTCCTTCTTATAGCTGAGTAATATTCCATCGTATGTAAATACCACAATTTGCTTATCCATTCATCTGTAGATGGATACTTGGGTTGCTTCCACTTTTTGACAATAGTGAATAATGCTGCTATGTACATTGGTGCATGATGTCTGTTTGTGTTTCTGCTTTCAGTTCTTCTGGGTATTTACCCAGCAGAGTGGGATTGCTGGATCATATGGCAGTTCCATAGTTAGAGCTGAGGAACTGCCAAACTGGCCTCCACACTGGCTGCACCATTCTACATTCCCACCAGCAGTGGATGAATGTTCCCTCTACTCCATAGCCTTTCCAACACTCAAGTTCTCTGTTTTTTTTAATAGCCACTAGTCTAATAAATATAAGATGATATCTCATTGTAGTTTTGATTTACATTTCCCTGATAGTGATGTAGAGCATCTTTTCATGTGCTTTTTAGGCATTTGTATTTCTTCTTTGGAAAAATATTTACAAATCTCTTGCCCATTTTTTAAATGGGTTGTCTTCTTATTTTTGAGATATAGGATTTCTTTATAGATGCTGGATATTAGGCACTTATTGGATAAATGGTTACTAAATATTTTCTCCCATTGAGTATGCTGCCTTTTTGCTTTCTTGATAAACTTCTTTGAAGTGCAAAAGTTTTCATTTTGAGGAGGTCCCATTTATCTAATTTTTCCTTTCATTGCTTGTGCTTTGGGTATATACTGACCAACTCTCAATTTGGTACCATTGGTCAGTATGTCTATCCCTGTGCCAATACAATGCAGTTTTGACCACTGTAGCTTTGTAGGATGCTTTGAAATCAGGTAGTATGTTTGGTCCAATTTCATTTTTCTTTTTCAATATGTTTTTGGCTATTCTGAGCCCCTTGCCCTTCCAAATAGTTTTCATAATTAGTTGTTCCAAATTCATTAAAAAATGCTGTTGTAAATTATTATCTGAGGAGATTTCCTTCCTGGAAACATGATCTTTCTGTTGAGATTTTTTTCCTGTTCCTCTTTCTCTTCTGAGTGCTATCCACCCTTCCCCTGGTGTCCTAAACCCTAGAACTTTTTTTTTCTAGGCTATTTCTGCCTATCTTCTAGGTAGTTTTCTAGAAGAGAAGTGAGTTCCATGTCTCTCTAATCCACCATCTTCCCAGAAGTCCCTGCTATATGCATTATATATATTTCTCCACCTAACTTATTCTACTTAAAATATATTCTGGAGATCGTTCCTTAGAGCTATACAGATATAGTCCTCATTCCTTTGCAGATTGAGAATCATCCCATTGTATAGATAGACAATGCTTCTTTAGACTAGTCTCCAGGGATGGGCAGTTGGGTTGTTTGCTTGCTGCTACTATCTTTTAAAGTGTTAACTCCTTCTGCTCTGCACTTCAGAAGTTTCAGTGGCTCCCACTGCCTTACCATAAAAGAGTAGATATGCTGGCAGTTCTTTCTTGGCTCCTGTCCTTCCTTCTTAGATACTTTATTTCTCAAATTTCTCCTTCCTCTGTTTTTGGAGGGCTTTCTGCTTCCTCTCCTCTGTCCTACCCTCTCCACTTCACTTTGTGTGAAGGATGCCTTGTACTCTGCATTATCCACAAGGGTCTCATTTTTTCATCTCCCTTCTATCTTGATAGAAGACTGAAGGAACTCTTTATTTTTCTTCAGAAACCTTGTTATTTTTGGTCAAATAAGTAAGTTTTCAGGCCATGTCACCAGGAAGAAAATCTCCTCAGATAATAAAACTCCCATATCCAGCACTTCTTGGTTTCAGGGAACAGAAATCATGATGCTTTCTAATTTCAAAACGTTTCCAGTCACAGCTGCCCAAACAGTTAGCAAGGGCACCATCGTGCCTTAACAGTTCTGTGCCATGCAGCACTGGAAAGGATGGTGGATACTCACCTTCTTGTGGGTCCTTCTTTAAAATCCAACTGGGAGAAGTTCTACAACACTTCACTAACGCGTAAATGCAATTGTGTCTGCAGAGAGACTGGAGAAGCTGAGTGCAAGAGCAGAGTGCTGAACTCCCAGGGCAGAAGAAACAGGGCTAAAGAAAGGAACAAAGAACTAAAAAGGGAAGAATGTATTAAGATGGGAGGTGAGGCTACACAAGACAAATTATGACTACTTCAGAGTCTCTACCTAATAACCTTAACCTCCTTGGGCCCCAAACACAAATTCTAAGCAGATCTGGACAGACCCATTCATTCATTCATCCATCCATTCCTTGCATGTTTATTAAGCACCAACCCTGCAAGGGACTGTGTTGGACCCTGAGAATACAGTGGAGTTTATCAACAGAGATGGAATTGCCTTTCATGTCTACTTGAAGAAAGACTTTAAACCAATATAGTCATAAATATAACTAGTGCTTTGAATTATTAAAGGTTCCCAGTGCTAGAAGAGCAGATCATAGGGGTCCTGAACATATCTGAAGGAACTGATGTCTTACTGGTGAATAGGAGTAAAGTACACGATTTGAAGGAGTGGGGGAGAGTGTACACCAGGGAAAGGAACAGGATAGACAGTCTTGTGGCATCAGGCTGTAGGACACCACCGTAAGAAGCCCTCTAGAACTGGACCCAGGGGGAGAAAAAAGCTGGTGAGGCGGGAGGGGGCTGGGTCATGCAAGGTCTTTGGGACCATGTTAGGAACATGCTTTCTCTTTGCCTTATTTTCAGTTTTAGATCATCTTACTTAAGTGTTTATTTTATAATAATTTGATAAATTAAATAGTATGTTTTATTCACTGTCTTAGGTTGGATTCCTTAGAAGCAGAACCTGAGGCAAGGATTCTTATTCAAGGGATTTGTTGGGGAAATGCTCTCAAGGGAGGGGGTTGAAGAGAGAGAAGGAAGCAGGATAGGGCAAGGAGAAAAGCTAAGCAAGACTGTGGTCTCTAGAAACCAGACTCAGTCCAATCCCACAGGGAATTCTGGAAATCAAGTTGTAATGGAGTAAATCCCAGTGTGAGTCAAAGGGGGCATCCTTTTTATTCCCATTTCAGTCATTGGTCTTGGTCTGGGCAGCTGGCGGGCAGAAAGTGCAGGAAGGATAGGCCATCCAGGTGAGGCAGCTAGATTTGGCAACAGTATCCTCCAGAAGACAGGGCAGCTATAAATCATGAGCAGCACCTGGGGACAGGTACCCCAACTGGTAAAATGAGCCAGGAAGCTACCCAAAGTATCCACCACAAGCACTTTTCAGTATGTGTATTTATATTTCACATTAACATAAAAAGAGAAGAAAATGAAAGAAGAGGATTAGGAACAAGTGAAGAAGACAGCTATTGCAGGAACCTAGATAGAGATTATTATTAAAATGCTATCGGCAGGGGAAAGTGGTAAAGCTCAACCAGCTGGGTGCCTCCTGCCACATGGGAGGTCCAGGTTCAGGTCTCGGTGCCTCCTAAAAAAGACAAGAAGATGTCACCCCCACTGTGATGAGCAGATGCAACCCATGGCAGATGTGGTTCAGGACATTGAGCATGTGCCTCTCATGTGGGAGGTCGTAGATTTGGTTCCCGGTGCTTCCTGGAGAAGGTGAGCAAACAGTGAGCAGACAGACAAGAGAACCATCTGGGGGAGAGGGGGATAAATTTTTCAAAATAAAGTAAACAAATAAATCTTTTTTTAAAAAAATGTATCAACAGGAATGAAAATAAATGGATAAATTCAGTACATATTTAGGAATTAAAATTTGTAGGACCTGTTGTTGGAATACTTGTTGGGAAAAGGGATTCACAATTTTTAAGGGTAACATCTAGATTTCTGGCTTATCGGACTGAGTTTCTGTGTGTCCTGGAGTAGTCTGCTCTGAAAGAGATTCAGATTTAGAAGGAGGGTATAAGATCATGAGTGTGTTCAAAATTGATGCTGAGCATGACTTCGTTCTCTCTGACGATGAAATAAAGTCTGTATATATTTCAGTCATTGCGGGCCACAAAGGAGGGTTATGGTTGTCAGGATAGTTGTTTGATTTTTAATAGGTAACATGATTATAAGGTTCAAACATAAAAATAATTTTTTTCAAAAGAGTGAAAATTCTTCCTACAATCCCACAGGTAATATCTGTATTGCATTTCTTGGTTTTTCTTCCAGAGTATGTGTATGTATAGATTAGCCTATATTTATTATATTTCTTCCCCTCGTCCTTTATACAACTATTAGCATATTTTGATTTTGTATATTGTTTGTCGATTGGGTTTTTGTTTTTGGTGGTTTTTGTTTTTGTTTTTGTTCTGAGGTAGCAGGGTCTAACCTGGGACCTCATATGTGAGAAGCCTGTCCTCAACCACTGAGCTACCCCAGCTTCCCCCACCCCTTTTTCCCCCCATTGGGTTTTTGCTTGACAATAACTTGGTTTCTTTTACGGTAAAACAAAAAGAGCTTTCTCACATTTTAACAGCTACCTAATAATTTATAGTAAGTATCCATAAGTTGTTTAACCAGACTCATCCTTAGGTTATACAATATTTTACTATTTTACTAATTTTCTATTACAAAAATGATGTTACCTTAAACTGGCATCATTTTGCCTATCAAAAGTATATCTTTCATCTAAATTCCTTAAAATGGAATTGCTCAGTCAATGGACTTATGCCTTTGTAATTATAGGTACTGTCAAACTGCCTTCTATAAAAGCTTGAAAATTTTCCCTCCCAGGTAATATATGACAGGCCCTTTTTGCCTGCAACCACACTAATATCATGTGATATCTAACTTTTGAATTTTATCCACTCTGATAGGTTGAAAAATGGTATCTGAGTGTCATTTTTATTCCCCTTGCTGTGAGAATGAGCACTGTTCATTTGTTTGGCTTTTAAGTTTCATGGAACATTTTGTTCACATCCATGGCCCATTTTTTCTATTGAGTTACTGCTCTTTTATAAACAGGCCAGAACTCTATATTAGTGACATAGCCCTTTGCTCATGATTGGCGTTGACTTGTGGACACTACATTTCCACTTTTATTTATCTTTCCACCCATATTTTGATTTTACTCTTGTTTTTTTTTTTGGCATATAGAAGCTTTTTTTAATGCAGCAAAATGTAGTAGTTTTGTTTTGTTTTGTTTTTTGGAACTTCCAGAAAAGGTTGGTGAAGAGGAAATGTAATTGTGCATTAGAAACATTTCATAAGTTTTGAGGAAAAGAGGTATTTCAGAGACCGAGGAGCAATGGCAGACTGTAGAAGGTTCAGAGAGTCCCACCTTCAGTGTTTCCCCAGAATAAAAGTAGAGTAGAAGGGTCATTCTTGTGCCAGTCTTGAGCAGGGAGAGAAACTGCCAAGAAACTGAATACTAGGACTTTTAAAAATTGATTATAGATACATATATTAAAGTAAATAAAATGCAGCTACCCAAAGTGAAGAACTTGCGAATTTTTTCATATGTATATATAACCACCGAGATGAAGATGGTATGAATGCTAAGGTCTTATTCACCTGACAAATGCAGGAAGAAGGGATGCTTGATTCCGAGATGAGGGTTGAAGAAACCTGTCCTTATTGCAATGGAATAGGGGGAATAAGGGGAATGAAGAGTGATATGCAAGAATCTGCCAGCTGTTGCTGGGGGAAGCCCACCTCAGTCTGCTCAAAAAGCTTGAGTGTCCTCCCTGAATTCTTCCTTTTGTTTATTTATCACATAGAAGAGTAAAAATCAAGGCTACCCAGAAATCCAAAACAGGAGGGATAGTGACATGTTGCCTCAGACCCATGTCTTAATGAGCAAAATAAGAGTAAATCCATGGGAGAAGACTGAGGTGAGGGTTTTACAGTTTAAGATTATGTGGGGAATGGATGTGGCTCAAGTTCTTTTTTTTTTTTTTTTTTTTGAGGTACCAAGAACCAAGGTTTGAACCCAAGACTTTGTATGTGGGAAGCCCGCACTCAACCACTAAACCACCTCAGCTTCCCTGAGTTGGTTTTCCCTGTTTGTTTCATTTGTTGTTTGTTTTTGCTTTTTTAGGAAGCACAGGGAACCGAAACTGGAACCTCTCATATGGGAGGCAGGTGCAAATCCCCTGAGCCACATCTGCTTCCTTAAATGGCCTTTCAACCCTCAGTAAATACTGTGAATTAGGTCTCCACTCCAAGGTTTGCTGTCTAATTACATATGATAACAGACCTTGTCATGTCCTAGACATGATTACAAAGTTTACAGCTCCACAGACATGACTTATGCTTAATGTATATTTTAAATATCATATTCAGTATCATCAAAACAAAGCTAATTTTCACCAAATTTTCTTCAGGATGAAGACATCAAAGATGTTATAATTGGACATTATTATGCATAGTGCTTTTCTATGTTCTAATACAGAGCTGGGCACATTGCAAGACCTCAGTAGATATACGCTTACATATATATTTTGCTTTGACTACTATAAAAATCTGAATGTAACTGATGGTCTGTTTTAATTTTCCTCCAAATTTTATCTCATTCACTGTGTATGGTTTTAATTACAATCTCTTCAAATCTTCCCTGCTGTAAATAATATTTTTAAAGTATGTCAGCTTGTATGTAAATAATTATGGCTACTCCCTGAGGAGATTTCATCCTCAGAAAAGATACTCCGGATATTATATATGAACTCCCCCTTCCCAATTCCTACCTCCACACCCTCCCTACATGCTTTCCTGCCCTTGGCACATTCCCAAAATAAGAGAGGAAAATTTGGAGAAAATGAAGTGGAAAAGAAGAAGCTGACTGCCTGAACCAAGCCAAAACATGTTTCTACCAATTTGGTAGGATTTTTGAAAACTTGCTAAAGTAAATGTTGCTCAGTAAATGTGTATTTTTAAAGGTTGGATATTGAATGTGGAAGGGAAGTTGAACAGCAGAGCAAGATTGAAGTTTGTGACATTTCAGTAATTGTGCCCATTAACTGAGCCAATATTTGCTTAGGATTTCATTTTCAGTACCAACCCTTGGCGAGGGAAAACACTGGAATGTGATGGCCAGGGGAGTTCTACTGCCATCCCACCTACTACGGTTGCAAAGCTGGAACATCTCCAGCTATGCCTTCTTATGTTTAGATGTATTTAAATATGTTCCTTTATTTAAATAATTAACCACAGAACATCATGTTAATAGACTGGAATAAAGTGGAAGTAGGTGACAAAAGGGAGGGAACCATTAAGTGTCCTCTTTCTGCCCCTCTCAGAGGGCCTCCGACTTGGAACACCTGAAACAGCTTGGGTGGAAAGAATATGAAAATTAGCTCTTAACTGCCCAGTTGTTTTTTTGATGATTTAACACAATTCATAGTTATTATTTCCCTTGTGGTTTATTTTTTTTTGCGGGGTGGGGGGAGTTGGGGAGTGGAGTTCAACACTGAATTTAAAAGCCTTTCTCCTTAACTTGCTTATTTTTCTCTCCCCACTCCCTTCAAAATTCTTTGTTTTTTCTTCTACCTTCCTCAAGTCTGCTTCTATATGCAGAGCGTCAACAAAGATGCAAACTGTAAAATGCACTTGGCCCGACTTACTGTTTTCTTTTTTTCTTTCTTTCTTTTTTTTTTTTTTTTTTTTTTACTGTTTTCTATCTACAAATTTGGACACAGAGTATAAGTATCTGGAAGCATAGGCTTTCCCCCTTCTGAAAAGATAATCCATGCTGTCTAATGGGTGTAAATTTTTTTTTCAATCTGAGTTCGGATGACCTGTGCTACGACTGAAATCACGGGTTCTTTTGAAGGAAGCCAAATCCCAATTGGCCAAATGTCTTTTGGACTGGAAATGGGCCATGATGTTGCCTGGATTCCTGTTGTACTCCTGGCCAGTATCGATGGATCTTATCACACCGCTTCCAGCATTGCCCTTCTCAGCAGCGTCACCCCTCAGTGGAAGGCAGGAAACAGAGGCTCCAGTAGGGGCAATCTCTCCCTGGCATTGGACATTTCATCAGCCAGAACCACTAATCAGCCCTGGCTTCCCTCTGGTCATTCTTTGGAATCACCAGGAATATAGGGACTACCCTAGGCTCTTTTACTTCTGAATAGAAGCAAAATCTTCCTAAATTGTCTCCATGTATTCCATTTACTGAGAAGGAAAAAATATGTACACGAGGGCAATACTCTCTGGTATTTACTCTCAACTATTCTGCTAATATTTTGGAATATTTATAATATATTTTCAAAGGAAATTTACCAAATTTAGTCATAAGCAATGAGTCAGTCTCATACCAGAAACAACTCAGAGGTGGCACATGAGCAAAGATAATGCGGACTTGTTCATGGAAAAATGCCAAAAACAATGTATAGAATAAGAAACCACTCCAGACTATTTTACGTCTGCACATAAACAATAAGAGCAATATTATAAACTATGGGCAATGTTATCCATCCCAGGAGAGCAACACTTGGTCAAGATGTGAAGAGAAACTGTGCCTAACTTCTACTGTTACTAATTAAGAAGAGGGAGTTGGGATTTTCACACAGGAAGAAATTTATTTCGTATGTATGTAATCTCAGCTAGGAAGGAAAAAGGAGAGCATCACCCCTATAACAAGCATCCAGGAGGATGAGGCTCACAAGTAGGACCCAGGACTCTGTGCTTCTTCCTAACATGGAGAATCATTTTTCCATTTTTGTCTGCAAAATCTCACCAGGAATAATTGTCTTAGTCACAACGAAGCACAGAACAGAAAGCACTTAAGGCATGGCAAATAGAATCCAGTCTTAGGTTTCAAGATGAAATCAAAGCAGTGAGAAAAATAGTGCAGAGATTTCTGCCTATTTTGTTTAATGATGTGTTCCAAGTGCTTATAGTGTTGCCTGACACACAGTAGGTGATTAATAAATATTTATTGAACGGATGAACGCATGCATGAATGAACAGGCAATTACTCAACATGACTCACACTGAGTGATAAAATATCCCTCGGTATATGTAAGCATAAGACATTTTGCGAACAGTTTTGGAAGTGTAGTGGCCTCCTTTGTTTGCTATTCAGCTGCCAAATTTATATCCAAAATGAATTTAAAGCTTGGGCATAGTATTTTTAAAGAAATTCAATAAACATATATTGTGGACCTACTATGTGCAGATCATTGCCATTTCTGAAAGAGCTCTGGTATGAAAAGCAAATCACAATATGGATACGAGATAAAACCTGAATGGAACACACAAAGGAGGATGAGCAGCGTGTGAATAGTGTGAGGGAAAAAATGACTCCTGTTTTAATCATCTGAGATTTGATGAGTAGTAACAAGAAGTTCTTATCTAAAAATCCACCCTTTCGCACTTAATAACTTTTCTGCTTGGTTTTATAGATAACCAAGTCAGGGTTTGGTCCAGAAAACAGAAACCACTCTTAAGTATTTCAAAGAGGAAGGAATTTAATACAGAGAATTAAAGGCTTATAAAGCCACTGTAAGGGCTGGGAGTATAAAGGTCAGGGAAGCTCCTCACAGCATTCAGGAAATCAGGAAGATGACTTTGCCAATGATCTCAGCTTCCTGTAACACCAAAGTAGGTAACTTCAAAGAATACCTATAAGTTTCTGGAAAAGCCTCATTTCTGGCTTTGCTGAAGCTCGCATTTGCCCACAACTGCTGAAGCAATAATGGCTTCTCTTACCTACTTTTTTGCCTTCTGGTCTGCTCTGCATCTCAAGGAGTGTGTCCTTTGCTGGAACCAAAACTAGAAATCTGATGCCAAAGCACTTTGGAAAATGTAGTTTCCAGGCTTCTCGATCCTGCAATCTGGGGGTGGGGGTGAGAGGGAATCAATGTGAGAAGGACTGTTTCTAAGATCCCAATAGAAAATTCAGCTCAACGATTTAAGCACTTGCCTGAGGACCGCTTAGAGAATGATGCTTTAATAAACCTTTATTTCTACCAGGGTGCATTATTTGATGTACCGGGAGGGCAGAACAACCTGCGGAGGGAAGGATGGAGGCTTTCAGGGAAGGTTTTGTAAAAGAGGTTGAAAACTTATTAGAGCCTCTCTGAACAGAGAAGGAAGCAGTGGGCATTCAAGGCAACAAAAACAGCATGTGATAAGCCTCTATTAGAATTTAACAGAAGGGAGCAGAAATGTGTATCTTTGGGTAACTTGTAAATTTTCTTGTCTCAGCTAAAGAGATCATTACAAACTCTTTTTGAGGTTAATGATATCTGTCGTAGGGAAGGGGATGATGGTAAACTCTAGAAGGAGAGCTAAAGAGAATAGTGGATAGTGGGATAATGTAGCTATATTCCTCATAGTGAAAACAAAACAAAAACCAATTTTCTTCAGCCCTCCCAACCTGAAACTCTCAATTGTGCCTTCTGGGCAGTGAAAGGAAGAATAAGCCTCAAACACCTCAACTTCTCTCACTGCTCTGGCCACTCCCTGGCCCTCAGGCCATTGGTCCAAAATGGAGCTGCCCTGGCCACCCAGGCTGTGTGAGCTATGTTCTGGCTCTGGAAGGAATGCCTGCCTCTGGGAATGGGATCTTGGCTTCATAAATGGAATGAAACCACCCTTCCCTTCCTCTTGTGATCATTTTCTTTGGGTTGGGGAGTGCTGAAAAACAACAAAGGAGCAAGTTTCAGATTCTTATTTTGATCAGTAAACTAAGAAAAATACTGCGTTTTGTCTTTTATCTTTTTCCATCCAATCATAGAGAATTGTTGTGTTTTTTTTTCCCTATAAGAGCAGTGGAAATGCAGGCTCCAAAAAGCCACCTAGGAAGATACTCCATGGCCAGCCCAAAATGAATAACCACTTCTCCCAGAAGACTTAGCAGTAACAGAGAACTTAGCCAAAAATAACATGGCAGAGCTTGTGCAAGGAGAGAAATGAAGGGGCAAGAATGGTGTATTAAGACTTTTAAGTTACTTATTCTTCACCTCAAGTTCCATTACTCAACGTGAGTAAAGATAATCACTTGAAGAATAAAAATACATTGAGAGGTGGCGGACTTGGCCCAGTGGTTAGGGTGTCGGTCTACCACATGGGAGGTCCGCGGTTCAAACCCTGGACCTCCTTGACCCGTGTGCAGCTGGCCCACTCGCAGTGCTGATGTGCACAAGGAGTGCCCTGCCACGCAGGGGTGTCCCCGCGTAGGGGAGCCCCACGCACAAGGAGTGCACCCCGTAAGGTGAGCCATCCAATGCGAAAAATAGTGCAGCCTGCCCAGGAATGGTGCCACCCACACAGAGAGCTGACACAACAAAAAGAAACAGATTCCCTTGCCTCTGACAAGAGAAGTGGACAAAGACGACGACGCAGCAAATAGACACAGAGAACAGACAACCCGGGCGAGGCGGGGCGGGGTGGGGAGGGGAGAGAAATAAATAAATAAATAAAATCTTTTTTAAAAATACATTGAGAATTAGCTAAAACATTAGGATTCTTTTTACAAGGGAGGGAGAGAAAAAGAGAGAGAGAATTTTTTTTTAAGGGAGATTAAAATTTCTAATATGGGGAAAATTCAATATAGAGTTGCAAACACTTTCAAATACATTAGCAACATATGGAAGGAAAACAAGTTGATAATACTTCTCTTTTTAATGTATTAATTTCCTTCAGCCTAAGGGTGGTGTGCTTCAAATTATGCTTTCCATTATTATGTAATGTAAAATGTAATTAAGGAAGGATTATTCCTAGACTAATCTATCCCTTATATAATCCTCCATAATAATGAATAATCTGTCACAGAGAAAAGGAGATTAAAACAAAAAGGCTTAGTCAAATCTTAAAACAAGTGGAGCAAACATAACCACAGTTATGGTTACAAGTATGTCTTTTCAAAAAACAAACATATGAAGACTACGTGTGGCAGAGACTTCCTTATATACAATCGGTTCACCAGGTAAAGGTGGTAGCTTTCATTTTAAGATACTTAATTAAAAGTCTATTGTGCTGCTTCACCAAACATATTAGCATAAACCCAGCTATCCCCAAATTGGGGGTGGGGGTGGGAAAGAAGCCTAAAAAAAGTTAGGTTCTTTTGAGGAAGAATTAGACTCAAAATGAAAAATGTAAATGAAAAGTATTATTTCCATATCTCTTTGACTTGTACTCTCTGTCATCAAATTTACCATCCCTACAAGCCTAGATGAAATTATAAAAACTGGCAAAAATTCCAACATATATATATATATGTTTAAGGTTCATGATGTACTTTCAGGAAATCTTATTCTTTTTTCACTGTTAATGTAATTGTAGGTTTACAGAACAATCATGCATAAAAATACAGGATTCACATACACCACCCTATTATTAACATGTTGCATTTGTTACAATTGATGAAAATACATTTTTAAACAAATCAGTTTTATTGTTAATTATTAATAATAAAGCATATAATTCATCCAAAGTATACAATAAATGGTATTTGGTATTGACATAATCACATAGTTGTGTATTCATCACTTCAATCACTATTAGAGCATTTTGATTATGTCAATAATAATAATAATAATAATAAGCCAGAAAAATAAACAAGAAAATTCTTTACCTCTCAATCTCTCTCTGTTTCCCCTGCTATACAAAGCTGCTATTTCTGGCTACTCTTGCACAATTATTTATTAATTTATTAAGCAGTTTTATTGAGATATATTCACATACCATACAATCTATCCAAAGTGTATAATCAATGGCTTTTAGTATAATCACAGTGTTGTGCATTCATCACAACAAAAAATTTTAGAACCATTTCATTACTCCAAAAAGGAAAACTATACACCCCTTAGCATGTTTTCTCCAGCCTTATATAACCACTAATCTAATTTCATCTTTGTCAGTTAATTTGTATTTACGTTTTATATAAATGGAATCATACAATATGTTACGCAATATGTTTAGCTCATAGTAATGCAATCATATAGTATTTGTCCTTTTGCATCCAGCTTGCTTTGTTCAACATAATGTCTTCCAGTTTCATCCATGTTGTTATATGCTTCATAACTTCGTCTCTTCTTACAGCTGTATAATATTCCATTGTGTGAATACACCACAGTTTGTTTATCCATTCATCAGTTCTGGACACTTGGGTTGTTCCCAACTTTCAGTAATCATGAATAACACCACTATTAACACTGGCATGCAGATGTCTGTGTCATTGCTCACAGTTCTTCTGAGCATATATCCAGTAGTGGTATTGCAGGGTCACAGAAAGCAAATTTTTATAATTTAACTTTTATATGCATTCTTTTTCCATTTTAAAAGCAACTTATTAAAGTATATATAAATATATGAACATACATAAACAATAGGTGCATAATAAGAGTGGTGAAATTAAAAAACAAACATATAACATCATACAGGGCTCCCATACAATACCCCACCACAAATACCTTGCATTGTTGTGAAACGCTTGTAACAAATCATGAAAGAACATCATCAAAGTATTACTACTAACTCTAGTATATATCTTACATTTGGTGTATTTTTCTCCCAACCAACCCTACTGTTTTTTGTTGTTCAAAAAACCGTATAATTTATCTAAAGTATACAATCGATAGCATTTAGTATAATCACCGAATTGCACATTCATGAGTTCAATCATTAGAGCATTTTCATTACTCAAAAAATAAAACAAACATACAAAAAAAAAAGACTACTATCAAAACCAAATGTTAGTGCTATTAATTATAGATCCTATGGTGTGCTTTCACTATTTCTAGTCATTTCGGGACATTTTCAAACAATTTTTTATCAATTCTGCACAGATTAAGCCTCAGCTTTCCATTCTTGAACCACATTCTGTTCTCTGGTGACATATTGTAGCTATTAATTCTATGAGTTTGGTCATTATATTTAGTTCATAATAGTACAATCATACAATATTTGTCCTTTTGTGCCTGGCTTGCTTCATACAACATAATGTCCTCCAGGTTCATGCACATTGTCATATGCTTCACGATTTCATTACTTCTTACAACTGAATAATATTCAATCATGTATATACCATAGTTTATTTATCCATTTGTTAGTTGAAGGACCCTGGGTTGTTTCCATCTTTTGACAATTATGAATAATGTCACTATGAACATCAGTGTGCAGATGTCTGTTCATGTCTCTGCTCTCAGTTCTTCAGGGTGTATACCTAGTAGTGGTATTGCTGGGTTGCATCGCTGATCTATATCTAATTTCCTTAGGAACCACCAGTCTTCCATAGTGGCTCTACCATTCTACATTTCCACCAATGGTAAATAAGCATTCCTATCTCCCCACCTCCTTTCCAATACTTCCAGTTTTATGTTTTGTTGCTAGTGACCATTCTAATAGGCATGATATGATATCTCATTGTAGCTTTGATTTGCATTTCTATAATAGCCAATGATGGTGAACAATTTTTCATGTGTTTTTTAGCCATTTGTATTTCTTCTTTAGGAAAATGTATATTCAGGTCTTTTGCCCATTTTTAAATCAGGTCATCTGTCTTTTTGTTGTTGAGTTATAGGATCTCTTTAAATAACATGAATATTAGACCCTTGTTGGATGTGTGACTTCCAAATATTTTCTCCCATTGACTATCTGCCTTTTTACCCTCTTCACAAAGTCCTTTGAGGTGCAAAAGTGTTTAATTTTGAGGAGATCACATTTATATATATATTTCCTTTTGTTGCTTGTGCTTTCAGTAAGAGATTGAAGAGATCCCCACCTACTACAAGTTCTTGTAGATGTTTCCCTAAATTATCTTCTAGGAGTTTTCTAGTTCTGGCTTTTATGTTTAGATCTTTGATATATTTTGAGTTGATTCTTGCCTAGGGAGTGAGCTAGGGGTCCTCTTCCATTCTTTTGGTTATGTATATCCAATTCTCCCAGCACCGTTTGTTGAAGAAACTATTCTGTCCCAGAAAAGTGGTCTTGGTAGGCATATCAAAAATCAGTTGACCAAAGAGGGAAGAGTCTATTTATGAACTCTCAGTTTAATTCCATTGATCAATGTGTCTACATTTATGCCACAACATGCTTTTTTGACCACTGTAGTTTTATAATATACTTCAGGATCAGGAAGCATGAATCCTCCAACTTTGTTCTTTTGTAGGACATTTTTGGCTATTTGGGACCCCTTTCCCTTCCAAATAAATTTGGCAATTGGCCTTTCTATTTCTGTAAAGAAGGCTGTTGGAATTCTGATTGGTATGATATTGAACCAGTCAATTTGTGTAGAATTAACATCATCACGGTATTTAGTTTTCCAATCCATGAACGCAAAATGTCCTTCCATTTGTTTAGGTCTTTTTTTTTTCTTTTAGCATTGTTTTCTAGTTTTCTGAATACTGATCCTTCACATTCCTAGATACTTGAGACTTTTTGTTGCTATTGTAAATAAAATTTTTTTCTTGATGTCATCTTCAGCTTGCTCATTACTACAGTAGAGAAATACAATGGATTTTTGCATGTTGTTCTTGTATCCTGCCACTTTGTTGAACTCATTTATTAGCTCATAGTTTTGTTATAGACATTTCAGAATTTTCCAAATATAGGATCATGTCATCTGCGAATAGTGAGAGTTTTACATACTCTTTTCCAATTGGGATGCCTTTTGTTTCTTTTTCTTGCCTAATTGCTCTAGTTGGAACTTCTAGAACAATGTTGAATAACAATGGTGACATTGGGCATCCTTGTCTTCTTCCTGATCTTAGAGGGAAAGCATTCAACATTACCTCATAGAGAATGATGTTGGCTATGGGTATTTCATATATGCTCTTTATTATATTGAGGAAGTTTCTTTCTATTCCTATCTTTTGAAATGATTTTATCAAGAAAGGATGCTGGATTTTGTCAAGACCTCTTCTGCATCAATTGAGATGATTATGCAGTTTTTTCCTTCGATTTGTTAATGTGGTGTATTACATTAATTGATTTTCTTATGTTGAACCACCCTTGCACACCAGGAATAAATCCCAGTTGGTTGTGGTGTGCAAGTCTTTTGATATGCTGTTGGGTTCTATTTGCAAGTATCTTGCTGAGAATTTTTGCATCTATGTTCATTAAAGTGATTGTTTGGTAATTTTCTTTTCTTGTAGTATCTTTATCTGACTTTGGTATTAGGAGAATGTTGGCTTCATAAAACATGTTGAGTAAGTTTTCCTCCTTTTCAATTTTTTTGAAGAGTTTAAACAGGAATTGGTATTAATTCTCAATATTTTTGGTAGAATTCATCTGTGAAGTCATCTGATCCTGGACTTTTCTTTGTTGGAAGATTTTTGATGATGCTTCATTTTCTTTATTTGTGATTGGTTTGTTGAGTTCCCGTATTTCTTGTCCTCAACGTAGGTTGTTTATACTTTTCTAGGAATCTGTCCATTTCATCTAGATTGTCTAATTTGTTGTCATAGTTTCTCATAAATTCTCTATGATCCTTTTTATTTCTGTTAGGTCAGTCATAATGCCCCACCTTCACTCCTGATTTTATTTGTTTGCATCTTCTCTACTTTATTCTTTGTTATTCTTGCTAGGGGTTTGTTGATTTTATTGATTTTCTCAAAGAGACAGCTTTTGGTTTTGTTAGTTATCTCTATTTTTTGTTTTGTTTTGTTTTGTTCTGTTCTCAATTTCATTTATTTCTGCTCTAATCTTTGTTATTTCTTTCTTTCTGTTTGCTTTGGGATTTTTTGTTGTTGTTCTTTTTCTAGTTCCTCCAGGGTTCAGTTAGGTCTTTGATTTTATTTCTTTATTCTTTTTTAACATAGGCATTTTTTTTAAGATTTATTTTTTATTTATTTCTCTTCCCTTCTCCCCGCCCCAGTTGTCTGCTCTTTGTGTCCATTCACTGTGTGTTCTTCTGTGACCGCTTCTATCCTTATCAGTGGCACCAGGAATCTGTGTTTCTTTTTGTTGCATCATTTTGTTGTGTCAGCTCTCCGTGTGTACGGCACCATTCTTGGGCAGGCTGCACTTTCTTTCGCGCTGAGCGGCTCTCCTGACGTAATCCTTTTGATTACCCTTTCTCAATCTTCACTTCTATGCTCTCCTCCAAGCCTCTCTCTCTTCTCCTTTCTTTTTTGATTGCACACCTCCCTTTGGTGTTTCCTGCAAGCTAGGTTCTTGTATATGTCTCTCCTAGTTCTGTTTATCTGTGAATATTTTAAACTCACCATCATATTTGAAAGACAACTTTGCCAGATAAAGAATTCTTGACTGGTGTTTTTTCTCTCAGTTCCTTAATTATATCATACCACTGCCTTCTTGCCTCCATAGTTTCCAAAGAGAAATCACTAAGTCTTATTGGATGTTCCTTGAATGTGATGTTTTGCTTCACCCTTGCTGCTTAATAATTTTCTCTTTATCTTTGGCATTTGGCACTCTGAATGTTATGTGTTTTGAGTTAGGTCTCTTCGAATTTAGTCTAATTGGAGTATGCAATTTCAATTTCAGTTGTTCTTTCATCCATGTCTCTGATTCTTTGTTCTCTGATTTCAAATCTGCTGTTGTGTGGCTCTACTGTATTTTTAATCTCACTTATTGTGTCTTTCTTTCCCATAAGCTCTGTTATTTCTCTATCCAAGATTTGAAACTTTTCTTTGTGCTCATCCAGTGTCTTCTTAATGTCTTTTATTTCTTTAGCCTTGTTGTCTTTTAACTCCATGATTTGATTTAGGAGATTTGTATAAACATCATTGATTGGCTGTTTCAAGTCCTATGTCTCATCTGGAGCTTTGATTTTTTCATTTGCCTGAGACATATCTTTCTTTTTCTTAGTATGGTTTGTAATTTTTTGCTGATGCCTAGGCATCTGATTCTGATGCTGAGCTTATTCTGACATTCAGTTTCTCTCTCTTGCCTAGGGATTTACTGTTAAGTAGCTACATGTTACCACTATTCTCTGACTCTTGGTTCAACTTCTTCTAGATATTTAGAAGAAGTTGCTCAAACCAGGGCTAAGGACCCAGTAATGGGGGCAGGCCAGTTTCCAAGGGCCTTGGAGAGGAGGGCAGTACAGGTACCTGCTTGCCTCTTATCTATTTATTATTTTTCCCTTTTCATGCATTTTTTTGGTATGGTCAGAAGATGGTGATCTTTGGCAAAACACTGAGCTCAGACCCCAAGTGCTAGTGGGATAATGCATTCAGAGTAATTCCTCAGGTGGTGCAGATGAGTGGTGCAGAAACAACATCCTCAGGGCTAGGCAAGCCTCATAAAGGAACTTTCTCAGAAGCTGTTCTCTACCGTTGGCAGACTGCACTCTACATCCCTCTGCCTCCTCAGTAAACAGCCCAGGGCAGTAGGGAGGATACTGGAGAATGCAATTTATCTCTAGATCTCTGCAGGCTCTCAGTCCAAACTATATCAAAGCCCCACCCAGCCTGGAAGTACGTGACCCTTCCAGTGAAGCAGACAAAGTCTACTGGCCAAAATCTAAATTTGCTGTAAGTTGTGTCCCTCCCTGTCCCCTTACTTGGGGAAGAGGTCCCCTTCAACCCTTGAAGTCTGCAGCCACTGCAGTCTACAGCTGCTGCAGTCGAGGGCCTGTTGTTCGTTCCAAATGTGGGGGGATGGGCACCAGCTGCTGCTTCTGCAGCTTTACTCATGGGATTTTTCAGCCAGTTGAGAATTTCCACCTCACCGCTCTCTCTTTTGGGTGGTGTCTTGCTTTCCCTTGGTGTCCTGAGCCCTAGAGCAGCCCTCCAGACAGAAAGTCTCTGCCTGTCATCTAGCTATTTTTCTGGGAGAGAAGTGACCCCTCTGCTTCTCTAATCCTCCATCTTTATATATATACACACACACACACACACACACACACACACACACACACACACAAATACATAGGAGGTACCAGAGATTGAACCCAGGACCTCATACATGTGAAGCAGGCACTCAGGCACTGTTTCACTCCACCAGATATATTTTTGAAAGCTGATTTTTGAAGGCTCCTCTCTAAAATAAATCTTTCAATATCTCCATTTTCAGAATGCTACTCACTAGAAATCCAAAGCAGCTCCTCTTTCATGGGGATTTACCAGGAAAATGTTGTATAAGAGTCTCCAATAAAGTTTTTCCTAATATACTAGGAGCATTCCTGAATTGTTGAATCCTTAATCATTGCAACAAAATTCAACACTCTGAGAAGTGAGCTATTCTTCTGCAGTCCCTCTAATCTTTCCATTTTTTAAAATGAATTTCAAGATATTTCTGGATTTGAATTTTCAAGATAGTGTTTCCCTCCAAGGGTGCTGTTAGAATTTTATGGGGAACAAGTTTTCACTGTGCAAGATAGTCTTCAACATTTAGAAATTTGGTGTTCTTGGTCCTTACTCACTAAATTGATTAGCATCTCCCAATCATTCTGACAACACTGAGATAGGTTAGTATAGGGAAAGGAGGGCTTGGGTCACTGCTGAAGACCCAGCAGAAGGCATGGCCAGCAGACCACATGGCCATAAGACCCCTTCCAGAAACCTCCTGAGAAGAAGGCTGCCAGAAAGATGCTGTGAGACCTTGGTCACAAGATCCTATTTAGATCTCTTTCTAGGGTCAAGGGGAAGCCCCAGATACCTTCAAACAAAAGGCCTCACCATTATCCGTGAGATCTAACAGGCAGGGCAACCAAGCAGAACTGCAAACAGCTGGTGCCCCTCCCCAACATTATGAAGGGGCAGGAGGAATGATTTTTAAAAGGCCTAACCAGGAGCCCCACGTGTGTGTCTTTCTCTGCAGCACACCTGCATCCATGTCTAGGACTGTGTACTCTTTTTCTTGTTTCTTAATAAACTCTTTACTCCCTTGCCTACCCTATGGCACGTCCTTAAATTCTTTTATGTGACATAAGCCAAGATCCTAGAAGCCCAGAACCCAGAGCCTTCTGCCAACACCCCCACATTTCCATATGCCTGCCAGGGCAGGTACTGTCATGGTTGAGAATCACTCTCTCTCCTAAGTGTATTTCTGTATGGACTTCTGTGATCTATCTCACTTCCCCAAATGGCAGTTTACCATTCTTGTGGCTAGATCATTAGATTTCTTACACTTAATGCAGACCTTTTTCTCTGGGGGTGTATTCAGCTCTGTTGAAGGACATGGCTCTTTCTGAATGAGAGTTCAATGTTACCATTACACTTGACTGTTGTTCTTTAGCATTCTTATCTTGAGGACAAAAACAAATATGGAAGGCTAATTTAATGTGTTTGTTTCACCTAGCAATTCATTCCTGGCATGCTTCAGCCCAGCCCTTGTCCACTTATATCAGATTCCAACATGTCCTCATCTGAATGTATTAATGAAAGTATTTTTCAGATGTTGTTATTGTACAAATTATATTCTCTTCAAAAAAGGACTAACATTCTAAGAGTAGGAACTATTTTTATCCATTGAGATCTTTTCCCAGCAATACATGTGGTGTGTCTATGAGCACAACCTCAGCCTACAAGTCAACTTCAAAAAGCCTAAGGAAGGACTTTTTAAGTCAGAAACCTTTCCAAGGATAAGAAATAAATGACTGCCTAGTAGGACAACAGGAAGAAAGTATGGCTTAGGAAGAATGTTGACCACCCTAATGCCACTTAGATCCTATTTCATCAACCCTGCTAAGACCTTATTTTTTTAAAGATTTATTTTTATTTATTTCTCTCCCCTTCCCCGCCCCCCCCCCCCAGTGTCTGCTCTCTGTGTCCATTCACTGTGTGTTCTTCCGCATCCGCTTGCATTATCAGACGGCACTTGGAATCTGCGTCTCTTTTTTGCTGTGTCTCTTGCTGCGCCATTTCTCTGTGTGTGCTGTGCCACTCCTGAGCGGGCTGCGCTTTTTTCACTTGGGGTGCCTCTCCTTGCGGAGAGCACACCTTGCCATCCCTACGCAGGGTCACCTCTGCGTGGCATGGCACTCCTTGCATGCGGCAGCACTGCGCGTGGGCCAGTTTACCACACAGGTCAGGAGGCCGCTCTATCAGTTGAGCCATGACTGCTTCCCATTCCGCTAAGGCCTTGATAAGCTATGTTCTAAACATGCAAATCCCTTGTGAGGTTGATCCTGTCTGTTCTTAGCTATGTCCTCCTCAAGAGTTTTCCATTGCTCAGATTATTTAGCATAAGAACATAAAATAAAGCAAAATTCTTATTTCTACACAATGTTTGGAGAAAGGGAAAACTTTTCATTTTATGCATAAGTAATGATGTTAGCAAGGCACAATGCTTGGCATGAATAGTAAAATACATTGAAATAACATTGAAAAAATGAAAGAAATTGCCCTCAATTCCACCTAGCTCCAAAAACTATTTTTTCATATACCTTCCATACCTTATCTATCATTAAAATAATTTATATATAACTATATTATTTATTATGCTTTAAAAAACACTGTAACACAACATTTTTACATCCTTACCTAGCTTTCAAGATTATATTTAATGGTTGTATTATAATCCATCTTGTTGATATACTACAATTTACTAAATTATTCCCATATTATTGAATTTCTTTTGTCTTTTTAATTATGTTTTCTATTAAAGATAAAAACAGATGCTTTACAGCTGTCAAAATATTTCCTTAGGAAAATTATATGAAGTAGGATTACTTGATCAAGAGACATGAATGTCTTTGTAGCTTTTACTATATGTTCTCCCTTTAAAAGGAGGGTAGGCTGACTTGAAATGCTTCCTGCTATATATTTGTATCCTACTTGACAGTTTTCTCATTGCAGGTGGCATAAAATGACAACTCTGAATTTGATTTTTTTATTACTAGCAAGAACACCCTTTCTTTTTTGTGTTTTTATTTTATTTTGAGAGAAGTTTTAGATTATATAAATGCTACATAGAAAATATAGGGGAATTCACATATATCCCACTCTTTCTGCCTCTCCCACTTTTCCTCATTCATCTTTCATTAGAGTGGTACATTTGTTACAATTGATGAACACATATTGAAGCACTGCTACTAACCATGGTCTATAGTTTACCCCTTGTACTGCACAATTTTATAGGTTTTAACAAAACATATGATGGCCTGTATCTGTCATTGCAATGTCATGAAGGACATTTCCAATGTTTCCAAAATGCCCATGTTACACCTATTCTGCTCTCCCTCCCCTCAGAATCTCTGGTGGCCACTGCCCTTGTATTAAGTCAGACAAAAGAGGTGCTGATGCAAAGTACCAGTTATCTATTGACTTTTATAAAAAGTATTTATTTGGGGTGAAATTACAAGGCCCTAAAGAGTATAACTCAAGGTTACTTCCTTACCAAACTCTGTTGCCATGTTGAAGTAAGATGGCAGGTGACATCTGCAAGGGTTTAGCCTTCCTCTTCCTATTAAAGTTCTGTGGGTCTAACTTCTCCCAATCTCAGCTGTAGGCTAGTATAAGGCTTGTCTCTCTTCTTGGGCTTGTTTCTTTCTGGGCTCAGCTGCTCTGTTCACTTCACAAAGTCAGCTATAAATTGTCAGGCAAATGGTTCATCTGTCTTCCCTGGGCCTCTGCCGTGTCTATGGAGCTGTCTCCCTTCCTGTGTTCTGTGTATCTACTTCCATGCTCTTAACTGAGCATCTCTTTATATAGTCCACCAAGGTGGCAGGGACTCAACCCTGCAGGCCCTAATGACATGGTTGAATCAAAGTCCTAATCTTGATTTAAGAAAGTAAAAGTGAACCCTCTGAATTTAATACATCAAAGGAGTATCATGCCTAGAGGAACAGACCTGTTTACAAATGTAATATCTCTTTTGGGAATTTATAAGTAATATCAAACTGCCACAACCCTCATATCAATGTCACAAGTTCTTCCATTGCTAGAAAAATAGTGTCTATTTTTGTCTGTACTTGCATTCCCTCATTATGTTTTTTCACTCCTCAATCTTGAGTATTTGGGGATGGTGATGTCCACCCTGTTTCCAATTGAGAGATCCCATAGAGCAGGTGGATGGAATTGTCTTACTTGCATTGTAGATAGTCCCTGTTTTTTGGGATGGGCCTTGTCTATCATCATCCTTTTGTTAGTTGTTTTGGGTGAATCCAAACAACTGGAGAGTAGGGGTTACAACTCTGCTAAGTTTCAGGCTCAACCAACATATGAACAAATTGAAGATTTAAGTATGTGGAACATATATTTAACAGGTATAATGCTAACTATAGGTTCAAATAAAAGGGACAGAAGAACCATGTGTAGGGAAATTATAAAGGAATCTAACTCTGTTACATTGGGGAGCATATATTCCAAAGTAAGGCCCCCTGACTGGGTACCAAATTCCTGAGATTGTCTGCACTGTAAATACTGCCTAAATGTTTCTAGAGCCCTCATGAACCCCCCTGTTGGAGGCACTGTTTACTGTGGCAGACAATGAGATCCTCCTGAAAATGTATGTGCATAACCTCTGGAATGACCTCCCAACTGACTTAGAAATGTCTTAGCCATAAAAAATCATTTGTATTTAATATTTCCCTCTTTTGTTCAAGGTCTTTTTTTCCCCCAAATGCATCACTAGTTGGTGCTTGGTAGTAATCCCTCAGTGCCAGGGAGGTGAATCCCCAGGAGTCAGGTCCCACACTGGAAGGAAAGTAATATATTTATATGCTGAGTTTATGCTCTTTCTTTAATTAATCTGGGCTCTAACTCTAATTTTCACATTTCTCTCTTGCAATTCTTTCCCAACTGCTGAGAGTATAGTAGCACAATTTAAGAACTTATTATTGCCTTCATCTAGGGGTAAGTCAAATTAAAGAAGCAAATACTCGAGGAAGCAGAAAATATCATTTGCATTCTGAATTTTGATGAACATTTTCCTGACTTCCTCCTATGTTTTAAGGAAAAATCTCAAATAGTTTATGAAACGCCTACATAATAAATTAATGAATTTTTAAACAAGCAAAAACTGGTAGTATCATCTTTCTCAGATCTTTAGAAAACAGTTAAAGGATTGCAACAATGGGAGAGTGCCAAACCAAGAAAAGAGCAACTTAAAAATGGTAGAAAAACCCCAATGCACTATTTCTGACCTGTCTCACTCCCTACTTTGAGCAGAATCAGCACGTGCTCTCAGGGATAGTCCCTGGTCTCAGTTCTAGAGGGATCACAAAAACCACTATGCACATACTGGGGTGCATGTACATTTGTAGAAATCTGTCTGGTAGCATCCAGAAGAACTGAACCTGTACACTCATCTCTGGCTTGACATCCCAGAATTTGACTTACACTCAGAAGTGGCTTGTATATAAGCTAAACAGTATAAGTAATCAAATTGCAGGAGCCTGAAGCAAAGGATTACAAGTCTTAACACATGCAACAGAGAACCTGGAACCAGGAAGAAAGATTATTTCCTAGGGGGAAGATGGACATTTGGATCTGTGTAAATGGGAGAATCCCTAGGGCCATGAGAACATGCCATGGACAAGGTGCATGCTCATAAAAGATCATAGTGATCCATGCTGACACATCAGGCTATTCTTCAGTTTCACTGCTAGAATGGCTAAGTTCTGAAGGTGAGCACCAACTAACAGAGCAACCTGTGAAGACTCTGAGAGGCATTATTTGCTTTGGTTAGCTCCTGACATTCAAGAAAATTGCTGCATAGCACTAGGTTGATTAAAAAAACCTAAGGAACAGACACCTCAAGGACTAAATTATGAAAGTAATACCTTAAAAGATCAAAATGTCCAGTGTACAGCAAAAAAAAATTATACAGCATACTAAGATATAAGAAATGAAGACCCATTCAAAAGAGCAAGATAAAACATCAGAAACCATCAATGAAAAAGGCCAGACTTTGGACATTATAATTTAAAAATATTTAAAACCACACAAAGACTTTAAAAAAGGTATTGGGAGCAGATATGGCTCAAGCAGTTGAGCACCTGCTTCCCCACAAGAGATCCCAGGTTTGATCCGGTGCCGCTTAAAAACAAAAAACACAACAACAAGCAAACAAATGTAAAAAACAACTCAGGGGAGTTGATGTCACTGAATGTTTGAGCATCGGTTTTCCACATAAGAGGTACTGGATTCAATCCCAGGCCTCAGTACCTAAAAAAAAAAGTCTTAAATATGTTCAATGACCTAAAAACAAAGAACTAAGGGGTTCTGAAAATGATAAATTAACAAAATGAGAATTTAAAGAGATAGAAATTCTAAAAAAGGAATCAAACTAATACTATAGCTAATCACCACAATAAATGAAATAAAAAATTTTCTAGAGTGGTTCAACAGCTGATTGGAGCTGGCAGAACAAAGAATGAGTGAACTTGAAGATAAGACAATTGAAATTGTTCAGTCTGAGAAATAGAAAGAGAAAAGAATAAAGAATTAAGAAAAGTATACAGTGCCTAAGACCCATGTGGGGCATCATCAAACATATCTATATAAGCATTATAAAGTCCCAGAAGGAGACTAAAGATAGAAAGGGGAAAAAAGAATTCAAGAAAATAATAGCTGAAAACTTCCTAAATTAATGAAAGACATGAATATACACATTCACAAATGTCCAATGAACTCTAAACAGGACATGCTCAAAGAAGTCCATACTTAAACACATAGCTAAACTGCCAAATGCCAAAGACAAAGAGAGAATCCTGAAAACAGCAAGAGAGAAGCAGTGTGACATGTACAAGGGAGCCTCAATAAGAGTAAGTGTTTATTTTACATGAGAAACGAGTCTAGAATGTAGTGGCATTTAATGTACCAAAAGATAAAAACTGCTCACCAAGGATTTTATATCAGGAAAGACAACAAGCAGACAATGAGAAAAAAAAAGAAACAATGAGCAGACAATGAGCAAAAACAACTAGCAAAAACAATGAGTAAACAGATAAGGGAGACATCTTGGGGGGGGGGGCGGGAATGAAGGAGTGATTATGACATTTCCAGATAAACAATAGCTGAAGGAGTTAATCATCACTCGCCCTGCCTTACAAGAAATGGTAAAGGGAGTGCTTCAGGTTGAAAGAAAAGGAAACAAGGTAGTAGATCAAGACCATATGAAGAAAAAAAGACTTCTGTTAAAGGTAACTACATGGGTAAATATACATGTCAGTACTATTAAATTTTAGGTTTGTAACTCCACTTTTGACTTTTTAAAGGATCTAAAAGACAAAAGCATAATGAATAAAGATAAACATATGGTTTTTGGACACATAACATGTAGAGATTTAATTTGTGACAAGAACATAAAGGAGAGGAAATGGAGGAATATAGGAACATAGGTGTTTATGCTATTGAAATTATGTTGATATCAAATGAGATCATTATACATTTTTAGATGTTAAATTTTTTAAAGATTTATTTTATTTATTTATTTCTCCCCACTCCCCTTATTGTTTGCACTTGCTGTGTCTGTTCATCTTCCTTGTTTCTTTTTAGAAGGCACCAGGTGCCAAACACAGGACTTCCGATGAAGGAGGGAGGTGCCTAATCACTTGAGCCACCTCTGCTCCCTGCTTTGTTGTGCCTCTCATTGCCTTCCTCTCTGTGTCTCTTGTTGCGTCACTTTGGCGTGTCAGTTCACTACATCTGCCCATTATGTCAGCTGATTGCCTTCTTTAGGAGGCACCAGGAACCTCTGTTCCCCACTTTGTTGTGTCTCTTCATTATATTCCCTCTTCTTGTGTCTCTTGTTGTGTCAGCTCACTGTGCCTGCTCATTGTGCCAGCTTACTGTCTTCTTTAGGAGGTACTGGGATCCAAACCAGTGACCCCCATGTGGAAGGTGGGAGCCCAGTCACCTGAGAC
The DNA here is from genome assembly GCF_030445035.2 of Dasypus novemcinctus. Lineage (NCBI taxonomy): Eukaryota > Metazoa > Chordata > Mammalia > Cingulata > Dasypodidae > Dasypus > Dasypus novemcinctus. The sequence continues at coordinate 50,429,075 of NC_080673.1, read as the reverse complement.
ACATCTGCTTCCCTTAGATGTTAAATTTAAGGCCCATGGTAACCACAAATAAAATATCTTAAGAATATGCACAGAGGACATGAGAAGGAATTCTAAAGCATTCATTACAGAAGATCAACTAAATATAAAAATAAGCAGTAATGGAAGAATTGAGTGACCAAAAAAGTATAAGACTTGGAACAATCAAATAGCAAAATGACGGAAGTTAGTCCTGAATTACCAGTACTTATATTAAATGTAAATGGATTAAATTCTCCATGCTAGAGGCAAATATTAAGAGAATGAATAAAAAAACATGACCCAACTCTATGATTTTTAAAAGAGAATCATCTTAAATCCAAAGATGCAAGTAGATTAAAAACAAAAATATTGGAAAAATATTCCATGCAAATACTAGCCAAAGAGAGTGGCTATGGCTGTACTATTTGAAAACAAACTAGATTTTAAGTCAGAAACCGTTAAAAGGGATACAGAATGACATTATGTCTTGATAAAAGGGTCAATTTATCAAGAAAATATAACAATTATAAATATATATGCACCTGAAAACAGAGCCCCAAAACAGGAAGCAAACACTGATAGATTTGAAGGGAGAAATGGGCAGTTCTCATTAATAGTAGAAAACTTCAATACACCACTTTCAATCATGGAATAACTATATAGATGATTAATAAGGAAATAGTGGACTTGAGCACTCCCATAAACCAACTAGAGCTAACAGACATATACAGAACACTTAATGCAACAAGAGCAGAATACACATTTTTCTTTTTTTTTTATTTATTTTATTTATTTCTCTCCCCTTCCCCTCCCCACCACCCCCCCCCCCCGCCATTGTCTGTTTTCTTGTGTCCATTAGCTGTGTGTTCTTCTGTGTCTGCTTGCATTCTTGGTGGTTCTGAGAGTCTGTGTCCTTTTTTTTTGTTGTGTCATCTTGCTGTGTCAGCTCTCCACGTGTGCCGTACCACTCCTGGGCGGGCTACACTTTTTTCATGCAGGGTAGCTCTCTTTGTGGGGTGCACTCCTTGCATGGGGAGCACCCCTACATGGGGGACACCCCTGCATGGCATGGCACTCCTTGAGCATGGCAGCACTGCGCATGTGCTAGTTCACCACACAGGCCAGGAGGCCTTGGGTTCGAACCCTGGACCTCCTATATGGTAGGCGGACACTCCATCAGTTGAGCCAAATCTGCTTCCCCACATTCTTAAGTGCACATGGGTCATTCTCCAGGGCAGACCATATATTAGATCACAAAAAGGTCTCAATAAATTTAAAAATATTGAAATCATACAGCATATCTTCTCCAAACACAATGATATGAAGCTGAAATCAACAAAGGAGGAAGACCTGGAAAATTCACAAATATGTGGAAATTAAACAATATAGTTTATTCTATACCAATGGGTCAAAGAAGAAATCACAAGAAAAATTAGAAAGTATAATTTTAGATGAATGAAAACAAAAACAGAATATACCAAAACTTATGGAATACAGCAAAGGAGTGCTCAGGAGAAATGTTACAGCTGTAAGTGCCTATGTTAAAAAAGAAGAAAGGTCTCAAATAAGTAACCTAACCTCACACCTGGAGGAACTAGAAAAATATGAGCAAATTAAATCCAAAGTGAGAAGGAAGGAAATAACAAAGAGTGCAGCAGAGATAAATGAAAGAGAGAATTTTAAAAAAACAATAGAGGTGGGTGAAATTACAAGTTGATTCTTTGAAAAGATTAATAAAATTTACAAACTTTCAACTATATTGAAAACAAAAAGAAAAAAGAGAGAAGATGCAAATAACTCAAATCAGAAATGAAAGGGGGGCATTTCTACAACCTTACAGAAAGAAAAAGTATACAGTTAATGATTGTATTAGATCTGCTGTGTGAAAAATAGCAAGTCACTAAAGATTTATGTGCTAAAGAAATTACTTAAGGACAAACATGATTATCCTTTCTTCTACCTTTGCAATTAGATCAAATCAAATAGGCCAGGACCCATATGTTAAACCCAAACTTAGGAGCTGAAGAGAGAGAGAGACAAATCCATAAATATGGTTAGGGACTTTAATACCCAAACTCTCAGGCATTAATAGAACTACTAGACAGAAAATTAACAAGGATCAGCAACCAAGTCTAACTGACATATGTAAAACACACTGCCCAACAACAGCAAATTATACTTTGTTTTCAAGGACCATGGAACATTCACAAGTTATACCATATGCTAGACCATAAAACAGACGTTAGCAAATTTTTAAAAATGGAAATCACATAGAGTGTGACCATAATGGAATCAAACTAGAAATCAATAGCAGAACAATAACAGAAAACTCTCTATACATGTGGAAATTAAACAGTGCACTTCAAAACAATCCATAGATCAAAGAAGACGTCTCAAAGGAAATCTTAAAAATACATAGAAATGAAATCACTACATATCAAAATTAGTGGGATGTTGTTAAGCAGCACTGAGAGGGAAGTTTATAGCAAAAAAAAAAAATGATTATGTTAGAAACAAGGAGAGGTCTCAAGTCAATAACTTAAGTTCCTACCTCAAGAGACTAGAAAAAGAAGAGCAAACAAACCCGAAGCAAGCAGAAGAAATGAAACAATAAAAATAAGAGCAGAAATCAGTGAAATGGAAAACAGAAAAACCACAGTGAAAATGAACAAAACAACAATATGGTTCTTTGAAAAGCTCAGCATAATTGCTAAATTTCGGGGAAGCCTGAGAAAGAAACAAAAAGAGAAGACAAAAATAACCAATATCAGGAAAGGAAAATCTCACTAGTGAATCTGCAGCCATTAAAAAAAAAACTAAGAAAAACTTGATGCTCATAAATTTGACAACTTATAAGAAATTGACAAATTCCTCAAAAATCATGAACTACCAATGGTCAATCAAGATGAAATAGACAATCTGAAGAACCCTTGTATTAGTCAGCCAAAGGCGTGCTGATGAAAAGTATCAGAAATCTGTTGGCTTTTTTTTTTTTTTTTTTTTTTTTTTTTGAGGTACTGGGGACTGGGGAGTGAACCTAGGACCTCATATATAGAAAGCCAGCACCCAACCACTGAGCCACATTGGCTTCCCTGAGTTGGTTTTCTCATTTGTTTTTGTTTTTTCAGGAGGTACCAGGAACCAAACCCAGGATCTACCACTTGGGAGGTGGACACTCAACTCTTTGAGCCACATCCATTCCCATGTTGGCTTTTATAAAGGGTATTTATTTGGGGTAAAAACCTACAGTAACAAGGTCTTACAGAGCCCAACTCAAGGCTGCTTTCTTACCAAAGTCATTTGCCAAGTGCTGAAGCAAGATGGTGAACAATCTCTGCCTGATCTCTCTTTTCTTCTTCCTCATACGGCTCCGTGGCCCCAGCTTCTTCTGATCTCAGCAGTAGGCTGTCAGGCAAATGACTCACCTTTCTTATGGGGGCTTTAGCTGTTTGAGCCTTCTCATTTCTGTCACATGACAGGACCAAAATGACCAAGTTCTCTCTCCCTTTCTGTGTGTCTTATTGAGTGAGTGTCCATTTATATCAGCCCTCCAAGGGGGCGGGGTATCAACCCTGAGTCATGCCCTGCTGACATGGTCAAATCAATACCCTAATTTCAACAAGTAATTTAATCAAGACATGTCAGCTGAATCTAATGCATTCAAAGGGTATCACACCCAGGAGAACAGAACAGTTTACAAACATAATCTCTCTTTCAGGGATTTGTAAATTATCTCAAACTGCCACAATACTTAACACATCAAGAATATTGAAACCATAATTTAAAAGGTCCTGAAAAAGAAATCTCTAGGTTCATATGGTTTCACTGGAGAATTCTACAAAACATTTAAAGAGGAATTAACAATTTTACACAATTTATTCCAGAACATAGACGAGGAGGAAACTCTCTGGACTCATTTTATGAGTCCAGTATAACCCTGATTTGTACACAAAGACAGTACAGAAAGAAAACTATAGTCCATATAGAGGAGAAAAGGAGCAAGTTAAAGATGGGAAAACAAATAGAAAGCTGTTAGAATTAAATTCAATCATGTAAATAATTACATTAAATATAAACAATCTAAGCAATACAACTGAGAGGCAGAGATTGAAAGCATGAATAACAAATCTAAATATATACTGTCTAGAAAAACCCACTTGATATATGAGACAATTAGAAAATATTTGCATGAAAAAAAGAAACTCTTTAAAAGGAACAAGTGGATTTTAAAAGGAATCAAATAGATCTTTTTTTTTAAAGATTTTTAAAAATTTCTCTCCCCTTCCCCCCGCCCCAGTTGTCTGTTCTCTGTGTCTATTTGCTGCGTGTTCTTCTTTGTCCGCTTCTGTTGTTGTCAGCAGCATGGGAATCTGTGTTTGTTTTTGTTGTGTCATCTTGTTATGTCAGCTCTCCGTGTGTGCGGCTCCATTCCTGGGCAGGCTGCACTTTCTTTCACACTGGGTGGCTCTCCTTATGGGGAGCGCTCCTTGTGCATGGGGCTCTCCTATGCGGGGACACCCCTGCATGGTGCGGCACTCCTTGCACACATCAGCACTGCGCCTTGGCTGCTTCACACGGGTCAAGGAGGTCCGGGGTTTGAACTGCAGACCTCCCATGTGGTAGATGGATGCCATAACGACTAGGCCAAGTCCGCTTCCCTTAAATAGATCTTCTACACATTAAAATTATTTATTTTTAAAATGAATAGATTTTGGCATGGACATAGCTGAAAACAGCAAAAAAGACTATCAACAGCAAAATGGATAAGTAAAATGTGAACGATTAATCAGCAATGAAAATGAGGAATGGCATCCACCTGGATGCGTATCACAAATACAATGTGCAATTTTTTTAAAAAAAGCAAGCCATAAAGGTATACAGGAACTATGATTCCATTTAAAGAAAATTCAAAAACAGGCAGGACTAAAAAACATATTATTTTAAAATGTAACTATAAATATATATAGATAGATGGAATTAGATTAGTGGCACTGTATGGTGGGGGAAAGAGAGGGATTGAGAGATGACTAGTAAGAGGTAGAGGGCTTAAATATACATATTTATATTTAAGCTTACACACATTGGTGGTAAAACTATAAAAAAAAGTGAATGGCAGACATAAAATTCAGGAAAATACTTTTCTCTGGAAAGAAAGGAAGAGGATGGAATAGGAAGAGCAAAGAGGGAAATACTAATATATTTTCAGTGTTCTAATTTATAGCTTGATTGGTGCTTAGAAGTGTTTAATTCATTAAGAATCTACATATGTATTTTATATTCTCTTCTGTATGTATATTTCAGAATTAAAAGCAAGAGAGTTAATAGTAATAATGTAAATTCATTTCTAGCCAAGATGGAATAACAGAAAATAGATTTACTGTACTGCTTGAAACAACCAAAAAAAAAAAAAAAAAAAAGACAAAACACTGAATGTCAAGCAACAAAGCCAATTGTCCTTGAGAGGCAGGAATTAATGAGATGATCCCTACAATTGCTCCAGCTTGCTCCTTTGAGAGGGTTTCTAGCTCAAGGAGCAGAGGGGGATCTCAGGTAGAGCCCAGAAGTCTTCGCGAGTTGAAGAGATAGAGCTGAAAGTCTAGAGAAACCAACATAGGTAGAGTTTCCCGGATAAGGAACCAGAGAGCAGAAAACAGCAGAGAAAGAAAACTCCGGAGATCTGCAGCAGGACCCCTTCAAGAATTCAGCAGAGTTTTGATCAACACAAGCAAGTGTGGGGACCACCAGCGTTTGAGGAAAGAACCACTCCCGAGGACCAAAGAGAATAGTACTGAGCCTTGGGAAAATTTATGCAGAAGATGATATTTATTGAGTGACTCCTATATACAGTACAATACCAGGCAAGTTTACGTAAATATCTTATCTTCAAAATTACCTGTGAGATAGAGAATATCCTCATTTTACAGGAAGCTGGGGCTCCGGAGGGTTACCAGGGTTACACAGCTAGTAAATGTCAATGCTTGGTTCAAGACTGTCTTCTGACCAAAAAGCACACTTTCGCATTCATTCTGCTCTCTCCTTATACCATAGCTTATGATAGCCAAATAATAATATTTTGAGAGGATTAGCTTTTCTTTACTTGCTTGCTAGAGCTCTCCTCCCTTTCTTAACAAATAATTGCATGAAACTTGCATACAACACAATGCTTTAAATATATGCATTCAATATATTTTATGGGTGCTCAGCTTTCCTTATCCTTTAATTCAGAGTCAACTTTGTTAAGGTTTATTGTTTACTTGATTAATTTAACACTGAATTAATTGCCCGTGATGTATCAGAACAAACTGTGTAAAAATAGTGAATTGGAGTTTTAAATATTTTGTTTTAAAGGAAATCACTGATTTTTTCTAAAAAATCCTTTCCATCGTCAAGAGTCTTAGTAACATCCAGATACCTCCATTAGGTCATGCCTGAAGTCAGTGTCCCATGGTATCTTATCAGGTTGGGCTGCAGTCCCTCATGAAGAATCAGACCCTAGAGTTGGGGATAACGTGGAGGCATCACAAAGTAAGCAATATAATAGGGGTGTCTTTAATTTGGATCTCTGAACTCCTGAAACTAAATACAAAATTTCACTTTTTTGTTCATGGAGTTTTCTGGGGAGAATTCTAACAGCTTTTTATGGATTCTCAAAGGAGGATGTAAACCAGTAAAGATAAGAAATCTTTACTCACTACCAGTGGTTCTCAAAGTGTCTCTGGACGAGCAGCATGGGCATCATCTGGAACTTAAAAATGCAAATTCTCAGTCCTCACCATGACCGACTGAATCAAAAACACTAGGGATAAGCCCAGTAACCTGTGTTTTAACAAGCCCCTTGGAGATTCTAATGAATATTAAACCTCAGAAGCTACTGGTTCCTATCTGCCTGAGCTCCAAGAAAAATCAAGATCATCTTGAATTCTATTTAATGTAAGATGCCTTCCAAGCCTAGAGGAACTAAATTCAGTTTCTCCCAACGTCTGGAAAGAGCCAACTCCCCAACTCCTACCCCACCCCAGCACAGAATTCACATTGTTTCTTAAAAGAAAAATAAATACAGAAACCCACAAATCAGAACTTCAAACCAACCACAAAAACACTTGGTTGTGATTGGGGCAATATGTGAATAAACATGACATGTTTATTTTATTGCTTAGAGCTTAAACTTCTGGGCTAAAGGAACTATAACATAACATACTTTTTGGGAACAGAGGAGCCAAACACATTTTTAAACACTGGATAAGAGTAAAAAATACTCGAAATCATCATTCTGCAAGATTATCTGCGTAGAATCTCAAGACTGGATTTAATCAGTGTTAACGTAACTGCTTGCATTTATAAATCCATCATCTGAGGTTATGTCCCCATGGTACTCCAGCCACTGCCTGGAATATATGAAAACTCTGGCCCCTATTCTCATGGTCACTTTCCTGTGGCATATTGTGTTTCTGGCTTAGCTTTCCCTGGGAAGAAAAACCTAAAACTTTCTTGGTACTGAGCCATTCTCCCATCTGGGATAAAGATTAAGAAAGAGGAAGGGAGCTTTTGTTCAGATTACAAATCCCAGATGCTGCCACATTAACAGCCCTATACATCCCAATGGTGCTTACTTCAAACATTTGGTTTTCAAACACTCCTCTCTAAAGAATGCACTGGTAACTATCAGGAGTGGCCAGCTACAGTCATGAATGCTTACTCTAAGATTGCCACTGATAGAGTAAAGGGAAATCCCTAGGCTTTATTGTGGTTTATCAACTTTCACTTGGAGTAATGTTTTCCAGATTGGAGACTTGCAAACTCTAAGGAATCATGAGAATTGTTAAGGAGGTCATCATGTCGGCTTAAAGCCAAGAGGACATAAAACATCATGAAGGAAAGGCATTACAGCCTTGGAGTTACTATGGGGTTTACAGGAAACCACTCAGTTATATTAAATGCAAGAGATGTCTTTGATCATTTTCCTTGCAAAATCTGATGAAGAATAAATGGGTTTAAACGAATGTGCAGAAAGAAAGTAGCAAAAAGAAATGTGAATGAGTGATAGAATAAGAAGGAGAGACCAGAAGATGGAGAAAGGAAAGAATGTGGAAAGGAGAGAGTAAGCAGTGAAGAAGGGAAAAACAAGCAGAGGGAAAGAGATTTGGCTCAAGTGATTGGGCTCCCATCTACCATATAGGAGGTCCAGGGTTCAATTTCCAGGTGAAAGACAGGCTGGACCATGTGTTGAGCTGGCCTGCCCAGAGTGCTGGTGCAGCAAGATGACGCAAAAGGGAAACGGACTTTGGCCCTGTGGTTAGGGCATTGGTCTACCACATGGGAGGTCCGCGGTTCAAGCCCCGGGCCTCCTTGACCTATGTGGAGCTGGCCCATGTGCAGTGCTGATGCGCGCAAGGAGGGGAATTAAATAAATAAAAATAAATCTTAAAAAAAAAAAAAGATGACGCAAAAAAGGAGACAAAGAGGAGAGACAATAAGATACACAGCAGACCAGGGAGCTGAGGTGGTGCAAGAGACTGAGTGCCTCTCTCCCACTCCAGAAGGTGCCTGGTGCCACCTAAAGAGAAGACAAGCAGACATAGAAGAACACTCAAAGAGTAGATAGCAAGTGCAAAACAATGCGGATGGGGGTAAATAAATAAATCTAAAAAAATCAAAATAGTGGAACAGAACAAACTCAATTTCTAAGTCAATATTTTTAATTATGTTAATAATTTTAGGGGGAAGTGGACTTGGCCCAATGGATAGGGTGTCTGCCTACCACATGGGAGGTTTGCAGTTCAAACTCCCGGCCTCCTTGACCCGTGTGGGGTTGGCCCATTTGCAGTGCTGATGCGCACAAGGAGTGCCGTGCCACACGGGGGTGTCCCCCACTTAGGGAGCCCCACATGCAAGGAGTGCATCCCGTAAGGAGAGCCGCCCAGTGCAAAAGAAAGTGCAGCCTGCCCAAGAATGGCGCCACACACATGGAGGGCTGACACAAGACGACGCAACAAAAAGAAACAGATTCTCGGTGACACTGAAAAGGATAGAAGCAGTCACAGAAGAACACAGAGACCAGACAACTGGGGAGGGGAGGGGGACAGGGGAGAGAAATTAATTTTTAAAAATAAATCTTTAAAATAATAATAATAATAATTTTAGGCACAGCCTCTGAAAGAGAAATAGTGTTGAAGAAGTCTAAATACTATCTACTGACTCCCATCCTTGGGCTCCAATACAGATTGGTCAGTACTGTTGTTGATCCTGTCTTTATTTGCAATTTTGTAATTTTATTCATCATGGCTTTTCTTGCATTAATTTTGATTTTTTAAATATTGCAGTAAATTTTATTTACTGAGTTTTTTTGGCATCCCTTAAATTATGCAACTGAGGCAAGGAAGGCACTAGCCCTTGCTCTAGTCCTGGTTTTAGGACTAGAATTCTCCAAATTTGATTTGTTGCTGTCAGATTAAGAGATGGGAAATTAGAAGTACTCCTTTCAGTTTCCTCAAACTAAGCATCTGAGTTCAGCTGAACACACTTGAGGCTGGTGGTTCCCTGGGGAAGCTATGTTCAGAAGTTAAGGGGTTGGAAAAATGCTTGTACCTTGAAGAATTTGACGGGAAGGCCCCTTCTAAATAAAGTTTCTTCAGGGTACACATTTACATCAACTAGCTCGGGCCAGGCAAACTATTCCCATGATTATCTCTTGCTTTGTCACAGACATTAGGCCCTGAAGTAAAACCAAAGAATCTTGTCCTGCCAGGTCTAATGAGAAGGGCAAACCAAGAACACAGCAACTCACTGGTTTACATTGCTGTTTAAACCTGACAAATGTCTGCCTGTGGAATGTAAGAAGGCTCAGGGAAAAACAAGTTTTGAATTTTAATTTATCAGTTCATGTGGGAAAGGCAAAACAGGCCAGAGTTCACATCAAGTCTGGATTTATGGACTCTCATAGGAGACCACAGAAATATATTTGGATGAAGAGAATCCTTGGGAAATAAAACTAAAGTGACAGAGCTGAGAAAATCTGATCTTATATTCTCTTTCAAAGAAATGTATACTGACATGACCCCATTGCAAAAAGTGGATGCCTCTGATATATGGTACATGTAATTAATGATAGTGGTTTCCATTATCTTTTCACCATTTGTTAAGGGAGAGGAGGCAAAGTACTAGGCATTTTACTTCGGCTATCTTTTTTAAATCTCCATAACAACCATGAATAGGAGATGTAATTATACCACTTTCATCTGAGGATACAGAAGCTTAGGAAAGTGGATTGTCCCCAGACAAACCAAGCAACATGTTAGTGTAAGATGGTATTAGGTCTGGGTGTCTCCGGTGCCCTCCGGAGCACAGGTCTTGGAGGTGTTTACACTTTGGCAGCCGGTGGGACCCTGCTGGGACGTGCATAGGTATAACCTCTGGAATGACTGCCCAACTCACTTTGAGGTCTCTTAGCCATATAGGCTCATTTGTTTTTAACTTTCCCCCCTTTTAGTCAGGTCTTTTTCTAGCTGCACGGCTAGTTGGTGCTTGGTGGCAGTCCCTGGTGCTGGGGGGTGGGGAGCGTTGTGGGTTGGGGAGGGGTGATCCCTGGGGCTGTGACCCATGCTGAGGGGAGGGTAATGCATTTATATTCTGGGTTTGACTTGGAGAGAGTCCACATTTGGGCGACAGGGAGGCTTTCAGGAGGTGACACTTGGGCACCCTATAACACTGGGCTGAGTTTGAATTTCAAAGGTAAAGGCTCAAAACAATAAAAAATAAACAAAAAAATTATAAAGTAAGGGTGTCAGGGGCCTGTCGGTGGACCATTCTCCTTCCCTGGTCACGGTCCCTGTGCTTGGGGAATTCTTGCTGTCCTGTTGGAGAGTGCGGCATTGCTCCCCAGAGTGGGAGTTTGGTGTTCTTTGGTTGTCACGTGGATCTCCACCCACTGGGACAGGGGCCCATGAACACTTGAACACATTTACATACCTTGTGGGTACGCCCCAGGTGGGCGCCCCACGGCAGCGGTCCTCCCCTGTCATGACTATGGCCCTTCTGTGGTCGGGAGCTTCTTCAAAAATGGAGTCAACAAATAACCAAGTATAATTGGTGGGAAAGTGAAATGTAATGATGGTTTTGAAAATAAGAAATAAAATACAGAAAATTTTAAAAGTGTGGAATAATAAAATATAATGAAAAAGTATTTTTTAAAACAGATGATAATAGTAGTAGACTTCTAACACAGATTTGATTCCAAAATGACTACGCTTTTCTCTATACCAAGTGTGGGCAAACTACAGTCCCCGTGTCAAATATAGTCTGCCACCTCTCTTTGTACAGTTTGCAAGCTAAGAATGATTTTTACATTTTTAAATGGCTAAAAAAAATCAAAAGAAGAATAAATTTTTTTTTATGTGAAAATGACATGAAATTTCAGCATCCATAAATAAAGTTTATTGGAACACAGTTACGCCCATTCATTTCCTTACAGTCTTTGGCTGCTCTCACACCACAAGGACACAGAGTTAAGCAGTTACTACAGACACAAATGGCCAGTAAAGCGCAAACATTTGCTATTTAGCCCTTTAAGATAAAGTTTGCCAAACCCTGCTCCCTTGCTCATCTTGCTCCCTAATTTGGTGATTAATTTATGGCAAGTTTTTTTTTTTAATATCATCTTTCAAAAATAATCCAGGCTTTAGCAGGAGTTCTTTCCCCACTCAAGATATAAACAATAATCTTGAACCACAGCTCTTTGCTCTTCTCCTACAAAAATTAAATCTCATTACTGCAGCTCCAGCCTGTAAGAAAAATCTCATTCCTACCTTAATGCTTTACCAATCAGATGAAGTTACTTTCTTCTTTGACTTATTTATAGCCCTCCATTTAGCCTACATGGAAGGGAATGATCAAAACAAGAACATAAAAACGACTGCTGGTTTCTTGATAAGTCATGAATTTCTGCCAACTCCATGACTGATTACAGGAATCATAAGAAGCTGAGAGAGAGATCATACTTAAGTAGCAGCAAAACAATATTTTTTTTCAAGCTCTATAATTCTATTAATAGAAAATGACAAAATTATGGCAGAGCTAGCACCACCATACCACAATGAGAATAAAATGAAGTTCTTGCAAAACTCTGTAAGTATGTCATTTTTTAACATCTATTTCTAATGTATTTCTGCTGCCTACGTTTCCTTGGACAATCACTGCTGACCTGGCATCCTGTCATCATTATGTGAAATGTTCTGGGAATGCAATGTTCAGTTTTCAGCATCCTAAATCTAGCCCCCAAGTATTATTCATAATGCTAATGTCATCAGCACAAACTAATTGTATTCCCATAATTCCCTTCAAATAGTGGAAGGAAGAAAACTCTAGAGAAATGTCTATTCTGAGGACATCAAAGGTAGGGCTGAGAGCAATGGTGCAGTCCCCAACTGCCTGTTTGAGCTCATTGCTTCCTGACTTTCAGAGAAGCCTCCTTGGATATTCTTCCAATATTCACATTGATATTCTTCCATTGTCCTCCATGAGAAAGAGTCCATATCTCAATATTTTTTAATGACTTTTGTCATCCACTAAAGGAATTCATTGAACTCAGATGAAATATGAACAGAGATAGCAAACTGCTTTCCCTTGGATAATGAGGTAGTCCTTTCTATGCCAAAATAAATTTTCTGTAGTATAAATTCTATTTCCTTGCCTGACCTTCAGTGGTTTAATTTTCCCCCCAATCCTTGGTCTTATTTAATTCATCTTTTCTTAGGGAAAATATTCCCAGCAACTTAAGTACACAACTGACTTTCCATGAAAATAAACTCCATTTCTCCATTCCCCTATCCTCTTGGATTTCTGACACATTTGAAATTTTCTATAGTCTGCCAAAGTCAAAGGGGTTTTTGAAATACATCATGCACCAATCTGGTTTTCAGAACAACTTGATAGGATGCAGCTGAATTTTGACAGGCCAGCAGAAAGGAAATGACTTAAATCAGAAGCAGGCTCAGTTTAAAATCATCTTGTCTGTGAGGCTGGGTTTTTTTTTTTTCCTAGATGGTTCCAGAAAAAATAAACACTATTCTTGAGAGTGTCTGCTTTGAAAATTGTTTTTTCCTGTCTTCGTCATTCTCAGTGTGATTCCCCAAGGACTGCTGAAGAGAATTTTTTCTGGGAGCAAAAGGAAGGAAGGAGCCAGTGAAATGCTGTTTGGTCTTTTAACTCTTTCACACATGTGGGTGAGCTGTTGGATCAGACAGCAATGGGATCCTTTTTAAAGGCTCTCCTGGCTCCTTGACCTCAGGAAAATAAGAATCCTTTAGCCTAGAACCAAGACCATCTAGAAAAATGTTCTTTAAGAATCTTGACTATATGCCAGAAGTGACTTAGATAACTACGTGGCTAAGGACCAAACCTCTACAATTCAAAATACATTAGGAAGAGAAAGAAACTTTAAAAAAAAGGACAGACCCCAATGGGAGCAAAAGATAACCCTTTAAAATGTGGAAAGGAGCTGAGTCAGACCCTGTCAGCAAGCTTCACTGAGGCCTAGCGACTTGTAGCAACATGATTTTTTTTTCACGTATACGGCAACTTTGACCCAAGGATCTCAAAGTATTCTACAAAAACAAAATCTCTAACATTCCAGTGGGGGTGGAGGTAGTTTCGGGATATTACCATTGTCTCTAAATCAGGGTTTCCCACCCTCCGTACTATCGATATTTTGAGCTGGATAATTCCTTGTTGGGAGCGGGGGCGGGGGGCAGCTGTCTTGCACTGTAGGATAGTTAGCAGCATTCCCAGCCTCTGCCCACTAGATACCAGGAGCACCACTCTCCTGCCCCCCAGTTGTGACAACCAAAAATGTCTCCAGACAGTGCCAAGTGTCCTGGGGGAGCAAAATCACGCCCAGGTGAGAACCACTGTTCTAAATGACAAATCCAGGCACCCAGCCAAAAAAGCAGGCGCAAAACTGGAAGAAGAAAATGATGACTCCAGAGCTCCAAGCACGTGACCCTTGCACTGCTCCCTACTTCAGTGGAAACTCATCTCTCAGAGCACTCCCCGTCCCTGATTTATTCCTCTGAAAACATATACACCAGAACATCACTGTCAGTGCAAATTCTGCCTCACTCAGTGCTGACTGGGTGGCTGTGTTGAGGAGGTCTGTCAGATGGTATTCCTCCTGGGATTCACTAAGTGAATTCTGAGACTTAACTCCTCTCTCAATAGGGCCAAGTTCACATAGCATGAAATACACCAGAATTAACCCTATAATTGCACATGCAGAATCATTTCTAGATAAAGCTTTTGCTAAGTGTAAAGCTGCTTGTGGGGAAGGGGGGGTGGGAAGAGGAGTCCATGTGCTGCGTGCTTTTAGATTTTGTTACCTGGTCAATCCCTCAACTATACCAGTTTTCTGCAAGGTATTGCTTAGAAATGGTTGCAACATATATTTTTTGTTAGTGGATATAACCAGAACATTTCATTTGCATAAAATCTTTTTGTTATGTCAGTGCTTGTCTCATGATAAATTTTAAAATGCCTGTCCCCTCCTTCTTCATTACATTGGCATTACATTCTTCACATTGGCATATGAACTTGTTAATCCCTACAGATGAGTCAGTGAAGGCAGGTACAGATTAATTTGAGCAATGAACCACCTTGAGCGTTTTGTGAAGAGACAGGTATAAAAAGATATTTTTAAAACTTGAACTCAGGGAAACACAAATGGGACGTGGGATGCCATGCTATTCTAATTATTACACAAAGCTGGGTATAAACCTGTACCATCTGGCACTACATGTATTCATTGAACATATTTATTGTGCCCATTGACTCCAAGGCCTGTGCTGGACTCTGAAGAATACAAGAATGCCCAGGGTCCTGCTCTGCTTTGAATTTTTAAAAATTTATTTTGCATAGTCTAAAGGAGAAACCATTACGTATTTATAAGGAATTATACTTCGAGGCTGAAGGTAAAGTGTATGGCATTCACAGTTTTTGGTTCCATGACACCACAAGAATTAGGTTTTCATCCTAACAAGGCAGCTGGAATGTAATAGAAGGTGCCCTAAATCAAGGGTCAGAAAATCTGGGCTTGAATCCTTATTCTTCATTTTCTACTTGCATATCTTTAAGCATAGAACTTAACCTCTTTTAGCCTTCATTCCCTCCTCTGCAAAAAGAGTACGACAATACCTCGAGGGTAATTATAAAGAGTATAACTCTTCTGTCAAACGTTAGAGATTCTAGTGTCAGGAATCAATCATACTTGTATTTTGTTGCATGCTTACCTTGTGCAACATATTTTAAATACATATCTTTAATCTACTTAATAGTTCTATGAAGTAGGCAGCATAATTCCCCTTTTATAGATGAGGAAATTGAAATCCAGAGAGTTTAAGTGATTTGTTTGAAGTCACACAGTTGGCATTTAACAGATTCTTTTGAGTCTATTGAATCTAAGCCTATTGAACTCAAAAGCATGCATGATTTCTACATCACCATACTGCCATTCACCATAGCCTATTTTTAGGGTGAAGGAACAAACAAATGTGAATAAACAAGTTAATATGGAACCTGTCAATATATGCGAATTAGTAAAATAATCATCAAGGAAAATAATATTGATTTACCATATTTCAAGGAAAAAAGAGAACAAATAACAGCTACAGACAACAGGATTCTTAAGAAAATGAGACAAAGTAACTTGGACTTTGAGACAAAAGCAGATGTAGGATGCTTCGAGATGTCCTATCCTTTTTTTGGACTGATTGTATTCTAACAGATGAGCAGAATGAGGGCCTGAAACTCGGGAGTTTTACTGAGTCAATGTTTGGTGTTTGGCCCTTCTTCTTTTACCATAGAAAGAAAGAAAAGACCAGACTATAGCTATTTTCTGGGGTGTGAAATAAGAGAAATGATTAGGTAGCTCTCCTCAAGAAATGAGGATATTTTCTGTTTTGGCAGGTCAGAGCAGGATATATTAGGCAAAAATAATATATTTTTATACTTTACATACTGAAAAGATTGCTTTTCTGGGAGAGAAAAATGAAACATAGAGCAATAAAGGCCAATTAGAACTTAAAAAGACCCCACAATAAAATAATCTAGTATGTGCTGACTGCACACAGCCATTTCATTTCATCCTTAGGAATATAATGTGAAATATATGCTATATTACTATTTGGCAGATAAGTAAAGTGAGTCTTAATGACCCTTGCATTTTCCCATCATGTCTCTGCAACAGTCGTTTATGAGAACTGGCCACCATCAACATGTGAGCGTGTCTTCTCTGGCGCATTCAGCCTGATCCACACCTCTCTCTGCTCCCTCCATCTGGCACACAGACAGAAGGTTGGCAGGCACATAAAGAGGCACTGAAGGTATTTCCAAAAGCCTGTGACCCTTGACTTGATCAACCATTTAGAGTCAGGCAGGTCTCAAATTATCTGCAATAGACTTGTACATCTTCTTGGCAAACTGCTGCCCCTCAGGTGCATTCCTGCAACCCTCACAGACCCCCAAAATGTAAAGGAATTCCATTTTGGCCTAAGAAAAATTAGGAAGATAAATCTGTAGGGAAAAGAAATTCATATGATGCCTCCAAAGCCAAAGAAAAACTCATTTTCTTTGGAATACCCCTTGCTTTTCTCCATTAAGGCAGACTATTGGGGTTGTCTGGAATCTCTAACCTTACAACATTGCTCGAAGCTAAGTATTGACGTATTCTTTTTTTTTTTTTTTAAGATTTATTTCTTTCTCTCCCCACCCCCACCCCTATTGTCTGCTCTCGGTGTCCATTCGCTGTGTGTTCTTCTGTGTCCGCTTGCATTCTTGTCAGGCAGCGCCGGGAATCTGTGTCTCTTTTTGTATCATTTAGCTGCGTCAGCTCTCTGCGTATGCAGAGCCGCTCCTGGATGGGCTGCATTTCTTTGTGTGGGGCGGTTCTCCTTGTGGGACACACTCCTTGTGCATGGGACTTCCATACACAGGGGCACCTCTGCATGGCATGGCACTCCTTGCACACGCCAGTGCTGCATGTGGGCCAGCTCACCACACAGGTCAGCAGGCTCTGGGTATCGAGCCCTGGACCTCCTATGTGGTAGGTGGACGCTGTATCAGCTGAGCCCCATCTGCTTCCCTTAATGCATTCTTATAGATGATGAAAATGAGACTCAGAAGCGAAGCAACTTGCCCCAGCTGGTAGGTGCCAGACCTGAGATGCTTAAACCTCACTTGTCTTTGCTATGGCATTTTCCTCCTCCAATAACAACAGCAGCAGCAACAAAGAATAACAACAACTAAAAAAACAAACAAAGAGTGAAAGAATGGGAAAACACTCATTCTCTTTAAAATTTGACTCAATTATCTGGCTTTAATTTTGTTTAGCTACATGGTAAATGTTTTATCTCATATGGCCTCTTCTTGGATATTCAGCATGTTTAAGTAAATTGCAAGTCCCTGCCAGTGTGTATACACACTGATTAAAGAACAATATTAGCTTAACCCAACGCTACAATCTTGACTTGCCCTGGCTAGAAGTACTCTATCTGTTGCGTGGAAAATGACTTGTATAAGATCTTCCAACAAACCAATGGTTAATTCATTGATAGAGCTCAGAGTGGCTAGCTGCTGGTACAAAAAAAAAAATTTGGAAGACAGAGCTAGTGTCTAAATTATGTTATCAAAAGTCAAATTCCTGAATCCTCAACAAGGCCCTTTACTCTTGCTACAGATGCCAAAAAGGCATATCCATAGAGTCATCTCATGCCTGTATACTTTGCTTGCTACTGAAGTTTGGACTACACATCTCTTCTGTATAGAGCTGGGGAGGAACAGCCCTTCTATCTAATTAAAGCATAGCCTAGAAAGAGGCTGAACTTTTCCTAGGCCAGTGGTTCTCAAACTTTAGCCTGCATCAGCTATCTTGTTAAAACAGATTGCTTGGCCCCACCCACAGAGCATTTGACCCATGGGAACCGGGGTGGGGCCTGAGAATTTGCATTTCTTACAAGTTCCCTGGTGGTGTTAATACAGCTGGTTCAGAGGCCACACTTTGAGAAAGCCTACCACAGACCCACACTCAGACATTGTGGTCAGTCTTATAATTCCCAAGGCAGAAGGAGACAAGTCAAAGAAAAGAGCACTTCTACTCCAGGACAAAGCAGCTGGCCAAAGCCCCCTTTTCAAGGGCCCTTTCTGGGTCCTTCTAGGACTTCCAAAGATCCGAGGGACCCCTTCCAATTGATAGGCTACCGCAGGCCCATCTTTTGTTGTACCAGCCACAGGGGAAAAAAGAGGGGAAAATCTAAAAGCAAAATAACACCCTCTCCACTTCCAAAGGGTAGTCCCAGCAGTAGAATAAAAAAGTTGACCTCCTCCTCCCACAGAAACTCTACTCCTTATCATGGCAACCCAATTTCATTACCAACCTTCCTTTTTGTCGGGGAGTAGGGCTAAGCTTAGCTGTGCCATTAACGATGTTTATAGTTGCACACTTTGCCAAGTGATTTATGCTTTACGAACATATTTACCATATGATAAAGGAACTGACACATCTGAAATCATTGTTCCAGAATTTTTATTCTACCATCCCAGAGAACCATGCACAAAAGAGAAGAGAGACAACACATAGTATCTCCCCATTTATTTTCGTCTTCAGACCTATGGTTTCTGAAACTTCTTGTAATGATGCAACTTAGAGGCCGGGGTTAATTCTATAATGCATTAGATGGTTGCTGGGATAACTATCAATTTTTTTTTCCCACCTCAAACAACATTCAGTTAAGGAGCATGTACAGGGAAAACGGACTTTGGCCCAGTGGTTAGGGCGTCCGTCTACCACAGGGGAGGCCCGCGGTTCAAGCCCCGGGCCTCCTTGACCCGTGTGGAGCTGGCCCATGCGCAGAGCTGATGCGCGCAAGGAGTGCCTGCCACACAGGGGTGTCCCCCGCGTAGGGGAGCCCCACACGCAAGGAGTGCGCCCATAGGGAGAGCCGCCCAGCGCGAAGGAGGGAGCAGCCTGCCCAGGAATGGCGCCGCCCACACTTCCCGTGCCGCTGACGACAACAGAAGCGGACAAAGAAACAAGACGCAGCAAAAAGACACAGAAAACAGACAACCGGGGGAGAGGAGGGGAATTAAATAAATAAAAAATAAAAAATAAATCTTAAAAAAAAAAAAAAAAAAGGAGCATGTACAAATTATTGCTATTTTATGCTTAAATGGCAATTTAAAAAGTTTTAGGGATAAGACACACAATATTTTTAGCTTGGAAGATGTGCTATGGGCTGGAATGTTTATGGGAAATGTCCTCTGCATGAAGAATTCCTACTCCAAGATGCCTTGACTAATTAACATAAACAACTTTGAGAGAAAAAGGGTACAGCATCGTCTGGCAGGAACCTGGCAAGGTTCTTTGGAAACTCCAAAGCAAACCAAACACAGTGACGCCAGGCCTCTTCCATTCACAGCTGGTCCAGTTCCAGGGAAATGCCTTGGGCTTGGGACAGCTCTGGAAAGGCTCTGCTCTAGTTGGCAGTAAACTAAAATCTGCTTCTTCTAAGGCTCCCAGGTCCTCTGAGAGAATGGGTCCCTGGAGGTGTGAGTTGTAGCTGAGGAGATATGGAGGGCCCTGTCAAGGATGACCCCAATGTTCTGCTCTTCACTGGGAGCTTGTCCTTCCAGAATTCCAAAATGGAATGAAATATATCATTCCATATATATGTCAAAGAAATATAGTACTTATCTATAGTATTGTGCTGAGCTTTTTAACATACATTAGTTTATGTAGTTCTCACCTCAATCCTGAAAAGGATTATTGCCCCTACTAATATAGGGGAATAAAAAGAAAAGAATGCTCAGCAAGGTTAAGTCATATGCCCAGGATCACACAGCACACTCCTGGCAGAACCAGGATCGGCATCCCAGCCTGCGTCAATCCAAAGTAACCATCTTCTCATGAGTCACTCTAATTTGT
Organism: Dasypus novemcinctus; assembly: GCF_030445035.2. Classification (NCBI taxonomy): domain Eukaryota; kingdom Metazoa; phylum Chordata; class Mammalia; order Cingulata; family Dasypodidae; genus Dasypus; species Dasypus novemcinctus. Next base: position 50,409,112 of record NC_080673.1, on the reverse strand, counting down.
TACAAGGGGAGTGTGAGGATTTCAAACCAGCTCTACAATATTTAATTTCTTTTAAGCCACTCATATACTTATTTAGAAGAGATCCTGAGAGGGGAACAAGTAATTTGCAGTTTTTTCCCAATGGCAAGGAGTGACTCCCATCACTAGATCCTCAAGCAGCAATGTAAAGTAGGTCATGTTGGATTTAAAATCTTCCCATCCTCCTCTCCTACTTCCCAGGGACAACATTATCCCCTCTGTCAGGCCCTCAGAGCTCCCCTCCAGCTACCAAAGTTTTTCCAGAGCCCTGATGTGGTCCCTTGTCCAAAGACCTAATGATTTTGTGATGGTACTTGTCACCTCCCCTGTAAAAGTAGAAATGAATCTGATAAGAGTAGCTAAGGCAATCATCCCTTATAAAATTAACCCTTCTCCTCCCTCTACCAACTTCTTATCAACACCCTCAATGCTTCTATATTCTTGGACTCAATCTGCAAAATGAGAGGAAAATGTTATCCGAGTAATTTGTACCACTTGAATGACAGATGAGTTCAACTCTTCAAAGAGATATCAGTATTTTAAAGGAAGAACTTAGCAACTTTCTGGTATTACAAGGAAATTTTTAGGCCAATAATTTTTTTAGGTGGATCCCTTCCTGAATCTGTATCACTTTTTACCCTCATTTGAGTCCCAATCAATCAGGAGACTGTTGGTGACTTGGCATCCTCCATATGAAAGTTTGCCAAAGTCTGATATAACATTACCAAGTTTTGACTCGGTGAGCTTTTCTGCTATTGTGGCTTCTTCTCAATAAAGAGATTTAGTCATTCCATGAACAACCTTTCACCCAGGGAAGGAATAACACCAATAAAACCCATTGGAGTTCAAAGACTCCTGTGACTTCTTGAACGCCAAAAGAATTGAATGGGATAATTTTCCCCCAAATATGTCATCAAATAATATATATCAAAAAACTTTTTAAAGTTTTTTTTTTTTCTGTAAAGTAGTCAAAATGGTCTTTGTTTAACATGCTCCTTGCTGAGGGTCGCGGAATAGCTGGCAAATCCTGTCTTGCTTAGCACTGGAGCACTTAAAGCAATTTTTAGGAACTGAGATGCTAAACTTGGTATTTACTTTAAAAGCAAAAGTTACATAAAGCTGTCTTTTACTGATTATGAAGGCAGAAAGTGCCTTCTGTATTTTAAAATCCAAGGTTATATTTTCCAAAGCAGAATGAATGGAAAGGCCCTTACTGGGCCTTAGTGGAAGCCCAAGCTGGTTTCCTACAATACTTGGAAATAGAAGGAGGGGGTAATATGAGTAGTGGGAAGAGAAAACGCAGATGAGGCTGTAGGAAACACTGCTATCTATTCTTTAACATTTAATCTGTACTCTGCCAAGTCATGGCTCTAACGGCCCCTGCTGTGGGGCCAGGCTATGCCAGTGATGTCAGAAGAACTGATTATTGCAGACCATTGCTCCAGAGTTCCACTTCTAATGGGCCAGATACCTCAGTCCCAATAGCCTCTTTGCTATTTCTAAGTCATACCACCAGGCTTTTCTGTCCATGGGCCTTTGCTCAAGTTCTTTCTTCCTCCAGGGACATACCTCCAACCCTCGGTCTTCTTCCCAATATTTAATTGTTATTCATTTCTCAAGGCCCATTTCCAATGTTACTTTCTTCAGGGTATCTTTTCCTGATCCTGCCCCAACAAGACACTTGTCCCTATCTGCTCAATCACTGTCTTTGTACTTATAGATGGCCTCTTTCATTACAGTTATTTGAGTTCAATACTTTTCACCCCCACCATTAGAACTTCCACAGGAAAAGAAACCATGGGTCATCTTTGTACTTTTAGTGATATGTGGCACAGTGTCTTGAGCACTTATGATGGCCAATAAATGAGTTTTTTAATGAAAGTAGGGAAAAAATTGTAGAAAGGTAGAAGAGAAAAATAATCCTAGAATGTCCTTTTTTTGCTCCATGGAAAAAGAGAACAGGCTAAATTTTAAACTCTTTTCATCTTTCAGGGCTCTTCCTTTGCCTTGCTTTGAATATGGAGTTCAGATTATTTTTCTTGCACTTTGCCTTCATTTAGTTGTGATGCTGCCCAGTGATGAGAATCCTTGTCTACTATGGGGATGTCTGCTATGGGGATTTCCCCACCATCCAACCTCACCCAAAGACTGCTGCTGAGGCTTTTCTCTTCACACCACTACTGCCGCCAGGGGTCAGGGATCCAGCCTTCTGTATGCAGAGAGGTAGCACTCCAAAAGGTCCTGAACTGCTTGAAAAGGGGACATGTTCATTTGGGGTAGTTTGCACAGAGGCATGATGCAGTTTCCAGGAGACTTTAATTCTTCCCTGGGGGTAGGATAAAGTTAAGGTAAGGCTTGCCCTTGGTTTTCATGCTTCCACCCCATATATAAGAGAGGTAACTCTCTTCTGGTCCCCCTATGTTAGGGCATAAATTCCAGGCTGATCTCTTTCCATTATCAAGGTCCAGTTAGAAAGTATAAAACTTAATAGTATCTGTTTCTTCATTTTAGGTTCTTTAGTAACTTGTCCAGATTTAACTATTTCTTGGTTTTCCCAGGGAACAAGCCAGTTAGAGCTCAGGGAGCCGAAATGGCAGATTTGGATGATACGGTTAGTGTTCTCAGCCTAGGAAAATGAATCCTTCCCCTCCATCCTGGGAGGCCCCAAGGCAGCTTCTGGATGAGTCAGACCATAGATAATAGGAACAATTTTCTTTTTAGCTAGCTTGCATGTGTCCCTCCTACATCCACCTCCCCCCAAATACACACACACACACACACACACACACACACACACACACACAACCTGTCTCAGATTTAGAACTTTCCAGCCTCAATATGCTTCTCTGTGAGTCTCTTCTCCCACATGTCTTCCCCTTCTGCCCTTCTTTTACTTTCTTATAGGTCAGTGGGAAAACTCAAAAACACTCCATATCAGTATACTTCCCCATGAAAAGAGTGACAATACCCAGGTACAAGGCTGATAAAAGAAAAGATGAGGGTCCCAAGACAATGACCACCTGCTTCTCAGTTTTTCATAGGGCCACTCTATTAAACCCTGAACAGCTTAATTCAATGCTTCTACAATAAATAACAACTGTGCACAGAGGTGTCTTCCTGCCCATCAGTAGGAGAATTGGCTAATATCTGTGGAAGCGACGATAACCTGAAGTCCTTCAGACACCATCTCCTGGGAATTTTTCTCAGCAATAGAAAGAAGGATAATAGATCTCTTCCCTATTCATCTCTCTAAACTAATTCATAGTTTAGACTAATTTTCTTTTTCTGATATATTTATCTGAGTATTAGAGTGATGCTGGCCTCATAGAATGAGTTAGGAAGTGGTCCCTCCTCTTCAATTTTTTTGGAAGAGTTTGAGAAGGATTTGTGTAAATTCTTTCTTTTAAATTTATTTAGAAAATACACATATTCAAGGGAAAGAAGGTAAAGATAGTAGCTAAGTGCAGAAGTTTAGAGTCAGAAAAGTCTGGGTTGAAACTGTGATCTACAACTTACCAGTTGTAGCAGTTTGATATTGTTTATGAATTCCAAAAATAGATATTGGATTGTGTTTGTAAACTGGTCTGTTCCTCTGGGTATATTACATTATATTGTATTCAGAGGTTCTACTTTTACTTGATTAAATAATGATTAAGGCTTTGATTGGGCCATGTCAGTAGGACGTTGAGTTCCCACCCCCTTGATGGGCAGAGACTCACAGAGAAGCTGCACAGAAGAGAAGAGAGGTTGGAATTTTGATATTGGAGCCCTGGGAAGTAAACGCAGAGAGAAGCAGATACATGAAGAAAGGAGAGAAGGTTCCATTAGACATGGCAGAGTCCCCAGGAAGAGAGACAAGCTGTTCACCTGATAGTCTACAGCTGTCCTTATAGAGAGACCAGAGCAGCTGAACTGGGAGAAAAAGGAGCCCCAGGAAGCCTGAATCCTTGCAGATTTCAGCAGCCATCTTGCTCCAACACATGGCAACAGACTTTGGTGAGGGTAGTAACTTATGCTTTATGGCCTGGTAAGCTTCTACCCCAAATAAATACCCTTTATAAAAGCCAACATACTTCTGATATGTTGCATCAGCATCCTTCTGGCTGGCTAATACACCAGTTTTATGCCTTCAAGCATAGTTCTTTAGTTTTCTGGGTATCTGTTTCCTCAAGTGAATAATGGAGATAATATCTTACCTGCCAGGTGCTCTGAAGATAATACATCTCTCTAGCACAGTGATAAGTCAGAAATGGCAGAATTACCATTCATGGGTAAGAACTCAGGTCCACATGGTAGTATATGTGAATGATGCCCCCTGGAATTGCTCAGTGCAACACCTGCAGGGACCTTTTATACTGTAGATCTGGGAATACATAAGTAAAGTCTGTGACCTTTAAAAGTCCACCTGAGTAATGTTTCTATAACTTGTTGAACTGCCTTTTTCTGTTCTTTTATTTATGTGAGTTTGAAATAAAGTTGTTAATAAAATAAAATAAAGTCCACCTGAGGCAGATGTTTTACAGCTAGTGCCCAATTCCCAGCAGCAGCAATTGCATTTTCAATTTTCCTTAAGGATAAATTTGATTCAGGGTAATGATGGGGTTGGAAAAGAGAAAGGAATGTCTTTTTAAATTATTTTTCCAGCATCAAGGCAATATAATGATACATTGCGGATCTCAGAGGAGATATTTGAATTTGTGATCAAATAAACACCTTGGACTGTTAAAAGGACAATCTAAAAATAGAAAGGAACTTTATTATTTAAGTTCATGTCAGGAAACACTGACTAGAATTTCTGAGTATGTAATGGGATATTAGGTACCATGAGGGGGGATACTATGCAGAATAGACATAATTAGACATAATTGTTATCATCAAGGAGCTTCTGGTATAAAGAGCAGAGATTCTTAACTTGAGGATTATGGATGAGCCTCAGAGGGTTCAAGAACCTTCTGAAACTGTATGCACCATTGTATAAGAGATTGTGGGAATTTCTGGTCAGATGGTCCAGAGATTTCTTCTGATTCTCACAGGGATCTTTAAAAAATATTTTTTAAGACCCACAGATCAAGTCTAAACAAGCAATTAATCGTAGTGATTTTCCTATGGAATGCTACAAAAGCAGACCATTCATAGCCATCAAATTCTGGGCTTCTCAAACTGGTTTAGATAAAGGACAAGCTTAATTCTTGGCCTGCTGAAGTTAAAGATAGGGTGAATCTTTCATTCCTCTACAAACGTGGTTTTTCAATAGATTTGAATTTATCAAATATTGTTCACCAAACCTGTGCTAGGATCTATGGTTCCCTTGATATTACATTTAGGCTGCTCTAAGACATACCGTAATTTATGACTAGCCCACTGTGTTGAGCCCTCCCTCCCTGTGTGACTAACAGGAAGAGAAGTTTGGCAGCTACATCGCATTAATGAATGAAAAGTGCAAACTTTGCAAATCCCTCTACATTTAAATGCCCCAGAGTCCTGATGTAGACACATTTCCTAAAAGCCTGTGTTTCTAAGATGCAATTTATTGCCCTTAGAAGTTTGCTGTGGGCCACCAAAAGCATATAGGTCTTATTAAAACAGGTTTTTGTTATCCAAGCAGAGATAGTGAACTTTATTATAAAATAGGAAATTTGTTGAAATGAGATGCTTCAGGGAGAAGTGATAAGTCGCACATCATCACTGTATATTTCAGTGTGCAATTTGCAACCAGGGTCAGGAAAGAGGAGAACTGATTTCTCTGTCCCCTCATTGTGGTACTTCATTCCACACAGTATCTTGGAGAAGGAACAGGGCCTCCAGCTAAGTGAACCATTGGATGAGGTTTTCTTCACGCCAACAAACATATCCTGAGGAAGAAGCTACCCCCGAATTCTGATGGGTAGTAGCCAGTCACTTCTCTTCATTTGTCAGCTTGAATTCTGTGAGGTGAAGAATCTAGGGAGATCCTGAATAGAGGATAGCTTCGTCTTTGTCAACGTATGGAAAAATATGCTTTCTTGAGTGTGTGGAGACTCTTCACCCCTGGAAATAGGATTTCATTACCTAAAGCAAGATCCAAATTATACTACAGGTCTAGAATACATTATTCAAAACTCCTAAGACCAGACGTGTTTTCAAATTTAGAATTTTTCAGATTTAAAAAAATTTTTAATATGGTGCATAGCTGTACACCTCTGCCAACATTAAAATGCTGATCTTGTCTCCCCTGAAGGTTGCAAGATAAATATAGCAGCTACAAGAGGATTGTTTTCATACAGCAACCAAGAACAAAAAGGGAGGGACATGGGTTGTCCTTATATCCTTCTCTCTTATCATGGAGAAAAAAATATTTCCTAGAAGCCTGAGGAGACTTCCCCCAGGTACCATTCACTGCCTAGAAATGGGTTCCAGATGTAGTCCAATCCCAATCCCAGATAAAAATACATTCCCTAAGGTTGGTGAGAGACACATCTACTACTCACGCTGTTGCGAAGGCTGAACAAAATCATGCAAGGACTAAGGCAGGAATAACATCGGGTAAAGCAACTAACAGCTACTACCACCCAGATTGTGTCAGAGTCAAGGCAGGGGCCTAGTTCCCAGGAAAGGAACAGTAGATACTGCCCAAGGGTCCTGGATGGTCAATACTTTAATCTGATGCCCCTTGGGCAGTATCTGCCATTCCTTTCCTGGGAACTAGCTCCCAAGTGAGACCTTTGCTGACCCTTGAAGATTTAGATAAACTTTGTTTGAACTCCGAGAACCGTGGCCTGTACAATTCCAGGACCTCCTAGCATTTTCCCCAAGAATGCTTAGCCTCTTAACTATATTGGCCCCTTCTATCTTTGCTCCTGCTTTCTTTCCATTATCTGTCATTCATCTCCTACAAGTGTAGGCTCAAAACTCTGTCCTGGGAAGCGGACTTGGCCTAGTGGTTAGGGCGTCTGTCTACCACATGGGAGGTCCGTGGTTCAAATCCCGGGCCTCCTTGACCCGTGTGGAGCTGGCCCATGCGCAGTGCTGATGTCTGCAAGGAGTGCTGTGCCATGCAGGGGTGTCCCCCGTGTAGGGGAGCCTCACACGCAAGGAGTGCGCCCCATAAGGAGAGCTGCCCAGCGCAAAAGAAAGTGCAGCCTGCCCAGGAATGGCACTGCACATACAGAGAGCTGACACAACAAGATGATGCAACAACAACAAAAGAAACACAGATTTCCGTGTCACTGACAACAACAGAGGTGGACAAAGAACACGCAGCAAAATAGACACAGAGAACAGACAATTAGGGTGGGGGGGGAGAGGGGAGAAATAAATACATCTTTTTAAAAAAACAACTCTGCCCCTGTGGGCATTTAGGGTTACCCAGAGCAGTGATGGGCATTTAGGGTTACCCAGAGCAGTGATGGCAAACCTCCACATTGCAGCCTCTGCCCACCTGCTGCCTCTCCCTCACACTCTGCCTTCAGAGAGCATGGGCTGGGCGCTGGTCAGAAGTATCTGCCTTCTCAAAGCCACTGGAGGTCTGGAAAATATAATTTCTCCATTTATTTTCACTACCATATTGTTTTGTCCTGGAGTTTAAGTTGCTACTGAGAGTTGCACCTACAACCATTTGTACACTTACCACACAAGAGAACAGCAACTATAACTCAGTGTTACAGTTAAGAGATGGAAAGAAGAGAGGCCAGAGCCTTTTCTTTTAACTCAGGGCTTCTACGGCATAGTGCATGGTCCTGCCATGGCAGAGCCAGGGGCTGATCCTCAGTTTTCCCATAGAATTAACACTCAGCATGATCAAGTTATCACGACCTTGAAACCACATGGCTCGTCCAAGTGCCTAGGGCAGGTATGGTGACTTGCTGTCACCAGGACCCAGGATCCTTTTGCCTCTGTGCTGAGGCCTCCTTATCATGCAGTTTCCTTCCTCAAGGTCACTTTATGATCAAATGTGAAGCTCCAGCCTTTACACTTGCAACACAGGCAGTTGTCTAGTCCCTTTAAATCTCAACCAAAAACTTCTGTTCACTTTTCATTAGCCAGAATGGATTCCAAGGGCTGCATCTAACTGCAAAATAGGCAGGAAAAGGTAACCTTTTAGCTGCACACTTTGCTTCTATAAATAAAACTAGAGTTCTCTTACTGAGGAAGGAGGGGGAATGGATTTTGATAGGTAGCTACTACTACTATCTCTGGAACAAGAGCCTTTCTATTTTCCCACCTTAATCTTCACACAAGATTGAGACTATAAAGGAGCTAAAACAGTTCTGAAGCCCACAGAGACAGAAAGGTCACAAAGAAAGGTCAAAGTGCTGAATCTAGGGCACCGGCCAAGATTCCTTTGGCATAACAACACAAGGCTATTTGTGGAGACAGAGGAGGAAAAGCAACAGCAGGAAATGCAGGCCCAGAAGGACGGGGGTGGGGGGGTGTCTCATCATTTTAGAGAATAGAATTTGAACAAGATTCAGTATCACTGCCCACTGTGAGTTGGCACTGTTTTGGCACCTATGAGACAGATGATATAAAATGAACCTTGGGGAAGGAAACCTGGGTTCAAGAATTGGGTCTACTGCTTCCTCAGTGTGGGACTCTGAGCAAGTCACCCTCCTCACAAAGGGAGAGGGGAAAGGGGAAATAACACCAAGTACCCATGTGCCGCTTTTTCATTGTATGTTAACAACCACTGAAGTGGATATTCTTAACCCTCAGAGTATATGAAAGCAAACCAAGGCCAAGAGAAGTTAGGCAGCGGACTTGGCCCAGTGGTTAGGGCGATCGTCTACCACATGGGAGGTCCGCGGTTCAAACCCCGGGCCTCCTTGACCCGTGTGGAATTGGCCCACACGCAGTGCTCATGTGCGCAAGGAGTGCCCTGCCACGCAGGGGTGTCCCCCACATAGGGGAGCCCCACGCACAAGGAGTGCACCCCGTAAGGAGAGCTGCCCAGCGCGAAAGAAAGTGCAGCCTGCCCAGGAGTGGCACACCGCACACAGGGAGAGCTGATGCAACAAAAAGAAACACTGACAACAACAGAAGCTGACGAAGAAGACGCAGCAAATAGACACAGAAAACAGACAACTGGGGTGGGCAGGGAAGGGGAAAGAAAAAAGTAAATAAATAAATCTTTAAAAAAAAAAAGAGAGAGAGAGAAGTTAGATAACTTGCTAGGGCGAAGTAGTAGCTATCAGGTCCATCTCATTCTGTGGCCTTAGCTCTTACCCACTGTTATGGATCCTAGATGAGGCAAAAATGAGTCTGACTCATTAGGTGGTGAAGCACTGAATTCCAGAAAGGTCAACTGACTTGGCCAAGACCTAGGAATTCTGACTCAATTATTTTTATTCAGCATCCCCTCTCTCTATTCTCTAGTGCAAAGATTCTTAACCTTATTTGTTCCACAGACCCTTTTATCAGTCAGGTGAAAACCACAGACTCTTTCCTAAGTCCACACTACACTGTCTATTATTTAATAAATAAATCACCAACATGTCCCCACAAGAATGTCCTTTTTTTTTTTTTAATTCAAGCTCATGGATCCCTTGTTAAGAACCCCTGCTCTAGTGTTTTCTCTGGTACCATTTTGGTTGCTGCTGTTATTAATAATGATAGATGATGCCTTTGCTGCTATTCATTCTCTTGAAAAAAAGGTTTAATAATCAACTGCCTTTACAAAACACAGCACATTATATCCTCTTAGAAACTCTCCATGTATAAAATCCTATAGTAAAGAAACATGTGTAACTTAGTGTAAGATTTCCTGTTTCAGTAAATGGTATCTTATAATCTTCCGTCCAATTACTCATATCAAAAACTGTGAGACCACCACTCCCTACTCCATCCCCACCCCCCATAATACACACATGTATTTCTGGTCATTTCTACATGCTCTACACCACCACCCTGGTTCAAGTCACTATTGTTTTTCTGTAGTAGCCTTCTGACTGGATTTACCTGCTTCCATTCCTGTCCTTCCTTTAACCATACTGTAGCCAGGAGAACCTTAACATGTAAAGCATCTCACTATACAAAACTAGAGACAAAGCGCAAAACCCCTGAGGTGATCCAGACCCCTTCTCCAGCCTAAGCCCACTGATAAGGCTACATTCCAGCCACATGGATATCTTTTCAGTGCTTCAAATGTTCAGCACCATCTCTCCTCCCAGCCTTTGCAGGTGCTGTTCCCACTACTTGGCACATTCTCCTTCCACCTCCTTATCTGGCAAACTCCAACTCAGCCTTCAGGGCTGGACTGAAAATTCCTTTCCCTCAGCTGGAGCCTTTCCTGAACTGGAGACCAGGTTGCGTCTCCTGGCTATACATTCCCACATACCCTTAGTACTTCTCCTGTCATAGTGTCCATTGCTGGAAATGTCTCGTTTAATATCTGCCTCCCACGCCTCAGTGGGAACTATATCCCTTGTTAATTGTTGTAGTTCCCCACACATACTAGGCACTTATAAACATTTGGGAAAATTCATGGATTTTGTTTTAACTCATTTGATCATAGAAGCCTTTCTTTATTTGTTTATAAGTATGTTTGTATCTATATAAACCTAGCCCACTTTAGGAAATATTGTTCCACATTTTAAGATGGATCTCCTTGCTTTAGATTCAAGCTCTCCAGAATCTTTCCAGCCTTCTTATTGATGGTCCCTAGGTTCATCTTGCTGCACCTGGGCCTTTGGGGACTTTATTTTTGGAACAGTTTGTATGGCACTAAAAATCTCTTTCAGTAATGTTGCATTTAGTCTTCATACTCTTATTTTACAGTTGTGCAAAATTTGTTTTTCAAATATTAACCACTGTTTACTTTCTGGATCTCCCCTTTTCATTTCTCTTCCTATCTCATTCAAGCACATAGACCTGCACTCTGGCCACAGGGAAGGAAGTAGAAAATATCTCTGGATTGGTTTCATAAGCCTAATTTTCTAGGGCAATTTAAAGAAGTAGGTGAAAGAGAGGAATAGCTAATTTAAGAATCTCCCAGACTCTTTGTGACCTTTCTGTCTCCATGGACCTAGAGCCATTTTAGCTCCTTTATAATCCCAATCTTGTGTGAAGATTAAGGTGGGAAAAGAGACAGGCTCTTGTTCCAAAGATAGTAGTAGTAGCTACCTATCTTTGCATACGAGAGGAGTGGTGCTGAGCACAGAGATATCAGTGGATTCCAGAGATTGTTCCTCACACTGCTTTGGAGCAGAATCCTGGAGAGGTCACCAGACTGAAAGCAATGGGCATCTGCATGATACTTGCTGGACAGAATCTAGGGAGATGGTAAGACGCCAAAGAGTTTGTCTGTAAAATGTATCTGAGCAAATAAGAACATGAACATCATACTCAACCTCAGCTTGGCAAGTAAGCAGCAGAATAATCCCTGGGCCTTCAGACATAGCATGGGAGTACCTGAGGGATTTGCAGGACTTAAAGGGGCCATTCGGACCCTTTAGGAATAAAGGACATCTTAGCAGCCATCTGCATGCAAGAACAACTAGAGCCATGGATGCCCACAAACAAATCATTCCAGGAATAGATGGGTCCTTTCTCAACATCTGGACACTATTTACTCTCCCTAGAATTTAGACAACCTGGAGGTTAACCCAACTAGACTATGAGTTCCTTGATGGAAGACATTTTTATAAAATTGCCCTTGGTTCTCCCCACACATGGTCTAGTATGTTGTTTTTTACAAGGAAAGTGGAGAGTAACTGAATAAATCGTGTTCCCTAGAAGGAATGCCAAATCTCAAATTTGGAGTCTCCAAGAACATATTCCTCTAGACCAACCCAGTTGTAGCAGTTTGGTATTATATATGAATTCCAAAAACAGGTATTGGATTATGTTTGTAAACTGGTCTGTACCTGGGCATGATTAACTTATGATTAGGGCTTTGATTGGACCACATCAGTAGTCCAATCTTGGTGAGTCCCTGCCACCAAGGGGGCAGGGGTTCACAGAGAAAAACTACATGGCAGAGCAGAGAGTTGGAGTTTTGGATGCGAGCCTGGGAAGTGCACACAGGAGAAGAACACAGAGGAATAAAGATAGCTCTTTAGATACTGCAGAAGCCCCTGGGAGAGAGACAGAGCCATTTACCTGATAGTCTACAGCTTGCCTTGTGGAGAGAGCACAGCCGCTAAAACCAGAGAGAAACAGAGCCCTGGGAATAGAGGAACCCAAAAAGCCTGAACTCTTGGCAGACATCAGAAGTCATCTTGCCTCAACATGTGGCAATAGACTTTGGTGAGGGAAGTAACATATGCTTTATAGCCTGGTAACTGTAAGCTCCTATCCTAAATAAGCACCCTTTATAAAAACCAACAGATTTCTAGTATTTTGCATCAGCACTCCTTTGGCTGACTAATGTACCAGTAATGCCTAATAGTTTACCTTATGGCACATTGAATATGAAAACTCAGGGGAAAAAACTATTTCCTACTGCTGTGGAGAGAAAAGGATATGTTAGCTCTGAGAAGGCCCACAGGTTACTCTGTGGAACAGAGGTTGGTGGGTGAGCGGCGGGGGTCCATGTCTCACCTCATCAGGTCTCAGAGTTTCTTCTCCCACAGGCACCAGAGGAGATGGACCAAGTATCTTCACTGAGTTTTCTTTATCTTTCTATATTGTTAATAATGTGTGAGTTTTTATTAATTAACTGATTTTTCCCCCTTAGGTATCTATGTGCAGGGATAAAAGAAAAGAAACTAGAGTCTTTGTATCTTTGTGGAGCACATTTGTCCTTAAGTTTAAATGAACTTAGTAAATTTTAAAAAAGAAATTCTGAGAAAGTATAACCAGATTATAATAATTTCATAATCCACTACAAAATAATAGATATTTGTGTAATGGTTGAATGAAAAATCTTAAGACATAAAATAATAGGATAATAAAACCTTGACTAGAAAACAATGCAACTTTTAGAAATGACAAATAGTAAATAAATCTTAAATCTGTTGATTTTCCTTTTATTGACCTCAAATAGTTCATAGCTGTAATAAGTTAATAACTATATTTTTTGTTTCTTTCTTTGTTCAGCACCAACTTATCTCTTTCCTCTTACATTTTTCTATAAGCTGCAAAGAGAAACCAGGCTCAGTTTTCCACATTTACTTTGGAAATCTCTTCAGCTAAATGTCTAAGCTTGTCATTTTCAAATTCTACCTTCCATCTAACATCGAGAGTCAATTTTGCCAAGTTCTCTGCAACTTTAAAACAAGAATCACCTTTCCTCCAGTTTCCAGTAATAGTTTCATCATTTCCTTCTAAGGTCTTACTGGAAATAAATTCAGGGTCCATATTCCTACGAATAGTCTCTTCAAAGCAATCTAGGGCTTTTCTATCAAGGATCTCAAAATTCCTCAAAAAAAAAAAAATACTCCTTACCCATTTATAAAACCACTCTAGCATTTTGGTAATTGCAGCAGCATGACGCCATTCTCCTAATACCAATTTCTGTTTAAGTTTGCCAAAGGGCTGCTAAAGCAAAGTACCAGAAATGGATTGGTTTTTTAAAGGGAATTTATTTGGGGTAAAAGCTTACAGTTCCAAGGCCATGAAAAGTCTAAACCGAGGCACCATAAGAGGTGCCTTCTCATCAAACTCAGCTCATATTGATTCTGTTCTCTGGGCACATGGCAAAGCGAAATGGCTGCCGACCTTTGCTGAGGACTCAGCCTTCCCCTCCAGGTTCACCATCTCCTCTTGAGCTGCTCGGTGGTCCCAGTCTCTTAAGGGTTACGTGTTGCCTTAGGGGTTTCGTGTTTAAGCAGACCTCTAGTCCTCTCTCACATGGCAGGATCAAATATGGTGACTTCCTTTTCCTGTGTCTGTGTGTCTCTCTCTACATCTCTGGGTTTATGTCAGACCCAGTAAGGGGGTGGAGACTCAACCTGAGTCATGCCTTACTGATGTAGTCCAATCAAAAGTCCCTAAAGTGATCTTACCAAGTAATCGAATCAAAGGGCCCTCAACAGAGTTTAATGCAATCAAAGGGTAACACCCACTGGAATAGATTAGTTTAAAAACATATTCTGTTTCTTTTTTCAAATTCATAAAATAATTTCAAACTGCCACACATACCATTTGCAGAGACTAAAGTGGGTGATGGAATTTAGGAGCAGAGAAGAGCAGTATTGGAGGTTAAGGGTGGTAATTGAGACTTTTATGGATCCCAGAAAACTTTTTGTCAAACAACTAACAATCAGATAATTAACCAATTATGCAGGAACACAAAGGTGTATCTATTTTCAGGCAACTAAATCAAGGTTTTCAATTAGAAAATCCCCAGAATTAGAATTTCATAAAAAGGAAAAAGAGAAGAGAAAGAAAAGAGAAGAGAAGAGAAGCTACCATGAAAAATGTGACTAAACCATTATCTGGAATTTGTGCAGAAACAGGGTTCAGAGAATCTACTTTTTAAAACGAGGTTTAGAAATCTTCGGTGAAATAGCTGGCATTCAAAGGCATCCCTTCAGGATCTTTTGTGGGCACTTCAGACTTGTACTTTGAATTCTGGTTCCTATTTAGATTTGGCATCTCCTTGCCTCTCATGATTCCCGACCTCAGCCCTTTGTAATTCTCCTTTCACAGTCCTGGAATTAGAATTTCATGACTTACCAATGGCTTGCCTGGCATATGACTTAACACCCATAGAGTGGGACTGCTCCAACCAAGTAGTTCTACTCACCATTTCCCACTAACAAAGCTCCATTTTTTTTTGTTTCCAAGCCTTTTTTGTGCTTGGAGTGCTCTCAGGTTCCCATTCCTGCCTACTGAAAACTCATGTCATCCATCAAGGTTGAACTCAGGCAGCTCTACAATATGCAATCTCCGCCACCTCATGTAATGGCTAAGACTAGACTCTGTAGATGTTAGTCAAGCGTGATCTGACTGTAATGTGTAACTGAAGAGTTTTGGGAAGCTGTAGAATTCAGCCAAGGTGTCCTGGGGTATTCTCTGGGAGGCAGGATTGGGATAGATTGTATAATTATCAAGCAGAATCCTAATTGCATTACACCTGCACCTGGGAAAAGATGAATACTAGTGAAAATAGAGTTAACTACATAGAGAATAGAAAAGCCAGAAGTTGTAAATATCTCTCAGAGAAGGCCCAGAGGGAGACCTAGACTGTTGTGGACACAAATATATTCCTTGGAGAGGAAGGATCTGATGTGACATAGGATTGTGTGGTCAGATGACATACCCCTCCCTTAACTTGGTTCTGGGTTGTAGCCTCCTGATGCCTAATAAAGCTCTCCAGCTGCCCAAATACCAGAAAGGAAGGATTCAGCTGGATGCCATGGGTATTCTGGGGCCTGCAGAAAAATGTCATTCAGTTGTAAATGAATAAATAGGTATTTTGATTTATCCATTAACCTCTTCACTACTAATTTTTGTTTTTTTGTCCATGTACCAAAATATGGGCCAGGTATTTTACGTATAATATTATAGTAAACACCACAAAACTATGATATAGATAGTAATCTCCCTGTCCTGGCTTCAGTCTTTTGTGGACCCCAGAAAATTATGTTCTTAAGCTAACCCAATCCTGTGCATATAAGACTATTTTATGTGGAACCTTTTGGTTAGATTCAGTTAAGGGCCTTTGATGTGATTGAGGGATGCAGGGTGGGTCCTCATCCTTTTACTGGAGTCTTATATAAATGGAACACACAGAAAAGGATGCCTGCCATTTTTACCCTGCCATGTGAGAGGATCTCCTACATCTGCAGAAAAATAGACAAACCCCAAGAGGCAGAGAGAGAGGCCAGAGGCTAGAATCATGGAGCAGCTTGAAGCTGAAGAGCCCCAGCCCAGAGGAGAGGGGAGAGAAAAACAGTTTTGCCTGATCGCCCATGGCTGAGCTCAGAGAGAAAGTAAGCCTGGAGGAGAAAGCAGGAAAAAGACCAGCAAACTGGCCATTTTACCTTGCCACATGGCAGGAGTCTAGGATGCAGCAGCTAGCCTTTGTAAGACAGCATCGCTGATGTCTTGATTTGAATATTTTCACGGCCTCAGAAGCAAGATGTTTCCCTAAAAAAATCCCATATCTGGTATATTGCCTTAGCAGCCTGTAGAAAACTGACCCCCTCCTGGACTCGCCGCACCCCCCCACACACACACACACACACTTCTCCAATGTGGAACCTGAACCTCAGAGCAGTTAGTTTTTTTTTTACACCAACCTTTTAAGCTCATATATGGTGACAAGATTTGAACACAAGTCTGATTCAGAAGCCTGCCCTTGTATAGTAAATCATCCTACTCTTTGTGGGTTTGCTTTTAACAGTCAACCTCTGATTTTGAACAATGCTGGTTTTAAAATAAAGTTGAGTTTTCCTACTTGCCGAAGCTCAGAGCCTGGAATATGGTGGCTTCAAAGAGAAGCCACGGTGTCCAGTCTTCTCTTGGCCCCATACACATCCCCCCCTCCCCCCCTTTATCTCACCATGACCCTCCAATATCCAAGCCACTTTACAGGCCCAGCACTACAGCCAAATTGTAGTTTTGTGTTTTTTTTATCTGAATCTGTCCCGCGTCTTCTTGCCTTGTTGCTTTTGCTTCCCCAAAGCTTCCCATCCTTGAAAATCTACTTCTATCAATTGAAGTCTTAGAGATTTCCTTCCAAGAAACTTTCTTTTGTCCCCTTGTGAAAATAACCTCTCCCTCTTATAAATTTCTTTAGACATTAAGCATTATTCCCATGAACAATGTCCTCACCAACACTTAATAGGATAAATCTTTTTAATTTTAGACATCCTAGTAGGTGTATACTGTTATCTCATTGTGATTTTAATTTGTACTTCCATAATGACTAATAATGTTGAGCACGTCTTTTGACATACTTATTTTCTATTTTGGGTTATCATAATTTGTACACTTGGCTCATCTTCTGTGCTTCTTAAAGGCAGCGATCATGCCTGATATATATATTTGTACCTAGCACAGTAATTTCATGGAGCAGATGATAAAAAATAGTTATTCAATGTATATAAAAAATGATTAAGAAATATTTATAAAAGGCACAGTGAAAATTTATTTGAAATAATTGTAGTCTATTTTAGACAAACATAAAATATAGGCAGTTTTAAATTTCTACAAAGGTATTCCACAGACAAAACACACACACACATATATAGAACATAACCTAAAGTATGTATGTTTTGCTTTTGTAGAAGGAAACTTAAAGATAATATACTATAAGATATACAAGATAGTCTTATTGTTATACCCCTTAGTGGTCACACTGTTACTCATCACATGTATATTTCCTATTGAAGAAAATTTTAAGTGCTTGGACAGAGTCATCACTGTAAAGAAATTTTTGATCCCAAGGTGGCAGATGGGACTGTAAGAAAGGATACAAGCCTGGAAGAAATACATTTCAGGGTATGGAAAAATTTACAGACATGCTAATAGGTCCCTGCAAGAAACTCTGAGCATTAATCGAACAAACCAAAGTATTGGACAAGGACAGCTATAGTCTTACTTTTCAAAATTACATGAGCCAGTACATGAAATCTGCCATTTGCAAATCCTAAGAAGGATTATTAAAGCAGAACGTTTTACCTTACATTTACAATCGATACGGTGATCTCTAAAAAATGAGTGTGAGTTCCCTGAAAACAAATTATGTCAAAGTTATCAGATTCCTTTTTTGCTAAGACTACTTGAGATGGATAACTGTGGGACAATTTTGACTTCAGTTATAGATCTGATATGCTTGTGGACAGGTTAGAGAAGTGAGATTATTACAAACAACAACAAGCAATGAGGGCTGATGGTAATACAGCGACACAGATTTAGAAGTCTAGCAATATCTAGTTCTTTAGTGGCTTTTTTCAACCTGATGAATGCTTTTATCAAACAACTTGTAGGAAGAATGAGATGTGTTTGCCCAAACACTCAGGGAGGGAGCTACTCCACAGTGGCCAGGCCAGTGAGGCCAATGGAGTCAGCAGTGATCATTCACTCAAGTTCAGAGGTGCAGCTCCTGGCTGTGTCCTCTACCAGTATAACTTGGTTCCCCACCCCCACCCACTGGGTTACTGAAATTCATAATTGCAGTTGCTTCCACTACATTTGCAAATCAGCTTTGCTCCTGGCCTAGATTTCTGACATGTCCTAAAACCCATCTCAGTGTCTTCACAAGAATGCCTGTTGCCAGCTCAGCTGTCTGACCACAATCCAGCCTTCTAGATATTGGGCAGCATCTGATGCCCAGCTGAGACTCCTGTCATTGGGCATGCTCCCAGACTTGGTTTCAGACAAGCCTAATCATGCTAGAGTACAGTAGAGCTAAATTTTCAAATCTGCAGATGACAGAAAGCTAAGAGTGAGGAATGATATAATGGAGAGTTTAAAAAACTCTTGCGAGGTTGGAAGGCTAGATCAAGAGCAACAAAATGAAATTTAACCACCCTGAGTTTGGACTCCAAATATCATTTCATAGATACAGATGATGGGAAAAATGACTTGACTATTTTATGTGAAAAAAGTTGGATGTTTTTGTTGATCACAAGTTCAGCATAATGTGATTTAGGTGCTCAAAGAGCTAATTTTCTTGTGGGCTGCATTAATAGGCCAGTGTCCAAATTACACAGAGCAATAATCTCACTATACTCACCTTTACCTGGTCAGGCAACCATTCGATGGCTCAGTTGTGACCTCCATTTTGCAAGAGGGTCATTAACAGTCACAGACAACTTAGAGAAAATAGACCAGGACAGAGAGGCCTGGGCCCTGTGTTGCACAGGGAATTGCTGGGACAACTGTTAAGCCAGAGCAGTGCCTCTCTATCAGTTAAGACTCTTAGTTTAACAGAAAACTCATTGGTTTAGGAAAACAGGGATAGTGAATTCTAATGATGTATGCAGGTCTGCCATTCAGGTATGGCTGACTCAGTTGTTGACCTCTGGCCGGTGCTCTGATTTGTTGGTTCCCATGGAGTACGGGCTTTAAATACCTTTAATATCACCTCTGGTAACATGAGTGTCCATAGAACCCAAGGACAGGAACAAAGTTGAGCTTTAGGAGGGCTAGATCCAGGAAATAGAATGTCACTGTGAAGATTAGCAGCACTGGGCCCCTGTTTCTCCCCTCCACTTCGTTCAAAAGTGTCTATATCAGTTTCTTAACTTTCCCTGGTATCCCAGGCCCCTTTGAGAATGTAAAGAAATTTGTATTTTCTCTCCACAGAAGAACGCATGCAAACTTTGTTTACACTTTCAAGAGGTACTTAGAAACTTGAAATGTATCCACTGATGCCAAAATAAGAAACTCTAACCTAAAGAATGAAATATTTAGGGGAGAAAATATAAATACCTGCCTTCAACTAGCTCAAGACTTGTTAAGGAAAAGGATTAAATGTGTAAATATACACATAATGAAAAGTTTAGAATGCTATGTAGAAAACAAAAATGTGGTTCTCACCAAAGATAATAATGAATGATTCTTACGTTTGTTTTCGTGTTTTCCAATTATTTTCCAAGGAACATATATAGCTATGTTTTGTAAAAGGATAATGCTTTATTTTTTTAAGAAAAGTAATTAAATAGAATTTCTTTTTTTTTTAAGAGTTATTTTATTTATTTACCACCCCCCTCCCCTCATTTTTGCACTTGCTGTCTGCTGTCTGTGTCTGCTCATCTTCTCTTTAGGAGGCACTGGGAACCGAACCTGGGACCTCCCGGGTGAGAGAGAGGCGCTCAATTGCTTGAGCCACCTCAGCTTCCTGGTTTGTTTTGTCTCTCACTGTCTTTTCTCTTTGTGTGTCTTTGTCGTGTCATCTTGTTGCATCAGTTCACTGCACCTGCCCATTGCTCACTGTCTTGCTCATCTTCTCCAGGAGGCACTGGGAACCAAACCTGGGACCTCGCATATAGTAGGTAAGAGCTCAATCGCTTGAGCCACACCCTCTTCCCTAAACAAAATTTCAACTTCTTCCAGAGTTTAGAGTAGTCGATGAAATTGACAAGGACCCAGATTTTTACTCAATAGACAGGTTGCCTTATGGAAGACTATGATGTCACTACAGCTACCCTTGTTCTCCTATAGTCTGTTTTCAAAACAGAAGCCATAATGATTCTTCTGAATGGTAAGTTGGAATATGTCTCTCTGCTCAGAGCACTGCAATGGCTCCCCATTTCACTCAGACTAAGAGCCAAAGTCCCTGTAGCAGCCTACAAGACTCCATATGACCTGGCCCTAGTAATGTCTCTGACATCATTTCCTGCAACTCCCTCGCAGTTCCCAGGCTGAGAAAAATGTCCATATCAAGGCACTGGGTCAAGCTCTCTACCTGAAGACATAGCTGCTGGCTATCCTGGACTCCTGTCACATGGCAAGGCACAATGATGGTGTCAGTTGGTCTCTGCCTTCTCTTCCAGGCTCCACTGCTTTCAGCTTCTGACTGTTTCTTCTGTGGCTTTCTCTCTCCCATGTTCCATTCATTTCAGCTTCTTGCTTTCATGGCTTTTTCTCTCAACTTTTGTAAGTTACTCTTTGAGCTCCTGGATCTTTTTTCTCTGTCTGTCTTCCTGAATTCATCCCATTTATAAAACACTCCAGTAAGATGATCAAGACCCACACTTCGGCAAACCAAAACAGAAATTGGTACCAAGGGAATGAGGTCATTATGCTGAAATTACCAAAAATGCTAGAACAATTTTATAAATGAGTAAGAGGTATTTTTTAAAAGGAATTATGATATTCTTGATGGGAAAGGCCTAGATTGCTTTAAAGAAGCTATTGGTAGGAATATTGACCCTAAAGTTATTTCCATTGAGGACTTAGAAGTAAGTGCAATGTTGGAAACCAGAGGAAAGGCAACCTTATTTTAAAGTTGGAGAGAACTTGGCAAAATTACTCTTGATGTTAGATGGAAGGTAGAATTTGAAAGTGACAAACTTAGACATTTAGCTGAGGAAATGTGGAAAATGCAGCCTGGCTTCTCTTCCAGCTTATAGCAAAATGCAATAGAAAAGAGATAAGATGAGAACTAAACAGCTGGACACAAAAACAAATAAACAAACACACACACACAGACTAATGATTTGGGAAATTCCAAGTTTCTGGGAAACAAGCCCCAGAGCATAGCGTCTTGTGTGAGGACTTAACTAAACTTGGAATTTGTAAGTCAGGATAAAAAATGCAGTTATTCAGGAAGGACTTGTGGAAAATTTTACTGTTTGAAGGCTTGAACCCGTTTCCTGCATTCTAAACCAACAAGCTTTTTGTGAGATCTGTGTGAACAAAACCATTGTCAGCCTGGATAAAAGGGACAGGGAGGGGAGAGAGTGAAGGAAAAGTGGCTTTAAGAGGAAAACCATGGAAGCTGAAGTCTGGAATTAAGACATCTCCTCAGGCCAAGAGAGGGACCCCATCTATATGTACAGAAAGGGTGAGTTTGCCTCATCATTTGGAGAGGGTGGATCTTCTAGCCTATTGTTCAAGGACAGTTTGGCCACTTCAGGCTATGGAGAGGGTAGATGGGGAGAGCTAGGTCATCACCTCACTGCTCTGATGGGATTGGGCCTAGTCCCCATAGATAGGGAGAGTCACATCACCAGCCACTGTTCTGAAGGGGTTCAGCCTGTATGCCAGAGATTAGGGACAATGTTGCCACCACCTCACTATACTAAGGGGGTTGAGACTGTCCCCCAGAGATTGGGGGAAATGTGGCCATCTCCCCAGTATTCTTGGAGAGTGAGGTCTGAAGCTCAGTTGCCACCCAGATGCTTGATGAGGGTGGAACTGAGAAAATGGGCAAGTCTGTGGGACCCCCATGAGGTCCCAAGGAGAAGAAGACATTGTTCTAAGACTGACTGTCCAACTTTGAAATCTAATGGTATATGCCCTGCAAAATTTTGGAACTGTTTAGGGCACATGATGCCTGTTTTTCCTCCCAAACGCTCCCTATGGTACGGTAAATGTTTATCCTATATCTGTCCCTCCTGTGCATATTGCAAGATAACTTGTTTTGTAAGTTTCACAGGTCTACAGCCAGAGGGGAATTTCTATCCGAAGACAAAATGCATGCCTATACTGATTTTTATGAGATTTTGTACTAAATATTGCTACTGAAATGACTTAAGGTTTTTTGGAATATTGTGATGTAATGAATGTATTTTGTACATGGAAAGACCTGTCTTTTTGGGATTCAGAAGGTCGAGTGTGGAAATTTGAAATTATTTTATGAATCCAAAAAATAGAATGCGTTTTTAAACTAATCTATTCCTGTGGGTGATACCCTTTGATTGCATTAAATTCTGTTGAGGGTTCTTTGATTAGATTACTTGAAAAGATCACTTTAGGGCTTTGATCAGACTGCACAGTTAGGCATGACTCAGGTAGAGTCTCCGCCTTCTTGCTTTGTCTGACATAAACCCAGAGACACTGGAAGAGGAAGTGGCCATATTTGATCCTGTCTTGTGAGAGAGAACTAGAGGTCTGCTTAAACACAAAGCCCCCAAGAGGCTGGGCCCACAGAGCAGCTCAAGAGGAGATGGTGAACCTGAAGAGGAAGGCTGAAATCTTGGCAAAGATCAGTGGCCATCTTGCTTTACCATGTGCCCAGGCAACAGAATCAATAGGAGCTGACTTTGGTGAGAAAGCACCTCTTATGGTTTAGACTTTTTAAGGCCTTGGAACTGTAAGCTTTTACCTCAAATAAATCCCCTTTATAAAAGTTAACCCATTTCTAGTACTTTGCAATTGCATCCCTTTGGCAGACTAAAGCAGTATGTTCTCAGTGAGTCTCCCCGTTTTATTCCTCTCCCCATCACCACTGTTATTCTCTATGCCCTTTATCCAGCTCATTCCCTACCCCCCCTCCCCCATAGGTTTGCCATCTTCTAACATTTTGAAAATTACTCTTTGATGTTCTTGTTTACTACCTGTTTCTCCTTAGTTGAATATACGCTTTCCAGGAAGGCAGGGGCATTTGTCTTTTTAAATTTTTGTTTAGTTTCTGAACCTCAGACACCCAGAATAGAACCTGGCTCATAGTAGGTACTCAATACATACGTGTTGGAGGGAGGGAGGTAGGGGTGAGGGGAGGAAGGACTTGAAGTGGCCAAGTAGAGATTGAGTGGCTCTCTCATAGAAGGAATTCCTGTAACAGAGGAGAGGTTTGGCTTGGACAACTTTGAAGTTTCACTGAAAATCTAAGATTCTACAATGACAGAACTCTTCCCATGTGCCACTACAGCCCAGATTTTTACTTATTTAGATTTATTACTTGCCAGATGTCTTAGACAGGAAGAATTTAGATGCAAGGAAAAAAATTCATTCAGGTTACATTAAAAAAAAAAAAGAGGGGGCTGCGTGGTATTTAAGTTCCCTCATGGATTCTGATGGGTTCCAAAGATAGGAATTCCAACTGCACTCCTTAAGAGACTGAAACCAGGAGGGCCTTACTACCTTTCTAGTGTTTGATGAAGACTCAGCTCTTTTTCCCTCAGCAGACTTCTCTATTTATCCATACTGGAGAGATACCAGACCTCCCAGGTCCAGGCCCATCACTATCTAACCAGAGTCTCTGCGCCAATTCCAAATTCTTGCAAGAGTTAATCTGATTGTATTAGCACAGTTTATCAATTGTATTCCTGTAGGCCAGAGACAACAGCACCAGAGAGTAAAATCATGACCAAAGAATCCACCCTGATGGGTTCAGGAAGGGAGGCAATTCTCAGTGATGAACAGGCAGATTGGCTAGCATGTCAAAGCACTGCCCACTGGAATCTAGCTACTTTAACATCCTGAACAATCCAATTTCATTTCCCAAGCAGTTTCCTGTCTGGAAGAGGTTGCTGATTTCTTTGAAGCTAAAATAGGCACATGCCTCAATTATAAAAATAATAAACAGCTTTCTGAGAAACTTCTGAGGAAGTTTATCTACCACCTGGAAAAGCACAATGAAAATATTCATGTCCCAGAATAGGAGCAGAGGAGACTTTACTCTGAAACAGAGCTGATGATATGATGCAAAATTTTGCACCATGATCATAGATGCATATTTACTTTGTAAAAATAATTACAAACAAGACTTTTATTGAAAAAATATATATACAAGAATGTGCACAAGTCATAAGTGTTCAGCTAAATGAATTTCCAAAAGTAAATACCCCTGGGCAACCAGCGCCCATGTCAAGAAATCAGTGATACTGTCTATTATTAATAGAAGCAATCCCTACCCTTACCCCAAGGTAATTATTCTCTTGACTTCCATAGATTAGCTTAGCCTGTATTTTAAAAACTTTATGTAAATGAAATTTACATAAATTTTGTACCTGCCTTGTTTCACTCAATATCATGTTTGAGATATTCAGCATGTTTTATATTCATGGTTTTAATTCATTCTCATTGCTCTCACTGTTCCATTGTAGGACTATATAATAATGTATTTATCCATTCACTTAATGATGGACATTTGTGTTGCTTCTGGTTTTACCTACTATAAATATTGCTTCTATGAATGTTCTTGTACATTTTTGTGGTGAACATCTGTCCACATTTATGCTGGGTGTATATCTACACTTGATCGTTGTCAAAAGGCTAAGATCTGCTGGGTGTATATCTGAGAATGAAATTGCTGGGTTTTGCTTTTCCAGAATGTCATATAAATCACATTTCAGTCTGTGTTCTTACATTTTAAAGTATATTTAAGATTCATCCATGTTGTTGACTTCTTCCTTTTTATTGCTGAATCATACTCTCTTATAAATGCCCTACAGTTTGTTAATCCATTCACCCACTGAAAAAAATCTTGGTTGTTTACAGTTTAGGGAATATATGAATAATGCTACTATAAACATTTGTGAGCAGATTTTTGTGAGAGTCTAAGTTTTCAGATCAGTTGGGTAAATATCTAGGATCACAATTGCTTGGCCATAGGGAAAAGTATCTTTACCTTTATAAGAAACTGCTAAACTCTCTTCCAAAGTGGCTGTACCATTTTGCATTCCCACCAGCAATGAATGAGAGTTCTTGTTGCTTTGCACTCATACTGATACTTGGTATTGACTTTCTAAAAAAATTCTAGTCAATCAAATAGGTATGTAGTAGTATCTCATTGCTGTTATATCTCATTTTTAACATTCATTTTATCTGGTCTTCTATTTTACATTCCTACAAACAGTGTTTGAGAGTTTCAGTTGCTTGGTATCCTCACTAACAATTGATATGGTCAATCTTTTAAATTTTAGACATTCTAATAAGAGTATACTGTCATAGCCTTGTGATTTTAATTTACTTTTCCCTAATGGCTAAGGATGTTGGGCACATCTTTTCATGTGCTTATTTGCCATCTGTGTATCTTTTTTGGTAATGTGTTTATATGAATCTTCTGCCCATTTTTAAATTGGGGATTGTTTGTTTTCTTATTAATGAGTTTTGAAAGTTCTTTTTATATTCTAGCTATGAGTCCTTTATCAAATATATGATTTGCAAATATTTTCCTCCAGTCTGTGGCTTGTTTTTTCATCTTCTCAACAGTGTCTTTTGAACATCAATCATTATTTTTAATAAAGTTCAATTTATCAGTATTTTTCTTTTATGGATGATGCTTTTGATGTTATATCTAAGCGATCTTTGCCCAACCCTAAGTCAAACAAGTTTTCTCCTGTACATTCATTTAAAAGTTTTTTTTAACAAGATATCAGGCTGTATTAGCTTTACATTTAGGTTTATGATATATTGTGGGTAAATTCATGTATAAGATACAAGGTACGGATTGAAGTCATGTTTATGTGTGTGTACGTTTGTTTTGTTTTGTTTGCATTTGTGTATCTGATTACTTCAACATCAATTTTTGAAAAGATTATACTTTCTTGTTTGAATTGTATTTGCACTTTTGTCAAAAATCAAGGGAAGCAGACATGACTCAAGCAGTTGAGTGCCTGCTTCCCACATGGGAGGTCCCAGGCTCGGTTTCTAATGCTTCCTAAAAACATAAAAACAAACAACAAGCAAACAAACTAAAATACCAACTCAGGGGAGCAGGTGTGGTGCAGTGGCTTCCCACATATGAGGTCCTGGGTTCAATTCCCGGCTCTGGTACCTCAAAAAACAAAACAAAACAAAACAAAACAAAAAAACCACAATTGACCGTAGTCCTGGGAAGATGGCATCGAAGCAAGCAGGCAAGACTAACTCTCTTACAAAAACAAGGGAGAAAGAGCCAAAAACTGTTGGAGGGATCTGTTTTGGGAGTCAGGGGACCAGGACAATGCTACACAACATGCAGGAGGGTGAAAGACAGAGACAAAGAGCCCAAAACAACAAAAGTGAGTTACCAAACCCCCACAGTGGCTGGGAAGTGCTCCCATTTCCCACACCCAAGATATTAAGCTGGGGTAAAACCCCTGACTCACTGTGGCCAATGGGCAGGGCAACAGACATTTTCCTTCCTATCAACTGTTACAAGGGAAAAAAGAAAGGCAGATGGGGGTGTGGTCTCTAGTGAATTCAGCTAGCAGAGTTTGCTTTGAATCTCAGCTCTGGTCAGACAAAAAAATAAAATAAAGGAAAGCAGGGATTGAAAAACCTCGTGAAAAGGTGTGCCAATGAGTGCCATCTGCTGGCTGATCTGGAATTTGCAAAGACAAAAACTGATTTGGGGTCTCTCTGTACCTTAACTCCTGGGAGAAAATCTGTGCCCCATTAGTGAGTCCCTGGCCCAATTTTGATAACTTAATCTGGGCAATTTTAAAGACTTAGAAAAAGTTTAACCAAATATCAAAGAAGAGCTGTGGTATTAAAAAAAAAAATAGGCAAGAGAGAGAAATTGGTGATCAGAGAAAATTCACCAACATATTCAGAAGCCTATACATAAATAAAAAACTACAAGCCATACTAGGAAACAGGAAGAGATGTCGCAGCCAAAGGAACAAACTGTATATCCTGAAGAGATATGGGATTTAAGACAACTCATCAACGATAATCACACAATTCTCCTAAATCAATTCAAATAGTTTAAAGAAAATATGACTAAAGCTATAAAGGATATTAAGAACACATTGGGTGAACATAAAGTACAATTCGAAAGCCTGCAAAGAAAAGTAACAGATGTTATGGGAATTAAAGACATGATGGATGAGATTAAATAGACATTAGATGTATATAAGAACAGAATTGAATTGCTCAAAGACAGAATTAATGAAATCAAAGACAGAACATTTGAGCTGGAAAAGAACAGAGAAAAGAATGAGAAAAATGGAACAGGGTCTAAGGGAACTGAATGACAATGCAAAATGCACAAACATATGCATTATCAGTGTTCCAGAAGGAGGAGAGAATAGAAAAGGAGCAGAAAGAATATTTGAGGAAATAATGACCAAAAACTTCCAAACCCTTATGAAAGACATAAATATCAATATCCAAGAAAGGCAACACACTCCAAACAGAACAAACCTGAATAGACCTACCCTGAGACACCTACTATTCAGAATGACAAACATAAGAGAAAAAGAGAGGATTCTGAAAGCAACAAGGTAAAAGCAAAGCATCACAAACAAGGGACTCTGGATAAGATTGAGTGCTGGTCTCTCAGCAGAAACCATGGAGGCAAGAAGAAAGTGGTATGATCTATTTAAGGTACTGAAAGAGGAAAACTGTCAGCCAAGAATTCTGTGTCAGGCAAAGCCTTCCTTCAAAAATGAGGGTGAGTTCAAAATTTTCACAGACAAACAAAAATTGTTAGAATATGTTATCAAAAGACCAGAATCGTAAGAGATACTTAAGACAGTGCTGTGGGAAGTGGACTTGGCTCAATGGATAGAGCATCTGCCTACCACATGGGAGGTCCAGTGTTCAAACCCAGGGCCTCCTGGTGAGCTGGCCCATGCACAGTGCTGATGTGTGCAAGGAATGCCGTGCCACACAGGGGTGTTCCCTGTGAAGGGTAGCCCCATGCACAAGGAGTGCACTCTCTAAGGAGAGCTGCCCCATGTGAAAGGAAGTCCAGCCTGCCCATGAGTGGTGCCGCACACACGGAGAGCTGACACAGCAAGAGGATGCAACAAAAAGAGACACAGATTCCCAGCGCCACTGACAAGAATACAAGCAGACACAGAAGAGTATACAGTGAATGGAAACAGAGAACAGACAACTGGAGGGGGGAAGGGGAGAGAAATAAATAAAAATAAATCTTTAAATAAATAAAGAGTGCTGCAACAAAGGAAAAAAGAAGGACAAGAGACTTGAAGAAGAGCATAGAAATGAAGATTATTAGGAAGGGTAAGTGAAAGGGTAAAAGGACAGACAATAGTATGATTTGCCAGCAGAAAGACAAAGGGCATTACAGTAATAACATTAAATGTTTTTTGTTTGTTTGTTTGTTTTTAAAGATTTATTTATTTATTTATCTTCCCTTCCCCCACCCCAGTTGTCTGCTCTCTGTGTTCATCTGCTGTGTGTTCCTCTGTGTCCGCTTTGTATTCTTGTGGCACCCAGAATCTGTGTCTCTTTTAGTTGCGTCATCTTGTTGTGTCAGGTCTCTGTGTGTGCAGTGCCATTTCTGGGCAGTCTGTAAAAATCACATGATCCTTTCAATTGATGCAGAAAGGGCATTTGACAAAATATAACACCTTTTCTTGATTTAAAAAAAAACTCAAAAAGATAGAACTAGAAGGAAGATTTCTCAATATTGTAAAGTGCATATACGAAAAACTTACAGCTAGCATTATACTCAACAGTGAAAGACTAAATGCTTTTCCACTGAGATCAGGAACAAGACACAGATGTCTACTGTCACCTGCTATTCAATATTGTGCCAGAAGTTCTAGCTAGAGCTATTAGGCTAGTTAAAAAAATAAAAGGCACCCAAATAGGAAAGGAAGAGGTAAAACTATCACTATTCGCTGATGGTATGATCTTATATCTAGAAAATCCTGAAAAATCCACAACAATGCTACTAAAACTAATAGATGAGTTCAGCAAAGTGGCAGGATACTAGATCAATATACACAAATTAATATTGCTTCTATACACGACTGATGTTCAATCTGATGGGAAATCAGAAAAAAATTCCATTTATAATAGTGACAGAAACAATAAAATATTTAGGAATAAACTTAACCAAGGACATAAAGGACCTGTATCAGAAAACTGCAAAACATTGCAAAAAGAAATGGAAGACGGCTTAAATAAATGGAAGGACATTCCATGTACATGGATTTGAAGACTAAATATCATTAAGATGTTAATTCTACCCAAAATGATTTACAGATTCAACACAATCCCAATAAAAATACCAACAGCCTTTTTTGCAGAAATGGAAAAGCCAATTATCAAATTTATTTGGAAGGATAAGGGGCCCAAAATAGCTAAGAAGTTCTTTAAAAAAAAAGAACAACGTTGAAAGATTCCCGCTGATTTTAAAGCATTCTATTTAGCTACAGAGGTAAAAACAGCATAGTACTGTCATAAAGACAGACACATTGACCAATGGAACCAAATCAAGAACTCAAAAATAGACCTTCACATCTACGGTCAAATGATCTCTGACAAGGTGGTCAAGCCCTCCCAGCTGGGCCAGACAGTCTGTTCAACAAATGGTGCGGGGAGAACTGAATAGCCATTTCCAAAAGAAAGAAAGAGGACCCCTATCTCACGTGTTATACAAAAATTAACTCAAAATGGATGAAGAACCTAAATATGAAAGTGACAACCATAAAATTCCTAGAAGAATACGTAGGAAAACATCTTCAAGATCTTGTGGCAGGCGAATGTTTCTTAAACCTTACACCCAAAGCACAATCAACAAAAGGAAAAACAGATAAATGGGACTTTCTCAAAATTAAACACTCTGGCACTTCTAATGACTTTGTCAAGATTAAAAAGGCAGCCAATTCAATGGGACAAAATATTTGGCATTCACATACCTGATTAGGGTATAATATCCATGATATATCAAGAGATCATACAATTAAACAATAAAAAGACAAACTACCCAATTTAAAAAAGGGCAAAAGACTTGAAAAGACAATTGTACAAAGAAGAAATACAAATGGCAAAGAAACATATCACTAGCAATTAGGGAAATGCCAATCAAAACTACAATGAGATATAATTTCACATCTATTAGATTGGCCACTTTTAAAAAGTCAGAAAACTAAATGTTAGAATAGATGTAGAGAGATAGGAATGCTTATTCAGTGTTGGTGGGAATGCACAATGGTATAGCCACTGTGGAGGACTGTTTGGTAGTTCCTAAGGAATTTGAATATAGACTTGCCATGTGCCCTGACAATACCATTACTAAATACATACCCAGAAAAACTGAGAGCAGTGACACAAATAGACATCTGCAAACCAATGTTCGTAGCTGTGTTATTCACAATTGTCAAAAGTTGGAAACAACCCAGTTTTCTCTCAACCAATGAATGGATAAACCAACTGTGATGTAGACACACAATGGAATATTATGCAGCAGTAAGAAGAAATAAAGTCACGAAGCATATGACAACATGTATAAACCTGTTGAATGAAGCAAGCCAGACACAAAAGGACAAATACTGTATGATTGCACTATCATGAACTAAATACATTATGTAAACTCATGGAATTAATAATTAGAATATAGGTCACCAGAAAATAGAATGATGGTAGAAAATGTAAAACTGAGGGTTAACGTGTGCAGAATTAAATTTTTTTGTCTTTCTTTGGAAATGTGTTGAAACAGTGACAGCATATCATGGTGTTTGTGTTAGCAGAGCTATTTTATGGGTATGACGGTGGTTGAAAGGGAAAGTCTAAAGACATGTGTATTACTAGAAGGAAAGCTAAAAAGTGTAATGTGGGACTGTATAACACTGAAACCTCATGTAAACTGCAAACATGGGTAATATTCAATATATAAGACTGTTTTTAAAAAATCTAAAAACAAATGTATTAGAGTGAGGAAAAAGTATAACATATGTATGGCAGGGAAGCATAGAGAGATTGAGAAATGAAAATTTTTGTTTGTCATTTGTTTTTTGTTTTTATTATTATTACCAGAATGATGAAAATGCTATAAAAATAATTGAAATGATGAATGCAGAACTCTGTGACTATACCTAATACCATTGATTGTACACTTTGAATGGATTTATTCTTTATTAATATGTATCAATAAAATTTGTTTAAAAAAATTCTTTGACCATAAGAAAAAAATCAATTGACCATGTATGTATAGGTCTATTTATGGGACTTTCTGTTCTGTTCCATTAATCCATTTGTCTGTCTTTCTGCCAAAACAATACTGTCTTCATTACTGTAGTGCGGTCACCCCTCGGGCTGAAGTGTGGTTTGCTGGCCTGGCGGGGGAGCGGCCGCGGAGGGCCTAATTCCGCTGCCCCCATAATAGGGTGGTTGGTTGGGCCCACCACCACCCCTGAAGGAAGCTCGGCATAGGCGCAGAGTGCCCTCGGGTCTCCCCTTCTCGGCAGCCATGCTTCCGCGGCCGCCCCTCCTCCCAGATGGCACCACCCGATGCCTTGTGGGGCGGCACCCTTCTTCTTCCTTCTCCCTGCGCAGGCGCAGGGCAGAAAATTCCAGTCTGCCCTTTTCCCCTCCCCCGACAGCAGCAACAGCCAGGCGTGGGCGGGAAACTCAAGTCTGCCCTCCACCCCAGCAACAGCAGCCACCAATCCCTAAACCCTGCCCCTTCCCCCAGCAACAGCGACAGCCAATCCCTAACCACCACCCCTCCCCCGTCCAGTACCGCCCACTGACCTTTCGCCGGCAACCAATCAGAACAGGGCGTGGCTTCGACCAATCAGCCTTCCCCAGCCCCTATAAAACTGTTGCCTCTCCCTCAATAAAGTTGGACTTGCATGTTTACCTTGTCTCCGCGGTAGTTCTTCTGCCGTGCGCCCTCCAGTCCTGAGAGCCCCCGACAAGGGCCTGGCCTCCCTTGTCCCCAGTTCATCACCTGCTTCTCCGGGCGACCCCTTCGTCGCCGGCTTCGCCGGGCGACCCCGTCAGCCGAACCGCGCAACCCCTTGTGAGACCGATCCCTCGTCTGCTGCCGGACCGACCCCTCGTCCCAAGTGGGACCGACCCCTCGTCCCAAGCAGGACTGACTCCTTGTCCAGAGCTGGACCGACCCCTCGTCCGCAGCCAGACCCCACCTCTACCGACCGAGCAAGCCGCCGCACTGTAGCTTTATAATAAGCCTTGAAATAGGGTAGTGGTAACATAAGTCCTCTGACTTTGTTATTTTTCAAAGTTGTTTTAGCTATTCAAGGTCCTTTGCATTTCCATGTGAATTTAGAATCAGCTAGCTAATTTGTCATAAACAAAACCAACCAAACAAAACCTTGCTGGGGCTATTTATTTGGAATGGTGTTGAACTTACAGATCAATTTGTGGGAAAACTGACATCTCAATAATACTAAATCCTTTGATAAATGAACTCAGTATATCTCTCCATTTACCCAGGTATTTTAAAAGTTCAATCAGCAATATTGTGTTTGGATATGTGGGTTTACAGTGGTCAATAAATTTGGATAATTTTTGGCCATTATTTCTTATTTTTATGCCCTACCTCCATTCCCCACAAGTTTTGGGGATTCCAATTATACATATATTAGGTCACTTGGTATGGTACCATATTCATGATGTTCTTTTCATTTCTTTTTCAATTTTTCCCTTTCTGTGGTTCATAGGACTATGCATTCAAGTTCACTAACCTTTACTTTGATTTTGACAATCTTGTCATCAATTTAATGCCCACAAATGTATCGGTCTGTACCTACAGTTTTAACTTCAGCCTAATAAATGGCATTGATCTGAAGTAGTCATTTCATAATTTTAGATTTGAAAGAAAACTCAGTTAAATAAGTTTTCAACTTTGAATATTCTTACTCATCCAAAATAGTTTGAACTCAAGAAGTATAACAGGCAATTTCTGTATTAATAACTCTAATATTATTATTTGTAATGGTTTCATGTCAGAATCACAAAGCGATTGTGGTTTTCATTTTATACAATAAAAACTCTTTTAGGCCATTTAATAACTTAAATTTTGAAATATTAGGTTAGAAATAAAATGACACCTCTACTCATGATATCATAGTGTATTTAAATTTATCAAACCCTCTAATAATCTTCATTTAAATATTCTAAAAACAATTTTTATTCTTTTGTCAAACAGAATATTCTCGTTACAGCTATAAAAACCTTATTGCAAGAATATTATTATTCTGAAATTATTTAAGATGCTTTCCTTAGAAATGTTCAGATGTTTGAAAACTTCAACTTTTTTAAAGTTTATATTTGTTAATTAAATGATATTAACCATCTTTTAAAAAAACACAAAGTTTCCTATTACAAAAGTAATGCATTTTTGTTAGAGAGAAAGTATCAAATATACACAAGATACATGAAAAAAACACAAAAGTAAACCAGTCCCACCTTTAGGAAGGAATATGAAGCAAGGCTTGTCATCTTCTGGAGTCTGGTTCCTAAGGAGACCCTTTTACTCCAGCACCTTGACCCCATCACCATCTCTTGCTATCAATGTCAGTTTTAAAACCATAAAATTTGGCAAGTCAGTCACCTGATAAACACTTCATTCATTCTTTCTTTCATTTATCAATAAACATGTATTAGGTACTTACATAGCAGGCACTATGCTATGTATTAGGGGCACACATATACTAAATAAACAAAATAGACATAGTCCTTTTCCTCCATGGAGTTTATCATCTAGTGAGAGAAGCAAATATCAATAAAATAATCTCATAAATAGATATAAGATACATATTCTGAAGGAGAGGTGCCTAGGATGATGAGACAGTAGGAAAAGGTATGAGGAAAAGGTTTCTGAGAGATGGGTGACCTGAGATCTGAAGGGTGAGCAGGAACTAACAACACCTCCCTCAGTAGAATAAAATGAAAGTCAGGCAGGGGGGATGGCAACATTCCAGCTACAGGAAGAGCAAGAACAGAAGCCTTGTAGTGGGAAGGGAGAAGAGAGTGCTGGAGGAACTTGAAGAAGACCTGAGTCTTTTTCAGCACAGAAGGTGATGAAAGAGAGGTACAAAGTGAGACGGTAATACCTGGGGAGGGAAGAGCCATATGCATCTTGTAGGCCATGATAAAGGTTTCGGTCTTTATCCTTTGATCAGTGGGAAGCCACTGAAATGATCATATTTGTGTTTATAAAGTTTTCTCTGCCTGAAAAGTGGAGAATCAATTGGACCAGGGGAAAGAGATTATAGATACACCAGCATATGGCCAGAAGTCCATGTGAGAGATGAAAGATTACACTGAGAGCAGAGGATTATAAATATAGAGAGGAGAACAAAAATAAATAAAATAAAAACAAATAGTCAAAATAAAATAAAACAAAATAGAGAGAAGAGATCCTTCCTAGAGTGAGATTATTGAGAAGGTATGATGGGATGAATTCTAAATCATAGGTGGAGGGCTGGCCTAAATAAGAGGAAGGCAATTTCCTCAATTTGCCAGTGGAAGGGTGGGGGTAGAAGGAGTGGAGATGGAGGTAGATTTGCATGTTTGATGGCTAGAAGTAGAAGATGTTTCCATCTGAGCACTTTGGTTTTTCTGGTGAAGTAGTAAGAGACATGTTCAGTTGATGGAGAAGCAAGAGGGGCTGGAGTTTGAGAAGTCTGAAGAAAGTTTAAATTATTGTAAGCATTATTCATAATAGCCAAAAGTAGAAACAACCCAAATCTCCACCAACTGATGAATGGATAAACGAAATTGATTTTATTTAGCAAATAAAAAGGAAGGAAGTCTTACTGATACATTCTATAACATCAATGAACCTTAGAAAATTACACAAACTGAAATAAGCCAGGCACAAAAGGCCACGTATTGTATAATTCCATTTATACAAAGTGCCCAAAATAGGCAAATCCATAGAGATGGAAAGTAGATTTGTGATTACCTAGGACTGGGGTAAATGATGTCTGGTGGTTTGGGATTGTATGGACCTAGGAAAACACATCATTAAATTTAATCATTTCCTGTGGGTGTAAACCCACTGTAAGTAGGACCTTTTGATTTTTGATGAGGCTATTTCAGTTAAGATGTGACCCACCTCAATCAGAATGGGTCTTCCTCCCACCCCCAATGTAGTTATTATTTATGTACAGGTACTAAAATTATATATATTATGAAACATAAAATACATTTTAAAGGAATATAAGTAAAATGTTTTTAATAGCATAATTGTTTTGACAAAGCAGTTTGGTTGAATACGCTTCTTTAGTTTTGAAAAATTTTAACACTTTCTCATACAGTAATGAAAAATATGGATGTAAGTTCAGTTTACTTTAATGCTTGGTTTTGATATCTGTCAGAAATGACAGATGCTGAGTTTACTCTGATGTTCAGTTTCTCTCTTTTGCCTAGGGATTTACTGTTGAATAGTGCCACCACTGTTTTTTGACTCTTGGCTCAACTTGTTCTAGATATTTAGGATTGCCCATTTAACTGCTCAGACCAGGGCTAAGGACCCACTAATGGGGTGCAGGCAAGTCTCCCAGGCCCTTGCAGATGGGGGCAGTAAAGGCACCTGACTGCCTCTTTCATTTATTATTTTTCCCTTTTCACGCACTTTTCTGGTCTGGCCAGCAGATGGCGCTCTTTGGCAGCCCTCTCAGTTCAGACCCCCAGGTGCTACAGAGGGAATGAATTCTGCTTAACTCCATGGTGGATGGTGCAAAAGCACTGTCTTCAGAGCTGGCCAGGCCTCACGACCAAACTTTTTCAGAAGCTGGTCTCCCCGATTGGTGGTGCTCACACCCTCTCTCCCTCTGCCTCCTCAGTATCCAGGCCAGGGCAGCAGGGAGTGTGCTTTAGGAGGCAAATTATTTTTAGTTCCCCTGTGGGCTTTCAGTGCAATGTCACACCCCACCCCACCTGGAAATGTGACCCCTCTAACGCAGCAGACCAAGTTCACTGGCCATAATCTGAATTTGCTGTAGGATGGGTCCCTCCCTGCCCGGGGAAGAGGAGCCCTTCAACCTCCTCTGTCTGCAGACAGTGCAGTGCACAGCCACCTCAGTCTACTGTTTGCCCCGAGGTTGGGGGGACGGCCGCTAGCCGTTGCTGCTGCAGCTTTACTCACAGAATTCTTCTTCTTTCCTTCATACCTCTCTTTCGGCTGGTGTCTGGCCTCCCCCTGGTGTCCTGAGCCTTGAGCAGCCCTCCAGATAGTCTCCGCCAGTCCTCTATTTTTTTCTGGGCGAGAAGTGATTCTTCTGTCTCTCTAATCCTCCATCTCCAGGATGGGTCTTAATCTTATTACTAGAGTCTTTCATAAGAGAATGAAAGTCAGAGAGAGAGAAAGAGAGAGAGGAAGGGAGGGCTACAGGAAGCAAGAAGCTGGACACTGATGAGTCCTGACCGAGAAAAGAAGGGGAAAGGTAGGAGAAGCCACCACATTCCTGCATCTGAAAGAGGGGTCAAAGTCCACTGGTAGCTGCTCCAGAATGCCAGTCTTCAGGCAGAAAGCACTGCCTTGATGATGCCTTGATCTGGACATTTTCTTGACCTTGAAACCATGAGTGGATAAATTTTCATGTTTAGGTTGAACAATTTCATGGTATTTATGCAGCAGCCTAGAAAACTCTAACAGATGGGGTAGAGAATGACTGCTAACCAGTCTTTTTTCATCTTTTGGGGGTGATGAAAATGTTCTGAAATTAGATAGTGGTGATGGTCTATGAGTATTCTAAAAACCACTTTATTGCACATTTTAAAAAGGTGAATTTTATGGTATGTGATTTATATCTCAATCAAGATGTTATTAAAAAAAAAAGAAAGGTTATTGCAAGGAATAAATGAGTTCACAGTCCAGATAAAAGAAGTGGATTGCTGGGCAAAAGAAATATCCTTAAAGCTAATGAAGTGCCAGGTAAGGGTCTTTTAGTTGCCTCTGAGAAGTCTTTTACTTCCCTCTGAGAGAGGAGTTGCTGGGAGAGGTGGAAGGGGCAGCCAGGCTTTACCTAGAAAGCCTTTCAGTGTAAGGATTCTGGTTAATCACCTATATCTCTTAGACAAAAGCATCTGCATCTCCAAGAATCTAGAAATTTGTTTGTGATTTATTTCCTTATTCTAAATATATATTCTCCTAATTTTGTATTTTTAAATGTGTATTCTTTTCCTTTAAAACAACTCCCCAAACCGTATATGCTCCACCCCAAGAAAACCAGGATCAGCCCCTGCTGAGCAGTGTTGAGGATCCATTTGAGGTTAATGAACAAAAATTTATAGTGATGTCATCCACCCATCCTGTTGTGTGACTTTCTCCAACCCTCAATGCAGAAGAAAGCAGATTTGGGTTCATCTAGAGTTGGGGTTTTGTGAGGTGGGAACATGTTAATGAAAATGTGGACCCTGGTACCTCTCTAAAAAAAAAAGAAAAGGAAAGCCCTACAGTGTGAGAAAAACAACAAACAATAAACTCCTCCAACCTCTAGTATAGTCCAGGCACTTAAAATTCTATGATTGCTATTCTTTATAAAAATCTTGCAAAGACTGGTATTGTCATTCCCATTTCACATATCAGGAAACTGAAGCTCAGAGACATTGTGTAATTTGTCTAAGGTCAAGTGTTCTATGATCTGAGCAATGACTCAGATCTGGAAGAAGCTAAGCCTTTGCCATACTCTAATTACCTGCCCAAAGATGAAGGTTTCTAAATCCCAATGGAACCACATCTCTTCTGATTTGTTTTCAATTCACCATGATCTTTATTTAACTGAAGATAGCATTAGAATAGCAGCTTTCTTTTCTCATAATAACTTTAAATAAGTTCTATTTTCATGGTATTTTCTGACATGGATTCCAGTAATGGAGATGATATTAACCTAATGGAAGGTTACTGAATGATGAAGTCATTCATGAATGTATAATGGGGGTGTCACTTGCCAGTGTCCCAGTTTAG
This sequence comes from Dasypus novemcinctus, assembly GCF_030445035.2. Lineage (NCBI taxonomy): Eukaryota > Metazoa > Chordata > Mammalia > Cingulata > Dasypodidae > Dasypus > Dasypus novemcinctus. Next base: position 50,371,209 of record NC_080673.1, on the reverse strand, counting down.
GGGTCTGGAGCTTGCCTAATTCAGCAGCCTCCCTGCTCTCTCCCCAGAGCACTTCCCCATCCCCACCTCGAGGCCCCCAGGGGGCTCCATTTCATCTCACATAGGTCCCTGAGGGCTTTGGGAGGAGTCTTTGTCCGTTAGGGACTAGTTAAAGTCTGGTCAACAGGGTCATATCCCAGGTGTTTGGGTCTCCATAACTTAATCCTGTCACAAAACAAGTATGTTTCTCTTCTCTTCTTCAACATCTTTCAAGTATCTGGCTAACTACCTCCTCAAGGAAGGCTCTCTCCTGATCTGGTATGACCCATTCCATCCATTCTGCATTCACTTTGAGGTTTTGTTATCCTCACTGCACCACCTTTATCACAATCTGTACTTACGCTGACCTTTTCTTTACTGAGGTCACCACAGGAACGGTCACTTCCTTGAGTATAGGGAACTGTCTTGTCACTACCCTACTCTTTTCCTTTAAAAAACCTCAAACCAATAAGCTTCAGGCCCCAGAAAATTCCTGAGCAGTGCTGAGGATCCATTTTAGATTACTGAATCTAACTTGTTCGATTTATAGCACCTAATTAGTTTCCCACCACAATTGTACAATATTCTGAAACTCAGGAACTCCTGAATATGAATTGTGCTTTATTAAGAAAATTCTGGGAGAGGATGCAGCTCAAGTGAATGAGCGCCTGCTTCCCATTATGAGGTCCTGTGTTTGATCCCTGTACCTTCTAAAAACAAACAAACCAAAAACCAAGGGTGTTATGTCTGATCCTTTAAAAAAAAAAGCCTGAAGTCATTTTTCTCCCAGAAATGTTATTTCCTCATATTTTATCACCCTTCTCTGATAGTTTACATTACTTTCTAAATATTTTTCAGGACTTTGTTTTTTCATAAATAAATTGGAATACACATTATATTTCTATTACAGGATCATGTTAAACTCAGGACCAGGCATAAGAATTATAAGCCCACACAAGTAGGCAAGTAGACCTAGGACATCCTTTTTTCTCTTTCAACATCCCAGAGGAAGATTTTAAGCAAATACCAAGTGGAAGAAACTAACAACAAACGAGGGAATGAGAGATTTCAAAATGTCCCAGAGACATACCTAATCAGCTCCTTTGGCTCCCCCCAGAGCACCCACCACACTGGCTGGGCTCTCCGCTAACCAGCCCACGTAGCCCCTGGGGGTCCCTTCCGCCTCCTCCCCAACCTGGTAGCCGTGGCCCGTCTCCTCGCGCTTCCCGGCGCCGGCCGGTCGAGACTCCCGGGTCTCCCGCGGCGGGGACGGGAGGCGTGGCGCTCTGCTCCCAGCACCACCGTCTTCCGGCCGCTCGGCTTTGCAGGCTGTCAAGAACCCCCACCCCCGCCCGCCCTCCGAAACTCCCGGTTTAGAGCAGAACAAACTCCGAATTGCACTCGGACTGAGCCAAAGGTGGCAAACCGGGGATAGAGCATTCGAATGTTCCTCGAGCCTTTCCCGCCGAGGCCTCCGCCGCCTGCTCCAGCTCGGAGCCCGCAGCGGGGTCCGGCCGAACCGCCGCCGAGCAGCCGAGGACCCCGCTCCCGCTTCCCCAACTAGAGAGAGATCCCAGGGTGCCTCTCGGGCTCCCGCTCCCTCTCTCACGCCCTCCGCCCAGCCCGAGTAGTTTGGGCTGGAAGCGCTTAGGCGGTGTTTCCGAGAAAGCCTGGCAGAAACCGGAGCGGGGCGCGAACGTGGGAAGGGGAGGAGGAAAGGGAGGAAGAGGGAGCGCGGAGGCCGGGAGAGGGAGGGATCCCGGCCGGGGGCCGGGCGCTCAAAACCTGCCGCGCGGCCCGGGGGGGCAGGCGGCGGGGGAGGAGCGCGAGGGGACGCGACTGTGGGATCCCTCCCCGGCGCTGCCGGCCGAGAGCCTCGCTCCTCCACTGCTCCCCGCCCTCTTCGGCGGCGGCGAGAGGGGATCCACCCTCCGGCAGGACCTGCACCTTCCCCAGCGCCCAACGTCTCGCTCTCCGCCGCGGAATCGGCTGCTCCCTCCGTAGTCCGAGACCCGCCCCGCCTGCGCCCCCTGCCCGCGGGAGCCCAGCGGCTTCCCCTTTCCTTCCCGCTTCCCGGGCGCCGCGAAGTGACCCACCCTCCCCCGAGGAGGGAGAAGGAGGGGAGTCCGCCGCGCGCACCGAAACCGAGAGCCGGCGACTGGAGAGGGCACCGCGCGGGGGCATTGTGTGTGTCTGTTTGTGTTTGTGCGGGTTTCGGAAAGCGCTCCGGGGAGGTTCGTCTGAAGGGGCGGAGCTCAAGGGACCGAGACTCCAGCTCGGAGAGGGGGCAGAGTCCCGCGAAGACGCCGGCCCGGCGGAGCCGGAACGCTGTGGAGGCAGGGGGGGGGGGGACGGCGCGCCAGGCGGCCAGGCGGCGCCCTGAAGGGAGGCCGTGGCCGCGCGCCCGAAAGGGTCTGAGCCCCGCGGCCCCTACCCTGAGCTGTCGCTGGCGGCGGTGCGGCCAGTGTCTGCGCACGTACTTGGACCTGCGTGGGGAGGCGCGGACGCGGGAAGCCGGCGAGAGAGACCCCGGCGGGAGCCTGCCCGCTCCGTCGGCCCCCGGAGCGCGGCCCGGAGAGCCAGGTCCTCGCCGCTGAGCGCCCGCAGGCGTCGGCTGCGTCGGGAGCGCGCCGGGCCGCAAGCCCCTCAGTCCCTCCGCTGTCCGGCCGGGAGCCCGAGAGGCGCGCACCATGAGCGGCGGCGAAGTGGTCTGCTCCGGATGGCTCCGCAAATCCCCCCCGGAGAAGAAGTTGAAGCGTTATGTAAGTAGAGGTTTGGCGGCTGCTCCGCGGGCCTTCGCGCCGACACCCCCTCCCCAGCCCGCGCCCGGGCGGCTGCAGCCGGCAGCGCGCGGGGCTGGCTCTTCCACTTAATCCCGGTCTCTTTTCCTCTCTGCCCCTTCCCCCGATCCGGCTCCGGACGGGGTGCTGTACCCTCACGCCCTAGTTTACACTTTGCCGGGCAAGGTTCTTCCTTCAGATTGCACACGGCCTGCATTTGGGACTTATTGTCCCGTAGGAGGGCCCAGGATCTCCAGATGAACAACCCGCTGCACGGTTTTGTTATTCCTTTTAGCAAGCGCGGGGTGGGGAGGGGACGAGAGAGGAGCCTTCTTCGCTCTTTATGTCTGCATCATTATTATGTGTAACTGAATTTCCCGCACTAGGAAAACCGATGAGGTTTTAGAACTACCCGGGGAGCGCTAAACCTCGCTTTGGTCCACACCACCTCTCTCCTTCTGGAGATGGGTGGCGTGGAGGGGTTGGGGTGGACTGGGGCTAAAAAACTGGTATTTGAGACAAGCATCTCAGATCAGCGCAAAAGGAAAGGAGAGGAAAGTTCTTAACGCGCCCTACCGTTTGCTTAGCAGGGTTCACATTTTCGCGGTTTTGAATCGAGGGACATTTGGAGTTTGGCCCGCGAGCCTTGGCGTTTTGCTGCGAGAGGAGGGCGCTGGGGGGAGCCTGGTGGCTGGTGTTCAGGCGCCTTGGACGCGCTGTCAAGCCCTGTAGGAGGGGACAGCTGAAGCCAGAAGGGATTTCTGTGTGTTGAGATCCTTTTCCAGGACACCAGAGTGGCTTAAGGGAAACTTTTGTAATTGATACAAGATCCTGTATTATGAACCGTTTTAGCTGTTAAGAAAACTATTCCTTGAAAGAGCCAACGTTAGTTTAGTGGAAATCTGTGTTCTGCTCAGTCATCTGGCTTCTTTTGTCACTGCCTCCTACAAGGAAAGAAATGACACTTTTTGACTTATGGAGATATGTTTTTCAGGTAAAATGTGTTTTCAGAAGCAAAATTTATGTCCCTTCTAATATGAATTTTCTACCTGGTGCTGACACTTGTGCCAGTGGAACCTGTGTCTTGAGGATAGCTACGAAGCAGTGTTAGAGTTCAAGTTAATCCAGTTAGTCACTGTTTGCTTGCCTGCAAGAGAGTGAAGTGCAATATTTAACTTTACTGACAGCTCACCAATGAGTTTTTGGTTTACTTTCTGCCAGAATTTGTTATAGACAAGCAATTGTTATTTGATGCCAAAATCCTGGAAAAGTTCTACAGAGATTTGAGTCTTTCCAAATCCTCCCTTTACACCTATCATAGTTTGCCTGAATAATATGGTTAAAAATGAGAGAATTAATTTTAAAAATTTGGGAGAGGCAGTGGGTTCTTTTTCAGGTCTTGGTTCTAAAGAGAGACTTTATATACAGACATATATTTATTTTGAGAAGATACAGTTTAGGAAAGACAGAACTGATTGGCTAAAATAATGGGAACTAAAAAAATAATCATTTGCTGAACTAGGAACTGATAATAGAAGTTTAATGCATTCTTTCCCATGTTTTGGTTAATGTCTCTCCCAAGTATCAAGCACTATACTAGGCACCATTAGTTTAGAAAATAAGTAGGAAAAAAAAAATCCTGCTATTTGGGCTTGCAGCTATGTACTTTAAATCAGGAAGAAAATCAAACAAAAATTTTTAACAAGGACAAAAATTGGAAAGTCCAAATAAAATGTATATATATCATCTCATCCCATTCAATCCTCACAATTATATGAGGTAGGTATTAGCTCTGTTTTACAGATGAGAAAACAGTCTATACAACCAGAACATGCCAGAGGCAAGATTTGAACTCAGGTTTGCCTGATTCACTGGACTATAAAAGTTAATGGGCCTCATCTGGTTTGTTTCAAAAGTGAGACTCAGACTAGATCAACTGTAAAGATCCATTCAGATTGTAACTTTCTGTGGTTCTGTCAGTATTTGTAGAGAAAGCAAGGAAGAGGTGGGTTGTGAACCAGATGTGCCAAAGAAGTGCAAAGGAAGCTTAAGACCAGATCTTTGTCTTCAAGCAGCTTTCTGAGTATTTGGGAAGATGAAACAAGAATATGTGAAAAAATTGAGCCAGTAGTGCAGTCATTTATGATTCTGTGCCCAAGTTGAGTGGTGTGAATATTTTTTAGCTGTTTAGAGGAACAAACTCAATGTAGATTGGAACCATGGGGAGACTTTAGGGAGACAGTGGGCTCATAATTATTTCAAATGGGGAAAGAATAGGTCTAACAACTGGAGGGAGACAGGGTTTTTCTTGCCCAGCAGAGCCTTTGTGTTTTCTTTAAGAACTAGCGGAGTGCACAGAGATGGCTCAGTAAGACAGTGGGAAGGGCCGCTGTCAGAATTGGGGGAGCTGAAAGGATTAGGTGGAGCGATATATGATAAATGAGGCTTGTCTTATATTTTAACTGTCAGGTTGCTCAAAAGATTTTGACATTCCCAGATTATTGATCTTTTGATGTTGATATCCAACTTAGATTGCTTTTGCTAAAGCTGCTTTTAATGATCAAAGATATGGAGGTTACCTATGCCTGTTCTGTTTTCTGGATGAGAAGAAACATTGTTGACCACCTGATAGGCAAAATGTTACTTGATAATGGTTTTAAATGAATGGATTTGCTGTGAAAGGATATTTTGAATGCATGATACCCTATTTGTTAAATGAGACTTCAGGGAGTTAAGGGTTATGATTCTGTCAGTAAACATTTGGCCTATGGAACTTTGACAGTTGTCAGCATCTCCTTGATTCAAGGACAACCTAGGACGTGTGCTAAACATTTCCTAAGTCCCTTGCTCAGTAATGTCACTACCCCAAAGAGGACTGTAATGTCTGGAAGCTCTTCCTGCCCCTCTTTTTTGGCTATTTCCAGCAGTAGTCAGACATATTCTCAAGTTTTTGCTTGCAACAACTCAAGTAGTGTAATTATTCTGTTGGAGGAAAATTTTTTTGTGTGTAGTCATTATGTTAGTAAACATTCAGTGCAAATTCCTAATGTTTTGTTTTTACCTTTTCAAGTGTGACTGGAACATTGTTTCTCTTAAGAAAGATCATCAGCTAGCAATTGCATTAAGCTCTTGTTAATGATACTTAATGCTTTTGTTGTGTGTGGGCTTAATGGTAAGTGCAAAACTCTCCATGTAAAAGTTGGCCAGTTCTCTAAATTTTATCTCTGTCTTTTGGGATTCATAAAATACCATTAGGAAGGTGTGTCAGTTTGGAAAGTAGATTTAAAACTCTGCTATTTTTAATTACTTTTTAAAAGTTCATCTTTGAACAAAATTCAGTAATAAGGCAGGAGTTATACTTGTCTAATCTGGTTGACAGATGAATTGATACTTATAGTATGTTCTGCCATAGTAAATGTGCTTTATAAAAGTATAAGAAAATGATAAACCACTTTTTGAGATTAAGTAAAAGTCATATTCTGGAGTCAACAAATTATGTGGAGATACAGTCATTTTTAGTTTGAGGACGTTTAATAGGTGATAGATTCAAAATATAAGTGCCAGCACTTGTAATTTCCTTGCAGAAACTAACATGGGCAAAAGAGATATCTAGTAGGTGTTTTGGTTTGTTTTTAAGGTAATTTGATGCAATCATTGATGCTTTTTTATGGGTAGATGTACTACCATGTAAAGAACCCCAGACTGTGTCAGGGCCTTGGGTTCTACTTGGCATGGGGGAGCTTCTTCTTGTAGAGTTTCTTGTAGACCTCATAATGGATAAATCTTAGTCAGTTGTTCATCTTAAATAGTTGAGTGAATATATCACTCTTTGGGGCCCCTCTGGCATTTCTCCTGACAGAATTGCAAGTTCCCTGAGCACAGGGTCTTTGACTGCCCTAGTTCACTCTACTGGATGCTGTGTCTTCAGGGCAGTGCCTGGCTCAGAGTAGAAGTTCAACCAATATCTGTTGACTGCATGAATAAACAAATGTTTCTTGACCTTTTGTAACATGTTGTGCATGAAATACAGTGGGGGAAAGACCCACTCCCAGCCCTGAAGGAGCTTCTAATCTATTTGTGAAGACTGGCTATAAACACAGGGACTTGAAATCATTTTACAAGAGATATTACAAGGCCAAATATGATTAATTGGCAAGCAAATGATGAGGACAGTAAGGGCTTAGGAGAGCAGATGAGAGGGAGCTGGGAAGGTGATGGCCAGGTAAAACTTCAGAAGAAAGAACTGAGGTACTGCTGGCAGAAATGAGGAAAACCTAAGAGGAGGCTGGTTTTAGAGGAATAGCGAGGACTCTGTGAGTTTAGACATCCTAGTGAAAAGAACCACTTCAAAACACCTCAGTTTCGTGCATGGAGTTTGGACATCAGGTGTAACTTCTAGTTTGAGAGGTTTCTGTTTCTGCCATAACCTAGTGCTCCTGGTGGAAACCTGACCACAAGTAAATTTTCTATATCAGTCTAGAAGCAAACAAATAAAACAACTTGTTTGCTTACCTGAACTTATTGAAATTCCAAGGGACATTTGTTATTTAAAATTTCTGAATGTCTGTTTTGAACTAAATAATTCATTCTGGCAAGCATTTAGTTTATAACAGAGAGGGAGCATGTTCTGGTGGGAGGAAGAATAAAAGAGCCTTTGATTCCTTTGCTTCTGAGTTCCAGCAGGAGGGCCAGGGCTGCCTTGGGCTACTGTCTTATTTTGGACTTTGGAAGCCATTTTAGCCCAGCTGTGTGTGTGCCAGCTAGTGTTAGAGGAAAGAGAATAACGCCATTGGATCACGTTAAACTCCTTCTGACTGTTGATGGAGGGTTTTCTCTCAGTTCACATTCTGTGCATTAACATGGTGGCTAATTTCTACCAAGTTAGAGCTCCATCTGAATTTGCCATATGAACTTGGAAAGAAGTCACAACATTTCTGTGACTCCTTTTATCTCAGTCTGTCAGCCGAGTACAGAAAACTTAATAAGTCTCAAATCTTTTTATTCTCTCCTCGGCTACCAAGCATACATAAAATTAGCATTCTTTCCTTTATATTACTTCTGGGGAAAAAGCAGCTCACTGTACTGTGGGTTTCCACATTTATTAAATAAGTAGCCTCTTCAATTGCCAACTGTATTATTGCAGGAGCCTTAATGAATTGTAGATGGAAATTTAGGCCTGTTGAAATGCTGGGAAAAGTTATTTTATGAACTGGAAGCTTTTGACCATTCCAGGCTTGTGTGTGTGCTGTCATTCATAATAGGAGAATGCCTTAACTGGAAAAAGAGACTTTTTTGTATTTTAAGCAGTTTATTATTTATAGGTACAACATTCTCCCCAGTTGAGGAGAAAAGTTCTTATTGCTGAATGCATATGTGGTAGAGCCTTCACAGCTTTTGACCCTCTCAGAGCCCACTTTATAAAAAATAGTTAAGACGGTGCACTGTAGTGCATGTTTGGTTATCTCTGTTACATTAGCTCTTGAAGCATTCTGATTACAACTTGTAGTTGCCAAGCCCTCTCCTGCAGTATTATCTGGAACAAAAATTTTCCATGTGGTTGTTTTTAGCAGAGCTACTATATGCAAACTGCACATGAAGATATAAGTTGCAAAGGAATAGAGCCTCTGAGGAAATGTGAGTTATCTTAATTTTTTCCCACCATTTATTGTTCTTTTCTTATCTATTTACATTTGTTTCAGAAATTTTTATCATATTTCTAAACTCAGTTTTCCTTTTATTTTTATATACTAAAAAGAATGCCAAGTTTACTAAGTTTTCCTTATGGTAAAAGCTTTTTATTTTGCATTGGTCCTTGGCCTAGGTTAGGTGTTCAAAAAACAATGTCCTAAAAGAATAAAAACAAATAGTTACATTGTTCTATGAATTAAAAACAATATACTGAGAGTCCAAAAGTTTCTTTTCAATTTAAAAACTTAGCTTTTTTTTAAGGAAGAAAAAAATACTAAACTTTGCTTTAGCTATCCTGTTTCATTGTTTTTGCTTTCCTTTCTTTCTTTATTTTCTTTTGCTTTGACTCATTTTTTTTAAAACTGTTTTATCCTCTCTTTAAAAACATGGGGAAAAAAATCAAAATTCCATTTTACATTTCAAGGGAAATGTGAGAGGAAGCCATCCTGCAGTCTGAAGAGGGAAAGAATGTCAACGAACACCATGGTTTAGTAACTTCTATGTTGCTTGGTTGAAATTGATATTGTTATTTCTTAGAGCTATTTAGCAATTAACATTAAATAAATAGGTGAATATAGTTTTAATTAAGAAGACTGTTTTAATGAAATGAAAATCCAGGACAATAACATCAGAAGAAGGTGGGGAAGTCAATCTATTTTTGTTGCTGCTTTTATTATATTTAATGCATCAGTTGCTATATAAATTTTTTTGTTTTTATTTTTGGTACTGGGGCTGGGCATCGAACCTAGGCCTGGTATATGGGAAGCTGGCACTCAACCACTGAGCTATACCAGCACCCCAAGTTGGTTTTTTTGTTTGTTGTTTGTTTTGTTTTTAAGAGGTACCAGGGATCAAACCTGGAACCTTGTATTGGGGAGCAGGCACTCAATCACTTGAGCTACATCCATTCCCCCTGTATAATTTTATTGGCTGTTTACTTTTTTAGTAGGAAAGGTGAAAAGCATCCTTTGTCTCAGTCCCCTGTCCTCTTCCTCTTTTACTATCTCAAGCGTAACCAACATCCCAAAGTATTTGTGTCATAATTTTCACACACACATTCTTACACTTTTTATCTAAGAAGGGGGAGTCAATTCATGTCACTGTTATGTGGTAAACAAAAATAGGAGTAATAGTGTTCCACACAGCATGTGAATTCTTTTTCTCTCCTGAAATGCAGTTTTAAGTAACCTGGTGTTTTGGGAAATGTGGTTAGGCCACTTTCTGACTGGCAGAACTCCTCCCTGAGATGACTACCTGATTAAAGAATTAAGTACCTGGTGTGCTTTCTCAGCTCTAGTCCATAGCACATTCCCATCAGTGCCATGACCCAAGTCAAAGGAGCCAAGAGTCAAATTCATTAGGAAGAGAGATACTTGGTGAAACCCTACCTGCAACGATTTGAATTCCAATGGTGTGCAGAGCTTGATAAGGAACGATGACCTCATTCATTTAGGGAGGTATTATTTGAACCCCCTACCCTCTGGCTAAGTTATAATTGACCCAGATTGTGTAGGAGTATTGGGCTTTGTAAGTTCTCTTATAGTTCTAAGTGTTTGAAGCATTAAGAAAAGGTAAAAGGAAATACTGAACTGGTAAGAATGTAAGCTATTTGGAAAGGTGATATGTTCCTAGTGATGCAATTTAAAAAAACCAAAGGGCTCTGAGTAATCGGTGCTGGGTATATACGTCATTTATCTCCAAAGAACAGGCTACAAAATTAAGTTGGTTTTATTGAACAGTGTTCTCTCTCTCTCTCTCTCTTCCTTTAAGCAGTCAAATTGTCAAAGGTTAAGTTTATAAACGTTTAATGCTCAAAACAAGAAAAACAAGCCTAATATATTTTTCTAGATTTTCACAGTGACCCAGAGTGCACACAGTAGAAGGTGTGTACACATGATCTATTTGCAAGGAAAATTGTGGATTTATTCATCATTCTTTGGTGTTTGTAATAAGATATTAATTTCCACAGGACAAAGATTGTATTTGTACTCTGTGTCTAAAATGTACGGTGTAGTACTACCTTGCACAATCTCTTTAAGCATGACCAAATAATTGTAGATTTTTGAACCTAAAATTATAAATCATTTAGTCCAGTATTTCTCAACCTTTTCTAATCCATTGCCCTCCCATGTATTGTTTGATTGCCCTTTGGTTTTTAATCCAGATTTACTTTACATAATTTGTACTATGAAAATAATAGCTATATTGAATATCTTTTTTCAGATTATACCTATCTCCTCCACTAGTCAGGGGTCCAACCTCCTCATTTTACAGGAAATTAAAATTAGCCTCAGGGAGACTAATTGATTTGTCCAAGGTCATACAACTTAACCAGCTGTTCTGGCAGGGCCAGAACTGGAATTTGGATCTCCACATCTGTCTGGTCAGCTCCTTTTCGTCACTGAGTGAATGCCTGCTGTAAACAAGGCACTGTAAAGAATTGAAAAGAAGAGGAAGAAGAGGGCAGGGTCTCTCCCCTTCAAGAGTTGTATGCTACTAAGGGGCATATCATCCACTCAGTTATACAGATTATACCATGAGCAATGATATACAACACAAAGCTCTAGAAGATTTCAGGCTAACCCCAGGACTCTGTGAAGGCTTAGTGAAGGCAGCAAGAAAAATTGTACCAGAACCTTACAAGATGGATTCAGTCCTCAAGGATGGGGCTGAGGTTGAGACCTGATTTCTGTTGCTTTTACTCTTGAGAGGGTTGTGTACTTAGCTGCCCTCTCTTCCTTTCCTGTCACCCACTCGTTCCATAATGGAATACAGCCTTACTCCTTTTTCTGTTACCTTTTAAACAGCTCCCATTCAGGTTTCCAGAGGCCTCCTTGTTGCCAAATATGGCAGATACTTTTCAGTTCTTATTTTTTATGGAGCCCTTGGCTGTATTGATGGAGCTGACTAATCCCTCATCTCTAACATGTTCTTTCCTGTTACCTCCTTGACACTCTACTCTGGTTTTCTGAAATGTTAGAGTTCTAAGGTTAGCCCTAAATGGGCTCTTCTCCCCTCTCTGTTAGTAATTCTTCCTCTGTCATGAGGTCACTGAATTTCTTTGAAAAGTTGATAAAAGCTCTGAGTTCTTCTTTTTTCTTACAGACTTACACACAAACATTGTAATTGCATGTTTGCTGACCTTGACGCCCATTTATGGAATTTAAAGCCCAGTTAATTGCTCCTGGTGATTCAAAGACTCTATCTTATCCCATTTCTCACTAGAGATCTATTTGTTTCCTATATCTATCTGCCTGGATACCCCACAGCAACTCTTAGTCAGAATGTCCACAACAGGTCTTATCATCCTCTCCCTAAGCTTGGTCCTCTTACTGTTCCTTTTCTCAGAATCATACCACCATCCCTCTATCCAGTGGCTTAAGCCAGGTTTTCTTTGACTTTTTTTTCTCTCTCATTCTCCACACCCAATGTGACAAAATCAGTTTTATCTTCTAAATATCTCTTGACTCGTTGGCCCCTCCGTAGCTTAAGCTACTGTGGTAGTTTGGAGTTGTATGTGCCCCAGAAAAACATGTTCTTAAATCTAATCCATTCCTGTGGTTGTGGACCCATTGTATAATAAGTTGCACCTTTGATGAGACTACTTCAGTTAAGGTGTGACCCACTTCATTCAGGATAGGTCTTAATTCTAGTACTGGAGTCCTTTAAAGAGAATGAAATTCAGATAAAGAGCGAGAAAGCCACTGAATCAAGAAGCTGAAATCAACGGAACCCTAAAAAGAAGAGAGAAACCAGCAGGCGCCACCATGGGCCTTGCCATTTGGCAGAGGAGCCAGGGATCATCAGCAGCTGATCTTTGAGGAAGAAAGCATTGCCTTGATAATGGTTGATTTGGATATTTTCCTGGCCTCAAACTGTAATCTAATAAATTCCCATTGTTTAAGCCATTGCATTTCACTGGAGTCTGCTTGGAGCAGCTTTAAGCTACCTTTGCCTTTCTTTTGGATGCCACAATAGCCAGTTGGTCTGCCTGCGAGTCTTGGCCCTCTCTGAATTGTCTTTATCAACGCAGCCAGAATGACCTTTCTGAAATGCAAATCCGTTCCCGTTTGAATCTGTACGCAATGCTCTCTGCTCTCAGGACTGTGACGTGGCACCCGCATCTTCCCAGCATTGTTGGCTGCCACGTGCTCCACTTGAGTGAGACTGAACTTTTAGGTCCCAAGTTGGCCTTGTTCTCTCAGACTGTGGGCCTCTGCACATATTCTTCTTTCCTTAGGGAATTATTGCTTCTCCCTCCTCTGCCTTGTCCACCTACTGTCTTTTATTCTGTTTCTTCTGGGAGCCTTCCCTGAACTCCCCCTTACCACCATCACACAGATGGCATGGGCCAGGAACGTCCGTTTTGTTCTCCTGTGATGCTGTCATTTCAGCGTCTAGCACTGTCACACTTGATTATACTTGCTTGTTTAATTATGTTCCCTTTAGATGGTATTTCAACATCATGACTTTCGTGAGCCCTGGAGACTTTTGGCCTTCATGGCCCTTTCCCTCAAAAAATATTAAAATTTTTATTTTGTGTTGGTATAACGACAAATATATTGCCAGCTAGATTTGTTATAGATTCACTATTATTATAGTCATTTTATAGTAATTTTAAAAGTAATTAAAATTGAGACAATTTTGTGGACTCCTAATATTATTATGGGCCCCAGGCCCTGTGCCTGCCATGCCTGAGAGAGACAACCAGCTGTTAAAATGGCCATAAGAAATACTTGGGACATTAGAAATTCTTTGGAGATAAAGTTGACAGGATATGTCAACTGATTGGGACTAGGAAAGTTACTTTGCTATGTGGCACCTTTTTTCTTTTTTTTTAGAAGGTGCCCGGGAATGAGCCTGGGACCTCATACATGTGAAGCAGGCACTCAGCCACTGAGTCACACCTGCTCCCCATGTGCCACTTTTGCAATGGTGAGTTTTTTAGTCACTTACACTTTTAATCAAAATGTCATATAGACAAACAGTTGACATATAAATATTTTCAGTTTTTAAGTCTGATTTTTAAAAACCTTTTTACTTTTTATTTTTTATTAGAGAAGTTGTAAGCTTACGAAACAACCATGTGTAACATGCAGAATTCCCTTACATCACTGCTCTAACAACACCTTTCATTGTTGTACAACATGTGTTACAGATTATAAAAGAACATCATCAAAACATTACTGCTTGGCAGCGCACGTGGCCCAGTGGTTAGGGCATCTGTCTACCACATGGGAGGTCTGCGGTTCAAACCCCGGGCCTCCTTGACCCATGTGGAGCTGGCCCATGCTCAGTGCTGATGCGCGCAGGTGGTGCTGTGCCACGCAGGGGTGTCCCCCGCGTAGGGATGCCCCACGCTCAAGGAGTGCATCCTGTAAGGAGAGCCGCCCAGTGCAAAAGAAAGTGCAGCCTGCCCAGGAATGGCGCCACACACACGGAGAGCTGACACAACAAGATGACGAAACAAAAAGAAACACAGATTCCCATGCCACTGACAATAACAGAAGCAGACAAAGAAGACGCAGCAAATAGACACAGAGAACAGATAACCGAGGGGGGGAGGGGAGAGAAATAAATAAATAAATAGATCTTTAAAACAAAACAAAACCAAAAAAAAACATTACTGCTATGGCCCACAGCTTACATTTGGTATCTATTTTTTTCCATAAACCTCCCTATTATGAACACTATATATTAGTATTGTACAGTTGTCACAGTTCGTGAGAGAACGCTCTCATCTTTGTACTGTTTTTTTTTTTAATTCCCCCCACCCTCCTTTTTCGCTGCGTGTTCTTCTTTGTCCGCTTCTGTTGTTGTCAGCGGTAGAGGAATCTGTGTTTCTTTTTGTTGCGTCATCTTGCTGCGTCAGCTCTCCGTGTGTGTGGCGCCATTCCTGGGCAGGCTGCACTTTTTTCGCGCTGGGCGGCTCTCCTTACGGGGCACACTCCTTGCAGGTGGGGCTCCCCTACGCGGGGGACACCCCTGCATGGCAGGGCACTCTTTGTGCGCATCAGCACTGTGCATGGGCCAGCTCCACATGGGTCAAGGTGGCCCGGGGTTTGAACCGCGGACCTCCCATGTGGTAGACGGACGCCCTAACCACTGGGCCAAGTCTGCTTCCTCATCTTTGTACTGTTAATCACTGTCCATCTTCCACCATATGGCTTGCTCTGTTACACAGCCCCTTGCTTTGTACAACCCAGAAGTGTACACTCGTGGCCCTCAGTTTCATCAGAGTTGTGCTGCCTTTGCCTCAGTAAATTTTAGAACATTTTCCTTAGTCTACCCTTAGTTGACCCTTAGCATTGCTAAGTACTTTCTTTGACATTGGTGCAATAATATACAATATTGCTGTTAACAATAGTCCATAAGTTACATTAGCTGTATTTTTCCTATGTTTAACCATATTCTTAACACCTGGTAATAAGTACATACATTTGTTCTAGTCATAGAAGAACATTCTTGTATTTGTACTGTTAAGGACAATCCTCATCCACCACCAGGTTCACTGTTTTACCCTCCCTGGATCATTATCTAGCTTTCTTTCAATTGACGTTTACATCTCTAGACTTGCCTTTTTAGCCAAAATCACATTTATAAATCAGCAGTGTTAAACTCACTGTAATGTGTTACCATCAACTCTATCCATTTCCACATGTTTACAATCAAACTAATTAAAAATTCTACATACATTAAGCATTAGTATACTTTGTCAGCCCTCATGCTGTCTCCTAGTAACTTATACTCTAGATTTTAACTCCAAGTGTTTGTTCTTTGTATGTAGTTCATATTAGTGAGACTGTACAATATTTGTCCCTTGTGTCTAGCTTATTTCACTGAGTATAATGTCTTCAAGGTCCATCTACGTTGTCATATGGGTCCCAATGTAATGACTTTTATAGCTCACTAAAACAGTATTTAAGATTTTGCATTTTAGTCCCTGGTAACAGAAGCATTTATGACACTTTTTGTGCTTTTAGAAATTTTCAGAAAAATAAGATTACATACTTTAAATGGTATGTGTTTAATATATATATTTAAAAGTAAATGTCATGAGATTTTTATGATGGCAGAAATATGTTCTACAAACTGATTACCTAACGTGCACGTATCCTCTTGGTGTCTCTGTGTAAGGACAGTGCTTTTTAATGGGGGTCATGGTTTTGTCCCCCAGGGGATATTTGGCAATGTCTGGAGACCTGTTTAGTTGTCACAATGTGGGGGAGAGGTATTCTTAGCATCTAGAGGACAGAAGCTGGGATGCTGCTAAACATCCTTCAGTGCACAAGCCAGCCCTACAACAAAAAATTATCTGGCTCAAAATATCAGTAGTGCCAAGGCTGAGAAACCCTTCTGTAGAAGAATCCCTCATAAGTTTGGTTCTCAGATCTGTAATATTTATTTAGTTTCATTTCCCTGTGTTTCCACTAAAAGGCATAATTCAGATGCAGGATTGTGTTATATCCCTGGAACCAAACATTTATTTTTATGACCGAGTGGGCTGACCTTTTGAACATTAGAACTAGGTTCAGGGTAATCCTTTCCCAAGGGTTTACATGATAGGCAAAATCTCTTTCCAAAGATCTGCTGTCATTTAAGTCATTATCAAAATATGCATTTTACTCTCACTAATCCTAGCAAGAGTATAATCAATTGTCTGAGGTGGGGGGTTTGCTGAGTCATTTATTCATGCCTTTTATTACCACTTGGCTTTGATTATCACCATTCATTGTTCACAAGCCTCTCAGCTTGTTTACTTTTTATAAATTACATGTAATCAGTCCTCTTGCAGGTCTGGCTACTGTAATTGGCAGTAGCCACAGAGCAGGGCTGACAAGTCCGCGTTTATGCTGATGTTTCACATTCAGTTCATGTTCCACTCTCCAAGCTTTCTTGCCTCTTCCATCTACATTTAAAAAGGAAGGTGAAACAAAAATGCCACTGTGCGTACTCCTGGCAGATGCTCTGAAGGTACTTACTTATAACTTAGTAGAGTCCTGGTGTCCTTTGATTTAGTCAAAATCAAGGGTTTGTGGGAAGTGGTTCTCATCAGTGTGCATAATAGTCACCTGGGTAAAAATGAAGATTAGCTGGCCTTATCCCCCTTCATGTTTGTTCAGTTAGTCTAGGCAAGTGCTCGTTAGAGAAATTCTGATTTGGGAATTGAGGAAAGAAGGGAGAAGAAAGAAAATTCAATGGCAAGAAATACTTTAAGAATGGAATTAGAAGACAAGAATCGAAACTCAGAAAATAACATTAACTTCTCTTCTGTGAGATAGGGAGACTGTGCTATGATGGTTAAAAAGATATATTTTTAGTTTTGGTAGAGTGGGGGGGCAGTGATTGAAATTGAACTGTTTCCCAAAGAGGACATATTTAGAGGATGACAAAAGTGAAAGGGGATTTTTAGAAAGGTTAGAATGTGAGAAAGTACCTAACCCTTGCCAAGAACCTCTAAATTAGCGATAAGATCAAGGAAGGAATTATGTAGGTATCTTTCAAAAAAGAATGTGCATTCCTGAATCAAGATTTTATGGATGGTTTAAAGATGAATGAGAACAAACTCTATACCAGAAGTTCTGGTTATTCTGGTTTTTGAATCTGAAAGCATATTAAGGTATACTCTGTATTTCCTGAAATAGTTCTAATTTCATATATTTTTTCCCATTGTCTTTATAATACTTGTCTGGCTTGTTCTAAGTTTTGGTTAGTTGAGCTCTGATTGATTTGTAAAAGAGCTTCAAAGTAATGCTACTCTACTAAAGAAGTTCCCTTGTTTTTCAAACCTTTCTGTGTTTTTTTTTGCCTTTTATATATATATATTCTAATATCTACCTCTTTCAACATAAATTTTCATTTTAAAGTTAATATTAGAGAGAGACAGGTTCTATTTTATAAGATTGGTCAAGATGTGGATGAAGTGGAATGGTTATTTAAGGAATGAACGAACTATGTAAGGAATGAACTAAATGAAGGATTTTATTTCCACATACCTACTGACCTCACTCTGCTTGTAAAAAGCTATGCTTTTTTTTTTGACATGTTACTTCCTTAGAACTTTATGATTCCATTTGAATACCTTGAAGAGAAATGTTGACAAAACAAAGAAAAGAATTTGGGGAAACTTATAAAATGATGGATGTCATCAGCGTGTTAAATACATTTATTTTTTTTCCTTATGCTTACCACCTCTGCATTGTAGTGTTTATTTTTCCATAAACACATGCTAGGAACCCAGATTTCACTTTAGAAGCTTCACAGCTATGGTAACATATTCATTAACTTGCCTTTCATACCTCCCTTCCTTCCTTCTTTCATGTTCTCTCCCATCTCCTCCACTTATTTCCTCAGGAAAACTTCAGCCTCTCAGTATCCAGCCCATCTCTCCATAGGATCTCGTAGAACCTTCCTATCAACTTTGTGTTTCATGTCATTATTGTTATTATATGAAGTGTCTACCACACCCTCTCCCTGCACTGAGAGACCAAGTCAGTTTGGTTAGCTCACTTCTCTTCCAAAGTAAATAGCAGGGTGGTGGTTGGAGGCGGTGGAGATCTGGAACCAGCTTGTATCATTTATTCTGATAACTCAAGAAAGGCTAGACTCCAATGACTTCCACTCTGCATTAAGACTTGAAGGCTGGACTCAGGACTTTCTTTATTTCAGGTGACCTTATTTCCTTGCTTTATTGTGTTTTTTTAAAAACATATGCTTGGGAGATCTCTTTTCCTAGGAGCCTATTTATATTTCTAATTATTTTTCTAGATTTTTTTCTGTAATTTATTCTGTTAATCCATATATTGTTTAACATAGTTATAGGTGATTTAAATGAATATTTGTATTTGTTGAAAGCAAGTATAAATGCCCTTAGGGAGAAGCATAACATTAAGTAGTCATCCAAGTAAAGAAAAAAAAATACAGCATATAAATTTTCATTGTGATACTTAAAATTTTCAGTTTTTGGTTTACTGTATAGATTGACTTAAAATTCATAGTACACTAGTATTTTGATTCTGTGTGTTATTTTATAATTTTTAATACCCAGACATATTTAAATCTTTCATATCTACCTACTTATTTTGGCAGTTCTTAACTCAAAGATGGGCTTTTAGATCAGGTTTTATGTATACTGAGTTTGTTACAAATTTGTTTTTTTTCCCCAAGTTGCAGAAATTGTGTATGTTGAGAAACTTGTGCTTTTACTAAGGAATATTGGATAATGGATATTGAAATATTTCTAAACTTTTATGAATGTTCTAGCCTTGAAAACATTCATGTCTCCTTTCTGTTGTATTCCTAATATGTATTCCAAAGCAGAATAAATTTCATAACTGAGACTTTTATTGAAACACTTAAGGAGAAGAAAATGACTCAACTAAGGAAAGGGCAAATGTTCCTTAAAGCCACGGAAGGAGAAGCATTTTTATTATTCTTTGCTATTCTTAATGAGTAGAATGAGGACCTAGGGAATTCAGGCCTAGGGAAATATCCTTAGTCTAAGGCCTCTTGGTTTTAGCAATCAGAATTAAGACTAGTCTACAAACTTCCTGAATCCCAATCTTGTGCCATTCCCAGGCTGCCATATCCACCTCCTTCTTTAGTGGGTTGGTGTAATTCCTGAAATTCAAACCCTTTCACATTTCAGGGGCATTTTAGTTGCCCCTTAGAGCAGTGGCAGTATCATTGGTTCTCCCCAACCCCTTTTGCTTGTCCCTCCAAGCTCCGTGCTTTGGAAACATCTGAAGGGGCCTTATCCAAACACCTTTGAGGAAGGTGTGCACCTCTCTGGTGTTTGCTCCTTTACAGTAGTAGGAAGTTAATTATGTGGGATTTGCTCACCTGATCCACAGGGTGATCCTACTTCAGTGTCTGTTTGGAAATCCCACACCCCTTTTTGCCCCTGAGGAAAAATTCTTTCCTGATCCTAAATTCAGTGCTCAGTTTAATCTTGAGCATGTGAGAATGAGTCACCATGGCAAAGTATGTAATACCATTTATACCTTTCTTTCTAACCCTTATTTAATTTTTAAAAATTCAAAATATTGGGTCCTGATTTCCTGTATAAGGTCTGGTGATCTGGGGGACTAATTTAGGGACTGGGAGGTGATGAGATTTTTTTGGAACCAGAACTTTCTGTTCCACTGAAAATGAAGCTGCATGGCCTAATTCTGAAATTCAGACTATGTGTGGAATGTCTGAGTGGATGAAGAAACAAAGTGATTTTTTTGGGAGGCAGGGAGGAAAAAGCATGCAAATTTTAAGATAGTCTGGTGTTATGGGGAAATTTTGAGATTTTTTTAGATATACACAAACCAAAAATGTATGAACTAGTTGCTTTGTGATTCCATTGTACACCCCACAAAAAATTCTTAATATTGTGCCAGAGAGATACTGTGAAATTAGGTGTACTTAAATGATAAAATAACACTTCTGTTTTGATTACAGTTACTGTCTTCTATACAATGCTTAATCACTACTTCCATTTCTTCATTTTTATAATGAAAAATACTTCACTGGGAAATTATTTGAAAAAAGAATATTTGTAAATACTTTGGAATCATTAAGGTACTTTGAATATGTAAAGAATGTAAGTGGTAATGTTTATGTTTTTACACTGATAGAAGTGGGAGTGACTTGAACTTCAAAATGATGAAACTCCATCTCCATTATTAAATATAGCATACTTTTGAGCAGAGCCATTTTCCCTAAATGCTTATTTTAAATTGGCAGATTCAGCCAAAAGGCAGTAATCTCACCTAGCAAGTGTTTGACACACCTGTTTTAACCTGTACAGGTTCAATTCACCCAAAGAAAGAGGGAGGGTAGGGTTAAGTGATGCAGGTACTTGGTTGGCTTCATTAACATATTGTGAATAACAGTATTTGAATGTTTGCCAGCTAAGCCAGGCTATTTGGAGGCCTGCCAGTGAGCTATGGGAAGTTTTGAGAGAATTGTAGAGAATTGAGCCAGTAAAAGTTTTACTTTTTATTCGTGGAGGGAAAGATTTAGAAGATGATATAGGATATTCTTTTTTCTTTTTTTTTTTTTAATTTTATTTTATTTTTAAAGAAGCTTTAGATTACATAAATATTACATCGAAAATATAGGGGATTCCCATATAGCCTACCTTCTCCCCCTCCTACGTTTTTCCCCATTAACAACATCTTCCATTAGTGTGGTACATTTGTTACAATTGATGAACACATATTGAAGCATTGCTACCATCCGTGGACTATAATTTACATTATAGTTTACACTTTGCACTGCACAGTTTAATAGGTTTTGACAAAATATATAATGGCCTGTATCTGTCTTTGCAATATCATGCAGAACAATTCCAATGTCCCCAAAATGCCCCATATTACACTATTCTTCCCTCTCCCTCCCCTCAGACCCTCTGGTGGCCACTGTCTTGATATCAGTGTTCCATTACTAGAATAATAAGTCTACTTTAGTCCACGGTTGCATTTTCCCCTTTATGTTTATTCTTTCCTCAGTCTTGAGGATTTGGGAATGGTGGTTCCCACTTTGCTTCCAATTGAAAGGCATCTTAGAATAGGATACTGTCTTTACCCTCCCAATAGAAAAACCTTTTTTTAATTGCCAAGAAATTTCAGATTTTCTCGTTCCACATTTTACTTTAAAAAAAATACATATTATGGGACCTATCTCAGAAATACCTCTTGGTAATCTCTCATGGATGAGTATGGGTTCTTACTCAGCTGGTTTTTTGTCTTTGTGTTATAGAATTAGTCCTGGAGCCTTTTCTGTAAGCCTAGCTGGAGAACCGCTTCTGCAACTTATCATGTGAACACAAATGGTTGAGCCACCCACAAGACAGACAGGTTAAACTAGCGTGCTTGTAGAGTAAACTCCTAACTGATGGGTGCTCAGATCATAAAAGTCTATATGGTAGAGAAATTGTCTTTACAAGGTTCCAGCCTTTGGCCTGGATCTGTATGTGTTCAGAAGTACTTTTTTGACTTGTAATTGGCACTGTCTTCTCAGTCCTCAGCTGAAACTACAACCTTGGGCTCTAAAACTAGGCAAGGGAATAATCACTTGAAACCAGGGGCTCTCAAACATTTTGATGTAGAGGGTTTTAAGGGTCAGAGGATGAGGCAGCAAATGATTAATTCTCTAATTCTTATCAAGAGGGGTCAGGTCAGAGGAGTATCAAAATTACCAGAGAGCTTTTTCAAGACCATTACCTTGATTTTTTGCCCCACCATAATGGGATAGTGGTATAATAGGGCATCATTTGAATCTAGAAGTTCCTGAAGCAGTGAGTTCTGGTTACATGTTAGGCCAGTTTTCAACTCTGCCTCACACTGTTCAGAATGGAAAGACACAGCCTGATGTTCCCAACTAGTAAAGATTTTGAAATAGGGAAGCAGAGTTGGCCCAGTGGTTAGGGCGTCCGCCTACCACATGGGAGGTCTGTGGTTCAAATCCTGGCCCTCCTTGACCCATGTGGAGCTGGCCCATGCGCAGTACTGATGCGCGCAGGGAGTGCCCTGCCACTCAGGGGTGTCCACCCTCGTGTAGGGGAGCCCCACATGCAAGGAGTGTGCCCCGTAAGGAGAGTGGCCCAGCACGAAGGAAAGTGCAGCCTGCCCAGGAATGGCGCCGCACACAGAGAGAGCTGACACAACAAGATGACGCAACAAAAAGTAACATAGATTCTCAGTGCCGCTGATAAGGATAGAAGCAGTCACAGAAGAACACACAGAGAATGGACACAGAGAACAGACAACTGGGGGGGGAGATAAATAAATTTAAAAAAAATGATTTTGAAATAATACATTAAATGTGCATTTAATAGACTTCAAAGAAAAAGGTTGTTTCCCCCTTGGGTGTTTTGTTTTTTTTAAAATCTCTTTGAAAAGTGATTCTAAAGAGTTATTTTTAAATCAAAATATGGAATATTAAAAATAAATATCGAATTTGATCATAGCTATTAAAGATAACTATATAAAATGAGAACTTAAAAAAGAACTCCTAGTACATTATATGAAGCTTTACATTTCTAACATTATAATGAGCATATGTATTTATATTTACTATAATTTCCAGACTCAAGGTATAAAGTTCAGCTAGCTCTTGTTAAATTTCAGTGATTTCCTTGCTATTTTGTCAATACGTGTGTGACTTTTACATTTATGTGTTCACCATCTACTCTTTTTTTATGAGGATTTAAAATTTTTTTAACAAATCAATTTTATTGATACATATTAATAAAGTATAAATCCAAAGTGTACAATCAGTGATATTCACTATAATCACTATTTGTGCATTCATCACTTCAGTCATTTTTAGAGCGTTTTCATCACCATCTATTCTTAATTATGTAAATACAACTTTGATTCTTGATGGCTTTTTTTTTAAGGAGGCACTGGGGATCAAACCCAGGATCTCATATGTGGGAAGCAGGCACTCAGCCACCTCGCTACATCTGCTCCCCTCTTCATAGCTTTTTATTTCCAGTTGATTTGTAACAGCCTCTTTAAGAGACAAATTTATAGGAGACTGTAATCTTCATGAAGCAATGTAGGGTTAATGAATAGTTTGATTATTATTTTAGTATTTTCCCTTTTAAATTATAAAATGTTAATTTTATTTGTGGAGCTTCTCTATTATGCCAGTTTATTGTATGATAGGAGTACTTAAGGATTGTTATTAGTCACACTATTTACTGCATCTTCAGTATCTCTGAGAGTGGTGACTATAAAGTCATATTTTTCAAATGAGTACACTCATGAAGCTGATACAATTTATTCAAGTCATAAAGCAACACAGGTGAAGCTTGAGTTCTGATACCAGGCCCACATTTAAGCCGATAGCATGTCTCTGTGTGGGAAGAAGATACTGAATTCTGATAATCCCTTTGGAATGCATTAATAATTTTAGTTCCAAATATGAGTTATTCAGGAGGTCTACCAGATTTTAAAAACTAAAGGAAATTTAAAGATTGACTTTTTTACCCTTTTAAATAAATCTTACTAGATGGGGATACATTTAACTTTCTTAGTTGGTTTTTGTATTCTCTATATTTTAGCTGTAAAGCATTGTGAAGAAAGAGGCTGCCTTCAAGTGTGGTGAGGTTTAACTCATTTAACCACTGTTCAATGGTTCTACTGTGGACATGATCCCTGTCTCCCTTTCTTGTTTACATATTGTATAATCCAGACTGGCTGGTCCCGTTTGGTAGGTTTGCTATAAACTGCAGAGCTAAGTAAATGTGTGATAACGTTTTGAATGGCACTGGAAGTTAAACCATGCTTTGAGCAGTGATGTGGCAGAGGGCCCCAGCTGTCAGGTGCTCCAGATTCTACCTTCTTAGGGACGTGTTTCCCTTTTTCTCTGAGTGATAGGACAAAAAACGAGAAGCCATGCTAGAGTCTGGCCAGCTGACCACTTCAACATCTAGATGGTATCCATCGTGCTGTGTCTGATTTGGAAATGTCTGATGCTGAAAATAGGTGCTAAATATGTCCATAAATGAGTTTTATATGTAGGCAAAAACAAACCGGTTTTGTTTAACTGGGTGAAACCATTTTCATCTGTCTGTGCCCAACATACGAACACTGAAGGTAACTTGATGAGTCCTGCTCTCAGTGTATAAAGAGAGAATGTTTTCATGTGGCTTTGTGGTGAGCATTTCTAATGACTGCATAGTATTGCATTAAGTGACTGTAGGTTGCTCAACTAATCCCAAGTGCAGGATTATTGGGTCTTCTAAAGCACCCACTGCCCTTGTCTGCTTACCTTCATGAAAGATGTGCATTGCCTCACGTGTGAGTCTTCTAAATCCCCCGTAGGGCTGTGTACCCCATTCAGTGTTGCAGTTTGTCTGTCTCATATTCCCTTTTCATCAGGCCCCAGTGTATCAAAGGGTGTTTGTTAAATCTAAAGTGATGTGCCACCTCCATCACCACCTTTCTCTCCTATGCAGTCTCAGGACTCCTCTTCTCTAAGGCTGGGGAAACCTAATTTAAAGATCTCAATTTAATAGCAACCTTGATAGTATTCCATGAGTAACTCTTAACTCAAAAAACCCTAAATGGGGTTCTCATTGCTTGAGGCCAGGCAGGTGGAGTTTTAGAATCTTTGGCTTTTAATGATTTTAGAAAGTAAAAGGGAAGTGAATGTGGCTCAAGTGATTGAGTTCCCACCTACCACATGAGAGGTCCTGGTTTGGTTCCCGATGCCTCCTGGTCCTGGGAAGTGGATGTGGCTCAAGTGATTGAGCTCCTGCCTACCACATGGGAGGTCCTGGTTTGGTTCCTGATGCCTCCTGGAGAAGGCAAGCTGGTGCAGCAGCAGGCATGGTGAGCTGATGAAACAAAAGAGATGCAAAGAGGAAAGATAATGAGAGACGTAACAAACCAGGGAACCAAGGTGGCTCAGGTGATTGAGTGCCTCTCTTCCACATGGAAGGTCCTGAGTGTGGCTCCTGTGCCTCCTAAAGAGAAGACAAGCAGGCACAGAGAGCATACAGCAAATGGACACAGAGAGCAGACAGCGAGTACACATAACAAGGGGCAGGGAGGGGGTAAATAAAATAACTCTTTAAAAACAAGAACTAAAAAAGACCCTGTATGGTCCTGTGTCACTGATCTAGCTTCAAATGAATTGTGACTTAAAGACAAAACTTCATTTGTATAAGTAGATTTACTACTTTGTCCTAGTCTAAAAATATGAGAGAGAGAATAATCCCTTAAATGTTATTAAAAATCAATTTTTAAAAAGTTCAAAACTAGAAATCTTTAAACCGTTTATATTTCTGATTCTGATTTTTTCAATATTTATGCTGTTTTAAATTTGCTTATATATCTTTGATATCCAAAATCTTTTTTTTTTTCCTATTCTTTTTTTCAAATAAGTTTAAAAAATCTACATTCATGGAGTTACCATTTTTTCAGTGGTTAACTATTGGAGTTTATATTCAGAAGATTGAGGAAAACGGACTTGGCCCAGTGGTTAGGGCATCCATCTACCATATGGGAGGTCCACGGTTCAAACCCCGGGCCTCCTTGACCCATGTGGAGCTGGCCCACGCACAGTGCTGATGCACGCAAGGAGTGCCGTGCCACACAGGGGTGTCCCCTGCATAGGGGAACCCCACATGCAAGGAGTGTGCCCCGTAAGGAGAGTCGCCCAGCGTGAAAGAAAGTTCAGCCTGCCCAGGAATGGTGCCACACACACACGGAGAACTGACACAACAAGATGACACAACAAAAAGAAACACAGATTCCCATGCTGCTGACAACAACAGAAGCGGACAAAGAAGAAGATGCGGCAAATAGACACAGAACAGACAACTGGGGCAGATGGGTGGGGGCGAAGGGGAGAGAAATAAATAAAATAAATAAACCTTTAAAAAAAAAATAAACCTTTTTAAAAAAAAGGAGATTGTGATAACCACTACAGAATAAAATAGAAAATAAAATTAGGTTTAGGATAAGGAATGCTATTTGGACATTGTAAAAATAGCACACACAAAAAGTGAATGAATAACTGGCAACAAAAATTCTTTTTCCTGTAAGTTCCTTTTTCCCAAACCCTTGCCATCATGCTAAAAAAAGTTTTCTTGTAGGTTGATTTTTCTCAGAATCCTGCTGCTTGCTGCTAATAATTTTTTTCATGCCAAAGTTTTGTTTTTCATGTGATTTCTGCAGCAATCTGGGGCCTAATGAAAAGATTTTTGTTTAAAGTATAATGGTAAAAGTTACCGGTAACAAACCCAAAAAGAAAGTTTAATATGAACCTCTATACCGTTTAGTCATAGTGACTAGGAGAAATTAAGGGCATTATCCAAGATGACTGAAGTTAGATTATTCTAGGAGAAATAATCAATTCTAACTAAAGGTAAAGTCTAAATGCTTATATCAAGTTTCAAAAATTTCAGATTTCAAATCCTACCAGATCTTTCCACCAAGAGTGCATATTTTTAAGATTTCTCTATCAACCGAACACAATGTGGTCCCGACTAAGCCAGCTTAATAGAATGGCAATACAGTTTGTAAATAATTATGTGGGAGATACATATTCACGTTTTTTGAGAGCATGCAAAAAAGTACCTGTGAATGCTTTTCAGAGTACTGTATACTATTACATCTCTATTATCTGATAGGAAAAAATAAATCACATATTAGTACTTTTCTTAAAACAGCGTGATGTATTCATCTTTTCATCCTTTTTAAGCAATGATTTCAGAAGTGTTAAATAACATTTTGTTCAACAACTCACTCTGACTCCCTGACTTACTGGAGGATCACACTGTACTTGTTTGTTCTGTCAATCTCCCAGTGGCCTTTGACCAAAAGCGATAAATCTTACCTGACTTGGTACATCAGTCAGAATCCTTAGCTGAAAGCAACAGAAACCTAGTTTAATCAGAAAGGGAGTTTATAAAGGATGTTAGGTAGTCACAGGCTCTTTAGGAGATCTGAGAACCTTGCTTATAAGCTGGCAACCGTAACATGTGGCAGAACTGGCTGGTGAATGCATCACTACTGTTCAGCTGCACCCCTTCCTCTCCCTAGCCTAGCCATGGCCATAGGCACTGCATCTTGCACTACCAACACCAGTGACAGTGGATGCTAAATGCGACTACTGCTTCCTCAGGAACTAACTTTTTTTGCACGAGCCTCTGACCCAGGTTTCTGTACAGTTCTTGCTGCTTGTAACTCCTTTCTGTAAAATCTAGGATGAATCTGTTTGGTCATGTGCCTTCATGCTAATGGCAAGGGATGCTAAGAAAACAATTATCTGAAATTTTCAATTGGGAAGGTGGGGAGGGGGATTCAGATGATGGACAATCTAAAAGAATCATGTAAATCCAGCATTTGGAGGTGAAGGGAGGAGGACAAAAACTAAGGGCAATAACTACCTTCCTACAGTACTTAAAATGTCTGCTATTAATTATGAGAAAGAAATGTCATAAAAAAACGTAACTGCTCAGTATTTTGTCTCAAAACAGTGGCATCCACAGACTTAGTAAGAGCAGGCACTATTGTTTTTAAACGATTTTTATGCGCTTCATGGGTTAATTTTTAAATTTTTATCTCCGATCCACACAGCTTCCTTGAAAAGTAGACATCATCACCCTTATTTTAGAGATAAAGAAAATGCTACCCAGAGTAACTTCCCCAAATCACACAGCTGGTAAATGACAAGTGCTGGGATGGCAAACCACGTCTGTCTGCTTCAAAACCTCTGTTCTATTTGCCAGACTTCCTCCTAACATAACTTTTGTGAAAGAGCACAGATGTTCCCCGACTTAAACCTGAAAATTTTAAGAGTGCTTCTTTACTCTTCCCCTTAACAATCTGGTTAGTACCTTTTATGTTACGTTCCCAGACCCTGCTAGGCTCAGGAGGGTAACTGGGGTGAGGGCTTCAGATTCCAAAGTCAGAAGAATGTACATGCCCCTGGGCATTTTGGGCACTATTGAGGTCGTCCAGGAAGAGTTTGTAGAATAAGAGGAGAGATGATGGAACCTTACAGAACACCAGATTGGGGGAGGTCCGAAGGAGAGGAACCTGCAAAAGACACAGAGTAGACTTTACTTGGTAGGAGGAGAACCAGAATAGGAACTTGTTAGGGAAGCCAAGTGTATAATTTAAGGAGGGTGTGGTCAGGAGCCAGGTGCTACAGGAATTCAAGTAGGATGAGGTGGAAAATAAGCCATGGCTATGGACTGTCCAAGCTCGAAATTATGGGGACCTTTTTAAATTTGAAATAATATTCTCTAAATCTTAACCTTCTCTATAAATCCAACTTGAGCTGCAGGGATGAAAATACCCCACTGTATTCTGGGTTAAATACTCAGTATTTTGTGTTTAATTTTTAATTCCTTTTAATGATGCTGTGGTTTTGGTGGTTTTTAGGGCCGTATCTTTGTTTCCTACATCCTACCCTCTAGTCACATTTGTTGATCCAGAGGCCATTGTCCCTTGGGTATGACTTAGATCAATTCCATCTCAGTCTGTTATATCTGCCCTCATTGAAACTAGCTTGCCACTTTCCTTCTTACACAGCCTTGTGAAATCTTTCAATCACTTATGCTATTTGTCTTTTTGCAAATCAAAGGAGCCTGTCACTTTAAAGCATCATTGTAAATAAACTTCAGAAAGGATGAGTGATTAAAATTTAGCTATTTACTGTTTGTCATTTAGTTCTCCTCCTCTTTAGAAACTTGCATGTGTGTATATAGGCATCTAAGTAAAAATGTAGATGCAAGGAAGAATAAAAGTATTCCTGAATGGGTTACAGAAAATTATGGAGAAAATCAGGCATGTGTTGAAATAAACTTTAATATTTTAATATCTATAAGGTTACACATTCAGGGCAGCATGTCTTAGGTGGCCCCTCAGCTGGATGGCATTTTCTTTCTTTTTTTTCTATTATTTTTTTCTTTTTTTAAAGATACTTAGATTATACAAATGTCACATAAAAAATATAGCAGATTCCCATATGCCCTGCTCCCACATCTCCCACATTTTCCCACATTAACATCCTTCATTAGTGAGGTACATTCATTGCCATTGATGAACATATTTTGGAGCATTACCACTAAGCATGGATTAAAGTCTACTTTGTAGTTTACACTCTCTCCCACCCAATTCTATAGGTTATGGCAAAATTTATAATGGCCTATATCTGTCATTGCAGTTCAGGACTATTCCCAAGTTCCAAAAATTCCCCAATATTATACCTGTTGTTCCCTCTCCCTGCCCTCAGACCCTCCAGTGGCTACTGCCTCCACATGATATAATTTCTTCTATATGTAGAATCACAAAAAAAGTCTATAGTAGAATACCGGTAAGTCTACTTTAGTCCATAGTTCATTCCCCAATCCTGAGATTCTAGGATGGTGGTGCCCACTCCACCTCTAATTGAGCGGGGGCTGTGATCCCATAGGGCAGATGGATGGGACTCTCTTGTTCGCAATTTTGTAGACTCTTTCAATTCTGTGGTTTGGTAGTTGTCCATCATCTCCGCCATATTAGTTGTCCTCAGTGAGAACAATGAACTGGAGAGTAGGTGTTGCAATTCCCTTGAGATTCAGGGCCCCAGCTAGATGGACAGCCCAAAGATTTAAGTCTCTTGGACATACACCCACCAACGCTAGTACTAATTATAGGTTCAAATGGAAGGACAGAAGAGCCATGTGTAGGGATAACACAACTGAGTCCAACTCTTGTTACTCTGAGGAGCATAAATTCCAGAGTAGGGCCCACTGGCAATGCACCAAACTCCTGAGCTATCTGCCCTGACTGTAGTGTCTGGATGTCTCCAGAGCCCTCCGGAGCCCCACTATTTGGGGTAGTATCTACTTTGGCAGTCAATGAGATCCTGCTGAGATATGCATAAGTGTAACCTCTGGAATGACCTCCCGACTCACTTAGAAGTCTCTTAGCTATATACACTCATTTGTCTTTACCTTTTCCCCCTTTTGGTCAGGGTCTTTTTTCAGTTGCATTGCTACTAGTTGGTGCCTGGTAGTAATCCCTCGGTGCCAGGGAGGCATATCCTCAGGAGTGATGTCCCACACTGGAGGGAAGGTAATGTATTTATTTGCTGAGTTCAGCCTAGAGAAAGGCTACATGTGAGCAACAAGGAGGATCCCAGGAGACAACTCTTAGGCACCTTATAAGACTATGCTAAGTTTCAATTTCAGGAGTAAAGGTCCATATGCACAGTCGTCAATATCAAGGACCCTTCAATGGACCATCCTCCTTCACTAGTCATTGCCCCTGTACTCAGGGGATTTTTGCTGATCCATTAAAGAATGTGGCAGAGCTCCCCAAGATGGGAATGTGATATTCCTTCAGTTATTTTCTGAATCTCCACCCACCATGGCAATGCCCCATGAACATTTGAACACATTTATATGCCTTGTATGTATGCCCAGGTGCACATCCTCCCATGTATCCCCCATCACTGACCCCCAGCACCAATGATCCTCTCCTACCACGGTTGTCACCCTTCTGTGATCTAAAACTTATTCAGAAATGAAGCCAAGAAAATAGCCAATGCAGTTAATAAGAAAATGAAATAATAATGGTAGTTTTAAAAATAAGAAATAAAATAACAAAAAAAAATTTAATAAAAATAAAAATTGGGGGTAATAAAAAATGAAAAAATATGTAAAAAATTTATTTTGACATTTTACCTTTCATCACCATAAGATCTGTTGTCCTATTTGTACAATTACATTTTCTACTGTTTATTCCCCCAGTGTCTTTCTTTTTTTTTTTTCATTTTGTCCTCAAAGAAGTTTTAGGCTTTTTCTTGATTTAGCCTCATTTTGTGCATTCCTGATCACAGCACTGTTTCTCCTTTTTTGGGGGATGATGGAGATTTTCCTCCTCTCAGTCCTTTCTCTTCAGTGCATCAACCCCAGTGTTTGCAAGTCCACTTCCCCCCCACTATAGTGCCCCAAAGCCATTCACCTCTTATTTGTCCTGTACTAGTTGGTATTGGGATCTATAAAAAGAGGTAGGGTTAGGAGAGGTGAAATTGAAGGCGCCATCTGCATCTGCTTTTTAGTTGTTTCTGTCCTTCATCTCCTTTCATTCCAATGGTGAAATGGATGGAGGAGGAAGGAGGAAGGGAGAAATGATAGCTGACACTCCTGATATACTTTGCCTTTTCTGCTCATCAAACCTCAAACAACACTCCTATTCTTCTAACCTTTCAATCTCTGGCTCCCTTATTAGACTGTAAGCTCAGAAGAGTAAAGACCCATGTCTGTTTTGGCCTCTGCTATGTTTCCCCCTGCCCAACATTAGACCTGAAATGTAGAAGACGCTCAAAATATGTTTTGTTGGTGAATTAGAGAGGTGGAAGGGGGGAGTAAGCCATCATTTTTCTCTTTAAACTTTGGGACAACTTTACTTCCCCATTCTTCACCCTGGTCTGAATTTTTACCCATTTATACCCTGATCTCTAATTCCTAAATGTCTTGCCTTCTGGGCAGCAGCAGGAAGATGGTTCCCACTAAGGGGTGCTGGACACATTTTCCCATAGAATATTTTCTGCTTGTTGGTTAATGTCTGTTGAAACTGTATAGTTAAGTAGGCTTTTGTGGGTTGGCCAGAGAAGTGAGCCAGAGTATACAACGTTGTTTCTATGGGAAAATGCATTCTGAATGCAAATGAATCTATTTACATACAAACTTTTGGATTACAACCTTTCCATTAGTCGGGACTGCCTTTACATGTTCTCCCCTTCAGGCTTTTATTCATTACTAATATATAAATGAACAATAAGCCATTTATTTGTAGAAGGACCGGAGGCCAAAAGTCTTTCCCTCTGAGATTATAACTTATTATGTTAAAATGAATTTCATTCATTCAGCAAACATTGGTAGTTTATTTCAAATGTAATTATAGACTGTGCCCAGCATATGCAGGGCTTTGTATGACGGGTTCACATGTAAATAGAATATGGACCCTATCCTGGCGAGTTCACAGTCAGGTTTCCATTTAAATAGGAATTGGACTCAACCCACAAGGTCACTTCCAGCTCTGAAATTCTTCAGTTCTGTGGTTTTTGAATTACCCTATTCATTCACCCAATTTTCTTTCTCATATGTGGTTCTGTTGTAAAATATATTTTTAGGTAATGAAGAAAGATTATTGACATTCATGAGTAACAATAGCAGCAACTCCCACCTTTACAGCTTTTAAGTAATTCTATGTTTTTCTTTGTTATTAAGAATGAAAAATCCAGGAACAAACCATTTATTTTTATTGTTGCTTTTATTATATAAAGAATAGAACCAGACACAGCACAAAATTGACATAAAAGTAAAATGGCACAGGAGCTTTACTTTAAATATATAAGTATTCTGCAGGGATTACATATATGGGTGTTGGGATTACACTTTTTTTTTTCCGGAGTGATTGTCTGTAATTTTCAAACTTTTTACAGCAAGTATGAATTAATGAATTAGCCCCACTACCAACATCACCCACATACACATGCATGTACATATACAGGGATTCTTTTGTTGAGTAAAAATATTTCAGTAAGGAATATTTCTTTCCCCAAATCATTTCTTAATATCTTAATATTAATATCTTAATAAGCACTTGGTGAACAAACTTAGTTTCTGAGAGCCAGAACTCTATACCTGGCATAGAATATAAATGTTTCTTGAGCTTTCCATGCTATGACTTGGGTTGTATGGAACTAATTCTTATTTTGTCTTGAAACTTGGAAAAGTTACCTGGTAGTTAACTCTAGACCTGTTTTGACAAGTCTCATTATCGGTGACTCTCTTTTATTTGCAATTAAAGTCTGTAATTCAAGTAATATATTAACTGCTTCTGGCAGGTGAATTAGTGACTCTTCCTGTTTGGAACTGGAAAGAAATAACTATTATTTTTTTTTACATCAAGAGTTCCATTTAGTGATCAGGCTCTATACACAGTAATCCCTGAACTAAAACTAAAACTTCAATTTGCAAATATATTTAGAGTCTTTTTCTTCTCTAAAATAACAGCTAAGAAACTACACTTTTATTGCCTTTTAGTTTCTTATCCATTATTTTAGCAGTTACTTTTTTTTTTTTTTACAGATTTATTTCTCTCCCCTTCCCCCACCCTTCTGTGTGTTCTGTGTGTCCATTTGCTGCGTGTTCTTTTTGTCTGCTTCTGTTGTTGTGAGCCTCACGGGAATCTGTGTTCCTTTTTTTGTTGTTGTTGCGTCATCTTGCTGCGTCAGCTCTCCGTGTGTGCTGCACCATTCCTGGGCAGGCTGCACTTTTTTTCGCTCTGGGTGGCTCTCCTTATGGCGCACACTCCTTGTGCGTGGGGCTCCCCTACATGGGGCGGGGGGGAGCACTCCTGTGTGGCACGGCACTCCTTGCGTGCATCAGCACTGCACATGGGCCAGCTCCACACGGGTCAAGGAGGACCGGGGTTTGAACCGCAGACCTCCCATGTGGTAGACGGACGCCCTAACCACTGGGCCAAGTCCACTTCCTCCAGCAGTTTCTTTTAACATAGAAATCAATCTTTAGCTAGAAGCTGGTCTCCATGGTTATAGGAAATTGAAGACTCACATTTGAGGAAGAGTTTGGTTTTAGTTAAAGAACAGCACATAGCTTTTTCAGTAATTTGTTTCTGTGAGCTGTTAAACATTCCTTGTTCTGTTAATACAGAATGATAACTGCTGTTATGTCCAATGTTCTTTGTACATGTGGTATTCTTTATACATAGTTAATACATATTTGTAAGTAAATAATATGTACAAGACAGTACCGTAGGTATTCATAAACTATATAAATGTAACATTAAAATGAATTAAATTTATTTATTAATGATGCTTTATTGAAATATATATCATGTACTATAAAGTTCACCCATTTATAGTGTACAATTTAGTGGTTTTTAATATATTCACAAAGTTGTGCCACCAGAACTACTAATTCCAGAACATTTTCATCAACCCAAAAAACGAAATCCCATACCCATTAGCTGTTACCCCTCCTAGATCCAGGCAACCACTAATCTACTTTCTGTCACTATAGATTTCCCTTTTCTGGACGTTACATAAAATGGAATCCTATAGTATGTGGCCTTTTGTAACTGACTTCCTTCACTTAGCATGTTTTCAAGGTTCATCCATGTCGTAGAAGGTATCAGTACAGTCTTTTTATTGCCAAATAGTATTATATTGTATGGATACACCACATTTTGTTTACCCAAAATAGATTGAATTTATTCTTGAATTGAAAATTTCACGACCCTCAAGGTCCTCCATAATTCTCCAGATTGATTTCTCCCACCTTTTTCTTTCCACATTCCACAACTTTCATGACTGGGTCTCCACTATACTATTTCCTTCTTTAAGGACTAACTTAAATGCTCCCTTCTTTCAAACATTTTTTCTCTTGATCCCTTGAATAATAAGTTCTCAATTCCCATAGAACTTTATCCATACCACAGTTTCATCTTTTACTTTTGATATTTATATACTTGTCTTTCATATCAAATTCTAATCTATGAGATAAAGCCATTTCTGTTCCTATCAGAAATACCCTTGCAAATAGCCAGTAATCAATAAACAGTTTTAAATGAATGAATGAGATCATTGGAGATCACATGAATGTTACAAAAGTAAGACTGTAACTTAAGAGTAATTGATAGTGAATTTTTATTTCTAGTTGAGAT
Organism: Dasypus novemcinctus; assembly: GCF_030445035.2. NCBI lineage: Eukaryota > Metazoa > Chordata > Mammalia > Cingulata > Dasypodidae > Dasypus > Dasypus novemcinctus. The sequence goes on along the minus strand of NC_080673.1, from coordinate 50,336,528 downwards.
GCCACAAAACTGTCTCAGGAATTAGGGAAGATAACTGCATTTTTGGAAAAATGTTATTAGTACAGTGACCTGGTATCTGGTACATAGTGAAACTCAATAAATGTCAGTTGAACTGGACCCAGCATCTGGTTGCAGGGACGTGGAAATTTTCAATGTCTCTAGAAAGGAAATTCTATATTTATTTATAAATTTAAGTTTAAAAGATAGAGTAAGGGAGTAAGAGCATATGTAGGTAAAATAAGGAAAATGTTTGGAGAGTACCTCTTCTCAGGAGATCCCCAGAGCAAATTTGTTTTCACTTCTATATTGGAAATGACTTATGTGGATAATGTCAGTAAACGTTGGCTTTTCTTTTTCCTTTTAGCGAGGTAAGTTCCAGTTATCACTGTTGCTTTAATAAAACAGGCTATGATGATAAGTTCTCCTCTAAGGCAAGGGCTGAGGGCACATTTTCCTTTTCTTTTGAAGCCGTATTTGAACCAACCTTAAGTCAGAGGTAGAGTTGCAAGTTTGGATGAGGGTCTGTAAGTTCTGATCATGGCACAGTCCACAGAGTGGACTTCTTGGGTACAGGGTAGAAAGGGCTTTGGTTCTGTACTAGTGTTTTTGACCACATCCACGTGGTCTTTGAAAGGGAAGAAAGATCTTACTTGTAGGCCCTGTTTTAGGAGAAGAAAAAGAGTAAGCAGGTTTGCTGCCAACAGGGAAAAGAGTTTCTTATATTCTAGGACTAATTACTTTATGTGGTCAAAAAGCAGAGAAAGGGAGTCCTGGGTAGACAGCAGCTTGATATTGGAAGAGGTAAACAGCAGACTCTGGGGGTTCTCTTTGTTTCAACTAGATTATGCTGACAGTGACTTAAATATCTAAACCTTAGTTTTATAAACACTTTGAAAATTTGTAGTAGTAATTATAAAAGCTTTGTGGCTTTTATTTTTATTTTCTCTATTCCTACCTATCTAAACAATGGAAGGCATGACTTTCTATAGGTCATATTTTAAACTTAGCAGTTGCCGCAAATATGCTTATTTTCTGTAAGTGTATAAAATTTTTTAAATATTTTAATTGTAATGCATGGGCAGTTTGTTAGCTTTAGATTCCTGTGGAACTTTTTCTTCATATTTTATCCTGTTCTCAAGACTTTTTTCTCTTTATTTTATAACAACTTGTAAAGTTATCTTTATTTTCATTTGTTTAAATTCATCTGCTTTTATGTGTGTTTTTCCTACCTGATCTTTTATTTGCTTAATATTTGCTACGACACCAGGATATGTAAAGAAATACCAACCATAAACCAATGTTTTGCTTCATTTTATACCATTCTGTCTATAATGAGAAAAGACAGTATTTTTCAACTTGATATACTTTTTGTATGGTAAAAATCAATCCAAGGTGAAAATATCCTATTACTCCAGCAACTCCCACAAAAGGTCAGCCTCAGTAATAAAGTATGAAAAAGAGAAGTTTGGTGGTGGTTGCCCTTTCACAAGCTCATATCTGGAGAAAGAACAGAATATATTCATGATTTCCTGATAACTGCCATTGGGGTTCAAAATCTGATATTGTTGCATGATAACCTGACATTGCTTCCTGTTTCTGAAGGAATGATTGGATGTGAAGCCAAAATACTTGCTAAACCAGGAAACTGCTATTACAGAATGTACAGGAAAGAAAAATACTTAGGCAGTTGTGTTGAGACACAAGACTAACTGTAAACTGTACAGTGGATCTTCTGTCAGAGTGTTCATTGTTGGGTATTGTTTTGTGTAGGTTAAAGATCCATTGTTCAGGTCAGTCACATATGGCAGTATGGAGCCTTGTATGTTAAGGAGCAACTTGGTACCTATATATGCTTCCCCACTGTTGTGCTTGTCTTTGAAAATTGGCTTCAAATAAGTGAAAGGACTAGTGCTATTGTCATAACAGGACTAAAACTGAGGAATAAGAATTACAGAGTTGGATGCATATAAAGTAGATAGTTCTAACAATTAGAACTGTCCAACAGAGAACTCCAAAACATAGTGCACTCCCTCCCTGTCACAGTAAGTGTTCAAACAGAAAATAGATGAGCACTCACTTAGATGTTACATTTGCTCAGGGTCTTGGTGGGAAACAGCAGTCAAGTTAGATAATTTGGTGAACATTTACTGAAAAGACAAAAATATAGGGTGTAAGGAGAATACAAGAGCAAGTAAGAGGGGTTGGTTGGGCAAGGGACCAATACCTATACCTGAAAAAGAAAGAGGAGGGAACATTATCAAACCCTAAGAGAGTTGACTGTGTAGAAATGGCTGCCATATAGGAGCTGAGTTCTTGAGTCAAAGCGCAAGTCCAATCATTGAGATCATATAGGGACTCAGCCAGGGAATCAGTCCCCTGATGTCAGGCTTCTCTTCCTTTTATCTCCTTCCAGTGTTTCCCATTGACCAAACCCTACTGCAACGAGTTGTTGTAGTCTTTACAGTTCAGCCTCCCCAAGCTCAGAACAGGGTAGGGCTAGGTAGAGCCTAGATCTGGTGGGGTGGATGGAAGATGTCCAGGATAAGTACTGTAAAAGACAGTCCTGTTTTAAATGGACATCCCGGTTATTCACATAGATATACCTCATTTCTATGGCAGTTTTTATGGCATCATCTCCTTTTGTCAACTCCATCCTATAGAAGATTGCTACCATCAAGCTTCTCAAAGATGTCACCAGATCATTCTTTATGTCCTCAGTTTGGACAGTGTCCTCTGAGCCCTCCCAGGGAACATAATTATGTGGTAGGTTCTTGGTTTCACATTTTAACTCTGTTCTCACATACCTGCTTCCCTAAGTATTCTCAGCCCTTGCCAATGTCCTGTCACACCCCCATTTACTGTAGGCCATCATTGGGTATTAAGTTTCAAGGATCCATTCCAGCACCATACTAGTTCCAGGATGTTGCCAGCATGTTATCCCCAAGTTAAGAAACAGTGCTCCCATGTCAGTAAGTTCTCCCGTACCTAACTTTATATTTCACCTCCAGGTTTAACACCCTTAAGGCTCTGTCCCTGACATGTTTTTCTGATTCTTGCAAGCAAATATTAGCTAGGTCTTAACAATCTGTTGGGTGTGTAAACTCTTACCTTTCTGTGGCTGGAGATTGTATTTCCCTGCTCAGATTGTGCTGTTAACTTGCCCCACTCATCAGTTTGGAGGTATATTAGTTTCCTACCTGCAAAAACAAATGCCATTTGATGGGTTGGCTTAAAAACAATTTATTGGCTCCTAGTTTTAAAGGCTAGGAGACTTGCATCTTCTTGAGTTGGTATCTTCTGACTGGCAATCTTTGGACAATCTTGGCTTTTCCATCAAATGGCAATGCACATGACAATATCTTCTTTTCCTTCTTGGTTCTGTTGACTTCTAGCTTCAGGCTGCTCCCCACTGCTTCCTCTTCTATGTCCAGTTTTCTTTGTTTAAAAGGACTTCAGCCTTATTAGATTAAGGCCCACCCTCATTCAGCTTGGACACACCTTAATTGATGGAAAAGGCCTAGGCTACCTTGAACAGACTGTTGGTAGGAATATGGAGCTAAATTTATTTCTGATAATGCCTTAGAAGGAAATGATGAAGCTATTATTGGAAACTGGAGGAAAGGGAATCCTTATTTTAAAGTTGCAGAGAACTTAGCAAGATTGACTCCTGATGTTATATGGAAGGCAGAATTTGAAAATGGTGAGCCTGGATGTTTAGCTGAAGAGCTTTCCAAAGTAAACTTGAAGCATGCAGCCTGGCTTCTCCATGCGGCTTATAGCAGAATATGAGAGGAAGGAGATAAGCTGAGAACTGAATTGTTAGGCACAAAGAAACCAGAGACTGATTACAGAAATCCCAAGCCTCTAGAAATCAAGCCCCCAAGTTTAGTTAGAGGAGCTAACTCAACTTGAAACTTGTAGGTCAAGATTGAAAATGCAGTTATCCAGGGAAGACTTGTGGAAAGTCTTAGTGTCTGATGGTTTGGGCCACTGATTCCTGCATGCTAAACTAACAAGCTTTTCGTGACATCTGTATGAACAAAACCACTGTCAGCCTGGACTAAAAGGGACATGGAGAGGAGAGATGAAGGGAAAACAACTTAAGAGGAGAACCAGTGGAAGCCGAGGTCTGGAATTAAGACATCTCCTTGGGCCGAGAGAAGGATCCCACTCATGTATATGGAAAGGGGGAGTTTTCCCCAGCATTTGAAGAGGGTTGATGTTCCAGCCCATTGTTCAGGGAGAGTTTTGCTGCCCCATGTTACAGAGAGGGTGGAACGCATTCCCTGGTGGTTGGGGAGAATTAGGTCGCCACCCCATTGCTCTGAGAAGTGTGGGCCTGTTCCTCATAGGTTGGAGAGAATGAGGTCGACACTCTACTGCTCTGAGGGAGTTCGGCCTGTTTCTCAGAGATTAGGGAAGGCCAGGTCATCACCTCACTGCGCTGAAGAGGTTGGGCCTATATACCAGAAATCAGAAATTAGGGAGAATGCTGTCACTGCCTCACTGTACTTGGGCATGGGGTGTTGAGACTGTACCCCAGAGATTGGGGTACGAGTGGCTATCACACCAATGTTCTTGGAGAGTTAGGTCTGGAGCAGGGTAGCCACCCAGATGATTGATGAGGGTGGAATTGAGAAAATGGCCATTGGGCATCCTTGTGGAAAGGGTGCCCCTCCCTGGGAGCCCCAAAGGAGAAGAAGAAATTATCACGTTAAGAATAACTCTCAGAATTTGAAATCTAATGGAGTATGCCCTGCAGGTCTTCGAAATTGTTAGGGACCTGTTTTGCATGTTTCCCTCCCACATTCTCTTTGTGGTAATGCAAATGTTCATCCTATGTCTGTCCCTTTGTATATTGGAAGCAGATTATTTGTTTTGTAAATTTTACAGGTCTAAAGCCAGAAGGGACTTTACCCCAAGACAAATTATATTCCTGTAACTGATTGTGATGTGCTTTTGTGTTTAGCATTGCTACTGAAAAGATTTAAGGTTTTTCAAATATTGTAATGTCTTTTTGGGATTCAGGGGGTAGAGCAGGGCAGTTTGAGTTTATCTACAAATTCCAAAAAGAGAAAGATTATATTTGTAAACTAATCCATTCCCCTGGCTGTGATACCCTTTGATTGTATTAAATTCAAAGGATTTAAGTTTACCTCATAAAATCAACTTAGGTCTTTTGATTTGAGTGGTAGAGTGTGACTCAGGTTGAGTCCCCACCTCCTTGATGGGTTAATATAAATAGACACTCACTCAAGAAGACACTGGGGGAGAGTGAGAGCTCCATAGATGCCAGAGGAGAGAAATTTGTCATGTGACAGAAAAGAGATAGTTCAACAGGTAAAGCCCCAGGGAGTGATAAGCCATTTGGCTGATAGCCTATCTTGCTTTAACACATGGCAAGTGACTTTGGTGAGAAAGCAAACCTGAGTTGGACTGTTTAGGGCCTTGAAACTGTAAACTTTTCTTGAAATAAATACCCTTTATAAATGCCAGCACGTTTCTGATACTTTGCATCAGCACCCCTTTGGCAGACTAATACAATGTCTATACTCTCAGTCATTTTTGATAATTATCCTTTCTCCAGATAATTAATTTTATCTTCAAATGCTGCTTTTGGAATTTAATTTGGTTTTCCAGGTGCAGTTTCAACTTGGGCAATGCCTAGTAGACGGTTTCTAACCTTGATCTGGTTATTTAATTTTAGTTAAACAGCTGAGGATTGATGCTTGTTTGTTTTTAAACAGCTGTTTTACTTCTGATTCTCAGTGTTCAAGTACTGTTAAGCCAGGCCTCCAGTATTTCTGCTTGTACAACTTCTGTTTATACTTAAATATAGGATTTGACATTTATCTCTTAAAATGTCCTCTTGTTGCCATCCATGCAATATTCTACATTGTTAAGATCCTTTTGAATATTGTCTTTCATCTGATTTTGTGTCATCTAAAAAATTAATAAGCATATTTTCAAACTTTATGTGATTGGTATAATTATTTGATTTTAAAAGAATAATGGTACCAGACCATTAATTAATCTTTTAGGAAGGCATTCCAGATAACAGTGAACTCCCCTGTCATCCATCTTACATTTCTCCATTTTATCCACGTTTTCTAGAAATGGAGATATATTCTATTTTTAGCATTTCTGCTTGATACTAGGCTTATCAGAAAACATATTAGGTTCATTTGGCATGACATTTGACATACAATAGCAATTGCCACTCCTTCCTGCCCCTCACTCCCCATCTTCACAGCCTATCTGCTTAAAAATCCAAGATAGAATTTTGTTTGAATTGATACCAAGCTTACCTATCTCTGGTTTCCCTTTTTGGCCCTTATCATTTTCCTCTTTTCCAGAGCTTCTCCCTCCATGTGTGATTCCAGAGAGCTTGCCAGTGTTGGCTTCAAAATCCTTCCCATGCCTCCCTCCACCCTTCTCACAGGTTCCCTTGCTTCCTGAGGTGGGGCTAAAATTTAAAGGACCTTTTTTCCCTCCTCTTAGGATGGGCCACCAGTTCCAGTTTTAAGTCTGTTCCTTGGTTAAATCTAGAACATAGAGGAAAAAATAGAAGTTGAATAGTTCTGCCTTCTGACTTTTGTGAAGGTTGTACCATCTTACCCAAGATTTTTGTCTTCTCATAAAGCTGAAAAGAAAGTGGGAATATAGACCTGTCGCCGTGGTCGCTGCTGCTGGTGCTGCTGTTTGTACTGCAGTCTTTCTGGGCCTCCTGCAGCCTTCCCATTGTTCTTACAGGTTGGGAATTCTCTTCTGCATTCAGTCTTAATTATGGACCTAAAGCACTCATACATGTTTTTGGTTTGCTGTTTAATTTGAGTTCCCTGTAAGACTACAGTGTTTTCTTTTAGATGCTTTCCTATTTATGATTTAGAATCATGACCTTATTTTTCCTGTAAATATCTTTGTTCTTCAAGGAGTTTGGTATCCTGTTGGCTAGGATTTTCTAGAGTAAGTATAACATCTTGGACTCTCCTCAAATGCCCAAGAACCCCTTGCTGGCAATGGGACGTTAAGGGGAAGAGTTACTGAAGCACCCTCTTTCTTAATACACAAGTGTCCATGGACTAAAATGTGGTTAAACATGCCAAATTTATAAAGTCAGGTGATCTTTTACTGAGAGTTTGTACTGACTGCAGGTACCAGAAATGTGCTTGGGCTAGTTGGAAGATCAGTATATTAGCTAAACTTAAAGTATAGAAGCTGTTTAACAGTTTTTCTGGCTTTCCATGTGCTGCAGAGAAAAGGCTAAACCCCATCTGGTATACACTATTGTGGCAATCTTAGATATTCATAAATAGCGTATGTTCAGTTTTTCCAGATTTGGCATTTTCTTCAGTATGTTCTGTGTTGATTTTAATACTGAATGTTGAATTTCTTTCCCTTTGACTGTAAATGATTTTTAGTTAACTAAAAAAGTAGTAGTTATACTTATGTTTTGTAACAAGTGGCTGTTACGAGGTTGTTCTTGGCATCGTTGTCCCCTTGAGGTTGCTTCAGAAGTGCAATTATACCAGTCACAGCTCTGTTGAAAACATGTCCGCCTTACACCTGTTTTCCTCGTGTAACTTTCTTGGTTTGGAAGAAAAATTGTATGATTCCCCTGGTTATATCCCAGAGAATGCTAAAGAGTGATTCCCTCTGTATAGTCCTTGCTCTGACTGCTAAACCTTCATAATTCACCTTTTTTTACACAAAGAATCCAGAATAATTTGTAGGGCCAGGAATACCCAATGATCCTTGGAATGCTGTTAGTCTTTTTGGAGGGACATTTGATTATGTATTTACTCCTTTCAAAGGGAACACCTTTCATCATTTTGAGAGACTGAAAGCACATTTTATTAAGGTAACATAACTTTTTTTAAACTGAATTGATCGATTTTAAAAACTTGCCATTGTAGGCTCCTTAATGCTATCTGTTGATTAAATGCAGCTTTGATATTTGAGGGACCTTTTAAAGAGCTTGTGAGCTTTTGTAAGCCTCATTTCCGCATTTTCTATCCGAGCACTTACCCACTCTATCAGATTTCTTTCTCCTTAACTAGATGCTAGCACCTGGAACCATGGCTTATTATTCACCTTGCCTCCCAGAACCTATCATTTGATAGGTATGGATGAGACGAAAAAGGAGATAAAGAAAGAACGGGAACTCTGAATAAGTCCATTACTTTCTTGCTTCCCTTTAAGGAGTTGAAGTCCCTGCACTTCCTGCTTTAAGACTATGAAAGGTAGTAAATATTTTAGGAAATGGCATCCACAATTTTCTGAATATGACAAATCGTATATTTTCCCAACCTTGTTACTTTATTGTAGGGTTTTCAACCTTGGCACCATTGACATTTTGAGCAGGATGAGTCTTTGTTGTGGGGACTGCCCTGTGCATTGTAGAATATTTAGCAGGATCCTTGTCTCTACCCACTAGATAGTAGCACACACACCCTGGTTGTAACAACCGAAAACATCTTCAGATTTTGTCAGGAGTTCCCCGAGGACAAAACCACCTCTGGTTGAGGCCACTGCTCTACAGGAGCTCATGTCTGAGATAGAGAAACCACCAGTAACAGAAATTTGGAGTTAAAAGATAACTTAGAAATCATCTAGCATGCCATCTTCCCTGGTCCTCCCCATCCACATTCTCAGTCCAGCACATACCACCACATACTACCTAAACAAAGTATGACACAGGGGAGTCAGCGGAAACAAAAAAGAAAAATCACAAGTATGTGAGGTAATACTGTGTTAGGATTGTGTACATATTTAAATTTGTTTATGGATCGTGAAAGTGTGTACTTTCAAGCAATTCAAAAATGAGAAAATATAAGCTTATAGAAATAGATATGTGAGGGGATATGGATTCCTATCAGAGAAGAGCTAATGCCCAGGACCACTAAAAGGAATGTAGAATATATACTGAACATTCTTCAGCTTAAAAAGAATAGAGCAAACTCATTAGAAAATGGCTGGATTCCTGGCACAGTCCTGTGGGAACTGTACAGGCTTCATATTAGGCTATTTTAAGTGCATATATCTAAAAAGAGATGCACAAGGGTATTTAAAGTAACAATAATTTGCCTTTTTAAAAAATCTGGCTTTTTATATCTAGATAATAGAGATAATGGCCTGTCCGATGAGATATTTCTACTGTAGGCTAAGTTATGTTTTATAAGGGCGTTCTGTATCTTACTAAGAATTCTCACATAAAGGTAAGGACACCAAATTAAATATTAGCTGCTTGTGGTTATTTTAAGATTCATCCCAATAACCAAGAGAATTTAGTTCTCACACTTTGTACCTTTTGATTACAAACAGCTTTAAACAGGCTTATGTTGTACTTCATCTAAAATTATAGAGGTTTGGCAGACTGAGACGCTTTGTGACTGAAATTAGGCAATTCAGAGTTTCTCATGCATGTAAGCTGCTTTTTGTTTTGAGCCCTAACATTCTTAGTCTATCTTTTTAACGATTCTGCTGGAAGGACTGTCCTAAGTGAGGGCACAAGAGAAAATGACAGTATACTGAGATGCCTGGTCTATTCAATACCTGCTATTTGAGGTAGAGTAAAATCTATCTAATGGCTTCCAGTTGATAGTATAATATTTAGATTCACTGATGTTCTGTTCTTGTTTTTATTTGGTTTGATTAAGCATAATACAGTCATATCTGAACTTGCACAGCAAGAATATTTTAGGAAAGTTGGGGTGAATCCATTTTTAATAAATCAGGTAATAGAAAAAGTCTCAGGAGAACTTGTCAGTTGGATTTATTTTAATGTTCTGGTCACTACTTATCTTTAATAGCTGTAATGATCACAACAATGGTCTGATTTATCTCTTTTTATAAACTGGGTTTTAAAAAAATTCTATTTTCATCTACCTAAATGTGACAACCCTATTCTCAGTGAAAAACTTTCAACCATGTGTATTGTTGAGAATTCATAACTGAAAACCTACCGCTCTGTTTTTAGTGTTTGAAATCCCTTGGCAGGGAGTCATTTTTCTCAGAACAGATCTTTTAGAGGACCTCAAGAAGTTAATTATTCTGGCAAGAAGTCCTTTTTGAACTTTCTGAATCATTGCAATATTATGCTTATTTATCTAAAAAATGTCAGATGTCTTGGCACAGTTTTGAAGCAGAAAGGGACTTTCCCTCTTCTTTATGTGATCCATAATCATAATGTGTGGGAGTTTTATGAAATTTCTTCTGTTACACTGAAATGCTTAGCTTTTCATACCATACGTACTGCTCAATGAAAACAGGCTCTGTATATGTCTGTATATGTTTAAATGAAATGAAAAAGAAAAGTGAAATCCAAGAAATTCCTTAAGTTTGCAGTAGTGATTATTTTGGGCCATGTACATGTGTTCCAAAAGATCCCTTTTTAGTTAGTTGGAATTTTGAACAGAGCTTCCCATAGGAACAATAGTATATGTCATGGTACAGCTTGCAGGCTGGTCTTCAAAGCTTACTTAACCCATCATGTAACTAAAGTGCTTTGCAGTTCAAGGGACAATGATGTGTAGCATATCAAAACACAGTTTCTGCAACCTCTTTCAATGGTTGGAATTAAATAAAATTGAAAAGTAAAAACATGAATACGGAATGAATTTTATTTCTCTTAAAAGGTGGGTTTTGAAGAAAAATAGGTTGAAAGAGACTCGGTATATGGATGAAGAGCCCCAGGGGAACCTGAAGACGTGCTACTTATTAGTTAGGGCATTTTAGGCAAGTAACTCAACCTCTCCAGTCTCAGTTTCTTCACATATCATGGGGTAGTTGTGAGGATCAGAGCAGTTGAGCACAGAAGGTGCTTTGAAACTGTACCGTTCTATACAAATATGTAAAATAGAAATTCTCGTTCTTCCTTTAATTCTGAAAATCCTGTGAACTTTCTTTTTCTTGATATATGCACACCAGCAGGATCAATTCTAAGCTTAACAGCAATTAATAAGATCCCATTTAGCTCACAAATAACAATCAATGCATGTTATTTTGACCCAGAAGGCAATGTGACTTTTTTTGACAGTCGATTGAAACTTCCAAAGTAATCTCCCTCTCCTTCTGCTGTCTCTCCCTCTTTCATATTTTAGTCTCCAAATCTCTCCGGTTCTTTCCTTGTCTGACTGTCCATGTCTGTCTTAATCCCCTTCTCAGGTCTCAGGTTACACAGCAGGGCTCACACTCTAGAGCCTGGCCTCCCTGTGACCCTGGCCTCTCTCTGACCTTGTGCCTCTGGGTTCAGCCCTGCACGCTGCTGGCCTGCAGTTGATCAACTCAGACCCTGGCTGCTCTTCTGCTCAAAGTGTCACTCACTAAGACCAAAGAGGCAGCCTGTACAGAGGGCCCACAGCCTCCCAGTGGTGCTTTTGATATGACTGGCCCTTTGGGTACTGATGCTTGGAGTAAAACTAGAAATACCGTGGGCCTAATTCCCTAAACCCAAGGGGCTTTTCTGGTTGAAGTAGTGTTAGGAAAGGAAAGGAGGATTCAGTGGCCAGAGCAGGTCGAAGCTTTCCCTTTCTCTGCTTTGTTCATTGGGGCAGGAATTGGTACTACTTGTCTACAGGTAAAATTCACAATAATCCCCCAAATTAAGAGATAACTCATAAGGGGCTTATCAAGTTATTTTTTGTGTCAAACTCAGTTGTAATGTTTAAGGAGCAATCCGAATAATATAATTTAATGTTGGAAGACCCCTTAGAGATCAGGAATTACAGGTTACTCTTTTCAGAGATGAGGAAGCTTAAGCTGGACAGGTTGATTTGCCAATGTCTCCTGCCTTCCAGTCCTGAGTCCTTTCATAGGATGTCTTTAAACTCTCCACACAGGTATCACCACTCCTGTTTCTGTGTGTAAGGTTGGCACATTGTGTGCTGAGACCTTTGTACCTGCCTAACAGTCTCCATGTCCAGAAATGAAGTTGAAGGCAGCCATTTTCTGTTGTCTCCACTTCTGATTCCCCCCTCCCACCACAGGGAGAATTCGTAATATTTATTAAGGAAGGCAATTTGTAGGAACTGTGAAGAAAACAAGTAATGACACAGTTCCCTCTTCTTTGAAGCTTACAATAGTGAATTATGCTGTATCATTAGAAGGAGTGCACTCTGGACAATGCAATGCTCACTGAATCAAGTGTTAGGGTGCTGGGTTCCATTCTTGTTTTCTTGTTTCTTCTACAGATTCTCATTAAGATAAGGTCAGTTAATTCTTGGGACTCTATTTTCTTGTGTGTAAAATGTGAAGATCGAACTCTGAAGCTGTCATCATATATGTACATTTTGTGAATCACAGCCTCAGTTTATATATGTATGTATATATTTATTTATTTTTATGTTTATCATCAGGCCTTTGATCCCTACTACTTTTTTCTTTTTATTTCAAGAAATTCTTGGCCAAGCTATAGTAGCTAATTAATTTATTGGCTGATGTGATAGGCACCTTAGCAATTCATAGAATCATAGCTTAGAAAGAGTCTGAAGATATACAATGATCAGAATATATAATGGACAGAATTACATCCCAGACTTATGTTGGATGCTAATAATTGCCAATAATTTGGATTAGTATAAACCACATTAGTTTTGTCTAAATAAAATACAACTGCTTTTTGCCTCCTTCTGTTCCCTAATTGTGAAAATTTTGTCTTTGAGAGTTTTGTATGTTTTGTTGGAATTTTACTGATCTGTCTTCCCTCACGCTCCATGTTCTTCCCAATAGTCTAAGTAGCTCTTGTCTATAAAATGGTCACAATATGGGAGTTCATCTCCGGCTGTTGGATAAGTCATCCAGTTGCAGGGTAAACCTATGATTAAGGAGGTAGGATGCTTTTGTAATGGCAAGAACATGGACTATGCACAACTAGATTTATGTTACCTGCCAGCATACCTTGCACTAGTGTTAAGCAAGTTACTTAACCCCTCAAAATCTCAGTACTTCATCTGCAAAATGGTAATGATGATGATGATGATGCATATATCAAATGATGGATGAGAACATTTATCTTTTCTGGAGGAACTGACAGAAAAGTTTGTACTCAATGAAAATTAGCACGTGCCTCTTGCCCTGATATCCAGGCAGCATTCATAAAGTAGGAACAAAATTGTAGCCGTCACAGTTTTGTTGCAGTGTCTAAGGTTTCTATGAGGGACAAGACAAGGCAGTGAGCAGGCAGGATTCAGTAGGAGTAGCCTGGGGTTGTGGCTCTCAGAGCCAAAGAGCCAAGGTTCAGCTCTACCACATTTGTCATCTTGGAAAAGTCACTGACCTTTTGATGCCTCAGTTTCCTTATCTGTAAACAAAGGCTAATAGTCCTTACCTCATCAGATCTTTGGAGAATGAGTACCTTAATTTGTGGAAAGTCCTTAGGCTAGCACCGGCACATAGCTACTCTCTGAGTTTGCTCTAGTCAGTTACAACAGGATTTATTTTGTTATTAGAGTTTGATGCAGATTGTTTTTAAAAATTACATGGAACTACTGTAAGCTTTATAAAGAAAACATTTTCAGCTATGGAGGCTGTTGTTTCTGAAGAGTACTTGGCCAACTTCTATTATTTTTTTCTTCTTTTATATATATATATTTTTTGTTTTGTTTTGTTTTGTTTTTGTTTTTGTTCTGTGTTTTTGTTTCTTTTTGTTGTTATTGTTCTTTTCCAACTTCTTTAATAGGAGATAGCTTTGCTTGTAGAAGACTGTACCAGAGGCTTTAATCTCTTGCATTCTCCCTGCATGTCCACTCTGCATGGCTTTTATTTGAATGAGGAGCAGTTGAAGTCATTGACTTGGGTACAGGCCAGGCCATCATTACTGCAGGCATATATTACTTTTCTAGACTCGGGTCATGAGCAGGATGATGAAGGTCAGACGTACAGGGAAGGTATGATTTTAGGCAACCTGCATGAAAGATGTGTTTGCCTTCTTTATCATATTCATGCTCATAGTTCAGAATCTTATTTAGCATCTTATTAATGTGTTCTCTTTTACCATTCAACCTTTGTGCCTTGGATTGTCATTTTGCTTTTTCTCTGGTTAGACTAATACTGTTTTGTTGTGTGGCTTTCTTCACAGTTGTTTCTTTGTTGAAAATCATCCTTTTGCTTCAGTTAAAAAATATTTATTTAATGCATGTAGAATTTATTAATAAAGCTATAGGGAAGTGGATGTGGCTCGAGCAGTTGAGCATTCCCCTACCACATGGTTTGGTTCCTGGTGCCTCCTAAAAAAGACAAGCAAGACAGCAAGTTGACATGACAGGCTTGCTTGAGCTGATACAACAAAGTGACAATGCAACAAGATGACACAATGAAGAGACAACGAGCAAATACAGTGAGAGACACAACCAGAGAGGAGCGGAGGTGGCTCAAGCCATTGGGCACCTCCCTCCTATGTGGGAGGTCCCAGGTTTGGTTTCCGATGCCTCCTAAAAAGAAGAGAAGCACATAACGAACTGACAAAGAGAGCAAACAATATACAGTGAGTGCAAACAATGGGGGGGGGAATTAAATAAATAAAATCTTTAAAAAAAAATTTTTTTTAATGTTTTAGTTTTCAATAGGTGCTACATAGATACGGCATTTGAGGCTTAGTCAGTCTAATTTATATTATCTGTTTTCTTTGTAAATAAAATAACTCCATGGAGAACATTGAAGTAGCAAGTGAAAGTATGCTTCCCTCGGTAATAGCTGTAGGGAACTCACTTTTTTCTCTGCTATGCTTCTGTGTTTGGGGCTTGGAGAACTATTTTTGTTGATTTGGAAAAGCAATGGAATTTTGTCATTTTCCTGAAACTCCATACCTTCACCTTTTCCTGAAATATTTCTTTCAAAGTTCTGTTTTGCTTTTTAAGAGGTTTCATCATTTAAAAAGTGAAGGGTTAGTTTAGGCCTTCTTTTGATTATTTATTGGCTTTATAAAAGAAAAGACTTTGTCAGAGGAAGATACAGACAAAGATGTTGTCTTGGAGAATCATATGACTATTAGTATGAAACTTAGGGTGGTGATTTGTTAGCATGAGCTGTTAAGATTTTTTGTTCCAATGTCTGAAAAAAAGATGTGGCTTTAGACTCTTTTATGCCTTGTGACTGAGGGTAAAAGATATGTTCTCCAGCTTTAAACTTCATTCTGACCTCTGTTCTCTAACTGGGGATTGTCTGTGGTTTTAGTAACTCCCATTGCGAAAGAGAAACTGATTTCTAGTTGGTTTTGCCTACTGCTAAATTGTGAGAGTCATGTATTTTATTTATTTATTTATTTTTAAAGATTTATTTATTCACTTATTTCTCTCCCCTTCCCTCCCCCAGTTGTCTGCTCTCTGTGTCCACTCCCTGTGCGCTCTTCTGTGACCGTTTCTATCCTTATCAGCGGCGCAGGAAATCTGTGTTTCTTTTTGTTGCATCATCTTGTTGTGTCAGCTCTCTGTGTGTGCGGCAGCATTCCTGGGCAGGCTGCACTTTCTTCCACGCAGGGTGTTTGTCCTTACGGGGCGCACTGCTTGCGCGTGGGGCTCCCCTACACAGGGGACACCCCTGCGTGGCAGGGCACTCCTTGCGTGCATCAGCACTGCACATGGGCCAGCTCCACACAGGTCAAGGAGGCCCGGGGTTTGAACCGCGGACCTCCCATGTGGTAGACGGACGCCCTAACCACTGGGCCAAGTCTGCTTCCCTCGTTTAAACTTAACTTCTGTATTCTCAAATTGAAAACAGTGATTGTGAATTAGAATTCTTGGAAATATGCTTCTTCCCTAATATGTCATAAAGTTTGAGTGCTACATATACTCCCCTCTCCATTTTTAATGTTGATTTAGTGGAGATAAAAGATGGATAATAACTGTGTTGTAATGAGCCTAAGCCCTCTCCCCAGTGACTGTATCTAGATACGTTATGGTACCGCTCTACTCTTTTTGTAGAATCCACCATCAGGTCATTGAGAGTTAAGTGCCTTTTTTTTTCAAGAAGGTACCAGGGATTGAACCCAGGACGTTTTACATGGGAAGCAGGCACTCAACCACTGAGCTATATCCGCTCCCTAATGAGAGCTGATTTTTTCGATTGTTTGTTTATTTTTAGAAGGTACCGGGATCGAACCTGGAACCTCCTACGTGAGAAACAGGAGCTTAACCCCTTCAGCTACATCCACTCCCTTGATGTGCCTTTTAATATGTGAGGTTCTGAGATCATTATGTATGATTTGTATGCAAAATGTTTGTGCTGTTCCCCAAATCACCTTTTGCGTCCTTCTTCAGAAGACATTGAAAGAGAAAGCTGTGCCTTTAGTGTCATGATGTTCTTTATATAACCTAGTTTAAAATATATATGCTTTTGACTTTTATGGAAGATATTGAAAATTTTGAGAAATATAAAGAAAGTAAATATCACTTATATTTCTACCACCCATAGAGAAACTGAAGTTAAAATTTTGAGATTTTTACTGCCAGAAAAAAGTTCTATGCATTTGTATAGATATATAGATATATACTTATTCTTTTTCGAGACTATATAAATCATTTCGAAACATGCCTTTTTAATATAACAATGCATGTGAGATCACTTTCCCCATCCCAAAATATTCTTTGAAATTATAATTTTAAATGGCTACATTTTTGCATCCATTATAGTTTGGCCCTGAAAAGAGTTAAAGATGTGCCAAGGATAAAAGTCCATTTTGGGGGTGGTGTTTTCCTTACTAATTTGAAACATTATTGGTTCATAAAAGTAATTGTGAACATGCTAGTTCTGTGCTTTATTCAAGATAGCAAAAATGACTTAACAATAAGTAGATCTATGTTTCTGTAACAGCACAAACATTTATTCTAATTACATGATCCTCGTTATGGCAATAACTATTCAGAATAATTCATTTTTAATTAGCTACTTAAAGCTAATTAAGCTAGTGAAATTCTCAAAAATCAAATTATGCCATGAAAAAAGTAACTTTGAAACTGTTCTTCCCTTTAACTTTTTTTTTTTTTACAAAAATATGGAACGATTCACAAATATGTGTGTCATCTTTGTGCAGGGACCATGCTAATCTTCTGTGTATTGTTCCAGTTTTAGTATATGTGCATGCAGAAGTGAACACCCCTTTATATTTGAAGATTAAATTTTTTTGCAATTGAATTTGGCTTTATCTGCCATAATCAATCAGTGCCATCAACAATGCTGTCATTTCGAGGTGAACTCAATTCCCTCTGAGTTGCCAGACAGTATCAAGACTAGAAAGGCTGCCAGGTCAGGAAAACTAAGCCAGATGGTCCCCATGTGGTGGGTGCCAAGTGCCCAGCCGCAAAAGATGCTACACCTGACAGACTGTGGACAACAGCAAATGTCATGGGATTGCTCACCCTTGCCTGGAGAGAAAAGAAGCTCTTCCCTTCTGCTGGTGTATTTTGAAACCACTTTTTCAGGCCCTCTTATTTGGTTTAGCAAGTATTAGGGCAGTTGACCTCTAATGGCAGCAGAGGAGGAGGTGGTAGCAGTAGTTGGAATTAAGTTGGCAACCACTGTGGCTGTCTCATGAAATCCACATTCTGGCATCTCACTGCCTTTCAAAGAGATCTGGGGTAAGTTATTTGACCTTGTGTCATTTTGGTTTACTTGGCTCTTAAAGGGGGGTAGTAATTAAACCAAATGGAACCATCAGTCAGTACATGTTAGTGGTGGTTCTCAGTTTGAAAATTGAAACCTAGAATCACAGAGCCATTTCTAAATATCACTCTAGGATTGACTATGTAGTGACAGTATTGTGGCTTGTCCTTGACACAACGGATTTGCTTTGGGAACAGAACAGGCCTGAGAGCCATGTGTCCCGAGTGTTTGTATCTGCCTAGCCATTTAGGGGCAGTATCACTTTGGGCATATTTTTTAACCTCTTTGAACCTCATCTATAAAAATTATCATAAATTGTTTTAAAAATAAATGAGAACTTGTATTTTATAAGTTTCTGATACGGAATAAGCCCTCACTAGATGTTAATTCCTTTGAAAGCTGTTTATCCAGTGATGGTGATAGATTAGTTCTGAGCTGTCGTACCACTGTATTGGTTTGTTTGTCTTGGTCATCAGGCTTCTATGCTAACTGTAGCTCTGGAACAAAATCACTTCCCTTTCTGAATTCAACCTCACATATTAAGCTACACTTAAAAAATACAAAGGTTTGAAAAAAGATGCCCCAAAATATAATGCATTAAAGCTAAAAGTGCTGTTCTGGGAACTTTTTTTCTTTCTCAGAATAGTATATATAGGTAGTTCAGAGCTAGTGTGGTACCTCAACAGACAAAGGTCTTCCATCTAGTTTCTCTGCCATCCTTAGTGAGTTGTCCTCTTCACAGTCAGAGACAGCACACCATGCCTCATTTTCAGCCCAAGAGAAAGGGGATGATCTAGGAGTTGTACATACTTGCATCCTATTAGCCAGAACAGAGCCATAGGACTGCAGCTAATTGCAAGGGAACCTGAGAAATGAAACCTTCAACCTACTAAAGCTTCTGTTACTATAGAACAGGGGTCTGCAAACAATGTTCTGTGGCCAAATCAACTAGCCATCTGTATTTGTAGATAAGGTTGTATTGGAACACAGCCATGTCCATTCATTTACAAATTGTCTGTGGCCACTTCATGTTACTGTGAAAGGGTTGGTTAGTTGCTACAAAGCCTAAAATATTTGCTGTCTGGCCCTTTATAGAGAAGTAATTTGCTAACTTCTGTTACAGAAGAAGTAGAAATGGATATTTGGAGAGGAACTAGTAGTCTCTGCCACTGTAAGGGACCTGGTAAGCAGCATGAGCCACTGCTTTGGAAATGCAGTGTTAGGACTTTGTACTTAAGAAGACTAGGGGCAGTGGGGTGGGGGTGGGTTGATTTGCAGGTGGAAGAAGTAATGTTTAGGGATAGATTTAAGGAGCCAGACATGACATAGCCTCAGAGGTGAAGGGTAGAAACAGTCGCTTACTAAAATGACCTTCCATCTTTAAAATGAAACATAACTCAAGTACTTTTTCCCCATCCTTTCTTAAAAATGGGAAAACAACAAAACAACATTGTTATTTTATTTTTCTCCCCCTTCTACTCCCCATAAATGGGCTTAAGAGTCAGTTTTTGCATAAAAGTTATAGAAAAAAGAATTGAAATGTTAAGGCAGTTTGTTATAGTTTAGTTTAAGAGCTAATACTGTTCAGAAAGCTGAAGAAGGGAAAAATATTAGTGATGCTTGAATATTTATAGCTAAAAAATTAATGAAACATAAATCTTGTGTTGTACAATCCTATTGGATTATTTCTTATTTCTCCTCTTTGGTGGTCTTCTACCGTCTGGAAAGCAGTAAGTTAAACCTGAATTTATGATCTTCTCTTTCCTTTCTTTTGTGTTCTCCAGTTCTGGTAGTGGCAGTACTATTTTTCCTACTATAGAGGCTCCGAATTCAAGCTAATTTTTTATTCCTTCCTGTAGCCCACCTCTCTTAGTTTGCCAGGGCTACTGTAGCAAAGTAACACAGACTAGTTGACTTAAACAAAACGAGTTTATTTTCTTATGTTTTTGGAGGGTATACGTCCAAAATCAAGGTGTTGGCAGGATCATGCTTTCTCTGATATCTTCAGCATCTGGTGGTGGCTTGCCAGCAGTCTGTAGCAGTCTTGACCTCTTTCATTTGACTGTCTCTCATTCTGTATACTACTGACCATATCCAAATCCCTTTTGGATTAAGGCCCACCATAATTCAGTTTTGCCTCACATTAAAAATGTCTTCAAAAGATCCCATTTACAAATAAGTTTACATCCACAGGATTTAAGGTTAGGATTTCAATGTGTCTTTGTGGAGAACATGATTCAATCCATAATACCACTGCTAGATACCCATTTAATGGCCAAGCCAAGTTAATTCTATCTGTTCTGTCTTGCTTTTGACTCTTTTTTTTTGTTGTTGTTAAAGATGTATTTATTTCTTAATCGCCCCCTCCCCCCCGCCCCTTCTCCTCCTTCCTCTCACCCTGCTGTTTTTGCTGTCTGTGTTGTCTTCTCTTCTCATTTTTTCTCCCCTAGGATTCACCAGGATTTGATCCTGGAGACCTCTGATGGGGAGAGAGGTTCCCTGTCAGTTGCGCCCCCTCAGGTTCCTGGTTTGTGCTGCGCTTTACCTTGACTCTCCCCTTGTCTCTCTTTTGATAGTTATCATCTTGGTGTGTGACTCACTTGCACAGGGCACTGGCTCACCACACAGGCACTGGCTTGCTGTGTGGCCATGCTTTCTCTTCTTTTTCACCAGGAGGCCCCAGGGATCGAACCCAGGTCCTCCCATATGGTAGGCAGAAGCTCTATCACTTGAGCCACATCTGTTTCCCTGCTTTTGACTCTTACTCCCACTGCTACTGCTGTAGGTCAGACCTTTATTACCCATTGCTTGGATTACTGTCTGAGCTACCTCACTGGACTTCCTGCCTTGAGTCTCAGTCCCCTTCAGACCCTCCAAAGTAACCCTCTTAAAGTGTGATTCTTATGCCACTCCCCTTTTTAAAATCTCCATTGTGTTCCCATTACGTACTAACTAAAGCCCAAGCTCCTTGGTTTGTCGCTCAAGGTCCTCCCACCCTTTGTCCCTGAGCTTCATGCCCTGTCCAGTTTTCCTTCATGATCTTAAATACACTCTGGACTCCTGCCCAACAGAAACACCTCGCACACACTCCCCCCTTCTCCATCTCCATGCATTTGCTCCTGTTGTTTCCTCAGCCTTACTCCAACCAAAGGCTTTGGGAACTGAAGACTCTGGCTGACACATGATTGGGACATCCAGTGCTGGAACCTAGGGAGGATTTCATTTCAGTACCTCTGATATGTTTTTCTCTCTGTATTTGGACCTCTTTCCCCCACCCTCAGGGTAAGATCTACCTCCTTGAATGCCAGTAGTGCTTTATTTGTGTCTCTTGCGGCACTCACCAATTTCTGTGTGGTTTTTCAGGTGCATTTCTGATCTCCTTACAGAGACTATAATGTGTTTGTGTCTCTGTGTCAGTCCAGAACTGACTGAGCTGCGCAGTCTTCACATCCATCTGCGTCCCCAGTGATTATTTTGTTGGTCATTGTTACAGTAATAGTTTGTTCAAACACTGACACAAATTTGTGTCTCTCACTAAAAATTTAACTTAACTCCCTGGAGGGATTTAGGTGGAAATGAACATACAGCTCAAATAATTGTATTGAAAATGAGTGCCAAGTAAGATCTTAAAAACCCAGAGCATTATTTACCTAGTTTCTAAGTAAAATGAAACTACATTTTCAGAGTGTTTTCTTAAGACCTTAAGCAGTATTTGAAGGCATTCATATTTGAATGTTTTAAACATTTTCTTGAAAAGCCAAGACTGAGCCAGAAATGAGGCAGTGCTTTTGGGAAGCATAAGGAGGACCATGTGGGCAGAACTCCCTCTGAGTGCAGAAGATTGGCCACCTGCAGTAAAACCACACAGTCCACTCTGCAGGGCAGAATCGGAGCATTTTCTAAATGAGGCTGTCAGAGACATACTTTACTACGCAGACGATCATCTGAAATCGCTTTCATTATACTCACAGAAGGTAGTATTTTCACAGCTTCAGCTTTCTATGGTCTGCGGTCAAATGTAAGAAACTGCTTTTAGCTTTTTGTTTTTATAGAAATGATTTACCCTATGGAGTGCCATTCCTTTTCTTCCTCTGTCTCTTTATAGCATAGAACTGGGAGACGAATCTAAAATAAGGAAATACTTGCTTATGCTGGCAAAGAATTCATGTTGTTCACTCATCTCCTATTAATTAAAACCTACTGAAGTTGGCAGTGTTGTTGAAGCAGATGGATAAGCAAGAATTTTTTTTTCCTCCTCTGAGTTGGCTCCCTCCTCTGCTCATTGTCTGCTCATTGTTTTTGCTCTCTGTTTGTTTGTTTTTTTCTTTAGGAGTCTTGGGGAACTGAACCTGGCACCTCCCATGTGTAAGGTGGGCTCTCAACTGCTTGAGCCACATCCACTCACTAGAAATTTAAATGTATGTTCAGAATTCTAGAAAGGAATTGTAGGAAAGATATTTCCTAGACAAAGTGGTAGTGTTTCACTTGTGAGTTCAAAAACTCATGCCTAAAAAGAGTGGGCATTGCCATCCCCAAATCGTCAAGATTAAGGAATGAACAAACTTAAGGTGGGAATGCAGCTATAGACTAAAGCAAACTTATTATTATTCTAATAATGGAAGAACTTGTATGGTTGATATTAAGGCAGTGGCTACCAGAGGTTCTGAGGGGAGGGAGAGGGAAAAATAGGTATTAACATTGGGCATTTTTGAGACATTGGAATTGTTCTGTATTATATTGCAATGACAGATTCAGGCCATTATACATTTTGTCAAAACCTATAAAATGGCATGGTGCAATGTGTAAACAATAATGTAAACTGTAGATCATGGTTAATAGCAGTGCTTCAATATGTGTCCATCAAGTATAACAAATGTACTACACTAATGAAAGATGTTGTTAATGGGGGAAAATGTGTGTGTGTGGGGGATGGGATATATAGGAATCCCCTATATTTTTGATGCAACATTTATGTAATCTAAAGAAATAAAGAAAAAAACAAAACAAAAAAGCTCATGCTTAAAGCATGAATACAAATAGTCCTTAAAAGCTCCCTTTCTTACAAAGGGACGTCTGACAAGTTGGGAGGAAAGGGGAAGGGTTCTCTTTCCTTGAGGTCTGTGCATTTTGCAATTATTAAAGAATAGGACAGTTTATTCTGGAATTTTCACTCAAGGTTAGATGAGCATAAAAAAACATTGCATGATAGTTACTGCTTTACCTCCTTTCTCCTAACACTACTTTTATTTACCATTCTACATCCAATATCTGGTATAGTCCTCAAAAAAACAGTAAGTGCTCAGTGCATATTTATTTGAATAAACAAATGGATTCTGGCATTTAATTGCAAGAGCTTTCTGGAAGATTAAATGGATTCTTACACAGAGTGATTTTTTAAGGGGTGAAATGTAAAGACAAAAGAAGCTTATCATTCATTCCATTCCCCCTCCTCCCCTCACCCCTGCCAGCCCCTTCCAATAATACCTCTCTGGCAGCTCTTCTGGTTTTAGTTTCAAAAAGTTGGTGAGGAGTGAAGTGTGGCCTTGTATTACTGAAAGGAAAACCCCAAAGTTGTGTAACAGTGTTTCACGGGCTCTTTCATAATAAACGTAATATTAAACACAGCCAAAGTGCTTTAGTTTTGAATTAATAACCTTATGTCTTATAGTGCTTAAATGAGGTATAGATCTAGGCTTTGTGTGTATCATAATAGGATTTTAGAAATAGAGTAAAAAGTTACACCCAGAAGGCTACTTTTGGTTGGTTTACTCTCTGATTTCTTCAAAGTTTGGCGGTTTTACCCAAATTTAGATCTTCAGCTAACTGTAGATTAAGGGTATTTGTGAGCAAACCAAAAGTAATTTATTTCCTCTAGCATTTGAGCTCATGGTGTTTATGTTCTAGGCATCTAAGGGATAAGACAGAAGAATGAGATAATTTGCAAAGTAATTAGTGGGTTCTTTTGGAGAGGCACTGTACTGTGGTGGTTAGGTGTATGAACTTGCATCATTTATACCTGCAGGTGATCCTGTACTGTCCCTCACGACTTAGTAGCATTGAGAAAATCATTCGACCCTCCAAGACTATTTCTTCATTTTGAAAATAAGGCTCCTTAATGATATAGTTTATGTTATGCTCTCAGAAGAGTGCTCCATATAGAGTTTGTACCAACGATGGTAAAGCCTATGCTTCTGAAGCAGAGACCCCAAAGTACAGCAAATTAAAGGAGGTACGACTTTATTTATTGCTCATATAAAGTGGTGATCACTACAGGCTTGCAAGGCTGTCAAGTTTCTCACAGAAATTATGGGCCCCAGGTTCCTTCCACCTCGTTGTTCCGCTATCCCTACACAGCAGAATCCATCTACGCAGCCAAAGCTAGTCATGGGCACATCAGTCTCAGCTTGAGGCATGGGAGAGTGTGGAGGTGGCATGCCTGTTGCCTTTAGGGCCGGACCCAGAAGAGGAGTCCACCCATATTGCATTGGGCAGAATTAAATCACACAGGCACATCTGGCTGCCACAGAGTCTGGGAAGTGTAATTTCTAGATGGGCAGCCATGTATCAGTTACAACTTATTCAATATGGAATAATAGTAGGGTTTAACTATCCTTGTTCTAGGAGAAGAGGAAGCAAAGAGCTGCTGCAGTACAGAATTTGTCTTCCGTAGGTGATAGTGTTTTGTTTTGTTTTTAAAGTGGTAAACCTCAAATCTTGGTAAATTTTAAGGGAGAATAGAAAGTTGGAGGGTGGGGGGATGGTAAAAAAGCAATAGGAGGAGTGGAAATACGGTAAAAGAAAGGAATGTTGATTAGCCCTGCTCTTCTTTCCTCTCAGCCAGCCACTAACAAGAAAGACCTGTTCAGTAAATTAAATGTAACTCCTTATCAGACCTGTCAAGGACAAAGTACACTGGGGTCTAAAAGAAGCTTTTTCTAGGAGTGTGGTAGTTACTTCAAAGCATAGAATGAAAGCAGAGAAGAGGACAATTGCACAGGAAAAACATTTGTCTTGGTTTTTGTCTTTAAAAGATATACTTTATGCGATGTAAGGAAGAAAATTACATAAATACTCATTGAGTGCATCTCTGATTTATCACTATTGCCAAAGGCAAAACAAAGGCAACATACTAGTTTCTACATTTAAAAGAAAGTACTTCAGGTAAAAATTAACTACCAAGTAAGCAACTTTTCTCAACAGAATAAATGGACAGATCGTTAAGGACAGCCAAGCTGTGGATAAAGATGCTTGTAAAAATTACCTCCCAGTTATTTTATTCTTGTGTATTTAGTAGTTGCTAAAACAATTAGAAGAAATGAAATTACGTCCTGAATTGCTGCATTCTGTTAAAAAAAATCTGCAGTTTTAGGCTTGCCAAAAAGGAAACACTGGACTCTTTTGTATTCAGGTAGTACTCATATGCTTGATAACTGGGTGATGTTTAAGAGGAGTCATCTGTTTTTGTTTTTTTAAGTAACCCATTGCCTGAGTGCTAAAAATAGTCGCAGTTATTTTAAACACTTGGACCAAAGTTGATAGGGAGGAAGGCAGGAATATGTTTCTCAATTTTTATTTTCACTCTGCCAAAATGGCAAAAATAATTAATAGTATATACTATGAATCAAATTTTATCTAAATATTTACTATTCTAAGGAGAAATATTTTTAAGAGATAGGATTTGTGTGTTGAACTGTCTGACTTGGTAGAGTCAAAATCCAGTATTAATTGTTTAAATTTTTGCTTTCTGGTTGCTTTTATCAAAATGATTACCACATTGTTGAAATAGAGCTTTTGATTTTTTAATTGTTTTGACTATTTTAATAGATTTTATTTTTATGTAACTTTTTTAAATTATAAAAATTGAGGGATTAAAGAATACTCAAGTGAAAAATACAGTATTCCTAAATACCCTCTTATTATTAACACTTTACATTAGTGCATTAGTGTGGTAACCTTTGTTACAACTGATGAAAGACTGTTATAATTATACTATTTACTATAGTTTATAGTTTACATCAGGTTGTATTTTTCCCCCTTATACCACCCTGTTATAAACACCTTACAATAGTATAGTACATTGGTTATAATTCATGAAAGGTCATTTTTATAATTGTGCTATTAACTATAGTCCATCGTTTATAATGGAGTTCACTGTATTGTACAGTCCTGTGTTTTATCTTTTAAGTATTCTAGTAACATATATACAGCCTAAAATTTCCCCCTTTATAACCATATTTGCATATATAATCCAATGCTGTTAATTACCTTCATAGTGATGTCCTATGGTGACCACCATCCATTTCCAAAACTTTACAATCAACCCAAATATAAATTCCACACAAATTAATCATTAACTCCCCATTCCCTACCCCCAAACCAACTCCTGGTGACCTATATTCTAGATTCTCTGACTCGATGAATTTGCTTATTCTAATTATTTCATATCCATGAGATCATACAATATTTGTCCTTTTGTGCCTGGCATATTTCACTTAACATAATGTCTTAAAGATTCATCCATGCTGTTACATGAACCAGAAATTCATTCCTTTTTTTTTTTTTATTTTTAATTTTATTTTTATTTTACCCATCCTCTTCCCTCCTCTGCCCCCCCTCCCCCCCCCCCCCCCCCCCCCCCCCCGTTGTTTGTGCTTGTTGTCTGTTCTCTAAGTCTCTTCTGCTCATTGTGTGCTCATGTTTTATTTAGGAGACACCAGGAACCAAACCCTGGACCTTCCATGTAGGAGGAAGGTGCCTAATCACTTGAACCTCTGCTGCTTGTTGTGTCTCTCATGGTGTTTTCTTCCTTATGTCTCTTCGTTATGTCATCTTTTTGCATCAATTTGCTGTGCCAGCCTTTTGTGTCTGCTTACTGTCTCACTCATATTCTTTAGGAGGCAACAGGAACTGAATCCAGGGCCTCCTATGTGGTAGGTGACTGCCCAACAGCTTCAGCTACATCCACTTCCCACTTCATTCCTTTTTAATGCCGAGTAATATTCCATTGTACATATATACCATATTTCGTTTATCCATTCATCAATTGATGGACACTTGGTTGCTTCCATCTTTTGGCAATTGTGAATAATGCCTCTTTGAACTTTGGTGTGCAAATATCTGTTCTAGTCCATGCTCTAAGTTGTTTTGGATATATACGTAGTAGTGGGATTGCTGGATCATGTGATAATTCTCTACGTAGCTTTCTGAAGAACTGCTAGTCTTCCATAGTGGCTGTCCCATTTTACATTGTCACCAGCAATGAATGAGTTGTTCTTCTTTCTCTGTATCCTCTCCAATACTTATAATAATTTTGTTGTTGTTTTTTTAATAGTAGCCATTCTAGTGGTTATGAAATGGTGTCTCATTGTGGTTTTGATTTTCATTTCCCTAAGAGCTAATGTTGTTGATCATCATTTCATGTGCTTTTTAGCCATTTGTATATCCTCTTTGGAGAAATGTCTGTTCAAGTCTTTCCCATTTTTAAATTGGGTTGTTTTGTCTTTTTATCATTGAATTGTAGAATTTCTTTATATATTCTGGATATTAAGTCCTTAGTGGATATGTGGTTTCCAAATATTTTTTCCCATTGAGTAGCCTGTCTTTTCATTTTTGTGACAAAGTCCTTTGAGGCACGAAAGTTTTTAATTTCGAGGAGGTCCCATTTATCTATTTTCTCTTTTGTTGCTTGTGCTTGGGATGTCTAAGAAACCACTGCCTAACACAAGATTCTGAAGATACTTCTCTATATTTTCTTCCAGGAACTTTATAGTCCTGGTTCTTATGTTTAGGTCTTTGATCTATTTTGAGATAATTTTTGGGTAAGGTATGAGATAGGAGTCCTCTTTCATTCTTTTCCATATGGATATGCAGTTCTGCAAGCACCATTTTTGAAGAGACTATTCTGTCCCAATTGTGTAGACTAGACAGCCTTGTCAAAAATCAAATGGCGGAGATGTGAGAATCTATTTCTGAACTCTCAATTTGATTCCATGGTCTGTCATTGTGCCAGTACCATGCTGTTTTGACCACTCTAGCTTTGTAATAAGCTTTAAAGTCAGGAAGCTTGAGTCTTGCACCTTTGTTCTTTTTCAAGGTGATTTTGGCAGTCAGGGCCCCTTACCCCTCCAAATAATTTTTTTTTTGAGGTACCAGGGTGGGAATTGAACCGTGGACCTCTTATGTGGGATGCTGGTACTCAACTACTGAGCCACATCAGCTACCCTGAGTTATTTTTTTTTCATTTGCTTGCTTGTTGTTTTGTTTTTTGTTTTTTTTTTTAGGAGGCACTGGGGAACTGAACCTGGGACCTCCTATGTGAGAAGCAGGCACTTAACTACTTGAGCCACATTTGTTCCCCAAATAAATTTGATAATTGGCATTTCCATTTCTACAATGGATGTTAAGAGTTTTGATTGGGATTGAGTTAAATCAGTAAATCATTTTGAGTAGAACTGACATCTTAACAATGCTTAATCTTCTAATCCATAAGAATAGAATGCCCTTCCATTTATTTAGATTTTCTTTGGTTTCCTGTAGCAAAGTTTTGTAGTTTTCCATTTATATAGCCTTTATATCCTTTGTTGCATTTATTCCTAGATATTTGATTTGTTTAGTTGCTATTGTAGATGGAATTTTTTATTTGATTTCCTCCTCAAGTTACTTATTACTACTGTAAAGAAACACTACTGATTTTTGTTTGTTGATCTTGTGCCCCACCACTTTGCTGCATTTGTTTACTATAGAGCTATTTATTTTTAAAAGAAATATTGTGATGAAATATCTGGAACCTGCCAAAATTTAGTTCAAAATTTCTGAAATCTTAAGAGGGTATTAAGTAGTGATGACATGTTATTATTTTATGTGGGTATTACTAAGAACCTTGCTAGATGACCAGGAAGAATGCAGTTTGAAGTCCAAATCCTTATGATTTCCAAATTCCTAAGAGGTCTTGAGCTCTTAATTTCTTTAGTTTCTCACATGGAGGATAATGAGTATTTTTGATAATGTAAGAGTGAATTAGTGCTTTTGAGGGACAGTGTAAGAGTGAATTAGTACTTAAAAGAGACTGAAGAAGAAGGTGTTTTAATATTCAGGTGCTATTATATATCAGTGACCAGATTTTAGTAGTAGGTCTATCAGAATGATAGGGTAAGGAAGATGAACCTTCAGAGTTACTCCTTGTAAAATACTAAGTTATTGAGATTTATTTAGATTTTTGCTGCCTTATTAATTCCTGTTAATTGCACCTGATTAATATCTGTGAGCTGTATGTCTCTCCATGTGTCCATAAACCATCTACGATTCTTTGATTTCTATTTTGTAACTTATCTTTACCTTTGTTCTTTCAGTGGCTGTTTAGCTCTTAAGGGTTCATGCATAGGCCGTGGATGTGAGCCTTCTTATCTGGAAAGTTTGGCTTTTGCTTCCGTCTGAATCTGTCTTTTTTAAAAATTAATGAACTGATGGCTTATATGAAATAAGTGACCAGAACTAACCAGAGGTTGGTTAGTTCCTTACTTTGTTAAATGGTTGCACAACAAACAAAAAGAGGAATGTGAGACAGACACCATGTATAGCCTACAAGGTTAATATATTTACTACCTGGCCCTTTACAGAATAAGTTTGCTGCCACCTGTCATAGATAAATAGTATATTATTAATTGGTTAAGAGCAGGGGCCTCTGGAGACAGACTACCTTGGGTCAAATCCTGGCTTTACCACTTATATCATGACCTTGGGCAAGGTACTTAATCTCTTTGTGACTTGTTTTCTCATCTGTAAATGGAAATAATTACAATGTCTACCTCATAGGGTTGTGGTGAAAACTAAGTTAATAGATGAAGTGCTTAGAACAGGATCTGATCTTTACTTAGTGCTCAGTGAATGTTAACAATTTGTTTTCATTATTGTGGTGGTAGAAAAAGTCTTCAGAGATCATCAGAAACAGTCCTTGCTTTCAGCTACTGAGTGCCCAAGTAATCAAAACCATTTTCTGTTTTCTTCATCAAGAATGGAGAGTCAGAGTACTGAGTTGATGAGGACCAGGATGGCAGTATAGGACACTCCAGGATGCTGATCCCCCACAACTAGCAACAACTAGCAAGACTGGCGCAGGATTCTTCTTCAAAGCTCCAGAAAACAGTTCGGGGGTTGCAGCAACTGGGCAAGTGCTGAATAAGGAAAACACAGCTTAAAGATGATAGGAGAAGTTCATGACATCCTTGCTGGCCCCTTTCCTACCCCTTCCCTGATGCAGTATGGAGCTGGCTTGTGCTCATATGTTGGGTCTCTTATCCTATTCTGGAGGGAGCAGAGTAACCCCTATGTGCATACTGGGGTGCCTTCATGTTTGTGCCAGTCTAACCAGTGGCAGCCTGAAAGACTGAGCCAGGAAAATTGACTCTGGCTTGCCCACCCAGAACTTTCCTTGCAGAAGAGGCAGCTTGCAGATAGCTAGAGCAGGGTCAGAAAAATTATTACATCTAAGCCTCCTGGGTCAGAGATTACCTGCTTTAAGTCATACAATAGAGTACCTAGGAGGCAGAGCATCTATTTTATAGTAATTCCTAAAAACAGGATATGCTCCTACCAAGGGGCACAAAAAAAGAATGAAAAAAAGTGAATGGAACCTGAGAGCTGTGGGACACCATCAAGCATACCAATATATGCATTATGGGAGTCCCAGAAAGAGAGGAAAGAGAAGGAGGCAGAAGGAATATTCAAAAAAATAATGGCAGTAAATTTAGCAAATTAATGAAAGATAGGAATGTGCATATTCAAGAAATGCAATGACCCAAACAGGATAAGCTTGAAGACAACCATGCCTAGACACTGTCAAATGCTCAGGAAAAGGAAGAGTTCTGAAGGCTGCAAGAGAAAAGCAATGAGTTAATACAATAGAATCCCAATAAGACATGTGCAGTGGGACAAAATATTTAAGGGACTGAAAGTAACAATTGCTCATCAAG
Source organism: Dasypus novemcinctus (assembly GCF_030445035.2). Classification (NCBI taxonomy): domain Eukaryota; kingdom Metazoa; phylum Chordata; class Mammalia; order Cingulata; family Dasypodidae; genus Dasypus; species Dasypus novemcinctus. Next base: position 50,305,965 of record NC_080673.1, on the reverse strand, counting down.
AATGTTATATCCAGTAAGACTCTCTTTCAAGAATAAGGGAGAGATTAAGACAGTCCCAGATAAACAAAGGCTGAGGGAGTTCATCACCACTGCACCTGCCCTACAATCAATGTTAAAGGGAGTTCTTTAGACTGAAAGGAAAGGACACAAGATAGTGGATCAAAGCATAAAATAAAGACCTCTGGTACAGGTAACCATGTGGTAATTATAGATGCTACTACCATTATATTCATTATATTGTATTTTTTGTGTGTAACTTTATTTATTACTTCTTACAGGTTCTAAAATGCAAATGTATACAAAGTTATGATAAATCTATGCTTTTGGACATATAATGTATAAAGATATCATTTGTAACAAATAGAACAAAAACATGGGAGGAAAAGGATATAGGAACAGTGTTTGCTATTGAAGTTAAGTGGATATCAAATCAGTTGTGATTGTTATAGATGTTAAATTTAAGCCCCATAGTAACCACAAAGGAAATACCTGAAAAATATATACATGGAACTCAAAATGGTACAGTACAAAAATAAAATAAAATAAATATGAAAGTGGGCATTAATGAAAGAATTGAGGGACAAAAGTGGTATAAGACTTATAACAACCATATAGAAAACGCCAGAAGAAAGTCCTACATTACCAATAGCTACTTCAAGGGCAAATGGATTAAACTCTCTATTCAAAAGGCAGAGATCAGCAGAACGGATTAAAAAAAAATATATATATATATCCCAATTATATGCTCTTTACAAGAGAATTGCCTTAAATTCAAAGACACAAGCAATGAAAGAATGGAAAAAAATATACCATGTAGATAGTAATCAGAATAGAGCTGGGGTAGCTGTACTAATATCCAGTAACATTAGCCTTTAAGTCAAAAACTGTTATGAGGGACAAAGAAGGCCAGTATGTATTGATAAAGGGGTCAATTCAACAAGAAAACATAACAATTATAAATATATATGGACCTAATGGCAGAGCCTTTAAAGAAATGATGCAAGTATTGACAAATTTGAAGGGAGAATAGGTGGTACTACATTCACAGTAAACAATTTTAATAGACCACTTTCAATAACAGATAGAACATCTAGATAGAAGATCAACGAGGAAATAGAAGACTTGATTGATGTTATAAACCAAGTAGACTTAAAAGGCATATACAGAACACTTCACCCAACAGCAGCAGAATACACATTCTTCTATAGTGGACATGGGTCATCTCCAGGATAGCCCATTGTTAGGTCACTAGTCACAAATTTAAAAATATTGAAATCATACAGTATATCACCTCCAGCCACATTGGAATGAAACTAGAAATCAATAGGAGAAAGAGAACTGAAAAATTCATAATATGTGGAAATTAAATAACGTACTATTAAATAACCAGTGAGTCAAAGATGAAATCAGAAGGGAATTTAGGAAATACCTTGAGGTGAATGAAAATGAAAACACAACATGCCAAAACTTGCAGGATACAGCAAAGGCGTTGCTGAGAGGGAAATTTATAGCTATAAACGCATACATGAGAAAAAGAACACTCTCAAATCGGACACCTAACCTCACAATTGGAAGAACTAGAAAAAGAAGAGTAAACTAAACCAAAGCAAGCACAAAAAAGGAAATAACTTAGGTGGAGAAAAATGAAATAGAGAATTTTTAAAAATTGAGAAAAGCAACAAAACCAAAAGTCAGTTCTTTGAAAAGATTAATAAAATCAACAAACCCTTAGCTAGACTGACAAAAAATGAGAGGGGATGCAAATAACCAAAATCAGAAATGAAAAGGGAGGAAGGACCCCACAAATAAAAAGGAACATGGAGAATACTATGAACAACTCTTTGCCAAAAAACTAGACAACTGAGATGAAATAGAGAAATTCCTGGAAATACACAAACTACCTGTACTGCCTCAAGAAGGAATAGATGATCTCAACAGACCAATAAAAAGTAAAGAGATTGAACCAGTAATTAAAAACCTCCTACCAACACAAAAAAAGCCCAGGACTAGAAGCCTTAACTGGTGAATTTTACCAAACATTCCTGAAGAATTAACACCGATGTTGCTCAAATTTGAAAAGGCATCTGAAGTAACTTCAAGTGGAAAGAACACTTCCTAACTCATTCTATGAGACCAATATCACCATAATCTCAGAGCCAGATAAAGATACCACAAGAAAAGAAAATTACAGACCAATATCCTTCAGAATATACAATAGTACATTAAAAGAATTACATACCATTATCAAGTTTGATGTATCCACAGTACCCAAGGGTGGTTCATCATAAGGAAATCAATTAATATAATACACTGCATTAACAGGATGGGAAAAAAACTATATGATCAACTCAGTTAATGCAGAGAAGGCATTTGACACAACCCAGCACCCCTTGATAAATAGAAGTAAACTTCCTCAACATGATAAATGGCATATGTGAAAGACCCACCACCAACATCTAACTCAATGTTGAAAGGCTAAAAGTTTTTCTCACAGCTGACAGCATAGTCAGATGAGAGACTGAGCTTTCCCCCTAAGATCAGGAGCAAGACAAGGGTGTCCACTGTCTCAGCATTGTGCCAGAAGTTGTAGCCAGAGCAGTTAGGCAAGAAAAAGAAATAAAAGGCATCCAAATAGGAAAGGAAGTAGTAAAACTTTCCCTATTTGCAAATAACATGATCCTATAAATAGAAAACCCAGAAAAATCCACAAGAAAGCTACTAGAACTTAAAAACAAAGTCACCAAAGAGACAAGGTGCAAGATTAACATGGAAAAATCTGTTGTATTTTGATGTACCAGTAATGAGCATCTGATGTAGAAGTGAAGGGAAAAAAAAAATTCCATTTACAATAGCACTATTGTAAAGAATCACATAATTAGGAATCAGTTTAACCAAGGATATAAAGGATTTGTACAAGGAAAACTACAAAATATTGCTGAAAGAAATCAAAGACGTAAATAAATGGAAGGACATTACATGCTCATGTAATATGTATAGTCAAGATGTTAATTCTACCCCAAGCAATTTAGATTCAGTGCAATCAAAATAAAAATTCCATAATCTTTTTTCTGCAGAAAAGAAAATTTAATGAAAAAGCCAATCATCAAATTTAAATAAGAGGATAAGGAACTCTAAATAGCCAAAACCATCTTTGAAAAGAAAAAAGTTGGAGGGCTCATGCCTCCTAATCCTACAAAACTACAGTAATTAAAACAGCATGATACTGGCTCAAGGACATACATAATGCTCAATAGAGTCAAATTGAGAGTTCAGAAATAGACCCTCATATGTATGGCCAATTGATTTTTGATGAGGGTGCCAGGTATACTCCACTGAGAAAAAGTATTTTCTTCAGCAAATGGTGCTGGGAAGACTGGATATTCTTATGTGAAAGAATGAAATGGAACCCTACCTCACACCATATGAAAAATTAACTCAAAGAATGAATCAAAGATCTAAATATAAGAACCAAAACTTTAGGACTCTTGGAAGGCAATATAGGGAAGTATCTTCAAAACCTTGTGGTAGGAAATAGTTTCTTAGAGTTTTGTACCAAAAGCATGAATAATGAAAGAAAACAGATAAATGGGACTTCGTGAAAATTTAAAATTTTTGTGTGCCAAAGGATTTCATCATGAAAGTAAAAAAAAGACAACCTACACAACAGGAGAAAGTATTTGGAAACCACATATTTGATAAGGGTTTAATATCCAGAATATATAAAGAAGTCCTACAACTCAACTACAAAAAGACAACCGAATTTTTTAAAATGGGCGAAAGACATGAATAAACATTTCTCCAAGAAGATATTACAAATGGCCAAAAAGCACATGAAAAGGTGCTCAAAATCAGAGCCATTAGGGAAATGCAAATGAAAACCACAATGAGATACCATTTCACCCCCGCTGGAATGGCTAGTATTTTAAAAAATTGGAAAATCAGCATTGGAGAGGATGTGAAGAAATAGTAACACTTGTCCACTGTTGGTGGGAATGTAAAATGATGCAGCCACTATGAAAAACAGTTTGGTAGTTCTTCAGAAAGTTAAGTGTAGAATTACCATGTGACCTGGCAATCCCACTTCAGGGTATATACCCAAAAGAATTGAAAGCAGAGACCCAAAGAGATATTTACACACCAATGTTCATATCATTATTCATAATTGCCAAAAGATGAAAGCAACCCATATGTTAACATGCATATATAGCACATTTATACACAGAGTGGAACATTATACATACCCACACAGTTGAACATTATTCGGCTGTAAAAATGAATGAATTTCTGGTACATGTGACAACATGGATGAACCTTGACAACATCCTGTTGTCTAAAATAAGCCAAACAAGAAAAGACAAACATTGATCTCACTGTTATATAAAATACTTAGAGTAAGCAAATTCACAGAGTGAAAAACATGAATACAGGTTATCATGGGCCAAGGTGGGGTTAGGGAATGAGGAGTTAACAATTAGTACATAGTTTCTGTCTGGGGATATGGAAAGTTTTTGGTAATAAATGTTGGTGATGTTTACATAACACTGTGAATGTAATTAGCTTAGCATTATTGAATTCTATATTTGAATATGATTAAAAGGGAAAATTGTAGGTCACATATGTGTTATTAGAATAATTTTTTTTAAAAAGCCATAGGAGGGAAGCGGACTTGGCCCAGTGGTTAGGGTGTCAGTCTACCACATGGGAGGTCCACTGTTCAAACCTGGGGCCTCCTTGACCCGTGTGGAGCGGGTCCGCATGCAGGGCTGATGCGTGCAAGGAGTGCTGTGTCACGCAGGGGTGTCCCCGCTTAGGGGAGCCCCACGCGCAAGGAGTGCGCCCCGCAGAGAGCCGCCCGGCATGAAAGAAAGTTCTGCCTGCCCAAGAATGGCACCTCACACACGGAGAGCTGACACAACAAGATGACACAACAAAAAGAAAACACAGATTCCTGTGCCACTGACAACAACAGAAGCGGACAAAGAAGAACACGCAGCAAATAGACACAGAGAACAGACAACTGGCGGGTGGGGGCAGAAATAAAATAAAATAAATAAATCTTAAAAAAAAAAGCCATAGAACTTTATAACTCAAACCCTAATATATTTTATAGACTCTAGTTTATAGTGTAATGATATTAATATTGTTTCATATATTCTTACAAAGCTACCACACTAATGCAAACTATTAATAATAGGGAAAACTGCATGTGTGAAGAAGACATATATGGGAAGTCTGTATTTTCTGCATGAATTTTTTTCTAACCCTATAACTTCGATAATAAAATATATATAAATACAGGGAGCAGATGTGGCTCAGGCAATTGAGCACCTGCCTCCCACACGAGGTCCTGGGTTTGGTTCCCAGTGCCTTCTAAAGAAGACAAACAATAAGTAGACATCAAGCAAAAAAACACAACAAACAAAAACAAGGAACAAAGAACTAGCAACACACGAGGGAGCCAGCTGAGGGATATATATATATACAGAAAAAAATATATATATATATACAGAAAAAGGATGAAGGATCATTTTCTTTTTAATGGTACCTGCTTTACTGAAAAAAGTAAAGTGAAGCAGATCCATCCACATGCAAACATTATAAAATGATTAAAAACTACAAGAAATATAGGATAACATTTATTCATTAAGAAAAGGATAATCAAAGTTCATTTGTTAAATGTGATAAACATTTAAATAAAAAGCAACAACAAAAAATCTTTGATGTTGGGAAACAGATGTGCCTGAACCATTTGGGCTCCCATCTACCACACAGGAGGCCCAGGGTTCGATGCCCAGGGCCTCCTGGTGAGGGCAAGCTGGCCCACACAGAGTGCTGGCCCATGCAGGGAATGCGGTCCTGCACAAGAGAGTTGCCCTGTGTAGGAATGGCTCCTCGCATGGGAAAAGCTGCCCCATGCAGGAGTGCCAGCTGATGTTGGAGAGCTGGCACAGCAAGATGACGCAACAAGAGACACAGAGGCGATAAAATAAGACATAGCAGAAGAGGGGAGCTGAGGTGGTGCAAGAAAGTGATTGCCTCTCTCCCACTCTGGAAGGTCCCAGAATTGGTTCCCGGAGCCACCTAATGAGAATACAAGCAGACACAGAAGAACACACAGCAAATGGACACAGAGAGCAGATAATGGGGGGAACGGGGAGAAATAAGTAAAAAAAAAATCTTTAAAAAAAAAAAACGTTCATGTTTATCACCAGCATAAGAAATAAAGTTGAGATCAGAGACATGAAAGTGAGGATGATTAGGGAAACAATGGTAAACAGCAAAACAGTAAGAAAGGAGGTCAGCAGAAGTAGAAGAAGATTTAAATCAAAGGGAGGCCAGAGGTTTCTCACTTCTCAGATCAAGAATGTCCAGTGTTGAAACCCTTTCGTCCCTTTGGGATCCCACCTCAGTTATTCTGTGTGTCCAGTTTTATTCCTCTCATTTCAAGATAATCTGCATACTTTTGATTCATTATTTTTTGTTGCAGAAATAAAGTTTCAGCATCAAGTCATGTTTACTGAACACACATTATATGCAAGGCATCTTCCCTCTAAAAACCTGTCAAATGTATACAAAATTGTATTTTCTTTATTTAGTTTTTAGGCCCAGCAATTCTGTTTCTCTTTAGCCTGCTTGCCCTAATCATCATCATCAAAACTTGTTGAGTTCCTAAATGCCTTTCTTCATCTTCTCTGAGACCTTTTTAATTTCTTCTACTCGCTCTTTCAAGTAGGGGAATTCAAACCTTAGTTATTTACAAAATATAGAAAACATTTTTGAGAAAAACATAATGAAGTGTAATTCATTCTCTTTTTCCTTTTTTTTTTTCAACTCGGCTTGTTTCTTCTGTTTATGGATATTGAAGTGGAGTGATGAGTGTTCCAGGATGGGCATTTGACGATGTCAGGGTACTTAAGTAATGGACCCGCGTTGAGATTACACTGCGCACATTGATTACCTCATCTTATTAGCTGATGGAGATCTTTGAAAGGACAAGATTGCAGAGCTTTCAAGCTCCCAGCTCCCAGGATTTGATTCCAAGAGCTTGATAATTGTCAGTGCCCACTGGGACTGTGTTAAAATGGTGGTGGCTTAGTGTACTACAGCACGTTCTATGACGGTATTATAACAATTCCCCTTGTCCTTAGATTTATTTAAGTAAGGTTAAGATTTTCGTAGCAACTTTAATTTGTCTTCATAGCATTTATAGAATTCTGTTTGTTTACTTGTTCATTTTTTTTTCACATTAATAGAATTAATTTCACTGAAGGAGGCAATTTTTTTTAAGTTAATGCAGGTTTTTAATTTTAATTAAAAATTTTTTTATTAGAGCAGTTGTAGAAAATTCATGTATTCAGTACAGAGTTCCTGTATGGGGAGGGGAATTTTTGTTTCTTGAATTATGATTCTTTAGACACCTAGAACAGTGACACATGTAAGGGTTCAGTAAATATTTTGAATGAATAAATAAATTAAATGTAGTTACTTATTTTCACCAAAATAGCCTCCCCAAATCCAGATAGTTTTCCAGTTGATGTCATTTTAGATAACTTTGTGCTAAGAATAGTATTTTAAATTATGAATGAATTGTATTTAACCACATAGACAGTTGAGTACAGAAAAAGGAAATTGAACATGAAATCCAAGTTTCTATTGATAAGTATTTTTGCAAATTAAATGGTGAAAAATAGGATTGTTGGATCCACGTGACCCAGGCAGTTAAGACCTTTAGCTACAACTCAACCCCAGAAATAATTGAAAGGGCTTTTAAAATATCATTGTTTTTCCCTTTATTCTAAGAGGATAGGCTAATAAATGTTAATTTTAAAAACTACATTCTTTCAAATAGAAATGAATTCTAAAATACTATTATTACCCTCTATGCTCTGCTGCCTTCTTGACAGTTTATCTTTCATACACCCTTTCTTAGGACTTAAGGATATAAGAAAAAGAGGGGGTAAACTAAGGAAGAGAACATCATGGCGTGCTGGGCCCTCGTGGACCTCCGGGGAGAGCATTGTAGAAAGTCAGGAAGAAAGCCAAGCACTAGGCCTGTCACCTCCCCACCCCCTCCCTGCTCTTCTTGCTGTCTGTGTCCATTCACTGTGTGAGCTTCTGTATCTATGTCTCTTTTTATCTTCTCTTCACATCTTTCTCCTCTAGAATTCACCGGAATTGGATCCTGGGGACCTCTGATGTGGAGAGAAGTTCCCTGTCAGTTGCGCCACCTCAGGTCCTGGTCTCTGCTGTTCTTCACCTTGACCCTCCCCTTGTCTCTCTTCTGTTATGTCATCATCTTGCTGCCTGACTCATTTGCACAGACACTGGCTCACTGCATGGGCACTCGGTTCACCACGTGGGCTCAACACATGAGCACTCAGTTCACCACGTGGGCACTCAGCTCACTGTGCAGGGACTCAGCTCACCACGTGGGCACTCATGGGCACTCGGCTCACCACATGGGCACTCAGCTCACTGTGCAGGGACTTGGCTCGCCACGCAGGCACTCACGTGGGCACTAGGCTCACCACATGGGCACTCAGCTCACTGTGCAGGGACTCAGCTCACCACGTGGGCACTCGTGGGCACTCGGCTCACCACATGGGCACTCAGCTCACTGTGCAGGGACTTGGCTCGCCACGCAGGCACTCACGTGGGCACTAGGCTCACCACATGGGCACTCAGCTCACCGCGCAGACACCCACGTGGGCAGCCAGCTTGCTATGTGGGTACTGGCTCGCCACACAGGCACATGTTTTCTTCTTTTTTACCAAGAGGCCCCAGGGATTGAACCTGGGTCCTCCCATATGGTAGGCAGAGGCCTTATCACTTGAGCCACATCTGCTTCCCAGTACTCATCCTTTTGAAGGAGAAGGGAAGGAGGGACAGAAATACTGGGAAAGGAGAGGTTCAGTAAACTACGTGGTGAAAAGGGAGACTTTGGTAAAGTTGAAGATCTGATAAAGGCAATTGGTGACATGGGGTCGAGACCAGGGGTTCTTAACCAGGCGTCCCTGAATCCTAACTGAAATTCAAAAAAAACCCACCTTATTCTTGTGGGGATGTGTTAGTATAGGTGTGATGTATTTATTAAATAATACACTTAGTAAAGGGTCCATGGTTTTCTCCTGACTGGCAAAGAGGTCCATGGAACAAAGAAGGATAAGGACACCTGCATGAGACCCTGCCACGATGAATGGCATGGGATACTGACCCAACACTGGACAGTGGAGAAGGAAATGGAATCCTAGTCCCTTCCTGGTACTGTAGGGAATAACACATCCATGGCCATGGCAGTGTAAATGCTGTTTATTGATTTTAAGCTCTTAGAATAATCAACCTTTAGAGTGAAAAATCATAGACAATTGAACTGTTAAAGAACTAAATGTAAATGCTGTCAGCCTTCACAATGTAAAAGTATATGTGTAGGCGACAGAAATTAGAAAATGGATTAGAGTAAGGGAAGATAGGAGGGAAAGGATAGAAACTAATTGTACCCAAACAGGTAAAGGATGTCCTGTGTGATTGATGAAATAAAAAGCAGTGGTTTAAGTATGTGTCTTGACGTTGCAGAGCTGTCCAGTTGAGGGATTGGGACTGCTCACTACATTGGGAGGAAGGAGGGAGGGAGACAATACAGAAAAAGTGAGCCAGCTGTCAAAGCCAGGGGTCAATAGGTAATGTTTAAGAGTGAGAAATCATAAATAAGCATTTTAATTTTGGAAATAGGAGGGATTGCTGTTAGGGTAAGCTGAATTCGGCCCAGATAGTTAAAATGCACACTTTAATGAAGGGACTACTTCTTGACCTAAGGGCTGGGTTTAGGGGAGGGTTCTTACATCCTTAGAGTTGGAAGGGTTTGGGAGGAAATGCTGATTATAAAAACTCTACAGGTGGTGGGGTGATATATGGAACCCCTGTATGATGTTATGCATGTTTATTTTGTAAGTTTACAACTTCTACTGTACACTTGTTTATGTATATTCATGTATGAATGACATACTTTAGTAAAAAATATATTTAAAAACAAACAACTTCTATAGGCGCCCAGTGAGCTCTGGATCGGTGGAGCGCCCACCAGGGTGCTATGGTCATGCCAGAGGAGCCTCAACCAGAAGGGAGGAGCTGAAACCAGGAGAGGGGAACACATATGCCCACCTCACCCCTCCTGGATCACAGAAGAGGGCAGAGAATGGGTGGGAGCACAAACCAGAATAACCAGCACAAGGGCACGGTGGGGAGGGGGAGTGACCACTAAGTGAAGTGCTTCTCTGTAGAACAGAAGTGGGGTGGGGATGTCTGGGGCACGGCTGCCTTGCCTGATAAGCTCTTTTGTACAATAGATATTTTAACCTCTGCAGGTGTGAATTTTCCTAGGATGTTCTAACGTAAATGCTTTAATTCATGCAGCACCTGTTTTTTCTCTCTAATGTTCTAAGAGCTTGGTGGATAGTCCTCAAGGTGCTTATAGTCTGGTTAGGGAAACAAGATGCTAAACAAACAAGCAAAAATACATGACAAAGGTGATTACAAGTTGTGATTAATACTATAAATTTATTTCATAGCACACGAAAAAAGTGCTGCTTCTCTAAGTTTAATTCTCTAATAATACTTTACTAATTCTTAAAATATAATTATTTGGAAACAAGGAACAATTCTTAACCTATTTTGCTGTGTTTAACTATAAATACACTACATGCTGCAAATCAGATCTGCAAATGGAACAGCTGCCTCTTCATTGTTTTGTTCCTGTTACTCATTTTAATGAATAATTTGAACAGACTCCAAAACATTACATTAGATGTATAAGCATGCTTTAAGAGTGATATCATAATGTTAGTGTTTTTAAAACTAAGTGATATCATTGTCTAAACATAGTAAATTTTAAGAGAGTTGATTTTTTTAGCTGTTTTAGTATCTGTAAATGATTTTGCAGTGAAACAAAAAGGGGTGAAAATTAACCCAAGGATTCATATCCAAGTGTGGATGGCTAGAAAAATTTTCTTGCCTTTACCCTCCTGGCTCATGAATCTTCGTAATTGGAATAAATCTTTTTAGGTCCTTGGTTGAAAATTACCTTTCCTTGATTTTCTATAGAAGATCTGAACAATGTTAGAAAAGTTGGGATAAACATTAACAAGGAAAGTTTTTTTCTATCTTCCTTGATACTTCCTGTCCCTGTAGGATTTTGTCCCACAGAGGAAAATAAATGACCAGGGAGATGCATTTGCTGTCCCCTCATTCCTCTCACCTTTTATAACATTCAAAACGTATTCTCAAGAGAACAGCCTGAGAAAAGAAATATGGAAGGGCTCTGTTCCTATGTCCTGAGTATTTGCTTATTAAGTCCTTATTAAAATATACCCTGGGTAATACATCTCCCTTGACATGGGCTACTCTGTTTCCTACATGAAAAAGCTGGTGTTTTAAGCTGACACTGCATGCGTGTAAGATGTAGTCATGAATTACGGGAAGCTAACTGCTTTCAGATATGCCAGAATTGTCATACTAATGCATCTCTCCAAAGAGTGTTAAAAATGGTAATTAAATTAACTGTTTATTGTCGTGCCTTTATTCATCTCAAAATGTTTTTTATTTAGATTCACTCATTTGATTTCTATGCAGTTCTAGGAAATAAAATCCCTGCTGATTCAGGAGGAGTTTTATATATGTTTGAATGCTTACACCTGGAAATCACCTGGCAAGAAATCATTTTGTTTGTAATAATCATGAGTTATTATGCGTTTTGGTTCTAGATGTTAAGAAATAGCACCACTACTGGATTACTTAAGCAAAGAGTCTATGTCAGATACTTGAACCTCATCTTTAGGGATCGTTTTCTTATGTTCTGTTCAGTGACTTTAGTTTGTGTAACCGTGGCTGGCTGTCTCGCAAATCTGTGTCTCCAGTTACCAGGTGGGGGTGGGGAAGTCACGTGATTGGTTGTTTATGTAAGTTGGGAGTAGTGTCATCTTCATGTTTAAAGGGCTGTATATGTTAGTGCAAAACTAGTATTAAAATGAGCAGCTGATTCAGAGGAGCGTCTGCTGTTGCTGGTGATGAGATCATAGACAAAACCCACACCCCTTTCTAGACTGAAGATCTCCATGGAGATAAGCATGCTTCTCTGGCAGAGTCACGCAGCCACACCTGGCATCATTGAAGGTGTCTCATGATTTCACTTTACCTGTTCCTTGACTTGAAGTGCTTTACTTTGAAAATGAATCCTTAGATTTCCAGTTGTCTTTATGGAAATGATTTTGTTGTAGTTACTCATGCCTAGTCCTCCCCAAAACCAAAAAATAAAATAGCCAGACCATGTCAGCCTAGAAACTAGCAGCTAGTAAATTGTGTTTTTAACTACTGGGAAGTATATGCTACCTAGATGTAATCTAGAGATGTAGGCTTTTTCTTAAAAGGTAATGATCAGAAGTCCAAAGGTACACAAGGAAATAGTTAACCTACCTAAGTTGATAAAAAAAGTTTTGTCTTTGGGACAAAGGTGCTCAATATACATTCACAGATTAATTTTTATTCAGTGACTGATTTGTGGGTGTTTATGGTACGCTCTTCTTGTTTTGTTTTGCTGATATTTGCATATTCTTTTAAAGTTTTTCTGCTCACAAACTACCCACTAGGGGGCAGACAAAAGAATGAAGAAAGGAAAGTCAAATCAGTCCATTGAGTTCACAATATCTTTGTGCCTTGTGTTTTCTGCTCCTTCTGGATACCTTGGAGGGAAAATTTTTCTATTTAGTTATACTTCATACATATTAGCCTCTTTAATGCTTTTTAGTGGGCTTATTTGTACATTTAAAAGGTAAGCATTTTATACAAATTTAATGGTCATTCTTCAATTAATTAATTGCCATAGGATATGTTTTGCTTTTCTGGCATTTCACCATCAAAGCTCTTAGTAATGGAGGAGCGGATGTAGCTCAAATGGTTGAGCACCTGCTTCCCATGTACGAGTTCCTGGGTTCAATCCTGATACCTCCTAAAAACAAAAACTAACAAAAAAACCAACATTGGGGAAGCCAGTGTTCAGTGGTTGAGCACCGACTTTCCACATAAAAGATCCCAGTTACACTCCCCGGTCCCCATACCTCAAAAAAAAAAAAAGAGAGAGAGAGAGAGAAAATAAATGTACATTGAAATAAAATTAAAAAAAAAAAAATGAATATCTAATTTTTTTTTACTGATGATTATAATGATGATCCCTCTAGAGTTCACCTTATACTGTGCTATCAAGACTCATGCATTCACTCATACAGCACTCAAGTCCTTATTCTTTTGTCAGGCATTGTGTGTTTAGGTTTTGAGAACAGAAAAGTGAATAGAGGGAGCCCAGAAGATTGAGTATACATGGCTAATAATGGGTGCTGTCTTGGCCATTTGGTGAAAGGACTAGAGCATGAGAGAAATCAAAAGGAATTCTTGATGGCTACAGTTCTGGGTATTTTTTCTTTCTGATTAGCCTTTTCAAACTGCTAATAATGATTAGAATGCCATATGGGTTGGGGACTTCAGTTGTGAGGGAACAAACCCCCTCTTCCTTTTTTATTGTGGTAGCATGTGAGTAATAATTTATTATTTTAATCATTTTTAAGTATATAATTTAGTGTATTACTTTTACAATGTTGTGCTATCATCACCACCTTCCAGTACTAATATATTTTTTATCACCCCAAACAGAGGCTCTGCTTTTTAAGCAATAGCTCCCCATTTCCTTTACCCCCAGCCCCTGGTTACCTCTAATCTGCTTTCTGTCTCTCTGAATTTCCAACATCTAGGCATTTCATGTAAATGAAATCATCCAATATTTGTTCTTTTGTATCTGGCATATTTCACTTGGCATGTTTTCAAGGTTCATCCATGTTATATCATGTATCAGAACTTCATATGTTTGGTGTTTTTTTAAAAGATTTAGTTCTCCTTGACCCCTCGTTGTCTGCATTTGCTGTGTCCATTTGTTGTGTGCTGGTTACTTCTTTCTAGGAGGCACAGGGAACCCAACCTGGGAACCTGCTATGTGGGAGGAAGGAGCTAATTGCCTGAGCCACTTAACCCTCCCTGCTTTGTTGCTTCTCTCATTGTGTTTCCTCCCTGTCTCTTGGTTGTGTTATCTCACTGCATCATCTTGTCCTATCAACTTACTGCACCAGCTTGCTGTCTTGCACGTCTTCTTCAGGAGGCACCGGCAACCGAATCTAGACCTCCCATGTGGTAGGTGGGAACTCAATTGCCTGAGCCACATATGCTTCCCTAGAACTTCATATGTTTTTATGACTGAAAAGTATTGTATATATTTACCACATTTTGTTTATCCATTTATCTGCTGATGGACACATGAGTTGTTTTTACCTTTTTAGCTCTTGTGAATATCTGTTCAAGTCACTGCTTACCCATTTTTTAGGGGTATATCCTTAAGAGTGAAATTACTCTTAAGGTAATTTTTTTTTTTTAAGATTTATTTTTTATTTATCCTCCCCCCCCCCACCGTTATCTGCTCTCTGTGTCCATTCGCTGCATGTTCTTCTTTGTCCACTTCTGTTGTTGTCAGCGGCACAGGAATCTGTGTTTCTTTTTGTTGCGTCATCTTGTATGTCAGCTCTACGTGTGTGCTGCGCCATTCCTGGGCAGGCTGAACTTTCTTTTGTGCTGGGCGGCTCTCCTTACGGGGCGCACTTCTTGCAAGTAGGACTCCCCTACATGGGGAGGAATCCCTGCATGGTAAGGCACGCCTTGTGTGTATCAGCACTGTGCATGGGCCAGCTCCACACGGGTAAAGGAGGCCCGGGGTTTGAACCATGGACCTCCCATGTGGTAGACGGATGCCCTATCCACTGGGCCAAGTCTGCTTCCCTTAAGGTAATTTTATGTTTAACTTTTTGAGGAACTGCCAGACTCCCCCAGTGGCTGTACCATTTTATACAGTGCACAAGAGTAGAGTTGCAATTTTTCCAAATCCTGGCCAACACTTACTTTCTTTCTTTTTTTAGGTAATAGCCATCCCAGTAGTATGAAGTGGCATCTCATCTCATTGTGGTTTTGATTTGCATTTCCCTAATGGCTAATGATACTGAGTATTTCTTCATGTGCTTATTGGTCATTTCAAACCCTTCCTCTTAATATGTGCCATGTTTATGGGGGCTAGCTAAAAGTGTTGTTTTTTATTATTCCTTTTTCTTTGCTTCATTGAGAATCAAATCCAGTTATCAAAAAGTCATTTACTATAGCCAGTCTAAGGATATAAAGGCTTATTGAAAAGTGATAAAAGAGGCATGTGTAGAAAGTTCACATCTGAGTCCAACAATGATGAGGGAGGTGGTTGATGTGGGAAGAGTGGGGAGGTGGGGGGTGGGGGATGTGGGAACCTCTTATATTTTTTAATGTAACATTTTTTGTGATTTATGTATCTTTTTAAAAAGAGAAAATTTAATAAATATATATGTGTAAAATAAAATAAAAAATTCTTATTGAAATCCTGGAGTGAAAATATCGTTGCATAGCTTCTTGTGTCAATTATTCAACAAAATACAGGGTTTTGTTTTTATTTTCATTCCTTTTTTAATGTTTACCAAATTTTAACTGGAGATATTTTGTTTCTTTTCAACATGTTCATGTAGATAACTACAAGTAGGTTACCTGGTCTTTTCATTTTTCAAGTATAAACAGTTAAACAACTGGTTAGTAAAAATACTTCTGAGAATGTCTTCAGGTTACAATGCCTACCCTAAGTTGAAATATCAAGGGATCTTTTTTTCTGGAATAAATTCTTCATGTATTAGATTTAATAAATCATTCCAAACAGTATGTGAGTGCTGTTATTGGTAAACAAAATGATGGCATTTCTGTGAAGAGAGGATTTTTACACATTTGTCTTAGTTATTATTTGTGTGGAACACTAACTGCATACTGTATCATATTGGAATAGACATAACAGGATATTTTTTGCATTATAATTAGGTATCTTAATTACTAGAATGTATTGGGGGTGCTATCCTAAGTTAGAAAGTCCATGGTAAATTAGTATCTGTGTTTCTACAATCATTAAATGCATTTTATTTTCTTTACTGGGTTTCAGAAAGCATTTCAGGAGGATCTTACCTTTACCTCCTTAATTCTATCAAGACTTGGAAAAAGTCACAGTAAGCGAAAAATTAATTAATTAAAATTTTAAACTTGCCTCTGAAAGTTAGAAATGGGATTCATGAAACCAAAGATATACACTTATCTTCATTCAAAAAAATAGATCCTGAAAAGTATGTATATGAATAAAGATTAGATGAGAGTATGGAAAAATAAAGATTTTTGTAATGGCAGTGGGATTAAATATATTTTCCCCTAATTTTTCAATTGAAACAATAAGTATTTTGTTTCTAGAAGTGTATTTATTTTAAAAATTTTTGAAGAAAATGTTCACACTGCTTACCTGATTTTATTTTGGAGAACATTTTCCTTGGACATTGAATTAACCTCCAGAAATACAGATTCTACCATAGTACTTTAAACTAAGAGGTACAGAAAATTGAGATTTAAGACATACAAGTATAGTTTAAGGCTGTGGTGAAGGTTGTCTTATTTTCTTTAACAGCTGCTATATTTTTAAGAGTTATAGAATTAAAGGCACAGAATAAAATTAAACCAATTTTACCCAAAATTAATATTAAAAAAATAATTTCACATACTGTATAAAAACCAAATAGCCTTTAAAAAAATATTAATAAAATATTCCCGAATTCTTTTTTTAAATTTATTTATCTCTTCCCACCCCCTTCTTGTTGCACTTGCTGTGCCCATTCGTCTTTGTTTCTTTAGGAAGCACCAGGAACCAAACCCAGCACCTCCAATGTGGGAGGGAGGCACCTAATCGCTTAAGCCACCTCTGTTCCCTGCTTTGTTGTGTCTCTCATTATGTTTTTCTTCTTGTGTCTCTTGTTGTGTCAGTTTGCCACGCCTGCCCATCACACCAGCTTGCTGTCTTCTTTAGGAGGCACTGGGAGCCAAACCATGTGGTAGTTGGGAGCCCAATCACTTGAGCCACATCCTCTTGCCATGAATTCTTGATTATCAGTACAACTAGCCCAGGCAGCCTTAGTTGATACTAGCTTTGTGGTTTTTAGTAGGAAATTTTTCCCTGTGTTTGATTTGGAATTGCCACTTTGCAAGGATAGGACAAGAATTAGTATTGTGTCAGCATACCTCATCTCCTATGCCAGTTGGGACATGGGGACTTTTACTTATATATATTTTTTTTTTTAAATGGTTAGTTTTGTTTTGTTTTTTTTTTTTTAAAGATTTATCTTTATTTATTTAATTCCCCTCCCTTCCCCTGGTTGTCTGTTTTCTGTGTCTTTTTGCTGCGTCTTGTTTTCTTTTGTCCGCTTCTGTTGTCGTCAGCGGCACGGGAAGTGTGGGCGGCGCCATTCCTCGGCAGGCTGCTCCCTCCTTTGCGCTGGGCGGCTCTCCTTATGGGTGCACTCCTTGCGCGTGGGGCTCCCCTACGCGGGGGACACCCCTGTGTAGCACAGCACTCCTTGCGCGCATCAGCACTGCGCATGGGCCAGCTCCACACGGGTCAAGGAGGCCCGGGGCTTGAACCACGGACCTCCCATGTGGTAGACGGACGCCCTAACCACTGGGCCAAAGTCCGTTTCCCAACTTTTACTTATATGTATACATTCCCCTTGACTTCCTTTCTACACTTATCATTGCAGTAGCATCTTTTGTCTTAAGAACAAGGAAGGGAGAACGGACTGCCAGGGTTAGAGAGTGGATGTTTTGAGTGGAAAAATACAGGCAGAATATATGCCCTTTCAGTATTTCATGACGGACAGGTCCTACCATGAAGAGTTAGGGGTTTGTGGTATTCTGAGGCCTCTAATTAAATGGGAGAGGAGGCACTGTCTTCTCCTTTCCTGGTCACCTTCTCCTTTTCCAAATCCACCCATCCTTCACTCTAGTTAAATACCAGCAGTTTTATATTTAAAATAAAATGCTGAAATGTGAATTTCTGTGGTGAAGTGTGGGTTGTCCTAATGACGTCTTTGAAAACCCAAAGCCAATCCCTGCACTCTGAACTCAAGATTTATATTTAGAAGACAGTGTGGATCCTGTATTTTTAAAATGCTGTAAACATGTTTATGTGGTTATTTTTAGCTTTTACAGACTTTAGTGAACTTCCAAGTTAGCAAGTCAGACACAGTAGGTTGTCCATCCTGTTACCTCAGATGCCAGCACTTTGTGAATGATTCTGATGGTCTCACAAGGTTCTAACATAGTTAAAGCAGATGCGTGTATAAGCTATCTTGTGTCTGTTGCACGTGACATATCCATATATCAGTGATTGTACTGCTATACACATACATACTTTTTTTTTTAGCATTTATGAACTGTATAATTTGGGTAAACTTTTATTTGGAGTTCAAGATGAATCGGGTCCTGCTAAATGACACTGATATTCCTCTGATAGAAGTAGCTAGTCATTCTCTCTTTTACTCTAACCGTTTGCTCTGGTCCTCAAGCATTAAGTCATGTATACACAAATCCTTACAGTCACTGTTATTTTCAGTCCATTGTGTCTACTTCCTGCTGGCCAAAGGTTATGGGCTTGGGTGCGGTAGAGTGAGATGGAAAGTTGACAGGAAATAGAAAGGCAGGCTCATTTTTAGGGCTGACACACCATAGAATGGGCAAGATAGCACTTGGACTTTATTGAAAAGACAAAGAGGTAAAGGTAAATGGTCAACATCTTTACTTGTACGATGAGATCATCATTTGCATGTTGCATGAATGAAAAAGCATTTTCCCCGAAGAATCACATTTTGGGAAAAGGTGACAACCCCACCCCTCATCCGGGGGGCGGAGGTGTCCTCATCAGCACTGGGTTTGAGCCTGCCATTTTCGCATCGGAAATCTTGATTTCATTATCTGCAGAGTAATTTTTGTATTACATTCAACTTTGTATTTGCTTCTCCTGTTTAGGGAGAGTTATTCTTCCTTGCATCTTGTATTTAATGTATTGTGTTACTTCAGAATGCATAATTTATCTCTCTATAGAAGTGTGTCTTTCTCAGGAAAACTTTCATGGCCACATATCTTTTGTTCTGGGAGCTTTAGACTGAAGAAAATTGGCATCATTTCCAGAAGAAAATTATACGGGGCATCATTTTGGCATGTTACATGTAAATTTAATTATAGGAAGTTGACATTTCTTAATACCAGAGTGTTGTTTTTTAAGTGTAATCCAAATCTTAATATATATGTGTTTTACGTTATTGTGAATTGTGAATGTTCATAAGAAACGTAAAGGAGAAAATATGAATCTTTTTGTATGTTTTGCTGGAAACTCAAAACACTAGTTCTATCCCAGAAATAATTGTTTTGGGTTGAATACCTGGCTATAGGAATAAGAAATGGAATTTAGAAATATCTTTGTGAAAGATAAAAAACTTCAGATTGTTATGGGTGTTATGTTTTAAAATAATCTCAATTTAGTTAAGCAAGTATGCCTTTTCCAAAAGAAAACAAAACAAATAATAGTAACAACATAGGTGACATGAACTTGTGGGGTAGTATAAGTTTGCAAAACACAGTAAAATCAGGAAATAAGTTTACATACTTGTTTGGATCTCAGGCATAACAGCCTACAGTGCACTAAACAATTTAAACATTCACTGTGGGTTTTATTATTTAAAGATGCAGTCTCTTCAGTGATCGGTATTAATCTTTTTCAAGTTGAAGAAACTGCTTTGAAAACTGCATTGTCCATATGATAAATACTAGCCACTGGTGGCTAGTGGCTACTGTGCTGTTCTTTGCAGCCATTTTCATCATCACATTGGCCAGCATCACTCAGGAGATGCAATTCCAATTTGCATCTGTGCTAGAAAATTTTGTGCCTTTAATTTGAGATGTGATATCTGTTTCCTACTGCATAACCACAATATTTAAGTAAAGTTCTCACATCTTGTTCATCAGTTAAGCAGGTACAGTGACAATCTGCTTGATAGAGCATGGCATTTTGCTTTCATCCTCTCTGGTGGAATTACACTTTACCATCTAGGACTGGAATGTCATTACACACAAACACATGCAACAATGTTGTATAACTATATATATATATATATATTATAAAACTGTGTATAGGTAAATATAGTAAAATAATGTTTTGTAACTATAGTATACGAGCCCTCTAATATTGTAGGCACTGCCTGAAGTTGTAGGTTCCAATATTAGCATATTAGCATGGTTTCAGTCCAGTGGCTCATGTTGACTTGCTCCGTGATTACATTACGTTCATTTCTTATTAATTGAGGCTTGAGGAATGGAGATATGGTAGAGTTCATGGCTGAACTCTTAAAGCAAAAAGGAGACCAGCTCTTGGTTTGGTGTATCATCCATTATACCTAAAGATCCACTAGACTAGTGAAGAACAGCATCAGGGCCGCCAGGAGATAGAGATATTCCTTCGTTTGTTCATTTATTCAGGTTACTGTTACCAAACATGCCTCTTAACTGCCCAGTCCTCTGTGCACTTTGCACTATGATAAGCACTCAGATGAAAAAGGAATAAGATAGGGAGGAAAGCAGCCTCTCAAAGGACTGATTGGCATGCAAGGGGAGAGAACTATGATAGAGATTTGCACAAGGTGCTTGGACAGCATGGAGCAGTCAGGTCTGCCTAGCACAGGTAACAGAGTCAGAAAAGGTAAGAAGGAAGCGGTTGCCAGTATTCCTTCATTCTGGATTCCACTTATTCCAAATGAAAACATTAGTTCCTTGTCATGATCTCTCGGTATTTTGGAAGTTTTGCAGACCATGGAGAAAAAAAATCTTTGAAAACACCATTCATAAGGAACTTTTGTTTGGCTCTGTAAGTCTCCTTTATGGGGGTGTATCATAATTTAACCAATCCCCTATTGTGACTGACTATCCTGGTTTGGTAGGACTGAAGGATTCCCCTGGAAATGGACTTTGTGATTGTCAGTGCTAAAACCAGGACAGTCCTGGGAAAATGAGCTGATTGGTCACCCTTCCTACTGTTAAATTTTTAGATTGTTTCAATTATTTACTAACATAAACAACACTGTGTTGAGTATTTTGGTGCTAGGCATTTAGCTGCATTTCACACTATTTCCTTAGGTTAGATTCCCAGAAATAGAATTAATGGCTCAATGGCTATGGGCATTTTTAGAACTCAGGATTATACATGCAGCTCTTTATTGCACTGTTGTAGTATTCAGCTAGACTGGCAGGAGTCTGCGTGGACATTTGCACCATCTCCTGTCTCCTTAGGTTCTTAGGGAGATATGTAGAAGTTTGAACCAGGTACATACTTGCCCATTCACTGACTACAGCTCCCAAGTTCTCTTAATTGGCCAAATTGAAGATGAACTGCAACTACTTGTGTCTAGACCAGAGGCACACCAAAAGATGGAGTGATTCCCCTACCCCATTTTCCTATGATCATACCCTGATGTGAGCTCCCCAAATCTTACTGTACATAGTGGTGAGAAAAGGTTGAGATAACATGATCCCAAGGCAGGTGGTCTTTCCAACACAGGTTTAGCTACACTATCATCCCAAGCCTTCATCCCCAGTCACAAAAACACTGCCTGCTTATTTTGGGTCTACTCCTAGCCAGGCTTTAGCCTCTCTCCTGTTTAGGGTCAGGAAGCCTTGAAAGCACCCATAGTTAGAACATGTCCCCATAGCCCTAACAATTTGGAAATATGATGGGAGAAATTAAATTACTTACAAGTAAAAATGTGCTAGACCTGCCCCACAATGAAGTGTTGAGAGTTAATGCCTTGAGGTGAACTGCTTTCCTGTGGAGTTTTAGTAACTAAATTTCCCTGGTTGGGGTCCAAGGCAGGCCAGTCTCATACTAAACTGTTCTCTTTGCTCAGAAGTCCTAATTTCAAGGGTTCTTTACATGTGGCATAGAGGTCCTGTGAACACCTGCAAGTGTGCATATTATTTGGTTGCGTGCTTTTTTCCTGAGAAAAGCTTTCATTGCTTTTATCAGATTTGCAAAGTGGTCTGTGACCCAGAAAAGGTTTAAGAACCATTTTGTGTATATTGAATACTTAGGAATTTTTGTCACTGCTCTTTTTGTTTGTTTTATATAAGAGTTATGCTGGACTTTGAGGTAGGCATCAGGTTATTAATGATTTCAACAGTAAATTTTATGTGTTATTTGATTTTTTAAAAAATTTTTGCTGTTATGAAATTGTTTCCATTCCACCTAATTTGTTTTCATCCAGTCAACCTATATAAACTTGAATATTCAAAAGGTTAATAAAACAGTGTAAGCTTACATCTAGGCATTGTTCTGCATTATTTTCAATATATTCTTTTGTTTATATTACTAAGCTAAAGTTAGCACAGATAGCACAAGACTAGAAAATGGTGACAATAGTTTGAAAACAGGAAATTTTAGGCTTGTGTGTGTTTGGAACAGATGATCATAATGATAGAGCCAGTGGAGTGGAAACTTCCACGGAGCCTGTTTTTTCCTTATTTTGCTCTATGAGAAAAGATGGTGCTTCCTGGAAAACAACTCAAGTATTTTAAAGCAAATAGTATTCTTTTGTGCCTGCTTCATGGTTAGCTTGTTTTTCTTTATTTTATTTACCATGGTGGCTTTATTATGGAAATTTAATATTTCTAATGAGTAATCCCCAAACTGCCTACTTTAGATTACTTAAATATCTAAATATATTACCACTTACTGACAAGATTTTTAGAGAAATTTAAAGCAGCATGAATATTACAACTACTGGACTTTAACAGAAGAAGAGAAGGAGAACTTTGTTCCTATATTTTAAGTGTTCCCAGTTTCCCTTTTTCAAAAATTTAAGTTCCAGTTTTTAAAACAAAGTAGCTATACTTTATTTGCCCAAGCTATTTCCTGACTAAGACTCCTTCCAGATGTATCCCGGAGTTCTATATTTAAAAGAAATGTTGAATTTGTTCACTGATTGCAGGGTAATGAGAAAATAGTTCTTCCAGACATACACTGATAGAACATGTAATACTATTTAAATTATAAGAATAGTAAATGGAAGCTTCTTGAAGGAAAATCAGTCTATACCAAACTATATAAAGTACAAATATGAAACTTTCCCGCTGATCCCTATTCCTGAACTTAGATACACTTAACAGTTTGGTGGTTATCCTTCCAGACCTGTTCATTAAACACACAACTATGTATAGTTGGTGAATGTCCTGTGTGTACACACACATAATTCTTTCAGAAAAATGGAATCATACTATATATACATTACTTCAATTTAACTTTTTTATTCAACAATATCATGTGGACATTTTTCATATATATACACACACACACACCTAGTTCACTTTTTAAATATTATGTAAAGAGTTATTACTGTAAAGATATCCTGTAATTTATTTAGCCATTACTGTGCTAATGAAATTTAAATTTAAACCTATTTTATTAAAAGTAGTATATTCGTCTTATGAATACATACATATCTTTAACGCTAACATTTTGCAAATTTCTGAGCATATGTATAAACTTAGATGCAGAGTTCTTTCTGAACTGTTAAAAGTTAATGGGCTTGTTTAATGTGCTTCTGAGCACATTAATGGGCTTGTTTAATCTGCTTCTGAGGTATCTGAGAGCTCAGAGAGGGGAACAAGTGCCACAGATCTGGGGAAGTTAAGGAAACCTTCTAAGCGAAGTTTTTAAGCTAGATATTGAAGGTGAGTAGAGAAAGGGTATTTCTCATTGGGCAAGGGAGAAAGGGTGTTTCAAGTCAAGATAAAACAAAACATGTAAAGTCATGGAAGAGCGAAAGAGGTAGAGGTAAGAGACTGGCTGTGTAGTCAGTTCAGTTTTGAAGAACATTGTATGCCATCATATTAAAGGAGTCTGGACTTTACCCTAATAACTTTGGAGTTTTTTCTTGTCCTGAAATTTTTCATTTAAGTTCTCTGGCTTTTAGTAATCTCTCTGTTGAACAGAAAACTTTAAAATAATCTCATCAGTGGATTCTTTGAGGACTCATAATGAAGTGTAAATACAAAAAAAATTTAAGAAATGGTTTCTGCTTTCAAGGAACTTGTCTAGTGTGGGAAAGTACCTCATAAACATTTGGAAAGTTTGAAAATATAAATAGTAATGTAACAGACTGTTCCAAACTGTTCCATAGCAATGCAAGAGACAATTCAGGGCAGTCCCTGATTGATTGCTAAGACTCCAGAGAAGGTACAGCAAGGAGCAGGGGAGGTTTGAACAGAATCTTGAAGAATGGATTAGGTTTCCAGTAGCAGAAAGAAGTTGTGAACAAAGACCAAGGAGGCTGATGCAGTCAACATTGGCAAGAGCAGAAGTGTGAGAAGATAAGGAACTGGGCAAAAGCTTGAAAAGACCTGGGGTTGTTTTGGAATTCTATTTTAAGGAGCAACTTGATTCTATTGATTGGATTAGTAGTTTTCAATAATGGAAGCACAATAGAATTGTGAGCTTTTAAAAATACTTGTGCCTATGCCTGTGCCTGGGCTCACCCCTACCCTCCACCCCCCAGAGATCATGATTTAGTTGGGCTGAGGTGAAGCCCCAATAATCAATGCTTTTTTTAAGTTGTGCAGATACTTCTAATGTGCAGTCAGAGTTGAGAACCATTGGGCTACACTGACCTGTTCTCTTTTGCATGCTGGCATATGGGCTATTTCCTCAATAATTAGCTATTTCAGGGGAGGGATTAGGGAGTCTTGGCAGGAGTTATACCAGACATGTGTCCCATCAGTAATACCATACAGAACTCAGAAAACAAATGCAGCAGTTAGAGTGTTTTTTGTTTTGTTTTGTTTTTTCCTTCTACAACTGAACCTATTTGCTATTTTGGCAAATTGGGCAAATTTTGCAAATTAATTAATGGTAGCATTGCAGATAATTGGAGCTAATCCAGACTGAGATTTTTTTTCTCTTTGCTAACTAATGGAAATCCATCTGTACTTTCTTGCGGATAGGTGCATACCCTTAATCTGTATGTGTCATGAGCCTCTGTTAAGTACCTTCCCTGTGACAAGTCTGTCTTCAGTTTAGCACATGTAATTTGCTTAAAATATGGAGACTTTAAAAAAGTTTTTTTTTAATTGGCGTTCAAAAATACCTCTTGTATCTGTAGAGTTTTTTAAAAATTTAATCTATTGTTTATATACCTCTATGCAGGCTTTACAGTTCTTATCAACCAAATTGTGAAGGAGTTGACCAGATTGCAGTCATGGCCATACCCCCATAATACCCCCATAACATATAGGTATTGTGAGAATTTCCCTATGTTTATCCTTGCCTCAAGAGTTTTTGATGGACATATTCAGCAGACATTGACTGAGTACCTCTTTGGTGCTAGGCAATGGGGAAAGAAAGATGAATGATGAATAAGACCTCCAGCCCTCAAGAAACACACATGCAAGGGTGTCAAACACATATCTAGGGAAGATGGAAACGGAGCTCCAAGTGATGGTGCCACAAAGAGGTCTGAGCTGAGTTCAAGGGGTGGTTTCAAGGGGTGGGAGCCAGAGACAGGAGAGAGCAGGGTATAAGCAGACTGCAAGCATTTCCATTGTGGGTAGAGGGCAGAGGGGCAAGAAGTGAGGTGAAGAGATAAAGGAGGGCTCAGAGGGCCTTGTGTGCCATGCCACAGACCTGGGCTTTAGCCTATAGTCACTGGATAGTTACTGGGCATGGATAATAGGTAACCCACAATGCAAAAAACCCTAAGCATTATGCCTATTTAGTTTGGTAATGTGAAGAAATTCTGATCTGAATATATTTCTGTTGATATCCATGTAACTGTACATGTTGTCCTCTTTTGGTGTTTATGTAGTAGCCAAAATTAATCTAGAAACATTGAGACACTATCAGAATATACTATTTTTAATCTTCTTTAAAATGAGGACCTGCTGATGAAATCTTGTTACTGCTGTATTTATTCAACTTTGAATTGAAGTGACTGTTGAATATCAGAAGTGACAGCAAAATAAATTTTTGCATCGCTATTCTTAAGCAAACCTGCTTGTAATAGTACAGTGATTTTTTTCACGTGAATTTTACAAAAATTGCTTTGGGTACTTAGTTTTGAAAGTTTCTAGAAAACTTGCCCTTTTTGTCCTTTACTGCTCTGCAGAATTGGTGAGGCGATGTGCGGTTTTCTCTTGGACTGCGAGTGCAGCAGCAAGGATAAAAATAGCACAAACCTTAAGAATCCCAGATATTTTCAGATAACAAAGAGTGATTTATGTGGGCTCATTTTGTGCTTTGACAAACATAGAGAAGCTTTTGTGCCTTGATTAGCAAGGGTGCTGATGTCAGTTCTCTTGTCGAGCATCAAGCTTTATTCTGTGGCTAAATTGTGCTTTGTACTATAATCCAGAGAACCTTTGTATCTGCCTTATTAAAGTGTGTAGTTTATGTAATTGCTTTTGTTTTCCAGTTTAATCTGTGCCAGATTCAATGAGAGTGACTCATTTTGTGACTGAGACAAACATTCACATTTGGGCCATGTTAAAAATAAATAAATAAATGGCAGGTGCTGCTTGGCTAAATTCTGTGTTTTAATGCTGTAATTTCCTGCTTTCAGAGTTCAAGGCTTGTGCAATGTCTACTCAGTCTCTGTAATCGCTAGCCCAATATATCTAGTGCACCTCAAGTCATTGCTACATATTTCTTGGCTTTATTTTATTTCTAAGGGCCCTTTGAATGCTAACAATATCATTTTTAACAAGGAAGCAAAGTAATAGATGGGGAACTACAGTCAACCAGGAGACTTTTACATTGGGGATGTCATGTTGAGGGTGGTCAGGGAAGGCCTGAGTAGCCAGATAGACTGGGGAAAAGAACATCCTGGATTTAAGGAGTGTTTATGCAAAGTCCCTGAGGCGGGAAAGAGCTTAGCATCCTAGAAGCAATACTCTCAGGAGGAGAAGGAACAATTGATAAACTGAATAGAGAAAAGACAGAAAACAGTATTTTAAAGATAATAGAGAATGAGTGTAGCTCAGTGGGAAAAAAATGATAATAGGCGAGCTACACACGCAGGATAAAATGGCACTGTTTATTATAGAGGCAAGTCACTCTCCGTACAACCCAGCAGCCTCTGAGCGCCTCACTCAAGTGCAGTACAGAAGCTGATACACATAATACTTAGCCTGATCCGTTGGGGAATGGATGAATTATGTTCAATGAATTATGCAGTAAGGCATTTGAGAGAGATTTCCACACAAGACATTAAAGTTTTAAAAAGTAATTTCTGTATTTAAAGATGGACACTTTATTCTTCACTCTCTGGAAAATTCACTTCTTAAAAGATTCAATTCCTTGATGGCTGTAGATAAATAATATGTATTTTCTTTTCACTTTTCCCTTGCCTTTTCAAGCTTACTGCTTGATCAGGAAGTATCTCTAGAGAATTTTTTAAAATTAGCCAAAGTCTGTACTTAATTTGGAGTTCCATAGTTTTTTTTTATTATGATGATATATATATAACATAAAACTTCCTATTTTAACTACCCATAATTTAGTGGTAATACTTATATTCACAGTGTTATAATCACCATGCATTACCCATCATCTGATACCAATAACTTTTCATCATTCCAGACAGAAGCCCTGAGCCCATTATGCATTAACTCCCCATTTCCTTCCCACTGCCCCAGCCGCTGGTAACCTGTAATCTATGTTCTATCTCTATGAATTTGCATGTTCTAGACATTTGATATAAATTAGATCATACCATATTTGTCCTTTTGTGTCTGGCTTATTTCACACAACCTGATGTCTTCAGGGTTCATCCATGTTGTAGCATGTATCAGAACTTCATTCTTTTTATGGCTGAGTAATGCTCCATTGAATGTGTATATTTTGTTTACTCATTCATCTATTGATGGACATTTAAGTTGCTTCCACCTTTTGGCTTTTTGTTAATAATGCTGCTATGAGCATTGGTGCACAACTATCTGCTTGAGTTCCTGCTTTCAGTTATTTTAGGTATATACCTAGAAGTAGGTCATATGGTCATATGGTAATTCTATATTGAACTTTCTGAGGAAATGCCAAACTGTTTCTACAGTGACTGTACCATTTTACATTCCAACCAACAATGTACAAGTTTCCTATTTCTCCATACTTATTTTCCTTAAAAAAAAAAAAAAATAGCATAGAGACATAATTTTTATTAAGAAATGGCATTTCTTTATTTTGAATTAAATAGGTATCTTGGATAGTAAATGAATGGATTTTTATAATCCAGTAACTAGACCAAATTTCATGTGAATGCAGTGCTTTACAACTTCAATATTATTTAAAATACCCACCGGACTCCACACTGCCTTTTCCTTCTGAACGCCAATCATTTACTACTTCTTTTTAGCTGTAGTCAGGTTGAGAAGTTAATCTTTATGGTAGTAAAGAACTACATAATAGTTTTAGACTTTGTGGTTTTTCTAGTACTCTTCTTGATTAAGTTTTTTCACAAAGGAATGCCTGTCCATCTAGCATAATTCTGCAGCTATTTTGCCAGGGCTGCCATATTCTCAAATATTTTCATATACTAAGTATTTTCTTCATAATTAGTAAACTCCTTGAGAAATCGTATTATATACCTACCTATCTTTCTTCCCACCAATACTGAGCACAGTATTTACTGTATAGTCAATAACTTATTGACTGCTTAACACATTGATTTACTTAATGTAGTCAATTTTCTTGAATGGATACAATTTTTAAAGTTTATTAAAATGTTAAACCTGAAATTAGCTCTCAGATTAATTCAGTTATGAATACAGTTGTCTTGAGTTACTAAACAGAAAATGTGTGGGTTTATGGATCACTCAGGCACCTAAGTTTTCATTTTCTCCATCTCCACCAAAGATCTTGTTATAACCTCCTACAGCATCGGAAAACCGTAACTCAAAATTTGTTCATGTCAGGATTTATTATAAAATGTGGTAAAGATGGAGGTAAAACTAAACATTTATTTGAGAAGCATATGTGGATTTTAATTTTTATCCTTTTTTCTCCCTGCTCACCTGTATTTTTTCAGCATAAAATAAAACAGTTTTTAGGTTAGCACCACAATACGTTTTGTATTATGTTTATCAAATATTGTGAAAAATAAAAAATGTAAAGACACACTATCATGTCACACTAATGTTACTTTTGGTGATTTTTAAATGTATATATACATATATATTTTTAAAGAAAATATAATGAAGGCATAGAAATACAGTTAAATTTTTGAGCAAATTGGCCTTCGTTACAGCACTGACATCATGAGTGTTCTTGATTTAATTAGACTGAATATAGAGCACCAATATATATACTACATGAATAGTAATAGTGTATGAATAAAATTCCTGAGACCACCATTTCGGTTTAAGACTATCATTATCCCATGTTATTACTGGAAAAAATAAATTCTTTGCCTTGTTATACTTTTCCAAAACTAAAGGTTTGAGATATTGTGACTGGTGCTTATTGGCAATACGCAGTGGCTAGTAAGAATATTTTATTCCATTGGGGTTCATGAAAATGTCATGTCTCTGTCCTTCCACTCCCCAGAGTGTTCTCTTTGGGTGATCTAGCCTCCCGTGTTCAGTTTGGAGTAGAGAATGCCTCTTATCGGGTAGCTGAAACTTGCTAAAATAGGCTAGACTGTTTCATTTGATTCTGCTTTTATATTTGACTAATATGGATTTTAGAAAGGGTGATAGTAAAATAATTTTAGGCTTCTTTGTCCATAGTATTAAACTCAAAATTTAGGGGAATTTATATAGATGGGGTGCATGGTGAGTCTTAAGTACATATGGCCAATGTATTCTTGTTGGCAAGAATAGGATAAAGGCTTAAAGTTGTATCCCATATTCAGAAATACACATCTTGTCCATGTAGTCTTTGAAAAACAGGCTCTCTGGCCAAAAGTTCATTTTTCTGCTTACTTTTCAGGTAAGAAGTTTTCATGTGAGAAATCAGGGAAGCTTTTGCCATCCTATTTTTCCCTTTCCCATTCTTTGCTCCACCCCTCAAAAAAGAAACCTCTAGTTTAAAATCTGGAGTCCTCTGTGAAGCACCTTTGTGTATATTCTTTATGGAATGATATTAACACATGAAAAAACATTGCTTATTTATCTTTGGTAAAACCAAACTTTTCTTGGTTTGTTGACTTGATATTTTATAGTAGAAAATTTAATAAAAGAACCTAGATATATATATACACACACACAATATTAAGTTAATTGAAACTTTAGTAGATTTTGTTTTGCAGAGTCACAGAATATCCTATGGAAAAAGAGAAAACATTGTATGTGACTTTCTGAGAACAATATTTTTATAAAATTGTTTGTTAAATGTGTATCTCCTTGAAAAATCCCTCTCAAAATAATACCAAATGGATATTTTTGTTTTGTTCCTAGGCATGGAAGAGGAGATGGTTTGTGTTACGCAGTGGCCGTTTAACTGGAGATCCAGATGTCTTGGAATATTACAAAAATGATCATGCCAAGAAGCCTATCCGTATTATTGATTTAAATTTATGTCAGCAAGTTGATGCTGGATTGACATTTAACAAAAAAGAGTTTGAAAACAGCTACATTTTTGATATCAACACTATTGACCGGATTTTCTACTTGGTAGCAGACAGTGAAGAGGAGATGAATAAGTGGGTTCGTTGTATTTGTGACATCTGTGGGTTTAATCCTACGGAAGAAGGTAAGTTCAGTATTTTGTTATGCAACCTGAGCACTCCATTGTTGCTACATTTATAAAACTGTCATAAAATTCTCTGTTATTTCAGTTACTTGATACAATATTTTCTGGGTTTTTTTTCACAATAATAACATTTGTGAAAAAAAATAAAAACACTGAATCCTTTAATTAGTTTGGAGGTAGAATTTTTAGGCTTTAGGAAGAGAGATTTAACTAACAGGCAATATCTAAATAAATGGCCTGAGGAAGAAAGTGGTAAGAAGACATACTCGGGAAATGGATGTGGCTCAACTGATAGAGTGTCCGCCTACCACATGGGAGGTCCAGGGTCCAAACCCAGGGCCTCCTGACCTCCTGATCTGTGTGGTGAGCTAGCCCACGTGCAGTGTTGCTGCACTCAAGGAGTCTGTGCTACACAGGGGTGTCCCCGCACAGGGGAGTCCCACACACAAGAGTGCACCCTGCATTGGGCCGCCCCACGTGATAAAAGCACAGCCTGCCCAGGAGTGGCACCGGGCACACAGAGAGCTGACACAGCAAGATGATGCAACAAAAAGAGACACAGATTCCCAGCGCCGTAGAGAATGACACAGAAGAACACACAGCGAAAGGACACAAGAGAGCAGACAACAGGTGGGGGGGGCGGGGAGGGGAGTGAAATCAGTAAAATAAATCTTTTTTAAAAAAAAAAGACATACTCACTAAGAGCATGTTATTGAGTTCCTAGATAAGTATTCAGTTGACCCTTACAAGACTTCTGATATTTGACCATTCTTGACCTATAAAAATGCATTTTCAGGGAAGTGGACTTGGCCCAATGGATAGGGCATCCGCCTACCACATGGGAGGTCTGTGGTTCAAATCCCGGGCCTCCTTGATCCACGTGGAGCTGGCCCATGCACAGTGCTGATGCACGCAAGGAGTGCCCTGCCTCGCAGGGGTGTCCCCCACCTAGGGAAGCCCACACGCAAGGAGTGCGCCCCGTAAGGAGAGCCGCCCAGCACAAAAGAAAGTGCAGCCTGCCCAGGAATGGCGCCGCACACACGGAGAGCTGACGCAACAAGAGGACGCAACAAAAAGAAACACAGATTCCCAGTGCTGCTGATAAGGATAGAAGCGGTCACAGAAGAACACACAGAGAATGGACACAGAGAGCAGACAACTGGCGGGCGGGGAGGGGAGAGAAATAAATAAAAAATCTTAAAAA
The DNA here is from genome assembly GCF_030445035.2 of Dasypus novemcinctus. Taxonomy (NCBI): domain Eukaryota; kingdom Metazoa; phylum Chordata; class Mammalia; order Cingulata; family Dasypodidae; genus Dasypus; species Dasypus novemcinctus. The sequence goes on along the minus strand of NC_080673.1, from coordinate 50,274,019 downwards.
AAAAAAATCAAGATTTCGCCTGAAGTGAAACAATAAATCACCTCTAATTAGCTTCAGGTCAGCATGCCGCTGTCCTCTGAAGCTAATCAGCAGCTGGGGCAAGCCTTCCAGGGCTGGGATTGGCATAGTGGTGGTGTGGGGAAGCCCCTTGGTGAGGGAATCCAGAATGCCGAAGAAACAGCACTGGAAGAAGGAGGGAGGGATTTAAGGCTAACTGGGAGGGACTAACAAACTAGAAAGCATCAAAAAAAGCTCCTATTATCAGGAGTCTTGAGAGATTGGGGTTTGTTTGTTTGTTTGTTTTACAAGTGGAATGAAGGCGTCAGTTGTTTTTGTGAAGTTATGAAGCGTGTTCTACGAGTAAAGTGGGCATGGGTATATCATTTATGACTTCAGTTAAACACTTTCTTGATTTGCATATACCATCTATATTTGAATTCAGTAGAGGATTTTAAAGTCAGAAATAAGGTAGTTCTTTTTTTAATGATTCTTTAACATCTAGCCAGTAATGATAATTATTGGATTAAGACACCACATGAATTTCATAATGTGATGGATTTTCAGTTAAAATAGTTTGTCTTCCTTGTGATCTTTCTTCTTCTTTTGCCAGCTGCTACCTTTTCAATTTAGATGTTGTTTTGGGGGAACATACAGGCCAGACTTATGTCTCCACTGGTTGCTTGTATTGAATCAGCTGATCCAAAAGGCTAGTAGATTTTCTTCCATCTCTTCTTTTTATGTTTCTCCAAAACTTATTTAACAAAGGAAATGAGAGTCCCTCTCAGAGGATGCACATTATTTTGTCAAGGAATATGAGTGTTTAATTTTTGGAAGCCTATTCAGAGTTTGGTAGAATTGAGAGCCCCCAAAATAAGAAGGGTTTATGTGAAGATTTTTTTTTCTTTTTTCTTTTTTATTAAGGTACTGGAGCCAGAGATTGAACTCTGGACCTTGTATGTGGGAAGCGGGCACTCAACCACCAAGCCACATTGGCTTCCCTGAGTTGGTTTTGTCTTTTGTTTGCTTGTTGTTTGTTTCTGCTCCCTCAGGAAACAAACACCGGTAACCAAACCAGGGACCTCCCTTGTGGGAGGTAGGTGCTAAACCACTTGAGCCACATTTGCTCCCCTTATGTAAAGATTTTATGTTAGCAATTATTCTTGCCCTTATTAAGCATAATATATGTAGAATATAGAAAAGTTGGATCAATGCAAAAAAAATCATTTGCAATATTGTCACATAGAGCAGACTAATCTGTGCATACATTATGTTTTAACAAAAAATATGGACATGTTAAACTAAACCATGCAGTACCATCATTTTTTCATGCCATTGAACATTCTACAATAGTACTTTTGATGGCTGTATATGATCTCATAATATGGATATGTTATAATTTATCACTGTCTTATTATTAATCACTATGTGGCTTAAAATTTTTAACTTTTTTTGAAAACTGGAATAAAAGTCCCTCCAGCTAATTCTTTTCCCATGTTACTTTTTAAAATGACTTTTAAAATTACACTTTTTAAGAAGTATCACCATAGTCAAACTCTAATTGTCTCACTTAAACCTTTATGATTATTTTACTGTTTAAACAGCCTGAAACACAAAGGCAAAACTACACTAAAGCAAAACCATCCCATATCCAAGCATGGATGAAGAGACCAAAGAAGTCACATAAACACAGCTGCTTTTACCATTCCCGGTCACCACTGCCACTTAGCTTGGGCTTGTTCTTTCTTCTGCGCATTATTTCAGTCATAGAGCTCTCTAGCTAATTAAAGGCTTTTATATGCTCTTAGGAGAGTCAGAGAAATGTGTGTATGACTGCAATCAGAGGAATTTTTTCTTGTTCCTCACCTTGGAAAAGAAAAGAGGGTAGATAGATCTTCTTTTCACATATCTTTGGAATTTCTAAGGCTCAGGTATCCCAGATTAATGTTTTTAAGTTTCGAGGCCTGGAATCTGGTTCATTTGTCCACCTTACAAAGATTCTTCTCATCCAAGGGGTTCAGGGGGACCAAGTTAGCTCTGGGAAGAAGAAAACCTTGCTCAGCTTTTAGAAATGAATTCATTAGTTCACCAGTTTTGATACATATCATATGTGCGTGTGTGTGTTGAAGAATGGTGCTTTGGGCATGTACAAAGACAGTCCTTGTCCTCATAAGCTTGTAGTCCATCTAGTAGGTGACTCAGACAAATAATCCAGGAATTAAGCTACCGTTTGGGAAATGCTGTGCTAGAAAAAGACTAGATAAGCATAGGTAGCAGCAGCACCTGATTTAGTCCTAAGAGAGTCAGGAGAGGCCAAGTTTAAATAGCTCTGTGACTGTAGCTGATAATGCCTTAAGGGAACATTACCATTGGTTTCAGTACTCAGAATCAGTCAGCCCCAATGTCTCTCTTCACTCTAAACCTTCTACCAGTGAAGGGAAAGGTGACGCTTCAAAGCCTGAAAACTACAGTGGCTGTTTCAGTCGCAAAACTCACAAGTCCTTGTAGAACAGATTAGAAGTATTTTAGGGTTGAATGAAATTCTCAATTTATGAACTTTATCACTATATCCATGAAGGGGAGTGGGTTGTAACAGAATTAATAGTATGATTAATCAAATTTGATATATATGATCTGTGAGTTGGTTACAATAACAGCAGTGCTAATCACAAATCATTTTTATCTCTTCTTTAAAACAAGTCCCTAAGGATTTTATTTTGCCAGCACTTTCTAAATTTAGTTCATGAGGTATACTTTAAATGTAGCTATGTTTTTGTTTTTTAATTCAAAAATTTATAGATTTTTCACAAGTCTGTTGTGGCCGTCTCCTCAAATAGCCACTGTAAGAGAAAGTCTGACTATACTGTTTCAAGAGCTTGCGTATCCTGAAATAAATCAGTGAAAAATGAACAGTCCTTCATTATTTAGTATCAAGGAGTCAAAAAATATTTTATTGTATTCTGTAATTTTGGTTTTTGATATAGCAACAAAACTGTAAAAAGACATGTAAAATTGGCCACTGTAGGCATTTGCAGTTGCTGACTTTGTTAGATGCTTTTTAAAAAAATTCACATTTAAAATTCTTTATCAAATTCTGAACAGCAGAAAACTCTTATATTGTAATCATATTCATACAGTTTAATATGACACGGTAAATATCAAAATGTCTTTGTTCTTAACTTTGCTATCTGCTTTATATTCTCTTGGTTCCAGATAGATCTTACTGCCAGTCACTAAATAGTAAGTATTTTGCTTTTTACTTCGATCTATCCCTTGAGTCCTAAGTTCTTCCCATTTCAGAGAGCTGATTATTCTCCCACTTAGGGCTTGAAAATTGGCTAATAACACTAGATGATTTTTCACTGAGCTAGTTTTAGGCTAGAAGTGGGAAGAAGTAGACTGCTTGGATATCGTAGTCTGAGAAAATAACCATCCCCAACCCCTGTGAGAATAATTTTCTCCTGACAACAGAAGGAAAGGGGAAAAATCTGACCTGTGTTTTGATTCCAGGAACCTCTCAAAATATCGTTCCCATGTTATTTCCGCTGCCTCAGGTGACCACTGCTATTATTGAACACTCAGAACGCTGGCAGCTGAGATCTGTTTTTAAATTCTAACACATTGAACTGTGTGTGGTTCCTATGAATGTTTTTATTTAGTAGATTTGAGGGTAGAGACTAATTTCTTTTGTTTTTCTTGGAAATGTGCAGATTTATTTTTGTTCTACAGTTCCAAGGTGGAAGCTGTTAAATCTGCTAAACAAGTGCTGGGAAACACAGCCTAAAGGCTGGATGCAGTTGAATAACTTGGAGAAAAGGCTTTTGGTCTAATTTCAGGATGAAAGATTAGAACATTGACTCTGAGTTGCTGTTCTCAAAATGCCCCCACAGCGGTGGCATTTAAACAACAACAAAAGTGCTATTCTTTGTTTGATTGTCTTCTCTTTAGTAAAATAGGTAAATGAACATGCAAGAAGAATATACACGCCCTCTTCTTCCCTCCATAGGTCTCAATAAAGTAGTTTTAATTTTTAAAATGTTTGTGGTGGCAACAATATACAATAAAAATGTTCCATTTGAATGACTTTCATGTGTACAAATCATGTGTACATATTCAGACATCTGCCCAGCTAGCTCAGTTGGCAGAGCAGGAGACTCTTAATTACATTCAGAATATTGTGCCACTATTGGCACCATGCATTAACCAAAAATTTTCTGTCGCCCCAAACAGAAACTGTATCCATTAAGCACCGAGTCCGCATTTCAGTTTCCTGGTTGCTGAAGCAAATACCATGCACTGGGTTGACTTAAAGAACGGGAACTTATTTTTGAAGCTAGAAGTCCAAAATTAAGCCATGATCAAGGCAGTGCTTTCTCCTAGAAGGTTATTGTGTTCTGGGCTGGCCTTTGGCAGTCTTTTGTCCTTGACTTTTCTGTCACGTGGCATTGTCCACTGGCTTCTTCCTTGTCTTCCAGGTTCCATTGAAGTACAGGTTCTGGCTGCTGTCTTTTTCTTGCTGTGGCCTTCTCTATAAGGCCTTCAGTGTCGGGTTCAAGGCCCATCCTGAGTCAGCTGGGCCAACTAAAGTAACTCATCAAAAGGTCCTCTCTACAGTGAGTCCACACACACAGGATTAAGTTTGAATTCATGTTTTTCTCGGGTACCTAGCTCCAAACTACCACACTCCCTGTTCCTACCCTGCTCGCCCACCTGGCCCATCCCCTGGTAATCTGTAATGTACTTTCTGTCTATGAATTTGCTTATTCTAGGTATTTCATATACATAAAATACAAATACAAGATGTGTCCTTTTGTGTCTGGCTTCTGTCACTCAGCATGATGTATTAAGGGTTCATCCGTGTTGTAGTATTTATCAAAAGTCTTTCCTTTTTATGGCTAAATAATGCTCCACTGTATGTTTATACCACATTTTGTTTATCCACTCATCTGTTGATGAACACTTAATTGAAAAACTTTGTCCTTATGCAAAAAGAAAAGGTGACTACCACCTTCTGTCATCGTTTCCTATATCACCTTATGTCTAGATGCCTTTCAACTACCTGGACATATGTGCCATAAAAGGTCCATTTGCTATTAGGATGGTAACCCCTCAAGAAGGCAGACTTTGAAACAAGGGTTGGCCTATTTCTATTGCTTATCCTGGGAGCAAGTCCAGAAAAGCTGGATCTAGACCACAACAATATAGAACACTATGGATAGACACTCAAGTTAACAAATGGAGCCACTTTTATTTGGTTCTTTCCAAAATTGTCTGCACTATTGGGTATACTCCAAGACACAGAAATCAGCACAAGTGGTGAGAACTTTTCCTCTTGGGATAAAGAGCCCAGGTTTTCTGATTTGGAAATACCAGTAAGACTCATCAATTCATGATAACAACCCGATAAAGATAGGAAAGATAAAATGTGCCTCATATATATATCTAAAAAAGTTATTCATTGAATTTTTTTAGCATTAAATGGTACATTAAAGACTCATTGAAAGGTAACAATAGAAAGAAACTTTGTCACATCTTTATTTATTAGCTTTGTAAATCTGACTTTCCTATACTGAATTTGTTTGAAAATAGGCAGAACAACCACAATGACAAGAACTCAGCAACCTGACTTAAATTATATTACACCCTACTGCATTTAGGTAAAAATCTGTTTCTGAAAAAAAAAAATACTCTTGTAAATATATTGGGGACAGGTACAAACTAAATTTTATGTACCAAATTTTACTTTTCTTTCTTTAAAAAACAGATTTTGTGTTGGTTATAAATTATCTGTGAGTCATGGTATCTTACAAGATGAAGGGGTGGGGGAAACTGTAATGTATGCATACTACCTGCTGTCTCTATACACAGAACTTTCCACATGTATGTGTATACTCAACACATACATTCCTATTTTTTAATCCATTTTGGGTTTGCTTATTTTTTTCCACCTTGCTCCTTGCTTTAGATAAGGATTTAAGGCAGCTTATATATACCATTTATATATCAGAAAAATAGATTATAATATGTGTACATCCTTAAAAGAAAATGTGTTTGGAAATAATCTAACTTTAAAAAGGTTGCAAGAATATGAATAATACAAATTCACTGATTCATTCCCCCTCCCCCACTTTTATATTTGTATTCTCTTTCACTCTTTCTCTTTTTTAGCAAAAGCAAAAAAGAACTGCTTTAATTGAAAACTTCAAAGTGTACAAATAGTCTTTTTAATTTCAATTTCATTGTTTAAATTCTGTTTGTTCCCTATTTTGGTTGCACAAGACTTCTAATACCTGCTTTTTAAAATTCCCTTCCTGGCTTTGCTTGAGTGTTATCCTAAAAAACTACCAGAAAATAGTTTTGAAACTATTTTGAAATTTTAATAATCCGTTTTTCAGAAACAAAATGAGAAAAAATGGAACCATGTTCCTGCCAAATAGCTAGCACATTATGAGGTTGCTGGAGATGTCACCGTATCTTTGTGCTGTGGTCTTTCCATTTGTAAGAAAGAAATGAGAGCATCTTCTACTTTCCTCTAGCTGATTAAGAAGTTATGAGAAATTGAACTCTATTCTTTCTGGTGAAGAGAGAAGGAAGAGTTGTGTGTTACCATTTATCTCTATAGGAGGAACTTCACAAATATCTAAATTATATACATTAGGAATTAATAGAGACTTTCAAATCGTATTAAAGCTTCCTGTGGTATGTGCCATTTGTTCATATATGTATGTGGATATGTGTATGTGATGGATATGGATACATTCACATACATATATATATATATACACACAACCCTATAATAATTTTTTTCCCAAAGCAGTAGAGAGTAAGTTGCATAATCATGGCCCTTTATCTCTAAATATTTTTGTGTGTATTTCCTAAGAATAAGGATATTCTCTTATCAACATATAGTTAACAACTTCAGTAAATTCAACATTTATAATTTTGTCTAATATACCATTGGTATTCCAGTTTTGTCAATTGACACAGTAAAGTCCTTTTTTTTTTTTTTAAAGATTTATTTTTTTCTCTCCCCTTCCCCCTGCCCCAGTTGTCTATTCTCTGTGTCCATTTGCTAGGTGTTCTTCTTTTTGTCGGCTTCTGTCGTCAGTGGCACAGGAATCTGTGTCTCTTTTTGTTGCATCATCTTGCTGCGTCAGCTCTCGGTGTGTGCAGTGCCATTCTTGGTCAGGATGCACTTTCTTTCACCCCGGGCGGCTCTCCTTATGGGGCACACTCCTTGTGCGTGGGGCTCCCTTATGTGGGGGACACCCCTGCGTGGCATGGCACTCCTTGAGCACATCAGCCCTGTGCATGGGCCAGCTCCACATGGGTCAAGGAGGCCCGGGGTTTGAACCGTGGACCTCCCATGTTGCCCTATCCACGGGGCCAAGTCCATTTCCCAGTAAAGTCCTTTTTAACACTTTTTCCTCCACTAAAGGATCCAAATCTATAATCAAGTACTATATTTAGTAGTCATGTCTCGTTTGTTACCTTTAACATGAAACTGTTCTTCAAACTTTTGTCTTTTATGACATAACATTTTTAAAGAAACCAACCTCCTCCCCCACCTCCCACCCCCACCTTTTTGTAGTAGAAGTTCCTCATTTGGGGTTTGTCTGACGTGTCATTGTAATTAGATTCAGGTTGTGCCTTCTTGTCTGAAATATTGCACAAGTGATACTTTCTTAGGGTAGTACATTAGTGGCAGACAATGTCCATTCACCTCTCATTAGTTAGTAATGATCCTCCAGTCAGAGCTTGTCCAATTTCTCCATTCTGTAAGCTGTGATTTTTTTTTCTTAGAAAAATTTTTTTCCTTACAAAGTAATTTTTCCCTTGAAACTCGTAAGTAATCTGTGGGGTGACACTTTAAAATCACACACATATCCTAGCCTTCATTAAAACTTCCCACTTCCAATAGATTTAATGTCCTTTGATGATTTTTGTGTTATTTTTTATAGTAACTACACTTCCTTATAATAAATTCAAGATTACACAGCATATCTATACATAAATACTGGTATAAGTCTTAACCAGTAGCATAAAATACAGAATTCTCATATCCACCCTATCATTAACACCTTGCATTGGTTCATTTGTTACAATTCATGAAAGAACGTTTTTATAATAATTGTACTGTTAACTGTAGTCCATCGTTTACAATTGGGATCATTGTGTTGTACAATTCTATGTGGTTTATTTTTTTTTTTCTAGTAACATATACAACCTAAAATTTCCCCTTTTAACCACATTCAAATATCTAATTCAATGCTGTTATTATGTTCACAGCGTTGTGCCACCATCACCATCATCCATGACCAAAACTTTGTGATAAACTCTCACAGGGTTGTTTTGAGGGTTGAATGAGTTAATAATCATTAGTTAGCATTTAGTATGCTGTCAGTTCTTGTTAGTTATTATGATTGTTACTATTTTTCCACTAAAGCCAAAAACTGCTAAAAGATAATAAATGGATGGCTCTCTTTTATCTACGTTTCCAAATATCTTTCCAACATAAGCAAATACCAACATGAAGTTCAGATACCGTAAGACTTGTGATTCACTGATTCTGAAAATATTTGAGTTGGAGGAGAGACTGCACTCAATTTTGCTTGCTGAATAGGCTTTCCATATTTAAATTAATTTTTTTAATCTTATAAAAAATAGTATGGATCAAAATGAAATGATTAAAAGGTTGACTGTTAAGTTTAGGATTACTGTTTTCTTTGGACATAGTTCATCTGGCAAATACAACATTTTTCCTAGGGGAAACTAATAGTTAAGTTGAAAGGAGGTTCAGATAACTTTAGAGTCTTTTAATTGAAAAGCCATTTTGTTAGAAACCAAGCTGTTTTGTTTTTTTTGTTTGCTTTTCTGGTTTTAACAAAGCTGTTTTGATCAACTTTAGCTGCCCAGCAGTCATCACACAGGATGGCATATCCATAATTCACCTCTATTATTTGTTCCTGCTCTTAGTCTCCTTGTCTTCTTAGACATCTAGTAAGTTCATCCTGTAAAGTAGTATTAATCAGGCAGGATTTTTATTTCTTTTTATTTACTTTTTTATTGAGGTATAACTTAGGACTCTAAAAGTCTCAAAAAATAGTTACAAAATAATTACATATATCTAACTCTGTATCTAGACATAGAGATAGATGTCTGTGTAACCACTACTCAGGTGAAGAAATGAAACATTTCCAGTCTCTCAAAAGATTTCCTCATGCTTCTTCCTAGTAATCATTTTTCCATCTAAGTCACCATAGATCAGTTTTACCTTTTCTTGAACTTCATATAAATTGAACCATTGAGCTGATGTCTTTCTTCCAATATTATGTCTGTGAGCCTCAACCACGTTGCAGCATGTAATAGGAGTTCCTTCTTCATATTATATAGCATCCCTTTGTGGGAGTATATCAGAAATTATTGATTCATTGAATGTTGATGGACATTAGGGTTGTTTCTACTTTTTAACTAATGCAAATATAAAATGTGAACATTCTCACGTGTCTTTTGCTGAACATATAAACACTTCATTCTTTTGGGCAAATATCATGAGTGGAATTGCTACATCATAGGATATGCACATATTTAGCTTCAGTAGCTTTAGTTTTCCAAAGTTATTTTATCACTGCATTTCCACCAGCTGTGTATCAGAATTCCAGTTGCTCTATATTCTCTGCGGTACTTAGTAGTGTCCGTCTTTAATTTTTAGGTATTTGAGTGGGTATGGAGTGGTATTTTGTTGAGGTTTTAATTTGCATTTCCCTGAGGACTAATTCAGCCAGGGATTTATTTTTTTGTTGTTGCTTTTTGATTTGTTTTATCTATCTATCTATCTATCTATCTATCTATCTATCTATCTATCTATCTATCTAATTTTAGGAGGTACTGGAGATTCTGGAGATTGAACCCGGTCCTCGTACATGTGAAGCTGACCCTCAGCCACTGAGCTACACCGCTCCACTGATTTGTTTTATTTTATCACACATTTTCAAGCTGCTGCCTTGAGATTTTGATTCATCCAGTTTCCTGAGGTGGTGCCCAGGCACCTAGATTTCTAATAAGCTCCACAAGTGATTCTGTTGTCACATTACCTCTAATTAAAAATCATTTGTGGGAACTTCCTAAGGGTTTATTTTAAAGTCTCTATGAATGTTTTCATAATCCAGTAAAGAGTCATGACAATAAGAATATAAAAATTTTCTATTTGAAACACGTTAAACAGATGGAGCTATGATTAAGGAACTTCAATATTTGATTAAATAGAGAAAACTACAGTCTACTTCACTGAAAATCACAACTATTGCTCTTTCTTGATTTTATCCACTCATTAGATTTACCTTTATAAAATGTTCTTCCATAAAAAATGATGTGTTCAAAAGGGAGAAGATGGTTATTTTAGCATCACAGATAACTCTGTACTCTCTTAGTTATTTGGTAATTTAATTAGACAGTATCTATTTAAAATGCTGCTTTTTATGGAAAGACTATTCTACAACAGATAGGTTAATCAGTAATCAATAGAAACAGTAACCTTGATTCCTTTACTTTTAATTGTGTACATAAATTTAAAAATTTTGCAATAGAAATCATAGAAAAATATTCTTTCAGCAGAAATAGCCCATCTTCAAAGAATCTCATCCGTTCTGGCAAGATCATGGGCAACACCTTGTGCTCAGATACAGGAACTCAGTGGTTATAAAATCAGAGAACCTTTCACATGAATTCTGAAGTATACCTTACCAACAAGAAAGAATAGAATTGCTTCCTGGGCTTGAGTTCTTGTGCCATTTTGTTGAAACAAAGTAGTTAATTTTTACTATTTAGCAGCATTATCTAAGTATTCTAGCTTCTATGAGAACACTAAACCAGGGGGTTTGATTCCAAACAGGATAAAACTGTGTCATGGGCTGGGTGTTATATGGGCCAGGTTATTATTTGTGGATCTCCTCACATGATAATCAGTTTCTCTTCACTGAACACTTGTTAAGTCTCTCCTTGGCAGTACTTAACTAACTTTCTAAGTAAATTTCAATTAAGATTTGCTCCAGCAGCTTATTAGGCCTTTAATGGATGTTATTTATATTCTTCTTGTCTTCTGAATTAAGAGACGGGAAATAATTTTACACACATAAGCAAACCCTGAACCAATATTTGATTCTTAGAAACTTGATACCAGTATTACTTAGAAAGAGCTGTGAGTTAGAAACCCAAGGAAAGTAGAAAACAAATTGGTCTGCTTGGCTGCTTGTAGCATAGAACAGACGTAGATCACTTTTTAAGAGGAAGAAATAGATACTTTCTTCAGACCAGTTATTTAACTTTGGGCAGAAGTTTTATATTAGAGAATATTTTCACACACTACAATGCTTATATTAAAATATACAAAGCCGAGGGGAGCAGATGTGGCTCAGGCAATTGAGGACTTGCTTCCAACATGGAAGGTCCCGCGTCTGGTTCCCTGTGCCTCCTAAAAACAAAAACAAACACAAGCAAACAAAAAGCACAAGGGAGCCAATGTGGCTCAGCGGTAGAGCACCGGATTCCTACTTATGATGTCTCGGGTTCAATCCCTGGCCTGGTACCTCAATCAATCAATCAATCAGTCATAAACGTACACACCACACAGACACACACATACACAGACCTAAGAGTATAGTCAGATTAACATGGATAAAAGAATCCTAAATGCTTAAACTTTGAATGTAGTCTATTTTCTGAGCGTTTCCCCCCTTCCCTTTTAAAGTCCTTTTGTGCTAGTGTTGTTTGGAATGGCTTTTTTTTCATAAGCTTGCTGGTGAACATAATGGAAGTTTTTTCTCTAATTCTTGCATCCTGGAAGTAAATATAAGTCTTGGTCAGAATTTAACGTTGAACTGGGTTATACAGTTTTACCATGCCTCTATTGTATAGAGAAGAAGTATGTAAAATAACTTGTCTAACAGCCTATAGGATACATTAACTGCTGATCCCTCTGCTCTCAGTGTTTTATATTTATATATATATAAAGTTCTTTTGAAAGGTAAATATTTTATAATTCTCTTAAATTTAACGGTTCCCAAAGATTTTCCCAGAGTCACTGATTTATTGGTGGCATTTTAAGTTCCCCTAAATAAATCTCCATATATTTGCAACAGAATCAAAAGATTGAAACATTTCAAAGAGTACATTATACACACAATTTATAATCAAAGTCTATTAAACATGACACCAAGTATTTATGAGTATTTAGTGAAATTATGGCATTAGTTACATAAATATGCAAAAATCCACTTTCTGTACTCACCTTCCATAGATAAGAAAGAAAAAATTAACTCCTGGAAATGGCATTAAATTTTGTTAAATGAGAGTATATGATGACTTGAAAGTTCATGGAACAGTATCCTAAAAATGATTAAAAAAAAAAAAGATAGAAATTAACTCAGCTTATGTATACTCAGGCCAGATTCTCTAACTGAAAGTTTTCAAACTTAATTAGTATTTAGTAGGGCTCACAGATTCCCCGAGGTGCACATTCCAAACTGCACATGTCAGTGAATGGTTCTTGCAGATTAAGTGGTAAAATCTCATAACATCCTGACACAGTAAGTGCTCAGTGAGTTTCTGCTGAGTGAATGAGACATTTAATGAGCATCTACTACAATTAAGGCACAGTGAGACATAGTAGTTATGAGCCTTTTCAGTTTGTTTCTGTGACCCATTATTAGAGATAACCTGTTTTATTCAGCCATACTAATGTGTTATTCAAGCTTTACAGTTAAGACATGAGCTTCTAAGCCTAAGAGGAAGAGAAATAAAATGAGCTAAATAAAATTTGCTGTCGTACATATGTGAATGTTAATTCATTGCATACTGTCCAGAGAAGACAGCTGACAATTAGCCCCTCCCTGGTGAAATAACGGCAAAAAGACTTCCATTTGATTTTTTTAAAAATTTTTTTAAAATATTTATTTATTTAATTTCCCCCCTTCCCCGGTTGTCTGTTCTGGGTGTTTATTTGCTGCATCTTGTTTCTTTGTCCGTTTCTGCAGTCGTCAGCAGCACGGGAAGTGTGGGCAGCGCCATTCCTGAGCAGGCTGCACTTTCTTTTCTCACTGGGCGGCTCTCCTTATGGGGCGCACTCTTTGCGTGTGGGGCTCCCCTACGCGGGGGATACCCCTGCGTGGCACGCACTCCTTGCGCGCATCAGTACTGCGCATGGACCAGCTCCACACGGGTCAAGGAGGCCCAGGGTTTGAACCGCGAACCTCCCATGTGGTAGACGGACGCCCTAACCACTGGGCCAAGTCCGCTTCCCTCCATTTGATTTTATTTGTAAAAATATATTAACTCCTTATTACTTTTAATGTCTTTTATGTAATATTTTGTTGTGAAACTGTTTCAACCCAGCCTTTTCTGTTATAACATGAACAAACAAATTGGTTCATTCACGTGTGAGCATTTAGTTTTTCTGGATTATTTATAGCCTTGAATTCCTAATGAGACTATTAGAGCAGTTTTTTTCTGGGCTTTTAAAATTATACTTGGTTACATCAATTATTACAGTGGGATTTTATTTTGGGCTTTCAACTTGTTTTCAACTTCTTTCTATACAATTTCGCTATATGTCTTCTTAGAACATAGTAGTGCTTAATAATTACTGCCAACCCCCTTTTAATGAAAGTAATACAGAAATCCACTAAAGGGCAAAAGTGGCTATGAGCTAAAGAAAGAGTTGATGTTTAAAAAGAGCTCTTTGCTTGAAGATGAGTAGATTTTATTTTCACCACTCCTGGAATTAGAAATATTCCTGTCTAAGGAATTCTCTGCTGAGAGTTAAAAAAAAAAAAAAAAACCGAATGGCAAAGAAACATAAGATAAAGAGCTGACCCTAGTATCCAAAGCACCAGGGGACTGTAGAGGCCTTGTTATAAAATTGGTCTCCTTGGAAGGGCTGGCACTTCTATTTATTATCATAGAAAAAAAAATATGTCTTCCCTGTAACTTCAAACCAAACAGGGCAGCGTTAGAGCCCCTAAAATGGAGCAAGAACACTACTCTTCAGATTTCTTTGACAAGAATTATTTCCTGCATAAATGTTACCACTTAGGTAGTGTTTGTTTTAACTGACATTGTCATGGTTTATTCTGTTTGTGTGTGTTTAAACAATTTGTCTGCAGATTCTCAGGTACATTTGTTGGAAAAAAAAGTTCTTCAAATGTGAGACAGTGATTATTAAACCTTTGTGCTTGCAGATGCTGTGAAGCCACCTGGTAACTCCTCACAAGCACCAGCTGATTTACCATTAGCTATAACTACAGCCCCACCATCCACCCAGGTGGATTCTTCCTCTGCTACTCTACCTCTTCCATATCAGCTAATTAACCTTCCAACACACCTGGAAACTCTTGCCATCCAGGAGGATCCTCAAGACTACCTCTTGCTAATCAACTGTCAAAGCAAGAAGCCTGAACCCATGAGGTAAATTGCACATGTGTGTGATATGTGTGTGTGTGTGTTTTACTCTTAAGCCATTTATGTAGACTTATATTTCAGGTTTGTTTCCTCCAGTGATGATTTCTGATATTCAAGAGTTTATTGAAAAAGCAATTTCAATCACCTTTGGAAAATTACGGTTATATCTACAAGGCTCATTTGGAAATCTTTGTTTACTATTTCATAGTCTTTGTTACAGACTCACAGTATTACTTGCTTAACAGATTTCACTGACTTATAAATGGTGATCTTGCTCCATTTCTTATGTGATTGTAAACCAGCCAAGGGTCATCTTTTGTTTCTGAAGAAGGAGAGGAATACCTGCTACTAGAAGACTTTGAGAGCAAAGCGATTTCATTGCAGTGAGTGTGTCATGGTTGTTTTGGATCTGTGTGAGAAATTAATCATACAGGTAAAGTCCCATTATAGCAAATTCTAGGGAATATACAAATGGGATTGTGATGAAATTTGAAGATATTAAATATATTTCTAAACATTCTTTCCAGTCTTCATATTCAGCGATAATAGAGCTTTCCCCAAACCTTGATTTTACAAATTATTGAGTAGAAAAAAATGTGTGGAGTTCAGTATTTTGACAGAAGGTGTTATAAAGCCTTTCCCAAGTCCTTGGTTTCTGTGTCATCCATCTCTGCCCCTGCACCCCTCCTCTTCTGAACTATAAGGTATTTTAATTTGATCTTTGTTGTCATTTGATATTGAGTATGTTGCTGAGGTGACAGAGGGAGTTGGAGGACTGTTGTTTTATTGTTTTAAAAGGGAGCAGGAAAATGGTGATTAGGAAGCCTGTCTTCCTACACAGCTATGTGACAATTAGCAAAATCACTGGTCCACTGGATATATTTATTATCTTAATTTACAGAATTAAAAGTGGGGGTGAATTCATAATAGATATGGAAGATTTTTTAACAGAGTTCTAAGATATAAAAACATAATTATTTTTATAACAAAAAAGATTTGTTGACCTTTTCTCTTATAGCAAGTGATTGTTAACATAAGCCAGGATCAGAGAGAGCACTTGTTAATAAAAATTTTTTAATAGAATTTGTTAAGATCCACAAGATGGTTTCTGTAAACCATTGTCTAAGATTATAGAAATAGCTCACAAATATTCCAAAGATGGGTTTCTTTATAATTTTTATAATGGGATTTTACCTGTAAGAACAACAAAAGTTATAAATCAACATTACTTAATATCAAATTCTAATTTGATTTTGCTTGTTTGCTGTGAGTATTTAAAATTACATACTTGCAACTTTGTCTGTACTACTAATTAAGATTTTATTTTATAGAGATTCACAGTTACTTTTCAATTTTAAAAGCCAACAGCTAAGTGAAATTTTTCAGTACATTTTCATTTTAAATGGTGCCTTTCAGTGATCTCACTGGTACCACAGTTTTTCGGTGGTAGTAGAAATTATGCTCAAAACTATTGCAAAAGTGACATTTGAATTACAAATATTTATAAAGTACCCACTGTGTGCCCACTTTTGTGGTAGGTACTACAGAGGTACAAACTGTTTAAGATTAAGTACCTCATGTACAATCACCTTCATAGTGTACAGGTAATGCTTGTTAAGAAGTCAAAGCATACACACATTAAGTATTTATAGGCTAAGATAATATACAAAAATTGCCTTGGCAAAGCTTGCAGATTCAGCCAAGACATGAATGTGCTCCTCAAGGAAACCTCCCCCAAACTCTCAGGTTGTATTAAATTTGTTTCTTTGGGTTTCCATGGCATCCTAGTTGTGCCTCCATCTCTCTGTTTTATCACAGCATTGGAAATAGCTTGATATTTTTATGTATTCTCCACTAAACTATAAGCTAGTCAAGGGCAGGGAGGGAACTTTATTATTCTTCGTACCCCTAAATGCTTTTCACTCACATGTTTAAACTAAATGTAGTACAAATGTTAGGATATGTTTAGGGGCATTAACATTCTAAGAAGAAAAAGTGCAAGGGTTTTTAAAAAGGAAGTGATATAACGAGAAGCTTCAGAAGTGGAGTAAGATTTGAACTACCCATGGTTGATAGGAGAAGAGGAAACTGATAAAAAAATTGTGCAAAAATGAAATGAGCAAAAGGAGAGGTGAGAATGATAGTGTGTGTGTGTGTATGTGTGTTGGGTTTTAAAGAGGAGACCCTGCCTGGAGTAAAGGGTTTGATTTGGGGACTAGTAGGACAGGAGATAGTGCACACGGAATGGAGCCAGGTTATTGGTAGTCTCAAAGCCTGGTGGAGTAGTTTGTAGCTTTCATAGTGTTCCACAGCCTGTAGGAAACTTTTTTAGGTTTTTCTCTGAGTAAGTAAAAACTGTGTTTTGAAAATATTGATCTTACAGGAGAGTAGAAGTCTTGGACCCATGGATAGATTGGAAAGAAGTCCAGTTAGGAGGGTTCATTAATGTAGATCTCGCCAGAGATGCCAGCCAGAACTTGGGGTGGTGAGAGTGGGCATAGAGCAGGGGAAGAGAAACTTGGGCAGAAAGAAGGACTTTGTGCCTGAGTGACGGTGGGGATGAAAGAGAAGGAATCAAAGCTGCCCGAGTTTTGAGCCTAGGAATCTGGATAAAGACATTTCATGCAAGTCAGGAAGAACTATCAATTGAGAAGTAAATTGAATTGGGTTTGGGACACACTAAAGGTGATAGAGAGATAATTAAGTTGAAATATCTTTTGAGCAATTAAAAAATATGGGACTCATAGTTTGGTGAGAAGATGGGTATTGTCAGAAATCAGGGGTGGGGAATGGATTTGGCTCAATGGATAGAGCGTCCAACTACCACATGGGAGTTACAGAGTTCAAACCCAGGGCCTCCTGACTCGTGTGGTGAGCTGGCCCACGCAGCGCAGGGAGTGCCCTGCCAGGCAGGGGTGTCCCCCGCGCAAGGAGTGTGCCCACAGGTGGTTTAAAGATTTATTTTTTTATTTATTTCTCTTTCCTTCCCCCTCCCCCAGTTGTCTGCTGTCTGTGTCCATTCGCTGTGTGTTAATCTGTGTTTCTTTTTGTTGTGTCAGCTCTCCGTGTGTGCGGCACCATTCCTGGGCAGGCTGCACTTTCTTTCTCGTTGGGCGGCTCTCCTTACGGAGCACACTCCTTGCATGTGGGATCAAGGAGGCCCGGGATTTGAACCGCAGACCTCCCTATCTGTTGAGCCAAGTCTGCTTCCCCCACAGGTGGTTTAAAGAGCAGTCAGTCAGCTTTATGAACTGTCTGGCCACTGAGTTTTTGCATGCTCTTCACAGGAAAAGCTATTTCTTGTGTCTATGCCTTAATCCTTTACCTTTCTCAGAGGTTTGTGCCTATCTAACTCCAGTACTAAAGGGATTGTGGTTTTATGTGTGGATTTAATAGGTGGAGTTGGAGGTACACCTTAATTCAGGTACAGGACATGAATTAAAGCAAATGCTTTTGGTGGTTTTGTGGTGGCATTTTTTTGTCTGGTTTATAATCGTACAAAATTAAAGAATGTGCTTTAAATCTTATGGGTCACACAAAAAAATCCAATGAAAAGAACCATGCATTTTGATTGCTAAGCTATAAATATATTTATTAAAATAGATCATAAGTCTTTATCATATTAACATCTTTTTCTGTCGTTAATAATATTTATTTAGAACACATGCTGATTCTGCAAAATCCACCTCTTCTGAAACAGACTGCAATGATAACGTCCCTTCTCATAAAAATCCTGTTTCCTCCCTGAGCAAACAAGGAGTGAATGGCTTTTTTCAGCAGCAAATGATGTATGACTCTCCACCATCACGTGCTGCATCTATTTCTGTAGACGCCAACCTGTATAACCTGCCCAGAAGTTACTCTCACGATGTTTTACCGAAAGTATCGCCATCGAATACTGAAGCAGATGGAGAACTCTATGTTTTTAATACCCCATCTGGCACATCGAGTGTAGAGACTCAAGTGAGGCATGTGTCTATTAGTTACGACATTCCTCCAATACCTGGTAATACTTACCAGGTTCCACGAACATTTCCAGAAGGAACCTTGGGACAGACGTCAAAGCTAGAGACTATTCCAGATATTCCTCCACCTCGGCCACCGAAACCACATCCAGCTCATGACCGATCTCCTGTGGAAACGTGTAGTATCAAACGCACGTCCTCAGACACTGACAGTAGTTACTGTATACCTACAGCAGGAATCCCTCCATCGCGTAGCAATACCATTTCCACTGTGGATCTGAACAAATTGCGAAAAGGTCAGCTCTCGTTGGCTCCCATTGTAGCAGAGATTAATGATAGAAGATGTTTATGTGACTATTTGTTCTTTTAAGCAAGCTGTGCTGTTAAATGGCAGTCTTTTTTTTTCTCCAGCTATGCAGTTACCCACTCATATAGCCAAGATAACAGAGTTTCAGTAGATCTGTGGAAGGATCTGTGTGCGTATGAGCCTGTTTGCATGCTCTGCTGGAAGGGAGAAAACGTTGGGGTTTTTCATCCCTGAAGAAGTCTGGCCCTGGCAATGCCTTCCTGCCTCAGGAAGTGTGCACTCCTCTCTCCCGCTTTCTCTATATCCTGGGTGGGTAGACCCCTTTTGGGGCAGAGGAACAGGAAATAAGCCAGCCACAAAGCATCTCCGAGTCATATTCTTTCCTGTATTTTTGTGCCATTATGGCTGCTTCTCTGTCACATCTGCTGGGCTCCGTTTCCTTCCTTCCTATAAAAGCAACTTCTACGTTGTGTCTAACAGGTGATGTTTGGTTCCAACCAAGCTATTATGCCTTTCGTTTGAGTTTACGATTTGTTTTTTGTTGTTGTTTTTGAGTGCACTGAATCTTCTCTATCCTTATCCCTAGCCACTTTCTTGTTGCTAGTTGAATATACTTTTCCTCTACCATCTCCTAGAGCTTGCCACCAAAAGTTACATGCCTTGAGAAGAGAAAAGTGGATCTGGGTTATTCTCGGAGATTCTTAACTTCCTAAAAATAGAAAGCTTAAGTTTTAAATGCACATACCCTAAAAAACTATGTGCTAAATTTCCTGTGTACTCTGGTAGAGTTATACAGCTATATTAAGGAAATAGAAGTTTAATGAATCATGACTAGTACTTAAAACAGTATTTAACCATTTAGTAACAGTTTCTAAATTCCTTCGTGAAGCAAGTGAAAAACATGGTTAAGAGTAAGATCTAAGTTAGTCCCAGAGTGGTGCAAAAGATGAGAAAGTATTAAGAGAAGAATTTCTCTTCTGCCTCTTCAGATATCCCCATCACATTCTAGGCTTAGACATTCACTCAATGTCATAATTACATATTGGTGTTGATAGCATATGAGTTTTCTGCATTTTTAGTGTTTTAATTTACCAATTCAAGATGTTGTTATTCCCTGAGCATCTTTTTAAAATTCTATGTATGTGCACACTTGTTTATGCATGTGTGTGTATATGTGTGGATAGAGAGAGAGAAAACAGGTCAATACTGATTACTCCAAGAACTGGTAAAGATGGGAAGAAATGTTGATAGTTTGTTCTTTGTTTTAGATACTAGTTCTCAAGACTTCTACGATATTCCACGAACATTTCCAAGTGACAGATCTAGTTCACTTGAAGGCTTCCATAACCACTTTGTAAGTATAATTGCCCTTGGCATCATCGAGTGTATTTCATTGTCAAAACCTTCACACTTACTGCTTTGAGACTAAACAAGATCACGGAATAACAGTACCTTCATTTCTGTATGAATAAGTTTGACTTACAGTTGTGTTTCCACATTTGACAATGCTTTTTATTAAAAAATTTGTGTGTGTGTGTTTTAGAAAATCAAAAATGTGTTCACAGTGGGAAGTGTGTCAAATGAAGAACTGGATGAAAATTATGTCCCCATGAATCCCAACTCTCCACCACGACAACATTCCAGCAGTTTTACAGAACGAATCCAGGAAGAAAATTATGTGCCAATGACACCAGGGACATTTGACTTTTCTTCATTTGGGATGCAAGTTCCCCCTCCTGCTCATATGGGCTTCAGGTCCAGCCCAAAGACCCCTCCCCGAAGGCCCGTTCCCGTTGCAGACTGTGAACCACCGCCCGTGGACAGGAACCTCAAGCCAGACAGAAAAGGTAAAAAGGGCAATGGCATAGTGAAAACAGCATTGATATTAGAAATTCTGAAGTCTTTCATATTACTTAGCCATCAGTGTATTTGAGTAAAACTGTGCTTTGATTTATAGATTAATAATTATATTATAGTTGATGCCCAGGTGAGATTTATGCGTTTCTTAGCTCTTGAGCAGAGGTTACAAACTAAGTTGCCCACATGGATCAGCTGGCAGCAGGAGACAGGAGAAACTGAAACACATTGCCCCATCTGAGTGGAGTGACTGCTACTCGACTCTAGTTCTTTGTTGACTTGTGAAAACAAGGGCTGGTACAGGCAGATCTTCTAGTGTTTCAAGAGAAGCCAGAAATACAGATTTGTATATGCGTTATCGCTTAGTTTTTAAGTTCTGTCCACTAATGTAATTTTTTAAAAAGTGTTATAGACTAAACCAAATACTTCTGCAAGCTAGACATAACCTTCAGCTGTTTTTTTGTAACCTCTTCTCCAGAGTCCACAGTACCACATCAGACTTAAAATGACCAACGTACTTGGTATAATTCTTTAAGAGTATGAGGTTGCCTTTATAATCTTTCCATTCTGTCAGTGTAACAAGTTCTTAAAAATTATTCTGCCTGTGCTGTGGCATAAATAAGCATGTCTGGTCTATTCTTTCATACTGGCCTTCTTAAGTAACATTAAACTCTAAACTGGCATGGTTTATTAAGAACTCAGTGTGAAAGAAACTTTTCAGCCAAACTGGTAATATCTACCCATGTTTTTAAAAATTTGGATTTGAGTGGTTAAACCACACACTCCTTGTTATGTTGCAACCTGCTATTGGTATGACTTTAACTTGAGAATCAAATAAGTTAGCAAATGGGCTCTGTGATGAGTGGCTCAATTTCTGACTTAGCACAGGGGATTTCAGCACATTTGAAGCCACAGGTGCTATATGTATGCCTTTTTTTAAAGAACATGTAATCTGTGTGTAAATTTCTCATTAACCTGGGCATAGATCATTAATATTCATTCTAATTGCATTCCAGCTGTGGGGAACAGAGGCTGAGACTCACTCTGAGTATCTTAAGAAAAAGGGTTGGTTTGGTTTGATTTGAAGTAAAGATTCCCTGGGTTAGAGCTAGAAAGTTATCAGAACTAAGGTGGTTCTGGGGGACTGTGTCTGTGCCCTGCTTTCTCTCTGCATTCTGTCTGGCAAGTCTTTGCATCTGCTTTGTTTTCTCACCACCTGCTTGTACATTCTTTCCCTCTTCACTCTTTTTTTCTCTGTAAGCTCTACTTTAAAACCATTTCTGCTTACTCGAGAGCTTAAGCCTGCAGTGAATGCCCCCTTGGCTGTGATTCTGCTTCCGGCTCCTTTTCATGTGCTCTTGGTCTAGCAGCTTCGATTCCTGCTGCTAAGTGCCTCATTCATTATTTACTCACTTCAGATGGTTCAGAGAGGTTTGGCTGGTCTAATTTGTCTTTTCACACTGGGTCACATGATGGATCGTAGGCCAGCCCGTAGTTTGGCTGCCATTGGGTCAGGTCCACCATTGGTCTGGAGAGCTGGGCAGATGGTCATGCATACACTCAAGGCGCCCAGGCAGCAAAACAGTTTCTCTTAGAAGGTATATGCGTGTTACAGGCTTCTTATTTGATTTTTTTCCTTTTGTCTTCATTTGTCTCTAAATCCATTTTAAACATTATTAGTCATTTTCTTTGCATCCAATATGCAAAGGTATGTTTGGATATGTATAGATTTGTAATCAAGTTCATGGATCACTGAAGAATTAAGATACAAGTGGGCATGAACTCCTGGAAATATTGAAATACCTATTTTAGTGCTAAACTGGTGCTTTCCTTATTTTTCTGTAATTGGTATATGTTGTCCACTTTACATTTTAACCCAAGCTTAACTGTTTTATATTTTGAGGTCCTACATAAATGTGGAGGTATTGTAAGTTTCGGTAAGGATATGGAACTCTTAAGACCTACATGCTTTGCTCCTCTCCCTGTTCCATCCTTAGCCTCTGCTGAACACAGTTTGAAAATTCCTGTTATAGGTCATAGTTAATGATCCCATATGGTAAGCATAATACAGAATTAGAGAAGATCCGTATTTATATGTTATAAAAGTTTTAGAATCCTAAAGATATGTTTGTTTCATTTAGTATCATGTAGATCTGAGATAGTCTATGTATTCCATATCACTAGAATTACATTATATATATATATAGTATAATATGGCATGTATACTACTGTGTATCATATATAGCACATGTATGTATATGTATAATTATATCACCTAATTAAAGCATAATGTATTCTAGTTCATGAGAAATTATCTTAGCTTTTTAAACCAACCTTAAATAATCTTACAGTAGAACATAACAGAGTAGATAGTACATAGTTATTTTTGAAGATTGTGTCCAGTCTTTTTAAAAATTAACTCAATTATTGAGAGGCAATCCTTAGCTCATTGACCAGGTTATTTATTTAGTATATTTGCTTAGAAACAAAATGAACAGAGAAAGCATACCCAGAATGAAGTACCCAAGTAATTTTTGGAGAAATAAAGGAGAATAGGTTTAGCAAAACAGTAAAGAGGTTACTAAAATAATAGTAATTTTTTGTTCTTTTTTAGTCTCTTCTACTTTTTTTAAAAAATATAATACAAGAGGAAGCAGGAGAAAATATTTAACATTGGAGAGCAAACTTTTTCATCTGACTATACAAAGTTAAAACTCCTCAAGAAAAATACATTTGAAAACCCTAATTCCAATCTTGTAGCAAAGTTTATTCTTAAAATTATAGATTCTAAAACAAATGTCTTATTTGATCATGAAATTCTTCTCATTCTTAGTACCTTATGAGTCTATTTTAATTTCAAATTTTGTGACATCAAATACATGATTTAATCTATTATTTCCAGTATCTCTTGTGCACCAGAAGTCACATTAAGCAAACATAATTCTATTCAGTAAACCTTAATTAGATTCAAAGTACAATAGAAGTAGTTAAAAGTCCAATATGACCAGTTTCTGTGATCATCTTCTTTGTAAGGGTCTACAGTAAATGTGTGACATTCTGGTCTTGTTTATACCCCCAATTATAGATATCAGCTGCTGTAGTTTGCAGTACAGATGAGTTTTTAGAATACTTTTGAGTAATTGAAGCTGCAGAAATATATAGATGCCCTAAACACACACACACTTAATGTATTATCACAGACCCTTTGCCCATCACCCAACTCTTGGTGACTATATTTTAACCCATTCTATTTCTGTTACCGTAATATCTGTTTCAACACAGTTTTGTTTATTTAAATAAAATAGAAAAACATAATTTGAGCATGTTGTATTAAATATTGGGAAAACATGAGTAATGAGAAATTCAGGTCAAATTATGTTTCAGTTGCTTCAATTAAAACCTTCTACATTTTTAATAGAGTAATTTTTTGGAGTTTGGAACATTTCCATAACATATCTATTGTGGCTTCTCTTAAAGTCAGTCATTAAATGAATCTACCATTCTTATTCTCCAGACTTACCTAGAATCCCCCTTCCCTCCGATTCAGTCTCCTAATATGATGTAGTAGCTGTTTGGACTAAAAATGCTGAATTTGTTTTATTTGTGCATATCCATTCATGCCTTTTTCTGCACTAGTTCTGGCCATTAGTTATTGTGTTGCTCTTAAAAAAAATCAGTGCAAGATTGTTAAGGTGCTTTTGCATATTAGTTTGGTTCAGAAGTCTTTAAGTCTTCATCCTTTCCTTGGTGTAGGGAACAAGGAAATTCCAGGGGAGTTTCCCCAAGTAGGTCTTTTGGGCACAGTCAAATTTGATCTAAATGTTTCATCAAGAGAACTTATTTTAAAGAAGTTTTTTAATTTGTGCTTTATTAAAATGATCTTTATACTATAATAAATGATTGGAGGATGGATGAATGACACCAGTAAATGTAGTTAAGATTTTAATAAACAAGTGTTAAAGAAAGCTTCAAATGAAATTAGGTTCTGGGGTCAGTATTATAGTTTAAATATGGAGTGCCTTTTTACAGCATGCCCTTAACACGCAGCAGGGAGTTCCTAAATTTTCTTGACCTTTAAGTATAATTATGATTACATTATTGTATTCCTCTTTATAGGCAATGAGACTATTAAAACAGCATAATTTGTAAAACTTTTGGAAGAGCAAATAGTGTAGGCTAAGCTAAACCTGAAATAATACGGAAAATAAATTTTCCACTTTGAGTAGAGTTTCTGTAAGTAGTGCCTGTGAAAATAATGCTTGATAACTGTGTAGACTTTGCAGAAAAGGATTGTATCTGCTTATTCAAAACATGACCTCACCTTGCTTGACTGCATTGAATCGTATTAGAAATGACCAACTTTTGAAACAACATTCACTTATTCCCTTTTTCCTCTTAAAGGACAGGCAAAAGTACTCTAAATTTATAGCATTTGTGGGACGAGACACCATCAGCTTTGAGAGAAAGGCAGTTCATTAATATTCATTCAATACATATTTAAGTTCCTACCAGTTATAGGGTATACCTTTTGCCAGGCCTTGAGTCTCCAAAAACAAGAAGGAGAGGTCACTTTTCTGAAGAAGCTATTGGAGGAGGTAAACCAGTAAACACATTATTGCAATTAGTGTGGAAGGGGCTGTGGTTGGGGTAAGCTCTTGGCACTATTAGGAAGACTCCCCTGAGGAAAGTCTGAGAGAGTGAGTGCAATTAAATGATGGTAGAGGAGGGCAGAATGAAAATGGATCTTCTAGTCAGAACAAGCAGGGTACTCAGATTATATAAAAAAGAGAGGAGAGGGGAGTGGTGGGAGGGATGGACAGACAGGGATGATGGCACACATGTACCGGATCCTTAGAGTCTTATAAGCCATGCTGATGATTTTGGACTTTATTCTGAGGGAATAGTCATGCTTTTAGAGAAACAGTATTTTGACGTGCAGATTTTTTATTTTCTGGGGTGAATGTCTAAAGCATGTCAACGCCTTCTCTTTAAAAAGAGCACCCTGCTCTGTGCTGCTCTGCTGCTTATGGTTCCGTGAGTGGTGATGCCGCACTGGGGCTCTTTTTGCATTGAGATTACATGTACCGAAGTACTTGTGCTGTTTGCAAGGCTGTTTTTTTTGACGTATATGGAGGTAATTCCTTGGAATAAAAATCAACTCGCTGTTTTTCTTGGGCTTTGATTTTTGAGACATTGCAAATGTTCTCTGTGAGAACACAAATGGTGTAAGAGATCAAAGCAAGAGAAGGCTTATGGATCATGTGTTGAGAGCTCTTGATTCAAATAACAAACACTCCCTAGTTAATAGTGTTGTTCTTTTTGGTTGTTGTTTTAAAAAGCCACTAAAATAGGTTACAGTGATGTTACAGAATACATAGTAGAAAAACATCACACCAAGAATCCAAAAGTCTAGAATTAACTTCTCTTTCTACCATTAACCGAGACTCGTTTTCATCATGTCCAAGTTCAGTGGCAATGGATTAATCAGTTAACTTCTCTTTGAAGTAGTTTTCTTATTTTAAAATACAAGGTTAGTTTAGACTTGCTTTAAAATTATATAACTAGAATACTCTTCAGTTTTAAAATTCTGTAATTCTGTGATACAGTGAAAGAAGATAAATTCATGAAAGAGATAAAATTATTGCCAAATTTATACCTGGGTTGTTTTATACATGTCATGCCATCAAAGTGCATATTAATTTAAGCTTCTTATAATAATTAGTAGGAACCACCTCACCTTTATACTTTCTGACCTTTTATTGTAAAATGTGTTTAATAAAAATTTATTAAGTGAAAATTGAGATAATTGATAATTGATCATAAAATTATCATAAAGTCAGATAATTGAGAAGCCTGGTTTAAAAAAACATCTAATTAGTAAGTATGCTTACTTTGCTAAATGGAAATTTGATGAGCCCATATCTAGTTTTAGTCTGTCTATAAGTCTTATATTTGAAACTTTTGCCTTAGTCATTTCAAAATAAAATGTAAGCTTTTTTTTTTTATTCTTAAAAGTATTGCTTGATATTTTCAAACAATTAAACTTAAAATAATTATCAAAAGTCTGCTGCTTTTTAAGATTTTTGGTCTGTTTCATTCATTTAAAGAACATCTCTTTGAATGCCTAGTGTTTTTGAGCCATGGTGTTAGATAATGAAGATACTAAGATTAAAGTTCCATTTTCTTCCTGGGAGTTGCTTTCTTTGTAATGAAAACAAAATTTTATGTTATATTTTCATTACAAAGTAAAGTTGATATGAGGAGGTAAGAGAGAAAATGGAATCTAGAATGACTCCTAAGAAATCTACTATGTGGTAATATAGGAAATCAGTTTTGTACAATTAGTTTGGGTGCCTGTGGTACACCCAAGTGGGGTGTCCTATAGGCTATTAGATACCTAGATCAGGAACATGGGAGAAAGATTTGGATCAGAGATTAAGATTTACTAGGTTGTTCTCCAGGTTACATTAGCAGATCACATAGTCTAGACATTGACTATAATCCATTATGTCTTAACCCTTAAAGGGATTAAAGGGTAAATTTAAAGGAGGGTGGAAGAAGAGGCATGGAAACTAAAAGGAAACAGCCATAGGCTGGACAGCCTGAACCTGAAGCTCTGCAGAGTTTCCAGAAAGCAGCAGCTAAAGTTAAAGACCAAGGGATTTTCGCTTGACTTTTCATGTACCCAGTGGTTGGTGACCTGAGTGGGGAGAGGCCAATTCTGTCTGCAAAATAAATGCAGAATTGAGTTTGAAAAGACATAAAGAAATAAAACTAATAAAAAATGCCTAAGCAACACAATAACATTTCAGTGTAACATTTCTACATTGTGACTTTTGCGCTAAAATGAACCTTAAAATTTTCTGAGGAGTAGAAAATACACATGAATTTTAGCGCACTTTTTTTTATATATAACCTTTTATTTTTTTTTCAGATTTATTTTTAATTATGTATTTCTTCCTACCAACCCTCATTGTTTTTGCTCTAACTGTCTGCTTGTCTTCTTTTTGGGAGGTACTGGGAACCAAACCCAGGACCTCCCATGTGGGAAGGAGGTACCCATTCACTTGAGCCACCTCTGCTACCTACTTGTTGTGTTTCCTCTTGTTGGATCATCATCCTGTTGCGTTGTCATCTCGTTGCATTAGCTTGCTGTCTTCCTAGTTTTTTTTAGGAGGCACTGGGACCCGAACCCAGGATCTCCCATGTTGTAAGTAGGCACCGAACTACTTGAACCACATCCACTTCCCTGAATGTATTTTTAAAATCTCACTTAATATGATCTTTTTCTATGAAGAAAACCAAGGAGGATCTTTACTACCTTGGAAAAAGATAACAGAGATGAGGAAGAATTTGAGAGAAAGACAGCAGGGAAAGTAATATCTGAGTCACTGATTCTCTACATCTACTTTTTGACTCATTGTAGATAAGTGTCTCCTTACATCATGTGACTTCTTTGAAAATTACTTACTCCCCATCATATGCATCACCACACATTCATGTTTTATGTTTTGTTTTCATTGTGACCAACAAGAAAATACCCATCATGATGGAAATGTAATAACTTTGCATATCTATTTATATAATTCAGGGGACCTTTATTGAGGACTTGCCCTGTATCTCTCACTATAATGGGAACAATGGGTAACACAGAAGATCTTCATCTCCCTGTTTGTGAAGTACTTAAAATTTAGTTGGGAGGACATAATTAGTACACAAAACAAAAGCAGAACAGTAGAAATGTTCTTCTGAGGAAAACTACAATAAGCATTCCAGGTTGGAATAAAAATGTAGACCAAGGCATGAACTCTGCCTGGATTCAAATTCCAGCTCTGCCACTCAACATGTGTGTGACTTTGGGCAAATTACTTAATCTCACTAAGCCCTAACCTCTTCTTTGGTATAAAATATTAAAATTTCTTTTAAATTGTACATCCCTTGTGATCATTGAGAGGATTTAAACAAGTTTTTAGCACCCTCAATAAATTTTACCTTTGAATCATTAATCTAAGCATAATATCTCAAGAAGTCTTAGCGAATGTATTACAATTATAAAAATTATAGACAGTGATTGATGAAGAAATTATGCATACTGATGGTGAAGAATGGAAAAAAGTGGCACAGGGTTTGAAATGATAAATTTGTACATGGGGAATAGATAAAAGAATGGACTGACCATAGCATAGCAGAGGGCAATTCAGTAAAATATGTAAAACTCAAAAAGCACCTATAGCTTAGTCTTGTGGCACCTTTCAGATCTCCATGACTTCTCCAAAATTAAGAATGCGGATTCTGTGTTCATGTCTGTAAAATCATTTAGCTTCTTGGATTATAATTCATTGAATAGAAACTTGAAAGTACCTGGATACACTGTTGCGCTCTTCTCAGGTAACCTGGCTTTAAATTGCTCCTTATTGTTGTTTCTTCTATCCTTTTCAGCTTGAAGATTGTTCTCCTAGATGGAGAAGACTAAATTGAGTGACTCTTGGTTAGCTATTGAGGTTATGCGCTACCTTTCTAAACAGCGGGTTTGTTCTTACCTTGTTTTTAGTCCTTTAAGCATAGCTTTTTAAAGAGCCTGCTTTGTTATTTTTCATGCCTCTGATCACCTAGCCAACATTCATACAGGCTTGGATAACTTTCTTTTTGACCTTAATGGTCTACTCCTTCCACTTAGTGCTTCTCATTTTGAAAGCTCTTTTTGTTGCCATCTTGGCAGATTATTAGCATTTGAAGGCAATGCAGATGATCAAAGAAGATGGACTATTAAAAGTAACTCTGAGTTTTTCTGCCTAAGGATCCAGGAAATGGTGCTATTACTGAGGCTTTCAGTGGTAAGAAGTTGCCTTCATTCAGAGGAGAGATGTTCAAATATTGGAAGTTCAGGTTCAAATATTAGAAGTTCAGGTTCAAATATTGGAAGGATAATTAGCAATGACATGTCAGGCAACTAGAAGCGTGGACCTGAAAAAAAAAAAAGTGAGAAACTATCACTAGATAGATTCTATAGTTACATGTTCTAATTTCACCATGAATGTAAATAAAGATACTAAGGGTGTAAAGCTGAGATATGCAAAGTCTGACAATTAGGAGACACAGTGAAAATTTAGGAGGATGCTGAAGAGCTAATGAATGTGAGTCTTTCAGAAAAGGAGGAGAGGGGACACACTGGATGAACACCAACAAACCAAAAGTAGCTCTAAAAGCATATTGTAATTATTAAACATCACGTCACTCATTTATCAACCATTTGTGGCATTCAGGTAGATGCAGTGCTCTAAACAACAGACAAACTCAAAGTATTACCAGCTGTATATGTTGGTGTAGTAATAAGTGCATTTCTTCTTTTTTCTAATTGAATTTCTTAGGGGCTGTATAGCAGAGAATGTCAGATCTCAAAACTGGGAGCTACACATGAACAACAGGCAAACATTCCTACTCTAAACACTGAGTCTCTGGTAAAACCTCTATTTCTCAAAAGAGGTAAAGAGACAAAGACAATGTAGTATAGTAGACTACTCCTTCAGCAGGTAGAAGGCTAAAGGCAACCTTATCTCCACCTCTGGGTAACACCGTCGCCTTAGTGAGTCGCAGGCTGTTCAGTTCTCGGGGGATAGCTCATCCCTAAGTCGAAGGTGGTTGCATTTGATCTTGAAGGACCTTTCAGCTCTAAAAATAGATGTATTTGTCTAATTGTAAAACTTACCCTCTGCCTCTTATTTTTTTTAGAAGGGGTAAGACCCATTTTGGAGAGTTTAAAAAGCTGCATTTTCCATTCTTTTCATAACAATGCCATGGATAGGTCAAATATTAGGGGTACAATGTGGATCATGGTCCCAAATTGTGGTACTCACATTTAGACCTGCCTTCTTTCTGATTAAGCATAATATATTAATTATCTAACTTATAAAATTGGCTAATTTTGGTGTTTTCATTTCTTTTAACCTAGAGTATCGCATTTTAAGAAACTTTTGGGTTTCAGTAGATAAGGTCCCTAGATATAAGCTTTTAACCAGCAAATTATAATCTTGCCAGCTAACAGATGTCAGCTCAACTTTGTAGATTTCAAGATAAAAGAAATTCTGAGAATAGGGTAGCTGAAATTACTCACTCAAGCAGTGCTACTACTCTGGCAGCTAGGCTTCCTTTGGGAAAAGACCTGAGGCCAACTACTGGTACTACTAGTAGTACTACCAGTACTTTTCTTAGGGCTTTTCAGCAGTACATGTATGTGGTAAAGATTAAATGAAAGAAAAGTGATGGCAACTGAATTTATTCTTTTTTAAGTATTTAAATCGAAGCTTAGATAATCAGCAATGCCAGAATCTAGACATCTTATCCTTGGAAGGTGATGTCACTGGGAAGCCACTGAGAATTCAGTGGGAAAACAAATAAATATTGGTTTTGGTTTTGGTCTTGAATTCGCAAATATTGTAGTGTCCACGTGCTTCTCTGGAAAGCCTTGGTGGAGAGGTGGGCAGATAGGCAGATTAAGGTTCAAAGAAAAAATTGTAATTGAGATGTGACTGAGGAATTTTGTAGTTTTTTTACTTTATTTGGTTTTCTAAGACATGTTAGAAGAAAAACTAACATGGCACATGATTTTCCTTTCTTCCCAAATAACTAACTAGGTTGGTTATCCCACTAAAAACCTATCTTTTGTGTTCTGCATATTATATTGTTGCATGCAGTATCTTCCTTTCCATTGTGTTAAGCATGAATGGTATGTAGCAAGATCTGAAAAACTCTCAACAAGTAAGCTTTTATTAATGCTTTTGCAATGCAATATTTCTACATAGGACTCTGTCGCCCTTTTTTTTTTTTGAAGAATCCATTTTTCCAATTAAAAAATAACATTATATTAAGAGAGTCTTCTTTTTACCAATTAGGTCAAAGTCCTAAAATTTTAAGACCCAAACCCCATGGTTTAGAGCGAACTGATTCACAAACCATAGGTGACTTTGCTACAAGAAGAAAGGGTATGTACTTTAGCAACGCATGCTATGTGGGACTATGGGAATTTATACTTCATAATGTTTGTCTGTTTTGTTTTGTTTTTAAGTAAAGAAGCGCTTAAATACTATTTCTGTTGTAAATAAAGCTTCCCAGCACATTATTTTAAAGTGAATGCTTTCCAAATATATGAGTCTCCTTGTTATGCCATTAACAGTAGCATGTTAAAAATTTAATTATGATATTCAGTCCTGTCCTTTTGTGTTATTCTTATAACTTTTGGGTATCAATACATTGTTTTCTTTAATCTTGTGAAAACTGCTTGTGAGTTTCAAATATCTCCTATTTTTATATTTAATGTAATGTTATGTATTCTGTTCTGAGACAGTATATAGAATCATTTCCATGGATTAATTACTTTATGCCATTATTTAAAATTTGACAGCTAAACTGCTCTTAGCCTTTAGGTTTCAGAAAAATAAAGCATTAAGAGTTAAAGAAACACTTTTAGTCAAGACATTCTCTACAAGTCTATCTTAAATATATAGATAAGCAAAATTGTTTTTATTGTTTTTACACAGTATAATAAATCAATTTAGTCCTCAGAAAATTACATTACACATTTCATATTCGAGCTGGCAAAAATACTGTTAAAAACCTCAATGAATCTGTATCATCCTTTTAAATAACCAATTATATTGTAGTTCCGTGGTAATTATAATTATATGATTAAAATTTAAGCAAGTACGGACAAAGACTAGAAGGGAACCTGGAAAAATGAAATGTTTTCTTTAGAATGATGAGATTAAATGTGACTAAAATATTTACCTCATATGTTTAGTCTCCTGAAATATAATTAATATTAATAAATGGCATTATTTTAGTTCTTTGCTCACCCGTAAATTTCTGAAAAATATGTTTTAGTCTTGACTCTTAAGAAAAAGGACTAATAACTCTGTGATATGTACTAGTAATTGTCTCTTTTAAGAATGACCTAAATAAATAATGGCCACTTATAAATAAAGCTAATAAAAGATATTAGAGTTAATTCTATTTAATTTGATAAAGAAAATGGTTAAACTAAGCTAAAAATATGAGATAATTTGTTTAAAATAATTCTAGCCTTTTCTCAGAGCAGAGTTTGAGTCTAAAAATATAATTATTTTGTTTTCTTTGTTTCAAGACTGGACATGAATTATTTTTAAAGATTTGGCTGTTAATTTGTTTGGTTTGTTTTTAGCAAAGTTTAGTTTGTTTTGTATTAGTCTGGTAACTTTGTTACAATTGATGGAACAATAGTATTATAATTATACTACTAACTAGTACATAGTTTACATTAGGGTTCACTCTGTGCAGTTTTATATTTGACTTTTTAAAATTTTTATTCTGGTTATTTATATACAGCATAAAATTTCCCATCTGAACCACTTTGAAGTATGCAATTCCATAGTGTTAAATACATTCATAATGTTGTGCTACTGTCCCCACCTCCATTACAAAAAAAAACCTTTTTAACATTTCTATGCATTATTTTATATGTATAAATGCTTAACTGATGCTTCAATATTAAATAATAGAAATATTTTTACATATAAGATTGAATCTCCACAGTTAAGGATAAAATTAGTGAAAAAATGAATTCACAAAATAATGAAAAGTATAAATCAAAAACTGTGAAGGGATTATCTCGTATTGCTCTTTCTTGTTCTCGAATAGTTTATATGCGTAAAATATTTACCTAAATTTAGAAGGAACATATTGTAACAGAGTTTGAGACGTGGAGTCAGCTGTCATGAAATGTCTGATTTTGCTTTTGCCACTTATTCATTATTTAGCTATGTCACTTTGGGAAAGTCACATAACATCCATGACCATCATTTTACTGGTGAAATGAAGTCCCTGTGAAATAGGTGGTCTTAGAGGAATCTGGCTATAAAATGTAAATCTAGAGATAGAGAGAGGGTCATGTTTGTTTTCCAAAGTTCTTTAGGGTAAAAATCTCTTTCTCTTTCTCTTTATCTCTCTCCTGTACAGCCAAGCCAGCACCTTTAGAAATAAAACCTTTGCCAGAGTGGGAAGAATTACAAGCTCCAGTTAGATCTCCCATCACTAGGAGTTTTGCACGAGAGTAAGTGTTTAAAAATATAGTGTTTTTTTAATTAACTATCTAAAATTATTCATTATCACAGAATATATTTATAGTGGTTCTCAAAGGATGGACTGGAGAATTGCCCTTTTTGGGGTTCTATGAAATCAAAACTATTTTTATTAAAAATACTGAGTTGCTACTTGCCTTTTCCACTCTTATTTCCTCATAAGGATACTGTTGAGTTTTCCAGAGGCTATGCGTATGTAATGACATCAACATTGTAACCCCTTCTAGAATTTATGCTTGTATACTGCATGTTAAATTTTTGTTTTAATTTCTAATACATTAAAAATAGATATATTATCTAATACATTCATATTAGATACATTAAATATAAATACATATATAACCCACATAAACTAAAGTTTGTCAAGTTCTGAAGTTTTTAAGTGTAAAAGCGTTCTTAAGATCAGAAATGTTTGAGACCCACTAATCTGGAAATTATGTTGGTTTCTTATGTGTGTTGGGCAGGGGAAGCACAGGGGTAATAAGATTTGGAGAGCAAGGTTCTTTAAACTATACTTATTTAAATTTATATATATAACTGAGAAGAATACATGAAATTACAAACCTGTATTGAATACATGTGTGAATATGTGATCACATCAACTACGCTTTTTACAGGAATTTTATATCTATGACTTCCTACTTATCATCAGGTCACTAGTAATACTTTTTAATTTGGTTTTACACAAGATAATTTGGTGCTCAAGAATATACTTTTGTACTATAGCTATAAAAGTTGTGCACTGGAGTGTGTACAATACATTGTGTTATAATGTTACAATAAATGTGTATAATAAATGGTTAAAAAACTAAATGATAGTTCTGAAAGTAAAATATCATACAGTTTTTCAAAGAGAATTTAAACGTTTTCACCAAGGTTTATATTTGAAACACTAACTTCTGATAATTAGTGCCTCTAGGTTTCCGCTGTCCCCCCGACCAGATTCAGTGCATAGTACAACTTCAAGCAGTGACTCACATGACAGTGAAGAGAATTATGTTCCCATGAACCCAAACCTGACTGGTGAAGACGCAGTATGTAAACTCTTCATTAACTTCTCTCTTTCTGAGCAGCCCTTTTAAATCATTAGCACCTTTCTTCCAAGCTATAAAGCTTATCCTTATATCTTTCTTTGTGTTTAAGAGAAAAATAGCATTGCAAAATCCAAAACCAATAATCAAAGTGTAATATCAATATCTGTAAACTAGGTTTAAATTAGTTAAAAATCAAAGAAGTTTTCCAGTCATATTTATTTCAAGATATGCTTGATCTTTGGTGCTGTT
This sequence comes from Dasypus novemcinctus, assembly GCF_030445035.2. Lineage (NCBI taxonomy): Eukaryota > Metazoa > Chordata > Mammalia > Cingulata > Dasypodidae > Dasypus > Dasypus novemcinctus. The sequence goes on along the minus strand of NC_080673.1, from coordinate 50,239,047 downwards.
TAAGAGATGACTCTATTCTGGAATCATTTTCTAATGCAGTTCTCCAGGTCTATGTCATGGCACCCTTATGGTCAAATCATCTTTTACAAAAGGTCATTTGATAATCCTTCAATAATGCACCATTAAATAAGGCTTAAAGGTTCAGTAAGACCTGATTAGAAACATAATTTGTTTCAGATTGGCTGTATTCCCACAAAACACAAGTATTTTGGTAATCATAGGAAATACTGTGTTTTTTTTTTTTTAGAAATCGTATAGTTGCCAAAAAATACTTGAGATGTTTAAGAAAACAACCAGTTTTAATTTTTTTAGCGTTTTGCTTTTGCTTTCCCTGAAATGAACTCTAAATCTTGTCCTGTTATTTTTATTTTAGTAGATAAATGTATCACTCAGGATTAGGTTCAGCTGTAATAGAAAATAATCAAGAACAGTGATGTAAAGCAGACCTTTATTACTGTCTCATGTAAAAGTCTAGAGGCAATCCAAGCTGTTTGTGCTAGCCTCGACTGCAGAGTCCCTAGGGAGACAGGCCTCCTCCAGCTCTCCCATCCACCATCTCCTGGATGCGCCCCACGTGGTCCTAGAACATGATGACACTCCAGACAACAAATCCACATTCTGAGCTAGAGAATGGAGGGAAGGGAGAAGCAGCAGCAAAGGGTGCAGGCCAACTGCCTCCTAAAGAAGGTTGCCAGCAATTTACAGACTGTTGACCAGAACTTAGTCTGCATGCACCCACACTTAGATTTAAAAAAAAAAAAAAAAGGGCTGGGAAACATAGCCTTTGTTTTGAGGGCCAGTGGGCCCAGCTAAAATTCCCATTCATGTGGAAGAGGGGAAAGCAGGTACAGAGGGGACAAGGTACTATCTGTCAAGACAGGCAAATATCTAATGTCAAAATTTGAAATGAGTGACATTTTAGTGGATTTATTTTCTTCAATTCTGTTTAAAGATTCAAAAATATAAAACCCAGCCAGTTCTATCAGTGGATTTGTTTTTCATCTTTAATAGACTTTAGGCAAAAAAAACAGGTTCCTCACAACTGTACATTGTCAGGAAACATAATGAAATGCTATGAAAAGCTTTATTTGGTGCTTAAACTAGTTAACTTTAAAATACAAAATTATAAAGTGTTCAAAAATGAATAATAGGATTTAAAGAATTTATATCAGGGGAAGCAGATGTGGCTCAACTGATAGTCCATCTACCATATGGAGGGTCCAGGGTTCGATCCCCAGGGCCTCCTTGACCCGTGTGGAGCTGGCCCGTGTGCAGTGCTGATGCGCGCAAGGAGTGCTGTGGCACGCAGGGGTGCCTCTGCATAGGGGTGCTCCACGCTCAAGGGGTGCACCCTGCAAGGAGAGCTGCCCCCCATGAAAAAAGTGCAGCCCGTCCAGGAGCGGCAGTGCCCACATGGAGAGCTGACACAGCAAGATGACACAACAAAAAAAGAGACGCAGTTTCCCAGTGCCACCGGATAATGCAAGTGGATGCAGAAGAACACACAGTGAATAGACACAGAGACCAGACAACAGTGGGAAAGGGGAGAGATATAAATAAAATAAATCTTTACAAAATAAATATTTATATCATCATCAAACAATGTCAATAATGTTTTCACTAAGTTTTTACAGCAGAGCAAATTTGATTAGGCAATTAATAATTAATTGGCTCTCTTGCTTTCTCGACTTGATAAATGGTATCTTATTATCTTTATTAACTTTATATTTTTCTTCATTATAGTCAGTAGTCTCTAGTAAGGATCTAAGTAAAGCCTAAATGCTATACCAGAGTAGATATTGTCACCAGTTTTCATTCTTAGGTAATTGAATTAAATTTTTTTCTTATTACAAAAGTAATTAGTCTTTTGTGAGGTATTGAAGAGTTTATCCTTTGTCAAATATAGTAAATAACCATAAAAATCTTGAAAAGGACATATTATAGAAAAGCTTAAAAATATGATTCATCATGGGTGTTTAGGTGAAAGGAAAAAAAATTACAGTCAGAAAATCAAAGGAAATAAAAATATCAGTTCTTTTATAATTGACAGAAAGTCAGACAAGTACTTTTATCTGCCCAGTAGAGGAGACTAAATAAGCACAAGCTGATGAATTTCTGAAGTACTTAAACTCTGGGTGTCCAGGTGTTAAAAAATAAGCAAAAATGAGCAAGGTGAAAATATCCACCTACCATGTACACTAGAAAAGTCAACTGTGCCGTTTCCCTCACCACATGCTGCCAATGGCAGGGGCTCATTGTAACCCATATAAGTTTTTTTTTAAAATAATGTAATAATTATAGCAATATTTCCAAACCACCTTGATTTGAGGAATTAATATATTGGTGGAATACCATACCACAGATGTTCACAAATTCTAAAGTGTGCTTAGAATGATAAAGTCAGTTAAAAAAAGTGCCAGAGAAGCTGAAACAGGATCTGACACATCTAATTTATATACATACAATGAATATTAAATTCTGTAAATAGACATTTTAAAGCGTGATACATTTTCTAGACTAGTGATCATGCGGTAGGTGCAATGTATAGTGTAACTGTAAATTGGTAAATGTTGCCTAGTCACTTGTGCAATGACTAGAAGTCATGCATTCAACAAGTAAACTCTTAATTTGACACCTGAAATTTGAGTTATAGTATACTGTTGCTAAAGACATAAATATTCTTACATGAAAATAACAAATTACTTTCAAAAACTTTATGTATTTTCTTTTTAGGAAAAAATAGCATTAACATATGTTGGGCTTTTTTTAAAGATTTGTTTACTTTTTTTTTTTTTTTAATTTATCCTCCCCCCTCCCAGATGGTTCTCTTATCTGTCTGCTCATTTTTTTTCTCACCTTCTCCAGAAGGCACGGGGAACTGAACCCAGGACCTCCCACATGGGAGGCGAGTGCCTAATGGCCTGAGCCACATCCACTCCCTGTGGGCTGTGGCGTCTCCTGGATTGAGACATCTGCTCGTTTAGGCGTCTGCTCATTTGCAGCAGGTTCGGCGTCTAGCTCATTGTGGCAGGTGTGGTGTCTGCTCATCTTCTTTACGAGGTACCAGGACCAAACCTGGTACCTCCCATGTGGTAGGCAGGCACCAAACTGGTTGAGCCACATCCACTTCCCAGAATGTTTTTTTTTTAATGCACAGAACAGTTATAATAACTAGAATCCTAGAGTTTGTCTGAACTGTTTTTGGGAAACACTGGGTCAAAGGCAAGAGACAAGCTATTCCCATTTGAGATTAGGTCAAGAGCAAAAGAGACTTCATTATAGGCACACATTTTAACAACACTGAAAGTTGAAAATTTTCCAGTTCTAAGTAATAAAGAGACTAAAATAATTTAGTAATTCTGAGAAATTCTCTTTAGGAACAAGTTATTGGAATTTTACGTGCAAGTCATAGAAACGCATGGGTTCCTTATTTAACTTCATAATACTGTGAACACTTCTTAGCGTTACTGTCCAGGGCAATGTGGGTTATAGGTTTCTTTCACGGATCACATGTAAATAAAGAATCTCACATACACACACATACTCACAGCTGCATGATATTCTATGAGAGCAAAATATGAAATCATTCAGAAATTCGATGGTGATTCCAGCTTCTTCATGTTTTTATGAATTAAGAAAAAAAAAGTGGGGGATCATAGGGTGGCATGGTTCAACATAAGCACCAAAACCTGCTTGTATTTGTTGTGCCTTACATGTTCTTGACAATATTTTTTCATGTTTTACTAGCAGTAGTTGAATTTGGTTTTAAAACTCTGTTTCTTCAAATAGGGTGATCACATTCAGTGTGCTGTTTTTTTACTGCACTGAGAGTATGAAAGTTCATGAGCTCTAGACCAGTTCCCAGTCGCCAAGTTATGTGCCCTGGCACAGAGCTGTGTCTTCCCAGAGAAAGGAGCACTTTTACCTAGTTCACAAAAAGATTTCATATGGGCAACATCAGTGAGGAAATAGGCTCAGTGTTTTTCCAGTGAATGTCCTTTACCAAAACACAGCTTATTCTGTATTATCTGAAAAAAAGAAATAGAATAACAGTATAAAAGAATCAATAGAACTAGATGTATCCAGATTTCAAATTTTGTTTTGTTCCTATAAAATTTAAAATTTTTTACATTACGATTTTCTTCAAAAGTATCTGCGATAACAGAGGAAGAATAGTAATAGCAACATGGTAGAGAGCTCAAGAGTGAGAGTCTCCAATGAATAGCCAATCTTCCCTGAGAGGACTAGGAACATTTCTAGATGAGGTTACCAGCAACTAGTCATAGAATGGAAGCACTTTTGTTGAAGCACTTTTAGACTGACATAGTTAGTGGGGGTACTTGGGATGCAAGTGCATCGCTTACTTTCATTTTTATTGAGCTATGGTCTTTGTGTTCCGGTTAACCTAGTTCATCTTTTTTTTTTTTTTTAGTAAGAGAAATCCTTCTATTGTAAAATTTCTATTAGGAGGGAAGGGATCAGGCTAAGAAAAGACAGAAGCCATTAAGTGGTAAAAATTCCAGACGGTTGAAACAAAGTAGGTTTAGCCAGTACAATCATTATACATAATCTTAACATACTGACTCTAGCTTAATTTTATTTTGAAAGATTTTCAGTAAAATACAGAAGGTTCTTTTTTTTTTAAATCAAGGAGTATAAGAATACTGTAGCAAAAAATACAATCAAGTACAGATACCATTTTTAATAATGTTCCAGTTAAGCTATCATAACTAACCATAGCATCTTACTTTGAAAGTAATTTTTAATTTTTGAACTTAGCTTCATCTAAGGAGCCAAATTTTATTTTTTTTATCATTTTTTTCTTAATTAGAGAAGTTGTAGGTTTACAGAAAAATCATACATAATATACAGGATTCTTATACACCACCCCACTACCAGCACCTTGTATTGACGTAGAACATTTGTTACAATTGACAGCAGCACATCTTTATATATTATACATAAACAGAAGTCCAGAATTTAAATTATGGTTCACTATATGTGTAGTATAGTTCTGTAGATTAAAAAAAAATTCTGTTACCATATACGCAACATAATACTTCCCCTCTTAATCAGTCAGATAAATATTTCATTGCTGTTAATCATATTCACAATGTTGTCCTACCATCACACCATCCAGCCATCCATTACCTAAATATTTCCATCATTCCAAATAAATCTTAATAGGAATGATTAACCCTTAACTTCCCTTTCCCTATCCCCACCCTGTCCTTTGGGTAACCTATATTCTAGATTCTGACTCTCTGAGTTTGGTTAGTCTAGTCTCAAATCAGTTAGTTCATATGATATTTATCCTTTGTATCTGGCTTATTTTACTTAACATGATGTCTTTAAGATACATCCATGTTGTCACACATATCAGGACTTCATTCCTTTTTGTGGCTAAATAATATTCCATTGTGTGTGTGTGTGTGTGTATAAAATACATGTATCAGTTGAGGGACACTGAGGTTGCTTCCATCTTTGGACTATTGTGAATAATGCCACTATGAACTTCAGAGTACAAATATCTGTTCAAGTCCCTGCTTTCAAATCTTTTGTGTATATACCTAGAAGTGGAATTGCCAGGTCATATGGTAGTTCTATACTTAACAAAAACTGAGTTTTAATCATTTTTTTGAAATATTACTTCATTCTTACCCAATCCTCAAAGGGTGTTTAACTTTCTAAGCAGAAATTTCTTCCAGTGGTACCCTCTTGAAAATAAATATTTAAGCTTCAGTAAATGGCAAAGAACTGAGCAGTATGTCTCATGTTTTTTCACAGGTTGATTTTTTATGTGTCTTATGTTTACAGAATCTTTTTGGCAGTAATAGTCAGGATGGAGGAAGCAGTCCTATGATAAAGCCCAAAGACAAACAAGTGGAATACCTAGATTTAGATTTAGATTCTGGGAAATCCACGGTAAGTGAAACCTTGTTCTATAAATACAGTTAGCTCACATATCTCAACTCTTAAGTTTAATCAATTTGTTTAGTTTTTAACTTCAATTCTTTCTCATTTCTATAATGAAGTTCTGCTTGGCTGTTTTTCAAATAATATCTTGCTGATTTTAATAGTTTCTTATTCCTTGTTACTTTATTACTTTTATTTTTTAATGCCTTTAAACATTTTATACATATATACTTTATTCCATGTATGCAGTGATTTCAATATCTGAAGTCTTTGGGGGTCTGAATTATTTACTTACGTATTATAGTCATCATTTATTATCTCTCTTCCACCACTAGAATATAAACTCCATAAGGGCAGGGATCTTTGTCTATTTCTGCTAACTTAAGCTCTTGGTGTCTTGTTTCCTTGTTTGTTGTATAAGTTTTTATTATGAATTTGTTTTTGTTGAACATATCTGTGGGAATTTTAAGGATCTAAATTTGCTCTCAAAAGGATTTGCATTTGCTTCTGTTAGTAGGTGTTACCCCTGGGACCACTTGATCACAGATTCAGCAACCCCTCCTAACTAGGGCCCAAAGGCCCAGTCTCCTGATCAAGTTACTGAAATTGGCATCTGTCCTAAAAACAACCCTGTCTGTATCATTTATAAGCTCACTGTTCCCTCTGTTTCCCTTACATTGTGGGTATTGCCCTCACTTTCTAGTGAGCCCAATAATGAATGCAACAATAATTATATTTAAGTTAGCTAGTAAGAAGCAGGCCCTTCAGCCTATCAGTTTCCCATTCTTGAACTATTGTTTTTCAAAAGAGATTATTTAGCTCTGAAAGTAAATATTTCTCACTTCTTAAAAAAAAAAAAAAGCCAATCTTAAGCTAAAGCCTAAAAGGAGATGCAGGCTTTGTATCTTAAGATGAACTAGGGGTATGCTAACATATATGCTGAGATTATATGAATTCCATCTGTGAATGGTTCATTAGTTTGAATACTTAAAATACAAATAATTTTAAATTAAAGGAAAAAAAATAGTGTATAGTTGGAAGAGACAACGTGGTTGAATGGAGATAGTTATTTTTTTGTCACTCAGTAGAATTTCAAGAGTGTTCCCTGTGTGTTTAAGAACTGATTTTCACTCAGAAATACTCCTTTACATATGGAACTTCTTTTCCTTTGCTTTTTAGCAAAAGAGCAGTGGCTCCAGCAGCAGTGTAGCAGATGAGAGAGTGGATTATGTTGTGGTTGACCAACAGAAGACCCTGGCACTAAAAAGCACCCGGGAAGCCTGGACTGATGGGAGACAGTCCACCGAATCTGAAACACCAACCAAGAGCTTGAAATGAAACTATTTCTTTACCATTTCTTAATACCAGAGAACAGAATTGTTAAAAAAAAAAATCCTGATAACAGAACCACATCCATAGCAGTGTTTGACTGAAGGTGACTTGAGACTTCTACTCTAGGTAGATCCTCAAATGAGTAGAGTTGAAGTCAAAGGACCTTGGAGACATAATCAAGCAGCAGCGATGCTAAATGGTGCTATGTGGTATCTGAACAATTCATAACATGTATATAATGTACAAAAATAGTATTGTTTAGCTCCCAGAGAAACATTTGTTGCCCATTTAACACATTTGTACTATTATTACTGTATTTATGCACTTTTTCATTTAAAATATTGGTTTGGGTATTTCCAATGTACCTTAACATAATTCCTTTGGGAGTACTGCTTCTCCTCACACTACTCTCTATAACAATAATAAGTTAATTAAGCTACTTTTAGATTTGGAAATTGTTGTTTAAACTACAGTTTAACATTAAATGAGAAGTGGATTTACAATTGAACTTTCTACCTGAAACATTGGGTAGCTGAAAATACAGAGAGTATAGTTGGACTTGTCATGCATTGCTGAGGATAATGTACTGATTTCAGGACCTAGCTCTCTGGTTCGTGTACATTTAGGTTTTAATGGTGGAATTTTATTATATTTTGTTAATTACAGTGTTTTTGGTTCATTGGGTGAAGATTCTGCCGGGTGGGATCTTGCACTCTTTAAAGGCTGAAGAGTTAAACTATCCAGTAAGCCTATAAATCACTGCTGGCATGCAGTGATGATATGCTTTCACACTTGTTAACATGTATTAAGCTTTATATTTACAAAAGGTAGATTATATAACTAATCAGGTACGTACCAGGCACTCAATGTGCTAATACACTGATCAGGTTTAGACAATGAGCTTTAGTTGTGTTCTTGTTAGTCCTAATATTGGTTTCCAATTTGGAATTAAGGAAACAGTTGGCATTCACTGTTAGTTACAGCAACATACTGTGATTTTTAATTAGGCAGTAATTCAGATTTATTACTATAACAATGAAAATTCTCTTTTGACACCATAGTGCCCTTTTTGTGATCTTTTTTTTTTTACTTAATATTCTTCTTGGCCTTATATTTAAATCCCTATGCAATTAATACTTTATATCTTCCTTTTTGGAAAAAATAGAGGTTATATAAGTGATTCTTATATGTAGCACCTGTTGCTTTTCCAGTAAAAAAATTAAGGATTTTGTACTGTGATTATATTCACTGCCCCAATTCAACAAACATTGGAGCCTTGGTATAATGTGAAATCTTATAGTCATGGGCCCCTTCCAACCGTATTTCTGAAACCACCAAAGGAATCTTATAATTCTTTCTCACCTATAGCATGGTCCTGTGACGTATGGGTAGCAAAACCATAAATTAGAGTGAGGCTACAATTTTGTTCATCTGTTTTGGCTTTGCAGTGTAATTTAGAAAGCAAGTGTAGTTGTTCTCTTTTGCTTTGTTACATAGGATCTCTTCTGCATTGACCTAGTGCTTATACGTTTTGGAGGGGCCACAGAGTTGAATGCCCCCAGCAGAGGTGTGACTCCCTCAGATCAGACCTCTGAATGTTGCCTGAGTACACAGACATGCCCTGATTTCTGGCCTGTTGGACCAGAGTACTGTGCCTAATCAGTCTAGTGGGTTTATTTCCCCAATCCACAAACTAAAAATGTTCGTAGCAAGATGAATTGTAGACTAGTAACATTTGATGCATTTAATGTTTGCTTCTTTTAAACAAAAACTAAAACCCAGAAATGAATTTTGAGGTGGATTTTTAAATAAAAAAGATTGTTTGAGTTTGGTGTATAAGCTGTTTTATAATGAAACCACAAAATAAAAATTAAAGTCATTGAAATTTGCCTAAACTATTAAAACACACAACACAGTTTATGTACAGATACTAAGTTGTGTTGCCTGGAGCATGAACATTTTTTGAGGTTGAAGACACAAAAATAATTATATGATAAATTCAAAAGAAAAAACTGTGTCTTAAAATTGCCTGTCAGAAAGAACTAAACCAATAATGAGTATTTTGTTTTGTTTTTTTTTTAAGATTTATTTATTTATTTTAACTCCCCCCCCCCTCCCCTGGTTGTCTGTTCTTGGTGTCTATTTGCTGCGTCTTGTTTCTTTGTCCGCTTCTGTTGTCGTCAGCGGCACGGGAAGTGTGGGCGGCGCCATATTTTGGACGTGATTTTGCCTTAATTTTTTATGTTACTCACCATTTTCTGAAGAGCTGCAGAACACCAGTTTGTAGAATATTCTCATTTTGCTGGATAATTTGAGAATTGAAATGTATTGGAAAGAAAGTTTGCTTTAGAAAACTAAATCACATTAAACATTATATGCATAAATAATTAAAAGTCAATTTCTTATAGTGTATTTTCCAAATAATTTTTATCAGGAGAATCATTTCATAAATGAAATTTTACATGTAACTCTAATACATAAAGCCTAAAAAGTCCATTTTATCAGGATGTGTATCGCCCCCTCCCCGCAAGCGGCTCCCTCGTCTGTCTGCTCACTTTCTCTTAGAAGTCACTGGGAACCAAACCCGAACCTCCCATGTTGGGAGGCAGGCATCCAACTGCTTGAGCCACATCTGCTCCCAGGATAAATGTATTTTGAGTACATATTTATGTTTACTTATCTGAATCCATTACTAAGAATAGTAAGAGTTCTGAATAACATAAATGTGAAATTGGTGTTACACCTAGTTGGTGAAACCTCAGTAATTTATTCTGTACCTTATTTTGTTTGCATAATATCAAGAAAATTTTGATTCTCACAGATATAATTGCCAATAGTAACAGGTTTTAAATACATACCTTGGTAAAGATAGATGAGATTGTTCTCCAAGGACTATACAAGAATAAATTATCCTAATAATGCAAGTCAATACATCACTAGTCCCCAGTATAGTAAAAGGTATGTAACACATTAGAATATGCACTTTTATTAAGTTTTTAAAATATGCGCTTATAAAAACAAAATTTTAATCATATCCTTTTAATATGCCCCTAACTCCCCTTAGAAGATGAAGGTAGGTTTCAGTAGGGCAAGGGTTGAAAACCACTTCTTAACCACGTGACGGTATGATGTTAGACAGATTAGAAGTATTTCCCCCCACGTTTAATGTTCTCTAACTTTTATACCTTTTTATGAAAAACTAAAATTTTATGAAGGTTTAAATACCAAAGCAAAGTTCTGCTTTCAAAATTCAAACTTGAAAAGTTTAAGTTAATTTAACCCCTAGGGTATATCACTTAGTAAGCTAATAAAGATGTTTTTATGGACTCTATAAGTTTTTATCGTTATTTTTATCAATACCATACAAGTATAGATACAGAAGATCACACAGTGAATGGACACAGAAAGGAAAAAAAAACAGGGTGGGGGTGGAGGTGGAGGAGGGGGAAAACTAATCTTTATAAAAACACATTATTTAAATTTCTTTATATTAAAATTTAAGGAAAATTAGTAAACTAATACCTCTAAATAAGTTAATATTTATACAGCACTTAAAACATTGCCTAGCACATAGTAAAGTCTGTTAATCATTCAAGTGGGTACTAATAATTTAAAAACAACCTCCTGTTTTATACTGGATATGTAAAGCTTCACTTTGGCATTGTGCATTTGAATTATCAAATATGTCTTCAATACTGTTTTTAAAAGACCTTGAATAAAAGGGGGAAATGGTAAAAAAAAAAAAAAAATACCATACAAGTGACTGTGAGCATTTTGGAAAATCCCATAAAGGTACTATGAGTGTGTGTGTGTGTTTGTACATATATAATATATATAAAACATTGTATTAAATCATAGACTAATACTGTTAGGGAAATACTTCTATACTTGTACATTCAGGTTATAAGTTATAATTTCTTCTGGATTCTTCATAGCTGTATTTAAACCGAAAATTGTTTTTGAACACCAGGGTTTGTTTCACTTTTTCTACTAAGGGAAATTCGTCTGCTTTCCCTCTTTAGGGAAAACAGTATTTGTAATACTTTGTTGAAATGTTAAATACCTGTGCATTATATACATTTTATAATAGACACCATAATTCTTGGGTCTTCCCAAACACTCTTGGGTGCCTCTTAATTTTGGTCCTTGGGAAGTGTTGATATCAGTGATTGGAATGAGTACAAGTCCTTTAGAGTTCTGAAAACAATGAGATGGGCCGATCCTTCCTATTTCCTACCTTTGGGTCATTCTAGTAGGTCTTGTTCTCCAGTGTCATATATGCAATCAAGTCAGTGACAGAGATCGTACTTACAACCAAATCAAGTGGACACAGACATATATCCTATTATAATTACTGTCAGTAACATCTAGTATGTTACGTAAATTTGTGCATAGTTTTAAAAACTGACAGCTATGATATGAAAGGCCATGGTGTAAATAATATTGTAGACATCATGCACTTGTTATGATGAGAAATCACTTGTAATGATTGTTGAAAAAATTGCTCATTTAGTCTGTCTAAATATGTTTATCTATTACCACAGTTTGAAATAACTGAAAATATTCCTTTTTTTTTAGTTTCAGTGTAGTCTCTATCATGAGATTCAACAAACTGATTAGTGGGGGGATAAACATGGTTTCTGCTTCCTTTAGATAATAAGGCATATGGTTTTGTATGAATTTTTAATAACCTAAATGGGTTGTTTGATAAACACCAAATTTCAACAGCAAAGTCTTAGGTATAAATTTATAAATTTCTCTCCTCTTGCACATCTTTTTTAAAGATCCAGTTGTAGATATTTTCTGCTACCAAATAAAATTTTTCAGACAGTTGGGTTTTAAGACCTTAAATGGATAATTTATATACTGAAATTGTCAGTTGGAAATTTATATTTCCAACGCTTCCTTTATACCAAGAACCTGATTTCGGTCATTAACTGTAATACTTCCTAGTCCTGTTTCTATAAACTCACTCGTTTTTCTGCAGCAAAGAGCTCACTAAACCATGCTATGATGTAATAGTCATGCTCTAAATAGAAAAGACTTCTGAGACTCTGACATCACAATCATATGCCCATCGTATTCTTCCATTTAGCCAGTGTTACCACTGTTTTGTTGAGTAAAATGACAAATAAGGGCTTTTACCATCAGAAAATAGTCTTTTGTTTTTGTTTTTTACATAAAATATGACTTAGGAAATTATCCTGTTAACTGTCTGGTCTTTTTCATTACTATAAGTTTTCAAAAACCTCCGGTACTCCATAAAACCCCGAGAATTGCCATAAATCAGTCCTTTAGTCCACTCGGCTGAGCATTTTTCAGCTCTGAATTGTCATTAAATCTTATTTGGAAAGTTTTGGAAGGGTGAGGTTATCTTGAGGTCATTTTTTTCTCAACTTTGTGTCATCTTAGAAATGGTGATTTTCTGGGTATTTGCATATGACTTCTCCGGTGAAAAGACTACTTCCTCTGACAGAAACACTTTTTGAATTGCAGTTTTGTTAGGATAGTTATTATGGAGAATAAATTATTTCAAAATAATTCAGAAAACCTTGGAAATTCTGTGACTTACTGCACATTTAAAAATTGTCAGTGATGGGAGGCATTTTATTACTGTCATGATCAGGTAATATTTCCCCTTAGATGCCCTGTTTTAACATTACACACAATTATTTTTTTAATAAAATAAATGAACAAACTATAGAAAATTAGTTTCCAAACCTGTCTTTCTATATTTCCTTAGAGGGGATTTTATTACTAACGTGGAATTATAGGTGATTCACTCTTAGCTCAGTGTGTCTCTGATTTTGTAATCTAGGTGGTACCCAGAACATTTTCGTGTACTCAATGTGTGGGACACATCGTGGTATAGAAAAGAAAAAAAAATCAAATCCAACAAAAGCCCACTTTCTCAGATAGGTAATAATTCATTCATCTGAAAGTCTCTTAACAGACCAAGCAATAATTTTGAGGTTTAATTACAAATACGTTGACAGTGTTTACTCCGAAATGTTTTTCTTTCCTAAATTTATCTTGATGAATTTCTAAAGGCTTTTACTGACAATAAAACATGTGGCCACTTCTGTGGGCCATAACCTTTTGTATTTCAGGAGCCATAAATTGGCATCTTCCATGGCAAAAATCAATGTGCTAAGTAAGAGGAACAGGAAAATGATTATATTCTTACTGATTGGGTACCAGATCCTATTAAGAATAGAATTTCATTTGCAACATTTGGATTGTACTCTTGACGCTTGTCACATGCTATAACCTTAGCACACTTACTTAGATACCCTTGCTGTAAATTTCCCTTTTGAGTGTAAAATATGTATCTCTAAAATTATTTTTTATTTGGCTTTGTAAAAACAATGAGCCTGAAAGTTGCTTGTCCAATCCTTAGACAAAACAATAACTTTGGAATTCAGACTGAGATGAAAGTACTGTTGTGTCAGACTTGGAGTCTACTGGATGATGGCATATTAAAAATTAAGTCATTTAACTTGAGTGGCTGCTACAAGTGTGCACCATGCTAGGTGCTATGGGGAATACAGGGATTTACTACACCATCTTTATTTTTACAAATTAATATACATGAAGTAATATATGGGAGAGTAATCAAATTATTACTTCTGTGGTCCCAATTATAAGCTACCAAAGGAAAGACTGTCAAAATCTCGTCAAAAAAGGCTTTCTGCAGTTAGAGATGGACTTGCACTTTGAAGGATTGACAAGATTTTAATAGGCTGCAGAGGAAAAGGAGGGCATCCCAGAAGAGAACAACATGAATGAGGGTTTTTATTGCTGTTTGTTTAAAGGAAAGGTGTAAAAAGACAGAAGAAAAGAGGCAGAATAAGGAAAATTGTTGTGGGAGGAGGGTCTTGAAGATTGAACTAGTTATCAAATTCTATGTAACAGCCCAAAATGTAGTGACTTAAAACAATAATAGTCATCAGATATTCTGAGCAATTCTGGCCCAGAGTCTTTAATGAGACTCTTCTCAAATCAGCTGGGGGATCTGCTCCCAAGGTCATCCATTAACAAGACCGGCAAGTTGGTGCTTGGTGGGAGGCCTCTTCTTGTGGACTTCTTCACAGAGCTACTGGTTGCTCCCAGAACTATTGATCAAGAGACCAAATATAGGGGAGCGTGTGTAGCTCAGTGGTTGAGCACCTGCTTCCCATGTACAAGGTCGTGGGTTCAGTCCCAAGTGCCTCCTAAAAAAAAACAGAAAAACCCACAAAAGACCAAGTAGAGGCTGCAATGCCCCTTATGATCTAACCTTGGAGGTTCCACATTATCATCTTTGCTTTACTCAAATGAGTTATACAGTCCACTCCTGATTCACTGTGGGATGAATTATGGGAATAAAGTCTTGGATACCAGGAAGTAAGGATCACTGGGAGCCATCTTAGAGGATGACTGTCTCGAAGTCAGAGTTACTATCAAGAGATGAGGCTAAGAGTGGAGGGCCTTGAGAACCAAGGTGAATTCAAGTGCACTGAGAATTAAGGACTTTAAATTGTCAGAATAATAAGCCAAAGAATTTCTAAACCTACGATATATGACAAATTTACAAACCTATTCAATTATTGAGACGCTCGTTGTATATATATTCTTATTTAACCCTATAGCAATACTGTGAGGTAGGTAGGTTATTTTCTTCACCCTCACAGTTCCAATTTAAATAACTCCACGGGGATTTACCTCAGCCCCTCCCCCCAGGGGTGACAGCTCTTCCTCCTGAAAGGCACAAAACTGGTAACGCGCTTCACATTTTTTTCACATCTAGCTTTTGTGATGGCAATACTTACATCTTATCTACCTGACTGTCTGCACCTCAGAATAAAAACTGTGGCTTACCATCATTGCATGAGTCACATTCCCAGAAGGAAAAGGTGCCACATTCAAATGGGTATTTGAAGAGAGTCAAATGGAGGAAACCATTTCATATCTGATGGTAGGGTTAAGAGACCTTAACACAGTAAGTGACTAGGAACAGGAAGAGCCATTACCAGCTCTAGGCCTAAACAGGCAAGCGGAGGGAGCTGTTACCGACATCCAGTTCTACCTGGTGGAAAAGACGCAAAAGACACTTTGGTCTTAGGTAGATGGAGACAATCACTACCAAACCTCCCCCACTCTCTAGTCTCCCGGCAATACTTGTCATCGGCTAAAACCAACCAGCATCCAGAGTGCCGTGGAGCCCAGGAGATTAAATACATAAAGGGCACATAGCAAGGCAGAGAAGGGTAGAGGGTAGATCAGGCTGAGCAGAGAAAATTGTGCACTATCTTCATATTTATAAGTGTCAAGTCAATAATTCAATTAACAAACTTGTATCATCATCAAAGAAATAAGGAGTCTGAGGAAGACAGGCTTGCTTACAGCTGGTGCAGAGTGCTGTCCTGAACTTCAGAAGCTGGAAGGATAAAAACTACATATCCCAGACTTCCTTGCAGTTAGAACTCTGCCTGTAATTGACACAAACTTCGAGACTGCGTTGAGACAGAACCCTGTAAAACATCAATGTGGTTATATCCAGCAGTGTGCATCTAGCAGAAAAAGCAAGGGATCCTTGTCCTAGGTCCACAGCTATGGTAGTATATTCTTGGAGCCTGCAGCTACAGTGGCTTTTTGATACCCCAAATGCGTGAAAGGGGGTGCGATCCTGGATTCAACCATTGGTGCAATGGATCCTGGACCCTGGATTCTTGATTGTTCCCATGCCAGATAGTTCTGTGTCATTGTTCTGAGAATTCTTTCTAAAAGCCCTTCACACCTCCCACTCTCAACTCTTAGTTCTATTAAACTCCTCAATGATAAAATTAGGGGCATTTATTCATCAATTGACACCATTAAGAAACTCAAAAGCCAAGCCACATTGTAGGGTATATTTGCAACCCATGTAACTGATGAAGTACTTATAACCTCTATATATTTAGAACTACAGATTGATAGGAAAAGTACAGTTATCTAAAAAAACAAGAGTTGAGGGGGCAAGATGTTTAAACAGAATTTTCACACACACGCAAAATATATAAAAAATCTCAAACACATGAAAGGGCTCTACCTTCTTAATAATGGGGAAATGCGAGTTAAACCACAGCACAACCACCAGAAGGACTACAATGAAAATGACTACCAATACCAAATGCTGGCAAGGGATGGATAGCAACAGTCATTCTCATACAATATTAGTAGGAGTTCAAATTAGTGTAACCATTTTTTGTGAAAGTTGGACGTATGCATACACTGACCCAACAATTTTATCCCTGAGTGTGTAGATCTAAATGAAATGTGTGCATGTATCTACCAAGAGAAATAGATGAGATTGTTCAAGGCAGTATTATTTACAAAAACCAGACATGCAACACAGTGGCCATCAACTGAGGAAAGGATAAACAGACCACAGATCACGTTATATTTTTAAAATTAGTTATGTCAATGAATAAACCACAGACACTTACAAGCACGTACACGAATCTCACAAATGCAATGTTGATTAAAAGAAGCTCTATATAAAAAATAATCTATGATTTGACTCATTAAGTTCAAAAACAGTTTAAAAACATATGTTTGATGCATGCTAAGGTGGTGAAATTATAAAGAAATTTTTTAAATGAGTGATAAAAATAAAGAAAAACAAAAACTCACCAAAAAATGAGCGATGATGTTCAGTGGGGATTATGTATTATTAAGGGGTCAATAATTGGGAGCTGGCACACGAGGGGCTTCTGGAATGCTGTTCTATTTATTGGCCCGGATACTGGTTCCATAGGTGCGTACACTTCGTGATATTCATTGGGCTGCGTATTTTTGTTTTGTGCACTTCTATGTGTTTTACTTACTAGTAAAAAAAAGAAACTATCGCCAAAAGTTTTAAACCTGAATCTAACTTCCAGAAGACAGAAGATTTAAATGTCACCATTTGGAAACAATCCAACAAAATACAGGGCATCCCTAAAGTACAACTTGCCTGGTCTCTTCAAAAAGTCAGAGTTACAAACTATAATGTGAGGTAATGTTGTAGAACAAAAGGGCCTAAAGAGACATTGTGTAAAAACGTTGATGGGATCTTGGCTTGGAGAAAAAGCGACTTAAGACAATTTAGGTGCAAATTGCGAAGTTTAAATGTGGACCGGATAATAAGTTATATCAGATAATTACTCTTAATTGTCTCAGGTGTGATATTATGATAGAAAGGTAGTTTAATATACCTCATCACAGAGGTGCATGCTGAAATATTTAGGGTAGGGCATCTGAAAAGATTATATGAAAATAGGTGAAAATGCACACACATACACATAGAGGAAAATTTAAGCAAATAAAGAAAAATATTCATTGTTGAATCAACGTGATGGGTATTTATTGTACTATTCTTTCAATCTTTCTGTTGCAAAGTTTGATAATGTAAAGTTAAAAATTACGGGAGAATTAAATTATCCTTCCTGTATTCCAGAGGTTCTTAACCTTTTTTATTCCACAAACGCCTTTGCCAGTCAGGTGAAAACCACGGGCCCTTTACTAAGTTCACACTCTACTGTGTATTATTTATTTATTTATTTTTAAGATTATTTATTTATTTCTCTCCCGTCCCCCCCGCCCCCCCCCCCCACCCCGGTTGTCTGTTCTCTGTGTCTATTTGCTTCATCTTCTTTGTCCACTTCTGTTGTCAGCGGCACGGGAATCTGTGTTTCTTTTTGTTGTGTCATCTTGCTGTGTCAGCTCTCCGTGTGTGCGGCGCCATTCCTGGGCAGCCTGCACTTTCTTTCATGCTGGGCGGCTCTCCTTACAGGGTGCACTCCTTGCGCGTGGGGCTCCCCTACGTGGGGGACACCCCTGCGTGGCGCGGCACTCCTTGCGCGCATCAGCACTGCGCATGGGCCAACTCCACACGGGTCAAGGAGGCCCGGGGTTTGAAATGGGGACCTCCCGTGTGGTAGACGGACGCCCTAACCACTGGGCCAAGTCCACTGCCCTACTGTGTATTATTTAATAAATATATCACACCTGCACCAACATGTCCCCACAAGAATAACATTTTTTTAAATTTCAGTTGAAGCCCACAAACCCCTTGTTAAGTACCCCCACATCTGGTAAAAAGAAAGAAAGGAAGAGAGAGAGGTTGAGGAGGGAAGGAAGAATAAAATGGTAAGAATGAATACTACATGTGAAAATTCTTGAGTTCATTAGAAGAATTTTTTTTATTACAAGCTATTAGATGAATTTTTAAAAACATTTGAATAATCCCTTTATATTTTGCAGCTGTTCTCCACATCTTTTTCACAATTTCCTGTTAGTCTAAATGATAGCACAAAATAATCTTCCTTGAAAGGATTTTTTTCTATTTAATCTTTTAAATAAATAACACCGTCACATGGTTCAAAACGTAAAAAGATAAGATTATAGAGCAGGGATTCTTAACAAGGGGTCCATGAGCTTGAATTGAAATTCAAAGAAACATTTTTCTTGTGAGGACGTGTTGGTGTAGGTGTGATATATTTATTAAATAATACATAGTGTAGTATGGACTTGGTAAGGGGTCTATGGTTTTTCACCTGATTGGCAAAGGGGTCCGTGGAACAAAAATGGTTAAAAAACCCTGTTATAGGGAAGCAGATGTGGCTCAACTGATAGAGCATCTGCCTACCATATAGGAGGTCTAGAATTTGAACCCAGGGCCTCCTGGCCCATGTGGTGAGCTGGCCCATGCACAGTGCTGATGCGCACAAGGAGTGCCCTGCCATGCAGGGGTTCCCCCCATGTAGGGGAGCCCCATGGGCAAGGAGTGCGCCCCTCAAAGAGAGCCGCCCCGTGCAAAAAAATGCATCCTGCCAGGAGTGGCACCGCACACACAGATAGCTGACGCAGCAAAATGACACAACAAAAAGAGACACACTCCGGTGCCTCCGAGAATACAAGTGAACACAGAAGAACACACAGCGAATGGACACAGAGAACAGACAACGGAGGAGGGGGGAAAGGGGAGAGAAATAAAATAAATCTTAAAAAAACAACCTCTTATACAGTAAAACATCTTCCTCTCACTCTTTTTGTACTTTTTTATTTTGTCATTTTGTTTTCCTCTTACTCTTGCCAACATCTGTGTTATGTGTCTTTCCAGATATTTTATGCACACTCATAATAAAATTAATATATAAATGGGACTTTGAAATTTCAGTCATCTTTGATAATCCTTTGTTTTTACCCGGATACTATATTTGCACATTTCCAGAAGCAATGAACAAGTTGTTGTTTGGTGGATGGCGCCCTCCTGTGCAGGAAACTGAATCTGCAGGGGAAATCCTGGCAAGTGTAGTAAAACGTATGATATTCTTACACAGAATTACAATTTTAAGAGTTCCTTAAGGCCGTATGGTCTGTCCCCATGACTTCAGTAAGTCAGTTATGACCAGGCCCAAAATATAAGCCCTTTACTTTAAACTGCAAAAGAAACTGTCCCCAGGACTTGTCATTAGTGTTCTCGTGAGAGCTTGGTGCTTTTTAGTCTCCAAAGTATCCTCACATCCATAATGTTTTGTTTGATTAGAATGGGAGCATTTGTTCTCCCTTTTGTATTGGGATATAATTCACATGCCATACAATTCAACCATTGAAATGTACAACTCTATGGTTTTTAGTATATTTACAGAGTTGTGCAATTATCACCACAATCAATTTTAGAATATTTTCATCGCCCCCAGGAAACTTGGCACCCAACAGCAGTCACTATGCTTTCCCTAACCCCACCCCAGCCATAGGGAACCACTAATCTACTTTTTTATTGTGGTGGTTTGGAACTGTATGCACCCCCAGAAAACCATGTTCTAAAAGCTAATCCACTCCTGTGAGTGTAAACCTATTGTAAGTAGGTTTCCATGAGGCTATTTCAGTTAAGGCATGGGCCAAGGTGGGTTTTAATCCTCTTATGGGAGTCCTTTATAAACAGGATGAATACAGAGAGAGAAAGCCATGGAAGCATGAAGCTGAAAGCAACAGAACCTGGAAGAGAGGGAGAGACAATAGATGCTGCAATGTGCCTTGCCATGTGGCAGAGGACCCAAGGTTCACCATCATTCATCTTTGGGAAGAAAGCATCACCCTGATGATACCTTGATTTGAACATTCTCACAGCTTCAAAACTGTAAGCTTGTAAGCTAATAAATTACCATTGTTAAAGCCAACCCATTTCGTGGTATCTCTTTCCAGCAGCCAGCAAACTAAAATGTGTGTCTATAGATTTCCTTTTTCCAGATACTAATATAAATGGAATCACACAATATGTGATATTTCATGACTGTTTTCTTTCACTTAGCAGCATATGTAAAAGTTTCATCCATGTTAGAGCATGTTCATTGTTTCATTCCTTTTTATGGCTGAATAATATTCCATTAAATGTGTATACTGCATTTTAATTATCCATTCATCAGTTGATAGACATTTGGGTTATTTCCACCTCTAGGCTGTTATGACTAGTACTGTTACGAAGATTCAACTGTCCTCAATTTATAATTATAAAGCTGGAGACCCTCTGAGCTGAAGTGATCACCCAAAAACGCACAAGACGTGGAAGGAATTGCCCTTCTCAGGACTTCACTCTGCCACCTAGTGGCAGTCACCACACTCGCAAGGGCTCCAAACATGCGCCATCACCTCAGCCTTCCCCTGAAGTCCTATCGTCCATCATCTCCAGTTCTTCACTCTAAGATGATCATCCCATTAGCTCCCAAAGGCTCCCCCCTCTTTTCTCTTTTCAAGTCTTTCCTCTTGTTCTCTGAAAAAAATTAATTTCAACTTTTGCCTCCCCCAATTGCCTTGATTGAATGTGGGTTCCCCTGAGGAAATCACTTCTCCAACTCTTTCAAGTGGAGTTGTTTTCCTGTCATCCCTAGGTCTTGGGAGCAGGTGAGTTCCCCTGTTCCTTCCAATTCTGCTTCAAACAATTTCTTCTTTCGCCCAAACCCTAGCAGTTTAGGAACTTAAGGCATTGTTCTCCTTGTTGCTATAATCTAGAGACTTCTGGTCACCCCTTTCATTCAGCGATCACTCCCTCCCACTCCCTGTGGCTCACCAGCTCCCCTTCTTCTTTATTCCTATCAATCTTCTGGGCAAAATTAATATCCTTCTTGATAGTAACCTCGTGGTTCCTCAAACCCCTGTGACCTTTTCTTCCACCTATTTCAGCCCAACACTACAAAGTTTCCAGCCTAGACCTTGCAGAAGCAGACCAATTCACCAAATGACCAATTGACAGAATTGTTTTTACTTAGTTTTCCTTGATTCTTATTACTATTAATAAAATTTACAACCACAACCTGTATTAAATGGACTAGATTTAACAACTTTTGATGATTTCTGTAATATTTTTGTTGAGTAGTTTAACTTCATTTTTCTAACAGCTTTCAGGAAATGTGCAATTTGCCCCTGCTTTATCTCCCTGTTAAGAAAGAAATGGAGATAATTGGGGGAAGGGAGTTGGCAGCGTACAGCAAACCCAGCTCTTGAACCCAGAGAGGGGACAAACTGATGGGCAGGCAAGGCAGATGGTGGAGTCAGGGAATATATTCAGAAATGGATATGTATTAATGGCACATTCATGCTTACCGATGCCTATTTTGTGATAAAGTTAGGTTGTGAGGAATTCGTAATATATAGTTATGACCCTCAGTCTTTTCTTTCATTTCTCAAATCCATTCTCTTCTCACTCTTCTGTTACTGCCTTAGTTTACAGCTGCATCATTTCTCACTGAGCTTTCTCCTACAGCTCTCATCTGTAGTTTTCTGCAAACCTTCCACATGACTTCTGGATCCATCATTTCTATTCACTCTCACTCCTGCCAATGGAATCTTTCTAAATCACAAATCCAATCACATCCCTCACTTGCTTAATATCCTTCAACGGGCTCTCATAGCTTTCAGAATAAAATCCAATTTGCATGTCAATTATTTCTTCACACCTTCGCTCAGAACTGCTGTTTGCCCGTATGGCACCTATGAGTGAAAAAGATTTTAAGTTCACATATTATTCTTCAATAATAACAATTTTTAAAAATTCATGTGTAAAGTCAGTATAAAATCTTCCAAATAAATTATATAAATCATGTTTTAGCATAAAATTATACTGTTTAAAATTGTAATCAGAAGAATTGGGAATGCAGAGTCATGATGAAATAATAGTGTAAAAATAATAATCAGTTAAAAAAATCATGAAAATGCAATTCTTAAGACTATTATAATGCTTACTTACTCTGATGCTTAGTTTTTTTCCAGATAGTCACCAGATACTCTTGTGACATTGTAGACTTTAAGTGGTTCTAATACATTTTAATTTGAAAGGCTACATTCTCACTGGCAATGGCTACTAGAAAAGAAAAATCTTCTGAGAGCTCCAAAGTATTTGAAACTGTGTTAAGTAAATTATTGCTGTAAATATATTGCAATAATTCAACAAGATTCATACTAGATTTTTAGAAAATAACCTAGGGTTTTCAGATACTCATACATCACTGAACCATTGCTATCATATTTCATACCATGCTTATCATTTCCTTTGAGTATATATTATTAGAGAGTTGCTGTGTTCAAGCTGTCATTCTTCAAGCAAGAACCAAGGCATCACGTGGGAGCCTGTTGGAAATGCAGAATCCCAGGCTCCACCTCAGATTTGCTAAGTCAAAAACTTCTTTATAATAAGATCCTCCAGGTGCTTCATGGACACATTAAATTTTGAGAAGCACTGAACTAGAGAAACCATAATATTTCAGTGTTGCTAGCTTTACTCTTTTTCTTTGAAGAATAAAAAAGCTTATTGAGGTTTAATTGATATATGTGAGACTACACATTTTTTAAGTGTATAAACTGATGAGCTGTGACATATGTATACACCCAGGAAACCATCTTTTAAAGATAATAGTGGGGAGCAGATGTGGTTCAAGCAGTTTGGTGTCTGCCTCCCACATGGGAGGTCCCAGTTTCGGTTCCCAGTGGCTCCTAGAGAAGACGAGCAGATGAAATGAGCTGATGCAATGAACAGATGCAACAAGTTTACACAACAAGCAGGTATAATGAGCAGACAAATGAGTAGACAGGACAAGCAGAGAGCGGCTGTGGCTCAAGCAGTTGGGCACCCACCTCCCACATGGGAGGTCCTGGGTTCGATTGCCAGTGCTTCCTAAAGAAGACAAGCAAACACGATAAACAGACACAGCAAGCAGACAACAAGCACAGGCAACAAGCTCAAACAGCAAGCAGAAACAACAAGCAGACAGATGAGAAAGCCATCTCGGGGAGGGATAAAGATAATAGTGTTATACTTAATGTAGAAACAAAGAGATTAAATTTGTTAGTGTTGGATCAGAGATGATTTGATTTTGTACTTTGCAGTCAAAATGATATTTCTCACTCTTTCTTTAGGATTTCTACACTGGAGAAATCGCTGTCAATATCAGGAAGCTTTGTATTTGTTTATTCTTATCAATGAAGAACATATACTTTTGTTAACATCATCGCATAATATATCTTCATAGAATTTCTTAATTCCTTTAATGCTTCTAAGGATGTTATATACAGTGAATTTAGTCCTGCAATATATTTGACTTAAAATATCATGCAAATTAGTCCTAAGAAAATAAATTTAAAGTGGGTATTTTCAAATTTATACCTACAGCTCAAGTTCTAGAATCTACATCTTTATTAATAATGTCTATAACTTTGCAAGAGAATTGCATACTGTGTATAATTGAATGTTTAGTGACATGATAGTATCATTTCAGCTTTCCGGTAGGGAATTGACAGTAGTTTCAAATTTGAATTTAGCAAGTGTGTTTTTTACATTTCAATGTGTTATTAAACCAAAGAGTAGTTATATAATTACTGGATGATATAAAGAAATTCTGTGTGCCAGAAGACATTCTTTTGCCGCTTCATTCATTAAAAAGTTTAAAGAATGTATAGAACAAGGAATATAGGATGCCATAGAATGTTTTTTGAGTAGCTTCTTTTGCAATAAGTTATGTTTACCACAAATATATACGGCATTGTCATATCCCTGATCTCTCAACTTATATTTAAATTTTTTAAAGAAGTTGTACCTTTACTGAAAAATCCTGCAAAAATGCAAGTTCCTAGATATTCTTTTTAATACATACCATTTTCCATATTATTAATACTTTGCATTAGTGTGATATTTTTGTTACAATTGATGAAACAATATTATAACTATACTATTAACTACAGCCCACAGTTTATATTAGGGTTGACAGTTTGTGTTGTAAAATCCTATGGTTTTTTAATTGATTTATTTCTAGTAACATATAAACAACCCCAAATTTTCCCCCTTTAACCACATTCAAATATATAATTCAGTGGTGGAAATTATATTGGCAATGCTGTGCTACCATCCCCACCATCTATTACCAAAACTTCTACCTCATGCCATACAGAAACTCTACCAAATAAGTATTATTAGTAACTCCCTATTACCTTCTCCCACCCCAGCTCTTGGTAACCTGTATTCTAGTTTCTGAATCTATTAGTTTGCTTATTCTAATTAGCTCTTATCAATGAGATCATACAATATTTGTCCATTTCTGTCTGGGCTTATTTCACTCAATGTGATGTCTTCAAGATTCATCCTTGTGGTCGTGGGTATCAGAATTTCAGTCCCTTTTACCACAGAATAATATTACATGCGACAGTTTGCTCGGTCGGTAGAGGTGGGGTCTGGCTGCGGACGAGGGGTCGGTCCCACTTGGGACGAGGGGTCGGTCCCGCTTGGGACGAGGGGTCGGTCTGGCAGCAGACGAGGGGTCGGTCTCACAGGGGTTGCGCAGTTCGGCTGACGGGGTCGCCCAGCGAAGCCGGCGACGAGGGGGTCGCCCGGAGAAGCAGGCAACGAACTGGGGACAAGGGAGGCCAGGCCCTTGTCGGGGGCTCTCAGGACTGGAAGGCGCACAGCAGAAGAACTATCGCGGAGACAAGGTAAACACGCAAGTCCACTTTATTGAGGGAGAG
Source organism: Dasypus novemcinctus (assembly GCF_030445035.2). Lineage (NCBI taxonomy): Eukaryota > Metazoa > Chordata > Mammalia > Cingulata > Dasypodidae > Dasypus > Dasypus novemcinctus. The sequence continues at coordinate 50,213,787 of NC_080673.1, read as the reverse complement.
GCAACAGTTTTATAGGGGCTGGGGAAGGCTGATTGGTCGAAGCCACACCCTGTTCTGATTGGTTGCCGGAGAAAGGTCAGTGGGAGGTACTGGACGGGGGAGGGGTGGTGGTTAGGGATTGGCTGTTGCTGTTGCTGGGGGAAGTGGCAGGGTTTAGTGATTGGTGGCTGCTGTTGCTGGGGTAGAGGGCAGACTGGAGTTTCCTGCCCACGCCTGGCTGTTGCTGCTGTCAGGGGGAGGGAAAAGGGCAGACTGGATTTTTCCGCCCACGCCTGGCTGTTGCTGCTGTCGGGGGAGGGGAAAAGGGCAGACTGGAATTTTCCGCCCTGCGCCTGCACAGGGAGAAAGAAGAAGAAGGGTGCCGCCCCACAAGGCATCGTGTGGCGCCATCCGGGAGGAGGGGCGGCCGTGGAAGCATGGCTGCCGAGAAGGGGAGACCCGAGGGCACTCTGCACCCATGCCGAGCTCCCTTCAGGGGTGGTGGTGGGCCCGACCAACCACCCTATTATGGGGGCAGTGGTTTGGAATAGGCCTACTGCGGCCGCTGCCCCCCTCCAGGCCAGCAAACCACACTTCAGCCCGAGGGGTGGCCGCAATTACATTGTATGTATATTCCATATTTTGTTTATTTATTCATTCTTTATGGACACTTAGGTGTCTTTCATATATTGGCAACTTTGAAAAATGCCAATTAAACATCAGTGTGCAAATATCTGTTCCAATCTCTGCTTTCAATTCTTTTGGGTGAATATATAAATGTGGGGTTGCCAGGTTAATAACTCTATACTTAAATTTCTGAAAACCACCAAACTGTTTTCTGCAGTGGTTGAAGCATTTTGCATTCTCACCAACAATGATTGAGTGTTCCTATGTCTCCACATCCTATGCAACATTTATTTTCTTTCTTTTTTTTTTTAACAGTAGCCATTCTAGTAGGTATGAAATGGTATCACATTGTGGTTTTTATTTGACTTCCCTAATTACTAATGATACTGATGAATATGTTTTCATGCACTTGGCCATTTGTGTATCTTCTTTGGAGGAATATTTATTCAAGTCTTTTGCCCATTATTTTCCATTTAAAAATATATTATTTATACATATGTTACAAGTTCCTCGATAAATTCAAGATAATACCTACAACAACAAAAATCTGCTTTGGTCAGTGGTTACACTCCACCCCTCACCTCCTATTTTTGTTCATTCCTCAATCTTGAGGGCTTTGGGACCAGGTCTGCTTGAGGTTGAGAAGGGATATTGATATTATGGGGCAGAGGAATGGAATTATTTTGCTTGCAGTTATAGATACTCCTTGTTTTGTGGGCTGGGACTTGTCCATCCTCATTGTTTTGTTAGTTGAATAGGGTAGTCCTAAAGAACTGGAGATAGGAATTGACCACATATCTGCTGGGTTTCAGGGCGCAACTGGTGTATGAACAATTGGAAGACTTTAAGTCTCTGAGAAATATACTTATAACAGGTAAATTGAGAATTATATGTTCAGATAAAAGGAGTAGAAGAATCATGATTAGGGGATGTATAAATGGGTATGGCTATGTTATTTTGGGGAAGTATATTTACATACATTCCCAGATAGGGCCCACTGAGTGGGTGTTAATTTCATGAGGCCCTATAGCTTGCCTATGGTGTCTGGACATATGAGGACCCTCAGGAGCACTTTTGTTTGAGGTTTTGTTTATTTGGCAGTTTGTGAATTATGGCTGCAATCTGAGTAAGTATAATCTCTGGAATTTTTGCCCATTTTTAAATTGGGTTGTTTGACCTTTTGTTGTTGAATATAAAATTTCTTTATATATTCTGGGTATTAAACCTTTATCAAATATGTGGTTTCCAAACATTTTCTTCCAGTCTGTAAGTTTTTTTTTTTTACTTTCATGATGAAGGTCTTTGATGAATGAAAGTTTTTAATTTTGATGAAGTCTCATCTATCTATTTTTTCTTCTGTTGTTTGTGCTTTTGGTGTAAAATCTAAGAAACCATTGCCTAACACAAGTTCCTGTGGATACTTCCTTATGTTTCCTTCTACGAGTTTTATTGTTCTGGTTTTTATAATTAGGTCTTTGATCCATCTTGAGTTTCCTTTTGTAAATGGTGTGAGGTAGGGGTCCTCCTTCATTTTTTTGCATATGGATATCCATTTTCCCCACCACTATTTTTTCAAGAGACCATTATTTTTCAATTATGTGGACTTGGCACCCTTGTTCAAAATCAATTGGACATAGATGTAAGTGATGATTTCTGGACTCTAAATTTGATTCCATTGATCCATATATCTCTTCTTGTGCCAAGATCATGCTGTTTTAACTATAGTAACATTGTAAAAAGTTTTAAATTTGGGATGTATGAGTCCTCTAGCTTCAGACTTTAATATGGCTTGGCTATTAAGGGCCCCTCATCCTTTCATCAAATTTGATGATTGGCTTTTCCATTTCTGCAAAGAAGGCTATGGAATTTTGATTAGGATTGTGATGAATCTGTAATTGCTTTGGTTAGAATTAACATCTTAATAATATATAGTGTTGTAATCCATGAATATGGAATGTCCTTCTATTTAATTACAACTTCTTTCATTTCTTTTAGAAATGTTTTGTAGTTTTAGATATATAAATCCTTTATATACTTGGATAAATTTATTCTAAATATTTTATTATTTTAGTTGCTATTGTACATGGAATCTTTTTTCTTAATTTCCTCTTTAGATTGTTAATTTCTAGTATATAGAAAGACTACAGACTTTTGCATCATGTAAATCTACCCCACCACTTTATCGAATTTGTTTCTTAGCTCTAGTAGCTTTCTTGTGGATTTTTCAGTATTTTCTTTTTATAGGATCAAGTCATCTGAAAATAAGAAAAATTTTACTTCTTATTTTCCAATTTGGATGCATTTATTTTTCTTACTTAGGTATTGCTCTGACAATAACTTTTAGTACAATATTGAATAATAGTGATGATAATGGGCATCTTTGTCTTGTTCCTGATCTCAGCAGGAAAGCTTTCAATCTTTCATCACTGAGTATTACATTAGTTGTAGTTTTCTCATATATGCCCTATAGAAGTTTGATGTTATTTATGAATTCCAAAAAAGATATTAGTTATGTTTGTAAACTGGTCTGCTTCTCTGGGTGTGATACGCTTTGATTGAATAAAATTCAAAGGTTTTACATTTACTCGATTAAATCAAGATTAGGGCTTTGATTCAACCATATCAGTAGGGTGTCACTCAGTTTAAGTCCCTGCCCCCATGGTGGGCTATATAAACAGATACTCACTCAAGAAGGGACACAGGAGAAGGCACGGGAAGAAAGAGAGTTCCATAGACACAGAAGAGGAGAGACCTTCGTCATTTCGTGCCTGTCATGTGACAGAAAAGAAAAGGCCCAAACAACTAAAACCCCAGGAAGAACTGAGTCATTTGCTTGACAGTTTGCAGCTGAAGAAACCAGAGCAGCTGAGAAGGCCCAGAAAGAAACAAGTCCTCCAGCCAACAGGTGAGATCCGAAGAAGCTGGGTCCATAGAGCCTTAAGAGGAAAAGGAAGGTGAACCCTGCAAAGATTGGCAATCATCTTGCTTCAACACATGGCAATAGACTTTGGTAAGAAAATGCTTCTTATGATATCTTAAGTTGGAATCTTTTGGGCCTTGTAACTATAAGCTTTTACCCCAAATAAATACCCTTTATAAAAACCAACAGATTTCTGGTACTTTGCATCAGCACCCCTTTGGCTGACTAATACATACCCTTTATCATGTTGAGGGATTTTCCATATATTCCTAGCTTTCTGAGTGTTGTTAGCAAGAAGGAGTGCCACAACTATGTGATTATACCAAATACCATTGATTATACACTGTTGATGAATTGTATATTTTATTCATATATATCATTAAAATTGATTTATTTTAAAAAACAACAAAAGAGAAGAGGTGCTGGGTTTTGTCAGATATCTTTTCAGCATCACTCGAGATTTTCATGTGATTTTTCCTTCATCTGTTAATGTGGTATATCACATTAATTGATTTCCTTGTGTTGAACCACCCTTGCTTTTCTGAGATATATGTCTCACATAATCATGGTATATAATTCTTTTAATGTGCTGTTGGATTCAGTGTGGTTGTATTTTACTGAGGCATTTTTGGATCTATATTCATAAAGGATATTGGTCTATAATTTTCTTTTCTTGTGTTATCTTTATTTAGCTTTGTTATTGGGTTGATGTTGGCCTTGTAGAATTATGTTAGGAAGTATTCCTTCTTCAATTTTTTGGTAGAGTTTGAGCAGGATTGCAGTTAACTCATCATGGAATGTTTGGTAAAATTTATCTGTGAAGCCATCTTGTCCTAAGGTTTTCTTTGTTGGGAAGCTTTTGATAACTCATTCAATCTCTTTCTGTTGGTCTGTTGATATCTCTTTTTTTTTTTTTTAATTTGTTTTTTAATATTGTCTTTTTTAAAAGATGAATAGATCACACAAAATGTTACGATAAAAAACACAAGGTTCCCATATACCCCACTCCCCACCCTCCCCACCACGCGCCCGTCCTACATCAACATCTCCTTTCATCAGTAACGCACATTCATTGCAATCATTGCATTTGGTGAACACGCCCTGGAGCACTGCCACACTGCAATGACCAGAGTTTACATTGTAGTTCGCACTCACCCCCAGTCTGCCCAGAGGATTATGGTAGGATATACAGTGTCCTGCATCTGTCCCTGCAATATCATTCAGGACAACTCCAAGTCCAGCAAATGCCCATATCACAGCACTTCCTCCCTCTCCCTGTCCTCAGCAACTCCTGTGGCCACCGTCTCACATCAATGATACAATCATGTCCATTGTTAGAGTCACAACAGCTCTATAGTAGAATACCAGCAAGTCCACTCCAATCCATATTATATTCCTCCATCCTGTGAACCCTAGGATGGTGATGTCCACTCCACCTCTACATCAAGAGGGGGCTTAGTTCCCACACAGGTGATGGATGTAGTTCTCCTGCTTGTAGTTGTAGACACTCCTGGCTCCCTGCTGTGGTGGTTGACCATTCTCACCTCCCTGTCAGCTGACCTGGGTATATCCAACGAACTGGAGAGTAGGTATTGCAACTCTGCTGAGGCTCAGAGCCCAGCTGGCACATGAACAGTCCAGAAATTCAAGTCTCCTGAGCATACACCAACCCCAGCACCAATCACAGGTTCAGTAAAAGTGACAGAAGAGGCATGTGTAGAGAGGTCACATCTGAGTCAAACTCCATTACACTCAGGAACACAAATTCCAAAGTAGGACCCCCTGGCAAGGCACCGAATTCCAGAGCCATCTGTCATGACTGTAGAACCTGTGTGTCTCTGTAGCCCTCAGGAGCACCACTTCCTGGGCTTGTATCCACCTTGGTTGTCTCTGGAATCCTTCCAAGACATGTGTAAGCATGACCCCTCTGATGACTTCCCGACTAATTTTGAAGTCTCTTAGCCATATAAACTCATCCATCTTTACCATATCGCCCTTTTATTCAAGGTCTTTTCCCAGTTGCATCACCAGCTAGTGATGATAGTAATTCCCTCCGCACCAGAGAGGCTCATCCCCGGGAGTCATGTCCCACACTGGGGGAAGGTAATGAATTTACATGCTGAGTTTGGCTTAGAGAGTGGCCACATCTGAGCAACATGGAGGTTCTCAGGAGGCAACTCTTAGGCACTCTGCAGCTCTAGGCCTAGTTGAAATCTAAAGCACACAGGCTCATAAGCATAATTATCAGTATCAAGGGTCCATCATTGGATCCTATTTCTTTTTGAGCCAGTGTAGATAATTTGTGTGTTTCTAGTAATGTGTTCATTTCATTTGGTTATCTCATTTGTTGGTGAACTGTTGCTCGTAGTATCTATTTATATATTTTTTATTTCTGTAGAGTTGGCAGTAATGTCCTCTCTTTCATTTCTGATTTTAGTTACTTGTGATCACTCTCTTTTTTTTTTCTCTTCAGTCTAGCCCAATAAAGCTTGCTCTTCTTTTTCTAAATCTTGCAGTTGTGAAGTTAGGTCCCTGATTTGAGCTTTCTTCTTTTTATTCCATGTAAGCATTTGAGCTTAAATTTCCTTCTCAGGACACCCTTTTACTATCCCATAAGTTTTGGTATGTTATGTTTTCATGTTTGTTTACCTAAAAGATATTTCATAATTTCCCTTGTGATTTCTTCTTTGACCAATTGGTTGTTTATTTTACATGTATTTGTGAATTTTCTAGTTCTCCCTCTGTTATTGGTTTCCAGCTTCATTCCATTGTGGTCAGAGAAAATATATGGGATGATTTCAATATTTTTTAATTTATTGAGACTTGTTTGTGACCAATATATGGTTTAGCCTGGAGAATGATCCATGTGTACTGGGAAAGAATATATATTCTCCAGCTGTTGGATGAAGTATTCTATATATGTTTGCTAGTTGTAGTTGGTTTCTAATATTGTTCTAGTCTTCTGATCATCTGTCTAGATGCCTATCCAGTATTGAAAGTGGTGCATTGAAATCTGCTACTATTAATGTAAAACATCTATTTCTTCCTTCAGATCTATTAATATTTGCTTCATATATTTTAGGACCCTACCATTAGGGGTATATATATATTTATAATTGCTATGTCTTCTTCTTCAACTGGCCCCTTTATCAGCTTATAGCGACCTCTTTATGCCTTTAACAATTTTTTACTTTAAGTCTATTTTTTAAAGATTTATTTTTTTTATTTCTCCACCCTCCCCCATTGTTTCCACTCACCATTTTCTCTCTGTATCTGTTCATTATGTGCTCATCTTCTTTTTTAAGAGGCACCAGGAACCAAACCTGGGACCATCCATGTGGGAGGGAGGCGCCTAATCACTTGAGCCACCTCTGCTTCTACTTGTTCTATCTCATTGTGTTTCCTCATTGTGTCTCTTCATTGCATCCTCATTGCATCAGCTCATTGCACCAGCCTGTCATGTCTGCTTGCTGTCTTGCTCATCTTCTTTCAGAGGCACCAGGAACTGAATGCAGGACCTCACATGTGGTAGGTGGATGCCCAACTGCTTGAGCCATATCCACTTCCCTTTAAGTCTATTTTATCTGAGAGTATAACTACCCCAGCTCTCTTTGCATTTTTCCCATAAGTTTTCAAACTAATTGTGTCTTTGTATTTAAGGTGAGTCTGTAAACAGCATATAGTTGGTTAATACTTTTTTATCCATTCTGCCAATCTCTGCCTTTTGACTGGAGAATATAATTCATGTACATTTAAAGTAACTACTGATAATACAGGACTTTCTTCTGTCATTTTGCTATTCTGTCTTTGTAAGTCTTGTCCTCTTTTTTCCTTCAATACTTCCATTATGCCTACTTTAATATTAGTTTGATTTTTAGTGTGCCATTTTGAGTTCCTTTTCATTTCCTTCTCTATGTAATTTTTATATATTTTATTTGTCATTACCATGGGACTAAAATTAACATCCTAAATCTATGAAATTACTTTGATTCTATACCAACTTAACTTCAATAGCATACATTTTTCCTATACTCTTTTGTCCCCCTACCTTTATGTTGTACTTTTTGCAAATTATATCTTTGTGCATTGTATGTCCAAATCCTTGGATTCATCATAACTTCTTATGCATATACATTTAAAACCTGTAAGAAGCAAAATAAGTGGGGCTTCATACTAAAAGACAGTACAATAATACTGGTATTTACATTACCCATTTAGTTACCTATACCAGATGTCTTTATTTCTTTTTGTTGCTCTGACCCACTGTCTTGTGTTCCATTCTTTCCTTTAAGTCTGAAGAACTCCCTTTAGCACTGCTTGTAGGGCAAATGTAAAGGTGATGAATTTCCTCAGCCTTGGTTTATCTGCAAATGTCTTAATCTCAACCTCATTTGATCTTTGTTTGTTTGTTTTAAAGTAGCAGGGCAGGGGATTAAACCCCTGGTCCTCATATGTGCGAAGCCATGGTACTCAACCACTGAGCCACATTGGCTTCCCTGAGTTGATATTTTTGGTTAGTTTGCTTGTTGTTTGTTTGTTTTTCTTTTTCAGGAGGCACTGAGGACCAATCTGGGACCTCCCTTGTGGGAAGCAGGTGCTTAACTGCTTGAGCCACATCCATTCCCCCTCCCTAATTCTTGAAAGTATGCCTTGCTGGATATAAAATTCTTGACTGGTAATTGTTCCTTTCAGTACTTTAAATATTTCACCCCACTAAATTTGTTGTGTTTTTATTTTTCTGTTTGTTTTGTTTTACTATCTGGCTAGAATTTTATTTCAGAAATAAGCATCCTATATAATTTAAGATGATTAAAATAGTTATTTCTGGATTACTGTAATAAATATTTGTCAAGAATAGCAATCATCTCAGTAATTGCTATTTCATTCATTAAAGGCTTCCAAAAATAACTCCTCAGTATCAAAAATTTTTCAAATGTCACAAGAAAGTTAAATAATGGGTCTATGCTGGAGAAGAAAATTTTGCTAGGAGAAACCTAAGGCAGCAGTTTTCCCATTCCAATTTTTATTGATATTGTTGATAAAAACAGAACTAGTTTTACCTTTCTTTTTAGTTCTTACTCTGTGAGGAAACACAAGAAATCAATAGTCTTAGGAAAAAACTATTTCCATGTTCTCAAGTGTGCCACAAACAGGCTTTTTTTAAAAAAAGATTTGGTTTATTTATTTATTCCGCCCAACTTGTTTGTGTTTACTGTTGGCTCTCTGTGTCCATTCACTGTGTGCTAGTCTTCTCTTTAGGAGGCACCGGGAACTGAACCTGGGACCTCCCATGAGGAAAGAGGCACTCAATCACCTGAGCTACCTCAGCTCCTTGTTTTTTTGTCTCTCATTGTCTTTCCTCTTTTGTGTCTCTTTCAATGCATCATCTTGTCAGCTTGCTGCGCGTGCCTACCATACCAGCTCACCTCCTCCAGGAGGCACTGGGAAGCGAACCCATGACCTCCCATGTGGTAGGCAGAAGCCCAATCACTTGAGCCACATCCGCTTCCCAGACTTTTCTCTTAAAGACTTCAAATCTTGAAGAGATGAGAAAGGTAAGCATGTATTTTATTACACACTTCAATAAACAGGCAAAAAAATAACAATTATGAAAACAGTATTGTATACATTCATATGCAACAAACTTCATGTGTTGAATATTTTATCTTGATAATAATTTTAAGAATTTTTTTTGTATTTTTTTAAAGATTTATTTTTATTGATTTCTCTCCTCTTCCCCCCCTCCGCCACAGTTGTCTGTTCTCTGTGTCCATTTGTTGCATGTTCTTGTTTTTGTCCGCTTCTGTTGTTGTCAGTGGCACAGGAATCTGTGTTTCTTTTTGTTGTGTCATCTTGCTAAATCAACTCTCTGTATGTGCAGCGCCATTCTTGGGCAGGCTGCACTTTCTTTCACACTGGGTGGCTCTCCTTACGGGGTGCACTCCTTGTGTGTGGGGCTCCCCTGCGTGGTACAGCACTCCTTGAGCGCATCAGCACTGCACGTGGCCCATCTTCAGCTCAAGGAGGCCCGGGGTTTGAACCGCTGACCTCCCATGTGGTAGACGGATGCTCTATCCACTGGGCCAAGTCCACTTCCCAAAACAAAATATTTTGTTCTAGAAGTCCAAAAGTAAAACTTTATACTATATGTTATATACTATATATATATATATATATGTATGTATGTATGTTATACTAGGATTCTCCATGGCTAACATTCTGGACTACTGGAACAATAAAAGGCCAGAAGTGACCACCCTGGGGTGTCCCATGTTGATAAACTTCTCACTGGGCATACACATGGCCACAGTGGAGGGGCCACCCACAATGCCGATTGTGTACCAAGCAGCTATAATGAGAAGAAGGCCCCCTAATAGTGCCAGAGGAGCCCCCACTGCACCCATTACACCAGAATGTAACAAACAAACAAATGTTTTGGGCTAAGGCTCTGATCATAGGGTATTGTTGTACCAGCTCTGCAGCTGATTTAAATCTAGCCAGTCTAATTCCAAAGTTTCCTGTTCCAGTAGGATACTGGAAACCCCTGGAGTAGGTGATTTCTTAGGCTTTCTCATCAGTCACCTGTCTCATCACTTTCTTTACATCTCCTCTTCTGCCTCTTATCTTTTGGATATATTTGGAAAGGACTTACTCTTATTCATGATATTTTCACTCAGTCATTTATCTATGTCAGACGTTGCAATTCCCTTTAAGGGCCTTGCCCTTTAAAACATAACTATCAAAAAGACAGAGAGTCTAATTATCATTTTTGGTGACTTCAGCATCCAAGAGGAAAATTCATCTAACACCTTAAGCTCTCAATTCCTTGATCATGCCTTACTAATGATCTTTTCCTTCTATCTCATGATAGTTATCAATTTATTGCCTCTCAGCCTCAAATTTACACTGTGAAGCTTTTTCAGTAGAGGGCGCTGGAGGGATGTGGCAGGAGAAAAGGACTTCTCTTTGTGGCTCGGATTACTGTAATCTTGCTACACAGTTGGCCAGTGGGATGGGTTGGTGAAGACTTTCAGTAGGGTTTTGTCCTAATCTCTCACCCAGAGCATGCAGTCCCATAGTCCGGAGACTACCTTCCCATGGCCTTCTTAATGTAAACATCGAACATTCCAAGTCTAACCCCACAGAGGGCTCCTACTCCTTCTATATTCCTGCCTACCAGTTGCAACTCAATTGCACTCCAGAAGTTTATTGCTTGCATTCCTAGTGACTACTGACCAGCTGTGGTCTAGACAATCCAGAAAACTTCCCGGTCATCCAACAAAGTCTCAATCCCAGTCTTGAAGAAGGGTCCCCCTTCCAAGTTTGTCATTTCTTGGTTATTCTCCCTCAGCCTTAGGGTACCCTTTAGAGTTCTCTTTACACCTTTGTAGTTGCTCTCCTCTCATTGCCTAATAATTCTTAATATTAAATTTCCCATTTAAATTACTTTGTGGTTTCAGTCTTCTGACTGGGACCAGTCTGATAAACACCCTGTCTCACCACCCATTTCCATGGTCATAACCTTGACCTTATCATTACTGATTCATCAAAAATTTTGACTCCAAACCTCCCAATCTGTGATCACCACTATCCTTTCAGCTCATCTACTCTACTACTTCCACGCCAGCAGTTCATCAACTGCACGAAGACATCCATTTCTTCTCTAACACTCACAATCATCATGTTCTCATAGTCTTCCTTTGCAAGCCTAAATTCAATGCTCCATTATTATACTTACTCCATTACAAAATCCTTGAACTCTTTCTCCATTATGCTTAATTGCATGAGCTTATTAAACCTAATTATGTGCCTATGTGCCTACTGCACTAAGCATCTAGATGTTGATGGAGATAGAAGACAGTGCTATCTATCTTTAAATTCTCCATTATGAATCTCAAATAATGTATAGTCAATACTAGTTTATATTCTACTAGTATTTTCACTTTCTCAAGGTCTAAAACAATGATTTTACAATTTTTCCTTTCTCCCACTCCTACCTCCACCTCTACACCACCATTCCCATGAGTCCTCACCTTCACTTTCAGCTATTGAATTTGACTTACATATTAGTAAAATTATAGAAATAATTCGAAAGAAATTACCTTCATCTCTCTGCCACCAGCTGTATCAGCCTATCTGGATGTCTATGTAAATTTCTGCTTTCAATTATGTAATAATGAATGAAGTATCCCTGCTCTTATCAAAAGACTATTTATATTCTAAATCCCACTTGTAGCCACATTAAGGAGCTTAGTAATTATTTCTTTTTCCTGTATCATGGTTTTGGTTTTTTTCTTTTGCCCTATTGTTTAGAAGAAGTTACAGGTGTATCTCATCCTCAAGGGGAGGGATTATACAAGGGCCTGGGCCAATGGGGTTCATGTTAGAATTCTGCCTACCACACTTTTAAAACAAGTTCCTAAGTAAGACCTTTGCACTGTTTTCTGTTTGGAATGCTCTTTCTCTGATCTTCATAAGGCTTTTCTTTTTGACATTCAGACTTCAGCAAAAATACTACATCCTCAGGTAACTGTCCTGACCACCCAATCTAAACCTGTCACTTCCTAACACAATACCATCTTTCAATTTTCTGCATAGCACTTATCCCTATATTTTTATTTTTCATAAACTTTAGATTATATCCCCTACAACCACCAAACATGGAAGCTCCATTGGAATATGGGGGCATAACCTCTTAATAAATAGTTATTGAATTAATGAATGGATACACTCCATTTTTTCTCTGTTATGTTGTATCCCATACTCTGTAACAATGAGGATAGTCCTGTCTACCTGCTTGAATAAGGATAAAGGTGAAGAAGAAAAAGGAAATATTGGGGTGAGGGGAGTTTGGTTATAGTTCAAAAATGCTTCCCCACACACAAATAGCAAGTGTAGAATTTGTTGCAAAAACCAATTTCCCTCAAGCTAGCAGGAACATTGTTAGGGTTTATTTGGAATGGCCAGAGAATTCTCACCTTTTGAGAAAATTCCAAAGAGATACTACAAGTTGTCAAATTTTTTATCTTATTAATTAACAATTAAGCATCAACCAGAAAAATTACAACCTATGATGATTAATTTTGAGTTTTAGTGAACAAAGCTTCATTAGTCAAATTTTGAATTTCAGTGGCCTATGTCAGATTTTTTCTTTGTATGCAACGTTTTAAATTTAAATATCCTTAAAAGAGTAGAGATCATAAATGTATACAGCTTGATGAATTATCACAATGGGAGAACCTCTACTCAGTTCAAGAAATGGAACATTACTAGCCCCAAGAGCGGCTTATTCCCTTTTCCAGTCACTAGGTCTCCACCATGATAAAGACTATCCTGATTTCTAACAATATAGATTAGTTTTGCTTGTTTTCTGACATTTGTATGAATGGGATCATACAATATGAATTATTTTGTGGTTATGTTCTTTGAGTCAGCATTGTTTGTGAGACTTCTACATACTGCCGTATACAGCAACAATTCATTCATTTTTGTTTCTGTATGGTAATCTATTGAATTAATATACCACAATTTTCTTAATCCACTGTGTTTGTGGACATTTGGGTAATTCCTGGTGTTTGACTATCATGAAAAAATGCTGGTCTGAACACTTTCGTCCATGTTTTTTGATCAATGTATGTATGCATTTCTATTATGTGTATACTCTATGGGTAGAATTGCTGGTTCTTAAGGAATGTGCTCTTCAGAATTAGTAGATACTGCCAACACATTTTCAAAGTGGTTAGTCCTATTTATAGGCTCATTTATCAATATATGAGCATTCTAGTTGCTCCGTTGCTTGTCTACACTTGATATTACCAATCTTTCCAATATTAGTCATTCTAGTGAGTGTATAGTAAATCACATTGTGATTTTAATTTGTGTTAAATTTGTAATAAATAATGAACCATTTGGAGATCTTCTTTGTGAAGTGCTAATTTGTCTTTTGTCTGTTGTCTTATTGAATTGCTCTTTTTCTTATTTATTTGTAGTAGTTATTTATGTAGGCTGGACATGAGTCCTTATCAATTATGTGTATTGCAAACAACTTCTTCCATTCTGACTTTTCTTTTCATTCTAGCAATAATAATTTTGTTAGACAAATTTCCTAATTTTAATGTAGTGTAAATTATCAATCTTACTTATCAATCTTTTCTTCTATGGTTAGCACTTCTTGAATCCTATAAAAGAAATCCATGCCTATTGCAAAGTCATGTAGATATTCTCCTATATTGTCTGCTAGGGGTTTCACATTCTACCTTTAATATTTAGATCTATGATCTATTTTGAATTAATTTTTGAGTATGGTGTGAGAGCATTTTCCATAAGGAAATCTACTACTGGATCCAGCACTATTTATCATAAAGACCATAATTTACCTTTCTCTATATTGTGCTATCTATATCATTATTTTAGTTTGCTAATGGCTGCCAATGCAATATAACATAAATGGATTGCCTTTTAGAATGGGAATTTATTAGATTGATAGATTGCAGTTCTGAGGCTGTGAAAATGTCCAAATCAAGGCATCAAAGAGACTGTTTCACTGAAAGTCAGCTGCTGGCAATCCTTGATTCCTGCCACATGGCAAAGCATAATGGCAGCTCTGCTAGTCTCTGCCTTCATATCTAAAGTTCACTTTCTCCCTGAGCTCAGCTGTGGGCGATCAGGCACATGGCAGAGCATATTAGCACATCAGCTCCTTTCTTCTGGCTTCTTTCTGTCTATGCAGCTTTTTTCCCGTGTCTGTGGCTTTTATTCCTCAGCTTATGAAAGATTCCAGTTAGAGGATTAAGACCCACCTGGGTCATGCCCTACTAAGAGAATTAATAAAAAGAAGGTTCCTTAACTGAATCTAATGAAAAGATCTCATCTATAATGGGTTTTTGAGCACAGGAATGGGTTTGCTTTAAGAACAGAATTTTCTGGGGTTCACAAAGAACTCAAACCAACACAATCATAAATCAATTTCTTTAGATCTCTCCTTTAACTTAATAGTTTTTGGGTAGAGGTGTCATACTTTTCTAGGGAATTCCGCAATCTTTTATTGACAGTGTTTTAAATGTAACATATCCTTTTTTCTTTGCCAGACTTTAAGTTTTTCTTTGTCTTCTGATTTTGGCATTTTACTATAATGTGCCTAATGTGGATTTCTGTTTACAAAGCTCCTTAGGGCTCATATCACTATTTAAATCTATTTCTTTATGTCTTTTGTCTATTTCAGAAAATTATCAACCTTTATCTCTTTATAGTACTTCTGCTCATTCTCTCCTCTATTACTGAGATGACAGTTACACGTGTTAGATTTTTTATCATTTTTCATATGTCTCTTGTACACTTATCTGCTCTTTACATTCTTTTATTTCTCTGTGCATCAGTCTGGATATCATCTCCTGACCTATTACCCAGTTTAATAAATCTCTCTTTAACTGTATCTAATCTGCTATTAAATCCTTCTATTGAGTTTTTAATTTCAATTGTTGCTTTTTCCAGATTCATAATGTTTTTATAATGTACAAATTCTCTTCTGAAATATTCACCTTTTCTTTTGATATCTTAAACACAGTAATTCAGTCATTTTAAAGTTTATGCTTGACATCTTCGATACCTGAATATTTTCATCAGTATTTTACTTTTGGATGCTTTTTTCTTGATTTCATCACATTTTAACTTTACTTTGTATATTGAATAATTGAAAATATAAACAATTAAAAAAGAAAAAGAAAGTACAGTTGAATGAAAAACAAACATTTCTCAATTAAATGTAATGATACAGATAAAAAATTTAAATCATATAATATGTTGCATAAAATATTTGATTCATAATAATGCAATTATATAATATTTGTCCTTTTGTGTCTGGCTTGCTTTACTTAACATAGTGTCCTCCAGGTTCATCCATTTTGTCACATGCTTTACAACTTCATTTCTTCTTACAGCTGCATAATATTCTATCATGTGAATACATCACAGTTTGTTTATCCATTCATTAGTTGGTGGACACCAGGGTTGTTTCCAATGTTCAGCAATCATGAATAATGCCAATATGAACACTGGTGTGCATATGTCCATTTGTGTCACTGCTCTCAGTTCTTCTGGGTATAAACCCAGTAGTGGTATTGCAAGGTCATGTGGAAAATTTTTATTTAACTTCTATAGGAACTACCAGACAGTCCTTCACAGTGGCTATACCATTCTGCATTCCTACCAAAAGTGAATCAATGTTCCTATCTCTCCACATCCTCTCCATCATTTGTAACTCTCTGTCTTTTTAATAGAGGTCATTCTGATAGGTATGAAATGATATCTCACTGTAGTTCTGATTTGCATTTCTCTAATCAATAGCGATGTTGAGCATTTTTTCATGTTTTTTTTTTTTCTGTCATTTGTATTTCTTCTTTGGGCAAATGTCTGTTCAACTCTTTTGTTCATTTTTTAATTGGGTCATTTGTCTTTTTACTGTTGAGTTGTAATATCTCTTTATATATCATGGATATTAAGCCCTTATTGGACATGTGATTTCCAAATATTTCTCCCATTGAGTCAGCTACCTTTCACCCATTTGACAAAGTTCTGTGAGGTTGAAAAGTGTTTAATTTTGAGGAGGTCCCATTTATCTTTTGTTTTGTTTTGTTGCACATGATTTGGCTATAAGGTTCAAGAAACCTCCACCTACTGTAAGGTTGTGAATATGTTTCCATACATTTTCTTCTACTAGTTTTATGGTCCTAGCTTTTATATTTAGATCTTTGATCCATTTTGAGTTGATTCTTGTATAGAGAGTGAGTTAGGTGTCCTTTTTCATTCTTTTGGTTATAGATATCCTGTTGTCCCAGCACCATTTGTTGAAGAGACTGGTTTGGCCCATTAATATGGACTTGGTAGGTTTGTCAAAAACCAGTTGACCATATAGGTGAGGGTTTATTTCTGGACTCTCAATTACATTCCACTGATTGATGTGTTTATCTTTATGTCAGTACCATGCTATTTTGACCACTGTAGCTTTGCTATATATGTTTCAAGGTCAGGCAGTGAAATCCCTCCCACATCGCTCTTCTTTTTCAGAATGCTTTTGGCTCTTCAGGTGTACTTTCCTTTCCAAATGAATTTGGCAACTGCCTTTTCTAATTCTGTAAATATGCTGTTGGAATTTTAATTGGTATTGCATTGAATCTATAAATCGGTTTGAGTAAGACTGACATCTTTATGATATTTAGTCTTCCAATCCATGAACATAGGATGTCTTCTTATTTGTTTATGTTGGCATTGATTTCTTTTAGGATTGTTTAGTAGTTTCAGCATACAGGTCCTGTACCTCTTTGGTTAAATTAATTCTTAGGTATTTGAGTCTTTTTGTTGCTATTGTAAATGGAATTTTCCCCCTAATTTCCCTCTCAGATTGTTCAGTACTAGTGTACAAAAACATTACTGATTTTTGTGTATTGATCTTGTTTCCCGACACTTTGCTGAACTCATTTATTAGCTCAAGTAGCTTTGTCATGGATACTTTAGGATTTTCTAAATACAGGATCATGACATCTGCAAATAATGAGAGGTTTCCTTCCTCTTTGCCTATTTGGATGCCTTTAATTTTTTTTCTTGTCTGATAACCCTAGCTAGAACTTCAGTTCCAACAGTGAATAACAATAGTGACAGTGGGCATTGTTCTCAATCTTAGAGCGAAAGCTTTCAACCTTTCCCCATTGAGTACGAGTTGGCTTTGGGCTTTTCTTATATGCCCTTTATCCTATCAAGGAATTTCCCTCCTACTCCTATCTTTTGAAGTGATTTTATCAAAAAAGGATATTGGAATTTGTTGAATGCCTTTTCTCCATCAATTGAGATGATCAAGTGTTTTTTTTTTTTTCTTTCAGTTTGTTAATGTGGTGTATTATGTTGATTGATTTTCTTATGTTGAACCAGCCTTGCATACCAGGAATAAATCCCACTTGATCATGATGTATCTACGTTCATTAGAGAGGTTGGTCTGTAATTTTCTTTTCCAGTAGTATCTTTATCTGGTTTTGGTATTAGGGTGATATTGGCTTCATAAAATTGTGTTGAGTAATTTTCCCTCTTCTTCAAATTTGGAAGAGTTTAAACAGGATTGGTGTTAATTCTTTTCAAAATGCATGGTAGAGTTCACCTGGTCCTGGATTTTTGCTGGGAGTTTTTTTTATGACAGATTCAATCCCTTTAGATGTGATTGGTTTGTTAAGTTCTTATATTTCTTATAGCATCAGTGTACACTGTTCATTCATTTCTAGAAATTTGTCCATTTCATCTAGGTTGTCTAGTTTATTGACATACAGTTTCTCATAATATCCTCTTATGGTCCTTTTTGTTTCTGTGGAGTCAGTCATAACTTTCCCCTTTCCTTTCTGATTGTATTTATTTGCATCTTCTCTCTTTTTTCTTTGTTAGTCTAAATAGGGGTTTGTCAATTTTATTGATATTCTCAAAGAATGAGCTTTTGGTTTGTTTTTGTTTTTTCTCTTTTGTTTTTGTTCTCAATGTCATGTATTTCTGCTCTAATCTTTATTATTTCTTTCCTTCCACTTGCTTTGGAATTGGTTTGCTCTTCTTTTTCTAGTTTCTCTAGTTGTTCAGTTATATCTTTGATTTTAGCTCTTTCTTCTTTTTTTTATTATAGGTATTTAGAGTGATAAATTTCCCTCTCAAGACTGCCTTCACTATATCCCATAGGTTTTGATAAGTTGTGTTCTCATTTTCATTTGTCTCAATATATTTTTGATTTCACTTGCAATTCTTCTTTGACCCACTGATTATTTAGAAATGTGTTGTTTAGCCTGTGTTTGCACACATTTGCAAATTTACCTCTTTCCCAACTATTATTGATTTCCAGTTTCATTACATTATGAACTGAGAAGGTGCTTTGCATAATTTCAATCTTTTTATATTTATTGAGAGCTGCATTTTCCTTAACGTGTGAACTATCCCGGAAAAAGATCCATGGGCACTTGAGAGGAATATATAACCTGCTGTGTTTGGATGCAGAGTTCTGTATATGTCTATTAGGTCTAAGTCATTTATCATATCATTCAAGCTCTCTATTTCCTTGTTGATCTTCTGTCTAGTTATTCTATCTAATGATGTAATAGGGTGGTGAAGTCTCCAACAATTGTTGTGGAGTTGTCTATTTCTCCCTTCAATTTTGCCAAGTTTCTCTCATATATTTTAGGGCACTCTGCTTAGGTACATAGATATTTATGACTGTTATGTCTTCCTGCTGGATTGTGCCTTTTATTAATATATGATGGCCCTCTGTATCTCTTACAACTTTTTCGCATTTAAAGTCTGTTTTGTCTGATATTAGTATAGCTACCCCTGCTCTTTTTTGGTTACTATATGCATGGAATATCTTTTCCCAACCTCTCACTTTCCTCCAGTTTGTATCCCTGGGTCTAAGGTGAATTTCTTGTAAGCAGCATATGGATGGCTCATGTTTGTTTGTTTTTTTAATCAATTATGTCAGCTTATTATCTTTTTTAAAAATTAATTTATTGAAATATATCACCCACACACAAACATATGTAAACAATAAGTGTATAGTAATAGTTGTGAACTTAGAAAACAAACATATATAACATCATGTAGGACTCTCATAACTCACCCTACCACCAACACCTTACACTGTTGTTAACCTTTTTAACTAATGATTAATGAGCATTGTCAAAACATTACTACTAACCAAAGTATTTTCCTTCAACCATCCCTATTATTATCTTTATGTCATTTATATATGAACATACATGAACAATTGTGTATAGTAAAAGTTATGAACTTACAAAGCAAACATGCATGACATCATACAGGGGTCCATAAATCAACCCTCCACCAACACCTTGCATTGTTGTGAGATGTTTGTTACAAATTATGAAAGAATATTGTCAAAATCTTACTACTAATTATAGTCCTTATCTTACATTTGGTGTGTTTTTCCCCCAACCCACCCTATTATTATTTTTTAAATATATATTTTTAGGACAGACATTGTAAACTTATAAAACAATCATGCACATGTGCGGATTTCCCAAGCAACACCCCTCTATCAACATACCATACTGTGTTGGAACATTGTTACAGATAAGATAATATCATCTGATTGTTACCATGTCCATGGTATACATTTGGCTCACATTTTTCATACTGCCCCACTATCAACACAGTCCATCTTTGGCATAGATGCAAGAATATTATATTATTACTGCTACCCACAGTCCATAGGTCACTCCAGTTGTATTTTTCCCATGCATTCCTAACACCCTGCAGTAGTGATATACATTTGTTCTAGCTCACAAAGGGCACTCTTGCATATGTACCATCAACCACAAATCTCATCCATCTCTTGGTTTACTGTGCTATCCAGTTCCTAGATTATTTCCCAGCACTCTATCAATTGGCATCTACATCCCCAAACCACTGCTTCCAGCCACATCCCCATCTAAAAATTAGCTTTTACTCACTATTTGTTACCATCCATTCTATACATTTCCACACTTTTGCAGTAAAGCTAACTAAAAGTTCTAAATACATTAAACATCAGTAGTCCATCTCAGTCCTTCTCTTATCTCCATTAAGAATCCATCACCTACCCCCAGGTCCTGAAGATATTTTTCCTACAATTTCTTCTAGAAGTTTTATGGTTTTTGCTTTTATTTTTAGGTTTTTGATCCATTTTGAGTTAATTGTTGGATAAGGTGTGAGATAGAGGTCCTCTTTCTTTCTTTTGGCTATAGATATCCAGTTCTTTCAGCACCACTTTGCTGAATGGACTGTTGTGCCCGAGCTGTGTGGGTTTGACTGGCAAATCAAAAATCACTTGACCATACATGTGAAGGTCTGCTTCTGAACCATCAGCTTGGTTTCATTGGTCTATGTGTCTGTCTTTATGACAGTACCATACTGTTTTTACCACTATAGCTTGGTAGTATGATGTAAAGTCTGGGGTTGAAGATTTGCTTTTCCTTTTATGATGTTTCTGGCTATTCAGGACCACTTACCCTTCCAAATAAATTTGATAATTATGTTCTCAATTATTTTTTAATGCTAGTGGAATTTTTATCAGGGTTGCATTGAATCTATATATCAATCTGAGTAGAATTGACATCTTAATGATATTTACTCTTCCAATCCATGAGCATGAAATGTTTTAACATTGGGTTGCAGTTTTCTGAATACAAGCGCTTTACATCATTGGTTAAGTTTATTCCTGACTATTTGAATTTTATCTGTCATATTTTATTTTCACCACTCTTTTGACACTTTCAGTTACTTTTATTTGATATAATCTTAATTTTTAGACTCTCTTCCAGCCCCCTATCTCCTGTCTTTTCTTTCAGGCTCTAGCACACCCTTTAGTATTTCCTGAAAATCTGGGCTCTTGCTTAGAAATTCACTCAGTTTCTGTTTTTGAAAGATAGTCTTGCTGGATATAAATTTCTTGGCTGGAAGTTTTTCTCTCATAGTATCTTAAATATATCAAACCACTGTCTTCTTGCCTCCATGCTTTCTGGTGAGAAATCAGCACTTAATCTTGTTGGGTATCCCTTATAGGTTAAGCATTGCTTTTCTCTTGCTGCTCTCAGAATTCTTTTTGGCATTTGACATTCTGATTAGTATGTGTCTCAGAGTTGGTCTATTTGGATTTTTTCAGATGGGAGTATGTTGTGCTTCTTGGACAAGGATATCTACGTCCTTCAAAAGGGTTGGGGAGTTTTCTAACATTATTTCTTTAAATATTCCTTCTTCCCCTTTTCCCTTTTCTTCTCCTTCTGGGACACCCATGATACATATGTTTGCATGCCTTTTGCTGTCATTTAGTTCCCTGAGACCTTGTTCAATTTTTCCATTCTTTTCTTCATTTGTTCTTGTGTATGTTCACTTTCAGAGGCCATTTTTCAAGCTCACCAATCCTTTCTTTTGCCTCTTCAAATCTGCTATTATATGACTCCAATGTTTTTTTTTAAATTTCATTTATTGCACCTTTCATTCCCATAAGATCTGCTATTTTTCTATGCATGTTTTCAAATTATTCTTTGTGCTCATCCAGTGTCTTCTTAATACCCTTAATCTCTTTAGCCACCTCATGGAATTTATTAAGGAGATTTGTTTGAACATCTATGATTAGTTGTCTCAACTCCTTTATGCCATCTGGAGGTTTATCTTGTTCCTTTAACTGGACCATATCTTCCTGTTTCTTGGTGTGGATTGTAATTTTTGGTTGTTGTCTTGGCATCTGGATTACTAGAGTATTTATTCAAGGTGCAGTTTTTCTCTTTAGTTTAGGGCTTCCTGCCCTTTCTCCCTTGCTGGATATGCAGTAGGAGCCAAGGATGTAATTGATGCTATAAACTATGGAGGCTCAAGTAGCCCTCATTGCCCCAGGGACTGATGAAGCTTCTCCTAACTTTCTCCTTTCCCAGAGGTAGGGACAGAGTAATAGTTGTGTGGAATAATCCCCAAGTTATGCATGCCTAGACTGTAGTTGCCCAAAGAGACTGAAGAAGCTTCATGCCCCTTTCTCTCCTGCCTGGGGCATGAATGGAACTGCAGGTGTGGGCTGCAATCTATGCAGTGCAGATCCAAGATGACCACAGTTGCCCCAGCAGAATTCCAAATTTTGTCCCTACTGAAGTTACCTCAGTTACCTGGGTAAACTGGTGCAGAACTAGCCAAACTCCTCCCTGTCAGAGGTGTGAATGAAGCCTAGGATAGGGCTGCAGGCTGATCTGGGTGAAAGAAACTGGTTCCTACCATCACTGTGATATTTGGTCAGGCTGGCTTCCCCTCATTCTGGGGGTGGAGTCAAAATGGCAGCCACTGGCCTCTTTCCAACTTGGACAAATTCACACCCCAACTCTTCCTAGTGTTATTCCTTAGCCATCCGAATCTACCAATCAGAAGCTGAAATTGGCAGCCAACCGTCTCCTCTTCCCCTGTTTTTGGGAATTGGAGTTTCCAATTCCAGTCACAGAATGGCTCCTGGGGCAGCTCTTGCCGCCAGAATAGGACAATCACGAGTCTCCAAAGTTTAGCCAGAGAGGCTGGCACAAGTCCCTGCAGCTTCCTCCCTGTCAGAGGTGGCACTGGGGTATAGGTTAGAGTTGCAGTCTGATCTGGATGGGAAGAAGCCAGTCCCCACCAGCACTGGGATTCTCAGTCCACCCTGCTTCCCCTTGTCCCAGGCGCAGAGTTAAGATGGTGGCTCCTGGCCTCTTTCTGACTTGGACAGTCTCAAACTTTAGCTGTTCTCAGGATTATGCTTTAGCCCACTGAATTTTACTCATCAGTAGCTGAATTTGGTGTCCAACCATCTCTTCCTCCCCCATTTTGGGAAGTGGAGTTTTCAATTCCAACCACAGAACAGCTCCCTAGGCAGCTTGTGCTTCCAGTGGAGGATGGGCACTGGCCTCCCTGGTGTGGAGTGCAACTTATGTGTCTTCTCTGCAGATGGGCAGCCTCCTTCTTCCATTCCTTCAAGGATGTTGCAGGATGCCCTTCTGGCCTCCTGAAGCCCCCACACATGTGCTTAAGCTAGCTCCAGATAGCTCTGGGTGTTTACTAACTGCCCTGTAGCAGGAGCTGACTCTAGGAGCTCAGCCTATATCTTTTGATTGTGGAGTTTAATCCATTTCCAGAGAATGATATTACTATGATAATAAATGCATTATTTACTTTCACCATTTTATTCTTTGTTTTTCATATGTCATATATTTTTGTCTGTCTTTTTTATTCTTTTGGTTACCTTTTCTGCTATTCTTTCTTCTATACTCTCCTCCAGACCTCTCTCTCTGTCTTTTTATTTCAAGCTCTAAGACATCCTTTAATATTTCCTGCAAAGGTGGGTTCTGTTTTTTACAAACTCTCTTAGTTTCTGTTTGTGTGTGAATATTTTGTACTCACCTTCATATTTGAAGGACAATTCTGTTGGATAGAGAAATCTCAGCTGGCAGCTTTTCTCTTTCAGTATCCTAATTTTATCAAACCACTGTCTTCTCACTTCCATGGTTTCTGATGAGAAATCTGTGCTAAGTCTTATTGGGCATCCCTTATATGTGATGGTTTGCTTCTCCCTTGTTGCTCTCAGAATTTTCTCTTTATCTTTGACATTTGACATTCTGAGTAGTGTGTGTCTTGGAGTAGGTCTATTCAGATTTATTCTGATGAGGGTATGATGCATTTCTTGGACATGTAAATTAATTTCTTTTGTAAGAGTTGGGAAATTTTCTGCTATTATTTCCTCAAATACTCTTCTGCCCCCTTTCTCTTCTCCTTCTGTAATTCCCAAGACACATATGTTGTTGCATTTCATGTTGTCATTCAACTCTATGAGCCCCTGCTCATTTTTTTCCATTCTTTTCTCTTCTCTCTTCAATTTCAGATGTTCTGTCTTCAGCATCACTTCTTCTTTCTTCTTTCATTTTGAGTCTGCTGTTGTATGTCTCTAATGTGTTTTTTATCTCACCAATTGTGTCTTTCCTTCCCAAGAGCTCTGTTACTTTTCTGTTCAGGAGTTCAAATTCTTCTTTGCACTCACTCAATGTCTTCTTGATGTCATTATCTCTTTAGCCATATTGTCTTTCAACACATTAATTTGATTTTGGAAATTTGTGTGGATCTTGCTAATTCTTTCAAATCCTGCACTACTTCTGGGGTTTTGATATACTTCTTTCCTTGGGTCATATCTTCCATCTTCTTAGTATGGTTCATAATTTTTTGCTGATGTCTAGGCATCTGATTAGGATGTAGTTTACACAGATGCTCAATTTCTTTCATTTTCGTGGGAAATTAGTGACAGGAGACTATGCGTTGCTGCTGCTCTTTGATTCTTGGCTTGACCTGGATCATTAGGATGGTTCCTGCTAGTTGCTCAAAACTTGGCCCTAGACCCTGTAATTGGTTGCAAACCTGCTTCCTAGGGCCTTCGGGAGGAGATATAAAGGCTGGAAAAAGCCTCTCCTTCTTATCATTAATTTTCTCACTTGTACTTGTTTGTTTTCCCAGCAGATGGCACTCCTTGGCAGTCCTCCAAGTTCAATGCTTGGTTGGAGGGTGTGTTGCAACATAGACCAGATCAATGTGACAGGGCTTCCTGCCTGGAGGCTAAGAGACTTGTACTTCAAACTTTCTCAGAGACAGTTCTCCAGCTTCTCTGGCAGCCCACTCCCTTTCCCATGTAGGAAATATTTCCATTCCCCTTTGCATCCTCAGCTATCAGTCCCTGTTAATAGGGAAGCGGATTGGGAAGGTCATGTATCTTTAGCCTCTTGCTTGCTCCCAAGGTGAACAATGTTGTGGCCCCACCCAGCCTGGAAGGGCTCCTGGGACACAGTAGACCAAATTTGAGGGTCAGAAGCTGACTTAGCCTTAGGCTGTGTCCCTCTCTCTCCCCTTTGCTAGGGTGGTGGATCCCTAGAGCCCCCTTTGTCTATGGCCTAGAGGCCTGAGTGTTCTGAAGTGTCTCTAGTGTCAGGGAGGGTGTGGGCAGCAGCAGCCACTGGTTTCAGCTCCCAGTTCTGTCATAATGACCCCCTTCTTTGTCCCTCTCTCCTCTGGGCAGTGTCCAGCCTTCACCTGGTGTCCTAAACCCTAGAAGATCTTTTTCCAGGTGTTTCAGCCTGTCCTCTAGCTATTTTTCTGGAGGAGAAGAGAGTCCCATGTCTTTCTAGTCTGCCATCTTCCCAGAAGTCAATATTTTTTGCCAACTGTATTTTTGCATGACTTTTTTTTAAAAATAAAATTCCAGACATTTAGTTAAAAACTGTAGGGATAATTTGAGATTCTGAATGATTTTACCATCCTCCAAAAAGTTTTATTTTTGCTTCTGGAAGGTGCATATAACTTTTATCTAATTTCAAGTAAGCTCCTTCAAATCTAGGCTTCAGTCACTGGTGGGACTTGTCTATATCTTGTTCACCATTACTCCTAGGGTATAACATTTTAAGAAGCCAAGATGAAAGTTTACGGTGTTTACTGCTTTTCAGCAGGCTATGAAGTCCAATTGTTGTCCCACCACCACTGTGAGAGTGCTGAAAACATTACTTGGTTCCTCAGAACAGCTTTCAAATTGGCAAATTCCTCAAGGGAAAAACAGAAACAACAGACTGGCTCACCTCTCCCAATCTTAAGGATCTCAGCCCCTCAAGTTCTCTCTGCCTTGCTAGTTTGCAGATGCCTTAAAGATATGGTTTTAATATTTTGGACAACCTTTCTAGCTGTTTTCAGTAGCAAGTTGTTCTGAAACAAGCTAGTCCTCCATTCTTATAATAAAGTTCAGTGTTGACTTTTAGAGGAAAACAAACTACATGTATTTCAGGTCATTTTGACACAAACTCAGGTTAGAATCTGGCTTTACGGAGAGTCCATAACACATTTATATATGAATAAAAAGTAAAGCAGGTGAAATAGTCCACTATCTTGTCTTTCTTATTATTCCATTTACAATGCAAACAATTAATTTCGAGTCAAAAATCTATAGGAGTCTTTAATTATAGAATGAACTTTCCATGCTGTTTAGAGGAGGATGACTTATTCTAAATCAAAATTTTACTGGGCTTTAGTAAAGCCCAGTAAGTTAAGTGTCAGACTTTGGGTCTAACTAGAACTTTGCTAAGAAACATGCCTTGATCCTCATGGGCTGGGCCATGGGCATAAATCCAAAACTTCATTCAGCTTTCTGAGGTTATAATTAACTGGGTGAAATTAAAAAAAAAAAAAAAAGTTTATTTTCCCTTTACATTTGAGCCAAGTGCAGTTAAGGAAAACATGAAAACTCACAGAAAGGTCACGATCTAGTTGCAATTATTTCTCTGAGTGTATTTTCTATTTAGAATTTTATAGAGTCTGATCAAAATTATCTGTAATACAAAGTTAAACCCTATTATAAGCTTAGAGCAGTAGATTCTTTTCTCAGTGAGAGACGGTCACCAGAACAGTGGGTGGCCTCTCTTACTAAAGATTCACCTAGTAAGTTACTGAGGCACCAACCCAAGAGAAAAATAATAAAGGGAATAATAAGGACGTCTGTAGGGTAAATGAAGGCAGAATGCCCTTTCTGTGAACCCAAGTCCCTTGATATAAGGATGGGTTGGTCTGACCAGCCATGTGATTCTCATAAACAGAGGATGTGGATGTGAGCATGGAAGGGACACCTGCGGTAATAATCAGGGGGTCCGGTAATTGTAACTAGTAACCCTTGTGTCCCACTGTTTGTAACCTTATAAAAGCTGGCTGTGTCTGTTAGACAGCGCAGAGCAGAGTCCGGAGTACCCTGCAGCCACTGCCACCAGATTCTGTAAGTGATAAGGGTGGAGCTGCCCCCGGCCTGCCGCCCCTGGGCTCTGTGTATGAGTAAATAGTAAAGGCTTGACCATCCCTGGGCTCCCGCGTGGGTTCTCTGGAATATCAAATTAGATGGTTGGGCTTGAGCCTGCGTCACAATGGGCCTAGGGGGCAGGCCAGGGTCTCTACCTGCGTTACGGCTTCTAATGAGAGGGTGGGCAAGACAATGTTGCAGGCAATAGTCAACTCTGGAAACAAGATGTGATGTGTAAAATCGTTTGGGACAAGATTTGTCTGGACCAAACAGTGCTCTTGAAGTCTACTTAGGACCCAGTGGTTTTTGCAGGCAGAGCAATACCACTTGGCTGGAAGGAAGTAACAATATCTAGGGAGACCTGGAAAGAGTTGTATAATGAACCAGTATAATACAGGTAAATATAATCAAGGGTATTTAAAATGCTATCAGCTACATCAATTCAGCTATATCTCAGGCATTTTCATACACAACATGTATTTGACTTTACTGATGTATATTTCTCTAGTACTTTGTCTATTTTTAGTGCTATTGTTTTTAATAAGAAAATAGAGTTGAGAGAAGGGAGAAAAAACCTACTTTGGTTTCAGAATCACCAAGCCTTTTTATACCTTTTTTTTTTTTTAAGATTTATTTATTTATTTCCCCCTTCCCATACTCTAAAGGTAGTTTAGAGTATGCAGCAGGGGCTCAAAAAAACAGTGGCTTCAATAACACAGATGTTTATTTCTCTTTCTCTCTCATGTAAAGGAAGCATGAGAAACTGCATTCATCTTCCACCCACATGGCCATGCCTAGGTGCAAGGGAGGATGGGAAAATGCAGGCTCTATTCAAGATGGCTATGTACTCAGTTAAAATGTGAGAGCAGCTGGGAATGGTTATTGGAAGATAACTCTTGGCCTATCACAAATTACACCGTTTGAAAACAGACTTTCTCAGGTAACAATAATATAGGAAGTAGTAGAGGCACTAGTGGTTTTCTTAGAAATAAACTTCTTTCAGTATATATAAATACTATACGTATATATAAATATATAAATAGATAAATACTATACGTATATATAAATACTATTATATTATTTGTTTAGTTTTTTACTGCAGAGACCCTCACAGGACTTACATACAGTAGGAAAACCTAAATAGCATTTTATCAACAAAATCATTAAGTACAAGTAAGCTATTAGAATTATCAAGATAAATTGGGTGACTTTTTTTTCCTCTTGAGAGGCTGAATATACCAAACGGACCATGTGTTATCGGAGACAGTGGTCGGTGTCTACATTATTGGCTTCACTGCGAGAAAGAATTCAAGGATGAGCCACAAATTAATTAAGCAAGTAGAGAATATATTGTGGGATACAGCAAGAGAACAAAAGTATACCTCCTCAGATATGGCGGCAGACATTCTCAAGGGAGAAAAATGCAAAGTTCTGCCCTGGGATTCCCTGTTTTATGGAGGTACAGGACTCCAGGGTCTGGGCTGATTGGCATATTTGAGACAAAGCAGGGGAACTCTAATTGGTGGCTTGACTTGCTTAGGGTTATGGCGGCTGCTTTCCTGTGGTGATTGGCTTCTGGCTGCTGTCCACGAGATCTGCAGAGCATGTTGGCTGGCGGTGATTGACCTCTGGTCACTGTCCACTAGATGTGAGGTAACCTGAAGAGGGTGGGGGCTGGGGGGTAGGGGGACCCCTCCTACCCCTTCCCTCTTTCCTACCATATAATGATGTTGCTGGCTGCCTTCTGAAAATGCAGCCTTTGGGTTTGTGTATTGTAAGCTGCAGGGTGTGTTCTTGTAAGCGCCCTCTCCTAACTTGTCTGTGTGAGTCAGCAGGCTGATATAAGTCAGCAGGCCATTGCCACTGCCTGTGTCAGTTAGCAGGTCAATTCCTCAGTTTCTCTCACCAATCTTATTAGGTTTTCTGTTCCCTTCCTCCTTAGGTCCCTATTCTATCCTGCCTCACATATATGAAAACACAATTCTGACCTACCACCTTGGTAACAACCAGTCTAGGAAGCCAAACTACAACTTCTGCACCATCTACTTAAAATAATCAGGACTTAGTTGATGACTGCTAATTTCCCTATTCTTGGCTCTCCTTCCCTGATTCCTACTCAGGACTGACCAGAGAAAGGCAAACATGCTCCCCAAACCAACTACATAAGATACCTTGTGTGTTAGTTAGCTCAGAGGGGTACAGACGCAAAGTACCAGAAATCTGTTGGCTTTTATGAAGGGTATTTATTTGGGGTAGAAGGTTACAGTCACAAGGCCCTAAAGAGTCCAACTCAAGGTACCATGGTAGGTACTTTCTCACCCAAAGTCATTGGGCATGTGTTGAAGCAAGATGTGAGGGTTCAGCCTTTCTTTTTTCCTCTTAAGGCTCTGTAGTCCCAGTTTCTTCCAGTGTCAGCTGGAGACTGACATAAGGCTCGTCTCTCTTCCCAGGGCTTGTTTCTTTCTGGGCTCAGCTTCTCTGGTCTCTTCACAAGATCATTTGTAAACTGTCAGGCTCATGTCTCTTCCTGGGCCACAGGATGCTCTGTGTATCTTCTCTGTGTTTCACTTCTGTGTTCTCGACTGAGCATCCATTTACATAGCCCACCAAGGGGGTGGGGGCTCAATCCTGTACTCCCTAATGACACAGTCAAATCAAAGCCCTAATCTTGATTTAATAAAGTAAAAGTGAAAGCTCTGAATTTAATGCAATCAAAAGGGTATCACGCACAGAGGAACACATCAATTTACAAACATAGTATCTCTTTTGGAATTCATAAATAATATCAAACTGCAACACTATTTCTAGTTAGGCCACCTCCAACTTCCCCATGCCAACAATCAGAGCATACCAGTGTAAAGCTTTCCCACTCTCTTGCCTGCCTTTGAGTCCCTGCCAAAAGCAAGAAAAGCTGACTGACTTCCTTGCCATAGCAAGTTCTGTATAAATAGCCTCTGTTTATTCTCATTTGGGTGATCTTCATTTATTTCCACACTCTGAATAAGCTAGACTTTTAGGTAATTTGACCTAATTAATCTACCATGTTACATACTGACTTTGCCATGCTATGTAAATTACTCTTCCTTCTTTGTTTATCTTTCTGCAAAGTAGGGACAAGCATTCTTCATTTCACAAGGGGTAAAGTGAGGACAAATAAGTAAAACATCTGGCCCTGCACTTGGTACACTATAACAATAAACAAATATTAGTTTTCATCATCATCATTATCAAAGTCTATGTCTCTTTTCATCTAAATTCTTACTTTGAAAACCTAGGATCTTGTGGGTCCAAAATCAGGGTTCAATGATAAGTTTATGTTCTATTTTTTCTACCCTGAAGATTGTGTGTAGCATGTGTATATATATGTGTCATGTGTGTGTAGAATTAGTTAATTAGAAAGTAAAAGACAAATTTATTAAAAGTACATCTCTATATATAACATTATATATGTGTGTGATGACGTGAAACTGTGCTTCTCAGACCTGATGTGGCGACCCCAGTTGCTGCTCCTCTATTCACCTCCCCATCCATCCATCCATCCTCTCTCGCTCTTCTTTACTCCCCCATCCTTGGCTTTTCTCTCTGTCCCCAATCTCCAATCCCATACCCCGTATTTGTGCGGAGGCCATACTTTCTCTGGGCTGGTCAATAGTGTAGGCACATTCCTAGTGCAAGTGGGAATGATCTAGTGGGAAACTTTAGCTGAAGATCTTCCCATCAGCCTGGATAAAACTTTCTTAGAGCTTGGCTGTAGGCTGAAATTCTTCCTTCTCCGATCTCCATCTTTCCCCTTTTCTTTATAAATGTTAGCCCTGCATCTCTGACTGAAGTTACTCCCTGTCTACCCCTTCTTCTTCCCTTTAAACCTAACAAGCATTTTCCCCAAGAAATCTCTTGCATATTTTATCCTGTCTTGGTGTCTGTTCTCTGGGGACACAAACACGGTATGTGAATTTCATTTGTTTTGGTTTATGATACATGAGTCTGAAAAGTCCTGTAATGTATTAAAATCTTAGTAAGTTTGTTTCATATTTATGAGCTAGTTTCCTTGTCTTTGCCTACAGTGTAAAGTTTTTTTTTCCTGAATAATCTGTCTAGAAAGCAAAGATTCTCTTACCAGAAACTTTTCTGTGCTTGATTTGTATGCCACAAAACCAAATTTCCTTGTCAGTTTCATTATTCTTAAGAATTCTCACTAGATACTGTAATTTGGCAATTAACAGTAATAACTACAGATCGCACAGAAATAAAAAGGAGTTCGAGAGGATATGTATGCCAACAAATTAGATAAACTGAATGAAATGGACAATTCTTAGAAACACACAAAGTATCTACACTGACTTAAGAAGAATTAGATCTTCACAGACCAATAACAAGTACAAAGATTGAGTAAATAATCCAAAATCTCCCAAGAAGGAAAGCCCAGCACCAGATGACTTCACTGGTGAATTTTACCAAATATTTCAAGAAGAATTAATACCGATCCTGCTCAAATTCTTCCCAAAAATTGAAAAGGAAGGACTACTTAAGTCACAACTCATTCAATGATGCAAATGTCACACCAAGACCAAAACCAGATAGCACAAGAAAACTACTGACCAATAACATGTATGAATCTAGATGTGAAAGTCCTCAAAAAAATATTAGCAAACTGAATGCAACAGTATATTAAAATAATTTTATACCATGATCAAGTAAGATTTATCCTAGCATGCAAAGGTTGCTCACCATAAGAATATCAATTAATACATTACATTAACCTAATGAAGTGAAAAAATAAAAGACATGATCATATCAACTGATACAGAAAAGACATTTAACAAAATCCAGCACAACTTTTTAATCGAAATGCTTAGAAAAGTAGGAATAGAAGGAAATTTCCTCAATATGATGAATGGCATATGTGAAAAAACCAACAGCTAATAGCACAGTGTGGTGAAAAACTGAAAGCTTTTCTCCTAAGATTAGAAATAGGAAAAGGATGCCAGCTGTCACCACTGTTATTCAACATTGTACCAGAATTTCTAGTCAGAGCAATAAGGCAAAAGCAAAAGATAAAAGGCATCCAAATTGGAAACGAAGATTTAAAACTTTCCCAATTTACAGATGACATTTTCCTATATAGAGAAAATCCTGAAAAATCCAGTATAAAGTTACTAGAGCCAATACACAAAATCAACAAAGTGGTGGGGTACAAGAAGAACAAGCAAAATCAGTTGTTTCTATACACTAGTAATGAACAATCTGAAGAGGAAATCAAGAAAAAATCATTCATTTACAAGGGCAATAAAAGAATTAAATCTCTAGGAATAAATATAACCAATGTTAACATATATATATATTTTATTGAATGTTCACAGCATCGTTATTCACAACAGCCAACAGGTGGAAGTAAAGCAGATGTCCATCAACAGATGAAAAGATAAACAAAATATGGTATATACATACAATGGAATTGTTTCAGCCATATAAAGGAATGATGTTCTGATATATGTGACAACATAGTTGAACCTTGAAGACAACATTCTGAGCAAAACAAGCCGGAAACAAAAGGACAAATATTGTATGATCTCGCTAATACGAAATAATTAGAATAAGCAAATTCATAGTCAGAAACTAGAATACAGGTTATGAGGTGCCAGGGTGGGGTCAGGGAATGAGGGATTAATCCTTAATTGGTACAGAGGTTCTCTTTGGGGTAATGGGAAATTTTGATAATGGATGGTAGCACAGCATTGTGAATATAATCAACATCACTGATTTATATTTAAATGTGGTTAAAAGGGGACATTTTAGGTAGTATATATGTCACTAGAATAAAAATTAAAAAGAAAATCCATAAAACTGTGACAAATCACGAACCCTAATGTAAACTATGGACTATAGTTAATAGTATAATTATATTATTGTTTCATCAATAATAACAATTGTAACAAAGTACCACGCTAATGCAAAGTGTTGATAACAGGAAAAAAACTCATTTGAGGGGAGATACATGGGAACTCTGTATTTTCTGCATGATTTTTATCTAAACTTACACTTTACTAATAACAATAAATAAATAAATTTTAAAAAGAAATAATCCAGAGTGGTCCCACATATCCTCTACCTAGTTTTCCCAATGTTTCCATTTTGCAAAACTATAATACAATATCACAACCAGGATATTGACATTGATACAGTGAAAATATTGAATATTTCTATCACTGCAAAGTTCCATCATGTTCTCTTTTTATAGCCATTCTGTTTCCTTACTGTCCCCCTCCCTCTTTTTTTATTTATTTAAAGGTTTATTTTATTTATTTCCCCTTCCCCCCATTGTCTGCTCTTTGTGTCCATTCTCTGTGTGTTCTTCTGCGTCCGCTAGTATTGTTAGGCAGCACCAGGAAATTGTGCCTCTTTTTTGTTGCGTCATCTTGTCTGCGTCTGCTCTCCGTGTGTGGAGTGCCACTCCTGGGTGGGCTGCGCTTTTTCTCATGCAGGGCAGCTCTCCTTGCAGAGCGCACTCCTTGTGTGTG
Organism: Dasypus novemcinctus; assembly: GCF_030445035.2. Lineage (NCBI taxonomy): Eukaryota > Metazoa > Chordata > Mammalia > Cingulata > Dasypodidae > Dasypus > Dasypus novemcinctus. Next base: position 50,180,408 of record NC_080673.1, on the reverse strand, counting down.
GGGCACACCTACATGGGGGCGCCCCTGCATGGCACGGCACTCCTTGCGTGTGGCAGCACTGCGTGTGGGCCAGCTCACCACACGGGTCAGGAGGCCCTGGGGATTGAACTCTGGACCCTCCATATGGTAGGTGGATGCTCTATCAGTTGACCATGTCTGCATCGCCCCCCTCTTTAATCCCTGGCCAACCATGACCCTATTCTCCATTCCTATAGTTTTGTCATTTCAAAAATGTTATATAAAGAGAATCATACAGTACTTAACCTTTTGGTATTGGCCTTTTTTCTCTAGAGATTATCCAGATTTTTGTGTATATAACTAGTTCATTCTTTTTAATGATGGGCATTATTCCATAATATGACTGTAACACAGATTGGTTAAGCATTCACTCGCTGAAAGACATTTGGGTTGTTTGCAAACTGGCCATTAAAGTTAAAGCTGTTGTAAATGTTTGTACAGGTTTTTGTATAAACACAAGTCTTTATTTTTCTGGAATAAATACCCAAGAATGCATTGATGGGTCAAATAATAGTTACATGTTTAATTTTTTAAAAACTTCTCAAATGTTTTCCAAAGTGACTGTACCATTTTACATTCCCTCCAGCAATGAATTAATGATCCAGTTTCTCCACGTTCACACAAACATTTGATGTTGTGACTTTTTTGTTTCTTCTTTGAGTACCCGGGGCAGGGGTTGAACCTGGGACCTTATATGTGGGAAGCCAGTGCTCAACCACCAACCCATATTGGCTCCCCTGAGTTTGTTTTTTTCATTTGTTTTCTTGTTATTTATTAATTTATTTTTAGGAAGAACTGAGGACCAAACCCCAGACCTCCTGTGTGCATAGCAGGTGCTCAACTGTTTGAGCCATATCCACTACCCACTTTTTAAAACTGTAGTCATTCAATAGGTGTGCAGTGATATCTTGTTATGGCTTTAATATGCATTTCCCAAATGGTTAATGATGTTGACTATTTTTTTCATATTCTTTTATTTCATGTTATTTTATTTTATTCTCATCTGTATATCTTCTTCAGTGAAATATTTCTTCATGCCTTTTCTTCATGTACTAAATAGATTGGTTGCTTTTATCCTTCTGAATTTTGAGAGTTCACTGTGCAGTGTAAATAGTTGCCTGTTGTCTGATATGTAATTTGCAAATATTTTCTCCCATTCTTGCTGTATCATGTTAACAGTGTTTTTTTGCATAGCCAAAGTTCACATTTTGATGATATCCAATTTGTCATTGTTTTATTTTATTGAACTCTGCTTTGGTGTCAAAAATAAGCCAAGTTCAATAAAATAAAACAATGACAAATTGGATTTCATCAGATGCAGAACATTTCCTCCTATTTTTTTTAAAGTCTTATTTTTATTTTTTCCATTTAACTCTGTGATCTATTTTGAGTTAATTTTTGTGAAGTTGTGAGTTTTAGGTCGAGGTTTATTTTTTTGAGGGTATGAAAAAGTTCATTACTCACATAAGGAGGCTATCTGGGGAGAGAAGTGCAGGCTTTCCAAGCAAGTCCAAAAATGATTTGCAAGAGCAAGAAAAGGCTTGGGCTTTTCATCATGGTTAGTGGTTGAGGCTGAGATGAGGGATCCTGCACAGAGTCAGGGGCTTCCATCCTGTGAGCTTTCCACCAGCACCAAAGGAGGGGCAACAAGGATTTCTTATAAGCCTACCCAAATATAGGGAAGAAGGGGAAGATAAAGAGGTGAGGTTTGAAATATGCCAGCAGTCAAACAAACAAACAAAAATGCAATCAGACAATTCTTACAATTCCTTACTAGTGTTTGATAAATAAAGTATGCTATGTTTCATTGAACTGAATTTGAATTTAAGTAAGCCACTATGGTACTCTCTGAGACCTGTACACTTAAACCAATAAGGTGAAAATTCTGTTGAAAGCCTCCTTCAAGGACCAGGGAAGCAGATGTGACTCAAGCAATTGGGTGCCTGATTCCCACATGGGAGGTCCCGGTTCAGTTTCCGGTACCTCCTAAAGATGAACAGACAATGATGGAGCCATCTTGGGGGGCGGTGGAAGTGCAGATTTCTTTTAAAAACCTGGAATTGTGTATCTGAAAGTGACTTGGTCACTCAATATCTGAAACTACAAATTGGATAAGGAATGTCTTGGTGAGAATTTGAATTGTGGCTTTAGTTTATATAGAGACATATGTGTCCTTGATTTATATGTTGGATATCTATGAGACAAATTGTTTGGAGAATCCTTCATCTTTAAGGGAACAACATTGGATAATAAATAGTTCTTGCTGTATTTGATCAGACCAGATATCCAGATCATTGACTGTGACCCAAGAGTCTGAAAAGAAATGTGTTGATGGTGCATATTATTGGCTAAGGAATCCAGCACTAAGAGAACTGGCAGAAGACTGGCCAAATGTGTTGCCACCTGAATCCCATATTTAGCCTGGGACATCTCAGTTAAGGGATATAAATCAACAGCTCTCCAGTGAGTTTTATGATGTGTGAAGATGGTGATTCCATCCATAAATTAGATGGGTTCCCATCACTCTTCACTCAGATGATCCAAAGTGGCTTTCTAGGTAGCCACGGGGTCTGAAAAAGTGGTGACTTCCTCCAGCATCATGGCCTCTTTCAGGGGACTGAGGACAGAAGAGACAACTTCTATAGCAGGTGGGGTATACCAGAGAGCCCAAGTTTGCCTCCAAGTATAGCAAGGAATCCTCAGTGGTTATGTTCAGCTTACAGTGTTCTCATTCCATGACACAAGCCATAAGGGATATCTGGATGCAAAGGTCCACTGGCTCAGAGCCTTTGAGAGCCTCTACTTCCAAGAAAGTCCAACATGTGGCCAGCAGTTGTCACTCTAATGACATAGAGCATAGGTCCCAGGAGGACAGTTTCTTGCATTAGAAGCTCATGGACAAGTTATGGCCTTCACAGGTTGTCCAGAGTCTCTGCAATACAGGACAAAGGTATATTCCAAGATCTTTCAGCAAAAGTGCATTGTGTCTCTTCACAGATGAAAGCAAACTGTAACTTACAGGCTGTTGAAAAAGGCAGTGAATAAAACCTATTACCCAAATCTCATCATTGCAAAAGAGATGGCAAATTGCTTAATCAAGTCATGAACTGTGGTGTCCTCAGCCATGTGCCCTTGGGATGAAGCTCCGGTGAACAAAGTAGCAATGATATAATACTAGATGTGTCTTTCCTGCAAATATGTCATATAGTTATCATTTCATATCTTTTAATGGCGTTTTCACTGCCTGAATTCTGGTTTTGGAAAAATCTTATTCCTTCTCTCCAAAGTTCCTCTCCTTGCCCAAGTGAAAACATACATGTGATTTACAAACTTGATATACTATGTGCAATAAACTGATAAATAGATTTTTGAGTTCTCTGCAGATGACAGTGGATGACGCTCAAAGCCAGAGCAGGCTTGTGTTCACATACATTGAGGATCTCTGGTTGCATAAAGTTCACATAAAGACTGCAGAATCTTCCATATTTCCAAACAGGCTGAAAGTCTATATTTACACAGTGGTTATTGTTTAAAAAAAACCAAACTATAAATATAAGCTCCACCAGAACTACATAAGTTTTATGTGAAAGAGAATATACCTGTTATTTTTACTACCATGGTCTGAAGCATCAGGGTGCTCCCTGATGAAACTAGATGACTGAAAATCTCCAGAATTACATCTCTGAATAGCTTTCCCTGGGATGTTTCCAGCAAGGTCCACTCTTCCTGGGTGAAGTATGGATATGCCAGAGCAGTCCCAGGGTCGTGAGCATTTTTTACAGGTCCTGTTAGAATGAAGCATTTGTCTTGCCTGTCAAGGTTTATTTAAAAAAAAAAGATTGTCTTTTTTGCATATGACTGTCCAGTTGCTGAGGCACCATGTGTTGAAAAGGCTATCCTTCCTCCATTGAATCATTTTCGCAACTTTGTCAAAAAACAGTTGAGTATGTTTATGTGGATCTATTTCTGAGTTCATTTCTGTTTCATTGATATGTATGTCTACACCTTTCCCCATACTGTTTTATTTTAGCTATTCAATAAATCTTTAAATTGGGTAACTTTAAATTGGGTAACAAGCAGACTTGGCCCAGTGGGTAGGGCGGCCGTCTACCACATGGGAGGTCCGAGGTTCAAACCCTGGGCCTCCTTGACCCGTGTGGAGCTGGCCCATGTGCAGTGCTGATGCGCGCAAGGAGTGCCCTGCCATGCAGGGGTGTCCCCCGTGCAAGGAGTGCACCCTGTAAGGAGAGCCGCCCAGCGCGAAAGAAAGTGCAACCTGCCCAGGAATGGCACCGCACACACGGAGAGTTAACACAGCAAGATGACACAACAAAAAAAGAAACATAGAGTCCGTGCTGCTGACAACAACAGAAGCAGACAAAAAGAACACACAGCAAATGGACACAGAGAACAGACAACTGGGGTGGGGGGGAGGGGAGAGAAATAAATAAAAGTAAATCTTAAAAAAAAAGAAATAATATGATTGAAAAAATAAATTGGGTAACTGATACTTCCCTCTCTATTCTTTTTGAAATTTTATAGGTATTCTAGTTTCTTCTTTGATTTCTTTCATTGGTGTTGTGTAGTTTTTTTAAAGTGTATTTTTATTTACCAAAGGGTATATATGTATTTTATATATGTATTTTAATTTATTGAACTATATCACTCATACATAAACATATATAAACAATAAGTATATAGTAATAGTTGTGAACTTACAAAACAAACATACAACATCATACAAGACTCCCATAACTCACCCTACCACCAATACCTGGCATTGTTGTTAAACATTTTTAACTAATGATCAAAGAGCATTGTCAAAATATTACTACTAACCCAAGTATTTTTCCTCCAACTCACCCTATTATTATTCTTATCTTTATATCATTTATATGTGAACATACATAAACAATAAGTATATAGTAAAAGTGTGAAATTACAAAGCAAACACGCATAACATCATAAACAATACATCATACATCAATGCTCCAACAACACCTTGCATTGTCGTGAGATGTGTGTTACAATTTATGAAAGAATATTGTCAAAATCTTATTACTAAGGATAGTCCTTATCTTACATTTGGTGTATTTTTCCCCCCAACCCACCCTATTATTTTTAAAATTTATTTTTTAATTGATTTATTGAAGTATATCACTCACACACAAGCACACACAAACACCAAATGCACAATAACAGTTGTGAACTCACAAAACAAACACACACATAACACAGGATTCCCATAACCCATCCCACCACAAGTAACTTGCATAGTTGTTAAACCTTTTTAACTAATGATTAAAGAGAATTGTCAAACTATACTACTAATCAAAGTATTCTTCCAGTCTTATTACTATTATCTTTATATCATTTATATATGAACATACATAAACAATTAAGTGTATAGTAAAAGTTGTGAACTTACAAAGCATACATGCATAATATCATACAGGGGTCCCATATGTCAATGCTCCAACAACACCTTGCATTGTTGTGAGACATTTGTTACAAATTATGAAAGAATATTGTCGAAATCTTATTACTGTACTCACCAAATACAATGAATGTCTCATGATGATGGACGAAATTGTTGCTGTGGGGGGAGGAGTGGGGTGAGGAGGGTAGGGGTATATGGGGACCTCATATTTTTTAAATGTAATTTTGAAAAAATAAAGACAAAAAAAAGTCCTATTACTAATCATAGTCCTTATCTTACATTTTCCCCCCTACCCACCCTATTATTATTTTTTAAATATATTTTTATGATAGAAGTTGTAAACTTATAAAACAATCATGCACATGTGCAGGATTTGCAAACAGCGCCCCTCCATCAACACACCACACTGTAGTGGAACATTTGCTACAGATAAAATAATATCATCTGATTGTTACCACATCCATAGTATACATTTGGCACACATTTTCCATATTGCCCCATTATCAACGCAGTCCATCTTTGGCATAGATGCAAGAATATTACATTATTACTGCTAACCACAGTCCATCGGTCACTCCAGTTGTATTTTTCCCATGCTTCTCCACATTTTCACCACACTGCAGTAGTGATGTACATTTGCTCTAGCTCACAAAGGACACTCTTGCATATGTACCATCAACCACAATTCTCATCCACCTCTTGATTTACTGTGCTATTCAGTTCCAAGATTACTCTCTAGCATTCTGTCAATTGGTATTTGCATACCTAGACTACCATTTTCAGCCACATCCCCATTTATAAACTAGCTGTTAATATTTGTTACCATCCACTCTATACATTTACACACTTTTACAGTAAAGCTAATTAAAACTTCTACATACATTAAACATTAGGAGTCCATCTCAGTCCTCCTCTTATCTCCTTTAAGAATCTAGCACCTACCACCAGGTCTTGAAGATATTTCCCCACATTTCTTTCTAGAAAATTTATGGTTCTTCCTTTTATTTTTAGTTTTTTGATCCATTTTGAGTTAATTTTTGGATAAGGTGTGAGACGGGGTCCTCTTTCCTTCTTTTGGCCATGGACATTAGTTCTTTCAGCAACACTTGTTGAATGGACTGTTCTGTCTGAGCTGGGTGGGTTTGACAGGCTAGTCAAAAATCACTGACCACACATGTGAGGGTCTGTTTCTGAACCACCATTTTGATTCCACTAGTCTATGGGTCTGTCTTTAGGATAGTACCATGCTGCTTTCACCAGTGTAATTAGGTAATATGATTTAAAGTCTGGAGATGAGGGTTCACTTTTCTTTTTAAAGATGTTTCTGGCTATTCAAGACCCCTTACCCTTCCAAATAAATTTGATAATCATTGTTTACAATTTTAAAAAATGTTGGTGGAATTTTTATTGGGATTGCATTGAATCTGTATATCAATTTGAGTAGAATTGACATCTTAATGATATTTAGTCTTCCAATCCATAAGCATGGAATGTTCTTCCAATTATTTAGGCCTTTTCTGATTTCTTTTAACACTGAGTTGCAGTTTTCTGAATACAAGTGCTTTACATTGTTGGTTAAGTTTATTCCTGACTATTTGAGTTTTATCTGTCATATTTTGTTTTCACCACTCCTTTGACACTTTTAGTTATTTTTATTGATATGATCTTCATTTCTAGACTCTCTTCCAAGCCTCTCTCTCCTGTCCTTTCTTTTCAGGCTCTACCAAAACCTTTAGAATTTCCTGAAAATTTTGTCCCTTGGTTAGAAATTCTCTCAGTTTCTGTTTATCTGTGAATATTCTAATCTTGCCCTCATTTTTGAAAGACAATCTTGCTGGATATAAGATTCTTGTAGTATCTTAAATATATCATGCCACTGCCTTCTTGCCTTCATGGTTTCTGGTGAGAAATCAGCACTTAATCTTATTGGGTATCCCTTATATATTATGCATTGCTTTTCTCTTGCTGTTCTCAGAATTCTTTTTGTCTTTGGCATTTGACATTCTGATTAGTATGTGTCTTGGAGTTCGTCTATTAAGATTTTTTCAGATGGGAGTACATTGTTCTTCTTGGACATGGATATCTATGTCCTTCAATAGGACTGGGAAATTTTCTACCATTGTTTCTTCAAATATTCCTTCTGCCCATTTTCCCTTCTCTTCTCCTTCTGGGACACCAATGACATTTTTGTTTGTATGTCTTTTCTGTCATTTAGGTCCCTGAGACCTTGTTCAATTTTTTCCACTCCTTTCTTCATCTGTTCTATTGTATGTTCACTTTCAGAGGCCATTTCTTCAAGCTCACCAGTCCTTTCTTCTGCCTCCTAAAATCTGCTATTACATGATTCCAATGTTTTAAAATTTTCGTTTATGACACCTTTCATTCCCATAAGATCTGCTATTTTTCTACGTATGCTTTCAAAGTCTTCTTTGTGCTCATCCAATGTCTTCTTAACATCCTTAATCTCTTTAGCCATCTCATTGAATTTATTAAGGAGATTTGTTTGAATATCCAGATTATGTCATCTGGAGGCTTACCTTGTTCCTTGTTCCATATCTTACTGTTTCTTGGTGTCAGTTGTAATTTTTTGTTGGTGTGTTGGCATCTGGCTTACTAGAGTATTTATTCTGGGTGCAGTTTTTCTCTTTAATTTATAGTTTCCTGCCCTTTCTCCCTTACTGGTTGTGCTGTAAGAGCCAAGGATGTAGATGGTGGTATAAGCTATAGAGGCTCAAGTTGCCCTTATTGCCCCAGGGACCGATAAAGCTTCTCCCAACTCTTCCTCTGCCTGAGGTAGGGACAGAGTCACAGCTGTGCGGAATAGCCCAAGTTATGTGGGCCTAGACTGTAGTTGCCCAGAGAGACTGATGAAGCTTCGCGCCCCTTTCTTCCCTGCCTGGGGTGGGGAGGAGCTGCGGGTGTGGGCAGCAATCTATGAGTGTGAGTCCGAAATGACCACAGTTGCCCCAGGAGACTTCTGAGTATTCAGTCTATGCCAGCCAAAGGTACCTGCAGTTACCTTGATGGCCTGGTGCATGGCCCGCCAGCCTCCTCCCAGCCAGAGGTAGGGCTAAAGTCTAGGTTAGTGCCGCAGGTTGATCTGGGTGCAAGAAGCCATTCTCTACTGTCACTGTGATTTTCAGTCAGCCTGACTTCCCCTCATGCTGGGGGTGAAGTCAAAATGGTGGTCATTGGCCTCTTTACAACTTGGACAGATTCACATCCTAGCTGTTCCTAGGGTTATACCTTAGCCAGCTGAGTCTACTAATCATAGCTGAAATTGGTGGCCAACTGTCTTCTCCTTCCCTGTTTTTAGGAAATGGAGCTTCCAATTCCAGCCACAGAATAGCTGCTGGGGCAGCTTGCACTGCCAAAGTAGGATAATCACTGTCCTCTGTGGCTTGGCTGATAATTTCCCAGAGAGGCTGGCACAGGTCCCCTCAGTTTCCTCCCTGCCAGAGGTGGGGCTGGGGCTTATGCTAAAGCTGCAGTCTGATCTTCATGGAAAAAAAGCCCATTCCCACCAACACTGTGATTTTCAGTCTGCCCCATTTCCCTCGTGCCAAGTGTGGAGTTAGGATGGTGACTACTGGCCTCTTTCTGACTTGGACAGTTTCAAACTTTAGCTGTTCTTAGGATTATACTTTAGCCTGCTGAATTTACTCATCATTAGCTGAAGTTGGTGCCCAACCATCTCTTCCTCTCCCATTTTTGGGAAATGGAGCTTTCAGTTCTAGCTGTGGTGGCTTGTGCCTCCAGTGGAGGATGGTCACCAGCCTCTGTGGTATGGAGCACTCTACTTACGAGTCTTATCTCCAGAAGGGCAGTCCCCTTCTCTCCTTCCTTCAAGGATGTGGCAGGATGCTTTTCTTGTCTCCTGGAGCCCCCAAACAGGTGCTTCAGCTAGCTCTAGGTAGCTCTGGGTGTTTACTAACTGCCCTGTAGCAGGAGCAGATTCTAGGAGCTCCTCACTCTCTTGCTGTCTTGTGGGTTGCCCAGGGTATATATTTTTTATTTGGCTTTATTTTCCCCCTGAGATGGCTCCCTCGTCTATTTGCGTGTGGTATCTGTGTGTAGTGTCTGCACTGTTTGTCTGTGTGTGGTGTCTGAGCTTGTTGTCATTCTGTTTTTTGTTTTTTGTTTTTTTTAGGAGGCATTGGGAGCTGAACACAGGATTTCCCATGTGGGAGGCGGGTGTTCAACTGCTTTAGCCACATCTGTTTCCTGGTTGCATTAGTCAGTCAAAACGGTGCTGATGCAAAATACCAGAACTCTGTTGGCTTTTTAAAAAAAAATAAATCACGGTATATTCTTTTTTATTTAGATTTTTAAAAATTCACTTATTCTGCCCCTTCCTTGCTGCTTGTGCCCACTGTCTGCTCTCTGTGTCCATTTGTTGCATGTTCTTTTGTGTCTGTTCATCTCCCTTTGTTTTGTCATCTTGCTGTGCCACCTCTCTGCAGCATGGGCCATCAGCACTCCGCAGTGCAGGCCATCAGCTATCTGTGGCATGGGGCTACTTGCCTTCACTAGGAGGCCCTGGGAATCAAACTTTGGGCCTCCCATGTGGTAGACAGGACCCAATCTCTTGAGCAACATCTGCTTCCCTTTGTTGGCTTTTGTAAAGGATATTTATTTGGGGTATAAGCTTACAGTCACAAGACCCTAAGTAGTCCAACTCAAGGTACCATAAGAGGTACTTTCTCACCCAAAGTCATTGGCCACTTGTTGAAGCAAGATGGCAGGTTATGTTTGTGAGAGTTTAGTTTTCCTTCTTCCTCTTAAGACTTGGTGGTGCCAGCTTCTTCCGATCTCAGCTGTATGCTTGCATAAAGCTTATTTCTCTCCCTGGAGCTAGGTTCTTTCCTGGCTCAGCTGTTTTTATCTCTTTATAAGGTCAGTTCTAGACTATCTGCCTCATCGCTCCTCTTGGGTCGTCTGCCATGTCTAACGAGCTATCTGTTTTCTTCTCTGCCTATCTACTTCCATGTGAGAATCAAAGCCCTAATTAACATAATTTAATCAGACATCTCAGCTGAACCTAATAAAATCAAAGGGCTGTCATGCCTAGAGGAACAGACCAGTTTACAAACAAAATCTATATCTCTTTGTGGAATTTATAATTAATATCAAACTGCCACACCAGTGTTGTATGGTTTTAAGCATGTAAATCCTGTACATGTTTTGTTAAATCTACTCAAAAGAATTTTTTAAACAGTTGTAAATGGTATCATGTCTTTAATTTAAGTTTCCATGAGTTTATAGCTGTGGTTTAGAAATACAGCTGAATTTTGAATGTTTATCTCACATCCTGCAACCTTGATGAAATTACTCACTGGATCTTAATTTTTTGCTTTATTTATTTATTTATTTTGGAGATACCTTGGTATCTTCTATGTAGATAATAATGTCATCTGCAAATAGAAACAATTTTATTTGTTCTTTCTGACCTGAATGTCTTTAATTTCCTTTTCTTGCCTTATTGCACTGGCTAGAATTTCTAGTTCTATATTGAATAAGAGTGATGAAAACAGACATCCTTGCTCTGTTCCTGTTCTTAGGGAAACAGGAATCAATCTCATTAAGTATAATGTACTGTATGTATATTTTATCAAGTGGAGGAAGTTGCCTTCTATTTCTGTTGTTTTCTGAGAGGTTTTTTAAAATCATGAATGGGTATTGAATTTTGTTAAATGCCTTTTCTACATTAATTGTTATGATCATGTGCATTTTCTTCTCTAGCCTCTTAACATGGCAAATAGCACTGATTGATTTTTGAATACAGAACCAGTCTTGCATCCCTGGAATAAATCCCATTTATAAACAAACAGTTTATAAATATTTTTATACATTGCTGAATTCTACTTGCTAATATTTGTTAAGAATTTTTGCATCTATATTCATGAGGGTATTGATCTGTTTTTTTTTTTTTTCCTATTTTTGTTGTGTCCTTGTTTTTTGTTTTTTAAATAAGGGTAATACAAGCTTCATATAATGAAAAGGCTTGTGTTCCCTCCTGTGGTGGTTCGAAGCTACATGTATATAAAAAAACATGTTCTTAAACTTAATCCATTTCTGTGGATGTGAACCCATTCTAAGTGGGACATTTTGATGAGGCTATTTCAGTTAAGGTGTGACCTACTTCAATCAGGATGGGTTGTAATCGTTTTACTGGAGCTCTTACATGTGGAATGAAATTCAAACAGAGAGAAAAGCACAGGAAGCAAGTGGCTGGATATCAATGGAACCTGGAAGAGAAGGGAGAAACCAGGAAATGCTGCCATGTGGCTTGGCATGTGACAGTGAAACAAAGAATTTTCAGTAGCCAGCCCCAGAATATCACCGTCTTCAGGAAAAAAACCTTGATTTGGACTTTAACCTCAAAACTATAAGCTAGTAAATTCCCATTGTTTAAGCTAACTGATTTCATGGTATTTGCTTGAGCAGCCTAGGAAACTGAAACTGAATCCTTCTGCTGAGGAGAATGTGTAGAATTGATGCTAATTCTCTTTAAAATTTTGGTTGAATTCTCAAGTTAAACCATCTGGGCTTGGAGATTTTTTACAGGAGTTTAAAAATTGATTCAATTTCCTAACTATTTATAAGGTGTTCAAATGAACTATTTCATGTTGTTTGAATTATGGTAGCCTTTGTGTTTAAGGAAGCTGACCATTTCATTTAAGTTGTAAAGTTTATGTGTAGAGCTGTTTGTGGTTGTATTAGTCAACCAAAGGGTGCTGATGCAAAATACCAGAAATTGGTTGGCTTTTATAAAGGGTATTTATTTGGGGTAGAAATTTACAGATACCAGGCCATAAAGCATAGGTTACTTCCCTCACCAAAGTCTATTTCCACATGTTGGAGCAAGATGACTGCCAGTACCTGTCAGGGCTCAGGCTTCTTGGTTCCTCTCTTCCCAAGGCTTGCTTCTTTCTGGGCTCAGGGTTCCTCTGTTCCTGGGGTTTGCTTCTATTTCCTCTGTGTGCTTACTTTCCAGGGCTCCAACTTAAGACTTCAGCATCAAACTCCAACCTCAAAACCTCCAACATCAAAAGTTCCAACTGTCTCCTTTGCCATGCCTTTTATCTCTGGGTCTGCACACACCAAAGGACATGGATTCAACACCCTACTGATGTGGCCCAATCAAAGTCCTAATCATAATTTAATCATGCCCAGGTACAGACCAGTTTACAAACATAATCCACTATCTATTTTTGGAATTCATATCAAACTACTACTGTGATATTCCCTTATAATTCTTTTAATGTCTTCAAGATCCATTGTCTTTTTTATTTCATATTACTATAGCCACTTGAACAATCTAATGTTCCTGTTTACCTGGCATATCTTTTGACCATCCATTTACTTTCAATCTATTTATGTTTTTATATGTCAGTTGAATCTCTTATATGCAACATATAGTTTTGTCTGTTTTTTAATAGAAGTGTTTGGCACATTTACTTTTTAAAAAAAGATATGTATATGTGATTTAAGTTGGCAAGTGATGGACAATGATGGTCATTTGATATGTCAACTTGTCTAGACTACAGCCAAACACTAATTTGGGTGTTGCTATAATTATATTTACATTTAGTGTAACTATTGAAATAGTTGTCAATAGGTCTACCATTGACCTATTGTATAATAAATATTATATTTAAAACATTTGTCCCATTTATTTTTTTTGGTTCCTCTGTTCAATGTCCCTGTCTTTTTTTGGCTTAATAGATTTTTGTCAATAGTTCCATTTTAATTTATTGGTATTTTTGTCATATTCTTTGCATCATTATGTGTGTGTATTTGCTTTGTGGGTTACAATATTTAAAAATTTCAACGTTATTGTTAAAATTGTACTACTTCACAAAAAATGTAAGAATCTTGTATCCATATAGATAACCATACATGTCCATTTACAAACTCTTCATCCTGTCCTTTATGCTATAATTTTCATATGTATTGTGTCAACATACAGTTTATTTTTTTCTATTTTTTTTTAAAGATTTATTTTTATTTATTTCTCTCCCCTTCCCCCCCACCCCCCAGTTGTCTGTGGGGGTGATCATTCGCTGTGTGTTCTTCTGTGATCATTCTGACCGCTTCTATCCTTATCAGTGGCACTGGGAATCTGTATTTCTTTTTGTTGTGTCATCTTGCTGTGTCAGCTCTCTGTGTGTGCGGAGCCATTCTTGGGCAGGCTGCACTTTCTTTCGCACTGGGTGGCTCTCCTTATGGGGCTCACTCCTAGTGCATGGGACACGCCTGCGTGGCACAGCACTCCTTGCGCCCATGAGCACATGGGCCAGCTCCACACGGGTCAAGGAGGCCCGGGGTTTGAACCGTGGACCTCTCATGTGGTAGGTGGATGCCCTATCCATTGGACCAAGTCCTCTTCCTAACATAAAGTTCAAATCCTACAATACAATACTATCATTTTGGCTTTTAAAAATTATATATACTTAAATAAAAGGAAAAATAATTTATATTTATTTATATATTTGCCTTTTATGTGCATTCCCTTCCTGAAGATCCACATTTCCATCTTTATCATTTCCCTTCAACCTGAAGGACATTTTTCTTCTTTTAGCATTTATTATAATGCAGGTCTGTTAACAATTAAGTCTCTAAGTTTTTTTATATCTGAAAATGTTTTTATTTAATCTTAAAGGATATTTGGCAGTTTTTCTTTCAGTACTTGAAAAATATCATTTCACTGTCCTTTTGGCTTCCATTATTTGTGTTCTACTATATTGAAGGTATTGTTTTCAGTGCCTACTCTCAAATTTTCTCCTTAAATATGGTTTTCGTTAGTGACTCGATGCAGTTTTCATTGTATTTTTGCTGTTTTTGAATTCACTGTGCTTCTTGAATTTGTAAATTTATATTTTTCATAATATCTGGGAAGTTTTGGACCATTATTTCTCCAAACTTTCTATCTTCTGTATTTTCTTTCCTTCTGGTACTCTTTATGTTAGGCCTATTGATATTGTCCCAAAGATTACTGAGGTTCTTTTCATTTAAAAAATATTTTTATTTATGTATATTTCATTTTTTCTTTTTGTTCTTCAGATATTATAATTTCTATTTATCTATATTCAATTTCATGGGCTTTTTGTTCTCCAACCTACTGTTCATTCCACCCAATGAATTTTTTCATTTTATTTACTGCATTTTTCAGTTCTAGGATTTCCAATAGGTTCATTATGAGCATATACTCCTTTATTTCCTTAAGTTAGTTCTATAGCTGCCTTAAAAATCTTGTCTGCTAATTCCAACATCTAAGTATTTCAAGGCTATCACCATTGATTGAGTTTTCTCTTGAGTTAGTCACTATTGTATCCTAGATGTTTGGGATGATATATTGTAAAGACTCTGGATTCCGTTAGTTCCTCTGAAGAATTTGATATATTTTTTTCCTAATGGCAGTGAAATTGGCTGAAGTCAAACCCCAAACACTGTCTTTCCTACAGTGGGCAGCAACTAATATTTGTTTGGTTCATCGAGTTTTAGCTGGGTGCTTAGTGTCTATATCATATTTGCATATTTCAGGTTTCAGTTAGCCATTTAGAGAGAGTTTATTTTCAGAATGTAAGTTTCTCTTTCTTTTTCCCTGGATATCCCTTTTCACTTTCTAGGTGCTGTGATTTTCCCAAACTGTCTTCAGATTGTTAAAGTCAGTAGGCTTGAGTATGTTCTTTTAGCAAGGTGTTGACTGGGGTGAAACTCATCCAGTGCCCTTTTTTTTTTCCAGGTATAGACTTTCCTCCAGTTTCTGGTGGCTTTCTTTTTTTCCCCCCTTTGTTTTTGGTGTCACCAAGTAGTTTTTAAAAAAATTTATTTTTCTAGTGTTTATAGCCATTATCCATTGATTTGATAGGAGCAAGCTCTTTTTCCATTGAAAGCCAGAAGTTTTTAATGAGTTTTAATTTACAATTTCTAAATTTTTATAATAGCCAACAAAATTTTTGTACAAAGGAATCAAGAATTTCTTAATTGCAGCTTTGGCTATACTTAATTCTTTTGAATATTAGATCCTATTTACTTTGAATTTTATTAAAAGAAGTTGTGGAAATAGTAGGTTGCTTCATGATTGTCAGTTAACCTAGAAAGGTTAGGGTGAGATAGTTATAATTTTGGATCATGATATTTGGATTTCTGGGAGTATTTTCCCTAGAACCAATTTGATAAAGAAAAATTATGTTTATCAGCAGAAATGAAATAAACACAGAAAAATTGAATTTTAAGTTGTAAATAGCAAGGAAAACACAAATTTAAATGGTGACATAAATATACATGTGTATACACCTAACATAAAAAATGATGCGATGATGTGAATTAGTGACCACATATGAGGAGCATATGAGGAACATAAGCTTGCTTATCTTTATTTATTAAGAGAATAGTTAATGTGATGGTTAGGCTAATGTATGAACTTGGCCAAGTAATTGTACCCAGTTGCTTGGTCAAGCCAGCACTGGGCTAATTGTAATACAAGGACATTTATGGGCTTTAGTTATCCTTGAGTTTACTGCATAGATGGCTGATTACATCTGCATCAACTGGGGAGATAGCCATCAGCAATAAGTGAAATTTTATCCAATCAGTTGAATGCCTTAAAAGAAGAGATTTCAGCATTCAGAGAGAATTTCCCAGTAGTCTTTGGACAGCCAATGTGTAGTATGATTCCAGTCACACTTCAATGACAAAGTTCTTTTAACACTTAACAATTGATCACCTAACAAAGAAACTGCTTGAGTAACATCAGCGATTTCAGCCTGCATTTCAGCATCTGTCGTTGAGCATTCCATAATCTTTTAGAATTGGCATGCCAAGTCTGTACAAAATCAGCAGTTTGAATACTTTTTTGTAAGGCCAAGATAGCAGTAACTGCTGTGGCAGTAATTGCAATAAGCCCGACTATTAAAGCAATTATTAAACCTAATGCTCTTCTAGTACGATGTAATAATTGTTGTGCTATTTTTTCTAAGAAATATGTTGCTTGACTATCCTGCCAATGTCGAGTCATTGTTATAGGCATCCACAAACCAGTACGCTGACGAAGAAGAAAAATGCTTTCATTCGATTGGTTAAAATTCATAGATGAATTAAGACAAGTATATAAGGAACAATTTTGACAATAAAGTTCTCCATTAGTTTCATTCCAATTAACATTTCCTTTTAAAATTAAATATGGTAATGGAACACACACTCGTGTATGATGACTAATATTCTTAAAAAAGGTGAGTGTGAAGTTTCCTGATTTATTATATATTTGCCCAAACCATGAACTAATAGAATAAAAGGCATTGGCAAGTTTCCATAAATGTGGATGAGAATGATAATTTTCCAAAAATGGAGAAGGGACCCCAAACCCTCCACCATGCCAAACAATAGAATGGTTAGAACTGGTACTTATATATACGTGATGAAAATCAGTATTATTTTGATGCCATCTTAAATCAACTCCCAGGCCTTGTGATTGAGCAGAACCAAAAGGGCTCCAATTAATAACTTTTCCATAGGAAGAATTAATTAAAACTCGACCTTCAGCTCCTCGACATTGAGTCCAATGAACCCAGTCAGTAAGCTGAGAGACCACTGGGAGATGACATGGTGGCAAATCAGGACTAGATGAATTTTTCTTTCAGAAAAATTAAAAGCAGAAGCAGCTAGTAAATATAAATGACGAACAAAGCTTCTTTTTTTGTTGAATTTCTCTGAACTGACAACCATGCCTGCATTTTATACTTTAAACAATAAGATGGCTGTCCTAAACAAATTGGAAGGCCTGCAACTCCAGTGGTATAATTTGGCAATTTAGTCCCTTCTTCATGTGGAAATAAAGGGCCACGACTATCATAGGGTCCTGGCATCCAAAAAGTTTCATTAGTATATATAGGAACAACAGGATCAGTCTATGACACTCCTTTCATTAATGGTGGATTAGAAATATAAGTCCAATAGCTATAATTAGAAGTCTGACATGAACCAACCTGAAAAGACATAAGAGATAACATAGCTAAGAAGAGAGTTGTCGGGCTTTTGACAGTATTTGTTTCTTTAATCAGTTTTTCAGCATTTTGGGTGAGCTTTTTCAATTGTCCCCATGTCCGAGGTTGAGTTCTTTGTGTTCGAGACAGCGGCACTCTAAAATAAGTCTTTCCATTCTCCAGCCGCATCATCTTAAAATGCTGTTGAACTTCCTCCATTTCTCTTTTGGCTGCCATCTAACTTTAATCTCTTATCAGGTACCCAAATTTTCTCTTGACGATGCTTGCCTTTTCAGTGGAGTTACTCTGCCTTTTCCCAGGTTTAAGTGGTTGGGCCCTGGATCTTCACAAAGGCATCTGCGTCAACAGTCCTAAAAGGGATGTTAGCGGGGTGGGTAGGGACAAGACAGACAGTCACCTGTTATTACTAGCAGATATTCCAGATGTTTTTTCGTAGATCTGAGGGTGATTTACAATAGCTCATCATGTCTGTTTTGCTTTTAGTATTTGCAGTCCACCCCTGGATAGGGATGGCAGTCTTCAGAGTGATCAGACACTACTGGGTTAAATCTTTCACTTTTAGAAGGACCTCCTATGCTGCACACAATTGCTTTTTTATATTGCACTTTTGGCCTCCTTCCAGAATTGTGATTAAGACCCAAGGGGTACTTGTTTAGATTTGCCTTTGCCACAAACTCCACCCAAAGCCAATATTGGTGTTTGCCACATCCAATTTATAGGCTAAGTTAATGTCCACAATTTACTTCCCTTTTATTATTATTTAAAGCAGCTTGCTATAGGTTTTCCTACTTCTGTGAAGGACTTTTCTCAATTAATACATACAATGGTTTTAATATTTAAGTTAAATGAGGGATGAAAGATTTTTAGTATTCCAACAATATTACAAATTACATTAACATGAGAAAACATTGTACTTTATCAATTACAGCAGGTTATAGTTTTGTTTTACCGAACTAAACATCATTGAAGAATTTGATAGAGCAGCAGGGCCCCTGCAGCTTGTTTCAATTGTTGGCCTAGTTTAGGCTCTTAAGATCAGATATTATTGTCTCTGATGTTTCTTTTAATTCTGAAAAAAAAAAGGATTACTGGTTAACGTCATCAGTAGGATTTCAGCCACCAATTTTTTCTACGCAGCCAGATTATTATCACCATGCCAGGACAGATGGTTGGGCTATGCACACAGCCTTGGGGAGGCACTGCAGAAGTTCATTGTTGTGTTTTCCACAGATACAGGAATGCAGGCTGGCTTGACCTGTCTAAGAAGACACTAAAGAAAGTCTTAGCAAGTTTTAAAACAAAGTGATAGTGACACAGATGGACATTCACTTTTTGCAACAAACTAGCGTACTTGGGACTGCTGCATACTACAGTGTTGTTATTTTAATTTATGATAAGAGGTTGTTTCTGTGACACGTACCTTTTTATAATAATTAAAACCATAATTAACCACATTGTACTTTTAATATTATGCTGAAATATTGGTAAATTTATACTCTCTTAAGTATTCATTTGAACTTTTTATTCATACAACTTTAACAGAGGGTTAAAGAAAAAAACTTGTTAATTTTATAACACTTTTAAACACTTTCCATTTGACTTATAACATATTAAATTAACTCAATTATTACTTTAATTTTTCTTTCAAGGTAAAAGAATAAATCTCTTGTAATTAATTTAGAATAAAAGGCTACTTTTCAGGATTTAATTTTGAGAAAGCAGGTTTGAACGTTATGTTCCTTTAAAAGAGATAAGACTTTTCCTTCTTGGAACACCAAGGAAATGATGAGGTTAAAGCACAAGAAGCTATTTTGATAAAACAGACTTTTTTTGTATACTGATTATTCAGGAAACTTTTACCAAAACAGACTAATGACTTGAGAGACTTTGAGAAAGAACAAAATTTTAAACTTTGCATTAGCATACTACTTGATACTAAACCTTTTAAAATTTTATAGACTCATTAAATTTTATTTAACTTTAATTATAAAAATTTCTTTTCCATGAACCTTTTACACTTTTAGAATTCATTCAGGTTTTGTCTCACACTCTACTTTTTCCCAATAATCAATCATTTTATTTTAGGACAAAATCATCTCCTGTTTCCTTAACAATAAAAACACATTCCATACATTCCACATATGTAAGTTACCAGACAAACTTCTTACAACATATAATTACCATTAACATTAAACTTTTTTACTTTAATCTTAGTAGCATGCAATACCAAAAAACAGTTTCTTAGAAGCAAGTTGGCAAGGGAGGCAGGCTGCTGACGTTTTTCTATTATAAAATTACCTTTTATTATTATTATTAATTCAGGTTTTGTTTAAGAATGACTTTTTGGAATTAGCCATTTAAACACTTTAATTTAAACAATGCTTTGTTAAACTTCTTATAAATATTTATAACCATGTAGACTATAATTACATTACTTTAAGACAAATTTTATTTTCACAGAACACATTCTCTTACTTAAAACTACCACAAATATCTTCTACAATTCCCCACATGCATTTAAGGCCCAAGAGTTTATGAAAATTAGCCATCCTACTTTAGGACAAAACATACCTTTTAGAAAACACTTATTAAATTTCAGTCAACATTCTCACAAACTTTTAACCTTCTTTAATATTCATTTAAGTTTTACAGCCTTCATTTTATCCTGTGAAGAAAAATAAACTCTTCATTTCAATCTAGGCAAGAACAACTTTTTATAAAAAGACTTACAGTAATTTTGTTAATCAAGACTTACAATTTTTATCACTGTAGAGATCTTATTAACATTTAAACTTAAGTATTAATATAAGTGCTTATTTAATTTTTGGCCGTTTGAATAGAGCTCTTTTAAAAATTTTTATTAATTTATATTACATCCGGAGGTATTAAAAAATATACTGACATTGAACGAACAGACAAACACAAAACAATTACAACACATTAACAGAAACATACAGTTTACCATTAACTCATAATTCTTACTTTCTTGCATTTTTGGTATAGCTGTTTTCAAGTTCTCCATTATTTCACATTATAGATTTTACTGTATTTAATATTTCTTCTGGAATCCATGTTGCCTGTAACATGCAAGCTTGTACTTGGATACATTTTTATTAGTTATCAGCAATCAATTAAGATAACTTGAGCAGCATAAATATAGTTACGCTCTTATTTAGCAGTTTAGACAGACCGTTAACACACATTTTTGGATTACTACTCTGTAAGACTCTACTGAGATTTGAAGTTCAGGTGTAAACTATTGATTTTTATGTTGCAGCATAAACCAGTAACATTGTTTCTGTATCTTTTTTATTAAACTTCTTAAAATATTATCTTTAACTGGTATTCCAGAAGACTTAAGGATTTCAAAACACTAGTGTAAGTGTCTAAAACAGAAGGGGAATTTCCCATTCTGACGCTTATCTCCTTACTAATTGCTGAGAATAGTATGACTCACTCATACATCTATATCCTTCTCAGTCCTAACTGTTCCCAACTCTTACCTTAGGTCCCTGTTCGGGCACCAGTTGTGGTGTAAAATTTTATGGAACGGAGACGGAGATGAGTCAGCAGCCAGGATAATTGGTAGTAAGGAGGAATGAAGCTCGCTCAGGCATTCAGCAAAGCAGAGTCAGCTCCATGTTTTTATTTCAAATGAGTACAATGATTTTTATATATGAAGTTATTTTTAGAACTATAGGAAAACAGCAGGTGTTTTTAATTCTGCATCCAAGAACATGCTCTCTTTTGATTAACTGGATGAACATCCTCATAAACAAGAATAGTCACTTCAGTCAAGAATGTAGTTCATGGAATTGTTTGTGTTTCCTGTCCTGTTTCGGCCCGCATGCAGGCCTGTAACAGGGAACATGAATTCTTGACTTCATCATGACTCCTTCGCTCGCTACACCAATGTCTCCTGGAAACTCATCAAGGACCGTCATTGGACTTTCATTGGAGCCCCTGGTTTGCAGCCTGCCTGTGGAATCTGGCCTTGTGCACCTCCATGGTCATGTGAAAGATAAATCTCATACTATTTACAGATATTTCCTGTTGATTCTGTTTCCCTAGAGAACCCTGACTAATACAGTTAATGCTTCTCATTAGCTGAAATCCCTTTCCTTTGGCCACTGACCTATGTGCAAAACTGTGGAAAAAATACATACAAAAGTAACATCATTGGTTTCTGGCATTGGAAATGCCTCATCCTTATACACTCACAAACCCAGGACTGTTTTATTGTTATGTAATAACCAGACTTTATTTTCTTATACTTTTGCAATATGAGTATGCAATGAGGAATGGTACATGATACTTTGTCCTTGAAACTTAAATTAACTCCTTTCTGTTCTCAATAAAGACCAAAAAGCTTCTGGCTTTTGGGCATCTTTTGTCTTCTGGCAACATCTCTTTGTTTCATCCTATTTCAATACAGCACATGCTGTTCTAGCACACTACATTTCAAAAAGGGAATTTTATGTGTAAACAATATATGCTTGCATATTTGAGATAGAATACTAATATGTTTTTACATTGCAGCAAACGGTTGTCTGGAACAGTTATCTAGCGTTTTCTAGCCATCATTTCCCTCTCTCTCTCTCTTTTTTTAAGTCATTTAGTTCGTATGTTTCAACTAGACCCTGACCTGAAGGTTTATGGTTCTTCAGGATAAAAATATGCAACACTTAAACCCATAACCCACTATATGCCAGGCACTGTATTAAGCACTCTATCATTCAATCCTTATGACAACACATTAACTTATTCTAAAGAGTTTAGATAACTTGCCTGCAGTCACATAGCTACTAAGTCCCAGTACCTGTACTGGAATCTAGGATTGCCTGACTCTCCCTTATACTCTTTTTTTTTTTTTTTTTTTTAAAGATTTATTTATTTATTTAATTTCCCCCCCTCCCCTGGTTGTCTGTTCTTGGTGTCTATTTGCTGCGTCTTGTTTCTTTGTCCGCTTCTGTTGTCGTCAGCGGCATGGGAAGTGTGGGCGGCGCCATTCCTGAGCAGGCTGCTCTTTCTTTTCACGCTGGGCGGCTTTCCTCACGGGCGCACTCCTTGCGCGTGGGGCTCCCCCACGCGGGGGACACCCTTGCGTGGCACGGCACTCCTTGCGCGCATCAGCGCTGCGCATGGCCAGCTCCACACGGGTCAAGGAGGCCCGGGGTTTGAACCGCGGACCTCCCATATGGTAGACGGACGCCCTAACCACTGGGCCAAAGTCCGTTTCCATCCCTTATACTCTTTTACCACTATACTAATCGTCTATTACACTATCAATTTCAGGACTAGCTCTTAGCTTTAGCCTATTAATCTTAGAAGAAAAATAGACTTTTGTGATTTGGCCACAATGTAAGTACTGATATCTGCCTAACTCAGCTTATGTCCCTAAAGTACATTTCTAGGCATTCTCTTTTTTTAGTGGTTCTCTTCCTCTCCATTTCTGCTTCAAGACCCTGTTCAAAATCTGTTTCTTTGTCCCTTACATTAGATTAGTGAATTGGAATTTTCTGTCACCTCTTCTTGGTTTTTCTGTTTGTCCTTGACAATTTCTCCTAACAATATTCTCATATAACTTCATATGCTCATATGAAAAACTCACAGCATAAATGTTAAATGACTACTGTCATATTCCTTGGTAAAGTTATGTATTGCTTTCCTTAAACAGTTATCAACCTAAGACCCTTCCATTTAAATACTTAAGTATAACTTTAAGTTTTCAAATAAGGACCCAAGATTTCTTCCTAAGACTGCAAAGACTAAATAATCTTTCTGAATATTAATATTGTATTCTTTCTACATAAGAATGTAAATCCTTAATAAGTATTTAACAAATATTTGGGTGTTTGTATGTCAGGTACTATCTTAGACACTGCTTTCTTATCCTTCCTCACAAACTCTTTCTAGGGAATTAACACTTTTTAAAATTAAGTGAATTTTCTTAATATTTTAATAATAAAAATTCATTTTAGAAAAATCAGAAAATACAGACCAGCAAAAAATTTATATAGATCAGTGAAAATCATTTTGAATACTTTGAATAGTTTTATGCATATCCTTCCAATCTTATTCCAATCTTTATAAAATTTTTAAAATTTTTCTTTTAAGTTGACACTGTATAATAAACACTATTAGTCTTCTATGTCAATGGTTCTTGAAGCCCAATATTTCATTTTGGATGGGCAATATTTTTTTTTTCTTATTTTAGGAGTTGCCAGAGATTGAACCCTGAACCTCAAATATGGGAAGCAGGCACTCAACCACTGAGCAATACCCACTCCTTGCCCAATAGTTTTAAAATCAGAAATGGTATTTCTGATGGGCTGGAGACATTTTCTCTAGCTCTCAGTTTAAAAATTATCACTTTAAGTTTAAAATGATTGCAGCCTTTACATTCAAAAGTCCTTCTGTTTGAAATTTAACAATCAACTAGCTGGTTCATCTTCTGAAAATTTTGACTTCTTTATAACACTGATTGAATACCGGACATGGGGTTACAAAGATTAACAAGAGCCTGGGAAGGGCAGATGACAATCTATTATATCATATCATGCAGATATGTTCTCAACTGGAATACAGTTTGCTTAAATTCTGTAACGGATGCACAACCTTTAGGTTGCGAGCGCCGAAGGCAGTCCACAAAAAAATTAGTGCCGATAACTTAACACGTTTTACAAAAAGAGAATGCACATTTTAATTTAGTACTTGGTGATGAGGAAAAGATACAACGTATCCCTTATCCTCTTGTGTCAGCTATTCGTGTTCGTCAATTACATGGTACCATGCACTCAACAGTATTATTTGCTCCTAGCATAGAAATTCAGAGGAAATATCGTGTAAGTCTGCACCGAAGGGAAGTAGAAGGTGTTTATAAATGACTGACGTAGCTTATTATGTGAAGATGAAAAACGGCATTGTAACGGACACTTTGCCGAAGACAACAAAAAAGTGAGACATCGCTAGAGACATCCATAACGTCAACACTGTGACGTCACGTCTACAGCTGGAGGCTGCAGAAGCATTAAGGTCCAATATAGGTCTCCAAGTAGGTAGAGCAAAATTTGGGTAAGTTTTCAGTGAGTGCCGACCCTGGTCAGGCTAAAAGGACACCGAAGCCGAGGCCGGTAAACCGTTACAACGCATGTAAAACTGCGCTCACGTCACGCGTAGCCTCCGACACGCAAACTTTTGGTTTGATCTTTCCCCGCCTCTCTTCTCCCTCGAGGCCCCGCCCACTCTTCGCTCTAGACCCTAGGGACCCGGGTGGAGGAGGTGAGTAGGATAAGGGACAGAACACACATGCGCAATCGGGCCTCAGGCAGGCAAGCAGCAATCTCGCGAGAGTTGAAATCGATGGTGTAGGTAGTTGTCCTGGGTGCTGGCGAGATAGGTATTATATTCCCGAGAACTAGAGAAGGAGGCGAAGCTGGTACCCCATCTCGATCTCTTTCGCTTTCATTTCCTCGTCCCCCAACCGTCGGCTTTCCTTTATATCAGCCCGCCCCTCTTGACCTCAGTGGCCCGGCTGGCCCCGCCCACTCTCGTCGTGATTCCCGCCTGAGGTGAGCCTGGGTCGAACGCCGAGCTCAGTGGAGGAGGAGGAGGAGGTCGCAGAGGCGACTGCTGGGCCCTCCTCAGGGCCGTCGCGGAGCCGCGGCGCCAGGGGAATTTGGGTGGCCTTCTTGCTCCTCCATCAGCTCATTGCGACGTAGCCCCCCAGGCCTAGGCCTCTCCCTCCATTCCTGCCAGGCCGGCCTCTGGCAGCAGCGGGTGACGCAGACGGAACATCATGTCGTCCGCGGCCGAGCCCCCGCCACCCCCGCCTCCCGAGAGCGCGCCTTCCAAGACCACAGCCTCCGCGGCCGGCGGCGGGAGCCACCACAGCAACAAAGGCTTCCCGGACGGCGCCGCGGCCCAGGCGGCACTCTCTGTAGCCAGCACCGGTCCTGCTGACACTGAGATGGAGGTGAGGGAGGTGAGGGTGCCTGGTGGCGCGGGGTGAGGGAAGGAGGGCAGGGGGAAGGAAGTGCTGTTCGCTCGCCGATTTTAGTGATTAGGGACAGAGTCCTACTTCCCCTGTCTGCACCAAACTCGGCCTCTGACCTTTCGGATCCGAAATGATGCTCTCTCATCCTTGCGCCCTTGTCACCTATACAAGCAGATTAGAAAGGATTCTGGCATTTGACATTTTATTTCTCTCTTTTCGCCAAGCTTTCCCAATTCTCTAACGCTTTTGTTAAACGAGATGTGCTTAATTACCGTGGCCAAGTGGGAAGTACCCATTCTTCCCCCTACTAGACTCCCATAATTTCCCCTCCCATCCCCGAACGTAGTATTTAGTTCACGCCAAACTTGGAAGAGCAAGAGAGGCGCCCCTTAAGAATGAGGAAAAGCCGCGCGTGCGAGGACTTGGGCGTCTTTTTCTGCCTCCGGGTCCTTGCGGGGGCGGTATCTGTTCCGTGCAGAAACAATGGCGAGAGCTGGGGGCCGAGTGCGCAGTGGGGATAAACGGGGCGCAGCTGCTGCTCGGAAGTAAGAGGAGGCCCCTCCTGAGCACTGTTCTGCTGGGAGGGATGTGGCCAGGGCGGCAGCGACTGTCCTGGACCCCCATCCAATGTTCAGAGGGTGGAGGTTGGATGAATGAATGAGTTGTCGGGGGAGGGGAGTTTTTTGACTTTCAGTCCAGCGCACCTCCTCTTTTGGGGCCTTAGCCTTTTTTTTTTTTTTTCCTTTTTTGTACTGCTGTGTGCTGATCCCTTTGGGCTTGGGTTGCTCAGGGGGGATGATGTCTGTACTGCGGGGATGGAAAGATGGGGGAGCTGCCAGGCGGGGTCTCTTGGGTATACTTCAAGGCTTTACAATGTCTGGGAACAAAGTGATTGCCCCTCCCGAAGGTTTTTGGGCTTTTTCCATCCTTAGACGAAATGAAGGCTGTACTGCTATAAAAATGAATAGTATTTTGATGCAGAATTAATATAAGAAGGAAATAGTAGCGCAGTTTAGCAATAAGACATTTGGTGCAGTAGTTTTATTTGAGCCTCAAGGGTCTATAGTCTAGGGTGAAATACCTTTTTTTTTGTTATTAATCTTTGAAAAGTACTTTTAGTGCTCAGGGTGGGTTTTAGTGAAATAGGAAATCTATTCTGTAGTTTTCAGTGGTTGAGATTTGTTTCCAATTAAATGTATCCATTGCTGCCTTTTAATTTTTTCCCTAAGGTTTATGGTTCTTTTGGATTACTAGGGCTATTTTACTTGGGTTCCTGCTCCGTGGCGAAGAGGGTTTAAAAAACCAGTGAGACTGAAAACAAAATTGTGTGTGAATGCACAGTGCCCTGCAAAGAAATCTTCGTAATTTTCATTATTTTCTCAAAAAAGTCCCTCCTTCAGTCTTTGGCATAACATAAATGTTTTACCAGAGGTCTTATTTAAATATCAGAAAGCAGTGTAATTTAAAGCCTAAATATTGTGACTCTGAGTTGCTATTTTTAATTAAAATTTAATTAAATTGTAAAGGTGGATATGAGCATGGTGATAACAATTGATATATGAAGTCAGTGATATTTTCTTTTGCCAGATGAGGACATTGAGTCTTTCTGTAAGTGAACCCAAGCCGACTCTGAAACTGACACTTCCCAAACTTTTCAGTGTCATATTCTTACAAAAATTACATTTAGTAATTTCATTTACAACAAAATGACTTTTTTTTTTTAACCTCAGAATGGAAATATCAGTAATTTCATCTTTTACCAATTCATCTTTTCACTGACTAGTTTTGGTTTTTTTCTTATCACATTATAATGTGATTTTGGCCTTTTAAACTGTATCTGTTTTTTCTTAACTGAATTAAAAAATTACTGAGGTTCACTGATCAAAACTAGGTTTGGGCACATGCATATTTCTGACAATTTTAATCTGTTTTACAGTCAGAAGATGATTTTTAAAAGCCTTTTGTTTGTGTTTTTGAAACTAGGATTAAGATGTTTTTTTTTTTCCAAATTCAGGAAATAAAATGAAGCTCACTCTTAATGAATTCTTGAACAAAGCTGACCTGAAAGTATTAACTTTGCTAGCTTATTCAGTTAATTTTTTTGTTTGTTTGGTACTGATAGTCAAAAGAGCATTCTTACTTTTTAATAATTAGTCTCATATTTTTGGCAATGTGGAGCCTGTCTTAATTCATCCTGTTCTCTCACTATTGACTACACTGACAGATAGGCAAACTATGTACCAATGATTATAGGACTCAAGAGGCCTGGTGTCCAAATCTCTTTAATGTGGAGGAAATAATGATTGTTGGAAAAACACATATTATTTTTTTAGGGTGTATACTTTTCATGGTATTCTGACAGTATTTTGTGGTATTTTGTGAAGTACGCTATGTAGATGGCTTTTTCATTTTTATATCTTGAGAACAGAGATTTGTGATGAGCATAAGGAAATAGGTACCTAAAGTTCTTAGAAATGAAGGTAGATTTGAATGTAGGACATTTGACCCCTGATTTTAGTGTTTTATACCTACCCCTACCCCCCACCTTTTTTATTAAAGATAGGTTTATTATGATACATATTACCAAGCACAGATTTGTATGTTGTTAATGAAAATTATACTTTTGCCAGATGTTCTTGTGTAATATTCTTTTAATGGACGAGTGGAACTTTTTAATGTAGAAATTGTTGATAATTTTTGTTGTTTGGTGGCATTTTGAATGTCATGGTGAGTAAATTTGCAAGAAGAGCACATATATTACCAATTTAGAAATGAGACTATAGTTAAAGCATATTCCGTTTAGGATGAATGATAAATTTTTTGTAATATTCCAGAAGGTGGAAATCAGAGTGACAAATAATGCTACTTCCCAGATGTGCATTTGTGTAGTCAACAAAGAAGATATTGCAGTGTTATGATAAAAAAGGGAATGATGTTTTCCACATTCAATACATTTTGGTTTCACAATTATTAGAAAAAGATTAGAAAATTGATTACAAGAAGAGAAACAGATTTGCCTCATGTGACTTCTATTGAAGGGAATTTTGTTCCAGGTTGGTGTAGGACATAATACTGTCTTTTATTCTTGGTAGCAGGTATATGTTTTCCATATTTGGGTTAAATAGGTTATTCTCCTCATGGTTTTTAATTTCATCTAGATTTCCTATCCTGTTAGGTGACAGCCACGTTAATATCTAGGTAACTTGGGGAAGGAGTGTGTTATTTAGAATGAGGTTTGGGCAGAAATCAGTCTGTGTGTGTTGACTCTTATTCAAGAACGACTCCATGATTTTTCCTATACAGGAAGTATTTGATGATGCATCACCTGGAAAGCAAAAAGAAAGCCAAGAACCAGATCCTACTTATGAAGAAAAAATGGTATGTTCTGGGCATATGAATAGAGCGATTATGAAAACTTTTTGTTGGGTGATTAAATTACTAAGCTTCTATGCTTATAATTTTTATAACTAGGAAACATATATTTAGTTAAGATATGTGCAACAGGGATATTGTAACTTTTGTCTCATATTTACCTGTGTAAAGTAAATAGTATCGTGAATTAACATAATATGTGATTATTTGGATTATGTTAACATCCCATTTAAGATTTTAGCTTTGGAATGGAGGTGAGTTAAAGACGAGAAGTAGTTATTCAGCATATGGTTGTTCTACATCTGTCTAGCAGTCTCGTGGTTACAAAGAGAATAATAAACTTCTTACCCACAGCATTCTTATAATATAGATGCAATCTTTACCAAAAGAAAACATAATTCTTGAATCAGCTCACATCCGGTATTTTCTAGGAGACTTTTCTTTACCTCAATTTGACCAGTATCTGCAAAGAACTTTAAATTAAGATTCAGATTTAATAATAATGATGGTGAAGGATAAATGCTTATATGTACCCAGGCACAGTTCTAAGCACTTTATATTGATTAAACTCATTAATTGCACCAAAAATTTTAAAAGTTGAAGTAACAGTATGTTAATTAAACAATACCACAACACAATATGCTTCTTTTTTTTTTAATTAATTAATTTCTCTCCCCTTCTCTCCCAACCCATTTGTCTGCTCTCGGTGCCCATTCGTTGTGTGTTCTTCTGTGACCACTTCTATCCTTACTGGCTGCACCGGGAATCTGTGTTTCTTTTTGTTGTGTCAGCTCTCCGTGTGTGCGACACCTTTCTTGGGCAGGCTGCACTTTCTTTCTCGCTGGGCGGCTCTCCTTACGGGGTGCACTCTTTGTGTGTGGGGCTCCCCGTGGGAGACACTCCTGCGTGGCACAGCACTCCTTGTGCGCATCATCACTGTGCATGGGCTAGCTCCACGTGGGTCAAGGAGGCCCGGGGTTTGAACGGTGGACCTCCCATGTGGTCAGCAGACGCCCTATCCATTCCAAGTTCGCTTCCCCAATATGCTTCTTAAGGGTAGGAACATTATTTTAATCTTCCTCTTCTCGGCACCCAGAACAGTATCTGGTTCATAGTAGATTTTAAATATTTTTTGAAATGTTCTTTCTCCTTGTCCTTTGACCTCCCTTTGAGAGCAGCAAGCTTTTTTGAATGTCTTCAATAGTTCAGAGTCCCAAAGATATGTAATATCTATTTTATATGCATATGCGTACATACACCTATAATGGATATCACACAGAAAATATTAATACATGTAAATTACATTTTAAATATTTGATTGTATATAGTTTATGTTTATATTATATTTGCCTGTGTGTATGTGTACCTGTCCCATGTCCCTCATCTCCTTCCTTAACTCATACTTATTTAAAGAAGAAAATGTTTGCCAACTCTACTTTTCCCATTCACTCCTTTGACTCTTTGCAGTTTTACTTCAGCCACTGACACAGTACTGGTGAATTCCTGATTTCCAATTCTGTGACCTAATTTTAGCCCCAGTCCTCTTGATTTCACTTACATTTGACATTGTTGACCCTCCCTCAGAAATCTTACTTACCTTGAGAGACCATGATTTTTTTTTCTTGGTAAATACATTCTATTTATTTGACTATTCCTTTGTCCTTTGTTAAATTCTGAAAATATCTCCCTGGACAGTTTAATCTGATCATTGATTTCAGCTGCCAGTTTTTAACTGAATACTTCCAAATCTTTATTTCTAGTCCAGTATGCCTCCAATTGTATTTTCATCTGTTTGTTTGACAGCTACTTTTAAGTCCCCTTGACTTGGAAATATCCAAAACTGAAAATTCATTATTTTTACCCCACGAACTACTTAGTATGAATGAAAGGTCTTCTTAATACATTTTCAAGCTGCCCATGACAGTTCCTCACATATTTAATAGTTTTGCAAGTTTCTCCTCATAAATATTTCTCCTATCTTTTCCTCATCACCCTATTTCAGCTGTTCTGTATTATTTGCATGGATTGTTCCATAGCTTCTTATTTGCCTTCTTTCTTATGATCTGGCATCTTCCAAATGTCTTTACTATTTTGCAAAGTAACCTTTATTACAAAAATCTGACTAAATAATGAAGGATTTCAGTAGTTCTCCACAATGCTTTTTATCTAAGTGGTGGCCTTTATCGCAATTCTGTTTTTGTTTCTCTTAATGTTTTTAGTCTCCCAGCTTCATTTCCTTTTTTGACATCGTCTTTGCTTTAATAATTTTCTTCTAAGTACCTTTGTCATCTGCTAGTTCCTAACCATAAGTAAGTCTCACTAGCCACTCTTGTATTCCTGAACCATCAGGATGCTGAGCACTATGAGAGAAAATTAAATAATAATGCTGATTGGTGTCAGGATAGTTTTATGAATTTTACAATGTTGATCTTTTAGTATCTGTTGCTCAGCAGTCCCATTTAACCATTTGAAAACTACTGCATTCATCAATTTCTACTTTACTTCTGCTACACCTGCATTTTTACTCTTCCACAAAAAAAAATTAGACTTTTTTCCCACTTATATAGTCTCTGTATTTCCAAAACATATTTATAGTTCTTCATATCCTGCATCATTTCCTATCTCAGGAAAAGAAGCTAGTCCCAGACGATTCAGTTTAATCTTCCATTTGATTTTATGATGCATGTTTTTCAGATTTCTTACCTCTTTTTTTCTGAACTTTAGAATTCAGATAGTTTCCTTCCATGACCTCTTCTTCCCTTTAACCTTTTAAGATCTCAAGCCATTCTGTTTTAACCTTTCCGTTCCCTCCAGCATTAAGTTATCTGACTTCCCCTCCCTTCCAGTATTTGCTGTAGATCTTTCAGAAAGTGTATTCTTTATTTGCTGTTTTGAACTTATTGATTTTTTGCAATTAGTTTGTAACTCCAGTACTGCTTACCTATTCTCCCTCTCGACATTGATGGGATGAGTAGTAAAAGACAATCTTTGGCTTATTGGACTCTTGGTGTAGAACCCTGTTGAAACTGATACTTAATTCCTTAAGGCAGTAGTTGTCAAACTTGACTGTAGAAGAAGATAACAAGGATTCCAGACTTTTTTGATCTCTGATAGTCTGTGAACCATACTTAAAAAATATTATCTTAAGACAGTAAAAGTTTTTGAGCATTAGAAAGGTATAAAATCTTCTTCCTGGCCCTTGCCTCCACTAGTATATGCTGAAAAATCATCTTGGGATTATCTTGGTCATCCATCTTAGTTAAAATCTAACTATAATTTTAGTGCCACACCTTTACCCTACTTTATTTTACTTCTGAAGATTTACCACTTTCTGACAGACTTAGATATTTACCTATTACGTTTATTTTCAGTGTTGGACTATAATGAAAACTTGGTAAGGAAGGACACAAAAGTATTTGTTAAACAACTGTTCAAGAAAATTATGTTGATTAGAAAATGTTTTGAAAGAAGTGAAGAATCCTTATTCACTGATTTAAGTACTATACAAGTCCTTTTATTTTCAGTGTTTATCTTAATGTCAAACATAATTACTGTAATTGAATGGCCTTGTTTTAGCCTTAGTATCTTCTAGTTGCATGTTCTTGACTTTTCTTGCTGTTAATATATGAATTAAGACAAGCAGTTATTTAAAAATATGTTTATACACAAACAGTCTATAAACAATTCATAATTAAGAACAAAAGTAACTGAGGCTTATCATCTTTAGGACATTTTCAGAGAGAAGCGTGTTATTTTAATCCTCTATTATTTTAATCCCTGTCATTGTGTAGATAGGAGTACTTTCATGACTGTCATTTGTGAGTTATTGGAATAATCTGTCATCAAATTCCTTTGGAATAGCATATTGGTCTTCCCTTTTTATAGTGGCGTGGTTTTTTAAAAAATGATTGTTTTCCTTTGAAATATAAGTAATTATAGCATTATATGATGTTTGGATACCTCTTGTGTTTGCTTTGCTAGGTAATCCATTCAAAAATGACTTTTAAATTTTTGTAGGCAGACACATTAAATAACATCTGCTTTCTGTGTTTATGGGCTCTCTTATGTTGTTTCTTTTTTGTTTAGCCAGGTTATCAGTAAGTCTGCTAAAAGTCTACCCTAAAATAAAAGACTCTAGATTTTGTTATTTACGGAAACTTGCTTCCAAGTATCTTAAAATTTTTTTGTTCAAATAAAAACCTCTTTTCTTGGTATGATAGTAGGGAATGTTCGAAGGGGCGGATGGCAGGTATGAAAGGAAGTATTAATAAAGCATTGGTTAATGAATATTTCACAAGCAAAAAGATTTTTTTTCAAGGTGATAACTTAAAAAAATTGGCATGGCCTGACTGATGAACGACATGCATTTCTCCCCACTCCTGAATAAATTGATTTGTATTGCAGCATGTTTTTTAGTGGTTTTTAATTTTTCTGTCAATTGTCTATTTTTTGTTTTTAATTTAAAGTGAAATATAACTCACATACAGTAATTTCAAGTCTGCGTTTAGTGAGTTTTGTTTTGTTTTGTTTTTTTAAGAGGTACCAGGGATTGATCTCAGGGCCTTGCACAAGGGAAGCGGATGCTCAACCACTGAAATACATCCATTCCCCAATGAGAATTTGTTTTTTTTTTTTGTTTGTGTTTTGTTTTTAAGAGGTACTGGGGCTTGACCAGGACCTTGTATATGGGAAACAGGTGCTCAACCACCTGAGCTACGTTTTTGACAAGTATATGCAGTCATTTTATCATTCATAATCATGATGTTTAACAGTTCCATCATCCTAAAAGAGTTTATTCCTGCCTCTTTGCTGTCAGTTCCCTTCCCCCACCCTCTTGCAACTACTGAACTGCTTTCTATCACTGGTTTTGCCTTTTTTAGAATTTATGTAAGTGGAATAATATATATAGTCTTTTGTGTTTGAGATCTTTCGCCGAACATAATGCTTTGAGACTCATCCATGCTGTTGCATTATCAATGGTTTGTTCCTTTTTATTGCTGAGTTTATTGTATGGAGGCATGTTGAAACTTTGATCCTTGAACTTTTATTGATATTTTGATAAAATATGTCTTAAATTTTTTTTGCAGCAAACTGACCGAGCAAATAGATTTGAATATTTATTAAAGCAGACAGAACTCTTTGCACATTTCATTCAGCCTGCTGCTCAGAAGACTCCAACATCACCTTTGAAGATGAAACCAGGGCGCCCACGAATAAAAAAGGATGAGAAACAGAACTTGTTGTCAGTTGGCGAGTGAGTAATATAGTCCATAGTTGGAAAAAAATTTTTTGACAGTCTTCATTAAGATGTATAAAATCATGTAATTAAGAAATATTTATTTCAGTGCTGCTATTTGTTTGCCCCCAGTTGGCCTGGCAGGATGTAGCCATAAATGTATAATTAAATAAAAATATGTATAATCCCTACTTTTTTTATAACACTATGTGATTTATGGATTGCAACAATCACAGTGAGTGGAAGAATCATGTTACCGTATTCTTGGGAGAGGAAACACAAATGAAATGCAGATGTTAAGTAGCCTATACCACATCATATAGAATTAATTATAGTAACCTAGACTTGAATTTAGGTCTGACTTGGGGTGTGCTTTATTTTCCTAAACCACATAACATTCTTCAAGGGTATTTTGTCTGTGTTGGTATATGGAATATTTGTGATGACTTAAAGCACAGCAGTTTTATGTTTTTGTTACATACTTGGCTGTCTTTATATAAATTGAAGTGTCAGGATATATGCCACTCTTAGTTATTCAAAATGTTGAAAACTCATATGTGTTGAATTTATAAATTCTTTTTGTAAATTTTGTGTTGGTTGAGTAACTTAAGATGTTAAATTAGTAGTAATTATGTGATTTAGGACATTCTTAGCTCCCTGGAAAAGCTGGGTGTGTAAAAGTTAAGTGAACATGTCCTCCCATCAGTAATTAAAATACGTTATCTAAAAGAGGGGAGATTATAAACTGTTACCAACAGTGTTAAATTCATAACACTATATACTGAAACAGGGGAGTATGATCTGCATCTCTAAGGGATTGCCAACAAAGAGCTTAAGCATAATTATTTTATTTGGGGTGTTTCCGCTCATCCGGTATACCTTATTGCTTATTCATTGTCCATTGTATGTAATAAAAGTGCTATTATTTTAATACTTATAAAATTTCATAAGAAAGAACTTTGCACTTCAAATGTATTTGTTTCAGAGGTGGAGTTTGAGGCTGTTGAAATGTAATCAGTCTTGTGCTCTGGAAATGTGATTTAGGGTAATGGCTATTATGAGATAGTGATGGATGGAAAGAAACATTTATTTAGCTCTGGTAAGATCCTAAAAGAAAAATATAGTCTGTAGTAAATACATATTCAGCTTGGTGTACTAATTAAAGGTATTATTGGAGAAGAGGAGTCTTTGTTAACAGATTTCTTCTCTACCCTTCAAATTGTCTTAAGTGAGAAGTTAGCTTACACAAAATGAGTAGGGCGATCCTGCCCCCCTTGAATATTAGGACATACATGCTTTTTTTTTTTTAATCATCCAAAGTTACATACAATAATGCTGCCATATTAAACAATAAAGCATATCCCAACCTTTATGGCTTTACAACCATAATAATCAACCATCTTGATTATATATTTTAAAGGAAATTTTATAAAAAATAGTTTCTCTCCATTTACAGAAATTAGAAATTAAATTTAGAGGTCTTGTTGCTGGCATAATTTGTTTTCTAATTTAAATCAAAATATTTGATGAAAGGGTAAAAGGTGTATAAAGTTGAAAGCTCAGAATTGGAAAGTAAGTAGTTTTACTAGCTTTAATTCTTTAGACCTTAAGGAATCTGCCAATATTATGACTTTAAGAAAATTAGTTTTTAAAGGAAGTGTATCTACCTTGGAGTGTACAGTCTACACAAATAAATGTATTTTAAAAGCTTTTTGAGTAAATCTAATCCATCTCTCATTGAGAGTCATTGCTTAAGCTGAAAGACCCTGTACTGCAGCTTTTGGTGAAAGTTGTAGTTTTAAAAATGTAATTTCTGGAGCTATATTTTTCAGGCAAAAAAGCTTTTAAAAGATAATGTAGCACACAAATTAATAAGATTTTTTGACTGCATACTATTTCCTTGAAATTAGACTATCACATTTGAGTTTCTGAAGTTCTGGCTAACTTTTAAGGTATTCTCTTTTTTAATAACAATTTTTTTTGTGTTTTTTAGATAACCATGTAAAAATTTCAAATTTAGATTTATTTCTAGCCTTCACTTTTTAGGCTTAATTTAGATACTCTTTAAAAAATTATTATTGTGGAATTTTGTATAGCATTTGACTATTATGTTGACATAGTACTTTTAGTTAAAATTAAACCCAATACTCAAGTAATTTGATTATAAACTTGTTACAGCTACCGACACCGTAGAACAGAGCAGGAGGAGGATGAAGAACTATTAACAGAAAGCTCCAAAGCAACCAATGTTTGCACTCGATTTGAAGACTCTCCATCGTGTATGTTATATATGTTTAATTACTTGATTTAAAAAAGAAAAAAACTTTTTTTTAATTTAAAGAAGAAAAATATTAACCCTTTGGTCACTGTTTTAGGTTTATTAAGGGAATTTTTAGTAATCTTTTGAAACAAATATATTTTAGATGGAGATAGTATATTAGTATGATAGTGATATGTTTTAAGAGTGTGTAAAATGCCACTGTGTTTATTGTTGCCCTCATGTATAAGTAAAGCCAGGAAAGATATTGTCTTATATTTGTCCCAGATAAGAAAACTTATGTGTAAAAAGGCATTTCATGAATACTTGCTTACTTATATCCTGGTGCTTTTGTATTTATTTTTCTGAAATATATTTGTTAATAAGTTTTCCAAAAGAAAATATGGTTAACCAGATTTTAACTAATTAAATAATTTTGTCTGGTGGCATAGAATCTTACTTTGTTTTTGCTAAAGCTTAGCAGTTTTTTTTTTTCCAACCTCCTCTCTCTCGCTTGATGACTGGTTTGAGAGACTGTAGTGATTGTGAACACAAAAACTTATAATAAAGACTTCTGCCTTTTTGGCTCATTGGTTGGCAAGAATACAAGTGCCTTACAAAAGGTGGCAAAAAGGAAGCCAAGAAGAACGTGATTGTAGCAGTTTGATGTAGTTGTGAATTCCAAAAATAGATACTGGATTATGTTTGTAATCTGGTCTGTACCTGGATGTGATTAAATTATGATTAGGGCTTTAATTGGGTCACGTCTTTAGGGTGTTTGGTGAGTGGGGACTCATAGATAAACGGCATGGCAAAGGACAGAGTAAGGGTTTTTTATGTTGGAGTTTGATGCTGAAGTCTTTAGCTGGGGTCCTGGAAGTAAGCACACAGAAGAAAGAGAAGCAAGCCCCGCAAAGAGAGGACCTGAGCTGGGAGAAGAACACAGAGGAATAGAGATGGCTCCTTAGACAAGGCAGAAACCCCAGGGAGAGACATAGAGCCATTCACCTGATAGTCTGTAGCTGACCTTGTGGAGAAAACAGAGCTGAACCCTGAGGAACCCAGGAAGCCTGAACCCTCACAGACGATGGCAGCCATCTTTCTCTAACACGTGGAAGTAGACTTTGGTGAGGGAAGTAACTTAAGCTTTATGGCCTGTTATCTGTAAGCTCCTACCCCAAATAAATACCATTTATAAAAACCAATCAATTTCTGGTATTTTACATCAGCACTCCTTTGGCTGGCTAATACAGTGGTTGATCTATTTGCTAAAAAAAGATTGGTATGATGAGAAAATCCAGCAATATTTAACATAAGAAATATTGGGGAAACTCTAGTTAAAATGACTCAAGGAGCCAAAATTGCATCTGATGGCCTTAAGGATCATGTTTTTCAAAGAGCATTGCTGATCTGCAGAATGATGAAGTTGCACTTATTAAAGCTAATTATTGAGGATGTGCAGAGGGGAAATTGTCTATCCAGCTTCCATGGTGTGGATCTTACCCATGACAAAGTGTGCTCTGTGGTTAAAGAAAAAAAGGTAGATCACAATTGAAGCTCATGTTTACGTCAAAACTACTGATTGTTATTTGCTTTGTTCTGTGTTGGTTTTACTAAAAAAAACGCAACAGTCAGATTTGAAAAGACCTCTTAAACTGAGCCAAATCTGGAGGAAGATGATGGATATCATGACCCAAAAGGTGCAGACAAATGACTTGAAAGAACTGGTCAGTAAATTCCAGACAGCATTGGTAAAGGCATAGAGAAGTCTTGCCATTCTATCTGTTCTTTCCATGATATGTTCGTTAGAAAAGTAAAAATGCTGAGGAAGAAACCCTGTTTGAATTTGGAAAACTCATGCACCTTAACAGTGAAGGTGGTAGTAGTTCTAGAAAAGCGTCTGAAGATGAGACAGGTGTCAAAATTGAATGAACTCTGATGGATATGAGACCTCTGTCCAGGAATCTATTTAAAAATTCAGACTTTTAAAAGTGACAAATAAAAAGTCTTAAATTGTGTGTGGGGAAGCTTACAAAGGTCTATATAGACATGATGTTTGGGTTTGTTACTTAATAACTATAATCTCAAATTGTTAGCAAACTGAACTTCAGCCAGATAGATATATCTAGTTAGAAATGGAACAGTCTGTTTAAGGTGTATATGTTCAGATTTTTGCCTATGGACTGTACCCAATTTCCATTTCTGTTCACGAAGCCAGAAGCCACATGCATAATACAAGGAGAAAAGGAACTTTGAGTTATTTAGGTTCTATCTTTCTCACATTTCTACTTTGTAGCTAGTTTCCTGGGCATTGCTTAGTTTTTCATCCTAAAGGAGGGGTGGGGGTAGAGGATGTACATCGTTAAAGAAAAAATCAGGTGATTGTGATGCATACACTCTGGTCACTCCATAATTGGAGTGGGAGTAGGGAGAACAGACCAGGTAATATATAGTATACCCTAATAGAGCTATTGTCTATAAGACCTATTGGGAAAATAACTTATGAGGGGTAAAGGAAAAGGAGTCTTTTTATTTCATATTTCCCCTTTCTTTACTTGGAGGAAAACAAAATCCTTAGAGAACCTCTAGCTGTGTCTTCTTGAAACGTGAAAACATTTGGTTAGAAACACTTAAGATAAATTAGAAAGGGAAAAGAGTGGCCAGTCTCTGGGGACCAGCATATGGGTAACTAAGAACTGACTGGTACTCTGATGCCTGCCAGTCATGTTTCCTGCACTCACTTATCTCTCATAACTATCCTCTCTTACTTCACTTCTGACCACAGTAGCTGCCTCTGCTCAAGGAACTTTGGACTCTGGAGAATTCACATTCTTACAACCTAGTAGAGAAAGTATAATTAAAGTAGACAAGTGTAGCCCAGAGTTTAAAACTCTTGATTAGCAAAATAAGGGGACTGCTTATCTGTATTTCTTTGTTTAAAATGTGCATTATGCTTTTTCTTTTTCTTCATAGATGTAAAATGGGGTAAACTGAGAGATTATCAAGTCCGAGGATTAAATTGGCTCATTTCTTTGTATGAGAATGGCATCAATGGTATCCTTGCAGATGAAATGGTATGTATTTGGTAGGTTTTCAAAGGCCATGTTTTGTAATTTAAAACATTTTAAACTATTTTTTTTTAAAGATTTGTTTATTTATATAATTCCCCCCCTCCCCCAGTTGTCTGTTCTCTGTGTCTGTTTGCTGCATCTTGTTTCTTTGTCCGCTTCTATTGTCGTCAGCGCATGGAGAGTGTGGGCGGCACCATTCCTGGGCAGGCTGCACTTTGTTTTGCGCTGGGTGACTCTCCTTACGGGCGCACTCCTTGTGCGTGGGGCTCCCCTACGCGGGGGACACCCCTGCGTGGCACGACACTTCTTGCCGCATCAGCACTGCGCATGGGCCAGCTCCACACAGGTTAGGGAGGCCCGGGGTTTGAACCGCGGACCTCCTATGTGGTAGACGGACACCCTAACCACTGGGCCAAGTCCGTTTCCCCATTTTAAACTATTAAATTTATAAAGGTTAAAAAACAGTTTAACACTTGATTTTGTTTATTATAGTCTAGAACTGTTAGCAAACAAATCCGCTGTCGAACTGGTATCAACAGTTTGCTTTAGCTGCTTAAATATAGAGCATATACATAAATTGTGAGTCATTGGTGAAAGTAACAAATTTAAGAAACATGCTTTGGATTAACTTTTGTTAAATAATTATTTGATTGTTTTTCCCCACTTAAAAAACTTAAGTGGAGTCAGTGAGTGTTTATCAGCAATAAATAATATTTTTTCCCAGGATGGCAGCTTGTACAGTTCTCATAAATTTCAAATCCTTTTTAACTCTTGTTTACTAATTAATTGCTAGTTATGTAGTGAATGTTTTAAAAAGTTTCCTTAAAGCTATAGTGCTAAAATACTTACTTGCCTAGATAATGTATGGTGTTAAAAAGAACTATACTTCAATTCCAGTTCTGCTGGGTGACCTTGGCAAAGTCATTTAAACTTTCTGGGTATGATAAATTACTACCTCCCTCATAGATTTGTGAAGATTAAGTGACATGACACTTGTAAACTTAGGTTTTTGCCATGTTAGTTATTAGGAACACATAGTTTTTCTTTGTAATGTTCTAAGTTGTGTCAGGAGGTATTTATGTGTAACCCTTCCCTCACACCCCCCCCCCCCCCAAATTGTTTTGTGCTTATTTTGAAATCTTTCAGGGCTTGGGAAAGACTCTTCAAACAATTTCTCTTCTTGGGTACATGAAACACTATAGAAACATTCCTGGTCCTCATATGGTTTTGGTTCCTAAGTCTACATTACACAACTGGATGAGCGAATTCAAGAGATGGGTGCCCACGCTTAGATCTGTTTGTTTGATAGGAGATAAAGAACAAAGAGTAAGTTTTTAGTATTTCATTAAACTTTTGATAATAAAAATTTGCATAAAGGTTTAGAGAAGAGGGATAGGTTTAAAGAGGGATTAGAGGGGAAGGGGTCCAATAATAAAGTTGTTCTTTATAAATATAGATGATTTATGAATGTATTCTTGTCTTGGTTAAGTGTCAGTGGTGGTAAAGGAGTTATAGTCTATACTCAGCTGTAAGAATATAGTTTGTTTCTCCTTTTTCCGGGAAGTGATTATGTAAAATCAAAAGGCTATTTTCTCATTAAAAAGTATTTTCTTTTTAAAAGAGGTCTGAGTATGTGAGGTAGTCATAGGATTATATTTTAAAACTTATTAAAAGATAGACTGAATCAGTTAGTGGATGTCTACTGAGTCAGCAAGTAGGTATCATTTCTACTAAAATAAGTTAAAATTTAGATGAATTAAGAATATAAAACTCAGGTTTGGAAATTGATATTATTGAAAGATTGTGTACTTATATTACTTTGTTTTCCCTTTACCAGTGATGTTTCTAGATTTTTTCTCCATAGATTAGTTGGATATTTTAAGTTAACAAATTGCTTTTGATGTTTTCGAGGGCCAACTACTTAACCACTCTTTTGCTTTACTTTTCTCACCTCTAAATTAAGAATAGTAATAGTAACCTCATGGGGGAGATGGTGAGGTTTAAATGCATTGATATATCTGTAAATCTAAAGAAAATAAAAATGCTTACTACAAACTATCATTTAGTTCTCTTCCTTTTTTGTATCAGAAATCCTACTCTGCTTTGGCTAAGCTGGTCTCCTGATAATTTCAGGACCTAGAAGAATTGGAGAAAGAAGATTTTAAGAGTTAATCTATTGAATTTTACACTGATTAATTTTGTCATTGTTTTCATTAAATGGCTTTGACTCATAAAATGACTGATATAGTTACTTTTTTTTTTGAGGTACTGGGGCCTGGGACTGAACCCAGGACCTTGTATGTGGGGAGCCAGCACTCAGCCACTGAGCCACATAGGCCCCCCTGAATTGGTTGTTTTTATTTGTTTGCTTGTTGTTTACTTTTGTTTTTAGGAGGCACGGGGATTGAACCTGGGACTTCCCATGTGGGAAACGTACTCAGTTGGCTTGAGGCACAGCTGTTCCCTGTAGTTAAACTTTTGTGATTGGAAAGCTGGTTTTAGATTGCCTGCATAGCTACTCTAATCCTTTCTAATATTTCCACCCTCTTACATATTAGATTACTTGTCACTGGTAAATGTAATGTATATTTTTCCATGTTTAGTTTTTTCTCTTTTGCTATACAGGCTGCTTTTGTCAGAGATGTTTTATTACCAGGAGAATGGGACGTATGTGTAACATCTTACGAAATGCTTATTAAAGAGAAGTCTGTGTTCAAAAAATTTAATTGGAGGTACTTAGTTATAGATGAAGCTCACAGGATCAAAAATGAGAAATCTAAGGTAATGTGGTTTTTTAGATGTGAAAATCATTATGTGCC
Source organism: Dasypus novemcinctus (assembly GCF_030445035.2). Lineage (NCBI taxonomy): Eukaryota > Metazoa > Chordata > Mammalia > Cingulata > Dasypodidae > Dasypus > Dasypus novemcinctus. The sequence continues at coordinate 50,138,191 of NC_080673.1, read as the reverse complement.
TTCATTTAAGAATGAGTAGTGTGCAAAATATCCTAATGATGAACTGTTCTTTTAGTTGTCAGAAATAGTGAGGGAATTCAAGACTACCAATCGTCTGTTATTAACTGGAACACCTCTTCAGAACAACTTGCATGAACTCTGGTCACTTCTTAATTTTTTGTTGCCAGATGTCTTTAATTCAGCTGATGTAAGTATTTCTAATTGTTTTTTGGTGGAATGATGATAATGTTTTGTCTAATATAATTTTTGTCTAATATAATTATATATTTTTGTAATTGAATTGGCCAGCCTTCCAGCACTGCTTGAAATAATCATTAACTTTTCATGTTGTTACATAGCCTGGTTAACCTACTGTTGAAAATTGACTCATGTCCCCCACAAAAAGTATGTTCAGGTCCTAACCCCTGGTCCCTGGTCCCCTGAGTGGGAACCAATTTGTAAATAGAACCTTTGAAGATGTTATTAGTTAAGGTGTGCCAATGCTGAATGAGTGTGACTTTAATCCAGTATGGCTGAAGTCCTTATAAGCAGAGGAAATTGGAAAAGGGAGGGAAAGCCTTGGGGAGCAACCAAAAGCTAGAAATCAACAGAACCCAGAAGAGAAAGGAAAAGATCCCCTCATGTGCATTGCAATGTGACAGGAAAGCCAAGGGCTGAGGATTGCCAGCCAGCCAGAATATACCCTAGGAGGAAGCAAGCCTCCTGGCCAATGAGCAGTAAATTCCTGTTATGTCCCATTGTATGATATTTTTATTAACAGCTGTAGAACTAAAACAGTTTTAGTTACCAGAAAGTAGAGTACTATTCTGACAGATATTAAAAAATGTGGAAATGGCTTCGGAATTGGTAATGGATAGAGGCTAATAGAATTGTGAAATTCTTGATAAAAAAGCCTTGATTGTTTTGAAGAGAATGTTAGTAGAAATATGGATGGTAAATGTACTTCCAGTGAGGTCTTTGAAAGAAATGAGGAATGTGTTACTAGAAACTGGAAGAAAGGCAGACTTTGTTATAAAGTGACAGAGAATTGGCATAATTCTTTTTTCCCCCCTCAATTAAAAGCAAATGTTTATTTTCTATGAAGAAACTTAGAGAATACTGATCATAGGAACAATTTGTCAGTTGCACAGAGTAATTATTGTTCATATGCTATAATATTGTTATTTTACATTTATCTGGTCTACTAGAGCTCTTTTTTGGTTACTATTTGGTTGGAGTACCTTTTCCCAACCGTCCACTTTTAACCTGGCTGTGTCCTTATGTCTGAGGTGAGTCTCTTGTAGACAGCGTATAGATGGCTCATACTTTGTTATCCATTCTATTAGTCTATGTCTTTTGATTGGGGAGTTCAGTCTGTCAACATTCAGTGTTATTATTGTAAATGCATTATTTACTTCATCCATTTTGTCCTTTATTTCTCCGCCCCCCCCCCCCCGCCGTTGTTTGGTCTCTGTGTCTTTTTGCTGCGTGTTGTTCTTTTCCCATTTCTGTTGTTGTCAACGGCACGGGAATCTGTGTTTCTTTTTGTTGTGTCATCTTGTTGTTGTCAGCTCTCCGTGTGTGCGGCACCATTCCTGGGAAGGCTGCACTTTCTTTTGCGCTGGGCGGCTCTCCTTATGGGGGGTGCACTCCTTGCGGTGGGGCTCCCCTACGCGGAGGACACCCCTGCATGGCAGGGCACTCCTGGCACGCATCAGCACTGCGCATGGGCCAGCTGCACATGGATCGAGGAGGCCCGGGGTTTGAACCACAGACCTCCCATACCTCCCATGTGGTAGACGGATGCCCTAACCACTGGGCCAAGTCTGCTTCTCTATTGTCTGTTTTCTTATGCTTTAGTTTATCCTTCCTAATAATCTTCAATTCTAAACTCTTCTCCAAATCTTTCCCCCTTTTTTTTCCTTTTAAGCTGCGGCACCCCTTTTAGTATCTCTTGTAAATCTGGTCTTTTGGTAACCTATTCTGCCAGTTTTTGTTTGTCTGTGAAGACTTTGAACTCACCCTCATTTTTGAAGGACAGCTTTGCCAGATACAGAATTCTTGACTGGCAGCTTTTCTCTTCCAGTACTTTGAATATATCATACCACTTTCTTCTTGCTTCCATGATTTCTCATAGAAGGTTGGCACTTAAAATCTTACTGAGTTTCCCTTGTATGTGATGCTTTTCTTTTCTTTTGCTGCTTTCAGAATCCTCTCTGTATATCTCTGGTATTTGTCATTCTGATTAGTAGATGTCTCAGGGTAGGTCCATTCAGATTTATTCTGTTTGGGGTGCGTTGTCCTTCTTGGATATTGATATTTATGTCCTTCATAAGGGTTGGGAAGTTTTCAGTCATTATTTCCTCAAATATTCTTTCTGCCTCCTTTCCATTCTTTTCTTCTGGAACACCAATAATGTGAATGTTTGTGTGATTCATGTTGCCATTCAATTCCCTGAGACTCTTCCATTTTTTACATTCTCTTTTCTTTCTGTTCTCCTGTCCTTTCAAGTTCAGATGTTCTGCCTCCGAAGCCACTAATTTTGTCTTCAGGCAATTTAAATCTGCTTATGTATTTTTACTCTTCATCCATTATGTCTTTTATTCCCATGCATAATTGTGTTCTGATGTTGGGAGGAAGGAAGAACTTGGAAGCAATTAACTTTGATATTTAGTTGAAGAGATTTCCAAGCTAAGTGTGGAAAGTACAGCCTGGTTTCCTTTTGCAACTTACAGTAAAGTGTGAGAGGAAAGGGATAAACTGAGAGTTAAACTCTGAAGCATAAAGGAACCGGATATTGATGATTTTAAAAATTCTCAGCCTATCCACATAGCATGCTCTGAGACTAGGACCAGAGATAGTTCTGTTGGGAAGACCTCTCTTAGCTTTCAGAAAGTGAATCCTCAGAGGACAGGACTCCATGTGAGGGTTTTACTGAAGTAGCCTTTGCTAATAAATAGGGTGTGACTAAACACGGATCCAGTCAGAATTAGAAGAACTTTTTTATATCAAGGAAGGATCTGTAGGAAGTTTGTGTGTGTGTGTCTTTGAAGAACTCTGGCTAGTACTTTTACATAAGTAAGTTCAGAAATGGTTGTAATTTTGGTTTATTGTGTTAAAGATCATTTTAAGAGAATGGAGAAATCTGTTTGTTTGTTTGTTTATTTATTTTCTCTCCCCTTCCCCTCTCCCCACCCCAGTTGTCTGTTCTCTGTGTCTGTTTGCTGCGTGTTCTTTGTCCGCTTGTTAGCGGCTCAGGAATCATTGTTTCTTTTTGTTGCGTCATCTTGCTGTGTCAGCTCTCCGTGTGTGCGATGCCATTCCTGGGCAGGATGCACTTTCTTTCATGCTGGACAGCTCTCCTTACGGGGGGCGCACTCCTTGCAGTGGGGCTCCCCTGCGTGGAGGACACCCCTGCGTGGCACGGCATTCCTTGTGTACATCAACACTGTGCCAGCTCCACATGGGTCAAGGAGGCCTGGGGTTTGAACTGTGGACCTCCCATGTGGTAGACAGACACCCTAACCACTGGGCCAAGTCCGCTTCCTGAGAAAGGACATATAATCAATATCTAAAAACAACTTTATTTCTGCTTTTATAAATTTTTATGTTTTTTGTTTTTGAGGTAATTTCTTACCACATTGACATGTTTAATTTGTTTGATAATCTGTTAAACCTTGTTCTAGTAAACATAATGAATGCTGTTTGCTAAAAAAATCAAATATGTAATAAATATGTTTAAGAGGAAAGGATAGGGAAATTGTTCTTGTTCAAATCCTACTCAAATACCAGTGAAATGCTCGTAATCTCAATTTCACTTTCAGTGAGTGTCTTTAATTAAAATTGGCATTGCTTTGGAAACCTTGATTTGAATATTCTGAGAGGTTTTCTTAGAAAATAAACTATAACGTTTTTTCCTTTTAAGCTTTTGTGTGGCTCTGTGGGAAGGGTATTTTTCAAGAATATTGTGTAGTTATTTCTATAAAACTTGCTTTCCCACTATTTTATTTTCATTGTGAAACTTGTCATCTCAATGTTTGTGAGAATAATGTTTAAGGACTATTAGAGTTCTTAAACTACTGGTTCTAAAATTAATTGGTAAATAATGAGGGGTATATATGAAGAAGGACTTGAACTAATTTTGTGGTTAACTAAAACATTAATTCTAGAAATCATTTTTTATATTGGCATAATATAATTGTAGTTAATATCTCTGATCTTAAGATTTCTTTTTTGTTTATTTAGGACTTTGATTCCTGGTTTGATACAAACAATTGCCTTGGGGATCAAAAGCTAGTTGAAAGGCTTCATATGGTGAGTATTTTGGGATAATGTTAAGGCATATTTCTAATGGAAAAGTGAAGGAGAGTTAAATTAGATTTTTTTTCTCTGAGGAAAAAACATGATTGTGGGCTTGGATTTTAAAATCAGATCTATTTAAATTATGCCACTTAACTTCTGGACCTCATGTGGGGGGGAAGTGGAGTAATATTAGGTGGTTTTTAGTATTAGACCTAGAAGAGAATCCTAACTTAACGGGGGGGAAAGTAATGCCTTGGGGAAGAATGGGGAAAGAAGACATGTTAAGAACTAATATAGAGAAGTCTTTAAAGCTTAGTTCCATCTATATTCCATAGGAGAATTTAATAGGTCCATTTCTGAAAGGCTAAGTCCATCTGCTATTCTGATCCAGTGACATTGTATAAGCAACTGCTAGTAATGGATTGTGAGCAGAATTGATAAGTTTTTGCCTTAGTGTGTATCTTTGTACCTTTCTGTGAAGGTTCACATGTAAAAGTAGGTAGGTTGAGACAGGATAAAACCAGACCTTCTAAGCCTGAACCCAGGATTTTTTCAACCTTGGATCCTATTGACATTTTGGGGCAGGTAATTCTTTCGGTAGGGGTGGGACAGAAAGAAGTGGCTGTCCTGTGCATTGTAGGATGTTTAACAACATCCCTGATTTCTGCCTACTAGATGTCAGTGTTCACTGAATTATGACAATCAAAAATTTCTCTAGAATTGTACAAGTCTGCTCTGGGGCAAAATTACCCCTCACCAACATCACTTAACCCTTTTTTTAACATTCTTTAGCATCTATTTCACTTTTTATATTGAACTTTGATATGCTGTAGTTACTGACGCCACTGTTGATTTTCTTTAAACATTGTGCCAATTCCAATTTCTTTGTGTTTGCTTAATGCTAATAATACCCTTTCTTGCCCTCTTCACTAATACCTATCCCTAGACCTCAGGAGTGATGTCACTTCCTCCACTGAACACTCACCCAAGCTGAGGCTGGCCTAGGTACCCTTTTTGTGTATTCCATCTTTAATAATCTGGGCATTCTAACACAGTGCATTCTAACATAGCACTGTGCAGAGTATTAAAATGATTATTCCACAAGTTTTTCCTGCTGGATTATAAACACAGGGGCAGGAAACATGCCTTATATTTGTTTTTGTATTTCTAGTACAATGCCTGGCTTTTCATGGATATTTGAACAGGGGAGAAAAATTAAGTTTACAAATGTTAAAATTTTTTTTTTTGCCTTTTTTTAACAAATCAATTTTATTGATACATATTAATAAAGCATACAATTCATCCAAAGTATACAATTATTGTTATTTGGTATAATCATTTAGTTGTGCATTCAACACTTCAATCATTATTAGAGCATTTTCATTATTTCCATAATAATAATAATAAACAATATAATAATAAAATTCTTCACCCCTCAATCTCTTTATGTTTCTGATGCTCTTAAATCTTATCTGTAGAGTCATATTTTCAACTCATATCATTAATTTTATTCCCAAAGGGACTTTCACACTTTTGTAATGAGTCTTCTGGTGATGAATTCTTCAACTTTGAACATCTGTAAAGTTCTATTTTATCTTTACTTTTTAAAGGTATTTTTATTGTGCATCTAACTTTTTTAATTTTTAAAAATTTTTATTGAAGTATATCATTCATACATGGTGTTTATAAATTAATTATGACTTTTAACTTATGTCCTCTTATTTTGTTAAATATTTGCAGTAAAGTGATAATCTTTTTTTTTTTTTTTTAAAGATTTATTTATTTATTTAATTTCCCCCCCGCCCCTGGTTGTCTGTTCTTGGTGTCTGTTTGCTGAGTCTTGTTTCTTTGTCCGCTTCTGTTGTCGTCAGAGGCACGGGAAGTGTGGGTGGCGCCATTCCTGGGCAGGCTGCTCTTTCTTTTCACGCTGGGCGGCTTTCCTCACGGGCGTACTCCTTGCGCATGGGGCTCCCCCACGCGGGGGACACCCTTGCGTGGCACGGTACTCCTTGCGCGCATCAGCGCCACACATGGCCAGCTCCACATGGGTCAAGGAGGGCCGGGGCTTAAACCGCGAACCTCCCATATGGTAGACGGACGCCCTAACCACTGGGCCAAAGTCCGTTTCCCTAAAGTGATAATCTACCTTTATTTCTGTGTAGGAGACATTCAAGCATCAACACGTTCAATTTAGATCTCTTTATTTGAACTGTTATAGAATGTGTGTGTAGTCTTGGGAAGCAGAAAAAGAGGGCGTAGGATCATGTTTGGTTTTCATTTGGGCAGTTTTTACCTTACCATTTTCTTCTTGACTTTAATAAATGTAGGTGGAGCAGACAAACCAAAATAACCCATACAACAGAAACAATGTATTTTGGAATCTATTTATTTCGTTCAGAAGGAAGCATGAAGATACTTACCAAGTCAGGGAGGAGAGCGGTCTGATAACACTATCCCTCTATTTTGTCCTGTTCTTTACATAGGGGAGCTATGGCTCCTGTGGATCTATATTTGAATGGGAAGCTCAGAAATCAGCAAGGGCATACTTTAAGAATGAGAACTCTTGTAACTTTTATTTGATGAATCAGTTATCAGTACCTCTTGTTGCAAACCCTCCTCCTCCCCGCCAAAAGCATAAAAGTTTATATTTTAAAAACCCTAGATTTTATGGCTGGTTTCACCTAGGTTCATTCATTCAGTTACATTTAGCTGGCAATTTTGGAGAAGGAAGACCTGTTGAAAATAAAGTATTTTTAAATTTTACTCTTTTATAACAGTGAATGAACTGTCACTACACACAACATAGTAGATATGTCTCAAATACAATACTGAAGAAAAGAAACCAGACAGAAAGGATATATATTTATAATTTCATTTATATAAAATTAAAAATAACAAGCAGAATTAATTTGTGGTGTTTAAGAATCAGAGTGTTACTTACCTTCAGGGTGAAAAAAGGGGATGGTGACAGGAAGGGGCACAAAAAGGGTTTCAGGAGTGTTCTGTTTATCTAGATGATGGGTACATGGGTGATTTTACTTTATGGCGGTTGAATCATGCACATGATTTATATACTTTATGTGTGGTCTATTTTAATTAAAAAGGGGTAGTAAAACTAAAAAATGAAACCACAAATACATCTTAACTGTGAACCTAGTCATTTCTTTTATTATTATTGTTATTTTAAAAACGTGGTACATATATATGAAATTTTTAAGTATACGATTTAGTGGCATTAGTTATATTCACGATGTTGTGTGACTGTTACCACCATCCATTACTAAAATGTTTGTCACCCCAAACAGGAACTCTGTACCCATTATGCAGTAATTCCGCATTCTTCCTTCTTTTCAGACCTTGGTAAACTAATCTTTCTATTTCTTTCAATTTTCCTATGCTAGATATTTCTTGTAAATGAAATCATAGAATATTTATCCTTTTGTGTCTGGCTTGTTTTGCTTAGCACATGTTCAAGGTTAGTTCAGTATTTCATTCTTTTTTAAAGCTGAATAGTCATATTCCATTGTATTCATATGCCACATTTTGTTCATCCATTCGTCTATTTTTGGACACTTGGATTGTTTCTACATTGTGGTTATTGTGAATAATGCTACTTTTAATGAAAACTAGCATATAGGTGTGTGTTTCAGTCCCTATTTTCTATTCTTTGTGGTATCTACCCAGGAGTGGAATTGCTGGGTCATTATAATTCTATGCTTTACTTTTTCTTTTTTTTTTTTAATATATTTTTATTACAAACGTTGTGAACTTACAAAACAGTCACGCAAATGTGTAGAATTCCCATGTAACAACCATTTACCAATACACTGCACCATTCTGCAACATTTGCTGCAGATTATGAGATAATAGTATTATACTGTTACCACTAACTGTGGTCCATAGTGTACATTTGGCATATTTTTTCCATAAATTCCAATTATTATTAACACAGTACATCTTTGGAATTGTTGCAGGAATATTACAGTATTGCTGTTAACTATTATCCATAGTTTAATTAATTGTATTTTTTCCCATGCTTCTCCACATTCCCACCACCCTGCAATAGTGACATATATCTGTTCTAGTTCACAGAAGGACATTTTTGCATTTGTACTATTAATCACAATTCTCATCCACCTCTAGGTTCACTTTGTTGTTCATTCCCTATATTATTCTCTAGCTTTATTTCAATTGATATTTACATCCCTAGACAACCCTTTTCAGCTACAGTCCTGTTTAGAAACCAGCGGCTACTCACTATAATGTGTTAACTATCAGCTCTATCCATTTTCACACATTTACCGTCAAGTTAGTTAAAACTATATATATTTTAAGTTTACCATTTCACTGCCCTCCTCTTAACCACCTAATAACCTGTAGTCTTGCTTTTACTCTGTGCATTTATTCTTCATGTTTAGCTCATATTGTTGAGACCATGCAGTATTTGTCCTTTTGTGTCTAGCTTATTTCACTTAGCATAATGTCTTCCAGATTCACCCATGTTATCATATATGTCCCAGTTTTATTTATTCTTATTGCAGCATAGTATTCCATTGTATGTCTATACCACATTTTGTTTAACCATTCATTGGTTGATGGACATTTGGGTTGTTCCCATGTTTTGGCAGTTGTGAGTAGTGCTACTGTGAACATCAGTGTGCAGGTGTCTGTTCTTGTCACTGTTTTCAGTTCTTCTGGATACATTCTTAGTAGAGGAATTGCTGGGTCATATGGCAGTTCTATATTAAGCTTCCTGAGGAACCACCACAATGTCTTCCACAGAGGCTGCACCATTTTACAATCCCACCAACAGTGAAGGAGTGTTCCTATTTCTTCATACCCTCTCCAGCCATTTTTTTTTCTATTTTTTTAAAATAATGGCCATTTTTATGCAGTGTGAGATGATATCTCATTGTTGTTTTGATTTGCATTTCCCAAATAGTGATACTGAATATTCTTTCATGTGCTTTTTTGGCCATTCGTATTTCCTCCTTGGAGAATATCTATTTAAGTCTTTGCCCATTTTTTGATTGGATTGGTTGCTCTTTTGTTGAGTAGTATGATCTCCTTATATAGAATGGAAATCAAACCCTTAGCAGATATATGATTTCCAGATATTTTCTCCCATTGAATGGGATGCTTTTTCACCTTCTTGATGAAGTCCTTTGAATCATGAAAGTGTTTAAGTTTGAGAAGGTCCCATTATTCCATGTTTTTTTCCATTGCTCATGTTTTTGGTGTAGGATATAAGAATGTACTACCTACCACCAGTTCTTGAAGATGTTTTCTTACATTTTCTTTAAGTAGCTTTATTCTTCTAGATTTTATATTTTGGTCTTTCATCCATTTCGAGTTAATTTTTGTATAATTTTGTGAGATAGGGAACCTCTTTTGGCTATGGATATCCAGTTCTCCCAGTACCATCTGTTAAATAGAGTGTTTTGCCCCTCCTAGGTGGTTTTGACAGGCTTGTCAAAAATCACTTGACCATAGAGTGGGAGTCTGTTTCTGGACCATCATTTCAGTTCCAGGTCTGACAGACAGGTCTTTGTGTCTGTCTTTATGCTAGAACCATACTGTTTTTACCAGTGTAGCCAGGTAATATGATTTAAAGTCCAGAAGTGAAAGTCCTCCAACTTTGCTTTTCCTTTTTAAGATGTTTCTGGCTAATTGGCTTCCCTTACCCTTCCAAATAAATTTGATAATTGTGTTTTCCATTTCTTTAAAATATGCTGGTAGAATTTTTATCATGATTGCATTGAATCAGTGTATCAATTTGGGTAGAATTGACATTGTAATGATATTTAGTCTTCCAATCCATGAGCATGGAATGTTCTTCCAGTTATTTAGGTCTTTTCAAAATTTCTTTTATCCATGCAGTGTAGTTTTACAGTTGCTTTATGTACTTGGTTAAATTTATTCCTAAATATTCGATTCTTTTAGTTGCTTTTGTTGAGAAAGTTTCCTTCAATTCTTATCTTTTTTAGTATTTTTATCAAGAAAGGATACTATATTTTGTCAGATGTCTTTTCTGCATCAATTGATAGGATCACGTGATTTTTCTTCCTTGATTTATTACTGTGGTGTATTACATGAATTGATATTCTTGTGTTGAACCATCCTTGAAGGCCATGTGATATGATGAGTAATTCTTTTAAATGTGTTGTCGTATTCTATTAGCAAGTATTTTGGTGAGGATTTTTACATCTGTATTCATTAGGGAAATGGGTCTGTAATTTTCTTTTTTCATACTATCTTTATCTGGCTTTGGTACTGGCTTCATAGAATGAGTTTGGTAGCGTTCTTCCTTTTTCAGTTTTTTAGAAGCACTTGAGTAAGTGGCATTAAATTTTCTTTGAATGCTTGGTAGAACTCACCTTTGAAACCATCTGGTCCTGGACTTTTCATCTTTGGGAGGATTTTGATGACTGGTTTAATATCTTCACTTGTGATTGGTTTGTTGAGGTCTTCTATTTCTCTAGCATCAGTGGGTGATTTGTGTGTTTCTAGGAATTTGCCCTCCTCCTTTACATTGTCTAGTTTTTTGGCATTTAGTTGTTCATAGTATCCTCTATCTAATACTGAGAGTGGTATATTAAAGTCTCCAAATATATTGTATAGATATTTATTTCTCCCTTAAGTTTTGCCAGTGTTTGCCTCATGTATGTTGGGGCATCCTTGTTAGATGCGTATACATTTGTGACTGTTATTTGTTCTTGGTGAATTGCCTTTTTTATTAATATATAATGTTCTTGTCTCTAGGAAGCAGCTTTTTTTTTTTTAAGTTTATTTTGTCTGAAAAAAGTATAGCCACTCCAGGTTTTTTATGGTTACTGCATGTGTGGAAAATCTTTTTCCAGCCTTTTACTTTCAATCTCTTGGTATCCTTAGGCCTGAGTAGTCTCTTGTAGACATCTATACATAGCTCATATTTTCTTATCCATTCTACCAGTCTGTGTCTTTTTATTGGGAAGTTTAAACCATTAACATTTATTATTATTACAGTAAAGGCAGTTCCTATTTCATCCATATCTCCAGGTTTTACCTGTCATATTTTATTTTCACCACTCTTTTGACTCTTTTATTTACCTTTACTGATATAATCTTCATTTCTAGACTCTTCTAAACCTCTCTTGTCTTGTCTTTTCAGGCTGTACTACTCCCTTTAGTGTTTTCTGGAAAGCCCATTTCTTGGCTACCAACTCTGTCAGTTTTGTTTATCTGTGAATATTCTAAATTCCCCCTCATTTTTGAAAAACAATTTTGCCAGATATACTGTTCTTGCCTGCAGGTTTTTCTCTGGCAGTATCTAAAATATATCATACCACTGCCTTCTTGCTTTCATGGTTTCTCATGAGAAATTGGCACTTGATCTTATTGGGTATCGCTTATATGTTATGCATCGCTTTTTCTTTGCTACTCTCAGAATTCTCTATCTTTAGCATTTGACATTTTGATTATTATGTGTCTTTGAGTTGGTCTGTTTGGATTTATTTGGATGGGAGTATGTTGGGCTTCTTGGACATGGATATCTATTTCCTTCAGTAGGGTTGGGAAATTTTCTACCATTATTTTTTCAAATATTCCTTCTGCCGCTTCTCTTCTTCTGGGACACCCATGACACCCGTGACACATGTTTGCATGTCTCTTGATGTGATTTAGTTCCCTGAAACCCTGTTCAATTTTTTCTGTTCTTCTGTTCTTTTGTATGTTTGCTTTCAGAGGCCATGTCTTCACACTTACCAATCCTTTGTTCTTCTTCCTCAAACCTGCTATTGTATGCTTCCAGTGTATTTTTAATTTCATTTATTGTGCCTTTCATTCCTATAAGATCTGCTACTTTTCTATATATACTTCCAAATTATTCTTTGTGCTCATCCAGTGTCATCCTTATATCTATCCTTGATCTCTTTAGCCATCTCATTGAAATATTACGGAGATTTATTTCAACATTTATGATGAGTTGTCTCAACTCCTTTATGTCATCTGGAGGCTTATCCTGTTCCTTTGACTGGGCCATATTCTGTTTCTTGGTATGGTTTGTAATTTTTTGTTGGTGTCTTGGCATCTGGCTTACTAGATATATTTATTCTGAGTGCAGTTTCTCTCGTTTAGTGCTTTCTTGCCCTGTCTTCCTTATTGTTTGTGTCGTAGGAGCCAAGGATATAGTTGGTGCTGTAAGCTGTGGAGGCTGAAGTTGCTCTAGGGACTGATGAAGCTCCTCACATCTTTTCTTCTGCTATGGGTAGGGACAGCCACATCTGTGTGTCATAATCCAAGTTGTGCAGGCCAAGACGGTCTGTAGTTGCTCAGAGAGACTAGTTAATCTTAACGCTTCTTTTCTTATGCCTTGGGTGGGGATGGAGCTGCAGGTGTAGGCAGTAGTCTATGCTGTGCAGGTCCAAAATGCCTGCAGTTGCCCAGGTAGGCTGATGTAGTACCGGACCCTCTGGAATGCCCAACAGTCTAATCCATAAGGGCTGAATGCATCTTCAGTTGCCCTCAGAGGCTGAGGGAGTACAGTTTGCTTTCTGCCCTTTAGGGGGTTGGGATAGAACCACAGGCCCCCAACAGTTCAGTCCCTGTAGGCAGAAAGTACCTGCCATTGCCTGGACAGACTGAGGAATCACCAGCCCCCTTCTATCCTGTCTGTGTAGACTGAAAGTGCCATTGTCTGGAAAGCCTGAAGAAATGCCAGTCCCTTTCTATAGCAGTTTGCTATTATTGATGAATTCCAAAAAGAAATACTAGATTATGTTTCTAAACTGATCTTCTCCTCTGAGCATGTTAGATTATATGGGATTAAGTACTCACGTAAACCTCTTGTGCCCCTTGGGCCAAGGGGAAGGGACTCACAGATAAAAGACATGGCAAAGGACAGAGTTGAAGGGTTTTTGATGTTGGAGTTTGATGGTGAAACCTTAAGCTGGAGCCCCTGGAAGAGAAGAACCCAAGAAGCCTGAACCCTCGCAGATGTTCGCAGCCATCTTGCTCCAACACATGAAAATAGACTTTGGTGAGGGAAGAAACGTCTATTTTATGGCCTGGTATCTGTAAGCTCCTACCCCAAATAAATACCCTTTATAAAAACCAACCAGTTTCTGGTATTTTGCATCAGCACCCCTTTGGCTGACTAATACACCTTCTGTCCTATTGGCGGGTGGGGGTGGATTCAGAGGTACCCACCCGTCTAACCTGTCCAGGCCAAAAGTGCCTGCCATTGCCTGGGAAAACTGAGGAAACATGGGTCCCCTCTTGTCCTCTTTGGGGCAGGGATGGAGTTACAGGTGTCCAGTATTCAGTCTGTGGGCTGAAAGCACACAGTTACCCAGAGAGTCTAGGAAAATACTTCCCCTCTTCTTGTCCTATCAGGGGTGGGGTTGGAGCCACAGGAACCTAACAGTTGAGTTTGTGCAGGCAAATGTGCCTACAGTTGCCTAAAGAGGCTAAGGAAACACCAGCCCCCTCCTGTCCTATGAGTGGGTATGGAGACGGAATCAGAGGTGTTCAACAAACCAGTTCATGCAGGCTAAATGTCCCTGCAGTTGCTGGGAGAGGCTTGGAAAACAAATCTCCCCTCCTTTCCTTTTGGGGGGTGGGGGTAGCTACAGGTGTCCAAGTGTTCAGTCTGTACAGGCCAAAAGTGCCCGTAGTTACCTAGAGAGGCTGAAGAAATATCAGCGCCCTCCTATCCTATGAGGATGGAGGGGTGGAGATGGAATTGAAGATGCTCGGCAAACCAGTTTGTGTTGACTGAAAGAGCCTGCAGTTGTCCAGATAGGCCAAGGAAACACAGCTCCTCTTGTATCCTTTTGGGGTGCTCCCCTCCTATCCTTTTTGGGTGCAGGCCTGGAACCCCAGGTGTCTGACTGTTCTGTGTTGGCTGAAAGTACTTAGAGAGGCTGTGCAGGTCCTACCAGGTTCCTCCCTTCCTGAGATGGGACTGGAGCCTAGGCTGGGGCTCTAATCTGATCTGGGTGGAAAGAAGGTGGTGGTGGTTCCTACCATCACTGTGATTTTCAGTCAGCCCTGCTTCCCTTCATGCCGGGGATAGAGTTAAAATGGTAGTTACCAACCCTTTTCCTGACTTGGACAGGTTTAAATTTAGGCTGTTCTTGGGGTTATATGTTAGCCAGCTGAATTTACTAATCAGTAGCTGTAGTCTGTGGCCAACCGTCTTCTTCCTCTCCCATGTTTGGTAAATGGACCTTCCAACTCAAGCCATGGAATAGCTCCAGTGGTGGCTTGAGCATCAGTGGAGGATGAGCATCGTGCTCTTCTCACACAACTTCACTGCAGTCTTCTCCTTCCATTCTTTCAAGGATGTTGCAAAATGTTCTTCTGGTCTCTTGGGCCCCCCCCATACAGGTGCTTTAGATAGCTCTGGGTGGTTACTCACTGCCCTGCAGGATGAGCTGACTCTTGGAGCGCCTTACTCTGCTGTCATTTTGACCTTTCCCTGCTTTGCTTTTTTGAGAAACTGCCAAACTTTTCCACAGTGACTGTACCATTTTATATTCTCAGTAGCAGCGCATGAGGTTCTAATTCTCCACATTATTTTTGTAATAATAGTCATTCCTAATGGATGTGAACTGTTGCCTTGTTGTTTTGACTAGTGATGTTGAGAAATCTTTTCAGTTGCTTGCTGGTCATTTAAATGTCTTGCCAGAAGTGTCTTTTCAGCTTTGTTTCCCAATTTTTAACTGGGTTGTTTTTCTTTGCTGTTGAGTCATAGGAATTCTTTATATATTCTGAATATTAAACTGTAATTAGGTGTAATATTTGCACTTATTTTCTCACATACCATAGGTTATTTTCACTTTCTCGATAATATCTGGTAGTATACAAAAGTTTACTGTCATTTTTCATGTTTTGGGTGCCGAATCCATTGCCAAATCCCAGGTCAGGGGGATTTTCCCCTAAGTTTTCTTTAAAAGTTTTATGGTTTTAACTCTTATAATTAGGTTGTTGATCCATTTTGGGTTATTTTGTATGGTGTGAGCATAGGGGTCCAGCTTCATTCTTTTTCACGTGAACTTCCAGTTTTCCTGGCACTGTTAGAAGACTGTTTTTAATGGAGTTGGCACCCATGTCAAAAATAAATTAGCCATAGATGTACGGGTTTATTTCTGAACTCTCCATCATACTCTGTCTTCTTAGGCCATTACGCTGTTTTGATTACTGTGGTTTAGAGTAATTTTGAAGTTAGGCAGTGAGCATCCTCCACCTTTGCTCTTTTCTCAACGTGGCTTTGGCTATTAGGGCCCCCTGCAATTCCATGTGATTTGGAGGATTGGCTTCTATATTTCTGCAAAAAAGGCTGTTATAATTTTGATTGGGGTTTCATTGAATAGGTAAATCGCTTTAGGTAGTATTCATATCTTAATATTAAGTCTTCCAATCCCTGAACAAGGGCTGTCTTTCTAAAAATTTAGGTGTTCTTTTAAGTTTGTCCAGCAATATTTGGTAGTTTTCAGTGTTCAAGTCTTTCATCTCCTTTGTTTAATTTATCCCTAGGTACTTTATTCTTTTAGATGCTGATTTCTTTTTCATATTAATCTTTGCTGGTATGTAGAGATTCAACTGAGTATTGCCTATTCATCTTGTATCCTGCAACTTTGCTGAATTTATTTACCAGTACTAGTAGTTTCTTGTTTTAGTTTCATAGACTGCCCAAGTAGATATCATAAAATGAGTTCAATGGGAATTTATTAGCTTACTCTTTTGAGACTAAAAGAAAGTCCAGATCACTGTGATGTTTTCTCCCTATGTGTTCTGGGGCTGGCTGCTAGCAATCGTTGGCTCCTCTGCCACATGGCAAGGCATATGGCAATGTCTCCTTGTCTCTTTCTTCTGTTCTGGGTTTTGTCAATGTCCAGCCTTTTTCTTCCTGTGGCTTTCTCTGTTTGAATTTCATTCTCTTATAAAGTATTCCAGTAACAGGATAATGACCCACTTTGATGGAGGTGGGATACAACTTAACTGAATTAAGCTTATCAGAAGGTCCAGCTTAGAATGGGTTAACACCCCCATGAATGGATGAAATTTAAGAACATTTATGGATTCTTTGAACTTTTCTCTATTTAAGATCATGCCATCTGAATAGTGGTACATCTACTAATAATTTACTTATCACTTATTCCTTTATCATGTTGAAGAAGTTCCCTTCTATTCAGCATTTTTCTGGATTTTTTAAATCATGAAAAGATGTTTGATGTTGTTAAATGCTTTTTCTGCATCGGTGCAGATATATATTTTCCCTTCTCCTTTCAGTTAATGTATTTTACGTTAATACCCAGACATCTCTTAATTTAATGTTAGGTAATCTACATGTGGTAATGAGTTTTAAATCTGAAAGAAAGTCAATGTTGCAAACATCATCTTTATTTTACTACTGTTTTTAGTATTTTATAATAGCAAGATATACTCATTACACGTATTAATTAAGTAATGATCTTTTATTAACACTAAAGTAACGAAGTAGTAACAAATCATTACACATTTGGATGGGAGAATTCCTAAAAAGTAACTGGCATTCAAGCAGAGAAGTTTCTTTTCCATGTATTTGATAGACAGTTTTAAGGTGTTGAAATAATACCTGACATAAGGTCATCTCCATTTCTTGTAATAACACCTGACATAAGGTCATCTCCATTTCTTGTAATAATATCTGACATAAGGCCATCTCCATTTTTTTGCTCTTTTAAGGTTTTGCGTCCTTTCCTTCTTCGTCGAATTAAGGCTGATGTTGAAAAGAGTTTGCCTCCAAAAAAGGAAGTAAAAATCTATGTGGGTCTCAGCAAAATGCAAAGGGAATGGTATGTATTCTGAGAGGTATTTGATATTTATGTTGATTTTAACTTTCATTTATATATATTTTTTAAGATTTACTTATTTATTCCCCCCTTATTTATTTATCCCCCTCCTCCGTTTTCTGCTCTCTGTGTCCATTTGCTGTGTGTTCTTTTGTGTCTACTTGTATTCTCATTGGGTGGCTCTGGGAACCGATCCTGGGACCTTCTGGAGTGGAAGGGAGGCAGTCATTCTCTTGTGCCACCTCAGTTCCCTGATCTGCTGTGTCTCTTATTCTTTCTCCTCTGTGTCTCTTTTTGTTGCATCATCTTGCTGTGCTAGCTCTCCATGTGGGCCAGTACTCTTGCATGGGCAGCGCTCCGCAGGGCCAGCTTGCCACATGGGCCAGCTTGCCTGGGCATCAAAGCCTTTACCTCCTGTGTGGTAGACAAGAGCCCAATTGCTTGAGCCACATCCACTTCGCTCATTTATATTTTGTTTTCTTAATTGTGTCTTCAGGGAATTCCTATTTGCTGGATTGAACTCTACTTAAAAAGATCTTTCTGGTCATATGGTATAGGGCTTGCTCATCAAATATATGGATGATACAAAATATTGACTATTATTTCATAGAAGCAGAATTTGAGGTTTCTGAATTTAAAAAAATTTGAAATTAAACAGTCTTCTGCTTGTGTTTTTTTTTTAATAGAAACCTGTGGTGACACATGGGGGGTGTGGTTTAATTTAGTAGTTCATAAATGTTGGTGTCATGGATAGTGCAAATCTGATGACATTTTTAATTGTAGAGAAAAATAACATTCTTCTTCCTCATAAAGCTAAAATCAGTCACTTTGTAACACTCCATTCTAAGTTGATAATTTAGTTTAAGCAGAAAAAAATATCCTTTTGTGAAATGATGAGCATTAGGGTTTTTTGTAGAATGCTGAACATGAATCAACAGTGTGAAGTGGCTGTTGAAAGACATACTGTTACCTTAGCACATATTAATATAAATGTATAGTTCAGAAGGAGGGAAGTAATGGAACCCTATTCTGTATTGGTCACACCACATCTCAAGTATGTTTTAATTCCATACTTAATTTAGATAAAGAACTAAGACATGAATGAATGCTAAGAGAAGAGATTTTTATTTTTATTAAGTTAGGATAATGTCTAAATTCTTGGTATGCATTCAAGGCATTTTACAATCTGGCCCTAGTCTGTGGCCCTAGGTTCACTTGACTTCATCCTTCCTCCCCCTTTGTGCTTATAGTTTCTGCTTAAATCACGTTGTATTCATCTTATTCTCATCATCATTCCTTACTCTTTCATGATTCTTCCTCCCTCCCTCCTTACATCTTAGGGTTCTTATCCAAATGCTGCACCAACTACACGGTATGTGGCATTTTTCTGTTGTAAAGGACAAATTTAAAATTTTAAAATGTTTTAAATTTTGCTTAATTACTTAAAAATACTACATTATACTGCTTTGTTTTAATTTGACGCAAAGAAATTTTTTCGTATTTTTTAAGTAATTTCCCAAGGTGCAGCTTATAAGGGTGAAAATAGAACAGTGGGGCAATTAAAAAAGAAAGTTACAGAGGTTATAGATGGTATAAATACTTAACCACACTTAAGAAATTGATGGGTTGTTTGTTAAAGTTATATTTTAGTTAACACAGGAAGATGATTAGGAATGTAAAGTGGCAGAGACTGGTCAGGGCGCATGTGAGCCCTTTTAAATATTTTTCTTCTCACCAGGTATACACGGATATTAATGAAGGATATAGATATACTGAACTCGGCAGGCAAGATGGATAAAATGAGATTGTTGAATATCCTGATGCAGTTGAGGAAATGCTGTAATCATCCATATCTTTTTGATGGAGCTGAACCTGGCCCACCTTATACAACAGATATGCATCTAGTTACCAACAGTGGCAAAATGGTGGTGTTAGATAAGCTTCTCCCTAAGTTAAAAGAACAAGGTATCTATGTTACTGGTCATCACAGTTGGCGAAGTAATGAAAACGGTTTTAAATTTTGCTGTTCAAATGAGGGAACACAGTGCTTTGGAAATAAAGACCCTGATTCTTTTTAAAGTTGAAATAGGACATTTAAACTTACATCCATTGTCCAAGTATTTTTCCCCCTAATTTTAGTTCTTCTCTGAAGTGTCTCATAGAAGGTGTTCAATAGTGATGAATCAATTCCTGGATTTGGGGGAAGAATTCCCATTTCATACAAGCTTTACCTTTTTAATCATTGAAAGATTAAGAAATTTTAGCTTTTTGTCATAAAATTCCAAGAATGGGTCTCTAGAACCAGATTGAGACCAGGAGTATGCAGCTGTGTTTTGGACAGTGTGCTATGTTTTGAGGAATGTACAGGAGCAGTGTGTATGAAAGGGTTGTATGGGAAGGTGGCTGGCAAAACATTATTTTTAAATATATGGGGAAGAGGTAACAAGATAATGATTCTCTCAGGCCAAGTAATGGCAAGACCTCCCATGCACCAGATACAAATATCCTTTACTCTTTAACTTAGTGTACTGTACAAATATTTATCTTTTCCTATTTGTGCAGTGATGGAAAAAAGGTGAGGAATGACAGACAGACTTGGATGATAAGTAATATAGACTTTTTTCTTGTAACTAGGCAACTTAGACTTAAAGGTTAATTGGTTAGTCTTATTAATTTGTTTAGCCTTAAATTTTTAGATAAAACTTTCTACTTTTAAAGCCCCTAATAATGACTGTTATTTAACAGGTTCACGAGTACTAATCTTCAGTCAAATGACAAGGGTATTAGACATTTTGGAAGATTATTGCATGTGGAGAAATTATGAATACTGCAGATTGGATGGGCAGACACCCCATGATGAGAGACAAGTGAGTAAAATTGGGAATGAGAGATAAAATAGTATCAGATAAAATAATTTTCTGATGCTTGTTTTATTTTATATATATAGGATTCCATCAATGCCTACAACGAACCAAATAGCACAAAGTTTGTCTTTATGTTAAGCACGCGTGCTGGAGGTCTTGGCATCAATCTTGCTACTGCTGATGTAGTGATTTTGTATGATTCAGATTGGAATCCCCAAGTAGATCTTCAGGCTATGGTAAGAGAGAAATAAATACATTATGTATTTAGTTGATATTTTAGTTAGGGTAACCTAAGAAACAATCTCCAGATCTCAGGAGCTCCCAGTAAGCCCTGAGTTAACCCAGAACTCAATCACATAGAGTAACTGACTGCAAAGGAATTGGTAAATGGCTCGAATTTTTTACCAGGGAGAAAGGGAAGTAGATTTAGTGAACATCTAGCCTGTCTGCCACATTAGATGCTTAAAATTTCCGTCCTTGTATGGGGAATACTGGGCCAGATGAGTAATTGAGTTTTTAGCTTCTGTTGAGAAAATGCGTGGTATGTAGATGAATAGAAAAACTTAAAATTTAAGTTTGATATCGCTAATGACTTAAACCATGCTTTTTAGTGACCTTAAATCCAGCTTTATTAAATCTCTGGTGTTTGTGGTAGCTTTCTTCCTGTCCCTTTGTAAGGGTGGCTGGGAAAAATTGATCATTTATTAGAAGTAAGGGTTATTTTATAGGAATGTGGTAAAAATTAAACAGTAAAAATTACTTTGACTATTTGTGTGTAGTTGATTAGGTATTACTTAAAGACAAGGATTTTTATATTGCTTGCAGAGTGCATTTATTCATGTCACATGTTTTCTTAATAGCAGTGATAATTCACAGATTTTTTCCACAGTAGTTCAAATTTGATTTAAGTAGGAAAAGATTTTGAATTTAAACCCAAGAAAACAATATTTTTAAGCTTTTTTCTTCAACTTTAAAATTAGACCATTTGTATTTTCTCACAGATTCAACAATTATAGCTTGTTCCTTACCTCCTAAAAGTTTTCCTTGTGAGATAACCTTCTTATTTTGACAGACACTGAGAAATTTTGTAAACCTAATAAAATATTAATGAAGTACAATTAATCTCTTTATTATGGTTGCTTGTTACATATTTTTAAAAACGTTTTATACTTGAAAATATTTTAATTTTGTTTTTCAGTATGTACATTCAGATATTATTTATGTGAGTTTTTAACTGTATCAAAATAACATGGTAATTATCTAGGACCGAGCACATAGAATTGGACAAACCAAGACAGTAAGAGTGTTCCGCTTTATCACTGACAACACTGTAGAAGAAAGAATAGTGGAACGTGCTGAGATGAAACTCAGACTGGATTCAATAGTCATTCAACAAGGTAAGCCTTAGAATTTTAAAATTTTACCAAGTTTATTGATACAGCATGGTTTTTTCCTCAGTTAAGATATTTTCATTATTAAGCATCTGTTGACTTAAGCAAGCTGGTAGCCAATGATATTCATATTCCTCAGATAGTAAATTTTAGATTTGTTAGTAAGAGTATGGGCTTTGGACTTCTGAAGGTTGAGACTTGAATATTGGTTTTGCCAATTAAGCAATTGTCTTCTCATTTCCTCATCTATTAAATTGTGATAAAAGTAACTACTATTTAGTATTTTTAAAGATTAAAGAAGATAATTTAAATGAAATACTCATTATTAAGCCTGGCACATGTTAAATAAATAAAACTTTGGTAATTATGATTTATGTCTACTAAGGCTTCTGTTGATTACTCTGGGGGGGGTACTGGAGAAATAATCATATCATAGAAGTTTTTATTTTATTTATTTAAGTCTGCGACCCCCCCCTTTTTTTTTTTTTTAATGTACAGGGACTAGAGATTGAACCCCAGACCTCTTAGGCCAGCCCTCAACCACTGAGCCACACCAGCTCTCCTGAGTTGGTTTTTTTGTGTGCTTATTTTGTTTTGTTTTTAGGAGGCACTGGGGACCGAACCTGGGATTTCCCATGTGGGAAGCAGGTGCTCAACATTTTTTTTTTTTAAGACTTATTTATTTATTTAATTCCTTCCCCTCCCCTGGTTGTCTGTTCTCTGTGTCTGTTTGCTGTGTCTTGTTTCTTTGTCCCCTTCTGTTGTCGTCAGCGTCACGGGAAGTGTGGGTGGCGCCATTCCTGAGCAGGCTGCATTTTCTTTCACTCTGGGTGGCTCTCCTTTACTGGGCGCACTCCTTGCACGTGGGGCTCCCCTATGTGGGGGACACCCCTGCGTGGCAGGGCACTCCTTGCGCGCATCAGCACTGCGCATGGGCCAGCTCCACACGGGTCAAGGAGGCCCGGGGTTTGAACCGCGGAGCTCCCATGTGGTAGACGGACATCCTAACCACTGGGCCAAGTCCGTTTCCCAGGTGCTCAACATCTTGAGCCACATCTGCTCCTTACTGAGAACCCACTAGGTGCCAGGCACTGTTCTTGGTTGTGAGAATACAATGATGAATAAAACATTTGTTCTTACTTTCAAGGAACAATTTTGTGGGAAAGAGACACAGAGTAAACAAACATATAAATAGGACTAGAGGGGGTGAGACTGATGTTTTTATTTTGGGTTGATTGAAGGAAAATTTAAGTTCTATTTCTAGATCAGTTTTTTAGGAAAGCATATTTTTTTTCGTGAAGCTTACGATGAAGATGGTGATGGGATATACAAAATGCAGAAGTAGAAAAATAGGCTTAGTAACCTCAAGCCCATATTGATCTGTAGTCATGAGCATATACTTTTTATGTCTAAAAAGGTGAAAGATAACTGTTAAATTGT
Organism: Dasypus novemcinctus; assembly: GCF_030445035.2. Taxonomy (NCBI): domain Eukaryota; kingdom Metazoa; phylum Chordata; class Mammalia; order Cingulata; family Dasypodidae; genus Dasypus; species Dasypus novemcinctus. The sequence continues at coordinate 50,115,400 of NC_080673.1, read as the reverse complement.
TCACTGGTTATTTCATTTCTACAGTTATAATAAAGGAAATGTTTTGTATTTCTCTGTTATCTTGTAGTGCCAGCATGTTAGCTACTTGTCTGAATACCCAGAGACCATAAATAATTGCTTATATTAACAAATTTAATTGATTTTGTTAATAATTGAATGCTTAATTTATGCCAGGTAATGTGCTGGACACTCTGTACCATTATCTCTCTTAGTCTTTATGCCATTTTGATGATGAAGTTGGCACTAGAGGTGGATGGCTTAGAAATTTAAGTTACTTGTCCAATTTTATACAGTTAAATAGTGACTCAGTCAGGGAATCAAGAACTATATTAACTGTTAAAGTGAAGTGTTTAATTAGGTAAGTTCTGTGGGAACTTCTGGGGCATATCAAACGATGGAATTTATCAAGGCCAATAAAATGTCAATTTTATTATTTCTTTATATTCTTCCATGCATTTTGAAAGTCACCCTGCCATGTGGTGCTTATTCTCAATTCTATCATCTATGAAACTATTTTTTAAGATTAATATTAAAACTTAGAAATTATAATTGAGTTTTGTGACTTTACCTTAGTTGAAAAAAATTGTTTTAATATTTACTGAGGCAAATTTTGAAGAAAACCTTTTATTCTAGTAGCTTTGTTATCCCATTTGTGGTCAGAGTAAGCAAATAGCAAGCCTCAGAGGCCTACCACTGTTATACTATCTTGCAGACTGAGTACATGATTTTAAAATATGAGAAAAGTCTGTGTCCCAGAAATACTTCATCTGCAAAGCTTCTTCCCTGTCCAACAAAGAACTGGATTCTGTAAGCCTGAGTATATTCTGATAGCAGTGGGATTGTTTTTAATACAAAGAAATATGTTCTGTGGATATCCTCACTTTGAAAGTCATATTCTGTTAGGGATCCAAAACCATCAAAAGCAAGTTGTAGAAAACAACTTGGGTCTTTATATACTTGTTACAAGTTGGTTGGAGTAGAAAAAGTGAAGCTTTATTGATGTAAGTGTATGGTGAGTGACCTGTTAAGGTGAAAGCAACTTTTTGCCACTTTGTGTTTGTTTTGATGCCTGTATATTTGAAAACACAAATCATATGGTTGGCCACATTCTTGTCAGTTGAAGACCATAATGTTCTAATGCTTTATTTTTTATGATCCAAATAAGCTTTCAGGCTTAAGATTTGGAGGTTTCAAAAAATTAATATTATATATTTCTTACATATGGTTTGGCAGTATGAAAGGGTTTTTGTGCTTTACTTTTCTAAGGAGAAAAGGTTAATTTTGGTATATTAATATTAACCTTTTCCTCATCACAAATTCTTCTGTGTATAACGCTTATATCTGCTAAAACTTCTTTAAATTGCAAATAATTTTGATTTTCAGATATCCCAAATTAATATATTCATCTTCAAAAAGAATATATTTTATTGTGATAGTGTATAATAAACTTTATGACATAAGTTTGGAAACATTTCAAAGCTTATCAACTGAAAATTAGACATTAAATTTTACATAAAATGAAAATAGTTTATATTGTCAGGCATGAATGAACAGAAATTAAAAAGTATTACATCTAACATTTAATGTTTCCAGTTGGAAATGTTTCCAACTGGAAACATTCCAAGTTTCCAGTAAAATAAAGGCTGTTCGATTTAACATTATCCAACAAAATCTTTTTTCCAGGAAGACTTGTGGATCAGAATTTGAACAAAATTGGTAAAGATGAAATGCTTCAGATGATTCGACATGGAGCAACACATGTATTTGCTTCAAAGGAAAGTGAGATTACTGATGAGGATATTGATGGTATTTTGGAAAGAGGTGCAAAGAAGGTGAGGTATAGGGTAAAGATAATGTTTTTAATATAAAATATTTTAAACTGAAACTCTTTGAGGGAATTATTTGATATGTAAATTATAAACTTATTTCCATAAAAAGAAGCTTTTGTGTACCTTAAAAAGACTACTTTTGTTTTTGTTGTTCTTGAACTAAATGAGGTTTTTCTTTTGTTCCCTAGACTGCAGAAATGAATGAAAAACTCTCCAAGATGGGTGAAAGCTCACTTAGAAACTTTACAATGGATACAGAGTCGAGTGTTTACAACTTTGAAGGAGAAGACTATAGAGAAAAACAAAAGGTGGTTTTTAAAAGAGAGGTTTTGGTTATTGGGAACCCTTTTTTTTTTTTTTTAATACTGGAGACTTGGAATTTTAAATGTTAGGTGTAATAATTTTGTCTCCGATATCATTTCTATTTACTCATACCTGATTATAAATTATTTTCATTTTTATGTAAAATTTAATGCCTGATTTTCAGTTGGTAAACTTTGAAATCTTCTAAAACTACGTAATGAAGTTTTTATTGTGTTTATTGTCACAGTGCAATATATTCTTTTTGGGGGGTTAATATTGTGGTTTGAAAATAAAAATAACTGGTAAAAAAGAAATTATCACACTGTTATTAGTTTTTAATTATTAAGCAGATTTGGCTGTTAATTAAAGGGAAGCACTTGCTTTAATATATAGAAGTGGAAAATACCTCCGGGTAGGAGAAAAATAATTCTTCTAGAGTTTTCCTTTTTAACATTTAGACATAAATATCCTCAGAATTTTTTCTAGGCTACATACAAACATATTTTTCTGATAGAGTCATAGCATACATTCTGTAGACTTTTTTGTTTTTCTTTTCTTAATAGAATTATCATTCATATGGGTAAGAAGTAATACCTCAGTGCCTGTGCTTTTCAGTAGATACTGTCCTATGTGTTATTTATATAACTAGGCAAAATACTGTAGCGTCTCTATCCTTGTAGAGCTTATAATCCAGTAGTTTTGAATATCTGTCCATTTACAGACATCACTCTTAAGGATGTGCACAGTGTGAGTGCATTCATGTAAAATTGTTACCATATGTAATAAAAGTTTGTGATTTGAATATTTTTTCTCATATGCCATAGATTGCATTCACAGAGTGGATCGAACCACCGAAACGAGAAAGAAAAGCTAACTATGCTGTTGATGCATATTTCAGGGAAGCTCTTCGTGTCAGTGAACCTAAAGCACCCAAGGTTAGTTGAAAAAACACTAAATAAATATCTGAAAACATAGCTGCATTCCCAGGGCCTAGAAAAGGAACTTATACCAGTATATTCACTGAAAGAGAGAAGGAGGGAGAGGAGAAGGGAAATTTAAAAAATAATAAGTACAATTTAGAACATTAAAACAAACCTAGTTTAATCTTAAAAATTAGAATATTATAAAAAGTTTTGTAAAGAAAATACCTGAAAATATTGGTAATTAAAATTTTATTTCTTACATCCATGCCATAAAACCAGATTATGGGAAGTAAATTTTACATGATTCTTTTAATAGTATATTTCCTTCAGATTTTTAAGTTTTTTAAAAGCTAGTTTTGCATCTGTGCAATTAAAATTGGTTAATGTCAGTTTATTGAGAGATGTATTCAATTGCTTGGAGAAGTGCTGTCATGGTTCATGAAATGAAGAAGTCTGAAGATAAATTTGGGGCAGAATAATTTGCCTTTTTATAGATAACACTTATTTTTTTTCCCTTCAGGCTCCTCGACCCCCAAAACAACCCAATGTTCAGGATTTCCAGTTCTTTCCCCCTCGTTTATTTGAATTACTGGAAAAAGAAATTCTGTATTACAGAAAAACTATTGGATACAAGGTATTAAAAGTCTTCATTTTATATACATTATTATTCAGACACTATTTAGGATATAAGAATTAATTATTACTGAGAAGCAGTTGGGTGCCCACCTACCACATGGGAGTTCCCAGGTTCTGTTCCTGGTGTCTCCTAAAGAAGAAGAGCAAGATAGTGAGCTGACCAGATAGGCTGGGGCAGCAAGCTTGTGGAACATGATAAGCAATGAAGAGATACAAGGAGGAAAACAAAATGAGAGTACAACAAGCAGGGAGCGGAGGTGGCTGAAGTGATTAGGTGCCTCCCTCCCACATGGGAGGTTCCGGGTTTGGTTCCCAGTGCCTCCTAAAGAAAAGACGATGACACAGTGAACAGACACAGAGAGCAGAAAGCGAGCACAAGCTGATTGGGGGGGCGGGGAATAAAAATATATATCTTTCTTTTTTAAAAGTAGAATGAATTATTCCTAATAATTCATTTAAGTAATTTGAACTTAGTAGAAAAGAATGTTTATTTACTTTGTTATCCTAGTACATAAACTTGGTATCTGCTGTATTTAAACAACGTAATTCATCTGGTTTATTTTAACTTAATAAATTCAAGATAACAGGATGTTTTCTTGCCTGGTTAGATTTGAACTTTTGAGATATCATTTAGTTCATCACCATCTAAAATTTACTGATTTGATATCATAGAAAATTATTTTTTAGGTACCTCGAAATCCTGACCTTCCAAATGCAGCACAGGCACAAAAAGAAGAACAGCTTAAAATTGATGAAGCTGAACCCCTAAATGATGAAGAGTTAGAGGAAAAAGAAAAGTTATTAACACAGGTATAACCAGTAAAAAACAAAATTTAGTAACAGTTAATTCTGTAATATACTGTTGGATTGTGTTGGGGCGTGAACAGAAATACAAATTTCTGCTTTCAGATGGAATAATTAGGAACAATAAGGCATAGGCTTTGGATAAATGCTGTATTTTGATTGTTATTAGTTGTTGCGGAGATAGATTATAACTTTGCATTTGCCTTGGTAGAGTGGGTATCCTTTTCATAATGTTAATTTTAGTTTTTCCATCTTCCCTTTCCAGTGAATTTTCCACGTTGCCAGTGAGTTATTCTCAAAAATAAATCTCTGCTAGGTCCTTTATTGTTTAACATCCTTTGGGAGTCAGCTCTTCAGAATCTAGGTTTATCTTACCTTTAAAGCTTTATTTTCCTTCCATTTTCCTGCTTGCTCATATCTTTGCTAATGCTATGTTTGTTCACTCTTCCTGGCAAATTCCACTAGTTGTTCAAAACCCAATAAAAATGTCACCTTATATTTCACCTTCTTTTCTCTTTTCCCCACTCAGATTCAATTGGTTGCTATCTAAGTAATACATGATATATGATATATTGCTAAAAGTTTATATCTATGTGCATAAACAGGAACCTCCCTAAAATAACTTAATGAGAAAAGATAAACTAGAAGCATTAGAAAATTTTTTGTTATTTAGAACCATTGGTAAATTATTACAGCTTTTTTTCCAAGTTTTTTCCAAGTTAAATAGTTGTTATCTGTTGTTTTGAAGGGATTTACCAATTGGAATAAGAGAGATTTTAACCAGTTCATCAAAGCTAATGAGAAGTGGGGTCGTGATGATATTGAAAATATAGCAAGAGAAGTGGAAGGAAAAACTCCAGAGGAAGTCATTGAATATTCAGGTAATTCTTATTATTTTAGTAGGTATAAAAATATTATCAGCCTTTTTGAGTTTACTAAGTATAAGAAGTTTCATATTTTCTTATTCTGAATTCTGTTTTGATAAGCTAAATTTTGTTATGCCTTTTAGTGCCTTGTTTTTTTTCTGTTTTGTGTTTTTTTAAAAATGTCAGGAAATTTTCCAGCCCTAAAATTACATAATGGTTTTATGTTTCTAATCCTAGCAACTAACTATAGCAAAGAAAACCAGAATAGGTCACTGAGTATTTTGTGTTTTCATTTTTATTTCATTTCTCTCCATAACTTCTCTTTTTGGGGAGTGGGATTTTTTTTTTTTTTTTGAGGTTCCAGGGGCTGGGGAATGAACCCAGGACCTCATAAGTGAGAAGCTGGTGCTCAAGCACTGACCCACATTGGCTTCTCTGAGTTGGTTTTTTCATTTGTTTCACTTGTTGTTTGTTTTTGTTTTATCAAGAGGCACCAGGAACTGAACCTGGGACCTCCCATGTGGGAGGCAGGAGCTCAACTGCTTGAGCCACATCTGCGCCCCCTCCATAACTTCCTTTTTTTTTTTTTTTTAAGATTTATTTTTTATTTCTCTCCCCTTCTGCACCCCCCGCCCCCCCGCCCCCGGTTGTCTGCTCACTGTATCCATTTGCTGTGTGTTCTTCTGTATCTGCTTGTATTCTTGTTAGTGGCACTGGGAATCTGTGTCTCTTTTTGTTGCATTATCTTGCTGCATCAGCTTTCCATGTGTGTGGTGCCACTCCTGGGCAGGCTGCACTTTTTTCTCATTGGGCAGCTTACTTACGGGGCTTACTCCTTGCACGTGGGGCTCCCCTATGCGGGGGCACACCCCTGCATGGCACGGCACTCCTTGCACCCATCAGCACTGTGCGCAGGCCAGCTCACCACATGGGCCAGGAGGCCCTGAGTTTGAACCCTGGATCTCCCATGTGGTAGGTGGACGCTCTATCCACTGAGCCAAATCTGCTTCCCCTCCATAACTTCCTAAGTGTTTTGTTACTGTGTTTTCTGAAGTTATTTGGATTCTCAAATAAATGTGTGTAATTGTGCTGTGGTGAGTCAGCTTAGAGTATTAAAATAGCTAAATCTAAAAGTTGGAAGATAAAACATTTAATTCATCTCTGTCATTTTCTAGTTAAGGAAATGGATTATATGTGACCTGTTTACTTTCTAGTAATAAACATAGGATAAATGGAACTTTATTAATCCTTAGCAAATAAAACAAATTAGAACATTTAAGCTAAAAAGTTTTTTTAATATTTTTTTACCCCCTTCTTCTACCCCCCCATCTTCCCAACTTTTCCTATTTTACAGCTGTGTTCTGGGAAAGATGCAATGAACTCCAGGACATAGAAAAGATAATGGCTCAGATTGAAAGGGGAGAGGCAAGAATTCAGAGAAGAATTAGTATCAAAAAAGCACTTGACACAAAGGTATTTTGATTATTAATAAATAAAGTGTTAATAAAATAACTCTTGTGAATATGGGGAATAAAATAACTTTTAAAGAGGAAATGATCACTTAAAATGGAAATTTCTTCAAAGAAAAATATTGAAACATCATAGATATTTTCAAGAGAGTATGATTTAGTATTAGGTTGATATATCTGAGTTTAAGGTATTAGGATATTAGCTCTTTCCTAAATAGTATTGGAAAGTCTAGGTGCTATGAATAAAAATTTCTGATTTTAAATAAAACAGCTAATTTAACTAAAGCTGAGTTTGAAATACAGATATGAGTTATATTTTCCTATAATATAAAATCTCACTTTATAGATTGGACGGTACAAAGCACCTTTTCATCAGCTGAGAATATCATATGGGACTAACAAAGGAAAAAACTATACTGAAGAAGAGGATCGTTTTCTCATTTGTATGCTTCACAAGCTTGGATTCGACAAGGAAAATGTTTATGATGAATTGCGACAGTGTATTCGCAACTCTCCTCAGTTTAGATTTGACTGGTTTCTTAAGTCTAGAACTGCAATGGTGAGTGCTTAATGTAATTTTCTGTTATCAAGTGAATTGTTCAAAGTAAGCATTATTCTTTATAGTAACTTCTTTTGTTTTATTATGAGAAAACTGGTTCTCCTGAATCTTTGAAGTAGACTTTTATAATACTGTTAATATTGTAGGTTAAATCAGTTCCTGAGAGAACAATTTGCATCTACAGTTAAAAACTTAATCATAGGTAATTTATAGTACATCGGTCTTACATATTGTAACCTTGTTATAGATGATTTTGAGATTAATTTTAGTCAATTTAAATTTTAAATAGGAAATGTTAACCATGAATTTCAAAGTGTGAATGTGGCGATTACAATTTAAAATTTACTGAGTTCAGACTTTTTGGTTTTGCAAATGAAACACATTTCCATAAAGAAACTAACGGTCCTTGCATTTGGGCATCTGCTCATCAAAATGCTGAGTCTGGGTATTTTTAAATTGCTTAATGAGATAAAACACTATTTCTGTACTGACTTAATGCCGAGCTTTTTTATTTCCAGTATCTAATAAACTGTGATCAGGGAGCTCTATTTCTAATGGCTTTAAAATTAAAATTCGGGAAAGTTTAGCCACAATGAATTGCTCCTATTATGTGTTCCCCACTTTTTAAACTTTTAACTTCCACTTGCTTTCTGCAGCATGATATGACAAAAAGTTTCTGTAGTCTTAACTTTTTTGGATATACTGGGATGAGAAAAGTTGAAACATCCTAATAGTAAGATTTCTCCGAGTGTTTTAAGTTTCTTGTCACTCAAGACTGGTATAATATGCATTGTTTTCCCAGTTGACCACTGAAGTAATTTTTTCAATCAATATTTTGATGGGAGACTGGAACTACTGTTTTATGAAACTCTAGTTTGGAAAGTGCTGCACTAAACTAACATGAAGCTACTTTGAAGATAAAAGCACTATATTGTTAGAGGGGAAAATATTTAGTTGCTAAAAAATCTGTCTTACATCTTTTTTAGTAGCAACAATTTATATATAGTTTATAAGGAAGAATGATTTTGCAGTGAGTATAACAAGATCCAGTGTCACATTGATTTACCAGTACAATGCCATAGTCTAAACTTATGTAGTACTTCCCAACATATGGCACACATAAAAAATAGTAATGTCTGTATGGCTCCATGTGGTAAATTGAGTCCTTGCCCAGAACCAAGAGAAGTCATACTTTTGCATGCTTGTGACACATTCCTGACATGTGCCACACTATCTGTTCTGTGTAATGCTAACTTTGATAATAGTATATTACCGTCTATCAATGTGCATTATTGCAAGTATTTCTAAGCTTTGGCATATTATATAAAATAATACTTTAAAGTGATTTTATTGTAGTTGTGTACTAGTATCACTATGAGGGAAAAATAATTTTGGTGTATATAACGTAAGTTTGTTCATTAGAGGAAGGGAGCTGCTAATGTGGTATATTGACTATCTTAATTCTAGTGATTTATTTTTTGAATTGTGGGAACATATATACAACATAAATTTTCCTATCTTGACCACTCCCGGGCATACCATTCAGTAGAATTTATCATAATTCACAATATTGTGTTACCCTCACCACCACCAATTGCTAAAACTTTCCTCCCATTTCCCCAAACAGAAAATCCTATACACACTGTGCATTAACTCCTTATTCCACCACTGGCAAACTATTCTAATTTTCATCTCTATTAGCTTGCATATCCTGATCTTTTTTTTTTTTTTTTTTTTTTTTGTAGTTACCCTGGAGCTTAAATTTTAACATCCTAAATTTATAACAGTTTTCATTTGCTTTGGTGCAGGTTAGCTTCAATAGTATATGCAAACTATGTTTCTTATACCCTTCTGTCCCCCCATGTATATGTAGTTCACAAATCATGTGTTTGTATAAGCCCCAAACCACTCACTGATTTACCTTTACATTATATGCATTTGCTTTTTAGATTCTATAGGAAGTAAAAAGTGGAAATATAAATCAAAAGTAAAATATTATTATTTATATTTACCCACGTTGTTGCTCCCACCAGAGATCGTTATTTCTTCATGCTGCTTCGATCTGTTGACTGTTGTCCTTTCCTTTCAACCTGCAGAACTCTTTAGCATCCCCTGTAGGCAGTCCAGTTCAACATTTTGTTAATCTGGTAATGTCTTTACTCCACATTCATTTGTGAAAGACAGTTTTGTTGGATGCACGATTCTTGGTTGGCAGTTTTTTGCTTTGAGCACTTTATATATGCCATCCCCACTATCTTCTTCCCTCTGTGGTTTCTGATGATAAATTGGTACTTAATCCTGTTGAGACTCCCTTGTATGTTATGCCTTGTTTCTCTCTTGCAGCTTTCAGAATTTTATCTTTGATATTGACAGCTTGATTAGAAGTATGGCACAGTGTGGGTCCGTTTAGGTTTATCCTGTTTGGAGTTTGTTGAGCATCTTAGATGTGTAACATATTCATGTCTTTGAGAAGTTTTCAGTCATTATTTCTTTGACTATGCTCTGTCCTTTTTGACTCCCATAATGTCTACATCAGTATGTTTAATGGTGTCCCATAGATTTCTCAAGCTTCTGTTCACTTTTCATTTTTCTTCTCCTCAGACTGGAATGATTTCAGTTGTCTTTGTCTTTGTGTTTTCTAATTCTTTTGCCAGTTCCAATTTGCTGTTAACAGAATTTTAGGTTTTTGTTACTTTGGTCTTTAGCTCTGATTCCTTTTCATAATTTTCATCTCTATTGACATTCTCTTTGTGTTCATCTCTTATTTTCCTAATTCCCTTTAGTTCTTTGTCCATGATTTCCTTTAACTCTTTAAGCATATTTAGAACTCTATAAAAAGTCTTTGTCTGATGTGTCCCAGGTATGGTTCTCTTCATTGACTATTTCTAATGCTTTAATCTTCTCCTCTTTCTTTGTATGTTTTGTAATCTTTTGTTGAAACTAGACATTTTATATTTTAAGGTGTTTTTCACTAGAATTTAGACTCTAAGATTTCTGTTCTTTAAGCTTTTGTATCCAGTTAGTGGTGTTTTGACAGCGCTTTCCTTGACTGCTAAAAACTAACAAAAACAAGAAGAATAAAAAGAAAAAAGGCTTTCCCAGTCTCTGTAGATGGAATTAAGGGAATATTCTCCTTTCAGGGCGATTCATATGATGGGTTGTATGAGAATAACACGGGACCAAAACCTAGGCGCCTCCCTGATTTTTCCATGCTTATGTTTTGTCTTAGGAATGCCTGTGATCCTAGGAATTTCCTCTACTTCCACCCTACCCCCCACTCCCATTTACAGGGATATGAGTATGCTCTCCTCTTTAAGAAACAGTTTCTTCACAGCGCAGGGGCACTGTGCTGTAGATCCTATAGCCAGCAGTCCCTTCCACCAGGGATCCACTTGACGCTCTCCCACAGCATTCTGTAGGAGAGCTCTGAGCTGCCTTACACATGCAGGGCAAGTTTTGAGAAGGGGAGTCCCACAGAATACCACCAGACAGCTTGTACCAGGTATACAAGTTTACCAGTTTGTGCCTGAGGGTCACTCTGCTCCCTCTGAAACACGTCTTCACTGGGAGGGCTGTTGAGTCCTGAGCGGGTGCAGCATCAGGGAGGTGCTAGTCAGGGGCCCAGGAGATCCTGCCACCTTTTAAGTAGACTTTTTATTGATTGGTTTGCATTAGCTATTTTCTGGAGCTTTGAGAATGATATTTCTATCAGTTCTTGCTGGTTGTTCCAAGCTTCTGTGGAGGAATGGAGCCCTGAAGCGAATCACTCCACCATCTTGATTGGGGTCCTAGTGATATTTTGAAGGGGAAAGATTTGCCACACCTCTTAAAAGTTCTTGTTGATTTTATTTTTTTAAAGGAGGTACCAGGGATTGAACCCAGGACCTCATACATGGAAGCAGGTACTTAATTCCTTGAACTACATCCTCTCCCTTCTTGATTTTTGACCCTCAAATATGTACACTCTTATTTGAGTTTTTTATATAAATGGCCTGAGTTTGGTATAGAAAGTCTTTAGCAGTCTTATATATATTGGGAGATGTTCATTTCCACTGTTCTCAATTCCTAAGTGAAAAAAAGATTGATAAACAATACACAAAGGTATGGCTTAAGAATGAAACAAAAATATAATATCTTGTACCTTGTTTTCTACCCTTATAGCATGAGTTATTTATGAAAATGAATTTTGCTTTATTGGCTGTGTATGAGTGATTTTACATTACCCTTTTTAAAACAAGTCTTTGTTTTAAAATTGAAATTCTCAAAATTTATAGATGGAAAATACAGTTTATCATGTAAATTTATGATTATAACTCAGGAGCTCCAGCGGAGATGTAATACTTTAATTACCTTAATTGAAAGAGAAAACATGGAACTGGAAGAAAAGGAGAAGGCAGAGAAAAAGAAACGGGGACCAAAACCTTCAGTAAGTAGTCATGAATATTTAAGTATTTTCTTTTTTTTTTTTTTTTTAAGGATTTGAACATTACTTGGCTGTCTTCTCTGTGTGTGTTTTGTGGGCTTTTTTTTTTTTTAATGTTTGCAATAACAGTTTAATTTTTTTTAAAGATTTATTTATTTATTTTATTTCCCCACTCCCCCCCAGTTATCTGTTCTCTGAGTCTGTTTTGCTGCATGTTCTTCTGTCAGCGGCACAGGAATCTGTGTTTCTTTTTGTTGCATCATCTTGTTGTGTCAGCTCTCCGTGTGTGTGGTGCCATTCCTTGGCAGGCTGAACTTTTTTTTGCGTTGGGCGGCTCTCCTTATGGGGCGCACTCCTTGCGCGTGGGGCTCCCCTGTGCAGGGACACCCCTGTGTGGCACGGCACTCCTTGTGCACGCCAGCACTGCACATGGGCCAGCTCCACATGGGTCAAGGAGGTTCAAACTGTGGACCTCCCATGTGGTAGACGGACGCCCTAACCACTGGGCCAAGTCTGCTTCCCAGTGGGCTTTTTCTTTTACAAATAATATAGCTGTGGATCACTTAAAAATTTAATTTTGATTGCATCCCATGGAGAATGTTACATGTTATGATGGCAGTTGATAAATATGGGGATTTGTGAAAATCTGGGATGGTATGTCCTGTGAATGCCAGGAGCCTACACTTCTAATTAGGACAACAAGTTATAATTTTAGAATATCTTAAAAAATATTAGGAAAGCAGAGGCTTTACAAACCTGTAGTATTAACTTCTAAGTTTTGATTTATTGTCCAAGAGTTATCTTAGCAATGTGAAAGCAAAATTTTTAAGGCAAAGAAGTCATATATTTAATAATAGTTAATTTATAGGTTCATGAGTAAAAGAGCCTATCTGGTACTTATGTAATTTTCTCCTTCTTCAGCTCAAAAAATATTTATTACTATTATATTTTGATAATGGGCATGTTATATACATTTATTTTGATAAATTCAATTACTGCTAATATTGAATTCTTCATTTCTTATTAATTTCAGTGTTAGCATTAAAATGTTTTTATTGCATAAGTAAAATAAATAGGATTATTTGGAGATGTGATAGTCAGCTTTGAAGGATATATTCTGGGCATGAAAAACTAGTATTTCTGGTTTTGTTACATACCATTTACCAAAGTGCTACAATGTGTTTGCCAATATATTTCATGTGTTTATATTAGCCTTGTGATCAAAAGTAATCCTCTTGTTATGAAAAGTAATCTTTTGTGTGTTTTTAGACACAGAAACGTAAAATGGATGGAGCACCTGATGGCCGAGGAAGAAAAAAGAAGCTGAAACTATGAATACATATTTGTTTCATAATCACTAAATTTAAACTAGTAGTTCTTTAATTTACGGGTCTTCATAAGATGTACTGTACAATGCTCAACTGTTATGTCATTAAAAGACATCAGGTTCATCTGTTTACTAAGATAGAAACATAGTATGTAGTTTCACTTTTTTAAATGCAACAGCTGTGCTGAAATTTTTTTTATCATTAACACTTGAAGTAATAAAATAGGCATTCATTTATTAATAAATGCTTCATTTGATTTATTTTTCTATTATGGTTCGATTTGTCAAGATTGTGGCTTTTTGTTTATCAGCTTTAGTTTCTACACTCCTAAGACTTAAAAACAAGCAAACAAGTAAAAAAGAAAATTGCAAATAACATTTGTCCCTTTAGTGTCCTATTTAGTTGTGTAATTCTTTTAATTCATTTTGCCTTCGTAAAAATTTGGGTATTTTCTTTGTAGTATCTGAGTCTCATCTGGGAAGATTATGTAAATTGCATTTTCCTTGCTTATTTTGTGGATAGAATGGGAAAAATAATCAAGACCAATTATTATTAAATTCTATGCATATTTCTCTTATGCTGTTTCTGTAGTTGATTTTGAGCTGAATATTGGAAAGATGGCCTTTTAGTTGTATAGCCAAAGATACTTAGTATTTCCTGGTTCCTTGCGGTGTTACTGTACCATTTTGTAAAGGAATATTATTTTTAACTGTTGGATAAATATTTTGACAAATGATCTTCTGAAGCAGCCACAATTTAGAAAGATAATGTCAGAACTGAGGTTGAATTTTTTTTATGGCCCAACGAAAATAAGGTGTGAATTTGTCTTGCTATTAAATTGAAATTGGTAGGAAAATGTATGTTCTTCCAGTTTGTGTTGGCAGGTTTTAGAGTAATTGAAAATTTTATTATATTTTAAAGTAATTCCTAAAATGTGAACAGCAAGACTGACTGTAATTCCACCTTTTGTTTTGTATGCATAGAATTGATAGACTGGAGACCCTGAAGCAGGAATACCCAAATTATAGTGTCAGGATTTTAGCTGTACCAGAGGCCTTTGTGTGCTTGCTACACATAATTTGTATAAAGTTTTATATGTGCAAGTTGGGTACATAAAATAGTTCTCCATTTTTCTAAGGGAATGCAATAAATGTAGCATCGTGAATAAATATAACTTTTATAATCTTTAAAGTGGTCTTTTCTTTCCATTTAAAATTTTTTCTTCTCTCATTTGATTTTTATTTACTTTTTTCCTTAGGACATTATCTCTTTCTCGTAATTAATGAGATTTCTTCCCCTCAAATTTCTGTCAGTTTTCATTTGCTGTCATAATTGAGAATTTTTTCTTTTCTATATGGAATTGCTAATACTTTGCCTGCTTAATTTTCTGAAATGTATTGCTGGGGTCACCTTCAAGCAACATGCAGAGTTGATATGGCACATATAGAGTAAATTGAATTTATTCTGTGGTCCTACCAAACAGATTTCTATACAACTTGAACTCTTAAAATAACAATCAAATCTAATGTATTCAACATTTGAGGAAAGGTTAACTCTTTGATGAAAAGAGGGATAATTCTCGAAAGTTGTGCCCTCCTTTTTGGAAGAAATGATTTGAAAAATATAAGGCTGAAGAAAACTATGAAGGCCACAGAGGAAGTTATTTTTTGAGAAGAGAAACAGCTTGATAATCTGTGGGGAATAGTGGTTATAGGGGGCAGGATTAGAGAGTGGAAATACAAAAATGAATCTTCTAGTGCCAGCCCTTGAGAACTTGGAGACTCAAATATTGGAAATATAATCTAAAGGGAACACACTGAAAAAAACTATGAAAGATAATACCCAAATTTAGCATGTAATCTAGCTAATGCATGAGACATTGCTTTTTCTACTAGTAAATTAGGATGTCTCTATTGTGTCTTTAGCATGAAATAAAACCAAGTGTTTTACTGCTAATAAGGGGGAAATGATACTAACTCCAAACCAACTATTTTAAAAGAGAAATCAGTGGTGGTGAAGATAGACTCAGCATCACAACAATGTATTATAATCCACGATATTTAGTATTCCATTTACTAATTAATTAATTGAAGTAATATGTTTAAGGCTCTCACTATATAATTTGTTGGGAAGATTACATATAACAGTATATGCAGGTGAAAATAAAATGTCATTACTTTCAATTACAATATTACTTTAAATACTAATGTTAAACCCTAGAAAAAAAAGATAATGGAAAAGTTTCCTAAAGCAAACTTTTTTTAATTTAGGGCATTTCAAATTCAAATGATAGACTTAGTAGGCCGACTTTTATAGCAGTGTTTACTTGCTTATACTCTATGCTGTGTTAAATTTTTATTCTGTTGGGAAATCTAAACTACAGAGGCTATTAGTGTAGTTGTGTTTATGGGCCTCTAGTTGCTCCTTATAGTATAGTCACAGTATCTCGTGAAGTGTGATAGTTGGGTAATAGATAGCAAAAAAGTAATAATGGCTAATATATATCGTCAGTATTTAGGGTTTTTACCAACTAACCAATTTGTTGGTAGGTTTCAAGTAATTTTTCTCAAGTGGGATTTTACTTTATAGTATTACTTGATTCCATGCTTATTGGTAGTATTTTTAAAAATTGTATGTCAAAAATTGAAAAAAATCTGCACGTGCTTAGTATTAAGGTACTACCTACCTTAGGGACGGTTCAGGTGTAATAACGTTTTGAGGAACATTTATAATTAATTTCTGAGATGCCTACAGCCTTTAATACTGATAAGTATTTCTTTGGTGGAATTAATTCGTTGGGTGGTCTCAAATTGTAGAAGTTAAAAAGCGTGAAGGGATTGATTAGAACATGGTTGTCATGAATCCTATGGCCAGTTTAAAGGAAGGAGTAGCTACTTTTTAAAAATAATAAAGGTGCAATTTCTATTTCAGTAGATACAGACCCAAGCTAGTACGGACCCACTCTCAATCGAATCACTCTCTGAAGTTGGGTACTGAGCATTGGGTGTGATTTGACAATAGAAGCAGTTAATGTATTGTTTTCCTGTTCTCACCATGTACACTTCTTCCTGAAACCACCTTCATTTTTGCTTATGTCTCAGACATCACTTAGCACTACAAGTTTCACTGGAAGTATCCTGATTCTAATGTATTTTGAAAATTGAGATCACAGTTATACTCTCTGGGCTTACAGCATTGTGCTCTAAAGCCTTCACTTGGGAGCTTCGTTGAAATGTAGAATCTTAGGTCTCAAGCCAGATACTGAATCAGAATCTGCATTTTAATGAGAGTCCCAAGTTTGAAAAGCTCTGCTTTATATCCTATTTTACCAACATGAAATAACATCATTAGAGCAGTATGTTACAAACTTTAAAAATTTAGTTGTAGAAAATCATCAGTATTTCAGGGGAAATGCTTTTATCTTAAATTTCAGATAGTTTTGCCTAGGGATTGCTCTGATGAGTTTTTTTTTTTGTTTTGTTTTTTTTAATACTAGCATTAAATCACTACATTCCAGGTCTATTAGGGAGGTGCTACCCAAGTGGATTCTAGGACCAGCACCTGAGAGATTATTAAAAATAGCGATCCCACTCTGATTGATTGAATCAGAATCTCTTTGAGAAGCCTAGCAATTTATGTTTTAACAAGCTTTCCATGTAATTCTTAAGGCATACTGAAGTTTGAGAAGCACTGTGTTAGTACATGTCAATATACTTACTGGTTATTGTTTTCTTTAAATGGAGTAAATGTTACAGAGCTTTTGATCATGAGTTGCTTTTTTTTTTTTTTTACCGTCACAGTTATCCATCAAAGTTATGAGATTATAAAAGACAAATGAAGAGCACATGGGTAATTAAATGAGTAATGCCTGAGCAACAACGTATTTTTGTATGAATGCAAGACATTGATAGAATTATATGCCACTTTGCTTATAGATATGATTATGTACAAATGGGTGGTTGAAGAAATAGATTTGACAGAAAATTAGTTTGGTTGACTATTTCATCTCTTTCACAGGAAGAACATTTTAAACAAAACACGTAAAAGTAATTCTGAGCACATCTATTCTGCTGTATATCTCAGTCTTGAAAGGTGGTTAATCTGATTTAAGTCAAGGAGTATACAATGTTAATGCAAATATGGCAGTATCTGTTTCTAGGCATACTCAAGCTCTACTTGACTTTTTAAAGTTTATAAGCCCTTTAAACTTCAGCAGATAGTTAAACTTCTGATAAGTCACTGTTACTGTTGTGGAGTTACTGACTGGTTGCTATTAAAGTTGCTTATAGATGAATTATTTTTTTCATTTGAGGCACAAACCTTATATCTGAGTAGAAAGGAAGTCACTAATATAGTGCAGGTCAGAAGCAAGAGACCAAATGCACCCCCCAAAATGGGCCAGGTGCTGCTTCGAGGATGTATGTATACCTATGATTTTTTTGTCCAATTTGCTGATGTACTTTGGCACCTGGGAACAAGTCTTGACTGAATACAGCTTTTTTTAGAATGGTTCAGAGCAATATGTTGAATAATAGTGCCCCTATTTTTATCAGCATCTATATCTTCAGGTAGACTCAGGAACTCAGGAAGGGCTCTTCTGCATTTCAAGGTATTGCCCCCAGCAAAGGAGAATGTGAAATGATATTCCAGCCTTCTCTTTTCAAATGCTCTGTTTGCATTCTTTCTTTCTCAAAGCCCATGGAACCATCAGATAGGCAGAGCTCCTTTTTGGAGAAGAGGAACATCTGGTAATTGAGACTGAATTCAGCTGCAAGTGGATCACTGACCTAATAGGAGAGAAAGAGAAAGGTATGTAATGAAAACTGCAGAATTCAAAATAGATTTGTGATTTTATGAATCTAAAATTAATAGTAAACAATGCAAATATTGTGCTTTTCATGCATAAAACTGTATGGCTCAAGTTTGCCAAGTATTGAGAAAGTGATCCATCCAAACACCACTGTGGTTTAAAGATGATTATTAATATTGTCATGTTAAATATTCTAAGAATTCCTAGTACAAATTACCATGCTTTACCATGAGAATATGAATATTTCAAAATTTTAAAGAACAGTCTTGCATACCATACATCAGCCCACCACCACCACCTTAGTTGTTGTGACACATTTGTTACAAATGAAAGATCATCGTAATATTACTCTATAGTCCATAGCTTGTATTTTTCCCACAAACCATCCTTTTATTAACACCATGTATTAGTACTGTATATTTGCTGTAGTTCATGAGAGAACTGTACTGTTAACCACAGTCCATCATTCACCACAGGGTTCACTGTGTTATATGGTCCCCTGCCTCGTACAGTCCATCCAAAGTGTATACTCAGTGGTTCTCAGTTTCATCATAGACTTGCCATCATCACTTAGTCCATTTCAGAACATTTTCATTACTCCAAAAGGAAAAAGCCCATACCCCCTTATAGTCCACCTCCACTATGACCCTTAGCATTGGTATAGTACCTTCTTTGCTGAGAATATGACTTCTTGAAGAAAAGACCTTCCAAGAAAACGTATGCTAGTTTTCCCACATCCGGTAGTTGCTGAGTATCTAATAAGGTCAAAGGCACTTTTCTAGTTATTAATGACAATAATAAGAAAATTTGTATGATTGTCAGAAGAGTATTTTAGAAAGCAGTGTGGATCCAGACTTCTTTTAAAGATTTATTTTTTATTTATTTCTCTCCCTTTCCCTGCGCCCCCTCCCCCCCAGTTGTCTGCTCTGCTGTCTGTCCATTCGCTGTGTGTTTTTCTGTGTTCACTTTTATACTTGTCAGTGGCACCCAGAATTTGTGTGTCTTTTTGTTTTGTCATCTTGCTGCATCAGCTCTCTGTGTGTGCAGCGCTATTCCTGGGTAGGCTGCACTTTTTTGCACTGGGCGGCTCTCCTTACAGGGTGCACTCCTTGCACGTGGGGTTCTCCTATGCGGGAGACACCCCTGCGTGGCACAGCACTCCTTGTGTGCATCAGCACTGCGTGTGGGCCAGCTCATCACATGGGTCAGGAGGTCCTGGGTTTGAACCTTGGACCTCCCATGTGGTAGGCAGACACCCTATCTGTTGAGCCAAATCCACTTCCCCAGACTCCTTTGAAAACATGCTTGTCTAGGTGGCAATAAGTGAGCAAGTCATCAAGGCTCCCCCCCGCCCCCCATGAAGTTTATATTAATGTCATAGGGCCAGATGATTAATATATAACACAGTTCTTCAACTTCAACGCTATTGACACTTTGACCAGATAAGTATTTGTTTTAAGAGGATATCCTGTGCACTATAGGGTTTTGGCAGCATCCCTAGCCTTTACACACTAGACACTTGTAATTCCAATCTCCCCCAAACCCCTTTTATGACAACCAATAAGTCTCCAGACATTGCCAAATGTCGCCTGAGGGTAAAATCATCTCTGTTTGAGAACCACTGATACATAACAGTTTTCTGGAAGTGGTAAATGCCATGATGAAAGATCAAGCAGTGTTTAAAAGATTAGACAGTAATGAGGGATAGACAAAGGCCATTGATGCATTCTGAGGAGATTACTCTTTTAAGGAGAAACCTGAGTTGAAGTGGTGTTGTGAGCTCTGTGCACCTAATTGGGTAAAGTTTTCAGGCAAAGAACAGTAAAGGGGGTCAGAGGAGGCTGGAAATTATCCAGGAACAGCAAGCTAGACCTTTATTTTTGGCTAGAAGAAGAGTAAAATAAAGCTGCAGAGACAGGGGCCAGATAGTATAAGATCATGTAGTCTGAGGTAGAAATTAGCTTTTAATTTTGAGTGCTGTGAAACGCAGTTGAAAGGTTCTGAGTAAAGAGTGACATGAATTGTCAGTAATTGCTCAAATCAAATATTTATATAGTCTTCAAAATTAAACTACTCCGTAATAGGTATACAACTAACTATAAATTAGTATTGTTTTTTTTTAAAACATATAACTAAAAGTCTTAAATATTAAAATGCTAATTTAGCACAACTTATAATGGTACATCTGACAAAACAAAGTGCTAGCAGCTATTATAGAGTATAAAATATTGTTTTAGAAACCATTTGACATACTCTCCATGTGTCCTGAATTATATAAATTTAAAGGAATAACCTACCAAAAAGTAATATTTTTAAGTCCGTCTTAAAATATGGTATCTTTCCTTAAGTTATCAATAGGTATTTACCTCATTTACCACAGGTCAAGCTGTTAAGCTGACTACACAAGGCCATATTCTCAGCAAGTTATACAATGCCAAGAATGTATGAAAATTAAGGGGTCATTTTGAGAAATACATATTATCATATTACTATGTCTTGATTGTTGACGATGCCTTTTTTAGGGATGGGAGCATCACCAACAACTAGCTTTAATTGAGAGAAGGAACTCCTTGGCATAGGCTATGTTGAACATTAATTTAATATAGATTGATTATTTAAAATGATCTGCATTTAATTATAAAATCTATTTTTGTCTTCGATATAGTTCTGAGTTCCAAATTTTAAATACATTATAGAATACAATTGTGGTTTTCCAGAAGAATTCTGAAAGGAGAAATACCCCACCACATTTACTTGACTCTACCTTTTTAGTCTAAAAAAGAAGACAATGACAAAAAGAAACTTTTGAAATGTACAGTATTTTAAACCAGATGTTTTGGGGTAGAACATGTGTAAGGTTAGACACTACTAAAATATCATAGGATTAAGAGAGATTTAAACAAAGTGTTGATATGAATTGATAAACCCATACAAAGAGAATGCGGGAAGGCGTATAATAATTGATTAGAAACCCTGAAATACATAGGTATTATAAAAATATATATATACCTTTTATAACTTGATGTAAAGGTCAAAAGTGATGGGATACCTTAGGTGACAAATAATAGCTAAAATATACTCTTGGTGTGGAGCAGTGCAACATGGAATTAACATCACTGTATACATCCCAGAATAGTCTCAGATCTGTTAATGTTTTATTAGAAGAATTAAGCAGACATTTGCAGCATTAACTTCACAGTGGTTATCAGAAAGCACTATGCTATAAGAATCAGAAATAAAGTGAACGGGAAAAAACCCTGAAATGATGTCATATTAATAGTAAATGGAAAAAATAAGGAAATGATTAGTTTATACATGGGTAAATAGGCAAAGCATTGTTTCAGAAGTTGAGTAGCACCTCGCCTTATCTGTCCACATCAAGACTGGCAACATGAGTTTTAGTTCTTTGTTATCACTGGGATCCCTCTTGGCTGGAGAGATCCTTCAGCTCCGATGAGAGATTTTATCTGGGAGGTTATGGAGTCAATCATGTTCCCTACAAAGACTCCTTTAAGTCTTAACCAGGTTGTGTGGATGTGAACTCATTTGTAAATAGGATCTTCAAGGAACCTATCGAGATGAGGCCAAACTGAATCAGGGTGGGCCTTAAACCAGTGCGACAAAATTTATGGTGAAGTAAAGAAATAATCTCTCAATCTATTTTCCCAGTTTTTTTTTTTGGTGAATTCCCAATTTGTCTAATTCATGAGACTAGTTAATAACTTCATTTTATTATTCTTCCCTAATCACAGAAGAACTGAGGCCTGAATATAATATTTGATAATGATAGAAATATCTTTTTCATCCCATACCAAATCCTGTTTAAAATTTAAACTCACTGTGAAATCTGAGATTAAACTCCACTGATGTGAGTGAAGTTGCAGATATCACCAGGGAGGACAGGGAGTTATATGGGAGATTGAAGAAAGGATAGATCATAGACAACAGCAGTGTCTTTCTGCAGCTCAGTCACAATAAGTGCCTTCAATATTCATCAGACACACTGGATGCTATGCCCCTTCCCTTGTTTCAGAAAGCTTAGAGAAGGGGTTCTTAACCAGGGGTCCATGGGTCTGTGGAAAGATTTCAGGGTACGTAAGCTTGAACTGGGAAAAAAAAACTTATTGACATTATTTTCTCTGACCTCTAACAAATCTAGCATTTCCTTCACTTATGAATGTATAGCAGTAAATTACAGTAGTATTTCATATCACATTATAGTTGTGTATCTCAAAAAATCCCTTTTCTCATCCATGATTTGAAAATACAGTAGTTGTTAGACCCGACGCTAGTTGAGTATCATAAAACTATCATTCTGAGAAGGGTTCCGTGGTTTTCACTTGACTGGCAATGGGGTCCATGGAAGAAAAAAGGTTAGAACCCCTGGCCTAGAGAAATCTTAACAAGGAACAAGCATTGCTTGTATGGAATACTAGAATTTCTGTTGTGGCTGATGTTTCAATTTTTGTCAAAGCTTCTGTAATCTCAGGCAGGTTGGTGACTTGTTTGGAAGAGGCAGTGCTGTTGCATAGAAGTAAGCTTACCTGTGTGAGACATTACCAGCTGCCTTGGGGAGCGAACCTCTGTCCTGAGGCTTACCAGCAGATTCCTTTTCTCATTGATGCACATGCTATTTGGGTATAGGGATCCTGAGCAGGGGGAAAAACAAAAATAGAGATGAAACAGGTTTACTATGAAAAGGCAGAGTTCTTACTGGTCCTCCTTTATGAGCAGGCTAGTGATGAGCGACTTTCTGACTCCTTTTTAGATTTTGCTAGGGGCCATTCTGCTCATTCTGATTTTGTAAGGAGTTAACAATTCTTTTTGTCTTTTTTTCCCCCCACTTTGAATTCCCTTTAATGCTAGTACAGAAATCTGTTTGCTTCCTCAGTATGTTTTCCAGTTTTAACAGTTTGTTTTCTCTGGGCACTATTTTTTTTTGTCTATTTCTTGTCCACTCTTTCCCTGGAAGCCTGTTTGAGGAAATGAATAACATATGATTTGCAGGATACTCCGATCATTGGTTTCTAAATGTTGCAAGTACCACCGTGTCTTCTTACTCCTGAGAGTCATTGAAACAAGTTAAGAGGGCTTAACCAATTGGGCTCCTGTCTACTATATAGGAGGTCCAGGGTTTGATGCCCAGGGCCTCCTGGTGAGGGCAGCCTGGCCCATGCGGAATACTGTCCCACACAGTAATACCACCCCGCACACGAGTGCCCTGCTGCATGGGAATGCCCCCCAGTGCAGAAAAGCTGCCTTATGCAGGAGTGCCGGCTGGCGTTGAGAGCTGGAGCAGCAAGGTGATATAACAGGAGACACAGAGGAGAGAAAATAAGGTTAAGAGGGCTCAACCAATTGGGCTCCTGTCCACTATATAGGAGGTCCAGGGTTTGATGCCCAGGGCCTCCTGGTGAGGGCAATCTGGCCCATGTGGAATACTGTCCCACACAGGAATACTGCTCCGCACAGGAGTGCCCTGCTGCATGTGAATGCCACCCAGTGCAGAAAAGCCACCTTATGTAGGAGTGCCGGCTGGCGCTGAGAGCTGGAGCAGCAAGGTGATGCAACAAGAGACACAGAGGAGAGAAAATAAGGAGACCATGGCAAAACAGGGAATTGTAGTGGTGCAAGAGAGTAATAACCTCTCTCCCACTCCGGAAGGTCCCAGGATCAGTTCCTGGAGCTGCCTAATGAGAATACAAGCAGAGAGAGAAGAACATACAACAAATGGACAGAGAACAGACAATGGGGGGAATGGGGAAGGGGGTCAGAAATAAATAATAAAAATAAATCTTAAAAAAATAGGCTGAGCTTGGCCTCGTCATAGCAGGAAGGGGCCCTTTTTAAAATTTAATATTTGCATCCTCATTGTTCCTGGATAATACCAGGACATGGTTCTTGATAAGAGAATGAATGATTTAGGTAAAGCTTTCTCCCCAGTGCTCACCTGGGGTCTAAGACTCCTGCATGCTGTGGACTTCATCTCCAGAGGAAAGCAGTTTCATACAAACAGGTCAGACGCAGCTCAGACTGCAGGTCAAATGCTGCCAACCCATGGTTGTGGTTGGGGCGGGAAGGAGGTAGGAGATGAAGAGGGACGCACACAGAGTAAAATAGGACTGGACCAGGTTTAACACCTGAAACGGTATCAGGATAGAAAGTTCTGGGAAGTGGATTTGGCTCGATTGATAGAGCATCCACCTACCATACGGGAGGTCCAGGGTTCAAACAAGGGCTTCCTGACCTGTGTGGTGAGCTGGCCCATGCACAGTGCTGATGCATGCAAGGAGTGCCATACCACACGGGTGTCCCTCACATAGGGGAGCACCACGTGCAAGGAGTGTGCTCCACAAGGAGAGCTGCCCTATACGAAAAAACACATCCTGTCCAGGAGTGGCGCTGCACACACGGAGAGCTGTCGCAGCAAGATGATGCAACAAAAAGAGACACAGATTCCCGGTGCCACTGAGAAGAATACAAGCAGACACAGAAGAACACACAGCAAATGGACACAGAGCAGACAACGGGGGAGGTGGGGGAAGGAAATTAAAAAAATAATCTTTAAAAAGAAAAAAGGTTAGAAAGTCCCAGTCCTCCTTAGTACTGTTGGAAACAGTTTGTTTTTCTAGGACCAAGAGTTTTAACAAGAGGGAAGCAAATTACCCCTTTGGTTACTTGTAACTTCTTTAGTTCAAATCTTTTGACACATTTTTACTTTTGCCTTTTTCATTGCTTAAATTCCCCATCATGGGCTGATGTTGGCACCCAATGACAGCATGTGTAATCGCAGTTTTCTCTTGTATGGTTAACTGTGCTTGGTTTCCAACTTGCTATAGACCTCAATCCTGGATACTCTAGGAGCAGAATTAATCTCCTTTCCATTTTAGAGACTGTGAAACTAATGAAAAAAATATTAAGAAATTTGATTCCTGATTACATAATAAATCAGTTATGGGGGGATTTCAAAGCTTTTCATATCTGACTGTATGTCTGTTCCCTCTCCTGCCTACAGCTGGCTTACCTGCTTCTTATTTGCCCAAAAGGAAATATGGGGAAGCTTTGGGCTCACGGTTGTGCTCAGGAGTACATCTCAGGTGAGGTTACCTGTTAGATTTTTACATTTGAGCCTATCAGAACACTGTACTACCAACATTAAGTTGCTGTGAAAAAGCTTTTCAAGGAGCATTTTATTTTATTTCATTTATTTATTTTTTTTAAAGATTTATTTATTTATTTAATTCCCCCCCTCCCCCTGTTGTCTGTTCTCTGTGTCTATTTGCTGCTTCTTGTTTCGGCATGGGAAGTGTGGGCGGCTGCACTTTCTTTCGCGCTGGACGGCTCTGCTTACGGGGCGCACTCCTTGCGTGTGGGACTCCCCTACGCGGGGGACACCCCTCCGTGGCACAGCACTCCTTGCTCACATCAGCATTGCGCATGTGCCAGCTCCACACGGGTCAAGGAAGCCTGGGCTTTGAACCGCGGACCTCCCATGTGGTAGACGGATGCCCTAACCACTGGGCCAAGTCCATTTCCCTCAAGGAGCATTTTAAATATAAAAGAGAATAAGAACTTTAAAAATGCTTCAAGAAAAATCATTTGGAATTGCTATCCATGAGATACAGTGAATACTGCACTAGCAATCAGGAGAACAGCTCAGATATTTGCCAAAGTGATGGTGGGAAAATGAATGGGAGTTCACCATTTTAAGCATAATTTAGCCTGTGTGTTTCAATGGAATCAATCTGAGCCTCAGTTTCCTCAGGTTCCATGATTTTTTTTGTAGAACTCTGTGCCTATCTGTTACATGTATATGCATGTCATCAAATCACAGACACTTCAATATATGCTTCCTTTTGGGGGTGGAATGTAGGAGTCAGATGATACAAGTTCAAGTCTTAGTTCTGCCCCTTGTTACCTGTATGACTGTGTCCTTTATTTGGGGGAGTTAATAAATACTTCACATGAGGCTAATTAGGATTAATTGGTAAAATGATAAGAAAGCATTTTGAAACTCTGATAATGATGGTGATGTCTCAAGCTCCATTTGGAAGTTTTGTTCTGGAGTGGCTTCTCTCAACAGGTTAATCTGGGTATCTCCTACACTTAGGACTGCTTCAAGTCTTTAATGGGTTTTTCTGTCCTCGGTTACAGAGTCTGGATTGTGCTCTGCTCTGAATCTTCCCCTCCTGCCTTTCCCAGCAGTTCTCCTCTCAGAAGCATAATGGCCATCAGTGCCAATGGAGCCACCACAGTCAGCCAGCAGTTTGGACATGTTACAGTAACTGCTGAATTCCCAGAGGCAGGCTTTACAGGTTGAGGTTCTGGTAAAAGTGGAGAGTGTGAGGTGATCTTAGGGAGACACTGTATGGGGCGGGGGTGGGGTGGGGTGGTGGAAGGCAGCAAATCCAGGGTGCTTGGTGTGTGTGGTGGTGAAGCCATGCTTGGTGTGGAGTGCACTGTTGCCCAGGAGAATGGAGCACTTATGCTTGGCCACACAGGTGCCTTCAGGGCTGAGAGTGAGCTCAAAGGTAGCTAGAGGCTGCGTGGAACACAGGGAGGCAACCTGATTAGGGCAGAAGCTGGGATGGGGGTACCTGGGTCCTACTTGTATCTCCAGCTTTTCCAGTGGCTGAGGGATGGCCCTGGGATTCCTCTCTCCCTCCCAGTGGACAAATGCCTCTGGTTTTATGGTAGCACTTACCATCTGTGTGAGATATCCTCACAGTTATTTTGATCAAATTGGAGTAATTAGGACCACCAGGCCCTGTATATCGAATCTTGGCTGAGAAAGGTGCAGCTCCCACTGTGCCAAGCAGACAAGGCTGGCAGAGACCTGGGAAAACACTTGCTAATCAAAACCTAAAGTTGTGGTTGTTCCTAAGAATAAGAAAAGGAAAAATAGCTGGTTTGTTGAACATCTGATAAGTGCCAAGAATTATACATATATCATCACATGTATTCCCCAACAATCCTACAAAGGATGTATCCCCATTTTACAGATAAGGAAGCTGAGTCAATGACATAATTATTTTGTTATTAATTTTTATATTGCAAGGGAAAAACCTTTGAATAAATTTATGAGTAGTAATAATTTCATAATTTATTTATCTTAAAACTTTCCTTGGGCCAAAATGGTCTGATTACTATTGCTTCAAACATATGCAAACGTGGGGCATTTCCTCCAGTGAATGTGCTCAGCTGGCCCTCTGGGGTTTCTCCCAGTCCTCAGAAGATACAATTGTGGCCATAGAAAATCATGCACACACATGTTTCCTGAAATTATTATATTTGTTGACTACTGTATAAATTAAAAAACACAACAAATACGTACTTATTCAGAATGGCTTGGGAAGAGGAAGGGGGTGGGAGCTAAAGTACACTACAGTGGTCAGCCAGCTGGGGATTGGGGGAGGGGGCCCGGGTTCAGTGAAAGAATGTTCATTAGGGCTAAAAATCATTATGGAGGGTTTGCATTGATATGAAGTCCCTGTGGTTTATGCACCTTCCTCCTTATCCTGAGCCCCAACCTACCCTGTACACATAATATCTCATGAATGAGGTGTTCTTTCTTATCCAGGTAGCTCTCTGTCTTACAAACGGACCCTAGGCACACATTCTATTGCCTGGGAGTGTCTCCACCTTGCAGTTAACCTTCCTTTTAAGGGTCCCAGAGCTCTGAGTTTCAAGGTGCCTCCTCAGTTATTACATTCCTTGTGGCATTATATCTGAGTTAAATAATTCAATTAAAAATACATACCTCTACAGTCTATATAAAATGTAATGGTGACATTCATTAGAAATATATTGATATAGTAAGAGCAATACTGATAATTTTTAAAACTTTAAATATTTTAATACTTATAGATCTTACAGTTCTTGGGGGCATCATGACATTTGGTTTTTAATACTGTACAACATGATACTGAGGCAGAGTGAATTGGAAAGACTTAAAGTTTAGAATAAGGCTGATGAGGAGCGGGTATAGTTCAATGGTTGATTGCTTGCTTCCCATGTACAAGTTCCTGAGTTTAAATCCTAGTACCTCCTTAAAAAAACAAAACAAACAAAACAAAAATCATTACTAGTTTTTAAAAAAAAAGAAGAATCAGACTGAGTTGCAATCTTGGCTCTTCTAATGACCCTTGGCAAATTATCTAATCTCCTGGAACCTTGCTTTCATTATCTGTAAAACAGTTCTTTTACTGGAAGATAATAACACATACCAGACAAGAACATTGTGAAAATTTAATGCAAAAATACATGTAAAGCACTTAGCTCCTGGCTGATGGAAAATTCAAAACAAATGATAACTTACATGGTATTGTTAATGTGGATAGAAGACCTAGACTTTGAAATTTACAAAACTTATAACATTCTTGAAATTTTTAAAAATTCATTTATCTTTCAATAAAATGCAAAATATATATAAAAATATGTATATGAAAAAAATCCATTTAGCTAAATTTGTTTTGATGTACTCAAATTAATTTCATATAAATGAGAAGTCATAGTATTACTTCAGTGGTGAAAAATGAATTTGACATGACCCCAGTTCCATTGATTTCGAGAAGTTCTAATTTTGTCTTTTCATTATGGAGCCCTTGGGCCAAGAGATTTACTTTTGGGATGCCACCACTCACCATCCTCTGTTTACAATGACAATTAGACTCATAGTCTCAAGCCCCACATCACCACTGGTACTGACAGTTTGAGCTGCACACTGGACCCTTGACTCAGCTGGGAAATAGATGGAGTCTAGTGCGATTGTGAAGTGAAGTGGTAGGGTCAGTGAAGAAAGTATTGAGGTTCACTTCCTGCACAGGCTTGGTGACCCCATCACTGCAGCCGGGGGCACCCACCAGCCAGTGGTATAGAGTCAGGGAGTTGTTAGTAGTACTCTCAGCTGAGCAGATTGTGCCTGTCTTCTCATAATGGGAAGGTTTAGGGCTACAGAACTAGTATGAGACAAAAAGTAGGAGAAAAAGTTGTGTTCCTTCAGTGTATATCTGTGTGTATCATACTTTTCTACTGATGGTAGCTCTGAATGAAAAAAGAAAGAATGTGTAACTCAAGAGATCCAGGCAAGAAACAGAAGTGGGAAGATAGTTTTGAAATTTGTTTCTTGTCTTCATCAGGCAAACTTCCTATTTTGGTCTGCACTATATTTGTTTTCATTAAAATGTTTTAAATGGCAGGCATTAAAGGACGAACATTGTATGATCTCACTTAAATGAAGTAAGTATAACAAGTAAATTCATAGAGTCAAAAACTAAAATATGGGTTACCAGGGGCTAGGGTGGGGGTAGGGAATGGGGAGTTAAAGCTTAATTGGTATAGAGTTTCTGTTTGGGATGATGGAAAAGTTTGGTAATAAATGGTGGTGATGGTAGCACATTATAAATATATAATTAACACCACTGAATTATATATTTGAATGTGCTTAAAAGGGGAAATTTTAGGTTGTATGTGTGTTACCAGAATAAAAATTAAAAAAACAAACCCATCGAACTGGGTACAACACAAAGAGTGAACCCTAATGTAAACTATGGATTATAATTAATAGTATTATTATAGTAATATTTTTTTTATTAACTTTAACAAAGATACCACTCTAATGCAAAATCTTAATGAAAGGGAAAACTGTATATGTGTGTGTAGAAATTCTGTATTTTTCTGTAAATCTGCTTCTCTAATTAAGGATGTTTCAAATACTTACCACTGGCACTTAAGGAAGATGTATCACATTTCATATGGTTTAGTCTGGTACATCCCCTGATACACAGTCACATACCTTTTGTGACATACCCCTACTCCATCTTGAGAAGAAACAAACTGACATATTGAAACAGGGATTATAGAGAAATAAGAGTACCCTAGAATAGGAGACTTAGTATTTATTAGTCAAAAGGGTATGTGACTTCTGAGGGCTGATATGAGAGGTTGAGCAAATCACTGAAAATTGGTCCTACTATCACATACACAAGCAGGAACAAGGGGGAGGACTTGCACAGCGTTTGGTGGTAGATGTGTCCTCATACATGAGAAGAGACATCCACTTTGGGCACAGCTGGAAAGGTGACATCTCTGACACTATCCTTTTCTTCAATGTATGCAGTGGCCTTGGCCATCTGAAACAGAGGCATACAAATGTCATTTCAGAAACAGCAAATGGGTAATATGTGGTGCCTCTGTTTTGTCACAGTTTTCATCACATCACATCAGTGTTTTGCTCTGGGATATTTTCTGACAATGCCAAAATGATTGTACCAAAGAACCCATAGTCCTTACTTTGTTGAATTAATTTCTCCTTTTGTCCTTCAGATTCAGATTTAGAACTCCTACCTGGTCATGATGATAACTGAGATTCCTCATAATCAGAGGGCTGTGAGACTTGCAGAGGTTGTCTGTATAGTTCACTTCTCAGCTGGTAATTCTGTTTCTTTACCTTCTGTAGATCTATTGCCTCCATTTCTCTCGTGCCTGGGAGACTGACCCCAGTGGACCACACCTCCAGACACCCTTGCTCTCTGGCTTCCAGTTGGGTCTGGCCAGTGGGAGGTATACAGGCAGGAGAACAGCATATGGGAGGAGAGAGCTCAGGATATTGATTCTCCCTGTTACTCTGCACTACAGCTTCTGTTGGGTGGCCCTCTCTCTGTAGGGTTCCAGCTGTCTTTCTTTCCAGGTTCTGGTCACACTGCTCTGTCCTTGCTTCTCCAGCCTCGTGGTGGTAATGGCTTCTCCTTGTCACTAGTACTGGTGCTGCAGTGCCTCTTCTTGGTTCCCTTAACCCTGCCCACATCTCTGCAGTACTCTCTTCATTGAGTACTCTTTAGATAATGCTTTTGAGTGTGCTTTCTCTTGCTGGGACTGTGGCCTATAGGCATTGCTTTAGGAAGAATGGCAAACCAAGTCATAAAGCTGGAGGGATTAATTTTATTTGTTCATTTAGTTAAAAAAAGTTAACACTTCCTATGTGACAGGTGTGGTGTTAGGTGCTGGATATAAAAGAGTAACATGAAATAGTCTCATCCTCTCTTTTACTAAAGATGCTTTAAGAATTTCCACAATCCTCCGCAAGTCTTCTATCTGGTTCCTCAGTAATATTCATAGAGGGGAAATAAGGCATAATGTGGAACACTTAAATCCTATTTTCTTACAGAGCAGTATACTTTCAGTTTGCTCCAACACAGTTCATTTTTTACATCAATAAAATATTCTTTTCATGTATTTTAACATTTACAGAACAAGTAGATCACATAGCAGTTAAGAATAATGAGTAAATAGTAAACTACTGAATCTTTAGAAGCATGGGTTAAGAGTAGTTCTGGTTAATAAAATTTTTGATTAATAGAGAATTACTATATCAATCACCAATTTTTAAGGAAATAGATCATAATAAAATATTTTTACCAAAAGCTATACTGGACATTTCCTTTGGTTATATACTTTTGAACTCAAATTCCTAGTGTAACATTACAAATGTAGTTTCTGCAAACTAGGGGATTCTCAGTCCCATGGTTTTTCCACCAATGGAACACTTAATGATGGAGGATTCATACAATACTCTCAGAAGTTAATGTCTGCTGAACATGCATAGTTATCACATAATCACGAAAGTTAAAAGGTTATCTGCAAAACAATTCTTCAAAAGCTTACTGTGTAACCCAACAATTCATCTTTTGGGTAGCTATCCAAGATAAATGAAAACCTGTGTCCACGTAAAAACTTGTATATGAATATTCCTATTAGCATTATTCATGGTAATTAAAAAATAAAAACCTAAATGCTCATCAGCTGATGAATGGATAAATGTAGTATGTTATATCCATACAATGGACTATTACTCTGTCATGAAAAGGAACAAAGTTCTATACATGCTGCAGCATGGTTGACCCTTGAAAACTTTATGCCATGTGAAAGAAGTTGGTCACAAAAGACCATGTTTTTGATGATTCCATTTTTAGGACATTACCAGAATAGGTAAATCCATAGAGACAGAAAGCAGATTAGGCAGGTTAGCAGATTTGTGGCTGCCTAAAACTGAGGGTAGAAGGTGGGTGAAATGGATAGTAGATGCTAATAGGTAGGGGATTACATTATGGGGTGATAAAAATGTTATAAAATTGTGATGATAGTGGCAAAACTCTGGATATACCAAAAACCATTGAACTGCACACTTTAAATGGGTGAATTTTGATATGTGGCTTATTTCTCAGTAAAGCTGTTATAAAATATAAAATAAAATAGATATTCTGCCAGTAATTACAATCACCTGGATCTCAGCCACAATATTTTCATCCGGTTTTAAGTGAACTGTCAGAGCTTCTCTCATTTCCCTCACTCCAGCATACAAAACTTCAGCAAAGTGTTCAGTTTCTCCTTCCAGAAATGTAAATTCTGAAAGACAAAAAGGGGGGAAAGACATAAAGACATGACTTGTCAATGGGAATACATTTGAAACACTCAGTGTTCTTTGATTTAGAGGTATCTCACTTCTGGTTTGGGGGAAAAAGTTGCAGTTTTCACAAGTGGAAATTGGGAGTTTAGCTCAGATCCTTGGTTTACTTGGGCTGATAGTCTATAAATGTGATATTAAGGGAGATCTTATGAGGTTTTAGTTGATGCAGAAGGTTTAAGAAGAACTCTCAGGAGTCAAGAGTTTTGTTGAATTTGTAATATGCCTTCATTTCCACTAATTTATCTAAATCTGAAAAAGAATTTGTTTCAGTGTGTTTTAAAATGGATTTCTTTATTTTGCTCCAAATGTTTTTGTTTCTTTGCATTTGTAAAACAAATTCTCTTTCACTCTTTTCACACCTTTAATTTTTTTAGCACTTTTAAATGGTTTCTTATTTATTTATTTTATTTCTCTCCCCCCCCCCCCCCCCCCAGTTATCTGCTCTCTGTGTCCATTCGCTGCGTGTTCTTCTTGACCGCTTCTATCCTTATCAGTGGCACCGGGAATCTGTGTTTCTTTTTGTTGCGTCATCTTGTGTCAGCTCTCCATGTATGCGGCGCCATTCCTGGGCAGGCTGCACTTTCTTTTGCGCTGGGCAGCTCTCCTTACAGGGCGCAGTCCTTGTGCATGGGGCTCCCTACGTGGGAGATACCCCTGTGTGGCAAGGCACTCCTTGCACGCATCAGCACTGCACATGGGCCAGCTCCACACGGGTCAAGGAGGCCTGGGGTTTGAACCATGGACCTCCCATGTGGTAGACGGATGCCCTATCCATTGGGCCAAGTATGCTTCCTGGTTTATTTCTTAATTAGCCTATCAGCCTCCAAGACTTGATATTTCCTTCATCATTTTTCACCTCCATCCTTTCTTTCCATTCCTACTGCCATCAATACTTCGAGTATATTTTTTAATTGCTAGGCAGTTGTTCTAATTTACTAACTAAAACTTATTGTCCACATCTGTCTTGTATACCCCAGATTAAATGCTAATATTTTCATTATCTCCAAAATTTCTAGTGGACCATGATTTCTCTGAATGCGTTTGGGTGAGTTACTTAATCTATTTGTACCTCTCTTTTCCTATCTTAAAACTAGAGGTGATAATCATGCATACCTCATAAGGTTGTTATGAAGATTGGATGAGTTAATACATGCAGAACTCTTAGGGGTGAATACTAATTAGCAATTATGATCACTGTAGCAATTATTAATAGTATAATATTAATTCAAGGCACTCCTTAAGTTTGGGCTACTCTTCCTTCTCTCGCTACCTCACAGTCTCCCCAGCAGTCTTCTCAGTGCACCCTGTTTTCTCCTTGCACAGCCTCCTGACCCTTCCCTTGTGTTTCTAGACCAGCATCATGCAGTAGAAATATAATGAGAGCCTCTGATGTGAATAGAATTTTTTTAGTAATCACATTAAAATAGTAAACAGATGAAATTAATTCAAATATGTTATATTTAACCAAATATAGACAAAATTTATTTAAAAAGTAATCAATATAAAAATTATCAATGAGCTGTTTTATATCCTTTTTATTCCCCCATACTAAATCTTCAAAATCTGGTATATATTTTACACTTACCTACACAGTTTTATTGAGTGAGCTGTATATGAAGTGCTCAATAGCCATAAGTTGCTAATGGCTACCAAATTAGTGCAGGTCTAGGCTTTTCCCTGTCTTTTTTTTCCTTCTTTAAAGATTTATTTTATTTATTTATTTATTTATTTATTTATTTATTTATTTATTTATCTCTCCCCTACCCCCCCCAATTGTCTCTTCTCTGTCTATTTGCTGTGTCTTCTTTGTCCGCTTCTGTTGTTGTCAGTGACACGGGAATCTGTTTCTTTTTGTTGCGTTATCTTGTTGTGTCAGCTCTCCGTGTGTGCGGTACCATTCCTGGGCAGGCTGCACTTTCTTTCGTGCTGGGCGGCTCTCCTTTCAGGGCACACTCCTTGCGCGTGGGGCTCCCCTACTCGGGGGACACCCCTGTGTGGCACGGCACTCCTTGTGCACATCAGCACTGTGCATGGGCCAGCTTCACATGGGTCAAGGAGGCCCGGGGTTTGAACCATGGACCTCCCATGTGGTAGATGGATGTCCTAACCACTGGGCCAAGCCCGCCACCTGTAAGTCTTAATAGACATCTGAAGCAATCTGGGCAGAATCTATGATAAGGGTTGGCAGTGGAAAGGGGTAATGGAGGTACAGCAGTGTGAGTGGGGTTGACAGTGCTGCAGTGTGTGAGCGGGGTTGGGCTCTCCATGGAGATGGGGAAGGCCTGGAGGAAGGAACAAGTGAATTCTGGGAGGCTGAGGAGTGTGGTTGAGAATACAATTGTGGTAGTATTCTTTTGCTATCCATGGCAGGGAGGGTCACTGGTGTAGGGGTTCAGTGATGAAGCAGTGTGTTGGGAAGGTTATACATAGGAATGCCTCTAAGGAATGTGACTGTGTTCATGTGGTCATAGGGTGTTACCTCAGCAGGTGGAGAGCCATACAATAACCAACAAAATATTAAACCCACATCCTGGGGAGTCCTGCTATGCTCTGAAATTACATACATAGGCAGTGCCTAATAAAAGGAAAACAGACCAATATGCCAAGACTTCGATATTAATTCTTATACATATGAACCTTAATCTTCTAAAACTGAAACTTAGCCTAATAATAATAATTGCCTAAGAGTTACGTCCTGGAAACCTCATTGTTACTCAAATGTGGCCTCTCTCTAAGCCAAACTCAGTATATAAACTCATTACTTTGCCCCGCATGGAGCATGATTCCAGGAATGAGCACCAACCAACATGTATTTAGAAAAGGACCTTGCCCAAAAGAGGGGACATTAAATACAAAAGAGTTTTTATGGCTAAGATATTTCAAAATGAGGCAGGAGAGCGTTTCAGAGGTTATGCTCATGCATGTCTCAGGCAGAACTCACTAATTGCTAGAGTAAATGAAACCCAAACAGGGATACTCCCAAGGGCTCTAGAGATGTCTGGACACTATAGGCAAGGCACACAACCCCATGAGATCAGCACCCCATTAGTGGGCCTTCCCTCAGAATCTATCTCCCCAGTGTAACTGAGTTATACTCACTTATAATTTCCCTACACATGATTATTCTACCCTTTTTATTTGAACCTTTCAATTAGCACTATATTCATTAAATATATGTCCCAAAGACTTAAATCTTTGGTCTGTTCATATGCCAATTGAGCCCTGAATCCAGCAGAGTTGCAGCCAACATTTACTCTCTAGTTCATTGAACTTGCCCGGGACATCTAACAAAATTATGATAATGGACAAACCCCATCCCAAAAAACAACTACTGGCAAAACAGTTCCTTCCATCTACTCCATAAGATTTAAACCCCCTCAGTGTGAAGCAGAGCAGCTATCACCATTCCAAACTCTTCAAGGGTAATATAACCATGGACAAAAGTAGGTTTCTTATTGTAGTATTGGAAGAACTTGTAAAATTGATAGAAAGACAGTGGTTATCAGAGGTTCTGAAGGTAGAGGGAAGGAAGAATAGGTGGAACATAAGACATTTGTAGGGCATTGGAATTGTTCTGCAAGATATTGCAATGATGGATACAGGCTGTTATACATTTTCCCAAATCCTTTAAAACAGTACAGTGCAAAGTGTAAACCATAATGCAAACAACAGATATTGGTTAGTAGTAATGCTTCAGTAATGTGTGATGCTATTCCTGGGCAGGCTGCACTTTTATCACACTGAGCAGCTCTCCTTATGGGGCGCACTCCTTGCGCGTGGGGCTCCCTTACATGGGGGACACCCCTGCGTGTCATGGCACTCCTTGCGTGCATCAGCACTGCGCATGGGCGAGCTCACCACGCGGTTCAGGAGGCCCTGGGTTTGAACCCTGGACCTCCCATGTGGTGGGCAGATGTTCTATCAGTTGAGCCAAATCCTCTTCCCTGAATTTGATTTTAGATAATTTGATCATTGGTTCTGTGAAAACAATTCCACTTCTATAGTCTCAGTCATCTTCTATCATAAAGACATTTAAAATCAAGACACTGACCAGAAATAATTCATTATAGCTACAAAGAAGAGAATTTAAGAACAGGACATTTCCCTTTAAATTTATAATTTTTTCAATTTAAAACTTTTTCTAATTTATTTACAAGTCCCACTCATATATATCATCAATCTTACATTAAAAAAGTATTTCTGGAAGGCAGAAAGGAAGTATGCTCAGTATGTTGTCAGACTTTTAAACTAGCTTCCAAGGAGTACAATATGGTTAATAAAGGTCTACTCCCAATTATAGAGTTGATTCAACTTAAATTTTGAAAAATGCATGACTATAAGGACATGCATTTCCACTGTCCTGTCTGGAAAGCTAAAGTGGATTCTCAGTTCATGTAGTAAGAAATCCCAATGAATAAAAATAATTAAAACTCATTTTAAAGAGTTTCTTAGTCCTAATGTGGGACACATCTAATTTAATTCTTCTAACTAGACTTAGAAAAGTGTTGATCAACACAACTCTTATTTATCAATTCCTAACATCCAAACTTGATATTTACTGTGATTCCTAAAAGTAGAAAGTAACAAAAATCTCAGTCTTCCTCATCCTTGATCTGGATCAGGGCTTCTCTGGGTTTTCCAGCAGAGACTCCAAAAGCAGTGTTGCTCTCGGTGCCAAGTAGAAGTCTGAACTCTTCATCTTCCTTGTAAATTGTATCATCCACTAAGTTTACCACACGTGCCTTTTTTTGTTTCTCCTTTACCAAAAGAGAGGGAATTAAAAATAGCCATACATCCATCTATGAAGGAAACACAGCAGAGCTTACCTGTGTGAGGAAAAAATTTAAAAGTATTTCTGACCTCAAAAAAAAAGAAATGCTTGGGAAGGTTATTGCTTTCTTATGAAATATATGGGAGATGTTTTTTAAAGTCAAGGAAGAAAGAGCTCTAGACACAGCATTAAAAACAGGCATGCCTGACCTATTTAAGAGGTGTTCATATATATGCCTGCATAAACAATATATATTTTTCTTCTTTTATTGCAAATATTTCCTTTCAGAAGTTTTGATAAAAAATGAGACAGCTAGTCAGCGAGACAATATCTGTTTCCATTTTTAGTCAGACAGTGTGGTAAAACTTATTTGACAATTCCAATTTATTATTTGATGTATGATGTAGCAAAGCCAAAAGATCTGTCTTTGCTAAAAGTGTGCCTTATTAGTGCATTTCACAGCTTGCTCCACCTTTGCTATAGGAGGAGGTTCCCTTGTAGTAATAGGTAAAATAGCTTTTGGGTGGTAGATTGTTTGCAAAATGGCTGCTGTAAGTCTTCCCATCCATGTAGTCACATCTCTTTGTAATGTTACTTTGTTCCTTCTCCAAAGAAGAGGTAGAATTTATTTCTCCTCATCTTGAATGTGGACTTGGCCATGTAACTTTTGGTGGAAGATTACATTTTCCTTAAGTGTTCATAGCAATATTTATGGTCCCTTGTGATCTTCCAGAACCTTGCCAGTCACTCCCCATCAAAAGGTTGATTGCATATCACTTCTCTTTAAAACTGGATGGTCCAAATAGAATGTGGCAGAAGTAATGTTGCATGACTTTTTTGGTTGTTGTTGTTTGCCTGGTTCTCTTTTAGGAAACAAGTCACCATACTGTGAAAAAGTCCAGGTCACATGAAGAAGCCAGATGAAGATGTCTGGCCAACAGCTCCAGCTAAAATTTCAGCTTACAGTCAGCTTCAGCTACCAGACATGTGAATGAAGGAGCCTTTGTGTGGGTTTTAGTCCACAACCTTCAAGCTACCCAGCTGGTACTGACTGGAGCAGAGATGAGTTATACCCACTGAGTCCTGCCTAAATCAGAGATTTGTGAGCAAAATAAATGTTGACTTTGTTTCACGCCACTAAGTTTTGGAGTGGCTTGTTCTGCAGTCTTTGTAACAGGAATATTTGCTTTGGTCAATGAGACATTAGCAGTTATGATGCATACAGCCTGAAAAGCACTCTGGTATTGAAGGCTGCTGCTGCAAACCCTGGGACCACCACATAAACAAATTTGAGCTAGCCTTTTGGGAAGAATACATGGAGAAGTGGAGCATCTCAGCTGATAGTGTATCCACTGCCAGGTGTGTAGTGTATCCACTGCCAGGTGTGTAAATAAAGTCATCCTAGTTGTCGAAGCCCTGATGAGAAGCCAGGTGTCTGCAACTGCATGAGTGAGCCCCCAAAACTGGCCAGCTGAGACCAGCCTGAATTGCTGACCCACACAATCATGAGCTAGTAAATGATTGATCTTCTAAGTCATTAAAGTTTGGAGTGATTTTAACCCAGCAAATGCTGACTGATACACTTTACTCTCTGTCGTATCCTCTTTCAGTATTTCTGGACCCCTCTAAGCCAGCATTTTAAGAGAGTCAAAAAAAATAAGCCTCATC
This sequence comes from Dasypus novemcinctus, assembly GCF_030445035.2. Taxonomy (NCBI): domain Eukaryota; kingdom Metazoa; phylum Chordata; class Mammalia; order Cingulata; family Dasypodidae; genus Dasypus; species Dasypus novemcinctus. Next base: position 50,076,547 of record NC_080673.1, on the reverse strand, counting down.
TAAATGAATATTAATGGAAGTATGGTCAGATATATGATAAAATATCAGAGAGTAGATAAAAATGAATGAATTAAATCCATATTTATCAATAAGAACACATCGCAAAAATATAATTTTGAATAATAAAAGCAAGTCATAATAAATACAATAAGACACTATGTAAGCACACACACTAATATTGTCAATAAATATATCTCTATTACTTAAAACCATAAAAAACAGACTGGAACAATTAAAAACAAACTGATGCTAATAGAATGGGTGGGTAATGGGAGTAGGTTGGTGGTTGAATGGACTTCATACTTACTGGTAAAGTTTTATTTAAGTAAGTATGAAGTCCATTCAACCACCAACCTACTCCCATCAGAAAAATCCAATGTGATAAAATGGTCACACTTGTTAATTTGAGGAAGTACAGTTTTGGGTTTTAGCATCTCTTAATATGTTTTAAATTTAATTCTTTAAAATGTATAAATTAAATGGGGGGGCGTCAAGCACTTGTGTGTATAAGGTAGATTCCTGACTGCCTTATAATTTTTCTTATTGATGTCCCATTGTAGAGTCAAAGAATACGCCTTTACAAAAAGTCTGAAATATTTGTGTTTGATCTGAATCGAATTCAGTTGAGATACTGGAGTGTTGGGACATGCCATGGTACCCGAAATGGTGTGGCCTGAGGCACTGGTCTCTCAACTGACGATGCGGACCTCAGGTCAAGAAATGACATTGATGAATGAGTGAGTGAAGAGAACAGGAAAAACTGGAGAAACAGCTGCACATACAGCCCCTGATCTGAAAATAGTCTTTCAAGGCTATGAGGATAAGATCATTACTCACCCTTCATCAAATTCTATGAATTTGATTTAGAGAGGGCTGTCTGTCTATCTGTCTATCTATCTCTATTCATCTATCTATCTATCTATCTATCATCTATGTTTTTTCTTCCAGTCATGTTTCAAATGTGGAGTCTTGGTCTACAAAACTAGATTTCCTTAATATTTAGATGCCTAGTATTTGTAATACTAGACTGCTATAGCTTCTTTCTAAAGGCAGCTTTACTGAAACTGTTGGTTGGAATTTATCGTGTTTTTATGACCTTGCATATCTGTCAGTGCTACTTTACAGGTATTACCTTAGATGGACTTAATCATGGTCTTCAAGGCAGAGCCTTGAATCTTTATACATAGATCAGTTCACAGCAGAAGATGTCGTGCCAGACTCTGGGTTGTCTGAATGAGTTTTCTAGTCCTTTATTTTATTTCTTTGTCAACACCAGCAAATTCTGCTTTCTAATTGCTTGTTGTATTAGTTTCTTGTGGCTGCTGTAATAAATTACCACAGACTTGGTGGCTTAAAACAACAAAAAATGCATTCTTTCACAGATCTGGAGGCTGGGAGTCCAAAGTCAGTACCACTGGGGTGAAATCAAGGTGTAGCAGAGTCTCTGGGGGACAATCTGTTCCTGGCCTCTTCTAGCTTCTGCTGGCTGCTGCCATTCCTTGACCTGGGGCTGCGTTCCTCAGTCTCTGTCTCCGTGGTCCCATTGCTTCTGGTGATCTGTGTGTCCTCTTCCTCTACTTCCTGCTTACAAGGACACTTGTGATTACATTTAGGACCAACCCAGATAGTTCAGAAGAATCTCCCCATCACAAAATCCTTAATTTCATCACATCTGCAAAGATGATTTTTCCATGCAAGACAACATTTACAGATTCCTGGAATTAGGATCTGATACCTTGGGGATGCCAGTGTTAGTCTACAACACATGGCAAATTCTACTTTGTTTCTTTGTCCCTCTCTCATTATATATTTAGAGGCCCATGTGGTGACACCCAATTATTGAACTCCACTTATCTTTTGTCAAGTCTACTGTATTTGTTTTTTGTTTTTTTTTTTACGCAGCTCGGGCGCCTCGCCAGTGCGCCTCGTTAATGATCCTTCCACAGGTTCACCTATGGAATGTACTTGGTTTTGATGGACTGCTTGAACTTCTTGACAACTGATCCCAGGTGTCTGTGGGACCCATCAGATATACCTGAGCATTATCCTGGCTAATTCATACTTTCTCCATTACTTTTTTCTAACATTTGGGTAGAGTCCAAATCTCTCTGACCTGTAGTTGAAACCCAGTAAATAGTTGTTGAATTTAATTAAGTTCAAAATGTTAAAACTGGGGGCAGGTAAATGGGAACTCTGTATTTGGGGTATGATGTTTCTGTAAATCTACAACTTCTCTAATAAGAATGCAAAAAAAAAAAAAAAAGGTTGATCGTAGTAGTTAGGTGAATTGCAAGATGAGGGTGGTTTTCTTTTGGTAGATATATACTCAGACAAAAACTAGATAGGGATCTTAGAAACCTAGTTCAGACTTCTCATTTTACATAGGGAAATGTGAAGTCAAGAGTTAGATTATAGCTGGAAAAATCTCCTCTCTGGTTGGACAAACTGCAGTTATCTAGTAAGAAAGCACAAACCAAGCTGAAGGTACTTAAGGACTTCTCACTTATATGTGGAGACCACTACTCAGTGAAGAGTCTTCTTTTCTCCTTCCCAATATTTTGGGAGGAAGTGCATTGAAATGTTTTCTATTATGTGCCAAATTGGCTTGAGAATTGGTTAAGGAATGTCTGAAACAGCAACTAAAAAGATTTGCACAAGAAAGACCTAAAAGATAATGATGGCACATAAAGATATGGTTTTCAAAATAATTCAGTAGCTTTGATTTATGTGGTATTAACTATGGCATATTAATAGCTCTTTGTTAGTTTAAAATTACTTAAGAACTAATTGGGCAGTTTGGGGATTAAACAACTCTTCAGCTTTTCCTTCTCCCTTCTTCCTCTGCATTTTTATCACTGAACTGCTTACTATCATCTTCTACAAGAGTTTGCAAAGGAAGGGAGAGGTGACAAAAGGATTTGGGTATCTAAGTGGTTCTGATAAAAGACTTGTTGTGGAGGAAATTTGAGCAATTGGCAAAAAACAGCATTAGGCTTATTTGCAAATATCATCTAGGGCCCTCTCATTATGAAAAAACAGAAGGAGGGTGATTGTATATATAGAAGAGTTGAACTGCTTAATGTCCAATATCAATCAGCAAAGAGAGAGTAACCCTTTTGTTCTTAACTGGTGATTTAATTAATGACAAGGGGTTTCACTGGCTTTAGAAAGAAACAAAAGTTAAAGAAAATAAAAAAGGATAACAGGAGCACAGTCTAATCCTTTGTGTGTACAATCCTTTCTCTGCAAGAAGTCACAGAAACTGTATTTGTTACATCACTATAATATGATATAATAACAGTAAAATATTATTTATGTCCTACAAATGCTGAGATCTAAAAACAGTAGAGTTTCATTCTGTTATTAGACAGTGTGTTTTGGCTGTTCCTCCCCCAACTTCTTCTATTTTTTTAGGAGGCACCAGGGACGTCATACATGGGAAGCAGGAGGTCAAACACCGAGCTGAATCTCTTGCCTAACAATCTCAGTCTAAGTTCCCTGTCTCGAGACTGCTTGTCCTTCATCTCCTCCTCCCTGCAGCTCCTGGGGTTGCCTCTCCCAGCCCTCCTTATCATTTGGGTCAATTAGTCTTTTTTTTTTTTTTTTTAGAAGTGTAGCAGTTTGATATTATTGATGAATTAAAAAGAAATATTGGATTGTGTTTATAAACTGGTCTTTTCCTCTGGGCATATTAGAGAGCATTGGATTCAAAGGTGTTACTTTTACTTGAGTAAATAATTATTAAGGCTTTGATTGGGCTTGCATCCCTGCCCCCTTGGTGGGTGGGGACTCACAGAGTAACTGTACCGTAGAGAAGGGAGGTTGGAGTTTTGATGCTGGAGTCTTGAACTGGAGCCTCAGAAAGTAAGCACACAGAGGAGCTTGGAGGAAAGAGAGAAGGCCATGGGAAGAGAAACAAGCCGTTCACCTAATAGTCTACAGCTGGCCTTGTAGAGATAACAGAGTAGCTGATCCTGGAGAGAGGCAAGCCCTGGGAAGAGAGGAACCCAGGAAGCCTGAACCCTTACAGATGTCATCAGCCATCTTGCTCCAACACGTGGCAGTACACTTTGGTGAGGAAAGTAACTTATGCCTTATGGCCTCGTAACTGTAAATTTCTACCCCAAATAAATATCCTTTAGAAGAGCCAACCGATTTCTGGTATTTTGCATCAGCACCCCTTTGGCTGATTAATACAGGGAGGTACCAGGTACTGAACCCAGGAACCTTGCATATGTGAAGCAGGAGTTTATGACTGAGCTACACTTGCTCTACTATCCCCCAACTCCTCAAAGTCTGTCCATCAAAGGAGCTACAAGCACTCTGCTTACAGACAGTGTTGGTATTGTTGATGAAAATGGTGGTTTTATTTGGCTTTCCAAACACTGCGCTCATGGGCATCTGGAGGAGTAATTCAGAACTCTCTGAACTCTCTAAGATGGGCTGTTCTAGGTCCTCAAGGATTACCGCTTGGAATATATGCCTGAGCACTCCCGGAGCAAAGTCCAGATTTCAGCTAATGCCAACATAATCTGTTTCAGCTAGTGGGAAAGGAAAAGGCAAGAGTAAGACAGTAGGATTCATTGTTGTGAAGTTTTCCTTCAGAGAAAAATGAGAGGCCTAAACTGTGGAGCATTCCCTTATGTACCCAGCAGTCTCAGAATCATATTTTATAGGTTTGGACCCCAGCAGAGGAACGTTTATATTATAGTCTATGAAATTCCACAATAATCACTCATTCCTCAACCTTGTCAGGTTCTCCAAGTGAGCCCACCTGGACCCTGTAGATTATTTGCTCCTTAAAAAATCATCAGGGAGTGGATGTGGCTCAAGTGCTTGAGCTCCTGCCTCCCATATGGGAGGACCTGGATTTGGTCTCCAGTGCCTCCTGAAAAAACAAAACTGAACAACAAGCAAAACAAACAAAAAAACCAACTCAGGGAAGCTGATGTGGCTCAGTGGTTGAGAACTGTCTTCCTATATATGAGGTCCTGGGTTCAATCCCTGGCTCCTGGTACCTCAAAAAAAAAAAAAAAAAGTCATCAAATGACAATTTGAGCACCAAAATAAGTATTGATAGCAACAAATTATGACTAATTGAATAAAATAGGAGACCATGAATCCATATTGATATAAATAAATATACAATTAAATTGAAGAACAAGCTATTTATAATACATGGCCTCACAAAATCTCTCCACAAAGTACCTTTTAATTACAAAGCAAAAGAGAGTAACTTTACTGTGGAGAAATTTGGTGGATACTACCTTAACTAGTTATCAATGCTAATACCATCAGCAATTGAACAAATTGAAACTGTGTGCCACTTGCTAGAATGTGATGATAGCATGGTATCATCACTGTGATATCCCTGCTAAAGATGCATAATCTGAACCTAATTATGAGGAAACATCAAGAAAACCCAGATTGGGGACACTCTACGTGGTACAAAAACTGATCAGTAATCTTCAAAAGCATCAAGGTCATGAAAGTCAAGGTAAGACTAAAGAACTGTATCATATTGAAGGAAACGAAACACACATGAAAATTATATGTGAGCGCGATTCTGATCTGGATCCTTTTTGCTAGAAACGATATGGGCACAACTGGTGAAAATCGAATGAGATTTGAGAATTAGATTGTATGTATGCATGAAGTTGATTTCTTGCTCCTATTTTGGTTATATAGGAGAACGTAGGAATTACACTTTAAGTTTTTAGAGAAATGGGGCTGCCAACTTACTCTCAGTGGGAGGAGAAAAGTGTTTATTGTACTTGTCACTATACTCTAAGTGATTGTTTCAAAATTTTAGAAAAATTGAAATAATTACATTAAATACCAAACAAAACAAGGTTATAATAGAAAATATCAAAACAGAAAAGTAATGAAAAGAGCACAGGTTTGAGATCTTATGAACTTTGGTTCCAATCTTAGTACCATCGCTTGCTTGTAGAAATTATTTAGCCTTGTTGCGATTCAGAATTCTTCAACTAAAAAATGGGGATAATTTTATAGCTACCCTACAAGGTTGTTATGAAGATTATAGTTAATACAGCAAAGATGCTAAGCACAGTGTTTGGAAAATAATAGGCATCCTATACATGAAGTTGTAATAATTGTGTATAAAAAATTTGTAATTATACATTATAAATATATATGCATAATTTTTATTGTTAATTAACCAATCTAAGCAGATGTCAGATATTTACTAGGTTCTATAGATTGTTAAGTTCAAAATTTACCTCTATCTTTCTCATGTTTAAACCCATGAATCACCACTGCAAGCATGGCAATCACATTTCTTAGTCTATCACTACCTGAAAGCTAGCAGAAGAATCATTACTATTATGTGATTCGAAACCAAAGAGTTTTTATCTAAATGAATTTGAAATCTCTTACCAACCACAAATAACACAGTCCCATGCGCCAATTGGTCTAATTCACTTTTTTTCCCTTAACAAATAAATTTTATTAATACATATGAATAAAGCATAAATCCATCCAAAGTGTACAATCAATGACATTCTGTATAATCACATATTTATGCATTTATCACTTCAGTCATTCTTGCAGCACTTCATTATTCTAATAATAATAATAAAAAACAAACAACCCAAACCCATCACCTCTCAATCTCTGTATGCTTCTCCTGCCATACATAGCTGCTATTCTGTTTCCTTCTCTCTACTATATTTGTATTTATATTTTGTAAAAAGTCTTATATATGCAATATCACCCATATTCGTGTTTTATATGAGGTTTTACTATCTTATACAGCCCCATATTACAGTTTTTAGCTTTTCTTCTAGTAATATCATGACCTTAGACTTTCCCTTTCAACCACTGTCATACCCATACAATGGTACTGTTAGTTACAAGCATCATGATATGCTTTCATCATTTCTATTTATTTCCAAAAAACCCTTTTACCAGTTCTACACAGATTGAGCCTTAGTTTTCCATTTTCTTCCCTCCTTCTACTTTCTGGTGATATATATTCTAATTTATTAACTCCATGAGTTTACACAATATTTTTAGGTCATTATAGCGCAATCAATACAATACAGTATTTGTCCTTTTTGTGTCAGGCTTACTTCACTCAATATAATGTCCTCCAAGTTCATTGATGATGTCATATGTTTCATGACTTCTTTTCTTCTTACTGCTGCATAATATTCCATCGTGTGTATGTACCACAATTTGTTTATCCATTCATCAGTTGATGGACACATGGTTTGTTTGCAACTCTTGGCAATTGTGAATAATGCCACTATGAACATTACAATGCAGATGTCCATACCTCTGCTCTCAGTTCTCCTGGGTATATACCTAGTAATGGTATTGCTGGGTCCCATGTCAAATCTATATTCCATTTCCTTAAACTGCCAAACAGTCCTCCACAGTGGCTTTACCCTTCTACATTCCCACCAACAGTGAATAAACATTACTATCTCTTGCAGTTTTCCGACTTTTTAATAGCAGCCAATCTGATAGGTATGAAATGATATCTCATTGTAGTTTTTTTTTTAAAGATTTATTTATTTCTCTCCTCTTCCCACCCCCACCCCCCCCAGTTGTCTGCTCTCTGTGTTTATTATGCTGTGTCTTCTTTGTCCGCTTCTGTTGTTGTCAGCGGCATGGGAATCTGTGTTTCTTTTTGTAGCGTCATCTTGCTGTGTCATCTCTCCATGTGGGCGGTGCCATTCTTAGGCAGGCTGCACTTTCTGTTGTGCTGGGCGGCTCTCCTTATGGGGCTGCACTCCTTGCGCATGGGGCTCCCCTAGGTGGGGGACACCCCTGAGTGGCAGGGCACTCCTTTCGCGCATCAGCACTGCGCATGGGCCAGCTCCACACGGGTCAAGGAGGCCCAGGGTTTGAACCACAGACCTCGCATGTGGTAGATGGATGCCCTAACCACTGGGCCAAGTCCACCGCCTCATTGTAGTTTTGATTTACATTTCCCTAATTGCATGTGACGTTGAACAGTTTTTCATGAGTTTCGTCGCCAATTGTATTTCTTCTTTGGACAAATATCTTTTCAAGTCTCTTGCCCATTTTTTAATGGTTTTTCTTTTTATTGTTGAGTTGTATGATCTCCTTGAATATCATGGATATTATTGGATATGTGCTAGCCAAATAAATTCTCCCATTGAGTTGGTTGCCTTATCACCCTTTTGACAAAGTCCTTTGAGGTGCAAAAGTGTTCAATATTGAAGTGGTCCCACATCTATTTTTTTCTTTTGTTGCTTGTGCTTTGGGTATAAGGTTTAAGAAACTACTGCCTACCACAGAATTTTGAAGATGTTTTCCTACATTTTCTTCTAGGAGATTTGTAGCTGTAGCTTTTATATTTAGGTCCTTGATCCACTTTGAGTTAATTTTAGTATAAGGTATGAAAAACAGGTCTTTCTTTCTGGTATGGAGATCCAGTTCTCCCAGCACCATTCATTGAACAGACTGTCCTTACCCAGCTGGAAGGACTTGATAGCCTTGTCAAAAATCACTTGACTGTAGATGTGAGGGTCTATTTCTGAGTTCTCGATTTGGTTCCACTGGTCAATGTCTGTCTTTAGCCAGTGCCATGCTGTTTTCACCACTGTGGCTTAGTAATATGCTATAAAGTCTAGAAGTGAAAGTTCTCCAACTTTGTTCTTTTTAAAGATCTTTTTGGCTATTTGTGGTCCCTTAACCTTCCTAATAAATTTGGTAATTGGTTTTTCCACTTCTGCAAAAAAGGCTTTGGGGATTTTTATTGGGATTGCATTGAATCTGAAAATCAGTTTGGGTAGAATTGGCATCTTAGCTGTATTTAGTCTTCCAACCCATGAACATGGAATATCCTTCCATTTATTTAAGTTGTCTTCCACTTCTTTTAGCAATGTTTTGTAGTTTTCTATATACAGGTCTTTTATGTTCTTGATTAAGTTTTGTCCTAAATATTTTTTTTATTTAGTTGCTATTATAAATGGAAATTTTTTTCTGATTTCCTCCTCAGATTGCACATCAATAGTGTAAAGAAACGCTGTTAATTTTTGTGTAATAATCTAGTACCCCACCACTTTGCTGAACTCTATTAATTCTAGTAGCTTTGTTGTTGACTTTTCATGAGATTCTAGATATAGGATCATATCACCAGCAAATAGTGAAAGTTTGACTTCTTCTTTTCCTACTTGGGGGCTTTTTACTTCTTTATCTACCCTAATTGCTCTAGCTAAGACCTCTAGGACTATATTGAATAACAGTGGTGACAGTGGGCATCTTTGTCTTGTTCCTGATCTCAGCCATAAGCTTTCAATCTTTCCCATTGAGTACAATGCTAGCTGTAGGTTTATCATGTATGCACTTTACCATATTGAGAAAGTTTCCTTTTATTCCTATCTTTTGGATGTTTTTCATCAAGAAAGGGTGCTATATTTTGTCAAAAGCTTTTTCTGCATCAATTGAGAGGATCATATGATTTTTCTTCTTCAGTTTATCAGTATGATTTATTACACTAATTCATTTTCTTGTGTTCAGCCACCCTTGCATACCTGGGATAAAACCGACCTGATTGTGATCTGTAATTCTTTTAATGTGCTTTTGGATTTAGCCTACAAGTATTTTGTTGAGGATTTTTGCATCTATATTCATTAGATATATTTGTCCATAATTTTCTTTTTTTGTAGTATCTTTATCTGGTTTTGGTATTAGCGTGATGTTAGCTTCATAGAATGAGTTTGGTAGCATTCTTTCCTGTTCAATTTTTTGGAAGCATTTGAGCAAGATTGGTATTAGATCATTTTTGAATGATACGTAGAATTCACCTGTGAAGTTTCCAGTCCTGGGCTTTTCATCTTTGGTAAGTTTTTTTTTTTTTTTAAAGATTTATTTTTTATTTATTTCTCTCCCCCCCCCCCAGTTGTCAGCTCTTTCTGTCCATTCGCTGTGTGTTCTTCTGTGACTGCTTCTATCCTCATCAGCAGCACCAGGAATCTGTGTTTCTTTTTGTTGTGTCATTTTGTGTCAGCTCTCCGTGTGTGTGGTGCCATTCCTGGGCAGGCTGCACTTTCCTTTACACTGGGCGGCCCTCCCTATGGGGCGTACTCCTTGCACATGGGGCTCCCCTATGCAGGGGACACCCCTGCATAGCTGGGTACTCCTTGTGTGCATCAGTACTGTGCATGGGCCAGCTCCACACGGGTCAAGGAAGCCTGGGGTTTGAACCGCGGACCTCCCATGTGGTAGATGGACGCCCTATCCATTGGGCCAAGTCTGCTTCCCTTTGGTAAGTTTTTGATGACTGTTTCAATCTCTTCACTTGTGATTGGTTTGTTGAGGTCTTCTATTTCTTCGAGCATCAGTGTAGTGGTTTGTGTGTTTCTAGGAATTTGTCCATCCCCTTTACATTGTCTAGTATTTTGGCATACAGTTGTTCATAGTATCCTCTTAATGATCTCTCTTATTTCTGCAGGGTTAGTGGTAATGTCCCCCCTCTTATTTCTGATTTTATTTATTTGCATCTTCTCTCTTTTTCCTTTGTCAGTCTAGCTAAGACTTTGTTAATTTTGTTGATATTTTCAGAGAACCAACATTTGGTTTTGTTGATTCTCTCTGTTGTTTTTCTGTTCTTGATTTCTTTTATTTCTGCTCTTATCTATACTGTTTCTTTTCTTTGGCTTGGTTTGGGATTAGTTTGCTGTTCTTTTTTTGATTCATTCAGGTTTGAAGTTAGATCTTCAGTTTTAGCTCTTTGTTTTTAATGTAAACATTGAGGGTTACAGATTTCTGTCTCAGCCCTGCCTTTGCAGTGTCCCATAGGTTTAAATATGTTGTGTTCCCATTTTCATTTGACTCAAGTTATTTGCTGAATTCTCCTGCAATTTGTTCTTTGACCCACAGATTGTTTAAGACTGTGTTATTCAATCTCCATATATTTATGAATTTTCCCTTTTTCCATCCATTATTGATTTCCAGCTTCATTCCATTATGATCAGAGAATGTGTTTTGTATAATTTCCATCTTTTAACATTTGTTGAGAGTTGTCTTATGACCCAACATATGGTCTATCTTGGTGAAGGTTCCATGAGTACTTGAAAAGAAAGTATATCCTGAGGAAACAGATGTGGCTCAAGCAGTTGAGCTCCTGCCTACCATATAGGAGGTCCAGGGGTTCCATACCCAGGGCCTCCTGGTGAGGGCAAGCTGGTCAGCGAGCTGGCCTACATGAAGTGCTGGCCCACATGGGAATGCTGCATCATGCAAGAATGCCACCCCATGTGGGAGTGCCGACTGATGTGGAGAGCTGGCGCAGCAATATGACACAAGAGACACAGAGGAGAGAAAATAAGAAGACATAGCAGAACAGGTAGCTGAGGTGGCACAAGAGAGTAATTACCTCTCTCGCACTCTAGAAGGTCCCAGGATTGGTTCCCAGAGATGCCTAATGAGAATACAAGTGGACACAGAAGAACATACAGTGAATGGCTGCAGAGAGCAGACAACCTGGGGGTTGGGGAGAGAAATGAATAAATCTTTAAAAAAAAAGAAAATATATCCTGTGTTTTGGGTCACAATGTTCTACGGATGTCTGCTAAGTCAAGTTCATTTATCATATTATTCAAATTCTTTGTTTATTTACCCTCTGTCCAGATGTTCTATATAATACTGGGAGTGGAGTATCGAAGTCTTCAACTATTACTGTAGAGACATCTCTTTCTCCCTTCAGTTTTGTCAGTGTGCCTCATGTGTCTTGGGGCATTTGGGTTAGGTGCATAAATATTTAGTATAGTTATTACTTCTTAATTTTTCCCCTTTATTAATATGTAATGATCTTCTTCATTGACATTTTGCATTTGAAATCTATTCTGTCCAATATTAGATAAAGAGTACTTCAGCTCTTTTTTTGGTTACTGTTTGCATAGAATACCTTTTTTCAGCCTTTCACTTTTAACCTGGTTGTGTCCTTTATGTCTGAGATGGGTCTCTTGTGGACAACATATAGACAGCTCATCTTTTTTTAATCCATTCTACTAGCCTATGTCTTTTGACTGGGGAGTTCAATCCATTAACATTCATTTTTATTACTGTAAAGGCATTACTTAATCCATTTTATCCTTTGGCTCTCTGTTGTCAAATTGTTCTATTGTCAATCTTCTTACTCTTTAGCTTTCCTAATAATCTTCATTTCTAAACTATTCTCCAAGTCTCTCAACCTTGTTTTTTCCTTTCAGTCTGCAGCACTTCCTTTAGTGTCTCTTGTAATTCTGGTCTTTTGATAATGTATTCTATCAGTTTTTGTATGTCTGTGAAGACTTTGAACTCACCCTCATTTTTTTTTTTTTTCATTTTGTCTTAAGTCAATTTTATTGATACATATTAATAAAGCATACAGTTCATCCAAAGTGTACAATCAGTGGTATTTGGTATAATCACAGTGCATTTATCACTTCAATCATTATTAGCGTATTTTCATTATTTTAATTATAATAATAAACAAATATCAGACAAATAAACAAGAAATTCCTCACCTCTCAATCTCTCTCTGTTTCCCAGGCTGTACATAGCTGCTATTTCTGGCTATTTTTATGAAATTATTTGTTTATTAAGCAGTTTTATTGAGATATATTCACATACCATGTGATCTATCCAAAGTGTATAATCAATGGCTTTAGTATAATCACAATGTTGTACATTCATCATCTCACAAATTTTAGAAAAATTTCGTTACTCCAAAGAGAAATACTCCACACCTTTTAGCATTCCTTCCTCAGACCTACATAACTACTAATCGCATTTCATCTTTATCATTGATTTAAATTTATATATTTTTTATGTTTACATACTATATAGATGGAATTATACCATATGTAGTACTCTGTGTCTGGTATCCTTCCCTTAGCATAATTTTTTTTTCTTTCTGATATTAACATTTTATAGTATTACCCTACATTTGTTCAGCTTCAAAGAAAAATGGTCTCATATATGCAATTTTACCCATATTCATATTAGATGTAATATATTTATATTTCACACACTATATTTAGTTCATGCTAGCACAATGATACAGTATTTGTCTTTTTGTATCTGGCTTGCTTCACTCAACATAATGTCCTCTAGGTTCATCCATGTTTTCATATGTTTCATGACTTCATTTCTTCTTTTTTTTGTCTTTATTTTTTTAATGTTACATTCATAAAAATATGAGGTCCCCATATACTCTCCACCCCTCTCATCCCACTCCTCCCCCCATAACAACAACCTCCTCCATCATGAGACATTCATTGCATTTGGTGAATACATCTCAGCACCACTCTGTACCTCGTGGTCAATGGTCCACACCATAGCCCACACTCTCCCACATTCCACCCAGTGGGCCATGGGAGGACATACAATGTCCGGTAAGTGTCCCCACAGTACCACCCAGGATAACTCCGAGTCCTGAAAATGCCACCACATCACATCTCTTCCTCCCACTCCCTACCCCCAGGAGCCACCACGGCCACTTTCTCCACACCAATGCCACATTTTCTTCGATTACTAATCACAATAGTTCATGAATAGAATATTCTATTCACCCTCATTTTTGAAGTACAGTTTTTCTGGATACAGAATTCTTGGTTGGCTGTTTTTCTCTTTTAGTACCTTAAATATATCTTACCACTTTCTTCTCACCTCCATAGTTTCTGATGATATGTCAACACTAAGTTATATCAACATTCCCTTGTATGTGATGCTTTGCTTTTCTCTTGCGCTTTCAGAATCCTCTTTTTATCTCTGATATTTGTCATTCCGAATAGCAGGTGCCTTGGGGTAGGCCTATTTGGACTTTTTGTTTGGGCTGCTTTGTCCTTGGATATTGATATTTATGTCTTTCATTAGGGTTGGGAAGTTTTCATGCATTATTTCCTCAAATATTCTTTCTTTCCCTTTTCCATTCTCTTCTCCTTTTGCAACACTAATAACAAATGTTTGTGTGTTTCACATCATCATTCAATTCCCTGAGAATCTACTCCATTTTTCCCCATTTTCTTCTCTTTCTGTTCTATCTATTCCAGTTCAGAGGTTCTGCCTTCAAAATCACTAATTCTTTCTTTGAGCAATTCATATCAGCTGTTATGTGCATCTGATATATTTTTAATCTCATCCATCATGTCTTTCATTCCCATAAGGTCTGTTACTTTTCTTTGCAGGCTTTCAAATTGTAATTTATGCTCTCCCAGTATCTTCTTAATATCCTTGATTTCCTCAGTCATATTTTCTTTCAATTCTTTGAATTAATTTAGGAGAGTTATGTGATTATCATTGATTAATTGTCTTAAATCATGTATCTCTTAAGGATATTTGGTTAGTTTCTTTGGTTGGGCCATCTCTTCCTGTTTCCTACTATGGCTTGTAATTTTTTGTTGATGTCTAGGCATCTAAATTTGTGAATTCATTATGATGGCAAATTTCTTCTTCTTGCCTAATGTTTCCCTCCCACACACAGAGCTTTTCTTTGATATTTGGTTAAATTTATTCTAAGTCTTTAAAATTGCCTGTCTTAAGTTATCAAAATTGGGTTAGGAACCCACTAACATTGTGCAGATTTTCTCCTGGGGTAGGATACAGAGAGTTTTTGTCCATGCGATTTCTGGGCCAGCCAGCAGATAGCACTCATCAGTGCACCTTTCCACAGAGATGTTTCAGTCTGGGCTTTCCTGTGTTCCGTGTTGAATCTTGGGAATGGAGATTCAAAGCCGGCTCTGCTATCTGAGAAAAGTCCCCTGACTGCCCCCTTCCCCTTTTCCCTTGAAAGAGCTGACAGGGAGGAAGATGTCTGCTTGCCACTCAGTTGGCTGCTGTATGAGCCAGGTGTTTTACCCTGGCTTAATATCCTGAGGGTGGGGGAGGATAACCCTTCCTGCCCTCTGCAGGGGCTTGGTGACTCACATTTGTCATTTTGGTTTCTTTGTCTCTGTCCCTGATCCTCCTGGGAGTTATGTAGCACTGTCCTGGCCTGCTGACCCCCAAAGCAGGTCCCTCAGATAACTTTTGCCTCTTTCTCTTGTTTTTGTGAGATCATTGAGCTCTGCCTGTTAGTTAGTCACTATCTTCCCACAATCCTCTTAATACATTTTTGGTTCCATGGATACATACAGAGTGAGAAATGGGGGAGAGAGAGAAGGAGAGAGAGGAAGGAAAAAAAAAGAGCTAGTAAGGATCATTAATGGTTTCAAGTACAAGATCCTATGATAGATTCACTGAAATGCCATTTCTTCCAAGGGCAAGCCCTGTGCTGCACACCTGTCTGTCTTTACTTTCCTTAACTATTTTGGGATACATGCTGAAATGGGGCTCCCATTTTCTAGATAATGCATATTTTACTCTCTTTATGCCAGGTCCTTTAGTGTAACTTTTTAGATTGCTGGATTTTATTTGTAGGATTTGTGCTTTTACTTTCCTTTTACCTTAAAATAGTCTCATGTGTTTTTGGATATATATATTGCTAGTCCTATACTGTGGCCATTAATATCCCAGGAGATCAAATGTCTGCATTCAGCAAATGAGATAACGTGAGTATCAGTGTAGATGGAAATGTCTCTGTCTTTTCTCATTGGACCTTACTTGTTTTTAGTTTTGTTTTTTTCTGGTAAAGCTGATAGGCTCAGAAGAGGAAATGATTTCCAGAATCGTCTAACCATGTGATGTTTATTGTCCATATCAAGAAGGCAAAGGTGAGTGGGACACATTTTCTTAAAGATAAGAAAAATGCCCAAGAGTCAGATGTGACAACTTGCTACCCTTCTAAGGTCTACTGGATGACTTGATTCTCCCAGGAGCTGGCCTTTGCTCAGCAGGAGTCTGGTGTTATAGAGGTACCTAGGTCTGAAATATAGTTCATGAGCATCTTACGGTATCTACATATTTTCTGAACTCAAGGAAATAATTTGGACTCGCTAAAAACAAGTGGGTAGGAACAAATCATAGAGGCAGCTGTTTGGATTTCTATTTATTTTTTAAACAGAATTCATTATACATACCGACCTTCTTTGTGATCAGGAAGAAAAACTTGGCATCAGAGCACATCAACAAAGATTAGGTATGCACTATTTAACAGACTAGACCCTGTGATAAAGTATATCATGATAAAAATGCTATCGTATTTCTAAATGGCCTTCTCACCTTCTGCTGATGCTGTCTTGGTCTTCCTGGGGCACACAGTGACAGAGAATGCCTGGGAAAGGTCAACACCTACCCTCCAGACACAAATCCCCATGTAACCAGCACTTCCATTGATGTGATACTCAGCATTCCCAAAGTGCAGGGCAGGCTCTAGGAGAGGCAGGAAAGGCCAAACTAAAAATGCTTCATCTTCTCAGGCTTACTGTGTCCTGTAGCCAGCATGAGGCTTCTATTTGTCATAATTGTCAGACTTCGCAGATAACACAGACCCTGCTCTTTAGCTCAAGGAGAAAAACAAAACACACAAAAAAACATGTAGAAGAGTTATGTGCCATTCCTTTGGACTCCAGGAAGTTTGGTGAGATAAAATAAGGTGGACTTCTACCCACTTTTCTGTTTTAAGAAATTTCTGTCATACATTTAGAAAATTGGCCAAGTGCTGTAACTCAGGCAAGTCAGCTGTTGTTTGGAAAAAGATGGTGGGGAATTTCGGGAGGCTTTTTCCAAGAGAAAATTGCTTTTTATGGTGAAGGAAAGTCGAGCCAGGATTCAGAATTTGGCATAATTGCTGAGTCTTTTCTCATGGCATTTGCAGATCACAGGGAGAGGCCAAGCTCCTGGAGGAGGCGGAATCCTGTTAGGGGTGATGCCAGAAACTCTGCTCCAAGAAGTAGAGAAGTTGCTCCTGAGAAGGAAGAAGGCTGAAGGATGCCAGCGCTGCCACCTGGCTTCCTAGACAGGTGAGAAAGGAGTGTACGCCTTATTCAGGGAGGGTAAGGCTGACTATAAAATGTCAGTAGAGGAACTCTATATTTTATGCATGATTTTTCTATAAACCTACAACTTCTTTTAAAAAATGAAGATTTGGCCAGGCAAAAATACTTGTCCACATCTGGTTTTCTCTGTTCTAAAAAGTAGCCTATTAGACTATTTAAAGCTTATACAAACTTTAGCTGTTATAGTGAACACACTGGCATGAAAGATGCCTTTAAGTGAATGTTTTTGTTGACTTGTTGCATCTGGAGGCCAAAAAACAAAAAAGCGAACATCAGAAAGCAGCTTCACTATGCTGAGGTAGTAAAATGGAAAATCAAAGTTATAGAGATGACACCTTTGCATACTATCATAACAAAAAAGCAGATCTGAATTAACAACTAGAAGAGATACTGAAATGGAGTTTTTAGAGGGCAGAAATAAGTTTTAATAAGTATTATTTCTCATGATGCATTTTAGCAGATCACTAAACTCCTGAGGAAAGTCTTATTAAAGGTTTTACTCTGTCATATAAAACCTCTCATAATCTGACTCGAGTCCATTTTCTTTCCGGAATCATCAAGTACTACACCCCGCTTTGTGCCCTGCTCCGCAGTAACAACAAATAGCTTACCATACTCCTGCAGGCTGTTTGCTGTGCTGATAGTGTTCTCTGAGCTGGGACTTGTACCACTGGACGCCTATTCATTCTTTAAGACCTTAATAAAGAGTTACCAGCCTGGGACTCTGTATTTGAGCCTCTCAAGAAATTAATCATTCTTTTCCTGTACTTCCCTGGCATTTTGAATAGTTCTATAACTGTAACTGGTGATGACCCAGACTTGCTGTCTGCTCACCTCTCAGGCCTGTTGCAGTGAGAGGAGGGTTGTACTCAGGGAAGGGTGGCGAGGACATCCTCTTTTTTTCTTCTTGATGAGAGCATCCATTCAGTCTCTATTTTTGCTAATGGATGTTTCTGATGCCTTCAGACTTGGGGCAGGGAAGGAGCAGAGGCAGGTAGAGCAGACAGTTCTTTCTTGATAGATATAATCATTCTGATCAGCACAGTTTTAGCTTGGAAAATGGAAGAAAATGGATTCTTTTTTTTTTTTATCATGGGCACTGTAGCAGTTTGATATTATTTATGAATTCCAAAAATAGATACTGGATTATGTTTGTAAACTGATCTGTTCCTCCGGGTGTATTAGGTTGTATTAAATTCAGAGGTTTCACTTTTACTTGATTAAATAATGATGAAGGTTTTGATTGGGCCATGTCAGTAGGAAAACTACATGGCAGAGGAGTTAGAGGAGGTAGTGGAGTTTTGGATGCTGGGACCCAGGGAAGAAAACACAGAGAAGAGGAAAACAGAGGAATAGAGACAGCTCCATAGACATGGCAGAGCACCTTGGAAGAGAAAGTGCCTGAAAGTCTACAGCTGACCTTGTGGAGAGAACAGAGCAGCTGAGCCCAGAGAGGAACAAGCCCCGGGAGAGAGACGAGATTTATCTAAGCCTACAGCTGAGATTGGAAGAAGCTGGGACCATGGAGCCTTAGGAGGATGACGGAGGCTGAATCCTTGCAGACATAGGCAGCCATATTGCTCAAACATGTGGCAACAGACCTTGGTGAGGGAAGTAACTTAGACTTTATGGCCTGGTAACTGTAAGCTGCTACCCCAAATAAATATCTTTATAAAAGCAAATAGATTTCTGGTACTTTGCATCATCATCCCTTTGGCTGACTAATACATGTACTCTCATCTGAACTTACCTTGATGTGAATGAAGAATCTTTTTCTAATTGGTCACTGACTCCTTCCCCAACATATTAGCATTCACCAATACCTCTGCTGAGGTCTGTTCACTCCTCCAGATGGTGCTTCTGGACAAGACCTAAGCAAATCCATGCTGGCTCGCTCTTACTTGCTGGCCCACATCTGGTCCCTGGTAACCATCCTGCATTCTTTGCCTTGGTAAACTCTGGGCCTGTTGCCTTCCCCAATGCAGCCCCTCTCTTTTGCTCATCCATCAATGCTGCCAACCAGCTAAACTCACACTTTGAGCTTTCTAGGCAAAGTCAGATGCCAGTTCACTGTATCCTCAAAAATTCAGGTGACACACATTATACTTCCCAAATGTTCTCCTTAGAACCTTCTCTTCATCTCACACCTTTTTGGAAAATGAAAAAGTTAAATCTACCATTCTAACACTACATTCTGTTTTTATCAAAGCCCTACAAATCTTTAAAGGTCAGGGAAGACAGACAGACCATATGTCTTTGTTCCCTCAGTGTTGCAGGGGCCAGCATAAGTACTTAAGTATTTATTGAAAGGATAGTTTTAACTTACTTTGATATTTTAACTTACTATAAGGATTTTTTCCCCTCAAGACAGGACAAAGTGATCTGCTTTTATAGCAGAGAAATTATTCTGTGTGATATTGGGGAAGAGTGAGAGGTAAGAAAGATTTTAAAAATTGGATCAGTTATACTCATGTCAGAGGAAATAATGTAACAACTCAAGTCTTTCTGAGATAATAGATGCAAGAAGAAAATACCAACACTTAGAGGAAAAATCATGAAATTCTTCTGATTTAGCGTGCCAGAACTGCTATGACAAATACTACACAATGGGGTGGCTTAAAAAATAGAAGAACTTATTGTTTCATGGTTTTAGAGGCCAGAGGCCCAAATCAAGGTGTTGGCATGGCCACACTTTCTCTCCAAGTCTGTAGTTCTAATGCTGGCTTGCCATATTCCTTGGAGTTCCTTGA
Source organism: Dasypus novemcinctus (assembly GCF_030445035.2). NCBI lineage: Eukaryota > Metazoa > Chordata > Mammalia > Cingulata > Dasypodidae > Dasypus > Dasypus novemcinctus. Next base: position 50,056,881 of record NC_080673.1, on the reverse strand, counting down.
CTTGCATTTCTGCTCCGTCTCATGGCAATACACCTGCTCTCCTCCTGTGGCTTCCTCTGACTTCTGGATCCTGTCCTCTGGTTTCTCCCAGTTTCTAGTTTCTACTGACTGACCGTATCCAACTTTCCCTTCATTATAAGACCTCCAGTAACATGCATTAAGACTCATCCTGATTCAACTTGGCCACACCTTAATAATATCTTCCAAATATCCTATTTACAAACACGTTCATACCCAGTTGTCTTTTGTGATGGACATGATTCAACCTACCACATCTTGCAAGGTAGCTGTGTGCATGGTGCATCAGGGGACTGACCCTAACAGAGAAAACATTCTGTGTAACCCAGCAGAATCTATGAGTACTCTTTACCTTACTTAGCTCTTTCTGAAAAACTGAGATACTGGAAATGGTTCTTAAGGATGAGTAATTATGGGTGTATGATGTCTTGACCACAGCATACTTATATTAAATGGATTCCAAAGACAAAGATTTGCTTTTAGGTTCTTTAAAAGAGAATGTCCTTTCAAAGGAAACAAGAAAAAGAGATATGATAAGGCAGAAAATGAAGCTGTCAAAAGAAATATGACCATCTTTTAGAACAAGTGTCCGTGGAAAGATTTCAGGGGGTCCATGAGCTTGAATTGGAAAAAAAAAACCAGCTTATTATTTGCCCTGTAACTGAAATCTAGCATTTTCTTCACTTTATGAATGAATGTAATGAATAAATTACAGTACTGGATTTTGTAAGTTTTCTTCCTTTCTTGGCTCTGTATTTTTACTTTCTTTTTATACTTATCATTGGAGACATCCCCCAATTTCTCTGTTCCAAATATAGGAAGATTTAAAACTACTAAGGTTTTAAAAGTAAAAATTAAGTGGGGTATAAGGTTGTACTCAAAGATAACCAAAATCAAAAACACATCTTTAAAAAATGGATATTAAGGCTTTTATTTACTTATTTTTGGGGGGTGCTAGAATGTTTGTTGAAAATAAAAAATAGACTGAGGAAGTTGGAGAGCACTGATTGAAGACTGTATAAAAGTAATTCAGTAGTGTCACAACATGGTCATGTTTTTCTTGAGAACTAACTTTAGACTATAATACTGTGTGTGATAAACTTCACTAACCTACATATTTTTTAATGTTTTTGTGGAAATATATATAGTGCAAAATTTTCCATTTTCACCTCTTTGATACATACAGTTCTGTGATATAGATTACATTTAAATATTGTGCACTATTACCACCACTACCTACCAAAACTTTTTCACCATCCCAAACAGAAATTGTGCATCCGTTAGACATTAACTCCTTATTTCTGTCCCTTCCCTGACCCCTAATCCCTGGTAACCTGAAATCTACTTTATATCTCTGTGAATTTACTTATTCTATGTATTTCATATAAGTAAGATCATATAATATTTGTCCTTCTGTGCCTGGATTATTTCACTCGATATGATGTCTTCAAGGTTCATCCATGTTGTAGTATGTGGCAGAGCTTCATTCCTTTTCATGGCTGAATAATATTCCATTATATGAATATACCACATTTTGCTTATCCATTCTTCTGTTCATCTGTTGAAGGACACTTGGGTTTCCTCCACCTTTCAGCTATTATGATTAATGCTGGTTGAATATTGGTAAAAGTCTATTTGAGTCCCTGTTTTCAATTCTTTTAAGTATATATCTAGAAGTGAAATTGCTGGATCAAATGGTAGTTCGATGTTTACCTTTCTGAGGAAATGCCAAACTGTTTTCCACAAAAACTGTACCATTTTACGTTCCCTCCAACAATGTATAAGGTTTCCTATTTCTCCATCAATACTTATTTTCCAAAATAAAATAGCCATCTTAGTGAATGTGAAGCAGTATATCACTGTGGTTATGATTGTGTACTTCTCTAATGGCTAATGATATTAAGCATCTTTTCATTTTTAATGTGCTTATTGGGCATTTTTATATCATCTTTGGAAAAATGTCTATTCAAGTCCTTTGCCCATTTTTAAAATGGGTTGTTTGTCTTTTTGTTGCTGTGTTGTACTAGTTCTTTATATTTTATATTCTGAATATTAAGCCCTTATCAGATAGGTGATTTCCAAATATTTTCTTCGATTCTGTTGGCTATCTTTTCACTTTCTCAATACTGTACTTTAAAGGTCTTCTATTTATTTTTGTATATTCCTCCATATATCTACTCTTAGAGCTTAGTTTAATTTAGCTCATTTTACTGACTTTGTTCATATAATGCTGTGGTGCTAAAAAAAGTTCATTTCTGGTGTTTTTTACTTTCACTGTAGAATTTAATTAGTGTCAATTTATTGTCTCAGTGGTCACCATGATTTACAGGTGTAAGTTTATTGTTTAGAATTGAATCAACAGAGTCAAAGAAAGAGAAAATGTAGCCACGGTTTACTAGGATATATATGGGATTATGAAGACAGCAGTGATCACAAAGGAAACCATTATTTGCATCCTTCATTGTCTTTCAAGTACAGCCAATAAAGGCATTGTCATTTCTAATTTTTCCTACTTAATTATATAGCTCCAAATACTGAGAGGCAAGCAACTTGTTATTTTATAAGTGAGGAAAAAATTCCCTTTCAGTGTCTTATAAACTTTATGTACTCACTATTTCCTAAACAAACTGTTAATTTAATGCCAGTTTTATTCTTCTGTAAAGCCAAGCACATTTAAAGTGTTTTCTTTGGTGGGCTACTTAAATTATCTTCTGGTTCTCCCTTTCATTTTGGGCATTTTTCATTTTCACATGGAAATTTAGCTTGTGAAGCAACTGACAATATGCACCAGCCCTTTTATTGTAGATTCTTGCTCCCATATAAAGTAGCAAGTTGTTTGCATCTCTTTCTTCCAACTTCACTGATGAACATTCAGATTCTTCGTTCAATTATACAGCCTCAGTCAGCATGTGCCCACATAAAATGAGACAAAGATACTGAGGCAGCGCTATTGAAAGAGGATCAGGACCCATTGCAAGTCCCATTGTTCACCTGTGTAGAGAGAACCAACATCAAAGACCTGGCATTTAGTACTTCTTGGCATATGTGCATATGTAGACATGGGCTTCAAGAGGTGTCGGCGGGGAGTCGTGCCACCGGCACGGATGTTGGTTTCGCTTTCTCTGCCGCCACCACCGCGGTGGCTGCTGGAAGCCTTCCTCGCACCGCCTTCGTGAGCCGCGGGCTGTCGACACACCTCACACAGCCGTGTGCCGGGGACTGCTGGCCGGGGCTACTAGTCGGCAAAGGCGGACCGCGCTACAAACTCACGCAAGCCACTGGCCAGGAGAAGTAGACAGCTTTATTGACAGAAGCGGGGGAGCCAGGACGCGTGGGCTTATGCGCGATCTGCGAGCTAGTCAATCCGGGAAGGGGTAGTGGACGGGAGTTATATAGGGTGAACGCGGAAACATTATCTGATTGGTTGGGACAGCAATATGTCTATATATGGACTAGACAAAATGGCGGAAGGAGATGAAATGGTGGTGCAGCGCATGTGCACTGTCCTCGCCTCGTGACTCAGTGCTTTGAAGACCATCCCTGAGTTTACTCAAGGGCATGTGGGGGCTAGAGTTTACTCATAGTCCCGTGTCTTGTAGCGCAAGTCTCATGGCTTGGACGGCTGCACTGCCGGGCCTTAAAGAGGTACCTGTGAAGTGACTGTTATGGAATAGGGAGAGCTTGACAAACACTTGAAAGGTTGCAACCCTTTTACCTAATGATTGGGCCAAACTGTGGTGACTGATGGTGGTTTCCTGTGAGCTTCAAACATGAAGGAAGCTCCTGTTTCCAGTATTACCAATCACCACATGCTGTTCCATATAGTGACCTGAAAAGGAAGAAAGGACTCTCCTGTAGAAAGCTTTGCTATCTATTGGTGGTAAGAGCATCTCAGAACCACCCCATGGAAGCAACACAGTAGACTGCAAAGAGCTATGGGCTCAGGGGCTGGAATCTGGGCTTTAAATGGCTGGGTGATCTGGGAAAGTCACTTAGTAGGTTTGGCCTCAAAGATGAGATAACTAATCCACATGTTTCCACACCTTCCATTTCTAAAATTTTATGCTTCTATGAATCTAGAAGGAATCTTGTTTATTTCCTGCCCTTAGGCAAGACTTACCTATAAACAATTCAAGTAATAGAATATTGCATATTCTCTTCTTAAAAGTTTTTTAAAAAGATTATTTAATCTCTCTCTGCAGTATATTTTGATACCTAGACCTTTACCAGAAAGTTATTCCTAAAGTCTAACCTGAGTTGCAATGGCTGCAAATTATTACTAGGATGCTTTAGTTCTAGGAAAACTCCAGAACAGTGGTTCCCCCTTGAGAATATGTTTCTTTGTTCTTTACTGCAGTTTCCCCAATGCCTAGCACAGTCCCTGGCACATAATAGGGGATCAATAAATACTTTTTGAATGAATAAATTCACAACAAGAGGTTCTTCCCCATAAATGTCATAAATGTAAAATATGTGGTTAATTCTCCATTCTATTGACTGTAGGAGTTGGGCCTGTGGCATTTCAGCACAAGGAGTTCCTAATTGTGTCCTTTGCCATTTGTAACTTTTGCCATTTGTAACTCACTCCATTTGTAACTTTGTCCAAGCTATTACCTACCTGGCATGCTGTGGCTCTCCATTTTTCCATCTCCATATTCTACCCACATTCTACCTACCCAACCAAATTTAGCACAAATGGCACCTTCTTCCTTGAGCTCCTCCAGCTGGAAGCAGTCACTACCTCTCCTAATTCCCTTAAGTCTTTCTCCTGTGCCTCTCTTGCCATTCTTACTTTTTACCTTTCACTATCATTAGTCCACAGTATTACTAGAATAGGGATTGAAGAATTAGCAAAAGGTCGTGCAACTAGAAGAGGGGAATCCAAAGATCAAGAATTAGGTTGTGTCCAGGACTTAGAGTCAGATGTGAAACCTGGAATAGGAGGGATGTGTGTAGAGCAGGGAAGTTTCCCCACACTTGGAGGTCATCTTTAGGTTCTGTCCTTATTTCTTGACATAGCTCTCAGTTCAGTGGAAGCTCTGTGCTGAATCCATCATGCAGTTACACTAATTTAGGGTCTATAATAGCAGCCCAGTGTAATCCAGCCTAGAACTGAACACAATAACTCACAGCCACACAAATCCTGCCAGAGGCATGGTTGCAATGTGAAGCAGTTGATCTAATTTGAAACTAGTAACAAAATAGTCTGATCTTGACCTTGTCTTTAATCATTATTTTCCTTTAAAGTGCTTTTTATGGAAAGGGCTACCAAAACCTAGGAAAATAGTATTGGCCTTGATACTTCTCATTGTGTCATGGTGGGGGATGGGGATGGAGGCTTTGTGTTGAGTGAGAAAGCCTCCTCTCCGTGAAAGGCAGCTGGGCTCCCCCAGGACTGAAGCCAAACTCCCTGCCAGGTACTCTCAGAAGAGAGGTCTGTATGCCTAATTGTGGGAACTCGAAGATACCCTGTTCCTAGTCAAAGATGGGTCTACTTTTTGTTGTGAGGGCCCTCATGTTGCTACCATAAAGGTGGTCTCTGTGTAATCAGATATTTGAGCTAGATCCTCTTCTTAGCTTCTACATAGTGTTAGCACACATTCTTGAGCTGTTTTTTTAAATAAATAAAGTCATACTCAAATATTTAATCTTCCTGTTTGCCCTTGATGTTGTTGATGTCTGTGTTTGAAAAACTCCTCACAACCTTTGGAGAAAAAGAAACATCAAATGTTCCTTTAAAAGATAACAAATACTATTCAGCCATAAGAAAGAATGAGGTTCTGAGCCATGCTGCCACATGGAAGAGCCTTGAAAGCACTGAACTAAGCAAGGCACAGCAAGACTTGATATCACTTATGAGAAACAGCAAATCTGCCGAGACAGAAAGTAGATTAGGGGTTATGGGGGGGGGGGGGGAGGAGGAGGAAGGGAAGTATATATTTGGTGGATATGGAATATATGTAAGTAAAATTTTTTTAAAAAGATAATTTAAGCAAGAATTGTCTTTCAACTGTTGGGAGAAAGTGTGACAAGGCAGCTATTAGCAAGAATCCATAAGAAGGAAATAGACCGACCATTGTCACTATCAGCCAGGATAATCACCTTGGTGGTGGGGAATCTGGCCCCAAGTTGCCCTCCCATTGGTAGGGTCAATGAAACGCTGAAGGATTCCTCCTCTTTGTAAAGGGAGTTGTCAATGACCAGGACCCGGCAGGTCCTCTCAGTCTCACCCTTGTTAAAGGGGAGGATACTGGTGTGGTCCTCTGGACGTGAGATGTAGTCAGAGAAGGATAATGCTGTGGAAGAAATTGTGCTTGTGGCAGACCCTACATGAGTTTGAGAAGGAACAGGGAACGTGAGAAAGAAATGGAATTCCAAACAGGAAACTTTTTCCCTGTTGGTTTCTCAAACTGGTTTTAGATGAGGTATCTGAATAATTCATATTGTAATTAGAAGACTTTTAGAACAGACTCGGCATTTTGACTGATCCAGATTTAGTAGTTTTAAATAGGATATATATTGAATAAGGTTTCAGAGATGAGGGGCCAAATGAACCAAAGGATTTAACATGGTAGGGGTAGTTTAGCCCAATCTTTTTTTTTTTTTTTAATGTTATAGATGGAAAAATTGAAGTACAGCAAAATTAGGACTAGAGAATCTTTACCATGATAATGGTATAGATTGTTCTTTTACCCCCATCCTGCCCACAGTAGTAGAGCTGTGACCTGTACCTATGCAATCTGACTAGAGTTTCTTAAACCACTTCATAATCTAATCAAAAATAGAAAATTACTTATTTTACTGGGAGTTCAGCATTGGAGGATTTCAGTTTAGATTTAGTGGATTTTAAAATTCACTCTAATAATTTAGATATACTGATTCACCAACTTAAAATGCACTATTTGATGAATTTTGAGAAATAGTTACATAACCACTACCATAATCATAACATAGACCATTTTCATCCCTTCACTAAAGTTGACTTGTACCCCTCTAAAATTCATTCCCTTTCCCTACCTCCAGCCTTTGGCACTGATTGCTTTTTGTCATTATGAATTTGCCCTTTTTAGAATTTCATAAAAATGGAATCATACTATGTGCTGTCTTTTGTGTCTGGTCTCTTTCCTTTAGCCTAGTGCTGCTGAGATTCATCTGTGCTGCTGTATGCATCAGGATTTTTTCCCCTTTTATATTACTAAGTAGGGTTCCACGGAAGAAATATAACACCGTTTGTCCATTTACCAGTTGATGAATATTTGACCTGCTTCCAGTTTTAGTTATTTTGAATAATGCTGTTATGAACAGTCTAGTACAAGACTTTGAGTGGTCATATAATTTTATTTCTTTAGAGTAAATACATAGGAGAGGGATTTCTGGGGTCCAGTGAATTTTTGCAGTATTAAAAACAGCAACATCTACAGGTTCAGAGCTAAAAGGAAGAAAAGTAGTCACAGAAATGTAAATGACTGTTTTCTAGCAGATTCAGGGAGATCAAAGACTATATGAAATAACTCAATATACTATACTAACTGAGCAATTTTTGAAAAGTAGAAGTATTTCCCACCATAGCACTCCTTGATAGGAGGCAATAGGAATATGACAGTGGACTTAAGGACTAGAAAATGTAGCAAGGGTCTTGCTTATTGTTATGATGTATGTACACACACATGAAAGCACCGATATCTGCCATCTTCTTGTTAATATTAATAAATACAGTTGGCATTTGTGACCCCATATTGCATGTATACCTACAGCTTGCTAGAAAAATGAAAGTGGTCTCCAAATTGGCTCCAAAGAATTTGATCAGAGGATACAGGCTGGCGAAATATTTCACAATGATATTTTGATAGAACAAATTTTAGAATTTAGGAAATAACAAATGGGCTGTGTTTTGTTATTCTGGGAGCCTAAAAATGCTGGAGCTGGAGAGATTTATGAGAATAAAATGTGTTTACTAGGGCAGAGGAAGAAATTGCTAGAAACAGACAGGTACAAGGGGGCCAATCCTGTGCTGGGGGAGCTAACCTGGTCTTTGAAACCTTTCTTCTTCAGAACAACATTCTCTCTCTGGGAAATCTATGCTTCAAAGAGTTCTTGGAGCTTAAGTCAACAATAAGAAGCTGGCTTTCAGGATATCAGAGACACATGTTATCTTAAACATCAGAGACAAGCATCCCGCGACTGAATGGGGAGGTAAGTTGCTAGCAATATAGAAAGGCCCATAGGAGGAGATGAGACATTCTCCATTTGTCAAGGAGAGTTCTTGTGCTCCAGGACATAATAAAAAAAGAAGGAAATTAGGTCTAAGCTGGGGGTTCTTAACCAGGGGCCCATAAGTTTGAATTAAAATTTAAAAACACAGTGTAGTGTGGACTGAGTAAGTGGTTCATAGTTTTCATTTGACTGGCAAAGGGAACCATGGAACAAAAAAGGTTAAGAACCCCTGGTCTAAGCATTTACAACAATCTTATTAAATAAAAAACAATCTTTGAAATGCTGAACTTAAAAAAATTTTTTTTTTTTTTTTTAAGAATAGGAAAACAGAAGACAATTTCTTAATTTAGGAACCAGATGCTGGAAGTGGATATGGCTCCAGTGATTGAGCTACTACCTACCACATGGGAGTCCCAGGTTGGTTCCCAGTGCCTCCTAAAGAAGATGAACAAAACTGCAAGGTGACACAATGGACAGGCGTGTCTAGCTGATGCAATAAGAGACACGAGGAAAACGTAACAAGAGACAAAACAGGGCAGGGAGTAGAGTTGGCTCAAGAAATTAGGTGCCTTCTTCCTACATTGGTGGTCCTAGGTTCAGTTCCCAGTGTCTCCAAAGAAAAAAGTAATACCAGCACACAACAAGCAAACATAGTGAATGCAAATAACAAGGGGTTGGGGAGAAATAAATAAAATAAATCTTAAAAAAAAAGCCAGATGTTTTAAAAGGACTATATATTGGAGAATATATATATTTTTAATTGAAAACAATTTTTTAATTTATTTTTTTAAGGTCACATTAAAAAAAATGAGGTCCCCATATACCCCCACCCCCTTCCCCCACTCCTCCCCCCATAACAAGAATACAGATTTTGATTTGCCCTAGTTGTCAAGTGTTAGCTTGAATCATGTCCCCCACAAGAGGCACACTGAGATCCCACTCTTGTGGGCATGAACCCTTTTGTGAATAGGACCTGTGAAGATGCTATTAGTTAAGGTGTGCCCAAATTGAACGAGGGTGGGCATTAAACCAATATGCTGAAATCCCTATAAGCAAAGGATATTGGACACAGGGAGAAGCCACAGGGAACAGCCAGAAACTGGAAGCCAATGGAACCTGAAGAGAAAGGAGAAAACTCCTCCATGTTCATTGCCACGTGACAGAAAATTCAGGAACCCCAACAACTGCTGACTAGCTAGAAGATACTGACCCTGGGAGGAAGCACACCTTCTAGGCTCTGACACCATGAGCCAATAAAATCCTGTTATTAAGCCAACTCATTGTATGCTATTTGTTTTAGCAGCCAGGAAACTAAATCATCAAGCATGCAGAATGTTGGTATGACAGGTAGTGTGAAAAAGATCCTTGTCAAAATTTCACATTTACCTCCTCAGAATGAACACCAAATGTGCATCCATGTTGGACTTGAATAGTAAATATGGAATACTATCTTTACTAAATAGTAACTATGTTTATTAAATCTTTTTCCCAATATATTTTACCTAATGAATAGTATTTATCCTAATTTATGAAGTAAAGACCATTGGGATTTTTCCCTATTCTGTTTAAATTCTTTTAGCCCACTGATCTAATGATTGAAATGGACATGATATTTGAGTAGGTAGATTTTGGGGGTAAATGAAAAACTGAAATATAATTCTTTTTTTGAAAGTACTTTGGCTGTAGAATGCTACTGAAACAGAAAGCAAAACAGTACATTTTAGCAAGGTTTTTTCATAAAAAGAGTTGTTGCAAAAAAAAAATCTAATTAAATCTCATTATCAGAAAATTCAGTTTATCTAAATGGTCCATTCCATCTAGCATTCTGGAAAATTTACTTTGGGAAAACATTCAATCTTTTATATATATATATATATATTCAATATATATATATTCAAGAACACAGAATACTGGCATTTGTTTTAATAAAAAGAAAGCTCCATTTTATAAGTGTCAACTTAAGAATCCTCAGAAGTTAGAGAGAAAATTCTGCAAACAGCAAATATCATCTGAGATATAAGATAAGATCCTTGAAAATGGACTGTATATATGCCTTAATAATAATGAAACATCTCTAAGGAGTATGAATTTGTGGTTTCCAGTTTCCTTTCAAAAGATGCATTAGCACTCAGACCTCAGGCCTTGTTAGGGCTACTTGGATCAGTTTTTGTGCTATAGCATCTTTGTTGGAAAACTTAGAGAAGGCTATCATGCAACACATGCCTTGCTATTTCCAGAGGGCATTATGAGGCTGGGTGGACTATAGGTCTTTCCTGAGAATGAGTTTACCATGGTGTAAATACTCCCACCACAGCCAATTTCAAGCTAACAATGTGAAGTCACTGAACCCAGAATTGAGAAGAGATGCAAAATCAGATCTCATGATTATAAACTGCATCCTCACATTACTGGGAATTTGAGAAAGTATCTATAAAGTGATTTTTAAAATTGTTTTTTGGCAGAAGAATATAGCTCAGTCTCTGCTGCTACATAATTTTTTTTGAGGTACTGGGGCAGGGCATTGAACCCCGGGACCTTGTATGTGGGGAGCTGGTGCTCAACCACTGAGCTACATCGGCTCCTCTGAGTTGGTTTTTTCACTTGTTTGCTTGTCGTTTGCTCTTTATTTTTAGGAGGCACTAGGGACAGCACCGTTCCTCTACTGCTACAGCCTACTCTTGATTTATCAAAATTATAAATGTTACTTAAAGTCAGTGAAAAATTCCCATCATGAAACTATACTAAAGAGTAATTGAATCACTACATTAAATATTTGATAACTTCATGAGGTTGCCAGGACATTTTATCAATGAGAAAATTGAGGCAGAGAAAGTTCCAGTTGCCTAAGAGTCAAGTCAACTTCTGGTAGTCAGCTTGGGCCTTTTTCACTTTCCCACATTTTCTTTGAGCTATTTCTTGTTTATAAATTCTTTTAAGCATATACGTTTTCTGTAATATATTATATTTTTTAATAGGGCACTAAGACAAAGTCATACCTCTTTAAAAGCACAGCAGCTAACCCCTGTAGGAGCAAGCAGCCTTGAGCAGCCCCCAGTACTAGTTCATTTCAAGAACCAAGATGAGCCCATGGTGAGGGAGGTAGGAGAGTGAATGGACAGAGAGAAGAGTGAGGTAAACTGGCTGTCGGAGCATGAGGCTTCTATCCAAACCAGCCTTTGGGACTTGTTTCCAGCAGCTTGGCAGAACAGGTACTCTGGGGTGCTCTCCCTCTGTAAATCAACTAGAAAAAAGAAAAAAAATCTGGCTTTCTGGGCTCACAGGAAGTAAGGGAAATCATCAAGGGCTAAAATGTCCTTCTGAGAGCAGCTGCAAGGTCACACTGCAGAGGGAGACTGGGCCTTGGGCCTTTGGCAAGGTCAGGGTGCTGAATCTGAAAGTCTGTGATTAAGACTAGGGACAGAAGGGGAACTTGAGTATTCCCGGGTCACTAGTGTGCTCTGGGTCCTGGAGGAAGCAAAGCAAATGTTCCCTTGGTGGAAGGCATCTTCAGTTGAGGTCTCATATCTTTTACAAATTAAAGTCAAATAACAATGAAAAGATTAAAAAAAAAAGATGATGAAAAATGACTTTTAAACTAAGAGATGTCTTCTGATAAAATTATATAGAGAAAGCTCTGAGGACTCCTCAGAGCCAGACACACAAACGAACACACACAACAACAAAACAAAACCAGTGCACTACTTTATCTTTTAACTTCTTCTTGAGTTTCCTCTGGATAGCTTTTGAAATTTGAAATTCCCACAAAGGTGGCTGTATTAGTCAACCAAAAGGGGTGCTGATCCAAAGTACCAGAAATCTGTTGGCTTTTATCAAGGAAATTTATTTGGGGTAGAAGCTTACAGTCACAAGGCCCTAAAGAGTCCAACTCAAGGACCACAGGTAATTTCTCACCCAAAGTCATTTGCCACTTGTTGAAGTAAGATGGCAGGCAATGCCTGCAAGGGTTCAGCCTTCCTTCTTCCTCTTACAGCTCCGTGGTCCCAGCTTCTTCCAGTCTCAGCTGTAGGCTGACATAAGGCTCGGCTCTCAGGGATTCCTAGCTGCTCTTTTCTCTTCAGCTGAGGAAACTGTCAGGCTCGTCTCTCTTCCTGCGGCCTCTGCCATGTCTATGGAGCTGTCTCTCTTCTTTTGTGTTCTTATTCTCTGTGTATCTATTTCCATGTTCTTGATTGAGCATCCCTTTTTATAGCCCACCAAGGGGGCAGGGACTCAACCATGTATACCCTAATAACATAGTTGAATCAAAGCCCTAATCTTGATTTTTAAAAGTAAAAGTGAAACCTCTGAATTTAATACAATCAAAGGGATATCATGCCCAGAAGAACAGACCAGTTCACAAACCCAATCAATATCTATTTTTGAAATTCATAAATAATATCAAATGCCGCAGGGGCCTACCCAGATAGTCAGTGAAGCCCCTATTTAATTGCACTTGACCCAATACAAAATAAAGTCCACCTGCCCTAAAACCACCCCTCTAAGATAAATAAACTCCTGTCCAATCAATAGGAGTCAAGATAACTTCCTTTTTATGGCTATAAAAATTATTTCCTGTCTCTAAAAGATACAAGCTATTTCTGATTTTTTGTAAGTGATCTGGCTTCCACTGCTGTAGCAAAACTTTGGTGTCCTAAATAAAATGCTGTAATCTGCAAACTCTACTCCAATTTGTCCTTTGATACTTCTTAACAGCAACAATGGAAGTCAGAAAACAGTGGAACAATAACTTCAAATAATTGCCAACCTAGAATTTAAGAATGGGGCTGAAATAAATGTTCCAATAAAATAAATAAATAAATTTAAAAACTGGGAAAATTTACTCCCTGTAGACTTACAGAAAATGATATTCAAAAGGATATACTTCAGTAAAAAGAAAAAAAATAGGTTCCAGAAAAACTCTCTGAGATGCAAGATAACACTTCTAAATACATCTAAAAACAAATAATTAAACACACCAAATATTTTTGATAAAGGAAGGAGAGAAGAAAGTCTTTTGGCTGGATGTGCTTGGAATCCTCTTGCAGTAATCTACTTTTACACCTTAATTAACATAACCCAGAAAGAGAGTCCAATCTGAGAAGTGGAGCTGGTCCATTGCTTGTGGTTTACCACATAATACCTTTCAAGTGGATAAAGTTAATCCTTTAAAAACCTCAACGTATTTGACTTGGGACTGACCGAAAACCACAGTATGATTCAATGCTGTTTCTGTTTGTTTGATTTCAGATTCTGTGGTTTGTTCTTCATTGGCTATTTCTTTCAGTAGGAGCATTTTCCTAACAAGAATGACTTATGAGAGGAAAATGATGGAAGACATCTACATTGAGACTAAAACAAGGCTAAGAACTGTCTTATTTGCAAGTCTTTACATGAAATGTTTAAACATTTCACTATAGAACAGTAGTCCCCAGGAGAGAGCTGGCAATGTCTCGTGAGATTTTTGGGTGTCACAGCTGGAGGAGGGGAGTTCTACTTGCTTCTGGTGGAGAAGCTGGGGATGGTGTAACCATCCTACAATGTGTGGGGCAATTCCCCATAATGAAGAATTGTCTGGTCTGAAATATCAATAGTGCTGACGTTGAGAAACTGCAATGGAGGAAGAAGAATAAACTTTCCTCTGCCCCTGGGGACAAAGGATTTGGCAGTATTCAGATAACGCCAGTTGTGTATTTTCTGTCCACAAACAGAGCACCTGGGAGACAATGTTAGGGTCTCCCAGATGGGAGAAATGAGGTCATCTAGAGCCCAATTTGGAGGATGGTTTGTAATTTGTAATCAGTAACTGGAAGGAACCAGTTGATGTCTTGAGAAAGAACTACACTGTGTAGAGGCAAGCAGAGTTAACCAAGAAGCTCAGGGCATCTGGAAATGAGCAAGCTAGGATAGGGTGTAACTGGAGAGGTGTAAGTGTTCCCTAAGAGCTGAGTCTCCCTTTATCCTGCAGTGGGGATCCAACTTCACAGGTGCTAGAGCTGGCCGTCTCAGACAACTCCCTGCCTCGTTGGCATAAAACTCAGACTGCTTGGCATTTGAGCCTTGCTTCTTCATCCCCCACATACAAGGGTGTTCTCATGCTTGCAATGAAAAAAAAGTTGCAGAATGGGTCAGGGTTAAGCCTGGTAGAGCACTAAGCTAAGGTAGGTACAGTAGCACCCTGACTCTTGCATGCTCCTTTGTGGGATTATGAGGGAGTGAGGATGTGTACATTTCTTATACTTATGCCACTTTGTGATATTTATTCTCACCTACTCCTCACATATACTTAAATATCTCAGAGGATGAAAGTTCAGTTTAGTTATTCAAAACTTTCTGGTTATTTAAACAATTCTAGAAGTCTTTTTAAAATGAACAGTTAACAATTACTTATGAATAAAAGACACATGAGCTATATAAACAGTTGAATAGAAAGCAGACTCAAACTTTGTATACTAATAATTTATGAATACTAAATGCGGTTAGAAGAAAGTGAAAGAAGCCAACTAAGTTTATGCTGTGCTTTGATGGGGATCTTAAGGACATACCTTTAAAGTTTCAATCTGCCATACATTGCCTGCCCTTCCTACCTGACCCCAAAATGCCCATCATTATCATTCTCAGTTAGACAAGTAGGGGAGGATATTACACCCAGAAAACCATTGTTTGGGAGAGGAAGAAGTTAGAGAGTTAAGCTTTCCCTCACTGACCTATCAGCAAGTATGAACATAGATTTTTGTCTGTTACATAGTATGACAGTTTGAAGCTGGGTGGACCCCAGAAGATCATATCATTAGAGCTAATCCATTCTTATGTGTGTAAACCTATTATAGGTGGGAACTTTTGATTAAATTACTTCAGTTAAGGGCCTTTGATTAGATTGATTGCATGACTCAGGGTGGGTCTTTCTTTTTTAAAAATAATATATATATATTTTTTATTTTTTAAAAGATACTTATATTACATAAATGTAACACAAAATAAAGGGACTCCCAAATGCCCTGCTCCCCACGTCTACCACAACCTCCCAAATAAACAACATCCTTTATTAGTGTGGCACATTCATTGCAATTGATAAATACATCCTGGGGCATTGCCACTGAGCATGGTCCATAGCTCACGTTGTAGTTTACACTCTCTCCCACAGAATTCTGCATGTTATGGGAAGATATAAAATGGCCTATATCTTTTTTGCAGTATCATTTGGGATGATTCCCAAGTCCTGAAAGAGCCCCCATAGTACACCTGTTTTTCCCTCTCTCTGGTTGGATCTTAATCCTCTTATTGGACTCCTTTATAAATGGAATGAATATACAGAGAAGAAGGCTGCAGATAGAAAGAAAAAAATCCAGAAGCTGAGAGAGAAAGCTGCAAAGGGAGGAGCCAGAAGCTGAAAAAATGAAGCCTGGAGAAAAAAGCAAAGACTGACAAATGCCACCATTGTGCCCTACCAAGTGCTTGATCACCCAGCTGCAGCTCAGGGAGTAAGTCTTCCCTGATTAAGCCTTGATTTGGACATTTTTTTCGGCCTAAAAGCTATAAGCTTTTAGATGAATAAATCTCACTTATAAAAGCCAACCCACTTCTGGTATGTTGTCGTGGCAGCATTTAGCAAACTAAAACACATAGTTTCTAATGAGTTAGAGCTATGACCTTGAGAGCATTGGGCCCAGGATGCTAAACTTTGTACAGAAGGGAAGAAGTCCAAAAGACGTGGACCTTGCATTGGGGTGTGAGAACACATGGGACTGTGGTTGGGGGGCCCAGAGGGGAGGAGGAGAAGAGAGAGACTGAGTAGAATGCAGACTATTTTACAATGTTGCCTAGAGCCAATCCTGACTCTTAAAAATAAGAACCCCTTATTTATATTTTCCACCAGTAGGTATAAATTATTTCACATAAAATGTTTCATCTGATCCTTGCTAAACTTTGTGAGGTAGTCACGAAGATATTTTTTATCCCAACTTCCAGTAAAATTTTATCCCTCATTGAGGAGACCAGCTCAGAGGAGGTAAGCAGCAGGGCATGGATGACAAATAGCCCAGGTTTCCCAGATCCTCTCCCAGTGCTCCTCCCAACATAACCACACTCCCATACTAAGCTAAAGTACCCCGTAAATTCTCATACCTTGATGTATAGAATAAATGACCATGAGGTCCTGGCTTGCATCTCCAAACCACCTCACAGGAACCAGAAATTCCCCAACATCCTCCTCTATTTTGTATTCAGCCTCTGGAATATAAACTGTTAATTCTAGAAGAGATGTCAGAAGACTTTTAAGCAAGACTTAAATTTGACTGGTGAAATTTAAATGCACTGGAGAAGAAATGTATTAAGTATGTTTTATCCTTACATTTTCCAATATGGTTAACTGCATTAAATAGTGAGCATGAGAAATATTAAGTTGGAGTGGTGAGGCAGTGGAATTGATTTAGGAGATTGCTTTGGAAAGTTTAGAAAGGATATGCAATATTAAAATGGAAAGGAAAAATTTGCAGCAATTCTGTCATTTTTTTGAAATCAAGTTTTAGGTCTTTTAAATATAGACCACAAACTTCTGTCCTTGCTTTACTTTTACTATTTACCTTTTTTATGCTTTTACCAACGAAGTGATCCAATTCATTAATGCAGAAAAATCTTTCTCTGCCTCATTCAACCAATATTTTATTCAATGTTAATTGATCTGACACTATTTGTAAGATGCTGCACTGACAATTTAATATGTTGAGAGAAATAAGCACTGGTCCTACTGTCGATTTTTAAAATAATATTTTTGCTGAAATTTACCACCTTGTGCATGTGTGTAATCATCAAAACATTCATTGAAACCTGAATGTTGATTATCTCTTGGTAATGGAGTTATGTGTACTCTTTTTGGGGGGAGCTTTCCAATGTTTTCCAAGGTTTCCCATTAAGCATGCACTGTGTAATTAAAATATATGTTTGCTTAAAAATAAAAATTTTAAGTAGATTTTTTCCTATTCATAGAGTCAAGTGGAGAACTGAAGTAACTATCTGGTTCAAAGCATGTTCATTTGCCTCAGATCTTTTCCCCATATCATGGGTACAGATAAATTCTTCCTCTTGGTGATGCAAGCAAGAATGAAAATGTTGTGGGAGACCATTCTTTCTTCTTCTGGAAACTGAAAATATTATTAAGTGATAACTCAGAATCTCTGGACATCTCTCAATCCAAAAAGTTGGTATCATGGGAGAAGCTAAAAGTAAAAGTTATCAGTGTCATATGAAAAAAACTGATTCAATAAGACTTATTCTGTCACATCTTCTGTATTTCCCAAACTAGGAAACTTGCTCCTGTTTACTAATCAAAATCCCATTTAGTCTTCACGACCCAGGTCAAAACGTGCCTCTACCAGGAAGCCTGAATTGCTTAGGACTATGGTGAGCTCTCCACTTCCTTACCTCATAATTGTTACTGTTCTGGCCATGTATCTTCACATTGGGCTTTCCTCACTGATTCCTGTGTCTAAATTTTACCAACTGTCAAAACTTATCTGATACCTGTTCATTGGGTGGTGGGGATAAGATTTACTACTTCCTTTGGCATCTGCCAAAGTGCAGAACATATAGACAGCATTTTTATTTTGTTCCAAGAAAACTAGAACTCTGAGAGATTATAAAGGATGTTCCTTGGGAATGAAAAAAATTCATGGTCCTATTTGGGAAAACTGGGATAAACCAAGTTAAACTGGTTTCTTCATAGCAGGGTTTCTCAGAATCTTTAATATGCTAATGTGCATTACGATGCTTCAAAGGGGGATGAAGTTTGAAATGGTTCCTAGATTTATTTGACCATAGAAAGTTTTAACCCATTCCCCCACAGAAATTCTATTATATGAATGTTCTCTGTTATGAAGTTTAGGACATGATAATACAGAGGATTCTTCTAGATTCATATGGAAATTAACAAAGACTTACTCCCTAGTTATAAATTAGGTACGTCTAGGTGCACATGAATTCTTTTAACTGCTGTGATAGTCAGTGTGTCTAATTCAAATTCAGAGGGGACTACTGAAAATCCCAGTTTAAGGAATAGTTCTTCTACTTTGACTAAAAGGGGTAGTAAACAGTGTGAGTCCTGATTAGCTATTATTCTTTTTAATTTCTCTCAGGAGGTATTTGCTGTATGAATGAATGAAATGAAATGATGAATTCAAGGATACAGTGCACAACTAAACAGAACTTTGTGGAACACATGCTAAATACGATGAGTTGGCTGATTCTTAGCAGCCATGTCTAGGACAATGGTTACCTAAGTCTTTACCAGATTTGGTAGATCTCTACCCAAAATGATCTGGTGGGGCAGCTACAGGGGCTCCCAATAGATTGTGAGAAGATGGTGGTATGGAATAGGCCCTGAAAATTAGCCATTTGGTGGCAAATCTGCTTCATATCTAAGGTACGCAGAGGGTTTACAATGAGGATTTGTATGTAGGCTAAGGAAATTCTGATAAAGAACCTCTCTATTTCAATTTCCTGTATTTCCTTTTCAAATATTTTAGGAAGAAATGAAAAATTACTGACTTGAAGTGATTGATTTACTTAACTTTAAATCCTAAGTGAATATAAACATATCTAGTGGTTTATGGAGACTAAAGAAGATATGAATGCTTGAAGTGAACCCAGGAACTTGTACTGGCTGATAGACAATTTTAATAAGTACCACATATCATCTCCAGGGTCTACAGTTTCAATTGTTGCCATTTCTGGAAACTCCAGTGCAGCCATGACAGGGATGGACAGAATGATCTGGAAGGTCTCCAAGGCCTCGTATTCATTTCAGATATAATTCTCACTCTCCATGTGATTGCAGTCTGTCGAGATTGAACTGGGCCTGTTTCTGGACCTTTCCTTTAAAATCCTTATCTTTTTCTTTGCAGTTTCCTCTTTGGTTCCAATACCTGAATAAAAATCAGGAAAGGATAAATATAAAGCTAAGTGACTGAAGGAATATTTTCCTTTTCAAAATGGTTTCTGTTGTTAAAAAATATATAACATAGAAACTGCTTCTTTTAATGTTCCCAAAGGACACTTCTTATGGTGGCTTGAAGCTATGTACCCTGGAAAAACATGTTCTTAAGCTTACTCCATTCCCGTGGGTGTGAACCCATAGTAAGTAGGAACTTTTGATGAGGTGACTTCAGTTAAGGTTGGCCCCGCTGAATCAGTTTGGGTGCTAAACCCTTTTACTGAAGGCCTTATAGGGAAGGTCACACAGAAAGAAAGAAAGACAGAGGAAGCAGCCAGAAACTGAATGTCAGTGGAACCCCAAAGAGAAAGAAGAAGCCAGGGGGTACTGCCATGTGCCTTGCTATGTGACAGAAAAGCCAAGAACCAAGGATCACTGGCCGCCATCCCTTGAACACTATAATCTTCTTGAAGAAAGCATCACCTTTATGATACCTTGACTTTGGACTTCTCCTGTCTCAGAGCCTTGAGCCAATAAATTTCTGTTGTTTAAGCCAACACATTGCATGTTATTTGCTTTAGCAGTCAGGAAACTAAAACAGTTTTAAACTGTTCTTCATGGTTGAGAGAATGTAAATAAGTGGAATTGTACTGAAATGAAAGGTAAACAGGTGACAGAAAAGAGAGAGAACAGAGAACAGTTATTAGCTTATTTTAGCAAATATTTACTAAAGGCCTCTGATGTGCCACACTCTGCCAGATGCTAAAGATTCAGAGCTGAGTAAGAAACTGCCCTAGCCTCCCAAAAGCTCACAGTATAAAGAAGAAAACATGAGAATGAGAACTCAGTGGAGGCTGTTTTGTTCCCTGATGATTCCCTGGTGACTAGGACAATGCCTGGCACATAGTAGAAATTTAATAAATTTTTGTTGAATGAATATTTTCTGTCTGATAGTTACAGTGTCTGAAGTCTTTGGGGAATGACACTGCAGGTTATTTTCTCATGCAGATCCTCACTCATGGTAGATTGTTTCCTTGTGTGTTTAGTTAATTTTTGATTATGAGAGAATCATTAGTAATTTTCCAGACAATTGGGACAGGGTCAGTGGAAATGGAGAGATGGCAATAGAATTGAGCTCTGTTAAGAAATTAGACTAGGTCATTTGCTAAAAAGACTGAACAACAAAAACAACAACAGCAACAATGCAATAAAGTTTAAATCCCTAATGTGAGAGAGAAGGGTGAAAAGTGCTACCTGATCGAGACTGACTAGATCCTCTCTCTCCCACCAAAACGTTCATGCAGCATTCCAGTATTCTTTGGTTTGCTTTTAACTTTCCACTCATTGTAAGTTGAATTGTATCCCTCGAAATGGTATGTTGAAGCCCTAACTCCTGGGACCTGTGAATGTGACTTTTTAGGAAATAGAATCTTTGCAGATGTAAGCACTTAAGATGAGGTTGTACTGGATGAGGATGGGCCCTGTATTCAATGACTTGTGTCCCAATAGACACAGACACGGTGGGAAGATAACTTTGTGAAGATGGAAGCAGAAATTGGAGTGAAGAAATTGTAAGCCAAGGAATAACAAGGATTGTCAGAAGGTCTCATTATAAGGTTGAGACTCTTGAGTTGTTGTAATGTTGTGAAATCAAATACTGTGACCTGACCTGACACTAACCACTGTGAAGCATTTTGCATAATATGAGATGAATAGCCCCTGGTGTCAATTCCTTGCCTCATTCTTAGAGAATCTGATACTTTGTAAAAGATGCCCAAAGCTATAAAGCATGAAACTAATTTCCAATAATTTGACTTTTCGAAATTGCTGAGGAAAGCCTGCCTTAATACTCTAACTGGGAATCAATGTTCAATATTTGGGAAGTGCCTCCTCTAGCTGCATATTGGAAATGGGGAAGATAAGGAAGAGTGACTGATGTCCTCAGCCACCTGGGCAGCAATGTTCTTTGAACCCAGCAGTCATGTGGCTACTTACTGTTTGTTGAGCATCAGCTATGAGCCAGGTGCTGAGGAAGTAATGAGGAATTAGGTACCTGCACCATCACCTCAATGGGTTTACAATTCTCTGGGAGATAAGCAGGTGAGTTCAACTCCCTTTGATGAGTTCTATGAAGAACAATGGCAGTTAACATTATTATCTACTGTGTGCCAGGACTATGCTAGACTGATTTACAATCATATCATATTTAATCCACAAACAAATCTTTAGGTGAAGACTTTACAGATAAGGAGACTGAAGCTCTTTAGAATATCACAAAAAAGAGTAAGGGACAGAGCCAGAATACAAACCCACAGTTTCCCCCCACCTTCTAAATAATTTGCTATTGCCACTAATCCCACCCTAGGATTGGATTTGGATGTGAGATATGGCAGGCTTCTTACAGCACCCAAATAAGATGTTTTGGAGGTTCACTTCTGTGGAACTTAAATATATTTAAAAATTTTAAATTGTAGTAACATATATGTAACACAATTGATATGGTTTCAGGTAGTGTTTTATAGAACAAAAGGGCAGACTGTAGTTCACTTAACAATAATTATTGAATGACTACCATGTTCCCCATGCTGTTCTTGGGGCTGAGCATAACCCAAGACGTAGTTCCTGTCCTTTTGAAGCTGGAAGATGACCAGTGGACAAGAAGATATGCGATGCATGTCAGGGGATGGTAGTGCTGTGAAGAACAATAAAGCAGGCCCAAGGGACTGGAGCGAGTGGACATGCTAGTTTAGGCAGAGTGGCCAGGGTAGGTTTCTCTGAGGAATATGTTCATTTAGGAACTCTCAAATGGTTCTGGGCACATAGTTTATTTCCACAAGAAGGCCCCAGATAGAGAATTGTGGAGGCAGAACCCCACAAAAGGAAAAGGAGCATATTTTATCTGAAGTTCCTGGCAGCAAGCTTCACAGTATGTAGATAAAGTAACACATGATGTGGACTGAGGCTGAGGGCCACTCAAAAATCAGGGTGTTCTTTGGCCGACCTCTTCTCGTAGTTTTATCTCAAAGCCTCAGGTCTGGAGAGGAGTCTGGGCAGTAAGCTGGCCTTTTTTTTTTCGATTGTGTGTTCTCTCCCCAGTCTACTCCCTTCCTGGTGTCTCTCCAACAGTTTTGGTAACTTTGCACCACTCTGAGTGAGTCCTGTATATCTGGGAAACTCTGAAGACTCATTTGTAAAATGGAGATAACTCACTACTATCTGTCTTCCTGGTAAGTTGTGAAAATAAATGTAAAATGATCTCTGAAAGTTCTGGCTGCTAAAGATGTTATAAAAATGTAATGTATTATTAGAGCAATTATTGTTAATTAATGATGATAATGAGATATATTATTTAGGTGTAACATATTTCTTTATCCCAAGGAGACATTGTTCTGTAGAATATAAAAAAAATGGACATTATATATGTCCCCAAGGAATTTATAACTTAATTATTGGGTTAAAACAACTGCATATAATCAAAAGCAATAGCTAGAACTAAATCCATCATGTACTCATAAATAATTTTCAAAAGAAACCCCTAGAACTAAATTTAATAATGTATTATATACTTAAAAATGATTTTAAAAGGAATTGAGTGACTTGGGGATTGTGGACTACTGCTAGGAATGCCTAAGTTTTGTGGAGTCCATACTTCGTGCTGTGATTTAAGAAAGAGAAAGACCATAGCCTATCAGAAGGAGGAAAGCAGGAAAAGGAAGATAAAAGAGTGATGCATATACAAGCCTCTAACTCAGACACAATTTCACATCTACCTCTAGAAGGATTCCCCCAAACCAGTTATATCATCCAGTCTGTTCTCTTATAATTTTTTTAAAGCCTAAATTTCATGCTTCCATTCTATTTCTCAGCCAACCAATTCAATGTTACTTGCTGGTAGAGGATGTTTCTCTCAAATACCCTCTACAGGTGAAGGTCACTTCTAAAAATGGCGAGTCTTCATCCACAACATAGGATTCTTTCTCCAGAGAAAGCAAGGCCCACTTTAGATGGAATTGCTGACTTATTAGCTCATTTCCTCCTGAAATTGACTGGGGTAAAAGGGAAATCAGCTGGGAAATTTGATGAAAAAATTGCAGGGCTCAGGGTTTGCACTTCGCTTCTGAAGTCATGGATTTCAAATACCTTTCATTTGACTTATATATTTCTATATTTATGTATTTATACATGTATTTATTTAGAGGATAGGGAAAGGGAAGTTCTTTGCTTTGCTACAGAGTGTCATGGTATGAAGGGAACCAGGTATTTCCTCTTCATAAAGGGCCATATGTACCAGGGTTCCAAAGAGCTAAAGCTTGCTACTTTTAAACTCAGCTCATACTCAACACATCCATCTTTTCTCCCTTATCTCCCCCTCCCTTATATACTTCCTCATTCCCTCCTTTCATACCCTGCTTTGTTCCTTCTACCCTTTGTATTATTTGTGTACCCATTTGATCTCACATTAGTCTAGAAGTTCCTTGAAGGCAATGCCCATTTTATATTTACTTATTTTATCTCTATCAGGACCTAGCATGTGTCTTGAACTCAAGGGATTAAGTGTTGAACAAATACCCAAGTAGGAGGCAACAGGCAAGGATCTAAGGGCTCTACCCTGATTTCCTCTTGCCCACACCAGGCCACAGACCTCTTTGCTGATGGCCAACCTGGATTCTTATTGGGGCTGTGTAATGTGTGAAGATTGGGAGAAAAAGTAGGTCTTCATCAATTGGGGAGTGGTTGCAGCAAATAATCTCTCATAAAAGGACATTAAAATAGAATTGTTAATGACTAAGTTCAACTGAGGGGCCAATGTAATGATCAGATACCAAAGTGAGTGTGTGACCCACCACCACATGCAAAGTTTACAAAAGAAAGCTTTATTAACCAGTTCTGTAATTATGGGGCCCTTTCATCAGATAGAGCCTATCAAAAGGGGGCATTGTGTACATTGCATAGACAATGAAGGGAGATGTTGAAGAGAGCACAGTAGAGAAAGCTGTTGTCATGGTGGGAATCCAAGAAGGGTGTCATAGGGTTTTTTTCTTAAGCTCCAACTTAGAGAGCTTCTGAGAACTTCTTGGAGAGCTTGGCATGTCTTCCTATAGTTAGAGGTCCATGGGACTGACTCATTTTTTAAAAAGTTTAAGTGGCTTTGGCAGGGCAGAGAGAGCATAGAGGGCTGTATTTGGGAAGTCATTGAGCACCTAAAAGGAGTGGGACAAGGAAAGCATGCATGTGGACCAGAAGTGGGTCATCTGCTCTATAGGGCCAGTTAAGGAGGCAGTGTGATCTCAGCAGGAAGTCAGGGGTGGGAGGTTGGCCACCAGGTTCCCAATGGGCTACAGAGTCGGTAGGAGACAAGAAACTACAAGTAAGGGGAATTCAGAGACAGGAATGTTCAAAGAACCTGTGGTGGATTGAATTGTGTACCCCAGTTTGGACATTTCCTTGGTTTTGGTCCACATTCCGGTTGGTGGTCCATTGTAAATAAGATCCCTTTAAGATGTTACTTCAGTTAAGTTGTGGCTCAGTGGAGTCAGGTTTGGTTTTAATCTGGCTTACTGGAGACCTTTATAAGAGAATGAAATTCAGATATAAAGAGAAAGCCATGTGGAAGAGAAGAAGCTGGAGATCATTAGAACCCAAAAGAACCCAGAGAAGATGACAAAACCCCAGTGACAAAAAATCCATAGACCTGAGGTTCCTCAACAGCCAGCCCAGGAATGCCATAGTCTTTAGGCAGAAATCTTTGCTTTGCTGATACCTTGATTTTGGACTTCTCCTAGCCTCAAAACTGTGAGCCAATAAATCCCTTTGCTTAAGTCAACCCATTTGGTATTTGTTTTAGCACCACCATTGAATAAATGTTAAAAGGACGTACAATTAAAACTATAAATTGATTACATTAAAAAAATCATGCTTATGTAGCCTACCTGGAACTGATTGATATATGTATAACTGTAACTAGTTTTTGTCTAGGTTCTTGACTATGCTACAGAAATGAATTTCAAGAGCGTGTTGGGTGAGTTAGGCCAGTAATTTATTAAGGTAGGGAGGAAAGAAATGGGAGAAAATAACAGATCATGGGTCCCAGGTAGAGAGTAAGGGGCTGAAAAGTGATAAAGTGGGCTGATTTACAGACTACAATTTCCCATTACAGATTATAAATGCCCAGGTTTTACTTACATGTTGGAGTCATGTGGGGGGAGAAGGCGGCCAGAATTAGGGTCCAAAGGTGAGAGAGTGAATTCAGACCTTGTGCTTGTTTTTTGAACCATTAATTA
Organism: Dasypus novemcinctus; assembly: GCF_030445035.2. Taxonomy (NCBI): domain Eukaryota; kingdom Metazoa; phylum Chordata; class Mammalia; order Cingulata; family Dasypodidae; genus Dasypus; species Dasypus novemcinctus. The sequence continues at coordinate 50,031,444 of NC_080673.1, read as the reverse complement.
TTCCACCCCTTTGCTAATAACAGGAGTCCCAGCTGTTTACTGTTTTGATTGATTACCCCACCCCTCAATCCCCTGAGAGGGTCCAATGATAAAGTCCTTGGGGAATATCTGGGGCTTTTCCTGGCTTCTGGAGGAAATCTTGTTCTGAATGGCAGAATCTTTGGGGGGGGGGGTGTCTTCAGCAGCCATCTTGGGATTACTGATGTCCACCTGGACTCCTTGCCAGGTTCCAGATCCATCTATAGATTCCCTATCTTACTAACCAGCTTCATAAATGTGAAATAAGTGCCATAGGTTTATTTAATTTTTTTAGGGCATTTAAAAAAATTTATTGAAGTATGTCACTCATACATATACATAAACAATGTATAGTAAACAAAGTGTATAGTAATAGTTGTGAACTTACAAAACAAACATATAACATCATACAGGACTCTTGTACCTCACCCTACCACCAATGTCTTACATTGTTGTTAAACATTTTTAACTAATGATTAAAGAGCATTGTCAAAATATTACTACTAACCAAAGTATTCTTCCCCCAACCCACCCTATTATTATTAATATCTTTACATCATTTATATATGAACATGCATAAACAATAAGTGTATAGTAAAAGTTATGAACATACAAAGCAAACATGCATAACATCATGCAGGGGTCCCATGCATCAATCCTCCACCAACACCTTGCATTGTGGTGAGATGTTTGTTACAAATTATGAAAGAATATTGTCAAAACCTTATTACTAATTATAGTCCTTATCTTACATTTGATGTATTTTTCCCCCAACCCACCCTATTATTTTTTTAATGTTTTTTTTATGAAAGAAGTTATAAACTTATAAAACAATCATGTGCATGTGCAGACTACCTAAACAACACCCCACTATCAACACACCACACTGTGATGGAGCATTGTTACAGATAAGATAATATCTCATTGTTACCATGTCCATAGTGTACATTTGGCTCACATTTTCCATACTGCCCTGTTATCAACACAGTCCAGCTTTGGCATAGATGCAAGAATATAATATTATTATTGCTGACCACAATCCATAGGTCATTCCATTTGTATTTTTCCCATGCTTCTCTACATTCCCACCACCCAGCAGCAGTGATATACATTTGCTCTAGCTCACAAAGGACACTCTTGCATCTGTACCATCAACCACAATTCTCATCCACCACTTGGTTTACTGTGCTATTCAGTTCCTAGATTACTCTCTTAACAGTCTGTCATTTGGCATTTACATCCCTAGACTACCCTTTTCAGCTACATTCCCATTTATAATAAACCAGCTGTTATTCACTGTGAGCTACCAACCACTCTATATATTTCCACACTTTTACAGTAAAGCTAATTAAAACTTAGCTTTAAAATATAAAACATACATTACTAAAATGTAAAACATACATTAAACATCAGTATTCTATCTCAGTCCTCCTCTTATCTCCTTTAAGAATCCACCACCTACCTCCAGGTCTTGAAGATATTTTCCTACAATTTCTTCTAGGAATTCTATGGTTCTTGCTTTTGTTTTTAGGTTTTTGATCTGTTTTAAGTTAATTTTTGGATAAGGTGCGAGGTAGTTCTCTTTCTTTCTTTTCGCCATGGATATCCAGTTCTTTCAGCATCATTTGTTGAATAAACTGGCCTGCCTGACCTGGGTGGGTTTGACAGGCAAGTCAAAATCACTTGACCATACATGTGAGGGTCTGTTTCTGAACCATCAGTTTGGTTCCATTGGTCTGTGTCTGTCTTTATGCCAGTACCATGCTGTTTTACCACTATAGCTAGGTAATATGATTTAACTTTTGGAGATGAGAGTTCGCTTTTCCTTTTTAAGATGTTTCTGGCTATTCAGTATCCCTTACCCTTCCAAATAAATTTTATAATTGTGTTTTCAATTTTTAAAAAAAGCTGGTGGACTTTTTATTGGGATTTCATAGAATCTGTATATCAATCTGAGTAGATTTGATATCCTGATGAAATTTAGTTTCCAAATCAATGAGCAAGGAATGTTCTTCCAGTTACTTAGGTCTTTTTTAATTTCTTTTAACAATGAGTTGCAGTTTTCTGAATACAAGTGTTTTACCTCACTGGTTTAGTTTATTCCTGACTATTTGAGTTTTATCTGTCATATTTTATTTTTACCACTCTTTTGACACTTATAGTTACTTTTATTGATATAATCTTCATTTCTAGACTCTCTTCCAAACCTCTTTCTCCTGTCTTTTCTTTTCAGGCTCTAGCATACCCTTTGGTATTTCCTGAAAATCTGGGCTCTTGTTTAGAAATTCTCTCAGTTTCTGTTTATCTGTGAATATTCTAAACTCACCCTCATTTTTGAAAGACAATCTTGCTGGATGTAAGATTCTTGACTGGAAGATTTTCTCTTGTAGTATCTTAAATATATCAAACCACTGTCTTCTTGACTCCATGGTTTCTGGTGAGAAACCAGCATTTAATCTTATTGGATATCCCATATATATTAAGCATTGCTTTTCTCTTGCTTCTTTCAGAATTCTCTCTTTGTCTTTGGCATTTGACATTCTGATGAGTATGTGTCTTGGTGTTGGTCTATTTGGATTTTTTTGGGTGGGAGTACATTGTGCTCTTGGACAGGGATATCTATGTCCTTCAATAGGGCTGGGAAATTTTCTACCATTATTTCTTCAAATATTCCTTCTTCTCCTTTTCCCTTCTCTTCTCCTTCTGGGACATCCATGACATGTATGTTTGCACACCTTTTGCTGTCATTTAGTTCCCTGAGACCTTGTTCAATTTTTTTCCATTCTTTTCTTCATCTGTTCTTTTATATGTTCACTTTCAGAGGCCATTTCTTCAAGTTCATCAGTTCTTTCTTCTGCCTCCTCAAATCTGCTATTATATGATTCCAATATTTTTTAAAATGTAGTTTATTGCACCTTTCATTCCCATAAGATTTGCTATTTTTCTATGCATGCTTTCAAATTCTTCTTTGTGCTCATCCAAGGTCTTCTTAATGTCCTTAATCTCTTTAGCCATCTCATTGAATTTATTAATAAGATTTGTTTGAACATCAATGATTAGTTGTCTCAACTCCTTTATGTCATCTGGAGGTTTATCTTGTTCCTTTAACTGGGCCATAGCTTCCTGTTTCTTGGTGTGGATTGTAATTTTTGGTTGGTATCTTGGCATCTGGCTTACTAGAGTATATATTCTAGGTGCAGCTTTTCTCTTTGGTTCAGGTTTTCCTGCTCTTTCTCCATTGTGTTTGTGCAGTAGTAGCGAAGGATGTAGTTGGTGCTATAAGCTATGGAGGCTCAAGTTACCCTCCTTGCCCCAGGGACTGATGAAGCTTCTCCCAACTTTCTCCTTTGCCAGGAGTAGGGACAGAGTCACAGCTCTGTGGAATAATCCAAGTCCTGCAGGCCTAGACTGTTGTTGCCCAGAGGGACTAAGGAAGCTTCCCATCCCTTTCTTCTTCCCTGCCTGGGGCAGGGATGGAGCTGCAGGTATGGGCAGCAGTCTGTGCAGTGTGGGTTCAAGATGACTGCAGTTGCCCCAGTAGACTTTGATTATTCAGGCTGTTCAGCCAAATGTACCTACAGTTACCCAGATAGGCTTATGCAGGGCTTGCCAACCTCCTCCCTGCCAGATGTGGGACTGAAACCCAGGCTAGGGCTAGAAATTGGTGGCCAACTGTCTCCTTCTCCTCCAGTTTTGGGGACTGGAGCTTCCAATGCCAGCCACAGAATAGTTTCTGGGGTGGCTTGTGCTGCCAGAGTAGGATAATCACCAACTCCGCAGCTTGGCCAGTAATTTCCTGGAAGGCTGGCACAGGTCCTTGCAATTTCCTCCCTGCCAGAGGTAGGGCTGGGGCCTAGGCTAGAGCTGCAATCTGACCTGGATGGAAAGAAGCCGGTTCCTACCAGTTCTGTGATTTTCAGTCCACCCCGCTTCCCCTCATGCCAGGCACAGAGTTAAGATTGTGACTACTGGCCTTTTTCTGACTTGGACAGGCTCAAACTTTAGCTGTTCTTAAGATCATACTTCAACCCACCAAATGTACTAATTAGTAGTCGCAGTTGCTGTCCAACCATCTCTTCCTCCCCTTTTTGGGAAGTGGAGCTTCCAATTCCAGCTGCAGAATATCTCCCAAGGTAGCTTGTGCCTCCAGTGGAGGATGGGCACCAGCCTTCCAGGCAGGGAGCACTCTACTTATGAGTCTTCTCTGCAGATGGGCAGTCTCCTCCTTCCATTCCCTCAAGGATGTGGTAGGATGCTCTTCTGGTCTCCTGGAGCCTCCAAGTAGGTGCTTCAGCTAGCTCCATATAGCTCTGGGTGTTTACTAACTACCCTGTATCAGGAGCTGACTCTAGAGCTCCTTACTCCACTGCCATCTTGCTGGTTCTTTCCCAAAGGTTTATTTTTATCTGTTTATTTTTCTGGTTTTTTTTTCTCTCCTTTAAAATAAACATATTAATATTGTGCATATTCTGATAAATACAGGAAAAATATAAGGCAAAAAGCGTATCAGAAATCCTATTATGTTATTGTTAGAGGCTTGCAATAATTAACAAGCTGCAGCTCAGTTTCCCCTGATATGCACTGGGGAAAGGCTAACCCCATCTCCCATAAGCCTACGTGTCTGAGGGCATGGCACTTCCCCACAGGGGAACAAAGAAACCACGTAGAGACGTAGAGACAGGTGTAAAGGGAAATGGAGACCTCCCCTACTTGCATATCAGAGGGAGATAAAGAAGGCTGAAGTCTGTTCTTCAGACCGTCCATTGGGAGAGCTTCTCAATACATTCTCTGCCTGTGGTCATATTAGTCTATGTGTCCCAGTAAGTGCCATTTTCTCCAACAGTTATTTTTTAAAATTATATTGATCCTGTGTCTAGTTTGAAAGCACTTTAGTTTTTCTTCTATACTGTCCTTTGGACTTTGAAATCATGAGTCAAAATAAGAGTTTATGTTGTTATTATGCTTATATATATTTTTTATGAAGTCCTTTTGTAAACTATTTTATTCTTACTGCCACCCTATAAAGTAGGATACATATTAGTCTTATTTTATAACTGGAGAAACAGTTTCAGGATCATGAAGCGATATGACCATGTCCCGTTAGAGATTAGTGGCAGGACTAGACAGGAGCCTAGTTCTGAGGATTCCTAGCTTCAAGCTTTGTCTTTAACTCTAAGCTGTCATTCCTGAGTCACAGATCAATGCAATGCAGATACTTTCAAAGTAAACTGGGCAATAGACTTGACTTTCTCAGTCAAAATATGCATGATAAAATGCTCAGTGCTTACCAGAAACAGTTTCACATCCTAAACAAGCTCATTTGTAGTGGAGTGATTATGAGTACAGACCCTGGACTCAGACCAATCAGAGCTCAAATTTGGCTCTCCCACTTACCAGTTGTGTGATCATGAGCAAGCTGAGTCTCAAGTTTCCTCATCCATAAATATGATAATACCAATTTGCGCTCAATAGGCTTATTGTGAGAATCAAGGAAAGGAATACTATGAGGTGCCTGGCACAAATTAAGTGCTCAATAAATGTGAGTTTTTATCATCATGACTTTAAAAGAGCATATGCTTATCTTATACCAGGCTATATTACTGCTTGTGATTTTTCTTTCCCTACTGACTGATTAATATGTATTTTTAAAATTCTTATGGCTAATATCATAGAAACAGATTTTATCAAGACTTTGAACTCCACTTTTTTTATAACATTTCGATTTTCAAATCAGTGTTTTTGCACACTTCAGATCCCTTTGAAAACCACCTCCTTTTTGTCAACACTATTATAGCCAACAATTCTACTATTATTTATTTTGCTCTAATATTAATACACTGAGGCCTTGAGCAAGATGAGAAAATGTGAATGTGCCACCTCTTTCAAGGTTGAGCTCATCAGTCACTAATCTTAGGCCAGGTCAATGCTTTCTGCAGGCACTTGCTTGCTCTTATGCACCAAATCGACTCACTTCTACAGAAATGAGAAAAACACAGACTGGGCTAAATAAGAAATGTTCTCTGTATGAGAGTAGGTGTTTTAGACCAGTGTATTAGGAGGCAAAGGCAGGGCAGAAAATATTTTCAGATATATAATAGATGAATCCAAGAAGGTAAAGTTCATTTAATTATATCATAAAGCTATATTCATTAGTATTGCTAAATAAAATCCACACCAGAGATAGAGAAGTAAATATCTAATAAACAGCTTGATGAGGCTGTGGCCAGTACTAAAATGTACTAAGTATGTGACTTGGCAGAGTAACAACAACAACAAGACTGATTATGAAAAGTCAAAGTAACTAAATGGTGGGAATTCTTTAAGATATATTTTCTCCCTTTCTCTATAATAAACAGCCAAATTCCTCTGATTTTTTTTGTATAGGTCGTGTCCTCCAGATCAAACCCAGATAACCACTGATTGGCTTGTGTTAAAGATATTATTATATTACAATTAAATGTGAACCTGGACGGAAAGTGGACATGGCTCAATTGATAGAACATCCAAGTACCAAATGGAGGGTTCAGGGTTTGATCCCCAGGGCCTCCTGACCCATGTGGTAAGCAGGCCCACACACGGTGCTGTTGCACGCAAGGAGTGCTGTGCCACGCAGGGGTGCTCCCACGTAGGGGTACCCCACGTTCAAGGAGAGCCGCCCATGTGAAAAAAGCACAGTCTGCTCAGGAGTGGCACTGCACACATGGAGAGCTGATGCAGCAAGATGACACAACAAAAAAGAGACGTGGTTTGCCATTGCCACCAGATAATGCAAGTGGATGCAAAAAAACACACAGCGAATGGACACAGAGAGCAGACAACAGGGGGGAAGGGGAGAGAAATAAATAAAATAAATCTTGAAAAAAAAATAAATGTGAACCTGGGCAAAGAAAATATTATCTGATCCTGGGGCTGACTTAGTATATAATGTTCAGAGCTTGCAATGGTAGGTAGGGCATCAACCATTGCAAATGTCAGTTAGCCATCAAAATAAACATCAAGAAAAGAAGTGCTACTATAATGATGTATTTGAATAAAGTGATTCTAAATAGTGGAGGCAATACCTATAAACTATCATTTCACTAGTATGGGTACTGCCCTCTAGGAGTCTCTAGTCCAACCAGAAATAAGACATATACATGCCAAACTGTTAAATAACACAAGGACCGAATGATTTCATATGGAAATGAATGAAGCCAAATGAGCCCTAGGTAGGACTTCAGGTGGTGGGTTAGGAAGTGAACTTGGTAGGATGGGTAGAATTTCCTCCTGTGGAGATAAGGGAGAGGCCATTTCAATATGGAGGGAAAAGAATGTGGGCTTGGGAGAAGCAGAGTCAAGGAGACATATAAGTGCATGGTGTGTCCTTGAAGATTTGTAACACAGCTTTCTTTTTTTTTTTTTTTTTTATTTAGATCAGTAAAAAGAATTTATTGGGAAATGGGGGAAAGAATAGAGCTTGCTAAGAAATGGGAGACAAATATGGAAATACCAATATTTGGTGCAAGCTTCTCTAGGCAGAGAGTGCTAATGCTGTTTTTTTTTTTTTCTCTCTTTTTTTTTTATTTTATTGACTTTGTAATAATATTACATCAAAAATATATATGTGAGGTCCCATTCAACCCCGCTCCCCCACCCCCCCCCTCTCCCCCCCCAACAACACTCGTTCCCATCATCATGACACATCCATTGGATTTGGTAAGTACATCTTTGGGCACCTCTGCACCTCATAGTCAATGGTCCACATCATGGCCCATACTCTCCCCCATTCCATCCAGGGGGCCCTGTGAGGATTTACAATGTCCGGTGATTGCCTCTGAAGCACCATCCAGGGCAGCTCCATGTCCCAAAGACACCTCCACCTCTCATCTCTTTCTGCCTTTCCCCATACCCATCGTCCACCATGTCCACTTTTCTCAATCCAATACCACCTCTTCTATGTGGACATTGGATTGGTTGTGTCCATTGCACCTCTATGTCAAGAGGAGGCTCAAATTCCACATGGATGCTGGATGCAATCCTCCCATTTTCAGTTGTAATCACTCTAGGCTCCATGGTGTGGTGATTGTCCTTCTTCAACTCCATCTTAGCTGAGTGTGGTAAGTCCAATAAATCAGATTGTAGGTGCTGGAGTCTGTTGAGGTTCAGGACCTGGCTATCACATTGTCAGTCCAGAGATTCAAATCCCCTAAATATATCTTAAATCCCAACGTTAACTGCACCTCCAGCACATTAGCATGAAAGTCTTATGAAGGGAGATCCCATCTGAGTCCAGATTCATCACACATAAACACCATTTCCAAAGAGGGGCCATCTGCCCTGGTAGTTAACCCCATCGGCCATGACCATAACTCTCATGGGTCTCTTTAGCCTTCAAAGGAACCAATATCTGGGGGTTGTATCTGCTTTATCTGTCTCTCTGACTCTGCTCAGTTGTGCATGAGGGCAATCCTTCTGCCAGCCTCCAGACTCTTTTTTAGAAACTCGTAGCCATATAAACTCATTTCTCCTTTCCATTTCCCCCTTACTTTAGGTCAAACAGCATTTTAAAGTCATGTTATTTTATATAGACATGGATATTCTGCTGATCCGCATTGAACCTTCCGTATAAGGTCCTTTTCCAGTTGCATCATCAGTTGGTATTTGATAGTGGTCCCTCGTTGCCAGGGAGGCTCGTCCCCGGGTGTCTTTAGTAAAATGTTTCTTAAGTCATGACAAGACTACTGCAGAATAGATTTACTTCTATCCCTTATGCTCTTCCCAGCTTGGTTTCTAACAAGCTGTTTCCTTTCCAAACAAACAACTTAAAGATGCACCTCATTTTATGCATTATTAAATTGGTTAATGAAAAGCTGCATCTGATTTGCCTTTCTATAATTCAAATCATATTGAACTAGAAATTTTTACTCTAGAGAAAACTTAGTACTGAGATTCCTTTTATAAAGCAGACTCTCTTAAAATGTGAAAACCCGTATCTCCAAGTATGTATGTTATAGGAACAAAATTAAAATTCTTAGAATATTATTTTATTGAACAATTCTCATCTGAGAGAACTGTGGTATAATTTGCCATATAGTCCTAATATATACAAGTAATAAGAATCTTAGAGTAATTATTTGTTAGCAATAACCCAAAGATAGTAATTTTTAAAATTGATTTAAATGCTTTGGATAGTTACTTTAAGTTTATGAACAAAGTTTTCAAAGCTTTTTCAGCCCTGTCAATTAAATAGATGAAATAATTCTTTATTAAAAGTAGACAGCAATTGCAGAAAATGTTAACTTTTAAAAAATTTTTACTTTATTTATTTCAATTTATCTCCCTCTCCCCACCCCGTCCCTCTCCCCTTCCTTCCTCCCCCATGGTTCTCTTGCCTGTCTGCTCATTGTTTGCTCACCTTCTCCAGGGGGCACCAGGAACCAAACCCAGGACCCCCCACGTGGGAGGAAACTACCCAATAGCCTGAGTCACATACCTGTGGCATCTGCTCATTTAGGTGTCTGCTCACAGAGGTGGGTGCCACGTTCAGCTTGTTGCTGCAGGGTGGGGCATCTAGCACATTGAGGTGGCTGTGGTGGCTGCTTGTCTTTAGGAGGCACCGGGGCCCAAACCCAGAACCTCCCATGTGGTAGTGGGGCACCCAGCTGGTTGAGCCACATTCACTTCTCACATTAACTTTTATTTCTACTTCAGAGACCTTTGTGAATGATGATTCATGCTTTATGGTTCCCACTAAATGTTTCTTAAGACCCATCAGAACTAGATATAAGTGCAATGGAACTTTACTCTTGGTTCCAAATATTTTACCTTATATTTAGTTATGTATGATGATTTATACAATAGGCCAATTTAAACCTTTTTGGGGTCAAAGATTTCTTTAGGCATAAAGGAGTAAACTTCTTCCCTCCAAATGCACACATTCATGAAATTTTATACACAATTCCAGGAGACTCAGGGAAACCCTTCAGGTCAATTCAACTCCTTAAAAACTGTGTGTGGAGAAAAGAAATTGATAACATGCATAAATTGGCTATAGATTTCCAGAGTAATGAATAAATGAAATAGTTCCCTAATGCTATTAACCAAAATGACTTAGGAAGTTAATACAATCATTATGTACTTGATGAGAGGAAAGAGAATTCTCAGTATCCACCTACAGTCCATGACCACTGGAGGATGGAAAGGCAATATTGTTTATATTTCACATGTGTAACTTTTCAAGTCACACAAAGCAAACACATCTATCTAAAAGGGGAAGATTTTCTAATTGCCAAAATGCTTAGATGCGTTTACCACGATCCTGATAATCTGAAAATGTTCCAGGTAGCCTTTTAGTTTCTTGGGTTTGATAATTTTAATAAGAAAATGTGTTAATGAACTACAGAATTTTCTTATAGCTCTAAGTTATAGTCTAGGTGTCTGGAAGATAATTAATGAATAGTTACAATTAATTTTCATTCATCTTTAATTCAACAAATATTTATTGAGCACCTATTATGTGCTACTCATTCTCTGAGGTGTTAGGGATAAAGCAACTAAAGCAACAAAGTCCCTGTTCTCATGGAGCTTACTCTCCAGTGGAGCCAAATTAGCAAACAATGTGCTATTTGCTTGATGGTGATACATCATGCTACAAAGAAAAATAAGCAGGATAGGTGGATAAAGAGCGGGGAACCAGAACAGGCTATTTTATAGAGTGGCTTGGGAAGGCTTTTCTGAAGGAGAGATATTTAATCAGAGCCTCGGGTTAAAAATATTCCAGGCAGAGGGAAGAGCAAGTACAAAATAAATATTTCCACATTTTAAAGCTAATCAATATTCCTTCATGACCCACTGTCTACTTGGGCTCTAGCCCTTCTGATACACAGTGAGGGGAAGTAGGAAAGTGAGTTTGGAATGGAAAGCAAATATTAGAATATCAATGGACGAAAATACCCAACCACTGAATTTCTAACTTGTTGAAATTTGTAGGACATAGTGACATTTATGTTTTCACAATTATGTCCCATTAGGTTAACAAAGGGAAAAATACATTCAAATATTTGATCTAAATACTGTATTTTAGAACACCAAATTTTGATATTATTTACTTACTAATTCTAATTTCTGAAATAACCTCTTTCAAAAATGCATTGTAAAATTAAGGAAGAGATGAGATTATATATCATTTAAAGACGCTTTTGAAATTACTTTAAATAAATACTGGCTGTCAAATAGATAAAATTAAATCCTGAAAGATAAAGTGTCAGTTATTGTCAAACACTAATGGCTTATGATCTTGAACTTGAAAATAGATATAATTGAAAAGGATATTTGATCTTAAATACTCAATGATTATCCAATAAAAATCTAATATAAACTTATGTGTTCTAATACTCCATGACATTTTCAAATGGCTTCATTGTCATAAAAGCATTCCACTTCTCAGTTACCAGCAAAATTAAGCTTTAAAATGTATTTGAATTCCATAAACACCTAGTCAGCATATATTTGGAAATAATACCTATAACTAACACTTGTGTCAAGTAGTCACTAGTCATTTGGAAGGTGCTTCACAATGCTTTGTTGAAAGAAAGTGTGTTACTTGACATGGTGGCTTGACATGCACAGTTTCAGTTTCTCTGTCAGGAAATCATAAATATAATGGTTTTTTTTTTTTCAATAGAGTTATAAACTCAAGAAAAAGAAATTAACTTGGAGGTAGATGAATTAGCAAATTACGTGAGAGAAGAAGCCTTATTGTGCATCAGAGATGTCTCCATTTTCTTTCTGTCTCGCCTGGTCTTGGGGCTACAGGTAGTTATTTCAAAAGTCTGCTTTGTGGGATGAAATATGGCACATCTCTTTCCTGCACAAGGATATTATTACATTTAAATGTCTACTCCCATTTCTCCAGTTTTGCTTAATTCACTTCTACCCCACTATTCTCTGGGGCCGCCTGATTCTCCCCTTCCTGTGCTTTGGGGTGCCACTGCCCACTTCCTGGAGCTGGGGAGGAGAGGTAACCTTCCTCTTGGAGTCTTCTTTGCCACAGGCTTCATGTCCTTTCCTTGCTTGAGAAACAATAGGCTGTTTTGTGCAACCACACAGCAGGATTTTCAGAAAAAAGAAAAAACAAAACAAAAACAAAAGAAAAAAACAAATGCAGTATTTGCGGCCATTTCTCTGGTTGTATTTACCTAAGCTATAGTCCTGCTACCTCCCAGATAATGCTTCTAAATTCACTTCTGCAGTCTTTGGAAATGCGGGAGTGAGAAGTCTTTGTGCACACATTGTAGGTGTTTCCAGCTCTGTTGTGGTTTAGAAAGAGGTGTCCGGAATATTTTTTTTGGAGATGTCCCCAAATTGCCTTGGTGATACATTTGGCTTTCCATTGTGGAGAATAAAAACCCAACATGTTACTGACACGTATAGCAATACAAGTTTCCTATGCCCTTTCACTTCTTTGTAAAATAGAGTTCTTCAATATAAGCACAGTGGAAGCAGCGTGAAAAAAATAAACATCACCAGCTTTTTTTAAAATTCCTTTGCTCATCTCAACTGGGGTAATAACACATGCTGCTCTAACACAAAATACAACTCAAAACGAAGTCCCAAAGCAAGTCTTTAGAGAATTTCTAAAAATATTGATTGTATTAGCAGAATTTTCTAACCAGTAGAAAAACAGAAATACACTGATTGCATGACCACATGGGCCATTTCTTTTTGGGAGCTAGGATCCCACATGGCTTAACTGGAAGGGAGAGAATATTGTGCCCTTCTTCCTTCTCAAGACTGTATGGCATTCAAGGAGGATGTGAAACAAATGCTTCCTTTCAGAGCACATAATATTCAGCAGCTTCTTATTTGGAGATCAGAATGACAATGCTTGTTTTTGGGCATGATCTAGACATGTCCAGAAAAAGTGACCTGGTCATATGCTGAACTAGAGAATCCTTCTCTCCATTTTAATCTCACTCAGTTTCCTTTTCCTTTTCCATTGGAGATGGAGACTGTATTTAATTCCTATGCTGGAGTGAAGGACTCTTGGTGCCTGTGGCAGCTTGATATTATTTATGAATTCCAAAAAAGAGATATTGGATTATGTTTGTAAACTGGTCTGTTTCTCTAAGTGATACCCTTTGATTGTATTAAATTCAGAGGTTTCACTTTTACTCTATTAAATCTAGATTAGGGCTTTGATTCGACCACAACATTAGGGCATGCAAGGTTGAGTCTCCCCCTCCTTGGGCTGTATGAAAGGATGCTAGATACACAGAGAAGAACACAAAGGAAGAGAGACAGCTCATTAGACACAGCAGAGGCCCAGGAAGAGAGATAAGCCTGATAGCCTATAGCTGCTGCTGAGCCTAGGAAGAAATGAGCTCCTGGGAGAGAGAGGAGCCTTATACCAGTCTACAGCTGAGATCAGAAGAAGCTGGGACCACAGAGCCTTCAAAAGTTGAACGAATTGGGCTATGAAGTTTTGCCTCATCTGACATATTCACTTGACCTCTTGCCAGCCAACTACCACTTCTTGAAGTATCTCGACAAACCTTTTTCAGGGAAAACGCTTCTATAACCAGTAGGATGCAGAAAATGCTTTCCAAGAGTTCACTGAATCCCAAAGCTTGGATTTTTATGCTACAGAAATAAACAAACTTATATCTCATTGGCAAAAATGTGTTGATTGTAATGGTTCCTATTTTGATTAATAAAGATGTGTTTGAGCCTAGTTATAACTTATATCTCATTGGCAAAAATGTGTTGATTGTAATGGTTCCTATTTTGATTAATAAAGATGTGTTTGAGCCTAGTTATATAAGATGTGTTTGAGCCTAGATTGAAAATTCATGGTCCAAAACCGCAATTCCTTTTACATCAACCTAATAGAATTTTACTTACACTGGCTTCTCTATAACTATTTCTTCAAGGATATAAGTTGGCTCAACACACTTTAGTGCTCTCCATTTTTCATTTATATTCTTCTAATAACAAATGCCTTCTGGTCTCAGTGCTATGTACATTGACCCTTGTTAATGAGTGACTGTTTCTGGCACTGAGGGATTCAGAGACGCTTAAAGATTTTGGAAATGTCAGACAGTTTGGAGTTTGCTACAGATAGAATCAATTCTATCCACAGATTTTGCTGTTTGGTGAAAAGGATACAAAGTAAGAGAAATTAGAGAGGGGTGGAGCCACAAGCTGCAATAGATTCAGCAAAATTTACGTAGATGCAGTAATTATTCTAGGTTCTTTTACATTCTTACATATGCATCTGGGTTTGAAGTTCACAAAATTCACTTTCTCTTTTATGATTACTATAGGCACTTGATCATTTGTCTATTCAGTTTTCCCTAAGACCTAGTTTCTTTTTTTAAAAATAATTTTTTTATTTTTTATTTTTTAAAAGATACTTAGATTACCTAAATGTCATATAAAAAATATAGGGGATTGCCATATACCCCACTTCCCACACCTCCCACATTTTCCCACATTAATAGCATCCTTCATTAGTGAGGTACATTCATTGCAATTGATGAACACATTTTGGAGCATTGCCACTAAGCATGGATTAAAGTTTACATTGTAGCTTACACTCTCTCCCACCCAGTTCTGTAGGTTATGGCAAGATTTATAATAGCCTGTATCTGTCATTACAAAGTCATTCAGGACAATTCTCAAGTCCCAAAAATGCCCCTGTATTATACTTGTTTTCCCCTCTCCCTGCCCTCAGAAACTCCAGTGGCCACTGCTTCCACATCAATGATATAATTTCTTCCATTACTAGAATCACAGTAAGTCTATAGTATTTAATAGAATATCAATAAGTCTACTTTAGTCCATAGTTCATTCCCCAATCCTGAGGATTCTGGGATAGTGATGTTCATTGCACCTCTATTTGAGAGGGAGCTGTGATCCCATAGGGCCTGTGGATGGGACTCTCTTGCTTGTAGTTGTAGACTCTCTTGATTCCTTGGTAAGGTACTTGTCCATCATCACCTCCATGTTAGTTATCCTAGGTGAAACAAATTAACTGGAGAGTAGGTCTTGCAACTCTGTTGAGACTCAGTGCACATGGACAGCCCAAAGTTTTACACCTACCAACTCTAGTACTAATTATAGATTCAAACAGAAGGGCAGAAGAGCCATGTGTAGGGAAACCATAACTGAGTCCAACTCTGTCACTCTGGGTAGCATAAATTCCAAAGTAAGGCCACTGGCATGGCACCAAACTCCTGAGTTATCTGCCCTGACTGTAGAGTCTTTACCTTTTCCCCCTTTCGGACAAGGTCTTTTTTCAGTTGCATTGCTAATTGGTTACTTGGTACTAATCCCTTGGTGCCAGGAAGGCTCATCCACAGGAGTCATGTCCCATTGCTGGATGGAAGATAATGTATTTATGTGCTGAGTTCAGCTTAGAGAAAGGCCACATGTGAACAACAAGGATGCTCCCAGAAGGCAACTCCTAAGCACCCTATAATACTAGGCTAAGTTTCACTTTCAAGAGTAAAAGTTCATATGCACAGGCATCAATATCAAAGGCCCATCAATGGACCATCCTCCTTCACTAGTCATTGCCCCTGCAATGATCTATTAAAGAATATGGTAGAGCTCCCCAGGATGGGAATTTGATATTCCTTGGTTATTGTGTGAATCTCCACCCATTGTGATGATGCCCCATGAACATGTGAACACATTTATATGCCTTATATGTATACCCAGGTGAGCTTCCTCCCATGTAACCCTGTCACTGACACTTGTGCCAATGATTTTCTCCTGCCACAGTTGTAACCCTTCTATGATTCAAAACTTCTTAAAAAAAATGAAGCCAATAAAATAGCCAAATATGATTAATAAAAAAATGAAATAAAGATAATTTTAAAAATAAGAAATAAAATACAATGGATTAAAAAATAATTTAAAAATAAAAATTGGGGATAATAAAAATAATGAATAAATATTTAAAACTTTTTTTTACATTTTCCTTTTCACCATTGTAAGATCTGTTGTCCTATATGTACAGTGACCTTTTCTTCTGTTTATTACCCCAGTGTCTTACTTTTTATCTCCTTTTGTCCTCAGACAAGTTTTAGGTTACAAAAAAGTCACATACCTAATACAGGGGACAAGACCTAGTTTCTGTATTACAATAGTGTTCTCATTTTGTTCTATCTGGTGGGCTAGCAAATTATTTCCTAATTCCCGCACTATGCTTAAGATTTTAGTTACCCTGCTCTCCTTTTTTCCCCTCACTTACCCAGGGTTATTCAATTCAACCTTTATGTATACTTCTGTGCTTCCTCCCCTGCCCCCATCTAATTTCACACAGTAACCCCTTCTCAGCCTTCTCAACCATCAGTTTCCCTCATTTGGCATGCCATTGAACATAGCTTTTCCTCAACTTGAGACTATTGCTCTAAGAGTTGCATATCAGTTACCCCTTTAGGTCTATGGAAGAAAGTTGAGAACAGGAAGATGAAGAAGATGGAAGAGCAACAATAGAAGTTTCTATAATGCCTCTTGGGACAAAATCAGCTGAGTGGAAGGGAACTGGGGCCTTTGAACTGTCAGGGTGGGAGTTGAAACATATGTTGGCCTCACAGCAGTGTTTCATGGGCTGTGAAGCACAGGTTGGCATTAAGTTGGCTTGGGCATACCATGGCTTTTTGTTAGAAGGGGTTTGGAGAATTTATTTATTCTAATATAGCATCCTAGCTCCCCTGAACCTGTGGTCCCAGCAGGTAGACTCAGGGTATAATGTGAGTAGCTGACAGCTTAGAAACCACATTTCTTAGATGTCGGTCACGTTCTCTTCCTTTCTCTCTAAATTCTTATAGTACTTGCATTCAGAGTCTGTCGAGTGATATTTGGCTCAATAGTGAGATGATCCTGGAACTTAGAAACAGGGAAATATAATTGACCTTTGAGAGTTTAATTAGTGAATCCACACATAGTTGATGAAGTTAGCCATCAGTGGAAACAAATAAGAGACATATGACTGAAGCACTCAGGAATATGAAAAATTCCAATCAAAATGAAGAACTTCAGGTAGAGCTACTAAAATGTTATTATAATTTAGCAAGCTGAAGCCTATTATTCCCCATCAGGAATAACTGAGACAGGAAATGAAATGTTGCCATGAATCCCTGAGAACATTACTCTGGCAGCGTGTTCCTTGGATGGTGCCAGGGAGTGAGGCAATGCCTCAAGGGTCACCTACACTTTGGCTACCATGGGACAGAATTGACTTGCTTGGTTGCCCCACAGCCTAGACAAAACACCCTTCAAGGCTTGCACCTTCATTGTTCAGATGTCTTGTTCATTAGACAATCTTCTGATCAGTAATCTAGTTTTCTGGGAACGTGGTCCTATAAAAGGGGTGCCTTGTATAGGGGACGTAGGCAGTCCAGTCCTGGAAAGAAAGTCCCTCACTCTAACTGAATAGCTGTGAACTCTGAGTTGGGTATCAGTCTTCTTGGCATTTGGTGAGAGTGAGTCAGGCTTCCTGGGTCTGATAATTTCTAGGGCACTGAAAGGTCTGTGTTTCTGGACCTGGGACTTTTTTTTTTCTGTCTTTATTTATTTTTTAATATTACATTAAAAAAATATGAGGTCCCCATATAACCCCTACCCCCCTCACCCCACTCCTCCCCCCATAGCAACAATCTCTTCCATCATCATGAGACATTCATTGCATTTGGTGAATACATCTCAGAGCACCGCTGCACATCATGGTCAATGGTCCACATCATAGCCCACACTCTCCCACGTGCCACCCAGTGGGCCACGGGAGGACATAC
Organism: Dasypus novemcinctus; assembly: GCF_030445035.2. NCBI lineage: Eukaryota > Metazoa > Chordata > Mammalia > Cingulata > Dasypodidae > Dasypus > Dasypus novemcinctus. The sequence goes on along the minus strand of NC_080673.1, from coordinate 50,013,646 downwards.
AATATCCAGTAACTGTCCCTGCAGCATCACCCAGGACCACTCCAAGTCCTGAAAACACCTCCACATCTCATCTCTTCCTCCCATTCCCCACCCCCAGCAGCCACCATGGCCACTTTCTCCACACCAATGCCATATTTTCTTTGATTACTAATCACAATAGTTCATGAATAGAATATCAGTAAGTCCACTCTAATCCATACTCTATTCCTTCATCCTGTGGACCTTGGATTGGTTGTGTCCATTGCACATCTATGTCAAGAGGGAGCTTAGATTCCACATGGATGCTGGATGCAATCCTCCTGCTTTCAGTTGTAGGCACTCTTGGCTCCCTGGTGTGGTGGTTGACATTCTTCAACTCCATGTTAGCTGAGTGGGGTAAGTCCAATAAACCAGAGTGTAGGAGTTGCAAGTCTGTTGAGGCTCAGGGCCTGGCTATCATATGAACCCGGGACTTTTGACCCCAATCTTACATTAGAAACTGATATGTTCTTCATTAATCAGCTTTTAAACCATAGATAACAGGGCCAGGGTGTTTTTCACAAGGGAGGATGTGCTGTTCAACAATCTCTGCCTACAAACAACATTGAAAGGTGTTAATTTAACTGTCTTTGATGGTAATAATGATGATAAATTGAATTTGTCTAACAGTTATAAAATAATGGAGGCTTTAAAAAAAGACCAGATAAGTTTTCATGATTTACATTAATTATTTTTCCATTTCTTCATTTAAAAAATGTTCTTTATTGCATACATTTAACTCAGGTTTCAAATTCTGTTCCATGACCTATATGGAGACAGGAAATTTCATTGAAAACAGCAAATAGCACAATTGTTGAACACAGATATAGCAATGAGTCTCCATGAATGGTGTCTGAATTCCCACCCTCCTACTTTCAAACAGTATTTGACTTCTGCTCATGATGGCCTCTCCAGAAGAATCCTAGGTAGACAACATTCATCCTAATTGCCTCCTTGGAGTGCTCCATGGGAAAGAATCCTCTCAAAGTTCAGACAATATCTACAGCACTTACCCCAAGAAAATTACCCAAATTGATTTGACATGATGCTGGAAACACTCACAACTTTTTTGCGGCAAGAGGATTAATGGATAGATCCTGAGAGCAATATTGAAATGGGCTGAATTGTGTCCCCTGAAAAGATATGTTCAAGCCCTAACCCCTGGTCCTGTGAAGGCGAGCATATTTAGAAATAGGATTTTTGGAGATGTTACAAGCTAAAATGAGGCCAAACTGGCTTAGGGTGAGCCGTAACCCAAAAAGACTCATGTCTAGCAGGAGAAAGGGAGAGAGAAGACAGTTGTGTGACAGAAGCAGAGATGGATCATGTCGTGGGCTGCCAGGAAGACCCCCAAGAACCCTAAAGACATCAGAGGAAGCCTGGTCTTGTTGACATCTTGATTTTGGACTTCTAGTCTGACCAGTTGTGAATGGATGAGGGGCATATGTGGTGGGAGCAGATCTTCTAAGCTAGATTTCTAAGTTGTCCTCTGAAACCCTAAGCAATTCCAGGAATAAAACACAGATTCTCTAATGGAGGGTTTCTTAACCAGGGGTAAAAAGATTTCAGGGGGTATGTGAGTTGAATTGAAAAAAATCACCTTATCTTTATTTTCTCTGACCTCTAGCATTTCCTTCACTTATGAATGTATGCAATAAATTACACTAGTATTAATTTCATATCACATTACAGTTGTTGCATATCTTGAAAAGCTCATCCATGCTTGAAATTACAGTAGTTGTGAGACCTGACACTAGTTGAGTGTCATAAAACTATCTGCCACTACATTTTGAGAAGGGGTCTGTGGTTTTCACCTGACTGGCAAAAGGGTCTGTGGGACAAAAAAGGTTAAGAACCCCTGCTCTAATAACAGAAGGGCTGAAAATGCCTTGTGTTAGTTCATGCAACATCGCAATATTGGCTATCAAAAAGCCAGATGAAAAGGATATATGTTTATATAAGACTTAAGAGCTGATAATTAGTTTTTTTCCTAGATTTCCAGTAATGCCCAATACTTTGGCCCTAAGTCTATCTGACTGTAAAAATTTCTTTTCCTTGTCTGTACAAGAAAAACAGGGATGTGTACCTGGAGTTCTAGAAAATCAACAAGGGGACAAGGAGAAATCTACCTATTTAGAAATATTTTTCAACTGAGCCTAATCTCTCAAGGCTTGGATTGTGAAACAGGAAGCTAGTAGAGGGACATTCTACAGATATTATACTTCTTCTTTCTTCTCATATGCTTTCTAACCTTGTTCACAGTTATTGCTGATGTCATGTCATTTTTTTAGAGTCATAAATGCTGTTGCACAGTCACTATTCCATCGGTTCCTACATCTGATGCTTCTGCAACAAAGGGAGTCTGAAGCAACTGACAACAATGATATTGTATGAAATCATACTTCCCTAAAACAAAATAGTGGTGTAGACCTGAAAAATCTGAGAATTTGCCCATCCTTCTACAGTCATCTCATTTTGTCTGGATGACTGAGAACTAAGAGGAAGAACTGAAAAGAACTTTCCATCTGAAGCAGCTCTTGCCTAGGAGATATCAAAATCGTATGCTGTGTTTCCCCACAAGTGGTTCTAACCAGACAATCAATGCTAAGAAACCACAATGAATTTAAAGCAACCCACCAGCCAATGATGACCAAGGACTCTGGTATGCTAGGCTCTCACCAGATATCACTGATCAGTGAAAAGTGGGACTTCTTTTAATCAACTGCTTAGGGACTTAAGGACTCATTTCATCCTCCCCTGTGCTCAGTTGGCATAATCCTAGTGAATTTCCCTTTTCCAGGACACATCAGTCACTGCCTTCACCCCTTCAGTGAACCACTCTGAATTTTTTTCAGTGGTCTGTGTTCCCTTGTTTGGCAAGTAAATAACCTCAATGCTCATTTAGTTGATTGCTGCAGTGGTCTTAATATTTCTTTTAATAATGTTCACATATTTCTATTAAGTCATTATATAAATAAGAGATAATAATCCAATCTATCTTTTTTGGTCAGAAGCATAGATAAGTAATATACCTCCAGTGTTACATCATGAATTAAGAAACAATAGTGTGCTTGATTGTGTGTGGGTTTTGAGGTACCAGGGCCAGGTAGTGAGCCTGAGACCTTGAATGTGGGAAACTGGCACAAAACTACTGAGCCACATTGGCTCCCCTGAGTTGTTTTTTTCATTTGTTTTGCTTTTAGGAGGCACCAGGTATTGAACCTAGGACCTCCCATATGGGAAGCAGACGCTCTATCACTTCAGCTACATCTACTATCCTTTGTGTGGTTTTAAAAGCACATTTCCCTTTTTGCTTATCTGCTGCTAGCTTTATTCTAATTGCCACAGACTCTAGGAATAAATAGTTAATGTTGATCCATTAACCGGTTTCTTGAATTATCATTTGCTAAATCTCTTTAAGCATTTAGCTTAACATGCATGAATCCAGCAGGATAGAAACTTGATTTCCTATGCTTTGATAGGAGCTCAGAGGAGTGGGCAGAAATAATTACCAGAGATCAATATCCCATTCTCAAGGGCAAAATGGCTTCCTGTAAGGATGGTTCTGGGTCCCACTGGCAAGCACCCCCCCTACCACTTTGATGGGGAAGTGGAGATGCAGAGGCACCAGGGCAGAATGCTGGAGGCTGAAGGACCTTGGAATTCATTTGCACCCTATTCTCCTTTCTCAACTGAGAGTAGCTTTGCTTTCATTCCAGTGGATACTGATTAGTTAAGTGTTCAATTAATATGCCATAAATCTGTTTCTCTCCCTCTTTAATCTCTTGTTGTTATCAGATAAGTTCTATTGTTAAAGGGCTGCCAAAGGAAGAAGATAGATATGTACATATATATGTAACACACTCCTATACAGTTGTAGTTGTGCACACTCAATGACATCAGAAAGTCCTTCAAACTGTAAGTAATAAAGGCCACCTTAAAATCAAGTCTGTATTTTTTAGAGGATGAAGGGGGAGAGGGAGGTAAAAATGGCATATGTCACTTTTATACAAGGAATGCTGAATGGAATTATGTGTTTCAATTCAATATTATTTTTTCATTTCCATGGACCAGTTCTTTGAGCTAATACATTTCTAGAGTCCCTGAAGAACTAACAGATCAAAAGACTGTGGTCTTCTGTGGTTTTTATTTCTGCACAAATCCCTATTTGTGAAAAGCATCTCATAATTTTGTATTTATATTAAATAATATCTTAATATTTATGTTGCTAGTTTTTTCTCTGTTAATTTTGTTTTCCTGGTGTGCTCAAAGATGTAACTTTAAAAATAACTAAACCATTCAAATGGACTTTTATCCTACCTTTTCAATAAAAAAATAATGTTAGGAGTTTTAAAAGTCATAATGAACAATGGAAAATAAGCTGGCAAATGAAATGGAATACAGAAATGTTTCCGTTTCAGTCCCTTTGGGTCTTGTGAATTGGATAGATTGAGATGAAGATCATGTCTGCATGCCTGCCTGCTCCTAAGGGCTTAATGCTATTGTGTTAGCTCTAGGCAAACCCTATACGCAGTAAGGTAACGAAACTGAAACACAAATGACCCTGACATAATTATTAAAGAGTGGTTCCTGTACTAGTTTTCTATTAGTATGTAAAAATCACCACAGCTGTAACAGTTAAAAACAGCACACATTTCTTTCTGCTCAGTTGGGCAAGGCGGCCTAGCACAGCTTAGCAAGGCTCTCTCCACAGGTCTCAGCAGGCTGCAACCAAGGTGGTAATTGGGCCGCCTTCTCATTTGGAGGCTCAACAAGGGAAGACTCTGCTTTCAAGCATTTTCAGATTGTTGGCAGAATTCCTTTTCCTGAGACTATATGACTAGGGTCCTGGCATCTTACCATCTATTGGCTGGAGTTTACCCTTAGCGCCTACAGACTGCCAGCAGTTCCCTGCCATGTGAATTATTCAGTAGGTAGTTCACAACATGGCTGCTTGCTTCTTCAAGGCCAGGGAGAATATCTTAGTGCGTCCTAGCAGGATGTACATATATGTATTAACATATATGTTAATGCAATCACAGGCATGACATCACAATAGGTCCTACCTCCTCTCAAGGGAAAGAGGCTATACAGGAAGGACTTGGGGGCCATCTTAGAAACAAGCCTGCCACAGTTTCCAACCTGACTATGCCTTAGAATTGCCTGGGGAATTACTAAAAATATTGATGCCCAGGATTTACTCTAGATAGATTAAATTGGAATATCTGGACTGTTGGGTTCAGAGTTGTGTTTTTATAAAACTTCTTGGGTAATTTAATTATATAACAAATATTATCAAAAGGATCATGTGTGTCTCTTGAATAATTCTGGAAGTTGGGGGCCCTCTTCTGTTGATTACCATAGTGACTGAAACCTCGAGAACTTAAAAAATATATATATATATTAAGCTATTTTCAATAGGAGGTGCATAGAGTGAGAATCCTTAAAAAAGATAACAATGTCAACTAGGTGATCTAATACCTTTAGGAAGACTATTGGCTTAAATCTAGATCCGGTACAGCAAACCAAAGAGTCTTTCCATCTACGAATTAATATTAATAACTTTGAGTATAATGAAAACAGTTATTTGAAATGATTGAGTGAAATGTACCTGTTAGGGAAAGATTTTCAAGTAAAGTACACTGGAAAAAAGAAGTCAAGTAAAATAGCTCACCAAATACTCAAGGGGAAATGTTCATTGAAAATAAAAGAGATAAATTAGGGTGACCCCAACTCCATCCAGCTGTACTTGCTTTCCTTTATATGCATTTCACACATTTTGCCATGTGATGCACATACCAGGTTACTCCTAATCAACTGTGAATAAAGCAATGAAGTTCACTATTTTCCTTGGCATTTGGAATACAAGCCCAAGGAAAGAGTCCGTATCAGGACTGGAACCCAAGCTTTCTCTTTCCCAAAATGATGTTCTTTCTATCATGCATACTACCTTGGACAATTAAGTGAGAGTGTGTTGGGCCTACTAAGGAAACAGGTTAATGTTAAAGAGATAGCAAGGGAGGGATTCAGAGCAAGTATGGAGGAGCTGGTCAGAACAGTGGTAGCGGAGCTCTTATGTCCCTCTCTACATCAGATGTTCCGGGAGGTATAAATGAGTCCATGGGAGGCACAAGCCCTCTGCAAGAGTCTGTGTAGAAATCACTGACAGTCAGAGATCCCTTCCAAATATGCCAGTCATGCCCTGCATCAGCATTCTCTGATTTAGGACTCAATTTCTAGGTGAAAAAAATTGGAGCTGCAAAGGAAAATCAGTTTAAAGCATTATGTAGAAAAAATATCTCCCATTCATGCTTAACCTCAGAAAATGTGTCTACCAGCAGGAAACCAATTTATCAGAAAACAGCCCCCTTGAAACAGGAAAAAACAGCATTACCAAGCCCAGCAGTGCTACACATGACACAATGAGAGAAGAGAAAAATTGTAGATGAACAAAACAGTGCTCAGTGGTGAATGAAATGAGTGTTTTACATATGGAAAGTACCCTTTCATGATTGTCTTCTCAGTGCTCTAAAATTAATATTTGGGATGATTTCTAACTTACCGTTTTGGTCAACTTGACTTTTGAAATAAAAGGCAAACATGTGACTCTGCCAAAATTCTTTCCAGGCTTAAGGACAGAGGTTATAGTTTGAAGGATATAGCTGGTAGTTCTAGATCTTTCATTTCGAGCATGGGGTAAGAGAACTTCCTGGGTAATAAAATGTATTAAATTAAAGAAACTATAAATTTGCTAAATCTAGTGTTTCTCAAACTCATTTCAACAAAGGATGTTTTCTTTTAATGCAACATCTATTTGCAACTAGCTCCACAGGAACTCCATTCAGGAAATATCATTTAAAATTATTTTGTAATTACACCAAAACCATATGAAAAAATGAAATTGATTCTGCTGGCACTTCTCAAACCTTCTCCAATACCCCTAAGAGCACATGAGAGTACACCTGTCCTGAGAGAGAACAAGGGCCAGGGACCTGGGGCATAGCTAGAAGCAGCCAGGCTATGAGCGCTGAAATCTTTGAGACGCCTTAAAAATCCCCTGAATTCTCTGTTCTGCTTCAGAATAGAAACACTTGTATTAATATATACATAAAACTATGCTCAGGGGATACATGCCAAATTTGCCGAGTCTTCCCACACCCTCTAGAGCTCTCTCACCCCATCCCTGCATTAAATGAGCACTGTTACTTGGTGCAGGTGTTATTGAAGTTCTCAAGTCTCTTAAGAAAACAGATTAAAGACTCAAGTTACCGACCTCACTAATGAACTGTACCAGAAGTTTCCTCACCTTATAGTAATTGAAAACATGTGGTTCGTGTAATACTTAGAAAATGGCTAAGAGTGTTTTGAAAAGTAATCTTACCACTTTCCTATCAGTTGAAACATGTCACTCTTCCTGTTGAAATAAAGGGTTTTCCAAAGCAACAATGAGAGCTGGTATCAAGAGGCCCAGAGTCTCAAAACTGAGGGGAAGGCTACCACTCCTAGGTGTAACACTGAGAGAAAGGAAAACGTCTGTCCACACGTAAACTTGTACACACGTGATCCTAATGGCATTATTCATAATAGCCAAAAGGTGGAAACAAACCAAATAACCATCAATTGATGAACAGATAAATAAGCTGTGATATATCTGTATAATGGAATATTATTCATCAATAAAAGAGAACAAAGTACTGATACATGCTATGCCAGTATCAACCTTGAAAACATTTTGCTGAGTGAAAGACCACATATTGTATGATCCCATTTAAATGAAATGTCCAGAATAGACGAATGTGTAGACTCAGAAAAATTAGTGATTGCCAAGAGCTGGAATGGGGTCAAGATGGGAGGAAATGCATGTTGACTACGAATGGGTCCAGATTCTTTCTGGGGGCATGAAAATGTTCTAAAATTGGATTGTGGTGATGATTGCATAATTCTGTGACTACATTAGAAGGCACTGAATTGTACACTTCAAATGGGGGAATTGTATAACATAAATTATATATCAATAAAACAATTAATATATTACATAGCATGTATTTCATGTAAATAAATAGATTTTGTACAAAGGTGAAAAAACACTAAGGTGAAGGTAAAGTCTCAGGGGTGGTTGATTGTGGGGAGTAGTTCCACCACCTCAGTGAGGGCATGGTTAAATGATTTATAAAAGCTCATCTGTTCTTGCTTCAGAGCTAAAATAGCTCTGTCCTTGCTTATCTCTGCACAAGCTGCCTCTTTTTGCTTGAAGTTTGAAAACAGCTTCCTCTTGCACTTTCTGCTGCTAGATAGGATGTGAGTCTAGGGACAAGGTTGCTTGTTCTAAGACAAAACATCCTTGAGAAATTTAACTTTAACCTCCGCTCTTAGCTGAATCCAAAAATACTTGATATATAAGCAAGAGAAATAAAGCAGACGGGGCCCTCCCTGCATATGTGTTTTGGTGTGTGAGTCTTTCATTCCCACAGCAGTTGATTATTTATATTCAGCAGTAAAGAATATAAAATAAAATGTGAAGGAATTGTTTAGGGCCTTAACAGACTTCCTGCTGTTTGCAATTAAATGCATGAGGGAAAACCAAGCTCTCTTTATGTGCTCATGTCAATGAAATGCTATTCAACAAGAGATGCTAGAATTATTTCATACATTTATTAACTGTTCATTGCAGCAAATGAATCATAATTTTACCGTTCCTTAATCGTACTCAATTTATACCATTTTTGCAGCACACAAATTTATCAAATAGCACCACCCACGTACTTGTTTGTATAATAATGGTTTCTCAGAAAGCCTAAGCTTGCTTTTCTTCATAAAGTAGGTTGCTGGTGACTGAAAATTCTTCTTGAAGTTTTTTTGTAAGAATTATCTACTAGACTCATTTGGATCAGGCTGAATATTCAACAAAATTCAATGGAATAGTCAATGTCATTCCTAAAATTTTAGAGCTAGAAGGATCTTTAGAGATGAACTGTTCACCCTCTTCAGTTTTTGAGGTGAGGATTTACCCTAGATGACAGAGCTAGCAGGCTCAGAGCTAGACGTGCTCCAGGGGTCTCCTGCCTCCCAAGGCTGTACATATAACAGCAATGACAATATTGAATAAGGTTTGAATCAACTTTAATCAACTCCTGAAGCATCACTCTCACTCATTGTATCTTACAGTTCTATAGTGATTAACAGTTCTTTAAAGTGCTTGCACATACATAACCTTGTTAGCACCTCATTGTCCGAGTGTGCTAGGCTGGAATTATTATCTTAATTTAGAAAGTTTCAAAAAGGTTATATAGGACTTGCCCAAGGCCTAGGGCTAGTAAGTACTGGATCTTCACACTAACTCATTTTTCAAGCTACACTCATTATTTCCCATTTCAGTGAACTGTGCCACCATGTTACCTAGTTCCTCGTACCAGAAACCTGGTGTGACTCTTGACTTCTTTTTCTTTTTACTACCTCACATGCAATCAATCATCAAGAATTGTTGATTCTACTTCCTAAGTTAAAAAAAAAAAATCTGTCCACTTCTTTCCACCCTTACCTACACCACCAAGTTAATACCAACATGATCACTCACCTATTTACTGCAATCTGCATTTTTCTATCTATACTCTATTCTCCATATTATAACCAAAGTTATGTGTACACAGCACATAGAGATAATATTAGCATCCTGTCCAAACCCTTTACTGCTTCTCCATTTCCCTCAGTATGAAACCCAAATCCATGGACAATATTTATAAGAATTTTAGGATCTGGACTTGGCTTACTACTTGCTGCTTCACGTCCTGCTACAGGCTTCTCCATCTATAAGTCAGAGTGAACTCATAACAGCTTCCAAACTTCCTATATTCTTTCTCACTTGTAGGACTCTGCTGTTTTTTCCTTTCTCCTCCACCTGGCTAACTCTTGCTCAATCAGGTCTCAGCTTAGATGACACTTTCTTGGGAAACCTTCCTTGATTTTCCAAAGACTAGACAAAGTGTTCTGCCCACTAGGATTTCATAGCAGCCTAAGCTTATTCTTAATATATCACCTACCCTGTTTTTTAAAATAACTTATCTGCCATTGGACTGTAAGTTCTTTGAGGGCAGGGATTATATCTTTTCTCTGTTGTATACCATGTACCTGGCATATAGCAGATACTTCAATAAATATATAACTGAATGAATAATGTGACTAACATCAGAATAGTACCATGCCATTTCTGAAGTTGAGTCCAAGTTTTGGCTATTCATCTCCTTTTATACTTGATGAAGATAATATTCTGAATCCTAAATACTTCAATTGAGCAAGTGGCCAAAGTATTTTTCTCCTTGTAAAACACAGAAATTAGGAGAAACCCTTTGTAAATGACACAGTAATGCTAAAACAATGAATGCGTTTTATGATGTTTTACATTGACTAGAGTTCTATGCAAGAGCTGCAAATTGCTGAAGAATTCCATAAATTTCCCTCTCCCTCTTCAGAGCTCCAATTAAATTGATTGTTTAAATCAACAACATTTCGAAACTATCTGGAAATTTAAAGTGTCTGTGTCCAACTAATCCTTTTGCCCTTGTATATTCTTTAAGGCCTGAACTTACCCATTGAAATGCATATTGTATGTTCTCAACATACGTTCATTAGTAAAGATGTTTTTATGTAATCAAAACAGAAAATTTCATTCTGAAAGTATTTTTACCATTAGTGATTAGTTTATCTCACCAATTCTGAGCTTCCAAGCTTATGCAAAAATCACTAGTTTTCTCATGATTTTCCCTTCTAGTTTTAGAAACCAAGCACCTGATAGGATTTGGAGATTTAAATTATTTTGCCTCCAAGAAAAGAGAAACTAGATGTGCAGAGGCCCTTGACCATTTTTGTACCATGGAGCCATTTTCAGTCTAGTATGTCTGTGAATGAATTCTAGTAACAGAATTATCAGATACTAAAAGAGAAATTTCTGATAGTTATTATTACCAAAATGTCAAAGTAATGAATGAATACTAACGATATTTTTTTTTTTCTGGAAAGTAATGTTTAATAAAGGTAAATGGGTGAGTCTTATATAGTGTAAACCTCTAAGTATCATAAACAGCACCTTGGAAAATGCCTGAATTTTCCTTTCAAACATGTTTATACCCAATCGTCAAACAATATTTTTCCTAGCCTGAAATTCTGTATTTTAAATGCTTTTTAGAAAAAAAAAAAAAAAGCTTTTTTTTCTGGAAGTATAACACCTGTAAAAGTCAGGTTTATATTGGAAGTGTTGATGAAGTTTTAAGGGTAGTATGTGCAAAAGTGCTACAAAAGTATATTATTACACATGTATTTTTCTATCAGTTAACTGGTGCACCAACCCCTCTGAGATAGTCCTAAAGAGGAAGCATTAAATAAACCACTTTGAATCCATGAAATATTCTGGGGAAAAAAATCTCACAACCTTCAAATTAGCATGAACAGCCAAAAGAGCAAAATTTCCATAACAGAGCCATAGGAAGAAGCCTCCCACTCAACAGTACATAAAATAATTCCTGAAATTTTGGAAAATCAATAGGGGTACATGGTACAATAAACAGAGGTGAAGATGGATTTGTAACTAGCTCAGAATAACCAACTAAAACTCTCCCATAGTTTTGATATGGCAATTATAAACTGCAGGGTTACCACAAAATTTGAAATAATAAAATACTAGAATAACTTTTAAAATACTATAACACTGCATTGTGAAGTTTAATTACCTAAAAAGATTTTGATCCTTTAATGATACTGTTTAATATTCAGTTACCTAACGGACAATTAAGATATTTCTACTTTCATTTTTATAAATAAATATATTTATAGTATGCTTAAGGTCAACTTCTGTTTTCTGTGGTAACTGTCCTACAGCTAAACTTAGCAGCTTTTAATGAAGTAGGATTGGAATTCTTTTTTTGGGAGCTTCGAATACTAACGATATTTTGAAGTGACCACAGTGCCTGCAGTGTGATATTAAACTATCTGCCATTTCTGCTGGTTACAATGTCATAGGTTTTGTGAGTTGTACTGTTGTTTATTATCTACATTTATAATTGACAGGAATGCTGTATTTTAGGTGAAGTTTGGTAAAATTAAAGATGTCAAAAAATTTTTTTTCCCATTTAGGTTCCCCAACACCCTGATTTCTATCTACAGACAGAACTAATTCCATGAGCTAACCTGAAGAAATAAAAAAGGAAATGAAGAAGAAAATGAGAATAGAAAATGAAAGTAGAGATAGAAAGGAGAAAAAAGGAAAAGTGCCCAATGAGACACCACTGACTTGGGTGAGGATCCAGTGATTAATTCCATTGAACATAAACTACTTAGGGGAAAAGTTGATTTACTTTTGTTCTCTTTAGTTCATCTGCAAAAATAAGTTTGGCAACTGAGAATCTAGTGCTGAGTAGCATTTGTTAGTTTATCTTTGCATATCAAATCAAAAACTACCTTTAAACACTGGAAATGGGAAATCTGTTACAAGGCTTCCCCCACATAGTCATAACTCTAGCAATTATATCCAATCACTTAAAAAGGCTAGAAAGTAATTGATGCAAAAAACTCTTTCTTTTTTCTCAGTTCCTTGCCAACTGACTCATATTCCATTTTTCTTTCATCCCAGGAAGCAGAGACCACAAGCCATTTTCAGTCCGTCATAACTTTGTTAAGAAACTGGGTTCTCAGCTGGCACTCCTGAGCAAGGATGCTTCCAGCGGTAAAACTGCCAGCACTATGAAGTGCCTGCCCTGAGTATGGTTGAGAGCCTTTTCTGATTATTAAACTGGGGATGTCTAACTTCCTGAATCACACGGTGTGAGTGAAATAGTTTACACTGCCAATTTCATAGGGAATTCAGGTTAACTTCTCATACGTAGGACTTTGTTTCACAGCAGGGTTTGCTAGTCATCTTGGCTTTTTTTTTTTTTGGTGAACATCAAAACAATTAATTCTGTTTCAGAGAATTTTTCCTTCTAAAAATGACAAATTGCCCACTATTTATTAGATGTGACTAAGGTCAGGTGTAATAAGGTATAATAAGATTTGTTTATTTTGGAATGTAGAGACTACTTTAATAATAGAATCCCTACTTGTGTACTGTACTAATAAATATGTCAAAGGACTTTATATTTTCAAAAAGCAATTTTTCAGAATGGGAAGGAAAGCATAAATGGGATTAAGTAATACAAACAAAGTCACAGCAGAGCATATTGCAGGGCTGGAAAGAGAACCAAGAAAACAGGGAACAACAGGGGTATGGCAGGCATGCAGATGAGTTCTACAACCCAAGCTGAAAAAATAACAAGCAAATGAAGAAGAACCTGAGAACAGAAGGTGGAAGTAAAGGCGGAAAGGAGAAAAACAAGTAAAAGTGCACAGTGAGACACCAATTCACACCCATGAGGTCTGGCAATAATAATAATAATAATAATAATAATAATAATAATAAAGTGAGGATGTAGAGAAACAGGAACCCTCATACCTTGCTGGTCACTGTAGAATGAGGCTGCCACTGTGGAAATCAGTTTGGCAGTTCCTCAGAAAATTGAAAATAGAGTTAACATATGATCTGATAATTCTATATCTTGGTATATACCCAAAGGTCTCAAACACGTATCTGTTCACCATTGCTTATAGCAGTATTATTCACAATACCAAAAGGTGGAAACAACCCAAGTGTTCACAGCAGATGCACAGATAAACAAAATGTGGTGTATCTTCTCAATTGAGTATTATTCAGCCATAAAAAGGAATGAAGTTCTGATGCATGCTGCAAAATGGATGAACCTTGAAGACATCATTTTGAGTGAAATAACTCAGATAGAAATTGACACATATTTTATGATTTTGCTTCTATGAAATGGCTAGAACAACCAATCTTCATAGAGACAGATGATGGTTGATAGCTGCCAGGGTTTGGGAGAAAGTGTGGGAAGTATTAGGAATTATAGCTTATGGGTAAGTAGTTTCTGTTGGAGGTGATGAATAGGAAGGGGATACTAGATGTTGGTAATGGTAACACAATATTGTGAATATATTTAATACAACTGAGTTGTTACTTGAATGTGGTTAAAATTGGAGAAAAATTTGTGCTCTCTATCAGTTACTGTAATAAAAAAGCTAAAACAACAAAAAAATTAAAGCAAAGAACTGGAATACCAACAGTATCAGTAACAGCTGTCTGTAGGCTCCAAGCAACAGTCTGCATTCCCTTCCTGGAACAATTGTGAAAAAACAAAAACAGAACATTCTACTTACATGCCCTACTTATAATCACAAACCTAGTTAACAAAACACTGCCATTCTTGGTCACTTGATGAGTTCATCCCTTCCTCTTCTGGCTTGAGGCTTCATCAAGGGGCTGAAATCACATTGTTACTGACGTTCCAGTTTTGACCTGTTGCTAGTGTGTAAGGCTCTTGAAACCTAACCAGGTTAAATGCCATATTTGTTTTGCAAATTTTAATATATCATCTTTTGCTAATGTGTCCAGGGTTTCATATCCTCTCTGTGCTTCTGACATAAGTTTTGTTCTGCCTGTTTTTCATAAATATAGACAGAGGGAAAATGTGCAGATGGATATATGCATATTCTTTCCTACATTTTGTAAATAACCTTTAAAAAGCCCAAGTAGTCACTTTTATACATGGAGACAACAGTGCATGTATGTGAGTTCCAATAGAGAAAATGAAGCAGGATGTCCAGCAATTCCAGTTTATTTGAAGCTCAGTCTGGCTGAAATCTGTAGACAACTCTACACAATAAAAATAATGTGTTCAGCGACTCCAGAGAGTTAAGATATGGGTAAGTCATCCAGCCCATAAACATAGCATCCAAATGTTTGCCTATGATTTTTAAAAATATATTTTTATTGACATATATCATTCATACATGAACATACATAAACAATAAGTATATAGTGAAAGTTGTGAGCTTACAAAATAAACATTGTTGACCTATGATTTTTGCTTTAAATTAAATGTCTTCTACATTCCAGAGGAATATGTAACTTTAGAATTAAAGAGTAGAGCAACACATTTAAGGATAGTTTTAATATTGGCTTAATTTAAAAAAATCATGACTTTATGATT
The DNA here is from genome assembly GCF_030445035.2 of Dasypus novemcinctus. Lineage (NCBI taxonomy): Eukaryota > Metazoa > Chordata > Mammalia > Cingulata > Dasypodidae > Dasypus > Dasypus novemcinctus. Next base: position 49,998,542 of record NC_080673.1, on the reverse strand, counting down.
TTCTTGCCTCTTCATATAATGTTTAAAATTTAAAACTTAAACAATGTGTAATTAAAATCTAAATTTATCTGCTATCTCTCCGACTGCTAGGACTGTGAATGGAAGACAGAGTTACAGCTAGAGCTATGTGGGTATGTTTATATACATATTTATTTGGTTATAGAAAAATGTTTAGTTTCCTCTGGAATAGAACTGGGAATGGGGACAGGAAGGAAACCTTTTATTTTTGGTTTATACCCATGGCAATTTGAATTTGAGCATATATTATATTTTTCTTATTTTTTAAAATATGGGATAAACATTACGGATGTTTTAGCACTAGCAGAATGAAGTAGAACTGAGCAAAACTGCTGGAAATCATCTCTTTTGCCCAATATCTGGAGACTTTTACCTCAAATCCTTACTTTTCTATGTGGAGACCAGGTATAAAGAATTCTAATTATAATTAATACATGGGAAATGCAGCTACTTTCTTCTCAAGCATAGGCAAGCTTACATCACATGAAATAAGTTACGGGCATTATCTAAAATTGGGAAGGGATAAGACAATTTGCTCCAACATTCTGAACAAGGTTCAGTAGTTGTAGCAGTTCAATATAGTTATGAATTCCAAAAATAGATATTGGATTATATTTGTAATCTGGTCTATACCAAGGCATGATTAAGTTATGATTAAGGCTTTGATTGGGCCACGTCATTAGGGTGTTGGTGGGTGGAGACTCACAGATAAAAGACTTGGCAAAGGACAGAGTTAAGAGCTTTAATGTTAGAGTTTTGATGTTGGAGTTTGATGTTGAAGCTGGAGCTGCAGGGAGAGAGACAGAGTCGTTTGCCTGTTAGTCTACAGCTGACCTTGTGGAGAGAGGCAAAGCCTAGAGAGCCTCATAGTCTACAGCTGACCTTGTGGAGAAACCAGAGGAGCTGAGCCCAAAGGAACCCAGGAAGCCTGAACCCTGGCAGATGTTGGCAGTCATCTTGCTTCAACACATGAAAATAGACTTTGGTGAGGAAGTAACGTATGCTTTATGGCTGGTATCTGTAAGCTCCTACCCCAAATAAATACCCTTTATAAAAACCAACCAATTTCTGGTATTTTGCATCAGCACCCCTTTGGCTGACTAATACAGTCATATAATTCAATATTATTCACCCAAGTTTGTTATGACATATTCAAGTATTCTTTTTTTCTTAAGTGGAAATTTTTTTCCTTATAATAATAGTGTTCATCATTTACTATTTATATTTACACAAGTAAATATAAAGAAAAGCTTCAGATAAAATAAAAAATAAATAAAAACAATTCATAATCCATCATTGGCATTATATACTACTTTAACATCTTTCTATACACATTAGATGTTTTCCCATGTATATGAAAGTCTCTATGTGTGTGTGTGAGAAAAGGATATAATCATCCTTTTTGTCTTTACATACTATTTTCTACTTTCTTCAGGTAACAACACATTGTGAACTTCTTACGTCAACAAGTACAGATTTATTAGAACAAGATTTAAAGGCCCAGAGAATGCTTTATACTGTTAACTACAGTTATCCTTCTGGCTGTGTTATAAGGAGCTACAGAAATATATTGGGCATTTTGTCCCACCACTACATGGCCTCTTGAATTTTAAAGAATTTGAATATTTTTTATCTGTTCATTTTTATCTATCTCCTCTGCATTGTGCCCCTCTCTTTACTTTTAGCTCACTTTATGTTAACCACAGTCTTTATTTAAGATAAAATTACTATTGTTTGGGAAATTAGAGTAAATAGACCCCATGTAAGGGCTTCTTTGAGTTAAGTGTGAAAATGCTGGGCCAAGGCCACTGATAATTTGACTCCCCAGAGACCTTTCTGCCTGCTTTTGAATTTTCAGATGCATTATGGAGAGTTTAAAGGTCTGCATAAGTGTGATATTGCTTTAACTGCATGGGCAGAATCACTGGATCTGTAGTTAGATATATTATTATGGTATATAAATATTATCTCACCTAGTCCTCTTAGCAACACTTTTAAAATAGGTATAGATATCACCATTTTACAGATGGGGTAAACTGAATCACAGAGAGGATAAGTACTTTGCTCAAGGTCATATAGGGCAAGTTGGGATTCAAACCCAGTGTGGTGGTTTGAGCTGTATGTACCCCAGAAAAACATGTTCTTAAATTTAATCCATTCTTGTGGGTGTGAACCCATTGTAAGTAGGTCCTTTTAGGGAGGTTACTTCAGTTAAGATGTACTGCACCTCAGTCAGTATGGGTCTTAATCTTATTCCTGGAGTACTTTATAAACAGAATTAATTCAGACATGAGAGAGAGAAAGCCACCAGAAGCAAGAAGCTGAAATGGAATACAGAAGAGAAGGAAGAGATCAGGGGATGCCGCCATGTGCTTTGCCATGTGGCAGAGGAGCCAAGGGTCACCAGCAGCTGTTCTTCAGGAAGAAGCATTGCCTTTATGATGCCTTAATTTGGACATTTTCCTGGACTCTAACTGTAAGCTAATAAATTTCCGTTGTTTAGACCAACCCATTTCATGGTATTTGCTGGACAGCCTAGGAAACTAAAACACCCAGTATACCATTTGGCTTTTAATACAGGACTGCTTTTGATAAGTACAATCATGACTGACCACAAATGATTTAGCAGAAAGTGCATGCTGAATGGGAAAGAGTAATGATTTATACTGAGAGAAGTTGTTGAGTGGCCAAAAGCACTTGGACATAATTTCTGCTGTCATACTGTCATAGTGTAATGTGATTTTCTTTCTGACCACATAATCAGCATAGCCCTGGCTTTGAAAAGAAAGTGACTGCCTTTAACTAGTTGCTGCCCATTATGCTACTTTGAAGACTTAATAGACATACACAGATACAACATAAAAAGACAGGAGTTTTGGCAAGATTTCTCTTACTATATGCCAAATTATTTTTTACCCCATTCAGAAATCATAAGAATCACTAAGATTCTGTTCCCAAAACCTAAGCTGAAACTTAAAATCTTATTAACAAAACCTAACGGTGGTTTTTCTGATTTGTAACTACCAGCTAGAGTCTTAGAACATATGAAGAGAAGATTCAATTGCTTAGAGAACATCACACATAACCCATGTCAGGTCAAATACTATGCCTGTGCCGAAATTCCTTGTTCTTTTTCCTTCCTAAAATGTGATTTGTTTAAGAACATAAATTTTTTAAAGAGATTCATTTATTTGTATTATGGCATTACTGATTATAATTACTATGTAAACAATTTGATTTTTTAAAATTTCATTTTTATTTTAATTAGTCAAGCATACTTTTTATGGGTTCAATATTGACTTACCATTGTCCACAGAAAAGTAGAATATGTCCTCTGATAAATTGCTGCCCTCTTTCAAGATGTAACAGATTCTCATCTCCTCAATATCGGCTAATCAAAGAACATCATACTAAGTCATATTAGCACAATGGAGAATGTATATTTTTAGAACTTCCATCTTTTAATAGGACATAGAAATGTTGCAATCAATAAATTTTAAAACAGTGATTAACAGAACATGAATCTAATTTTTTAAAAAAGTAAAATGGCAAAGACAGAAATTTAGTTAAAAATTTATTCCTATTTTACTGTGTTCATGATCCTTGGGAGAACATGACTTAGGGAGGTTACTTCAGTTAAAAATTCTGGCACCTGATGGAGAGTTAGGTCAATCTGGTTTTAATTCTTTTGCACAAGAATAGGGCTTAGAACATGGTGAATACTCATTAATTATCTGTTGAGTTGAATTTTGGCAATAATAACTGCTACATCCCAACAAAAAAGAAAAGGAGAATATAATGATTTTTTCCCTATTGCTTGTTCTCTTTGATTTTTAAGAATTTGTCATTAAGGTCTATAATTCTGTTCTTATTGATTATTATTAATATTTTAAAGATAATTTGATTAGGGTCTTATTTATTTATAGAACTACATATGCTTTCATTTGCTTTGGATGTAAAAATTCACACCCGCACAGTGCAGTGCTTCTGAAAATATAACTAAACTGTTTTTTAAAAACCCATCATAGGGAAGGGGACTTGGCTCAATAGATAGAGCATCCGCCTACCACATGGGAGGTCCACAGTTCAAACCCAGGACCTCTTGACCTGGGTGGAGCCAGCCAATGCGCAGTGCTGATGCGCGCAAGGAGTGCCTGGGCCAAGCAGGGGTGTCCCCCACGTGGGGGAGCCCCATGTGCAAGGAGTGCGCCCTGTGAGGAGAGCCACCCAGCACGAAAGAAAGTCCAGCCTGCCTAGGAGTGGAGCTGCACACATGGAGAGCTGATGCAGCAAGTTGACCCAACAAAAAGAGACACAGATTCCCAGGGTGCTGACAGGAATAGAAACGGAGACAGAAGAACACAGTGTGAATGGACACAGAGAGCAGACAACGGCAGGGCGGGGTGTAGGGGAGAGAAATAAATAAATGAATAAATCTTTAAAAACAAACAAAAACCCATCATAAGGTCACTTTACTCTGAGATTATATCAAGGTATACATGTATCGTATGTGGGAAATTCCCGATGTCCCTTCACATCTCACACATTGAGCTACATACAGAAGTCATAAGACCATGTAAAGAGCAACCAAAAGACAAACATCTATGTCACCTCACCCCAGAAATCAGGGACTTTTTTCTTCATCTCTAGTTCACTATTAGTAGCAACATCAAATATAAAGAAAACAATCCTGAAAACATACCTCCCACACAGACACTTACCTAAACTTAGTTCTACCCTTTCTTATAGAAATTACATTTGAATAGCACAATACTATGTACAGTGTATTAATTCACTTCCAAAATCTAGGTACCAAACACCTCCAAAAATGCAGACTCACTGAAATACTATGCACATGATTTCTAGATATGTCATTCTTTACATAACCTTAAAAATCAAGCCAATATTAATAAATTGTCCAAGTCAGGACAATTCTGCACAGAGATCTGATGCACTGAAGGAGAGGGACAGAGGCCTCCAGAGGACAATGACCACTAACCTTGTCTGGGGTATCCTTGTCCTGTTAACTCTAATGGAGTGACAAGTTTGCTATCCCCTTTTTGTAGTATTCGTTTATGTCCTGGATGGTCAGAATAGGTTTGTTTTTATCCACATCTGTGACAAAGATCTGGAAGATCCTGAAACCAGGGCTGTGTCCATCAGTCTCTTGAAACTTGAAGCTGTCCAGTTCTTATTCATCATTTGAAGCATGAACATATAATATTTAGTTGCCAGTCAATTGAGTAAAAGAAACAATGGGCCTCCCAGGATGGACAGAGCTCTACAAGTGACCCCAGCTACAAACTCATGTGAGGCTAAGGCAAAGCTTTTACCAGTGCTGTTGGTGTCACTAGTGCTAAGCCAATCAGTGGTGAGGGTCACTTGTCACCTTCCTTCAAGGTCACCCCTTTGCTAATTATCTCAGGGAAGATCCATCTGAGTTGCCAACGGTAATATAGAAGCAGCCGTCTACCAAAGAGTTAACCCCATCAGTCACATCAAATTTGGTAAGGTCATGAATCCCTTTTTGACCTGTGTGAGCATAACAGATGAGGCCCTGCTCAATCTCATCCTGGGTAAGTTTCATTCTCGGAGTGAGACCGTTCCTCACTTCCCCTCTGGGTTTTCTCAGTCACTGAGAAGACCTTGTTGAGGCCCGTATTGGAGGATAAAACTGAGGCTCTTATCATCGGCGTCAAGATCTGTGGCCTTGGGGATCTGGTTTGTGATAACCTCAGTGTGTCTATTCTCTATTTCCATCCCACTGTCAGTTGAGGCATCTCATCATCCACCAGGATCACCATGACGGGTACCTTACTGTGGGTAGCGTGCTTGTTGCCACTCAGTCAGACCTTAAAGCTGTCCTCTGTGGTCTCTGAGTCGTCATGCTCCTACACATTGATGGAGGCCTCATGGATCTCCACTAAGGTGAAGCTGAGGATGGACTGGCTGCTCATGGTCAGCTGCTGTGTGATTTGTCCATGTGGAGGGAGGTCTGTGAGTTGAATGTGGAGCTCATTTGGTGGTAGGTCAGCATTTGTTCCTTTGAGCAGTGGGGTGTCTATGACCAGGCTCATCCCCTCGAATACCCCAAATTCATGGGCAAAAAGTTGAGCCTGCTAGCACTAGTGGGTAAGATGATTATAGGGAAGAAGACATTTGGGGTGATGTTGATGCTATTAGAGCAACAAAAAGTGAATCGATTTTCTTGTGGCCCTACCCCCTTGTGAATACTCTGTACATAATTGATATGCCTCTCTTTGATGTCTCTGATGGAGAAAGCACTGCTAGGGTTACCAGACAGTGACACTTCTGAACCAGGAGCTGGTGAAATGTTTCCTAGTGAGCCAGAGATTGGCTGACCAGTCAGAATGCAAAGGATTTCATCCTGGAGAGTGTCTACATCTTTAAAGCTCAGATGTTGCAAGGTTAAGGGGCTCTTCCCATCTTTAGAACAATGTCGGGCTCCCCCATTGAGACCTTGGGAGCCACATTTTCCACAGGCTGCATGGTCACTTGTACCTGCATCCTCTCCACTGTGCTGTCCCCCACCATTCATTGATAGGAATCCTTGGAGAGGATGAGACTAAAGGAATTGTGCTGCTCTTGGAAGTCAACTTCACCTCCTGTGTGGACATAGACTGCTGCCTCACTGATGAGGTCCTCTTGAGTGATTCTTTCCATAGACAAACCATTCACGAGAATGGGGGCCAATTTGGGACTGTCCTCCACAATGAAAGTCAGTTTCAAATTGCTTGTGTCATTCTTTTTGCCATGGATCATGCCCCTGGTGATGTCAGTGTCTCTATTTTCTAGGACATCTATAGAAGCATCCAATAATTGAACTGATTATGACAGAGATCCTGGGATTCTTGTCAACAGTGAGATGCACAGAAGTCTGTACAGCGATGGGTGTGTGGTGCACTTTGTCATTCACCTTCAGCTGGAAGGTGTCACTAGTAGTCTGGTCTCTGTTATGTTGATGGAAACACTCCCCTTAATACCAGTTCGCTGGAAAGATTTCCCTGGGATCATTTTTGAAGGAGACTGGAAGGCCAAGGGAGTGGTCAGTGTTGATGATGCAGCACTGTAGCCCTGCTGCCCTGGGCAGGTGTGGCCTCATTGAGAATGTTGAAGACCAGGTCATGAGGGTCTGACTCCATGTCCTCGGCAGTGCATCAGGTGTCAGGGCTCTTGGCACGAACTAACCGACCTCCGTCATCATCGTGGCCCCGAAGCTAGCTGGGGATATCGTGTTCTCGGCTCCCTCGCAGATGCTCACCAGCACCTGGAAGTGCACCCGGGCCAGCACCCCTCCTGACCCAGTGCCTGCATCCTCTGGCCCCAGTAGCTCTGCCATCATGGGTACGTGGTCCTGGTTTGACGAAGAAGTGGTAGCCGTGTGCTTGCTGGTAGTGCACTCCAGCGCCAATGAAAGCCTCACAATCTACGCCCCTACCCCCAGGAAGAAGGGCCCTCACGGCGTCCACCGACCTCCCATACTTGGGCATGGGCCGCTCCGGAGGGGGAGAGGGGTGAGCCAATTGCTAGCAACCGCGGCTCGGGAGGCGAAGTCCAGCACTCTCCTGTCGACCACGTGCTTCCAGCCCCGCAGCTTCTCCACTGCCAAAAGCCTGTTGCGCGTCACCATCTCCAGCCGGGAGATGACCACGTCCACCGCCAGCGTGAGCGGCAGCACCCGTGTGTGAGTCGGCGCGTCGTAGCTCCGCTGCAGGCGTCCCCGAGAGCGTCGGGGCTGCAGAAGCCGAAGTGAGGGTACTGGACCTGGCGGGACCCGAAGGCGCAGGCGATAGCGCGCGCTGGCGCAGCGGCGGGGCGTCCAGCGCCATCACCCTGCACCGGTCCCCCGGCTGCACCCGAATCACCAGGTGCCGGAGCGGGTCGAGCCGAAGCGAGCGGCCCACGGGCAGTTAGAACCCGGGGTTGGCAATCAGGACGCGGGCGCTGTCTGTGCTGCCGCTGAGTGCGCTCGGGTGGGTCGGCGAGCGCCGGGGGGAGCTGGGTCCAGGCGAGGATACCCGGTCCCGCAGCTCCGGGCAGCTCAGTACCCGGCAGGCGAGAGCAGCAAGAAGCTGCCAGGGCACCCCGGCGGGATGCCAAGGAGCCCAAGCCCTGGCGAAGGATGGGGTCCTGGCGCCGAAATGCCCGGAGGCTGTCCTGCCAGAGGGAGGCGCCTCTTCGCTGCTGGTGCCGGCGGTGGAGGCTGTGGCTGCTTCCAGCCCGGAGACGACGCGCGGACTCGGCGGGAGCACCTGGCTGCGCCTCAGCTGCGGCAGGTAAAGCAGCCCCGGACGCCGGGAGAAGGGGCTCTGCCCACCCCACTGCGCCCGCGTCCCGCGTTTCCCCCACCCCCCTGCTAGCCCGTGGAGACACAGATCATTTGGTCTGCATACTGTCCTTCTCCGGTGCTTCAAAGTGATTGTCTCTTGGAGCTGGAAGAGGGATTGCGCCGGTACCGGGGTCACTTCTGAGCGTGGAAGACAGGGCGTGTAAGACAGGTCCATTCATCCAGGGAATGGTGTTTCTAATAGTGGCTAGAGACTCCATCCCTCCTCATAGGCGCTGACAGGAGTGGATTTTCTAGCCAAAACTGAATCCCGTCTTGGACGTAAAAGAAGCTGGTGGGAGCTATTTTGCAAATACGATTTTCTAACTGTCTGTCTGATGAAGGAGCTTATTCCAGATATTGTACTTAGATGCTTCCAAAACATGTTTCTTCTGCTCAGGTATTGGGAAATGGGATTGGCCTCCAAGCTGGCATATTTGAAGAGCTTTTAATCTGTTTCTAGTCAGCGAGCCTCTCATACCACAATGGGGTGTGTAGGTATGCTTCCTTCCGTTTTCTTAGAATGTGGTTTCCATATCTAATCACCAGTGAGTTGCCTTTGGCTTTATTAGACATCTTGTTTTCTAATTACTTTCTTCATAGAAAAATATATGGTAGTCAGAGAGGAGGAGGTCAAGGGAAATGGTAGCAGACAGATAATTGAATCAATTTCTGTGAATTATTTGCTTAACATCTGGAACAAGGTTTTTCGTGGATTTCAAGTGACTGTGACCCCAGTGTTAGGTACTTAACAGCCTCATATCTATTTTTTAAGAATTAAAAAATGACCATTAGCCAAGTGCAGAGCAATCTTTTCCAATAAATAAAATAGCAGTTAATGTGATTCCTCGTGCAACTAATGTGTGAGAAAGACTTGTTGATGACGGTGCAAATGCATCCAAATCCGTGCTGATAAAAATGTCTGCAAGGGGACCAGAAATCTATAGAATGCCTTCCCAGGTTGTTCCAGTGTTGCAAGGTGCCTGTTGAATTCAGTTCAGCAGGGGCAGCAGCAACTGTCCCCAGGACAGGAAAAATCTAGTGGCTTGAAAGACTTAAAGTTCTCTTGAGGTATATAATTCAATCAGCCAGGGAAATGTTGTGGGCCCACGTAATTCACTAGAGTGCTAATATGCCTCATTAGCACACAAATTTATTCATATAACAGAATTTTAGAAGATGGCAAATTTGAAACAATGTACATTTAGCTTAATTATGTGATGCTAATACAGTCTTTCTGGAAAATATTATTTAAAAACATATTTTTATTGAAGCACAGGTAAAATTCCATTGTAAATGCAATATCAGACTAGTATTATATTTAATAAAGCTACTGCCTTGTTCAAAGGGTGGGTTTCAATTTTACCAAGTGAATATTCCTATATGAGTGCAATTTTGGTTCCTGTCCCAGCACCACTTACTCTAGGACAAACTATCTTGTCTATGGGCTATTTTCATTATAGGCAGAGATGCAGGTGGGCAGTTGAGTACACAGAAAGCTGAATTTCTATTATTTACATTTTTGTCTTTGACCCTTCCCCCCAAGAGAAGATCCCCTCTGCCCATCATCACCAAATTTCTCAAAGTGCTTTTTTTTTTTTTTGCTTACTGCCTCCATTTCTACATCTCCCCTTCTCTCTGTTGCTAAGGACTAAACGCCAGCCTGGTTTCTACCTTAGACATTCTAATGAAACTCTTGCTACAGTTACCAGTGACCTCCGTATGACAAAACTCAATAACCATTTTTCATGTTGTCCATGTTGTCGCACCCTTTTGGTTTTCCTCCTCCCTGCCTGTTCAAGTGCCATTCTTCATGGAAGCCTTCTTCATATGCTCCCAGAAACATGTTCCCACCTTTTAGAGCACGGATCTCCATTTTTAATTTTACATTAATGTTTAATTGGATTAATTCCCCACTAGAATATAAGCTCCATGAGAGCAGGGAGCATGCAGTGTTCACCTCTGATCTTAGTGCTTATCCCAAGGACTAGTGTGTCACAGGTGGGTAATAAATATTTCTTGATGGATTGAGCGAATGAATAAAATAGTGAAATAGTAATATCTGCAATAGTAATTGATATGCTATGGAATCAAGGTGCTAGGAAGAAGAAACTAGTGCAAGTGTAGGCTACCACCTTCCTTCTTGCCTCTGAAAATGCTGATTCATTACAGGCTGGTGACAACTCTGTTGTAGAATGCAGAATTTATGCCTAATCAAATGTTTGTTTTATCAAAAATTTCTTTCTGTAGGAAAATTTCACTTATCCATAATGTAGATTTTTTATCTTCCACTAACACAGATTTATCCTTTAAACCTAAACTGCATTTCATATCTATCATTAAGTGGGGAGGGAATATACCTTACTCATGCAATCCTTGTGAAAACTGCAAGGTAGTTATATGTTTCATTTCTAATTTACATACATTGATAGTGCTACCTCATACAGCTTTATGAGGAATTACTACATGTAAAGGGCTTTGAGCAGTGCCTAGCATACAGTAAGCACTCAGTAAATATATGTTATTATTATACTTAGACATGGGAAATAGAGTTTTACGGAGGTTAATCTTGGAAATTAATGGAATCACCACTTAGAGAGTGTCCTGTAGGAAAGGACATGCCCTTGTCACTCAGGGGGACTTTCCTTCACACTCTACCCCATAAATGCATAAAGGTGTGTTGATACTGTTAGGGCATTTATAAACTGGGTCGTATAGGGTAGGGGAGGAAGGAGAAGAAACAGAATATTTTGCCTGTTCTTCTGAGATCTTAAATGGTATCTGGAAAAGAGCACATGCCCTATGTGACCTGAAGCACAGAATATAAATGGCATTTAATAGGTCATAGAACGGATGTTATGTGTTGAAACATACTGCATGTCTCCTGGCAGAGAGACAGCCCACTTTCAGAAATTCAGATCTAGAATTTAGAAGTATCTGAGAACAGATAGGGGAAGTCCCTGACTCTACAGCAGCCCCTCCCTCCTTCCCCTAGAGGCTGATGGAACCAAGGCCAACTATTCAACCTGATCTTTGATAAAGTTATATTTTTCTTTATCAGTGAAGAAATAAAAGGTCCTAGCCCTACTTATCACAAGATGAGTGCTCTGAAATCAGGTTGCTTGCAAATGTTTAACTTCCTCCTGTAAAGCCTACCTGAGGAGACTCCACTGGGCTTTTGGCCAGGAATGGACTCTTAGATGCTGAAGAACATGCTCTAGGGAGGCTACAGATTAAAAAAAATAAATAGATCATTTGTCACTCATCAGGAGTGCAGCTTCAAAAAAAGTTAAGTCACAGCTTAGAAGAGGCAGAGCCAGTTTTGCCCATGTTACACATTGACTTGGTGGGATATCTTATCTTTCATGTCTGTCCTTCCCAGTTTGAAGAACACAGTGGCTGTAACTCTACCTCAATGACCATATTCCAGGGTCTTCCTTTGCCTGGATCTGGATAGGGTTCTCTCTGTCCTGCAGAATGGGTACCATTAGTCTCTGTGTCACCACTACAGGATGTTTTCAAGGAGGACTCTACCCAGCTGCGCAAGAGAAGATCATTATTTTCAATGGTAATAACTACACAGCCTGGGGCAACAAAATGATGTTGCGTCTATTAGCTTCTAACACTTTCCCAACAAACAACTTTAAGGAGGTGATTTAATGTAAAGGTTCATTGATATTGTTAGAGCATTTATGAACTGGGTGATATAGGGGAGGGGAGAAAGGAGGAGAATCAGGATATTTGGCTGCTCTCCTGAGATTTTTACTGGCATCTGGAAGAGAGCGGGTGGCTCTAGACCTCTCAAGCCAGAGAGAGCCATCCTTCAGGCTGTTGAGCGCACTGTCCCTAACTCCCAGAGCTGCTGCTGCTCAGAGCAAACTATGGGCAGTAAGGAGGCAAGAGCTGGGAGCATGTGGGAAGTAAGTGAAGTCTATATTCAGATCTGCACCAGACAAAAGAGCTGATTCAAACCCCTTCATTCTGGGTTCAACTTGAGAATAAGGGAAGTGGACTTGGCTTAACGGATAGAGCGTCTGCCTACCACATGGGAGGTCCACGGTTTAAACCCAGGACATCCTCGACCCCTGTGAGCTGGCCCATGCGCAGTGCTGATGCGTGAAAGGCATGCCCTGCCATGCAGGGGTGTCCCCTGCATAGGGGAGCCCCATGCACAAGGAGTGCACCATGTAAGAAGAGCCGCCTAGCGCAAAAGAAAGTCCAACCTGTCCAGGAGTGGCACCGCACGCATGGAGAGCTGATGCAGCAAGGTGATGTGACAAAAAGAGACACAGATTCCCAGGCTGCTGACAAGAATAGAAGCAGAAACAGAAGAACACACAGCGAATGGACACAGAGAGCAGACAACTAGGGGTGGGGAGGGCAGGAAAGGGGAGAGAAATAAATAAAAAATAAATCTTGAAAAACAAAACAAAAACAGAAACTTGAAAATAAGACCTCATGAGAAAAAAGGGATTATTCAGAACAAATTTCATGTTATTACAACTTGAAAATTGATTATTTTACTTTAAATCATACAACATATAAAAGAAGCAACAGTTCTTTTATTTCAAAGGAAGGCACAAAGAACAGATATTAAACAAGAATCAAGGCTAAATGGTTTAGTGTTTTTCTAATCTTTTTGGTAGTCATTGTTCTACTTATAACAGATGTAGGTACAATATACAATATATAAGCAGGAATTTCCTTTTAAGTAGGGATGGCATATTAATAAGGGTTCTCTAGAGAAACAGAATTGATAGGAGATACCTGTAAATAGTGTGATATTTTATAAAATTGTCTGACGCTACTGTGGGCATGCATGCATCCAAATTCCACAGGGCAAGCCGCCAGCGGGGGACTCCAATGAAGGTTACGGATGAGTTCCCCAGGAGAAGCTGGCTGTCTGAGGCAGAGATGAGAATTCCCTCTTCTTTCTACCAAAATCACTTCTTCTTTTAAGGTCTTCAACTGATTGGATGAGATGTCTCTCATTGCTGAGAGAACATAAAGAAACTATATAATACAGCTACTAAAGGTCATATATGAAAAACCCACAGCTAAAATCATATACAATGGTGAAAGAATGAAAGCTTTCCCTCTAAGGTCTGGAATAAGACAAGGATGCCCACTGTCACCGCTGTTATTCAATATTGTAATGAAAGTTCTAGCCAGAGTGGTGAGGTGAGTAAAAGAAATAAAAAGGCATCCAAATTGGAAAGGAAAAAGTAAAACTTTTACTATTTATAGATGACATGATCCTATATATAGAAAGTCCCCAAAAGTCTACAACCAAGCTACAAGAGCTAATAAATGAATTCAGAAACTGGCAAGGTACAAGATCAACATGGAAAAATCAGTAGTGTTTCTATGCATGAGTAATGAGCTATCTGAAGAGGAAATAAAGAAAAAAATTGAACATTGGTTCATAGCAGCCTTATTCACAATTACCAAAAGATGTAAGCAACTCAAATGTCCATCAATTAATGAATGAATAAAAAAATACGTATATACATACAATGGAATATTATTCAGCATTAAAAAGAATGGAAGAATACAAAGAAATTTTTTTAAAAAGAATGAAGTTCTGATTCATGTGACAACATGGATGAATCATGAAGACATCATGTTAAATGAAGTAAGCCAGACAAACAAAGGAAAAATATTGTATGATCTCACTGATATGAACTAATGAGAATTAGCAAACATAGAATTAGAATCTAGAATATAGGTTACCAGGGGCTGGGCTTGGAGTAGGGAATGGCAAGTTAATGCTTAAATTGGACAGTCTGTACATGGGAAGCAGGTGCTAAACCACTGAGCTACATCTACTTCCCAATGAGAGTTTGTGTTTTTGTTTGTTTGTTTTTTGTTGGTAGGAGGTACAAGGGATCAAACCTGGGGCCTTGTAAATGGGAAGCAAAACACTTAACTACTTAAGCAACATCTTCCCTACGGTTTTATTTTTGATTGGCTTTGTATTAAAGCTTTACTTTGATGCTTGGTCCACTTTATTCGGGAATGTTAGAGTAGCCCATGCTTACCTGTTCAGATTTCCTACAGACTGTATAATCAAAACAGCATAAAGAGGGACACGGACTTGGCCCAGTGGTTAGGGTGTTCGTCTACCACATGGGAGGTCCGCGGTTCAAACCCTGGGCCTCCTTGACCCGTGTGGAGCTGGCCCATGCGCAGTGCTGATGCACGCAAGGAGTGCTGTGCCACGCAGGGGTGTCCCCGTGTAGGGGAGCCCCATGCGCAAGGAGTGCCTCCTTTAAGGAGAGCCACCCAGCGTGAAAGAAAGTGCAGCCTGCCCAAGAATGGTGCCGTACGCACGGAGAGCTGACACAACAAGAAGATTTCAACAAAAAGAAACACAGATTCCCATGCTGCTGACAACAACAAAAGTGGACAAAGAAGAACACGCAGCAAACAGACACAGAGAACAGACAACTGCGGTGTGGGGGGGGGAGGGGAGAGGAGAGAAATAAATAAATCTTAAAAAAAAAAAAAACAGCATAAAGAAATAAACAGATCCGGAACCTGATGAAAAATGCTAAAATGTATCTGCTTAGTAAATGAAGTTATTGTAGTCTCCAACAGTAGAGTTTGGTGCCTCTGATTATGCTTGTGCGGCCCAAGTGTGATGGAGCGGGAAAAGCACTGGGCTTGTGAGAGGAATACCTGGACTCTGTTATCAGCATTTCCTCTCTCTCCCTCTTTTAAAAATAATATTATTTCAAATTCAAAAACATTAAAATACATATGGTAGCACAACAAGTTATGGAAGCATTACTCCAAAAAAGTTCTGTCCAGGCACTTTTATCTCATCTAATTCCAAGACTAACTCTACTGTTCCTCTAGTGTTCAGAAGATACATAGGTGAACACAGATTAGTTAAATGATATAGTCAAGGTCTCCTTATTAATGAAAAAATGAACAAGAGAAAAAAACGCTTAATCATATTCCTATCTCAGAAAACCAAACCTCATATTCTTGAAACCAGCATTTCCTCTTAATAACTGTGTTCCTTTAGGCAAATCCCAAAGTTCCTGCATCCCTTCTAAGTCTCTGTTTACTTACTGTAATATGTAGTGAATAATACCTGTCTCCTTATTAAAGAATAAAGTAATATATATGAAAGCTCTTTGTAATGTATAAAATCCTCTAAAATATAGGTAACAACTACAAACAGAACAGATCCTTGGTTCCAGATCTAGTGCATCCCTTCCCAGCAGGTTTGTTCTACCTCCTTCCAGGTTCCCTCTTGTAAACTGATCTCTGTCCTCTGGGACTGCCCAATGACTTGGCTGGTATGAATTCTCTGTTGGTTTGATGCTCCTGGCTTCCCTCAGCAAACTGTTCTCTCCATATACCTCTCTTCTTTGGATAACAGCCTTGGTGGGTTTATAACGGTGGGCTGTGGAGTTTTGGCATAAGATGTGTTAAATTCCTGAGATTCAACTGGACATTTGGTTAAGGGTTATGATATTAGATGCTGCCCTCACTGTGTGCCTTATTTACTCTGTCATCGATAACAAAGGATACAGTTTATGCATTAGCATTTGAACATAAAATATCAGGAGACTTTATTTGTCGCTGGGTCATCAGTGTCTGGGATGGAAACTTTGTCCAGCTTCAGAGAGTCTGTGGAAATTATCCATCCTTTC
The DNA here is from genome assembly GCF_030445035.2 of Dasypus novemcinctus. Classification (NCBI taxonomy): domain Eukaryota; kingdom Metazoa; phylum Chordata; class Mammalia; order Cingulata; family Dasypodidae; genus Dasypus; species Dasypus novemcinctus. The sequence continues at coordinate 49,982,510 of NC_080673.1, read as the reverse complement.
TGACTTTTTAAACTCATAAACCATTTTTTAAAGCACTTTAAAGTTTCAGAGTTCTCAGTGAAGCTAAATAAAGCATGTTAACTTATTCAGGAGTAATACCGCTGTTAACAATAAGAAGATAAATATCGTCTTTGTCTCAGTTTCTCTCTTTGAAAAAATAGAAATGAGTTAAAATTTTTGCTGTACATTGGGGGAACTTGTATTTACTGCTTAAAAAGAATTAAAATAAGGTTTTCCAAAGCGTGAAACAGGTAGAGGAAATCATGTAGAGAGTTTGCTGAAGGAGATATTATATCATAAATTACCTCCTCAGTGTGCTATTACAAAAGAAATCCTTGGATATATAGCAAGAGTATGTTTTTCTCTCTGCAAGAGGGCATGAAAAGACAGAATATAATTAAGATGTCAGTAGTTGGCTCAGGCCCTTTAAGCGGTATTTGATTACTGTGTTACATTTGTAAGTAATGTTATATCCGAAGGATTTTTACAGTGTTATTTTATGTGAATGTAGATTTACTGGTAAGAAGGAATAGTTTCATTAGAATTATCCCAGCTAATCTGGCAAAACATCACAAACAAAAGGAACAGAGAAAATACCCATCTTTTAATAGTGATGCACTTCACATATTAAATTTCCATTTGACTATGGGTGGGAAGCGGTACTATGGTTTCTTTTTCTTTTAAAGCATTTTTCCCCATGGTTTTAACTTCCTATGCATTATGAAAAAATATGCAGTTTTCTTTTTCTCCCCAGGCATGTTCAACTCTGCAGTTTTTTTTGCCTTGAAAGTGCCACAAAGAGAGGGTTATCTCTCAATTTTACAATTCCAAGGAGGTCCCCTCTTGATTATCCTTCTCTTTTAAAACACTTTGCAACACAGGTAATAATTAACTGATTATTTTTAGGACTTGATTAATCTTTATCTTTTCTGCAGAACTATAAACTTTATGAAGGCAGTGTTCTAGTTTCCTAGGCTGCCGAAGGCAATATGCTAGAAATGGGTTAGACTTTACAATGGGAATTTATTAGCTTCCAAGCTTACAGCTTTGAGGTTATGAAAATGTCCAAATCAAGTCATCATCAAGGCAATGCTTTCTTCCTGAAAACAGGCTGCTGGCAATCCTGGACAACTCTGCCGCATGGGAAGTTATAAGATGTATCTGCTGGTCTCTTCCTTGACTTTCAGGTTTCGTTAGTTCCAGCTTCTTGTTTTCATGGCTTTCTGTCTTCAGCTGAATTTCATTCTTTTATAAAGGTCTCCTGTAAGAGAATTAAGACACCCTGAATGAGGAGAGGCACATCTTAACTTAAGCTCCTACTCACCAAATGATCCTTTTTACTTTATTTTTTTGAAGATTTCTTTCTTTCTTTCTTTCTCTACCCTTCCCCACCCCCAGTTGTCTGCTCTCTGTGTCCATTTGCTGAGTGCTTTTCTGTGACCACTTGTATCCTTATCAGCGGCACTGGGAATCTGTGTTTCCTTTCATTGCATCATCTTGTTGTGTCAGTTCTCCGTGTGGGTGGCACCATTCCTGGGCAGGATGCACTTTCTTTCGCGCTGGGTGGCTCTCCTTACAGGGCGCACTCCTTGCGCATGGGGCTCCCCTACGGGAGGACACCCCTGGGTGGCAGGGCACTCCTTGCGCGCATCAGCACTGCCCGTGGGCCAGCTCCACATGGGTCAAGGAGGCCCAGGGTTTGAACCGCGGACCTCCCATGTGGTAGGTGGATACCCTATCCATTGGGCCAAGTCTGCTTCCCTGTAAGTTTTGATATGTAGTGCTTTCATTATCATTCAGTTCAAAATATTTTCTGACCTTCATTGAGATTTCTTACTGTAGATTTTCATTTATTTATTTCTCTCCCCTTTCCCCCATTGTCTGCTCTCTGTGTCCATTTGCTCTGTGTTCTTCTGCATCCGCTTGTATTATCAGGTGGCACTGGGAAACTGTGTCTCTTTTTTGTTGCATCGTCTTGCTGCATCAGCTTTCTGAGTGCGAGGTGCCACTCCTGGGCTGGCTGCGCTTTTTACACGCAGGGCGGCTCTCCTTGCGGGGTGCACTTCTTGGACATGGGGCTTCTTTACGTGGAGGTGTTCCTGTGTGGCACGGAACTCTGTGCATGAGCACTGCATGTGGGCAAGCTTACCACATGGGTCAGGAGGCCCTGGATATAGAACCCTGGACCCTCCATATGGCAGGCAGATGCTCTATCTATCAGTTGAGCCATGTCCACTTCCCTAGAAATGTATTTCTTAATTTCCAAGTACTTGAGAGATTTTCTAGTTATATTTTTGTTATTGATTTCTAACCCAGTTCCATTGTGGTCAGAGACTACACCCTGTATGATTCCAATCCTTCCTTCTAAATTTGTCAATACATATTTTCTCCTTTCTTTTGCTGCAGGTCAACTAGTAACAATCTTATAAGATTTTTGCTTGTTTGAAAATAGTTTTATTTAACTTGATTTTGGAGAATATTTTTTTGCCAAATACAGAATTCTAAGCTGCCATTATTTTCTTTATCATTTTGAAGATGTCACTTTTTTTCTGATCTATCATCTAATCTTCTTGTCTGCTGTTAATCACATCTATTGACTTCCTAATTTCAGTTACTGCAATTTTTATTTTTATTTTTTATTGCAATTTTTAATTTGAAAATTTCCATTTGATTCTTTTTTAAAGTTTTCAGTTCTCTTCTGAAATTATTCATACTATCAGTAAATTTCTTGAACATATTAATCACAGTAATTTAAAAATTCATGTTTGGAAGAGGGACTTACATACTTCTACCTGAATGTTCATAGCAGAATTATTCACAATAGTAAAAATTGTCCCTATAGCCCAAGTGTCCGTCAGCAGATTCGTAGATAAACAGAATGTGGTAGGTACATACAATTGACTACTTTTCAACTATACAATGGAATAAAGGTCTGATATATATCACAGCATGGATGGATCTTGAAAGCATTATGCTAAGTGAAATAAGCCAGACACAAAGGGGCAAGTATTATATGATTCTATTTACATGAAAATATAAGAATAAGCGCATTCATAGGGATAGAAAGAGGCGAGGGAGGTGGAGTGGACTGCTCACCACATTGTGTCTATCTTATTTCTCCACATCTTGGATAAGTGACACCTAGTATTGACTCCAGGCTCCTCTGCCTTTCTGTTATGCATAGACTAGCCCTGCAAGTTGCTTGGCAATCCAGAGCTAATGAAAGACTGGAATTAATTGAATGGCTGTCCGGACTCTCCCAGATGACTTGTCCAGCAGGAGTAGGGCAAGATAACCTACTCCAAGATCATCAGTGTTTTAGGTATAAGGTACAGGTAGGGAATGGGGTGTAGAGTGATTGGTCTGCCAAGCTTAGGGAAAGTATATTTGGAAATGGTTAATGGGGAAGAGGAGGAAGACCAGAAGTAGTTAGTGTGGTGCAAGTAATTACGGGAGATTTGAGCAAGCCCAGGAAAAATATTTCTTCTCTGTGAAAAGTAAGATACAGGAATTCTGTGATTTCTCTCATCTCCAATTGGGACATAAATGTAGATGGCTGGAGCCACCAATCTCTTACCAAGACCTAGAACAGAACTGCTGCATTCTTTGTTCCCCACTTCTGGAAGTACCTGTGAAAAAGGACTCCAGAAAAATGTGGAACATGAGTTATAGGGAAATATAGGCTAAATATAAGTTGTGTGGTCTCAACTTGGGCTGAAGTTGTGCTCATCCTGGGATTCAGATGAATCATGAGGACATGGCCTACTATCTCCATGAAAGATTGAGAAACCTCCTAGGAAAGGATTTTTCTTGAAGAAAGCTGTGGACACACACTCTTTGAGAAGAGACCTCACGCTGGAAGGAAGGGATATAATATTCTGAGCATAATATATCACATACAGAGTCCTCTGCCCCTACCCTGACGTAGGTTTGCATGCGGTGCTCACAAACTTGTCTACCAGTCACAGTCATCACAGGGTACTTGTCCGTCTTTTCCGCTGGCTGTCATTTTTGGTGTTCTCTGTCTACAAAACCTCATGCTGCCTCATTACTGCCACTGACTCCTGAACCTCCATTAGAAGGTCAATACCAGAGCGATGGGCATTATCACCTGAGGGTCCCAAAGCCATTCTCAGGAGAGTTGAGCAGATCTGGGAGAGCTGAGCTGAGGGATCGTGCCAAAAGTTGCTGATTAAGACAAGCCAAATTGAAAATAACAGTTAAGTCTTCAGTCATTTACTGCAACAGTATCAGCAAGAGCTTAACCAAGAGAAAGCACTGGCTTCCTCTGTTCCATTTTTACCTGTGGAATGGCACCACCAGGCAATAGGCAAGTGTTGGCGGGATCAGCACAGATATGGGAATTGTGTCACTGCCTCGGGAGACCTAGACAAAAGCCTTCTGCAGTTTATGGACATGGGGACTGAAAAGAAGAAGGAATGGGACTGAGTGTGGAAAAGTCTTGACTCAGAGTTTAGAAACGTGTCTTCAAGCCCTCCCTCACTCCTCACCGCCTTCCTGGGTAAGATCTCAGCAAAGGAGTCCGAGGAAGGCCAGGTCAGGAAGGCAGACTTGCATAAGAGCATGGCTGTGATGGTTAGGCTATTGTGTCAACTTGGCCCGGTAATTGTGCCCAGTTGTTTGGTCAAGCAAGCACTGGGTAACTGTAATACAAGGGCATTTATGGCTTTAGTAACCATTGGCTTCACTGCAGTGGTAAATCATAGAGAGCTGGCTATAATTACATCAATCAGGGAGATTGCCATTAGCAATGAATGACGTTTAACCCATTCAGTTGAATCCCTTAAAAGGGGAAGTGATTCCAGCATTGAGAGAGAATTTCCCAGCCTGTCTTTGGACAGCCAACATGTCTCAGAACTCGTCAAGAATCTTCATTGGACTTTCATTGACACTCCTGGTTGCAGCCTGCCTGCAGAACCTGGACTTGTGCAGCCCACGGCTATGTGAGAGACTCTGATAAATCTTTTACTATTAACAGATATCCCTTGTTGATTCTGTTTCCCTAGAGAACCCTCACTAATACCATGGCTGATCCTGGGGACCTGAGTCCTTGACTGCAACTCCCTTCAGAGACTGCAATGCACAGGTTGTGCACCAAGACTGGGGACCGAAGGCAGCTTTCCATGGGAGGCCTGCCAGCACAAGCCTTTGTAACTACTAGAGTAAGGCCTGAAATATTACACATAAGATTTTAGCGAAGAGTCAGACTCCTAAGCTATTAGTCCTCAAGGTGGCCATGAGGTACACATTTCACCTTTAGTGGGTTTCAAACTTAATAAGTTAGGAACCTAACAGTGCTTATACCCTGAATCCCATAAGGTCCTTCTATAAGGCCCCAGCAGCATTTCCTCTCTATTCCTCCTTCTTTCACCTCAGGTATTTTTACAAAACCTTCACCTTATTCATTTATCCAAAACTAAAGTCAAATGCAAATCAGTTTATGCAGATTTTCTTGCTTCAGAAGGCTGACAGTCTCTCCAATTTCCTATGTGTAACAAAAGATAATCCTGAAGTTCAATGGTGAACACAGTCTTATACTACTTGCTGACCTCACAGTCCAATTTCAACCTGGGGTTCCTGTAACATAAGCTCTTGTCATAACAGTACCCTGATCTTCATATTAAGATTTTCGTTAAACTCATTTTAATATCATATTATAAGTTCATCTATTGCTCTTAAAATAAGCAGGATCTGTATTGATACATAGTCATTGCTTGTTGTGTTTCATCTCAAGTGAATTCATTGTATTCATTCAGGATAAAAGCTAATATTTTTCTATGTATGACTGAAATTCATGCAAATTACATGTAATTAAAATGTTTTATGGTAATTGATCTAGCCTGGTAGGGATAGAAGAATAATAAATTGGTTTTCTTTGATGATAAAACAAGATTAAATCCTCTTAATGCTTTCTTAGACAAAAAGTGAAATTTTCATCAGAGATGAACCTCTTCATCATCTTTATGTATTTACAACTGAAAAGCTAAAATATTTGATTAATGAAAAATAGCATGATACAGTGGGGAAAAAAAGATCCCCATGGACATTGGTGGGGAGTGGGAGATATGCACATAAATCCCAGATGCTCTAATAACTGGCTTAGAAACCTTAATTAACTTATTCTTGGTAGGATAAATGAAGAACAAATATAATTTCATTTAATTTTATAGTTTTTGAGTTGGAATTGTATGGTAAGTATAAAAAACGTCTGGCACTATTTTAGTACTCTTTATTAAAATTGCAATTTACATTTTAGCAACCATGAAGAGGAATGAATTTTTCTAGAATCATTTTCAGGAACTGGTTACAATTTTCTGGTAATTTTTTTTTCATCCTATAATAAAAAGTCTTGATCCAGGCAAAAAGCCTACAACTCTTCTTTGATTTTTGGTTCACCTTATTCTGAATCTTTAAAATTGCCCAGCTTAAGTTATCAAAATGAGGCCAGGGACTCAAGAATGGGCACAAATTTTCTCCCAGGAGCATGACGCTCATTGGAAACCTTTACATGGAGGTATTTCTTTCAACCTCTGCTTGCCCAAGTTTCTGGACTGGCCAGAGCCAATACTCAAAATGGGTTCTGCTGGCCAAATTCACTGAAGAGAAATCACTCTCCTCCCTCCGCCATACCCTCCCTTTTCCCAGGAGGAAGATGCCCAATTGCTTCTCTGTTGGCTGCAGTGGACCATAGGTTTTATCCAGGCTGCATATCTTGCACATGGCAATGGGTCCCCTTCCAGTTGCTGTGGGAGTTTAGTCACTCACAGTTGTCATTTCGGTTCTTTGTCTATCTTTTGCCCTTCTGGGGGTTGCACAGCACTGTCCTTTTCTGCTGACCCCCAAAGCAGATTCCTCCAAAAGCTTTCGGCCCTTTCTCTCTTGATTTTGTGAGAGCTAAACCCTGCCTGCTTTCTCCAACACCATCTTCTGAGAACTCTGCTTTAGAGGTTTTTAAGTATAATTCAAATAAAGCTGCACAAGGACTTGTCCAAAAATCGAATTATTGAGTAAATCCAACTAAGGAAACTTTGGGGAAAAAAATGTATATTTCTGTCAGACTTCCTTGATGGGGTACAGGGCTTTAAACAGTGGATTCCATAGCAAAGCATATCCCAGTTTATCTCTGTCCCTCTGACTCTTTACTCTGCCAAACTTTTATATTTAAAATTTTGACAGGTGAAAGAGGGGAGAGAAATGTTTGAGAGAGTATAAAATGACAGATAAGCCGTCATTCTGTAATTAACAATATTATTATTTGTGTAGAATGGGTCTATGAAATTGAGACATTGTGCTATTCGTCTGAATGTGTTGATGCAGAAGGCTTCCCCTGCCTCCTGAAAACACTTTAAAATATAGCAGACAACATCATCACCAAAATAACCATGGGCAAGCTTGACAAAAAAAAAGTGAAATTCTTGGATGCCATAAACAAGGAGTTCAAAGTCAGAATTAACTCAGGAAGAGATGTTCTGTAGCACAACAACCACGTCTCAGGTTGCACATTGGATTCCTGAAGAACAATATAAACCCCCTGAGGATGAGTTCATAATGAAACATTATAAACCAGACAAAGAATGAAAGCACAATGAGAAGAATCAGTAAACAGAACAAATATTTCCTCTTCAAAAGCACTCCAAGAACTGTAGATAAGAGTAATCTGAAAGCCTCTAAATTAAGAATGTTTTTAAAAAAAGATGAAAGAATGAATGGAAACTATAATAATACTGCAGAAAATTAGGGGGGAAATGCCCTCTCTTGATGGTTGCCTTCAGAAGAGGTGAAGGGGTCAGCAAAGGCAAACTGTCGATTTCTCAGTCTCATAGTCCTTGACTGTGCTCCTGTGACAGCCGTGATTTCAAAATAGGTCCCATTGTCTGTCTCCTCTACATCCTTTTCTGGCATCTTGTATTGTTCCAAGGTCATGTAACAAATCACTTTTCCAATGAGGAGCAGCACAATGACGTAAGTCAATGTAATTCATACATATTTCTTTCTCAAAGACTAGTCTGAATGAAACATTACAATATATTTCAGTTACACAAATTAAAAACTGGTTTTTAAAAATTTAGTACTTGTACTTTTAACCTTCAAAGAACTTTACAGATATTAAGGTCATTAATCTTTTTATCACTTTTAGAGGTTGTGTAATTCAGTATTTAAGTTGGATTTGTTCAAAAGATTAGCACACAAGGATGAGGATCTATTTAGCTATCAGTTGCAATTTTCAGCTATAATATCTGGCCTTCAAAACTACATAGATTTGGCCTCTTCTGACAGAAAATTATTATGTCTGTTTCTCTCTCCATCGTTAGGAAGCTATTATTATCCCCTGAGTCCCCTTCAGCTCCTCCCCAACCCCTGCTTCTAACTTATTTTCTTCTTTCTCATTTCTTCGGTTTGGATTTCCCTTTTTCTCTTTCCCTATATGTAGGGATCTTTATTCTCCTCCTTGTCTTTCTTTGGGTGGCACTTTCCTTATGTACCTGGCTATTTCTTGTTTGACTTCTGACTGTCTTCCCATTCTCTCTTGAGTTTTCCCTTTTATTCTTTTTTTTTTTTTTAAGATTTATTTATTTATTTATTTATCTCCCCCCTCACCCCCCAGTTGTCTGCTCTCTTTGTCCATTCACTGTGTGTTCTTCTGTGACCACTTCTATGCTTATCAGCGACACCGGGAATCTGTGTTTCTTTTTGTTTTGTCATCTTGTTGTGTCAGCTCTCCGTGTGTGCAGTGCCATTCCTGGGCAAGCTGCACTTTCGCACTGGGCGGCTCTCCTTACGGGGCGCACTCCTTCCACGTGGGGCTCCTCTACGCAGGGGACACCCCTACGTGGCAGGACACTTTTGCGCGCATCAGCATTGCTCATGGGCCAGCTCCACATGGGTCAAGGAGGCCCAGGGTTTGAACTGCAGACCTCCCATGTGGTAGGCACATGCCCTATCCATTGGGCCAGATCTTCTTCCCACCCTTTACTCTTAAGCTCTACAGAATCTATGTCTCCTTATCCTGTCCCGTATCTAGACCTGGGAACTGACCTTTTTACCTTTGCTTTTACTTTTTTTTTTTTTTTCATTCCTGCCCGCCACCTTGGGACTTGCTTGCTGTTTGCTCTCTGTGTCCATTCACTGTGTGTTTTTCTGTGTGTCTGTATTTATTTTTCTTTATTCCCCCCGCCCTTGCAGCTTGCTTGTTGTTTGCTCTCTGTGTCCATTCACTACTCACTCTTCTGTATTTTTACTTGTCTCCCTTTTTTTTGTTGCGTCACCTTGCTGAGTTGGCTCTCTGTGGCGTGTGGGTGAGCTTGCCCTTCACAAGGAGGCCCTGGGACGCAAATCCAGGGCCTCCCATATGGTAGATGGGAGCCCAACTGATTGAGCCACAGCTGCTTCCCTGCTTTTACTTTATATTGTTATTACAACAAAAATCATTACTATTAATATTTATTGAGCACATATTATGTGCCAGATAAATAGAGTACTTTCCTTTGTGAAAATGCTGACAAAAAAGGGAGGGGTGCAGGCAGGAAACAATGATTTGCTCTTACTCTGAATCTCTAAGTGGGGAGAAAAACTAAAATGGATTGTCAATTGTGGTTTGGAATAAAATTCTTTATCATCAGCAATTTCTCCATCTTGTTAAAATGAGGCAGCAGGTACCCCTCCCTTTTTTAATTAGAGAAGTTGAAGGTTTACAAAAAATCATACATGAAACATAGATTTGCCACATACCACTACATTATTAATACCTTGCATCAGGTCCCATTTTATGAGGGAGAGGAAGAATGGAGATATTGATCAAAGCTATAGTAATGTAATTATGCACTAGGTATCGACCCCACATTGCTTTCCAACAATAGAAACTGACTGAGATAAATTTTCTTTGTGCAGTAGTCAATTACTCAGATGGCCAAGTCACAAACAGGATATAATCTGTGATTGCTGTCCAAGAATATCTATGAAGATGCTGCTATAGAAGAAATTTTTCTCTGCCTCATCAAGCTCTAAGGCTTATTCAAGTTTGCAGAGGTAGTTTTGATGGTTATTTATGAGGCTTGTGGGAGTGTGAAGGGTGTAAATCAAAGGATAATGTAAGGAAGCTTGCAGTGTGGATACCAGTAACCACATCCTGAGGAAGAATCAAGACCCCACAGCTAAGGGCGGGATTGGTGCCAGATGGTCTTATTAAAAAAGTTTGCAAATCCTGATTGGATTAGGTAACTAATGATTAAATAGCTGGGAAATGCTTCTGTTCTTTGCTGATGTAGGAGAAACATTAGCTGCTGGACTAGATTTGCAAACAGGGAGCAAACTGGTTCTTGGAAACTTCAAGAACTATGGTACAAAATTACATAGCTCTGTGTTGATTAAAGTGAAATCATGACGAACCCTCTACCCTGTTTGGGGAATACTGCATGTGGGAAGGCAGCACCTCTCTCTTCCTTTCTCTATAATTCTTTGTATGTCTTCCTGTGAGCACCTGGACTTCCAGAAGGCAGGAAATATTAACTCTAGCCTTTTTGAAGAGTTCTCCTATCTTCTTGGAATTTGTGTCACAGTTGTAAAAATTTACAGAGTGCTAAGGCTTCAGGGCATGACCTCTGGCCATCAGGTCACTGACACACAGATAGGAGTCAGACATCCATTCCATCATTCCATGCTGTCCTTGAGGTACATTGGCTCTTTGCTACATCCATGTCATGATTTCAATTTCTAAGATGCGCTCAGAGCCATGTCTTCTCTGGGAACCAGCAGTTTTCTTGTTTGCATTAAGACCAAAGGCAAGCAGCAGCCCCCTACCTTCACACTTTCTGAAACCCTGGAATTTCTTTCTAGTGGGGGTCTTACCTCTCTCCCTCCGGCTTCTTAAAGAAAAATAGTTTTTTGTCACCACATACTCATCCTTTTCTGGAACTGGAGCTTTTAGAATCCAAAGGCAAGAGAAATTTAGGATAATTTCTGCATTTTTTTTTTCTGTTAGGGCACTCCCTTGAGGCAAGAAACTCATAACGGAGATCTGCTAGAATGGAAGGGGAAAAAGAAGCAGGTTAAATCTCAAAAATATTATCCAGTCATGTTGTGCAAAAGTTCTCAACATTTAAAAATGTTTGGCCCTGAGATTGAATTAGTCATTAAATCCTCCCAACTAGGAAGAATGCAGGACCAGTTGACTTCACAGGTGAATTTTAACCATCATTCCAGAAGGAACTAACACCTATCCTGCTTAAACTCTTCCAAAAAAATAGAAGTGGAGGGAACATTGTCTAACTTATTCTATGATGCTGATGTAGGCTACGGGTGGGGATGTTTGTCTCTTCATAAATAACATGAGCTGTATGTGTCCTGAGCTGTGCGTTTGGGACAGTAAGAACTGCAGTCCTGCCCTTGGTAACCATGACAACAACTCCAGTCCCAGAAAAAGTTTAGCAATGCAAACTTTATAAACTTTAAATATTCAGGGAAAATGCAAACCAAATGTGCTAAAATCTTACCTAGAATGTATGAAGTCCATGCTAAAAGCTTACCTAGGATGTGGGGGATATGTGCTAATTCAAACTCATTGAGCACTGAAACAAAAGACCATTTAACTCTTTCTCTGTATAAAAGGAACTCGAAAATCTTGTGCAGGGCTCAGATTTTGAACAGAAAGCACCCGAGTCCAGCTGGCTTTAAATAAATTCCTTTTTCCTTCTCAAAATTATTTTGAGTCCTGGCCTTTTCATACACAAATAATTGAACCTCTGTCGGCATCTACAACAATGCCAACATCACCTGTATTAGTCAGCCAAAGGGGTACTGATGCAAAATACAGAAATCTGTTGGCTTTTATAAAGGGTATTTATTTGGGGTAAAAGTTTAAAATTACAAGTCTCTAAAGAGTCCAACTCAAGGTTACTTCCTTACCAAAATCTATAAGATGTCAGGCAACATCTGTGACAGTTCAGCCTTCCTCTTCCCTCTTAAGGCTCCAGGGGTCCAGCTTCTTCTGATCTCAGCTGTAGTCTAGCATAAGACTCGTCTCTCTTCCTGGGGCTCATTTATTTCTAGGATCAGCTGCTCTGTTCTCTTCACAAGGTCAGCTGTAAATAATCAGGTGATTGGTTCAACTCTCCCCAGGGCTCCAGTGTCAAAACCAAGTTGTCTCCTATGCCATGTCTTTTTCTGTGTATCTACTTGTATTTAAGAGTTCTGTTTTATCAGCCCATGAACTGGATAGGGACTCAAACTGAGTCACCCCAATGATGTGGTTGAATCAAAGCCCTAATCTTGATATAATTTAATCAAAGACATCTCAGTTGAATCTAATACAATCAAAGTGTTTCATGCCCAGAGAAGCAGATCAGTTTACAAAAGTAATAAATATCTCTTTTTAGAATTCACAAATAAAATCAAACTTCCACATCCCTCTAAAACCAAAGCCACATGAAAATGCCACAAGAAAAGAAAACTACAGGTGAATCTCTCTAATGAAACTGGACAGTAAAATCCTCAACAAAACACTTGCTAATTGTGTTCAACAACACATCAAATGAATTGTACTCCATGACCAAGTGTGTTTCATCCCTGGTATGCAACAATGGTTCAGCATAAGAAAATCAATCAATGCAGCTCACCACATTAACAGATTGAAAGAAAAAAATCACATGACCATTTCTGTTGATGCAGAAAAAGCATTTGACAAAATACAGCATTCTTTCTTGATAAAAACACCTCAAAAGATAGGAATAGAGGGAAACTCAACATGACAAAGGTTATACATGAAAACATATTCAACGGTGAAATGCTAAAGACTTTCCCTCTAAAATCTGGAACAAGACAAGGATGCCACTGTCACTGCTCTTATTTAACATTGTATTAGAAGTACTTGCTTGAGCACTTAAGCAAGAAAAAGATATAAAAGGCATCCAAATTGGAAAGGAAGAAGTAAAACTTTCACTGTCTGCAGATGACGTGATCCTATACATAGAAAGCACTGAGAAATCTACAAGAAAGCTTCTAGATCTGATAAACAAGTTCAGTAAACTGGCAGGGTATAAGATCAATGTGCAAAAATCAGTGTCTTTTCTGTACACCAGTAATGAGGAATTAGAGGAAGAAATCAAGAAAAAATTCCATTTACGATAACAACTAAAAGAATCAAATACTTAGGAATAAACTTAACTAAAGATATAAAGGACTTGTGTACAGACAACTATGACATTGTTAAAGGAATATTCTGTCTTCATGGATTGAAAGACTAAATGTCATTAAGATGTCTTTCCTACCCAAATTGATTTACAGACTGAATGCCATCACAATAAAAATTAAAATAGCATATTTACTGAATTGGAAAATCTAATTATGAAATTTACTTGGAAGGGACAAAACATATTGACAAAAGTAGACAAAAACATATTGAAAAAGAAAAATGAAATTGGAGGAATCATGCTTCCTGATTTTAAAGCATACTACAAAGCTACAGTGGTCAAAAGTGCATGGTATTTGCACAGGGTATACATACTGACCAATGAACAGAATTGAGAGTTCTGATATACCTCCTCACAAGACCCATTCAACTGAGACAGAATGGCTTCTTAAAAAAATAGTGCTTTAAAAAACTGGATATCCATTTCCAAAAGAATGAGAGAGGATTACCATCTCATGCCCTATACAAAAATTAACTCAAAATGAATCAAAGACCTAAATATAAGAGTGAAGACTTCAATTGTTGTTTTTAAATTTTCAAGTGCAATGGCAAAGACCAAAAAAGAATGAAGATCCAACAATGAGCCCTGATACTAATGGCTATGCTTGTGAGCCTGTGCACCTGAAATAAGAACAAGACCTAGAGCAGCAGTGTGCCTAAGGGTTACCTCCTGAGAACCTCTGTGTTGCTCAAATGTGGCCAGTCTCAAAGCCAAACTCAGCATGTAAAATCATTGCCTTCCCCCCAGTGTGGAACATGACTCCCAGGGATCAATACCAAGTACCAGCTGATGACATAACTAGAAAATGACCTTGAATATAATAACAGCAGTAAAAAATGCTTTTTGACCTAAATCAAGGGGGAAATGGAAAGGACAAATGAGTTTATATGGCTATGAGTCTCTAAAAAAAAGCCGGGAGGTTATCAGAGGGGTTGCCCTTACATACACCTCAGCAGAGTCCCAGAGACAGAAAAAGTAGATACAACCCCAGGTATTGGTTCTTCTGAAGGTTACAGAGACCCACAGGTTCTATGGTCATGGCAGATGGAGGTCAGTGCCATGTCAGTTGGCCCTTCTTTGGAGTTTGTGTTTCTGTGTGATGGAGCTGGACTCAAGTCTGATCTCTTTTCACAAGCCTTTCCTGTTACTTTACCAGAATTGTAGTTGGTGCTGGGGTTTAAGATATACCCAGGGAATCTGAATCTCTGGACTGACCACTTGATAGCCAGGCCCTGAGCCTCAACATACTTCAGCTCCCACACTCTGGTTTATTGGACTTACCCCACTCAGCTAACATGGAGGTGAAGAATGTCAACCACCACACCATGGAGCCAAGAGTGCCTACAACTGAAAGCAGGAGGACTGCATCCAGCATTCATGTGGAATCTAAGCCCCCTCTTGACATAGATATGGAATGGACACAACCAATCCAAGATCCACAGGATGGAAGAATAGAATATGGATTAGAGTGGACGTACTCATATTCTATTTATGAACTATTGTGGTTAGTAATCGAAGAAAATGTGGCATTGGTGTGAAAAAAGTGGCCTTGGTGGCTGCTGGGTGTGGGGAATGGGAGGAAGAGATGAGATGTGGAGGCGTTTTCGGGACTTGGAGTTGTCCTGGGTGGTGCTGCAGGGACAATTGCCAGACATTGTAGGTCCTCCCATGGCCCGCTGGATGGAACGTGGGAGAGTGTGGGCTATGATGTGGACCACTGACCATGAGGTGCAGCGATGCTCAGAGATGTATTCACCAAATGCAATGAATGTGTCATGATGATGGAGGAGAATGTTGCTATGGGGGGAGTAGTGGGGTGAGGGGAGTGGGGGGTACTTGGGGACCTCATATTTTTTGAATGTAATATTTTTAAAAAATTAATTAAAAAATAAAAAATTAAAAAAAAACAACTGTTTATCCAGGGGAAAAAAAAAAAAAAAAAAGAGTGAAGACCATAAAGCTCCTAGAAGATAATGTAAGGAAGCATCTATGAGAACTTGTGGTAGGAAATGGTATCATAAACTTTACACCCAATGCATGAACAATGAAAGATAAAATAGATAAATGTGACCTCCTCAATATTAAAAACTATTGTGCTTCAAATGAATTTGTCAAGAAAGTGAAAAGGCAACCTACTCAATGGGAGAAAATATTTGGTAACCATTTACCCAACAAGGACCTAATATCCAGCATATATAAAGAAACCCTACGTCTCAAAAATAAAAAGACACACAACCTATTTTAAAAATGTGCAAGAGATTTGAATAGACATTTCTCCAAAGAAGAAATACAAATGGCTAAAAATCACATGAAAACGTACCCAGCATCATCAGCTATTAGGGAAATTCAAATCAAAACTACAATGAGATATCATCTTACACCTATTCAACTGGCAACTATTGAAAAAATAGAGAACTAAAAGTGTTGGAAAGGATGTGGAGGAAAGGGAATATTCATCCACTACTGGTGGGAATGTAGAATGGTGCAGCCATTGTGGAGGACAGTTTGGCAGTTCTTCAGGAAGCTAAGTGTAAAACTGCCATATGATCCAGCAATCCCACTTCTGGGTATATACTCAGAAGACTTGAAAAAAAATATATATATACGCACACACACACACAATGGAATATTACTTAGCTGTAAGAAGGAATGCAGTATTAACACACAAAATAACAAGGATGACTCTTAAAGACCTTATGTTGAGTAAAGTAAGCCAGTCATTGAAAGACAAATATTATAATAAACGACCTCACTGATGTGGCTGAAGCAAATTGAGCAGACTCACAGAGCTAGAATCTGAAAGATAGGTTATAAGGTGACAGAAAGGGAGTAGACGGTGGTGAGCTGATGCTCAATATGGGGAAAATCCATGATAAGGTAGAAGGGTATGGTTGGGCAGTTGATGGAGCTGATAGTGGTGCAGTGATGTTTGGGGTTTGATGGTGCTGGAATGTGAGGGGGAGTAGGTGGGGTGATTGTTCTGGACTATCCATGGAACTGAGGAGAGGCCTGGAAGGAGGAGCAAGTGAAGTCTGGGGATCTATAAGTCTGTGGATAAAATTACAGTAGTGGGAACGTTCTTCTGGTAAATATGGCAAGGGAGGGTTAATGATGCAGGGTGTCAGGAGTTGGGGGATATGCAGTATAGAGAGCATCTGGGGCAGGTTTCTATGGAATATGAAATGATTAATCTTGTCATAGTCTGTTATCTCAGTGGGTAGAGACCCACACAATAAACAAAAAAATATTAAACTCCCATCCTAGGGAGTCCTGCTATGTTCTCAGTTAGAGGGGCAAGAATTTCTCAAGAACATAGGCAGTGCCTAATAAAAGAAAACAAACCAATATTTCAAGCTCTTAATATTATTGCATATAACTATGAACCTTATTCTTCAAAAATTGAAACTTAGTGGTTACCATAGATTCCAAGGGGAGGGGAGGGAAGAATAGAATAGATGGAACATAGAGCACTTTTAAGGCATTGGAATTGCTCTGGCATGATCTTACAAGGATGGATACAGGCATTTCAAATTTTGTCAAAATCTATACAAATGTACAGTGCAAAATGTAAACCATAATGTAAACTATTGACCATGGTTAGTAGCAATGCTTCAATATTTGTACATCAATTGTAACAAATATGCCATACACATGTTAAATGTTATTAATAGGGGAGAGGTGGAGAGGGTTGGTTATATGGGAATCCCCTAAATTTTCTGTGACTTTTCTGTAACCTAAAAGTTCTTTGTCTATAAACTGAAAAAAATAAGACACTGGGAGAAAATATGGAAGAAGTTGTCACTGAATGAAATAAACATTGAAAAAATATTTTTATTGTATTTAATTTTTAATTTAAAAATTTTTGCCTTTATATTTTTTATTCATTTTATTTTTTGCATTTTAGTTATTACTATTTAAATTTTATTATTGTATTATTTGTTTATTTTTTGGCTTTATTTTTGGGGAGGTTTTGGATCAGAAAAAGGTCACAGTAGTGGCAGGGGAGAAGCACCGGTGTGGGGTGTCAGTATTGGGGAGATGTGTCTGGAGGGGTTCACCTGGGCATGCCTCTAAGACATATGAATATATGATCAAGTGGTCATGGGGGTGTTGTCTCCTTGGGTGGTGTCCCATACAATAACAAAAGAATATTGAATTCCCATCCTGGGAAGTCCTGCTACATTCTCTAATAGAGCAGTAAGAATCTCCCACGTACATGGGCAGTACCTAGCAAAGGACAGACCTTGATATGGAAGGTTGTAGTTATGAATCTTTTCTTGAGAAATTTAAGCTTAGCCTAGTATTATATGTTGCCAAAGAGTTACCTCCTGAAAGCCTCCTTGTTGCTCAAATGTGGCCTCTCTCTAAGCCAAACTCAGCAAATAAATCCTCTACCTTTCCCCCACCCCTGGCATGGGACATGACTCCTGGGGATGAGGCTCCCTAACTCTGAGGAATTATAACCAGCATCAACTAGTGATGCATTTGGAAAAGACCTTGACCGAAAGGGAGAAATATTAAATACAAATGAGTGTTTATGGTGAAGAGATTTCTAACTGAGTCAGGAGGTCATCCCAGAGGTTATGCTAATGTACATCTCAGCAAGATCTTACTGACTGTCACAGCAAACAGTACCTTAAACAGTGGGGCTCCTGAGGGCTCTAGAGACTTCCAGACTCTATGGGCAGGGCAGACAATTTCAGGAAGTCAGCACCCTGTCAGTGAGCCTTACTTTGGAATATATGCTCCCCAATGCAACAAAGTTAGACTCATTTACAATTTCCCTAAACATGACTTTTCTGCCCCTTTTATTTGAACCTATAATTAGCACTAAACTTGGTAAATATATGTCCCAGAGACTTAAATTTTTGGTCTGTTCATATGTCGATTGTGTCCTGAATCTCAGCAGAGTTGCAACACCTACTCTCCAGTTCATTAGACTTGCTCAGGACAACTAACAAAAGGATGATGATGGACAATGCCATCCCAGAAAACAGAGTATCTACAACTGCAAGTCAGACAGTTCTACTCATCTGCTCCATGGGATCTAAGCCTCCTTTCAGTCAGAAGCAGAGTGAGCATCACCATCCTAAAATCCTCAAGATTGAGAATGAACAAACATAAGGGGGGAATGCAACTATGGACTTAAGTAGACTTATGATTGTTCTAACAATGGAAAAACTTGTATCATTGATATAAAGGGGTATTTTGGGGATATTGAAATTGTCCTGCATGGCATTGCAATGAGGGATACAGGCCATTATACATTTTGCCAAAACCTATAAAATTGTTTAGTACATAGTGTAAACCATAATGTAAACTATAGACCACGGTTAGTAGAAATGCTTCAGTATGTGTTCGTCAATTGTAACAAATGTACCACACTAATGAAAGATGTTAATGGGGGAAAGTATGGGAAAGGGAGGGGGTGGGGGAATATAGGAATCCTCTCTCTATATATTTTTAATTTATCGAAATATATCACTCATACATAAACTATGTATACATAAACAATAAGTGTATAATAGTTGTGAACTTACAAAACAAACATATGTAACATCAAAAAAACATATATAAAGTGAAGTGGACTTGGCCCAGTGGTTAGGGCGTCCGTCTACCACATGGGAGGTCCGCGGTTCAAAACCTGGGCCTCCTTGACCTGTGTGCAGCTGGCCCATGCGCAGTGCTGATGCGTGCAAGGAGTGCCCTGCCACTCAGGGGTGTCCCCTGTGTAGGGGAGCCCCACGCGCAAGGAGTGCGCCCCATAAGGAGAGCCGCCCAGCGCAAAAGAAAGTGGAGCCTGCCCAAGAATGGTGCCACACACATGGAGAGCTGACACAAGATGACGCAACAAAAAGAAACACAGATTCCCGTACCGCTGACGACAACAGAAGAGGACAAAGAAGAACACGCAGCAAAATAGACCAGAGAACAGACAACTGGGGCAGGCAGGGTGGGGGGCGGGGGGAGATAAATAAATAAATAAATAAATAAATCTTTAAAAAATAAAAAAAATAAAATAAAAAAACCCACATATAACATCTTAACCCTACCACCAATAACTTGCATTGTTTTTAAACCTTTTTAACTACTGATTAAAAAGCATTGTCAAAATATTACTACTATAGTATTTTTCCCCTAACCAATCCTATTGTTATTATCTTTATATCATTTATATATAACATAAATAAACAATTAAGTGTATAGTAAAAGTTGTGAATTTACAAAGCAAACATGCATAACATCATACAGGAGTCTCATACATCAACCCTCCACCAACATCTTGCATTGTCATGAGACGTTTGTTACTAATTATGAAAGAATATTGTCAAAATCTTACTACTAATCATAGTCCTTATCTTACATTTGGTGTGTTTTTCCCCCAACCCACCCTATTATTATTTTTAAACATATTTTTTATGACAGAAGTTGTAAACTTATAAAACAAACATGCACATGTGCAGAATTCCCAAACAACACCACTCCATCAACACACCACAAAGTGGTGTGTCATTTGCTACAGATAAAATAATATTATCTGATTGTTACCATGTCCACGTACATTTAGCTCATATTTTCCATACTGCCTCAGTATCAACAAAATACATCTTTTGCATAGATGCAAGAATATTTTTTTACTACTGCTAACCATAGTTCATAGGTCACTCCAGCTCTATTTTCCCCATGCTTCTCCACATTCCCAACACCCTGCAATAGTGATATACATTTGTTCTAACTAACAAAGGACACTCTTGAATCTGTACCATCAACCACAATTCTCACCCACCTCTTGGTTTCCTAGATTATTCTCTAGCATTCTGTCAATTGGCATTTACATAACTAGACTACCATTTTCAGTCACATCCCCAGTAACTAGCTGTTACTCACTGTGTGTTACCATCCACCCTATACATTTCCACACTTTTATAGTAAAGCTAATTAAAACTTCTACATACATTAAACATCAATAGTCCACTTGGTCCTTCTCTTATCTCCTTTAAGAATCCACCACCTACCACCAGGTCTTGAAGATATTTTCCAATAATTTCTTCTAGAAGTTATATGGTTCTTGCTTTTATTTTTAGTTTTTTGATTCATTTTTTTTTTAGTTCATTTTTGGATAAGGTGTGAGATAGGGATCCTCTTCCCTTCTTTCAGCTATGGATGTCCAATTCTTTCAGCACCATTTGTTGAATGTATTGTTTTGACTGAACTGCATAAGTTTGACAGGCTAGTCAAAAATCACTTGATCATACCTGTGAGGGTCTGTTTCTGAACCATAAATTTGGTTCCATTGGTCTAGTGTGTCGGTCTTCAGGCCAGTACCATGCTGTTTTTACCACTATAGGTAGGTATTTATGATTTAAAGTCTGGAGATGAGGGTTCACTTTTCCTTTCTATGTTTCTGGCTATTCAGTACTCCATACCCTTCCAAATAAATTTAATGATTGTGTTTTCAGTTTTTTCTTTAATACTGGTGGAATTTTTATCAGGATTGCGTCAAATTCTACTCAATTTGAGTAGAATTGACATCTTAATGATATTTAGTCTTCCAATCTATGAGCATGGAATGTTCTTCCAGTTATTTAGGGCTTTTAAAATTTGTTCTAACATTGAGTTGCAGTTTTCTGAATACAAGTGCTTTACATCATTGGTTAAGTTTATTCCTGACTATTTGAGTTTTATTTGTTATATTTTATTTTCACCACTCTTTTGACACTTTTAGTTCCTTCTATTGATATAATCTTCATTTCTAGACTCTCTTTCAGGCCCCTCTCTCCTGTCTTCTTTTCAGGCTGTAGCACACCCTTTAGTATTTCCTGAAAATCTGGGCTCTTGCTTAGAAATTCTCTCAGTTTCTGTTTATCTGTGAATAGTCTATTCTTGCCCTGATTTTTGAAATCTTTCTGGATATAAGATTCTTGGCTGGAAGCTTTTCTCTTGTAGAATCTTAAATATATCAGACCACTGTCTTCTTGCCTCCATGGTTTCTGGTGAGAAATCAGCATTTAATCTTATTGGATATCCCTTATATGTTATGCATTGCTTTTCTCTTGCTCCTCTCAGAATTCTCTCTTTGTCTTTGGCCTTTGACATTGTGATGAGTACGTGTCTTGAAGTTGGTCTATTTGGGTTTTTTCAGATGGGAGTATATTGTGCATCTTGGTCAGGGAAATCTATGTCCTTCAATAGGGCTGGGAAATTTTCTACATTATTTCTTCAAATATTCCTTTTTACCCTTTTCCCTTCTCTTCTCCTTCTGGGACACCCATGACATGTATGTTTGCCTACCTTTTGCCTTCATTTAGTTCCCTGAGACCTTGTTCAATTTTTTCCATTCTTTTCTTCATCTGTTCTTTTGTATATTCACTTTCAGAGGCCATTTCTTCAAGCTCACCAATCCTTTCTTCTGCCTCCTCAAATCTATTTTTGATTCCAATGTTTTTTTAATTTCATTTATTGCACCTTTCATTCCCATAAGATCTATTTTTCTATATATGCTTTTAAATTCTTCTTTGTGCTCATCAAATGTCTTATTAATATTCTTAATCTCTTTAGCCATCTCATTGAATTTATTAAGGAGATTTGTTTGAACATCTATAATTAGTTGTCTCAACTCCTTTATGTCATCTGGAGGCTTATCTTGTTCCTTTAACTGGGCCATAGCTTCCTGGTTCTTGATGTGGATTGTAATTTTTGGTTGGTGTCTTTGCATCTGGCTTACTAGAGTATTTTTTTCTGGGTGTAGTTTTTCTCTTTAGTTTAGGGTTTCCTATCATTTCTCCCTTGCTGGTTGTGCAGTAGGAGCCAAGCATGTAGTTGGTACTGTAAGCTATGGAGGCTCAAGCTGCCCTCATTGCTCCAAGGACCAATGAAGCTTCTTCCAACTTTCTCCTTTGCCAGGGGTAGGGACAGAGTCACAGCTATGTGGAATAATCCAAGTGCAGACCTAGACTATAGTTTCCCAGAGATACTGATGAAGCTTCACATCCCTTTCTCCCCTGCCTGGGGTGGAGATGGAGCTGCAGGTGTGAGCAGCAATCTATGCAATGCAGGTCCACGATGACCACAGTTGCCCTGGGAGACTTCTGATTTTCAGTCTTTTCCAGCCAGAGTTACCTGCAGTTACCTGTATAGGCTGGTACAGGGCTCCTCAGCCTCCTCCCTGCCAGAGACAGGGCTGAAGCTTAAGCGGGCTGCAGGCTGATCTGTGTGAAAGAAACTGGTTCCTGCAGACACTGAGAGTTTAGACAGCCAGGCTTCCCCTCAGGCTGGGGCGGAGTCAGAATGGCAGTTACTGGTCTCTTCTGACTTGGGCTGGTTCACACCCCTCTGTTCCCAGGGTTATCTCTTAGCCAGCCAAGTCTCCCAGTCAGTAGCTGAAATTGGCAGCCAACTGTCTCCTCCTCCCCTGCTTCTGGGAAATGGAGCTTCCAATTCTAGTCACAGAACAGCTCCTGGGACAGCTCATGCCGCCAGAGTAGGATGATCACTGGCCTCCAGGGCTTGGCCGGTAATTTCTCAAGGAGGCTGGCACAGGTCCCCGCAGCTTCCTCTCTGCTGGAGGTGACAGTGGGGCCTGGTTAGAGCTGCAATCTGATCTTTTTTTTAAGGATTTATTTTTTATTTATTTCTCTCCCCTTCTCCACCCCCTCCCTCCACCAGTTGTCTGCTCTCTGTGTCCATTCTCTCTGTGTTCTTCTGTGACCGCTTCTATCCTTATCAGCCGCACTGGGAATCTGTGTTTCTTTTTGTTGTGTCATCTTGTGTCATTTCTCCATATGTGCGGCGCTGTTCTTGGGCAGGCTGCACTTTCTTTCGTGCTGGGTGGCTCTCCTTACAGGGTGCGCCTCCTGTGCATGGGGCTTCCCTATACAGGGGACACCCCTGCGTGGCAGGGCACTCCTTGCGTGCATCAGTGCTGCGCATGGGCCAGCTCCACACAGGTCAAGGAGGCCCAGGGTTTGAACTATGGACCTCCCATGTGGCAGGCAGATGTCCCATCCATTGGGCCAAGTCCGATTCCCTGCAATCTGATCTTGATGGAAAATCCCACCAGCACTGGGATTTTCAGTCTGCCCCACTTCTCCTCGTGCCAGGAGTGGAGTTCAGATGGTGGCTCCCAGCCTCTTTCTGACTTGGACAGGCTCAAGCTTTAGCTGTTCTAAGGATTATACTGTAGCCCACTGAATTTACTCCTCAGGAGCTGAAATTGGTGCCCAAACATCTCTTCCTTTCCCGTTTTGGGGAAGTGGAGCTTTCAATTCCAGCTGCGGAACAGCTCCCCAGGCGTCTTGTGCCTCCAGTAGAGGATGGGCACTGGCCTCCGCAGTGTGGAGCACCCTACTTATGAGTCTTCTCTGCAGATGGGCAGTCTCCTTCTTTCACTCCTTCAAGGATGTTGCAGGATGCTCGTCTGGCCTCCTGGAGTCCCCAAACAGGTGCTTCAGCTAGCTCCAGAGAGCTCTGGGTGTTTGCTAACTGCCCTGTAGCAGGAGCGGACTCTGGGAGCATTTTGCTCCGCCACCATCTTGCTGGTTCCCAATGCCATATATTTTTGATGTAATATTTATGTAATCTAAAGCCTCTTTAAAAATAAAAAAAGTAACTTAAAAAAAAATGGCCATCTTTCTGGGCTGTTGAGGACTGTCTAGCACAGATACATGTTATACCAGTGAAGGACAATGTAGTATAGTTCTTAAAATTTCCAGTGGTTGAAACCATAACGTCTAACTCCTGCACATCATTTTGTTCTTTGACCAAATTCTTGGTTTTGTTACTGTTGTGACTTCTTGTTGGTGAAGGCAGGCATTTGCAAAATACACAACTTTTTTTTACATCTTTGATGTATAGAAATGCTTAACTAATATTATATGACATTAATTTCTTTTTAGCTTTTTCTTTTTTTTTCTTTTCTGACATTATTTTATTTTATTTTATTTACTCCTGTGTTCCCACTGGAACAGAAGGTGAAGAGCAGAGAATTAAAGTTAAAATAAACATTAAAGGGAAATTTCAATTTTGGAAATATTTGTGTCTTCTACAAAGTAGGAGTTCCTCTGAGGTCAATGTCAGAAAGAAAACCTTCAGTGGTGCATTGAGCAGTGGGTTCCTTGTTGTAAAAAAGCCTGTAGACTTTGAGAGGATGCCCTTGGTGGAATTTCTTCTGTGTGCTTCTTTTCCTAGAGGACAGAAACTGTGAAATAGAGTCATAAACAGAAAAGGTGAGCAAGATTTATGATATCAGGCAGCTTTTCCTAGTAGAAAATAAAAACCTGCTGTTCTTTATACCTGTGGATGTTTTGGTTTCCAAGAACTGTGACTTCTATTTCTAATTTCCCCCTCTTCCTTTTGCTGCATGTGTTCCGGATGAATCATGCTTTAGCAAAGATCAAGACAGAAATGAAGTTCTTCAAACTCTGGGCTGTGTGAACCTATTCAAAACATACTATAATTTAAAGTATTCAATTTAAAATAATGTAAGATCCCATCTACAGTGGGAAAATAGGGGCCGGAAAAGCGTGGCAGCAACAAGCTGTGACCTGTGGGGAAAATGGTTGTTCAAAAGGATTCATCTGCAAGAAGAAAGTCCTTCAGGACAGTAGATAAAATTTGCCACAGGGGAATAATGTGGTTTAGAGGCTATTTTACAACTCCTTCAGATTATCAATATTTAAAAGCAAACAATACAATAAAAAGGTATTCTTTTGGATTGCCATTACTTCCAGGCATCCTGAGTGATATATTCAGGGTTACTGTCTATTCTTAGAGAGAAAGCTTTCTTGTGTGGGTTGCAGGGAAGGTTATTTGGTGATATATCCCCAAGATACCTACAGGGATAATTCACTTATAACTGACTGGCATAATTATTAGAGTTTCAGTGATCATTCTGTAGTGTTAATTGAACATTATTGTTAGAATAACCAGGATTTGAGCCACACAATTTTAAAACAGTCATTTTTTTTTTTAATGAGAAAATAAATATATTTAGCCCATACCAAACATCCCATATAAGAAAAAGAATTGGCTCAAAATAAATATTTTGATTCTACTTCTTACTACTACCAGTGGGCTGAGCAAACAAGTGCTTTTAATTTTTTTTTTTTAATTTTTTTATTTTTTATTGACTTTGTAATAATATTACATTAAAAATATATATGTGAAGCCCCATTCAACCCCACCCCCCCACCCCCCCCTCTCCCCCCCCCCAACAACACTCGTTCCCATCATCATGACACATTCATTGGATTTGGTAAGTACATCTTTGGGCACCTCTGCACCTCATATACATTGGTTCACATCATGGCCCATACTCTCCTCTATTCCATCAAGTGGGCCCTGTGAGGATTTACAATGTCCGGTGATTACCTCTGAAGCACCATCCAGGGCAGCTCCATGTCCCGAAGACGCCTCCACCTCTCATCTCTTCCTGCCTTTCCCCATACCCTTTGTCCATTATGTCCACTTTTCCCAATCCAATGCCACCTCTTCTATGTGGACATTGGATTGGTTGTGTCCATTGCACCTCTATGTCAAGAGGAGGCTCAGATTCCACCTGGATGCTGGATGCAATCCTCCCATTTTCAGTTGTAATCACTCTAGGCTCCATGGTGTGGTGGTTGTCCTTCTTCAACTCCATCTTAGCTGAGTGTGGTAAGTCCAATAAATCAGATTGTAGGTGCTGGAGTCTGTTGAGGCTCAGGATCTGGCTATCACATTGTCAGTCCAGAGATTCAAATCCCCTAAATATATCTTAAACCCCAACATTAACTGCACCTCCAGCACATTAGCATGAAAGTCTTATGAAGGGAGATCCCATCTGAGTCCAGATTCATCACACATAAACACCATTTCCAAAGAGGGGCCATCTGTCCTGGTAGTTAACCCCATCGGCCATGACCATAACTCCCATGGGTCTCTTTAGCCCTCAAAGGAACCAATATAAAACAGTCATTTTTTAAGGGGTGAGAGCTATTGTGTTTCAATGATTCAAGAGAACCTGATTAACAGAACTAAGAGGGTGGAAGATGGATTAATGGCCACATTTCTTTATGTTATATGACCATTAGTGAACTTTCCTGTCTGATTTGATTTTACTGATATTAACATTCCGTTAAAATCAATACATCATCTGGTATTTGGAAAAGATGTTGAAGGTGATTTTTTGACATTTCACCCTCAGGTGTAAAAAGGAGAGACTTCCCTCCAACTGAATTTCTGTAGTGAAGGCTCCAGAAGGCTCATCAATATCTCTTCCCTCCCCATCCGCTCACCATCCCCCAGTTAAAGTCCAGGCTGGACGCAGACAC
Organism: Dasypus novemcinctus; assembly: GCF_030445035.2. Lineage (NCBI taxonomy): Eukaryota > Metazoa > Chordata > Mammalia > Cingulata > Dasypodidae > Dasypus > Dasypus novemcinctus. The sequence goes on along the minus strand of NC_080673.1, from coordinate 49,955,995 downwards.
AGATACAGATTCTCCCACTTAGGATCTGTGACACATTGGGCAGTGAAGAGCAAGCTAAGCATATATCTGAAGGTTTCTATTATAGTCTCTTTTGCTGCATCATTCCCAGATCTATCCATTTTCTTTGTATTTATGTTTCGGTAATTTTCCTCTGATAGATTTGCCATATACAGAACAGGAGCTGGCCTGCTATAGCGCGTGTGCCAGAGAGTATCAGAGCCATTTATCTTTGGCGTGCAGGCCGGCTTCGTTGCCAACATCTTGTAATCCTCCCCCCAGGCTTCTAGGAACCTCTACCAGACATAGGCCTGGCCACAGGCCTTCCTCCCCATAGTTATGGTTTGCTATGTGGCACTTGGAAGCATTTCTTCTATGCAGTGGCCAGAAATTATGCAGTTGGAATGTTTGCTAAATCTCTCTATACCCTCATTCCTTCTACATTTGGCAAGAGGAAGAGGCTTGAGTAGCAGTAGAAACATGATATGGCCATTCCCCCTTGCCATATGTATGTTGCATTTGTTTAGCTTTTCCTAGATTTTCCTTCCAAGGAGGAATACAGGCAACCTATAACCTAACTGGTTCCTGGAAGAGAGTTCTAGCCCTGGCAACTTGTTTCATACCATCAAAATAACTGATTACTCTAATGAAAATAGTCCTCATAAGTTACTTTGCAATACTCTTTTTTTTTTTTTCTTCACATGTCATTACCACCTTCTCCTGGCCCTGGGTTGTCAGAAGGTCCGAGTAAAAGAGACTTCTTAGGCATTCTTCATTGAGAATGTTAGAACTAAAATGTTATTATATCATCTAAAAATGTTATTATCTCGTTTGTATGCAAGGATATCTCTGAAGGACATTGAAAGGTAAATGCTTAGAGACTGGCATTTCCAGAGTGACAGAGTTTCTGGACGAATTTGTGAGGAATTGGTGGGTGGTAGATGTATCATTGATTTTTTTCTGAACTGAGAAATTGAAATTGATTTTTTTCTTACTCCAAGCAAGATTGTCAAAATTGATCGTGTGTGTAATTGGCAGGTGGGTATGGCTGGCCAAAAAGGTTGAGACAGAAATTGTACTAGTACAAAATATGTCAGGAGTTCCAGTATTTTGATTCATTAAATCTTATAGGAAAGCAAGTCGTATTGGGTATCCTTACATTTTGGAAAATTAATCATATTGGGATTGAAATTTCATACAATTATCAGATACTTGAACAATTTCTATAGTACTATGGTCAGGCAAACGAATTGTACAGTTTATATGTTTGAATACATTCAGTAATGGAAAACTCATCACTTTCTTTGTATAACCTCATTTAATTCTGAGTATTAAAATTTTCTCTTGTAATAGCCAAAATTTAATTCTCTAGCACAAACAGATACCCGCTTCTTGGGTCCTTGTAGAACTATTCTCACTACAGTCCTAAAATTATATCTAGAGGACTCTGTGCCTCCCAAGATTTTTCATTCCACACAAAACATTTTCAGGTTCACATGTGCTTGTTACATGAGTCTTAATGATTCTGGTTTGTTCCCGGTTTTCCCGTATCTGGATGTAGTTAGTCAGGTACAATAGAGACACACTTCTACTACTTACATTGTATATATGGAATTTTATTATTACAACCTAAAAAAGGGGAATGCTTTGGATAAGGAATCATTGATGAATTTTATGTAGAGTAGTAGCATGTAGAGACTTTTATTTCATTTTAAATATTTTTATATATTTATATAATATATTATTATTATATAATATATTATAATATTTATATGATATATTTATTAATATATTAAATATTAAAATATTTTATTTTGAATAATTACTCAGGTGGCTTTTGGGGAATGGATTTAAAAAGACTGATTGGAGTCAAAGAGAAGTTGCAGTAGGAGGACTTGTACCATAGCGGCAGCAGGAAGGATGGGGAACAGAGACTGGGTTTTGGATTGATAGAGGATCAGTCTAGGATTGAATCAGGTGGTGAAGGAGAAAGAGGAAGGATGATGACAAGGTTTCTAGGAGGGATATCAGGGAGTGAATTATGGTATCACAACTAAGAAAGAAAATCCTGAGGAAGGAGCCAGTTTTAAAGAAAACATAAAATCTTTCTAACTGTGATTTCATTTAGTCTATAGCCCTCCATCTTAAAAAAAATTCTTTTTAAATTTTTAATTTTTTTAAAGAGACTTTAGATTACATAAAATATAAAGGAGATTCTCATAAGCCCTGCCTCCTCGTCCTCCATTTTCCCCATTAACCACATCTTTCATTAGTGTGGGACATTTGTTATACTCGATGAACACATATTGAAGCATTGCTAGTAACCATGGACTACAATTTAAATTATAGTTTACATTCTGCCCCACACAATCTTACAGGTTATGACAAAATGTGTAAAGGCCTGTATCCGTTGTTACAATGTCATGCAGGACAATTCCAATGTTCTGAAAATGCCCCATGTTACACCTATTCTTCCCTTTTCCTCCCCTCAGAACCTTGGGTGGCCACTGCCTTTATATCAGTGATAAAAGTCCTTCCATTCATAGCCCTCCATCTTGGCGACAACGACAGAATGGCAAGCCTTATCAAATGAGCCATTATTCACATGTACACTGTGTAGCCGCATTCCCCTAATCTACCTACCAATCTGGTGATCCTCTTGGAAAAATAGGAAATGAGATTCATTTGACATGACTAGATAGTGACTGACCTTTGCACCCTGCTCATGTACATTTTTTGATCAATATTAATCAACTATTATGAAATGCTTGCAGTTTGGAGTGTTTTATACTTTTCTTCTCTAGTGAAATAGGTTGGATAACAGAATGAAGCTTGTAAAAATATGTTTCTGAATCACACACATTTTCAAATCAAGCTAATAGTTTTGAGTTTCTCACCTTTTAGCTAAATACAGTTACATTGAGGTCTTTATCAGCAGGATAAAAAATTCTAAAAATTTTGAATAGAAATTTTAGGAGATAAATTGTTCATTTGAATGCCAATTCCTGCCGGAATTTATGGGCACTGTGGAATAACAACTCTTTGTAAGGAGGCATAATGAAAAATTGTAATGAAATGACACAGCAAACTCTTCCGGTGGTAAAATCATAAAATATTCTCTACCCTGCCTTTTGTAAACAGCTTGTCATACTATTTATATACATTTCTAGGCTGTTTCCTATTTTTCCTGAAAGCTTGAGTAGTTTGTCAAAGGACACATGGAATAGAGGAACTCTAATTAGGAGACTTAAACTCATAGTAAGCTGAGGTTATTCTCTGTTGTTGGGTTAATTAAACTCTACATGAGTTCCACACTCAAGTCCCATAGGGATGAGGCAGGCTCTTTAAATGTGTCCAACAAGGCTGAGGACAACTGAGTTAAATGGAAATAAAGCCTTTCTAAAGAGAGCATCTGTTTCCAGTTGTTATCGTGAAGGGTTGAGGCATCATTAGTCATGGATCTTCTGATATTTCAAAAGAAGCAAAAACATTTTATGTGACATTTACAGAGTATAAAATATTGTCAATTAATTTGCATTTAACAAGTGCTGTGCCAGACAAACAAACTGACCTCAGGCCAGAAATGCCCCACTGGTCACTTGTTTGCAGCATCAGTGTTATAGCCTCTGTCACTATGATCAGGTATAAATGATGCACTGTTGTCCTTTCAAATATTTCCACTAAGAGGTTAGGTCAAAAGGTAGAATATAGCTTCTTATTGCTTTGCTTGTTTTACTAATTCTTCCTTATCTAGCCAGCACACACTGTTACATCATGCCAGCACTATCCATTCTGTTTCATTGGTGACTGTTTAGTCAAAGTAGTTAAATCCTTCGAATATCGTTCCTGCCCCAAATGAATAAAAATTTTATGACTAGCTTGGTTTAGGCATGGTTTTGCCAGGACGTTGAAAGACCCTTCAAAACCTTTCTCTTCAGAGCATTCTAGAACTTCTTGGCTTTCTGTAGGGCTACTTTAAAGCTAAAGATTATACTAAAAAAAAAAAATTTTCAGACTGTGTGGCAGTGTGATATTATTTATGAATTCCAAAAAGAGAAATTATGTTTGTAAACCGGTCTGTTCTTCTGGGCATGATACACTTTGATTGTATTAGATTCAGATGAGATGGCTTTGATTAAATTATGTTAAGATTAGGGTTTTGATTCTACCATGTCATTAGGGCAACTCAATTTGAGTGCCTGCCCCTCCTTCTTGGGTTATGTGAAACGGACATCAATCAAAAAAACAGAGAAGTAGATACCCAGAGAATATACACAGAGGATCCTGTGGCCTCAGGAAGAGAGATGAGCCTGATAGTCTACAACTGACCTTGTGAAGATAACAGAGCAGCTGAGCCTGGAAAGAAATGAGCCCTGGGGAGAGAGATGAGGCTTACAGCAGCCTACAGCAGAGATTGGAATAAGCTTGGACCATGGAACCTTAAGAAGAAGAAGAAAGACTGAACCCTTGAATGAGAAGGTGAATGAGTGGGATTATGGTCTGTATTAGTCAGCAAAAGGAGTACTGATGAAAAGTACCAGAAATCTGTTGGCTTTTATAAAGGATATTTATTTTGCATAGAAGCTTACAGTTACCAGGCTCTAAAGAGTCCAACTCAAGGTACCACGAGAGGTACTTCCTCACTCAAAGTCTGTGCCATGTGTGGATGCAAGATTTGGGTGGTGATGTTGGCGAGGGTTCAGCCTTCCTCCTTCTTCTTAAGACTTTGTAATTGTCAGTCAAAGAGTGCTGTTGCAAAATACCAGAATCTGTTGGGTTGTATAAAGGGTATTTATTTGGGGTAAATGCTTAAAGTTACCAGACCATAAAGCATAAGTTATTTCCCTCACTGAAGTCTGTTGCCATGTGTTGGAGTAAGATGGCTGCCAATATCCAAATGGGTCCAGCCTTCCTCTTTTTCTTAAGGCTCCATGGTCCCAGCTTCTGCCAATATCAGCTATAGGCTGGGATAAGGCTTGTCTCTCTCCTGGGGCTCATTTCTTTTGGTCTCAGCTGCTCTGTTCTCTCCACAAGGTCAACTATAGACTATCAGGCTCTCTCTCTTCCCAGAGGCTCTGCCCTGTCTATGGAGCTGTCTCCATTCCTCTGTATTCTTCTCCTGTGTGTTTACTTCTTAGGGCTCCACCATCCTCTGCTCTCTTGTTTTCTCTGTGAGTCCCTGGCCACCAAGGGGGCAGGGACTCAGCATTCTACTGAGGTGCCCCAATAAAACCCTTAATCATTATTTAATCAAGTAAAAGTGAAACCTGTGAATCCATTCCAATATAATATGCCCAGAGGAACAGACCAGTTTACAGACATAATCCTATACTATTTTTGAAATTCATAAACAGTATCAAACTGCTACAGGCTCTTCTGATCTTAGCCGTAGGCTGGCATAAGGCTCTCTCCCCAGGGCTCATTTCTTTCTAGACTCAGCTGGTCTGTTCTCTCCACAAGCTCAGCTGTAGACTGTCAGGCTCATCTCTCTTCCCAGGGCTGTGTCTATGTAGCACTCTCTCTTTCTGCATATCTGCTTCTGTGTTCTCTCTCTCTGTGTATTTATTTCCGTGTGTCTGTTTTATCCCCCATGAGGACTCAACCCTGCATGCCCTAATGTTGTCATCAAATAAAAGTCCTAATCTTGATTTAATAAAGTAAAAGTGAAACCTCTGAATCTAATACAGTCTAATACGCCCAGAGGAACAGACCAGTTAACAAACATAATCCAATATCTACTTTTGGAATTCATAAACAATATCAAACTGCTACATTAGACAAAGCTCATTACATGGTCCACATAACAAAAGCACCAACATTATCTTTCTGAATAGCTACATCCTCAGTAAACAAGTGCTAATCAGATGGGGCTTGATTTCCAGTAGTACTGAATTAAGATTATGTATTTCTAATTTCAACTTCTTCATGATAGTGTAAGAAATGCTGAGACTAAGGCAAGGACTTTTTTTTTTTTTTAAAGATTGTTTTTTTTTTTTTTTTAAATTTATTTTTATTTATTTAATTCCCCTCCCCTCCCCCGGTTGTCTGTTTTCTGTGTCTTTTTGCTGCGTCTTGTTTCTTGTTTCTTTGTCCGCTTCTGTTGTCATCAGCGGCACGGGAAGTGTGGGCGGCGCCATTCCTGGGCAGGCTGCTCCCTCCTTCCCGCTGGGCGGCTCTCCTTACGGGTGCACTCCTTGCGCGTGGGGCTCCCCTACGCGGGGGACACCCCTGCGTGGTGCGGCACTCCTTGTGCGCATCAGCACTGCGCATGGGCCAGCTCCACACGGGTCAAGGAGGCCCGGGGCTTGAACCGCGGGCCTCCCATGTGGTAGACGGACGCCCTAACCACTGGGCCAAAGTCCGTTTCCCTGCAAGGACTTTTTGATCGCAGAAAAGGGCCTTGCTTTGTAAAATTTTGTGGATTGATGTTCCGGTGCTTTGTGAAACTTATTAATATTGTGTAGTTTCAGAGCCAAAATTCAATATTGAATTTTATCCAAGTAATGTTAAGTCCAAACTTCCAAATGAAATGATGATCCAGTTCTGTTTAAATGCATTGATTCTGGTTTCATGAGGTTGCATCAAAATATGATTACCTATTTTCCAGTTTCTACATAATCCCTATCCTAACTTCTGCAAAGAAATCTTTGGTGTATTCAGTCTTTATTTCATCTTAAGGTTGTGATTACATAAGAAATATGACCACTGCTCTTTTTTTCCTTTCTTGGAACAAAGAGAAAAAAAAGAATCTGATAAACCAAGATTATTCTAACCCAAATCTAAACAAAACAAATTCTATAAAGGCATCTGTTCCCTAGGCAGAGCAAACCAATATTAGATTTGGAAAGACCTAGAACTTAGAATGAGCTGATTCTAAGATCATTAGGATGATTGAGAATTTGATGGGAAGAGGGGCAGGAAAAGAATTGTGTCCTTATCACCAATTCTCTTACAATTTTCCCTTCCTTACTGCACTTGAAATGTTGTGCTTTTCATAGAAGGGATGAAAAGATGAAGCAGCTGGGAAAGGTGAACTGGGGGAGAGGAAGAGGAAGAAGAAAGAAGATACTGTTTTTCAGAAGATATGGTACCTGCTCAGAAGTAGAAGCTTCACACTGAGATTGCCAAAATGATGGGAACTCAAACAGTTTGAAAAACAAAATGTGCTTATTATATATAAAGTAGCCCATATCCTAAAAATATGTTGGGTTCCCAGGTATGGCATCCATAATATTAAGTAGGTGATTACTTAACATATTATATTTGGTCAACATGAAGGCTCCACTCTCATGTAGATAGGATAGAAGGTACATCTGATTTCACTGAAACCCTCTTTATTTTTTGTTTTAATGGGTATTTTATACCTATGCATCTTTTCAGTGTAAGTTTGGTCAATTGATACATTTTACGTACATGCATTTATACCTATAAATCTAATTTATTTCTCTTAATTGCACATAGTTTTCTATGATATAAATGTAGCACATTTTACTAATCTATTCCTCTGTGGTCGAACATTTCCAAGTTTTTAATTAAAAAAAAATTATGATGAAGATTTTTGGTATATGAAATCCTGTACCCATGTGTTGTTTTGTTTTTAGTGTACATACTTAGAATTTATACTTTTGGCTCATATGGAATGAATATTTTCAATTTTACTGCTTAAGTGACTTTTCTAATTTACACTCTCACCCTCTATCAACAGTCCGGAAGGGTATCTGATCCCCCACAACTTTACCAAAACTTGAAATTTTCAGATTTTGGGGTGGGGTAGAAGTTTGCAAATCAAATGGGTGCAAAACTTTATCTCATTATTATTTTAGTATGTTTTTATCTCATAATCTGAGGATTAAGCACGGTTTTATGTATTTATGGACCATTTGAATTTCTTCTGTGAATTTGCCTATTCATTCCTTTGCCCATTTTTTTTCTGTTTACCTTTTTTGTTTGTTTGTTTAATATCCTAGAAAGTAATCTACTGTTTGCATTCATGGAAGCATTACTATCTTTTTACTCATTGATCGTGTTTGGTTTTATATATGATGTCTTCTGATGTGCATGTGTTAAATTTGATGGAGTCAAATTATCATTCCTTTTCTTTGTAATTTTTGTTTTGGGTGTGTTTGTGTTTTTAAAAAGCCTTCTTCACTCCAAGATTGTAAAGATATTCTCTTATGTTTTCTTCTAATAACTTTGAGGTTTGTCTTTCTTTCTTCCTTTCTCCTACACTCCTCTATCCTTCCCTCCCTCCCTTCTCTTTCTCCTTTTCTTCCTTCTGCTTTCTTTTTTTAAAATTCCAGTCTTTATTCTACCTGTAATTTTTTTTTGGCTGTGAGATAAATAATCTAATCTAATTGAATTTTTTCCCCATATGAATACTACATGTTCCAATAATCTTGATTGATTGGCTTTTCCCACTGGTTCAAGTTGTGATCTCCCTTACATGCCAAGTTCCCATATATGCAATGAATGTGCTTTGGGTCTCTCTTTTTCTGTCCCACTCATCAATTTTCCTATTTCAGAGCCACTACCTAGTTTTCATACTAAAGTTTCATATGCATTTGATAGGCTCTAAGGCAAGTTCATTCTCTTTGTTCTCTGTTATTGTCTTTTTTTATACTTTCATATAAATTTAAATATGTTGATCCAATTTCATGAAAAATTGTGCTTGGATTTTATAGGAACGTCACAGATTTTATGGAATAATTTAGAGCAAATGGACTTTTACTGAACAAATAGACAAATAGTCATGCATAAACACTCTCTCTACTTATTCAATAAAATTTCACTATTTTCTCTGGACTTTTTTGTAGGTGCCATTTTTTGCCCTCTAAAGGTGGTGGTTGCTACTGTGAAGGAGTTCAGTTACAAATTGTAATTGTTCATTGCTTGTGCTTAGACGTGTTAATAAACACATATGGTCAGTGACAGTGTGTATAGTGATTAAGAGTGATTAAGAGTGGGTTCGGAGGCCAGGCTTCCTGGCTTTAAATCCAACCTCTTAATTGACTAGTGCTGTGACTTTCTCTGTGTTGCAATTTCTTCATCTATAAAATGAGGGTAAAATAAATAAACTTTACAATTTTATTTTAAAAACTAAACATTTCTTGTGTTTTAAAATTTGCATTCTTCATGTTGTTTTTATTTATATATATTTTTCTTCATGGTGTTCTTTCTTTTTTCTAAGTTTATTTTATTTTTAGAGAAGCTTCAGATTACATAAATGTTGCATCAAAAATATAGGGGATTCCCATAACCCCCTCCACACACACACTTTTCCCCATTAACATCTTTCATTAGTGTGGTACATTTGTTATGATTGACGAACACATTTTGAAGCCTTGCTACTAACCGTAGTCTATAGTTTACATTATGGTTTACGCTTGGTACCACACAGTTTTATAGGTTTTGACAAAATGTATAATGGCCTGTATCTGTCACTGCAGTGTCATGCAGAACAATTCCAATGTCCCCAAATTCCCCATGTCACACCTATTCTTCCCGTTCCGTCCCCTCAGAACCTCTCGTGACCACTGCTTTTATAGCAACGTTACAAGTTCTTCCATTTCTCGAACAATAATACGCCTACTTTAGTCTATAGTTGCATTCTACCATTATATTTTCTCATTCCTCAGTCTTGAGGATTTGGGGATGGTGATGTTCACTCTGCTTCGGACTGAGAGGGTGTTTAGATCCCAGGGGGACAGATGGATGGAACTGTCTTGCTTGCAGTTGTAGATACTCTGTTTTTCTTGGGATGGGCTTCGTCCATCATTATCCTTCTGTTAGCTGTCCTGGGTAAGTACAATTAACTGGAGAGTAAGTGTTGACTGCAGCTCTGCTGAGATTCAGGGCTTAACCGGCATATAAACAACCAGAAGGTTTAAGTCTCCGGGACACATATTTAATGGGTATAGTGCTAATTATAGGTTCAAATAAAAGAGGTGTAAGAGCCATGTGTAGGAAAATTATAAACGAGTCTAACTCTGATACAATGGGGGATAGGTTATCATATGTAATGGTGTTTTTTAGAGCGATGCTGTTCAACTGCCGCAATAACTTCAACTACTTGTTTCTTTGGGGGACATGATCTCTCAATGTACATACAGCTTTCACCTTCTTGTTTTACAAAATTATTATGCATTTTTAAGTATGTTTTGAATGTTATCTCTTATTTCAAGATGCTTGGCCTGTGGGTGGTTGGAGGGAGTTGGTATGCCATTTGTTCAAATGGTTGTCTTGCAATTTTAAACTGGAAATTCATATTCTTTTGCCTACCTGATAATTTTCTTACTTCATGAACAGGGTGGGTGGGTACACATACATCTATTTTGAATTTGAAGCTGGCTGCTTTAAGATCTCATATATGTATCCAAAATGCAGCAAGATATTCCAGCTCCAAGTTATAATTTTGGTTATTATGAAGCTTGACCTTTGTTTTGTTATAATGTTAAAACCTCTAAAAAGGCACTAGTTCCTCTAGAGTATAATATTAGTGCTGACTTTTCCTATTTAAAAACACAATACTAAACTTTGATCACTCTTTCCTGCCTTGCATTGTATACTAAACTTAATTGTCTTTCATACTCTTGGGGTTTCTTCCTGGTTGATTAAGAAGCTATCCATAACAGTTTTATGCTTATACTGAAGAATTAAGTTTGATCCAAAATATCTGATGTTTGCCAGTACTTCTAGTGATAAGGGATTATCAGAAGTCACTCACAGTATTTGAAAAACAAACTTAGTCTCTTCTTAGCTGTTTTATGCTTTTTATAGAGGCTAAGGTATCATTGCAAAGCATTTTTACAAGTGTGAATGTTTATATTTGGCCCAGGAATGGTACATTTTTTTTTTTAGACTGGTTAGAATTACTGGTAGCTTACTTTAAAGCCAAAGGAAAAAACAACTGAACATGAGTTTGCTGTCTCGAGAACAATTTGTGAAATTATGGTTTAAAGGCAGTTTTCATTTTCCTGTTGAATTATTTTATATAGTATACAAAGCTATTATTGTCATTAAAAAAATAATTAATTAATTTATTTCTCTCCCCTTTCCCCCAACCCCGGATGTCTGTTCTCTGTGTTTATTTGCTGCATCTTCTTTGTCCACCTCTGTTGTTGTCAGCGGCATGAGAATCTGTGTTTCTTTTTGTTGCGTCATCTTGCTGCATCAGCTCTCCGTGTGTGCGGCGCCATTCCTGGGCAGGCTGCACTTTTTTCGTGCTGGGCGGCTCTCCTTACAGTGAATCAAACACTGTCTTTGGTATGTTAAACTTCTGTTCGTTGTACATCTGTCATTTAGTTTTCCTTTTAAATATAAAATTTAGCCTTTGGTACATCTAAAGAAATTTTTAAAAAAAGACCTCATATTCATTGTCACCTTATCTTCATCTTGGCCCACTCCCTTGCTCTGTTACCCAGCCTTACCTCTGCCTGTCACCTCACTCACCCTGGAGTTTTCATGAAGGCAAGTGCCAGGGATGAGGTACGGTTTCTGCTGCACATATAACTCTGATTTGTTTTTAATAAATGAATTTTCCTAGGGTCATGAATACACCCCAAATCAAAATATATATACCAAAAACGACCAAATAAAACAGCTGTGTAAATTTTCTACTTTAGCCTTGATTATCTTTCTTTTACAATAAATGTATTACTCTAAGATCATTTTTTAATGGTTGCAAAGTATGTTTTATTTTATGGATATTCCAGAACTTACCCAATAAGTTTCCTTTTAGACTTTTTTGGCCTCTTGGGTCGAGTCTAATTTATAGTGCATCACTGTAGCTAAATCTTGGTGCACAATCTTAAATTTCAACATTGGACTTTCTGAGTCAAGTGGGTCTCCAGACACATAGCTATATGTCTCTCAAGAACATTTGAACTCATTTAAACTTATGTCATTAGTTTTTGTTTATGTAAACATTTGACAGGTTTTATCATGAAAATAATTTAGCTTTCTTGAAATGGATACTTAAAATAAAACCTATCTTTTCTAATGTTCAGCTTTTATTACTAATGAGGTTGCATGTTTTTTCCATATGTTTTTTTCCTTTTGTGATTTTTCTTTTGACATTCTTAGCTGAGAAAGGTATTTTCAGTTTCATCTTTAAGCATTTCTTACCTAGAGCATGGGGATAACCAGGCTAATTTACATTTTTATTTTGTCCCAATCAGGATAATCTGACCCACTTTTCTTAACCCCCTTATGGCATATTCTATTTCTGTTGTCTTTAAATATTCTTTTTCTAGGATATCACTAACTCTCTCTTACAATAAATATATTTCTTTAAGATGATTTATAATGGTTGCAAAGTATTTCATTTTATGGATATTCTAGAACTTATTAATAAGCAATGCAGTCTTTGCTTTAAAAATAAAATTTTCCAACATCATGATAGTAAAATACCAGAAAAATATTTTTCTTTCTTGCTGCAGTCTATTAACAACGACTTAAGGGGATCCCTAACTTAACTCAAAAAAATACTCATTGATTGCTATCTGTAGAGAACTCTGCTAAGTGAGGCAAGCAGTGAAAAAAACTCGGTGTCTGACAAAATGACATGCTTAAATGTGAAAATATCAAGCTTGCTAGAGTTCCAGACACTGACACTAGAAAATATTTACAGTTGAGGGCATTTTTTTCTGTAAAAGATAAAAGGGGGAGAAAGGTGGGTTTCTGCAGTTTAGTTCTGTGATTTTAAAAAAGAACAAATCTCACCTTATTTCTCTAGGATAGGGAATGCATATATAGTAATCCTCTAACATTTGCTTTCACTTGACCTGTTTTATTAACTATAGGATCTTCTTGTCTATTCTTGTGAGCAAGGTTTTATTGCTACAGTTCTGAACTTAAAAATTAGAAAAAATCATATCCTAAGTCTTCTAATACATAGTGCTGTACAAACTCTATATTCTATTTATACATACAGTTATATGTACATTTTCCTACCTTTTATTTAGAAGTCAAAATGAAATTAAAAAAAGAAAAAATGTCCCAAATGTACATAATATTTCTTTTTATAAAGATTTATTTATTTATTTCTCTCCCCTTCCCCCCCACCCTGTTTGTCTGTTCTCTGTGTCTATTTGCTGCGTCTTCTTTGTCCACTTTTTGTTGTTGTCAGCAGCACGGGAATCTGTGTTTCTTTTTGTTGCATCAGATCTCCGTGTGTGTGGCACCATTCCTGGGCAGGCTGCACTTTCTTTCCCGCTGGGCAGCTCTCCTTATGGGGCGCACTCCTTGCGCTTGGGGCTCCCCTACGCGGGGGACACCCCTGTGTGGCAGGGCACTCCTTGCGCGCATCAGCACTGTGCATGGGCCAACTCCACACGGGTCAAGGAGGTCCTGGGTTTGAACTCTGGACCTCCCATGTGGTAGGTGGATGCTCTATCCATTGAGCCAAGTCCGCTTTCCATAGTCTATTTTAAATAGGTAGCATAAAACGTGGTAATGTAAAGACATGGTCATCTGGGTAATATAAATCAATTCCCTGTCCTTGTACTAAAACTGAGACCCCACACAGCAGCCTGAAGTAATTCTACACTATGCTTAATTACTTAGCACTTGTATGGTCTTTTTATTTTTGTGTTACTATTATTCCTGGCAAATGAATAAATTTCATACAGCAGAAATAAATGAGACAGCTTGCCACTCAAACTAATCTCCGTGCAGCATTACTCTCCCTGCTCAAAAGATGGGTTGACAGCTATTGAGCGTTTATTTGGCAAAATTGTTGATCACAAGGCATCTAATTGCACACGAACATGGGGAGAGTTAAAAGGTTTTAAAATTAATTATTTCTGGTTTCCCTTAGGATTTGAAAGTCTCATTAAAGAAAATTTAAGATACTCTAAGTCTTAAAGCATTAGGTTTATAGTATGCAATCTGATCAGAGTTTAGGATTAAATTGGGAACTGGGTAAATTGGAGAGGGTTGCAGAAGCATTTAACTCATCCAGGATTTACTTGCTTATAAAACTCAAACTGCATAAAATATGTAAGAATGGATATTAGAGAGACTCAAGTCTATGACTATGCTGAACAAGGAGAACTCATTTCAGATCCCGCTCTCAAGCCCTGGGACACACATGTGCCAGTGATAGATGCTCCATTGTTGGGTTACACTGATAATAAGACATAATTAGGAAGCAGTCATGAAAGATGAGCAAGGAAATGTATTTGGTGCATTTACTCCTGTAGATGTACCTAAGGGTAAAATCTACTCTGTCTAGTTTGCTCTTCTATCCTCTATTTGCCTTGTTTCTTCTTTTTTTATATTTCCTTCCTCAATTTAGAAACACAGATGAATTCATTTATTAACCTACTAACTTTTCTTTTCTGCTTATCCTTGTGATTATCTCTATATGGTATCATGTTATCAGTGAATAGGGGGCATTTTATTATTTCCTTTTTATTTTGTATTCCTCTTATTTCTTTTTTTAACTTGATTGTTCTAGTTAGAATAACCAGTATAATGAAGAATAGCAATGGTGAAAGCAGATATCCTTGCTTTGTTCCTTAATTTATGAAGAAAGCTTTAAATATTCTACCACTGAGAATAATATTAGCTGAGTTTTTTTCATAAATTCTCTTATCATAAATACCCTTTCCCTATTCTGAGCCTAGTGTTTGTGTCCATAAAAGGTATATTTTTTAAAATAAGATTTTATTGAAGTATATCATTCATACGTGATCAAACATAAACAATAAATGTATAGCAAAATTTGTGAATTTATGAAACAAACATGCATCTCATCACACAAGGTTCCCATACATTTCCACATCACCACCACCTTGCATTATTGTGAAACATTTGGAAAGAGCATAGTCAAAATATTACTACTAACTATAGCCCATATCTTACACTTGGTGTATTTTACCCCAAACCTACACAATTTCTAACACCTTGTATTTGTATTATATATTTGTCATTGTTCAGGAGAAAAGTTCTCATGTTTGTCCTGTTACACACAGTCCATCATCTACCACTGGATTCCCCGTGTTTTACAGGCCAATGTTTCCTACAATCCATTCGGACTACACTCTGTGGCTCTCATTTTCATCACAGAGTTGTGTGTCATTATTTCAGTTAATTTTAGAATGTTTTCATTATTCCAAGAGGAAAACTCCCATATCTCCTTAAATCCCCTTATTGTTGTTCCTTATATAGAAATAATATCTTCTTGCCATTGCTGCAAAATATCACAATATACCACCATCTATACGTTAACTGTAGTTGTAATTTTCCAGCATATCACCATTTTTTTAGCACTTTGTAAAAGAATAGCATTCTTATATTTATATTAGTAACCACAATCTTTATCTATCACCAAAATCAATGTTTTACATTCCTTAGATTATTCTCTAGTTTCCTTTCAATTGACATTTATGTCCACAGGCTACCCCTTTAAGACACAATCACATTTATAAATCAGCAGTTTTAGTTACACTCATTATAATGTGTTACCATCAACTATTCATTTCCACATTTAATAAGTAACCTTATTAATAATGCTACATACGTTAAGCATCAGCTTCCATTCTCAACCCATATTCTATTTCCTAGTAACCCATATTCTAGAGTTTACCTCCGTGAGTTTACTCATTGTATTTAGTTCATTTTAGTGAAACTATACAATATTTGTCCTTTTGTGCCTGATTTATTTCACTTAACACAATATCCTCTAGGTTCACTCATGTTATCATATGCATCCTAATTTCACTTCTTCTTACAGCTGAATAGTATTCCATTGTACGTATGTACCACATTTTGTTTATCCACTCATTGGTTGATGTACATTTGGGCTGGTTTCCTATTTTAGCAATTGTGAATAATGCTATTATGAACATCAGTGTGCAAATGTCAGTTCACATTCTTACTTTCAGTTCTTCTACATATATTCCTAGTGACAGGATTGCTGGATCATGTGGCAGTTCTATATTCAGTTTCTTGAGATACTGCCAAACTGTCTTCCACAGAGGCTTCACCATTCCACATTCCCACCAAGAGTGAAGAAGGGTTCATGTTTCTCCACATCCTTTCTAGCACTTGGAGCTTTCTGTTTTTAAATACTGGCCATTCTATAAGTAGAGAAATAGTATCTCATTGTAGTTTTGATTTGCATTTCCCTAAAGCTAATGATGTTGAACATTTTTTTTCATGTACGTTTTGACCATGTGTATTTCCTCTTTGGAGAGTGTCTATTCAAGTCTATTGCCCTTTATTTTTTATTGCCCATTTTTAAATTGGGTTGCTTGTCTTGTTATCATTGAGTTGAATGACCTTCTTATATAGCATGGATATCAAACCTTTATTGGCTATGTGGCTTCCAAATATTTTCTCCCATTAAGTAGGCTGCCTTTTTTACTTTGTTGACAAAGTCTTTTGAAGAACTAAAGTGTTTGATTTCTTGCTCATATTTTGAGTATAAGGTATAAGAAACTGCCTCCTAACAGATGTTCTTAAAGATATTTCCCTACATTTTCTTCTAGGATTTTTATGGTTGTAGCTTTTGTATTTAGGTCCTTGATGCATTTTGAGTTAACTTTTGTATAAAGTATGAGATAGGGGTCCTCTTTCTTTCTTTTGGATATGGCTATCCACTTCTTCCAGCACCATTTGTTGAATAGACTGTTCTGGCCAAGCTGGGTGGGCTTGAAAGCTTTGTCAGGAATCAGATGCTGGACATTGTATGTCCTGCCATGGCCCACTGGGTTGACTGGGGCAGAGTGTAAACTACAGTGTAAACCACTATCCATGTGGTGCAGCAGTGCTCCAAAATGTAGTCACCAAATGGAATGAATGTACCACGATGATGAAAGAGGATGTGGGAGGAGTGGGGTGAGGGGTGGGGGGATATATGGGGACCTCATATTTTTTAAATGTAACATTTAAAAAACAATAAAGCAGGGAAAAAAAATCACTTGACCATGGATGTGAGAGTCCTTTCGAGTACTCAATTTGGTTCGATTGGTCAATCTGTCTATCTTTAGGCCAGTACCATGCTGTTTTATTTGTTTTGTGGATTTTTTTTTTTTAACCACTGTAGCCAAGTAATATGCTTTAAAGTCAGGAAGTGAGAATCCTCCAATTTTGTTCTTCCTTTTCAAGATATTTTCAGCTATTCGGGGCCCCCTACTCTTCCAAATAAATTTGATAATTGACTTTTTCATTTCTGCCAAAAAAGTTGTTGGGATTTTTATTGGGATTTCATTGCATCTGTAAATCAGTTTAGCTGGAATTGACATCTTAATGATATTTAGTCTTCTAGTCCATGAACACAGATTTTCCTTCCATTTATTTAAGTCTTCTTCAGTTTCTTTTAGCAATGTTCTTTAGTTTATGAATATAGGTCCTTTATGATCCTGGTTTAGTTTTTGCTAAATATTTGATTCTTTTTGTTGCTGTTATTAATGGAATTTTTTCTGATTTCCTCCTCAGAGGACACTGCTGATTTTTGTCTATTAATTTTGTATCCCACAACTTTGCTGAACTTGTCTATTAGTTCTGGTAGCTTTGTTGTAGATTTTTCAGGATTTTCTAGCCATAGTAACATATCTGAAAATAGCGAATTTTTTATTTCTCCCTTTCCTATTTGGGTGCCTTTTATTTCATTATCTAGTCTAATTGCTCTAACTAGAACATCTAACACAATACGGAATAACAGTGGTGATAGTGGACATCCATGTCTTTTTCCAAATCTCCGTGGAAAAGCTTTCAGTCTTTCCCTATTGAGGACAATGCTAGCTGTAGGGTTTTCATACATTTCACTTAACCATGATGAGAAAGCTTCCTTCTATTCCTGTCTTTTGGAGTGTTTTTTTTTTTTTAATCAAGAAAGGATGTTGTATTTTGTCAAACACCTTTTCTGCATCTATCGAGAGGATCATGTGATTTTTCTTCTTCAATTAATTATTAATGTGGCTTACACTGATTAATTTACTTGTATTGAAAACTCCTTGCATGCTTGGGATAAAACACACTTGATTGTGGTGTATGATTCTTTTAATGTGCTTTTGGATTCAATTTGAAAGTATTTTGTTGAGAATATTTGCATCTATATTCATTAGTAGATACTGGTTGGTAATTTTGTGTGTGTTGTATTTTTATCTGGTTTTGGTGTTAGGGTGATGGCTCCATAGAGTGAGTTTGGTAGTGTTCTTATCTGTTTAATTTTTTTAAAGCGCTTGAGCAAGATTGGTGTAAGGTTGTCTTTCAGTGATTGATGGAATTCACCTGTGAAGCCATCTGGTCCTGCAATTTTCATCTTTGGAGGTTTTTGATGACTGTTTCAATCTCTTTAATTGTGATTGTTTTGTTGAGGTCTTCTTTTTCTTCCAGCACAATGTGTGTGGGTTGTTCATGTGTTTCTAGGAACTTGTCCATCTTTTCCTTGTGTAGTTGTTTGGCATCCAGTTGTTCATAGCAACCTCTTATGGTCTCTTATTTCTGCAGGGTCAGTGGTAATGCCCTCCTGTCATTTCTGATTTTATTTATTTGCATCTTCTATGTTTTTTTCTTTGTCAGTCTAGCTAAGGGTTTGTTGATTTTGTTCATCTCAAAGAACCAACTTTTGGTTTTATTGATTCTATTGTTTTATGTTCTCAATTTCATTTATTTCTGTTCTGATCTTTATTTCTTTCCTTTGTCTTGGCTTGGCATTAGTTTGTTGTACTTTTCTTAGTTCCTCCAAGCATACAGTTAGGCCTTTGAATTTAGCTCTTTTTTCTTTTTTAATATAAGGTTTGAGGGCTATAAACTTCCCTCTCAGCATTCCCTTTGCGGTGTCCCATAGGTTTTGCTATGTTGTGTTGTCTTTTCATTCGTCTCCAGGTATATACTGAATTTTCTATCAATTTCTTCTTTGACCCACTGAATATTTAAGAGTGTGTTGTTTAATCTCCATATATTTTATGAATTTTCCCTTTTTCTGTCCATTATTGATTTCCAGCTTCATTCCATTATGGTGAGAGTGTTTTGTATAATTTCAATCTTTTAAAAATTTATTGAGACCTGTCTTGTGATCCAATATATGGTCTATGCTGGGGCAGGATCCATGAGCACTTGAAAAGAATATATATCCTGCTGTTATAGGGTGTAATGCTCTGTAAATATCTGGTAGTTCTATTTCATTTATCATATTATTCAAGCTCTCTGTTTCTTTATTTATCCTCTATTCATATGTGCCATCCATTGCTGAGAGTGGTATATATCTCAACTATTATTGTAGGACATCTATTTTTCCCTTCAGTTTTGTCAGTGTGTGCCTCATGTGTTTTTGGGGCACATAAGTTAGGTACATAAATATTTATTATAGTTTTTTCTTCTTGGTGAATTACCCCTTTCATTAACATATAATGACCTTTTTCACTCCTTATAACAGTTTTGCATTTAAAATCTATTTTTTCTACTCCAGCTCTTTTTTGGTTACTATTTGCATAGACCATCTTTTCCCAGTCGTTCACTTTCAACCTGGTTGTGTCCTTACATTTGAGGTGATTCTCTTGTAAACAGCATATAGATGGCTCATATTTTTTTTATCCATTCTATCAGTCTATTTCTTTTGATTTGGGGAGTTCAAGACTTTAACATTCAGTGCTATTACTGTAAAGGCATTACTTACTTCATCCATTTTGTCCTTCAGCTCTCTGTTGTCTTATCATTCTATTATTTGTCTTCTTACCCGTTAGTTTCCCCTTCCTACTAATCCTCATTTTTATACTCTTCTCCAAGTCTCTATCCCTTGTTTTGTTTTTTGTTTTTTTGTTTTCCATTTCAGGCTGCAGCATTCCCTTTAAAACCTCTTTTAGTTCTGGTCTTTTGGTAACATTCTCTCTCAGTTTTTTGTCTGTGAAGATTTTAAACTCACCCTCATTTTTGGAGGACAGTTTTGCCAAATACAGAATTCTGGCAGTTTTCCTCTTCCAGAAACTTAAATACATCATATTCTGTTTTCTTGCCTCCATGGTTTCTGATGAGGGGTCAGCACTTAATCTTATTGAGTTTCCCTTATATGTGATGCTTTTCTTTTCTTTAGCTACTTTCAGAATCCTCTCTTTATCTCTGATATTTGTCATTCTGAATACCAGGCGTCGTGGAGTAGGTCATTTGGATTTATTCTTTTTGGCATATGTTATCCTTCTTGGATATTGATATCTACATCTTTCATAATGTTTGGGAAATTTTTGGTCATTTATTTCCTCAAATATTCTTTCTGCACCTTTTCCATTCTCTTCTTCTTCTGGGAAACCAATAATGCAAAGGTTTTTGCATTTCACATTGTCATTCAATTCCCTGAGACCCTGTTCCATTTTTTCCATTCTTTTCTCTTTCTGTTCTTTTCAAGTTCAGATATTCTTTCCTCAATATTACTAATTCTTTCTTTAAGCAATTCAAGTCTGTTATGTGCCTTAATGTATATTTTTAATTTTTTATTGTCTTTTTAAAAAAAGATACATAGATTACACAAAATGTTACATTAAAAAATATAAGAGGTTCCCATATACCCCACTCTTCCCCCCCCCACTCCTCCCACATCAACAACCTCTTTCATCAGTGTGGCACATTCATTGCATTTGGTGAATGCATTTTTTAGCACTACTACACTGAATGGATTATAGTTTGCATTATAGTTTACACTCTCTCCCAGTCCATTCAGTGGGTTATGGCAGGATATATAATGATATTGCATTTGTCCCTGCAATATCATTCAGGACAACTCCAAGTCCCCAAAATGCCCCGATATCACACCTCTTCTTCCCTCTCCCTGCCCTCAGCAACTCCAGTGGCCACCATCTCCACATCAATGATACAATTTCTTCCATTGCTAAAGTCACAGTATTTCTAAAGTAGAATACCAGTAAGTCCACTCTAATCCATATTTTATTCCTCCATCCTGTGAACCCTGGGATGGTGATGTCCATTTCACCTCTAAATTGAGAGGGAACTTAGATTCCACATGGCTGATGGATGCGATTCTCTTGCTTGCAGTTGTAGACTCTCTCAGTTCACTGGTGTGGTGGTTGACCATCCTCACCTTCCTGTTAGCTGAACCAGGTAAATCCAAGGAACTGGAGAGTAGGTGTTGCAACTCTGCTGAGGCTCAGGGCCCAACCAGCATATGGACAGTCCAGAGAGTCAAGTCTCCTGAGCATATGCCAACCCCAGTGCCAACCACAGGTTCAGTAAAAGTGACAGAAGAAGCACGTATAGAAAGGTCACATCTGAGTCCAAATCCATCACAGTCAGGAGCATAAATTCCAAAGTAGGGCCCACTGGCAAGGCACTGAACTCCAGAGCCATCTGCCATGTCTGTAGAACTTGTGTGTCTCTGTAGCCTTCAGGAGTACCAATACCTGGGGTTGTATCTACTTTGACTGTCTCTGGGATCCTGCTGAGATGTGCATAAGCACGACCCCTCTGATAACTTCCCAACTCATTTTGAAGTTTCTTAGACATATAAACTCATTTGTTTTTACCATTTCCCTCTTTTACTCAAGGTATTTTTCTAGTTGCATCACCAGCTGGTGATTGGTAGTAATCCCTCAGTGCCAGGGAGGTTCATACCCATTCCAATGTATTTTTAATCTCATCCATTGTGTCTTTCATTCCCCTAAGCTCTGTTGCTTTTCTTTACAGGCTTTCAAATTGTTCTTTATGCTCACTTAGGGTCTTCTTAATCTCCTTTATAGCCCTATTTTCCTTCAACTATTTGAATTGATTTAGGAGATTTGAGTGATTATCGTTGATTAGTTGTCTTAAATCCTGTATCTTGTTAGGATATTTGGTTTGTTTCTTTGGTTGGGCCATCTCTTCCTATTTCCTAGTATGGCTTGTAACCTTTTTCCTGATGTGTAGTCATCTGAATATATCAGTTAGTTTACTCTGGCATTCAATTTCCTAGTAATTATTTTACTTGGCTTTTCTTTGAATTTGGTTTAATTTACTCTGTGTCTTTAAAATTGTCCAGCTTAAGTTATCAAAATTGGTCCAGGGACCTGGCAGCTTCTGATGAGTAGTGACAGTTATGGCGTGCACCAAACTGCTTGCAAATCCACAAGTTGCAAGGTACCCCACAAGCAGCTGGCCACCAAGCTGACCCTAAAGGGTGCCCCGGCCATGGGCACCAAGAAGATGTTACACTGCTACTGGCCTGGCACCGAGGCACTATGCAAGATCTGCTGCCACCAGAGATCAGCCAAGCTGCTGATCCTCCAGCTGCCATGCCAGCACCTGGCGTGTGAGATTGCGCAGGACTTCTAGACCCACCTGCACTTCCAGGGCTTGTCCGTGATGGTGCTGCAGGAGGCATGTGAGGCCCACCTGGTGGACTCTTTGAGGACACCAAGCTGTGCACCATCCATGCCAAGCACACCTCCATCATGCCCAAGGGCATCCAGCTCGCCTGCTGCATCCGTCAAGAGCAGGCACAAGAGACTACCAGTCTTAATCCCGCCCAAAGGCTCTTTGCAGAGCTACCCACATTTCAAGTAAAATGGATATAGAAAACACTTAAACACCCTTGAAAGGGAAGGGGAAGGCAACTGGCAACAGTGCACAGTTCATGTGAACAAGCTGGTCCTCTAAAAATGTTAAATGGGTCTTTATTCAAAATTAGCTGTCCAAAATGATTTGACTTATGGAATAAGCAATTTAAGTAACAGGCTTCCTGTTCAGCCCCTACAGAGCTAGCCATTGAGGGTTTGAGGGATGCAAAAACCATCATTTCAATGACATTAAGTAAGCCCCAAGCACCACTTGTGAAAGATGATCAGGAATAATATAAGAGCCTTATAAAAAATGAGATTTGGATAAAAAGTAAAGCATTGAAAGTGGCTTGACCTTTCAACTTAGCCATTTTTTATCTTGTTATTTTTTGTGATCATCAGTTTCTTTGGGATATTTCTACTGAAACAGCATTTTTGGAATAGGAACATGTTTACATTTAGATGCCTGAACTCTGAACAGTTAGAACAGTGTAGCCAATTAAGAGCAAAGGCCAGTGAACAAGCTGGGGTCTTCTCCACTTCTGTGAGCCACCTGGGGCATGGAGGTGAGTTTAAGGGAGGGGACTGTTAGCATCACATGTCCCACCTGCATACTTTGCATTCTCTTTATTGTTGGGAGGAGGGGAGAAGTTGGGGGGAGTTATTATATAAAGACCAGCTGACCTTTCTACTCTCATTTGCTATTGCTTTTCTTCTGGGGAAGTCATGTCTGGTTGAGGCAAGGGTGGGGAGAAAAAAATTGGTCCATGGACTCACTAATGAGATGCAGATTTTTACTCAGGAGTTCTGGTTAAGAGAGAGAGAAAAGCACTTTTACTCTTTGCAGTTTCCTTCCTGGCCAGCAGGTGGCATTCATCAGCAAACCTTTCCACAGAGATGTTTCTAAGAACCTCTGGTTGCCAGTGCTTCCGGCCTGACCAGAGCCTAGATTCAAACTGGGCTTTGCTGGCCAAATTCACTGAAGGGAAACCACTCTCCGTCCTCTGTGGTACCCTTTCTCTCCCCAGGAAGGAAGATCTTTGTTTCCCTCTTAGTCAACTGCAGTGGGTCACAGGTTTTATCTAGGCTGCGCACCTTGAAGATGAGGGTCGGGTGTCTTTCCGACTGCTGCAGGGTTTCATAACTCATGGTTGTCATTTTGGGTCTTCATTATTCTGTCCCTCACCCTCCTGGAAGTTGCACAGCACTGTTTGGTCTGCTGAACCCCAAAGCAAGTCCCTCGGACAGCTTTGGCTCTTTCTGTGTTATTTTTGTGAGTGAATTGAGCCCTGTTTACTCCGATACCATCTTTCCCAAAGTCTGCTTTGTTTCTTTTAATTATAACATGTGTTTGGGCTATAAATTTTCTTTAAATATGTGAGCAAACCTATTGCTTTAACATATACATTGATCTAAAGCTGAAATCTTTAGCCTTAAAAAAATCCTTCTTTTAGGTAATTTCTTGGAAGTTGTGCCTTTGAGGTAATTGAATACATTTCCTTCAGGAAGATGCATTTAGACTTCTTGGGCAATAAAGGAGAATATTTCTGTGAGACTCACCAAAAGGACAAAGAGTGACATTCATTCATGTGCCGTGGGCCAGCATAGAAATATGGATTTGTTTTAAATTCTTGTAGCAGAGGGATATTTGACAAGTAGTTATAAAGTTATTTCATTAATTTTTCTAAATGTTCTTCATGTTCTATTACCTTGGGAGAGCTTTAAGGAAAAGAAGGGACATATGAACGAGGAGCAAATAGACTCTGTTTTAGATAAGATAATCTTGCCACTAGTATACTGAATTTCTTGTATTACTGAATCTTAGATGGGGTTTTCAGACATTCACATTTAACTAATTGTCAGCCAAAGGGGTGCAGGTGTGAAGTATCAGAACTCTGTTGGTTTTTATAAAGGGTATTTTTTTTTCTTTTTTTTTTTTAAAGATTTATTTTTATTTATTTCTCTCCCCTTCCGCCCCCTTCTGCCCTGCCCCTGCTGCAGCCCCAGTTGTCTGTTTTCTGTGTTCATTCGCTGCACATTCTTTTGTCTGCTGTTGTTGTCAGTGGCACGGGATCTGTCTCTTTTTGTTGCGTCATCTTGCTGTGTCAGCTCTCGTGTATGTGGCGCCATTCCTGGGCAGACTGAACTTTCTTTCGCGCTGGGCGGCTCTCCTTACAGGGCGCACTGCTTGTGCGTGGGGCTCCCCTATGCAGGGGACACCCCTGTGTGGCATGGCACTCCTTGTACGCATCAGCACTGCACATGGGCCAGCTCCACATGGGTCAAGGAGGCCCAGGGTTTGAACCACGGACCTCCCATGTGGTAGATGGACGTGCTATCCATTGGGCCAAGTCCGCTTCCCTATAAAGGGTATTTTTAAAAAGTTTTTTTGGTCTTTATTTTTTTAATGTTACATTCAAAAGATATGAGGTCTCCATATACTCCCCACCCCCCTTACCCCACTCCTCCCCCCATAACAATCAACCTCTTCCATCATCATGAGACATTCATTGCATTTGGTGAATACATCTCTGAGCACCACTGCACCTCATGGTCAATGGTCCACATCATAGCCCACACTCTCCCACAGTCCACCCAGTGGGCCATGGGAGGACATACAATGTCCGGTAACTGTTGCTGCAGCACTACCCAGGACAACTCCAAGTCCCAAAAATGCCCCAAAATCACATCTCTTTCTCCCATTCCCTACCCCCAGCAGCCACCATGGCCACTTTCTCCACACCAATGCCACATTTTCTTTGATTATTCATCACGATAGTACATGAATAGAGTATTAGTAAGTCCACTCTAATCCATATTCTATTCCTCCATCCTGTGGACCTTAGAATGGTTGTGTCCACTCCACATCTATATCAAGAGGGGGCCTAGATTCCACATGGATGCTGGATGCAATTCTCCTGCTTTCAGTTGTAAGCACTCTCGACTCCCTGGTGTGGTGGTTGACTTTCTTCACCTCAATGTTAGCTGAGTGGGGTAAGTCCAATAAACCAGAGTGTAGGAGTTGCAAGTCTGTTGAGGCTCAGGGCCTGGCTATCACATGGTCAGTCCAGAGATTCAGGTCCCCTGGGTATACATTAAACCCCAGCAACAACTACAGTTCCGGTAAAAGTAACAGGAGAGACTTAGAACAAGTGACTTTTAACTCCCCAGACCCTAAAGACTAAGCATTACCAGTAGACACTGCCCTCTAGTGTGCTTGTTAAATTATTATTTTTAAAGTTTTAAACACCTTAAATCTTCTAATTCCTACCTATGAATGTATATTGCCTATGCTAATATGCCATAGAAAATCCTGTGTCTGGCACAGAGGTTGACATAGAGAAAGCAGGTGCTCGATTTCTGTTCATTGTTTGTTCAATAAATTCAGATCTTTCCTTGGTTTAATCTGGGTTAGGCCTTTGGAAGCATATCTTGATGAACCTTAGCAAATCCAGAAGTGGCTGTATGTTCTTTGAGGGAATCCAAAATAGTTTTTCATTCCTTTATTTCTATTAACATTCACTGGGTTTATATACAAGCTCAATAGTTGGCCTTCATATTCATAATTTCATTTAATCCTTGCAATAGTTCTTTGAGGTAAATACTAGTTGTATTTTTTCAGATAGGAAAACTGAGACTTAATAAGAGAAAAAGTGCCTTACTAATGGCAGCCACATTGACCACATTGTGAAGGCCAGTGGCACGCCTCGGCTCCTAGCTGGACAGGGTTGTGCCTTGCCAAATTGGATTTGGGCAGCTAAACCCTGCATATTCAGTTGTCCCCAAGCATCTTTCTTGAGGACATATAATTTAGACCCATTCTTCTTAGATTTGGGTCATTACAAGGTGTAGATAAGGAGTTCTTAGCAAGGGGTCCATGAGCTTGAATTGAAATTCAAAAAGACATTATTCTTGTGAGAATGTGTTGGTGCAGGTGTGATGTATTTATTAAATAAAATACAATATAGTGTGGCCTTAGTAAAGAGTCTGTTGTTTTTACCTGACCAGCAAAAGGGTCTGTGGAACAAAAAAGTTAGGAACCCCTGGTGTAGATTCTTGGATGTTCTCTTATACATTCATCTACTACATTGGGAAACAGAAATCAAGTACGCAAAATAAGTAAACATGTATCTTCCTTTCTTTCTTTTTTTAGTGCAGAAACCCGGGTTATTATTTAGTTATTTACTTTGATCAATCACATTGTATATACTTTTCTTGATAAGACCTCATTCGCAGACCTCATTTAAATCCTAATTTATTTTTAGACGTTCAAATGACAAGACAAATTTTCTATGTCATCAGATTAAAAAAGACTTCAGAAAAAATAAATTTATAAAGTAATACGTATTATATGATTTCATTATATATATATTATAGCATATACAGTATTAGGAAGATAGACAAAAATGATAAAGTGATAATATCTTTATAGCAATTATATGTACTTTTCAATTTTCACTTATATACCTTTTTCTATTTTACTTCTGAAATATGTAAGATACAAAATAAGAATCATTAAAAAATAAAAAGCAAGTCCATTTTTATAGACGGGTGAAGTACATATCCACTTTCATAGAAAGGCAAAGAGGTGTAAATAAATGTTTAGAGATTGTTTTCATTTCCTTGATTGTTTCAAGCAAATGCCACACAATGGGTTGGCTTAAACAAGGGGAATTTATTAGCTTACAGTTTTGAGGCTAAGAAAAATCCCAATCAAGGCTGTCATCAAGGTGATGCTTTTTTTTTTTTTTTTTTTTTAAAACAGGGACTGGTGTTCTGGGGCTCCCTGCCAGCGATCCTTGGTTCTGGGCTCCTTTGTCACATGACAATGCACATGGCAGCCTCTTCTGGCCTCTCCAGGTTCTATTGATTTAAACTTCTGGCTGCTCCCTCCGTGGCTTTCTCTCTCTCTGCTTATAAAGACTCCAGTAATGGAATTAAGACCTGTCTGATTGAGTTGGGCCACACCTCACCTGAAGTAGCCACATCAAAAGGTCCTACTTAGTACTGGTTCACACCCACAAGAATGGATTAAGTTTAAGAACATGTTTTTCTGGGGTACATAGCTACAAATCACCATAGGAATATAAACAGTAACCAAGTGTACCCTTTGTACAGATGATCTATGCTGTTAATTCACAAATGCAGATGTTAAAAAAAAACTCAGAATTTCCACAAAATGTTGCTTAAGTAAATATGCTATTTGGAATACATTTAGATAAGTTGCTAACGAGATAGCTTTTAGGTGGGTGACTCAGGTGTCTACATTTTGCTGTTTTGACAAGAGTTGCAACATAGCTTTAGTTTTTTGTTTTTTTTTTTGAAAATAATGGCAAATTTTATTGGCATAAATCACAGGAGTTGACATGGAAATTTTTTTTTTTTTTTTAAATAATGGCAAATTTTATTGGTACTGCTAGCTTTAGTTTTGTAGTCAATTTCTCTCCTGGGAATTATTGGGGTGGGGTGGTGAAAGAAAGAGCAGTGAATTTGGAGTTAGCAGACCTGCACTCATGTTGTCAGTTTCCAGCTGTGTCATTGCAAAAGGTATTTAAGCTCTAAGAGCTTTAGTCTCTTCATTAGTAAAATTGGGATACCACTTCTGTCATTTTCATGGTATTTGTCACATTAAACCAAATGAAATAATATCTGTAAATCTTCATGACACATAGAACTCCATGCAAATGTTAGCTATAATCATTCTGAAGATGATTATTATAATCAAGGTTATATAAATTATGTACACATAGAAATTGTTGCTCTGAAAATGTTAATTCTTGAGGTTATAGTCCTAATTATACCAGGGAATATCCCTTTGCATATTGTTAATTTCTGCTTGATCTTAATTAGTGTATACCAAGGGAGATACTTTGGATTTCTGGCAGACAGTAAAACCTGAGGTTCAGGAACACATCTGAGCAATGGCTGTCTAAAGAATATATAGTTTAGCAATGTTCCAACTTCCATTCAGTTAATATTCATCACACAATTCTATTTAGTTCTTATGGTATTCCAGGTCCTGTGGTTATAACAGCAAATAAAGGCAAGTTCCTGTCTTCATTGAGCATCCAATCTAATGGGGGGGATAGCCAATAATCCAATAGAAAATGTATATATAATAGGTCAGTAATGAATATATAATAGTGCAATACATGCAGTAAATGCAATGGAGAAAAATAAAGCAGAATAAGGGAGGGGAGCTGCAGGTAAGGTATCTAGGAAGCTGGCTCAGAGATGGAGATTAATGTGCAGGAGTTTTACTGGAAACCCTTAGGGTCAACACTCATCAGGGAAAGGGAGGAAGCAAGATTGAGGGGAGGGAGAAGTTGGGCTCTTGGGAAGGGGGTGTGACCTTGTTTAAGTGGATTTCTTCTACTGAGAGCAATTTTCAGAGAGGGCTGACAGAAGTGAGCTCTTAGCACTGTGTTCACTGTTGGGTAGGGATTTGGGAAGTGGGGAATTGCTTTTATTTTTTTAAATAAAGGGTGATCAGAAAAAGCCTCTTTCAAAACTTTTTGGAGGGTACACCTGAAGAACGTGGGGGAGAAACCAAGGAGAGATCTGGGGGAAGAGTGTTCCTGGTGAAGAGAATTTTGACCTTCGTTTTCAGATTTTCTCAGTGTATGTGCTATTCTCATTTATTGTGTTCCACTTATACTTATCATGATTAGTAATAACAACAAGAATATCATTTTCCACTATAAAATTGTAAACTTTCTTTTAAGATACTGATGCACGTGTCTTTTATAATTAATAACATTAATTAACAAGAATTAATATCAATCAGCTAATTAATTCACATTTTATTCAATCACACAATTATCTATTCTCTGTTGGCTATTGTGCAAGGTGGATGAAATGGTGAAGAGGTGAAAAGGCGAATCAGTCCCTGAATTCAAAACTGTTGAATTGGGGAAACTGACAAATGAAACAGGAAATTGACATTGTAAAGGGTGGTCAGGCATAGTTAAGTTCAGGGAACCAGTGCAGAAGGAAGTCACTACACTGAACTAAGGATGAAACTAAGTATTTCAATAGAAAGAGAAAGGTGGATTATTGAAGCAAAGTCAAAACGGAGACTTTTAAAATGGAGGCAGGGTGGCAGTGTACTTCACACAAAGCTAGACAAATAGTGAGATAAATGAATCTTCAAAGGAAAGTCAAATTGTGTAAAGAGGCCTGTTAAAGATGGGTTGAAGCCACGAGGTTGACAAAATTAAGTCTTATATGCAGAAAACGTGCATAAAAATTTGAATGGAAGTTGATTGGTCAAAAGTTGGAATGAATTTTTAACAAGTTAGGTGTTTTGAAAACAAACAGCATTGAATATATTGAATATTTTGTAAGATAAGATCTGTTAACTGCTCTATCAAATTTTATAGGTCCTAAGAGTGTTTGCAATCTTCCAGCCAATCTGTAATCATTTCACAAATATTTATTGAATAATATCTGTCCTCTACTCACTATTCTAAGCAAATAGAGGCAGCCACAGTAATCGCCCTCAGGAACTTACATCTTGGTATGTGTGGGAAAGTGGGCAGCATATAACAAAAAGATAAACCGAGGTGGTAGGACCTTGTGATATTATTCTTGTTCTTCCAAAATTGGCTATTAGGGACCACAGCTGAAAATAAGAGTGCCTGAACATACTTCCTCATGCTAAGGAGGAACACTGAGTTGTTGCTCACTGTTGGGATCACACCTCCTATCGGAGCTGTCTTAGATATCACAGAACCCGATCCTTATTGGCCCAGCCTTTACAAGGAGATGAATGAGGACTGGGGGCTCTTTTTCAGCAAGCTGGTGGGGAATGTACGATAAGGGGTTATTCCTGCTCCACCCCAGGGAGGAGGGGAGAAGGGCGCTTGCATTCCCTGAATCTGAGTAGGAAGTAAGAAAGGGAGGCTCTGGGAGAAAAGTATATAAAGTTTGGACCTCACTGCAAGAAGGTGGGGAGACTGATATTCTGTTTACTATTGGATAGCCATTCGGGTAGCAGATTTAGTAGTATGTTATTATGCCTACATGAATGGGGGAGGAGAATTGGGGCTGGAAACAGTGCTAAGAGAGAGGCAGTGGTGGAGCATCTGTACTCCATCCATTCGGCATGTAAGGATTCCAGAGTTTCCAAAGGATGAAATGAAAATATCTCAAGAGTTATTTTGCTGGTATCTCACCCAGTAGGACTGCCTGTGAAGCAAGGGAACTTGAGCTTCAAGAGTCTCCAGATAGTGACGAGACTTGAGCAAGAATGGAAGATCTGGAGTTGAATTCCCATGTCATGGCAGAGCCCTCTGAGATATACTTTATGCCTTTGTAAAATCCACTCTTTGGACTTCTGACTCTAAGAGCCCATTTGTGGTCAGTCTGTGTGAGCCAGATCAGCAGCTACCACCATTAGGTAGAGAACTACAATGTTGGCTAGACAAGTAAAAAGATGTCCTCTCTTTGCATTTTTCTCCCTATCTTCCCAGAGGTGCTAAAGCCTAGAAGAAAGAAGGCAGGCATAGAGCTTTGTAATTGATAGGATATTAGCATTTTGAAATTAGAATAAATTTTATAACAGAAAATGATGAGAAAACATAGTACCTCCTGGTTATGGGTTGAATTGCGCCCCCCAAAAGATGTGTGAAAGTCCTAATCCTCAGTAACTCATAATGTGACTTATTTGGAAATAGCGTCATTGCAGATGTTAAGCTACGATGAGGTCATCCTGGACCGGGGTGGGCTCCTAATTCGATATGGCTGGTATCTTTATAAGAAATAGGAGATTAGACAAACAGGAAAAAAGGTCATGTGAAGACAGAGGCAGAGATTGGAATGACGCATCAGTAAACTAAGGAATCTCAAGGACTGCTGACCAATGCTAGAAGCTAGAAGAGGCAAGGAAGGGTTCTTCCTTACAGGTTTCTGAGGGAGTGTGGCACTGCAGACGTCTTGATTTTGGACTTCTAGCCTCCAGAGAAGTGAAGCAATAGATTTCTGTTGTTTTAAGCCATCCAGTTTGTATTACTTTGCTAAGGCAGTACTAGAAAATTAAGACAGTCCCCAAGATGTCTCTGGAATCGAAAAGAAAGATTCTACATAGCATAAGTAAGCAAAAGATTTCCTGCTTTTTACCTTACTGAATTAAGACATGTCAATAACTGATAATACACATAAAGAGGATAGCCTTAGGAACTAAGTGCTCTAAAGAAAATAAAGTAATGAGAGAATATCATGGGGTCAGAAGAGGGAAAGCTGATTTACCTAGACTAAGCAGGAGAGACCTATTTCATGCAACCTAATTTTACTGAGCTTTCCTGTATACCAGTTAGTTTCTGGGCTTTGGGGATTTGGCAGTAAACAAAACAGAATAAAATAAAATAAAATCACCAGAAAGTCTTATTTGAAGATGTAAGACCAGAATGATACCGAGGATTCAACCTAGAGTAAACTATGAGGCAAAAAGGAGAAAATTTAGAATAAAGTCCCTGAGATTGGTGCATGCTTCATGTGTTTGAGTTTAGAAATAAGTGAGACTGAAGTCTATTTAATAGAAAACAAGGAAAAAGTTGGAGGGGGTGGGAGGAAGAGAGATTGGATGGGTCAGAGGGAGGGTCAGATCCTTAAAGAACATGCTAAGGAACAAAGTTTTACTCTACTGCAATGGGAAGCCCATTGGAGATTTTCAGCAAGAGAAGTACATAGTCTAATTTATGTTTCAGAAAAATTATTTTGTTTCCTGATGTAGGAAAATGAGACAAGAGTCAGAGAAACAAGCTGTGGGATCATTGCTGTATTCCAGGCAATCTCATCTATTCTTTTTTTTTTTTGGGAATAAGTGATACTGGTCACTTTTTAATGATCCCTTTTCTTTATTTCAAAATACCCAGGGACGGAGGTACTTTGATCTGAGGAAATTAAAATATCCAATGCTTTTGTGCTTTGGTAGGTCTAGAAGTAATTTAATTGACTTAGGTTAAGTAAGCATTACATTATACTGATTACTTTTGATTTAAAGATAATATATTTCAGCTGAGAATGGAAATTATTTTCACATGGTTGGAAAAAATCTAAGATCCTTACTCAACTTCACTTGAGAAAAGGTCTAAAAATTACCTCATTAGCTTTTCTCAGAGCACATCTTATTACAAATAACGTTAAGAGAGAAAAGCCTTGAGATGGGTCAAGGACAAACTTTGAGTAACTTAACTAGAGGCTAAAATAACATATTCTCCTCATATGCAGTGTACTTGTAGCATTTGGCAAAATCATTTTGAAGAGACCCAAACTGAGACAACAATCCTAGTTAATGAGCTCCATTGAGTGATGTTATCAACTGATAATGTGAACTCAGGTTGAACTCTAGCCATAAAACTTGGAACGAGGGAAGTTTGAGAAATTTTATATTCTTCATTGTAAAATGATTGACTGGAGCATGAGATCACTTCTAAGAATGACTTTAAGTGGCAGATAAGTTCAGAGTCAAGCTTTAAAAATGGGAACCTACTCAACACATGTTTATCATCTCTATGTTCTATTCCCAAACCCATATGTACGGAAAAAGTTTTTGGATGCTCACTGCAGGATTGAAATTCTTGTCTCTAATTTGAACTGACAGTCACAGCTCTGTGTAAGCCACAGTTAAACATTTGGTGGAACTTGTGAGACATGCAACAGAGTCAAAGAACTCAGATTTGGATGACCATTTTTGTTGATTATAAGTAAGACCCCTCTATATCAATGCAGTCTATCTGTTAGGAAAATGTATTTAAGCAGTAGTTGTATTGTCATGTTTTGTTGTTGTTGTTGTTGTTTTTATAGATTTTTGTGTGTTTGTTTGTTTTTAGGAGATACTGGGGATTAAAACCAGGACTTCGTACGTGGGAAGCAGGTGCTCAACCACTGAGCTAGATCTGCTTCCCAATGAGAGTTGCTTTTTGTTTATTTGTTTGTTTTTATGTTTTTAGGAGGTACCAGGGATTGAACCCAGGACTCTGTACATGGGAAGCAGGCACTCAACCACATGAGCTGCATTTGCTCCCTGTCATGATTTTTTTAACTTTAAAAATTAATGACTTTTATTGTAGTTTTTTTTCTTAAGATTGAATAATGCGTATTACAGAAAATTTAGAAGTTAGAAAAATTGAAAAGAAAAAGAAGTAGCTATAATCCCATCACTAAAATTAAGCTCTGCATGTGTTTTAGCATATTAAACACACACGCACCCTCAATGAGCTCTTGCAGAAACTGGTTTGCAATCTTTTAAATATACAACAAACATTTTTCCTTATCACTAAGTCTAGTAGGTTGCATCATGATGTGATTGTAAGTTAATGTCCAGAGGCTTCTGAAATACCCTACAATTTATACATTTGAAGCAGTTACATATGTACAAATGCTTCTGCAGAGCAACATTGGTTTGTGACAGTCTTTCTCATGTTTCTTGAGGGAAGGCATGAGGCATATAGACAGTGCCCTATTGCCCTGCCCTTAGGATGGGTGAGGGGGACCCCCAGAACCTCCTCTCTCCACACTGCCAGGTCAAGCAGTCATGTCTGCTCCGTGTGAGGGGAGGAGACCTGGGCATTGTCACACTCCATCCTTTGGTTTTGACCCCAATTCATGTGGATGTGGGCTTCCAGTAGTTCCCCGAGAGATTTCTGATGCAGCCTCCCCAGCAGGGTCTGCTATGCCCTTACAGCAGCAGCTCCTCGAATCAAGCTAATTTGTAAGTCACGCCCATCTCTGTATGCTCTACCCTTCAGGTCGGTCATTTTGTTTACTCTTGAGGTAAAACTACAATGTGAATTATTATGAGGTCAATTGATGCTAACGGAAGCCTATCAGAACCTTGGTTTAGAGACAGAGATTTAAATAAAATTAATTCGCTGTCCTCAAGGAGCTCACTGTCCTCAAGCAGCTCAAAGAATAATAAAATTGCTTTTTTGTTTGTTTTTAATCACAGTGCAGTTTCAGCAGCCAGGCCCCTGGGTACTTGACTAAATCTTAATTTTTCGAAAACATTCCTTTCCAATCTCTTTCACATGTTATTTCATTTGAGCCAGGACAGCCACCTAGTGAGAGTCCAGGCTGAAGTCCTTATTCCCTTTCTCTGTTTCCTCTGATGTGGGCTTTGTTCAGTTGCTCATTCCTTCTACATGAAGGTTACATAACATATCCGGCCCACACAGCGAGTAAGAGACAGAACTTGGATTCCAACCCATGTGTCTTAGCCTTAAAAACCTTGTTTTTAACCACTATGCAATTCTGCAACGATTCTCTGTTCCAGGCTCTCCCCTCTGTTCATGTCACACCCAAGAAACCAGCACCCACAAAAGGCAGTCTTGGTTTTCTTAGGTAGCTCATTCATTTTGGGAAGGCAGTCCCCATGACACACTATTCACATATATTTCTCCTTTCTTTCTTTCTTTTTTTTTTTTTAATATATATTCCTCTTTTCTATGTCATCAGTCCACATTTTAATTTTTTTTTAGTTTTCCAAACCTTAATAGAAAATATTCATCTGCTAATAGTTTCCTGTCTGTTCGCTATAGGTTGTTTTATCCTTTACTGTTATTAGATGAAGTCTTAGAGTAGAGAACAAATACACACATGATCATTGTGCCATTTTTTTTTTTTTTTTAAAGATTTATTTTTATTTATTTAATTCCCCTCCCCTCCCCCGGTTGTCTGTTTTCTGTGTCTTTTTGCTGCGTCTTGTTTCTTTGTCCGCTTCTGTTGTCGTCAGCGGCACGGGAAGTGTGGGCAGCGCCATTCCTCGGCAGGCTGCTCCCTCCTTCGCACTGGGCGGCTCTCCTTATGGGTGCACTCCTTGCGCGTGGGGCTCCCCTAGAGCGGGGGACACCCCTGTGTGGCACGGCACTCCTTGCGTGCATCAGCACTGTGCATGGGCCAGCTCCACACGGGTCAAGGAGGCCCAGGGCTTGAACCGCGGGCCTCCCATGTGGTAGATGGACGCCCTAACCACTGGGCCAAAGTCCATTTTCCCCATTGTGCCATTTTGATCAGAGGCTGTTTTTACTTTAGACCTATAGAAATACTGTTTTCATTAGGGTTCATCAAGGGTACCTCATGAACTTGACCCACTCTGCTTTCTGTCCTTGACTTCAGCTTTTTAGCTCAAAATGTTTTAACTAAAACATTTTAATTTGCTGTTTCTTATGTAGGCCTCATATTTTCCTGACTCTCGGTCTTTACATCTCATTTCTAACCATTTGAGTCTTTCTTTAAAAAAGAGATACTTAGATTACATGATTACATAAAATGTTACATAAAAAAAATAAGAGATTCCCATATGCCCCATTCCCCACAACTCCCACTTCTCCCCACATTAACAACTTCTTTTGTTAGTGTGGTACATTCATTGCAATTGATGACCATGTTTTGGAGCATTGCCACTAAGCATGGATTATAGTTTACATTGTAGTTTACACTCTCTCAGTTTCAGTCTTTCTGGAAACTTGCAGCTGAGGATGGCCTTTCTCTTCCTCATCTCAACTCCTAGAGCATGTAGGTTACCTTGCTAGTGGCATGCATCAAATTTTCTCTTTTATTGTAATCACTTGCATTCATGTTCTCATTTCCATATGGCACAGAAGACTCTTATGAATAGTTTGAAAAGTCTATTCTAGTGGCCAGAATATGGGCTTTGAAATCAAGTACAGCTGTGTTCAAATGGTAATTAAAAGACAAAGAAAAATTTTAATTTACAAATTCTCCATAGTTGTAGAAAAAGCACTTGAGAGAGTACAATAATATCTTAAGATGAGAAAAAAAATCCCTTAGCAACTACAAAATAAATTTCTAAAAATAGTAAAGATTATAGTGATGTGGGCTATGGGTAGGAGGCTCTTTGTCTCTTCAGAGATAACCTAAGCTGTCTGACTTGTGGGTGTGAAACGGTAAGAAGCTGCAGTCCTGCCCTTGGTGACCATGGCAACGACTCCAGTCCCAGGAAACAGTTTAACAATGCGAAAGTCTATAAACTTTAAGTATTCAGGGGAAATGCAAACCAAATATGCTAAAAGCTTATCTAGAATGTATGAAGTCCATACTAAAAGCTTACCTAAGATATGGAAGATATATATGCTAATTCAAGCCTGTTGCGAACTGAAACAAAGGGACCATTTGGCCTTTCCTCTCTGTATAAAAGGGATTCGAAAATCTTGTTCGGGACTCGGGATTGAAACAGAAAGCTCCCGAGTCCGGCCGGCTGTCAATAAACCATTTTTCCTTCTCAAAATCATTCCTGAGTCCTGGCCTCTCTATACGTAAATAATTGAACCTCTCTCAAATTCTACAACATTTATGGGGGCTTGTCCAGGATTGCAAATGAAGGCCAGAGATGGTAGCATTTTGCTGCCCCTTCCAATTCCCCAAGGAAGCCGGGAGGACTCGGGTGAATCCCAAATCTGGGCGCCCCGGGATTAAATTTAATCCAGAAAAGATGTGGGCTCCACTGGATTCTTCCTGATGAAAATTGAGGGCAATGGAAGGTCTGAAGAGAAAGATTCTGGGAACGAAAAAGAACTCCAAACATGGAAGAAGGTAAGACTTCCTGGGTGAGCACAGTCTGGAAAGCCCTAGCTTTAATTGCTAGGAGGGGGAGGCTGATCTCCTCCTGAGAGAATCCTAGTAGCCCCAGAAAATTGGGGGGAAGCCGTTCTCTCTAGGTCTGGAAAAAGGAGAAAAACCAGGAAAAAGCCCTGGTGTTTTGGGTTTGTGTAACTGCATGTTAGAATCTGGTACTGGTCTCACATCCACTGAAGGAGTGGAGGCTTGATTTTAATAAGAAGGGCTGTTTATAGGTTCAAGTCCTAATGTCCTGGAGAAAAACTGGGAAAAAGCCCTGGTGTTTTGGGTTTGTCTAACTGCATGTTAGAATCTGGTACTGATCTCATATCCACTGAAGGAGTGGAGGCTTGATTATAATAGGAAGGGCTGTTTATAAGTTTGAGTCCTAACGTTCTGGAAATTGGTCTGGATTTAAAAAAGAAAAACTTGGTTACAGGAAAATGGATGGGCTTTCCTAGTGAAGCTTGGTCTGGGTATAAAGTTAAACAGTGAAAAAGGTCTAGCTGAAATCTTTTGTTATGGTGCTAAATTGTGAATGAATTCGCTTTATACCAAATGTTAAGTGTTCTAAGGTTTGTGATGACTGTGGGGGCAGCCATGCTGAAAACATATATATAGAACTTGTGGGTCAGATTAGTGACCTTTGTGCTTCTGTCTGTGTCAGCTCAATGCTAGTGTTGGAGTTGTGTTGTTATGTAAAGTAGAATTCAGTTGAGCTGGAACCCTCCCTTGCCATTGGCAATGGGGTGAAATAATTGTGGGGCAAAACTGAGGAGTCTGGATGTTTGCAGAGTCTAGATGTTTGTGCATGCTCTGCTGTCTTGTCACTGGTCTGCCCCTTTGCCGGGGCTTGGGGGCCATCTGTGTCCGTGCCATGCTCCCAAGTTTGTTGGGGCTGCCCCAGTCAGGGTGGCTGGGTTCCCGGGAGAGTTGCCGAATTTGAGTAGGTTCTGTCTGCCCATTTTGGCAGAAAGCTGGAAAGGGGGGAGTGGCTTGCCCCTTTCCAGCTGCATTTCTATTTGATTGTTGTGTACCCGACTGCCTGGAAGGGGGAAAAGTGAAGGGGGTGAAAAGCAGAATCAAAATAAATGCAGTAAAAATCCCTCCATAGAGTGCCAAGGCCAAAATCTCTCTCTCAGTAAGACTGTAGAAATACTTTGGAATGTTTTAAAACTGTAAAACCGTCTGAAGAAAAGAGGCTATGGCTTGAAACAATAGACCGCTAATCACTTGATAGCCTTTTCAATGATCTGGCTGGGAACTTCAGGGTTGTGAAACAACAGAGGACTAAAAAAAAAAAAAAAAAGGGAATGAAATGCCACTTTAAAATCTGTTTGGCTTTTGTCAGTTGCTGACGCCTAAAAATTCATGGTAAAAAGGTAGTTTAAAATGAATCTTCAAATGCCAATACTCTCTTGCTGGTGAATTAAATGCATAACTTGCAGATGACAATTTGTTCCATTACTAAGAAAAGGCAGGACTTCGAAGACTTGTTATTAATAAAATTCTTGTAGTTTAATTAATAAAGGTATCCCATTCACCTTAAGGTTAAAAAAATTAATAAAAACTGTAACTAAATGTTAAGATCATTTATAAATGCATTTATATTTTAAAACGGCGGAAAGATAATAACTGAAATTACAGTTGGGTGAATTTAGCCTGAAACTATTATTTAAGTGTAAATTCTAAACTAACCTTACTTTTGTTTATGGTTACTTCAAGCCTAGACTCACCCCTTGCCATTGCCTATGGTCATTTCATAACAGCTCCTGTCCTACTAGTATTAGTAACCCTGCTTTCTCTCATGAATCCAAATAGAAACGAAATTGCTGCCAGGTGGAATTCTTAACCCTTGGGTTTAAATGACCACTCGAGTTTTATTATCTCCAAAAACTAGAAAGGAAAAAAGAAAAGGGGGGTGGGGGAGAGTTCTCCT
The DNA here is from genome assembly GCF_030445035.2 of Dasypus novemcinctus. Classification (NCBI taxonomy): domain Eukaryota; kingdom Metazoa; phylum Chordata; class Mammalia; order Cingulata; family Dasypodidae; genus Dasypus; species Dasypus novemcinctus. Next base: position 49,916,995 of record NC_080673.1, on the reverse strand, counting down.
GCCTTGACGGCCAGTGTTCCTAACATTGGCAATTCATGAGAGAAACCAGTCTGTCTCTCTGAGGCTTCAAATAGCCTCAGTAAATATACATAAAATTAATATGGTTGCTTATCCAAAATTCTGCTAAATTCAAAGTAAAATATAAAGTTCTGAAACAACAAAATGGTGCTAAAGAATTGAGAACATTTTGGTTGCAATCCATTAATTAAGAAGGAAAATTCTTGTGTAAAACTGCATGGTCATAGTGTAAAACTGCACAGTCATAGTGCAAATTAAGAAAAGTTTCAGGAATCTTTGAAATGTTTTGCAGTCACACTTATTTTGTAAAAAATAGAAGTTTTAAGTAACTAAAGTTATGTTTTTGTGTCAAACTATTCATGTCTGCCTATTTGCTCAAATTGTTGAAGTTAAATATGCATTTATATAAGTAATATATATTTCTGAACCCCAAATTAAGCTAAACAGTATATAAAATAATGCAAATTATAAGTAACATCAATGAGTTGTGTTTCTAACTCTATTTGTGTCTACCGTTTGCTCGGTATATATCTTCATATATCAGGATGATAGTATCAAATTAACAAGTGAGAATTCTTAAAAAAAAAAACTATTCAAATTGTTAAAAATTAAATATACAGTTATATATGTGAGTAAATATTCTAGGAGCCCAAATTAGACTAAGCAGGATGAAAAAGTCATATTATAGTCAGATTATAGAAACTGGGAAAGGACCTCCTCTTTGCAAAGATCTTTTTTTTTTTTTTGTATTTTTTTTTATTGACTTTGTAATAATATTACATTAAAAATATATATATATGAGGTCCCATTGAACCCTACCACCCCCACCCCACCTCTCCCCCCCCAGCAACACTCCCTCCCATCATCATGACACATCCATTGCATTTGGCAAGTACATCTCTGGGCACCCCCGCACCCCATGGTCAACGGTCCACACCATGGCCCACACTCTCCCCCATTCCATCCAGTGGGCCCTGTGAGGATTTACAATGTCCGGTGATTGCCCCTGAAGCACCATCCAGGGCAGCTCTATGTCCCAAAGATGCCTCCACCTCTCATCTCTTCCTGCCTTTCCCCATACCCATCAGCCATCATGTCCACTTTTCCCAATCCAATGCCACCTTTTCTTTGTGGACATTGGATTGGTTGTGTCCATTGCACCTCTATGTCAAGAGGAGGCTCAGATTCCACATGGATGCTGGATGCAATCCTCCCACTTTCAGTTGTAATCACTCTAGATGTGGCAGATTAAACCTATCTACTAAGCTAAAGAATTAAGAATCAGGATGCTCTGTAATTTCCCAGTTTAAACCTTTTGTCAGCCATAAAATGTAGAAAAACAAAGATTAGTTTAGTTTTCACATAAAAGAAGAAAATATTGATTAATGTAACCTGGCAGCCTACTACCTCAGTCTCCCTCTCCCGGGTTAAACAGCTACAAAGGAAACCAACTTAAGCCAGTCCTATAGGCAATAAAAAGATGCCCAAGAAAGAGCTAAGGCAATACCAATTCAGCACTAAATTCCATTCCTTATTTGACAAAGGGGAGCAGGTGAAAACTAAAATGGTTGGAATGTGATAGAAGAAGCGGTTAAATCACAAACTTTTGTGCAGGAAAGTTAGATCTTCTCAAGATAGGCTGTAACTTCTGAAGTATCCAATCTATGGAGAAACAGAGGAAGAGCTTGCGTGCTAGGCTTAGGGGTATAAATTGTGTCATTTTCCTTTGTTCGGGGCGCCAGCCATATTTTCTGGTTGTGTGCCCCTTCTTGCAAGATTGAAAATAAATTCTTTTCTTCTCCACAATCGGGTGAGCCTTATTTTCTTCCAGAAGATTTCTTTCTAACAAAAATAAAGGTAATTAGTGGTTGTGTTGACAAATTTCAGTAAGTAAAGAAAAGTCCATAAAAACTATGGAAAGATCTTTCCTGGATTATGATTAAACAAATTAAGTAATTGTGTCATGTGTTTTAAAACCTGGTAGTCAGTATGCTTTTAAAAATTATTCATTTTCATAACTTAAACAAAGAAAAGAAGTGTTTAGCTTCCTGTAAGGAAAAAAGAGAACGTTCCTTGCATAAACCATACTGGTTTCAATTTCATTTAACTTGAGTGTAATCTCCCATAGTTGATTTATAAACTAATTTAATGTTATATGCACAAAATCTTTAGAGTAATGGAAATTGTAAGTTCACATTGGTGAAATTAGGCTAAAGAAAAAAGATTGTAGATATGCTATCTTAAATAATGGAGTAAATTTCTTTGGTTGGTAATTGTAATTTAATACGTTTATTTAAAACATAAGGTGGCTAGTCAATGTGGTTATAGTCAATTATAAAAAGTTTGTAAAACATCTTCCAAACTGAAAACACTTAAATAATTCTAGTTCTAGAAGTCATTGTTAACTAAAAACTTGGATTGGTATTGGTTGCAAAAAATAACTTCGTGGTAATAAAACCTGTCTGAAGGCCACCACAAGGTGCATATGTAAGTAAATGGTAATAAAAAGTTATCTTGATTCTATTGGGAATCTTCTGTTTTCATTTTAACAATGAAAAATAATTTTTTCCCCTCTATTACTAAAGTAAAGTACCTACTGTTATCTTCATGGTAAAATTGTGTAAGTAAACAGTCATTTGATATATGTGTTGCATTAAATTGTTTAAAATATATATAAAAACAAGAAATAAACTTTAACATTGCCAAACTCTTTTGTGCATTCAAACCAGGCCTTGAATACATTGCAGGTTGCCTCTCCATGTGAGTTATTGCCTAAGCTGGTCACCGACCCCTCAATTAAAAATATTTGCTATATCAGCCTCTGGTTCTGCTCCTGAAGTCGATGGAAACTACATTGCAGTTTCAAGCTCCTGCAGCAGCCAGTGATGACTCGGTACAGCCAAATGTACAATGGATATCACCTCCAGACTGGCACTGTTCCATAGTGCCAGAGAGCACTATGCACCAGGCTAGTAGAATACTGGAAAATCTCTCTAGGATCAAGGATGCTGTGACTTGCTCACTGCGTGAAGAACATGCTAAGTGGAGCCATGATACTAGGATACTGTAAGTAAAACTTAAACACAATTGGCATTATGGCCTGCTCTCAGGGAGAGATAACATGTGAAGTATTACAAACCTGAAACTTAAAACTATTAATTGCAACTCTAAATCCTTTGCATTAAATAATACATTAATTAATATTAAGTGTTGTACTCTTATCCTATACTAAATATATGCCTAATAATTATAACATTATTTTTTCTATTTTGGATCAAGTGCAGAAGTATATTAGACATGTTAAATTCCTAGTAAATTCATTTACTAAACAGTTAATAAACATGTCTATAGAATAAGGTGGCAGTCTCAGCCAGGCTCAGTCAACTTACTATATTCTATTGTACTCTACTGTGTAGCAAAAATGAGACTTGCTTGCTAATAATGAGTCACCTATTGAACAAGTCAAAATTACTAGAAATTGTACAATTAAAACCAAAATGTAAAAAAAACCTTTATTCTGTAGTTCTGATCACTCCCACAGCTAAAAACTAAGAAAATTTCCAACTTGGTGTACTAATCCTGAATGAAACCAATTGCCCAAGGGGTGTAAGTTCACCAGGAGCATCTGACAGAGCACATGAGTGCCAACCATTAAACAGCTTGAAATGTGTCTTCAAACAAAGCTAAGTATCTATTGCAATTTCTCTCTAAAGATAAATAACTTAGAAAAAGTATATATATACTGTTCCCACCAGCTTTTAAAAAGGAGTGCCATCATTATAAGCACCTAACCTTGTCTACGTCTGTAATCCAATGTCCTCTTTTAAAAACGGGTATTCCAAATTTTTAGTTGTTTGTTTCTTTCAGAGTGAACATCTTATTAACCATATGAAAACTTCATCCAACTTCATACAGAATGCCAGATCCATCTTCCTCCAGTTAAAATAAAATAAGAGTTTTATACCTTGTTAGGCAATGACTACAGCCCATGGCCAGCAGGAAGCAGTTACAGAAAAGAAATCATCTCCCTTCAGCACTCCTTTTAGATTAAAGGTGTAAACTCTTTAAGGGTAAAATAAAATTAATAGATGGATCTGGACCTGACTGGAAATCCACATGAGCGTCGGTGGCCCCAGGATGACTGCAGGGGGCCCCCATCCCAGGATTCTGCTGTCCAGAATGGAAACTTCTAAAAACAGTCCTGGATGCTACACTGAAGATTGATAAATAATCAGTCAAAACAACAAACAGCCATCCACCTCATAGCTCCAACAATAATTATGCCAAAGCTTAGCAAGTTAAACTTTGGCAAAGGGGCGAAATGATATGGGCTATGGGTGGGAGGCTCTTTGTCTCTTCAGAGATAACCTAAGCTGTCTGACTTGTGGGTGTGAGATGGTAAGAGGCTGCAGTCCTGCCCTTGATGACCATGGCAACGACTCCAGTCCCAGGAAACAGTTTAACAATGCAAGGTCTATAAACTAAGTATTCAGGAGAAATGCAAACCAAATATGCTAAAAGCTTATCTAGAATGTATGAAGTACATGCTAAAAGCTTACCTAAGATGTGGAAGATATATATGCTGATTCAAGCCTATTGAGAACTGAAACAAAGGGACCATTTAACCTTTCCTTTCTGTATGAAAGAAACTCCAAAGTCTTGTTCAGGGCTTGGGATTGAAAGAGAAAGCTCCCGAGTCCAGCTGGCCATCAATAAACCATTTTTCCTTCTCAAAATCATTCTGGAGTCCTGGCCTCTCTATACGCAAATAATTGAATCTCTCTCAAATTCTACAACAATTATACACTTTAGATCTAATAGCTAGAAACAGCATCTATGTATAGTGGGGAAAGTATAGAGAGATTGAGAGGTGAGGAATTTTCTTGTTTGTTTTTTATTATTATTATTGAAATAATGAAAATGCTCTAATAATGATTGAAGTGTTGAATGCCAGCTATGTGATTATAGCAAATACCACTGATCATATACTTTGGATGAATTGTATGTTTTATTAATGTGTATCAATAAAAATGATTTGTTTGGTTTTTTTAAAAGTCAATAGAATCAATGATTTTAAAAAGAGAGGCTATGCATCTGTTAGTGAAAAGTGTATAATATCCTGAAAATTTTGTGTCTTCTTATTTTGAAAAACCTTTTTTTCAGGTAAATTGCATACATTGTAGCTGACACTTAAGATTAACACAATATTCAACTTGTATTTTGGTTCCATTATTAGCTAGGCACAAGTGGCAAGGACTTTTTAATGGAACACACATGCTTCCCAATTGATTCTTTAAAAGTAGAAAGAGGGTAAAGGGCTCTTTCAAATTACAAAAACCCACAGGATATCATTGTGCTGGATATGAAAAAAATATGATGAAAATCAGTAGATTATTCCCTTTTAAAACTGAGGTAAAATTTTTGTCTATCTCCATAACCAAACTGCTTTTTCAATTTAATTTCAAGTAAGATTTTTAAAAACTAATAAGGTAAATGTTAAAAAACAAACATTTCTTTTTGTACATCTACTCAATGGAAGAGAATATTATAATGCTCAAGTGACAAGATAAGGAATATTGATAGTTCTATTTTGTACAACAAAAAATGAGACAGCAAAAGAAACCTAGGAATTGCCTTTACAGGCTAAATATTTGCACAGGATGTCTAAACTCAATTAGCAATAGAATTCTACACTGTCTTACTAATAGCAATTAAGGAAGAATTTGTCTTGGTGATGATAATCAGAGCTGCCATTTTTTGAACACATCCTTCGTGCTGGCCATTCCATGTACCTCATTTCACATAAATCTCATTATATTTCTGCAAGGTAGTTATTGCTATTTTCATATTAGAAATAAGGAAACTGAAGTTTGAGAATAAATAGCAAGTGTTCAAACTCCAGTTCCAAAATTCTTTTTCCATATCATGTCAGACTAAACTTCTATGATGTCACCTTGTATGCCGTCATTTGAAATTTTTGAAAAGTTTCATGAAATAAGCAAATCATCATAAGCCTCTGAGGAGTTACAAAAATGAATTAAAATCCCTGCTTTCAACAAATCACGAATAAGGAGAGGATGGATATCAGATCATAATAAGTGCTACAAAAATATATAAAAGAACTGTTAGAACAGAGGAGGACATGTTTAAATCTAGAAGTTGAAAGTGGTTTAGCAGTTACTAGTGCACATATCTCAGCTTAAAAGAGCAGACAGCATAGACATGTTAGCATTGTGTTGACACAAAGAGAGGTCTAGTTTGGATGTTGGGTAGAAATTTGTTTTTATTTTCACTTGGAAGATATTTAGCTTAGTTTTTATTTCACTTGGAAGATAGGAGTTTATTGTGAGAAGTTTGATACATTTGATGGGACCATTGCTTAGAATGAATGGGTATTGCTTTTCCTCAAACACTGTATATTAATATTCCTAAAATACTCCCTTTTAACCTTTCACTCTTCAACTCTCCAAAGTGGTTATTAAAGGACCTTCGTAACTCAATGTTAACTTATCTTTTCAATCTTACCTTATTCTTTTCCTTGGTGTGAATTCTCTGCTAGTCTACTTAGCAGTCCTGGTGGGAAATTATCAACAGCAGTAGCAAAATTACAAACATCTGAGATGTGGTGTGAGACAGGACAGGCCTCTGAGCTGTTCTGTGCCAATAGGCGATCTGAGTTTAAGCAACATGTGACTTAAACTGAGTTCACCTATAGGAAAGCAGGCTCTATAGAATAGCACTTCAATATCTTATCTGACATTTAAATTTTTGCTCAAGACATAGACTGACCACTGTGAAGGGGGGAAAAGGATACTCATTGTTTAGAATTAGATGAACATATCCCATAATACTGTTGAAGATCAGAGAAAACAGAGATTAATACAGGGCTGCTTCAAAGGATGGTTTAGGTAGAGGCATTAATGATTTAAAAAGAAAGTTGAGGGGAGCAGGTGTAACTCAGTGGTTGCCTGCATGCTTCTTATGTACAAGGCCCCAGGGGGCCCCAGGTTCAATCCCTGGTGCCTCATTTAAAAGAAGGAAGGAAGGAGGGAAGGAGGAAATGAGGAAACAAGGGAATGAGGGAAGGTGAGTCCAATCTCAGTGACCCAGTGGAATTATTAAAAGGTTCTAAACTAGGGAGAAAGGTAAGAAACATTACAAAGGAAGAATGAACAGTTCATTTACTAATGAGGTACAAGGGAAAGAAGTATATCAATTCTCTATTAGAGATTTATGTATTATGTATTTATTTCTTTATAAGATTTTATTTTGAAATAGTGATAGATTCACAGGAAGGTACAAAGAAGTGTACAAGAGATTTTGTACATGCTTTACTTAGCTTTCCTCAATGGCAACATCTTGCTTAACTGTAGTGCAATATCAAAACCAGAAAATTAACATTGGTATACGGGAAGCAGACTTGGCCCAATGGATAGGGCGTCCGCCTACCATATGGGAGGTCCATGGTTCAAACCCTGGGCCTCCTTGACCCGTGTGGAGCTGGCCCATGTGCAGTGCTGATGCGCTCAAGGAGTGCCCTGCCATGCCATGCAGGGGTGTGCCCCAAGTAGGGGATCCCCACACGCAAGAAGTGCACCCCGTAAGGAGAACAGCTCAGTGCATAAGAAAGTGCAGCCTGCCCAGGAATGGCGCTGCACACACGGAGAGCTGATGCAGCAAGATGATGACGCAACAAAAAGAGACACGGATTCCCGGTGTGGACAGAAGCGGTCACAAAAAACAGGCAGCAAATGGACATAGAGAGCAGACAACCGGCGGGGGGGAGGGGTGGGGGTGGTAAGGGGAGATAACTTGTTAAATAAACCATTTAAATTGCATGTAAACACCCCCCCAAAAAAAAAACATTGGTATATAATTCACAGTACATGTTCAGATTTCACCAGTTATGCACACTTTGTGTGTGTGTGTGTGTGTGTGTGTACCTCTATGCAATTTTATCAGATATGTAGCTTCAAGCAACCACTATCACCATCAGGATATTTCACTGAACCATCAAAAGAGTCCCTTATGCTACTTCCCCTTTAAAATCACATGTCCCTTCCCATCCCTAACTTCTGGTAATCACTAATCTGTTCTCCATATCTATAATTATGTTATTTCACAAATGTTATGTAAATGGAATCATTGAGTATGTATCCATTTGAGGCTGGCTAAATAAATAGTAAATAATTTCATTGAGCATCATCCAAGTTGTTACGTGTATCAATATTTAATTCCTTTTTACTACTGAATAGTGTTCCATGGTCCATGTGACACAGTTTTTGTTTTTCTTTAACCATTCATCATATTGAAGAACATTTGGGTAGTTTCCAGTTTGGGGCTCTTACCAATAAAGCTGCTACGAGCTTTATTGTGTTCAAGTTTACTGAATGAAAATAAGTTTTCATTTCTCTAGGATGAATACCCAAATGTGCAATTGGTGAATCCCACCAGCAAGTTATTAGTGATTCAGTTTTCTACATCCTCCCCAGCATTTCATGTTATCACTATTTTAAAATTTTTATTTTAGCCATTCTGATGGATAATAGGGATATCTCATTGTGGTTTTAATTCACATTTCTTTAATGACTAATCATGTTGAATAACTTCTCATATGCTTATTTGGGAATTTTATATCCTCCTGTAGTGATATTTTGTCTGTTCATTTCTTTTGCCCATTTTTTAATTGGATTTTTTTATTGTCGAGTTCTGAGAGTTCTTTACATATTATAGGCCTTAGTTGTTCTTATCAGATATATGGTTTGCAAATATTTTCTTCCTACCTATTTATCTTTTTATCCTCTTAACAGGACATTTCGCAGGGCAAAAGTTTTTCATTTTGATAGGTCCAAATAACAAATTTTCCCTATGGATTATGCATTTGATTTCAAGTCTAGGCACTCCCTGCTCACTGCTAGATCCTGAATATTTCTTATGTATTTTTCTAAAAAGTTTTACAGTTTTACATTTTACATTGAAGCCCATGATCCATTTCAAACTAATTTTTGTCTAATTTTTTAGGTTTACTTTGAGGTTCACTTTTTTGCCCACGGATGTCCAATTGCTCCAGCACTGTTTATTGAAAACAACCCTCCATTGGGTTGGTTTTGCTCCTTTGCCAATAATTAACTGGGCATATTTGTGTGGATCTATTTCTGCATTCTCTCTTCTATTAAGGTTTTGAACTGTGTTTATTTGGAAACTATTGACAGGAAGAACAAGACAAGTTTCCCAGAGTCAGATTGGGGGAGCCGAATTTGGATTTGGACAGATTGACATTGATTTGTCTATGTTGCAAGTAAATATTTTGTAAAGCTGTGCTTTATTTTTCCAGGTGTATTTCTCCATGTGTATTACTCCAAATATTATGCCAAGGATATTATTATTTCCATTAAAAAAATGAGGTTACTGAAACTCAGAAGGCTTAAGTGAATTTGCTCAGAGTTACACAGCTAATGAGTTGCAGAGTTTGAAATTCAGCTGAAGTTACTAATTATAGTGGGCTTCCACCATGTCTCTGGTCTGGTGCCTTGAGTCAGCTTCATTCACACAGGAAGTTACACACACACACATGCATGTACACAGATGCACACGCACGCACACACACGCACAGCAGCCTAGAATTTCTGCTTCATGAGTGTAAGAGACAGGCAGTTTTCCAGTTAGGGCTGATTATTCAGCAAAGAGAATGTGAAGGAATTTCTATTTCACTTTTGATTGTATTTCTGCTTTGTTGCTTATAGGTTGTAAAGTGCCTGTGGATTTCTAGATTTGCAGGGAAATGGATAGGATTGGGGAATGAAGTCGGTGAAACTCTAGGTAATATGAGGGTGGCATGAAATAATTGAACTGTACAGGTGTATTAGTTAAATCATAGGCTAAGCCCCTACTCCAAGAAGACCTCAAAATACAGTGACTCAAATGAAATAGTAATTTATTTCTCTTTCAGGTAAAAGCCTAGAATAGGCAGGAAGAATCTGCTCTACAAGGTTTTTCAGTGACCCAGAGTGGCAGGATGGCTTTGCCATTTTAAATATAGCTTCCCTCTAAGGAGGATGCTCAGTTCACTGAAAAGTAGAAAGAGGAAATCTAGGGCCAGAGGCTTGTCTTTAAAGTGATGGCCTGGAAGTTGCATGCATTTTTTTGTTTGTGTTTCATTGGTGCCCCACCCAGGTACAGGGGAGTCTGGAAAATATACAGTCTAGCAGGGCAGCTCTACGCCCAGGTAAAACTTGAAGGTCAACAACTGAAAGGACAAAGAGGAATGGAAGTATGGGAAAAACTGAAATCCCAAATCTAGTTTTCTACTTTATACTGTTTACAATGCTTAGATAAAAGTTTGATAAGATTTTTGTTGCAGAGAAAGAAATTAAAATGCGACTTATGTTCACCTGGTGCCTGGAAGTAGTTTCCCACACTATAGTAAGGGTTGTACTGTCCATGTGGCGAAGGAATCTAAGTCAGCATGCTTAAATGTTACCCTAAAATCCAGCTGAGTAAAAACCAACACTGTGTCCTGGCTATAGTAAATATGGCCTGTGCATAAATTCAAACTCATTCTATATCCAAGCATGCCTAGTTCCCGGAAAGCCATTTAAGTCTATAGGCTTTATAGGCTTTGGATATTCAGGGAGGATGCAGACTAAATATGTAAATTCAAGCTTACCTGGAATGTGGGGGATAAGTGTTAATTCAAGACCTATCTGGTACTCAGATAAAACACTTAAAACTCTAAGAAAATCCTTTTGCATAAAAGCACCATTTGACTCTCCACTCCTACAGCCTCTGTATAAAAGGGACCCAAAGATCCTATTTGGGGCTCAGTTTCTATTAGGACAGAAGTCTGCCGAGGCCGGCTGGCTGTTAATACATCTTCCTTCTCAGATTCTTGCGTCCTGGCCTTCAATGCCACAATCACCCGACTTCTCTCTGCTACAACAATAGTACACAGATGGTAGAGATAAATAGAACCCAAGGACACTGGGATCCAGAATCAGTTTCTTTAGGATAAAGAAATACATCTCAAGAAGTTGGGTTTAGGAAGTTCTTATAGTTTGGAAATGAGTCTTTACATTAACGTGGTGCATTTTAGTATTTAAAGCTTCCAACTTTCCTCAGTGATCAGTTCTTATCTGGAATCCAAAGTATACTTCCTGCTCTTCCAGGTTATATATATATATAAAGCATGCTAAGGACTGAGCAATTTGATTCCTGGAAGGGCAGCAGCCACTGCTGGTGTCCTATAAAGGGCCTTTGCTTGCACCTACACAAGCAAATATCCAGGCTGAAGAATAACATTTTCAAATGAGCTTTACTTCCTCCCTGCCTCCCCAGTTCCCAGTTTTAAGGAACTCAACATGAACCACCCATGGGGTCTATGTTGGCTTCAGAGGTCAGAATTCTGTATTACAAATTTTTGCCAATCAAATTTTAAACAATAAGGAGCAAATACAAAAAGAAAAAAGCCAATAAAGGTCATTTCTTTCTTTTGACAAACACCAAATTTAAACGTGAAAACTACATAGATAGAAGTACAGTTGATATGCCTAAAAAATTTATGGAGGTTAAAGAAATTCACATTTTAATTAGATCCTAAATTCTTTACTCTTGTTGAAATGGCACAGTCACACTATTGTCTTTGATTTATAAATAATTTAGAGACAAGGTGAGTCACCTGTTCTTTCTTGGTTCAACATTTCATTTTTATTGAAAAAGAATTGCATTTAAAATTACCTTGGCACTTGGTCATTCATTTGAATAAATTAAACTAATAGTTATATATATTTTTAGTATACCTATAGAAATGTGGTATTGTTCTTATTTTCATTCTATATTTTAAATACTCAATTTAGTACTAAAGCACGCTGAACATAGAGGAAGGCTAAGATTTAGAGTTTTTAAGCTCATTAGAACAAGAATACCGAACATTTAAAATGCCAAGCCTAAATATATACCTAAAATTATTTACTTATTTATCATGCAACAATGGAAAGACACATGGATTTTTACAAATTTGGAAATAGCAGCTCACATGAAGGTGACTTCTCTGTATATATATTACTTTTCAAATTTCAAAATAAATGAATGGTGGCTGTATAGTAGCAAAGCCTTAGACTCTTACAACTGAAATTTCTTTTATATAATTAACACTGATTTCCAAAGTTTCATGAATAGGAAAAGAAACTGGGACCCAATAGATTAGGAAATTTAATTGAGAACACAGATTGACCTATTAAAATATGGTGTTTGTCAAAATATTAAAAGTTTGCTCTTTTGGTTGCATTCCCAGAGTTAAATTCCTTCTGTATACAATTGCTTTGACCACTTCTGTAAATAACTCTTCCAGTAGAACACATCACACCAGTTAGTGCTCTGAAGGAATTAATGGTCTACCATCAAATTATTTTGAATTTATTAGTACATATGTAACCTATTACTTTTTATGGGAAAAAGCTTTTGTATTGATTTATGCATTATGTGGTAAGTGTGTGTGCCATAATATATGTAGGGCATTTCTAAGCATAATCTTTATTTGTGTGCATAAAATATCATCAATTGTGTAATACCATATCTTGCTTTTCTGCAATGCAGGTAATTGTAGGACCCTGTACATGCAGACGGTAAATGTAGAGTCCTTGTAATTTGTTAAAAAAAAAAAAAAAAAAAACAGACTCCAAAGTTTTGAATGAGAGGAGAGCTTAGATTTCACCTAGGTTCTACAAGCCCTTCATTTGCCAGAGCATAATCACTAAATACAATAGAATAGAATAAATCAGTCTTAACAAAACATGGAGAGCGCAACTGAAGTCTGGATCAGATTGATTCCCCATTAATGAACTATAAAAAACTGCTAACACAAAAGAAAGTATGCAAGGAAATATCTGTGGTTCATCTTGAAACATTAATGAGCAGGGAAATTTTCCCATCATTGAATCACTGGAACCCATTCTGATGAAAATTTCCATCCTAAAATTGTACACCCAGGCAGGTGTACAACTTAGTGGAGTGTCCAATTTACATGTTTATTTATTTTTACTTCACTGCGAAGTCTTCTTGTTTTCTCTGAGTTCTTCCAAAATTTGGCTTGGTGAGCAGACTATCATTGATTACTTTACTGTAGAAGTGTAAGAAATGAAGATTAGTTTAGTTTTCACATAAAGGAAGAAAATATTGATTAATGTAACCTGGCAGCCTACTGCCTCACTTTCCTACTCCTGGATGAAGCAGGAACAAAGGACACCAGTTTAAGCCAGTCCTATAGGCAGTAAAAAGATGCCCAAGAAAGAGCTAAGTCAATACCAATTCAGCACTAAATTCCATTCCTTATTTGGCAAAGGGGAGCAGGTAAAAACTAAAATGGTTGGGATGTGATGGGAGAAGCGGTTAATCACAAACTTTGGTGTGGGAAAGTTAGATCTTCTCGGATAGACTATAACTTCTAGAGTATCCATTCTATGGAGAAACAGAGGAAGGGCTTGCATGCTAGGCTTAGGGGTATAAGTTGTGTCATTTTTCTTCGTTCGGGGCGCCGGCCACGTTTTCTGGTTGTGCGCCCCTTCTTGCAAGATTGAGAATAAATTCTTTTCTTCTCCACAATCAGGTGAGCCTTATTTTCTTCCAGAAGATTTCTTTCTAACAGAAGGATTATAGAGAACAAAACATCAAACAGCAAAATAAGACAGATATATATTTAAACACAACTGCAAATTGTATAAAATAAAATTTCAGGATTCTACATTCTTAACAGAAATGTCCTTGAGTATAATTATTACAAAATGAAAGCAGTCTCCTTTCAGATTAATTTTATTAGAGTTTGTGTAAAGAAAGGTGCAGAATTTCTCAGAAAATCTATTCTAAAAATCTTAAGTAAAGAAGAGGCATAATTACTCTGCTCCTAGTTTCTCCTGAGGTGAGAGACTAACTGGGAACCTGTTTAGGGGCCACAGAGGCCGAATGCAGTGGGAAGACAGTAAATAATGAGCGAGTTGAATTAAATATGCATGTTTGAAATTGAAGGCAAACCCCCCAGTCTGTGAGAACTCTTTTTTTTTTTTTTTTTTTTTTTAATTTTTTTTTTTATTGACTTTGTAATAATATTACATTAAAAATATATATGTGAGGTCCCATTCAACCCCACCCCCCCACCCCCCCTCTCCCCCCCCCCCAACAACACTCGTTCCCATCATCATGACACATCCATTGGATTTGGTAAGTACATCTTTGGGCACCTCTGCACCTCATATACATTGGTTCACATCATGGCCCATACTCTCCTCTATTCCATCATGTAGGCCCTGTGAGGATTTACAATGTCCGGTGATTACCTCTGAAGCACCATCCAGGGCAGCTCCATGTCCCGAAGACGCCTGTGAGAACTCTTTTGAAATAACTTTCTTTCTTGGACATAAGCAGGGAGAAACCCTTCCAGAATATGTTACTGCTAAATTCCTTTCTGATTTTAGTCTGGTGTGTCAAAGAAGGGCAGCAGGCAGGTTTCCCCATCAACTCCGATAGTTGGGAGGCTGGATTTATGTTACTCCCAAAGTGTACATGAAAGGATGGGAAGCACTTTTCCTCTTAGAGAAACAGAGCATTTCCACAGTTTTCTTCTATTTGAATATCACAGGGCACAGGACCTCCTAACAGTGTTCTTGTGAGAAATGTATCAGTGGAGTTGCATGTGGCCCCCAGAGTGGGCAGCTGACTCAGGTTTACTCATTCTCAAGCATAAGTCATGTGCAAGTTCAAGAAAGTCAAAGGAATTCATGTGTGAATTACAGTTTACCATCACTAGATCTTGCTTAGATGGCACAATCAGTCTAATCTCTTATTGCCATTGGCTTGTAAATTAGAACAGTATTCTATGAAAATGGGATAAATGCATTTTGAATAATCTTGTGTGTCTTCTCACATTTCCTGTGAGGGAGAATTAGGTTTTATAACCCCATCTCACTAACTTACTAAGACACAATAACTTCATTTGCACAAATATGAACCTACACTTTGAATCATCTGCCTTTCCCCTGCCTTTCTGTGAGACGTGAACAAGGAACCGAAGCAGTGTCCTGCTAATGCGGAAGTGGACAGGAATGCTTGGGCACGCTGTATTCTGTCTTCTTCCTTGTCTTTGTCCTACTGCCCAGAAAGAAGCCTGGTACTGCACAGACTTGGGTAACCTCCATCTGTCCTTCAAGGTTGTTCCCAGATGATTCTTCTCCCAAAGAATTTCCCAACTGCCCCTGTCTCTGTCAGGTGCCCATCACCTCTGCTGCCTCAAAACTTGTTCCCTGCAAGAATCACCTTCTATCTGTGTCTCCCACTAGACACCCAGCTTCTCAGGGACAGAGACTCACTTTAGTACATCTAATGTTGCATATGGTGTCCAGCTCAGAATAGACATTCAATAAATGTTTGTTGCACCTAACTGAACTAAACTTACAAGGCTATTGAGACATACTGTGGTGGATTAAATTGTCCCAAACTTTTGTGGCTTACTCCACAAAGAGGCTGCTTTTTTTTAAGATCCCGGGGATTAAACCCAGGACCTCATACATGGGAAGCAGGCACTCAACCATTCGAGCTACACCCATACCCTGCAGAGGAAATCCTAAACCCTAAATTGGACCCTGGAATAAATGAGTAGCAAAAAATAATAGGAATTTAGGTAACAAAAAAAAAAAAAAAAAAAAAAAATAGGCTTTGGTGGTAATGACTCCATTTTAAAAACTGCATCAAAACACTTTTTTGAAAAAAAGGTAAAATGTACATAAAATTAAATACTTCACAGCCACTTGTACCAGCTTCAAATTCTATAACAAGGCAACTTTAGCAAATGACATGAATTGGGTACATGACTAGAAAAATTTTACTGTTCGAGGTAAGATTTTATGAATCTTTTTAGCTGAGAATTATGTCAATGCCATTTACTATACATGCAATGCCCTCCTAGAACGAAGTAATAATGTAACAGTCACTGTTAATGCTCGAAGAACACACAGGATCCTGGCATGAGACAAGTACTGCATGTAGACTGGATTACTGATGGCAGATCTGTAGAAACCTATATTTTATCTTCCCAAAGTCTAAAAAACCTAGCAAGTGCTTTGAAGATGAAGTGTGCGCCATCCAGGGTTAAAACTGGAATCTGGAAGTTTATAGGATCTCAGTTCAATCATGATTTTTGATAATTAAGGGGAAAGTGTTCAATTTTGTAGAAGGCAAAATCAGATCCCTTTTGTTTGAGCATTAAAGACCATTCCACCAAGACTTGTTCTTTGTGGCTATCTCCCAAAACAGACATCACCTGGGTTTATGCCTCAGCTGAAGTTTAATAGCACCCATACATTCCATTAGTGAGGTTTTATCAGGGGCCATAATAAATGAAATAAATGAAATTGGCTAGTTATTTAAACAAAATTGGAGGGCACATACTAGAAACAGCAGCTACTACTCAGGTCTTATAATATGCTCTCATGCCTAATAGGTGGCTCTTAACATTATTAGATTTCATATTTTTTCCCCAAGAGCATATTAAAACCTGGATTTTCTAAAATGTGAAAATCTTACATTTCTTAAGCTTGGCCATAAATCTCCTTTTAAAAAAAAAAAACACTGCGTTCTGGACAAACTAAACTTACCTTAGTCTTCCACATGGGTATTTTACTCAGCACCTAGGTGTGGAATTGAAAGCAAGAGGTCAGCTGATTGACTGATTGCACAGAATCGGCCAGTTAGGGATGAGCCTGCAATATCAGTGATGGCTAGCAGGTGTGGGAATTACTATGGCTTAGAACTGTGCTAAATGCTTTGCCTGTTGTAGTTAATTTCATTCCCATTAAACTCTTGAGGATGATATCATCATTTTCTCTATTTCAAAAGAGTTTTTGTAGTCTGTTCCAGGTTACACAGTTAATATGTGTTGGATTTGAATCCAAGTCTGACTCCAAAGCCGACACTCTTAAATGTTACCTGCTGTATTGCCTCCTTCAACATAACATTACAGGTAGGAAAATAAGAACTTGGTTTCTCTTTTACTTACAGTACTTGTTTCACTTTTTAAAAAGACACTTCGTGCCTAAGGGAGAATATTACTATGCTACCAACAAATGCTCATATTAAAAAATATATATATATATTTTGAGTGCAGCACCAATGAAATGGAACATAAATAAATTCTAATTGGGTATTCATGCCTGTCCACCCCCGCCCACCAAATAAAACTCAGAAAGAAGTAACTCATTATTTATTTCCTTTCCAAAATTGCAAAGGGTAACAAGAATATTAGTACCAACCTGGATTTTCTATTTCAACGGAACTTACAGGAACATCTGTTTCATGTGAAGGTGGAGGTTGTACACTTTTCTATGAATAAAAACCAGAAAAATATGAATACCATAATTTTCTAAAGCTTAAGGCACCATAAAGGAAATGACAGATTAAAATGTTATTTTTCCTAAATATTTTTTAGTTGGTTGTAATTCACATTGTAAAGTTTTTTTGGAGGTGAGGAGAAATTGCTGTTTCACATTCAAATGTCAATTTAAGCTTGTATTTTTAAACAGCATTTGGTGCTTCATCAGGAGAATTATTGCTCGAAACACTGACTTCTAATATATTTCTCTACTGTGATGAATAACTAAAATGGAAAAAAGAGGGTAAGAGCTCTGTCATGTTGACCTTTACCAAATATATATATATATATAATTTTCTCTGAATTTTTCAAAATTAATATCTCTTGACTTTTTCAAGTTTTTGAACATTCAGCAAGAGAGAAGGCAACTCAGTTTTCCATATAACATAACACAAGGCGATGATTTCCACCCCCATATTTATACTTCAGACAAAAAGACTCATCTTACATTCTGGTCCTTTCAAATTCTTTCATATGAAAGTACAAACTCTCAATCACTTTACAAAGTATTATTTAAGGAAGACACATTTACATGAAGTAAGAACAATTAATTCTAGGTTTGGATGATTATAAATATAATCTAACAAAAGTTGTTAGAAAAGAAAAGAGGCAAAATTACCTAACATGGATTTACCATCATTTTTGTTATGTCCTTACCATTATATAGATCTTACCTCTCTAAATATAGTCTTTTTAAAGCAAGATTTAGGATTGAGGATGAATGAAAACCCATCTGTACCAAAGTTTTGTGACTAGATATGTATGATCTGGAATTATGACAGTGTCATAAACACATACACAAATGTTGTACCTTGAAAAACTTAACAGAAAGTTTTATTAAGGTTTGTATGCTTTGGAGAGATATGCTATGTGGATTTAAACAGAGTTTTAGTGGTGAAAACAATCATGGATGCTGAAAATTTATTGGTAAAGTTCAAAATATTTGTTTCAGGTAAAGCAAGACTGGAATAAAGCAAAAGTTTTAAATATATGCAAACATGCTATTTTAAATATTTTTATGCATAAATTAATAAAGAAATACTGGAAGTAGAAATTTGACTATTTTATCTCAGACTATATTAAATCAAGTTAGACAAAAGTTTTGCATGATCTTTCTTTGGAAAATGGGGTATAGTTTTATATTTGCGGTTCTCTTACGTTGAGTAAATGCCAAGAAAACCTCAGCGATTTCTCTGTGATCAGTGTGAAAAGATGGAGTTTTATGGAATTTTGTTTCTTGTTGAGTTTAATTGAAATCAGAGTAATAAACCCACATAAAACTGTCACCAATACTTGGAGAAAAATTTAAAACTGGCTTCTCACCTTTCTCAGTCTGCTAACACAGTAAGCAATGAGGAGGATAGTTCCAATGATAGCTGCCATCACCGCAAAAACAATGACTATTATCACTTGGGGAGAAAATGAAATAGAAAATTATGAAAGTGTAATAAATTACTATTGTCAGTTGAAGCAAAAAAACAAACAAACAAGTAAAATAAGGTAATGTCCCCTTGCCTTTTTATTAAAAAATATTAATATACTTTTATGTATACTTCATGATTTCAAAAATATTTTTTTTCACAGTAACCACGTAGAAAACTGGAACTTAGAGTGTTAAAGACTTTTGTCCAAGGTCACACAGCTAATTAGTGATAGACCCAAGACCTATATTTTGAAAACTGTGAGAGGAGCTAATGTCTTAATTATAAAATGATATTGGACAGATAGTAGAATCATAAGTTTGGAAGGAAACTAGAATAAGCATTAGTTTTACAAAGAAGGAAAAGAAGCCTAACGAGGTGTTAAGTTCCTTAGCTTAGGTTAGAAAACTTGTTAAAAGCCAGGTCATCTGTAGTGAGCTTCGGCTCTTTCCACTATATCTTAGTGCATATTCTATAGCATAGTAACTAAAACTGTTTTTCAAATTTTCACATGTGCGGAATGAAACAAAATTTAACTCAATTAAGTTAGAGGTATTTCTGCTTTTATTTAACGTGCCTTCAGTGCTTCCAATAAAGTAAATAGACCTGAAGTCTAGACACACAGGTAAAATGACATATTTGTTTGGTTAATTTATATTTAAGAGCCCTATTACTGAATTTAAAAATAAAATAAAATTAGCCTTTCTTCCCACTGGTATTGTTCAGCCTTCCTGCCTTCTTAGCTTTAATGTGTCAGAGAGTGATTTGTTTCTGCAATCCACTCTTTCTGTGTGAAGCATGGACACAGATCAAGTGGGAAGAGAGGCTTGGGAAGGCAGCCCACTAAATGCGGGCATCATTCAACTAAAGCCAGGTCTACAGAAGCACCTAAGGGGCCCAGTGAGTCACCAGTGAGAGCAGACTGCAAAGATAGTCCCAAGTTTGAGACAAAATGAATCAGGATTGAGGCATGAATGATCTGTATTTATTCTTGAAATGATACCAGTTAGTTAGATGATACAGAGTCCCTGCTTTCTTTACAGGAACAGGAAAATTCAGTTGCTTTTATGACCTCTTAAGAGACTTTCTCAAGTACCCGTGGTTGGTTGGAAGGCTAAAAAAAACCCAGGTAAAAGAAAATGATTACTGAATTAGGTATTGCTATTTTCCAAAGTGCTTAAGAAAATAAGAAAGAAATGCCTATTTTAATTTTAAAAAGAGCATATTTTATTTGCCTTTATAATTTTGTGCAACTAAAGCTAATAGCGTATGCTATTCTGTTTCTAAATCAGATGCTTCTTGTTTTTTTGACACTACTAATATGTAATTTAAAATGGAATTATTATCATTCCATGTAAAATATCAACTTACCAGGTTCTGAGAAAGGGTGCTCCATCTGTCTGAATCCTAAAGTGACAAAATTTTGAAAAAGTCAGAAAAAAAGGCATGTCTAAAAAAGCCTTTTTTGGAATTAGACTGTTTATTGGGTGTCTTTTTTTAAAACCATGTTTTAGGAGTTTTTGATCAAATTTCAAGAGTTAGCTAATAAAATTTATGAGGTAATATATTTCACTGACTCTTAATAATTCATCTACTTTCAAATACCTAACAAGATTTTATGGGTCAGAATTTAGCAAACCATCTTGTCAAGTAAGGGAATAGGAATGAGAAAGTAT
The DNA here is from genome assembly GCF_030445035.2 of Dasypus novemcinctus. Lineage (NCBI taxonomy): Eukaryota > Metazoa > Chordata > Mammalia > Cingulata > Dasypodidae > Dasypus > Dasypus novemcinctus. Next base: position 49,896,470 of record NC_080673.1, on the reverse strand, counting down.
TGGAAGGATCACTTATCTGCTTCCATTAGAAGCAGTGTACTAAAGAAAAAAATGTAAAATGGTGAGAAGAAAAGGGATACGTGGAGTCATCACACCATACAGATTCATCCAACCCAAAAAGGAGTTGGTATGAATTTTCCAGATTCATCTTACAGCCACTGCCTAATCCAGCTAAGTCCAAACCCTCAATGCATTTCATCTCATCTGAACTTTTGCCAACAGTCCTACTGGTTTTCCAGTCCAGTCCAGCGACCCTAATGTTCTACCAGCTTTCCCTTTATCAGTCTACATCTTACGTTTGTTTCTCTGCTGTCTTCATAAGCCATTACCATCGTGAAGCCCTCTTGCTATTAGAGTCTAACCAGTTTTTTGGAAACTAATTGTTATAAATATCACACTACATTGTATCACATAGTCAAGACTTGGTTATATTTTATGTCATTCTTGAGGAGTTATGCCTAAAGGTGATTAGAGTTTGTCTTTCTTTGTGGCAGTAGATACGGTTAGAGTATGGCTGTGGAGGAAAACTGACGGGAGCTTCAGTGATAAGTGTGGCTCTGATTAGTTGTGTGGCCTTGAACAAGCTACTTAATTCCACTGTGCATAATATGCTTTGGGCAAAATGAAGATGATAATGCCTATCTCTTTGGGATGTTGTGAGGATAAAATCAGATAGCACATGAAAAACATTATAGTACTCCACCATGGTAGCCATTATTTATTGTTTTGCATCATCCAGCACTGTGTGTATCTAGAGGTTGTCCTTACATGCATTCCAGCTTGACACCAACATGTTGGTTTCACATTGAAGTCACTCTGAAATTTAAATTGTATAGTTGGACCCAGAAGCCTTATAATTAGTTCCAAGTCTAATTGGTCTCTGACCTTAAAATCCATTTCTTCCATTTATCTCAGTAAATTTCCTCAATGTTTCTATTAATTTATGAATGTTAGCCATTTCAAGTCTTATTTCAGGTTTTGTTTTAAATCTGTAGTGTCCCCTTTCTAAGACTGGCTCCCTTTTTACTTTTAACCAGCACTTGTAAAGTTCCTTTCTTTTCCATAAAAAAAATAACAAGAAAGATAGTGAATGCTGCCTGATCCCACCCTTATCTTAGCACCCAGCTTGGCTTATGTTATTATTTAGTAGGCAGTTACCATATGTCATGCTCTGAGCTAAGCACTTTTGTAGACATATTCTTATGTAATCTTTAGAGAAAACTGTGAGGTAAATATTATTGGCCCCATTTTATTTTATTTTATTTTTTTAAAGATTTATTTTTTATTTATTTCTCTTCCCTTCTCCCCTGTTGTCTGCTCTCTCTGTCCATTGGCTGTGTGTTCTTCTGCGTCCGCTTGCATTATCTGGTGGGACTGGGAAACTGCATCTCTTTTTCGTTGCGTCATCTTGCTGTGTCAGCTCTCCATGTGTGTGGCTCCACTCCTGGGTGGGCTGTGCTTTTTTCATGCGGGACGGCTCTCCTTGCAGAGCACACCCCTTGCGCATGGGGCACCCCTACACAGGGCGCCCCTTTGTGGCACGGCACTCCTTGCGTGCCACAGCACTGCATGTGGGCCAGTTCACCACATGGGTCAGGAGGCCCTGGGTATAGAACCCTGGACCCTCCATATGGTAGATGGATGCTCTAATAGTTGAGCCATGTCCACTTCCCATATTGGCCCCATTTTAAAGCTAAGGGGACAAAGACCTTGCAGGGAAATTCTCCCAGAGTGAGCAGCTCTGGAAGGGCTGTAGGAGTCAGCCCAGCTCGTCCTGACCACAAGCTCTCCTTACAGCACTGCTGGGTCTCTGTAATCTGGGCCACCCCTTCATGACCACATCATTTGTGCTTTAAATTCTTTAGCCCATAGTATTATGTCTGTGGTGAGAATTCCTCCAGAGTGGGCACTTTGCCTACTTAGCTTCCTTTTCTCAGGGTTTGTCCAATTTCCCCCCAGGGACAGCATCCATTAAACACAATTGCATCATAACAATGACTCCAGAGCAACTATTTAAAGATGCAATACAACGCCCCCCCCCCCTTTTTTTTCTTCTTAGACAGATATGCTTTTATTGATAAAGGATTCTTCACATTTCATTTTAGCAGAAAGAATTGTCACTGATGGGGGCTGCCTGGACGCATGCTCTGTATACCAGAGAAGTTGAGACAGTGATGAGGTGCCTGAGTGGATGGCAAAGCATATCATGAAAGACAAATTTATCCCACGTCTCTCCCAGTGGCAGCTCTAGGATTTCTATTTGGGAGGGGTTTACAGATGAGGAAAGTGTGCTTTTTCATCTGTAAAATGAGAATGCCTGCTTAATTGTGAGGATTAAGTTAGTTTTACATATGTGTATAATATATATATGTGTGTATCAGTTAGCACAGAACTTGGTAGACAGTAAATGTTGCTTTCCTATTGGCTATTTTGTTACCATTCTCATAAAGGGGTGATTTGAAGCTACATTTGCATAGTATTTTGCATGACTTTGGGAAATTGTCCATGTTAAAGAAAGGTAGAAACTGCTTACACAAGGACTAAAGTTCTACCCCATGCCTCTGTCTCCATCTCCCAGGCATACTCCTACTTGCCCAGTAAGACAAACAATTAAGAAACAAACACTATTAAATTACATTTTCTCCTAGCTTGAAAGAAGCTGAGTCAGTTAAACCGTTCACAATCTACACTTTCTTCTCACTTTCAAAAGTAGAATTTCAGAGTTGTAATGGAATTATAGGAAATGCTGGCTCCTGTCTGAGATTACAGGCAGGATCTAGATGACCAGGTGATATAATTGATGTAACTGACTTCAGGACACAGTGATTTATTATCAACAGATATGCATACAAACAAAACTGCACACAAATGCACAAACACTACTATTTTTTAATAGCACAATTTTTTTTATATTACAAAATTAATCTGGGCTCAGTGAAGAAAATTTAGGAAATACGAGAAAACACAAAGAATAAAAAATCATCAATAATCAAAATACCTAGAGGTAAACATTTTAAACATTTGGAATACAACATTTGAAGTTTTAGCTATTACATCTAATATGGGATCATTGTGTTTAAATATCTAAATATGCACACGGTGCTTAAAATTAAAGACTTTGTGCCTGCTGTTCCTTACACTTGAACTATTTCTTCCCGCTTGCTTACTTAGCTGCTTTTTGGATCTCAGATCAAATGCTTACTCCCTTTGGGAGGTCTTCCCTGGCCTCTCCAAGTTAGATTTAGATTAAAAAATCTTACAAAGTCCCCGGTGCTCAGCATGGTATGTTAAAGTTTTAATAAAAAGCTATGACAGATTGCTCAGAATCCAAATATGTGTTTCATAGGCCTCTCTGGCTACTTGGAATGTTGGGTATTGCTTATTCATTTACGAAAACTTTTTGGCATGCCTACTGTGTGTTATGTACTAGGAATATACTGAGAAATATTGCATTATCTTCCATTTAAGGAAATTCCAGTTTAGTATGGAGAGACAAATATTTAATCTAAATATAATAAATGAAAGTATTTTAGGATGATGGTGAAAGTGGGGGTCCAAAGGAGATAACAGCCAATTCTACTTGATAGAGGAGGAGATGGAAAAGCCTCATGGAGGTCTTCTTTTGAAACAAGTCAAGGCAGACTGCATAGGCATTTAGTCCCAGCCAGAGGGGTCAGCAAAACCCTCGAATCTGATACATCATTGCAAGTTGGAGGAATGGCAGCTATCTGTGTGGCTGCAACATAGACTTGAGAAGGAGTGGGGTAGAGAAATGGGTGAGCAGCAAGGATCGACATTGAAGAGGTAGTGAAGAGCCAATATGTGGTCCACGTCGTGAAACGTGGATATTATCCTTAGGCAATGGAAAGCCAATGACGAGCCTTAAGCAGATTTAATTTGGGCAAGATGACTGTCAAAAGTATGGAGGAGGACACAGGGAAAAGAGCATGCCTAGAGCACTTCCTAAGGGGAGCCTACCTGTATTTAAGAGTGGAAAGACAAGCAGTTCCCTCGCAAACAAGCCACTCCTTACCCAGGGGCCTTTCTCTTCTCCACAGTGCCTTTGCTGGAGAAGGCCTGTAGCCTAAGAGCTTAAAGGACAGAAAATGCTAGCAAGTGGTAAAAGGAGCATGACAAAGACCCAAAAATAGATTCTAATGTCTCTTGAAACAGACACACGGATGATTTTAATTTTAAAGAAGGTAAGAATAGAGAGACATGATTGGAAAAAATACTTATCTTTCTAAGCAAATCATATGTCACTTTTTTGTATCAATATGAGAAAGTGTTCAAGGAGAGAAAGTTCATTAATATACGTTAGAACTTCATTAAAACAATTCTAACCCTCTAACAAAATAGGTAGACTTCCTTCTTTTCCAACAGCTATTCTTCACAGGAAAGAACCATTTCATGGAAATTGTGTCCTGTCGCCCAAAGAGATAAAAAAGTGAACCCAGGTTTACAGAGCAAGACTTACACTTTCACATTGGCCTTAAAATCCATCCTAAATTAGGCCACAGTATCTATATAATCTCCACCGTCACTTCTAGGCAAAGCACTAAACTGCAGTCAGAACTTGAGAATATCTAATCTTGAAGACTTCACAGCAAGGAACAAAGCCCTTGAGGAAATTTCCAAAATTGCACACACCTTATCCAAGGCCAATCCTGTGCATGGCATTTTCTTTTTAGGCTCTGGCAAGAACTGATTGCTGGTCATATTGATGTTGATGTGGGCTATGGGTGGAAGGCTCTTTGTCTCTTCAGAAATAACTAAGCTGTTTGACTTGTGTCTCTTCAGAAATAACTAAGTTGTTTGACTTGTGGGTGTGGAACGGTAAGAGGCTGCAGTCCTGCCCTTAGGGACGGTGACAGCAGGCTCCAGTCCCAGGAAATGTTTAACAAAGCAAGGGCTATAAACTTTAAGTATTTAGGGGAAATGCAAAAACCAAGGCTTATCTAAAATGTCTGGAGTCCTTGCTAAAAGCTTACCTAAGATGTGAAAGAGATATATGCTAATTGAAGCCTATTGAGAACTGAAACAAAGGGACCATTTGGCCTTTCCTCTCTGTATAAAAGACGTTTGAAAATCTTGTTCCGGGCTCGGGATTCAAACAGAAAGCTCCCGAGTCCGGCCGGCCGTCAATAAACCATTTTTTCCTTCTCAAAATCATTCCTGAGTCCTGGCCTCTCTATACTCAATTAATTGAACTTCTCTTAAATTCCACAACATTAATGGCGACCACGAAGGGACAAAAATGAAGGCCAGAGACGGTAGCATTTTGCTGCCCCTTCCAAATCCCCGAGGAAGCCGGGAGGACTCGGGTGAACCCCAAATCTGGGCGCCCCTGGATTAAATTTAATCCAGAAAAGATGTGGGCTCCACCAGAATCTTCCCGACAAAATCAAGGGGCAATGGAAGGTCTGAAGAGAAAGATTCTGGGAACGAAAAAGAGCTCCGAACAGGGAAGAAGGTAAGACTCCCCGGGTGAGCAGAGTCTGGAAGGCCCTAGCTTTAATTGCTAGGAAGGGGAGGCTGATCACCTCCCGAGAGAACCCTAGTAGCCCCAGAAGGCTGGGGGGAAGCCGTTCTCTCTAGGCTTGGGAAAAGGAGGAAAACCGGGGAAAAGCCCTGGTGTTTTGGGTTTGTCTAACTGCATGTTAGAATCTGGTACTGGTCTTATATCCACTAAAGGAGTGGAGTCTCGATTTTAATAGGAAGGGTATTTATAGGTTCGAGTCCTAATATCCTGGAAATTGGTCTAGATTAAGGAAAACAAAACTTGGTTACAGGAAAATGGATCGGCTTTTCTGGTGGAGCTTGGTCTGGGTGTAAAGTTTAAACAGTGGAAAAGTCTAGCTGAAATCTTTTGTTATGGTGCTAATTTGTGAATGAATTTGCTTTATACCAAATGTTAAGTGTTCTGAGGTTTGTGATGGCTGTGGGGGCAGCCGTGGTGAAAATAAATATATAAACTTGTGAGTCAGATTAGTGACCTTTGTGCTTCTGTCTGTGTCAGCTCAATGTTAGTGTTGGAGTTGTGTCCTTACATGAAGTAGAATTACAGCTGAGCTGGAGCCCTCCCTTGCCATTGGCAAGGGGGTGAAATGATTCTGGGGCAAAAGCTGAGGAGTCTAGATGTTTGTGCATGTTCTGGTGTCTTGTCTCTGGTCTGGCCCTTTGCCGGGGCTTGGAGGCCATCTGTGTCCGCGCCAAGCACCCAAGTCTGTTGGGAATGTCCCAGTCAGGGCGGCTGGGTTCCTGGGAGAGTTGCCAAATTTGAGTAGGTTCTGTCTGCCCATTTTGGCTGAAAGCTGGAAAGGGGGGAGCGGCTTGCCCCTTTCCAGTGAGTCCACCCTTCTATTCATAAGCCGCATTCCTGTTTGTTGTGCACCCGACTGCCTGGAAGGGGGGGAAGTGAAGGAGGTGAAAAGCAGAATCAGAATAAATGCAGTAAAGTTCCCTCCTTAGGGTGTCAAAGCCAAAATACGTTTGCATTCTGCTCAGGTTCTTAGAAGGTATTGTAGTAACCTTAAGTAAGAGAATGTTCTGTGAAGGTAAAATTCGTGTTAAGGGTATAAATATAAAAGTTTTACAAAGCATTGTTTAAGGTATTTAAGTGGCTAATTGCAGAAAGTCATTATTTAACAAAACTGAATTGATAATAATAATAATAAAAGGCAATTTTATAACAAACTTATTCGGCAGCCAATCTCCCCTGCCAACTTGCTTCCAAAAAAACTGTTTCTGGTATTACATGCTACTAAGTATTTAAAGTGAAGAAAAGTTCATTATTTTAACAAACTTGTTTAGTATTAATGGCAATTATATGTTGTAAGAAGTTTGCCTGGTAACTTAGTATGTGGGATATATGGAGTGTGTTTTTATTGTTAAGGTAACAGAAGGTGATTTTGTCCTAAGATAAAATGATTGATTATTGGAAAGAGTAGAGTGTGGGACAGAACCTGAATGAATACTGAAAGTGTAGAAGGTTTGTGGAAGAGAAATTTTTATGATTAAATTGAGTAAGATCAATATATAAAGAAAATCATTTATCAATAGCTTCTTGTGCTTTAACCTCATCATATCCTCAATGTTTGAAGAAGAGTCTTACCTCTTTTAAAAGAACATTTTATGTTCTAGAAATCAAATCCTGAAAAGTAGCCTTTTATTTCAAACTAACTGCAAGAGATTTATTCTTTAAAAATTAAAGTAATGGTTAAGTTCATTTAATATGTTATAAGTTGAATGAAAGGTATTTAAAGGTGTTATAAAATTAATAGGTTTTAAAAAAAATTAATAAAAACTGTAACTAAGAGTTAAAATCATTTATAAATGCATTTATATTGTAAAACAGTGGAAAGACAATAACTGAGATTATAGCTGGGTGAATTTAGCCTGAAACTATTATTTAAGTGTAAATTCTACACTAACCTTTCCTTTGTTTATGGTTGCTTCAGGCCTAACCTCGCCCTTTGCCTTTGCCTGTGGTTATTTCATAATTGAGAAGAGCTGGGACATCACTGTCTCCTCTTCTGGTATTAGTAACCCTTTCTCTCATGAATTCAAGTGTAAACTAAATAAATTGCTGCCTGATAGAATAAGGTTAAATGACCACTGGAGTTTTATTATCTCCAAAACTAAAAGGGGGGTGGAGGGGGAGAAGTCTCCTGACTTGACAGTCAGTGTTCCTAAGAGTGGCAATTCATGAGAGAAAGCAGTCTGTCTCCCTGAGGCTTCAAATAGCCTCAGTAAATATATATAAAACTAATCTTGTTGCTTATCCAAAATTCTGCTAATTTCAAGGTAAAATATAAAGTTCTAAAACAAAATGGTGCTAAGGCATTGAGAACATTTTGGTTATTACAATCCATTAAGTAAGAAAGAAAATTCTTGTGGTAAACTGCATGGTCATAGTGCAAATTAAGAAGAGTTTCAAAAGTCTTTGAAAAGTTTAAAGTAACTAAAGTCATGTTGTTGTGTCAAACTATTCATGTCTGCCTATTTGCTCAAATTGTTAAAAATTAAATATGCAGTTATATTTATAAATATTCTTAAAGCCCAAATTGAACTAAGCAGGATGAAAAAGTCATAGAAATCTGATTATGGAAACAATTGGGAAAGGGCCTCCTCTTTGCAAGAGCTTTTAAGGCAAGACTAGGTGTGGCAGATTAAACCTATCTACTAGGCTAGGGAATTAAGAATCAGTTTGCCTGGTAATTTCCCAGTTTAAACCTTTGTCAGCCATAAATTGGAAAAAAACAAAACAAAGATTAGGTTAATTTTCACAGAAGAAAAATGTTGATGTAACCCGGCGGCCTGCTGCCTCAGTCTCCCACTCCCGGGTTGGACAGCAGTGGAGGAGACCAGTTTAGGCCAGTCCTATGGGCAGTGGAAGGATGCCCAAGAAGGAGCTAACTAAGTCGGTGCCATTTCAGCACTAAATTCTATTCCTTATTTGACAAAGGGGGGGAGCAGGTAAAAACTAAAATGGTTGGAATGTGATAGAAGAAGCAGTTAAATCAAACTTTTGCGTGGGAAAGTTAAATCTCAGATAAGCTGTAACTTCTGAAGTATCCAATCTATGGAAAAACAGGAAGAGCTTGCATGCTAGGCTTAGGGGTATAAATTGTGTCATTTTTCTTTGTTCGGGGCAACAGCCATATCTGGCTCTGCGCCCCTTCTTGCAAGATTGAGAATAAAGTATTTTCTTCTCCACAATCTGGTGAGCCTTATTTTCTTCCAGAAGATTTCTTTCCAATGAAATAAGGTAATTAGTGGCTCTATTAACAAATTTCAGTAAGTAAAGGAAAGTCCATAAAAACTATGGAGAGATCTTTCCTGGGTTATGATTTTAAAAAATTAAGTAATTGTGTAATGTGTTTTGAAACCTGGAAGTCAGTATGCATGTGTTTTAAAACCTGGTAGTCAGTTATGCTTTTAAATTAATAATTTTCATAACTTAAAGAAAAGAAGTTTTAGCTTCCTGTAAGGGAAAAAGAGAACATTCCTTGCATAAACTATTATGGTTTCAATTTTATTTAACTTGAGTGTAATCTCCCATAGTTAATTTATAAACTAAATTAACATATGTACAAAATCTTTACAGTAATGAAAATTGTAAGTGAAAATTGTAAGTTCACATTGGTGAAATTAGGCTAAAGGGAAAAGATTGTAGATAGGCTCTCTTAAATAGAGAGTAAATTTCTTTCATTGGTAATTGTAATTTAGTAAGTTTATTTAAACATGAGGTGTCTAGTCAATGCGGTTATAGTCAATTATAAAGAGTTTGTAAAACATCTTCCAAACTGAAAATGTTTAAATAATTCTAGTTGTAGAAGTCATTGTTAACTAAAGAAACTTAGATTGGTATTGGTAGCAGAAATAACTTCATGATAATAAACCTGTCTGAAGGCCACTGCAAAATACACATTTAAGTAAATGGTAATAAAAAGTTGTCTTGATTCTATTGGAAAAATTGTTTTCATTCTAACAATGAAAAATAATATTTTTCCTCTATTACTAAAGTAAAGCACCTACTGTTATCTTCATAGTAAAATTGTGTAAGTAGTCATTTGATATATGTATTGCGTTAAGTTGTTTAAAATATATATAAAACAAGGAATAAACTTTAACATTGTCAAACTCTTGTGCATTCGAACCAGGCCTTGTATACATTACAGGTGGCCTCTCCATGTGAGTTATTGGCTAGGCTGGTCACTGGACCCCTCAATTAAAAATATGTGCTATATCAGTCTCTGGTTCTGCTCCTGAAGTCGATGGAAACTATATTGCAGTTTCAAGCTCCTGCAGCCAATAATGACTCGGTACAGCCAAGTGTACAATGGATATCGCCTCCAGACTGGCACTGTTCCATGGTGCCAGAGAGCACTATGCACCAGGCTAGTAGAATACTGGAAAATCTCTGGAATACTGGAAGGATGCTGCAACTTGCTCACTGCGTTGAAGAACATGCTAAGTGGAGCCATGATACCAGGAGACTGTAAGTAAAACTTAAACACAATTGGCATTATGGCCTGCTCTCATGGAGAGATAACATGTAAAGTATTACAAACCTGAAACTCAAAACTAATAATGGCAACTCTGAATCCTTATGCATTAAGTAATCTTTTCTATTTTGGATCAAGTGCAGAAGTATATTAGACATGTTAAATTCCTGGTAAAATCATTTTCTAAACAGTTAATAACATGTCTATAGAATAAGGTGGCAGTCTCAGCCAGTCTCAGTTAGCAAAAGTGAGGCTTGCTTGCTGATGGTGAGTCACCTATTGAACAAGTCAAAATTGCTAGAAATTGTACAATGAAAACCAAGGTGTAAAAATCTTTATTCTGTAGTTCTGATCACTCCCACAGGTGAAAACTAAGAGTATTTCCAAATTAGTGTTCTAATCCTGAGTGAAGCCAGTTGCCCAAGGAGTGCCAGTTCACCAGGAGCATCTGACAGAGTGAATGAGTGTCAATCATTGAACAGCTTGGAATGTGTCTTCAGACAAAGCTAAGTGTCTGTTGCAATTTCTCTCTAAAGATGGATAACTTAAAAAAGAATATATATGCTGTTCCCACCAGCTTTTAAGGAATGCCATCTTTATAGGCATCTAACCTTGTCTACCTCTGTAATCCAATGTGTCCTCTTTTAAAAACGGGTATTCCAAATTTTTAATTAAGTTTGTTTCTTTCAGAGTGAACATCTTATTAACCATATGAAAACTTCATCCAACTTCGTACAGAATGCCAGATCCATCTTCCTCCAGTTAGAATAAATTAAAGAGTTTTTACACCTTATTAGGCAATGACTACAGCCCATGGCCAGCAGGAAGCAGTTACAGAAAAGAGATCGTCTCCCTTCAGCACCCCTTTTAAATTAAAGGTGTAAACTCTTTAAGAGTAAAATAAAAGTAATAGATGGATCTGGAACCTGACTGGAAATCCACGTGAGTGCCAGTGGCAGCAGAATAACTGCGGGAGGCCCCTGCCCAAGATTCTGCTGTCCAGAATGAAAAGTTCTAAACTTCTAAAAACGGTCCTTGATGCTGTACTAAAGACTGATAAATAATCAGTCAAGACAACAAACAGTCATCCACCTCATAGCTACAACAATAATTATGCCAAAGCTTAGCAAGTAAACTTTGACAAAGGGGGGAATGATGTGGGCTATGGGTGGAAGGCTCTTTGTCTCTTCAGAAATAACTAAGCTGTTTGACTTGTGTCTCTTCAGAAATAACTAAGTTGTTTGACTTGTGGGTGTGGAACGGTAAGAGGCTGCAGTCCTGCCCTTAGGGACGGTGACAGCAGGCTCCAGTCCCAGGAAATGTTTAACAAAGCAAGGGCTATAAACTTTAAGTATTTAGGGGAAATGCAAAAACCAAGGCTTATCTAAAATGTCTGGAGTCCTTGCTAAAAGCTTACCTAAGATGTGAAAGAGATATATGCTAATTGAAGCCTATTGAGAACTGAAACAAAGGGACCATTTGGCCTTTCCTCTCTGTATAAAAGACGTTTGAAAATCTTGTTCCGGGCTCGGGATTCAAACAGAAAGCTCCCGAGTCCGGCCGGCCGTCAATAAACCATTTTTTCCTTCTCAAAATCATTCCTGAGTCCTGGCCTCTCTATACTCAATTAATTGAACTTCTCTTAAATTCCACAACAATGTGAGATTGAAATTTGCCACCTAAATTCTTAGGAGCTTTAATTATCTGGATTTAATTGCTTTGTTACAATTTCTTATCACAGTCACCTAAAACCACCAAAACAGTAAATCAATCAATCAATAAATTCCCTAAAAACAATTTGATAAAAAATGTTTTTAAACATCATTTTCCCCAAATTATTTAATAATTTTAGCTGGCCTCTAATATAACCTTAGTTTTTCTTCCATTTTTGGAAAAAAGGATAGCAGGAATTAATACCTGAGCTGGCTCAGTGGTAGGACTAGAGCATGAAGACTTGTTATTGAAAGTCTAGAGTTTAAAAAACAGTCTCAGCTTGAAATAGCAAAAGTTCTGATCACAACGATAAACCTTTATATTTTTTTAGTATTTAATTAGATTTTAAAGAACTTTCTTAATTATTCCCAGAGAGCATTCACATGGAGCAATTTAAAGAATTTTTTCAATAACCTCAAAATAAATAAGTCAACAGCTGGTTGTAAAAAAACCTGAAAGGACTAACAAAAGAAATATCTCTGTACATCTTCAAGTGCTTAAGTTACTTTCAAATTCAAAACATGGAAACACAAATCCCATAATACATTCCCTCAACCACCACCAAGAAAGTCCAAATGCGCTACTTGATAGCAACAGCCTGGGCTATCTGGCTCTGCCAGGCCCTAAGCCCTAATCAGCTAACAGACTTATGTGGATATCTTCTGTTACACATAGTTTCAACGTTTCTGTGAACAAGTGGACTGTAAATAAGGCTTCTTACAATAGAATCATCTGTTAAACGGGGTAGAAAGCATCCTAACAAATTTGTAAGCAGTAAACAACATGCAGAGTTTGCCTAAACTTCTTAGAATGGAATTATAATCAGGGTCCCTCTACTACCCTTGTGCCTTTTTGTTCCCAGGGCCCCTAGTTATCGGTAGCTAAATCAGCTCTAAAAGTCCATTTGCATTGTTTGCAGACTACAGGTCAATTTAATATTGTTCTGCTTAATTCAGAAAATGCTTTCATGCTTGCACTTGCATAACATCTGAATGGTATCAAACATTTTATCTCTGTTTCATTTTTCTACACTGCTTTACTCACTTTTGCTAAAGGGCCAGATGGTGAAGTGTATGTCCGGGGTTGGTGGAGGGAGCATGAGGATTCCTCCCACTGTACCCAGGCAGTGGGCTGACATGTTGGCCCACAACTCATTAGGGAGAGGCCAGGAGTAGAGCTCCAGACTCTTAACTTTCTACTTCATGTTCTGGCCACTAGACCACACAACCTTCCCAAAGAGTTGACATTTCTAACATGAATTATTGTTAGAAAGAATAAAAGTAAACGGAGATGTTGGACAAATAACCAGCAGTTTGGCTCTATGCCTGAGGCCCAGGAGCTGAGCTCCTGTCGGGATGTGATAGTCAGCCCTGCAGCCGCTGGCATTGGTTTTGGTGCCCTCCTGATTTTCAGATGATAGGAGAAGTCTTATCTTGCAGAAGCAAACCCTGAACAAGGATACACCCTGCATATGACATGCCTTAAATAGTTTCCAAGTTAGAAAACTCAATTTTCTAAGTGTTATAGTTGTTTGTTTTTGTTTATTTAATTTATTTTATAGTTTTTGGAATTGTCATGACCATGAAAACAGACTGATCAATTTATCTGCATAAAATCTTACAGCTAATTTGAAGTAAAACTGGGGCAAAAACTCACATCTGCTGACCTTTAGCTCTATGTCTTTTCCACCAGACTTTATGGTTTTATATAGAATAAAGATATAAAATATGAGGATCCTGCCAGTGCCAAAAAATGTTTGGAGAAAGGTATTATCATGGAAGCATTTTTTTAAAGTGAAATATTTCATTTTGCATGGGGACCAAAGGATTGAAAAGTTCAATCTGGACCAAGTTGTAATCACGTAGTAGCCTTCTGCAGCCATTCATTTTTCTTTTTTGCAAGACAACGTAGTCAATTACAATTTAGAAAAAAATTAACTTTTTAAAGGATAAAGTGCTTTGTGTGATAACATTTGGACTTAGTGTTTGTTTAGAGTAGCCCTCCCACTTTTTGCTTGAACTCTCCATTCAACGGAAGAACAGCATGGCTATTAACTGGTCAGTTAGTGGGTCAAGTGTGAAATGCAAGGATCCAGTTTCTTCTCACCTAAAGAGTGACATTACTTTGGTAGTTTTCATGCAACCAACTGGATACAAATCTGCCTTCCCCATTATGGTAGAGAACAAGCCCTACATTGAGTTTGCCTGGAGCTGCTATGGGCTAAGAGGACAGCAGTTTCCCACAGGGAACTGTGGTTCTTTACAACCCGGCTCTAATGACAAGCTATGGTCATACTTTCTGTCCCAAACTATTACTGAGGAAGGAGGGATGCAGAGAAAAATCAGTCCATACCTCCAACCACTCTACCTTCATCAGCCTAGGTAGATAGAAAACATGGGAAATTTCTGTCCATTTTCTATGTAAGATGAAGTTGGACTGCGAGGAGGAGATCAGAGTTCTTGATCTGACTTTGCTACTAACTGATTGGGTACTGAGCAAGTCCCTAAGCTTACTGGGCCTCAGCGTTTCTCATTTCTAATCTAAACTCAGTCATGCCTATAAAAGGTGTGAATAGTGATCAAAATAAAGAAACCTCATGTGCCATTAATTAAAGTCAAAGAATTCCTAGAAATGCTAAAAATATAAAATTCTTCTGTTTTAATCTGTACATAACCTTGTGTTCCACTTTTAAATCTGTGTTTAATTTTGCCAGTGTGCTTGTGCCTAGGAAATCAGATTTGGGGTTCACCTGTTACAAGTCGGATAATGGTGAAAGGTAACCTAAAAATGAATCTTTAAATGCCAGTACTGTCTTGCTAATGGATTTAATGCATAAATCACAAGTAAAATTTATTTAATTGCTGGAAAAGCAGAAAACTATACAAAGTTGTTACTAATAAAATTGTTTTAATTGCCTAATTAATAAAGGTGCCCAAATTGATTTTAAGTAAAAACTCTCTAGGAACTAAGAGTTGAAATCATTGCATAAGTTACTTTATGTATATATCTTAAAAAACTGAAATTATTACAATGGAGTAAACATAGCCTAGATTTCAGATATTTTAATGGTAATCAAACTAATTTACCTTTGTTATGGCTACTTCAAGTCTATCTAGTGCTTACTATAGTAATGGTAATTATAACTTAAACTTACCTTTAATTTTCACTTTTTTATAACTAAGTTCACCTAGCCCCTAGACTTCAACTTTTGGGATGGCAATTATAAACTGAGTTTGCCTTTGTTTATGGTTACTGCAAGTCTGGCTCCACCCCTTGCCTCTGCTTACAGTTCTGAAGCAAAGAAAAATTGTATCACAGCACTGGAAACATTTTGGTTATAAGCCATTAATTAAGAAAGCCACAAAAAAGGGGAACGAGAATCCCTAGTCTGGAGAAGGTCACAAAGAAAACCCTTTAGGAAGATCTTTCAAGGGTTATTTTACAGTTGAACTTGCTTTGTAAAAAAAAAGGGAAGTTTTAAGTTAACTAAGTAATGTTTCCACTTCAAACTATTCATGTCTGCCTATTTGCTCAGTGTATATATTCATACATCAGGAAAATAATAAAAAAACTCTATTAAAATTGTTAAAAATTAAATATGCAGTTACGTGTGTAATAAATATTCCTAGAACCCACATTAGGCTAAGCAGTATGGAAAGGTCATATAGAAATCTGAATATAGAAACTATTGGGAAAGGAGAAAAAAATTCTTTTTTTTTCTGAGCTCTTTGACCTGTCCTGCCCACAGGGCCTTCTGTTTGCAAGAGCTCTGAGGGAGGGGCCAGGTTTGGCAGATTAAAACTCTGCCTTTTAGGCTGGGGAATGGAGTCAGTTTTTCCTGTAGTTCCCCATTTTAAACCTTTTAACAGCCTTAAATAAGGGTAATTCCTAATCCTATTACCAAATTTCAGCAAGTAAAGGAAAAGTCCTTAAAAGCTATGAAAAGATCCTTACTAAATTATAATTAAAGCAAATTAAGTATTTATAATATATTCCAGAGCCTAGAAGTCAGTATGCTTTTAAGATTATTCAGTTTTAGAATTTTATCAAAAACAAGAGGTTTTAGCCCCCATAAAGAAAAGAAAAAAAAAACATTCTTTGTATAAACAATAACAGTTTCAACTTATTTAGCTTGGGTGTTATCTCATTAATTTATAACATACCAGGTTAAGAAATTAGCATTATATGTATTAAGTTTTTAATATGATAAAAATTCTAAGTTCATATATAATGAAATTAAGTTGAAGAAATGTAGATCTGTCCTTTCCTAGATGCATAAAGTAAAATCCATCGGTTGTTAATTGTAATCTAAAGTAAATTAACCAGTTTGTGTAGTTGTGTTTAATTATAAAAAGTTTGTAGGCGCATCTTCCAAATTGAAGCATTTGAATGGCTAGGTCTGAAAAGCCATTATTAATTAAAAACCTAAATTAATATTAATCACAAAAAGTAACTTCATAGCAATAAAACCTGTCTGAAAGTCACCTCAATGTGCATATTCAAGTGGTGGTAATGAAGTTACTTTGATTCCACTGGGAATCTTCAGTTTTCATTTTAAAAATAGAAAAAAATAGTTTTTCCTCTACTGCTAAAATAAAATACCTGTGTAATTAATGTCTTCATGTTAAAAGTGTACAAGTGATAAGCAAAGTACTAAACGTTAATTTAAAATATAACACATTGCATTAAAAATATTTAAAATATATATAAAAATCAAGAGATAGACTTTGGCATTGTCAAACTCTCTTGTGCATTCAAACCAGGTGTCTAATACACTGCAGGGTACTTCTCCATATGAGTTGTTAGCTAGGTTGGTCCCTGACCCCTAACACAAGGAAAGTATCTACTACATCTCCGGTCGTGCTCCTGAAGTGGATGGGAACTACTTTGCAGTTTCAAACTCCTGCAGCAGCCAACAGTGGTTCAGTACAGCTAAATGTACAATGGATATTGTCTCCAGACTGGCACTTTCATAGTGCCAAAGAGCTTTAGGCACCAGGCTGGTAAAATACTGGAATCTACTTTCCTAGCTTCTCTCTAGGGTCAACGGTGCTGCAGCTTCTGTGAAGAACATATGAAGTAGAGCAATGAATACCAGAGTACTGTGGGTAAAAATCGAACACAGTTGGCACTATAGCTTGCTCCCATGGAGAGATAACCTGTATGGTATTGCAAACCTGAAACCTAAAGCTATTAATTGCAGCTCAAGGAGAAACTTATGCATTGAGTAGTATATCAATTAATATTAAATACTGTACCTATATCCTATTTTAAATATATGTCTGATGATTATGGTAACACTTCTAGTAAATCATATGTAGAAGGACATTGAACATGTTAAAAGTCCTGGTCAACTTCATTTTTTAAGTAATTAATAAACATGTCTGTGAAATAAAAAAGAAAATAGTCACTTTGCCTGCAAGCAGTGGGGCCAACAGTCCTTTTAATTAAACCATCAAATTAACTTGGGGGCAACCTCTCACAATCTTTACTCCACACCAGGTAAAGGATGTGCCTGAACCCAGGGCCACCAGTAGCTCACAGGTAGCCTCTTGATTAATACCAGGCTCAATTACTAAAAACCCCTGAGGTACAGATAAGGGTCTGTCAAACTCTCAACCCAGCCGCCCTACTACTGGTAGAGGGCCTCAAGTCAGATCCTGAAGAACCCCTTCTCCACTCCTGCCTTGAGACTCTTTACCAAAACTACTCAAGCTGGCCAGATCCAAAGGATAAGCCTCTTGTGAACCCAAACATTAAATGATTCACACATGAAAGCAGTTTTATTGAGAGAGGAGTTGAGGAGGGCAGGCTATGCAGTGGTTTCTCAATTTAAAACCATAGAAGACAGAGCTCTTTCCCCTGAAACTTCAACCCTGAGAGAAGAGCTGGTTACCCTTACCAGAAGTTAAATCCAGCAGCGGGAAATGGGCTAATATTTACACGGACTCTTAAGTATGCTTTCCTTGTCCTTCACTCTCACTCTGCTGTGTAACAAGAGCAAGGCTTGCTTACTACCAGTGGGTCAACTATTAAACACAGGCAAAAATCCTAGATTTACTGAGAAACCATACTGTTACCTCAGGAAATAGCAGTTAGGCATTATCCAGGACATCAAAAAACAAACACTGCTATAGCAAAAAAAAAAAAAGTTCAAGCTGACGTAACTGCTAAAGCAGCAGCACAAACTCAGGTTTCCCTCCTACCCCTTATTCCAGCACCTGTACCAGTACTCGAAGTTCCACGGTATACCCAGGGTGAACTAACCAGGGCAGCTAGCCTGGGATTCACCCTGGAAGCTGATGAGTGGCTTGCTAAAAATCCTCAAGTCCACCTCCCAGGAGCAGTGCAGGGAAAGGTCCTCCATGAACTTCACCAAGGCACTCATCTGGGGAGGGATGTCCTAACCAGCTTAGCCAAATGGGTTTTCAAAAGACAGCCTGGTAAAAACAGTCAAAGAAATTATCAGGAGTTGCTCAATTAGAACCAAAATATAAAGACTTTACTCTGTAGTTCTGATCACTCCCACACCTATTAAAGCTAAAGGAATGTCCAGCTTGGTGCGCTAATCCTGAACAAAGTCAGCTGCCCAAGAGAGTGCCAGTTCACCAGAAGCACATGATGGAACACACAAGTGCCAGCCATTGGACAGCCTGAGATACCTCTTCAAAAGGCAAAGCTAAGTAGTGTCTATGTCAAAATCAACCGTTTCCTCTAACTCTAGCCCAAATGCCTATTGCTAGGAAAAAGGCAAACCAGACTTCCCTTTAAAAACCTTGCCTCTTTTCATCTCCTTTAGCTTAACTGAAAAGAGAAATGCTTCTTATATAGGAACTCGGATTAACAAATTATACCTAACCCCATTGTCTATTGCAATTTCTTTCTGAAGTTAACCAATAGCATAATAAAGTACATATATATATATATATATACTGTTTCCCATCAACTTTAGGAAAATGCAGGCCTTGCAGGCACCTAAACTTTTCTACTTGTATGGTTCAGTGTTCTCTTAGTAGAACCATATATTCTCAAAATTCTCATTAAGTTTATTTCTTCCAGAATCAACATCTTGTTAGCCATATGAAAACTTTATCCAGCTTTGCCCAGGATGCCGATCTGTCTTCCTCCAATCTAGATAGATAGCAAAAGAGTGTCACCCCTTGTCAGGTAGGGTCAACTGCCCCTGACCAGCAGGAAGGAGCTACAGAAAAAAAATCCTCTCCCTTCAGCACCCGCTTTAAGATTAAAGGTGTAAACACTCTAAAGAGAAAATAGGGCAGGCTAGTAAGATAGGAAATCAGTAGATGGATCTGGCAAGGAATTTCCCCAAGATTCCATTAAGACTTCCTCCAAAAGCCCAGATGTTCCCAGAGACTTTATCATTAAGCCCTCCTGAAAAAAAAAAATGAGAAAAATGAGCAGTCGAGTTGGTGAATAGCTGAAACTCCTCTGATGCTCTCACCATACTTCCCTGCTTCCTCCCCTTAATAGTAACTAAAGTGTATGCTTTAATAAATAATGCAGTAAAAACTCCGATGGCCACCCACCTCAAAACTCCAAAAAGAGTGATGCCAAAACTTAACAAACTTAAGCAAGGCATCAAAGGGGGGGATATAATATAGCCTGTGCATGAATTCAAACTTTTCTAATTCTGTATCCAAGTGTGCCTAGTTTCTAGAAAGCCAGTTAAGTGCTATAGGCCCTCTAGGCTTTGAAGATTCAGAAAGAATATAGACTGAATGTGTATTCAAAGTTACATCCAGTTGGAATGTGGGCAATATGTTAATTCACGCTTTCCTGGAATGTGAGCAATATGCTAATTCAAACTTAGCTGGCATTCAAACAATTCCCTGAACCCAAAAAAACCTAACAATGTCTTTTTGACCCCTAAACCTCTCCTGGCCCCATCATGTGTGTCTCTTGTATAAAAATAACCTAAAGTCACTACTCTGGGCTCAGTTTTTTGGACAGGAGTCTGCTGGGCCCAGCCGGTTGTAATAAATCTTCTTTCTCAGGGATTCCTGAGTCCTAACCTTCAATATGTGATCACTGCTTCCACTACATCATAACCAAAACTGGTTCAAGGTAGCAGTGTAGCTCAGTGGTTGAGTACCTGATTCCCATTATGAGGTCCCAGATTCAATTCCCAGTACCTCCTAAAACAAAAACAAAAACAGAAACAAAACAAAAACAAAACAACAAAAGGAAACCACGTTCAATAAAAATCAGAAAAATATACAATGGGTTATCTCCTCTGCTCACTGTCAAGTTCTTTTCTCCTCTAAATTCTAGAAGTTAGTCCCAAGATACATCATAATCAAGTTTATTTATGCTGCTATCTTGGTTTCCCCCCAACAATGCTTGGCAGCATTGCTTACTTGTAGAGACCACTTTGAGAACAGGAAGTATGCTTCTTCAGGTTACTTCTATAAACTTCTCCTGCTTACATTATATGATGATCTTTGCAGAAAATTTAAAGTACTAAAAGGTATTTAAAAAAAGTTTTACAATCCCATCACTTAGAAGTAACCTTAGGGTTTTCTTTTCAGTATTTTTTTTCTTTCAGTTCACTTGCCACAGAAAACCACACAAATAGGTAATTATAAAATATGTGTCTATGATACTAGCAACTGGAAATCTGTTACGTAGAAATACAGGCTCCATATCCTTATATTGGAAACATACCTGTTTTTCCAGGAGAAACCGAATGCTCATCATACTTTGAGGAAGTTGTTGTATTTTTAGGAACTGTAAAGACAAATTGGGAAAATGACTTAAAATATGCCCCCCAAAAAGGTTCACAGTTTTCATTAATCCTCTAGAAACCAAAATAAACAGAAATTCACCACAGGAATGTTAAGCTCACTTTCCCAGTTTAGAATCAGTATAAGTCACTTTTGAGATACTCTGCCATCTACCCCCTCTCTTGGGACTCATTCTCCAAAGACTTCATAGTGGAATGTCAGTTCTTTCTAGAAAATCCATTTCTTCACCAAGCTAAAGAGGCCTACAGACTTGGGTACCAGTATATAGCTCATCTCACAACGATGTTTGAGATTTGGTGAAGTTTAGAGAAGGAGTGGATTTCAGATACCAGCTCATCTGTGCTTTATTTAAAAGGCACTAGGAAAGTGAGGCCGTGGGTATTAGTAGATTCCTCCAAATTGAATTAGTCTGCAGCAAAATTCTGGTCATTTGTCATTCCAGCAATGAAGATTTAATGCCTGCCATGTGCCTGGTCATGTGTGGGGTGTGTGAAAGAAGACCCCGATTTTGCTTTGAAGGAGATAATGTTCATGTGGTCCCTGACCCCCAGTTCAGAGCTCTTCTCCACAGCAATTAAATGGATGTGCAGAGAAGTGAACCTGACACATGCCACCAGCTTTCTTTTGGAGACAACCTGAGTGGCTGTGATTTCAGAGAAATCAGAGATTTTAGTGGTCTCACGTGCTATCAGAACCACACTGGGGGTTTAGGCCTTGCTGAGAGAGAGGCACCATGGTGAACCCCATGTGCCTCTCTCTAGTCGGGGCTACCCACAGGAAGATGGGGTGAACAGGAGCAGAGCAGTCTTTAAAAGACTGAATCCTAGCGGCAACTCAGCTCAGTGGCTGATTGGATTTCCTCTCCTAGGACTGTCCACCTGAAGACAGGATATGGCCCTGCTCTAGCTAAAGTTAGATCACTCGCGTCACCCTAATCCTGACTCGGACAGATCTTGTCTGTAGTCAAAATTTTGATAATTCTTTTCATCATGAATATACTTGAATTAATTTTGAATTTAAAAAATACTGCCTTAAGAAACGTTGATATGGCAGGTGTGGGGTGGGGTGTGGAGTGGGGTCTACGGGAGCCTCTTATGTTTTTTAATGTAATGTTTTATGTGATCTATTTAACTTTAAAAAAAAAGACAATAATAAAAAATAAATAAATAAATAAATAATTCAACACTAAAAAAAAATACTACCTTAAGCTAGTATTTATCTTGATTCCTAAGGTGTTGCCCCCTTTTAAATTTGGGCCTGAGTTGAATATCTCACCCTCTTCTGGTCCTGAATTGTACACTTGAAATGTGTGATTTTTGTTGCATGCAAATTACGTCTTAGTAAAGCTGCCTAAAAAATAAACAGAAAAATTTTTACTTTGGCTTTTAATCAAGGAAATAAAAATTGAAGCATAAATATGCCACATCTTTCATCTATCATATTGGTGTAACTTTTCTGTGAGCAAATAAGGCAATAGCCATCAGAGTATTTAAAATGTTCATACTATGACACAACATGATTCTATTCTAGAAATTAATGTCATGGATGCAAACATGGGTCTACAAGGGTATCCATCACAGCATTGTGTAAAAGACTGCAGAGGGAAGCGGATTTGGCTCAGCAGATAGAGCATCTGCCTACCACATGGGAGGTCCAGGGTTCAAACCCAGGGCCTCCTGACCCATATGATGAGCTGGCCATGCACAGTGCTGATGTGCGCAACGAGGGCCATGCCATACAGGGGTGTCCCCTGTGTAGGGCAGTGCCACATGCAAGGAGTGCGCCCAATAAGGAGAGCTGCCCAGCACTAAAGAACTGCAGCCTGCCCAGGGTGGTGCCACACACAGAGAGCTGACGCAGCAAGATGACACAACAAAAAGAGACACAGATTCCCCATGCGGCTGACAAGAATAAAAGTGGACCCAGAAAGAACACACAAATGAACACAGGGAGCAGACAACTGGGGTGGGGGTGGGGTGGAGGGATGGGGGGGAGAGATTAAAAAATTTTTAAAAAAAGGACTGCAAAGTGGAAACAACTGAAATATTTATGAATATGGCATTGGCTATGTTGGGTTGTTGAACTGCTGGGAACCTGCTTGCTGTGCCAAATTACTGGTCAAAAAGAGGAAAACACCAAAGAGATGTTTAGACCCTGATTGCTGACCAAATTGTTTTGAGACCGAAATTTACCACCTGTGCTCTTAGGTGCTTTAAGTCACTGGAATTAGTTTGTTTTATACAATTTCTTATCACAGTTACCTAACACCACAAACACAGTACATAAATAAGTACATAAATTCCCTAAAGACAATTTGATAAAAAATGGTTTTAAACATCATTTTCTCCAAATGATTTAATAATTTAGGTGACCTCTAATATAAAAATTGTCACAGTTTTTCTTCCATTTTTGGAAAAATGGATAACCTTGTAGCTTTTAAACAGGATTTAATACCCACGGAGTCATGTTTGTGAAAGTCTTGAGGTTAAAAAACAGCCTCAGCTTGAAACAGCAAAAGTTCTGATCACAATAAGCCTTTATATTTTTTCAGTATTCGATTAAATTTTTAAAAAAGACTTTTATTTATTTATTTATTTATTATTTATTTATTTATTCCCCGCCCCCTTGCCGCTTGGCTTGCTGTCTGCTCTCTGTGTCCATTTGCTGTACGTTCTTCTGTGTCTGTTGTCTCCCTGTGTTGCACCATCTTGCTGCACCATCTTTCTGTGGCATGGGCCAGCGTGCCTTCACTAGCAGGCCCTGGGAATCGAACCCGGGGCTTCCCATATGGTAAACAGGAATGCAACTGGTTGAACCACATCCACATCCCTCAATTAAATTTTAATGAACTTTCTAATTATTCCCAGATAGATTCACATGGAGAAATTTAAAGAATTTTATCAATAACCTCAAATTAAATAAATCAACACCTGGTTGGAAAAAACCTGAAAAGAGTAACCAAAGAAATATCTCTATGCATGTTCAAGTGCTTATGTTACTTTCAAATTCAAAACAAGGAAACCCAAATCCCATAGTACCTTCCCTCAACCACCACCAACAATGTCCAAATTCAACAGCCCACGTGGCTGTCTGGCTCTACCTGGTTCTTCAGCCATAGTCAGCTAATAGATACAAAATGTTCTGTTATGCATAGCTTCAACATTTCTGTGAATAGATAGATGGCTTGTAAACAAGGCTTTTTACAATAGAATCATCTGTTAAACTGGGTAGAAATCATCCCAAGAAACTTGTAACCACTAAATAACACACAGTTTGCCTAAGCCTCTTATGGACAGAATTATCAGCCCTTGTGCCCTTTTGTTCTCAGGGCCCCTAGTTTTCTGCAGCTAAATCAGCTTTGTAAAAGTCCTTTGGCATTGTTTGCAGACTACAGGTCAATTTAATGTTGTTCTGTTTAATTCAGAAAATGTTTTCATGCTTGTATTTGCATAAATATGAACGATATCAAGCATTTCATCTCTATCATATTTTATCTACACTGCTTGACTAACCTTTGCTAAAGCGCCTGCCTGTGATGTGTATGTCTGAGGCTGGGGAGGGAGCATGAGGATTCCTCCCACTGTACCCAGGAAGTGGGCTGACATGTTGGCCCACAACTCATCAGGGAGAGAGCTGGGAAGAGAGCTCCCGACTCAGCTTTCTGCCTCATGCTCAGTCCCCTGGACCACACGACCTTTCCAAAGAGTTGACATTTCTAACATGAATTATTGTTAGAAAGAATAAAAGTAAACGGAGATGTTGGACAAATAACCAGCAGTTTGGCTCTATGCCTGAGGTCCAGGAGCTGAGCTCCTGTCGTGATGTGATAGTCAGCCCTGCAGCCACTGGCATTGGTTTTGGTTCCCTCCTGATTTTCAGATGATAGAAGTCTTATCTTGCAGAAGCAAACCCTGAACAAGGATACACCCTGCATATGACATGCCTTAAATAGTTTCCAAGTTAGAAAACTAAATTTTCCAAGTGTTACAGTTGTTTGTTTGTTTTTGTTTATTTAATTTATTTTTATAGTTTTTGTAATTGTCATGACCATGAAAACAGACTGATCAATTTATCTGCATAAAATCTTCACAGCTAATTTGAAGTAAAACTGGGGCAAAAACTCACATCTGCTGACCTTTAGCTCTATGCCTTTTCCAGCAGACCTTATGGTTTTATATAGAATAAAAATATAAAATATGAGGATCCTGCCAGGGCCAAAAAATGTTTGGAGAAAGGTATTATCATGGAAGCATTTTTTTAAAGTGAAATATTTCATTTTGCATGGGGACCAAAGGATTGAAAAGTTCAATCTGGACCAAGTTGTAATCACATAGTAGCCTTCTGTAGCCATTCATTTTTCTTTCTTGCAAGACAACGTAGTCAATTACAATTTAGAAAAAAATTAACTTTTTAAAGGATAAAGTGCTTTGTGTGATAACATTTGGACTTAGTGTTTGTTTAGAGTAGCCCTCCCACTTTTTGCTTGAACCCTCCACTCAACAGAAGAAAAGCATGGCTGTTAACTGGTCAGTTAGTGGGTCAAGTGTGAAATGCAAGGATACAGTTTCTTCTCACCTAAAGAGTGACATTGCTTTGGTAGTTTTCATGCAACCAATTGGACACAAATCTGCCTTCCCCATTATGGTAGAGAACAAGCCCTACATTGAGTTTGCCTGGAGCTGCTATGGGCTAAGAGGACAGCAGTTTCCCACAGAGAATTGTGGTTCTTTACAACCTCGCTCTAATGAAAAGCTATGGTCATACTCTCTGTCCCAAACTATTACTGAGGAAGGAGGGATACAGAGAAAAATCAGTCCATACCTCTAACCACTCTACATTCATCAGCCTAGGCAGATAGAAAACATGGGAAATTTCTGTCCATTGTCTATGTAAGATGAGGATGGACTGCAAGGAGGAGATCAGAGTTCTTGATCTGACTTTGCTACTAACTGGTTGAGTACCTGAGCAAGTCCCTAAGCTTACTGGGCCTCAGTGTTTCTCATTTCTAATCTAAACTCAGTCATGCCTATAAAAGGTGTGAATAGTGATCAAAATAAAGAAACCTCATGTGCCATTAATTAAAGTCCAAGAATTCCTAGAAATTGTAAAAATATAAAATCCTTCTGTTTTAAATTGTGCATAACCTTGTGTTCCACTTTTAAAATGTGTTTAATTTTGCCAGTTTGCTTGTGCCTAGGAAATCAGATTTGGGGCTCACCTGTTACAAGTTGGATAACGGTGAAAGGTATCCTAAAAGTGAATCTTTAAATGTCAATACTGTCTTGCTAATGGATTTAATGCATAAATCACAAGTGAAATTTATTTAATTGCTGGAAAAGCGGAAAACTATACAAAGTTTTTACTAACAAAATTGTGTAATTGCTTAGTTAATTAATAAAGGAGCCCAAATTGATTTTAAGTAAAAACTTTCTAGAAACTAAGAGTTGAAATCATTGTATAAGTGACTTTATATATATTTTTTAAAAAACTGAAATTATTACAATGGAGTAAACATAGCCTAGATTTCAGATATTTTAATGGTAATCTTAAACTAATTTACCTTTGTTTATGGCTACTTCAAGTCTATCTAGTGCTTACTATAGTAATGGTAATTATAACTTAAACTTACCTTTAATTTTCACTTTTTTATAACTAAGTTCACCTAGCCCCTAGACTTCAACTTTTGTGATGGCAATTATAAACTGAGTTTGCCTTTGCTTATGGTTACTGCAAGTCTGGCTTCACCCCTTGCCTCTGCTTACAGTTCTGAAGCAAAGAAAAATTGTATCACAGCATTGGAAACGTTTTGGTTATAAGCCATTAATTAAGAAAGCCACAAAAGGGGGAATGAGAGCCCCTAGTCTGGAGAAGTTCGCAAAGAAAACCTTTCACGAAGATCTTTCAAGTGTTACTTTACAGTTGAACTTGTTTTGTAAAAAAAAAAAGGAAAGTTTTAAGTTAACTAAGTAATGTTTCCACATCAAACTATTCATGTCTGCCTATTTGCTCAGTGTATATCTTCATACATCAGGAAAATAATATCAAATTAACAAGTAATTCTTTAAAAAACTCTATTCAAATTGTTAAAAAGTAAATATGCAGTCATGTATGTAAAAAATATTCCTAGAACCCAAATTAGGCTAAGCCCTATGGAGAGGTCATATAGAAATCTGAATATAGAAACTATTGGGAAAGGGAAAAAAAAATTCTTTTTTTTCTGCGCTCTTTGATGTGTCCAGCCCCCAGGGCCTTCTCTTTGCAAGAGCTCTGAGGGAGGGGCCAGGTTTGGCAGATTAAAACTCTGCCTTTTAGGCTGGGGAATGGAGTCAGTTTTTCCTGTAGTTCCCCATTTTAAACCTTTTAACAGCCTTAAATAAGGGTAATTCCTAATCCTATTACCAAATTTCAGTAAGTAAAGGAAAAGTCCTTAAAAGCTATGAAAAGATCCTTACTAAATTATAATTAAAGCAAATTAAATATTTATAATATATTCCAGAGCCTAGAAGTCAGTATGCTTTTAAGATTATTCAGTTTTAGAATTTTATCAAAAACAAGAGGTTTTAGCCCCCATAAAGTAAAGAGGAAAAAAAAAAAACATTCTCTGTATAAACAATAACAGTTCCAACTTATTTAGCTTGGGTGTTATCTCATTAATTTATAACATACCAGGTTAAGAAATTAGCATTATATGTATTAAGTTTTTAATATGATAAAAATTCTAAGTTCATATATAATGAAATTAAGTTGTAGATCTGTCCTTTCCCAGGTGCATAAAGTAAAATCCATCGGTTGCTAATTGTAATCTAAAGTAAATTAACCAGTTTGTGTAGTTGTGTTTAATTATAACAAGTTTGAAGAAGCATCTTCCAAATTGAAACATTTGAATGGCTAGGTCTGAAAAGCCATTATTAATTAAAAACCTAAATTAATATTAATGGCAAAAAGTAACTTCATAGCAATGAAACCTGTCTGAAAGTCACCTCAAAGTGCATATTCAAGTGGTGGTAATGAAGTTACTTTGATTCCATTGGGAATCTTCAGTTTTCATTTTAAAAACAGAAAAAATAGTTTTTCCTCTACTGCTAAAATAAAATAACTGTGTAATTACTGTCTTCATGGTAAAAGTGTACAAGTGAAAAGCAAAGTACTAAAAGTTCATTTAATATGTAACACATTGCATTAAAAGTGTTTAAAAAATAAATGAAAATCACGAGATAAACTTCGGCATTGTCAAACTCTCTTGTGCATTCAAACAGGTGTCCAATACACGGCAGGATACTTCTCCATATGAATTATTAGCTAGGTTGGTCCCTGACCCCTAACACACACAAAAAAATTTTAGGTTAAAAATAACCTAAAATAAAAAATAGTCTACTACATATATATACTGTTTCCCATCAACTTTAGGAAAATGCATCCTTTGCAGGCACCTAAACTTTTCTACTTGTTTGGTTCAGTGTTCTCTTAGTAGAATCATATATTCTCAAAATTCTAATTAAGTTTATTTCTTCCAGAATCAACATCTTGTTAGCCATATGAAAACTTTATCCAGCTTTGCCCAGGATGCCAGATCTGTCTTCCTCCAATCTAGATAGATAGCAAAAGAGTGTCACCCCTTGTCAGGTAGGTCAACTGCCCCTGACCAGCAGGAAGGAGCTACAGAAAAAAGATCCTCTCCCTTCAGCACCCCCTTTAAGATTAAAGGTGTAAACACTCTAAAGAGAAAATAGGGCAAGCCAGTAAGATAGAAAATCAGTAGATGGATCTGGAACCTATCAAGGAATTTCCCCAAGATTCCATGAAGACTTCCTCCAAAAGCCAAAAGCCCAGATGTTCCCAGAGACTTTATCATTAAGCCCTCCTGAAAAAAATAATAATGAGAAAAATGCACAGTTGAGTTGGTGAATAGCTGAAACTCCTCCGATGCTCTCACCATACTTCCCTGCTTCCTCCCCTTAATAGTAACTAAAGTGTATGCTTTAATAAATAATGCAGTAAAAACTCAGACGGCAGCCCACCTCAAAACTCCGAAAAGAGTGATGCCAAAACTTAACAAACTTAAGCAAGGCATCAAAGGGGGGGATATAATATAGCCTGTGCGTGAATTCAAACTTTTCTAATTCTGTATCCAAGTGAGCCTAGTTTCTAGAAAGCCAGTTAAGTGATATAGGCCCTCTAGGCTTTGAAGATTCAGAAAGAATATAGACTGAATGTGTATTGAAAGTTACATCCTGTTGGAATGTGAGCAATATGTTAATTCACGCTTTCCTGGAATGTGAGCAATATGCTAATTCAAGCTTAGCTGGTATTCAAACAATTCCCTGAACCCCCAAAAAACTAACAAAGTCTTTTTGACCCCTAAACCTCTCCTGGTCCCACCATGTGTGTCTCTTGTATAAAAATAACCTAAAATATAAAATAAAAAATATATATATTTTATTGTATAAAAATAACCTAAAGTCACTACTCTGGGCTCAGTTTTTTGGACAGGAGTCTGTTGGGCCTGGCCGGTTGTAATAAATCTTCTCTCTCAGGGATTCTTGAGTCCTAACTTTCAATATGTGATCACTGCTTCCACTACATCATAACCAAAACTGGTTCAAGGTAGCAGTGTAGCTCAGTGGTTGAGCACCTGATTCCTATTATGAGGTCCCAGATTCAATTCCCAGTACCTCCTAAAACAAAAACAAAAACAAGCAAAAGGAAACCAAGTTCAATAAAAATCAGAAAAATATACAATGGGTTATCTCCTTTGTTCACTGTCAAGTTCTTTTCTCCTCCAAATTCTAGAGTTAGTCCTAACATACATCATAATCAAGTTTATTTACACTGCTGTCTTGGTTTCCCCCCAACAATGCTTGGCAGCATTGCTTACTTGTAGAGACCACTTTGAGAACAGGAAGTATGCTTCTTCAGGTTACTTCTATAAACTTCTCCTGCTTAAATTATATGATGATCTTTGCTTCTGCAAAATTTAAAGTACTAAAAGGTATTTTAAAAAAGTGTTACAATCCCATCACTTAGAAGTAACCCTAGGGTTTTCTTTTCAATATTTTTTTCTTTCAGTTCACTTGCCACAGAAAACCACACAAATAGGTAATTATGAAATATGTGTCTATGATACTAGCAACTGGAAATCTGTTACGTAGAAGTACAGGCTCCACCTCCTTATATTGGAAACATACCTGGGTTTACAGTAGTAGCAGAATGCTCTTCAATCTTTGAGGAAGTTGGTGTGCTTTTAGGAACTGTAAAGACAAATTGGGAAAATGACTTAAAATATGCCTCGCAAAAAGGTTCACAGCTTTCATCAATCCTCTAGAAACCAAATGAAAAGAAATTCACCACAGGAATGTTAAGCTCACTTTCCCAGTTTAGAATCAGTATAAGTCACTTTTGAGATACTCTGCCATCCACCCCCTCTCTTGGGACTCATTCTCCAAAGACTTCATAGTGGAATGTCAGTTCTTTCTAGGAACTCCGTATCATCACCAAGCTAAAGAGGCCTATAGGCTTGGCCATCAGTGTACAGCTAATCTCAGGATGACTTTTGAGTTACTGTGAAGTTTAGAGAAGGAGTGGATTTCAGATACCAGCTCATCTGTGCTTTATTTAAAAGGCACTAGGAAAGTGAGGCCATGGGTATTAGTAGATTCCTCCAAATTGAATTAGTCTGCAGCAAAATTCTGGTCATTTGTCATTCCAGCAATGAAGATTTAATGCCTGCCATGTGCCTGGTCATGTGTGGGGTGTGTGAAAGAAGACCCCGATTTTGCTTTGAAGGAGATATTGTTCATGTGGTCCCTGACCCCCAGTTCAGAGCTCTTTTCCACAGCAATTAAATGGATGTGCAGAGAAGTGAACCTGACACATGCCACCAGCTTTCTTTTGGAGAAAAGCTGGAGTGGCTGTGATTTCAGAGAAATCAGAGATTTTGGTGGTCTATCAGAACCACACTGGGGGTTTAGGCCTTGCTAAGAGAGAGGCACCATGGTGAACCCCACAAGCCTCTAGTCGGGGCTACCCACAGGAAGATGGGGTGAACAGGAAAAGAACAGTCTTTAAAAGACTGAATCCTAGCGGCAACTCAGCTCAGTGGCTGATTGGATTTCCTCTCCTAGGACTGTCCACCTGAAGACAGGATATGGCCCTGCTCTAGCTAAAGTTAGATCACTCGCGTCACCCTAATCCTGACTCGGATAGATCCTTTCCATAGCCAAAATTTTGATAATTCTTTTCATCATGAATATACTTGAATTAATTTTGAAATTAAAAAATACTGCCTTAAGAAACGTTGATATGGCAGGAGTGGGGTGGGGTGGGGAGTGGGGTCCACGGGAACCTCATGTTTTTTAACTTAATGTTTTATGTGATCTATTTAACTTTAAAAAAAAAAGACTATAATAAAAAATAAATAAATAAATAAATAATTCAACACTAAAAAAAATACTACCTTAAGCTAGTATTTATCTTGATTCCTAAGGTGTTGCCCCCTCTTAAATTTGGGCCTGAGTTGAATATCTCACCCTCTTCTGGTCCTGAATTGTACACTTGAAACGTGTGATTTTTGTTGCATGCAAATTATGTCTTAGTAAAGCTGCCTAAAAAACATAGAAAAACATAACATAGAAAAAAATATAAACATAGAAAACAACTCATCAGGGATAGAGCTAGGAAGAGAGCTCCCGACTCAGCTTTCTGCCTCATGCTCAGTCCCCTGGACCACACAACCTTTCCAAAGAGAAAAGTAAACTGAGATGTTGGACAAGTAACCAGCAGTTTGGCTCTATGCCTGAGGCCCAGGAGCTGTCGTGATGTGATAGTTAGCCCTGCAGCCGCTGGCATTGGTTTTGGTTCCCTCCTGATTTTCAGATGATAGGAGAAGTCTTATCTTGCAGAAGCAAACCCTGCAAGGATACACCCTGCATATGAAATGCCTTAAATAGTTTCCAAGTTAGAAAACTAAATTTTCAAAGTGCAATAACTTTTGAACTTGTCATGACCCTAAAAGCTGACTGATTATTTGCAGAAATTCTGCACAGCTAATCTGAGGTAAAACTAGGGCAAAAACTCACTTCTGCTGACTTTTGGCTCTATGTCTTTTCCACCAGACCGTATGGTTTTATATAGAATAAAGCTATAAATGAAGTTCTTGCCTGTGCCAAAAGATGTTTGGAGAAGGATATTATCATGGAAGCATGTTTTAAAAAGGGAAATATTTCAATTTTGCTTGTGAACCAATGGATTGAGAAGTTGAATCTGGGTCAAGTTATAATCATGTAGTCAGATGCCTATAACTCTTCTGTTGCCATTTTTCTTTTTTGCAAGTGGCCGATTACAATTCAGAAAAAAAAAACATTTAGAAGATAAAGTATGTTGTGTGGTAGCATTTGGACTTAGTGTTTGGAACATGTCCTGTTAGTTGGTGCAATTCATGGGTTAAATGCAAAATGTAAGGATCTAGTTTCTTCTCACCTACAGAGTGACATTGCTTTGGCAGTTCTCATGCAACCAATTGGACACAAATCTACCTCCCCTAATTTGTAAGAGAACAAGCCCTTCAATCCAGGCTGAATAGCTTTCAAAAACCTGCTCTGTACAGCCTGGCTTATTGTCTTACTCTCTGTCCCAAACTATTACTGAGGCAGGAGGGATACAGAGAAAAATCAGTCTCTACCTCTAACCATTCTACATTAATCAGCCTAAAGAGATGGAAAACATGGAATATATCTGTCTGTTGTCTACATGTGATAAGGCTGGACTGCAAGGAGAT
Organism: Dasypus novemcinctus; assembly: GCF_030445035.2. Classification (NCBI taxonomy): domain Eukaryota; kingdom Metazoa; phylum Chordata; class Mammalia; order Cingulata; family Dasypodidae; genus Dasypus; species Dasypus novemcinctus. The sequence continues at coordinate 49,864,209 of NC_080673.1, read as the reverse complement.
CAGAGTTCTTGATCTGACTTTGCTCCCTACTGGTTGGGGGCCTCAGCAAGTCACTAAACTTATTTTTCCCCCTAAACTAATTATTTATTCGGTGTAGAAAAATAGCATCCCAATAAGTAGAAACCCTCAGTTTTAACCAATTATTCTGACAGTGTGTAAAATGGTCCACATCTCCAATTTCTTTTTTGTTGTGGTTGTTGTTTCCTGCCTTTTAATACATTTACCAATCTCTTCCATTTAACGGAAGAGTTGATTCCATTTACATTTTTTTTCTGTCCAGGCACATTCAAATTATTTAATACCTAAAAACAAACTCAGTTGCTTGCTTAGTATTCAGAAAGATACATAAATGAGCATAGTTTGGTTCAATGACATGACCAAGGTCTCTTTTGAAGAAAATAAAGAAAAAATGCTTAATCATATTTGTGTAGTATTTTGAAAGCTAAAGCCCATATTATTTTTTTTTACCTTTAGCACTTATACAGTACATTCTTTGCCTTTCCCACATAAATATTACAATATTATTGGCAACTATAGTCTGTATGTTACATTAGTTGTATTTTCCCTGTTTATCACCATGTTCTTAACACCTTGGAGGAGAACATTCTTGAATCTATATTATTAACCACAATCCTTATCTACCACCAAAGTCATTATTTTATACAGCCCTTAGGTTATCCTATAGCAGCCGTTCAATTAATATTAACCTCCCTAGACTATACACATTTCAAACATAATCCTACTTATTAATAAGCAGTATTTGTTATACTCTTTATAATGTGCTACCATCAACTCTATCCATTACAATATATTTACAATTGACCTTATTAAAATTCTATATACATTTAGTATCATCTCTCCTTTCTTTTTTTTTTAATTTATTTTTTATTATTATCTTTTTTTAAGAAAAGAAACATGGATCACACAAAATGTACATTAAAAAATATAAGAGGTTCCCATATACCCCACACCTCATCCCCCCACTCCTCCTGCATCAACAGCCTCTTTCATCAGTGTGGCACATTCATTGCATTTGATGAACTATTTTGGAGCATTGCTACACAGCATGGATTATAACTTATATTGTAGTTTACACTCTCTCCCAGTTCATTCAGTGGGTTATGGTGGGATATATAGTGTCCTGCATCTGTCTCTGCAATGAGCTGCAGTTTTTCTCATCTCCAGTCTGAGACTGGAGCAATTGTCTTCTAAATTCCTTCACTGGTCTAAAATCATGCACACTTACAAGTCTTCGATACTATTTACATTTCCTACGTTCCAGGCATCTTTTCTGACTATGTTCAAAACAATTCTCTGAGCGCATATTTGTTACATATTAATTATTATTTTGAAATGTGAAAAACCAAAGATCAGAAGCATTAACCAACTTGCTCTAGGTTACTAAGCTGGTAAGGGGTTGAAATGGATTTTTAATTCAATTATATTTGATTGCAGAGCTGGCTGCCATACTCTACCATGAACTTTGCAGAATAGATCGTGGTATTCTGTATACTAAGAGAAGATTATATTCCCACCAAACTGTGATGAACTTTTACATCAAATCAGGACTTACCAAAAAGATATAAAAACAGTAATTCACCTTGTAAATAGCCCCAGTGTGGGAGTGTTGCACATTTAACACGGAGATGCATGGTGACAATTAGTGGGATATCCACATTATGGAAAGCCAGATGTTTCTGGCTAGTAATAATATGTTTACTGGAATATCACTTTTTCCAGCCAATTATCTTCCAATCTTATTATTCCTGCAGACCATCCTCAGAACAGATGGATTTCAATTGCTATAGGTATGCTACAATTATATTAAGATATTGACCTTTCTTAGCTGTAATCTCTACACACATTAAATTTGGGTTTAAGGTAGGTGGGTTTGATGAAAAGAATTCTAATTAAAAATGAAATTTCAAACTTCTCAGACCACTGATATTTCCTGTTCCTGGTTGAGCAACCACAAACAGCACCAACTGAAACTCTAGGTCAGTAGTTTTCACTCTTGACTACATGAGAAGAATCTGCAGCCTCTGAGATTTTAATGTATCGTCAGAAGTAAAAAACACAGTTCTAGACCTGATTGACATATAAATTTTATTTTCCTGGTTTTTGAGATCTACTTTTATATTTTCTAAAGTTCTTCTGTCCTCTTTCTCTAGGGATTGAACAGTTTCAGAAAGCAATTAGGGAAGTGGATTTGGTTCAATGGATAGAGCATCCACCAACCTCATGGGAGGTCAAAGGTTCAAACCCAGGGCCTCCTGACCCATGTGATGGGCTGGCCCATGCACAGTGCTGATGTGTGCAAGGGGTGCCATGCCACGCAGGGGTGTCCCCCATATAGGGGAGCCCTATGCGCAAGGAGTGCACCCAGTAAGGAGAGCTGCCTAGCGTGAAAAGAGTGCAGCCTGCCCAGGAATGGCACCACACACAAGGAGAGCTGACGCAGCAAGATGACGCAACAAAAGGAGATGCAGATTCCTGGTACCACTGCCAAGTTTATAAGCGGACCCAGAAGAACACACAGCAAATGGACACAGACAGCAGACAGCTGGGTGGGGGGAAGGACAGGGAGGGGAGAGAAACAAATAAAAAAATAAAAAATAAAAAAATAAAAAAAATAAATCTTTAAAAAAAAAAGAAAGCAATTGGATATTGTTGATTTGTTTGAAAAGTAAAATTTGACTTTTGCTATTTCAAATATTCATATTTCTCATGAGTTTTTCTTAGACGCTACCTCTCCTTTGCCATTCAATTTCACTGAATGTACTTTCCAAGGGTAGGCTCATCAATGTGTGAAATAGACAAAAGTGGAAGTGTTCTGGAGGAACATTGGGTTTAAGTCTTGGAATCTCATTCCCTGGGTCCACCACCAGACAGGAGCAGCTTCAAGGAATTCTATGGAACTCAACTTCACTAAAACTAGATTTTCATATGATAGATTGTGGTCCATTAATGTGGGTTTGGGAAACCTTTTTCTGTAAATGGACAGAGAGTAAGTATTTTAGGCTTTGTGGGCCAAACTATCTGTTTCAATTATTTCACTCTGCTGCTGCAGCCCTAAAGCACCACAGCAAATTTGTAAACTAAAGTGTAGAAGAACTGGTAGGCTGTATTTTATGATCCTTTATGGACACCAAAATGTGAATTTTAATAATATTCATGTCTAAAATACTGTTCATCTTTGGATCTTTTAAAAGCATTGAAAATGTAGAAATCATTTTTAATTTCTAGTCTGTACAAAACCTATATGTGGACTATATTTGACCAGCAAACTATAGTTCACTGACCCTTGCATTAGTGCAATTAGAATCTCTGAATGTGGAACCCAGTCATCTGTACTTTTTAGAGCTCTTTTCATGATTCCAACTTGGAGTCAAGGTTGTGAATTCCTGCATTAGCTGGCCATGAAATCAGTTCACTGGTTTATGACTGGCATTAAAAAATCAAATTGTATAAAATCAAAGTGCATCACACATAATGACATATTATTTTGTGAAGTTTTTCTCATACACGTGTGTGCAGGCGTGTGTCCATGCGTAATGAGTTGCAGAGTCCATTACTATGTCAGTCTACCTGCTGATGTCTTGAGAGTGATAGACCTGGCTATCCCCTATCTGAATACATGGCCTCTGTAGGGGCTGAGGGAAACAATAGCTCATGATGCTATCCATGAAGCTACCCACAAGCCCTTAGCCAGACGACTCCAGCCCAGAGCATCTGTATCAAGCTTGTCTATGGCTCTTAAAAGCATTTAGATTGTCCATTGTGCTGTGCCATTGAAATGGTGTGGGAGTTCTGAGAGAGAATGCATTTAAAAACAAAAAGGTAGACAATGGGATAATTACAAGCAGGCTGCATAGCTTTCAGAAACACTCAAGGAGATAAGGGCAAATAAAACATACTACATTTATCAAAACACCAGAGGCAAGGACTTATGTAATAAAGAAAGCCTGGAAACAAAATAAGATACAAAATGTCAGTTGTGAATCCATAAATACATATGGATAAATAAAGACCCTTAGGCTGGGAAAAAACAGAAGGGAAAAGCCAATAAATAGATGCAAGTTCACAAATAATACAAAGAGAATAATGCAAAAGTGTCAAAATTAAAATATGGGCAAAGGTATGGATTAGGTAAAAATAAAACAGGAATCACAATATTAATACTAGACAAAGTAGAATTCTAAGCAAATGCCTTAAAAAGAATATAGGTGATGATTTTATTTACATTACAATTAAATGAGAAATTCATGTGAAAAAAGTTTAAAAAAAAGTAAAAGTTAAGAAAGTATCCTACTCAATAGCTTTGGAAAACACAGACACACACATGTACACTTCTAAAATAATCCCAAAGTTAAGACATTAACACAATAATTATTGACTATTTAGAAATTAAGGACAAGGGCACTACTTATCAAAATTTAGTGAGAATGGCCAAAAATGAACACAACTTGAAGTGTTTTAATATTAAAAGAAAAATGGTAATAAATGAAATAAGCAACAGAAGAGCAAAATAAAAATAAAGATTCAATAGATAAGAGGAAAAAGAACTAAATATAAACTATTGGAATTGATAACTACCACAAAATAGATTTTTGAAAAATCAATAGAATGAAAAATCATTGCAAATTTTAATCAGAAAAGGAGATTTAAAACTTAAATATGCAATGTTAGGGAAGAGAAAATAAATGTAAGCTATACAGAGGAAACTTTAAAAGCTAAAACATAAATTATATCATTATGTTCAATCTCTTTTCAACAAATTTGGAAGGTTTAACTAAAAGAAAAATGTCTAGAAAAATATAAATGGTTAAATTGACTTATGGAAACGTTTAAAACCTGAGCAGGTAAATAGCAATTAAGAAAACTTCTTTCAGAAAATGCCCTTTGTGAGGAAATAATTAAACAAATCAAAATGTGGAACATTCTGTAAGATAACTCTTGCAACCTTCAGAAGATCGATATATTGAAAAAAGTTTGGATAATTGATCTAGACTAAAAGAGATATAACAACCAAAATTCTTTGAGTAAATGTGTATCATTTCCTGATTTTAAACAAAGCAGCTACATAAGACACTTGTGGAACAATTGGGGAAATTTGAATATGTACCAGACTGATATTATATTGTGGGATTATTAATATTCTTAGATATTAAGAATGACTAATGATTGTGGTAACTCAGGAGAAGGTCTTTTATACTTATAAGATGCATGCTTATGGGTATGGTGTTAAAGTGTCATTATGGAAGAAAATATATGAATATTCATTTTTGCCTTTTAATATTTCCATATGCTTGAAATTTTTCAAAATTTAATAATATAATTTATCATAATGGTATACAAATTAAGAAAAGACACATACTCAACTATTCATAAAAACAAATTTCTAATATAATTGGAGGAGGTTTATACCACTTTTAAATAGTTTTCATGTTTAAAACAGGCACAGAACAGTGATTCATAAATTATTTGTGAATGAAATAGGCAAGGAAAATCCATTTAGCTTTCTGATAGCCAAGTGATAGCATTTGGACACACACAAGTAAATTGCAGTAAATTTTTACATATAACAAAGAAAGATAAAATGATCCTAAGCACGATATTAAATGCAGCATGATATTAAAAGCAGATGTGGCTTAAGCAATTGTGCTCCTGTCTACCATATAGGAGCTCCAGGGTTCAATATCTGGGGCCTCCTGGTGAAGGCAAGCTGGCCCGCGAGGTGAGCTGCCCCAAGCGGAGAGCTGGCCCACACGGACTACTGGCTTGTGCAGGAGTGCTGGCCCATGTAAGAGTGATGGCGCAGCTAGCTGATGCAACAAAAAGCGACACAGAGGAGAGACAATGAGAGGCGCCACAGACAGGGAGCTGAGGTGGCACAAGAGATGCCACCTGGGACCTGCCTACTCCGGGAGGTCCCAGGATCATTTCTCAGTGCTGCCTAAAGAGAAGACAAGCAGACACAGAAGTTTTTCTGTTCACACAGTGAATGGGCACAGAGAGCAGATAGCAAGTGCAAAATAATGGCGGGGGGGGGGATAAAAAAATGAATAGATCTTAAAAAAAAAGGAATACTATATTCAGGGTGAGAAGGATAGTGCAATACTATAATATCTATTGATATCATTCATTGCTTCAGCATATTGAAGAACAAAATTACAATGATATCAATAGAGGCACAAAATATTAACAGGCATTCCTAAGAAAAGAAAGAAACCCAAAGTTTAGAAAGAATCCCTGTTATACTAGGGATAACAGGTATCTTTCCTTCCATAATTGTTAGGAAAGTTGTTATTAAAATTAATTACATCATGAGGCCAAATGAGTCAATATTCAAACTTTCAGCTGTGACGCTGAAAGGTTTTTCAGAGAATGCAGTATCTTTTCTTGATTAAATATCTCAGTTTGGGACTTTAGACAGAAATATCTTCACAATTTAAGGATGATCTACTGAAAGCAAGAGACATCATAATTAATGGTATGATATTCATATTAGAGACAGACTTGACAATAATGAATATCAGCATTGCCATTTTATAACATTGTTTAGAAAGTTCTAACAAATGAATGTAAGAGAAAAAGTGGCTATAAATATTTATTTAAAGTGAAGAAATGAAATGATCATTTTTATAGGGAATTTGTTTACCTAATTTGGAAACTCCAGAGAAACTATTTTAATAAAGTTACAAAATGAATGTACACAAGGTAATAGATTCATCTATGGTCAACTATACACAGTTCTAAAATATAACAAAAATGTGCTCATTAAAATAATAAAATACATAGAATACCTCTTAAGAAAATATGTAAATGTTATCTGAAGGAAATGTCAAACTCTTCTGAGGGATATAAAAGAAGATACGACTCATTGGAAAGACGGAATATATTCCTGATTTGAAGATTTACCATTACGAAATTTTTTTCTGTGAGTTGCTCTGTTCTATTAGTTCTATTTTTAACCAAAATAACATGGGACTATTTTGGCGTTACAAAACGGCTGACTTTCCCAATGATTCTGAAACTCATCTGGAGAAACAAAGACTACTGCTTCCAGTCAGGGCTGACTAGCTGTGTTGCAGTCCATCCTGCCTGTTTCCAATTTCCAGGTAGAAAACAGCAAACGCAGGGAGGGCTTCAGAGGCTAAGGAAACAGGAGGATGAGGCTGAGCGCTCTCCTCCTACCCCTGTACACCAAACGTTGGATGATGCCAGGGGACCGAGAGAAGGTCAAGGTTTTATGATGTGGAAGGCTTCCCACGGTCTTCAGTCATTTGCTTCTCACAGACAGGCACAGTCCAGAGGCTTTGCAGGAGGTAAAGAGCCCTGAGATCCTAGTGTCCATCACCTTGATGGTACTCTGAGCTGCCTTAGCTACTGAGCACCTTGGCTGACTCAGCTGCACTTAGGAGGGCATTTGAATCATAACAAAAACAGGTTCAATAAAAATCAGAAAAAGGGCACATTATTGACCACAGGTTGTCTCTTGCTCAGCGTCAAATTGTGCCTTTTCCTGCTTCAGATTCTAGAAGTCAGTCCCAACATACATCACAATCAAGTTTATTTGAGTAATAGTAACCTCAAAGAAATGAGGATGCTGCTATTTTGGTTTGCCCCCCAATAGTGCTTGTCAGCATTGCTTACTGGTAGAGATCCCTTAGAAATCAGAGATTGTGCTTGTTTAGTTTACTTGGAAATGTTTAAAAAACTTTTCCTGATTACGTTATATGATTCCTTTCACAGAAAATTTTAATAAGTATTAAAAAGTAAGAAAGAAATATTACTCACAATCACATCACTCAGAGGTAACTCTTTTCAGTATTTGTTGTTTCAGTTACCCTGTCACAGAAATCTATGTGAATAGGTACTTTTAAGTATGTGTCTATGATACTACCAACTGAAAATCTATTATGTGGAAATACAGGCTTCACATCCTTATATTGGAAACTGGGTTTACAGTAGTAGCAGAATGTTTATCTTACTTTAAGGAAGATGGTATACTTGCCCTCGCTGTAAAGACAAGTTGGGAAAATGACTTAAAATATGCCCCCCAAAAAGGTTCACAGTTTTCATTAATCCTCTAGAAACCAAAATAAACAGAAATTCACCACAGGAATGTTAAGCTCACTTTCCCAGTTTAGAATCAGTATTAAGTCACTTTTGAGATACTCTGCCATCCACCCCCTCTCTTGGGACTCATTCTCCAAAGACTTCATAGTGGAATGTCAGTTCTTTCTGGAAACTCCATTTCTTCACCAAGCTAAAGAGGCCTACAGACTTGGGTACCAGTATACAGCTCATCTCACGACGATGTTCGAGATTCGGTGAAGTTTAGAGAAGGAGTGGATTTCAGATACCAGCTCATCTGTGCTTTATTTAAAAGGCACCAGGAAAGTGAGACCGCAGACATTAGTAGATTCCTCCGAATTGAATTAGTCTGCAGCAAAATTCTGGTCATTTGTCATTCCAGCAACGAAGATTTAATGCCTGCCATGTGCCTGGTCATGTGTGGGGTGTGTGAAAGAAGACCCCGGTTTTGCTTTGAAGGAGATAATGTTCATGTGGTCCCTGACCCCCAGTTCAGAGCTCTTTTCTACAACAATTAAATGGAAGTTCGAGAGAGGATGTGCAGAGAAGTGAGCCTGACACACGCCACGAGCTTTCCTCTGAGACACCAAGGAGATTTTGGTGGTCTCATGTGCTATTGGAACCACACCTGGGGTTCTGGGCCCGCTAAGAAAGAGGCGAACCCCACACATCTCTAATTAGGGCCTGTGGAAGGCGACCTACTGGAAGACAGGTTGAACAGAGACAGACCAGTCCCTAAAAGACTGAATCCTAGTGGCAACTCAGCTCAGTCGCTGATTGGATTTCCTCTCCTAGGACTGTCCACCAAAAGAGAGGATATGACCCTAGCTGGGGTCAGCTCACTTGCTTCACCCTCATCCTGACTCGGATAGATCCTGTCCATAGTTAAAATTTTGATCATTTTTTCATCATGTATTTCTTGAATTTTGAGTTTAAAAAATTCTGCCTTAAGGTAGTATTTATCTTGACTACTAAGGTTTTGCACCCTCTTAAATTTTTGGCTTGAGTTGCCTCACCCCCTTCTGGCCCTGAATAGTACTCTTGAAATATGTGATTTTTTATTGCATGCAAATTCTATCTTAGTAAAGCTGCCTAAAAAATAAATATAGAAAAATAATTTATCCTTGCTGTTAATCAAGGAAGCATAAATACACCCATATCTTTCACCTATCATATTGGCAAAGATAAAAACACTTCTAGCACACCATCTGGCAAGATGATTTGGATGCTTAGACTCTTAAAATACACCGATGGATCTACAAATTGGTATTACTTTTCTGGAAGCAATTAAATCAGTATTTATCAAAATCTTTAAAATGTGCATACTTTGACACAACACAATTCCATTTGTAGAAATTAATGTTATGGATACAAAGATGAATCTATAAGGGTGTCCATCATAGCATTGTTTAAAAGTCTGCAAAGTGGCAACAATAAATATTTTAAAATATGTCATTGGCTTTGTTGGACTGTGAACTGCTGGCACCCTGCTTGCTGTGCCAAGCTGCTGGTCAAAAAAGGGAGACACTAAAGAGATGTCAACATACTCCAGTACAGGTGTCCAGGTTGCCATTAAACGCATGACTCATGCAGACACTGATGGAAAACTTTTCCTCACATAGAGAAGAGACAGAGCAAGACCAGCTTCACTATGGGTGTTGGTCCCTCATGGCCATTGGGTCCCAACCCACTGGCCGACGCCAGGAGCTCACCCCTCGTGTGCCATAGTGGAAGGATCACTGATCTTTCCCTGCCAGGAACAGGTATACTACAAGGGTGGCATTGAGGGGATGATGTGCCAAGTGCCACAAACATGCCCACTTTAGCTTGACCATCTCCAGTGAATGTTTATTTGAGCTCGGGACAAGAGGGGAAGGAACATGGCAGCACATCACCCTCTGCTGGGGGTGCATTTATCTCTCCAAGTTGACACAGCTGGCCTGGAGCACAGGATATATCTGTGGGTCCCAGGGAAAGGTGGAGGCTGCGCTCAGACCACCCCTACAACAAGTGAAGTAGAACATGGTATACCCATCAGGTATAATTCTATACAGCCATCAAAATGTTGTTTTACAAGTGTATTTTCCACTATGGCAAAACAGTCTTTGAATGAATAAAATGCAGCTTTGAGAATATTACACAAATAATATCTTATTTTTAAGTATACATTTTTAAATGTGCATAGAAAAAATCTGGAAGATTTGCACTGGAATTTGGCCACAGGGCTTATCTGTGGAGGGCAGGGTAGGAGATGATTGTTATCCTCTCTTGAGGAAGGAAGTAAAGCATGTTGACTAAAGATGAAGGCTCTACAGTTGTACCACTGATCAAAGGCAAGTTTCTTAAACTTATTGACCTCTGTTTTTTCATCTGTGCAAAGGGGATGATACTACCCCCTAGAGGTATTGTTAGGTTAAAATGAAATGATCCTTGTAAAAGACTTAGCAGGGTGCCTGGTACATAGCAGGTATTCAGTAAGAACTATTAATACTCATAATTTTTCATTGTTCTAGAATGAACATGTAGTATAGGTATTTATATTTGTATCATAACTCTATTAAAACAAAAACAATAGTATAAGTTAAACATTTTCCTATCATGATACATGGTTTTCACAAGGCAGGGAGCTCGTTTCCTTTATCACTAGATGCTGTTTCCTGCTCAGATCCTGCTCATGTAGGATCAGGTCCTACATGATGCGTGGATACAGGTAGAAGGCTCCTGATCTATAATTGCTATCTGTGTGGAAACTGTTGAGGAGTATTTACAAGTTGAAGCCACATAGGTTGATAGTATGAAGGCCCACCGTTAATCATGAGCAGGTCTCACTTTCAAATTGAAATGGAGGAAATTTGAAATTGAAATGGAGGAAACACAAGCTGAAACAGGAAAACTTTACCTTGACTTCCTCCTCTGTTTACAACCAGGGATCTGAACTTTGCTCCCCCAAGTCAAATGGGCTGGGTTTTCTTGTTCTATTTACTTAATTGCTTTAGATTCAAGAATACCTCTGTAGGGCTATGCATCCCTTGAAGAGAAACCAGCGCTTTTCCTTTGGACCTTCAAAGGAAACTGTGGAATTTGAGTTTGGTCTGAAATATCAAGAGAGAAAAGGCTGTGGAGGAGGTGAGGATGGCTGCTCTCCTCCTAGCCCTGTGCACCTGGGGTTGGCTTGAATCAGGAGACTGAGAGGAGAATGTGCGGTGTTTTATGATTTGGGAGGCCCCACGCTCTTCAGGTCGTTTGCTTCTGAGAGAGGCACAGACCAGAGGCTTTCCCGGCAATAAGTGCCCTGAGTTCCTACTGGCTGTCATGTTCATGGTACTCTGAGCTACTGTAGCCACTTACTAACTTGGCTACCTTAGCTGCTCTTAGCATGGCATTTGTATCATAACAAAAACAAATTCAATAAAAATCAGAAAATAGGAAAATTACTTACAACGGGTTATTTCTTGTGTTCACTGTCAATTCCTGTCCTTTTCTGCTCCAGATTCTCAAAGTCAGTCCCAACATACTGCATAATCAAGTTTATTTGAGTAATTGTAACCACAAAGAAATGTGGGCTGCTATCATGTTTGCCCTCCATTAATGCTTGTCAGCACAGTTTACTAGTAGAGACCTCTTTAAAGCAAAGAGTATATTTGTTCAGTTTACTTGCAAAACTTTAAAAACTTTTTCTGCTTACATTATATGATTCTCTTTGCAGAAAATTTAAAAAGTAGAAAAAGTAGAAAAGAAATGTTACTCACAATCCCATCACTTAGAGGTAACCCTGGGATGTTTCTTTTCAGTATTTTTTATTATAGTTCACTTATCACAGAAAGCCACACTGATAGGTAGTTATTAAATGTGTGTTTATGATACAAATACTGAAAATCTATTATGTAAAAATATAGGTTCCACCTACTTTTATTGGAAACATACCTGTTCCTTCAGAAGTAGCACGCTTTTCATTAGTTTGGTTAGATGATGCAGTTGGACTCACTGTAAAGACAAGTTGGGAAAATTTTTAAAAATACGTCTCCCAAAAATGTTCACAGAGTTTTCAATAATCCTCTAGAAACCAAAGTAAAAGAAATTCAGGGAGCAGTTGTGGCTTAAGCAGTTGAACACCTTTCTCCCACACGGGAGGTCCCAGGTTCAGTTCCCAGTGCCTCCTAAAGAAGACAAACAAACAATGAACAACAGACAATGAGCAGACATCGAGCAAAAACAACAAGCAGAGAACAAGCAGACAATGAGTAGACAAAGAGCAAAGAGTGAGCAAAAAAAATGTGCAGACAACAAGAAAAAACAATGAGCAGGGAGAAAATGTGGCTCAAAGCAGTTGAGTACCTGCCTCCCACATGGGAGGTCCTGGGTTCAGTTCCCAGTGCCTTCTAAAGAAAAAATAAACAATGAGCAGACAATGAGTGCAAACAATGAGCAAAAAACAACAAGCAAAAAATAAGGAGCAAAAAGACTAGGGAGCCATTTCAGGGCAGGGGAAGAAATTCAGCACAGGAATGTTAAGTTCAGTTTCACAATTTAGAATCAGTATAAGTCACTTCTGAGATACTCTCCCATCTCTTCCCTCTCTCTCAACTCATTCTCCAAAGGACTTCATACTGGAATGTCCAGTTCTTTCTAAAAACTCTATTTCATCACAAAGCTAAAGAAACTCATAGGGTTGGGAACCAGAGTACAGACCATCTCAGGATGGCTTTTGAGGAGTCACTAAAGTTTACAGAAGGAAGGGATTTTAGACAGCATCTCATCTGAGCTTTATTTGAAAGGAACTAAGAAAGTGAGGTCATGGACATCAGTTGATTCCCCAGAGTTAAATCAGTCTGCAGCAAAATTCTGGTCATTTGCCATTCTGACAACGACGATTTAATGCCTGCCATGTGCTTGGTAAAGTGTCGAGTATGTGAATGAAGATTCAGGTTTTGCTTTTAAGGAGTTATCGGTTATGTGGTGCCTGACACCCAGTTCAGAGCTCTTTTCCACAACAATTAAATGGACTATTTGAGAGTTTTTCTTCTTGGGTCACTAAAACTAAATAAATATAAAAAATGGTAATGTCTTTTTTGCATTATTAGTCATTCTACATATGTGCTTTTCATACTGCTGTACCTGCAGCAGTATGTGGTAGGACGCACTGGGTGATCATTTTCCATCTACAAGGAGCATTGATTTTGCCTAAGTAAATGAAAACCAATATTCCTTCCCTCCTTCCTTCCCTTACACCCCCTGTCCCTACCTCCCTCTTTCTTCCTCCTTGCCTCTACTTCCTTCCCTGCTTATTCAACCAATATTCCACTATGTGTCAAGCACTGTGCTAGATTCTGGAGATATACTGATGGATAAAACAAGTAAGTTAATACCTTTCCCTGGAATTCCCCATTAAATAAGTGTATCATGACCTAGCAAATCCCAGGAAACTTTTAGAGGATCCTGATGTATGATATAACTTCCTAATTGAAGAGGTATAATGTATTTTTTAATTGGTTTTTAGCATCAGAACTTGATTTTCACATAAAAGTTTACCTGGAAAACCAATATAGAGTAGATATCAGGGCATTCTCTAGCTTATTATGCATATGTTCAGGGTCCAGAGTCCAAAGTGCCCCATTACTTCCCATTAATCCCTGGAGAAACTACAGAAATCCTCTATCTCTGCAGACCATACTTTGAAAAATACTGCATTTCATAGAAAGAACACTAGACCATGGACTCCAAATTGCAAGCTTGATACAGGTTTTTGTGTGACAATACCAACAGATTTTCAATCTACAGGTCACAACTTCCTGATAAATGGAATAAATTGATTTTCTAGATCATCTCTAATGTTTCTTGTAGCTCTTAAATGCTATCATTGTATGTTTTTCAATATATGTGGCTTCTCCTTTTTTGTAAACTACATTGTCATTCACCCACTTAGGGACAACTTGGATTTCTCCCTTTCCTTTACTCCCCATATCCAATACATCAGTAAGTCTTCACACTTCTACCTCTAAAATAGATCTTAAATTTCTTCACATTTATTCATCTCCACTGTCACCATGATTTTATTGACCTCAACTACTATGATGGTGGGTATCCAAGTTTCCTCTATTGACTGCCCATAATCTATTCTCCACAAAGCAGCCTGTGTGCTGTTTCTAAGCACACAAATCAAATAATGTCATGCCCTCGCTTTAATCCTCAGATGGCTTCCTCTTGTACTGCTATTTTAACTTCAACTCCTTATCAGGCCCTCAGACAGTTAGGTCTCCATCTTTACCTTGAATGGCTATCCCCTTCCCTGTGCTGCAGCAATATGGGCCTTGGGCTCGTCCTTGAACACACTAAGCTGTTTTCTGACCCAGGACACCTGCCTTTGCCATCCCCTAGTCTGCAGTCCTCTTTCCCTAGATTTTGCAAGGTGAGGAAGGTTGTTGTTTTTCACTCACTCAGTTTACTTAAAGAAAACGTTCCCACTATCCTTCTCTAAAGCAGACTTCTACATTCATGCCTATCACCTTAACTGGTTTGGGTCTCTTTGTATTATTTCCTATTTTCTTTTCTTATTTTAATAATTTACTTGCTCTATTTATTGTCTATGGTCCTTCCCATCATCTACCCTCACCCAGCAGAATATACCTTCTACCAGAACAGAGAGCTCATTTGTCTTACTTCAGTGTCCTTGGTGCCTGGTTCAGGAAAAAAATGAAGGAATGAATTCAGGGATTGGGAATTAAATAATTTCCTTAACAATTTACTCTCCATTTGGAGGATGAAATCCAATAAATTTAGAATTGGAAATATTGGCTTCATTCTTAAGGTTACCGGAGAGCATAAAACCATCTTTTTTGTTTCTTGCCAAATATGTTTAGCTTTTCTTACCTACTAGTAAGTAGGTCATGAGTTAAGGAAGAGTGGTCACATCGGAGAGCCTTAGAAGACACTAGGATGATCACGGCCTTGGTCTTGAAGCTGCTATGGCCTTCAGAGTCTTCAAGGACCTCCTCTGGAAGTGCTAGTTAAGGTCCACTATCTGCTTGAGTAGTTGTTGTCGTGAAGAGTTTATTTCTTTTCCCAGAACTTTCATCAAATGTTGGCAGTCTAAGTCATATAATGTTCTTCCAAACATTGCGTCCCCACACCAAAAAAAGTATGCGATATTTTTACTTTTGACTGAGTAGTCCCGAATTTATCTTCAGAACAACAAAGAATACTTCCTTTGTTTGCTCTACAAATTTTAAATCTACAAATTTAAATATTATACCACACCTTTGTTATCTTTTAAAAAATTAGAGCAGCTTTGTTGGTCTTCTGTTTTCCTCTAATTTTCCTATTTTCTCTGACTTCTCAAACACTTTCACTCACATACCCATTTGTTCCTATCTATAGTAAAGTTTAATATTTTACTATGTGCCAGGCACTGGAATAAGTGCCTTCCATTATTTACCTTACTTATTCCTTATGCGATTACTATGAGGCAGGTACCAACATTATCCCATTTTACAGATAAGGACATTGAGGCAAAGAGAGGGTAAGAAACTTGCCTTAAGTTTACCCAGACTTTTTAAAAGCATTCGAATCAGAATTTGAACCCAGTTCTCTCTGTGCCACATGCTTAGGTTCTTAACTGTTAACACTGCTTTATCTCCTGATCTACCTTAGAAGATGCTGGGTCTCTTCCTTTCTCTCAAGAGTGCTCAAAAAATAGATCCTTGATCAAGGAGTGGATGACGTGACAGAAGTGCCTTTAGAATCATCTTCTCTTTTGTTCGAAGACCTTTAAACTTGGATTAGAGCAATGCCCGAGGGGTAAAAACATTTCAAGTAACTGTCTGCTCCTTATCTGGGTGCCAAACACCAGTATTTCTAACCCATAAACATTGCATTTTAGAGGAGGTTGACTTTAACAGTCTCAGGAAGAAATGGAAGTTTTTGTTAATACAGTTTAGTAATACAGCTACATTTTTTCTCTATTTAGTCAATGAGGGTTTTTTTTTGTTTTGTTTTTTTTGGTCCCTCATAACCTACAGAGAAGGTTTCAGAGTCTATGTTTGTGGCTTCTACCATTTTGTCAGAATTTGAAATTATATTGTTTAAAAAGTGGTAGCCAGGTATCTATAATCACCTTCATAAATTAGTCTTTAATTTGGAAGCTAATCTTGTTATAATTCAAACAAATCAAAGACTTCATTTACACAAGGGATTTCTCATAATATTTGATAAAATTCTTTTAATTCCAGATGGGATCAAATTGAAGTATGCTTCCCTTACTGGAAAACTGTGGTCCAGTCACCGTTACTGAGCTCCCATGTATCAATTCCCCCCAACTTGCCAGTTGAGTTCCAGTAAAATCCATCCACCAGCCTGCATTTATTTATTCATTTAAGTATGTTAGAACTAAAATGAAGCATTTGGTGTTTTAATCTATAAGCTCACACCCAATATAACAGACAGAAGTTTGAAAATTTCACTTACCTGTCAATAAAAGTATAATTAATAGTTTTCCATGCATTCTGAGGTCACGAGCTGGTTTGCAAAAGTCAGTGCAAGAAAACCACCCAGCACGCCGTCAAGAGCAGTGGCAGGCGCTGGCGCAGCCTGGACACGCTTATCTCGCAGGCCCACCTTTCTGAAGCCGTCATCAGCTGATAGGAGGAGCATTCGAAATTCTGCAAAGTTGTTAAACACCCGTCAGTAAAAATACATGGGTATCTGTTTAGCTGGGACGATGAAAGTGTTCAGTGAAGTCTTCTCTTCAAGGAACTAGCTGTTATGTGTTAAATTTTCTTTGCACAAATTGAGTGGGCATTGCAAGGTAGGAGCATTCAGGATGCTCCCAACTGGACAAGCAAGAATGGGACTGTAGAAGCCTGAGGTCAGGGCCTACGCCAGGCCGCGACACTGGAGGAGAGTGGCTTCTAGTGCGTGAGATGAGTGTATTGGAGAAATTTAATGACCACTTTGGTGCTTTTAGGTTTGAAAAAACTCTTAAACTTGTGATAAGTCATACAGCAGTGTATACTCATGATGCAAGGAATCATTAACTCAAAATAGAGGGTGAGTGAACAGACAGTGACCGTGTAGTTGCAGAATCAATAATATTTTTTTTTCTAGAATATACCTCATTAAGTAAGCATCAGTTAAGGACAGAATAATAAATTCAGACACCTCAAAACAAACAACATAAAAGCAAAAAACAAAACAAAACAAAACAACAAACCCCTTTGTTAAGTAGTAAGTTAAAATGAAGAGTGTAGAAGTCTGAGCAAGAGAAATTTTAAAGGGAGGCAAACACAATTTGAACTAGATCTAAAACAGCTCAAAAGAAGGTGATCAGATACTCCTCCAAAAATGGCCTACATCCTGAAAGATTTATCGGTGAGAGACTTTCCTGTTTGTCCCCAGAAAACCAATTTGCCAAGTAAGCAACTGGTCAAATATGTCCTATTTACACATTTACCCAAAATGTATTTATTTTTAAAAACAAAAAACTATTTATGAAATTGCTCTTGCAGCCTTAGGAAAGTAGGCTGGAGAGAAAAACATCACTTAGTATGTAGAAGATGGGAATAAAAATCAGTTGAACATTCCAGAGAGAAGGGAGCCTGAGATTAAGAGCTAGATGAAGGAGGCTGGAGGCAGACTTGGGGAGGACCAAAACAGAGGGACATGGAGGGGATAATCCAAGAGGCCGTGTAAGAATCTTAAAGTCCCAGAACAAAATGGATAGTTACATTTAACAAATATTTGGTAAATCAATACTTTCCATAAATTCAGTAATTTGCTGTAGCTGGCTAATCAGGATGGGTTGCAAAAATTATCAGGTAAGCGACAGTCCAATAAAAGAGATTTTGTGGATATTAATAGAAGTAGTAAAGAATTCTTGCTTAGGGGAGAGCAAAATCATGAGCCTTACAAATGTCCAACAACAGGAAAAAAGGTAAGTAATGTAGTAGCTATCCTCACAAGGCAGGATTAGGCAGCTCTTAAAACCATGTTTCCAAAAATAATTCATGACATGGGGACTCAGGATAAGATAGCAAAGTAGAAAACAGCAAGATACAAAATGGTATGGACAAAAATAAAATGCTGTTTGATTCCTTTTTTCTTCTGGGCTGTGTTCCTCTTCTTATGTAGCCAACTCCCGCTCTCCTGAGGGTCTCAATTTAATAGCACTTCTTCCTGGAAGCCCTCTTTGAAATCCTATTTTAGTTTCCTAGGCTGCTTAAAGCAAATACCATGAAATGGTCTGGCTTAAGCAATGGGAGGTTATTCACTCCCTATTAGAGCGCGGGGAAATGTCCAAATCACAACGTCATCAGGCGATGCTTTCTCCCTGAAGACCAGCTGCGGGTCATGCTTGGCTCCTCTGCCTCATGGCAAGGCACATGGCGGCACCTGCTGGTCTCTCCTTTCTTTTCCAGTTCAGCTTTTTGCTTCCATTGCTTTCTTTATCTAAATTTCACTGTCTTATAAAGGACCCCACTCTGTGCTCCTGTTGTACCCTGTTTTCCCTTACATAGGGACTTATCACACCGCACGGCAATCATTGGACTCTAAGTTCTAGGCAGGTGCTCCCTGTCTGGGGCTATCTTATTCACTCTGAGGGTTTGAATAAAATAAATACTTGTTAAACATGTTAAAGCATATTGGATAAGGTTAAATCAATAAATGACAAACGAATATTGCAGTCTAGAGGGAAGAGACTTCTCTCAAGCTATCTTGGCGAGTGGAGACTGATCTCTATATACACCCTTTAATATATTCTGGTCTCAGGTTAACCCCGATTTGGGGGTCCCTTGCTAAGGCAGAAAGGAGAAAAGGAATGTAGGTCTAAAATCCAGCTTTCACACCTCCTGAGCCTGGACCTATTTGTCTCTGAGAACATTCTCCCTCATGTGACCTGACCTCCCATTTTCCTTCAGAGGCACCTCATTAATCATTCTTGGAAGTTCTTGGCTTTTTTGGAACTTACATAAGCTGGTTCCCTTGGCATCTGCTTCAGGGTGTCCCTCATGATCACATCTCTTGGTGTTTGTAGGTTCTGCCTTCCTGTTCTGTTTCCATCATCTGTCCTGGGTGATGGGGACCACGGGCACGGAGCTGCTATCTGCTTAGGAGGCTGCAGGAGAGCAACGGATGCTTTGCTCCAGCTCACCCTGAGGGACTTACCATCTCTTAACAACCTGGGCATGGGAAATGACCTTGGTCAAGCAGGGATTTGTAGCTTCTTTCAGGCCGGCATGCTAACACTAACTGGGCCTGATTAGAGAAAGGCAGACGTTGGGAGTTCTCCTGTGGAAATTGGAATTAGACCCCGCATCTCACACAGGGCCATGCAAGCAGAACTATATGGTGACCTCTAGTGGCACATGTACAAAACGGAAGGAAAAAAGTGAGACCTGAAAATGTGACCCAAAAATATACATCAGATTTCACTTTTCCCTTTCAGGCATTTTTACAGTTTTCCTTTTATTCTTACTGAAACACATGTTCAGGATTATAAAAAAATCCTACCTGTGGGTTATAGCATGCAAATATGTCAGATGAATCTGCATACCTAGAGGAAAACAAATACTTTTGATACATTAAAGTAAACCTAGAAACCACATCCCAATTTGGCAATATATTTGCGTGGGCAATTTTTACTTACTGTTATTAAATGACTCACTTCAAGGAGAGGTACAAAGTACAAAGTTGTAAACTAGGAAAGACAACTTGGATCGACTTGGATGGATTCATATAGACCTGCATCTTACCTATTTCATGACAAATAACTTATGTCCCCAACTATTTCAGGTTTAGATTTTTTTTTTAAAGATTTATTATATTTATTTATTTCTCTCCCCTCCCTCTCCCACGCCCCGATTGCTGTTCTCTATGTCTGTTTGCTGCGTCTTCTTCTTTGTCCACTTCTGCTGTTGTCAGCGGCCCTGGAATCTGTGTTTCTTTTTGACGTGTCATCTTGTTGTGTCAGCTCTCTGTGTGGGCAGTGCCATTCTTAGGCAGGCTGCACTTTCTTTCGCTCTGGGCAGCTTTCCTTATGGGGCATACTCCTTGTGCGTGGGGTTCCCCTGTGCGGGGGACACCCCTGCGTGGCACGGCACTCCTTGCGTGCATCAACACTGAGCATGGGCCAGCTCCACATGGGTCAAGGAGGCCCAGGGTTTGAACCGCGGACCTCCCATGTGGTAGACGGACGCCCTAACCACTGGGCCAAGTCCGCTTCCCCAGATTATTTTTGAAGACAGTTGCATGTTAGTCTGACCTGCCAGTGGAGATATATGCTTTATCTATTTTGTATGGAGGACTGAAGGACAAGGGAGTAATAGGAAACTTGAGGCCCAGTGGTTTGCACTGCTGGTTTCCTGGGTAATGCTTCTGTCTGGGCATGGTATATGTCAGTTCTGCTCACATTCTATTATTGGCTAAAGCAAATGACAGGCCAACTTGACATCGATGGGGCAAGGAAGGATATACCTCCTCCAAAGGGAAGTCCTGCAAGCCCTATGACAATGGCAAAGATATAAAAATCACCTACTGGAAGGATAATACATAATCGAGAACAACAAACTACCACATCCATTTGCCCTTTGTGCTTAGCTCCTTTCAGTATTGGGGTTTGCAAATCCAACTTAAATAGTAAGGAGATCTGCTCAGTATCTTTTAGAGTTGAGATTCAACCCAGAGCCCATTTGCCTTTCTTTATAATTATAACTGGATGCGATGCGATGATGTGATGTGATGCGATGATGTGATGTGAGGTGTGTTGGAAGGGTGCTCAATAACCTTGGGAGACAGACAAGGAAAAAGGCACCTGCCATATGGAAGGTCAAGTTTTATATTGTGTCCATAGGGCACTAAGGAAGCACATGAGAAGGGTTCCTAACTCAGATTTGGGCTCCGGGCAGGCATTTCAGAGCAAGCAGTGTCTGAGCAATGAATGATTAGTACCCAGGTCAAGGGAGAAGCAAGAGTATTGCAGGCAAAGAAAACAGCATGGCTTGGCATTGTAGTAGCTTGCAAAACTGTTTGAAATTCTAAGGACATGAACATACACACAAATGTGCACATTTGCCCTTTGTCTATGATGTCAATCCACTCTGGCCTTTTTTTTTTTTTTTCCTGAGGTACCAGGACTAGAGGTTGAACCCAGGACCTCATATGTAAGAGGCTGGTGCTCAACCACTGAGCCATGTGGGCTCTGCTGAGTTGACTCCCTCATCTGTTTGCTTGTTGTTTGCTCATTGTTTTTGCTCATTTCTGCTCATTGTTTTTTGCTCATTGCCTGTTTTGTTTTCTTTAGGAGGCACTGGGAACCAAACCTGGACCTCCTATGTGGTAGGTGGGCAATCAACTGTTTGAGCCACATCTGCTGCCCCCACTCTGGCTTTTGCTTTTGTAAACAAGGATGTGACCCTGGTTCTCTGCATATAGAAATATTGGGAAGTTCTATCAGCAAGGATCAATAACAAATACAGTTATTTCTTAGATCTAACTTTTATTGCAACGTAACATATACAAATCATTGGTGTATCATAATAGATGCAGCAAAAACAATTGATAAAATTTAATAATCTGTCCTGATAAAGACTCTCAGAGACTAGGAATAGAACTGCCTTATTTGATAAAGGGTATCTACAATAAAACCTACAGATAACAGCATACTGAAATATTCACCTTTTATCCCTGAATTTGAGACCACAGCAGTTGTATCTACTAGCATCATTTCTATTCAACATTTTACTAGAGGTCCTAGCCAGTGCAACAGACAACATAAAACTGGCATTATTTTTTAAAAATCCTATAACAGGACAGGACAGGATTTTAAAAAGTAATACTTTCACAATTTGTTAAGCTGCCTTTTGCCTGCTATTTCATTTTTTGAAGTTGAAATAAAGTTTGCTAATTTTGAAATAAAAAATAGCTGCCACTACTTGCGGATAAGGGTTGTGTATATGATATACAAAAAAAATCTATTAAAACCTATTAGAATTAACAAGTGGATTTTAGCAAGTGTTTCAACCCAGCTTCTGTAGGGCATGGGTCAGTGCGGCTGCAAGATGAGAGAACACTCTCAGCACTGAGTCAGACATAAGCCTTATTGGGACTTCCACATGGGAGCGAGTCTGTGGTGGCAGCAGTCCAGAAATGAAGGTAGCACTCTTCAAAGAGATGGGAAAATGGGGGACAAAATAAAGGTCTCAGAACAAAGACCTTTTATGACAGATTTTCTGCAAGGTACACACAAATGGAGTCTGGTGATGTTATTGAAGGAAGAAAGTATACAGCCTGGAGAAGATTACGGTTTACAACACCATCTGTATGTGCTTTTACCTCTGCAGAGGGCTGTTAATCTTTAACTTATGTCCAGGTCATTGGGTAGGTACATGCTGCAGGCTTTTTTTCCTTCAAGGAGGGAGAGCCCAGGCCCTGGGCTCAAAGTAGAAAATCATTTCTATATAAAAATCTATATAGAAAATCATTTCTATATAAAAGGAAATCTAAATTTTGAAAACTACTTACAATTGCATAAATCTAACTAATATTGAGCAAGACCTCTATACATATAATCACGAAACTATACTGACAGAAATTGAAGAAGACTGAAATTAATGAAGGGAGATCTTTTTTTCATGGATTGGAAAATATGATATTGTTAAGGTTTCAGTTCTTCCTAAAAAGATTTATAGATTCAGTGCAATCCTAGTAAACTTCTTTTTGAAAGAAGTTCACAAATCGATTCTGATAAATGAAAGATCTTTATTTGGTTAACTTAATTTTTTAATATCAATTTATCTTTGAATTTTAAAGTAATCTATCATTTCAGGAATAAAGCCAAATTAGACAAAATATTTTATCATATTTAATATACAGTTGGATTCAATATTCTAATATTTAAAGATTTATGCATTTACACTTATTACATTACAATTATAATGGTCTATAATTTCTTGTAATGGCAGGTTTTGGTAACAAGGTCATGCTGGCTTCATAAAACAAATTAGAACATATTTTTCAATTCTCTTTTGTGTAAGAATGGTGTTAATTATTTCTTAAATATTTGAAAAACTTTACCAATGAAACCTTCCATGTCTGGAGCTTTCTCTGTAAGGATTTTAATCATGGATTCTACTAGTTTTTTAAACAGATAAAGGACTTTTTGGTTTATCTATTTATTCTTACATCAGTTTGTTGAATTATATTTTTTCCAAAAAAATTCCTTTTTCATCTAATATGTCAAATTTATTGACAAAGTTATTTATAAAATTTCCTTATGGCATTTTTGATACCTATCCAATCTCTAATCATACCTTACTTTTATTCCTGCTATTGGTAATTTATATTTTCTTTCATGTTTCTTTGCTAATTCATATTGTTTTTGAAGAAGCAAGTCTAGGCTTTGTTGCTTTTTTCTAGCATTCGCCTGCTTTCTGTTTTATTTATTTCTGCTTTGTCTCCACTATTTCTTTCATTCAATACTCTGGGTTTAATCTGATGTTTTTTTTTTCTAACTTGTTAAGATAGAAGTTTAGATCGTAAATTTCAAACTTTCTTCTTCTCTAATATGTGAATTTAAAGCTGTACATTTTCCTTTAAATATTTTGTCTTATAATTAGAGCATTTAGTCTATTTGCATTTAATGAAATTTAATTTTATAGATATACTTAAGTCTACTGTCTTGGTTATTTGTTTCACATTTATTCTTTTTGTTCTGTAACTGTTCATACTTCCCTGACTTCTTTTGTATAAAATAAGTATTTGGTTTTTCATTTATACAGTCATGTATTTTTGGATGGATTTATTACAGTCCAGAGTGGTTTGTTACAATCTAATTTAATTAGTAGTTTTATCAATTCCTGAACAATGCAGGAATTTTAAAACACTTTGTCTCCTTTAGTGTCCCTCTACATTTGCACAGTTGTTGCCACATATTTTCAGCTGTGTGTGTTTTAAATCTCAAAAAGACATTATTATTTCTTCAGAACATTCTTTTTTTGTTGTTTTGTTTATCAACATGTATACACTTTTAGGACTCTATGCCTTTTTCAATCTATCTTTCCATCTGGGATCCTTTTCTTTCGGCCTGCATAATTTCCTTCTGTATTTCTTGTAGTAGTTGTCTCTGGTGAAGGATTCACTTAGGTTTATTTTTGTGTGTTAAAATGCATTTCTTCTGCTTTAATCTTGAAGCGTATCTGAATTTTGTACAGATCTTTTGGTTGTTTTTTTCTTCAGACCTTTGAAGACACTGATCCTTGTTTTCTGTCTTTCATCAACATTTTTGTTGAAAAGTCAGCCATTTTTGTTCCCCTGTTGCTAAAACAAATACCATGCAATGGGTTGACTTAAGAGACTTTATTGGCTCTGGTTTTGAGGCTAGAAGAATTCCCAATCAAGAACTCAGTAAGATGAAGCTGTCTTGCCAATGACTGGCCTTCTGGAGCTGGCAAGTGGTGATCCGTAGTCCTTGGCTCCACTGTCACAATGCACATGGCGGCTTCTCCTGGCCTCTCCTTTCGATTCTGGGTTCCACTGACTTTCAGCTTCTTGCTTCCTGTGCTTTTTATCTCAATCTGAATTTCATTCTGCTTATAAAGGAACCAGTAATAGGATTACGACCCATCCTGATTGAGTTGGGCCACAAGTTAACAGAGGTAACCTCATCAAAATGTCCTACTTACAAAGGGTTCACACACATACGTCTTATTAAGTTTAAGACATGTTTTTCTGGGATACATAGCTCTAAACTACCACAACAGCCATCAGTCTTATTGCTTCTCCATGGAAGATAATGTGCATTTTTGTCTCTGGCTGCTTTTATGATTTTGTCTTTGTCTTAGAGTTTTAGCTGTTTGATGATGATGTGCCTGCGTGTAATATTTTTGGTGTGTGCTAAGCTTCTTAAATTTGTGGGTTGGTATTTTTAGTAGTTTTGGAAAATTTTCCCCATTATCTTTTCAAATATTGTGCCTTTCTCCTCTCTAGGACTTCTATTATGCATAGACTAGAACTTTTAAGTGTTATTCACATGTTATCTGTTCAGCTTTTTTTTTTTTTTTTTACTCTCTTTCTTACTGTGCTTCAGTTTGGATAATAGCTAATGACCTCTAATAATCCTGTCTTCTGCTGTGTCTAGCCTGCTGTTAAAACCTAAATCATGATTTCTTATATTAGGATATTATATATTTCAATTTAGAAAGCTCATTTAGTTCTTTTTACAAGTTCCAGTTCACAGCTGAAATTCTACTTTTTATCATTTGTTTTATGTAACTTTTTCTCTGTTTGCTTGAACATACAAATCCTATTTATTTCAAGGTCTTTGCTTTCTCCAATATCTGGGTCATCTACAGTTAGGTTTTTACTACTTTGTAAAATCTTGATTATTTGTCACATTTCCTTGCCTCTTTGTATGCCTACTATCTTTTTTTCTTTATGCAGGAAATGCAGCCTAGTGTTTTAGCTTCTTATTTCATGAAGCTTCATTGGTGAAGGGTTGAGGGAGAGAGTAGTCATATTTTGTTACAGGCCTGTGTCTCTAGTAGGATTTTGTCTTTCCAATTTAGTGTCCCATCTTACAGTAGTATTACAGAACTAAGCAAATTTCCTGTGGAGAAAATGGTCTTTGTGTTTGGGGCTCCTCTGGTTCCTAAGCTGTAGTGCTAGTCCTGATTATCCACCTAAAGCTCAGACAGCCCTTCCCACCCCCCCCAGTAGAGGCCCTCTGCTTGAATCTATTAATATCTTTGAGGAAGAAATCATCAAATAGGAATATTCCTCCCGGAAAAAAAAATGTTGGTGTCAGCGCATTTAGACCATGTTTCTTCTTCTCTTGAATTTTAATTCAACTAGTTCTCTCCATATCTTTAAAGATACAATATTATACAATGTATCTTTTAAAAAATTTGTTTCAACAGAAGTGATAGCCTTCTACAATCTGTTACATCCTATTTGGAAGCAAAAGATTTCCCCTTTGTGTAACCTTAACTCCTTATTACCTCTCGTGCCTGCAAATAATATCAATCAATAGCAGTTTTTTCCCAGAATTTTCCTACTGACAGCCCCCACCCTTTTCCCTAATGTGCCAAAATTTGGGGGTGTAATAGTATCACATGTCTAATATGAATAATGAGGAAGTAACCAAGGGCTGTTTTTACTGATAGACTTTGAATTTCTCAAAAACTTAAACACTGGCTCAAGAAAACTAGTGTTGTTTTATAAAGTTCTGAGACTATAGATCAAAATATCTCCTATTTTTTCTTCTTGGCTGCACTCTAGAGGCCAGAGGACATAAAATAAATGGCTTGCTGTAGATAAATTGGAGGTGAGTTTCTACAGGCCTTGGGAGTCAGCTGAGCTCAAAGATGATAAATTTATTTTCAGGTTGTACTTTATAGAATGCCTATTATGTTGTTACTTTATTGGCTCCATTGCTTGTGTTTTTGACAAACCCATGATATTCATTAACATTTATATGATACTAACCAATTGTCAGTAATTGTACTAATTACATCTTGTGGGTAATGTGTCAATACTCATATTGAGGTGAAGAAGGTCAACCACCACACCAGGGAGCCAAGAGTGCCTACAACTGAAAGCAGGAGAATTGCATCCAGCATCCATGTGGAATCTAAGCTCCCTCTTGATATAGATGTGGAGTGGACACAACCATTCCAAGGTCCACAGAATGGAGGAATAGAGAATGGATTAGAGTGGACTTACTGATATTCTATTCATGAGCTATTGTGATTAGTAATCGAAGAAAATGTGGCATTGGTGTGGAGAAAATGGTCATGGTAGTGGCTGGGAGTAGGGAGTGGGAGGAAGGGATGTGATGTGGGGGCATTTTTGGGGGTTGGAGTTGTCCTGGGCGGTGCTGCAGGGACAGTTACTGGACTTTATATGTCCTCCCATGTCCCGCTGGGTGGACTGTGGGAGAGTGTGGGCTATGATGTGGACCATTGACCATGAGGTGTAGCAGTGTTCAGAGATGTATTCACCAAATGCAATGAATGTCTCATGATGATGGAGGAGGTTGCTCTTATGGGGGGAGGAGTGGGGTGAGGGGGAAGGGGGGCATATGGGGACCTCATATTTTTTTACTGTAACATTAAAAAAAATAAAGACAAAAAATAAACAAACAACAAAAAATACTCATATTGATTGTACAAAGTAGGTGCCATTCCATCAGCCTGCAACAGGGCCAAGATTTGAACCTAAGCAGTCACCACAGACTAGGTGTATAACTTGAAAGCCATACTGCCTCCTGCTGTACTAGACCATATCATGAAAATTTAATCAGCATGGTCTGGAAGCACAGGAATAGGTTGAATACTAAAAGTAGGACATTGTTCCTTAGTTGCATGGAGGGGTGGTGAAAAGGCTTAGGACAGGTGCACAATGATCCCAGGAAAGAAAGTGACACTTTATAACTGGGGAAGAGAGTGAGAGGCAAGGATAGTGGTGAGAGATGAGGCTAAAGGTTGTGGTCAGTGAGATAATAAACGATGTCAGGACTTGGAGCTTCATCCTGTGGACAATTGAAGGGTCTACAGCAGAGTACTGCCATCCTGTCTACAGGAGAACAGATAGTAGGGAGGTAACACTATGGACAATGAGATCAGTAAGGACGTAGCAGAAATGTAGGTAAGGGTAGGGTCAGATACTTGAATTAAGGTAGCAGCCATAGACTTATGTAAATTGATTCAAGAACTATTTAGAAATTAATATTGAATGCTGTTTTTAATTGCATAGGGGGAATGAGAGAGAGAAAAAGACTAAAGATTTTGATTCCATGGTTTCAAACTAGCATGGCCTGGTACAAAGGGGGCCTGTTTATGGAGATAAGAAATTCTAGAAGCAAAGCATATTTGTGAAAGAAGACCAAGAGTTTCATTTTGGGTATGTTGAATTTGAGATTTTCTGGAACAAACTAGTGGAGAGGACCAGTAGAAAGACGAATGACTGACACCGGCATTCAGAATGGACTAGAGCTCGAAACCAAACTCAGCATGTAGATGCAGTGCATCCCCCCCAGTGTGGGACATGACACCCGGGGATGAGCCTCCCTGGCACCGAGGGATCACTACCAAATACCAGCTGAAGATGGAACTAGAAAATGACCTTGAATTAAAGGTTCAATGCGGATCAGCAGAATATCCCTGTCTACATATAATAACATGACTTTAAAATGCTGTTTGACCTAATGTAAGAGGGAAATGGAAAGCAGAAATGAGTTTATATGGCTATGAGTCTTTAAAAAAGAGTCTGGAGGCTGTCAGAAGGATTGCCCCTGTGCACAGCTGAGCAGAGTCTGGGAGACAGATGGAGTGGGGGCATGGAGGTGCCCAGGACTATTGACTCAATCAGACACTTTATCACTTCCTAGCATACATCTAGGGCCTTAAAAGAGAGAGCTACTGACCAGACTCAACCCCTTTTCATGGTGAATTTCCCTCTACTACAAGGGTGGACCATCAGTGGACATGTATTTTATTATGTGGGCATTCATTTTGAACATTTTGAACATGGATTAGCACATGCATGGACACCAACTTGAGTCCATCTGATTCTCCTCTGAAGAATATTTTATTTAGAAATACAGAAGAGTGTGAGTTAGAAGCTAAGCTCTATTAATGATGAAGTTCTAGGATAAGTATCAACAAAAATCTCCTGAACTCTATTATACTAAGTTCCCACCGTTTCTGACACCTGGAATCTTTGAGGTATTCAAGTGTCCTTCCAATAAATTTTCTTGTTCCTGTTAAACTGTTTTGAAGTGGATTTGCGATACTTGTAATCAAAAGTCTTAATTAGGACAGGCCTTCCTTGATGTGTCTAATTAGAGAATCATTAATAGAATTCATCAAATACTATGCTGGACTAGCCAGGAACTAAGATAGGTGGCTTTACAAGTCTATGTGACACTGTTGGAGACCGTGGTGATCTCACTCACTGAAGCCACTGCAGATAATTTGGCTTCAAAGGACTCCACACGCCCTTTTGTGCACAGTTAATCATGTGGGGATGCTTAGCACAATCCTCTCTGTGCCCCTCAGTCCTGCCATCATCATCCCGTGAGATGTGAGTCTGAACTGTCTCGTCCAGACAAACTCTGCTGGTTTTCTTTACTATCTGTTCAGTGTAAAAGGGATTCTACTACCCTTTAGTCTTAAAAATATACCAAAGGATGGCACTGGCCTTCTGTGACTTGGAGTAAACTCTTATTGCACAAATCCGTTTCTCATTTATGTGGTTCAGCCAAATCACCAGGGTTGTTTTTTCCCTTGTAGAATGTGACAGTACAGAAGGCCAGCACCTTTTTGGGGGGGCTTTCTATTCAGACCTTGGACATAGTGGGGAGGGAGAAGAAATTACTGGAATATTTTTTCATCTATACAAATAATGGTCTCAATTTAAAAAATGATAAAAGAAGGCATTTTCAAATACTCAGTTAATTTCTATGCTACAAGCCTCACATCCCATTACCTAGCATCATTTAATAAGCAAGTAATTATGGCAATAAAAGATACTGTCCTTGATATAAAATTGTGATGGATGTTAAATATAATTTAAAAGAATATGCAGAAGATACTGTAAGAAATAAAATGTTTCTGTAGTGTAATAGTTCATAGATATTTAGGGAGATGAGGTTTATCTTCTCCAACTTTATAACTTTTCTTAATGACTGCAAGATTCCATTGCTAGTAAAAAAAAAATGCTATAACCTAGAAATAGGGACCTAAAAGTTATTTTCTGAAGAGACAAAAGGCTGTCAGGGAGACATCTAAGTGACGTCATTATTTAAATAGGAGAACTTCAAAGTAGAAATTAAACACTTCCCTGTAATAATGTGTACTGTTCAGTTAATGGAAATTACTTTGTTTTTTATTTTATTTATTTATTTATTTATTTTTAAAGATTTATTTATTTATTTAATTTCCCCCCCTCCCCTGGTTGTCTCTTCTTGGTGTCTATTTGCTGTGTCTTGTTCCTTTGTCCGCTTCCGTTGTTGTCAGTGGCACGGGAAGTGTGGGCGGTGCCATTCCTGGGCAGGCTGCTCTTTCTTTTCACGCTGGGCGGCTTTCCTCACGGGCGCACTCCTTGGGCGTGGGGCTCCCCCACGCGGGGGACAGCCTTGTGTGGCACGGCACTCCTTGCCCGCATCAGCACTGTGCCTGGATTTTGGTTCCATATAGTCTTGCCCTTGAGTGAGTGGAGGTTGAAGGAAATACCTATGTATAACACACACAGTATTTTGAGTAGAGGGATCCAAGGATGTGACATGATTTGAACTGGTTCTTTCTAAGCTGGCCTTGAAGAGGCCACACTTCGGGACCTTCTTTCTCAATACCTTGAACTTCTCTTTGAAGAAAAAAAAAATCATTCATTTATTCATTTCACATTTATTTTGGGGCTTGCAATCAAATATTCCTAACTAATGCAGCAGAAGGCGCTTGTAGTCAGAGAAAAAGAGCCCTGAGTTCAGATTCAGATGCCACACCTCTGGACTCTGAGGCTCTGATTGAGCCTGGATCTGCTAATAAAGCCCTCCACATCTTTGTGGCATCTGTAACTGCATTGTTGGGAGACACGCCCAGTCCTTCTCTCTGTGGAAATCCTGAAAATCAGGCAGAGAGAACTTGCAACTACTGGGAGACCAGCAGAGCCTTGAGTGTGGCTTGAGGGCGAGGACAAGTCGGTTGGCCCTTGTAACACTTCCATCAAGTCACCAAGTGATTCTCCTCCTCCAGAGACCTGGTACATGTTAATTGCTCAGGGGCAGTGTTTCTCAATCTTTATTTTTTTTATTGACTTTGTAATAATATTACATTAAAAAAATATATATGAGGTCCCATTCAACCCCACCCCCCCACCCCACTTTCCCCCCCCCCACTTTCCCCCCCCCAGCAACACTCGTTCCCATCATCATGACACATCCATTGCATTTGGTAAGTACATCTTTGGGCACCTCTGCACCTCATGGTCCATGGTCCACATCATGGCCCATACTTTCCCCCATTCCATCCAGTGGGCCCTGTGAGGATTTACAATGTCCGGTGATTGCCCCCTGAAGCACCATCCAGGGCAGCTCCATTTCCCAAAGACGCCTCCACCTCTCATCTCTTCCTGCCTTTCCCCATACCCATCAGTCACCATGTCCACTTTTCCCAATCCAATGCCACCTCTTCTATGTGGATATCTCAATCTTTTTCATCCCTTCCATCCTGCCGCAGTTTATTTTCTGCCCATTCTAATCAATGCAGAAGACTTGAATGACCTTTTTACTTTCTTTAATTGATATGAAAGAAAAAAAATGTATAACACCATGGTTTATAAAAAGCTCCATGGTATTCTGATAGATTCTCCTGGGGGTTGGGATGAGAAACAGTTGTTGAATGAAGTCGGTCTCTTTGACATTATTAAGTCATAAAACGGTATAGCTAGGAAATTTAATTTACACATTTAGCAAGTATTTTAGAATGTGTAATTATACTTTTATAACTGTAAAATCACAGATAGTTACAACTTCTCTTCTTCTCACTCACTCCCATATTGTAAGCTTTACCCAAGCATCATTTATCTTATAAAGAGAAGAAAAGAACTTGGTATTTACCCTGTGAGTGCAAAAGCCATAAGAAGTAATGGAGCCTTCAGCAAGCTCTGTCCACATGTCCATAGTCTTCAATATAAGGCTAGCGGTTGTTGCTGACGTGGAAGCCGTGTGTCTATGTGCATACAAAGCAGAGTTTCTTGGACTCTAACTCTCAGATATTAATTTTCTTCCAAGTAGCACAGCATTGAATTAATTGAGAAAGGCTATTGTGCAGCTCACATATGATAACTTTTCTGGTTTTTCTTCCTTCCTCCTCAGCCACTGGCCCCTCAAGGAAAGCCTACATGGTAAGTGTGCTTTGTATATAGACTGCCAAAGAGCTTTCAGCTTACCATGTCTCCTTTGGATGACATGGTTTTTATTTGAAATAAATCCAAGTAATTGTGTCTGGCTCACCATTTATTCCTTAAAACAATCTGGTAATTTGGTAATATGTATTGAAAGCCATTCCATTTTGCATATTTTTGATCTGGAAATTTCACTTGTAAGATTTGACCTTAGTTCTGGAAGAGTGCAAAGACTTAGCTCCAAAGACAATAGAAAAAAAGAAAATAAGCAAACTAAATCAACCTGAAGAGCCAATAACAGAGAAATGTTTAAATAAATTATGATGAAATATCAAGTGGTCAGTAAAAAAATGTGGTAGAACGATATTTAATAACATAGAAATATATTCATAATAGTCTGTTAAATGCCAACAGAAGTTACAAAATATTATGTCCTTTGTGACTGTCTTTATATGTAACTATTTAGAAACAAGACTGAAAAGAATATACTCTCAAATAATACGATTTTCTTTTTTGCTTATTAAATTTGATAATACATTGCTATTGATAATTAAAAAAATCAGTTACAAATCTTAAAATTTAAGGAATGGGTAGAAAAATCACAAAACAAATTTAACCTCTGACTTTGGAAATCACTCTTCGAGGAGGAAAAAAATCTAGTAAATTTGTTCTCAGTTTTGATCACTAGAGGGCACCAAAGTCATAGGGATTGTTGTTTTTTTTTTTTTTTTTTTTTTCACTTCATTTTAATTTTGAAAATCACAGAGCAATGTTTCTGGCCTCTCCCATTTTAAGCATTTACTGGAAGACCTCTTGCTGCTTAGTCTTAAAGCAAGTAAACTGTTTGGACTAGTTTTTTTTCTCCCCCTAATATTAAATATTCCTTGAAACAGACAGCCATCTATCTATGGGACTATTCAAAACATGGGTGTTTCTGGAGAATGTGATTTATTTCCTCCTCTGATACCAAAGGGCCTGTTGGCTGATACCTGCTGAATGTGAGTTCTGAGTAATGTTGTTGAGACAGAACCACAGAACACCCAGCAGCAGCACACACCGTTTCAAACGAAACAGAATGGGCCATTTCAAGGAAAAAACGCTGTGCCTTTACCGGTAACATGTGTGGCATAGGAGGGCTTCAATGAAGCAGAACATTCAAGAACACCCATTGCATCTTTTGAATAACAGACCACACTACCTTTTCATGTGTTAGTGATTCCACAGTTTTTGAATTCAGCATAAGCCCAGACTCTCAGTCTCTGAAATTACAGAAAGCCAGGAAAGATGAAAAACTAGATTGGAAACCGGCAAACATTCAGAGAAACTGTCTCACTTCAAAGGGTTTGTCAAGTAGAGACAGAGATATAAGAACTAATTTCAATGTTCTTAACACACATTTCAAGGAGGCGTCTTTCTAATTAAAGGATGGGGGCATCTTTAATTAAATAGGATGCAGCTGTGTGGAAGGTGCTTCCTTGTTAGGCGTTAAATACAGTGGACAACGATGTAGTAGCTGGACAGCCTCACATTTCTAATATTTCAATGAACAGTAGGTGAATTAGTTTACCTGGTCATGTAGATGAGCTTGTGTTGGAATCAGTCTCCAGAAAAAACTAAGCTAACCATTCTTTTCCATTAAGAACTCCCAGTGCTTAGATAACTGACAAATCCAAGGTTAAGGCTTTGGTACAAGCCGTAAATGATGAGAGATTTCAAGCCAACATCAACGTGACGCATTTTGCATTCAGGCTTGTTCCTTATTCAGTGGACTTCATTTGACTTTGATCTGGGTTAACTTTGAAGTATCCAGGGTTCCCACTTTCCATGAGTTTTCTTTTTTCTTCTTTTTAGCTTAAGTTAAATCAGACTTAAGTTAAATCAGACAGGCAGGCAAAGGAAATATAAGCCTTGAAAGACGTGAAAACAACTAGACACAGTCAGTTATATATTTTCACTACTTAGTTTAATGTAACACATTGCTGTACTTAAACTTCACATCAGTGAGTTATTTACTAAGTTGTAACTAAAAGCCATGTTTTCCATGGTATCTTAGGAGGCACTTTTGAAAACATGTTGTTGGGAACCTGTTGTATGATTCCTGCGCAAAGTTTAGTTAAACGTAAAACTAGATGTCGTAGTTAATGATGTCCTAAAAACTACCACCATGAAATAGTTGTTAACTTAATGGAAACATTTGCATAAGAATTCTAATATTTGAGGTCTTATATGTGACAGGTAGGTCTTTTATGAAGGTTTATAGACTACAAGACAAAGTCTATTAGAAATTCACATTCACATTTGTATTTATTTAGTGATTCAGACCTAAATCTCAACACTCAATTTATAGTTGAACTTTAATATACTTAAGATTTATGGAATTACATTTATCATAAAGGCAAGTTCATTTAACTGTGGGGAGCATGTACATATGTATACAAATACTTGTATGTGTATATAAATAAATAGTTTTGAACAAAAGTAGATTATAGAGAAATTTTACAGACAGAAAAATTAAGAAAATTAAGAGGGAAAATTCTTTTTTTCTTGAGTGACTTCTAAATTCACTCCACCCAGGGATTTTTTATCTCTTCTGTGATACCTCACTCACCTATTTATCTTCTTCTCTCTCAGTCTGTAAGATGGAACTTTCTCCTATTAAAGAAAAGGGCAAATCGGTGTCATAACAGCTTGCCAGCAGGAAGTCCTGGAGGTAGTTGGTGTTACTACTCCAGTCTTACTCCAGAAAGAATTAAAAAGTATGAGTTACCTTTCAGCCCATTCAGAAAAGGCTAACTTCCTTTGAAGGTAAGTCTGATTCTGTCCAACTAAAAATCTGACATGGTTATTAGACATATAATCTGAACAGTGATGTGTGCATGATTGGATAACACTGAGTTACCCATGGCCTATAAGGTGGAATAAAAAAATCTTCACATATTTGGGACAAAAGATCTCATTCATGCACTTGTTCATTTTTAAAAATTTTAATGATGTTTTAGATTACATAAATGTTATATCAACATATAGGGGATTCCCACATGTCCCCCCCTCCCCGTCCCACACTTTCCCACATTAACAACATAACAAATAAGTGTAGCACATTTGTGACAATTGATGAACACATATTGAAGCATTGATACTAAACGTGGAGTATAGTTTACATTATATTTTACAGTCTGCCCTGTGCCATTTTATAGGTTTTGACACAATGTATAATGGCCTGTATCCATCATTGCAATGTCATGCAGGACAAGTTCAATATCCTGAAAATGCCCCATGTTATACCTATTCTTCCCTTTCCCTCCCCTAAGAACCTCTGGTGTCCACTGCCTTTTTATTGGTGATAAAATTTCTTCCATTCATGCACAGTTCTTTACCTTCCTATGGACATCTGGAAGCAAGGCAGAAAGAAATTTATTTACTTGTCCGCAATTGAGTAGTATAGAAAGTAATGTTAAAGAAGAGGAACTTAGTGATATGATGGTGATGTGGATAAAAATGTTTAAGCCTCTATACACATTCCCCTAAGTGAAAATGGAATTAGATCTATGGTACAGGCTAAGGCTACTGGAAATGTTTTTTGGGTGACATTGGATGTGGTGTTCGCAGGCTGGGGTTTCATAGAAGAACCGGGCAGGCATTGGGTTTTGGTTCTCAACATTCCTCACTAGAATCTTGAGTCTTTTACTCACCAGCTCTGTGATATTAGACAAGCTACTTCGCTTCTTTGATCCTCAATTTCAATAATTCACATGTAAAATGGAGATAACACAGGCCTTGAAGGGCTGCTGTGAAGATTGAGTATGTCTAAATGTAAAGCACTACACATAATGTTTTACTTATAAAAAAACATTTAGAGAAACATTTGTTTCCTCCCACAGAGGGTTGTTGTAGGATTAAATGACTTAGTATTTGTAAAATTGCTTTGTAAACCACAAAGTGCTAATCAAATATCAGTCATCGTGAATGATATTTTAAATCTGCACTTGATCTGCATTTAGTCCTTTTTGGAAACTTCAGCCAGTTAAATAGAATGCCCAGATTTGATATGGAAATTCTGCTGGATAATCCAAAGTCAGATTTAAGTGTGTTACATTTTCACCCCGAGAGAAATTTTATAATAATCAACAAAAAACTATTATTTGGATTAAGAACTATTTTCCTCTGGACACCAAAATGCCCCAAAGATGGGACTGGGAAGGACAAGAGGGAAATATAGGCAGTGGAATCTGTTACCACATGGATAATTTAGCATAGACTGTGTGCTTACTTAATTTAAGGAAGAGAAAATCATTTTTAAGTGTAGTTTATTTTAGAGGACACATTTTGTTAGACACCTTCAGTTAGAAAAATACTACAAAATAGGAAACTCCTGTGGGGATGTTTCATAAAAAAAATCAGGGCCCTAATCTCCAATGACTTGCTGAGAGTCTTAGAAGATATCTTAGAAGAAAACAAAGGTAGTAAGTCTAGCTGATTTGGAATTTCTGGCAACAAGCTGCAAGAAAATACACAGCATTAAGGCCAAGAAAATGTGTTCCAGAGTCAAACCACCTTGTTTTGAGCCCTTGCTTTGTGACTTCAGTCAATTTGCTCTGACTGTGAGTTTCAATTTCTTCTTCTGAAAGATGGCGTTAATAATAAACATCTTGCAGCTCTTTGTAAGAATTAAATGAGAAAATATAGGTGAAGATTTCAGCACCACACTTAGCACATTATTAGAAGCTATGCCCATGAATAATATTACTAATACAAGGCTCACAAAGATACTCTAACATGAGGGTAGGGGCCTCCGATGGGGACCTTTTGGGGAAATATGTCAGGAATGCAGGGGCTGTCCTGAAGAATGTCCTGTGTTAATTTTAGCTGAGACTGAAAAATGACTGCTTATATAACAAGAACCAAACAAAATGAGAATCTTATTCTCATATGCGCTTTGAATGTCTCTTCACTCATTAGACTAAGTAGAAACAGCTTCCATCATAGAAGCTGCATCTTTTTGAACTATGGAAATTGTCTTTGTGCCCAAAGAACTTAAGGTATACCATTTATTTTCAGCTCTGAAGAAGTTATCCTTTAAAAACATATTTTACTTTATTACACTCTAGTCAGCTGAAGGAACTACATTGAAATGCTATATGATAGTAAATATCTGTAAAATACATTCAAGTGTATGCAGCTCTTAAAAGACATGGGGAAAATGGTGTGTCATCTTCAATGGGTTACTTTTCCCCATTGTCTACATATTACTCTGGCATTGTCTGAGTTTTGCCTCGCATCTTGTAGTATGTGCCACATCTATTGTGAAATCTACCTGGAGGGGTGGGAAGATGTCCTTTAGGAAGACAAAACAAAACCCCAACTACAGTGAATGCTTTGAGAGAGATAGAAGAAAGTAATGGATCGTCTCCCTCAGGGTAATTTTGTCCTGACACTCCCCAGATTGGCACCCGCAGAATCACCTTGGGAGGCTCATTGACATGGTCATCAAAGTCCATGCCTGCCCAAAGTCAGCAGGTATAATTTGTACAAGTGTTTTTACATGAAAATAATTATGATGTTTTCTACTTAAAATATTAAACATTATAGTATTTAAAAATGAACATTTCAAACTAGAAGATAATAGTGACTGAAATTGTATAAAACCAAGTTATCATTAGTTCTTCCAAGAAGAACAAACCCATTGTGGCAAAGTGGAGCTACGGGTAAGAGAAGATTGAAAATAAGAAAGGGAGGTCAGTCAGGGAGAGAGTGAAGCAAGCTTTGTATCAAGGCAGTGGGGCTGGAACAGAGAGGGATGTAAAGATGATTAAGGGGTAGAGTACAGGTAAGGGGTGAGATAAAGGGGACAGTTTAGGATGGATGGCATGTCTGGTATGGAAGCCCGGGAGGATGATGGCACTATGCTGAGATGAGGAAAAAACAGGAAGAGAATAGACACAGAAGGAAAGATAATGAGTTTGCATTGGACGTGGTGAATTATCAGATATAATCAATAATCAAATGGATAAAAAGATCCGTATTTCTTTCCTAGAATAACATTTAAAAGAAAAGGCAACCAAGCATCAAGCCTTACACATCAAGAACATTTGGTGCCGTAAACAAATGCAGCTGAATCATATTGCAGATTTGTCTTTTGTGTGTCAACAAAATTTAAATAGGTGGGATACAACAATTTTGGAAAACATTTTGGTAATAAATATCAAATTAATAATATTCATATTTTAAAAATATTAATAGTTTTTATATACTAATTTTACTTCTAAGATGTATACTACAATATTAATTAAAGGAGAAAAACATTGACATGGGTCTGAAAAATCAATCCAGGTATTAAAATCAATCAATCAATAAATCATGATATATCTCTAGGACAGAATATTGAGTAACCATTAAAAATAGTTTTTTAAGTCTTGTCACCACAGGACTGGGGCTGGAGAACTCACTTTCAAGTTCACACATGTGCCTTTTTGGTAGGGTCCCTGGCTGTTGGTTGAGGCTTATTTCCTCACCACGTGGACACTGCTGTAAGGTACTTACAACACAGCAGCTTGCTTTTCCTTAAATGAGAAATCTGAGAGAGAGAGAGAGAAAAGGAGAAGAAGAGAGAAAAAGAGAAAGCCCAATATGAAGGCCACAGTCATTTATAATCTCATCTCAGAAGTGGCATTCTCTCACTTCTGCCATATGTTGATCACACAGACTAATTCTGATATAATCTGGGAGGGAGACTACTTCAGAATATGAATGTCAGGAGTCAGGAATCACTGAGGGCCAACTTGAAGGCTGACTGCCAGGTTAAGACACTGTCAATGACAAAAGGTAAATTGAACAAAGCAAAGAATATAAGGAAATCTTAATTATTCTCAAAATGCAGAGGAAGAAGACAATGGGGGATATCAAAATATTAATTATGTTCATCTCTGTGTTGCAGAACTACAGTTTATTTTCCACTTTATGTTCTTCGGTATTTTATACACAAAAAATCTTCACATTGAACAAATGTTTTATTCATGGTGCTTTTCATAAATGTTAAAGAAGCTCAGAATATGCATTGGGCTTTTAATATTAATTATCTTTACTTTGTGCATGAAGATGTACCAAAGGAACTTAAATCCTTTTCTTAAAAATATATCAAAATAGTCTACTAATTTAGGACAATTATTAATAGGTAAGCTTACAATCAAAAGTTTATACTTTGATTTCTTTTTGAACAGTTCCATCTATTTCCTAGAGTAAGCATTTTGTTGATATTTGAGTTTTTTACCTAGGCTCCTAGTTTGATGACCATTAAAATATTTTTTGCTTTTTAGTTTGCCCTCTTTATAAACAGTACTATGTGGCTAGGCAAGATAATTTCTATGGTTACTCCTAATCCTAAAATTCATTAATTTTTAGCAGATATTTATTAAATACTTAATAAATACAAGCCACAGTGCTTTTTTAGTCAACTCTTCCACAGTTCAGGATTCTTGAGGAATTTGAAGGTGTTTTTGGAGAAAAGATTGTTGCAAATGTTTATTTTTGACTTGCACCATGAAATCTAGGTCCTGTCCCAACCCACCAGAGGTTGGCATTTGGAGATGTATAAAGCAATATAGAAGTTTTCTGCAGCTTTTACAGAAGTTCTATAACCTGCTACATGGAATGGGGCATATTTGCGGACTAATTTAGTCCTGGCCAGTGTCTGCAGATGCCCCAAGAAAGGTCTTCCCTGGTGTTTTAATGTTTACCAGTGTTTCCTTCTGCAGGATGTCCGCTCTGCTTGTCTTCCCGCATGAGAGAGTGCAGATGTTCCTGAAAGCATCGTTGCATGGATTTACTTGAAGCAAGATGCTGAAAGAAGGGGCAAAACTTGAAGAGGGCTGTCAGAGCTATAGAGAGGAAGGCAGCTGGGCAGGCTTTTCCAGGCTACTGTAACAC
Source organism: Dasypus novemcinctus (assembly GCF_030445035.2). NCBI lineage: Eukaryota > Metazoa > Chordata > Mammalia > Cingulata > Dasypodidae > Dasypus > Dasypus novemcinctus. The sequence continues at coordinate 49,824,297 of NC_080673.1, read as the reverse complement.
AAGCTGTTCCAGCTTCCTTTCTTTTTTATGAGTTTGGGTTTTTGCTTTCACAAGGGACAGTGATGTTCTAGTATTCTGTCAAATTTTCAAAATCCAAATGTCCCCATTGCAATGACTCTGGATGTTTTGATTGCCCTTCTGAGGTCCTGCTATTGCAATTTAATGTACTTCAAATGGTGAGATATCTTTAATTAAATTATTAAAACATTTCTTAGTGCCTGAGATACATGTGACCCATGGATACGAAAGATAGAACGTGGGAAAAAGTAAAAGCTGTTTTGACCTCAAGCAAGTAAGGTGAATGATTATAAAACCTGGTTTAAAGAACTCTAGAGAAACATCTCCAAGTGTTACCCGTATGATAAAGTTACTGCCGCTGTGAAAAAAAACTTACCACCAGGACTCTAGGAGTGTGAGTGACTAAAATGTGAAAATAAAATATTGAAATGTTTAACATCCTGTGATGTATTGTATTCTTGAGAGTGTTTAGGTGTTTCCTTGAAGGTGGAAAGTTTTGTGTACTGCCCTAGAGAGCTGAGTCCTTATTAGAGTAGGAGAAATGCCTTGAGGATATTACTGTCAAGAGACCAAATCACAAAGACAAATATAGGGAACTATACAGTGTGATGATAAATACTTTCTAACAGAAGAGGGTACTGTCATCTCCAAATGACATGTAAAGCAATATACAAAAGTAATTCAGACTCTGATATGTTGGCTGATATAGACCTGTTCCAGTGGAAGCACAGTAGGGCTTTTCGGTTTCTTTGTACCAAACCAAAGATACCAAAGTATGCCAAGGATTGCAGAAACTTTTTGGCTACGGTCAAGTCACAAGGCAGATGAAGATTCCACAAAGGTTAGTCGGAGGAGAGAAAACAAAAACCACTGATCTATCTTTTTCCAACCCTTTTCCAAATGTCAACAGCTTGCCCCCAAACTTAAAATAAGTAAATGAATAACGGGTACAGATAGAATAAGATGGGGATGTTGGCACACTTAGAAGTTCAGCTTTCAAACTGTGGTTCATAGCCGTAAATTTTTGCCTTCTCCCAACCAGATCCTTAAATGTAAAAATATGGCATAAATTACAAAGAGAAGGTCCATCAATGTGAGGGTGACTTTATCAATGTCTTTCTTCTTTTTTGAACAACTGGTTTCTCCTTCCTCAATCATCATCATCTTTGTGAATTGAGGCCAGTTCTTTGAGATAGAAAAGGATTTTGTAAATAATAGTATTTACATAGTAAATAAGACCTGAAAGTTAACCAGCTGGAGGAATAACAGGAAGAGGGAAAAGAGATGAGCTATAATTCACTGTCCTAGGACTCTGTGTAAGAGGGACAATAATCCATATTTAATGAATATTTGCAATGTGCCATGTAGTAGTAGCAATTTACGTGTGTTTCCTCATATAAACCTCATAACGATTCAATGACGTAAGTCTCCTCATTTTTTTACAAAAAGATTTATTTATTTATCTCCCCTTCCCCCCACCCCACCCCAGTTGTCTCTTCTCTGTGTCTATTTGCTGTGTCTTCTTCTTTGTCCACTTGTGTTGTTGTCAGCGGCACGGGAATCTGTGTTTTTTTTTGTTGTGTCATCTTGTTGTGTCAGCTGTCCATGTGGGCGGCGCCATTCTTAGGCAGGCTGCACTTTTTTTCACGCTGGGCGGCTCTCCTTACGGGGTGCACTCCTTGTGCGTGGGGACTCCTTTTCTACGCAGGGGACACCCCTGCGTGGCACGGCACTCCTTGCGTGCATCAGCACTGTGCATGGGCCAGCTCCACACGGGTCAAGGAGGCCTGGGGTTTGAACCACGGACCTCCCATGTGGTAGACTGACGCCCTAACCACTGGGCCAAGTTTGTTTCCTAGTCTCCTCATTTTGATAATGAAAACTCAGAGGACCAGGTATGTTAATGATTTGTCAAAAATGATATCAGCTATGAGTGGCAGATTACATCTTTGAACCATGTCTTTTTACTACAAATCCCATTCTTTTTGCCCCCCACCATGCTTCTTTCCTAAGCAGCCCAACATGAATTGGCCCATGCAGCCCACATAAGTGGAATCAGGTCCTGGGCTGGTTCTTGGGAGGGTCAGCTTGCTTTCTCTCAGGGTCTTGCTCTTCCCCCAGATGATAACTGGCCACAACCTAACTTCATTCAGGTCTCCGTTCAGTTATCATCTCTCTAGAGAAATATTTCCTGACTGTCCATTGAAAACATGAATGACTTCTGTCATTCATAATCCCCTTACCCTCCTTTACTTTTCTTCATGGCATTTATCCCTCCCTGACACTATATATTTGCGAATTTGCTTATTTTTTGACTCCCATATTAGAATGTAACCTTCACTAGGACAGGTTTTCCTGTTTTGTTCACTGTTGTATCCGGAGTACTTCAAACCACAGGGCTTAGACCTTAAATGTACACTGGCATAGAAGAGATGTTTTTATAAACAACTGTTGGGTAAATGAACGAAGGAATGTATTACTATGAATATGTTCCTTGACCTAAAGTAGAGGAGAAAATCATGACCAGTCTCTTGAACTTGATTTTACTCTGTACCGTTTCCTCATGCAGGTCCCCTGCTATACCTAACTGACATATCCAGTCTTATTTTACTCATCACCTTGTGTGAAGCTAACATTTCACTACCAAAGTTGGATGAAAAGAATTGTGGAACAGCTGAGGACATGTCTCCCCAACTCTTTCCATATGAGGCATTGTCATCCAGAGGTCCTAGGGGTCACAACCCAAATGATTGAAGGAGGAAAATAACCTGCCACTCATTTCAAATGAGTGAAAAAGGAACTTCTATCAGGTTAAGTTACTGCAATTTTAGTGTTTATTTGTTTGAACATTTAGTTTTACCCTCATTTCTAAAACAATTAAGTAAAATTTTAGAAGAGGATTTGATGGAAATCTTGAACTCATTTGGCACAATTGTGATGCTCTGCACAATTGATCAGGAGGCTACTTGTGTTATAAGCCTTGAAAAGAAGTATGTTAATGTTTTTATGCTCATGGCTTGCTTTTAGGTTGAACTAGAAGTATTGAGAGTATTTTTTATTTTTCCAATTGTTAATGTGAAGGCTTATCATACTCTTAAAGGAGTAATCTCTTGAAAGGAATCAATACTACTGTTTTGCCTTTCTTGAGGTAGTAATAGGTCCCTATTTACTTGCTCAAAAGAGGCAAGTGAGAGGCATTTGTTGACAAATTCTTGTGAAGACAGTAGGAAATGTCTTGTCAGGACAAATTGACTCCTCCTTCCATGATGTCAGGTCTTGTGTTTCTAGGGATTCAGAATACATGCAGGTCTTTGCTTAAAATGGGATTGATACTGTAGGACTCAGGTACTTGGGATACCTCTTGAACTCAGTTGGTGCGTTTAATAATGATAGCTGCAGATGTTCTGGGCAATTGATTTGGATGCTACTTCTGCCATAAACCTTGCAAAGAAGTATGTTAATTTTTTATAGTCATGGTTCATCTACCTGTGAAAGGAGTTTCCCCCCACCTTTGTGCAGACTAAGTTGGTCTTTGGGGAAACAAAGCATTAATTTGGTAGATGTTCAGTGTTAAAGGATCTTTACAGACCAGGGGATTCTCCTTGTCTCCTTGTCAAGAAGTGGAGACAGGCAGAAAATATATCTACACCATCTCTGCTTCTTCTTTGTTGATACCCTTCACCACAAGGCTTAATCTCCACTTCTGCTCTGGTTTTAAACAGCAGCCAGTTTTCGCTGGTCTGGCTAATTACAGTAATCTAAGTAGGAGTGGTGATACAACATTTTCTCCCAGAATTGGATGAAGCACATTTAATGTTGCTCTTTCATTAAATGAATTAACTGAGTAAAGGAAGTAAGGAAACTGGTTAAAAGAAGAAATGCACTCCAAGTTCATGTATTTTATTTTGTCAGTTAACAAACTCATCTTTTGTTATTATTACTTTGATAATATAGAAGATATATTGCAACTGTTTTTTCATAAGCAAGATTAGCTGAAAAGACAAAGATGATTATATATTTCCTATAATAAAATATACATATTGAAGTGTGTATTTATGTTGTTACACCTTAATGATTTTAAACAAACTGAACACACCTGTGAAACTAGCACCCAGCTCAAAAAGCGAACATAAATAACTTCCTGGAAACCTCTCATGCTTCTTTCTAGTCCTGAAATTAACACTATCTTGACTTCTAACAGCATAGATTAGTTTCCCCTGTTTTTTAAATTTCTATAAATGGAAATATACAGTAGGTACTTTTATATCTGATTTCTTTTGCTGAATATTTTGTTTGCAAGATTTACCTTCTTGTTGCATATAGTTGTAGATCATTCATTCTCTCTGCTGTCTAAAATTTCATTGAGGAAATAAACCATAATTTATTTCTATGCTTTTCTACTGATAGCCATCTGGATGGTACCCAGTCTGGCTTGAGGTAATTAGAAATAGTTCTGATGTGAACACTCAAGTTAAGTTTGTTTTTTTTCCCCCTTAGACTCAAGTATATATTTTTGTTGGGTATATACCTAGAAAAGAATTAATTGATACTGCTAAACAGCGTTCCAAAGTTGTTGCACCAATTCACGCTACTACCAGCAGTGTATAAAGATTTGAGTTGCCTCATATCTGTCAATACTTAGATTTTTTAATTATCATTTTAGCCATTCTCATGGGTGGTTAGTGGTATTACACTGTGGTTTAGTTTGCATTTTGTCATGACTAAAGAATTTGAGAATATTTTGATGTATTTATTAGCTATTTGGATATACTCATTGATGACAGGTCTGTTGAAGTATTTTACCCATTTTTCTATTGGGTTGTCTGCATTTTTCTTATTGATTTGTAGGAGTTATTTACATGTTCTAGATAAGTCCTTTGTGGGTTTTTTAGTTTTTTAAACTTACCTTTTGATGAACAGAAGTTCTTAATTTTAATTAGACAAAGTGTTAAGGCAAGAACAATACTAGCTTAGACTTTAAAAGGAGGCAATGTGGTGATGCTGGGGTTGGTGTACGTCCAGACTTGAATCTTTGGGCTGTCCATGTGTCAGCTGGGCCCTGAGCCTCAGCACAGATGCAACACCTACTTTCCAGTTCATTGGACTTACCCTGGTCAGTTAACAAAGAGGTGAGGATGGACAACCACCACACCAAGGAACTGAGACTACAACTGCAAGCAGGAGAATTGCATCTAAGCCCCCTCTCAATTAAGAGGTGGAGTGGGCATCACCATCCCAGAGTCCTCAGGACTGGGGAATAAAATATAGACTAGAGTGGACTTACTGGTATTCTACTATAGACTTATTGTGATTCTAGAAATGGAGGAAATTATGTCATTGACGTGGAGACAGGGGCCACTGGAGTTGCCAAAGGAAGGGAGAGGGAAAAAGATTTGTAATATGGGCACATTTTCGGGACTTGGAGTTGTCCTGAATGTATTGTAGGGACAGATGCAGGACATTATATATCCTGCCATAACCCACTGAATGGACTGGGAGAGAGTGTAAATTGCAGTGTAAACTATAATCTATGCTGTGTAGTAGTGCTCCAAAATGTCTTCATCAATTGCAATGAATGTACCACCCTAATGAAAGAAGTTGTTGATGTGGGAAAAGTGGGGGATGTGGGGAGTGGGGCATATGGGAATCTCCTATATATATATATATTTTTTTAAGATTTTTTTATTTATTTCTCCCCCCCCACCCCCGTCTGCTCTCTGTGTCCATTCGCTGTGTGTTCTTCTGTGTCTGCTTGCATTCTTGTCAGTGGCACCAGGAATCTGTGTCTCTTTTTGTTGCATCATCCTGCTGCATCAGCTCTCCATGTTCATGGTGCCATGCCTGGGCAGGCTGTGCTTTTTTTGCATGGGGCGGCTCTCCTTGTGGGGCACACTCCTTGTGCATGGGGCTCCCCTATGTGGGGGCACCCCCGCGTGGCATGGCACTCCTTGCGCACATCAGCACTGTGTGTGGGCCAGCTCACCACATGGGTTAGGAGGCCCTGGGTTTGAACCCTGGACTTCCCATATGGTAGGCGGATGCTCTATCAGTTGAGTCAAATCCACTTTCCTCCTATATTTTTTTAATGTAACATTTTGTGTGCTCTATGTATCTTTTAAAAATAAATCTAAAAAATATTAAAAGCATAAAGGAGGCAATGTGGTTCCATGAATAGAAGATGGGTAGGGATTCCAGAACTGTTGGGCTATGAATCAAACTTCTCAGAGCTACTCTTTGTAACTTACTCTTTCCAATCAAAATGTTGGGGAAGCAATATTTGCCCCAGAGTGTCATAGGAATAACAAGAGTTATTTTTCAAATCTTACTACTATCAAATAATTCCCTTCAAACATTTAAACAACCTGAAAATAGTACCAAAATGAATAGAATAGTAAGGGCACATACAATTTCTTCCAGTTTTCATTGTCAAGTTGATACTACTCGTGGACTCCTTCAGGAAGCCTTCAATCTACTGAAAATAATGAAAAATCAATATTCAGTTTTCAACAGCAAAAAGAGGATAAAGTGGAATGTCCTAGTTAAGCCCAAAATGTACCTATAAAAGTCTTCTCAGGCTCTGTGTTGTAAGATTCTATATGAATATAATTTTTGTTTATAGAAAATAAGGACATGAGATAGTATATTTTTAATGTCAAGAATCGTTTTAAATCCAATACAGATTTAAGTTGGAAAAAACAAAGTGAATTACAACTCTCTGTGAAATAACATGAATGAAATGGATATGTTCCTTGACAAATGGAATTAACTATGTGAAATCTTATAAAAAAGGCATATTTTTAAAAATCTTGGCTCTATCATGATTTGCAATTATTTTCTTTATAAGACAAAATAAATTTTTATTATATTATTGAGCATTTTTCAACTTTATAATGCTGTTTTACAATAGACCAGTTAGAAACTAGGATTAAAGTCTGGGCAGAATCTAATCAAACAACACACAACGCAGTTTCTAGATGTTTTTTCCTTCAGTCCCAATGTCAAGGATCATTCAGCTATTTCATACTTTCACCAAACCTCCAGGGTCATCTGTATGCTGCCTCTCCTATTTTCTGGAGAATTGCTCTAAAGGCTGTGTATGCCCTTTCTATTTTTGTCATCATAGTTGATTACCAAAAAACTTTCATATGCAAAGTTTTACTAGAAACAAGTAAACAAAAGGTGCCATAGGCAATACTTCCAGGAATCATAGATGAGTAAAAACGAGAGCTTAAAATGTTACTCTTTCAAAATCACTAGCTACTAGGGAAATGCAGATCAAAGTACACTGAGATATCATTTCCCGTCTTACAGAAAGACCATTATTAAAGAAACAAAACTACAAGTACTGGAGAGGATGTGGAGAACCAAGAGCAGTTCTTCACTGTTGGTGGGAATGCAGAATGGTGCAGCCTCTGTGGAAGACATTTTGGTGGTTCCTCAGGAAGCTAAATATAGATCTGCTGGATGATGCAACAATCCCACTACTAGGAACATATTCAGAAGAACTGAAAGCAAGGATGTGAACAGATACTTGCACACCAATGTTCATAGCAGCATTATTCACAACTGCTAAAAGATGGAACAACCTAAGTGCCCATCAACTGATGAATGGATTTGAAAAATGTGACGTATACATATGATGGAATATTATTGAGCTATAAGAAGAAATGAATTTGGGATACATATGACAACATGGATGAATCTTGAGGACATTATGATGAGTTAAATAAACCAGACACAAGAGGACAAATATTGTATGGTCTCGCTGATATGAACTAAATATGGTGAGTAAGCTTATGGAGTTAAACTAAGAGTATAGGTTATCAGGAGACAGAATGTGGGTTGAGAAGGGGGAGATGATGCTGAATTTATGTAGAAAGTTTCATAAGGTTGATTGTAAATATGTGAAAATGGATAGAGTTGATGGTAACACATTATAATGAGTGTAACTAACATTGCTGATTTATAAATGTGATTGTGGCTTAAAGGAGTTGTCTAAGGAGGTTAATGTTAATTGAAAGACAGGAACTGGATAACGTAGTACTTTTGGTGGTAGATGAAGATTGTTGTTAATAATACACGTACAAGAATGTTCCTCTATTACAAGGTGTTAAGAATATGGTGACACATGGGAAATATATAACTGTTGTAACTTATGGACTGTAGTTAACAGTAATACTGTAGTATTTTTATAGGAAAAGCAAAGACGGTATTACATCAGTACTAAAAGTCAAAGAAAAAAATATGAGATTTAGTTTTGTTAGATGTGAATATGATCAAGAATTGTTAAAAAAATTTCTTTATTAACAAGAAGACCTTGGTCATGTCATTCAACCAATCTGTGCTCACTTATTAATCTTTCTGAATGCTGGAGAAAAAAATTGAGCCTGTTTTAGTATTATATAAGATAAATGTGCCTGGACAGGATTTTTTTAAGTAGTGCTTTCATAATTTAAGCTGCCTTTTGTCTGTTATTTTATTTTTTGAAGTTGAAATAAAGTGGTTGTTTTTTTTTAAATGTTACTCTTTCAGACATTAAAGAATTTAAGAACCCAAAAGTGTTTCTGCCCTTTGCTAAATCAGAAGCTCCTCAAAGGAAGAGGCAGTTTTGTTCATCTTCAGTGTTTTTTACTTTTCCTAGTATATTGCTGCACACATAGTATATGTACAATTTATACTTGTGAACTGAGTGAATGTTAACTTTAAATCTTGAAAATATAAAGTGTGGGTAGTTAACAAACGTTGTCCTCTTATGGATTCCTCATTTTCTTAAGTCCTCCAAACTTGGAAAAGGGCTGTTTTCATAGTAAACTTTTCTCTCTCAATGTGTTCTTCAAAAAAAAGTGTTAAAAAGAAAGGAAAACAAACTCAAAATGCCATAAATTTTGAAATCCAAATCTCTTTTCTAGGAATGTGTAAAGAGGTAATTTAAGGATAGCTTAATTTAATTTGGGTATTAAATTTTCTGTACAGATGATCTTGTTTTATTTTGAAATGCAAATAGCCTTTAAAGCATACATTGTAAGCAACTGGAAAATTGGTTTTAAACACATATGATATACAGTTTCACAAACACTTAGGATTATGGTGTGATTTCCATGATTATGAGATTTCATGAACACATCAGGTCCCTTTTTGATAGCAACTATTTGTGGTTCAGTATGTTTCTTCACAACTGAGGTGTCTTATTAAACCCAAAGTCATGTTCTATCTACTAATATAGTTAGTGATGCTGTATTTTAAATGGTATTTTACACACAAGTCTTAGAAAAATATGAATATTTTTATTCCTCAGATAATGCATATGCCAAAGGTGCATATACAGCTAACAGTGTTTAATCCCAGCTATCCTTCAGACTATCCTTCAAACAGCATTATTAAACCAATATTTTTACACCAAACTGTTTTTTTTAAATCTGCTGCATTTAGAACACTTGCAGCTCAAACTACTGAATTAATAGAATTTTCATTGCCTATTCAGCCTAGTGTAATATTAATTCTGTTTACTTATCCTTAACATACAGTAGAATTAAAACTATAGAGGAAAGTCTCTTTTTCTTATTAGGCTGCTGGAAAAAAAAAGAAACACACATTCTGTGATATCTGTTTCTAATTTGTCTTTGGGAAAAGGAATGCCAAATAGCTGCCTTGTTTCCCCCTTCAGACATTCAGAACCTCACCAAACTGCAGTTAAACCAGGATGCACACCCCAGCATGTGATTTTTTTTTTTTCCTCAGGATCATAGTCAATAAATTTGATTAGTTTGTAAAGCATTCCAAGCCACCAGCCCACAAAGCAGGTTGGGCCAATACCTTCACTCACTCCCTCTTCCTTCTAGACCACCAGGGCTCTAGTTTGTATTTTTAAACCTGGGTTAAATTGTGGCATAACCACAAACCATTGTATGCTATTAACAGTGGGGTTCCAATGAATGACTGACAAACAAAATCTTAGCACACGAAGTCTACTTCTCTCAATGGTAAACACATGTTATTAATGAAACGTTTCTAACGGGCTCAGGCAGTTTGAAGTTTGTCTTGATTGACAAGACTGTATTTTGCTATATGGGCTAAAGAAACAGAACAAAACATTTAAAAATAGTTTATTAGAAGAATATGTGGTGAATCAGGAAGGTATAATTTGCAGATCTGAAATCTTAACTACACTTTCCCTCCTTAAACCTGGATAAAACAGTGATCTCTTACCAGGGTTCAAAGACAGCATAGAGTTCCTCTGTCTTCCTTAAGAGGATCTGGATGGTGTTAAATTCAACCTCTGGTCCAGTCTCAAAGAAAGTCAGCTTGATGCAAAAAGGACCTGACACAGGTATTACATGAGTCACTGCGGGAGAACCCAGACGAGTATCTGTTTTATGTGCAGTTCTCAGGCTCAGAATCTAGGTCCTCAGAGAGAATTACTGCTGTTAGGTAGGAAGCTAAATAAGGATCAGATGTGCTTCATCCTCAGTTTCCTCTAAGTTCATGAGGCAGAGGAGTAGAGAATTTGTTCTTGTATATCTGATGTTTTCACATATCAGTAACACTGGCTACTTAGTATGTAGGCATCCATGAAAATAGACAGTGAGTCTTTTGTGCAATTTTTCCAAACTCCTGTTTAACATATAGGGATAGCAAAACCCAAACCAAATAAAACAACACTAGCATTGCATTTTAGATGTCTTTGAAACATTCCAATGTTTTGGACCACCAAACTCGAACCCACGATGGTTGCGTTTAGTTTTGATGAAATTGGGCAGTACTGCCTCAAGCTGGTTTGCATTTGTTCTCTTCAAATTTACCCCGACCCTGTTAGAGTAACCAGAGAATTATAGAAGAACAATATACCATTAATCTGCTCCATAGAGCTCTATTCAAAAGTGGATTTAGCAGTGAGGAAGTCAGGGAGGGACTTTAATTTCAGACAGTGATACCGCTATCATCAAAACAGATGGTAATGTCAAATGTTTCTAGGAGCAGATTATCACTGTGTTTAACATCAAAGTAGCAAATCAAAAGGTGAAAAGTGGGAAGCGGATGTGGTTCAACTGATAGAGCATCCGCCTACCATATAGGAGGTCCAGGGCTCGGTACCCAGGGCCTCCTGGCCTGTGTGGTGAACTGGCTCACATGCAGTGCTGCCGTGCACAAGGAGTGCCATGCCATGCAAGAGTGCCCCCCGGGTAGGAGTGCCCCATGTGCAAGGAATGTGCCCCACAAGGAGCTGCCCCACACGAAAAAAGTGCAGCCCGCCCAGGAGTGGTACCGCACACATGGAGAGCTGATGCAGCAAGAAGACACAACAAAAAGAGACAAAGATTTCTGTGCCACCTGACAAGAATGCAAGCGGACACAGTAAAGCACACAGTGAATGGAAACAGACACAGAAAGCAGACAACAGGGGGAGAAGGGAGAGGAAGGAGAGAGAAATAAATAAAAGTAAATCTTTTAAAAAAAGGTGAAAAGCTTTAGGCAAACTGCACATCCATGCTGCAAATAATTCTTTTCCCTGAATTAACTGGGTTACTGTCCTCCACTGAATTGACAAGATGGGTCAAAGGTACAGTCTAAAGGTCAGCCTGTACATCCTAAAACAATTTGAGGCAATGTTGGAGGAAAAATGTCTAAGGTCTACACTAATGTTGAAGTGTGTTGATGAATAAATCTAATGAGCTACATTCATACTTTGTCCCAGTGATTGATTTCCTTCTGGTCTCTATTCCACATATACCTTATTTCCAACCAAGGGCACTCTCTCCGTATTCTTGCCCAGATAGCTAGCCTATGATGTGTGTGGTTTTTCTACTTGCCCCCACTCATCTTCAGTGTTTAGTTTCCTCTGGAGGATGGCATAGCGGAGCACGGAAGGTCTAGCACGATCATTTTGGTGGACTGCTTCTTGTTAACTGGTGGCCCTTCAGGGCTCTGATATACAATGTGGTTTCCCATAGTGCACCTGGCCTTTTCCCTTTTCCTTGTCAAAATATTCCTTCTTGCTATTCGATGCTTTAATTAAACCCCTGCTGGTGGATTAGATAATTTAAGCCCACCATACCAGGTTAAAGTGATAATTCCATCCTTTGTGTGTTTTTCAAAATAGAATGCTTGAAGAGATTGTGCCTTAACACACATTAGCAAATTGTAGTTGGCAAACAGTGAAGATTAAATTAGGAATCAAAGGAGGGCTTTCCAGTGGTTTCTATATGTGCCACCCCATGGCTAAATAGCTGCCCTTATTTCCACTACATGCTCCCCGGAGCCCAGTGACTCTTTTTGGTCTAAATGCTTGGTGTTTAGAAGATGCACCTCATGGTCTATTCATTCATATTCCCATTTCTCAGGTAAAATAAAAGGGACAATTCTTTGGAGTCTGATTAAAGAGATTTGTTTATTGGATTTGATATATTTATTTTATTTGTTGAGGAAGTAAAGAAAAATGAGCTCTATATCTAACACATATGTTATAATGGAGATTTCTAGAGAATTCTAGAACTTCATAGCTGGAAGAGAAATAAGGGAACTAAAGTCAAAAATTTTTAAATAATTAATTAGGGAATGAATATGAGAACCCAAGTCTTTCTGGCTTTTCAACCTGATGTGCTTATATGGTATCATAGATTTCAGGGAAAATATTTTTATAATTATATTGTATAAACTTTCTAACTCTTATAACTTGTAACATATTTCATGTCAACTTGGTTAAGTTGCTGATAACTTGACTGAATAGGATTCAGTACACTCATGTTATATATGCGTATACAAGACTAGGGGAATAAAATATTTAATTTTAAAGATCATCCTTTCAATTTGTCCTTTGAAATTTGATATTCTTATAAATTTCAGTAAGAAAGCACTATTATGACATTGCCCTTAGTATCCCAAGAAACCAGCCACAGCAAAACATCAATACCGATTTCTTGCATTGGTTTTTAAATGAGTCACTGACCTACCTTAAAATGAGCACTTCAGAGATTTAGGGGAAGATGAGCCTGGGATAAACAAATGTTCCTTCCTTCATAGTTCTCAGAAATATAAAGTCTCAGACCTTATCCTAAATGAAACATTGCAGCATCACTGGCTATTTCATTCATTCACCCCACATGTTTTTATTAAGCATTTCTTAGAAGCCAGCCATTATGCCAGGCACTGGAGGACTCAAAAAGCAGAATAAAACATTTCTGCTGTGGCAGAGACCTCTTTTTCCAGGTAATAAAGCTAAACTGCATTTTTATAGTCTCTTTTTAATATATTCTGGCCAATAAAATGAAAGCCGAAGTATTCTGTACCTCTTTCAGAATTGCCCTCAAAATATAACCCCTATATGATTCTCTCTGTCTCTCCCATCTGCCACATAAATGAAGAGGAATCTAAGAAGAGAGAGATATCACAGGAAAAAAGTACCCTGGGTTTCTGTGTGACTACGTAGAACAGAGATCTTTCCTATCACCACCACTCTACATTGGACTGTGATGTAAGCACAAAATAAATTTCATTGTTAAATCGCTAAGATATAGGGCTTGCTTTTAGAGCAGTTAGTGAACTGTTACCAGCTCTACTATATAACAAACCACACCTGGCCTCGCGGTTTAAGACAAAACCATTCTGTGTGTCAGTGGTTTGGACAGGGCTCAGCTAGGATGGCTTATCTCTGCTCCTGAAAGCCCTGTCAGGTCTCAATCACAGATTCATGGTCAGTTGGCTAGTCCCGTGGAAGCTGGTTGCCCCAGAAGGCCTCTCCCACAAGTATTTTTGTTGGTGTTGGCTGTTGGCTGAGCCACATGTTTCCAGCAGGCTAACCTGGACTTCTTCAAGAGGAAGGTCAATCTTCAATGCACAAGCATTTCTACAGTTTCTTCTTGCATCATATTTACCAGTATTCCATTTCTGAAAGAAAATCATATGACCAACTTTAGTCAAATGCAGAAGGGGATTACACATGAGCATGGATACAGAGAGGCATGATTCAATGGGAGCCAGTATTTTACTAATTCACCACAACAAGCTGGAGTCCTACATTGTCCTTAAGGAACTCAGAATTCTAAGGGGGGGGAATTTGTAAATAAATAAAACAAATAATAACAACTGCGAAGTGTTAGAACTGAGGTAAGAACAAAATGCTATGGAAGCACTAAAAAGGGAATAGTTTACTCTGCTTGGTCTGGGCATAGCAGGAAAATTTCCACAAATTAGATAATTTTGGTGGTAGGTCTTGACAGATGGATAGAAGTTTGTGAGGAACTCCGGGGACACAGAGAAAGGAGGAAGGATATTCTGTGAAGGGGAAATTGCACCTGAGACAGCATGGAAACAAGTAAGAGTATGGCCAGTGAGGGAGTGAAGAGGAGACTAATGGTGGTGGGGCTCATAGTAGTGAGTATTATGGGATGGGGCGCACATGTAGGTAGGGCCAAATGGTGACAAAAATTTATGCTAAGGAATTTAGAATTTGTTCACTTGACAATTGTGGATCATAGAAGATAGTTTATCAGGGAACTAATAGTATTGGTAATCAGACTATTGATAACACTGGAAGATTTTACCTGAATTAGACATTTGATTTAGCAATAGGATGATACCTGCTGGCACAAGGAATGAGAATGAATGTCAGTGCACATACTTGGATGAGCAAGAAAGGTTGTTTCCTTATTTAACAATAATTAAATATACTTTCTATTTTATACCCCCATTTCATGGGGTGGCATAAAATTAATCAGTTATTTTAGGGCTACTCCTTTACTTCAGAACTGCATATAAGTTTTGCAGGACTGATCTAATATAGAAGTACCCAGGACCAGGGAGTGGATGTAGCTCAAGTGGTTGTGCCTGCTTCCCATGTCCGAGATCCTGAGTTCAATCTCTGGTACCTCCTAAAACAAAACAAAACAAAACAAAACAAAACAAAACAAAACAAAACAAAACAAAACAAAACAAAAGTATCCAAGACTTCCTTTGGTGCACACACACAGGCTCTGAAAGTCCTAGCAGTTGTCTCTTTTACTTTCATTTCTCTTGGGGGTACATGGGACTCACCCTAATGAACCTGTGCCAAAGAGAACAAGGCAAGACTTTGAGCCCATTTTCAGCCTGTGTGCTGGACATACTAGTTTCCTAGGGTTCTATCTTGGAGATGGACACAGTTTGCTTTGCTCCCAGATTCTACAAATGGATGAGAAATTTATCATCCATGAGTTCTTGATCAAGACAGGGAAGTAAACTCTGGTTCCAATTACTGTTGCTACATAACAAAATACCTTAAAATTTAGATAATTTGATGTGTCAACTATTAGAACAGGGCACAGCAGGTGTGCCGTCTCTGCTCTATGACTGGAACCTCCGTTGGGAAAGATCAAAGTCTGGAGGTGACCTGGTGACTGTAAGCTGGAATCACCTGAAGACTCTTTCACTCACATGCCTCTGTGCTGGGATGGCTTGAAGATTGGGACTGCTGACTGGAGTTCCTACTATGGTCACTCTGTGTGGCTTGACTTTCTCAGAATATGGTGGCCTCAGGATCACCAGACTTCTTGATGCCAGTTTTTGGCACCAAGAGCTAGTATTCTAGAAAACAAGGTGGAAGCTGCATCTTCTTTATGACCCAGCCTTGGAAGTCACACAAAGGCACTTCTGCCATGCTCTATTGGTTGAAGAAGTCAAGAGCCCATCTGGATTCAAATGGATGGGACAGAAGACCCTAACCACTCGATGGGAAGAATGCCTGAGGATTTTGGAGCCATGTTTTAAAACCACCAAACTTACTCTCATAGCTTACCTCTGATGTCCCTTCCCCCTTTTCAATCTGAGGATTTTGTTTGTCATTAGTCTGAGGCCTAGGGTAGGTGGGAATAAAAGATGAGGAATATTTGCTCTAACTCATGATGTCTTGTCCAAAATATTTTATCCATGCCATGAGTCCTTTCCACTTATTAAAGGCCTGAGTGTTTTGGAAATTAAAAGCCAGAAAGAGACAGAAAGGACACTCTACTTTTTATTGTCACAATCCTTACCTGAGGTAAAAAGTTCTACAGAAAAGTCTACCTACCTGAAGGCATAGAGAACAAAAGGTAGAAAAGAAATGTTCTAAAAAAAACACCAAAAGCAGTTAATATTATTAAATGACTTCTTAACATATTTAACATTTGGATATTATTTCACCAAGCATGCAACTAAAGAAAGCACACAAACAAAACCCATTGTCTTTTCTGATAACACTGCTGAATGATCTCTCCATTCCTGTTTGAAATAGACTCTTGATTTGGATATATTTTTCACATTTTTCAGTTCTTTCAGTTTAATGAACCCAATTTTCTGGGAATATTCTGGCAATTCCAAGGTATAGAAGCACCTTCCCTTCAAAGGTATCTCAGAATCTATAGTCCAATCCCTTCTTGCTTATCCATACCACATATGATCAAATAGTTAGGGTTTTCATCCTCCTCAGTACACAGGTAGGAATATAAATCTGTTTAGAACAAACTTACTCATTCAAGAATAAAAAATCCTTTGAACCCCCAATCAAAGCTCACTGACATATGTTAAGGACAATATACAGAGGCCTTTTATTATGTATGGCCTTTCAAGTCAGTAACAAAAACCTCTCCTGGGAAAAATTAGGATAATATTGACCATCACAGGTACCTTTGGTAGTTATGCAGGTGCTTAATTCTTAATTCTTGAGCTACTGTTAGCCAATGATGTAGTTTCTTTGTTCGTACTTCTTTTGTGTTTTGTGTCCATATATATTACTAAATTAGTCACAGCAATTCGCAAGGTCATTGTATACCAATCAAACCCATTCTTGGAACTGGAGTGGCAAGAAGGAGATGTGGTATTAGCTTCCTGAGAGACTCATGGCTGAGTGACATAGGAGTACACAAAGAAACAACAAGGGTGACAAATGCCCAGAGCCTAATATTAATTTAAAGGATGAGTTCATGTGATAAGTTAAATTATGTACCCCAGCAAAAAAACCAAAAACAAACACATTCATAATCTTATTCCACTGATGTGGATGTGAATCCATTGTAAATAGGACCTTTGAAAGATGCTATATTTAGTTAAGATGCGGCCAACAATAGGAGAGGTCATTATCCTGTTATTAGAGGCCTTATAGAGAAGGTTACAGGAGAAAACCAAGGAGAGAAGCTAGAAGCCAGAAGTAAGTGGGAACCAACAAAAGAAAGCAGAGGGCATCACCATATAATGGAAAACCAGGGAATCCCCATATTTCTGGCTGGTCAGAATGCTACCAACTCCAGGAATAGGCAAGCCTTCCAACCAAAGCCTTGCCTTGGATTTCTGGCCTCTAACATGAGTCAATAAATTCCTGTTGTTAAGAACTCATCATGTGATATTTGTCATAGTATCAGGAAACAGAGACAATTAGGCATTCGTTCAAAGACTGGAGACTAAGCATACATGGCAGGCTCTGCCTTGTGTCTACACAACATTAAGATAAGGGTCAAGGCAACTGGTGTAGACACCAAAGTGCCTGAGGTTCTTGTGGAAATTACTAAGAGGAGAGTGAACTTCCAAAACAGATGTCAGTACAGACAAAGCTTGACTCTTGGAAAATGATACCTGATAGATTCCATATCAGCCTAGAAGAGAAACATGTACTTCGCTTTAAAGATACTAAAGATAGTATGTGGCTCAAGTGATAAGGCTTCTGCCTACCATGTGGGAGGACCTGAGTTCAATCCCTGGGACCTCCTACTGAAAAAGAAGAAGAGAAAGCGTGCCTACATGGTGAGCCAGTGCCCTCATGGCAAGCCAAGTGCCCAGGGGGCTGCCCACGCAGCAAGCCAATTGCCTGTGCGGCAAGCCAGTGTCTGCATGAATGCCTGTGTGGTGACCCAGTGGCTGCGTGATGAGCTGAGTACCCATTCAGTTAGCCAGTGCCCATGCAAGTGAGTCATGCAGCAAGATAATGACACAGCAAAAGAGAGATGAAGATGAAGTGTGCAGAGACTAAGAACTGAGGTGGTGCAATTGACAGGGAACCTCTCTCCACATCAGAGTTCCCCAGGATCAAATCCAGGTAAATCCAAGAGGAGAAAGACAAGAAGAGAAGGCAAAGAGAGAAATAGATACTGAAGATCACACAGCAAACGGACATAGACAGCAAAAATAGCAGAGTGGGATGGGGAGGGGAGGAGAGAGGGAGAGGAGGACAAAAGATACTAAAGATAGATTCACACCACTATTTGGTGGAAATATATCAATGACAACACCACACTTAAACCCCTTTTAGACAATTTAGACTTACAAGGAGACTTACCAACAAATGAACAAATGGTCTTTGAGAATTTAATGTGTGCTTTTGTATATTTGGGCCACTGTTCACTGCCTCAGAGGTGAATGGGTCGTTGAAATCCCAGGGCCTCCTGGCAGTGGAGCAGAAGTGTTGAGAGGCTAATATTTGGGAGCCATTTTTCTTTTGAGCTCGAACAGGAGTTTGAATGAAATCCAGCCTGAGTCAACTTCTAAACAAGGATGAAATTCAATTTTACAAAGCTTACTTGCAAGCCTGAAGCAGCTTATTCATATATTTTTAACAGTTGCCTTAAAAAGAAACATTGGTCTATATAACTTTTGTAAAACAAACTTAAATTGCTTCAAAATTTTCCCTGCAAAACCAGGACTGGCAGCAATGCCATGGTGACAATACAGGAAACAGAGTGTCCTGCTATAAGACAGGTCTCCTGATAACCTCCCCTGCCTGGGCATGAAGGAACATTTTGACCTTGGACAAGTCACTTCACTTTTGTAGGTCAGAGAAGGACTAACTTATCTGACAGGATGCCTCAGTACTGAAACCTGTCAATTGCTCATCTCCTCTGACTTTAGGGTTGAGGAATCTGAGTAGAGCCAAACCACTTGTCTTCGGTCAACTACTGAGTCGGGTGACCTGGAAAGGGCTGTGCTCCCCTTGGCTCCTAGACTATGACTCTTCTCTAGGACTTTCCAGAATGTAGTGGTAGATCTTGGCCGGGTCTAATGAAAGAGATCTCACTGTCAACGCCACCCATGGCTAAGCACCTTCGCATGTGGAGCTCCCACTAGGTCTTGATGGCATTCAGGAAGGCTTAGCCCTCAGACTCCACCTGTCCCAGCACCTCTGAATCACAGCCTGCAAGCAGGCACAGGACATAGCAATAATCCCTTGCAATGAAGAAAAATTTTCTCACACCCTGAACATGCTCAGAGTAGCATTGCTGGGATTAGTTGTTGAAACTCATTAGTCTAAATGATCCAACCAATTTTGCATTATATAATAAGTATAAACAGGAATGCTACCTTGAAAAGACCGTTAAAGGTTTCTAAAGGAAAGTTTAGAGATAAGAGAGGAGATTGCAACACGATTGCACCATAGCAAGAATTTTGATCCTTTGGCTATTGGATTGCCTCTAAGGCAATTTAAAGGACAGCATGGCAAGGTGCACGTATGTGTGTGTGCACATGAGAATGAACACCATTCAGTGTAATACTGTCTACTTCCTTTTGTAAGACTTGGAAAAGATAAAAGTATGATAATTGTAACATTAACACTAAGGATATAATTCAAATACTGAGGCAGACTATCCCTCTTAACCCTTTCACAAGGACAGAAGAACAAAGTGTCAAAATTGATGAGTGACAGAAACTCAAAAGGAAAACTTTTTCTACTGAAAAAGAGGACATTCAGCTCACAGATGCAATGACTTCACTGAAGTAATGGCATTTCTGGTCTTCTTCTAGACCCAGATAGACCACTCACTTCCCCAAGTCAATGGAGTTGCTTTTTCCAGAAGGCAAATTTTTAATGTGCTCTGGTTAGTGATGATAAAGAAAAAGGAAAGTGACTTACAGACCTATAATTCCCCAGGGCGATTTCCTCCAGAGCAGTTTATGAGGATAGTTTTCTTTACTAGGGCCTTGAAAAACCCATCTCCTGTCCTAAAAAGTCTTTAGTTGATATTCAGGAGCTCCTAGTTCATATGAAAATCTTTCATTTTATTTGTTTCGTGTAAAATACACTTAAACCCATTGCCCAGCTGGGAGAGATGTAACCATGACCTCAAACGTTCACCACCCAGGATGACAGCGATCATTTATTTCATTCGCTGAGGGAAATCAGCAGCAACTAGTGAGTACTCATCCCTGCTCAAGTGTTAGACTCTTGAGAGAATAACCATGACTCCACTGGCTCTGACTCTGGGAGGGATTTCACCGCCCCAGGATCCTGACGAGACAGACTCTGTGTCAGACCCTCCCTGCCTCTGGCCACACATTTGGAGCCGACTGACCCCTTCTGCCAGGCTGAGGATTGCCTCCTCAGGAATTAAGCCTTTTCTCCTCAAATGGCTCAGAACGGCGCCTCAATTCACACTGACCTGGCCTGGCCTGGCCCCAAAGCCTCGCAAGGTTTCAGCTTTGTTTGCTTCCCTGGGAGTTAAGCACCTTCTGCCTTGCTCCAGTGACTGGGAGTAGGGGTGGAGGGGAGAGAGAGACCTGTGTTCTGCTTTTTGCTTTGTGTTTATTAGCTGAATGTATTCAGGCGGATTCATCTCTGTTAGTCTAGGTTTCTCACCTGTAAAATAAGTATGGTAGATTGAAGGTGCATCGAGCCCACAAAACCATGTTCTTAAACCTAATCCATTTCTGTGAGTGTGAACCCACTGTCAGGGGAACTTTCAGATACTTCAGTTAGGGTGTGGCCCACCTCAACCAGGGTAGGTCCTAATCCTCTAACCGGAGCCTTTTATAAGTGGAATGAAATTCAGACAGAGAGAGAAAGTAAAGGAAAGCAAGAAGCTGAAATTCAATAGTACCTGGAAGAAAGCAGAGAGATCAAGAGAGGCTGCCATGTATATTGCCATGTGACTGAAGAGCCCAACACCAAGGGCCACTGGCAGCCAGCCCAGAACACAACCTTAGGGAAGAAAGTATAGCCTTGAAAGATGATGCCTTGGTTTGGATTGTCCTACCCTCAAAACTGCGAGCTAATTCCCATTATTTAAGTCAACCCATTGCACGGTATTTATTTGAGCAGTCAAAGAAACTGAAACAATGGAATCATAATAAAACCTATTTCAGAGGGTTGGTGTGGAGGCTTAAATGAGACACTGCATGTAAAGTGCTTAGTGTAGAGAGACATACCTAAAAACTGCTCAATAAATTTGAGTAATTAATAATTATAGCATAAAAATGCATAGAGGTTTAGCAATCCTCTTGCTTTCTGCTTCTGCTTCATTTACATATGCATCTTTTCTTCCAAACTGAATTATAGACTTTTTTTTTTTGAAAGCCAGGGGTTATGTTTAAAAGGGTTTTCAGATCTTCTTCAGAACTGAGCAAATTGCAGGGTACTTAGTGGGGTTTAGTAGAGTTTTTAATTGATCTGAAACTAGGGCAAAGTTTGAAAAAATATCCCATTACTGTAGCTCACATTGCAAATTGTGCACATGGACACTGAGAAAAGGCACAATAAGTCAGTCTTCAGAAAGCAGGAACTGCAGACCCACTAGATGCAGACCACTGTCACGTAATGTCATAGTCCCAAGACAAGTCAGCAACCAGGGACAGAATTAAGCTATCAGGGGCCTTCATTTACAAAACACTCTGTGTAGACCCCACATTGAAATTGCAACATGGCAGTCTGACAAAGCATCTAGAATTGCTCAATTTATGCACTAAATAGTCTTCATATGGTTTAAGTATTCTTTCTTATCATCTTTGACTTCAAATTTTAATTAGACTACACAACAATTATAAAAACCCAACAGGTTTTTCTCTATCTTCTACTCACAAGAAAACAACTATGAGGACATTTATTACAAATGTAAAGGGGGTGAAGCAGCACACGTCAGCAACCACAAGCAAAACACAATTGTTTTGGTATGTACACATGTAGACAATTTCTTTATTTAAACACAATGCTATCAATAAATGCAGATTTATGAAATACTTTCTTTTATCAAAAGAACTATGGCAGACTTGAAATACAAGGATTATATTTCTGGGTGTTGAAATTCAAATGGCAGGAAAAAGTCCCAGGAACAGATTCTCAACAATAGTCACAATTTTACTGATTTAGAGTTACACTGACATTTTTTTCCTCAATTTTTTGTTTTATTTAGGCAACAAAATGTATGTTTTCTTCTGGTCTTATAACTAACACAATTTCCATGACCTACATAGGTCACCTTAAAAAGTAGCCACTGAAAAAGAAAAATAGAACTATTAAGCATATTTTAAATTTGTTACTGATAATTTTTGGGACTCAAATACGTTGATAGCCTAAAAAATGGTAATCTGTAGAATGTGTTCCTTGAAATTGGAATTTTCCTCACAAAGATTAAGATACAGGACTTTAATTGTATAGAAATAAGTATTTTACTTATTTTGTGCTTCACTGCGTGGATAAAGAAACAAAAATATTCTCAATTGCCACAGGCTTCATTGCTAAAATGAAGAGGTGAACAGTGGATTTTCCCCCATGATTTTCATTGTTTTGGTTTCTTCCTATTTGTAAGCATGTGCCCCCAAATCTTTTAACACTAATTGCACAATGTTCCTTGCATCAAATACAATATAAAGATGCAAGGAACATTGCGCAGTTTCTAGAATCAGATAAAAGGCTTAACTTCTCAAGAAAAACTTTTAAGAAAAAAAGTATATGTCAAGAAAAAGTTCTCATGCTGTTTCTGAATGCCAGAACTCGCTACCTTGAAATAATTTTAAAAACATGCTTTCTTCAAAGTGATGTGTTTTGTGATATTGAGCCATATTGGTATCATGTTCAGGCAACTCCTGATGACATGAAAGATTACAAAACCTGGGACAGCCACCTTGCTGGTTAGAAGATGAAATATCCTCCCCTGCAGATTCCAAGATCATCATGAAAGTAAGTTTTTTCTGTGTGTGCACTTGTGTGCAGCCAACATTGTATTTGTATTTATCCTTTAGAGTCTGTATAGTATTCTCATGCCATCTTATTTCTATCTGCCACGTTTCCTTCTAACTTAGAGCTCTTACTGCAGGTTGGAGCTCTAGGGGACTGGCATCAGGCTGGTGTCCTCAGTTGTCATTAGGTTCTTTTGGAGAGGAATGCACTCAACAGAGTAATACCCCTAGCTTCTTGCCACACCCCTGACTCACTTCTCCTCTGCATCCATTCCCTTCCTAATGGTTTATGTCATCTATTAGAATACATTTCTTAAATGGGAAGGCAAATTACTGAAAGGCTGTACCTGCTGGGGATTTCCTTTCTTTCCTTCCCCCTCTATCTGAGCAGCCCAGGGCAGCAATACTAGCTATGGTGCCTGCATATTTTCACAAGGCCTAGGTGAAGGGTGGGGTGGACATTAAGAGATTAAAAAAAAAAAACACAAAAAGAAGCCCCACTGGCTACATATGGAAGCCAGGTCCTCTAATCTCACTCTCACCTAAAGTTGGCATTGTCATCGCCAACCGACTCCTGTGTCAACAACTATTCAGAATTCAGGCAGAGGATGCCGTTTACTGGGCACCCTCAAATTCCAACAATTATGTTAATGGCTATAATAAAAAAAACCTCAAGTTACCCACTGATTTAGTTAGCCTAGAAATTTTCTACAATAGTGGGCTGTTAAAATAAATCTTAGGTTGACATGGTCTCAGTCCTTAATCTTTACTAAGATTGTGGAAGTATTTCCTTTTGCTGACCTGACCTGTGATTTTTATTTATATATATCTCCAGCATGACTCTGCAATTAAATTCCTATACATGATGAGGGTTATTTGTACTCAGCAAAGCTGATTTAGGACAAGCATGGTATAAGTAATGGTTTGTGAGTTAAATGAACTAGAGTTGGAACATATGGACCCTTAGCCCATGAGCTCAGACACATCATTTAACTTTTCAGGATATATTAATCTTACCTGGACCTTGAGAAAAATGACACCTGCCTTGTCTACCAAATAAGATCAGATGATGTGAAAATGTCATGAAAACTAAAGGGTTCTACAACTTTCTTCATCTGACTAATCTTCTCAGTACCATTCAACAAAGTTGACCCCTCATTTTCCCTTGGCTTTTATGCCACTCATTGGTTTTCTTCCACAACTTTGATTCCTTTTACATCCCCTCAGCTGGCTCAATTTTACCTTTTCTACCAGGCCTTCTTAGCCTGCGTCTCCTGAAAAGCAAATACAAGCTTGCAGGCAGATGGCTTATTTAGGAAGTTATCACAGGAAGCAGAGGTGAGAGGTAAGAGGAGTGAAATAAGAAAAGATGAACTACCAATTCAGAAATGAGCTTGCTACCACTTTGGGTCAGTGGCTCTAGATCCTGCAGGAATTCTTGAGGAACTGTAAGGCATGCATCTCAGAACTATGCCTGGGAATGAATAGGGGAAGCCTTTATGCATCACTTTTAAACTCCAATTGGTGATCCCATGAGCAATAACTGCTCTTCACTCACAGACTGCCTGTACATGAATGTGGAGCAGTGTCTATGCATCCCAAGCTGCACACTGGAAGATCTCCAGTGTAGAAATTATGAGATGATAAGATGCTTTGTCAGGTTGCACCTGTGCAAAGGTTATAGAAAAGTGCATGAAACCAGTCTCCACGACAGTGGCTAGAATAAAAGGGAGAGAAGTGGACTAAAGTGGTACAAAAGAGGTGAAAATAAATAAGCATCTAAGTGTTAGGTTTCCAAGCCCTCTTCTCTTTTAATAAGTAATAACCTTCCTAGGTGACTGCATATATTCTTATGGTTGAAATTATCCTCTACAAGCTTATCATGCCCAGATTTATATCT
The DNA here is from genome assembly GCF_030445035.2 of Dasypus novemcinctus. NCBI lineage: Eukaryota > Metazoa > Chordata > Mammalia > Cingulata > Dasypodidae > Dasypus > Dasypus novemcinctus. The sequence goes on along the minus strand of NC_080673.1, from coordinate 49,799,498 downwards.
TTGGCTCAGATCACATTTTTGAATCCCATAACAGTTCTATTCTCTATATGGAATCATCTCTAAGATATCTAAAAGATGCTCACAATTCTACATGTGTAAAATTAACTCTTGATCATTCCTAGAAATCTGTACTAAATCCCTAGATTTTAGCAGCTTAGTAAACAGTACCTCTGATTGCATAAGCAAATGCATTTCGCTAAGTGCATTTAGTTATCTTTTGCTGTGTGACATATTACCACAAAACTTAGTGGCTTCAAGTGACAATTTATTATCTCCTTCTTTTGGTGAGAAAGGAATATATAAGAAGCTTAGCTGGGAGGTTTTGGTTTAGGTCTGTCACCGGCTTGCAGTCAAGATGTTTGTCTCAGCCTCAGTCATCTGAGAACTTGACTGGGCTGGGAGATGTTCTTCCAAGCTGGCCCACTTTCACAGCTTTTGGCAGGAGACCTCGGTTTCTTGTCACATGGGCTTTTTCATAAGTCTACTTCCCCCAGAGCCGATGTCCCACAGAGTGTGTGATCTAAAAGAGAAAGAGCAAACCAAAAGATCAATGTCTTTTTTTTTTTTTTTGAGGTACGAAGGGTCGAGGATTGAACCTGGGATCTCATATGTGGGAAGCCGGTGCTCAACTACTGAGCAACATTGGCTTCCCTGAGTTGGTTTCCTTGCTTGTTTTGCTTGTTGTTAGTTTACATTTCTTCAGGAGGCACCTAGAACCGAACCCCGGACCTTCCATGTGGGAGGCAGGCACTCAACTGCTTGAGTCACATCTGCTCACTTTTTTTTTTAAATAAAATTTTGTTGATATATATTAGTAAAGCATAGTATCCATCCAAAATATACACTCAGTAGTATTTGGCATAATCACATATTTGTGCATTAATTACTTCAATCATTATTAGAGCATTTTCATTATTTCAATAAAAAAATAGTAAACAAAAAGGACAAAGAAACAAACAAAAAAATTCATCACCTCTCAGTCCTTTTATGCTACCCCTGCTGTACAGAGCTGCTATTTCTGGCTAATTCTTGCAATTTTATTTATTTATTTTAAAGCAGTTTCATTTTGAGATATATTCACATACCATACAATATATCCTTAGTATATAATCAATGGGGTTATAGTATAATCACAGTGTTGTGCCTTCATTATGAAAAAAGTTTTTACTTTTTTGTTCTACTCCAAAAAGAAACTCCACACCCCTTAGCAGTCAACTCACAATCCCTCTATCCTTCCACAGCCCTACATAACCACTAATCTAATTTCATCTTTATAAATTGATTTATATTTACATATTAAATAAGTGGAATCATATAGTATGTAGTACTTTGGGCCTGGTTTCCTTCACTTAGCATAATGTTTTTGTTTATCTGATATTAACATCTTGTAACATTAACATATATTTGGTCAGCTTCAAAGAAAAAGTCTTGTATAAGCAATATCACCCATATTTGTATTTCACATGAGGTTTTACAATGCTATACAGTCCCATGTTACATTGTTTTAGCTTTCCTTTTAGTAATTTACATGACCTTTCAACCATTGCCATACCAATATGGTTGCACTGCTAGTTATAAACATGTTGTGGTTTCACATTTTCTATTCATTTTCAAAGATTAACACAATTCTTTTATACCAATTTGGCACTAGCTAACTCTCAATTTTCCATTCTCTAAACTCATTCTATTTTCTGGTGACCCATATTCAAGTTATTAACTCCATAAGATTACACAATATATTCAGTTCATAGTAGCACAATCATACAGTATTTGTCCTTTTGTGTCTGGCTTGCTTCACTCAACCTAATGTCCTCCAGGTTCATCCAAGTTCTCATATATTTTATGACTTCATTTCTTCTTACAACTGCATAATATTCTATCGTGTGACTGTACCACAGTTTGTTTATCCATTCATTGTTTGATGGAACATGGGTTGTTTACATCTTTTGGCAACTGTGAATAATGCTGCTATGAATTTTGGTGTGTAGATGTCTGTTCGTGTCACTGCTCTCAGTTCTTTTGGGTATATACCAAGTAATAGCAGTGCCAGAGCAAGTGGCAAATCTATATTCAACTTCTTTAAGGACTGCCAAACAGTCCTCCACAGTGGCTGTACCATTCTTCATTCCCACCAAAAGTAATGCTTTCTTATCTCTCCACATCCTCTCCAATACTTCTAGTTCTCTATCTTTTAAATAGTAGCCATTCAAATAACTACTATTAGATACAGCAAATATCTAATATAGATCTATATTATTATATAAATATAAATAATATATATTATATAAATATATATAATATATATAATATTATATAAATATATAAATATATTAGATATATAAATATCTAATATAGATATATATAATATATATATATAGATAGATATAAATCTAATATTTAATATATCTATATATATTATAGTAAATAAATGATATAGTAAATAAATGATATTTTGTTGTAGTTTTGATTTGCATTTCTTAATCATTAATGATGAACATTTTTTCATGTGCTTTTTTTAGCATTTGTATTTCTTCTTTGGACAAATGTCTGTTCAAGTCTTTTGCCCATTTTTAAATTGGCTGAGTTGTATGCTTTCTTTATATATCACAGATAATAAACCCTTATTGGATATACAATTTCCAGATATTTTCTTCCATTGAGTTAGTTGCCTTTTCACCCTTTTGACGAAGTCCTTTGAGGTGCAAAAGTGTTTAAGTTTGAGGAGGTTCCATTTATCTATTTTTTTCTTTTGTTGCTCTTGTTTGGGTGTAAGGGCCAAGAAACCACCACCTACTACAAGGTCTTGAAGATGTTTCCCTATGTTTTCTTCTAGTAGTCTATGGTTCTGGCTTTTATATATAGGTCTTTGATCGATTTTGAGTTGATTCTTGTGTAGGGAGTGAGATAGGGGTCCTCTTTCATTCTTTTGGCTATGAGTATCTAGTTCTCTAAGCACCGTTTATTGAAGAGACTGTTTTGTCTCTTTAACATGGACTTGGTAGGTTTGTTGAAAACCAGATGTCTATAGAGGTGAAGGTATTTTTCTGGACTTTCAATTTTATTCCAAAGATCAATACATCTATCTTTGTGCCAATACCATGCTGTTTTGACCACTGAAGCTTTGTAATATGTTTCAAGATCAGGCAGCGAAATTCCTGCCATGTTGCTCTTCTTTTTTAGAATGCTTTTGGCTATTTGGGTGCACTTTCTCTTCCAAATGAATTTGGTAATTGTTTTTTCTATTTCCGTAAAGTAGGCTGTTGGAATTTTGATTGGTATTGCATTGAATCTATAAATCAGTTTGTGTAGGATTATGATATTTAGTCTTTATGATACTTGGTCTTCCAATCCATGAACATGGAATATCTTTCTGCTTGTTTAGGTTTTCATTGAGTTCTTTTAGCATTATTTTGTAGTTTTCTGAATATACATCCTATACTTCTTGGTTAAATTGATTCCTAGGTATTTGAGTCTTTTTATTACTATTGCAAATGAAATATTTTCCCTGATTTCCTCCTCAAATTGTTCAATACCAGTGTACTGAAACATTATTGATTTTTGTGTGTGCATCTTGTATTCTTCCACTTTGCTGAACTTATTTATTAGTTCAAGTAGCTTTGTTTAGATATTTCAGAATTTTCTAAATATAAGATCATGTCACCTGCAAATAGTGAGTTTTACTTCCACTTTTCTATTTGGATGTCTTTTATTTTATTTAATTTTTCTTGTCTAATTGCTCTAAGTAGAACTTCTAGTACACTGTTGAATAACAGTGGTGACAGTGGGCATCCTTGTCTTGTTCCCAATCATAGAGGGAAAGCTTTCAAACTTTCCCCATTGAGTACCATGGTGGCTGTGGGTTTTCCATGTATGCCCTTTATCATATTGAGGAATTTTCCTTTTATTTCTACCTTTTGAAGTGTTTTTATCAAGAAAGGATGCTGGACTTTGTTGAATGCCTTTTCTGCATTGATCGAGATGATCATGTTGTTTCTTTTCTTTCAATTTGTTTTTGTGGTATCTTATATGATTTTTCTTATGTTGAACCACCCTTGCATACCAGGAATAAATCTCACTGGGTTGTGGTGTATAATTCTTTTGATATGCTGTTGGATTCTACTTGTAAGTATTTTGTTGAGAATTTTTACATCTATGCTCATTAGAGAGATTGGTCTGTAATTTTTTTAATCTGGCTATGATATTAGGGTGATATTGGCTTCATAAAATGTACTGGGTAATTTTCCCTCCCTTCAATTTTTTGGAAGAGTTTAGAAAGATTGGTGTTAATTTTTCCTGAAATGCTTGGTAAAATTCACCCATGAAACCATTTGGTACTGGACTTTTCTTTTTTGGGGAGATTTGTGATGACTGATTCAATCTCTTGAAATGTGATTGTTTTGATGAATTCTCTTATTTCTTGTAGTATCAGTGTACACTGTGCATGTCTAAGAATTTTTCCATTTCATCTAAGTTGTCTGGTTTGTTGACATAGAGTTACTAATAATATCCTCTTATGAACCTTTTTATTTCTGTGGAGTCAGTCATAAATTCCCCCCTTTCATTCTGATTTTATTTTTGCACCTTCTTTCCTTTTTCTTTGTTAGTCTAGATAGGGGTTTGCCTATTTTATTGATCCTCTCTAAGAACCAGCTTTTGTTTTTGTTGATTTTCTCTGTTTTTTTCTTTGTGTTATTGTTCTCAATTTCATTTATTTCTTCTCTAATCTTTTTTATTTCTTTCCTTCTGTTTGCTTTGGGAATGGTTTGCTGATCTTTTTCTAGTTTCTCCAGTTGTTGAGTTAGATCTTTGATTTTAGCTCTTTCATCTTTTTTAATGTAGACTTTTAGGGTATAAATTCCCCTCTCAGCACTGCCTTCACTGTATCCCATAAGTTTTAATATGTTTTGTTCTTTTTCATTCGTCTTAATATATTTACTAATTTTACTTACAATTTCTTCTTTGACCCACTGATTGTTTAAGAGTATATTGTTCAGCCTCCATATATTTTCAAAATTTCTCCTTTTATATTATTGATTTCCAGTTTCATTCCATTATGATCTGAGAAGGTGCTTTGTATAATTTTAATCTATTTATATTTTAAGACCTGCCTTGTGACCTAACATCTGGTCTATCCTGAAGAAAGATCCATGAACACTTGAGAAGGATGTATAACCCTTCTGACTTGGGATGCAACATTCTGTATATGTCTGTTAAGTCTAGCTCATGTATCACATTGCTCAAGTTCTCTGTTTCCTTGTTGATCTTCTGTCTAATTGTTCTATCTAATGATGTGAGTGGTGTGTTGAAGTCTCCAACTATTATTGTAGAGATGCCTATTTCTACCATCAGATTTGCCAGAGTTTGCCTCATGTATTTTGGGGCACCCTGGTTATGACTATTATTTCTTCCCGGTGGATTGTTCCTTTCAGTAGTTTATAATGACCTTCTGTATCTCTTATAACTTTTTTGCACTTAAAGTCTGTTTTGTCTGATATTAGTATAGCTTCCTCTCATTTTTGGTTACCATTTGCATGGACTATTTTTTCCCCAATATTTCACTTTCAGCCATTTGTATCCTTGGCTGTAAGGTGTGTCTCTTGAAGGCAACATATGGATGGCTAATTTTTTTTTCATCCATTCTGTCAGCTTATATCTTTTGATTGGGGAGTTTAATCCATTCACATTCAGTGATATTACTGTAAATGCATTATTTACTTCCACCATTTTATTCTTTGGTTTTCATATGTTATATCTAATTTTCATCTGTCTTTTTATTCTTTTGGTTATCCTTTCTGCTATTCTTGCCTTCTACACTCTCCTTTAAGCCTCTCTCTCCTGTCTTTTCCTTTTGGGCTGTATGTGTCCCTTTGATAATTCCTGCAAAGGTGGATTCTTTCCTACAAACTCTCCTAGTTTCTGTTTGTTTGTGAATATTTTAAACTCACCTTCATATTTGAAGGGCAATTTTGTCAGATAAAGCATTCTCAGCTGGCAGTTTTTCTCTTTCAGTATCCTAATTGCATCATACCACTGTCTTCTTGCCTCCATAGTTTCTGATGAGAAGTCCACACTAAGTCTTACTGGGCATGCTATTATGTTATGGTTTCTTCTCCCTTTCTGCTCTCAGAACTTTATCTTTGATGTTTGACATTCTGAATAGTATGTGTCTTGGAGTAGGTCTACTTGGATTTTTTCTGGTTGGGGTACACTCTGTTTCTTGGACATGTAAATTAATTTCTTTCAAGACTGTTGGGAAATTTTCATCCATTATTTCCTCAAATACTCTTTCACCTCTTTTCCTTTCTCTTTCTCCTCTAGAACTCCTATGACACACATACATTTACCATGTTATCATTTAACTTTCTGAGTGTCTGATGAATTTTTTCCATTCTTCTCTTTCTCTGCTCTATTTTCTCTTCAATTTCAGCTGTTCTGTCTTCTGTATCACTTATTCTTTCTTCTATCATTTTCAGTTTGCTGTTGTATGCCTTTAATGTGCTCTTGATTTCACCTATTGTTTCTTTCATCCCCATGAGTTCAGTTTTCTATTCAGGTTTTCAAATTCTTCTTTGTGCTCACTTGGTGTCTTCTTGATGTTCTTTATCTCTTTAGCCATGTTGTTTTTCAGCTCATTACTTTGATTTTGGAAATTTGTATGACTTTCATTGATTAGTTGTCTCAAATCCTGTGTCTCACCTGGGTCTTTGATATATTCCTTTGCTTGGGCATTTATTCCATATTTTTAGTGTGTTTTGTAGGCATCTGATTTTGATGGAGAGTTTATTCTGTTGCTCAATTTCTCTCTATTTTGTAGGGATTTAGTGGCAGAAGACTGTTATTGCTGTGCCTTGATTCTTGGTTCAACCTGTTCTAGGTCTTTAGGATTGTCCCTCTTAGTTGCTCAAATCTGGGCCCTGGACCCAGTAATGTATTGCAGACCCACTTCCAAGGGCCTTGAAGAAGGAGGATGTAAAGGCTGTAAAACCCTCTTTTAGGTATTTACTTCTAATTTCTTCACATGCATGTCCCTGCTTGGCCAGCAGATGGTGCTCTTCAGCAGGCCTCTCAGCACAAAGCCTGGTTGGAATGTGTTTGCTGCAACAGAGACTGGATTGATGTGACAAAGGTTCCTGCCTGGAGGCTAAGAGGCTCCCAAAGCAAACTTTCTCTGAGTCATTTCTCCAATCTTTCCCAGGTAGGAAATAATTCCAGTCCCCTCTGTGTCCTCAACAACCAGTCCAAGTCAGTAGGGAAGGTGATTGAGAAGGTCAGATCTCTTTAGTCCTGTGTCAACTCTGAAGGCAAACAATGGTGTGGCCTCACCCTGCCGTGCAGGGCTGGTGGGACTCAGTAGACCAAATTTGTGGGTCAAAATCTGAATCAGTCTTAGGTTAGGTCCCTCTTCTCCTGTTTCCTGAGGAGGTGGATCCCTGCAGTCCCCTTTGTCAGTAACTGCAGGCTTGAAGTCATAAAATTCAACCTGTCTCATCATAGGGTGGGAGAGGGGCACTGGCAGCTCCAGTTGCAGTCTACTCATGGTCTTAGTGTCGAAGTTCCTTTCCTATGCCTCTCTCTCATGTGGGTATTGTCCAGCCTTTCCCTGGTATCCTACACCCTAGAACTTTTTTCCCCCAGTCCATTTTAACCTGTCCTCTAGCTATTTTTCTGCGGGAGGAGTGAGTGGTGTAAGGTCAATGTCTTTTATGACCTAGCCCTGGGAGTCATATACCATCACTTCTATATTCTATTGATCACACAGACAAACCCTATTATGATGTGGGAAGGGATTACACAAGAGTGAGAATACCAGGAGGTAGAGATCATTGTGGGCCATCTTGGAGACTGCCTACCACAGCAAGAAACTGAGGGTAATCTTCCATCTTTTCTTCTTCCCAGATTCATTGTCTCACCAAGTCCTTTGGATTTACCTCCAAAATATACCTTAAATCTATCCACTACTCTTCAAGTCTCTAACCAAACCCATCATATCTTTCTTGGACTATAGTCTTCTAAGTGGGTTTCCTTGTTTTGACAGGGTAGCCCAAGAGATTTTTTTAATTAGAGAAGTTGCAAGTGCAGAACACAATAATGCATACTTTAAAGGATTCCTATACATTGCCCAACCACCACCACCTTGCATTGTTGCAAAATATTTGTTACAAATGATCAAAGAAATCATCAAAATATTACTACTAGCTATAGTCCATGTCTTACATTTGGTGTATTTTCCTCACAAACTCCCCTATTATTAACACCATGTATTAGTAATGTATGTTACAGTGCTTGACAGAATATTCTTATATCTGCACTGTTCATCATCCACCATGGGGTTGTCTATGTTGTATGGTCCATACTTTATAAAATCCATCCAAAGTGTACACACATTAGCTCTCATTTTCATCACAGAGTTGTGCTGTCATAACCTCAGTGAATTTTAGAATGTTTTCATTGCTCCAAAAGGCAAAATTTCAAAGCCCCCTATACCCCCTATTTTTGGCCCTTAGCATTGATATAGTATTTTCTTTGACTGCTGCCAAAAATATTACCATATTACTGTTAACTATTGTCCATAAATTGCATTAGTTGTATTTTTCCCATGTATCACCATATTCTTAATACCTTGTAAAAGAAGAACATTTTTTATTTGTGCTATTAACTGCAAGCCTCATCCACCACCAAATCAGTATATTATACAGTCCTTAAATTATCTTCTAGCTTTCTTTCAATTGGCATTTTTATCCCTAGGCTATCCCTTTCAGCCACAATCACATTTATTTTTTTTTTTTTTTTTTTTTTTTTTTTATTTATTTATCCTTTATTTTCTTTTATTATTATTATTTTTTTTAATATTTATTTATTATTGTTATTGTTTAATTACATTAAAAAAAAATATATGAGGTCCCATTCAACCCCACCGCCCCCGCCCCCCACTCCCCCCACAGCAACACTCTCTCCCATCATCGTGATACATCCATTGCACCTGGTAAGTTCATCTCTGAACACAATCACATTTATAAATCAGCAGTGTTAGTTATACTCACAATAGTGTGTTACCATCAGCCCTATCATCTCCACACATTTACAATTGAACTTATTAAAAATTCTACATACATTAAGCATCAATCCCCCTTTCTCAACCCACATTCTATCTCCTCATAAATAATACTCTATAGTTTAACTCCATGAGTTTACTCATCATATTTAGTTTATATTAATGAGATCATACAATATGTGTCCTTTTGTGTCTGACTTATTTCAAGTCAACATAATGTCCTCAAGGTTCATTCCTGTTGTGATATGCATCCCAAATTCATTTCTTCTTACAGCTGAATAGAATTCCATCATATGTATACACAACATTTCGTTTATCCATTCATTGGATGATAGACATTCATTGGAGTTGTTTCCATCTTTTGGCAATTGTGAATAATGCTGCTATGAATATCAGTGGGAAGATGTCTGTTCATGTCCCTCGTCTCAGTTCTTCTGGGTATATTTGTAGTGGCAAGATTATCAGATCCTATGGCAGTTCTATATTTAGCTTCCTGAAGAACCACCAAACTGTCTTCCGCAGAAGCTGGACCATTCTACATTCCTACCAAAAGTGAAGGAGTGCTCCTATTTCCCTACATCCTCTTCAGTACTTGAAGTTTTCTGTTTTTTAAATAATGGCCATTCCGCAGGCATGAAATGATATCTGTGATGGTTAGGCTATTTTGTCAAGTTGGCCAGGTAATTGTGCCCAATTGTTTGGTCAAGCAAGCACAGGGCTAACTGTAATGCAAGGGCATTTATGAAATTTAGTCCCCATTGACTTTACTGCCATGGTAAATCATAGATGGCTGGTTATAATTATATTTCAATTAGGGACATTGCCATCAGCAATGAGTGATGCTTAACCTAATCAGTTGAATGGCTTAGAAGGGGAAGTGATTCCAGCATTGAGAGAGAATTTCCCAGCCCGTCTTTGGACAGCCAACATCTCCCAGAACTCGTCAAGAATCTTCATTGGACTTTCATTGCAACCCCCGATTGCAACCTGCCTGTGGAACCTGGACTTGTGCATCCCCACGGCTGCATGAGAGACTCTTATAGAATTACAAACTATTTACAGCTATCTCTTGTTGATTCTGTTTCCCTACAGAATGCTGATAATACAATATCTCATTGCATTTTTTATCTGAATTTCCCTAATGTCTAGTGATGTTGAACATCTTTGTATGTACTTTTTGGCCATTTGTATTTCCTCTTTGGAAAAATATTGATTCAAATCTTTTGCCCACTCAAATTTTACAGTTTTAAGCTTTTCTTCTAGGGATATACATGTCTGCAGACTTTCCCTTTCAACCACTGTTATACCCATAAAACAACTCAGCTAGTTACAAACTATGATGTGCTTTTACCATTTCTGTTCATTTCCAAAGATTTATAAACAAACTTTTTACCAATTTTGCAAAGATTAATCCTCAACTTTGCGTTCTCTAACCTCATTCTATTTTCTGGTGACCAATATTCTAGTTATTAATTCCATAAGTTTATACAATGTATTTAGTTTATAATCAGTATTTGTACTTTGTGTCTGGCTTGCTTCACTGAACATAATGTCCTCCAGGTTCATCCATGTTGTCATATGCTTCAAGACTTTGTTTCCTCTTACAGTTGCATAATATTCCATAGTATGGATACCCTATACTATTTTTATTCATTCATTGGTTGATGGACACTTAGGTTGTTTTCATTTTTTGGCAACTGTGAATAATACCACTATGAACATCAGTATGCAGATGTCTGTTTGTATCACTGCTCTCAGTTCTGCTGGGTATATACCTAGAGGTGGTATTGCCAGGTCACTTGACAAGTCTATATTCAACTTCCTTAGGGACTGCCATACAGTTCTCCACAGTGGCTGTACCATTCTACATTCCTATAAACAGTGAATAAGCACTCTTATCTCTCCACATCCTCTTCAACACTTGTAGTTTTCTGTCTTTTTAATAGCAGCCATTTTATTTTATTTTATTTTTCAATTTTAAGCAGTCACTGTTTAACTGGCCAGATTACAAAAATAATCATGGTAGAACCTTAGTTCATCCTTCTAAGAAGCCTATTGATCTGGTCTTCCCTGTTGCCAGCATCTCCTCCTTCTACAAAATGGGTTGTCTTTTTCTTCATTCCACTTCTGGGAGAAGATAATTTTAAGGGCCACAGGAAGTTGTTTGCTTCCCAACAGTAGAGATCTCATGAATCAGATCTTCCATGCAGATGATGCCATATTTACCAATCAATAAGTTATCTGTCAAAGGAATCCGCTTCTTGTTGATCTTGCCATAACCACACTTATAGATCAGTTCATTCACTGACTTCAGGTTCAGGTACCCCCATGCAATATATGGTTCCACAATTCTCAGCATATTAATTGAGGTCTTGTTGAGCTTAACAAAGGTGCCATTGAAGATCTGGTGAAGGCAAAGAAGCTGCAACACTTTTTTGGACCTTTGGGCTCACACAATTGATATCTTTGATCCTGATGACAAATGTCAATTTGGGTTTCACAGGTACAAAGAAGTTGCCAGCTTTTCTTGACATTCTAGTCATTTGAATCTCAGTCCTGTACATGTGCCTATATTCTTGTGATAATGCTTAATTTTTTCATAGATAAGCTTCTTCCTTGCCTTTTGAAGCATCTTTTGGGCAAACATCTTTTTCAAGTGCTTGATCTTCAGCTCAGCAAAATTCCTTCACTTTTTCTTAAGGGTTTCTGGCACATCAGGAACCTTCTTCTTCTCATTGACACCCTCCGTGGTTCCAGCCAAAAAAGAGGAAGATGGAGGCCATTTTAATAAGTGTGAAATGATGTGTCATTGAAGCTTTGATTTGCATTTCCCTAATTGCTAGTGATGTTGAACATTTTTTCATGTGTTTTTTTCACCATTTGTATTTCTTCTTTGGGCAAATATTTATTCAAGTCTTTTGTCCATTTTTCAATTGGGTCATTTGTCTTTTTGTTGGGTTGTAGCAGCTCTTTATATATCATGTATACTAAACCTTTTCAATATGTGATTTCCAAATATTTTCTCCCATTGAGGAGGCTGCCTTTTCACTATTTTGACAAAGTCCTTAGAGCTGCAAAAGTGTTTGATTTTGAGGTGGTCCCATTTATCTATTTTTTTCTTTCATTGCTCATGTTTTAGGTGTAAGATCCAAGAAACTACCACCTACCACAAGATCCTGAAGATGTTTCCTTATATTTTCTTCTAGGAGTTTTATGGTTGTAGCCTTTTTATTTAGGTCCTTGATCCATTTTGAGTTAATTTTTGTGTTAGGTGTGAGATAGGGATCCTCTTTCTTTCTTTTGGATATGATACTGACTTCTACCAACATACTTTGTTGCATAGGCTACTCTAACACAGCTGTGTGGGTTTGATGCTCTTGTCAAAAATCACTTCGTCGTAGATGTGAAGGTCTGAGTTCTTGATTCAGATCCATTGGTCAATCTGTCTGTCTTTAGGTGAGTACCATGCTATTTTTTTTTTAAACCACTGTAGCTAAGTAATATGCTTTAAGATCAAGAAATGAGCTTCCTTAAACTTCATTCTTCTTTCTAAAGGTATTTTTGGCTATTTTGGGTTCCTTGCCCTTCCAAATAAATTTGATAATTGACTTTTCCATTTCTGCAAAAACAGCTGTTGGGATTTTTTTTGGATTGCTTTGAATCTGTATATTAGTTTGGGTAGAATTGACATCTTAATGATATGTAGTCTTACCATCCATGAACACAAAATGTCCTTCCAGTTACTTAGTTCTTCTTTGTGTCTTTTAGCAATGTTTTGTAGTTTTCTGAATACAAGTCCTTTATGTCCTTGGTTAAGTTCATTCCCACATATTTCCCCTGACTTCCTCCTCAGATTGCTCATTAGTAGTGTATAGAAATGTTACTGACTTTTGCACATTAATCTTTTATCCTGCCACATTGTGGAACTCATTTATTAGCTCTAGTAGTTTTTTTGTGGATTTTTCAGGATTTTTGAGGTATAGGATCATATCATCAGTGAAGAGTGAAAAGTTTTACATCTTCCTTTTCTATTTGGGTGACTTTTATTTCTTTTTCTTGAGTTATTGCTCTAGCACAATATTGAATGACAGTGTGATTATAGGCATCTTTGTCTTGTTCCTGATTTCAGCTGGAAAGCTTTCAGTTTCACTGTTGAGTACAGTGCTAGCTGTGGGATTTTAATATATGCAATTTATCATGCTGGGAAAATTTTCTTCTATTCCCATCTTTTGGAGTGCTTTTCTTTTTAATCAAGAAAGGATGTTATATTTTGTCAAATGTCTTTTCTGCATCAATAGAGATGATTATGTGATTTTACTTCTTTAATTTAATAATGTGTTGTTTACACTGATTTTCTTGTTGAATCACACTGTGTACCTGGAATAAAACCCAATTGATTGTTATGTATAATTAATTCTTTTAATGTGCTTTTGGATTTGATTAGTAAGTATTTTGGGGGGGAATTTTAGCACCTATATTGATTATAGATTGTATGGAATTTTCTTTTTTCATAATGCCTTTATCTGGTTTTGTTATTAGGGTAATGTTGGCTTCATAGAATGAGTTTGGTAGCATTCCTGCCTGTTCAGTTTTTCTGAAGAGATTGAACAAGACTGGTATTAAACCTTCCTTGAATGATTGGTAGATTTTGCTGGTGAAACTAACTGGTCCTGGACATCCTTTTTGGGAGCCTGTTGATGACTATTTCAATCTCTTTACTTGTGGTTGGTTTGCTGAGGTCTAGTTCTTCTAGGGTCAGTGTAGAAATTTGTCCATTTCATCAGCATTGTCTAGTTTGGTGGTGTACAGTTGTTCATAATATCCTCTTATGATCGCTTTTATTTTTGTGGGTTCAGTAGGAATGTCCCCATTTTCATTTCTGGATTTATTTATTTGCATCTTCTTTCTTTTTTACCTTGTCAGTCTAGCTAAGGGTTTGTTGATTTTATTGTTCTTCTCCAAGAACCAACTTTTGGTTTTGTTGATTCTATTTTTTTATTATTCTCAGTTTCATTTACTTCTTCTCTAATCTTTGCTATTTCTTTCCTTCTGCTTGCTTTGGGATTAGTTTGTGATTTTTTTTCTTGTCCCTCCATGTGTGCAGATATGTCTTTCATATTTGCTCTTCTTTTTTAATGTAAGCATTGAGGGCTATAAATTTCCATCTCAGTACTGCCATTGCTGGATCCCATAGGTTTTGATACGTTGTATTCTCATTTTCATTGATTTCAAGGTAGTTACTGATTTCTCTTGTAATTTCTTCTTTAATCCACTGATTATTTAAGAGTGTGTTGTTTAATCTCTCTATATTTGTGAATTTTCCCTTTTTCTGCCTGTTATTGATTTCCAATTTCACTACATTATATCCATAAAAAGGTCTTTTTATAATATCAATCTTTTTAAATTTATTGAGACCTGTTTTGTGACCCATCATATGGTCTATACTGGGGAAAGATCCATGCACACTTGAGAAGAATGTATGTCCCAATGTTTTGGGGTGTAATGTTCTATATATGTCTGTTAGGTTTAGTTAACTTTACATTTTTCAAGCACTCTGTTTCCTTATTGATACCCTGATGTTCTACCCAATGTTAAGAGTGGCATAATGAAGTCTCCAACCATTATTGTTGGGATGCTATTTCTCCCTTCAGTTTTGCTAGAGCTTGCCTTATGTATTTTGGGACACCCATGTTAGGTGTATAAATATTTATTATTGTTATTTCTTCTTGAATTGCCCCTTTCATTAATATATAATGACCTTCTTCATCCCTTATAACAGTTTTGCATTTAAATTCTATTTTTCCAATATTAGTGTACCTACTCCAGCTCATTTTTGTTTACAATTTGCATGGAATATCTTTTGCCCATCTTTCACTTTCAGCCTATTTATGTCCTTGCATCTAAGGTTTGCAAACAGCATATAGGTGGCTCATATTTTTCTATCTACTCTGCCTGTCTATATCTTTTGACTGGCGTTTAATTCATTAACATTCAATATATTACTGTAAAGGCATTACTTACTTCATCCATTTGATCCTTTGGCTTTCCATTGTCATATCTTACTATTGTCTGTCTTTTACCCTATTAGTCACCCTTACCTATATTCTTTCTTTCTGCACTCTTCTCTAAGCCTCTCTTTCCTTTCTTTTTCCTTTCAGGCTGCAGTTATCTCTTGTATATCCAGGCTCTTGGTTACAAGCTCTCTCAGTTTTTGTTTATCTATGAAGGTTTTAAACTGATTCTCATTTGTGAAGGACAGGTTTGCTGGATAAAGACTTCTTAGCCGGCAGTTTTTCTCTTTCCGTACCTTAATTATATGAAACCACTGCCTTTTCACCTTTATGGTTCTTGATGAGACATTGGCACTTAGTCTTCTTGAGCATCCTTCGTATGCAATGAATTGCTTTTCTCATGCTGCTTCAGAATCCTCTCTTTATCTCTAGCATTAAACTTTTTGAATAATAGGTGTCTTGGAGTAGTTTACAAAGATTTGTTCTGTTTGGGGTTCTTTGCCTTTCTTGGATATTGATATTTATGTCTTTCATAAGGGTTGGGTAATATTCAGTCATTATTTTCTTAAATATTCTTTCTACCCCCTTTCTGTTCTCTTCCCCTTCCAGGATACCATACTACATATGTTCAAGCATTTCACTCTGTCATTCAGTTTCCTGAGATCCTGTTCAATTTTTTCCATTCTTTTCTCTTTCTGTTCCTCTGTCCTTTCAAGTTCAGATGCTCTGTCTTCTAATTCACTCATTTATTCCTCAACGAATTCAAACCTGCTATTATATGCCTCTAAGGTATTTGTAATGTCATCCATTGTGTCTTTTATTCCCATGAGCTCAGCTTCTTTTCTTTGCAAACTTTCATATTCTTTTTTTATTCTCATTCAATGCCTTTTTAAGATCCTTTAACTCTTTAGCCATATTTTCCTTCAACTCCTCGATTTGATTTAGGAGATTTTTTGAACATCCTTGGTTAGTTGTTTTAAATCCTGTGTCTCATAAGTATTTTTAATTTCTTCCTTTGGATGGACCATATATCTCTTGTTTTTTAGTAAGGCTTATAATTTTTTCCTGATGTCTAGGCATCTAATTATGTGGCTGAGTTTACTCTGATGGTCAATTTCTCTCTCTTGCCTAGTGATTCTGTTTCAAGAGTCTTGCTTGATTTTTGGTTCAACTTATTCTAAAACCTTAAACTTGCCCTTTTTAAGTTATTGGAACATGGCTTGAGATCATCTAATGGAGTATAGACCAGGTCCAAGGGAGCCTGGGTACAGGGATCAAGAAACTCCAGAAAGTCTTCTTTTCCTCCACTTGCCTGGCTGACTAGCAGAAGGCATTCTTTGGTGAATCTTTCCATGGAGGTGATTCTTTCAGCCTCCACTGGCTGGTGTTTCTGAGCTGGGTAGAGCCACAATTCAAAGAGGGCCCCTGCTTTTTTAAACCCACTGAAAAGAAACCACATTCAGACCTCAGTACAGTCTCTCTCTTCCCAGGGAGTAATACTTCTGTTTCACTCTCAGTTGGTCACCATCAACCTTGGGATTTGCTGCGGCTGTTTGCCTCAAGGCTGGGGAATGAGAGCCATTCCCAGCTGTGGGGTGACTACCTCATGGTTTGTGTATTGACCTTTTCATCTCTCTGTCCCACTCCCTATTGGATGATATATGGAGCACTCTCCTGGTCTGCAGATCCCCAAAGCAGCTTCTTGGACAGCTTCTGCCCTTCCTCTGCTATTTTTGAAAGAGAGTTAAGCTCTGACAACTTGCTCTGATGTCATCTTCCCAGAACCTCAGTTTTCTTCCAGATTGATATTTTAAAAACATATCACATTATGGCACTCCCCTGATTCTCCAATCATGGCACATCACCCCAACCTCTCATTAAAGCCTACAGGGCTCTTGGGTATCTTATTCCTGCCCATGTCTCTGCCCTCACCTCTCACTTCTCTCCCCTAATTCTTTATGATACAGGGCTTCTCGCTCTCCCCCCACCCCATACAATCTCCACCAGCTGCTCTCATCCCTACTCCCTTTTTTTGACTTTGACTAATCTTCAAGTATCAAATTAAATTTCAGAAAGGCATTTCCTAATCCCCCTACCTAAATTATACTCCATCTTCTTATTCTGTAGCTCTATACCTTGTTTATATCATTCACTGATATTTATAATCAGAAATGTTGCTATGTGTTTGTTCATCTGTTCGCTATATATTTCAGTTGGCAGAGACCATGTCTAGTTTGCTCACCTATGAATGCCCATTAATGAGCACACTGTCTAACCAAGCGTAGTTATTAATTAAATAGTCATTGAATAAACAAATGCTATACCAAAGAGAGTCTTTCTCTTGTCATAAATTAAACCCAAAAATGGCCCTGTCTCTCTGTGTTAAAATTTCCCACCAGTTATGAATGGCTGTTTATCAGGGAATGAAAAAGATTTCTCCTAAAGGAAATAAAATATGGGTCACTGTCCCCATTGCTATAAACTTAATGGAATGAGATACAGCAACCAGAAAGATAGCAAACATAAACAGACAGAAACAAACAAGAAGTTATTTCAAATGAGGCCAAAAAGAGCACTTGAAGTATGTTGTTATAAGTGAAAATGCCAACATAGAGTTGCAATGTAGTCAAGGAATTCAAGTCAAACTGAAAAATAAATGACTTTACATGCAATGTTTTGCTTTCTAGACCATTAATCTACTGACAATGACAAAACATAAAGATAAAGCTAACATCTTTGCAAAGTTCATTGTTCATATGCCATGCCCTGAGCATGATTAATCAAAAACAATCTTTGCATACAAAACAATATTTTTTCATTCCTAGTGGTATCAAGCTGAGTCTTATTATACACAGAAAAACTGAAGTGTCTGCATATGACCTTCACATGATAGACCGCTATTTCCAATTATAGTATTTCAAACTTTTACCAACTCACAGCTTTTTGGAGTTATTTCTTATCCTCTATCATCATTATTTGTCTTTCATCCACATGCTCTCATGTTCAGCATTATATACCTTTTATTCCTTTCTCAGGAAAACCAATGATTTTTAAAAAAAATCTAATGATTGTTTATGCAAAGTCCATTGTGTAAGGATCAATGGGACTACAATATTATCTTCTCCTCCCTTTTTCTATCTTCTCTAACCCCCTTTTTCCCTTTTAACCATTCAACATCAACCTTAGTCATTGTAATAATTTTAATTATTGTTTTTCAAATCCATCCCTGTATAAATTGTTACTTCTATAAACATTTAACAAAGCTAGCTGATGAAGGGAGGAAATTAAATGCTTTAAACCCATGAAGGGCCTGTTATAAGCGTTTCATATATATATAATTAAAAGGGATTTCTCCTTCATTTGCTGAAGTGAGAACTAAAGTCTCTTTGAGAATATGAGCTTGCAGTGTTTCCACTATGATTTCTCTTAGCTTAAAGAAGCAAACTTTAAAAAAATCACCTTTCCATGGTCAGTTGAGACCTAACTCCTTGGACTGAACATATAATTTCTTAGAAGGTGATGAAAGAAACAGTAAAAAGAAAATGAATTTGAGCACTTGGTCGTATAAAACATCTCTGGAAGCTCTCACTACATCTGCAAAGTTGATCTGGCCTAATGAGCAAGTAAATGTTTCCTTAAGTAAAGAGAAATATTTTTTTAAAAACCCTCTATGCCGCTTAGAGTTACAAATATGTTACAGCAACAGGTTGGTGTTCCAAAACAATTTTTTCATGCATTTCAGAATTATTGATATAATGAGACCTTAAGAATATGAAAGGGGATTTGTTGATAGAATACACAAGTTACTATGGTGATATTTCTGGATCATACTGTTCGCCAGGAACATGGTGTAATTCTGCCTAATTTCAACTCAAATTAAATGCTGTTGTGAGAAAACAGAAATGTCTCTAGGTCACATCAGTGTGATTTGCACTGGGAAATTAGATTATTCTTCATTGGAAACATCAGCTACAAGAAATGACCACACAGCTTTATAAATCTTTCTGATTTAAGAAACGGAAAATGTGCTCTTGTAATGTAATCATTATTAATAAGTGTTCTACATTCTCAGGATACCGGTTTGTAAGTAGAAAACAACTCAGAGCTTCACCCTTCTGCTAGTTCAACAAGCCCCTATCATAGCTCCAATTATTAGCTGATGAGGCGTATAGCTCTTGCAAAGAGTAAGCATGAATAGATTCTGGATCATTAGCTTTCCTGGAGCAAGGAAGCACATGAGGGTAAGATTTCTGTGGGAAATTACAGCCATATCTTCGTGTTTCCTCCTTAGCTCCTATCTCATAAGGTACCTTATATAGATTGTATATGGTCTTGTTTAATTTGATGTTTCACATAGATTAGCAAACAGCATTTGGGAGATGGGTCTATTGTTTCTGTACTATGAAATGATGAAAACCAGTTGGGCCAACTGTTCACTATATGGCATTTGGTGATTGTGGATACCCAGCATCTAACCCAAATGCACATTTTGTCTGATGTCAATGGATGTTTAGAATATCCAGCTACTAGGAAAGGGGTAGACCAAACGCTTATTTGATTGGTGTGTTTTGCTTATCTGTTGAATCTAGGCTTTTTAGTCTTCTTTCTGAAATGTAGACTAACCTCGTGCTTCTCCACCTTTCTCAGATGGAACACATAAGAAGTGATAGTATTCGTATAGCCCACTTAGGTAGGTGAATGAAGTTGCTATGCCTCGAGGAGGCCTGCTGAGGGCTCCAGGCCCAACCTTGCTCCTGTTAGGTTGAAGTGATCAATACCTGGGAACACCTATAAACCGTTTGTGGCACCCCAGTGTGCCATGGCTGAAGAGTGGCAAGTTCTAGACTAAACAATCTGTTTCTCTATCTTTTTCACAGATGCCTGCAGCTAATTTAAATCATCTATATCAACTTAAGTTGCACAGCTCAGAACTGCATCCAGTGTTATAATAGGGATGTGATATATGTATTTACATATTTACCTTTTAGTTCTTACAAACCAGACCCCTAGCTTAAACATTTTAATGTCATATTTCTTTTTTAAAAAACAATAAAAACAACAACAGTATTTCATCTTTTAACTTAATTTGTTACCAACTATTATCTCTGATAGTCTTATAATAATTTTCCAAGGACCAACAAACATTAGGCCCATTTTTAAGACTCTAAATTTGGGAAATATATTGAATATATTGGGGAATGAACAATGGACTAGAGTAGACTTACTGTTATTCTACTATAGACCTACTGTCATTCTAACAATGGAAGAACTTTTATCATTGATGTGGAGGTAGTAGCCACTGGAGGTTCTGAGGGGAGGGAGAGGGAAGAATAGGTATAATATGGGGGCACTTTGGGGAGATTGGAATTGTCCTACATTATGTTGCAATGACGGATACGGGCCATTATATATTTTGTCAAAACTTACAAAATTGTGTGGAACACAGTGTAAACTATAATGTAAACTATAACCCCCATAATCCACGGTTAGTAGCAGAGCTTCAATACGTGTTCATCAATTGTGACATCTGTACCACACTAATGAAAGATGTTGTTAATGAAGGAAAGTATGCGAGGAGTAGGGAGTGGGGCAAATGGGAATCCCCTATATTTTTTTATCTAACATTTATGTAATCTAAAGCATCTTTAAAAATTTTTTTAGAAGTATTAAAAAAAAAAGATTGAAAGAAAAAAAAGAGCAAGTCATGTCATCAATTAGATCCTCAAACCATATTATCTTCAATATGCAAACAATTGACTTTATATTTCTGAGTAGAATGAAACCTTATAATGACAAGAAAGTTGTCATTCTTGGCATTCTTGAAGGCCCCATGTCTTCAAGAATGAAGGGTGTTCAATCTGAGTTTATTCTTTATAATATATACATATCACGTTCTTTCTTTTAAACAAAAACATGTATGCATTGGATATGAGTTGAGTTGGTGCACATCTGTGTGTATGCATCTGTGTATACACACCATACACATACACACATTTATATATGCATATACTTAATGGAAAAATATTCTTTAAACAGAATTTGTGGAAACGTAGGTTTCAATGAAGTTAGGGTTTATATGTTGTAGTTTATTTTATTTAAATATTCTTTTCTTCCCATGGTATTTGTCTCCATAGATTCAAATGGTATTTTATATTTAGAAAGTTTAATTCCATGGATTTCCTCTAAATAATGCTGAAGTCAATCTGTAAAAATAATTTTACACAAAAGTGAAAAAAACAGACCCTGTTTTCTAGTCCAATAGACAGCTGCTTCTTCTATTTTTCTCCCAAAGAACTTTTATCTATAACTGCCCAGACAGGGCAGTCAAAAACAACAGCATCACAGGCCTAAGAAAATACAGTCAGGGAATGTAAAAGCTGGAAAAATATCTTAAAGGTTAATTTATTTAACCTCATAATTTAAAAAAAGAAATCCTAGAGATTAATTTATTGAATTTCACATTTTTAAAAAGGAGAAAATTGATGTAAAAAGGTTAAATGATTTTCCCTCTCAGCTAATTAGTAGAAGCAATAAGATAGGTTAGTAGGCATCCTAACTTCAAACTTAGTACTTTTGCTAGAATACTTGATATGCCTCATCAATAGAAAGGAAAAGGGTTTAATCAGATGAAAAAACTCAGAAAAATTATACTTAAGCCTTTAATTTCTGTACCTTTTCTAGATATTTCTCTAGTAAGAAGGATATTTGCAATACCTGTATCACCTTTTAACTGAGTAAATATGTGGTATTTTGGAGAATATCCTTATTGCAGAAGTAAACTGAAGAATTCCAATTCTTGCATATGAGGACTAGGCATAGGATTTGTATTTTGCAAAAGCTGTGACAGTTCTAGAGATTTTTAAAAACAACTCTCATAAAATTTATTTTTATTTCTCAAACAAGCCAAGCTATGTTCTAAGCTCTTTTTGAGATTCTTTTCTCCCTTTGTGTTCTTGGGTCAGTTAATTCTTTGATTTGTCCTCTACATGTTTGCTTGATAACATTTCTCTTTGCATCTCCTAAAGATGAAGCTACATAATATTTCCACAGGTTTTCATTTACATTCACATTTTAGGAGACTCCATGTCCCACATGACAATGATGTGCATAAACAGCACTTTCTACATGCTTCTCGTTTCTACATAAAAATTTTAAGTGTTTGCTTGTTGTTTTTCAGGGCATTTCCTAAGACAAATGCCCAGGTTTTCTTTCATTTCCCATTTCAGTTGACATCACCTTGTGTATCAAAATTTATTTATGGCCAACTGATTTTTGACAAGGGTGCGAAGTATATTAATTGGGGAAAGAACAGTCTCCAACAAACAATACAGGGAAAACTGTATATACACTTGCAACAGAATGAGGTTGGACCCCTACCTTATACCAAATGCAAAAATCAACTCTAAATGGATCAAGGACCTAAACACAGAGCTAGAACCAGAAAATTCCTAGAATAAAAAATAGGGGGTAACTTTCATAACCTGGGATTTAGTAAAGATTTCTTAGATTAGACACCAAAAGCACAAACAACAAAAGAAAAAAAAAAGTAGATGAAATGGACTTTGTCAAAATGTAAAACTTTTGTAGTCAAAGTTTACTATCAAATAAATAAAAAGAGAACTTACGGGATGGAGAAAGTAATTGTTAATCATATAAATATGACAAGGTGTTAATATCTTGAATATATAAAGAACTGCTGCAATGTAACAACAACAAAATAACCCAGTTTTAAAAATGGGGCAGAGGACTTGAATAGACATTTCTCTAAAGAAGATATGCAAATGGCCATTAAGCACATGAAAAGATGCTCAATATTTTTGGTCGTCAGAGAAATGCAAATCAAAGCCACAATGAGCTACCACTTCACACCCACCAGGATGCCTACTGATGTAAAAACAAAAATAATATGTGCTGGCAAAATGTGGAGAAATAGGAACTCTCTTATGTTCTTGGTGGTATTGCAGAATGGTATAGCCATTATGGAAATCTGTTTGGAAGTCCCCCAGAAAATTGAAAATAGAATTGCCATATGACTCTGCAACTCCACTTCTTGGTATATACCTTAAAGACTGAAAGCAGGGACTCAAACAGATATTCGTACATCAATGTTTGTAGCAGAAGGCTGCCATAGCCAAAAGGTGAAAGCAACCTAAGTGTCCATCAAGGGTTGAACAGGCAAGCAAAATGTGATATATATACTCAATGGAATATTATACAGTGACAAAAAGAATGATGTTCTAGGCATGTTACGACATGAATGAATCTTGAAGATAGATATCATGTTGAGTGAAATATGTCAGACATAAAAAGACAAATACTGTGTGATCTTGCTTAAATGAAAAACCTAGAAGAAGCAAATTTCATAGAGACAGGCTGTAATTTATAGGTTACTAGGGTTGGGGTTTAGAGTAGGGTGGAAAGAGAGAGTTACAGCTTAATGGGTGAAGAATTTCTGTTTGTGGTGGTAAAAAAAAAAGTAGGGGTAATGGATATAAGTAATGGTAGTTCAATATTGTGAATTGTACCCTTGAATGTGGTTAAAATGGGAAATTTTGAGTTGTATATTTAATACACTGAAAGGTTTGCTTTTAAAAACTATCTCCTACTTCTCCCCTTAGAACTTTCCCTTCAGCTGGACCAGTCCTTCATTGGAAGTTTGCTTATTTCTGTGTTTCTATTTTTATACTTGGGTTTCTGCTCAGTGGAAAAGCATACCTTGTTCTTTCTCTGTAGACAAGTCCAAAACATTCTTCGATTGCATAGCCTCCATGAAGCTTTTCCAGATGAACCTTAACTAAGGTCTCCCTCACCACCATTATAAATTCCAACCGCATTTCTCCTATCTCTGGGGTTAAAGTTTTTCTACTCTGCATCTTCTCAACTAGAACTGTTTGTCTTACTCCCTCTTGCTTATAGTACATAATTAATTGCCACAATGATAGTAGAGGTTGACAATTATATGTTAAGTTAAATATTGAAATTCATATACATTACTTTTATGTTCGTTATTTCATTTGACCCTCATAACACCTCTGTGGATTGATAAAGGAAATTCTTAACATTGCATTTATGGATAAGGAAACTGAGAATCAGAGAATTAAATTGCCATTAAATGGTCAGTATTTTGTTTTGCCACTTATAACATTCAAAACAAGCTTGTCATTTTCTAAATGAAATGGCATTTTGATAACTGGAAGTAAGATATTTGAAATTAGAAAATTTAGCTTTTTGAGAAATCTTACTATATTTCCTTACTTTGCCTCATCCTAGTGAAAACTTCTCTATATACTAGGGAAAATCTTTATGGTTTTTTAATATTTAGCATTCTGTGATTTGTCCAATTAAGGAGACAAATGATTTAAGACCTTTTACTGTCCTTGTACATTTTTTATTGAGCACCTCTACCCCAAAGGAATTTGTCCTGCCTATTGTGTGGAATAGAAAAAGTATTTTCATAGAATACTGAGGTATATGATGTTGCATGTTATCATAACTTTATAACAAGAATGTAAGGCATCAGACAAAAATTGGCACATGTGACTCTCACAATGTTTAGCTTTTGGTTTACTAGTATTTGGTAATTCAGAGAAATTGTCCAGTTACCGAATGATCAATTCATGAAATAGCAACTGTAAGTATAGTTTGAAAGGGCATTCTGACAGGATTATAAATAAGTTGTTGTTTATAAAACTCTCGACATTCAAGTTATACCCAACTCTCCACTCACCTAGAGAAGCAGTGACTTCTTCAAGCTACGTAAAAGAGGCATATTCCAATATATTTCTACACAAAATAATCTGAAATAAACAGATGAGATACTTAAGATTGTGGATGCTCCTATTTACTTGAAAAGTCAAGGCCTGGAGCCATGTAGAACCAACTCTGCAACAACCTGAGACATAGCTGCCATCAGCTTGACCGATTTAATGTCCACAGCTCATACATGGGCTATGGCGTGGTAGGAAGAGCACTGAATGGGGCGTTAGAAGACCTAAATTCTGGAACTGTCTCTGACCCGTCTTAATTTTGTATTTGGAGTAAAAAGTTAGAAGATAAGACTAGGCAATTTCCACTCCACTCTAAAACACCTTGGATTTTATAGTTGGAGTTTTGCTAGAACTGCATGGCCTATGTGATTGTTATTCAATTTTAGTCCTGACTCATAAACTTGCATTGCTCCTTCCTTTTGAGCCTCAAGCCTCAGAAGAGTCAAGTTCAGACAAAGCTCAGTCTTACCCTGGGCTTGCTGTGAAGCCCTTTCACAGGCTAACTTGCTGCAGTTGTCCTGTGTCTTTGTTTCTCAGAGCTTTGCCCACACAAAGGGACAGATTCGATGCAGCATGACCTTACTCTGTGTTATTAATCAGATTCCAAATCTCACTGCTCCTATAGCAAAGAAGGTGAGGTTGTTTAACCCAGTATTTAGCCAAACTAGAAGGAGCTTCGCCTGCAGTGAGAGTGCTGCAAGGAGTTAACTTTCCACCAGTTTTCCCTGTGACCTCTCTGAAAATCTTCTCAGAGTTTATCCATCAGACACAACAGCTGATCACTTTTATACCCTCCTGAGGATGTTATTAATATCATCGCTTTGGGTGAAACTGTCAAACTTTAACTCTCCTCTCTCTTTTACTTCACCTTCAATCGAAACATACATCTAAAGACACTTGGTCTTATACATTCATGAATAACCTTGTTTCTTAAAGGCAAGTTCTTAAGATTATCATTTTTCTATTAAGTAAACTTCATCACATAAATTAAAATTAATATCTGTTATAGGATTTTAAAACTGTATAAAAAGGAAATAGTCTGTAAAATAGGAATAATTTTGATCAGCTCAACTGACAGTTAAGGTGTCTTCATATGATGCTGTAAAATGTTGAACTCCACCCACAAGGCAAATAGCAGGCTTTAAAATAATAATTTCAGGTTTAAAAATTAGCTGAAGATTGTGGAAACATGGCAGAATAGGTAGCCCCAAGAATCAGTGCCTCTACCAGAACAACAATTAAATAGGCAGGAACTTTCTGAATCAACTGTTTGAAGTTCCGGAGACTAGTAAAACACTGCTCAGTATCCAGGAAAGAGTGGAAGGTAGAGATTGATAAACTGCATTAAATACCAATGAATTTTGCTCTCCATGCGGTGCCTGCCATCCCTTATCTCTCAGCTCCTGGTGCAGCTTGCTGGTGCCAGGGTGGAATGTAAAGATCTTGTTCCCCAAGGAAAGGGGTGTGGGGGTACGCTATCCAATCACTGATCTCTGCTTTTGCTTAGCCACTTCAGATCAATGAGGGCCCAGCTTTGAGGGTGGTCGTTGTTCCAACCCAACTCAGACAAAAGCAGCAGAGGAGTCTTAAAGACAGTACCCTTCCTCAAAACGACAGAAAGCGGTTGAAGGGCTGCATTAATTGGGCAAGGACTGAATCAAGAAAATGCAAATTCAAAGAGCCATAGGAGAAGCTCTTGGTGCCCTTGCTGGCCCCTCTCTCACTCCCGTCCCTGAGCAGTGTGGAACTGGCCAGCAGTCCCATTGTGGGTTCCTGGCCTTGTTCCAGCTGGGGAAGATTGACCTAGGAAGCGTCTCTCTGCCTTGTTCCCCTCCCCAGCCCCCATAATTTGCACTCCAGGCACAAGCAGCTTGAGACAATTAAAGCAGTATAAGGAACAATTAAATCGAACAGTTTGGGGCAAAGGCTTACCTGCTTTAAGTCCTACGGCAGAGCACTGGGGAGAGGGAGAAAGTCTATTTCATAGGGAGTAGAGGGGACATTCAAATTCTTGTGAACAAGGTAACTCCGAAGGCCACTAGCAAGCACAAGCTCAAGAAATTACACATTCGGAAAAAACAGGGAGGACCCTGTGCTTTGCCTCCACCTCAGGCTGACCTTGATAAGAGGGCTGAAATCTGAAGAACACTGGCCAACACAAAGCCAGTTGGCAAAGGCTGCGAAAGGTGTTGTTTGCATTGATTGGTTTTGTTTTGTTAACTTCTGGCACAAGGAAATATCTTTCATAGCACCAGCTGTATACAAACTCAAGACAAGCTCAGAGACTAAATCCCAGAATTAACACTTTAAAATATTAAAATTAACAATATACAACTAAAAATTACAAGACAAACAGAGAAACAGGAAAGGATTGCTCATCTAAAGGAAAGGAATAAAAATCAGAAAATATCAATTAAGAAAACTAGACTGTGGAATATTGGAAAAAGACTTTTAAAATGATTCTTAATATGCTCAAGGAGATGAAGAAAAATACAGAGAAAAAAGGATATTAGGAAAATAATGAATGAACAATATGGGAATCTTAATAAAGAGACAGGAATTTAAAAAGGAACCAAACATACCATCTGGAGTTGAAGATCACAAGAGTAATAATGAAAAATTCCCTAGAAGCCTTCAATAGCAGATAGGAGGTGGCAGAAGAAAGAATCAATGACTTCAAAGGCATGATAAAGGAAATAAGTCAGGCAGAGGAGAAGGAAAAAAAAGTATAGCCTAAGGGACCTGTGGGGCACCATGAAGCATTCTAATAGATGCATTTTAGAAGCCCAGAGGGAGAAGAAAGAGAGAAAGGGACAGAAGGACCATTAAAATAAATGACAGAAAACTTCTCAAACTTAGAAAAGACATGAATATGCACATCCAAGAAATGCAAAGAACACAAACAGAATAAACTTGAAGAGAAATATGTCCAGACACACAGTTGTCAAACTTCTAAATGCAAAAGATAAGAAGAGAGTTTTGAAAGCTAAAAAAGAAAAGCAACATGTAAAGTACAAGGAGGTCCCAATAAGATTAAGTGCCAACTTCTCATCAGAAACCATGGAGGCAAGAAGACAGTGGTATGGGTGATATAAAGTGTTGAGAGAAAGCTCTTTCCAACTAAGAATTTTACATCTGTTGAGATTGTCACTCAAAATTATGATAGTCCCAGATAAACAAAAACTTAAGAAGTTTGTCACCACTAGATCCACCCTACAGGCAATGCTAAAGGAGTTCTTCTGACTGAAAGCAAAGGATGCTAGACATTCAATCAAAGGTAACATAAAGACTTTATCTATGGTAAAGTTAACCCATATGTGTAACAATAAGTTCCAGTACTTTTGTATTGTATTTTTTTGGTACATAACCCACTGTTTACTTCTTAAAGTTTCAAAAATTCAAATGCATAAATAATAATGATAATCTATGGTTTTGGAAATACAATGTACAAAGATATAATTTGTATCAAGTACAACAAAAAGATTGGGGGACAGAGGGATTTAGGAACAGTGTAAGTTTATGCAATTAGGGTTAAGTTGGTATCAAATCAAGCATGATTGCTATAGATTTAGGATGTTAAATTTTAGCTCCATTGTAATCACAAAGAAAATATATTAAAAATATAAACAGAAAGAAATAAGGGACTCAAAATAGTGCAATACAAAAAATTAAATAAATATGAAAGTAGGCATTAATGGAAGAATTGAGGGTCAAAAAAGGTATAAGACTTACAAAGACCATGTAGTAAAATGGCAGAATAAAGTCCTGTATTACCAGTAGTTAATTTAATTGTAAATGGATTAAACCCTCCAGTCAAAAGACAGAGATTAGCAGAATGGATTTTTAAAAAAAGTTGCTTACAAAGGACTCACCTAAAATTAAAAGACACAAGTAGACTGAAACTGAAAGGATAGAAAAAAATATAGCATGCAAATTATAGCAGGAGAGAGTTGGAGCAGCTATACAAATATCAGATAAAATAGACTTTAAGTAAAAAAGAGTTACAAGGGATAAAGAAGGTCACTATATATGGCTAAAAAGGTCAATTCAACAAGAAGCCATAACAATTATAAATATATATGCACCTAATGGCAGAACCCCAAAATGTATAAAGAAAATATTGACAGATTTGAAGGGAGAGGTTAAAGTGGGTTGAAGCTGTATGTACCCCAGAAAAACATGTTCTTAAATTCAATCCATTCCTGTGGGTGTGACCTCACTGTAAGTAGGAACTTTTGATGAAGTTACACCAGTTAAGTTGTGTTCTACATCAATCAGAATGGGTTTTAATCCTATTACTAGAGTTCTTTACAAGAAAATGAAAATCAGACACAGAAACAAAACCACAGGAAGACAGAAGCTGAAACCAGTGGAACCCAGAATAGAAGGGAAAAATCTAGAGTTGCTGTCATATGTCTTATCATATGGCAAAGGAACCAAGGATCATTAGCAGCCAGCCCCAAAAGCTGATCTTAGAGAAGAAAGCATCACATTGATGATACCGTGATTTGGACTTTCTTTTAGCCTCAAAACCATAAGCTAATTAATTACCATTGTTTAAGCTGACCCACCATATGGTATTTGCTTGAGCAACCTAGGAAGCTAAAATGGAAGTATACATTCTATTATAATACTAAGGGATTACAATACATCACTTTCTATAATGGATAGAATATCTAGAAGAAAATCAGTAATGAAATAGACTTTATTGATACTGTAAACCAACTATTCCAAACAGACATATAAAGAACACGTCACCTAACAGCAGCAGAATATACCTTCTTTTCTAGTGCATATGAATCATTCTCCAGGGCACATAATATGTTGGTCACAAAGTAAGTTTCATTAAGTTAAAAAATATTGAAATTATATGGTATGTCTTCCCTGACAACATTAGAATGAAAGTGTTAGTACAGAAGGAGATATCAAAAAATCATAAATATGTGAAAGTTAAACACCACATTTTTAAACAACCAGTGTGTCAAAGAAGTCACATGGGAAATTAGGAAATATCTTGAGGTGAATGAAAAGGAAAGCACAACAAACCAATATTAATGGGATGCAGCAAAGGCAGTACTAAGAGGGAAATGTGTTGCTATAAATTCTTTCATTAAAAAAGACAAAAAGAAGAAAGATCTCAAACCAGAGATCTAACCTCACAACTGAAAGATCTAGTGACAGGAGCAAACTAGACCTAAAGTGAGCAGAAGGAAAGAAATAAAAAGTTAGAGCAGAGATAAGTGAAACAGAATTTTAAAAATATATATAGAATCAACAAAATCAAGTTGGTTTTTTGAAAAGAACAATAAAATTTACAAACCCTTAGATAGACTGATGAGAGAGAGAGAGGAAAAGAGCACATATAATTAATATCAGAAATTAAAATTCTTAGAAACACAAAAACTACTTTATTTATTCAAGAAGAAAGAGAAGATCTCAACAGACCAATAACAAGTAAAGAGACTGACTCAGTAAACATAAACCTCCCATTGTAGAAGCACCCAGGACCAGAAGGCTTCTCTGGTGAATTTTACTAAACATTCCAAGAAGACTTAATATCAATTTATTCAAACTCTTATAAAATTGAAGGGGAAGGAATACTTCAGAACCCATTCTATGAGATCAACATCACCCTAATACCAAAGTCGGATAAAAATGCCATTAGAAAAGAAAATTACAAGCCAATATCCATTATGAATATAGATGTAAAAGTCCTCAACAAAATACTAACAAAATGAATGCAACACAATCAGGTGAGATTTATCCCAGGTATGCAAGAGTGGTTCAAGATAAGGATAATTAATGTAATAATGTAATTAATGTAATAACACCACATGATCATCTCAATTGACTCAGAAAAGGCATTTGACAAAATCTAACACCCTTCTTGATAAAAGCACTTAGAAAACTAGGAATAGAAGTTTACTTCCCCAGCATGATAAAGAGCATATATTAAAAACCCACAGCTAACATCATACACATTGGTAAAAGACTGAAAGCTTTTTTTCTAAGATCAAGAACAAGAAAAGGATGCCCACTGTCACCACTGTTATTTAACACTGTTCTGGGATTTCTAGACAGAGCAAGTATGCAAGAAAAAGAAATTTAAAAATGCAACTAAAAAGGAAGAAGTAAAACTCTCCTTATTTGTAGATAACATGATCCTATATATAGAGAATACCCCTCCCCCCAAAAAAACTACAACAAAAATACCAGAACTAATCATCAAATTCAGCAACATGGCAAAGTACAAGATCAACAGACAAAAATCGGTAGTGTTTTTATAGACTAGTAATGAATAAGCCAAAGAGCAAGTAAGAAAAAAATTCCATTTATAATAACAAGAAAACAAATTAAGAATCTAGGAATAAATTTAACCAAGGATGTAAAGGACTTGTATGCAGAAAGCTACATAACAAAAAGATATCAAAGAAAACCCAAATAAATGAAAGGCCATACCATGCTCATGGATTGGAAGACTAACTATTGTCCAGATATCAATTCTACCTAAAGTGATTTACAGATTCAGTCCAATCCAAGTCAAAATTCCAGTAGCCTTTTTTGCAGAAATGTAAATGCCAGTCATCAAATTATATGTAAGAATAGGGGCCCTAAATAGCCACAACCATTTTAAAAATGAAGAATGAAGTTGTAAGATTCACATTTCCAGATTCTAAAACTTATTGCAAAGCAATAGTGGTCAAAACAGCATGGTACTGGCACAAAACAGACTTATAGACCAATGGAATCCAACTGAGAGTACAGAAACAGAACTTTGCATCTATAGCCAATTGATTCTTGACAAGGGGACAATGACCACTCAATTGGGAAAGCATAGTCTTTGGAACAAATTGTGCTAGGAGAACTGGATATCCATATGCAAAAGTATGAAGGTAGACCTCTTACCACACTCCACTTATAAAAATTAACTCAAAATGGATCAAAGACCTGAGTATAACAACTAGGACTATAAAACTCCTTGAAGAAAATATAGGAATGCATCTTTAGGACCTTGAGCTAGGCAATAGTTTCTTAGACTTTACATCCAAAGCACAAGCAACAAAAGAATAATTAAATTGCTGTTACCTCATCTAGATTAAAAACTTTTGTGCACCAAAGGACTTTATCATTAAAGTAAAAAGACAGCTATAGAATGGGAGAAAATATTCTGAAACCACATGTCTGATAAGGGTTTAATATCCATTATTTATAAAAAATCCTATAACTCAACAAGAAAAAGATAAAAAATGGGCAAAAGACTTGATTAGACATTTCCCCAAAGAATATATACAAATGCCTAACAAGCACATGAAAAGATGCTCATTATTAGCCAGTAGGGAAATGCAAATCCAAACGACAGTGAAATACCATTTCACACCCAGTAGAATGGCTACTATTAAAAAAAAGAAAGAAAAACACCAGGTGCTGGAAAGGATGTGGAGAAATAAACTCATTCATTGTTGGTGGGGATGTGAAATGGTGCAGCCACTGTGGAAAAGAGTTTGGTGGTTCCTCAGAAAGTTAAGTATAGAATTGCCCCATGAAATGGGACTTTAAGGAATATGTGTGCTAGGTTGGAAAGCAGGGACTCAAACAGGTATTTTACACTGATAATCATAGTGGCATTATTCACAGTTGCCAAAGATAGAAGAAACCCAAGTATCCATCAACGAATGAATAAACAAAGTGAGGCATATACATACAATGGAATATTATTCAGAAGTGAAAAGAATGAATAATTCATAAATACAACAACATGGATGAATCTTGAAGACATGTTGAGTGAAATAAGTCAGACACAAAAGGACAAATATTGTGTGATCTAACTGAAATTATGTGTAGAACAAGAAAATTCATAGGTCAGAAACTAGAATAAAGATTACCAAAGGATGGGGTGAGGTAGGGAATGGAGAGATAATCCTTAAGTGGTACAGATTTTCTGTTTGGGGTGATGGGAAAATTTTAGTAATGTGCAGTGGTGTTGGCAACACAACATTTTTAACGTAATTAACACCACTGAATTAATTATCTGGATGTGGTTAAAAAGGGAAATTTTAGGTGATACATATAATATATGTTGCTAGAATAAAAATTAACAAATAAAAACATTACATTACATTACAACACAATGAACCCTAATGTAAATTATGGACTATAGTAAATAGTACAATTATAATAATATTCTCTCCTGATTGTAACAAAGGTACCATACTAATACTAAATGTTAAAATGGAGGTAGGTTATAGGAACTTTGTATTTTTCTGCACGATCTTTCTGTAAACCTCCAAATTCTCTAATAACAAAAATCTTCTCAGGAAATGATTTCAGGTTTAATATCTAGTTGAAATATCCTCCATAATTTGCCCAAAGTTTTAAAATTTTCTTTCTCTTTTTTAAGAATGGAGAGTTTGGGAGAAAGACATTGCTAGAGACAAGGCAAGAAATGCTGAAAATAATTCCATGAAGCTTTAATCTGTGACCATTATATCCTCTGACATTTTAAAAACACAACCCTTTTCCACATTCCAGAACATCAGGGGTTGTGTTTAAGTTTATAAGGACCCAGGACATTTTGAACCGATTTGAAACCTACAACCTTTGTGCTTTTTGAAGAGATATGGCTGTACTAATTTATCTTCAGAGAAGGGCCCACCCAAGTCGGCAAATAGTTGTAAATGTAAATGCACAGCACAGTATTAAAAAAATCCAGAGTTCTGTAACCCATTGGCCAATTCCCCACTATGTATATGAATCTCAAATAGCTTCCTGACTTTGCATTTAAATGTCAGTGGAAAGTTTCAGTTTTCTAAGTGAGGTATTGAGAATATTTGGCTATCCTCTCTTCTCAAATCTGGGATATTTGTTCTGCAAATGTTTCCAGTTGTGTTAACGGTGTTGAATTGTGTGTGGGGTATGGTGATGTAGAAACACAGGGATTAGTTTGAGACCAAGCCAAACATTATTCCTTGCTGTTCACTATGGGCCAAATTTGAACTCATGTTTCCAAAGTTTCAAAAGCTAACATGTTAGCTTCTCCTGAAAATGCAAGCTCCAGAAAAATAAAATCATCCTCAAAAGATAATTCAGTAATTGTAGTACATAAAACCATTACTATATGATCCACCTTCCTTTTAAAAGTGGAAGGATGCTTAATGTGTCAACTCCCCAAAACTCAGAAAGCAAGTTCTGTTTGCAGATTGAAGAAAACATATCTTAACGAGGCAATTTCCTAAAAACGTTGTCAGTGTCAAATACACAGTTGAGAGACCTGGTAACCCATCCAGCATCTACAGGGAAGATGAAAATAAAAAATTGATCCAAATGGCATCATATTTCTTCTGGGGTTTTCCTCTTTCCTGGTGTGGATAGGCGCTTGGGGTTTTATCATAAAAGAATAAAATGGCAAGAAATCGTTTACTGGCTTGCAGTCCTGGAGAAAAGGCATTCACATCTGTTTCTGGTATTTTGTTGAAGAATCCCTCCAGTTGATAATTTGGATTGGAAGCAAATTGGTTTGTTTTCATAGGTCCTTTTCTTCCAAGTTCAGATAAAACAAACCTATCCTGTGGGTCCAATGGTTTGCATTCTGAATTTTTGGTTTATGTGGCACAAAATCCCTCTATTATATTGCTAACACATTATCCATCTTAAAGAGAACAAAACTGGCTAAGATTTGGCAGGGTTTATATTATAGAAGCTCTCATGCTTAACTACACATTGTGTGTATGTGTGTGAGAAATCAGAATTCATTTTGGTTTCCAGTATAATTCTTTTTAATTTTATATTTGCTTTTATTTTTAAGATTTATTTTTTATTTATTTCTCTCCCCTTCTCCCCCCCACCCTCCCAGGTTGTCTACTCTCTGTGTCCATTTGCTGTGTGTTCTTCTGTGACCGCTTCTATCCTTATCAGTGGCACCGGGAATCTGTGTTTCTTTTTGTTATGCCATCTTGCTGTGTCAGCTCTCCGTGTGGGCGGCACAATTCCTGGGCAGGCTGCACCTTCTTTCACGCTGGGCGGCTCTCCTTACGGGGCGCACTCCTTGCGCATGGGGCTCCCCTACGTGGGGACACCCCTGCGTGGCAGGGCACTCCTTGCGCGCATCAGCACTGCGCATGGGCCAGCTCCACATGGGTCAAGGAGGCCCGGGGCTTGAACCTCGGACCTCCCATGTGGTAGGCGGGCACCATATCCATTGGGTCAAGTCCTGTTCCCTTTTATATTTGCTTTAAATGACTGAAGCCTGTAATAGTTATTAGGAGTTCTTGCTTGGAACACTCTACTCCCTAACAATTACCTAGCAAGATAAAAATTAAGATGCAAACAAATGATTAAAGGTGATAAAATGTACCTTGTGATAAAGTGGGTGGCGTATTCCTTGCTTGACTTCTGCTAGTTGAGGACTATGGAGTATTTTTTTCTTTTACAATCTGTCAGTAATGAGTGAAGAGACAGTCACAATTAAAAACCAAAACACACACACACACACACAAACAACGAAAAGAAACCACACACACAATTTTTTAAAGCTCTTTGGAAAATTACAGGTCAAGAAAAGACAGTCCCTCTCTTTTCAGAGTATAAAATACATTAAAAGGGGACCCAGACAAATTAAACAAAGAAAAAGTGAAAAAAAAAAAGATAAACACACACAAACATGCACACACGTGCCACATATGACTTTATTAGGTTTGGTGATAGACTAAAATGATTGGATCCATGTAGAAGTTAACCAAGAAGGTTAAAAGATGTGATATTTTTCAAGGAGAATTTGAAAAAAAGGTAAGACTGCTTTACTTTAATAACTA
This sequence comes from Dasypus novemcinctus, assembly GCF_030445035.2. Lineage (NCBI taxonomy): Eukaryota > Metazoa > Chordata > Mammalia > Cingulata > Dasypodidae > Dasypus > Dasypus novemcinctus. The sequence goes on along the minus strand of NC_080673.1, from coordinate 49,763,860 downwards.
TATATTAATCATAAAATTACATTTCTTTTCTTTATTCCTTCCTGTAATTCTTTTTAAAATTTCTCATGAATAAAGTGTAGAACAAAAATCTCTCCTCCAAATTCTTCCAAATTTCAGTGAAACCATCCAAAATGACTCAGGTCCCTTCAATTAGATTTTCAGAAAGGGATTCAAATTAGATAAAATAACTACACTTTTGATGTAATAGTACTTTAAAAAATCCTTGCAAAGATAACTTTTTGGATGTGATAATAAGAGACTGAAAAATGTTAATTTTTGTTTAGAAAAATGTTGTCTCTTTTTCTTTTTTCCAAGGCACAGCAATATAAACAAGTAGCAGATTTCCTGTGGAGCCTAATGATACATAAACACAGATAGTAAGAGAAATGAACACCAGAACACATTGTTTCCAAAAAGGCATTATGAAAACGGTGACATTTATATATCTATTGAAACATGTTGTTTGGGATAACCGAGGTTTTCTAGTTGAAATGCTAAACTGCCTAAAATCGGTACTCCCTGGTTTGAAGTTGTTTACCATCTTATCAGGAGTGTCCTCAGTCTGAGATTTTCCCAAAATCACTATCTCCTCTGTATTATATACATCAAAGGGATAAATTCGATTTTCTATTACAAGAGTTCATCTTCCATTTAGAAATTAATAACTTTTCTTTTATCACTTGAATTTTAGAATTGAAAAAACTGAAGCCACAAAACCAGGAAAGATAAGGCAATTCTTTCCACATAGTCTTTCTCTGGACAGAAGAAATAAACTTTGAGTTTTTTTAATAAAAAACAAAAAACAGGGAGTAGATGTGGCTCAAGAACTTGAGCGCCTACTTCTTACATGGGAGGCCCTGGGTTTGGTCTTGGTGCCTCCTTAAAAAAAATAAACAAGGAAACAAACGAAAAAAACAACTCAGGGGAATAGATGTGACACAGTGGTTGAGTGCCTGCTTCCCACTTGAAAGGTCCTGGGTTGAATCCCCAGGCCAGCACCTCAAAAACAAAATGACACAAAACAAAACAAAAAACCCAGGAACAATCTAATAAACACTAACAAATAAAAATCGAAATGGACAAGAGCAGTATCATATTGCAAATATAGCATCACTGAATTAAAATAAAAGAAATTGGTGCTTAAAACAAATTTTTAAAAATTCCAAACTTTTCCCACTCCTCACCCTCCAAACTATGTGAATTGCTTATTATTTAATAGAAATAAAAAGTTGAGTAATCAGACTGGAACTTTTAATTAACTGATTATTTTGCATCATTTGACATTTAGAAGAAAGAGGCAAATCCAAGACAACAAGCTAATAGATATTTATTTAGATAAAAAATTCAAAATATGTCCTGGCTTTAGTAAAATCATAGAACATGAGGGATAGAAGTAATCATGAAAGCATAGAGACTCCTCCCAAAAATGCACAGGTTTGTAGTCATACAAACTTGGATTAAAATCCAAACTCAACCACTCATTTGCTATATGGCCATTTAACCTTATAACTTTTTTAGTGGAAAATAAAATAAAATAAAATAATTAGAAACTTGTAAATAAAATCAAAACATAAAAGTTTTTTTAGAAATCAAAAGGACTTCAGGGCAGGCAATCTTAATCCTCAAATTACATATTCACTTCTGAGTCACCTGGATTCTCACATAGTATTGATCTGCAGAGGAGATGAATCAAATAAAGGTAAGATCTCTTCAGTGCCTACAATTGCAACCCAAGAGTTAGAGTGATGTAGATCTCTCCTCCCAGATCTGTTATAAAATTCACATTATATAAGTTTTATCTCCTCAAGGTAACCTTATAATTTGAAAAAATATGATAAAAAGTATATGAAAATAAAATTACCCCATGAATACTATCATATTTGCTACTAGAAGTATTGCTGCAATAAATAAAAATGAAAAAATTTCAGGTAAAAAATGCAATTAGATAATTACAATGTTCACTCAGCTTATACTCTTGCAGATTACTTCTGTTCTTAGTTATAATTTTAAATGTTGAAATTCATATATTATAAAAACACTTATTAATATTTTACCCTTATATTTTATAAAAATAAAATATTTTAAAAATTGGAATGGGTATTTGTTAAAAGGGATTTGAAGCCTAAAGTAGAGAGACAACTCAAGAGTGGAATTCATAAAATATTTTAAACATTATTATTTCCATAATTTATTCAATAATAGTAATAAAAGAGTGATAATTATTAATGTTTAAAAATTATTTTAAAGATCCTGCAATTTGTTTCAAAATGATGCATTTAAACAAGTCTGAAGTGGAACAGACTATATGGGCTTGAGCAAATTGTTTAACCTCTGTGACTGTCAATATTTCAATATTTCCATCTGTAAAATGGGGATAAATATATCTACCTCAGAATGTTATGGTAAATATAAGAGTTAATTTAGGGAAGCGGACTTGGCCCAATGGATAGGGCGTCCGTCTACCACGTGGGGGGTCTGCGTTTCAAACCCTGGGGCCTCCTTGACCAGTGTGGAGCTGGGCCATGCACAGTGCTGATGTGCGCAAGGAGTGCCATGCCGTACAGGGGTGTCCCCTACGTAGGGGAGCCCCATGCTCAAGGAGTGCACCCCGTAAGGAGAGCTGCCCAGCGCAAAAGAAAGTGCAGCCTGCCCAAGAATGGTGCCGCACACACAGAGAGCTGACACAACAAGATGACGCAACAAAAAGAAACACAGGTTTCTGTGCCGCTGACAACAACAGAAGTGGATAAAGAAGATGACGCAGCAAATAGACACAGAGAACAGACAACTGGAGCGGGGGTCGGGGGGAAGGGGAGAGAAATAAATAAATAAATCTTTAAAAAAATAAAAGTTAATTTATGTATAGTACCTGGCATTTGATATGTGCAGCTTAAAAATTATTCAAAAATATCCATTTATTAAATATTTTATGGTATACATAAAAAGTAGTTAATAAATATGCCAAAGTGCTAAGATATAAAAGATGCAATTTTAGAGTAAAATGAATACTTCCAAACTAATATTGAAAAGCCTTCATTAATCTAGTAGATTTTATGCATATAAAGATATTAATAAGCAAAAAGAATTTCTCAAAATGATATTTAAAAGCCTTTTTAACTACTAGCTTTCTAAGGAAACAACACAATAGATGAATGCTTATTTTTATAAATATAGCATAAAATAATGAGGAATTTTGAACCTGGGTTAGGAAAACTTTTAAACAGTTAGAAAAGATACAATTGTGAGAGTTCAACTCTTTCATATTCTTATTACTTTTTCCCCTGTCAAGACTAAGGGTACACTTTAAACGTTAGAAAGTGTGAAACATCAATTTAAAATGTATATATATAGTAAAACTGCCCCAAATACTGTCACAGTTTATAACCTGAGTCACTCAGAGAAGAGTCGAGATGGGTTTTATATAATGTTTAAAAAAAAGTGCCGTTAGTGATCCAAAATACTTGGAAAACTTTCCAGATTATGAAATATTCATGCATTATAACAATATCCTCAGGGCATGAAATTTAATTTATGAAAATGACTGTACATAAAAATACAAGTAAACCAAATTATTTTCTTGCTTATAATTCTTCTTGCTGACAGACACAATTCCTGAGTTCATGTAACTAATGCAGACCCTCTTTAACCAGGACAGAAAAACGAATGCCTTTGTGTATAAACTCTTGCTTCACAGTGGGAACTCACTGGAGGCAGCTTCTCTAATTATAGAGATGATGCCCTCTTTTTTTGGGGCATTCAGTATACCAATTTTTCATCCCTAATTAGGGTAGAGGGAGGGCCCTGGGCAGTACTACTTTTTAAATAGTTCTTTCAGAAATCTTTTAGCTCATAACTATGTTTGCCCGATTTGGAGAAATCTCCATCTCTTTCATTCCTTCGGTAGGGTAATAATAGTAATGATTATCATAATAATCCTGAGGGGGGAGAGAAGTGAGAAGAGGTGGAGGGAAAAAGAAACAGAAAGAGGGAGGAGAGGAGAAGAGTAAGAGAAGGAGAAAGCCAAGGGGCAGCCCGCTCTCAAGGATAAATCAGAAAATTTATCCTGCTTGCCTAAGAATCACCTGGGAGCTCTACAAATTTTTATTTGTATTTAATTTAATTAATTAATTTATTTAGAATACTAGTAAGTTTATTTTAGTCCATAGTTTGTTTCCCAATCCTAGGATCTCTACTGTAAGTACAGATTTCTGGGTTCCAGCCCCAGTTCTTCGGGTTCAGCATGTCTGATGGAGATCCTGAGAATTTGCCCTTAAATTACAAGTCCGCAGGTCTGCAGACAAGCCCTAGAGAAGTACTGCTCTGGTATCGTTTAGGAGAGAGAGTTGTGTCCCACAGTCAGCCACCAAGCATCTGCCTGCAGTTTCCAGCTCTGCTGAGAGCTGCGGCTCACCTGAGGACCTCGGTCAGCAGACCACACATTCCTTTACTGCCCACTCCTGCATCTTTCTTCCCTTCCCACACAAAACTAACGTAGTGGGGTCTCAGGCTTGAAAGAGGACCTGATGTTTGCTAAGGGAACTTAATACATAGGTGAAAAAGCAGAACTATATGGTTTATAAGATTGTTCCAAGAGTCAAGGGAAAAAAGCCCATGCAAAAATTAATCCCCTTTCATGTGTACCCTTGGACAGACTCTGGTTCCCAGTGCTTGTCCTCCTTCAGATTTCAGACTTGCCCCAGAATCTCCCTTTAGGGAACATCCCCATCTCCCCAATAGGGATTTTATTACCTAATGACTTACTCCTCTCTCTCTATGGAGACACAATAGCTTCAGAAGCACAATCTAATTTCTGAAATTAGGGGGTGGCAATTTTGATGAGTTGCGAGGGGGCAGCAAGAATAGGACCTTCCTCCAGTCAGATGGTTCAGTGTCAGTGTTGGCACTGTAGGTCTGGCCCCCTTAAAAATGTCCTGAAGAAGTTACAGGTGTGGAATGAAGAATTTCTGCAGGTATTCTGAGTAGGCTTGCACACCAGAGATACCGGGTCACGCACTTGAGCATGCACACACACACACAGCTTGCAAAGACAAGCGTGAATTCATACAGACATTACAATCTAGACTCCAGATCCATATTAAGAAAAAAAAATCCCTATAAACAGTCTGATCCACATGAGATGGCACTCCACAGTGAAGGGAATGCATCACATATTGCCAGTAGGATAATGCCAGTCCCGTATTTGCTTATGCTCTATTTTTCAGGCTTTACTCAATGCCTACCAGCATTAGACATATACAAGAAATGTGCCCATTTACCAAGCCATCTACTCACAGACATGAAATAAAAATCCAGCTGAACCTGTAAAATTACATGTCAGAGCGCATATCTAGGCTTGGGTAAGTGGAAGTGATAAAATATGTAGAGTTGTGATCTTCCAGTAGAAAGCAGTCCTCCAGGGATTGAAATCTGTTTAGGGTGCTTAGTTTATCTATAATCTAGTTCTAGTTGCAAAACCTTTAAATTTCTTCAGTGTTTAGAGTTTTATTTGTTTTTATTATTTAAATATCATTTTTTAAAAATTCGCGTGCAGTGAAATTGACTTTTTTGGGAGGGGATGTAGGGTTTGAAGAATTTTTATCACCTGTATCATTTTGTGTAACTATCACTATAATCGAGATACAGAACAATTCTGTCATTCCCAAAAATCTTGCTACACCTTTTCAATCGCATCCTCCCTTTACCCAAACCCTTGACAGCTACTGATCAGTTCCCTGTCACTGTTGTTTTGTTTTCTGAGAATGACATAAATGGAATAATGTAGTGTGTGCCTTTTTGACACCCCTTTTCAATCAAAAGATTCGTGCAAGTTTTTGCAGGTATTCATTTCTTTTTATTGCTGAGTAGTATTCCATTGTATGGATGTTTACCCATTCACCCATTGAAGAACATGGGGGTTTTTCCAACTTTGCCTACTATGAATAGAGCTGCTATAAACAAATACAACTTTATTTTTTTTTAATTGAGCATAAAATTTCATTTCCTTTGGGTAAGTATAGAAGTTGGATTTGCTGAGTCATATGGAAAGCATGTGTTCCTGAGTTCTTAGTATTGATTCTCTTAATTTCCTGCATTTTAGATAAAGATTTTTTTGTTATTATTGTCTAACCTGAGTTACTTCATATTTGAGAATTTCTCCCATTATTGGTATACTTGAATGTCCTTTAGTCTGTGTATATATTCTTGGGTCATGCTTTCTCTGCTTTAGAACTTTTAGATACTGCTTCATTGACCTCTAGCATTTAATGTTGTGATGAAGACTGAAGTCACAACAATTTTTTTTTGTAAGTGATATACTTTTTCTGTCTGGATGCCTGAAAAGTTCTTTATCCATATGGTTAAATAGTTTCACAAAGATGTGCCTACATATTAAGAATTCTGTATTAATATTTTTTTTTAGAATGTGGAATGCTCAATAATGTTGTAGATATGGTACTTTTCTTCTATATCTCTGAATTTATCTCCAATTACAAATCTTGCATTGCCCATTTCAGGGATAGCATGTGCTACTATGTTGGTACATCTTTGTCTTCTGTACATTTATTTTCTTTTTATATGCTTTAATTTTATTGTCCTTTTCATCTTCTTTTACTATGATTCTCTCAACTATTCTTTTATAAGAAGAATTCAAATTTCAAGAGTGTTTATTTAGCATTTGACTTAAAATTCTTTATTTTTAAAGTCGGGTTATTGAAGTATAATTTATACGCATTAAAAGTCATCTTTCCTTAGAATACAATTCTATTAGTTTTGACAAATATGTACAGTTATGTAACTACAACACAAATAAGATAAAGATTTTTTTTTTAGGTACCGGGCTGGGTTTTGAGCCTGGGACCTCTCATGTGGGAAGCTGGCATTCAACCACTGAACCATATTGAGTCCACTGAGTTGGTCTTTTCACTTGTTGTGCTCGTTGCTTTGTTTTGCCAGGGACTGAACCCTGAAACTCCCGTATGGAAAGCTGGTGCTCAACAGCTTGAGCCACATCTGCTCCCCAGTACAGATTTTCTTATGTCCCGTGTAGACGAGTCAATCTGTTCTCCCAACTCTCAGTCTTGGCAACCATTTTTCTGATTTCTAGCCCCACACATTTGCCTTTTCCAGAATGTTCTTAAATGGAATAATCCATGGTGTGGCCCTATGGCCTGACTTCTTTGACTTAGCACAATGCCTTTTAAATCCATTCTAACTACACATATCTGTAGCTTGTTTCTGTTTATTGCTGAGCAGTATCCCATTGTATGAATGTACCAGAATTTGTTTATCCATTCACCGTAAATGGACATTAGAATTATTTTCACTTTGTGACTATTATAAACACGCTGTTACAGCATTCAGGTAAAAATGTTGGTGTGGTCATTTGTTTTTATTTATCTTAGGTAAATATATGACCTAAATTGCTCAGTCAAATAGTTTATGTTTAATTTTAAAGGAAATGGCTAATCTATTTCTTAAAGTATCTGAGCCATTTTGGCTCACAAGCATTTGGTATTTTTCCAAGAATCTTCGTTTTTTGTTGAAATAACACCTTTTCAAAAAATTATCTGGAAAAGTTGGATAATTCACATGCAAAAGAAAATTAATCTCAATATTTACCTCATGCCATATATAAAAATTAATTCAAAATGGATCATAAACCTAATGATAAGAGCTAAAACTAAAAAAACTTGTAGAAGAAAGCATAGAATATAATCTTTTTTACCTTGGATTAGGCAAAGATTCCTTAGAATCAACACCATAAATACAAACCATGAAAGAAAAATACAATTAATTGGACTTCAATACCATACCGCCTTGAATATGGTAGCATTTCCATAACTCTTGAAAGCAAGGTCTGTTCTCTCAGTTTTTTTCAAAATTGTTTATCTAGGCTTTTTTTTTTTTTCTTTTCATACAATATTTAGATTCAGCTTGTCAATTTTTATAAGAAAAAAAATCCCTACTGGAATTTTCATTGGAATTTTGTTAAGTCAACAGATCAATTCGGAAAGAATAGATATTTTAAAGATATTTAGTCTTCTGATCCACACAGTATACATCTCCATTGATTAAGGACTTCTTTAATTTCTCACTTCCATGTTTTGTAGCACACAAATTTTGCACAAATTGTGTTAGTTTTATCCTTAAGTATTTCATGTTTTTAGATGTTACTGTCAATGTTATTTTTAAATCGATTTCCAAAAATTGTTGCCAGTATATAGAAAAGCATTTTTTAATATATTGATTTTATATCATGATAAACCGACTTATTAGTTTTATAAAACTGTGCTAGGTTTTTTTAAGGTTCATGGGCAGTCTTGTCACCTCTAAATAAAGACAATTTATTTTCTTTTCCAGTCTGTATGGCTTTTCTTTGTTTCTTTTTGTCATTTATTCCACTGACCAAAACTTCCAGAACATGTTGGACAGAAATTATTAAATCACATATCTTCCTCTTGTTTAAGATCTTAGAGGGAAACCATTCAATCTTTCAACATGAAATATGAAGTTAACAGAAGTTTTTTAAATAGGTGCCCTTAATCCGATGGAGAGAGTTCCCTTTCATTCCTGGTTTGCTGAGAATGTTTATCAAGAATGTATATTGCGATTTGTCCCATGCTTTTTTAAGAATCTGTTGAGATAATCACATGGGTTTTCTTTTTCAATCTGTTTACATGAAGAATTAAATGTATTGATTTCTGAATGTTGAATGAAATTTGGATTCCTGGGATAAACAACACCTAGTCATGATGGATCATACTTTTATATATTGTTAAATTAGATACACTAAAATTTCATTAAGTGAAAAATACACCTGGATGAGGAATGAGGAATATGTCTGTATTTTTTTCTTGTAACGTCTTTGTCTGACTTAATTATCAGAATGATGCTTGCTTCATCCTCCTCTATTTCCCAGAAAATTTTGTGTAGAACTGGCTTTATTTCTTCCTTAAATCTTTGATAGAATACACCAGTGAAGACTTTTGGATCTGGAGATTTATTTGTGCAAAAATTCTTAACTAAAACTTCTGTTTGTTATTAACCAACTTTTTTTTCTTCCACTCCTCCTCCCCTGCCCTGCTGTTTTTGCCGTCTGTGTCTACTTGCTGTGTGATCTTCAGTACCTATTTTTCTTTTTGTCTTCTCTTCTTGTCTTTCTCCAGGATTTGATCCTGGGGACCTCTGATATGTAGAGAGGTTCCCTGTCAATTGTGCCACCTCAGTTCCTGGTCTCTGCTGTGCTTCTCCTTGACTCGCCTTTGTCTCTCTTTTGTTGCATCATCATCTTGCTGTGTGACTACTTGGCATGGGCACTGGCTTATTGTGTGGGCACTCAGCTTGCTGTGCAGTCATCTTTTCTCTTCTTTTTCATCAGGAGGCCTCAGGGATTGGCAGAGGCCTTATCACTTGAGCCACTCCAGCTTCCCTATTAACCAACTTTTAATAATTGGTGTCATTCAAAGAATTTGTTAATTTAATCTTGTTTACCACATTTATTGAAATAAAGTTATTCATAAAATAACTTTTATCCTCTCAATATCTGTAGAATCTGAAATTATGTCCCCTCTTTCATTCCCAATATTGGTAATTTAGGTGTTTTCATTTTTCTTCATCAGTCTGGCTACAGATTCATCAGTTTTATGGACCTTTTCAAGGCACTGTATTTTATTTTCATTGATTATCTTAAATTTTTCTAATTAATGTTTCATTTATTTGTGCTTTTACATTTAGTATTTTCTTCCTTCCCTTGGCTTTGGGTTGAGTTTGTCTTCTATTTCTGGTTTCTTAAGGTAGAAGCTCAGATAATGAATTTGAGACCTATCTTCATGTCTAATATAATCATTAATGCTATAAAATTTCCTCTATGCTCTATTTTAAATGCATCCCACATATTTTGATAAGTTATGTTTTTATTTTCATTCAACTTCACATATTTTCTAATTTTCCTTTTGATTACTTATTTGATCCGTAGATTATGTAGAAACCTGTTGTTTAACAAATATTTAAGGATTTTGCAGCTCTCTGTTATTGATTTAGAGTTTAATTTCATTGTGGACAGAGAAATACACTGAAAATTCCATGTGTATTTGAAAAGACTATATGTTGTGCTGTCATTGTTTGGGCAGTTCTATAAATATCAATTAAGTCAAGAAAGTTGATCTATTTTTTAAGTTTCTATGTCTTAACTGATATTTTTGTTTAATGGCTATTAACTACTGAAAACAGAGTGTGAAATCTCCAACCATATTTATAGGTTTATCTTTTTGTCCTTCTAGTATTTCTTCATAATGAATTAATCCCTTTTCTTCATAAAATGTTTATATTTTTACATGATACCTGTTATTCAGAAGTCTATATTTTTCTTATAATAATATAACTACTCTACCTATATTTTGATTTGTGTGTGCTTGTTATGGGTTTTTTCCCCCATACTTTTATTTAAAATCCCTATATGCCTTTATATTTAAAGAGTTTTTCTTATAGACATCGTAGATTTGCGTCTTACTTTTTAATTCAACTTGATAATCTCTGATTTTTAATTGCAGTTTTAGATCACTTATATTTACTATAATTGCATTTATATTTATCACTTTGCTAGGGAGTTTCAATTTATCCCAAGTATTGTTTATCCCTTTTTTCCCATTTCCTAACTTCCTTTGGATTATTTTTTATTTTTCCATTTTATTTCCATAATTTGCATATTAGTTATATTATGTTTATATGAAGTTTCTGCTAGGCTTTATAATATACACCTTCAACTTAGCACAGACAACCCTCAAATAGTCATACAACTTTATATCATTTTCTACTTACCATCCTTTGTGTTATTGTCATAAATATTACTATATTTATGTTACTGATATCACAACGTTACAATTTTTACTTTAGACAATTGATTGTCCTTTAAAGAGACAAAATATGATAGAAACTATCTTTTATACTTACTCTTATTTTGCCAATTTCAGTAATTTTCACTTCTTTGTATAAATACAAATACAAATTACCATTAGTTGTTGTACTCCTTCTGCCAGAAAAATTTTCATTAACTTTTCTTGTAGTGTGGAGTTTTGCTAGAAATCAATCTTCTCAGCTTTTATTTGTCAAAATCCTTAGTTCATCTTTATTTTTATGTTGTTATTTTTGATTATAGAATTCTTAAGTGATAATTTTTCCTTTCAGTGTTTTAAAGCTGTCACTTGTTTTTCTTCTGACTACCATAGCTTCTGTGAAGTCTGTTTTAATATTTATTTTATTTTATGTATGCAATGTTTCTTTATCTTGGGTTTGCAGCTATTTGACCATGATGTGTCTAAAGGTATGTTTATGAATGTGCAACTTGTATTAATCCTGCTTATTTTAGTTTTTTAGGCTGCTTAAAGCTGATGCCATGAAATGTGTTGACTTAAACAATGTGAATTTATTCACTAACTGCTAGCCAGGAAAATGTTAAATCAAGGCATCATCAAGGCAATGCTTTCTTCACAAAGGTCAACTGCCAGTGATCCTTGGCTCCTCTGCCACATGAGAAGGCACAGGCTCAACCCTCTCAGAACAGTGGGGTGGTGTCTATAATCTCTGTAATCCCCAGAGAATATGTTCCACCGTGTTTGAAGACTGGAATGGCAGCACTCTTCCTGAACAACGGGGCAGTAGGCCTACTCTCTCTAAGTGCTAGGGTATACTCACCCATTTCACACACATGGGTGGGTTCACTCTCTTAGCCTGAGAAGATATCTTCAGCCCAGAGCTCAGCTTCCATGTATCTGCCTTTAAAGTCATTTTTCTTTCAATTTGTCCCTTTTAGTTCAGGCTGACAGTAGTTCTGTTCACATAGATCTTGCAAAAAACCTTGTCTGTTTTGCACATAGGACTCAGGTGTCCAAACCATCACACAAAAGATCTTTCCACAGATCCCTCCTGGATAACTGCACTTTCAATCCTGGTTTGCACTGAAATGGCTGACTGGACCCTTGTTCAGTAAAACCCTCTCATGGAGCACTTCTTCTCTGGGATCTCACTTTCTGGAAACTTTGAAATTTCCAAGCCAACTATTTCTGGTTTCTTTGTGCCCAAGAGTTCAGTTCTCAGTTTATCCCTTTCTTCTTACATTTTACTAAAACTTGCAAGAAGATACCAGGCTGAACTTTCCACATTTAGCTTGGGAATCACTCTCAAATTTTGCCTTCCGTCCAGCCTCAGAACTCAATTTTGCCATATTCTCTGCCACTGTAAAACAAGGATCACTTTTCTTCCAGTTTCCAAATGACACACTTATAATTTCTAAGGCCTCATTAAAATACCTTAATCATCCATATTTCTATCAACAGTCTCTTCAAAGCCTTTTCTATCAAATAGCTCATAATTCTTTCAATCTCTACCCATTAACCAATCCCAAAGCTGTTTCCATATTTTTTGGTATTTGCAATAGCAGCACCTCTCTCCTGGTGCCAAAAACTCTTTCAGTTTCTTAGGCTGCTTAAAGCAGATGCCATGAAATGCATTCATTTAAACAATGGGAATTTATTAACTTACAGTTTGAGGCCATGAAATGTCCAATCAAGGCATCATCGAGGTGATGCTTTCTTCCCAAAGATCAGTTGCCAGAGCTCCTTGGCTCCTCTTGCACATGGCAAGACACATGGTGACATCTTCTGGTCTCCCTTCTCTTCTCAGTTTCATTGCTTTCAGCTTCTTTTGCGGTGCACACTCTCTCTCTGTCTTCATTCTGTTTATAAAGGACTCCAGTAAGAGGATTAAGACCCATCCTAAATGAGGTGAGTCACAACTAAACTGAAGAAGCCTCATCAAAGGTCTTACTTACAATGGGTCCACACCACAGGAATGGATCAACTTTAAGAACATGATTTTCTGGAGTACATGTAGTTCCAAACTACCCTGATGCTTGAGGTTTTTTAACTTTTTGGATCTGTGGTTTATTCTTCATTATATTTGGAAAATTCTTAACCATTCCCTTTTCATATATATATATATTTGCCTATTCTGTTTCTCTTCCCCTTCTGGAACTCCAATTGCATATTTATTAGAATTTGATATCGTCGAACAACTCTTTATGTTTTGTTTGCTTTCCTCTTGTTTTTCTTCTTTGTACTGCAATTTGGATACTTTTTATTGGCTTATCTTCAAGTTCTCTGATTTTTTCCCTCAATTGTGTCCAATCTGCTTACAAATCTGTCAAAGGAATTCTTCATCCCCAGTATCATTCTTTTTTTTATTTTAAGAATTTACATTTGGTTCTTTTTTTGTAGTTTACTTCTTTTTGCTGAAGTTCCCTCTGAGAACCTCATAATTTAATATGTGGTATAAAAATTGTACTTTCCTTATCTCATATGGTTATAAGAATTGAATAAGTTAAAATGTCAAAAAGGTTTCAGTACATTATAAAATCTCTACACAAATGTAATCATTTATTCAATGAACATTCATTGTGTCATTCTCTGGACCAATTAATATGGTTGTGCAGGTTGTTTACTGCACCAAGTGTCAGATCAAGAGGGAATGAGGCTTAAGTCCAGCTCCTGCTGGCTCACCAAATTTTGTGCTTTGACTTGGAGTTGTTTCCTTTCAGAAGAAGGGGACCATTCTTCAAATATAGGACCTGCTTTAGTTCCTGCCTGACCATAATCTAGAATGAGCCAGGTGCTGGGCATAGAGACATGAATAAAGCACAGTTTCTGTCATCATAAAATGGACAATATGGTGTAAGTACAAAGGCTGATCATGATGGCATCCAGAAAGGGGCATGATGTAAATTACAAAAAAAAAAAAAAAGAAAAGAAAAGCATTTCTGGGAGATGATTATACAATTATAAGATTTTATTATAGAGTTAAAAATATGATCTCTCTCTGTTCTCCATTACACACATATGTGCAATTATTATTTACAGATAGTTGATAATGAGAGAGAAAGATACCATGAAAGAAAACCTTGTCTAAGTTTCAAAAACACTTGAAAATTATGTTTTGATTAAATTTAAAATCTTATCTACAAATAACTTTAGGTAAACCTTAATTGAAAATAAAACTCCAACCATTGTAATTGGCTTAGTCTCATGACTGAAAGCAACAGAACTTTAAAAAAAAACTGTCAAGCAAATGATGAAAGAACATCATCTGTCATTTGTAATACATGTGTAATAAGGTGTTGGTTGTGGGGTAATACATGGGAATCTTGTACGCTCTTTAAAAGTTTGAAGTCAGTAATATTAAAAGTAAAAGATACCAAGCAATGCCCAATCTATGTGGCCTAGTGTCAATCACTTAGACTCCAAAAGCTGTTCTATTGTGTGTAAAAAAGAAAACAATGAAAATAACTGGAACATTTGTTGCTGCCTAATCTAGAATATTCTGATTTATGAACACAATCTTAGAATCATCATGTAAATACACTACATACAGATACATGAATTGCTGCATACATACCCATCTAAGGACTCACTTTCCCAGGGGAAGCTTCTGTGATGCTCCATCTCTACCTGCCACTGTTTCCCTGATAATGCTTCTTCCTCCTGCCACTATCAATCAGCCACCAACCCTGCTGATTACTGCCACCTCTCACCCTGAAATGGGCCCACAGTTAGGGTTGATGCCACTAACATAACTCTCAAGTTTTTGCTCAGGATTCATAACACTTCTGCTGTTTGTCCAGGCACTCGTGCTCTTTACTCCAGTAAAGTTGGGAAAATACTGAGGTCCTATGGGCAATTCCAATTGAAAAGGGAATGGAAGGAAAGGAGAAATCTCATGCTGTTAACTTTTAGTACCATAATTTCTTCCCTTTACCCTGTTTCTCAACTCTTTACACTCTGCCACTCCTCTTTCCCATCAGAATACCTAATTCAGCTTTTCACTGTATGGCTCCCATCAAATTTCCAATTCTGACCCTTATCACAATACAGCATTAGTTGTTAATGTACAGTGGTTAATTTTATTGATTTCGAGTGGTGGCAGGACTTGGAAATTGATAGAAACAAGAAAGGAAAAAGAGTAGGAAAGGGAAAGATCATTCTTTCATAATCTCCTGGGAATCCTTTCAACTTATTTTAATTAAATTTTTTAGTTAAATCCTTTTAACTTTTTTTTTTTTTTTAATTTAATTCCCTTGAAACACTACCTCCATTTCTCCTTGGGCATCTAGAAAGCATCACTCCTATATTCATAGCATGTAGACCAGCTACGCAAGTCCTCTTGTTTTAAATTAGACCCTAGATATTTGTATTTGTATCCTGAACATCTAACAGACTAGCACATGAATGCTTGTTGAATAAATGGATAAACAAATGAGTGAACAAAGACTTTAAGCACCTAAGTTCTTATTCTATCCACTTATCAAGAATGCCTGGCCACAGTGTGGGATTGCTACAGGAGTGTATTTTTCTGAAATCCTCAGTTGGAATAATGATCCCATTGGTCCAGAGAAATCTTGTTTTTCTTGAAAGCAAGGATTTGAAAGGAGCAAAGTTACTCAATAAACATAATGTCAATGATTTTGAGAGTAAGGCTATTAGCACTGAGGTAACGGTGATGGTCACTGTTGTGAAGATGCTGCTGCTGTGATTGAAGTCCAAACCAAATTGTTCAACACGGAAAGTTAATTTTGGAGGGAATTTCACCCTGTTCAATTTGCTTTCCATGTTGCTTTTTGATACACAAGGCAATATCTTAGGTTAAACGGGCTCTTTATCTTCTCTTCTGCCCATCAGCATCTTAACAATAGTCATCTTATTGTCTCAGAGGTCTTTGCAATCTAAGCTTTTACACAAAGCCAAGGTCTAGTAAACTGTGCTTTGTTAATATGTTCCAAATAATCTTTTCAAATACCAGAACATTTTAATGTTGTTTATCAAGCTCTTTTTTTTTAAAGAACTAAGGTATAATTTACCTACAGAGAAGTATAAAGCCCTTAGTAGTTGAATCAAATTTGACAAACACATGCAAAGGTCACCCACACTCTACCAAGATATAGAACATTCCTATCACTACACATATTTCCCTTGTGCCCCTTCCCAGGCAATTCCCCCCTAGAGAAGCAACCACTGTTCTCTTTTCTGTCACTATTGACTGTTTTCTGTCACTTGTTTTAGAACTTTATATAAAAATGGAATTGTATGCAATTCACTCCACTTTTGTGTGTGTCCAGCATATTTTGCTCAGTTTTCTATGTTTGAGATTTAAAAATATTCAGTAGTCAATTACTTTAAAATTTTGAGTAATATTCCCTTATATAAATATTCCTGTTTATTTATGCAGTCTCCTGTTGATTGACACCTGGACTATTTCCAAGTTTTTGGCAGTTATGAATAAAGCTGCTATGAAATTTCATTCAGAAGATTTTCTGCAGATATATATTTTCATTTCTCTTGATATATAACTAGGAGTAGAATGTGGGTCATAGGATAGGTGTATATTTCACTGTTTAAGAAATTGCCAATAGTTTTTCAAAAAAGTTTTTACATTTTACTCACATACCAGTAATATGTGAGTATTTCAGATGCTCCACGTACTTACCAAAATTTAGTGTTGTCAGTCTTTTAAAATTTAACCATTAGAGTCAATGAATAATGCTATCTTATTTTCATTTTAATTTACAGTTTTCTGATGAGTAGTAATATTGTGCATCTATCTTATGCATATTACTCATTTGCATATCTTTTTTTGTGAAATGCCTTTTTAAGTCTTTTGCCCATTTATTAAAATTGTTTTGTCTTTTTATTACTGACTTTTTGACTTCCTTTATATATTCTGGATACAAGTCTCTGACATAGATATGTACTGTGAGTCTTTTCTCCCACTTAGTGGTTTTGGGGGATTCTTTTGATGATCAGAAATTTAAAACTTCATTCATAAAAATTCATTCATTTTGCATGAGTTTTGTGTACAATGTGTACAATGTGAGAAAAGAATAGTTATTTTCCCCATGTAAATATCCATTTGTAGAAGAAAACTTGCATTTCCCATTGAATTGTTTTGGCACCCTTGTCAAAAATGAATTCACCCAATATGTGTTAGACAGCTTTCCAGAATTCCTATTCTGTTCTATTGATCTATTTGCACATACTTTCACTAGTATCACAGTCTTGATTATAGCAGCTTTATGGTAGGTCTAGAAATATGGTAGTATGTGTTCTCTGAATTGTTTGTCCTTTAATATTGTTTTGTAAATTCAAGTTCCTTTTTATTTCCATATTAGATTCAACTTTCTACATAAAAAAGTCTGCTAGAATAAGTGGAATTCCATTAAATCTATATCTCAACTTGGGGAGAATCACAGTTTATCAATATCGGTGCTTCCATTCCATGAACTTGGTATGTCTTGGTATCTTCTTTACTTAATTCAATTAACAGTTTATACTTTTCAGGACAGAAGTCTGGTACATCTTTTGTTAAACTTATAATGATTAATTTTTCATTCTTTGGCACTATTTTAACTGGTGGTTTTAATTTTATTTTTTCAATTGTTCATTGCTAGAAATAAAATTTGATTTTGGTATATTGACTTTTTATCCTAGGAGTTGCTAAATTCACTTATTCTAGTATTCATTTTTGATTCCTTCAGATTTTTCTACCTACATGATCATGTCGTATCTGAACAAAGATATTTTTATATCTTTCTTCCAAACTGTATGCCGTTTATGTAATATATCTTTCCCCTGGCTTCTTTCAAGAACTTCTATTTATCTCTGATTATCAGAAATTTGACTACATTTTCACCTCCGTGTGATTTTCTTTGTTTTTACTCTGTTTAGTTTTTTTCTAAGTTTTTTAGATCTGTGGGTTGTCTTGCATAAATTTTGGAAAATTCTCAGTCATTATCTTTTCAAACATTTCCTCAGATCCATTTTCTCTCTCTTCTGGGATTCCAATTGCAAGTATGTAATTGCTGTAAAATTTCACATATTTTCTTTAGGTTTTCACTCTTTTTACTGTTGTGCTTCCTTTTGGATAAATTTTAATTATTGATTCTTTTTTCTGATATTACCAAGTCTGGAATAATCTTATCTAGAGTCCTTTTCATTTCCAATATATTGTTTTTTATTTTAGAATTTCCCTTTGGTAGCATGATGATGATGGTAGATAGCCACTGCCTCACTCTACAGAAAGTGGCATGAAGCATTTTCTCAGTCTCCTGCTCCATTCTCATACTACAGCTAGTCCCTTTCACCTGTGCCTTAGAAAGATTCTCTCACCACTCTTCCCTTTCCTGGGGAACTGTCTCCTCAATGAGTGTGCCTCAGAGGATTTTCTTAGTTCTCTGGCTCTGCCATCAGACTAAAATTGGCTGTTCTTGCCTCCAACTCCAGTAGCCGATAGTTGAAAACTCATACTCTGTGTGAGACCTAAAGAGCAGGAGAGCTTCTATCAGTTTTGTTACCTCACTCTCAGAATAGAGCAGACCCAGCTTTCCTGCCCCTCAAAGAGTATCTTTTCCAGTTTTTCTGCCTGGGTTTCAACCTTTCACATGAGCACCTGGTGAAAGGTCATGGAAAAGAGCCGGTGAGTAGGACTTACTTCTCGAGCACCCAGGGATTCTAAGCTGTCCTGCTGGCCCTTATTCTCTTTAAAAATTCTGTAACGTTTTAGTTTTCTTCTTTCCCACATCTCTAGTAACTTTCTTCTCTGACAAATTCGGGTATAAGCGTGGGTCCTGTCTTTTCCAGAAATGGCTTGAGCCTTTGGATTTTATTTTATTTTGTCATCTCCGCTTTCAGATGGATATAAAATAATCATGGTTCTTTAGATTACTCGGCTTATTCTCATTATAGTGGTAGTGATGGTGTCATGAATCTTTCTAAATCCTAAGTAGAAAAGGAACTGGCCATTTTATTTAGAGTGCCTTTTTACTATGCTTTCTCTTTTGCTCCCCCAACCCCTGACCGCCTAATTTTCTGCTTACCTTTGGACTTAAATAGTTTATTTGTTCATATTTCCCCTCAACTGAGCTGAATTTCCAAAATATTTCAACAAACATATTGTTCTTCAGAAAATTTATATTTTCCTTCATTCTCTACTCACTTTTCCATTCCCCATTAGCTCCCTTCTTTATATTAACAGTTCTTATTCAGACAACACTGTTTGAATTACTTGTTTACCACTGCTTTTTTTTTTTTTAAAGATTTATTTATTTCTCTCCTCTCCCCCCCCCACCCTGGTTGTCTTTTCTCTGTTTCTATTTGCTGCATCTTCTTTGTCCACTTCTGTTGTTGTCAGCAGCACGGGAATCTGTGTTTCTTTTTGTTGCATCATCTTGTTGTGTCAGCTCTCCGTGTGTGGGGCGCCATTCCTAGGCAGGCTGCACTTTCTTTCGCGCTGGGTGGCTCTCCTTACAGGGCGCACTCTTTGCGTGTGGGGCTCCCCTACGCAGGGTACACCCCTTTGTGGCATGGCACTCCTTGCACGCATCAGCACTGTGCATGGGCCAGCTCCACATGGGTCAGGGAGGCCTGGGGTTTGAACCGTGTACCTCCCATATGGTAGATGGATGCCCTAACCACTGGGCCAAGTCCGCCACCTACCATTGCTTCTTAAATCATTTTTATTTTTCAACTCGATATTCTAGCTAACAATTAACTATTAAGATCCATCCATTACTCCTTTTGCTATTCAGCCAATTATATTTTTAATTATAATTTTAACCATTATTATTTTTTTCTGATTCTCCCTGCTTAGAGGTAAATACTTCTCCTTTTGCTCTGAAAATACTACATTTATTTTAAAGTCCACTTCTGAATGCCCTAGTATCTCTGCTTCTCGGGTGTAAGTTCTTCTGTTTGTTTCTTCTCTTTCCTAGTGTTCACCATAAAATGATAAGATACATATGTATTAAAAATGGCTTTGTCCCTAAAATGACTGAAAAGAGTGTGCATGTTTCTTCTTGATGCCCTAATTTTGGAACAGAAATTTCATGCAAGAAATTTGACTACACCTTTTTAACCAGCCTGCGTAAGTGGAGTTGTAAAAGAATCTGCTGGAGCTTTGGCCTTTGCTTTTTTTTTTCCCTGATGCATAGGGTGAATTGATAGGTGCCATTGCAGTTGTTTTTCTAACTGTACCTATTCCTTCCAAGGGTCCCCAGTCACAAGAGCACTGTTCTGTCTCCTTGTCTTAACACTACTCTCACCTGAAGACAGAACACCCCTGTCTGTAGGAGTGTTAGGGCATTTAGCAGTAAATTGGTTGATCCCTCTGCATGGCTCCAACTAACCCCTTGCTAATTGCTCCTCAGTCTCTTGCCTCTTTCTTCTCTCATCTTCTGCCACTTCCAGGCAAAATGCTCCCTTGGTATTGCTTTGCCATTCTGAGAAGAGTCTTAGATTGGTTTCCTCAACATTTCTGGATCTCTAAAATGTATCTTTATTTGAATATATATATATGTAGTCACTTGAAAAATATTTTCTATAATTTCTAGGGTTTTGTTTAGGGGAGGGAGACTGCATTGTGTTCCTACAATCATCCTGGAAACCAAAAACTGCTCCTGAATTCCCTAAATTTTGAAAAACATAAAGTCATGTAAATCAGAAACTTAGAGGTCATCCAAAGGAGACAGGCATTAAACCTTTAAGATCTTTGTATTTGTTGGGCAAAAGTTTTAGAAAACAATTATTTTATTTGGTGAACACTCCTAAGATATCAATGCAAATTGATTGAAGTGTAACATAACTTGGGGAAATTCAGGATATTACAGCAAATATCCAGTATATATATAAAGCTTTATAATTACATTTGTATATATAAATATATATACATTATTAATAAGCATAAATTAAGAGATAATGCATAAAAGCATTTTATAAAATAAAAATACACCAAATTTTCATGGTTTTGATATTAATGATAATAAAAATTTTAGTCCAAATTTCCATAGTAAAAGACTAAATAGGCCAAAAATTCAAATTTTGAAACTTGGAAGGATTAATTATAGGCCTATCTACGAATTCTCACATCATTAAAAACTACTTGATGCCTAATTCACATTACATTTATTTTTCCTAGCTTTCTCTTTTGTGACATGTATTCAGTATGCTCCTATTATGTGACCTTTTAAGTCTTTCCATTGTTTTTTTCAGCTTGCCATTTTGATAGTACCTCTATCAAATATTTTTATGTAGATATTCTTTTATTAGATTTATCTTTCAGGGTCAGCCAATGCTCTTTGGGCATTTACTGCTTAGAACCACACAGCCTATCAGTAATAACAATGATAATAATAGCAATTTTATTTAGTATATATTAAGTACTGCACATAAGCACTTTGTATGTACT
This sequence comes from Dasypus novemcinctus, assembly GCF_030445035.2. Taxonomy (NCBI): domain Eukaryota; kingdom Metazoa; phylum Chordata; class Mammalia; order Cingulata; family Dasypodidae; genus Dasypus; species Dasypus novemcinctus. The sequence goes on along the minus strand of NC_080673.1, from coordinate 49,742,581 downwards.
ATTTCATTGAATTCTCACACAGGCTCTTCATTTAGTGCAGAAAATGAAACTAAGACTAAGAAGGTTTAGGTGCCTTGCCTAAAGTTATACAGGTGACAATGGCAGAGGAATATTAGAATCTGAGACTTTCTGATCTACAGCCTTGCATATAGTAAATATTAAGTAATTATTATGTTGGACTGATGGCTTAGATAGTGTTTCTTTTCATTTCTCTGTAGTTTTTCTTTCTTTGTCGTCTGTATTCCATTTTAGTTCTAAGCATCTATTACCATGTTGATACAATTTCCAATCGTGTGCTTTTTCCTGTACAAATTTCATTAACAAAGTGTATCTTTCTCACAAGATTTCAAATCCATCTCTTTTTCTAACAATCATGGTAACAAAACCTCAAGTTATCCTCTATTTTTTAGTGGCAAGACTTCTCTCTCTAGGCTAAAATTACACATCTTTGAAAGTACTTACATAAACTTCCTTTCCTGAGGGCATGAGTTCGTATGAGTAGCTCCTTATAGAAAAGGCAAAGTTCCTTGGTCAAAATAATATTCATGCTGTTTCCAATGAACTTTCATTTACATTATCATTTCTCTTACAACAATCCTGTGTAACCATCATTTTTATTAAGAAAAGTAAGACTCAGGGAAAGTAAGTAGCGTGTCCAGGAGCACAGAGTAGCAAGTGAGTAACCTCGAGTTGACGTCAGGTCTACCTGCTCTCATCCCAGTTCAGGTTTCTTTCCAGTGCACCAGCATCACTGTGCCCAGTCTGCCTCTTCTGTGCCCATGATGCTGAGGCACACTGATTTGTCCTCTTTGAATCATCTCTGAGTCCATAGATTAAAAACCCATTTTGAAAAGTGAAGCTGTTTTACCCATGTCTTTATTCATATTCATCTTGCTTTTGCTGAAAAACATGATCAGTCTATGTTCTGTGCTATTAGTAGTTTCAAAACAGTACAATGAAATCTGAGGTCAAAAGATACGTCTGATACATATTTCCTCCCTAATATTATTTTCTATTTAAAGGATATGTTTGCTGATAGCAATCTTCTCAATTTATCACAGAGTCTCACAGACCTTATATTACTTTCTGTACTCCCCTCCACAGAAGACAGACCTTCCTTCCTTAAAGGAAATTGGAAAAGGGGCCACTTTTCTATACTATCTGGAAATAATAGGTAAAATCTGTCATGGAACATACTTTATCAAGCAGTGCTGGGCTAAGGTAAAAGTATAATTTGCTTACACTTACATTTCTGATTCAGTGCTTTTTATAGACTGGTTCATAATGGAAAACAAATGTGTTTTGAAGGAGGAACAAAGGGGAAGTTAGTAATAACTCCCCTAATTAAAGAATGATTATCAAATGATTATCAAACGTGTTTTATTCATTGTAAATAAATCTAGAAGGTACTGTACTGAATTGTATTTGCCTGGCCTTGCATATCGTGGGCAAATTTATCTGTGACAGATAATGAAAAATATATACAAATGACTGGAACTAGATATTTAACGTTCTTTTTTTTTAATGATAATCATGATCTCTTCTCATTAACATTCCTATAAACTTCAAACATACAGTGAGATTTTGTTCTACTTCATCAGTTTTTCTACGCGTGGGATAATACTATCTAAAATGAGAAGCGTAATTTGCAAGACTTTCAAGTCCTAAGCTCTTATTGCCTTAAGGTACCTGGAGCATGGCGTCTCTGAAGTACAGAAAAAGACTCCTTTTCTCAGAACCTCACTTTCTTGACAATCAGGACCAACACTAGGCAGAGCATGAAGCAATCTTTAGCACCAAGGTACACATTTTCTTTTCTTAAGTGTTTAAGGGAATATTGACAGCATTGTGGGTTCATTTCTGTTTTGGATATTTTGAATTCTTAATAAAAATCTCAGACTTACTAATGGGCGCTATATAAAATAGATGCACAGCAGGACAGATGACAGCGAAAGCTGCACTGACCAGGTGTTGCCTGCTGGTAGTGCCTGTGAGCTCTGCCCTGCGTCATCTGCTCTCTTCACCGGGCGCTGGGCTTGCCCATCCTTTCCTGCACATTTGGCACTGGACTTAACGCTGGACTCAGACTGTCTTCAACCGTGTGTTTAAATGTTAAAAGAGCTGAGACTTGTAAATGAGGTTGAAGTATATATCACCTCCACCGTGTTTCTAGATGTGAATTTAGATTAAACCATTCTCAAAGTTATGGAGCCTTTAAGTTTACTAGAAGAGTTGCAAGGGAGAATCTACTTTAAAAATGGTTTCATGAGAACTTATTCTAAAAAAAACTGCCAAGATATGAAGGTTATTTGACTAGCTGGCACCTGCAATATTCATATTCTCTGCATTCAGGAGAGCAATATATTTGTTGCCTAAAAAACATTGCATTTAAATTTCCATGCCTGGATTTTTTTCCCTTGGCTGTTTTGATTTTCACCTTTAAATTAACAGTACATGATGATATAGTATTTGTATTCTAATTAGGATATTTGTCTTAAATGTGAATGTGCCCTACAAGATCTATTTGAGCATCTACTTAATAAATAAAGATAAAAGACACAAGTCTGCTTTTTAAAATCTAATAGATCCAATACAGACTCTTGCCTCATAAGTAGGGTATAGGTTTGTTGATAAGATCACCTTAGTTTCTGGGGAAGAAAACAGAAGCATCTCTTTCCTAGGCTATTATGTATTTAGTTAGAGTATACCTACAACCCATCTCATACGTCGTTCACTCTGTTCTGAAACTGCAAAGTGATCTTTTCAACACAAAAACCTTCTCAGGAACTGGGAAATCTGTCTGACTCACCAAGATGCAGTCAAATCCCACACTATGAGGTACAGTATATTTAACCTTCATAGCAGTAATCCCAGATGAAATTTTACAGCTGATTGTTTCATTATTTGATTGCCTGTGTCTTCATTATTCTGGAATCTCTGGGGCTGAGGCCAAGACTTTTAGGTTTCCTTACAGTTGATGCTTAGTAGAGTACATAACATGTATTAGGGGCTCAATAAATATCTGTAGAAAAATAAATAACTAAACTAGGACAAAGGATCGAACAAAAGATTGTTGTGTCTTTTCTGAGTTTAAAAGCATGGAAGTTATTAGTAAGATTTATTGAGTGTAAGTCAAGCACCTTGTCAAGTACTTTATGCATCATCTAACTCAACCCTTAGGAGCTGCCTGAAAAAGCAGTTATCACTGTTGCCATTTTATCGATGAGGAAATTGGGGTTGAACAAGATCACATAGCTAGAATGTGGTGGAGACAAGTCTTTGAGCTGAGGCTGGTGTGAGTACCAAGGAAGTGCTAACTCTTGTCCTGCACAGCCTCCCAGACATTGTTTAACTAAGAAGTATCCTGGGAACCAAACAGTTTTGATGATATGAGAGAAACAATAATGTTGATTAATACACTAAAGGATCAAGATTTGAAACTGGTCCAGATAACGCAGGGAACGGGGTATGACCATCAGACTCAGGACCAACCTGTTTGTCTTAATGTTCTTTCAACTATCATAATCTCCCAGAGTACACTGGGAACCCTTCACCTGACTGGTAAACACACCTGAGACAGTTTGCTTAAGCAATACCTTGAAATGGATCAGGTGAAACAATGGCAACTGATTCATTCACGGTTTTAAGGCCTGGAAAACATCCAAATCAATGCCTTCTTATGGTGACGCCTTCCCTAGAACACTGTGGTGTCCTGGAGCTGGCCGCTGGCGACCCTGGTTCCTCTGTCACCTGGCAAGGCACGCGGTGGCCTCTCCTCGTCTCACCCTGCTCTGCCGGGTCCTGTTGCCATGCAGACTCTTGCTTCCTGTAGCTTTCTCTCTCTCTGTCTGAATGTCACTGCACTTATAAAGGACTGCATTGATAGGGTTAAGACCTATCCTATTGAGGTGGGCCACACCTTAACTAAAGTCACCTCATCAAAAGGTCCGACTTACCATGGGTTCACACCCACAGGAATGGATTAAGGTTTAGAACATGTTTTTCTGGAGTACTTGCCACTTTCAAACCAGCACACAGCCCCAGTTTCTGCCCCTTGTCCTGGTGTGGTTATTAGTAGCCCCGCTTTCACGCTCAGCAATATCCCCAGTAGATGCCTATTAAGGCTCTCTGGGCCTCCTGCTCCTCCAGCATTCACTGCGCTTCTGCTGCCCGTGGCTCCAACGGTGGCGTTTCACCTGCTAGGAATTCTGTCACACCTGACGTCCTTTACCAAAATTGTCTGCCCAGAAAGCATTGTCTTCAGGCCTTACTCTCTGAGGTCAACCATTCTATTTCATACTCTGTTTGAATTAAAATTCTATCCCCTTAGGTGAAACGTGTTAATGTTAAATGGAGCTTCTTTGATGTATGTTTATTTTTTAATCTAAAGTAAGTAGACCTTTCTAGTTACACCATGTTTTAGTTGCTGCCTCAGTTCACTTGAACATGAAACCTACTTTGGACTTGTCTCCAGTTTTAAGCAAGTATGGTTTCTTGACCCCTAATGCTAAAACTGGTTCACTTTTAGGAAGAGGACCTGCATCTCCTCTCCTCCAGTATAATCACTTCCTTGGAGTTCCTTCCAATTTTGGCAAATCTTGCAAATCTTGTAAATGTCATATGCAAATATAGATTGATAGTTGGTAAATCCACTGGCTTAGAGTGAAGTGTCAGCCAAATTCTAGGTGGAGAAGTCAGATTAGCATTAGCATGTCCCTTTTTTTTAGGTTAATGTATTTTAATAGCAAATATACAGTAGAAAAGCAACATTAAAAACCTGTATGTGCATGTAGAACAACTCAGTTAGAAAAGAATAGTGAATGGATGGAATCTACTGTATGATAAAAATGCTACAAAGATCGCTTTGTTTCCAGCAATAAATTTACTTGTTTTGAAAAAGATCCATATGCTAGCATTGTCCAGAAAAATTGAACAAGTTTATTAATAATTGCTATGAAATTGAACTATTGAAACTTTTTCACTGAAACATGTTGACTTGCATTTATGCTTTATATCCCTTCATATTAAAAATTCACACACAAATGAAAGGGAAAAACTACCAATACCTGTCCCCTACCTTTCCATTTGCAATCATGTACTTAGGTACTTTTTGACCCCATGAGAAAAATCTATCTAATGTTCGGAACTACCAAAAACAGAAGGGAAAAAATTTTGACAATGAAATGTTTTCCATTATAGTGGATTCTTAAGCATATTCTCCACACATATAAAATGTGCAAGCTGGATACCCTTTTGCATAATTGTTACACATCTGACATGGATAGCGTACAGGCGGTGTCTTCAAAGAGGTCAATAAGATAGACCTCACTTGCCTCCTATTCCAAAGATGTTAAAAGCAAAAGTTACTATTATCCAGTGACTAATTCTGGTAATATTCTACAAAGCATAAATAGCTGTGCTCTGGAAGGACAGATCAGTTTTGAATTCCTGAGCAATTTCTTGCACCAGATGTTGGAAGGGAAGTTTGTGCATCAGAACTACAGTCGACTTCTGATAACATTTTATTTCAGGAATGCCACAGTACCAGCCTGTAACAATGAAATTCTTCATCCTTCCAGTAGAGAGTGCACTCTTGAGAGCAGCCATTTTCTTCCGGGGTGCTTTACCACTGGTAGATTTGTGGACAGCATGCCTTGTATGAGCCATGGTGTAGAGACTTCCTTCCTCATCTACCCTCCTCCCCTTCTCCATTGTCTGGAGGTAGGCAAGCTAGAGGTGGTGGGGCATTAGAGAGGGATGATAGCACTAGTGTGGCTTGTTATAGGCTCTTTTCCATCAAAGCTGTTGGACCCCTTTCTTCTAAATAAACCAGGATTTGGTACAATTCTAAATGACTCCAGTGAATGGGCTTCTATCAGTTTCCTGGTATACAGCAACTCATTCTGACCTATAAATCTTTTATTATTTTGTTCAGTGTCTTCCTGACCATTTAAGTTAGTAAGGCAGTTAATTTGTTAGAATTCAGAAACGTTTTGTCACAGTAAAAATATGTTTATTATATAAAGAGAAAATTATGCATGCAGTGATGCAGTGAGTTTTCAAGAGAGAATACTGTGTTGTATGGAATAAAGCTGTGATGAGTTTATATTTGAAAAAAGCTTATTTTAAAAATATGCTCAAAATTCTCTGTTGCTTCAAAGAACATGTTATTTTTCTTTCTGAAATTTTATAGTTATCATGATAAGTAACAATTATTCAAAGACTTCTTTTTATGATCAATTTGCCAGTGTTTTCTCTCCTTTCTTGAGGACACATTTGAAAATTTACAAATTACATTTATACCTAACTCAAACTGTTTTTCAAGATGGACTTTGAAGTTCCTCCTATGTATTTTTTTCTTTTTTTAAACCATCTGTGATGTGTGTCAACTTGTCTGAGCTATAGTACCCAGTTGTTTAATTGAACTCTAATCTGGGTGTTGCTGTGAAAGTATTTTGCAGATGTAGTTAACATCTACAACCAACTGATTTCAACTAAAGGAGATTATCCTTGAAAATGTGGGTGGGCCTCATCCAATCAGTGAAAGGCCTTAAGGGCAAAACCCAAGGTTTCCTGAAGAAATTCTGCATCAAGGCTGCAGCATAAAATCCTGCCTGAGTTTCCAGCCTGCTGGCCTGCTCTGTGAATTTGGGACTTGTCAGTCTCCACAATCACATGAGCTAATTCCTTAAAATAAATCTCTTTACATACATACACACATACACACACACACACACACACACACACACACACACACAGCTCTGTTTCTCTGGAGAACCCTGACTGATGTTTTTTTAAAAACAATGCAAAAATTTATCTGCTCCAGTTGCTCTGCTCCAATTAGAAGGAATAGGAACAAGTGCAAAGAAGCAGTACATTAAAAAAAGAGAATGTTACAGATTAAAAAAAGAGATTTGAAGATAACTGCTGTGAGTCCCTCTCACTACTAAAAAATCAAAAGCATACTCCTTTTTATTAATTGCAAAATCAATTCAGCATTGATACAGTCTAGGCCAATGTATTTCCAATATTACCAGAATCACCTGGGAATTTATTAGAAATGCAAATTTTCAAGCACTATGCACCCGCAGATGGTGAGTGGATTTCAGCAATCTGTGCTGTAACAAGCCCTCCAGGGGATTCCCATGCACCTCAAGTTGGCGAACAACTGCTTCAGGATAAATGTCTCAAACTAGGGATCCTGGACAGGCAAGGAGACCATAAAAACAGATCCTCCTCTCAAATAACTTGCAATCTAGTTGAAGGGAAAAGCTATCCAGGTGGGAAGGTTGTTCATGATTCCAGTTTGTGGAAACTATCAAACAAGCAGCATGGCTAAATGCTACCACCCAAAAAGCACAGGGCCATAAACAGAGTTTCTTTCTAGCTCTGTGATTAGAACACTGAGATTTGACACAGCTTTCTGTAGGAGAGACCACCAGCTGTTCATCAAAAAATCCATTTCCTTTCTTTCCTGGCACACAGCAAGGCCACATTGCAGCTTCTATTACAGTTATAGGTGGCCATGAAACTAATTTTTGTCAATGGAATAGGAGCAGAAGAGATATGTACTATTTCTGAGCTAAGTCTTTTCAGAACTGATTATTTTCCCTCTGTGTGCTTTCTCTTTCTTTTTCTTCAGCCTAGATGCAAGCAAAAACATCAAGACCTTAGAAAGAGAGGAGTCCCAAACTGGAACAAGCCTGGGTTCCTGATTCATCACATCAAAGGAACCTCGATGGCACACTCCTGCAGGCAGCTCACGGCCCTGAGGGGGCTGAGGGGATTGAAGCAGGCCAAATAGGGAATCAAGAGATAGACCCGGAACCAGGCAAGAAGCCCACGTGTCATTCGGTACTCCCAAGATGCCTGCTGGAAGACCCTGGCAAGATCCTGCCATTCAGAATGAGATTTCCTTAGGAAGCCAGGAGAAGCCCGGATGTGCTCCAGGGGCTTTATCATTGGGCCCTCCTGGGGGATTGATGGGGATGGGGGTGGGTAATCAATCAAAACAGCAAACTGCTGGGACTCCTCCCCTGTCATTAGCAAAGGGGCAGAATAATTAATGATTTTAAAAAGCAAGTGCAAAGGCTTTTGCTCTCTCTTGCTTTGACCTGTCCATGTGCCTGTTAGGGCCCTGTCCTGTCCTTCTTCACCCCCCCCTGGATCAATGTGCAAGTAAACCTGGGGATTTATAATCTATAATGGGAAATCGTATTCTCTAAATCAGCCCTCTTTGTCATCTTCAGCCCCTTCCTCTCTACCTGGGACCTATGATCTGTATTTCCTCCCATTTCTCTTCTCACCATTCTTTAATAAATTACTGGCCTAACTGACCCAATGTGCTCTTGAAATTCATTTCCTATAACTTAGTCAAGAACCTAGCCAAAATCTGGTTATAGTATGACTGGCCGGAGACTATCCTTAGGGCTTTTAACATTTGATTGCCACCGTGGAAGAGTTTTTACATGGTATTTATCATTGACTATGTGCACTTTAAGGTCCAAATGGACACTCAACAAATTTTTCCTGGGTTTTCAAGACCCAAAACTTCTTGTCAGATCATCTGAAGTCAGTGCAGACCCCAGCTTGTACAAACACTGGAGACAAGCATTTCAGAGATGCCAACACAGTATGGGAGTGCTATGGCATTAGTATGGGTCTGAGTGGACAACTTGGTTCTAGACCATGCGGGCAGAGAGGCTTGAGCAGATCCTTGAGTGCTTTATAAGTTAGGATGATTTTGGTTACAAGTAACAGACAACTCATATTTGATTTGAAAAAATTGAAAAGGTAGTTTATCATCTAATGTAATAAAAGTTCAGAAGAGTCAGGCTCCAGCACATTTAAATTTACTAAAGTAAGACATCTGTTAGGGATTTAATCATGCCTCCTACAAAACACATTTAATCATGCCTCCTACAAAACATGTTCAGGTCCCAACCCTGGTTCCTGTGGGTCTGAACCTACTTGTAAATAGGACCTTTGAAGTAGTAAAATAATACGGTGTGCCCAAAAGGAATGAGGGTGGGCTTTAATCCAATATGGCAGAAGTTCTTATAAGCAAAGGAAATTGGCCATAAAAAGAGAGAAGCCACAGGGAGCATCCAGAAGCTGGAAGTCAAAGGAACCTTGAAGAGAAAGGAAAGGCATCCTTCATGTGTGTTGCCATGTGATGGAAGAGCCAAGGACCAAGGATCGCCAGCCAGCCAGAAGATACCTGCCTGGGAAGTAGCAAGCTTCCTAGTCTCTGAAACCGTGAGCCAATAAATTCCTGCTGTTAAGCCAATCAATTGTATGGTACTTGTTTTAGCAGCTGAGAAACTAAAATAGCTTCTGCTTGATGAAGGCACTTGTCCCTTTGCTCTTCCATATGTCAGTTTCATCCTCAGGCTGGAAACAAAATGGCTGCAGCAGTTCCAGATGAGCTAACCAGATCTAAAAACATCCAGGAATAAAAAGATTGTTTTCCCCATGACTATATTTTAGAAGTGAAGAGCCCCGAATCATTTTCTCACAGGCTTCTCATTCAGTATCAGGATGTCACTGATACGTGCCTATTTCTAAGCCAGTCATTGGCAAGAGACATTGCATTTCTATATTTGACTTAAATCAGTAGGACTGAATCATGTTTGCATATTAGAATCCTCCAGGGAAGCAGACTTGGCCCAGTGGTTAGGTCGTCCATCTACTACATGGGAGGTCTGCGGTTCAAACTCGGGGCCTCCTTGACCCATGTGGAGCTGGCCCACGTGCAGTGCTGATGCGCGCAAGGAGTGCTGTGCCACGCAGGAGTGTCCCCCATGTAGGGGAGCTCCACGCGCAAGGGGTGCGCCCCGTAAGGACAGCCGCCCAGTGCCAAAGGAAGTGCAGCTTGCCCAGGAATGGTGCTGCACACATGGAGAGCTGACACAACAAGATGATGCAACAAAAAGAAACACAGATTCCCGTGCCGCTGAAAACAACAGAAACGGACAAAGAAGACACAGCAAATAGACACAGAGAACAGACAATGGGGGGTGGGGTGGGAGGGGGGATTAAATAAATAAATAAATCTTAAAAAAAAAATGGAATCCTCCAGAGAGCTTTGGTAAAACACTGATGCCGCATCAACAGAAATTCTGATTTCATCAGTTTGGGATATGGCCTAGGTGTTGGGATTTTAAAATCTCTCCTCCCAGATTATAATGTGCAGCCAGAACTGAGAAATTCTGACTTAGGTTAATCATTGGAAATGCAATGGATCTTGGAAATATATGAAAAAACTCTATAAATGCTCCACTTTATTTTGAGTTTAACTTCATTTTTTAGGCTGAAGGTAGCCACATAAGGTTTTAAGCAGACACCTGGGCTGTGTTTTGAGAAGGGAATGCTGTGAGCTCTGTACTCCATTGCCTAATAGCTTTCTTAAGCACACAGAAGGTGCTCAAAAACATCTGCTGGATGAGAGATGGACAGAGAGTTCTAGGGGTAAGGACACCAATGTGAAGGTCCAGCCTGTGTGTTTACAAGCATATAAAACATTAAAACAAAGATTCCCCCAGTTACCTGGATTTTAGCTTCCATATAGCAAACCTAAGACTATTTTGAAAACCTGGATGAGTGATCATATTTTTCACATTTTAAATAATTATTTATGTCTCTAAAACACAGATTCTGAGTCTTTTTAATTCTTCTCTCAGAACTCCTTTGATTACAGTGTGAACTATAGGATATTTTCATATTCCTCTAAAACAGTGATTCTCGACAGGGAGTGGTTTTGCCCCCTTGGGTACATTCGACAATGTCTGGAGATGTTAGTGACTGAGAGGATGCTACTAGCATCTAGTGGGAGGAGACCACAGTTACTGCTGAACATCCTTCAGTACACAGGACAGAAGTTAATCTGGCCCAAAATGCCAGTAATGCCAAGATTGACAAACCCTGGTCTATGATATTAATCAAGCTCATTTTTGCAAGTACTCTGTCCTAGATGCTGCAGATTCTTTGAAACTTCCTTAGGACTTCAGGGATTTTTGAAGACAGTTGATTAATAAGAGCAAAGACTTGAAGACCAGATCTTACATGTTTTGCGTAGATCTACTTTAGAGTAAGCCCTCAAGTAAGCATTTGCAAGCTTTGCAGACCAAAAAAAGGGGAAGTGTGGAGGCTCCTTCCATGAGCTGGCAGCCCTATTGGCGATACTATATACAGGCAATGCCAGCCAGATGATTTTACCCTAATCAAGATTTGTATGAACATGACATTTTGTTTATTCTGTTGCCTTTTTGTTCTTCTGATTCATAAACAGCAAGAGCAGAGCTGAACAATTATCCTTTCTTATTGCAGACACAGATGTGTAAATGCATGGAGGCTTTCAATGAGGCCAGTGATGCCAAAACAATTCATATTATACCTCATATCCTGCACTATAGGATTTCAGACTACATAGTTGTGCAGCACAGTGTAACCCTCTATATTTATTCAAATATGTGGAGGAGTGGCCTCTTGGCATTTTGTATATGCACATGTTTTCAACACTGGTGCTATAAATCTCAGAATTGCTCACTATATGTCTAGCTGAAAACTTTTTGTTTCAACCCCAGTGGATAATATCACATTAGGTAGTTAAAGGTTTAATCCAAGGGGCTTCACTTGTATTTCCAGAGTTCTCCCTTCTCTGAATGTAGGAAGAAGGGAAACGTTTTGAACACTTAACTAAAATAGCTAAAAATATTAAGTGTTAGTAGTAATCCAATGCAAGATAGTGAAAGATGATCTTTAACCTCTTGTCTAAGGCTGGGTCAGCAAACTTTTTCTGCACAAGGCCAGATGGTAAATATCTTATTCTTTGTGGGCCATTCAGTCTCTGTCATGACTATTCAACTCTCCCATTGTCGTACAAAAGCAATCATACACAGTGTGTAAGTGAATGAGTATGACTGTGTTCCAATAAAACCTCACTTAAGACTCTAAAATTTGAATTTCATATAATTTTCATGTGCTACATGTATTATTCTTCTTTTGATGTTTTTTCAACTATTTTAAAAATGTGAAAACCATATGTAGTTCATGGGCCCCCAAAACGGCAGTGGGCTGGATTTGGCCAGTGGGCCATAGTCTACTGACCCCTGATCTAAGGGAAATTGCTGTTTCTTTGAGAAAAACAGCCAGAAGGAAGAGGATTACAAGAAAAATAGGATATCTACTTCAAGTTTTTGTGTTTAGCCCTAAAGATATTTTAAATAAATTATTTTAGTTTTATAATATAATGATTTAGTACAAAAGAAATGAAGATATCACAGTAAACCTGCTTTAAGGCTGTTTCATTGAATTGAAGTGTTTTCATAGTTTCAAATTCTTTGACAGTGTTCATTCTTTGGTGGGCATGGTGGTTGGTGGCTTTGAAAGATAGCTTTAGGAAAAATTCAATCAGGAACATTCCCTACATACCTTAAAGTCTGTATATATCATGTCTTCATCGATTTGGCTCATAATAAATCTATTGTCATTAACCATAGGTAGCAAATTTATTCCTAGATACATTTTACTTAACTATCTGTGTTAGTCATTATGAGGAAAACAAAAATTTCAGTGAAGGTAAAGTATTTACCTACATGGGGTACATTCATCCAACATGGACAGAAGTAAAAGCTATCCAAGAGTTCAAAAGACAGATCTCAAATAATGGCAACTGCATTTCTTCCCCCAAAACAGCAACAACAACAACAATAACAACCAACCAACCATCCTGAATAGGTATCTTAAAGACAACCACTTGGATGAGTACTCCTTTATTTGGATGGACGTCCCTACAGAAGGAACCATTGGAATAAGTAAGATTAATAACTCTCTTCATACACAGATAGCCAAAGTAAGTGTCCCTCCTTCCTCTCCTTCCTCTCCTTCCCCTCAGCTGTATCCTGAAAGTAGGGGTTATTGGAACCCAATATTGTTTGATATGAAGTTTGTGATGCCATTATACCATTTGCAATTCTGTCACTTGCTTTCAGCTCTCATCCTGCTGTTCCTATGGATTGCATGCCCTGCTCTTGTCTTGTTCATAGGTAATTCCTGTTCCATCTTCACTTTCAAGACTAACTCAAAAATAATATCTTCTAAGAAGATTTTGGACACTCCCTCCTCCCTCCAAAACACACTCCATCCTTTCATTGCAGAGATATTTTTATTGTGTGTTTATTTGCAGTGGCACATAGTAGCTTTCAGAGATAATAGGAGATGGCTAAAGTTCCACTAGCTAACTCTTTACATTAATGCCACCCACTGCTCTTGTTTTTATGTCCCTTTCACTTCCATCAGTACCGTATTCTCGGGTTGCAAAAAAAAAGTTTTATCTCCTGTGCCAAGGGATATCTCAAAAGGAGATGAAAACCTAGAAGAAACAAGTTCCTAGCTAGTTTGGATTATCTCTTGCATTGCACCAGGAAATCTGACAAATTAGCAATCAGGAAAGAACTTTTTTTATCTTCTCCCAACCAAATCTCCATATCCATATCTTTACGTTTGATGATTTTAAAATTTGCCCCAAAATTCTGGGATTCAAGAAGTAAATCTTAATCCCCCAATCCATGAATGTAGGCTGGATTTAGTGATTTTCTTCTAACAAAGAGAATATGGTGGAAGTTATGAAGTTATGGTCACAGCCGTAAAAAGGACTGTGACCTCCTTTTTGTTATTTTTCTTGGATCACTTTCTCTGGGGAAACCAACTGACAAGTAAAAACATTTAAGCAGCCTTGTGCAGAGATCCATGTAGAAAAACCAGGTATTTCTCTGAACAGTTATGTGAATGAGCCATTTCAGAGTGGATCTTCTAGCCCCAGTCAAGCCTTCAGATGACTGGTCAACAACTTGACTGCAACCTTATAAAAGACCCTGAGTGAAAAGCACCCAAATTACTGATCCATCAAAACTGAGGTAAAAAATGTCCACTGTTTAAGCTTTTAGGCTTTGAGGCAATTTGTTATACAAAAATCGATAATACAGTACTTAAATTCTCTGACATGCATATATAATACTGAAAAGTCAGCAGTGTTAAGAGGGAAAGAAGATAGTCTGGAAATAGCAGCCTTTATTCTTTTTTGTTTTTAAATACTTAACATTTAAAAAAAAAATTCTTAGATTACAGAAATGTTACCAAAAAAAAAAAATGTAGGGGATTCCCATATACCCCACTTTCTACCCCTCCCATACTTTCCCACATTAACAACATCCTCCATTAGTGTAGTACATTTACTACAGTTGATGAACACATGTTGGAGCATTGCCGTTAAGTGTGGATTATAGTTTACATTATACTTTAAACTCTCTCCTGCACAATTTTGAAAGTTATGACATGATATATAATGGCCTGTATCTGTCATTGCAACGTCATTCAGAACAATTCAAATGTCCCCAAAATACCTCTATATTACACCTATTTTTCTATCTCCCTCCCCTCAGAATCTCTGGTGGCCACTGCCTCCACATTCATGATAAAAGTTCTTCCATTGCTAGAATAACAAGTCTATAGCAGAATAACAGTAAGTCTACTCTAGTCCTTTAATCATTCCCAATCCTGAAGATTCTGAAATGGTGATGCCCACTCCGCCTCCAATTGAGAAGGAGCTTAGATCACATGGGGCAAATTAATGATACTAACTTGCTTGCAGTTGTAGACTCTCTCTGTTCCTTGGGCTGGTCGTTGTCCATCATCATTTCCTTGTTAATTGTCTGGATGAGTCCAATGAACTGGAAAGTAGGTGTTGCAATTCTGTTGATATTCAGGGCCTGACTGGCATATGGAAAGCCCAAAGATTTAAATCTCTTGAACATACACCTATCAATTCTAGCACTAACCATAGGTTCAAGTATAAGGGGTAGAAGAGCCATATGTAGGGAAAACACGACTGAGTCCAACTCTGTTACAATGGGGAGCATAAATTCCAAAGTAGGGCCCACTGGCAGGACACGAAACTCTTGAGCTGTCAGCCCTGCTTACAGTGTCTGGTTGTCTCCAAAGTCCTTAGAAGCCATACTATTTGAGGCAATATTTACTGTAGTAGCCTTTATTCTAATAGATTCATAGCTGAGGTAGTGCCCAGTTCTTGTATAACTAGTTATCAGTAAAGTCATGCATATGAATTGGGACTTCTCCTTTTAAGTGCAGACTCATATATCTAATTGTCTACCTGTTATTTTCACTAGGATGTTTGTGGTAGAGGCTAGCAGAGATGGTCAAAACTATTCCACCCATGCTCTTTGGCCATGTGACTCTGGTGCTCCTCCCAGCAAGAGGTGAAGTCTATTTCTCCTTCCCTTGCATCTAGGGCTGGTCTTGTGAATTGCTTATACCCATAAAATATAGAAGTGACACTGTGTGAGTCCCAAGTGCTGGCCTCAAAAGGCCATAAAGGCTTTGCTTTCACTTTCTTAAAACACCAGCCTGAGAGTTTGTCATGTAAGAAAGCCAGTCTAGCATAATGGTGGATAAAAGAGCAAGAAGAGGAAAACTAACATTCCCTTGGCAACAACAAGCACCAACTGCCAGGTATGTGAAGAAACCCATCTTAGATCTTCCACACAATAAAACGATCCAGCTAAATGCAGCCACATGAGTCAGTTCAGGTGAGATCAGCAGAAAAATCACCTACTCTGACCATAGAATTATAAGAAATAATAAATTGTTGTTTTAAGCCACCAAGTTTTGGAGTGGTTTGTTACATGGCAATAGATAATGGATAAAGCCTACAGTTATCTCAGACGTAACATGTAGTATATTGAACTCTTTATTCTCTAACCAAATCTGATCCTCATCTTGTATGCTCCCTCTTAATGATACTCAGTTGCTCAATCTAAAAACCTTGGTGTCACCCCTATTTCTTCCCTGCTTTCCATACCCGCCATTCAATCTATCAATGAGTCCTACCAGCTCTCTCTCCAAAATATGCTCTGACTGCATGCCTTTTTTAACACTTTGATTCCTTTTGCTGTAATAATCATAAGATCATAGTCTAAAACATCATCAGCTCTACTAAGATTTCTCAAAGTAGCCTCTTAGCTGATGTCCTTATTTCTTCCTGTCTTTTCCATTCTCCATGCATCAGTCAGAGTGGTCTTTTTAAACATATTTGGATCATGGCCCTTCCTGCTTCATACCATCTGAAGGCTTCCTATCACACATATCATAATATCCAAATCTTTTGACATGAGTTGGCTCTGAATAATCTCTCTGACATTGTCTTGTATTGCAAGCCTCCTTTTCAATTCCCCAACATGCAAACTCTTTTAGCTATAGAGTGTTTGTACCTGCTGGTCTTCCTGTATGGAAGACACTTCCCTGGACTCTTCTCAGGCTGGTTCTTTCCAACCCTTCAGATGCCATCTCCAATTATCCTTCTGAGGCAATTCTTGACCACATGACTCAAGGAGTCATTCATTGCAGTCAGAGTTCAATTGCAAACAACAAAAATGACTCTTGCTATATTAAAAAGAAAGTCATTAGGCACTTACAGCATTACTGGAATGACCAAGCTAGAAAGTTCTAAAATATACCTCCAAAATGAAAGAAACACATACCAAGGAATACTGTCCCACAACCCCCAATTTTGGAATTTGGAGAATCAGGAAACACTGTCACAACTGCTGGTTCCAGAATCACACTATCTTAGCAATGCATCTAGGGACCAGAAAGCCAGGGCTGCAGTTGTTGCTTCCAGGAACATACCTGACATAACTGTTGACTGAGGAGACATTCCCTATCTGCTAGATTCTCTCCAGTCTTTGGCCTCATGGTCACTGCCTCTCATTTAAGTCACGTCTGATTTCAAGTCTCTCAGGAGCACATGTGATTGGTAGAATCTACATCACATCCAGAACTATAGCTTCAAGGGAATCTAAAAATATAAGTTCTAATTTTGGTCTCTGTAACCACAAAGGCACACTGGAAGGAAGTTGGAATGGATTTAGAATGAGGTAATCTGTCATATCTGCCATTCTCCCCCACTGCACCCCAACTACCTCCTAATGTTCCCTGTTCAATTCCTTCATAAAATGCCTCACAATTTAATACATACACTAGATCTATCTATATATTTAATTTCCTAGTTGCAATGTGAAAGAAACTTGCCTCTGATGGCAGGGACATTATCTTGTTTACAGCAGCACATAGAATGGTGCCTGGCTCATAACAACTCTTCAGTAGACACTTGTCGAATTAAGGAATGATTAAATAAACAAACAAACAAATAAATAAAAGTCATTTTATAACATAGACATTCCAAACGATGGGATGCCTATGGATGCCACTTTCTTTTATGACCTGATTCTTTTGTTCTCATATTTGGTCAACAAGCACTTCTTTTTTCCATTCCATTCATTTACCACTCCACCAGCATCTCCATCCCTTCCCCTTCCTAAGGGTTCTCTCACTCCTTGGTGAAAGTCTTCTAGAGCATGGCAGCATTCCAAGCTTAGCTAGGTAAGGACAAAATTCACCTGTATTTCATTTAGGATATTTCAGGATAGACTAATTAAAATAAGTCGGGGGACTATCACTGCACTGAGAGGTCCAGGCCTGCAGTGCCAGGCAGCTCTATCTTCCTAAAGCAGTCAGAGAGAGCAGCACAAGGAGGACTCCCAAGAGTTAGACTTTGGTCACAGTGAGTAGATGTGAAAATAAATGTTGAGCTTCAGGGTTAAAGGGAAACTCGGGAGCTTAATAGATAAAACCAGGAAGGGTCCTTGAAGCTTTTAACCTTCTTTTTGAAATCTTCAAGTCACACATATGAGGCTTTAAGTTTACACTAAACTCTTCAGTTTGTGATGGACAATAATGTGGTTTCTGTTTTTTGCTTGCTAGGTTGCCTGTCTGTGTTTATTTGCGGGTTTCAGCTAACTGATCACACACCGTATCTGTTCCATTGCGGTAGACCAATACTATTTGCTTTGTTATTTTCCTGGAGGTTGTTTGTAAAGTGTTTCCAGACGTCAAACAACTGGTTATTCCAAGCACTCTTGTTTTCTAAGCATTTAGTGCCCCTCCTCCAGGGATTTGGGTTGAAACTGTGATCTGTTGATTTAGATGGCTGAAATATTTGGATAGAAAATTGTTGTTAGGTAGGTAGATAGACAGACAGGTAGATATAGATAGAGCAACTTATTTTTTGAATGATTTCTGTTTATGGAATTTTTGAGAATTAATTCTGGATTTGAACACCAGGAAGAAAAAAAAAATGGGGGTGGAGAATGAGAACAAGCACAAAAGAACATAAAAGGAAGAAAGAGAGAGCAGAGACATAGAAACAGAGTGAAAGTCAGTTCAAGTGGGTGACTATAACCTCTGGCAAGAGATCAGACAAACAAGTTCAACCCAAAGTCAATTTAACTTTATTGGACCACACTGTCTCAGGCAATTAGAAAAATATTTGTAAAACATCAGATGAGAAAAAGAACGTGGAGCCCAATAATGCAAAACAATGTTTATAAGAGAGAAATCATGAAGTGGGAAGAGTAAACACAATTATTCTATCAGCACCTCCTGTTCTTCTAAATATTACTTAACTTACATGTAGAGGACGCCTCTGAACAAACAGCCAAAATAGTTTCTTTCTAGCATACTCCTCTCCTCAAAGTGGGTTGTTTCAAGGCAAAAGAAACTTAGAGGAATTTTCAATTTTGAGGAATTAGAAATGATTCTATACTAGATTTCATGAGATTATTGATTATTTTTCAGGCCAACTGGCAACACCAAGCCAAAAGGAAAATAAAGATTCTCTTTATGCCCCCTACTTCATTTTCACTTTGGGCAAAAAACTGGCAATACACAATAGTGATAGTCCCAAAGTTGGGAGTAATTGTGGGATTATTTGGAGACGAAAGTGCACTTCAACTTTTTATCCAAACAAACGGTATTAAGGGTCTTCATACTTCAGACCAACTTAATTCTATTCAGTGTTATTGTATAGTCAACTTGTTTTACCAATCCTCACAAAAAGTGATAGCTACTATTTCATGAAACCAGCAAACGTGAAGCCCTTTCAGGGCCAGTTTCTACCTCATACAGTAACCCCACACACAAACCCACACACAGCTCAAATTTTTATGGTCTGCACCTAATTCATGTCTGATAAATAGTACCTCTGCACTGAATATCTTCCTCCTCCAAATGCCTTTTCTACCAGCCCCAGTGTCTTTAGTTAATTGTCCTCGCTATTCCCAGTCCTTTATCCTTTTCTAGTCCCTCCTAATCACCAATTTCAGTACCTGCTACTGGAGAAAGAAATGGTAATCTGGTTTTCTCTCAGATCGCAATAAGATATTCTATGTGAGAACAAAATGATGTTAAAAGGAGTCTTTCACTTCTGCCATGGACCTTCCAATTAACATCACCATGTATGTCAATCCTCAAATCAGTCAGCTTCTCTGGAAAGACAATATGCACCAAAACGTGTATCTAGTTCTCTTCATTTAAAAAATAAGTATTAATGAAATGCACTCAAAGTTTGTTTTTTTTCCTTTTTTGATGACTCAGAGGAATATTAGGTAAAATAAATTCGTATTTTTAAGAAATACTATGTCTATTCTTTATGCCATTTTGATAGGCCAGTCTCAGGACAAACTGCTTGAAATAAGACAGGGATCCATCACCCTATGATAACAGGCTCAGGCCTGTGGTGTCTTGCAGCCCTGTCTTCCTGAAACACTTGAAAAGAGCAACAGAAATGAGGACTTTCAAGACTTTGGCTTTGGTCAAAGTCTGGTACCTCATTTGTAGTCTGGTACTTCATTTTTGTAATCATCATTATTCCACAGAATCCCATAAGCCCCTTGAGTTTTTAAAATTTATATTTCTGAAGGGAGTAACCATTCCCTTACAAATGTATTACAGCTTGTGTACAACAACAACTAGTAGAAAACTTGGAGTCTACAAAGGAATGGCTACATGCCTATAGTTAGAAAACACTGGAGAAATAGAAATACCAACTAAATAAATTGATATCCATATGGGTGTTTTGTATTCATAGTATCCTTCTGTGTGTGTATTTCCCCCTGCTTCCTTCTGCTTGAGGTATTTAGTATGCCCTCTTGGTAAAAGAGTGGATGAGAAGAGGAATGCTCTGTGGGCCTTTGGTCACTTTTAAGTACTATTACTGAATGAGTGTTCTTGGGAGAGACTGATGCGGTCAAACATTTCTGTTAATTTTCCCTGAAGAATGTCACATTGGTAATGTTCTGTGGGTGGTCATGTAATGAGACACTGGTGTCTGTCTATGACACATGCTGTATATGAAAGGAGGCATAGATAAAGGTAACTTGAATTCCATCCGTCTCTGTGTTTATACGATGCTTATCACCAAGCTATCTAGACATCCAGACTAGAAGCTTTATAACAAAATTTCCTACTTCCATTCAATTGAAATCAATAGACGTTGAGCCTGGGCAAGCTCTCAAAGGGTTAATATGCTTACATGCCTTTGGGTAGTCAGAGATGAAAATGGACTGACCCAAGTGGCAACAATTTCCCCATTGCCAATAATGTAAGCAATGGCTTCAGTGGAATACAGTGGAAATGAATCTTTGTATTATAAACATATTCTAAGTGCATTTGCAGGCATCTAGCTATTTAAGCTGTTTTTACCTAAACCAGTGACTTTTGTAAAAAGATAGCTCTTCACAGCCCTAGTTTATTTCAAAGATTAATAGCTTGGAAAATTTCAAAGGAAAATATTTAGCTATTTTTCTTGCAGAAGAGAGCAAGTGTTATAGCGACTCTATGTGTGCATATATATATATTAATTTTAATAAAAGAAGTATTAAACATACACATACCTTTTTTGTATGTATATACACATTCTCACACGAATATCCCCTAGTTTCTTCTTTCTTGTCCCAACTTGGAATTGACACAATAGAGCATATTGTTGAGTAAGAACAGACATTATTAAATCAAATTGAATTTTTTACAAAGTCAAATTATGACAATAATGAGATTCTTAGAACATCTGTATTTTCTTTTGGAGAGTCTTTTCCTTCCTTCCACTTTCTAGCTTTCTAGCTTCCTTTGTTTTCTTTTAGTCTTGAACTGTAACTGGGACATTCTGGAACATAGATTTATTCATCTTGACCTCAGCTGTGTTTAATCCACCCGAGACAAAGATCAACTTCTGGCAAACACTGGTACCCTTTCCTTGTATCAATAAAGTATATTCACCTAGTTGTTTGCAATATCTGGGTTAGGTGTGGTTGAAAAAAAAAAATCCAGAGAATAAAGACACAAGAATTTATTCAGTGATTTGTATAATTAACACTTATTGGGTACCATTTATGTTTAGGCACTTGGTAGGCAGTGCATTTAATTAATGGATATTAATTTTGCTGCATTTGAAACTCTGATGTAAATAAGGCTGAAGAGACTGCTGAATGCCTTACGGTCCACGTTTATAAGTCCTGTTCTTGTTCTACCACCATATGGCATAGAGGCAAAATTATTATTCTCTTTGGGTGGGAGGAAATATTAGAATAGATTAATCAAATACACTGGCAGCTAAGATGAATGAAACCTTTATTTATTTATTTATTTATTTATTTATTTATTTATTTATTTATTTTGAAGCCTTAGTTAATAATAAAACCACACTGGAAAAATTAGTTCTGACCTCTTTATCAAACTTTTTACCAGGGCTGCTAACAGTTGACATAATTGATGGATATGAGCTTCAACCCTTTTGCCTTTCTTTCTGTTGACCATTTGTCAATCAGTAGCATTTTTGAGAACTCACTATATATAGATCATTGTGCAGATTGGAGCCTCAAAACTTTGGTAAAAGAAAACTACTAGAAGGAGTGTTTATATGCTTCATTACTTTAATGGTTAAGAAACAGGTTTCTTTTTACAATATGCCATCTCAGAGTCTTTGGTCTTAGAACACATTTTTAATATCCAAGAGGAGAACTTATTATTCAGCACTTACCTTTTTATCCTTTGTTATAGAAGCACCAATTAATATTTCCTGGACTAGTGTTGTACAAATCTCAATAAATAGAAGTTGTAGTCTTTGCTTTTAAAAAAGGAAGGTTAATATCTCAATTATGGAAACTACCATAGAACCATAAATTTTTAGGGTAAGGAATGTAAGAGATTAACCGTAGTGGGTCTAAAAGCAGAGTGATTATTAAATTTTCCTGGGCAGCTATTAAAAAATACAAATTCCCCAAATCTGCTCCAACTCCAGACTCATTGAATTAGAATTTGGGGGGATAGACCCAAATGAGGTTCTGTGTTGCTTCTGATAATCAGTCAGGTATGGGGAACCCTGTACAAGACAAATTGATTAATGTTTAAGTGAGATCCATGGTCTTTCAAAGAATCTCTAGGCCCCATTGCTTAAGCAGTACTGTATGATACAGATGACTGACTCTACTTCCCTGAGAAGGGCACTAGAATCACAGGCTGACCATACCAACTCTGGATAATGAATAGCGATGCAGACTACCCTGAAAAGATGAGTTATACCAATCAGAATCTCTCAGCACTTTACACTAGCAAAAAATCAGAGATAATAGGGTCAGTGGCCCAAGGGAACTCACAGTGCAGGAAAATTTCATGAGACAAGTAGGAATCATAATGGATTTTGACCAAGCTAAAGAAGAGGCAAAAGCTATAAAGAAATAAGCTATGAGGCAGGAAATTGATAAACAGAATATAAGGAAAGACTAAAGCCTCCCAGCATTTTTAAAACCTTGGTATGTATATCACTTGACACCAAACCAGATGACTTTGGTGGTGTACTCTAAGGCAAGCACATGCAGCCTGCCGGGCTTCTAACTATGGCCTGAAGTTTTGACTCAAATGCATCAGAAGTTTATTCAAAGTAGAGGCACTGCGAAGGGAATGTGATCTCTCTTACGCAGTGGTTCTCAACCTTGCTACACTTTAGAATCACTCGGGAGACTTCTAAAGTACTGATGCTCAAGTCTCACCCTGTTCTGTAACAGAATACCAAAGAAACTCTGGGGTAGATTCCAGGCACAAGTTTTTTTTTTTTTTTTTTAATGTTTTGAGGATGCTTTCTTTTCTCTTTTTTTATTGCATTTTGTTGATGATACATAGGTCACAAAAAATGTTACATTAAAAAATATGAGGTTCTCATATATCCCACACCCATCTCACCCTTCTCCTCCCTCAGGCACAAGTATTTTTAAAGATTGCCCACATGATTTTAAGGTGCAGGTTGAGACCTGCTGCTGAGGGGAAAGGAGACAGGAGGATGGAAGATCCCATCAAGATGAAGATGGGAGTGAGCCACAGGCTGAAGGGGTCATCATATTTATTTTTATTGTGCTGTAAGATGAATCTACTGGGTTTTTTTCCCCACTGATGGTAAAAAATACAGTTTCCTCTTAAAATCGTTTTGTTAAAGGTTGAAAAAAAGTGAGTTGATTTAAAGAAAAATATTGTGACTAACAGAGCAGTTGGTAATCTGCTCTGACAAAAAGCATGGTGGTCGAATGTGGGTGAATGAGGATTGGCAAATTCTGAGCCTGTCGGAAGTGAGGGGAGAGAGGAGCAAACATGCTGAGAGCAGCTGAGTCACATTCATGGTAACTCCTGACCATAGTTTCTGCTGCTCAGAGTTACTAGAGTTCCTGGGCTTCCTTTGCTCAGATTTTTCTGGATACCCACACAGAAGGATCCAAACTATTACTCTTTTCCCAGTATCTGTGATAACCTGAATGAGTCTCTCTATTCCTTGCCAGCAGAAGATACTTCCAAAAAGAATTTCCTTCATTATAAAGCTCTATAGGGAGTTGTAGTTAATGAATGTATTCACTGGTTTCCTTTTCATATGTGTCTCTGCTTTAGAACTGCAATGTATACGCAAATGTGTACTTTTAAGGTTTAAAATGAGTCTCTGGTTGCTCCCTTGCTGCCCAAGGCAACCCTACAATCAGCTCACCAAGCAAGATTCACCTACCTCCCGGAGGACACTTCTGCACATGGTCCATACTGGGCACATCATTTTCCCAGAATAAACAAGAAGCTAGACAAAATGCCTGTACAGGCACATACCATACATATAATGAAACAACTATCAGCCTAAATATGTATAACCAAATGAGAGAAAAGAGCACTTGATAAGGAGGCATCAGGTAGGAGGTAACTTGCCTGCCATAAAATCCTTGACATGGATTTTAAATATGGTTCAAGAGTTAATTGGGAAAAGTATTACCACGTAAAATATCATAATTTTAAAGATAATGTTCATTAAAAGCTAACTGTGTTTAAGGCACAGTGCTGAGTACTTTTTACCCTTTGGCACAATTACTCCTTCCAGCACATCCAGGAGGCAGGGATGAGCACTTGTCCCAGTATAGAAAGAGATGGAAGCCTGAGGGTGTTAAGTATTTAGCCTAAGATTTATAAATGTTAAAGCTGTAATTTAAACAGACTTTCACCCCTAGGCTATACTGTGAATGCGATAAATATTTTTGAATAGTCAGCTAGATGTGAAGCCAACTCCAGAGGAAAAAGAACAATCAAGTGGCCTTATTAATCCACTTCCTGGATGCTGACATTTCTGTTTTTTAAGAGTTACCTTTTTTTCCTTATT
Organism: Dasypus novemcinctus; assembly: GCF_030445035.2. NCBI lineage: Eukaryota > Metazoa > Chordata > Mammalia > Cingulata > Dasypodidae > Dasypus > Dasypus novemcinctus. The sequence goes on along the minus strand of NC_080673.1, from coordinate 49,717,992 downwards.
AAAGCTGATACAATAAAAATATGCAAGAATGGGGAGCAGATGTGTCTCTGACAGTTGGGTGCCTGCCTCCTACATAAAAGGTTCCAAGTTCAGTTCTTGGTATCTCCTAAAGAAGGCAGGGAAGCAACAAGTAGACATTGAGCAAAAACAACGAGCAGAAAATGAGCAAACAATGAGAAAACTCAACACATAGACAACAAGCAAAAAAACAATGAGCAAGACAGCAAGCAAAAACAAACCAAAAAAATAATCAGGGAGGGATGTGGCTGAAGCAGTCAGGTGCCTGCCTCCCACATGGGAGGTGCTGGGTTCAGTTCCCTGTGTGTCCTAAGAAGACATTGAGCAAAAACAACAAGCAAGAACGACAAGCAGATAAGGAACAAAAACAGTGAGCATATAGCAAGGGAGACATGGGCAGGGGTATGGGGAGTAGGATATGCTAGAACAGAAATTGAGAAAATAGCCCAAAGGTTATGGAAATCAGACCATGGGAATTTAGGTAATTCAAGATGTCACCATGATTAGAAATTAGTGTTTTATGAAACATATTAAAACTGGATGTGTTTATTGTCTAGTTATAAATTAACACTTTGATAAACAATCTAAAATGCTGGTGTGAGGTACATTTTTAAGACCATTCCTAAAAAAAATTTCAAATACCACATTTTCTCTGAATATATATATATGCGAATACTTGGTCTCTTCTATGGTATAGAAAAAATAGCTAAAGAATGAAAGCCAACCATTTTGCAAATCATTTATCTTTTCCAAATACTTCACATCCATGTGAAGAAACCTATGTACTTAGTAAAATTTCCCTATTTTTTCTAAAGGATCTGGGAGTAAGGGAATGGAAGAGGATGTTATGACATAAGAAACATCGACTTAGTAGAAAAACACTTGTGATGACAGGAAATGTTGTTAGGGTGAGAATGGGGATAACACGGGAAGTGCTTTCTAGCTTAAACATCTGAGGTCATTTTTCTATTCTATCCTTGTTAGTCTATTCTACTTGATCTAGTCTCAGGTTTTGATTAATTTTTACAGACTGGAAAATTAAAAGAAAAAAATTATGTCTCAGTCTAGGAGCACATTTTCAAATCATATATATTTCTGTTAATTTGCATGTTTCTGTCAGTGGAAACATACAAAGATCCAGGATCTCCATACACTTTTTGGGTTGAGTATATTTCCAGATTATTTTTATTCTTGGTCATAGGAACATTAAAAACTAAATGAAAGAAAGAAAATAGCAAAAAGGGGGAGCAGAAGTTCTCTAAGAGCTTTTTTAGATTGATGTCAAAGACTCCAATTACCTTGTCATGCCTGAAATTACCTATCTATACTAAAAAGTCATATGCTTTTAGAACTCTCCAAGAATAATATGTCACATATAATCACAATTACATAATTATATAATACAAAAATGATTACTTAGGTAACATTTTACCAGTTAACCCTAGTAATTACCTATACATGTATGTGGGCAAACAGGCAATTTTACTATTGAAGACAGTCCTCTTTCAAATTGTTTTTATGATGAAATTGTGGCAGCTCCAAGAACAACAACGATGACAACAAACACTCAAAATAAAAAGGCAGACCTCTGATTGTTTGGTCTATGAATGAGCTTTCCAGAATGTTTTTCAAATTTGTCAAAGAACAATGCTGCAGGCCAAAGAATCAAAGACAATTTATGGAAGCAAATTTGAGTTGGGTCAGTAAATAATGCAGCAAGACTTTTGGGTTTTGTTTGAAATTTTAAACAGGAGAGTTTAATTGATAGTAAAGTTGGAGAAATAGATCTGTGTACAAGTAAAATCATGCTTGCCTCAAACTAATAATAGGATTATACTAAATTAAAAATCTTCCAGAAATCCCTGCTTCCCAGAAACTGGAACCAGAACTGGAACAGAGGCTGGGAGCAACACCAGCCCAAAGGTCTTCTCTGAAGAAACATCTCATATCCTAACACAGCAAGCCGTTCCCTCCCCAAATTTCCAAATCCTGTAAACTGCAACTCTGAATATATTGTTTGGTTAATATAGTTGAATCAGGATAGCTACTTCTCAAGAAAAGAAAGAAACATAAACCTGTTAATTTAGTGAAAAATAAGTCAAATGATTTGATTGAATTGACCCTTACTTCATCAGAGTGGACCCAAATTCCTAAACTGTTGACGGAGGTGATAAACGCAGAGAGTAATGTGAGGCAATTCAATGCACAACTCCCTTGATGTTCCATTAATGGCTTATCATCCTGAGCTTTGTATAATGTGATGTAATAAGGAAGCCGAGCCAATGGACAATGTATCAATTAAAGCAGAAAGTAAAATGTTGATAGTGATTATGTATTTTAAAAGACTCATTCAGTGGAAAGCTTTTAAAAATCATTATTTTTCCTACTTTATTTTGCTTTTCATTAAAAAAAAAAAGCAGCAGAAAGCATTCTACTTAAAATCTGGCTCAAACTTTAATTCAATGTACTTTTCTCTTTGCTTGTAAATGTGTCAGAGATATGTTCCTCTACCTGCAACTGTAAAAATCAGAACGTGGTATTTGAAGAAAGGAATATTTGCATTTATGTAATGGAGATTGACCTGTTTTCCTTATATGTATCTTTTGTCTCAGATCTGTCACTCTAGTACAAGTTTCTTAGAATTTCTCAGCTAAAAATACATACTAATCTATATTTTAATTATACTTTTCCTTTGTAATGAATAATGGAAAAGTAAAGATATACTAAGTATATTAAGCTGCAGATAAGCAAAATTAAATCTGGCTGAAGCTAAGCTTAGGAAATTGACATCCACCCCCAACTAGGCTTTAAATTACTGGCAAGTCACAAATGCAAACATCACGTAGAGTGAATTACCAGTACTGAGTGTCAGTTCTTTCCAGCTGTTTAGGTATGTGGCAATGAAATGACCCATGGACAAGAAAAATACACACGTTGGTTCTGCAATATGCACTAAATAATCTGAAGCAGGGGCAGCCATACAAGTGCTAACACTTGTGTGCTCACACAGGGATTCCACGGAAAGGGGGTTAAGAAGGCACAGGGGGATAGATGGATTTTTGGGAGGGGAGAATGAGATTTGAGGTTCTCCAGATACCAGGAAATAAGCTCTATCCCTCCCCCCCCCACCCCGGTACCAAATAAATTCATCTTTGTTTTACCAGCAAATGACTTGGAAAACACAACCACCAAGCAGAGTGGTTTTATATCTAGAAAGACAGAAAACCAACAAATATCTCACCTTACTTACCAGAATTTAAGGTATAGTAGTTTTCCCTTAGATTTTGGCGTTTTAATTTCTTTTACGTTTATTTTAAAGAAAATATAATGGCTGTTGAAGAGGTGCTTCTCTGTAGGTAATTTTGTCATGTTGCTAGGTGATAACAAAACTTCGATGGCAGATCTAATGTTTACTTTCCGCTGCCTAAATGACTCACTTTTCCAAAGTTTTGAATTATGAAGGCAGCTTGTTTTGGAAAGATCTGATTTTGCGAAATTGATGCCCAATAATGATAATGGCAGGATTTAAGCTTAGTTTAAAAGGGAATCATTGTGTATCAGAAGTCAGGAGCAAAATCAAATGAGAGTCACAAAACGCATTACCCATTAATAATCCTGACTTTGGAATTTACAGTGCTTTACAGCTTCCAGAGGGCTTCGCATTTGTTATCTTCTTTGATGCTCTCAAACCCCTGTTATTCTGTGAGTAGCAGGATTATTATCTCCACTTTACAAATGAATCAAGTCCAAAGCGTCTTAGTGGCTTTTCTATATTCTTGGAGTCCAGTGGCCTGTGGTTGAGTGTTTGGGGTTTGGGAAGGAGGCATGGACCCTCAGTGGTATCATGTCACACCTCTGAGCCACACCGATGATTTCAGGCCACTGTGGGCTTTGTTCTGTCACCTGGCCTGCTTTGTGTGCAGACTTTGGTCCAAAGCTCACCACGGACTAGAACGGGAACTCTGGGCACAGGCTTAGCCTAGACTGGGTGGTGCTGCTTGGAACCTTGCTGGAGATATACAGAGACCATGAGGCCAGGAGAGTCAGCCTGAGACAGAGCATAGTGAGGAGGCCAGAAAAGGAGGGATAAATCTGAAACAAATTAGGAGAAACTTTGCTTTAAATGTGAAGGACTTTGAATTTTTAAGTTCTACCTTCTGAATGGTATATAATTACTCTATTAATTCCTGCTGTAAAACACATACAAAACTGAGTCAGTCCTGGTCTTCAGACCATAGTGTTAGTGGTATACTTGCTTACACTAAGGGAAAAAAAAGCTTTGAGTGGAAAATGTCTGGTTATTTTTAAAGCTTTTTATTATAAAAAATTTCAAACATATATGAAAATAGACCTAATAATATTATTAAATTGTAATAATAGTTTTAAATGTACCCATAACCAAGCTTCAACAATTACTAAGACCCTGCCAATCTTGTTTCATTTAGACCTTCACCCGCTTTCCCACCTCCTATAAAGCAAATCCCTGACCACGTATCATTTTGTCTGCCTATATATTAGTGTATATCTCTACAACATATACCTTTTTATTGAGTATTAGATATAATATATTAAAAATTTCAAAGATAATTTGAAGCCTAAGATGAATTCCTCCACAGAGGACTTAGGTTTGCTTTTGGAAAAACATTGAAACAGGAAAAGTGCTTTCCTATGATTACAGGGTTGGGATTTAAACTGAGACCCTCTGACTGCAAGCTTAATCCTTTTTCTATCTTTTGAGATTGTTTAACATAAGGAAGAACACAAGCCAGCATTTTTTATTGGTCTATTATCTATCGTAGCCACTGTACAATGTGCTGTACACATTTTACCCACCACATGGCCTTTTTGAAATAAGGCAAATATGTAAGCAATTAAATAAAGTACATCCTCATCCTAACCATGTGGTGCAGGTAGTGTTAGCTGTATTCTATAAATGAGGAAATCGCAGAGAAGTTAGAAAACTTGCCTGTGGTTAAAGTGCCTGTACATGGTAAGGTTTGATCTTAAAGCCTACCATATCCATTATTCTTTCCAATATTATTTTCTAAATAAATAAAAACCTGTAAAAATACATTTCTTTTCCATCTGCAGTGCATTAAATAGTTTGATGTGTATCTACGCATTAGTAGCCTCAGAATCTAACCAGCATTTTAAAAAAACTCTTTCTATGGAAAAATGTATTTGTATTCTAATATCCACCAACTGTCTTAGCAATGGAATTTTGAGTACAAATCCCTGTGAATTGAAGTGCCATTAGAGAGGAGACTAGGGACCACAGCAGGGATCCCCGGCATTGCTATTTACTTAATGTGATGGACTCGACCCGGCCTTGTCGAGATTAACTTGCACTGTGCTAAGCTGGTGTTTAGTTGTACATAATATTTAATTTTTACAAAATCATTTTTCTGAGTTTTTTTTTTTGCTTAGAGAACTGTCCAATTTCCCTGAAATAAGATCTCCCCAAGAAAATACTTGAGGGGTTTATCGTGTTACAATACTTTGAGCCAAGGGCTATGTTTTGCCTGATAATTTCCAAAGCATGGTTTGTGAGTAACCATTCATTTGTGTCACATCTCAGAAAAGTTATGAAGGTGGCTCTGGAAATCAAAGTGCTTTGTGTTTGAATCTCAGCTATGCCACTTGCTAGTTGTGTGATTTGGGGTCAGTTATTCAACCTATTCTTCAGTTTCCTCTTCTGAAAAGGGGGGATGGCAATAAGAATACTCACCTCCGAGTTTTTGTGAAGATTAAATAAAACAATACATAACAATACATAGAAAGATTTAATGTGTGCATTACATGATTGCTTGGGAAGCTATATGGAGGTTCAAGGAAAATTCTATGTATAATAGAACTTATCCACTTCCTAATGTATACCCTTCTAGATATAGTGATGTCCAATCCTTCAGACCCTTTCTTTCTTGGTCCAGGAAAAATTGGCCATTCGTACCTACATCCACAAATCATTTCTGCAACAATACCCTTGACTGGATCTGCTTACATTTCTCACACGTATTCCCTGATAGAGGTTTTATTCTTTTAACAACTTCATTAAGGTATAATTTTCATATCACAAATTTTACACATTTTAAGTGTCTAATTCAATGGTTTTTAATAAATGTATTGAATTGTGAAACCATCATCATAATACATTTTTAGAAAATTTTTATCACCCTAAAATGATCACTTTTGCCTATTTACAATTACTGCTGCTCTTGCTGTGTTGTCCCAGACAAACACTGATGAGCATTCTGTCTCTATGGATTACCTATTCTGAACATTTAATATAAATGGAATCATACAATATGTGACCCTTTGTGTCTGACTTTTTTTCCCTTAATTTTATGTTTTCAAGTTTCATCCATGTTGGAACATGCACAGATTTTTCATTCTTTTTCATGCCTGAATAATATACTCCTGTATGAATATACCACAATTTGTTTATATGCTGAGAACCAGCTCAACAATAGGTTTGCCTGAGGGAAAGGTGACTCAGAACTTACAGAAATAAAGGACAGTGAGAAACAGGAGAGAGGAACCAAGGAAGGAGCCAGAGGGCTCACAGCTTTGGGAACTGAGAGCCTCAACCCTAGTTTCCGCATCATATTTACTAGAAACTCCAAAGCAGCTTTTCCTCATCAGCACGGCAATGTTTACAATAACTGGGGACAAGTGCAACAAATAGGGAACAGGTAAGTCAGTTTCCCACAACATTTATATATTTATTTGTTGAGGGACATTTGGGTTGTTTCCACTTTTTATCTGTTAGGAATACTGCTGTCATAATTAATCATGTACAGTCATTGAATAGGCATTTATTTTCATTTCTGTTGGGTGAACACCTAGGAACAGAATTGCTGGGCCATATGATAACTTTATGTTTAACTTCTGTAAGAAACTGCCAAACTGTTTTCTGAAGTTACTGTGTCATTTTACATTCTCTCCAGCAATGCATGAATGTTCCCCTGTCTACAGATCCTCACCAGTATTTGATATTGTCTTTTTTATTATAACCATTCTAGTAGGTGTGAAAATTTATATTTCCCTAATAACTAATGATGTTGAGCATCATTTCATGTGCTCATTTGCCATTTGTGCATCTTCTTTGGTGAAATGTGTATCTGGTCATTTATCCATTCTTTTTTCATTGGGTTATTTGTCATTTTTTAAATAGGTTGTAAGAGTTTTTCATATACTGGTTCTTTATCAAATGTGTGAAATACAAAGAGTTTCTTCCAGCCTGTAGTTTATCTTGTTATTTTCTTAAAGATATCTTCTGAAGGGCAAAAGTCAAACTTTAATTTATAAAGTCCATTTTATCATTACTTTCTTTTATGGAAATTGCCTTTGGCATCATATCTAAGAAATCTTTGCATAACCCAGTTTCTCAAAGATTGCTCCTGTGTTTCTTCCTAAACATTATATTGTTTTAGCTTTTATATTGAGATCTCTGGTCCATTTTTTAAAAATGATATAATTCATATACCATAAAATTTGCCATTTTAAAGTACAAAATTCAGTGGTTTTTAAGTATATTCACAAGATTTTAGAACATCGCCACTATCTAATTCCAGAATATTTTCATCGCTCCAAAAGAAACCACAAACCCATTAGCAGTCACTCCCAATTCCCCAACTCCTTAACCTCTGGCAACTACTCATCTACTTACTGTCTCTATAAATGTGCCTATTTCAGACATTTCATACAAATGGAATCATACAATATGTAGTAGTTCATGTCTGACTTTTTTTAGTTAGCATAATATATTCAAGGTTTATCCATATTGTAGCCTGTAGCAGTACTTCATTCCCTTTGATGGTAAATAAAAATCCATTGAAAGGATATACTGTATTTTGTTTATGCATTCATCAGTTGATGGATGTTTGAACTGTTTCTTCTTTTTGGTTTTTATGAATAATGAAGCTCTGAACATTCATTTACGAGTTTTGGTGTTAACATATATTTTCAATTCTCTTGTATATATACCTAACAGTGGGATTTCTGGATCATATGGTAATTCTATTTTTAACTTTTTGAGGAACTGCTAAACTGTTTTCCAAAGTAGCTGTATTGTCTTACATACCCAACAGCAATGTATACGCATTCAAATTTCTCCACAACCTCCCTCAGCACTTATTATTTGATTATAGCCATCCTCATGTGAAGTAGTATCTCATTGTGGTTTTGATCTGCATTTCCCTAATGACTAATGATGTTCAACATTTTTTATGGGTTTATTGGCAATTTGTCCATCTTGTTTGGAGAAATGTATATTCAAATACTTTGCCCATTTTAAAATTATTTTATTTCTCTTTTTTCTTGTTGTTGAGTTGTAAGAGCTCTTTATATATTCTTGATACTAGACCCTTATCGAATATATGATTTGAAAATATTTTCTCTCATTCTGTGAATTGTCTTATCACTTTCTTATATTGACCTTTCAAACACAAAGGTTTTAACTGTGATGAAGTCTAGTGTATCTAAATGTTTAGGTATAATATATAAGAAACCATTGCCTAATCCAAGGACATAAAAATTTATAGCTATGCTTTCTTCTAGAAGTTTCAAAATTTTAGCAATACCATTCAGGTCTTTGAACCATTTTGAGTTAAATTTTATGTATGGTATGAGGCAGAGATCCAATTTCATTCTTTCCATATTTTGTTGTCCCAGCACCATTTGTTGAAAACACTATTCTTTCTCCACTGAATTGTGTTGGCACCCTTGGCAAAAATCAATTGGTCATAAATATATGGGTTTATTTCTGGATCTAATCCATTTAGAATCTTTTTTTTTTTTTTTTTTTGCATGATGGGACATGAGTCTAAGTTCATCTTTTTGCACATGAATATCCAAATAGTCTAGTATCATTTATTGAAAGGCTATCCCTTTACCATTGAATTGCCTTGGAACCTTTGTCAAAAATCAATTGTTCATAAATATAAGGGTTTATTCTTGAACTCTCAATTCTTTTCCATTGACATGTCTACTCTTGTGAGTTGGTCATTTTTAAAAAAAATTTTGGCAGTTAGCATGCATGGAGAAGGGGCATGTTCTGCTTATATAAGTAACTGTCATATTTTTCTTCTAAATAAAAAGACTATCAGGCATAGTTTTTAAAAAATTTAAGTAAGGCACAAGTTAAACTAAAATAAGTAACTTAAAGCACAGGTTAAACTAAAAGATAGAAAGGAAGAGCCCTGGAAAGGATAAGAACTGAATTTGAATTTTGACAAGCAGAATATAAGATCCATGGAAATTCCTAGCTGATAGCTTTCCATTTTTGCTAAATGAAGTAAATTGATGAGAAACATGTTAAAAAATTACAGAGGCAAAGGCAAGCGTGAGGGTAGGGGACTGTATCAGTACTGATACTAGATTGTGTCACTGCCTACGTTCCTGAAGTTGGTTTTCCTGCCACAAAACACATCATTATCATTCCCTAGGCATGGGCTAAACTGAGGAGCAGGGAAAACGAAGGAATTGCTGACAAAATTCTCCACGTAGTTAATGGTAGCCAGTATCCCGGGTAGGAGTATTCAGGGAACATTACTATTCTTGATGCAATGCACGCGTTGTACTCGGGAAGGAATGCAGAGAAAAACCAGGAGAGCCCAAGTAGGATTTGCATATACTGGCTTAGGTGACCGGCAGTAGAGGTCTCTATACCTGCATCAGGCATTAGGCTACACCTGAGGTCAGCCTTAAAGAATTCTGCCTAAGGGACATGGGAGGCTTATAAAAAACCAGACTGAAGGAAATGCAGCAGGAATAATGTCCATCTACTCAGAGATCTGTTCTGATGTAGGAAACATTGGCACAAACAGCTATAGCTCAGATGGAGAACGAGAGACTCATTCATTCCGGTCCTGCCTACCTTTCTTGTCACTTTCTTTGATAATGTGATACAATGGATAAACAAAATAGAAAAAGTCATGGAGAATTGAAATGGAATGTGTTAGTTTAGTAACAAAATGCAATGAGTAAGCAAGAGTCTGTTCCATAAGAATACTGAAGGACCAGATAATGGCCTTTGCTCAGGTACAGAGCAGAAAAGGTCTCAGTAGCCATGTAACTGCTTAATAACCTTGGACTTTAAAACAATGACACTACCAGAGGCAGAAGAGTAGAATGCTTCAGAAATGTACACCAGGACCAGACACCCTGGGTGTGAATCCCAGAGCTAACATCGACCAACTCAGGGAAAATACCTAATATGGTAACTACTTCATTGAATTCTAGTAAAGATTAAATGGGTCATTATGGCATTTAGGAATACCTAGAACTTAAGTGCTTTGTAAGTGCTTGCTATTATAACACCTCAATTTCGTTTATCAAACTTTCTTTTCAATTCCAACTTAATAAAAGTAAAAATATCAGCACCTCTCACTTTCATAGTAAAGCCAGTATGTAAAGTAATGACAATATTATTTGACGGTAAGTAGTAAAAAATCAAATTTTATGTTGAATGGACTATTAAAAGTGCTAAATTCATAGTGTTCTTGATCTGTAGTAAAATCAGCACTTCTGAAAAGAGGAGTAAAATGAAAGGGAAAACTCTTCTAAAGATTAGTCTATAACTATGGAGTTAATAAACACGTATTATTCTTCACAGCTCTTTGTTTTAGTCCTAACTTTATATATAGCTTAGTTTTCCTATTCTGCATAATGATTTTCTCTCTTTTTGTCCGTTAGAAATCTATAGGCTTCTGTACTTAAAAATGCTTCCTGAAGGTAATTTTAGCCTTCTTTCTTTTCTCCTTCATCCCTCACCAGCCCTCCATTTTTTCCATAAAATCAATTTCAATTCACCACTCTTCTCAACCTGGCTGCTGTAGTTTCTCTAGTCATCCTGTCAGAGCTTTATGGTTTGCTCGTACCTATGGTATGTAATGCTACACTGCTCATTGTGGTTGCCAAGCAATGGCATGTCATTAATCCCCAAGGGAATTCCTAAGTTCCCAAACACACTCATTCAAGAAGGTCATCCTCAAGACATCTGTCTTCCTTTCTGCCTTGCCACTGATAAGCAACAGCTGTTGGACCATACTTAGCTTGCATCATACCTTGTCTACCGCAATCTTTCCACCCCATGAAATCCCATGCTTCCTACAGGGTAATGTCATTGTTTTGAGATGCCAACCTGGCAGGTGTCTGTCCACAGATGGGACAATTCCACCTAAGGAGTGCTGGGTAGAGTTCCTGGGAATGCCATCACCAAGACAGACTATGCACCACCAGTACACAACCACTGAACTCTTTGTAATCCTGAGTACCCATAAGAATTCATAGCTGTCCTTCCAACAGCCTCCATTGTCTGGACCCAAGGAAATAAATCTCAGAAGAATTGCTTGACATGCAGGGTCCACCACAAGCTCCATTCTTATCAATCACTGTCTCAGGCGAACATATTTATTAATTTATTAGTCCCCTTTCCACACTTTGCCTCATGTCTACTTTGCTTATAGTTTGCTCGCCTGTGTAGTAGCCCTTCCCCAATTGCTTCCCACTTACCTCAGTCTAGTCATTCTTCAAAATCAAGCTCAAGTTTCACCACCTTCCATGGAATCTGCCCCCAACTGACCCAGCCCTAGTAGATTTATCCCCTTCCTAAGGTCCTCTATTTATTTTAAAAAAGGATTTGTTTATTTATTTCTCTCCCCTACCCCCCCACCCCAGTTGTCTGTTCTCTGTGTCTGTTTGCTGCATCTTCTTTGTCCGCTTCTGTTGTTGCGAGTAGCACTGTAATCTGTGTTTCTTTTTGTTGAGTCATCTTGTTGTGTCAGCTCTCCGTGTGTGTGGCACCTTTCCTGGGCAGGCTGCACTTTCTTTCGCACTGGGCGGCTCTCCTTATGGGGTGCACTCCTTGCGCGTGGGGCTCCCCTATGCGGGGGACACCCCTCCCTGCGTGGCAGGGCACTCGTTGCGCGCATCAGCACTGCGCATGGGCCAGCTGCACACGGGTCGAGGAGGCCCAAGGTTTGAACCGCGGACCTCCCATGTGGTAGACGGACGCCCTAACCACTGGGCCAAGTCCGCTGCCTCCTAAGGTCCTTTAGAACTTTCTTTTCCCACCACTGACCTGACCATTATCACATTTCTTCTATAGAATTTCAATATTTTAGAGTTGGAAGGAGCCTTATCTCTTTGCTCTTTCATTCAAATGATTAATGGAGACTAAGAGAATCTGAATGACTTGTATAAGGGTCAAACCTCCCTTTCTCTGGAGCCAAGAGGATCTGAAGCTCTGTTCTCCAGGGCTGGAGTCTTGGCACTGAAGAATATGGCACTAGTCTGTGGCTTCAAAGTGCAGAGAAAAGGGAGTCAAAGTCTAAGACCTGGATGAATGAAGGCTCAAAAAAACCAAGGGAAAAGTCAAAGACCAACAATCAGACTCTAAAGAAAATATCACATTTGGGTGGCAAGTTCAAGGAACACTCACTGTGCCAATATCCAGGTTTATCAGAAACCTTTTTAGAATAACTTAAAAACGAATGCTTTGGAAAGAAGTTATTAAGAAATGTATACCACTAAGGCAAACGACATAGCTGATATTAAATATTTATAAATATATATATACGCACATACACATGCACATGCCCACATAAACACATACACGGATATTCATCCTGTACGTCATTGTGAGGTTCTTGAGGGACAAATCTTAGTATCTGGAGCACCTAGTTGTAGGTGTTTATGGTAGGCACACAATAAAATGATGGTGAGTGTCAGGTGTTTCTTAGGAAAATTTCCTAAATAGATATGCAAGTTTTAAAGTAACAAGATGTATAGAAGAGGACTTTAATGAATTGCTTTTGGGACCTCCTTTTCAACTCTGAGGGATCTAACTGTTGCCACATTCCCACCCTACGGTTGCTATTTAAATGCCACACTCAAGCACAAGTACAGGCAAAACCCTCTTATTCCATGGTGATATCCCAAGTCTTGCTGATTTTCCAGAGGGCCGTCAGCCTGGGGGCATTGGAACAGCCCTGCGTGGTGTCTGTGGCCTTTGGAAGCTCACCTAGTGGTCTTCTGAGAGAACTGACACTGTCTGCCTTCTGGGAGAAGCTCACATTCGATTTAACCTGACTAGTACAGACAAGCTATCTGTAGTTTTTAAAATTTAAAGGCCATTTGCCATTATCCTACCAGAAGTTTTCAGAGAGAACAATGGCTGCAGCTTTCAGGTCAGGCCTGTCTGAAGTCATTGTTATCACCTCACTCCAAGAACCCTCATCCTTTCCTCGACCTCCCCACAGTTGACACCTGCTGGTGCTTCTGAGCATTCGCTCTAGACCCAGGTAGGGTCCATCCAGGTAGCATTCTCAACTTTGACTCATTTATTCTCCAGCTAGACTTAGTCTCCTCCCAGGCTAAATATCCACTGGAAAAAAAAATGACAAAGCTGTCTACTACTCAGCAAGAGATTGCAAGGAACTGAAGCCAGATGAACGTTGGGACCAAGGGAAAAGTGGAATTTTAGCATTCACACCTCTTGTAGAAAATATGTGTAAGGAGAAATTCCTGTTCTGAAACACCAAAGGGTGGAAATGGATAGTTAGGGAAATTTGATAGGCATGAGAAAGCACTTGCATGGCCCCTCTGACCTCTGATGTTCTGGTCTCCCTCCGACCCCAGGAAGTGGGGTGACTGCAGCCAATGGTGCTTATCCGTGGTGACTGGGGTAGAGGGAGCATGGCTAATGGAGGTCCTTTGTGAAACCTCTCAAGCCTCATTTTAGTCATTAATTTAATCCTTCTTCCCCACCAAACCTTTTACCAGAGCTGCTAACCAGCCTGGCTGGTTGTGGTGCCAACTGAGCCGGCAATGGCTGTGAAGGCACTAGAGGTTCCACCCAAGGCCCAAGAAACACAACATATTAATGAAAAGAAAGATCGAAAGATTTCAGAGAGTAAAGCGATTCCCAGCTTTCTGGGGAATTTTAGATAACTGAAAGAAGAGGGAACTGCCAGCCAGAAGTGTATCAGCTCATGTCAGGTTTTAAGCACATGTACTAATTCCGGCCTTTATGCATTCTGGTGAGCACCCAACTGCTTATGAGCAGAAGCACTCTTTCCCTACTCTTTGAATATAATTGGTGCCAATGAAGAGGAGTGGAAGTATTCATGTACTCAAGTTAAAGTCAGGGAGAAAAGCTGCACACAATAAGCAAGGTCTGAGCTAAGACCTCTGGGGAAATGGCACCCTACAGTGTATCTTTGGATTTGGTGTTTGCCAGGTGTTGTGCAGATACCTCTAGAGCGTGAGCCAGCTGTTGGCATCAATATATGAAACTGCTCAAAAACAAATCAAGAAGTCCTTTGCACATGCGTTAGATTTACAGCGTCCTTAGTGATGATCATAGAGCCATATTCTCAGATACTATCAGCCCTACATACCTTCTGCTAACCTCCTTCATTGTAGGTACTTTTCACAAGCAAAGATGAGTTTACTGTTTGAAGGGGGTGGAAACGTGCTTGCATGCCTCACAGCTCCTTCTTCCCAAGTTTGTAGAAAAGCTGACTTTGCAGGGGACCAAATGATGTCATAGTAGTCATGCCATCATTTTTCCACTGCTGAAAAACACCTCCTCAACCTGCAAAAATAAAATCGCTGCCGCTCTCCATATATTTTTCTATTATGTCTTGGAAAGAGTCCACTATCCAAACTGCGACTGGCTATCACCTTATCTGGTAGTTGAAAAATGATGCAGTGATTCAGTGGGTATCATTCTTCCTCACATAAGAGACTGAGGTTTAAGGAGAAAGAAGATTGATGGGAAAACATCAAAGAAATGCACTTCTTACCTGTGTTTCCCAAAGAATAATGACACTTTTAAGTAAAATGCTGCAAATAATGATATTTAAATTTCCTTTCAGTGTTGATCACAATTTTTAAATTTCCAGAAAGAGTTCTCCAAAATATAAAATGGTTCCAACATGTTTACATCATCAATCTTTTCCATCTTACGTAACTATACGAGCACAGGAATTCATATCTTTTTCTTGTTTTATTTGCTGCCCAGCATGCCATGCCAGACATGAATTGATAATCATTTTAATAGCATTGGCAATGATCCTGAGTTGCATTTTGTTGATGCTAAATATTCTTTATGGTTATGATGAATGTATCTATAGTAGCATTGCTTCTCCTGTCCTTTTAAATCAAGTTCCGTTTATTATAGTATAATAAAAGAGAGGGAGATTAAAAGGCAGGCTTTCTTAGCATCCATGTTCTTTCCTAGATAAATTAGCAGGAGGTGAGCTAAGTCCAAGGACAGCTAATATCATAATTAGGTGCAGGTTGACTATGTCACTTTGGGAAAATTGGCTATATGTGGCAAACTTAGATTTGGCAAGCTTAAGAAAAATATTGGGTCAGAATCTCCAAGTACTAACAAATAGAAACCTTCCATTGTTCACTATGCAAAAAAGGGTGGGTAAAAGAACTTTGAAATTCCAAACCACCAGTATTCTCCATATGAAAACTGGGTTAACCAGAATCGACTATGAATATTTAGACAGCCTGTGGTCACTGGTTAAAAGCTCATAACCAAACTGCCAGGATTTTACCAAGGTCACAACAAATTTTCAAGGTTGGTTTCTTCTGAAAATATATAAAAACATTTTACTTAGACATTTTAGCTCATTGGTTCAATCAAGAACAAGTAAAAATTTCTGCTTCCACAGCAAAACAAATCCAGATTTAAACCAGTTTATAGGCCTTTTCATGGGATAATCTGGGGAGAAATGATTCAGTGTTTCTTTGTTTTTTTGTGTGTTTGTTATTTATTTCTTTACTGGAATGTCCTAAATGACTCTATCTGTCCTTGAATGCAGTTCTTTGTTATAGTGTACCTGTTACCATCCTCCTGGCAGGGCAAAGCTCTTAGGAAATCATCCACTTTCTCCTTTACAACCTCAGGTATAAAAGTGAGACAATTCAATTGAAGGTGCATTAAAAAATAAGAAAGAATAATTTCATTTCCAGAGGAAAATAACAGAAAACAAATCAATCATGTCTTCAGATGCAGCCGATTGCTTTGCTATTTGGGGTTGGTGCTAACAAAAGTGTGATCAAATGGCTGTGTAATATCACAGGAAAAGCAAGGGTTTTATTAAATTTCATGCTTCCTCTAGCCTGTGAAAAGAGTTAGAAAAGATCCAAATCTGTTAAATGAAGTTATGAAGCAATCCTCTGAGAGTCTGATAAATGTTTGAAAATGTGTGGGCAAATGAAGCTTGGGATTGAGCCACTGGGTACCTCGTTCCCTGTCCTGGAACAAAGTCTTTGTGCAAAGTATATAGCTATCTCCCTTCCTATTCTGCTTAGAAAATAAGGCATATCGGAGGCCTGCAAAAGTGCTCTTGATTTCCATTATTCTTGGATGAAATCAGAGCTCCCATCTCATCGGCAGAATCTCCCACCACAATACCTGATCAACAGAGGCCATATGCCAGATATCTTTTCAAGGGTGCAGATGAACGCCTCACTAATTGATTTCTTAGTGAAAGGGACCAGAGTCATTTCCACATGTCAGAGTATATTGGTCAGTTTTTAATTAAAAAAATAAGGGATTTGTTTTAGAATTTCAACCTTATGCAATTGTGAGAGCTAATTTAACAAGTTAGGTATGACTATTACTTCTGCATCTGGTGCTAGACCTGAAGCTGGTAAGGTTGAAAATTGGAAAGGAAAGATGAACACTGAAGTGGAGAAAGTAAGACCAAATTGGAACCTACAAGGATGAGCTGGAACCCACAATGGTTTCTGTGGTCACTACAATAAGGGCCCCCCAAAGATATCCACATACCAGTCCCTAGGCCCTGTGCATATGTTATAGTATATGGCGAAGGGAATTAAGGGTGCTAATCAGCTAATCTTAAAATAGGGATCTGCAATGGAAGGAAGGCAGGAGAGAGACTTGACCCTTTGAAAATAGAAGAAGGAGATCATAAACCAGGGAATATAGGTAGCTTCTAGAAGATGGGAAAAGCCCTCACTGGTAGCCAGCTAGGAAATGGTATGTCAGTATTACAACAGCAAAGAACTGAATTATGCCAACAACCTGAATGAGCAAGGAAATGGATTCTCTGCAAAAGCCTGCAGAAAGGAATACAACCCTGTCAACACCTTGATTTTAGCTAAGTAATACCTGTGTCAGAATTATGACCTGCAGAACTGTAAGATAATACATTTGAGTTATTTTAAGCCACTTGCTTAATGCTAATTTGTTATAACACCAGTAGGAAAGTATCCATCTTTCACTCCTTCCAAGCTTCTAACATTGATATGAGTGTAGCCTGTGGGAAAAGGTGGCATTCTTTGTCATGGGACCTGGCCCATAAATTTGAAAACCTGAAAGAGAAGATGCAATGAGAGCTGGAGGAGCTGTGTATCAGTCTGCTGTTGCTCATGCCAGCAAAATGAACCAGATCAGCAACAATCTGAGGGATCTACAATAGTACCTGGTGATCTATACCAATATCATGCCATATCAATAAATTTGGCCCAATTCCATGTTATATTCTGTTCTCCCGGGCATAACAGCATTAGAATTTATTTGCACATATATTCCCCAGGTTTCTGCCAATATAAACTGTCCAATTCTTTTGAGATATAAGTTATTTCTTCCTGGGTCAAAATTAGTAATGTCTTCCCTGGATTCTCTCTCTAGACATAAGTCTATGGGCAATAGGGAAAAGTGGATGAATCTTGAGGAGACCATGAATTCCCTTGCCTAAGGAATATCCCAAGTGAGGTCATTACAGGGTTTTCAAACAAAGGGAATGATATTATCCTCAGACATTGGAAGCAAGCTAATTCCACTGATGAAAGGTTCAGAATGAATCAAGGGTCCCAAATTCTCAGCTTCATCTATGTCTTACCAAATAGCCTTATTCCATGTGTCAGGGTCTTACCCCATACTATCAATGCCTTAACTTTTGCATCTGTTATTTGGCAAAGTTGTGAATTCAACTGACATTGTAATTCTGCAACCCTGACAATGAAAAGTTGGGTTTAAGTTTTCAGCAATACAAGAGCTATAAGAAATAAGAGATCTTTTAGGGCTGTCAGAGAAACTGTTTTGTTGTTTGTTTAAATTTTGAACTTAAAAAAAATTCTCTGCACTCAAAAGGTTCAATTCTGTGCCACAGATCTTATAGCCATCATTACTACCACAATGGTCAAGTAAAGTAGGCACTTTTATCCCTAAGAATACTTCAGTAGTACTTAATCAAACTACAGTTTGATTAATTTAATTAACTGATGTCACTACATGCCATGAATGAATAGCATTCAATTTCATATTGGCAAGTGGCTTAGCATTTCGCTCAAGTCCAAACACAGCCAAACCTTTTCCCAGATCCCATTTTTGAGGATCTGTTGCCAGAGAACACTTCTGAGACTAATTACTCTATCAGCCAGGATCCAGTCAGGAGACAGAAACCACATCAATTATTTGAACAAAGAGAATTTCTCATAAAGAATTTGTACCTAGGTATAAGGATATTAAATGGGGTTATTGAACAGGTAAAAAGAAAATTCCAAAGTAATTAAAAGGCAAAAGGAGTACTACACTAAAGTAACATGGAAATAACATCTAAAAGAAGCAGCTGATATCCTCAGAGTTGAAGGATGAATCTGGTTCTGCAAATGTTGGAAAAACTACAAATTAGATTCACCTCTTCTATGGAAAGGAACTGTTCCTGATGTGAACATCACTGCTAGAGTGCTGCTCACAGAAATCAAAAGCATACAGGTGACACACAGGAAATAAACAGA
This sequence comes from Dasypus novemcinctus, assembly GCF_030445035.2. Taxonomy (NCBI): domain Eukaryota; kingdom Metazoa; phylum Chordata; class Mammalia; order Cingulata; family Dasypodidae; genus Dasypus; species Dasypus novemcinctus. The sequence continues at coordinate 49,699,185 of NC_080673.1, read as the reverse complement.
AATGGGCAAGTTCCCTCTTTATCTTCCAGTCTTGCCATCTTCCTCTAACTCCTTTTGTTGCCAGAGTCTAACAAAGAGCCAGCTGTCAAAGCAAAACTGGTTTATAAAATCCAGTTCCGGTCTCACAAAGCAAGAAGAGTATAGTAGAATGGGTTTAGAGCTGAAAATAAAATTACTTCAAAACTGGTACATTTGATAATACGTAAATTTGTAAATTTTCAATAAGCCATTTTAGCACCAATAAGCTAAAATGAATGTTTAATGAATAATTAAATTCTAGATATCTATTTCTTGAAAGAGTTGATGGCAAATATGTAAATTGCACAAAAGATTTTCGAGTTTGTGGGGTCTGTAGTGATATCATTGATAAAATGAAAATTGGAATGAATATACTGAAGACCTCAGTATCTACTTTAAAGTTATCAATTTTTTAAGGAAACTGTGCCCAAATATATTGATTTAACAGGTACAGATGCAGCACTCTAAAGCAAGACTTTTCATTTAAATCAAATAGCTTTTCTTCTAAACTAATTTCATTAATTTTGGATCTGAATGTTTACTGTGCACCCATGAAAAGCGAAGGGATAACTTTAATATGCTGGTTTTATTGGCAGAGAAAGATATTTGTAAACAGGTACAGGATGGTATTTTGTAAAAGTTTAATTAGGTGTTTCACATAGAAAATCAGTGAAGTCTATGATTTCTTTCATTAAATTCATGGAACAAAGTAAAGCTTTTGGAATATCAATCTGTTGATGAATCTATTGTACATTCATTTAAAAAGTTCAATGCTGAATATACAATTATTTGTTTTTGCTGTATTAATATGGGTACAAATTTAGCAGAGTATAGATAAAATAATAGCCTTACTAAATTAAGAAATTTATGGAGAAATATATCCTTAGAATTTGGCTGTGTTATATCAATGTTATAACTGCATCCAACAAACGGCTATAGTCTACTATTTGAATCAGAAATGGTAGGTGTCAAAATTTATAAATATTGGAGTAAAGTACCTATACTACGCCAATTTTATAATGAAAAATGCTGAATAAAAAAATATACTTTAGTAAGGCCATATTTGCTTTCTGTCCTTTCTGTGCATCTTCAATCAGAATTTAGAACTGTTTCTGCCTTTAAGGGAACTACTTGTAAATCAAAAAGTGCCCTACAATGGCATCAAACTTTTTCTTAAGCAACTCTGCATTTTATAAAATTTGTTGGAAATCTTTTATCAAAATATTCAATGATTTGGGAGCCAGAAAACCTCAATTTTCATGGTAATTAAAAACAAAGACAAATTTATCCCTACAAAAGCAATGGAGAAGCTGAACAAATTAAATGATGAACACTCAAAGTGCATACGAAATTTAATTTTAAAATTCTGTAAAAGCCTTTGAAATGTAGAAACAAAATCTTTTCATCAAACTCCCTTTTGTAGTTGAATAGTATTATAATATGTACTGGAATGGAAGGAAATAGAAAAGAACTATGATTTTGCAGCATCTATTTGGCATAACATTAAAAAGACTTATGAATAGAGAATTTATTTTATGAATTTTGCCTTATAAATAATTGTAAAAAAAAAAAGAAATTCTAAATTGAGGCAAAAATATTGCACATCTGAAAATATTTGAGCTGACACATTTGCACATTACATAAAAATTAGAATTGAGAATATCCTCCATTTAGTAGAATTTCCTCTTAGCTTGCTAACTACTCCAGTACCTATAAATACAGTATTTTCTCAATTTAAAAGGTTATGGTCTACAGAGAAGAGTAAATTTCTATTATTTCAAATGTAATCGGTATAAAATGTAACTTTGAAGAAGACTGCAGGCAATTATGAAAAATTAAAAGGAATAATACTATACCGAACTAGTAATATGTTCTACAGAAAAATACTAGCAAATCAGTACTAAAGAAAGATATGGCTTATGTTATTTTTTAATGTTCATATAATCAATAAAAATAATTTTTATTTTTTGGTTTTATCTATATGGATATATGCCATTTTTTGGAAACGATTTTTGCAAAAATTATTTTAAAAGTCAACTGATATATATTTGAAAAGTTAACCAATATAATAAATTAGTAGACTGATTAATGAATAAATATTTCAAATCATATCACTGTAATTAATTTTAATGTCCCTCTTCATTCTCAAAAGTGTTTGGCCTGAACAATAAATTTTCTGATCACCACATTTAGGAATATTATTAGCATGGAGTAAGGGCATCTGACGCATTGCCATTGGATTCCAGATGCTCATTTCCTGCGTGCCTTTGCTTGTCAACAACAGTATTAAAATACATAGGCCATTCTTCATCCTCTGTCCTGTCTGTGGAAGATATCTACCTTCTCACCTTCTTTTGGTTATTCCGTGTCCTGTTGAGGGTATAGTCCCTCCTTCCCACCTTGCTACAGGGTGTGGAGTTCTGTGGGGCAGCCTTCAGGCGTTTTGCCAGGATTGTTCATGTCGCCATTGCTAATCAACCTGTCAGATGTTGGCTTCTCTATGAGTCTTCAGTCCTCCTTGAGAAGCTAGCCAAATGGCCTTTTCTGATCTGGGTTACCAGACACACACCCCCTCCCCCAATAACTTGAGGTCTTTATTGTTCCACCTAACTCCTGATAATTGCCTGAGGGGATGGGCTCTGGGCTGCTTTTCAGAGACACACCACCATTTAAAGTCTAGTCACATCCGCTCTTATTTTCCCTTCCCAAAAAGTTGACTTTATCTCTTCTTGGTAAAGAACTAATTCTTAAATCATACCATGTTTTTATGTGGACATACTTTAAATTTTTGGTTCTCATATTTTTAAAAGTGTTTTTGGAATCTTCTACCAAATAGTTTCACTCTTATAATCAAATGCTGTTGTTGCTACCACAAGTTTAAAAACAACAATGAAAATTCAAATAACTTCTTTCTTTGCTGAATCTACCTTTGTCCTAGATAATGAAAGCTAATGGTTGCATAGGTGGAGAGCAGCACGACAAATAAATGCCCATAGACAGTTATTACCTCACACGGGAGGTCTGTGGTTCAAACCCCGGGCCTCCTTGACCCGTGTGGAGCTGGCCCATGCGCAGTGCTGATGCGCGCAAGGAGTGCCCTGCCACGCAGGTGTGTCCCCCGCATAGGGAAGCCCTGTGGGAAGAGCCGCCCAGCGTGAAGGAAGGTGCAGCCTGCCCAGGAGTGGCACCGCACACACGGAGAGCTGATGCAACAAGAAGACGCAACAAAAAGAAACACAGATTCCCAATGCCGCTGACAAGGATAGAAGAGGTCACAGAAGAACACACAGCGAACGGACACAGAGAGCAGACAACTGGGCCGGGGGGGGGAGGGGGGGGTGGGGCGGAATAAATAAAAAATTAAAAAAGTCCTGCCAAAAATGTTGGCATGTTAAGACTTAAAATATCCTTTTGATTATTCATCAAGGCTATCCCTTTTGTTTTTCAAAGACATCCTGTGTAAAGTGAGGCCCAGGGAGATTAAAAGATTTTCTTTCCAGACTACATGAGGTAGAACCACACAGCAATGAACATCACCTCCATCAAGGACAGCCTGCTCTCCACTGCTTTACACTGTGCATTTCTCCATATAGTTCAGTTTCTCTAAACTTCTGTTAACACTGGAAGAATTTGACACAGGACTTCAGGTGTGGTCTGGATCTGGGAGAATGTGGTAGTCTTCTGACATCTGGGCATTACACTTCACTTAGTGCAGCCTACACTCACATGGTGGTGTTTGCCAGAACCACATACCTTTATGTGGACGAGGCTGTTGCATGGGGTCTCCCTTTCGGAATCATGTGACTGATTTGTGAAATTGCATCCAAACACCAAGACATCAGAGTGTCAGGGAATAAAGTTGCTTTAATAATTCATATCACTAACAGCATGGGAAATGATTTATGCTGTAAAAATGAAACCCATTCCAATTAGCATATTATCTAAATCATAATTGCATATTATGTTTTTCACACAGAGTTGAACCAAATTTCTTTCCAAAAGTTTTCAGTTTTAAGTGGAACTTTTTAGATAAAGGTCCTTCCTGAGCCATACCCCTTGCAGCTCTGTGATCCCAGTATTTAAACCTGTGCTATGCGATACCTCCATATCTGAGTACAATTATGTGAACCATGTCAAAACCCTACATGGTTCGAAAACCTGTCTTGTGATAAGGCCAGTGCTACTACTGTAGAGCAAGGGATAGAGGGTTTGTGGGGGCGCGAATTTGTTCCTACATGACACTTAATTTTTCCATTTGATTTGTAATCTAAAGCAGATGTACAAAAGGGAATATGATTATGTGTTATCAAATCAGTTTCTCCCTATTTTTGGCCCATAGTGGTAATAAAAAGTAATAATCTTCTGATTTAAGAAATGTAGAACCCAGAAAACAGCTAAATATTTACAGTTTTGTTATCTAATAGGAAAGTTGTCTTATTTATTCCAGATTTGTCATGTAGCTTTGTCTACTCTCAGTATTTTTAATTGAAACCCTTAAAGAGTTTGAAGTGTACTTAATTAAATCTCTTTTATTAGTCCAAAGAAAATTCTTCTATTTTAACAAAACTTTTAACCTATACAGAAAAAAATAAATCTGTTAAGCTCATTATTACAATTTTAGGATCTGAATATAGCTATTTAAAAAACACATGGATATACAAATGAGAAATAATAGAAAATCGAATGCAAATGTAAAGTAATTTATATAATTATTTCCTGCAAAGCTTCATCTCTTGAAATATGGTATTTATAAGGGTGGCTTGCTTTAAAAAACAACAATACACACTGTATATAAACCAGAAAGCATGCATAGCTGCTCTGTTTAGAAAATAGCAAAGTACCATGTAAAAACCTCTCTTTAGTCAGCCCACCCACCAACAAGGAGGAAGAAGTTAAAATGAAACAAAAGAGGGTAGGATACATGGAGCTGTTAGCATTGTGTCAAACCTATACTCAGCATATATTTTAAATTTGGGATTTTATTTTCTAAACACGGCTCACCAAATAGGATCTTTGAGTAATTACTCAATTAATTTATTTAGTAGACACCTAATTTGAAAATTCATTCCAATATAATTCTCCTTGTTTGGTTTTGGTTTTTAAAGTAGTTGTGTTTTTCCCTGACATAATGAGGAAAACTAGATAGAGAAACAGTAACACTAACCACCCTTTACTTTACTGCATTTTCTAATTTTTACATTTGGTTTTCATTTGACCCTAACAGCAACCTTCTGTGAAAGAGCAGTCATGTGAGGAAACTTGGGCCCCCAAAATTTAAATGATGAGAACAAGTCTACATAGCTTATCAGTGACAGAGCCTGGATAATTATCTAGATTTTCGGATTCTTAGGTCCCTGGTTTTTTTAAAGATGATATCTGTTATGTAGTAAGTTTTTGTTATTGCTGCCTTGAAATTGTATGTATTAAATAAAATGACAGTAAAAAGCTTACCCATTGTCTTGGAGAAATTGAGTTGCAATAACCCCTAAACTCTTTGAAGTCTACAGTTTCACATTTCCATCTCCCTGCCATATAACACGTGGGTATCCTCAAACTGAAAGCATGTACATTAATTGTCTTCCTCATGGAAACCTGTTACCCCCCTACTCCTGGGTGGGGCTGGAAGTTTGCCCTTACCCAGCAGAACCTCAAGCACAGGGCATGGTGCAGCCCATGGTGGAAGAGCCACGTGCAGCAAAATTTATTGCCCCAGTCAGTACAGCTCTGCTAATCTCCCTGACCAGCCTTAGCAGGGATCCAATTTCCCATCTGTTCTGCCTTACCCATGTGATGTCTGACTTGTTATAGTTTGAATTGTGTCCTCCCAAAGAAATGTTATAGTCCAAAGCCCCATGTGTAACCTTATTTGGAAATAGGGTTGTTACACATAGAATTAGGCAAGGTAAAATGAGGTCATGCTCAGTGGTTGAAAGAGTAAGTCTAAGATCATGTCTATTACTAGAAGGAAAGCTAAAAATTGTAACATGGAGCTGTACAACATAGAGAAACCTCACGTAAAATACAAATATGGGTGATATTGCATATATAAGACTGTTTTGTACAAAATATAGATACAAATAAACTAGAGAGATAGAAACAGAATAGGAGCTATGTACGGCAGGGGAAGCATAGAGAGACTGAGAGGTGATGAAGTTTTTTTAGTTTTTTGTTTCTTACTATTATTATTGGAATAATGAAAATGCTCTAAAAATGATGGAAATGATGAATGCTCAACTATGTGATTAAACCGAATACCATTGATTGTACGCTTTTGATGGATTGTACACTTTACTAATATGTATCTATAAAATTGATTTGTTAAAAAAAAGGACAAGGGATAATTTAAAAAAAGGCCATATTGGAGTAAGGTGGGCCCTTAATCTTTGGTGTCCTTAAAAGAAGGGGAGAAGAGACACAGACAGACAGAGAGGGATGGAGGCCCCGTGATGACTGAGGCAGAGACTCAGCTATGCCGCAAGCCAAGCAGCACCAAGGCTTGCCAGCCACCTCCAGAGAGGCATGGGATGGGTTCTTCCCTGGAGGCTTCTAGACACACTTCTGACACCTTGATTTCAGACTTCAGGCCTCCAGAACTATGCCACAATGAATTTCTGTTCTTTTAAGCCACAGTTTGTGGACTTCATTATAGCAGCCCTAGGAAATGAGGTGACCACTCCCTTGAGTTTAAATGTTAACCATCTGTGCTTCTGTTTCCAGAGAAACAGAACTGATAGGACATACTATATATATATGTATATAAATATTAAGAGATTTATTATAGGAATTGGCATATGCGACCATGGTGATTGCAAATCTGAATACTCTAAGACAGGTTGCAAGATGGAAACTCAAAGAAGGTGCCCTTGAATTCTCTAGGCAAAGGTGGTTGGCTGAAAGAGAGGTAGATATTCATCTTTCTGACTGATGAAATCATCAGTTCTTCCTTTAAGGCCTCCATTTGGTTGAATGAGGAGACTCCTTTCATTGCCAAAGCCAATCTCTTTTGTTAATTGTAGACATAATAAGCCATAGATGCAATCAACTGACCAGTGATCAAAATCCATCTACAAAATGCTCTCACAGAATGATAGGGCCAGTGCTTTCTTGACCAAACAACTGGCCATTGTAACCTAGCCAAGTGGACACATGAAATCAACCATCACAGCTTCTTTTTCCCTTGTAGACTCCTACACGTACTCTACTCTTGGTTGAACTTTTCCTGGTAGCAAAAGACTGTTGTTGTTTTTTCAACAACGAAGTTTGCTTTGGCCTAGATCCAAGACCATTCCCTTCAGAACACTACATGACTCGGGGTGTACCTTTGGTTTGGCCCCTGACAGCCGGCTATAACAAGATTCAGTTTCTTTCCTTTGCTGGCTACATCCAATGCTGTTCAGTTTGGTTTTTCCATCTCAGAGGGTCTACTGCAATCATTCCCTCTTGTCATCTCATATTTCAAACCTCCTTTTCCTTTGCCCAGACTCTAAGTACAACTGTCTTTCCACTTCATAGTTGGTAGAAAAGAATGGAGGCATGGGTGATTAGCAAAAATAACCTAATCTCATTTATAGTTAATTATGCACATATTCTGAGTTCAGAGGAAAATAAAAATCATGTCTGACCCTTTCTACTGGGTCTCTTTTTGGTCCTTATAGAGTCTATCTCTCATACAGAGATACCATCTAGTCTACCTCTGGTTTGGTATCTCTAACTAATTTTTTCCCCATCCTTGTCACTCTAAACTTCCACCTTCATCCCATTCATTTCCCACCGTTACTTTGTTGGGAAAGACCAGAAGCCAGACATCCACTTTGATCCTTGTGCCAAAGGTGACAAACTTTTCTGTCCTCAATTCTTAGGCTTTTCTGAATGAAGCTCCTATATAAACTCCCTTGCTAATGTTAATTACCATTTATTGCATTACATTTTAATGCATGATTATGCTAAAATAGTGTATATCTTCAGCCCAAATCTTCCTTTTGAACCACATGTTCATATATCCTAATGCCTCCTCAATATCTCCTCCTGAAAGTTATATCATTCAAGGTTGAACTAAGAAAACAGAACCTGTAGAAGCTATGTATTAAGAGATTTATGCACAGAATTGGCGTGAACAATTGTGGTGGCTAGCTAGGCAAGTCTGAAATCCTTAGTGCAGGCTAGCAGGAAGGGTGGACTGGAATTCTGAGTTTGGGCTAAAGCTGCTATCTACAGGCAGAATTTTTTCTTCAGGGAAGCCTCACTTCTGCTTGATATCATTCCAACTGATCAGATCAGGTCCATCCAGATTATCTAGGATAATCTCCCTTACTTAGAGTCTATTGATTGTGGACTTCAATCACATCTACAAAATCTCTCCACTGCAATACCTAGATGAGTATTTGATTGACTGTCTGGGGACTGTAGCCTAGCCAAGTTGACACATCAGAAACATCAGAAGACCATTACATGCATCTAATAGACATATTTCAAATGTAACATTTCTGAAACTGAATACCTGCTCTCTTTCTTCAACCCCCCACCTAAACTTCTGCTTGCAATAGAAGCACCATCCTTTCAGTTATTCAGAACAAAAACATGAAATTTCACTCTCTTCTTCTCATACTCATGTGGTAGGGAATAGTGGACAGCAAATATGTCCCCATCCTAATCCCCAGAACCTTCTATGGCAAAAGGGACATTGCAGGTATGATTCAACTAAGAATCTTAAAACAGGGAGGTTATCCTGGATTATCCAGATGGGTTCCATGTAATAGCAATGGTCCTTATAAAGGGGAGTCAGTCAGAGGAGAAGTGAGGTGATGATGGAGTGATGTACTTTGCAGGATGTGGCCCAGGAATACAGGTGGCTTGTAGAAGCTGAAAAAGCACAGAAATGCGTTATCCCTTCAGGAGAAAAAAAACTCTGTTGATACCTTGACTTTTGCCCAGTAACACTCATTTCCAGACTTCCGTACCCAGAAACATACTATGATAAGTCTGTGCTGTTTTAAGCCACTAGGTGTGTTATTTGTTACAGCAGCAATAGGGAAATAATGCACCCTGTTTCCAGTCTGAGGTGACATGTTGACATGTTGACCTGTTGACTCTATCTTCAATATTCCAGAGGGAAGCCACTTTTCACTACCTCCTTTGCTATCAAATGGTCCTAGCCTTGGTCCTAGCCCTGGGTGATTTCAATAGTCTTCCAACCAGTCTTTTTCTTCCACCCGTCCATGCTAGTCAGCCACTGCTATCGCCTTATGGGAACTTTGTGAGAATTAGAAAAAGGTGCCCCTTCCTCTAGGCAGACACGATCCCAGTACACGGAACACAGGCATAGCAGAATGCAAGCTGAATATCCTCTTGCAGAATACAGCCAGCACAACCATGCACAGCAGCTCTGTCTACAGACATTTCAGTGTGGTCTGAATAAGCCCTTCAAAATGAAAGTCAGGTCATGTTACTGCTCTGCTCAAAACTCTCCATTGTCTTCCATTTTCCTCTCTCCTCCATGGGGCTACAAGCCCTATGTCATCTGGCCTTGTTACCTCTCAGACTGCATCTCTTACTCTTCTCCCCAGTACTTGCTCTTTCAGCCACCCTGGCCTTCCTGCTGTTCCTCAAACACCCCAGGCACACTTTAACCTCAAGGTCTTTGCTTTGCTATTCCTTTAGGCTGCAGATATTTGTCTGTGAAATTCAAATGGCTGACTCTTTCACCTCCTTCAAGTCTTTGGCCAAATGTCCCTTTCTCAGCAAGGCCAACTCTGACTATCCTATTAAAATTTGGAACCCATACCCATATCCCTTTATTTTTCTCTACAGCACTTATTACCCTCTAACATTCTTTATATAATTTAACTAACTATTCTATTTATTATAGGCTCCAAGAGGGTATGGGTTTTTGCCTGGTTTGTTCACTCCTGTGTCTTCAAATAATACCTGATACCTAGTAGATAGGCAATAAATATTTGCATGCACAAATAACATACTTTTTTCGACCTCAGTTTTGGGCTCTCCCAGAAGCAGACCCTAAGCCAACGATCCAGACACAAGTAGTTTATTTGGAAGGTGATCCCAGAAATCACTGCTAGGGGAGTGGAGAAGTGAAAGAGAGAAGGAAGGCAGCCAAAGAAGGTAAGTTTTCCGCCAAGTTACCAGTGTGGTTAAGTGGAGTCTAATCCCACTGGGGAACACTGGGAACCAGTGAAGAAAACATGCCTCAGCATTATCCCACCCAGGGAGCTGGGGTTTTTATCTACTAGTTCCCGGGAGGGACATTCATTCTCTGACACTTCCCTCTTGCTTACACACAGAGCAGAGCACATGCCATCTTTCAAAGCCCTCAGTAGAAGAGTCACATTGGCCACAGTGGAAGTCAAGCCTATTGGTGTGGAAGCGATAAGACCCGAAGGGCCCTGAGAAGGGCATCGTATCATCTGCTATGCTTCCCCACCAGGTGTGTGGAAGAAGAAGAATGATCCTGGACACAGAAGTAAAGTTACTGATATGACAACTTTATAATCTTTTAATGATGCTGTCTATCATTCATGTTTTTTGTTTTTTATTTCTCCCCCCTCCCTCCATTTTTTCCTCTCTGGGTCCATTTGCTGTGTGTCCTTCTGTGTCTGCTTGTCATATCTTTGAGTAGCACCAGGAATTGATCACAGGACCTTCCAAAGTGGGAGAAAGGCGATCATTCTCTTGCGCCACCTCAGTTCCCTGACCTGCTGAGTCTCTTATTCTCTCTCCTCTGTGTCACTTTTTGTTGTGTCATCTTGCTGCACCAGCTCTCCACGTGGGCCAGCACTCCTGTGAGGGGTAGCACTCCGCATGGACCAGCACTCCATGTGGGCCAGCTCACCACACGGGCCAGGTTGCCTTCACCAGGAGGCCCTGGGCATCAAACCCTGGAGCTCCTATATGGTAGACAGGAGCCCAATTGCTTGAGCCACATCCACTTCCCTCATTCATGTTTTAAGATCCATCTTATCTGTCTTCGCCGGCTGAGGTGAGCAGATGGGGGTGTGGGGGAGGGAGGTAAGGGCACCTGGTGGCCATTCTGTGAGACTCAAGGGAAAGTTTTCTCCACAGGATGTGAAGGAATAGGCAAAGCCCGGAATCCAATAGAAGAGATGGAATGACATTACCTGGGAACTCCCCTGAATTGCTGTTCTGGTGGTTTACAGACAGCATCCTGATTGGTGGGTACCACTGTCATAGATACTATTAAATAGTTTCAAGAGGAACCTTTAGAAGGGACCTACTCACTAAGCCAGAGCAGTAATCACAAAGGGTCACCAAGACAATGGGGAAGGCCTGAGGCAGACATTGGGATCTGGAATGTAATAAGAGGTCTGAAGGAGGTGGGGAAATGAGAGCAGGAAGTCATGGAAAGGCTGAGTGAGTGGGTGGTCTGGGAAAATGTCTAAGTTAAGAACTGTTCTCTTTGGATACTTTAATATCTTCCTCCAAAGATGAATCAGATTGTTTAAGGACTTTGGAAAGGGTAGATAAGTCAGATACCTTATCTAGTTAAGACTGTCTTGTCGGGAAGTCTTTTTGACTCAATCCACCAGTGTCAAGTAAGTTCAGGATCTACAAAGAGAAAACTTCTGTAGAGACTCTAATGAGGCAGATTGCACCTACCTTGGGTCAAGAAAGGGTCCTGGTCCCTTCATTGTTAGGAGTTGACAGTGCTTCACGGATCACATTGTTCTTTTGTCTGACCACCAAGAAGTATCTGTGTGCCTGGAAAAGAGAGGGTCAGAATCCCCTCCTCCCCGCCAAATTCTTCCAGAATGTCTTTAGGCCTGAGGCTATGTTTCCTCTAAGCCTGCCCTCATTTTTCTTAGGTGCCTGAGGAGGGAAAGTATGTGCTAATTTGGATGACTGATAATGATGACAGTTAATGCTGTGGCAACTGAACATAGAAAAAATGAAGAGAAAAAGATGCAAGTTAGAGTAATGAAAACCAGATCTTTGGAGTCCCCAGTGAGACTTCTCCTAGAACGACTGGAGGAAGAGTTGAACTGATGCTTGAGGAAGCCCAAGGCAGAAATAATGAAGTCCAGGACAAAAGACTGTCATAAGTCATTCCTTATTACTCCAGATAAGTTGAAAGTTTCCAATGGTATAGAACTTCACTTTGAATTCTCATCAAAGTGGGAAAACCACTGTCTCAGGATTAGTGTTCCAAAGGTAGCCTGATCAGTGTAGCTGCACAACCATGACCATGTCTAAAGTTGAAAGATGACTTTAGCAGCTGTTCTCACAAAATGGTTTCAACACTATGAGGTTATAATACCAGAAATCTAGGGCTAAAACAACTGAATATATATTCTCTTTAGAATAAAAGGAAATGATTACAAGCCTGGTAATAAATGCGGTAGCTTACTAGAAAGGCAGGTTTAAAGAATACGGAAACGCATGTTAGAGGTTAAATTGAAAACAGGTGCTGGCCTGTTTCGTGGAGTCATAGAATGTTAGAACTGGAGGAGACCCAGAGGTAACCCATCCAGTTCCCACATTGGGAGTATCAGAAAACCCAGGTCAAAAGAAGTGAAGTGACTTTCTCAATGCCACACACAGTTAGTGAGTGATTTATCTCCTAATTCAAAATTTAGTCTTTTCAGACACGTTAATACCTCTGGCACAAAAGCTTTGCTTCTATAATCCATGCTGTGTAGCAGTGCTCCAAAATGTATTCATCAAATACAATGAATGTACCACACTAATGAAAGAAGTTGTTGATGTGGGAGGAGTGGGGGGTATGGGGAGTGGGGTATATGGGAACCTCCTGTATTTTTTAATGTAACAATTTGTGTGATCCATGTATCTTTTAAAAAAGATAATAAATTTAAAAAAGAAAAAAAAGCTTTGCTTCCTTTTATGAGAACTATTATAAACTTGAATTTTGAACAATCACATCTGCTTGGTTATCTGTCTTCTACCACATTCTCTAAAGCCTTATGTTTGAACTGTATTTTCATCCATGCGATCATATATTCCCATGAGCCTAGGTAGTTCACAACCTTGGTGCCCTCCTTGACCCTTTTGTTCATTTGACTCTTTCCTTCCCTCCCCATCATCAACATACCTTATAAGCCCTCAACATCTCACTCTCTTCCACTATACCAGCCATCTTTTACCTATACTTTTTGCTTTTCCCATCTTTCTTCCCTCCCTTCCCACGACTGAGAAAATTGTCGTGTCATTTTCTGAGGCAAAAATCTCTAATTTTTTTTCATATATAGAAGAGCAATTCTAAACTCCTCAACTATTTCCATCATCTAATCAGACTCTCCCTTATTCACTCAATAGCTGCCATGACTTACCAATATGAATCTCCAGCTCCAGCACCTCCCTCCTGTTTCAAAATACGCTCCACTTAAACTCTCCACACTACACACACTCATACTACACATGCCCTTCCCCCAACAGAAATGCTTTTCCACTCTTCTCTATCTAAACCAACTCTACTTAAAAAACGAAAAACACACATCTCTGATTATTCTAGCTCCTGGGTATTTTCCATTCTTCTGAGTCCAGAGCATGTTGTACTGTATTGCTTTCACTGTTTTTTAAGGGGTCTGTATGGATATGTCCTATAAAATACCATCCCACACCTCCAGAGTTTATAATCAACTTGAAATATTTCTTTTGCATTCTTTTTAACAGCTGCTGTATACAATGCTCAATAAAAACCTGCCAAAAATGAATGAATGAATGATTCAACATAGTGTCTGAAGAAGTTGCTCCAAAATTGAAATCCTTCAATATATTAATGTAGAATGAATATTCTAAATATAGTATTGCTTTCCGATTGTGGCATGAAAGGGCATCCTCTAACAGTGTACCTGCTTATACACACACAGACACTTCTCATACAGATCTTCTATTGTCATTTGTTTTAGAACTCTCTGCAGTCTCTGTGTGAAGCTTAAAGGAGGGTGAGATCATTGCCAAAGACCATACTCCTGAGCTGATGGCGATACATTCATTTATTCAGTCAACAAATATTATCTGAGTAACTAACTACTATGTGCCAGGCATTTTCTGGGAACAGTTGAGAATTATTCTTCCTTGCTACCTCTCTGCTTTCCAAGAGAGAGCCAATCTTCCCTGAACAATGGTTCCTATGGTGATCATTTTTCATTGTGCAATTTACAAGTTAGAAACGGACTCTCTACTCCCTGGATCAGGCTTGGCTTTCTCCTTTAGCCCCTGGCTCCTTGAAGAATTGGAGTCAAACTGATTCTTAGCAGTGCTCGCTTTTACTTCATTTCTAACAGGCTTTCCTAGTAGTATGCTGATATGATGGACTGATGCCCCTCTGTGTTTCCCACAAGAAATGTCGGACTAATTTTTTACCTGATTTTGGATAGACTTACCACCTTACTCAGATTCCCTGATTTGAGTCAACAAACTCCTTCGGCACATTTTGTGGGGTTCTTTTTTTAATCCTTTCATATTCTGTTCTTCTGGTTCCCTTCCTAATTTCACCAGGAAATTTTTACTCTTAAGACTTTAATCTAATGGGCATTTAACCAAGACCCTCTGCTTTAGAGTGTCATTCTATTTCCCTTCTAATAATAGTAACACTACAACAACAGTGTTTAATGGCCAGCATTCATTCAGCACCTACTCTGTGCTAGCACAGTGCTGATTTACAGATATTATTTCATTCAGTCCTCATAACCACCCCAGGAAGTAGACATTATCTCCATTTTGCAGATGAGGAATTTATGTTTAAATAGTCAACAGTGTCTGTTTACTATATCAGTTTTTTTTAATGCCCTGTAGTAGCATCTAACAACTCAAACCACCAAACATCCTAATTAGATGATCCTTTCACATTCACTCCTACTACCAAATGGTCTTTCCCCCACATGTATAATTTTCACATTAAACAGATATCATCTGTTCTTTTGGGAAATTCTCATTATTTCCTCCTTATAAATCTAATAGACTTAAGCGCACACATTTACATTGCAGGAAATCCACTGCTACTAAACTTCCACTCAAGAATGTTTAGAATATGCTTATGCTCTAAGAATGTTTGAAATTTAATGAGCAAAGTGGAATTTAAAAGTCATTTTTCTAACATTAAAATTTCATTAGAAGTCCAGCTTAAAGCCGTGCTATAGAAATTATTTATCTACATCGTTGTATCATGAGCATGCCAATTACCTATAAATTCTATAAAAATAAAGGAACTAGCAGGTTCAGCATACTCTAAACTAGGAAACATTCAAGGACATCACTCCCCACTCTTAAGTGGGTCAAGGCCACATGGAGGATTAAGGGACTTGAGATTGGGCCACTATCACAGTGGATGAAGCTATAAGTAGGAAGAAAAAGGAGATGTCAAATTTTAGAATTAAACTGGCAATCAGATTCTCATCTACCTTATTTTGGCCATTTTTTCTCTGTGCTCCGTTCCCTTCCCAATTGTGAAGCAAGTGTGGTAAAGTACGGCTTGTGGGTGACTCCCACACATAGCTGTCATTTTGAATGCCAAATAGGCACTAGAGCCAGAGTCTGTCCCTAACTTAGATTTTGGGTTAAAGGAGCTCAGACATGGTTCTTCCCAGAATGTAGGCGATGCCTTTGCCCTCCTTAGCATCATGAAAGAAGGAATGAACACCGAAAATGCAGAGTGCATTGGCCGGGAGTAGCCTCTTTGCATACATCATTCAGAAATTCAACATTGAGCAAAGTGACAGATCAAGGCTTTGACAATTGGGGCTCTAGCCCTCTCTTTCCATCTTAATTTAGGACAGACACTGCAGGCAGTAAAGAAATTACACTGTTAGAAATGACTGATGAATGCTGATAATTTGAAATAATTTTTCCCTGGGTATTGAAAGAAGGCGATGATGTTGCTATGATTTTTCTGATGCTGAGAGGTTGCACATTTGATTTACTATAATATTGTTCCTTTGGCAGCTTTCTTTTTAGATTATAGTTTAGAAATTAATTTAAACCACATACTCTCATTCATGAATGTTAAACTTTATTTTTAACTGGTGCAACTGTCCTCCTCAATTTCTTTTATTGGAGTCGCTTAACAAGGATATGTTCTTCTTTCTCCTGCCTTTTTCACACTTTCTCTGAAAGCTTAACCAACTCCATTCAGAACTAAAGAAAGGAACAATGTGGTTTTGTACTTCATAACAGCAACTGCTCTATTTATAAGGAACAGCTTTTTCACGGACTCTTAGGAGAAACATCCATCTCCAGCCCTCATCTCTTCTTGTGCTGGTTTCATAAGGTTCATCACTTCGTGTTTATTGCCCCACCACAAGGAAGTGAAGGAAAAGCTTCAGTTCCAGTTTAAAAAAAAAAAAAAAAGTGCCCTTATTTCTTGTGAAAGAAGTAAGAAGGGACTAAGTAGTGGTAAAATAATGTATTCAGGCACATTGCCCAGCCCTTTTCTCCATGCTTTTCATAAAAGGAACCACGTCAAGGAAAAAAAGAAAGTTCTGGTCCAAGATCCTCTGAGTTCTGGGTTACAAAGAGCCACAAAGGTGGTGATTTAAAGTTGGTTTTCCACCCTCACGGAGCATGGCCCACAGTTCCTGTTGCCATCGCGGTGTTAGTAATAAGTTAATTCATAGACTGAAAGGGCCAGCTTAAGTTTTTTAATTTTGCAACAGTTGAATGAGTTATTTAACTTCTTAGTTTATCATTCACAGCCAGTCCTGACACTGTCGTGGCCCTCACTGGGTGAGCATCACTGGAAACCGAGGCAATTAGTGAAATCTTTGTCCCCCAGTAGGGTCTTTCTTTCCATACAGACTCAGGTAAAAAGATGAATTGCATTGTAGTCAATCACTAAATTAAAATGTTCTGTTTCCTTATTTTTCTACTTAATAAGTCGCTACACAGTACAAAGCACTGAGGTCTATTCTCTGTACCTCTAAATCATGCAATGCACCAATTCTGATTTGTAGTTGTCTAACTACTTAGGCATTGTCATTGAATAACTATAATTTGGCAGAAAAAAAACCTTCAACACAAGGGTACAAGTTTTTGCTTTTGTTTTGTTTTTAGGAGGCACTGGGGATTGAACCCCAGGACCTTGAACATGGAAAGCAGGCACTCAACCACTTGAGCTATATCTGCTCCCCATCAAGAGGTTCTTGAGAGAATAGAAATAAAAGTTGGAGTGTAAATGTGTAAATGTTGGGGCTCATAGCCTTGAACAAAGAGCTTTAGAAGATACCTTTTGTGTAAAACTGAGTTTGCAATGTGTACTTATAGGAAGATAAAGTGATGCAACATAGAAAGTTTACACAAATTTTATAAGAACAAGGAAATGCTGATAAATACATATTTCACTTATTTGTTCATTTACTCATCCCTTCATATGGTCTATTTAAAAATATTTATGGAATTATTCATATGTAACTTCCAGTGTAGCATATTTTAAATTTTTCTGCAGTTTAGATAGCCTTTCATATAGCTTTTATAAGATATAGCATTATAGAACACAAATGTTATCAGCAATGCACTTTCCGTATAGGAACAATAGTGTCATAACTTAAGTATGAAATACCTCCATCACATCTAAGCTGAGCCAGAAGGGAAAGCATTATGGTGGTGCTTCAGAGCACTAACTGTGAGGTCAAATAGACCTAACTTCATGTCCTATTCTGTCACTTACTAATACTGAAGGGCCTTGGGCCAAGTTACCTGTTGAAGCCTAGGCATTTTTCATCTATAAAAGGGGCTACTATTAGCGTCTAGCTTTAGGTTGTTATAAGGATTAAACAAGAATAGTGTGATTAGCAGAATGATTAGCACATAGAAAGCACTCGGTCACTCACTTTATTAGTAATAATTTGCTTCTTCAATTCTCCAAAGGGTGGCTGAAAATAATAAAGTAAAAAATTCCTAAGAGAAAATAGATAGGAAAGCAGAAAATCTCTTCTGAGGTACCCGCACAGCATATTGAAAAATCGTGGCTTCGTTGTGTGGTTCCAAGCAAGAGGCCATGACAAAAAAGGAAAGAAAAAGCAGAAGAAAGGAATATTAACCCATGATAGGAAAGCCTCTCTTGGGGAAACTTAACAAGATAGTAAAGAAAAGACACAAAGTGAAGAGATCCAAAAGTCTGAAAGTCACATCAGGGTGAGACCTGTCACATGTAACAGTCACGAATATTGACTAAGGAGAGAGGAGAAGTTCAAAGAAATAATAAAACTTCCAGCCCTGACTGATGACAGTATTATACCAGAAGGCCTGTGAGACACAAAAAAGAAAGACACAACTGTAAATCACTCCACATGAATATGATTCAGAATAACCTGTGGAAGTGTTTCAGAAGTACTATTTTATCAGCTTGGTTTTAAGTTTTGCTGAAAGACTTGAAGTTCACTTAATAGCCAGGACAAAGCACAAGCTATGCAAGACTGCAAATAAATATAACACTTCAAAGAATTGACAACTATTCTATATGTAATCCTAATTCTAATTACTGCCCTAAATATACTGTCATCATTCATTACAGACTAAGTTAATGTTCACATTTAAATTAATATTCTGATTACTGAAAAAGTAGAAAGTGGTACAGAATTCAAATGCATAAAGAAGTGAAAATTATCTAGTCCAGAACAACCGAATGTCAAAACCAACATATTTTCCTCAACAAAGCCTTCGAATTTGCTGCATATTCACTAATTTGATAACTGTATGAGATTAACAGGACCGTCCTGTTTTGGTCATGCTCTAGCCAGGTAATAGAAAAATGCAGCTAGGTCAGGATAAGAGAAGGCGGACAGATCCAGGTTAGGGGGAACTGGGACCAGTTGGTTATTAAGCCTAAGTGAAGCAGTAGCTTGAAAAAATGACACTAAGAACTCTGGGATCTATTGTCAGACATTCCATTCACTTTTGTGGCACTGGAAAAGTCACTTTGTCTCCCAGGGTCGAGACTTTCTGATACGTAAAACCAGGAGATCAGACCAGATGATTACTCTGGTTCCTTCCAGCCCTACCAAACTGTGATTTCAGCTATTCTTTCTGTTCCCATGCTACTCTTTTTGCTGTCTATTTCATTATTATCTTCCCATCTCTGTGGGCATGAAGATGAAGAAAAGGAGTGGATTGAGAAAAGGACCTGGAGTGCAATAAATAATAAGGATGGATAAAGAGTAGTGGCAGGCTGTGTGTAATGTAAAAGCCACTCTGTTGAATATTTGCCACCTTAGAAGTTCCGTTCACTCTTTTATCATGTATTTGTTTCGTTGATGTGATCACTAGTGAGATAAAAAACTGCCAGTGCAACTGCTTGAAAATACAACCCATACATCCATAATCATGCATCTGATGGTTTTAATGGTAGTCATAACTAAGATGGTCAAAATTCCTAAGGTGTAAATTTTTAAAAATTGCACAGGTTTCATATATTTTCCTAAATTGTATTCCTGGCTATAAGTTTAATATTTCCTGTGTACGTCTCACACCATACATGGATTACCTTTTTCACTGTCACTATAGTTTTATTTAAAGCTTAATTCCAGCTTGGTGTCTTGGTTGGAATAGTTTTTGAAATAATATTAGAAATTATGTCTATTCTTAAATGCAGCATAGGGTGGACATATTTGGGTCATCTTCCAATCCAAGAATGAACTGATGTTCTGCTGTGACTCATCTCACAGTTGCCCTGCTAGCTGAGAACCATCAGTCATCACTTCTTTAGGCTTCTCCGTGTTTTCTCAATATCCATCTCCAACATGAGTGCTTGGTTTTCTTTTTTGGGGCCATTATTTAATAAAGAAAAGACATTAATTCATCAAAGCTACTCTGCATGTGAAGTAGAAAGCAAGAAAGCTATAAAGCAATATTTAAGTTACATATACCACATCATTCCATGACGCTTGCTCACTCACAAACTCACAACTGTGGTGACCCACGGCTGAAACAAGCCTCACAGATTGTGCAATTCATTAATTATCATTTCTTTATTTTTTTTGACTGCTCACAAAACAGCAAGCATGGTGTTAAGCATTTTATTTCACATTTCATTAAATTCAGTCCTCATGACTGTATTATTACCCAACTTTACAGAAGGTTTCAATAACTTGACCAAGGTCACTTCTCACTGTGGTGGAACAAAAACTTGACCTCAGCTCTGTCTAATTCCAAAGCCTCTCTTAAATATTCCCCTTAGCAAAATCAGAGATTACTGCGTGTCATGAACCTTGTGAATCACTTTCAACACCTTCAGATAGTGGATATTGCGAAAATTATCATCACAAATGCTGAAATACCAGTTATGTGCAGTTCCTTCTTCTTCATGTTGGAAATGCTGTTAGAGGTGGTGATCTGTAGCTGGACCTGAAAGCAGCAATGCATGAAAAAGTCTTTGCTCACTGTAAACCCAAAGAGATTAGGACCTATTAAGTAAATGCAAAAACAGTTTTTTCCTCCGAATTATAGACTATAGTCTAGGAACTTATGTATAAATTACAAATAATAAAAATGGCTTTTGCAATTTTTCCCATAATTTTTTTTTTCATTATCATAAAGATCTCCCCACTGAAAAGCTTTTTTCTCTTCTGCCTCCATGGGCTGCCCAATTGTTAATACTCTTCATTTGGATTATGGCATTGGATAAAGTATCTACTGAGTCATACTCTCTTCACTTTAGCAAAGAATAAAAATGTACAATTATTAATGCTGCAACTTGAAAGCAAATTTCTAATTTTGGTGCCAGGTGGAACAATTTGTTTTGCTTAGAAAAACAAAACATTATTTTTCTTTGTAGAAATGGATATAATTTTTAAAAGATATTAGGTTAAAAAATTTTTTAAGTACCAAAAAAATTCCACTTTAACATATAACTCCTCTACCCTCTACAGCTGGGCTTAGAAAGCCAGGTGGAGCAAAGAATACTCAGGTCTCAAGCGCCCTAGTATTTGAGTCCAATTAACAGGTGGGTAAGAAATTTATTTTTCTTAATAGAGTTACATGCCTGGTATTTATTTAGTGGTTTTGAGGGAGACTACAAAACAAAATTGCAAATAGGGTGGGAACATAAGCCAGAAAAGCCAAGATAATTTCCAGTTGAATTATGACTTTAAATGGCTTCTGGAGAATGGAATTTCCATAACTCACAGTCTTGTTATTGGTTATTTCTGGAATCAGAGGGCAATATCCTCTGCGGAATCCCTAGCCCATTTCCTGCCTCTCCATTCCCCATTTCACTAATTAATAATGTTTTATATACTAAATACTTCCTAAAAGAAGTTGAGGTGGCTTGTTACAAACATCAGAGAGACAATAAAATCATTAGCTTAAGGAGAAAAAGATAAAGAATTTAAGAAAGGAACGATTGTACCCTGACACTAGCTAAAGAATAATTATGACAATCGCACAGAAAGGTTAGTTTTCATATTCACAGAAATTAAAGCTAGGTATCAAGGCAAGCATCTCTCCTTTTAACTCCCCTTTGTGACTGTGTCTTACTGCTTTGACGGTTAGGATTTTAACTCCATGTGCAACAGAATTCTATAATCCAAGGTCCCAACACAAGTTAGAATCTGGCCATAGGTGAGCCATTATTGCCCTGTGATCTCTAATGAAAACATGTTTATCCCGTATGGTGACAATAAGTAAGAGCAAAAAATTAACCAAACCCTGGAAGCTAATGTAACATCCTAGTTTATGATTTATTTTCAAGAGAATAATTTACTCTCAGATAGATTCTGCTCAGAAAACTCACTTCTAAAATTGGGAGGAGTACAAACTAAGAAATATGCACAAGTAGATTACCTGCGGAGGCCTGACAGAGTCAGGGCCTAGGACAGATAAAGGGAGCAGGAACTTTGAACACTTTCTCTCTATATGGTGCTGCTGCCAGGTAACGGTGGAGGAGCAGGACGACGAGGTGCCCGGTGCCATGCTAGCTGTTTGGAGGTGCTTCCACTTGACTCTGGCGGGCCCACCCCTCACATGCACATCTGGCAGGCACTGTCTGGCGCTGGGCCTCATGGAGCAGCCCATCAGGCCTGTCTGCAGCGTCCACCGAGGGACAAGGCAGCTTTTCTTAACTGTCCAGACCCTTGGCTTTCCAGACTCCTACATTGTGTCTACAACATCACTCTCTGCTAAGTGGAAGACGTGCAGACAGGATGACATGTCCCATCTCTGGGCTGGTGTCCCAGAACTGCTCGGATGGCATGTTATTTCCACACAATGAGAACACACGGGCCTTTGTGAAATGTGCATCTGGAAAACTTCCCAGATCATGCATCTGCCCTCTGATTTACACCTTGCAGAATAAGGCTGACCCACAGGAAAGCAGCCGAATCTATAAGCAGTGGGTGGGCTGTGCTCCCTCCCCCAACGCCTGCCTCCTCCTTATTCTGAGAAACAATCGTGGGTGTTCCCACCTCTCCAAAACTCCTCGCCCTGAAAAAGAAGGGGGGAAAGCTGCTTCCTGGCTGAATAAAGCTGAAACACCTGTGTGCCAGAAACACACAGCTGTAAGCAGGCATAGCGCTGCTGCGGCTCCACTGGCCTAACGTGCTTCCCTCGGGTGACTGGGCATGGTGACCAATTAGAATGGGAAACCCACACCGTAGGAAAAGATTCCTTTGCTCCTCATTATCCCATTCCCTTGCAATTCTTCTCACATTTCTCTCTCTCATAGAGCGCTACCCAAGGATGAGTACCCAGGGCCAAAAACAACCTTTTCCTTTAAAAAAGTCTGGAAGGCAGTTACAATTTAGGTGGTAATCTTCCTTACCTCATTACTCATCCTGCCTTTTTAAAATCTGAGCTGGAAGGGCAAATAGAAAATAAAATAAAAATACTCAGGGTTAACTGACCCTTTGTCATAAAGAAGTCTGTCCATTTTGTTAGGGCTTTGAATTTGTTTGCTCATGTGAGCTCTGTGCTGAGCTTCATTCATTCTGAAAATGTGTATTGAGCACCAATATGCCTGGTATTGTGCCAAGTCCTAGAGATATGACATCTGATGAAATGGCCCAGTCAGAGTTCCTTAGTCAATAAATTAAAAATACCTGTACTATGTATTGCAAAAGCAATGTAACATTTAATATTATCACCATTTTTATTCCGTTGCTTTTGTCTTCAAATTGTGCCTAGTTTTCCCACATAGGGCAATTTCTATAGCAAACATAGGAGGGGTGTAGGTTGCTCTGTACAGTGTCTAACATGGCGTAGGCAATTAGTAACTGCTCTGCAAGAATTGTAATAGACTTTGATGACTTCCAACAGTACCAGTGCTAGGAGTTGGGATGCATCAGATAGACCCTAAAGCTCTGGGTTTTATGTGAATGAACTTTCCATACAATTATGGAGAAAGGACTGGGCGTGGGGAAGAGATGGAGGTTATCAGTCAGGATCTAAAATAAATCTGGTTTTGGACAATATCATTTTGTTGCTTTTTAAAAATTGTTAATACTTTAAATTTTGAGATGATATTGGACTTACAGAAGATTTTCAGAGATAGTACAGAGAGTTCTCGTACCCTTCACTCAGCTTCCCCCAATAGTAACATTTTACATAATCATGGTACACTTACCTTATCCAAACTAAGAAACTACAGACTTTATTCATATTTCTCCAGTGTTTATATTTTCTTTTTTCTTTTTCTGTTCTAGGATCTGTTCTGGGATACCACATTGTATTTAGGTTTTGTTTCATGTTAAAGGAGGTATTTACCTATTCTCAGTAGATGTCCTGTTATGAAATCACCATTTCGGGGAAGAAATTCTGCCCCTTTGGATTTGTTAAATGCAGAGAAAAAAGACAGGAAACAAAGAAAAGTAGAAAAGTTTCTGTGACTTAAAAAAACAAAAAAATCTGCCTGCAAGGGAAACAGAATGATTTAAGAAAATGAGTTCCTTAACCTTGCGGATCTTCTCAGCCCTGGGAAAATAAAAGATCAAGTATTCCCTTTAGACAACCTTGTCCACCTCCAGGGGCTCAATAGCCCTCCAGTCTGACAAAGTCCAGATTATTTTGTCCATTTCCTTGATGGGGAAACTGAAGCGCTGGCTCTGGGAAAGATTTGTTTAGGAACACAAAGGCCTGTGCTACACAGAAAGGGTTGGAAGGAAGGCGAGGTAGGCAGTCAAGTTCAGTCCTGAGGTCTCAGTTCTACCTTTATTATAAAGATGACAATGACTTTTCCAGGTTTCGAGCAGAAGCTGAAGACAAACTCCCTCAATCATTTTTTTGCAAGCATAGGGGAGAGGAGTCCATCCCTGTGGTGATGAACTCAGGCTGACACAGCTAAACTCTAATAAATTTCAATTGGTTTAAGCTGAAATCACAAAGCAAACAAGTAATGTGGGAGTTTCCTAAGTGTGATATTTGAAATCCAGTGACTTGTCTGGGCTGGGTGTTATGTAGACCTTGAGGTTTTAAAATCATCTCGAAGCACATTCATATTGAGTAAAATAAAACGGCCCCCTGCATGGGACATTGCCAGGAGAAACTCCTTTCTGAGAACGGACTTTCCAGAAATAAAGACAAAAACAATTGACCTGCAGGGGCTTCCGGAGAAAAGTGTAACAATAGAACACATCCTTCAGCATTATAGATAAAGGGATGATAAACCACTTGTGGTCCAGTAGGGTCATTTTATCAGGACGAACAAGCATTCCACACTAACCCATGTGCATCTGCTCCCCACTTTGTAAGACCCCCCTGTGTAAAATGGAAACAGAGCATCAGCCAATCAGAACATTGCCTCGCTTGCTTCCGCGTTTGCAGTATATATGCTTTCCCTTTCCATTCCCTGGCGGCGCTGCTTTCCACATGCGGTTTGGATGGTACCTGATTCACAAATCATAAACTGCTCCAGTGAATTCCTATAAATAATACGTTTTACTGTTCTAGGATCTAATCTGGGACACTACATTACATTTAGGTTTTGTTTGTTTTTTAGTGAGGTATTTCTGTAGTCTCAGGAGATTCCCTGTTATGAAATCACCATTTGGAGGTAAGTTAGCTAATATTTTATTTGAATATTCTGAAAAAAAACGAACTGCATTTCGGACCCAGGAACATGACCTACGGACTTCCCAATTTTACGCATTTCTAAGTCCACCAGAAGCAAAAGCGCTGGAACTCAAACAGCAGGCATTATACCGGCTGTAAAGATAATCTGTCTTAGTCAAAATCACCAACTGTTCTCCTTTTCTCCCTTCTCCCCACTCCATCCGTCCGCTCCCTCACAGTAAAAGAATCAACTTGAAGCAAAATGTGTTCCAGGAACAGGCTTGTCAGGAAGGGGATCGCTGGCCGGATCAAAGGGGCCTCTCTAGCTAGGCGTGTGGGGCAAAGAACGTTACTCCAGCTCTCTCCCTCTCCCTCTCTCTCTCTCCCTCTCACTCCCTTTCTCTCCCTCTCTCTTCCTCTTTCTCCTTCTCTCTCTCCCCCCCCCTTCCCGCCCCCCACCTCCTTTTCTTTCTTTCAACCTACAGCATTCTTTAACAGCTTCAAATTAACATTAAGGAACAATAACATAGTGAGTCATGACTGTGATAAACAAAAAATAGGGACACCACAATATAGCTCTATTAAATGCACAAACTGGCACGTTTTAAATGACTCTTTAGTAACACAGGGGAAAGAAAAAAAAAACCATATGAGGTAAATCCTTCACCGGGTAACTCACCAGGGAGACTGGTAAAAATAAATTGCACAGCTCTAATTTTCCTAGCAGCTTCCATGCTATTCTTTGAAACTGAGTACGAACCCCTTGGCGTAATCCCAAGAGCCGATCTATAGTAAATAGTGCACACTTAATGCCTAAGTTCCTTTTTAGCACCATTCAGACAGTGACTTCAGCCGCAGAGCTTAGTCATAGCAGACATTTTTGTGGTGAAAGCATTAAACCCACATGCAGCTCTCTTTCTGTGGCCACTGGGGGTCATGCTCCCTTCCCATTAGCTGAATAAATCATAAAGTCTGCTCAGACCACCCAAGGAGCACGACCAGCAAGCCACAGGCGATGCCTACAGCCGGTTATTTCTTTTCAGAATGTAGAGGGAGGGGGAGAAAAAAAGGCAGAAAAAGAAAAACAAGGGGAAAAAACCCATTGCAAAACAGACTGGCTGTAGGAAATCATTTGATTTTTTATAATGCGATATCTTTGAAAGTAACTGGGAGACGTGTTTGTTTATTTATTTATTTGAATGCACGGATCCTGGTTTAAGAAGAAAAGTAGAAGGAAAAGAAAGCTGCATACGTGCCTTTTGTCATATGCTGGAGTTCACTGACAAGAATTTTTTCCCCCTGCCTCTGTGGATTTTAAATTAAGAAAGGCCACCCTGTGAGGCGGGTTCTTCAGGTGGTTACAATAAGACACAATGCAGATACAACCAGAGAACTGTGCACCCTCCTAGAATAGGTGGCCAAATGGGATTTAACAAGGAAGCAAACGTGTTGGCTAATGTTCCCTGGGTCAAATGATTCACTGCTGGGGAGAGGGATGGTCAGGGAGGAAAGTCTGGGAAGTCACATTCCCATCAATCAGTAAATAAGATAAGAAACAGGAATTTTAAACAACTATTAGCAGGCAACTGCTATCATATCCACAAACCCCAGACTCATTATGTTAAGCAGTCTCTTCCTGAGGAGGGGGGGAGAAGGAGGGACTTGGGTTTTTACTTGCATTTTTAAAAAGTACACTGAAGTTTAAACAATTCTGCAGAGGTACAATAGGCAAGTGGAATTGTACTTTTTTTTCCTTCTTCTCCAAAATGATTATCCTTCTCCCAAGTAAAGTTTGGTCAAAAGGCAAGTATATTCAAGGTAGGTTCCAGTGATTTCCCAAAGCTTCTTGGACAAGTTGCTTAGATCCTGAAAGAATTTGAAGCTAAATGAGAGTCAGTTGCTCAAGTCTCCACCAGCAGCCTCCCTGGTGTGTGAGAAATTTTAGTTTGTGTTCTTGGGAAGTTGTTTGTAAGCTTTCAGTTGCTCTTTAGGAGACTGAGTTCTCCAAGTGATAGACTATATTTAACCTTTGCCATGAATGGCCACACAAAACTGTGCCTAAAATCCTCAAAGCTTTCATCTACAGTAGGCCTCTCAATGCTCAAAAATGACCGTTTCCACTAAGCCTCACTACCTGGTGATTTTGTGAGGGGGACCCTTGCCTCCCAGGAAGGGCAAGTTTGCATATATCACTTAAACTGTGAGTTCAAAGTTCTCTCTCCATCAAAGCATTTTATAACTGTCAACAGCCCATGTCCTAAAAATCTGAGGGCCAAGACAAGTGAACACATGCATTCATAACGTATAGTCCATTACGAAGTTGGTAATTTTAAATTTTCATTTGTTAGATTAAATATAGCTCCAACTACATAATTAAAAGCTCCTTCTGTGGTGAACCAATAGCATTGTAAACAAAACCCTTCACTCATGAGCTTTCACTCATTCTTTGGGAGTGACTCTCATTTCTCTTATATCATGCACATATTTTCCACATCAGTGAGAACATAAAACGTTCTTCAGCAGATGCTCTGAAGCATCCTCCCTGAGTCAGAGCGCTTAGAAGAATTAGGCCAACTGTGGCATCGTGTCTAAATGCTTATCTGTGGCCCACCTCACTCATCCTGGAAACAAGGCCAAGTCCCTCTAATTAGAACTAACACTACATGGACAAAGTGGCCTGTCTCTGCATCTGTGCAGTTCTCTGCTCTGAAGGAGAAG
Organism: Dasypus novemcinctus; assembly: GCF_030445035.2. NCBI lineage: Eukaryota > Metazoa > Chordata > Mammalia > Cingulata > Dasypodidae > Dasypus > Dasypus novemcinctus. The sequence goes on along the minus strand of NC_080673.1, from coordinate 49,671,483 downwards.
AGAAACAATTCCAAAGAAAATAGCCCAGAAGAAATAGAATTCTACTGAAAACAGATGAAATCAAAGAAATAAATTTGGAAACAACTCCTTTCATTATGAAGAGGTATCAGTCACTTGTGAGGTTAGTTCTTATGCTGTGTAGCATATAATCTTCTCTCATTTAGTTAGCCTCTGCCAGAGATGATTTTCTTTTGCGGTGCTAAAATGTTGTGGGTGCATACTAAGGGACATGGGTATAAATTATGACCCTTGGATGCACGCAGAGTTGGAGTAGCTTCCTGGAGTAGGCTAGAAATTGTCATCCCCGTAAGTTGTGGGGTAAAAAAGTTGAGAAGCTTGACCTTTGAGTCATGGAAATTAAGAGAATAGCATTGAAATTGATTAATTGACTTCATAAACAATACTGTTTTAAAAACAAGCTACCCAACTCTAGTCCAATACTGACCATATTTCCCACTGGATCTGGGATTTGGGTGCCACTGCCCTGTCTCTGCTCTCTGTTCTCAGGTTCTCTCTTCAGTGCTCTCTGCACAGGCTGTGTCCTTCTAGCTTTCCTTTGCTTCTCCCTCAGGTTTACCTGTCCTCTCTGCATGGTTGAATTCTGACCTAAAAAAAGCAGCTACTGTACCAGAAATCTTGGGCTACGTGAAAAATCCAAATTTACTAAAAAAAAATATTCAACATACATTTCTTCCCTAGTCTAAAGCCTAAAACTGAGGAGCAGTACTACTTCATTACGTGAACCAGCACTACGACCACCACCACATATCAGGTCGAATCATCTGAAATTACCTACATTCCATTATTTTTGGTCTATATATGATTTAACATTATATTAACAGCCTACTAGGTGCCTGGCGCTCTCAGAGGCAGCAGGTGAAATAGTACAGAAAAAAAAAGTAGTAAAGTTTTGAAGTCCAGCTCCAATACTTACCATCTCTGTCATCTTGGACAAATTCCTTAACCTTTCAGTGTCTCAGTTGTCTTATCCATGACAAGGGAATAATAATGGTACCTCAATAAATGTTAGTTTTATATCATTATTATTATTATTACTAATATTATTATTATTTACTGGAAGCGCAAAGATGATAAGACCTGGTGTCTGCCTTTATGAAGTTCAAAGTTCTATTAGGGAACGAGCACACAAAGATATACTAGCCGTAGTATTAAGTGAGTTCCAGGGCTATTGCTAGCTTACATGGTTATTTTGGATGAATTAGCAAAAGGAAACTCCTCCAAATGGATGAACGTGCCCTCACAGCAGAGATCCTTTGAGCTGTGCACACCCTGCCACAATGATATGCAGCCATCCCAGCAAGAGCTAAGATAGAGGGGGTACAGGGTGCCACGCAAGCACTGTAGACAGGCACATAGCCCAACCAGAGGGACCCCTTTATGTGAAACTAGACCTGTTTGCTGTACTCCTGATTTACAACATGAACAAATACATGACACTGAAGCAAGCTCATTTGACTTTAAAAACCCTCGATTTATGTGTGTTCCTTCTATATAAGCGGCTGGCCTGTGAGTGATGAACAATGGGGTGCTCCTTTTTCCCCCTCGATCCTTCTCAGCACTGTAAAGACCTGTTGCTTCTTAGTATCCTCACAGCTCCTAACCAAGTTTCTGATTCTCCCTGGCCCTCATTTTGGCCCAGGACAGTCAGTATTTGAATACAGCTCTGAGGGGAAGTAAGTAGCCTGATGCTGTAGACGGCACCCCAGAACCCTTCTTATCTTCCCGTGTTTCCACATTCCTCTGGAGGTGCTCCCCATTCAGCCCGTCTCCCTGTAACAAAACACCAGGAGACCCACTGAGTTTAGGCATGCCTCAAAAAGGCTCTGAGACTATCATTACTATCCCCATATTGTATCTTCCCAGCTGCACCTAGGGATTCTTTTTATCTTCTTTCTGTTTGTTTTATTCGTACATATAAAACCTCAAAAACCTCAAGAAAGACATGAAATGCAGAAGAAACTGTCACCATTTTTCAGTTCAGAATGAACTGAGAAGGGGAAGCCCTATTTTAAAAAATAGGAGATGTTGAAGGGAAAAGGGAAGAAGACAAAACACACGGACTTTCCCTCAAGGAACATATGGTCTATGAGGCAAGACAGACACATAAACAGATAATTCCCCAACGATATGAACGGGGATGTAAAGGAAACATACATTCTATATAGAAATAAAAGAGGGTGGCAAGCAGGCTAAAGATTCAGAAGAGCGAAGGGATAAATGAGGGAGCAGGATTTGAAGAAATGGTCAAAGAAAAAGTGGAATAATAGGTGTTAAAAAGGGGAAATGATCCTCAACTCATGAACATATGGAAGTGAACCTACTGATTTATTTTTAGGTGAGAGTGGGTGTGTGTGGTGGTTTGGAATGGTATGTACCCCGGAAAATCATGATCATAAATTTAATCCATTCCTGTGGATATAAATCTATTGTAAGTAAGACCGTTTGACGAGGTCCCAATCCTCTTACTGGAGTCCTTTATAAACAGAATAAATACAGAGAAAAACAAAGAGAAAGCCACAGAAGCAAGAAGCTGAAACGAACCAAACCTGGAAGAGAAGGGAGAGACCAGTAGACTACCATGCTCCTGGCCCAGTGGAAAAAACCCATGAATTGCCAGCCACCAGTCTTCAGGAAGAAGTCATCGCCTTGATGATACCTTGATTTGGGCATTTTTCTCAGCCTCAAAACTGTAAGCTAATAAATTCCCATTGTGGCCGCAGACTTGGCCCAGTGGTTAGGGCATCCGTCTACCACATGGGAGGTCCGCGGTTCAAACCCCGGGCCTCCTTGAACTGTGTGCAGCTGGCCCATGTACCGTGCTGATGCGCACAAGGAGTGCCGTGCCACACAGGGGTGTCCCCCGCTTAGGGGAGCCCCACGCACAAGGAGTGTGCCCCGTAAGGAGAGCTGCTTAGTGCAAAAGAAAGTGCAGCCTGCCCAGGAATGGCGCCACCCACACGGAGAGCTGACACAACAAGATGACGCAACAAAAAGAAACACAGATTCCCATGCCGCTGACAACAACAGAAGTGGACAAAGAAGATGCAGCAAATAGACAGGGAACAGACAACTGGGGTGGGGAATGGAGGGGAGAGAAATAAATAAATAAATAAATAAATAAATCTTTTAAAAAAAAATCCCATTGTTAAAAGCCAACTATTTTATGGTATCTGCTTTGAGCAGCCTAGCAAACTAAAACAGTATTTGGTTGTGTTAGAAACAAAACCATCTGTGGAAATAGGGGAGGGAGTAGAAGATCACAAAGGATGAAGACATTTAGGACATCCACTGAGAAGAATAAAGTAGCTGACCACAGAAGAGAAGAAATGGGTAAGCGGTATGAGAATTCCAAATGAATTGGGAAGACAATGTATTAGTCAGCTAAAGGAGAGCTGATGCAAATACCAGAAATCTGTTCATTTTTATAAAAGAGTATTTATTTAGGGTAGAAGCTTACAGTCACGAGGCCCTAAAGAGTCCAACTCACGGTACCATAAGAGGTAATTTCTCACCCAGAGTCTGTTGCCACATGTTGATGCAAGATGGCAGGTGATGTCTGCGAGGGTTCAATCTTCCTCCTCCTCCCAAAGCTCCATGGTCCCAGCTTCTTCCAATCTCAACTGGCAGCTGAGAAAAGTCTTTTCTCTCTATGGAGCTCATTTCTCTTCAGGCTCAGGGGCTCTACTCTCTCCACAAGTCCAGTTGTAAACTGCCCCTGGGCTTCTGCCATGTCTAATGGAGACTTCTCTCTTTCCTGCCATATCTGCTTCTCTGTGTGTTTACTTCCCAGGCTCCAGGATCAAAACTCCAACTAGCTCCTCTACCGTGTCATTTTCTCTGAGAGTTCCCACTTACCAAGGGGGCAGAGATTCAATGTCCTATAGACGTGGCCCAATCTAAACCCTAAGCATAATTTAATCAAGTAAAAGTGAAACCTCTGAAAATAATACAATCTAATACACCCAGAGGAACAGACTAGTTTACAAACATAATTCAGTATCTATTTTTGGAATTCATAAATAATACCAAACTGCTACAGGCAAGAAACTGCAATATTGCCAGTCTTTCTTTCTTCCTTTCCTTCCTTCCTTCCTTCCTTCCTTCCTTCCTTCCTTCCTTCCTTCCTTCCTTCCTTCCTTCCTTCCTTCCTTCCTTCCTTCCTTCCTTCCTTCCTTCCTCCTTTCTTTCCTTCTTTCTTCTTTCTTCCTTTCATTCCTTCCTTTCTTTCCTTTCCTTCCTTCCCTTTCTTCCCTTTCTTCTTTTCCTTCTTTTCTTTCTCACTGGGGATTGAACCAGTGACCTGGTACATGGAAATCCCAGCAGACAATCAACCACTGAGCTACTTACCCTGCCAATCATCTTATTTGTACAATTTTTTTCTAGCATTGAACAACTAAAGTAAAAGGAAGGGGTAAATGGCAGCTTTTAAATTTTATTCAGGCTTAAGGTTCAAAGATATCATAGATACCTGTAAAAGAGTAGTTTATATGATTGACTGGGAGGTCTGGGTTAGGCAAAAACTACTTATCGTCCTTAGGATAATATTCAACAACCCAATAGACCTCTTGGTTTAGCCTCAGCTCCAGCTCTGTCACTCATCAATCTTTGCCACAGTTCCTATGCCCCAGAATCACTGGGATATTTTCAGTTCCTTTATACTCCTTGAAAGTGTAACCATCAAATGTCTCAGAGCTTTGGAAAATTCTGATCTCTCTGCTGGATCTCTCCTCATTCTTGAGTTTCCATTTAGTTGTGGACATTGTCTTAGAGACAAACTTCTCAGATAAATATTCCTAGGCCCCCTAGCTTGCTGAGCTCCCCTGTAACTACACTCTGCATTCTCCAATACTCCCCACACTCGTGATTACTCATCAGCTATCTTTTTCTCCCCTCTATAGTGCACGTTCATTGAGCATGCTTATCATGCTTACTGCCACATCTTGTATCTTTCCTGGTGCCTGGCACACAGTAGATGCTTAATGAACTTTTGTTGACTGAATGACTAGATGAGTTGATACTCCTAAATGACTTTCTCAAGGATAGAAAGCAGGAAACCAAGAGAGTGACCATGGGCAGATGGGGATACGATGTAGATCTGGATTTCAGAGTTAGAGAAGTTCTTCCCAGTGACATGGCCCACAGTATGCCAAGAGGAAAGGATCACCCAAGTAGAGTGCTGGTCTTTGGAACTGTGAATGTCAAGGAACTAGAAGTCTGCTGTGTTAGATGAGTTAGTCAGTTGTGACTATTGAGAGTGCTCATAATATTAGCACAACTGAGGTTGAAAGCAGCCTAAAAAACTATGGTCAAAAATCTTTAGTTAATGAGGGAGAATGATCGAAAAGTCAGCTGATAACATGTCCAAAGAGAAGTGAGTAGTCAAGCTATACAGCTTGAAATCCAAGGGAAGAGGGATGAGTCTGATCATCATTGGAATGTCCAGGCTCAAGCTTATTGGAGCAGAGCCAGACTGACTGGGAATAGCATAATATCACTGTGACGACACTAAATATTTATTGGAATAGCAGAGCATATAACTCAGAAAGATTTTCAACAACAAGCTTTGAAATGAAATGGCATTTTCTGATTAACAATTAGTCATATAATTAAAATAGTGAGAATACTCTATTTCCAAAGCATTTGGAAAGAACAAATGCTTCATCGAAATATATATTTTGCTTACTAACATCTATCTTTCCAGTAGTAGTAAGCTACATGAGAAGGGGAGTTTAATCTATTTTGTTCACTGCTACATCCTTAGCTCCTACACAGGTCTTGGCACATAGTAGACACTTAAAAAACATTTGTTAAATGAAGGAATTCCATTTAGTTAAAAGGTTTTTTTTTTTCCTTTAGCTTGTCAAACTAATTCAACTAGAGCTGGTGAGTTAGTTGTATCTCAATGTTTTAATGTTTTCTAATATTTTAGAACTACTGTGTCTATGAAAAAGCTGTTTTGTTTTGTTTTTGTTTTTAGCTTTGGTTTGTTTTTCATTAAAAGACATAAGGCAAACCCTTCTGAGAGATGATTATTTGATTCCAAGCCCTGGTAATATCTGCACATAATATTGGACCCATCCCTGTAATACGGCTTAATTATAAGATTGTAAATGTTATGTACAGCTCTTCTATCCTTCTCATCATCAAACAGATTTAGAATGTCCATCTGAACTTGAAAGTTAACTGTTCATGAATCACCTCTCTTTGATATTGATTTCTTCAGTGGCATTTCCAGTAATTTCTGTAGGATCCAAAAAGACTAATTCTTTTTTAAATCACAGGTTATGTTGTTGAATAATAAGTTCCATATTTTCCTGTGAGATTTTTTTTTAATTGGTTAAAATGTCTTTTGAGCTAAGGGAAAAATCTTCATTTATTTACAAACTAAGTCATATATCTGACCTAAACCAATTACTATCAGTAGCTTTGCTCTGAAGTTTACCTTCTTTTTAGTAACATTTAAAATATTACATATGAAATTCTACTTTTATGATACTACCTTGAAGCTTGGCCCATCTTTCTCTGTTTTCAACGTGGAACAACAGTTGGAGCAGCTCTCCCATTACAAAGAAGGCAAACAGCTTTGGAAATTGTTCTCGTGTATTCTTCTTTGAGATGGCAGATATATCCAGGAGAGGGAAATGCAATTGGAAGGGAAACTACTGTATAAAAGACTGAATGATCTGATAGGTGGATTTGTAGGAAGATCTGGGACAGTTGTAAACAAAAACAAAAAACAAAAAAAAACCCAACTGGGCATTGTAGATCTTGAATGATATGGTTGGTGTTGCCAGATTTAGCAAATAAAAATACAGGATGCCCAGGAAAAGTTTCAGCTAAAAAGAATAATTTGTTGTATAAGTATATCTAAAATCCAACCTTAATTGGACATCCTGTATTGAATCTAGCAATGCTATGTTCTTTATAGTTTTGCTGTTAAAGCTTTGTGCAAGCTTTGGACAGTGAGCCATGTGGGTGCTTTGAATGAACCTCTTTGCGCCTGTGTTATAAGAGGTGCAGGGGGACAGATCCCATAAGAGTGGGTGGGCATATGAGTATAGCAGTTCTCATTGCTATGCCTTTGCTTTTGATTCAGTCAATTAAATGAAGGTAAGAATGAGGGTTTGACAGTGCAAACAGAAAAGGCTTTTACAGATGTCCTAGGTAATGAGGCAAAGCACCATTAAGAAGTCAGAAAGCTTATTCTGAGGGAACCAGCTGCCCCTATCCTCTGCCCAGCTTACTTCTCATTAGTATGTATTAAGGGAAGTGGGGCGAGATTGGAGAGACTCAACTTGTAAGCATATCTCTGACAGCTTACTTTTAATAAAATTGTTTGTATTGTGGAATTGAATATAAAAAGAACTCATTGATGGCAGTTTTAATACCATTAAATGCCATCAGATAACTATGCTCTGCAAGATGCTTCACTTTGTTTGAAAGCTCACCAAAGCAGAGGTTCATTTGTAAACCTGGGGAAGAAACCAAAAATAGTAGCCAATTGAATAACGGGTGAATAATTGAGATCCAAATATTTTGCACAGCAGTTTCTGTAAAAGTACTAGCTCTGAAAAAATTTTTTTTTCAAATTCATTGCAAAAATTGAGTACAGAAAATCCAGATATATTGGAGAATTATATATTTTATATCAGATTATTGTCTTCAGTAATATTGAGCATACTGAGGCCCTGTGCCCAGCCTTGCTGTTAACTAGGTGTTTACCTTTAGACAAGGTGGTTAATATCTCTGGACCTCACATTCCTTGCCTTTGAAATGCCAATAATATCAATTCTGACATCATCATGGAGCTACTGTATGGTCAATTGTGACAACAGAAACAAATGTTTTAAAAGCACCACATTTGGTGCCAAGTATTTACTCTCTGCATATGTATAGCTCTGTGTCCTAGGTGTTTTGCAAAGAATAAAAGAAGTGTAAATGCCTGACTGCATGAATATTCCATTTGATGGGGAAAAAAAGACATGCACTGATAAATAAAAATGCAAGATAGTTGATGACTTCATGTTCAGCTAGTGGTGATCACAGCAGGTTTCTCTAATGGACTGGAGCAGAACATGACCAACGTGGGGAAATTATAGATTTAGTCTTCAGGATGGTTAGAGAAAGATTTGAACAAATGAAGAGAAGAGGGAAAGGTGTTCTATTCAGAGGGCTCAATGTTAGAATATTTCTTAACAAGGGAGGTATACGGCCTACTGAGGACAGTAAAGAGACTAACCTGGCTAGAAGGGACTAACCTGCCTAGTTCAAGAATTCATCTGGGCTATGGTGTAAAATAAGGCCAGGTGGATAGATTGATTCATGACTGTGGCAGGTCTGGAACACCAGACTGAGGAGGGACATATCCATGAACAAACCCTAACACAACTATATACATACATACATACACACATAAATTCATATGTATCTTCTCTTATGAAGGGAGAACAACTGAAATCTATTCAGAAAGTAAGGCATAAAAGATAGTTACTTCAACAGAGCCCCACCTGAAGGCTGACCTGTGTTTTAAAACTATAGTCACCATTCCAAAAGCTTTCCCAGCCGATGGCTGTTTAGTTATTTATTTATTTTTTTAAAGATTTATTTATTTATTCATTTCTCTCCCCTTCCCCTGACCCCCCCACCCTGGTTGTCTGTTCTCGGTGTCTATTTGCTGCGTCTTCTTTGTCCGCTTCTGTTGTTATCAGCACGGGAATCTTTGTTTCTTTTTTTTGTTGCATCATCTTGTTCTGTCAGCTCTCCATGTGGGTGGTGCCATTCCTGGGCAGGCTGCACTTTCTTTCGCGCTGGGCAGCTCTCCTTACAGGGCGCACTCCTTGCGCGTGGGGCTCCCCTACGCAGGGGACACTCCTGCATGGCACGGCACTCCTTGCGCCCATCAGCACTGCGCATGCGCCAGCTCCACACAGGTCAAGGAGGCCCGGGGTTTGAACTGTGGACCTCCCATGTGGTAGGCGGACGCCCTAACCACTGGGCCAAGTCCGCTTCCCTGGCTGTTTAGTTTTGCAATATCAGTGCCTTCTGCAGTAATAATTTTTCTGATGTCTCCATTCCCTATTATCGATTTTATCTGCTGCTCCAATTTGAAATTTTGTTGAAAAGGGTTCATGTTTTTCCTCTTATAAAGCTATTCCCATGTGTTTTACTGTACAGACATCAACCCTGTGGTTTCCTCTGTCATCTCTTCTCCACACGTGTCTCACCCAGGGAACAGTCTCCACTTCAGCACTGTTAGATTGGCTGCATTACAGACTTTTGTTCATTTACTCCTGCTAGTTAATGTTAACTAATGGCCTAAGTGATTTTGATGAATTACTGAAGAGCTTGAATCAATTCCTGTAGCAGGTCCAAGTTTTGGAGCAGCAAAAAGGACTGGCACAAATACTGCCTTGGATAAAGCTTTGGTTTTGAGAGTGATGCTTGATAGAACGGTGTCTCATTCTGTCTCCCAGTCTCCTGAAAGACATCCTGGCCTTATGGATTTAATTTTATGCATCTTGGTCAATCAGCACACTGTTAGACACAGCACTGCCAAGGAAAGAAAATTCAGTGATGATATTTAGCTCTGTTGCCAATGAAAATCGTACATTGACTAAACCTAACTCACTTTGTTCAGTCTTTGAACATGGCTGTGGAATATGGATTTAATAAAAATTGACCTATTACACAATTCTCTGTTTTAGTCCATTGGTAATGAGGAATGGATCGGCCATGATGATGTCAATTGTGACACAACTAAAAAACAACCTCCATTAAATAGCTTGGAGATCTTCATGAGCACTAGTTGGGAAGTCAAGCTTTTTTAAAAGTTGCCAAGGTCATGAGAACAAAGCATTGAATTCAGTACTGGAATTCACTGCACTTCTGTGTCAATCAAGATTATGCCTATAATGCATTGCAGTCAAATCTGCCTTGTAATTTTTGGAAGTTAGGCAGCAAGTTTCTGATCAGAGTGCTACCTGTGGGAATAAAAAGAATGCCACCAGGTAAGCGGCTGTGGCTGTCCGCATGCTGTGGCGCGCAGCCCAGCCGGCAGACGCTGCGGAGAGCTGACTCAGCAAGGTGATGCAACAAAAGAAAAGAAGGAGGACAAGCGAGAACACAGAAGAGCTAGCAGTAAATGGACACAGAGAGCAGACAGGAAGCAAGCCGCAAGGGGGGAGGAGAAATAAAAAATAAATAAATACAAACACAGAAGAACGGTTCAGTGAATGGACACGGAGAGCAGACAGCACACACACACAAAAAAAAGCTGCAAGTGTGGGGGGGATTAAAAAAAAAAAAGAATGCCACCCGAATTGCTGCTATTACCTTTCTTGAAATCATGTGTCATTGTTTCATTCTCCTGTATTGTGCAGAAGCTTCTGAAGACATCTAAACAAACCTTTCACAAATGACCTAGAGAATGTTAAGCTTTTAAATTTGGGCACATTGTGCATGCTAGAGAAGTGTTTGCTACTATAGTGATAATTCTAGTTGCTATTATCATTTATCACAAAATATCTCAGTATGGGTGTATATCATAGAATTCAGGAACTTTATCATTGTTATAGTTCTTCCATGGGAGACAAATTCCTTAAAATATGTTGAAAACCTGTACATGCCTATTTCTTCATGCTCCAAAAGGTTTTATCTTCAAAATTAGCATATGTACATATATTTAAGAAATCTCATAAATTTCTATATAAAGAACCCTTCCTTCCCTATCCAAATTGAGAGTATCTCTTTCTTCGTTATTAGGTTTGATCATACACACCCTTTAATAATAAATATAGACAGAGGGTTTGACTGAAGTTTTAACCTCTCTGCTCTTTGCATTCAACCACATGTGCTTATAAACTTAATATCACCTTACAGGTATTTAGGATATTTATTTTGTTTCATAGTGAGAAAATTTAGAATTCTGAAATTTATGTTTTCCTATTATAAACAAAGATTTTTGCTTGCACTTAGCATTATTTAATGAAACGATTTCAAGTTCCTGTGGCAGAAACTGCTTATCAGATATTAGATACCTAATACCCATTCTACCGCTATTAAAGCAATGCAACCAGGTACAGATTTTAATTTTCAGCTTCCCTCACAGGTAGGAGAAGACCATGATATGTAAGAGGGTGCTGATGAGTAGGCTTCCTGAAAAAGTCTTTAAATAACACCTGGAACTCTTTTGTGCCTTCCTTGTTCTTCTTGCCTAGAATGTGGATGTGATTTCTGAAGCTACAGGGACCGTCTTACACACGTGAGCTGGCTTGAGGATGGGCACTAAGAAGACAGAACAGAAGACATAGGAGGCTGGAGCATTGACGACACTGGAGCCTCTGAACCTACCCCTGACTTCACTATACATAAGAGAAAGAGAACTCTCTGTGTTATTTTGGGTGTCCATACTTTACTCCTCCACTCCTAAGTATGGTAATTCTTAAATGACAATGTGCCACCAGTCCATTCCCTCCTGGGATGTTTCAGAGAGCTGTCTTAAAGGTTGTTGGTCCTGCCTCAGGATATAAGCTTCTTCAATGGCAGGAACTAGGTTAATGCCATTGTTTGGTACTTTGCAGAGCATGATGTGCAACTAAAGCACTTTAATAAGCCACTTCTTCCGCTGTTAAAACCTCTTGGGATCTTAAAGCCTGGAATTTCATGGATGTGTGTGTGTGTGTAAAGTGTATCGTTCTCACGTCTTTAACATTTAGCTTAACTCTCAATTTTGTGTTTCTTTAAATTTTGTTCCATAACCAGAAAAATAGCCCTCAAAATAGATATAAAGGAAAACCTAATTAGGAAAGAGAATATCAAATTGCCAAACATATTTTAAAGATTCATTTATTTTGAACGGCTAAACTCATCAATTCCCTTTTTCCCTAAACCTATTTGTCTAAGCATGAAAATGACTAATGATCTCCCATATGCTTGGACCATAAATGCTATTCAATTCACATATCTAGCCGAAGTAGTTAGAAGGATAAATACATAAAGATTTTTGCTGAATGGACCACTATGCCTGATTGGTCTATAATTACTTTCTATAGATAAGGCTTAAGAATGGTTTTCCCACTAAAACATGGCCATTACTCACCTACTGGAAGTACTGTAAATACTAATAGGACAGTTTTAGGGATGAATTCTCTTACGCTATAGATACTGTCATAAAATTTATATGAAGATTGTCAATAAACAAGTTTGCCTTAATAATTTTTTAGTTTTCTTTGTTTTGAATAAGCTCAGAAATTAATACCCTTTTCTCCTGGAACTTTTTTCCTCACTAGGGTTTTCAGTGAAGAGAAAGGAGTGAGGTAAATGCAGAATACAAAGCACTTCTTTATCGATAAAGTTTAGGTTGAAGAATAGTTGTTTTTGTTTGTTTGTTTTGTTTTTAGGAGGTAACTGGGAGCGAACTCAGGACCTCATACATGGGAAGTAGGAGCTCAACCACTTAGCTACATCCACTCCTGAAGAACAGTTTTTTAAAACTGAATCCCAACTTTAGACTGATCAACCTACCTAGGCATGGGTACAACTGTACAACCAGAGGCCTTCTCACATGGAGGCCAGTCCATACGCCCAGAGCCTGAAGAAGCAAACCAGAGGCTGTGTTCTCTCCAGGTGTTTGGCTTCTAAGTAAAGAAGGGGGGCAATAATCAGTTTTTGTTGTCTTTTTTAAAAAGATTTATTTATTTATTTCTCTCCCCTTCTCCCCCACCCCCACCCCCAGTTGTCTGGTCTCTGTGTCTATTTGCTGTGTCTTCTTTGTCCGCTTCTGTTGTCAGTGGCACGGGAATCCGTGTTTCTTTTTGTTGCGTCATCTTGTTGTGTCAGCTCTCCGCATGTGCGGTGCCATTCTTGGGCAGGCTGAACTTTCTTCTATGCTGGGCGGTTCTCCTTACAGGACGCACTCCTTGTGAGTGGGGCTCCCCTACGCGAGGGACACCCCTGCGTGGCACGGCACTCCTTGAGCGCATCAGCACTGCGCATGGGCCAGCTCCACACGGGTCAAGGAGGCCCTGGGTTTGAACCGTGGACCTCCCATGTGGTAGACGGACATCCTAACCACTGGGCCAAGTCCGCTTCCCACAATAATCAGTTATGTAAGCTCAGTTCCTTTTCCCAAACTTGCCATTCTGATCAGTCACTCAGCCTCTGTTGATGCAGTGAAAGTGGGGCATGCCAGGGCAAGATCAGAAATTTAGGAAAAATCCCTTCTGATGGTACTGAAGAGAGTAGGGTTTAAACAGCCCCTCTACCTCAACCTCCCACACAATGCCCTTCTCTTATTTCTAAGCTGTAATTAGTACATGGCTAGTGAAAGTTCTTTCCCTTTAAAGTTTCTTTTGATTTCAGGTTTAATATTGAATGAGACTAAAATAACAGTGCCCATTCAAAAATCTTAAAAAAAAATGTTAACAAATATTAACTGAAGATTTGCTTAAAACAATTCCTGAAAATGTATGTCATTTCAAAAGAAACAAGCAGCAGATATGTCAGGAGGCTTGTTTGGTTCAACAATGAGGAAAACCAAATGCTCTGAAGTAGCAACCATATTTGGAGACCAAAATTGATGTATTGCTGTGCCCATCAACAGAGGAAAACACTGGCCCAATTCATTTTGCTAAATCAGAGGGTTTCTCCTATCAGCACTGTCCTAGAAAGATCACCATGTTAGGAGAGCGAGCTGGAGTTAGGGACAAGCCGACCTCATTGGTTGAGGTCTTTTAATATTGGATTAAAGTTTAAGTGTTTCCCAGTTGTCCAAATTCAACATACAAGTGCCCTTATTTTGTTTTTCAAATTATTAGGTAAGTATAGCTGTACTTCTATTTAAGCATATTGTTATAGAAACATTGACTTTGCTATTTTGATAAGATTAATTTTAAGAAGCAACAAATGCATTTCTGTTGTGTTCTTTTGTTTTTGTTTTGTTGTTAAAAAAAGCATCAAGCTCTACCTTTACATTTAAATAAGTTACAAGAATCTCAAGATTCTTGCTTTCAACTCTTTTGTTAACTCAGTCACAGGGATTTCTTGGTAATATATAGTTTTTGATCTTATCTGAATTGCTGTTCCTCAACTACAGATCCCCATTTAAAATCACTTTCCTAAGAATGTTGTACATTTTGGGCATCTGAGTATATTTGTAGAACTAGTAGTTGTGGTAACAAGACTAAGTTTACATGTCTGTCCGCATCAGCACCATGTACTCAAGATGGATTTCAGCTGCCAAAAAGGTCACTCCAAACTGCTTGCACAAACCTGTCTTTATGCCCCTGTTTATTATGCTCCCATGTAGTAGATGTCTTAGGCACTGAAACAGCACAGCTATATATCAACATCTCTCTGGTGGTTCCGAATGTTCTAAACAAGAGCAAGCGTGCGCTGAACCTCCCATGTAAACTTTATACAACAGATTCAGCAGAACTGTAATTATTTACAAAATGATGGCATGAGAAATCTCTGGATTTATATCTTACGTTAAAGTAACTTAGATGGTGTCTACATAATTCTTGAATTCATGGTAGGTTTGCAATTTATTTTGCTTTATTTTGGTTGTACTTGATACAACTCTGAGGCTATTTTCATTGATATTAGGAAAAAAATACACCTAAGATTGGACAGGTTTCTGAAATGTATGTGATGATTAAGTCTGGTGCATACATGATATCACAGCAACTTGAACTATTCTCATAATGGTACAAAGCATTTTGCGTTGGGCATATAATGAGAAATCGATTATTATTATTAATTTTTGTTTTTGGGAAGAAGACAAAACAATAAAGACAAACAAATACAGGTAGAGAAATATCTACAGATGCTAGGTCAACTGAATCAGGTGGAATTTAGAATTCCATGTCCTTTATCATGCTGTTCTGTGTCCAGAGCAGTGAGTCTAAGCACAAAGCCCTCTTTGAGGTCAAGGGACTCCTTGTTTTATACTGGCATCATAGGGTGGGGATGAAAAAGAGAAATGAAGCCTCAGAGAACATGGAAAAACCCAGTGTCAAAGATTACAGTGACATCAAAAGAGCACATGTAGTTGGATATATACATTTCTAGAAACTCATAATTATTTTATTTTGTCACTTTTCAATATTCACTTCCTCTTCAAGTTCTCCCTCCAAATGGAGAATTCACAGCACTGAGGATTTGAATGAGGAAAAAAGAAAAAAATACAAACCCTACTTCCTACTTCTGTAATTGCGTATTTATAAAATCAGTGTATTAAATCAAATATTTCTTCCCTTTTCTTTCTTCTTCTGATATGTTAAAATTTCTCCCACAAAAGAGGATAATTTCATCACCAAAACTCTTTGCTCACATATCAATATGACACTGGCCATGTTCTATGAACATACTTCGGGGGGTGTTTAGACATAAGAGCTTGAACCATCTGCTCTGAAATGTTATCTGATTACTGTCCACATACTTTTCAAGCCATAGCTAAATATTGCTCCTAACATCACTGTAAGAAAGAAAGTGATCATTACCATATCTTCTCTGCACAGCAGGAGATCTGAAAGGAGAACAGTTAAGTGTTTTAATCAAAGCAAGAAAACCTAGCAGGGTTAGAAATAAGACTAAGCTCTTGGGTACCACCTTTTTCTGCAACCAGGCCCCGTTTAGGAGATGCCTGCTGATTTCGAACGATGAAGGAGACAGTAAGGACAAATCCTGTTTTCCCTCCACTCATTACCTGGCAATAAATTAGGTCTGCTCTTCCTGGGAACATGAATTTTTTCAGACTTTGAGGAAGCTACTTATGGATAGTGTACTAGGGCTCCAAGTTGAATATGCCACCTATTTGCAGACTGTATTGTTAGAAAATTAGAAATGTTGCAAACTTCTTCCTTTGGCCTAGTAAAAATTTAATAAGTAAATACATGAATAAATAAGACCTGAAAAAAAAAATCACTGAATTCAATTTACTTTTTAAAACTGAACTGGTTAAAAGTACTTTCTGTATATGGATATGATCTGTTTTAGGAAAATCTGATTTGATATGAAGCCAAAGCCAGAGCCAGAAATTATGAGACATAGAAATTTATAGAGTTAGAAGCCTTAGGTTTGTAATGCCAAAAAAGTGGATGCATATTTTAGAGCTTTGGAATTCAGATTATAGCACTGTGCCTCAATCTTTATATATAAAATGGGAATGATAACAGTTGGAGCTTAATTGGAGAAACTAGAAAAAAGTAATAAAAAGGTGTTTATGTTCTTCAGGCCAATTATCCTCAGCATCTTTGATGTTGCCACACTTTATCATTTTGTAGCTGATTTTATTATACAACTTTCCAGCCTTCATAAAACTTCACTTGGTAAGCATTTATTCTGATGATTAGAATGATATATAAAGGTAAACATTACCTTCATACCTTTTTTTTTAGTGGAGGTGCTACTTGAAAGGTAAGTGTATGTGACATTTATTGAAATTGCTAAATATCTCCCCAAATCTAGTCTAAACAGTGTCAGCAAATCCAGTTGGTCATCACTATTTGCACAGACTTTATTTTATTGCTCTAAAAATGAAGTTCATGAACAATGGAAAATCAGAATACCATTGCTTTCCATTTGTAAAAGTAATGCCAAAAAATAGGACAAATAGAGCTCAACTTTTAAAAAGAAGTCAAACAGTAGTACATCTTTTAGCAATAATTGTGGCAGGTACAAGATATTTCTTGAGACCTGCACTAGATATTTCAAAACCTATTGAACCATCATAAAACCTCAGTGGAAAGTTCAAGAAGGAAAGGAAGCTTTCATTTGTCCAAAGAGCTGTCAGACCAGTCAAAAGGAGTGTCTTGGACAATTCAAAGACTAATGTAGGGAAATAATCTTTTTAAGAGTGTCCGCACTTTCTTCCTTTCTGAACTCCACTGTTCTTCCCTAACCATCCCCTCAACTCCTTCTAGCCAGGGGTTTTTCACCAGGGTTTCGTGAGCTTGAATTGAAATTCAAAAGAAACATTCTTCTTATGTGGACTTAGTAAGGGGTCCATGGTTTTCACTTGACTGGCAAAGGGATCCATGGAACAAAAAAAGGTTAAGAACCGCTGTCAGATGGCATGTTGTGGGTCACTGTTATAGTCTGCCAAAGGGCTGTTGATGCAAAACACCAGAAATCTGTTGATTTTTATAATGGGGATTTATTGGGGGTAAAAGCTTACAGTCCCAAGTTCATGAAATGTCCAGGTTGAGGCATCAATAGAGGGGTTTTCTCACCAAAAGCAGCTACTGTTGATCCTGGCGTTATCTTGGTGAAGCAAGAGGGCAGCTGATCTCTGTGTAGGTTTTAGCCTTCCACTCCAGGCTCACCATCTCCTCTTGAACCCTCTTGGGGATTCATGTTAAGTGATCCTGTAGTCCTCTTTCTCTTAGCATAGGGCTTCTCTCCTTGCAGCTCAGCTGTGAGCAAAAGTGAGTCTTTACTCTCACACAACACCAAACAAACATGGCAGTTCCCCCTTTTCCTGTATCTGTCCGTGTGAGTCCCTGTGAGTCCATGTAAGTCCATTTTTATCAGACCCCAGCAAGTGGGCAGACACTCAGTCTGAGTCATGCCTCACTGGTATAGGACAATCAAAGGCCACAAAATGATCTTATCCAGTAATCTAATCAAAGACCCCTCAACTGAATTTAGTGCCATCAAAGAGTACTACACCCAGAGGGGATAGATTAGTTTACAAACATAATCTATCTCTTTTGGGGATTCATAAAATAATCTCAAACTGCCACAGTCACTGTGTCAGGAATGGATAACAGAGTGGGAAAAGGGTGGAAAGCAGAGAGGGGAAAGCTGTTGATTTTCCTGGCATTGATTTCCCAAAGCTTAAATCCATTAAGAAAACTATTACCGCTTCCTCTGAGGCAAGCCAATATCAGGTCAGGGATAGTCTCTTAAAGCTAAAGTTTGTGTTGTTATTTCCCAGAAATTTTCCTTAGGCCATGGACAAAAGTTAGAGAAGAAAGGGTGATAGGTTCCAAACATCTCCTTCCTGCTTCCTGGCAGCCTGTCAGGAGCCAAGGTGATAGCAAGATTGAAAGGTCCATGCAGATAGGAACGAGAGACCTCTTTATAAAGAACCATGGAGTCCCTTCATGTGAGCTGAGTCATCTTCAGTCACCTTGATTGGAGCAAGAACCATCCATCAACCATTTAGCATTAGGTGAGGAATTACCCTTCTCAGCAATCAGCATTTCCACTGTTGATCACTCCCTGGAATGCCTCAAGACTTTTCTATTTGACTTTCCTTTACAGACACCCTCAAGATACTCTACACAAAGGGCATAGGTGTCCCTGGGCAACTTGTGGTGTTGTAATGACATAGGAAAGCCCAGAACTATACGTGCAATGGGGCTGAAAAATAAGAGCCTGGGATACACCCATCACTGGCTGAGGCAATGGTTAATCATACCCCCACCCTAATAATTTTTGGAGAATATTAAGGGCATTTAATATGAGTTTTGTTTTTGTGTGTGTGTAAGAATGTATTTGATGTTCGAGTCACTTTAAACTCAAGAGTAGTCATGAACTCACAATGAAAAATTCCTCAGTAAAGGCATGAAACTGCTTAGATTCTTCCTCTGCTTCCTTCGTCCAACTCCTTCCAAAAATTCGCCTGAATTCTGAAGTTAGATGATGGACAGCCTCTGTCCCAAAACCTTCCTGAAAGAGAAGATATAATTAAGCATTTGTTTTCGCAAGACACTGCTGCCAGCCATTTACCATAGAAGTTGATGAAAATTGTCCAAACCTACAAGCAAGTTTGGCTGAACATAATTCAAATACTAATAACCCAGGCATGACAATGTTCACATCTGGAACAGGGCAGAAAAACTTTGAAGCAGAAAGGACCAAATTCCAAACTCTGTGATTCCATCATTACCTGCCTGCAGGTGAATCTTAGCAGGCCCTGAGCTTCTGACTTGTGTCACTCGCTGTGGACTCTTTGAGGTCCACGTTGGTGAAGGGACCAGAACGTAGGGCTTCTCTTCAGCATGTGCACTGGTTAACCAGACCTGATTGCTCAGCACGGCCATGTTCTGCCCAAATATATTTGTACTTTTTCTTCTGTATGTTATTCTGATTAATTAAAAATGCTTTGATTTGAAATGAGCATCCCAGAGAAAGCATTTCAATTTAAACAAGGTTTTCTTCTAAACCTCATAACCACTGCTGAGATTATTTCTGCCCTGAATGTCTGCCCTTCCCCAAGTAACCAGCGCCCTATACCCACGTAGGACTGTTTAAATCTGGTGATTCTCTGCCAGAGACATTGCATAATATTATGGACAACATAGTATTAAACACTGTAGAGTTTAAAGGTTACTTTTTAAAAATTGAACCCAAATGATTATAACTTTCCACTTGAGAGCTTAACATCCTACAATCATCAGTGTCCACAAGTGCTGTTAACCAGCTCTACTGATGCAAACATTTCTTTGCAAGCATTTACTGATATTGTAAATTACTTAACTACAGCAGTGCACTTTCTCTCAGTTAATCTTGATCTGATCCCTGAGGGGCTATTTATTACAGATATATACAACTTGTCATTAGAAGTGAAGTTAATGTAATATGACACAAGTAGCACACATTGTTTAAATGTGTTCCAGAAAGTTAGCAAATTTAGTTCAGAGAACACTTACATGCTCTTCTGCCCGAAAAGCAGCAAGAAGGGAGTGAGGCCAGGGGGTAGGGGCAAAATATTAAACACTGCTCACTGTAGGTGGCCAATTAATACCCTGTATCCAAGCTGGAACAAATCCTTCTACTATATACATAAAGCATATAATCTCTTATCTGCTTAGGCATTATCAAATAGTTTAGCAAATCCTAGTAACTTCAAACACCGGTTTACTGGAATGCAGTGCTAAAACATGCAAAGTCAAGAATCAAGTTTTTTTTTTTTAATTTTTTTTATGAACATAAGCTGTTTTAGAAGATTTCAGAAATACATTGGGATGCCATCGTAATCTTATCCCATGAGGAAACCCGCCTGATTTGGCAAACAACGGTACATGTGTTAAGGCAAAAAGCACAATTTTGCCTTCACAAAATTAGAGCCATGAGCAGGAAAATCACTTTAACTCTCTAGAAGTTGAAAGAGTGGACAGCTCTTGGTCCAGTCCTGGACATTTGGTCAGCAGATAATACTAATTTCAGAGGGAATTCTAATAGATGGCCACATGATGTGAACAGTATGAGCCAGCTGGGATGTGTGCCAGGGTTAATTCAACACTGTGGTTTGTATCTCATCATCAAGTTAGAAGTAATACAATTAATTGGACCACAAGCACTAAAAAAATTAACCAACATAGCCAATAATATAGCTCTGACAAAATTCTCGTGTTTGCGTGTACATACGTTTACTTTAAAATGGATCCATTCCTTCTCCTACTATACTGCCCTCTTTTTTTCCCTGCACAACTGGGAAATAAGTTAAGTGTCTGCTCATCTTTTCCATCTTCATCTGGGCTGCTTCTTCTCATGAACTCAAGGTGGTTTAGATGAAATTTCAGAAAGTAAGTAAATGGAGAGAAATCTCCTTTTCAGAGTTAGGTACAAACAGCCAGAAGCCAGAGAGAAGAACAAAAAAACCAGAAGGGAAAGCTGGCGAAACTGCACATAGAAAACTGATCCTTCCTCGAATCTTAAAGTAAAAAGTCCTCTGATATACTTGGCTTCCAAGCATAACATTTTACACCTTTTATATAAATAGGATACATAGAACCAAAAGACAGCTCTGCGTTAAAAGCGGGGTGGGGCGGGGTGAGGAGAAGCAAAGTATCTTGTTTTTTAAAGACAATTATTTACTTAATAGGGTTTGCATGGCTTAAGAAATCTAGTGCTTGTGGGTGATGCAAGATAACACTTTCTTGTAATTTTATATAGTAAGCAAAGATTTAGAATATTTACAGACCACCCTGAGCAAGAACGTCACCGGAGTCTGGGAGCATGCTCATACCAGAACATTCCTCTTTAAAAAAAAAAAAAAAGCCCAATGGCCCCGAAGCCATATAAGGCTGTGGGGGAAGGTATGCCTTTGACCTCCCAGCGGCTGTGGAATTAGAGCACCAAGTCACTACAGCCTACTGAAGGATTTTCTTTCTCTCATTTCTAATAATGACTAACTTCTTATCAGATCTGGTCAGCGACTACGCTAAAGCACCTAAGTCACCCCACATTCTAATTCTTGACAAAAAGAGATCGCAACAATATTTACATTGTTTTGATTGAAAGTACACTCAAGGGCAGGCTATGATTCAGTAGAAAGCAACGTTTTTTGATGGTTTGCACACCAGCAAAGTGCACTGCTTTGGTATTTTGGTGCTGCTAGCTTGCTTGCTCTATGCTCATGGGCTGACATGGGTAGGAAGTCTGTGAATTCTACGTTAGGCTTTATACAACCCGAGTGCTGTAAGTGCCTTTTTCTGATTCATGGGTAGGTCTTGAAACAGTCAGAATTTCTTCTTATTAAAATTGTACACTGGAATATTTTTCAGTCATAGAGAATTCCTTTCATTTTTCCTACATAAGGTAATTGGAATGACTTTAGTATTCCACCATTTCTACATATATGTATATATATTTTTTTCAACATTCATTTTCACGTAAGTACAGAATTTCCCTATCATTCTGCAGTAGATATCAGATGCTACAGGATCTGATCTTCAAGATTCCTGGACTCTGTGTATTTTTCCCATTACACAGTCAGCTAGATTTTTCCCCATTAATTACTTCCTGTGGGGGAATAAAGCACTCTCAGATGAGCATTAACTCTTTCATCGTTCTACTTGCTGTAACATGACGCAGCAGTAAATGAAGGAAATGACACCACAGATGTCTGAGGATCTCATTACTACTTACACATGAATTCAGTGGTTGTCCAATTATTTAGTTCACACTCTTTGTGAAATGCTAAGAATATTCTTAAAAATATATCCACAGTAATTTCTTCCCTATCATGCAACTGACTAGAGCAAAAGATGCCAAGTAAACTGCATAGCATATTGTTTGTTATAGTCAGAGCAATACTGCCGTGGCACTATACATTTACCCACAAGTCAAAATCTACTTGGGGTGTAGGTTTCTAACTATTCCATTTTAGGATATCAGTTCAATTCTTTTTAAACTGAATTTAAGGCTTTAGTTCCTTCTTGGATTTCTAAAGTATGTAGAATAAATTAATTATATGCAACATTACTACTATCTAACAGCATTACTGTTCTAGAAAATGTAGTTTTATGTAAAAGTCTCTTTATGATTTAAGTTCTCCAGCAAATCTAAATCAAAAGTCTGAGTAATTTTAGCAGAGTACCAGGGAGCCTTAGATTTGGTAGTAATTTACCATATATAGTTATTTATTTTAAGGATAAGTAAACATGACTTGCCACTTCAAATTCAGGAAATTGGCATTTCAAACCAAGATTAGTTATATGATTCCTTGACTTTGGTCAAAAAAGCAGGTACCATTATACATATATATATACATATATACATATATATATATATATATATACACACACACACACACAAGAAGTGAGAGGCAGAGACAAAGATATTGATTTCATGACTATTTTAATCATATGGTTTTATTAAAGATGAATACTTTGTATGTCTCTTCATTCATTTTTTAAAGAAATATTTTTAGTGTTTCCTTTGCTGGAAATATAGAGGTTGATAAGAAGCACTTTTTGCCCCCAAGGGGCTCAGAATCTCTGGCAGGCATCTTGCTGTAAACATGGATCACTTAACTAAACACAGGTTTTGTCTTCACCCAGTGTGCCAATGATAAAAATCATCTTAAGTCAAATTCTCTTCTGTAGGATATGAGAAATAAGATCACACCATATCCCTCAAGTGTGGGTTTTCCACCCCTCTTTCAGAATGACTCACCCTGTTCTCACCCACTTCTGGAAGAGCAGAGAGGATAGTAGCAAAGGCAAGGGATGGCACAAAGGAAACTTGACCGAACTACCTCGTTCTTATTCCTGGCTCTCATCCTGGTGCTCACACAGTTTAAGGATTTACATTCAGGATGTACTCAGGTCCTGTAGACACAATCTAGTATTCGTGAGGGATATTTGAGATAAAAAAAGATTCTTTCATCTCAGCCAGTGCTAAATAAGCCAGTTACTCTTTATTGCAAAACTTTCGAATTGCAGAAGCTTTGTTTTACAAAATTGTTTACAGGGAAGCAAGCAAAGGTCCTAGAAGAGTCAAATTTTAAATATTTTAAGACAGCTCTTTAGATTGCATGATTCAGACAGAGGTTTCTAAACTTCATAAGTTCATGGAGCAAGTTATATATTATTCAAACTCTGGGGCTTGCAAATGACATTTCTGAGAGCTACAGAAGCTGCCGCGGGAGGCTGGAGCAGAAGTGGAGTTTGGAGAGAGGCCAGGGAAGAAAACCCTACCCTGCAAACACAAGAATCTGCCTTTAGCTGTTGTATACATTGAAATTCATCTAAGATTTCATTTGAGGAAAGATTTTTCTACTCTAAGAAAGAAAGAAATGCTACAAAATACCTATTCTCAATTAATGTGTTGCCAGAAAAATTACAGAAATCCAGAATTGCTCTGTAAGGAGACAGCATTCTTTGTTCATTTCCAAATAAAAACTTACTAGAAATATCAGAATTTTCTTGTATTCATTATGGGTATGTGAAGCAGGTATTACTTCACAGAGAAAGATAAGAAATATGCAGTCTAGTAAGGATTTTATAAGAAAATTTAACCCAGAAGAGAACATTTGGCTACAAAAGTAATACATTGTTATTGTGGGAAATTTTGGATTTATGGAAAAGTAATATAAAAGTGATTGGCTTACAGCCCAATATTAGCTTTTTTCTGGATTTTTGGATGTCACAACATAGTTGAGATCATAATGAATATACTTCTGTGTTCTGCTTTAAATTTAACTGTCTCGTGTAGGTCCTCATATTATTATTTTTTTAAAAACCTTTACTTAAGGAGGAAAAAGAAAAGACAGAATTGAAGTAAATTATCATCAGTATAAAATTCTAAGAAGAGTGAAGCAGGGATCTCAAGTCTTTACCAATTCCTCTGCTTTTCCATTTTGACAACCCCAAAAGGCAAAAGGTACTTGCCTAGAAGCTGTAACTATTTTTCCTGGAGGTGGGAGCCTACATGGTCTGAGGCTCTGAAAATTTAATCTAGTCTACCTTGGGGATATTAGCTACATCTGTACACTTTCTTAATTTCTTTTTCCACTATCTTCTAAATAAAATAGTCATGAAATAAATACAGGATAATTCTACTATGAGAAGAGGGATCCAAGCAAGCAGTTAGAAAAGAATTAACTTCTAGGGAGCAGATGTGGCTCAGGCAGTTGAACACCTGCTTCCCCCAGGGGAGATCCCAGGTTCGATCCCAGTGCCTCCGAAAAACAAACAAGCAAATAAAAGGAAAAAGCCAACTCAGAGGAGTCGATGTGGTTAAGTGGTTGAGCATGGGTTTCCCACATAAGAGGTCCTGGGTTCATTTAATCCCTGGTATCTCCTTAAAAGAGAGAGACAGAGAGACAGAGAAAGAGAGAGAGGGAATTAACTGCTAAGCATAAATTAGACTTCCTCATTGTAAACTAAAATAGAATGTTCAGCAGTTTTTGCTAAGTTAGCGACTATTGCACATATTAAGCAAAGGGTTATCTATCTAGTCTGACTGCAAGCTATAAAGAGATAAGATTTCCCAACCAGGGGTCAGAGGAAGGGGATTTGGGGAAATGGAAAAACGGCTACAACACTGAGTGACAAGGTCTACTAGGTTTATATTTTCTGCAAATATATTTTAGATTAAGTATCACAAAATTGTTACATCTATTTAAATTTCACAGCTACTACAGGTGTTTTAAACACACTGAAATAACAATTTGTCCATCATACTACAGGGCGAATTTCAGGAATTAAACATTAAACCTGGTGGCAAAAATAATCTAACAGGTTAAAATATTTCCTCTCTGGCCTCTTTGGGCCTTATTTCATAACCCCCCTTCTCTCTATATCTCATTCCTGCCCTTTATCTCCTTATCTAGAGCATTCTGTCTCTCCACCCCCCAACCAAGTCAACATGGTTAACTCTTAATTATCATACTAGTTTAGTTTTAGATTTCATGTCCTCCCTCCACTGGATGACTTGCCCTGTTCTTTGCCCCTAGGGCAACCTGTATATCCTTCACATAATACTTAGCACTCGGCCTAACAATTGCTGTTTTCCTTGTCTCTCCTCCATTAGATTGTAAATTCCTTGAGAGTGCTTATTTCTCCAGGATCTGAGACGTTCCTACTCATAGAGTCAGTGTTCAACAGTATTTACTGATTAAGAGAATAAACAAGGGAATAAAATGAATAAATTGGATAAATGAATAGGTATTTTTGCCTACCCTATAGTTCAAAACCCTAGGACAGTAAACTCAACATGTCCTGGTGAATTCATCTTGGTTAGCAGCAAGCATTAAAACATCACCTGCTGTCAAATGTGCCTTTCAGTCTCTGTGCTTTTTATAAGAGAATTAAGGACCTCTGCCAAGGGCATTTCTTTTGGATAAATAATCATTAAAGGTTAATGACTCATTGCCTTGCTTTATGCCAATAACAATTTCTAATCAGTCAGTAGCCTCTTCCTAAATGGCCTGAAACTTCATGATTATTGCTTCGTTTAAGCACAAACTACTGTGCAGGCAGAACACTGCCTATCTCTGTCCTTAAAACATAATGAGATGTTAGCGAATTTAATCAGTTGTTTATATATCAGTTGGTTCTCGGCAATAACAGAACTTGTATCTTTCATTTTCATGAAAAAGTAAACAGTATCCTAAGAGGACAGATCATTTAAGTTATTTCCTACTTGGATCAACATCATTATATTTAGGGTGGAATATTTTTAAAACTACAAATTGGGTTAAAATTTTATTTTGATGTTCTGCTATGTCATTCTCTATTCACCATTTCTTTCTTAGCAAAACTTGATTAGTTTCTTCAGTTAATGCATTTTTATACCATATGATTTCAGAAATACCTTGGATTTCTTAAATAAGTAAAATGTGTCATGGAATTTTCCAAAATTCTGCTTTACAAATATTTACTGCAACACAAAACTTTGTTGTATTTCTTCAGTCTACTTGATAATCCCCTGATCAGACCGCCCCATGTTTGGTGGAGCCAAAGAAAAATTGTAGAGCCTGCCAAAGTCAAATAGACTGTGTATTTCTTTCAAAATCCTATTTTTTCAATAGCTCATGTTTTTTTCCCAGATAAAATAAATGATTTAGACTAACAAGCCACTCATTGGTCTTTGACCTTTTCAACCACATCAAAAGCATCTTAAAAGCCAATTAGTGGAAATGCAGAGAAAAGTTCATTTTATTACAGCACTCAACAGTGGAGCCATAATATTGTATGCAGATTCAGCCTCTCCCATGACTTTCATGAGAAAAATAGAAAGATAAATATTAATACTTCAAACATAAAGCAGGTAAATATTTGCATATATAAATATTTTTACTCTTTCTTCATGCTGAACACAGTAATTTCCTTATTATAGCCAACAAACATTCATACTCTCTTGGTTATCTCTTTTGATGTGAAACAGAGACAACACTGGTAAATGTTGAATATTGATAATCCCCAAGCCTCATTTTAGCCACTAGTCTTAATTGCTTTCTCAAAACTTCTTTTAACCAGACCCTTTCAGAAGAAGTAATACATATCAGAATAAACATTTGCTTTTATTCTTGACAATAGTCAGGGTACCACAGAGGAAAGAGAAAATCAAAACCTTGAACCACCACAGAACTGAAAACAAGTGCCCAGAAATTAAAATAATTATTTTATTTAAATGACTTATCCATTATATTTGTAGTTGAATTTCTGAAAATCAGGTATTTAAAGACTCATTCATGCATTCTTCTGTTTTTATTTAAAGAGTTGCAGTTTGCAAGGCCCTGGGCTAGATATACTTTGAAATATTCAAAAATTTTTAAAAATGGCTATTGTCCTAAGAAAATCATTGTCTAGAAGAGGATTTTAAATCTAGTCAATTCCTCTATAGTTTGTCAGGGGACATGATGTCTTTTTGACAGTTTAATAAGAAGTGGTAGAAATCATTTTGATTTCTGAGGCAGGTATTTCCTTTTCTTTCCTAATGTATTTTTTAATGTTTTATTATCATGAATAAAATACAGGATTACCATATACTACCCCCCCACCAACACCTTGTATTATTGTGGAACATTTATTACAATAAATGATAGCACTTTTTTGGACTTGTATGATATACACCTCTGAGGCAGTCTAGTGGCTCAGAGAACCAAGTGATCTTATTTTTTAAATGAGAGTATTTGATTTGACTTTGCACATTGTTTTTTGTGTATATGGCAAAAAAGTAAATAAGTATACCAAAAAAAAAAAAAAAACCAACAACTTAGAACAAAAACCTAAATATATTCTAAAATGAAGCATAACATTATAATCTAAAAAATATGTGTAACTGGTGGAAAAGTCACCAAGGTCACTTGCAACATACAATATCAGGTATTGAAAAACTGTATTGGACTTTGATTTTCTGAGTAGGATTTTCCAGTCTTTTCCTGAGTGTTTTCCTTTAAAGTACAAGCAGACCACATTCATCAAAACCAGATGCTAGTGTCTTTCTGTTCAGTTTCAGTTATCAATATCAAGTTTGAAAGACCCAAAAGATTTTTGTAAAAATTGGACTGTGCCTGTGATCAGGTCCTATTCACCAGTGTTGACATGAGCCAAGGTCCATAAATACTTTTGAAGGGAAAAAAGTCAAGGTCATTCAGATCATGTTTTTCTCTTTAGTTTTTTAAGCCAAAAAATTATTGTTCATTTAGGAAGAAAATTTCACATACATGTACAACACACACACACACCTACAAACACTTTTTTTTGGTTTGTTTTTTGCCAAGGTCTGCTAAATATTAGTCCAGGAGAGAAGCCAAACTTCCTGATTCATTTTCTTTTGAAAACCACTGGCACTGAATGGACCATTTCTACAAACTTGTCGGCTTTGTTGACCACTGCAGGTCCATTCTTTGGAGGTGTGCACTCAGCAGTCAGGAGCACATGGGCTGCTACTCTCACAGGTTCCAGTGGGTTGGAAAGACTGAAAGAGAACAGCTACATTGTTAGTACCATTGGTGGAGAAGGGGCCATAATATATGCTTGCATCCTTAAAAGAATAGTGAAGTCCTTGAGCTCTTTTTAAGTCCATACTGTGGGCATCCAAACATTCTATCCATTTACCATTTTCTCCAGTTATAGCTGAATACTTAACATAAAAGTCTTTCTTTTCCTCTTAGGGAACAATACTAATGGCCATAATACCTTGAAGGCTACATCTATACTAAATGTGTTCTAAACACTACTGTATTAGTCAGCCAAATGGGTGCTGATGCAAAAATACCAGAAATTGGTTGGTTTTTTATAAAGGGTATTTATTTGGGGTAGGAGCTTACAGATACCAGGCCATAAAGCATAGCTTGCTCCGCTCACCAAAGTCTATTTTCACATGTTGGAACAAGATGGCTGCCAATGTCTGTGAGAGTTCAGGCTTCCTGAGTTCTTCTGGGCTCAGCTCCTCTGTTTTCTCCATAAGATCAGCTGTAGACTATCAGGCAAACAGCTCTGTCTTTCTCCCTGGGATCCAACTTCAGCATCAAACTCCAGCATCAAAACTCCAACCTTAAAAGTCCTCAACTCTGTTCTTGGCTATGCCTTTTATCTGTGAGTCCCCACCCTTTGGTGGGTGGGGACTCAACGATCTACTGGCACAAGAGGTTTACTTGATTATTTAATCCAATATAATCCAATATAATCTAATATGCCCAGAGGAAAAGACCAGTTTACAAACATAATCCAATATTCCTTTTTGGAATTCATCAATACTATCAAACTGCTACAACTACCTAGAATTCTAATCTTAGACTTTCTGACGCAGTAGGGACCATGTTTTATCAATTTAGATGTTCTTTAAATCTTAGTTCAAAGCTTTGCCTTAAATAAGAACTTAACAAATGTTTAATAAAAATGAAAGAGTAAATGAATAGATGAACACTTCTTGATAAGTTCTTAACACGAAGAAAATTACAGCATGTGGTATCCATCGCAGCAGAACTTTAAAGTTCTGAAAGAATGAAAAAAAAACCCTGTAAAAATAGAAATAGCCTTCAAAAATGAAAGCAAATTCAGGCAAACAAAAGCAATGAAACTTTGTTGTCAGCATACCTGCTCCACAAGAATGTTAAAGTGAGTTATTTTAGGTAAAAGGAAAGTGATACCAGATGGAAATCCACATCTACACCAGGGAATTACAAGAACCGTAATTGGTAAATGTGTGAGTAAATATTAAAGTCTTGCTCATCATTCCTGAATTTTAATAAAATACAACTGACTGAAACAAAAATGATGATAGGATTTGTGGTGTTCATAAGATGCAGAAGGGGAAACGGACTTGGCCCCGTGGTTAGGGCGTCCGTCTACCACATGGGAGGTCCGCGGTTCAAACCCCGGGCCTCCTTGACCCGTGTGGAGCTGGCCATGCGCAGCGCTGATGGGCGCAAGGAGTGCCGTGCCACGCAGGGGTGTCCCCCGCGTAGGGGAGCCCCACGCGCAAGGAGTGCGCCCCGTAAGGAGAGCCGCCCAGCGCGAAAGAAAGTGCAGCCTGCCCAGGAATGGCGCCGCCCACACTTCCCCGTGCTGCTGACGACAACAGAAGCGGACAAAAGAAACCAGACGCAGCAAACAGACACAGAGAACAGACAGCCGGGGGAGGAGGGGGAATTAAATAATAAAAAATAAATGAATCTTTAAAAAAAAAAAAGATGCAGAAGTAAAATGTATAATGAAAACAGAACAATGCTTAAGAGCAGCTACAGAAGTGTACTGTGTATGTATTATCTTATGTATTAAGTGGTATTATTTGAAGGTAGAATGTGGTTAGTTAAAAATGCATATCGTAAATCTCAGAGTAACTACTAAAATATAAAAGCACAAAATTTATTTTAAAAGCCAAGAGTAGAAATAGCATGGAAACTCGATAATATATAATTATAAAAGGAGGGCAGGAAATGAGGAAAGAAAGAAGAAAAGGATAGCTGGACAAATAGAAAATCAAGAGGAAGATGGCAGATTTAAATGAAAACACATTAATAATTATATTAATGATAAATGGTCTAAACACTTCAGGAAAAGCAGAGAACTTATTTTCTGTCTAGAGTATACACTTTAAATATAAACACATAGAAGGTACAAATAAAATTATTGAAAAGTATACATCATGTTAATACCAATCTAAAAAAAGTTTCTGTAGCTATATATGTATATATTTTAGAGATTTATTTATTTTTATTTCTCTCCCCTTCTCTGCCCACCCCCCAGTTGTCTGCTTTCTGTGTCCATTTGCTGTGCATTCTTCTGTGTCCACTTATATTCTTGTCAGCGGCACCAGGAATCTCTGTCTCTTTTTGTTGTGTCATCTTGCTGCATCAGCTCTGCATGTGTGTTGCACCACTCCTGGGCAGGCTGCCCTTTTTTCGTGCTAGGCAGCTCTCCTAACTGGGTGTACTCCTTGGGTGTGGGGCTCCCCTACGTGGGGGACACCCTTGCATGGCAGGGCACTCCTTGCGCGCATCAGCACTGTGCATGGGCCAGCTCATCACATGGGTCAGGAGGCCCTGGGTTTGAACCCTGGACCTCCCATGTGGTAGGCAGATGCTCTATCTTTTGAGCCAAATCTGCTCCCCTATATATTTTTTTAACATTAAAAATAACTTTACTTTCAAACAATGTTCAAAATACTGGCATTGAAAATTTTTTTAGTGATAATAAACATGAGGCTTTTTTTTTAAACTTTTTTTTTTTTTTGGAAAGCAATTTGACAATTTTTATGAAGAGGATTTGACAGTTTCATATCCATTCACAAACCATGTAACATTATATAAAACAAGGGTATGGTTAACTCCCGAACTTGTAGACAGTATAGATGTGTGAGTATATGCATAGCAAAATGTGAATAAAAAAGTACACCAAAACGTTAACACTGACTTCCTTTTGGTGGTGGAATAACAGAATGTTTTACTTTTCTGACTTATAAGGTTCAGCATTTTCTAAACATCCTACACCCAGCGTGTATTATCAGGTGTGGGCTCCATGAAGAACAAGACACTTGTTTTGTACACTATTTTTGAGGTTTTAAAAAAAATTTTTAAAGATACTTAGATTATATAAATGTTACATTAAAAATGTAGGGGATTCCCATATGCCCCACTCCCTATCCCTCCCACACTTTCCCACATTAACAGCATCCTTCATTAGTGTGGTACATTTCTTACAATTGATGAACACATATTAGAGCATTGCCACTAAGTATGGATTATAGTTTACATTATAGTTTAAACTCTCTTCTGCAAAATTTTGTGAGCTATGACAAGATTTATAATGGCTTGTATCTGTCATTGCCATATCATTCAGGACAATTCCAATGTCCTGAAAATGCCCCCATATTATACCTATTTTTCCCTCTCCCTCTCTTCAGAACCTCCAGAGGCCACTGCCTCCAGATCAATGATAAAAGTTTTTCCATTGCTAGAATAACAATAAGTCAGTAGTAGAATAACAATAAGTCTACTCTAGTCCGTCATTCAGTCCCCAATCCTGAGGATTCTGGGATGGTGATGCCTACTCTGCCTCTAATTGAGAGGGGGCTTAGATCCCATGGGGCAGATAGGTGGGGCTATATTTCTTGCAGTTGTAGACTCTGTTTCTTGTGGTTGTTCTTACAATTGATGCACACATATTAGAGCATTGCCACTAAGTGTGGATTATCGTTTACATTATGTACAACCTTAAGAAATTAGAAAAAGAAGTGTAAATTGATAGTAGTAAAAAGTAAATAATAGAGTGGAAATCAATAAAATAGGCAATGAAAAAATAATAGAAGGAAATTAATGGGACCAAAACCTGGCTCTTTGAAAAGATTGATAAAATTGATAAACCTCTAGATTAATAAAGAGAGATAGGAAATGCAAATTATCAATATCAGGCATGAAAGGTGAGCATCACTGCAGAAATAATAGACATTAAAAGTATAAGCAATTTTTACAACAAACATATGCCAAATAGTTTGTTGCTTAGATTAAAAAGTGAATTCCTTGAAATAGACAAATTACCCCAACTAACCTAAGAAGGAATTAAAAACCTCAATAATCCTTATACCCATTAAAGAAATCAAAACTGTAATTACAAATCTCCTTTCAAATAGTATAAAGGCTTGGGTGGCTTCACTGGTGAACTATATCAAATATTTAATGGAGAAATAATGTCAATCTTATGAAAATTACTTTAACAAGCAGAGGAGGAAAGAACATTTTTCAACTAGTTTTATCAAATTTGATACCAAAACCAAACAAAATCATGACAAGAAAAATATAGACTAATCCTCCCCATGAAGTCAGATGCAGAAATACTTAAGAAAATACAAATCCTGTAATATTTTAAAAGATAATGCACAAAGACAGAGAAGAAATTTTTCCAGAAATGCAAGGTTGGATTAATTTTTGAAAGTTAACAAATGTAACTCACTGCATTAATAGATTGAAAGGAGAAGTATATGATTATCTTAAATTAAAACAGGAAAAAATTGGCAAAATTCAATATCCAACTTTGATAAAAATTCTTAGCAAAATACCAATAGAAGGGAACATCCTAACCTGATAAAATGTATCCATGCAATTACTACAGTCTACATTATACTTAATAATGAAAGACTAAATGCTTTCCCCTAAAGTCAAGAATAAGACAAGGATATATCCTAGCAACACATCTATTCAATGTTTTACTGGAGGTCAGAGCCACTGCAACAAAGCAAAAACAACAACAACAAAGAAATAAAAGACATATTGATTGTAAACAAAGAAGTAAAGCTCTTTCCCGTTTTCTTTTTCTCAATGAATCATTCATATCTACTTCTTTTCTTGTCCAATTTTGCCTTCTATGTGCCGGTTCAAAACTGAGAACATTGTTCTCGCTCTTGTTCTGTGATAGAACAAATTCCTTTTCCTTTCTGATTCGCTTAGGGTATAACAGATATCCTCAATTACACCAAAATCCCACTTCAGGTTTGTGGTTAATTACAAAAATAACCACACATTATTCCCATTCCCAACATAGGGTGGGTACTCCTTTGCAACCTTACTTCACAGTTCATCCCATCAAGAGATACAGTCTATATCTCCATCCCTTGTTACTTGCTTTGGCCAACAAAATGCAACAGAGGTGACACAGGTTAGTTAAAGTCTAGATCTCAAGAGGTATTTTTTCCACACTTGCTCTTGGAAGCTTGCCATGCCATGAGAATAAGTCCGAGCTAGACTGCTGGATAAGACCTTGTGGAAGAGAACCAAAAGACGCTAACTGATAGCATCCTATCAACATCATCCTGAGGCGACACACTGGGCCCTCTCCACCTTTCCTGAGCCTGCATTTCTTGTCCTGGAGTTGTGCTTGCCCACAATATTAGGAATTCCCTTTTTTTCAGGAATTTGAAATAGACTTTCTACCTGTCCTGGGTGCTCTGTTGTATGACTTAAAGCCGGTACTCCTTTGCCTCGGCGGCTTAGACTTAACGGTTCCTTACACTGCTTCAGTTACCTGCAAGATGCTTCTGCCTGCAGGATAAGTTCTGGGTGAGTGAGTCACCAAGGAGTTTCCTGGTTCGGTCATTCAGGCAGACAAACAATGACATACAGCCACTGCAGGATGTATACAGGGGCTACTGTGCCCTCTCTGAAACAGGGCCAGGGGCCCACAGTGAACACAGCTGGCTTCAAACCACGCTGGGGAGGGTGGGGGAAGGCATAGCAACAGTACCACCAGCTGCTATCACTTATAAAGCTGCACTTTCTTGATTCAGCACTTGCCCAGATGCAGCGTTTTAAACTGTTTTCTGGAGTATAGAGGAAGATGGCTCTGCCAGTTTTTACTAATTGTTCAAAGATCCTGTTGGGAAAAGGCACCCTGGAGCATCTTATAACACCTCTTGGTCAATCCAGAAGCTCTCCAAGGAATCTCTTTAACACCAAAATATCTATTGTTTTTTTTTAGAATCAATTATCTCCAGAGTACCAAACATACAGTTTACCAGTAAGATAAGCTGAAAATAGAAATCAGCTACCAGGGATAAACTATTGAATATTCACTTTTTTTCTCATAAAATAATAAAAATTAAACATCTTTTCTTTTCAAACATCCAATTTTGGGTCTGCCAATGGAGAAAAAAATAAAACCAAAAAACCCTACCCTTGCTTATAAAAAGCATCAGAGCAAAACCCTGAGGATAATTTTGAATATTTATTTTAAAGGTTATCTTCACAAAAGCAATGTTGGCTACAAGAAAGTAGCGACACTCTGGGGAAGGGCTTTGGCATTCCTGCCTCTGTGACTGTCGGGATTTCACTTCCCTTTCCCTGTTCATACAGTTGTGCATTCAAGTAAACCAGGACCTCACTTACGGTTTTGCTTCTTCTCCCCAGGAGACTTGCCAGTATTCACAACCGAAATCTAAGATAATTGCTAGAAACTGACCTTGGCTTAACTATAAACTCACATGTTCACAAGTATATAGGGAACGTTGTATTGATTCTGAAAGCCTCTATGCAAAGTTTGATAGCCCACAAACTGCTCTACCCAGTTTCTATTGATAGCTTGGCTTTGTTCAAATACAGTGCATGTTTTTAAGTTCTCAGTATGCATCCTTGTGAATGGACTTGAATTTATGGTAACATGAAGCATATGGAAAACCTGGAGAGCTCTGAGTTATCCTGGTGCCTTACTTGATATTATTTTCATGCAGATGAGTTAAGTCTGTTCAAGATATAAAATCCTGAACACTGAATTTAGGGAGGGGTTGTAAGTAACATAATTCCAGCTTACTTCCATTCTCAACTGATAGTCACTCTAGGAGGGGCCATATTTCTGTAGGGCATTCTAAATACGTTGGCGGTTCTTGGCCTTCACTCAGCTTCTGGCTGGTAAGGGATTTGTTTTTCTTTGTAGGCTGCTCCAAGACTTGGGTAAAATGATTTATATCTGGGTCTGTTTTGCTTCTCAGGTGGTATCACACTCCCTTACAGAGACTTTGCCAGGAACAACCTCTGTTGGAAGGAAAGAGGAAGAGAAGGAGGGAAGGATGGATAAGGAAGAAACAGAGCATATCAGACTGGCTTTATATTTCAGAGTTTTTAGAAAGAAAGTGGAACGTACCATGGAATTCACTTAAGTAAATATTCCATTGCCTCAATAATCAAACTCAAGTGTCTTGCTACAAGATGGGAATGATATAGCTTGATGGTTATTCATTGACAACCACCTGTACAATATTAGCCCACATTGTGATTTGGTACATACAAAGAAGTCCATATTTGGCTGGATTGATGGAAACATAGTGCCTGAATCATAGAGGACGATAGCCCCTGTGGATGCTGCCATTCTAATGCTGATTTAAGGGACAGCATTTACTCAACTACTACAATCTAAAGAAGATGGTGACACATAGAATACATCTATAAAAGGTCACTAAATAGCTATAGCTCAGAAGCCATGATATTTGAGGAAGAGGGAAAATAAACATATTTATCTCAGATCCAAGAAGAATAGAATGAGATTGCATTTCTGAAAATGTGTGGGACTGATCGCCTTCTAAAAATCACCCAGAAATGAGAGAATCAGAATATTGTTGGGTGATATGCTTTTTAAATGAACTCTTTGAATGACTTCTGTGTGATAAGCATTTGAGAACTATAGGCATAGAAGGAACATGAAAGCTATCTTCCTGTGATTGATGGGCTGTCAAATCGTGCACAGAAGGGGTAAAGCATATAGGATTGGTCCAAAGATGGAGCCAAGCCACAAGACCAGTGTTTCAGGGAGGCAGATGGCAGTACAACTAACCCAGTGAATTCTTGAGCTCCTTTTCAGCAGAGACCATTTTATTTTCTTCCTCATTTCCTCATTTTGCAACAGAGTGCATTTACTTCTCCTGTGTTAAGTGAATAGCTGTGGCATGGATGAATGATTAACTCTCTAATTAGGCCCACCACATGTTGTCTTTGATAGGGCAGCTCTTGGTTTATACCTGTTAGGCTAGTGTCCTTTCCAGTTCAGCATTTGCCCTGGATTTCTCCATTTTTAGCAGAGCATTACTCTTACTATTTTTAAGAGTTGCAATAAAATAAGACAGATGGGGTTTAGCATACTTCTACTTTGTACTTCCAACTCTGCCACTGTCTCACCTACCACTGATGAGGTGAAATGTACAGTGAACAGAGTTCTTACTTTTCATGTGTGGCTAAATCTTAATAATGACCAATAGTAACCTTCTCTCTTTTCCCTATCTTTTCCAAATGCAACATAATTAACACTTCCTTTATGGGGTAGCATTTGGAAAGCTCACTGATAAGCACCCTGGAAACCAAGCAGCTAGAGTCAGCTAACTCATCCGTTATCAGATGGTGATGAAATAAGTAGTCGATGTTGCTACCCTGCTAGCACCATACCTGCCACAGCATCAAACATGATATGGCTTGCAAGGGGCACAAAGTTACCAAGACCATCTTAAAATTAGCAATGTCAGAGGAAAATGTGGGAACTTATAAGTTAAATGTACATATGTGTGTGGAACACTCTTATACAGTGATTTTGTCAGATTTTCCATGGTACAAATGTTTAACTATTTATTGTATTTGTGAATGCTATTTTGCTTTGCAATGAACCCTCTCAGCAGCAATAAGCTGGAAAAATGAAACAACACTTTTAATGAAAATGCAAATCCTGAATTTCTACTTTGCAAAATATTTATTGACAGTTACCATAGACATAGGGATTATAGCAATATCACTGGCCACATGAAAAACAGATGA
Source organism: Dasypus novemcinctus (assembly GCF_030445035.2). Taxonomy (NCBI): domain Eukaryota; kingdom Metazoa; phylum Chordata; class Mammalia; order Cingulata; family Dasypodidae; genus Dasypus; species Dasypus novemcinctus. The sequence continues at coordinate 49,634,492 of NC_080673.1, read as the reverse complement.
CACAAATCTGATGAAAAACATTAGTGTCCAATTAGGTTCAAATACTTGAAATTGTTACTTTGTAGGTCAAAAATGAAGAGTTCCAGTAATATCATATAATTCAACCCAATGCTTTACAAGTTACTAATTATTTGAGAATGATAATTTAAAAGGAACAGCAGAAGGTGCATTATATATCATTCTTTGAAGCCTGACATTCATTCATTCAAATGATTGTTTTTATAAATTAATTTCACTCCTTTTCCATTCTAAGATTTTTTATCTCATTACCAAAAGTTAACATTGGGAGCAGAACTTTGCACACATTTTAATGATGCCAGTATCAATAAATATCAGATGCTTCAAATAGAAAATCAAAGTAAACTACAATTTGTAGTCTCCAATTCACAAATGGCAAAATTCACTATTAATATGAATATAAAATCTGGAGGAGCAGTTTATTTTGGTAAAAGCAATGATCTTTCCAAATTAAAAAATCTGAGGAGAGATACTCTTGGGTTGGTTATGCCATATACATAAGTCATAATTGCATCCTAATAAGCTGGGGTATTCTATAATAGGAGAATTTCTAGTAGCTTAAATTTGCAAACACTTTTACATGTACAGAGAGTTATGTTAATAGTACTTCAGAAATTTCCTGATGGGGCCCAATTTGGAGAAAAGAGATTCATTTAATGCAGTAAAATGCATCTTTTCTCTTTGCTGTCCATTATTAAGCCAGTATTCTAAAATGAACCTTTGCAAAACTACTTTGTGAATTGCCTAAGTATCTTCAGTGGCAGGGGATTTTTTGTAAGCAAGACCTCTAAATTTTGACTACAGATTTTTTAATCAATTAAAATATTTGATCATACACTTATATGAAATTCAAAATAAAGCACTAAAAACTTTAAGAAAAGGGCAATTATTGAAAACAAAGCTTGAAAACTGGTCTTTATTAAGTTCCTGTTATCTACAAATTTCTGAGAAAAGTATGATTGAAAGGTGAATAGGACATATTGCAAGAGCTCATGTCCTGGTAAGAAAACCAGACTTTTTACCTCTTTGGAGAGAGTCTTTACTCAGAAATGATATAAATGAATCTCTATTGCCTATGGTTTGTTATATGATGAATTCAAGAAAGAGTTGTTTTGTGTTCCATTGTTCAGTTCACTATTTGAACATGTAAGCCTCATTCGTTCAGAAATGGTGTTATGCACACGTGTGTGTATGTAAGTTCTACATGTGTGTTCATTGAGCCTTACTATGACTTAGAAAGACAAATCAGTATTGCCCAAAATTGTCTTAGATGGTAGTACTTTGGCAATGTGTATGGTTTTAGGTGAAATGGACTTAGCTGTATGATCTGCTCTGCCTCAATTCTCTTTCTCACTCTGAGCTGCCTGTGGGTCCCTGAGAAAGCAGGCCTATTTATGTCTCCAAATATAACTTTGATAAGTTGCTCCTTTCTCTGTGGTCAGTGCCACTCATCTCTTATGATTCAGCTCATGTGTTACCCCTCTTTGAATACTTGCTGATCCATGGTCCCATAAGTTGGGTTAACTACACTCTCTTTTGGCCCCATCCACTCTCTATAAATTTCTGTGATTATGCAGTAAATACTTTTTTGCCCTTCCTTGATAATTGTCTGTATCTTTCTCCAAATTCATAATTCCTTTAAGGACAGAAACAACTTATTTGTCTGGTGTCCCTAATACTAAACACTGTGCCAGTGTCTAATAGGGTTTAATAAAAACTTGTCGAGTAGGTGAATGGCTGACTCAATGCCGGTTTTCGTTTGCTAAAAACTGCTGCGAGCAATATACTAGAAATGGGTTGGCTTTTACAATGGAAATTTATTAGGTTAAAAACGTATAGTTCTGGATGCCGATGTGGCTCAGTGGTTGAATACCAGCTTTCCATATGCGAGGTCCAGGGTTCAATCCCTGACCCTGGTACCTAAAAAAAAAGTTACAGTTCTGAGGCTGTGAAACTGTCCAAATCAAGACATCATCAGAGATGCTGAAACACTGAAGGTTGGCAATGGCGATCATGGACTCTGCGGGTCGGGATCTCTGCCTTCTCCTCCAGGTTCACTTTCTCTCCGAGCTCAGCTGTGGGCCATCAGGCATATGGCTCCTCTCCCCTCTGCCCCTAACCTCATCTCTTTTAGCCTCTTAAAGACCTCTTTCTGTGCCTCTGTGCTCTGCTTGTGATTCCAGCCTCTTGGGGTTTCTCTGTCTCTATAGGTTTATTCTGTGTGTCTGCTTGTTGCCCTCTGTTTACAAAGACCTACGGTAAGGGAATTAAGACCCAGCCTGGGAACCACATCTAATCAAAGGCCCTTTACCAAAGTGGTCAAATCAGTGCTCCATTCTATAGTGAGAGTACAGGCACAGGAATGGGTTCACTTTAAGAACAGAATATTCTGGGGTCCACTAAAGACTCAAACCAGCAGAATGACTGACTGACTGAATGAATGAATGAATAAATGAACGAATGAATAAGAGTAGCCAGGATATATCAAATTAATAATGCTACCCTGAAACTTTTCTTGCATTATCAGCAAAGTTTCTAGTAGGGAATTTTCCATCTAATGTTTTCTTAATCTTAATTCTGTAATCTTAGCTAAATTCTCATAAGGACCATTCCCTACCAATATCTACTAATTAAACCCTGAACCTTCAATGCAGTGGTTGAGAAACGAAATACTATCATCTCTAGTTACTTACTTTTTTATTAGAGAAGTTGTGGGTTTACAGAAAAATCATTCATAAAATACAGGGTTCCCATATACCACCCTATTATTAAAACCTTGCATTAATGTGGTTCATTTGTCAAACTTAATGAAAACACAGTTTTATAATTGTACTATTAACCTATAATCATTTAATTTATGGTTCACTTTCTCACTCACCTATAAACTATATAGATTTGTCATCACTTTCAATTCCTTAAAAGTCCCAATTTCTTCCCATCACTCCCAAAGCTGATGACAATTCTAATTCTCTTTTGTTTCCCCCAGTCCCGAAAGAGTACAACCTTCCACCTCTCTCGACCCCATCATGTCTCAGTTACTGATGAACCTTGCCTCAATCCCCTCCTATTTTCATACTCTTCATTAATGTTTTTCCCAGGGGGCACTTCTCAGCCTTGCTCAAGCATGCTAGTTTTTAAGTTTCACAAAAAGAGGGATTCTGTCTACCCTCTAGGCCACTACCCCACACATTTTCTCTCATTATTAATTTCTTATTGCTGTCCACTTCTTTAGGCACTTCACAGGCCACATTTTAGACACACACAGGACTCCTTATCTTCACAAGGTTACTATTGGATTCCACAGACTTATCTAACTGCCACTCAACATTCTCCTTCTGTTCTTCATATCTAAGCCCGTGTGGTAGCTCCTCCTTCCCCTCACATCTGAGACAGGATTTAAGTGGTCCAGACCAAAGTAACAAGTTTCAGAGTCAAATCCAAAGTCAACTAAGTTTCCCTCTGGAATTTGGCAACTGATCCTGTCCACCCTTCTCTCTTCCATATTAGACAGTTGTTCCTGAACACTTCCGCATTCTTACATAAATAAACTTGGAAGGTTGAATGCTATTATATTTTAAGTGTAAAAGAGTTATCTCACATTTTAGAGACACTGTCAGTTGTTCTTCCTATCTAAAGAAACTATACTTTTGCAAAGTAAATAATTCATTATTTGCATTTTTATTTTTCAAATTCATTTAGTCTTTGCACCTATTAGTTTGCTTTAAACTGAGGCACACTTGTCATTCTTATTCTGTAGTTAGTATTATCTGTGTTTCAGATAATTATCAAATCTGGAAGTCTTCTTGGAGTTTGGGGAAATTCACATTTTAAAGTATATTTTAGGAGCAGAGAAGTCAAAGAGAAAAACACTATCTCTGGAGGTGGTAGACCTGGTTTCTGGTTCTGAGGTTGTCACTCATTGGCCAAGAGAGCTAACTTAAATCATTCACAAACTGCCATGTCAACTGTGAGGAATATGGTGATACATCCATAAGTTTTTCAGCTGAGAGTGCATGTACCAATAAGAAGGATCATGGTAAGTCTGTGGATCTTATTACAAGGCTATCTAGCTAGTTCTGCCACCGACTGGCTTGTTAACCTCCAGCAAGTTACTAAACCTCTATTGAACTATGGTTGATACATCTATAATATGGCAATAAGGCTTAAGATAAAAAATAATGTTTATACATTACTCATGCAATGCTAAGCTAATAATGGTGCGATTTCCCTCTGCTTCCCCACTTCTAGTCCCTTTATGAGATTCTCGAATTCATGGATGTGTCCCTGTCAATGACAATGGTCTTCCTCTAAGCTGTAACCTTTAAAGCTTCAGGAAATCATACTTGTGCTCTTTTGCATGCTTGGAATAGGTAAAAAGTAAAAGGAAATATCTTAACTGTCCAGCTATATGGAAATGGTTAAACAAATTATGATATATTCATTCAATGAAATACTGTCCATCCCTTAATAATGTTAATGTGTATATGTGTTTGTTGATATGAAAATTATTTCATAACATAGTGTTAGTTGAAATGACAATTTCAAAGCAGCGTGTATAGTCTGATGCCATATTAAGTAAGTCATATATTTGGATAGACAGATATCTATGTATTTACACATAAAAGCGTGCATCATTCCTGAATTTCTTATAACTAGACATTTAGGAAGTTCTTTTTAATTTTTCCTATTACAAACAAGGGAAAGAACACATATATAATTTCCTTTTTCACAGTCTTGGAATAAGCATTATAATTTTAACTAACAACTCATATTTCTGTGTAATGGAATTGTGGGTCATTTAAAAATGTTTAATGTCAGGAAACAGATGTGGCTCAAGTGATAAGGCCTCAGCCTGCCATCTAGGAGGACTCAGGTTTGACACCTGGGACCTTTTGGTGAAAAAAGAAGAGAAAGCGTGCCTGCGTTGTGAGCAGAGTGCCAGCATGGTGATGAGCAAGTGCCCACGTGGTGAGCCGAGTGCCCGCACGAGTGCCTGTATGGTGAGCCAAGTGCCTGCATGGTGAGCTGAGTGCCCACATGAGTGCCCATGTGGTGAGCCAGTGCCTGTGTGGCAAGCCAGTGCCCACACATGAGCCGAGTGCTCACATGAGTGCCCGTGTGGTGAGCCAGTGCTGCACAGCAAGCCCATTGCCCACACGGTGAGCCAGTGCCCACACAAGTGAGTCACACAGCCAATGATGATGCAACAAAAGAGAGACAACGGGGAGTCAAGGTGAAGCTCAGCATAGTTGCACAATTGAGGGGGACCCTCTCCACATCAGAGGTCCACAGGATTGAATCCTGGTGAATCCTGGAGGAGAAAGACGAGACAAAAAGATAACCAAAAAGAAATAGATACAGAAGACCACACCACAAATGGACAGAGACAGCAAAGATAGCAGGGTGGGGGAGGGGGAGGGGAAGGAAAAATGTATTAAAAAATAAAAAATAAAAATGTTTAATGTACATTGTAGTAGTTTATATGGTTATAAATTCCAAAAATAGATACTGGATTATGTTTGAAATCTGGTCTGTACCTGGTGTGATTAAGTTATGATTAGGGCTTTGATTGCACCACAGATAAAAGACATGGCAAAGGACAGAGCTTGAGGGGTTTTGATGTTGGAATTTGATGCTGAAGCCTTAAGCTGGAGCCCTGGGAAATAAGCTCACAGAGGAAGAAAAGCCAACCCTAGGAAGAGAGGAACCCTGAGCCAGGAAGAAGCAAGCCCTGGGAAGAAAGGAACCTTGAACCCAGCGAGAAGCAAGACCCTGGAAGGGAGGAACAAAGGAAGCCTGAACCCTCATAGATATTGGCAGCCATCTTGCTCCAACACATGAAAATAGACTTTGGTGAGAGAAGTAACTTATGCTTTATGGCCCAGTATCTATAAGCTCCTACCCCAAATAAATACCCTTTATTAAAACCAACCAATTTCTGGCATTTTGCATCAGCACCCCTTTGGCTGACTAAGACATACATGATGTGTTTTTTAAAAAAATAAACACATATTACTGGATTAATAAAAAATAATGGAAGTGAAAAAAAGAAAAGTAAACTCCATATGACATCATGGACCCTGGTGGATCAACAAACCATGTGCATCACTAGTGAACTGGAAAAGCATTGCCTGAATGGCAAAACATAGCAGCTCTCTTTTAACTTTTTTTTGTTGTTGAGAAGTTCAAACTTACAGGAAATTTGCAAACATAACACAAAATAATACGAGAACTCTAAGATACCCCCTACCAAACACCAGTATTTACCAACTTTTAATGATTTCCCACATTTGTGATATCTTTCTATCTATCATCATCTCTATCTGTATATTATCTATCTTCTAAATCATTAAGAATAGGTTGAATACATCATGCTCCTTTACCATTTCAATGTATATTTACTCAGAACAAGGATATTCACTTATACAATAATATTAATTACAATTATCATGTTCAAGGAAGTTAGCTTGAATATGTTTGAATCTATACACACTTTATCCAGTAATCCAAGCTACAGCAATAATTGTACATTGACTCTAGAGATTGTGGTATGATGCTTCCAGGTATATTACAATTGTTTCAATTGCCCCAGTTATGTCCTTTGGACTTTTTATCTTCCATTAGTTGATCCAGCACAGGACAGTGTTTAATTGTCATTGTCTCTTTAGTCAGCAGTTCTCTTTTTAAATATATAGAGCAAATATCTATTACCAATGTTAAGTAACTTATGAATCATCTTTATATTTATTCAAATTCTAAATTTAACCAAAATTTTAAATGCCACATCATACCATAACCTCTAGAGTCAATGTACAAGTATTGTGTAACTTGGATTCCTGGAAAAAAAAAGTGTACAGATTCAAACAAACTTGTAAAATCCAAACAGAGTCTTTTATTAGTGACCCCTAATGACCTACAATCAAGGCTAAACATCTTGGCTAAACAATTATCTTTGGAAATTGAAATATAAACAGAGGGAAAATTTGCTGCTTGCCCTTACCCTGTGTGGCTCTTCCTCTCTGACAATAGCATATACACATGAATTCTATCAATATTAAATAAAGTTCCTGTTACAATTTTAAAAGTTATAACTATTATTCAGGAAAGAAAATGAAAAAAATTATATACCTATGTTTTCGCATACACTGCTCTCCCCCTAATGTAAAATCCAGCATGAAACTATGTAAGGGAAGGCAGACCTTCTTCAGGGAGCAAGGCATATAAAATGTTTCCTGAATGTTATTTATTTTTCTCCTTCTCTTCATGTTTCCAAATCAGTTTGTCTCTCAAACATTATCATATGAATAAATTTGCAAAACTTAAGTATACTCATTAGCACACCAGTCCTTAGAATTGTTTCTCAAGAGCTTTTTAATGGTAGAAGTTCTGGTGTTGATTAAAAGTTCCAGAAATAAACTGTAATATGTGTAAGATCTTTATTTGTATTTGAAAGACTCAAGTTTCACCGAGGATCGATTTCTGATTTTCAAATGATCTCTAAGGAATCAGTGAGTACAAAGTACAAGGAATGGATCTAGTGCACCTTATAAATCCCAAATTGCTAGATGGCAGTTGTTGAGGAGGCCATTTGTTAAATGTTAGAATGATATGTTCTAATATATTTTTACTTTAAATGGACATTATTCATGGAATAATTTTCAACAACTTTTACTGTACTCATCATGGACAAAAAACCATTTCAGGAACCTCCATTTCAGAAGTCAGATGTCTTGGCCGCACAAGCAAGCCCCTGGCAGAGAGAGAACAAAAATAAATTTCTTCCATTTGTAGAAAAATAAAATGGATGAAATCAACTTGTCCTTTCCCTGACTCATGACTCCTGTTGCTTACTTTCATTAGAAAGGACACTATTTTAAAAACATGTAAATGTCCTTACATGGCACTAATAATAAATGAAGAGAAAAATAATGTAAAGAGGAAATAGTATAAGATTACATTAAACTCTTTGGCTCCTTACTTGGCCATCTGTCTTCAATTTCAGGCATGTTGTTTTTGAGTAACATCCCATTGTAATCAAATATAATAGGATAGGCAATTTAATGAACTATGACATGTCCCATCATAAATGTGATGTATCACCACCACCAAACCACCAAAGATACAAAGCAGCTACTGTTTTTCTGTGAAGCTACTGGTTTTTAGCACAGTGTTCTGGGGAAAAGAGTATTTGTTGTGAATTCTCGGACTACTGCCCTATCCTTTCCCTCCTGCCCTGAACTTGACTGCTGTTTTAGTTTCCTAGGTTGCTCAAAGCAATGCTATTAAATAGGTTGGCTTAAAGAATGGTTGAGGCTGTGAAAATGTTCAAATCAAGGCATCATTTAGGTGATGTTTTCTTCCCAAAGACAGGTTGTTGGTGGCCCTTGGCTTCTCTATCACAAGGCAAGGCATCTCCTGGTCCCTCCCTTCTCTTCCAGTTTTCATTGCTTTCAATTTCATACTTCCGTAGGTTTTTCTCTCTTTGTCTGGATTTCATTCTTTTATAGAGGATTTCAGTAATAGGATTAGGACCCATCCTGATTGACATAGGCCATACCTTAACTGAAGTAGCCTCATCAAAAGGTCTTACTTACGATGGGTTCACACCCGCAGGAACAAATTAAATTTAAGAACATTTTTTTGGGATACATACAACTTCAAACCACCACAATTGCCAAAAAAAAACAAAACAAAAAAACCCTGAAAGATGTGGAAAAGGCAGGGTGCAATGTAGACAAAAGAGAAAGAGGGAAGATTTTAATTCACATGAAGGAAAAATATATGTTCATCACTTTCATCACCAGTCAGTATTCATCAACAAATTATGAAAAATTCTCCAATATGCAAGCAGTTGTTGTCCAACTCAGTGCTAGATAATCTGTGTGTCCCTGTATATTCTTCTGAACCAAAGCCTTTTCTTCAAAAAGTGCTTATTTTTATATGCTTTAAATTTATTTAGAATGTGTGTAAAAAGACCATCTTTTTACACACATGATGCACTGACTCTAACTTCTCTCATGAAAAAATAAAAAACAGCATGAAAATGAAACATAGTGTTAATGGCTATGAAGCTTTTGAGTTTGCATTAGAGGCAAATGAGTCACACAGATCCATTTTTACTATTGTATATATCAGAGTGATTTTTATTCAACAGCCTAGTTGATTATAAAGCTCATTAATGTAAGAGAAAAACGATCTCTTCCAGTACTCATTTCATTATTGAACTGACTTTACCTTTTCTACCTTTTAACTTTACCCAAGCAAAAAATTGTCCTCCCTCCTTGTTTGAGCTGATTTAGGACAAGAAGTTGATTTCTCATTCACGGTGCTGATAAAAAAGCATCATGGATCCATTATGTTAGAAATCTCAGTTGTCTGTAGGGTTCTTACTTCCTTGCATCAATTCGTATTCATAGTGTGGTAGGCAGAATTCTCTGATTCTCACCCTCTTGTGTTCATGCCTTGTATATTCCCTTCCACTGCAGTGTGGGTGGGACTATGAATATGATGGATTTCTCCCCCATAACTGAGTTACCTTATATAGCTAAGATGAAAAACTTTGCAAATGTAAATAAGGTTACATATCTATTGGGTTTTAGTTAATCAAACGGGAGATTATTGTGGGTGGGCCTGACCTAATCAAATAAGCCCTGAATTGGGACTAGGTCCTTTCTGAGGGAGGAGATTCAAAGTACAATGGTTTCTCTTGCTTTCCTTGAAGGACCATACTGTCATGTTATGGAGAGAGTCACATGGCAGGGAACAGTGGGGGGCCTCTGGGAGCTGAGCTTCCAGTTAAGAGGCAGGAAAAATAATGAAGAAAATTGGGGACACGAATCCCACAGCTCCAAAGAAGGGAACTCTGCCAAGACCTTGAATGAGTTTGGAAGAGGACCACAAGCCTGAGAGGAAAGCACAGCTGTAGATGACCCCTTGGTTTCAGAGTGGTGAGACCCTGAGCAGTTCCCTAACTAACCAGTTCCCAGAGTCTTGACCCAGAGAAACCATGAGGTAATAATCTCACTTAAGCCACTAAATTTGTGGTAATTTGTGGTAATTTGTCACATCCATAAAACAATCATTTGTCAAGAGTACCCAAATGACCTACATGAATAAATGTTAGTTTCAAAGATGTTTAAATTATGACTGCTATATGGCTAACACCATGCGAGAATGTCACCAGTCCATCAAAAACTTCACAATGGCAGTATCAGATAAAATACAGAATGCCAAGTTAAATTTAAATTTCAGATAATGAAAGGATGATTTTTTAGGGTAAGTAGGCCTCAAATATTGCATAGGCACGCTTTCTTTACAAGTTATTCATTCTTTATCTGAAATTCAATTTTAACTGGTTATCCTGAATTTTTATTTGCTAAATCTGGCTGCCCTACTTCAAAATGAGATCACTCTAAGCTATCTTTTTCTACAATATCTCTGTTAGTGCCTTCATTTCATCTCATCACAACCATAATACACAAAGGCTTTACATTCTTATCTGAAATCTGAAATCTTTGAAATAGGGAGTCCTTTGATCTGTTTCTCCATTCATTGTTCTCTCCTCATGCAAATCCAACTTAGCTGTACAATCATTCATTCATTTTCTATTCGCTCATTGCATAATCGACCACTTGCTAAGTACCAGACTCTGTGGGGCTGAAACAGGAACAGGACAGTATTGAAATTAATCCTAGTGCCTACTCTAAAATTGGTAATGGCTCCTGGTATTTAGAGAAGAATTCAAAGTCTTCTGATGACTATTAAAGGTCCTCTATGAACCAGTTCTGCCTTATAGGTCTGATTTTACCTAATTCTATTCCATTTCACCTCCAGCCACATTTCAGGCTCATTCTCTCTTTTACCTCTTTTCTCATTTTGTTTCTTTCTTCTGCTTCAAGTGCAGACAATGTGCCTCCCATGTCCATTCCAACCCAACCCATCTTTAAGCACAAGTCCTTTTTCTTCCATGAGTTCTTTCTGGATTATGGCAGTCCAGATTTAAATCCCCCTTGCCTATTCACCATATCACCAGGCTGACTTAAAGCCATGTCAAACTGAAAAAGTCCCATTTAAAAACTTTTGTTTACCCCTTTCTCCCTGATTTCCCACAGTAAACTTCATGATCAAAGCCAAAAATTAGAAGGTACTCTTTTTTTTTTTTTTTTATGTTATTTTGGTTTTGTTACTTACTCCAAATTTTTATTATGAAAAGTTTCAATCCTTTAACAATATTTCCCATTAACATTTCACTAAACTTAATCACATACCTTTATATTCCTCCATCAAGTCTTCATATTTTTAGTGCATTTCAAGGTAAACTGCAGACATCAGAATATTTCCTCCTAAATACTTCATCATGCCTGTCATTAACTGCTGTTCAATATTTACAGATTTTTCTTTTAATGAGAAATTTACAAAGAGTAAATATACAAATCTATATACAAATCTTAAGGAAACATTCACTGAGCTTTTGCATATACATGATGATGGGAACGAGTGTTGTTGGGGGGGGGGGAGAGGGGGGGTGGGGGGGTGGGGTTGAATGGGACCTCACATATATATTTTTAATGTAATATTATTACAAAGTCAATAAAAAATAAAAAAATTAAAAAAAAAAAAAAAGACTACTTTCAGGGGTGATAGTAAGATTCTATATGTTGAAAGGGGTTGGGATTATGCAGGTGTATGTGTGTATACATGTATATGCAGAAGGTACTCTTGATTCCTTCCTTTCCATCAGCAACGCCAATCAACTTTGCCCCCCAAAATGCATCTCAAACGCAAACTTATATCTCCACCTTCATTCCTATTTTAGAAAAACCACCTTTATGGTTATAGTCTTTCCGTCACTGTTTCTGCTTCCATTCTTATGTATGGAGTGTGTATAAACAAGTCTGCATCTTCACAGCAGCTGGGATGATTTCTTTTTTTTTTTTTTAATTGACTTTGTAATAATATTACATCAAAAATATATATGTGAGGTCCCATTCAACCCCACTCCCCCACCCCCCCTCTCCCCCCCAAAACACTCGTTCCCATGATCATGACACATCCATTGGATTTGGTAAGTACATCTTTGGGCACCTCTGCACCTCATAGTCAATGGTCCACATCATGGCCCATACTCTCCTCCATTCCATCCAGTGGGCCCTGTGAGGATTTACAATGTCCGGTGATTGCCCCTGAAGCACCATCCAGGGCAGCTCCATGTCCCAAAGACGCCTCCACCTCTCATCTCTTCCTGCCTTTCCCCATACCCATCAGCCACCATGAGGGATGATTTCTTTTACAACATATTTCGTATCCCGTCACTTTCTTGCTTAAAACCTTGTGATATTTCTCCATAGCACTTAGAACATAACCCTGGCCTAAAAGGCCCCCATCCACCTCTCCCCTTGCTCACTCAGCACTTGGCCCTTCTCTCAGCTCCTCGAATTTAAGAAACGTGCTCCTGCATTGCTCACTTTTACCTCAGGGTCTGCCCTAAGTCTATCCTCTCCCAGGATGCAATCTTCGATAGGCTCCTTCCTTCTTATGGCACATGTTTCAGCTGAAATGTCACCTCCTTTGCTTATTTCAAATCTAAATTCACTTACTACTCCCCTCACCTCCTTTTTTTCCCCCCAGAAAGTGCTCTTCAGCTACTCTATTTTTTTAATTTAGCATGGACTTGGGACACATGTAGTTTCTTGTTAAAATGCCCATTCCATGTTTCCATTTTTCTACCTGTCAAAAATGAATAGTAAGATCTACTAATAAGGTTGTTAGAGAAATTAAAAAGATAATGTTTATTATCACCATGTAAGATGCCTGATATATAGAAGACTTTCAATAAATAGTAACAATTTTGATCATTATTCAAGGAAGAGCAAAATCTGTGTGAATTGGAGGAGTAATGGGGGGTTCGTAAGGGAGATAGGGCACGCATATAAGTGAAAGCAAAAGTCAGATTTATATAGAGGTGAAGCACAAGTGAAAGCATCAACAAACCCAGTTGCTCAAACCAAATACCTGGATATTGACTGTAGCTTATCCCTCACCTTCAGGCTCATCTCTAAGAAAATGACTATTTACTTTGCTGTTCTTTTCTTTCCAGGTAACATGCAAGCTAACAACAAAGAACAAAATATTCCCTCTGGGACAATAGCAAAAATACATTTCCTGTATTGAAAAACTATAACGCCTTATTACCAACATCGTAAAATGACAAAGGTAAATAAGAAAAATAAACTTACACCATTCAGAAGGTGTCAAAGATTTGGAATATTGCAAGGAATTTCTACATAAACAGTGAATTCAGCAGAGAATCTAAATGGTTAATGAGATTAATCAAAACTTGGATAAAATTTTTTTAAAATGTTCTAAAAATCAGTAAGCCCAAATTATTTTCTCAGCTATCCATGCATCATTCTATTCAATTCTTAATTTTATAATTGAAGTTTATATAGCTTTTTTTTCAATTTCTTTAACTGTTCCACTGGAACTTGAAATTGATTAGATTTGATTCAAGGGTGCAAAATTGATAGACAATGAAGAATAAATCAAGATGTAACTTTTCTTTGTAATCTCTTATTATTTCCAGAAAATCTCCTTTTTTTTTCTACAAAAGTTTGTACTTGCTCTTACATTTGTGTTTATACATTGTGACAATACGCAATTATGCTGATAGTTTTGTTACAGTAGAGATGTCATATAGCATTGCTTACTGGGGAAGCAAAACTTAAAGTCACTGCTCAGCACACAGAGAGGAAAATAGAAGATGAAAAAATCTTCCAGTAAAGTTGGTAAGCTATGTTGGTGCTCACTTGCTATTGGCCTCAGAGCTCTCAGATTATGCACTCCCTTTAGTGGAATTATTGCTTTAATGAGACTTTTTAAAGGGTATTTTAATAGCCTCCTTGTTTCAACAGATATACATTGAAAGACATTTGGAATACCTCCCAGTTGCAACATTTTTGATCTTCACATTTCTTGGAATTCTGACAACCTACCAGGTAACAGTTAGTATGATATTATACTGACACATTCCAGAGATGGCAGTTGTTAGATTTTCCAGTGCAGTTTGTTGTTTAAATCTCATGGGCCTGAAATTTATTGCCCTTTCCTTTTACCCACCACTCCCTAGACCTTTCCTTTTATATATTCTCTTTTAACTCTTTGACTGAATGCATTATGGATGTGTTCTTACATATATCACGGAGGATTCACAGAAAATGTATAACTTAGTATGAATTAAGAATTAGCCACAGAAGTTCTTGAATTATGAATTTGTATTACTCTATGCAATTTAGAATATCACTGCTTGTTATCTGGAAGAATGAGAGACTGCTTGTTTAGGTTAAAAATATTTGTTTGCTTTACGAGAGTCATGCCATTCTCTAAAATGTCCCAGGTCATGGATGGATCAGAGGGATTGTCTATAAACCTACTGAAATGATAAATCCAGCAGAGTGGCTCTGCTGCGGCCACTATTCAGATTTCTTCTGCAGATGATTATTAAAATGCTTCCAAAGCCACCTTCTTTTGCATAATAACAAATCCAGACAAGTGTGAAATTCTTCTGGTATAGAATTGGCTTCAGTCCTGTTGGAAGTCATCTTCTGCCTGACAGAGGGAGTAAGGAGAGGTTAAGTAATGGTATTAAATAGTTTTCTGTTAGATAATGGAACTACTTAATCTACGTTTCATATTTCTAGTTTTATATAAGGTACAGAAGAACCAGGAAGGGGTGTGAAAATTGGCATGCCTAACTAAGCACACATGGGTCAATGCATCCTTTCCTTCCTTCGTTCAATCAGCAAGAACTGTGAGGCAGGCACTGAGGTACTCACAATATAAAGACAAAAAATAGAGCTTGACCTCAAGGGGCTCAACATCCAGTGGGGGGAGTAGTGACATAAACAGATAAATATGTCTAATAACCAAATTACAAATGGCATGCTGTAGCCATTAGGGGCGTGTCGAGGACAGGCACCTAATCAATTCAGCTGGGATGTAGAGGGGCAATACAGACGAAAAAACAAATAATGGCATAAGAGACATCTTATGTCAGGGAGTGATTGTTACAGATGGAAACAAAGTAAGGAGGACGGAAGGAGGTAGTGGTTGGTCATAACTGTAAATCAGGGTTTTAGGGAAGGTCCTACTAAAGTGAGAGTTACGCAAAGGACTGAGTGAGAGTGTGGCGAAGGTATCTGGGGAAGAGCCCCGGAGATGTGCAAAGAAGAGCTGCAAGCCTTCTGCGAAGAGCATGCCTGAACTATTTAAGAGATGTTATCATTTAAAACTTTTCTATTCCTTATCTCATCTAATTCCCATTTTTCAGATAAGGGAAATGAGGTTTATAAAGACTAAAAAACTTTCCCAAGCTCGAGAAGGTAAAGAATCTGAACGCATGCCCGGGTGTTTTACATGGCACCCAATGCTCTTTCTGCTGCGGGTCTAAGATCCCCAGACAGAGAGGCCTTAGTTAGGCCACATAGGGCTTCTGTTTTGTTATTTACTGAGCTCCAGAGTAAAAGAGAGGAGATTCAGGCAAGCATTTATTTTATGAGGTTTGTAATTGGGACCTATTTTTGAGGGGAGCTGAAAGTATAATGTGAAGATTTCTTTTTATCCATGTGTTGCTTTTGCTCTGTGTGGAATCACACTAAAGATGAGAATCTATTTATTAATTTACTGAAGAGGATAAGAGCAATAAATGAGTTCATTAGAATGCTATTAAAGGAATGAAAGAATAAACTTGCTGCTAGCATTCCTTCTTAAAGATAAAAACAAAGTTACTATAAATTAACTTGATCACCTACGTAGTATCTTGAGACAACAAGGAAAATCACATTCCATGCACTTAGAAAAGGTAAAAAGAAAAACAAACCAATTAAAGAAGGTCATTTTTGGAACAAACTGCTAATATATTTACTTACAATGTAAAAAAAAATTAATTAAATTTAATTAAGTAAAACCATCATTAAATAGAAAATTAAAGTCATGTATTATAAATCCTAAAATATTAAATTAGAGTTCTGTTTTACTCTGTGATCACATTTCATGGCATAATTTTATTCCAATACTAAAAATAATTTTTCATCATCAGTGACTTCATCATGAGTTGTTAGAAAGCTGCACCTGCAAGAAAACAAAAGCTCACCCAATTGTGGAGGAGAAAAGAATTCATAAAAAGACCTTGCAAGAATGGGCGTGACCTGGATAAAATGGCCAGTGCACCAAACAGCAAGAAACACTGATATTTATACACTAAACCTAACGGGCAGGTACCTCCCCTGTTCCCCACTGATTGGGTACTTCAGGGATTACATACAGCCTATCTGAATCATCTAAATTACATGGTTCCTGCTCTCAGTTACTGCTCCCCTACTCTCTATACCCCGGCAGGCTGGATGGGCTTGGCGCTGCTTTCACTACTGGTGGCTTTTTCAAATTTGGCGCCCTTTCACTATTGGCCCCACCTCCACTTCTTACCATTGGTCCCCCCTCATTTTGGCACCACTTTTCAAATTCCTGGTGCTCCAAAGCCGGTAGAACCCCTTTCCCTCCCTCCTGGAACTGCAGCTCCAGCTTCCCCTTTGTGAAAACTAAACTTAACCCTTTCCCCTCTTTCTTTCAGATTCTTTTCATTTTCACAATTTAGTTACTCAAATCTGCTACGAACCTCCTCACATTCTTCATCATCAAGATCTTCCTCTTTATGGGGGTACAAATTGCTTTGCTTGTACTGTGTGGGCATCTATTTGGTTTGGGCTGTTTCAATGAGTTTTTGAGCTAACCCTCGGGCACATGGGATAATGCAACACCCAGCTGCTGTGAGTAGCCAGCCACAACGACGATAGGGGAGGTCAGGACAGACAGTGCCACTCGTTCCATTTTCCAAACCAGCTCTCTAACCAACCCATGAGTGGGTTGTCAATGCCAGAATTTTCTGCTAACTCTTCAGATAAGACTGTTACGCCTTACAAGGCCTTGGTGATAGCCCTGTCTGGGGCCCTATTATTGAGAATGAAGGTACAGCAACTACCTCCAATCATAATACAGATGCCTCCTTTTCCTGCTAGTATCATGTCTAGGGCTTTCCTGTTTTCCCAGGCCATTTGGCTGGTAGTATCCAACTATTCTGCTATTCCTTTAACTCCATCCCTAGTGTAATTGATAAATATTTGTTGATTAAAATATATATAGTAAATCCAATCCACATTTTTGTTAACTGTGACCCATAAGAACAAGAATGACTCAAATCCTGCAGCTACCTGATTTCTAGCTGTAAATTTGTTAGGGACTCCCTGGAAAACCCCTATACTATCTAGATAAGTTCAGTCATCAAAGGAATCAAGTAAACTTCCTTTCATTCTCTTTCCCTGGTTTTGTGTTTCTCCCTCTTTTCCAAATGCCAGGGTAAATGGGATGGCCGATTGAACCAGGGCACAGGTTCCTCCCCACTGCTCAGGTAACACTGGTCAGAGGATGCACTTTCCACAGTACCACCAAAGGTCTACTCAGGCTATGGCCAAACTGGAGAAATTGCCAGGACTATCCTCACTCACATTCCATACTCTTGTACACAGGGTCATGGCCCCAAGGCCCTGGAGTCCTTTTCCACATCTAGAGAAATAGGCAGAGTGACTTCCTAGACCAAGGCGGGAAGCCAGTACAGCTTTGGTGTTTCCCTTTTTGATAGGAGGGAAGAGAAAGGACAACACACTACACTTTTCACCAAGAGTAGCACTCTAGTGGAAATGGTACAACATGAGCTGTGGCTCGGCCTATTGCACAAGCATAACAGTTGCTTTTGTTCAGACTCTGGACTATATATTTGGCCAATTCCACCCAGGCATTTGTGTCCTGACAACCTATCTCTATTTCTATGGTTTGCTTTAAATCCTCTGCCTTAAGTATCCTGACTGCTTTGGGATCCTTCTGCATCAGGGAACTGGCCTTTGGTGGGTTTTCCATGGATATCTCTGAAGGGTTAGCTGGAGGGGACGTTGTTGACATCATATCTATAGGGGGAGGAAGGAGTTGAATATGGAACCTCCCCAGAAGATCTTTACCTATAACGTCCACCCCCATCCCATAGACTCTATTGATTACTTGGTCCCTGGAGCTGCTCCCAGTTTCTAATTTGTCTGCCTTCTTAATAGTTATTACTACAGGATTGCACTGAAGAATTTTGCAGTCTGGTGTGATATTACCTTTATAAAAGGTTATTTTTACCCTTTAATGGCCTTAAACTTGGTGAGACCCATCCCGTATTCATGGTCCATCCCTTGTACTGGGTAGTCCACCATACATCCTCCCAGGAGGGGCAAGGGTGGACTTGACTGTAACCATTCCCCACTGGCTCTGGGCATAGGTATTTATTTTCCCCACTCAGCCATCGCTGGTGCTCCAAATTCCCACAGTCTATTACTTGGCAGGCATCAAACTGCACGGTCTGAGACTCTAGGCCTTCTGTTACTTTTACCATCAATTTAACAGGGTTTGTCATGACCTGGATCTGTAACATCATAGTTAGAATAATTATTCTCCTTTTCAGAAAATTTAAATCCTTCATCCGCTAATCTCTTAAGGCACTAGACAAGGTGGATATAGATAATAGCCTTCCCTCTAAGTGGAGGGATATCTTCCTACAAAGTTCACTGATATGGAATCCGACCAGTCCCCTTTCCCTTTCTGATATACCCTCCCTACTATTGCCTTCTCAGTGTGATCCTTGAAGAATCTGAAGTTGGAGTTATTTCCCAGGACTCGGATGGTATTGTTGGGTACTCATCATCTGGGTCAGGCACTGGTCCTTTTACTTGAGAGTAGTGGGTCCAGTCTTTTTCTGTTGTCCGGACTGCAGTTTCAGTTGTCAACAAAACTTGATGGGGTTCTTCCCAGGTTGGCTGAAGTTTGGACTCTTTCCATAACTTGATTAGGACCCAACTTCCAGGTTGGTGTTAATGAACAGTGAATTCGAGAGGTGGGGTCTGGGTCAGCAAACCATGATGCCTGAGGGATGACAAAGTAGAGGACAAAGCCAGTATATAATTCTTAAGGAAGAGATCCTTCAACTCCAAGGGAGGGAGGTCTCCAGTCCTCCCAGGAAAAGGCAAGCCAAAAAGCATTTCATAAGGAGAGATTCCCAGTTCCTTCCTAGGAACAGTTCTAATCCTCAATAGGGCTATGGGTAAGCACTTAATCCAGGGTAACTTTGTTTCTAAGAGCAACTTAGAAAGATGCTTCTTTAAAGTTTGATTCATTCTCTCCACTCTCCCTGAAGACTGTGGGTGCCAAGGTGTATGGAATTTCCATTCTGACACCCCGGTTTTGCATAATATTCTGGAGTACATGGGAGGTAAAGTGGCTACCATTGTCTGGGTCTATATTTTCCACTAACCCATAACGAGGAATGATTTGTTCGAGGATAGTTTTAGAAGTTCCTGATGCTGTAGCTGAGGCCAGAGAATATGCTTCCACCCATCCTGTCAAATGATCTCCAATAACCAAAACATACTTTAGCAAACCCATTGCAGGCATTTCAGTGCAATCAACCTGAATACTCTGGAATGGCCTGAGGCCCCGCTCCGCTTGTTCTTGCCTCCTGAAGAGTTTCCTATTAACCTTTTGGCAAATTATACATCATTCACTTATTTATTTAGCTACAGTATAAAGACCCACGCATCCAAAATACTTAAGAACCAGATGACACATGGCTTGTACCCCCAATGACTTCCTCGGTGTAAGACTGCTAATGCCTCTCTCATCATTTGTTTATTGAACATTTGCCTGTCATCCAGGAGGAGTCACCTCACTTGATCTTCCAGGGTCACTCCTAACTGCTCCAGCTCTTTCACCTCCTTTTCAAAGAATGTGGGGACCCCGAACTATTTGGGAATGGAGGGTATCTGGATCAAGTTCAAACAGGGACTAGGGGAGGCCCTTTCCCTCAAATGCCTGACCATTCTGTTGTCCATTTACATGTACCACTGATATTACCCTGGGTAAAAGTAGATTGGCCAATATTGGTTTTATTAATTCCCCATGGACTAGCCCTTTCTCTTTGTTGTTAATCAATCCCCTCTTTTCCCAAATTTTCTAAAGGTGTGGACAACCCCAAAGGCATTCTTAGAGTCTGTGTGGACTGTATCATCCTCTTCCTCTAATAAATTGAGGGCTTGATTTAATGCATACAATTCACAAGTTTGAGCTGACCAGTCAATGGGCCATCGGCCAGCTTCTTTCACCTCACAAGTTAGTCCATCCACAATTGCATAGCCATTATGCCTCCCTCCTTCTAGGACCCTGGAGGACCCATCTATGAATAACGTTTCCCCCAAGTGCAGGGGAAGGTCCCTGGGGTCAGATCGGACTCAGGTCTGATACTCAATCAGGTCTAAACAGTCATGCTCAGGAGCCTCCATTTGGTCAGCTCCAAAGGAAGGAGGCCAGGTTTAGGCTATGGTCTGTTGTCAATACTAAGTAATTTTTTCCATTAGGATAGCCTCATACTTCAGAATTTGGGAATCAGTCAATCACCTTCCCGCTTTTTGAGATGAATAGTTCTGACCTGATGAAGGGTGCTAATAACTAAGGCTCTTCCGAAAGTCAGTTTCCTGCTCTCTTCTACCAGGAGAGAGGTTGCCACCCACAGCTTGAATGCATCCAGGTCATCCCTTGGAGACAGGACCCAAAATCTTGGAAAGGAAGGCTACAAGTCTCCTTTGACTGCCCCAGATTTTGGTCAGGACCACCAAAGCTGTCCCTTTATCAACTGTAACAAACAGGTGGAAATGTTTCTCAAGGGAAGGGAGGACTAGAACAGGGGCCTGCACCAGTGCCTGTTTGAGTCCCTCTGAAGCCTCTTTCTTCCCTTAAGAGCTTACACCTTCATTCTTAAAGGGGTGCTGAAGGATGAGGGTCACTCTTTTGTAACTGTTTCCTGCTGGTTAGGGGCAGGATGCCTTGCCTGACAAGGCATAAAACCCTCCTGTTATTCTATCATGGTCAGAGGAAGAAGACTGTGGCACCCTGTGTGAAACTGGCTGAAATCCTTATATGTCTAACAAGATGGAAGAAAGAAACTTAATTAGAATTTTGAAGATGTAGGGTTTCACTGAAAGGATACTAGGCCACAAAAATAGAAAAGGCCAGGTGCCTAAAGCCTGCATCTTTTCAAAATTGATGGGCTTTATTTTGCAGGTTTTCATTAGAAATTGGTTTCTAGGTCCTAGGTGAGGAAAGGTTACCCATAGACTATCTTGACGGGGGTAAGCTGAAGTGGATGCCAGTTCTCGTTTACTGTTTCCTTCCAGGTGGGAAAATGCCTAGCCCTGGCAGGATGGCATGTGGGTTTGCCAGTCCTCCCCAAGATATTAGTGGGACAGGTTTTAGAATAAGGGCTAGGAAGGAGACTTGGATTAAGCATGTTCATTAACTACTTAGAAAGTGAAGTGTACCAGGAACTTTTAGCATGTTCAATATCCCTCTGCTTATGATCTAGAAAAGATATCCCCATAATCTAGCATATATCTAGAATAGGAGATATAGGTACAGGACTTAATACCAATCAATGCACTAATGAATATGTAAGTTTCTTTTTGAGTTGCAATTAATAGATCTAAGCTCCAGTTTTGCAACACCGTACAAGCGTCTACATGGGAGCAGGCCATAATGTTAATTGTGTTTAAGTTCTACTCATAGTACTCTGGTGATCATTGCTCCACTTAATATGTCCTTCACACAGCCAGCATGCTGCAGCACTTTTGACCCTTGAGAGAAGCTACAAAGTTTGGCTCCAGTATTCCACTGGCCTGGTGCATAGCGTCCTTCAGCATCATGGAGATTTTTACTTCTACACCTTCACCATGATGACATTAATTAACAAGTATTTTACTTCAGCAATACAGATGCCCAACGGAATCAAGATTATCTTCCTTTACCGCCACTTTCATGTGCAGATTGAGTGGCCTCTGACAGTTTTTCCTGTTATGACGCTACTTTTTGTTATTGAAATGAATTCAGTTTCTGTTTAATAATGACTTACTGGAATTAGCCATTCAAATATTTTGGTTCAAACATTCCTTCTGCAAACTTCTTATAACTATCTATAACCACATAGACAATAGTTGCTTCATCTCAAGACAAATGCCGCCCTCACAAAACACATTCCCTTACTTAATGCTACCTTCTACAATACATTCTACAGCTTACCATAGGCATTCAAGTTTTGTCCTACATACTTCCAACCTGATTTTAGGAAAACCAGCTATCCCATCTCAGGAAAAAACACATTCTTTTAAACAAACTTATCAAATTTTACTCAGCACTCCCACAAACCTTTTATGCCTGTCCATATCTACTTAAGTCTCATATCCCTCATTCTGTTCTGTGAAAAAAAAGAATAAACTATTCTTCTCAATTTAGGCATTTCAAAGATTTCCATACTTTATTAATATAAGTTCTTTTTTTAAATTTTCAGCCATTTGAATAGAGCTCTTTTAAGAATTTTCATTGTCAATTTAATATTACCACCCTGAGCTATTAAAACATATACTGAACAAACAGAAAAACACACACAAAAATGATGAGAGCAAGGTTGGCATGGAACCAGTCTTCATCTGCCCCGTATTTTGGCCAGAATACATTGGGTGGTCATTTCCTTTCCCTTGGTCCTGTCATTATCGGTCCAATATTCCAACACCCTTCCTATCTGGAGGAATGTCGCCAGGAGATCTTACAGATATCCCCTCCCCAGTCAATGAACTGCCTCTATTCCCCATTCTGAGTCTTTTCTGGGTTTCTTTCAAGCCCAAACTCATCAGAATTTCCCCCTCCCCGCCACCAAGGCAATACTTAATAGTCCCTTTTCTTACCTTGGCTGGTGCACAGGATTGCCTGGTCAGCAAGAGGCAGATTTTCCCTTCCCCTTTTCTTGTCCACGATCAGCAAATCTAAGTGTCTGGTTCCTTCCAGCTACCAGAAGTGGACCCTAAATGGCAGAGTCCAAGACCGCTCAATCAGTGGGGCACGCCTTCCCCTCTTCAGCCCTGGGGGGCCCTCTCTGAAGCTTCAGATCCCAGACAAGCCCCCAAAGTTGTTAGAAAGAAAGCTGCACTTGCAAAAAACAAAAGCTCACCCAGTTGAGGAGGAGAAAAGAATTTTATTAACAATCTTGCAAGAACAGGTGTGACCTGGATAAAATGGCTGTCACACCAAACAGCAAAAAACATTGACATTTATACCCTAAACCTAACAAGTGGGTTGCTCGCCTGTTCCCCACTGATTGGGTGCTTCAGGGGTTACAGCCTATCTAAATTGTCTAAGTTACATGGTTCCTGCTCTCAGTTACCGCTCCCCCACTCTCTATACTCTGGCGGGCTAGGTGGGCTCGGTGCTGCTTTTACCCCTGGCCCACTTTTCAAATTTGGCACTGCTTTCACTATTGGCCCCACCTCCACTTCTCACCATTGGCCCCCCTCATTTTGATGCCACTTTTCCTATTTCTGTTAAGCCAAAGCTGGTAGAACCCCTTTCCCTCCCTCCTGGAATGGCAGAGCTGGCTCCTGCTTCCGCTTTATGGAAACTAAACTTCATAATTTTATTCCAACACTTCAAATGCTTTTTCATCAACTTCATCATGGATGAAACCATATTTTTGAGTCATCTAACATTCATGGCATTTGATCATTTAATTTTACTCTATAGCTGTATATTTTCATGATCAACACAATGTGCAATTATATTTTTCTTCCCTTGTAAAATCAAGAAATATTTCATAAGAAGCCTTTCATTTTTATTAAAGATTAATAAAATATGTTTTGACTTTCTATGTAAATTATCATATGCTTTTTCTCTTTTGATCTTAATATTAATATTACCTGTATCAAATTATCCTTTCATTTCATTCTTTTAATAAACCCCATTTATCTGTTTAATAGGCTGAACTATTTATTTATATTTTAATTAGAATTCTCTCAGTAATCGCCATTAATTATTTTAAACTTTTTTGTTTCAACCTTTTAACCTTTCATATCAATATGTTGGCTTCATATAACAATTTGGAATCTTTGCTTTTTTATGTGTATTCTGATCTAGCAGTTACTGATGTCAGTTCTTTAAAAGTTTTGTAGAATGTACCTGTGAAATGGTAATGATCAAGTGATAAAGGAGGGCAAGTGACTCTCTGGAAAATTTTCCTATTTCTGCCATATTATTTTTGTATTTTTTCTCTTCTGGATCTAAACTTAGTTAATTTATTTTTTCTAGAAAAATACCCATTTTTCAAAGTCATGGTAATATATGTATTTAAGACTGTGAATTTTATTCTGAGCACTTTTTTACTTGTATGGAATATAGTTTAATATGTAGTTTCCTTTTATTATGCTTATTTTCTAAGTATTTTAAATCTTCAACTTTGTTTTAGAGTGCCTCTTTACCCCGATAACTTTTTAAAAGAGTTTACAGTTCAGTAAATGAATGTCTTATTTTTTCTTATTTTGCTATTTTCTCATTTTTAGTTTCATTATATTGGGGGAGAAGTTTGTCACTATGATATTTACTTTTGATTTAATGGGCATTGAAGTTTACTTTGTGATGTAGTCTTTGATACCTTTTGAACATCCAGTGGGCATTTGAAAAGAAAGTTTATACTTGGTAAGGACAGAGAGAGAATCTATATAATTAAATCTACCTTACTGTTATTTAATTCTAGGCCTTTTCTTATTTTGTTGTTGTTGTTGTTCATTTTGTGATGGACTATGAGACTATGAATTTCAGGTTTTGAATACATCACACTCTCGCTTATCTCTTTAATTTTCTGTTGATTTGGCTTTTAAAATGCTGTTGCTAGCTAGTTGTTGCACAAACGTATTCAAAGCTGTTATATTTTCATTGAGGATTCACTTTCTTTCATTGTAATACTTTTTTCCACCTGAGAATTGCCTTTTAAATATTGTTATTTCTGCTATTTTAAAATTTATATTTGCCTGGTATTTCTTTGCTCCTTATTTTATTTTTAATTTTAAAGTAACAGTTTTTAGATGTTATTTGAATACAGCGTATAACACAGTTGACTTTGTTTTATAGTCTGATTATTTTTTTAAAGTAGTTGAGCATTAGTGACATCATGGATATTTTTGGTCTGTAGTTCTACCATCATATGTTAGATAATATTTCATGTTTCTATAGCTTTAAAAAATATTCTTTTATATCCTCTCATTGCTTTGTATTCTTGATAATTTAGAAGGTTTATATTTGTCTTCTAGTTTTTATTTTTGCAACTAAAACTTCATTTCCATAGGATTCTCTACTGTTAGAATAAAAAAAGTAGTGTATATCTACTTTGTTCTCCTTTCTCTTCTTTCATCTTAACTTTCTGATTTTATTATGTCTATAATTTATAAATTCAATATACTTTTTCTTATTCTGTACCTTATACCATTAAATATTCTTATACTTCTGTAGCTTCAATTATATATTTTAAATTGTTCCTGTTATCTTCCAACTATAAAAGTAAAAGACATTGGCGTAATTGTACAATTTCACTGTTTCTCTCTTTCTTCCTCTTTTGTTATTTATATCATTTCTACATTTTCAAGATTTAAAACATTTGTATCATGTTATATAAGCATATTCCACATATTTATGTTAGTTTTATTAAATATATATCTCTCGGGTTAGTTAAATTTGAACTTTTTAGTAGTTTCTCCAAAAGAGAATACAGAAACTATATTTACTGACTTTTAATATGTCCAGAGGTATTTATGTTGATTTTATCCTTGACAACAGTGACTGGGCTAAAAATTATTGAGTCATATTTTCTTTTCTTGCATATTGTAGACATATACTCCATTGGTTTCTAGGAATGAAATTGGCCATGGTAAACTCTGAAACTAGTTTTCCCTCTTAGAGATGACTAAAATATTTCCCTCAATGTTCAGCAAATGCTTGATTTATTTTTGAAGTTCAGTGATAGCTTTTTCTTGAATTATAGTGCGACTTTTCAATTTTTACTTCAAGGTTTCCCTTTATTTTTGAATGGTTTTCTTCATCTATAAAGCTCTTTTTTTGTTTTGTTTTGCTCTGTTTTTTTTTTTTTGGTCAGTTCTAGTCTTTAAAGCCACCAATTATGTGTATGTTGGCTATCCTTTGTCTGTCTTTACCTCACTTATGAATTTTTTTATGCTAATGTTTTTAAACTTGTTATTCATTTCCATTTTATTTTACTTGAATCTCTCAGACTTCTCTTCCATACCTCATTTTTTAATGCATATTCTCCCTTATACTGCTTCTCATCTGCCTTTATTATTAGTAACATTGTTCTTTTATTATTCATATGCTATTTTTAATCCACTTTATTTTCCCTTTCTTTTCTTAATGCATTTGTATAGAATCTGTGCTGGTTCCTTTTTATTGTTGATGGTCTCCAATTGTAGATTTATATTGGCCAGGACCAAGAGATTTGTCAAGACTGGTAAATATTCTTCTAGTGACATATAGTGTTGTGTAACAGATGGGTTCTACACAGTCAACTGAAATCAGTATTGCAGGAAGAGTCTCCCTCCCATTCCCTGCTTTTCTGATATATTGAATTTGACAAATAAGGATGATTTTTTATTCAGACTTCTCATTCAGATTAAACAGGATCCAGGGAAGCTCCTGGTACTAGAATGAATATTGTTACCATAGGAAAATGTGATGGTTCAAAGGTATATGGACCCCTGAAAATCATGCTCTTAAAACTAATCCATTTCTGTGGGTGTAAACCTATTGTAAGTAGGGTCTTTTAACTCGGTTACTTCAGTATGGTGTGGCCCAGGGTGGGCCTTAATCCTCTAACTGAAGAGTATAGAGAGTGAAGGAAAGCCAGAGGAAGCCAGAAACTAAAGTAACAAAACTCAGAAGGGAAGGGAGAGCTCAGCAGACATAGCCACATGTTTTGCCATGTGACAGAGGAGCCCAGGATCACCAGCGGCTGTCCTTCAGGGAGAAAACTTTGCCTCAGTGATGCCTTGATTTGGACATTTTCACAGCCTAAGAACTGTAAGCTGGTAAGCTAATAAATCCCCATTGTAAAAGTCAACCTGTTTCTGGTATATTGTCTTTGGCAATTTTAGTTAACTAAAACAATGAATATTAGAGATTGTTGACTTTGTAACTCAGATGTGACCCTCACATAGGTAAAGTATGTCATGCCAACTTTTCCTGAGAAATGCATCTTTTTTCTAAGAATGATTTAATGATATCTTTGCCTTTGGTATTCTGCAGATTTCTTACAATGTGTCTAAAGAGATAGTTTGCTGTTCTATCATGACCAGGATTTACTATATCTCCTTAATCAGAGATTTCATGTATTTAACTGAAACTGAAAATTTTTTACCCATTATCTCTTTGAATAGTATTCCCAGTTCAACCTCTGCAATTTTCTCTATCCTGTCTTTATAGTTATTGTTTTAGTTTCCTACGCTGCTTAAGCAAATACAATGAAATGACTCAGATTAAACAATGGGAATTTATTAACTTATGATTTGAGGCTGAGAAAATGTCCAAATCAAGACATCATCAAGGTAATGCTTTTGTCCTAAAGACTGACATTCTGAGACTGGCTGCTGGCAATCCTTGGCTTCTCTATCACATGGCAAGGCACATGGCAGCATCTGCTAGTCTTTCTCTTCTCTTCCTGGTTTCATTGATTTCAGTTTCTTGCTTCCCTATCTCTCTTTCTCTTTCTCTCTCACTTTCTCTGTCTCTGTCTCTGTCTCTCTCTCTTCATTCCCTTATAAAGGACTCCAGTAATAGAATTAAGACCCATCCTCATCAAAATTTCCTACTTATAATGGTTTCATACCCAAAGGAATGGACTAGATTTGAGAATTTGTTTTTCTGGGATTCATATAGCTGCAAATGACCATAGTACTCCTGGTGGATATATGTTGAAATTTTTCATTCCATTCCCTACATTTTATAGTATCTTTTTCTTATTTTCTATTCATTTATATCTCTGTACTATGTTCTGTGTTTCCTTACATCTGTCTTTCAGTTTATGAATTTTCTCCTCAGTTGGGTTAATATGCCTTTAACCCAAACTTTGAGTATTTTTATAACAATTGTTATGTTTTTCATTTGTAGGCTTTCTCTTTGGTTATTTTCATAGGTACCCTTTTTTGTACTTTTTATGGTGTCTTGTTCTTTTGTTTTTGTTTTTTACTTGTACGGCTTTATTTTATATATACTTTTTAAAAGAAAATGCTATTAGATAATTTTATTTTCTGAAGATTTTAGAAAATAATTGGAAGTTTGATGAATCTTCCAATTCTTGCCTATAGTAATGAATTTTTCTTCACATTTATAATTTTGGATTATGAGTGCACCTTCAGTGGGTAGCTACCTGTCAGAATCCTTTGCAGCATTGGTTAAGGGCATACTTCTGCTTTGCTTTTCTTCTTCTAGGGACTCCAAGGCTATCTCTAGTTTGAGACTAACTTTAATACAAGGTAATTCTTTTTTTTTTTGCTGAGAAGCACAATTATGCAGATAATATAATTTGAACCTCAAATCCAAGTGTGATGCAAACCCATGGGAATGAATTCTCAGGACTTTTCCTAACAATAATACAGTAAAAAAACAAACACATTTCTTTGTCTTCTCCTTCTGCCAATGGAAGGATTTTTATAACCCAGGCTTTCACTGAGGGTTCAACCTTTGAAAGTCTACATTTTATGTAAGGAAGTCCAAGTTCCAACTCTTTGTCTTACTAAGTCTCAAGGTTTCATGTACTGTCATTTTGGCATGAAAACAAACCCTTATATTACCTAGAGTGACTTCCTCTTAACCCCTAGGATAGCCATCTTACTTATCATTGGTTTTCAAGTCTCTCTTTATTTCTGACAGATACACTAGATTGATACCTATTATCCCAGTAAATCAAGGCCCCCATTTAAGGTGTGGCCCACCTCAATCAAGATGGGACCTAATCCTATTACTGGAACTCCAGTGGAATGGAATGAAATTCAGTGAGAGAGAAGGAACAGCCATAAGCTGAACATCAACAGACCCTGGAAGAAAGGGAGAGACCAGGAGACATGTGACAAGCTAAGGGCCATGGATCACCAGTAGCCAGCCCCAGAAAGCCACAGTCTCTGGGAAGGAGGTATTGCCTTGATGACTCCTTGATTTGGGCTTTCTGTTTGCCTCAAAACTGAGCTAATTAATTCTCATTGTTTAACCCAAGCCTTTGCATGGTATTTGATCAGCCTAGCAAATGAAAACAATCCTCCATTTATCTATGGAGAGAGGGAGTTTCAATAAATTCATGCCTTTCTCTGTTACAAAACCTTTAACAAAATTTCATAGCTTTTACAAAATGCTAGAGATTGTATAAATGTATTTATACATTTTGTCAATGAATGCCATGTCTGTATCTATTTAAAATCAGATAGAAAATTTTATCATGGTAGATATGTAAATTAATTGGCTTTTGCAAATTAGGTTTTGAAGGAAATATAAATATATTAACCTTCTATATTTTCTTCATGCTGGGAAATTATTTGTCCACATAAATAAATTTTGCAAAGAACTGAAAATTAGCTTTTCAAGTATAGAACTTTAATAATTTTAATAGAAATATTTGCTTCTTTTTTTTTTGCTATTAAAATGTTTTTACCGGTTGTAGTCACCAGTCCAGACTCTCCTTTAATAATTCCTGTGGTTCCCAACAGTCATGGCCTCTTTGACATATTTAGAATAAGGCGCCCTCAGTGGAACTACTCATGCTCTATAGATTCTGTTTTATATCTTTGAAGCAAAGTAAGGAGTTATGCTCACATTTTCTCTTCTCTTAGAACATTCTACTGCTTTGCTAAGTTTATGGGCAAAACTACATTGATTAATTGATACAGTCCAGCAACATCAAGATTCAAAGGAAGCTGATATACTAAGGTAAAAATAATAGTGGACTTCTCAATTTTAACCTATTTTTGCTATGATAAATAGTGAAGCAATGAATACTAAACCACAGGATATGAGCATTCCAAAGCTTCAAATCACCACACTAGTAGATATAACTTTTAATCTTAAAATATAATATTTAGTAAGCTTGAATATCTTTTAAAACATTTAGTGCATTATGAAATAATTGTCTATATTCTTTCTCCACATAATTATTTGAGTCTGAATATATTTCCCCTTACATGTTTAGGATAGTAATACTTTAATAATTACTTTCTAAATCTTTCCAGTTCATTAATAATCATTTGATGCTTTATTCTTTGGACACAAAAATTCTTCTAATTTTTAGATATTCAAATGCAATTTAATTTTTTATGATTTTTTGGAATGTTTTTAATCCCTGTATCCATCCATTTGCAGATTTAAAAAAAACTATTGTTTCTACTTTCTTTTAGTTTTCATGGTTTAAATTTTTTTTTTTTTTTACATCTGCTTTCTTATCGATGTAGATTTATTTTAACATATACTGGAATAAGAGTTTAAATTGATTTCTGTTTTTTGAAATAGTAATATTCTGCAGCATTTTTGGCATAATTCATTCATTCTCATTGCATCTGAAATGCCTCTTTTAAAAATAAATATCGGTAAGCAGATTTGGCTCAATGGAGAGAGCATCCACCTACCACATGGGAGGTCCAGGGTTCAAACCCAGGGCCTCCCGGCCCATGTGATGAGCTGGCCCACACACAGTGCTGATGCGTGCAAGGAGTGCCGTGCCACGCAGGGGTGTCCCCGCATAGGGTAGCCCCATGTGCAGGGAGTGTGCCCCAGTGTGCCGCCCAGTACAAAAAAAGTGCAGCAAGCCCAGAAGTGGCGCTGCTCACATGGAGAGCTGATGCAGCAAGATGAGGCAACAAAAAGAAGCACAGATTCCCGGTGCTGCTGACAAGAATATAAACTGACACAGAAGAACTCACAGTGAATGGACACAGAAAGCAGACAACTGGGGTGGGGAAAAGGAGAGAAATTAAAAAATAAATATCAACTCTTATATACTAAGTTCTGTTTCTGGTTTTTCTCTGCTATTTCTTTTAAACAATTCTTTAGACAGTTCTACAGAGATTTAATTATTAGTGCTCTGTGATATGCTTATCCATCCACTACCCTTATTTGTGAAAACTCACCCAAATATCTTACTATTGCTCTTCAAAAAATTATCAACATTATGGATGAAATAGAATCTTTTCTAAATATTCAGTTTTCATTCCAAACAACAAATATTTTGCATTGTTGCGATACCACGGCTCCCTCTGGGCATTTGCATGTAAGCTAGTATTGGAAGATATTTCACCCAAAACATATTCCATGGCTAAGAACATTTGGGACATATTGCCTATTTCATTTTTCTCTTAGAGATTCACAAGGAATATGAAAGTATAAAATGCTGAGAAATAAAGAAATTGTGCAAGAAAATATCTGTGTAGCATTAACCTAGTGTTGTCCAAACTTTTACTTTATTTTATTGCTTAACAATTGCTAGCACCCCACCAAAATGGTTGTCATGCCCTATATGTTCTAAGAACAATATTTCCTTTTGGCTACTCAAAGTCCTTTTTCATCACTTTCAGCTGTAATTTCTATCCCCCAGATTAACAGGGCAGGGCCTCTGCTTGGCAAAAGACAGAAATGGTTAAAGACAGGGCAGAGGCGCTGAATTTGCGTTATGTCAGAACCATCAAAGAGGTTTCCATTCCTTCATGTTGCAGGAGCTAAAAGGAATGACTTCAGTCAAGAAAATAGAGAAGCTGGATGGTTTTATCTCAGTCTTCCAAAGAGAAACACGGTCTTCCGAGCTAGCCAGCAGCCACACTGAAAGTGGGTCACTTCACCACCGAGGTATGACTTTGTGGCGCTTGAGAGACACTGCGGTGAGGGAACAGACTTCTTATTCAAAGGAGGGAGATAGTGTTTTTCCTCTCCTGTGATAGATTCACGCTGGCCCAGCAGCCTTTATGGTTAGGCGTGACTTCCTGAGGGATTTTCTCTGGATTCACAGAAGGTTCCCTGAATCCCAGGGAAAGCCTGACTCACCCACAGTCCTTTCAGGGTGGGACTGGCATGACTTGGATGCAGCTTCTACTTGGCTGAACTTGCATAACAGTAATTTTTTAAAACCAGCTGCCTCTAGGAGAAATGGGAGAACATGACACGGAAAAGGCCCCACAATGGGTGCTGACAGGAGCCACTAAACTCCTCTTACAGGCTTCTTCTCACTGGTGCTCTAGGGTACCATGTTAGGGAGAGTGCAACATTTTATTTTTCCTCTACAACTTCCTTTTTCCCTACAGCAGCTTCTCTGAACATGTTCTTGCCCCCAGATATCCTCATAACTTACACCTTCATGAAACGGTGCTTTGGACAGTTGGATCTAAGCCTGGGGTTAATGTCCCAATTTTGCATCTTAGTCTTTAGTTCCTGTACAAAAACATTAAAGCTTCCTTTTAATACTGTGTCCTGTGTTCTTCATCACTTAAGTTTCAAGAACATTCTTCTTCGATTTAATGCAACCCTGGAAGAACCGCGTATATTCTCACACACTGTCACTCATTTGCCTACACAAACACATACCAAATTTCTGTAAACAAGTGCAGTGTCAGAGCCATCTGGTCGATAAGTACCCCAAGGAAGTGGAGGGTTTGTTTGGCATTACTTGAAGGAAACAGTAGCCAGACACCAGATAAAGAGTTCATAATAGGTTGACCCTGAGGTGGGTCAGGCAAGTAAGTCAGAGTCACAGAAAGAAGGAAGGGAGACACATGGAAGGGGTGATTTACCAAGAAGTTTGACTCCAGCTCTGACTATTACTAGTTGAGTGACTTTAGGCAACTCGTTATCTTAGCTCATCTTTAGTTTCCTGTGAAAAGTAGATGACAATGGTGCTTGCTTCACAGGCAAGCCGTGATGACTGAATGTGATCATGTATACATTAATGGATATGGCCCATAGTCATGCCCAGAAAATGCTAACAATTATGCTGACAATGGATAGCCTTCAAGGGGTTGCTGAAACCTTGGCAATTCAGTGCCCATGATAAATTTTCTGGGAAAAGAATCCAAGATTTTTATCACTTCTCCAAATGACTAAAAACTCCTGGAAAGATGGTTGAAAATATTGACAGTATCATGAAGTGAAAGGCAGTTTTTCCAGGCAAATCGATCTTTCCAGAATGCACCGTTTTCTTTAATTAGAATGTACTCATTGCTTTTTCGAAAAACTTATTTAAATATTACATTTTCCTTCCTTCATAACTCAGGTCAGTTCCTCTTACTGAACACCTGACTGGGCCACACAGGTGACAGTTGCATTGTTCCCTGTTCACAACTATGTCCTGTGTCTCCAACTTCATCCTAACTCCTGGAAAGCTTGCACTTTCCATCAATGCCCAGCACAATGGTTTGCTCTTGGTTACTAACTGGCAAATGTATGTCACCGATAGTGATAGCTGCGAGGGTTTATTTCTATGTAGGGTGTGATAAGCTTCTTCTGGGTAAGCTGATATAATGTATTCCTCTATCCACTCTGCACAGCACAGCATCTGACCTACTGCATGTGCCTTGTAAGTGAAAGGTGAATGAAGATAAGAAAATTTGGGTAGCTGTGAGAAAATTATATATACCAATACATATCCATAGATAGTAAGAACATGAGAAAATATTTTAAAATGATCACAATATGGAGAATGCAACAAACCCCTTCAGCAATTTTTCACATAAATACAGTTTTCAAATATATATGGCTAGTGTATGAAAAATTCACTGGAACAGGGTACTTTCATCAGGGGACCAAAGTGTAAGTTTAAAGAATCGGCCACCCTTACCTTCTGCCTGTGAACCAAACCACTGTTTCATTAGTTTTCCTCTTATGGTCCTACATGAAGTGAATCACATGTTGTTCAGTTACCCTTTATAGGAGTTTCTCTGTATCACCCATGATAAACAGACTAGGAGAGGGAAGATTCTTAAAATCAAAAAGGAAAACAGCCAACACAACAGGGAAATTATCTTTTGTGATGATAGGGTTGGGAGAGAAGTGGATATGTTTGTGCAAAGCAACCACAAAGTGCCATTGAAGCTACTGATGGATAAGCTGTTTCTGAAACCTCTGCTTTGTAAAGAAACCGTATCAGCAGCACAAAGCAGTCACTTACAGCAGATCTGTCTTAGAATTGCTTTATGCAAAATGCTGATAAGCACAAGTTAACGAGAGAAACTATATACATTTTTCATTTAAACACAGAGCAAATGGGAAACCATGGGAAATATACATCTGTGGGAGCTGGAGACAAATACGCTTACGAGAAGCCAAAGAAAGTTGGTGGATGGGTGGAAAAAATACCAGACATGGCACAAAGTCAAAGAAAAAATGAGCCACTGTGAATGGAGGTGAATCCATAGGAAAAATTCAAAAGACTATTATAATTTTTCTCCCACAAAGGAGCACTTCTACTTAAATTTCATAAGCAATTCTAAACTAGATTTTTACAAAGTACTGATAATAGATACTTTGCTAGCCAATGCATTTTTATGAAGCCCAAAAATAGAATTGGAAAAACAAATTAGTTGATATGAATCATATTGTCTTTATTAAGCAAACAGTGACACCAAACTCTAAATACACATTTAAGCACAGAAGACCTGTATTGACTTTTGGGATGAATTAGGAACATGTCACAACAAATCATTTTTTGTAACATCCAAGAGCACGGGAGAGTAGCATTTCCCAAATTGTGTTGCATAGAACATTAGTTCCATAGATGTTAGCAGGAGATATGCCAGAATAATGGTTCTATAGTCAAATCTCTCTCTCTCTCTCTGCTAATAAAGAAGACTTGTATGTACAGACACACATAAAAACAAGCTCAGAGCAGGAATTTATATAAAATGTTTGAATAAATTTTAAAGGCACATCCTAGAATTGGTCACAACCTGTTCTAGCTCCTACTCCTGTTCCTAAAGTATTTTCAAGAGACTATTTTCTCCACAAAATCACACCAACAAGCAAATAAATAAATGCATAAATAAGGGTAAAATTCTTTAAAGAAATTCTATACTAGATCTCTTATTTTTTTAAGAATGACAGTGCACCTTAGTTCTTCAAAGGCTCTGAAAAGGCTTACAGTAGAGAAGCCCATTTAACACAGAATTTCCAAAATTTATTTCATCACAGAACTTTTTTGTTTTCTTTAGTAGGTAATACCTATCACTAACAGTGGAACACAGAACACACTTTGGAATATAGTAGCATAAAAATATATTTAATAAAATTAAGTGAAAAAGCAAATTATCACAAAGCAATATGTTCACTATCATCCTATCTTTGCAAGCTACTTACATGTTTCCTTATTTTTCCATGACGTGTATTTTTGTCAGAAAAAAATGTTATTGATAACATTTTTACAACGCTGAATATTGTTTTATTTGGCATGGGGAACAAGTACTAGAGCATGAAGCATTTTCTAAAGTTTCCAAGCATTCACATCTCTATTAGGGTTATAACTGGAGCCAAACACCTTCGGCGAGTGACGGCTCTGTCTTGCTATGCGGGTGTGGAATGTTGAATATTGAATGTCATGTGAAGTGCCCCAGGCTCCTATTTCTGCACCTAATTGGTACACCTGAAAAATAGCCATTGAACCGAGCTTTGAATGGCCTGCATAATTAGTATAGTATATAGCAAGGAGAACCAAATGTAAAGACCAAGTGTTTCCATACTTTTCTCCTTAAACACCAGCTTTAGGCAGCTGACCAAATATTATGGATTATATGTTCAGGTCTATCTAAATGGCTCCAAAAGTCCCAGGCTTCTTCCTCACTTCAGCAGATGGGCAAAGGAAAGCTGAGCAGCCAACACTCATACCCCAAGCAGGCGGGAGCCAGGAAAGGTGCATGGCTGGCTGTTCCACAGGAGCCTCTGTCTCTAAGGAAACCAGAATGTCTGGCCGTTTCTCTGTTGCAGAGAAGTGTCCTCTCTGAAAAGGGTGCTAAATGGAAATTTTGTCCTAGCAATGAAAGAAATGCAGGGACTGACAAAGAAGGCAGGGGATGCAGCATCCATCTTTAAGGAGCTCAGAATCCAATGATTATTGCAAGATAAACGTATCAAGATTCTTATATTTTGGATAGACTGGGGTACAGTCAAGCGTTAAGCAGTCAGGGATCAGGCAAGGATTTAGAGAGCTGGAGAATAGTGTAGTGTACACGGGACTGATCTGGAAAGACAGTGTAAATAAACCAACCAAAGAGTATGTGCAAGCCTGTGTTAGGCACTAAAGAGGTTGTGGAAAGCGGTGTGTGACCAGGCCCGTGCCTTCAGGTAGCGGGCTTTCTTTCTTGTTGGATAGATGGCATACCTGGAGGACAAGTTAATAAAATAAAACCAGTATATTTGGTTCTAAATGAGGTGATAGAGTCTGGCTCTGAGCCTGGAAAATAGGCACTTAATAAGTGTTTATTGAATTTAATTAGATCTATAAGCCATGAGAGAGGGCTGGGCCTGAGACCCCAGCAGAGTTATACAGGAAATGAGGATTCCTGTTAAGTAATAACAGACAGAAACGATGGCACAGGTGGTGAAATGAACCTTGGAGACGGTTAGAAAGAGGGCAATTGGCAAAGTTTGTTAAGTACAAAAATCAACCGACAGTAAGTTTGATAGGAAAGGTTACATGAGGACCAATTTTACGTTCTAAGAAGGTTAATGGCAATCCAAATAAGTCTTGAGGACCACCGTTTCTGGTAAGAAAGTTTGCAGAGCTATGGTATTTGAATCAGGCAAAGCAGCAATGAGGCTGTTGTTTGTCCTATGGTTATAATGACAATAGCACTTCAGAACAATCATCAGGACTTGACAACAGGTCCAACGTGAATGACTGATAAAAGGCCATATTTGTGGCTCAGTGAACATGATTCCTCATTTTCAGGATCTAGCTGCATATTCAACCATTGCAGAAATACACTAAGGTGACCCTATCCATTTTTACAGTAAAAATGCACATAAAGTGTTTCATTACTGGCTGCACTTTAAACTATTAACGCTAGTGCAATAAAAATATGTGTGTGCTTTGGCAACTTGAGGACACTGTCTGGCGTTTGGAACCCAGTAAAACAAATAAGCATTAATATGGACTTGAAGAGTAATAATCTGAACAAGGAAAAATGATACCCATCCCATTGGTATCATCTTTTTTTTATTAAATTTTTTTTATTTTTAAAGAAGCTTTAGATTACATAATATTACATAAACAATATAGGGGATTCTCATATACCCCCTTCCCCCCACTTTCTCACATTAACAACACCTTTCATTAGAATGGTACATTTGTTATAATTGATGAACACATAGAGAAGGGCACAGCTAAAGTTCTTTATTCCTAGAGTCATTTTCCAAGTGATCTGTGTCTACATAGGAGGGGAGCCAACTCAAAATGATAACCGACTTCTGGTGTTCACATTGCAAACTGCTATCGAGCCTGGCCAAAGGGCAGCCCAGGTTGTATGGCCAAAGTCTTGTATGCATTAGTCTGTTGCTTGAATAGTAATGCATTCAGCTTTCTCTGCTGTTAATGGCAAAGGCAGTGTTGGATAAACATCAGAGAAGAGTTTAAGACACATGCCTTCCTTTACCACAAGCAGAATCACAAATATTTCCAAGCCACAAAACAAAACTTATTATTATCACTGATTAGATGTGTTACAAATATTTTAATTGTGTGTATCTGTACAATGTTAAGCATAGATGGTATCTTTTTCTTTCATGTCCCTGTCTTCCTTGCTTGTTTTGGGCAGTAGACCCTGACCCTACATACTTTGGATAGTGCCAGATATGGTGATGTCTTGCTGCTGCACTGATTTTGTTCTGAGTGAATAGCTAAGGATAGTTGTGAACCAGACTTTGTGTCTGTTGAGTTACCAATTAGTCACCTAGTGCTAAAATCTCAAAGAAAAATTTGTCAGCTAGAGGGGTAGAGAGGAAGAAGAAAGTTGCTTATATTTTATATTTTTTTCTCCCTTAAACCTGGAAATTCTGAGATGGAAAGAACACAGGACCTTCTCTCTCCAGGGTGATTTCTATGCATTATGTTTCACAATTCATTTAAATTCATAAGAACAGTTTTGTTCCCCAAATAATTCCTCCAGATAAGAAAATCTCCCATTGCAACTACATGAAATAAGATCCACAGAACACATTTTAACAGTGTCTCTTGACTAAGAGTGGTACTCAGTATCAGGACTTGTTTTTCTCCCAAAGACAGATACTACAATGTTAGACTGCATTCGCAATGGAAATCATCACTTGGGCACTGAATCCAGCCACAGAGGATTTGGCACAAAGGCTTTAACCTCTCCTCTCTCCTCACCAGTGAGAATCCCACCACAGTTTTCCATCCATTGGTGACCTCCATCCCAGATTACCTCAATGCCCTCTGCTCAGGGCTATGGTTAAAGACCTCCCAGGAGCGCCAGCTGTTGGTGCAGAATGCATCAGTTGTCTAGTTACTAACCGTCATAGGCTGACATGACTGGAGTGCCTCTGAATCCCCAGAGCCCATCTGGCTTAGGTTGGTGGTCCAAAGCCCTTTCATTAGCCTGAGTCAGATTTTTCAAAAAGTGTACCGAGCCTATCGATATTTTGCAACTTTTGAACCTCCATATAAGTTCACCACTTCTAGGCAAGGAAGTTGACAGGATCTAAGTAAAAGTAGAAAATACTCTTGAGAATGGATCAATGTAAAGGGTATTTTGATGAGTTCCCTCAGCTTTGCAGAATGAATTAGACAGAAGGGAGCAGTAAAAAATCTAAAAGGATGTCAAAGAATGTATATTTGAGTTTACCAGGTGGTGGTTCAAATCCTGTACCGAAATGGTCTCTCCACCCTGATCCTACCATTACAACAACTAATTAAAATTTTGAATAAAATGGTTATGAAACAGAAATTTTCAATAGAGAATACATGCAACTTGATTCTATGTCTTCTGATCATCAATGAAATCCGAGATTATCAGGTAGCATCCTGGGCCCATAGGCTATAGAAACCTGATAATAAATACAAGGCAAAATGTTATTGTTCTTAAAAACTTCCTTACCAACGACTTGTTTGCTTTTAAAATCAAGTCCTTGGAGACCTGAGTTGGACTCTTCAGTATAAAAATTATATATGAGGTGCCGATATACACAATAGTCATCTGGATTCATGTTAGTCCAGCATTTTTTGGTTTAAACTAGTTGAGGATTATTTAAAACTGAGCATTAGAAAACAATTAAAAACCATTAATTGAGAAGAACTAAAATAACACTGTGAATACACAACAGGAAGATTCAGTAGAACAGTTAACTCAAGCATGGTTATAGCGATGACTTCTGTTCCACTCAGAAAAAGCAGTTTCACTGACAGCAAACTTGAGTTGGGTCCTAGGAAGACAATTCATTTGCAAATGGGACAGGGAGCACCCAGTGCTGACAAAGATTCTAAAGAGTAGATAGAATGACAATTCCAGGTACTAAGTGAAAATATTTATTGTTCAAAGACAAAGGCATATCATAAGCATGTCTTTCCTTTAATAGAGAAGCTGTGGGTTTACAAAACAATCATGCATAAAATGCAGGATTCCCATAAATCACCCCACCACCAGCACCTTGCATTGGTATGAAACATTTGTTACAGTTGATGATAGCACATTGAGAAAGAGAGAGAGAAAAGAAGAAAGGGAAAATAAAAGAAGCAAGCAAAGAAAGAATGAAAAGAAAAGACAGGAAAAAATAGATTCTGTTACTGTGCTTTCCCTTGGTTCCCATTCAAAATCTTCCCTAAATCAGCTTCACCTCTGTTGCTGTTTGATGTTGACAGAGAAAGTCATTATCTCCTTCATGTGATAAATTTTGGATGAACATGAGAACAGATCCAGAGAAGCTCTGGATCACTTTTACTTCAGGGACTCTAGAGTGACTAGATTAACCCTGTGACAGCTCCTTTCTGGCAGAATAAATCAGAATGTGGAAATGTTTAAGGACATATAAAAATGTGCAACAGCCGTGGGGATAACCTGTTCTTCCTAAGATAGCAAAACAGTGGATGAATGAGAAGCACGCCAGGGTCCTAATCCCAGCGCCGTTCTATCTGGCAGTATGTCACTTTATAATTTGGGGTTTCATTTTCTTTACCTATAAACAATAGAAGGTTGAAATCTACCAGAAAAAGATACAGAATTTGGTGAACTAGGGCCATTCGAGTCCCCTCGGCAACACTGGGCTCAGACAGGGCTCCAGAGTTGACGTGTGGTCAAACACAATTTTATTAATTTCAAAATACATATGACTAGCAACCAATATTATAATTATCCATTAAAATTTTAGCCAGGAACTGAAAAGAAAAATATTCTATCACTATAATCAATGTTTACTCAAGACACCTGAAAAACAATTTCTATTTCCATTAATGTCAGAAGCAAGTAAGGATGCCCATTCCTGCTACCATTATTTAGACTTATTTGGAAGCTTTAGTCAACAGATTAAAATAGTAAACATAGGTGAGATATTTAGCTACTGAAAGGAGGAGGCCAAATTATCTTAATTTCTCATATGATTGTCTGGCAGAAAAAAACAGACATAAACAATGGGAAAGTAATTAGAAGTAATAAAAATATTATAGCAAGGTGGGTAATTATTTTAAAAAACCAAAAATGCATTTAATAACCAGTTAGAAAAGGCAAAGTAGTGTATTTTATTTGAGAAAAGTAATTACTAGGAAAAATCCTATTAAGAAATTAAACTTACAAATGGTT
Organism: Dasypus novemcinctus; assembly: GCF_030445035.2. Taxonomy (NCBI): domain Eukaryota; kingdom Metazoa; phylum Chordata; class Mammalia; order Cingulata; family Dasypodidae; genus Dasypus; species Dasypus novemcinctus. The sequence goes on along the minus strand of NC_080673.1, from coordinate 49,593,696 downwards.
ATTTAGAGAATAAATAGCATAGGATTGGAAGTGGGCATTCAGAGCTGGTGATTATTAGTTAGAAAAGCAAGTCCAGATGAAAAAGGGAAAGGAGCAAATTAGGAGGAGGAGAAGGGGTTAAGTTAAAGTGTAAATTTTTGGAAGAATATAAGGGAGGGGGTAAACTGATTATTCAGAGACTTAAAAGCTAGGCAGGGAAAAAAAAGCTAGGCAAAAAAATTTATTCTTGATAGAGAAACACACTGACCACAAGAAAAAACAAAGTATAGAAATGCTGGTGACTGCTGATGATTAAAGGTCTATCATTCCCGCTTTTTCCTCAACACATTTGCTATTATTTCATAAAGATTAGCTTTCGTTTATAAATACCCTCAGGCTGTGTCTACTGATTGACTACTTTCTTCAACAAATATTTGTTGAGAATCTACTGGGCACTGAACATACAGTGGTAAACCAGACAAATCCCCTGTCATCTTAAAATGAAAAGTACACCATGTCTAGATAAATGTTGTGAAGATATAATTTCTTCTAAAATAAAAATTTTCATTTAATACAATTTAAATCTAAGTTTCAATGAGGTTTTTATTCATTTATGAAAGGATAAAAATAACTAGATAAACTTTGAAAATTAAGGGTAGTGGGAAAGTGCATGTTAAAATATAAAGATACATTTGGGAAAATGGATGTGGCTTAAGCAGTTGACTCCCATTTACCATATAGGAGGTCCAGGTTTCGATGTCCAGGACCTCCAGGTGAAGGCAAGCTGGCCCACACGGGGTGCTGGCCCACACAGGAGTGCTGGCCCACACAGGAGTGCCGCCCTGTGCAAGAGTGCTGCCCTGTGCAGGAGTGCCACCCTGTGCAGTAGTGCCACCATATACAAGAGTGCCAGCCTAGGTGGAGAGCTGGCACAGCAAGATGATGCAACAAAAAGAGACACAGAAGAAAGACAATAAAAGACGTAGCAGAACAGGGAGCTGAGGTGGTGCAAGAGAATGGTCACCTCTCTTCCACTCCGGAAGGTCCCAGGATTAGTTCCCAGAGCCACCTAATGAGAATGCAAGCAGACATAGAAGAACAACAAGTAGAAGGGACACAGAGAGCAGACAATGGGGTGGGGGTGGGGAGGCCGAGGGAAAGGGAAGAAATAAATAAATCTTTTTTAAAAAAGATGCAATAATTACAAGGATTATGCATAAGATTATACAATCTAATTATTCATACAAGAATGAAAAGTCAAAGGTAGGACTTATTATACCTAAACATGTTTTATTACAGAGGTCACATTAGAAATCAATGGAGCAGAAGGAAAATGATAATGTCTGAGTATAATTAATTAATTGAAAAAGTATTAATAAAATTAAAGCTTTATTATAAACCTAATAAAAATTATTTCCATTTTTACTAAAGAATTAACAGTATATATGAAATAAATTTATAAATATAAGGGAATATAGGTTACTATTTATAAAATCTCTGGATGGGGAAAGTTTTTCACAAGATAAAATCCAAGGTAAAAATACAGAAAGTATGGCCAGATACAAATATATAGAATTTTTAAATAACTGTTTGTCAAAATGTGTAAATTAGAAAAAGAAGAGGGGGAGTAACCTAAGAGCTGATATTAATAATTAAGAAAATAGTAAGTAGAAGTTATCTATTCAACAAATGTTACATTGTAACAAAGCCAAACACTGACTTGATAAATTCTAAAGATGTGTTATTACTCATGTCCATAATTGCATATTCAGAGGAAAATGCTGGATTCTTAAGAAATGATTTTTTAACATTTACAAAATAGCCTCTAATCAAATAGCTAAAAGTAATAAGACTACAACTTCTATATTTTAAAGATGATTTGTGTTTCGTAAAAAGCAGTTTGGTTCAGTTTGGTACCATTCTATACAATCTTCTTGGCACAATTTTCATTTGTTGACCTTATTCCAAAGTGCTAATTTGTCTCTCACCCTCTTCTCCTAATTTTAAATTAAATTGGATTCTTGAGATGCCTGATTCACGAACATTTGCCTTGTATTAAATCCTCTTTTCCTCTACTCTAATTGAGAATGCTAACTCTCTTATCAAAAAGTGTTTTCTATGTATGCTTTCTCTTACCTAATTAGGTAAAAGGGTACTTTTGTCCAACCCTTTCCTGGAAGCACAAAGAAAACTATGAAGAGATTAGGTGGAACATCTCCAAGTCAGCAGTTCAGACTTCATAACTGCTTTTTCTAGTCACTGGATCTCTCTCAGTTTGTTTCCTGCTTCATCCCAATTTTGCTATATTACCTGAATTCTAAGAAACACACTGCTTTTCACATTTTAATATTTCTAAAATTAGAATTTTAAGTGAGTTTGCCAAAGTTTCCTTTTTACCTTTTACTTGTAATCTCAATCGAAATACAGTAGTCTTTTAACAGACATCAGTTTATATTCAACACAAAGCTTGTAAAATATAAAACGTCATTTAATAAAAAAACATTTTCTCAAAGGACAATTTACCTTTTTTGGAAAAAATAAAAACACCGTTTTAAAAGACTTTAATAAGATATTGTTAAATTTCTTTTATTATTTAGACTTTAAATAAACCCCCTGAAATTTTAGAAGGCTGTGTATTCCAAAGTTGCTTCCCTGGAATTCTTAGTAAAACAATTCTGGAAGATCTGGAGACATATTTAACTATTTGGAAGTTTGGAGGAAAACTCTTCGGAAGGACACACCTGCTTTGTGGAAAGAACTGGAGTGCTATTCAGCTGGATGCACTTATGGGGCAAAAATGCCTATATCCCTTTTGATTCTTCTGCGCTTATGTTCTGTCATTAAACCCTTTGTATATCACCCAATTGTATGTTGGTAGATGTTTAACAAAAAGCTCTTTGGAAAAAAAGGCGGGGGGTGGGGGTGGGGGGTGGAGAATAAAAGAAGACTAAATGCCAATTTCCACAGTGTCCCACGATGACCAATTTCATGCTACCAACATGACGTCACCCAGCGCAGAGTTGGGAAAAGATGCGCCCAGCATTTTCGTAACAGGCTCCAGGGTACCCTTGAATTGAATTCCTGGAGAAGAGATTTGATAAGTTACAGCACGATTCAAGTGAGCCTCAGACTGGTACCCGGACTTCTGGAGGGAAAAGAATTATGGTAGGGGAGGGAGGAAGGAAATTGGAGTAAGAAGAGACAACTGTCTGAGTCAGAGGTTAAACAGATTTAATTGGAAAACAAAATTGTTTAATTGTGGTTTATTAGATTGTTTACTGGATATGTGGTGGGGAGGAGGGTTGCAATGTAAACAGCTTCCACTGTCTCACCTAGGAACTCTTTGATACATTCTCCATTGCTCACTGATGCTTTGGAATGGGTTTGTGTGTGTGGTCGGTGGCAGGGTGTGTGTGGAGTGAATTATTAAAGATAGATTGGTGGAGGCTGACTGTGTGGCTGGCATACTTGCATGTTAAAAGTAATTTAAAAGGGCACAGAATGGAAGGTAGAATGGATGGGAGGTTTCCAAGAAAAAAGAAACAGCGGGTTTTTTTGTTTTGTTTTGTTTTGTTTTCTCTTTCTTGCTGGGAACTTGAATTTTTGTAGTTGTCTGTAGAGAATGGTTGAGTAAAGAAGAGAAAAGGTAGAGGAAGGGGTGGTGTGAAATACATGAGCTTTCACTGGGGTGGGGACGATACCATTGAGCCAACAGTGTTATGACATCACTAGCCAAGTTTTCTAGGTGTTCTTAGTGCAAAACAACAGACCCAATTTTGATACAATCTGATATAAGAACTCTTCTGGCAACAATTGGTTTCTCAACTTCAAGCAATTAATCTTCTTGATAGAACTTTGTAAATTCATGAACATTTTCTGAATCCTTCTCCCAGATTTTTATCTGAGGAAGTTTCAAAGAAAAGCCAAATTAGAATACGTGAGACAAGATATACAGAAATATGATTTACCTATCACCATTCGAAATAAATTGGGGAAACTGAGAGAGAAATATTGAAGGGACTAGTCCACAGGTATCACCTTGTGATAGACCTGGAAAGAAAGCCGTGTCTTCAGACCTCGGATTCTATGCTTTTCTTCCAGTCCGTATTTATTTGGCCATCCAACAAGCTCTTGAATGCATAGACGCCACCAGAAACAGAAAATATGGGTATAGTTACAGTTTGCTTGTCTTTCGCACATGGCTTAATAGACACTCTTCACGTGGGTCCTCTTCTGAATAGAGGAAGGAACAGAGGAGGAGGACTGGAGAAGCAGTTCTCTGTGTGGTCCAAAGGGCTTTTCTGCAGGAAGTGGGTCCTTCCGGCCACAGTTTTACCAGGAATCTTTCTTTCCCCTTATAGTAAAACCCTGTTTATAAATATACATGCACCCATACACAAACATATACATCCCTTAAATGTCCAGAGCAGTTCTGTATCCACAGAGGTAAATACAGAAAAAAGAATGACAGAGACCAATGGGTATAGATGTATTTTTAATTTTTTAAGAAAACATTTGTCTGCTTTGGGGAGAAACAGTCAATTCCAAGGGAAAGGAAACCTGTACTTAGGCTAAACTTCCTCAGGATTAATTATTACTGTATTTGAAATCCAAATGACTTGACCCATCATTAGTGGATAAGTGCAGGCCAGGGAATAAATATCCACTCTGTCCACAATAAGACAGGGATCCACAGCAAGTTTAAAGGCCCCTGGACTTTACCACACACCATTTAGGCCATCTTGAGAGTTGTGATGATGACGAAAGGTTGGATGTATTCTGAAAGCCCAAAGATGCAGCCAGCACAACCTCAGGCTAATTAGTAGAAACCACAGGTATAAGCAGCTGCTCGGCCATTCACGTAACCCATCCTTGAGCCAGATGCCACTTTTGGAAAAACATACCTCAGTGCTCCTCACTGAAATTCCATTTCTAGGCTTATAAAGAGCGCACTGTGTGAGCAACAGAGGCATGGCTTGGGGCAACTGGGGCCATTCTGTGAGATACAGTGAGAAGCTCAGCTCTGCTTTCCAAATGGCTGCTTATTGTAAACAGCCTGTTCAGTGTGCCAGGGAACACAGCGTCGGCTCAGACGGTGAGGGTTTTATACACGCCTGTGATTCCAGCCACACTGTGTTCTGACTTGTGGAGAAAAAGGATCAGAAGGGGATAAAATCTCATACGAAGTAAATGACCAAAGCAGTGTTTTATCAATAAAATTTCATTTACACCTCACACATCACTTAAATGACAAAAGAACACAAACACCTCATGTCTTCTTTAGAACATATGTCTTTTTTCCCTATTAATAAACAGAGTGCAGACCTCAAACACTTGTGTACTTAGTAAGTGTTATTTGAAGATGGTGGCATTTGTTGATTTGAATTCATGCACTTGGCTTACAAAGGGTTCTCTTTACTCCATCCTATTTGATGTGATTTCAAATCAACTACCAATTTTCCTCATGAAGGAAACACTGAATGATTTAAATAGGTTTTTACAGCAATTTGGTCCCATATCCTATACATGTTGGCATCACTGTTTTTAGTGTTTGCAAGGTCATATTTCAGTCTTAGTACATTTTCTCTTAATTTGAGTATTTTCTGTACATATATACACTCTGGAAAACAATGGTGGCAGCAAAATAAGCAGATCAGATCCCAAAAGAGCAGTTAATTTTAAATACCCTTTTGCAACTTGGGGGAAAAGTATTTACAGCATATATAAATTGGTATACTGACTTTCCAGGATCAGGCAGAGAAGCTGGTAGAAAATTGAAATGCGAAGAATGGCCAAAGGGGCAGAAAGGCTGATAATATAATTTTATGATTCATAGTAAATTGACAAGGGACAGTAGTATGTCCAAAATATTTTCAATATGCTGGGATACATTAACTGTTGTTATCCCTTTTATGTCCTTATTGGGTTTCCTATTTATCTGCATTCTTCATTCTCTATATGATTTCCTATATTTTTTCTTCACAAATCATGATTTTTAAAAATTTTTTGCCCAAATTGGCTAAAATTTATGATAAAGTAATATAAAAAGATGTCTTTGCAATGAACTAACATGTCCTGATGCTCTGGTAAAAAACATTGTTGGGGTTCTAGAATAAATCATGAGACAGTAATTGTTCTGAGACAGTCATTGTTCCTTCCATTTCTCTTGCTCACTTTGACCTCCTCATTTCAAAATCAGGGGAACTGATGTGGGTAGTGCCCAGATCAGAAGCCACATCATAAAAACAGAGATTGCCCACATATAAAGCACAAGTATTAAAGTAGAAATAGAAAGCTGGATAAAAACAAAACCCATTGATATTAAATACACAGAGAGAAGTAAAAATATAAGAAAATGTAACAAAGAAGGCAAGTAAAAAAATGGGGAGATTTCCATACAGGTTTCAGGTAGGTTCAAGGTCAGTTATTTAACCCTCAGAAAGCCTTACATAATTCTAACCCAAACAAATGTAGGAAAGCCCACATCCTGTAGATATCAAACTATTTTTGAATGGTTCAGAAAAATGTACATTTGCAACTTTGTAATGTAAGCAGATTCAATCTAGAAGGAGTCAAATATTAATAATAAAAATAAATACTGTTTCAAAAAGAGTACACTTGACTTCTGGTCCAGACAAGTTGGTGTAGACCCATTTTATCTGTTCCCCCTCATTAAGCACAACTATAAAAGTAGGCCAAGCCCTGTGTGCAGACCCCTAACAGGGTGTCCACCTCCTAAAGTAAGAGATTTCAGTAGGACCCAGAGTCTCCTCATATAAGAGCTGAAACTGTCCAGAATAAAATAGAAAATCATTGGTCATACCAAGAACCAAGGAAAGATAAACTTTAATGAGAAATGACAATTGGCTAGCATCAACACCAGTCAGATGATTCAGATGTTGGAATAATATGACAAGGATTTGAGATCAGTCATTATAAAAGTGCTTCAACAAGCAATTGCAAATTTTCTTGAAAAAAAATGTGAAGAAATAGAAAAATTTGGAAAAGAAGGAATTTATATATATAAAAGAACCGAAAGAAAATTATAAAGCTGAAAAAATAAAATAATAGAAATAAAAAGACCTTCACTGGGTGAACTAAATAGTAGAGTAAGAATGGCAGAAGATAGAGTCTTGAGAATAAAACAGTGGAATTTGCACAATCTAAACAACATGAGGAAATAGACTGAAAGAAAAGCATACAGAGCCTCAGGAATCTGTGAGACAACAATAAAGGATTCAACATCTATATCATCAAAAACCCAGAAGAAGAAGGAAAAAAAAGAGAGTGGCACTTCAAGAGCATTTGAAGAAATAATTACCAAGAACTTCCCAAATTTACCAAAAGATATACACCTACAGATCCAAGAAACTAACTGAACCCCAAACAGGATACCCACCCCCCAAATCCACCCCAAGACACATCATAATTAAATTTTTAACAAGTAAATACAAAGAAAATAAATCTTAAAAGCAGCCACAGAGAAATGACACATTACATATAGGGGAACACCAATGTGAATGATGGTATATTTCTCATACGATGCCATGGAGGCCAAAAGGAAGTGTCATAGTACTTTTAAAATGCTGAAGGGAAAGAACTGTCAACTTGCAAAACTGTATCTGATGAAACTATCCTTCGGGAAGAAAGAGAAATAGAGACATTCTCAGATAAAGGAAAATTAAAAGAATTTGTCACTAGCGGAATTACCCTTAAAGATTTACTGAAGGAAGTTGTTCAAACAGAAAGGAAATAATAAAATAAGGAATCTAGGAGCATTAGGAAGTAGGAAGAATGGAAAGAACAGAAACATGGGCACATACAAGAGACTTTCCTTTTCCTTATAAGCTTTTAAAATTATATTTCCTGAATCAAGCAAAAATTATAACACTGTATGATTCCCAAGACAATAATATTTAAAAGTAGAGAAGGCAAAGGGACCTAAAAGGAAGTGAGGGTTCCACACTTCACTTGTAGTGGTAAAATGTTGATATCAGTAGATGGTGATGGTAAGTCACATAGCTATATTTTAATACTCAGTTTTCACTATGAAAACTATGCAAGCAGATATATCCAAAACAGCATAAATAATCCAAGATGGAATTTTTAAAAATAGGACTTTTTAAAAGATTATTTTTTTATTCCTCCCCGCCCCCCCCCCACTGCTCTCTGTGTCCATTCACTGTATATGTTCTTCTGTGTCTGCCTGTCTTCCCTTTAGGCAACACCAGGAGCTGATCCTGGGACCTTCCAGAGTGGGAGGGATGCACTCAGCTCCCTGGTCTGCCGTGTCTCTTATTGTCTCTCCTCTGTGTCTCTTTTTGTAGCATCATCTTGCTGCACCAGCTCTCTGTGTGGGCCAGCACTCCTACAAGGGCCAGCTCTCCTGCATAGGCCAACTTGCCTCATGGGCCAGCTTGCCTTCATCAGTAGGCCCTGGGAATCAAACGCTGACCTCCCATATGGTAGATGGGAGCTGAATTGCTTGAGCTACATCCTCTTCCCCCAAGATGGAATTTTTAGAAATGTTCAAGAAACCCACAGGAAAGCAAGAAAAGAGATATAAGAACAAGAACCAGAAGAAACAATTTGAAAACAAATAATAAAATGGGAGGCTTATGTGCTAATTTTAATAATTACCTTAAATATAAATGGTTTACTCCAATCAAAACATAGAGATTGGCAGAGTGGATTTAAAAAAAAGTAGCCCAACTATATGCTCCTTGAAAGAAATTCACTTCAAATTCAATGGCACAGGTAGTTAAAAGTAAAAGGATGGAAAACAATTTATCAAGTAAATATTAATTAAAAATAAAGCAGGATTTACTACATTAGTACCTGATAAGTAGACTTCAGAGTAAAGAAAATTACTAGAGACAAAAAGGAATGTTATATAATAACAGAAGAATCAATCCACCACAAAGACATAATGATTCTAAATGTGCATGTACCAAACAACAAAGTCTTAAAATGCATGAAACAAAAAACTACAGAGCTCAAATCCTGAAATGCAAATTTTTCTCACATTTAAACTTTCTGAAATGGGAATACTACTTACAATAGATATACCATTGAATGTAAAAGTTATTTTTTCAAAAAGCTGCTATTAAATCAGTGTTGCACTTTACATTTCAGTTGAGCTTTACAAATGAGGAAATGTGATGTTTCCTAAATGTTTCAGGAGCAGGAGTTAGCTGTATGTTAGACGTGTGCTCTGCCACAGTAAGGGAGTGAATAACAAAGAAGATAAGTAATTCAGGAAACAGAGGATTCACTTAAGAGAAAGTGGAAGGCAATTCCCAGGATTATGTGAAGGAAATTCATGGATGAAAGCTGATCACCAGGAGTAGGGCTGATCCATATGCTTGGAGCAGTTCAAAAAGGAAGCTGGTAGAAATATGATGTTGGAGCATGTTGAAAGGAGGCTTAGAAAATTGGGAAAATTTTGTTGATGGATTATTGATAAGAATGTAAAAAACCAAGCAAATGAAAATCCATGAAAGTTGTTAACTCCAGGAAAAAAGTGCTTGCAAAAGGAAAGAGAAAAACTAAGAAGAAGAGGAAGGGAAGTAGTCATGAGATATGTCATTGCTCAGCTATAAAAATATGGTCATAAAAATGTAAATACTCAAAATTGATCTAAATCAAAATTGTAACTGTATTTGGAGGATGGGAAGCTATTAGGGGTTGTGGTAAGGAGGAAGACTGATGTGAAAGAGCAAAATCCTCATTCTCCATGGTGGGAATGCTTCAAATTGAAAATTCAAAAAATAGTGATTGGAGCATACAATTTAACAAGAGTTGAAAGGGGTGGCCATGGAGAAGTAGAAAAATAAGGAAGCAAATTGAGCTCTTTCATAAAGAGCCATGTAGAACTATAGGATTCTTTAAACCTGTGCATGTATAAATTTATAATCAAACAATCATTCAGACCAGTTAGACTATGTCTGGCTTCTACAAAAATGAAGTTTAGGACACTATTTGCCTGTCTGCTCCCTCTGTTAAACCTGACTCTGGTGTACCATCTAGACTCTTCTTCATATGGTGCTGCATTTATTTACTAGAGCAACATTTATATAGCATGTGATATGTGTTAGGCACTTCATTATTGACTCAGTGAAACCTAACGCCAATTCTATGAAGTAGGAACTATTATTATCCCACGTTTATAGAAGAGAAAACTGAAGCAAAGAACACTTAGGCAATTTTCTAAAGTCCTGCATCCAGCAGGTGGAATTGCTGGCATCCAGGCTCATGCCGAATCTGTTTGCCTGCTGAAGGTTTCAAGATTCTACTTCCTCCTATCAAGAGGCACAAGATAAAGGATTACCTTAAACTAGGGAGAACGTTAGAGACCAGCCCTGAACCAGAACATGCCCATTACAATAGATAAGTTGAAATCGATAAGGAAAGGGATGCTCTTAGTCTTCAGAAAATCATGGTCAAAAGTGAATAACATATCAATGCACACTGGAGAATATCTTATGATATTCTTAATTATTTTTCAAATGAAATGAAACAAAGAGAAACAGCAATCTATAATGGAATAAGATAGCCAGAAATGTGCTTACTTGTCACATAAGAGACATGGACTTACTAATGGTTCAGAAAGTATCATTGTAATATATTTTGAATCTACTCTGAAGGTATTACCTGAGAGATAAGATAATTAGACAAGATTAATCAGGACCTACATCTCAGGATAATTTCTAAATAATTCTAATGTTAAGAGACTTTTAAGATTTTTCCTTTCCTTCTTTTTTTTTTTTTTTTTTTTTACTTTTGGTGACTGAAAATAAGCTTTAAAATAGGTGCACAGGAGAACTTAGGAATGTAAAATATTTGGAGCAATTATAAGATATCTTTAGTTTTGTGTGGAATTTCTCTTCCTTTCAGCCATTTTTTTGTCATTATTTGTAAATATACATCACCCAGAGGTGAACATGATAACTCAGTGTGCATTTCCCCCATTTTTCCTAAATTTATTTAGATGCAAGTGTAAGTGTTTTTTCAAAAATAAATTCATGCTATATTTATCAGGATGCAACCTGCTTTTTGTTTTCTATAATACGTAATTAACACCTTTCCAGGTCAGAATACAATTTTGCCTTGCTCCTTTCAATAACTGCATAGTAGTCCATGATATGGATTTATTATCATTCAGTAACCATCTCATTAGTGATGAACATTAGACTATTTCTCATTTTTCTGACTATTTCTAAAAACATTACATGAACATCCTATACAAATATATTTATAGATTCATATTTTTTACTATACAATATATGGTCCAGAAGTGGTCTTTTAAAACATAAATTATATCATATCTCTCCTTTGTTTAAAACCTTCTAGTGTCTTCCTAGTCACTTAGTATAAAATCCAAACTCCTTTCCATGGCCTCAACATCCTGAACCATGTGGCCTTGCCAATCTGTCTGTGCCACTCTCCCTCTCATTCACTATACTCCAGCCTCATTAGTCTTCTTACCACAAACATGCCAAACTCATCTTCCCTTAGGGACTTTGCTGAGGGGCAGTCAGGTCATCAACCATTTTCTATGAAGAAAGATATGCTACAGGTGTTATTATCCAGCCCACTTAAAATGAACAAGTGTGTAATGGTCAAGTAGCAAAAAAAAACCAAAATGTGTCGTACAAATTTAAGAGACAAATTGGAAAATATGTATGGCATTTTGATATTAATTTGTGAATTTCAAAAAGATATTATGTTTGTAAACTGTTCAGTTCCTCCGGGTGTGATACCCATTGATTGTATTAATTCAAAGGTTATGTTTACTTGATTAAATTAATTTTAGGGCTTTGATTTGGCCATGTAAGTAGAGTATTGAGTCCTCACCCCCTTGGTGGGTGGACATTCACACAGAAAAAAGACCTGGCAGAGGAAGAGCAACAGCTCATTTAGACACAGCAGAGGCCCCAGGAAGAGAGATGAGCCTGATAGCCTACAGCTGACCTTGTGAAGAAACCAGAGCAGCTGACACTGGAAAGAAACAAGCCTCAGGGAGAGAGACGAGCCCTATGCCAGCCTACAGCTGAGATCAGAAGAAGCTGGGACCATGGAGCCTTAAGTGAACTCTTGCAGACATTGTCTGCCATCTTGCTTCAACAAGTGGCAAATGACTTTGGGTAAGAAAGTACTTCAGTGGTACCTGGAGTTGGACTCTTTAGGGCCTTATAACTGTAAGCTTCTATGCCAAATAAATACCCTTTATAAAAGCCAACAGAGTTCTGGTACTTTGCATCAGCACCCATTTGGATGACTAATATAATACGTTTGCAACATTAATGCTATAAGTAATTTAAAATTCTCAAATTACTAAGAGCTCATATAAATCGACAAGAAAATCCAAATTTTCTAAAGGGGCTAAGGGCAAGGACAGGGAATTCACATGCAAAAAAGAAATTACCAACAAATATGTAAAAATAAAATTCAACCTTAGCAAATCAGAATAATGAGATATTATTTCTTCCAATCCCCATTATATGAACAAAGAGTTCATTTTTTTGAAAGAGATAATACCAAGTTTTGTTACCATTCTTGATCATCTCACCAGAAAGCAATTTTAGAGTATAGCAAAAGTTGAAAAGTTTTACATTCACTTCAAGCTATTCTGTGTCAGACACTGCGCTAGGCACTGGATAAAAAACATTAAATAAACATCAGTCCAGGCCTACAAAACACAAGGACTAGTAAATCCATTATTGCAAGAGTATAAATGGTGTTGTAAAGTCGACTTAATGTCAGACTGAATTTTTTAAAAATGGGTAAGAGTTAGTCATTTGATTAGGGGTGGTGAAAGGCAGGGTAGGTTTTTACATAATTAATCACTGTAGGCTACCAAGGCTCTTTATCAGAACTAACATAACTTAAATTACTAACAAACTCCCAGAGCAGTGGAGGTAAAATACACACACTTCTTTAAGAGTGCTGGGAAACGAGAAAAGTCAGTGGCCCCCAAAGGATCTTACACACAGGGTACCAGGGCACACGCTGCAAACTAAAAGGGGCATTCTTTGGACTCTACAGTTAAGGCTGATATTTGCAAAACCTGAAACAAATCATTCTTCTGCTCCTTGCCTCCCACATTCCAGTTCTGGTTCATATTGCCCTCTCCAGCCCATGATAGACAGGGCTTTTTAAAAATGCAGGTTTTTTCAAGGCTTTATCATTAGCATTTAAGTCATTAGAATTGTGTCCTCAGTACATTTATAGGAGTTGACTATATATTCCAAGGGTCAGTCCACATAGCACTCAATTGCAAATCCTAAACTTTGAGCTTTTGTTCATTGAACACTGTGTTTTAAGAGTAATGGACAACAAGTTCTTCTTTATAGTTATCATTGATTTTTTAAAGATTTACTTATTTTTATTTATTTCTCTCCCCTTCCCGCCCCCCCCCCCCCCCCCCGGCAGCTCTCTATGTCCATTAATTGTGTGTTCTTCTGTGTCCACTTGCATTCTTCTCAGCAGCACCAGGAATCTGTGTCTCTTTTTATTGTGTCAGCTCTCCATGTGCATGATGCCACTCCTGGGTAGGCTGCCCTTTTTTGTGTGGGGGGGGCGGCTCTCCTTATGGGGCACACTCCTTGTGTGGGGGGCTCCTCTATGCGGAGGACACCCCTGCATGGCATGGCATTCCTTGAGTGCATCAGCACTATGCGTGGGCCAGCTCACCACACGGGTCAGGAGGCCCTGGGTTTGAACCCTGGACCTCCCATGTGGTAGGCAGATGCTCTATCAGTTGAGCCAAATCCTCTTCCCAATCGTTGATTTTTAAGAACATTTTTACTTCTTTTCTTTCTTTCATTTTGGTATTTGGAACTGATTTGAATACTATTGACTGTAATTATGGGATGTATATATGTTTAATGCACATAGAGACATTTTAAATAGAAGAATTATAAAGTTCTAATGAATGCTGAGAAGGATCTTTGCTAAATGAAAGAAAAACACAAATATAACAGATTAGATAGGCTGTTGTAATTGGCAGATATTGGGTTTTCAATTGGAGACAAAAGACTATACATTTTAGACCCACTCTTTTCCTTGGGTTTCAATGAAAATTTGGTTTATTGTAAGAAACCACATACTGGGAGAACATCTATCCAAGGTTTTTCTTTTAACTTTCAAAACAGAGTTTCCATCAGTCCTAGCCTAAGGGAACTATGACCTGGATAGAAAATGCCATAAAGTATTAAAGCAAACTCTAGGTTTTTTTGTTTTTTCTTTTTTCCTGCCCCAGGATCTTCCCTCCTTCCTCCCACCAGAGCTGGTTCACTGTGGTCTTATTTAGAATATTCCATGAAGAACACTGACAATGCATTGGATTGGTCATGGTATAAACAATTTTCATGGATAGAAATACAAAGGCTCGTGTTAAATAAGAGCCTTTATAAAGGCTTTGAACAGTAATAAATTCTGATGAAAAGTGTCCCACCCCTGCAGCCCATCTTTATCTTTTTCAGGCACACACTGGATAGCTTGCAATAGAAGCAGCAGTCCTCTGGGGGTCAGAAGGAAAGAACAAAACCAGTGGCCTTGCGTTGAAACTGAGAGACAAAATTCACCCAAATTTTAAAAAACAGTCTTTGTCCATAAACCTAAGGAAAAACTCTTTTCATAGTTGACCTGATGACGTCCCACCTAAAATTACCAAGTTTCCTATTATGTTGTCTGTGTGTATATAAGAGTGAGTTAGAACAATAAACTCCTGGATATTGTGTTTTATATTGTTGTAACCCAAAGCAAAATAATCTCTACCGTGTGCTAGAAGATAATACGACTTCTCTGAAGCAGAAAGAAAAAAGGGGGAAAGTCTAAGTATTGCATTAAAATAGAAGGCAAGTAACTAGTCACCTAAGGGTTTTCAAGTATTCTGGCTCACTAAAGCCTTAACTGTTTGGAATGTGATAAGGTGGCCAGGCCTGTTGTGAAATGCTTCTTTGGTAGAAGCTCTGCACTGACAAGCCATATAAAGAAGTGTTGCAAATTAGAAGCTTATTTCTTGTCAACATATCAGGGGTGGTCCCTTCAGCAGCCTAACAATCTGAGGGAGACAGAGCCTTGACAGAAGAAGCAGAGAACGCTGGCTTCTAAACACTGAGGAGAGAATGGGCTTCGACAACTGAATCTGCATTTTAACTTGCATTTAACACAGCCTCCCAAAATGGATGAGAAGGCCACTTGAACTCTTTCTCCACAACCGAGTAACTGTATGATCCTGAGTAAATTTCTTAGCCTCCCTGAGTCTCAGCTTCCTCTCTGTTGAAAGAATATAATATGTTCCTCTTGGCAATTTTGTCAGGATTAAATGAAATATTGAGGAGGTGCACCAGCACAGTTCCTGGCTCATCTTGGGTCCTTCTTCACCCATTCTTTTAATATAATAACATTCTAAAACCAATGGGCTCTACCACTTTTTATTGCACCCATGATACAGAGCAATTTCATCTAAGTAGACCACACTTTCCTACAATTTCTCATTTCAGTACTGACAACTGGCTGGTCTGTTTAAAAGTTCTCTTTATTCTACATTGTTCTCTGGCATGAGAGGGAGTCCTGTAGTTATTTTTTAGAAATCTATTTTGGCACGGGAGGGGGTCCTGTAGTTATTTCTTAAAAATCTGTTTTCTCTTGGAAAGTCACAATGACTCAATCTTAATTTCAATTTATACTATATACACTACATCACTCCACACTGTTCGAAGCATGACATCAAAGAAAGGTCAAGAAAAATAACATTAAATACACTATTTACAACTAAAATACATGCCTACAGCTTAAGGAATAATCTTACTCATAAGATTAGTTACGCAGACATACAGTCTTTTAAATAAGTAGATAGCATTGACCATTTCTCTAAAGTGACATTATAAAGTTGATACAAGCAACTTTTATTGTTATACCCAGGCTAAGGAGAACTGCAACTTGACTAGAAGTGATTGGCAGTGAAAGAAAAATCAAAGGAATCACAGCATTTATAACACTGAAACCAGAGCCTTCGTAGTCTAACCCCCTCACTGTACAGAAGAAGAAACCGAAGCTCCCTGGCAGCCATGTGACCTGCATAGCTTCTGAGAGTCCGCACCAGGTTGCAAACCTGGGTCTCTTCTCAAAGCTCTGGGCTCTTTTTGAGTTTCTGTTTCTGCCCTCCCCCAAAACAGGTTCTGCAGTTCTAATTGCAAACTGCATATAAACAAAACATTTCCTGAAGTTTTGAAAATGGCATGTACTACAGTACTTTCTGACATGGCTTTCACAGAGATATTTAGTGCTGCTGGAAAAAATGCTTTTTGCAAATGTGAAGCCAACAGATGGTTGTTGTGGAATAGCCATCCCGATTTTCAATCCCAGGAGGTAAAAATAAATACAGAGAAATATCTACTCTTTGGATGATCATCCAGCCCTCTTGAGGTTTCCTTCATCGCCAGTCATAAACAGCACTTATCCTTTCCACTCAATTGTGGCCTAGTAATACACTCCACCAGGAAATAGGAAGTTCTTGTTTCTAAACTTGGCTTGGCCACCCACTTACTGTGTGGCCTTGGACAAGTCATTTAGTGACTTTCTTCATCTTAACCATAGAATAAAAATATTGATATGCATTATAGAGATGACCGTATTCCTACTGAACCCATTTTCAAAGCCAGTTAAAAATGAAAGTGGCACAATCATATGAAATATATGGAAAGACTAGCTGTATGGTTGTATCATCAGAACAAAGCAAGATAGGAACGCAGAAAAGAAGTGAGACAAACTCTTCAGCATACTGCAACTAAAAATGAAGCTTAGTATTGAGAAGTCTTACAGATTATTCTATTAAAATTAAGGCTCTAATTCGGCCTAACTGCCCATAGAATTTAACACTTCCCTGTTGAAAGACAGCTCTGGCATTAAACTTTCTTAGGAAACTCCAGGATAGCTTTTATCCTTAGGCTAGGGTAGGAATGTTGTCCCCATAATCCCATAACCCCTTGGCATGGGCATGGACCAAGTGGAATTTATCATTCTATACCTACTGCCTGGGACACAACAGCTTTTCACTACATGGGCTACATCATAATGGGATGACTTGTTGCAGATGGGGTAAACTGTCTAATTCTTTTCTCATTGCCTGTGTAGACATGAGAGATGACTTCCCAGTGTGTTTTGGTTCCTCATCTTAAACAAAGGTACTAATAAGGACCTGAACTTTTATGAACAGTATTCCACTTCTTCCAGCTTCATCATCCTAGGTCCTTGGAATAGTGGTCTAATTATAGCTACACCCTTTTTGACTCTGACTGATAATTGTACTCACGTATACCTTTACACACAAGCACAGATTCACACACGTGCACACACTCACACATGGGACACATTCACACATGTTCACTCATACGCACATGCACATATCCACACTTAAGACAGAAAACACACAAGAGGAATAAAATATATTGTTATTTCTTTAGGGCTACATGTATATGATAATCATGAAAAGACTAATAATTTACCCTCTTCCATAAGAATAACAGATTCTAGTCTGGGGAACATGCTTCCTACAAAATAGTATGTGAAAAGCTAATATATATTTGCAAAGAGGTCAACAAGTATTTTGCAGCTGGCATGAGAAAATCCTGACTGCTGTGAAAATAGAGCACTGTAAAATGTGACAAAGCCAAAAGGCACCTGATCCTCCTTGGAAGTATACTATTTTTCTTGTGCATTATTTTCTGGGTGTGTAGGTACTGCTTGATATAGAAATTTGGGTGTAGATAACCTAAGGGCCTCAAGGAATGCCAACATTCATTCACAACTGTTCATTATAAATATCTATATTTGGTTGAAAAATAAATCTAAGGTAATGCAGAAAATTTACTTGTGTCTGATCTGAAATACATAAATAAATAATCCAAACTTCATGAACACCCCCAAAAAATGGGCAATAAATACAAAAGGCAAACTGTTTCTTTTCATCTGATTTCCACAATATTGTTTTGACAAGTTTAGTGTATCATTAGTTTTAGTCTCAAATTATAATGCAAGATAATACTAGTTTGTTGCTAATATAATAAAAATAATGATTTTTAAAACTTTTTCCTGCCTAGCTTCATCTGGCTTATCTCTACCTCAGGACTGCCGTCAAATGTATCTTATCCCCTTTTCAACCTTTAACAATGAATTTCCTTCTGATCTGTTGTTGGGTTTCACAATCAACAGAACACAAAGTTCCTCCACACACAGCTCTAAGTGTCCTACACATAAGTAAGAGTAAAGAAAGTCAAACTGAGGCAAATTGCGAAGAAGGCAATTGGTTTGGGATTCCTCAGTCTCCCTGTTCTACATCCTTTCCCTCCATAAATAATGAAGCCTTCCTTGAGGTTTGTGGCATTATCTTGCCCTCAATTCTTCCCCCCATCAAAACAGGAAAGAAGTTCTGCCAATTATTCTTTTTTGTTTTTTTAAAGCAGTACCTTATTTTATTTTAGTATTTTTTAGGTTTATTTCTCTCCCCTTACCTGTCCCCCCCCCGTTGTCTTCTCTCTATGTCCATTTACTGTGTGTTCTTCTGTGCCTGCTTGTATTCTTGTCAGCAACACCAGGAATGTGTGTCTCTTTTTGGTTTGTCACTTTGCTGCGTCAGCTCTCTGCATGTGTGGCGCCACTGCTGGGCAGGTTGCACTTTTTTTCACATTGGGCAGTTCTCCTTATGGGGCGCACTCCTTGCATGTGGGGCTTCCCTACACGGGGACACCCCTGCATGGCACGGTACTCCTTGTGTGCATCAGCACTGCGCATGGGCCAGCTTATCACACAGGTCAGGAGGCCCTGGATTTGAATCCCAGACCTCCAGTGTGATAGACCAGATGCTCTATCCATTGAGACAAATCTGCTTCCCTCTGCCAATTATTCTTAAGGTATGATTACATGAATCAGTGTCAAAATGGTTCAGTGAAAAGCAGTCAGTATGAAGTAAAGGAGAAGACTATGGATTCTGAAGCCCATCTCTTGGACAAGGTCACAGTGCAGCCATGGGAACTTAGGCAAGGAACTAAACTTCTCTAAGCCTCATTTTTGCAACTGCAAATGAAAATATCCCCTAAATAAAGCACCAATAGGCCCACAGCTCATCTGGCAGAATCATATATAACAGAGAACACAAATGGAGGCCCCTGATCCATCATCACCCATGGGACAGAAATTAATCCTCTCTACTGCTGTCAACAAAACTGGGTGCCAATAAGCATCACTGCCTCCCCATCCCTAACCTGAATCCTAGAGGACTATCTGAGACCACCTGTCTTCAAACCCAGGCATTCTTCCCACGGCAGGAGTGGAGTTTCCACAAAGGAGCCAGTAGAGATTTGGGGATGAAGGCAACAAAGGAGATGGAGGCGAGGGTGAAGGTACCGGCATCTCTGAGGACAAATGGAAATGGATGGGGATATTAGCCACAGGTTATTTAATCTCTGGGAAAGGTTGCTGCTTGAAACTCAAGGGAAATCCAAATTACCTACAACTTTTTTCCCCCTCTCTTATTGTGATTCCTTCAGGGAATTGTCCTAAAGGTCAAGATAAAAGATAAATATACATACCTAAAGAGTCAGCCAGGCTACTTTTGATGCTGAATCGACAGAACAGCAGGGAGTTCTGTACCTCCGACCCTTTCTGGGTGCTGGCAAATGGGGATGCTCAACTTGCTGAGAACATTACAACATTACGTTCTAGAATATACTGGGACCTCTGCCTAGCTGGGAAGGGTGAGAGGAGGAACTAAGGGACTAGAGGAGCATTATGAAGTGAGTGAGCAAGAGAAACTGTCAGACTGAGCCTTCTCATTAGCTCCACACGTCAGATAGCGTGGACCAAACAAATAAGGGAGAGGGCGCATCAGAAAGGGGTGCAGGGCAGGGGAGGGTCCTGCAGCGTCACGAAAAGCAAAGCCACAGCACCGCAAACAATGGTGCAAAGAGAGGCCGAGGTCTGAAACCACAAGGGAGCTTCAGGTGTGAACAGTACAGAAAGCCCAGGGCATTATGTACTGATTGTATAAATCCAGCCACTAACCATGAAGGGCGGAGGTGGTGATAGGTCACTTTGGAAATCCAGTGTTATGTGATCTGTTTTGATGTGGAATGCAGCACAGCATGCAGAGTTACCTTCTGATCCCCAAATTTCATTTACTTTTATCTTTCAGGAAGGCTGTATTGCTCCTATCCCTCCATGTACTAAACTGTGTTAGTAGCACGCTTCTGCTCTACTTACTAACATTTGTTACCTACAAAGAGTAAGAGAAATCCATAGCCCCCTCACATACTCTGCAGGTTGACATTGAGTAGCTGCTAATCGGACTATTAAGAAAATTATCACTTTCATGTGTGCTTGGAATGCCACTCCAACTTCCCATAAAAACTTCAGTTAGTTTAAGACCTGAAACAAGTTTTACTAATTTAAGAGGATATAATTTCAAAGTTCATTTCCAAATATCAGGGATTTATGAAAGCCACTCATTAGGTATAATTTCACCTTCCAAACAAGGACAGCTCACAGCGATTTTTCAGATTTCTTCTAAATCACTAAAGAAACTGTAGACGGTTAAACAGTTTCAGGTTCCCCATGCAGCTTTCCACCTTGATTTGCTGGGTAACCTGAAAAAATTCAAGTTGTTTTTCTCCATCCTGTTCCTCCTACCTGTCAACAATAAGGCAGGTATTTTCCAGCTCCCATATCATTTCCTGAAGCTCTATTATGTGACACATTTCAAAACTTTAGTAATGATTTACTAGACAGGAGCCAGATTCTTTCTAAGATTGATTGTGCTCCCTAACTGCTAGCATAATAGTATTGTAGAAAGGGGAGGAGAAATTAGGTCAAAATAAAATTGGCAATGGGTTGCCAGAGTTAGATTTAACATTTTAAATCTCTAGTACTCTTTGTAATCACAAAAGAAAGGCCACACAAGTGGAGAGATTGTTTGCAAGACGTAAATATATTCCTCATTTAAATAAGATGTGTTCATTAGTTCTGTTGAGCATTACAACCTAGTGTTCTATTAAAATGTATTACTTGTTAACCTCTAGATTAGGTTATTATGTATTTGTAACGTCATACACTGTTAATACAAGTTTTGTGTTTATTTCCTTTCCAAAAAATCAAAACAAAATAGAAAAAAAAGTTACCTATGTGATTAACCCTTATTAGAAGATAGCTGGAAGCTTAATGTGAGATTTGAAGTAGGGGTATGAGCAAGACATTTCAGTACATAATTGAGACCTTGAGCTCTTCTCTTTTACCTGTGCTCTTAGTAATTAAATGAAAATTTGGGAAGGTGAATCAGAGATTTCAAAACTAACATATACCCCATATTTCTCATGTTTCATCTATCTGGGAAAACTAGTGATAAACTGTGCAATAAAGGATAACCTTGCCTAGAGAAAAGTTTAGCCCTTGCCCACCTCCTGGGAGGGTACCTCTAAACTCTTTGGATTATCCTGAATGATAAGACTATCTTTATTTACCAAGGATGCTTGGGTAAGCCTTTACAATGGGTACCCTAACAATGGGATTTATGGTAGCAGCCTTGAGTCATGTGGTAGCAGGTCGACTTCTGCTGGAAGCTAAGGTCAGCCACGTCTACGTGACCAACCCCAGTTGTCAACCCCAGTGGTCTACATGACCAACCCCATCTAAGCTCAGGTTAGATTCCCTGCTTAGCAATGCCCCATGCATGCTGCCACACATCATTGCTTGCTGGGAAAAGTAGGAACTGTCCATACAATTCCACTGGGAAAGACAAATGGAAGCCTACACCTGGAATTCTCCTAGACCGTGCACTGTGCATCTCCTCCCTTTGCTGATTTTAATCTATACCCTTTCACCATAACAAATTGTAACTGTGAATATAATGGCCTTGCTGTGTTCTCTAACTCCTAGTGAATCATTAGTCCTGAGGGTGTTCTTAAGGACCTACGGAACTACCGTCATGGTCATAGCACAAACATCCTTTTGGTGTCAATATGGCATTGGGTGGAAGTGGATTTGGCTCACCTGATAGAGCATCCACCTACCACATGGGAAGTCCAGGGTTCAAACCCAGGGTCTCCTGATCTGTGTAGAGCTGGCCCATGCACAGTGCTGATGCGCACAAGGAGTGCTGTGCCACACAGGGGTGTCCCCCACCTAGGGGAGCCCCATGTGCAAAGAGTGAGCACTGTAAGGAGAGCTGCCCTGTGCAAAAAAAGTGCAGCCTGCCCAGGAGGGGTGCCACACACACACACACACACACACACACACACACACACAGAGCTGATGCAGCAAGATGACGCAACAAAAAAGACACAGCTTCCCAGTTCCGCTAACAAGAATACAAGTGGACACAAAAGAACACACAGCAAATGGACACAGAGAGCAGACAACTGGGGGGGGGGGGAGGAAGGGAGAGAAATAAAAAAATAAAATAAAATAAATTTTAAAAATATATATGGCACTAGCCTTTTTCTTCTGCTGCTACTGTAACATCCACTGTTTACTCTGAAGCAAACCAAACTACCAATGCATGATATCTTCTTTCACTTATTTGTTTCCAAGTCCATGCAATGATGTCTGGACGTTCTTAGAGATTTTATCCAAGGATGTCAAAATGCTAGCTTTTCATATGGTTGTATTTCCCCTTGTTCTGCATTTTCTGTCAGGAGAAGAGGTCAGCAAACTACCATCCTCAGGTCAAATGGTCCCAGCTTGCTTTTGTATAGCAAAATTAAATATACTAAATATATATTTTTAAAGGACTGTAAAAAGAAGAAGAGAGAAGGAAGAGGAGTAACAGTGGCAGCAGCAGAGCCCGAGATCATATGTAGCCTGCAAAGCCATAAATATTTTAGAGAAAAATTTGCAGAGATGCTTAGTCTAGAGAAATTATTGACCTCATTAACAGAATGTGATTTCTTTTTAGATCAGCTAGGTTGGGGACACGTGGCTAGTGCAAGAAGAAAAACATTGCACAAACTGACCCGGGTATAGAAGAATTCTTCTTTTTCTAATTTCTATATGAATCCATCATATTTTATTACATTAGCCCTTGGGTATTTCTCAAGAACATTAAGCTGTGGAAAGTCTCCATGTATAAGGGAGCCCAGAGGGTGTGAAACTCCTCAGGTAGCCTTGGGCAAGTTTCCTGAGGTCCCAATTGGTTTCATTTTATTTCTGATATATCTTCTTATAGAAATGATGGTGGATTCACCAAAAATGATCCTATTTCCATCTCCTGAGAGCACATTTCAAAAACATTTAGACACATATTGTCCTCTGAATATGATGAATACTTAGAATATAATCATTTTTACCAGTGATTGGTTTGGCAATTGATACAAGTTGTAAATCTGGCCAATGAAACATGAAGGTGATTCTGCTATGGCATGTATGAAAAATTATGCCTTCTTTTAAAAGAGAAGACAAGTAAGAAACATTTCTTCCTCCTCTCCTGTTTCCTTTGGAGTTATTGGGTGAAGACGAGAAACATAGTATCTAGAATTACTGCAGCCATCATACAAGCAACAGACTGCGGAAGGCAGAGTGGAAACTTGACCAAAATAAAAGATCATATATGTTGATCACATATTCCTCATTGAATTTCTATTGATATCAACTCTCAAGCCATTTGCCTGTGGATTTGGCATAGTTTACATTGTAGTTTACACTCTCCCCCAGTCCATTCAGTGGGTTATGGCAGGATATATAATGCCCAGCATGTGTCCCTACAATTTCATTTGGGACAACTCCAAGTCCCGAAAATTCCCCACATCCCTTCGCTTCTTCCCTCTCCCTGCCCTCAGCAACTACTGTGGCCACTGTCTCCACATTAATGATACAATCTCTTCCATTGTTAGTGTCACAATAGTTCTATAGTTGAATACCAGTAAGTCCACTCTAATCCATATTTTATTCCTCCATCCTGTGGACTCTGGGATATCCTACCATAACCCACTGAATGGACTGGGGATGAGTGTAAACTACAATGCAAACTATAATCCATGCACTATAGCAGTGCTCCAGAATGTATTCACCAAATGCAATGAATGTGTCACAATGATGAAAGAGGTTGTTTATGTGGGAGGAGTGGGGGGGGGAGGTGTGGGTATATGGGAACCTCATATTTTTTAATGTAACAGTTTTTGTGATCCATGTATCTTTTAAAAAAAGACAATTAAAAAAAGATAATGAAATTTCACTCTCATTGAACCCACTTTTAGTTGCTCTTTTTTTTTCTTTAACTTGAACCCAGGAGTATCATATGCACCATGCATCAGTAAAAGCTAGTAGGAAGAATTTCCTGGCTATCTCTATCATTTACAATAGAGGCCCAAAATAAATGAAATTTGGATCTTGCTCTAATGGAATGGAGCAATTTATTTATTAATCTCCCTCTTCAGACACACCACTTTGAATCAGGGGTAAACATATCTCTGGGGACAACCCTTATAAAAAATTCTTGATTTAGAAGAACTGTCATCAGGAAAGCAGACTGAATCTTCCTCACCATTAGTAAGTGATTTTGGTTGTTGTATTAGTCAGTCAAAGGAGTGCTGATGCAAAATACCAGAAACTGCTTGGTTTTTATAAAGGGTATTTATTTGTGGTAGGAGCTTACAGATACTAGGCCATAAAGCATAAGTTACTTCCCTCACCAAAGTCTGTTTTCACATGTTGGAGCAAGATGGCTGCTGACAGCTGCGAGGGTTCAGTCTTCCTGGGTTCCTCTCTTCCCAGGTCTTGCTTCTCTCTGGGTTCAGAAATTCCTCTCTTCCCAGGACTTGCTTCTTCCTGGGGCTTGCTTCTCTTTCCTCTGTGTACTTCCTTCCTGGGGCTCCAGCTTAAGGCTGCAGCATCAAACTCCAACATCAAAACTCCAGCATCAAAAACTCTCAACTCTCTTTTGGGGCCATGTCTTTTATCTGCCAGTCCCCACCCACCAAGGGGCAGGTACTTAATGCCCTAATTAACAAAGAGGTTTACTTGATTAAGTAATCAAGTAAACCTCTGAATCCAATATAATCTCATATGACCAGAGGAAAAGACCAGTTTATAAACATAATCCAATATTTCTTTTTGGAATTCATCAATAATATCAACCTGCTACAGTTGTGTTGAGAAAGGAAATTAAATTTTGACATAGTTTATAGGCCACCATAAGTTTCTAAAGTGTTAGGAGAAATCCCTTGACTTCTACTCAATGGCACATGGATCCTTTCACCCACTCATGGTTTTTAAATAATATAATAGGAAAATCACAATCAATGCAGGTCAAATTATTGAGTGGGATTAATTTTAATAGTCAGATGTAAAATACCAAAAAGAACAAAGCAAGTCTTAAAACCCATGAAGCACATTTTCCCACGCCCACCTTGCCCTCCCCCCTTTGCCCACCCATGCCAACATATCAGTCCCCCATCCAACATACTGTCTGCCATGTGTGCTACCACACTTGCAAGAAATTACAATAGTTTATTCTAAATGTCTTGGCTTTTACAGGCCGTTAGTGGCACTTGGAAATTATTTTTGTGGTTTACTTTTATAGATAACACATTTCCCACCCCTACCCCTTTCTGCTGGCTCCTTCAGAAATTTGGTTGAGGGAAACCACACAGAACTCTGAAATCTGTGGGCCAGGTGCCCACATCACAGTGACCGGATCAACAAACTGGTGGCTTTTGGCAAGCCATCAAAGTCTGTTCTTTCTCCTATTATCTTTCCTAACAGGAAATTTGACTCCAGTGAATATATATAATATTTTCAGTAGCTTTAACTCATAACCCATTAATTACTTTTGGTTTTATTTATTGTGCTTCTGGTATTTCCCTTAAATTTAAGACTTTCCAAGAGTCTTTTAATTTTAATATTTAGCTATTATTTATGAGAAATTGTACCAGGGGTACTGGTTGTAGTAAGAAGGAGGAAATCAATGAAAAATTCTCATCATCATTCTCTTTCTCATATCATCTACTGAATGAATTCACCAACATCCTTTGCATTGCATGGTGTTTTCTTGATTTCAGCACACTAATAGGCAGATTAATAAATTTATTTACTTACTTTTTTCATTCATTCCACAAGTATTTATTCATAATGTACTATATGCAAAATATTTTAAAAGGTACTAGTATTCGATGATGAGCAATATAGAAACAGACCCAAGCCCTGCCATCAGAGAGCCTGTTGCCTCCTGGAAGAGGTGGATCCAAAACAAGAAAATAAACAATTACGAGTTGTGGTAAAAGTCATAAAGAAAACAAAATCTGGCCATTTTTTTCCTTCGGAAAGGTTGTTTGGAGAAGACCTCCTAGGTCAATTGTGAAGGATAGCCATGTGAACGGTGGATTTAAGACTGTCAATTAAGACTGGCTCAATTCACTGAGCTTGCTAATGTTTATATTGTCTGTGTGTTATAAAGAAGAGCAGACTCATACTTTTCCCAAGTGTCAGGTAGAAGGGTCTTCATTTATGGTTCCCTCTTGATAACTGGCCAGAACTGTAGGAGAGAAAACTGTCTTCTCTTGGGACTCTGGGTTAAATGCAGGGTGCTTCTGACCTGAAATTCTGCCACGTGGCTACTGTATTGGAACAGAATATCCAAACAACCCCAAAGGGTGAAGGACACTTCTTCTCACTAAAGAGTGTGGAAGCAGAAATCCAGGGCAAATACACACCTGAGAATACTGGTCCAGAAGCCAAGGTTATATCCCTTCCCAGGCTCTCCTCAGCTGTTGGCGATGAGGAACTTTGGCCTTTGGGCTTAGCTTCCTTCAGTCCTTCACAAGTCAGGACATCTAGCAATAGGCCCAATAACATCAGCCAGTGACGTCGGCATTGCCCCGAATCAGCATTTGGACCTCTGCACACACCACAAAGTACCGCTTCCTCGTCTTTGCTCTGCCTATTTGCTTCAGCTCTGTAAGCATGTTTCCACTTGGTTTCCTGGTCTCGGCTCTAGTTCTGCTCTAAGGTTTGATTTGAAAATTCCAATTTGTTCCAACATGATCGATACAGTGGAAACAATTTGAGCATAACGCAAATTATGGGTATGCTTAAGTGTACTTCATTCATGTGAAATACTAGAATACAGCTAACCCAAGCCACATAGAAATACACAAAATGCATGTGCATACACACACAACACACACACACATACCCCTCACAAGAACAATGAGCCACATCTATCCACATCTGGTATTACAATTTTTTATCTGATTTTAGATAACTCTCCTACCACCTCACAAAGCACAAGAGTCAAACCCACTTTGGCAAGCAAACTTCAAATCTTTTTCAAGGTCATGTGTCCTATTTATCGTCGTATTTATGTAGAGCTTAACATATATGAGATTGTGCTACCATTTGTATTCATTTCCTAAAACTTTTTATTTATCGCTGACAATGCTTTAAGTGCTGTGACCCAACCTCATTTTTTCCCATAACCCCTGTGTTTTTTAATCACTTGATTTTACCTAGCCTAGTAATCTTTTAGAAGGCATATGCTGCATTAAAGAAGAACTGATTGTACTCCAATTCTACAGCAGGAAGCCCAACTTAAATTTCATTGTTCAATCGAGGACTAGAAGTTCTCGCTGACTTCTTCTCTTGGGTGCTCCATCCTGCTCCTCATCCTCCCATTGCATGGATAAGTTCTCTGCTAAACTGAAGAGAATTTCTCTAGCCCTGAGTCATTGATGAGGATGTCTTGCTGCCATTCAGACCACCCACCTGAACAGACCTATGCCATCCTGAATCAGGTCTGAATTCACCATGCCCTGTGGATACTTTGTTTTGAAAACCTGATGACCTATGGCGGGGCCAGCCCTACTCTAGGATAAATATCCTTTCCCAACACGACTCTTCTTCCCTTTCCCTGCTAGCTATGTAACAGATATTAACCCTGTTTATGACAGCCAGGCAGCTGTGCCTTGGATCAGGACCACCACAGTCTCCTCTTAAAGGACTCAGGCTGTGGAGGTGTCTCAGGAAGAATTGGGTTGTGCTGATGAACTCCATTGATATTCATAAACCCAGACTTGTATGAGGACTGCCTTACGTTTCCCATTCATCCAAGACTTTCTAAGAACTTTTAGAATGCCTTATAGTACACCTGTGCTGCCCTTGGGTCAGCTTGCATCTATTGTAGACCTTCCGGAATGGCTCTGAGGCTTGGCCTCAGAGACACCCCAGGTCTTGACTGACACTGTTCTTATGGATATGGGTTTGGAAAGTCCCAAATCTTGGTGGAACGGTCCTCTCTTAAAATCATGAGAGATTTTCATTTTGGCATTCACTATTGTGGAAAACAGTAAACTTTTAAAACCTACCCCAAACATAAATCTCACCAGGTAGATCCATATTCAAACCCACACATGCGCACTCACACACACCATATATACTTCAGTCCTGCTGCCTCCTTTTCCCTACTTCCTGTACACCTTCATCACTATATGTCCATAGTGTAGAAGATAAGATTGTTTTCTTAAGAAGGATTTTTTCATGTAAAAGCATCAACGCAATCTGTTCTACATAATCTTACCGTATTACATTATCTGGCTCTAATTCCATTAACTCAATGCTTACAACTGCTACCCCAAATAAATGCAAAACATATTTTCTCAATCATCTGAAGATTCTGGGTATTTTAAAGGTTAAAAATTATCGATTGACTTTACTTTAGTTAATTTGAATTTATTTCTTGGTAGTGGAAAAAAGCTATCGACAGGGGATGAAATTGCATAATAAGAACACATTGCACACTGCACAAAGGCCTCGCTGGAAAGCTCCACCGCAGCTATGGCAAACACTGTGCTTTCAGAGCCTTAATTGGTCTTAGACCTGGCCATTCCCCATTATATGACTAACAGGAAAGCTCAACCAAGTATCAGAAACTGAAATGATTTTTGTCCCTGATTGTCGAATATAGGTCTTGATTTTTCTAACTTGTCTCAGTGTCCTTCATGGTATAGAGGAGTCTTCATAGGGTAAAATTAGAATACAAAATATAGCTGTGAAATTTTATTAAAAGATAAAAGAACTGAAAGAAGATATGTAAGAACTCATGTGCTGTAGATATCATGACCCCACGTAATGAACAGAAATTCCTCAGGGCCGGATGACTTCTGCACAGCCCAATATCCAATGCTGCAAAGTCATTTTGAAGGGTTTCCAAGAGTCACAAGTCCACCATCGTTCCTCATTCTCCATAGAACATTAACGTGAAAAGTTCAAGTCACACTTGCCTCCCTTCTGGGGTTTTGATATTCAGTGTGGTGATTGCCTCATCACAGGGCCAAACTCAGAATTAAATACCATTCCTGGTTGTTAAGTCCAAAAGTTAGTATTTTGTGGAATTTTTGGAAGACACCCTTTGGTGTCCCTCAGTCCTAGCCTTCTGGGCCAAGCCTGTGGATGTTGAGCAATCTAGGTGGTGGCTCTGCAGAAGGACTGGGAAGCCCCTTCTTGAACAGAGCCTCCCAGCTCAGTAAGTTCACCTCTCTAGGGAGCAGGCTTGACAAGAGTCCCAGTTCCTCCACTAGGTAGACGGAGTGGGAGATGCTACAATTCTGGGGCTGCCTCCGGGCTCAGAACCTACAGGGAAGGGTCAGGAAGGGAGTTAGAAAGGAACATGAGGAAAGAGAGAACATAGTCTGAGAATGACACAGATT
This sequence comes from Dasypus novemcinctus, assembly GCF_030445035.2. Taxonomy (NCBI): domain Eukaryota; kingdom Metazoa; phylum Chordata; class Mammalia; order Cingulata; family Dasypodidae; genus Dasypus; species Dasypus novemcinctus. Next base: position 49,564,024 of record NC_080673.1, on the reverse strand, counting down.
TAGAATTAAATGCTTTAGCATAAGCCTGAAATTGTTGTAGGGAGGAGATGATTTCCTTTCTTCCGCTTGCCTCTTATCAGAGTCAAATCATTTAAAATAACAGTATCTTCTTCACATTTACCTATCATGCTAGCCACAGGATTTTATTATGAAGAATAGAGAAGTGGAAAGAAAACTGAACTTACCATAGTCATTTGCATTAGCTGGTTAAGAGCTCATTTACCTGCCTGAGCCTCAGTTTCCTCATTTGTAAAATTTGGGACCATAGTTTTATATATATATATGTATATATACATATGTATGTATGTATTTTCTTTTTCGACTCTGGCACATTTATAAAGTCAGTGGAGGTAAACATCACCCAAGTAAAAGCATCGTCAGTCTGAAAGAGACCTGTATTTACAAAGGGCCTGAGATCACTGAGACAAGTGGTCTTGTTTTCGCATGAAAGCAAGAACAAGCCAGAGCAGCCCCAGCTTGCCTATTTACTGTTTTGGGAGCTCTGACGACCCTTAGAGTAGGGAAAAGGTGAAGACAAAGGCCTGGGTGGGCTTGATAAGTGTGGGTAAAGCAAACCTGCCACTCCGAGGCTTCTAGGGCAACTCTCCTGCTGTAGGAGAAACGTTCCGGCGTGTGGGGCCCCCGGTGTGGGGGCCCCCTCCCTCTCACCTGCTCCCCTCTACTGTGGCCATTTTCACAAGTCAGCAGGGGGTAGAGGCAGGAGGCAAATCCAGCACATCGTCAAAATAACCGAGAGTTCGGTGCCAAAAGGAAATGTGGGCTAAGAACTCTAATGAGAGGGTAAGCAAAGAGCCTCTGGTTGCAAGCAGTGAGATGTGTCAGCGAGAGAGAACAGCAGCCCTGCTGGCCGCAGCGCAGGCCAGAGCCTTAATCTGTAAATCACTGTGAAGCCCAATACGTCAAAAAAAATGTGGCCACCCCTGGAGTAAAAGCATAAAGCAACAAAATAAGCTCCTGCTCTAACCTCCAGTGGATAACCCACGTGAAAAAGAAAGAAAAAGAAAAGCTCCAACGTCCAGGGGAGGAGAAGGGTGGCCTGCCAGAGCCTAATTACATTTAATCAAGATGGCAAAAAATGAGGAGCACGAGTCCTTTAATCCCAAACGGAGAGCGCACGTACACACTCACAAGTGCGCCCACTCCACGCTTACAAATGCTTGACTCTCCACTCTCTCATCTCCCTTTCTAAGCCTAGTCTAAAATTTCTGGCACGGGTCTGAAAGTCATTACTAATTTAGCTGAAACGTAAAATTTTACTGCAGTGCATTGGTGGCTATTATGAGGTATAAATATGTGTGGCTCTGGCAGGTTGAATTCCCTCCTCCTCCCCTGCATAGTGCTACAAAAAGCATTTAACCGCGCTGGGGGTATAGGACTCACATTTTAGAATTAAATTAGAGACACGAGAACACTAAAATACCCTTTCTTTTCTTGCTCCACACTACACATTCTGAACTGCTTTCTTGGGCCAAGTCCTACTGGAGAAAATGCGATCTTCTTCAGGAAATTTCGATGCAGCAAACTGCCTTGCAAAAACCATAGTGTACAAAACCATCAGGTCTGACAAAATGTTTGTTTGTTTTGCCCACATTTATCATATCCACCCCAGGCCCATCATTTTCAGAGATCATTGGTGAACACAAGTATTTCTTCATAAACCCCAATAGTTTCCTTGTAAAACTAATTAAAAAGAAAGACCATATATAACTTTTTTTTTTTTCAGGAAAATTGTCTTATATTCTTGTAGTTTGTTACATGGTTTTCTTCACAATCCTTCCTGGAATCTTTAGATAGTAAGTTCAAAGTATTATTTTTTTGACTATAGTACCATAAGCAAATGATACATGGACATTTATTATTGTTGGAGTAACTTAGACGGGACTTGGATCTGATACCTAAATTGTATATTTTTAGCTAAGGATAGCAAATATGAGCTCCTGTGCCACTACTTGCCATTCTTGTGCCTATGGCAGACATTATTAATGGATTTTAGAGGCAACAAAGGCCACTTGATCTTGACTTGAATCAAGACACAGGCTGAGACTCACTCAATGTAATTTTGCATTTACCCCTGACCTAATCTATCAAAGTCAGCATATAAGATGGCAAAACCTATTTGCCTTCTCTGGCCTAAATTGTACATAGTATGAGAGCAGGAACCACGAATAATCACTTTGTCTTTTGCGTCTCAGTTTTTCTGACACATAGAGGAGTTCGTAAGCATTTATTGAATGCTCCTTTATAAACAGTCTGATCCTGCCATTAATTCTATGATCTGCCTAATTTAAAAGTTTAATTTCCTTATTTTATTTCCTAGAAAATGACATTATGTTAATTGCCAGTTATCTTAATTTTGTTACCAAAATCAATTATTGAAATGCTAAATTTCTATTTACAAATACTATGTTCATTGTGGCCTAACACACACACAATAGGCTAGGCACATTTTCTATTCCTTAGTTGCTTAGCATCTGGAATGGAGCAGCCTGAAATACAAATGAACGTGGTTTATCGTATTCCTTCCCTTGTTGGCACCTTCCAAGTGAAAGAGCCAGTCGGTCTATCAATTTTGTCCAATTTCCTGATACGGAGGGATTTGCCTTGCCTCTTTAAGGAAATAGAAAACCTTTACACTGTATTAAGAATGTTATTTGGGATGTTGTCCAGCAATTTACACTTTTTACACTGTTACTAGTGGGAGTACTTTCAGGAACTAGTAGCAGAAAATTTCACTCAATATATTTAAATGTTAAGATTTAGGTAACTGAAAATATCAGAAGGAGGGTAGGTGTTGGGTAAACCTTGATTGAGCTACTGAATTATGTATGGAAGATTTTATTCTGATGTTCTGTTCCACCTTTGGATAGGATTCATTCTAAATTTAGCTTACCTCATGGTCCCAAAATGGCTGCAATGCACCAAGGGTCACACATTTTCTCATTTGTGTCTTCAACAACAGCATTGATATTCCAACATTTCCAGAAAAGCATGAAATTCACTCTGTTTGAACAGTTTAAATTAGATGGTTCAAAATATATGTTTAAATCTTAACTAATTATTATGACCATTATGACCTGTGGGTAGAAGTCACTGATGAGGTTAGTATAGACCTTGTGCTCCACCTTAGACTCAAAAGTAGAATCATTTTTCTTAGAATCTCATAGGTCCCCAAACAGAAATCAGTCCTACTGGGAAAGGGTAAAGGGAATAAGATAAGAAATACAGCCAATAAATACCCTCCATGAGAGTATCTCATTGCGGCAATCTGGGCAGAGACGCCTGATCTAAGAACCATGGATAGTTGTCAACTGCCTGAGCGTCTGTTATGTTTTCATCCCCGAGACGCTGTATTTTGTGTGTAGCCCAAATATCTTCTGACCCCACAGCCCATGCATAAGAATAAGATTTTGGAGAAAACATGCAATTTTTACTGCCTCTGTATCCTACGTTTATAACTTGACAATTTTATTTTCCTGCAATGCTCCCCTACCCTCAAAAATTTCTGAGAAATCCCATTGATGTTTCAGGTGTATTGAGAAAGAAGAAAACAATTTCTAGGTGTGTTGCCTGCATCCAAGGCTTGTCTAAAATCTGCCTGTCCACAAGGGCATTGACCATGCCCGTGGGGCATTCACCAAGACCCCACTTGTTCTTCACTCTTCTACCACTTCTGCTGGAGAAGTCTACCCTGCTTTTCATGATATCTTCTCATTCATCCCAACTATAAAATAACACTGTTCTCCTGTCAGTCCTCATAAATGCCCTGACATAAAGAACTCCTTCATTTAACTGTTCTGATTCCCAGTCATTATTTTCAGTCTTTGGGCCAGGTTGAAGTCATGCCTTCATATCCTGTCCACTATCCTTGCAACACCCTCTTCTTACCCAGGTGCCCATCGACACCTTCCTCCCTCCACCCACCTCTGTTAAAAAAAAGTCAACTCACGAAGAGAGGCTCCTGTGAAGAAAGTAAGGGTCCGCATCTCATACTTGGTTCAATGGAGAAATATGGGTAATTTACATAGCTCCTTTTTGCATTGTCAGAAAGCACTGTCAGAAAGCTTAGAATTCAAAGCGTGGTCCTTAAAATGTGGGCATTTTAAGTTTTTCTCCCCCAGGTCCACATTGTATCTTTCCAGCTTTTTCTTCTCTCCTTATTCAGTGATTGTCATTTCCATTTTCCTGATCATGTCTGATCCTGTTTGCCACACCCCACCCAGGGCTCCATGTGGTATGTTACTTACTTTTTGTTCCGTGTTTGTAAGGTTCCCTCAGTTCTGTAATTGAAGGTATATATGGCAGTCACATCCAGTGGTGTCTTTTGCCAGTAGAATGGGTAAGCTTAGCCTCCTTCCACCTATGCCTCTGACCTGCCAACATAGTGCCTCCTTAAAAATTGCATTGGAGATTCCTGGAAATTTGAATACTCTTTCATTACCAAAGAGAGGCCACATGTCTATACTGAGGAGAATTCTTCAGTGAGGTCTTTCACCGCAAAGATGATGGAGCCATCACCCTTGGAGATGCTTCTCTCCTTCCAACTGGGGTGGAAGGAGTCACTCTTCCCCCCCCAAATACAGTGACCAATGTCTCACTCCAGGGGTGGTATCACCACCACCACTGAGCCAGCCCACATTGGCGTCACACAAGTACATACTTTTCACCAACCCATCTGATTCTGCCTCAGTTTTCTTCTACATGACACTGAGGATCACTGCAAAAATTAAGTAAAATAGTTAAAGGCTGCACTTCAAAGATTTTATTTAAATAATTAAGTTACATATTGACAAGTAACCAGAGTAAATTGTTCAGAGTCATTGATGTTTCCTGCCTGGAGTAATTGCTACCACTCGTTTTGGAGAGAGAAGACCATAGATCTTCAAATGCCAGTAGAGATAGGGTGTATAAGTAATTGGAGTATAAAATGAATCCTGTGGAAGCCTCAAAGTAGGAGGGGATTGAGAGCATGTGAAGAACATTGTCAAATCTTTCAAAAAGATACAGTGAGAGGAAAAAGTAAAGGAGTGCATACATAGGACATGGAAAGTGCAGGGTTTTGTTCAAAGAAGGCAGAAGGCCCATTCTTGGTCATGATCCCACTGGCTCCCATAGCATGAGGGAGGCAGATGGGCCAAATGACAAAGAACATCTATTGTGAATGTTCAGAAGAGAGTTGGCATCAAGTCAAATACCCAAGGAACCCTCAGCAGAAAACCTGGAAAGTATATTCTGGGTAGTCCTATAGTCATTCTTTTTAGGGAACTGTTACTTAATATCAATAATATGAGGTTTCCATGTAAATTGGTCTCCACTTGGTCCATAGTGCTTTAAATGACCAATATCACTGTAATTATAAGATTTAGACATAATCATCCCGGGGTCCACAGGATGGAGGAATAGAGTATGGATTAGAGTGGACTTACTGGTGTTCTGCTGGGGAACTATTGTGATTAGTAAGGGAAGAAATTGTAGCAGTGATGTGGAGAGGGTGGCCACGGTGGCTGCTGATGGTAGGGAGACAGAAGAAGAGATACGGTGTGGGGGCATTTTCAGGATTTGGAGTAATCCTGGGTGGTGGTGCAGGGATGGATGCTGGAGGTTGTGTGTCCTGTCGTGGCCCACTGGCTGGACTGGGGGAGTGTGGACTGCAATGTGGACCACTGTCCATGTGCTGCAGCAGTTCTCCAGAATGTACTCGCCGGGTGCAGTAAAAGTCTGTGATGATGGAAGAGGTTGTTAATGTGGGAGGTGTGGGGTAGGTGGGTTGGGGGGTATATGGAGACCTCATATTTTTTCAATGTAACATTAAAAAAAGAAAGAAAGAAAAAAATACCAAAAAAAGTTTTAGTGCCTTCCTGGGAGTTTCCACTATCAGTCCTTTAAACCACTCCCAAGGCAGTTGATAATGTCTTTAAGTACCAAGCATAGGGAAAAAGAAAAACATAGATGACAAACATTGATTCCATTTTTCAAAGGAATTAAGTTTCAAGTTAGGGAATTGACTTTAAAAAAAAAAAGAAAATTCAAGTTATTTTAAAAATAAATGGAAAGATATAGAGTAAAAACAAAAACCAAACAGATGAAGCAACATGCCCTGGAAAATAAAGGCTTATGATCACACAGTAATTGTGTATTACAGAGAAATAAATCAAATTGTAAACCATTAGAGAAAACAAGGAGAGAAGGATAAGATAGAAGCAAAAAGAATCAAAAAAAAAAAAAAAAAGGAATGGTCTACGAAAGCCACTTAGCTTCTCCTTGATGTATAAAATTTCTTCCACTGTCAACTGAAATGAACCTGACTTATTTCACTGTTATCTTATATTTGTTGTCTTTCAGGACTGGACAGCTGAACGGTGAGTCCTGCTGGCTTGGCACGCCTGCTTTGTGAAGTGTGCGGCAGCAAGTTAGCTGGGGCAGGGAAGGGCATGAAGGACCTACTGCAAGTGAAACCTAGAGTAAACAGAACGGAGCCACCAGTGGATACTTACAAAAAGGAATTTATGGCCCATTTCCTCATTTCCCCTAGGATTTTGCTTGTGAAAATAAATTTGATATTTTCAGCATTAAAAAATATTTTTTTTTTGGTCAAAAAGAAAACAGGCCTGAGTTTCACATGTCTACTCTACTGTTCCAGCAGGAGACACTCAACGTGTGACAACGTCAGCAGGACCCCAAAGGGGCATAGCCTCTGAAGTCACCAGTCTGGGGAGCCAATCACACCTGAACACACTGAAGCTCTGCCCAGCACACACCAGGCCTGCTCACACCTATCACATTACTTACATTAAGACACCTTATCCATTGAGAAGTAGAGAAACGAACGGTAATTTACATTAGGCTATTAGTCTTATTGTTAAGGGTTTATTTCTCCACAACATTTCCCCCCCTAGGGAAGAGAAATGTCGCCATTAAGCAAGATAAATCATTGTGTTATAAGCTCTATCCCTTCAATTGAATCGTTTTCTATCCCAGAAAATGTTGCAAACCTTAAAATTCTGTATAAGTCACATAATAGGTCTAATACACTTTAAAAGTCCATTCAATTCTCCACAGCTGTTAAGATACGAAGCAAAGAGCCGCTTTCCTGCTACCCCTCTGGAGAGGGGTTTAGGGAGCCAGCAGGGTCGTTTTGGAATTTTTCTGGGAAATAAGGATTAGCAACCTTCTTGTGTGCGTATGTAAGGGCATCATCATATCGTTTGACTAGAACAGGGTTGTCTTGTTATTTTTGATGTGATCCAAATAGGAGTAGCTTGTGGTCACACTGTGCCCCTCAAAACTTTTTCAAAAGAGCTGTCCGGTACTAGCCAACCATCTATTTCTCTTATATCCATCCATAAAGCCAGTGGAGAAAGAAATTGAGATATATACTGACAGCATTAATCTATTAAGACAGTTATCTTCCTCTTTCACCCACTGAAAGTATATTCTTTAATTTTCTAGGACTCATTTTATACCAAAGCAAGAAGTTTAAATTAGAAAATGAGAAATACTTCAGAGGTTGGAGTAAACTCTAGTGTTAAGGAAGATACTCATCAAAGTTCAAGTTTCCTGAGGACAGTAAGTTCCCTGAAGACAGAGACAAATGTCTATTCAACCTTGTGTTTGCTTCAACAGCAGAGTATCCAGCAGATGGTAGATACTCAAAAAAGGTTGAATGAACAAATGAAGGAATTAATGGCACTTTTCCAAAGGTCCATTCTTTAAAACATTTTTTTTGTCTATTGGAATTTAAGTGTGTAATGCAAGTATTTCATTGTTAATCAGCAGGCTGTTAAAGTTAGGTGTTCTGTTTTATCTGGCATTCATTCATTTTTTATATTATTCAGTGGAAATATATTGAACAACATTCTGTGCCACTGTCTAAATTAAGTTCTAGAAAATGCTTACCTATATTCAATATGCATCACATATAGAATACCTGGATTTTTAAAACCTGGTTGGAAAATTATGGCCAACTTTACTTGCTTTGAACAGTTAATTCCTCATAGAAGTTTTAGTAGGTATAAAGTCAGTATAATCCTTAGATGAGTACTGTTGCTGTTCAAAGGTAAAATATCTCTTTCTATATTTGCTGGCTCTCCATTCATTTGCTGCACATTGTTTTCAAGTTTTTTTTTATACTCTCAGTTATCAGCAATCTGTGATGATACATCTACTGTTATTAAGATCACCTGGGGAAGTGGACTTGGCCCAGTGGTTAGGGCGTCCGTCTACCACATGGGAGGTCCACGGTTCAAATCCCAGGCCTCCTTGACCCATGTGGAGCTGGCCCATGCACAGTGTCGATGCGCGCAAGGAGTGCCCTGCCACACAGGGGTGTCCCCTGCGTAGGGGAGCCCCACGCGCAAAGAGTACGCCCCATAAGGAGAGCCGCCCAGTGCGAAAGAAAGTGCAGCCTGCCCAGGAGTGGCGCCGCACATACGGAGAGCTGACACAACAAGATGACGCAACCAAAAAAAACACAGATTCCCATGGTGCTGACAACAACAGAAGTGGACAAAGAAGGAACATGCAGCAAGTAGATACAGAGAACAAACAACTGGGGAGGGGGGGAAGGGGAGAGAAATAAATAAATCTTAAAAAAAAAAAGGTCACCCAAGACCAAGTAAAGTCTCTTCTTAATTTATGATATAACCCAACCCAACTCTTCAGGTGAATTTTTAACATTTACTTTGGATTCAATGCGTAGTTTTAGGGGGCCCACTGTTCTGACAGAGGACACTGGGATTGTAAATTGGATTTGCATAATATAACCCAGTGCTGTAAAGCACCCCACACATTTAAAGCACAAAGGATGCACATGGTACCCCTTAGATCTCTAAACAACCTTCGTATTTTAATCCATCACAATCAACTCTTTAGATTTTCAAAAGCCTGTTTCCTAGCCAATGCTCTCCTACCCCCCTTTCATTTCGTGACACTTTCACTTTGTGTTTTTTGTAGAAGCATGCAAGGCGAAGGAAAAATTGGTGGATCATTTGGTGGAGCCCAGAAAGAGGCAGAGCCCACCAACGATTCCAACTCCCTTCTGAAAATCTTTTTCTGCAAAGTTTATTTTTCCTTTCTTTTTTTCTTTTTCTTTCTGGAAGTACTTAGATAATGCATCAGCTCTTCATTTTGCTTGTGTTGACAGCCTGCAAGTGCAATTTGATCGTCCCAGCTGGAAGTCCCTGATAGTTCCTTGAGTCATTTTGCAAGTAAAGACGGGTGGTCTTCTCCTGGGGATCAGGGACTCTCTGGTGGTGAAGCCACCACCAGAGCCGTCAGGTGCAAAGGTAGCAATTGCTTTACAAGCATTCCAAGGATCTAATCAACCAAACCTAGCTCACTCCTAAAGAGCTCATATTCCCCTCTTCATCAGCAATGTTCAAGAAGAATGAATATTTTCCGCTATGAAACAGGTATTTCAGAAAGTTCGACACAAGCTTGTTTGCACAGGATTGACATTTACACAATCACAAACAGCACTTCATGTGGTACTTAGAATTTCTTTCGAGGACATTTATCCGAGTGCTGACCTGGCTTAACCCTACTTAGCTTGTAAAAAATAAAGGGATTACAGGAGAAGGTATATGGCCATGGGCCACTGATGGATTAGACTTTCTCTTGGTTGTGTTTCCTTAGAGCCTTTGAAGTGCTGCTTGAGTGCAATCTTCCTTAATGTTCCCTCTTACGAATCTTGCTGTGTTACAGTAGCTGGTCTATGGCTAGGAAAGAACAGAAAGATAGAGTCTGCTTTGTTTGCTTTGCTTAGGGGAGGTATATCCCTCATAACAATGTTCTAGCTTCATAACAATATTCTAGCTGCCTCTTCCTCTGCAACTAAATAAAGTACCTGGAATTTTACTTTATTTTTTTGGAGGTACAGGGGAATGAACCTAGGACCTCATACACGAGATACATCTGCTCCCCAGTGAGAGTTGTTTTTTTCTTTTGCTTGTTTGTTTTGTTTTAAGGAGGTATTGGGGATCAAACCCAGGACCTCATACATGGGAAGCAGGTGCTCAACCACTTGAGCTACAGCCACTCCCCTTGGAATTTTATTTTTAATTATAAAACCCAGTGTTGCTTTAGGGGTGGAGAAAAAGGTCTTTTCACACACTGCTCCCTGGTGGGAGTTATAAAGCAGTAAAAATTATTATTTTATCAGTAAAATAGCAATATTTATGAAAGATTATAAAAACACACATACTATTTCACTTGCCAGTTCCAATGCTAGAAATTAATCATAAGGAAGTAAGAAAGATATATACAAGCATTTAATCACTAGTGCAGTGATCACAGCATTGTTAGAGTATAGCAACCTTGAAAACACATCAAGTTTCAACTAAATATATCCTTATGCCTATAGAAAGGAAAACGAGGCAGCAATGAAATGTGTATATTATAGAAGTGTCTGTAAGATGGCTTGAACTGAGTTTCTCAATATGCAGGTGAATTTAAAAATTGTCCCAATCTGTAGCCAAAAAGAAAAAAAATCTGCTTAAATGTATGTGTTGTCCAAAATGGCAGAACAGTCCCCCAAGTGTGGACACTTGTCAGGTGGCAGGATTATGGATGATATTTCTTTTCTTTTTTTTTTTTTCTAAATTGGATTTTCTAATTTTTTCTACTATGAATATATAGTACATGCCTAATAAAAAATAAAGTCTTTTTTAGCGAGGTTGTTTTGTCTCTGAAGTTAATGAAGTCAAAATGAAGCTTGAAACTAAGTGGAGTGGCCAAACTGGCCTAAATATCACAGGGGGAAATAGGTTCTAGAAGAATTTGGGCCCTGGCCTCAGGCCAGAAACCCAGCTCAGCTGGGCCCACATAGCCACATTCCGTGCAATTCAGCAAGTCCTTTTACATCTCTAGGTCTCAGTTTCCCCCCCTTTAAAAGAAGATATTGTAATCACCCTATGTCTCATAGGATTACTAGGGGTATCAGGAAAGATAATAGATGTGAAAAAGGTTGGACAAATTGTGTTCAGTGAACAGAAGAACCAGGAAATGGCAGAGGATTCAAGTCGGAAGCGTAGTCTAATTCACACTACCTGAGGCACTATCCTAATCATTTCCATTCTTTGCCAGCTTTCAACCTCTCTTCTGTACTCACAAGGAATTCTGCCCACCAGTTTCAAAACGCAGCTTGTGTCTCTGTTTCCATCCATGAATTCAGCACCAGCAGATGTGCGAGGCGTCGAACAGCCGGCTCTGTGTTTTCTTACCTTCATTTCCAGTAACCCAGTTAGCTCGCTGCTAACTATACACCTGCAGGGTGTATTGCCCCAGACAATTCCACTGAACTTTGAAGCCCATCCTTGTCGACGTTAAAAAATGCCGTGGTATACACAGTGAGCTATGTTTTCATATTTCCACAAGAATGTCACAAAATCCACATGCAGGAGCAGTCTTACTTCACAAATCCACAATACCCTAAGTCATCGCTCTAGAAAATGACCTCCCACAGCTTCTACTTGGGAGAGTTGCTTTATCATTGGATTTCCCCCCTGCTTATCTAGTTCATGTCCCCAGACTGATAGAAAATGAAAGTCTAGCACAAAGTTTGTTATGTCTGAAGATTTAGTTGCCTAAGCTGTGAGGCCTCACACTGTTAGTTTTTAGGTCACTTTTCTTGTCCTTCAAGCTTGCGTAAATGAAACTTCCACTCGTATGAGGGGATGAGCTCTCTCAGGCAGCTGGAGAGGAGGATACCATTGTCTGATTGCCCAGAGAGGATCCTTCCTTCCCGTGGAAAATGACAAACAAGCTACCAAGTGGGTGCCTGCTTTGTGGGAAACTTCCATGTCCTCTGCCCTGTGAATTATGAAGATAAGGGCAAAGTCTAATAATCCTTCTTTTATATTTGATATTTTAAAAATATTCTGAAGGCCTTTATAAAGTGCTTGGAATCTAATCCTTACCCATGTGAATAATAATTGCTTGCTTCAATAAAACAGGTCCCTGAATCTCAGCAGAGTTACAACACCTACTCTCCAGTTCATTTGACTTGCCCAGAACAACTCACAAAAGAATGATGATGGACAATGCCCATCCCAAGAAACAGAGAGCATCTACAACTGCAAGCAAGACATTTCGATCTGCCCCCATGGAATCTAAGCTCCCTTTCAATTAGAAATAGAGTGGGTGGGAAACGGACTTGGCCCAGTGGTTAGGGCGTCCGCCTACCACATGGGAGGTCCCCAGTTCAAACCCCGGGCTTCCTTGACCTGTGCAGAGCTGGCCCATGCGCAGTGCTGATGCGTCAAGGAGTGCCGTGCCACACAGGGGTGTCCCCCGCGTAGGGGAGCCCCACGCGCAAGAAGTGCACCCATAAGGAGAGCCGCCCAGCGCGAAAGAAAGTGCAGCCTGCCCAGGAATGGCACCGCCCACACATCCCATGCTGCTGAGGACAACAGAAGCGGACAAAGAAACAAGACGCAGCAAATAGACACAGAGAACAGACAACCGGTGGAGGGGGGGGAATTAAATGAATCTTTAAAAAAAAAAAGAAATAGAGTGGGCATCACCATTCCCAAATTCTCAAAACTGAGGAATGGGGAGTGGATGCAGCTCGATGGTTGAGCACCTGCCTTCCACATACAAGGTCCTAGGTTCAATCCCCAATACCTCCTCATAAAAGAAAAAAGTCAATAATTTTTTTAAAATTAAGGAATGAACATATATAAGGGGGGAGTGCAACTACAGACTGAAATAGACATTACTACTCTAGCAATGGAAGAACTTGATAAAAAGTGACCACCAAAGAAGAGTGGGAGAGGGAAGAAGAGGTATAACGTGGGGCATTTTTGGGACATTGGAATTGTCTTGCATGACTTTGCAATGACAGACACAGGCCACTATATATTTTGTCAACACCTATGAAATTATGTAGTATAAAGTGTAAACCATAATCTAAACTATAGAACATGTTTAGCAGCAATGCTTCAACACGTGTTCATCAGTTGTAACAAATGTACCACACTAAAGATATTGTTAATGGGGGAAAGTGTGGGATGGAGAGAGGATGGGGTATATGGAAATCCTCCTATATTTTTGATGTAACATTTATGTAATCTAAAGCTTCTTTCAAAATAATATATATATATATATACATATATATGTGTACACATATAAAACAAAAAAAGCAGTTGCTCTTTCTATGCCAAATATTAGACATTTACCAGGTTAGGGTCCTGTTGGTCTATGGAATCTTGCTGGCAAGAGAAATAAAAGTGGTTTTATTACAACTAATATATGTTGTCAGCCCCACTGCTGAGCACTAAGCAGACAGTTTGGCTCACATCAATTCTGATAACCAGAGGGCCCTTTGTTCCTGATTGCCCACCCTGTTGCCCCATTGCATAACATTTTAAATCATTTCAGCCACGGTAAATGACGGCCAAAGAGTAACTTCAGCCCAGAAGAGACAAAGGGACAGTGTTCGAGAAAGAAAAGCAGTGGTATATCCCTGCTTCATTTTTAAATTAATAGAGTTGGTTATAGTTTCTAAGTACACTTGGACTTCCAGCTGCCAGAGAATGGGCTTCCGTACTGAAAGCTCTCTTTAATCCGAGGTCCCAGGACAGGTAGTGGTGCTCTCCAGCTAGCGTGGCACAGGTAGTGGCACTGTAAAGCCTGCACAGAGAGGCTGCCAGGAAGCCCCGGCGCCGTCCTCAGGGAACAGCCTCCACGCAACGGGCGGCCTTTGATCTTTGCTGAGACGGCTCCGGGGATGCCAGCGGTGCAGTGGGTGTCCACGAGTTCATTTTACAGAGACCATCAAAGCGGCTTTCAGATGGTAAAGGCTAACAACCTGGCCTCTATTTGAACAGCTAGCAGCTCTTCAAACTGTCTAATTCAGAGTTTACTAAACCAAAAGAGAGCCAAGAAATAGAGAGTATGTTGAGTACTGGACAGAGCTGAAAAGAGAAGGAGACTGGCAGCACCTGATCAGCCGCTTTCCTGCCTTTAAAACGCACCGTTTCTAAGAGTTACACCGCTGGAATAATTTGAGAGAATTAGGATTTGACCCATGATGCATAATATGCTCTAAAGGATCCCCAAAATATCAAGCAGCGATTCCTCAGAGATGGGGAAGAAGAACTCCTTCTGGAGAAGACTTTAAATAAAACAACACAAATAAATAGTTTTTAAATTTCAATCTAAGTCCACTGGGAAGGTGTTAAAAAAAAAAAAGACATAAGCCAGCAAATAGCCAGTTACCCTTATAACTTTGATTTGCTGATGTAAAACGCCAACAATATATTTTTAAGATATTATTTTTCTATTACACGCAAAACAAAATGAGAAAAACACAAAACATTACTTTCTACATGAAAATCATCATGTCTTTCATCATAATAGGTTTTTTTTTAATAAAATGAGATGGGAAGCACTAAAATGACCACTTCTACAATGGATCAATAATTATCATCAGAGAACATGATATAGTCTCATGACATATTTTCTTTATCTGTCAGTAGGCAGTATTTAATCTTAGTAGAAGACAAAATGCATCACTAAGCAATACAAAAGACTAAAATGAGCAATACTAGCAGTTCATAGAAGAAGAAATATAAGAAAAATCAAATGTGAAAAGATGCTTACAATGGTCAAGGAAATACAAACTAAAATGAAATAGCATTTTTCTACTATTAAATTAGCAAAAAAGAAACTCAAAAGATTAACAGCATTTCATGCTGGCCAGAATGTAAGAAAGGGACACTCTCATAAATTATTGGTGGGAATGTATATTGTAGTAACCTTTTTTCAAGGAGAAAAAAACTGTAGCAGCTCTAAAACATTTTAAATGCACAAATCCTGTGGAATAGATAAGAATCTCAGTAACCAAAGTCAAATACTTTGCTGAATCACAGAAACTTAATCTCAGTCAATTCAGGGTTTCCCTCTTTCACCTAGAGTATTTCTAAGTCTTGACATCTGTCAAGATGTCGAGGAAGAAAAAGGGGGATACATGATTCTGGAAGAAATCAGTCCACGTGGGCATCTCCAAGGAAGCCACTGGCTCACCGGGTCATCCGCCCTTACTCCAGGCAGGTCACTGATGAGATGTCCTTTGTTCCTAGTGGCACAGTCCCTTTGTGTCCAGCAGCTTTCTCTGCTCCTGTCACACCATGCTTCAGGGACTGTGAATGATTCTTCTACTCGCCTCCCAAATTAGAGTCTCAGAATCTCGGCAAAGTTGTCACTGGCCAGATATGCCTGTATACATGTGCAGCATTTCTTCTCTGGGCTCCCACTGCCTGCCGCTGCTTATTTCCTGGAGCTGGCTCCTTCCCTGAGATTATAACCTGAGAGGAATAGAGCATGGGCTGCCGCTCAGACCTACAAATGCATCTGCTGCCCTTACTTCCTGCCCGCCCCCTTCCCTCTGTTTCTAACCTGAAACAGAAGTTCTGCCGTCTTTTATGACTGTGTCTCCCACACATTTTTGTCTTTGCCAGTTTTCTTCACTCCCCTAAGGATTTAGGCTTCAGGATATCAAAGCCCTGAAGACTTGTTTTTCTTCTTCTCTGATTTTGGAACTAGACCATGCCTTCTCGGTGGCAATGAACATAGAAGACCCCAGCTGCTTGAAAGGGATGGGGCAGGAGAGAAAGGGGGAAGAAAAACATCAGTAACTCCAAAATAAACAACTCATGACCTAGCAATGCACTACCAGAACCTATCCTACCGAAATATTACAAGAGTGTGTAAAGAGATAGGTAAAGATTATTGCATTGTAATAGTGAAACATTAGAGATAAAAATTCGAGATAATCACAGTGGATCCATACAAAGAAATTCTATGTAACCATTAAAAAGAATATCCATATCTTTATGTGCTGCCTTGGAAAGATCCTATGAATAATTGTTATTGAAAAAAAAAAGTCAAACTCCTGCATGATATTCATAATGTTTTTTTTTAAACAAACAATCAGTTCCTGTGTATATGTGTTAGTATGAACACAGAGAGGGATGACAAATGTTGGTAGTAATTATTTCTGAAAGGTGATATGAGGAGGGAAGATTATTCCTTTTTCACTTTATCCCCCTTCTTTAATGTTAGATTTGATTTCAGCAAGCATCTACTACTTTAGATTTTTTTAAGTAAAAAAGATGAAAAGTATTATAGTGCATGCTAATTTAGCTCTAGAAAGCACCTGTACACATTATCAAAGCACATATAATTTTTGAAGGATAAGGGACTAACACATGAAATGAAGACTTTCTATTAATTAAAGCCTGGTTTATGATTCAACTGCAAAGGTTAATCATCTGTTAAGTAAATGATGATTTTAAGTAAATGATGATGATTTTAAGAATCCTTATGGAAAGCCCTGACTTGAAAGTAGATTGCTGCTGTGAAATGTAAGAGCTCTAAATTTAAATGGAATTGTAGACATTTAAGCACCTTATCTCTCCTTGCCAGGTTCTATGACTCAAATAAATGTAGGAGATCTTATTTCAAACAAATGATGACAGTTGACAACAAAGTATAAACATTATCCAAGCTAATACATGTGCTAATTGTTCTTTGTTTTAATCCCTTATACACATCCTCCATTATCTACGAGATTAACTACTTTGTCTTGAGTCAAGTCTAGGAATAGCTTTTTTCTGCCAGAAACACCACTTAAGTGTAACAGGGATCTGATTAGTCTGAAATCCAGGCCCAAATGGATCACATTTGGCCAACCAGTGGTGTTAAAATGACATAGCAGTGGATAAAATTATGAGCTTGGCAGATATATCTGGCACAGCACTGCCATGTAGCCAAGTAATTAACAATGCTGATACCACAGCTTCTGGGAAAGATCTAATATCTTTGTAGATGATGCAAAACAAAGAACCAATCTGACCACACAAGAGCATATTTTTTTGCATCTTATATAAGAACAGTGACTCACACTATCAAATAAGAAAACAGTTTTAAAACACCTTTGGGGAGCCTAGTTATTCTCAAAGCACCTACCAATGTCAAAAGTTTAGATCACCTCAACAGGAAGAAGCGCTTAATCAAATAGGTTGAATAATTATTCATTCAAGCAACACTGTGGAATAAGCACGATGTGCCAGGAACAGCTAAAATTTGTTAAGCGCTTACTATGTCCCAGGCACCGTTCTCGGCAATCTTCACAAATTAACTCACTTAATCTTCATTTAATCTACCCTATGATTTGGGCTTATTGTCTTTCAAATATCATGGAAGAGAGAGCTGAGATACAGAGACAGAGTCACTGCCCCATGCTCACTGTCATTAAAGGAGCTTAGATTTGACCCAGGGAGTCGACCTTGGAGACCTGCTGTCAACTCTACAAAACTAGGCTAAAAAGATGCAGGACATAGATTCCTGGGAGAAACCAGAAATATAACAGACAATTAAAGTGGAAAGTAATACTAAGAGAACATTTATGTGGGAACGCATAAAAGGGCCACAGGAGTCAAGGTGGAGATCTTAAATATTATGGAAATGTGTTTGAGGGAGATTGAAGAGCAACTGCCCTACTTTTTGGAACCCCATATTAACATATATGTGACTAAATCAAATACATTCTTTGTACATTCAAATTAGAGGTATAAACACTGATGAGTTATAATCTCCCAAGAGCACTTACTCCAGGTATATTGGACTTACCTAATTTCTGGAGACTGAGGTGCCACTTAAAGCCTTTCTTTTGTAAGAAGCATGCTGTGCTTCTGAAAGAAAACCTTAGAGCATTTTATTTGATGGAACGAAGCTTTTCACAGGAGCTAGATCTTCACTGTTAATCCCTAACATATGTAGCCTGGAAAGATTGACAGTTTGACCCTAAAATTTTGCCCTTCCTTCTTTAAAAATCCTGCCAATAAATAGAATCTTCATTTTCACTTTCCTCTAACTACTCTAGACACAAATACTCTTTGAGCAAAGATGTGGGCGTGCCATTGGCAAAATTCACTTGTTGTGCTATTTCTATTTTTTATCCATATCCCAGACCTTGCTCCAAAATAGTCATGCATAAGATGCCACATGTGTCTTCTAGCACTTCAGGAATTAGGAGCATATGGCCCATAAAAATGGAATTCCCATGACTTCCGACTAAGTTCCTCAGAAAAGATGTCTGTCCCAAAGCTGTTATGAGTTTTTTTTATCAGTATCAGCTTTTGTTCTAAGCTCAATTAGGTGACTCACGATAAAATTTGGCAAATTAAATCAAAACTCTAAAGACTCACTACCTTAATCCATCCCCCAAAATGTAAATAATGGTGATCCTCCAAAAAAGCCAACAATCACAGAGGTATGGGTTGGGAAAACAGAAATGAATGGGACTGAGGCCCTGCTCACATTTATCACAAATCAAAGTGGGGGGCAAGTCAGGAGTCAACCTCATGTACTTCACGTTTTACAGTATACTTTTGAAGCATCTCTTTAATTCAAAAGTAAAATATTTGTCAAATAGCAAATAGAGATATCAATAGCATCCTCCCCAAGACTGAGAGCCGGATTCCCTCCCTCAGAGTTTCTGGGGACTTTTCCATACTATTAGCTTAAACTACTTAGCCAGTATGTGGGTTTCAGCCAAGGTAGGTTAAAAAGAAGAATCTATTAAATGTAACATCCAATCAGTCATTTTTAAGGTAATAGAAGAATTATCATCCACCAAACAATGGCACTTTTAGGGAGCACACATCTGCTGAAAAAATAAAATCTAAAGGTCATCTTGTTTCGACTGAAAAGCTGAATTGTAAAAAATTATGGTTGGCAAAGTGATATCTCTTCAATCAAAATAAAACATAAAATGATCCTTGCTAGGCCAACAGCAGCTGTCCAATCATAATAAACAAAATTCCTCAGTTGATATCTTTTTCTGGACCTGTGTTTTCTTCACCTTTTATTTTTTCCTCAAAAAATTAAATGGAAAGTCCCAGGGATAGAGGTGAAGAATGAAAGACATTTGGAGTTGGTTCCTATGTGTGTGTTGTATTCTCTGAGATACACAGATAAAACTGGATGTAATTCTTAAAATAGAGCAGAGTGTCAATTTCAAAATAAATAACGATAATGGTATTTTCAAGATCAGCTCTTTATTCATGTTCTGCGCCAAAGCATTTAAATACCCTGTGCTACTCATAACATAATGTGGGTGGTAAAAGAAAAAAAGCTACCCCTACTCCGACATGTTATTCCTAAAGAGTCTTCATGTCAGTGCTGCAAAGATACAATTAATTTATATAACCTCAATATCCCGATGCTTAAACACAAAGCACACGAAGCAAAACATTCTTTTATTTTGAAAGGAGAATGAACATAAACTCTGCTTTATGCAATTGCCTGAAGAGATCTCAGATATATAATAAAATAATTTTAATTAACAAATAATTTTAGTAACCACTTTCATCAAATACTTAATTCTTTTTTTTTTTTTTTCAAGTCTGAACCTTGAGCCCACATATACTTTTTCTCCATGGGAGTTAAAAATAGCTGTGCTTGCAATTTTGTAGAACTTGAGAAGATCCGAGCTTGGCACTCCTTATTTCATTGAGATGATGGCATTCATTGTCATATAGTTGAATTATTACTTCAGATACATTTTTAAGGCAACATATCTCACCTATGTGAAATTTACCTTTGACTTACTTAAATCTAATTACCTAAAAATATCAACCACTCAAACTTTTAATCCAATCCAGCTAATACAAAAAGTTCATATAATTTCTTCTGAAGACTTCAAAATATTAGTAAATCAATTGATCTATTCTCAATGTTTCTTTTCTAAGTGAAAAGCAAATAAAAAATGAAGTTCAGCAAAAAAAAAAATCTTTCTAATACAACCAAAAATCTAGCTCTTTAGGCAAAGTGGGGACAAGAACATTTTCAAAATCAAGTTATGTTTTAAGTACACCTATATGGAACAAGAAATGACTACAATCTTGGCTTAAAACAGGGTTACATTTTACTCTTAGAATTGCCTTTTAAAAAATCAAGTATGCTGATTAAAAACTGAACATTATAACAATTTATGAGAAACTCCTTATAAAAAAATATGTTTTTCCCAGAAAAGATATTTTCCTTTTTATTTCTTTTGTGAAAGGAGCCCTGTATATTTAAGAGAAGCAGGTGTGTGCCTGTGTGTCTGTGTGTGTATGTGTGTGTGTGTGTGTGTATGTACTTGAGAGAGAGAAAGAACACCCATGAGGGTCAAAAACATATATTTAAATATCACAATTACAGAGGCATTCCCTACACTTAACATCCATGCATAACCTTTGTGTCCATATTCAGGTGGGGTCAGCAGGGTATTTTTAGAACACAGGGCAGTTCTGCTGGGAATTGCTTCTTCCTGTGACAGGGTGGCTACTTGGGTGGACTATTTCCAAGAGAAATAGATAGGGCCGTTATGTGAGACAGCATACAAAAGAGGTCAGAACTGCAATCTCTGTAAAGCTTCAAACTATTTTAAGAAGAATGATTTTAATTCTACAAGCTACTACCATGCCACCAGCCTTGGCTAAGAGAGAAAATGGAAGGGCTTCTATTGAAAGCTCCAAGCAGCAGGATTATTTTTCTTTTGTGTTTGCCACCCATTGGCCCAGAGTTGGGGTAGGGACAGTGTCCACACTGAAAGCTGTCTGGCTAGTGAAAGATAAATGTTCCATTTCATTGAAATACCAGAGGAATAAAATCCTGAAAACTAAGAGTGGGGCAAAGGAGACAGCAAGGTAAAGTGAAAAAGGCAGGCATATAGGGTTTGACTTTTACTTAAGTTCTTCCCCTTAAAGCTAACATGACAAAATTAAATACCCAAAATAGAAGCATGTTTTAAGCCGCATGGTTTCCAGGCATAGTCGATGTCTACAAAAATATTAATTATTAAATGAATGTACCTATATCTGCTTATATTCTGTATGTATCTATGTTTTGTCATCTTTTTCATGTAGGATATTCCTTGGAGGGAATGGCTGTCATGTGGATTGGTTATAATTCAGCAATGAATCCTATTAATCATTCATATCCAAGTCCTTCTCACTAACAGGTAATAAACCTGTTTTATGAAATGGATGCCGTTTGAAGCCACCTCATCATAAGCATGATGGGGTATTTTCACCAATCAATGTGTTCAATCCAGCTTCACAGCTCCTTAGCCCTAGCTTGCACAAGTTGCCTAGACTCTATGAGCTTCAGTCTTCTGTTAAATGAGGGCAGTATTATACATTATGCAGAGCTATTGTGAAGGTTAATGATGATATTCATAAGTGCCTGGCACACTGCTCTATATTATTTTTTTTCATATGAAAAATATTGTTATAATGACACTACATTATCTTCTAGCTTACTGAAGAACACATACATTTTCTTGATAAATTTTTATGTTTCTTTTTCTATCACCACAATATAATTGAAAGAATCAAAACAATTTCATTTTATTACACAATAATATTGAAAAAAATAACAATTAGAGAAAAAAAAACAATGCAAAACCTACCCTCCAAAGATATCCGCTGCTACAGTACTACACATATTTCCAGGCTTTTTAAAATAGACATATAGTTATAAAGATGAAATCAAACCATGTATACTGTTTATGTAACTTAGAGAAGTAGTTAATACAAGTCACCCTCTAATGTCAGCATTACATGGAAGGAAGGAGGAATGTATACAACAGTCAGCTGAGGGAATTTAACCAGAAACTGACAGAAATGTGGCCTAAATAGGGACAGAAACAAAAGCTCTGAAAGGGTACTGACCATCCATCAGAAAGTCCAAATGGAGCTCTGACGATCTACTGCAGCAAATGGCTGGGATCCCCTTCCCAGGTGCCAGATGGAGGAAGGGGTTGACCTGAGTTATCAGTGAGGATCCTCCAGGAAAGCAGAACATATGTATAGAGTCTACGTTTGTATGTATCTGCATATATACGGGCACAGAGAAGTTTATTATAAGAAATTGTCTCACGTGAGTGTGGAGGTTGGCAAGTCTGGACTTTGTAGGCTGGAAACTCTGAGAGAGGTGATGTTGAAGTCCTAAATCCAAATTCCCCATGGGAATCTGGCAGCCTGGAAATTCTGACAAGAGTAGACACAGAATCTTTACATCTGTAGAACCCTCAATTCTTGCTGTTAAGACCTCAAACTGACTGGATGAGGTCCACCCACATTAGGGAGGCTAATGCCTTAACCTAAGGTCAATTCATTTTAGATGCTAATCCCATCCACAAAATACCTCCGCAGTAACAACTAGGCCAGTATTTGACCAAACAATTGGATATCATAACCCAGCCAGGTTGACACATAAAATTCATCATGACAGTCAAACAGGGCTACCTCTTCAGAAAAGTTAAGTGGAAAATGGTGCGTATTGGAGACTTATTAGATCTTAATAAGGCGAAGAAGAAGGGGACAGGGCATGAGGGAGTAGGATGATATTAGGCTATAGCTAGCTGGCTTCAACATTTTTTTTTTTGAGGCAAAGAGGTTTGTTTTATTTTCTCCTTGTGAGTTTGCTTACTCATAAAAAATTCTAGTTTTATAAAAAGTTCAAGATTATACAAAGTTTGTAAATAATTCATCAAGCATACAAAGTAAACAACCAAGCGTATTGTGTGCAATAACTTTGAGCTACATCACTCATATATTACATAATTAAGTATAATTCGAGAACTGAGCTGTGAATGGATGTAGCTGGACACCAGAGAAGACACTGGTGAAGGAGAGAAGAACAACATTAGGTCTCAGTTGCCACTGGGGAGCTGGTTTCCAAGGTCAAAGAACTGGAGCACCATCTGAGAAATGTTCTACAGACGAACCCAAGGATTCTGACGTTTCAAGGCAACCACTCTCCTGACTAGAAATGCAGGGCCATAACATGTGTGCTCTAACTTAAAAAATAAAGTCCATCTGAACTAATATTCAAAATATTTTTTAAAAAGTATAATCCATGGGCTTGGATTTAGATGCATTTATCTTCAGACAAAAGGGTGGGGTTTCATTATTTTAGTGCTTCATTCCCAACACAGCATAAAATTTTCTAAAGAGACTCTTGAAGAGAAACATCAAATGGAGGACTTAGTTCCAAAATCATTTCCTGCCCCCTGCCCCCCAGTAATGGGGAAGAGAGGGTTTGATAGTTCTGCCCTAAGACTAAGACCATTGACCAACTCTAGGAGATTAAAAGCACAAGAGCTATTTCTATGTGGCCAGTTGATGTTTTCTCCCTCGGTTTCTGGAAGGAATGGGGAAACCTGCAGGTGATTAGATGTGTGGTATAAATATAAATATCCGAGCTGGTGCTAGTTAAGGGCAGAGACTAAATAGCATAAGGCAGCAAGAAACAGAACTTTGCCCTATCCACCCAATTCACTAAACCATATTTCTTCTAGATTATTTCAAAACAGAAAAAAACATTTGAAACTTTCATTGTGGTTGAAAAGAAGTGGCTAAAGTTCTTCATGGTTTGAAGATTAATATTAGAATAGCCAAATGTTTCAAAACTTCTGAGTCTGAGCTTGCGTGTGTTCGTGTTTTAATGGATCTGGACTTTCATGCAATCAATCGCTGCTAGCAGCAGAACAGTTATAAAAAGGAATTTTAAAGAAAATCAGCACATCAAAAGAGAGAAAGCTATTATAACTCAGAAAAGGAAAGGAAATGGGGCAACCAGCTTATTTTGTAGTTGTTTTTCACATTCCTTTGGATGTTGGCACCAAATTGCCAATGATGTCTCTTAGCAAAATTTAGTTGAGGCACTTAGTTGGAAAACCAGCCGTAATATTTCCCTTTCTTAAATTACCCCAAGTCACTCATTGGCATCATCTTGAACAACTGCCTTGACTTCTATTCACCTCTCTCTGCTCACTTATTCCCCTCTGCTGTTTGGCTCAAGAGCCCCCATAGAATAAAGCAGAAAAAATACTTGTTAACTCTGAGCATGATTCACTTCCACAGAGAAGTCCCGTTTTGAATTGTTCACCCTCCTCCTGTGTGGTCATCCCTCTGGGATCCACAGCCGAGTAACTGCTTTCTGCGCAAAGGAGTTTCTATTCTTTTTTAAGAGTTGCCATTTCCTCCCACCAGGAGTGGTTAATGAAAAAAACCTCTGATTGGTTGTATTTGTTGTGCTTCCATGTCGAGCTGCCATTTGAGGGGATTTAAAATTAGGTTTGTTTCTGTTGCTGCCTCTCCTGAAGCCAGTTAATCACAGGACTCGGCCACACTGAGGCCGTGGCAGGGCGACCCGCAGCAAGTCAGGAAACCACTAATTATAGGGCAAACAGCTAATGTGCTTACACAATACGAATTGTTTAAAACACTTTGAACATTATGTTGTTTTTCACCACCCTTTACTCAAGAATTGTTTCCCTGGCATCCAGCATGAGGCCTGGCACATTTGTTAATGAGTCAACGAGTTTCGGGCTTTTCCCTTGAAAGACTGACCAAACTAATAGCATGCTTTTCCCTGGGCAAATCGGCATGGGAGTTCGAATTTGGCTGAGTTCTTACTCATCACTGAACTTAAAATTGTGAAGGCCTTCTGTTGTCCTTTCTGGCTGGGCTACTGTGACTTCTCGATTAAAATGTTAAAATTCTGAACTTCTCAGGGCACACTTTAAAAAATCAAAGTGGAGTTAATGCCTTAATTATGCAGAGTTTCTATTTGGGGTCATGGAAAAGTTTGGTAATGGATAGTGGTGATGGGAGTATAACATCGCAAAAATAATTAACAGCATTGAATTATATATATATATATATATATATATACACACACACACATATATATGATTCAAAGGGGAAATTTTAGGTTGTGTATACGTTACTAGAATAAAAATTGTCAAAAATAAAAACAAAACATAGGACTGTACAACACACACAGTGAACCCCAATGTAAATCGTAGATTATAATTAATAGTACAATTGTAATAATATTCTTTCACAGATGTTAGCAAATGTACCACACTAATGCAAGCTGTTAATAAGGAGGGTAGTATATGGGAACTCTATATTTTCTGCATGATTTTTCTGGAAACATACATCTCTAGCAAAAAAAAAAAAGCAAACAGACCACTTCAAAATTATAGTCTAGTGAAAAACTTAATAAATGCTCATAAATGATAATGACATGTTACAGAATAGGAAAGCCATATTAAATCATTTTTACATATAAGCAAATAAAGTGCAGTGAGATTTTTATATCATACCCCATGTTAAATACAGTAGAAAGTAACCTTAGCTTATACCTTGTTTAAGTTCTCATTTTACTGCCTTTACTGACAACCATAGGGGTAAGAAGGCTAAGGTAACACTAAATAATTTGAAAGAATAATCCTAGATAATTAATTCCTGTCTAAAGCTGTCTGTAACTTCTATATGCTACCAAAAATGCTTGAAAATGTAAAACAATGCCAAATCAAAGCAGGAGTAATATTAGTCATGTCACTAATAATAAATTGAGTGGAGTAGTCATTAAAGTTTTCAGACCAATCAAGAACCATCCGTGATCATGGCAAAGTAGTCACAGGACCAAAAGATAATGAGCGTAGTTAATACACAAAGAAGATTTTCATGTGTGACTGCTCACTCATATTATATTCTGTTCTCTTGAATTTCAGATTTTATCATATCCCATACGACAAGTGCTTGACTCCATTTCTCCTCCCTCAAACTGTGTTCAGTGCTGAAATGGTCTCAATGTCTTTAAATTATGTCAACGCCTCAAAAAGTAAATAAGCCAGGCATACCTGATCCTCTCATTTACCAACTTTGCTGAGAATTTCCAGGCAGAAAGCATTACCATAACATTAAGACACATAGCTACTTTCTGGTTTGGAAGTACATCAACAATCTAAGCTCTATATGGCAAGGTACACAGAGAAAAAGAAAAGGAATATTAAGGGAGAAAGAAATTTCCAAAATATACAAAGTTTAAGCAAAGATACAAAATAACCTTGACATAAATACAATATATAAATAGAGGTAGATTTACTTACAAGCCTAAGGAAAAAACTATGACTACTTTCAAAATGAAAATTGGGAGCAAAAGCTAGAAAGTTAAATACCATAGCCATTTATAACAATAAGCAATATAAATTGAATGTGTCAATAAATGTCATTATGCTACATAATTAATGCTTAATATGGCAGTTCATTTTCACAACAAGCTTTTGAGAAATTCATTCAAATATATTTATTTAGTCTTCTGGTTCAAAATAGGAACAAGTAGGTTAGAAGGACCACTAATTCTGCTACAATAAGGCTAAAAATAAACTAGTTACATTGGAAAAAAATCATATTTTCAGAGACCTGGAAAGTCAGGGAATTAAACAAACCATAGAGAGGAGAGCCCTTCTGAGATGAGCAGTCTGTCACTAACTATTTTCTTCTCTAGAAGATTTGCCAATTTTTGCCATGGACTGATGACTGGGCTTGGCCCTCACAGAGAGATTCACTGGGAGAATTAGAAATCAGCAAGCTTTTAGAAGTATTGTGGGGTTGGCTGGACAATTGGAAACTTCAGGCATCCTAAACACATGGTTCATTTTCCCACATTTGCTGAATTATAGGGCTAGGAAGCTTTTATAAGGCAAACTGAAATTGCTTGCAGTGTTATGGCATTTAAGAAACAAAATCCCACTTGAGGAATAGGACCTGTCTCAAAAACATGGCTGGGCTCATCCACAAGTTGTTTGCCATGGTTGTAAGCAGTGGGAAGCAGAAAATCAAAGACCAAAGTCTCAAAACTCTGAAGGACATACTAACTCTCCCAGAGTCTTTCAAAGCTAAGGTGACAGAGATTTGGAAGGCATTCAATCAAATACTTGGAATAACATGCCTGAGAAAAAGTGGTGAACTGATTCAAATCGAGTCTTCTTAAGGCTGCAACCCAGTCCAACCCAACTCAATCAGGTTGGAATGAAACGTTCAGCCCTCACGCTATCATGCCAACATGATACCCTCACAGGTGGAAGACACCATCTGAAACTTCTAAAGATCCTTAACACACAATGCTCACCATATAGTTAAAAACTACTAGGTATGTGTAGGATTTGGAAAGTATAATGGATAATCGAGGGGAAGAAAACATGTCAGGAGAGCTTTAGATAATTATGATACTAGAGTTAGCACACAAGGACTTTGAAATAAACAACTGGTACTAATATATTAAATAACTTAGAGGAAAATAAGGCAAAATATATGAAAGTATGTAACATTTCATATAACATTCCAATGGAGAATTGGAATTTATTACAAAGAATCAGCCTGACATTCTAGAACAACAAAATGTAACAACCAAAAATAACTCATTGAATGAGTGCAGACTGAAAAGCAAAAGACAGTGTAATTGAAGTAAAAGACAAGTCAATAGAAAATACACTAATTGAAACAGAGAAAGGAACAAAAAAGATTGAGAAAAAATAGAGCAGAGTATAAAAAGACATGTGGTACCCAGTGAAAATGTCTAATGTATATGTAATTGGAATCCCAGAAGAAGATGAGAGAGAAAATGGGGCAGAAGCAATATTTGGAAAGATACTATCTAAGGAGTTTCCAAAGCTGATGAAAAGCATCAGCCCACAGATTCAAGATGTATGTCAAACTTATTGCAGCTTGGATTACATCTTGACTCTGTGGGCTGATGCTTTTCACAGCTTTGGATACTCTTAAGGAAATTCAAAGACAATAGGGAAGACAAGAAGAAAAAAAAAAAAAGAGGACATTAGAGGAAATTTTAGTCTCTGACATATACAACTACAACTTAACTCCTAGCCAGCTAAACTAAAGGCCTATTCACACTAAAGGCCTATTTACCTCGGTTACTTTTGCCTGATATATCATGCCTGGCTTTCAATGAAAACACAGTATGACTAGATAAAGCAAGCATCAGAACCAGACTCAGACATGACAGAGTAATTCTAATTATCAGACTGAAATTTTTAATATAGCTATAATGAATCTGCTGAGTCTTCTATGGAAAAAGTGAATAACATGGAAGAATAGATGGGTAATGTAAGCAGAAATATGGAAACTAAGAAAAAAATCAAAAGGAAATGATAGAAAAAAAAACAGTGTTATTGAAATATGCCTTTGATGGGCTCATCAGTAGACTGGACATGGCTGAGGAAATAATCAGTGGGCTTGAAGACATGTCAATAGAAACTTCCAAAGCTGAAAAGGACAGAGATAAAAGAATGAAAAGAAAAAAAAAAAAAAAATAACCAGAATATTCAAGAACTACAGATCAATTATAAAAGGTCTAACATATGTGTAATGGGACTGTCAAGAGAAGAGAAAGGAACAGAAGAAATAATAATAATGTTTAAGAATTTTCCAAAACTAATGACAGATGCAAACCAGAAATACAGGAAGTTCTGATAACACTAAAGCAGGATAAATGCTCTCCCAATAAACTACACCAAGCCCTATCATATTCAACATATCATATTCAAACTACAAAAAAAAAAAAAAAAATTGAAGACATCAGGGAAAAAACACCAGAGAAAGCACCTGGAGAGGGAAAACGAAAACACCTTATGTGTAGAGAAGCCGCCTAATTACATAGGACTTTTCTTCAGAAACCATGCAAGCAAAATGAAGTGAAGTGAAATACTGAAATTGTTGGAAGGAAAAACTACTGTCCTAGAATTCTGTATCCAGTAAAATGAAGAAAATATAAAGATTTTCTAAGACTGACAAAAATTGAGAGAATTTGCCATGAGTAGAACTGCCCTGAATTTTAAGAATCATGCATGATTTTTCTGTAAACCTACAAGTTCTCTAATAAAAAAAAATTAATTTCTTCAGAGAAAGGAAAGTGATACAGGTCAGAATCTCAGAGTTACATAAAGAAAGGAAGAGCACTAGAGGAAGAATAAATGAAGGTAAAATAAACATCTTTTAATTTTCTTATTCTCCAATCTAACTGAAAGCCACACATAGACACATCATGATCATTACTACTGAAAACCAATAAGAAAAAATGTTAACAGGCAAAGAAAGAATCACATTAGCTTTAAGGGAACAATAATAAGACTTTTCAACAAAAACTAGGTGTGATTGTTCATTTCATTTGTCAACTTGACTAAATTATGGTCTGCAGTTGTTTGACCAAGCCAGCACTGTCCTGATGGTTACTGTGAAGGTATTTGGCAGATGGATTTGCAGCTATAGTCAGTTAACTGCATCTGTGGCTGATTGCATCACAAAGGAGATTGCCACCAGTGATGAGGAGAGTTTCCTCATTCAATCAGTTGGAGGTCTTAAACCCAGAAATGAGGCCTTCAGAAATCAGAAAGAATTCCTCTCTCCTTCAGTCAGTCAGCTTCTCCTGGGGAATTCAACTTCATCTTCATTGGAGTTTTCAATTTCTGGCCTGCTCTGTGGAATTTAAACTTGCCAATCCTTATGGTCATATGAGCCAACTCCTATAACAAATCTCATTATATAAAATACTGGTGCTTCTATTTCTCTGGAAAACCCAGACTCATACACTATGGGAATCTAGAATAAAAGGGAATGACATCTTGAAAGTGCTGAAAGAAAGAAAGAAAAAAAAAAAAAGCCAGCAAACTAAAATTCTATACAGTGAAAATATTGTTCAAAATTGGTTAAATAAAGATACTTTTAGATAAACAAAAACTAAGAGGATTTATTGCAGCAGATCTTCATTACCAAAAACGCTAACACAAAGCAACGTTTTTTGATCTGAAGAAAAATTATTCCAGTAGGAAGCACAGATCTGCAGGAAGGAATAAAGAATATTAGAAAGAGCTGTATTTATTTAAAAATATATCAACAAGGAAGCAGACTTGACCCAGTAGATAGGGCATCTGTCTACCACATGGGAGGTCCGCGGTTCAAACCCTGGGCCTCCTTGACCCGTGTGGAGCTGGCCCACGCACAGTGCTGATGCGCACAAGGAATGCCCTGCCACGCAGGGGTGTCCCCTCGCATAGGGGAGCCCCACACACAAGGAGTGTGCCCCATAAAGAGAGCAGCCCAGCATAAAAGAAAGTGCAACCTGCCTAAGAATGGTGCCACCCACACGGAGAGGTGACACAAGAAGATGAAGTAACAAAAAGAGACACAGATTCCCATGCCACTGACAACAACAGAAGCGGACAAAGAAACAGGACGCAGCAAATAGACACAGAGAACAGATAACCGGGGTGGGGGGTTGGGAGAAGGGGAGAGAAATAAATTTTAAAAAATAAAAAATAAATAAATCTTTAAAAAAATATATCAACAGTCTAAAATAAAAGTAATAAAATTTCATTTGCAGGCTCTGCCATGCTAGATGAGGAATTAAAATATGTGACAATAAAGGGCAAGGGAGGGCAAATGGAGTTAAAGTATGTTCTTGCATTATTAATTTAAAGTAGATTGTTATAATTCAAGAATCCATACTATGATACTTAGGATAACTACTGGAAAAACAAAAACAAAATCTATAACTAAACAGCCAATAGAGAAGTAAAAATAGAACAATGAGAAAAATTAATAATCCAAAACTAGGCAAGAAAGGAGAAATGAAGAAATAAGGAAGAGACAGAACAAAGAAAACAAATAACCAAAAGGAGATTTGAACTCCTCTTTATCAAATAACTGGGAAATGGAATAACCATACAGTCAAAAGAGTAAAATTATCTTTTGTAGTTTTTTGGGTTTTTTTTTTTTAAGTCCCAATTATATTCTGTTAACAGAAGGCACACTTCTAACCAATCAACACAAAAAGCTTGCAAGTAAAAGAATGTAAAAAGAGATGCCATTCCCAAATCTAGCACAAAGAAAGCTGGTGTAGCAATATTACTATTTGACACAGGAGATTTTAAGACAAGATGTCTTGCTAGAGGAAAAGCAGGCACTTCAAAATGGTTAATTAATGGATTGAACAGGAAATCTTAACAGCCCTAAATTTGTGTGTACCTAATAACAAATTCAAGATACATAAAGCAAAAGTTGTCATTTAAAAAGCAGGAACAAATGCCTATATCTTTAGCAATTTATTAAGTGCTGAGAATACAATGATGGAACTACAGACATATTCCCTGCCCTTAAGGAGCTTACTTTCTAACACAAGACTGTATTAACAGATGAGCAACACGACTTCCTCCTGCTTTTTAACCAAAATTACTATGCAAATCCTATTATTATTCTCATTTTAAAACAAGTTGAGGGAGTTTGAGACCCAATGTCCTTTAACTAGTAAGTAGCAGAGTCAGGATAAGAGGCAAATTCTAACTGCATGTCTGCACTTTTAGACACTAGTGAGCAGTTACCATTCAAGGATAATTCTTTTTCAATGGGATTTACGTAGAATGGTCAACATTTGATTTATTTAAGTAAGGACATTAAAAAACAACCACCTTCGAGAAGAGGACTTGGCCCAGCGGTTAGGGCATCCGCCTACCACATGAGAGGTCCGCGGTTCAAACCCCGTGTGGAGCTGGCCCACATGCAGTGCTGATGCGCTCAAGGAGTGCTGTGCCACGCAGGGGTGTGTCTGCATAGTGGAGCCCCACATGCAAGGAGTGCACCCCATAAGGAGAGCCACGAGGTGCAAAAGAAAGTTCAGCCTGCCCAGGAATGGTACCGCACACATGGAGAGCTGACACAACAAGACGATGCAACAAAAAGAAACACAGATTCCCACGCCTCTTACAACAACAGAAGCGGACAAAGAAGAACACACAGCAAATAGACACAGAGAACAGAAAACTGGGGCAGGGGGGAAGGGGAGAGAAATAAATAAATCTTTAAAAAAAAAAAACCCAACCACCTTGGGGAGCAGATGTGGCTCAACCAATTGGGTTCCCATCTACCATATGGGAGGCCCTGGATTCTCTTCCCAGGCCGCTTTGTGAAGGCAAGCTGGCCCACGCCCGCGGAGAGCTGATGGCTCATGCCTGCAGAGAGCTGACGGCCCATGCCCGCGGAGAGCTGGCACAACAAGATGACGCAACAGAGGGAGACAAGCAGACACAGAAGAATGCGCAGCAAATGGATACAGAGAGCAGACAGCAAGCAAACTGTGGGGGGCAGGGCGATAAAAAAATAAAATTAAATTAAAAAATACCAACAGCCACCAGTTAGCACCATCACTTTGATAGCAAAAATAATGAAGGATATAATTTCAAACAAAAATACAGCAGTCCTCTCCACTCCCCAAAAAAGGATATTTGAGAACCTTTTACCAATATGAATAAGCAAACAAAAATCTTTGTCCTTAATTTTACCACAGACCAAAAGTTTATCAGGGCTCAACACTGGTCCATTCTCTGACTTTAGGGACCTGGCTAAATGGACTGGCTAAATAAAGGGTAAAATACAGTCAAAATCACTTAATAACACCTCTCCTAATAATAATGAAGTCAAATAATATAAAATACTTCAAAAACACAAAGAAACAGAAATACAGATGAAGGTCTACTAGTTAATGTAGAAAAGATGACATTTCTAGACAATTTCTTCATTATTCCTACTATGTTAGGGGAACAAGCGTGAATAAGACAAGACTGACCTTTTCCCTAACTTCATGGAGCTTATGTTTTATAGTGTACAGTGTGAGCCAATTCCATAAATATATATATATATTACACACTACTAGTACTTTTTCTCTGGAGAACCTTGATTGATACATATGCAAATGTACAAAAATTCAGAAATAAGTTAAGATTTAATATTTTAAAAAATAAATACAAGTAGATATTCTTATACTTTCTTCCCACATCCCATAGGATTATCTCCCACATTCCCCAAGGCACAAGCAACCCCAACATAGAGATTCCTGTCTTAGTAAATTCTTGTCTAATTTTTGTGATTCACTCTCCACTAGAGCAGGTTTCTTCCTCTTATCCCATGCCTCTTCTGTCCTTCCCTCCCTCATTATTGGGCCCACTGATTTGCCCCAACTGCAGCTCAGTCCAGTCTAAGGAATAGGCCCAATATGAGCGAGAAAAAACAAAGCAGCCTTCTCTCTCTCATTGGTGACACCTACTGAACAACCTCTCTGGGATGGGCTTCTACCTTGTACCTAAAGTGTTCCTGCTCTTTGGCTGAGTGGTGCTGGCCACTCTTCCCAGGCTTCTGAAATTTCATTCCATTTCTCATTGATGGCCGATTCTGACAATAGAACACCTGTGTAAGAATTCCTAAACACAATTAAAAGAGGAAGAAAGGAGGGGTTGAGAGAGACCGTGGATGGGGAATTCTTTATGGTGCCCAGTTGCTACCCAGTTAGTTCAGCAGGTTGTATGCAAGGGACATGTAAAGCGGGCTACAGGAGGCTAAAACTGCTTGTGTTGGGATATTATGTGTGCTCAGGTAATCATTGCTTATTTTACCATGGCGGAGGCCGGGAGGGAAACATGTTTGAAATAAGCTAGAAACACTCCCTACTATAGTTAGGGCTGCTCTACAGGTCAGTCAGGAAGGTTTCACAAAAGGGATGTACCCAAATTTTGACTGAGCCATTGAATAGAGTAGTGCTAAATTATCAGCAAGTATACCTTAAATAATATGTGTCATAGTTTAGTGTTTTTAGTATATAAAATTACCAGAAAAAAGGAAGTTTTTGCCAGTGATAAACCAAAAATAATTTGGAGTTCAATGTTTTTGGGGAAATGGTAAAAACTATTCAGGTTAGCCTCTGCCTGGAAGTTTCTCATTCCCACCACGAGATAAAGAGGGACATCATCATTTCCACCACCACAGAACCAGAAAAATTGGAGGCAGTATATATTGGTGGTCAGAACCACTAGGTACAGTTGTACATGCTGTGCACTGTTCAACATGGGGGGCATTATTCACATCAGAGTCATATGCACAACCATATGACTCTGCATGGTTTATAAGTGTGGAATACTGTCCTGCCAACTACCAATTTTATAATCTTCGATGAGTTATTTAACCTCTCTCATGGCCTTAATTTTATCATCTATCAAATAATAATAATAATTTCCCTCATAGGGTAGTTGTGAATATTAAATAGGATCAATGAAAAATGTTCTTAATCCAGTGTAGTAGACAGAGTAATGGCGTTCCAAAGATGCCCATACACTAATCCCCAGAACCTGCAAAAAATGTTATGCTAAATGGCAAAAGGAAGTTAAGGTCGTTGGTAGAATTAAGGTTCTTATCAGCTGACCTTAAAATTGAGATACTATCTTGGATTATGCGGGTGGGCCCACTGTAATCTAAATGGTCCCTTAAAAACAGAAGGAGGGCAGTGAGTAGTCAGAGAGTGGTGCACCACTGGAAAAGAAAGAGGGATTGGTAGTTTAAGAGACTGGCTTGATGCTGCTGACTGACGATTGGGTACGCGACCATGTACCAAGGAATGTGTATGGCCTCTAGAAGCAGGGGACTTGCTCTCAGCAAGGAAAGAGGACCTCAGTCCTACAATCGCATGGAACTGAATGCTACCAACATCGGGACGAACCAGGAAATTGATCCTCCCCCAGAGCCTCCAGAAAGGAGAGCAGCCTGCCGACAACAGGACTTTAGCCCAGGGAGACCCTTCTCAGCTTCAGACCTAAAGAGCTGTAAGATAATAAGTTTATGTTGTTTTATGCCACTGTGTTTGTGGTGATTTGTCAGAGCGACAGAAGAATACTACAGCTAAACCATTATTCAAAGTGACTGCTATTATTACAATTATTTATTCATTCATTCAGTCTTTCAAAACTATTTCCTGAGGGCATACTTGGTGTCAGGCACTATTCTAAGTATGGGGGATGCCACAAGAAACAAAGTGGTAAAGCCCTGAGCTAGATCAAGGATCAGGAAAGTGCAAAAAGTAGCAGTAGGTAGTATACAGAGAATATTATCTAAGAAAGCAAACCTCTTTAGAATTATTACAGATGATGAATGCTTAGCCACTGTGGCCTGAGAAGTTTAGAATTCTCTGCATTAGTTTTTTTAAAAGGCGCTAATAAAAGTGATAGTACTTTATACAAGGCAAGAGAAAAAGCAACACAGGTGCTATGAAAAGGATTATTTCATCCGTTTGATAAATCAAGATAATGTATTCTAGCCAATATAGAGATATTTCATTTACTTTATACTGGGATAAGGTGGAACCAAATTTCATATTGTAGAATGTTTGTAAGTTCAGCTTAACTGTTGACTAAGTGTAATATGCCAAATCTGAATTCGGTGTGTTTTTGTAAAGGACAAATTTTAAAACCCTTCAGAACTATTTTAAATTTCCGTCCTTTAAAGCTAACTTACACAATTTTAAGGTTTCATTGAGTCTAAGCATTTACACAAGTGTTGTAACTTTGATTTTCTCAAACATTCCATGAAGCAATTTATCTCCATTTTATAGACCAGAAACTAGGGTACAATTAAGTGAAGAACGATTCAAACACCAAAAGAACATTTAGCAGTTTACATTAAAATTCAAAAGTTGACAAAGGCAGGAGAGGGCCGTCTTGAAGAACAAGGACATCAGCTTCCCTTCCCTGAAGCAAGACTTCTAAGGTAAAAGGCAAGAAAATGCCGCACAGATGATCACCTTCGTCATTACCAAGTGCTGTGGAGCCGCCTGCCAAAATAAAGAAATGCACCCTGTTCAGTGCTATAAATCTTTCAGTTCAAATCTCTGGTTGCAAAGGAAGCATCACCAATTTGCAACATTCCAGGGCTCTGAGTTGGTTTCTGAAGTCTTCTGTGTCTGCTCTATGAGAGGAATGAATTTATGCCATGGCCCTTTGTTACTTCAATAAATTGCCTCTGGAATTAATAAATGATCTCCAGAAATGGGCTAATGTAATAGTGAGTGCTTAGAAGGAGGACACTGTTGACCTAGAAGTTATAATAAATAATCAAAGACTTGCCTTTATCTTATATTGATGGCATACCTACTATGTACTTGCATGCTGAGGAAACATGAGAGAAATATTTTCACCAGATCTGTACACTTCTCCCCCTGGCAAGAAATCATTTTCTTTGGATGACTTGGCAAAGAGCAATCATCTGTCAGTAACATTGTAATGGATGGTTTCGAACTATGTTTTTAAGGCTAGGCTTCTTGAATAAAAGAGATGAAGAAAATTTTGAGCAAATGAGAGGATTACTCGATGGATCAGACATGATAGATTTATCTTAGGTATATAGAAAAGCATAGAGGATGTAAAATAAGAAAAGAACAAGAAAGCCTTTTGACAAGTCAATTATGAAAAATTGGAGGTAGTGATTGAGGAACTTAACACAATGTTTTGAAAGCCTGTAAGTCTACCTGAATACTCAACAGTTAGAAATGTTTAAATAAACAATGATACATCCATTCTGTACAATGTTATACACCCTTAAACTATGTTTTTGAGGATGATTTAATGGGACCAGAAACTATTCATGATATATTATTTGAAAAGGAAAGCAGATATACATGTCATTTTTGGATAATAGCAGTTTTGTTATACATACAAATACAAACACACATACCACACACATACAATCTGAAGGTTCTTAATGTAACAAATATAAAAATGAAAAATTAGAGCAATCTCACTTGCGGGTGATAGGGAATTTATTGATAATATAACTGAGTAATGCAGAGCTATAATTGGCTACAGGCAAGGCTTGATGAAGAGTTCAAAGGCTGTGCTGGAACCCATTTGCTCACACCGTGTTTCTCCTCTGTGAGGTTGCCCCCATTCTCATGTAGATTCTACTCTAGATCTTCCTGGGGTCTCAGAAACCCTCTTTCAAATTTGGTGGGAAAGATGAGTCTGAACAAAAACCAGTTTTTGGTTTTGGTTTGTTTGACTTGTTTCCTGTTCCCAACCATGAATCAGAACCTATAGTCATGAGAGTATAGGTGACATCCCAAGCCTACCCCAAAACTAGAGCTGAGATGTGATAGTTGGGGCTTTTATGGACCCCAGAAAATCATGTCCTTAGGACTAATCCATTCCTGTGGGTGTGAACCTATTGGAGGTGGGAACTTTAGGTTGCTTCGATTAAGGCCCTTTTGATTAGGTTGCTCCAGTAAAGTGTGACCAAGGGTGGGTCTTAATCCTCTTAGTGGAGTCCTTTATAAATGGGATGAATTCAGACAAAGAATAAGAAAGCCACTGAAGCAGTAAACTGAGCAAGGAGGCCTGGAAGACAGGGAGAGACCAGCAGATGCCACCATTGTGCCTTGCCACATCACAGAGGAGTCCAAGATTGTCAGCAGTCGGTCTGTGGGGAGAGAGCATCACCTGATCATGCCTTGATACGGATACTTTCACTGTCTCAGAACTGTAAACTTGCAAGCAAATAAATCCCCATTGAAAAGCCAACTCATTTCTGGTATATTGTATTTTGGCAGCCTATCAAACTAAAACATGTGGCAAATCCCAGCCAAATCACATGACTGGGACATTCAAGTGACTGTCAGGAAGGGTCAAGGGAGCAATGAGTACTGGGGAGGCAACAAATGGATGTTTCCTATCATACTCTCAAATAGTATAAAGATTGGAATGAAACATACCCAAATTTTAACAGTTGTTGACTCTGAACATGAACTATAGAAGATATTAAGGGACTTCACAGTTTTTAGTTTCTTAAAGAAGACTTCAATAGGCACATAATCTGAAGAAGAAATTACAAAACTCCATGAAGGAAGATATGTACATTCCCAACTGTAATACCACAGTTAGGGTGTATTAAAGTATATCTATAAAGAGATTGTTATATATAGTGATACAGCATTATATATAGTTACATATTATATATATAGTTTATAACTCTACATAGTTTTGTAGTTAAACAGTCACATATAGACAGATTTTAATATTGATATTTGCCCACATATCTAGTTTATTTATTCATTAACGAATGTATTTTTAAAAGTTTGATATTATGTGGTAAATGGTTCTGAAAAGAGTTTGAAGACCATGGGAAAGTTAGCAAAAAGAGAGCAACCTCATCAAGCAATAGTTCTGTAATAATATTTTTGACTGATTAAAGTTAATGGGCCTCATCAATTATAATTAATTTCCTAGTACCAAATGTTTGGATAATCAGAGCTATAGACTTGAAAACCTCATTTCCTAAAAAACAAAAACAAAACACTCAGAAAATGTTATGTAACTGGCCTGTGGCTGGCTTTCTGAGCCATTCCTTCTGAGTTCCACTGTCTCTATGTCACTCTTAACCCATTGTCACCCCATTTCTCTACAAAAGAAAACAGAACGCACATATACAAACACACAAACCTCAGAAAGTTTGTTTTATTGACTTTCTTGTGGGTAAAAGGGATAGGGGAACATATCACATAGCACAATGTTCTAAACTTGCCATTTACTCTTCTTTACACATTCCCTAAATGCCCTTTCCATCAGCAGCTCATTCACCCCAGCAGTCTGCCTTGATTTACCTAACTTTCTTTTCTCCCTCCTCCCTCTCTTTTGCAGCCATGTTGCTTCCAGCCCCTACCATCCTAGAATGCTTCCTCTCACTAGAGCGAAAACTCAAATGCCCACAGGAGGCAGGCAAACAACACGAAGAAAAGAAGATAAGTCCAGGTGTAAAGGGCAGGTGGGGACAGTGGCAAACTGGACAGGCAGTGTTCCTGGAGTTGGAAATATGATTTGATTTTTTTCCTTCTTTACATCTTGCGATTAATTCACATTTGCTAAAAAGTACTGCACAGGTTAAATATAATAGGTTTTTGCCAATTTGATGGAATCCATGGGCCACCAGTTTGTGACTTCTGTTCTAGATTTCTCTGTTCCTTTTTCTAAGTCGACCAAGTTCGTTCTGTCTTGGTATCCTCGATTTGTATAACCAAACATTAAGCACTCCTCAGGGTGAAGGGAAACGATTCATCACTCAGTTTTTATTGTTAGGGCTTTTTCTTTTTTTTTTTTCCTGTCACAGGACCAAGCTTATAGACACCCAAAGTTTCCAGCACAGCACTGCATCTTTCAACCAGGATAACCTAGGTGTCAGGGAAGCTGGTACTTGCTCCTGCTGAGCCACTTTCGAACTATGACCTTCTACCCTATGCCTGTAATACCCAAAGACTACACCACATAAATGCTGAGATGCATTAAACTCTGAAATTACAAGAGCTACGGTGTATATGCTTTCTCATGCCCTTTATTTCCTTTTGGAAGAAAATACTAGTAAGCCAAGCCTGGTTCTATCTTCCATGACTGGGGTGTCTCATAGTGGCCCATGAGCACAAGCTGCTGTGATAGAACCTGAAAGAGTGAGCAAGATGGATGAGCCAATGCCCAAGAACAATGCCTTTTCAACTTTTCCCCCCTCCTTCCCTCTCTCCCTCCTCTCTGCCTTCCTACCTTCCTTCATTTATTTCCTTCTATTTCTTTTTTTCAGGCCATGCATTTCAGTCAGAATCTAGTCAGGAAAATGGAAACCACATTAGGTATTTCATACAGATGGGGTTTAAAACAAGGAACAAGCTACCAAGATGGTGGAAGGCTGAAAGAACAGAAGGGAACACTGAAATGATATCTAAAGATAATAACTGCAGCTACCATGCCTTAGAGAAAGGGGTAGGAGAATAAGAGCGAAGTTGCTAGAACTAGGAGCTTGAAGGAGTGGCTCTGAATAGCTGATGTTTCTACCTTCGAGGAAGGCACATCATTGGCTCTCAGCTGGTACCTCTGCTGCAGGAGCCGTGCTAAAGGAAACAAATACCGGAAGGAAGACCAGTTCCCCTTCCTCCCACCTTCTCCTCTACCTCTAGCAACTCCTATTTGCGAAACTTAAAGGGGAGCCAGCTATCAAAAAGAATCCCAGCACCAAGATCACAGATCAGCACATAGAAGGGGTAGATTTGGAGTTGACAGTAGATAAATAACTGACAAAGACCACAATCTACAGTAAGAAATACGTTTTACATCGACTCAGTACACAACACTTGGATATATGTCTGAGACCAAAGTTTCATGTAATATACTTTCTTTTCTGTTCTATTTTATCTCATTTTATTCTTTTAAAAGCTTCCCAAAATGATGCTATGACCTACTTGTCCTCCAGAAGAACCTCAAATCTAAAAATGGAGCAAGCGATTCCTGGGATTTCATGGGAGCAAAGAGTACATACTTGAGACAAAGAAAGACTCATCAAATTCAAAAATTATAGGATGGTTTGGGTTTTTTTGTTTTTTTGTTTTTTGTTTTTTTTTCTTTTTCTTTTTCTTTTCTGGAATAGTCCTTGCAAAGAAACAAGGACCAGCATTATATGGAGTAAGATTCACATTTGAATTTTGACCTTGCCTTCTCCATCAACACTACAGATGTCACTTTGGCAGGAATGTATGACAGAGGCGTTTACATGCTGGGTGGCACTGAAATACTTAATGGCTTTTATAGAGTCAACATTTATCAGCATGGTGGCACATGGAAATTAAGTTTGTTTTCTTTAGTGAGTAAGTGTTAGGAAAA
This sequence comes from Dasypus novemcinctus, assembly GCF_030445035.2. Lineage (NCBI taxonomy): Eukaryota > Metazoa > Chordata > Mammalia > Cingulata > Dasypodidae > Dasypus > Dasypus novemcinctus. The sequence continues at coordinate 49,523,637 of NC_080673.1, read as the reverse complement.
TTACAGTGTTGTCCACCGGATGGCATAAACGTCTCTGAAAACATATGCTTCTTTTGATTTCTGGGTTAATTCATTTAAAAGAATGGAATTTTATGACTCAAAAGCCACAATAGGATTGCACTATTTATTTTCATTCATAGGTTATTATCAAATATTAAGTCAAACTTATATATTTATTTAAGTTCATTAGCATTTCAGCACTGAATTTGGTCCTTATGATGTCATTTAAGTATCAGTACTTGTAAAAACACAACCCACCCTCCCCCCCCAAAAAATGAGCAGTAGACCATAAGCTTGGGGAGAAATCCACATGCTATGAGAAATGCGAATTAAAATAAACCTCAGAGGTTTTTACTCACAGAATTAATAGATTCATTTATCCAGACTTCTGGTCTGCATGATACAGAATTTTACCCTTTGCATTTTTCACCTTTTACCCTAGTTCTCTGCACATCCGGACTTCATCTGGAGATCTTAGGACCCAACTCTAAGCTGAGATCCCGACTATGACAATAAGGTACAGTTTAACCTCGGTAACTCACTAATCTTCTCTGTCCTAAATTCTCTCCTCGGCTAACTTTTATGAAGATCCAAAAAGATGAGATAAGGGAATTATCTTCAAGGACAATAGCTTATTAAATTCCCCATCCTACAAACGCTAGTGTCTAAGAATATCTCTCAACACATAGCATTTAATAAACACCCTTTAGCTGATAGGGAATTTTTTTTAGATGAGGATATCTACCAAGAAACTAAGATTCTCTAATCTACTTCTATTGAAAAATATAAATAAGCATTAGAGGGAAAAGGGACAAGCTTCAGGCTTCACCAGTGCAGGGTAATATAGTGTTTAAGAGCTTGGGTTTTGGAATCTGACCAACTGGGTTCAAATCCAGACACCATGACTTCCTTTGCAACATTGATAAGTTACTTGTCATTTCTGGGTCTCATTCCTCCCATCTGCAAAATGGAAGAAATACCATCATGTATCTCATGTTGCAAGTTTGAAAGCACTAAGAACCTGTGAAATGCTTAGGAGAGTGGTTAGCACATAGGCCAGTAAGTGTTGGCTAGTATATCATTCGCATTCTTAATCCTGGTCTCTGGGGAAGCCAGTGGAGAGGCAAAAGCAGGACAGAATGGAAGAGACTATGAATAGGTGTGAATCTGGATGATTCTCCAAAGTCATGAAAATGATGCAACACCATGTCTGCAAAGTCCCACAAAACAACATATACTTTATACCTTCCTTTCTCTAATTTTCCAGCTATCTGTTCAGGGCAATTGTCCATGGGAAAATATCTCTGATTTTATAATGAAAAAACACAATGAGAGATCATTGCCTACAAGAATAGTTAAAGTGAAAAAGAGACAACGCCAAGCACCAGTGAGGGTGTGGAGCAAACAAAACTCCAGTGCACGAACAATGGCAATGCAAATTCTAAAAACCGCTTTAGGTCAGCAGTATCCATGAGAGTTGAGCATATGCATCCCTTGTGATCCAGAAATTCCACTCTGAGGTAGATACCTAGTAGAAATGAATACATATGTCCATCAAAAGATGCACAAGAATGTTCAGATGTGATATCAGTAATGACCCAAACAGGAAATAACACAAATTCCATCACAGAAGAATGGGTAAATAAATAGAATGCTATATATCACAGAGAATGAAAACAACTATTGCCACACAACATAGATGGACCTCACAAGCATAATGTTAAGAAAAGCAGCTAGCTATAAAATGTATGAACTCTGTGACTCCATTTATATAAAGTTCAAATACTAAACCACAAACACTGAACTACTACTATTACTACTACTATAAAATTAAATAAAACTGAACTATGGTGTCAGAAGTCAGAAAGTCATTAGCTTTGGAGCTTCCAGAGCACTCTGACACTCTAGTTGTTGATCTGGGATAGATCACATGGACGCATTTATTCTGTGAAATTCACCAATCTGTACACACACACATTCACGTGTATGTGTACGCATCCATACATGTAAATATTTGTACATATATGTGTGGTTATGTATGTGTGTATATTATGCATGCATATACATATATGTGTTAAATTAAACAAATGTTTTAAAATAGAAATAGGAGACTTGAGCATTTTAACTATAGTAATGGAAACAATTAGGAATCTTGAAGGAGCAGCCTTCTCAAGCACAGCTGAAAACTCCCTCTTTTAGGCCAGGAATTAACCCTGTACCATGGCTCCTAACACAAGGCTGGAAATTCCACTGAAATTGTGTTAAAATATAGCTGTCTACTCAGTCATCATCTGTGTCAGGCCAGAAACTGTGTCTTATTTATCTCCAGTGCTCATCATAGAGCCTGGCATGTGGTAGTTTTCTACTAAGTGCTTCTTGAATGAATGAAAAATAAAAAATAATGGGGAAATGCAATGTATTTCATAATACAATATGAAATCTTGAAATTATGAAAAATATTTTTTTCTGATTTTTTCTTTGATGCCATGTTTGAGGAAACATTAGTTTGTCAGGTGGGCTATCTAGTAGTTTAATGTCAACTGTTTTCTGAGTTCTCCTCTACAATTTCCCCCAACCTATTCATCACCTTTCCCTGGCTCTGGAATATGATGAAATTAAACTCTTCTGCCAGGGGAAGTAGAAGACATCATGAGCTGTACTTTCCTTATTAAGCTTTCCTAATAGCTTCTGTGATTGAAAGATGAAAAAATAGTTTTATATACTTTTATCGACTCTATAATTTAGCAGAGAAATGTTATAACCTCGTTGATTATGTGGCCTGATATGTTTGCAGAAACCCAGTAAGGATGGAGAAAACTTTCCAGCTTTGTTATACATGAAACAACTTTCTGCAATTCACGGTTTATTGCTTTACTAGGCTATCAAGAATTATCTGAGACACAGAATGCTACTGATCTCAGCATCATCATTTGTGCTTCCTGCCTGGGGGGGCAAGTTCTTACTTTTCTCATGAGCCAAGCTTTTTAATCCCCTTGGTCTCTCTCTGTTTCTAAGAGCATACTTACAGACAACAGCAAAGGATGGCATCCTGGCTTTTATCACATTCTAGCCATAGCTTGTTGCATTTGAGATTTACAATACAAAGCGGAATTAGAAAATGTCAATTTCCCTAGTCTCAGAAATTAGTTGCATATTTGCTGTCCTGACAGCAGCCAAAAAGAACAAATTAATAAAACATAATGTACAGTACTAAAAAAAGGGGAGAGGGGATTTACATCATCCATTCATCAGTGACCTAACCAGAAAAACATTAGTGAATGATTAAAGAAAGATGATCCTAAGGGAAATGTACAGCGCTTCAGACAGACTTTTGTCAAAGCCCCCACATCTAATGTCATTTCAGGCTGGCCTCAAAATTCAATTTGTGTGGAACCTCTAAGTCATCTATTCCACCACGACATAGAGCATAATTGCATTTGAACAGCCTCCAGAACAGCACTGAGAAAATGTCCTGTTCCCGGCGCTCGGTGCCCACGAGCAGGGCGGCCCCGCTGACCACACAAGCGGCGGGGCGCAGTAAGGCAGCCTGATGATCCCACCTGCTGACCATTGCCCTCCGCAGGAAGCACATGTTTCTGCTTAATTCCTGCCAGCTTTGGCTGTCAGGTAAGGCATCTGCAGCAGGCAGCTCCCGAGGGCTGCCACCTGGTGCTGTCAGTCGGCCTCAGACCAACGAGGAAAAGGGGAGGCATTCATCTATGTGCTTATTTTTCTGTGTTTAGGGTATTTCTTGGGACTTGGAGTTTTCATTTGGCAAGCTAACTGGTTTCTTTAGTTAGGAGGGAAAAAAGGAATGTTGCTTGCTTTCCTTTAACTCAGAGTTCCCTTCTTTGGAAAAGCTGTTTAGTAATACCTGGTTCACCCTCATTTAAGTCTGTGCAGCTTCTTCACAGAACTGCAGACTTACTAGAAAATAGACTTAAAAAGTAAAACCTAATCCTCATAAATCTGAGAGAACGCCGTTAAATTCCATTATTTTTTAAATGTGCAGTGATAAAAAATTACAAAGGCAAATACAAACTTAGCATTTTGATCCCATTAAAAAGGTAAGGCAAAATAAGACAAAACTAAACTTTCAGGAGAAAAAATTGAGCATTCCTGAGAAAAGACCATTTTTGGCTACTGTCTCAACAGTTTATCGCATGCAAAAGAATAAAAGAATCTCAGAGAATGTCAACAGTTAGATGATATTTCAACCTCAGAAAAGCTGCCTGTTTTGATCCAAAATCAACTAATAATTAATTTTAACTCACAACTTGCCTTTTGCATCTTCATATGCAATACAACTCTCCATAAAACCAATTAGCTATAATGAAATTGATCAGAGACAAAGCATGATTTGCTCTTACCAGATTGCAATTGTCAACAAGAATTAGCACCTGGTTAGGAAAAAAGATGTTACCCTAATGACACAGAAACTTTGTTTAGTGGCTTTTTGCTTGGTTTATCCTGGTGAGGAGTGATAAAAGTGATAATGGTGATAAAATGTATAAAGATGCTGAGTTAAGGACATTACTGATAGCGATAGGAAAAGATAGATATAATCAATTGCTGGTTTGCTCAATAAAATTTAGGTTTTATATACAGGTATCCATAATCTTTTTTTTTTTAAAGAAGCACACATCCAAACACTTATTTGCACTACTACCAGAAAAAATAACTTTGTTATTGAAAAGTCGAAGCTCTTAAGCTACTAAACATATCTTTCCCATTGAAGTGATTCTTTTCATAATATGATTTTTTAATGATAGAATTTTTGAGGAACACAACCATTACATTATGGTAGAACAGGCTGTTCTGAACTTGAGAAAACCTATATTATGGAAGTTGATGTTCAAAAAATCAAGAGGAAATGCCATTAGTTTATTTCTATTTTAATAACATTTTTAACACTGAAAAGACGCACAGGGAATACAGAATCAGTTATACACCAGCATGTTGATGTATGTCTTCTAGTAAACATAAGCAATCCACTGCCTTTATTTATCTGACCATATTTTCATTCTACCTGTGTGTTTTTAGGAAGTTCAATAAAATATTTGCTCAGAAAGTGTTCCGGACATGTGAAGGTACAAGGTGCCAAATTATACAAAGAACTGGAGGCAAGAGAGGAACGGGAAGTTGAATGGGTGAAAAGTGGTTCGGTGGAGACACACAAAAGGAATTTAAAAAAAAAAACTCAGAATGACCTCTAATTAAAGAATCAGAAGAATCAGACCACAATGTTAAAAGTAGAAACTTTTCATAACATCTTCTTCCCACAAATTAATTTCTTAGATCTCTGGTAGGTTGCCTGTGCTTGCTCACACTCGGTGGGAACCTGACGATTATTGCAGGGAATTTTATCCTGTGAAGAGGCTTCCTAAGTGACCTTCTGTGTGTTCTTTAATTTGCCATCTGTATACTTACCATCAAGCCCCTTGCAACCACTACATCTTTCTGGGTGAGTTTTTTCAGTGGTGACTGAAATGATCAATCTAGTTTCTCTCTCACAGGCTGGTGGGGAGAAAGAGTGGCCACCACGAGAGGGGAGGCAGGGACGGGACTCTAAGTCAACAACTCAGGGTATGCCCAAAGGATACTCAAGGAAATCCTTCAGTGGAATTCTGCAGCTGTCCATGATTTTTAATCTGAAAAGATTTTCCTTGAGCAATGAGAGCGTTTTCCAAGTTTACAGATAAGAAGCTCAACTTGCCCCTCAGGGTCCCCCTCTCAGTTTTTGCTGCATGTCTGAGAACCCCGTTTGATCACACAGAGCTCTTGCTTTGTATGTACTGCATTTTAAAAGAAGGATATGACTACAAAGAGTTCCTAAGTGTCTAGGCATATTATGTATTCATGTTCACAGAAACAATAGACCACATTACTTGTCTCTCATTCATCTGACTCCAGAGTGAAAACACCCATCCCCCTGTGTGCACTGTGAGAAATTCGTAGGCTTTGTTTCATGAATTTTTCATGGAAAGCAACAGTGTTTTCTCCAAAAAAACCAAAAACCAGAAAATCTTTTGAAATGTCGCAAACTTGCTTTGAGGTATTTAATAGGATCAGTTTTCTGTAATTTAGCTTCCCATTCTTCTGTTCCTCTCTCCTCCAAACCCCAAATCCTTCAGCCACTGGTCTGTTCAGGGGCTCTAGTTCAACAATCCTGCAACTGGAGGGTGGAGTGGGGAAGTGGGGCCTCATACCTTTGTGAGTTTTTTCTGGACTTCCATCTCTCTAGTGGCCTACTTGGGTGTCCAACCAGCTCTCTGTGGAAAATAGTGTGTCCCATTTAGCAAAAACCCCACCTAGCTCCTGAGCTATACTTAAACAAGGGTGAGAGAAAGAGTTGGAATGACTGAGGTCTGTGTTATGCCATGTGAGAAGAACCATTTTCTCTCTATGGTGGTGGGCCACAAAGTAATTTTTGCCTCTACTTTGGCAACCCATGATGTAGAGGAAGTGAAATCATGTTATTTTGCAGTGTGACAAAATGTAATAGTTGTTCAAGGGACTATTTTCAGGGAAAAGTTTTGACAAAGTTGGAAGGTTTGCTTTTTAACCTTCAACAATATTCAAAAGAAAATTTTCTATTTCCCAGGACTTCCCATAATGTTGGATATTTTTTATGTGGAAGGCGAGGAAAAGGAAATACATTCTACGTTAAGTAGCTCAGAATATCCATATCCTCAAAACTATATAAAATGATCACACTCTCTCCTATTTCTTTTCCAAAGTAGCCCCTGTATTGTTTTTTAAAATATCTATAGAAAAATACATATTAATTTTTTAGCCCAGCTTTTTAAGAATCTTAGCTATTTAGAGTGTTCCCCTAAGCACTAAAACATGTTGAAGGAGGAGGTGTGAATCTGTCAACATTTGCATCTAGAATACTGTGAGCTGAGTATAATTTATTCTTCAATAGTTAGTATGGAAAGCATACAGGCAATTTCTTCTAGGTATGGAGTCACTAAAATTTAACACTCACAACCCTTCAAATAAGTACTGTGATATAACAAAGCGACTTCTGTTGTCTGGTTCTCTTATAAGAACACTTCAAAATCACCTCTACCCCCATTCTAACATTATAGACCATTTTTTCCTTTGTGTGCCATGGTACTCAATATCTATGATTTTTTTCATTCTATTATATTTCTTCTAACAATTTATTGTACAGATTTGTTTTCACGTTTGTCTTCAGTTTAAAAATATAGAGCCCTTGGGTTCTACAAGGGTATCTCAGTTATCCAAGGACCTGCCTAGAACTTAGAGATGACTAATAAATTTTTGTTGAATGAAAGAATGAATGAAGAACAGAAAGTTGAAACTGACATGAAGATATATATTTTACAGACTTCAAAAGAATATATGAAGGTACCTTTTATATACAGAATTTAGAAAAAAGTAATCTCTTACCTTATAGGTTCACTCTCTAAATAAACTCCTTTTTTGGTCAGCAAGTGATGCCCTTGCATTTTAATGAGATGGGGACACGGGATGATGGTTTGGGAGGAACATGACTGAATCCTCAGAGTAAGAAAGTAATGCCACTCTTCAGTTTAGACCTAGCTCTGGGATGAAGTTTCCCCCATTTTATATCACTTTTTTTTGCTAAAAGACAACAATATTTTTTAAAGGCACTAAAAACTTAAGTGCACCAAAATTGCCTCATTTGAATGCTACAGGTTGAAAAGCTAAAACTTACCATATCTTATTTTCACTCACTTAGAGGTATGAGCACAGAGATGAAATGAACAATTAGAAGGACTCACAGTGAAGGCTGATGGTATAAAAGATTTCTCTAGCATCAAGTTTAAAGAAAAATATCAGAGCAACAAAACTAAAAGGAAAATAAAAATTAGTATGAAAAAGGTGTATATTGTATACCACTGGACACTTTTTATTTCTGTAGGAGAGCATTTATGTCCATAAATAAGAATTTTTTAACTTAAGCATCTCAAGCTAGGGGAGGTTTATGAATTGCAGAAAACAGTCTGCTATCCCAAAGAGAGATTTTTATAAATAGAAGATTTTGTAAATAAGGCTATTTATCTACAGCCTAGTAAAGAGTTGAACACTGTCTAGAGAATGTGATCTAAATGGGCAAACAATTCAGATAATGTAAATTGCAGTTTGAGGCCTAAAAAATACAGAAATCATGTTTAGTCTAAAAAATATGGAGACCTAAAATGGTATGCAAATTCTGAGAAAAGTTTTTCTGGCACTGGACAATATGGCAGCACTAAAATATAAACTAAAATCAAAGAAATTTTACAGTTCAAATGGTATGTCAAAGAAACAACTCCTAATGGAACTTGTTCCAAGGTCCAATACACTACCTACAAAGATGTGCAAAGTGAAACAAGGGCCGAGAATCGATTGCCAGAGTATAGGACATATATAGGAATAATTTTCATAAACAGAGCTAAGCTGACAAAAACAAAAGTAAATTCAGAGCCTACTTCTGCTTCACCTCTTGAAACAGAGCAACCCTATTTACCTTAAAGAGGAGCTGTCCCTTCTACCAATGACATCTCTCCATGAACCCCAGTCCTTTACCAGAAAATAGGGCACTTTGCCTTCTCTGGGACAAGTGGTCATTTTTAAACTTGGCATAATTCTATCACCCAACCTTATTTTTTCTATCTGTTCTGAGGCTGTATATCCCAGATAATAAAGAAGCAATAATTTAAAGACAGACTGCATCAAGGTGGACAGAAGTGGGGGGAAGCCAATGACAGTGCCTGCTGGGGGTATAGTCTCATGCCCATTGTTGGTTTAGTGGGTGAAAGAACAGGCTGGGGGTGCAGAACTGGTCTTGTGGCTGCACAGCAGAGCTCAAGCCTAGAGGAGTTCACTTGCTCTGCTGGCCCTGAGTGTTGCACAGAATCCCTCAGAGCCCATGTTGATTGAGACAAAATTAATGAAAGGAGATAACCACAGAGCCATATGCTAATAAAATATTAATATTTTTGCAGCTCTCATCATCTCTATAAATTGTCATACCTTCCATCCAGTGTTCAAGCCCAAAACTAGGAAGCAATTATCAATATTCCCCTCTCCTGCATACCCCATCTTTAATCCAACAGCAAGTGTCATCAACTCTACTTTCAAAATGTCTCTTTTTCATTTGATTCTCTCCTTTACACTGTCACCTCTACCGCAAGTGACCATCATTCTCCCCCTGGCTACTTTGATAGCTTCCTAATTAATCTCCCTAGTTTCTATCTGAAGCCCTTTTAATCTACTCATTACCAACAACCATAGGGCAGGGCACAGTCATCAAAATTCTCCAATAGCTTCCCATGCTCTTAGAACAGCACGCTGACTTCTTCCTGTGTCCTGAGGAGGAGGTCCGGCACGTTCTGTCCTCTGCCTTCTGCTTACACCTAATCCTGATTTAACATGCCCAGCTCAGCCCATGACATTTTTGAGTCTCCAAAACTATATTTCATGGAATATTGGAATAATATAATTAAGACGTTTCAACTCATACATATACCTCCCTGCCTTTCACACACTACACTCTAGTCATACTGCAGCACTGTCCTGAATATGCATTGGGTGAAATTAGAGATCAAATTATAGGATAATTAAAATACATTAAAATAAGAGCAAGGTTATGAGCTGTAACCAAAACTCTATACAGAGTCAGATCACAGTTGTAGATGCTTTAAATAATCAATAAAGCTTAAAAATAAATAAAAACACTACACACAAAGTAAAAGAAGAAAAAAATATAATGCTCTTTGTAAGAGTCATTTCTTAGATTTGTAAATTATACTGTTTCTCATTTCTGACTTTAAAAAGAGAGAAATAACTATAAAAATTGGTCAAGGGAAAAAGTAAAACAAACAAACTTTTAAGATAAGGAAAGGGATATAGGAATAGAGACGAAGTTTTTAAATGTTTTAATTTTTTAAATTGTAAAAAGCACCATGTTAATAAAAATTTAGATCTCAATATTGATTGCTGGTTCTACAGCATCTGGAACAGTACCTGGGACATGGAGAAGTTCAGTAAACATTTGGTGAATAAATGTACTTTAACTGAAAATGTTACTTGTCTCATGAAATAGAAAGCCTGAATAAAGAAACAACTCTGGGTGGAGTGGAATTCTTTGCATTATTGAAGAATTATCTCAACTACACTTCCAGCACCTCTCATTCAGGAGATATTTATTGAGCACTTACAGTATGTCAGGCACAATTTTTGGCACATGGAATGACCATCTGCCCCAAAAAACCTGTCCTCACAAAGTTTCATTCCTCTGCTCTTTGTAGAAAAATGTGCATATGTATATGCATGTGTGTCACGGACACCTACATATATGTGTATATATATGTACATATATATATATGTGTGTATATATACCAGGTGGTGAAATGTACTATGAAAAAAAAATAAAGCAAAGTGAGGAAAATGAGGAGGATATATAGAGGGTTATTTCACAGGGTGAAGGATTTACAATGCACTATTTAGCAATACAACTGCATGCCAGCCAATGAAGGATTCTGGTGATATCTGAGTAGCAGAAGCCTGAAGGAAATGAGGGGTAAACCATGCAGATTGGAGGCTGGAGGTTGCTGGTTCCAGACAGAAGAAACAGAAACTGAAAAGGACCTGAGGCAAAAGTACATGTGAGGAGCTAAGAGTGGTGTGGCTCAGGCCACATGGAACCTCAGAGCATTTGTAAGCTGGGTAAGAAAGGGAGCCCCTGAAGCGGCTTGCACAGAGAAGCAGCAGGGTCTTACCTATGTTTTAAAAGAGACACCATGATGGCAGCATGGTGGATAGATTCTGGGGTGCACAGTGAAAGCTGGAGGAGCAACTAGGTCATTGCTATGATCTGGGTAGAATAGTGAAGCTGCGGGACTCTAGATATATCAATGGCCAGATTCTGAAATTATGTTGAAGATGGAGGCGACAGCCTATGCTGATAGATTGGGAGGAATTTACAGTTGAAGATATCACAACATCTTATAAAGCTGCAAAAGGAACAGCAGAACCTTGGTGCAAGAACCAGTAAGCAGAACTAGATAAAGAGAGGACACTTTAACATCTGTTAAGCTAGAATATATTTTTTAAATTGAGTATACGGTAACCTTGGTTCTACAAATCTGTGGAGAAAAAATTATCCAATAAATGATGCTAAGACAATTGGTTATGTTGTTTTTAAGTTATATTCTTAGCTGTTACATATACCAAAGAAATCATAGGTGGAGTGATAAGTTTAATGTGATAAAAAAAAATTTTATCAGCCATCAATACCTCAAAAAGTTTTTCATGAAATTTTATCTGAACTCCTTGCCCATAGGACTTCTCAGTTCAACAACAACGAAAGAAGTCTAAAGGAGGGAAATCCAATCACCAAGTGAACTAAATAAAAATATAGAACTTCTCTATGTCAAAAATATACAAACAAAATCAAAACCAAGCAAACTAAGAAACTTTGCCATAAATATGACCGTTAATGTTCTTATCACATAAAATTTATTTTTAAAAATCAAGCAAACAAAAAAAGCATCACTACCATTAGAAGAAACTGGTTTAAAGACCAGAAAGAGAAAGTTGAGTTCACTGGAGCCATATTACAGTCTTTCCTCCTAGAGGACACTTGTGCTGGTCATGACTAATATTTCATAAAATCTCCACCATTAAAAAGAACATTCAATTTTTCCAGATAGATGGAAGATTTGAAATGTAAAACTAAAAAGTTAAACAATATCTCACAGAACATTCAAGTAGTCAGGTGAGCTATAACTTAGACATATATGAAGAATTGCATTTAGAAAGAGATATCCACATACTACACATAAGATCTTGAAGGACTCTGGGTCATCATTTAGAATTAAAAAAGAGTTCTAGGAATCATGTATACTACTCCCTGTATATATCTCCATATATATTCCTGTAGCAAAAAGGAGCAATAAAATACTAGATATCAATGGGTGAATTGGGAAGCAAAACTCAAAATGTGAGTCAAAACAGAAGTAGACAGTCCTTGGAATATTATAAGTAACACTGATGGTCAGTGGCCCGCTAGACAAAAAGGAAAATACAGCGACCTTGGGGACTGAGAAGCTTATGAGAGCAAACTCCAGAAAGAAGGATTCTTCCTCACAGGTGCAAAATTAAAATAATAATCACAAACGTAATGAGATTTTACTGTGAGCCAGGCAGCATTTTGCTTCTCGGCTGCTAAAACAAATACTATAAGGGTAAGCTTAAACAATGGGCATTTATTGGCTTATGGTTTTGAGGCTAGAAATCCAAAATCAAGGTGTCAGCAGGCCATGGTTTCTTCCTGAAGGCTGTGGCATGCTGGGACTGGCCAGCAGCGATCCTTGGTCCTTGGCTTTTCTGTTACATGGCAATGCACGTAGGGGTGTCTACTCCTTTTTCTTCCTAGTACAGAGTTACAAGTTCCCTTGACTTCCAGCTTCTGACTGTTCTCCGTGCTTGTCTTTCTGTGTCAATTTCCTTTGCTTATAAGGACTTCTGCCATATCAGATTAAGAGCCATCCTCCCCCAATTTGGGCACACCTTAACTAACAGCATCTTCAAAGGTCCTATTTACCAATGGGTTCAAATCGCAAGACCAGGGGTTAGAACCTGAACTTGCCTTTTGTAGGGAATAGGCAGTATGTTAAATTTCTTAAAGATGTTATTCCATTCAATCCTCCCAACCAGCCTAGGAAGGATATATTCTCTCCCTATGCTACAAACTAGGTAAAGGGCCTCAGGAAATCTGAGATCACACAGACTGGTAAGAGCAGAGCTCTAAGGTAGGCCTGTCTGACTCCAAACTTCATTCTCTTGGTTTATAATATCTTAGGTTGTGGAAAATAACAACATGGATTTTTATACCACACCTTAGACCTAATAGAAACTCCTTGAAATTTCAAAGAGGAAAACCAAAGGCAGGTAGTATGTTACATGGCGGCACTGTTGAAATTCCTTTCTTAGGGGGATAGAACAGGGTGAAACACAACACATTCAAAAAGGGAGCCATTCATTTATTTATTCATCTCTTAAAAATATTTATGGTTGCTGTACTATACTATGTGACACTGGAAGGTAAATTCAGGATAGATTTCTAAGGGCAGACAGGTCTGCTTGAAGTTGGCTTTTTTAGATTGAGTTGATAAACAACAAGCACACTTTAAAAAGAAGCCTTTTTTTTTGTACTGGCATAGTGAATATGATCAACCACAAATCCAACCTATGTCCTTCTGTTTAAATTTAAACCATGAATATTTTGAGAAGTGGAACATTTGGACTATGGGTATGGTTTTCCGAAGACTTGAGAAAATAGCACTAGGTCATGATTTTGGAAAGATGCATCCCTCTTTTTAAATGTGTAATCTGCTGAGATTTTTTTTGTGCATTCACTCTGATATTTGCAGTGACTCACAAAATATTTTTATAACTGGTTCATTTTCTACTATCATTTGTGATACGATGGAGGTGCTTTATGACCTTTATCTTCAAATTTCCCCATCCTCTCTCATTTCAGCTTTGGTGTTAGTAATTGCACTAGGCATTTTGTTATGTGTCCCCTAGAGAGCCTGGGGAGTGAGTATGGGTTTTCCTTAAGAACATATGAAAGAAAAGGATTATATGGGGTATAAGTGCTTTTAAAAAACATCATGTTCTATATGAGCCAATAAAAATTCAGGGTATTTTCCATAATTAAATATTCTCTGGTAAATTATAGAGATGTTAAATTTGAGATTAAATTTGATGCTAGCTGACAAAATTTTCCAACTTGGAAATTTTATGCTTGTATAACCAGCTTACTTGGAAAACAATGGTTTTATGTTTACCAGCCACCAAAAGCCTGAGTGTAGAACAACAGATGCCGTGAGGGTCGGCTCGGGCTCCAGTCCTTATGCAAGTGAAGCTAAAACCCAGGAAGGAGAAAACAGATTGCATTGCACCTGAGCATGACCTGGGGCGAGTTCACTGAGTGGGGTTTATGGCAGCAATAGAAAAGGCTACTTGACTGTTTCCCAAGTGTCAGGGTAAGTGATGTGTATACAGCTGTGGCTCCCTGAGAGGTGAAGAGCAGGACAGAATAGCATCCTAGAAGGAAAGCATAAGTGAGGGAAGGATATTCATAACCTCCCAGTATTAAGCAGTTGGGACTTCCTACCGCCTTCAGGAACCTGGATCCATCAAAATCACTTCTTTACATAAGTAAACAGAATGTTCTAACAGATTCTTCACAAAGAACGAAAAATGATAAACTTTGCCTTGTACTGGCTCCCGAAACATTGCAAGGAGTTTATTTAGACTAAGAGACACTTAGCAGAGCTTACCATGGGATAAGCATGACTTACCATACACACTTCATCAGGGGATCATTGGCTGGAATGCAGTTGTATTGCTAAGTAGTGTATTGTAAATGGGATGCATCAACCCTAGAGAGAATTTAGAAATCCTACATTTTTTTTATAGCCAAACATTATTATATATGCCTGAACACTTCAACGTTCCTCTGATAAAGTGACTTAGCATTCATAGCAACATCTCCATTATAAAGTCGACTACATTGCAAATTCACCTTAATTACGTAGTTACTGAAGTGACCATTACTGTTTGGCTGTCTACTCTGTACAGAAGTAGACGTTTTGTACACCTTATTATGAACTTACTCTAAATTCCTATAATCTCATCCCAACAAGGTTTCAGGGAAAAATAAGGCCAGAGATGAGAGACAGAGAGAGAATGCCATTCTCAAATGCCTAATTTGAAAATTGCATTGCATATGCATATTATCTTCACAAGGCCCAGGCTACTCTACGTAAATTTAAATAATTTTAGAAGCCATATTACAGATATACTCAAATTCAGTATCAAGAAATAAACCCATGAACAATAGGAGATTTTTCAAATTATCATGTCTGATTAGAAGCGAAAGCAGCAACTTTGAAAGTGTCTGGGTTAAAGGGGTTCACCATAAAGAAGTTTGGACCAGTTGGAAAGAGACCTGGGTTCTAGTCTCCACTTAACCACAAATTTGGGGTGTGATCCAAGGCCTCAGTTTCCTGTTTGCAGACAATCATAGGAGGGGGACAAATACTGTTGTGTTTTAAATAGCACTACTTATGATATAAGGACAGAAACTAGCTTTAGCAATAAGGGGATTTTTTTAACCTAAGGAGTGTGAGAGTCCAGAGGTAGGCAGACTTTAGGATAGGACTGAGGCTCCGGCTCGGTGATATCACCTGGGACCATGTTCCATACATCTCTGCACCTTTGGTGTCAGTCTCACCCTCAGCCAGTACCCTGCCATGGTCACTAGATGGCTGCCAGCATCTCCTGAAGGTATATATCCAGAGACAGTGTGTCTGCGTCACACTATAAACAAAACACTTGAATTGCTATTTGATTAGTCCAATAGAACTGCTTTGCCTAAAGCCCCTCAGCTATGTGGGAGATGCATGGCTGCCCCCTAAAAATCTGGCATCTGTTAGAGGACAGTAGGGAAAAAATAGATGCTAAGTTGACACCCAACAACTCTACAGTACAGGTTTTCTACAATTCTAAGTTCCTTTAGTCTTACTAAAGTTACACATTTATTCAACAAGCATGGCCCCAACACATCCTCTAGGAGATTATAGTCTAGTAAAGAGACAAGCAAGATAAACAATTATTCCAATAACCAAAGGAGGAATTGTATAAAAACAAATAAATCAGAAACAAGTGGGATAGGGAGAGAGATGGTGTAGGAAGTGGGAAAGAGGTATTAATATAAAGCAGCTCTCTAAGGAACAGGCCAGAATGAATGAATGGGGAAGAGGGCAGAAGATGATTTATGGAAGGTATTTGGGGTCAGATTGTGAAGACTTCTGTGTACAAGTCTGGGGAGTTCAGACTTGATCTGTGGAAATCCGGTGCAAATATATTTGTACTTGTTTGGGGGAGCAGAACTGATAGTTGAAGTTTTCAAAAACTGGAATGTATAATTTAGGTACATTAATATGAGTGGCCAAATAACAAAGGCCCTGAGCCGCTATTTCACTGTAGAACTTCAGACCTTCTACCCTCCACATATTTACACCCTTCAGAGGCTCCCCAGTTTTTTCCTGAGAACCCCGAATTGAAAACCAATCTTTTAATATCAGCTGCAGTCACCAAGTAGCATCAACCATGTTTCTCTTCCCCTGCTCTGGATTCTGCTTGCCCATGTCCACTTCCAAGAAACTACTAAGAGAAACCTTTTAGCATGATGCTGGGCCACCTGTTGAGTGAGGGAGCTCCTGCTATGCAGAGTTCTTCTGTGGTGCCAGGTCCGAGGCAGAGGTACTTGAACAGCTCTCACCCTAAATCTGTGCCACACCTTGTCAGCTAGACTCCAAAGCAACTCTGTTTGTGCTCAACAATTCACAAAGTGAGACTATCTTTGAAAGAATTCCTTTGGTTCCTGCCCCATTAACCATGGATTTTGAAAGTTATTTCAAGAGACAGTGGAATCCAGAGATATCCTGTCTCCCTCACCCTCCCCTAACCCATTATACTTCTGCTTTCAGCAACAAAGCCCTCATCCATATCCAGATGCAAGTAGAGCTGCAGAGAGAGGGAAGTAGGCACTTTGCACAATTACCAGATGTGCTCTAGCCCCTGATCCTTCTACAGATTAACCATTTACATTCAGGGAAGTACCTGATGTATCAAAGAACTTAAGGAATGCTCATTAGATAGATGCACAAATAAACACTCTAGAGAATGGAGTGGAGATGGGAGGGGATAGTAAGTCAGAAAATAATAGGCTGTTGGAACTAAGGGTCCTAAATTAAGACACCAGCAGGTGAAATAATTTTGAGAAACATTTCTGGGATGGAATCACCAGATATTTACAAATGGAGCCTCCTCATGTGCGAGAGTGGGAAAGAATTGGATGCCAAGTACACCACTTAGAAACTAACTGGACAACATGTCCAGAATGGATTTTTAACAATTCTGACTTTCTGCAATTCTAAACTCCTTGGTCCTCATTAAACAGGTGAAAAACCTAAAGTTTATTATCATACCCAGGACAGGTGGGGCCTTGGAGACTCTGTAGACTCTAGAAAGCATTCAGAAAAGTAAAAGTCCAAGTACCTGAAGAAGAGCCAAAAAGAAGGATCAAGAAGTTTTCCTAACTGAGAGTACTGGAGATAGGAAATTTAAGACGAGATTCAAGATCCAAGGATTCAGAATACAGGAGATTATAGTATATGAGAAGAAACTCCTAGAGAAATAGCTGAGGTGGAATGCTCGGATGGATCACCCAAGCTTAAATAATAATGATCATAAAAATAGTTAAATGGGGAAGCAGATTTGGCTTAACGGATAGAGCATCTGCCTACCACATGGGAGGTCCAGGGTTCAAACCCAAGGCCTCCTGACCCATGTAATGAGCTGACCCATGCATTGTTGATGCATGCAAGGAGTGCCGTGCCACACAGGGGTGTCCCCTGCATAGGCGAGCCCCATGCACAAGGATTGCACCCCGTGAGGAGAGCCGCCCAGCTCCAAAAGAGTGCAACTTGCCCAGGAGTTGAACTGCACACATGGAGAGCTGACTCAGCAAGATGACACAAAAAAAAGAGACACACAGTCCTGGTGCCACTGACGAGAATATAAGCAGACACAGAAGAACACACAGCAAATGGACACAGAGAGCAGATAACTGTGGGGGGGGGGGGGAAGGGGAGAAAAATTTTAAAAATAAAAAATAAAATGGTTCTTCCCTTTCATTGCATCCTAATATATATGCCAGGTAGTATACCACTTGATTTATACATGACACTGTATTTATTTCTCACAAAGAGTATGTAAGGTAGGTATTGTTCTCTATATTAGATATGAGGATTGAGACTCAGAAAGATGAAGAACCTTGTCCAAAATGATTTGAAAGAGGACGTTTTGACATTTATCTTCATTTTTTTTTTTAAGATTTTTAAAAAATTTTTTATTTATTTCTCTCCCCTTCCCCTCCCAACCCCCCCCCCCCCCACCTCGGTTGTCTGTTCTCTGTGTCTATTTGCTGTGTCTTCTTCTTTGTCCGCTTCTGTTGTCAGCGGCAATGGAATCTGTGTTTCTTTTTGTTGCATCATCTTGTTGTGTCAGCTCTCCATGTGTGCAGCGACATTCCTGGGCAGCCTGCACTTTCTTTCGTGCTGGGCGGCTCTCCTTCCGGGGCGCACTCCTTGCGCATGGGGCTTCCCTATGTGGGGGACACCCCTGCGTGGCATGGCACTCCTTGCACGCATCAGCACTGTGCATGGGCCAGCTCCACATGGGTCAAGAATACCCAGGGTTTGAACCACAGACCTCCCATGAGGTAGAAGGACGCCCTAACCACTGGGCCAAGTCCACTTCCCATATCTTCATTTTTAAGATTCTTAGAAACCTTAAATTGCTATCAGTTAGAAAACAAATTAAAAGCAAATGCCACAATTACTATATTATCTCTTGTCTGTCAGTCAACTCAAAGTAATTTACTAGGTTGTAATCCTAGTAAACTGATCTTCATAAAATTGAAAATAACTCTTTGAAAAACACTTTTCTCCTTTTTTATATGCTTTTCCTTCATAAATGTTTAAAACAAAAATGAGTATTTTTGTTTTATCATATATAGTTCCATCACATTTGTCCCTAATTCAGAAAAATATGACTTGCCTTGCTGTTGACATTGAGTTTTCAAACTCACCAGCAAAGAATTAGATACATGAATCTGATTATGAATTATTTCTGTTCCCACAACAAGGTCTTATCAGTTGTTTTCAAATCACCTACACTTTTCAAATATACCTTGAATATAAACAGCTATTTGATACAGAAATCCAAAATTACATGTCAAGAAATGCAATAGTAGCAGTAAATAATGCAAAGAAATAGAAGAATTTCTCACTTCAGACTTCAGATTCATTTCAGATGTCAGATCTATTAGGCTGGTACGAAAGTAACTGCAGTTTGCTTTGTTGACATCTGCTGTTTGATATTGGAATACATTCTTAAATAAATGTGACTATGTTATACATCATTTGAATGTGTATTTCTCACTTTATTTTTTTGCTAATGATGTATTACTTGCTGTTTATTTTATATTTATTTTAGCCTATGGAAATGATGTTAGACAAAAAGCAAATTTGAGCAACTTTCTTATTTGAGTTCAAAATGGGTCTTAGAGCAGCAGAGACAACTCACAACATGCATTTGGTCCAGGTACTACTAATGAACGTACAGTGCAGTGGTGGTTCAAGAGGTTTTGCAAAGGAGACAAGAGCCTCAGAGATGAGGAGAATAGTGGCTGGCCATTGGAAATTGACAATGACCAATTGAGAGCAATCACAGAAGCTGATCCTCTTACAACTGCATGAGAAGTTGCCGAAGAATTGATCGTCAACCAGTCTATGGTCATTCAGCATTTGAAGGAAATTGGAAAGGTGGAAAAGGTCAATAAGTGAGTGCCTCATCTGCAGACCAAAAAGAAAAAATATTATCGTTTTGAACTGTTGTCTTCTCTTATTCTATGCAACAAAAAGGAACTGTCTCTCAATTGGATTGTGACGTGCTGTGAAAGTAGACTTTATATGACAACTGGTGATAACCAGCTCAGTGGTTGGACCGAGAAGAAGCTCCAAAGCCCTTCCTAGAGCCAAACTTGCACCAAAAAAGGTCATGGCCCCTGTTTGCTGGTCTGCTGCCAGTTTGATTCACTAGAGCTTTCTGAATCCCAGCGAAACCATTACACCTGAGAACTATGCTCAGCCAATCGATGAGATGCACCAAAAACTGCAACAACTGCAGCCGGCATTGGTCAACAGAAAGGGCCCAATTCTTCACCACAATGCCTGACCACCCATCGCACAACCAAAACTTTCAAAGTTGAACAAATTGGGCAACTAAGTTTTGCCTCATCTGCCATATATAGCTCACCTCTTACCAATCAACTACCACTTCTTCAAGCATCTCAACAAGTTTCTGCAGGGAAAACGCTTCCACTACCAGCAGGATACAGAAAATGTTTTCCAAGAGTTTGTCAAATGCCAAAGAATGGATTTTTATGCTGTAGGAATAAACAAACTTACTTCTTGTTGGGAAAATGTGTTAATTGTAATAGCTCCTATTTTGATCAATAAAGATGTGTTTGAGCCTAGTTATAATGATTAAAATTCACTGTCCAAAACCGCAATTCCTTTTGTACCAACCTAATATTCATGGCTCTCAATTGAATTAAATTATAGATTACTATCAACAAGGAAAATATAAACAGCAGAAACTCAAATATAGGCTTTTTGACTTGGCTTCAACTTAGAGATTTCTAATTCCTTGCTAAATACAGGGTGAAATAAACAAGTGAATGTTTTAATATTTTCAGGAAAAGGTCCCTTGGTGAGCCATCCTATTTCTTCTTAAATGTGAAGCACCTTTATCTTTCTGAATCACCATGGCCTTCTAATCAAGATTCTAGAGCAGAGGAAGAGGCTGGAAGATACCTAGAACCCTTGAATAGGGGCCAAAAGCCAGGCAAAGTTAGGCGTGAACCAAATAAATACTCTATTTATTTATACCCTGGTGAGCTGAGACTCTGGGATTTGGGGCATCTCTGGAAGGTATGAATCAAAGAACTTCCCCAAAATCCATTCTGAATTGCAACCACCACAGAGGGAAGGATTCCTGAAGACATAGGAACCCCCTGAGCAGGATGAGCTGTTGCAGAATTACATAAATCTAAATTTTTATCAGTGTTTTGTGTAATCTCTGAAAGACTGCAATCTTCCTGACTCCTGGATTTTTCTCCTGTGCATTTCAAACACCTGGAGTAGATAGATGTTCATTTGGAAGAAGAGAAGACCAATGTTAAAATAAAGTCCCCAACTTGGAGTTGTCCTGCAGGGACAGTTACCGGACATTGTATGTTCTCCCATGGCCCACTGGGTGGACTGTGGGAGAGTGTGGGCTATGGTGTGGACCATTGACCATGAGGTGCAGCGGTGCTCAGAGATGTATTCACCAAATGCAAGGAATGTCTCGTGACGATGGAGGAGGTTATTGTTATGGGGGAAGGAGTGGGGTGAGGGAGGTGGGGATGTCATATTTTTTTAATGTAACATTAAAAAAAAAAAACTAAGTCCCAAAGCAGCTGTGCAGCTCTGAAATCCCCAAGGATCTAACACGATCCTGGTGACTTCCAGAGATAGCTTGAGTCTCATGGAGCTGGGCAATTTGGACCACACTACAAAGAGAGCCCAGGGGTCCAGTCCTCTGACCCTCATACCCTGGGATAAGTCCACTGGTTTGCTCAGGACCAAAATGTCCTTTCTGTATTGCTAGATGTCACTTTCATGCCTCTGCTTGATATATGATCAAAGGCATTTAGTTATGGCTACATTTCAAGGAAGAGGCCTTTTTAACTCACTGACTAATTGCAAGTTAGAAATGCACATATCTATTTCCAGTGGGAGCTGGTGTGTAACCATGGAATAAAGAGCAACTTTATTGGCCATGAAGCTAGGAAAGACTGACATTTTTTACCTCATCTTCTAGAAAACTATTCAGCTATATTTATCAGCTGGAGTTTGAAAGCAAAACAGGTAGTAAAGAAAAAAGGAAAAATTTTAAAGGAGAATGCAACAACCACAACAGGACAAATAATCCTGAATCACAAATTAGAAGCCTCACTTTGGCAGAGACACAAAGATAATATTTTCACTAGAATGAGTAGCGCTGGAAAACTCTTTTCTCCAATATCAGACGCAACCAAGCCTTTCCTTCCATAGGAGACATGAATATCTCCTTTTTCCACTTCATCTTTTCAGTTATCCAAACAACATTTTAGCTGCAGAAAAAAATAATGAATTTAGTCTGTGTAGGTCCAATATTTCCTTGTTAACGTATTAACTCTTTGGCAGTCGTCAAGCAGGGGACTCTTACTTCAGAATATTTCTCTTCTTGTATCACCTTTAGGATTCCAATGTCACCAAATAACTAATTATATTCAATTTAATTCTACCAGTGCAAGAAGCAGACACCTTAAGAGCACATTAATTTCATACTGACTAAAACTCTGGGAGGTTTGTATACCACAGATGCAGACTGCTATTTAAAATGTTCTTTTTCATGTGTGTCAGAACACTTTAACTTCAACCACTTAGCTAAGAGGCTGTTGTTTTAGTTCAAAGTGTACACAAAGAAGAGAATCACCACGTATGAACAAATATTTGCTTAACTGTCTTCATATCCTCAGTGCCCTGCAATTCAAGTGCTCTGTGTTCTTTTCTTTAGCAGTCATGATGGTAAATGAAGAAAAAGTATGTTGTTCTTAAGCACCGCATATGCCAGAGTCTAATACTTGGCCTAGCCTTTCTCAAAACTATGTGTTGAACGATGCCATTACTTTACTTCCTAAGTAAGAGAGTTTGGGAGAGACTAAGGAGCAAGGGACAAAGAATATTGAGTGGGACCTTGAGGTAAGTTCAGGTACACTCTCGGTCACTTTGTTGCTGCTCGGTATTCCAGAAGCTAGAGTTGCCATTCTCTTCCCTTATGTAAAAACTTGAAAAATAAATGGCTGTCACCCTGGGTGATGGAATTGAAGTAAACTTTTTTAAAAAGCAAAGAAATAGGAAGGAAGGAAGGAAAGAGGAAGGGAGGGAGGGAGGGAGGAAGGAGAGAAAGAAAAGAGAAAAGGGGGATAAGAAGAGAAGAGAAGGGAAACGGACTTGGCCCAGTGGTTAGGGCGTCCATCTACCACATGGGAGGTCCGCGGTTCAAACCCCGGGCCTCCTTGACCCGTGTGGAGCTGGCCATGCGCAGTGCTGATGCGCGCAAGGAGTGCCGCACCACGCAGGGGTGTCCCCCGCGTAGGGAAGCCCCACGTGCAAGGAGTGCGCCCGTAAGGAGAGCCGCCCAGAGCCCCACGCGCAAGGAGTGCACCCCGTAAGGAGAGCCACCCAGCACGAAAGAAAGTGCAGCCTGTCCAGGAATGGCGCCGCCAACACTTCCTGTGCTGCTGACGACAACAGAAGCGGACAAAGAAACAAGACGCAGCAAATAGACACGGAGAACTGACAACCGGGGGGGGGGGGAATTAAATAAATAAAAATAAATCTTTAAAAAAAAGAAGAGAAGAGAAAAGAAGGAAAGGAAAGGAAAGAGAAAAAAATTTTAAAAGCACCCCTTTAAAAAGATATAGAGGCAATTTCACTTCTAGGTATATACCCAAAGAAAATGAGAACAGGGTAGCAAACATATACTTGTATGCAAATGTTTATAGCTGCATTATTCACAATAATGTTTGGAAATAACCCAAATATCCATTCACAAACGGATAAACAAAACATAGTATTTGCACACAATGGAATATTATTTGGCCCTAAGAAACAATGAAGTTATAAGACATGCTGCAACATGGAAGACCTTTAAAACATCATGCTCAGTGAAATAAGCAAGATGCATAAAAACAAATATTTTATGGCAACACAAGACATGACTAGAAATGACGAAGTCACAGAGATGGAAAACAGATTAGAGGTTACAGGGGCGGAGGCGATGGGTGAGGAGGGACAGTAGCATATGTGTTTGTTAAAAAAAAAATGGAGAAGAAATGGAAATCCTCCTAGGGCATACATTGTAGCAGTTCACTGTCCTCCACTGTGGGCAGTCACTGGTTATAATCCAATACTGTCAACCATTCACTCCTAAAGCTGTCCTAGGACCCAAGGTTGCAACAGAACAGTGGTCTAAGTCTGAAGTGGAGCAAAGAGAGGAAAAATAGCATCCCAGTTCCTTGAACATTACCACATCTCTGCATCTGAAGAGTTCAAGGTGTCCTCCCTTGCTTTTATTCTTCTTCCGCCAGATCCTCATTCTCCCCTTCCCTTGTCTTCTCATCTCTCCCTCTTTAGACCCCACTACAAAGTGACTCTAAAGGTAGAGGACTGGTCTAAATCGTGAAGGGTAGTGGGAAAGAAGAAAGCCACACTGCTTCTCCACACCTCACCCACCTACCTATCAGCTCCCTTTTGCTGCCTTTTCCACAAAATTTCTGAACCCCCCTTGCTTGTAGCCAGAGCCTGGAGGTTATTTAGTGTGGCTTCCTCAAAGCTCGTGCCTGTGGCAGCCACCATGGTTTCAAAACCAAGATTCTCAACTTCACTTGCCTTTCTGCCCATTTCAGAAATGATTTGTAGGCTGCCTAGAGTTCTTGTGGATCCAAGTGCCAGATCTTCTTTATCCAGTTCTTCACTCCCATTGCTGCTTTGGTATGTCCAATTAATCATGCTTAGAGCAATGTTGTTTACCCTCTGGATGCTTAAAAACAGCTATCCTTATAGGCCTATAAAAATAATTTCTGCATGTTCTTGATCTCCAGAGGTTCTCAGCTTTTCTCAGTGTTATACACAATAAAGCTCTCTTTATAAGATTGTTTTTCAATTGAGTGTTTGAAATAGAGGGGCTAAGGCAAAGCATATTTACCTTTGCAGTTTCACACCCATTCATCTCTAGAGGGAGTGTGTGTCTCTCGGACCACTAGGCATTGCAGAGCAGAGCCAGGAAGTACAAACCTGTGTTCTCTTTCTGCCTGTCCATAAACCATGCTCCGGGGCCTGAGCCAGGCAAGGGAGCAGAAGGTACTGCTCTCCGCAGCTAAGCCTGTGGTCTCTCATCCAGGCCAGACTTCTGCAGGCAGCAGGCCTCCCCAGGGAGCAGAGCCTAGAACTATGGTTGATCCACCTCTGAACATGTATTTTACTCCCAAGACCAACACCCTCCCCCGCCCCCCCTAAGTCCTTTTGGATTTCTTCCCTTTAGAAAAGGGCCCACTGAAATGTCTCTCTACTCAGTGAGCATTGCTGTTGTTTCTGGCTGGGCCCACTGGGCAGTAAATAGGTTGATTGTGACTAAAAGGTTCCAGTTGTTGCTAGTGCTTCTTGCTGCAGGTGGCAAGCAGGTTCCCTCGTGAGGCTCACATCAGGTTCTGCTTATTATGACAGGACATCTTACCTGGGTTTTTTCCCCTTTCTTTTCCTCTGGCCCCTGGCCCATTTCTGCAAAGTAAGAGTGTCATTTCTTGACTAAGGATTTCCTCTGTACTCTCACAGTCTTGTTAAGAGTCCATTGCTTTAATATTTCTTCCTCCACTTAGGTGTTCTTTCCAAAAAGCGCTACTCCAACAAGTACTGTTGAATGGCATGCAATGTCAGGCAGATTTTTTTTTTTTTCATTTCATTTTGAGTACAAACACTTGCAAAACCTCAAGCCCATAAGCCCCATCGCCTTCCTACACCTGGGGTCTCCCACAAAGCTGTTGACCCAGATACTCGGGGATTGTACATCGAAGTCTTTCCTTTTGTCTACTCTGTTATTAACAAAGGAAGCCAAAATTATAGCATTAGATGTTACTGCTGGGTTGGTTAATTATCTTCTTGAAAGAATATTGCAGAAATAGATTGAAAGATCAGGTTTTTAAAGTTTCAAAATATTCTGTAAATACAGTATATATTTACTAAATATGGATGGGTCATATACAGACTCCTGTGACCTGCCACATCTCAGTTTCATATCCTCTCCCACTACATCACACAGACAGACTGATGGCTGCAAAACATTCTAAGACATCACTAAAATATTTCAAACATGTTACCTGACATGCCAAATGTTAAATATGGTATTGCTCTAAGGGTTTTTTTAAAGACACTGTAACATTTGTTCAAATTCCTCATTAATTCAATTGTGACACAACTTTCATAAAAGTGTAGAATAGAAATCATTCCAGAGACGTTTAGGGGAGTTTTTCTATTCCCATTAGTATCAATTGTTAATATTAATAGCAGACATTTGCACAATTCATTCAATGCACCTTTCATATGTATAATCACATTCAATCCTCCCAAAATCTATATGAGAGAGAGATTATAATCTCATATTACAGGTGGGGAAACTAAGGCTCAGAGAGATTATATAACCTGTCAAGTGCTCATAGCCAGAGAGTGATGGAATTGACAATTAAGCCTAATTCTTCTGACTCCTAATCCAAAGTCATTGCATCACCCACACTGCTGCTGCCTAACTGATGGGATAGAAGGGCTCCCAAGGTTGAAAAAAAAAAAAAGAGAGAGAGAAAGAAAATCCTTAAAACTATATCAAATACTTTAGAAACCAAGCCATTTTCAATTTGTGTTTTTGGCATTATTGTTTTGTGTTTTGTTTTTTGTTTTCTGAGTGGGGTGATTATACTAATTTGGTTATTTCTATAGTTCAAGTCTAGGCCTTTGTTGCAGAAGATGATTTGAGAAATGTTAGTTGCTAGCAATAATAGATGTAGTAAACCTACAATAAGTAGATGTGATTTGGCCATTTTGCAGAAATGATGCCTGACACAGAGCAGATGTTCAAACATTTATTGAAGTAATGAGGATAACTTTAATTAACAATATAAAATTAGGTACCTAATTATTAAAACATTAGGTCAGGGAGACTATTAATAATATATAATATAAGAATATGGAGATCTTCCTGAAGACCACAGAAGAAACTAGCAACTTCCACCATTTTGCTTTGCCCACTAAACTGGGGAGTCATTAGTTGCTCATCATGGATCACCAGCAGTGTTTTCCCAGGCAAACCAGAAAAAAGGAGGCCCTTATTGCTAGTGGGGCAATAAGAAGTTTTTGTGAAAGAGCAAAGCAGCTGTACTGCTGCAGTCATAACCAACAGTCATGCCCAGAAATAAATGCATCCTCTTCTCCAACACAGGCCCATACCCTTCTCTCTCTCCCTGCCTGACAAGCCCTCCCTGTGGGTTGTAGGTACTCTAAACTACCCAGAAGCCATCCAGCAGTGGGAAGACACCGTCTTGCTCCTTCATAGCATAATTACATGTGCCAAATCTTACATCAGAGAAATAGACTACATAAGTAAATCTACCTCCCTAGAGAACCACCTCAGAGCTTCTCATCACTGTCTCCAGCGTGTTCCATTTCTAGGTTTTCTAATGCTCTAATTCCTTCAAGTCCTTTCCTGAAACTCTGTGGTTTGACAGTCACATAAATCATAAAATCAGAGGGCTGAAAAAAAACAGTGAGAGGTAATTTGAGTCAAATCTTCCCCATTTTCAGACACAGACACATTTAAACTGACTGTAAAAGATGAAAATCTACCACTTATTTAAAGTCCTGGAGACAGAAATCCCATTACCTTTCATAATAATTCAAGTTATTGATGGTGCTGTGGAATTTACTTCTCATCACAGTGAAGACCATGATGTGACCTTTGAGTACAAATAATACAATAAAACATTAAAAATTTACCAGAGACTTGTATTCAGGAATTAATGCTACATGACAGTAAAGTCAAAATATTTAAATACTTTTCCAATCCTAAATATCTTCAAAGTCACCAGAATTTGGCATCTGAAAACAAAATGATAATGAGATGGTTCAAACTGAGGAAAGTATAATGTTTATTGACTCATTATGTTTTGGGAAAACACTTCTGTGCAATTTCTGTCCTTCTGCCCTGTAAGCATATCAGTGAAAGAACAGCCATTCACCTTTATCACAAGTTATGTCATCAGTACATCTGGAAAACATTAGTAACCACCTCCACAGGTCTGCTCACTGATGTCCACTGGCGTTGCTAATAGGCTCCATTAAACAGAGTCACTAGATTTCCTCTCTCTTCCTCCCCTAAACTCTTGACCTCTTAGATTCTCTTCTTTCTGAGAGCCTCTGGTTAGAGGATATTTGGGGTGCCCAACTAAAGAGATGACTTTTAGAAAAGTTAGAAGGGAAACCACACATCTGTACCCCAGGGTTCTGTACTTTTTAAAAGATCACTGAATTGTTTCCAAACTATGAAAATCATATACGATTGCCCAACAAATAACAAATGGCCTATTTGAACAAATGTTATTAAGCGCCTGCTATATGCAAGGGTCATTCAGGATGATTCCCAAGTCCTGAAAAAGCCCCCCTATTGCACTTGTTTTTCCCTCTCCCTAACCCCAGAACATCCACTGGCCACTGCCTCCACAACAATGGTATTTCTTTCATTGCTAGAATCACAATAAATCTATAGTAGAATACTGGTAAGTTTATGTTAGCCCATAGTTCATTTCCCAATCCTGAGGACTCTGGCATGGTGATGCCCACTCCACCATTAATTGAGGGGGGCTTCGATCCATACATCCAATGAATGGGACTCTCTTGCTTTGAGTTGTAGGCACTCTCAGTTCTTGGTATATTGTTTGTCCATCATCTCCCCCCCACACCCTTAGTTGTCCTGGGTGAGGCCATTTAACTGGAGAGAGCCCACTGAACTTGAGATTCAGAGCTCAGCTGACACCTGGACAGCCCAAAGATTCTAGTCTCTTGGATGTACACCTATCAACTCTAGTACTAATTATAGGTTCAAATAGAGGGACAGAAGAGTCATACATAGGGAAACCACTGTTGAGTCTAACTCTGTCACACTGGGGAGCAAGAATACCAGATTATGGCCCACTGGCATGGGGCCAAATTCCTGAGCTATCTGCCTGGTATAGTGTCTGGATGTCTCCATATCCTAGAGGAGCTTCACTATTTGGGGTAATATCTACTTTGGCTGTCAATGAGATCCTGTTGAGATGTGCATAAGCACTATCAATGGGATGGTCTCACAATTCACTTTGAAGTCTTTTAGCCATACAAATTCATTTTTCTTTAACTTTTCCCCCTTTTGGTCAAGGTCTTTTTTTTTTTTTTTCTCCTGAGATGCATTGCTTGTTGGTACTTGGTAGCAATCCCTCAGTGCCAAGGAGGCTCATCCCTGGGAGTCATGTCCCATGCTGGGGGGAAGTTATTGTTTTTATATACTGAGTTCAGCCTAGAAAGAGTCCATATTTGAGCCACAAGGAGGCTCCAGGTAGGTAATTCTTAGGCACCCTACATCTCTAGGTTAACTCTCCATTTCAAGAGCAAAGGCTCATAAGCATAGGCATCAATATTAAGGTTTCTTCAATGAACCATCCTCCTTCACAAGTCATTGCCCCTATCCTTGGGGCATTCTTGTTTTTCTATTAGAGAATGTAGCAGAGCTCCCCCAGATGGGAATTTGATATTTTTCTTGGTTATTGTGTGAATCTCCACCCACCATGATAATGCCCCAGGAACAATTGAACACATTTATATGCCTTATATGTACACCCATGTGAATATTCTCCAATGTATCCTCCCTCACTGATACCCCACACCAATGATCCTCCTCTGCCACAGTTGTTACCCTTCTGTGATCCAAAACCTCTTCAAAAATGAAGCCAATAAAATAGCCACATTCAATTAATTAAAAATGAAATAATAATGATAGTTTTATACCTAAGAGTATAATACAGAAAAAAATTAATAAAAAGTAAAAATAAAATATTTTAAAAATATGGATTTAAAAAATAATGAAAAAGTATTTAAAGAAAAAAAAAACTTTTTTTTACACTTTGCCTTTCATCACTGTAAGACTATTGTCCTGTATGTACAGTGACATTATCTTTCATTTATTCCCCTAGTATCTTACTTTCTTTTTCATTTCTTCTTCCAAGAAGTTTTAGGTCACAGTATAGTCATGTACAGAATACAGGGAATTCCCATAGCCCCAACATCCTCCCCTTTTCCCCTTACCCCCATCAATAATATTTCATGGGGATGATACATTTGTTACAATTGTTGCACAAACATCGAAACATAGCTGCTAACACATCGTCAATGGCTCACATTTTGGACCATATACTTTTATAAAATCTGATAAAATTTAACATGGCCTGTATTCATCATTACAAGATCATGCAGAACACTGCCATCACCCCCAAAATGCTCCCTGTTCCATCTGTTTTATTCTTCCCTCCCCCTCCTCTTGGGTGCATGGCCACCACCAGGCTTCACTCCTTGAAGGACAAGATTCATAGTTACTTGCATCTTCACTGAGCACTTGACACACTGGTCTGTCCTCTCCTATTAGGCATGAGCTATGCTCTCAAATGACTCCCAACCCTCTGTTTGAGAATATAGTGGGCTATCCTAGAATGGAAGTCCAACACCTTCCCGCTTATTATGTGGATCTCTACCCACTGATTCAAAACACTATACCAAAATGATCACTCACACATTCCCTAGAAGCCTGCTCCAGGTGTGCCCTGGCCCAAATGCCCCTCATCCAACACTCTAAACCAGTAACCCTTCCTTATCATATTGCCAAATTAGCATTCCCAACACACGTGCCCACCAATCCCCAGTGTTCACCTGCTCCCTCCCCTAACCCTCCCCCAGTTCCATGGACCATCCAACTCACTCTCCCCACACTACCCCATCAAACTTGCACCAACCAACCCAATATTATCACTATACCTCTGTCTTGTCCCTATATTGCTCTACTACACACTTCCAACTTGTCATAGATTTTGCCCACATGGGTTTTGGCTCACAACTTTCTTCTCCCTTTCTATTTTCTATAAACCTACCTTCCAGACTTGCTCTTTGAGTCTTCTCAGTTTGCTTAATTTATATCAGTAAGGTCATGTATTATTTGTCCTTCAATGTCTGGCATTCAACTTAAGGTCCTCAAGGTTCATCCATGTTATCCTGTATGTTAGTGCTGTATTCCTTCTTACAGCTGAGTAATTTTCCATTGTATGTATATACCACATTTTGTTTATCTATTCATCAGTTGATGGGCATTTGGGTTGATTACAACTTTCGGCAATAGTGAATAATGCCTCTATGAACATTAGTGTGCATATATCTCTTCATGGCCTTGCTTTCAATTCTTCTGGGTATATACCCAGCAGTGAAATTACTGGATCATATGGCAGATCTATACTTAGTTTTCTGAAGAACTATCAAACTCCTCAACGATGGCTGCACCATTCTACATTTCCACCAGTAGTGGATGATGGATCCTGTTCCTTTGCATCCTCTCCAACACTTGTAGCCCTCTGTTGTTTTCATAGCCACCAGTCTAATGGGTGTAAGATGGTATCTCATTGCAGTTTTGATTTGCATTATCCTAATAGTCAGTGATGTTGAGCATCTTTCCATGTGCTTTTTAGCCATTTGTAGTTCTTCTTTGGAGTGGTATCTATTCAAATCACTTGCCCATTTTTTAAATGGGTTACTTGTCTTTTTATTTTCAAGGTATAGGATTTCTTTGTATATGATAGACAATAGACTCCTATCATATATATGATTACCAAACATTTTCTCCCATTGGGTAGATTTCCTTTTCACTTTCTTGACAAACTCCTTAGAGGTACAAAAGTTTTTAATTTTGAGGAGGCAGCATTTGTCTATTTTTTCTTTTGCTGCTTGTGCTTTGGGTGTGAAGTTCTATGAAGACAGTTCCTATTACAAGGTCCTGTAGATGCTTTCCTACATTTTCTTCCAAGGTCTTTATGGTCTTGGCTCTTATATTTAGATTTTTGATCCATCTTGAGTTGATTTTTTGTATAAGGTGTGAGATGGTGTTCCTCTCTCATTCTTTTGGATATGGATATCCAGTTCTCTAAGCACCATGTGTTGAAGAGACCATTTTGTCCCAGTAGAGTGAACTTGGTGGCCTTGTCAAATATCAGATGACTGTACATGTGAGGATCTATATCTGAACTCTCATTTTGGTTCTATTGGTTGATTATGTCTATCCTTGTGCCAATACCATGCAGTTTTGAACACTATAGCTTTGTAGAATGTTTTAAAGACAGGTAGTCCCCTGATTTCATTTTTCCTTTTCAATATGTCTTTGGCTATTCAGGACTTCTTGCCCTTCCAATTAAATGTCATAGTTAGTTATTCCAATTCAGTAAAAAAATGTTGTGTTGATTTTTATTGGAATTGCATTAAATCTGTATATCAGTTTGGGTAGGATAGACATCTTAATGATGTTTAGTCTTCCTATCCATGAATAGGGAATATTCTTCCATTCATTTAAGTCTTCATTGCCTTCCTTTAACAGTGTTGTGTAGTTTTCTGCATATAAGTCATTTACATCTTTAGTCAAATTTATTCCTAGGTATTTGATTCTTTTAGTTGCTATTGTAAATGGTATTTTTTTTCTGATTTCCTCCTCAGATTGCTTATTATTGGTATACAGAAATGCTACTAATTTTTGTGCATTGATCTTAAAACCTGCAACTTTGGGGCTCCTAAGGGCTCCAGAGACACTCAGGGACTGTGGTCATAGCAGATAGCTCTGGGATTTGGTGCCTTGCCAGTGGACCCTATTTTGGAGTTTGTGCTCCTGAATGTGACAGAGTTGGACTCAGATGTGAATTCTCTACAACATACCTCTTCTGTCTCTGTTATTGAGCCTATCTTTGACTCTGGAGTTGGTAGGTGTATGTCCAAGAGACTTGAATCTCTGGGCTATCCATGTGCCAGCTGGGCCCTGAGCCTCAGCAGAATTGCAACACCTACTCTCCAGTTCATTGAACTCATCAAGGACAACTAACAAGGAGGTGAGGATGGACAACCACTAAACCAAGCAACTGAGAGAGTCTACAATTGCAAGCAAGAGAGTCCCATCCATCAGCCATATTGGATCAAATCCCCCTCTCAATTAGAGGTGGAGTGGTTTCACCAACCCAGAATCCTCAGGATTGGGGAATCAAATACAGACTAAAGTGAACTTACTGGTGTTCTACTATAGACTTATTGTGTTTCTAGCAATGGAAGAAATTATGTAATTGATGTGGAGATAGTGGCCACTGGAGTTGCTGAAGGCAGGGAGAGTGAAAAACAGGTGTAATATGGGGGCACTTTTGGAACTTGGAATTGTCCTAAATGATATTGCAAAGTCAGATGCAGGACATTATATATCATGCCATAATCTGCAGAATGGAGTGGATGAGAATGTAAACTACAATGTAAACTATAATCTATGCTGGGTGGCAATGCTACAAAATATGTTCATCAATAACAATGAATGTACCACACTAATGAAAGAAATTGTTAATGTGGGGAAAAGTGGGAAGTGTGGGGAGTGGGGCATATGGGAATCCCATATATATATAAATATTTCCCATATATGTATAAATATCCCATATATATATAAATATATATATATATATTTTTTAAAGATTTATTTAATTCCCCCCTCTCCCCCGGTTGTCTGTTCTCTGTGTCTATTTGCTGCGTCTTGTTTCTTTGTCCGCTTCTGTTGTCATCAGCGGCATGGGAAGTGTGAGCGGCGCCATTCCTGGGCAGGCTGCACTTTGTCTTTTCGCACTGGGCGGCTCTCCCTACGGGTGCACTCCTTGCGCATGGGGAACCCCTACGCGGGGACACCCCTACGTTGGCGCAGTACTCCCTGCACGCATCAGCACCGCGCGTGGGCCAGCTCCACACGGGTCAAGGAGGCCCGGGGTTTGAACCACAGACCTCCCATGTGGTAGACGGACGCCCTAACCACTGGGCCAAGTCCGTTTCCCTATATATATTTTTTAAACATTTATTTTTTCTATTTATTTCTCTCCCCGTCCCCCCATCCCCCACCCCCCATCCTCCCGTTGTCTGCTCTCTGTGACCATTCACAGTGTGTTCCTCTGTGCCCTCTTCCATCCTTATCAGCGGCACCAGGAATCTGTGTTTCTTTCTGTTGCATCATCCTGCTGTGTCAGCTCTCCATGTGTACAGAGCCATTCCTGGGCAGGTTGCACTTTCTTTCGCGCTGGGTGGCTTTCCCTATGGGGGGCACTCCCCGTGCATGGGGCTCCCCTATGGAGGACACCCCTATGTGGCAGGGCACTCCCTGCATGCATCAGCACTGTGCATGGGCCAGCTCCACACGGGTCAAGGAGGCCCGGGGTTTGAACCGCGGACCTCCCATGTGGTAGGCAGATACCCCATCCATTGGGCCAAGTCTGCTTCCCTATATATTTTTATGTAACATTTCACATAATCTAAGTATCTTTCCAAAATAAATAAAAATATATATTTGAAAAAAACAAAACCTATGACTTTACTGAACTCATTTATAAGCTCTAGAAGCTTTGTCATAGATTTCTCAGGGCTTTCTATGAATAGAAGCATGTTGTCTGCAAATAGCAAAGTTTTCACTTCTTTCCAATTTCAGCAAGTACTTCTAACACAGTGTTAGATAGGAGCAGTGATAGGTGGGCATCCTCGTCTAGTTCCCAATCTTAGAGGGAAAGTTTTTAAGATTTGAACATTGTATATGGTGTTAGCTGTGGGTTTTTCATATGTGCCCTTTATCATGTTGAGGATGTTTCCTTCTATGCCTATCTTATGTAGTGTTTTATCAGGAAAGAGTGTTGTATTTTGTCGAATGCTTTTTCTGCATCTATAGAGAAAATCATGTGAGTTTTTTCTTTCAATCTGTTTATGTGGGATATAACATTGATTGATTCTCTTATATTGAACCATCCTTGGATACCAGGAATGAAGCCCTCTTGGTCATAGGGTGTAATTCATTTGATGTGTTGCTGAAAACTATTAGCAAGTATTTTGTTAAGGATTTTAACACCTAGGTTCATCAGGGGGATTGGTCTATAGTTTTCTTTTCTTCTGGTGTCTTTGGCTTTGGTACTAGGGTGAAATTAGTATAATAGAATGAGTTAGGCAATATTCCTTCCACTTCTATTTTTTTGAAGAGTTCAGGCAAGATTGGTGTTAGTTCTTACCAGAATATTTGATAGAATTCACCTGTGAAGCCATCTGGTCCTGGACTCTTCTCAGTTGGGAGGTTTTTGATGACTGAGTCTATCTTACTACTTGTTATTGGTATGTTGACCTCATCAATTTCTTCTTTTGTCAGTGTAGAATGCTTGTGTGTTTCTTGGAATTTGTCCATTTCCTCTAAATTATCCATCTTGTTGGCATATAATTTTTCAAAGTACCCTCTCATGATACTCTTTATTTCTGTGGGGTCAGTAGTGATATTCCCTTCTTCATTTCTTATTTTGTGTATTTGCATCTTCTATCTTTTTTTCTTTGTTAACCTAGTTAAGGGTCTGTCAATTTTATCAATCTTCTCAAAGAACCAGCTTTTGATAGTGTTTATTTTTTCTATTGCTTTCTTATTTTCAATTTCATTTAGTTACACTCTAATCTTTGTAATTTCCTTCTTTCCACTTTCTTTGGGGTTAGTTTGTTGTTCTTTTTCTCATTCCTCTAGGTATACAGTTATTCTTTAATTTTAGTTCTTCCTTCTTTTTTGATATATGCATTTATAGCTATGAATTTCCCTCTCAGTACCACTTTTGCCTCATTCCATAGGTTTTTTGATATGTTATATTGTCATTTTCATTAGTTTCAAGATAGTTAATTTATTTTGTGCTTTCCTCCTTGACCCACTGTTTGTCTAAGAGTGTATTGTTTAACTTCCATATCTTTGTGCCTAATCTGATTCTCTGCCTCCTACAGATTTCCAGATTCATTCCACTGTGGTCAGAGAAATTACTTTGTATAATTTCAATCTTTCTGAATTCGTTGAGAGTCTTTCTGTGGCCTGGCATGTGGTCTATCTTAGAAAATGATCCATGAGCACTTGAGAAGAATGTATATCCTGCTGTATTTGGTTGTAATGTTCTGTATATGTCCATTAGGTCCAGATCCTTTAATGTGTTATTCAAAGTCTTTGTTTCTTTATTAATTCTTTGTCAAGATGTTCTGTCTAATGGTAATAATGGTGTATTAAAGTCCCCCACTATAATTGTAGAGGCATCTATTTCTCCACTTAGTTTTTCCAGTGTTTGGCTCATGTATTTTGAGGCACCCTGGTTTGGTGCATAAATGTTTATGATTGTTTTTTCTTCTTGAAAGATTACCCCTTTAATTAATACATAGTCCGTCTTTGTCTTTTATAGTAATTTTTCATTTAAAGTCTATTTTGTCTGATATTAGTATAGTTATTCCCAACTTTTTTTGTTATTATTTGCTTGTAAACTTATTTTCCACCATTCACTTTCAGCCTCCTTAAATCCCTGGGTCTAAGGTATTTTCTTGTAGACAGCATATAGATGGGTCATATTTCCTTATCTATTCTGCCAGACTGTGTCTCTTGACTGGTGAGTTTAGTCCATTAACATTCAATGTTATTATAGTCATGGAATTACTTAGATTTACCATATTTTCTTTGGTTTATGTATGTCACACATTGTTTTTATTACTGTTTTTGCCTTTTTGGTTGTTCTTGCACTCCCTTCCAACTTCTTTCTCCTGTTTTTTACTTTCAACCTATGGAACTCTCTTTAGTATTTCTCAAAATGCATGTTTCTTATTGACATACTCTCTTACTCTCTTAGATTCTGTTTGTCTGTGAATATTTTGAACTCTCCCTCATTTTTGAATGCCAGTTTTGCTGGATAGAGAATTCCTGGGTGAAAGTTTTGTTTGTTTGTTTTTTTAGCACCTTAACTATGTCATCCACTGCCTTCTTGCCTCCATTGTTTCATATGAGAAATCAGCACTTAATCTTATTGACATTCCCTTGTGCATGATGTTTCTCTTTTCTCTTGCTCCTTTCAGTAGTCTCTCAAATGTACAATTTGACAAGTATATTTCTTGGGGTAAGGCTGTTGGGATTTATACTGTTTGGAGTGTGCTGTACTTCTTAGAGATGTACATCCATCTCCTTCATTAGGGTTGGGAAATTTTCAGCCATTATTTCCTCTAATACCCCTGCTGTCCCCTTTCCCTTCTCTTCTCTCTCTGGGATATATATCATGCATGTTTGTTGTCGTTCAGTCACTGAGTCCCTCCTGGATTTTTTCTACCTCTTCATCTATCTGTTCTGTTTTCTGTTTGATTTCAGATGTACTGTCTTCCACATGTTAATTCTTTCCTCTGCCTGTTCAAATCTGCTCTTGTGCACTTCCATTGCATTTTTGATTCCTTGGATTGTGCCATTCATCATCATCATATCCATTATCTTTTTACATATGTTTACAATTTCTTCAGTATGTTCTCCCAGTATCTTCTTAATATCCTTAATCTCTTCCTTCATTTCATATAGTAGATTCATGACATTTGTTTGGGCAGCTCTGATTAGTTGTTATATATTCTGTATCTCCTATTAGTATTCAGTTTGTTCATTGAATGGGACCATGTCTCCCTGTTTCTTAGTACCACCTGTATTTTTTTGTTGGTATCTAGTCATCTGTTAATCTTGGTGTGTTTATTATATTCATTGTCTTCTCTCTCTGCTCTATGGCATTATTTTGTTGTTTTTGAGTGTGGTAACGTTTCACTTTGACACTTTATTCCTCTTATTCTATTTCCTTGCTGTTGTCTATGTTCCCTTGGGGAAAAAAAAGTTAGTACCAGAGAAATGGAAGAGATAGGAAGAGAAAATGAGTAATAGTAGTAACAATAGTAAAAGGTAGGAGAAGGACCATACAAGACATAGGTAATTTAATAATTAACCCCAGTAAGAAGTACGGAAGAATAAGATTAGAAAAGTAGAATAGAAACAATGAAATATGAAACCAAATGAAGAAAAATATAGAATGAATTAAAAGTCCACAGAGGTCAGAAGAGGGGAAAATAAAAAATAGAAGAGAGAAGGAAAGAGGAAAATAAAACACCAAGAAAATAGGAGAGAAAGAGAGAAATGAGTACAAGAAAGGCTGAAGAGTAAGCCCAAAGAAGTGGAGTGAAAGAACAACAACAGAAAATAGAAAATGTAAGGATGAAGGAGAGAAAAGATATAGTGTGGGTTGAGAAAATTGGAAAAAGGAAAGAGAGAAAAAACTAACAGACAAACAGAAACAAAGGAAGGGGGCATACAACAAGAAGAAATCAAGACAGCAGCTACTTGTTTTTTGTTTTTTAAAGAAAAAGAGGATAAGGTCAGGAAGAGGATAAAAAAAACAAGATAAACATGGAAAAACAGTCTTTTCTGTTGGCTTCTTCTCAGGTTGTTGCTATTTAGCAATCAACCATCCTGCAGCCTGTCTTCTGCAGGTTTTAAGGCAGGTTTTAGTGAGTAAAATAAGGAAAGTAAAAAAGGAACCTTTTTTTTAAATAAGAGAGCCAATAAATGCTAATACAAAGAGGATGTCAATATGTTCCCTGGCATAAAGTTTCACTGGATGCTTGATAACCTTGTATCGCTTCTCAAAGAAGAGCAGGTTATCAAACTAGAGACCTTACATATGCTAGACAAGTGCTCTTCCACTGCGTTAATGTGCCTTCTTAGGTTAGCCAGACTTTTCAGAAACCTATCAGCCCCTATTCCCTCCCTGTTATCTGCCTCTTCTGATGTAATTTCTCTCTTTACCTAGGCTGCTGAACGTGGCAGCCTGCCTGAGGCAATTCCCCCTCCCCTATCCCTGCTGCATCAGGGTCCCTTCCAACACCCAAGAGGGGCTCGGCTGGCTAAAATTACCACAAAGAGACCACTCTCCACCCTCTCAGACCCCTCCTCCTCCCAGGAGGTCTCTGCCACACTCCAGGAAGCTGGCAGCTCCACTTAGGCTGTTTGTCCTGAGGGCCAGGTATAAGTGCCACTTCCAGCCACAGGTGGTAGAAACTCAAGATTTTTCACTGGCTTCCTTTTCTTTCCAGCATTCTCCTTGATGACTCAGAGCATCCCCGCACCCCCACTCTCTATATATCTTGAAGTGCTGGCAGGGAGGAAGAAGTCTATTCTCCTCCTAGTCAGATATCTTTTGCCAGGAGTTTTACCTTCTCCTGATATCTCAGGACTGGGGAAGGGGAGCCCTTCCCGGTGGCCAGGAGGATCAATAACTCACAGTTTGCTGTTTCAGCTCCTCTTAGTTGTGAAGTAGTGTCCTGGTCTGCTGTACCCAAAAGCAGGTCGCCAAGGCAGCCCTAGACGCCCTCTCAGTTGTTTTAGTAAGAGCAAAGCTTATCTGTTACCCAATTGGCCCTGTCCCCACCTAGTATCCTTTTATCACTTTTTTGAAATATTTCTTTTTCATTCTTTTTTTTTTCAGAAGGATTTTTTAACTGTCTTTTTTTGAAGATACATAGATCACAAAAAAATGTTACATTAAAAAATATAAGAGGTTCCCATATACCCCACATCTCACCCCACACCCCACTCTCCCACATCAACATCCTCTTTCATCATTGTGGCACATCCATTGCATTTGGTGAATACATTTTGGAACAGTGCTGCATTGCATGGAATATAGTTTACATTGTAGTTCACACTCTCCCCCAGTACATTCAGTGGGTTATGGCAGGATATATAATGTCCAGCATCTGTCCCCATTTTGATTGCAATCTGGCTTCAATAAGAAAAAGTTTTACTCCACCAGACAAGAGGACCAAAAGCAGAGATGGCTGTAGGCTCAGCAAGATTAATTTCATGAAATCAGTCAGGTTCTTCCATTGTTCTGCTCCTCCATTAGTGATACCTTCATCTTTGATTGGATAGCCGCAGCTCAGGCACCACTTTCAGATACAGACAAGTTCAGTTGAAGATGAGAAACAGTGTCCTTCAGTGACGAGATAAAGCCTTCATCCCTTCGCATCTTGGTCTGGAATGAACCATATGAGCGTTCTTAAGCCCATCCCCTTCAAGGAAAGGGAGTTATTGGGATTGAATTAGACCATCCGTCTTTCTGCTGGATAAAATACTTTGCTAATGCTTTGCTATATATAGAAAGAGAAAGAGATTGATATAATAACTCAATTAATTCAAGTATAAGAAAGCAATACACAGGCATATATTTATTTTGCTAAACTTTTGTTAATAACTGGGAGGATATAAAATAAGCAAAGGATTGTCTACAAACAGGGGTCCAACTGCTGCATCATAATCCTGTACAATATATATACTGTAGATAAAAGCTCACCAAACCGGGGGACACACTGACATACCTGGCCTACCAGAGTCCCGATTGGATGCAATATAAATATATATGTGCATATCTGGTTTAATAAGTCTATCCTGACAATTAGAGTGAGAAACAAGAATAACATAATCAGTCAAAGATTAAATCAAATTTGATCAGAGTCAAAAAATAACAGAAAAATAGAACAGTCTTACATAAAAACTCACCAACATCTAGCTTATGACTGGAAAGTCCTGAATCAACAGCCAATTCAGAATCTTGATTGAAAATAACACCTGTGCAGAGCACCCTTTCCCAGGGTGGGACTTCAACTGGCCTGATCAGGCACTGTCCCTTTTATTGCGCTCATAATCAATGAGCTCAATACTATAGATGCCAAATTGCAAGCACTGAGTCAATTCCCTAGGAAGTGGACAGCCTCCTCAGAAAGGAACACAACATTCCCTGAGCAGTACTTTCCAAGGTTTATGCATCAATCCCTGAGAAAGTGGCCACCTCTCCCAGGGAGGAACATAATACTCCCCGGAATGCACCTTCTCTGTTCTTATTTGTTACAAAACATTCCAATGTTGCCCACTCTTCTAGTTCTCATTACTCCTCCTGAAATATGAAAAGTGCTGACCAGTAAGGTATTGGTGTGCTGATTAACAAAGTTTCCTGCATAATGTTTCACTTTTAGGTTTAAACAATACTTACTAAATTTTCTCCCAATACACCATCCTTTGCAGTGGAAAAGATTTGGGGAGTGTCCCCAATGAATAGTAAGCAATTAAACAGGCCAAAATGGAGATTTGGTCATTCCAATGGAAAGAACATCATAAACAAAAGCAAGGACACAGGAAAGTACCTGGCAAAAGAGTAAAAATATCAACATGAATAAAATATAGAAGATATAAAAAGAGAAAGAGGTGAAGGTAAAGGAGGAAAAATAATATTAATAGGTATCATTTATTGGACCCCCATGTGCCAAGCATTATGCCCAGAACTTTGCATACGTCATCATTCTTAATTCTCACAATGACTCTTTGCAATAGATATTATTACCACCATTTTACAGATGACAAAATTGAGGCTAATAGAGATTTAGGAGCTTGTACATGTTCAACTAGCTAGTGAGGAGGAGAATTAGGATTTCATAATAGGGCCTAATTGATTACCAACTTCATATTTCAGGGAACACAGGACTCCAACTTAGCTAAAGAACAGACTGCATATACACAAAGCACTGAAAAACAAGGATAGAAATTAACTGGGTTGGGATTGCGGAGGAATTTATATACCAAATTAAGGAGCATGGATTTTATTATGTGGGCAAAAGGAGGCACTGGAAATCTTTAAAAGAAAAGTGAAGGTGAGGACTGTATTTAGAAGGAATATTCTTTCATTGATTGTAGAATGGATCATGGCTGGTAATCGGGCAACTTAAAGACATAAGAGGCTATGGCAGTGATGTGGCAAATCATAACAAGGACTTGAGTCAAGTTAATGGCAGTGGAGCCAGGAGACAAAAAAAGAGGAGCTTGTAGGAATTTGGCAATGATTGTATGATATGAGGGATTAAGGAGGGGGAGAGACAGAAGTCGACTCAGAACTTTAAAGTCTTGGATGTTGGACAAATGATGGCATTAGAAGGGACACCAAAGGGGTTCTTGGTTAGCTGGTAGAGGAAGAGCAAGGTTTTACTACAAACTTCTTAAAGTTCTTCTTGACCAGAGCCTCAGAAAGCAGGAAGATCAGTGCTGGAGCCTGCAAGTGAAGAATTAGTTTTGTGTTGTTGCCTTTCAAAATCTGTCTTCAAATTCCTTTCCTTGGTCCCTTCATTGTTTAACATATTAGAGGATGGAAAAGGATATAAAGAGAATATATTATTCAAATAAGCCCATTTGCTACCTGTCAATAATTTTTTAAAAATGACTATTGGAGGAGTTTGCTATAAGGAATCTTCATTAAAGAAAATTAAGATTTGCAAAAAATGAATGGGTGAAGGTCATATAATATGAAAAAAGATTTACCTCCTTTCAAAATGCTAGGCTCAACAAGCCCTTTTTCGTACTCTTCTTCCAAAATATGACTTAATTTACAATCACTATCTTAAAACATTACCAATACATGTTTTTAACAGTACTATTTGACATTATGTATCAAAATTGTACCCCTCCAAAAAAAAGATCAGAGTTAGGTTCATATTAAGATTTCATTTATCCATGCTCTCCTTGACTTTCATGAAAAGTATTAGGAATCTCACATTTTTACTTTTGTGAGTCCTAAATTTAACCTAAGTTGAGGTCAAAACCAATAAATAGAAGAGTTTTAGCTTATTGAGCAATTTTACAATATAGTTATTTCTTTTTGTATTACCATGCATTCTTCATTGGTCTCTGTTGCTGTGGGAACAAGTTACCACAAACTTAGCAGATTAAGGCAACACCCTTTTATTGTAATAGGTCAGGGTTCATTAGGACATGAGTCCCACATCCTACTGGGTTTTCTGCTCAGGATAGTACAAGGCTGAAATCAAGGTGTTGGCCAGCTGAGTTTAGAAGCTCTGGGGAAAATCCACTTGTAAGCTCATTCTTGTTATTGACAGATTGCAGTTTTTTTGTGGTTGGAAGACTGAGGTCGCCATTTTCTCACTGACTATTGGCTATCTCCTGGCAGTTGTTCACAGGTCCTTTCTATGCGGCCCCCATAAGCAGTTCAGAGCATGATGTTTGCTTTCTTCCAGGCCAGCCAGAGCACCAGAATTATCACTGACTTCCTTGTCTACTACCAGTCAGAGAATATCTCTCTACATTTAAAGAGCTTTATGATTAGGTTAGGCCCAC
Organism: Dasypus novemcinctus; assembly: GCF_030445035.2. Taxonomy (NCBI): domain Eukaryota; kingdom Metazoa; phylum Chordata; class Mammalia; order Cingulata; family Dasypodidae; genus Dasypus; species Dasypus novemcinctus. The sequence goes on along the minus strand of NC_080673.1, from coordinate 49,481,007 downwards.
CCAGACAATCTCCCTATTTTAGAGTCAACTAAATAGTATCTTTAATTGCAATTATAAAATTCCTTTGCTATGTAAGATAACATAATCATAGCAATAATATCAGGAGGCAAATTCTTGGGGCCATCTTAGAATTCTTCCTACCACACATGCTAACATATTTTGAAATAATAGTATTATTATTTGTGCTATTATAAATACTTAAGAAATTCTGAATACCTTGTCCTTTTAGTATTCTCCAAGATAGTATATTTATCTATTTTATTTCTTTTCTCCACTTGACTTTTTTTAAATTAAATTTTTCCTCCTGCCTTACCCCAGTCTATTATATTGTTTATTAGTTCTTTTCCCCTCACTTCTCCTTCCTTACTCCACACTCTTATTCCTCTGTTTCCAAGTAATGACATTGTCATGCTGAGAATATTTTACACACAGGTGCTCTGTAATTAAGTATAATAATATGTTACATTTCTATAGTGACTTTTATAAAAACTTCAAAGTTTAATTATGCCTCACAATATATTTGTAAGGATGAGGATGGTGATTATTCTGTTATAGATAGGGAAAATAAGACTCAAAGAGGTTGAATAGCTTCCCTAAATCACCAGGTTCACAGAGCAAAGAGAAAAGTTAGACTGGTATGTTGGCTTCCCCTTCCCCTGACAATTCTCAGGGTATTTTTTTACATCCCTCCTGTATTAGTCAGCCAAAGGGGTGCTGATGCAAAATACCAGAAATCTGCTGGGTGTTATAAAGGGTATTTATCTGGGCCAGATAACTGATAATACAGTTATCAGGCCATAAAACATAAGTTACTTCCCTCACCAAAGTCTATTTCCACATGTTGGAGCAAGATGGCTGCCGACATCTGCGAGGGTTCTGGTTTTCTGGGTTCCTCTGGGCTCAGTGCCTCTGTTTCCTCCCCAAGGTCAGCTGTAGACTATGAGGCTCTCTAGGCTTTGCCTCTCTCCACAAGGTCAGCTAGACTATCAGGCAAAAAGCTCTGTCTCTTTCCCCAGGGCTCCAGCTTAAGACTTCAACATAAAACTCCAACATCAAAACTCCAACATTAAAAACCCTCAACTCTGTTCTTTGCCATACCTTTTATCTGTGAGTCCCCACTTACCAATGGTCCTAATCATAACTCAATCATGCCCAGGTACAGATCAGATTACAAACATAATTCAATATCTATTTTTAGAATTCATAACCATATCAAACTGCTACACCTCCCAATGATTCTTAATTTAAGAGCATATAACCCTTCATTTGTGGTGTCTCTGTTGGAATCCAGGCTAAGGGAATAGTAATGCTCATGAAGCAGCCACAGGCAACCTCAAGGACTGAGAGTGTGGGGAGAGGGCAGTTGTGGGTGAAAGAGAACCAGAGCCAAACTCTAACTGTGGCCAGAATTCATTGTGGGAGTGCGGAATCAGACACAGAGTCACCAAACGTCTGAACTGGAGGGAACCATGGAGGCCATCTAGTTCTCTCTTGATAGGTGCCTTAATATGAGGCTCAGAGAAGTGAAGTGGCTTACATTTTATTCTAGAGCAAGCTCAGAGCTGAGCTGGTGTCATTTTGCAGGTATTAGGACCCCCAGAACTATCACCTTCTCATCATATTTCCCATGACTCCCAGCAGTGGTGGGGGAGAGGGATGAAATGTGGAAATATGGGGCCGTGGTATTGCACAGGCTGGAAGTACAACTCAGTATTTGGGGTAGGGAAGGAAGACAATAGCCTTGAGATGTGTCAAGTTTATACCCAAGCTAATAATATACTTCTTGAAGATGTATGAGGAAATTCTGGCCCTTGGTGCTTGAGAAAGAAGCAAGGCCTTTGTTCTTCATTTGTTCACTGAATTCTGATCCTTAATCCTAAGAGGGAGATGGTCTTGATTTACTAGTTTCTTCCTCTGCTTCTCTTACAATCTGTTCCGAATTTCCTAACTCTCCTCCATGGCCAAACACTATGCCCTTGTCCCAAATAGTATGTTTGGGGTGAAAGAAATGCCACAGTTAGGATTACTCTAAGCTTTGCGATCTTCCGAATGGCCAGTCTTCCACTAGTCTATGAAAAAGGAATGGGCACTGATACATCTTACAATTGGAAAGTCTCTCTCAAATAAGGAAGTATTTCTTGAGGTTGTTTTGGAGATAATTTCCCACCAACACACATGCACACACACAGTCCTGTGAGAAATGGCAGTTGAGCAAATATTTCCTGTACCCAGGTAGAAGCAGTAAAGTTATCCTGCCAAAGGCTCACAGGCACTCAGTACTCCAACCAGAAGGTGCAAAGTAGCGTGAAAATGGCAGAATTTGTAGTTTCATTGTGCCTGAAATCTCAAAGTGACCCTGCTTGTGACCTTCATTGATGATGCTCCTATGCCTTGCCTTTTCTACACATTCGGCAGAGGCATGAAGTCTGTGAAAATCAGGAGAGGCCTTGGATCTGTTTGCTTTAAAAGTTTTTAAAAATAAAGGCATTTTTCAGAACATTCATCATTTTGACCACAAATTACCTTTTAAAAGAAATTTGCCTTGATCTAGCCTAATTATGGCTACCAAGGACTCCTGAAATGCTTCTTAAATTGAATTTGAAAATTTAGTGTAGACAGAGATCTTTATTGCTGAATTTTTTTTCATTGAATTGAATTGTCAAAATTTGACTGTAATTGCTTTTCACATTAAAGCATCCTTGGACACAGCTCTTATTCTCCTTGTAAAAATTAGGTATATACTAATTTATAATCCTAAACACACATATAATTTTGAAACGCTGTTTTTATAATAATAATTAAAGTTCCAATATTTGTACATTTTCCAATATGACAAAGGCAAGATTCTGAGGCACATCAACTAAAATGTTCTGAGTTATGTTATAAAGTCATTAAATAATGCTTTTTAAAATAAACAAAAATGTTATTAATTATCAAATACAGGAGATGAGTATATACTCTAGCTTTTGTTTGTAATTTTGCATAATAGAAAGTTAAAAATCATATTTTGCAGACTATATAAAGACATGAGAGGAACTATGACTTAATGTTCAGTGAAAAAAAGCAATTGTTCATAAATTTTAACAAATGTTACCAAAATAATGAAGATTGTCATTAATGTGGGAAAGTGTGGGAAGGGGAGTGTTTGGGAATGGAAATCTCCTATATTTTGTATGTAACTTTTATGTAATCTAAATCTTTAAAATTTAAAAAAATTTAAAGATAAAATAAAAAAGACCACTTAGTAGAGCAATTTTTAAATATTAATGTATCTAGGAATTAGCAGGGAATTGGTAACATTTGCATTGAGAAAATGTTAAAACAATACTAAGGAACTCAAAGGAAGGTCTGATTAGATGGAGAAAGTGTTCCATGCTCTTGAATGGAATAATTTCATATTATAAAGATGTCATTTCTCCACACAAAATAAATCTATAAATTCATCTATAAATATATGCCCAATCAAATTTCTAGCTTATTTTTTTTAGCAATTCAATAAATTTATTTTGTAATTTATATGGAAGGACCAAAGTTCATAAATATCTAAGTGGACTTTGAAAAAGATTAGTAAACATAGATAACTCACCATACCAAAGTAAAAAAAAATCACAAAGTCATAATTAAAATAATGCTGTACCAATTCAAGGACACACAAAAACCAGTGGAGGTCAGAAGGAGACTCACTTATAAATGGAAGCTTAACATGCAATGAAAGTGGGCAGCACAAACCACCAGAAAAAAGTTGATCTAGTAAATGGTATTGGAAAAACTGGCTAAGTATAGGGTGAAAAATAAAACTGGATTCCTGATTGGATTACAGACCAAAATGTGAAACATTAAATTATAAATTTAATTCATTTGCACATTCATCCAATATGTATTTATTGAACACCTGCTCTGCTCTGGTTTGCCAAACAGACCAAAATCCTTGCCTTCAAGGAGCTTACATTCCAGCAGAGGAGACAGATAACAAGCAATCAACATAATAAATAATAATGATCATATATATTAGTAAGAGCAAATGCAATGGAAAAAAGAAACACAGTAAAGGAGTAAGGGTTGGCTGGAAAGTGAAGAAGTATTTTAAAAGATGAGCTCAAGGTAAGATTCGATGGGAAGATGATATTAGATAATAGGCTCCAAGGAGATGAGGGAGTTAGCTGTGAGGATAAGAAAAGCATAACAAGAAAAGGAAACAGTAATCCATGGAAACTTGAGGTGCTTCCATCATTTGGCAATTGTGAATAATGCCACTGTGAACATTGTGCAAATATCTGTTCCAGTACCAGGTTTCAGTTCTTCTAGGTACATACCTAGCAATGGGATTACCGGATCATATGGTATTTCTATATTTAATACTCTGAGGAACTGCCAGACTGTCTTCCACAGTGGCTACACCCATTTTACATTCCCAACAGCAATAAATGTTCCTATTTCTCCAAATCGTCTGCAACACCTATAATTTTCTGTTTTTTTTTCCCAAATAGTAGCTATTCAACTGGTATCAAGTGATATAGCATCATAATTTTTGTTTGCATTTTCCTAATAACTTGGGATAGTTGAACATCTTTTCATTGCTTTTTAGTCATTTGTTTATCTTCCTTGGAGAAATGCCTAGTCAAGTCTTTTGCCCATTTTTAACAGGGTTTTTTGTCTTTTAAAGGTGAGTTGTAGGATTTCTTTATATATTCTAAATACTAATCCATTATCAGATGTATGTAGATTAGTATGTAGTTTCTAAACTTTTTTTCCCATTGAGTAGATTGTCTTTTACTTTCATGGCGAAGCCTTTTTTTACGGCTTTTTTTTTTTTTTTAACTTTTCATTGTAGTAACAAATATATGACTCTAAATTTCCCATTTTAGTCAATATGCTAAATGCATAATTCAGTAGTATTAGTTATTACTCACAATATTGTGCTACCATCACTGATATCCATTATCCCAGGTTTTTATGGCCTCGAAAAGAATCTCTGCACCCACTGGGCTAGAACTCTCTATCTCTCCTTTTGCTTCTCTCTCTCTCTTTTAATACCTTTCTTTCTTTTTGCCTATATTTTTCGTTGTTGAGTCTTAGACCTTAAAATGGGGTGGGCACAAAATAGGCACCCAATAACTATTTGTTGAATGAATTGTCACCTTTTTTCTCCCACCCTTAGTCTGCTGGGATATGGTGGAGCCAGAAATGGGCATGTAAATCAGGTCTGGCCAATCAACACAGTGTGTCCTTTCTAGTATGGCCAAATTTTTTGATGCACAAAAGTTTTTAATTTTGAGGACATCCCATTAATCTATTTTTTCTTTCATGGCTTGTATTTTGGGTACAAGAAACCACTGCCCACCACAAGACCCTGATAATACTTCTCCACATTTTCTTCTACAAGATTTATAGTCCTGGTTTTTTATACATATTTGCCTTTCATCCATTTTTATTTAATTTTTGTAATGTGGTGTGGGGTAGGGTCTTCTTTCATTTTTTGCACATGGATATCTAATTCTCCCAGTAACATTTGTTAAGAGACCATTCTTTCCCAATTTAACGAACTTGGCAATCTTGTAAAAGTCAATGGCCCAAGGTTCTGAGAGTCTAATTCTGAATTCTCAATTTGATTCCATTGGTCAATATATCTATCTTTGTGCCAATGCCATGCTGTTTTGACCACAGTAGTATTGTGATATGTGTTAAAGTGAGAAAGTGTGAGTCCTCTGACTTTGTTCTTCTTTTTCAAGATATTTTTGGCTATCTGGAGCAACTTACATTACAAAATAAATTTGATAACTGGCTCTTCCCTTTCTGCAAAGTAGGCTGTTGGAATTTTGATTGGATTGCATTGAATCTGTAAGTTGCTTGGATAGAACTGACATTCTTAATGATATTTAGTCTTCAAATCCATGAACATGGAATGTCCTTCCATTTATTTAGGACTTCTTTGATTTCTCTTGGCAATACTTTATTGTTTCCTTTGTACACAACCTTTACATTTTTGGTTAAATTTATTTCTAGATATTTTATTATTTTCGTTAGTATTGTAAATGCAATGTTTTTCTTCATTTCCAAATTGCTCATTACTAGTGTATAGAAACACTACTAAGTTTTTCATGTTGATCTTGTATCCTGTCACTTTGCTGAATTCATTTAATAGTTCCAGTAACTTTGTTGTAGATTTTTTAGTACTTTCTCTGTATAGGATTATGTCATCTGCAATAGTCACAGTTTTACTCCTTCCTTTCCAATTTGGATGACTTTTATTTCTTTTTCTTGCCTAACTTCTCTGGCTAGAACTTTCAGACAAGCTTGAATAACAGTGTTGACAGAGGGCATCTTTGTCTTGTTCCATATCTTAGAGGGAAATCTTTCGGTCTTTCACCAATGAGCATGACTTTACCTGTGGGTTTTTCATAACTGCCCCTTATTATGTTGAGGAAGTTTCCTTCTATTCCTATTTTTGTAAGTATTTTTATTAAGAAAAGAACTTGATTTTTGTCAAATGCCTTTTCTGCATCATTAGAGAGGATCATGTGTTTTTTTTCATTTTTAAAAGATGTAATATATTACATTAATTGATATTTTTATGTTGAACCACACTTGCATACTTGTGATGAAACCCACTTGATCAAGGTGTATATTTCTTTTAATGCGCTATTGAATTCCATTTGCAAGTATTTTGTTGAGGATTTTTGCATCTATATTCATAAGAGAAATTGTTCTGTAATTTTCTTTTCTTTCATCTTTATTTGGCTTTGGTATTAGGGTGACGTTGGTCTTATAGAATGACATAGGTAGTGTTCCACCCTGCTGAATTTTTGGAAGAGTTTTAGCAGGACTGGTATTAATTCTTCTTGGAATGATAGGTAGAATTCATCTGTGAAGCATTTGGTGCTGGGCTTTTCTTTGCTGGAGGTTTTTGATGACTGATTCAATCTCTACTAATTGTTCTGTTAAAGTCTTCTATTTCTTCTAGAGTAAGTGTAGGTTGTTTGTGTTTCTTGGGATTTGTCCTTTTCATCTATGTTGTCTAATTTGTTGGCATAGAGTTGTTTATAGTATCCTTTTAAGATCCTTTCATTTCTGTGGTGTCAGTAGTAATGCCCAACCCCCTTTTCAGATTTTATTTGTGTCCTTTCTTTTTTTTTTAAATGTCATAATTTTCATATTTTATTTCTGTTATTAGTGTTTTATTTCTACTTTTTGGGGGGGAATCAGTGTAAATAATGTTTTTTTTTAAATTTAATTGATCTTTTGAAAGAACCAAAATCTAGTTCCATAGGTTCTTTACATTGATTTTCTATTCTAAATTTCCTTTATCTGTGCTCTAATCTTGTGTCCTTCCTGCTGGTAATTTTGGATTTCATCTCCTTTTTGTACCTTCCCATATTGTGAAGTGAGGTTACTGATTCTATATCATTCTTCTTAAATATGGCTGGATGGGATGTGTACCTTTCTCGTTCCAGGGGCCCTGAGGAGGCACTTCCTGTCCATCGGCAGGACCCTGGCCTCAGTGGGCCAAGGGGTTCACAGGGTGGAGATGCAGAGAGGGCGCATGGGGATGGGGGAGCGCAGGGGACTGGCCACTTCCAGACAGAAAACCAGGTGCGCAGGTCTCAGCCAAATGCTCCTCCGCACAGGAAACACTAGAAGCCCGGTTGTAGAAGCAGGGTTAGCATTCGCAGGCAAGAGGCCCACACTGTAGTGCCTGCGACCCCGCACATTCTGGCTGCGGAGCTGCCTTGGCACCCAGGTCTGTCCCAAAGGCAGTGGAAGAGGCGCCGGGATCACGCGCTCGGCCCTGAGTGTGGATTTGTTTGTGGGGAGCGGCCGAGCCCGGGAGTCCTGGGGGAGCCCCTTTTGGGGCAGCTAGGTGTGAGGAACAAAGTTACAGGATAAGGAAAGAACTCGGCAGCGCTGGGAAGCAGGCCTGCTGGGCTGGAGGCAGCGGGCTTGCGCGGGCCTTTCCTGGGGGAGCAGCCGGCAAGCCCTGACATGTAGTGGGTTGCTGGGCAGGTGGGAACCTTGCGGTTCACACACCTAGCAGATTTCCTCTACTCTATGTCCCCCTTAAACAGTTAGGTCTGAAAAGGCTGGTGGGCCCAAGTCAAAACCGGGGGAACCCAAATTATTTCATTTCTGATTTCAAATTCCAGGTTCCAGGACAGACTGCCCAGGTGTGGTGTCAGCCTGGCCTCCGGTTTTGCCTTTCCATCCTGTCTCCCACCTTTTCCAAGAGTCCAATGGGGAAAGGTCTGTGCTGAAGGAACCGGGGGTCCTGAGAGGAACCCTTCCCCAGTGGAAGTCCCAGAAGTGCTGCTGTTTTGAGGAAGGGATGTGGAATCCTTGGCCCCTTTTCTGAAGTTCAGAGCCTTCTGCAGTCAGAGCAGGGTGCCAGACCCCACAGGGTTACCAAGGAAACCCCAAGTCAAGGGCTGGGGACATGGGCCACTAAAGACTGGGAGGTAGAGTCCTGAAATTAGAGTGTTTCCCTTGTCAGGGGAGATATGGAAAGGCAAGGAAGAGAAAAGACTGGGACTGGCAAGAACAAGCCCTGTAGCTTCTCAGGGAAACCCAGGAAGGAAGGAATGAGAGTGCAGACCACCCTGGCCACCAGGACAGACAGACCCTGCCATCTGCCTTCTTTGGATGCTTGCTTTCTTACTGCCCTTTTGGAATGCAGTTTGCTGGTATCAATGAAAAAATATTGGCAAAACATATAAAATTTTGTGGTGCAAAGTGTAAACCATAATATAAACTATAGACCATGTTCAGTAGCAAAGCATGAATATGTGTTCATGAATTATAATAAATGTACCACACTAATGAAAGATGTCAGTGAGGAAAAGTGGGGGAGGGGTAGAAGTGAGGCACATGGGAATCAGCTCATGTTTTTCATACAATATTTTTATTGTCTTTCTTTAAAAGATAAATAGATCACGCAAAGTGTTATATTAAAAAACACAAGAGGTTCCTATATACCGCACTTCCCTCCACTACCCCCACTCCTCCCACATCAACATGGCCTTTCATCTGTGAGGCACATTCATTGCATTTTGTGAATACAACCTGGAGCACTGCCACACCACATGGACCATAGTTGACACTGTAGTTTACACTCTCCCCCAGTCCATTCAGTGGGTTATGGCAGGATATACAATGTCCTGCATCTGTCCCTGCAATAATTCAGAACAACTCCAAGACCTGAAAATATTCCATATCACACCTCTTCCTCCCATTCCCTACCCTCAGCCACTCCTATGGCCAACTTCTCCACATCAATGATATAATTTCTTCCATTGCTAGAGTCACAACAGTTCTATAGTAGAATATCAGCAAGTCTACTCTGATCCATATTATATTCCTCTACCCTGTGGACCCTGAGATGGCAATGTTCACTCCACTTCTAAATCAAGAAGGGGCTTAGATCCCACATGGCTGATGGATGTTGTTCTCCTGCTTGCAGTTGTAGACAGCCGAGTCAGTTCCTGATGTGGTGGTTGACCATGCTCATCTCCCCGTCAGCTGACCTGGGTAAGTCCAACAAATTGGAGAGTAGGTGTTGCAACTCTGCTGAGGCTCAGGGCCCAGGTAGCACATGAACAGTGCAGAGATTCAAGTCTCCTGAGCATACACAAACCCCAGCACCAATCATAAGTTCAGTAAAAATGACAGAAGAGGCATGTGTAGAGAAGTCACATCTGAGTCCAACTCCATCACAATCAGGAGCACAAATTCCAAAGTAGGGCTCGCTGGCAAGGCACTGAACTCCAGAATGATTTGTCATGACCCTAGAACCTGTGTGTCTCCATAGCCTTCAGGAGCATAAGTACCTAAGGTTGTATCTACTTTGGCTGTCTCTGGGATCCTGCTGCATAAGCGTGACCCCTCTGATGACCTCCAGATATTTTGAAGTCTCTTAGCCATATAAACTCATTTGTCTTTACCATTTCCCCCTTTTATTCAAGGTTTTTTTTCCAGTTGCATCACCAGCTGGTAATGGTAGTAAGCCCTGTGCCAGGGAGGCTCCTACCTGGGAGTCATGTCCCATGTTAGGGGGAAGTAACGCATTTACATGCTGAGTTTGGCTTAGAGAGTGGCCACATTTGAGCAACATGGAGGCTCTAAGGAGGTAACTCTTAGGCAGCCTGCAGCTCTAGGCATAGTTGAAATTTCAAGCACACAGGCTCATAAGCATAGTCATCAGTATCAAGGGTCCTTCACTGGATCATCCTTCTTCACTGGTCTTTGCCCTTGTACTTGGGGGATTGTTGCTGTTCCACTGGGGAATGCAACATAGTTCCCCAGGATGGGAGCTCAACACTCTCAGTTGTCATGTGTAACTCTATCCATTATGACAATACCCAATGAACATATGAACATATCTATGTACCCTATATGCATGTCCTGGGGAACTCCCTCCCACCCATGCATTCCCCATCAATGACACCCCATACCAGTGTTCCTCCCATGCAATAGTTGAAGCCCTCTGTGATCCAAAACTTCTTCAAAAATGGAGCCTAATATATTGTCAAATTCAATTAGTAGGAAAATGAAATAGCATTGTCAGGTTTAAAGATTAGAAATAGAATACATAATAATTTAGAAAAACTAAAATAAAGTGAAAAATAATTTGGGGTATTAAAAAATGAAAATATCATAAAACTTTGTTTTTGGTGTTTTGCCTTTTATCACAGTAATAGGTGTTACCCTGCATATGCAGTGGCAAGGCAACCTTTTCCATTCCTTCCTCAATGTCTACATTATTTTAATTTTAATTTTTAATTTTGTCTTCTAAAATGTTTTAGATCACAGTAAAGTCACATATACAATATAGGGGACTTCCATACGCCTAACATCAAACCCTTTTTCCCTTTCCCCAGCAATGATCTTTTCACATGTGGATGTTATATTTGCTACAGCTGATGTACAGAGATTGAAACATAGCTAATAACCATGGTTCCATTATGGCTTACATTATGGTTTATATTTTAGAGTGTATAATTTTCTAAATTTTTGGTTACATTATGGTTTACATTTTAGACTATATATTTTTTATAAATTTTTGGTGAAATTTAACATGGCTTATATCCATCATTGCACGATCTTGTGGAACAATTCCATTGCCCCCCAGTTACCACCTCTTCCATGTATTCTTTTCCTCTCTCTCCCTCCCCTCAGGGCCCACAGTGGCAGCCAAGCTTCACTGATTGAAGGTCAAGACTCACAGATACTTACAACAATGCTGAGGGCTTGACAGTCTAGTGTGTCCTCCCCCATTGGGAGGCACCCATGGTCTCCAGAGACACCCTCTCCTCTGTCTGAGAACATCAGGACTCTCCAGGATGGGGGTACAACACTTTCCCACTCATTGTATGTGTCTCCTCCACCCACTGATATAACACAATATGACAAGATGAGCACTCACACACTCCCTAGAAGCCTGCCCAAGGTGCACCTGTGCCTGATGCTCCCTGTCAAACACCTTAAACAAGTAACCCTTCCTTATTGTATTTTCTAGAGAGTTTTCTTAACATTATAGTTTCAACCACATACCTGACAATCTCCCATGTTCACCCACACCCCCAAGCCATCCCCCCAATTCCATGGACCATATGATCCATCCTCCCAACCCTAGCCCCCATCAAGCCTGCAAAGTCCCACTCAATAGTGTCCTTATGCCTCCATATTATCCTTTCACTACACAACTACTTACCTCCACTTTATTATAGATTTCACCTATGTAGGCATCAGCCCACAACCTTCCTCTCTGCACTTATTTCCTGTAAGCCTATCATACAGTCTCTAGCTCTCTGCAATAGCTTGATTTGCTTAATTCATATCAGAGAGGGCATGTAGTATTTGTCCTTCAATGCCTGGCTTGCTTCACTCAACATAAGGTCCTCAAGATTCATCCATGTTATTCCGTGTGTTAGTACTATGTTCCTTCTTATAGCTGAGTAGTATTCCATTGTATATATATACCACATTTTGTTTTTCTGTTCATCTGGTGATGGGCATTTGGGCTGATTCCAACTTCTGGCAATACTGAATAATGCTGCTATGAACATTGGTGTGCATATATCAGTTCATGTCCTTGTTTCAGTTCTTCTGGGTATATACCCAGCAGGAATTGCTGGGTCATATGGTAAATCTATAGCTAGTTTTCTGAGGAACTGCCAAACCGTCCTCCACAATGGCTGGATCCTTCTAGATTCCCACCAGCAGTGGATGATGAGTGTTCCCATTCCTCCACATCCTCTCCAACACTTGTAGTACTATGTTTTTTTAATAGCCACCAGTCTAATGGCTGTAAGATGGTATTTCTTTGTAGCTTCAATTTTCATTTTCCTAATAGCTAGTTATGTTGAGCATCTTTTCATGTGCTTTTTAGCCATTTGTATTTCTTCTTCAGAGAAGCATCTGTTCAAATCTCTTGCCCATTTTTTGAATGGGTTGTCTTTTTATTTTTGAAATATAGGATTTCTTTACATATGTTGGATATTAGACTCCTATCATGGTTACCAAATATTTTCTCCCATTGGGTAGACTGTCTTTTCACTTTCTTGATAAACTCCTTTGAGTTGCAAAAGGTTTAGATTTTGAGGAGGTCCCATATATCTATTTTTTCTTTCATTGCTTGTGTTTTGGTGTGAAGTTCATGAAGGCATTTCCTATTACAAGGTTCTGTAGATGCTTCCCTACATTGTCTTCCAAGGTCTTTATGGTCTTGGCTCTTTCATTTAGTTCTTTGATCCATCTTGAGTTGATTTTTGTATAGGGTGTAGGATGGCGTCCTCTCTCATTCTTTTGCATATGGATATCCAGTTCTCCAAGCACCATTTGTTGAAGAGGCCATTCTCTCCCAGTTGAGTGGGCTTTGTGGCCTTGTTGAATATCAGATGGCTGTATATGTGATGATCTATATCTGAACTCTCAGTTTGGTTCCATTGGTCAGTGTGTCTATCCTTGTGCCAATACCATGCCATTTTGACCACTATAGCTCAATTTCATTTTTCTTTTTCAATATGTCTTTGGCTCTTCAGGGCCTCTTTACCTTCCAGATAAATTTCATAGTTAGTTTTTCCAGTTCAGGAAAAAATGCTGTATTGATTTTTATTGGGATTGGTTAAATCTGTTGATCAGTTTCAGTAGGATAGACATCTTAATGATATTTAGTCTTTCTGTCCCTGAACAGGGAATATTCTTCCATTTCTTTAAGTCTTCCTTGACTTCCTTTAACAGTTTTGTGTAGTTTTCTATGCATAAGTCATTTACATCTTTAGTTAAATTTATTCCTAAGTATTTGATTTTTTTATTTACTATTGTAAATGGTATTTTTTTCTTGATTTCCTTCTTGGGTTGCTCATTATTGGTGTACAGAAATGCTACTTATTTTTGTGCATTGATCTTATAACCTGCAACTTTACTGAACTCATTTATAAGTTCTAGAAGCTTTGTTGTAGATTTCTCAGGGCTTTCTATGTATAGGATCATGTCATCTGCAAATAGTGAACTTTTGACTCCTTCCTTTCCAATTTGGATGCCTTTTATATCTGGTTCTTGCCTCAGTGCCCAAGCAAGTAGATAGTGGGCATCCTTGCCTTATTCCTGATCTTAGAGGGAAAGATTTTAGGATTTCACCATTGTAAATTATGTTAGCTATGGGTTTTTCATATATACCTTTCATCATGTTTAGAAAGTTTCCTTCTATCCCTATCTTTTGCAATATTTTTATCAGGAAAGTGTTCTGTATTTTGCCAAATGCTTTTCTGCACCTATAGATATGATCATGTGATTTTTTTCCTTTCCATCTGTTTATGTGATGTATAACATTGATTGATTTTCTTATACTGAACCATCCTTGCATACCAGGGATCAAACCCACTTGGTCCTGGTGTATAGTTCATTCTATGTGTTATTGAATATGATTAGCAAGTGTTTTGTTGAGGATTTTAGCATCTAGGTTCATTGGAGAGATTGATCTGTAATTTTCCTTTCTTCTGGTGTCTTTGTTTGGCTTTGGTATTAGGGTAATGTTGGCATCATAGAATGAGTTAGGCAATGTTCCTTCTCTTTTGGTTTTTTGGAAGAGTTCAAGCAAAACAGATATTAGTTCTTTCCAGAATGTTTGGTAGAATTCACCTGTGAATCAATCTGGCCCGGGGCTCATCTTAGTTGGGAGGTTTTTAATGACTGTTTCTATATCTTTATTTGTTATTGGTTTGTCTTAGATCATCACTTTCTTCTTTCATCAATGTAGGCTGCTGATGTGTTTCTACGAATTTGTCCATTTCCTCTAAATTGTCCTTCTTGTTGGCATATAGTTTTTCAAAGTATCCTCTTATGATAGTCTTTATTTCTGTGGGGTCAGTGGTCATATTCCTTTCTCGTTTCTTATTTTGTGTATTTGCATCTTCTCTCTTTTTTTCTTTGTTAGTCTAGCTAAGGGTTTGTCAATTTTATTGATCTTCCCAAAGAACCAGCTCTTTGTTTTATTTTTTTCTAGTGCTTTCTTATTTTCTATTTCATGTAATTCTGCTCTGATCTTTGTTATTTCTTCTTCCTTTGGGGTTAGTTTGTTGTTTTTTACTAATTCGTCCAAGTGTACAGTTAGGTCTTCGATTTTAGCTCTTTCTTCTTTTTTGATGTATGAATTTATGGCTACAATTTCCCTCTCAGTACAGCTTTTGTTGCATCCCATAAGTTTTGCTATGTTCTATTGTCATTTTCAAGGTAGTTACTGATTTCTTTTGGGTTTTCCTCCTTGGCCAACTGTTTGTCTAAGAGTATGTTGCTTAACTTCCATATTTTGGTGCCTAATCTAGGTTTCTGGCCTTTGCAGATTTCCAGCATCATTCCACTTTGGTCAGAGAAGTTATTTTGTATTTCAGTCTTTCTGAATTCATTGAGACTTTCTCTGTGCCCTAGCATGTGGTCTATCTTGGAAAATGATCCATGTGCACTTGAGAAGAAAGTATATCTTACTGTATTAGATGTCATGTTCTGTATATGTCTATTAGGTCCAGATCCTCTAGTATATTATTCAAAGTCTTTGTTTCTTTATTGATTTTCTGTTAAGGTGCTCTGTCTAATGGTGATAATGGTGTATTAAAATCCCCCACTATAATTGTAGAGGCATCTATTCCTCCACTTAGTTTTTCCAGTGTTTGCCTCATGTATTTTGGGGCACCCTGTTTAGGTGCATAAATGTTTATGATTGTTCTTTGTTCTTGAAAGATTACCCCTTTTACTAATATGTAGTGTCCATCTTTGTCTCGCAAAATAATTTTGCATTTAAAGTCTATTTTGTCCAATATTAGTATAGCTACTCCTGCCCTTTTTTTGGTTATTGTTTGGTTATTGTAAGATTGTTTTCCAGCCTTTCATTTTCAACCTCCTTGAATCCCTGGGTCTAAGATGGGTTTCTTGTAGACAGCATATCGATGGGTCATGTTTCCTTATCCATTCTGTCTCTTTGTGTCTCTTGACAGGTGAGTTTAATCCATTAACATTCAGTGTTATTACTCTCAAGGAATTACTTACATTAACCATATTTTCTTTGGATTTTTGTATGTCATATGTTGTTTTTATTTCTCTTTTTGTCTTTTTTGGTTGTTCTTAACACTCTCCTCTAACTCTCTCTCTACTGTTTTTTTTTTTTTTTCTTTCCTTCTGCAGAACTCCCTTTAGTATTAGGTTTCTTATTGGCATACTCTCTTAGTACCTGTTTATCTGTGAATATTTTGAATTCTCCATCATTTTTGAATGCCAGCTTTGCTGGATAGAGTATTCTTGGCTGAAAATTTTTTTCTTTTAGTACCTTGACTATGTCATACTACTGCCTTCTTGCCCCCATGGTTTCAGATGAGAAATCAGTACTTAGTCTTATTGAACTTCTCTTGTATGTGATGGTTCCCCTTTCTCTTGCTGCCTTCAGTTTTTTCTCTTTGTCTTGAGCATTGGATAATTTGACAAGTATATGTCTTGGGGTAGATCTGTTGGGATTTATACTCTTTGGGGTGCGTTGTGCTTCCTGGACATGTACATCCATCTCCCTCAATAGGTTTGGGAAGTTTTCAGCTATTATTTCCTCCAACACCCCTTCTGTTCCCTTCCCCTCTCTTCTCTTTCTGGGATGCCTACAATGCATATATTTGTGTGTTTTTTGTTGTTATTCAAATCCCTAAGTCCCTGCTGGATTTGTTCTACCTTTTTATCTGTCAATTCTACTATCTGTTTGGTTTCAAATGTACTGTCTTCCACATCACTCATTTTTTCCTCTGCTTCTTCAAATCTGCTGTTATTTGCTTAGAGTGTATTTTTGATTTCTTGAATACTGCCATTCATCACCATCATATCCATTATCTTTTTGCGTATGTTTACAATTTCTTCAGTATGCTCTCCAAATGTTTTCTTAATATCCTTAATCTTTTCCTTCACTTCATTAAGTTCATCCATGATATTTGATTGGAGAGTTTTGATTAGTTGTTTGATGTTCTGTTCCTCTTCCTGGTTTTTAATTTGTTCATTGGACTGGGCCATCGCTTCCTGATTATTGGTTTGGTTTGTACTTTTTTATTGCTGTCTGGTCATCATTTTTTCTTAGTGGGCTCATTCAGTTGATTAGCTTCTCCCTCTAGTCTCAGGTTTTTTAGGTCTTGTTTTTGTGTGTGTGTTAATTTTTCTCTTTGACACTTTGCTCTTCTTATTATATTACCTTGTAGTTGTCTAAGTTACCTTGAAGGAAAAAGATTAGGGCCAGGTAAAGCAAAAGAGGTAAGAAAAGAAAATATATAACAGTAGTATTGGTAGTAAATGTTAGCAGAAGAACTATATAAGACCTAGGAGATAAATATTGAACTCATGTAAGCAGTGTATAGTTATAGGAATAAGAAAGTGGAGTATCTACAATGAAATAGGAAACAAAATATGGAGAAGAATATAGTATGGATTTAAAGGCTAATGTGATCAGGAGAAATGAAAAGAGAAAAGAAAGGACTATAAGATAAAGAGTTAATAAAAGATAGAAAAAAGAATAGGAGTGTCAGAAATAAAAAATCAGGAAAATTGGGGGCTAAACAAAGAGAGGGACTGTAAGAGCAAAAACAGAAGGTGGAATGTAGAAAGATGTAGGAAGGAAAAGAGATAGAATTGGTAGCCAAAATCAACATACACAGAGAAGAGGAGGTTGAGCATGAGGAAGCACAGCAAACAATAAACAAGCTGGCAGCACCTAATTGAAAAAAGGGGGGAAAAAAGAAAAAAGAGGGTAGAGGGATAAAGAGGAAGGAAAGACAAGAAAAGAAAAACACAAGCCCTCAAGCAAGGAGTCAACCAAACAATAAAAAAAACAGACTTCCCTCTTGAAGTCTTATTTAGAGAAAGTAAGAGACCCAAGGGAAGCTAATACAAGGATATTATCTATGTTTTCCCTGTCTCAAAGTATCAGGTAATATCCCAGTGGGTCACTACTCTAAGGGGACCTGTGTACTGAACCAGAGATCTTGCACATTCAAGTCTGAAACTCCTCTACTGAGCCAAACCCTCCTTCAAGGTCAACCTGCTCCTCAAAAAAAGTCCCCTTCCAGGGGCAGTATAGACTCTTTGCAATTGAATAAACTGATTAGGAATCTGCCCTTCCTCCTTTGTCCTTTTCTCACTTCCCTCTCTCTCAGGGCAGCACAAAGCTTGTGTGAGAGCTCCCCTCCAAAATTCAAATGGACCCTGGTGAACACAATCACCATGGAAAATAATGACTCTCAGTCTCTTTGAGAGAGAGTGTCCACACCTTGCTAGGGACTGTAAATATGCTCTGAAAGCCTACCAAGCACTTCCTACTGTCCCTCTCCCTTACCTGTGTTGCACAGGATTAGTTAATTGCCTGTCTCCACCTTCTCCCAGACATAACTCACAGAGGTTAGGTAAATCAGGCTGCCTCAGCAGATTCACCTCTCCCCTCTTCCTGGTTTCTCCTCAAGCCAGGTGGTATGCTCCTCAAAGCTCAAAAAGGGGCATTCAGAAAATTGAACCCACACTTGTAGGACCCCTCTCTACCCTTTACCAGAACCCTCCCACTGTCAGAGTTTTTCTCCTCCGGCTATGTGACAGGTCAGGTTCAGGGAAAGCTGAGGCTTCTTGCACTCAGGGAGAGGCAGAAACCTATGGTTTTACCTTGAGCTATCACTCTTCCTGCTGAGCTCTCTCCAGATTGATGTCCAGCAGCCTCTAGCTTTGTGGGTTCTCAAAACAGCTCACTCAGGCAGGATTTTGTCCCCAATCAACTGTTTTTCTGTGGGAGCAATGATGTGGGTTCCCTTACTCTGATACCATCTTGCCCTGCCCCCCTGTCCTTTCTCTTTTTTCCTCTATGTCAATCTAGCTAAGGTTTGGTCAATTTTATTGATCTTTTCAAAGAACTAACTTTTGATTTTGTTAGTTCTCTCTATTGCTTTTTATTCTCAATTTCATTTATTTCTGCTCTAATATTTGTTATTTCTTTCTTCCTGCTTGCTTTGTAATTAGTTTGCTGTTCTTTTCCTAGTTCTCCCAGGTGTGTAGTAATCTCTGATTATAGCTGTTTCTTCTTTTTTAATGTAAGCATTTAAAATACATATAAATGGGTCCTCCTCAAAATTAAAAACTTTTTTGCATCAAAAGACTTTGTCATGAAAGTAAAAGACAACCTCGTCAATGAGAGAAATTATTTGGAAACATAAATCTGATAAAGGTGTAATATTCAGAATATATAAAGAAACCCTACAGCTCAACAATAAAACGTCAAACAACCCCATTAAAAAAATAGGCAAAGGACTTGAATAATTATTTCTCCAAATAAGATACACAAATGTCTAAAAAACGCATGAAAAAGATGCTCAACATCATTATTTATTAGGGAAATGCAAATCAAAACCCAATAAGGTATTTCATACTTACTAGAATAACTACAATTAAATAAACAGAACACTACAAGTCTTGGTGGTGATGTGAAGAAATAGGAACATTTATTCATTGCTAATGGGAATGTAAAATGGCTGCAGCCATTGTGGAAGGCAACTTGGCAGTTCCTCAGGAAGTTAAATATAGAATTACCATATGATCCAGTAATCTCACTGCTAGGTATATACCCAGAAGAATTGAAAGCTGAGACTAGAATAGATATTTGCATACCAATGTTTACAGTGGCATTATTCACAATTGCCGAAAGATGGAAGCAACTCAAATCTCCATCTACCAGTGAATGAATAACCAAAATATGTTATATGCTTACAATGGAATATTATTTAGCCTTAAAAAGGAACGAAGTCCTGATGCATGCAACATCATGGATGAACCTTGAGGACATTATGCTGAGTGAAATAAGCCAGTCACAAAAGGACAAATATTGTATGCTCTCATATGAGCATATATATATGATATGAGCTAATTATAATAAGCAAACTCATAGAATGAGAGTCTAGAATATAAGTTACCAGGGGATAAGCTGTGGGTAGAGAATGAGGAGCTGATGTTTAATTTGTACAGAACTTCTATTTAGTTTGATTGTAGAGATTTGGAAATGGATGGTGATGATAGTAGCACATTATTGTGAGTGTAATTAAGAGTGCTAAATTGTTTAGGTAAATGTGGTTAAAGGGGGAAAACTTAGGTCTTATATGTTAATAGAATGAAAACTAAAAGCTAACACATGTGACTGTATAACACAGTGAACCCTATTATAGGTGATGATGAACTATCATAAACAGTACCAGCATAAGAAACTGTAAATTATAACAGAAAATATGATACTAATACAAGATGTTAATAATAGGATAGTGTGGCAGTTTGGTGTTGTTTATGAATTCCAGAAATAGATATTGGATTGTGTTTGTAAATTGATCTGTTCCTCTGGGATTGTATTAGACTCAGGGGTTTCACTTTTCCTTTTTAAAATCAAGATTAGGGTTTTTATTTGACCACATCAATAGGTTGACTTGGTTTGAGTCCCTACCTAAAAGCTAGCCTACAGCTGTGGGCTACATAAATGGATGCTCAAAGACAGGGAAGTAAATACATGGAGAAGGAGAACAAAAAGAGTTTAGTTTGGACACTAGAGACCCAGGGAGAGAGCTGGGCTGTTCAGGATAGTTTGCAGCTGGAGAGAACAGAGCCCTGAATAGCTGAGAAAGCCCAGAAAGAAATGAATCCCAGGGAGAGAGATGAGCTTTATGCTAGCCTACAGCTGAGATGGGAAGGTTGGGCCCACCAAGACATGGGAGGAAGAGGAAGGCTGAACCCTCACAGAGACCAGCAGCCATCTTGCTCTAACATGTAATATTGTAGAATTTGAGAGAGGTTCAATTATTTGCGTATAGAGAGGCCAGGACTCAGGAATGATTTTGAGAAGGAAAAATGGTTTATTGACAGCCGGCAGGACTCAGGAGCTTTCTGCTTCAATCCCGAGCGCTGAACAAGATTTTTTAGTCCCTTTTATTCAGAGAGGAAGGGCCAAATAGTTCTTTTGTTTCAGTTCTCAATAGGCTTGAATTAGCATATTATCTTTCACATCCTAGGTAAGCTTTTAGCATGGACTTCATACATTCTAGGTAAGCTTTTAGCACATTTGGTTTGCATTTTCCCTGAATATTTAACGTTTATAGAGTTTGCATTGATGAACTGTTTTCTGGGACTGGAGTCGTTGCCATGGTCACCAAGGGCAGGACTACAGCCTCTTACCATCCCACACCCAGAAGTCAGGCCAGACAGTTTAGGTTAAGGTTATCTCTGAAGAGACAAAAAGCCTCCCACCTATAGCCCACATCAGTAGCAACAGACTTTGATGAGGGAAGAAGTAATTTATGCTTTATGGCCTTGTGACTGTGAACTTCTACCCCAAATAAATACCCTTTATAAAAACCAACAGAGTTCTGGTTCTTTGTATCAGCACCCCTTTGGCTGACTAACACAGGTGGTATATGAGAAAAAATACATGTAACTTAAACAATGGACAATAGTTAATAGTACTACTTTAATAACAAAGATAACTACTGTTTAAAAATAGTACAATTATTATGAAATGCTGTCATCAGTTGTAACAAATGTTCCATATCAATGCAAGGTGTTGGTAGTATGGCTTACAGAAGTAAAAGGGAGTAGAAAGGTTATTGTATGCCATCAAATTAGAGAACCTATGTGGAATAAACAAGTTCTTAGAAACACATGCACTACATATATTGACTCAAGAAGAAAGAGAAGATCTCTTTCCCAGGTAGAGATTAAATCAGTAATAAAAAAGCACTCAAGAAAAAAAATTCCAAGACTAGGTGGATTCACAGGTGATTTTTTACTAAACATTATAAGAAAAATTAATACCAATTCTTCTCAAATGCTTAACAAAAAATGAAGAGGGTGGAAGACCTCTTAATTCATTCCGTATGGCCGGCATCATCCTAATACCAACACCAGGTAGAGATATCACAAGAAAAGAAAAGTATAGACCAATATCCCTTTAGAATATAAATGTAAAAATCCCCAGCAAAATATAAGCAAGCAGAATGCAAAATGCACATAAAAGGATTATAGAACATGATCAAGTTGGATTTATCCTGGGAATGAAAGGGTGGTACAACATAAGAAAATCAAAGTAATATACCACATTAACAAAATGAGATAAAATTTTAAAAACACATGATCATCACAATAGATGCAGGAAAGTTATTTGACAAAATCCAGCCCACTGTCTTAAAAAGAAACACTCTGAACATTATGAATAGAAGGGGACTTACTCCACATGATAAAGAGCACATATTAAAAATCACAGTTAACAACATACTCAGTGTTGAAAGACTGAAAACCTCCCCCTTAAGATCAGTCACAGCACAAGGATGTTTACTATTACCATTGTTATTCAACATAGTATTGGAAGTACTAGCCAAAACTGTAAAACTCCTAGAAGAAAACATAAGGAGTCATCCCCAGGACATGTGTTAGGCAACGGTGTCTTAGATTTTACACCCAAAGCAAAAGTAGCAAAATAAAATATAAATGAATGGGACCTCATCAAAATTAAAACTTTGGGCTTCAGAGGACTTCATTATGAAAGGAAAAAGAAAACCTGTAGAATGGAGAAAATATTTAAAAACCACATATCCAACAAGGGTTTAATATCCAGAAAGAATATATGAAGAAAGCCTACAACTCAACAACCAAAAGACAACCCAAAATGTAAAATGGGCAAAAGACTTGAATAGACATTATTCCAAAAAAAAGATAAACAAATGGCAAAAAAAGAACACATGGAAAGATGCTCATTGCCATCAGCCATTTGGAAATGCCAATCACACCATAATGAGATACCATTTCAAATCCACTAAAAGGTCTACTATTTTTTTTTTATGGGAAAGAACAAGCATGGGAGATGATTTGAAGAAACAGGAACACTTGTACATTGTTGGTGGGAATACAAAATGGTGCAGCCATTGTAGAAGACACTTTGGTGATTCCTTCAGAAAGTTACGTATAGAATTACCATATGACCAGGCAATCCCCCTTCTAGGTATATACCCAAAAGAACTGAAACCAGGGACTTGAACAGATATTTGCACATTAATGTTCATAGCAGCATTATTCACAATTGCCCAAAGATGGACACCCAAGTGTCCACCAACTAATGAATGGATAAGCAAAAAAGTAGTATATACATATAAATGGAATATTTTTCAGCCATAAAATGAAATGAAGTTCTGATATATGCAACACCATGAATGAATCTTGAAAACATGTTGAATGAAATAAACCATAGACAAAAGAACAAATTTTGAATCATCTCATTGATGCAATATAATTAGAATAAGCAAATTCATAGTCGTAACTTTACTATGAGCTATCATGGGCAAGGGTAGATGTAGGAAATGAGGAGTTAATGTCTAAATTGTATAGAATTATAACAGTGTACCCTAATGTAAAGTATGGGCTATAGTTAATACAATTATAATAATATTTTTTCATCAATTGTAATAAATGTACCAAATAATGCAAGTTGTTAATAACAGGTGAGATATATGGAAACACTATTTTCTGCATGATTTTTCTGTAAACCTGCAACTTCTCTAATAATAAAAAAATATATTAAAAAATGGGTAAAGGACTTAGATAGACATTTCTCCAAAGAAAAGTTGCTCAACATTATTAGAAAAGTGAATCAAAACCATGAGGTATTACCTGACACCTGATAGAATGGCTATTATTTTTTAAAAAGAAAAGTAACAAGTGCTCACAAGAATGCAGAGAAATAGCAACCTTAGTAAGTTTTTAGTAGGAAGGTAAAATGGTGCAGGCACTGTGGAAAACAGTTTGAAAGGTCCTTAAAAATTAATCATACAACTACCTTAAGATCCAGCAATCTTACTTCTAGTTATATACCCAGAAAAAATGAAAGTAGGGACTCAAACAGAAATTTATACCCTGATATTCACAGCAGCATTTCTCACAATAGCCACAGGTTGGAAGCAACACACATGACCATCAGCAGAAGAATGGATAAACAAAATGTGTTATATACATACCATGAAATATTACTCCTCCTTGAAAAGGAATGAAAATCTGATTTATGCTACTATATGGGTGAACTTTGAAGACATCATGTAATTGAAATAGGTCATACACAAAGGGACAGGTAATTCATAATTCTACTTGTTATATGAAAAAGTTAGAACATGCAAGTTCAAAGAGACATAAAGTAGAGTTTAGGCTACCATGGGTGGAGGGGAGGAGAAATGGGGACATAGAAAAAACTAGAGTATATACTGAACACTTTATATCAATGTTAAATAGTTTAAACTTGATAACTGTTCTAACAGTGATTAAGTGAATATCTTTGTTCTTCTCAGAACATGTACAGGGAAGTAATAAGTGTTCAAGGAGCATCATGTATAAAACTTACCCTCAAATGTTTAGAAAATAGGTAGATAAATGGTTGTATGTATGAATGAAACAATAAGGGCATAAAATGATACAATAAGTGTGGTAAAATGTTAAAAACTGACTGGTCTGGGTATCTAAGTAGTGGATATGTTAGAGTTGTCCTTAGGGGCTGTGTATTATTTTTGTAACTGTCCTGTAAGTTTGAAACTATTTGAAAATAAAAAGGTAAAATAATTATGAGAAAATCTCAACTAGATCTTTGAAAGGAACCAATCTTATTATGTAAGTGAAGTGACTCATGAAACTATATAAAATCTGATAATGCCAAGACACTCTTTGCATTTTGAGATCATTTTTAAAACTCCATTAAAATTCTAATTATTGAAACTGTGGGGGGAAATGTTTCTAAGGTAGAGGCATAGGGGTAGATAGAGATGGGAGAGAGGATTTCCATTATTCTGTGACACAACCATGATCTCAATATTAGAAAAAAATGATGGAGGTAGAAGAGCATGGTTGTCAGAAACTTGGCTTAGCGGTGACATCTCCATTTCATTTAAAGCCTTATGATCTTCAGGGAGCTCCACAATTGACCTCCACCTATTCCCCAACTCTCTGACTTCACTCCAGCCTAGCCCCAGTCCCAGGGCATTGTTGCTTTTCCTTCAACAAACTAGACACATTCTTGCCTTTGAGCTTCCCACGGTTTTTACATAAGCCTGGAGTGCTGATCCTTCCAGATACCTACATGGACAGCCCCTCACTTCTTTAAATATTTGCTAAAATGTGACTTTCTCATGAAAACCTACTCTATTTGAAAATTGATACTCAGAGTCCTACAGAACCAACATTTTGGTTCCTCCTTCCCTGCTGAGTTTTTCTTTTGCAATAGCACTTATTACCTTCCAATATGCCGTAAAATTTATTATTTTTTATATCTATTATTTGTTCTCTGTCTCCTCTCACAAAAATGTAAACTATATAGAGACAGAGTTTTTTGTTGTTGTTCTTCATTGATGTATTCCAATTGTCCAGACTGTATCTACTATAGAGTAGGCACTCAAATTTACCCAATAAATGAATGAATAGATGGATGGAGTTTCATTTGCTTAGTTTTAACTCTTTGTGTCTCCCAACACATGCATAGACAAATTGATTAATCTTATGAATAAAATGGTGATAAAGAGTGTAACTAATACCCTGGATTGTTGCATGAACTAAATTAGATCATGTATACAGCACACTGCCTGACATAGAATAAGACTAAACTATACTAACATAAATAAAAAAGCAAAGTTGAACTCTATTTTAGAAGAGGAGCAAATTCCAATCAGGACTAAACCTTCTCTGGATCTCTCTACTGGAAGGCAACTGAGTGCACAGAGCCCTAAAACTGAGAAGGATATTTCCCCCAAATGTATTATCACTCTAAAGTTCATCAATCTGAAGTGTTTTAATTTTCCAACTTGCCACTTCTTGTCTGGAAGAATATTGTATCATCTACAAACTTAGAAATTTCAGCATACTTTTTTTTTCTTCTAGATCATTAAAAGAAAAAATCTTAAAATAAGCCATTCCAGCACTAATCCCTGGGATCTGATTATTTGTACTTATCCTTCCAGAGAAGTGACCATTTATCACTTCTCCTTGTTCAATTCACAGAGACAAGCCTGGAATTCTTCCTATGAAGGACTATCCCAAACCTCTATCTTTTCTGGGAAAAGGGGCAGATTTGGGACAATAGTTCAAACTTATCTCTGCCCCAATATTCTAACAGCCAGAGCTTATTACAGATAACAGGAGACTTCAGAGTACCACCTGTAGACTTCAGTCCCCTGGGATAGTTAATGAGCTTATAATGAGCTCTAAGAACTTTAATTGTGTACAAAACATTTAGTGCTCTAGAAAATATCAAAGTAACAGAACACAGTTTGAAGACAGCTACATTAGCAATAAATACAAAAATGGCATACTATGAGGTTCACTAATTGAATGCTAAGTAAATGCAGAATAAAGGATCAACAGAAAGTAAGAACTACAGGGAAGGATTAAGCTACAGTTCTTTAGTTCTGCAGACATAGCTGCAGGAGCTGTGAATGCTGCCCCTTTTTCTTTTCCTTGTCAAGAAACTAGCTTAAAATTCAAATGAGAGAGAAAATTTATTTCAAGACATATATCTTGGAATCCAAGGGTAACAAGGCTTGTTAAAATGATGATACCAAGACCTGGAAAGATTTCAGAATCTCAGAAAATGCTTATTCTTTCAACTTCTCATCTCTTGTCTCTATTCACAAACACAGTAGTTTTTTCTTCAAGACTCCCTACTTTCTCTGCTTCTCAATAGGCAGAAGAGGGCAGCCCCAGAGCCTCCTAGTTTACATTATCTCACTTCAAGTCCCTGAAGAGATTAACACTTCTGCCTCTGAGTCCAAATTTGAAATTCCTATGAGAGAAAACGGTTCCCTTGCTTCTTCTGTCCTGTGAACTGTGGCCCAACCAAACATGGCTGACTGAGGGGGAGGAGAGATGCACTTTTGGGGGTTATGACTGTGGTGAATTCCAAGGGATTGGGTTATTGTGAGCTATAGAATTACTCAAAAGCTTTCTATTCCCTCACACAAAACCTGCACAGCTCTGTGTTGCTCTGTACCCTTTTCCCATGAGTTCTTGAGTGCCTCAACATGGGGTGGAATTATGGCATTTTTAAAATCCTGAGTTAGAACTTTCACAGGTCTCTCTGCCAAATATAGCTTTCTTAGCTATATTCTGTCCATATACAACAGGTCTGAGCTTATTACACATAACAGACCTCAGAGTCTTCAGCCTGAGCCTTTTCCCTCAGATTTAGGCACTGAAGGAAGGTGATATTATTTCCTTTCCCTCTAGCTTGTAAGGGAAGTTTCAGGCAAAAAAAGTGCCAGCTACTGTCCCAGTCATGAAAAGAATAAGACGTGGTTATTCCCCTTCATTAGAAGGGAAAACAGAAAGAAGAAAAAATTGCAAAACCGTGTGAGAAGCACAATCAGGTTGGGAAAAGTGACAATAACAAAAATGAGAAAGTCACCAATTCACATTAAAACTTTTTAAAGAAACACCATTATCCTTAGAAAGCAGCAAAGGGAAAATAGCAATTGCTTGCATTTTCTGAATAAAATAATAAACAGTTCAAACAACAAAAATTTCAAGTTATTTAAGAAAATGGCTTCTCTAGAACAGTGACTTGTGACTAAAAAATTGAAATTCCCCTACATAGTAATGAAACCTGTGAAAAAGAAAATAATTAAAACAGCCTTAATAGAGCTCACTAGTGCTAGTATTCTTTCCAAGTATAAATTGATAGATGATTTATGGTAAAGACATTTAGTAAAGAAATTATAATGCTACATCTTTTGATTGTAAATTAACCAAAAATACTTGTCCTTGGCAGTAATATCAGTCATAAAGCAAATTACTTTTTTAGGGTGTTGCTAACTTAAACAAGATTACCTACCCACACATGGCATTGTTCATTTTTACCAGATTCCTGGCTAATGACATCATAACTTCCACAGGATACTCTAGAAGACACACACATGTAGTGACATTACTGTAACAGGCACCACAGTCATCTCCCAACAAAACCATACTGGTACCTCCACCTTTTCCTTCAGAAAATAGCTTCTGGAAGGAAAAAAAACTGGATCAAAAGCCTGAGAGAGTTACTGTAACAAATTGTGAAAAACGGACCATCTATCTTTCTCAGATTCACCACTTTTCCTCTGTACTTTTAGTGGAAGTCTTAATTTATTATGTTTGCTTTTATGTTGTCTTGGGTGAGACTCATTTCCATCTTTCCCTTTGAGTCATATGGAATGGCTGTTAATGGGAATGATTACAACACGGGATTGAGTCATACAGTCAACAGGGAAAGGAAAGCTGCGGCTATCAACTCTCCAGATGCCAAGGCAGAGTTAAAGTAGCAGGAGTTATAAATTATATGTGCAGGTTCTATCCTAATGGAAATGGTAAAGGTAAAGAAAAAAAAAACCAGTGGACAGCTATATACTGTTTATTATAAATAGTGCACTACAGCACACAAAGAGATCCAACATATCTTCCTTTCTTAAAGCAGTTGACAAATCCAACCAAAAGAAAAGCTCTAAATATAAAAAAACTTAAATAACAAAAACTTGATTAGGTTCACCAATGGATAGCAAGTAAAGGACTTATTGAAAGGATACGAGAGATTTAGGTCCTTTGAGCACAATATTTAAAATTAGTATAATACACCATAGTATACAGAATTTTTGCCAGCATAAACTTGCTTAAGCCTAAAAATCAATCTGTGGAACTGGTATTGTTAGCCCTATTTTCTGGAATGGGGTCCAAAGGCTCAGCAAGTTCAAATGTGACTGTCTCCCCACCTCCCTGATACTTTAATGATGCTGTTGGGTTACTGTGCTTGGTTAGATACAGCTACTCTGTTGAAGACCCATTGAGGCCAAGGGTTGACCTGGTCTCCTTGGGTGGATGCCGGAGTCAAGCGCCTGGGGAAGAGGAAGGTCCCCAGACGAGAACCCGGAACTCTGGCTTTTGGCAGGCAGGTGAAGGGACTTCTATCCCTCTGGGCCTCCCTGTCTTGATCGTCCTCTTCAAGGTGGGTGGAGACTCCAGATGACTTTCGTGTGCCCATAACAAAGTAGCTGGCCAGGAGCTCAGATGGAACAGGACCACTGAAACCCAGTGGGAAAACAACATTTTGTAAGCCTTATCATTGGGAGTCACATTGTTCTCTGGGCTCCCTTTTCCTTTTGTTGTCCTTTCCAAGCTTCATTATCTCATGTCTCATTCCTCTTTCAGCAGAGGTACAGAAAACAAAGAGGAGTGAGGTGTCCACACTGTGGCCCTGAGGCTTTCGTGGTTCTAAAAGGGGTGATGGTAATTTAGGTGAAGGTGCATCTTAGCCAGGTCAAACTATGATTCTCCAAGGGGAAATCTCCATCTACTAATAACTGTGGAGTGATTAAGGTAATTTTGTTATTAATAAAGGCAATGGTTTCCTTACTGTCAGATAGGTTGCAAGTAACAGAATGGAACTCTTACTCTCCAGTCTTTTGTTCTTCAAAATGTTTGCTTTTTACACTACCCATCTTGGTGAACACAGAAGATGGGCAGCAGGTAACACAGTTTTCATGAGGTAAGTGACTAGTTAACATCCCTTAAGTAAATTGATAGAGAATTCTTTTAGAATAAGTGGATATATATGGATAAACTCAGAGACATAAGAAAAGAACTTAATGTATGACTCTGCAGACACGAAAGAAGGAGAGCTTCAAGATGGCAGTAGTTGAAAATGTGGCCTGCTAGATTCCCTTAGGGCTTCTTTTTTCAAGGCGAGCTTAAACCTCTGTTGTGTCTATAAGCCCTATCTCCCCCATCAGAAGGAAAAGCTGGAGTTTTAAACTCCCCAGCTATCACCACATCTGATGGTCACTTAGTATCTAGTAGTGTGTATATAAGTTAGAAAGAGACATTCTACAATCTCTCATGCAAATTCAGTCTCTTTTACCTCATAGCCACAGTTATATGTCATCTGTGGTTCTTAACTAAGACCTATTACTGCACTTCCCAATGCCTTCGGTCTTTTCAGTGAGAATTGTAGTTTCAATGATTGAAATAACTAACCTCTAAAGGAGAAAAAGCTTAAGGTGAGGAGAAATGTTTGCCTCTCTGAAAACCTAAATTTTTAATTTGTCAGTATTGTAACTGCTGAGCTACTCATAGCAAATGTGACTGGTAAAGATGTGTCGCACAGTTTGAAACCAATGACTAATATGAAATTTTGGATTATTTGTGCAAGACATCATTTCACTTAGCAGAAATATTTGAGGTTGCACCTTCCTCAAATACACTTAGGAGAAAACAGAAAATTTACTCAAAGACAATGTTTCTCACAGCTGATCTATAAAGAGCTCTGCCTCTCCAGATGAAGATGACCTGAAAAGTAAAACAATCAGTAAAAAAGGAAAAATTCTTTTTAAGGAAGGATTTGGATTATAATACTATAACATGATTTTATCCTATGGCTTATTAATTTGTTCTGAGGACAAGTCCAAGAAATAGATTTCAAAATACCTTGAGAAAAGGGAACATTGGTATAGTACGTGTCTAGTTTTCCAAGACGACTATTTTCCAGAATACAATGTTGACTTGTCTTTATAGGTTTTGGAATATCTCTTTTAAAAATTCTCTACTTAATAATTATATATAGCCTTCATTCAGGTAAAATATACTTAAAAGACATTTTTCAACAGTAAGAGGTACAAACATTATAGGTTTCAAAGCAATAAAATTTTTAAAATTATAATAAAATGTTTCTAATTTTTGTCTCAGGATGGAACTTGTGGTGGGATAGATGTAATTTTTGTTCCCTTTGCGGTTTTCTGTATTTTCCACAAATTCTACACTCAGAATTATATTTCTTTTATAATCAGAAAAAAATTAAGATTTATTTGTAAATTAAGTTGATTCACATTATGCTCAGGGATTGTTAAGTGGTACCATTATTCTTTCTGAAGAAAACCTTCTCTGTCAGAAGGAAAAAAGTAAGGTTTATGTAAGAACCATATAAGCAGACTCCGGTTGGCACCCTATTGAAAGAATTTTCTTTAAGTGAGTGACTTTCATGATCCAAATATTAATTCAGCACATTTCAATTTTCTCTGGTCTGGATGGCACATAAATTTCCTCTCATTGACTTCCAAGGAGCTCTGTGTGGGATAAGCCATCCAGGGCAGGGAACTATAACCTGCCCAGCAGGCATTCAGCACGTTTTTGTTTTTGTTTTTTTTGACTAAGAAAGCAATTGTTTATTAAATTTCCCTTAAAATGCCAGTGGTTTTAAATTTAGAAGGACCTCAGTTAGAGAAAAAACACGTGGGGTGGCGGTGTAGGGTGGGTAGGGATGGTGGTTCATAACACAAACAACTTGAGAAACTAGTCTTGGAGATTTTGTCCATCATG
The DNA here is from genome assembly GCF_030445035.2 of Dasypus novemcinctus. Lineage (NCBI taxonomy): Eukaryota > Metazoa > Chordata > Mammalia > Cingulata > Dasypodidae > Dasypus > Dasypus novemcinctus. Next base: position 49,450,119 of record NC_080673.1, on the reverse strand, counting down.
TTCACTTTTCTCATTCAGAGTAATGTTGTTTCTCCCACTTGGGCCATGGGCTATTTTAAAGGTTCATTTTAAATAGATTTCTATTAATGATCATTCTACATGTTTGCACTGTAATAGGAAGCAACTTTTTAAACTGCTCTGAGGGTTTTCCTCCTTATTCTTATTGGCCTTGACACTGGCTGAAGTAACATAAAACCTGATTTTGGCTGTGTATATTGATGAATGAAAATTAAAAGTAAGATCTTCTGATAGTCTTAATTTTCCCACAACAATGGGCAATATTTTTCTGAATATTTGATTCTATATTTTGCTTTCTAAAATATGTCGTTATTAGCCTTACACTGGGCTAGATATGAAAATCTGAATATGTTAGTAGATATTAATTCAATGATGAAACTAAATTAAAGCAAAAAGTTTCCATGTTGTTGTTGATTAGAAAATAGCTGATGAGCTTCACTCAACTATAGATTTTTAGTGCAACTCACCTTCACTTTATTTTCTCTGTGTGCATGAAATGGTTTCAGTTAGCAAAATATTAGCAGCCAAAGACACCTTTCAACAATGAAAATTTCAAGCTCACCTCATTTCCCTTAGATTTCTATTCATAGAAATCAGTTAATCTAGATACAAGTATTCACATGTAGAAAATGAAGAAATTATAAGCAATATATCTACTATGGTACAATTTCCCTGTGGACATATTAATAAAAGTTAAGAATACAGAATTACTAGAAATCACCTCTTTGACTTACTTGTAATTCTTAAGGTCTGATGGGGTGATTCTTTAAAATTCACATCATCTTTGGTTTCAGACACATTTTCCTTGTCAGTAAGGGAAGAGGGCCAAAAAACTCGTGCAAGGGGAGCAGATATAGTTCAAGTGGTTGAGCACCTGCTTCCCCTGTCCAAGGTCTCAGTTCAATCCCCAGTACCTCCTTAAAAAATAAAATAAAATAAATAAAATAAAAAGACTTAAGCAAATCACTTGTTATGAGCCTTGTACTTTTCTGAGTGAGCTGCAGTCCCATTGAAAACAAAAATGCCTTGCTCTATCCTCTAGATCAACACAGAAATTGCCCAAGTCTGGGCCTTGTGTTTGAAGAAACCATCAGCAATTAATAAATTCAGACCCATCTGTTTATGAAAGGAGTAACAGAAAGCATGCTAGCATTCTAAGGATGTATAATTCTACCAATCTACTTCTCTTCCTTAAGTCCTCTTTTTGGACTTATAATAGATGTTTGCCAAGCAGATGATGTTATACATAGGCACACTGAAGCTAAATGAATAGCAAGGTATATAAACTGCTACAGTCTCATGACATGTACTGAAAATAAAATTTTATGTTCTTTTTCCTCTGGATCTTTATCAAGGAATAAAAAAATATCGCTTTATTTCAGCTTCTATATTTGAAAGTAGTTTATCATTATTATGATATGACTTTGTAGATACAATAAAAAGGAATGAATTTACATAGACTCATAAGTCTCTTGGTTCCTCAAATAAGAGTACATTAAAAAAGAAGAGGGACACGGACTTGGCCCAGTGGTTAGGGCATCCATCCACCACATGGGACGTCTGCGGTTCAAACCCCAGGCCTCCTTGACCCGTGTGGAGCTGGCCCATGTGCAGTGCTGATGGATGCAAGGAGTGCTGTGTCACCCAGGGGTGTCCCCCGCTTAAGGGAGCCCAATGTGCAAGGAGTGCGCCCTGTAAGGAGAGCCTCTCAGTGCGAAAGAAAGTGCAGCCTGCCCAGGAATGGCGCCGCACACATGGAGAGCTGACACAACAAGATAACACAACAAAAAGAAACACAGATTCCTATGCCGTTGACAACAACAGAAGCGGACAAAGAAGATGCAGCAAATAGACACAGAGAGCAGACAACCAGGGCAAGAGGGTGAGGGAAGGGAAGAAAAATAAATAAATAAATAAAGCTTTTAAAAAAAGAGAGAGAGAAAATTTCCACAAGCATTTAAAAATAGTAAAGAAATTCAATTGATTGTAAAAGTAATCACTTTTTGAGGTCTACAACATCTAGAATTTGTTTTTTTAATTCCCCACATAAGAAGACCTATTACATTAAATAACTGCTTCAAAAAGTTGTAGGAAGTAGATTTGTACAGACTTACTCTGAAGATTAGAGACTATCTCTACTTCACACATTATCTTGAAAACTGTAATAACTTTTTCTTCTCTTTTCTTGCTTTTGTTTGTGTGTGTGTGGTTTTTCTCCTGTTTATTTTGCTAAATATGCTGTTAAAAACTACTCTACTCACTTGACTAAGTCACATCTCCCAGAATGGCTGTTATAGCTAATAGGGATAGTGTAGCAGTGTTGTGGGAAACTGGTTTGCCTATTTGTTGCTTCTTGTCATTGTAAATGTTGCAGTTGCTTCCTGTTATTGTAGATGCTGCAGTTGCTTCCTGTTATTGTAGATGACATTGCGGTTCTGATAGCAAGCAGCTGCTCATTAGTTTCCAAATAAATATGATGTGGAAACTAGGGTCGAGGCTCTCATTTCCAGAAGCTGTGTGTGCCCTGGTCCCGTCTTTGTCTCTTCTCTTGTGTGTCTCTCTCTATCCTTTTATTTAAGTTATATGCCACCCTCCCTTCATGCAGACCTACTGTGAGCTGATCTAGCAGCAACTGGCACCCAACATGGGGCATAATGGGAAGTTCAGCAACTGATGCCTAAACAGGGACCCGAAGGGAAGAAGGATTGCTTTGAGCAAAACTAAAGTTGGTATGACAGCACAGAGCCCCAAGTGGTTTGGAAAGTCTTCGAAGTCCTTGAGGGTTTGCTTATATTTCCCCAGGAGACAGAGAACGTGCTGTGTGGGTGCCAGTTCGAGGGATGGAGCTGTGCATGAATGCCAAGAGATGACAAAAGTTCCTGTGGAACCCCGAACCTCTGGTCATGCAAATGGAGAGACAGATGCTGGAAACTGCATGTCTGGGTCTCATTCTGAAGACTAGAATGACTTTACTTCAAAGTATCTAAACTACAGAAATTATTTAAGCATGGCATCATAAAGCAAGTATGACTTGGGGACAGAAAGGAATTAAGAAGAAAATTAAGAGGAGGAAAACTGGAAAAAAAATGTTGGATTATAAAAGAAACCTAGAAGACTTAACAAAAAAAAATGTTAGAGGAAAGAAACAGAAAAGGCAGAAGACAGGGCAGCTCAATGAAGAAATTCTAAGTTAGCAGATTTGGAACTGTTTTTGTGTTTGTCTATTCAATGTCAGTATGTGTGTTGTAATTGTTTCAGTATGTGTTAAAAAGAAAAAGAGAAAGAAAAAGAAAAGGGTGGGTGCCCAGAGAAGGGTGAGTGCCCAGAAAGAAAGAGAAAAAGGAAGGAAAAAAGAGAGAGAGAGAAAAAAGGAAAAACGAGTGAAAGGAAGGATAAAAATAAAGATGTGAAAGTTAAGCGAATATTGAAAAAAGTAAAAAGTTTGTGGGAATGCCAATTGAAATGTTATATGGTGTATTTTGTCCTAAAATAAAATGGTGAGTTTTATAAAGTAAGAAAATGGAGATATGTGGGACAGAACTAGTATGCCTATAGCAAGCTGTAAAAGTATTGTGGTAGCATTTAGTGAGTTAATGTGTTTTGTAAAATGAAAACGAACTTGAATGAATACCAAAAGCACAAAAACTGTGTGAAAAGGTCAGCAACGCACTTTTGCAGTTCTTCCTCAAGGCTTTCTACCCTAGCCTGACTGCAATGAATCTGGCTGCATGGAAGAAACCTGTGTTAGTGACCCTACTAAGAAACATCAGAGACAATGGTATCTTAAGGTCCCTGCTACACTATCACATTATTAAATGTTGTTTGATTGGGTAAGACAAAACTATATTCTCTGCTGTAATTGATAAAGTACAATGTTTTCTCATGTTAATAGAATTTGTAATATTGTTGGACTACTAAAATTCTTTTATCCCTCACTAAGATGTGTTAATTAGGAAAGGACCTTCATGGGAGTAGGAGGACCTCCAGCAGGCTGCTTTAAAAAATAATAAAAGAGGGAGAAGGTGGATATTGACTTAGCCTGTGAATTGAATGTGGCCCCAGGTCTAGTGAATATGCTAAGAGCACTGTACAAACTAGGAAAAATGAGGTCATTTTTTAATTGAATACTGGCCTATATAGCCTTGCTGGTAGGAAATCTTAAGCCCATGAGAAATAAATCATCTGCTAGTTGGAAGTCTGTATAATCAGCTGTAGTTACGGATTATGTATAAAATGCTGTTCTCTGATTTGGCATTGTTACTTAAATGATAATCGTGCAATGAGCCCTTTAGGGTATGAGGTAGTAAGAAACCACCCAATCTCCCTTCGTTGCTTTATAAAAACAAAAAGGTGGATATGTTGTGGGAAACTGGTTTACCTATTTGTTGCTTCCTGTCATTGTAGATGATGTTGCAATTGCTTCCTGTTACTGTGAATGTTACCTTATTGTAGACATTGCAGTTGCTTCCTGTTATTGTAGATGACATTGCAGTTCTGATAGCAAGCAGCTGCTCATTAGTTTCCAAATAAATACGAGGTGGAAACGAGGGTCGAGGCTCTCAGTTCCAGAAGCTGTGTGTGCCCTGGGCCCATCTTTGTCTCCTCTCTTGTGTGTCTCTCTCTGTCCTTTTATTTCTTTAAGTTATATGCCGCCTTCCCTTCATGCAAACCTATTGTGAGCTGATCGCAGCATAGCAGTTATTTGTTGCAGCTTCTTTCTTGCTATTAACCACATCTTGATTTTTTTCACATTTTAATGTCATTTTCAGTTCATTTAAATTTCGTAAAATTAACATGGACAATTAAATTATGAAACAACCAGCCTCCCTTTCTCCTGGACCCTCTGTAACTGCTTTGGCCCTGGCTACAGTTATTTTATATTTCATACTATTAGTATGCACTAATTGCCTAAAATGTGCTGGGCACTATGCTAGGTGCTGAGGAAATAATGGTGTGAATAGGAAGAATGATGTCACTCTGCCAGCACTCCAGCAGAGATAACTGCCACTGATCCAGCAATGGTCAAGAATGATTGACTTCTGTGAAGACATTCACCTTGCCTGGGATTTTAGGAAAGGCTTCCCAAAGGAAATTTTATTTAAGCTGAAACCTAATGGCAACTGCCCTTTCAGTATTTGTTATCTCCTTATTCCACAGTCAAAGAATTTTACTGGGATGCATAGAGACTCGGAGTAGACTCCTTGCTTTCTTTGTAGCTAAGTGAAGTCAAATGACTAAATTATGGCAAGTGAAATATGAATAGAAATAAAAGTGTGGGACTTTGTGGTTGCATCATTAAAGGGAAAAGTTCATGACCTCACCTTTCCTTTCCTCACTTTCTGCTGTTCAGAACACAATCATGGTTAATAAACCATTTAGGACAGTATGGCTGAGATAAGCTCTGTGGGGTTAGCAGAGTAACAAGAAAAAAGCATGGGCCCCTGATGATATTCAGAGCATAGCATCTTAAAGAGAAATACAATTCAATCTTAATTTTGTTCTCTTTTACAGAAAGCTGTACGTATCTCTTAACTAACACTTTCTTGAAAGAAGAAGCAACTAGAAAAAAAAGAGAACTATGTTCCAGGCTAATGGATTAATGTGTACTACCCATTCAAGGATCTAAAATTTTTCAAATATGAATATGATTGGTGTGGAAAGAAAAAAAGGTAGATTTGTCAATGTGAAGCTGCAGAGGTAGACAGTAAGTAAATTGTCGTAGTAGTAAGAGCCCCAGGCTGCTCATTCTTTTGGGTACTCATTCTGACCTGGATCATAGGAATTGTTTTGGCCAAGCCAACCCAAACAAGAAGGCATGCTGGCTTAGCTGACCCACAGGATTATGAGAAAATAAATTGTTTTAAGTATTGGGATGGTTTGTTACATAACAAAAGCTAACTGATGTAAGTAGTCAGAGGAAAGAATATGCAGGATCTTGTAGTTATTTTTTATTCACCCATTTTTTATTAAGCACCAATTGTGTACCAGATCTATGCTAAGTTATGTGCCCATGGGACATTTTCTTTGTTACGCTGCATTTTTGTTTCTCATACATAAAATATTTCTTTCCTAATAGGGCTGCTGTGATGATGAAATGAGATAATAAATGCAAAACACTTATGGCTGTACCTGGCATTAAGGGTTCAAACGTAGTTCTATCTATTGGCTGTTCACATGAGGAACTTTTGCTTTACAAAAATAATTGCCCAGAAGGATTCAAAGAATAGAGGGAAATATATAAGAGTTTGAAGAGCCAAAGCTATTGGAAGAACTTATATGAAAGAAAAAAAAAATAGTCATCCATCTATAGAAGTAAAATAGCAAAGGGCAACTGGGAAATTCACTGTTTCCCAGCAGGGATGAAGAAAGGAGGAAATCCAGTTATGAAAGAAATGAGATGAGGCTGGATTACAAATTTACAAAATTCAAAACAATTTCAGAAATGTGATGTCATTTTCCACTAAGTAGATGCTAAATCAGTATCTACACCCCAAAGATCAACAGATTTATACTTAACAGAGAAGCTGTGAACTTACAAAATAATCATGCATAATGTGCAGAATTCCCATACAACACCCCATCTACCAACTCCTTACATTGTGGTGGAACATTTGTTACAGATTATGAGAGAACTTTACCACTAATTATGGTCTACAGTGTATATTTGGTCTGCTTTTTCCGTACCCCCCTTTATTAACCAGTACCTTCTCTGACATTGATGCAAGAATATTACAATATTGCTGTTAGCTACAGTCCATAGGTTACATCAATTGTATTTTTCTACGCATATCCATATTCTTACCACCTTGTAGCATTGATATACATACATTTGTTTTAGTTCATAGAACATTATCATATTTGTATTTTTAACCACAATGCTCATCCACCTCCATGTTCACTGTGTTATTCAGTCCCTAGATTATTCTCTAGCTTTCTGTCAATTGACATTTACATCCTTGGACTACCCTTTCAGCCACAAACCTATTTATAAACCAGCCCTGTTAGTTATACTCACCATAATCTGTTTCCATCAATTCTATCCCTTTCTAAACTTTTTCAGTCAATCTAATTAAAAATTCTACATACACCAAGCATCAGTACCCCTTCCCAGCCCTTGTCCTAATCTCCTAGTAACCAATGCTCTAGTTTCTAATACTATGTGTTTGTTCTTCATATTTATTTTGTGTTGGTGAGGCTATACAATATTTGTCATTTTGTGTCAGGCCTTTTTCATTCAGCATACTGTCTTCAAGGTACATCCATGTGATCACATGTATCCCAATTTCATTTATTCTTGAAGCAACACTGTACATCTATACGACATTTTGTTTATCCATTCATCAATTAATGAACATATGTGTTATTTCCATATTTTCACAATTGTAAATAATGCCACTATGAACTTTGGTGTGCAAAAGTCTGTTCGTGTCACTGTTTTCAGTTCTTCTGACATTTTCCCAGTAAAGGGATTGCATAATCCTACAGCAGTTCTTTATTTAGCTTCCGGAAGAACCATCAAACTGTCTTCCACAGAGTCTGCATCATTTTACAATTCCACCCAGAGTAAAGGAGTGTTCCTATTTCTCCACATTAATTTCCAGCACTTGTTTCTTTTTGTTTTTTTTTTTTAATAATGACCATTCTATGAGCTGTGAGATGATACCTCACTGTAGTTTTGCTTTTCAGTTCCCTCATAGCTAGTATTGATGTGCTTTTTCACCATTTGTATTTCCACTTTGGAGAAATGTCTGTCTTTTGCCCATTATTTTAGATTGCTTGCTTTTTTACTGTTGAGGTGTATGATCTCTCTCTCTCTTTTTTTAAGATTGATTTATTTATTTCTCCCCCCTCCCTCCATTGTCTGATCTCTGTGTCCATTTGCTGTGTGTTCTTTTGTGTCTGCTTATACTCTCATTGGGTGGCTCTGGGAACCAAGCCTGGGAACTTCCAGAATGGGAGAGAGGTGATCATTCTCTTGTACCACCTCAACAACCTGGTCTGCTGCATCTCTTATTATTTCTCTTCTGTGTCTCTTTTTGTTGCATCATCTTGCTGCACCACCTCTCCACATGGGCCAGCACGCCTGTGTGGGGCAGCACTCCTGCACGTACTCCACACAGGCCAGCACTCTGCATAGGCCAGCTCACCACACAGGGCACGCTGCCTTTACCAGGAGCCCCTGAGTATCAAATCCTGGACCTCCTATATGGTAGACAGGAACCCAATTGCTTGAGCCACATCCACTTCCCTGAACTCTTTTTATAGCATGGAAATCAAATCTTTATCAGATATATGTTTCACAAATATTTTCTGCTATTGCATGGGCTGCCTTTTCACCTTCTTGGTAAAGTCCTTTGAAGCACCAAAGTGTTTAAGTTTGAGGTGGTCCCATTTCTCCATTATTTTTCTCATTGCTCATGCTTTTGCTGTAAGGTTTAAGGATCCACAACCTTCCACCAGGTCTTGAAGATGTCTCCCTACATTTTTTCTAGGAGTTTTAGGTTCTAGCTTTTATGCTTAGGTCTTTGAACCATTTTGACTTAATTTTTATTTATGGTGTGAGATAGAGATTCTCTTTCCTTCTTTTGGATATGGATATCCAGTTCTCCCAGGACCATTTGTTGAATAGAATGTTCTGCCCAGCAGGATGGGCTTGACAACCTTGTGAAAAATCACTTCACCATAGATGTGAGACTCTGTTTCTGAACCATCAGTTTGATTGCATTGGTCTATATGTATATATTTATGCCACCACCAACACCATGTTGTTTTTACTGTAGCTAGGTAATATAATTTAAAGTCAGTAAGTGAGAGTCCTCCAACTTCATTCTTCCTTTTTAAGATGCTATTCAGTGCCCCTTACCCTTCCAAATAAATTTATAGTTGTGTTTTCCATTTCTTTAAAAAAAGGCTGTTAGAATTTTTATTGGGATTGCATTGAATCTGTATACCAATCTGGGTAGAATTGACATCTTAATGATATTAAACTTCCAATCCATGAACATGGAATATTCTTCCATTTACTTAGGTTTTCTTAGATTTCTTTTAGCAATGCATTATAGTTTTCAGAATACCTGTGCTTTACATCCTTGCTTAAGTTTATTCCTAAATATTTAAATATTTATTCCCTATTGTAAATGGAATTTTTTCTCTGACTTCCTCCTCAGATTGTTAATTTCTAGTGTATAGAAACGCTATTGATTTTTATGTATTAATCTTGTATCCTGTCACTCTACTGAATTTTATTAGTCCTAGTAGTTTTGTTATATATTTTTCAGGACTTTCTAGGTATAGGACCATATCATCTGTGAATAGTGAAAGTTTTACTTATTCCTTTCCAATTTGGACATCTTTTATTTCTTTTTCTTGGATGATTGCTCTAGCTAGAACCATATTGAACAACAGTGTGACAGTGGGCATCCTTGTCTTTTTCCTGATGTCAACAGGAAAGCTTTCAATCTTACACCATTGAGTACAATGTTAGCTAAGGGTTTTACATATATGCCTGTTACCATGTTGAGAAAGTTTCTTTCAATTCCTATCTTCTGGAGTATTTTTATCAAGAAAGGATGCTGTCTTTTGTCAAATGCCTTTTCTGCATCAATCAAGATGATCATGTAATTATTCTTCTTTGATTTATTGATGTGGTGTACTATGCTGCTTGATTTTCTTAGTTGAACCACCTTGCAAGACTTGGATAAAACGCACTTGATCATGAGCATATAATGAATAATTCTTTTAATGTGTTATTGGATTCAATTAGCCAGTATTTTCTTGAGGATTTTTGCATCCATATTCATTAGGGAAATGGGTCTGTAGTTTTCTTTTTTTGAAATATCTTTATTTGGCTTTGGTATTAATTGGCTTCATAGAATGAGTTCAGTAGCATCTCTTCTTGTTCAATTTTTTTTGGAAGAGCTTGAGTAAGATTATATACTGGGTTTTTCATTTGGGGGAGTTGCTTGATGATTGTTTCATACTCTACTTGTGACTGATTTGTTGACATCTTCTATTTGTTTTAGGGACAATGTAGGTTGTTCATACATTCCTAGAAATTTTTCCATTTCAACATTGTCTAGTTTGTTGGCTTACAGTTGTCCCTAGTATCCTCTTAAGATCTCTTTTATTTCTGCATAGTCAGTAATAATGTCCCCATTTTCATTTCTGATTTTATTTATTTAAATCTTCTCTTTTTTTCTTTGCCCATCTAGCTAAGCATTTGTCAATTTTGTTAAGCACCTCAAAGAACCAACTTTTGGTTTTGTTAATTCTCTCTATTATTTTTGTTATTATTGTTTTAAATATCATTTATTTCTGCTTTGATCTTTGTTATTTCATTCCTTCTACTTGCTTTGGGAATAGTTTGCTGTTCTTTTTCTAGTTTCTCCAACTATGTGGTTAGGTCATTGATTTTAGCTCTTTCTTCTTTTTTAATGTAAGCATTTAGGGCTATAAATTTCCCTCTCAGCACTGCCTTCTCTGCATCCCCTAAGTTCTGATACGTTGTGTTCTCATTTTTATTCATCTTGAGATATTTATTGACTTCTCTTGCAATTATTTCTTTGGTCAATCGGTTAATTAAGAGTGCATTGTTTATATATAAAAAGTCCACATATTTGTGAATTTTCCCTTTTTCTGACTGTTATTGAATTCCATCTTTATTCATTATGGTTATAAAGGGGCTTTTGATAATTTTTATCTGGTTAGATTTGTTGAAATCTGTTTTATCTATCCTGGAGAAAGATCCACTTGAAAAGAATTTATATCCTGCTATTTTGGGATGCAAAGTTCTGTATATGTCTATTATTTCATTCATTTATCATATTATTCAAGCTTTGTTTTCTTTAGTGATTCTCTGCCCAGATGTTCTATACAATGAGAGTGGTGTATTGAAATCCTCAACTGATATTGTAGAAAGATCTATTTCTCTCTTCAGTTTTGCAAGTGTTTGTCTCATGTAATTTGGAGTCTCCTGGTTAGGTGCATGTAATTTATGATTGTTATTTCGTGATCCCTTTTATTAATATACAATGCCCTTCCTTATTCTATTAACAGCTTTGCTTTTAAAGTTTTTTTTTCATCCAATATAAACATAGCTACTCTAGCTTTTTTCTAGCTTTTTTTTTTTTTTTTTTTTGGTTACTACATGAGTGGAATATGTTTCTCCACCTTCTCACTTTCAATCTCTTTGTATCCTTGGGTCTAAGCTGAGTCTCTTATAGACAACATATTGTTGCATATTGTTGGCTTATATTTTCCTATCATTTCCACCTGTCTGTCTTTTGATTGGGGAATTTAATCCACTAGTATACAATATTACTACTATAAAAGCAGTTTTTACTTCCCCATTTTAAACTTTGGGTTCTATCATATCTTATTTTTACCATTCTTTTTACAGTTTTAGTTACTTGTACTGATTATCTTTATTTCTAGACTCTCCCAAGCCACTCTCTCCTGCCTTTTCTTTGTAGCACTCCCTTTAGTTTTCCCTGCAAAGCCAGTATTTTGATTATTAACTATCTCAGTTTCTGTTTATATGTGAATATCTAAACTTGTCCTCATTCTTAAAAGACAGTTTTTGTTGGATATAAGATTCTTGGCTGGCAGTTTTTCTCTTACAGTATCTTAAATATACCATACCACTGCCTTCTTGATTCCATGGTTTCAAATAAGAAATCACCATTTAATCTCATTGGACATCCCTTTTACGTGATACATCATTTTTCTCTTGCTGCTCTTAGGATTCTCTTTATCTTCGGCATTTGACATTCTGATTGGTATGTGTCTCAGTGTAGGTCTATTTGGATTTATTTGGATGGGAATACCTTGTGGTTTTTGGACACAGATATCTACATTCTTCAATAGGGTTGGAAAATTTTCTACCATTATTTCTTCAAATATTCCTTCTGCCACTTTTCCCTTCACTTCTCCTTCTGGGTCATCCATGACATATATGTTGGCATATCTATTCTGTCACTTATTTCCTTGAGCTCTTGCTCACTTTTTTCCCATTCTTCTCTTTATCTGTTGTCTTATGTGTTTAGTTTCAGACAACATATCTTCAAGCTCACTGATTCTTCTGCCTCTTCAAATCTGATGTTATATGCCTCTAGTGTGATTTTAATTTCATTTATTGTGACTTTCATTCCCGTAATATCTGCTATTTTTCATTGTATGCTCCCACATTCTTCTTTGTGCTCACCCAGTTTATTAAATTAATATCCTTAATCTCTCTAGCCATCTCATTGAATTTATTAAGGAGATTTGTTTGAACATATGATTAAGTTGTCTCAACTTCTTGGAGGCTTAGAATGTTCCTTTGACTAGGCATATTTTCCTGTTTCTTGGTATGTATTATAATTTTTTGTTGGTGTCTCAGCATCTGATTTCTTTGATGCATTTATTCTGGACTCAGTTTTTCTCTTCAGTGTAGGGCTTTCTATTTGACTGGCTTTGTGCTATAGTCTCTCTTTGATACTTTGTTCAGCTTAATTTGGAACTTAACAGTGGCTCGTGTTTAGCCAATCTAAATGTTTTTCAGCTCTTTTTCATCTGTTTCTTGCCCTTTTCCCTTGCTGGTTGCAGAGTAGGAGCATAGGCTATTATTGGTGCTGTAAGCTGTGGAGGCTGAAGCTGCCTGCCTTGCCCCAGGAACTGTTGAAGCTTCTACCACCTTTCTCCTCTGTCAGTGGTGGTGATGGAGCCACAGCCATGTGTAGTAATCCAAGATGTACAGACTAAGACCATCAGTAGTTGCTCAGAGAGACTGATGAAGCTTTACACCTCTTCCTCACTTGCCTGAGGCAGGGATGGAGTCACAGGTGTGGGCCACAAACTAAGCTATGTGGGTCAAAACTGATGACAATTGCCCAGGTAGACTGATGAAGCACTGGCCCCCCTCCTCGCCTGCCAGTGGAGGGGATGGAGCCTCAGGAATGCCCAAAAATCTAGTCTATACAGGACAAAAGTACCTGAAGTTGCCCTGAGAGGCTGAGGGAGCACTTTCTCTTCTGCTCTTTCAGGGGCAGGGATGAAACCACAGGAGTGCCCAACAATCTAGTCCAAGCACACTGAAAGTGTCTGCAGTTGTCCAGAGAGGTTGAGGAAATGCCACTTTCCCCCATCTTATCAGGGGGTGGGGATAGAGCCACAGTTGCCCAACAATCTAGTTTGTGCAGGCCAAAAGTGCCTGAAGTTGCCCAGAGAGAATAAGGAAACACTGCTCACCTCTTTTCCTTTTGGGTGGTATGGTTGGAGTTAACAAATGTCCAACAATCCAGGTCATATAGACCAAAAGTGCCTGCAGTTGCCCAAAGAGGCTGGGGAAGCACTGCTCCCCTACTATCCTATTGGGTGGAAATAGAGCCACAGGCACCCAACAATCTAGTCTGTGCAATCCAAAAGTGCCTACAGTTGCTTGGAGAGGCTGACAAAACACAGACCCCCTACTGTACTATTGGGCATCAGGAATGGAGCCACAGGTGTCCAACTATCCAGTTTGTGCAGGCTGAAAGTGACTATAGTTGCCCACACAGACTGGCGCAGGTCTCACACACCTTCTTTCTACTAGAAGTGGGGCTGGGGCCTAGGCTATGGCTGCAATCTGATCTGGGGGGAAAGAAATTGGTCCCTACCACCACTGTGGTTTTCAGTCAGTTCCTCTTCCCCTCATGCTGGGGGCAGAGTTAAAATAGAGACTCCTGGTCTCTTTCAGAGACATGGACAGGTTCAAATTTTGGCTGTTCTTAGGATTATACTTTAGCCAGCCAAATTTACTAATCAGTAACTGAAGATGGTGCCAGCCATCTCTTCCTTCCCTATTTTTGGGAAATGTAGCTTCCAACTCCAGCCAGGGAATAGCTCCCAAGGCTACTGGGGCCAGCAGTGGGGGATGGACTCCAGCTCTACTCATGATAATGATTCTTCACTGGAGATGGGCAATCTCCTGCTTGCATTCTTCAAAGGATGTTGTAGGATTCTCTTCTGGTCTCCTGGGTCCCTCAAACAGGTGACTTAGATAGCTCTGGGTGATTACTAACTGCACTGTAGGACAAGCTAATTCTTGGAGCTCCTTACTCTGCCACCATTTTACAAAACCCTCTAGACCAGGGGTTCTTAAACTTTTTTGTTCCAAGAGCCCTTTTGCCAGTCAGGTGAAAAACACACACCCCTTACTAAGTCCACACTATACTTTGTTATTTAATAAATATATCACATGCCAACACATCCTCACAAGAATGTTATTTTGAATTTTTAATTCAAGCTCACAGAGCCCCTGAAATCTTTCTACAGACTTCTCTAGAGCAATACATTTTTAAAGTTGCTTTTCCTAATCTTAAGTGAGGATTTTATTTCTGGACTATTTTGTATATGCATATATAGTTTTGGCTTTTTAGTTGTCTTATATCCAGAGCCTCTCACTTTTTCAGAATGAAAATAAAGATATCCTTCCTCAAGAACTTATTAATCATTTTAAGCTATTCTTTAAATAATAAATGACACACATATGATGATTAGAACAGAATTTGTTTTCATAAGAAAAGCAAGTTTGGCTCAATGCTTTTTAGATTCACACTTACAAGGAAAAAATAACAAAATATATTTCCCCATCCATTAGCCACACACACTACAAAAAGATCATCTGTTTTAAAGGATATGGAACCCTGACATTTTAGTTCATTTACAATTACAGCTCTTTGAATATATTTCAAGAACTAGTTGATGTTTGAGAATATATATTAAAGGTATTTTTAATAGAGGAATCACATTTTATGTAGGGTAAACAAACCCCGAAGATTGGCTCTTGTACATCCTCTGGTGTTAAGATAAAAAATAGATTCTAAAGTAAGAAAGCTTTCTCTTCTATCTAACTTTTCCTCTAACTTTATGTATGTAAAAATATCTATAATGTCTAAAAAATGCCCAGGTGTTTACAATCACCATTAATAGTTGAAAATGTTTGCAGAACATGGAATTCCAAATATGTCTGGGAAATTTAAACATATTTCCAACAAAAAAAAAGGGAAGAATTTCTTTACAAATAAATAACACATTTTGAAAATAAACAGATGCCTGCAATTCATGGATTTCAGAATAAGGCCAAATTTTGTGGACTCAAACCACATGATATAATTTTTAGCTGTATCACATGATGTCAAATCAGATGTCTTGTTAGTGATTTCTATAGTTCAAAAACTTAAATACTAAGTTTTGTTTTAGTCTTTCACAACATTTTTTAGGAACTTTTTTCCCCTCCCTTACCAAATAATCACAAAACTATTGCAACTCAGTTTTTATAACATAGCTTTTTTTCTCTAAGATAATTATTATTTATAAGATAAATAGTTCCAATTCTGGAAATGTTTAAAAGGTCATATAGATTTAGATTTATACTTATTTTTCAATATTTTCAAAGAAATGTTTTGCAGGTTGTAAAATTGCCAAAATTGTTCAAAACTTAAAATCTTTGAGGATTAATTCTGAATCTTGATTAAGGTAACCTGCTTTAAAGAAATTAGTATTTTTGCATTACTCTTGAGTTAAAATCATCTAGAAATACAGTGTGTTTTCAATTAAGTATTAGTAAACATTCATTTGCATATTTTGTTTCTATGGCTTAGTTGCCAAACATTTAGCTAAATAATAAATAGATACTCATTGAGGATTTGTTTCAATTAAACTTTCCTACAGGGTGGTCTTGATATAAGTCAAAGCCAGAAAATTAATGCTTTGTTTCAAAAACACCTAATGCATACAAAAGTAATTAATTCTATAGCTGTGTGGGCTTTCAATTCTGTGAAGTTTATAATGTCTTCCATATTTTATTGTTTACATATTTAAGGTATTATATGTTTTCACATCATTTACAAAGGGTTGAGATACAAATGAGTTAATTTAATTGATGTCAACAATAATTACTGAATCATTTTAGTTCTGTTTATGAGGTAATTTCATGATGTAGACTGTTTTCCATTATTTCATAATTAAGTACCATTTTTGTACACCCTCTGGTCCCATTAGCTCACCCTTCCAATTCCACTGAAGGAATATGTATTGGCAAATTATACCACTATAGCTGATTGAGATTTTATAAGAAATTGACATTTACTAAAAAATACTCCAGCATGTACTATAATATAGCAGTTTAAGTCACTGCCACGAAATAAGCCTATTTTCTTTCAAATAAGTTTAATTTGGGAAGCAGCTGTGACTCAACTGACAGGTGTCTGCCTACCATACAGGAGGTCTGGGGTTCGGGACCCAGGGCCTCCTGACCCGTGTGGAGCTGACCCACACGCAGTGCAGCCACATACAAGGAGTGCTGTGCCACGCAGGGGTGTCCCCCACATAGGGATGCCCCACTTGCAAGTAATGCACCCCGCAAGGAAAGCCACCCTGCAAGAAAAAAGTTCAGCCAGCCCAGGAATGGCGCTGCACACACGGAAGAGCTGATGCAGCAAGATGACACAACAAAAAAGAGATGCGGTTTTCCTGGTGCCGCATGACAAGAGTGCAGGCAGACACAGAAGAACACACAGCAAATGGATGCAGAGAGCAGACAACAGAGGGAAGGGGAGAGAAATAAATATTTTTAAAAAACAAATAAGTTTAATTTGACAAGATGCAAGTCAATGAGACCCAAACCCAGGCATCATTAGAAATTTACATGAGTGACATCTTTCATAGGTGCCTAAGGATCTCCATTCCAACTCATTACCCATCATTGATATCAATACTAGTCTTTATTCAGAGAATACGTTGTGAATTGGGGATATTCATTGGGATACCAACGAAGTTCTGGAGACTCAGAGACATAATACAATGTAGGTCAAGCCACAAAAGATTCTCTAGTGATGGCGGCACATCACAGCCCTTGCAATGGTAGCCAGGTACAATGAATGCTGTAGATAGGGTATTCCATCATGAATCAGACATGATAAAGGACCAATTGTTAATATTTAGTACAGGCCGTCTATCTGCAAGGAAACTTATGTAGATGTTATTGGCAAGTTGTTGCTGTTGCTCTTAAGGAGGGGATTGTATATTTAGTAAAAAATTTTATTCTGTTGAATTGAGTAAGTAAATATAATGTGTAAAGAATAAAGAATAACACATAACTAACGTCCACTCTTTGAAAGTTGTTTTATAATGGATTTTAATTCTATAACAAAATAATAATAGTGAATTACAAATCAAATATGCATAGAAGTATAGAAATATAATTATATTTTATACAGATAGTTGGAGGAAATACGGCACTTACTGGACACGGAGAGTGACTGACTCTAGACAAAGAAAGATTCATTGAGAAGCTCTCCCAGTGGAGGGGGCCTGAAGAACAGACTTCAATCCCCCCACCAGCACGGTGGGGGTCTGAAGAGAGACTTCCGCCCACTCCTGGAAGGGCGGGACTTGAATTTACACAGAACTTTCCTAGGCAGGGAAATGATAGTTGGTGGGAGGGGGTCGAGGGTCCGAGTGAAGTGCAGGGGCCAATGGGAAGCCCTTAGAGGTGGAACTTTCCCTGATAGTGACTAGGAGATAGAGTGTTAGGGAGTTACGGTTTCTTGGAATGCTGCAGGAGCAGATGTTTCTGTTTTGTAGGAATTTTATCTCCCTCTGATAGGTAGGTAGGGAAGGGTTCCCTTTCTCTTTACTCCCATCTCTATGTGGATTCTTTATTTACCCTGTGGGGAAGAGCCATGCCTTTGGACACGTAGGCTTATGGGGGAGAGGGTTAGCCTTTCCCCGGTGCATATCAGGGGAAACTGAGCTACAGTTTGTTAATTATTGCAAACTTCTAACACAGATCATATTGTAATTATTTACATCTACATAGTAACTTTAAGAGAAGTTTTCAAAGACGGCACAACTTAAGCAAGCAGTATATCTTTTTTGGTAAATTATAATCAGTATATTTTGAAATTTAACTGTTTTCTTTCAAAAACCTTTGTTACAATGGATTGTATGCTTTATAAATATGTGTAAATAAAATAAAATAAAATAAAAAAACTTTGCTCCACATCCTATATCTCTTCCCTGGGTCCTTTGCCCTGAAGTTAATACCTGGGCACAGCCTTACACATACCACACTGCCAATGTTTACGAGGCCAAAGGTTTCTCACTCTAGTTCCTAAGTGCACAGATGCTGTCACTATAAAAATAATTCTGCCATTTACCTGTATATTATCAGCACAGTGTTATCCCTGTCTCTCATTTCCCCAAAAATGCTAAACCAAGAGTTTGTAACTTCTTGACCTTAAGAAAATTACTATTATAAAAGATTTCAAGCATTTATAAATACAAATGGTATAATGGACCTCTATGTACCTATCACTGGAATTCATCCATGATCAATTCAGGACAGTCTCATTTCTTCTTACACACCCACCCCACTTGTTTATTATTTTTGAAGCCTACTTCAGACTTTTATTTCTTCTGTCAGTGTATCCCTAAAGGTCAAGAACTCTACTGTTGAAACATCACATTACCATTATCACACCCAATATCTTCAAATATCCAGTCATTCCGAGAGTTTTAAGCAGAGTTCATAATTTTTAAAAAAAATTTTAGCCAGCTCTGAGATATTTATATCATAAAAATTATCTATTTTAAGTGTTCAGTTCAGTTATTTTTAGTAAATTTGTACAACCCTACAACTGTCACTCTAATCCAGTTTTAAAACATTTGAATCACACCAAAAAATTCCCTCTCACCTATTTTCAGTCAATCCCTGCTTCCACCTGAGACCCAGACACCCTCATTTGTTTTCTGTGTAAAGGTATTTTCCTTTTCTAGAAATTCCATATAAATAGAATCACACACTATAAAGTCTTTTGTGTCTGACTCATTGCACTTAGCATAATGTTTTTGAGGATCATTCATGAGTAGCCTAGATAGTTCCTTCCTTTTCGTTGCTAAGTACTAATCTTTTGTATAACTAAACCACAGTTTGCTTATCCCTTCACTAGTCAATTAGTCTAGCTTCTTTTAAAAGAGAGACCTTTCTCCTTCCTTTTCGTTGCTGAGTAGTAATACATTGTATGACTAAACCATAGTTTGCTTATCCCTTCACCAGTCAATTAGTCTAGCTTCTTTTAAAAGAGAGATCTTTTTCCTTTCTTTTTGTTGCTAAGTACTAATCCATTGTATAACTAAACCATAGTTTGCTTATCCCTTCACCAATCATTTAGTCCAGCTTCTTTTACAAGAGAGACCTTTTAAAGGATCATCATCTCTTTGCCATTAAGTACTTTTCTG
Source organism: Dasypus novemcinctus (assembly GCF_030445035.2). Classification (NCBI taxonomy): domain Eukaryota; kingdom Metazoa; phylum Chordata; class Mammalia; order Cingulata; family Dasypodidae; genus Dasypus; species Dasypus novemcinctus. The sequence continues at coordinate 49,430,841 of NC_080673.1, read as the reverse complement.
GCAAATTTATAAAACATAGAAGGAGTTAATAAAATTTCCACAAATGAAACAAATATTCAAAGTAAATAAACAACAATCAAAACAGGAAATATTATCCGCTACATTTTCCTGGTCTGTTTACTTTCTCACTCACACATTTGTCCCTCCTCTTCTAGAACCTCTTATATTCCTTCCAACTCCTCAATCTCAGCCACTGGGCGGGGCCAGCGCCCTCTCCTTCCCTCCTCTATGTGCACCCGCTTGCCTGCATTCACACTCATATTCTCTTTGTCCCCTTCCCTCCCCTCCCCTCCCCCTCCCCTATTAGCTGAAATCTCTCTCTGTACTTTCAGAGGTTGTTCCCTCTCTTCTTATCTTCTCAAGCACCTCACTCCTCTTATCATTCCTTCTTTCATACATCATCATATTCTCTCTCTACTTATCAATATCTATTCTACAGAGTAATTCATAACAAAATAAAAATGATTCTAGTATCTTTCTTGAAAACAAAAATATGGGTTCCTTAATCTCACATTCCTCTACTCATCATGACAACAAATTTCTAAAAAAGTTGTCTGTACTATTCTGGGTGGCAGAATTCTAAGATGGCACCAGTATTTCCCATCTTCCCTTTTGTGGCCTTCTATATACATGCCCTGCATAACACCCAGGACTGTGAACATGACAGATTTTAATCCTATGAATAGATAATGTTATATGGCACAGTTGACTTTAAGAAAGGTACATTGTCCAGGTAGGCCTGGTCTAATCACATGGGCTTTTTTTTTTTAAGATTTATTTATTTACCCCTCCCCCCCCACACACACACACATCATTGTTTTGCACTCACTGTCTACTTCCTGTGACCATTTGCTGTGTGTTCTTCTGTGTCTGCTTGTTTTCTCTTTTAGGCAGCTCTGGGAACTGATCCTGGGACCTTCTGGAGTGGGAGAGGGGCTATATGTCTTGCACTGCCTCAGCTCCCTGGTCTGCTGCATCTCTTACTGTATTTCCTCTGTGTCTCTTTTTGTTGCATCATCTTCCGGGCCAGCTCTCTGTGTGGGCCAGCACTCCTGCACAGGCCAGGCCACTGTGTGGGCCAGCTTTCCGCTCAGTCCAGCTTGCCTATACCAGGAAGCTCTGGGAATCAAACCTGAACCTCCTATATGGGAGACGGGAGCCACAATTGTTTGAGCCATATCCACTTCCCAACACATGGGTTTTTAAAAGTCAGAGATTTGAAGCTTGAGAAGAACTTGACACACCAGCACAAGCTCAAAGATGGAGATAGCCAAGTGTCAAGGAATGTGGCTGCCCCTAGGAACCGAGAATTGGCCCTGGCTGACAAACAGCAAAGAAATGGGAACTGCAAGGAACTGAATTATGCCAACAAAAAGAGCGTGGAAGCTGATTTTCCCCCAGAGCCTCTAGGTGAGAATTCAGCTAGATCAATGCTTTGAAATAATAGATGTTTCAATGACATTTTTTAAAACTCTATTCTTTGAAGGGCTTAATAAAATTAATCAGTCATTAAAAAGATTGATGAAGAGAAAAGGATATATCATTTGTAACAAATATGAGATTATATCATGGATAGTAGAACGATTTTACAAGTTACAAAATACTATGATAAACTAAAAATTCTGAAAATATATATGAGGGTTTAACTTTTCAAAATATATAAATCATCAACACTGATTTTAAAAACATATTGAAGAGCCAGTTCAAACAAGATGATGGCATAAGAAGTCCCAGGTTACAGTTCCCCCACAGAACCTTTAAATAACTAGCAAAAACGGGCATAGCTAGTGTCCTCAAAACTCAGGAAAACAATTTAAAGGTTTCAGTAACTGGGCTAGTACCCAACCAAGAAAACAGAATTCAAAAAGTGGTAGGAGAAGCCCTTGCTGGACCCTGCCAAGTAGCCTCTCAGGCACAGTAGAGGAGCCACCAGGCAGTCGCATTATGAGTCCTTGACCCTCTTCCAGTGGGAGGAGAGTAACCTTGTGTGAATACTGGAGTGCCTGTACGTCAGTGCCGGTCATTCAGGGAGCAGCCTGAGAGATGCAACTAGGAAACTCTCTCTGGCTTGCCCTACTAGAACTTGCCCTGCAGACAGAAGCATCTTGTGGACAGCTAAAGAAATATATCGACTGAGTTTAAAAAGCAAGGGCCAGGGGATCATTTGTTTTGAGTAATACAATACAGAACCCTAGAAGGGAAGAAAGTCTATTTCATGGGGAATAGAAGAGGCATTTGAATTGCTATAAATGAGAGAATTCCTAAGATCACAAGCCCAGAGCAGGACACAAGCTCAGAAAAGACAAAGAGGACCCTGCATGTCACATTTGCCTCAGGGTGATATGACAGGAGGGTTGAACTCCGAAGAAGAGCACCAGCCAAAGCAGAGCCGATTAGCAAAGGCTGTGAAAGGTATTTTTTGACCAAGTTTGTTTCAAGTAGATCCTGGCTCAAGAAAATCTATTATCTCAGTAACTGCATACAAACTTAAGGAAGAAAAAGTGAAGGGTGTAAATCCCAGAATTAAAATTTTATAATATTAAAATGTACGAGTAAAATAAAAGATTGTATGATAAGCAAAGAAATAGTAAATGACAGTCCATTCAAAAGGAACACAATAAAAATTCAGAAAAAATCACTGAAGATCAGATTGTAAATACTGGACAAAAACTTTTTAAAAATGATCAAGTTGGCGGCAGACTTGGCCCAGTGGTTAAGGCATCCGTCTACCACATGGGAGGTCCACGGTTCAAACCCCGGACCTCCTTGGCCCTTGTAGAGGTAGAGCTGGCCCATGCGCAGTGCTGTTGCGCGCAAGGAGTGCCCTGCCATGTAGGGGTGTCCCCCGCGTAGGGGAGCCCCATGCACAAGGAGTGCACCCCATAAGGAGAGCCACCCAGTGCCAAAGAAAGTGCAGCCTGCCCAAGAATGGTGCCACACACATGGAGAGCTGACACAACAAGATGACGCAACAAAAAAAAAGAAACACAGATTTCTGTGCTGCTGACAACAACAGAAGCGGACAAAGAAGAAGACACAGCAAATAGACACAGAGAACAGACAACCGGGGTGGCGGCGGGGGGGGGGGAGAAATAAATAAATAAATAAATCTTTTAAAAAAATGATCAAGTCCCCTGTGTTCTGTATATGACTTTACTATGACTTCTTTGAAGACAAAATGAAAAAAATAAGGCCTGGGTAAGAAATGGAAGAAAATGTCACTGTACATACAGGACAAAAGATATTACAATGATGAAAGGCAAAAAGTCTAAATTTTTAAAATATTTTTCATAATTTTTTTAATATCCCAATTTTTAATTTTTATTTTAGTTTTCTAAATTATTATGCATTTCATTTCTTATGTTTAAACCTATTATTCCTATTTTATTTTTCTTTTAATTGTATTTGGTGATATTCTTGGCTGTATTTTTGAAGAGGTTTTGGATCACAGAATGGTTACAACTGTGACAGGGAAGAATCATTGGTGTGAGGTGTCAGTGATGGGGGATACATGGGAGCAAGTTCATCTAGGCACATATATAAGGTATATAAATGTGTTCAAATGTTCGTGGGGCATTGACACATTGAATGGAGATTCACACAATAACTGAAGGAATATTGAATTCCTACCTTGGGGAGCTAATGGAACAGCAACAATTCTCTAATGGAACAGCAACAATTCCCCAAGTGCAGGGGCAATGACTAGTGAAGAAGGATGGCCCATTGATGGGCCCTTGATATTGACAACGATGCTTATGAGCCTTTGCTCTTGAAATTGCAACCTAACTAGTGTTGTAGAGTGTCTAAGAGTTACATCCTGAGAGCCTCCATGTTGCTCAAATGTGCCCTTTCTTTAATACAAACTTAGCATATAAATGCATTGCCCTACCCCCAGTATGGGATATGACTCCTGATGAGCTTCCCTGGCACTGGGGGATTAGTATCACACACCAACTAGCAATGCAACTGAAAAAAGACCTGGAATAAAATGGGAGAAAGGTAAAGACCAATGGGTTTATATGGCTAAGAGACTTCAAAGTGAGTTGGGAGGTCATCCCAGAGATAACACTTATGCACCTCAGTAGGATCTCATAGACAGCCAAAATAGATAGTACCCCAGGTAGTGGTGCTCATGGAGGCTACAAAGACACCCAGGTCCTATGGTCATGGCAGATTGCTCTGGAGTTTGGTGCCTTGCCAATAGGCCCCACTTTGGAGTTTGTGCTCCCAAGGGTTACAGAGTTGGATTCAATTGTGACTTCTCTGCACATGCCTCTTCTGTCCCTTATATTTGAATCTATACTTGGTGCTGGAGTTGATAGGTGTATGTCTAAGAGACTTGAATCTTTGGGCTATCCATGTGCCAGCTGGGCCTTGAGCCTCAGTGGAGTTGCAATACCTGCTCTCTAGTACATTGGACTCTCCAGGACAACTAACAAGGAAGTGTGGAGGGACAGCCATGACACCAAGGAACTGAGAGAGTCTACTACTGCAAGCAAGAGTCCCATCCATTGGCCATGTGAGATCAAACCTCCCTCCTCTCTATTAAAGGTGGAATGTGCATCATCATCCCAGAATCCTCAGGATTGGGGAATAAAATATGGACTAGAGTGGACTTACTGGTATTCTACTATAGACTTATTGGTATTCCAGCAATGGAAGAAATTATATCATTGATGCAGAAACAGTAGTCACTGGAGGTGCTGAAGGCAAAGAGAGGGAAAAGAGGTGTAATATGGTGGCATTTTGGGGACTTGGAATTTTCCTGAATGACATTGCAATAACAGATACAGGCCATTATATATCCTGCCATAACCTACAGAATTGACTGGAAGAGAGTGTAAACTACAATGTAAACTATAACCCATGCTGTGAGGCAGTGCTCCAAAATGTATTCACCAAATGCAATAAATGCACCACACTAATGAAGTTGTTGATGTGGGAAAAGGCGGGGGGGGTTTGGGGAGTGGGACATATGGGAATCTCCTATTTTTTTTGTAACATTTTGTGAGATCTATGTATCTTTTAAAAATAAATAAAATATATTTTAAAAATTATATTATCTCACTTATACAAAATAATTATAATATGCAAATTCATAGATTCAGAAACTAGAATATAGGTTACCAGAGGCACAGATAAGAGTAGAGAGTGGGGAGTTAATGTTTAATTGATACCAAGTTTTTGTTTAGAGTGATAAAAATGTTTTGATAATGAAGGTGATGATGGCAGCACAATTTTGTGAATATAATTAACACCACTAAATTATAGTAGAATGATTAAAAAGGGAAATTTTAGGTTGTAAATATGTTATGAGAATAAAACTTTTTAGACACCATAGAAATGTATAACACAAATAGTAATAGTAATGGACTATGACTTACTAGTATAATTATAAATAATACCGTATCATAGATTGTAACAAATGTCATATACTACTGCAAAAAATTTTCCCCCTCTGAGATGCTCACTTATCTCTTTTGCTGGTTGTTTTTTTTGCTCATTGTTTGTGCTCCTTGTCTGCTCCTTGTCTGCTTATTGTTTGGTTTTTATCTTGTTATCCATTTGTTGTCTGTCTTTTCTTTAGGAGGCACTGGGAATTGAACCTGAGACTTTCCATGTGGAAGGCAGGTGCTCAACTGCCTGAGGCACATTTCTTCCCTGCTCATTTGTTTTTATGCATTTTCTGCTCATTGTTTGTTCTTGTCTTGCTCATTGTTTTTGCTTGTAGTCTGTTTGTTGTTTTTTTGGCCCATTGTCTGCTTGTTTTTTGACTCATTGTCTGCTCATTGTTTATTTATTTATTTTTCTCATTGTCTGCTTGTTGTTTGTTTGTCTTCTTCAGGAGGCACTGGAACCAAACCCGGAACATCCCATGTGAGAGGTAGGCCCTCAAAATCTGTACTGCAAAATTTTGATATCAAGAAAAACTGATATCAGTTTCCTTTTAAGTAGGCAAATATGGGAATTTTTGACTTTCTGCATACCTGCAACTTCTCTAATTAAAAAATTCCAAAAAATAAAATGAAATAAGAAGTAGTTAGAATGGATTAGGAAAAGGGACTAAAAATATTATTTTAAAATATGTTCAGCATTATTCATCAATAGAGAAATGAAAATTATAACCATAACTAGATAGCACTACACTACCACATTATATTCTAGCTAGCCATTCTAGGTAAAATTTTAAATACCAACTATTACAAGTATTTGTGAAGATGTGGAAGAACTAGAAGTCTCAGACCCTGCAGAAATAGAGATACTATGGGAAACAGTTTGCACTTTCTTATAAAACTAAACATATACTTATTATATGATTGAAAAATTCTACTACTAGCTTTCTCACCTAAAAGAAATTAAAACATATCTGCCTGTACCAGAATACTCTTAGCAACTGTAATGGTTAAGCTAACGTGGCAACTTGGCCAGGAAATGGTGCCCAGTTGTTTCAAGCAAGCACTAGGATAACACCTTCAGGTGTTTTAGTCAACCTGGGTCCTCCTTAAGGACTGCACATCTGGAATACGAAGGAAAAAAATCTTAGGCCTGTGTGAGGTAAGGAGTCAATTACTCCACAAATTAAATCAAGACATAGAAAGGGGAACTTGAAAAAAAATTTCACCCTCAAGGAGCAAGGATATGCATCCGACTCAGATTTGGTCCTGCTTGGTAGGAAGGAAATGTCTTCACTGAGAACTTCTGGTTACATTTGGCCCTCACATTGATTTGGAGGCTGAATTCACACTAATTGAGTTGTTTGTAGCAGGAGAAGTGGGGAATAAATTGAGAATTTTAACATAAAGTGTACCCAGGCTGGTATTATCTCCAGGTACTTGCAGAAGTAAACCAAATCACCTCTGGAAAAACTTATTCTGAACTTCATCCTCAAAGAATTTTACAGAGAGATTTCTGACAAATATGAGCTTACAGCAAAAATTGTTAAAACAAACAAGGAAACAAACTGTCAGTAAAAACAACAGTCTGGAGAGACAAATCTGAAAATTATTCAATACTGAAATTTTCAGATGCAGAAAATAAAGTAAGTGTGATTAATATGTGTAAAGAAACTAAACTGGAAATCGCATATAAGGGTAAGAAGCAAAATACTATATATATAAAAAACAAAATGACGACTCAGCTTTGAAAATGAACAAAATAGAAATGCAAAAAAAATGGAAAATATAACTGTTTAAATTAAGAAATCAATGGATAATCAAATAGTTAATTAAGAATAGCTAAAGAGAAATGGTGAACAGTAAAATGAACTGAAGAACTCACACAGAAGGTGATGCAGAGAGAAAAATGTGGTAGACACAGTTAGTACCTTGCCCACATCCCCTCAACATTTGCCATTTCAGTACATGCCAACCTGACTTCCAACTTCCTGTATTTGCATCTCTGCCTGTGGACTTTAATTAGAATTCAGATACTACTCTGTCTCCCTACATAGCAAGCTAGAAGTCCTGGGGGATTGACATTCCCCAGGAGCAGTCCTCAACCAATGATTGATGAGATTTCATGTATTGGAAAGCTTTCTCACCCTTTGGGTAGAATAATTCTGATGTACATATTCTACACTGTTCTTTCCAGAGTTCTCCAGGGGTTTAAGTTCCAGTTGCTAACAGTGGTGGCTGGTTAAAAAAAAGAGTCATCATTGACTTCCTTCTCTCCCCTCTCTGTCTCACTCCCATACCAGTGTTACCTAGGATCATCTCCCAAACCAGCTGCTTGCACTGGAATCTTTTCTCAGGGTCTGTTTCTGAACAAAAACCAAACTAAGACACAAAGGAAGGGAAAATGTGAAGAGAAAATGGATATACATGAAGAATACAATGAGAAGCTCCAACAAGTCTAATTGGAGTACCAAAGGGAATAATAAAAAAAGTAGAGGGAAGGCAATATTAAAAGAAGTACTTTCTGAGCATTTTAGTTTTTTAGGGCTGCCTTAAAGAAGTACTACAAACTTGTTGCTTAAAACAACAGAAATTTCCTCTCTCACAGTTCTGGAGCCTAGAAGTCCAAAACGAAGGTGTCAGCAGGACCATGCTCCCTCTGAAGGCTCTAGTGAAGGAAGCTTCCTTGCCTCTTCCTAGCTTCGAGTGATTGCTGGCAGTCCTTGGTATTCCTTGGTTTGTAAATACATCACTCCAATCTGTCTCCATTGTCATGTGGTATTTGCCCTGTGCTTCTCTGGGTCCCTGTGCCTTCACATGGCCTTCTTATAAGGATAGCAGACATTGGATTTAGGACCTACTTTAATTCAATATAACCTCATCTTAATTTGATTACATCTGCAAAGACCCTATTTCCAAGTAAAGTCACATTCAGAGGTACTAGGGATTAGGATCAAATGCAATGAATGTCTCATGATGATTGAGGAGCTTGTTGTTATGGGGGGAGGAGTGGAATGAGGGGGGTGGGGGGTAAATGGGGACCTCATTTTTTTTAATGTAACATTAAAAAATAAATAAAGACAAAAAAACTTAAAAAAAACAAATAAACAACAACAACAACAAAAAAGCTGCTTTATGACTTTGGATAAAAGGGGGAAATGTAAAGGATGGATGAATTTATATGGCTATAAGTCTCCAAAAAAGAGTCGGGAGGTGATCAGAGGGGTAATGCTCGAGCACGCTTCAGCAGGGTCCCAGAGACAGCCAAGGTGGATAGAAGCCTGGGTACTGGTTCTCCTGAGAGCTGCAGAGACCCACAGTTTCTATGGTCATGGCAGATGTCTCTGGAGTTCAGTGCCATGTCAGTTGGCCCTGCTTTGGAGTTTGTGTTCCTGAGTGTTATGGAGTAGGACTCAGATGTGACCTTTCTACACATGCCTCTTCTATTACTTTTACTGGATCTGTGGTTGGCACTGGGGTTGGTGTATACTCAGGAGACTTGAATCTCTGGACTGTCCATGTGACAGCTGAGTCCTGAGCTTCAGCAGACTTGCAACTTCCACCCTTTGGTTTTTTGGACTTACCCTGTCCAGCTAACAGGGAGGTGAAGAAGGTCAACCACCACACCGGGAAGCCAGGAGTGCCTGCAACTGCAGGGAGGAGAATTGCATCCTTCATCCATGTGGAATCTGGGATATGGAGGGGGAGTGGACATAGCCATCTCGGGGTCCACATGCTTGAGGAATGGAGTATGGATTAGAGTGGATTTACTGATATTCTACTATGGAAATATTGTGATTAGTAGTGGAAGAAATTGTGGCATTGATGTGGAGAAAGTGTCCATGGTAGCTACTGAGGGTAAGGAGAGGAAAGAAGAGATGTGATGTGGGGGCATTTTCAGGACTTGGAGTTATCCTGGGTGGTACTACAGGGACAGATGCTGGACATTGTATGTCCTGCCATGACCCACGGGGTGGACTGGGGAAGAGTGTAAGCTACAATGCAAACCACTATCCATGTGGTGCAGCAGTGCTCCAAAATGTATTCACCAAATGCAACGAATGTGCCGCGATGATGAAAGAGGTTGTTGATGTGGGAGGAGTGGGGTGGGAGGTATATGAGGACTTCATATTTTTTAATGTAACACTTAAAAAAAAAAAAGAAGAAAAAAATTAAAAAATTAAAAAATATACTGGCAAAATGTGGGTAAATCTAAATAAATGTTGGTGGGATTTTTAATTTTCTTATTTGATAAAAAATAAATTATAAAAATCAAGATCAAGTTCAATACTAGACAAAGAATAGCATAAAACAAGGAAAGAGATTATAATTTATTCTAAGATCCTTTAATTAAATCCTTGAGAGGATAGTGATTAAACTTAGGTTTATTAGAATAAATAAGTATATTAAAATTTCAAAAGTAACTGAGTGATGGAAAGGATGAATGGTAAATACATGTATACTGCTTAGTACACTGGTTCATAGTATATATACAATAAATTTTAGGTCTTTTTATTAAAAAACTACAGGCAATACAAGTCAAAATATACATAGATGAGAAAAACAGAATCTAAAGAGAAATTGAGGATAGTGTGCATTAATCAGGGTTCTCAAAGGAACCAAAACTGACAGGACATATCTGTAAATAGTATTAGATTTTTTAAAAAGATTTATTTTTTATTTATTTCTCTTCCCTTCCCCCTTATTGTGTGCTCTCTGTGTCCATTTGCTGTGTGTTCTTCTGCATCTGCTTGCATTATCTGGCAGCAACTGGGAAATTGCATCTTTTTTTTGTTGTGTCGCCTTGCTGCATCAGCTCTCCATGTGTGTGGCACCACTCCTGGGCGGGCAGCACTTTTTTCACACGGGGCAGCTCTTCTTGCAGGACACACTCCTTACATGTGGGGGTCCCCTACACGGAGATGCCCCTGTGTGACACGGCACTCCTTGCTTGCTGCAGCACTGCACATGGGCCAGCTTACCACACGGGTCAGGAAGTCCTGGGATCAAACCCTGGCCCCTCCATATGGTAGATGGATGCTCTATCAGTTAAGCCACATCTGCTTCCCAGTATTAGATTTTATGAGAATTGTCTCACACAGCTGTGGGGATGCACAAGTCCAAATTGCATAAGGCAGGCTTGTATGCTGGGAACTTCAATGAAGGTTTTCAATGCATTCCCCAGGAAAAGGCGGTTGCCTGAAATAGAGATGAAAATTCTCTCTTCTGATTACAGAAATTACTTCTCCTTTAAGGCCTTTAAATGATTGAATGAAACCTCTCTCATTCTTATAGGCAATCTCCTCAGTTGATTGTAGATATAATCATCCATAGACGCAATCAACTGTTGATTTAAGTCCATGAAATGTCCTCACCATAACAATTAGACCAGAGATTGCTTGATCAAACAACTGGACACCAAAACTTGGCCAAGTTGACATATGAATAGGTAAGGTAATTACCCCTAAACAATATGCCATAAGGCTTTAGATATTTTCTAGGTATGGACCTGGGTTTCCTAGCTACCAAAGAAAAATGGGAAGCAGACTCATTTATAATATTGATAGAATATTGATATATTTTGTCTCAGTGCTGGTTCTCTGTGACTTCTGAATTCATAAACAGGCTTTTCCTAAAAATGATCTATGTCTATGTAAGTGAAATAAGGTACAATTAATATTGATTCGATATAGCTGAAAAGAAGTGATACTGGTTTCAAATGATACTAGCATTGGGGAATTATCTTTGACTTAAATACACTTGAAATCCCTTATCCTAATTTTCGAAGACTTCTTAGAAATAAAGGGTTTTCTTTCTTTCCCTTGACAAAATCCAAAGAGAAAAGTTTGGGAACCCACATTTTAAAGTTTCAATAACCTAATCTATACAAATTGAAATTCAATGTCCTGTCTCTGCAGCCCTGGTTCCTGCCTCCTCAAGGCTAAAACAAAAACACAGCATGTGAAATCACAGTCCCTTGTTGTTTTTGTTTTTTTGTGTGTATGTGGATATTTGTACACTTGAAGAGTAGCAAATACATATCTGGTTGTATACAAACAATGCACCCTGAGAATGCAGCAAACTGTGATCTAAGGATGATTTTTTAGAAGAATGAATACATTTCAGAGCATGATCCATAAAAGCTGCTCTGATGACACTTAAGAATTGGGGAAAAAATTGGTAGCAGACAATTCTAGCAAGAATCTTAAGTGTAAGAATTCCATACTGAGGAAAAATTCATATGTTTTGACATTTAACTGAGCTAATGATAATTCTGATGTCTTCTTGAAAAATTAAACCTCCTAGCCTAGGTTTTCTAACTGAAACTCACTAACGACAAGCGCTTCTTGTGTTCCATTGGCTTAATGCTGAAACTCAAAACTGACCTAACAGCATTTCCCCTAGTCCCATGTTCTAATCTTGCTTCTTGAGATTTTACTAATCACTAAGATGTAATAGGAATCAAATAATACGGGCAAAATAAACTAAGGAAAAGAATAAGGTAAGGTTCCACCTTAAGGTCTTGAGCAGAGCTGGCCTAAAATAGGGTTAAATTGAGAGCAATGGTGGGGCTCCCAAGTGAGAGGCTGAGTCATCTCAAGACCTGTCCTTCTAAACCATCTAAGTGGGTGTACCAGGAAGATATGATTGTCTTGAAATCAAAACAAGAAATCCAAAAAGAGAATTCAAAATATTTTACACTCATCTTATATCACAGGAAAATGTGTGCCCCCTAGCACTTTGACCAAAAAGTCTCTTTGACCCTGACTCACACCCTCCTCTAGTTATGGATAAGAGGAAGCAGAGGAGGAGGGGATTGGTCAGAAAGATTGAACTCCATTTAGAGATTAACTGCTACTAACAAATTATAACTGGGCTTGCTCCAAAACCATCCTCAAACTCCGTTCTTGCTTACGAGGCATCAAACCACATTAAGTTAATAATTTATTCATTCCTCTATTCAACAAATATTTATTGTGTTGCTATGTACCAGGCACTGATAATCTAGAAATAAAAGATAATATGATAACTGCTCTTAACTATCTTAGAATTAATAATAATGATCTATTTGAAGACACGACTCTTGTGTCCTATTCATAGAAGTATTTGATCAATATTTGTGGAAAATGCTTTAATTTTTTTTTAAATTTCTTAGGATTGTGGCATACATGGTTGGTTGCCAACTCAATACTTGTTCTCCTTTTCTTCCTTATTAACAAAGGGTGATTTTAAGAAAGGCGTAGTTTCTTTCCCAGCTCTAGATAGTAAGTGTTAATTAGTCTAAGCCAATGATAATTTTTCTACTGCCTTGTGCTGTTGGTTTAGGATTGGGTATATGACATACTTCTGGCCAATGGGTCAGAAGGAAAGTCTACTAGAGTGTTTCTAGAAGATGTTTCCTCACTTTTAATAAGGTACACAAGGGAAACAAGCATCATCTTTTCCTTACTCGTCTTCTGACATTATTGTTTGAAGAGATTTTGCTTGGAACTTCTGTGACCATTGTGAGACCAACAAAGGACCTAGCCAAAATGCAGAGTGGCAGAAAGGAATGATGATGAAAAGAATGTTGGGCCTTGATGACATTGTCAAGCTGCTGATTTAGCTCACCCTGGAACAGCCCTCTCTCTGAACTTCTGTTTTGTGAGAAGAAGCCACATCCAGCTGAAATTTCCCTCTGGTGGCCAAATTCATCCTATTTGCTACAAGTGTGGAGGGAGGCAAACAAATAAACAATATCAGTATAAGTTAATAAACTCTGTGGTATTAAATTGCACTGTAAATGACAAAAATCCCAACCTAACAGTGTCTTCAATATATAATATTTAATTGTCGTACATAAACTGATAGAAGTTGGCAAGCCGAGATGGGTATGGCAAGGCCACAGATGTCTGTGACCCAGGTTCCTTCTACCTTTTTGTACAACCATCACAAGAATGTGGTCTTTTTTTTAATGGTTGACTGTGCTCACAAGAGCTCCAGCATCATATTTGGATTGCAGGACATAGAACGAAGGAAGGGACCAAAAAAGTCAGGTTTCTCTTCTTTCTTGGTGCCTCATATACTTCTGTATTAATCTCATTGCCTAGAACATAATCTCAAACCCATGCTTAGCTTCAAGTGAGATTGGAAAATGTAGTCCTTATTCTGGACCATGTGCCTAGCTAAGAATTAGGAGTTTTATTATTAGAGAGAGAAAAAAAAAAACAAGGCATATTAGAAAACTATCAGATGCTATGCACCTGGTGACAGAGGGAAACACATAATTCTTTGGGAATACACAAGAGAAGAATTTTTAATTATTAGAAAAGCCTTGACAGAAGAGATGTTTTCTTTGAACCTTAAAAGATGACTTGTAATTTGGCTAGGTAAGGAAGAGGAAAAGCATTCCAGGCAGACAGTGCACCATGTGCAAAGGCCCAAAGGCATGAATCCATGATACACTTGGGAACTGGAATTAGTTTGTTATGGTTATAATAAAGGCAGTACTAAGACACCAGGATAAGGAAGTAGACAAGTGAGCAGGTACCTTGTATGTCTTTGCTATAAAACTTAGCCTTTACTCTAAATTCACTAGGATCCATTGAAGAATTCTGCAATGAGAAATTATATGAAGTAATTTGTGGTATACAAATATCCATTCAGTGGTGGAAGGGACAATGAGATAGAGTTGAGGATGAGAAATTATAAACTTGAAGAACTTAAAACATTGTTGTAGTAAAACTGGTAAGAAATGATATGCCTCTAATATATTATGAATCTAAACAATGATCATCAGTACTGTTAAAACCATTAGATGAGGGACGTGGACGTGGCCCAATGGATAGAGCATCCGTCTAACATATGGAAGGTCCAGGGTTTGATCCCAAGGGCCTCCTGACCCGTGTGGTAAGCTGGCCCATGCTCAGTGCTGCTGTGCGCAAGGAGTGCCATGCCACACAGGGATGCCCCCATGCAGAGGTACCCCACGCACAAGGAGTGCACCCCACAAGGAGAACCCCCGTGTGAAAAAAGCACACCCTACCCAGGAGTGGAGCCGCACACACGGAGAGCTAATGCAGCAAGATGATGCAACAAAAGAGAGATGCAGTTTCCTAATGCTGCTGGATAATGCAAGCGGACATAGAAGAACACACAGCAAGTGGACACAGAGAGCAGACAACAGGGGGAAGGAGATAAATAAATTAATTAATTAAATCTTTTTTAAAAATCATTAGATGAGAGCTTATCAGAATTTTTTAATGGGTGGATACTTTAATAATACCTCAAGCCACTGAGCAATCTTATCACTACAAGAGAAGCAACCATACCTTGTGTGATGGGATGGAACAGGAATTAGACCATTCTATCTATGAAACATTTGTGCAAAAGTCTTTATCAAATCTCTAGAAAGAAAAAGGAGTTTACATAAAATATAGGGATAGAGAACCATGTTTAAAGACATCATGGAGATGCAATCAGAAACATACAGAATGGGGGAAATTCTATAGGATGGATAATTTGATTTCTTCAAAAAAAAAAGTGCATAAGAAAAACAGAAGGAGGTAGAACCTACAGACCAAAAGACACTCAAGTAAGATATATCAAACAAATGCAAAGTTTGGATCTTGCTTAGTATGACACCATCAAGGAAATGGAAAAACTTAAAGAGCATATGACTATAAAAAGGAAATAGTATTTTTATGGTAATGAAGAATTTGTGCCTTTATAAAGACTTTAGTTAAGATCATGGGTCATTTTCATTCACTTAATTTGTAATTTTTTTATTATGGTAACATAACATATATACTTTTTAATGAAGAATTTTCTATTGGTGAGACTATTTCAAAATTTAAGGAGAGGTCCCAGGAGCTGCAGCCGCCGAGTCTGGATCCAACCACCATGCACTACAGACACCCACTCAACGTGCAGTTCCGGTTCCTTCCCATTCTAAATCTAAGATGGCAACTCTCAAGGATCAGCTGATTCAGAATCTTCTTAAGGAAGAGAAGATCCCTCAGAATAAGATTACAGTTGTTGGGGTTGGTGCTGTTGGCATGGCCTGTGCCATTGGTATCCTGATGAAGGAACTGGCAGATGAATTGGTGCTTGGCGATGTCACAGAAGACAAATTGAAGGGAGAGATGATGGATCTCCAACATGGCACATTTTTCCTGAGAACACCAAAAATTGTCCCTGGCCAAGACTAGTGTGACTGTAAACTCCAAGCTGGCTATTATCACAGCTGGGGAATGTCAGCAAGAGGAAGAAAGCCATCTTAATTTGGTCCAGCATAATGTAAACATCTTTAAATTCACCATTC
The DNA here is from genome assembly GCF_030445035.2 of Dasypus novemcinctus. Taxonomy (NCBI): domain Eukaryota; kingdom Metazoa; phylum Chordata; class Mammalia; order Cingulata; family Dasypodidae; genus Dasypus; species Dasypus novemcinctus. Next base: position 49,415,145 of record NC_080673.1, on the reverse strand, counting down.
CTAATGTAAAATACAGCCTGAACTGCGAGTTGCTTGTTGTTTCCCATCCAATGGATTTCTTCACCTATGTGGCCTCGAAACTAAGTGGCTTTCCCAAAAACTGTGTTATTGGAAATGGTTGCAAACTGGATTCAGTCCAGTTCCATTACCTAAGGGGGAGAGGCTAGGAGTTCACCCATCAAGCTGTCTTAGCTGGGTCGTGGGGAACATGGAGACTCTAGTGTGCCTGTGTGGAGTGGAGTGAATGTTGCTGGTGTCTCCTTGAAAAATCTGCACCCTGATTTAGGCACTGATGCAGATAAGGAACAGTGGAAAGAGGTTCACAAACAGGCGATTGACAGTGCTTATGAGGTGGTCAAACTGAAAGGCCATACCTCCTGGGCCATTGGGCTGTCTGTGGCAGATTTGGCAGAAAGTATAATGAGGAATCCTAGACGTGCACATATGATTTCCACCATGATTAAGGAAATCTATGGAATAAAAGATGATATCTTCCTCAGTGTTTCTTGCATCTTGGGACAGAATGGAATCTCACATGTTGTTAAGGTGACTCTGACTCCTGAAAAAGAGGCCCATTTGAAGAAGAGTGCAGAAATACTTTGGGGGATCCAAAAAGAGCTGCAATTTTAAAGTCTTCTAATGTACCACTTCATTGTTTAGGTTACAACAGGATTTTAGTGGAAGTTGCTCCTATTCTTTTTATCTGATCTAGGATTAAAGCAGTAATATTAAGATGACCTAGGAAAAAAAAGTTAGACATAAGAATGTTTCGTAAAACCCTAAAGTTGTTTCCTGATACTGAAGATGATACCTGTCTTGTATAGTCCCAAACTGGTTATATAAAACAGTTCATCTCTGAGTCACCAGTGCCAGTGCACATGCTGCAGTTGCCTTTCTAACCAGAAGAATGTGTAATTACTTTGTGTTTTATACCTTCTGGTTCCTTCACCAAGCATGCCTAGTCCAACTTCTTTCCTCCCAATCAATCACATCCTAGACTCCAATGTGTAAATCCAATATTGCATGTCTTGTGCATAACTGTTTTAAAGGATGTTATTTTGTGTACCAAATGTATCCAAGTAGTGTACATTGCCATGTACAATGCAACCAACTGTTCAAGTGTCATCCCTTGAAAACATCAAATAAATTATGAAGAGTGACTACTCTGCTAAAAAAAAAAAAATAGGGAGAGATTAAAACATTCCCAGATAAAAGCTGAGAAAGTCCATCACCATGAGACCTGCCCTACAAGCAATGCTAAAGAAGTTATTCAATTGAAAGGAAGAAACACTAGACAGAGGATCAAAGAGGCATAAAGAAAAAAAAAAAAAAACAACTCTGGTAGGGTTAGCCATATGGGTAATTAAAAATGCCAGTATTATTGTTTTGTATTTTCTGATATGAAGCTCCACTTTTTACTTCTTAAAGATACTAAAATAAAGTTTATATTAAGTCTATGGTTTTAGAATAAATGTATAAAGATATAATTTGTAACAAGTGCAACAAAAAAGTGGGAGGATATAGTGGTAGAGGAACAGTGAATGAGTATGCTATTGAAGTTAAGTGGGCATGAAATCAAAAGTGGTTGCTATAAATTTAGGACATTAAATTTAAGTCCCATGAAGGTAAGCATAAACAGAAGAATCAAGGTACAAAAAAAAAGGTATAAGAGTTAAAAAGAACAAATAACAAATGGCAGAGAAAGTCCCTTCATTATCAGTAGTTACTTTAAATGTAAATGGATTAAACCCTCTATTCAAAAGGAGAGATTAGCAGAATGGATAATAAGTATGATCCAATTATATGTTCTTTAAAAGACTCAATTTAAATTCAAAGACAAAAGAATACTGAAAGTGAGAGAATGAAAAAAATATATACCATGCAAAGAGTATCCAAAAGAGAGCTGAGGTAGATTACCAATATCAGAGAAATAGTCTTTAAGCAAAAAACTGTTAGAAGGGACAAAGAGAGTCACTATATTCTGACAAAAGTGTCAACAGAACAAGAAGAGAAACAATTATAAATATATATGCACCTAATGGCTGAGCCCCAAAATTATGCAAAGCAAATACTTACAGATTTGAAGAGAGAAATAGACGGTTTTACCTGAATAAAAGAAGAATGGAATGAAGCTAGAAATCAATAACAGAGACAGAACCTGAAAATTTACAAGTATGCAGAAATTGTTAAATGCATGCTTATAAAATAATGTGTGAAAGAAGAAACCACAAAGAAAATTAGGAAATATCTTTAGGTAAATGTAAAGGAAAAGACAACATAACAAAACATGTGGGGTACAGCAAGGGTAGTAGTGCTTAGAGAAGAATTTATAGCTCTAAATAATTACATTAGAAAAAATTTTAAAAAAAGAATAATCTCAAATAACAGACCAAACGTCACAACTGGAGAATCTAGAAAAGGAAGAGCAGATTGAACACAACATGATCAGAAGGAAGGAAATAACAAGAATTAGAATGGAAATAAATGAAATATAGATTTATGAAACAATAGAGAGACTTAACAAAACCAGAGGTTGGTTCTTTGAGAAGAGTAATAAAATCAACAAACTTTTACCTACACTGACAAAGAAAAACACAGAGTGCACGCAAATAAATAAAATCAGAAATGAAACAGGAAACATTACTACAAACCTCACAGAAATAAAAAGGATTATCAGAGCATAATAGGAACAACTGTGTGTAAACAAATTAGAAAACCCAGTTTAAACTAAAACATTCTTGGAAACATAAAATACCACTAAAGACTCAAGAAGAAATGGAAGGTTTAAAATGACCAATAAAAAGTATAGAGATTGAATTTGTTATCAAAAATTTCCCAAGAAAGAAATCCCAGGAGCAGAAGGGGCTTCACTGGTTAATTTTACCAAACATCTGAGAAGAATTAATACCAATACTGCTCAAACTCATCCAAAAATTTGAAGAAAGGGTAACAGTTCCTAACTCATATGATGAGGCCAATATCATCCTAATAACAAAGACAATTAAAAAATCCATAAGAGGAGAAAAGTACAAATCAAGATACCTTATGAATAGAGATGCAAATATCCTCAACAAAGAGAATCCAACAGCACATTAAAAGAATTATACACCATGATCAAGTAGGATCTATTCCAGGCATGCAAGGTTGGTTTGATAAAAGAAAATCAATTAATGAAATACACAATGTCAATAGAATGAAGAAAGAAAAAAAAACACAATCATCTAAACTGATCTGTAATTTGACAGAATCTAGCATCCTTTCTCAACAAAAAACACTCAGAAAACTAGGGATAGGTGAAAATTAACTCAACATGACAAAGGGCATATATGTAAAATGCATAGCTAACATATTACACAATGGTGAAAAGTTGAAATCCTTCCTTCTAAGAATCAGAACAAGTCAAGGATGCTCATGGTCACAACTGTTTTTCAACACTGAGCTGTAAATTCTAGGTGGTGCATCAGGTCAAAAAGAAAAGAAAAGAAAAGAAAAGAAACAAAAGGCATTCAAATCAGAAAGTAAGAAATAATACTTTCTATGCTTGCAGATGACATGATCCTATATATAGAAAATCCTACAAAATCCACAAAAAACTACTAGAGCTAATAATCAATTTGATCAAAGTAGTGGAGTACACAATCAAAACAAAATCATTAGTTTTTTATAAACTAGTAATAAATAATCTGAAGAGGAAATTTTTAAAAATTCATTTACAATAGCAACTAAAAGAATCAAACACCTAGGAATAAATGTAACCAGGAATATAAAGGGCTTGTACACAGAAAACTAAAAAACATTGCTAAAAGAAATTTTTAAAAACCTTATAAATAGAAAGATATTCTGAGTTTATGGACAGGAAGATTAGATATTATTAAGATGTCAATTCCTTGCAAAGTACTTTACAGATTCAATGCAATCTCAATCAAAATTCTAACAGTATTCTTTGCAGAAATGGAAAAGCAAATCATCAAATATATATGGAAATGTAAGGTGTTCTAAGTAACCAAAACCATCTTAACAAAGAAGAAAGTTGGAGAACTCACAGTTCCTGGACTTAAAACATTTTACAAAGCTACAGTAATCAAAGCAGCATGGCATTGGCACAAGGACTGACATATAGACCAAGGAAGTGAATTAAGAGTTCTGAAAAAAACCCTCATGTTCAAGGCCAATTAATGGTCAAAGGGTGTTGAGTTCTCTCAATAGGGAAAAAAAGTCTCTTCAATAAATGATGCTGGGAAAACTGGATATCCAATTGCAGACAAATGAAGATGGGCCCCTACCTCACCCCACATACAAAAACTAACTTGAAATGGATCAAAGATCTAAATATAGGAACCAGAACTGTAAAACTCCTAGAAGGAAATATAGGGAACATTCGGACATTGTGTTAGGCAATGGTTTCTTAAACTTTACGCACAAAACACAACAACAAAAGAAAAAAATAGATAAATGAGACCTCTTTAAAATAAAAAAAAACTTTTTGTACAACAAAAAACTGTATCATGAAAGTAAAAAAGACAACCTATGAAATGGGAGAAAATATTTGGAAACCAAATATCCAATAGGGGTTTAATATCCAGAATATAGAAATAAATCCTACAGCTCAATAACAAGAAAGAACCCAATTTAAAAATGGGCAAAAGCCTTGAACAGACATTTCTCCAAACAAGATAAACAAATGACCAAAAAGCACATGAAAGGTGATTAACAACAGGGCCACCAGGGAAATGCAAACCAAAACCACAATGGGATACGATTTCATACCCATTAGAATGGCTACTATTTTTTAAAAAAACAAGTATTGGGGAGGATATGGAAAAATTGTAATACTTGCTCATTTCGGGGAATATAAAATGGTGCAACAACTATATAAAATAATCAGTGGTTCTTCAGGAAATTAAGAATAGAACTATTATATGACCCAGCCTTCCCACTTTTAAGTATTTACCCATAAGAATTGAAAGATGGGATTTGAACACATATTTGCACACCAATGTTCATAGTGGTTTTACTCAGAATATCAAAAGATGGAAGAAATCTACGTGTTTATCTACAGGTGTATGGATAAACAAAATGAGGTACATACATACAATGAAATATTTATTAGCCTTAAGAAAGAATGAAAATTTTGTATTGTGGGAATATAATGAAGTAAGAAACTTCAGGAATCATTCCCTCCAACAGAACAACAGTTAAACAGGCAGGAAATGTCTCGATCAACTATTTTGAAATGGTGGAATCTAGTAGGACACTGTTGAGCATACAGGGAAGAGTAGAAGGAAGAGACTGGTAAATTACAGTAAATACTGATGGATTTCACTCTATTAAGTGGTTATCATTACCTTCTCCCAGCCTCTCAGAAGACAGCAGTGAGGTTCTCAACCCCAGGCTCCCAGTGCAGCTTCCTGTTGCCAGGGTGAGATATAAAGATCTAGCTCCCCAAGATCCAGGGGTATGTGTTCCAATTGCAAACCACTGCTTTTGGTCATCTATTTTAGACTGCTGGGGACCCAGCTATAAGGGCTGTCATTGTTCCAACTTTCCCTGAATAAAAGGGACAGAAATTTCTTAAAGACAGAACCCTTCCCCCAAATGACAAACAAATGAACAAACAAAACAGTTTAAAAGTGGCATTTACTGACTGAGCAAGTGCTGCCATCAGGAAAATGCAGCTTCAAAGAACCATTGAAGTAACTCTTGGCACCTTTGCTCTAACCCCCTCTCCTCCTCCTCAAGGCAGTGTGGGGCTGGCAGCACTTCCTTTATGAGTTCCTTGCTTTCTTATGTCTGGGAAATACTAACCTAGGAAACTCCTCTTCAACTCACCAACCCTCCCAAAATTTGCCCACCAGGCAAAGGCAACTTGGAACAATTGATTCAGAAAAGGCATTTGGCAAAATCCAGCAACATTGCTTGATTTAAAAAACAAACAAACAAAAAAAACTTAGAAGAATAGCAGAAAACTTCCTCAGGATGATTAAGGGCAAATATGAAAAGCCCACAGCTAACATCATACTGAAAAGCTTTCCTTCTAAGAGCAGGAACAAGACAAAGATGCCCACTGCCACCACTGTTATTCAACATTGTGCTGGAAGTTCCAACCAGATAAGTAAGGCAATAAAAATAAATAAAGGGCATAAAAATGAAAAAAAAAAGTAGTAAAGTTTTCCTTATTTACAGATGACATGACCCTATATACAGAAAATCCTGAAAAATTCAGAGCAAAGCTACTAGAGCTTATTAATGAATTAAGCAAAGTAGCAGGGTACAAGATTAAGATGCGAAAATCAGTAGTGTATCTATACACTAGTATTGAATGATCTGAAGAGGAAGTCAGGAAAAATATTCCATTTATGATAGCAACTGTCCTGGTTTGAGTCTTTTGTGTACCCAGAAAATTATGTTCTTCAGCTAATCCATTCCTGTTTATGTAAGCCTATCAATGTGGAATATTTTGGTCGGATTCAATTAAGGACATTTTGCTTACATAACTTTTGTTTAGAGTGCTTTAGGGCTTTTGATTGGACTACATCAGTGAGATGTGTTCCAGAATAGATCTTGGCCTTCTTGTTGGAGTTTTATATAAATTGATAACTAAAAGCAGAAACACACGGAGAAAGAGAACTACTATTTTACCCTGCCTTGTGAAAGAGAGCTCCAGGATCATTTGCAGCCACAGAAAGACAGAGAAAGTTTCAGGAAAAGAGACACCACAGACAGAGCAGTCCAAAGCAGAACTAGCCAAAGGCCTGGAGAGAGAGGAAAGATGAGTGGGCCACCTTTATACCCTGCCATGTCATTGATAGCCCATGTCTGAGTTCTGGGAGAAAGCATCTTTAGATGATGCTGCCATATGCCTGATCACACATAGCTCCAACCCGGTGAGACAGCATCAGTTGATGATACCTTGGTTTGGACATTTTCATAGCATTGAAACTGTAAGTTTCTACTCTAATGAATTGCTATTTTAAAAGCCAATCCATTTCTGGTATTTTGCATTGGCAGCCATTAGCAAACTAAAATAGCAACTAAAGGAATCAAATGTCTAGAAATAAATATAACCAAGGATGTAAAGGCCTAGTGTACAGAAATCTACAAAGCATTGCTAAAAGAAATGAAAGGAGACCTAAATAAATGGAAAGACATTCTTTGTTTATGAATGGTAAGACCAAATATTGTGATGCTGTCAAATCTCCCAAAACAATTTACAGATTCCACACAGTCCCAATTAAAATTCCAACAGCCTTCTTTGCAGAAATTGAAAAGTGAATCATCAAGTTTATATGGGAGGGAAAAGGGCCCTCCAGAGTCAAAGGTATTTAAGCAAATAAGAACAGTGATGGGGAACTCACTGTCCTGATGTTAAAACATACTACAAAGCCACAGTAATTAAAACAACATGGTACTGGCACACCGATATACATATAGATCAATAAATTGAATTGAGAGTTCAGAAATGAACCCACACATTTATGGTGAATTGATTTTTGACAAGGTTGCCATGCCCACCAATGATGAAAGAATAGTCTCCTCAACAAGCAGTGGAGGGAAATTTGGATATTCATATGCAAACAAGTGAAGGTGGAACCTCTCCTCATTCCATATACAAAAATTAACTCAAAATGGCTCAAAGACCTAAATATAAGACCCCAGACTGTAAAACTCCTAGAAGAAAACATAGAGAAGCATCTTCAGGACATTGTATTAGGCAGTAGTTTCTTAAACTGTGCACTAAAAGAATGAGAAACAAAAGAAAAAATAGATAAGCAGCACTTTCTGATTGTTAACACTTCTGTGTGTTAAAGGACTTAAGCATGAAATTAAAAAACACAACCAGCATATTGGAAGAAACTATTTGGAAACTACATCTTCTAATGGTTTAATATCCAATACGTAAGTTTTACAGCTCAACAACAACAAAATAAGCAGCCCAATTTAAAAAATAGGCTAAATATTTGAATAGACATTTCTCCAAAGAATATATACAAATGGCCAAAAGGCACATGAAAATATATTCAACATCATTAGTCATTGGAAATTCGAATCAAAACCACAATGAGATACTGCTCACAACAACTAGAATGGCTACTATTGGAGAAAAAAAAAAAAGGAAATTTACAAGTGCTTGACAGTGTGTGAAGAAATGGGAGTACTCATTCATTGTTGGTGGGAATATAATATGGTTCAGGCACTGTGTAAAACAGTTTGGAAATTCCAGAGAAAATTAAATATAAAATTACCATACAACCAGGCAATCCCAATTCTAGGTATATGCCCAAAAGAATTGAAAGAATGTGTGGCAGCCCTGGGAAGATAGATGATCCTTATGCCAGCCTACAGCTGGGATTGGAAGAAGCTGGGACCATGGAGCCTTAAGAGGAAGAGGGAAGGCTGAATCCTTAAAGATATTGTTTGCCATCTTGCTCAACACATGGAATAGACTTTGGGTGAGAAAGTACCTCTTATAGTACCATGATTTGGAGTCTTTAAGGCCTTGTGACTGTAACTTTCTACCTCAAATAAATACCCTATATAAAAGCCAACAGATATCTGGTACTTTGCATCAGCACCCCTTTGGCTTACTAATACAGAATTTGGTACCAGTAGTGGGGTGGTGTTTTTGCAATTACCAAAATGCTGGAACAGTTTTATAAATGTAGGGGTATTTTTGGAGGAATTGTGAGATGCTTGATAAAAAAAGGCCTAGATTGCTTTGAAGAAACTGTTGATAGGAATATGGACACCAAAGAGGCTTTTTATGAGGCCTTAGAAGTAAATGATGAAACTATTACTGGAAACTGGAGGAAAGGTGATCCATGTTTTAAAGCTGCAGAAAACTTAGCAAGATTGACCCCTGGTGTTACATGGAAGGCAGAATTTGAAAATGGTGAGCCCAGACATTTTGCTTAGGAGCTTTCCAAAGTAAACTTGGAGAATGTGGCTTGGCTTCTTGCAGCTTATAGTAAAATGTTAGATGAAAGAGAAAAGCTGAGAACTGAATTGTTGGGCACAAAGAAACTAGAAACTGATTCCAGAAATTCCAAGTCTCTGGAAATCAAGCCCTTAGATGTTAGTGCCCCATTTGAGGAATTAACTAAACTTGAAACTTGTAAGTCAGAATTGAAAATGTATTTATCCAGGAAAGACTTGTGGAAAGTTTTACTCTCTGATGTCTTGGAGTCCTCCTTCCTGCATGCTAAACCAACAAGCTTTTTGAGAGATCTGTGTGAATAAAGTCACTATCAGCCTGGGCTAAAAGGAACATGAAGGGGAGAGATGGAAGAGAAAGCAGCTTTAAGAGGAAAACCATGGAAGATGAGATATGGAATTAAGACATTTCCTTGGAACAAGAGAGGAACCCGATCCATGTGTATGGAGAGGATGAGTTTGCCCTGACAGTTAGAGGGTGGATGTCTCAACCCACTGTTCCAGGACAGTTTTGCGACCCCAGGTTACAGAGAGGGTGGAGCACATTCCCCAAGGGTTAGGGAGAATAAGGTCAACATCCCACAGGTCTGAGTGGGGTGGGTCTGTCCCTATAAATCAGGTAAAACCAGGTCGCCAACTCATTGCTCAGAGAGGGCTCAGATTAGGGAAAATGTTACCTCCATTTCATAGTACTAAGGGAGATTGAGGCTCTACCTCAAAGAGTAGGTATAGTGTGGCCATCACCCCAAAGTTCTTGGAGGGGGAGGTTTGGAACTCGGTCATCACCCAGATGCTTAATGAGGGTAGAACGAAGAAAATGGCCGTTGGGCAAGTCTGAGGAAAGGGTGTGTCCCAGTGAGACCCCAGGGAGAAGAAACTGTCATCTTGGGAATGACTCTCAGACTTTGAAGTCTAATGAAGTATGCCTTGTGGGTTTATGGAAGTGTAGGGGAACCATGACTCAGGTTTCCCTCTCGATTTCTCTTTATGTTAATGCAAATGGTTATCCTTTGTATATTGGAAGCAGATAAATTGTTTTGTTAGTTTCAGAGGTCTACAGCAGACAGGACTTTCCCCCAAGACAAACTGTATTTCTTTAAGCTGACTGTGATATGATTTTGTACTTAGCATTGTTACTGATTTAAGGTGCTTTTTTGAACCTTGTAATGACTTTTGGGAATTCAGAAGCTGGAGTGTGGCAGTTGGATATTATTTATGAATTCCAAAAAGAAATATAGATTATGTTTGAAAACTAGTCTTTTCCTCTGTGCATGATAACCTTTTGATTGTATTAGATTCAGCTGAGATGTCTGATTAAATTATATTAAGATTAGGGTTTGATTCAACCCTGTCATTTGAGTGTGACCCAGCTTTGAGTGCACATCCTCTTCATGGGCTGGTAAAAACAGACTCTCACACAGAAGTAGACACACAGAAAAGAAGAACACAGAGGAAAAGAGACAGCTCATTAGATATAGCAGAGGCCCTGGAAAGAGAGATGAGCCTAATAGTCTGTATTTGACCTTGTGAAGAGAACAGAGCAGCTGAGCCCAGAAAGAAATGAGCCCTGGGGAGAGAATTGAGCCTTATGCTGGCCTACAGCTGAGATCAGAAGAAGCTGGAACCACAGAGCCTTAAGAGAAAGAAGGAAGTCTGAACCCTTGCAGACAGTGCCACCATCTTGCGTCAACAGGTGGCAACAGATTTTAAATGAGAAAGTACCTCTTCTATACCTTGAGTTGGACTCTTTAGGACCTTGTGACTGTACCCTCCTCTTGCATATAAATACCCTTTATAAAAGCCAACAGAATTCTGCTACTTTGCCTCAGAACCCCTTTGGCTGACTAATGTAGTAGGGATGCAAACAGGTATTTCATACCAATGTTCATTGAGGCATTATTCACAATTGTCAAAATTAGTAGCACCCAAGGGTAAATTAATCAATGACTGGATAAACAAAATGTGGTATTGTGATGGTTAAGTTCATGTGTCAACTTGACCAGGTTGTGGTGTTCAGTTATTTGGTCAAGCAAGCACTGGCTTGATTGTTACTGTGAGGACGTTTCATGGACTTAAATCATGAGTAAGTTGACTTCATCTATGGCTGGTTACATCTACAATCAACTGGGGAAATTGCCTTCAGCAATAAGAGAAGTCTCATCCAATCAGTTGAAGCCTTTAAAGCAAGAACTGATTATTTCAGGAGACAGCAAGAAGAATGTCTATCTCTACTTCAGTCACTCAGCTTCTGAGGAATTTATCAAAAACCATGATCAGAGCTCCCAGTTTGTGGCGTGCCCTACAGAATTTGGATTTGCCCATCCCCACGCTCATGTAAGCCAATTCCTGTAAAAGTCTCGTAATATTTCACACACACACACACACACATACATGTTGTCAGTTCTGTGTCCCTGGAAAACCCTGACTAATACAGATTTTCATGTCAGAAAAGTAGGGTGCTGTTATTGCAAATACCATAAATGTGGCAACAGCTTGGAATTGGGTAATATGTATAGACTGAAAGAATTGTGAAGTACTTAATAAAAGAAGCTTTAACTGCTTTGAAGAGACTGTTGCTAGAAATAATGATGCTAAAGGTACTTCTGATGAGGCCTTAGAAGAAAATGATAAATGTGTTATTGGAAATTGGAGAAAAGGCAATCCTAGTTTTAAATTGGCAGAGAAGTTGATGAAATTGATTTCTGATGTTAAATGGAAGGCAGAACTTAAAAGCAATGAACTTGGATATTTAGCTGAGATTGTCACCTGGTTTCTCCTTGTAGCTTTTAGTGAAATGAGAAAGGAAAGGGATAAGTTGAGCAACGAATTCCTGATCACAAAGAAAGCAAAAATTAATGGTTTGGAAAATTCCAAGCCTATCTAGAGTAGGCTTCCAGTGAGTTTTTAACTGACCATGGAATAAGTCAGCAATATCTGTGGAAATCAGGAATGGAAATTCAGTTATGCAGGAAGGATCTGGGGAAAGTCCTTCTATCTGATGGATTGGATCCCTGTGAACCAACAAGATTTTTGTGAGATTTGTATGACTGAAACCACTGTCAGCTTGGACTAAAAGGGACAGAGAAGAGATAAATTTTGAAGGAAGAATGGCTTCCAGGGCAGAACCATAGGAGCTAAGATCTGGACTGAAGATATCTTCTTGGGCCAAGAGAGGGAACAGTCATGTATGTGGAAAGGGTGAGTGTGTCCCAGAGCCTGGAGAAGGCTGGCTTTTACCTTATTGTTGAGGAAGAGTGCTACTGCCCCACTGTTCAGAGAGGGTGATGCTTGTGCCCTGCATTCGCAGAGACTGGCCACCATCCTAATGCTTGGAGAGGGTGGCGCCTTCACCCCAGTGTTCAGGTAGACCATGGCCACTGCAGAAGCATTACAAAGGGGTGGGACTGTAACTTCATGAGGCCCAGGATGTCTTTTGGGGGGCCAAAGGATGGAGTGTGGTGGTTTGAATCTTCAAGTTTTCCAGAAAAAACATGTTCTTTAATCTAATCCATTCCTATGGGTGTGAACGCATTGTAAGCAGGAAATTTTGATAACATTACTTCAGTTCAGTGTGGCCCACCTCAATTAGAATGGATCTTAAATATTATTACTGGAGTCCTTTATAACTGGATTGAGATTCAGACAGAGAGAAAGCCACAGTGAGCAAGAAGCTGAATATCAACAGTACCCAGAAGAGTAGGGAGGGACCAGAAGATACCACCTTGTGCCTTGCCATCTGACACGATTACCAGCAGCCAGCCCCACAATACCAAAGTCTTCGGGAAGAAAGTATTGACTTGATGATGCCAAGATTTGGAATTTTTCCAGCCTCGAACTATGAAAAAATAAATTCTTATTGTTTAATCCAACCCATTCTACTTTCTTTGCTTGAGCAGCCTAGGAAATTAAAACAGGTATGTACGTACAATGGAATATTATTTAGTCAAAAAAAGGAATGAAATTCTGATATAAGCAACCATATAGATGAACCTTGAAGACATTATGTTGAGTGAAATAAACTAGGCAACAGAGAACAAATACTTTATGAGCTTACTGATGTGAAATAATTGGAATATGCAAAGTCACAGATCAGAAACAATCTAGGTTACCAGGGCCAAGATGGGAGTAGGGTTATTGCTTAACTGGTAAAGAGTTTCTGTTTGGGTGATGGAAAATTTGGTGATGGTAGCACAACATTGCAAGTAGTTAACATCCCTGAATTATATATTTGAATGTGGTTAAAAGGGAGAAATTCTAGGTTGGAAATGAAAATTTAAAAACAAAGAGACATAAGACACTACAATACCAAAAATGAATACTATTGTAAACTATAGTTAGTTGCATAACAATATTATTTTTATTATTTATTCATAATAAAATTTATTACGAATTTATTATTATTTATTATTTATTCATAATAAAAATATGTATTATTTATTATTTCAATAATATATGTACCATATTAGTGCAAAATGTTAATAATAGGGAAAATTGCATGATTGAGAGCCATATATTGGGACTCTATATTCTTTTTTTTTTATTGATTTTGTAAAAATATTACATTAAAAAATTATGAGGTCCCATTCAACCCCACCACCCCCACCGCACCCCTCCCCCCACCCCAGCAACACTCACTCCCATCATCATGACACATCCATTGCATTTGGTAAGTACATCTCTGGGTATCTCTGCACCTCATGGTCATTGGTCCACATCATGGCCCACACTCTCCCCCATTCCATCCAGTGAGCCCTGGGAGGATTTACAATGTCCGGTGATTGCCCCTGAAGCACCATCCAGGGCAACTCCAAGTCCCAAAGGCGCCTCCACATCTCATCTCTTCCTGCCGTTCCCCATACCCATCAGTCTATATTCTTATTCTACATAATTTTTCTGTAAACCTACAACTTCTCCAATAAAAAGTACATTTTAAAAAAAGAAGTTGAAAACATTTTTAAATAAGATTTCCAAAGCTGTATAAATGCAACTTTGGAATTCTATAATTTCCCTTTAGAATATTTACGTTTGTTGGAGTTAACAGTTTGTGGGAACTCCTATTTCTAACTGGTCAAATTCATAATCATATGGGAGTTACAGGAAATTAAGAAGATTCTTTAGTTTGTAGCACTTAAATATGGCAAAGTATTCAAATAATTAATAGAGAAAGACAACTTATTTAACAAGTTTTGTTGTAAAATAATATTGTCAAAGAAAAGTATTCTGTATGGAGTCACAAAGATAGCTTCTGTAAAACCATTAGGACAAAAATATTTAAACATTTGTGTATAATAAATTACTTTGAGAACACATTTTATTTAGCAGCAAGTGTAGAGACAATCTTTTCTCTATTAAAAAAACATTATGGTCCATGGATACAATTGAAGTTGTCAACAATTTCAAATTTAGTAACCATATAATCCAGCTCTACACAATAATGCAGTTGGTTTTAATAAAAAATAAAAACTAATTTATTCAAAACATTTTGTAATAAATTCTTCAATAAAAAAGCAACATGGTATTATATACAGGTACAACTAAGAAACTAAAGTACAGAATATATACCAAGAATAATTATTTGCTAATATTATTCTTAAACTTTTATTGAAATATAGTTTTTAGAAAGGAAACTGAAGATATTATAAACACAAATTGAAGAATTTTCACAAACTGAGTACACCAAGTAACCAACTCCCAGATCAAGAAACGGACATTACCAAAAGCCCAGACAGCCAATTATGTTCCATTCTCTCCCAACAATAACCAAAATCTTGATACCTAATAGTAGTGCCCAGTTTTCTATTCTATGTAAATTATATAATACATACTATTTTCTCTGGCTTTTTAAATTCAACATTGTGGTTTACAAATTTCTCATTCTCATTGCAGTATAGGAATGCTGTTATTTGTATATGCTCCAATTTACTAATCCAACAAACTCCTCCAAATGAAGGGCATTTCCGTAGTTTCTAGTTTTTGACTATTGCTGCTGTGAACACACATACACATATCTGTGTGCTATATATCTAGGAGTGAAACTGCTATGTCATAAGGTAAGCATATTTAAGTTTAGTAGATAGTACTTTGAAGTTGGTTGGATCAATTTATTTCCAAGAGAAGTGTAGATTTCAGATAGCTCACATCTTCATCAACATGTGGTATCACTTTTTAAAATAAATTTAGTCATTCTAGTGGATGAATAGTGTATTGTTTTACGTATTACATTGTGGTTTTAATTTGTATTTCACTGATTATTATATTCTGAACATGATCTCTTTTTCAGATGTTTGTATTGCAGAAACCATTTTCCACTCTTGTGGTTTACCTTCACACATCCTTAACGGTGCCTTTCATGAGCAAATGTTTTAATTTCTATGAAATCCAATTTTTCAAAATTTTCTTTTATTGTTAGTGCTTTTCATGTCCTGAAGGAGCAAAACTATTTGATACTCCAAGGTCACAGAGATACTTTATTTTTTTCTTTAAGAACATAATTATTCTTTTACATTTCAATCTCAGTTCACATGGAATTGGTTTTTGTGTATGGTGTGACATAATAGTCAAGTCACATTTTTTACCCTGTTGCAGTCCAAATGACTTAGCATCATGTATTGAAAGAACATTCTTTCCCCACTACACTGCAGGGTCACCTTTGTCGGGAATCAGGAGACCATATATGTGTGGTTTCTTTCTGGACTCTACTTCATTTTACTTGTTAATCTTGAATGTAAGATTGTTATTAATAGTTTTATTAAATATTGTACATTGGTCCTGCCTGGTATAAAAAGCAAGTAATAGAAATGAAAGAGATAGAGAAAGAAGGAAATAAAATTGCCATTGCTTAATGATGGCATGATTGTGTTCATAGAAAATCCAAAAGAACTTACAGATAAACCATTAGAATTAGTAAACATATTTAGCAAAGTTTTAGAACAAAAGGTCAATATATAAAGAATAAATTGAATCAAATGGACAGAAAATTAATAATTAAAAAGGGGTATAGTGTGAACGGAAGAAAGACTTAATGCACAGTTGCAAAATGGAGAAGTGGAAAATTGTACAGATTACTCCCTCCACCAAAAACAATGAGCTAGAAAAAGAGATTAGGATTAACTAGTTTATAACTGTGGAACCTGAATGAACATTTAAAACAACAGTAGTGACAAAGGAAGGGAGAGGCTACCAAACTTTCAAACTTTTGTAAGTGAGGGCATTCAACAAGCCAGCATCCATTCCCCGATTCCTTAGCTCCACAGTGGCAGTTACAGAAAAAGCAGTCTCAATTTTGGGAGTGGCTGGGTGGGGTCAAGGCCAGCAGAGGAAACTCTCTTTCAAAAAGTTGAGGATCCATGTAAAAGTCAGTCAGCCAGATCCCTGGGGCCCAGAGAAGATGCTAGTCTCAGTTTCAGTCCAATCACCAGCATCAGCCTCCCACTAGCATCTACTGGGAATCTTAAAGAGGCAGTATACCTTCTTTCTTTTTTATTTTAAATATTCACTTTTATTCTTTTAAAGTTATATTTATATTATTATTTTCTCCCTCTTTCCTTCCTTCTTTCCTACCTCCCTACCTTTCTTATTGTGAAATTTATGTCAGTTCCATGGAAGCTAGTAGAAATAATTGAACAGAAACTTCAGTGACCATGCAATAATATCAAGGAATTTGCACTCTGCAAAACTCATTTTGGGTGACTATAGCCATCAAAAAGTAAAAATCAGAAATACCTAAAGACTGAAGAATGTGAGACTAGATTTCCAGAGTTACAATAATTATAATACTCAGAATGTCCAGATCTCAACAAAAATGTACAAAACATCAAAGAGACAGCAAAGTGTGGCCCAGTGAAATGAACAAAAATAATTTGACAGCAAATATCTAAAGGGAAGCCAAGTCACAGGATTTATCACTCAAAGACCTTCAATCAACTCTCTTAAATAGAATCAAGGAACTAAAAGGAAAACATGAACAAAGAACTAAAAGGAATCAAGAAAATGATATAGGAACACAATGAGAATTTTAATAAAGAGATAAAATTATAAACATAGATCAAATAAAAATTCTAGAGGGTAAAAGTACAATCCTAAAGATAAGACAATTGAACCTTTGCAGCTTAATGATGAAAAATGAAAGTGAATGAAAAAAATGGACTGTGCCTGGGGGACCTGTGGGACACCATCAAGTGTACCAGCATGTGAAATATAAGAGTCTCACAAGGAAAAGAGAAGAGAAAGGGGGGAAAAAAAACTCGAAGAAACAATGGCTGAAAATTCCCCAGCTCTGATGAAAAACATGAATTTACTTTTCAAAGATATTCCACAAACTCCAAGCAGATAAACTCAAAAAGAGTCAACAGAGACACATTATAGTTAAACTCTCAAAACCTAAGAACAAAGAAAAAACCTTGAAAACAGTAAGGGAGAAGGGGAACTTAGGTTAATATCAATACATATTAAATTGTAATAGGTTTAGGAGGTTAAACACAACCCTCAAAGTGACCATGGAGAAACTATTTGAAAAAAATTATATAAAGGAAAATGAAATAATTCAAATCAATTTACTACAAATGGTCATCTAAACATAAAAAAAAAAGGTCAGGATGAATGAAAGAGGGAACAAAAATTATAAGACATACGGACAATAATTAGCAAAATGGCAGAAGTCAGTCTTGCCTTATGAGTAACTACCTTAAATGTAATTGGATTAAACTGTCTAATCTATAAGCAAGGATATGCAGAATGGGTAAAGAAGCATGAACGAACTATATGCTGTTTACAAGAGACTCATCTCAGATCCAAAGAAACAAAAGTTTGAAAGCGAAAGGATAGAGAAAATTTTTTTCCATGTAACCAAAAGGGAGTTGAGGTGGTTATTCTAGTATCTGACAAAATAAACTTTAAATCAAAAAATTTTTACAAGAAACTAAGAAGGACATTATATATTGATAAAAGGGTCAATTCATCAAAAAGATGACAATGATAAACAAATGCACCTAACAACAGGGCCCCAAAATATATCAAGCAAACATTGATAGAATTGAAAGGAAAAATAGACAATTCTACAATAAGAATTGGCAACTTCAATACACCATTTTCAATATTGAGTAGAATGTCTAGACAGAAAAACAATAAGGAAATAGAGGACTTCAATAGCACTATAAAATGAATAGATCTAAGACTTATATTTAGAACAATCCACACAACAATAGGAAAATACACATTCTTCTCAAGTGAACATGGTTCATTCTCCAGGATAGATTATACATATGTTAGGGCACAAAACAAGTCTTAATAAATTTTAAAAGATTGAAATCATACAGAGTATCTTCTCTAACCACAATGGAATGGAGCTAGAGATTAAAAACAGAAGTGAAACTAGTAAATTCATAAATATATGAGAATTAAACAGTACACTCTTAAACAACAAATAGGTTACAGAAGAAATTAAAAGGGAAATTACAAAATAATTAGAGATAAATACAAATGCAAACATAACTTATGAAAAGGGGTACAGCAAAGTTAGTGCTCAGAGAGAAATTTATAGCTATAAATTCTTTATAAAAATGAAAAAGATCTCAAATCAATAGCTTAAATTCACATTGGGGAACTCAAAAGGAGATAAAACTAAACCCAAAGTGAACAGAAGGAAGGAAATAATTAAGATTAAATTGGGGATCAAAGAAATAGATGACAGAAAAATAATTGAAGGAATCAGTGAAACTAAAAGCAGGTTCTTTACACAGATTAACAAAACTGACAAACCATTAGCTAGATAGACAAAGAAAAGAGAGAAAAGACAAATAATTGTCATCAGAAATGAAAATGGAGATATCATTACTGATTTGGAAAAATAAAAAGGATTATAAGAAAAATTTTATGTCATTAGATAATCTAGATGAAATGGATAAATTCCTAGAAACAGAAAAATTACCTAGTTGGACTCAAGGAGAAACAGAAATTTTCAATAGACTAACAAATAAAGAGATTAAATCAATAACAAAAACCTCAAAACCAAGAAACATCAAGGGTTAGATGGCTCACTGGTAAATTCTATCAAGTACATAGTAAAAAATTAACACCAGTTCTTCTCAAATCTTCTAAAACACTGAGACTTCCTAACTCATTCTATGGGCCAGCATTACCCTGATACCAAAGCCAGACAAAGATCTCACAAGAAAAGAAAATTACAGATAAATTTCCCCTATGTATATAGGTGCAAAAATCTTCAATAAAACACAAGCAAAACAAATCCAACAGCACATTAAAAGAATTATACACCATGACCAAGTGGAATTTATTCCAGGAATGCAAGTCTGGCTCAACATATGTAAAGCAATCAATGTGAAACACTACATTAATAAGAAAAACCCACATGATCATCTAAAAAAAAATCAGAAATAGCCCTTGAAAAAACCCAACACCCTTTCATGATTAAAACTCAGAAAACTAGGCCTAGAAGGAAACTTCCTCAATATAATAAAGGCCATATATGAAAAACCCATAGCTAACATCATAGTCAGTGGTGAAATACTGAAAGCTCTTTTCTCCTCAGATCAGAAGATGACAAGGATGCCCACTGGCACCACTGTTTTTCAGCATTATACTGGAAATTCTAGCTAGAATAATTAGGCAAGAAAATAAATAAATGGAATCCAAAATGGAAAAGAAGTAAAATTCTCTCTGTTCAAGGTCAACATGATCTTAAATATAGAAAATCCTATGGAATCCACAAGAAAACTACTACAGCTGTAAAAGAATTAAGCTAAGTACAAGATCAACACACCAAAGTCAACCACATTTTTATATACCAGCAATGAACAATATTAAGAGAAAATTAAGAAAAATGCTCCATTTACCATACCACCTAAAACAATAACACAGGATGTCTCTCTCAGTTGCTTCTTCTCTTCTCAGAACTTTCTTCTGAGAATCATTTTGGATGGGAAAAGTATATGTATAGGCTCAAATGGCGAGAAAAGGGATGTACAAACAACCAGAGAAACAAACCAACAGACTCTGAAGAACCCCCAGACAGGTGGATCCAGAGGACTTATTTCTTTCTTTCAAGTTTCATTCAGAGTTCACAAAGGATGACCACTGTTGTTATCTGGCAGGATTGTACATGCTTTGCCAAGGCAGTTTTTGCACTGCTCAGCCATTTGACAAGTAGGCAGATTTGGTGTGAAGTTTCCAGTGATGAACAAGCTGTGTTTTCCCTCACAGAACACATAATGTCAGGGAGCAATGAATAAGCATTTGGAGAGGAGGGGCAATATTGCAGCAGAGTAGGAAGCTCCAAGTGTCAGTTCATCCTATAGTTAGTAATTAGCCAAAACTATCTAAGTTACCTGTTTAGGGGGCCTAGGAGATCAGAGTAGAATAATGGAAAAAGGAGAATGCCCATCTACAGTGAAGATTCATGAGTAGAGTACTCCACACAGTGGAAGAAAGTTCTCATCCCCCACTGGCAGCATAAGACACTCAGAATCTATTACCTGGCTGGAGTTAGAGGCTCCATGTCCCAAAAATGGGGGAAGAAGAGATGGTAGGACACCAACTTCAGCTAATGATTAATAACTTCAGCTGGCTAAATTCTAATCTGAAGAAACTAAAGTTTGAACTGTCCAAGTTGGAAAGAGGCCAGTATCCTCCATTTTAACTCTGCCCCTGGCATGAGGGGAGGTGGGGTTGATTGAAAATCACAATGAAGGTAGGGATTGGCTTCTTTCCACCCAGGTTGGATTGCTGTCCTAATCTGGGCTTCAACCCTGCCTCCAGCAGGGAGGAATTTGGTGGGACATGCACCAGCCTCTCCAGGCAACTGCAGGTGCTTTTGGCCTGCACAGACTAGATTGTTTGATACCTGTGGTTCCATCCCCACCCCTGACAGGACAAGAGGGACAGTGTTCCCTAAGTCTCTCCAGACAAGTACAGACACTTTCGTCATGCATGGACTAGGTTGATGGACATTTCTGTGGCTCCATTCACACCCCTGACAGGGAAGGAGGAGGGACAGTGCTTCATCACCTTCTCCAGGCAATTGTAGTTGCTTTTGGGCCACATAGACAAGATTGTTGCACACACCTATGCCTATATCTCTGCCCTTGGCAGAGGAAGAGGAGGACAGGTGCTTTGTCACTCCATCTGGGAAACTGTGGTCAATTTTGACTAGCAAAACTTATCTTTTTAAGATAGCCAGAAGCATCTTATAAAGGAAGAACAAAGTTCGATGGCTTACTTCTGGACTTTAAATAATATTACCTAGCTACAGAGGTAAAATCAGCATAGTACTGGCATAAAGATAGGCACATAGACCAATGGAACTGAATTCATGGTTCAGAAACAGACCCTCACATCAATTGTCAAGTGATTTTTGACAAGGCTGTTAAGCCCACCCAACTGGGGCAGAACCATCTATTCAACAAGTGGTGTTGGAAGAACTGGATACCCATATCCAAAAGAAAGAAAGGAACTCTGTCTCACATTTTGTACAAAAATTAATTCAAAAAGGATTAAAGACATAAATATAAAAGCTAGAACCATAAAACTTCTAGAAGAAAATATAAAGAAACATTTTCAAGACCCATTGGTAAGTAGTGGTTACTTAAACCTTACACTGAAAGCACAAGCAATGAAAGAAAAAAATGGATAAATGGGACCATCTCAAACTTAAAACACTTTCATGCTTTCAAAGGACTTTGTGAAGATGAAAAGGCAACCCATTGAATGGGGAAAATATTTGGAAACCACATATCCAGTAAGGGTTTGATTTCCACGCTATAAAACAAGACCATACAACTCAATAATAAAAGGCAAGCAATCCAATTTAAAAATGGACAAAGACTTAAATAGATATTTATTCAAAGAGGAAATACAAATGGTAAAAGAGCACATGAAACAATGTTCAGTATTACCAGCTATTAGGGAAAGGCAAATCAAAACTATGAGATATCATCTCATACCTCTTAGAATGGCCATTATTGGAAAAAAACAACAGAAAACAATGAGTGCTAAAGAGAATGTGGAGAAATAGGAACACTCCGTCATTGCTGGTGGAAATGTAGAATGGTACAGTTGCCAAAAGATGGAAACAACCCAAGTGTCCATCAACCAATGAATGGCTAAACGAGATGTGGTATATACACACAATGGAATACTATTCAGGTATGAGAAGAAATGAAATCGGGACACAAATGATAACATGGACTAAACTTGAAGACATTATGCCAAGTGAAATATGCCAGAAACAAAAGGACAAATATTGTATGGTCTCACTAACATGAAGTAAATATGAAGAATAAACACATAGTGTTAAAAACTAGAGTATAGGTAACTAGGAGATAAGATGCAGACTGAGAAAGGATACTGACTCTTAAAATCCATAGAATTTTTAACTAGATTGCCTGTAAAAATATGGGTATGGATAGAATTGATGGTAACACATTATAGTGTGTATAACTAACACGGCAGATATACAAATGGGATTGTGGCTGAAAGAGATAGTCTAAGGATGTAAATATCAGTTGAAAGAAAGCTACAGAATGATTAACATAGTGAACCCAGAGGTGGATGAGGACTATATACAAATACAAGAATGTTCTTCTATGAACTAGAAGAAATATACGTCACTATTAAAAGGTGGTAAGAGTAGGGTGATGCAAGGGAAAAATACAATTAATGTAACTTACCGCTATAGTTAACAGCAATATTGTAATATTCATGCATCAATGTCAAAGAAGGTACTATATCAATGCTCAGCATCAATAATAGGAGGATATGGGATTTTTTCTTTTGTACTAAAGAAAAGGTTCAAAAATTTACGGATATGATGAGTCTACAACTCTGTGATGAAAGTGAAAGCCACTGAGTGCATACTTTGGATAGATTATACAAGGCATGGGACTTCATAACTGAATGAACGTGTGGTTAACAGTACAAATCTGTGAGTGTTCTCTCATGAACTATAACAAATGTACAATACTAATGCATGGTGTTAATAATAGGGGGTGTATGGAAAAAATATACCAAACGTAAGCTATGGACCATAATTAGTTGTAATAGTCTGATGATATTCTTTCAACAAATATTCCACAACAATGCACGATGTTGGTGGAGGGACATGTAAGGGAATTCAGCACATTAAGCTTGATTGTTTTGTAAGCTCAAAACTTCTCTAATAAAAATATCTATTAAAATTCTAAAAAGAATAAAAGAGGAGAGCCAGCAAGATGGTGGCAGAGTAAGGAGCTCCTAGAGTAAGCTCCTACTACAGGGCAGTTAGTAAACACCCAGAGCTCTCTGGAGCTAGCTGAAGCACCTATTGGGGGTTCCAGGAGGCCAGAAGAGAGTCCTGCGACGTCCATGGGGGAGTGGAAAGAGGAGACTGCCCATCTGCAGAGAAGACTCGTAAGTTGAGTGCTCCACGCCCCAGAGGCCAGTGCCCATCCTCCACTGGAGGCACAAACCACCTGCTGGAATTGATAGCTCCACTTCCCCAAAACAGGGGAGGAAGAGACAGTTGGGCACCAATTTCAGCTATGATGAGGAAATTCAGTGGGCTACAGTATAATCCTGAAAACAGCTAAGGTTTGAGCCTGTTCATGTCAGAAAGAGGCCAGGAGCCGCCACCTTAACTCTGCGCCTGGCACAAAGGGAAGAGGGGTGGACTGAGGATCCCAGTGCTGGTGGGGACTGGCTTCTTTCCATCCATGTCCCCTGCTCCCACCCTGCTTTTCGCTGTATTATGGCCCTTCTCGGCAGCAGCTTATGCTGCTGCCTCCCTCCGCCCCTCCTCCCAGCCACTGTTATCTTCCCCCTCCCAGCCGATCGCTGTTCTCCCCGCCTCATTTCAACCGCCCTCATCCCGTATCCGCCCCGGCACAACCTCCGAAACAACCCCCTCTGCCATCAATGGCTTACGTCATAAACCGCAGGTCCGCCCTTGCCTCTGCAGTCAATCCTCAGCTGCCCCGCGGACATGCCCCTCCCACAACCTCCCCGCCTCCACGAGACTATAAAACCCCATGTACTTCCCTAATAAAATCAGACCTGCGCATAGACCTCGTCTCCGTGGTTTTTCTTCCATCGAACCGCGCGTCCCCACCAAGCCTTGAGCCGCCCGCTGTCGCCCCAGTCCGGCCGTGGGCTCGGCCCGACTCCCGGCAGCGACCCGCCCGTGCGGCAGCGACCCGCCCGCGGTACCGCAGCGGCGGCCACACATCCAGATCATATTGCAGGTCTAGCTTAGGCCCCAGTGCCACCTCCAGCAGGAAGAAAGCTGTTGGGACCTGCACCAACCTCTCTGAGAAATTACCAGCCAAGCTGCAGGGGCCAGCTTATCCTACTCTGGTGGCATAAGCCACCCCAGGAGCTGCTCTGTGATGGGAATTGGAAGCTCCATTTCCCAGAAACAGGGGAGGAGTAGACAGTTGGCTGCCGATTTCAGCTGCTGATTGGGAGACTTGGCTGGCTAAGAGATAACCCTGGGAACAGCTGGAGTGAGAACCAGCCCAAGTCAGAAAGAGGCCAGTAGCCACCATTCTGACTCTGCCCCCAGCCTGAGGGGAAGCCGGGCTGACAGTTTCTTTCAGGCAGATCAGCCTGTAGCCTGCCTAGGCTTCACCCCACCTCTGGCGGGGAGGAGGCTGAGGAGCCCTGCACCAGCCTATACAAGTAACTGCAGGGAACTTTGGCTGGCATAGACTGAAAATCAGAAGTCTACCAGGGCAACTGCAGTCACCTTAGGACCCACACTGCATAGATTGTTGCTCACACCTGCAGCTCCATCACTGCCCCAGGTAGAGGAGAAAGGGATGTGAAGCTTCATCAGTCTCCCTGGGCAACTACAGTCTAGGCCTGCACATGGATTATTCCACTTAGCTGTGACTCTGTCCCTATCCCTGGCAAAGATGAAAGTTGGAAGAAGCTTCATTGGTCCCTGGTGCAATGAGGGCAGCTTGAGTCTCCACAGTTTACAGCACTAACTACATGCTTAGCTCCTACTGCATAACCAGCAAGGGAGAAACAATAGGAAGCCCTAAACTAGAGAGAAAAACTGTACCCAGAAAAAATACTCTAGTAAGCCAGATGGGAAGACACAAACAAAAAATTACAATCCACACCAAGAAACAGGAAGCTATGGCCCAGTTAAAGGAAGAAGATAAGCCTCCAGATGACATAAAGGAGTTGAGACAACTAATGATAGATGTTCAAACAAATCTCCTTAATAAATTCAATGAGATGGCTAAAGAGATTAAGGATATTAAGAAGACATTGGATGAGCACAAAGAAGAATTTGAAAGCATACATAAAAATAGCAGATCTTACGGGAATGAAAGGTGCAGTCAATGAAATTAAAAAAACATTGGGGGAAGCAGACTTGGCCCAATGGATAGGGCATCTGCCTACCACATGGGAGGTATGCGATTCAAACCCCGGGCCTCCTTGACCCATGTGGAGCTGGCCCATGCACAGTGCTGATGAGTGCATGGAGTGCCCTGCCATGCAGGGGTGTCTGCCGTGTAGGGGAGCCCTGTAAGGAGAATCGCTCAGCATGAAAGAAAGTGCAGCCTTTCTTTCACAAGAATGGCACCACACAAATGGAGAGCTGACACAACAAGATGACGCAACAAAAAGAAACACTGATAAGGGTAGAAGTGGTCATAGACGAACACACAGTGAGTGGACACAGAGAGCAGACAACTGGGGAGCGGGGAAGGGAAGAGAAATAAATAAAAAATAAATCTTAAAAAACAAACAAACATTGGAATCATATAATAGCAGATTTAAGGAGGCAGAAGAAAGGACTGGTGAGCTTGAAGAAATGGCCTCTGAAAGTGAACATACAAAAGAACAGATGAAGAAAAGAATGGAAATAATTGAACAATATCTCAGGGAACTAAATGACAGCAAAAGGTGTGCAAACATACATGTCATGGGTGTCCCAGAAGAAGAAGAGAAGGGAAAAGGGACAGAAGGAATATTTAAAGAAATAATGGTAGAAAATTTCCCAACTCTATTGAAGAACATAGATATCCCTGTCCAAAAGCACAACGTACTCCCATCCTGATGTTTAATGTATGCAGAAATTTTAATTAGCTTTACTGTAAAATTGTGGAAATGTATAGAGTGGATGGTAACACACAGTGAGTAACAGCTAGTTTTTAAATAGGGATGTGACTGAAAATGGTAGTCTAGTTATGTAAATGGCAATTGACAGAATGCTTGAGAATAATCTAGGAACTGGATAGCTCAGTAAACCAAGAGGTGGGTGAGAACTGTGGTTGATGGTACAGATGCAAGAGTGTCCTGTGTTAGTAGAACAAATGTATATCACTACTGCAGAGTGATGGGAATGTGGAGAAGCATGGGAAAAATACAGCTGGAGTGGCCTATGGACTGTGGTTAATAGTAATAATATAGTATTTTTGCATCTATGCAAAAGATGTACTGTGTTGCTGCTGAGGGAATATGGAAAATGTGAGCCAAATGTACACTATGGACATGGCAATAATCAGATGATATTATTTTATCTGTAGCAAGGTGTGTTGATGGAGGGGTATTGTTTGGGAATTCTTGCACATGTGTATGATTGTTTTTAATAAGTTTACAACTTCTGTCATAAAAAATATGTTTAAAAAATAATAATAGGGTGGGTTGGGGGAAAAACACACCAAATGTAAGATAAGAACTATGATTCGTAGTAAGATTTTGACAGTGTTCTTTCATAGTTTGTAACAAATGTCTCATAATGCAAAGTGTTGGTGGAGGGTTGATATATGGGACCCCTGTATCATGTTATGCATGTTTGCTTTGTAAGTTCACAACTTTTACTATACACTTAATTGTTTATGTATGTTCATATATAAATGATATAAAGATAATAGTAATCAGATTGGTTAGGGAAAAACACTTTGTTTAGTAGTAATATTTTGACAGTGCTCTTTAATCATTAGTTAAAAAGGTTTAAAAACAATGCAAGTTATTGGTGGTTGGGTGAGATGTTATATGTTTGTTTGATGTTATATATTTGGTTTTGAAAGTATACAACTATTATACATTTATTGTTTATGTATGTTTATGTATGAGTGATATATTTCAATACATTTTTTTTAAAAAGAATAAAAGAATAATATATCTAGGAATAAATTTAGCCATGGAGGTGAACGAATTGTGCACGGAGAACTACAAAATGTTGCTGAAAATTAAATACCTAAATGGAAAGATATTCCAAGTTCGGGATTAGAAGACTTAATATCATTAACATGCCAATACTACCCAAAGCAACTTACAGATTCAATGCAATCTCAATCAGAATGCCAAGAATCGTCTCCACAGCAATGAAAAGACCAAATTAATATGGAATTACAAGGGTCTCCAGAGAGCCTCGACAATGTTAAAAGAAGAACAAGGTTGTAGGGTTCACACTTCCCAATTTCAAAACTTACCACAAAGTTACAGAAGCTCAGTGTTACTGGCACAAATAAAGATATATAGACCAATGGAATAGAATTGAAAATCCAGAAATAAACCTTTCCATTGATGGCCAACTGATTTTCAAGAAGGCTGCCAAGAGCATTCAATGGGAGAAAGAATAGTCTCTGCAAGAAATGCTGCTGGGACATTTGGATATACATATGCAAAAAAATGAAGATGGAAGTCTACCTCACATTACAGACAAAATTAACTCAAAAAGAATCAGACATATATATAAGAGCCAAAACTATAAAATACCTAGAAGTTAACATAGGAGAAAATCTTCAGGACTTTGGATTTGGCAATGAATTCTTAGATATGATGGCAAAGCATGAGCTTACATAAATTTTACCTCATCAAAATTTAAAACTTTTGTGCACTGAAGGGCATTATCAAGAAAGTAAAAGATATTTGTAGAATGGGAAAATATAGTTGGAAATCAAAAATCATGCAGTATGTATAAAGAATTCCTACGACTCAACAACAAAATGTCAAATGACCCAATTAAGAAATGAGCAAAAGATTTAGATATTTTTTCAAATAAGGTATACAAATGGCCAATTAGTACATGAAAAGATCCTTAATATCCTTAGTCATTAGGGAAATGCTTATCAAAATGACAGTGAGATCCCACTTCATATCCATGAAGATGGTTAGTTAACAACTGAAAATAAGTGTCAGAGAGAATGAGGAGAAACTGGAATCCTCATGCACTGTGGGAATGTAAAATAGTATAGTCATAGTGGAAAGCAGTATGTTGGTTTCTCAAAAGGTTAAGTATAGAATTATCATATGATCCAGCAATTCCAC
Organism: Dasypus novemcinctus; assembly: GCF_030445035.2. Lineage (NCBI taxonomy): Eukaryota > Metazoa > Chordata > Mammalia > Cingulata > Dasypodidae > Dasypus > Dasypus novemcinctus. Next base: position 49,386,936 of record NC_080673.1, on the reverse strand, counting down.
TCCTAGATATATCCAAGGAATTGAAATAAAGGACTCAAACAGATACTTGTATACTTGTTTTCATAAGAGCATTATTCACAAAAGGTAGAAACACCTGAAGTGTCCATCAGCAGACAACCAAAATTGGACAAATACCCACAGTAGAATATTGTTTGTAATAAGAAGGAATGAAATTCTGAGAAATGCTATAACATAAATGAACCTTGAAAACATTATGCTAAGTAAAATAAGCAAGACACATAAAATTATGGTATGAATCCTCTTATATGGAATATCTAGAAATATCAAATTTGTAGAGACAGAAAGTAGATTAGTGATTACCAGGGAGTCGGGAAGGAGAAAGGGGAGGTTGTTGCTTTAGTGAGTACAGAGTGTTTGTAAATTTAGAAATTTAGAAATTTTGAAATTTAAAAAAGTGGAAGGAGAGAGCTACAGAGGAAGGCAAGTTAGAAGTATAGTGAGCCATTGGAGGAGGGGAAAAAGGAAATAAATGAGAGAAGGTGGACAGAAGAGAATTAGCCAGAAGAGAGTGCATAGGAGACAGTCTGCAGAGAAGACCAGAAAGTAGGTATGGAGGTGGGGGAGCAGAGAGAAAGGAGATGGAGACAGAAATATAGAGCATTAAAAAATCAAATACTTAAGAAAAGGCAACAGTTGTGCAAGTACTCTACACTGAAAACTATAAAACATTATGAATAGTAAAAGACCTACATAAATGGAAGGATATGCTGTATCCTTTGAGACTGCCTCATGGCACTCAATCCATGAGATTGATCCAATGTCAAAGAAGGAGTTTCCTGTACTGGTCAGGGTTATCAATCCTAATGAAAAACAGGCTTCTCTTCCACCACGAGAACAGAGAGGTCTATGATGGGAACACGGATTCTCCGGTGATTTCTCAGTTCTTCCTTGCCCAATAGTAAAATGCAAAGGAGCCAGGATAAGGCAAGATAACCATGGATGCAGATCTGTAGGTATGAAGGTTTGGGTCATTCCATCAAGTAAGAAACCCCTAAGAGCTAAAGTGCTGGCACGTGGTAGATTCTGTTTGTGCTCTGCCTTTACTGGGCTGGGGCAGCCATTCACCAGCTAGTCATGTTGGCTGCATCCTTCTCCAGAGAATTGTTCTGGGTTGAATGGGACCTCCCTGCCTGGGGGCATATGCTCCCCTGGGACAACCTGCAATTAATAACCAATGGACAATGTAAAAAAAAAAAAATCCTCTCCACCTCTACCTTGCCCCCCATTTGGACCAATTCTATGGTGAAATTCCTATTCCAGAGCTCCCTGTGGAACTCCCCGGGGAATCAGGCTGATATTCCAGCTAATATTCATCCTTAATAAGTTTTCTTTCCCTGCCTTCTCCTGCTTCCCTCACTCTCCTTTACCTGAAACTATTCCTCAATAAATCAGTCGCCCAGGAATCTGTCTCAGGCTCTGCTCACAGGAAACCTGGCCTAGACAGGAAACCTTCCCTAGAGCGAAACTGAAAGGCAAAGTAGGAGAAAAGGGACTTCCCTCTTAGTTTACTGTTCCTGTTAGCATCAGCCTGGCAAGGACTCCTTGCCCTGTCAGGGGCAATTGGTTCCAGTCTCCAGCTTTCTGCCAGCACCTTTCTGCCAGGATCAGCTTCACTTCACCATCTTAGAGGTACAGCAGGACAACAACCCCTTCTTCACAGTTCCACGGGGACTATCCAATAGGCACCGAGGGTCTATTAATCCCAACTCGTCTCATTCCCAACTCCCTAGGAACGGGGGCAGCTCCTGCAGGTACTATCTCTGTTTTACTTCAGTCTTCCCTTTTTGCGTTTTCTACTCCTTGACATCTGTTTAACCAATTCCTTATGTTTAATTCCCTCTGTGGAAAATCTAGCAGTTTCTTTATTTCTGACAGGACGCTGGCTGATAAACATCCCGGTCAGAGTAAAAGCCAAAGTCCTTACCATAGTTCACAATATTCCTTACAACCTGGGATCCTAGCTACTTCTCTGGCCTCATTTCTTGCCATTTTCTGTCACCCAGCCACAACGGCCTCCTTGCTAGTCCTTGAAGCTACTGGGCATGCTTACTTTTTGGTCTCTGACTTGCTGGTTCCTATACTTGCAGACATTCACTTGCATGTACCTTGCTGTTTCGAGTCTCTGCCCATTTATTATTTCTCTCAACCCCTGCACTATCTTTGCCCATCACCCCTTTTCTCCACAGCATGTTTCCCCATCTGACATACTCTATATCTATACATTTTCTGTCTTACCCATCAGAACACAAGCTCTAGGATATAACAAGTATTGTTTAGCGCTCTGTCTCCAGTGCCCAGAAGAGAATCTAGAACCCAGCAGATGTTCCATAACTGTTGAAAGAAGGATTTAATAAATGTAGAAAACCCTGACCAGCAGCCCTATTAGTATGCCAGTATATCTGAACAATAATAGATCTTTACTTTTTAAAAGATGTTTATTTATTCTCTGGCTTTGTTGGCTGGCCTTCATCTTTGGAATCACACTTTAGTAGCAATGTTTCCTGAATATCCTTAGTGGTAGTATACTTTAAATTGCATATTCCCATCTATTTTAAAATTTAGAAATTTTACAATGCACAAATTTCCTCCATTTTAAACCTTTAAAGAATATCAACCAAACAAGACTGGCCAGTTGGTAGCATTTATTAAGCCAGTCAGTCATTGTACCCTGGGACTGAGCTACACTCTTTACTGGGGTGACCAAAGAAGAACAAAATGTGATTCCTGCCCTCATGGAGCTTACAAGTCTCATAAATATTCCACTTCCACATATGCAAAATCTGATAATTACAGACAATGTACAAATGAAAATAAATAAAATACAGCACATACATGCTAGTTAGGTGAGGAGCAATGGCTGATGAAGGGTCACTCAAATTAGAATAATTCCTCAAAGAAGTTGAGTATTGGGCCAGGATTTAAAGAAAGAAACAAAGGTCAAGGAGGACAAGGTAGGAAAGAAGAAACAGTACTTGCAAAAGCAAAAGTAAATTACAAAGATACGAATATAACTTCATTAATTACCTGGAGTCCAGAACTACAAAACTATGAATTTGGCCTTTGGCCTCTTCCTTCTCAGTTATCTACTTTATTCTGTAATTTCCTAGAAATGAACTATATTTTATTCTGAACTTAAATGATTCTTTATTGTACAGGGCAGGATAGAGTCACTTCATAATCCTCAAGTCTCAACTAAAATATTATTTCCTCAAAAAGGCTTTCTCCAGTCACTTATTCTGAAATAGATCTGTCTCATTATTTTACAACATTAATTTTCTTTCAAAGCTCTTACCATAATTTTAACTTGTGACTTTATCATCTGTCTTCCTTCCTAGATTATTAACTATCTAGGACAAGGTGTTCATAGGTATTTTTCATCACTGTTTAGCACAGTGCCTGGCACTTTATATTTGTTGAAATGGAATTAAATAGTACATATTTCTGTGAGGCCAGAAATCCATACATAAAACTGATTCCAACCCTCGAAATAACGTTATTTTAAACATCTACCACATTTAATTTGTTCTAATTCCGATACACAGAAAGGTATAGCCATATAATTATACACACAAGTCATATACATGGTAATATTTTAAGCTTTATCTATTCGGTTCATTTCAATGTGGGTCAAATATTTCAACTTTTATAATAAACCTAATTTGCTCATGAGAATCTATAATTCATCTGAAAAAAGGAACATAACTCTGACTAGACGTGGGTACTTTGGTATAAATGAGAAAAGATACCAGGCCTTCTTGGTAGATATGGCCATGCACCAATATATGCTGCTTGGTGAACGGAGCCTGGGCATGATTTCAGCTCTCGCTTGCTACCTCAGCTACGTGCTCTTGTACAGGGCACAACCCATGTGTAGGGAGCAGTCCTAGAGGCGTGAGCAGAAGATGGCCGGCTGGCCACTCTGTGCAACTTGCTTTCTTCCTGAAAGGACCTGTTTCATTTGTTTTGACACATTTGGTTGGATAAGGGTCCCTTCTTTTTTCTCACCACTACTGATGATATAGTTGAAAAGGGAGATCTCCCTGAGACCATTTTTCTTGTTCAGGTGGGTATAGCTGTGCTTTCCTGCTGAAGTTTCCAAGTTGGCTTTCTAGGTTTATTTTTAGGACATGGCACAATGTTGATTCTTGAGTCCTATGGAATTATGCTTTTAATCTGGTTGTAGATGATATTTGCAATTTTCACTCTGGAAAAAACAAATCAGAAATTAGTTTACTTGTAAAACACTGCTTATTTAGACTATTTAGAAATCATGTCAGTGGCACTAAGACTAAGTGTCTCATAAATGACCGAATTTATTGAATTTCATGACTAACGGTGATGGGATCAATTCTAGATCCCATGTAAAAGAAAAAACAAGCATGTTTCATTTCAGTAATCTTTCATAAACTCTCTATACCTTGAAATTTGGGTTCATAGGTTATAAAAGCTATGTGATTTTTTTAAAACCAAAATTAATTTACCTTCAATTGCTCCTAGTCTTGAAGTACAAATAATAAAAAAGGCCTATTCTAACACTACTAATAAGAATTTATCACTTAGAGTGGAAGATCAAACCACTGAAAGATAATTTTAAAGGATTTTTATTTTGGAAAATGAACATAAAACTGGTATTTGTGAATAAAACTTTGATAGTGGCAAGCACTCTAGATTGGGCTCCTGGGTCATGGTTTTAAAACTACCTGTTTAGATGAGCTTGTGTGAGTGATTTCACCTAGATAGGTTTCATCTCCGAGTCTATTAAATGAGAGAATTTAAAATCTTAAAGTCCTTACGGTTCCATGATTCATTCTATATTAAAAGTCCTCAAAGGAAGAAAAATGTCAAGATAAAACTGCCTGTGGGATCCAAGTAATGTTTATAATCACATGTAGGCAAAAGTCCTGTGTATACAACAGTCCGTGGGAGAAATGTTAAGTATGTCATCAGGGTCCTTACTTTGAGCTCAGGCCTGGGCCAAATATCCCAGAAGATTCTCTTCAGTTATTCTCTTCTGGAAAAAACCTAGTTCCTCTGATAATTCAGGACCCAGGAAAGTAAATGTGCCACTGCGACCACTAATTAATCTGCCACCCATCTCCACCACCAATTTACACATTAGCTGGGAGAAATCTATGCCCTAGAAGTGAAGCAAATCCAAATATGGCGAACATTCCTCCCTTGCCAAAAATGGGATAATTGCCTTATCTCTTCATCAAATCCATCGACCAGGAATTCAACTCCCCCATTAAATATTTAAGTAGGAAAAAGGCACATTTTTGGTGCTGATGCCAACTTGCCAGGATCCAGTAAATGTCAAATCTCTGCTCTTGATAACGTGTAAATCCTTCCAGAAACATTTCCTTTACTCAAACTTTGTCTAGCTGAGAGAAAGGTTAGTGGACTTGTGTCCACGGGGATGTATATAGGGCATCGCGCTCTAAACGCAGCAAACCTGCCTTTAATTCTTACTCCTGAACTAACACTGCTGTACGCAGACCACCCGGGATTTCTCCTCGGGAATCCCCGCCCCCCACTCGTATAAAATCAACGTAATTCCACCAGCAGCTTCCCCTCCTTCCCAGCGGAGGTGGAACCTGCACAGCGGGAGAGATGCCCCCGGGGTCCTGCTCGGCTCGGGGACACAGGTGGGGCGCTCCCAAGGGGCGTCCGGGGCTGACCCGCCGGAGCGCAGTCAATCCCTGGGCTCGGCCTGCTCCCCGACGAGCCACACTAGCGTTTGCGCTCCTTCAGGAGCTTGCAGGATCTTGGGCGGGATGGGCACCTCTTCTCGGAACGGTCTCCGAATTATACAGCCTACTCAGTGACCAGCAGCAGCAGCAGCATCTGGGCTTTCCCACCGCCTCTAAATCAGACCCCAAGGAAGATCTTTGAACACTGGGCTTCTCCCTGAAAATCGCTGGGGAACCGGGGGGAATCGGGCGGGAAAGGAAAGGGAAAGGGGCCGAAAAGCTCCCTGCCGCCTCTCCAGCCCACTTGGTTAATCCCCGCCCGCGGCCACACTCCTGCTTCCCGGGGGCGGGGGGCGGGCCCGTGGCCGCGTGGGGGAGGCCCCGGGGCGGCCCCTCCCTCCCCACCCCCCGCGGCCCACTCTTACTCACTTTCTCCTGTAGCCGCCGCTGCCTTTAGCCCCGGGCCAGGGCGCAGGGGCTGCGGACCAGAGAGGAGAGCCGGCCGGCTGCTGCCCCTCTGCACCCCTGAATCTCCCAGTCCTGCACTCGCCCTAGGCCGGCCGGGATGGGGAAGCAGGGTCGTGGAGGCCCCCCGCCCCGGCGCCGCCGAGAAGCGGGCGCGCCGCGCTGCGCGCCCTCGGGGCCGTCGCAGCGGGGCTCGGGCTCGGCCGGGCCCTCCCCCTCCCCCTCGGCCGCGGTCCCCCTCCCTCAACCCGGAGGCCCCTGGAGCGCGGCGGGGGGGGAAAGCTCCCGCCCGGCCCGCCCCTTCCCCCCCAGCCAGGGCGTGGGCGAGCGGAGAAGCTGTGACGTCAAGGGGCGCGCGGTGGCAGCACCTCCCCGCGCGCTAGTTAAAAAGAAGAAGAAAAGAGGGAACGAAACATGAGAGGCTGCGTGAGGAGCTGCAGCCGCCGGCAGAGGAGACCTCAGCATCATCTGGAGCCCTGCGCTGCCCCAGCCTCCGCCTGCCCCGCCGCCGCCGCGATTTCTGTTCCTGCTACTGTTTCACCTAAACAACTCCCGTTACACGGACAAGTGAACCTCTGTGGCCGTCTTCTCCTCCTCTGCCAACTCCTCCTCCTCCCACTTCTCAGCCGCACCAGAAAGCCCCTAGCCCAGCTGACACTGGCACGCCTGCAAACTGTGTCATCCGCACAACTTTATCAGACTTCGGGCTCCCGACAGTCGTTGGACCCATCGCCTCGTCTTTTATTTTTTGCAAAGTTGCATCTCTCTACATATTTTCGCCCCCGCCACCTCCCTTGGCCTCTCGAGTGCCCTGCCGCCCCGCAGCCTCTTCCTGGAGCTGCGCCCTAGTGCCCCTGCTGGGCAGTGGCGCCCACCCCCACCCCACCCCCCCATCCTCCCGCGCCCTGCCTCTGCCGTCCGGGCAGAAGATGCTGAAGATGCTCTCCTTTAAGCTGCTGCTGCTGGCCGTGGCTCTGGGCTTCTTTGAAGGGGATGCTAAGTTTGGGGAAAGAAACGAAGGGAGCGGAGCGAGGAGGAGAAGGTGCCTGAATGGGAACCCCCCGAAGCGGCTGAAAAGGAGAGACAGGCGGATGATGTCCCAGCTGGATCCGCTGAGTGGGGGAGAGATGCTGTGCGGCGGCTTCTATCCTCGGCTGTCCTGCTGCCTGCGGAATGACAGCCCGGGGCTGGGGCGCGTGGATAACAAGGTAGGCACCCACCGGCCTCCCGGCGCGAACTTGGCAGACGGGCTGGGTGGGGCGCCGTGTGGCCCTGACAGTGGAGGTCGTTGTAAGGAGGGCAAAAACTTGCTTGAGGAGTTCTTTTCGCTAACTTTTCCAGATTCTGTTGTGTGTTGCTCTGAGGTGCGCAGATAATTCTCCCACCCGCGAAGTCCGCGGTCAGGATGCTGTGCAAACCGCCTGTCTCAGAAAAAGAGACGCTTCTGGTGGTACCCGCGTCCCGGACTGGGAAAGCGTTTTTAAAGAATCGCGGTTAACAGTGGGTTGGAGGTCGCGTCTGGCATTGGCTGCGGAGAAACTGTAAATTAAGGTGACTGTGGTTTCTGGTTTATTTCTCCAGGGTGTATATATATATATATTTGTGCAGTTTTCTCCACGTGCTCACTTAAGAAGAAGATTGAATAGTAAAGGATGTCGAAGCATGGTTGGGTTGTGATCCTCGGCCCCGTCAGACGGGGGTATTTTGCATGTACAATAGTTAAACCAGAGAACAGGACCGCCTGGTATTCCAGTTAAGAACATGAAAAACTGGCAAAAGATTTTACTGGGGCGTATTTATCACATAAACTGAGACGATTCCCCGTCATTTTATAACTTGATAAACCCAGGTTTACGATGGTGAATTGCGTAGAAAGCTCTTCTCTAGAAACTTGTTTTAGGAGCATTGCACTTCTATTTTCCTTGCGCTAATAAAATTAAACAAGTATGAAAATCGACTTGTTGGAGTAAAGCGACATGCTTATTTTTTTATTTTGCAACATCTTTTTTGCCCTGGGATGCAGTAATGCGTGCTATCTACTGTACTCCAGAGAAAGAACGCGGGATCACGTCATTAACAATCGCTGCACGTGAAATAAACAGTCAGGTGTCTTTGCTCCCCCTCCCTCTCCCCATTTTAGGTTTAATTAAGAATTCCTCTGTTACAACACTGCAGTTGTCAAGGTCTGAGAGTCTCTTGGAAAACTTGTGCTTCAGTCTTGCTGGCCCAGGCATTAAAAAAAAAAAAAAAAAAGCCCAGGCTGAATCTAATTTTTATGCTCAGTTCACGGTAGATTTCACTCTATTCTCATGTAAACAGCTTCTACGAATCAACATATGTGTCTGGGTGGTATCTCTCACTTTGTTTTGTAAGAAAAAGCCATATTGCATCATTTAATTTGCTCAAGTCATGCAAATAGGAAAAAATCAATAGGACAAAAAGGGGTCGACTTATCCTCCTCCCCACTAAACTGCTGCCCACACACAGAGTCCTGTTGCTTATGGCAAAAGAATAACAACAACACCATTGTGTTTGTTAGTTGGTTCACTAATGGGTGAAACTAGAGAACATCATTCTCTTTCAGTCCCCAGCTCTGTCCAAATGTTCCTGCCTTTTGAGTGAGCATTTGTCCAACTCCCTCTATTCCCAGATGAGTGAGAACTGTCTTGCTGCAGGTTTTCAGCTGCAACTCTCTTTATTCTTACCATATGCAGCAGTAGTGTGAGATTCAGAGAGCAGATATTCCAACATTTTATTCAAAACAATGTCATTAAGCTCCTGTGTTGCAACTGAATTACATTTCAAAAAGCAACATTCAAATGATCTTACCAGGAAAGCAAAAGAACCAGGAAATTCAAAAAGAGTTTAGAAATATTTGCCATTAACTCTTCCTGTGTGCATTGTACACTATGAGTATACCAATGATCTGGAAACCCCTGTAATACTGAGCTCTTCCAGGAACACGAGGAATGAAAACTTTGTTCCTAACTTAATCTAGCTGGGAGTTGGTGGTGGGGGTGGAACTAGAAGTTTATAGCCCTTAAGAAAAATTATATATATATATATATTTTGTTGTTGTTGTTGTTAAGAAATCTGTCTTTAGGAAGCAATCTGCCATGTTAGGTAGCTACATTCCTTTCTGTTTTAAATGTTTCTAATGTCCAGACCCCTACTCATTTGGAAAGTGTGTCTAAATTCAAGTTGCTGCACTAGAATACTTTGCTCATTCCATTACAAGTGGTTCATAAATCAACAATACTCAAATTGTCCAAAATAGAGATTTGATATAGCTCTGCATATGTAATCTTGACCTATGTTAGTTCTCAAGTTTTAATAGTTTTTAAAACATGTTATTTTATAATAAACTTCAATGTTACCCCTTTTTCCCCTAAGCCTTCTTGGCTTATAATATATGTCAGGTTCTCATTTCCTAATGTGTGTACAGAGGAGATGATGGCTTTTTGAAAGGGCTCTTTTTTGTTTATGAAAAAATATTTCCCCCAGAAAGATTTCTGCAACTTTTCAAGAGACTTAAGTAGTAGTTTTTCCCTAAGGAAAGAAATTTCATAGTCAAATACCATGGCAGTAGCAAACAAGGTAGGAATATTGAGCATGCTCATCTGTGCAATTAAATCTAGTTTCTGGATTTAAATTTTCTTTGATGAACTTGCACTGAGTTCAAATTTTTAGCCATGGTATTACGCTTTTTATTTTAATTTTTGTATATTTTTACAATTTTGTATATTATCATTACAAGATTAACTACTATTACAAATAAATACTGCCAAAATTGGGAAGTTATATTGACTTGGCATTCTTTTTGCAGCTACTAATTACAGCATACCAAATTGAATCCACAGCCAACTGAAGTAGCCCCGTTTCTAAAACTTAACTTGTAGCCACAGAGGCATAGAAGCTCTCTCTACCTTGGGTGGTTTCACAGCCAAAGCTGTCAAGGAATGGGTGAAAAGTAATTGTTTTCAAGTGTGCCCTTTTACAATCATTTGTTTGCTCTGGCTCTTTCAGGGACAAAGGCTATTGTTGAACACATCCAACTAAACAAATAACTCATCCTGGGGTCCCTTTAACAGCTGCCTTAGTACAATGATCTATTTACATATTAGCCTAAAATTGAAACTGAACTCTTTAATGACATAATCCAGCACTATAGTCCTGAGACGCATGTGTTCTACCCAACAGCTGAACAACCTTGTAGGCTTATGATTTTTAGAAATAACTTTTTGTATACCAAGTGATCTTAAGGCAGCATCTTAATACACTGTCATGTATTTTATCTCTTTGTCTGCTCATCACACCCATGTGGGTGCCTTTTTAACCTCTTTGTTTAGTTACTTGATAAATAAAGAGAAATACAGAAGGTCTCTGTCACCCCTTTTTATTATTTGTTGATAAGCTATAGTTGTAGGCCACGCTTTGCTGTGTGTCTCTGTATTTATCTTACCTTTCTTCTATGGGTCTTAACTTTCATGGGGCTAAAGATTAAAGGATGACCTTCCAGATGTTATAAATTAGTCAGCTACAGTCACAATCATTACTAAGCATGCTGTAATAATGTTTTGAAGTTTTACATAATTTCCAAAGTATATTTAGTTTAAACCACTATAACCTGACGGTTTCATATATGACTTTTAAAAATTGAAACAGGAAATTAGCTTCAGTTTCTTCTTAAGATTGTCAGACATAAAGTTAAGGAGCTATATAGAGACATACACAAACACAAAAATGAAGAAAAAATACCCTACACACACCCGTACTCATCTGTCTAAAATAGTGTTGCAGCTTTGGTTGAGTCAGTTTAATTGACTTCAGTAAGACTATTGGTTCATTGAAACCAAAGCCAGAATGATGGCTCTATCTATCTTCAAATAGGTATTTACACTGCAGACCTCACACAGAGCAAAATGTTACCATCCTGCTGGGCCAGAACAGCATGAAACTTTAAAAAGAATAATATTATACTTGATTTCAGATAATTTATTGAAGTCTGCTTCTGAAACTTTTGATGAGAGATTTTGTGGCCCGGATACATTCCAAAAATTGTCAAAGACAAAATTCTTTAGGCACTAAAATCAAGCTCCTCCTGAATGCTGGAAGGGTGTATGGGGATCATTTTGCTTCAGCTATAAGAAATGGAAGCATGCATATTCTCCATAAAACCAAAGGTAATTACTTTCTAGCCAGCCAGCAGTAGAGTTGACTTTAGCATCCTCCAAGTGTTTGCTTCTTAGTGAACTGCTGTATGATGAACAAACAAAACGAAGTTAAACACTATTAATATTGAATAGATCTGGTGAGGTCTCCCAGAGAATAAGGAGTCAAAGACATTTAAAACACTTTTGGAATGCAAATGCTGAGTGTTTGGTATATGCTTTCTTTTTTAAAACTTTTAAATATTAAAGTAATTGTCATTTAAATAAATTGATGAAAATTAAAACATAAATATCATTGTGATTAACAATGCCTTTTATGAATATTGCAGAGTTGCAACATACAATATATATATTTTTCCCAAAATAGGGTAACTTCTATTGAAATTATATTACTGCATGCTAAAATTTTAGCATGCTTGTATTCAGTGACTTTTAAAATTCCTTTACTCTTTTAGATGCAAATTTTTGATTACCTAGAATGTCTTTAACCAAAATAAAGAGAGTATATGATTTACTCAAATTAGAACCTCAACTTGTGAATGCAATAATTTGCTTAAAACAGTGGTCTGAAGTTTAAAAGTTTAAAATTTCAGATCATGGTCTAAGGAAATAATTAAATATATGTTTGTATAAATTGGGGAAAGATATAAAATTCAACCCCTTTCTGGTGTTTTTTAATTTGAAAAATCAACGCTTGATTTAGACAGCACATTTTGCATCTCAAATGTGCTAATACTGTCTTCTATATTTATTAAAGGAGCTCCTGAAGTAAGTTTTTTTAAAGTTAATAGTGACACCAAGATCTTTGTTATCGACAAATTGCTAACCATAACATACCAGTAACTCTTAAATTGATATTATTGATATAAAAGACATAACATTGTAAAAATAATGGTAAAGGTATGCTTTTTAAATTAATATTCACAAAAGCACTTTCATTAAACTCGAGTTTCTTCATGCATATAGCATACCTGAGGAGCTTATTAGAAAGCTTTTTCTGGCTAAGATATAATGAATAATCAAAATCAACCTTAAATCTTTTTGATTCAGCTTCAGATATTATTTTTATAGAACATGAAAAACAGATTTCTCCACTTTAGAAAACATTGCCTATGCATGCTACAGATGGAAAATTATGGAAATAAACAGAAAAATGTAATTCAATTACATCTTTGAGAATATCATATTAGCAAGTCTTTAAAAATTCTTCTTTACATAGTTCAATATAGGCATTTTATATCAGTGAATATATAACTTTCAGGCAGAGTTAAGTGACAAAGTGTTAAAAGATCTAAATATAATTGTCTTTCATTTTTTTACACCTGAAAGACAGATCAACAGACTTTGATTTGCAAGGATAAGCAGCACTTTCATGCCTTCTCTAGCCTTTATTCTCCCATCCTAGCCCAAGAAATTGCATTTGATGCATCCTTATAAAGGCATCCTGTACTTCACATAGTAATTCTTTTCAAACAGCTGGATTGGCTAACTTGTAAATTAGACTTCTCTTCTTGCATTGTTACAGAAATCATAACTAAACATAACTTCACATAACTAAAAAGTGTGTTTCTGATTTATGGCTTTCAGGTATTTTCTGTTACCAACAGCACAGAATGTGGGAAATTACTGGAGGAAATCAAATGTGCACATTGCTCACCACATTCTCAGACCCTGTTCCCTTCACCTGAGAGAGAAGCACTGGAAAGAGACCTCGTACTTCCCCTGCTCTGCAAAGACTATTGCAAAGAATTCTTTTATACTTGCCGAGGCCATATTCCAGGTAAAAAAAACAACATTAATTCAATAAACTACTATAGAATATCCTTACAAGACACCTGTTCTTAAATACTCGCTTATGAGAGTGTAAACTTTATCTCCCTGTTAAACATGCCTGTTTACCTCATCATTAACTTTTCCAGGTTCTTTATCTTACATTGTTGTTAAAATGAATATTGTAATTTCAGTCTACAAATAGCATATTGGTTTTGTTGTAACATTTTACATATCTTGTTAAGCTGATAATTCAACTAGTGATTTTTACACATGTTGACTTATCAGTGCATATTTCCTATTGGCTTCTTCTTCACGCATCAGCATCTATAGCAAGGCAGTCTCCTTCTCTTCTATACAGCTGATAAAATAATTCGAGATTGTCCACTGACTTTTTTCCCCACTGACTTTTACGGTATTTTCTTACATAAAATAAGGTTAGGAATCCAAATAAAGAGTGTTTTGCAAAGTGTTTTCCCATGTAACAACTAATTTGCTCCTTCAAAACCCTGTGAAATAGGCAGAAAAAGTGGAGTCATTTTCATCTGACAGATGAGAGCAATGAGTCTCAGAAGTTAAATGCCTTAACCAAAGTTATACAATGACAAGGTGATAGGATGGATGAATACAGAAGTTCTTATGTCACAGATATGCCTGGTCACTGTCAGATTTTGGATCTTAACAAAACATAAAGATCATTGAGCACTGACTAATTTTACTTCAAAAGTTGGCCAACTGTTTTTGTTGTTTTAGTCAGAAGAATCAATGTACCTGTAGAAAATAATTTAAGGAGACAGATTTTATTTAGTTAAGCAGAGTCACATGCCAACAATTCTACTGGAGTTAACAGTTTATATACCTAAGTGGCATTTAAGGGAAAAACAAGCTTTAAGAACTGTAAGATACACTCCGAGAATTTTAATTTTTTCTCTGACACAGGAAAGTGTAGACATTTGCAGTTTTTGTTTTTTTTCAATAGAGCTCCCTTAACTTAAGAAAACATTTTGATTAGGATGGCTTACTTTCTTTGGTGTGGCATAGCATGTATCTGAACCCATTCAATATGAAAATATTATTATTGTCTTTATAAACTACAGCAATGTTTCTAAGGCTTTTCTTAAACCAGCTGTTTCTTCCTTTTATCACATTCCCCGAAGCAAAGTAGAATAGGTCACAGTTGCCTAGACAGCCTGCCCCAGCCAGAAAGCAATAACAGATGAGGTACCATAAAGGTTTGCTGCAAACTTCAAGTCTTGTAGGTCTGCCTTTACTACTTAAAGTTGAAAGTGAGATCAGTGCGGCATTTTCATTCACACTTAACTATTTTGGGTAATTACAACTATGCTGTATTTGGGGTTTCATGCAGGGGGGTCTTCATATATTTTAAGTTCTTTTGGCTTCCAAACCAAAAAAAAGCAATATCCACGGAAAGAGAGAGCACAGCAAACAGCTCAGGAGCCAGAACTGCAAGTACCTCACTCCTCAGATCAACATATGTGGTGACGAATGACAAATTTATTTTTCTACGAAGTTTGTATATATGTAAAACTGCTGAAGTGCATCAAGATGTCAAGTGCTTTTGGTGGCCACCCAGGCTGCCTTGAAAGATAACCAGATGAAAACTCCACTCCAGTGGTGGCTGGAACAGCAAGGGTGCTTTCTTGGGAAGGGCTGGTAGACTTTCGCCAGATGAGGGGGCTTCCCGGGCATCTCTGAGATGCTAATAATCGTTCTGTATGCTCTCTTGAAAGTGTGCTGTAACAACTATCTCTGGATCGCTTATGTTAATCGATTTGGTAGCCAGACTGATCCTTGGCATGTAGGTCCTGTTTCCTAAATTACGATGAGTAAGATATTAATCCTCCCCTCAGCCGCTGACCCCAACACCAAAGAATCCTTAGAGTTCTAGATTGCTTATATGAAAAATTACTGTAAAAGAAAACCTATCATATTTTCATCTTCTGAGTCTATTTAATGATAGCTTTACTTTTCTCTGAAGCTCCAAATTGTGAAAAACAGCTACTTTATGATTCTGTTTATCAGAAGCAAGTCAGCATATTTGGACTGTCTTCATTAGGATAGCTCCTTTTCTTCCTGCTTGTCGAAAAGTAGAAGAGGAAGGAATCCTAAGGAATGCATTTTGCCAAGACAAGGCAAATGCTGAATGGGCTTGGGAGAGAGAGAAAATAAAGTAGGGAGAAATCTTCATTTTTTTCCCATTGCTTAATACGTGATGAAATAAATGTCTAGAGGATCTGCCCCGTTGCTTCATGTTCCTGGTTTTAAGAAAGCACTGTCATTTTAGAATACTCATGCACCTAAAAGATGACTGCTTTCTAGAAACTTTAAATCAGGGAGAGTCATGGTCTACTTATTTTTCCCAAGAATGAGAAAAGAAGTTAAAAAGTGAGGATGTACTAGAGATTTATTAGTCATAATATTCTCCAGTTGTGAATTTGTTACTTAGGAGAGTAAATTCTTAAAACTTCTCAAATGCTAAAATTTTATTTTAAAAACACAAGAGCTCCTTGCTCAATACCACAGGTCTTTTCTTCCACAAGTCTCTTCAGGGTAAAAGAGAGAGACAAATATTATATTTTCATGTTGAGCAGGGTAGATAATTTCTTGTTCACTAAATGATGGGAATAATACATTCTATGGAATGCATAGAAATGGACTTGCATGGCCTTGCTTCTTCCTTTACACCCATTATCAAAATGACTTTTATCATGCTTAGACTGTCATCTCCTCTGCTGTAGGTTATTGTAGTGTGAATTGTCCGCACACAATTAGTCCAACTGGTTTAATCATGTTGCTAATGAGGGCAAGGTCAAGGGTTTGATCCCGCTGAGTTTCTCTATTCCATAGCCACCCCTAACCCTTGTCATATCTTGCACATGTGTTTTATTAGTCCCAAGGAAAGCAAATCGGAGAGAATAAACGAATGCATAAAAATATACTCCACTGCAGGCCTTACTGCCAATGGGTCAGTAAGCTTTTTTGTCTTATCATGATGAACAGCATATATAAAGAGGAAAAAGAACTTTTCTCTAGAATACATGCTGCAAGAAAAACTAGAGCTCAGAATACTCCCAGAATATTTATTTCACTTACCAGTATGCATCTGTGTGCATGCCATTACATGCTGCTTGGGGTACTGGGTTCATGACACAGGTGAATAAATAGTTACAGGTCAAAGGCATATGATAAATTATTAGGAGTTAATAAATTATTGCTGCCAGAATAATCAGTGTATGTTCACCATTAGTAGATCTGATCATAATATGGTTTTCCAAGATGAACTAAGCACTCACCTTCAGTAAAATGCTCATTAATGTATTCTTCCAAACATAAGAGTATCATTTGGTAAATTACATCTTCTGGGGCAATAAATACCAGCCCAATGCACAGAAATCAGGTCCATTTCTGCATGTGAATAAGCTCTTTGCAGCAAAACCAGGTCATTTAAGGTAAATTATTTTTAAAATTTTAGATATTTCAATTCAAACAGCATGATTGCCAGAAAAATGCACATATTTTTATGTAAAAGTCTTCTGAGCTGGCTCTCTCCTTCACACTTAGATTATGTCTAGGATTGTTAAGAGGCTAGAAGTAATTCATTGTTAAAATTCTGTATTTATTTAATTTGCTAAGAGAGCAGAGTACCTCTGGAGCCACAGAGTTTATGAATATGAACTCATTAATCCTCAGAGACTGCATTTGAAAATCATTTCTCATTTCCTCATGTTTGTCCCCAGCTAATAGTGCCTTTAAAAATGGAACCAGCCACCAGTATTGTTCATTAATTTTCCCTTAATACTGTAGTCCTTTGCAGACTGTATTGCTGGAATACAAAATAAGATTTTTTTTTTTTTAAAGCAAACTAATTTTCTTCTGAGTTGCACTTTAAGATATTTCACATTGCCTGTGACCCTGCAGGCAAGCATCACACTGAAATAAAATTTCTCACTAATGAATTTCATGAAACTCTGTACACCTCCACATTCAGTTATAAATATATCCATAATATGATAGTCTTCCTGCATGCATATGGGCATGGAGATCTTGCTGCCTGATGATAAATACTTCAAAGACATTATGTATCTCCATGCTCATGCCATGCATGCAGGATATATAACCAAAATAAGATCCAGCACAAAACTTCAAATTTGATTTAGCTACTCATTTTCCTTTCTCTTTCTTTTACCCTGAAGAGCTTAACTCTTATAGACAGTTTTCATCTGTATGCTTAGCCATTAAAGAATGGCTAAAAGTTGTCTTTTGCAAACAGTGATTTGCTGAAGATGACTAAATGCTTTGATCCTCATTCCTCTCTAATTTCTAATCCTTGAGTTTTTTCACAGAGAGATAACCTCCTACTGGTGCCTTGGAGCACCTTTCCCAGCTGCCATGTCTCCTTTCTCTCTGTCCCCTACCCAAACATTCTCAAGGTATCTCCTCTTAATTGCCTGGTTCCCAAATACAAGATCTTCTCCCAGAGCTTGATCAGAAACTGGCCTTAAAAGAGTCTTAGAAATTTAGAGATAATCAATTTCACCCAGAACGTAGGCCAAAATGTATACCAAGCTTTAACCATTGGGGGCTCTCAGGTTCTAAGATTAGTTTTTATTCCGAACTGACCTAGGCTAAGCTCACTGAAATAAAATTTCTAGTATCTTTCATGTTTCATTGCTAAGCCTCACTTGGCTGACTCCAGATTCTCGTTCTTAGAAATCCTTGCTAAACCTGGATCTGTTACACAACTTCTAAACTTCAGCTAAGTTACTAGGTGCCTTTCTCCCAAAACTGAGGTATAATAATCTAACTTGTTAGATAAAATACAAATCTAAGTAAAATTAAAGTTGTGAGACCAGAAGCAAGAATTTATATATAGGGCCATCTCTGGTAATGACATCTTCATCTTCAAATGTAGCATTCAGGGTAGATGTCATCAGACTATGGAAGTGAATCTTACTGATATGCCTTTCCCTCAAAAAATAGCCCAACACCTTCCTAACTCAAATTGCTATTGTCGAAGCATTTTTCTGTCACAAAGACTTTTTTCCTTCTTAGTCAATGATAGCTGTTTTTATCTGATATAAATTCTTTTTTAATTAGAGAAGTTGTAGGTTTACAGCTCAGCCTCTAACTCAATGTTTGACTCCATGATATTTCTTTTCTCTGTTTTCTGAGTGCAAAGTACTCAGTTCAGTAATACTGAACTGCTTATGACTGAAGGTCTATTTTAAATACATTTTTGCATGTTCAAAGTGAGGGGCAGGAGAAAGGCACCAATATATTTGAAAGTAGTGGACCTATTATTAGCATTGATTCATTGCTAAGTCATTGCAGAGTTATTTATTATAGCATGTAGTGGCCTTGTAATGGTCATTAGATTTATTATTTAATCATATGGAAGTAGGAAAAAAATTAGAATTGTAAATAACCAAAATTGATGGCCTACTTCTTTCTTGATTCTAATTTTTTCTTCTCAGTAAGTTACTTAGTATTGTAGGAAAAAATGTTTAGTGACCAGATAAGCTCATAGGCACAGCATATGATACCTGGGGGAAGCTTGAAAATAGAAGCAATGAAATAAGATTAACTCTGGGTTTGTAGTATATGGATCTTATGAAACTTCTAAAATATCCAACACAATATTATTTCACTTTTATTTCATTTTTATTTAATCTATATTTTTCCTATAATATTCATAAAGTTTTCAAAAATGCTCTTATATATTTTGCAAATGAGGTTGTTTTACTATGACACTGTATATTCCTAATGAGTCTTCATGCATTTTTTTAAAGGTTTCCTTCAAACTACTGCTGATGAGTTTTGCTACTACTATGCAAGAAAAGATGGTGGGCTGTGCTTTCCAGATTTTCCAAGGAAACAAGTCAGAGGACCAGCATCTAACTACTTGGACCAGATGGAAGAATATGATAAAGTGGAAGAGATCAGCAGGTTCATAAAGATAAATGCTCTTTAATCTTTGAAACAACTGACAAATATTGTGGTTTTTGACAGTGAATCATCTATTTTTACTTATGTTCAGCTGCAATATCTTCCAGATGTTTGGTTTTTTTTTTTTCTTTTTGGTAGTTTGTTTCTCCAAAATCATATTAGCCTAAATACTTTTAACATTTAGGCTACTAATCATATATTATGAGATTGGCTTCTCTATGATACATGTGAATTTTAAACTTGAATTTTATGATTGCTGTTTATGATACTGTAGAAATATTTAGCACAATTATTATTAACAAATCAGGTTTTTATAAATAAATCTTAGAATTTTTTCTCTGCATGCTTTCTCTATGGTTTAATTATTGTGAGTAAAGTTAATTTTAATTATAGTCATGGAAAGATGAGCTAATAAGTTTATGAAAGCTTATGAAACTTTAAAATACATACGTGTTTTGATTTTCTCTTTTGCTTTCAGATAGAAGACTGTTTTGGGTTTTTTTTCCCACTGAAAAGGGTTTAAAATAATTGCTCAAGAGAATTATATCATGACCTTTGGGTTAGCAGCACTTCATGATTCTCCACACCATTTATTTCTAGAGGACACATATTTTGAAAAGGATGCAAAGTGCATCCCATACCTCCTTCATCTCAAGAAAAACTTACTGGTTTCCTTTAATTTGTTTAGAAAGCACAAACACAACTGCTTCTGCATTGAGGAAGTTGTGAGTGGGCTGCGGCAGCCTGTCAGTGCCCTACATAGTGGGGATGGCTCTCACCGTCTCTTCATTCTGGAAAGAGAAGGCTACGTGAAGATACTTACCCCTGAAGGAGAAATTTTCAAGGAGCCTTATTTGGACATTCACAAACTTGTTCAAAGTGGAATAAAGGTTGGATTTTTACATTTTATTTATCTTTTCTCCGGTTATGTCAATTTTATTTTACTGTTATCTTCCTTGCTGAAGGAATTTTTTGTAATAAAAGAAAAGATAGTTAAGGAAAAATAAGGAGGCAAGATAAGGGAACAAGGCAAATGAATAGGAACAATGACATTAAACTAAATACGTTGTGACAATTGAGCAGTGCACTCAGATTGCTATTTTGGCATGCTTTCTCTATGTAATTTATACATTTACAATAATTCTGGCTCTTTAAAGTATTTGTTTAAATATTGTTTAATGGACATAATACTTCAGATTGTCTATCAGTGCTCCGTAGTAGACAAAAAATGTTCTTTGGTTATTTGGCAATTGCAAATCATTCTTTTACCACATCAATTTTTAAGTCTGTGTCATAAAAATTGCTACTGTATTGTGCCTTCCTTGTACAATGTTTTTACAGGTGAGTCAAAAATTCTTATTTATAATTAGTCTTCTATATAATATATTAGCACATATATTGCCTTCTTTCCCTTTTCTCCAGTTTGAATTTTCACAGTAATCTAGTAGGTATGTAACTAAAGTTATTGTCAAGTTTGTTCACAAGAGAAGTAACAGGACAGTATTAGCCGAACTAAGCTGTAAAACAAATAGTGGTGCTCTAAAATTAAGTAAGACGTGTTTAATGACTCGTGACTATTTCAGAATAGAATGAAGTAATAGTATGATTTGGGGAGAACTGTTTATCCTTTTCATTTCTTAACTGGGAAAAAAATCAAAGGAGCATTGTATTCTACTCATATAGAAATAAATTTCTTTCTCTGTTGTACTCTACTCATAGGTAAGGCACCAAAACAAGAAAAAACGAGTCAGAGAAAATACATATAGATGTATTCATGATATCTATTTTGTACCCACCATGAAAACTAACACTCAATTAGAATTTATATAACACCATACTGTACCAGTCAACTTCAAGCTCACATGGTGACAACGTCACCAAGACATACAGATTGCTTGGAAAATCTGTTTAACTCAGTCTCAACTTTCTTCTTCTTTTTTTTAAAGATTTATTTATTTATTTAATTCCCCGCCCCCCGGTTGTCTGTTCTCTGTGTCTATTTGCTGTGTCTTGTTTCTTTGTCCGCTTCTGTTGTCGTCAGCAGCACTGGAAGTGTGGGCGGCGTCACTCCTGGGCAGGCTGCACTTTCTTTCGCACTGGGCGGCTCTCCTTATGGGCGCACTCCTTGCGCATGGGGCTCCCCTACGCTGGGGACACCCCTGCGTGGCAGGCACTCCTTGTGCGCATCAGCACTGTGCACGGGCCAGCTCCACATGGGTCAAGGAGGCCCGGGGCTTGAACCGCGGACCTCCCATGTGGTAGACGGACGCCCTACCCACTGGGCCAAGTCCGTTTCCCTCAACTTTCTTTTGGTAAAACGTTTCATTAGAATTCACAGCAAATAATTAAAAGTCTGTTTTAAAATGAAGCTTTTGGGGACAGGTGTAGCTCAGTTGTTGAGCACCTGCTTCCCATGTATGAGGTTCAATCCCTGGTACTTCCTAAAAAAAATAAACTAATCAAAAAAACCCCAAAACTTTCATGTTTTGCATGCAGGTTTCAGTAAATACCTTCCAAAATGTGCCCTCATAACTCACTGCCAGTGGTATCTAATGAGCAAAGAATAAAAGATGCAGCAACAAGTTCATTACTCACTGGCAGTGGGTTTTCCTTACTATGCAAGTATAATAAAACATATTCTCTGGATAAAATATTGAAAAGTGATAATCAACTCTTAATATATCAATTATGGAAAAACATTAACATTTTTATATATTTTCATTATTATATTAAAGTTAAATTAATTTTTCCTGACTAAAAGGTAAGGCAGGCCTATGTTCATAAACATAGAAGCACACAGAGAGGAAAATATTTTCTTCCAGCTTTTTTTCTAAGCAACTGTAAAGTAAAATTGAAATCAAATTATATATACATTTTTATAGCCTTCTTTTTTCACATAATAATATGTCACGAGTATTCTCCCAGAAACTTAGCTTTAAATCTCATTTGAGTGTCCTATTTCCTTATTCTTTTTGCCATTGTAAATAATGTTTTGTATCATTCTTGTATATATATATATATTTTACCTCACAGATGACTTCCTTAATATTCATTCATAGAAGTACTACCAAGTTCAGTGAAATGCACCATGATAACACATTGCCAATTTGCTTTAAAATATAATACATTATCAAATATTTGAGAGAATAATATATAGTTTTCAAATATTAATTAAGTAAAAATGTTAGCATTAAAGAATTATATATATTAAAATGTAGACGTAAGAAATTGGCTCAAAATACTTAAAAATTGTGTGGTTAAAAGTTAAAAACTAAGAAGTTCTTATTTCTGGTTTAACTTTCTAAAGAATCAATGCCTTTTGCTAACTTTTAAAAATTGTTTTACATTTTTTTCTTTTATTTTTAAAAGAGCTTTAGATTACATAAATGTTACATCAAAAATATAGGGGATTACCATAAGAATGAATTCCTTTTAATTGGGATTACTTCAGATTACACTGTTTCAATTTCCATCTATTCATTGGGATACTGAATGAGAGTTTATCTATTCTTACACTGAGACATTTCATCATGCAATAAAATTGTGCAAGCCAGGATATAATAGTGCCATGGTTATCAAAGTATGTTCTGCAGGCCTAGGAATTCTGTAGAACCCCCTCTAACCTTCATTCCCAGTGGAGTTCAATTTTCCTATGTTTTATAAATTGGACACCTTTGTATAAATTGGACCAAGTCTTCTGTGGCTTAAAACAAAGTTCAAAACCTATTATTCTAGTGAGCCAATATGACATTTTAAAGTGCAATATTTTTAATTCCCTTAGTATTTGGCAGTGGCCATTCAGTGAGATAGGAATCTATCACATGGATATTTAAGTGTTCTTAGCGAGCAATGAACCACATATTTATTACCTCCAGTAGGTTATGCTACAACTGGCCTTAATCTCAGTCCCCATGGAACTCCGTATCGCAGGTTATAGATGGAAAGTGTTAGAAGAGGCTACTGTATTATGGGGCAGATGCCAACATTCATGAGTTGATCATACTCTTGATTTTGGTGGTAGGTACTTCAGAGACATCTGAAGTAAAAAAAAAAAAAAAAAAAAATTACCGTAATATTTTCAGGCTTCTTTGATGTATGAATTGTCAGTGTGTTCATCTCAGTATTCTGTGTTTGTCGACAATCATTTTACATAAATAATGCAAATAGGAATTTCAGAAACTATTATGTATATTATATCTTCTCTATTTTTAAGTTTTAAAATCATAAGAGAGAGCATAATGCTGTTTTAACAGACCAAAATATTGATTGGAATATTCAGATCACAGAATTGATAATATACTAAACCTGTATAAGTCTTAAATGAAAACCATGCAATCCAGGGAGGAGGTCATCCCATGACATTCATTAATGACCATTCATGAATATATTAAATGAGATATAAGGACATCTGAAACTTCTTCTCTGCTAATTGTCAATTAAGAATTGACAGTAATTTCTGTCTCATGATAAAAGGTTGACCCTTCTTATGGCAAGGAGCTGGGATATGGTTAAACACCCAGATTGTGTTGCTTAAATTGTTAACCTGGAGGCTTTGATCAAGCAAAAGTCATATGCAATCAGGCATAGCAGAAGGTAAAGAAGTGACTTCATTTTTTGTAGGAAAGAATTGTGGAGATGAGATTTATTGAGTAAAATCTATGCCATGTGAAGTTTAACTGCTATTTAATCTAGTAAGAGAGGATTTCATTTACCCTGGAAGACCAAGCTTTAAGTTACCCAGTCGAAAGTGACTCTGTATATTTTTAAAATATATAGTTCTTTGATAGATCTTGGTGACAGTATGCTATACAAACTAACCACTAATACTGACACTGGAGGAATGACCCAGATGTCAAACTGATGAACACATTTTTAAGTCTTCAGTGTAGTGGTTGTTTAATCTCAAGGGGGAAATTTTAAAAATTGTACTAACTACGTCCAGGAAAGAAACTCCTTTAAGATACTAGAGATGTGAAATCTTTATATTAAGCTTATACTTGAATGCTGAATCAGAATTTCAGGCAAATACTAAGACAAACTTTATCTGTCCAATGTCCTTGGGAAAGGCAGACCAGTGGTCCTTAATAAAGGCTGCACGTGATAACACCTGGGGAGCTTTAAAAAATTCCAATGACCCATGAAATGAGACTTTGCAGTTGAGACCTAGGCATAGGTGGCCTTTTAAACCTTTCAGGTAATTTCAATGTGTAGCTGATTCGAGAATCACTGATTATTGAGCCAAACCCCTGGGTCGGTTACATGTTGAAGGAGACTCTGCCCAGTCTGCATCCAAATCCTATTAGTGAAATGACCATGGAGAGTAAATGATTGGTCACCAGTTGTCATTTGTCCTGTACATTTTGGTATTTACATGTACTCGTCCATTTTGAGTGGAGAGATGACAACTCTGGTAGCATGCAAGACTTGAGATAAAGCTTAGAAAAAAATGGTATTTAAAAATCTCAACAGTTAATTCTGATTGGATAATCAGTTTACCCATTAATTCAACACTTTTTCTGTTTTTGTTCCTCTCTGGAATATGGTACTCAGCGAATTGGCAAAATTATTATTGTTTCTGTTTCTAAAAAACATAGTTTTCTACTATGTTCATAAACTCTTGTTAGAAAATGACAGGGATTCCAGAAGGTTCTCTTGTGTATTCTCAGTGAATTTCACCAAGAATGAGAAAATCAGACTTAGAGCTGCATGTGTGCAGAAATTCAGAAAAGCCTGCACCTGGCACCTACAGGGTGGCCACTCAAGGAAACTGACAAGTACCATCCTCTGCCACTCAGTTCTCCTGAGCAGTCAGAGGACGGAGAGGCTCACACCCACAGCAGCCCTTTCGAATCATAGCATGCAGCAGACAAAGCTGAAAGACTTGTCTATCACTGGAACAAGTGTCACTGGACTCCTGTCCCTCTCTGTCTACTTGGATCCTCCTTTCAAAAGATGCTTTCTGAGGCAGTCTTTTTACCAGGGGAGGAGAGGACATAAGGCTGAAAGCTGCTGATTGTCCAGGTGACTGAGCCCATTGAGGTGGGGCTCTTGAGAGACAGTGGCCCGGGTGCCCGGGAGTCACAGGAGCATGTGGAGGAGGGCGTAGGGTGCTCAGGGCAAACCCCGACCGGGCAGCCTCTGATTTCACATGCTTGTAAATCACATGCATAATTATGAGCATTGAAAGTTTAGTGAAATCCAAGTGCTCATCCGTCCATGGGGAAGGATGTTCAGTTTTTCTGAAATTGGGCAGAGACCTAACCTTTCACGTTTTTCTCGGTCTTTAACTTGCAATCTTATGGCAGTCATGAAATGTTAGTGCACTTGCGCTCAAGTGAAGTGAGTCAAGACAGGAGAGTGAGAAGCAATTTACTTTTCAGAAGAAGTATTGGAAACATAGCGTGCATTTATACATATGGTCATGAGTGGCCCATATTGCAAATGCTTCCCCGGGAACGGGAGAACTCTGCTTTTAAGGTTGAATGAAAGTGTGTTGGGATGAAATAAAGTAGCAACATATAGGTGTCAAATATTACAATAGAAGAATCACCGTTCTGGAATATTTTCATACCAATGACGTTTTAAAAGTTTCTGGCCTACCAAATGACTGCATTAGAATTTATATTCTATTACACCTCATCTAAAAGAGAATTGCTATAGTGGTGAAAATAAGCACTAAGTAAATGTATTATAAAAGTGGTAGAAAGTTAACTAAATAGTCTATTCAAAAATAGAAAAATTTAAGCCCCTCCTTTTTTGTAATTTAAAATTCTAGATCCAAACCATTAAGTTGAAGTATAAACAAAATGTAGATCTGCAAGTAAAATTTTTTACTGTACTTTTTAATATCAAAGTAGTAATACTGTGGTTTGGACACAACAATATTGAGTTTTGTAGGCACTTATATATAAAAATGCCTTGCACTCTGCTTTCAATTTCTAAATAAATTTTATCTCATTTCAAACCTACTATGAATGCTCACAGAGGGAAATTAGTTTTCATAAAGCAAAAAACCTTTTCGTAACATGAAGTAATCTCAATGCAGTTTTCTGTTTGGTTAAATTAGCTTTCATTTCTGGTATTGTTAATTTCATTGTTCTGGCACTTGATATTTTATTGATAAAATCTTTTACTAAATAAATGCAAGTGTGTGTATATATGGTGGATGCAGTTTAAGGCAGTTTAATCTACCAATTATTTTCCATTGTGCCTCACGTTTTTTACTGTGGCATATACAACATTCTACAATTTGAGTAGAGAAAGGCCTGCCTTCTCATTTTAGGTCCCAGAAGTTACACAGGAAAGTTTCTATGTATTTATATTCATCTTAGACTTGAAGGGCAAAGGAAATCTAAGAAGTCCTATTGTAATCATTTAAAATAAGTGAAAAGCCAAGAAACCAGACCCTAGATTGCTAGCCCCTAAATGAGGTCTCTGCCATCTTTGGAAAGCATCTCAGTGGACATGGTATCCACCATCTCCTATGGACTATCTCTGACTAGAAAGAGAAAAGAGAATGCATATTGCTGTGGCCATCGTCGTTGCTTTCCAGTGGCTCTGTTGCCTAATGAAAAGGAAATATTGGGCATCACAAAGCTGTCACTGGGTGGTCGAGCTAGCACAGCAATTCCTCGTAGAGATATTCAATAGTTTTCCTAAGGCTACAGTCTTAAGCTGAGTCACGTTGTAGGTAGGCATGCTCTGGTCTTCTTTTTTATTGGTGATAACCACCGTTTTTTAGACGCTTATTTTGTTAAGCCATTACACAGATTCCCTCCGTGATTCTTAACTAACTCTGTGAGGTAGGTATTACTATCCCATTTTCCAGTCCAGGTCACTAAGGTCTAGAAGTTCAGTAACCTGCATAAGATAACACAGGTCGAGTCCTAAAGCTGGGACTCAAATGCATATCGTCTTTGATCAGCAAACAGCAGAGGAGGAAATACTGAAGAGCAGTGAACAGGTTGGTGATGGTTGGTGGGAGCCCTCTCAGTACTGCAAATCCTGGCTGGCACGACAGTGAGGAGGCTGAGGGCTGCATTCCCAGCCCTGGGTTCTAGTCTCTGCATCCGCCACCATCACTGGTTGTTTGGCACAAGTTGCTCAATGTCTTTAGGCACAGTGTCTTCTTCTGTAGGCTAGAGGTGATAAAAGCCCGTGCCTAAGGTCCTGCCTCACATTTTGCATGCATGATCTCACATGAATGAGAAGCACGTTGTAAGCAATAGCGCTTATTACCATTCATCGTGAAAAGGAGGGAAAGGAAAGGAACACAGTCCCACCCCCAGAATGACTCACAAGCTCTAGTGGCCACTGTTAGCTGTACTCCCCGTATTTAAACAGTGCCACTTAAAATGGGTTTGAATGAAAATTTATGGAGAATTATATGGCAAAATTATTTGGCAGTCCCATGAAAACAAAGTTACATTTGTGTGTGTGTGCCATGGGGGAGGGGGCTAAACTCAAAAACATAAACCTGGAATATATATTTATTTAAATACATCAGTAGAGAAAAAGATCAACTTCATTTTTACAGCATCATCTTTTTAATATTAAGTGTATGGCGTTGCTGCCTACTTCATTGTGCAAGAGCCCCTGGTGTTGGAGTTTCTCAGAGCACATGCCTAACAGCAATTAAGCACAAAGCAGCTGATCCGTAAGTATGGCAGCAACCTTTCATCAGAATTTCCTTGCGTTCATGGTAGTTTTTCTCAACCTGGGTATTATAGTAATGTAGGTCTTTCTTTGTGTTTGTTTTGGAACATGGCTTATGTCAATCTGCCATGGTGTTAATAAATTGTAGGATTTGCAAAGGAAATACACTGGGACTGAAAACTAAGAAGGCACATATTTTTGCCCACTAGCAACTACTATTGCTTTTAAAGAACAGATTTAGAATCTCAGGAGTAGATGAATTTGCTATAAAATTGACTTGGAAATTCATATTATACAAAGTGTGTTCCTCCACAAACTATTTAAAAAACAAAATAAAAAACAGATCAGTAAAAAGTGCTATAAAGTTAGAGAAGAGAGAACTTTAAAGTAAGGTTTTAATGTTAAAGAACAGCAACAGCAAAGTCCAGTAAACAAATCCTTGAACTAGACTGGAATTCAGGTACTAAGAATAAGTAAAAGCCAATGGCCTCTGCTACCTCCTGTTCCAATCTCAGGTTACAATGGACCCTTTTCCTAGAATACTGATTCAGTAGTTACAGTTTTCCTAAACATGTTTATGTTGACCTTTCTATGAGCAACTTTGGAAGTATATATAGCATCTTGCTTTTAACAGACTTCTATTTTTACATGTTTTCATGTACTTGTTGCTAGTATTCATTGACTGACATTTAGCCAAGTGATGTTGAAGTCTGTAATTATAGTGAGCTATCATAATATCCAAGAGGCCAGAATTGGGATGATTCTAAAGTGTTTTAAAAAAAATGGATCATTGGCCAGAAATTAAAATCACCTTTGGATTTTTCAACCAAAATATGCTTTGAAAAATAATATGCTATTTATTGAGGGCATTCTGTAATATGTTATGAGAAAACCTTGATAAAATTTCTATAAATCATGTAATTTTTTTTTTTAATCCCAGCATGGCTTTGTGATACCAGATGACAATGCATAGTAGTGTGTCTTAATTGGCTCTCAGGAATTACTATCAAAAGAGAGGCAAATTTTGAACCTTTTATCTAATGAATTTCCATTTTACTCCTAACTGAGTATGCTATATCCAATTTAATTTTAGGTTCTTCCATTCGCTCATTTTAAAATAGTATATAATTCCTCAGGCCTAAACATCAGGTAGCAGAAAATCTACAAAGAATAATGATTTGCTTAAGATATATATATGCTAATTGTTCTGTCATATATACTATATATAGTAGGACGTGAACAGAAAAGGAGAACATCTGTGAGTTTGATCTAAATGTATTCTATCATTGCTAGTAGTTGAAATAATTTAATGTGATTGTAGAACCAAACCCAATTAACTGAGCCTAATATAAAAATAAATCAATATGAAAAGGGATTTTAAGTGTTATATGTGACCGCAAAATTCTTGGGAAGAGACTGTTCTTTTCAAATACTCAAATGTCAAATATCCTGGCTTTCTCTTAAAGAATAGCTAAATTTTTTTCTTTTTTAAAAATTCTAATAAGCTGTTTCTAAACCAGCCCCTTATCCTTAAGCACCTTTGATCCAAAAGGATCACAAACTTAAATAAAATTACATCTGCCCTCAAGCTATTTCTAGACAGGGAAGACACATCTGTTCCAAGAACCCTTAGCCAACAAACACTTTGAAACTGTACAGAAATTCATTTTTTGAAGGGGGGGGGGGTGGGGAGAAACAAAGACAATAACAAAAAATAAAAATAAGAAGGGGGAGATCACATTTTCAGTGTGAAGAAAGATGTTTGAGTTTGGGAAAAAATCAGGAAAATTCTATTTTTAAGAGGATAAAAAGAAAAGCAAATTTAATTTCCTCTAGACTTTCTATGCAATATTTGGTGTTAAGTTCCCGACAGTGGAAACATCTTTGTGGATGCGAACATACCTGTTTAGGAAAAGTGAAACAAAACTTGAACCAACTTCCCTCCACACATAGGTCACCACACATCTGTCCTAAGTTATCAATTAGTAGCCTGAACTGGGTTCAAGCCAGTGACCCGAGGTTGAAAATCCCACCAACGTCCTTCTCTCTCTTACCCAATATGGCTTTCCCCTGTGTCACTATCAAAACTTCCCTTTAAATCCCGGGATTTTGGATGATCAGAATGTTTCCACAACATTAATAATGTATTTGTACTGGATTTCTCTGTACATCACCCTGGGGCTGATCTTAGTTAGGCTTTCTGTGACACAGTGATGTGACTAGTTCCACCAAAACGACTTACCAAGAGTTTGCATTGTTCTTTTTTTTTTTTAAAGATTTATTTATTTATTTTCTCTCCTCTTCCCCCCCACCCCGGTTGTCTGTTCTCTGTGTCTATTTGATGCTTCTTCTTTGTCCGCTTCTGTTATCTTCAGCGGCACGGGAATCTGTCTCTTTTCGTTGGGTCATCTTGTTGTGTCAGTTCTCCGTGTGGGTGGCACCATTCCTGGGCAGGCTGCACTTTCTTTCACTCTGGGCGGCTCTCCTTACGGGGCGCACTCCTTGCGCGTGGGGCTCCCCTAGGCAGGGACACCCCTGTGTGGCAGGGCACTCCCTGCGCGCATCAGCACTGCACTTTGGCCAGCTCCACACGGATCAAGGAGGCCCAGCGTTTGAACTGCGGACCTCACAGGTAGTAGACAGATGCCCTAACCACTGGGCCAAGTCCACCGCCCTGCATTGTTCTTAACTGCATAAGTGATCGCTCTAAAGGCAGTGCCCCCTTTTTTTTTGGGGGGGGGTTGATTCAATGCCAATACATATAAAATTCCTGGGCAAAAACAAAACAATAAACCAGGTCAACTTCTTCCTTTGCAAAGAGTTAATTATTAGAGGCACCACTAAGTAAGACTTCTGGTGGCAACAGCAATTAATCAACATTGTCAGGTACTCTAATATCCCAACTTGGTTTGGTATGTATGTCAAAACTAATCCCTGCCATGGCTATAGCACTCATCTACTGCCGATACGATGGCACCAAATCTGCCGCTAAGTGGTTGTGTGACTTTGAGCAATCTGACTAATCATCTGAGATCTCTGGGTATTTATCATTGAAGTCAGAGGATTGGACTAAATGATTCCTTAGATCCATTCTAGATCTAAAACTGTGAAATAGTAGTAGTGTCTCCAATTGTTCCCTAAAGAATTATAGTGAAGAGAAGTGATCAGTGTGACTGAGGCCCTGGATTACTACTCCAGACTTGCCCAGGCTCAGAGAATGTGGGGCTTGCTTTGCTTTATCCTACATTTTCCCCTTTTTCAATGATACAGAAACCCAGTCAGAATCCCCCAATGTATGGGACCCATCACACTGACAAATAGGTGCATTCATCTTTTGGTATGTTCATTAGTGCTCAGCTACAACATGTAAAAGCTTCAACAACTCAACAAGTAGTGAGACTTCATGACAGGAAAATGTCTTGAGTATGTAGGGGTAACAGGGCCAGAAGTTTTCGGAGATCCAGGTTTAAAGGTGAAGATATACCATGACCTTAAAGTTGGCAGTGTGTGGTGTGCTGGGAGAGGAGACAGTTATGGAAATGAGTGCAGGAAGAGGAGGTAGGAGGAAGGGATGAGATGTCAATTGAGGTTTTCTGTTTGATGTGGGAGAATAGTGGGTATCAGATGATGTAGGGTCTTTGGCTTTTACTCTGAGTGAATGGGGAATCACTAGAGTGTTTTGAGCAGAAGAGGGAAAGTTCTGACTTCAACTTTTTAGCAGGATCCTAGCAGCTGAGTTAAGAATAGACTACAAGACGTGAAGGTGGAAGCAGGGATTTAGAGTAAAACCCTGATTTCTAGTTTAGCTCTGAGGTGAAGGGCTTCGTATCTGTAGACCAGTTATTTCACCACATGGACCCTTAGTTTTTTCATCTGTAAAATGAGAGGATCAAGAATATCTGACATACCTTTCAGTTCCAACTTTTAGTTTATATTTAGCAATTTCCCCTATTAAATGTAAGCACTTTTACACATGGTATTTCCAGAATTTACACCTTTCCCAGAGTTTTAAAGTGCAAATTTTTGAAGCCTAGTACATTAGCAATGTAGGCCATTTAATGTGTCTGGTGAAAGGCTGTAAATTGTGGAAAATATCAAATTGTGGTAATGTACACAGGAGAAGTCACTCTATGCCAGTTGTAAATGGTAATTCATGAAAATGGTAACCACAACTAAAGATTATTTGAATCACTCACACACGCACACACACACACACACACATTATACCTTGGGAAATGCAAAAGGGGTTCAGATGACCATGTTTTTAAAAGGATAAAACACTTGGAATTAGCATAGAAGACGCCAAACACCAAATGCCCTGAAGTCAGAGGATGGAATACAAAATACAGACCTCTAATAGTCACTATTACAATTTTACATAATTATAAGTGTTGTTGTAGCAAATTTCTAACTTTTTAAACTAAAAAAAAGGACCTTAGTTATAAAGTACCCATAATTCACTCTCAAAAGTAGAATATTCCCAGGTATCCTCAGTGGATTTATTTTTTGTTTTTGGCAATTTAACAAATGCACTCATTTAGCAAAACAGTCTTTCAGGGACTGTAAACTTAGCTAGCCAAGAACTATCTGCATTTCTATATGCATAAAATCCACAGAAGTTAACTTGGTTGTGGATAGAGCAAACTAGATGTGAAGAATTAAAAAGGGAAAGAGGGTAACGCTTGATCATTTTACTTGCACATGTAAGGATTTCTGTGCTCTGTGTTCCCTTGAGAGAAATCCCATGGTGCCAATTAACGTAACTTATTCCAAAACAATTCTCTGTTTGGAAAGAATAATTTTCATTGTGGGTGTTCCTTGAAATAGTATGCCTCATCCCCTGTTATTACTGAGATGTGTGCTGTGCAATTGAAAGTACCAGCTTCGTTTCTATGCACTGTATAGATTAGAGCTGTATCCCACACACGGTGTCAGATAATCTGTTTTAACTTCATCCATTTCACACATATTTTAACTTGTAGCAATTAAATGTGGAAAAGTCATCTCTACCAATTATTAAAACAAATATTTCATCTCAAATTTATTAAAAGCACTGAAATCAAGAGATTTCTTTTAATCAGGAAATCATTTTTCTCGCAAAAATAAAAAAATAATAAACTTTCTGGTTTAAGTGACATTTTTGTTTTTCTTCAAAATAGTGTGAACGCGTTTTTCCTCTACTAATTTGGTAAATGTGTTCTCCTTTCTGTTAGGCTGTATTGTCTATTTGGATTTCTGGAGTATTTTTTTTAAGACCTAATAAATCAATTAACCAATATTCATTCTAAGATTTAATTTGGTGAATAGAATATATGTGCTTTTCATCAGGGCACACATCTTTTTTAAGTCTGAAACCACCACACACAGAGAATTTAATTCTGACAGACATTTGTTCTCAGCATAAATACTTTAGGGCCAATAGTGTCCCCACTTAATCATGCTTCTTAAAAGTGAATTCCAGAAGACTAGAGGCCCCAAATGACCCCTGTAAGGTGAGTTGTCAGTAAATTACTTTTATGATGTGCCCTGGGGAAGCAGGTCTGCTAGAGCCTTGGTAGGGAACTGGCCCCCTCTTGCCTATAGGGAGATGACCTTTAACTTTATCTAACCTTTGCATTTTCTGATTCTAAATTTCTGGGAGGCATTTGGTCACATTTTTGAATATCACAGTAAAACAGAGAACTCTCCTTTGCCCACAAGACAGTGTTAAGCACATAGTTGTTGTTTCTCAACCAGATGAAGCATACCAGTAAGCTTTTTATTTCTATAATTTAATTTTGAAGACCAAACATTTAATGAGTTCAAAACAGATTCATAATTAAATTATGACAGCTTGGGTGACATTCGGAAAACACTGTAGAAAATGGAACCCCTGTAATTTTGCTAATATGAATTTACTGTGGCATTTGAAAATTTATGAGTCATTTGAGATGAATGAAGATTTTACATCAGAGTATATTTATTTTTTCACAAAATATTTAATTACTGAAAACAAATCTTGTCCGATTCCTTGTTGTCTCCATTATATGAAAGCCGTTGTGCTTTTTGTGGATAATGTATTAATACAGTGACATGATCAAACATAGGAGCTTAGGTTTGGTTTGAATGAAAAGAGTATAGTCATATTTGGTTCTGTATACTGAGAACATTGGGAAATAATACCGTTTTTACAGAACAAGTGATCATTGATCTCCTATTAGTATTTCTGTATCAAATATTTCGTGTCAAAGCCTTACTTAAGTAGAGCAAGATGTCTGTATTTTAGCTTTGTGATGTCTAATTTACTTCTTTTCTCATTAGTTTTACTGGATGTACCAGTATTTTAATTCTTTCCTAAAGAATAGTAATCACAGCTCAGTTTAATTGTCTAGAAGATGGATGTATCTCACCATAGATAGTATGGTGAGAGAAGTAGTGAAGTAGTGAAGATAGTGAAGATAAGCATTTCAAAAAATTACACACCAGGGAAGTGGATGTGGCTCAACTGATAGAGCTTCTGCCTACCATATTGGAGGACCTGGGTTTGATCCCTGGGGCCTCCTGGTGAAAAAGAAGACAATAAAACATGCCCACGCGGCAAGCTAGTGCCCATACCAGTGCCCACATGGTGAGCCAGTGCCCCATGCAAGTGAGTCATGTAGCAAGATGATGACGCATCAAAAGAGAGACAAGGGGAGAGTCAAGGTGAAGTGCAGCAGAAACCAGGAACTGAAGTGGCAGAGTTGACAGGGAACCTCTCTCCCTATCAGAAGTGTCCAGGATCAAATCCTGGTGAATCCTAGAGGAGAGAAAATGAAAAGAGAAGACAACACAGACAGCAAAATCAGCAGGGCAGGAGGAGGGGAAGGGGGGAAAATAAATAAATCTTTTTTTAAAAAAAATTACACACCTCATTTTTAATCAGACGTTTAGTTTTTAAATGCATAGACTAAATGTAAAATATTTTATAATCTCTTTGATTTAGACTTCAGATTTTAGCATAAGCAAAAGCCGAGCAGTCTCATCTTTGCATGCGTTATCATCGGCTCTTTTGAAGAGATCAACGATAAGCAGTCATAGAAGAAATTAGTGTAATGTCAGTAATTTTTCAGTGGGGAAGGAAAGATATCAGCAAATTCTTTCCGGTAAACTGAACGCGCTGGCTCAAGAGTGTATGTAAACAAGCTGTAAGTTTTAAATATAACTTAAATGCCACCCAGGAGAGGAACCCAATGCTAAAAGAACTGTCAACAGACAGGGAACAGTCTTTAAATGATGAGGAAAATATTACATTGATGAACTAATTTGGGGAATATGCAGGCATCTGCTTGCAAAAAATTAAGCACAGAATGCCCTCTTTTCCCAGTCTTCCAACCCCAATAGTTTATCTTTGGATTTGGGAGAGATAATAATAGAAAAGCAGAATGTAGACTTAATTCAGTGATAACTGTAAGAAAATTTAATTTGAAAATATGCCAGCCAAACTCACTATTAAGAAACAAGTTTGGAAGCAACGACTAGAATAAAGTGGATTAAGCATTAAGATACTAATGTCCAAACCCCTTAGGCTTATTTTAATCCTGTCAAAATCATTTGCCTTCAGATATGTAGATATGATCCTGCTTAGATATGATTGGGTGTTTTTTGTTGTTTAGTGCTGTTTTGTCTGTGTGAAAGTGCCTTGATGGTTTAACCGCTTACAACACGGTCCACGTCATTCTCTGGAGTCCACCTATTCAGTGACCATAAGGATTAGGAGATGCATTCAGCAATTCATTCACTCATTTAGAAGCATTTTTAAAGTTGCCATGTAAGAGCAGGTGTAGCTTGCTGGTTGAGCATGAACTTCATATGTTCAAGGTCCCAGGTTCAATCCCTGGTACTTCATTTTTTTAAAAATTGGTATGCATTAATAGTATGTACTGAACTGGGCCCATCTCTGGAGACTGACCCAAAATTAGGACTTGCAGTCTGGAAAGTAGTGCCCCACAGGAAAACCAGAGTGCTGTTACGGAAATGCAGCATGGATGTTGGGCAGGAAAAGCTGCGGGGATAGAAGGGACTGAAAAATGATAAGTGACCTGTTACTTGTGCGCGATCAGCAAGTCAGCAAAGTGTTCTTTCCTCTGGGAGGAAAGAACAGGTTACTCATCCTTCTGAGGATGGTGGCGCCTCACATAGGAAGTGGCTCTTAAAGTGTATGTGCAGAGAAGAGGAAAGAGCTTTGTGTTTGTAGGAAAACACCATGAAGGGATTGTAATCTGGCTGAGGCCAGAGAGGTTACCTATGAAGAGTCCTGTGTACTCAGCTGTGGATGCTGAGTTTCATTACATGGAGGACAGCAGGGACCGTTAAGGCCAGCCCCCTTCCAGTGCTGTGTTAGGCTCCTTCGGGAAAATGTTTCTTTAACTGCTGTGATTACCCGACTTCCTCTTCTAGGGGATTTGGGAGTCCATCCTTGTCTGGAAGGCAAGGCAGCTTAAGAATCTAAAAAGAATGAATCTAAAAAGAATGAAAAATGGTTGCAAGGGCAGAAGAGCCTAGGAAAAAAACAGAAACTCAATTCAGACTGGCTTAAGCAAAACAAAACAAAACAAAACAAAACAAAGCAACTCCTGGCTTGGCTTTTTTCTGTGTTGGCTTCATTCTTGGGCAGGCTTTCTCCCTGTGGTACAGATTATAGCAGCCCCAGGCTTACATCCTACCAATTTAGCAAATCCAGTGGAATGAGAGCTGTTTTCTCCAGGGGTTGCCACAGAAGTTCTGTAACTGATGCCCCTGGCTTGGGCCCCATGCCCGCCCTGGGGCCACTCATGGGTCCTGGGACATGTGTTAGGAAAATTGGCCAAGCCTGGGTCTTATGCCTTCTCAGGAGCCAGGGGCATGTCAGCCCAATCCAAAGCATCACGTCCTAAGTGTGGAAGGAGTAACTTCCAAAAGTAAAATTGGGATGTTGTTACCAGAGGAAGAGGGAATAGATGCAGGGCGGTCTAAACAACAGACCTCTGTCGTCTGGATTGCTGGCTCTTAATATTCAATTGTGTCTTCCCTCCTTATTACTGAGCTTCCCTGAGTGACATATTTTTGTATCATTCAAGGTTGGTAAAGCTTTCTGTTAATATAATAAACCTAATTAAGTGGTGCTTTTAAAATGTTTATATAATACTAATTTCTTACTTACATTAACTTTCCTTTTTTTAAGATCTGTCAACCCACATATATAGATTTGATTAGTGAATAAAATAAGCATCAGGAAGCATTCCTAAATCACCAGAAGCAATGGGGTCAAAAGAATTGACTTAATAACATTTCAGTTGCAGAAAATGGCCCACCTCCAGAAAAGAATAGCTAAGGCCCTATAAGAAATGCATCTATACAACCCACAGTTTTCTCGTTGCTTTGAACTTTTGTAAAATTTCTCTTTCAATTCTACCCATTAATCAGTTGTATTTATTAATGAATCATTGTAGAGTTTACATCCAAATCTGCAAGAATAGCAAAAGTATGTAGGGAACTATCTCCGAACGCTTAAGTAGGAAATATGAAACATTTAATGATAATAAGGTTTAGATTTTATCACATGTAATTTTGGAATATTTTATACCTATGCGTTATGGTTCTCATTTTCTTTCCAGTATGTGCAATTTAATTCACTTTGGTAAATAAGTATGACATGTTTTCATTTGTCTTCAGTCATAAGGGTGTGATTAATATGCTATGGAAGAGTAATATGTGTGTGAAGGGTAATATTGTCATATTTTTATACTTTGAAATGTATAAGAAATTTCTGAATATGCTCATGAGTCTGTTATTATGCTTTTGCTAGGTATTTAATATGCATATTAAAATCTGTTCTTGTTTATTCACTTACATGAAAGCAAGAAAAAAATTTGGAAAGCAGCAGTCCTTACTCTATACAAAAATAAGTGTGCTTTAATCTCTAACAGGAAAGTTTTTAAGTTTGTCATTCGTTTTCTTATTGAAAGCCTTTGCCACATTGAAACATATTCTTCTTCAAATTAGTACTAACTATATACAATGTGCAATGAAAAGAAAACTAGTTTGTATCTTACATGTCTGAGTTAAATAGGATTAGGTATTTTAACTTAGGTATTGCTTACATATATAACATAGACTTTGTCCTTAATCCTTTTTACCGAAAAACATGCCTGTATAGTTACTACCTCACACTAAAAAAGTACTTGTTTTCCTTACCATACTTTATACCATTGTTTCTTTGTTGTATCCATTCCTTCTAAAAAGAATATTTAATTTGCCCTTGTAGAGAGTTGAATTGACTTGAACCTCTGCTTTATTTCACCATCCTGACCCCTTGCCATACAATTCTTCCTTATACTTGATTTTGTCAAATGATGGGAAGGTGTTTTTCTTGAAACTGGCTTTTCATCCATGGAACCTCCAGTTGGGGGTCCAGCCAGGAATTGTTAACAGAAGATGGTTATAAAGGTACTTTCTATCTGATAAAAAATCCAACAGAGCTGAGGAATTCAGCTCAGAGGAATATATCTACTTTTCAAACAGTTTCTAGGTAGGAACTTATAATTTGCTTACTTTCTAGATCTGCAAAAATATGTCTCAGCTATAGGTATGCCACCCATCCACTGACGAATGGAGGAGGTGGCTATTGGTGTGCAATTCATTCATTGATGTATTCATTCAGTGAGCAAATGTTTATTCAGCTTCTTCTGATTGATCCAGAAGAATGGGAGAAGTCCAGAAGTTCTATCTTTTACTTGATGCTTTACTATGAATTAATTGTAAATATTCAGGTAAAGATTTATAGTATTAAAAAGAGAGAAAGATGGAGGGAATGAGGACTTTTGGATTTGTGTTCCAAGGTTGCTTTCTAAGCAGGTTCAAAGGACTCTCCATTTTTTGTTTACTTATATTGTGTGAGGATATCTCTTGTTCCCAGTATTGGCATGAAAAATATTAACATGCATAAAATTCCCATTTATTCGTAATAGAGAGAGGTAACTTCTAGTTAACTGACCATATTAACTAATAATTTACGAGATACATGATGAAAATGATTAGTTTTCAAAGAATTAAAGCATCATAAAAAAATGCAAAAAAACAAACAAACACAAAACCCCCACTAATGACCATTTACTCTTAGATGCAAAATTTGAAATTTCTAGTGCTCAGGTCATCATTAGAAATATATCAAGTGACGTTTTGGGTCACTTAACCTAATATTTTCATTCTATGGTTGAGGAAACTAAAGTCTGGAGAGACACAATAACCTGTTTGAGGTTGGTTATCCACCAGGAGCCATACTGATGTTGAATTATATGTAAAATTAATCTTCATTATTTAACAAGCCTGATGTTTTGCTGTTATTAGTTTTTCCAGAATGTTTATATGTACTGACAGTGAATTGCAGATTGGAAATATGGGGGAGGTAGAGGGTGCTCTAGAAATTGATTTACTGAGAAGTGGAAACTGATAGTAGAGTAGGAATTGGTAAGGTTTGTAGGGCAGAAAAACTTCATACCATAACATGCCCTGTAGGCTAGCCAGCACAACTAATGGATTCATGTCAGGGTGACAATACCTGCCCCCATTTGTTCAGGTGCTTTTTACCATGGAAACAAAGTGAATGTCTATATGGCACTGCTTTTTGCCAGCCCATTCACCCTGGGTTCACTTTATTTCTTTAAAAACACCCCCAAATATCAAAGTAAAAAGAGAAATACATTCACTTCCCCATGATATTTTAACTGAACAGGATTTTTTTCAAGGTACGATTTTGGGAAGAGAAGCATGAAATAGCAGCATCACTGCCATGATGATTAGTTATTTTCAAGAAAACGCCATCTCTTTGTGAAACAAATACAAATGAGATAATTTTTTAAAATGGCACTAAGACATTAAGAAAAAGTTAAAATTGTGATTACAGAGCTATGGTATGTGATACATAGTTTTAAAGATCATCAGTCAAATTTTTCTCAGCTTCATTTCTATTAAAATGCAAATGTCTCTGAGAAAGCTTACTCTTTTCCTTTCTAGTCTTTTTAGTTTTGTGACAATGAATTTCAGCTCTCAAATTCAGGTTTTGATGTTGAGAAAGCTTGAGAATCTTTGGGTTTAGATAGGAAGAAAAAGATACCTTTAAGTAGAGAGAGAAAGGCAAAACTCACAAGAGTTTGGACACTAAAAACAAATATCTAGTTTTATAATTTGGTCCACATTAGAACTGTAACTTTCAGAATTAAGTTCAATTGTCAATTAATAGGGTTTTGTGTTCTTGTGCAGGAGTTTTGAAACCTTATTAATTTGCTTAGACTATTTATATACAATAGAATGTTTCTCATTGTTTTCTTTTTAAAATAAAGAATGTTGGATCATTTTGGTTAAAGATAAAATATTTTCTTAATCCTAGTTTTTGTTTAGTATAAATGACCTGAGTAAGCTATTTACTTTGGTCTTCATTTTATATAAGAAATAAAGAATAAGTATATTTATAAGTTTCAGAATATAAATGTTTAGTCACAGTTTTAAAAAAATCAGAGCTAATTACCTCATTTTCTCTTCTGTTTTAGTAATGTTGAGGAATTAACAAAATACCACCATGGTCATAGCAGTTGGTTCTTATAAACAAATTAAAAATTATAGCAAAATAATTGAATCTGAAGTTTATAATAGATTATACCAATCACTTCCACAATGTGGATATTATAAGTTATTGGGCCAAGGCAAATGGTAATGACTTAGATTATAGGTTGGCAAACTATAGCCTAGGGGCCAAATTGGCCTGCTGCCAGTTTTTATGAATAAAGTTTTATTGTAACATAGCCTAGCTATTCATTAACATACTTATGGCTGCTTTTGTACTACATAGAAGAATTGAGT
The DNA here is from genome assembly GCF_030445035.2 of Dasypus novemcinctus. Taxonomy (NCBI): domain Eukaryota; kingdom Metazoa; phylum Chordata; class Mammalia; order Cingulata; family Dasypodidae; genus Dasypus; species Dasypus novemcinctus. The sequence continues at coordinate 49,346,342 of NC_080673.1, read as the reverse complement.
AGTTGCCACAAAAACTGAATATCCCACAACACCTTAAATATTTGCTGTCTGCCTCTTTGAGAAAAAGTTTGCTAACCCCATATTCGATGGTCAATTAGTTATTCTCAGTACATTCCTTTTTGAGAATTTCTGTTGATTTAAATCTTTGAAGACACTAGAATATGATTTATGCAAGTTTCTTTTAGCAAAGTTAGGGGAATCCTGAAAAAGTTATTGCCATTTCTTTAAATGCACGTTTTAGCCCAATCTGAAAGAATTATAATTTGTTTATGGCTTGTATTTCCTTAAGGCTTTGCATTTTTTAGGCTATCATTGCAAAGAACTATTTTTAGGAGCTGCATATATGGGACTTTTGAAAGGAAATTGGCAGAGGCCCTATTGATCGCATTCTGGAACTTTCAACTCTAAATAACCTGTGGAGGATTTCCATGCCTGAATCTGGTATACACATCTCAAATCCCAGTCCCATTGGTGCCTACCATTCGTAATGTGACTTTCTCTATAACTGCAAACTTTTGCACTATACAAAGAGCCCAAGAATGCTTAAGTGGTATATCCTTTACTGTAACACCTACCACCTTACATTCACATGTTCTCTCCTTGTGGGTCATAAGCTCCTGGAAGACAGGGACCATATAATGCCACCTTCCTACATGCCAGCCTTTACACCATTTACTTTACAAAACTGAAATGTTCCTCTAAGAGTGGACTTGTAGTATTTTCCTCCTCTACCCAAGCTCAACAGTTGAAATATATACTAGAGTAAGGGTTACCATTTAATTTATCATCCCATTGGGCCACTTTTGAGATTCTCTTAATAGTACTAGAATATAGACCAGCACTGTGTCCAGGCAAACCCTAATTTTTATGGATTTTAAAATGACAAAGTTAACCTTAACTATATACCATGCCTGGTCATTAAATAATTCTTTATCATAAAATAGACATAAAAATAATTTTGATGATGGCATCTAAATGACCAAAAACAAATTTTTTTTTTCATTAAGAGAATTTTAGTTATCTGGAACTTAGTCTCTTGAGCCTGATGTAAGTAACACTACAGCCAGACTCCTTGTTTTGTCCTCCTACTTCCACTATACCTTCTTTCCACCATCAAGGAAAGCAAGTGGCTGTCACTATAGACGATTGCCAATAAAAGAAGAAAAAAAGAGCAAAAAGAGGACTGATCTAGAAGTGTATCAGGATTAGGAAGCAAGATCTTGCACAAATCATCTGATTTTATTTTTCTGCCTTTTTAATCACTGTTTTAAAAAAAAAAGAGCAAAATCAGGTACACATCGATCTCACAATAACTTATACTTACAGAGTATATCTTGGGCACATTTTAAATTATGCAGTTCACTATGTTAAGCTAGGACTTTCCAGTCTACCCAAAGTTTCCAGTAAAGTTTTGTTTGACCTTTGTGTAAAAGACCACCTTTACTAGGTGACTTATTTTTGCTGCCCTCTTGGGTGGTCGAATCAGGCAGATTTCCCCGTTGAACAGCATACAGCCCTCTTTTTTGCCAGCTGAACTTTACGCTGGGATGTGGCTTGGAGGAACCGTTTCTCAATACTATAAACAACTGCTTTCTTGGAACAGCTTGTCACTGAAGCATAAAGAGAGGTTACTCTTGGTTTCGCCTTGAGTAGCATATGAATTGGTTAAGGAAGTAAATGTGGCCTACCCACCAAATTACAGTGGCCATAATATAATCAAGTTCAGTATCCACCCTGGAGGCTCTAAAAAGTATTATCATGACACAAAGTTTAAAGGAGGGGATTTTTTAAGAGCCAGGGAATTAGAGAGAGGCAGTCTGGGGGGAAATGTTGCAAATAAAAAATTTTTAAAAAATCAGTACAAACAACTTAAAAGTTCTTTAAGGAGAAAAGCTGGTTACAATACAATGTTTTGTTATCTGTGATCCTGAGTGCATTAAATCAGAATGTCTCAAAAGAGTAGGGTATTTTGGGATGAAAGATGCTATGGCAGTTAGGATAGGAAAGAATTGGGGCATTAAACGTGTTAGAAATATTGAAAACAAAGGAAAAATAGAAAACCTTCATAAAATAAATTATTGGGAGATATTTGCTCTCTGCTTATCCAAATTAAATTATACTTTAAAAATATAATTTCTAATGACAACTTAGACTATGGAAAGGTTATAAAATGCATAAATTACTCTAGGAAAGAAGGGAACAAAAAAATGAGAATGTGGAGCCATTGCCTAGCTCACCATAAACCCAGAACCTTCTGGGCAGGGCCACGTGTGCAGTTGATGAGAGCTTCCTGGTAAGACCCTAGTCTGAACTCTTCCAAAGTCACAGGAACAGAAAGATTCTGAGAACACGCATATATATAAACATAACACTTCCTTAGCCAAGACAGTATTTCTTTCCAAATTGTTGCTATTCAAGGCATTGTTGTATCTTTTGGGCTCTGTGGCAAATTGGCTTAAAATAAATGATCACGTCTTCAGGGCAAGGGTGATCTGGTCTTTGGAAATATACCACAGCCATGCCATTTCACTGAGCGTTTATATTCAGCCAATCCTCTTCTCATTGGTTACAACTTCCTAATGTAGCAGGTATTCCTGCTTATGTTTATCTGACTATGCATCAGCCATCTGTACACAACTTTTTTTTAATACTTATTTTTATTTTATTTTTTAAATACTTTAGATTACATAAATGTTACATAAAAACTATAGGGGATTCCCACATATCCCACTCACTACTCTTCCTAGACTTTCCCACATTAACAACACCCTTCATTAGTGGAGTACATTTGTTACAATTGGTTAACACATATTAAGCATTGCCACTAAGTGTGGATTATAGTTTACATTATGGTTTACACTCTTTCTTGTGCAATTTTATAAGTTATGACAAAATATATAATGGCCTGTACCCATCGCTGCAATGCCATTCAGGACAATTCCAATGTCCCAAAAATGTCCCCGTATTACACGTGTTTCCCTCCCCTCAGAACCTCTGGTGGCCACTGCCTCCACATCAATGATAAAAGTTCTTCCATAGGCAATAACTTCGATGGTATCCTAATAATGTTCTCTTCATGTGTCTTACCCAGGAAAACTCTGTTCCAATAAACATCGCTTTCATAAAAGTTGAGCGCTTTGGGTTAAAGGAAAAGGATTGCCACTCAATGTAAAGTATGACTCCACAAATGATGGCAATTAAGCACATCAAGGGACTGAATGTACTGTTTGGCAAACTCACCCTTCTACAGCCAATCCTCGAAATACCTTTGGTTTTAAACTAGACAGTATTATCTGTAGTTGCTATGAGGCTTAATGTTTTGTTCCTGCTTAAAATCTGCCAACACCAAGGAGAATATTCCATTCTCCTGCAAGAAGTAGGAAACAATAAAGTTTGTTAGATATGCTCATGGCTCCTTGATCCATTCCATGGGAAAGGGGAAGCCAGCAACTTTCAGTCCTTTGGTTGTATGTGGAGTTGCCTTAGAGTGAGCTGATGCTTCAGTGTCTTCATTCCTTACACAATTATTTACATCACTCCCCACCACAAAGCCATAAAAGTCATTTGGTCTAGTATGTGCTTTGGATCTTTCAGGGGCCTAATAACTTTTTTGGCATCTTTTTGCTATTGGGCGATAGGGTATCTCAGCATTAGCAGACCTAAATTTGATATCTTAGACTCTATTTGCACACATCGTTTTTTAACTTAATAGGGAAGGGGATTCACCTTTTTGAGGTTCTTCTACATTTCAGAGACTTTACAAGATACACCCCATTTAATCCTTGCAACCACCCTATAATCCCTGTATGATTATCCCCATTTATAGATGAAGAAACTTATGCTTGAAAAAGTTAAGTACAGTCGGTCCTCAGTTTATATAAACTCAACACATTAATTCAGGTATACATGATTGGCAATCAAAAAAAGGCACAGAGTGAGAGAAGTAATATTTTAAAAAATTATTTCTGTGATTAATTTTGTTTCCTTATTGTTACTCGAGTGTCTATTTGCGTTATTTATAAAAAATGTGTGACAGGTATGTTTGTATAAGAAATACTTATTCAATAACGGAGTTTGCTAGTTGCAATTTGCAATTTACACAGATATGTAAAACAAGGTCCTACTGCAATCTGCCCAATGATACACGTCTAGTAACTGGCAGAACCAGGATTCAAATCCATGGCCATTTGACTCCAGTAGTCATGCAAAATATATCCATAACCATTCAAAATTCAACCTGTGAACAAATTTGAAGAAATTTTGCTCCAAAATCAGCATTGATTTCCAACTTTGCTATCTTCTATGAGCATTGCATAATAAACTACTACAAAATTAAACTCAGAGCATGTTCCTGCTCTTGTAAGCCTTTGTTCCCAAGCATACATCCAGCACTGGAACAACTTGCTGCAGCAGCAGAAAGAGAAGCTACTCTTGATTTGGCCTTGAATAGCAATATGAATTGGTGAAGGGAGTTAGCATAGCTTCCTAGAACAGTCCCAGCCCAGTGAAGATTGACAACAAATTCTGTGTATTTAATTGGGGTCTCTTTTTATGAAGCCCTTGGCAGCAAACAAGTGAAAGTGTATGATCCATAATCTAGGCATGTATTGGACACCCGTTCCCAGATATGCCTTTTCTTATTCTAATGAGTAGGCAGTTTGATTTTCAGCCATAATAAATTGAGAATATAAATAACAGAGGTCATAGAGAAATGTTGTGCTCTTCTAATGTATTTGAAGAAACCTGAGGCTCTTTTGTTTCATTGCCTTATCCAACTCACTCTCCAAAAGACACATTATGGGGGCATATTTTTTTTAAAAATCTATGTAAACTGGTATACATTAGTTAACTCTGCCAGATGACACAATTGCAGAATGGGATACATTCATTTAAGAAGTTACACAAGAATGGAAGGGTTGAGAATTCATTCTGATAACACAAAACTTCTCAGTTCTCCTATTTCTGCTTTTCTAAGTTGAATTTACTTGTGAATTGGATCTGGATAATGGCCATAGACTTTTTTTTTTTAAAGATTTATTTATTTATTTATCCCTCTCCCACCCCGGTTGTCTGTTCTTTGTCTGCTTCTGTTGTTGTCAGTGGCACTGGGAATCTGTGTTTCTTTTTGTTGCGTCATCTTGTGTCAGCTCTCCGTGTGGGTGGCACCATTCTTGGGCAGGCTGCACTTTCTTTCGCGCTAAGCGGCTCTCATTACGGCGCGCACTCCTTGCGCATGGGGCTCCCCTACTGTGTGGCATGGCACTCCTTGCGCACATCAGTACTGCGCATGGGCCAGCTCCACATGGGTCAAGGAGGCCCGGGGTTTAAACCGTGGACCTCCCATGTGGTAGACGGACGCCCTAACCATTGCGCCAAGTCCGCTTCCGGGCCATAGACTTTTGATGGGTTTATAATTGGAGCACCAAACACTGTAACTAAAAATGTCATTGGAGAGTTCATTTCATTTACAACTTTTATATGTTATAAATGTCACTTAGGGTCTATGCCACACCAGTACGCAATTATCATTTGGGAGCTTGGTATAGATACTGAAACTACATCAGTGATGAATAAACATCTTCCACAGAATTTTGCAAAAATCAAAAAGCTTTTCATAGGTTGCTGGATTAGACTGTAGAGTTGCCTCCGTCTGTAGTATTTAAACTACACCTGCACACATATGATTTACAAAGATAGTTTGACTTTGGGGAGCTTTTACTAATGTATTTTATTTCACCCAAAAGGTGTTCTTTATAACAAACAGGAAACCTCACTAAATATAACCCAAAGTTTAAGCAATGGAAAGCCACATAGATGATGTCGTGCATTATAAATATTTTTTGTACTTGCTAGTTTATTTCTAAGGAAATTATGAGAATGACATCATGATGACTGACTTTTATTAGTGTTTTTACTCTGAAGATCTAGACAAGTAGTTTTTTTTTTTTTTTTTTAAACAAGTAGTTACGAGGGAAAACAAATGGGTCTAGTGGTATGCCTGAACACTTTATCCGACATTTTCCAATGACTTTGATCCTGGGAAGTGCTTCCAGGACTATTGTGCTACTATCAGTCCTGTTTCACAAACTATCATAAAAAAGAACATGGTGGTAAAACATAAAATTACTTAAAATCATAAAATATTGGGAAGTGATTACCTTTTATTTTAGACTGCTTGGATTGTTCTAAAAATTTTATACTTTATTATCCATTACTTACTGCTATCAAAGAGAGGCTTTTCTTAAATGGCTATCATGTTTTTATCAGTATGCTTCTTTGTTCTACTAATAATGCCAAGTGGAAGTCACTAATATTTTATTTTTGCTGAAGCTTTAATCCAATACCTTTTCCAGATAAATTCTTTTAAATTATTCTTTTGATAAAATTAAGTTTTAAAAGAAAAGAGCATGGGATTCACACATACACATATATATATATAAAATACATAAGCTAGAGCTATGGGCTTAATAGCCTTTTGGTCATACATTCAACAAATATTTGATTCCCATTAGGTATCAGACTTTTGCTAAGTGCTGGGATACAGTCAAAGAATTAATAGAAAGGATTCTGTTCAAGATTTGTTCTCTATGGGAAGGGGAGCTTGGCAGGTACAACAGTCAACACAATCCATTAACTTTTTTAAAAAATAAAATAAAAATAAAAATTATTGGTATTTCAATGAGAGATTTTCTATCTCCAAAAATGAAATAAATCCTGATTATGTACACAGAAAACAAACAAACAAACAAAAAACAGTCAACACAAAATGGTATACAGGTGGTGTGGTGTCCTAAAAACATACGATTATTCCTAGAAAGAAGAGAGAAGAATTCTGAACTCAGAGTCAGGAGAGACTGCAGCAGAGAAGATGCAATAAATTTTTCCAGATAAACCAGATGGGGGTGTGTTCTTTCACAGAGGGAATAACCAAATGCAAAGGTGTCAGGATGTGAAAGCATACAGAGCACCGAAGTTGATGGTAGCTGGAACAAGCAGAGCATGAGGTAGAGGAGAACAGGGGAAGAAGAGGGTAGGGCCTCCTTGTGAAGGTCTCGTGTCCCCTGCTAAAATGTTTGCGCTTATTCCGTGTGTGATATGGGTCAAAGTTTTGTTATAGTTAGCGTGTTAAGAAAGCAGAGTAAAATGATCAGATTTGTTTTTGACACACCTGTGAAGGATGGACAGTGGGGGTAAGACATTCCTCTCAGTCAAGCCAACAGAAACAAAAAACTCTCATAGTTAAAGAAAAAAATGAGCTGTCCTTTACCCTTTCCGTGGTTTTTGTCTTTGCATTTGGATTTATATGAAGGAGTTGCTTGGTTCAAAGCAAACGTACCTTTATCTGTGTGTTAACCAACTCAACAGTGATGATGCCAAAGTTACTCTGGTATTAATAAGGGCAGTTCTATTTCAGGTTATGTCCCCACTACCTACCTGTTCTGGTACAATCTGTGGAATTATACAAAATGATATTTTATTATATATTTGAGGTTCCTCTGGACAGTCTTACATGTGTCTTTAATAGTTTATCATTTATCACATTCTTTGATGGAAAGATTGTCAATTTTCCAATAGAAAAAAGTAACTTCTTTTAAATTGTAGAGGATCTCCAGATACTCGGGTAAAGATTTCTAATAGTAACACTAATATAGCCTTCCATTTTGGTTATAAGTGAAAGAAAAAATTCTTTAAAAACTTTGAAATCATACATTCTAACTTTGAAAAATAATTTCACATATCCTGATTTCAACATAAGTTTTTCAGTTATCTAGGTTTATAGTTGTAACATAAAAGGCATTGTATCAATATATTTTTTAATCCAGAAATATTCAATAGAGAGATCAAGGTAGTTTGTTGATATTGCTGTTATTTGGGCAGTTAGGCTGATGAACTATTGCTTCTGGAGCTCTGCTTTTTAACCATTTTATGATTCTTGAAATACCTGTGGCATTTTTGCTAATGTGTTTGTGTTTAAAGTTTCTTTTTATATATATCCAGGTAACATAAGTACAAGCATATTTATTTATAAAATAAATAAGTCTATATACATTTTTATTTCATTTTCAATTAATTCCTTTATTTTAGTTTCAAAGAATTATAATCATACAATAAAACAAGCAGCCTTATGGCAAATGTACACCTGAGAAGACTGAGTGCCATCAGTAATGCCCCTTTCAAGGCCCTAAAGTCTCTTTGTCATCAAATGAAGGAGAAAAACACATCTTATCCAATTATAGTTCACCACTCGAAGTCATGAAGAGGGAAAAAACTTTTTCCCTATCAAAATGGAAAAAGTATAAATGTGTAGGAGAAATAATGGAATTCTAATTTCTGTTGGAGCTGATCTTATTCATTTCAAGAATGGAATCTTGTTGTGGGGATATAGCTCTGTTAGAGTAATTTTGATTAATGAATAAATGATTATTCATCCCTGGGTATAAACATAAGCTCTCAATTCTTACTTACATTTAACAATAACTCTCCTGTTGCCTAATATCACACACATGAACAAGCCCATATCAGGGGATGAAGAAGAGAAGAGCAAATTAGTGAGCAACTACTATGTGCCAGCAGAGTGCTATTAATAAAAATTTAATTTTATGTATTTTTCATTTTTAAAAAGTCAGTGAAGTAGAAGTTATTATACATTTACAATAAGAAAAAAACTGAAGTTCAAGAATGTTAAATTATTTTCCCAAAGTCAAATAGTCTGTAAGTCACAAAGCAAGGATTCATACCTAGCTCTCATATTACAGAACCCACGTTCTTTACACTATAGTAACATGTACCCTCAGATAGCTACAATTCTCCACAGTCGTATGTTTTTGTACTATTCCTTTATGTTTCTCTTTTCCCAAGGACTCACACTTGATATTTATAAAGTGTCTCTCACGGAGATGCTGTTCTTCCTTTCCCTGGAATTTTCTTCTCTCTTCGCTCCACTCGCTGGCCCCTTCTCATCTTTGAAGTCTCATCTTGAATATCACATCTTCACAAAGGCCTTTCCTGGCACTTTAGTCTAAATTAGATTCCCCAACTAGAATGCAATAACCCTGGCCATGGTATCCAGTAATAATAGCTAAATTTTCTTGAGCACCAAGAGTGTGTCAGGCCCCATTCTATACTCTTTCCATAAACTATCTCACTTATATTTCACAATACCTTATGAGAAAGGAAGTGCCCCTATTTTGCAGATGATGAAACTGAGGCACAGAAAGGCTAGATAACTTTCCCGAAGTCAAACAGCTGGCAGGTGGAGGAACGAAGTTTCAAACCCAGGCTGTCTAAACCCCTGAGCCCTTACTCTTAAATAGCATACTTTGAGTAAGTAAGAACTTGATGCATAACAACATGGAAGCAACTGGTTTGCCATTTTGCTCACTGATGACTGAGTGGAGAGCTAGAATCTGAGAGCTAGAGCTGTGCAGCAAGCCAGAATAAATATTAATGACATTATAGAGAGTGTGTGCTAGCAGTCAGGAAAGTGGAACCTTTAAAAACACTTCACTTGCCCTGTATTTAGAACCAGGAACTTGTCCCTGCATGGTAATTCTTTGAATTAGAATGGGAAGTATGTATTTGCCATCAGTTTTGTCCAAATTGCTACTTGCAGTGAACTGTGAACATATTTTTAAAAAAAAGAAAGAAAGAAAATACAACCCTCTGGTCTGTTTTTCACTGTTTGACTCCTTCCTGAATTAACTGAGAGCACAGTCTCATTCAATTCGAATATCAGAAGTTCCCCCCAATTCTGCCTTTTAGTTCAAAGTTATGTTATCCTTAGATATTTAAAGTAAATTTTTTCACTATCTTAGGAATTTAGGGGAAAAGCTTCCTTTCCATGGAAAACTGTCCTACTGATGAAACTTTCATGGAAAGGTGAACAGCCGGATACTGTCTTCCTTAAATAAATCCTCTTGTACTTAAAGAAGGTTATGTGTACTCCTTAAATTCTTTTTTTTTTTTTTGAACTTAAGAAATCCAAGCCCTTTAATCATTCTTCATAAATCCTGTTCTGTTTTTATAATTGCTTTCCTATCTTTTATCTGGACTTCATCCAGATTTTCCAGATCTCTTTAACATATAGTTCCCACATTTATCTCATTTTAGTGGAATAGCATCAGACTTTCCTGATAATAGAAAACATGAGACTACAAAATTTTAATTTGTTTCATAATTTAATATTAAAGATACATTTATTCAGAAATAGATATTGTTTTATTAGGAAATCATATAAATATGACTATTGTGTGTTTTTTAAGTTGCTTAATTTGGCTATGTGAGGCATAGCAGATCCATAAATGTTGATTTAAATCTAATAATATTTTGGCTAAGAATGATATTTAATGTGAAAATTAATGTTTAAATTGATCATTTTTTAGGCTTTTATTGTTGCTGTGTTACTAAAATTCTGTTTTTGATCATTTTGTAGAACACAGCTTAATGAAAATATCAAAGATTCAAAGAATTTGATTTTGCTGTTTTGATAAATTACAAGTTTAGTTGTCATAAATTATGTAAATACAAACTCAGAAAATAATTTTTTAAACTACCATAATTTTTACATGACCTTGAAGTTCCAGCAATCTATTGCATAACTTTTCAAGAGAAGTCACATGGAGGAAACCTCTTATTTCCTTAAATTTATTAGTGTTCCTTGGTGGTCTAAAGTGTTAGGGAACTTTCAAGGTTTCTTTTCAAAGCAATAATCTTACTTAATTGTTTAATGTTTGCTCTCATATAAGGCAATTTAAGTTCCTATTTAGAGTAACAATAGGAAATGTATAATGTCAAGGAATAATGAAACATGACTAGAAAATTCAAGTATACCAATATTTTATTTCTTTTTATTGATGCGAAGATAATGCGCTTCATTGCTGACCACCATATTAGCCACACATCACCAAAAAAACTAACTTTATAAAAGCAAGAGTTAAAGTTTATCAAAAACAAATTTGTACCTTTTGCTATAGTTAAACATTTACCTTTATATATTGTGATTTTTCTTTCACCAAAAGGACCCTAATTCTCCTATTTTCTCACAGGGTGAAAACAAAGTTTATTCAACTACAAATGTATAAATGAGATGAAATTATCACGGAAACATGGCTTTATAGCCTTGGGTTTAATGTTTAAAACAAAGAGGTCAGACTTTATGTCTCCGAGATTTTAGTCTTAGAGATATCAAAATAATCAAAGCCCATTTTATGTGATTAGTTTTTAGTATAACAAATCTACTGTTCATAATAGTTCTGTAAAAGTTTTACTTTTATTATAAAAGTTAATAGTCATACTGTAAGATCTTAATTAATAAAGTATTAAAATTATTTTTCTTTATTATAAACCAAGTCATTCGAAGAAACATATTTCCAAGTTGTAAGACAATAGAAGGATACTTCATTTTCCTTACCCATTAGGCAAAATAAATTTTGAGGAGTCTGAAGAAGTTAAGATATTTTCTAAATTGTCTTCCTTTTCCCAAAGGAATTATTTGCTTTTCAAACCAATATTTACCCATTTAATAATTTTTAAAATATTTATATTTTAAGAATTGTCCTAAGAAGGAAACCATTGAGAGAGTGAAAGAAGGAAGAATTGAAACTTTCCAAGCATGACAGAATAATTTCCTTGATTTTGTAGCATTATCTAATTTTGGGGAATATGCCACTGTTTGCCACTAACAAACGTTGCACTTCTTTTTTCATAAATATTGGAATCCCACCCAAAGTGCATTTTTACATAGGGTTTGTTTTTGGTGGAAGAAATATCGTGATTTGCCATCAGTATCATGAGGGAACACACAAATATTTGAGTGGATTTGTCTCTGCCACCCCTGTTCTTTGTATACTGAATAAATAGCTTTGCTTTTAACTATAGAGTATAGAAACACACTGCTGCTACTACTACTGTACACAAACACACATATATGCACAGTATTTATGTGTATATATATATATGTATAATATGTATGTGTTAATATGATTTAACTCTAAAATAAAAATTCTGGTTACCACAAGTCTTGACAGCTCATCATATATAAATCACTGCTAACACATAGGATATAAATGTCATGAAAAGATATAGACAGATCTTTATCAAAACTATGTGGTGAACCTGGTGCTAAATATAAGGAGAAATGCATCTTTTCATGCCTGCAATTTTCTGAAGTCCAGAAGTTCTTGGGATGATAGGCAGCATGACAGTACTTCCTCTACAGAATGTGAATGCATTCCTCGTCTGGTTAAAATGTAGGGCTTCACGTTTTCGACTTCAATATCACATTCCCTTCTTTGAAATCTCACTATTTAATAGGACTGTTGAATTTGAGGATAGCAGAAAGTAAGGATTTCCTGTCCATTGTAATATCCACGTCTTCAATTCTAATAGCCCTATGTAGTTTACAAAGTGATTTTTACATCCCTTGTCTTCTTTGATTATCTGAGCAACCTCAGGAGGTGGAACTAAGATATTTACCAAAGACGTTTACTATGTCCCACTCCCCTATCAAAAGATCAAGTAAACTCCATGAAAAGATCTTTGAGTGTCCTGCTCTACTGGGGGGGGGGGGGGGGGGGGGCTGTAATGCTAGTTTTAATGCATGTTATATCTAAAAATCCATGAGGAAATATCTCTCTTTCATGTTTAATTACTTTAAACTCCTGCTTAATTCATACACACACAAAAAATCTGGGCACCTCACATCGAGAGAAATAGGTATGTTAAAATTTTTAGGACTGGAAAATAAAAGAGCACAGTAATAATGGAGGGAGAGACTGAAAGCAATATGAAGAATAGAAACACCCTGAAATGAAGTTCATGGCTGATTATGCACCTGTCTTCACACCACTGCATTGAGTGATACCAAGTTGGTGGTTGCAGGCCCTGGTAAGAGTATTTCCACCATGAAAATTGGCAAACACTTTACCAATTCCCCTAACCCCCTATAGTTGGTTTACTGGCACTCAATTGTCTTAAAACCTAAATTAATCTTTGTGTTAAAATGACTGAGACCCAAGGTTCATTTTATTCCACTGTGGAACTCTAGAAACCTAAGTAAAACTGTTTTAAAACTACGACAGTCCATGAACAATGGATACTGATGGGAGAATACAGACTTTCTTCAACTGCTCATTTCTTCATTTAGGAAATATTTGTGAGGCAGTATAACAGAACAGATGGCATTATTTGCCTTCCAGTCACACACAATCCCTGCTTGCCACTTTCAGTTGTGCATTTTGGGCAGGCTATTCATACCCTTTGTGCCTCCATTTCCAAATTTAAAATGTAAGGATAATAATAAAGCATTAGTAGTCTCTAGAGTTGTTATATATTATAAGATAATCCTTGCAAATTACTTTGCACAGGCTCTGGCCCATAGTAAAGCTCAATACATGTTACCTTTTATGATGAGCTCTTCACTGTGAAATGAGGTACCAGGCAAGAAGCAGGGATACCAAGATGAGGTCCCAACCTTCAGAAGGCTACAGTCTAGTGGAGAATTTTTTCTAGTTCCTAATTTTCATATCTGACATTTGTTGTGATTAACAGTATAGCTGCCCAGTATTTTACCCTTTCACAGTTCAGTCCAGAAATGTGTATTTTTAAACCTAAGGTATAAATTTTATCTCATAAATAGGTGAAAAAGACAATACCCACAAGTAGTAAACCTTTAGCTTCTAATGAAAGAGGCTAGTGACGTTACAAAGCTTTTCTGTCATTTTTACTCATTTATAGTCCCCATGAATATTTTTGTAGTGTTTGATAAACCTTAATCACTTCATTTTCTTTTAGACTAAACACATAGAATAAGAAGTTTTGTTTTCTCTAAGTGTTGTCAACACTTCCATAGAATTTTCTTCTTCAAAAAACTGTTTAGTGCTGGGAAATTTTCTGAGGAGGATTTATACTTTTTGTGGTTTTATTATTTTATTAACTTATTATTTCAAATAGATGTTTCACTCAATTTAGTATTATTGAACTGTTTTGTCTTTTAGAGAAGATGTTTTGGAAAACTGAACTACAGTTCCAAAGGTATTATTAACATTTGACGTATACTGAGCCAGTTAGTGCCCTATGCTCAAGCCGTTTCCTTATATTGAAATGGATTCCTGGGGCAACATATATTAAACATTCTCTAAAAGCTAACTGCTGCCTGGACAAGATAAAAGGTACAAGTCAATCCACTATCTAATATGCCATAATGTATCAAATACCACAATTCAAATATGCTCAAAGCCTAGGGAGAAAATAGAAATATGGATATATGAAATATAATTACGCTTGACAAATATAAACTTTATATAAAACAAAGCACATACATATGTACAAAAGATATTGTGTTCATAATGGTTTTTAAATATATAACTAAATATGAATATACATTTTACCCATAGGCATGAGAACATTAGTAAATGAAATAAGTGTGAGCTGTGAAGCTGGAAATTTTAGAAAATAAACTTTTCTGATAATCTTCTTTCTAAGCAGGCCTTAAATTAAATGTGGTGTGACCATTTTATTTATGTTTAAAAGAGTGGAGGAGAGAATTATTGAGGAAAGCTAGTGTGACTTTCATGTAGCTGGCCTCTATCCAGAATACCATTTTTCCAGCATTTGTTCTTTTCTATTCTGTCTTTACCTTTGTTCTTTTGAGAAGATAAAATGTATGATCTAGACACAAATTTGATATGAACCAATTGCTGCATCTCAGAAATTATATACCCCAGGTGACACCTCCTAAAACCTCTGAATTCCTAGGTATTTCTAACAGTTCTTCAACTTCATTTGAAGCAGGACAGCTTTCTTTATCAGAGAAGCATGACAGGTGAGTTTGGGTCCTGCCAGCATTTTAGATTTGCATATAATTTCTTTAGGGCACAGTGGGTAACTGTTCTCTATTGAACAAAAGTGAATCCTTGAATGTATAAGCTGAATCTTAGCCTTCAGTTATGGGAAACCAAGAGTACAATTTGAATAAGTAAAAGATGTATCCAACAGAAAAGCCAAGTCTGGAGAAAGAGGAATATTTAAAGAAAAAGGAAGAATTCATACTAAATCTAACAGGTCCCCAGTATATTGTGGCAGTCTTCATCCGCAGAGAGTAGTGCAGGTTAGAAAAGCTATAAGAGCAAAAGCTATCACTCAAGATATTTTAAGTCTTTTCCAAACATAATCATAGAAAAAAAATCTTAAGGACTAAAAGATTTTATGAAAGGAAGGCTATCAAATGATTCCAAGTATCCTTTGAGTTTCACTTCTTCAGGAAAGTTCATCATGATCTATTTCTCTGTAGGAACCAAAACCTACTGCCCCTCATAAGCTAAGTCAGGATTCTCAGGGGACTGACTGCTCTTCTGAGACCAAATTAGGCTTTTGGAATTAATTAAAAGCAATCCTTCTCATCATTCCCAGGAGCTGAGAGGAAATAAGTAAAATATACTGTGTTTCAAAATTGATGAACAAATCAAAATCATAAAGGTTTAGTGGATTTAAAATGCAAAGATGCTGCTCCAGTTAGTAGAAACAGTTTGCCCAGATTTAATTTTACCTTTTCTGCATCTTGGATACTCATGTGACTAACATAGGAGCTCTGCTCTTTGCACAGTTTATAGTTGAAAACGTCAGGTGTTCCACATGTTATCAAATGATCTCCTCTTCCTCCTCAATTCTTAAAGGCACTTTTACTTCATTCCAAAAGGTGTCAATTGTTCTCATTCCGCCCTAGCAGCTGAGAGAGAATACTTGCTGTGACAAGCTTTCCTTAGGTGTCTCCTTGTGAACTTATTAGAAGTGCACTTCACAGGTCTCTCCCTTCAGAGCGTGACCAGGAAGTTTCAAGTCATAAATGCATAGGATCCTTTCCCAAAAGCAGGTGAAAATATCCGTGTGGTATGCAGGATAATGCCTTTTCCTCACCCAATTCCCCCAAGATGCCCTCATTCAAGTCCCTGGAACCTGTGAATTATTACTTTACATGGCATAGGGGAATTAAGGTCATAGATGGAATTACGACAGCTAAATAACACATATGGAGATTAACCTGGATCGTCTGGGTAAGCTCAATGTAATCACAAGAGGGAAGCAAGGGGCGCGTTTTCGGCGGGTTTGATTCATCCATTTTGAAGAGACGCGGGAGCGGGGGCTCGTCTGACCAAGGCGCCCTGAAGAGGGAGCGGCGGAGTCTGAGAGGCGGCAGCTCGGGGGTGGGCGGCTCGGGGGTGGGCGGCGGCGGCCCCATCGCCCGAAGTTGGGGGCAGGGCGGGGTCCTGGTCTTTGGCTTCTCTACTCGGTCCTGTTTCGACAGCGAACCTGTCCCGGCCTGTCAGAAATAGGAAGGTCGTTGATTATTCACCGTTTCAGGAATCATGATGATGCTGGTGAAGATTATGGAAGAGATTCGGGCCCTCCAGCTAAGAAAATTCCATCATCTCCCCGAGAAGCTACAAATAAGAGGCGATCTGGAAAGAATTCACAGGCAGATAGTGAAGACTCGGAAGAAAAAGAAGTAAAAACCAAGAAGGATGATTCTCACTCAGCAGAAGACAGCGACGGTGAAAAAGAAGATCATAAAAACGTGCGCCGGCCACGGCAGGCAGCGTCTGAAGCCGCTTCTCCACAGAGAGATGCTCAGGGAAGACGTGGCGAGTGAGGAAGAGCAAGGAGGGGAGGGTGAAGCACCATGCCAGGAGAAAGATTCGGGCAGTGACGAAGATTTCCTCATGGAAGATGATGACGATAGTGACTATGGCAGTTCAAAACAGAAAAACAAAGAGATAGTTAAGAAGGCCAAACCTGAGAGAAAAGAAAATGCCCAAACCCAGGCTAAAGGCCGCAGTGACACCAAGTCCAGTGAAAGGCAAAGGGAAAGTGGGTCCGTCCCACAGCTTCAAAGGCATCAAAGGAAAAGACTCCTTCCCCCAAAGAAGAAGATGACGAACCAGAAAGCCCTCCAGAAAAGAAAACATCTGCAAGCCCTCCACCCGGAAAAGCTGGGCATGAAGGATCTGAAGATGAAGCTCAGTCTGGGGAAGATTAAAAGTGATGATGGTTTGGGGAGAGATTTTATTTAAAAAAAAAAAAAGGAAAGAAAAAAGAAGGGGAAAAAAAGAAAACGTACTTAAGATAGAACATGGTTTTGGCTATGGCTTGACTTTATGGGCTTTGAATGATTTTTACCATTTGTTGATGCATTTTCTCTTTTTCTTTTTTTAAGAAAACCATTGTATGTTTAAGTTACCTTTTGTCTATTGGTCTTCTCTTTGCCACCCTCCCTTCCAAACTCAATGAAAGCCATGTCAAATTAATCTCTGGATTGACTGCTTCATCTTTTTATTTCTGATGGAAGGTATACCACAGTTGTAAAGCAATAAGATTTGAGGTGAACACTATAAAATTTTGCCTTTTGCTAAATGATAGAGAGTTGAACATTAATAAAAAACTGTATAAGGGTTTTAGTTAGAGATGATTGCTTCTTCTACCTGGACTTTTTAGAAAATCTATTGTCATCTAATATAAATTTATATGTCTATATACATGAGTATAGCTGTCTAAAATATCATGACTTTAAACTTCCACTGATGAGGCAGGTAGGAGATAAAAACGAATTCTGAATTGTTACTAAAAGTATTCATATTTTTTACCTGGGGAATGGGGTGGGAAGTGGGGTTACCTGACCTTATTTGAGGGTATGGATTTTCTTTTTTTATTTCATCACTTGTTATCTCAAAGAGACTCGGAGCCAGTGATCCTTTCATCCTGCTACAGTCTTTAAGAAGCTTAAAAAAAAAAAGCAGAAGCACCAAAACTGAAATCAATATTTCAGATCTCATTCTCTAATAGTTCATGTTTTTCAAATATATATGTATCTTATTTTTTTTGTTTTTTTGTGGGTTTTTTTTGGGGGGGGGTAAATTTTATCAAGGTCAAAGAGGAAAAAGAAAAAAAAAACCCTAGAATATAAATGGCATGATCAAGCTATATATACATCACAGTGGATTTCTTCTCAAACTGACAATGTTTAGGTTTTAAGCAAATAAAATACCAGTCAATATAAAACTTAAAAAAAAAAAAAAAAAAAAAAAGGGAAGCAAGGGAAATCTAAGTTAATGTGATGTGAGAAAGACTCAACCCATGGTTATTGGCACTGACGACAGAGGAAGGAGGCTAGCAGCCAAGGACTGTCAGAGGCTTCTTGAAGCAGGAAAGGGCAAGGAAATGAGCCTCCAGACAGATACGCAGCCCTGTAGACACCTTAATTTCTAGCACAGTGAGACACATGTTGGATTTTTAAACTACAGACTGTATGATAATAAATTTGCTGTGTTTCAAGCCACTAAAATTGTAGTAATTTGTTACAGCAGCAATAGAAAACTAATATAACCTGGTGTTATTTGAATAATCTCTTAAATCTATTTCTCATTTCCAAACAATAAAAGATTCCAGTCTAAGAATAAGCAAAAGGTTTGCATAAGGAAGAATCCACTTTAGCCTCCATGTCCTCATATTTATCCTGATGGTGTATCCACAAGATGTAGATGTGTGGATGACTCTTTGAGAAGTGTGAAGACTTGTCTTATAATCAAAAAATGTATTTTATAGAGAATTAGATATACCACCACTCTGTTCTTATGTTAATTCTTAGAATCTCCTTCGATGTTTAAGACACCTACAGTTTTTCATACTAGAGCTCTTCTTTCATACTTGTGCACCTGTATCATGTACAGAAAATAAATTAGAAGATGATCTTAATGTTTGCAGAGGCTCTGCCTAAGGCTTCATATAATTTAGTTTTCATATAACCAAGCTTTTTTCTTTTCCTTACCAAGTTGTAGAATGGAGAACCCTCATGTGATAATATTCTAATCAGCTTTTATATCAAAAGTTATCCAAAAGATGAATTTACTCTCTTTAATGTTTGTTCTTTGGACTATACACAATTCTGATTAGTATTTAAGCCCCAAGAAAATGAGTATCATGCAGAAGTATGAGACAATTGAAAATTGTACTTTGTTATCTGCTTACATACATAAGCTCCTTGATGGTAGGTATTGGTTATTATTATCTTACCCCTGGCCAAGCAAAATGCCTAGAACATAATAGGTATTCAATAAATTTTTTTGAATGAATATTAAATTCAGAAAGTTTTTGGAGACAAAGCAGTAACAAGTAATACCTTGACCATGGCATTGCACTGTTTAATTTACTTCTCTCAATACCATAGGGCCCTTTTATGGACTCCAGCACTGGTGACCAGTCCCTTGCCAGAAGGCTGCTAAGACGCACCTTACAAAAATGAGTAATGGTGCTTCCTGTTCAGTGCTGCTCAGTCCTGTCTCCTTAAATGTGCAAATTGGCATATCCTGAAACCAGAAACCAGAAATCAGGAGGAAAATAATTTTAACCACATAGAAAGTATGAAAGGAGTGTTTTCTTTAAAATCAGGTTACAATGAAAGACCATGCCCCACAATTTTTTTTAAAAAAAAGGAAAAACACTTTCTGTACTTATCATTTTATGTTTATCTTTCTATTTCAAATAGATACTATTTTTGAAAGAAGAGGAATATGCTTGGTCAACGGGTTAGAACTTTGATCTGCTCACCAGAGAAGAGTTTATGTCTAAATGTATAGGACTATCTAAGGTAGCTCCCACCCAGATCTAATTTTGTACTTATATAAAAGTCACCAATACTCTTGGTTTGGGAATTTTGCCTCTTTTCTACTGACCCTGTGAAATTGCTTCTAATAACTGAGTGATAACTAGGTTGGGCAGACAAATAATTACCAAAGTGCCTGAGCAGGATTTTATGATTTACTCTGAAACATGGGGTCAATCTCAAGGTTCTAAAGTGTATAGGGACATTCTTTCCAGTCATTATTCAACCAGCCCGTTTTGAGCATTTGTGTGTGCTTGGTGTTGGGCTGGCGTTAGGCTGTCCAGAGGTGATATAATATTGGAAGGGCTGAGCAAAGGGGAAGGAGGGCCTCAATGATAACCTACTAGCTTGGGTGAGGCTTCAGTCAGTGAGTTAAAAAAAAAAAGAAATCAAAACAGAGGAAACCCTAATGTGTTGTTCATAAGTTATTTGTTGCCCTTTGTCTTCCAATTTGGTTCTACCAGTGCTATACATTTCCAGAGCACATCATACCCACAAAGTGTTCGGTGCTATTAATGAAGTACAAAGTCCAATGTGAATCCTTGGACGAATCACTATTTTTCACATAGATAAGGATGAACATTTTGGGCATTAGTTAACAGTTTTCAAAAACATCATGGTAGAAGCCAGTGTCTGTTGGAAAGACACAACTCCCTGGACTGCGAGTCTTCCTTTGGCCATTCTATTAACGAGTTTTTCCTTTCTCCCAAGATACTCACAAGAAATAGCTCAATAATTTGACATTTCTGGAAGGAAGGCATGATTTTAGTTCCATATACTCTGAGCCAGAAAGCCACACATGGGGAGGAAAAAGCCTACAAAGGACTGAGAAAGAAAAGAATCAATGACATGGGAGCTGGGGCTTGCTGATTCTTTCTGCTGAGCCCCTCCGGCTGGGTTATTCAGGGTTTGAAACCTAGCAAAGGGAGCTCTTGGGTTGGAGTGAATAGAAAGGGAGGACAGGAGCCTGGGAGAACTGGTCTGGTGGCCAGTCCAGGTTCCTGACCCCAGGGGTCAGGCTCCCAGGCTGAGGTGATGTCCTGATAAAGCCTGGCTTTAAAGTTCCCTTTCGAGGGCCTGGGGGCCTTAAATGTTTGCTGGTGTTTCAGGGGGGTTGCCTCTAACTAACCCACCTCCAAATGCTTATTCAACATACTTCTCTATTATACTCCTTGAAATTGACCCAAACTTCAAAGGTAGGTTTGCATTTGAGAGTTAGACAATGATTTGTCAGTAGCATACTTTAAATAGACTATATCTCAGAAGGCGAATTCAAGCTAAATATGAGTCTATCAATACTTTGATGCAGCAGGAATATATCCCTCCTTTGTCCTCAATATGGTTATGCATATAAGTATTTCTCTGAAATGGATGAAGAGTAATTAATCATGTGTCTAAGCCAACTACACCACTACCTTGCACCTGGAAGATGACTAAAAAGAAAAAAGTTCATTAGGAGCTTAAAGATCTTCAAATATCATGCAGAAGAATGATTAGATTTGCTTTATATAACACAGAATGGTATGGCTGGAGTGAGGCACAATAGGCAGAAATTTGAAGGAAAAGAGAGTATATTAATAAAATTATACAGTGATGGCAAAAAAGATAATATAAGAGTATATGTAATGATTCATCAAATATAAATCCTATAACCTGAAAAATTCAGAAGTACTGATATTTTTAATTGCTTCTTGAACTTTATTTCCTTGTTATTCAAATGTCCTATTCTGTTTTCATATTTGGCACATTAGTAAATGTCAACAATGCCCCAAATTCATTCATGTGATTGGTGAATCTCTAAAGGGAACTATTGTCGTCTATCATTTATGCATTCATTTAAATCTTTTCCCAGTTGTCTTTCCACAATGCATTAACTCTACATTTATAATTCCTGAAAAGCCGCTTGCAGAGTTGCAAAACCATGTTGCTATCCAACTCAAATTGTATTTCAGATAATTTGATGAAAAACTACAAAAGGAGTACTTTCCACAAAAGCTT
This sequence comes from Dasypus novemcinctus, assembly GCF_030445035.2. Taxonomy (NCBI): domain Eukaryota; kingdom Metazoa; phylum Chordata; class Mammalia; order Cingulata; family Dasypodidae; genus Dasypus; species Dasypus novemcinctus. The sequence continues at coordinate 49,324,693 of NC_080673.1, read as the reverse complement.
CTTAATCATGGAGCACAAATATTTGTGAAGCGGGCATGCACTACTTAACCTGCACTCACAGTTTTAGAGGGAAACATACTTAGTAGAGGAATTAATCACAGACTAAATCCCAAGGTCTCCTTGTACAATTAATTAAGGAAGTTTAAATGTACAGTGGCTTCTCTACAATCAAATCTTAGTTATACATCCCAGCTTCTCACGTCCCATAGGAAGCCAAGAGATACTTATTTCATGGAGATTCAAGATGAAAAACAAAAACAAATCAATATTAAAATCATTATAACAAATTAATCCAAAGAGACTTGTTCCTAAACCATAGTCATTAGAGTCTTACCCTTCAATGAAATTGTTCTTTTGCTTAAAGTTAAAATTTAGCTTATTGTGATGTGCAAAAGAAGAGATTGACTTTTTTTTAACATTTGAATAATGACTGGGTAGTTTGGAGATATTTGCATAATCTACTGTATTATTTATACTTCCCTAAAGTTTGAAAAAGTCCTTTGGTGGTATATATCTGAAAGCAGTTTCCTCTAATCCAGGACACAAACCAAACAAAGCTCATTAAAAGTGAATTTTTATAACTATCTAAAACTTTAAATTCCCTAATCCATAGGATTTGTAGAAAGCAGTTGTATGCTTTCTAGTAACATGTTATTCTAGGGAACACAAGCATGAGAGTTCTTCCAATATTGATTTTGATCTTACAGAGAAGTTGTGCTATTAGAGATTTTTCTTCTTTTCGTCTCTCACTTCAGAAGGAATAACTTCTCTTCTTCTTTGCTTTTTCTATAGAGGATGCTGTGATGTTTAGTGAAATACTGTTTATAAGGTGATGTACTAGCAGCAGTTGCAATGTTCAATTTCTACATCATGCTTTTCCACCACTGTGGAAAAGTCATCAGCTATACAGAATGTGTTCACTGGTTTACTAGAACATGAACTTTAAGTCTCTGATTGAGATCATTTTAAATATTTTGATTTCATTATAGAAATTCCTAGACTACTTATGGAATAAAACAAATGCTAAGACCATATTGAATTTCTTGAAACTTGCAAGCTGAATTAGCAGAAAATAAAGATAAAATGCCTTTCTATTTAAGAACATGATGATGTTTTAATTGTTCCAGTATTTGGCATGCCTAATGTATACAGTCCTTGACATTCATATAATAACAAAGGCAAGTTGTTTGGGATTTCTCATTTATTTCCTAGTGTCCCCTTTCCTTTCTAGTATTTTCCAACCCCCTACCCAGCCCTGGCCTTTAACTCTCCTCCAACTTCTCCATCTCACTTAAAAAAAAAAAAAAAAAATCCTATGTGGAGAAGGGATACATGTTAAAAAAACAACAACAACACCTCATTGCTATGCAGATAGACCAAGGCTGCTTATTACCTCGCTATGATGAACAGACCACCATGGTTGTGACAACTGATGTAGATGCCTCCAGGGTAAAACAAAGGTTTACATATTACACAAGCAATTTAACTGTTTTCTAAACATATTGCCAAGACAGTGGGAGTTGGCAGCCCACACTGCGTTTTAGGTTTTGGATACTTGGATTAGAAGTGACTGCTGATTATGAACCTTTTTATTTGTCTTCTATGAACTACAAGGAACCTAGTAACCTAGGAAAGAATTCTTCACAGCACTTAAACTTGTCTTCCTAGCTTCCAAGATTACATACACAAATCACTTGACAAAAGTGGTGTAAGAGTCTTGTGCATAGATAACCACCCAAGACAATTGTCTTGTTCTAACCCTTAAAGAGTTCCACAAAGTAAAATATTTTATAATCCTTTTTTGTGCAGTAGGAGGCAAGGAAGAAAATAAATGAGTTTGGGCAAAGCTTATCCAGAAGAAAGAAATAGACTCTTTTGGGGTTCCAGTTGAAACACAATAAAGAACATAATTAACTTCACAATTCTTTGTGTTTTTCATTTGACTGCAGGGAGGAGATGAAAGAGGACTGCTAAGCCTTGCATTCCATCCCAATTACAAGAAAAATGGAAAGCTGTATGTGTCTTACACCACCAACCAAGAGCGGTGGGCTATCGGGCCTCATGACCACATTCTCAGGGTTGTGGAATACACAGTGTCCAGGTACATCACTCAAATGCATCAAGGCATGATTCTTTCATCTTATTTTCTCATCATCTTGGCAAAACTTTTTGTTTAGAAGCCACAAATAATTAACCATAAAGTGATAGTAATTAAATCATAATCTCCATCTTGCTTAAAACCCCAGATGTTCTCAAGGTAGAGTTGAGAAAAATGATGGCTTTCACAGTTTTCCTCACTTATCTTTCAACTTCAAAGCTATTTCCAAAACTTAGAAAGTGATGTCATGTTTCAGGAAGTTTTGTTAGCGCCATGTCAAGTATTTGTTTCCTTATTTATGTGTCAACTGGTCTCCTTTCCGATTTGTGGATTATTTACTTTCTGGTAGACTCACCTGGCATCTTTGACAATCCTGGTATTGTTTCCTTTCCCACAATGTAGGAAAAATCCACATCAAGTTGATTCAAGAACGGCCAGAGTATTTCTTGAAGTTGCAGAACTCCACAGAAAGCATCTGGGAGGACAGCTGCTGTTTGGTCCTGATGGTTTTTTGTACATCATTCTTGGTGATGGGATGATCACATTGGATGATATGGAAGAAATGGATGGCTTAAGGTAAAAGACTGACAGCAAACACTGAAAATGAAGATGGATTCCATTATATGCTGCTGTCTTATTTTTCCCAGGTCTCTGTACAGAGAAGTCAAAAAGCAAGTTACTGTTCTGGGGTCCTGTCATGCAGGGACCCCTGCTCTAACACTCAGCCCTGTGTATGGGCAGTGGCTGCTCATGCACACTGCCTCTCAACACTCCGCATAATGAACGAAAATAATCCAGTGAAGCTTCTTGGGGGAAGCGTTAATGATATAATATACATGGATTGGACCAAAATAAAGAGGACAGAGGCACAAAGCAGCACACTACTGATCCTGCAACCCACGGCCACTGTAGAGCTGTGTCGTGGTGCTGCCACTTCTCTGAAACTGAGCTGCCCTGGTTTCATTTCCCAGCATCTGGAATTGGGAACTTTAATAATTTTGTCTCAAGAGGATGATTCTTTTATCTGTCCATCACTCTCACCAGATGTAGTTTAGGTGAACTACAGGACCAAAATCAAAATGTACTTACGTTGTCCTCCAATTTCTCAGCGATTTCACAGGTTCGGTGCTACGGTTGGATGTGGACACAGACATGTGCCATGTGCCTTATTCCATCCCCAGGAGCAACCCACACTTCAACAGCACCAACCAGCCGCCCGAAGTGTTTGCCCATGGGCTCCACGATCCAGGCAGGTGAGAACTCAAACCTGGCCCCTCTCTTGTCTTAAAGTCAGGCTGGGCTTTGGGGCCTGGGAAAAGCAGCCAAGAGTGATATCCGAGGTCGTGCCCCTGAAATCACACCAGCTCATTATCCGAGTGAGTACTGAGCACTCTTCCTTTCATGTATGTGTGAAGCAGATGGAGAAGGCCAATTGGACAACCAAAAGGACAAATTCACAGTGAGAAATTCTCCTTAAAATTGTTTGGGTTATTAGATAAATACTGTAGGATGAGTATAATGATTAAGATTTATTCAGAACAATTTAGAGGGTTAATAAACCATTCAATTTGTTTCCTGAGTCCCCTCTGAATCTTAATTTCCTCATATAGTAAATGCGAGTGATTTATAAATACCCGACTATAGTAATTAAACAAAAAGTATATGTTGAGCATGAAATATTATGTCTGACACCTGGTGGGTGTTAAATAAATGACAGTGCTCATCATCATAGCTTCATTTAATGTACAGTGATGTAGAATCAATTTACCAAGGAGTTGGGCTAAACATTAAAAATGTTTTTCCTTGAAAAATATTACAAATACTAAAGGAATTTATGTTGTCTGTTTGTTATACCGTAATGGACCATAAATAAAGGAAAACTAAGAAATATATAGAGGGAAAAAACCTGGGCTACATTACAAAATGCTATGGGGCATAATATAGAAATTCTATGGTAAATTCTTCATCCTGCCTGCGGTCTGTAATTCAAACGAAGAAGTATCTGGCCATATTCATTCATTTACTAGCTAAGCTATTATTGCTATTTAATGTTTATTGAGTGTTCACTATGTGCAAGGTGAGTATTTCTCAAACTTTTTATTTTTATAATCCCTCCTGCCCTTCATCTCCCCTCCATCAAAGTCAAAGTCTACAGTTCATTTCCTTTTTGGCATCTGAGCAGATCTTAAAATCTGTGCGACAGGGAATACTTAAGGTGGGTTCAGGATGTGGAGGAAACTGTCACATTCCATTCATATAGCTCAGAACTCACAGATACCACCACAAAGCAGCACTTTGAAGTCGAGCAGCCTGAGTCACCACAATCCCACTGGAGCTTTCAGGCAACCCTCCCAGGGGTCCTGAACCCTGGGCGCAAAACGTGGGGTGAGGCGCTTTACAGACCAAGCGTGTGGCAAGATGCCTGGGCTGTGAAGTCTTACCTCCTCTGGCGGCAGAGGACTGTAGGGAAAGCTGTTGTTTATATTCCACCTCTTTCCAAAGGTATTTAAACAGAGGAAGATTTAATAAAGCAGAAAGGAAACGAAAATAATTAGTGGCTAAAAGTAAAGCTAACTTTTATGAAGCACCTCAGTGCCCAGTACTGAACTAAGTATCCTGCTTACATTATCTTATGCTTTTCAGCAGTGCTCTGAGGTAGCTGCTATTAGGCCCTTTTCTCCCCCATAAGAATCTAAAGGTCGGAGGGGTCAAGTAGTTCTCAGTGGACCTGGTATTCAGCCAGCGCTGGAGCTCCCAGCCCCCCAGCAACGCCACCACTGAGAGACCTGGCGTCTCCCAGATTGGCTGTTTCTTGTTAGAAACAAGTCAAACCTCTTTTTTGCCGTAATTTCTCCATCTTCAAAAGAAAGGTATACAGAAAAATTTCCTTAGCCTGTTGTGGCTTTGTTTCCTCTTTAAGTCACAGAAAGTCTATCTCATGATCTCTGCCAGGCATTGTATTCTGTGAATCATTGAATTAAAGAGGACAATAAAGCGACTGAGTTGCCGCCTTACCAACAACCCATCTTCGGTAGGGCAGGCTTAAGGTTTTGCTCTCATGGATGGGATAATTTGAAGTCAACCATTTTTGTTTCATCAGGGTTTTTTGTATGTCTGTTTTTAAATAATTGCTGCATATAACTCATATCTCTTGAGTCCCAGCACCTACTTTCAAGTTTTTTAAATTGTTTAATAACTTCAGTGGTTTAGCTTGGTTTTTAAGGAGGTAATGTATTTTGTTGTCCTAAAACAATGATTCTCAATGGGTGATTCCCCCCCACCCCCCTTCCAGGGGACTTCTGGCAATATCTGGAGATCTTTTTGGTTTTCAGAACTGGGAGGGGTAGTTGTACTGGCAGCTAGTGGGTAGAGGCCAAGGAAGCTGCTAAACATCCTACAATGCACAGGACAGTACCCCAAAACAAAGAATTTTCAGACCAATCTGTCAATTGTGCTGTGGTAAGAAACAAAAACAATGCAAGCCTGTTTTCTACATTTGCAAAAATTATCTTATCCAGACGTTGTATTATTCAAACTCAATCGTCTCCCAACCCGAACTCCCATGCCCAATTCAACAAATATTTTGAGCCCCTTTTATTTTTCCAACTTCGAACTAGGTGACAGGACTGTGGTGGTAAAGAAGTTGGATGTGGTGCTTGCCCCCATGGGTCTTACGGTCAGTGGCTGAAGCTATAGAGAGTCTGCACCCTAGATGGAGAGCGTAAAAATCATGGCGGTGATGGCAGTGAGGGTTCTGTTGTCCTTATTTGTTTTCAGTGTTAATTTAACTACACAGGGATGGAACAGCTGGTATGACATAAGTTGATACAGTGAAATATTTGAGGTTGGAATCTTCTTGCCTTGAGCAGAACTTTCATCTTACATTTCTCGCTCACATTTTTGTGGAGGTGGGGTTTGAGCAGGAACAGGATGACGCTCCCTGCTGAAATTCCAGAAAGCTTTTAAATTACAAGGAAATAGAGGACCCCAAAAGCTGTTTTCACCTCAGTGCCACCCAGTGCTGAGGAAGAAAATGTATTTGTTCAGTAGTGAGGAATCAAATTATTCAGTTAAACCCCTTTATAATTAATTAAATAAATAAAAACACTTCGTCATCCATGCAAATCATCGGGACCAAAAAGGGCCACAATGGTTATAGCAACAAGCTTTGGTTTATTCCCTGAATTGTATGCTTTCCTTTGTTAGAGCAGCCTGCAGCTTTAGAATGCAGTGACCATATAAGATACACAAAGCTAATATTATATTTTGTGTTCTTATGTGAGTTGATGAGTATTATGATTACTCATAATACTCTACCAATATATACAGGTGATGTTCCTTAACAACAGACTGACAAATATTCTAAGTCTGTGTGCACATTCACAGTGAAGGGAGATAGCAAGAGAAGTGAAGAAATATCCCCCAGAGACAAATTACAGTTCAGCAAATTTTAGAGGATCCAAGCTGAATAGCCCGCAGGTTCTTCATATGCCTGCAAAGGATTTCTGTGTTGGGAATCTTCAGTCTAAGTTTGGAAGATACCCTCAGTAGGAATTAATATCTGTCCCCCACTTTTGTTATGCAGATGTGCAGTGGATCGACATCCCACAGATATAAACATCAACTTAACCATACTTTGTTCAGACTCCAATGGAAAGAACAGGTCATCAGCTAGAATCCTACAGATAATGAAGGGGAAAGATTATGGTAAGCAGAGTATAATTTGATGAATTTTCTTTACTTTCGGTTTAAGGATCTTAACCGAAGAGAAAAGGATTTTTGCAAAATGAGCATTTGGGAAAGCATAGAAATATTAGTCTAACAACAATGGAAGAGAAAATTGCTCACATTTTAAAGGTCTGGTGACTCTTACAGACTTACCCATAGGTCCAAAAGAACAGAACCGTCCTTCAAAAGTGAGGCGGTTATACTTTGCTCATCTGAGAATCAAGATGAACTATTTCTATTTATTTAATATAATAAGGGAGAATTTGTCTGAAAATTTTATATACAGAGAAACTAAAGTGTTACAGGGAAGAAATTTCTCAATACTTAGCATGCAAGTCTCAGCAATTAGGAAAAATATTTTTCAAATAAGAATGTAACCTTTAAAAGGGGGTTATTTTACAGGTAACAAAGTAACACTTTTGTAAAATCTTATTTACCCATCATGAATATGGCATATTTAATCTTTATTTTAATAGCATGATTACTAGAGCATTAGAGGTACATATAAAAATATAAATTTGTATAATAATGAATGCCAGAAAACTTAGCATTTTTCAATGTTTTAGTGTATCTTTGAAGGAAACAATTTATCAAATATTATTATGATTCAGGGAGCATATTAGATTAAGATTATTAAATTGATGGCTCCTTCAGGTTTACTCATTCAATACAGATATTTATTTAGCACCAGGAATGAGGCAGCTGTGTTAGTTCATGTGGTATTCAGTTATTTTACTTTATTTTCTTCAGGTATTTGTGTGTGTGTGTGTGTGTGTGTGCATCTAATAAAAGCCCAACCAAAGAATAATGTGGTTTGGGGGAAAAAATCAAATGAGTCACTATTTCAATGGAATTTTGGCTACGTTTGTAGGTTAAACTAAATTCTACAATCAGATTAAAGATTCATCTGAAACTCATTACAGTCCTACATTTATGTCCTGACATTTGGTTAATATTGACAGCCCTACATTTATGTATTTAGCAAACACGTCCACTCCACAGTGCTTGCAACATGAGGGACCCTCTAGTAGAGTGTTATAAACCTTACTCGTTTCTGTCTCAAGACAACATTATGCAATAGGCACTCTTAAAGGGCTGCATCATACAGATGAGGAAACTGAGGCACAGAAAGGTTAACTATCACACACCATTAAGTGACACATCGAGATTCAAGCCAAAGTCTGTGGCCTTAATCATTCAATTACGTTACCTCACAGCATACTGGTTATTTAAATCTTCTCTTATTTTTCTCTGCATTTTATAATGTCACATTCACCATAATCACCTGTAAGGGAAGGACTTGAAAATTATTGTGTTTTCACAAAAGCTTTTGTCTAAAGTACTGCCTGTTGGTAGTGACTTATTTGACATTAAATACATAGGAAGCAATTTTCAGATTAATTTGTAATTGGCTTAGTTCTTTTCCATTAGGATTCATATATTCAAATATATGATGATATACATGAAAAGCCTGAGATCATGATTATATACATTTTGTTCAAAAGGAATTATTGGAAAGGACTGTTAACTGCACAATTCTAAAACAAAACTATTCAGATATTTTAAGTGACAATATTACTTGACTGAGTGACAATGTTTTTAAAGATACTCTAAATGTGCTCTAAAGAACTCTTATGTGTTACGCTTTCATTTTCATTAAGATGTGAACTTTTAAACATTTTATATAGCTTGACAGCTTGCTTTGCTAAATATACACAGAAGCATTTCTTACAAAAAAATTCAATACTAAAACTTGTGTTATTAAAAACTATTTTGATTCTAAAATAAATAACCATGATTTCTAAAATATTCAGATTCTAGTTTCATTGAAAATTCGATAGGTCTTAGCAATTACAATAAAAGCAAGCACTTGAAGAGATTTTCATTGCAATAAGCTATACATGGAGGCCCTTTAAATTTTGATACTATTTAGCAGAGTGCGTGTTTTCCAGGAATATCTGAGTCAAGGATCCATCTCATGCATGATGTGCTTTTTTTTTGAGATACTGGGGGGCCGAGGATTGAACATGGGACCTTGTTGTGGGAAGCCTGCACTCAACCACTGAGCCTCATTGGCTTCCCTAAGTTTTTTTTTTAATTTGTTTTGCATGTTGTTTGTTTTTGTTTTATATAGGAGGTATCGAGACTCGAACCCAGAACCTCCCATGTGGGAGGCAGGAGCTCAACTGCTTCAGCCACATCTACTCCCATGATGTGCATATTTTAACATTTCAGAGTTAAAATAAATTGCTTCATAAAGTGTTTTAAAGAGTAACTGTTTCATAAAGTAAAGCATTACTTTCACTTTATGAAAACATTTCATTTGCTCTAATGCTTTGTTTCTTTCTAGAAAGTGAGCCATCACTTTTAGAATTCAAGCCATTCAGTAATGGTCCTTTGGTTGGTGGGTTTGTCTACCGAGGCTGCCAGTCTGAAAGACTGCATGGAAGTTATGTGTTTGGAGACCGTAACGGGTAGGTCTTCTGATGTTGCAATTTGATATACCAGATGAAATATCTGTTGATTAGTGGCCAAATTGCCATAAAATATTCAAATAATTGTCTCCCTTTGGGGGTCAGGTCTGGGACATACATACAACATAAATATTGTTTATTTTTACTTCCACTGCGTATGATGGTTTAGCTGAAGAATTCCCAAAGAGATTCTTTTTTAGCAGATGTAAACAAGTTCAAAAATAATTTTCAAGGCCAGAGAAGTGTTCAGGTGAATTTTTCATATCATTTTAGGTTCTTCCTTTCATCCTTAACAAACTTAACCATGAACATGTTTAATTCAGTATAAATATCTTAAAAATTCCTGTTGGAAGGCTAAGAATTTGTATTTTTGCCAGATTTCTAGGACTTTGGGCAACCAAACTTAATTTGTCTCTATAGTAAGGAATAATAAAAATCTTAAATTTTTACCCTGAACTTTATAGGTCACGGTGTGGATAGTTATAGGAAACTGTGCTGAAGCCCAAATTAAGAATCTTGTTTCCCACGTCACTAGCATCCAAGCATATTGCAGAGCTGATATGGTTGGTTGCTAAAAAAAAACCAGAATGGCATACTGGCCCTATGCTATTCCCCCTGTCCCTCTCTCTGATTATTAGTCCAGCATGGAGTCTGTTCCTGGGAAGGAAGTATCATTTTCTGGAGGAAGGGGAGGGCTTTTCTCAGAATCAGGTACTCTTAGTGCCCCACTCCAAATAAATTATTACCTTAAAAGTATTTTCTTCTCATCTGGGAATTTCAGATTATTCACACACATTAGGGGATATGTTATTTTTCCCTTTAGAAGCCACCAGCTCTATGGCACAACAATTATTTATTGTGAATTGTATTTTTAAAAATTCATTGTGGTCTTTAAGCAATAGCTTGTTTTCACTGTGGGTTCATGGTATGTTTTCATTATAGGAATTTCTTAACTCTCCAGCAAAGTCCAGTGACCAAGCAATGGCAAGAAAAACCACTTTGTCTCGGCAACAGTGGTTCCTGTAGAGGCTACTTTTCGGGTCACATCTTGGGATTTGGAGAAGACGAATTAGGTACTCTAAAAACTATTTTATTAAACTCCATTCTTGCTCCTTTGCTTAAGAAACTTTTTTATCTAACCTGAAGATAAAAAGTATAACAATCTCATCCTCTACATTTGGGAAAATTAATCTTAGTAAAAATAACCTACTATAGACTTTAATGGTCCAGATAATTTTTTTCTTCCTGTATCTCTTTGCTGGGAGTAAATAAATCTTTATTTCTACTGCAGAACTATAAAAGTAACAAAGCAGAAAAATGAAAGTAATGGGAAGCAGGAGCAAGAGAGAATTTTTCAGTCCTAAAGAAAGAAAAAAATCTTTTAAATGCCTACTGAAATATTTTTTTAATACATCTGAGACATTTGTTTATATTCTCTACCTGAAAACCTTCCCACTCATCCATGTCTCTTGGAGTAAAGAAAATTTGTTGGAATCTGATCCTACCTTACCTTCAATTTCCTTTTTTTCTATCTTTTTTGACTATCAGGCCATAATATGATCATATGATCTTGTAGATCTCCTTTCCAAAAGAATAGAAATTACCTTCTCATTGATGATCTGCAGATAGCACACAATATAATTGTTGGCTTGTTATCAAAATGAATATGACTTAATAAGCAAGAAGTTGAAATTGGAATGTGATCAATCAGATACTGAAAATGCAACTTTAATTACAGAGATCAATGTAGCATTCGTAATGACTCCCTTTAAAGAACAGTTTCCAGAAAGAACCATGGCTATTATGCTTCTGTAGCCTCAGAGATGAATTTCTAAGCCATAAAAAAAGAGTGTTTCCTGTCTAAATCAGAATATTTTCTCTAAAAGTCTAGATGTGGTTTTCCTCCATCGAATGGAGAATTCATCAGAAAAGTTCCATGCCATTCACTTTGATTAGTAAGGGGCTCAAACAAGATTTCTGAAGTACATTGGACATATTTCAGAGCCACAGGAATGTAATGATTCAAAGAAGAGGAGTCCAGTCTGCTCCTTTCTTGTTCCAGCATTGAAATCATTTTACAATTAATTTCCCCTTTACGTTGTCCTACCCCACTCAAAGGAACCAATACATCATTTGCAAGTATTTTAAATTTCATTGGCAAATCCTGATTTCACATATATAAATTGGGATTAAATTGCTTGTGGTTGAGGTAGAGATGAATTTTTAGATGTTGTGAATGAATCATTTCAATTTTCTGAGACCTAGCAACAAGTGACTCCCCATCAATCATCCTATTAGCATCACCACCTTCAGTTAAAATATCCCAAATGTCTGTGCACACTTAATGCTATGTTAGGAGCAGGACCAACAAATAAAACAAACCCAGTCCTTACTCTACAAAAGCTATAGCTACACTGTCATGTATATGGCATAATTTAAAATAGATACACTTCTACTGAATTACATTTTAATGTGAAACTATTTGTCCATAACTCAAGAGCCATATAAGAAAATAAGGAAAGTTTTTGAACCTTTTGAAGCAAAAAGTGTTGCGTGTCTGTTTTTTTACTGTATTAATTTTTTTTAACTACAAAATTGAGATATTTTGTTGGGAGGATTAAATGAGATAAACTATATAAAATACTTGACAAAAATTCATTATTTTGCCTACATTCCTTTTCTTTTTAACTTCATTTTTAGTTTTTCTATTGTATGTGCACTTTTAGTATAAACCTCATAATATGCTTTTCAGAAGTAAGAAGTAGGGGGTGTACTTACTACTTAATAGAGCAGAATAGAGAAATGTAGTCTAAATTAAGGACTATGCTATGAAGAAGAACCAAATATGAACTTTAAAACTATAATTTTATAAACATAAGTTAAGTTTCTAATTCCTTATTCATGTGGTCCTATCTATATACATTGAATATATGGACATAGTGGTAATAAGCAAAGGTGACTCCTTCATAAAAGGATTCTCTACATGTTGTATTTCATCATCATAAAGTTTAGCACCAAGAATTAGAGTTGGGATTGAGCATCAGGGTCTTGCTCTCTTCTTTTTCCCCCAATATTTGTTTTAGTATTTTTGTTTTTAAAATGCTGAAGATTAAAAAAGAGTACCCTAATTCTGTCTGGCATCAAATTATCAACTAGCATATAAAATGTGCCCATTCATTAAATATTCATTCTATAAATATTTACTGAGCACCTACTCTGTGCAAAGGTCTGTTCTAGGTGCTAGAGATACAGCAACAGCTAAAGAGGCAAAAATCTAAACTTCCCTCATGTAGTTTATATTCTAATGGAGGAGAAAAATAAAAATAAGTTAAACAAAACCACAGTATGTCAATTGATAAATGTCTTTTGAAGGAAAATCTAATAGTACAAGGGGATAGAGATTTCTGGGTGGTTGGGGAAGGTGCAATTTTAATAGTGCATTGGGGGAAGGTGACACTTGAGCATAGAATTGAAGGAGGGGACCAGTTAACCTATGGAGATCTACGATCTGGAACAGGAGGCTGGAGTAGAAACTGGGACAAAGCATGGGACAGGAACCTGCTTTGTGTGTTCAAAGCTGAGAGCCAGTGAGGCTAAAGAGGAAAGGACGGGAAAAAGTCACAGATGAGGTTAGATGGGAAGAGCAAACCTCGCTGACCACTATCAAAACTAGCTTTTGCTCTAAGAGAGATGAGAAGCCATTTTGAAGCAAAGGAGTGTGACCCAACTTATGTGATCAACTCCCTTTAGAAGAATCGTTGTGCCTGGTCTGTTGAAAATAAACACAGAAAAACAGGGCTAGAAGCAGGGAGACCAGTTAGGAGGCATATGTCATCATTCAGGTGAGAGATTCTCTGCTTGCCCTGCAGCAGTAGTGGGACTGGAAGAAGTGGTGGGAATCACATGCATTCTGCACGCATTGTGAAAGGATATTTGTGAAAGCCTACGTCTTAGGCAAGTGACTTTCCTGAGGAAAGATATCTGCTAGGGAATAGGAAGTAAGGCCTTGTAACATGGAAAATTAACTTCTTATATTTCTCTTTGACAGGTGAAGTTTACATTTTATCCAGTAGTAAAAGCATGACCCAGACTCACAACGGAAAACTCTACAGAATTGTAGATCCCAAAAGGTGAGATTTCTTTATATTTCCTTTAAGTCAAGTGAGTATTCTTAGAAAAGTTCTTTTGGTGCATTCAAAAGTGATAGAAGACATGCAATTAGCAATCAAAGACAAACATTTCTGTCTGTTCCTTGCACTAAGCACTGTACTGGAAGGGACCTTCAGCTCCAGTCTGCAAGGATGAGACTTGATCATGCTGAGCTTTAAAAGTTTTATCACAAACAAACAAAAGGACACGTCCTCCTTGTTGTCATCAGCTGTCTTAGTAGATGTGGAGTCCTCCGTTAAAAGCCAGAGGAGGACCCGACTTGCTCATGCTCTCTTCTTGGAAGCAGTAAACCTTCCCTTTTATTTTTTTTTTCCAAGAAAACTAAAAAAGTACCGGCAGGCATTACATCTGCTTAGTATGATTTTTGTTAGGTAATCAGGATAACTTATTTTGGCAGTTCAACATCTGAGCCTCATTTCAAATCTCTCTGAAAGCTCACAGCACTCATGTGGACTGCTGTGACTAAACCAGTGAAAACTGAAGAAGTGTTCTGTTATTTGCCTCAGCAAACAGAAGATTTGAATATTTTAATCCTTTAAAGAATATGTTTATCCTGCCCCTTCCGCTCCCCACTTACCCACCACAACTTCAACATACACACACAACTTTCAAATCACCATGAATCACAATTAACCATTGTTAATTTTATGGATATAACCCAAACTATCAGAAGGGACTAAAATTTTAGGCTGCTAAATAGACATTAGTTATAAGTTTAAAATCCACTATAACGAAATCTAAGTTGCCTCACATATAAGACTATTGTTGAACACAATGCTGCAAATCTCAAATTCTTGCTATGTTAACTTACCTTTATAAGCCCTTTTGCAAATTTAAATTCCTAGATTTTAAGTATCTTTTAAAAGAAATATTCTATTAATCTGAAAATTTTACTACAGGCATTAATTTCATTCCATTTAAAAAATATCATTCCTGAGTTATAAATTTTGTCTGTTTTTCTGAAGAAGCCATTGACTAACAAAATGAAAGATTCTGATCCTTTTTCCCTACCACAAAATACCATCTTTCCTGAGAAAACTGTAGAGTGACAATGACTACTGCAGAACAAAAAGAGGAATAATCAATCCTAAACAGTCTCTGCTTTATCACATATTCTCATCTATCGCCCATTGATAGCAGTCCTTTTCTATTTAATGGTACACCTTTCCTTTGACGATGAGAAATGTACGTAGCCATACACTGTAGGGTTTTTTCCCTTTTTGAATTTGAAAACAATGTTCTCTTTGGAATGAGTGAAAAAAAATTATATCAGACATTTAGGTGATTGTTTGAAATTAGCACAAATAAAAATAAAAGCAAAGTAATCTAATCCATAAAATACCAGCCTTCTATGATGCATAATGAGGTCTAGGGATTTCATTCAGCTCTAAAACAATTCGTTTCAACCCGTCATTGTTATTTCATGATGTTCATCGAAGTTGTGATATGCTTTTGTAAGCTTCCTGGTAGTACTATAATTAATTTTCCCACCCCCTCACAGCAATCCTTGTCTCTGCCTTTAGATTGTTTAGTCTGTTGGTGGTGCATTGAGGTGAATTTTGCACGTTCATTCCGTTATTAGTCTCTAATTACCAGGGTTGCCATGAGGGACGCTGGCTTTGTGGTTTTAGGGCCTCCTCAAGTAGGGTGGTCTCAGAGTGACATACCTGAAAGGCCTGGCCTCCCCTTGTGGTGCCTGTTTCGGGTGAGTCGTGTCATGTGTGAGGCCAGGGTTAAGATGTGTGTTTGGTTTTGGGGAGGGCAGGGCGTGTACGGGAGTCCCAAAGATACCATCCATGTACATGGGCAGAGGTATACATTTCAAAATTAAACTGACTATAAGGAAATAAATGTTTTGGAAGCCTTGTGCTGTTTCAAATTTGGTTGCCAATGTTTATTTATTATAGTATTTCTCTCTAGATGAGGTGAAGTTCTATATAAGCGGACACTTTAGCATGTGAACGGGATTATTTTGGAAACATTAGCTAATTACTAGCATAGTAGTGTTTTGGATGTCTGTTTTAGAGCAAAACAGTTTTTATAAAACTTTCAAAGGAGTATTTGAGGAAAGAGCCTCATCAACCAAAAAAAAAAAAAAACCAGTATATAAACTTGCGAGCATCAGATGAAAATGAATTATGGCTCTGGAAGAGAATATCAATAAATTATAAAGCTTTTAGATTCCACATACCATATCAGGGAAATGATATTCTTTATCACCGTGAGGTTTCTTTTGGCTGTCTATCTTTCCCTGCACACATACAAGAAAGATGAGGAAGTTTAGAAACCATACACAATATCTCAAGTCATCTCAGCAAAAGTAGATGAGGTTCCAGCATTACCATCTCAGTGTGCAAGGACAGTGTGGTCTAAGGCGCTAAGGAACTATTTTCAAATCATTTGCAGTGGCCACCCTTCTCATAAAAGGATGGCAAAATAGTCAGTTAAGAAAACCAAATGCCATACTTTATAATGAAAAAAATTTGAAAATTCAAAAAGAAAATGGAAATACAACCATGTTTCCCTAAGACTTTCCTGGAACTCAGGAATATTTACGGGGGAAAAAATCCCTCGGGAAGTAGAAAAGGGATGAATTTTGCCTCCACGTTAGAACACTAAACATGCAGTTGCATCTCATGGCAGAGTGGAGCTGAGATCAGGTCAATTTATCCCCAATTCACAGGATTGCAAAAGGCATCTAGTCATGGTCTGGGGAGTTCCTTTAGTCAGAAATTCCAGAAAGTAAAATAGATTTAGATATATGGAGCACAAACGCTGGGTAGTAAATTTTTTGTTTGTTTAGGAGGTACCGGGAATTGAACATGGGACCTCATACATGCCAAGCATGAACTCAACCACTGAGCTCCACCCGCTCCACTGGGCAGTAATTTTAAGTTCACTTAGTAGCGTCATCTGAGATTAGTCAAGATTTAGGAGTGAGTCTGTCCTAGTAGGTCAGGGAGTCAATTGCTCTGGTCTTTTCTGACCCTGTATATGTCGTTTCACCACACTGTACCTCCTTGGCCCATTACTCAGTTGCAGGTGATCATTCTGCCCCAGTCTCATTTTTATGGAGGGCTGTGAAGATAAATGCAATAACAGATTTAAAATGTATTAAATTCTTTAGCACTGTTGGTGTTCTTTCCATATGTTTAAGAATTATTTTCAGGTGATCTCTCAACTTCTAAGGGTCTCTTAGTTCAAAAACTGTAATAAAGGCATCCATGGAACTTTAAAGAGCTAATGCCTAATTTTCAAATGTCCATGTCATCCCTCAGTTGCTTGCTTTTTATTAAATCTTTTCAGAATTAAACAGTGCTCCTGGGGAATGGAAATTAAAGTATTCTGACAGAATTATGTAACTTCCAAGTTGTATTTTTATAGAACACACATTTTTTTCACACTATTGACAAAGCTTCTTTAATTTTTGTTTCTGATGAACTTAAACCAAATGACCTTATTTTTTTTTAAGATTTTGTATTTTTACAGGATTATTTCTCTAAGAAGTTGGAAAACAAAATTATTCATCGGCTTGATTTAATTACAGTGAGCACACTCTTACTATATTTTAACATATTGCTTGTCTGTTACCTAACCAAGTCACCCAAGTCACAAATCACCCTTAAGAGGTCTATAAATTAACACTGAAAATTCCAGGCTTGTGAGTTTCGTTTTACAGAAATGTTGTATCCCCAAATTGCTCTGTGACCTGTATCAAAAACTGCCCCTCATTTCTCCTTCCCCTCCACAGACCTACTTCCTACTGTTGGTTTGTTTTTCCTCTTAATATCTTCATCCTACTCCTTATGACACTGGCTGCTAAAGAGAGCTTTCCTTTAAAAAAAAGAAAAGAAAAAAGAAAACAACACACTTCATAAGGGGAAATCAGTTCTGTTTATCCTTTGCATATGCCTCAGGGAGCTGGCAGGCAGCTCTGCCATCCTAAAGAAAGTCATACATAATAGAGCAGCTTTAGCCCAATAAGCCAGTCTAGTCCCAATTCATCAGTCAAAGTTTTATGCAAGTGGCCCCCCTGAGTTGATAAATTCCCACAGTGCCTGTTGACCCAGCTGCCAAGCCCTCTTGCAGCAGGTGGTGTTTTCATGGCCACCCTGACAGTAATACAAACTGTTTAGCAGCTCCATTGACCTTTCAGCTATTAACAGGGATACAGGCTCCACTAGGGACTAGTTTTCAAACATGACAGAATTTCTTAACACTAGAGGTCATGAACAAGTATATGCCCTATAAAAATCCATGCAGTGTGGTAGATTTTAAATCTAAAGACAGTGAGCATTTTCTATATTTTCTGTTGCTAATTTTCTACATACTCAATAGCTACAAGTATATGTATGCTTATCTGCCAGCTTATAATAGATTTTATCCTTAATATACTATGTTTAATGTTGTGGTGATTGCTTCTCAGCCTTTTGGCTAAGATCCAGTGTGATGTTGTGGGGAACAATATTTTCTTGACTAATGAATCATAAGATGCCACATAACACCTGAAATTTTAATCGTATATTACAGAAGAATGAGACAACAACCAAGTCAGAACTTCTAACCATCACACATAATAAATGTTAGTGGCCTAAGTACAACTGGAATTTTATTCATACCTTAGCCAGATTTCAATGTCTGTATATATGTAGATACACATTTAACACAATCTGGCAATCCATGCGACTTTACATAGAGCCTTCACCTCTTCCAAAATAAAAAAAAATTTTTACAGATTAATTTATGGAAAAATATCAATGGGATCATATTTTTAAATGTTTCCATAAGGCTTTTAATATGTGATGTATGATGACAGCATTCAAAGGAATTATCTGCTTTATGCTAATTGAACTTTCTCTTAAACTATCAATTTAGAATATTGGAATATTATCTATAGTAATTGCATAAATTGCTATAAAAACTTGATTGATTTTCACTTAGAAACATTATTTGTTAATATATAAAATAGAGAATATGAATTTAGTGAAGAATATGTTCTTCAAAATGAGACTAATTTGTTAGGAGCTTAAAAGGTTTTTCTTTATTTTCTTTTTTTTTAATTCCCAGGGACTTTCTCCCTGGGACAGTGATGAACGTCTGGTATTAGGCCTTCTGAATATCTTATATTTTTTGAAAGCAGTGAATCATCAGATATTGGAATACCTGAGACAAAGGGAGATTTAATTTTGCATTAGATACATCTAAAACAGTCATGCAAATTTTGTGAGAAGATATTTTATAAAACAAGGTGTAAGTTTATTTGAAAAACTGCATTTTAATATCATTTTTTTCTAATTCATTTTAGTTGAGTTTTTAAAAAAACTTGTCGCTTAAAAGATTTATGGTCAACATTGTCAAATGAGTCAGAGTATATCATCAAAATTTGGAAATTTGTCACCATAACAATAGTCTTCAAAGAATTTAAACTAACATTTTTGTGCCCTTTTAAACAACAGAAACTTGTTTCAAATTTTTACTTCCCCTTTAAACATTTAGTAATATTTAAAATGTGTGCAGATTCATATAATGTAAAACTAAAACACTGTAGATGTATGGCTTTATGGGTGGGAAAAAGGAATAAAGCTTTCTTTTAGATGATTTCTAGAAGAAAAATACTCTAGACTTTAAGTCTTTTGAATTATGTTATAATCAAGGTGTTATTTGTTTTATTTATAAATATTAGTTGTCACTAGCCTGAATCAATTTTGTCCTAATAAAAATGGATATATTCAGAAAAAAAAGTCACTGGTTCGCTTAGGTTATATTCTTATCTATTTTCCCAACTTACAGACATTTCTTATTAATGCCAAATTTTAATATTTTTATCAATCATGATTTATGAATTAAATTTTAAGTTAAAAAATAGATTTTGAACATAAAATTTTGAACAGAATTTATTCTCTTCTGTATATCAGGAAGTAATGGCATTGGCTTTTTGTTCATAAAATAATATTTCCATTTTAATTTTTTTTCCAAATCAGAATGAGTACAAATGCAATCCAAGATTTATGAATTAATGAGTCTACAAGTATTTTGTGCATGTCTCCTGTGTTCAGGATATTGTAATACATGATATAGAGGGAGAAGAGGAATGCAAACCTGGTCCTATCCTCTAAGGAGATTATTTTCATTTTAATTCAGGACATTACACACATTTTTGAAAAATTAAATAATCTTACCTGAGATAAATGACACTTTGAAACAAAAAAATTTATGCCCAAATATTGTATATTATAAATTGTCAGATTAATGGGTCAGAAAGCTATGGGTACTAAGGTGGGTAAAACTCACTTTGATTTGGCTTCCAAATCCAGTCAGTTCTGCTATGGCATGATTTCTTTAACACCAATTGGCCAAGGTATAAAAGAGAACATCTGCATAAAAGTAAGTTATGTTGCTTTTCTTAAGCAAGCATAGCCAGAATAGCAGAAAGAGAATATAAAGAAAGGAACAAGCCCTCAGTCTACCTCTCCAGCTGGCAAAAGAGCTTTCTCAGCTCAGTGTTAAGAAAATTAAAAATTAGTGTCTGAGGAGCAGATCTGACTCAAGCCATTAAGCGCCTGCTTAACGTGGGAGGTCCCGGGTTCAGTTCCCCATCTTTCCTAAAAAAACAAACAAGCAAATACACGAAAAAAAACAACTCAGGGGAGCCAACGTGACCCAGTGTTTGAGCGCTGGCTTTCCACATACAAGGTCCCTGGCTTCAATTCCTGCGCCCCTCCCCACCACCTCAAAAAAAAAAAAAAAAAAAAAAAAAGGAATGTCTGCCCTGGGTTCCCCTCCCTGCAAGAGGTACCCTTCTAGCCTTGCATGCTGTCTACAGGTTGCACTTCCTTATGAATTCAGCACTCCACCTCCATCTCCACAATTGTTTTTGTGTTTCTAATCTCCCCTGAGGTAGCCACCAGCTGCATTGCCTTGAGCTGTATACTAGGTTGCCCAAACTAGCTCCCCAGGCACTGAGTTTTATTTTTGTTAGTACAAAGTTGCATAGATCTTGAGGAGTCTGTCCCAACCTTATTTTTCCCATTAGCCCTGTTATTTTAAGTATGTGATTTTGTGGAATGCAAGCAAGATTTTTCAGGGACATACAATGAATTAAAGTGGAAATCCTATTTTTCTGTATTCACCATTGTTAATTACCTTCAGTTGCCCAATTTCTGAATTTAGGAAATTGCAAACACAGTACAACAAATACCTGAGGCAATTTAGTAAAACTGGGCTTTGTCTTTTCACCTAAATGCTGAGGAATTATCTAGTTTCATTAGTCATTTCTCCTAGTTTTCCCTTTAGAGAATCCATAACTTTTAAGTTCCCTGAGTCAACATTCAGTAACTGATGAAAGTAACTTTGAATGAAGGAGATAAGCACCTTTAAATGTGTGCATGTGTAGTGATGACGGTGGTGCTTGGAGAGTAGATTAACAGTACCTGAAATATCCGTGCCTGGCTTACTTATAGGATAAGAGAACCACTCAAGAGCAGAAAACACTGGGCTAGGAAAGAGTCCCAGAACTCTATGTAACTAACTATCTGTGTGAGAGCCATTTCAACTCTCCATACATATTCTGATCTTTTAAATTATTTATTTTCTTTAATTTCTAAAATTGTTTATTATTTATTTATTATTTTCTATAGTTGCCTCTTTTAACCACAGAACAAAATCATGTGGGTATTTGAGAAATTTCTGATAAGCTCATTAGCACTGGGCTTATTAATACTGTACAGCCAAACCCATGACTCTTTTTACCAAATTGCCCCTTAATTGCTGCTTCCTTTCACTTTAGTGCCAACTCAATTCCAAGCTTCCTAGATTCTGAAGTCAATCAAGTCAATCAACTCTGTTTCTCAGCAAGCGGGTGATGAAGCCTTTTAAATCCCCAGAAGACTTCAGAGTGGTCACAGAAAAACAGCCAAGGCCTATTTTTTCAGCATGTTTCAGAACAGAGAAATAGATAGTTCAAGGCACTGTCAAGGAATAAGATAGAACATAATCTTTACCCCCATCATAATTAGAACTTCAGAAATATACAGAACAACTAAAAAAAATTAATATGGTATATAATATACTAAGTTCAGAGTTATTCTTGAATTTAAGCTTTCTCTTTACTCCAACATCAGGGTTACTCAGGACATATATAAAAATATTTCTGCAGCCTACATATAATATATAAAGTAAGTAATTTCTTAAGAGTGAAGTGAAAATAGTGGTACTTAAAACTAAAAATTTCTTGATATTCTTTGGTATAGTATTTGAAAAATATTGTTTGGAAATCTATGCTGCCATCAAGTTTCAGTGAGAGCGGTGTTGCCTGCCTACACCAGAGTAGATTCCATTTGCCGGGTTCTTCTACCTGGAATTTGACTGGATGATGAACACATAAGATCCCTTACCACCAAACTGAATTTGTGAAATGTAGTTTCATTTTACTAGCTGCTACAAACGGCCGTGTGTAGTCACAAAATATGCTGTAAATTCATTGGAATGCAGAACTCTACTTGTTCCTCATGAGTAAACTGACACTCAACAGAAATGTTGACAAGTTCAAGATAAACTCAGTGAATATCCAGACTAAGAAAATTAAGAGGGAAAAAAAAATCAATGTGTGTATTGACCTTGCAAAAGGGCACTAGTACAAATATTAAAATGATGGCATGGACTACACTAGGGTCCTGGCCTGAAACTATACACGTGGGAAAAAATAAAACCTAATATATATGAGAAACCCGCCTCCCCTCCTTTTCCTTCTTTAGGTGTAAGTACTGGTTTTAGAAATAATGAATGGGTAGGGATTGTCAGAGTCTATTAAACTGCTATAGAGTGAGGAAATTCATTAAACCACAGACTGTGCTTTGACTACAGAGACTGCCTCCCTATGCAGAGTGAGGCTTCACGCAGCCCTAAGACTTCATAGTCTGCTGCACTTGGGAACTCTTGAACAAACTAATTAATTGCTACTGGTTGAGAAATGGCCCTAATTTAGAATTGTGCTTCTTAAACTTGAGTGTGCTTGTGAATCACCTTCAGACTTGTTAAAGTGTAGATTCTGATTCCATGGGTATGGGCTGGGGTCTGAGATTCTGCATTTTAACCAGCTCCAAATGATGCCAAGTGCTGCTCGTCCACGTACCACGCTAGGAGTCATGAGGATTTAGACTCCTCTGTTTTTTCCTAACTCACAAGAATGGGAAGAAACATGGAGGAAAAACATTTTTTTAAAGATTCCAATTGGAAGGGAACACTTTTCCATGTGCCCCAGTTTGAATTTAGATAGAGGTTAAGACAATTCTTTTTTTTTTTATTTATTTTATTTCTCTCCCCTTACCCCCCCCCTCAGTTGTCTGTTCTGTATGTCTATTTGCTGCATGTTCTTCTTTGTCCGCCTCTGTTGTCAGCGGCACAGGAATCTGTGTTTCTTTTTGTTGTTTCATCTTGTTGTGTCAGCTCTCCATGTGTGCTGCACCATTCCTGGGCAGGCTGCACTTTCTTTCGCTCTGGGCAGCTCTCCTTGCAGGGTCCACTCCTTGCGTGCATCAGCACTGCTCATGGGCCAGCTCCACACGGGTTAAGGAGGCCCGGGGTTTGAACCGTGGACATCCCATGTGGTAGATGTATGCCCTAACCACTGGGCCAAGTCCGCTTCCCTAAGACAATTCTTATTATCACCTTACTTTCTCGGCAGATTGCCATTTAAGAGAGACTGTAGAATTATGACAGTTTCTAAAACCTCCAAAGAGTCAGGATTTTATAAATAAATATTACTTCCCACCTATTTATCCTGTTTTCTAGTAATATGAATTTGAAATCTGAATCCCTTAACACAGACTTCAAAATGGGTCCCTTTACTTTTTGGAAACGTCGAAGTAGATAGATTTCTGCAACTCTTCCTCTGTTTTGACAGAATTTATCTCTGTGTTTCCACACAATTATAGAGACGACTTCTCACTCATTGATGTTTTCATTCATTTATTAAATTAAATGTTATTAAATTGAAACCACGCAGAATGTCACTGCCCAGAGTTATCCATTAGCCCTAGCTATTCACAAAAAGTCATCACATGTGATGTATGTTATGAATTAATTACACTTCTCAACTTCTTCCATTATTTCAAGAAAGTATTTGAATCTTTATACCATTGCACAAAGCAGCCAAAGTAAGTTTCTAAGAAAATGTCTTAAATTTCTGAAAACAATGCTTGGTGCATTGAAGAGTGTTGGGCAATTTTCTGCACTAGCCCTTTAGTTTTTCATTATTTGTCATGTGTGAAGGGATTAGGAAATATGTTTTTCCAACTTAAGTTTGAGGGCTGTGGATATAGCTGTCAACAAATGGCTCAATATATTCTTTATATAGGCCTAAACATCCTCTTGGGTAAGTTTTCTATTTTGAAAGCTACCTCTGACTCCATTCAGTAGAGCTAAGGGCCCAAAAGCTTAAAAAGTAATTGTTTAAAGGAAGAACCAGACTATTTCAATGGTTCTTATTAGACCATACATGAAAATGCCCAATTTTCAAGTCCAATAAAAATAAGTATGAAAAATGAATAATATATCAGAAGTATATAATCTAGACTTTTGTTTAGATCTCGTCTGCATGTGGAGATGTAGTATTTACATTTAATATACATACAATGTTCTATTTCAACATAAAGAAATGTCAACAGAAAAAGAAAAAGTGGAGGAGGGGGATTCTTGGTATCACCAAAAATCTTGGTCAGGCTTTACCAAATAATTACTAGAAAAATGCATTTATATGTTGAATTAATACCTATCTCGAAGAGAAAATAATCATATCTCTTAGTGTCAGTCCTAGCTTGAGTTTTTAGCCTTTCTTTATTTACTATGATTGTAGTTAGTGTAAAAGTTTCATTTAAAATGAATTCAACCATGCCTTAGAAGAAACTTTTAAGACTTCATGGAGGCAGTAGATAGAAATACAGAGTGTTTTTAGTTTTTAGTTTATGATATAAAAGAATGACAATTCAATTTAAATACTACCTGTCCCCTAATAGTCCATATATTCCTAATGCCTTCACCCAATAACAGAAAAGATACACTTTAAAAATTCCATATTCTTATTGATTTCATTCATTCATTTATTTGACAGATTTTAATTAATCATCTTCAACATTCTAGGCACCCTTCTGTGTCCTTGGAGACACAAAAGAAGGGAAATATTTGTCCTCATGGAGCTTATATTCCAGAAAAATACATTTGAGAAATTTAATACAATATTCAGTCAATTCAATTTAATAAGCATTTATTGAATTGAATGCATATGTGGTATTTTCCTAACTGCTAGGAATGTAAGTAGTTTGGTTAGATAAAATACTTTGGTGACCTATATGTTACCTGCTCTCTAGAACATTCCTTGAACCTAAACTAATTGCTCCCTCATCTGTATTTCTATACTTCATGCACACCTGTATCATTCCACATTAATTTTGTGTTTGCATGTCTGTCTTCCCTACCGTGGACTCCATGGACCCTGCTTTGTTTATGTCTTATCCCAGAGAAGAGCACAGTGCTTGCCCAAGTAAATGACTGGACTAGATGAGGATTGTATATATAGCTTAAGCCCTTGGAAAACTTCCATTTAAATGAAGAAAGGAAAAGGGAGCTAGAATAAGCTCCTTATGAGAAGTGAAGCTTCATAAGAGACAGGCTACCGTTTGTGTAAATTTTCACATTAGGTGATCTCCAATAGAATAATAGTTTACAAGAGAGGAAGAAGATTTACTTAACATGCTAAGTAAGGAATGTTAGTTATCAATTTCATAGAAGGTAAAAAGATAATTTTCCCAGGTGTTTACATAGCACTCTAAGAGAATCAGAGTATTTATAAATGACAGCCGCGCAGTCTTATATAAAGTAAACAAGTCCAAATATGAGATAGTTACATCCACAGATAGGCATTCAAGCTTAGGCAAACAGCAATTTAGAATTCCCTCCATAATGAGTTTCCATATATTTGAATGTTTGGTGAAAAATAGTCAAAGCGTCTAATTAGACATCAGTAGGAAAACAGGGATCAGATACCCTGACCGGAAGAAATGCATGTTAGTATTGGATCCCTCTTCATCATATCCTCATTCCTTTTCCCATCATACACCCCTGCACTGTCTCAAACAGGCAATGTGGCTTTGTAGTTGCTGTTGTTTAACTGAATTCACCTACATTCTTGATCTCAAGTGTTCCATCTCTTTATTTATTTCTCTCCCCTTCCCCCCACCACCCAGTTGTCTGCTCTCTGTGTCCATTCTCTGTGTGTCCTTCTGTGTCTGCTTCTATTCTTGTCAGCGGCACTGGGAATCTGTGTCTTTTTGTGGCATCATCTTGCTGCGTCAGCTCTCTGTGTGTGTAGCACCACTCCTAGGCAGGCTGCGTTTTTTTCATGTGGGGCGGCTCTCCATGCGGGCACACTCCTTGCGCGTGGGGATCCCCTACGTGGGGGGCACCCCCGCATGGCACGGCACTCCTTGCACTCATCAGCACTGCGCATGGGCCAGCTCACCACATGGGTCAGGAGGCCCTGGGTTTGAACCCTGGGCCTCCCATATGGTAGGTTGATGCTCTATCAGTTGAGCCAAATCCACTTCCCATCCTTCTCTTTAGTTTCATCTCATTGGGCACAAACCATCCTGTTGAGTAGTATGTGAGTCATGTGCTTGCATATTTTGTGTGACATTCAACTTGCAATGCTTTATTTTTTTTAAGGGGTATCAGGGATTGAACTCAGGACCTTGTACATGGGAAGCAGGTGCTTAACCACTGAGCTACATCCACTCCCCAGTGAGAATTATTTATTTCGTTTGTTTGTTTGTCTGTTTTTAGGAGGTACCAGGGATCAAATGGGGGGGGGTTCCCACAGGGCCTTGTAACATGGGAAGCAGAAGCCCAACCACTTCAGCTACATCTGCTCCTCATGATACATTTTTGACACTCTCTACTTTTGAGTCTCTTTCCTTGAATGAGTCAAACAGAGGGTCATTGAGTGAATAACAAATCCATATAGGAGAAATAAAGATGTATAAAATTTCTACAATTTCAGTCACCAGTAAAATTAGCACAGTATACCTACTTATTGAATGACAACTTTGTATGTGTTCATGGATGGTGACTCAGAAGAACTTCATGGCTACTGAAAAACTGCTCTTCTGGTGGTCAAAAAATACCATCATCATCTTACAAACAAAATAAGAATTTTACGTGGGAAGTGGACTTGGCCCAACGGATAGGGTGTCCGTCTACCACATGGGAGGTCCGTGGTTCAAACCCCGGGCCTCCTTTACCCGTGTGGAGCTGGCCCATGCGCAGTGCTGATGCGCGCAAGGAGTGCCCTGCCACGCAGGGTTATCCCCCGTGTAGGGGAGCCCCACGTGCAAGGAGTGCACCCCATGAGGAGAGCCGCCCAGCGCGAAAAAAAGTGCAGCCTGCCCAGGAATGGCGCTGCACACACGGAGAGCTGACGCAGCAAGATGACATAACAAAAAGAAACACAGATTCCCGTGCCGCTGACAACAACAGAAGCAGACAAAGAACACGCAGCAAAAGGACACAGAGATTAGACAACTTGGGGGGAGGGAAGGGGAGGGAAAAAAATAAAAAATAAAAATAAATTAAAAAAAAAGAATTTTATGTGAAGAAACAGAGCAGACTTGGGATGCTGGAGGTCAGCATAATGTCCTTGCTTTTATTAACCTCACATCTTCTCTCTTACCCATCCCAGCTCTCTCCAAGAAGAAAAATACTCCCTTGGGGAACACATGGAAAATATTTGTTAATGCTTTCTGAATGAAAATATGCTCAGTCTACAGAATAATTGAAAGCCCTGTAACATTAATTAACCATTTCCAGATTTAAATAAGACGTGAGATTTAAGGAAGCTTTCTGACATGTAATGTTCCTTGCAAAACAGCACTTGCAACAATGGCCTTCTTTTGGGGAGGAGAGCTAGAGGAGTCACTTTAAATATGGTTTTGAGTCCCTTTAGAAAGAGCCTGAGGTCAGGCCCCAAATTATCATCACTTTTCATTCTGCCAGAGGGAAACTATCTCAAGAAAACTGAGCTTACAGGGCTTAATGACTTGGCTTATCTCAGACACCTATATAATTGACCTCTGGTGGTGGTTTGGACCTGTAATTATCACCCTCTTTGTTAGGGCACTTCAGGCGTCCTCTCTACTGCCTTGGCTGTCCTGATGGCAGTTTTACTGGTGACAACCTCTTGTTAACATTCCTTACCTGAAAATAGTCTTTTCACCTCACTGTGGCACAGGTGACAGTGCCTGAAAAAGTGCTGCTGCAGTTTTTCCCAAAGATCTGGGAATGAGTAAGTGTGACTGATGATTCCTGCCTAAACCAGTTGGAATGAGAGCAACATTTTTATTCTAGCAATGGAAGAACTTCTATCACTGATGTAGAGCCAGTGGCCTCCAGAGGTTCTGACGGGAGGGAGAGAGAGAATAGGTGTAATATGGGGGATTGTCGGGACATTGGGATTGTCCTGAATGACACTGCAACAACAGATAAACAGGCCATTATATATCCTGCCATAACCTACAGAATTGTGTGGGAGACTGTAAACTATAAACTGTAATCCATGCTCAGTGGAAATGCTTCAAATATGTGTTAATCGATTGTAACATGTACCACACTAACAAAGGATGTCGTTAATGTGGGAACGTATGGGAGGGGTAGGAAAATGGGCATATGGGAATCCCCTATATTTGATATATATAATTTTTGTATTCTAAGTATCTTTAAGAAATAAACAAATAAAAACAGAACCATAGAAATCTTTAGAAGGTATCTTGATTTCTTCTATAAATGATGGCAATTGTAAATCAACTTTTAAAAAGTATTTTTATGTGACTTGTTACATCACAAATGATGTTTGTTGTTGGTTTTTTTGTTGTTGTTGTTACTATGAGGTTTTTTTTTCCAGAGCAGGACAAGCAAATTAAAATATATTTACTTTTGTGGCTCTTTCTTTACACAAAGATTTTAAACTTTGAATCAGTAGAGTACACACACATATTTATTATGATGACCCTGCAGGAAAAATCAGCCTGAAAAAAATCAGAAGAAATGTAAAATTGGAACAAAAACTTATTCCCAAGCTTTTTAGGTGACAAGTGCTCATTTTGATAAATACCGACAGCCCTGTGATATTGCTAATTATGTCAATAACAAGTTAAACCTTTGTCAGATACTAGTCCTAAATTTTTCTATACGTCTGGGAAAAAAATGTTTAAAAACATCAGTGCATCTTTATTTTTTTTAAATTGCAATTGCTAGAAATTCTGAGCTCCCAAATGTATAACAACATATTTTCATTCAGTGAATTTTGTTCACAATAACATTTCTTACAATCTATAAAATGTTCCCTTTGGTTCAAAACTCGTTAGACTTTTTCATTACTGTATGTATTTTCAATTCTTACAAATTTGTGAATTTTTCTGAGTCACTTAAAAAAGTTCTCTTTGGGAAGCAAGAGACATGATTTGTAAGCTACAAAATCCCTAGGATTCTTTCCAGTATCGATTTTCAACTGAAATTCATTTTTAACTGCTGTCTTTTTAACAGACCTTTAGTGCCCGAGGAATGCAGAGCCACAGCGCAGCCTGCACAGACCTTGGCATCGGAGTGCTCCCGACTCTGCCGAAACGGCTACTGTACCCCCACTGGCAAGTGCTGTTGCAGCCCAGGCTGGGAGGGGGACTTCTGCAGAATCGGTTAGTGTTTCTCTTATGACCGGCAAAGTCTGGGCGTGGGACAGTCCTTATGGCCTCAAGAACTCAACATCAGTTATTTTAGAATTATCTAGTGTTCAAAATTACTTAGCCATTTATAATATAATGCTCAGTCTTTCTGAACTTTACATTTTCTTAATGAAAATTATTCACTTACATATGTTGCCCATAAATACAAAAGACCTTTAGATTATTGAGTCCTTTCAACAAGTAAATGCAAATAGCACAAGTAGCTCATCTGTGGTGCTCTCCACCCTGGGGTCTGAGAGCTCAGACTAGCCAGTGACACGAGGTTTGCAGAGCCCCTCTCTAAGTGCCAGCATTTTCCAGACACCCCATAAATGGGCTCCCTAACTTGACTGCTTCCTTTCTTGCTACAGCACACTAAAAACAAGGTTTTTCAATGGGTGTTATTAAATAAAAAGGGAAAATGCAACTATCTAAAGGCCTATTATGAAATTTTTTTAGTTCTTTTTGCCACTCCCTTGTGAACCATCAGCTAGATGTGTAGCTGCTCAGAGAGCAAAAGTGACTTATTCCAGGCTATTCTATCTTCAATTTAAACTTTCCTCCATTACATGGGATAATGTTTAAATTCTACTAGGTATAAAGTAAGAAAAGCTAGATAAATTTAGATACCTACAGTTTAAGATGTCTATGCTAACAATCCATTTTCAACAACCAACATATATGTATTATTTAGAAAAGGTTTTGACCTCTGCTATTTCATATATTAAAGTATCTCTTGCTAATTAAAGTTGAAGTCCAAAATGTATATTTAATATTACTTTAATTCATAAATGCTATCTTTTTTTGTTTATTCTAAAGATTTATTTTTTCAAATAACCAAAATTCAGTCAAAATACAATACACATTTTAAGATTAAATTGCTTCATCGCTATAACACTACCTGATGGTTGCATACCTAGGAAATAGCTATAATAATTAAAACTCAACAGAAATTACGTAATTACATTATTTAAAGCATAGCTTTATAGTTTAATGACTCATTCTGTCTGTCTCTACCTGCAATTTCAAAAAAAATTGAGAATGAAATTCAGTGTTCTATAATGTCCATTCTATTTTATTCCTTACTTTGCATTTTGCCTAACCTCTTAAGTCACCTCAAATCATATTTATGAGTGCCTTCTAGTGGCAGACAGTGTGTTTGGAATTATTTTGAATATAGGTGGCATTATACATCCCTTAATACATATATTTAGTAATAGTATGTAATATAAACAAAAGTAGACATGTTTTCTTTGAGTAAATATGAAGTTTTAGTTCTATAAAATACTTTAATCTTTCCACTAAATCAAATTTAAATAATTTGATTATATAAGATAAACCAGAATGATTTTTATATTATGTATATCTTGCCGCAATTAAAAATGAATTATTTTTTAAAAGTAATTTGCTAGTTGTAGTTTTGACCCAAGCAAGAACTTTATTCATATATGCAAAGCTTACTCATCTTCCCCAAATTTGAAAAATAAAATAGTCTATTCCTTTTCTTAACACTATTTTATAGCCACAGATCCCCTGAATTTTTAATGCATTGGAAAAGGCAAAAATCCTTCCCTTGAAAGTGTAAGGAAATGTATTTAAAAAATTTGATTCTGTAAACAGTGGCTGCACTCCCCAGACTCATCCAGGCAGTAAAAGACAATTAATTTATATATCAAACCTTATACCTCCATCTCATTTTAGTGGTAAATATTTACATTCCCCGCTAATACTGTGGCAGTAAAAATTCATTTATGAAGAGATTCGGTGATGAGTAGCGTAACCCTGAAAAAGATTGCTGGGAACTTCCTTGACTTTGAAGTTCAGGCTGGGGCTTCAAAGTGTAATCAGAGAAGGAAGCATGGAGCCCTTGGCCCCCTGAAGCCAGGAGGAGGTGGAATCCAATGGAGTCCAAAGTGTGGATGTTCCATCTAACCAAAATCTAAAACTGACCATTCCTTTCTTTTGGCCTGGAGATGTTCCAGCCCGTGGGCCTCCCTCTCAAGGCGCCCTTCCCACACTGAAGTCCTATCCTGGTGGAATGGGAACTCGGAGCTCTGGGGAAGGCCTTCTATTGGAAATGTCCCAGTGGAGCGGACATTTGAAAGAACTGAAATCTTCATTTTAAATAGAGTCAGCTCTGTGAAGACTTGAAATTGTTTCCTATTTTCTCTCTCTTTCTAGAAATGTCTTCCATTCTTTGCGGAGTTCTGACCCCCAAATGATGGCGGGTCTGAAAGCCTTCTCTGCACTATTTGTATGTTATCTTTGGGATCACTTTATGACTGCCATCTTCCTTCCTTCCCCCCTTCCCTTATTCAGCAAATATGTGTTGGCCTCATACTATGTGCAGATCATGGCCTACAGATGCAAGTGATTTTATTGCTTCTTTTTTTCTCCCAGCAAAATGTGAGCCAGCTTGTCGTCATGGAGGTGTCTGTGTTAGACCAAACAAGTGCCTCTGTAAAAAAGGATATCTTGGTCCTCAGTGTGAACAAGTGGACAGAAACATCCGCAGAGTGACCAGGGCAGGTATTCTTGATCAGATCATTGACATGACATCTTATTTGCTGGATCTAACAAGTTACATTGTATAGTTTCTGGGACTGTTTGAATACTCCTTTACAATGGGCATTTATTTTTTTATCCTGTCATTAAAAAGAAAGACTGTTATCCTGCTACACACTCCTGTGATTTCATTTTCTTTGATTAATTTAAAGATAATTTCCAGAAATGTGCAGATCCTGTGTGTGTATGTTGGCACATTTGCTCACATATGCACGTACACATACTCACAACCCCTATAAGTGTGGTTGCATACCAGATGGATTTTAAATATGTATATTACCTGTGCAGAGTAATTTACACAGATATTCCACTGTAAATTGATAATGGAATTTTTGTGTCTTCAGAAATGTTTATTTGACTTCCCAGGAATTTTCTTCTGTAATCACTAAAGTCAACGTTAATGGAGTTTTGAAACATTACTGTGCAATCTGATGGATTTAATGTTTTTTAAAAAGGCAATATTTTTATATTAAAGGACTATAATATACATAATGTTTCAGAACTCCCTGATGAATTTCTAAATGAGCAATTTGTGTAAAATTGTAATCTTCATTTTTATCAATGTATTCAATTACAGAATGTTATGCACTTACCTTTTTATTGGCAGAGAAATTTGGTTACTCCAGCTAATCTCAAGATGGTTTTAAGTGTTTTATAATTAAATCATAACAGCATATTTTAAAATCGCTCTTCCTAAAAGGTCTGCTTTTATTTTATTGTATATTTTATTTAACAATAGGTACTGGGTTTGTGTTATCTATTTATATTTTTTATTTTATTTTTATAATATAGACATCACCTAGATGAAACACCTTTACCCTGTCCTGTAAAATACTAAAGTTACATTTTTCACCAACTTAATTGGAAAGAAGGGGAGTGAGAAAGCAAACAGTCTTTAATGTGCTCTGGATCTAATCTAGCAATGTATCCTTGTGCCAACATGTAATCCTTAACAACGGATGAAAAAGCAAGAAAACAACCTGTCTTTATAAAATGCCAGCATTAAACATTTGTAAACTGCTTTTCACCACAGCAAGACTGTCAGAGTATATGTGATTAGAATGTTGCAGATTTCACACTGAACCTCACCTCACCGGAAAAGAGTTCATTCATTTTGAACAAATCTTGGTTACGTCAGCTATCACTTAGACAAAAAAATTCTTAACATAATAATTCCTGCCAAATATGACTTAATGTATACGTTCCTTCAGAACTCAATGAAAATCCTCTCTTTGGGTAATGTATCAATAAATTTCCTGTAAATGTTCTGTTCAGGTTTTTAAAGAAATTATATGTTCTAACTTAAAACTGCAGACAGTCTGGTAGACCTTTTCTTAATGGTTTTCAAGGCCAGGTCTCCATATTTGTGTTACAGTTATAACAATGATAAGGCTTCTTTGCACTATGGAGAAAGCATATTCACTCATGACGAGCACACCCGCTAGAGTTGTCCTTATTCTTCTGTAAACATCTTTTCCTCTAGAATCTAAGTCATAAAGTAGTATAGATTATGCAACATAAGCTGACTTTCCAAACCTGCTTCTGACCTTTAGGAGTATGAGCTTCAATTTAAAACAACCAACCAACTAACCAAAAACAAACACTTGTGGCTAGTATTTCTCTATTGTTTTAAAGTGAGAAATTTGCGATTACAGCATAGAAAGGATTTAGAAACCAATATAGAAAGATTGGTTAAGTACACTGCACTTGTCTTCCATATATGATTACTCAAGTTTCAAGTGACCTCATGCCAAATGGAAATGGGTTGGGAAATCTTGATTCAGTGCTTAGTGAACAATAGCCTGCATTAAAAAGTGCATGCATAATTTTGCACAATTTAGATTCAATTGACAGTCTATTCAAAGAAGTCTCAGGATTAAATGAGCATGGAGACCAAATTGCCCTCTTACCCCAGAAAAGGGGTGGTCCCTTCTAGTCACACTAGCACTTCATTGGCCCAAGAGTGTGACAAATCTTGCAATGAACCCTGCAGTCGCCTGCATCTATAGGTTAATAGCAGTCTTTTGTCTCCATTGCTTTCTCTTCATAGCCCTTTTACTGAATTCCATCACAGAAAGTTTTACAATTAAAAAAAAAAATGTCCTGACAACCATTTTTGTAAATGGACCTTACCATCTAATCATCCCTTATTCAACATGGGTGACATAACAAAATGTGAACTTCTTGTGAGGGAGCCAGCTGTCTAAATCTGTCAAATAGTGCAGTTTTATTACACATTCTCCCATTCATAGTTTCTGAAAACAATAAGGATACTGCTATATATTCAGAAAATTTTGAAAAATCCAGCATTTCTTCTTACATCTTTACTCTTTCCATCTCTTCTGCCACAAAAAAAAGATGTTTTGTTGTCATAAGTTCTACTATTTTTAAATATTTATATTAAGTTAGCTAGACCCCAATTTTTTAGACAGCCCTGTCCTAAGTGAAAGGGTTTCCGATGACTTAGAAAAACGTAAGAAACCAAGCATCATTGCCTTTCCTATTGTGAGTTTTCAGAATAAAGGTCCAAATTCTTCTTAAAAAAAAAAGATAGCAAGATTCATGGGTAGTAAACCCAAGTGAAAAAGTAAAGTCACTGCAGTCATTTCTTTATGTTCTTAGAAGAATAGTAGATAGTAACATCTAATGGATTGTGATATATTTTAAATTCAGTGGTCAATTCAAATATCTATTTGACCTCTTCTTTCAAGTAGATTTTTCAAACACCATGTCTAAAAATTATCTGAATCAAGTGGTTTATGATGAGGGGCAAGTAGGCATGGGTGAAATCCATGAGTTAGGAAAAAGTAATTGTTTCGTCACAGGGAAGGGAACATTTACTCACTTTACAAAGCACACAACCTAAAATGGAAAAGAAATATCTTTGGTATGAATGCTGATATGTGACATTATGATGGTATTAATAGAAAAATATATATTATTATTCCCTGTCCATTCTAGAGCTTAAGCTTTAGGTATCAATTTGACATCAAATGAAGTTATGGTAATAATCAAAAATTGGAACTAACTGCTCAACCACTGCTTCTGCCAAACTCTTGTCCTTAGATAATCAAACCTTGTTTTCTTTCCAGTTATTTAAAGTAATGCAAGGAAATCAGAATTGGCAGATCACTGAAATAAAAAGGAGGGAATATTTAAGAAACTGAAGTGACGGCAAGACATACCTCCATCCATAACTTTTCTTTTTGGGATTTTGTTTCTATGTTGCCATTATGAAACATCTTTTATCACAATGATTGCTTGACTTTCTCAGATAAATGGGCTATCTCATAAAAGAATATATATATGTAACCTAATAGAAAACCATTCTCTTTTTCATTCATGTACTTTAGAGCAGTCACTTTATCCCAATTTCTTTCTTTAAAAATAATTCCATAGTGTAACAATTTTGGATCCATTAATTTTTTTTTCGCTCACTCATAAGCTATCAGCAAGCCTGCTAGGTATATACAAGGTGATATGCTATCTCTAGGATTTTTCAAAATATGCATTTATATAAATGTTTGTTAGTTTAACTATCTGTTAATTTTCTTAGCTTTGAAACTTAAGGAGAATCCAAGCCCACATATCTGAGAGGAAAAATAAGATATACCATAGACCGTTTTAGTTAACTTTTCAACAAATTAAGTTTCTGAGTATCTCTATGGTATGTTACCTATGAAA
The DNA here is from genome assembly GCF_030445035.2 of Dasypus novemcinctus. Taxonomy (NCBI): domain Eukaryota; kingdom Metazoa; phylum Chordata; class Mammalia; order Cingulata; family Dasypodidae; genus Dasypus; species Dasypus novemcinctus. The sequence continues at coordinate 49,289,210 of NC_080673.1, read as the reverse complement.
CCTATCTCCTTTCTCTCTACCTCCTACTCTCCCTCACCCTCTCCCTCTGTCTCTTTCCATATACCCTTTTTCCTTTTAACCCCTTCCCTCTCCTCCATTTATATTGACATTGACTAAATAGACATGCTCTCAGTATACCCATAATGACGGTATTCTGACATGTAGGTTATTATTGATTTTGCTGATTATGAGCTTTTCTTCATTTTCCTGAAAAATACCCTCTGCTGGGGTCACCATTGCTTCAGTTCTATATCATGAAGAATAACAGACAAATACCAACATATTAGACTGATCTACTACATTCACTGAAAGAAACAACCAGAAGCATAAGTGACTACTGGTCCCAGTGCTACAGTTCAACTGGTGTTCCATCACAAACACATACTATGTCTAGAGGAAAGACCTGGAGAATATCCCCAGTCTAGAACTTGATGCCCAGGGAATGTTCACATTTTCTTTACTACCCCCCAGGCAGTTAGTGGGCCTGTTACTGTGAAAACTGGTGGAACATTTCCTCTGTAGAATATCTGCAAAGAAATATATAACTTTGCTATTTTTCTTTCTTTCTCTTCACACCAACACAAGTTAGTCACACCTCCAATAATTAATATGATGTCAAGGAATAGGAAATCCAAGAAGAGGAGGAGCATTTTGATTTTAAAAATACTAAGGACATGACCATGGAGCTTGACAAAAGCTAATACTTAGCCAACTACAACAATTCTTTCTTTTAAGCATCTCCTCTGAATAAGTTTTGGAGATTGTCTTACAATAACTATTTAGGAGAGTAAGATATATTGATGGGAGTGTGATGGAGTATTATAGTATTGTTTTTTTCCCATTCATAATGATGGGTTTTTTTAGCTGCTACAAACAGATTTAGTCAGCTTTAGTCAGCTATCAGATTAATACTTTCTTAAATTCTTCATTAAGTATGAACCCAAGATAGGCATATTGTATACCTTACTTTCCCATAACTTATTTGTATGATTTGTATGTTATACATAAGTCAGTTGAAAAAAGAAAACATACATAGTGGATCAACATAAAGCCTTAGGCCTAAAACTTATAGTACTTTTTTCTTAGCCTGACTACACAGTGACATTAAAAAAAAAAAAGATAGTATCAAGTCAAAATGAATTCTAATATTATCTCTCATGTAATGTCAGACATCATGTTCCATAATGGTGATGGGAAAGTCATAATGACTTAAATATAAAATAAACTTTGTCTTCATAGTTAAAAACTGATCCTTGTACCTACCTTTCCCTTTGCGCTAAAATAAAACTGGTCAATAGTTTCTATCCACATGAAAAAGGTATGATCAGGTTTGGTGTGGCCTATGCCCAAAATGTATGGTGGAGGATGTTTCTTTACTTCATACTTTTAAAATCAGAGGCTTGATTTTCCTAGAATAAATTAAGATTTCATTTTTGTTGAGCCCTTTGAGAAACCAAATTGAACACTATGAGATGTCACGTTTCCCATTTCTCATAATATTCATACGACATGTTTAGACATAATATTGTACCAAAACGCGTTGGATAACATAAATAATACTGAGGTACCATGGAATTTTCTCCCTAGGACATGCTAAAGTATATGATTTAATTCTAATCTAATTAAAATGTTAAAATTTGCCAAATCGTTAGAATTAATAAGCATAAAAGAAAACTGACCAAAATAATCATGTATCTTTCCCAACTTTTATCTGATTAATTTGTCCACCTTTTCACTTTTCTAGTTTACTTTCCTTTAGATGGTTGACAATAGAGCACTTTGTCGATAACCTCACTCACAGACGATACCAGAACAAATCCATGCTTGGATTTCTGTTAATAAGAGGCAGAGGCTTGTGGAAACATGTAGTAAAAACAGGTACAATCTTGAGGAAGCAGGGTTAATATTTTTCCTAAATGGGATTTCTATAAATCTTCTTCTGAAAACAAATGGGCAAAGTCATTGGTTCAAATAATCCCTCTGAGTTTAAACTAATCTGATTATTTGACCAAGTATAATAGGCAGTTCTTTTTCTTTGTTCTTCCATTATTCATCTATTTATCCATTTACTCATTCAACAAATATTTATTGAAGTGCCTATCATGATTTTATGCTATAGAAAAGGCAAGAAAGTTTACAACGGGGAATTGTGGGACCAGTGGGTATGATGACATGTTTGAAACAAAGGGCAGTAATCACATCCTATCAGCTCCAATTCAGCTCCACATTAGAATCCAACAATAATAGTACAGATGGCCTAACGTACATCTGTGTGTATCTGTACTTGTGCACACACCCATGTATATATATTTATCTATCTGTACAAACACTACATATATATACACACTATCTATGTAAGATATAATATATGTATAATGCATATAAATTCTAACAAGTGTATTGTTATCTTTAAAATAGATCAATTGTATCTTGAAGTGGTAAATGCAGAGATTTGGTTTTTATTGTTGATCTGTGGATTTAATGATTTTTAGGTGAAAAGGATGTTTAAGTGTATAATTTCCTTTTTAATTTAATATATTTATGTAAATGCATGCCTGAAATTTGGTTAGATTGGCTGTGTTTTGTGTCCCTTTAACGTGATCAAATGTATTAAACTTTATCTCATGACCTGCTGTACATGTGCTATTTTTTAAATTCTTTTTTATATTCCTAAATACAAAATTGATACTTTAACATAGTCCATATTCAGATTGAGTCTATAAATCCTACTTTTAAAATATTCTATATATAAACTACTTCTTCAAAATAATTTGGATTTTTGTCATTTTTCATATTCTTATTTAAAGTTTTTACTCCCCAAAATATATGCTAGTGTTAAGGATCACTTTCATTGTGTTGATATAGTAGGCAGCTACAAAGATATTACATTGATTTAAATTTATTCCACATGGTAAATTACTGAAATCTGATTCTTTCAGATAAATTAAAATTAATAAGTTAAGAATGTAAAAGAGCTATGGAGAGTAATGTGTGCCCTAATCGAAGAGAAGAAGCATGTGGAGGAAGGGTGCTTAAGAGAAAAGATAATTGCAGACACCCTAAAACTGTGTTGATCTTTGCCACACTAGAGTATTTGTATAAGGTCTGATGTGCTATTTTGAACATTAACTTATAATATACCAATATTCTTTAGAAGAGCAAAAATGCTTTCATCCAGATCCCCTTTCTTCTTGGAGAAATACAACTCTTGGAAACATTAAAGGAAAACTTTTCACTGGAAAGAGGCTAAAATATGCTAAAGGTGCTTATTCACAAAGAGCTCCTAAGCTTAAGTTGATCCCTCGAAGTTTTAAGTTGGACAAAATGACACCATGAGAAGTACTTTTAGCTCATTCCTCCAGTGGCCCTGAAAGCAGCGGAGTTCTCCAGGAGCGGCCTTTAGAGCTCTTAGAATTTGATCAACCTGTTTATTTCCTGTGTGTGTGTGTGCATGTGGTGTCTCTCCAACTAGATTATAAGTTTTCTGAGAGCATATCATTTACTTTTTGAATCTACCAGAGTCCTAGAACAGTTCCTACATATACTTTACCTATGAAAAATGATAAAAGTACACATTTACAGTCTAGGGATAAAAGTGGCTTCTTGGTGTTGCTAATCTCTCCGGTGTCCTCACTGTCCCTTGTTTGGCTTCTCAGCAATTCCATCACCAGTTTAACTAATTTCTTGCATTAAATTTCCTCTCTTGTAAACACATGACGTGGTTTCTGTTTTCCTTTTTAGATCCAAATTGATTCATTTATTAGTAAGAGTGACTTGGCCACAGATAAGAAGAAAGTTAATGCACTGGGATTAAACAGGGGGCATGATGAGATCTCCTTTAGAACACATTAAGAAACCAATGGGCTGACAGACATCACCTGTGCTTCCAGTGTGCACGAAGTAAAATGGGGTCGAAGGGATCCTACTTCAAAATTTGATGCGTCACTTTAAATTTCTAAGGATGCTATAAATGGAAAAAGACATTATCACCATAGTTGTCACTAGAATTTTCACAGCTCAACCTTGTACCGTTAAAACTATCAGCTGCCTGTTTGCCCAGTAATCTTATGGTTAGTGTGACAGATATTCTATGAACATACTCTTTTACCTTCACTTTTGTTTAAGAATTTTTGAGACCGATATGTGCCATTTCCAATGAAAGTGCAATTTAAAATAGTAGCCACACTTAGTATTTCATCATAAAAAACACAGTTTCATCTATTTGGGATTCTAAAGAGGTCTCTCTGGAGATCTAAATCCTGCCATATTCAAAGAAATGAGAGCATAAAAGGAAGAAAAACAATTTGAATGAAATATTTCTTCTGTGCTTTCACAATTTGATTTATATATGATTTCTATATGATATTTTCTATGATTAAAACAAACAGTTTAAAAGGGAAAAAGACAGGAAAGAGAGGAAAAAGCCTGGGTAGTTCCTGACTATAAAATTTTCTTCTTGGGACTCTGCCAGCATCAGAAGCAACTTGAGCTCACTCTTGTAATTTAATAAGTTGTTGTCAGATCCCTTTGACATATTTATAGACTTATAATTAAAACTACTTGATGTAAAATCCATGTGCTTCATATAAAGTAATTTAGATTATCATAGACACTCTGTTCTATGATCTATAGCTACCAAAACTACATATGCCAGGTGTTCTCACAAGAACCCTTGACAAGGGCAGTGAGATTTGGATCCTGGGCTAATGTCTCCAAGTAATTAGCTGGGTACATCTCTCAGTGCACTGAGACTCAGTTTCCTTATGTATAAAGTGAGAGATGTAATTACTTTTCAACTCCAACAGCCATTGCAATTGTCTATAACTAACCCCAGAATCCATGCAGATTGCAAATTTCAACTTGTAAGATAAGAAAACACTAATTACTTCATCTCATTAATCTGTGGTGGTTAAAAAGTTATTAAAGACACTTGTCTACTCACTTCCTCTTGTTCATGGTTCTCCAGCTCCTCTCTGGTTCTCTTACTGTTTGCTCTAACATGCCCCCTGAAGTTTCATTTTCTGTGCCTCACACCTTGCTATAGTTCATTCTTGAATCCTTTGATGTCTCCCATAGTTCTCCTCTAAATTTCTAAAACACTCTCTGATCTATGTTCATCATTTCCTTTGCATCAAAGAAGTACACTGTTTTAGGGCACTACCATTCCCTCCAGGGTCCTTAATTCCAGTTTTGAAACTCAGAAACATTAAGGTTGTCTCTTCTATGAGCCATGTCCCATGTGGGTATGATATCCTTATCCCACCATTCCTGTCGAGAAGGCATCTCAGGCCCTGGGCTGGCTCAGACAGCATCCACAGTGATGACAAGAACTCCGTCCCCGCAGCCCTAACCTGGGGAGGCACTACAGGTCTGGGACTATTGGTGCCAGATTCACAGATATAGAATAGAGGAACCAAGTGTCAAAGAGGCCCTTTAAGAAACGGACTTTGGCCCAGTGGTTAGGGCGTCCGTCTACCATATGGGAAGTCCGCGGTTCGAACCCCGGGCCTCCTTGACCCGTGTGGAGCTGGCCATGCGCAGTGCTGATGCGCGCAAGGAGTGCCCTGCCACGCAAGGGTGTCCCCCGCGTGGGGGAGCCCCACGCGCAAGGAGTGCGCCCGTGAGGAAAGCCGCCCAGCGTGAAAAGAAAGAGCAGCCTGCCCAGGAATGGTGCCGCCCACACTTCCCGTGCCGCTGACGACAACAGAAGCAGACAAAGAAACAAGACGCAGCAAATAGACACAGAGAACAGACAACCAGGGGAGGGGGGGAAATTAAATAAATAAATAAATCTTTAAAAAAAAAAAAAAAAAGAGGCCCTTTAACACAAATGAAATGAAATAAAATCCTAGACTAGAAAGAGATGCTAGCCAACTGAATAGGCCCATCAAGATAAATAGATGCATAGACACCAGCAAAAATCTACAAACCATACTAAGAAACAGGAAGACATGGTCCAGTCTAATGAACAAACTAAAAAGAAGGAGGAAATCAAGTAAAGCTATAAATCCAATATAATCTAATATGCCCAGAGGAAAAGATCAATTTATAAACATAATCCAATATTTCTTTTTGGAATTCATCAATAATATCAAACTGGTACAAGATCCATCACATATAAGGGAAAATCAATAAAAATTAAGTGCTGATTTCTCATCTGAAACCATGGAGGTGAGAAGGCAGTGGTATGTCACAGTTAAGGTACTAAAAGAAAAACAGACAAAAAACTGCCAGCTAAGAATGCTGTCCCCAGCAAAGCTGGCATTCAAAAATGAGGGAGGGTTCAAATATTCACAAAGAAACAGAAATTGAGAGAGTCTGTCAATAGGAGTCCTGCTGTTCAAGAAATACTAAAGAGAGTTATGAAGGTTAAAAGTAAAAAAAAAAAAAAAAAAACAGGAGAAAGAGGGTTTGAGAATAGTGTAGAAAGGAATATTATTATTAAGAGCAACTAAAAGGAAAAAAAAGAAAAATAAAAACAAAATAGGACATATATAAACCTAGAGAGAAAATGGCTAAAGTAAGTACTGCCTTGACAGTAATAACATTGAATGCTAATGGATTAAACTTGTCAATCAAAAGACACAGATTGGCAGGATGGATATGGAAATACAACCCATCTATGTGTTGTCTGTAAGAAACTCACCTTAGTCCTAGGGACGCAAGGAGGTTGCAAGTGAAAAGGTTGGGAAACAATTTTACATGCAAACAGTAAACAAAAAAGGCAGGAGTAGCTATACTAACATGGGGCAAATAGACTTTTTTTTTTCTTCCCCTCCCCCTTCCCTGCCCTGCTGTTTTTGCTGTCTGTGTCCATTCACTGTGTGATCTCCTGTATCTCTTTCTCTTTTTGTCTTCTCTTCACTTCTCTCCTCGTCTTTCTCCTCTGAATTTGCCAGGATTCAATCCTGGGACCTCTGATGTGGAGAGAGGTTCCCTGTAAATTGTGCCACCTCAATTCCTGCTCTCTGCTGGAGACCTTGACTTCATCTTGACTCTCCCCTTCAGCTCTCTTTTGTTGAGTCACCATCTTGCTGTGTGACTCACTTGTGTGAGCACTGGCTCACCGTGCAGGCACTCGACTTTGCTGCATGGGCACTCAGATTGCCATGCAGGCACTGGCTCACTGTGCAGGCACTTGACTCACCATGCAGGCACTTGGCTCACCCTGCAGGCACTCATGCTTGCCACGCAGGCACTTGGCTCACCATGCAGGCACTCGCATGGGCACTCAGCTCACTTCGTGGACACTTGGCTCATCACACAGGCACCCATGCAGGCACTGGCTCACTGCACAGGCACGCTTTCTCTTCTTTTTTTCACCAGGAGGCCCCAGGGATTGAACTCACGTCCTCCATATGGTAGGTGGAGGCCCTATCACTTGAGCCACATCCGCTTCCCAAAATAGACTTTAAATGCAAGACTATTGTAAGAGACAAAGAAGGATGCCATATATTTTAAAAAGGGATCATTTATCAAGAAGAGAGAACAATCATAAATATTTTTGCACCTACCCAGGGTGCCCCAAAATACATAAAGTAAACAAATGGCAAAACTAAGGGGAGAAAGTGAGGGGCTTTAATACACCATTAGACAGAACATCTCAACAGGGAGTTAATAAAGAAATAAAGACCTTGAATAATATGATAGAGGAACTAGACCAAATAGACATATACAGAACATAACACCTAAATACAGCAGGATTCTTCTCAAGTACACACGGATCATTTTCCAGGATAGACCACATGCTAGGTCACAAAAAATCCTCAACAAAGTTAGAAAGTTGAAATTATACTAAGTAATTTCTCTGACCACAATGGAATGAAGCTGGCAATTAATTATATGGAGGTTAAAGAACACACTCTTAAACAATCAGTGGGTCAAGGAGGAAATTGCAAAAGAAATCAGTAACCACCTTGAAATGAATGAAAATAAGAGCACAGCATATCAAAACTTATGGGATCAGGAAAGTAGTGCTGAGAGGGAAATGGACAGTCATAAATACCTATATTAAAAAAGAAGAAAGAGCTAAAATCAAATACCTACCAGCACACATGGAGGAACTAGAAAAAGAAAAACAAACTAACCTAAAGCAAGCAGAAAGAAGGGAATAACAAAGATTAGAACAGAACTAAATAAAATTGAGAATAAAAAACACTAGAAAAAAATTAACAAAACCTAAAGCTGGTTCTTTGAGAGATTAACAAAATTGACAAACTTTAGCTAGACTAACAAGGGGAAAAAAGAGAGATGTGAATCATGTCCCAAAAGGACTGCTGTAGGCAGCCTACCTAGCAAGTAGACACCATATTCTGGACAGGTACAGGGGCATAAATGTTGATATCAGCTAAAAGGTGAACAATCCATTGTGCAGAAGAAAGGGCCATCATTCCCCAGAAATGGCCTTGGCCTTTCTGTGGTCTTCTCATTGCTGAGTGCAGTGCTTCTCAATCTTCAGTGTGCCTACAGTCTCCTGGGACCTCTGATTCAGTAGGTCTGGGGTGGGGCCTGGGAGCCTGTATCTTGGACACCCCAGGTGATGCTAATATTTCTGATATATGGTCCACACTTGAGGAGCAGGGAACGAAAGCATGGTTTACAAACTGTTTTAATCTCAAGGACAGAATAGTGACACTGAAACAGACTTTAGGGAAACATCACCTATTGCCTCCAACAAGGACACAATGATAAGGCCTAAATCTTAGATGCAGGCTAATATTTAGCTTACTTGGACACACACAGCACTGAATCAATATAAGTGCATGACAGTCAGTGCTGCTTGCTGTTGCTCTTATCTTCAGTAACAGCATCACAGTCACACAAACAAGTACCATATTTTCATGTATGTTGAAATTTTGTCTATCTATTCAAAGTAAACATCAACTGGGTTGCTAATGCAGTATGTACATGTGTCAGTTTTAAGCTCCATATATTGTGTAGAATGTAATTACAGCAGAAAACCGAGAGACTCCTGGTAAGAGAAAAAAAAGCAAAGTATACATCAGTGTAAATAACTGTATTTAAATAAAGATATAGACCCTGAAAACATAGGAAGTGAATATCTGTGTTGTATTGAATTTTTGGAAATAAATTTCTATAACTTTATCCTAACACCAAGATATAATCAGGTTACTTAGAGTTGTAAATACATCTGGAATTATGTCAAAAATGTCTTGGAAGCAACTTTTAGCACTGTATACCAAAGAACAATACTTACATACTTTTTAGAACAGGGCTTCCCAATAAGCTTTCTGTAGTGATGAAAATTTTCTGTATCAGTGCTGCCTGATACAGTGGCCACTGGCCACATGTGCTACTGAGCCCTTGAAATGTGGCTAGTGTGGCTGAGTCACTGAATGTTTAATTTTACTTAATTTTAATAAAAATATCAATTTAAATAGCCATTATGTAAACAGAATGTCTTTTTAAAAAATATATACTTTTTAAATTTTTTAAAAAGATACTTAGATTACATAAATGCTATATAAAAAATATAGGGGATTCCCATATGCCTTGCTCCCTAACCCTTCCACATTTTCCCACATTAACAACATCCTTCATTAGTGTGGTACATTTGTTATAATTGATGAACACCATTTTGGAGCATTGCCACTAAGCATGGATTATAGTTTACATTGTAGTTTATACTCTCTGCTGCACAATTTTATAAGTTATGACACGATATATAATGGTCTGTATCTGTCATTGCAATGTCATTCAGGACAATTCCAAAGTACTGAAAATGCCCCTATTTTTCCCTCTCTCTCCCCTCAGAACCTCTGGTGGCCACTGCCTCCACATCCATGATAAAAGTTCTTCCATTTCTAGAATCACAATAAACAGTAAATCTACTCTAGCCCAGTGTTCATTCCCCAATCCTGAGGTTTCTGGGATGGTGATGCCCACTCCACAACAGAATGTCTTTTTATATTGGCTCCTATAAAAACCAGAGGTGAAAGCAACTCACACAGTTCAGATAAAATATTTTGTTGAAATATTTGCTTAATAACCCCTTACATATAATTCACACTGAAATATTACATGTTCCCATTAGCTTTGTTCTCATTTGATCCTGTAGCTAATTCCAAAGAGTACACAGTACATACTCTTTGCTCTAAAATTTTTACATTGGTCTTTGGCCTAAATCAATAAAATTCTTAACTCTAGGTATGGTTTTATAGTGCAACCAAAATTCGTTATTTATACTTAGAAACTATGCAATTGTGATCACGTGTGCACAGCTCTGAAAGTATACAAGTGAAGAAATAACACAAACACAGAATAGTTGGTGACAGAACTAATGAGGACTGACACTTGTTATGTGCTAATTCTCCTCAGAGAAAATACAGACAGAGCAACCATGGACATGAGACTGCCACCATGTGCCTTTATATAAAATTTTCCTGGAAAAGAAAAATTTTGGAGCAACAAGAATCTATTTAAAGAGAGAGAATTAAATCCATTATGCCAATCTGTAAGATTCAGGACTAGCAGTTTCACCTCATGCAACAAAAGTAACCATGAGGAATAAGCAGCAAGGTAGAGCCAAAGGAGTGTCAGAGATCCAAATAAAGAGTGAAAAAGAGATTTCCCCTGAAATGGGAGTGGATGGAGAATGGATGTAGCATAAGTGATTGAGCACCTGCTCTCCATGTCCAAGGTCCTGGGTTTGATCCCCCGTACCTCCTAAAATCTAAAATAAATCAAAATAAATGGGAGCAGACATAAAAGGCATAGGACAGGAGTGAGTCAGCTAAACTAAACAGATATAAATGTAGGTCATAATAAAAATAGCTAACACTGACATGGTACAATGTGCTAGGCACCTATTCTATGCATTATTAAGAAATATGAATGATCTGAAATTTTACTCTACTTACATACTGTTAGCCTACCACAGTTTTATGGATGCTGGCTAAAGACACGAGATTCCTGGGTCAGGGACAATAGATTGTTATTACTCACAGCAAAAGCCATAACCAGTAACTACTTCCCTGAGCCCAAATTCCCACAGTATATCACGGACAGGGCCATGACATCTGAACGTGCTGTGGATTGAGTTACAAAACAAGAACTCTGAGTTTAGGGATCCTAAATTTTTTATAATGGACAGTAGGCAAACCTACATGACCTTTGCCTGAGAGAAAGAAACTATCTGTAGATTCCAAGGCTGTTTGGTATACAAACATCTTTGAAAAGATAGATCAGAACAAAGGCAGGCAGTGCTTCTGTTTGCAAGATATGCAGAAACACAAAAGACCCATGGAGAACTGTCTTCTAACAAGCATTTTACACATAATAACCTCATTTAGCCTTCTCAACAACCTTATGAGGTAGGTATTTTTACACCATTTTACAAATGGGGAAATGGAGGCACACAGAGTCCCCAGAGCAATTAAGTTTGAACTCTGGCAATCTGGCTCTGGAGAAGCATTGTTTGAAATATAGTTACAATTAATTTCCACAGAAATATAGTGTGAGCCACTCCATCTTAAATTTTCTAGTAGTCACATTGAAAAGTAAAAATAAAAAAGTGAAACTTATTTTAATATTTTTCATAACTGAATGCATACAGATTTCTATCATTTCAATACATAATCAATACAGACATTATTAAATAAACATTTTACATTCTTTTTTCCATACTAAATCTTTAAAAACTGATGTGTATTTTATATCACATCTCAATTCGAAAATAGTTGATCTGTATTCAGTTTTCATAAATTTTACAGTTGCAAAAGTAGACTCACATACTTAAATTGTTCCAAATACAATCATAAGTTTCCTAATAATTGAGTTGAATATCAATTTTTGAAGTTAAGTTCATTTAAAATTAAACTTAAAAATCTGTGGCTCAGTCACAGCTGCTGCACCGGAAGAGGTCAAAGCCACATATGGCTAGTGGCTCCCAGGTTGGAGAGCACAGTGTTAGAACCTGCACAAATAACCACTACACTTTCATGTCTCACAAAGAAAATGCTTTAAAAACACCCAGAATTTCAACTTAATTCTTTGTTCCACGTTTGTTTGGACAGAGTCACAGTTTCTTACTTCATGGTGCCCCAGTGGAGGATTGTTGGCAGAATTAAAGAGAAGGCAGTGCAAAGCCTCGCAGTCACACAGACCTGCTCAGCTGTGTCGCATAAACACATTTCCTGACCTCTCTTTAAAGTTGGGCAGTAATAGAAGCACCTTCGTCATAGAATGGCACTGAGGATTGGTTAAATGAGATGATTCATAAGAAGGGCCTGGCATGATGCTTGGTGCTGAGTTCATGTCAAATAAATGTCAAGTATTATTTGGAAACTAAAAGTAAATTTAACATAAAAGACCAAACAAAAGCCTTAATATAAATCATTTTAAGATGCCCATTTGTTTCCTGAAGAGAGGCCTCACTCATTTAGCTCAGCAGCCCAATGCCACCCTGTAAAAGCTGCAAACAACAGACATCATAAACCAAACCAACAGAACACACTCAGAAAGACTGGGTTCATTCCTTCAACCCCAGAGGCCATGTGTGTGGCCTGGGTCCCCAGTCTCCAGCCCTGTCAATTACTACTTTGCCATTTATGCCAGTGCTTCTCAGTGCCCTGACTTACCTGAGGAGCTTGTGAAAATGCAGGTTATAATTCTGTAAGTATGGAAAAGGGCTTGAGGGTCTGCATTTCTAATATGCTCTCAGGTAATGCTGATAATGCTACTCCATAGACCCCTCTCTGAAAAGCAAAATTTTAGGCAATTCTATTTATCATTCAAACTCTTTCTAAAGTAACCTCCAAACTGTTAGAATAAGCAATTACAGGATTAAGCAAAATACAGCTTTTTTCCTGTAGACATGTATATAAGTGGAAAATTCTTAAATGGTTACTGAAGATGAAATACACCTGAATTTTAAGGGTGGCTTCAAAGAAAGCAACAGCATTCTTCCATGGAAAATGCCATAGCAATAGAACACTGAAGTAGATTAGATATTGTCAATATGATAATTCTAATATTCCTTTGATTTCAGAATATAATTCCAGATTATATACTAAACTAAATAGATATCTATCAATCAGTTTTGACTATACAAATTAATCTGTGTTCATAGGCCAAGTTCCAAGATAATTTGGACCAGATATGGATATGACTGACTGCTGGACTAGCAGTAGAAAATGAGTCAAAGCCCTAGGAGCCACTGACTGACATTTCCCATGTCTCATATTCAAAAGACTCGAAACATATTCAAGAAATATTGGAAGGTTGAAGTCTGGAAGAAATCATTATCTGTGTTTTGTTTCATATTTGATAAAAATGGATAGGATAACTGCCACAGTTTTGCTAACACCAAAAGAAAAAAATATAATGAAAGTGCTTTGAAAATTGTGTTCCATGGTTACAAATGCAATTCATTAGACGTCTGACAGACCAAACTGGCCCAGTACCCCAGTGGTATAATAGACAACATTGACTAAGGAGATCTATTAAGGAGAAAAGTGAGCACAGAAAAGGGAGGAAGAAGGGATTTGGAATTTATTTAAATGTATCCATCCATAAGAAAACAAACTACTTCATGTTACAATGACTTAATTACTCCAAATTTCTAGGAATTTGTGTTGCCTCCCACAATGCAACTGCTAAGTTAATATTTATTCTCATCTTGTTTTCAAACATTTATCTCTGAAAATGAGTTTAATATACTGCAGTCATGTTTGTGAGTATGTTTGCTCATTTTCTAGCTGGACTCACTATGTTACCTAGTTTGGTAAAGAAAAAATCCATATGTTTTTTTCAAAGATATGCTAATATCAAACACAGCAAGCATATGGAGGGTCTATTACATTTCTCTTGCAAAGCATTGTGGTATCATCCTTGACATGAGCTTACAATTTTCACCTACCTGCAAAACCTCCTATGGAAATATATGAAGACTGACCTCCATAATTAATACCGTTCCATTGTAATAAATTAACTTGATTTGTTTCTTTGGGCTTCTTAGAAGCTTGTTTTAATGTGATTCACTTCTACCTGTTTTGACTGAGGATCTCATGTTAATGTGTTTCATCTAATTAATTATCCCCACTACAGGATTAGATTTCATAAAAAGTATTCATATCAATGTTATCGTTATGACAAATGTAAAAGGAGAGAATGAAGTTCGATTATCAGAGTTATGGAAAAAATAAAAACAAAATAACCCCAGCCCTACATTTCTACAGTAAGAACAAACCAAGAACAGAAGAAGGGACAGAGGAGGGAAAGAGAGAGGGAGGAAGAAATGGGCAAGTTTCCTTTGTATATTCTCTCTCTGTTTTCATTTATACAATGACAGTAGGACCAGGAAGATTTCATCACAGATCAGTTGTAAGAAAATGTTCAATAACACACCAATCAATCAGTAATTACTGAAGACTAGTAGACTAGCCTTATTGAGAAGAAAAGGTGTATAATGCAGGTTATTCACCCTCAGAATGTTTAGAATCTTGGAGGAGACAGAATAGCCATACATAGAAAGATAACGCTATTAGTGTCTATAAGTACCAACCAAGTAAAACAACTGTGTTTGGCTTAAATCCAGCCCACTTCGGTTATTTACCTAAGGCCAATGTTTTGGGACTGGGCCGAAAGATAAAAGTAAGATTCTACTTGGGTCACAATTAGGATTCCAGATGAGATTTTCACTTATGTATTAAATGAACCCATCAGAGTTTGGCAGAGAGTACATAAAGAGAGAGAAGTACAGTCCTCCCCAGCTGTTCCTGCTATATCAGCTTCTGCCAACTTCTTACTACTATCACATGAGAAACTCCGAACCCAAGCAGCCCAGCCAAGCCTTTCTCCAATTCCTGTCCCAAAGAAACTAGGAGATAAAATAAAAGGATTGCATTTGTTTTAAACTACTAGGTTTGAGAGTGATTTGTTATATAGCTATTGATACACAGAACAGTTAAGAAGGAAATGAATAGGGCGATGACAGAGTCACTGGGAGCAAGACTCCTTTAAACAGAAAAGCCACAAGAAATCCCATCTCAGAGAGGGATGTCAAGAGCTTGGGAAAGGGCATTCCAGGCAGAAGCAATGCACAAGACCCAGAAGTTTGAAAAGGTTGGTAATGCTCATGGGTACCAGAATGGCTGAAGCATTGGAAACAAAGAGAAGAAAGAAGTTGGAGGTATAGGCAGGACACCATTATGCAAGGTCTTGTAGGAACTGATAAGGAGTCTGGCTTTTATTTTATGTGTATTGGAAAGTCTTTGGTTGGTTTAAAGCCACTAACTAATACCAATCTATACCCATTACTTCACCTGTTTTGGTTCCAAGGCTCTCCCTTCAGTGCACAACTCATCTGGTATATGATCAGTTATCCAAATAATGGACAACGGGTGTCAGTGCCCATTGGAAACTGAAATGGAATGACATCAAAAGACAGCACAGCTACAACCCCATCACCAGTTTCTGCTTATGCTTCTGCAGACCATGTTATCTACTATTCAGAGGTTGGCATCCTGTATCTAAAGGGTTTCCTGGTGACCAAGAGGTCGTATCTTGAACTCTCTCAAATTTGACTTCTGTTTATTATCTTCTTACCTATTGCCTCTACAAGGAGCTTCCATTTTTTCACTCCCCACACACCCCAGCACTGAGTACACACTTCTTGAATAAATGACTTGCTGGAACAGTGCAAGACAAAGACAATGTACCTAATGTTTGACTTCATAGCCAAATCTGCACCAATAGTAAATTACAGTCTTTGAACCCTGTCCTTAACTATGCACCTTGATGGTCCCTACTGGGAGACAAGTCTTTCATGCCCAGTGTCCCCAGTAAATTTACTCCGGTTTCTGAAGTTTGTGGAGTTAACTATTTTTATTTTATTTTATTTTATTTTACAGCATTTGCAATTCTAAAGACTCCTCCATGAAGCTCAGCTCTGTGTGCAAAGAAGGGGGGAGGGGGGCGTGAGTTAGGGCAGGCAGGACCGGGTGGTCGACTGGTTCTTATCATAACTGTTTAAGTTTCATTTACATTTTTCTTTCAGTTGCTCAGGTCCAGGGTAGTGTTATTTGATGTTGAACACCTGCCTCTATACACAAAGGGCTACAGCCACCCCCGCCAAGAACAGCATTGACTTTCTGCTCTATAAAAATGGGCTCCATCTGGTTCATGGGATTGCAGCTCAAAAGGAGTTGCATCATTCGTGATTTCAGAAGCACCGGAGTCCATCCTTCTGTTTTCGGTTCCTGTGGTGAAAGCAAGCTTGCCAGTGCACTTAAGCCATTTGATTTGTTCATTGGCCATTTTTATGGTCTCAATTCACTCTCTGATGAAACATGAATGAGAGATAAGTAAAAACCTGAACTATATTGGGCAAAGTGATTCTCAGTGGGTCCGTTACCATATTCAGTCAGAGCTTGTGTTCAAAGTGAAAGCTACAGGGCTCTGGGAGCATCCATCCTGAGAATCCAAAACAACTCACAGTTTATTGGATAATAGCAAAGATACAGAGGACTTAAAGCAGTGCTTCTCTAACTTTAATGTGCATACCAATCATCTGGAGATCTTGTAAATGCAGATTCAGATTCACTAGGTCAGGAATGGGGCCAGAGATTCTGCATTTCTAACAAGTTTCTAGGGCACATCAATGCCCTGGCCCTGGACCATGCTCTGCATAGTAAGAGTCTAGTGTAGACTCAAGATTCTACAACCCATTCCCTTAACACGATGGTCCTCAAAGGTTGTGTCTTAGTTTGCTGGGCTGCCCTGACAGATACAACACAATGGGTTGCTTAAAACAATAGGAGAAGGCTTGCTTTATCTTGGTTAGTGCTGTTCTGGTGCTGGTTTACCATAATCTTTGGGTTTGCTTGGTTTGCATCTTTACTTTGTATCATTTGGAGATGTCCTCTCCTTTCTCCCTTTTGTTACATCCCAATTCCCTTTATAAGGCTTCTAGTAATCCAGATTAAGAAACACCTTCATTCAGTTGAGCCACTTCTTAACTGAAAATAGTACCCTCAAGAGGTCCTAGTTACAGAGGGTTCATGGCCACAGGAATGAGGCCTGAGATTAGAAACATGCCTATGTTGGGATACATAATTACATTTACAGCAGTGTGGCCCCAGAAAGCAGCATCAACATGGCCAGTGAGCCTGTTAAAGGTGCAAATTCTCAGGTTCCACCTCAAACCTACAGATTCAGAATTCTGGGGGTGAGCCCCAGCAATCTGTGTTTAAACAAGCCCTCCATGGGATCCCGATGCCTGCTGAATTGAGAACCACGCCACTATCAAAATTCACTCACTCAGGGGAATTAAAGAATTTTAGTCACTCTTTTCAGACTTTGATCTAATAATCAACAGCCCTAGAATCAGAAAGTTTCATTTATCTAATATAAATCTAGAATTTAGAATTTAAATCCATTTAAAAATGTTTTTATCTTTCTTATCAAAATACAATTTCCATATAAAAATCTTCAGTGCTTTTTTCACAGTTAAAAAGATTAATCCCTTTAACTCTCATAAAGACAAAGATCTTCTGGTTCAGTAATACAGTCTCTGGGGAAGTCCAAAATCTTTAATGCCCGGCTGTAGACATAAGGGTTCTTGAAGTCTAGGCACATATTTGAGCATCTTGAAAAGCATGACGGTTATCACTAAGGAGGAAGACAGGAAGCTGTGTTATCTCCAGCTGAAAAATGGTGGACTCAAGAGTCAACTCCCTCTACTCGAATGGAATAAACCAAATGGACAACCATCTAAAATGACTGGCAGGATCAATAAGCTACAGTAAGAACTAATCTACCTTCTCAATGGAGACTGGCAAACATCTCTGACCTCAGACCTTGGGGCAAAATTTCTAGGGCTGCCAGGACCCTGTTAACCATCTATCACCTTTGAAAGTGCAAAAGGGTAAGTTACCCCACAAGTCACCAGAGAAGACAGAGCCTGGAGCCTGGAGCCTGTCCAGGCCATAATGCTGCCTTCGAACCTACTCTGATTTCAACTTTTACAACTGGGACCACTTTGTAATTTCAGTTTTAGAAGTAATATTGGGGAGAAATACATAACCCCCTAACCAGTACCTTTTGACTAGAACTATGCTATTACAAGACCATGCAGCAATTTGAATAATGCTGACTAATAGTATGTTACACTCCCACACCACTTTTCATCTGAGGACCTCAAAGCACTCTGCCCATATGACCCTACTAACCCTTGAAACAACTTCTGTGAAATATATGGGAAGTATTATTATCTGCATTTCTCAAAAGAAAAAAAAAAAGAGTGTCTGTACATTACTCAGGTGTCACTTAGAGGTCACAAGAAGGCTCAGAATTCCTGGCAAGCAGGCAGAGAGATGTGGGGTGTGAAAGGGACCCAGGAAGAAGGGAATAGAAGAGGGACAATTCTTATAGGAAAGGATTTGGGATGAAATGTAAGCAACATTAGTCATGGAACCAATAAAATTGCTAAGAAACAGAGGGTTGCGTTTTAAATGCCATCCTCAGAGTTAAGGAATTTTTGTTACTGTTGTTTCAGAAAACAAATTTTTATATCTTCATGCTTTGCTTTAGCCTTTAATCAGGTCAATGTAGATTTGGGGAGAACAGGGGTGAAAGGAGGTAATTGCTTTATCTCTCCACATTGCTCAAGTTCATCTTGTGAAGTTCTGCCCAAAGGTCAGTGATTAAGCTTATACTTAAGATTTTTGATGTTTTGTTTCCTGATTATTTCCTTGGCTCCTACTTCTTTTTCCCAATACTGCTTTTAACTACACAACAATTGCAAAGACTTCCCCAGGGATCACTGAGGACATTATCAAAAATACCTCTGACAAGGAGTGCCTGCTTCCCATGTACTATTCAATCCCTGGTACCACCTAAAAAAAAAAAAACTACAACCATCGAAAACTTTTTTAGAACAGTGCAGTTGCCCTTCCTTCCTTCCTTCCCTCCCTCATTCCTTCCCTCCCTCCCTCCTTCCTTCCTTCCTTTTTCTTTCTTTCTTTTTCTTTCCTTCTTCTCTTTTCCATTTTAAAATGTCAAAGGCTTCCTGACATGCTTTGGCCATAGAAATGGAACATATTTTCTCATTAGGTTAATTAATGGCTCTGCTTGGGTGGCATAATTTGGTATAAGTTTCCTTTTAGAATTCTGTCATAACTAAAAAGGATCTTATTTTTGTTATGTTTTGTGGTGTCTTTAAATTTTTATGACTTCTTCTTTGTTTAGTCTGTGTGTAATCCTTCTTTTGAAACCTAATGTCCTAGAAAATTTACAGTTTTCTCTCAAAACTGGCACTTCTTACATTTTATGGTGATTCCTATTTCTTTAGTTCTTACTAGAACTTCATTTAAGTCCTTAAGGTGTAATTCGCAGCTCAGGGAATTTATGATTACATCGTCAAAGTAAACTCCCCCAGTGCAATATATTAAACCTGACAGGATGCTGTTCATTAATCTTTGAAATACAGCCAGATGTGATGTAGTGAAGTGGAGCTTCCAACCAAGAACAGCTCAAGAACTCTGAGCCGCCCCACTGGGAGGATCCCTTCCCCCGCGCTGCAGGTGGCCCGGGTGGGGACCAAGAGAGCCAGAGGCCACTCCTTTGCCAACCCGGGTGTTGGCTGTCTCTGCTGGTGTTCCCGCAGCTCTACAGCTTCTCACTTTTTCAGGCATTCACTCATTCAACGAACAGTGATTGAGAGCTTACCATGGGCCCGGCACCACGGGGAGCTGGAAAGATAGAGGTGACCAAAACAGACACAGTTCCTGACCTTGTGGACCGACAGACTTAGGGTCTAGCTATAAACAAAGGCCTCAAGAAACTTCACCCAATCCCACCAAACCCTAAGGACACAAAAGACACCGACTGGATCTGGGGCATTTCTTCTCCACCCTTGAGGGAGTTTTGCTGCTAAATGACTTCCGTTGTGCACAGGTTGCAATACAGCCTGACCAGGGCTCTGACTGAGGTGGTGAATGGAGCTACCTAGGAGAGGCAGCCAGACCTGCCTTGGGGGCACTCAGTGCTTGGTCAGAAAAGCAGAGTCTGGCTAATCACTGTGCAACACTACCCCTAGAACAATGTGGAAAATCCCAATAAAAGGCAATAAGTCCTAAGGGCATTTGTGGGTCTTTCTCAGACCCACCTGTTTCCCTATATAAAACAGAATGGGTTAAATGTCATGTGCTATCCTGGATTGGATCCTGGAACAGAAAAAGAACAGTAGTGGAAAAAAAGGTGAAATCTGGAGAAGGTCTGGAGTTTAGTTAAGAGTAATATGCAAATGAACATACTAATGTAAAGTTTTAACATTGGGAAATAGGGTGTGGGCCTTTTTAGGAATTCTCTATCTTTGCAACTTTTCTGTAATTCTAATACTACTCCAAAAATAAAAGTTTATTTTAAAATATTTGCTTACAAAACAGAATCCTTAAAATGAATAATAAAAAGCTACTTAAACATACACACACACATACAAAACACAGTGATCATGAGAAAAGTATACAACTCCCTTTGAAAAACCACAAATCATTCTTGAAACTAAGGAGAACTAGAGAATACAAAGCCTAGGAACTGATAATTCTATGAGAAGCAATAGTCAAACTAGATTGTCACCTTTCTCTGTTTCCATTAGTTTTAAGATCTCCTTTTAAGGTGTATGTAAAAGGAACAAATGTATAGAAGAATATACATGCCAAGTTTAAAGAAGAAAGGTTTCTATCATTTCTTGTTTAACTCTCTGAATTTATAACACTTGCTCTTTCAATCATTGCCACCTTCTTTAATTCACGTGCACACATACACACACGTGTCAGATCATTGCTGACACACGCTAGCTCGTTCTTTCCTATCTGCACACACACGCTTCATTTTCCTGTATTTGTCTGGGAATATAGAAACTTCTCAGTAACAAAACAAGTATATATGTGTGCAGACTGAAGATATTTCTGATGTAGAATTGCATTCAACATGTCTTGACTTAGGACATCCAATAAGTCATTCTTCCTTTTGTTAGACTTGTTACATTGTGGGGTCGTTACACAATATATGCAGTACACACAGTCATTTAAATCTTTTCAGGGAGAATTTTCTGTTACAAAATAGAAATGTTGGTGATGAAAGCAATATTTTTTTAGCTAGCTGCATTCTTGAAAAGATAATAGCTGTGTAAACCAAGTGTAAACCTCTGAACCAACTGCTGGCTGCCATAAGGGGCTTCCTCAAAGAGCAGAACTGTCCTTTCAACGTTCAAATGGTGCCTTGTTTAACATGAAAATTTATTGCCATCCAGGGAAATGGGTCATAGAAACAGAATATTAGATCTGGGAGGATTCTTGGAAATCATCTGATATAACTTTTTAAGACAAGCATAAAAATTAAACGCTTTATTTCATTGCCACAACTCATTTTTCAACTCAGCTAATGTTGAGAATTTAAAAGATGAGCTTAATGGTATCCAGTCATCTACAGAGCCCACCATATTGAACACAATTTACAAACATGAAAAATGAGTCAAAACAAAATAAAACCCAGAAACCAAAATATGTGAGTGCAAAACTTAAGGAGAATAAGTAAAGTGGGAGGCAGCTGGAGAAGTCACATTCCTGACGGATCAACAGAGGGCCTTGCTCGATTTCATTTCCCATTTACCAAGTCATCTAATATAATTTTGTCTTACTAAATATAAGAAAAACCAAGTCCTGGGAGATTGTACCTTATCCGAGGCTTTAATGACTGAGCTGGGCTCAAAACCAGGTATTCAGATGCAGGGACCACTCTCTCTGTGCCATCATGGCCCATGGTCCTGGTGTCGGTGCTCTGGGGTTTTAATATGAATACAAACACAAATTTGCTTTATTTCCATGCCTTCTTTTTTAAAAAATGAGATAATGTATGCAAACAAGTCATTTATAAACTGAGAAGTCCCACAAACATGTATTTTGTAACTGTTGCTGTTGTTATCACTATAACCTGCAATGGGCGATAAGAGAGATGGGTATAAACTCTACCAATTCCACATAAGAATGAAAGGCAAGGATCACATGTCCCCCCCTGGCTTTGGCTCTACCCCTTCTGACTCTTTTGCTTTGCCGTGGGGTCCCCTGTTCTCTTCAAGGGCCTGCTTTTTAAAATTCCTTCTCTTTTTTTTGGACTTTCCCTCTCTCTTTTTAAAAATATATAAGCTGACAAGGAGGACTCACCAAAGAACAGAGCCCGGGTTTCTAGAAAGGCTCTGCAAATAGGAAGTAAAACCGCATCACATCATTCATCTGCCAAAAGTAATAAACCCAGCCAGCCTCAGCGCCCTCTTGACTTCGTCAGCAACTAATGCTCATTTCTCCCTTTCCTTGCAAAGGAAAAGGAAAAAAATGCCAGGCAAAGAATGCCAGGCAAATCATACCATGGGAAAAATAACACCTTCAAAACTCAGGGCAAAATTCTCATTTCCAACCCTTGCAGCAGATGTCCCATCCGGTATGCTTGGCAGCATGTCCTGCTCTTGGAACAAGATGCAGAACACAGGTTAGAGAAAAGATTTTGGCCAGAGGTGGTCTGTTAACATTTAATTCATATTTGTAAGGCCTGAGAAATCTCTCTATGATTTAGCTTCATGCAATAATCAAAACAAATCCATATAAAAGATATTTTCTCATCTTTTAAGTTTTAACAATTGTATCACCTGATTTACCACTAGTTATATTAATTGCTCCCAAATCTGTGAGTTTGTGCTTATCATTAACTGGTAAAAAGAACTGCACACTCACAATTCAGTATTATGACATTTGTTCCAAACAGAAACTGCTGTGGGAATTCCAGGCTGGAAAGGTCATGCTTGATTCTTTCCTTTATTCCAATTTGAATCTACCTGCCTCCTCTCTACCAAATTGGTAGAGGATCATTTAAGGATAAGCAGGGAAGCCAGCCTAATTTTGACTCCCATCTTTCCAGTCTAACGTGGGTAGCAACTGGGGGTGGGGTGGGGTGAAGGAAGAGCAGGATGAAACACCCTTTCTGAAATATAGAGCTTGAGACATCAAGTGAGGAAACCTAGATTTGAATCTCAGCTCTGCCACTCACTGCTTTCTCAAACTTCTTTTGGGTACTTCTACATTTATTTTAATGATAACATAGCTTCTTCCAACTCTAAAATGCTAATTTATTTATCTCTGAAATTAGATTTCTATCAAAGAGACAGAAGCGATCAACAGTTATAGAAAATGGCTGATGTATATAGAAGAAGAAAGGCATGTGCTGATATCTCTAGAGATAGGTATTAATGTGAAATGGGGAAAAATGCTTATTGATGGGAAAAATAGTCTCCCTGGTTGGGACACCACTCAGGTTTCTATTCATTTCCTACTCACCAAACATTGTCTTTGTGCTTTCTGTACCCAGGGCTTTTTCCAGGAGAGAAGGATCACAGCAGGAAGCTCAGATGCATCCAGGGAAACTTTTTTCCAGAATGATGAAAACTTAGTCAAAAAGACAATATCCATGGTTACTCCTTGCTTTCAAACAGATCTACCTTGGTTTGTTGAAGGAAGGATCTAGCAGGCGGTGAGCCCACACTGTGTCAGAATGAATGTGATGTGTTTAATATTCATTGACTCATCTCATCATCACAACACAAAGATAGTCTGTTGATAGTCCCCTTTTACAGAGGAAGAAAACTAAGGCACAAGGAAGCTTAGTAAGTTGTCCAAGGCCACAGATGTAATAAAGGTTGGAAAATAAATTTCAACAAAATTTGTCTAATTCCCAAACCTTTCCTCTAACTTATGTGCATGTTTTTCTAGAGCTTTAACTTTTAGAAAAGATTTAGCTTATTAATGGCATCTAAGTTAAGTTTCCTTTCTCAAGACAAAGTGCATACAGAGTCATGTAACCTATAACACTTTATTTAAACCACCAAGCACAAGTTATTGGACTTGATGAGTACTAACACAAATTCAAAACAAAGGAGAAAAGAATATTCTTATTTTACCAGTGCGTAAGCTATGATATGATCTCTCTTGAGGAAGAGAGATCAATGTTCTATAAGTCACCAAAGGAAGTACATATCAGAAAAGACTCCATACTGGTCATTCTTTTCAAGTAATATTCCCATACCCCAGCCTGGGGTCCGAGGAGACAGGAACGAGATGCATGGCTGGGAGAGCAGCAGGCCTGAGGAGAAAGGGAGGCCTCAGAGCCTGCGAGGGCCGCTGAAGTGAAAATCAAAGAACCACCCTGGTAGCTTTGTTTTCAGCTATGAGAGGCTTTTTGAAGTTCACTGGCTGGAATTAAACTCCCCAAACATCCCCTCAGCCCATCCCCCCTCCACATAAACATACTATTTATTTACTTCTCTTGGCCCTCCCCGATCTGACAAAACCAGGGGGAAGAAACGGGAGGAGCTTCCAGGTGTCCTGCTCTGAGGGATTAGAGCAGCTCAGGTTTCAACTCACCACCATCCCACCCATGGATTCGTTCAGACTGCACCCATCACTCACCCTGACAGGCATACCTTCCACCTTTTGTGTCTTCGTGGGAGGTGTTTATAAATAAGGGCACCTGTCCGTGGAAGGCAGGCATCCCCAAGAGTGGCCAAGGAGACAATGTGGGAGTTTCTGTTCCTGAACTTTCCAACAGCTGTAGCTGCACTCTTTAGGCCTTTGTGAGGTTTTGCGTTGAGAGAGAGAACAGGTTCCTTGTATTGAAAACACATCTGCAAACCTATCACATTCTACAGCAAATGAACCAAAGGAAAACATTTAATAGCACTTGGAACTCTATCCCTTCTCCTTTAAGGAAGGTTAAAACATGCTGGTTAAATGAAAAGTTTGGCTGAAACTAGATTCTTCTCCAAACACAAAAGGAAGTTATACTTTCAAGCATTTCCCTCCTTGGATTTAATCATGAATATTAAGTATTGGTACCCAAGTGCCAGAGTAACAAACTAAAGTAAAGACCACCCATCAACTTAATTCCAAAGGCTTATTTCATGTAATTCAACCTCCAGTTATCTGAGGGTGAACAGTACTGTTCACAACTGCCCATAACAAAAGCCAAAAGGGTTTATGGCAATTTGACCTTTGTATTTTTCATCAGTTTATTTTCAGATAGCTGGGAAAATATTTTCCACTTGTATTTGATGACATGATTTTAAAAGCATCTTGACTAATTTCTCAATTAGCCAGGATCACCCAAATGCCACTCATATTAAATCATGAGCCAAAAAGACCATTATTCAGTGATGAAAAGTTTAGTAAAACATAATTTGAAACCAGGAAGCCACAAGCTCTTAATTCATAGACACAATTGACTTTCTCCTATATTTGTAGTATTCACTCTATTGCAATGTTACTTATTTTATTTGATGGATTTTATTCTATTCAGGTCTTAACTCTCCAACCTTCTCCCGCCAGCATCAACACCCAATTCTCTCCTTTGCCATTTTACCTGGCTCTGAAGGACTCTATCCTTTGTCATTTCAAAATCTAGAGTGCACCCCTCTTTCCTCCTGAAGACAAAAAACCACAGATGTTTTAGTTCTAAGATCTGTGATTAAAATCATTTCTGCAATTGAGACATGATGCCAAAAGCAAAAACACATTCTTAATGCATTGTTTGCCTGGAAAAATAAACTGCATTACAGGGAGGAATGTGGAATAAGGTAATCATGCAAACCCAGAGGCATAAGCCACTTAAACTCCTTGACCTGCGTCAAATGTTGACAGTTCAGTTCCTAGAGGAATTTCTGGGACACATTTAGAACATTGTTTAAAGGTCCTGCCACCTAGTGGAAGAAGTAAATAAACTAGATCTCTGGTAATCTGCCGATGTAGAGAGCCTGAGGAAAACAGTTCTTCTGATCAATAAACCTTACCTGAAAAACTGTATTGGGTTTAAAATTGAGTTTCATAAAGTGTCAAGGTTAAATGAAATGGATAATTTTACTCTTCCTTGTTCGGATACATCACATTCAAGACTGGAAAGACCTCTTGAGTTCAAGTCCTCAGAACGATTGGTGGAATTCACAAACAGCTGATTATAATCGTTTTGTTAATCTGCTTTGGTTGACAGTTTGCAAAATGAAACCCTCAGAGTTAAGAAATAAAACAAATCCATACCAGCTTTCCCTTGTGGAGGGCACTCAACTAGTCACTTAATCTTCCAAAAGCTTAGCAGAATCTTTTCTTTTTTAGAGATGTATTATTATTTATTTCTCTCCCTTCACCCCCTCCCCCATCCCTGTTGTCTGTTCTCTGTGTCCATTCGCTGTGTGTTCTTCTGTGTCCACTTGTATTCTTGTCAGGCGGCACCGGAATCTGTGTTTCTTTTTGTGCGTTATCTTGCTGTGTCAGCTCTCTGTGTGTGTGGTGCCATTCTTGGGCAGGCTGCACTTTTTTCACACAGGGCAGCTCTCCTTGCAGGGTGCACTCCTTGTGCGTGAGGCACCCCTATGTGGGGGTCACCCCTGCATGACACGGTACTCCTTGCGCATGGCAGCACTGTGTGTGGGCCAACTTACCACACAGGCCAGGAGCCCCTGGGTACCAAACCCTGGACCTCCTATATGGCAGGCAGATGCTCTATCAGTTGAGCCACATCCACGTTCCAGAAAGAGTCTTTGGGGGGGGGGGGGATTTTGTTTTTTAGCTATGGGAAGTATCCTGCCTGAACAGGAAGGTAGATTATTAGTAGCTAAACCTCACAGACAGCCACCAAATTTCTGAGAAAACTTCCTGATGAGAAGGAACTCCCCAGAAAGGCTTTGTGCAAAGTCCTATTCTTAAGAAAGGTCTATAAAGCATGGTTGGTACTAGGGGTACTGACAGATGTGTTTGACAGCAATCAGTTCCTCAGTAACCTGAAAGAGTAACCTTGCCTCCCTGCTTACATAGTAGAGAAAATAGAAGAATCCATGATCAACAAGATCAGAAATATTGTGGGATTATCCCACACTGCAGATGGACATGTTTCTGTGACACTGGTCACTAAACACACTTATCATGTGCAAAGGACTATTTTAGATGCTTCTTCGTCCTGAGTAAATGCAAATGTAGTAGGCAAATGCCTACTAGCTTTCTCAAAGTCCAACCCTATTCAAAGGAAGAAGCATAGAAAATTCTGACCCCACACTCCACTAGTTGTACTATGGATTGATTCATGTTCCTCCAAAAGGCATGTTCAAGTTCTAACCCTGCAGTTCTGTGGATACGAGCCTATTGGTAAATGGATCTTCAAAGATCCTATTAAGATGAGGACAAATGGAATCAGGGTGGGCCTTAATCCAATATGACCTTATAAGTAAAGGAAATTTGGACATAGTAGGAGGAGCAAGTAGCAAACAGAAGAAGACAGATCACTATGTTATAGGCAGACTCGGAAACTGAGTTACGGACTGACAGTAAGTCACCACCAGAATGCTACAGACTTTGGAGAAGGTATAGCCTGCTGATACCTTGGTGTGGATTTCTAGCCTCCAAAAGCAAGAAAAATAAATCCCTGTTACTTAAGTCAACTAACCTATTGTGTTTGTTATAGAAGCCTAGCAAACTAAGACAAGCTGTATCTTCGATGCCATCTCCTATCGTTGGGATAAATGATCTACTGACAAACACTGGTGGATAAATGATCTATCTACCAATGAATATTTGTGAGATTTAAAGTAATACATAAAAATCACTTTGAAGGGAGTTAGGAAAGAGTATCTACCACTCAATATTCAAGAATTCTGCTTTGTGACTTTATCCAAACTTTCCATTATTTGTTCAGCTGTTTTTCTTAAAAAAAAACAGCATTATTTACTGACCTAAATTTGATTTTCACAAAATATTTATTTCATAATTTAAGACCAAAATGTTTCTCATAATTTAACTATTACTATTGTTACATTCAAAAAGGGTTTTTCTTTGCATCTACCAAAAAAAAAAATAAGCCTTTAAAATTTTGAAAACAAGAGAACCATTACAAGTTTCACACTTCCAGTCCCGCTGCCCTGGAGCCGGTGCACCCTGAGGGGCCGCATTTCGAGGCACCGGGCCTGGCGTGGTCCTGGGCACCGGGCCGCCTCACCTGTCTCCAGGGCCCAGGTCAGCAGCTGGAAGCGGCCCTTGGACGCCGCAGTCCGGCTGATTGAGGAGTCACGCCATGCCCCCACCATCCTCCTGGATTGCTCTAGTCCATGGCCAGGTTGTCCACAAGAAGAAATGCTGCCTGATTGTCCATGTGCGGTGGGGAATTCAACACAATGTGTTTTGGGTTCTGGAGAGTTGTCTGTTTACCTTCACATGTTTACTTTTTCTGAACTGTACTGTATAGGCTGTTGATGACATTCTTGAGAAGTTTTAATGAACTCAGAACTGAGGTTAGAGCTTGCTTACCCATTTCCCAAACGAGTCAGTTTCCTGCACAAGTGATGTTAACTGCGTGTTCATTGCAACCGCAGATTGGCAATAAGGAACTCACTACAAATGGGGATCAATGCATATTCTCTCCGCTTCTTCCCAAAATGTTGGCCCAGCCTAGATGTCCTGAAGCTTACAAGAAAGCTTAGACTCATTTACTGTATATCTCTAACTGAAATGCATATTTTATTTAATGTAAGTGTATTTTGGAACAGAAAAAAGAACAGTTCGAAATAAAAGGACTATAGTTCTATTTCCAAAGAATGTAAACTGTTTTTGTAACAAAGAAAAATTATTGTTTTATCATTTGTCAGTCATTCCTGATCATTTCCATGACTGTTCATATATATTCATGGTCTCCTTGTATTTGAGAGAAATAAATGAGAAACCAATAATGAAGCAGAGGCATGACAATTTTCAGGTTGTTTATGAGATGCCAATATTATCTTCCCAAAAAATGTTCTAAACCTTTTTCCCACTAAAACACAAGCAGTTATTTTAGATTAATTTCATAGGTTGTTTTGGAGGTGAGGTGTGAGAGTGCGTGTGTAGGGAGGTAGTGATTTTCTTCTTTACTGTCTTTTTGTTTTTTAAAAATGTGAAAAACACTCTCATTTTATTAGACAACTACGTAAAAATCCGTTTCAAAAAAACTATCCAGGATTTGAATGTATTCAAAAGACACAATTCTCTCTGGACTTACTCTTTGAATATGTAAAATATAATTTACATTTATTTGTCCCTTTAGGGGTAGTTGGTTTACTTATTGTTGATGAAACAGCTAATTTTCTTATCTTCACAATGAAAGTGAAGGGAGGCCTTTTAGACATCATGCAACAATAAATAGGACCTATGGAAAGGTACATATGCTATAACAACATTATGAACATTTACAGCAACTAATTCATGATTTAGTCAATATCCATAGGTATACTCAGAGGAGTCTGAGGAGGGTGTCCAAATCATGCCCACATTATGACCTGGCATGTATTTGCAGAACCTGAGCAAGGGAAGGTGCATCTTAATGGCCCAGTATGGGATCATCAGTGGTGGTCCAGCTGAGTGTTGGAGGCTGAGCTGGGTGAGGAAAGTAACTGCATAGTTGGGGTGGAAGGGTAGAGGAATTCATCCAATAATATGGAAATTAATGGGAGCCAGATTTCTCACTGTCAGAAAGGATTTGCAAATACAGAAAAGGAGAAAACTAGAATGAACCTTGTGGTATATGATGAGGGATTGGAATTGGAGGTACTGACGTAAACTAATGGTTCTCTCTCTCATACTTATAGAAATAAATACAGCTATAAATGTGAATATCTGTGTGTATTACACACAAACACACAATATATAGATTTGTCCACTGAGAAGGCCAGGGAGTAACGTCACTCAACAGCAATGAGCATGTCTAGCACCCAGATCTTGGTTTCTAAAGACCATTCCCCACCAAAAGGAAGCAAAGATGCTTGGAGAAATGGCTGGTTTAAACATTGGGGCAGAAATAGTACATGCTGAGCCCAGAATATCTTTTCCTTTTAAAGTAAGAAAATAAAGAATGCTGAGAACATGTCAAAAGGACACAGAAGTTAGAGATACCCAGTGTCAGAATATGTTTGAACATCAAAATAAGTAATGATAATTGTAGCATATAACACATTAAATAACATAAGAATCCATTAGTCCATATTGATATAAAAATAAATGAATGAATAAATGGGTAGAGGAGAAATCATTTCTTTACTGTAAATATTATATGATAAATATAAAGGAATTACCACCATTTGGTAACCATCAGAGTAATAATTAATCCAGCCAAGAAGCATCAATGGATGCCAAAACTCATGGGTGGAAGCTTAATGAAAAACAGAAAATTTACATAATTTCAAAGAACCTCCCCACATAATATGTATTAATTACAAAAGGGAAAGGAGTAACTTTACAGTGGAAAAACCTAGCAGACACCACCTATAACCAAGTAATCCAAGTTAATATCATCAGTAATGAGATTAATCAAAATTATATGTTAACTAATAGGCAGCAATAATTACACAGTATCACTTCTATGATATTTCTGGGAAAAAAAAGTGTGTTATTCCAAATGTAATCACAAGGAAACATAAGACTAAACCAAACTGAGACATTTTACAAAATAACTGGCCTATAATATTCAGTGGTAAAATTGGGACAGTCAAGGAAAGGCTAAGGAACTATGCCAGAATGATGAATTTTAAAAAAGATGACAATTAACTTACCTTTAACCCCAGATTAGATCCCTTTCTTTTAAAATATAATATTGGAGAAAACTCGAATATGGTCTGTGAATTAGATGTTAATTTCCTGATCTTATACTGTAGTTTTGTAGGAGAATGTCCTTGTTTTTAGGAAATACACACTAAAATATGCAAGATTGATGGAACATCAATTTAGAAACTTATTCTCCAATGGTTCAAGAAAAGAAAAATTCTCTGTACTCTTCCTAAAAACTTTTGTGAAATAATTTCAAAATAAAAATTACTTTTGGGTGATGTCAGCAAAAATGGCAGAGTAACAACCTCCAAAAATTATCTTCTCCATAACAACAAGAAGAAAAATGGCAAAAAGTCTCAATCAACTTTCCAGAACTCTTGAAATTAACCACATGTTTGCATTAATCTGGGAAGAAATTTTTTTTTTAATGACTGAATCTTAATAAGAACAGTGAAAATTGTAGCATTTTAACTTGCCCTAGCTCTCTCTTCTGCTCTCCAGCTCCATGGTAGACTTGAAACTAAAAACCAACAATTGCAGTGAGCAGCCAGCAGCATGGCAGCCACCAGAAGAAGCATAAGATGTCTGAAGCTTCAACAAACCCTCAACCCCAGAGAATTATTATTATTTGACCTGCCCAGTGATTTTCTGGAAGAACCAACTTGCAAGTCTGTCTGTATTTGACCTGGGTTCAAGCTTGCTTGTTGCAAAAAGCCTTTTTCTCAGGGCATTTGTCAAAGCCAAGTACAGGCAATTGCTTAAATATGTGGCTGCCTGAAAAGTAGAAAATGGTTTAAATGAATTATAGTCTTTCAAAAGCTTAAGGGAAAAGGTTAGGAATGAGATGTCCATAGGGATTTTGTGAAGTTCCAAGGTATTCTTTGGAATTCAGAATATCACACACACATGTATGGCTGCAAGCCTGCCCAGGGCTGTGCACATTCTCAGGAAAGACCTAGTAAGGCTGTAACTTCTTACACCTGCCTGACCTTGATGATCTTTGCAAGCAGAAAGAGAAGTCTCAGGCAGAGATGTAAACTTCCTGTTTAAGCATTGGAAGCATGCCAAACATGCACATAGAGTCCCTCAGTAAAGACTGGGAGATTTATTGGTACCAGGCGATTAAAGAAATTTCTGTAAAGTTAATAGCTGACCACTAAGTCAACCAAGAATTAGTTCAGAAAAGTCACTAAGTAAAGAAACAGCAACAACAACAAATCCTGGGTGGGAGAGAATCTAATTTCCTGAGCTTCCAAATTATGTGGTCTAAAATATTCAGTGTACAACAAGAAATGCAACAAAACTAATATGTATGGCCCATTCACAAACAAAAGTAATCAATAGAAACTGTACTTGATGCAGCTCACATTGGATTTACTAGACAAAGACTTTAAATCTGCTATTTCAAATATGTTCAAAGAACATTAAATAAAGGAAACCTTACTTAAAAGAACTAAAGGAAAGTATTAGAAAATGTTCCACCAAGCAGAAAATATCAATGAAGACATAGAAATTATTTAAAAGACCCAAATAGAAAAATCTTGAATTGAATAATACAATAACCAAAATGAACTAAAATATTTAGGGGGACTCAATAGCAGATTTGAGCAATCTAAAGAAAGAATCAATGAATATAATTATGGATCAGTTGAGAATATCCAATCTGAGTAGCAGAAAGAAAATGGAATGAAGAAAAATTAATGAAGAAAAATCAATAGGACACTATCAAGCATACTAACATATCCACGATAGGAATTCCAGACAGAAAGAAGAGAGAGAAAGGGTAGAAAGAAGACTTGATGAAATAATTGCTGAAAACATAAAAAATATGATGAAAACCAGTAATCTACACATCCAAGAAGCTCAAAGAATTCCAGATAGGATAAACACAGAGGCACAGCCTTAGACATATCATAATTAAACTGCTAAAAGACAAAGAATCTCAAAAACAACAAGAAATCCTCATGTACAAGGAATCCTCAATTAGATTAATGGCAACATCTCATCAGAAACCATAGAGGCCAGAAAGCAGTCAGCTGACATATTCACAGTGCTGAAAGATAAAAACAAAAACAAAAACAAGAATTCTATGTCCAGCAAAACTCTCCTTCAAAAATGAAGTAGAGAGGAGGGTTATGGGAGAGTGGGGGAATAAGAAGTTCGAGTATTCAGCACATCCACTAAAACAACTATGGAACTGGCAGGAACTGTCTGAATCAACCATTATGAAACTCTAAGTCTAGAGGCACACTGTGCAGATCTGGAGAAGAGTTGGAGGAAGAGACTGGTAACCTGACATAAATATCAGCAGCTACCATTCCCCATCACCCAACCATGTGGCAGGCAGCATAGGAACTGCAGTCCTGGTTCTGGAACAGCTTGCTGGTACCAGGGTGGGCTATAAGGGCATAAGCCTCCAAAATCTGGATGTTTGTTGTATGATTGCTTTTCACTGCTTTTGATCAGCTACTTTACATCATAGAGAGGGCAGCTCTCAGGATGGCCACTGTTCAAACCACGATCAGACAAAGCAACAGAGAAATCTTAAAGAGTCAGTACTTTTTTTTTTTTCCTCTTTTTTCTTTCCAGTCCCCATTTGGGTAATCATTCAGAAAACTATATTCTAAAAATAGTATGAAAAAGTCACAACTGACAACCCTAGCCCTCAAAAACAATAATAAAAACTATCAATCAATCCCAGAGGAGTGGGAGAACAAAATTTCTGGTGTTATAGAACCATAATACTCAAAGTGTCCAGTTCTTAACCCAAAAAAATTACAAAACACAAAGACACAGGAAATTATGACTCATTTACAGGAAAAAAAAAAAGGATTTTTCCAGAAACTATCCTTGAGGAAGATAAGACATTGGAATTATTAGTCAAAGATTTTAAATCAACTAAACTAAATATGTTCGATAACTAAAGGAATCCAAATAAAAAGAACTAAAGGAAATTAGGAAAATGGTATATGAATAAAATAAAGAGAAGGAAATTATAAATGGAACCAAATAGAAATTTTAAAGCTACAAAGTAGAGTAACTGAAATAAAAAAAAATTCATTAGATTCAATAGCAGATTTCAACAGTCAAAAAAAAAGAGGAGTGAACTTGAAGACAAGATTATTGAAATTATCCAATGTGAGGAGCAAAAAGAAAAAGGGATAATAAAGAAAAATGATCAGAGCTTGAGAAACCTGTGGGACACTTTCACACATAGCAACAAAGATAACCAGCAAGGTTATCTTTCAAAATTGAAGGAGAAATTAAGATATTTACAGATAAACGAAAGCTGAAAGAGTTCATTACCTAAAGACCTGCCCTATAGGGAATACTTAAGGGAATACTTAAGGCTGAAAAAAAGGACATTCTGCAGTAACTTGAAACCATAAGAAATAAAGAACATTAGTAAAGGTAATTAAAAAGGTAAATATAAAATCCTGTATTATTATACTTTGGGTTTGTAACTGCTCTTTCATCCCTGTTTGGCTTAGGCAAATGCGTAAAATAACTGTTTAAACCTATGTTAATTGGCATACAATGTATAAAGATGTAATCTAACAGCAAAAACAATATAAAGGGGGAAGGATGGAAATATATATGAGGACAGAATTTGTATACTCAGCTACGGAAACTAGATTGGTGCCAGCCAAACTAGGTTGCTATTAGTTTAAAATGTTAATTGTAATTACAAAGGTAACCACTAAGAAAATAACTAAAATATATAGATAAAAGGAAAGAAGGAAATCAAAATAATATCATACAAAAAAGCATCTATATACAGAAAAAGGCAGAATGGAGTAATTTGAGAACAAAACATATGCAAGACACAAAGAAAATAAATATCTAAATGACAGAAGGAAATCCTTCCCTCTCAGTTTTTAACTTAAATCTCAATGGATTAAATCCCTTATTGAAAGGAAGAAAACAGCATATTGGATAAAACAGCATGATCCATCTATATGCTGTTACAAGAGACTCACTTTAGGTACTAAGACACAGAGGTTGAAAGGGAAAAGTTAGAAAAAGATATTTTATGAAAACAGTAATCAAACAAAAGCAGAATGTCTACATTATTGTCACACAATATAGACTTTAAGTCAAAAAAGATTAAAAGAAAAAAGTAAGGTTATTATATATTGATAAAAAGTTCAATCTGAAAAGAAGATTATTGGTTATAAACATATATGCAACCCACAACAGACACCAAAATAGTATGAGGTAAAATTGAGAGAATTGAAGGGTGAAATAGATAGGTCTACAATCATAATTGGAAATTTTTTTTAAAGATTTATTTATTTATTTCTCTCCCTTGCCCCCCTCCCACTGTCCCAGTTGTCTGTTCTCTGTGTCTATTCGTTGTGTGTTCTTCTTTGCTTCTGTTGTTGTCAGCGGCATGGGAATCTCTGTTCCTTTTTGTTTGCATCATCTTGTTGTGTCAGCTCTCCGTGGGTGTGGCACCATTCCTGGGCAGGCTGCACTTTCTTTCACGCTGGGCAGCTCTCCTTACAAGGTGCACTCCTTGCGCGTGGGGCTCCCCTACGCAGGGACACCCCTTCGTGGCAGAGCACTCCTTGTGCGCATCAGCACTGCGCCTGGGCCAGCTGCACATGGGTCAAGGAGGCCCAGGGTTTGAACCGCAGACCTCCCATGTGGTAGACAGACTCCCTAACCACTGGGCCAAGTCCGCTTCCTGCATAATTGGAAATTTAAATAAACCACTTTCAATATTTGATAAAACATCTAAACAGAAGATCAATAAGGAAATAGAGGACATGAACTACATGTTAACCAATTAGAATTAATGGATATAGAAAAACCACTCCATACAACAGCAAGAATGTACACATTCTTCTCAAGTTCACATGGACCTTTTCCAGAAGGTCTGTTATGCCACAATAAAATCTTAATAAATTAAAAAATATTGAAATCATTAAAAACTATCTTCTCAGACCACAATGGAATAAACTTAGAAATCAATAGTGGAAGGAATATTGGAAAATTAGCAAATATGTGGAAATTAAACAACATACAATTAAACAATGATCCGAACAAAGAAGAAGTCACAAGGAAAATTAAGAAACATCTTGAGATGAATGAAAATGAAAACACAGCATACCAAATATATGAGAGTTAGCAAATGCAGTGCTCAGAGGTAAATTTATACTTCTAAATGGCTTCTTTTCTTTTAAAGTTAAAAATATACCTATCACATGCTCCAACTAGTCCACCCTAAGAGTTTATCTAAGAAAAAATAATATGTCTATACAAAGACTTGTACATAAAAAAGAAAAAATATCACAAACCAACAACCTAACTTCAAACCTAAAGAAGCTAGAATAAGAGAAGCAAAATAAGCCCAAAGATCATAGAAGGAAGGAACTAGTAAAGATTAGAGGAGAAATGACTTCACAAGTTAATTCTACCTATCATTCAAAGATCATCATACCAATCTTGCATAAGCGCTTCCAAAAAAATTTAACAGGAGAGACTAATACCAAACTCATTCTATGAAGCCAATGTCACCCTAATACCAAAACCAGATAAAGATAGCACAAAAAAAGAAAATTACAGACTGATATCTGTAATGTATGCAGATGAAAAATTCCTCAACAAAACATTTACAAACCAAATAAAAAACACATTAAAAGAATTATACACCAAGATCAAGTGGGTTTTATCTCAGGTATGCAAGGGTGGTTCAAGAAAAAACATCAATTAGCATATTAAACCACACTGATGAATTGAAGAACAATCATATGATCCTCTTAATTGATGCAGAAAAGCATTTGACAAAATATAACACCCTTTTTTTAATCAAAACACCACAAAAGATAGAAATAGAAGGAAGCTTTCTCAATATGATAAAGTTAATATATGAAAAACCTGCAGCTAGCAGTTTATCCAATAGTGAAAGATTGAAAGCTTTCCCACTGAGTTCAGGAACAAGACAAGGATGTCCACTCTCACCATTGATATTCAATATTGTGCTAGAAGTTCTAGCTAGAGCAATTAGGCTAAATAAAGAAATAAAAGGCACCCAGATAGGAAAAGAAAAAGTAAAACTTTGACTATTTGCTAATGATTTGATCCTATATTTAGAAAATCCAGAAAAATCCACAACAATGCTACTAAATTAATAGACAAGTTCAGCAAAGTGGAGAGATACAAGATTAATATGCAAAAATCAATAGTGTTTCTGGTGGCTGACTTGGCCCAGTGGTTAGGGCGTCCGTCCGTCTACCACATGAGAGGTCCATGGTTCAAAACCTGGGCCTCCTTGACCCGTGTGCAGCTGGCCCACGCACAGTGCTGATGCCGCGCAAGGAGTGCCATGCCACACAGGGGTCTCCCCCGCGTAGGGGAGCCCCACACGCAAGGAGTGCACCCCATAAGGAGAGCTGCCCAGCATGAAAGAAAGTGCAGCCTGCCCAGGAATGGCGCCACCTACACGGAGAGCTGACACAACAAGATGATGCAGCAAAAAGAAACACAGATTCCCTTGCCGCTAACAACAACAGAAGTGGACAAAGAAGACGCAGCAAATAGACACAGAGCACAGACAACTGGGGTGGGGGGGAAGGGGAGAGAAATAAAAAATAAATAAATCTTTAAAAAAATAGTGTTTCTATAAACTACTGATGTGCAATCTTGAGAAGGAAATCAGAAAATAATTTCCATTTATAATAGCAAATAAAACAATCAAATATTTAGGAATAGACTTAACAAGGATGTAAAACACCTGTGTTCAGAAAACTACAAAACATTGTTAAAAGAAACCAAAAAGACTTAAATAAATGGAAGAACATTCCATGTTCATGGATTGGAAGACTAAATATTGTTAAGATGTTAATTCTACCCAAACTGATTTACAGATTCAACACAATCCCAATAAAAATCCCAACAGCATTTTTTGCAGAAATGGAAAAGTCAATAATCAAATTTATTTGGTAGGGTAAAGGGGCCCAAACAGTCAAACATGTCTTTAAAAAAGAAGAACGAAGTTGGAGGATTCTCATTTCCTGACTTTAAAGCACATTATTTACCTACTGTGGTAAAAACAAAACAAAACAAAAACAAATGAAAAAACCCAGCATGGTACTAGCATAAAGCCAGACAGATTGACCAATGGAACCAGACTGAGAACTCAGAAACAGACCCTCACATTGACAATCAAGTGATTTTTGACAAGACTGTCAAACCAACCCAGTTGGGCCACAATGGTCTATTCAACAAATCTCAGTAGGAGAACTGGATAGCCATATCCAAAAGAAAGAAAGAGGACCCCTATCTCACACCTTATACAAAAATTAACTGAAAATGAATCAATGAACCTAAATATAAAAACAAAAATCATAAAACTCCTAGAAGAAAATGTAGAAAAACATCTTGAGCTCTTTTAGTAAGCAGTAGTTTCTTAAATTTTACACCAAAGCATGAGCAACAAAAGAGAAAATAGATAAATGGAATTGCCTCAAAATTAAACACTTTTGCGCCTCAAAGGATTTTGTCAAAAGGGTGAAAAAGGCAGCCAACTCAACGGGAGAAAATATTTGGAAATCACATATACAATAAGGGTTTGATATCCATGATATATAACATGATGGAATATTATGCAGCAGTAAGAAGAAATGAAGTTGTGAAGCATATGACAACATGGATGAATCTGGAGGACATTATGTTGAGTGAAACAAGCCAGACACAAAAAGCCAAATATTCTATGACTGTGCTATTATGAACTAAATATATTATGCAAACTCATGGAATTAATAATTAAACTCCAGGTCATCAGAAAATAGAATGAGAATAGAGAATGGAAAGCTGATATTTAATCTGCAAAACTGGTTAAAAGATTGTTTGTAAATCTTTGGAAGTAAATGGAAATGGTGAGAGCACATCATGGTGTTTGTAACTAGCAGAGCTATTATATGGGTATGACTCATTGAAAGAGAAAGCCTAAGGACATTTATAGTACTTGAAGGTAAGCTAAAAATTGTAACAAGGGACTGTATAACATAATGAAATCTCATGTAAAATATGAACATGGGTGATATTCGCATATATAAGACTTTTACAAAATATAAATACAAATAAATTAGAAAAAACAGAATATCAGCTATGTACATAGGGGAAGCATAGAGAGATTAAGAGGTTATGAGTTTTGTTTGGCTTGTTGGTTTTGTTTTTTAGTATTATTATTATTACTGGAATAATGTAAATGCTCTAAAAATGACTGAATAGAGGAATGCACAATTATGTGACTATAGTGAATACCACTGATTGTACACTTTGAATGGATTTATGCTTTATAAATATGTATCAATAAAATTGATTTGTTTATAAAAGATTGCAGAAGAGATAAATGAAATAGCAAAAGGAAAACAATAGAGAGAAATAATAAATGGAAGTTGGTTTTTTGAAAACATCAATAAAATCAAGAAACTTTTAGCCAGACTAGTAAAAAAAAAAAGCAGAGAGGACACAAATAACTAAAATTATTTATGAAAGTGGGGATAGTAGTACCAACCTTACAGAAATAAAAAGATTAAAGAGGGTACTATGAGCAAATGTCTGCCAACAAATTAGAAAACATGAAATTACAAATTCCAAGAAACATGCAGATTATCTAATCTGAAGAAATAGAAAATCCCAACAGTCCTATAATAAGAGATCGAATCAATAATTAAAAACCACTCAACAAAGAAAGGTAAAGAACTGGATGGTTTCACAGCTGACTTCAACCAAACATTTAAAGAAGATTTAATACCAATGTTTCCAGAACTCTTCCAAAAATAGAAGTTGAGGAATTACTTCCTAACTCATTCTATGAGAACATCATTACCCTAATGTCAAAGCCAGATAAAGACACTCAAGAAAAGAAAATTATAGAACAATATCCTTTATGAATATAGATGCAAAATCATAAAAGAAAATACTAGCAAACCAAAAGTGACAGTATATTAAAATATATTAAAAGGATTATACTCCATGACAAAATGGGATTTACTACAGGAAGGAAAGGGTGGTTCAACATAGAAACTCAATCAATGTAATACTCCATAATAAAAGAAGGAATAAACCACAGGGTTATCTCAATTGATGCAAAGAAGATATAATATTTGACAAAATCTAACATCCTTTCATGATAAAAACACTCTGAAAACTAGGAAGAGAAGGAAACATTTTCAACATGATAAAGGGCTTATGAAAAACCCACAGCAAATATCATACTCATTGTTGAAAACTGGAAGCTTACCCCCTAAAATCAGGAAGAAGACAAGGGTTCCTACCATCGCCACTATTATTCAATATTGTACCAAACATTATAGCCAGAGCAATGAAGCTAGAAAAAGTAATAAAAGGAATTTAAATTGGAAAGGAAGAAGTCAAATAATTCCTATTGGTGAATGACATGTTCCTTCATATAGAAAATTCCAAGGAATCCACAAAAAAACTACTAGAACTAATAAATGAATTCAGTGAAGTTGCAGGATACTTAATAAACACACAGAATTCAGTTGGGTTTCTATACAGCAGTAGGGAACAATATGAAAAGGAAATCGAGAACACAATTCCACTTTCAATAGCTTCTGAAAGAATAAAATACCTTGGATTAAACTTAACCAAGGTGCTGAAAGCATTGTACACTGAAAATTACAACACCTTACAGAACAAAATTGAAGAAGACCTACATAAATGAAAAGACATCTTGTATTCACGAATTGGATGACCTAATATTAAGATGTCAATTCAGGGCAACGGACTTGGCCCAGTGGTTAGGGTGTCCGTCTACCACATGGGAGGTCCGCGGTTCAAATCCCGGGCCTCCTTGACCCGTGTGGAGCTGGCCCATGCGCAGTGCTGATGCACGTAAGGAGTGCTGTGCCACACAGGGGTGTCCCCCGAGTAGCAGAGCCGCATGCTCAAGGAGTGCACCCCGTAAGGAGAACCGCCCAGCGCGAAAGGAAGTGCAGCTTGCCCAGGAATGGCACCGCCCACACTTGACGTGCTGCTGATGACAACAGAAGCGGACAAAGAAACAAGACAACAAGACGCAGCAAATAGACACAGAGAACAGACAACTGGGGGAGGGAGGAGGAAATAAATAAATAAATAAATCTTTAAAAAAAAAAAAGATGTCAATTCAATGCAATACCCTATCAAAATTCCAACAGGCTATTTTGCAGAAATTGAAAAGCTGATCTTCAAATTCTTATGAAATGTTGTGGCCCCAAATAGTCTCCATTCCTGTGAGTGTAGAAGATGTCAGGGAGGTGTGAGCCAGCTTGGGTCTCCCCCTTTTGCTGGGTCTGATATAAACAGCGATACATAGAGAAAGGAAGGTGCCATATTTGATCCTGCAATGTGAGAGAGAGGATTCCAGGGTTGCCTACAGCTGAACTCAAGGGGAGAAGTACCAAAAAGCTGAGGTACAGGGAGAGATGAGCCATATTCCTCATAGCTCACAGCTGAACTTAGGAAGAAAGCAGAGCAGCTCATACTGAGAGAGAAGGCCCAGAAATAGACATACCCTATGCCTGGTTGCCCACAGCTGAGTTCTGGGAGAAGGTAGAGTCTGATGGGGAAGGCAGAGATGAGAGGCCATCTTTTCACATAGCAGAACATATAGGCATATAGACCAATGGAATAAATTCTAGATTCCAGAGAAAAATGATTTTTTAATGTATTTTTACCACAATTATAAATCAATCAATTATTATTTGAAAATATAAGGAGAAATTAAAACATTCTGAAAAATTAAGACCAGAGAGAATTTTTCACTAGAAGAACTGCCCTTCAAGGAATGTTAAAGGGACTCTTTC
This sequence comes from Dasypus novemcinctus, assembly GCF_030445035.2. Taxonomy (NCBI): domain Eukaryota; kingdom Metazoa; phylum Chordata; class Mammalia; order Cingulata; family Dasypodidae; genus Dasypus; species Dasypus novemcinctus. The sequence continues at coordinate 49,247,770 of NC_080673.1, read as the reverse complement.
AAAGTGAAATGAAAGGATATTAAACAATAACTCAAACCCACATGAAGAAACAATAAGCACCAGCAAAAGTAACTGCTTAAGTTAGTATAAAAGATGGTATAAATATGTCTTTGGTTTGTAACTGCTTTTTCTCCTATCTAATTTAAAAAACAACTTCATAGAGCAATACTTATAAATCTGTCCTAGTTGGCATATAATGTATAATGATTTAATTTATATGATGATAACAGCACTCAGAAGGAAGGGGTAAGTGGGGCTGCTTTGCAAAGTTTTTTTATACTATTGAAATTATATCAGTATTAATCTGAACTAAGTTGTTTCCATTTAAGATGTTAATGGTGCCCTTCAAGCAATGAAGATTGACTGTCACTGTGGGCCCCAAAGGGAGGGGGAAAGAGATATTAAATAAATGGAACCAATGTAACTGTATGGGCAATAGAAGTGTTCCCAGAGATTACACAAGGATGGATATAAGACGTTCAATTACACCAAAAACATAGGGGCTGATAGGCTAAAATGCAAATCATAATGTAAAACTTAAAATAACTAAAAATTTAGAAAATTGTATAGTCTAAAATATATACCACAATGTAAACCCAAATGGTTACCTTGTTTAAAAGCTATTGTCTCAATATCTGTACATCAGTTTCAGTAAATATAGTATGAATATGTAAAAAGATTATTGCTGTGGAAGGGAAAAGGGTTTTATGTTGGATATGTGGGAGTACTGTATATTGTATATATGAATTACTGTGATCTAAAACTTTTGTGAAGATAAGCTTTATAATTAGGGGGAAAAAAGTAAAAGATAGGACGTAGATACTGAGGAAAAGACGGAAGTAGTTGCCTTGACAATTTGCATACAGGGCAACACTTATGCAGTGATGGAAGGCAAAACATCAAAAACAAAGCTTTTGCATTTTTAAATGTTTTGATACCCCAATTTATTTTTACCTTAATTTTTCTAAATTAATATGTATTCTATATCTAACCTTTAAACTCATCACTATATTCCATTTTACTATTAGTGGAATCTGGCAATATATTGGGCTTCACTTTTGAAGAAGTTCTGGATCACAGAGAGGTTCAACAATGGCAGGAAGGAATACTGGTGTGGGATGTTCTTGACAGGGGACACATGGTTGGCAGGGAGTTCTCCAGGGCATATATCCAGGGTACATAAAAATGGTTGGATATTTTCATAGTGGTTACAGTTAAAAACAACAACTGAGGGAGTGCTGGGTTCCTATCCTTTAGGGAGCTCTATCAAAGTGCCTAAAGGAACAGCAACATCCCCCATGTGCAAAAGCAAAGACCAAAAAGAAGGAAGGTCCAACAATGAGCCCTTGATACTAATGACTATGCTTGTGAGCCTGTGCACCTGAAATAAGAACAAGGTCTAGAGCTGCAAGGTGCCTAGGAGTTACCTCTTGAGAGCCTCTATGTTGCTCAAATGTGGCCAGTCTTGAAGCCAAATTCAGCATGTAAATGTGTTGCCTTCCCCCAGCATGGGATATGACTCCTAGGGATGAGCCTCCCTGGTGCCAAGGGATTACTACGAAGTACCAGCTGATGATGTAACTAGAAAATTACCTTGAATAAAAGGGTCAACTTAGACCAGCAGAATATCTCAATCTACATATAACCAGAAGTTAAAAATGCTTTTTGACCTGGATCAAAGGGGGAAATGGAAAGGACAAGTGAGTTTATATGGCTATGAGTCTCCAAAAAAGAGCTGGGAGGTTATCAGAGGGGTTTCCCTTATGCACACCTGAGCAGAGTCCCAGAGACAGATAAAGTAGATACAACCCCAGGTATTGGTTCTTCTGAGGGCTACAGAGACCCACAGGTTCTATGGTCATGGCAGATGGAGTTCAGTGCTATGTCAGTTGGCCCTACTTTGGAGTTTGTGTTTCTGTGTGATGGAGCTGGACTCAGAGGTGATCTTTGTCCACAAGTCTCTCTTGTTACTTTTACCAGAAATGTAGTTGGTGCTGGGGTTTAATGTATACCCAGGGGACCTGAATCTCTGGACTGACCATGTGATAGCCAGACCCTGAGCCTCAACACTCTGGTTTATTGGACTTACCCCACTCAGCTAACATGGAGGTGAAGAAGGTCAACCACCACACCAGGGAGTCAAGAGTGCCTATAACTGAAAGCAGGAGGATTGCATCCAGCATCCATGTGGAATCTAAGCCCCCTCTTGACATAGATGTGGAGTGGACACAACCATTCCAAGGTCCACAGGATGGAGGAATAGAGTAAGGATTAGACTGGACTTACTGATATTCTATTCATGAACTATTGTGATTAGTAATCGAAGAAAATGTAGCATTAGTGTGGAGAAAATGGCCATGGTGGTTGTTGGTGGTAGGGAGTGGGAGGAGGAGATGTGATGTGGGGGCATTTTCGGGGGTTGGAGTTGTCCTGGGTAGTGCTGCAGGGACAGTTACTGGACATTGTATATCCTCCCTTGGCCCACTGGGTGGACTGTGGGAGAGTGTGGGCTATGATGTGGACCATTGACCATGAGGTACAGTGGTGCTCAGAGATGTATTCACCAAATGCAATGAATGTCTCATGATAATGGAGGAGGATGCTATGGGAGAGGAGTGGGGCAAGGGGGTTGTGGGGTATATGGGGACCTCTTATTTTTTGAATGTAACATTAAAAAAATAAAGACAAAAAATAAAATAAAATAAAATAAAAAGATGTTAATGGTAATCACCTGGAAATCACTAAGAAAACAACTATAATTATATAGTAAAAGAATTTAAATGGCACATAAGAAAATACCTTTTTCACACAAAATAAGATAAATGGAGAAAAAGAGGAACAAATGGACATAAGAAATAGAGTAAAGAAAAGCAAAATGGCAGATATAAATTATACCTAATCAAAAATTTCATTAAATATGTATGGATTAAGCACTTCAATTAAAAAGCAGAGATTGGCAGATGGATAAAAACCAATCCAACTATGTTGTGTACAAGAATTACATTTCATATCCCAGACACAAATAAGTTGAAAATAAAATTATGGAAAATGAAAATACCATTCAAACAAAAACCAAAAGAGACTTAAAATGGCTACACTAATATCAGACAAGATAGACTTTAAGACAAAAACTATTTTGAGAGACAAAGAAAGTCATATTATAATGATGAAGCGCCAATCCACCAAGAATATATAATACTTATAAATATATATTCACCCAACTAATCTACCTGAAGGAACAACTGACTAAATTAAGGGAAGAAATAATCAACAATAATGATTGGAGACTGCAATGCCCTACTTTGAATAATGGATAGAATAAATTGACAGAAGATCAGCAAAGAAATAGAACATTAGAACAGCATTATAAACCACCTAAACCTAACAGTCATCTATAGAACATTCCACCTAATAACAGGAGAATAAACCTACTTCTCAAGTTTATATGGAACATTTTCCATGTTAGAGTATATGTTATACCATAAAACAAGTATTGATAATATAAGAGGATTGAAGCCACACAAGGTTCATTATCCAACTACAATGGAATGAAATTAGATATCAACTTCAAGAGAAACTTTTGGAAATTTGCAAATATGTAGAAATTAAACAACACACTCCTAAAATTGCCAGTGGATCAAAAAATAATCCAGAAGGTAAATTAGAAAATACTTGGAGGTGAATGAAAACAAAACACAACATACCATATTTATGAGATTCAGCTTAAGCAGTGCTTAGAGGGAAATGTATAGTTATAAATGCTTATATTAAGAAAGAAAAGTCTCATATGAATAACCAAACTTTAAAAAACTAGAAAAAGAAGAACAGATTAAATCAAAATCCAGCTGAAGAAGGAAATAATAAAGACTATATTGGACATAAATGAAACATAATAGAAAAATAATATAGAAAATCAACTAAATTAAAAGTTGATTCTTGGAAGCGGGCTTGGCCCAGTGGATAGGGCATCCATCTACCACATAGGAGATCTGCAGTTCAAACCCCGGGCCTCCTTGACCCATGTGGCACAGGCCCACGTGCAGTGCTGATGCACGCAAGGAGTGTCGTGCCACGCAGGGGTGTCCCCCGCATAAGGGAGCCCCACGCACAGGAAGTGTGCCCTGTAAGGAGACCCACCCAGCACCAAAGAAAGTGCAGCCTGCCCAGGAATGGCGCCGCCCACACGGAAAGCTGACACAACAAGATAATGCAACAAAAAGAAACACAGATTCCCATGCCACTGACAACAACAGAAGTGGACAAAAACAAGAACAAGCAGCAAAATAGACACAGAGAACAGACAACTGCAGTGGTGGGGAAGGGGAGAGAAATAAATAAAAAATAAATCTTTTTTAAAAAAATTGATTCTTTTAAAAGACTAACTAAATTGACAAACTTTAGCTAGACTGGCCTAGAATAAAAGACAGAAGACTCAAACTGATAGAATCAATGATGAAAGATGAACATTAAACTGACATCACAGAAATAAAAAAGGACTATAAGGAAATACTATACACATATACAGGCCAACAAATGAGATAATCTCATTGACATGGACAAATTCCAAGGAAGACACAAATGAACAAAACTGACACAAGAAAAAATAGAGGAAGGTTCAATGCGGATCAGCAGAATATCCATGTCTACATAAAATACCATGACTTTAAAATGCTGTTTGACCTAAAGTAAGGGGGAAATGGAAAGGAGAAATGAGTTTATATGGCTACGAGTTTCTAAAAAAGAGTCTGGAGGCTGGCAGAAGGTTTGCCCTCATGCACAACTGAGCAGAGTCAGAGAGACAGATAAAGCAGATACAACCCCCAGATATTGGTTCCTTTGAGGGCTAAAGAGACCCATGGGAGTTATGGTCATGGCTGATGGGGTTAACTACCAGGGCAGATGGCCCCTCTTTGGAAATGGTGTTTATGTGTGATGAATCTGGACTCAGATGGGATCTCCCTTCATAAGACTTTCATGCTAATGTGCTGGAGGTGCAGTTAATGTTGGGGTTTAAGATATATTTAGGGGATTTGAATCTCTGGACTGACAATGTGATAGCCAGATCCTGAGCCTCAACAGACTCCAGCACCTACAATCTGATTTATTGGACTTACCACACTCAGCTAAGATGGAGGTGAAGAAGGACAACCACCACACCATGGAGCCTAGAGTGATTACAACTGAAAATGGGAGGATTGCATCCAGCATCCAGGTGGAATCTGAGCCTCCTCTTGACATAAAGGTGCAATGGACACAACCAATCCAGTGTCCACATAGAAGAGGTGGCATTGGATTGGGAAAAGTGGACATAATGGACAAAGGGTATGGGGAAAGGCAGGAAGAGATGAGAGGTGGAGGCGTCTTCGGGACATGGAGCTGCCCTGGATGGTGCTTCACCGGACATTGTAAATCCTCACAGGGCCTACATGATGGAATAGAGGAGAGTATGGGCCATGATGTGAACCAATGTATATGAGGTGCAGAGGTGCCCAAAGATGTACTTACCAAATCCAATGGATGTGTCATGATGATGGGAACGAGTGTTGTTGGGGGGGGGGAGAGGGGGGGTGGGGGGGTGGGGTTGAATGGGACCTCACATATATATTTTTAATGTAATATTATTACAAAGTCAATAAAAAATAAAAAAATAAAAAAAAATAAAAAAAAAAAAAAAGAAAAAATAGAAAATCTGAGTAGACTGACAACAAATAAAAAGATTGATTCTGTAATCAAAATCTTCCAAATACCATTGATTGTACATTTTGGATGAAATGTATGTTTTATTAATATGAATCAATAAAATTGATTTGTTTAAAAAAATCACAGGATCACAGGGCTTCATTGGTGAATTTTAGTAAATGTTTAAATAGAATAAACACAAATACTTCACAAACTCGTAAAAAAATAGAAGAGGTGTGATCACTTCCCAATTCATTCTATGGAGCCAGTATTACCTTGATCCCCAAACTAGATAAAGACATCACAAAAAAGAGAAAACTATAGTCCTATGTTCCTTATGAATATATAGGCAAAAGTCCTCAAGTAAATATTAACAAACTGAATCCAGCAATAATAAAAACTATTCTTCACTATGACTAATTGAAATTCATCTCAATCAATATACTATACTGTAATAATAGAATAAAGGGCAAGAACAACATGATAATCTCAATAGACATATTAAATTCACAAGACAATATCCAATACCCTTTATAATAATAATTTTAAGAAAGCCTTCAAAATCTAGGAAGAGATGAGACCTTCCTCAACATGATAAAGGGCATGTATGTAAAAAATCACAGCTACCATTATACTAAATGGTGAAAGACTGAAAGACTTTCCCCTGAGGTCAGTAATAAGGCAAGGGTGCCCACTTTCATCAGTGCTATTAAACATTGTAATGGAAGTCTTTTCCAGAAAGAAAGAAATAAAAGGCATCCAAATTTGAGAGGAAGAAATAAAATGATCTCTAGTCACATGGTCTTTTATGGAGAAAATCCCAAAGAATCTAAGAGAAAGCATCTAAAACTGATGAACAAATTCAGCAAAGTTGCAAGCTACAAGACTAACATGCAAAAATCTGTTGTATTCCTATACACCAGCAAAAAAATCTGAAACAGAATTTATAAAAGTCAACCCATTCACAATAGTTCATAAAAGAATAAAATAGCTAATAATAAATTTAACCAAGGAGCTGAAGGACTCATACACCGAAAACTAAAAACATTGTTGAAAGAAGTAAAAGAAGATCTAAATAAATGGTAAGATATCCTATGTTCATGGATAGGAAGACTTAATACTATTAGGATGTCAATACTACCCAAAGCAATCTACATATTCAACAACCACAACAACAAAAAATAAAAACAACTATAAAATCCCAGCAGCAGTTTTTGCATAAATGGGAAAGCTAATCCTAAAATTCATATGGAATTGCAAGGGGCCAAATCAATATTGCAAAAGAAGAACAAAGTTGGAGGTCTCACACTTTCTTATTTCAAAACACACTACAAAGTTAATGCAATCAAAACAGTGTGGTGGTACTGGCATAAATATAGACATATAGACTAATAAGATAAAACATTATTCAGAAATAGTTCCACACATCTATGGCCAACCAAATTTTGTCAAGGGTGCTAAGTACTTTAATTGGGGGAAAAATGGTCTCTTGAACAAATAGTACTGGGAAAACTGGATATCCGCTTAAAAAGAATGAAGTTAATCACCAATGTTGTGAGCATGACAGAAAATGTGACTGTATATATATGGGAAAATCTTCAGAAATTTCTTCCTGCAGGAGTTCTTTATAGTATCAAAGTATATGACCTGACAATATACTGTAGCCTATAAAGGAAATAGATCTTAGGGTTAGCATTGTAGAAAGATTTAATTTCTTTCTATATCAAGATCTTATCCCCTTAGAGACTTAAGGAGTCATCACATGGTTGATTTATACCTCCACATTGTGTTTTGGAGTGCCCAATCAATTTATTGAAATTATTGTAAGGCCTGTTATAAATTTAAATCTATTTAAAACCAAATTTGTAATACAGCCTCAATATCTTTCAGAAAATCTTTTATCTGTAAGTTAAAAATCACTCCATTTTCAGCAAAATGTTTTGGTATAGATTATTTGAAAACCAAGAAGATATGCTTTTTTGTTACTTTTACCTCCATGATCTCATAATTGGTATCCATTTTTTCTTGGTATATACAAATGGTAAAAATGTTTTTAAAATTTACAGAAGGTGGATCTTACAAAAAATAAAATATAGGTGGTCAAAAAAACAAAACCAAACACAACATATATTTTTAAATTAACTCCCTTGATTACTTCTTCCCTGGTATGCTAAAAGGCACAATTTTATTCAGTGAAAATTAGAGATACAAATCATCTAAGGCAATGCATTACAGATGTATACACAAGGATTCATGGAAATGCTGCCTTAATGCACATTGTTCATTGTGATTTTGCACATCTTTTTGAATTATTAAGAACAATACATTACTGATAACATGTATATCTATAAACCACTTATGGGGAAACGGACTTTGGCCCAGTGGTTAGGGCGTCCGTCTACCGCATGGGAGGCCCGCGGTTCAAGCCCCGGGCCTCCTTGACCCGTGTGGAGCTGGCCCATGCGCAGTGCTGATGCGCGCAAGGAGTGCCGCGCCACGCAGGGTGTCCCCCGAGTAGGGGAGCCCCACGCGCAAGGAGTGCACCCATAAGGAGAGCCGCCCAGCGCGAAGGAGGGAGCAGCCTGCCCAGGAATGGCGCCGCCCACACTTCCCGTGCCGCTGACGACAACAGAAGCGGACAAAGAAACAAGAAACAAGACGCAGCAAAAAGACACAGAAAACAGACAACCAGGGGAGGGGAGGGGAATTAAATAAAATAAAAATAAATCTTTAAAAAAAAAAAAAAAACCACTTATGATGCATTAGGTCTGCATTTCCAGACTGTATAGCCCCCTGAACAATTTCAATTCAGAAGACTGAGGAATAATCATTTGGTTTAAACCCTGTTAAAAGAGTCAACATGAAAATGATATATTATTCTGTGCAAGCTATCTCCTATATATAATTTTTCTGAATTGATCCCATATTGTTCCAATCATTAAACTTATCAGCATAAATTGAACTATTGAAAATGAATGAAGTTGAACCCCTGCCTTACACAAAATATAAAATTAACTCTAAATGGATCATGCTAAAACTTTAAAACTCCTACAAGAAAACATAGGGTGAAGCAGATATGGCTCAACTGATAGAGCATCCACCTACCATATGGGAGGGTCCAGGGTTTGATACCCAGGGCCTCCTGACCTGTGTGGTGAGCTGTCCTATGCGCAGAGCTGATGCATACAAGGAGTGCTGTGCCATGCAGGGGTGCCCCTGCATGGGGGTGCCCCATGTGTAAGAAGTGTACCCTGCAAGGAGAGTCGCCCTGTGTGAAAAAAGTGCAGCCCACCCAGGAGTAGCATCACACACAGAGAGCTGATGGAGCAAGATGATGCAACAAAAAAGAGATGCCATTTCCCGGTGCTGCTGAGGGTGCAAGCAGACACAGAAGAACACATAGTGAATGGATACAGAGAGAAGACAATGGGGGGGGGGGGGGGAGGAAAGAGAAATAAATAAAATAAATCTTTTTTTCAAAAAAAGGAAAACTTAGGGATAATCCTTCATAACCCTGAATTTTGTAGTCATTTCTTAGATATGACACCAAAATTAGTCCAAAAAATAAATAAATAGGACTTTGTCAAATTAAAGCTTTTCTACACCAAAGGACACTATTAAGAAAATGAGGGAAGCAGATGTGACTCAAGCAGTTGGGCTTCCATCTACCATGTGGGAGGTTCAGGGTTTGATTCCCAGGGCTTTCTGGTGAAGACAAGCTGGCCCATGTGGAGTGCTGTCCCACGCAATGAACTGGCCTGAGTGGAGTCCCGGCCCACATAAGAGTGCTAGCCTGCATGGCAAGCTGGCCTGAGTGGAGAGTTGGCACAGTAAGATGATGCAATAAAAAGAGACACAGAGAAGAGACAATAAGAGATGTGGTAGACCAGGGAACTGAGGTGGTACAAGAGATTAAGCACCTCTCTACCACTCCAGAAGGTCCCAGGATTGGTTCCCAGTGCTGCCTAAAGAGAAGACATGTAGACACAGAAGAATGCACAGCAAACAGGCACAGAGAGCAGACAATGGGGAGCAAAGGGGAGAGAAATAAATAAATCTTTTAAAACATAAGAAAATGAAATGACTACCTACAGAATGGGAAAATATAACTGTGAATAATATATCTGATAAGGGTTTAATATCCAGAAGATACAAAGTATTCCTACAATTCAACAATTCAACAGCATAAAGAATAAAGACAAATATGCCCATTTAAAAGTGGGCAGAGGACTTGAATAGATATTTCTTAAAGAAGATATACGAATGACCAGAAAGCACAGAAAAAAATACTTGTCATCATCAAAGTAATGCAAATCAAAATTTCAGTGATACCATTTCATACCCATTTGGGTAACTACTGTGAAATAAAACAGAAAATAAAAACTCCTGCCAAGGATGCAGAGAAAAAGGAACACTTAAACATTGCTGGTAGCAGTGTATAATGGTGCAGCCACAGCAGAAATAAATATGATGGTTTTTCAGAAAGTGGAAAATAGATTTACCATATGAACTAGCAATTCCACTTCTTAGTATGAACAGATAATATGGACTCGAACAGACATTTGTACACCACTGAATATAGCAGCATTATTCATGGAAGCCAAAAAGTGGAAGCAACCCAAGTGTCCATCAACAGATGAATAGATTAAAAAACATGTGGTATATCTATGTACTGGAATATTATTCAGCTACAAAAAGAAAAGAAGTTCTGATACATGCTACAACATGGATAAACCTTGAAGACATGTTGAATGAAATAAGTCAGTCACAAAAAGATTCATGTTATGTTTTCTAACTTATCTGAAATATTTAAAATAAGCAAACTTCATAGATTGTAGTTTACAGGTTGCCAGGGGCTAGGGTGGGCAGGTGGGAAATGGCAGTTATAACTTGATAAGTGAGGTGATGAAAAAGTGTAATGGATATTGGTAATGTGCTATATGGTATAGCACATTATTTCTGATATAATTAATGACACTGAACAGTACACTTGGGTGTGATTAAAGTGAGAAACTTTGGCTTGTATATTTGTAAACACCATAAAAGATTAAAAATTAGCAAAAACTTACTATAAAGCTACTGTAATCAAGATACTGTGGTACTTATAAGATAGGTATCTAGATATATACACTTATACACTTATGGTCAATATAGTTAGATACAGGTGCCAAGATCATCCAATGGTGGTAAGCATGCTCATTTAAACAAATGGTGCTGGGACAAATGGATATCCACATACAAAAGATTGCATTTGTGGTTCTACCCATATATACAAAAATGAACTAAAAATGGATCAAAGACCTAAATATAAGAACTAAATGATAAATTCCTAAAGAAAAAATAAAGGTGCAATGTTTATGGACTTAATTTAAGCAATGGTTTCTTAGATATGATGGCAAAAGCACAAGCAATCAGAGAAAATAGAGATAACCTGAACTTCATCAAAATTTAAACTTTTGTGCTTCAAAGGACACTATCAAGGAATTGAACATACAAACTACAAAATGGAAGAAAATATTTGCAAATCATATATCTGATAAATGTCTTGTGTCTAGAATATATAGAGAATGGTCACTACAAAAAAAACTAAAAGACAACCCCCCAAAGTTGGGCAAAGGACTCAAATAAACATTTCTGTAAATAAAATATTCAAATGGCCAATAAAAACATGAAAATATCTTTGACATCATTCGTTATTAGGGAAATGAAAATCAAAACCACAATGAGATATCACTTCACACCCACATGAATGCCTTTAATAAAAAGAATGGAAAATAGCAACTGTAAGTGAGGATATGGATATATTGGAACCCTCATACATTGTTGGTGGGAATTCAAAATGGTACTGCTGCTTTGGAAAACAGTCCAGCTTTTCCTTGGAAGGTCAAACACAGGGTTATCATATGTCCCAGGAATTCTACTTCTAGGTATATACACAAAAGAATTTAAAATATGTTTACGGAAAAGCCTATATGTGAATGTTCATAGCAGCATTAGTCAAAGCACCCAAAAGTGAAAGTACAAAATGCACATCAACTTAAGAATGGTTAAAGAAAATGTGGTATATCCATACAGTGGAATATTATTCTGCATAAAAAGGAATGACGTCTTCTGGCCAACCAAGATGGTGGCATAAGATACTCCAGGGTGCTGTTTTCCAAAATAATTCTTGAACAACTAGCAAAAACCAGCAGAGCCATCTTTCTCAAAACTCTAGAAGACAGTTAAAAGATTGCAGTAACTGGGAAAGTACTGAATCAAGTAATGCAGCTTTAAAAATGATAAGAAAGCATGTAGTGCCCTCCTGGCCTCTCTGTCATAACTTCTCAGCAAAGTATGGAGCCAGTCATACTTTGTGGGTCCCTGACCCAGGACAAGGTTCAGACTCATAAATGATGGAAGAGGGTCCTGCACTTTACATTCATCTAGGGCTTATCTTCTGGACAGGAGAGCTAAATTCTGAAGGGGAGTATCAACCAGTGCAGAGTCAATTTGCAAAGACTTTTAAAGGTGTTTTTGCATTGGTTTCCTTATTTATGTTATCATCTGTCACTTAAGGAAATCTCTTTCATATCATTAGTAATACACAAACTTAAAGAACAGAGAGCTTAGGGACTAAATCCTAGAGTTGACACTTTAAAATATTAAAATGTACAGTATGCAACAGAAAATTACAAGACAAAAATGAAACAGGAAATGATGGTCCTTCCAAAGTAATAAGATAAATATCTAGAAACCATCAATGAAGAAAACCAGACTTTGGATGTACCAGATGGGGACCATATAAAATTTATCCTCAATATGCTCCAGAGATAAAGGAAAACACAGAAAGAACTAAAGTATATCAGACAATAATGAAGGAACAATATGAGAGTCTTAATAAGATGTAAAAATTTTTAAAAAGAATCAAACAGAAGTACTGGTGTTAAAGATCACAGTGTCTGAAATAAAAAATTCCCTAAAGGGTTTCAAGGATACCACAGAGCTAGAAGAAAAAAGAATGAGTAAACTCAAAGACAAGTCAATTGAAAAGATTCAAGCTGAGGAGCAGAAGGAAAAAAGAATTTTAAAAAGCAAACAGTGCCTAAGATAACTGTGGGACACCAAGTGTAACAATATACATATTATAAGAGTCCCAGAAGGAGAAGTAACAGAGAAAAGGGAAGAAGGAATACTCAAATAAATAATGGCAGAATCCCAAATTTAATGAAAGACAGGAATATGCACATTCAAGAAGACCTCAAACAGGATATTCAAAGAGGACCTCATACAGACACATAGTAGCTAAACTATTGAAAGCCAAAGCCAAGGACAGAGAAAGCTGCAAGAGAAAAGCAATGTGCTATGTGTGAGTGGGTCTCAAAAAGATTAAGTGCATATTACTCTATATAAATCATGGAAAAAAGAGAGTAATGGGTATTTAAATACTAGAGAAAAAAAATTGACAACCAAGAATTTTACATCAGGTGAGACCATCTTTCAAAACTGAGTGAGAAATTAAGACATCCCAAATAAACAAAGCTGGGGGAGTTTGCCACCATTATACTTGCCCTATAATTAATGGTAAAGGGAGTTCTTTAGACTGAAATTAAAGGACACTTGATACTAGATCAAAGCAGCATAAAGAATGAAAGACCTTTGGAAAAGGTAACCATATGGGCAATTATAAATGCCAGTACTATTGTATTGAATTTCTTGGTAAGGAATTCTACTTTTAACTTCTTAAAGGTTATAAAATGCAAATGCATAAAAGTAATGATAAATCTATGTTTTTGAATATACAATGTATAGAAGTATTATTTTTAAAAATTATAACAAAAAAAAGCTGGGAATTCAGAAGGGTAAGAGAACAGTGTAAGTGTATGCTATTAGAGTAAAGTTGGTATCAAATCCAACAGTATTGTTATAGCTTTAGGATGTTACACTTTAATCCCATGGTGACCACAAGGAAAATATCTGAAATATATATACAGAAAGAAATGAAAAGGGACTCAATATTGTACAATACAAAAAATCAAGTAGATATAAATTAGGAATAACTATCAGAAGAATTGTGGGACCAAAAGGGTATAAGATTTACAAAGAGCAAACAGCAAAATGGCAGAGGAAATTTCTGCACTATCAATATTTCTTGAAATTTAAATGGATTAAACTCTCCAGTCAAAAGTAACCAAAGGAGATTTGGGGTAGTAACAAAAGGAGAGTTGGGATAGCTATACTAATATAAGATGCAATAAACTTCAGTCAAAGATCATTATGACAGAAAAAGAAGGTTACTCTACACTGAGAAAGTGACCAATTCAACAAGAAGACATAAAAATTATAAATATTTATGCACCTAATAGTACCCAAGATAAATGAAGCAAATATTAACAGATTTGAGGAGAGAAATAGTCTCTACATTAAGAGACTTCAATGCTACTTTCAATAATTGAAAGAACAGGCAAAAATCCATTGGAAATATATTTTGAATGATACTGTAAGCCAATTAGACTTAAAAGACATATACAGAACACTTCACCCAACAAAATATACATTCTTCTCTAGTACACATGGATTATTCTCCATGGTAGAGCATATGTTAGATCACAAAACAGCTCTTGATAAATTTAAAATTATTGAAAGCATACAATGTATTTTCTCTGAAAACAAAGGAATGAAGCTAGACATCAGTAACAGAGGGAGAACTGGAACATTCACAAATAGGTTGAAATTATCAATGCATTCACTCTTTTTTTTTTTTTTTTTTTTTTTTTAAAGATTTATTTATTTATTTTAATTTCCCCCCCTCCCCTGGTTGTCTGTTCTTGGTGTCTATTTGCTGCGTCTTGTTTCTTTGTCCGCTTCTGTTGTCGTCAGCGGCACGGGAAGTGTGGGCGGCGCCATTCCTGAGCAGGCTGCACTTTCTTTTCACGCTGGGCGGCTTTCCTCATGGGCGCACTCCTTGCGCGTGGGGCTCCCCCACGCGGGGGACACCCTTTGCGTGGCACGGCACTCCTTGCGCGCATCAGCGCTGCACACGGCCAGCTCCACACGGGTCAAGGAGGCCCGGGGTTTGAACCGCGGACCTCCCATGTGGTAGACGGACGCCCTAACCACTGGGCCAAAGTCCGTTTCCCTGCATTCACTCTTAAATAACCAGTAGGCCAAAGAAGAAATCACAAGGGAAATTAGGAAATGTCTAGAAACCAATGAAATAAGAATATAACATACCAAAATGTATACTATGCAGCAAAGGCATTGCTGAGAGAGAAGTTTAGAGTTCCAATGTTTACATGAAAAAAGAAGATAGATCTCAAATCAGGGACATAATGTCACAACTGGAGGATCTAGAAAAAGAAGAGCACACTAAACTCAAAAGGAGCTTAAGGAAAGACATAAAGATTAGAGAGGAGATAAATGAAAGAGAATTAAAAACAAAAACAGTAGAATCAATGGCACCAAAAGTTGGTTCTTTGAAAAGATCAATAAAATGGAAAAACTCATTAGTTAGATTGACAAAGGAAAAAAGAGTGACACAAAGAACTGAAATCACAGAAGTGGGGATGCTATTACCAACCTTACAAAAACAGAAAGGATTATGAGAGGATACTATGAAAAATTATATGCCAACAAATCAGACAAACTACATGAAATAGACAAATTCCTAGAAACACAGTAATTACTTACACTGACTCCAGATGAAATAGAAGGTCTGAACAGACAACTGGTAAAGAGATTGAAAAAGTCATCAAAACCTCCCCCCAAAAAATAACCCAAAACCAGATGGTTTCACTGGTGAATTTTATCAAACATTCCAAGAAGAAATAACAACAAACATGCTCAACTATTTGAAAAAATGAAGAGTAGGGAATACATCCTAACTCGTTTTATGAGGTAAATAGCACCCTAATACAAGATAGAGATACCACAAGAAAATACATGCCAATATCCCTTATGAATATAGAATGCAAAAATTCTCAACAAAATGCTAGCAAACTAAATACAACAGCATATTAAAAGAATTTTACACCATGAATAATGATGATTTATCCCAGGTATGCAAGGAAAGTTCAACAAAAGAAAATTAATTATGTAATATATCATATTAAACAAAGGAAAAATACATGATTATTTCAATTGATGCAGAAGAGGCATTTGACAAAATCTACCACCACTTTTTGATAAAAACAACAACAATGAAAAAAAAATCAGAAAGAAAACTAGGAAGAGGAGTAAATTTCCTCAACATAAACAGGGATAAGGAAAAAGGCAAGGATAGCCACTGTCACTACTGTTAGAACATACTGTACTGGAAGTTCTGGCAGGAACAGTTAGGTGAGAAAAATAACTAAAAGGCATCAAAATTGGAAAGGAAGAAATAAAACTTTCACTATTTGTAGATGACATGGTCCTATGTATAGAAAATCCTGAAAAATCCACAAAATAGCTACTAGAGCTAAAAAATAAACCCAGCATAATAATGGGGTACTAGAACAACATAAAAATATCAGTAGTGTTTGTTTACAATCTGAAGAGGAAATCAAGAAGAAAATCCCATTTATAATTGCAACAAAATTATCTAGGAATAAATTTAATCAAGGATGTAAAGGACTTAAAGACAGAACTACAAGACATTGCTAAAAGAAATAAAAGAGAACCTAAAACAAGGAAAGGTCATTCTGTGTTCATGGATTAGAAGAATAAATGTTGTGAAGAAGTCAATTCTACCCCACAAATAATTTACAAATTCAATGCAATTCCAGTCAGAATTGCAACAGCCTTCCTTGCAGAAATTACAAAGCCAATCCTGAAATGTATACTTAAGAGTAAGGGGCCCTCAATATCCAAGACCACCTTGAAAAAGAATGAAGTTGAAGGACTCACACCTCTCAATTTTAAAACTTTTTATGAGCTGCAGGAAGCGAAACAGAATGCTCTTGCCACAAGGACAATTGATCGTTCAATCAATAGTTCAAATAACCCTCATATCTATGTCCAATTGATTTTTTTGTATTTGCACTTCTTAACATTTTTTCCTTTATTTTTACATGAGCTTTAGATTACATAATGTTATGTTACATGTAACATAAATGTTACATTGAAAATATAGGGGATTCCCATATACACCCCCTGCCCATCCCACACACACACACTTTCCCCATTAACAACATCTTTCATTAGTGTGGTACATTTGTTACCATTGAAGAGCACATGTTGAAGCATTGCTACTAAGCATGATCTATAGTTTACATATGGTTTATACTTTGCACTGCACAATTTTATAGGTTTTGACAAAATGTATAATGACTTGTATCAATCTTTACAATATCATGCAGAAAAATTCCAGTGTCCCAAAAATGCCCCCTGTTATACATTTTCCCCCCTCTCCCTCCCTCAAAACCTCTGGTGATCAGTGTCTTTATATCAATGTTATAAGTTCTTCCATTACTAGAATAATAAATGGTCTAATTTAGTCCATAGTTGCATTCCCTGCTTTGGTTTGTTCATTCTTTAATCTTGAGGATTTGGGCATGGTGATGCCCCCTCTGCTTCTGATTAAGAGGGGGCTTAGATCCCATGGGGCATATGTGTGGAACTGTCTTGTTTGGAGTTGTAGATACTCTGTTTTTTGGAATGGGCGCTGTCCATCCTTTTATTACTTGTTCTGGGTGAGTCTGATGAACGAGAGTAGGTGTTGTTTGTAACTCTGCTGAGATTCAGGGTTCAATCAGCATATGAACAACCAGAAGATTTAAGTCTCTGGAAAATATATTTAGTGGGTATAGTGATAATTATAGGTTCAAATAAATGGGGCAGAAGAACCATGTGTAGGGAAACTATGAATGAATCTAACTCTGATACATTGGGAAGATGGGTTATCATATATATCAAGGTAAAGCCTGCCAATGAGATGCTGATTTCCTGGGGTTGTCTGCCCTGCCTATAGTCTCTAGAGCCCTCAGGAGCATCCTTTCTTGAGGCATTGTTTACTACGGCAGTCAGTAAGATCCTCCTGAGACCTGCACAAGCATAACCTCTGGAATGACCTTCCAATTTACTTTGAAATATTTTAGCCATAAAAACTCATTTGTATTTAATATTTCCCCCTTTTAGTCAAGGTCTCTTTCCAAATGCATCACTAGTTGGCACTTGGTAATAATACCTCAGTGCCAGGGAGGCTCATCCCTAGGAGTCATGCCCCATGTTAGGGGGAAGTTAGTGAATTTAGATGTTGAGCTTGGCTTAGAGAGAGGCTACATTTGAATAACAAAGAGGTTTTCAGGAGGTAACTCTTAGGCAATATATATTACTAGACTAAGTCTTTCCACAAGAACAAGGTTCATAAGTACAAGCATCAATATCAAGGGCCTGGCATATTGGCCCATCCTCTTTTGCTAGACACTTGTCTAGCATGTACTCCATGTACTCCAGAGATTCTTGCCACTCCATTAGAGAATGTAGATGGACTCCCTAGGATGAGAGATCAATATTCCATCAGTTATTCTGTGGGTCTTCACCCAACAAGAAAACACTCCATGACCATATGAACACATTCATATTCCATAGAGGCATGCCCCAGGTGCCTCCTACACATACATATCCCCCCACCACCAATATCCCACACCAGTGATCCTCCCCTGCTACAGGTGCAACCCTTCTACAATACAAAAACCTCCCCAAAATCAAAACCAACAAGAAAATAATACTAAAATGAGAAAATAAAATATAAATATATATATCAATTTTTTTGCATTGTGCCTTTCATCATTGTAAGATCTGTTATCTTTTATGTATATTGACCATGTTTTTTGTATGCTCCCCCAGTGTCTTTTTTTTTTTTAACTTATTTTCCAAAAAGCTTTAGGTTACAGAAGTCACATAGAAAATATAGGGGATTCCCATGTACTCCACTCCTTCTCCCCCATACATCTTCCCTTACCAGTAACATCCTAAATGAGCATGGCACATTTGTTACAACTGATTAACAAATGTCAAAGCATTGCTCCTAACTATGGTTAATGGTTTACATATGGTTTTCCATTAGCACCATATACTTTTATAAGTTCTGACAAAATTTATAATGGCCTGGATCTATCATTGTAAGATCATGCAGAACAATTCCAATGCCCAAAAATGCCCCATGTTCCACCCATTCTTCCCTTCCTCTCCCCTCAAAATCTATGGGAACCACTAATGTTCAATTTTTGAAGAATAATGTTCATAGTTACATGTATTAATATTGAGGGCTTGACATGCCGTTCTGTTTTCTTTTATTAGGCACTGCCTATGCCCTCGAAATGCTCTTGCCTTTCTATTTGAGAATGTAGCAGGACACACCAGGATGAGAGTTTAATATTTTCTTATGTATTGTGTGGGTCTCCACCCACTGAGATAATATTTTATGCCAAGATGAATATAATTATATTCCACAGAAGCATGTACCAGGTAAGCCCTTTCCCACTTATACCACCACCAATGCCCTGCACCAGTGACCCTCCCCTGCCATATTTGCCAAAACTCCACCACATTCCTACTATTGTTGCTTCAACCACAGACCTGCAAATCCCCAGAGTTCACCTGCTCCTTCCTCCAGTCCTTCCCTCAGTTCCAGGGATATCCATCCAATCCTCCCCTGTGCTCATCCTCACATTCCAGCAGTGTTGACCCCACTCACGTCCCTGTACCACCATCACCCCCCTCCACAGTCAAACCACCCCCTTCCCTGTTATCATGGGTTTTGCCCATATTGAGAATCAGCTCACCACACTCTATTCCCTTTCTCTCTCCTGATAATCTATCTTCCAGACTCTAGCGCTGTGGGTCTGCTCAATAGGCTGAGATCATATCAGTGAGGTCATGCAGTATTTGTCCTTCAGTGACTGGTTTACTTCACTCTACATAAGGTCTTCAAGATTCATCCATATTGTCTCATGTCAAGACTTTACTTTTTTTTTTACAGCTGAGTAATATTCCATTGCATATATATCACATTGTATGTATACCACATTGTGCTTATTTATTCATCTGTTGATGGACACTTGAGTTGCTGCCAACTTTTGGCAATGGTGAATAATGCTGCTATGAACATTGTTGTGCATATATCTGTTTGTGTCCCTGCTTTCAATTCTTCTGGGTATCTACCCAGCAGTGGGATTGCTGGATCATAGAGCAGTTGTAGAGTTAGCTTCCTGAGGAACCATCAAACCATCCTCTACAATGACTGTACCATTCTACATTCCCACCAACAGTGGATGAGGGTTAACATTCCTCCACATCCTTTCCAACACTTGTAGTTGTTTTTTTTAATACCTACCAGTCTAACAGGTATGAAATGATATCTCATTATAGTTTTGATTTGCATTTCCCTAATAGCTAGTGATGTTGAGCATCTTTTCATGTGTTTTTTAGCTCCTCCTTGGAATAGTATCTATCCAAATCTCGTGCCCATTTTTGTAAATGTGTTGTTTGTCATTTTATTTTTGAGATGTAGGATTTCTTTAAATATGCTGGATACAAGCCCCTAATCAAGTAAATGGTTCCCAAATATTTTCTTCCATTTAGTAGGCTGCCTTTTGACTTTCTTGATAAACTCCTTCGAAGTGCAAAAGTTTTTAATTTTGAGGAGGTCCTACTTACCCATTTTTTCTTTTGTTGCTCCCACTTTGGGTGTAAAATTTATGAAACCATTTCCTACTACAAGATCTTGTAGATGCTTCCCTACATTATCTTCTAGGAGGTTTATGGCCAGGACAATTGATTTTTGACAAGAGGTCAAATCCACTCCATGGGTAAAGAATAGTCTCTTCAACTAATTGTGTTGAGAAAACTGGATATTCATACATAAAAGAATGAAGGTAGGCCCCTACTTTACACCATATGAAAAAAAAACTAAACTAAAAATGGATGAAAGGCCTAAATATAAGAGCTAAAACTATAAAACTCCTAGAAGAAACATAGGGAAGTATCTTCAAGACCTTGTGTTAGACAATGGTTTCTTAGACTTTACAACAAGAGCATAAGTAACCAAAGAAAAATTAGGTAAGTGGGGCTTCATCAAAATTAAAATCTTCTGCACATAAAGGACTTCAGCATGAAAATCCAAAAGACAAACTACAGAATAGTAGAAAACATTTGTAGGCCACATATCTGATAAGATTAAATCAGAACATATAACAAAATCCTACAATTCATCAACAAAAAGACAACCAACCCATTTTAATAATGGGCAAAAGACTTGAATAGACATTTCTCCAAAGAAGATATGAAAATGGCCAATAAGCACATGAAAAGAGGTGCAACATCATTAGCTATCAGGGAAAAGCAGTTCAAAACAACAAGAAACCATTTCACACCAGCTAGTATGGCCTCTATTTAAAACATGGACAATAGCAAGTGTTACCTGGAGAAATAGGTATACTTGTCCACTGTTAGTGAAAATGTAAAATGGTGCAGTTGCTGTGGAAAACAATTTGGCAGATCCTCGGAAAGTCAAGTATAGAATTACCATATGACTAAGCAATCCCTCTTGCAGTTATGTACTCAAAAGTATTGAAAGCAGGAACTCAAATGGATGTTTTCACACTGAAGTTCATAGTGGCACAATTATCAAAAGATGGAAGCAAACTAAGTGTCAACAAACAGATGAATGGATTTTAAAAATGTGATATATATACATGATGGAATATTAGCCTTGAAAAGGAATAACTTCTGATATAAGCTTCAGCATGGATGAACCTTGAAGACATCATGTTGAGTGAAATAAGCCAGGCACAAAAGGCAAATATTGTATGATCTCACTGATATGAAATAATCATAATAAACAATTTCATGGAGTTAGAAACTAAAATGCAGCTTAGGGAAAGGAACAGAGTAAGGAATGCTTAATTGGTACAGACTTTCTATTTGGGGTTTGGAAAAGTTTTGGTAATAATTAGTGGTGATGGTAGCACAATATTGGGATGTAATTAATACCAATGAATTATATTTTGAATGTGATTAAATGGGGAAATTTTGGTTGCATATGTTACTAGAATAAAAATTTAATGAAAAACAATAGGACTGTAAACACAGAACGTAAACTATGGTTAATAATATAATTATCATAATTAATTACACTTAGTGTACTAATGCAAAGTGTTAATCATAAGGAAGACTGTGTGTGAGATAGAGTATATGAGAACTCTAAGTTTTGCATGATTTTTCTATAAACCTCCAACTTCTCTAATAAAAAATACACTTAAAAAATTTAGATATTTGGTGGATTGAACTATGTTCCCCACAAAAGGCATGTTCAGTTCCCAACCCCTGGTCCTATGGGTATGAACCCTTTTGTAAATAAGTCCTTTGAAGATATTATTAAGATTTGCCAAAACTGAATGAGCGTGTGCTTTAATCCAATATGGATGAAGTCCTTATAAGCAAAGGACATAGGACATGAAAAGAAGCCAACGGGAGAAGCCAGAAGCTGGACACCAATGGAACCTGACGAGAAAGAAGAAGACACAGCCATGTGCATGGTCATATGATGGACAGCCAAGGCATCCCAAGAATATCGGCTGGCCAGAAGATACTAACCCTGGGACAAAGCAAGCCTTCTAGCTTCTGAAACTGTCAGAGCCATTAAATTCCTGTTGTTAAGCCAACCCGGTTTTTTGTTGTTGTTGTTGTTTGTATTGTTTTACAGCTTCTAATTTCTTGGAAATTACAAATAAATTATTGTAATTTAAAAATCTATAAAGGTCCACACATATTTGGACAACTGATTTTCAACAAAGGTGCAAAAGTAATTAAGTGGGGGAAAAATAGTCTTTTTGTAAGACATGGTGTAACAATCGGACGTTCATATGCAAACAAAACAAAACAAAACAAAATATCTGTGATCCATACCCAGCACTATAAAAAAATTAAGTTGAATAGACCAAAAAGTAAGCTTTAAACTAGAAAATTTCTTGAAGAAATCATGGAATAAAATCTATAAGACCTTGGGTTAGATAATTATGTCTTATATATGACACCAAAAGTACAATCTTAAATGAATAAACTGAGGAACTGGATTTCATCACAACTTAAAACTCTGCTTGTTGAAAGGTACTGTTAAGAGAATAAAAACACAAGCCAGAGACTAGGAGAAAATATTTACAAGCCATATAACCATGAATGAATTGCATCCAGTTATATAAAGAACTCTCAAAACTCAAAATAAGAAAATAAACAACATAACAAATGATGGGCAAATAATGTCCAACTTCATTAGTCATTAAGGAAATATAAATTAAAACCATGATAAATACCTCTGTACATCTATTAGAAGGGCTAAAATTGAAAAGACTGTCCATACCTAGTGCTGGCAAGAATGTGGTGGAAATATAACACTCATAAACTGCTAGTGGGAATGTAAAATGATACAATTTCTTTGGAAAACAGTTTGACAGTTTCTTAAACAGTTTAACAAATCTAACATATGATCTAGATATCCCACTTCTATCTCTTTACAAAGCATATGTCCATATGAAAACTTTCAAATGAATGTCATAGCATCTTTTGTTTTAATAACCAAAAACTGGAAACAATTCCAAATGTCCATCAACAGGTCACTGTATACACCAACTAAGTTGTGTCAATACCATGGAATATTACATAGCAATGAAAAAGAATGAACTGTTGATACTTGCTACAACATGGAAGAACCCCAAAATAATTATGCCAAGAGAAAGAAGCTAGACAAAAAAAGTTTATACTGTATGACTCAATTTATATAAATTCTAAAATAATAAAGCTAATCTAAAGTAACAGAAAGCAGATCAGCAGTTATTTGGTGACAAAGGTTGGAGAGGGGCAATAGTGAGGTATACCTAAGGGACATAAACAACTTTTGGGTAAAAGATATGATCATTGTTTTGTGGTGATGGTTTCATGAGCATGTACATATGTTTTACATTTTAAATATGTGCATTTTTTGTATGTCAATTATTCCTTAATAAAGCTATTTTAAGAGATGAAGGACAAGAAAAGACTGAACATCTGTCACAATTTGGAGGAGAATAAAAAGACATGACAACTAAATGCAATTGAGATCCTTAATTGGATCCTGAAATACACATATGCAAAAGGACATTGCAGGAAAAACTGGTGAAATCTAAATAAAGTGTGTATTTTAATTAACAGTATTGTATCAAAGTTTGTTTCGTAGTTTTGACCATTTTCTATGAATATGTAAGATGTTAACATTAAGGAAAGTTGGGCAAAAATTGTATAGGACATCTATTTTTATAACACTTTCATAAGTTAAACATTAATTCAAAAAAATATATTTTGTAAAACTCAAAGATGGGACTTCTGGGGAAAATAGCAGAGTAGAGAGTTCCAGGACTCTGTCCTTCCACCAAAACAACTATTGAAAAGGCAGGAACTATCTGAAACAATTATTCTGAAACTTCACAGATCAGAAAAACACTGTACAGCATCCAGAGAAGAGCAGGAGGAAGATGTTGATAAATTCTGGTAAAGAACCGTAAATTAATCTCTCCAAGCATTGACTACTCATTCCCATCCCCACTGCCATGATAGGCAACCATGGAACCAGTCTCTGACAAACTTGCTGGTGACAGAAAGGGTCATAAAAACTCTCTTCCCCAAGACCAGGGGTAGACATGGCTGATCACTGATCATGGCTTTTGATTAGCAAATTCAAATTGCTTGCAACCCACCTCTGAGTACAGTCAGTGTCTCAACCCACCCTGGACAATGGTGGCAGCCATTGTTTTGACCTTCTCCAGATAGGGGAGGAAGCAGTGCAGATTTACAGATGCCAACTTCCTCAGTGTTGGAAGTAACAGTTAGCTGAAAGGCTGCATCTGCTGGGCAGACCAGGAAGCTTTGGGGAACCATTGGAAAAGCTTTTGGCAGCCTTACCTGATCCCCTCACCAGGGCACTTTGGAACTGGTGTATGCCCCTTCATTGTTCCCTGACCTTGTTTTAGCTGGGAAAGAGTGACTTGGGGAAGTCCTCTCCAGGTGAATCTCCTCCCAGAATTTGCCCTCCAGGCAAAACCAGTGTGAGAAAATTAAAGGAGCATAAAAATCTATACAGGTGGATACTCTGAAACAAAGGTCTTCTGGCTTCTAATACCCTGGAAAGGGAGGTCTGTCCCTGGAAAGCAAAGGAAACCAAACTCCTATAAACTGGGGGACCCAAAAACCGCAGCAGGCAAAAGCCCAGAACAAGACAGAGGCCACAAAAGACAGGGAATACCCTTCACACTGAATTTGACTTGGGTAGGCATTTCTTGAGCTAAAGCTCAAGAAAATCTCTGTCTTATCACCTTATGTTTACAAAAACAAAGAAACAGACATCCCAGGCCATATATACCAGAGTTAACATGTTAAAATGCAACAAAAATGTACAAGACAAATAAACAGGCTAGAACCCATCCAAAGGAAAAGGATAAAAATACAGAAAACACCAATGAAGAAGATGAGAATTTGGATACACCGAAAAAGACTTTTAAAAAAGATCTGAAAATGCTTAAGGAGATGAAGGAAAGTACAGAGAAAGAACTAAAGAATATCAGGAAAACAATGAGTGAACTATATGAGAGTCTAAGTAAAGAGAAATTTTAAAAAGGAACCAAAGAGAACTACTAGAGTTGAAGAAAACCGTAAATGAAATGAAAAATGCCCTGGAGGGTTCAAGATCAGGCTGGAGATGACAGAAGATGCTTGAAAGATAAGCTAAAGAACAAAAAGTGTTTCTATACACTACTAATGAGCAATCTGAGGAAGGAAGTGGGGGGGGGGGTGGAATTCCATTTATGATAGTGAAAAAAAAAAAGAATCAAATATTTAGGAAAAACCTTAACCAAGGGCATAAAGAACCTGTATGCAGAAAACCATAAAACATTGCTAAAAGAAACCAAAAAAAAAAAAAACACTTAAATAAATGGAAGGACTTTCTTGTTCATGGATTGGAAGACTAAATATAGTTAAGATGTCAATTCTACCCAAAGTGATTTACAGATACAATGCAATCCTGATAACCTTTTTTGAAGAAATGGAAAAGCCAATTATCAAACTTATTTGGAAGGGTAAGTAGTATTGAATAACTAAAAATGTTTTTAAAAAGAAGAACAAAGTTGGGGAATGCTCAGCTTTTGACTTTAAAGCATATTACTTGCCTAGAGTGGTAAAAACAGCATGGTACTGGCATACAGATAGACATACTGACCAATGGAACTGAATCAAGAACACAGAAGTACACCTCACATCTATGGTCAAGTGATTTTTGACAAGGCAGTCAGGCCCTCCCCGCAGGGCCAGAATAGTCTACTCAACAATTGATGCTGGGAGAACTGGAAATCCATAGCCAAAAGAAAGAAAGAGGATCCCTATCTCATACCTTATACAAAAAATAACTCAAAATGGATCAAGGACCTAAATATAAAAGCAACAACCATAAAATTCCTAGAAGAAAACGTAGGGAAACATCTTCAAGATCTTGTGGTATGCAGTAGTTTTCTTAAACCTTATACCCAAAGTATGAACAATGAAAAAAAAAATAGATAAATGAGACCTCCTCAAAATTAAAACTTTTGCTCTTCAAAAAACTTTGTCAAGAAAGTAAAAAGTCAGCCGACACAATGGGAGAAAATATTTGCAAACCACATATCCAAAAAGAGTTTGATATCCATGTTATATAAAGAGACCATACAACTCAACAATAAAGACAAGCAGCCCAATTTAAAAATGGGCAAAAGACTTGAATAGACATTTCTCCAAAGAGGAAATACAAATGGCCAAAAAACACAAGCACACACAAAAAATGTTCAACATCACTAGTGATTAGGGAAATGCAGATCAAAACTAAAATGGGATACCATTTCACACCTTATAGAATGGCATATATATTTGTGTGTGTGTGTGTGTTTGTGTATGCATGTGCTAGAGAAAACTACATGTGCTGGAGAAGATGTGGAGAAATAAGAACTCTCCTTCAATGTAGGTAGGAATATAGAATGGTGCAACCCCTGGTGCAAAGACAGTTTGGCAGAACATCGAAAAGCTGAATATAGAACTGCCATATGATCCAGCAATCCCATTTCTAGGAATATTTTTAGAAGAACTAAAAGCTAGGATGTGAACTGACATTTGTACACTGATGTTTATGGTAGCAATATCCACAAATGCTAAAATATGGGCCCAGTGCAAGTGTCCATCAACTGATTAATGGCTATAAAAAATGTGATATATACATACAATGGAAGACTATTTAGCTGTAAGAAGTAATGAAATTGGGATGCATGTGACAACCTGGATTAACATTGAGGATATTATGTTGAGTGAAATGTCAGACACAAAAGGACAAATATTGTATGGTCTCAACTACTATGAACTAAGTACAATGAATAAACTCACAGAGGTAAACTCCAGAGAAGTTACTAGGAAATAGAAAGTAGGTTGAGAATGAAAACTGTTGCTCAATGTATATAGAAATTTTAATAAGGTTCATTGTAAATGTGGAAATGAACAGAGTTGATGATAACACATTACAGTGAGTGCAAATAACCCTGCTGGTTTATAAATGAGATTGTGGCTGAAAGAAGACTGTGGCTGAAAAGAGACCTTATCATTGGGCCCTCCCAGGGGATTGATAGGTGGCATAATCAATCAAAACAGCAAACAGCTGGAACTCCTCCCATGTCATTAGCAAAGGGGCAGAATAATTAATGGTTTAAAAGGCAAGTGGGTAAGCAAACTGGCCCTGTTCCTATGCCTGTTCCTGCCCTGTTCTTGCCTTCTACACCCTGCTCTCTGTTTCTACCCTGCCATGATTACCATGCAAGTAAACCTGGACATTTGTAATCTATAATGGGCAATTGTAATCTATAAATCAACCCTATTTATCACTTTTCAGCCCTTTCCTTTCTACCTGGGACCCATGATCTGTTATTTTCTCTTATTTCTCCTCCCTCCCTATCTTAATAAATTACTGGCTTAATCAACATGGCTTGCACTTAAAATTCATTTCTTGCAGCTTAACCAAGAATCTAGACAAATTCTGGCAACATACTTTGGCGCTGCCATCCAGAAGGTTATTGGTGAATGAAACTATAGCTTACAGCCTGTTTAATGCCGTCTTTTGGTTATCCATTTTGAACAAGTTCACCTACAAGCCCCCACAGGATGTAATCCTGGGAGGGAGGGGGCCAGGGCTCTCAACCTCTCTGCATTTGTGCCACGCGCCCAGGCCTATGAGATAGGACTCCAGCTGGGAGGTCAGGGGCACAGGGCAGGGGCCCAAAGCAGGGCCCTGCCGAGACAAAGTTTCCTCAGCCGAGCTCCAGATGCTGAAAAGCCACTTTTTCAAGCCCTTTTAGCAGCTGCCAGCTTTGCCCTTGGGCCTGGCTGCCATTGCGTTCTCCAGGCCTCTCCCCTTAGAGGCAGCAAGGCAATGACGGAGAGCTGGGGGCTTGCGCCTCCCCAAGGGTCCATACCTTTGTAGACCCACCTTCCTACCAATTACACTTGGCTACCTGGTCTGGGATGGGTAGGGAAGGTGGCGGCTGGCTGGGCCAAAATGGATGCCGTGAAAGTTCCCTCCCCGAGAGGGGTCACAGGCCACGACACCCTTTCATAATTATCATTTACCCACGTTTACTCTCCTACCTCCTACTACTGAATTTCTCATTATGAGTTTGTGTTAAAATGCTTTGGAATGTCTAAAAACTGTAAAACTGAAAATGCCTTCGCTAGTGAGGAAGTTATTGTTTCAGGGCCCCAAGTCCTGTTAGCTAGAGCAATTGATCTCTAATCACTTACTGGCCTTTTGATGGCTGGTCTAACTGGGAAACTCCCAGACAATAAAGTCATAAAACTAGGACTGCTTTTCAGACCTCTGTAAGAATAAGAAGAAATATTTTTTCTCTCTCTTCTCCAAGGAGACTATTTGGCTTGGAAGCCGTGCTATCTATTTGCTCTGTCTTCCAAGTCCAGAACGGCCACAGAAGCATCTGGTGGCAGGGGCTCTGGGATTCCTGGAGTGGCGGGAACCAGAGAAGTAACTGAATGTCCCTGAAGACTTGAAGCCTTGGACAGTTTGATTCAGAGAGCAGCCAAACATCCCCTGAGGTTTATCTCAGGAGCTTCCATTTAGGTAACAGTACAGTCAGTCTTGGGCCCTGGAATATAAAGGTACCGAGGACCAGAGCCATAAACTCTGAGCAGCCCCCATTTCTTGGGCCCTTCCATTCAGAGGGCAGCCAGACATACCCTGAGATGTCAATCGGGCTCCTCAACTGGAATAACTGCTCCTAATGTCTCCCACCAATCCACCTTGGGTGCTTTTGTCTGAACTTCAGAGTTTTCAGGCATCCCCCAAGTCCTAGGTCGGCCATGGGAATGCCTGTCAGCAGGGCTCTGGATTAAATTCTCAGGATGCTGAGACCAGAGCATCAGGTCCAAATTATTTGGAGTGGTAAATATTTTAGTCAGACTTGGACACTGGGACTCTGGGTCAGTTGACTAAAAAGCACTTCTTCATTCTTCCTAGAATAATGGGCATGGTCTCAGCCCACCATTAAACTCCCCATAGGAGTGACTTTCCAGAGATCAGGAAATTCTGCCTACTGCTGGTCTACATGGCCACAGCATAGCCAAGAGCAGCCTGTGTTTGGAAACCTGAATTATACTTAAACTAATATAAATGAGAACAGATAGATTTGAAGGCCAGAAACCTCATGTCATGTCTCCTTAAAAAAATAAGAAAGTACACCTCAAACTTCCATTAACTCCCTTTTAGAAACAGTCTTCTCATT
The DNA here is from genome assembly GCF_030445035.2 of Dasypus novemcinctus. Lineage (NCBI taxonomy): Eukaryota > Metazoa > Chordata > Mammalia > Cingulata > Dasypodidae > Dasypus > Dasypus novemcinctus. The sequence continues at coordinate 49,218,299 of NC_080673.1, read as the reverse complement.
CTTAAAGTCAGTTGTACCTATAAAAGGGCATGAATAGGGATCAAGATCCAGACCGGTTACAAAACCTCTCCTGGAAAATAAGAAAACTCATGTGCCATCACTTAAAATCAAAAAGGTCCTAAAAATCTAAGGGTATAAAATTCTCTCTTCCATTTTAATCTGTGCTTAATGTTGTGCTCAACTTTGAAATCTGTTTAACTTTGTCAGTTTGCTCCTGCCTAGGAAATCAGATTTGGGGTTCACCTATTACAAATTGGATAACAGTGAAAGGTAACTTAAAAAATGAGTCTTTAAATGTCAATACTGTCTTTCAAGTGGATTTAAGGTATAAATCACAAGTGAAATTGGTTCAACTGCTAGAAAAGCAGAAAACTTAGCAAAGTTGTTACTAAGAAATTCTTGTGGCTTAGTTATACTGAACTTGCCTTAAAGTAAAAACTGGGAAACAGATGTGCTCAGAAATTAGGCTCCCATCTTCCATATAGGAGGTCCAGGGTTTGATGCCCAGGACCTCCTGGTGAAAGCAAGATGGCCCACGTGTTGAGCTGGCCCACGTGGAGTACTGGCCTGCATGGAGTACGCACAAGAGTGCTGCCCCATGCAGGAGTGCTAGCCCAGCAAGATGACACAACAAAAAATGAAACAGAGGAGAACTAATAAGAGATGCAACAGACCAGGGAGCTAAGGTGATACAAGAGAATGATCACCTCTCCCCCACTCCAGAAGGTCCCAGGATTGGTTCCTGGAGCCATCTAATGAGAATATGAGCAGACACAGAAGAACATACAGCAAATGGACACAGGGAACAGACAATGGGGGGAAGGGAGAGAAATAAATAAATAAATAAATAAATAAATCTTTAAAAAAATAAAGTAAAAACTTACTAGAAACTGTAAAACTTTCTTGTGAATTCAAACCAGGCCTTCAAAACACTGCAGGTTGCTTCTCCATTTGAGTTATTGGCTAGGTTGGTCATTGACCCCTAAAACAATAAAGTTATCTACTACGTTTTTGGTTGTGCTCCTGAAATCAATGGAAACTACACCACAATCTCAGATTCTTGCAACAGCCAAAATGGCTCAATATAGTCAGATGTACAATGAATATCACCTCTAGACTGGCCCTGTTTCATAGTGCTAAAGGGTGCTATGCCCAGGCCAGTGGAATACTGGAACCTAATTTCCTAGCTTTTCTGTAGGGTCAATGTTGCTGCAGCATGCTGGCTGTGTGAAGAACATACCAACTGGAGCAGTGATTACCAGAGTACTGTGAGTATAACTCAAACACAATTGGCATTATGGCCTGCTCCCATGGAAAGATAACATGTAGGGTATTGCAAATCTGGAGCTTAAATCTATTAATTACAGCTCAAAGAGTAACTTATGCATTGGGTAGTGCATTAATTAGTATTAAGTGCTGTACCTATATTTCTCCTATTCTAGATATATACCTGATGATTATGGTGGTATCTTTTCTATTCTAGACCCTATGCACAGGGATACTGAACATGTTAAAAGGCCTGGTAAACTTCATTTTCTAAATAGTTAATTAATGTGCTTAACCCAGGTATCCCTCTTAGCCCTTGTTCCAGAAACTGCCCACTCATATCCAGGGGAGGACTGGCAAACCCACATGCGATCCTGCCAGGGCTAGGCATTTCCCACCAGAAGGGAAACAGCAAATGAAGTGGCCAGGACGCACTTCAGTCTAGCCCCTTTAAGATGATCCAAGCACAACCTTTCCTCATCTAGGACCTGGAAACCAGATTATGATCAAAACTTGGCAAGAAAACATGCCTCACTAAAATGGAATTAACCTTACGCTATAGTTCTGATCACTCCCTTAGCTGTTAAAGTTAAAAGTGTTCCCAGCTTGGTGCACTTATCCTGAGTTAAGCCAGCTGCCCAAGGAAGTACCAGCTCATCAGAAGCACCTGATAGGACATAGGAGTGCCAGCCATTAGATGGCCTGAAATACCTCTTCGAGAGACAAAGTTGGCAGTGGACTTGGCCCAGTGGTTAGGACGTCCGTCTACCACATGGGAGGTCTGCGGTTCAAACCCTGGGCTTCCTTGACCCGTGTGGAGCTGGCTTATGTGCAGTGCTGATGCGCGCAAGGAGTTCCCTGCCACGCAGGGGTGTCCCCCGTGTAGGGGAGCCCCACGTGCAAGGAGTGCGCCCCATAAAGAGAGCTGCCAAGCACAAAAGAAAGTGCAGCCTGCCCAGGAATGGTGCCGTCCACACGGAGAGCTGACACAACAAGATGACACAACAAAAAGAAACACAGATTCCCATGCCGCTGACAACAACAGAAGCGGACAAATAAAAAGACGCAGCAAATAGACACAGAGAACAGACAACCGGGGTGGGGGGGAGAAGGGCAGAGAAATAAATAAATAAATAAATAAATCTTTTTGAAAAAAGAGAGAGACAAATCTAAATAGTGTCAGTGTCAAGGCCAAATGCTCCCTCTAACTCTAGCTCAAATGCCTATTACTAGGGGGAGAGTAAACAAGGTACCCCTTAACAGCTTAACTAAATGAGGAAATGCCTCTTCTTTTTCCTCTCCTCTGCCATAGAAACTGGGATTGACAATTTATACCTAACCCCATTGTCTATTGCAATCTCCCCCTAGAGTTAACTAACCACATAAAATAACTTAAGGAAAAATGCTGTTTCCCACCATCTATGGAAAGATTCAGCCTTTGCAGACACTTGTCCTCTTCTACTTTTGTGGTCCAGTATCCTTAGAGGGACCATATTGTAACAGTTTAATATTATTGATGAATTCCAAAAAGAAATATTGGATTATGTTTGTAAACTGGTCTTTTCCTCTGGGAGTATTAGATTATATTGGATTCATAGGTTTACTTGATTAAGTAATTATGTAAACCTCTTGTCCCAGTAGGGGCATGCCTTTTATCTCTGAGTCCCCACCCACCAAAGGGCAGGGACTCAATGCCCTACTGACACAAGAGGTTTACTTGATCAAGTAATTAACTAATCAATCCAATATAAACTAATATGCCCAGAGGAAAAGATCAGTTTACAAACATAATCCAATATTTCTTTTTGGAATTCATCAATAATATCAAACTGCTACACAGTACAATAAAATTATAGAACAAAGAAAACTTAATTACTGCAAAAGAATAAAATCATTTTAAAATGTGGTTAATTTTTTTAAAAATCATGGGTTAGCTATGAGAATTATCTTCCTACCATAAATAACTAGAAAACTGGATGAAATATATGAAACAACTTTTTTTCAGACATTGGACAATAGGCACGGTTGGACTGTAATCCCTAAGTACTGTGATTGCCCTGGATGTCTGACAGGTGGCTGTTTCTAGGCAGCTCAAAGAGGGGACCATGCATAGCCTAATGTCCTCACTGAGTTGAGAATACAGAGATGAGAGATCAGGGAGATCAAATTGCCTAGACTCTATGAAGCAGAGTATCACAGACAAGAAATTTGCAAAGAGACACTCAGAAGATCTTCAAAGGAGTCCTCTGGAGAGTTTGACCTCCACACAATCATGGAATAAAATGCCCTCAGATTAGGGAAAGAACCACAAGAAAGCTGTAAGCTGAAAAATTCCCAGATCTCAATAGTCAGAGTAAAGGAACTTCATAATATGCAGAGCACTGGGGAGACATCTCATAAAGTCATACCTTAGTAATGGGGCTAAATGAACTCTAGGGTAAAAGGCTGCTCTATATGGATGTTAGCAAAGCTTAAAAGCAGGAGTCCATCTGGGGCTCAACAGCTGATCAAAGCTTTGCTGTTCATCCTTTTTGGATTTGTACCCCCACCCAAGAGCCAGTCTCACTCACACTGGCTTACCTCCAAGGTCCCTGGGTGAAGAAAGCACCTACCACCCACTGCGCTGAATATCTGCAAATTGACAGTATTTAAAACAAGAAAACTGAAGTAATAAATGTCTGACTTAGAAACACTTGGAAAAAAAGCAAGTGTCAAAAGGGTCAAGCTCGTTTCTGAACAACTTAGCTTCTTACACTAACAAAGTATAATATGCTTTAAAAGAATATAACAAAATCAGGCACTCAACAACATAAAATTCACAATGTCTAGAATCAATAAAACTTATCAAACATGAAAATATCATATATAACCAGAAGAAAAATCAATAGATGGAAACAAAATAAGAAATTTTTTAAAAGATTTTATTTATTTATTTATTTATTTCTCTCCCTTCCGCCCCCCTCACCCCCATCCCCACCCCACCCCAGTTGTCTGTTCTCTGTGTCTATTTGTTGCGTCTTCTTTGTCCACTTCTGTTGTTGTCAGCAGCACGAGAATCTGTGTTTCTTTTTGTTGCATCACCTTGTTGTGTCAGCTCTCCGTGTGTGCGGCACCATTCCTGGGTAGGCTGCACTTTCTTTCGCACTGGGCGGCTCTCCGTACGGGGTGCACTACTTGTGTGTGGGGCTGCAAGGGGCTGCGTGGGGCTGCATGGGGCTCCCCTACACAGGGACACCCCTTCGTGGCATGGCACTCCTTGCGCACATCAGCACTGCGCATGGGCCAGCTCCATACGGATCAAGAAGGCCCAGGGTTTGAACCGCAGACTTCCCATGTGGTAGACGGACGCCCTAACGACTGGGCCAAGTCTGCCGCCCCCTGACTTCCATCTTAAAAGCAATGGAAAGACAAAGATGGACTTTTATCACAAGACTGACATGTCCTGAATTTTATTATTAGAAGATGGTTACAGTATAGATGTTTGATTATAGGAAAGGAAGACCAGATTTAGAGGAACTTTTTAGGAAGCTCTTGCAGTAACCCAGATAAGAAGAGATGGTGCATTCCATTAGACTGGTAGAGGAAAAGAGAGAAAGAAATGTAGGATCAAAGTTGATTGGATGTAAGGTTTGAAGGAAAGGCAGCAATCAGGGAGATTTCCCAGGTATCTCCCAAGACAAATGGATGGATGATGAGAGCAGATATTGAGATAAAGAGGATGTGTTCTGTTTTGAACATTTTGAGTTTGAGATCTCAGTAGGACACCCAAGAGGACATTGCAGGTAGGCAGTTAAATACATTCATGTGAAATTCTGGAGAGAGGTCTGAATTGGAGATACAGGTTATGTTAGCAATTCTACTTCTTATTGACCACAGAATGTGTGGTGGGGTAATATTTTACTATATTAGCATATCCATTTTTTCTCCAGAATTCCCTTTTACCCAAAAACTCACCTGATTCAGGCAACAAAACTTGACCATAAGATACTCATTACATCAAGAGGATTGGTATCACTTAACTAAAGAGAAAAAAAGAATCGACCTTTTTACTTCTAAGTAATGAAGTACTTGAAGTTCCAAATTTACATAAACAGTAGATTCAGAGGATACATTATCATTCAGAATTAATTTTTCTGCCTCAAGAAAAAGGGTCTGGGAGTTGGGCAGGAAAAGAGTTGGAAGAGAAATAACAGATCTTAGATTTTTAGGTTGCTTCTCTGATAAGTGACCCTATTTCTCACCCTCCAACCCTACCCTGTGCTGAGACTTGGGAGAAGAAGAAACAACGGAGACCCCAGACGTGTTAGGGGGTTAAACATTAGAGTAAGCTATGCCTTATTTCTCATATGGAGCCTGGGAAAGTAGGAGTTCTTGCAGTTGCCTCGCATACCCCAGTGAGTCACTGGGAAACCAAAGAAGTTGCTGAGAGAGAGGAGAACTGGACTCTAGAGACCTTTTGGTCAGTATAAGAATACAAAGTAATTTTAATGAATCAATAATCAAATAACAGATGGGAACAAAGCAGTCTCAAAGAATATAAAAGTCTTACTATGACCCTACTACCATGCCCCTAATTTACCCAGTATACCAGCTAACTATTGCCAGGAAAATTCTATGTAACCAACTATCCCAAAACTCAGTGAATTAAAACTGTAACCATGATTTAGCTTATGTGCATGCAGGTGATCTGGGAGTCAGGTGATCAAGGCTGGCATGGCTGGGGATAAATTCTGTTATCTGTGTCTCTCACCATTTCCTTGGGACTATGGGTTAGTTCAGGCTTTTTTTGTCTTGTGGTGACAGTGAAGGTACAAAACTGAACAAAACCAACTGTGCATCTATGTTTCAAGCCTATGATCACACTATGCTATTATCCCACTGACTTAAGCAAGTGCCATGGCTGAACTCAGATTCAAGAGCTGGAGAATGGGAGGGTACTACAAAGGTACATGGCAAAGGGAAAGGTGAACAAGGACAATTAGTTCCATCTCTACAACATCCAAACTTAGATGAAATTCCTGAAAGAGGAGGAAGAAAATCAATGATCTGACCACAAAACAAACCAATAATAGAAAATTAAAATCAAACTCCTTGCACTTCTAGGATTTTATACTGAGATTCATATCTCTGACAGGAATATTATAACAGGGGTATAAAAAACAAAATGTAAAGGGAATCCAAAGAATGCTATCTCCTGCTGCCACCAGGGAACACCTTATGGATAAGATGAGATTTGATCTGTGCTACAAAAGATGAGTAGAATTTCAAACAACACACAGTACATAAAATTACAGAATCATGAAAGTCAATTTTTTTGAAATGGCAAAGATTTGTGTGGCTGTATTATAGGTGCACAGAGTGGGGAGATCCTGCTCAGGAGACCAGACAACTATAAACAATGGGAATCCACAGCTTTTTTATTCTTGTTAACTTACAAAGTAGGAGAGGCTCACTGTTCAAGTAAAAAATGATTAGTCAAGGAGCTGTACAGAAGGAAAAATGTAGGGGTGAGGAGTTTGGTACTGGAGGTCTGAAACGGATGATTCCATATAAAGTAAAAAGCAGATAGGGGAGTTCCAGGAAGATGGCATCAGAGTAGGCAGGCAGGGCTCAACTCTCTCACAAAAACAACAAAGAAATGGCAAACCAGGACAGTGATACACAACTCCCAGGAAGGTGAAGGACAGAGAGACAAGGAACCAGAAACAACAAATATGAGTTACCAAACATTCACGGTAAATGGGAAGGGCTCCAATTCCCTTCCCTCAAGATATTAATCCAGGATAAAACCCCTGACTCAGTACAGCCAACTGAGAGGGGAACTGGAATCTTCCTCCCTGTCAACTGACACAAGGGAAGATGGAGGGTGAATCAAGGGCTTCCCTTCAGTGAATGCAGCCAGCAGAGGCTATTTTGAATCTTGACTCTGACCAGAACAAAACAGAGGAAAGCAAAGACTGAAAGAAACACCTCTGTGCTTATTGGTGTGCTGATAAGTGCCCTCTGCTGGCCAGTGTAGAAATTGCACAGAGAAAACCTGCTTTTCAGTCTCTCTGAACCCAAACTCCTGGGAGAAAATCTGTGTCCCATTAGTGAGTTCCTGGCCTGATTTTGTTACTTCAGCTGGGCAGTTTTAAAGACTTAGAATAAGTTGAAGCAAATATCAAAGAACTGTAGGGAAAAAATAATAGGCAAGAGAGAGAAATTGGGCACCATAGTAAATTCATCAATATACAGATACCTAGACATCAGCAAAAACTTACAAACCATACTATGAAACAGGAACAGATGGCCCAGCCAAAGAAATCAACCAAATATGCTGAAGAGATATAGGAGTTAAGGCAATTAATCAATGATAACCACACAAATCTAAATTAATTCAAGGAGTTGAAAGAAAGCATAACTAAAGAAATAAAGAAGACACTGGGTGAGCATGAAGAACATTTTGAAAGGCTGCAAAGAAAAGTAACAGAGCTTATGGGAATGAAAGACACAGTGGATGAGATTAGAAATACATTAGAGGCACATAAGAGCAGAAGTGAATTGCTCAAAAACAGAATTTGTGATTTCAAAGACAGAACATCTGAACTGGAAAAGATAGAAGAACAGAAAGAGAAGAGAATGTGAAAAATGGAACAGGGTCTTAGGCAATAGAATTACAACATGAAACAAGCAAACATATGCATTATCACTGTTCCAGCAGGAGACAAAAATGGAAAGGGGGAAGAAAGAATATTTGAGGAAATAATGATTGAAAATTTCCCAACACTTATGAAAGATGTAAATATCAGTATCCAAGAAGGGCAACACACACCAAACAGAAAAAATCCAAGTAGACTTACCCTGAGACACCTACTATTCAGAATGAAAAATATCAGAGATAAAGACAGGATTCTGAAAACAGCAGGAGAAAAGCAAAACAACACATACAAGGGAACTTCAACAAGATAAGGTGCCAAACTCTCTTCAGAAACTATGGAGGCAAGAAGAAAGTGGTATGATATATTTAAGGTAGTGAAGAAAAAAACTGCCAGCTAAGAATTTTGTATCTGGCAAAACTGTTCTTTGAAAATGAGGGTGAGTTCAAAGTCTTCAAAGACAAACAAAAACTAAAAGACGAAAACTAAAAGAGTATGATTTTAAAAGACCAGAATTACAAGAGATATTAAAGGAAGTGCTGCAGCCTGAAAGGAAAAAACAAGGGCAAGAGACTTGGAGAAGAATTTAGAATGAAGATTACTAAGAATGGCACCAAAATGTGTAGGCAGAGTCTGATCTTCTCATAACAAAACAGTGGCAAGAAGGCAGAGACCTATTTGAAGGAGCTACCTTGGATATATATGGAAAGAGAAGGTGCTCTGAGTCATCAAGGAGGGTACTGGAAAGATAAAGAAACCAAAGGGAAACCATGAGTTGCTTGCCCCTGTGGCTGGAAGCAGCATACCCCATCCTCAAGGCAAATTGCCTAGGTGAGCCCCTTCCTTGTTGCTCCAAAAGGAGTATGAGGGGGTATTCCCTGGGAGAAAGAGTGGTCGGGGAGGGTGGAGAGTGGTTTCTTTGTGGTGAGTTTGGCTAACTGAGCTCCATTTGAATCTCAGAAGGGATCCTGACCCAGTGATGAAAGGGGAAGGGGGATCTCCTCAGGCAGGCTGTCATGCCCAGCCACCTGGGTACAGAGAGGTATTAGAGTGGGCAGGGTCAGACAGGCACCTAATCAGCAGGATTCTGACAAACTGCCAGGAATCTAACCTGCCTAAGGGAAAGGGAGCAAAAGGCATTCTCAATGACAAACTAAACCAAATTAAGGAGACAGTTTAGCTCAGTGGAGAAATCCCTGCCTTACATGTATCTTAGAGAAGTGATCCACCAGGTGATCAGCCATCCGGCAGATATTTTTATGAGAGGGATCATATAGACATTCTTTTTAATTAGCTTTTCTTGGATTTCTTATTTTCTTTTAAGTTTTCTCCCCCCCCCCCCTTATTTTACTAATTAAAAACTGGTTCAAAACCTGTATAGGGCATGTTGCAGGGTGATTAATTGATGAACACAGGCAGCCTGAGAAGCCCCTTAGGGGGCTAAGAGGAAAGGCTATCTTGTTTTGTTTTGTTTTTCCTTTCTTTTCTAGTCTTTTATTTTTTTCTCCTTTTCTTTATTAGTTGCTGCTGTCTTATTTCTTGTTTGTTGTTTCTCCTTTTGTTTCCCTTTTTCTTTTCTTTTACTGATTTTTCTATATATACTTTATCTTTTCTTTCCTTCATTTTTCTATTTTCTGTTTCCTGTTGTTCTTTCATTCCATCTCTTTTAGTTTAGTCTTCAATTTTTTCCTGCTTTTCTCTCTCTCTTTTCTCTCTTTCCTTTCTTTTTTAACTTTTTTTTCATATTATCTTTTCTCTTTTCCTCTCTTCTCATGATTTTGGCCTTTTAATTCATTCTATATTTTTTCTCTAATTTGTTTCTTATTTCATTTTTTCTATTACACAGACACAGATTTCCATGCCACTGACAACAACAGAAGCAGACAAAGAAACAAGATGCAGCAAATAGACACATTAGAACAGACAACTGGGGTTGGGGGGAAGGGAAGAGAAATAAATAAATAAATAAACCTTTAAAAAAAAAGAAAGAAGATGCACATACTTAAAAAGAAACAAGAAAGGGATATCATCACTGATCCCACATAAAGAGTATCATAAGAGGATACTTTGAAAAATGTATGCCAATGAGATGGATAAAGTAGAGGAAATGGACAAATTTTTAGAAATGCACAAGCAGCCTACATTTACAAAAGAAGAAATTAATGAACTCAAGAGACCAATCACAGGTTATGAGATAGAATTGCTCATCAAAAATCTCCCAACTAGTCCACGGTTCAAACCCTGGGCCTCCTTGACCCATGTGGAGCTGGCCCATGCACATTGCTGATATGCACAAGGAGTGCTGTGCCACGAAGGCATGTCCCCCATGTAGGGGAGCCCCACATGCAAGAAGTGCACCCCATAAGGAGAGACATCCAGCACGAAAGAAAGTGCAGCCTGCCCAAGAATGGTGCCATACACATAGAGAGCTGACACAACAAGATGATGCAAACAAAAAGAAACACAGATTCCCAGTGCTGCTGATAAGGATAGAAATGGTCACAGAAGAACACACAGTGAATGGACACAGAGAGCAGACAACTGGGGAGGGAGGGAAGGTGAGAGAAATAAATTTAAAAATAAATCTTAAAAAAAAAAAAACCTCCCAACTAAGAAGCACCCAGGAACAGACGGCTTCATGGGTGAATTCTACCAAATATTCTAGAAAGAACAACACCAATCCTGCTTAAACTCTTCCAAAAAATAGAAGTGAAGGGAACATTGCCTAACTCATTCTATAATGCCAACATCACCCTAATACCAAAGCCAAAGACACCACAAGAAGGGAAAACTATAAGCCATTCTCTGTAATGAACCTAGATGCTAAAATCCTCAACAAAATACTTGCTGATTGTATTTAACAGTGCATCAAACAATTTATACACCATGACCAAGTGAATTTCATCTCTGGTATGCAAGGATGGTTCAACATAAGAAAATCCATCAGTGTAATACAACACAGAGAAAGATCGGAAGAAAAAAATCATTTGGTCATCTCTATATGCAGAAAACGCATTCAACAAAATACAGCACCTTTTCCTTATTAAAACACTTCAAAAGATAGGAATAGAAGGAAATTCCCTGAACACAATAAGGGCATAAATGAAAACCCACAGCTAACATCATATTCAATGGTGAAATCTTTCCCTTCAAGATCTGAAACAAGACAAGGATGCTGACTGTCATTGCTCTTATTTAACATTGTGTTAGAAGTGAGGCAAGGATAAGATTTTTTAGAAGTATCCAAACTGGAAAGGAAGAAGTAAAATTTCACTATTTGCAGATGACATGATCCAATACACAAGAAGCCCTGAGAAATCTACACCAAGCTTCTAGAACTTATAAATAAATTCAGTAAAGTGGTAGGTTATAAGATCAATGTGCAAAAATCAGTTGCATTTCTGTACACCAATAGTGATCAAACTGAGGAGGAAATCAAGGGAAAATATCCCATTTATGATGATATCTAAAAGAATCAAATATCTAGGAATAAATTTAACTAAAGATGTAAATGACTTGTACACAGAAAACTACATAACGTTGTTAAAGGATATCAAGGAAGACCTAAATAAATGGAAGAATATACCTTGTTCATGGATAGGAAGATTAAACTTCACTAAGATATCTATCCTACCCAAACTGATTTATAGGTTTAATGCAATCCCAATAAAAACTACCACAGCATTTTTTACTGAATTGGAAAAGTAACTATGAAATTTATTTGGAAGGGCAAGAGGCCTCAAATAGCCAAAGACATATTGAAACAAAAAATTAAATCAGAGGATTCACACTACCTGACTTTAAACATACTACAAAGTTACAGTGGTCAAAACTGCATGGTATTGGCACAAGGATAGACATACCAACCACTGGACCAAAATGAGAGGTCTGTTATAGATCTTCACATACACATCATATATTTGACAAGGCCACCAAGCCCATTCAACTGGGACAGAATTGCCTCTTCAACAAATGGTGCTTGGAGAATTGGACATCCATATCCAAAAGAGTGAGAGAGAAATACCATATCACACCTTATAAAAAAATTAATTCAAGATGGATCACAGATCTAAACATAAGAGCCAAGACATAAAGATCTTGAAAGATAATGTAGAGAAGAATCTACAGGATCTTGTATTAGGAAATTGCTTCACGAACTTTACACCCAAAGCACAAGCCATGAAAGAAAAAAATAATAATAAATGGGGCCTCCTCAAAATTAAAAACTTTTGCACCTCAAAGGAGTTTGTCAAGAAAGTGAAAAGGCAGTTTGCTCAATGGGAGAAAATATTTGGTAACCATATATCTGAAAGGGGCCTAATATCCAGCATATATAAAGAAATCTTATACCTCAAAAATAAGAGACAGCCCATTTAAGGAATGGGCAAGTGATTTGAACAGACACTTCTCCAAAGAAGAAATACAATGGCTAAAGAGCACATGAAAAGATGTTCAACATCACTAGTTATTAGGGAAATGCAAATCAAAACCACAGTGAGATATCACCATACACCCATTAGACTGGCATCTATTAAAAAAGCAGAGGACTATGAGTGTTGGAGAGGAATGGAAGGAATGGGAACCCTTATCCACTGCTGGTGGGAATGTAGAATGGTGCAGGCATTGTGGAGGACAATTTGGTAGTTCCTCTGGAAGCTAACTGTAGAACTACCATATGACCCAGTAATCCCACTGCTGGGGTAGATACCCAGAAGAATTGAAAGAAGGGACATGAACAGATATATGCACAACAATGTTCATAGCAGTATTATTCACTATTGCTAAAAGTTGGAAACAACCCAAATGTCCATAAATAGAAGAATGGATAAGCAAACTCTGGTATATACATACAATGGACTATTACTCAGCTGTAAGAAGGAATGCAGTATTAACACATAGGATAATCTAGATGAATCTTGAAGACCTTATGTTGCCTGAAACAAGCCAGGCACTGAAGGACAAATATTACATGACCTCACTGATATGAACTAAGCAAATTCAGCAGACTCAGAGCTAGAGTCTGAAAGACAGGTTTACAGGAGACAGAAAGGGAGAAGAAGGTTGTGAGCCAATGTCCATATGGGCAAAATCTATGATAAGGTGAAAGGGTGTGGTTGTGCAGTGGATGGGTATAACAAGGTGCAGTGATGCTACTGGGTTGGGTGGTACCATTCTGCGAGGTGGATAGGGAGGGGAGTGTGGGTTGGACTGTTCATAGAACTGGGAGAAGCATTGAGGGAAGGAGCAGATGAACTATGGGATTTGTGGGTATGTAGTTAAAACTACAATGTTAAGAATGTTCTCATGGTAAATATGGAAGAGGAGAGTTACTGGTTTAGGGTGTTAGATGAGGCAGGCATGTGGGACAGGGTGCAAATGGAGCAGGATTCTAGGGAGTGTGCAGTGTTCATATTTTCAGTGTGTCGACCCACATAATAAGCAGGAAGGTGTTGGACCCCCATCCTGGGTAGTCCTGCTGTATTCTCAAACAGAGGGGTGGGAGTCTCTCAAGAGTATAGGCAGTGCCAAATAGCAGAGGACAGGCCAGTATGTCAAGACCTCAATGTTGTTACAAGTACCTATGAATCTTATCCTTCAACAAGCTAATCTTGGTGTTTACCATGGGCCCTAAGGGGAAGGGGAGGGAGGAATAGAAGAGAGAAAACACGGGACATTTTAGGGGTGATGGAAAGTTTCTACCTGTTATTGCAATGATAGATACAGACCATGTTAAATTTCATCAAAGTTTATGGAAGGGTATGGTCCAAAATGTAATCCATACTGTAAATCACTGAACTTGGTTAGTAAAATGTTTCAATATTTGTACATCAATTGTAAAAAATGTACCATCCACATGTAAAATGTTTTTAATAGGAGAAGGGGAAAAAGGGGAGGATGTTGGGTACATGGGAATCACCTGTATTCTATATGTGACTTTTTGGTAACCTAAATCATTTTTTTTTAGCTCCCTGGGTAGGAACTCAGCACTCCCTCAGTTGATGTTTATAACTGTAACCACTATAAATCTTCTTTAAAGACAAAATGAAAAAAAAATAAGACACTGGGTGAATAAACAGAATAAAATGTCATTGTTCATAAAGACAACAGATCTTACAGTGAAGAAACACATAATATCAAAAAATTTTTAATTTTTAAAATTTTATATTTTTTATTTTAATTTTTTTGTATTTTGTTTTTAAAACTATCATTTTTATTTCATTTTCTTATTAATTGTATTTGATTATATTGTTGACATCATTTTTTAAGGAGTTTTGGATCACAGAAGGGCTATAGCTGCATCAGGAAAGGATCACTGGAGCAGGGTGTCAGAGGTGGGGGATATATGGAAGGAGATTCACCTGGGGCATACCTACAAGGTATATGGATGTGTCCAACTGTTCTTGGGTGGGTGGAGATTCATACAATGACCCTAAGAATATTGAATTCCCATCCTGTGGAGTTCTGCCACATACTCTAATGGGACATCAAGAATTCCCCGAGTACAGGGGCAGAGACTAGCAAAGAAGGATGGACCACTGACAGGCCCTTGATAGTGATGACTCTACTTAGGAAACTCTTCTTTGGAAATTGAAACTTAGCATAGTATTACAGGGTGCCTAAGACTTATTTCCTGAGAGCCTCCTTATTGCTCAAATGTGTCCTCTCTCTAAGCCAAACTCAGCATATAAATGCTTTACCTTCTGCCTGGCATGGGACATGAGTCCTGGGGATGATCCTTCCTGGCACTGAGAGATTACTACCAAGCAACAACTAGCAATGCAACTGGAAAATTACTTTGGCCAAAAGGGGGAAAAGGTAAACACAAATGAGTTTCTATGGCTAAGAGACTTCTAAGTGAGTCAGGAGGCCATTCCAGAGGTTACCCTTATGTATGTCTCCGCGGGATCTCATTGACTGCCAGTAAATATTGCCTCAAATAGCGGGGTTCCTGAGGGCTCTAGAGATATCAGACACTACAGGCAAAGCAGATAGCTCAGGGGTTTGGTGCCTAACAAGTGGCCCCTACTTTGGGATTTATATTCCCCAGTGTGAAAGAGTTGGACTCAGTTGTGGTTTCCCTACACTTGGCTCTTCTGCTCCTTTTATTTGAACCCTTACTTAATACTAGAGTTGATAGGTGTATGTCCAAGAGACTTAAATCTTTGCACTGTCCATGTGCCATTTGGGCCCTGAATCTTAACAGATTTGCAACACCTACTCTCCAGCTCATTGGATTCACCCAGGAAAACTAACAAGGAGATGATGATGCACAATGACCATCCCAAGGAACAGAGAGAGTCTGCTACTGCAAGCAAGATAGTTCTATCCCTCTGCCCCATGGGATCGAAGTCCCCTCTCAATTAGAGGTGGAGTGGGCATCACCATCCCAGAATCCTCAGGATTGGGAAATGAACAATAAATAAGAGTAGACTTACTGTTATTCTACTAGGACTTATTGTGATTCTAGCAATGGAAGAAATTTTATCATTGATGTGGAGGCGATGGCTACTGAAGATTCTAAGGTGAGGGAGAGGGAAAAGTAGGTGTAATTTGGGGCATTTTCAGGACTTGGGAATCATCCCAAATGACATTGCAATGACAGATACAGGCCATTATATATCTTGTAATAACTTACAAAAATGTGCAGGGGACAGTGTAAACTACCATGTAAACTATAGTCCACATTTAGTGGCATTGCTCCAAAATATGTTCATCAATTGCAGCAAATGTACCACACTAATGAATGTTAATGTAGGAAAATGTGGGAGGACTAGGGAATGGGGCATATGGGAACTTCCTATATTTTTTTATGTCACATTTATGAAAAGTATCTTTCTTAAAAAAAAAAAGATTATTTATAAAAAAGAATAGAAAATTAAAGGGTTAAAAGACAGACAATAGTATGATATAACAACAGTAAGTCAAAGGACGAAATGGATAAAGTAAGCAATGCCTTTACAGGAATTACATTGAGTGTTAATGGTTTGAACTCTTCAATCAAAAGACATAGACTGACAGAAATTATTTTAAAATATATGAGCCATATACATGCTGTCTACAAGAGTCTCACTTCAGACATAAGGACACAACCAGTTTAAAAGTGATAGGTTGAGGGAAACGGACTTTGGCCCAGTGGTTAGGGCGTCCGTCTACCACATGGGAGGTCCACGGTTCAAACCCCGGGCCTCCTTGACCCGTGTGGAGCTGGCCCATGTGCAGCGCTGATGCACGCAAAGGAGTGCCCTGCCACACAGGGGTGTCCCGCGCATAAGGAAGCCCTATGCGCAAGGAGTGCACCCATAAGGAGAGCCGCCCAGCGCGAAAGAAAAAGTGCAGCCTGCCGAGGAATGGCACCGCCCACACTTCCCGTGCCGCTGACGACAACAGAAGCAGACAAAGAAACAAGACGCAACAAAAAGACACAGAAAACAGACAACTGGGGGAGGGGAGGGGAATTAAATAAATAAAAATAAAATCTAAAAAAAAAAAAGTGATAGGTTGAAGAAGAAGTAACCAAAAAAAGTGCTGGAGTAGCAATACTAATAGAGATTAAGTGATTTTAAATGCAAAAGTGTTATAAGGGATTAATAAGATTATTATATATTAATAAAAGGGGCAATTTGTCAAGAGGAAATAACTCTATCAAATAACATCTATAGAGCATTGTACCCCAGAACAGCAGGATATACATTCTTTTCAAGTGCTTATGTTTCTCCAGGATATGTTGGGTCACAAGACAAGACTCAACAAACTGAAAAAGATTGAAATTTACAAAACACTCTGATCATGGCAGAATGAAGCTGGAAAACAATAATAGGTGGAAAAAAGGAAAAATTCATAATTATATGGAGATTAAACAACACAATCTTAAACAGTCAGTGGGTCAAAAAGAAGAAATTGCAAGAGAATTCAGCAAATATCTTTTTAAAAAAAAAGATTTGTTTATTTATTTCTCTCCCCTTCCCACCCCCCCACCCCGGTTGTCTGTTCTCTGTGTCTGTTTGCTGCGTCTTCTTTGTTCGCTTCTGTTGTTGTCAGCGGCATGGGAATCTGTGTTTCTTTTTGTTGTGTCATCTTGTTGTGTCAGCTCTCCGTGTGGGTAGCACCATTCTTAGGCAGGCTGCACTTTCTTTCACGCTGGGCGGCTCTCCTTACGGGACGCACTCCTTGTGCATGGGTGTCCCGCGTGGCAGGGCACTCCTTGCGTGCATCAGCACTGCACATGGGCCAGCTCCACACAGGTCAAGGAGGCCCGGGGTTTGAACCGCAGACCTCCCATGTGGTAGATGGACACCCTAACCACTGGGCCAAGTCTGCCACCTTCAGCAAATATCTTGAGACAAATAAAAATGAGAACACAACATATCAAAACCTATGGGACACTACAAAGGCAGTGTTGAGAGGGAAATTTATAGCTCTTAATGCTTATATTAAAAAAGAATAAAGAGGGAAGCAGATATGCCTTAACTAGTTAGGCACCTGCCTACTACATGGGAGGTTCCAATGCCTCTTAAAGTAGACGAGATAGATGTTGCACCCACTGCAATGACCTAGATGCCTAAATGAACAGATGCCACAAGCCAGCAGACACTACAGCCTGCAGGGAGCAGACGTGGCTCAGGCTGTTGGGCGTTTGCCTCCTATGTGGGAGGTCCCAAGGTCAGTTCCCAGTTCTCCTGGAGAAGGCAAGCAAACAATGAAAAGACAGGCAAGAGAGCCATCGGGGGGGGAGGTGATAAATATTTTTTAAAAATAAAGTAAATAAATAAATCTTTTTTAAAAAGAATAAAGAGTGAGATTGAAGATCTAACTGCATACCTGGAGGAACTAGGGGGAAAAAAAAAGTAAACTAATCCCAAACCAGGCCAAAAAAGAAATACTAAAGATCAGAGCAGAAATAAATGGAATCAAGAACAAAAACACAATAGGGAGAATCAACAAAACCAAAAATGAGTTCAACAAGAAGATAAACAAATTGACAAGCCCTTAGCCAGACTGACAAAAAAGGAAAGAAGAAGCAATAAATAAATTAGAAATGAGAGGGACATTACCACTGACCCTGAAGAAATGAGGTATCATAAGAGAATGACATGAACAAGTCTATGCCAAAAAACTAGACTATGTAGATGAGATGGACAAATTCCTAGAAACACACAAACCACCTACACTGACCATTGAAAAATTGAAGACTTTAACAAAACAATCACAAGTGAAGAGATTGAAACAGTCATCAAAAAACCTCCAAAAGATGAAAAGCCTGAGACAAGATGGCTTCACAGGTGAATCTACCAATCATTCAAAAACAATTTAATACCATTCTTGCTCAAGCTTTTCCAAAAATGGAAAGGGATAGAATACTATCAAACTCATTCTATGAAACCAACATCACCCTAATACCAAAACTAGATAAATATACAATGAAAAAAGGAATTTACAGATCAATTTCCCTAACAAATATAGATGCAAAAATGCTCAACAAAATACTTCCAAACGGAATCCGAAAGCATATTCAAAGAATTATTCACCATGATCAAGTGGGTTTTATTCCAGGTAAGCAAGAGTAGTTTAACACAAGAAAATCAACTAGTGTAATAAACCACAATGATAAATTGAAGGAGAAAAATCACATGATCCTCTCAATTGATGCAGAAAAGGTATTTGACAAAATACAGCAACTTCTCTTGATTTAAAAAAAATCTCCAAAAGATAGGAATAGAAGGAAGCTTCCTCAATATGGTAATGTGTATATATGAAAAGCCTAAAGCCAACATTGTACTCAATGGTGAAAGACTGAAAACTTTCTTGCTGAGACAGGAACAAGACAAGGATGCCCATTGTCACCACTGTTATTCAGTATTGTCCTAGATATTCTAGCTAGAGCGATAAGGCTAGATAAAGGAATAAAAGGCATCCAAATAGGTAAGGAAGAAGTAAAACTTTCACTCTTCACTGATAATATGATCCTATATCTAGAAAATCCTGAAAAAATCCACAAGAAAGCTACTAGAACTAAAAGATAAGCTCAGCAAAATATTGTGATACCAGATAAATAGGCAAAAATCATCGTGTTTCTATACACTATGTATACACAATCTGAGGAGGACATCAGAAAAAAAATGCCATTCATAACAGCGACTAAAAGAATCAAATATTTAGGAATAAACTTAACCAAGGATATAAAGGACTTATATTCAGAAAACTACAGAACATTGCTAAAAGAAACAGAAGAAGACTTACATAAATGGAAGGACATTCCGTGTTCATGGATCGGAAGACTAAATATCATTAAGATGACAATTCTACTCAAACTGATTTACAGATTCAGAACCTCCCTCTAAAAATCCCAACAGCCTTTTTTGCAGAAATGGAAATGCCAATTATATTTATTTGAAGGGTAAGGGGCCACAAATGGTCAAAAAAATGTCTTTAAAAAGAAGAATGAAGTTGGGGGACTCTCGGCTTCTGACTTTAAATCATATTACCCAGCTACACTGGTAAAAACAGCATGGTACTGGCATATAGACAGACAGATTGACCAATGGAACTGAATAGAAAATTCAGAAATAGACACTCACATCTACATAGATGTGATCTTTTACAGGTGGTCAAGCCCTCCCAGCTGGGCCAGAACAGTCTATTCAATAAATCATGCTGGGAGAACTGGATAGCCAGATCCAAAGGAAAGAAAGGACTCCTTTCTCATACCTTATACAAAAATTAACTCAAAATGGATCAAGGATCTAAATATAAAAGCTACAACCATGAAGCTCCTAGAAGAAAATGCAGGAAAACATCTTGAGATCTTGTGGTAGGTAGCAGTTTCTTAAAGCTTACACCCAAAGCATGAGCAACAGAAGAGAAAATAGGCAAATGGGACCTCCTCAGAATTAAGCACTTTTGCACCTCAAAAGACTTTGCAAAAAGGGTGAAAAGACAGCTGACTCAATAGGAGAAAATATTTGGCAATCACATACCTGATAAGGGTTTAATATCTATGCTATATAAAAAGATCATACAACTCAACAATAAAAAGACAAACTACCCATTTAACAAAATGGACAGGCGGTGGACTTGGCCCAGTGGTTAGGGCATCCACCTACCACATGGGAGGTCCACAGTTCAAACCCTGGGCCTCCTTGACCCTTGTGGAGTTGGCCCATGCACAGTGCTGATGCACGCAAGGAGTGCTGTGCCACACAGGGGTGTCCCCCACGTAGGGGAGCCCCATGCACAAGGAGTGCGCCCCGTAAGGAGAGCCACCCAGCGAGAAAGAAAGTGCAGCCTGCCCAGGAATGGCGCTGCACACATGGAGAGTTGACACAACAAGATGACACAACAAAAAGAAACACAGATTCTTGTGCCGCTGACAACAACAGAAGTGGACAAAGAAGACGCAGCAAATAGACATAGAGAACAGACAACCAGGGTGGGGGGGGGGAAGGGGAGATAAATAAATAAATAAATAAATCTTTTTTTAAAAATGGACAAAAGACTTGAAAAGACAATTGTCCAAGGAAGAAATACAAGCAGTGAAGAAACACATGAATAAATTGTTCAACATGTTCAACATCACCAGCAATTAGGGAAATGCAAATCAAAACTACAATGAGTCATCATTTCACACCTATTAGACTGGCCACTGTTAAAAAATTGGAAATCTAAAAGTGTTGGAGAGGATGTGGAGAGATAGGAACGCATATTTACTGTTTTTGGGAATGTAGAATAGTACAGCCACTGTGGAGGACTGTTTGCAGTTACAAAGGAAGTTGAATATATACTTGCCATGTGACCTGGCAATACCATTACTATGTACCTATCCAGAAGAAACTAAAGCAGTGACACAAACAGACATCTGCACACCAATGTTCATAACAGTGTTATTCACGATTGCCAAAAGTTGGAAACAACTCAGGTGCCCGTCAACTGACGAATGGATAAACAAACTGTGGTGTATACACACAATGGAATATTATGCAGCAATAAGAAGAAATGAAGTCATGACGCATATGACAACATGGATGAACCTGGAGGATATTCTATTGAGTGATGCAAGCCAGACATAAAAAACCAAATACTGTATCATGGTGCTATGATGAACTAAATATTTTGTGTAAACACATGGAGTTTATAATTAGAATATAAGTCACCAAAAGATAGAAGGAAGGTTGAGAATGGAAAGCTGAGGGTTACTCTGTGCAGAATTGGTTAACAAAAACAAAAAAAATGTTGTAAATCTTTGGAAATAAATAGAAATGGTGAAAGCACATCATAATGTTTATAACTAGGAGTCATGTGGGTATAACAGTAGTTGAAAGGGTAAGAGTAAGGTCATGTATATTACTAGAAGGAAAACTAAAAAAATGTAATATGGGAATGTATAACATAGTGAAACCTCATTTAAATATGAATATGGGTGATATTGTATATATGATTGTTTTTACAAAATATAAATACGAATAAATTAGAGAGAAACAATAGCAGCTATGTACATAAGGAAAGCATAGAGAGATTGAGAGGTGATGAGTTTTTTTATTTGTTTATTATTATTATTGTTGGAATAATGAAAATGCTCTCAAGATGATTGAAGTGATGAATATACAACTGTGATTATACTGAATGCCATTGATTGTACACTTTGGGTGGATTTATACTTCATTAATATGTATTAATAAAATTGATTTGTTTAAAAAAAGCAGATAGGGAAAAGACATAGGTTGGTGCAGAGAGAGAAAACAATAAAGCTGGAAGAAGTTTAGGGTAAATCATGGGAGGACTCATTTAACTCTAATTTCTGTGGCTTTTCTGATAAAGATGTGGTTTTAATGATTCAGAGTTAGAGACCTGTGTATCTTAAATCTCAGATAAAAGCCAGAGAAAAACCGGCATCCCACTTAAGTGGCATTTTAATGACATAAAAGAAAGGAAAAAAAAAAAGATTTGCATAGTAATGACTATCATTGCTTTAAAACTGAACAGTATTTTCAGAGCCCATAATAACCACCAAATCAGGAATTCAAACCGCACCCTGGGAAGGCTGGGCAGTAGGAGCTTCCTTTTGTTAAAAAGGAAAACTGAGGAACTCTTAGGGCAGCTACCCAGGAAGTGAAAATCAAAAGTCCTGACTCCCCTCTAACCACTGGAATATTTGCCATGTGGACCCACACCCACTAAGGCATTGCCAAAACCCCAAGAAAGCGCCATGACTAATATCCATGTCTTTTTATGGGTTCTATTTCCACAGAAAGCTTCTTATGTCTCTTCCCTGACATTTCACAAAATAGAGAATAAGGAGAGAAGAATATGCCTGAGAAAGGCCACTTATGAAGAAGCGTTTGATTTTGGCATCTCTTTCAAAAGGTCTCACTTACTTTCCCACCCCTTGCAAGGCTTAATGTTAAGCCAAAACCATAAAGAGGGTACAGCTTCACCTTCTATAAAACACAACACCTGAAGACAAAAAAATACCTGATGAGACAGAGAAATGAAAATAATAGCTAATAATAATTGAACTCCTACTACATGGCAGGACAGCTGCTAAGAATTTTATATTTAAACTGACAAGATCCTGACAACAATTTTATGAAGGAGTACTTTTATTATCACCATTTTATAGGTGAGAAAATTGACACACAGAGAGGTTTATATAATTTGCAAAGCCAGGATTCAGTCCCAGCAGTCTGATTCCAGGGTCTATATGCTTAAGCACTATGTTTATTGACTCTTAGAGAAGAAATTAGAAGTAACACCACTCTTACATTAAATTTCCCATCCAATAGAAATAGAGAACCCAGTAGAAAAATGGTGCTTGACCAAAGAAGATATCCAAGAATCAATAAAAATATTTTTAAAATATTCAACATTATTAGTCATCAGGGAAACACAAATTAAAGCCAAAATATGTTCCCTGATATGGCTAAAATTAAAAAGAAATATAAGGAGTTGTGAAAATGTAAAATAAGAGGAACTGTCACACACAGCCAGTGGGAATACAAATTGTAATAATCACTCTGGAGAAGAGTTTAGACATATCTACCCAAAGCAAATATATACATACTCTGTGATGCAAAACTTCTGCTCCTAGGTTTATGTTCAACAAAAATATATATATGTTCTCCAAAAGACATGCATGGAAATATTCATAGCTATTATTCATAAGAGC
Organism: Dasypus novemcinctus; assembly: GCF_030445035.2. NCBI lineage: Eukaryota > Metazoa > Chordata > Mammalia > Cingulata > Dasypodidae > Dasypus > Dasypus novemcinctus. The sequence goes on along the minus strand of NC_080673.1, from coordinate 49,195,235 downwards.
TAAAAACAGGAAACAATAGAAATATCTATCAATAGCAGAATGGAAAAATTAATGGTAGCATATTTACACCATGGCGACCCATATAGTGATGAAAATAAATTACACAATAACATGAATGAGTCTCCCAAATCAGAATGTTGACACAAGAAGCCAGATGCAAATGTGGACACATAATATGATTTCATTTACATATGGGTTTAAAACAGGCAAACTAAACTGGTGGAGGTAGAAGTGAGAGCAACCTCTGGGAAAAAGATTATAATGACTGGGAACTTAAAAAGGACGGTGCTAGGAATATTTATTTCTTGACCTGGACATTAGTTACATGGGTGTGTTTACTTGATGCCTCAAGTAAAGTTGAAGAAGCAACCTATTATGGCATGTAATAGGTGAAAAGGGGACAACCAGATAACAGGGATATTAAATGGACTCAGCTTCAAAATCAACTAAATAGACATTGCTTAATTTAGGGACTTGCTAAAATATGCCTGAGACAGTGCTAAATCTTCAGAGAAAAAGAGTAAAGACAAAGTTCCTACAGCAAATTGTTCCTTCTGGCTCCTGGTGGCATAGGAGCCATTCAAGAATTTTTATTTAATCCAATGTGGAGGAGAGGTTAGAGGGCGATAAGGCTGGAGGCTGGAAGATAAATAGGAGGTTGTAGTGGAAAACTAGGTATATTTGTCAGGTTGTACCACAGTTATAAACAATCCAAAAGCTTAGTGGCTTAAAACAACATGTCTATTTCCTCCAAAACCTTCATGGCTTATAGCAATAAACATTTATTTCTTTCTCATGGGTCTGTGGGTCAGCGGTGGGTTGGTTTGAGCTCAACTGGGCTGCACAGGACTGGGCTGGGCTCCAGACTACAAGCAGATTCATATGTGCTCCATGAATCTTTCATTTCAGGACCCAGGAAGAAGTAGGGGTGGCTTCCCTGGGGCATGTTTCTCTGTTGGTGGTTGAACACAAGGTGGTAAGGGAGATAGAAACATGCAATGTCTTCTGAAGCCTCTCCTCTGAGCTAGCACACATTCTCTTCTGCCCACATTCCACTGGCCAAAGCTGCATGGCCAAGCCCAAAGTCAATAGAATATAGTAGATTCTCCACCCATAGCGTAAGGGGAGGGAAGCTACTTGGTGAATGATTATGAACACCTAGGCAAATGATTATGAACATCCAAACTAAAGCAGAGTAGGAATGGACAAGAGAGGACTGAGAAATCTGAGGTCATGGCCAGAGTCTGGAATCCCAGCTATTTGTGCCAGGAATCAATGGGCTGCCATGTAAGAAAACTAGGAAACTAAACCAGAAGCTATAACCCAGGGAAGTGCCCTGGTAGAGTGGGTGTTTCATCTAAATCAATTCAATGATTTGAAAACATCATTCCAAGATGAGAAATTCAAGGACAAAATCTCTCAAAAAGAGCTAATGAGAGAGAAGCATTGAAATGGATAGCATGAGTTTATATGGCTATGAGTCTCTGAAAAAGAGCCTGGAGATTATCAGAGGGGTTGCCCTTATGCAGAGTTTCAGAGACAGATAAAGTAGATACAACCCCAGGTATTGGTTCTTCTGAGGGCTACAGAGACCCACAGGTTTTATGGTCATGGCAGATGGAGTTCACTGCCATGTCAGTTGGCCCTTCTTTGGAGTTGGTGTTTCTGTGTGATGGAGCTGGACTCAGATGTGATCTCTTTTCACAAGCCTTTCCTACCTTACCAGAATTGTAGTGGTGCTGGGGTTTAAGATATATCTAGGGGATCTGAATCTCTGGACTGACCATATGATAGCCAGGCCCTGAGCCTCAACAGACTTCAGCTCCTACACTCTGGTTTATTGGACTTACCCCACTCAGCTAACATGGAGTTGAAGAATGTCAACAACCACACCATGGAACTAAGAGTGCCTACAACTGAAAGCAGGAGGATTGCATCCAGCATCCATGTGGAATCTAAGCCCCCTCTTTTTTTTTTTTTTTAAATATTTATTTTTATTTATTTAATTCCCCTCCCCTCCCCCGGTTGTCTGTTTTCTGTGTCTTTTTACTGCGTCTTGTTTCTTTGTCCGCTTCTGTTGTCCTCAGCGGCATGGGAAGTGTGGGCGGCGCCATTCCTCGGCAGGCTGCTCCCTCCTTCGCGCTGGGCGGCTCTCCTCATGGGTGCACTCCTTGCGCGTGGGGCTCCCCTATGCGGGGGACACCCCTGTGTAGCACGGCACTCCTTGCGCGCATCAGCACTGCGCATGGGCCAGCTCCACACAGGTCAAGGAGGCCCGGGGCTTGAACCGCGGACCTCCCATGTGGTAGACGGACGCCCTAACCACTGGGCCAAAGTCCGTTTCCCGTAAGCCCCCTCTTGACATAGATGTGGAATGGAAACAACCAATCCAAGGTCCACAGGATGGAGGAATAGAATATGTATTAAAGTGGACTTACTTACTGATATTCTATTCATGAACTATTGTGGTTTATAATCGAGAAAATGTGGCATTGGTGTGGAAAAAGTGGCCATGGTGGCTGCTGGGTGTGGGGAATGGGAGGAAGAGATGAGATGTGGAGGCATTTTCAGGACTTGGAGTTGTCCTGGGTGGTGCTGCAGGGACAATTACCGGACATTGTAGATCCTCCCATGGCCCACTGGATAGAATGTGGGAGAGTGTGGGCTATGATGTGGCCCATTGACCAGAGGTGCAGCGATGCTCAGAGATGTATTCACCAAATCCAATGAATGTGTCATGATGATGGAGGAGAATGTTGCTATGGGGGGAGTAGTGGGGTGAGGGGGGTGGGGGATACATGGGGACCTCATATTTTTTGAATATAATATTTTTAAAAAAGAATTAAAAATAAATAAATAAATAAATGGATAGCAGGAATCGGGCTCAGTAACAATCTAGAGCTTATTCCAGTTCTTGCAGCAGTAAACACCCTGGGGGCTCTCAAAATACAGCCCCCAAACAGAGAATGATAGAAGTGATGTAGGTGAAAAAGGAGAGAAGAGAATTTAGTATGATTCCCAGTTTTCTGGTCTGCGCAAATAATCGTGTCATCTGCTGAATTACGGAACACAGAAGGAGAGAGTTTCAGGGAGAAGTCTGGTTTGGATTATAGCTTTGGGCCATCTTGGTGAACATGCCCGTTAGAGAGCTGAACATCAGGCTGTAGAACTCCTTCCTTCATATCTTTGTTCATGCTGTTTTCACATCTAAGAGTGTTCTCTCTCTCCTCTCTCATCTATCCAAAGTCTCTTCATAATCATTTACACTTCAATGTTGACCTCATTTACTGAGCTGCTTGCATTTAGAATTAGCATGTCTCATTTAAGATTTGAGAGTAAGTACTTCTGTTACATGTACACATACATATAAATTCAAACACATGTATGCACACACACATATTAGACTTGTGCCCTAAAATGAACTAAATCCCACAAATCTTTACAAATGGTTTCACCCTCATACAAACCTGTATAAAAACGAAGAGTATTTTGAATATTAAGGTGAGTCAGGGTGTGGGCTCATTTGTGAACAGGATCTTGTAAGATCCTATGAAGATACAGCCCAACTGAGTCGGGCCCCTAATCCATGTTACTGGAAACCTTATAGAGAGAAAACACAGGGAGGCAGAAGTTGGAAGTCAGTAGAAGCACAGAAGAACAGAAGCAGGGAAAGAAAGATAGCCAGGTGACAGGAGGCAAAGGTACAAGTCAAGGAACCCCAAGGCAAGCCAGCACCCAAATGCTACAGACTTCAGGGAGAAAGTATGGCTTTGCCATTGCCTTTATTGTGGCCTTTTAGCTTCTGAAACTATGAAACAATAAATTCTCATTTCAATCAACCCATTGTGTGATATTTGTCATAGCAGCTTGACAAATGTAGAAACACCAAGAAATGCTAAGTCTTTTCTAAAGAAGTATAATTCTTTAATACTTTACCTCAGGTCACTGCCCATTTTATCAGAAGAGAAGAGAGTGTAGAAAGTGAATGATAACCTCAAACTTACACCAGTTTTTTTCCTGGAGATAGGAATAAAAGAATGGTGTCTGACTTCCAGACAAGAGTTCTGCAGTATTAGGTGAATTGAGTATAAATTCCTAACCAGTTGCTTGATCCCAGTAGGGAAGGAATAAAAGACACAGTTTGGGCAGCTAAATTTTAAAGGAATGTTTCTAAATCTTTTAGTTCCCTTTTTAAAGGCAGATTTTGAAAAACTTCATTTTGTGAGATATTTACTGCAGACCTGGAAAACGGCTCTTAGCATTTTAACATAAATTAAAAATCATTTAAGCAGACCTCTATTCAACTCTTGCCAACTGCACATTTATTTTTCTGATCAAGGAGGCTTTGCTCTTGCAAATGAATGGGAAATGAAGGTATTAGAGCTTGGGCATATCAGTGAAGAAAAAAAGAAGTGAATGTGGATGTTGGATTAAGTTGCTCTCATGGACGCAATTCAGTTTATCTGGGCAATGAATTTGCCCCCCAACAAGGTACCCTTTAAAACATTCTCTGAAAACTTAGTTCTCCTTGTAGAATTTGGAGTTGCTACAGGTGTTTCTTAGAAGTTCATTAGCCCTCTAGAGAGCTGTGAAAATAAAATATCTCCAGATCCAATGAGAGCTCAGTGGACGAGGTGGTCATTTGGAAGAGGTATGTTGGGAGGACACCTATATGAAGAGATAGTGACCTCCCAGGAGCCTGGAACCTTTGTTCCATTTTGGATAAGCAACTGAAATAGTGGAGGATAGGAAATGGGGAAATGAATGATAAAACACTACTTGTTAATTCTAAGCATATGTAGCATGCACATTGGTGAGTTGAGGTTGGCACAGGGTAAAACAAAATCTTGCTGAAATGCTTTCCTCAATTACAGCTATATTTGTTGGTTTTTCCATTGGCACCAAGCTTTTGGAGTCTCCATTTTCCTAATCCTGAAACAACAGAGGAATTCAGACATGTCTCATGTCTGAATACAACACTTGACATCCATGTTTTCTCATAGAGAAAACCATCCTCCATGAGCCTGCAAAACATCAGCCTCACTCAGGCCTACAGAGGGGAGAAATTTATATCCCCACAGTTTAGTGAATTCAAATGCACCACAGACTGTACCTCTCCCTTTTTTTCTTCTTGGCGTCCTCCATTTTCCAAGACAAACCAGCAGCTGAATAGAATATGGCTCAAGAGGCTTCTTCTCCACCCACTTTCCCTAATAGAACATGGCAGAGGAAAAACCCCATGAATGTCAAGTTAACAATGAACTCAATTAGAGATGGCCCATGTAGAATCAAAATCAAGCAGGGGACTCTTCTATCAGAATGAGGGAGGGAGGCTGGTAAGAGATGTCACCAGTTACTGTGCCATGGAACTCAAGAATAACATGAAGGAAGTGGGTGTGGCTCAAGCAGTTGAGTGCCCACCTTCCACATGGGACATCCTGGGGGTTTGGTTCCCAGTGCCTCTGGAAAAAACAAAAGCAAACAACAAGCAAAACAAATGAAGAAATAAAACCAACTCAGGGAAGCCAATGTGGCTCAGCAGTGGAGCACTAGCTTCCAACATACACGGTCCTGGGTACAATCCTCAGTCCCTGGTCCCCCCCCCCAAAAAAAAGAAAGAAAGAAAGAAAAAGTAGAATACCGTGAAGTAGGAGTTGTACAGCAGGAACTGAGAAGACAGAGCAGATCCTATGATAATATACTCATGAAGCTTCTTTTTCACTCTGCTTAAGCTAGGACTAGCTAGGAAATAAAGCAAATTTGTGAACATTTTATTTATTCTTTCTATAGTTCAAGTAGGTCTCAGAGGAAAACCTTGTTAATTAAAAATGAGCTTGGGGAGCAAATGTGGCTCAAGCAGTTGAGTGCTTTCTTCCCATGTGGGAAGTCCTGGGTTTGGTTCCAGTGCCTTCTAAAAACAAAACAAAACAAACAACAAATAAACGGAAAAACTAACTCAGGGGAGCCAGTGTGGTTCAGTGGTTGAGTGTCAACTTCCCACATACAATGTCGGGGTTCAATCCCTGGCCCCAGTACCTCAATAAATAAACAAACAAATAAATAAATATGCTTTAAGGAATACGTTGCCTTACTTCTCCCCACACTTCTCCTATTGAGTCTTGTGCCAGTAGGTTGTGAGAGAGCCCACCCCCTGAATTGTGGCCCCATTTCAAGTATTACAATATTTGTCCTGTTTGAAGGTTCAGAGTCAAAACATTGTCCAATTCGAGCAGTCTGTGAGCTCCTTGAGGAGGCAAACCATACATATTCATCTCGATATTTAGCACAGTACTTACCAGAGAGTCTGTACATATATTTCAATTGGAATTAACAAATAAAAGTGATTAAGGATGTGCACATAGTACAATAATGCCAGGTAAAGTCAGAGAAGTACAAACGTGGTAGAAGTTTAAAGGAAGAAGGAAGCATAGCTTGAGGGAGTTATCCGGAAAGCCTTACTGGAGAAAATCGTGTTCTAGTAGCTCTGATGGATCAACAGGATTTCAACAAACACAGATGAAATAAAGAGCCTTTCATTCAAAGGAAACAGCTTAGTGTGCGTACAGTAAAGAAATGGTCAGAGATTCACCAGTTGTCCTGTGTGAATGGGGAAGAAGATACATGAAAGGAGAAAAGTGAGTGTTAAGCCTGGAAAGATTGATTCAGGCTGTGTTTTCCCAAGCTGCAGATTATGAACGCATCAGATACTTGCACCTGGTATGTAGTCACCGCCCTTTTTATTCTATATCCTGCCCCCATACATCAAGATCTGGAAGGTTAAATATTACATTTCCCAGGCTCCTTTGCAGCTAAGGCTTTATGCATGATTTAGTTTCTGGCAATGAATGCCCTCTCATGGAATTTGGAAGGCAGAAGTAAAACAGGAGCCAGGTTTGTGCAGCAATGCTTGCTGACAAGACAAAAAATTCGGAAGTCTGGAATTTCAAGGAAGTTTTCACCAGTCCAGTTTTCTGTAATCCTCCAAAGTCACTGTACGTTGCATCCCTGACCAATACGAAAAGGGAACAGTGTTTGGGAGCCTCTTGCAATTTCAAAGGCAACATGTATGGGGGCCACATTTGAGTGTGCTGCTCCTATCCACTTACTAAGTGAATTAATTATCTATTGCCACAGTATTGCTGCCACATAAACCATCCCCCAAATCAAGTGGCTTAAAATACAAGCCATTTACTATTTTGCATTCCTCTAGGAACTGGCTGGTCTAGGATGGTCTCAGATGGGAAAAGTCAGCTCTCCTCCACATGGTCTCCCATCCTCTAACAGCCTCATACAGTATTCAAAGGAGAAAGCAGAAACTCAGGAGCATCTTCTGAAACCTTTTTTGAGTCAAGCTATCTATTAGAAGATTCACTTTGGCTAGACTCATGACCAAGCCCAGAGTCAGAATGGAAATACACAACAAAAGTAGAAGTCGAAGCATATGGATACTTGGAGGCCATTTAACTGAAGCTATTAATACAATCATCTACACAGCTGGGTAAACTTTAGAGCTGCCAGTTTGAGCAGGGCCCAGAGCAGGAGAAAGCTCTGCAGCTGGTCCAGACGGCAGTTCAAGTAGCTGGGGCCGCAGCACACGTTGTAGGCAATGATGGTTGTAGTCTGTAGCAGATACAGATGCTAAATGGAGCCTCTGACAACCCTTAACAGGAAAATGCTACATTTTTTGGAGCAAAGCCATCCATCTTCTGTGAATAGGTATTTCAAGTAATAGTTTCTGGCTTGTTATTAGGTCCTAGTAGTGACTAAGTACTTAATCATGAAATAGTAAGTGACCATGAGATCAGAGCTGCCAATCAAAATTAGTCTTAGATGATATGAAAAACGGTAAAGTTGCACAGCTGGAAAGCCTGTATGTAAGATTAAGTAGAAACGGATCCTAAAGGCTAAGTAAGGTAAGTTATGCAAGCATGTGGCTCGGATGCGCCTGGCACCTAACTCCTGTTACATTGCAACCTCTCCCCAAACTAGTATCTGTGGTGTTGTGAGGAGTTCCCTGTGAGATTTTGACTGGTTTACAAGTTTGTAAGATATGCTGGCACCAATCAAAATTGAGTTGCTGCATATATAAGCCACAGTTAGAAGTAGCCAGTAGAAGGATAATCAGAAAGAGAAATCTTTTCAATGGGCAAAACCTGAAACAATGCATTTGGCTCTCCACTTTGTCTAAAAGGAGATATGGTAAGAATTATGGGTCTGCAACAATTTTGGACAATAAGTAATGGCCAAGGACAGAGAAGAAGCAATATTAGAGAAGGTAATGAGGAGGCCTAGAGGAAAGGCAAGTCGATGGACTCCTCAGAATGCAAGACAGTAAAATATTTGTGTCCCACTGAGTGCTCACCAAGGGTGCTTATTGAGGAAAAGCCTCCCTGCTCAGGAGGACAGTCCCTCACCTGTGGCTTTTAGTCATCTCTGTCCCTGGCTGGCAGATGCAGGAAATGCTACTGTTGAATGCCTGCTTTCCCCAAGGAAAGAGCAGAAAGGTATACATTTAGATAGATATATAGCTAGATGATAGAATAGACATAGATTAGATTAAAAGGTAGATAGATAGGCATAACTCCTCAGAGAAATTTGAGACTATTGTATCTATAAAATAGAACAGTATGCTATGGAAAATAATAGGAAATAATTTCAGAAATAATTGGAAATTTAAATATTACTATTGATATAAGCAATTCAATATGTAGGCTGAATAGGAGAATAGATATAGATCAAGAGCAAATAATTTAGCTGGAAGATTCTAATGAAAGATTATCCTGGAACACAGTACAATCAGGCAAAAAGATAGAGTAGAAAAATGAAGACATGAAGGATAGACATAGGAGTTCTAAAATATGTCTAACAGGGATTCCAGAAGAAACACTCAGAGAGCAATGAGAAATGTCTCACCCAATTATTTGAAAGTCCTAAAAGCAGACGTGATGATTTCAGGAGTCAGAAGAGAATTTTCCTCTCTACTTCAACCAGTCAGCTCCTCCTGGGAATTCATTCATCAGAGACCTTCATCAGAGTCCCTGGCTTGCAGCCTGCCCTATAGAATTTGGACTTGTGTACCCCCAGTGTCATATGAGACCATCTTATAAAATCTTTTACTGTTTACCTGTTGGGGTCTGTTTCCCTAGAGAACCCAGACTAGCACAGATACCTAAACACATCCTGAGAGATTTCAGAACTCCAACGATGAAGGAAAATCCTAAAAATTTCCAGAGTAGAATAAAAATCTGCTCACAAAGAAATGAGACTCAGGTTGGTATCAATTTTCTCATCACCAATTATAGCAGTTTGATATGGTTTATGAATTCCAGAAATAGATATTGGATTATGTTTGTAAACTGGTCTGTACCTGGACATGACTAAATTATGATTAGGGCTTTGATTGGATCATGTCAGTAGGGTAGGGACTCACAGAGAAAACTACATGGCAGAGCAGAAGAATTGGTTGGAGTTTTGATGTTGGAGTTTTGCGCTGGAGCCCAGGAAGTAAGCACACAGAGCAGAGCAGCTAAGCCTGGAGAGAATCAAGCCCTGGGGAAGGAGACAGAACCAGTTACCTGATAATCTACAGCTGGCCATGTGGAGAAAGGCAAAGCTTAGAGAGCCTCAGTCTACAGCTGACCCTGTGGAGAAAACAGAGGCGCTGAGCCTAGAGAGAAATGAGCCCCAGGAAGAGAGGAATCCAGGAAGCCTGAACCCTGGCAGACATTGGCAGCCATCTTGCTCCAACACATGGCAACAGAGTTTGGTGAGGGAAGTAACTTATGCTTTAAGGCCTGGTAACTCTAAGCTTCTACCCCAAATAAATACCCTTTATAAAAGTCAACAGATTTCTGGTATTTGGCATCAGCACCAATTTGGCTGACTAATAAACCAATACATGAAATTGGAAGAAAATGGTAGGAAAAAGGAAGGAAAAAAAAGCACAGTAAATAGAAAGTATATTGTAAAAAATAAATCCAAACATATCATTAGTCATAATATTAAAAGATAGCAATGCTCATATTACCAGCCAAGTCTCAGCTATGTGATGATTATATGAGATATTTGTAGAATAAAATGACAGAGGAACACTTACTATAAAGGGCAAGAAAGATAAACTAGAAAAAATAGTAACAAAAAGAAAGCTGGGGTAGTAATATTAATATATTGAGAAAAATCAGAAAAAGCTAAATAGAATTAAAAGGAATATTTGTATTGATATTAACATAATGGGGTATATCTATAAGGCATATGAATGTGTTCAAGAGTTCATGGGGCATTGTCATTGTGGGTGGAGATTCACACAATAATGGAAAGAATATTAAATTCCCATCCTGGGGAGCTCTATCACATTCTCTAATGGAACACCAAGAATCCCCTGAGTACAGGGGCAGTGACTAGTGAAGGAAAATAGACCATTATCATGCCCTTAATAGTGATGACTGTACTTAGGAATCTTTACTTTTGAAAGTGAAACTTAGCATACTATAATAAGGTACCTAAGAGTTACCTCCTCAGCGCCTCCTTGTTGCTCAAATGTGGTCTCTAAGTCAAACTCAGCATATAAATGCTTTACCTTACTCCTAGCATGGAACATGACTCCTGGGGATGGGCCTCTTCTGACACTGAGGGATTACTACCAAGTGACAACTAGCAATGTAACTGGGAAATGACCTTGACTAAGAGGGGGAAAGGGTAAACACCAATGAGTTTCTATGGCTAAGAGTCTTCAAAGTGATTTGGGAGGTCATTCCAGAAATTACACTTATGCACATCTCAGCAGGATCTCATCGACTGCCAAAGTAAATATTGCATCAAATAGCAGGGCTCCTAAGGGCTCTGGATACATCCAGACACTATAGTCAGGGCAGACAGCTCAGGAGTTTGGCACCTACCCAGTGGATCCTACTTTGGAATTTAGGCTCCCCAGGGTGACACAGTTGGACCCAGTTGTGGTTTCCCTGCACATGTCTCTTCTGTCCATTCTATTTGAAACTATGATTAATACTAGAGTTGATAGGTGTGTGTCCAAGCGACTTAAATCTTTGTGCTGTCTGTGTACCATTTGGGCCCTGAATCTCAATAGATTTGTAACACCTACTCTCTAGTTCATTGGACTCACCCAGGACAACTAACAAGGAGATGATGATGGACAATGACCATCCCAAGGAACAGAGAAAGTCTGCAAATGCAAGCAAGATAGCTCTGTCCATCTGTCCCATAGGATCGAAGCCCCCTCTCAATTAGAGGTGGAGTGGGCATCACCATCCCAGAATCCTCAGGACCGGGGAATGAACAATGGACTAGAGTAGACTTACTGTTATTCTGCTATAGACTTATTGTAATTCTAGCAATGGAAGAACTTTTATCATTGATGTGGAGGCAGTGGCTACTGGAGATGCTAAGGGGAGGGAGAGGGAAAAATAGGTGTAATTTGGGGGAATTTTCAGAACTTGGAAATTGTCCTGAATGACATTGCAATGACAGATACAGGCCATTATATATCTTATAATAACATATAAAAATATACGGGAAAGACTGTAAACTACAATGTAAACTAAAATTCACAATTACTGGCAATGCTCCAAAATGTGTTCCACAATTGTAACAAATGTACCACATTAAAGAATGATGTTGTTGATGGGGGAAAATATGGGAGGGCTAGGAAGCAAGACCTATGGGAATCCCCTAGATTTTTTATGTAACATTTATGCAGTCTAAGTATCTTTTAAAAATAAATTTAAAAGTATATTTGAAAAAATAAAATATAATAAAATACAGTAGGACTCTATTTTTTAAAAAAACACACATAAATTACACTGATACACTTGCAGACTCTGCCAATGATACAGATATGGAGCAAAACCTGCTATTTATGTTGGGGTCGGGAGAGGACTTGAAAATAAATGAACTAAGAATCAACTGTAGAAGCTAAAAAAAAAGTCAAATAAGCCTCAAGAAAGTAGAAGATAAATAATAAAGATGAAAAGTAGAAAACAAAAGAGTAAATGATCAATAAAATGAAAAACTAATTTTTAAAATATTTTTTAATTATAAGCAAATTAAGCACAAATTTATGCTAAACAAAATTTGAAAATTACTTGAAATAGGTGATTTTGTAGGAAAAGGCAAGTGATCAAAACTGAATCAAGAAGAAACTGAGTGAAGCAGACTTGGCTCAATGGATAGGGCATCTTCCTACCATATGGGAGGTCCACGGTTCAAACACAGGACCTCCTTGACCCATGTGATGAGCTGGCCCACACGCAGTGTTGATGCACACAAGGAGTACTGTGCCACGCAGGGGTGTCCCCCGTGTAAGGAAACCCCATGTGCCAAGGAGCACACCCTGTAAGGAGAGCTGCCCAGCGCGAAAGAAAGTCCAGCTGGTCCAGGACACATGGAAAGCTGATACAGCAAGATGATGCAACAAAAAGAGACAGATTCCTGTGCCACTGACAATAGAGGCAGACACAAAAGAACACACAGCAAATGGACACAGAGAGCAAATAACTGGCAGGAGGGGGAAGGGAAGGGAGAGAAATAAATACAAAATAAATAAATCTTTAAAAAACAAAACAGAAACTGAAACCCTGAAAAGACCAGTAACTATTAAAAAAAAAAGAAATCAAATCTGACCCTAAAAAGGGCACAATGCCCAGGCAATCTTATGGATACGTTGTATCAGCTTGGTGCAAAAGTAATTGCAGTGTTGTATTGTTGAAATTTTCTGTTCGATATTGAAATACTTTCTTAAATAAGTGTGTTTATGTTATAAATCATTTTAATGTGCATTTCCTGCTCTACATTTTTTTGCTAATGACTTATTACTTGTTTTTCATCTTATATTGATTTTAGACTACAGCAATGATGTTAGAAAAAAGCATATTTGAGCAGTTTTCTTATTTGAGTTCAAAATGGGTTGGAAAGCTTCTGAGACAACTGGCAACATCAATAATGCATTTGGCCCAGGAACTGCTAACAAATGTACAGTGCAGTGGTGGTTCAAGAAGTTTTGCAAAGCAGATGAGAACCTTGAAGATGACGAGCATAGTTGGCCGGCCATCAGAAGTTGACAACGACTGATTGAGAGCAATCATTAAAGCTGATGCTCTTACAACTACACAAGAAGTTGCCAAAGAACTCAACGTCAACCTTTCTATGTTGATTGGGCATTTGAAGAAAACTGGAAAGGTGAAAAGGCTTTGACCAAAAATTTTTTAAAAATTGTCGTTTTTAAAGTGTCTTCTCTTATTCTACGCAACAACAACAACCATTTCTCCACCAGATTTTGATGTGTGATGAAAAGAGGATTTTATACAACCAGCTATGACCAGCTTAGTGGTTGGACCAAGAAGTCCCAAAGCACTTCCCAAAGTTAAACTTGCACCAAAGAAAGTCATGGTCACTATTTGGTGGTCTGCTGCCAGTCTGATCACTACAGCTTTCTGAACCCTGTTGAAACTATTACATCTGAGCAGTATGCTCAGCAAATCGATGAGAAGCACTGAAAACTGCAGTACCTGCAGCCAGCATTGATCAACAGAAAGGGCCCTACCTCATATTTTTTTAATGTAACATACCTCATATTTTTTTAATGTAACATTAAAAAAATAAATAAAGAGAAAACAAAAACAAAAACAAAAAAAATGTAAAACAAAACAAAACAAAAAAACAGAAAGGGCCCAATTATTCTCCATGACATCACCTACCACATGTCATACAACCAAAACTTCAAAATTGGGCTATGAAGTTTTGCCTTATCTGCCAAATTCACCTGACCTCTCGCCAACCAACTATCACTTCAAGCATCTCGACAACTTTTTGCAGGGAAAACACTTCCACAACAAGCAGGATTCAGAAAATGCTTTCTAAGAGTTCATCAAATCCTGAAGCACATATTTTTACACTACAGTAATAAACTTATTTCTCATTAGCAAAAATATGTTGATTGTAATGGTTCCTATTTTCATTAACAAAGATGTGTTTAAGCCTAGTTATAATGATTTAAAATTTATGGGCTGAAACCACAATTCCTTTTCCATCAAAGAAGAAAAGTAGATAATTTCTGTACTATTTTATTGTTACAGAACATTAAAAAATATGAAAAGTTTCTAGTTCATTCTTCAATATAGATTAACACTGAATCAGAACCAGGTAAATACAGAAAAATAAACATCCACAAAAAACACAAAAGTCAAAAGATAATAAGAGGTCAAAAAATCCCAAATAAACAGTTAATCTAGCAATATATTAAGAGAATTGCATCATGAACTAGCAGTTTTTCTCACCGACATGCCAGGATAATTTAACATTAGTCTGACTTTTAGTGTAATTCACTACATAAGAAGTTAAAAGAGAAAAAAATATATAATTATTTCAGTACATATGAAAAAGCGTTTACTAAAATTTAATGATCTTTCCTGAAAGAAAAAGCTTTTCTCTGGCACCTTAAAAAAAAACAGATATTACTAGAAACCTACATGATGCTTTTGATGAATCATTAAAATGACTCAGATTAAAGTTTAAAACAACAGAAGATTTCTGTAACCCCTGTAATTCTTAAATGTAAGGCTGCATCTCTTAGACAATGTACAAAGTCAGGAAAATTACTGAAAGAGTTACCTAGAAAATCAAGATTATCAAATGATGAAGTTTCATAATTAATAGGTTCTGTGAAGTAGCTGGATATAAAAAGCAGCCTGTAAAAAGTCAATGAATTTCCTAAATACCAACAGCAGATAAATAGAAACTATAATTATCTAAAGAGCCCATTCATATGAATAACAAAATCTAAAATACTTGGGAGAAAAAAAAGTGTGAAAGATCTATTTGAAGGAAAGACCTAAATAAATAAAAAGATATACCACATTCCTGGAAGGAACATTTAAAATAATGTCAACTTTCACCATCCTAATGTATAAAATTATTGCCTTTCAATCAAATTCCCAATAAAATTTTCCTGGATTTCAAAAGTTACTTTCAAGTTAATATAGAATGAAAAATTCCTAGGGATAATAAAAATAATTTTTTAAACAGTGAGGTATATTTGACTTACTAGGTATTGAAGCAGACTCCATCACTATAGCAATTAAAACAGTCTGCTTATATTTCATTCTATTCAGTACCATTGCATCACATGGACACAAAATTAAGAGTGTAGATACATATGTGTGCATAAATGGCAATATAATATCTAATAATGGTAGCATTTCAAATTTGTGCGAAAATTGTCAGGGAAATAAAATACCCATATCAAATTTAAAAACATATCTAAACCTCAACCATGTACAAAAATAGATCAAGATGGATTAAAGAAATAATGCATAAAAGGATAATTTAAAGTATTTTTTAAAAGGTAAAATATGAGCATGGACTAGGGAGACATTTCCTAAGTAAGATTTTTAAAAATGCAGGTTCTATAAAGGGAAAGGTTGATAGACATTACTAACTGGAATTTTTTTAAATTTTAGGGACAAACTGGGAGAAAATATTTGCAACATTTATAATATGGGGAAGATTAATATCTAGACTAAGAGTATTCATATCAAGCAATAAAAAAGTGAATAGCCCAATTAAAATGAGCAAACACATGTATCCTGGCATTTCATAGAATAATAGCAAAAGGCCAAAGGAAAAAAAAATAGCTCTCCATCTCATTAATAATCAAGAAAACAAAACAAGAAAACCTACAAGAAAATATTCCTCTAATACAAAGTTTTACAAATATAGTGATAAATGGGAAAAATACAACTAATGTAACTTATATTAACAGTTTTATAGACTACGGTTAACAGCAATATTGTAATATTTTTCTAGCAAAGGCAAAGAAGGTACTATGTCAATGCTAAAGGTAAAAAAAAAAGAATATGGGATTTAGTTTTATGAGATGTGAATATGATCAAGCATTTTTTTCATTTTCTTCATAAACAAGGAGAACTTGATCATGTTATTTAACCAACCTGTGCTCATTTATTCATCTTTCTGAACAATGGAGAAACAATTGAGATTTTTTAGGATTAAATAAGATAAACGTGCCAGGACAGGGTTTAAAGTAATGCTTCCAGGAAGCAGATGTGGCTCAAGTGCTTGAGCTCCCGTCTATCACATGGGATGTCCTGAGTTCAGTTCCCCATGACTCCTGGAGAGGACCAGCAAGGCAGCAAGCTAGTGCAATGGATGGGCGTGGTGAGCTGATGCAACAGGACGATGCAACAAGGAGACTCAAAGAGGAAAGACAATAAGAGACACGACAGAGCAGGGAGTTAAGGTGGCTCAGGTGATTGAGCACCTCTCCCCCATGTGGGAGATTCCAGGTTCAGTTTCAGTGCCTCCTAAAGAGAAGATAAGCACACAGCAAATGAACACAGAGAGCAGACAGCGAGCACAAACAATAGTGGGAGATAATAAATAAATAAAATAAAGCTTGAAATAAATAAATAAAGTAATTCTTACATAATTTGTTAAGCTTCCTTTTGTCTGTTATTTTATTTTTTTGAAGTTGAAATAAAGTTTACTAATTTTGAAAAAAAGTGTTCCATATCTTTAACCACTATATTAACAATAACATGAAAATTTGAGGTATCTAGTATTTGAAAACAGTTTTCTGACTCAGCAAAGAAGTCATTCCCATTACTCATGAATCAATGACATTCCAATATACATCTTCTTTATTTCACTTTCCTTGTAATCATTAACATGGATTAAAATATCAATCAACATTCCTGTCTATAGAACGTTTGTCAAATGCAGCCATAGGATGACTATAGATAAAAGAGTTAAGCAAAAATCAACAAAAATATTCTATGACAATCAATTGACTATATGGAATTTAGTAAAAGGATTATTGTATATTTTATTATTTGTAAATTATGTGCTTCACATTGGTTAAGTAAAATTTATAATAAATTTATGTATTTATAAATATGCACACTTTAAAAAAATCATTTATCAGCACACCACTACTTTAAAGTCTACATATTGAAGAGTAAGTTCCCAGATACCTATATACTCCCTTCTCTTTTTTTTTCTTAACTCTGGGAAAAATAACAGCAAAGCTTATAATCCATAAGGCAGTGAATGAGAGGACGCCTCACTGGGGAAACTGACTAGTCCCCACTCCATCAAACTCCAGGTGTTAACAGAGTTTGGGAAATGGGGATGGATTCCTCATCTTCATGCACTACACTGAAACCCACCCATACATAAATTCTCTTCTGTACACTTACAGCATCCACAATCACTTTTTTTTAAGATTTATTTATTTATTTCTCTCCCCTTCCCCCCCCCCCCCGCCCTGCCCCAGTTGTCTGTCCTCTCTATTTGCTGTGCGTTCTTGTTTTTGTCTGCTTCTGTTGTTGTCAGCGGGCACGGGAATCTGTGTTTCTTTTTGTTGCGTCATCTTGCTGTGTCAGCTTTCCGTGTGTGCGGCGCCATTCCTGGGCAGGCTGCACTTTCTTTCATACGGGGCAGCTCTTCTTACGGGGTGTACTCCTTGCACGTGGGACTCCCCTACGCGGGGGACACTCCCGCGTGGCACGGCACTCCTTGCGCGCATCAGCGCTGGGCGTGGGCCAATTCCACATGGGTCAAGGAGGCCTGGGGTTTGAACCGCGGACCTCCCATGTGGTAGATGGATGCCCTAACCACTGGGTCAAGTCCACTTCCCCACCCACAATCACTTTTATAGTGCCTGACTCTTAAATATGGACAGGTAACCAAGAATCACCATATATTTGGAGAAAGCTTTCAACACTAAAGGCAAAAAAAAAACTAAAACAAAACAAAGAAAAGCAAGCAATCTAAAAACAAAACAAACAAAAACTCTATTCTCTAAGCTTGCTGCAAGAAGTAGGATAAAAACAAAATAAAAATAAAAAATATATGAAAAAGATACTGCATCAATGAAACATTATCAAGAGATTTTTGAAAAAATAATATTCTAAAAACAGATAAAAGGAACTCTTGGAAATTAAAAACATAATAGAAAAATTTTTTAATTCAATATAAGATGTGAAGATAAAGTTGAAAACATTTCCCAGACAGGAATATGGTTAAAACTAAGTAAAGTAAAGGATCAGTACAAGACCTCCAACATTTGGACAATAAGAATCACATACACAAAACAAAGAGTGGGCGGGGGGGCGCGAAATGTAGGAATTTATCAAAGAAATCCTGCATGGAAATTTCTCAGAACTGAAGTACATGTGTTTTCAGATTGAAAAGACTCCCTACATTTCAAGTAAAAGGAATGTAAAAAGATTTATGTCAAGACTGGGGACAAAAAGAAGATCATAAAAGTTTTCAGAGACAGAAAAATAGGTCACATACAAAAGATCAAGTTTTGTAGCGGTATTGCCCTTCTCAGCAACTACACTGAACACTGCAAAACAATGAAAGTTCCTTTGAAATCCTGGTGGAGTTCTTTTCCTTAGAATTATATACCCACATATACTATCAATCAAATTTGGAGGAAAAAATAAAGAATTTTTAGTTATGCAGGTCTCTAAAAGTTTAACTCCCATGTATCATTATTAAGAAAGCCAGAGGAGGAACTTCACCAAAATGAGGCAGAAAATCAAGAAGCCAATGGATTCAGGAAATAGGAGATCTGACCCAAAAGAGAAGCAAAGGTAAATGTAGGGTGATAGGTGTGCATAAGGTCCAAAAAGTAAATAGCCGGAGTTTGAATGGCTATGTGAAGGATAATTCAAGAAGAATAAAAAAGGAAAATGATAGAACAATTTTCAAATGTATTGAGAAGAGATGTAGACTTTATATATGAATTAGTAGCAGGTACATAGATATTTAGGCCAAGAAAAAAATTATTTACCTATGAACCCTGGGGAGGGAGAGCTATTTAAGGGGAAAAAATGAATTATAGTACACTATAGGACTCAGCTGCAAGCACTATTTATAGTCATAACAATGTAATATGTAAACTCTGAATATTGATTAAACCAAAATTATTATATACCCTGTTTAGGAGAATTATGGGGAAGGAGGAGAGGGGCAGGTTTGTTCATGCAAGGAGCCAGCTACTTATCTTCCTTTATAGTAAGTCAGCGGATAAAATCTAAAATTGAATAATAGTAAACAACATAACTATCAGTATGTTGTTCAGGAATATGAAGGCAGAACCCAGAAGGAACAGTTGCTGTAACTGAAAGAGGTTGCCACTGGGGAGTAGCAGGGGTCTTCACCCTGGAACTTGGAAAATAAGTTCATTTACTTAAAATAACTTCCTGTATTATTTTGATTTTTAAAATGAGATAAAATTAATGAAATTTGAAAAACCCCTTTAAAAAAGAAAGAACAAATGACAATATCCAGTATGGATATGAAGAAGCCTATATACTCTTACATACTATGGGTAAGACAATAAATTGGTATAAGTTTTCTAAAGAGCATGCTGGAATTAGGTTCAAAATTTTAAATATTCCTATCATGTAGTCCAACAATTCCTCTTCTAGCAAATTATTTTAATAAAACAACAGGGCAAATATACAAATATTTTTCCAAAAGGATGCTCACTGCATCATTCTTTAAAATGATTGAAACACTCTGACTATACATGTACATCAATAACAGAATGATTAAGTACATTATATACTTCCAGACCATGGATTACCCTGCAGACTTTTAAAATAATGGTATAGAAGAGTGGTTTTCAAATCATGTTTTGGGGCATTTAGTTTTCTGAGGAGGTGTCTCAAAAACCACTGCAATATTCTTTGAATGTAACATTTAAAAGAAAATAAAGAAGAAAAAAAAAAGTCAAGGGAACCCAGAAGAGAAAGAAGATGCCACCCTGTGCATTGCCATGTGACAAAAAAAAACAAGGACTGAGGCTCGCTGGCAGCCAGTTCCCCAGAGAGCCACAGTAGCTTTGCTAATGCCTCCATTTTAAACTGCTCCTAGCCCCAAAACCACGAGCCAATAAATTTCCATTGTTAAAAAAAAAACACACTGCAGATGAACAGTTGGTCCTGAGTTGGGAGATTCTGGACTTCCTTTGCTCACTTTAACTACAAAAGCTCCACTTTTTAAAATAAATTAGTGTACTGAGAGTTTATGAAGGAAGCATTTCATTAATGTGTCTATACTTAGATCAATACTTTTGTTCACAGCATTAACAGGGCACAGCTTTACAATTGTCCTTTATAGTCTTCTTCATACTTTTCTGGATTGTCTATGTTTTTTGACAATGATGTGTCTTTGTAATAATGAAAGACTATAAATATAATTATTTTTTAAAGAAAGATCCTTATGACATTCAGTAAACAGATGTTGGTGGTTTTTTCGATTCAGGGTTCTCAGTCTGGCTTGGCTTATAATAATTTCAAACTGAGTGATTTTGAATAACTATTCAAGTTCTCCTGCCCAAAACATCAGTACATGCCATTCAAACCCTGTTTTTTTCCCCTCATAAATTTGATTCTGCAAATACTTCAAGGTAATGTGCAACTATGTGAGATTCATTTGCATTTTATAAGCTCATTTATTTATCACTTTTATTAATGATTCAATATCATCAATCGTCATTTTTCTCATGACTATCTTCATTAGATTTTATCTAGGGAACCAACTGTATGCTTTATCCTAAAGATGGTTTTTCATTTATTTTATTTATATAGGCAGCATAAATACCTTTTGGTGTAAAGCATTATGAGACGCACTGAGACAACACTTATTTGGAATACTTAGATGAACTTCCCAAACTCAACATTCCCATCCTTGACCCAGGGCAACCTCTCCCCAGCCCACCACACTCCACTTCCCACACTACAAAAGAACAAGATAATAAGGAAAACCACACAAGAAAAGAAAAAAGGAGAATCAGTTACATATTCAACAAGCCAGGGAACAAGAGTACCAAATACGTTCCAGTACTCCAGTTTCACCTTAAAGGCAAAGAACTGTATCTCCTTGTAAGGAACACTTCAAAGCCTGAATTCACAGACTCTCCACTCAAGAGATTACCAGCAACTGAAGAAAAACAACCACTACCAGAAAAGCTCTTCTTTATTTTCATTCTTTGCAGTCCTTCAGGAAACTCTTGATAATGTGAAATGTTATTACTGCAAATGTTGGCCCAGGCAAGTTTACTCTAGAGTCTGGCTATCACTGACTGTTCACAAAATAAAATCATTTTTAAAGCCTGTGAGGAT
Source organism: Dasypus novemcinctus (assembly GCF_030445035.2). NCBI lineage: Eukaryota > Metazoa > Chordata > Mammalia > Cingulata > Dasypodidae > Dasypus > Dasypus novemcinctus. The sequence continues at coordinate 49,174,065 of NC_080673.1, read as the reverse complement.
AGCCAAGAGCAAACCACAAATCAGAAAACCACCAAGGCAGGCCAGCCTCACTGCCAAAGTTTAATGTGATCTAATGGGAGGACAACAAGACGTGAGAATTTGATTTTACGATGCTCCATGTAACGTTTGGCAATACAAAGGGGTTGGGTCCAACTGCTTGATCCTTAAGCAAACATTTGAAGTAATGTTTCAGTTTCTCATCAGTTTTAATTCTGTCAACCAGGGGATTCAAACTGCCCTTCTCATTTTAAAAGTGCTCTCTGCTTTGGATGATATTGCTTAATATCAGTTCATATAAGATGAAGATGGGCAGATGGGGAAGGGGCCAGGAAAATAGGATGAAACTATTTTGTGGCAGCATATCAACTGGACTGCAGCTCTCTTCTGCATTTGTGATTTATTCCATGGGTGAGAGGGCAGGGGGCAGGGCTAATTTAAGCAACATTCTTTCACAAGCAAAAACTAACCCCAGCAAGAAACAGTCAGATCTGGGCTGGATCAAGTTGCCCAGTCTCACACACCAGATGAGACTGGAACTCAGTGCAGCTGTATTTCCAGTCATAAAAGAAGGAGGGGTGGGGGGGGGGGGGGGGGGAGAAAGAAAGACAGGGAGAAAGGGAGCAAAGGAGAAAAGGAGGAAGGGATGAAAGAGAAAATGGCAGTGACATGGCATCTATTTGCACAGGACAAATGAACTAAGAACCCTATTGATGGAAATGAAAAGGATCAATTAGGAAATCCCACATAAGGGCACATGAACAACGGAAAGTAAATGAAACTCACATTTCATGCAGTTTTTATTTCCTTTGCCAGGGTGAGAATCAGATATCTTTTCCTCTCTTTACAGAATAATGCATTCCTAACAATGCCAAACTATTATTTACACTATTTTATAGCAATTACAAAGTTAACCAAATCAAGAAATATGAAACTCATGGAGTCAAATTTCTTAAAGCAATAGTTTGCTAAATGAAGTACAATAAATACCAGGATGCAGGAAGAAATGATTATATTATCTGTTGCTTATCTAAAAAATAAGAACTAAAGTAAGCCTCACTTAAATAAGAATGACAGCAGGCTTCACCACTTGGTGCAGATATAGTCGGTTACATCTCACATGTGGACTGTTGGTCTTCTTGAAGGACTGAGCATTTGACAATTGCTGAAGGTGTGACATCAGGTTAAGAAGGTTGGGATGCAGTAAGAAATAGGCTAAATACAATAGGAGATTATTTCTAGCACAGGTAACAGTTCTGCTGATTTGGACAGCAAGACAGCTAGTCATTCAGGGACCCAGTTTAGGAAGGTTCTACCAACTTCTAGTGATGGTCATCTGCATCACTTCTATCCAGAAGAAAGAAGGGACAAGGAGAATCATTGCTAGGTGGTTTTTTATGGATCTGGCATAGAAGTGACATGCATCATTTCTACTCAGATTCCTTTGGTCAGGAAATGTAGCCTGGCTACAGGTAGAAGAATAGGAACATGGATTTGGGTGAATGACCAGAAGCTCTACCACAGGTGCCCTCATACATTCAGTGCATTGTAATGTATGATTGTCTACATAGTTCTCTTACATAGATTTAAGAGCTTTAATGAAAGTTAACCTCATTAATGAAATGGCAGCTTAAAAATATTCTTGCCAAGAAGCCACAAATTGAAGATGATACTAATAATGCAAGCACAAGCCAGCAACAAGAAAATGTTAGTGCTAAAGTCTCTTGTATTCTTACTTCTTTGTCAGCCATTTTAAAAGTCTTAAAAAATAACCATCAAATTACTTCTGTAAAAAACTCACAAATTTTTCAAAAATTTCACATTTACATGAAATGCACATTTATATCCCTCTTTGATAATAAATGCTACAGTACTCCTTTTTCATCAGGTCCCACTCTCCATATGAATCCTTCTCAAAGGGGAAAAATTCACATTTATATATTTAAAAAATGTCTTTCCTTCATTCTTCCATCCTGTTTGAGTTTTCTTTGTACTTCAGGATACATTTCAACAAATTTTATTCAACAATTATTTCAGTATACTACCATGGTATATTTTTTAAAAGGCCCTGTCTCCTGAACCTAGGCTCTTTGCAATGTGGCTTTGCAATTCCTCTCATCAAAACATAGAGTATATTTTCCCACCTCTTGAATCTGGACTAGCTTTGTGACTTTCTTTGACTACTAAAATGTGACAATGATAGTGTATCAGTCCCAAGCCTATGTCTTGGTAGGTCTTGCTACATCTATCATGTCTCTTGGAATCCTAACTACTCCATTAAAACAAGCCCAAATTAAGCAGCTAGAGGATGGGCAACGACATGGAAGAGAGCTGAGGTGTTCCAACTTACTGCTGAAAATGCCCTGAAGCAAAACCACCTAGCCTATGCTCAGCTGGTCTCAGATGCATATGGAAACCCAACTAAGAGTAGAAGAACCACCCAACTGAGCCCAGACAAAATTGCTAACCCATAAAATGATGAACTCAACAAATGGTTATTGTTTTTAAGCAATTCAGTTTTAGGGTAGATTGTTAAGCAGCTTTATTGTGGTAATAGACAGCAATACAACTGCCTACTAGGCATAATAAAAAGATGGAAAGAATTTATTCATTCCTACCCTTGGAGGACTAAATCTTGTACAAGTTCTTTTAATCTGGTACCCAATTTAGCAAGTATACACATGTGTTTTTCTCTGAGGAAATGGAGTTTAAAATTTTCATCAGATTCTCAAAGGAGTTGGTCTCCCACCAAAAGTTAATACAGTACAGCTATAGAAGATATTGATGTGCTTATAAAATTATAATATTATGTTCCAAATCCAATAATAGAGACATGTGCCAGATAATATGGCAATACTGGGAAGAAAACTTTTAAATCTCTATTGCATTTCTTTGAAGCAGCCTACAGTTTCTTCAAAGAAATTATGTTTCCCAAGTAGAAGAAGTTGCTCCACAGAGAGTCTTTCAGACAGAGGGATATCAGGTATACTGACATGGTAATGTTAAAGTGTCTGGTTTATTTAAGAAAAAATAAAGTATTTATTATGGCTGTAGAGTAAGATACATATTATGATGCAAGATAAATTTTTAAGGAACTGAGGTCAGGATGTTTAAGGGCTTGAATTTCATTCTAGGGAATTTGCATTTTAAAACTGTAAGCATCTGCCACTAAAAGTTTTTGCACAAGGCAAAAACATAATAAGAATTGCATTTTAAAAGAAGTCTCTGGTGGCAGGGAACAGAACAGCTTGCTTGGAAAAGACTAGTGCAAACTGGCAACAGTACAGGCAGAAAATGATGGAGGTCTGAATTCAGGCAACAGTAATAAGGATTTAGAGAAGAGAGGTTAGAAGGTAAAATCATCAGGACCTATTGACTGATTAGGTAAAGGGATGAGAAAACAATACGGGAGGACCTTTTTTGACTGCACAAATGAGGATGGTGATAAAACTCACTGAGGAGGGAATACCAGAGGACATATTTAAGAAGAGATTTTTAAAAAATCCCATGTTGGGCAAGTCTGATTACAGATGTGTGCAGCAAGCCTGGAGCTCATAAACATGATGAAGGCTGAAGATTTGGGATTCATGGACTCTAAATTCTGAGGAATTTGAGGAGTCAACTTGCTAGAAGTGCATCTTATAAGAGAAAATTCAGGATTGTATACATATATATGTATCTATGTTCTAACCAGGGAAGTACTGATATTATCTTAGGGAATACATAGAATTTCTAACTTTGCCTCAGTACCTGGAGTAGCAATGGTTCCATTTTGGCCAAGTCCTGTGAGCCAAAGGTGGGAATGAGGTAGAGGTTCTACCACTTGAATTGTAAATGCTGATGAGCCTCCATTCCATGTCTTTCGATACCTGAACCCACTTTTCACAGAACAATGCCACACAGATCCATACCACTTGAACAAACACTTCCTGCCAGCAAGAAGCAAGCCAGTAGAGAAACTAAGAAATCCCCTCAAAAGAGGAGGTCAACTACCACCAATGACTATTAAGACATATCAAATTTATAAGTTATAGGCATAAAACTCATGGGAATGTTTGAGGTCAACCAGAAGGCCAGGGGAAAAGCAGAGGTCACAAACGGCAGTTGCACAGTTGGAACTGAGCCAACAAAAAGTTTTGTTTGGCCTACATAATAGTCTTAAAAACCCAGTTACTCACTAATATTTAAAAATTGGGAAATTTCGCTGCAAAGATCAATTTCCAGCTTCTTCTTGAAAGATGAGGAGAAATTGCACTGGGATCACATTGCCATGAGGCAATAATTGGAGGGGGCTCAGAAGAAGCACCACCTTTGGAATCAATGTAGACATCATCATCCTAAAATTCTCAAGATTGAGGAATGAACAAGCATAAGGAGGGGATACAACTATGGGCTAAAGTAATTTAATATTGTTCTAGCAATGTGAGAACTTATATCATTGATATAAGGCAGTGGTCACCAGAGGTTCTAAGGGGAGGAAAAGGGAAGAATTGGTGTAACATGGTGTATTTTTGGGCCATTGGAATTGTTTTGAATGACATTGCAATGACAGAAACAGACCATTATATAATTTGTCAAAACCTATAAAAATGTAAGGTGCAAAGTACAAACCATAATGGAAGCTATAGACCATGGTTGGTAGTAATGCTTCAGTATTAGTTCATCAATTGTAACAAATGTACCACACTAATGAAAGATGTTGTTAATGGGGGAAAGTGTGGGACGGGGAGAGGTTGTGGTATATGGGAATCCCCTATATTTTTGATGTATCATTTATGTAACCTAAAACTTCTTTAAAAATAAAAATAAATAATAATAAGAGAATGAACATTAAAATATATATATCATAGAAATGACAGAGTCACCTACCTGCAGCAATCCTTAATCCCACGGTGTTGTTATATTATTATTTTATTTTTTTCATCTTTCTCCTTCTAACTGAAGAAAGCAAGAAATGAGCTCATACTACAAAAAAGATATGACAAGTCTGAGGTGAAAGTTAGGATATCAATAATAAAATTTGCAGTCTAAAGTTTCATCCTACATAAAATAATTCCCCCAAACCAAAGGTGATAAAAAAATAAATTTTATTTATTCACATGTGCTCACTAAACACAGAAAGTCCTGGCCATTGACCCTTAACCTATTCCAATGAGCTTAAAAGAGAGTCAATACACTACTAAAATAAAATGAAGTCTCTGTCAGAATTTTAAAAAATAAACCTTCTTTAATGATTAAGAATAATGTACACTAGAGATTAAAGTCAATTTTCCCAAGATTTCATTTTTAAAGAAGAGCCAGACATGTTAGCTGTGCCTAACAAATGGGATTTTGCAATCTCTTTTTAAAAGAGAAAGAAAGAAAATCACAGAGTTTTAACAAGGTTCCCTACTCAGCTTGACTAAATCAGAATTTTAGAGAAAGTAACCTAGTAAAACTTCAGAAATGTGAAATTCAAGTTCAACTAATGAAGGAACAAAGACTTTAATATTAGCTGAATGGTCTTCCCAATTCTGTGTCAGCTTCGCACCCCATTAGCTCCTCCAGAACAAAAGGCGCAGACCCTCCCACTGGGAATCTGTAGCTGGAGCCCTGGGCACTATTGTTGATTTTATCCTAAAGGGCTTGGGAACGCATTTTATAAACATGAAAATAGAGAGCAAATAAGGGTGAGAAACATTCAGTGAAAGACTATCAATGGAAATAGCTCACATGCTGTTGAAGTCTCACTGGATTTCTTTTTAAGTATGTAGGTAGATGCATTTCTGGTCAGTAAGACAGAGGTTTGAAAATTATATTCATTTGTCTCTTTCCTTACATGTGAAAATAATCACAATTTCACAGAGAAGGATCTCTTGCGGCGCTCATCCTCTCAGACAAACAAATAACTTATTTTCAGCCTGTGACAAAGATGCTTCTTTTGGACTAAAAAATATTGGCTTCATATATGGAAATTCTCCTTCCTAGGGTAATCTAATGTGAGTGAAATACTAGACTTCCATTATACCTGCAAGCCATTTTTCCTCTTCTCCCAGAATTTGGCACAGGTAACCATGGACTCTGAACTAGAAAGCCAGGTGCCTACTTACCAACTGGCTGCTTTTTCACAATGTCTTCAATGTTGTTTGTCTTTTAAATTAAAATGAAATAATGAATCACAGGATAACACCACAATGGATTTTGCACATGCTACAATATAAAAGAAATGACATTATTTCTTAACCTTCCAATATAAGCGAAACACATTTTGTACTGGAACAAACAACTTGAAAATGTATTATATTCACAAACAGCATCTGAGCAGATTACTTATGCAACTGTGAAAGAAGAGAAACCATTCATTGACAGAAAGCTTCCAGAAACTGATATTAATACAAAACATTTTTTTCAGGTTAAGTCAAGGATTAAATTTGTCTACTAAAAATCCTGTCCCTAGATCAAAAGTTGAAAATCAACAAGCTTTAGCAACCAGATCTTTCCAACTAACCATGCCAACATGAAATCTCTAATTTGCAACAGAAAGTATTCCCAGGATCTCAGAACTCCAAGACTGAGTTCCTCATGACAAATGGTGGTTAAGAGGAACTAAGATTCTACCACCAACTATAAAGTTGACAGTAGACTAGAAATCTTCAGCCATCAAGCATTCAATAACTATAAGCCAGCTGTAAAAAGATGCACCCAATATATAATACAAAACTGGATCTGGGCAGTTATCTAGTCATTACATATTACTGAGAGTCTATCATGGACTCAGTATCATGCTGGTAACTGGGATGTGAGCAAGATAGACATGACATTTTTCTCATGGAGAGCAAAATGGGTCTTGCTTTCTAATACTGAGCTTTCCAAGCTATAAATGATAGTGACATCCCAGATTGTAAACCATGCTATCATCATTGCTATTAGAACTAGAAAGGTCTTAGTTCCCAATTAGAACCTTTCATTTAGAGCTTTTGGCACCAAGCTGATCCAGACAGATATTGCCATCATCATCATGAACATCTTCACTATAATCATCAAGAGGCCTGCAATGCCTACTTTATCTATTCTATTTACTTTATCCTTAGAACATATATCCCAAATGGCACCAGGGATGTGGTCAAAGAACATGTCTCAATATATATGCATATATTGAATAACTAATGGATTAGGTATTTTAGAATTTGCAACAAGGCTGGCAAATACAGATGGGCTGGGGCTGTATGAAAGTGTAATAAAAATCTAATAAAACGTTTAAGTGAACTCACACATCTGTGGACAGATGGGAGGCATTATGTAATACAGGTCATTGCTACAGCAACCTCTTACCCTACCACCACCAGCCCAGCTGCTGCTGCTGGGCCAAGGTTGAGTGTAAAGGGCCTCTGTGAGTTTTCTTTCTCTGTCAGCATTCGCAAAAATCATTTTTAATCTCTTTAAAATGAGCTATTAAAATAGACAACTCTTGACCCACACCCACAGAAATGACATGCAAAATGCCCCAAATCTTCGACCCAGGACGCAAGGTCTCACTGCTTATGTTTGTTTGTTTTTCGAAAACATAATATTTCCATGAATATACTTTGTAAGTTGCCAGAAAATTTTGTCTTTGACAAATGCTCTGAATGGTAATATCTGAAGTGGGCTCTTCAATGTAGCTTTGGGGAATAATTTCAGAAGTGGTCAAACAATCAGCTACACAAACCACAAAACACTAAGAGAGAGACATTTGGAATTTTTAGGCCATATTCACCAGACTATGTGAATAACTTGAAGTTAATATTCAGAAATACTCATTTTTAAGAGAATTTAAATATATGTGTTGGTGTACAAATTTTACTAAATTCCAGAATACCATTACAATATCCTCTTTCCATCTACTGATTAATCTTCAAATTGATATTCTGGAATGAATATCAACATCTTCACCATAATCATCAAGAGGCCTGCAATGCCTACTCTATATAAATGAAACTATAGATTCATCCCTAATGGAAATGATGTCTCCTTAGTTTAATACCACTATCATCAGTGGTATTAAACATTTAAGCTTTAAAAATCTGGGGTAGGAGGGAGAAGGAGGTCTTCTGAGGTGTCTCATTGAAACCTTATCAAAAAATACTTAGGAAAGTATATCTCAGAGATGGAGTATTTACACAAGATTAGGAGTCAGCCATACCTGGATTCAAAACCCTGCCCTACCAACTCTTTTGGCTATGTGACCTAGCATGGTTCTTTAACTTTTATTACTCAATTTCCTCAATTGAAAATGTAATAATAGTATCTACCTCCTAAAACTGTTGTTAGGTAAAACTGTTGTGTTAAAAGGGTGATGTATGTAAAGTACACAGGACAGTGTAAGTGTGATGTGGGCTATGGGTGGAGGGCTCTTTGTCTCTTCAGAGATAACTAAGTTGTTTGACTTGTGGGTGTGGAACGGTGGGGGGCTGCAGTCCTGCCCTTGGGGACTGGCAGCGGCTCCAGTCCCAGGAAATGTTTAACAATGCGGGGGCTATAAACTTTAAGTATTTAGGGGAAATGCAAAAACCAGGTGTGCTAAAGGCTTATCTAGAATGTCTGGAGTCCATGCTAAAGGCTTACCTAAGATGTGGAAGATATATGCTAATTGAAGTCTATTGAGAACTGAAACAAAGGGACCATTTGGCCTTTCCTCTCTGTATAAAAGACGTTTGAAAATCTTGTTCAGGGCTCGGGATTCAAACTGAAAGCTCCCGAGTCCGGCCGGCCGTCAATAAACCATTTTTCCTTCTCAAAATCATTGCTGAGTCCTGGCCTCTCTATACTCAAATAATTGAACTTCTCTTAAATTCCACAACAAGTGCATTTGTTGTAATTATTATTGCTGTTGTATTTCAAAGCAAAGTGCAAAAGAAAAACTCAACTACAAAAATATTGTTCAACTATCAGAATCCTGAGTCCAAGAAGTAGTGCCAGCAAAAATCAATGACCTTAAAATATTTAGCAAACGTACCATGAGTCAGTTCTTGAAAATTTTTTCATTAGAAGCTGCATCATTTATTACACTCTTACGGTCAACTCTTTTAAATTCTTTTGGCCCATCAATGCCATGAATTGCTAAAATGAGGACTATCACTGAAGAAAAGTGTGTCTAGTCATCCAGTATGAAAACTTAAGAATAATAGCTGCAAGGTAGAATTTGCCTGACAATTTCATAGGTTTGAGAGATGATTTCCCACAGATTGAGTGTACATAGAATTTCATAGGCTGAAACTTGAATATTGTATTTTGATTCATAGAATATTTTATTATGAAACTTTATATACATACAAAATTGTAAAGAATATTATAGAGAATATTATAACAGACACTGGGTATACCCATCACCCAACTTACAAAATAGAACATTATGAATACAATGGGCTGCCATTGCAGAAGACTCTTCATAGATTAGAATTTGAAAGATCGCCATGGAGCACAACACATTGTATTCCCTGTGAATGGTGCCCCCAGAACTGAACTATTCGGTGAGCCTGGATATAATGAAAGAACTCCAGTAAATACTTTTTTTACATCATTCAGGAGCCATTATTCTGAATTTGGTGTTTATTATTCCCAAATTAATTTCTATACTTTACTACATATGTATCTATGTGTGCCGATTTCCTCCTTTTTGTACTTTATATGAATAACTATTATTCTCTATGACTTCTTCAGCAGCTTGCTTTTTAATAGCTCAACATTATGATTCTAAGATATATTTCCATTGATATCTGTAGCTTTAGTTCATTCATTTTAACTGTTGGATAGTATTTCATTATATGAATGTATCAGTTTATTTATTTATCCATCCTCCTTTTGAAAGCTAGTTAGGATATTTTTGCCACTGTTTTTGGATGAGAACATTGTAAGTTCGCAATAAATGTTAGCTATTATTACACATCTGGTCTTGTGTTCAATGTATTGGTGAACGTTATCTATTCTACCTTCCTTCTTGTATGCCTCCTGTACATCAAAATCTAAAAAGCTAAAAACTTCATTAATCAGACTCCCTTAAAGTAAGAAATACATATATGATTTAGGCCTGGCCAATTTAATGCAGTCATGAAAGGTTTTCAGTGTGGATGTGAGATAGTTAATACATGTCTGCCATTTCTGATGTTGCTATAGCTAAGCATGGCCATGGAGGTATTTGATTTTTCTGCACAATGATGGCAGAAATCATTGTCTAGGCACTTTGCGAGCTTTGAGAGACAAAGCATAGTGCATCCATTTTGTCAGGGTGGACATTGCAGATCTGCTGTGGGTCTGGAACTGGCAGCAGTAGCAACGGTCTCCTGATGGTGACAGCTTCCTGCTCACGGCAATGGGTGGTTTGGTGTTATGGCCAGCAGTGTCACAACAATAAAAGAGATTGCCTCAGTAGTCCCTTCTGTAGCATAGTTTTGGATGTCATACCTGAAAGCTCAATGTAGAATCTATTTTTTATCCTCCTACTGATTTTATTTAATACCTTATCATTGGAGAGGGATTTACTATGAAGCTACTGAAGCTTAAATTTCAGGCACCCCCATTGCATGGGTCCATACCTGCTCATATGTCTTTATAAAAATTTAAAAAGTAAGACAGTTTCACTGCTATAAATTAAGGCTATCATCTCTTTCCACTTGGATTTCCCCTCAGTCACACTTTCATTTGTTTCCAGTGTTGTTGGAGTAGCTTCTTGCATTTTTGGGATCCAGTTAAGGAGAAATTGAGTTTAGGATATATTTAGGTGGGGTTAGGAGACATAATTTTGTGGCTTGCAATCACTCCAAATATCCACTGTGTGGATTCACGTGGCTTCATGACACGAGAGGTCAAATCCAGAGATCTTATTGCAGTATGAAGGCATGCTACACTACCAGCACCGGAAGAGTGGGTAGTGGAGGAGAAACAAAAGTTTAAAATTGACAGAGCCAGGAGTTACACCTTGAGAGCCACTGCTGGAAACTAATGTCTTATCTCTTGTATCTGCAGGAAAGATGTAACTAATTCAGATGCAAAGATTGTTGAAGTAAAACGAGTTAAATTCACAGCTTCGACTGGTTTCTTATGTGAAATTTAGCACATTAATTGAGAATGAGTGGGACCTATGACCTGGAACTGGGATGTTTGATTGCCTGTAGAGGCCTCTGAGCACCAATAGTCCTCCTCCACTTCTGTCAGCTTAATCTTCCCCGATGCTTAAGACCCAAAATCATTGCACCTGGAATAATTATTTTGCAAGAAGATGCAAATACTCCCTGTGATCCACCTTCCCACCCCTGATTCACTCCAGACGTAGAATCAGATCCAGCAAACCCAAGGGGCAAGTACAAAGCCTGACTAAGGAGGAAAAACTTTGCACAACAAAATAAAGAGTTTTCTAACTTATATAAGTAAGAATTATGACAATGAATTCTGAGAGTGATAATCCAGGCTGAATTTATCAATATATATGCACTTACCAGGGAGTTTGGATTCAGTGTCCCAGTTCACTTAGATGAAACTGACCTAAATTGTTTGTTCAGTTAGATAACTGAAACTGAACTCAATGGGAGCCTACACTAAACAAAGTTTGGTACTAGAAATGTGTTGGTATAAGTAGAGGAAGATACACAAGGCCTTAGGGAGACAGGAATATTGGAGCAGATTTAACATAGATAAATCTTACCCATCCACTAGCTGTGTCCTCTGAAATCACATGTTGAAAATCACTGTAGTATCAGTCTTTTGTTAACCAGGGAGCAAGGTAATAGATGTTTCCCCAAAAATAGACATTCTAAATAAGATGAGGCAATTTCAGAGTAGCAAAGGCCATGGGGTAGCACATAATGACTAGAGATAAGGGAGGAGATTTATTAAATAGGAAGCAGGGCTCTAGTGATAGTCAGAATGGTTTGATCCATTCCATATATACTTCCTTCTTCCCTACTTTCCCTGAAAAAAAACTCATGTTCTGGGAGTAAATGTAAGCCTGACTTGAGTCATGATAAAAAATCATGGTGGCCTACCCCTTTCCCAGGCTTAAACACCAGGGCCCCATGAATGAAGAAGCTTTGAACAGAACACTTGAAGAAGAAACCTGGGACACTGTCACAAGTAGGTACTATAAATCTTCTATCTAGCCTTGCCCAAAGGGACCTGTTGACATTTACTAGGATAACAGTGTTCTGGAAAAAGGGAAATACCCAGATCTTTATTTAAAGACCTGTTTCTGCATAAATGCTAATTCCTAGGGTTCTTTGTTGCTACTGAGTTCAACTATTCAAAAGGGAAATTTACTGGGGTCAAGGGGTAAATGGAATTTTGGTCCAAGTTCATCTCATGGTGGGCCTAGTGTGTCTTTGAATGCATCCCGTGGTTATTTCCCCATTCATACAGGCAAAATTGAAAAAAAAAAAAGTTAGCTAGAAGAATTTCCACAATAGCTCCCTAACCATGGGGTAAGAACTATTATATATGGCAGGAAGGCCAAGGGAAAGCTTGTGGAGCATCACTCCTTCCCAAAAGAGCAAAACAAAAGCAACGCCACTCAAGCAGAGGTGCTCCCAAGGGCTCTAGAGACATCTGAAACTATAGGCAGGGCACACAACCCCATGAAATCAGAACCCCATCAGTGGGCCTTACCTTGGAATGTAGGTTAATCTCTTTCCTAATGTAACAGAGTGAGATTTTTTTATAATTTCCCTACATATGGTTCTTTTGTTCCTTTTATTTGAACCTATAATTAGCACTATGCCCATTAAAAATATGACTCAGAGACTTAAATCTTTGTTCTGTTCATAAGCTGGTTGAACCTTAAATCTCAGCAGAATTGCAGGCAACATTCACTCTCTAGTTCATTGGACTAGCCCAGGACAACTAACAAGATGATGATGGACACAAAGAACAAAGAGTATCTACAACTGCAAGCAAAACAGTTCCTTCCATCTGCCCCATAATGTTTAAACCTTCCTCAGTCTGAAGCAAAGCAGGCATCATCATCCTAAATTCCTCAAGACTGAGGAATGAACAAACATAAGCAGGGAATGCAACCATGGACTAAAGTAGACTTATTACTGCAGTAACGGAAGAACTTGTAAGATGGATATAGAGATAATGGTCATAGAAGTTCTGAGGGGAGGGTGAAGGAAGAATAGATCAAACATGGGGTATTTTGGGGACATTGAAGTTGTTCTGCATGATACTGCAATGACGGATGTAGATCATTATACACCTTGTCAAAACCTATAAAACTGTATGGTGCAAAATGTAAATTATAATGTAAACTATAGACCATGGTTAGTAGCAATGCTTCAATATGTGTTCCTCAATTGTAACAAATGCACCACACTAATGAAAGATGATATTAATAGGGGAAAATATGAGGGAGGAAAGGATGGGGTACATGAGAATCCCCTACATTTTCAATGTAAATTTCCTGTAATCTAAAACCTCTTTAAAAATAAAGAGACAAAAAGGCGGGGGGGGGGGGGGGGGTGGCAGGGGGGAGTAATACCATCTCTGTGGGAAAAATTGCAGAGATTAGTGTTACCATCAAAGATTTGAAAGATATGAGTGGTGATTCTATCACATCCCCATTTAACTTCCCAGGGTGGATTGTGCAGAAGATATTCTTGGAGAACAATAGTAGATTATCATAAGCTTAATTAAGGGTTGACTCTGATAAGCACCTGATTGGCAGCTATTGATCAATAATTCCTCTATCCCAAATAGCAGAAAATAACAGACACCTTTTGATTACACATGTAGAGATAAGCATGCATCAGCACTGTCAGCCTCTAGACTAGTCTCTCCAAGCTTTAGTCACAGGGTCCTTCCTTTATCTCCTTAACTTCCTCAGAACACTATGCTGGTAATTACATTGATGACATCAGTCTGATAGGGCCTCCTGAGCAAGAGATAGCAATTACCCTAAAGGTCTTCATAAGACAGATATATACCAGAAGGTAGAAGATAAGCCTCATAAAAGTTCAAGGGCCTGCCACCCAAATCCATTAGTTATTGGATATCAGGATTGTGATAGATACAAACAAGTGAGGAACAACTCTCAGAATTAGATAAACGAATTGATGATGCTTTAGTTTTCTCCTATTAAGGTGGCAATAAGTGAATTTTTATTTGCATGAATGATAAAATAAGTTAAGCTTTGTCTTGCTATTGTTACTGTTTGGAAATCTAAGGAAGAGAAGAGGGTATGTTTGGGTGTTGAGTCATCACAGAGGTAGAAAGTAGAATGTATGACAGCTGGAGATTCACATGTGCAGAGACTAGGAAGCTCAAAACAATTGCCCTCTCCCTTAAAGCCAGAGTTCTGGAATTGCTTTAGATTCTGCCAATCAGATGAACCCAATAAGACTTGGGAGGTGGAAGTGAGATAGGGCCTACCTTTCTGGGGCTTTATGCTCTCTGCTAGCAAGCATGGTCACGGATCAGGGTTGGCAGAGTCCCCTTGACTAGCTATGGCTTTCTCAGCGTTGCGAGCTCAGGCAAGGTACGTGTTTTGTTGGTGTGGACGGCATCGATCTGGATCTAGCAGCAGCAGCAGCAGCTCTCTGGTCATGGCACGTTCCTGATGATGATGGCCACGTGGTCAGACAACTTACTGACCCTAATGGTGGCAATGAGGTTCTGGAGACAATGGTGTCCTGATCATAGAGGAGACAGAAATTCTCAAGGTTTTTGGAAGTCATTCCTGAAAGCAGGAGCTCAAATTTTCAACTCTCAGTAATTCTAAACCATAAATAACTTCTAATAAATGCATTCCTGCTTAATTAGCTAAAACAGATTCTCTGCCTCACAAACGATCCCTAACCGATACAAAGCACCCAAGTAAAAGTTTCTCTAGGGTATATATACCCGAGTGTAATTGTTGGGTCACAAGGTATGTACATTTTAAACTTTACTAGATATTGTCAAATTGTTCACCAAATTGTTGTGTCAATTTTCATTCCCACCAGAAAATTCCATGAAAGAGATCCCCTGTGTTTGCTGCCTGTGGCTTGTAGAGTCCTCACCAAAACGGTATATTAGCACAGGGTCTGAACTCCACTCTATGTGTTGAGTTCCTCAGCTATTTATTCTCAGATTGACATCCATATTTTGTTATTGGTTTCCATTTGTTTGGCATCCTTGGTGGAATCAGGCTCATCCCTTTAATGACCCTCTTGTTTGGTGACTTCACTGAGATATAATTCATATATTATATAATTTACCCATTTAAAATGTATAGTTTAGTGGTTTTTAGTATATTCACAGTTATGCAACCATCACCACAGTCAATTTTGGAACATTTTCATCACCTCAGAAGGAAACTTCATAGCTTTCGCTATCACTACCCCATTCCTCCATCTCCCAGAGCCCGAAGCAACCACCCATCAACTTTTTGTTTCTTTATGTCTTTTCTGAACATTTCATATAAATGGAATCATATAATATGCTATCTTTTGTGATTGTTTTTTTTTTCTCTTAGCATAATGTTTTCATGTTGTAGCACATATGAGTATTTCATTCCTTTTTTACATGAACTTTTTGTAGATGCCCTTTATGGACTGAAGAATTTCCCTTCTATTCCTAGTTTGTTGAGTGCTTTAATCATGAAAGGGTGTTGGATTTTGCCAAATGTTTTTTTTTAATGCATCTATTAAGATGATCTGTGGGTTGTTGTTTTTTTATTCTATTGATATGGTGAATTACATTAATTGTTTTTCAGATGTTAACCCAAACTTGCATTCCTGGGATAAATCCCACTTGGTCATGATGTTTAATTCTGTGTGTGTGTGTGTGTGTGTGTACATATATAAAACTGGATTCAGTTTGCTACTATTTTGTTGGGGATTTTATGTCCATATTCATAAGAGATGTAGTTTTCCTGTGATGTCTTTGTCTGGTTTGGGTATCAGGATAAAACTGGCCTCATAGTATGAGGAAAGTGTTTCCTCCTCTTCTGTCTTTTGGAAAAATTCATGAAAAGTTGGCAATAATTCTTCTTTGAATATTTGGCAGTTTTCACCCATTTTGCTCTCCTTTCTGTTTCCTTTTTGTGTTGTGCTATCTAAAAGTGCTCTTCGTCATAGAAGAAGACCCACAGAGTAGAAGAGAATACAGGAATATTCATGTAAACCTGTTGTTCAAGCTGGACTCACAAACTGCTAAACTTATGGTTCTCACAGTACTGGTATACATTCAGACAAACTGCACTGTGGGTCACAAATGAAATAGGATAAGTTTCTCCTTCCATCTCTGTTTTTTGTCCTGAGAGTTTGGCTTTGACCCAGAGAGAGCATTATCTCCAGGTTTCCACCTGCTGGGGAGGGGTTTGCAGTGCAGATTGTCAGATCTATGTTTGGATGTGACAAAATATCAAGGTGGAGACCTGAAACATGACGTATAAAAGCATCACTTTCAACTGACCGTTGCCTGTTCTCAGGGGTTACCAAGTCTAAATCCTTTCTTCCTCCAGGAAAAACTAATGCTTCTTTTAGTACTCACATTACAATCCTAATTCTTATGGCAATCTCTCTAAATGACATACTTTCACTAAGGATGATTTGGGTCTTCAAATGTCACTGGGGGAACATTTGACTGGAACAAAACTATTCAGTTGAGAAGTGACTTAGAAAAGAAAGAGAATAAGATTTCTCTGGTCCAATGGGCAGTAATGTTTGATTGGTGTGCACAGACCTCCAAGCAAAATTCTGACTCAAAAATTGCTTCACTAAAAGATTCTTCGGCCTATGCTAATGAACAACTTGGCAAATTTAAGCCCCAGCAAACTAGACTCATTTTCCTAATAAATCCACCTCCTTCATCCCCAGTCTCTCTCTCTCCATTTATGGTTCTTATCTCTTTTCTTCAGTACCTCCTCATCATGGATTCTCCTAATACCCCCCAAATACCACTTGTCTTTTAAGATCTATCCTGCTCATGAGCCAGAGAACCATAGAATTTAAACCAAGCTGAATAAGAGCTATAATTAAGGACTTCTCTAAACCCAGACAAGACCAGTAACTAGTCATAGAAGAGTTCAGAATCCTTTTAGGTGTATATATTTGTACACATATTGACCAGACCTCACATGCTAAATTCTGGAGGGCAAAAGTTGATGGACTGACCAAAGAAAGGGACCTATGGAAGCCTTCTTTTCATAAACTTGAGTGTCAAAAAGGGTCCAAAAAGTATGGCAAACTTTCCTAAAAACTGTATCTGAAACATTTCCAATAAAATTCAATTGAGCCGTAATCCAATCATACAGAAAAAGTCATTTATCAATAGCAATTCTAAAATCCCCTTAGATGAATTTTGCCAAGTCTTCCTTTTCTGTGGGAAGATAATATTCCTTAACTGGGCTCAATTTCTGCTTCATGGTAAGTAGTTCTCAGTCCCTTTTTCTCATGACTCTTGGAGGTCCTTCCTTTTTCATTATTCTCTTTAGTTACATCTGAAGAGGTCCCTGGAAAATATGCTCTCTTAGTGTCCTAGGGTTGTCATAACAAAGTACATGGTGGCTTAAAAGTACAGAAATTTTTTGGCTCGTAATTCTGAAGGCTAGAAGTTCAAATCAAGATGTTGGCAGAACCATGCTTCCTCTGAAGTCTAAGATTCTGGAGGTTGCTTGCCAGCAGTCCATGACATAACTGAAGCTCTGCTTCTATCACATGGCTATCTTCTCTGTGTATGTATGTCCAAATTTCCTCTCCTTAAAAGGACAGCAGTCACACTGGATTAGGGTCCACAGTCATCCAGTTTGGCCTCATCTTAACTAATAACATCTTTAAAAATCCTACTTCTAAATAGGATCACATTCACAAGACCAGGAGTTAGGACTTGAAGATACCATTTGGGGGGTAGGGGAGTGCAATTCAATTCATAACATCCTCCTCTGTGGTTTGAGCATCTTTCTCAGTCTGCTTCCTACCTGTAGAGATTTGGGGGCCCAGAGTTTGCTTTTATGCCTTAAACAGTCATGCCTTTTAAAATTCAAGCTGATGTCTCTTTGATAATACCTTTCTCAAAGACTTGCAAGTCACAACATTCTAAATTCTCTCCTTGTTCTCTCATCTCTACTTGGCCAATTCTCTTATGAGCTCATCATGTCTTTATCATAACTTGTCAAATACATCTAATAACAACCACGGCATACTAATGACACCCTGTTTCACCCCATCATAACCTAAAGCCATAAGCAGATTAGGTGCATTATCTGCCTTCAAGTTATTGTGGGTGGCAGTTTTACCAAGTACTCACCACTCCATATCATGGACTGCTATTCTTTTTCTGTCTTCAATTACAGTTCCCTTGCTACCCACCACATGGCTCAGAAGCCAATGCCACATCTTTTAGGGTTTTTTTACTCTGCATTCCACTGCTGTTACCAATTTCTGTATTAGTCATCTTTGCTATAATAACAAATGATCCTCAAATCTCTGTGGCTTATAAAATAAAAGTTATTTATCATTCATGTTATGTGTGGGCTGCAGGTAGGCTGTGAGTCTACTCTATCTGGCTTCTCATTTTCAGGAGCAGCCCCAATTTAGGACATGCTATCCTCAAGGCAGATGGGAAGGTGTGGTACAGCCAACTATTGAATGGCATGTTTTAGTTTCCTGGCTACTACAACAAACACTATACAGTGGGTTGGCTTAACAACAGGAATTTATGGGGTCACAGTTTCAGAGGCTAGAAGACTTGCTTCCTCTGGGGTTCAGTATCTTCTGGCTAAAAAGCAATCTCTGGCATTTCTTTGGCTTTTCCATCACATGGCAATGCACATGGCAGTGTCTTCTCCTTTCTCTTCCAGGTTCCGTTGATTTCCAGCCTTTGGTTGCTCCTTGTAACTTCTTTTTGCATTCAATTTCCTCTGCTTATGAGGATTTCATCCTGATTGGATTAAAGTCCATCCTCATTCAGTTTGGGAACACCTTACCTAATAACACCTTCAAAGGTCCTATTTACAAATGGGTCCACACTTACAGGACCAGGGGTTGGGACCTGAATGTGTCTTTTGTGGTGGATATGACTTAATCTCCAATATGGCGTTTACCACATCTGTTCAAATATGATTGGCCAAAGGAAGTCTCATGGCCAATCCCAACACCAATGAGACAAGGAGGAATATTTCCCCGTGGGAGAAACTGCAATTGGTGAAATGTGTAACCCTACCAGGGAGGAGGAAGCAAATAATTGGAGACAATAATAATTGATTGACCATGTTGGTAAAAAGAATGGGCTCATTTGGAAAATATTTTTCTCTCATTTTTGACCAAATTAGAGAATAAACAAATGAGTTAAAATCCTAGCTAAAAACAAATGAGTTAAAATCCTAGCTAAAACTTTAGTAATAAGAAAGAAAGAAAGAAAGAAAAAAAAAAAAAAAACAACCAAAAAACTGTGCCTGTGGTTTCCTTTTGCTCTTGATTGCTTTGTTTTTCATTCCCTCACTAATCATATATAAACTTGTAATATGCTATCTGGAATAAGTGAAAAAATGTTCCCTATCAACTGGACATCAATGGAAGGGTAGCGCTATAGATTCCACCTATAAGGGACATTATCCTATTCCTCCCTATTGCAGTTTACTAACTTTCACCAACAGAATTGGCCAACTCCTAGAATATCACCCAGATAGTTAAACCATGATAATTAAAATACTCAAAGTGTAAGAGTAATCTGCCTTAAGGTCAGTAACTACATGTCAAGATGCCCTCTGTTTAGGCTTTTCCTCTGGTACAAGTCTGAGCACAGAACATCAATATTATCTTTTGAATAGGGCAGCTGCTATTTTAGCTTATATATGCCTTTGTGGCAAAGAAAAAAGATAGACAAATTAGAAAAAGATTAGGCAAATTAGAAAATGCATCCTCAATGCAATGGGTATGCTTAAAAAAAAAA
The DNA here is from genome assembly GCF_030445035.2 of Dasypus novemcinctus. Lineage (NCBI taxonomy): Eukaryota > Metazoa > Chordata > Mammalia > Cingulata > Dasypodidae > Dasypus > Dasypus novemcinctus. The sequence continues at coordinate 49,154,193 of NC_080673.1, read as the reverse complement.
AAAAAAAAGATGCCCCCTCCCTCCCCTCCCTCGGTTAGGTGAATTAGTAAAAGTGCCCCCTGAGGGAGAGCACAGGACTTAGCTAAAGAAGGTTCCTTTGTGGGAAGGAAAGCCAGCAACCCCTACTCCCAGAAAATACAGTCCTTAGCAGCCCCCCCCCTTCACCCCTTGGACCAGGTGCCTTTATTCGGTGCACAAAAACACAATTATGAGTGACAGTTCTACATTTGACATTAAGCTCGGGGTGCATAATTCTCATGTAAAACTTGTCAAATGAGTATTTTCCCCAATAAATTTCATTCTCCACTTCTGCAGGCCAGTGCTGAGTGGTTTAATTAAACTCCTTAGTGACGTGAGCCAGTCATTTGCAGCCTTTCTCTGTTGAGAAAGGAACCTTAGGTAACTTAGTGGTTTGCGCACAATAAGACCTTTCTCTTCCACGTAGGTGAAATGTCATGTTTAGTGCCCTCTGATGGAGTTATTTATCATTCTCTCAATACAGAAACAATGTCCAGAGCTGGGGTTCTTTTTCTCTTTCATTATCATTTTGCATTTTATTCTTCTCCCTGGTTCAATCCTCCACATTCAGACCTTTACCTTTTTTTGCCAATTGCCAGTAACTGTACACTTCAAAATGTTTGCAGGATTTTCTCCAGACACCTGCTGGCAAGTATCACATGTAGGAGGCTTGTGCCGCAAATGGCCTCTCGTTAGAAAGATTTGCCAGATGCTAGCTATCATAAAGAAGTCTTTCTTCAATCCCTTTACTTCACAAAGTTATGATGCCCAGTAGTGCAAATGTACAAATTATTTAATGTTTAATAACACTTAGAAATGGAATTTTAATTTTAAATTATTAATAAACTAGGTCTCTTTACTTTTGGGAGAAGCCAGTGTCAATGCATCACAGCATCCCAAACTATGAGTGTGTTCAAAGTGCAAAAAGAGTGACTGGTGACTTGCTTTTCTTAAAATATACCTACTCACATAGAAGCAGTCAAGAAATAATCTAAGACCACTCATCAGAAGCCATACAAAGCAACCCAAAATGGAAAATAAAAACAGATAAATTATTTTTTAAAACCCACTTAGTTCTAAGTATTATCCATGTAATTTGAAAACTGACTTTTTAAGTAATTATTTTAAACTTTGCTACAAATAAAGGAAATTCATCGAACAGGGGAAAATCTAAGTGGTTGGCCATTCAGTATAACCAAACTAAGTTTAAATGACTCTCATAAGATGGTTATAGATTCTCACTGCATTGTGATCCTCCAGGGACTCTAAGGATTCTAAAAGCCCACAGTGCTCTCCAGGTCTTGTCCTTGTCAACTTCATTTGGAGTGAAGATAAAAGAAGTTGAATCTGACAGTGTATCACTTAGGATGTTTTAAGCTCCAGGTAACAGAGACTTCAACTCAAATTCGCCAGAATAATAATAAATTTAAAATCTCACATAGCATGAGGTCCAGAAGTAGAGAGCTATACGATTGGTTAAGTCAGTGGCTAATGGTGTTTTCAGTTCTATTTTCTCCGCACTTTTGGTGACTTTATTCTCAGGCCTGCTACACAATGACTTCAGCAGTTCCAGAGATGCCATCCTAATACAATGCAGATGATGGGTTTCCTCTCCTGTGGCTCTCTCTTAGGAAGATGAAAAAATGTCTAAGATGCTCCCATAGAAGCATCCGCATCTCATTCCTAAATCATTGCTGACAAAAGGAATGAGATTACCCTTAAATCAAGCAGACACACTGCTGGAGCTGAGAAGCACCCAGCTGTATGGTCTGGAGAAGGATACTTTAACAAAATTGAGTTTCTGTTAGAAAAGAAAAGGAAATGGATGCTGAATGATCCCCTTAGATAGCTAAATCTGCAGCTAGTTTAATAAATCTTAGCAAATGTCCAAGACTACTGCTGAAATCCTAATTATAAAAACAAAAAGCTCCTCCTTTTCAAGCAGCCACACAGTTTCTTCATGAGGTTTAATATTTTTAAAAATAATAAAACTATACATTCTTAGAGGTGTACTTATTATGCCCATTCAACCTCAAAATTAAGACATCTCTCATTCACTATGTTTGGAGTAGATATTTTGGCTTCCTTAATTTCTGTGATGCTCACCACAGAGAAAGATAAATGGATTTAGGGTCAGTATGAAGACTCATTGAGAGGCTAAGAAAATGTGGATCTCCCCAACAGACAGGGAAATATTTCCAGCTCATGCTCATCTGCTCTTTCTTCTGATGTTACAGGTATCAATTCACATATTTTTGGATCCTATTTAAGTATTCTATATGTTTTTTTAAGTAGTCTAAATCCTTGTTACTCAAAGTCTAGTTCTTGAAACAGCTGCATCAGCATCATCTGGGAGCTTGTTATAAAAGCAAAATTTCAGGTCTTGCTCCAAACCTACTCAATAAGAATCTGCACTTTAACAAGAGTCCCAGGAGATTCATATACATTAAAGTTTGAGAAGCACTACTGTAAGATATATGCAGTTATTCCCTTGGCTCCAGTTACCTGGAGGTTACGTATATATAATGTGAAATCAAGCAACTGGATCAACAGTGTCCAACTGACATCATTCTAACTTGAAATGAAACCAAGAAGTCCATGTCATGGACTCAGAGAACAAAATTATTCCTCATCTCTTATCTCTGTTCTATTAATCTAAATATCAAGATTCCACTTAAACGTCTTGATTTATACATGAGAAATGCCAGAATAATGACTGGTCCCTTCCTTTGATCACATTAAAACCATCTGAACATTTGGATATGGATTTGGTGGTGCACGATGGGAAGACTATAAAGATTATAACTTTGTCACAGTCTTTTAGATAAATGCAGCATTATTTCCACCTAATATAGACTCAGGGCAATAGGGAGGCCAACACATGGCTAGTGTTCAATAAACACCCCATGTTAATTTTTTGAGTGATAATAAGGCTAAGGTTACAGACTGACATTTGTTCATAAGTTTGATCATTTGCACAAGTACAGTGTGTTTAGAGGCTTATCTACCCCACAGTGAGCACACTCCCCTTCTTGGCATTTCTCTCATTTCCTCGAAAAGCCTTTTCTGGAGAAACTTCAGATCAGAAGCCAAAGAAAATTCAGTTCAATTTGCCCTGCTCCCCATGGGGCTCTCAATGACTGAAGGCTTTCATTCCCTTCTCTCCCACATTAATTCTGGGTGTGTGTGAGTCACCAAGAGCATTTCCCTAGTTTCACCATAAGAAAGCAGCAAATTTGCAGGGCTAGTCCAGACAAAGTTAGGAGGCCACTGCTTCATCTTCATGGGTAGTTGTTCTGTTCTGTTTTGTTTGTTTACTGCATACTGTTGAAGAAAAATGCAACCCAGGTATATAAAGATATGGTAAAATCTACAAATAGAAGAGCTACAAATAAATAGTCTCCAACCCCTTAGCCCCCACTGGCCCTTTACCTGCTCTTTATCAGTCTCTTCTTCCATACCCAAGGCTTTCGCAAAATTGCACCCTTTTTCTCCTATGCTCAGGCCTATACCCATTGTCTTTCCTCTAAACAAAAGGCCTTGTCTCAAGCTTCTGACTGACCAGCTCCACTCTCTACACATCCCTACCCGAACCTCCTTTCCCAGTCTCAAGAGAGCTCTCTACAGTCTTTCTCCAATTCTGAACTCCTCCCTTTACCTTACTCTTCATCCTTTCCTTGCCCGACCTTCTATTAGTACTTCTTTCTCCTACCTTGTCAATCTCTTTCTACCAACTCTTTTTCCTTAGCCATATATCCTTGCAGTTTTCTTCCATCTTAAAAATCTTCTTTTAACTCTGAATCCCTTTCTCATTTCTTTACAGCTAAGTGCCTCAAAATACCCTGCTTGCTTGGTTCCCTCTCCATTAGCCTTCTCTCACATTTCACACTGCTGCAATTACATTTCTTTGCCTACCATTTCACTGAAATGCTCTTGAAAAGGCCACCCGTGATCTCATAATTGCTAAAGCCAATGGACTCTTTTCAACTTTCATCTTAGTTGGCCTCATCGCTGCATTTGATACTACTGCCAACTCCCTTCTTGAAATGTTTCCTTCCCTTGAATTCTTTCCTAATTCTATTCCTCTCCCATAACTATTCCTTCTTTTTTTTTTTTAATTTCTCTCCCCTTCTACCTCCCCCTACCCCCCGCCCCCATTGTCTGCTCTTTGTCCATTCACTGTGTGTTCTTCTGTGACCGCCTCTATCATTATCAGTGGCACCAGGAATCTGTGTTTCTTTTGTTGTTGTTGTTGCGTCATCTTGCTGTGTCAGCTCTCCGTGTGCACAGCACCATTCTTGGGCAGGCTGCACTTTCTTACGCGCTGGGCAGCTCTCCTTACAGGGGACTCTCCTTGTACATGGGGCTCCCCTACACGGGGGACACCCCTGCATGGCACAGCACTCCTTGCGTGCATCAGCAGTACATGGGCCAGCTCCACACGGGTCAAGAGGGTCTGGGGTTTGAACTGTGGACCTCCCATGTGGTAGGCGAATGCCCTATCCATTAAGGCCAAGTCCACATCCTGACTATTCCTTCTTAAACTCCTCCTTTTGCTCCTATATTTGTAATCATGTAAATCTTGCTAATTCTCAAGGATCTTTCTATTTGTGGCCTTCTCTTCTCATATGCTTTCTGTGAATAATCTCATTTTCTCCTATGACTTTCACTACCACCCATATATGATGAAAGCCAAATTAATTTCTTGCTCCTAGCCTTCCCAGGAGTTCTAAGTACGTGTAACCAATTGCCTGTATCTACCTTAGAACCCCATTAACACTTCAAATTTATTATTTCCAAAATTAGACTCAATTTCACCATCCAGAAATTGGCAAACATAAGCTATTGTTAGGAGGCATTTCTCCATGGTGTTTCTATCTAAATAGCTCAGACTACCTGTTTTTCTTGAGGCAATGAAAAATAATTTATTAATATTCTCTAGAAGTAAACTTCTTAAATTTGATAGATTTGTGCAGTATTTTTTGTGCAGGATTTTTTGAGGACTGGAGATGTTTCAGTATGACTGGTCCTTGGGTGTGTGTAGAGGAGGAGAGAAATAAGGTTAGAAAAGATGCTTAACATTCTCATTACCACCTTGTCACCAATAACCCATTTTATCTCTTTATAAATAACTTTTGTACAAATTTGATAAGTAGATCAAAGTTCAAGGAGTACTGTTTCCTCTAATTAGGTTGTGCATACAGAAGAAGGAATACAGTAGTTAGAGTAAAACTTTAGGCCTTGTGAACATTTTTTTCTCTTCTTTTAAATTTTTTAAAAAATACTGTACTTAAATTATACAAATGTCACATAAAAAATATAGGGGATTCCTATATGCCCCACATCTCCCACATTTTCCCACACTAACATCCTTCATTGTGAGGTACATTCATTGCAATTGATGAACACATTTTGGAGCAGTGCCACTAAACGTGAATAAAAGTTTACCTTGTAGTTTAAATTCTCTCCCACATAATTCTGTAAGTTATGATAAGATTTATTATGGCCTGTATCTGTCATTGCAATGTCATTCAGGACAATTCCCAAGTCCCAGAAATCCCCCATATTACACCTGTTTTTCCCTCTCTGTGCCCTCAGATCCTCCAGTGGCCACTGCCTCCACATCAATGATATAATTTCTTCCATTGCTAGAATCACATTAAGTCTATAACAAAATACCAGGAAGCCTACTTTAGTCCATAGTTAATTCCCCAATCCTGAGGATTGTGGGATGGCGATGTCCACTTCACTTCTAATTGAGAGGGCCTATGGATGGGACTCTCTTGCTTGCAGTTGTAGACTTTCTCAGTTCCTTGTTATGGTAGTTGTCCATCATTCCCTCCATGTTAGTTGTCCTGGGTGGGACCAACGAACTAGAGAGGAGGTGTTGCAACTGATGAGGTTCAGGGCCCAGCTGGCAATTGGACAGCCCAAAGATTTAAGTCTCTTGGGCGTACACCTACCAACTCTAGTACTAATTATAGGTTCAAATAGGACAGAAAACCATGTGTAGGGAAACCACAAATGAGTCTAACTCTATCACCCTGGGGATCATAAATTCCAAAAGAGGGCTCCCTGGCAAGATGCCAAACTACTGAGCTATCTACTCTGACTCTATTGTCTGGTTGTCTCCAGAGCCCTCAGGAGTCCAGCTACTTTGACAGTCAAAGAGATCATGCTAAGACATGCATAAGTGTAACCTCTGGAAGGAACTCCTGAATCACCTTGAAATCTCTTAGCCATATAAACTCTTTTGTCTTTGCCTTTCCCCCTTTTGGTCAAGGTCTTTCTCCAGTTGCATTGGTAGATTGGAGTTTGGAAGTAATCCCCCCATGCCAGGGAGGCTCTTCCCCAGGAGTGGAGGATGAGGTAATATCCCTCGAGGTCAGAGGGCAGATGTTAGGGCATAGTAAAGATAATGTCTCTTTTGTGGGATGGGCAGGTTTGCAATAGCTCCTTTTAAAAGATTGGGGGTTTCCTACACATGGGGTTCCTCAGCTGTGATAGACCCCTGCGCACTCAGCGTTGTCCATAAAACTTGGAGGGCAAGGAAATGAATACAAACGTGAAGCTTATGCTGCCTTTCAGACCATGAAAAGAAATTAAGTTCATTTCGTCCTGTTGCTTCCTTATTGACTGAATTTATGGAGTTTATGGAAGTGTGACCAGCTGCTGGCTGCTTAGAGACTGCTTGACCACTTGACAGCTATAAGCAAAGATAGGGAAGGAGAGAGGGAATAGCCAGAATATGGCACAAAAAGTTTGACACTAGATTATTAGAAGCTGGAGCTGGAAATGCCTGGGCAGAGTAAAAGCCTGAGGGCTCCAACTAGAAGCTGTCCAAAAGAAAAGGTAGAGCACCCTAGAGACCTCTGGGAACTTCAGTCATTGAGGAAGTCACTAGTTCTCCATCTCAAAAGGCAGAGCAGAAATCTGCCTGCAACACGTGACCACAGAGGTATGGCTTGCGTCCACCAGATTCTGGCTTTCTGCTGTCCATAGTAGAGACTTTAGCTCAAGCTGTCATCATTTCTCACCTATCCCATTGCTACAGTCATTTAACACAACTCTTTGCCTTGTCTTGCTTTTTCCATTTCATTACCCACTCTGCTGCCTCCAGCCTAAAACTTTTGGGTAGTTTCCAACTACCTGCAAGATAAAGTACATGCTAAAATACAGTCCAGCATGGTTTTGTCCCATATTTCTAACCTTATTTCTCTCCTCCTCTTCGCACACCCGAGGACCAGTCATACTGAAACATCTCCAGTCCTCAAAAAACCCAAGCTGTTTCATAGCTCCTGGCTTTTGCTCACACTATTCCGTCTAGAATGCCCTTTCTCCTCCTGGTGAACATCTTACTCAGTTTCCAGGCTATTCTTCAAATGTGACCTCCTCCATGAAGCTTTCCTGACACTGATTGCCCCATACCTGGGGCCCTAACTGTACCTTTACACAAGCAATCATTGCCCTGATGCACATTATCCTGATGAGCAAATCACCCCACCCCTGGCTAGACTATTAGATAATTGAAGAACGGGCTCGCCTTTGCTGTCCCTAGCACCTTGCAATGTGTCTGGCACAGAGTAAGCACTCAAAAAAACCCTTGCCCAAATATGTTAGTAAGTGAGTGAATGGAGAACATGAATCCTGCCTGCCCTAGGAGCTAGGCCGGGTGTGCTGGAGTGGAACAAGAGAAACAAGGCACGTCTCCACACGGCATCAATTCTACACAGTGGTCAGTAATTTAAAATACCTTAAATTAAAATAAGCAAGGATTTATTATGAATGATAGTGTGAATTTTGCTTTAGTATTTAAGGCAAAGAACTCTAAGAAAGTTGTTTGGGTTTGATTTAGACTACTTTGAGCGAAAACCCACAGACTTCCCCAGAATAGACTAATTTAGTGTTATCGACCATAGCAGATACTTTAGTGTAACAGATCCCAGAAGTAACGTTGGAGTATTGTGTTTATTGTCAGTAACCACATGGAATGCACAATATCGATATTATTAACCAGGAGGCAGTAAGTCTGCATGTGAGGTGTGTATTAGTCCTTAGGGGTGCTACAACAAATTATCACAAACTGGGTAGCTTAAAACAACAGAAATTTATTTTCTCATAATTCTGGAGGCCAAATCAAGGTGCTGGTAGGGCAGGGCTGCCTTTGGATGTTCTGGGGAAGAATATTTTCCTTACCCCTTCCACTTCTGGTGGCTGTTGGCAGTCCTTGTCTTCCTTAGCTTGGGGCCTCACCATTCCAATCTCTACCTCTCAGTCACATTGCCTCCTCCTCTTCTGCTCTGTGTGCCTCTTATCAGGACCATGGATGAACCAGGAGGATCTCCTCATCTCAAAATCCTTAACTTAATTGCAAGGACCTTTTTCAAAATAAGGTCATATTCACAGACAGGTTCTGGGGATTAGGACATAGACATATCTTTTGGGGCTACCATTCAACTCACTGTATGGCATAAATCACTTAAGCCAACAATACAGGCGGATCCGAATTTACACCCAAATAGATTCAGAGGTGATGCTTTACTTAAATTAAAAAAAAAAAAAGATTTTAAATATCAAGTTATCCTATGGCATTTAAAATACAGTTCAAATTATAAACACATGGCCCCCAACTTTTCATAAATATGAAAAACTGTATATCAGATCAAGATTTAGGTGAGTGATGACAATTTGGAGGCAAGACCAAAGTTTGGACTTGAGCATTGGTCTAGATGCCTGTTTCCAATCTGTGTGTAATTGTCATACCAAGCTGGGGAAGAACTTGAGCCCTAAAGTTTGTGTAACTCTTGAACTTAAATAGAAACAGGTAAATTTCAGAAATTGTTGGTCACATTTTTATAGCACAAAGTGCTTTTAAGAAAAGATTATCATCATTCACTAATTGTGGGAACTTTTTTTGCTCAAGTTTTTCTTGCCAAAGGAAGAAATTGTCAAAACAAGTTAATCTACAGTAGATGAACTGTAGATTCTCTTCCTGCCACCTCAGATTTCATCTAGAAACATATTTATGTGTAAGTGTATATGTGTGTATATATATATTGTGTGTATCAATAATGATGAATGTCTTGCAAATAACTTTGCTTCTTTATGATACAACTTGAACTATTAATAAATAACCAAGTGGCCACAGAGTTAGAATGCAAAAGTAATCCAAAAACCGAGGGTGGAGGCATCTGAAAAATTATAAGTTGCTCAAACGCCTATCTTGGGTCAATGCAAGAGGAAAATCTGAGAACATTTTCTTAAAAAGAAAAAAAATAAATAAAAGGAAACAGAGCATGCAACTTCAGAGCTCAACTTGTGCCTAATCTCTTTGTGTGGGATTTTTTCATTCCAACAACATACCTCCCAGGACAAGCACAACAGCAGTGCCTAAATCATGTTCATCTTCTGAGTAGAATATGTAATGAACACAGCCTTCCTTAAGGAGATATGTGGGTCAGGGCAAAGCACAGTGTGTATCTCTCATCTTGAGAAACCAAAATGTTTATACAGATATCTAGTGAAAATGAATACAATGGCCATCTTGCTGGGGGAAAAGAAGGGTTGTAGGAGTAGCAAAAGAATAGCATCTAGCTTAAGTAATATGGAGGAAGGGGGCTCTCATAACTTGTTGCATATCGTATGTACTTTATATGTGTTTTTTAAAAATATTTATTTATTTATCCCTCCCTGCTTGTTGTTTGAGCTTGCAGTCTGCTCTCTGTATCTGTTCATTGTGTGCTCTTTGTGTTTCCTCATCTTTTTAGGAGGCAACAGAAACTGAACCTGGGACCTCCCATGTAGAAGGAAGGTTCCCAGTGACTTGAGCCCCATCCACTCCCTGCTTGTTGTATTTCTCGTTGGTCTCCTCATTGCATCATCTTGTTTCATTAGCTCACTGCACCAGCCCATCACCTCTGCTTGCTGTCTTGCTCATCTTTAGGAGGCACTGGGAACCAAACCCAGAACCTCCCCCTGCAGTAGGCAGGCAGCCAATGGCTTGAGCCACATCTGCTTCCTGGATTTTTTTTAAACAGGATGGGCAGGAGACACCATCTCCTTTTCCTATATTATTATTACCTAACCAAGTAATTTCAAGTGCCTGGTTCTCATATTTTCAGCATATGAGTCAGAAAATATCACATCCTATGCAATTGCCCTGTTATATCGACTCAGAATGGTTTTCAAGACAAATATGGCATCTGAAGGACAATTCAGATTTCTACTCCTATTTCATTCTATACCCTTGAGTGGAAAACTCTTATAATCTGACACATGTTTATAAAGTAGACAATCCTGTCTTCACAGAAAAGTACTCAAATATCTGGAATATGGACCTCTTGTAGATTAGTTTACTTCCTCTTTTTAATACAAATTTCAAAGTAATTCAGAGCCAAAAATATAGAAACAACATTTTTTCTATTATGTTACATGAAAAAATGAAGAACATATAGAAACCTTCATTCCCAACCATAGGTGTTTATTCCAGCCATTCTGTAGCCTTCTGGAAACTCTACATGTGGGGTATATTTGAAGTTGTAAGGTGCAAGGGCTGGAGAAAACCCAACTCTTTCTCAATGAAATGACCTGTTGTTCTGTAAAAAAAAGGAGGTGTTTCTCTGGGACCACCATTCCACCTGCTCTACTTTACTGAAATTCAACTCCCACATCTCTCAAGCACTCACACCTGGAAGCCTGGCAAGCACAAACACGGCTGGGTCCAGTGTGGGGGCAGGGTTCAGATACATCCCTCTTAGCTCTTGGGTAAATAATGCTTGCAAATATCTATGATATTCTGTGTATTACTGGATTTAGTATCTAACTATACTTTGGAAGTATTCAAATACTTGTGCTTTAATTGACACACGTACACATAGTAAGGGAAACTAAAAAATTAAAGAAGATATTTGGCAAGGTGTTCATGAAATGTGGCCTAACAGTGTTCTTACTGTAGTCCTGCCTGAAAGTGATCACTTTTCTGTACTTTTCCTATGACAAATTTATTTTCCCTATATGCTTTTGTTGGCTAGCAGCTCTGGCATGACTTGACTGACAATGAGCCAGAAGACTGAGTTTGGGGAAAATGCACGGCTCTCAAGCCTTGGCACAGTGGTGGATAAGTACAGAGCAAATGCCATGCATTCAAGCAGAGCTCTGTGTATTGGCCTCAGTTCACCAAGGGTCACCACAGACATCAGAGGAAAATGACATACCCCACAACCTCAGGGACAGAAAGCCTGCTAAAAAAAATTGGCTTTTCAATGTTAAAAAATTAAACAATTGCCAAACAATCAGTTAGTTTAGTTAGCTAAAATTGGTGGGTCATCTTTACAGGTTCTAGTTCACATAATTATTATCCTATACAGAAGTTGAGAAAGTTCCTCTCTGAGAACTCATCTTTTTTATATGAAGTAGGAGGGGAGGCCATCAGGTCAGAGTGAGGCTGGAAGTGGCACGGTTGAAAGAGATTATTCTAAACTATAGATTAGAAAGGTATTTTTAACAGTAAATTCTTCACAGAGGAACATTTATATCATCTATAGCAGCAATCTGGTTAAGGTATCAGCATTTGAAATTAATCTTCTAGTCTGATACTGTAAGATTAATCATATCAACAACATGACCAATGAAATGTAAAATATTATATCATGGTTTTATCAACTGAGAAGGGTCATTTGAAAGAATATAGTTGAGATATTTTATATATTATTGGTAAACTATGGGTAACAGATGTGGCTCAATCAGTTGGGTGCCTGTCTACAACATGGGAGGTTCCAGGTTCAGTTCCTGATGCCTCCTGAAGAAGATGAGCAAGATAGCAAGCTGATACAACAAGATGACTCAACAAGATGGCACAATGAGGAAATACGAGAGAAACAACAAGCAGGGATAGGTATGGCTCAAGCGATGGAGCACCTCCCTCTCACATTGGAGGGCTTGGGTTTGGTTTCCAGTGACTCCTAAAAAAGAAGACAAGCAGACACAGAGAGCACACAACAAACAGACACAGAGAGCAGACAGTTAACGAAAACAATGAGGGGGGAGAGGGAGAGAAATAAATAAATAAAATTGATCTTTAAAAAAAACAAGATTTATACCTATAGTCAATTCAATGCATTACGTTTTAATTATTTCTAGTCTCTTGATTTACTAAAAAACTTCTTCAATTACACTGCTTGGTTTTACTCCTTTCCATATTTGCAAAATGTATGACAATATTATAATCAGTGCCTATTTTGAGGTGGTGACCAATGTCTTTGATTAACTTTCCAAATTACTAAAGTAAAGATGAGCAAGATTAGTCTTTGCTCTCAACTTATTATAAAACTGGTAGAAAATGACCTCTTCCCAGTCTATAAACAGACATGAAGATTATTTAAATATGTAGATCTAATTCTTCATCTTCTTAGAGAACAGTCAACATGGTCTAGTCCAGTATATAACCAGATATGGCAAGATGAAGGAAGGAGTTTTAAAGCCAGAGGAAAAAGAAGAATCAGAAAATATGAATAAGAAAAGAAAAAAGATCTGGGAAGAGAGGAGAGAGTAGTAATTGCAAATACATGGAAGGAGCATTAATTTCTTTGGGACTTACTTGTTAAATAGTGGCTGCCTTCTGTTTTACTAAATAAGACTACTTAAAATATTGGCATAAAATAGCACAATGTGGTATTTGAAAGCATAAGGAAACATGAGAATAAATGCAAACTTGGAACTAGGTTCATTATTCAAGGCAGCATCTCTTTTGCTATGATATTCCATTTTTTAAAGCTAGTGAATCTCTCCATTAAGAAGTGTTCACTCAAAAATGATGTGACTCACAACCCCATGAAATCAGTACCCCATTGGTAGGCCTTATCTTGGAATATATGATAAACTATTTCCCCAGTGTAACAGGGTTAGACTCACTTATAATTTCCCTAAACATGATTCTTCTACCCCTTTTATTTGAACCTATAATTAGCACTATACCCATTAAATATATGTCTCAGAGACTTACATCTTTGGTCTGTTCATAAGCCGGTTGAGCCCTGAAACTCAGCAATCTCCAGTTCATTGAACTTGCCCAGGACAACTAACAAAATGCTGATGATGAACAACCCCATCCCAAAACACAGACTATCTACAACTGCAAGCCAAACAGTTCCTTCTATCTGCCCCATAACATCTAAGCCCCCCTCAATCAGAAGCAGAGTGGGCACCACCATTCCCAAATCCCCAAGACTGAAGAACGAACAAGCATAAGGGGGGAATGCAACCATGGACCAAAGCAGACATTATTATTGTAGCAACAGAAGAACTTGTAACATTAATACAAAGATAGTGGTTACCAGAGGTTCGGAGGGGAGAGGGAGGGAAGAAGAGGTGGAACATGGAGTATTGTGGGGGCATTGGAACTGTTCTGCATGATATGGCAATCACAGATATAGGCCATTACACATTTTGTCAAAACCTATAAAAGTGTGCCTGGGCAAATATAACCATAACATAAACTACAGACCTTGGTTAATACCAATGCTTCAATATTTTTTTATCAGCTGTAACAAATGTACCACACTAATGTAGATGTTATTAATAAGGAAAATGTGGGAGGAGTATGTGGGAATTCCTATACATTTGATGTACTTTTCTATATTTAAAACTTCTTTAAACATAAAGTTTATTATATGAAACAAAAAAAAAAAAAATGATGTGGCAATATGCAGATATTCCCACTGCCAGTAGAAATTTGGGAGGAAGCAATAACTAGTCAAGAACTGTGAACATTAAGTAGTCTTCAAATAAATTTAAAGTAGCTGCTGCTAGGAAGGACCCATCTGGAAAGGACGTCTCAGAATTTCTGTGTGAACACTGCATCTACACTTTCCTTACCAGCAGGGACACTATTCACTTTTCTTGGCTCAGGAAGAGGTGAATCTTAATGCTGTCCCTCCTCAAGTCTGTTCTGATCAAACAGGAGATCTTTCCATCCAGACCGAACTATTTGAGTTTCCCCGACTGACCATGCCTGCCTCCATTTCACTCCTTTCACCTGGAATTCCTTTCCCACTCTTCCACCAAAATAATTACCACTCCATACTTAATCCTGAATTTAGACATCACTTTCCCTAAGAAGTGCTCTCCGTCACCATCCCTCCCGTATACTCCTGTTCTCTAGCGTTGTACTTGGCACTCTGTATCTGCTCACTTGTCTTCCTTTCCATCCCCTTCAAACTGCGTTCCTGCTACTTGAAGGCAAAGTCCCTATTATTTACATCACTGTACTTCACTCTCTGACATAGTGAGTAATCAATAATTGTAGAAAAATAGGTAAACAGAAAATAAATAAATGAAGAGAGAGAATAGGTTGGAAGAAGTCTGAGAGAAAAGATGCTTAATAAGCAATCATCATTTGGTAGAAATTTTACGTGTAATATTTCTGCATAGCCCAATTATAAATGTCTTCTGTGTCTGTAAGAGAAATGCCACTTCTCCCCACCAGTGGTTTATAAAGAGCACATTTATTGACAGACCCTGGCCATTCTCAGCATCCTCCACTTTCATAAAATAGCACAGGCAATATAGAGCACCCTTCTGTGTAAATGAAGAATGGTTCCAGTCACTTGCAAACAACCACTGTGATTTGTTTTTACCAAAAAGATATGGAGTAGGTAGTGATGTAATCTCTCCTGATTTTAATAATGCTTTTTCATTGTCTTACAAAAAAATGTTAAAACTATTTAGAAAAGTAGGCTTGGTGCCACATGGATATTAAAGACATGATAGTAAAGACTGGTATGGGGGCGGCAGACTTTGCCCAGTGGTTAAGGTGTCCGTCTACAACATGGGAGGTCCGCAGTTCAAACCCCGGGCCTCCTTGACCCGTGTGGAGCTGGCCCATGTGCAGTGTGATGCGCGCAAGGAGTGTCGTGCCATGCAGGGGTGTCCCCCACGTAGGGGAGACCATGCGCAAGGAGTGCACCCCATAAGGAGAGCTGCCCAGCGCAAAAGAAAGTGCAGCCTGCCCAGGAATGGTGCCACACACACAGAGAGCTGACACAACAAGATGACGCAACAACCAAGAAATACAGATTCCATGCCTCCAACAACAACAGAAGCAGATGAAGAAGACACAGCAAATGGACACAGAGAACAGACAACCTGGATGGGGGGGGGGAGAGAAATAAATAAATAAATATATCTTTTAAAAAATAAAAATAAATGAAGACTGGTATGGGGATTGCATTCAAGTGTCAGTTATCAGTGATATATTAACAATTTGGAGAAACTTGAGTTCAAAAGAATTAACCCTACAACATACCATGTTTCCTATCTTTACTAATGTTGAAAATAAAGGAATTGAAATATGCAGTTCACCATATATACATATTAAATGATTGTTTATATTCATAATATAGGAATAAATTTCAAATTACTTTGGTAAAGTGTGTAAATTTCCAATAAAATGAGATAAAAAATGGAGCAACAAATAAAAATGTGCACATTTAGAAAACAAAACAAATAGTTCACATGCAGAATAAAGTACAACTAATAGGTACGCCTTAAGTACAAAAGAAAACATCTGGGAGCTAGGGGGCTAGACTAGATATGACTATGAGGTGAATGAGGTAGCAACATAATGCCCTTAAACCAGTGGTTCTCTATCAAAGACAATTTTGCCTCCTGGGGAACATTTAGCAAAGTCTGAAGATGTTTGTGATTTTCAATACTGGAAGGTTGCTATTAGCATTTAGTAGGTAAAGTTCAGGGATACTGCTTAACATCCTACATACAACAAAAGTTCCCCATAAGAAAGAATTATCTGGTCCAAATTGTCAATAGTGCTGAGGTTGAGAAACAAATAAAAACTTATGTGATACAGGAATGTATTAAAATAAATTATAATAGGCACTTGAAGTAATCCCTCAACCATATTCATATCAAATCCATATTACAATATTGTGCCCCATTTAGGGCATTACCCTTTAGAAAGTATAAGCTGTGAATGACTGGTAAAGCTACTATTTTAATTGCTTATGTCTTCCTCCTGTGTTTATGCAAGGAACATTATGTTCTTACTCTGTCTCCCACCTATTTAGAAGATCTGGAAATAATTCATGCCTTTTCTGAAGCCAAGTTCTGTGTCTTGAGTTAGCATCAAGAAAATCTAAGATTTATAGATTAAAAAAATTCTTCACATATACACTTTCTGATAAACAGGATAAAAAAGAAAGCTGAATAAAGATTAAGTTGAATGTTCCAGAGAATTAAGTGATTCCTCAATTAAGTTCTAAAAGAAAATCTCTAAAAGCTAAACACACTAAAAAATATCAAATATATTGAAAATACAAATACCACAAAACTCAAAATGAATGAGCCAAAAAGCCTACATTACCAACATCAAACTATCCCAAAATTCAACATGTTTTGATAATATGCATTTTATAGTTAGAAATGTAGTAAAAATGAAGAATGAGGGATTCCAAAGCAAAATAAACATAGTCTTAAGTCACTTTAGAGTAGACAACGGTTAGAAAGGGAAAAGGTGCTGGAAATGAAGTTTGAAGTTAAAAGTGATCATTTTAAAGAGCGGGAAATGGCAAGTGAGTTTTTGTGGTGAGAAGAGTTTATTTTCATGAGGCAGCATTGAAAGAAATGACACAGTGTAACCATTTTGTGTGGTCCTGTTCATATTTCCATTGGATAGGCACCGTGCTGATTCCACCATATGCTTTGCAGCCAAATATGACAAAATGTGACTTTAAGCAAAAATAGGTATGAAATATTGTTTATTATTTGAATTTCAAAACAAGTATTGCTTTCAGAATAAGAACCACACACTAGTTAAGAACTTTAAAATGCACCCTATGTAATGCCAGAGCTTCAGTCTAAATGTTTTCTAAATGTTTTGATGAGAAAGTTTAATTTGCAAAATATTTTATTTCATTTACCTGCTCTATGTCACAAATGCCCTAAATTCTACTTTGATAATATATCATCCTATAACTAAAGAGCATAATTTGTGTTATTATAATATAGCATGTTCGGAAGCAGGGACAAATGTGGAGAAAAAGTCTCTTTACCTCATAACCAGTAGTTTCATCCTCTTCCCAACCAAATTTTTTCCAGCTATATCAGTACAAAATTAAGAATCTTCCTTTCTCAGGCAGTGAGTAGGAGCAATACATAGCTGTATAAATTCTTGAATAATTAGGAATTAGCCATGGTCAGCATGTTTCTATATTAATGCCTTTCTCAATTCTGGAAAGCTTTATGCCATCATCTTTTCCAATACGGCAATCACAACTCTTCTTCTTGCTTCCCTCCCCATCTCTTTCTCTGGAACTCCCAAGAGATAAATGTTATATATCCTCATTTTTCTCATTAAAAAAAAAATCTGTCATTCTTTATTTCTTCCTCTGTGCATGATTCCAGTTATTTCCTCAGATCTCTTTCCATTCACTGAGTCCTTCTTTAGCTGTGTCTAATATACAGTTTATCCTACCTACCCAGTTTTGCATTTCCATTGACTATGCTTTTTCATTTCTAGAAATTCTCTACAGCTATTTTTCAAATCTACATTTTCTTTATTATAGTACCTTGTTTTATCTTTTCTTATTTTATATACTTAATTTTAAATTTGAAATATTTTTCTCTAGCTAATAATTCTACTCTCAGAAGTTCTTAAAAGTCCAATCTTATAATTGTTTGTTTCTTCTAACTCACAAATTATGGTCTGTTTTCTATTGTACTTAATTTTTTTTAATCTAGAGCTGATGTTTGGACTGTAGGCTGATAATTTATCTTAGTGATCCTGAGCTGTGTAAGTTGACTAAGTATTTACAATTTTACTGAAAAAGATTCACTTTATGAATTATGATATCTAGATTTATGAAGACTTGCCATTTCCAACTCCTTGCCTTTTGTATTATTCAGCCAAAGGAGTGCTCATGCAAAGTATCAGAAATCTGTTGGCTTTTATGAAGGGTATTTATTTGAGGTAGAAAGTGACAGTTACAAGGCTCTAAAGAGTCCAATTCAAGGTATCACAAGAGGTACTTCCTCACAAAAATCTGTTGCCACATGTTGACGCAAGATGGTGGGCGATGTCTCTGAGGGTTCAGCCTTCCTCTTTTCTCTTAAGTCTCCATGGTCTCAGCTTCTTCTGTATATCTCAGCTGTAGGCTGGCATAGGGCTCAGATGCTCTGTTCTTATCAGCTGACAACTAGTAGGTGAATGGCTCATCTCTCTCTGGGGTACTAACATCAAGTTCTCTCCTCTTCTGTGTCTATGGAGCTCTATATTCATTTGTGTATCCTCTTCTGTGTTCTTGATTGAATGTCTAATTATATAGCCCACCAAGGCGACAGGAACTTGAACTGAAACACCCTAATGACAAGGTTGAATCAAAGCCCTAGTCTTGATTTAATCAATTAAACATAAAGTCTTTGGATTTAAATCAAAGGGTATTAAGCTCATAGGAACAGACCAGTTTACAAACATAATATCTCTTTTTGGATTCATAAATAATATCAAACTGCCACAGCTTGACTGGGCCTAAATCTTTAGAATCCATCCAGTAGTGGTTGTTAAAACCCAAGCGCCTGGTGACTGAGACCAGCATACCACCCGCTGGGCAGTTAAAATGTCTATGCCTCCTTATTACTCTGTTTTTTCAGCTTTCCTGCAATTTTCAACCTCTGGGAATTACCTTTACTTTCTTGCAAGTTCAGCTGGGTTTATTTTAAATTATTTTTTATCCAATATTTCTAGTTTTTTTCAATTTATCTATCCAGCCACATTATTGGAATCAAAAGCTTTCAAATTCTTTCCAAGGCAAACATTTGGTGAATATCTCAAAATAATTCCATGGAGAATGTGCTGTTACTAGATTTCCCAAAAAGTACAACACTGTGAAAGAATAATTTTGATCAGAGCAAACCAGAAAATTAGTATTTGATTTGACCATTGATCTTATAACCAATTATTTCACAAAATTTACTTCATTAAAAGAGAGAATTAGGAATTCTTTCCTCTGATCCCAGTATTCTCATTATTTTGGTTTTTAATCTTAGAACTTCCTGAGAGTTAGATTTCTTATCAGTGAAAACAAGTAAAATAATACCTATGAAAACTCGATAGAGTTGCTGTAAGAATTCATGTAAGAGTGGGTAATCATTAATAAAGTACTTTGCACATTATGAAGAGCTTAAATTATCTAGTTATTAGAGTATTTAAAATAAAAATATTAATTATAAAGGAATTAAGGATCCCTTATAGGGAAATGGATGTGGCTCAACTGATAGAGCATCTGCCTACCATATAGAAGGTCCAGAGTTTGATACCCAGGGCCTCCTGGCCCATGTGGTAAGTTGGCCCATGCGCAGTGCTGCTGTACGCAAAAGAGTGCCATGCCACGCAGAGATGCCCCCATGTAGGGGTGTCACACATTCAAGGAGAGCCACCATACACAAAAAAAGCACAACCCATGCAGGAGTGGCACCATACACACAGAAAGCTGATGCAGCAAGACGACACAACAAAAAGAGATGCAGATTCCAGGTGCCACCTGACAAGAATCCAAGTGAACACAGAAGAACACACAGCGAATGGACACAGAGAGCAGACAACGGTAGGGGCGGGGAGGGGAAGGGAGAGAAATAAAAAATAAATCTTAAAAAAAAAGATTAAAAAAAAATCTCATATAATGCTTCTATTTGGATGCTCAAGTAATTTTTTTTAAATAAAGTGCCTAAGCAGGTAGAAGACATTCACATTTCTTGAATGAATTTGTAAAATAAGAAGGAATAGAAAAGTAACCTAGGGGAAGTGGATGTGCCTCAAACAATTGGGCTCCTGTCTACCATATAGGAAGTCCAGGGTTCGATGTCCAGGGTCTCCTGGTTTAGGCAAGCTGGCCAAAGTGGTCAGCTGGCCCACGCAGAAGGCTGGCCTGTGTGGAGTGCTGCCTTGCACAGAGTACTGCCCCATGCAGGAGTGCTGCCCTGTGCAGGAGTGCTGGCCCATGCTGAGAGCTGTTGCAGCACGATGGCACAACAAAAAGAGACACAGAGGAGAGATAATAAGAGACAGCAGATCAGGGAGCTGAGGTGGCAAAAGAGAATGATCACAGTTCTATCACTCTAGAAGATCCGGGATCGGATCCCTGAGCCACCTAATGAGAATGCAAATATATAACTAAATATATATATTTATTTATATATAAATATATAAATAAATCTTAAAAAAAAAAGTGACCTAGGCCGTCAATTAAAAGTTAAGGGAGGCGGCAGACTTGGCCCAGTGGGTAGGGCATCCGTCTACCACATGGGAGGTCCGCGGTTCAAACCCCGGCCTCCTTGACCCGTGTTGAGCTTGCCCATGTGCAGTGCTGATGTGCACAAGGAGTGCCCTGCCACGCAGGGGTGTCCCCCACATAGGGGAGCCCCTTGCTCAAGGAGTGCACCCCGTAAGGAGAGCCGCCCAGTGTGAAAGAAAGTGCAGCCTGCCCAAGAATGGTGCCACACACACAGAGAGCTGACACAACAAGATGATGCAACCAAAAGAGACACAGATTCCTGTACCATGGACAACAACAGAAGTGGACAAAGAAGATGCAGCAAATAGACACTGAGAACAGACAACTGGGGTGGGGAAGGAGAGAGAAATAAATAAATAAATCTTTTTTTTTTAAAGTTAAGGGAGGGAGTGGATGTGGCTCAGGCAGTTGGGTGCCCACCTCCCACACAGGAGGTCCCAAGTTCAGTTCCTTGTGCCTCCTAAAGAAGAAACAGATAATGAGCCAACAACAAGAAGACGACAATCAGACAAAGGCAACAAGCAAATACAACAATCAAACAGGTGAGGGAGCCATCTTGGGGTGGGAGGAAGATAAAGGAGTAAGAGAGAGAAATAAAGGGTTAAAGTTACATAAAAAATAACTGGACTGGAATCATAATGTTATTTTTACATTACATTTACTTAAATTTCTAATTTTTTCTTCATAAAGCAAGCAATACTTCATAAAACAAGCATTAAAAATCCAAAAATTATCAGTATAGCCATGTCATAGAAAATTTTTAAGTGACAGAGACATTTGAAAACATTAAAAGAAAAATTAACCAACTAAACTTGGGAGATTTTTACCTCTAAATTTTCATTAATGTACTTACATGAAAAACCTATTTAAAAATGTTGTGGAATTTTTAATTATGCCTCTGTAAATGCAATGACAGTAGGTAACTCCAAAACAATATCACTCCCATTGCTATAAGAAAGGTTGATACTGATCACATTCACACATCAGAGTCTGAACTTTTTTGCTAATTTCTTTTTAAATATTTAGTTGGTGATTTTGTTGTTTATCATTTAAATCATGGAAGAACAAACTTGTAGACAATTCAGTGGATTACGCAGTGTATTGCCCCCTCATCTCAAACCATACCTATACTGAATAAAGTATTGCAATCAAATAAAATTAAACAGGTAAATTATAATTTAAGAAAGTAAAATCTGTGGGACCAGAAATGAAGAAGGAACTCAATGAGTGGTAAATAGAAGCTGAAGCCAAGGAGTTTGCTGGGTAATGAGAACCAGCCTGAGAAAGGAGAATAGACCTTGTGCTTCCAGAGAGGTAAAAGTTAACTGCATGCAAAAGGCCAGGAATCTAGAAGAGCTTCTTGGTAAGTAAAAAGAGAATAGAGAAACTCTACTCACTGAGCTGGGAAAAGAAGGTTTACCTTCCTAGAGCCTTGGGCAGAAAAGGAGTGATTTTGTTAAACTGGGATCCCAGATCTGTACTTAGTAAGAATAAGGACTGAATTCACATTACTCATATGATATATATATTCCTAGGCTGAGAAATGAATTTTTAAAATTGTCAGGGAACATTAAACCTACAGGCCCCATTCTGAGGAAAGCTGGAAATCATTCTGTAGAGTCTTGCTCACAACTCATGGCACACAGAAAAATGAGCTTATAATCAAAAGTACAAACCACATGAGGAAATAAGCCATGCCAGCACATCAATTCAAAAAACAAGGGGTAGACTTTGCATCCTCAGATAATAAGATCACGTAAGAGAGACTTTGAAGTAAGTTTATTTAATGTGTTCAGATAAAAAAAAAGAACAGAAACCATAAGGCAAAAATCAAAAAGCATGACAAAGGGATAGATGGTTTTTGGGATCAAATAAAATAAAAATTCTAAAGCTAAAATGCAGTCATTATAATTAAAAAGCTCAATGCACAGGTTAAATGACGGGATGGTTATAACTGAAGACAGAACTAACACATTTGAAGGAAGTTACCCAGCAGAAACTTAGATAAAATCTAGGAAATGGAAGTTAACAGACAGAGAGAAAAGAATTAAAGGTTCCAACAAATGAATAAATATTCCAGAAAGAGGTAATGGCTAAGAATTTTTCCAAAACTGATGAAAGATATGAATTAAAGAATCACAATGAATCCTGGGCAGAATTTGTTGTTGTTATTTTCTTTGAAATCTAATACTGTACATATAAATCATCCAAGTTAAAGAAATCTTAAAAGCTCTGGACAATTGCAGAGGAAAAAGTCTGAAAAACAATAGAGATGTGACAATTAGACTAACTGCAGATTTCTCAAAAATAAAAATGGAGGTGAAAAGATACAACAATGATATCTTTGAAGTGCTGGAGAAAGATTGAACTGTTAAACTGGAATTGTACACAAAGTTAAACTATCATTCAAGGACAAAGGTAAAATAAAGATCTTTTTGGATTAATAAAGACTAAGAAAATTTACTATCAATAGGCCCTTACTAAAGAAACTTCTAGGAGTTTTACTACAGGAATTAAGAATACAACCTCTGGGAAGCAGATGTGGCTCAACTGATAGAGCATCCACCTACCACATAGGAGGTCCAGGGTTCAAACCCAGGACCTCCTGACTAATGTAGTGAGCTGGCCCACAGGCAGTGCTGCTGCACACAAGGAGTGCCATGCCATGCAGGGGTGTCCCCCACGTAGGGAAGCCCCACATGGAAAGATTGCACCCACAAGGAGAGGGGCCCCATGCAAAAAAGCACAGCCCACCCAAGAGTGGTGCTGCGCACATGGAGAGCTGATGCAGCAAGATGATGCAACAAAAAGAGACACAGATTCCTGGTGCCTTCTACAAGAATGCAGGCAGACATCGAAGAACACACAGCAAATGGACACAGAGAGCAGACAACAGGAAAGAGGGAGAGGGGAGGGGAAGGGGGGAGGGGGAGGGGAGAAAATTTTAAAAAAATAAATCTAAAAAAAAAAGAATATAACCAAATATAACCTCTGAAGGAAAGCTTAAGATGGAAGAAAGAATATTAAAACTAGAGAACAAAAACATGGAAAATGGGGGGAGGATTATTAGAGCTAGAGAATTCTGAGTTTCTCATATGTTTGTAAGGAAACTAGAGATACCTATTAACTTTAGAATTATTAAATTAAGTATGCAATTTTAAAATGTAAAGGTAATCACTTAAATAATGCAAATTATGTATACTTTCTAACATGAGAGCAAAGGAAAGAAAGAAAAACCATAGCAAGTTAAAAAAAATTTGAAGACAGTGTAAATAATTCCAAATGTCTCATTAATAATAATAAATGCAAATATATTAAACTCACCAACTACAATATGATGCATTGCAGACTGGAATAAAAATAAAGCCAGATATATGTTGTTCATAAAGATACCCTTCAAACAAACTTATGCAAAAAATTGAAAGAAAAGGTTTGGAAAACTACCACGCACCAGGCAATAGTAACCAAGAGAAAGCTGGAATACCAGAATTTATTCCAGACAAGATAAAATTGAAGGCAAAAAGTATTAACAGAGATAGAAGAGGATACTGCTCAGTGAAAAAAAGAGTAATCCGGTAGGAAAAAAATAAAGTAGTCATAATCTTACATTTTTCTTAAACCATTTTGATCAAATTAGAAAAAGTAATTGGCAGATGCATAATCACAATTGGATATTTTAATAAATTTGAGGACACAGATCCTTTGAACAACAAATTTGACAGCTTTGATCAAATACATACATGTATTCAACCTTGCTGCCAACAAAGAGATAACTACATTCTTTTCAAGTACACACAGAATACTTACAAAAATTGACCATATGCTGGGCACAAAGGACATCCCTCAAAGGATTTCGAGAATCAATATCATAGAGACCATATTCTCTCACCATAGTGGCATTAACTAAGAAATTCATACTTAAAGATATGTTGATTGGATCAAGAACTGTTGCTCAGCTTTCTAGATATGCAAGGACAAACCCAAATTTTCAGTCCAGGATACTGTGTTAGCTGGCATTTGTATTTCAAGCTACTCATTCACAGCTAGATTTCCTGAAGTACTAAACTAATTTATCTCAGGTCCCATATCAGTGGAACTCACGCTAACAGCATGACTGATTTAGGGCTCTTTAATGCTTATATGTCATATCCATTTGTACTATATTTGTAGATGTTTAAATTGTATGAGTGGAAGGTAGAGCTTTAGAGATTTGTGATACATTGCAAATGGATTCAGGGCACACATTTTTTCCATCTTAGGGGTAAAGCTACTAATAAATACCAGATACTCACATTTTTCAAATTCTAATAAGTCACTTCAGCATATAGGGTTCTGGTTTTGATCATATGGTCATATCAATATGATGAGTTGTGCCTGTACATTTACTAAGGGTTTCCCATAAGGATCACTCACTCTATGAATAATCTAAATCTCCACAACAGAAGTTCTTGGATTTCTTGGTTGACTATGAAAGAAGGAAATATACTATTTTCCTCTTGAGACACAACACCAGAAATCTATTGATCTGAAGGGGTGCACCCTCCAAAAAGCAAGGGATTTACTTTTTTCCAGCAGTGTCCAGAGGATATGCTCCTAATGTACCTCTTGGGAATTCAAAGCGGTCCGTTTTCACATTCTGGTGGATCTTTGGTGTATCTTAACAGTCCTCTGCTCCTACTCTCCTGCTCTTCCAGGAGTGCTGCACAGGATTTTCTTGTTTTAGGTATCCTTTGAAATTTTTTTGCCTCCTTTCCCCAACCCCAGTAAAAGATTCCTGGACTTTCTTCACCATATTTTCTCAGTTTAAAAGACCTGCCGTCCAAACCATCATAGGACAATCATAATGAAGGGTTTCTATTTGCAAATTGAACGTAAGTCTTCAAAAGATGCTGGCCGACCCTCTTACAGAAGTGAACCATTACATCACAAGGCTGGTAAGGAGCTTCAAAGTATGTTTACCCCATCCTCTTGAACTTTTGTTGCACCACACTGACACCATTCCAGTTAGATGGAAATCCATCCTCATTCAAATGTCACCAGAGAAGATTACAGTTTCCCTTGGTTGGCCATTCCAGTGTCTAGGAGGTGTCACCATTGGAAAATTCAGCTACCTCTAAATTCCTGATGCCTTACTGATATTCATTTCCTCTTATCTAGTCCTCAATGGCTATGTAAAGAAAATAGAGGTCATAGTTTAAAGAACATGGATTATAATAATCCCTGCTCCATGTTTTGAGGCCAGAATTGTCTCTGTCTAAACAGTAACACAAATATGAGGGTAAGTTAATTAAAGGAAATACCACCCCCCCATTCTCTCTAACACTACACCTCAAGTCCTCCATCTCTGACCCCCAATAGTACTTACTATCTACATGATTCAGTTTAATACTAAATCATATGTCGCTTTGCCATGTTCAAAACCAGCTAGAGTTTAGCCCCCAAAGTGTCAATTGCTCTGCTATGATAGCAAATGGCATGCATTCAATGAATACAGACTGGATGAAACAACATGATGAAAAAATTTCCATGTGCAATTTGGTGATGATTAAAATGCACTTTGCTCACTACATTTTAAAAATTCATATCAGCATAAAGCATAAGTCAATATATTAAGAAGGCTTGGCATCAAAAATATTATAACTAGCCAAACAAATAAAAGACCTTGATATTCTTTTATGTGTATTAACTCTCAGAAACCTGATAACCTTCTGTGCCACTTGGTTATATACTTTTAAGGAATAGAGTCTGCACATATCCAACATTGCTGCAAACTGAGGTGTTTTCTTTCTTTTAAAGTAAAAAGAAAAAAAGTTAACATGTCACCTGTTTCTACTTGGAAGAAACCCTAGAGTGCAAGTGTAGTTATATGGGATACAGCTTCTTGACATCATCAGAAAATCATGGTCTGACTTCACATCATTACTACATCATACAAATATTATTCCTAACCATGCCAAGATTTTTTTATTCCAGATGTGGAGCAAAAGGGGAGAGAAATGTGATCCTTAAGTGAGAGAAACTTAGATGCATGTGAAATCTGGACTCAGAGAGCTGAAAACTCTGCTATACTGTGGAACACATATTGAATGTCATTCATTCATTCATTCATTCATTCACTAACTCACTCAGCAAATATTTACTGTGTGCCGTTATGTCCCAAGCACTGTCCCAGGCAGTGAACAAAGTCCCTTCCTCATGGAGCTAACATGCAGACAGGAAAATATAGAGTAAAAAAAAAAAATTATACACTCTGTTCAAAGATGATAAGTGCCATGGAGGAAATATAAAACAGGAAAAGAGAATACCAAGTGGCAGGGTGGGAAAGATATTGTTATTTCTTGTACAGTGTTCAGGGAAGACTTCGCTGTAGTAAATAATCTAATATATGTGTATCATAGTTAATCCAGTCAGTAGTCAAAGCTTCCTCTCAAACAGTTCCTATGTAATACCCAAATTAGTCTAACTTTCTCCACCTGGAGATTCTTTTGATCTTTTTTTGCTCATTAAATTAAAATGTGCCAAAAGGCTGTACTTGTTGCTTAGTGGGTCAGGCAGTTTGATGTACAAAAACCTGAACAAATACCCCTGGACCCCCATCCCCAGTGCTGTATGTAATTATGAGAGTGATTCTTTAAAGGACTTGTTCAAATGCCAAAATAGTGCCACAGAAAACACGTCAAATAAAGATTTAAGTTTTCTTTATGGAAAAAAAAAGTGTTTAACGAGGGTTTATGGGGTTTTATAAAAACACCTTAACACCTTACATGCCTTAGGGGGGAAAGCCCTATTTAAGTATCATGCACCAACAGCAGACCACCCAATGCTGATGACTCGAAGCCTCAAACAGACGCATCCTTGGGAGCTGATGTGGAGACCCTTAATTTTATGGGCATTTTAATTGTATTTGGGTTATTACCTCATGCCCCAGAAAACACCTACAGTATTTAATAAAAACGAGTGCAGAACACTGTTCTAGTTAGAGTATGTATTAACCAGAATCATAAACTAAGTATGCTTCACCATAAATTAACTGGGTGTTTAGTGTTTCTCTGCCTTTAAGTTATATTTATTTTATTATAACACATATGCTTCGCTATGTACCAAATTAATATTAGTTGAATTAGCATTTAGACTCACTCTTCTATCTCTAGCTCATACACCCACAAACACACCTGTCCTACCTACTATAAAATTGTAAGTTCAGCTCATCACCTTTCCAGATATTAAAAAGAAATGACTGTAAAAGATTACTGGGGCTGCAGAGCAAACAAATCTTGAACAAGAAAAAAAAAGTTTCATTTTGTATTTGTCTGAGGTCTAGCGATAGTGTAATGACTTACATTAAAGTTTGTTCAGAGAAGGTTGTGGTCTTCCTCAAAAGAACAAAAGATTACCTTGAAAAAGAAAAAAAACCCTTCATTTTGTATTTATCTAGAGTCTAGATACTAGACAATACATTACTAATTTATTTTTTGCTTCAGTGTCCTGACCAAAAAAAAAAGTTAATAGGTAAGGAAAACATGCAGAATGTAGAATTGATGAAGTTTACCATCACTACTGTCTAATTAGATTTTCTAGCATAACTCCAATAATTACCAAATTTCCTGAAAGAGTAACTGTTTCTACTTCCTCACCTCCATTCATTCCATAACTCATTAAATTTAGCATCTGCCCAACACCCCCATCCCACATTACACTGAAAGAGTTCTTGTTTAAGTCACCTAAGATCCCCTAATTGCCGACGTTTCTGGTCTTCAGTCTATTTGACCTCTCTGGAACCTCTGCCTTGTGGACCACTTAGTCCTCTGTGAATCGCTCTCCTCCTTGGGCTTCCACACTGTCACCCCCTGGGTCCCATCCTAGCCCCTTAGAGCCCCTTCTCATTCTCTGTCACTGGCTTCTTTTTCTCTGAGCCTCTTATCCTGTACATCTTCTCTTCTCACTCTGCAAACACTCCCTGAGTGATCTTATTGACTTTAATAAAGTCACAATTCTGCAATTCCTAATTGAATTCATGATGCCCTGCCTCTCCAAACAAAACAAAATAAGGGGAAGCAGCTGTGGCTCAATCAGTTGGGCTCCCGTCTACCATATGGGAGGCCGTGGGTTCGCGTCCCAGGGCCCCCTTGTGAGGGCGGGCTGGCCTGCTCCCACGGAGAGCTGATGCAGCAAGATGACACTACAAAGGGAGACAAGCAGACACAGAAGAATGCACAGCTAATGGACACAGAGAGCAGACAGCAAGCAAGCCACAAAGGGCGGGGGGGGGGGGGGGGGGGGATAAATAAATAAATTTTAAAAAAAAAGAAACCCAGTAATAATAACTCTGTTCCTCCTCCTATATTCCCTATCTCAATAAGGAGCAATATCACCCATTCAGGTGCTGGTGCCAGTAATCTGGATACCATCCATGATTCTCCCTTTCCTTTACCTCCACATCAGGTTGCCAGATTTAGCAAATAAAAATATAGGGTTTCATGTAATGAATCAAACACCAAGCTCCTAAATATTTCTCAAATCTCTTAAAGTCTCTTTATCTTCCTTTACCTCCATCCTAGAACAAGCCGCTATCATCTCTTGCTTGAACCTCCAAAATCCCTTCTAACTGGTCTTCCTGAAAGCTTCATGATCTTCTAAAATCCATTCTCTACAAGGAAACCTAAGTGATCTTTTAAAAACCATGAGTTGAATTTTGTCATTCTTATTTTCCCTCAGTCAATCCTTATAACTAACATGCCAATGCCGGCCTCCGCCTACCCTTCAGCCTCCTTTTTAATGACAATATTGAGCTTATTGTGTTTTAGCCACAACGGTGATTCTTTCAACTCTTTAAGAGGCCTCCTGTCTCCACACATACTGTTTCCCCTGCATAGGGGAGCCCCACGTGCAAGGAGTGCACTCCGTAAGGAGAGTGGCCCAGCGCAAAAGAAAGTGCAGCCTGCCCAAGAATGGTGCTGCACACACGGAGAGCTGACACAACAAGATGATGCAGCAACAACAACAAAAAGAAAAACACAGATTCCTGGGGCTGCTGACAAAAATACAAGCAGTCACAGAAGAACACTCAATGAATGGACACAGAGAGCAGACAACTGGAGGGTGGGGAGGGAGAGAAATAAAATTGTTTAAAAATAAAAAAATAAAGGCTACTTGTGTATTAATTAGCTCTTCAAATCTTCTACTTAATTATATAGCAATCAAATTTTTGGGTAAATGGGCTCATGAGACAAGTCAACAGACTTATTTGAAAATTTTTTATGCTTGGTACTATGCTGGGTGCTATGCTGGGTGCTTTAGGACAGAGAAAAGAAACACAAGGCATGATCATTGTCTTAAAATTTAGATTAGTGGAGAGGTGAAATAAAACTTAAGAATTAATAATATAAGATCATAATCTATGAACAAGTTCTAAATTATGTAACAGCTTAACACTATAAATCAGATAGAATTCAGAAATAAAAAGATAAGCTTTATTTATTCAAGAAAACTTTTTTGCATACCTGTTATTCATTCTGTGTTAGATATGGGCTCTGTGCCAGATACTGAGGATACAGACATGAATAAGACAGTCCTTTCTTAGTCAAAGTCTCCTTTGAATGGCTGAAGAAAATTATGGATCCTCTCTCTAGGAAAATGCGCACACTCATATAGACACACTTACACTATTGTTAACAGTATCAGGAGATCATGAATCAAAAATGTCTGGGCTAGAAGATTTCTCTAGAGAAGAGAAAACCATTGAAGCCAAAGAACTAAACTTCCCTGTCGTGAAGTGCTTTCCTGTGTCTAAAAAGAAGAGGTTTAAGATGGCTGGAAACACAACCACAAAAGACTCAGTGGTTAGTAAAGAATTTCTACTCTATGGAGAACGCACCCTTCTCTAGAGAGGGCAGCCAATCCTCAGCTTCAGCTGACAGGTGCCACACCATAATGTGGGCCCATCATTGCCTGGCATTGGTGCTATGGAAGAGACTTCTCATTGCTCCTCAATATCTATTCTGCCCTCTTTCAAACTAACACAGCTCCCAAGTTATGTTATCTATGATATCTCAGTTACCATTGACAGGTGTGATCAATGGGATATAAGCAGTTGTTAGGTGAGTTCTAGAAAGGGTTGACACAATTGGGAGAGAGACTCCTTTTTCTCCCTTTCTACCATCTTCCAGCCTGGGAGGTGGAGGCTTTGGCTAAAGCTCTAACATATTGGACCATGATCTGAGGTGAATGTGAAGATGGAAACTAGATGCTAAGGATAGTAAAGCACAAACATGGATGGGGCCTAGGTCCTTTATGACTGTGGCGCTTTTATAAAACCCTGACTCCCTACCTCCAAACTTCTTTTACATAACAGAAAAATAAACTTTTATCTCATCTCAGATACTATTGTGGGCTAGGGAGAAGGGAGTTATTTAATGTTGCTTAACCAATCCTAACTATTATTTCATATTTTCTTTTTAAACGTAGGGTGAACCAGTAAAATTTATCTATGGGTTGTATTTAGCATATAAGCCACCTATTTATGACTTCTGTGTGGGAACATGGAAAGTATTAATATATTAAAAATTAATGTTACAGAAATAGAGACATATATGCATGTCTATTCAAACACATATTTTCTAGCTCTGTACCGTGACAGAACTAGAAGATACTAATGACACTTTAGTAGCAATAAATATACCCAGCACCCAGATCTTGGTTTCTAAAATGCCATTCTCAAAAAGAAAAAGAAAAAAAATGGTGGGGTAGGCGACGAACTAGGGCTTTGG
The DNA here is from genome assembly GCF_030445035.2 of Dasypus novemcinctus. NCBI lineage: Eukaryota > Metazoa > Chordata > Mammalia > Cingulata > Dasypodidae > Dasypus > Dasypus novemcinctus. The sequence goes on along the minus strand of NC_080673.1, from coordinate 49,123,109 downwards.
GGAAAAATGGCTGATTCTGGGAAAGGGAAATACATAGTGAACCTGGAAAATATCATGATGCCCAAAAATAAGAAGATACTAAAAAATAATAATAATAATGAAGGCCTGTTGAAAGGACACAGGGGCCAACTTGAAGGAGTGCCCCATGGCCAATCTGAAACAATTTGAGCACCAGAATAAATAATGATAGTAACAGATTATAACCCATAGATAAATATTCACACGTCCACACTGATATAAATGATTGAATAAATAAATAAATGTAGGAAAAAACAGCTCTTTCTTATAGTAGAATTCCAATTAATAAATACAGAAGGAATAATGGAAATAAGAAAAGTCACTATTTAGCAAATAACCAAGTAATAATTGTTGCAGGCTAGAATCACCAAAGGATTGTAGAATTAGTGAGAAAAGTATAGCAAAAACAGGAAATTTGTGGTTTCAATAAATCTCCCCACAAAATACTTACAAACTACAAAGGGTAAAAGAGTAACTTGGTGCAGAAAACTGGCAGACATCTTCTTAACCAAGTGACTACTGTTAACATGAACAATGAGAAAAATCAACATCACGTACCTCCTGATATGATGTGCTGAGAAGAATATCACATCACTTCGATGGTATTCTTGCCAAAAAATGCACAACCTGAATTTCAACATGAGGAAACATCATACAAACTCAAATTGAAAGCCATTTCACAAAAATAACTGTCCAGAAGGCTTCAAAAATATCAATATCATAACCAACAAAGAAAATCTGAAAAACATTACCAGATTAGAAGAAACAAAAGTAGCATGCCAAAGCTGGACATAAAAAGGACTTCCATGGGATAGCAGGTGTAATTTGAATAAATTTATAGATTAGTGTTTTAGTTTCCTGGGCTGCTTAAAGCAATACCATGAAATGGTTCAGCCTAAACAATGGGAATTTATTCACTAATGGTTAGAGTTTAGGAAAATGTCCCATCAAGGTATCATCAAGATTATGCTTTCTACCTGAAGACCAGCTGCCAATGATCCTTGGCTCTTCTGCCATTTGTCAAGGTACATGGCAGTGTCTGATGGTCTCTCCCTTCTCTTCCAAGTTTTGTTGCTTTCAGCTTCTTGCTTCCACGGCTTTCTCTCTGTGTGTCTGAATTTCCTTCTCTCTTAAAGGACTCCGGTAAGAGGATTAAGAACCTTTCTGACTGAGGTGGGTCATACCTTAACTGAAGTAACTACATCAAAAAGTCCTGCTTACAATGGGCTCACACACACAGGAAAAGATTAGATTTAAGAACATGCTTTTCTGAAGTACATAGAGCTCCAATCCAGCACACCTCCCCCTCTGGATTCCAAATAGACCTCTTCTTTCCACATGTAAAATACATTTATTACATCACAATATCCCAATAGCCTTAGGTCTTTTCAGAAACAATGCTTACTACAAAGTCTCATCAAAGTCGGTTATGGGTATAGTCTGTCCTGAGGCACAATTCCTCTCCATCTGTGGACCTCTGAAACCTAGAGAACAAGGTGCACCCTCTTTAAGCAAGCATGGGAGGTTACAGCATCTTGATAGGAAAGGAAGTTGGGAGAAACAGGTGATAAATCAATTATAGCCATATGGGACTTTAAGGAGTAACAGAACATTTGGAGATAAGGGGCTGAAAATCAGAAAAGATTCAAGCTGAAAGTACATTTGGGTGTCAGCAGCACAATATTAATTGCTGAAATCATTAGAAAGGATAATCTCTTTGCTGGAGAAACTACAAAGAAAAAAATCAGAAGAACAGAGACTACGCTCTTCTCATACTTCTACACCCAATTATTAACTGAAAAGATGACAAATTTTGTTGAAAAATATAACAGGCAGTTCCTGGGATAGCTGCCTGCCTCACAATACTTCTCCATTTTTGCAAAGGACTCATGGAAATAGGGGTGGAGCCCCAGTGGCCACATGGTTTTTGCTTTATTTTTTTCTAAATCTATTTTAAAGAAACCTTAGATTACATAAATGTTACATAAAAAATATAGGGGATTCCCATATGCCCCACTCCCTCTGCCACCCACACTTTCCCACATTAACAACATCTTTCATTAGTGTAGTACATTTGTTACAGTTGAAGAATACATATTGAAGCAGTCTTGCACAATTTTGTAAGTTATGGCAAAGCATATAATGGCCAATATCCATCATTAATGCCATAAAGGGCAATTCCAGTGTTCTGAAAATGCCCCCACATTACACCTATTTTTCACTCTTCCTCCCCTCAGAACCTCAGGGGACCACTGCCTTTGTATCAATGATACAAGTTCTTCCATTGCTAGAATAATAGTAAGTCTACTTTAGTCCATTGTTCATTCCCCAGTCCTGAGGATCTGGGGGTGTTGATGCCCAGTCTGCCTGTAATTGAGAAGGGGCTTAGATCCCATGGGGCTGATGGCAAGAACTATCTTGCCTGCAGGTACAGACACTCTGTTCCTTGGGACAGGAGTTATCCATCATCACCATCCTGTTAGTTGTCCTGGGTGAGTCCAATGAACTGGAGAGAAGATATTGCAAGTCTGCTGAGATTTCAGGGCCATATTGGCACATGGATAGACAAAAATTTAAGTCTCTTGGACATAAACCTATCAAGTATAGTACTAGCTATAGGAACAAATAGAAGCAGCAGAAGACCCCTGTGTAGGGAAACCACTAACGTGTTCAACTCTGTCACACTGGGGAGCATAAGTCCAAGGTAAGGCCCACTAGCAGAGTGCCAAACTCCTGAGCTGTCTGCCCTGCCTGTAGTGTCTGGATGTCTCTAGAGCCCTCAGGAGCCCCTTGAGTCAATATTTACTGTGGCAGTCAATGAGATCCTGCTGAGACATGCATAAGCATAACCTCTGGAATAACCTCCTGACTTACTTTGAAATCTCTTAACTGTAAAAATTCATTTGTATTTACCATTTCCCCCTTATAGTCAAGGCCTTTTCCCAGGTGCATTGCCAGTTGGCACTTGGTTATAAACCCTCAGAACCAGGGAGGCTCATCTCCCAGGAGTCAGGTCCCACACTGGGGGAAGGTAGTGAGTTTATATGCTGAGTTTGACTTAGAGGCCACATTTAAGAAACAAGGAGGCCCTCAGGAGGTAACTTTTAGGCAACATATAATACTAGGCTAAGTTTCAATTTAAAAAAAAAAAAGGGTCATAAGTACAATCACCAATATCAAGGGTCCGGTGCAATGATCCATCCTCCCTATAGGCACATCCCTATATTCAAGGGATTCTTGCTATTTTGTTGGAAAATGTAGCAGATCTCTACAGGATGGGAATTTGATATTCTTTTGGTTATTGTGTGGATCTCCACCCACCATGAGAATGTTCCATGAACACTTGAGCAGATTCATATACCTTAGAGGCATGCCCCAGATGAACCCCGTCCCATGTATCCCCCATCCCTGACACCTCACACCAATGATCCTCCGCTACCACAATTGTGATCCTTCTGTGATTTAAAACCTCTCCAAATATGAAGCCAAGAAAATAACCAAATAAAAATAATAAGGAAATGAAATAATAGTGATAGTTTTAAAAATAGTGATAGTTTTCTTTTTCAATATGTCTTTGGCTATTTGGGGCCCCTTGCCCTTTCAAGTAAATTTCATAGGTGGCTTTTCCAATTCAGTCAAAAATGCTGTGATCATTTTTATTGGGAGTGCATGAAATCCATAAATCAGTTTGGGTAGGATAGACATCTTAATGATGTTTAATCTTCCTATCTATGAACAGGGAATATTCTTACAGTTTAATTAGGTCTTCTTTGATATCTTTTAACAAGGTTGTTCATACAAGTTCTTTACATCTTGAGTTTACTTTATGTCTAAGTATTTAATTCTTTTAGTTACTATTGTAAATGGATCCTTTTTCTTGATTTCCTCCTCAGATTGTTTATTATTGATGTACAGATGCTACTGGTTTTTTGCACATTGGTCTTATATCTTGCTACTTTTCTTAACTCATTTATGTCTAGAAGCTAGATTTCTCAGGGCTTTCTGTGTATAGGAGCATGTTGTCTGCAAATATGAAATTTTTACTTCTTCTTTTCTGATTTGGATGCCTTTTACATCTCTTTCTCGCCTAAATGCTGGAGCAGGTACTTCTAACACAATGTTAAGCAAGAGCAGTGACAGTGGGCATCCTTGTCTTCTTCCAGATCTTAAAGGGAAAGGTTTTAGGATTTCACCATTGAATATGATGTTAGCTGTGGGTTTTTCATATATACCCTTTATCATGTTTAGGAAGTTTCCTTCTATTCCTATCTTTTGAAGTGTTTTTATCAGGAAAGAGTGCTGTATTTTGTCAAATGCTTTTTCTGCATCTATAGAGATGACCATGTGATTTTTTTCTTTTGATCTGTTTATGTGGTATATTACATTAATTTTCTTATGTTGAACCATCCTTGCATGCCAGGGATAAAACTCACTTGGTCATGGTGCATAATTTGTTTGATGTGTTGTTGAATATGATTAGCAAGTACTTTGTTGAGGATTTTAGCATCTAGATTCATTAGAGAGATTGTCCTATAGTTTTCCTTTCTTGTGGTGTCTTTGTTTGGCTTTGGTATTAGAGTGATGTTGGCATCATAGAATGAGTTAGGCAATGTTCCTTCCAATTCTATTTTTTGGAAGAGTTTAAGCAGAATTGGTGTTGGTTCTTTCTGGAATGTTTGGTAGACTTCACCTGTGAAGCCATCTGGTCCTGGGATTGTCTTAGCTGGGAAGTTTTTGATGGCTAATTCAATCTCATTAATTGTGATTGGTCTGTTGAGTTCATCAATCTCTTCATCAATTAGTTCATCAATGTTGGCTGCTTGTGTGTTTCTAGGAATTTGTCCATTTCTTCTAAATTATCCATCTTGTTGGCATACAGTTTTTCAAAGGATCCTCTTATGATACTCTATTTCTGTGGGGTCAGTGGTGATATTCCCTTGCTCCTTTCTTATTTTATGTATTTGTACCTTCTCTTTTTTTCTTTGCTTGTCTAGCTAAGGGTTTGTCCATTTTATTAATCTTAAAGAACCAGCTTTTGGTTTTGTTAATTCTTTCTAGTGTTTTCTAATTTTCAATTTCATTTAGTTCTACTCTAATCTTTGTTACTTCCTTCTTTCACTTTGCTTTGAGATTAGTGTATTGTTCTTTTTCTAATTCTTCCAGGTGTGCAGTTAAGTTTTTGATATTAGCTCTTTTTTCTTTTTGAATATAGTAATTTGATTATAAATTTCACTCAGCTGCATCCCATAGGTTTTTTTTGTCTTTATTTATTTTTTTAATATTACATTAAAAAAATATGAGGTCCCCATATACTCCCCACCCCCCTCACCCCACTTCTCCCCCCATAGCAACAATCTCCTCCATCATCATGAGATATTCATTGCATTTGGTGAATGCATCTCTGAGCACTGCTGCACCTCATGGTCAATGGTCCACATCATAGCGCACACTATCCCACGTTCCACCCAGTGGGCCATGGAAAGACATACAATGTCTGGTAACTGTCCCTGCAGCATCACACAGGACAACTCCAAGTCCCGAAAATGCCTCCACACCTCATCTCTTCCTCCCATTCCCCACACCCAGCAGCCACCATGGCCACCTTCTCCATACCAATGCCACACTTTCTTTGATTACCAGTCACAATAGTTCATGAATAGAATATCAGTAAGTCCACTCTAATCCTTACTCTATTCCTCCATCCTGTGGACCTTGGAATGGTTGTGTCCACTCCACATCTATATCAAGAGGGGGCTTAGATTCCACATGGATGCTGGATGCAATCCTCCTGCTTTCAGTTGTAGGCACTCTTGGCTCCATGGTGTGGTGGTTGACCTTCTTCAACTCCATGTCAGCTGAGTGGGGTAAGTCCAATAAACCAGAGCATAGGAGCTGAAGTCTTTTGAAGCTCAGGGCCTGGCTATCACATGGTCAGTCCAGAGATTCAGGTCCCCTGCATATACATTAAACCCCAGCACCAACTACAGTTCTGGTAAAAGTAACAGGAGAGGCTTGTGAAAAATGATCACATCTGAGTCCAGCTCCATCACACAGAAACAAAAACTCCAAAGAAGGGCCAACTGACATGGCAGTGAACTCCATCTGCCATGTCCATAGAACCTGTGGGTCTCTGTAGCCGTTAGAAGAACCAATACCCGGGGTTGTATCTACTTTATCTGTCTGTGGGACTCTGCTAAGGTGTGCATAAGGGCAACCCCTCTGATAACCTCCTGACTCTTTTTGGAGACTCATAGCCATAAACTCATTTGTCCTTTCCATTTCCCCCTTGATCCAGGTCAAAAATCATTTTTAACTCCTGGTATTATATGTAGACTGAGATATTTTGCTGGCCCGAGTTGACCCTTTTATTCAAGGTCATTTTCTAGTTACATCATCAGCTGGTACTTGGTAGTAATCCCTAAGCACCAGGAGGCTCATCCCTGGGAGTCATGTCCCACGCTGGGGGGAAGGCAACACATTTACATGCTGAGTTTTGCTTTGAGACTGGCCACATTTAAGCAACACGGAGGCTCTCAGGAGGTAACTCTTAGGCACCCTGCAGCTCTAGGCCTTGTTCTTATTTCAGGTGCACAGGCTCACAAGCATAGTCACTAGTATCAAGGGCTCATTGTTGGACCTTCATTCATTTTTGCTCTTTGCCATTGCACTTGGGGGATCGCTGCTGTTCCTTTAGGGACTGTGATAGAGCTCCCCTGGCTAGGAACTCAGCACTCCCTCAGTTGTTGTTTTTAATTGTAACCACTATGAAAATATCTAAACATTTTTATGAACCCTGGATATATGCCCTGTAGGACTCCCTGCCAACCATATGTCCTCTGTCACTAACATCCCACACCAGTATTCCTCCCCCGCTATTGTTGAACCTCTCTGTGATCCAGAACTTCTTCAAAAGTGAAGCCCAATATATTGCCAGGTTCCCTTAATAGTAAAGTGGAATATAGTGATGATTTTAAAGGTTAGATATAAAATACATATTAATTTAGAAAAATTAAGGTAAAAATAAATTGGGGTATCAAAAATTTTAAAATGCAAAAGCTTTGTTTTTGATATTTTGCCTTCCATCACTGCAATATGTGTTGCCCTGTATGCAAATTGGCAAGGCAACTACTTCCATCTTTTCCTCAGTGTCTATGTCCTATCTTTTTCTTTTTTTTTTCCTAATTATTAAGCTTATCTTCATGAAAGTTTTAGATCACAGTATTTCATATATACAATATACAGTACTCCCACACATCCAACATAAAACCTTTTCCCTTCCACAGCAATAATCTTTTTACATATTCATACTATATTACTGAAACTGATATACAGATATTGAGACAATAGCTTTCAAACAAGGTAACATTTGTGTTTACATTGTGGTTTATATTTTAGACTATACAATTTTCTAAATTTTTAGTTATCTTATGTTTTACATTATGATTTACATTTTAGCCTATCAGCCCCTGTATGTTTTTGGTGTAATTTTACATGTCTTATATCCATCCTTGCGTACTCTTGTGGAACACTTCTATTGCCCACACAGTTACACTGGTTCCATCTATTCAATACCTCTTTCCCCCTCCCCTTAGGGCCTACAGTGACAGTCAGTCTTCATTGCTTGAAGGGCCATGGTCAGAGATACTTGCAACAGTATTGAGGGTTTGACATGCTCAACTGCCATAATGCACTGGGAGCCACCATTTCTCTTGAGAGATACAATTCCATTAGGTTGTCATTTTCATTTGCTTCAAGGTAGTTATTGATTTCTTTTGTAAGTTCCTCCTTGATCCACTGATTGTCTAAGAGTGTGTTGTTTAACTTCCATATCTTTATGACTAATCTGGTTCCCTGCCACTTATTGATTTCTAGCTTCATTCCATTGTGGTCAGAGAAATTACTTTGTATAATTTCAATCTTTCTGAATTCATTAAGCATTGTTCTGTGACCTGGTATGTGGTATATCCTGTTATTTTCTATGCATGTTTACAATTTTCTTCAGTATGTTCTCCCAGTGTTTTTTTTTTTTAAAGATTTATTTTTTATTTCTCTCCCCTCCCCCCTCCCAGTTGTCTGTTCTCTGTGTCCATTCGGTGTGTGTTTTTCTTTGTCTGCTTGGATTCTTGTCAGCAGCACTGGGAATCTGTGTCACTTTTGTTGTTGTTGTTGTTGTTGTTGTTGTTGTTGCATCATCTTGCTGCGTCTGCTCTCCACGTGTGCGGTGGCCACTCCTGGGCAGGTTGCACTTTTTTCGCATGGGGTGGCTCTCCTTACAGGGTGCACTCCTTACACATGGGGCTCCCCTACATGGGGGACACCCCTGCATGACACGGCACTCCTGCGTGGTACGGCACTCCTTGGTGTGCATCAGCACTGCATGTGGGCCAGCTCACCACATGGGTCAGGAGGCCCTAGGTTTGAACCCTGGACCTCCCATGTAGTAAGTGGACACTCTACCCATTGAGCCAAATCCGCTTCCCCCCAGTGTTTTCTTAATATCCTTTATCTCTTCCTTCACTCCATTAAGTTGATTTGTTATATTTGTTTAGACCTCCCTGATTAGTTGTTTCACTTTCTGCATCTTCTCCTATTTTTTAGTTTGTTCATTAGATTGGGCCATGTCTTCCTGTTTCTTAGTATGGTTTGTAATTTTTTGTTGGTGTCTAGGCATCTATTTATCTTGATAGGCTTATTTGGTTGGTTAGTTTCTCTTTCTTTTTATTTTGTCATTGTGTGTGTGTGTGTGTATGTGTGTGTGGTAAGGTTCCTTTTTGACACTTGGTTCCTCTTATTTTACATCTTTGCTGTTGTCTGTGTTCCCTTGGGAAAAAAAATGTTAGGACCAGAGAAAAGAAAAGAGATAAGAAGAGGAAAAGAGTCATAGTAATAAAAATTTTTTTGAAAGGTAGAAGAGGAACCATACAAGAGCTAGGAAAAAAAGTAATATTAGTAAAAACTCAGAAAAAGTACAAAGGAATAAGAATTTTAAAAGGTGGACTAGAAAAAAGGAAACAAGGAATAAAATAGAGGAAAAAATAGAATGACTCAAAAGGCCAGAATGATGAGAAGAGAGGTAAAGAGAAAAAGAGAAAGAAAAAAAGAGAGAGAAATAAAATGAAGGCCAAACAAAAAGAGGTGGAATGAAAGAAAACAACAGAAAACAGAAGATAGAAAAATTAAGGGAAGAAAAGAAATAAAGTAAGTAGAAGAAATAAGTAAAAGAAAAAGAGAAGAAACAAAGGAAGGGGAAAGACAAAACAACAACAAGAAAACAAAAAACCCAGGAAAAACAGCCTTCCCTCTTAAGCCCCCAAGAAGTTTTTCAGGCTGCCGGGGCTCATCAATCAATCACATTTCAGCCTGCCCTCCACAGCGACACACCAGGTTTTAGTAAATAAAATAAAGAAAAAAGAAAAGAAAAGAACCAATAAAAAAATAAAAGATAACAAGATTGAAGAAAATCCAAAAGAAAACAACACCGAAAAAATCTGTCTATATGTTTCCTGTCATAAGGTACCAGCTGGATGCCCGTTAGCCAAGTAGGCTTCTGAAAACTTATCTGAGTCTTCCTGCCTCTGTTCCCTCAGGGAAGTCAGGCTCTAACAGTTGGTTTGCTGGGCTGTTTAGATGTCTGTCTTCATTCCCTGTCTACCTTAGTTCCTCTCTCCCAGGTCAGCTGGGTGTGACAGCCTGCCTGACCAGAACCCTGCTCCCTCTCCCCAGCAACTGCCTCAGCCCCTCCAAGATTCCAAGGGGGCTCAGCTGGCCAAACTTGCTGAAAAGAAACCACTCTCCATCCTCCACCAGACCCCTCTTCCTACTGGGGAACGCTCTGTCCCACTCAGTTGACTGCAGTGATTCAGGGACTCTTTGCCTTGAGGGTGGGGTATATGTGCCATTTCCAGCCACAGGAGCAAATAACTCACGGTTTTCCTTTGGCTTCTTCATCTGTCTAGTTTCCTCCTGGATGATGCATAGCACTTTCCCATTCTATAGATACCCAAAGCAGCTCCCTCAGATAGGTTTGTGCCCTTTCTCCATTCTTTTTTTGTGGGAGAGCTGGGATCTGCCTACCTACTTCAACTCCATTTTCCCAGAAGTCACCACATCTTTTAAGTGACCCTGCGCTTAGCCAAAGCTGATTGGGCAAGAGGATATAAATCTGACCCAGGCAAAGCTAATAAGGGTCTCCCTCCTCCTCTCCACTCCCCTCCCCTTCCTCCTTTCCCCCTCCCTTTCTCCCTATCCCACCCCCCATCAGGCATTTAAAACTTGGGCTGGAGAAACACTGAGCCTGGGAGTAACATTAATGGTAGAAGGCCATAGCAAAGGGCAAGCAAGTCCTGTCTCTCAGGCCCCTGAAGCATCCCTAGGTTTGGTATTCAATTCTCCTCGATACAACAGCCTTTTTCCTGTAAATGTGATCATTCATGTTTCTGGCTTAAAAGCCTTAGGGTCAGTTTCTATTGCTTGCAAGCAAGACTCAACTAATACCACAAATATTTAATGAGCACTCACTCAGTGCTACCGAAACTTTAATGAGCATATGAATCACCTAGGCATCTTGTTAAATGCAGATTCTGATTTAGTAGGTCAGGGATGGGCCCGAGATTCTGTACTTTAAGTAGCAAGGCAGCACATACCATAATTCTCTTCTCAAGGAACTCCTAGTCTGGCAAGGCAGAGGAGTCATACTCATGTGAAATAAATAATTCAGGGCATCACTGTGCTGCAGAAAGAGGCCTTGACCACTTTTGGCCTGGGCTCTGTTTAAACATACACTGTGATCACATGTGAATCTCTGAATCAAATTGGACCTCAATTTCTGCATCTGTAAAATGAACATTTAGCAGGATGACCTGTCAGATTCCTCTCCACTCACAAATTCTATGCATAATTATGATTAATTACACAAATGGGGGAACATCCATTCTATATCTGTAATAAGAAAAGAGTTATTTTTAATAAAAATATTCACCGATTTTTTAAAAGTGCACAAATAGTGAGTATGAAAACTGTTTCATAGGCAACATAAACAATATCACCTTAAATATACATATGGTAGGCTAGTATAGGGAAAAGAGGAAAGACAAGTCACAGCTGGGACCCAGCAGAGAACATGGCCATGAGACGCTGCCCCGGAAGCCCCTTGAGGGAAGGCTGCTTCTAAGAACAAAGCTGGAAAGACCCAATGAGACCCTGGCCACAAGGTCCCATTTGGAACTTTTTCCCAGGTCAAGGGGAAGCCCTGGATAACTCCAAACAGGCCTCCCCATTGGTCCGCTAAGAGCGAACAGGTGGAGCAACCACTCAGAACAGCAAAGAGCTGGGGCTCCTCCCCAACATTAGAAAGGGGAGGAGTGAAGAATGAAGGCAGGCTCCCAACCCCAAGTGCCCCTCTTTGCCTGCAGCAGGCGGCATCCACATCCTGGGTGTGTGCTTCATCCTTTCTCTCATTTCTCAATAAACTCTTCTACTAGCCTAACTAAACAGGCATATTCTTAAGTTCTTTTTTTTTTTTTTTTTTTACATTTATCCCCACCCTGTTTTTATTTTGCGTTCACTGTCTGCTTTCTGTGTCCATTCGTCTCTCTTTGTTGCATCATCTTGCTGTGTCAGCTGTCTGCCATGGGGGCCATCAGTTCTCTGTGGCACAGACCAGCTTGCCTCTACCAGGAGGTCCCAGAAATTGAACCCAGAGCCTCCCAGATGGTAGACAGGAGCCCAATTGCTTTAGCCACATCAGTTTCCTTTCTCTCATTTCTCAATAAACTCTTCTACTAGCCTAACTAAACAGGCATATTCTTAAGTTCTTTTTTTTTTTTTTTTTTACATTTATCCCCACCCTGTTTTTATTTTGCGTTCACTGTCTGCTTTCTGTGTCCATTCGTCTCTCTTTGTTGCATCATCTTGCTGTGTCAGCTGTCTGCCATGGGGGCCATCAGTTCTCTGTGGCACAGACCAGCTTGCCTCTACCAGGAGGTCCCAGAAATTGAACCCAGAGCCTCCCAGATGGTAGACAGGAGCCCAATTGCTTTAGCCACATCAGTTTCCCCTTAAATTCTTTAATACAACATAACCAAGAGCCTAGAGGAAACCAGCATCCCCTGACAAGGAAGGAAGGGAGGGAAGGAGGAAGGGAGGGAGGGAAGGAGGATGGAAGGGGTCTGGAAATCTTGAATTTATGGATAATTCTAATTTTTCTTCTTTCTCCTTTTTTGTATTCTCTACTATTAATAAGTATGTTTTTTTGTTTAGAAATCCCAAATCCATGATGATAATGCTCATCCTTGTCATTCCCTGACCGTCCCAACCCTCCCCACTTCAGCCCTGTGTTGGAAATAGCTCGGTCTGCAAATATATTGGAAGCTTCCTTCTCCTGAGTAAGCAGAATCTGGAAGTAGTTTGTCCAGTGTTCCTTGAGGTGAATTGAGGCCCCTGGGAATTGAGCTACCATTCAGTCTGACTGGCCTTCTGCCCAGCTTCTGGTTTTCACCCTGGCTCCCAGCTGGGATAGGAGCCTAGCCCTGAACCCCCGCCAAAAAAGCTGGAGCCCTCCCTCCACTTAATTCTTGCCAGTGCGGGGGAACGACCCTGTGAGCAGCACCACCCTCACTGCCCTCTCAATTTCCCCCAGCCACTAGATTGTCCCTGCATTGGTCTAGGCAGGCCTAGCAACTACAGCTGGTAATGGACTAAACCTGAGAAATGTCACCCCCTTGACATTAGTCTGCCCAAAAGCCCTTAGCAAATGACTTCTTTACACTCAAAAGTAGACTACAACACTGTGGATTCACAGTATTGACAAGATGGAAGCAATAGCTGAACAGGTGAGTTGCATTTGCTATCAATCATGGCATGATCACACACTTTAATATATAGCTATACGATGGATGAATTGTGACCATAACATCTTTGGGACTCAGTTTCCTCACCCATAAAATGGTTAGGCCACTCTCAAGTCTCTTCAATTAATTAAAGTTCTTCATCAATTTCATTACCAAGGAATTATATTCACTTTTTGGACACATTCTCTTTTCTCTCATAGTATTTATACTGCTAAGTACAGTAACTATCTCACAATATTATATGGTTACTTGTGTGCATGTTTCCTTCAAGACGGGGATTTTGTTTTACTTAATTTTTGCATCTATTTCTGGCATTGTGATTAGCTCACAGGGACTGTCCATAAAAATTGACACAGGGACTGTCCATAAAAATTGACACAGGGACTGTCCATAAAAATTCACTGAACTACAAACATTAACAATTGTTATAATACAACACACAAAAAAATCCTCCATACTTTAGCAAAACCTTCAATGTAAATTTTTAAAATCGTTCTTAGCAGTTCCTTACATCCTGGAAAAGTCATTTTTAGATAAAATTAGTCATGTTGAACTTTATCAGGTGAACCTTGACCTCTTTAGGCTCTTTGATAGTAGAAAAATGGGGCAGGGGGGAGCAACTTAAAAAGTGAAGTATGACACTGTATAGTATAGTAAACCTTCTTGTGAAAAATGAATATGGTTAATGGTGTATACATAAGAATGTTTTTCTCTGAAACAGAACAAAGGTATGTTAATGTTACAAGAGGTTAATACAAGGGTGATATTTGGGCAAAAATACAACCAAAACAAAGGACAGTAGTGTACAGTAATATATTAATAATTTTCCATCAGTAGTGGGAAAAAAAGGAGGCATGCTAAGTGAAAGAAATTGAACAAAAATACCATATATTGTTTGACTCCATCTATGCAAAATGTAAATAAAAATAAATTACAGAGATGGAACTAGATTAGCACTTACGTAGGGCAGGGAAGGATAGAGAGATTAAGAGGTGACTACTAAGGTGTAGGATTTTTGTGTGCTCATTTTTGTTTCTTCTTTTTCCTTTTCCTTTTTTTTGGAGTAATGAAAATGTTCTAATATTGATTGAAGTAATGAACAACTGTGATTATACCAAATGCCACTGATTGTACAGTTAAGATAAATTGTAGGGTTTATGAATATATTTCAATAAAATTAATTTTAAAAAGCTATTATTTGATGGATTAATTAGTCCACCTTCAGAAAGAATTTAGGGCAGTTTTCAACATGCCAGAAGATACAGGGACAGGCAAGTCTCACATTATTGATGCTCCAAAGCCCTGAAGCCACCTGGTCTCTAGAGCAAAAACAGCTGTCAAGAATTTGGATGATAAGCAGAGGCAGCAGAGAAAGCACTAGAATGTCAAGCAATACAATAAAGCTGTCAGGCAAGTGGTAGAGTTTGAACTAAGCTGGAGAAATTTTCTACCCAACAAATTTGTCTCAGAGATTTCTTGGGTCACTTGAAGAACATTTTGTAAAAATCAATAAATGTTAGCTTCTCATGTTATCCCTAGTAGAAAATGTTGCAAGTACCTGGCAGAAAAGAGAATTCTTGTAGGTTACTTTTCCAAAAAAGGTAAAATCATGTCTCCCGTTCAAATATTAAAATGGACATGTGTTAAAGACTTTTTTTTATTTGTATGATATGAGGGAACCAAGTCAATGTTAGCTATAATGAACTCAAATAATGAGTTATAATGGATCAAAACAACACAAATGTCTATGGAATAAAGGGAAATTGAGATGAATTGCAAATAGAGATAAAACTAGTTTTTCCACAGGGAGGAGGGAGTAGACTGAAAATCACTACTAGTCAGGACATAATGTACATGTCTCTTATCTGTTACCTACAACTCAGACACAATGAACAGGGCTAAAATCTGAGAGCCTAGAAGGGTATGGACAATTCACAGCACTTCACTTTTTTTTCTTTTCTACAAAGTTAACTTGACCCTTGGACCATTTCTTTAACCTAACAGATGTTTCAGCAAGCAGATTTCTGTCATTTCATCATTGAATTCTCTAATGGTATCTGAAATACCAATATTGCACAGTGCCCATTTAAAAAAAGAAAGCTAAATTGTTGCTATCCGATATCTACGTGTGGCAGAGTTGACCTTATATTTTTCAAATTTAGGATCTGACATTCTCTAAAGACATTCTCTACCCCTGTACAAAAACAAGATGCAGGGGGTTCGTTTATAAATACAGCCAGTTATTTTCTCAAAAAGAAATATTGGCTCTGCTCATATGCTCAGAAAATATTCACTTGATAGAGACCCTAGAGTTCTGTGCCACGAGATATGGAAGAAAATTTAGGCCTGAAAAGTTTTGAAGGCTGGTGTCACCTGTTGCTAGCCTTCATAGTCCCAGCACTTCCTTCAGGAAAGCATCACCCCCGTGTCCAGTGTTCCCACAGCTTTAGAACCCTACTCAGGGGTGTCTGTGTTCTTTATATCAATTGTCCAAGCGATAGAAGCAAAGTTAAATTCCTGCAAGTTAGACCCAGGTACTGAGGCAGAAAGCAGACACTACAGCTTACCCCTTTTGCTAAGTCCGCCTCGCCCACCTCCCACGGGCAGGCGCCTCACCCTGCTCCGTCCTCCTCCACACGCTGCTGAGGTCTTCTCTCCTGTTACTCCCGTCCCCCAGGCACCGAGGAGTCTTTGTTCACTCATCTTAACTTGTTCTGTGGATGGAGCTGATCTTTCTCTTCCATCCTTCAGCTCCCTCTTACCCAAGGCCACACCTTCTCCATTCTCTTATCTATTTTCCTGCTTACTGCAGCCCAGCCCACAGTTTTTAAATTCAGAATCTAAAGACTTGTGTAATTCTGAGAAGGCAGGATGGGGAGAAGGCTTAGGATCACTTCTAAGGCAAAGGGCCGATTCCTAGAAGTCCTCGAAAAGTTACCGATCGGCTGCCTTGACCATGAAAGCAGCAGTTCAGTCTGGCCATTGGTGACTGTCTGATTTTTTTTAAAAATATAATTGTATTCTGGTGGACCCACCCAGGTAAGTTAGCTGAGAATTATACATTCAAATAGCTGAATGCCTTGACCTGCTGTATGGGGTTACTATTGTTCATTTAAATACTGGAGAATGTCTGTCAAATACAATGCTTTTCCTCGTAGCACAGTTGATGTTAAACTGTTTTGACAGTAAGTAGCCAACAGGTTCAGCAGCTTCTAAAGGAAAATCCTGATTTGTGTAATAAAACCATGCTATCAGCGTGGAGAAAGGTGCATACTCTACTATTTACTATGCCTTCAGTATCCATCCCATTTCTTTACCAGCCCTATCAAGTTATATATGAGTGAGCTACAATGCCAAACTAGGACACAACCCTGTTTAAAACATTTTTAACTGGAATTTTATCCTACCCATAAGAAACTCAGAATGTATATCAGGATTAAAGAACTTAATTCATAGGTTCGTTAAAAAAATATTCATTGAGTACCCTGTTGTTCTACAAACCACAGAGACAAAGATGAACAAGACATGGTCTCTGTCCTGGAAGAACTTAATATTCAGTGGCGAAGATGGCATAAATGAGTATTACAACATTTTCACAATGTTAGGACATGACTGTCACTATTATATTCTGGTAGCTAAGATTCCTGGAAGTGCATTAAATTGAATCAAAATTCAGTGATGGTATTATGACACAACGCATTATAGGAGTACTGCAAGTGACCTGATCAGAAAATAAAATCACTATAAGATTCTGATCATAGTTTTTTAATGCCTGATATTTTTAAGTGAAATAATAAAAGTAATACATGTTTATTGTAAAAGAAAAAATCAACTGTAATCCCAACACTTCATTATTCTTAACCATTTTTCCCCCTAAATAAAGAATAATAATGCTCAGCAGTACGTTATGCCTAAAATCTGCTCATTCTTCAAGTGAAAGATTTAAGATATATCCTGGGAGCTACTTCAGAAAAAGGGATTGCCTAAGAGCGGTGGCTTCTTTGTCTAAGCTTTAAGTGATCATAAAAGAATTACTAGATCTTAATTTAATTAAAGACTTGAATCTACAGAATTCGAAGAGATCATTATATGACCTAGAGCTGAGGTATACAACTTCTCACACTACTGTAAGCTGGTACTACGTGGTTCCTCTTAAAGAAGCCTTCCATGGAAAACACTTTTCCTACGTTTGTATTCATTATTTGCTCTGCCAATTAAACCAAAAGCCTTTTCCTAAATCAATCATAACCATCCCCTCCCTTTTCTCTCAAAAAAGACATGTGAGGGGAGCACGTGTAGCTCAGTTGGTTGAGAGCTTGCTTCCCATGTATGAGGTCCAGGTTTCAATTCCAGATGCCTCCTAAAAAAAAAAAAAAAGAGGGAAGAGAAGACAAGACAAGTAAGTGACCTATTAAGTCAATGTGTCATTTCAGATAAGTCTCAGATAAGTCATTTGAACATTCCTTTTTACAATATTTGCAGGATGTTGCTGACCACTCAGAAGTATTTCTTGAACCAGAAGAAACATAAAAGATCAGTATAATAAAGGAGAGTTTAATTTTTCCTTCTCCCTTTTCCTTCCCTTCTTTCTCTTCCTTCCCTTCCTGTCTCTTCCCCTCTCCTCCCCTTCCTTTTCCTTATCCTTTCCTTTCCTTTTCCCTTTCCTTTCCTTTCCTTTTCTCTTTCCTTTCCTTTTCTTTCCTTTCTTTCCTCTGTCCCTCTCTCCCTTCCTTTCTTCCTTCCTCCTTTCCAATATCAAGGGAAATGAGTGCAAGACTTTTTTTTAAAGAGCTTTTCATGACTATACACCTTGATTCAACACTAGGGTTTGCCTCTACCTCACATCAATCTCTGACTTTGGCCAAATCAGCTCTTTGTATCCAAGTTTCCTTACCCAAAACATTATCTCAATCACATGAAAACAAAATCATGACTAAGAATTTAAAGGAATAAATGTTTGTGTTTCAAAGAAAAGAATAAACTACAGATATCAAATCCCTTAAGATGACAAAGTCAACACAAAGGAGTGTCTTGTCACATCTTTGTGTATAATTTGTTCTCTTCTAAAAATGAAGGGCTAAATTAAATGATCCTCTTGGGACCAATATATTTTTAAAATTGTTACCAGGAAGCAGATGTAGCTCAACTGATAGAGCATTCATCTACCATATGGAGGGTCCAGGGTTCAATCCCCAGGGCCTCCTGACCTGTGTGATGAGTTGGCCCATGCACAGTGCTGCTGCGTGCAGGGAGGGCCGTGCCACGCAGGGGTGTCCCCCACATAGGGGTGTCCCACGTGCAAGGAGCGCACTCTGTAAGGAGAGAGCTGCCCCACATGAAAAAAAGCACAGCCTGCCCAGGAGTGGTGCTGCACACATGGAGAGCTGATGCAGCAAGATGATGCAACAAAAAAGGGACGCAGTTTCCCAGTGCCACAGATAATGTAAGTGGATGCAGAAGAACACACAGGGAATGGACACAGAGAGCAGACAATGGGGGTGAAGGGGAGAGAAAGAAATAAAATAAATCTTTAAAAAAAAAAGTCCTTACGACCTAAGAAAAAAAGTGATTTGCTAAAAAAAAATGCTGTTACCGTGTTATTTATTTTGATAAGACTCATGTCCACCATTGCAATGACAGATATGGGTCATTATATATATGGCCATTACCTACAGAATTGAGTGGGAGAGAGTGTAGACAACAATGTAAACTATAATCCATAATTAGTGGCAATGTTCCAAAATGTGTTCATCAATTGCAATGAATGTACCACGCTAATGAAAGAAGTTGTTAATGTGAGGAAGGGTGGGAAGTGTGGGGAGTGGGGCTTATGGGAATCCCTTATAATTTTTTAATGTAACATTTTATGTAATCTAAGTATCTTTTTTTTTTAATCCCCGCCCCCCTTGCGCCTTGCTTGCTGTCTACTCTCTGTGTCTGTCACAGCACTCTTCTGCGTTTTTTGCTTGTTTCCCTTTTTTGTTGCATCACCTTGCTGAGTCGACTCTCCACAGTGCTAGCAGGCCAGGAGGCTCTCCGCAGCATGCGGACGAGCCTGCCTTCGCAAGGAGGCCCAGGGATGTGAACCCAGGGCCTCCCATATGGTAGACGGGAGCCCAACTGATTGAGCCACAGCTGCTTCCCAATATAAGTATCTTTTAAAAATAAATTTAAAACGTATTTTTTAAAAAGAGTCATGTCCAGAAAGGTAAGAATAAAATAGCAAACAAATATAAATAGCACATCCGAAGTAAAGTAAACATCACTAAAACTCTTACAATTTAGCTCCTTCAATAAGAAAGTGAAAGTTCAAAGGAATTTATCTGGTGGTGAAAGAAAACTCTGAAACTTCTAGTCTGATGTAAACCCAAAGTTGAGGAATTAACTTAGACCGAACTGTACTATAGTAAGAACAGTGGTTTGGGGAATTATTTAGACTGTATTGGAGAACAATATGCTATTTTCTCCATTCTGATTTTATTCAAACTATTAGAAAAAAAGTTCCAAAGCAAATTTTAAATTTTATTTAATATTGAATTGTCAAAGTAGAAACAGTATTAATAGTTTCTCTGGGCCATTTAGAAACGCTTCTTGGGTAGCTGAAGGCACTCAGCTTCCAGCGTATTTGAAGTGTATATCAACGGCTTACTACAATGAAGTATTTTAATGGCATATTTATTGAAGCACTTGATGTACTCCGTGGGGGTGAAGAGATCAAGTGTGTGTGTCCCTGTGACAGCACAGAGGCTTTCTAGAGATAGCCTAATGGCTGCTGCATGCTGGAGTCTGTAGGTTCACCTTGTGGCTTGTTGATAACCTCATCTGTCAAAGTTATAATTTGTCATCAGACATTTTGAATTAGAACCTAAGACATTTTGTCAATCCCTGTCAATCCACACCCAGCCAAAAAAGCAATACAGCGTCAAGCCAAGGATTTAATTTAATGAACTGGCCATAAACCTGTCATGGGTTGTTTTTTCTTAACTTCCCTTCTTTCACCACTCCCAGTCAAATCCTACCAAATACACCAAATTCAACAGAATCACTCTGAGTTCAGAGAGATCCCAGCAGACTTCCTCATCACCCATCTGTGTTACCTGTAGAGAACTGGACGCTGAATAAGGCCTCAGCTTGTCTGTTAAATGACGAGATTAAGCTAGATGGTTTTAGAGTTAACATTCCAAATTCTATCTCATTTTTCCATTGGGTAATTATCAGTATGAAGAACCCCAAATAAAGCCAAATTTTTGTTTCAAGGAAATTTGATTTCTTGTTTCCAAAATAATCTCTTTGTCACACCCAAAAAGCTGTAGGTACCTATTTTTAGCTTTACTCCTTAAGGGTGGTATTTAAAGAATAAAACCAGGAGTGGTTGTTATTTAAAGAATCAGTCATAAAGAAAAGAATATAGAAGTCGTAATTTAGAATGGATAATTATTTTTAATGAAATAATGCCACATACAAGTGCATCTTCTTTTTTAGCCTATGTGGGTATAAATACCATGCCAGCATTTCAGTGTGGTAAAAACCACAGGCGCCTTTATATGAACTGTTTTTACTGTAGTTAATACATTGGATAAAAAAGGGTAGTTCTGAAAAGGACCTGGAAAATGAAAATCACTACTACTAAAGGAAAATATATAAGAATAAAACTACATTCAGCTCCAAAGTTGGATGCAAAATTACTAATCACATAATTACCAGTCTTATAATTATCAGCATTTCCAGTGCAAGCAACAGAAAGAAAATTGAAAGTCTTAAACGCTGGCCAATGAAGTTGAAATGAAACACAATGTCAAAGCTAGATACTCATTCAGAGTTCCTATAACCAATGACATAAAGAAAATTCATTTAGTAAGTGATTTCTGGGTCAGGCAAAGGAGAGATAGTTTAAAAGAAATCCAGTTTTGTGTCAAGAGATAGGGAGATGGATTAGGTTGAAAGACTGGCTTCTTCAACCAAGCTGAGTGATTTTATTTTTGATCTGAAAAGTCAGACTAGTTTAGCTAAGTTACACAGAAGCTGTTGAATACCTTCCTTTATGAAGTGAACTATGATGGTTAAGTTCATGTGTCAACTTGGCGAGGTTATGTTGTCCAGTTTTTGATCAAGGAAGCTCTGCCTGATTGCTACTGTGAGGATGTTTTGTGGATTAAATCATCAGTAAATTGCTTTCATTTGTGGCTGATTACACCTACAATCAACTAAGGAGATTGCCTCCAACAATGAAAAAAGTCTCATCCAATCAGTTGAAGGCCTTAAAAGAAGTGATGATTTCAGCAATCAGAAGGGAGAATTTCTATCTCAACCTCAGACAGCTTCTCCTGGGGAATTCATCAAAAATTTTCATTGGCATTCCCAATTTGCAGCCTCCCCTACAGAATTCAGACTTGCCCATCCCCATAGTCTAGTGAGTCAATTCCTATTAAAAAAAACTTCATAATATTTACATTATATACATATATATGTGTGTATATATATATATCCTTTCAGTTGTTTCCCTGGAGAACCATGACTAATTCCTGGCCTGTTCTTATGCTGCAATAAAGGATTAAACTGGTTATTTCTAAATTCTCTCAAGTTCCTTTTTTCAGTGATTCCTGGAACCTTTAAGGATTTATCCAAATGAAACTCATGCCATTCCTGAAAGTAAATCCAGTGGTAAGAAAGCCTCCTTTCACACCTAGTTCTATCTAGCCTCAGTCAGTTTTTTCAAGATTCTGGCCGCTCAGGTTTCTGAGTCCAAACTTTCATTTTGAATATTTCTCGTTTCAAAAATACCTAATGGACTATTAAAGAATGGGCAAAGAGTCAAAGAAATATTTCATAACTGGTATTTTTATTTTGGTTAGAAAATTTCCCAGGTTATTTTAATTCCCTGCAATAATTCTTAGCCCATTTTAGAAGAATAGTTGGGCCAGAATTTTATATTTAGCTTTTCTCTAGACTACCTGCAAATAGCAGTAGTCTAATAGTTAATTAACTGTAGGGGCTACAGCTAATTAACTATTCCTTGCAAAATCCTTTTGTAGAGATTTGTATAAAGTACCTTTTATTTTATTTCCCATTTTGCGTGTGATCCTAAAGTATTTGGTGCTTCTGCTTAAGCTAATCTTGACTTAATTTTCTTAAAACTAAACAGAATGATGTTAGGGTTCACAATTTTTAAGGGTTACAGTTGCATAATTGGAACTAACGTTGTTCTTATGGGACCACATTTGACTACATAGTGCATACCAGAATTCTAGGAAGATGTGACTTGAAGTGCATGCATTCCCACAAAGCTCCAATTAATGAAGAGGGTGTTTAATGAAATCTTATAACCCTGTATTAAGAAACTATTTCCATATTATATTGAAATTTTCTTTGAAGCTACCTTTAATGTATGTTTGCCATCTGCAGCAACATGGTAAAATTATTTTGTTGGTGACAAGGGCTTCAACTATTCTATTTGCTCTTGTTCCTGCACTCTGAGACTCAGAATATCCACAGAGAGAGGAAGCAAAGCTAACTGACAAAGGTAAAGAATTTATCAACCACTAATAGCCTTCCTGATTAACAGTTATAGTTCTGATTTCCATAAAGTTTCAAAATGGCAGTATCAAATATGAAACCTGATGAATCCATATTATAATGGATTTCTTTGACGGACATATGATCAAGGAACATGAAATATGAAAACAGCACTAGATTAGGAGTAGAAGACCTGGGTCATTTATTAGAGGTGATTTCAGTTTGATCTGTCCTATGGGGATGACACTGCCTTATCTACCTGACGTGATTGCATAAAGTATCTAAGTGAAGTAAGAGGCATGGGTGTTTTAGTAAACAATAAAATATTTTACAACGTATTTGAATAATTCAGTTTTCCGTTATGTGTATAAAAAATGGACTAAGTTTTTAAAAGAAATTTTTGTTAAAAACTTTCAAGAGGACTGCTAAAAGAGTCCTAATAAGATTATTTTCTTTCATTCTTGTTGAAGGAGGGGGGTAATGAGGTAGCAGCTGCCCAAGGCATAAAACAATAGAAAGCTCAAAATTTGACATCAGGAGAGCACTGGAAATATTTGAATCTTCCTAAGAAATTTTCCAGAAAAGAAATGCACAAATTTCCACAGACCTAATTTAAATTTAATTACTGATTTTCAAACTACAAAGCAGCAAAATATTCATGCAAGCAAAGCTATTTATTGGCCACCCCAGGGCAGTTGTCCTTAAATTGGCCACTTCTTGCATCTTTACAATGTTTTTGGACACCTGTGAAATTCTGAAGGCAAAAGAAAATAGCTGCTTACACCCCTCCTTTACTTTTCTTATACCTTTTATTTATTTTCTTTCCCTATTGTACTAGCCAGGCCTTCCAGTAAGGTATTACATAGAAATCTGAGATGCTAAATTAAACACGAAGCAGACATTCTTTTCTTTTTTTTCTCATTCCAATGGGAAAGCTTTCAATATTTCACCATTAAGCATAATGTTTGTTTAGGTTTATTATAGAAACCATTAACTCAATTAGGGATATTACTTTCTTTTCCTAATTTGTAGGAGTATTTGTGTTTGTTTTTCAGTCATGAGTGGATATTCAGTGTTGAAAACTTTTTTTTTGCAGCTATTGAGATAATCATGTGATTTTCTTCTTTTTTTTCTTGTTACGTTGAACTATATTGTTTGATATTTGAATGTTAAATCAACCATGTCTCCTATAATAAATCCAACTTGGTTATGAGCATTATCCTTTTTAATGAATCACTAGATTTGATTTGCTAATACTTTGTTTAGTTTTGCATCATGAGTGAGATTGGCATGTGGTTTTTCTTTTTGTTAATGTCTTTGTCAGATTTTGGTATGGAGATTATTGTGTCCTCATAAATTGTGTGGGGCATACTTCTTATTTTTCCATTTTTCTGTAAGAGTCTGTATGACAATTGAATAATTTCCTAAATGATTTGTAAAATTTTACTATTGAAAACATAATTATAAATTTTATTTCTTGATAGATGTAGAACCATTCAGAATTTTCTACTTCCTCTTGTTTAAATTTTGGTAATTTGGGGAGTGGGTGTAGCAGTGGTTGAGTGCCTGCTTCCTATGTACAAGGCCACATTTTCAATCCCCAGTACTTCCTGAAAAAAAAAATTCATAATTGATATTTTTCAGAGAGTTTGTCCATTTCACCTAAATTTTCAAATTTATTGGCAGAAAGTTATTCTTATATGATATTTATAATGTTTGTAGGTTCTGTAGGTTCTATAGTGTTAGATCTGTCATCATCCCTGATACTGGTTTTTGGTAACTTTTCTTTTGACTTCCTTATCAATCTTAATCAGAAATTTATCAGTCCTGTTCGTCTTTTCTAAGAACCAGTTTTTTACTTTATCCTCTCTATTGCATGTAGTTGCACGCTGAAAAACTTTCCCCAAGTGTTTCACAGGGAAGTATATGACATAAGGTTCCAACCAGGAAGACTCAGAACCCTTTGTGAGCTAGAATGGCCAACTTTTGGCATTGGCTGGCCCCTAAAGGGCACCTTCAACCCCTGGATCATCCACAAGGTCTACAACATGGTGACCAGAAAAAAAGGCACTCTGACCAGTTCCCATACATCAATGCCTGGCAGACACTGAGCGCTAAAGCCTGCCTTGGTTGGAGAAATATATAACTAAAGAAGCCAGGATTTGCTTGATACAAAGGCTCAGAGGTGCTGTCCAGACGACCAGGTCAAACAAGTGCCTTGCGAAGGGCCTAGAAAAAATGAGCTCGAAATCTAGTCCTGACCCACCCATTCTCAAGGGGTCAGATAAAGAAGACCACCCTCCACCTTATGCAGTTACTCCTACCTTGCCAGTGCCGAGGAGTGAAGACAAGGTGCCTTCTCCAAGTATCGTGACCTCATCACCCCCACAGCTGCTGTCTCCACCAATCTCGTCCCCCAGCCGCATACTGTCGTCCTCCCAGGCCCAAGTGCTGACAGTCAGTCAGGAAAGAGCCCCTAAAATATGACAGCTCAGACCATGGGGAGCCCCAGAAACAGATGCAGCAGGGAGGGCTGCCCTACAGCTACCTCTTAATGAAACGCAAACTCCAATTTATTATAATGCCGATGGCCAAGTCCAAGGAGGGAACTGAACGTTTATGTACCAACCCTCCACTACCATTGACATCTTTAACTGGAAAAGTCACACCCCATCATGCTCAGAGAAGCCTCAGGCCATAATAGATCTCTTCCAGTCCATCATACAAACCAAAAGACTCCTCATGACTTTACTCAACTTTGAGGAGAGAACACAGGTCACACAAGGAACCCTAACCTGGCTCAGAGAGCACCCACCTGTGGGAACCCTGGAGAGTGACCAATATGCCTGCACACAGTTCCCAGATGAGGACCCCTGGTGGGATCCCAATGACACAACCAAGCTCAACCAACTAGAAACCTTCCACAGGGCCTTAGTCAAAGGGTTTAGGTCTGGGAGCTAAAAGACAGTAAAGATGGCCAATACCACTCAAGTCCTACAGACTCTTGATGAAAGACCTGCTCAGTTCTATGAGCAGTTATGTGAGGCATTTTGTGTACACACACCCTTCAACCCAGAACCTCCAAGAGCCAAACGGTGGTCAATGTAGCATTTGTCACCCAATTACAGGCTGAAATCTGAAGGAAACTACAAAAGTTGGAAGGGTTTGCCGGTATGAACATCTCCTAGCTCATGGAGGTGGCCACCAAGGTCTATGTCAATCACAATGTAGAGACCAAGAGGGAGGAAAACTGGAAAATGAGAAAGAAAGCAGACCTTTTTGTAGCAGCAATAGTTGAAAGAAGCAACCCCATGTTAAGGAGTATGAACCAGGATGCCCCTGCCCCAAGGAGGGGCCACCCACCCCTACGATGAAATCAATGTGTGTACTGCAAGGAGGAAGGGCATTGGGAGTGGGAGTGCCCCGATATTTCACTCTACTCCATCACTTCCAAGAAGGCGGCCAAAACATTGGTCAGGAAAGCAAACAAGATACTGCAACTAAACCCTGGGCTCACAGAAATTTGGAAGGAAAGCCTGCAAATCAACTCACTGGACTTGAGGAGTAGAGGGCTCTGATGAGGACTATGAGGACAGACTGGGCTCCTACTCTCTTGGCCCTGCGGATTCCATGGTCAGAGTCTGAATTGGAGGTCGCACCATATATATGATGATCGACAACTGGAGCCCAACACTCTGTGGTGACCAGGTCAGTTGGGCCATTATCAAAAAGGCAGGCCATTATTGTAGGGGTAACTGGTAAAAGCACCCAGCGGCTCTTCCTCCAAGCCAGAACCTGTAACATTGGGGATAAAGAAGTCACTCACTAGTTCCTGTATCTCCCAGAATGCCCAGTCTCCCTCCTGGGTTGGGACCTGATGTCTAAACTACATGCTCAGATTACCTTTGATGCCACAGGCCAATTCACGCTAACACTCTGACCACCAAAGCCTCCAACAGTGGCATTAATTCTTCCTCTGCAGGAAGAATGGAGACTGTTCTGCCTCATAGAAGCCGGCCAATCCAGGCCTATATTGCTCCCCTTTGAAGATGTGCCCGAAGTGTGGGCAGAAGACAACCCAGCAGGGATGGCACATGCCATTCCCCCAACTGTTGTTGAAATAAAGCCCACTGCCGACCCAGTAAATATTAAAACAATATCCCGTTCTGCAGGAGGCACAAGAGAAAATCCAGTCACATATCCAAAGACTGTTGAACAAAGGCTTACTGAACCCATGCCATTCCCTGTGGAATATCCCGCTCTTCCTGGTCAAGAAGGCCAACAGGGATTACCGCCCAGTCTAGGACCTGTGAGCAGTCAATTCAGCCTTAGTGACCCTGCACCTGGCGTTCCCCAACCCCTACACTCTTCTCAGCTTGATACCCTCATCAGCAACCCACTTTTCATGCCTGGACCTCAAGGATGCTTTCTTCTGCATTTGGGTGGCATCCTGAAGTCAATCGATCTTTGCCTTTACATGGGACGATCCGAGCTCTGGTGAAAAGCAACAATTCACCTGGACATGGCTCCCTCAAGTATTCAAAAATGCACCCACTAGCCCATGATCTTAAGTCCTTTGAATTGAAAAGCATAATGTTTCATCCTCCAATATGTAGATGATCTCATCCTCAGAAGTCCCTCCTACCAAGGCTGTGCCAGCGGAACCCATGCCCTCTTAGAGCATATGCAACAAAAGGGTTACTGGGTGTCCAAAAGGAAGGCCCAAATCTGCCTGCCTCAAGTCAAATATCTGGGTTACAGAATAGCACAGGGTCTCCACAAATTGGGACCTGGAAGAAAAGAGGCACTCTGCAGCCTCCCCGAGCCCAGCACTCGCCAAAAGCTGCGAGAATTCCTCAGAGCAGAAAAGGAATTTGGTAAAATCCAGCATTCTTCTTTGATAAAATAAAACTAAGAAAATAATGGAATTTCCTCAACATTATAAGGGGCATATATGAAATACCCACAATTAACATTATATTCAGTGGTGGAAGACTGAAATCTTTTCCTTAAGATCAACAAGATAAGGATGCCCGCTGTCACCACTGCTATTCAACATTGTACTGGAAGTTCTGGCCAGAGCAATTAGTTAAGAGACAGGAATAAAAGGCATCCAAATTAGAGAATTTATACATTTCCTATTTACAGATGACATGATCCTACATATAGAAAATCCCAAAGTAACCTACAAAAACCCTGCTGGAACTAATGAATGATTTAAATTCAGTAAATGTGTGTTTGGGGGGTTTATAAGATCAACATGCAAAAAAATGGTGTTTCTATACACCAACAATTGAAAAAGAGAATTCAAGAAAACAATTCAATTTATAATAGCAACTAAAATAATAAAATATTAATCCAGGAGCTGAAGGACTTGTACATTAAAAGTACAAAACACTGCTGAAATAGATTAAAGAGGACCTACATAATGAAAAGATACCCCAAGTTCATTGATTGGAACACTTAATAATGTTAAGATGTTAATAATACCTAAAGCATTCATAGATTCAAGGCAATGCGAATCAAAGTTCCAACAGCTTTCTTTGCAGAAAAGAGAAGCTGGTCATCAAAATCATATGGATGGGTAAGAAGCCCCTTGAAAGAAAAGAACCAAGTGGGAGGACTCACACTTTGATTCTTTTTTACAATGTTCATATCAGCTTTATTTACAAGAGCCAAAACCCAGAAACAAGCCCAAATGTGTCAGCTTGTAAACATGTAAACAAATTGTGATATATTCATTCAATGTACTATTCAGCCCTATGAAGAACAAACTACTGACACATGTAACAATGTGGATGAATCTCACAAGAACATTGCCTGATTTTAAAATTTAGTACAAAGCTCTAGTACCAAATTAATGTGGTAGTTTCGAAAGACAGACATATAGACCGATGAATAGAATTCAGAATTCAGAAATAAACTGTCACATCTACACCAAATGATTTTTTACAAGGGTACCAAAAATTTTACTCAATGGATCAAGAATAGCCTCTTCAACAAATGGTGCTGGGAAAGGTGAATATTTGTATGTAAAAAATTAAAATGGATGCCTACCTCACACCTTATATAAAAATTAACACGAAATGGTTCAATAACTTAAATATGAGAACTAAAATGATAAAACTCCTAGAAGAAAACAGGAAATATCTTCAGGACCTTTTATTAGGCAATAGATTCTTAGACTTTACACCAAAAGCACAAACAATAAAATAAAAAATACATAAATTGGACTTTGTTAAAATTAAACACTTCTGTGCATCAAAGACATCATCAAGAAAGCAAAAAGGCAACCTCAAGAATGGGAAATAATACTTTGGAAACCATAAATCTGATAAGGGTTTACTACCAGAATATATAAAGAACTCCTACAATTCAACAACACAAAAACCAACTAAAAATGGGCAAAGGATTTGAATAGACATTTCTCCAAATCAACACCACTGGACATCAGGGAAACATATTAAAACCACGAGATACCACTTCCCATCTGCTAGGGTGGCTATTTTTTTTAAATGGAAAATAATAAGTGTTGGTGATAATGCAGAGAAATAGGAACCTTCATAAATTGTTGGTGGGAATGTAAAATGATGCCACTGTTGTAGAGATCAGGCTGGTGGTTCTTCAGAAAGTACAGAATTACTGTATGACCCAACAATCCTACTTTTTTATATCTACCCCCAAAGAATTGAAAACTGGGATGTGAATAGATAGTTGTACACTAATGTTTATAGCAACATTATTCACAAGAGCTAAAAGGGGAAACAATCCAAAGGACCTTCAATGGATGAAAGGATAAGCAAAATGTGGTATTACATACAATGGAATATTATTCAGACATAAAAAGGAATGAAGTCCTGATGCATGCAACAACATGAATGAAAATTGAAGACATTATGTTGAGTGGAAAAAACCCAGACACAAATGGACAAATATTTTATTATTTCACTTCAAGAAAAAACTAGAACATGCAAATTCATAGAGATGGAAAATAGATTACAGGTTGAGAGGGAATGGGTGAATTAAATGCGTAATGCATACAGAGTTTCTGCTTGGAGTAATGGAAAAATTTGGGCAATGGATTAATGGAGGGTGGTGATGGTAGCACGCATTTGACTGTAATTAATACCACTAAATTATATACTTGAAAGTGGTTAAATGGACAGTTTTAGGTTGTAAATGTTACAATAAATTCTTTTAAAACTCTGAGGGAACAAGATCACTGAATAGCAACACTTGCAGTTAACATGAACAAAGAAAATCTGCAGAGAATTTGATGCAAAAGCACTTAAAATAACTTTTTTAGCATATGAGATGATTCAGATCCAACCTGTTGCTATTTTGAATAATGTTGGGATTACTCCCTGAGTTAGAAATAACATGATTACTAGATAGGTGAGAGTTTGTGGTCAGTCATATGACATTTTCAACAGGCAAGGGAAAATGGAGTCTAATATGAAAATAACTAAATATTATCAATACTTATAAAACAATAACATATTTCTTTACCTTCTAGGATGGCAAATTGCCTTTTCACTTGAAAAATGCACAGTCTCCTTGTACCTTCCCTTATATGGAATTAAATATGTGGTACTATTTGCAATATGGTGATAACTCCTTTTAAAATCATTTTTGTTATGAAATATTTCAGGTATTTTATAAATGCACAGAATACAATAAAGCCCTGGGTATATAGTATTCAGTTTATGAAATAATACCTTATAAATGTAATTGAAGCCTCCCTATACACTTCCTAATGATCTCATTTCTCATTTCCCTTTTCCCCTATTCTCTAAGGTTATTGCCATATTGAATTTAGTGTTATTTATTCACATGGGATGCATTCTTCAAGGTTTCTTTTTTCAGGACAAGTTAAAAGGGCTAGCCTTCTATCAATCTTCAGAATTAATTATTCCCTTTGTGACTCTGAGTAGAACTTATGATGTAGTAAAGTCTAATGATATCAGAATCAGCTGTTACTTTTTTATTAATTTCAAAGAGGAAAAAAATGTCATTTTAAGTCTACATCAACTGTCAACTGTAATGTCCTTTAAAACTCATCAAGATAAGGATATTTAGAAATGCAGAGGAAAAAAACTGTATAGATGTGGGACAAATTTAATATTTGCATTTCAGCAATATGAAAGAGTATATATAAAACCCTCCTGCTATATCACCTGGAAATGCTGGGAGAAATTACATATTACATAAACTTTAAAAAATGCATAGCTGAGCTCATGTAAAAGAAAAGTCCCCAGATGCCAGTAATAATGTGGCAACTGAAAACTGGACAGAAAATGAGGTCACTCTGCCTTGATGGTAAGATCGCAGGTAGGGTGGCAGTCTCAGGGTTTGGTTTTTTAAGAACTTGAAGAATTGAAACTAAGATCCCTACATCCCAGGAAGGGCTAAACTCTCATTTGGAGGGTGGGGTTTGGGGAGAAACATTAAGACAGTAAGGAAATTAGTTTATCTCTGCTTGGGCTCTGGAAATAAATCCCGTTGAGAGTTCATATTACGGCATGTATAACATTTAGGATTGAATTTATACCACCTTTGGTCTGGGAAGACATAAGTCACGAAATTACAAAGAAAGATCTCAAGTCAGGGATCCTTAAAGAGTGTACCCAGAAGTCAACAAAACCCGAAACTATTCTGGAAGAACATTCAACCTACACTGCACAGATAAAGCCCTCCTGAAGATAAGCTCACAATCCAAGATTTTAAAAAAATAAGAAAATCCATTTTAGGTGGACTCAGTAGCCAAAAACAACAGCTTGAGACATTCAAGAAATTCACATAATAGAAATGTATATTAGAGTACAGTAAAAAGTAGTTATAACTAAATGGATTACCACATATTTTAATTGTCTGAAATTCCCAAAAATTCTGATAACTTCTACAAATTCTGTATTCCTCGACATGCATTACAGTGAAGGATACGTGGAACTGTTGTTAAGGGAAAGATTAATAATTGAATTTAGGGGAAAGATCGGGGTAAAACCAGAAATAGGAAACAATGAATTATTGCCACTGGCTTATTTAGCACCAAGTTATAATATATAATTTTGAGTGCATTCAACAGCCATCTACTGTAGAAGAACTCAGGAGGATGTCCTACTCCTGGAAATGTGTAATGAGGTTCTTTCCTCAGAAATGCCTATAGAAACATTGATGTAGAGCAAGCAACTACCTGTATGGAATATGGAGAACGCTAGATTACATGTAAAAGCTAACATCGTAATTTGAAAGTTAGGGCTGAGGTGAATAAAAACATTATATTCATCTTGAAATTTTTTCTATATTTAGCTATTTTTAATAATTTACAAAATAATGTCTCATTACTTCATTTATTCTTCTGAGGATCCTGTGTAATAGACTTCGATCTGTACATCTTAGCATATCAATAACTTTTTAATTATCTTTAACTTAAGCTTTCTGCTCACCCACAGGTAAAGAGTCAAAGAGCTGTGTCTATTCTACACATTCCGTCCTTTTTGCCACTTTCACTTCCATGTGCCTTTTTGGCCCTCTCATCATATCACACCTGGGTTTATTCATCAAATATTTTATTGTGAGCTTTCTATGCACCAGGTACTGTTGTTTTAGGTGCCAGCTTATTAAAATAGCTAAAGAAACTATCTTTATTGACTCCAGTGTTTTCCTGCTCCAATTGAATTTACTGATTTACTACTCTTAAACACGTAACATTCTCCTGTTCAATACTTTTCAACGGTTCCCTGAAGCAAGGAAGATACAGGTTGAAAATTTTTTCCTTGATATTTAAAGGCCCTTCAAAATCTGTCCCCAAACTATCTGTCTAAAGCCTTCTTCACCATTCTCCCAGATGTTTATTTGCATTGTTTTGGGAGGCAGGGCTTTCCAAATATATTATATAGATTTATGTCTCCTGGAGAGTCAGAATAAATAAAAAGCAAAACCCACTTACAATATATTAACAAGAAACACAAAAGAAATATAAGGATACATAAGGGTGGTAGGCAAAAGAATGGAAAAAAGCAGAACAAGAAAATATATCAAAAGAAAGTGAGTGTAGCTTTATTAAATCAGACAAAGTAGAATTTATGGAAAAAAACCTGGAGATAAAGATGCACAATTCAAAATAAATATTTGATTCACTAGGAAGTATAACAATTTTAACTTTACATAATATATAGCCTCAAATAAATATAAAAATATTAACAGAATTATAAGAATAGACAAATCCATATTCATGTGGAAGATTTTCATGCAACTTTCTTATTAATTGATTGAAGAAGTGATAAGACAGCAGAATAAAATGTTTGAATGACACCATTAATAAATCTGAACTATTTGACATATATAGAATATTGCACCAAAACATTATAGCATAAATACTATTTTTATGAAACAATAATAAAAAACTGAGCATGTGCTAGGTCACTACAGCAAGTTTCCATAAATTTCCAAAAATGTTCTCTGACCACAGAGAAATAATCCTAGAAATAAATAATAAAAAGATCATTTGTGGTGTATACTCAGGAGACCTGAATCTCTGGACTGTCCATTTGACAGCCAGGCCCTGAGCCTCAACAGACTTGCAACTCCTACCCTCTGGATTATTGGACTTACCCCAGCCAGCTAACAGGGAGGTGAAGGTCAGTCATCACACCAGGGAGCCAAGAGTGCCTATAACTGCGAGCAGGAGAATTGCATCCATCATCCATGTGGAATCTAAGCTTCCTCTCGATATAGAGGTGGAGTGGACATAACCACCCCGGGGTCCACAGGATGGAGGAATAGAGTACGGATTACAGTGCCGTTACTGATATTCTATTGTGGAACTATTGTGATTACTAATGGAAGAAATTGTACCATTGATGTGGAGAAAGTGGCCACGGTAGTTGCTGAGGGTAGGGAGAAGGAAGAAGAGAGATCATGTGGGGGTATTTTCAGGACTTGGAGTTGTCCTGGGTGGTGCTGCAGGGACAGATGCTGGACATTGTATGTTCTGCCATGGCCTACTGGGTGGACTGGGGGAGAGTGTAAACTACAACATAAACCATTATCCATGTGGAACAGCAGTGCCCCCAAATGTATTCACCAAATGCAATGAATGTGCCACGATGATGAAAGAGGTTGTAGATGTGGGAGGAGTGGGGTGAGGGGGGTGGGGGGTATATGGGGACCTCTTATATTTTTCAAATGTAACATTAAAAAAAATAATAAAGGGAGAAAAAAAAAAACTTCCTAAAAAATAAATAAATTCTATGTGTGTGAATAACTTAAAAAAAAAAAAATTAAGAAATATACTCCTAAATAACCCATGGGTCAAAGAAGAATATTATAATAGAAATTAGAAAATATTCTAACTGAATGGTGATAATTATATATTATGTAACAAAACATAGAATCAACCAGAGCTGCTCTCAGAGGGAAATTTACAGACTTAAATGCACATTCTCAAGAAGAATGCTAAAAATCTTTAATCCAAGTATCAAGCTCAAAAAGTTAGAAAAAGAAAAGCAAAATAAATCCAAAGAAAATAGAAGAAAACAATAAAGAGTAGAAATTAATGAAATAGAACAACTACATGCAATAGAGAGGATAAAGTAAAAAACTGGTTCTTAGAAAAGACGAACAGGACTGATAAATTTCTGATTAAGATTGATAAGGAAGTCAAAAGAAAAGTTACCAAAAACCAGTATCAGGGATGATGACAGATCTAACACTATAGAACCTACAGAACCTACAAACATTATAAATATCATATAAGAATAACTTTCTGCCAATAAATTTGAAAATTTAGGTGAAATGGACAAACTCTCTGAAAAATATCAATTATGAATTTTTTTTTTCAGGAAGTACTGGGGATTGAAAATGTGGCCTTGTACATAGGAAGCAGGCACTCAACCACTGCTACACCCACTCCCCAAATTACCAAAATTTAAACAAGAGGAAGTAGAAAATTCTGAATGGTTCTACATCTATCAAGAAATAAAATTTATAATTATGTTTTCAATAGTAAAATTTTACAAATCATTTAGGAAATTATTCAATTGTCATACAGACTCTTACAGAAAAATGGAAAAATAAGAAGTATGCCCCACACAATTTATGAGGACACAATAATCTCCATACCAAAATCTGACAAAGACATTAACAAAAAGAAAAACCACATGCCAATCTCACTCATGATGCAAAACTAAACAAAGTATTAGCAAATCAAATCTAGTGATTCATTAAAAAAGGATAATGCTCATAACCAAGTTGGATTTATTATAGGAGACATGGTTGATTTAACATTCAAATATCAAACAATATAGTTCAACGTAACAAGAAAAAAAAGAAGAAAATCACATGATTATCTCAATAGCTGCAAAAAAAAAAGTTTTCAACACTGAATATCCACTCATGACTGAAAAACAAACACAAATACTCCTACAAATTAGGAAAAGAAAGTAATATCCCTAATTGAGTTAATGGTTTCTATAATAAACCTAAACAAACATTATGCTTAATGGTGAAATATTGAAAGCTTTCCCATTGGAATGAGAAAAAAAAGAAAAGAATGTCTGCTTCGTTTTAATTTAGCATCTCAGATTTCTATGTAATACCTTACTGGAAGGCCTGGCTAGTACAATAAGGAAAGAAAATAAATAAAAGGTATAAGAAAAGTAAAGGAAGAAAAAAAAATTCATTAGTTATAGGTGACATGATTATATATGTAAAAAAATGGAAAAGACTACAGATAAATTATTCTAATTAAGAAGAAAGTTAGAAAGGTTGCTGGGTATAAAAATCAAGATACAAAATCAGTTTTATTTCAATTTTTCAAAACAGACTTATTTTTAAAAGGTATCATTTATAATACAATTTTTAAAAATCTAATTCCTAGAAATAAATCTACCAAAACATATACAAAATCTCTCCCCAATAAACCGTAAAACATTACTGAAAGACATTAAAGACTTAAATGCATGGAATCATGTATGCATTAAGACTCAATATTTTTAAGTGTCAGTTTTCCTCAAATTGATCTAGATTCAAAGGAATCCCAATAAAAATTCCAACCTGGTTGTTTTTTTTCTTTTAACTTGATAAACTGAATTTAATATTTATATAGTAATGCAAAAGGTCAAGAATATTTGGAGACATTGCTAAAAAAGAACAAGCTGGAGAACCTAATTTACCTGATATCAAGACTTATTACAAACTAATAGTAATTAAGACAGTGTGATACTGATGCAAAAATAAACAAATTGATAGAGTAGGGAGCTAAAAAATATATCACTTATAAAGTGGGTAATTGATTTAAGACTGAGGTGGCATGGCAGAGCAATGGGAAAAGATGGTCTTTTCAACAGATGATACAGGGTCAACTGGATATCCCTATAGGGAAAAAAGAGACCTTGAAACCTAACTTCTATAATCCAGTGTAGATTGCAGATTCAAATGTGTACATAAAGAAAAAGAGCTTCTAAAGATAACATAAGAGAATATCTTCAGGATGTTTGGGTTGGAAAGGATTCATTAGGACACACACAAAAAACACTAAACATCATGGAAATGTTAACAGAATTATATTCAAAATAAGAACTTCTAACTTCTGCTCATCAAAAGACCCCATCATTAAGGGAATGAAAAGGCAAGCCACAGGGAGGGAGAAGTGAGTTAAAACACAACTAAAAAGGGTTTATATCTAGAAAACAAGAACTTTTATAAATCCACAGGAAAAATAAAGATGACACAATATTTAAAAAATGAGGTGGCGGACTTGGCCCAGTGGATAGGGCGTCCGTCTACCACATGGGAGGTCCACGATTCAAACTCCGGGCCTCCTTGACCCGTGTGGAGCTGGCCCATGCGCAGTGCTGATGTGCGCAAGGACTGCTGTGCCACGTAGGTGTGTCCCCCGCGTAGGGGGGCCCCACGTGCAAGGAGTGCATCCCGTAAGGAAAGCCACCCAGTGTGAAAGAAAATGCAGCCTGCCCAGGAATGATGCCACACACACAGAGAGCTGACATAACAAGATGACACAACAAAAAGAAGAAACACAGATTCCCGTGCGCTGACAACAACAGAAGCGGACAAAAAAGACGCAGCAAATAGACACAGAGAACAGTCAAAGGGAGGGCGGGGAGGGGAGAAATTTAAAAAAAAATTTTTTTTAAATGAGCAAGACTAGAACAGACACTTCACAAAAGAGCCTATACAAATTGCCCACAATTTGGCTTACCCTTTGGACCAATTAATGGCTCAACCTCACTAGTTATCATGGAAAGAAAAAATTAAAACCAAAATGGCTACAATTAGAAAGACCAACAACACTAAAGATTAGCAAGAGCACAGAGTAACAGCAACTCTCATTCCCTTCAGAAAAATTGCCATTACCTACAAAAATTGAGCATAACATACCCTCTGAACTATGTATTTTACTCCTAGGTAAGTACCTAACAAAATGCAACATAAATCAAAAGACAGGTCCTAAAATTTCCCAACAGCATTAATTGTAATAGCCCTAAATTGAAAAGAACTCGAATATCTAACAATAGAATGGATAAGTAAATTATGTTATATTCATACAATATCGCACTACATATACAGCAGTAAAAATGAACAAACTATAGCTCCATGCAACAACATGGATATACATAACAGAAATCAAGTTGCGTGAAAGAAAACCAACACAAAAGAAAATACATTGTATGATTACCTTAAACACGGATGAAACTAAGATAACAGTGTTTGACTCAGGATAGAGGCTAACCTTGAAGAGGCAGGAAATAATGATTGGGCTGTTCTATTCTTTGGTCCGCACATGGGTGTTCACTTTTACCTAACTCACAGAACTGCTGTTTGGTGTACTTCACACACATTGTGAAAACAGAAAAGGGCCAGCTATGTCTGAAAAAGGAATACAGTAGATAGGACTCAGATGTTCACATAATTCCTGTACTTCCAAACTACTTCCTTTTAGCTTACAAATAAGGAAATTATTCACATACAGAACTTTTACATTAAAACATTATTTCCTGTCACTATATTCGCCAGCCACGCAGATTATGCAAAACGGTTAGAATTATTTAAAACCAGAAACTGTGCTTATGCTCTATTCTTGGTCCTTCCTTATCACTAGTTTATTTCATGCTTCAGTGGATGCATTGTTACAAAGGATTATAATACAAGTAATATTAAGTTTCAAAAACGTCTTCCGTTTTAAGAGAAGCCTTCCTTATTTTAACTCCAAACACAATTAAACGTAAGACAAGAACAAATTGGTCCCAAAGGAATCAAGTTGTTTTCCTACTAATAATGGTTTTGTTTCAACATGAAGCATGCCATTTTCCAGGAACTCAAATTTTCTTTGTAATGGCCACTTGAGATCCTTATTTGGAGCTGTGTGTACTTTCTGATAACTTGCTTGCAAGTGAATTTTTCTAAAAATTCCATTTATAATTTAAGTCCCTGGGAATGGAAGTGAGGCAACGTGAACAATGGATAAAAACTGGGTGGGCATTTTCTGTGATTTCACAAACATCTTCTGCTAGGGAACCTTTTGGAAAATTAATGTAATTAATAGATTTCAGTTCACAACAATGTTGTAATGCTTTTGTAACAAAAGCAAAGTTGGTACTATATTAATGCAAAAGGTAAGAAAAAATAAGAATATGGGATTTGGTTTTCTGAGATATGAATGTGCATAAGCATTTTTTTTCCTTCATTTTCTTTTCATTAATAAGGAGACTTTGACTCTGTTATTTAACTAATTAGTTTTCATTGGTGTATCTTTCTGAACGCTAGAGGAACAACTGCATTAGTAGTTAGAATTAGATATTAATTGCCTGGACAGAACTTTTTAAGATAATGCTTTCATAACTTGTTAAGCAGCCTTTTTCTGCTATTTTTTTAAAATTTGAAATAAAGTTTGAATTAAACACACACACACACTGACAGAGATTTCCACTGTCTTTTCACCCCAGGCAGATTTCAGATAGTACTTTCAAAGGTCCAATTATAGGTGGTATATATGACAAACGTTAACCAAAAATTTACATAAAATTTTTGCCTCAGAAAAGTATGCTTTTTATCCCATAGTCTACTTCACAACTTATAATGGTGGTGGATAATAGGCTATCCATATTCCTTTTTGTCTCCAAAGCTTTGCAGTGTATGTGTGTGAAACCTATAAGGATATGGGTATACAACTACAGCTTCCCTTTATTTAACAGGATAAAATTAAACTTTCACTGCACCATGCCCTATCCTTCCATCCCTTATTACTCATGGTAGCACCCTGCTGCACTGCAACCTGAATATAACCACTTCTTCACAGATCTGTTCAATTGTCCATATCACAAATACCCTTCCACTTCATTTCCTTCTACTTAAATCTGCACATTGTCCTGGAACCGAATGTAAATTTAGGAACACTTCTTCCTCAGTACTGATGATTCCAACTGAACGGAAGCTCGTTTCCTTTATCCTGACCTTCTATCCCATTACCCCATCCCTGAAGAGGTAGAGTGACTTGTCTGATTTGTGAACATTGAAAATATATGGGCTCAGCTCCATCCTCCTTCTAGAGAGCTTCCTGGCCCCCATTAAGTGTAACCAGCTATAATGTGAGTCTCAGGGATTCATTATCCAAAGCCCTAGTTGGTTAAGACTTAAAAACACATCTGTTAACCTGCCCTCTATCAGGAAGGAAGGTGATATTTTGGCCTTAATCTTTATTGTTTTATTTCTCAGTTGATACAGAAACTTAGGAATGAGGTCCCTTCAGAGACCCCTATATAGATTCATTTCTATCTTTTCCATAAGAAATAAATTGCTGACTACACTGGGCATTGGTGGTAGTTGTCTTTATTAAAATAATATAATACATATTACATGTTTTACTCAATACTACCTTGCACTAACATATGTGAATGTTTCTGTGCCCCTAATCAACTACACTGTAATTTCTTTCTGAATAAGAAACATGTTTTCTACTTATTTGTTATCTCCACAGGATTTAAAGCACTCACAAATACATGTTGACAGTTTGAAAAAAAAGATGCAGTGTCCTTTCTGGAAACTATATATAATACACTTGAACACAGAGTTGTAGAGTAGCATCTTGTCTATTTTACAGAGATCAGGTACCCTTTAATGCCCTTTTTAAAAAATGTTTCCCCTTTTTAAGGAAATCTTCATAAAAATGTATTGCACACTTTCCAGCCTTGCTAAAACGTCATATGTCAAACCACACTTATCTTTCTTCCTTGGCACAATATTATCATAATCATGCTATTTTATGTAATTAAAGAGGGTCTAAAATAGGGACTTTTACTCAGTTGATAGAAATACAGGAAACTTACTAAGTAGCCTAGAGAACAAAATTGAGAGAAGACTAGTTTGGAGTAAGGAAAATCGTGCTTATCATTAAATTCCAAGGGCAAAGAAAAGACAAAAACAGCTAAGGGATTCAGACGTAGAATTGGCAGTAAGGAATGATTCTAGCAGAGTGGCTCTGAACTAAAATTATAGACAGTAAGAGAGTGCTGGAAATTCCCTTTTAGCATGGGGCTTAGTGCCTACTTCTGCAAGCTAGTGTAGTCATCAACTTTCTACTGATGCAGTTCAATGTTTACCATAAGATACTCTTCCACTTTTCTGAAGTCTGAAATTAAGGTTCTCTCCCTGTGGTCCCATAAGTAACTCCCCAAATGGTTTTTTGAGACTTTATTCTGGGAAACAGACTTGGCCCAGTGGTTAGGGCGTCCGCCTACCACATGGGAGGTCCACAGTTCAAACTCCGGGCCTCTTTGACCAGTGTGGAACTGGCCCATGTGCATTGCTGATGCACGCAAGGAGTGCCCTGTCACGCAGGGGTGCCCCCGCGTACGGGAGCCCCATGCACAAGGAGTGCGCCCCATAAGGAGAGCCGCCCAGCGCCAAAGAAAGTGCAGCCTGCCCAGGAATGGCACCGCACACATGGAGAGCTGACACAACAAGATGACACAACAAAAAGAAACACAGATTTCTGTGCCGCTGACAACAACAGAAGCAGACAAAGAACACACAGCAAAATAGAGACAGAGAACAGACAACTGGGGTGAGGCAGGGGGGAGGGGAGAGAAATAAATAAATAAATCTTTAAAAAAAATTCTGAGACTAGTTCTCCTTTTTATACTGGCATTCCTCTATAGCTGAAGATCTAGATTTTAACAGATCATTTCCTGTTATTACTACAGTATCATCAAATGCTGATCTCCAAGGAGCAAAGTATCCAAAACTCTTAAGCAGAAAGTTCAGCCAGCTGTTTGTTTTCAACTGTTAGAATTTATAAGAATCACATGTTCAATGGATGTGGCAAAAAATGAAATAGAGGGTTGCCTGAGTGGAAGAAGGGTAATAAGCCATCCGGTTATTGTTATAACATTGTCTTAAGGGAGTTTACCAAAGACAAAGGGATTTACTATTTATTACAAAAATAATCAGTGTCTTTTTTTAGGGTGGCATTCAGAAACTAAGAGGAGTTGCAAGTAACCTATTCTTCAGAGGTTGTCTTTCATTTTTTAACCTAAGTCATCTGTAATACCCAGCCTGTTTAGAACCAAACTCACCATTTCTTGAAATTCTCAATTTGTCAGACTAGTAACTCAATGTAATTTTTATTCCTCTTCTTTATCTTATCTTACTCAGTAACCCTAAGTCCTGCAGTGTCTTTCTTCTCAAAACCTATCACATTTGGTTTCACCTCTTTTGCTTTATTCTAGGCCAATTAGAAACACCCCACGGAACCAAGGGCCTTTATTTATGTGAAGATAAAATTATCCAAACAATATTCCATCATATGGCTTTCTAGAAGTATCTACACTGATTCTGTATTACCTATATACATTTACCTATATAAATAAATCCAAAGATCTGGCTTCCTTCTAAGGTTATATATGTATCTTTCCTTCCTCCTTTATTACCTTTCTTTCATTAATCTCAGACCTTGCTCTAGTCAAGCAAAGTCATTTGCCTTTTTACACATACAACCCCCCTCATTCTTACTTTTTAGTCTTTTATATGTACCATCTAAAGGCCCATAAACCATTATTCTACCAACTGATATCACTTTCCTGAACTGAAACTAGCTCAAAAGTCATGCCCTGAAATGTCTTTCCCTGCCTGATTTCAGTCAAGTATTATTTTTCATTCTTTTATTCTAAATCCTGTTAGCTTTTATGTAATCCGTAAGTACTATATTAACTTATGTTTTAGTGTTTATAGTTAACTGCTGAAGGCAAGGAATCTATTTATCTTCTATATTTGCATTATTAAAATTCTCAACTAACAATAGGCATACAGTAAATATCCATTGCTTTTCTTGCACTGACATACTTTCACCTCTTCTATCTTATCAGGATTACACTTAACTATGACTAACATAAACCTCTACTACAGTTGCCTTAAATAAGTTTTTATTTTTTTTAATGTATTAAAAAGTCTGGAGGTCTATGTTTGCTTCATTGGTCCAC
Organism: Dasypus novemcinctus; assembly: GCF_030445035.2. Taxonomy (NCBI): domain Eukaryota; kingdom Metazoa; phylum Chordata; class Mammalia; order Cingulata; family Dasypodidae; genus Dasypus; species Dasypus novemcinctus. The sequence goes on along the minus strand of NC_080673.1, from coordinate 49,081,234 downwards.
TGGCTTAATGACATAGGGCTGTATGAACATTTTTAGGTCATTCACTTACAAAAGATAGTTGCTGCAGCCCTAGATATCACATTGGCATCTGAGGGAAAAAGAAGTGAAAAGATTGGCACTAGACACCTCTGTCCTTTATGGGGAATGGAAAAGTTCCCCAGAAATCTGCAGCGTACTTATATTTTATTGGTCAGAACTGGGTCACATGGCTACTTCCACCTTGAAGGCAAGTATGTCTGGGAAAGTAGAGAATAGGATTGTCATTACTGACTTAGGCAAATTACTGTTAGTAGGGCTAGTACATTGTCTCTCTGGAAAAATACTACAACAAAAAAACATAAAAGCATTCTCTGTGCAGGAAAGCAGGGGCATAGATATTGGGTAGACAACTAACAATGTCTGCCATACACAGGCCCTCTAAACATCAACAACCTCATTACAAATTTAAAAAAAAATAGCAGTACTTCTCAGATAAAGTGACTCATTAATGTAATCACTTAGCACAGCACCTGGCAAAAAGTAAGTATTCAATAAAATGTAGCTTCTCTTATTGTTGTTGCTATTTTGCCTTCAGCTCATATTGTATGATCTGATAAGTCTGTAGGGGAGATGACATTTTTTTTCTTCTTTTCTCATCAAATCTGCCAGACTTGGGAAGATAACTGCTTGTCTTATAAAATTACATGTATATTAACTTTAGAATCTCTTTTTCAGGTCTGTATTTTATCATCTACTACATACTACCACCTCACTATCATGGCAACTCTATAAGACTACACTTAAAGCAGTAGGAATTTCTAAATTCTGCAAATGTTATGGTGGGTGGGAAACAACCTTTTTAACCAGCTGGTATATGTAAAATAAGGAAAGGGAGTAGAAATAGAAAACATACAAATTTTCTCAAATACTCTTCTTAATATCTCTTTTTTTCTCTCTCCCCTGCCCCCATTGTCTGCTCTCTGTGTCCATTCGCTGTGTGTTCTTCTGTGACCACTTCTGTCCTTACCAGTGGCACTGGGAATCTGTGTTTCTTTTTGTTTTGTCATCTTGTTGGGTCAGCTCTCCACGTGTGTGGCGCCATTCTTGAACAGGCTGCACTTTCTTACGCGCTTGGCGGCTCTCCTTCCGGGGCATGCTCCTTGTGCCTTGTGCGTGGAGCTCCCTTACGTGGGGGACACCCCTACATGGCAGGGCACTCCTTGCGTGCATCAGCGCTGTGCATGGGCCAGCTCCACACGGGTAAAGGAGGCCTGGGGTTTGAACCATGGACCTCCCATGTGGTAGGAGGATGCCCTATCCATTGGGCCAAGTCTGCTTCCCCTTAATACCTCTTGATTTTAGGAGTGTCTTAGCAAAATAAGAGGCTTAGATAACAGAATGGATGATGTAAATGACAGTCAGTCATCCTCTTTTAAGCAAAGTTTTAAAAAATCAGTTAATATGTACTATCTAATATTACCTCCTATACTTTGTATTAAATTTCTATGTCTCTCTAAAACCCCGTTGTTTATGATTGTTTTCCTTATCAGCCTAAAGCAAAGCACCTAATATAATGCCTAGTATATATTTCTATTCTTATTTCCTTGACTTTTTACTTCTTTTAATTCTGTGTGTTTTCCTTCAATCCTTGAGGGAAGGCTATCCAGGCGAGCTGCGGTGGGCCAAGGGAACTGGTAGAAAGAACGGATGGGCTTCCTGCTCTCCGCAGGGGCATGGGCGAGTCCCGCCCTCCCTGTCTGGCGAACGGGCCGCCCGCTCTTCGCCCAGGTACCGGCGAGCCACGCCCTCTCGACCGTTCCCGCCTAACCGCTAAGCCCGACCTACTGCCTCCCCCTCTTCCCCCTCGCCGGGGCCACGTCATCCAGCGACCACTAGCCAATCCCCGCCAGCCAACTTTCACATCGCCTAACTCCCACCAGCCCCGACCAACCAACGCCCCACATGCTGCCTCCTGCCTGCCCCGTCCCCTCACCCCACAATATATATTGTCCAGCACTTCCTCAATAAAGCAGACTGCATGCCACCATCACTTGCCGTCTCCGCAGCATTCTTTGCGCCCGCTGTGCGTCCATCTAACACCTCGCCCTCAAGCAGCTTGGGCAAAGCCAGAGGAACCCCCAACTTCAAATACTTCGGCAAATAATCCTCTCTTCCTTCTTCCCCAGAATCCTACATCTATACCCTGCTTAATTTGGTAATCCTAAGTAAGTTTTGGGTATAAATTCTCTGGTAGAAAAATGACCCTGTAGATCACCTATCACACGTATTACTTTGAAAACAATAAAACTAAAATGATAACAGTAAAACTCTTTCTGGAATTCATAAGAAGAAGATCAGAGCATTAGATGAGCAAAATGGTGAAATATTTTTTATAGTATCTAAGTAAATTAGTACTCTACAAGAATAAAGCAAAACACTATTATTTTACTATTTAAGACTTTAGTCTATTCAGCAATGCAAGAACTACTTCTGAGAAATCTTTCCCAAACAAGAGCCAATGTGGGAAAATTCTATAGCTAAATAACTATCTCTCAAAAAAGTAACAGATAGGGGGAAAAAAACGTATACTGAATCAAATCTACTCATTTTAAACCATGGAAATAAAACATGTTTAAACTCCTTAAAAATTTTTCATATATACAGAACAATTTTACATATTTTGAAAATTTCCCAAGAAGCATTATATTCCAAGGAATGCTATGGTGTCAGACACAAATTTGAAGCTAATTCTTCAATAAGCATCACCAGAATTAGAATAAACACAATTTATGTTGGTAATCTCTGAAATAGTATCATTAGAATATGGATAACCTATACTTACAAGCATTTCATGGAAGTAACTATGAGATAATTATTTCTTTCCCAAATCATATGGTTATCATCATACACCTAGTGTGGTCTAGTATTAAAAGAATTAACTTCCTCTGGATAGAAAACAGTAACTTTCATCTATTAAAGGTGATAAAACATGACTTTGTTACCAAATATGCAGTGAATCATTCCTCTAATATATGATCATTATATGAAATCATCATCTGGTAAGTAAAAAATTGTGTACATCTTAAAATTTTCAATTCAACTCGTTTTCTCTTAATATAAAAGAAATGTAATAATGGGCTTTTCAAATCCATTTTTAATCATGAAAAATATGTGAACTCAACCTATGTTAAAAAAACTGAAGAAAGCATGACCCAAAATGCATTTATTTATTCATGTTACAATAAAATACTTTTAAATGTATACAAAATTGCAAAACAACTGATGCTTTTTTCCAACAGAGATACCACAGTATTTAATGACAAGATGAAACAAAGTTATATTTAATTACTTTTGTTCTGTTTTAAAGTCACCTTATTGAACGATACATCATGAAGTCAATAGTTGTACATCTCGGAAATTTACCAATGGAGCTCTCTTCCACTGGCGTGTATATTTTAATTTGTCTCATGTGGGTGTCTCTTCCATTTTGGTGATTGGCTAGGACAGCAATTTGTATCATGAATGTGCGAGTTGGCTTCTTATGATTATCAGTTAAGGGTACATGAATCCAGCCACTTGGTTCCACCAATTCAAGTTGCTGCCAAGAAAAAAAAAAGTCAGATTACATTTCCACCCAAGGAATATAATTTATAATAATTAGTACACCACAAGTTGACTGATAAGTAATGCTTTGCTCACCGAAAGAATGACAGTATGATAATAACCATTACCAATTACTTTTACCATGGTCTACTTTTACAATTGCTAAACCCTTTGCATCCTAGTAGATAAAATAAAAATTGATGTGTGCTGTCTTGGGGTTTACAGAGGCTTGTAAAATTCATACGACATTACACAGCACGACTCTGCAGCCTTTAAAAGTAAGTGAAACATTTTTTCATAGATTAAAAATGATATAGCATTTGATAAATAGCACATTTATATAGGTTGTTTTCTTACACAAAAAGAAGCACCCTACATGGAAAAGAATAGTGAAATCTGCTACTGCTGCTGAGAAAAGGAACACATATTTCTGGTTTTCTATATTCAGAAATACAAAATGCTATTAAGTAAAGACTACCGGCTTTAGTTTCAACAGAGGGAGTTTAAATGTCAGCTCTACATCTTCTGAACTATTTGAGTTGGAATTATATCATCTACAGAAATGAGAATAATATCACCTACCTCATAGGAATACTGGAAAGATTAAATACAATAATGTATATATATATATAAAACATAAAACCTCAAATATAATAAATTATCAGATATTTTTAACTTTTTTATTGAAGTTTATCATTCATACATAAATATTTATATAAACAATAAGTACATAATAAAATTAGTGAATTTACAAAACAAACATGCATATCACCATACAGGACTCCCATATATCTCCCCACCACCAATACCGTGCATTGTTGTATAACATTTGTTACAAACTATGAAAGAACATTGTCAAGATATTACTAACTATAGCCCATTATCTTACATTTGTCAGTTAAGTTTTTAAACCTAAAGTTATATAAATTGACTCTAAATAACCAAAGCACTTTAAATAGTGTCTTAGTTTGCCAGGGCTGCTGATGCAAAGAACCAGATATGGGTTGGCTTTATAATGGGGATTTTATTTGGGGTAAAAACTCACAGTTCCAAGGCCATGAAATATCCAAATCAAGGCATCAGCAGTGTTAATGTCTCACCAAAGTCAGCTACTGGTGATCCTAGGATGCTGTGACGTGGTGAAACAAGATGGCTACCAATCTCTGCCAAGGACTCTGCCTACCCATCCAGAATCTACCATCTCCCAGAGCTCAGGTGTGGGCAACCAGACATAGGGCTTGTCCCTTTCTGAGTTTCCTCTCTCTGTGTCAGCTACTCTATATTCTTCCCAGGTTCAGATGTAGGTGCTCAGATATATGTCTCATCTCTTCAGCCTTGAAATGTTCTGTGGGCCCAGCTGCTTGGGAGCTTTGTGCTTTACCTCTGGCTGCTAGCTATCCTTGAGTCCTCTTTCAAATGGAAGGGTCAAAAATGGCAGAGTTCCCTTTTTCTGTGTCTCTCTGTCTCCATTTAGACAAGACGCAGTAAGAGGACGGAGACTGAACCTGAGTCATGACTTACTGACGTGGTCCAATAAAAAGGGTCTCACACGCACAGGAATAGATTAGTTCAAAAACACAATCTTTTTCTTTGTAGGATTCATAAAAGAACTTCAGACTGTCACAAACAGTAAGGTACTTTATAGAGTTTTACTATTTTTGAAGATGGAACATTCTTAATTTTAAATGAGATTATGTATCTTCTTTAAGAGATTCTTTGAGATAAAAGTAATGTATTAACTAGTCATTTTTCTCTAGAATGTAATTAGTCCCTGGAAATAAATCAGAACCCTTGGAAGAAACATTAATTCTTTCAGGCCAGAAACATATCATTTACTAAAGAATACTATTATATAAGTTTCTAAAAAGTTATGCTCCTGTCAAAATATCTAGCATAACCAGAAAGTACACAGATTCTAACATTCTCTAGAAAACATTTTTTAACATTAAATAATAAATAAGCCTGGGAAGATGGTGTTGGAGTAGGCAAACAGGCTCAACTTTCTCATAAAAACAATGGAGAAAGGGCCAAAAGCTGTCTATGGGACCTTACACCCAAAGCACAAGCAACAAAAGAATAAATAGATACATGGGACCTCCTCAAAATTAAACACTTCTGCACCTCACAGGACTTTGTCAAAAAGGTGAAAAGGTAGCCAACTCAATGGGAGAAATTATTTGGAAATCACATATCTGATAAGGGTTTAATATTCATGATATATAAAGAGATACTACAACCCAACAATAAAAAGACAAATTACCCGATTAAAAAACAAGCAGGGAAGCGGCTGTGGCTCAAACAGTTGGGTTCCTGTCTATCATATGGGAGGCCCTGGGTTTGCATCCCTGGGTTTGCATCCCAGGGCCTCCTTGTGAAGGCAGGCTCGCCTGCATGCTGCAGAGAGCCACCGGCCTGCAAGTGCCATGGAGTGCTGCCAGGCTGCAAGTGCCACAGAGAGCCGACACAGCAAGGTAAAGCAACAAAAAGGGAGACAAGCAAAAACACAGAAGAACGTGCAGTGAGTAGACAAAGAGAGCAGACAGCAAGTAAGCTGCGAGGGAGGGAAATAAAAATAAAAAATACAGACACATAAGAACACACAGCGAATGGACACAGAAAGCAGACAGCAAGCAAAAAGCCTCAAGGGGCGGGGGGGAATCAAAAAAACAAACAAAAAACCAAGTTAAAGACTTGAATAGACATTTGTCCTAAGAAGAAATACAAATGATGAAAAAACACATGAAAAAATGTTCAACATCACTGGCAAATAGGGACATTATGTTGAGAAGCAAGCTAGACACGAAAGTACAAATACTGTATGACTGTGCTATTATGAACTAAATATATTGTGAAAATTCATGGAGATAATAATTAGAATAGAGGTCACCAGAAAATAGAATGAGGGTAGAGAATGAAAAGCTAAGGGTTAATCTGTGCAGAATTGGTAAAAAAGCTGTCTGTAAATCTTTGTAAATGAATAGAAATAGTGAAAGCACATGGCAGTGTTTGTAACTAGCAGAGCTATTATATGACATGATTGTGACTGAAAGGGAGAGTCTAATGACACGTATATGACTGGAAGAAAAGCTTAACAATATAACAGGACTGTATAACAGTAAAATCTCATGTGAAATATGGAAATGGTTAATATTGCATATTGTGGCAGCTTGATATTATTGATGAATTACAAAAAGAAATACTATATTATGTTTGTAAATTGGTCTTTTCCTCTGAGCATATTAGATTATATTGGATTTAGAGGTTTACTTGAGGTTTACATTGAGTCCCCGCCCCTTGGTGGGTGAGGACTCACAGATAAAGGACATGGCAAAGGACAGAGTTGGAGGTTGTTTTTTTTTTTAAGTTTTATTTTTTATTTACTTCTCTCCCTTTCCCCCCAAATCCCTGTGTCCATTCACTGTATGTGTTCTTCTGCGTCCACCTGGATTCTTGTCAGTGACACCAGGAATCTGTGTCTCTTTTCGTTGCGTCATCTTGCTGCATCAGCTCTCCGTGTGTGCAGCACCACTCCTGGGCAGGCTGCACTTTTTTTGCGTGGGGCAGCTCACCTTATGGGGCACACTCCTTGGGTGTGGGGCTCCCCTACACAGGGACACCCCTGCGTGGCACAGTACTCCTTGTGTACATCAGCACTGCATGTGGGCCAGCTCACCACATGAGTTAGGAGGCCCTGGGTTTGAACCTTGGACCTCCCATGTCGAAGGCGGACGCTCTATCAGTTGAGCCAAATCCGCTTCCTGGAGGTTTTTTTTTTTTTTAATGTTGGAGTTTTGACATTGGAGTTTGCTGCTGAAGTCTTAAGCTGGAGCCGTGGAAAATAAGCACACAGAGGAAATAGAAGCAAGCCATGGGAAGAGTGGAACACTGAACCCGGAAAGAAGCAAGCCCTGGGAAGAGAGGAAGAACCCTGAGCCCGCAGAGAAGCAAGCCTGGGAACAGAGGAACCCAGGAAGCCTGAACCCTGGCAGACACTGGTAGCCATCTTGCTCCAATACGTGGAAATAGACCTTGGTGAGGGAAATAATTTATGTTTTATGGCCTGGTATTGGTAAGCTCCTACCTCAAATAAACGCCCTTTATAAAAGCCAACAGACTTCTGGTATTTTGCATCAGTACCCCATTTGGCTGACTAACACATATATAAGACAGTTTTTACAAAAAATAAATACAAATAAACTAAAGATATGGAAATAAAATAGCAGAAGGGGAAGCATACAGAGATTGAGAGGTGATGAATTTTTGTTTGTTCTTTGTTTTTTATTGGAATAATGAAAATACTCCAGTGATGGAAATGATGAATGTACAACTATGTGATTATACCAAAGATCACTGATTGAACACTTTGGGAAGATTTATGCTTTATTAGTATGTATCAGTAAAATTGAGTTAAAAAAAAAAGTACCTTAGAGATGATAAAGCTGAGGCCCATCATCATGATCATCATCACAAATGAGCAAAATTTCACACAAAACAAAAATGTGTTCTTACTTTAAAAAGAGAATAACTCCAAGCAACAAATGGTCTAATGCACAGCCAGATGGAAAAACCTGATTATACAAAACAGTAAAGTAACAAAGATGCTCATAGAAACACTGGACCTTTCTATCTCCACATGGGATAGGCAATTTCTCATTTAAGAATAAAACTCCACTGTTAACTTCTTTTCTCTTCCCTTCTCATTCTATGTCATTTTCCTTCCCTTTTCTCTTCTCCCCTCTCCCCTTTCCTTCTTTTTCTTTGTTTTCTTTTAATCATTCATTCATTTTTTTAAATGGGGAAGGAGGGTGGGTAGGCAAGGAAGTAGAGAGAGGCCAAGAGAAAGAAAACAAAAAACAAAAAGACCAAAAAAAAACCCAACAACACCCAAACAAACAGGTAGTTATTTTTAGGACTGAAAGCTTTCCTCCTTTTAAACTAAAAAATGTGAAAATGAACAGATCTCTACCTTTTCATGGTATTTTTAATCAGTGGCTTCTTCTAAGACTTCCATCAGCACTAAAATGAGTAAGTTAAAATGAGTAAGTCAAAGACCAAATGCAACTGGTTTCTACTAATAATCTTTTCTTTTTCTAGGCAACAAGTAAGTATTATATATGAACTAACAAATACTTACTGAGTACTTATAATGGTCAAAGTATTGTTCTAGGTATACTAAAACATACAAAAATGAATAAGACCTTGCTACTAACCTTAAGAAAAAGCTTAGAGTCAGAAAAACAATGTCTCTGGTTTCAATTTCCTCATGTACAAAATAAAGGGATTATACAAAATATCATCCAGCATCCTTTCCTGCTCAGGAATTCAATGATTCTAAATAAAAGAATATGTTTTGAGGCAGGATAATGGTGGCCACCAAAGATATCCATGTACTATTAATACTTTGGAAAACCTGTCGCCCTGTCGCTATATTATCTTACATGGTAAAAAAAAAAAGGGGGGGGGGGTGCAGATGGGATTAATAAAGATCTTGAAATGGGGCGAATATCCTGTATTAATTGGGGGAGGGGGATGTGTGCCGAGAATGACAATAGGGGTCCCTATGAGAGGGAGGCAGGAGAGAAAGAAAGAAAAAGACGTGATGACGGAAGCAGAGGTCAAAATGATGTGGTCACAAGCCAAAGAAAGTGGCATGGAATGGATTCTCCCCTACAGTCTTCAGAAAGGAACATGGAGAGCTTACTAACACCTTGATTTTAGTCCAAAAGGACCACTGCTGACTTCTGACCTCCAGAACTATAAGAAAATTAATTTGTGTTGTTTTAAGCCCCTAACTATGTGATAATTTGTTATTGCAGCAATAGAAAACTAATATAATAGATATACATGGGAATGAAAGGAGAGAGAGAGCACTTCTGCTTGAATTAATCTTTAATCTAGGTAAAAGTATTACAAAGAATCTCATGGATGGACCACAGTTTAAGGAATCTGGTGAAGATGGAAGATTAGAAAGACACAGGACTCTCCCAGGAAAATAGCTAGGGGACAGGTATAAAAGCCCTAAAAATGTTTTAGGGCTAGGGCACCAGAGGAAGGCTGGACATCACCCAGAAGAGAAAAAAGCAAAGAAAAAGAATCTCAAAGAGAAAACTGTGAGTAAAAGCTGCAGATGCAGGTGCAGCTGCTGGTGTCCATCCAACCACCCTCAGGGCAGACAACTACTCTGAATTCTCTGGACTCTGGCTGGTGGCTACACACAGATGGATCCGAAAGGGACAAGCTCCCCAGGAAAGGGGAGAGAGATGGAGCCTAAGGCTGATTCAGTTTTTTTGTCAATGAATTTCATCTGCTGTGTCCCACGAGCCCTTCCAGTGAGAACATACCATTGTTGCCCTGGGAGCCAGCAGGGGAACAAAAGAGATTCAACTCTCACAAACACCCTCCCTACTGACTGGAACTGGTTGTTGAGGATGCTGATGCGAGTGGAATTATTTCCTACATGGGAAAAGGGACTGCAGGCAAAGGTTGGAGAACAGCCTCTGAGAAAGCAGGGTTCTGAACAGCCTTGAGGAAAGATCCTTGTCACACTGTTGTAGTTGGTGTTGACTGGAACTCATTCCAACCAGGTTTGAACTGAGAGGGCTGCTGAACAGCGTTATCTGCTGGTGGGCCAAAGAAGTGCATATGAGGAAATTAAAAGTAAATAAGAGCAGCTTTTTCTACTCATTACAGCCTCCCTGACCAAGGCACTTGGAAGTGGAATAAACTCTCCAATAAAAATACATAGGCTGACACAATGGATAAAAAAAATATGAGCCATCCAGATGCTGCCTACAGGAGACTCATCTTAGACCCAGGGATACAAATTGGCTGAAAATGAAAGGTTGGAAAAAGATACCCCATGCAAACAGTAACCAAAAAAGAGTAGAGATAGCCATACTAATATCAGATAAAACAGACTTTAAATGCAAAAAAGTTTTAAGAGATGTAGAAGGCCATTCTATATTAATAAAAGGGACAATCCACAAGGATAAAGTAACAGTCATAAATGTCTACGCACCTAACCAGGGTGCCCCAAAATACAGGAGACAAACTCTGGTAAAACTGAAGGGAGAAATGAATATTTCTATAATAATAGTTGGAGACTTCAACACACCACTCACATTATTAGAAAGAACTAGACAGAAGACCAACAAGGAAACAGACCCTGAACAATACGATAAACAAGCTAGACATAACAGACATTCATTGAATGTTGTATCCCAAATCAGTGGGTTCTACATTCTTCTCAAATGTTCATGGATCTTTTTCCAGGATAGATCATATGTAGAGTCAAAAAGTAAGTCTCAGTAAATACAAAAAGATTGAAACTATACAAAGCACTTTCTCAGATCATAAGGGAATGAAGTTCGAATAGCCAGGAAAGGGGAAAATTTGCAAATGTGTGGAGGCTAGAAAACACATTCCTAAACAATCAGAGGGTCAAAAGAGAAATTGTAAGGGAAATTAGTAAATGTCTCAGGTGGAATGAAAATGAGAATACAATATATCAAAATGCATGGATACACTAAAGGCAATGCTGGGAGGGAAATTTATAGTCCTAGATATCTATATTAAAAAAGAAGAAAGAGCTAAAATCAAAGACCTAACTGAGGAACTAGAATAGCAAACCAATCCCAAAACAAAAAGGAGGAAAGAAATAATAAAGACTAGAGCAGAAATAAATGAAACTGAGAACAAAAATACCAATAGAGTAAATCAACAAAACCAAAAGCTGGTTCCTTGAGAAGAGCAATAAAATTGACAAACCCCTAGCTGGACTAACAAAGGAAAAAAAAAGAGAAGATACAAATAAAAACATAAATAAAAGGGAGGAAGTTTTGATCACAGAAAAATAAAAAGGCTCATAAGAGGAAATGATGAGAAATTGTATGCCAACAAAATAGACAACACAGATGAAAATGGACATATTCCTAGAAATGCACAAACAACCTATACTAATTCTACAATACAAGAACTCAGCAAAAAAATCACATTTAAAGAGATTGAATCAGTCATCAAAAATCTCCCAACAAAGAAAAGTCCAGAACCAGATGGCTTTACAGATGAATTCTACCAAGCATTTCAAGAAGAATTAACACCAATCCTGTTTAAATTCTTCCAAAAAATTGAAGAGAAGGGCAAATTACTCAACACATTTTATGAAGCCAGCATCACCCCAATACCAAAGCCAGATAAAGATACAAGAAAATTACAGACCAATCTCTTTAATGAACACAGATGAAAAAATTCTCAACAAAATACTTGCAAACAGAATTCAACAGCATATTAAAAGAATAATACACCACAACCAAGTGAGATTTATTCCTGGTATGCAAGGGTGGTTCAACACAAGAAAATCAATTAAGGTAACACAAATTGAAGGAAAAAACAACAACACAGGGTCATCCCTATCAAGGCAGAAAGGACATTCAACAAAACCAGCATCTTTTCTTGAACTCCCATTTACCATATGGAAGACTCAGGTTTGATGCCCAGCACCTCCTGGTAAAAAGAGAAAAAAGGGCCTGCGCAGTGAGGCACAGGCCCCATGTGGCAAAGCGACACACCAAAAGACAATGAGGCAACCAGATAGGAAAAAAAAACCTCGAAAGATAGGAAGAGAAAGCATGTTCCTCAATATGATAAAGGATATATATAAAAAACCCACAGCCAACATGATACTCAGTGGGGAAAGGTTGAAAGCTTCCCCTTTAAGATCAGGAACAAGACAAGGATGCCCATTGTCACCATTGTTATTCAACATTGTACTAGAAGTTCTAGCTAGAACAATTAGACAAGAAAAAATATATAAAAGTCATCCAAACAGAAAAATAGGAAGTAAAACTATCTGCAGATGACATGATTATATATTTAGAAAGTTCCAAAATGTCTATGACAAAGTTACCTCAGCTAATAAACGAGTTCACCAAAGTGGCAAGATATAAGGTCAACATGGAAAAACCAGTAATGTTTCTGCACACTAATACTGAACAATTTGAGGAGGAAATCAGGGGAAAAAAATTCCATTTACAACAGCAACAAAAAGCCTCAAATACCTAACAATCAATTTAACCAAAGATGTACAGGACCTATATGCAGAAAATTACAAAACACTGTTAAATAAAAGAACTAAACAAATGGAAAGACATTCTGTGTTCATATTTTGGGAGATTAAATATAGTGAAGATGTGAAACCTACCCAAGGTGATTATAGATTCAGTGCAATACCAATCAAAATTCCAACAGCTTACTTTACAGAAATAGAAAAGGCAATTGGCATCTTACCCTGTAGCATGCCCACAACCCATGTCTCAGGTTATGTACTTATCTCATTTCTAGTTTCCTTGTTTCTTAATAAACTCTTTACTCCCTTGTGTCCTCAAATTCTTTTATGCGACTTAGCCAAGAACCTAGAAGCCCAGAACTCAGAACCTTCCACTAACATATTTGGGGAGCCAAGCCAGGAGACAAGGAGGCAAGTAACACTCCCCAATCCCCGCTGAAGACTGTGAGTCGGCTTTTTAATTAAAACCTGTCCGTACCCTCTTTTATTAGGAAGGCCCCTGAATCTCTTACCCTGGGCCATGCCCAGAGGTCTGTTTCTTACTCAGCCCTTGGGGGACCCTGAGATTCCTGTTAATTTATTACCTCCAGGACCCCCAAAGCTGTTTGCCTATAAGGTGAGATCAGTCTGCTTTTAATGTTCCTCTTAATGTCTGGTTTAACTGTAAACTCGGTCCTTTGCAGTGGCTATAAAATGAGCTCTCTCTCTCGGCCTTTTCTAAGATCTCTGCAAGAGGAGGCCAAAAGAATTTCCCTAATAGCAAGTGATATGAAACATTTCTTTCATGTGCTTTTTGGCTATTTGTATTTCCTCTTTGGAGAAATGTCTATTTAAAACTTTGCTTATTTTTTCATTGGGAAAAAAAAAAAAAAGAGTAGGCCAAAAGAAATGTCTCAAGCCAGCCCCTCTTTTTGGGAGAAAATACGACTTGGCAGCTTCAGTCTGGAACCTAGGACTGGATGTATTCTAAGTCCTAATCCACCCCGGGGATGCCCAGGGCATGGACTCTATGATTTTGGGGATGCTGAGAATCAGAGCAATAACTCCAACTATCACCCAAGACTTAAGCAATTTGGGAGCTTCAGTTTGGAGGCTAGCTCCAAACGTCCACCAAGACTTAAGCAGCATGGGAGCTTCAATTTGGAGGCTAAAAGTTCAGTCAGGCCGGAATCTGGGACACTCAATCGGCTGACAGACTTTTTTCCAGGCTGACAGACTTTTTTCCATTTCTCAAACAATGGGTGCAGCTTCTCGAGCATTCCAGCTGACTTCCCATTGGGGTGTCTTCTCAGGAATCGGGACAAACTGTCTACTGATGGTCTAAAATGGAAGAGGCTAATCTTTTCCTGCCACACCACATGGCCTCAGTACAGCCAGGAGCGGCCTCTGCAGGGAATCCTGAATTCCAGTTAAAGCTGTATAAAAAAGGGAAGGAGGGGACAGACAGATCTGAGGGCCAGAGGGCATGTAGTCATGCCTCCTTAAAGGGATGTAGAAATATACTACTAAATCTGTCCATTTTTGATAAGTTCAGGGAAATTACTCAGAGGAAGGACAAAAACCCAGCCTATTTCAAGGAAAGCTGATAGAGGCAATAAAAATAGTCTATGGTACAACTGAAAATGGGAGGATTGCATCCAGCATCCAGGTGGAATCTGAGCCTCCTCTTGACATAAAGGTGCAATGGACACAACCAATCCAGTGTCCACATAGAAGAGGTGGCATTGGATTGGGAAAAGTGGACATAATGGACAAAGGGTATGGGGAAAGGCAGGAAGAGATGAGAGGTGGAGGCGTCTTCGGGACATGGAGCTGCCCTGGATGGTGCTTCAGAGGTAATCACCGGACATTGTAAATCCTCACAGGGCCTACATGATGGAATAGAGGAGAGTATGGGCCATGATGTGAACCAATGTATATGAGGTGCAGAGGTGCCCAAAGATGTACTTACCAAATCCAATGGATGTGTCATGATGATGGGAACGAGTGTTGTTGGGGGGGGGGGGAGAGGGGGGGTGGGGGGGTGGGGTTGAATGGGACCTCACATATATATTTTTAATGTAATATTATTACAAAGTCAATAAAAAATAAAAAAATTAAAAAAAAAAAAAAAAAAATAGTCTATGGTAGATTCTGACTCTAGAAAAGGACAAATCCTCCTATTAGCCTTTATTAGCCAGTCTGCCTTGGACATCCATAGGAAGATGCAAAAACTTTCCCTGGGCCCCCAAACATCTATAAACTCCCTCTTAGAAGCAGCCTTCACAGTTTTCAACAATCAAGACTGAGCCACCAAGGAGAAGCAGGGAGGAGGTGGCAGGCATAGGGCCCAGAAGCAGGCTCACCTTTTAACTATCTCCATTAAAGACATCCTGTCATCTCAGGGCTACCCAAATGCAGGCTTCAGCAGGAACCTGCTTCAAGTGGGGAGACAGGTCCCTGGCCCCAAGCTGCCTCACCATCCGGACTGATGGGACTTGTTCCCAGGGGAGTACAGAAGGGTCTTGAAATCACACGTGAACCATCAATCAGAAGGAGTCTTGGGTGACCCTTGAGCTGGCAGATAAGATTCTTAATTTCTTAATTAGCATGGGTCCTAGCCTGCCATTCCAGACCTCGCTAGCCTTAGTTGTGTCTAATAAGGGTAGTGAATGAAGAATCAAGATCAAGGGTATTTTCTAAACCTCTCGAATAAGGAATCTCTTCATAAGCATCAATTAAGATTGAATACTGGAAAGTGGCTTCTGTCAGGTCTTTCCCTATGCTAAGCAAGTAGGTAAAATTCACTCTTCTGTTCTAATCTGTGCTTAACTTTGTGTTTAACTTTTATATCTGAGTTCTTTGTGTTTAAATCTGTGTTTAACTTCTTTAATCTGTGTTCAACTTTGTCCGTCTCATTGTGCCTAGAAACTCATAAATCAGATTTGGGGTTCACCTGTTACAAATTAGATCACGGTGAAAGGTAACCTAAAAATGAGTCTTTAAGTGTCAACAGTATCTTGCAATTGGATTTGATGTATAAAAGAAATCACATGCAATTAGTTCAACTGCTGGAAAAACAGGAAATTTAGCTATGCTGTTCCTATTAAAATTGTTTTAGTTACTATGAATGTTATGAAGCGGGCTAGTAAGATAGGGAATTAATAGATGGATCTGGAGCCTGGCAGAGAGTTCATGTGGACATCAGTAACTCCAAAGATGGCTGCTGGAATACCCCCACCCCCAAGATTCTGATATCCAGAACAAAGACTTCTTCCTGGGAGCACGGAAAAGCCCCGGATGCTCCCTAGGGACTTTATCATTGGGTCCTCACTAGGGGATTGATCAGTGGGTAATCAATCAAAACAGCAAACGGTTGGAACCCCTCCCCTGCCATTAGCAAATGGGTGGAATAATTAATAGTTTATAAAGCCAGGCACAAGCCTGAGCATGTGCTCTTGCCCTGCTCTCTTGCCTGTGGACCAGTCCTGCCCTCTGTGTGCTGCCCTCACCATTTTTCCTCTGCCATGTGGCCACACAAGTAAACCTGGGGATTTATAATCTATAATGGGGAATTGTAGCTTGTAAATCAGTCCTCTTCATTCCTTTTTACCCCTTCCTCTCTAGCTGGGACCCCTGCTGTTATTTTCTCCCATTTCTCTTCCTTCCCTACCTGAATAAATTACTGACCTAACTCACCTGGAGTGCTCTTGAAATTATTTCTGCAGCATAGCCAAGAACCTAGATAAAATCCAGTAACAGGCTAATGTGTCAACATTAGGCCAGGTTTTGTGCCCAGCTGTTTGGTCAAGCAAGCACTGGGCTAACTGTAATACAAGGACATTTACGGGCTTTAGTCATCAGTGAATTTACTGCATAGATGGCTAATTACATCTATGATCAACCTGGGAGAGTGCCCTCAGCAATGAGTGATATTTTATCCAATCAGTTGAATGCCTTAAAAGGGGAAGTGATTTCAGCATTCAGAGAGAATTTCCCAGCTTGTCTTTGGACAGCCAACATCTTCCTGAAACTATTAAGGACTTTCACTGGATGTTCATCAGAGCCCCTGGGTTTGCAGACTGCCTGGGGAACTTGGACGTGTGCATCCCCACAGTCAATGAGAGACTCTGATAAAATCTCATGGTATTTACAGATAGCTCCTGTGGATTCTGTTTCCCTAGAGAACTCAGACTAATACAGTTACTTAGTTAATAAACAAAATGCCCAATTTGTTTTGAAGTAAAGACTTACTAGAAACTGTAACTAAGAGTTAAGATCATTATATAAATGTCTTTATTATAAAACAGCAAAAGTTGAAATTGCCATAGCTGGGTAGATTTAGCCTACACCTATTATTGTGATGGTAACTCTAACTTAAATTTAGCTTTGATTATAGTTTTTGTGACTTGCTTACTAGCTTTGCCTTTAGACTTGAGCAATTGTGATGGTAATTCTAAACTGAGTTTGCCTTCCTTATGGTTATATCAGGACTGGCCTCACCCTTGGGCATACTTGTTCACCTTTGTAATGGTAACCACTTTATTCTCCCATATTTGAATCCATGGAAACTTCTGTTCCCTATGGCTCAGGGGAAGGCAAATGTGAGACATTCCTGTCTCCTGTCCTTCCACTGGTGTTAATAACCCTGCTTTCAATCATGATTATCCAGGTGTGGACTCCAATTTACCTACTCAGGGCAAGAGTCCAGAGGGACCCCATGACTTCTAAGGAAATTGTTGCATGGTAGGAATCCTTGGCCCTTGAAGCTGGATATCCACTCTTCCAGTCCAGAAGCCACCAAAGTCCTATTATCTCTAAGAACTAAGGAGTGGAAGACCTCCCACCTTCAGTCAAGAATTCTGAAAGCAGCAGGTCATAAGAAGAAACCAGTTTTCCTGAATTTTGATGACCTCAGTGAATATATACCAGAATTAGTACTGCTCATCCAAAGTCTATCAGAGTCAAAATGAGAAATAAGCAGAGTCCCGTAGTAAAGGAAAATGTTGTAGATTATATTTTAAAGCATTGGGAACAATTTGGTTAATTACCATTAAATGTATTATATCTTTAAGATGATGAAAACTGTAAGTTCATGTTTAATGAAATAAAAATCTGTCTTAAAGTGAAATGACTAGTTTTCACAGAACAGAATGAGGAATCTAAGATAAAACTTTTAAATGGAAAGTACATCTCATTGGTTGCTAACTGTAATTTAATAAGCTTACTTAAAGGTAAAGGAACTAGTCAATGAGGTTATTAAGATACTTGTAAATGCATTTTCTAAACTAAAATATTTAAATGGCTAATTCTAGAGAGCCATTATTAATTAGAAACCTAAACTGATACTGATAATAGAAAGTAACTTGATACCCGGGAAACCTGTAAGAGGCCTGCAGGATGCCCGCAACCCATGTCTTGGGTTGTGTACTACTCTCATTTCTAGTTTTCTTTACTCTTTACTCCCTTGCCAAAAAAACCAAAGAGGCAATTACCAAATTTATTTTGAAGGGAATAGCCAAAACATCCTAAAAAAAGAAGAGCAATGAGGGAGGACTCTCACTGTCTGAACTTGAAACATATTACAAAGCTACAGTGGTCAAAACAGCATAGTATTGCAAAAAGGTAGACACACTATTCAGTGGAATAGAATAGAGAGTCCAGAAACGGACCATCACTGATACAGCCAACTGTTTTTTGACAACCCTACCAAGGCCACGTTACTGGGACAAAACAGTGTCTTCAACAAACAATGCTAGGAGAACTGGATATCCATAATTAAAAGAATGAAAAAGACAGGTAGCAGGTGTAGTTCAGTGTCTGAATGTCTCCTTCCCATGTACAAGGTCCTGGGTTTTCCCCAGTGCCCCCTAAAATTTTTTAAAAAATAAAAATAAAAAGAATGAAAGAAGACTCTTCTCTCCCTCCCTGTACAAGAATCGACTCAAAATGAATCAAGACCTAAATATAAAAGCCAGGACAATAAAACTACTAAAAGAAAATGTAAGGAAACATCTTAATGACCTTGTGGTAGGGGGTGCTTTCTTGGACCTTACACCCAAAACACGAGCACCAAAAGAAAAAATAGATTAACGGAAATCTCCTCAAAATTAAACACTTTTGCACCTCACAGGACTTTGTCAAAAGAGTGAAAAGGTAATGGGAGAAACTACTTGGCAAACACATATCCAATAAGGGTTTAATATCTGTGCTATATAAAACGATGCTACAACTCAAAAATGAAAAGACAATGATTTGATTAAAAAATGGTCAAAAGACTTTAAAAGACATTTGTCCAAAGAAGAAATGCAAATGGCAAAAAAACACATGAAAAAACGTTCAACATCATTAGTGATTAGGGAAATGCAAATCAAAGCTACAGTGAGATATCATTTCACACCTACTTGAATGGCCATTATTAAAAAGAGAACTACAAGTGTTGGAGAATATGGAAAGACAGGAACCCTTACTCACTGTTGGTGGAGTACAGAATGGTACAGCCACTGTGGAGGACAGTTTGGCAGTTTGTAAAGAAGTTGAATATAGATTCACCTGTGACCTGGCAATACCACTACTAGGTATCTACTCAGAAGAACTGGGAGCAGTGACATGCAGAGACACCTGTATACCAATGGTTATAGCAGTGTTATTCATGATTGCCAAAAGTTGGAAACAACCCAGGTGTCCTTCAACCAATGAATGGATTAAAAAAATTGTGATGTACCCACATGATGGAATATTAAATAGCTGTAAAAATAGAAGTTGTAAAGTATGACAACATGGATGAACCTGGAGGACATTATGTTGAGTGAAATAAATAAATAAGACACAAAAGGGCAAATACTGTATGAATGCACTACTAAGAATTAAATATATTCTGTAATATCATGGAGTTATAAACCTTGAATATGGGTTACCAGAAAATTGAACGAAGATAAAGAATGGAAAGGTGAAGGTTAACTTGTATAGAATTGGTCAAAAGGATGTGTGTTAATTTTTGGAAATGAACAGAAAAGGTGAAAGTCAAACATAATGTTTGTAACAAGCAGTACTATTAAGTGGGTATGAAAGTGACTTAAAGGGAACAACTAAGGTCATGTATATTACTAAAAGGAAAGCTAAAAAATATAACATGGGTCTGTATAGCACAGTAAAACTGCATGTGAAATATGAATAGAGGTAAAATTGCATATATAAGACCATTTTTCTTTGAAATTGAATAAATGTATGTTAATAGTACAAGATGTTAAAACCAGATTAAAAAAACCATTATGCTAAGTGAAAGAAACCAGGCACAAAGTACTACATGTTGTATGACTCCATTTATATAAAATGTAAATAAATATCAATCTATAAAATGAAATTAGATTAGTGGATATGTAGAGCAGGCAAAAGACTGCTAAGAGGTATGGAGTTTTTCTTTTTTGGAGTAATGAAAGTGTTCTAAAATTTTTTGTGGTGATGAATGCACTACATTGTGATGATACTAAAAGCTACTGATTATAAACTTTGGATAGACTGTGTGGTATATATCTCAATAAAACTGCTTAAGAAATAAATAATTGTGCAAGAATAGCTGGAATTAGCTATGTATACAGCAGGGGAAGCATAGAGATTGAGAGGGAAAGAATTTTCTTCTTTGTTCACTTGTTTTTATTCATTCTTACTGAAATAATGAAAACGCTCTAATAATGATTGAAGTGATGAATGCACAACTATGTGATTATAGCAAATACCACTAATTGCACACTTTGGATGAACTGTATGATTTATTAATATGTATCAATAAAATTGATTTGTTTAAAAATAATGAAATATAAATCATGAAGAAACACATTAAAAAATGTTCAACATCACTAGTGATTAGGGAAATGCAAATCAAAACTACGATTTCATACCTATTAGAAAAACCACTATTAAATAGAATACTACAAGTATTAGAGAAGATGGAGAGAGATACGAACACTTATTCACAGTTGGTGGGAATGCAGAATGGTACATTCAGCCACTGTGGAGGACTATTTGGCAGTTCCTAAGGAAGTTGAATATAAATACTTGCCATGTGACCCAGCAATAATACCACTACTGGGTATATACCCAGAAGAACTGAGAGAAGTGACATGAACAGACATCTGCATACTGATGTTCATAGTGGCATTATTCACAATTGCCAAAAGATGGAAACAATCCAGGTATCCATCAACCAATGAATGGCTAAACAAATCGTGGCATATTCATATGATGGAATATTATGCAGCTGTAAGGAAAAATGAAGTCGTGAAGCATATGCTAACATGCATGAACCTGGAAGACATTATGTTGAGTGAGGCAAACCAGATGCAAAAGGACAAATACTGTTATGATTGTGCTATTATGAACTAAATATATTGTGTAACCTCATGGAGTTAATAACCAGAATATAGGTCACCAGAAAATAGAAGGTAGAAAATGGAAAGCTGAGGATTAATCTGTGCAGAATTGGTAAAAAGGCTGTTTGTACATCTTTGGAAATGAATAAAAATGGTAAAAGTACATCACAGTGTCTGTAACCAGCAGTGCTAATATATGGGTGTGACTGGATGAAATGGTAAGCCTAAGGTCATGTATAGTACCAGAAGGAACGCTAAAAAATGTAACATGGGACTGTATAGCATAGTAAAACTGCACGTGAAATATGAATATAGGTAGATATATAGCACAACAAAACCTCATGTAAGTTATGAATATGGGTAATATTGCATACACAAGACTGAAAAAATGTACGTTAATGTTTCAGGCAAAAATACAATCAAAGCAAAATATGGAGGGTAGTATATAGAATATATTAATAATCTTCCATTAAGGGTAAAAAAAGAGAAGGAAATATAATAAGTAAAGGAACTAGACAAAAGATACTACATATTGTTTGACTTCATTTATACAAAATATAGATACAAAATAAATTAGAAAGATGGAAATCAAATAGCAGCTATGTATGGCAGGGGAAGCATAGAGAGATTGAGATATCATTATTAATGGGTAGAGCTTTTTTGTTTTTGTTTTTATTATTTTTGGAATAATGAAAATGTTCTAGTAATGATGGAAGTGATGAATGTACAACCATGTGATTATATCAAATATTATTGATTGTACACTTTGGATGGGCTCTATGCTTTATTAATATGTATCGATAAAATTGATTAAAAAATAAAATTAAAGAAATAAAAATAAAAAATCTAGCAAATGGTTTCACAACCAATTATATTGCCTAGAAGTTGAAAACGCTTATTCATGTGTCTATTTTAGAGCTACTGTGACTAAAATGCCCAAAATCATCTCTAAAAAGCTATTACTCTATTACCATAGTTTAAGTTTTTTCCTAGACTAAAAAAAAACAAGCACATATAATATATACAATTTTTATTTTTGTGGCTAAAAACAACGTAAACGTTTGATTTAAAAAGTTGGTGTATTTCAACCAAAACTATTTAATTACATATAATATACATTTTTTAATTTTAAAGAGGAAAGTCATGAAAGGTAAAATTTTGCCCATTTAACTTTTTTTTTTTCCCCCATTCCTGATTTGAACTTTAATCATCGAATTTTTATCACAATTAAAATATATTTTTTCTCCATATTCCTTCCTGTTCTTTCTTTCTGCCATCTCCCTTTTTGGCTCTTTCCCCACGTATTCATTCCTTTAATAGATATTTTCTGCGTCAACTTTATGCCAAAGATTCCCCTAGCTGTTGATATAGCACAGGGATAGGCAAACATTTTTCTGTAATGGACCAGGCAGTAGATACTTTCGGCTTTGTGGGCCTCGTGGTCTCTATCATTGCAGTTCAACTCTGTCTTGGCATAGCAAAAGCAGCCATAAACAATATGTAAACAAAGAGATGGGGCTATATTACAATATGTTTATTTACAAAACCAGGCCTCAGGCTGGATTTGGGCCAAGGCTATAGTTTACTGTTACAGGGGGGAGTTATTGATGGAGCCTATCCTTAGAAAGGTGACATAACTTCATAAAATTGATAAGCTTATTCCATTAGAGTGTTGGCAAGAGGCAGAAACCATACAAGTTATTTTAAGAGAGAATATACCATGTAGGAATCAAGTTATTAAATAAATAAATTAAGAAGCCAAAGAACACAAAGATACCATGGAGGGAACAGTGTAAGAGGTAATATCTCCAGGCTGGGGGAACAAAGGGAAGGGACTAAAATTATTAAAGCTGAGAAGCTTGGAAAAGGAATCCTGTGGAACTGAAATATAGATCTCTATAAAGGTTGCTTGTTTGTCAGGCGCTAGTTGTCCCTGGGGAAAAAAAAACCTTAATATCAACTGGTGATTGTGACCTTAGTCCTACAGCTGTAAGGAACTGAATTCTGTCAACAACCTCAGTGGCCTTGAAAGTGGATCTGTCCCTGTGATGCCACTGCAGCCCAAGACATCTTGACTGCAGCCTTGTGAGGTCCTGAACAGAAGACACAGCTAAGCTATACCCAGAGACTCCTGACCCACAGAAATAGGATCACAAATACATGTTGTGTTAAGCTATGAAGGTTGTAGTAATTTGTAACAGAAAACTAATACACAAGGGCTACAGATGAGTAGTAAGTACTGATAAACTTATATAAGACTGGTGAAAATACTATATGAAAAAAATTTCTATGTTCACAAGAGTTTATAACTAACTCAAAAGTACATAATAAATGAAAAAAATACTTAGTGTTGATTTGAAAGAATATTTCAGTTGAATTATAGTTACATAAAAAAATATGTATTTTAGTGGCAATCTAGAAAGTAGGTATTCCACTCAGCAGCAGGAGAAATAATACAATGGACCACAAAATCAGCGCTATTAGACCAAGATGGCACCACAGGATGATCCAGAGTGCTGTTCCCCATAGAATCTTTGAAAAACTAGCAAAAGCTGGCGGACCCATCTTCCTCAAAACTCCAGAAAACATATAAAGGGTTGCAGTAACAGGGCTGGTGCCAAAATCAGTAAAATACAGCTTTAAAAATGGTAATAGCTTATGGCACCCTTGCTGGGCCCTCAAGTACCCCTCCCTAGCATGATACAGAGCCAGCCTGTGCTCCCATGTGGAATCCAGACCCTGCTCCAGAGGGAGCCTTTAGGCACATACTGGCGTATTCTCATTTGGGTGCCAATCCATTGAGTAGAAGTATGAAATCAGAACCAATAAACTTGTCTCTGGCTCAGCCTTCAGAGCTTGCCCTGCAGGAGAAGGAGCTTGCAGACAGGAAAGCAGTATAAGGAATAATAAAGTCAAAGTGGCCTGAGGCAAAGGATTACCTGCTTTAAGTCACACAATAAAGCACCCAGGAAGGGAAAAAGTTTATTTCAGAGGGAATAGAAGGTGCATTTGAATTCACGTAAATTTCTAAAGCCATAAGCAAACACAAACATAGGAAAAGACACAAGCTCAGAAAACACGAAAAGGACAAGCACTGCACATTCACCTCAGGCAGGTCTTCTTGATATGTCAACAACCAATCCTGAGCCAACTCACAAGGACTGTGAAAGGTGTTTCCTGCATAGTTTCTGACACGCAAGGAAATCTCTGCAATATTATTACCTCTATACAAAATTAAGGAACAGACAGCTCAGTGACTAAATGCCAGGTTTAATACCTCATAATATTAAAATATAGAGTGTATAAGAGATTACAAGATGAATACGAAACATTTGGGAGATGTTTCCCAAACAAATGGGAAATAATTTTTCATCCAAAGGAGCAACATAAAAATTCAGAAACCATCAATGAAGGAGACCAGATGTTGGGCATAGAAATTTGTAAAAAGGATCCTCAATATGTTAAGGAAATAAAAGAAAACATAGAGAAAGAACTAAAGGCTGTGAAGAAAACAATGAATGGAACTTCTAAGAAGATGGAATTGGAATAGGCAGGCAGGGCTCAACTTTCTTACAAAAACAACAGAGAAACGGCAAAAAGCTGTCAGAGGGACCTGTTCTGAGGGTCAGAAGACCAAGTCAGTGTTGCGCAGTCTCCAGGAGGATGAGGCCCAGAGAGACAAGGCGAAAATGAAAACTGTGAGTTACTAAGTCCCATGGCCAGGAACGGCACACATCCCCCCACCCTCAAGGTGAACAGACTGGATAAAACCTATGGTTCACTGCAGCCAATTGAGAAAGGAACAGACATCTTCCTCCCTGGGAAGAGGGAGGGTACAGTGGAGGGCGGAGGGTGGTTTCTCTTCAGTGAATTTGGCCAGTAAAGCCTTCTTTGAACATCAGCTTTTGCCACACCAGAATCATGGTATACATCCCCCCACCCTCAAGGTGAACAGACTGGATAAAACCTATGGTTCACTGCAGCCAACTGAGAAAGGAACAGACATCTTCCTCCATGGGAAGAGGGAGGGTGCAGTGGAGAGCGGAGGGTGGTTTCTCTTCAGTGAATTTGGCCAGTAAAGCCTTCTTTGAACATCAGCTTTTGCCCACACCAGAATCATGTGCAAGTGGAGGTTGACAGATGTAAGGACACAACCAGGTTGAAAGTGAAAAGTTGGAAAAAGATATTCCACACAAATAGTAACCAAAAAAGATTTGGAATAGTGATACTATTATCAGACAATATAGATTTTAAATGCTGAACTGTTGTAAGTGATGAAGAATGTCATTACAGATTAATAATAGGCAAGAAGAAATAACTATAATATTTATGACCTAACTTGGGTGCCCCAAGATACACAACACACACACTGACAAAACTGAAGGGACACATAGACATCTCTACAATAATAGCTGGAGACTTCAATACACCACTCTAAGCATTGGATAGAACATCTGGACAGAGGATAAATAAGGAAACAAGAGCTTGAATAGTATGATAAATGAACTAGACCTAACTGAAATTTATAGAGCATTACACCTCAAAACAACAGGATATACATTCTTTCCAAGTACTCATGGATCCTTCTCCAGGACAGAACATATGTTGGGTCAGCAGACAGGTCTCATTAAATTAAAAAATATTGAAATTAAACAAAACACTTTCTCTGATAATGAAATGAAGCTGGAAATTAGTAACAAACAGAAAAAGAAAAAATTCACAAAAAACATGGAGATTAAACAACACACTCTTAAATAATCAGTGGGTCAAGGAAGAAGTTGCAAACCAGAAATTTCTTAAGATGAATGAAAACAAGAACACAACTGTAGCAGTTTGAGATAATTTTTGTGAATGAAAAAAAAAGAGAATGATTATGTTTGTAAACTGCATGTTCCTCTGGGTGTGAGCCCCTTTCATTGTATTAGATTCACCTGAGATGACTTTGTTTAAATTACCTGTTATGATTAGGGTTTTAATTCAACCACATCAGTAGGGTGTGACTCAGTGTTGAGTCCTCGCCCCCTTGGTAGGCCTAATAAATGGACACTCAAGAAGACACAAGAAAGAGGAGAGAGAGAACTTTGTCAGTTTTGATCCTGGAGCCCTGGGGTGAGCTTAGCCATTTGCCTGACAGTTTGCAGCTGAGCAGGTGAGAAAGCCTGGAAAAAAAAAAGAACCCTATGCCAGACTGATATAGGAAGCCTTGAGAGATGAGCCCTATCAAGCCTGCAGCTGAGGCCAGAAGAAACTGGGCCTGTGGAGATGTAAGAGCAGGACTTCTTAACAAGCAGTCCATGAGCTTGAATTGAAATTCAAAAAAACATTATTCTTGTGGGTATGTGAATTTCTTCAAAAAGTACCCCCTCCCATTTATAAAACCATTCCAACATTTCTGGTAATTGCAAAAGACTGTACCCCACTCTCCTGGTACCAAATTCTGAATTAGTCAGCCAAAGGGGTGCTGATGCAAAGTACCAGAAAACTGTTGGCTTTTATAAAGAATATTTATTTGGAGTAAAAGCTTACAGTTACAAGGCCCAAAAGAGCCCAACTCAAGGCTGCCACCAAAAATGGCTGCCAGTCTCTACAAGAGTTCAGCCTTCCTCTCTCAGCTACAGGCTGGCATAGGGCTCGTCTCTCAGGGCTTCATATTTCTCTTTAGGCTCTGTGGGCCAAGCTTCTTCTCAATCTCAGCTATAGGCTACCTGGCAAATTGCTCATCTCTCTTCCTGGGGCCACAGGATCAACGTTCTCTTCTCTGCTGTGTCTATAGAGCTCTCTCTCTTCCTGTATCTTCGTCTGTGTCTTCTTGAGTAAGTAGCTGTTTATATCAGCCTACCAAAAGGGCGGGGACTTAATCTAAGCTACACCCTACTGAAGCAGTCAAATCAAAAGCTTAATCTTAACATAATTTAATCAAAGATATCCCAGCTGACTCTAATACAGTCAAAGGGTATCATGCTCAGAGGAACAGACAAGTTTACAAACATAACCCTTATCTTATTTGGGGTTCATAAATAATCTCAAACTGCCCCAGGGGTATTTTTTGGAGGAATTGTGAGCTGCTAGATTTCTTTGAAGAGACTGTTGATAGAACATGGAGCCTAAAGTTATTTCTGATAAGACCTTAGAAGTAAATATCCAAAGTAAATGAGAAATGCAGCCTGGCTTCTGACTGCAGCTTATAGTAAAATGCTAGATGAAAGAAAGATGCTGAGTACTGAATTGATGGGCACAGAGAAACCAGCAATTGATTCCAGAAATTCCAAGCCTCTGGAAATTAGCCTCCAGAAACAGTGCCCCATTTAAGGAATTAACTAAATTTAGACTTGTAACTGAGGACTGAAAATGCAGTTATATAAGAAAGACTTGTGGAAAGATTTACTGTCCGAAGGCTTGGACCCTTGCTTCCTGCATATTAAACCAACAAGCTTTTTGCAAGATCTGTATGAGCAAAACCACTGTCAGCCTGGACTACAAGGGACATGGAAGGGAGAGATGGAAGGGAAAACAGCTTTAAGAGGAAAACCATAGAAGCTGAGGTTTGGAATGAAGATCTCTCCTTGGGCCAAGAGAGGAACCCCACCCATGTGTATGCAGAGGGTGAGTTTGCAACAATATCTGAAGAGGGTGGATGATCCAGCCTGCTGTTCAGGGAGAGTTTTGCTGCCCCAGTCTTCAAAGAGGGTGGAGCACATTCCCCAAGGATTGGGGAGAGTTAGGTGTCACCCCAAAATGAGAGTGGTGGGCCTGTTCCCCATGGGTTGGGAGAGTGAAATTACTACCCCAATAATCTGAGAGGAATGGGCCTCTTCCCCATGAGTCAGGGAGAGTGAGGTCGCCACCCCAGTGCTTTAGGAGGGGTGGGTCTGTTCCCCCTGGACTAGTGAAGGCCAGGTCATCACCTGACTGTTCTGGGAAGGTTGGGCCTGTATGCTGGAGATAAGGGAGAATGTTGCCACCACCTCACTGTACTAAGGGCATTGAAATTGTACTTCAGAGATTGGGGAAAGAGTTGCTATCACCCCAGTGTTCTTGGAGGGTGAGTGTTCTGGAGCTCAGTAGCCACCTAGATGCTTGAGGAGCATGGACCCAAGACGATGGTTGTTGGGAAAGCCTGTAGAAATGGAAGGCCCCCATGAGGTCCCAAGGAGGAGTAGAAACCATCATCTAAAGAATGACTCTCAGACTTTGAAATTTAATAGAAAATGCCCTGCAGGTTTTCAGAACCGTTAGGGACCAGTGACTCATGTTTCCCTTCCAAATTCTTCTTATGGTAATGCAAATGTTTCTCCTATCCCTTTGAATATTGTAGGTAGATAAACTGTTTTGTAAGTTTTACAGATCTACAGTCAGAGGGGACTTTATCCAAGATAAACTGTATTTCTATAACTACGTGATTTTGTACTTAGTATTGTTGCTGATTTAAGGTTGTTGTTTGTTTTAAAATATTGTAATGTCTTTTTGGGATTCAAAGGGTGGAATGTGGCAGTGTGAGATTATTTTTGTGAATCCCATAAAAAGAGAATAATTATGTTTGTAAACTGGTCTCCTCTGGGTGTGATCACCTTTGATTGTATTAGATTCACCTGAGATGTCTTTGCTTAAATTTTCTGTTAAGATTAGGGTTTTGATTAGGGTACAGTTTCAATGCCTGTAGTACAGCGAGGTGGAGGCAACATTCTCCCTAATCTCTGGCAAATAGGCCCAGCCTCCTCAGAACAGTGAGATAGTGACCTCACTTTCCCCATCCTATGGGGAACACCTCAGTAGGGTGTGACTCAGTGTTAGGTGCCCATCCCCTTGGTGGGCCTATATAAATGGACATTCACTCAAGAAGATACAAGAAGAAGAGAGAACGTTGTCAGTTTTGATCCTGGAGCTCTGGGGAGAGATGAGCCATTCACTTGTTAGTTTGCAGTTTAGCAGCTGAGAAAGCTTGGAAAGAAATGAGCCCTATGCCAGACTGATATAGGAAGCCCTGAGAGATGAGCCCTATGCCAGCCTATGGTTGTGATCCTTTTTTTTTTTTTTTAATTTATTTCTCTCCCCTTCCCCACCCCCCCCCCCCCGCCCCAGCTGTCTGTTCTCTGTGTCCAATTGCTGCGTGTTCTTCTTTTGTCCGCTTCTGTTGTTGTCAGTGGCATGGTAATCTGTGTTTCTTTTTGCTGCACTGTCTTGTTGTGTCAGCTCTCTGTGCGTGCAGCACCATTCCTGGGCAGGCTGCACTTTCGTGCTGGGCACTCTCCTTACGGGGTGCACTCCTTGCGCGTGGGGCTCCCCTACGTGGGGGCACACGTGTGGCATGGCACTCCCTACGCGCATCAGCACTGTGCATGGGCCAGCTCCACACGGGTCAAGGAGGCCCAGGGTTTGAACCGCAGACCTCCCATGTGGTAGAGGGACGCCCTATTCACTGGGCCAAGTCTGCTTCCCCTGGTTGTGATTCTTAAAAGGAAGAAGGAAGGAGTGACCAGGCAGAGATCACCCACGATCTTCCTTCAACATGTGGCAGGTGACTTCAGTTAGAAAGCAGCCCTGAGGTGGACTCTTTAGGGCCTTGTAATTATAAGCTTTTACACCAAATAAATACCGTT
Organism: Dasypus novemcinctus; assembly: GCF_030445035.2. Taxonomy (NCBI): domain Eukaryota; kingdom Metazoa; phylum Chordata; class Mammalia; order Cingulata; family Dasypodidae; genus Dasypus; species Dasypus novemcinctus. The sequence goes on along the minus strand of NC_080673.1, from coordinate 49,051,643 downwards.
TATAAAAGCCAACATATTTCTGGAACTTTTCATCAGCAACCCTTTGGCTGATTAATACAACAACATATCAAAACCTACTAGATAACACAAAGGCAGAGCAGAGAAGGAAATGTGTAGCTGTCAATGCTTACATTAAAAAAGAAGAAAGGGCTAAAATCGAAGCCCTAACTGCACACCTGGAGGAACCAGAAAAAGAATAACAAACTAATCTCAAACCAAACCAAAGGAAATAATAAAGATCAGAGCAGAAATAAATGAAATTGAAAACAAAAAGCAATAGAGAATCAACAAAACCAAGTTGCTCTTCAAGAGGAGAAGCAAAATTGACAAACCCTTTGCCAGACTGGCAAAAAAAGAGAGAAGATACAAATAAATGAATCAGAAATGAGAGGGGGAAATTTCCACTGATGCTGCAGAAATAAGGGAGATCATAACAGGATACCATGAACAACATATGCTAACCCTAGAAGAAACAAAGGACCTCAACAAACCAATCACAAGTGAAGAGTTTCAAGCAGTCATCAGAAACCTCCCAACTGAAAAGCCCAGAACCAGATGACTTCAAGGGGAACTCTACCAATCACTCTGAGATGATCTAACACCAATCTTGCTCAAGCTCTTCCAAAAAATCGAACAGGAAGGAATGCTACCAAACTCATTCTATGAAGCCAACATTACCCTAATGTCAAAACTAGATTGATCCTAATGAAAATAGATACAAAAATCCTGAACAAAATACTTGCAAACCAAATTCCAAAGTACATTAAAATTATACATTACAATCAAGTTGGTTTTATCCCTGATATGCAAGTCTGATTCAACACAAGAAAATCATTTAGTATAATAAACCACATTAATAAATTGAAGAAAAATCACGATTCTCTCTACTGATGCCAAAAAGGCATTTGACAAAGTATAGGATCCTTTCTTGATAAAAACACTCCAAAAGATAGGAAGAGAATGAAGTTTTCTCAAAATGGCAAAGGTCATGTATGAAAAACCCATAGCTAGTATTGCAGTATTGTATGCAACAGTAAAAGACTGAAAGCTTTCCTGATGGGATCAGGAACAAGGATGCCCACTGTCACCACTGTTATTCAATATAGGATTAGAAGTTTTAGGCAGAGCAATTAGGCAAGATAAAGAAAAAAGGTACCCAAATAGTAAAAAAAGAAGTAAAACAATTGTTATTCACTGAAAATATAATCCTATATCTAGAAAATTCCAGGAAATCCACAACAAAGCTAATAAACTAATGGAAGAGTTCAACAAAGTGGCAGGATATAAGACTAATACACAAAAATCAGTACAGTACTGATGAGCAATCTGAGGAGGAAGTCAGAAAAAAATTACATTTACAATATTGACTAAAAGAATCAAATATTTTGGAAAAAACTTAACTAGTGTTCTGTATTCAGAAAACTAAATGTCCTGTGTTCAGAAATGTCCTGTATTCAGAAAACTAAAAAACATTGCTAAAAGAAAGCAAAGAAGATTTAAATAAATGGAAGGACATTCCATGTTCATGGATTGGAAAATTAAACATAGTTAAGACATCAATTCTACTCAGACTGATTTACAAATTCAACACAATCTCAATAAAAATCCCAATAGGTTCTTTTGCAGAAAAGGAAGAACCAATTATCAAATTTATTTGGAACGGTGCTAATATGTGCTAAAAATGTCTTTAAAAAGAAGAATGAAGTTGGAGGATTCTCACTTCCTGACAGATAGACCAATGAAACCAAATTGAGAACTCAGAAGTAGACCTTTCCATCTATGGCCAAATGATTTTTGACAAGGTTGTCAAGCCCACCCAGCTGGACCAGAACAGTCTATTCAATAAATGATACTGGGAGAACTGGATATGTATATTCAAAAGAAAAAAGAGGAACCCTATCTCACACCTTACACAAAAATTAACTCCAAATGGATCAATAACCTAAATATAAAAGCTACAACCAGGAAACATCTATAAGAAAATGTAGGGAAATATCTTCAAGATCTTGTGGTAGGCAGTAGTTTCCTTAAACCTTACATTCAAAGCATGAGCAATGAAAGAAAAAAATAGATAAATAGGACTTTCTCATTATTAAACCCTTTTGTTCTTCAAAAGACTTTGTCAAGAAAATAAAAAGGCAGCCTATTCAATATTTGGACAACACATATCTGATAAGGATTTGATATCCATATTAAAAGATCATACAACTCAATGATGAAAAGACAATTAAAAAATGGGCAAAAGACTTGAAGTCTTTTCTCCAAAGAAGAAATACAAATGACAAAAAGGATTTGAAAAAATGTTCACTATAGGCACACAACCCCAAGAAATCAGCACCCCGTCAATAGGCCTTATTTTGGAATATATGATAACCTGTTTCCCCACTGCAAAGGAGTTAAGCTTATTGATAATTTCCCTACACAAGATTCTTCTCTTTTATTTGAACCTATAATTAGCACTATACCTATTAAATCTATGTCCCAGACACTGAAATCTTTGGTATGTTCACATTTCAGTTGAGCCCTATATCTCAAAAAGTTGCAACCAATACCTACTCTCCAGTTCATCAGACTCACCCAGGACAACTAACAAATGATGATGATGGACAATGCCCATTCCAAAAAGCAAAGAGTATCTACACCTGCAAATATAACAGTTCAGTTCCTTCCATCTACCCCATAATGTCTAAGCCCCTTCTCAATCCGAAGAAGAGAGGGAATCCCATCCTAAAATCCTCAAAAGTGAGGAATGAACAAACAAATGGGGGAGTGCAACCATGGACCAAAATAGACTTATTATTATTGTAAGTAACAGAAGAATTTGTAACCTTGATATAAAGATAGTGGTTACCATAGGTTCTGAGGTGAGGGGGAGGGAAGAACAGGTGGAACATAGGGCAATTTTAGGGCACTGGAATTGTTCTGCATGATATTGCAGTGACAAATATAGGCCACTATTCATTTTGTCAAAACTTATAAAATTGTACAGTACTAAGTGTAAACCATTATGTAAATACAAATCATGGTTAGTAGCAATGCTTCAATATTTGTTCATCAATTGTAACAAATGTACCATACTTACGTAAGATGTTACTAATAGAGAAAATGTGAGGAGGGTGGAGGAAGGTATATGGGAATCCCCTATATTTTCTATGTAACTTCTCTGTAATCTAAACTTCTTTTAAAATAAAGTTAAAAAATATATACAATGCAAAAAAGTTTTTTTTTTTTTTTAACATCACTAGCTATTAGGGAAATGCAGTTCAAAACTACAATGAGCTATTATTTCATGCCTTCTAGAATGGCCGTTATATATATTTTAAAATGCTCAAAAACTACAAGTGCTAGAAAGTATGTGGAGAAATAGAAACACTCCTTTAGTTGGTAGGAATGTAGAATGGTACACCCCTGTGGAAAAGAGTTTGGCAGGACCTCAAGAAGCTTAATATAGAACTGACATATGATCCAGCAATCCCACTACTAGGATTATACTCAGAAGAACTGAAACCAAGGACATAAACATTTGTACTCCAATATTTACAGCAGCATTATTCACAATTGATGAAATATGGAACCAGTGTAAGTGCCCATCAACTGGTGAATGACCAAACAAACTGTGGTATATACATATAATAGAATACTATTCGGCTGTAAGAAGAAATGAAATTGGGATGCATATGACAACATGGATGAGCCTGAAGGATATTACATTGAGAGAAATAACCAGACACAAAAGGACAATTATTGTATGGTTTCACTAATATCAGCTAAATAATGATGAATAAATTCACAGAGATAAACTCTAGCGTATAGGCTACTAGGAGACAGAATGTGGTTGAAAATGGGAGCTGATGCTCAACATATGTAGTTTTTAAAATAAGGTTTATTGTGAAAGTGTGGAAATGGACAGAGTTGATGGTGATGCATTACGATGAGTATAACTAACACTGCTGATTTATACATGAGATTGTGACTAAAAGAGGTAGTCTGTGGACATACATGTCAAATGAAAGAAGAATACAGAATAAGCTAGGGTATGTATAACATATTGATACAATTGTGGTTCATAGTATAAGAATTTTTTTTTTATAAAAATGTAAAGAATATGGTGATACACAGGAAAATTACAACTAATGTAACTAATGAACAATAATTAACAGTAGTATTGTAATATTTTTGCAGCAATGGCAAAGAAGACATGTCAATTCTTCTAAGAGACAACTAGAGGGGGTTTTAAGAGGATATGGGATATTTCCTTTTGGAGTAATGAACACATTCTAAAATTCACTGAGGTAATTACAGCACAAGTTTGGTAAAAATGAGAGCCACTGAGTGTATATTTTGAATGGATTGTACAAAACATGGGGTTGGACAACACAGAATCTAGGTGTGGAAGATGGACTGTGGTTAACAGGACAAATGAGAATGTTCTCTCGTGAACTATAACAATATATAATACTAATACAGGGTGTTAATAATCAGGTGGGTTGGGGGAAAATACACCAAATATCAGATATGGGCTATAGTTTGTAGTAATATTTTGATGATGCCATTTCAAAGTTTGTAACAAATGTTTCCCAAAAATGCAAGATGGTGTTGTGGTAATGTATAGGAGCACTGTATGGCAATATGTATGCTTATTTTGTAAGTTCACAACTTTTACTATACACATATTATTTATTTATGTTCAAGTATGAATGATATACTTCAATAAAATTTTATTTTATGAAAAAAGAAAACAATGAATGAAAAATATGAGAATCTCAATAAAACAATAAAAATGTTTGTAAAGAAACCAAGCAGAAATACTATAGTTGAAGACCACAAAAACTGAAATGGAAAATTACTTAGAGGGTTGCAACAGCAGATTGGAAATAATGGCAAAAGCTTTCCTAAATTTAACAAAAGAAAGGAATATGCAAATTCAAGAACCTGATGAAGCCAAACAGGAAACTCAAAGAGACACACCCAGACACATAGTAGTTAGCTGGCAAATGCCAAGGACAAGGAGAATTTCAAAAGCTACAAAAGAAATCAATGTGTTATGTACAAAGGAGCCCAATAAGATGAAGTACCAATTTTTCATCAGAAACCACGAGGGCATGGAGGCAGGAGGATGGAATATTTAAAGTAATGAAAGAAAACAATTGCCAACCAAGAATTTTATATACCATCAGGGTGTAATCTGAAAACAAGGGAGAGAAAAAAAAAGAGGGAGAGACTAGGACATTCCCAGATAAACAAAAGCCTTGGAGTTCATCACCACTAGATCTGCTCTGCAAGCAATGCTAAAGGAGTTCTTCAGACTGAAAAGACATTAGACAGTGGATCAAAGCAGCATGAAGAAATAAAGGCCTCTACCAAAGGCAACAATATGGGTAATTAAAAATGCCAGTACTATTGTATTTTCTGGTATTTAACTCCATATTTTACTTCTTATAAGTTCTAAAATGCAAATGCATAAAATGATGGTACATCTATGGGTTGAAACATACAATGCATAAACGTATAACATGTAACAAGTACAACAAAAAGGTGGGGAGACAGAGGAGTACAAGAAGAGTGTATATGTATGCTATCGAAATTGAGGTGGTATCAAATCCAATGTGATTGCTATATATTTAGGATATTAAATTTAAGCCCTCTGGTACCACAAAGAAAATATATGAAAAACATATACAGAAAGAAATGAGAAGGAACTCAAAATGGTATAATACAAAAAACATCAAATAAATATGAAAGTAGGCATTAAGGGAAGAAGTGAGGGACTGCTTCTGTGATAGCAAAATAGGAGAAGTCTTGCATTATCAGCAATTACTTGGAATGTAAATGGATTAAACTATCCAGTCAAAAGGCAGAGGCTGGCAGATGATAAAAAAGTATGATCTAATTATAAACTACTTATAAGAGACCCACCTGAAATTCAAAAACATAAATAGGTTGAAAATCAAAGGATGAGAAAAAATACACCATATAAATAATAACCAAAAGAGATCTGGGGTAGCTAAACTAATATCAGATAAAATCAACTATAAGTAAAAAACTGCTATGAAGGACAGAGAAAGTCATTAGCTACTGATAAAAGAGTCAATTCAATAAGAAGATGTACAATTATAAATACATATGCACCTCATGGTAATACACCAAAATACATGAAGCAAATATTGACGTCTTTGAAGGGAGAAATACATGGCTCTAAAATAGTAGGAGACTTCAATATATCACTTTAAATAATGGAAAGATCAACTAGACAGATGATCAGTAAAGAAATAGAAGACCTGAACAATACTATAAACCAACTAGGCCTAACTGACATATATGGGACACTTCACCCAACAGCACCAGAATACACATAATTTTCTAGTGCAAATGGATCATTATACCCGATAGACCATTTGTAGGTTCTGTTTCCCTAGAGAACTCTAATACAGATGCCAGTTTAACCCAAAGTGATTTACAGATCCAATGCAATGATAATCAAAATTCCAACCACCTTCTTCGAAGAAATGAAAAAAGCAATTATCATATTTCTGTGGAAGGGTAAGGGACCCGGGAGAGCCAAAACCACCTTGAAAATGAGTGAAGTTAGAGGGCTCACACTGATTTAAAACTTATTACACAGCAACAGTAATCAAAACAGCATAGTACTGGCACAAGGACAGACATATATACCAATGGAATCAAACTGAGAGTTTAGAAATCAATCCTTACATCTATAGCCAATTGATTTTTACAAAGGTGCCAAGTCCACACAATGGGGAAAGAATAATCTCCTTAACAAACGATGTTGGGAAACTGGATATTCATATGCTAAAGAATGAAGGTAGGCCCCTACTTCACACCATATACAAAAAAATAACTCAAGATAGATCAAAGACATAAATGTAAGAAAGAAAATCATAAAATTCCTGGAAGAAAACATAGGAAGCATCTTCAGAACCTGTTGATTGGCAATGGTTTCTTAAATTTACACCAAAAGTGTGAGCAACAAAAGAAGAAATAGATAAAGGGACTTCATCAAAATAAATAAACATTTCCACATCAAAGTTCATCATGAAAGTAAAAAAGATAATCTACAGAATGGGAGAAAATAATTAGAAATTACATATTTAATAAGGGTTCAATATCCAGAATATATAAAGAAATCTTTCAAGTCAACAACAAAAAAGAAAATAACCCAATTAAATGGACAAAAGGAGTTGAACAGACATTTCTCCAATTAAGATATACAAATGGTCAAAAACACATGAAAAGATGCATATTTGTAGTCATTGGGAAATGCAATCAAAACCACAATGAGATACCATTTCACACCCACTATAATGGTTTCTATTTTAAAAATGGAAAGTAACAAGTGTTCAAGAGAAGTAGAGAAAAAGGAACACCATTCATGGTTTGTGAGGGTATAAAATGGTACAGCTGCTATGGAAGAGAGTTTGGTAGCTCCTCAGAGAGTAAAGTCTAGAATTGTCCTATGACCCCACAATTCCACTTCTAGGTATATACCCAAAAGAATCAAAAGCAGGGATTTGAACAGATGCTTGCACACCAATGTTCATTGTGCATCATGCACAACTGCCAAAATGCAGAAACAACCCATGTGTCCATCAATAGATGAATGGATAAACAAAATATGGTCTATATAATCAATGGAATATTATTCAGCCATAAAGAAGAATGAGCTATTTCACATTCTTTTTATTTTATACTAAATCTTCAAAATCCAGTGCATTTACACTTAGAGCATTATCTTAATTCAGATTAGCGACATTTCAAATGATTCAAAGCCACATGCAGCTAAGGACTACCATATTCAACAGCACAGATCTATAAAGGCTTTGTTCTATTTCAATGACTGGCAGTCAATCAAAAATTATTATAATTAAAATAGTGAAGAAACAAACAAAGATGAAGAAATTAAAAAGACAAGGAATTGCATCTGAGAATTAGAATCTATTCTTTAAAATGGAATTTCTAGAGCTGAAAACATCTGCAATTAAAAATTCAACAGATTGGTTTAACAACAAATTACATACATGAGAAGGTAAAATGGACAAATTCCTTGAAAAATACAATTTATCAAAGCTAGCAAAATGAAAAAAAAAAAAAGAGACATAGAATATATGAATAGAAATACACCTATTAAGGAAATTGGCTTAATTTCCCTGCCAAAACCTTGAACATCACAAAAGTACTAAATAGTCTTAAAGTACGTCTGTCTGGAATAAAAATAAGACAAAGATATATTCTGAGATGAGGATAAGCGAATAAACATTGGTAATTCAAAAAGCAATGTAATCCTACATATACTTTCAAGAGAGTGAAACCCTGAAAAGGACTGGAAAGAAAAGAAAAAAACTAACTCAACTCTATGAAAATCCCTACAATATTCTTCTTCTTTTTTTTTTTAAGATTTATTTTTTATGTATTTCTCTCCCTTTGCTCTCCCCCCCCCGTCTGCTCTCTGTGCCCATTCGCAGTGTTCTTCTGTGACAGCTTCTATCCTTATCAGAGGTGCCAGGAATCTGTTTCTTTTTGTGTCAGCTCTCCGTGTGTGCAGTGCCACTCCTGGGCAGGCTGCACCTTCCTTCACACTGGGCGGCTCTCCCCACGGGGCGCATTCCCTGCGCTCGGGTCTCCTCTACACGGGGGACACCCCTGCGTGGCACGGCACTCCCCTCGTGCATCAGCACTGCTCATGGGCCAGCTCCACATGGGTCAAGGGGACTGTGGACCTCCCATGTGGTAGGCGGACACCCTATCCATTGGGCCAAGTCCGCTTCCCCCCACAATACTCTTCTAACATTAGTTATAGCACATAAAGCAAAACATGACAACGCTAACAATGAAGTTCGTGTTACAGGCCTAAACAGAGGTAAAGATCCATTAAACACCTCCAACTATGTTACTAGCTAAAATGCAAGCATCTCTAGTTTTCTCAATAACAGGTTTTCAAAACAGCTGAAGTACTCCCACCACCACTTTGCTTGCAGGGTCTGCAGTTTCCACTGACCCTCTAATTAATATAAATAACAGATTTTGTTTATAATAAGTACAAGAAAATACCCTCATAATTTACTTTCAAAATTGGTTAACTAAATCCAGAATGTCTGTATAGAATAGTAAAGGTGAAATCATAGAAAATGAGTATTTTGGAGTGAAAGGTAATGAAAATTGGAGAACTTTATTTTACATGAATTTTAAAAGCACCAAACTCACTCACTCTATAACTTATAGCTTATAACTTATAGTCATGAAGTCTGACTTCATTTTAATGTGAATTACCAGAATGTTAAGAAAAATCTTAACTTGTTTTCTAAAACTGCGATCAGTGACAACTGAGTAGAGAAGCAAAGGCATTTCTGTTCTATTCACAAGCACCAACAAACAGCCCAGTTGGGAAATGGCAGTGTGCCAGGTTGCCTTGTGAGCAATTAGGCTTCATGGCAATCAGGAGACCTGATTGGCTTAGCTCTTAGAAAACTAACATGTTAAGGACCTGGTACTTTTACTTCCCCTTCCAAAAAGCATATGCAAGATATATTTTGTTTAGATAACAATCTATTCCATCCTCTGAACTGAAAGAAATGGTACCGACAACTAATAAGAAGTAAATCAAGAACAAATAAAGAATTAACAAACATCATTGTATACTAGACCTACAAAATAAGCTTAATAACTGTTCCCAGATATACAGTAATCTCATTCTAGTAATCAGAAGAAACAATACTTAAAAGATACAATTTATTATTAAATGTAAAAGTACATTTTCATTGATCAAGAAACTCAGAGACAACAGGAGCCAAACAATTCCTTCTTCTTCTAAGTAAGGTTAATAGGTAAAATTCAGAGGAAGACAAACTGAAATTGCTTCCTGATTTAAAAGTTAGTTAAAATGGGTAAAAATCCAGTTTCAACAAAGACATGTATATTTACATTTTATTAACTTTTCCATGGAAAGTTTCTAACAAAAAAACAAAAATGTTCAAAGACTCAAGTACACCTTACGAGAGACCCTGGGCAACGACTTCATTTTTACCAAATTTAAACCTGAAGCTCCCTATAATCTTTTGATGTTTTATGAGCCTGAGTAAAAGGCTGAGAGTGTCAACACATTGGACTATATTTTGCAAGTTTACTGTCTGTATATAATATGATACTCGGCAGCATAACAGTAGTAAAAATGAACACAGCAAATAAGATTAAAAATGAATAAAACTAATCTGAGGGTCCATAAATAAATATACTTTCAAATGCATTCCTTGATTAGAGTAATTAGGTAGGGTCAGTTGAAAGGTATGACTAACCCAAAATGATCTTGTCAAAAAGCCACCATATTTAAGAATCTGAATTTGAAGTGAAATACAGTACATATTTATGATATTTTTATATGCACTTAGCCAAAATACACCTCACTTTATAAATGAAATACACTTTAAAGGGCAAAAGTCATTATTTAAATCAACACTTCTTCATACATACTTTTAACAAAGTACATTATTTCTTCCTTTAATATTTTATAATTCCATTTAAAATTTTTCATTATTATATAGTATATAAAAACTTTTCCCTACTTATTTATTAAATGACAATCATGTAGCATATATCTATGACAACATATCCTATAAACAGAAACCCTCAGAAATTTTAAAATACAAAGACCTTCCTAAAAATTTGCACATATTTCCAAAAAAAAGTTAAAATATATTTATATATATGTGTGGAACAACAAATGTTTCACTACCTTAAAAAACACAGAGTCTTTATTCTAAGAGGAACTTTCAGTAAAAAAATGATGTGTGAACAGCAGACAGTGATGTTCACACAAGCATACTGCAGACAACCCAGCAGGAGGTTTTCTGTTTTTTTTGGATTATGCTCTGGAGGTGCTGGCACAATGGAATTTCAATACCATAATTGCTTATTTCTCTCTGTTTATCTTTGAAATAACAGGTAAGGAAAAAAAATTAACTATAAAAATAATAAAATAAAATGTTTTTAATTCTTCTTTTCAAATGATGTAATTTATAACCATTACACAAACAGAGAAGAAGCACAAAAGGGAGAAAAAAAGAAATAAAGTAATGTTCCAAAGGTTCAGTTTACAAGGACCTCACACAAAGTTTTTTTTTCTCTGCAACTCTTACTAGAAACAGTATTATTTGCTAGAAATACACTAGCTGCCAAGAGCTATGGTCCATCTAAAGCAAAATGCTTAAGATGGAACTAGAGTGTTAATACAGAAAAAAAAAAAGGGCAGGCTTCAGTATACAAATGTCTATAAAACCTACTGAAAAAAGAAAGAAAGGCAGTTTTTTGATAAGCCTTTTTGACTGAAAATGAATTGTATTAATAAATAAAAAACTTAAATACATAGCACTATATTAAAGCAATAAGAAGTAATCAAATTTCAAACTTTCAATTAAACCTTTTTTTGTAAGTTATTGGGAATTCAACACTAGTCTTGGTTCACATGATAGAACAATGAGAAAATTTTCCGAATGGTTGAACACTAACGCTGACAAGTGGGGAGAGCCAACTACAATACATTATATGGTAGCATAACCTGCCACCCACGTTGCTGAGAGAACAGCTTTCAAACACATGCACTGAGCTGTAAAACCACAAAATCCCTTATTACACATTGTCTTTCTTAAACTAGGTGAAATATACTATCAATTCTTTCCATTATAAATTTTTGTTACTATTTTTGAAGCTCATTTAACAATTTGACTGTCTTTCTGATAATGTAAGAGATGCCTTTTAAAAAAGAAAATACAACAGGAAAACTATTACCCTTCTCCTATATTATTACAATGAATGGCTAATATTTGCCACACAATTTCCCATAGCTCATTTGGGGATCCATATTACCTAAAAGGAGTGTAAAGCTAATTTACCCCCCTGGCCCCTTCTTTGCCTTCAAAGACCAACCCTGATATTGGTTCACTAAGTCTTTTAAAGTATTTGAAAACATTTGCTTTTTTGTAAGAAAGATTTATATATTATTCTTTAATAAAATATACTCATCATTACCAAAAAAGAGAAAAACACTGTCAAAATTCGTCATGGAGTGTTTCTATCTTTCTGTCTCTTCTCCTCACGCACTGCACAAATCCAAACCTACACCATTATATTTTTATTTTAAATTCAAAGACATAATGGTGCCCTAAACTGTATGTGCCCTATATTTTAAAATATATGAGACAAGACTGCAGAATGGCAAACACACCTAATCCTCATTACAGTGCTGTGCTTGTCAAAGACCTGCTCTTATCTTTAGATCTCACAACAACTATCAGATAACAACAAATGTGACCAATTATCATATCTGTAAAAAGTGGCTTGGTATACAGAACAAGGATGAAAAAACAAACAACTTAAGGACACTACTTTTTCAGATGTGGAGATTGAAGATGGTGAAAATCATTTCTAAAACTGTGTGCACCTCTAACATTTTGCAGTATTAGTTTCCCCCCAATAGTCTATAATTCTCCTTTCTATCTGTTACATTTCAGTCCTCCAACTCCCATCCACTATCACCAACCTCCACTCCATAGTCTGCAACTGAAAGCACAGCTCTCCAGGACATTACCAGGGGTTTTCATTAGGAACATTGTTGGCACAGTTAATTTTCTTGAAAATGTTTCTATTACACTAACAGGGTCAATTAATTCCTGTGACCTATTGGTCTTTCTGCCTGACAGCTTTGTGGATTATTTAAGTGGGAATGTTCATAACCTATAACTGAATGCAGCCAATTACCCTCAGAAACATGACAATACTGGCTATCTAATAGGATTTCAAGTTTATCTTAAAAATATATCACAGCAATGTCATCTTCCAAGAAATGGTGGCATATCATTTGATAGTCTATATTTTCCCCAAATTGAGTTGATTTGTAAGTTATGTATATAAATTACTAGAGTAATTTTTATTTTTATGGAGTGTCATCGTAAAAATTTTGCAACTTTTTAAAAACAATAATCAACTATCATGCCAACATTAGTTTATATGTTTTGTGCAAATAAATAAAGCAAATGGGAATGCTTTAAAATGTAATATCCAGTGTTTTTATCAAAATTTCTCCCAAAAAAGTACTACTTCTCTCAGAAGATAGTATAAAAAACGAAAGTGTATTTTACTTTAAATACTCAAGAAACCCTTAAGTTGTAAAATGTTATTTATTTTTTAAAACAGTGGTTGGAAGAGAAAGTTAAGGTCATATATCTACTAGAAGGATAGCTAAAAAAATGTAACAGGGGACTGTATAGCATAGCAACACCTCATGTGAAATATAAGTATGGATAATATTGCAATATACAATACTGTTTTTCTTTGAAACTGAACAAATATACATTAATGTTACAAGCTGTTAATATCAGGCAAAAATATAACCAAAGTAAAATATGGACAGTAATGTATAGTAATACATTAATCTTCCATTAGGGGTAAAAAAAAAAAAAAAAGGAAATATACTGAGAGAAACTAGACAAAAAGTACTACATATTGCTTGATTCCATCTATTCAATATATAAATACAAATAAATTAGAAAAACAGAAATAGACTAGCAGCTATGTAAGGCAGGGGAAGCATAGAGAGATTGAGAGGTGACTATTAAGGGATAGAACTGTTATGTTTGGGTTTTTGTTTATTATTATTATTGTAATAATAAAAATGTTCTAATAATGACTGAAGTGATGAATGCACAACTATGTGATTACACCAAATACTATTGTACACTTTGGATGGATTGTATGCTTTATTTATATGTATCAATAAAATTGATAAAACACACACACAGAGACGTTGCATTAATTGTTTGCAAAGTGACAGATAGTATGTAAACTTCATCTTACTTAATCATTTTAAGAATCCAATGGACAGATATTGTTATCTCTGTTCTACGTACAAGGAAACTGAGTTGTTAGAGGGGTTAAATACATCCCCAAGTTTTACACACAGCTAGTAAGCGGCAAAACTGAGATTTGAAAACACATCTGTATAGTTCCCAAACTGTGGTATTTCAACATCACTCAGCCTAAGAAATATGAGATAATCCCATCATATTCCAGTATCATCTTGTAATAACCAGACTATAGAATACTACACCAAGTTCCAAAGTCATTCTACAAAAGAATGAAATCCAATTATTATTGTGCAACAACTAGGAGATGGATAAGTCAGTAAGTGTGTTTTGATAGCCATATATACATCAACATTAAAATGTTATTAATGGTAAGACATTACCACATTACTTACAACTCAAATGCATTCTCACAAGTATGAAGGTACATATGCTCTTCCATACATGTGCTTACCTGCATATATTACCCCTCTAAAAACACACACTAGTCAAAAATGTTACAACCAAATAATACTAAGGCAAAATTATTGTCCATTGTGCCAGGTCACAGAAAAGTAGAAAGCTATCTTAATATCATGGGTGTCAGGGTATCAATATTTTTTGCAAGGAAGGATTTTTTAAAAGATTTATTTTATTTAATTGTTCCAACCTCCCCCTCCATTGTTTGCACTTGCTGTCTGCTCTGTCTGTTTGCTACATGCCCTCTGCATCTGTTCATCTTTTTAGGAGGCCCCAGGAACTGAACCTGGGACCTCCCGTGTAGGAGGGAGGCACCCAATCACTTGAGCTACCTTCGCGCTCTGCTTCTTGTGTCTCTCATTGTGTTTCCACACTGCGTTTCCTTGTTGCATCTTGTTGTATCATCTTGTTGCATCATCTTGTTGTGTCAGTTTGCCATGCCAGTCCATCACATCAGATCACTATCTTGCTCATCTTTTATGGAAGGCACCAGGAACTGACCCTGGAACCTCCCATGTGCTGAGTGGGCACCCAACTGCTTGAGTCACATCCATGTCCCTTGCAAGAAAGGACTTTAAAAATAATTTAGGAAAGTGAATGTGGCTCAAGTGAATGTGCTCCTGTCTACCAATTAGGAGGTCCAGGGTTTGATTCCTGGGGCCTCCTGTTGAAGGCAAGCTGGCACATATGGCGAGCAGGCTCACACGGAGAGTTTGGCACAGCAAGATGACATAACAAAAAAAGAGACAGAGGAGAGACAATAAGAGACACAGAAGACCAGGGAGCTGAGGTGGCACAAGAGATTGAGCACCTCTCTCCTACTCTGGAAGGTCCCAGGATTGGTTCCCAGTGCCACCTAAAGAGAAGACAAACAGACAAAGAAGAACACACAGTGAATGGATGCAGAAAGCAGACAGCAAGTGTAAAACAACGAGGTGGGGGGGGGATAAATAAATCTTTAAAAAAAATAACTTGAATGACTTTTTTATACAATAATTTTATTTTTTGACTAACTGATCTAGTGAGCCAACTTAACATATGTTCTAGCAAAAAAAAAAAAATGTATTAGGATTATCACTAACTGTTTCTGCTTTACAAATTTTCAAACAGAAGCAACTAATTGCTAGGCCAAACTGCCCTAAAAGCAAATGCCTGTTAAGAGGAAAATGCCCTGAGCATTTCCAAAAATCAATTACTACACCCAAATTCCCTGCCATGAAGCCTTTGGATTGGCTAGGGTGCCTCTCAGGATTCATTCACTGCTGGATGGAAATGTCTGTAAAAACATTTATGTAATTAGGACAGACAGCACTCTTTTGAAAACTGGCTTGGCTAAAAGTCATGGTAGTTAAGATGTGCAGAAAGTTTTTAAAATGCCCAGTTGTATCTCCCCTATTCTATAAAGTTATTTGTTACTATAAATATTTTATTTGTTTAACAGAATACATCTGCAGAGAACGTCTACAGGCTAAGAAGAATTCAGAGTCATCAATATTAATAAGTTAGTCTTGCTTATTTTTTTAAATAAATCAAGATAATATCAAAAAGGTTAAAATTGCTAAATTGTTTTTCTTTCCATGTGCCACAAAACAATAATGTAACTGATGCTGTAGTTTTAAAGGATTAAATCTGTATATTTAATCACACATCAATGGAAATTTCATTAAAATAAGAAACAGGAAAACTAGATAACCTGTACGGAATGTATGCTTTGTCCAACTTTGGATACCTGATATTGAAATGCCAAATAGCAGCATTAAAACACACACAACTTCATTCTAAGATCAGGCAGTAAGAAGTGAATCCAAGACAACCTATCTATTGCTTTACTGGATTATACCTTGATATAGAGAAGACTCATTTACCTAGTACTTTCCAATCTTCTTTAGTCATATGAGTAAAGTTAAAGCTAAAGGAGAAAAGTATGGTATAGAAGATCATAAACTTACATTGATCAAGAACCTACTGTATGTTAGAAATATGGTAGGTGTTATTCACAGCTTATTTAGTCTTTACAATAGTCACTGTGAGCCTCATTTTTTTAAGTAAGAAAAAAGGCTCTGAAAGGACAGAGTAAATTGCTGTGTATCACAAAACAAAGAAGTGATAGTACCAAGATTCTAACTCTGGTCTTACAAACCCCAAATCCCATGATAAGCGCAGCATGTGGCAAATACAAACTAGAAACATGTTTCTTCCTCTGGCTTAGGTCTCATCCTTCTGTCCCACTCTGAACACAATATTTAAAACCCAGATTGCAGATTATGAAACAGAGTGGGTTTTTCCCCTTGTGAGCCAAAGTTAGAGAACGCTGTGTTCAATGGAGAGTACAATATGACTCTGGGGGAATATCAGCAAGTTTAAATGACCTAAACCTCAGGTTAAACGGAGTTCAGTGAGTCATAATTCCATGCTACTGATAAACCCGATATTATTCAACAGAAAACCTTCAAATTTGAATTCCATATTTGCCTTAGACAATTCCATCTTGTGATAGTTTGGAACTATGTACCCCAGAAAAACAAGCTCTTAAACTTAAACATTCCTATGGGTGTGAACCATTGTAAATGCGACATTGTGATGTATTTACTTCAGATAAGGTGTGGCCCAGGATGAGTCTTAACCCTATTACAGCAGACCCTATAGGGAAAGCTACAGAGGGAGCAGCCAGAAACTGAAAATAAACAGAACCCCAGAAGAGAAGGGAGAGGCCAGGAGAGGCCACCATATGCATTGCCTTGTGACAGAAAAGCCAAGACCAACCATCACCAGCAGCCAGTCCTAGAACACCAGTCTTTGAGAAGAAAGCATCGCCTTGATGAGGCCTGGATTTGGACGTCTAGCCTCAAAACCATGAGCCAATAAATCCCCATTGTTTAAGTCAACCCATTACATGGTATTTGCTTTAGCAAGGAGGAAACTAAAACATCTCTCAATACAGGCAACTCTTCATACAAAAGTAGTATTTTAAAGCCAGGAATACTCATTGTCTTTCACTGATTTTCCTCACAGAAATAATAAAATTTTAAAATTGATAAGGATAATGTTTAATAACTATATTTTACAAACTAGTTGAGAATAATTTTTACTTGACTTTTATCCTCCTGTAATCTTACATGTGAAGTGGCTATATCTTAATACTAAGGTAGAAGAGTAAAGACTGCAGAGATTTCATTTCTCAATCTGTTCTTATTTTCTACAATGCCTCTCTTGTCATACCTAACTTGGACCATGATAGGAGGCAATTAATCAGACTCCTAGATTCTCCCAAGTTAAATTACCTTCCTTGCAGTTATTCTCTTCTCAAAGATCATATGCTTATATGAGAAAGTGGGCTGTTAGAGTAGAACTAATCTGCCTTGGATCCTTTTCTTCAGCAAAGCTTAATCACTACCTTTAAATAAATATCGAGGGCCACTGGAGACAAAAAAACTGTGTAAGTATTAACTGAACAACTTATGTGTCAGGTACTTAGACACAAGAGTGATCAAGACAGGCTGTTGTCCCTGTGCTATCAGATTTCTGATAGCTGGCAAAATACACCACAGAATGACAAAATAAATGGCTGAAGGGTGAAATTAGCACACAAAAATATATAACAAAGAACCTATACAACTGCTACTAAGTAGGCCACAAATGTGGCTCTAAGGTTCCTGGCAGTCAAAACTAAGTAGGTATCATTATTGGTTCCGACATGATATGGAGGTTCTTCTACATACAAACAGATTAGTTTCTAGAAGACCATCAAGTTCATTTAATCAACTATCCAAATTTTTAACTACAGAAGCAACTGCTAATGCCATCTACTGGTGGCTGGCAAAGTTGATATACTTCTCCCTGCCCTTCCAACAGGTAAGTTTTTCTTATATACCAAAGCCCTTAATTGAAAGTTCTTAAGGAGAGCAACTTCTGTGTGTGTATATATGTATGTGTGTGTGCGTAAGTATGATAAAAATCAAACTGATAAGAATCAAACTGCTTTTCCTGAAATCAGATATGAAGGAAATTTTCATTCTCGATCTGTATAAAAAGGTCACTCTGTGATATAGAGACTACATTCTTAACAGTACTTCTAAAAGAATTACAATGGCAAATTTCATATGGACGTAGGTCTACGGATAACATTAAAGAAAACTCTACAAAAGCAGTTCTATAAAATACTATAGCCAAAGTACATTTACAATAACTAAAGAATGTGCATGTTTTAGAGCAGTTCTCAGTTGAAAAAAATATATGGTAGGAAGGAAATTTAACTCTTGGAAGAATAGTCTGAAGATCTAAGAATTAGACTATTGGCATCACAGTCATTTCTTACACAAGTTTTGTATGTAATGCCTCTCTGCTATAATTCACAGAACATAGGAAAATAAAGCTTTGACATTAAGTTCTGAGGTTTTAGCAATTAGATCTAAACTGAGTATAATTCTCTGTGGACAATGAAAACAGATGCAGTGTTTTTTTTAAAAAGGGCTATTCATTTTTCTCATAAAGCTCAAAGAAACTGCAATTAGAGGACTAAGCCAAAAGCCACATTGTTATTATTGTTTATGGTTATTATAAAAAAAGATACTTTACATAAACAACATATATTGATTGGCCAGATTTACTATAATTAAGTGAAATGAAAGAGCAAATACAGTACATTTGAAGGATGTTGTACTCTGCCTGAAAAATTTAAATATTAATGTATTATCCACTTTTATTTATTTATTTATTTTTAAAGATTTAATTTATTTCTCTCCCCATTCCCCTCATTGTCTGCTCTCTGTGTCCATTCACTGTGTGTTCTTCTGTGTCTGCTTGTATTCTCATTAGGTGGCTCTGGGAACCAATTCTGGGACCTTCCAGAATGGGAGAGAGGCCATTACTCTCTTGCACCACCTCAATTCCCTGTTCTGCTATGGCTTCTTATTTTCTCTCTTCTTTGTCTCTTATTGTGCCAGCTTTCCAGGTCAGCTGGCACTCCTACGTGGGATAGCTTTCCTGCACTGGGTGGCTTTCCCGTACTGGGCATCATTTCCACGCAGGGCAGCACTCCTGAGTCGAGTGGCCTTCCAGCGTGGGCCGGCACTCCACGTAGGCCAGCTTGCCCTCACCAGGAGGTCCTAGGCATTGAATCCTGGACTTCCTATATGGTAGACAGGATCCCAGTTGGTTGAGCCATATCCATTTCCCACTACCCACTGTTTTTTTTTTTTTTTCTTTATTCATTTTTTTAATATTACATTCAAAAAATATGAGGTCCCCATATGCCCCCCACCCCCCACACCCCACTCCTCCCCCCATAGCAACATTCTCCTCCTTCATCATCAGACATTCATTGCATTTGACTACCCACTTTTAAATCATCACAGAGGAGGCATTTACTGAACCTGAAAATTTAGGTTAATTTATAAAAAATTGAAATTCAGTAAGTTAGGGAATATAAAATGATTTTAACTGGGATTTTTAAAAATTTAGAGTTAAAAAGAAAAAACACCATTTAGTCCAAACATACTGAGTTGTAATCTACATAGTTTTCAAATTAGCTTTCTAAATATAGATATTCTGCCCTAAAATAGTTATACTACTATAATATACAAAATAGTATTTTACTAGCTACTGACTACAAGTTGCTGTTATGATTATTTTATTGATTTTTATTATAAAATTCAAGGTGTTTACCTATAGAAAAAAAATACTAGGATATTCATTTATTATAAAATCTGTCTCAGGGAAGAAGTAGGAAAAACAGAAGCTGTGAGGGCATTATACTTATTATTTTATATGATAAATGTGCCATGTGTCAAAATGTACCAGACAAGCTCTAAGAAAACTTCTAATGCTGACGGGTGAGAGGGAGATGAAGGGTAGATTATATATATTCAATCTGAGGGTTCTATCACTATGTGGTAATTTCATTTATTTCAAAGAATGGGAACTTAGGGAACACGTAAGATATTTTGTAAGAATGGGAACTTATGGAATATGTAAGATCCAGAGTTCAAGAATTTAAATTCTTCATTATCAAAACCAACAATTAGAAAATTCAGTTATTTAGGAAACATGTTCATTTGCATGAATTAAATCATTAGACTTTATGCTCAGTTATTTAGGAAACATGTTCATTTGCATTAATTAAATCATCAGACTTTATGCTCAATAAGAAGTTATATAGTTAACATATCATCTGAACAACTTCCCTATCATTGTTCAAAGTATAGGAATGGATTTAGATCTTCTTTTCTCATTAGAAACTCTTTGAGAATCTCCTCCACTTTGTGTCTCTATCCTCTTTAAGCACCTCCGCCCATAGCATATTTTTTGTGCTCTTCTAACTTCAAAACTTCAGTTTACACATGGCCCTTCACCTTACCCTCACTCTCCGTATCAGTACCTTTCCACTTCTCAAGTCCTGCTGACAACTTGTTTCTATTTCTTGTGGATCACATTTCTGAGAAAGAGAATCTGATTTGCCCAGCTAATCCTTTCGGCACAAACTACTGGAATATATTTTTTATTAAATGCCTACTGTTTCAGACACTGTGCTAGGTTCTCAGCCAGGTGGTCTCCTCTGCCTTGGTCAGCTGGCCATGCCAGCTCAGCAGGTTTTCCTTATATAAGAGGGGTTGATGATAGGTATCTTTAAAACCATGTTATCATTTTCACTTTTGAAGGTAAAGTGCATATTTCTATCATATTATATCTTGCCGTTAAGTTAAATAAAGGATTGCTTTGTTTTGTTTTCTTTGCTCTTGGCCTTTACTACTGCCACTCTGCCTAACAGAAACAGTGCAGTTCTTCTACAACCGCTGTAAAACATCACTTGAAAGGGGACCTGACAGCACAGTGCTCATGAAAGAAACCTCATCTTCAAAGTATAGTTTAAGTATGCATGAGCAGTACAAAACTTTCCAGTTTCAAAGCATTATGAAACAAAACAAAACTCCTCCTTAGAATCCGCTTACCTGGCACAGATACTCTGCTAGGAAAAGTTGGAATTCCTGCTATTAAAATAAATAATTTCATTAATCTCAAATTTACAAATTTAGAAACAAAGAACAGTTAAGCTAATTTGAGAACTGCTTTTGTTCAAAATTGCAGTAAGTAAATTAATTATTAAATTAATTAATTTCATTAATTATTGACCTCTCTCAACTTCTGTGATATCAACTTCTCCTGATTTTGTCTTTTTTATTTTCTCTCAGCCTTCTTCATTGGATAATCTTTTTCTACTCAGTCCTTGGATACTGGTTTTTCCACGGTTCCAGTGTTGGTCCTCTTTTCTTTCATTATACAAACACCCTGAATGAATTAAAACCCACACTTAAAGGAAGCGGACTTGGCCCAGTGGATAGGGCGTCTGCCTACCACATGGGAGGTCCGCGGTTCAAACCCCGGGCCTCCTTGACCTGTGTGGAACTGGCCCATGCGCTGTGCTGATATGCACAAGGAGTGCCCTGCCACGCAGGGGTGTCCCTGCGTAGGGGAGCCCCACACGCAAGGAGTGCACACCATAAGGAGAGCCGCCCAGCACTAAAGAAAGTTCAGCCTGCCT
This sequence comes from Dasypus novemcinctus, assembly GCF_030445035.2. Taxonomy (NCBI): domain Eukaryota; kingdom Metazoa; phylum Chordata; class Mammalia; order Cingulata; family Dasypodidae; genus Dasypus; species Dasypus novemcinctus. The sequence goes on along the minus strand of NC_080673.1, from coordinate 49,029,779 downwards.
AAGAATGGCACTGCACACATGGAGAGCTAACACACAAGTTGACACAATAAAAAGAAACACAGATTCCTGTGCTGCTGACAACAACAAAAGTGGACAAAGAAGAACACGCAGCAAACAGACACAGAGAACAGACAACAGAGGGGGTTGGGGGGGAGGGGAGAGAAATAATAAATAAATAAATAAATAAATAAATAAATAAATAAATAAATAAATAAATAAATAATAAAACAAAAAACCCCCCACACTTAAGTTTCTATGTACACACTGATGATTCCCAAATCTATACCACTAATCTAGACATCTTTCCTCAGGTTCAGATACATATACCTGAACATCCTCTGAAAATATGTCCATCTGAACAGATACCAGAAATCAGTGACCAAAATTAATCTCATTATCTTAAACACCCTCCCACTTCTTCTCGAAAAAAAGTTCCTTAACTCTACATTTCATTTCCAGATAATTGCAACATCTGACCAGTTGCCAAAGCCTGAGAAAAATCCTAGATGCTTTCTTCTATTTACTTGAACCCTACACACATCCCCCAATTTACTCCAGGCACAAGTCTTTTAGAGTCTATCTCAAATATATCCCTTCCTCTTGAACTCAAGCGCCATAGCCTTAGCTCAAATCCTCATAATTTTCACCTGGATACTACCAAACTGGTCCTCACACTACTCTAGCCTCAGCATTCCCAAGATTATATTCTACCAATGTCTCCTAAAGTCTGACAGTAAACACAACCTGACTTTTGCCTATACGTTTCTTCTAAAACAATTATATATTATATTTATTTCCCTTCAAGAATGTAAACTCCTTTCAACAGGACCATGCTACCATCATATAATGTGTTGAATGAACTACTTTGCAATTCTGTCATTCTGCCATGCTGTCATACTCGTACTTCTATACCTTTATGTGTGTGTTGTATCCCTGGTTAGAATTCTCTCTACCTTATTCTCCACCTGAGTTGGCTCTATATTTATACTTTTTCTCTTTCACTTTTTTATTTTTTAAAAGATACTTCAATTATATAAATGTTACAGAGAATATACAGGAGATTCCCATATGCCCTGCTCCCTAAACCTCCTACATTAAGATTGAGTTGAACCATCACCTCTTCTAGAAAAGAAAATTTTAACCACTGCTTCTAATATTACAAATTTAAACCATTGCTCCCATAGCCCCATGTGTATTTACTAGACTATATTGTAATTGTTGATTTATTTGCCTTTCTCCTACACAGACTATGAAGTCCTTAAGGGCAGAAAATTTGACTATCTTTGCTATATCCCCAGACCTGACACACTGCCTGGCACTTAGCAAACCCTCAATATATTTAGTAAATAAAGCACGAATCTGTCTTGTATGGGAATGCCAGGCTACATCTCTTAAATTACCTTACATAAGTGTGTGTTCATTTTATATAGAGAGAGAGAAAGAGAGAGAGAGAGAGAGAGATAACTATGCATTTGGAATATATTATGCTTCTCTTTTAAAAATAAACATAATATTCTATTCTATAACATATTTTAGTTTCAAAAGGAAATATACTCCAAATGCATAGTTATCTCAATGTAGTTTTGGAAACAGGTAATGTGCTCAATCATTAATAAAAATTGTTTTTAATTGCATACATTACTTTTGGAGAAGGGACAAGAGAGTATAACTTGTATGGCCTAAAAACTGTGTGTACCACAACAAAACATTCTGCACTGATGTCAAAGAGGCCTTGAAGTTAGTTATAAAAACTAATGTAAAATATTTTAAAATATTTAATCTGACTGAATTCAATCAAAACTCTTTTTCCAAAGGTTCAATGGGGTTAAACTACCTGTCTTATGTTTGTAGATTACTGCCTAAATCATTCTACTTTATATGAAGTTGTTTGAAATAGACCTCTCATAAGAAAGCAAATGTAAGTAAGATCATTGGATAGAGTCAGAGCCTTTGTCTGCATCTTCTTATTCTATCACACACATTAATGGAACTCAAATTATAACAGTAAATGTTATTTTAACAAAAGAACTGGTTTCTTAACCACTTCTGTCAAAGTACCAAAACCATTTCTGTCAAGGACCATATATGAACTCACATAGCTGTGCTACTGATTTAAGACAGAAGTAGAGAACCAAAGGCATGTCTTTACGGAAGGAAAAACATTACAGCTCTCTTAACATAGAATACTAGTTTCAATCCTCCTCTTAGAAAAAAATAAATCACTAACAGTGTTATTATCTGAAAACAAAAATAGGCATAAAATTCATTTAAGTGCTCAATCTTTGCTCCATCAACATTTTATCCTTCCTGGCCACAAATTTTAAAAGCAACCTGCCAGCAATGAACCAAAGGGTAACTTTCACATATGCTTGAAAATAGCTACTTAACTTTAAGTTAACAGGTAGTTTTTTATGTAACAGTACAGAAATAATTCTGAAAGCTGTCACAACACATCTAAATAAATCACTTTAGTTGCAGGTTTAAGTACAAAAAGTTCTAAGACAGTTTTTAAAAAGAGAACTAGTAGGCAAATTGAAAAGGAGTTTTAAGTGTTCTTCGAGTTTAACGAGAGATGTTTTCTAACTATTAGATGTACAATAGTACTATTGATTTCTCACTCTAAATAACTAAAAATTCTCTCACAGCATTAAAGGACCATATAAACCAAAACATAATGCTAAAATACAAACGATTTAAAAATTGAAGAACAATAGTTTTGTTTGAAAACCTTCTTTAATAACATGACTTTCTGAGCAAAAGTAATCCAACTGAGATGAGTCTTCTGAAAAAAATGATGATATAAAGACTAGGAAATGCTGAATTCTCACTTCTGGTTAGAAATAGTCTCTTGTATAGAAGCATTAAGTTGTAAGCACCTTATGAAATATTCTTAAATTGTTCATTTCCAATTTGTATGAGATGGATAATTTTGAAAACAAGAAAGTAGAATGAGCAGCATAAATTTGACTTTGGTATCAAAAGTATTCTACTTGTCCTAACCCAGTTTTAGTAACTTGGGACTAGTAAGCAAAAAGTACAATCTTCATTTTTATTTTAGGTCCCTCCTCAGGTACAAAGGTTAAATAAGCATTCTAGAATATTAAAGGAAGGGCCTAATCTCTTTGTAGAGATCTTTCGCAGAGGTAACAAAGACCTAGAAATAATATCATGCTACATAACTGAAAGGAAGGAAAATATGTGCCAGAAAAAGAATTATTTATGGATGAATGGAGTAACGACTAGTTTTTCTTGTCTTGGACTAAAATTTTTTAAAGTTATTACTTCAAATCAGTAGCAAAATTACAGTAAATAGATTTTTACAGGGTTTCAAGTAAACATCCATAATTTCTAGTATAAAGGAAAATCTATTAAAAATACTCTAATAGACACTACACCCTCCAGTGGGCAAGCTTTCATGGAAAAATATAAAAAGATTTAGTTGGATTTTCCACTCAGTTAAATCAGTCCTATAACTAATAAAATGATGGCTCTAAAAACTTCATAACAGTTCACATTACTTTAATCATTTGTCTTAGTATCTGAGTTAGAAGAAGCAAAGATTAAAATAATAATAATAATAATGTAGACATTACGGGAAAGTGAAAAAATAAAATCATTATGTGCTTCATCTTTCCCTAACAAAATGCTATAAGATTCTTATTTCCTTAACTTGTAACAGAGGGAAAAGGGTAACGAATAAATCACATATAAGGAGCATAACTAAAAGATAAAGTACCCTTTATGCTATGGGCTACAAAGGGCTAGGCACTAATATTTCAAAGCAACATCCCAAAATGATGGTTCTTTAGTGAGAAATGTAGCAGAAAAGCAGTATTTTCATTAAGGTTTTTCAGGAAAACAACATATTATATCACCCAGTAATATTTAACATAACTGGTCTCATGAGACTATGTGGTAACTACACTGAATTATAAACACACAGAGAATAAAATTAAAGGACGATCTAAAAGAGGCCTTTTACTATAGGGCTAGTGTTTCAGCATTTTAATGATGTGACAGAAGCAAAGACTAGATTAAAAGTATTCCATACTGGTCCAAATATCATTTAAAGTTGCTCCAATCAATCTTTCTCAAAGTCTTATAAATAAGAATGTTAGTAAAATTCGCAACAGAAAACAGAACCTATCTTTAATACCTAAATAAAGAAATCATGTATGAAGATGCACATATCCCAAAATATCTCAGAGACTAGTTAGTAAAAGCTACTACAACTAGGCTGAGTCTAACAATTAAAGAACAACAGTGACATCTAGTGGATATTTCAAATATATGCCACACATATCTTGAACCAAAACATTTATATCTAGTGTTTCACATATTTCAACCTTCCTGAAGACTTATATGACAAATATTTCATTAGAAACCAAAACAAACTGACTCTACCCCCAAAAGACTTCTCAATATGAGTGATCCAATCATTTGATAAATACAAAATGTTTAACAATTAAGGAGTAAGGAATAATATCGCAAATCTACAGAGCGCTAAGCACTGACTTAACGCACCAGACACGCACGCAACTAAAAGAAGGACTATCAATAAGTTTAATATGATTATCATAAGAAAAAGAATTTAAAATATACATATTGAAGAAACACAGTTAAAAGCCGATTTATTTATGGATTTGTTCAACTGTGGGACATACATACTAACAAGTACAGTCAGTCTGTCAGACAAACTTTTAAACTAAAAACATCTTACTCATGACAAATTTTCAAAAACTGAAATTAGGTCTCAAAAAAAATTATTGGATCATTCTTTGAAAGTAAAGAAAGATAACTTTTAAAAAAAGTTAATTGGAACAAGAGCATGCTAACCACATGTTATAAAAGAACTTTTTCACTAAATAACAAAACAAAACATAAAAGCCCTTGGATAATGTTTTTGCCCATTCTTATTAGTCATACAGAAACAGGTTTCACAAGAGAATAACACTGCATTTAAAGAGAAAACAATGAAAATGTATGCAATTTTTATTTATTACTAACCCAGATAAGAGATGTAAATATAGAGATACACTCTGTGGCAGTTTGACATTATTTATGAAACCCAGGAAAAGATAAGGATTATGTTTGTAAACTTCTGTTCCTTTGGGCATCATACCCTTTGACTGTATTAGATTCAGCTGAAATGTCTTTGATTAAATTATGTTAAGATTTGGGTTTTGATTCCACCAAGTAGAGTGTAACTCAGGTTAAGTTCCCGCCCTTTTGGTGGGCTGATATAAAGGGGCACTCACTCAAGAAGACACAGAAGATACACAGGAAGAGAGAGAGCTTCATAGACATGGCAGAGGAAATAATTTTGACCCTGTGGCCCCAGAAAGAGAGATGAGTCATTTTCTTGATAATTTGCAGCCTGCAGCTGAGAAGGCCTGGAAAGAAACAAGCCCTATGCCAGCCTGTAGCTGAGAGAGGAAGGCTGAATGAACCCTGACAGAGATTGGCAACCACCTTGCTTCAACACATGGCTACTGACTTTGGTTAGAAACCAATCTTGAACTGGACTCTTTAGGGCCTTGTAACAGTAAGCTTTTACCCCAAATGAACACCCTTTATAAAAGTCAATAGATTTCTGGTTTTGCCATCAGCACCCCTTTGGCTGACTAATACATGGCCTTAATATAAACACTAACTCAAATAAGTTCAGATCAAAAATTAATTGGAGATCTTTCAAAGACTACAAGAATCACCCAATTTAAAAGATTTTAATGAACAGTGGAGTGTAAATATTTTCCAACAAAAAAATGCTAATGACTAGAAATTCACAGGTATACAGATCAAAGTCAATGAAAATATCTCTGAAACATAAATACGAATAAAATTCAGGTCATGAAAGAACTGTCCAATAGCTTCGAGAAACTATACACAGGATATAAATTGTGGGATATTTAAACAATGGAATACAACAGGAATAAAAAGGAATGAAGTACTTATACATACAACAATATGGATAAATCCCACAAAATCATGCTGACTGAAAGAAGCCTTACATAAACGCATTCATCCTGTTTGATTCCATTTATATGACATTCTAGAAGAGGCAAAACTATGATAATAAATAAATAAATAATAAATCAGAACAATGGTTACCTCAGGGTAGAGTAGAGATGAAGATTGCCTGGGAAGGTGCATAAAGGAATATTCTGGGGTGATGGAAATATTCTATATCTTAATAGGTTGCACAGAGAAATGCACCTGTCGAATTCACCAAATAGTATAGTATATTTAGGGTTTGTGCAAAATTGTAGGTAAAATTGCCTTAAAAAAATAAACCGTCAACCAAAACATTGACAACTCTATTTATATATATAATGCTGAAGTGTTTGGGGTGAAGTGTACTGATGTTTCCAACTATTTTTTAAATGCATGAAAATATTAGATGGGTTAATGGATGAATAGATGGACAGATTATAATAAAGCAAATATGGCAAAACATTAACAATTATATAATCTATGTAGTGAGTGTTCTGGTGCTTACTGCACCAATTCTCTCAAATTTTCTGTATGTCTGAAAATTTCCATAATAAAACACTGGGCAAAAATAGGGGCAACACTCAGAACCTGAAAAAAAATATTATACATAACATGCTTTATTAAACATATATAATTTTCCTTTTATATATTAATATTTCAATGTCTGATTGAATATCAGATGTGACTATCTTCTGAAGAACAAGAGTTAAAAGATGATATATTTTTAAAACTTTAAAAGACATACCCGAATTTCTTGAAGATTATGAAAATTATTTCCCACTCTGACTGAGATTTTGCTTGGAGTATAACTTTCATCAGATTTGTAGTCTGCATAAATGCACAATGTTTTCACTGTTGTTTTTCTTCTAAAGCAATAAAGAAAAAAATGCCCTTTATCACATGGAAAGATTATTTCCAAAGCATTTTATCTTCTGATTTTAAAAGTCACAGGTTGCTAAAATGAGTATTTGAATCAATGATTTTCATTTCCTTTAATTTCAGCAATGATGAAAATGAAGAACATGTAAAAATATAGATGCATATAATAATTCACTTAAACAGGCATCTCTTATCCAGAACATGGCCAAGAATAGGGTATAATCACAGAAGGAACAGTTCAGCCAAAATAGGTACCTTAGAGTATAAATGAGCATTAAGGACTTCAGCCTTCTTCATCTTTATTTTAGCAAAGACATCAATCTAACAAGCTTGGCTTTCTTTAAGTAGTTAATTACTTAATTTCTTACTAATACGTGAAAATAACTAGCTAAATGGGGAGGGGGAGAGGAGCTGGGGAGGAAGGGAAGGAAAAAAAACAGCATATGCAGAGGAATCATATTTTGGGGAAAAACAAAAATAAAAAGCAAAGGCATATAAATCTATATATAGAAAAGGACCTAAAAGAAATATACAAAAATAGTGACTATTTGGGTGAAGTAGAAATATGGGAAATCTTTATTTTCTTCTTTATGATTTACTATATTTTCTGAATAATATTTCACAATAAGCACCTATTATTTTGGTCATCAGAGAAGAAAAACTTCAGAAAAATTTAAAGATCAAACTCCACCCCCCCCCAAAAAAAAAAACCATTAAAAAGTCTATTTAAATATGCTTTAAAGTTAAGTTCTGGTATAAACTGACACTGACTTAATAACAATGAGCTCCTTGAACAGAAGTAGTCTGTGTCAAGTCAGCCTATAAAAACAGCAGAATCTGTGGCTTTTAGTAAGGGGACCAAACTTTCGTAGCTCAAGCTATTCATCAGAAAGGAGTAGGGAAAGTTAAGGACATCTCATATAATAAAAACACATCAAGATGTAAAATGCTAAATAACAAGGAAATGCTGACAGGAGAAATACCATTACTAGGTTTTCAAAAGAGGCCAGATGTCAAACACATCTTTCTCTTTCTGCTGGGCCAGGAAAGGAGACAAGGAAGGAAGCAAAAGAAGAATTGGAACTTTTGAAGGGCATCAAAAGACCTTTTCCCTGATGAGCTATAAACTAACCTTAACGGTCTTTCTTACTATGGAGAGATCAAAGATCAGGAAGATTTTTCTTAAGGACTTAAAAAAAAAAAAAAAAGGAGGCCTAAAGTATCAAGCTTTTTATTCAGAATAATTTTATTTCCAAGTTATGAAATTCAGGATAACTTAGCCATTGGAACCTAGAAGAAAATAAGGGTGAGGTTAGAAAGGTAAAAAAAATAATAATAAAATGAATGATAATAAAAAACAACAGCAGTAGCAGCAGCAGGAAGGCAGAGGCGGCAGTAAATAACAAACTGAATACTGTGTGTCCAGTCCAGAAGCAATATTTTATATGTATTGTCTCATTGAATCCTCAACCATATTCTATTGGAACTATTACCATGTTCATTTTACTAATAAAAAAAAAAACCCTGTTAATTACACTCAGCTTAATGACAGGTTTAAGGTGAAAATCCTAGTAGGTAGGTACAGTCAGGATTCAAATGGACATCTCACATGATTTTAACTGCTCTGAATATGGCCTTCTTTTGACAATCAAATTTAGCTTATTCAACAGTCACTGAAACAAGTTTACAATGATATACTGATATTCATAGTTATTTAAATTTTACCTAAACCATGGGATCTTATCCTAAAGTTCATGTATCCCCAGAAATATATGATTATGTACATATTTTCATCAGATTTGTAAAGGAAACCATGACTCACCAAAAGTTCAATAGTGTTACTCTAAAAGGCACCATTAAAACTTAAAAAAAAAAAAAATTATCAGTTTTATCTTAAGATTAAATTAAAAATAGAATAGAAAAATCAAGCTGTTTCACAAATAACAATGCATGCGAGAAGATTTTAAATGCAAATATTGAGACATAGTGCCAGCTACCCTAATGGCTCAAAACATCATTACAATAATAATCACTATATATATATAATGAATGCTTACTATATGCCAGGCATTGTGTTAAACTCTTGCGATAAGATACCGAGGGAGGAAAGAGGGAGGGTAGTAATACTTCTTTCCCCCTTCTCCTATCCCAGGTAACACTTCTGTCCTCTCTCCCTCTCCTCACCCACTCCCTATCTCCAGAGAAAGTGCTGCTGGCAGAAAGCAAACAACTGCTCTGTTTCTTCATGCCAAAAATTTAATAGGGACAGGCTCTACCTGGTCGAACACTTTTAAAACTGGATGGGTAAGTCTGTTTAATTCTAGTGTTCCATATTAGGAAATACACTTGACTGCGTATATACGACCCTTTCTCAAACATCAGCTTTGTCAGTTTTATATGAGTGATACTTTAGCCTCCACCTGCTGACTCACCAATAATTTCTCAACTGGTTTGGAACTCATGAAATGCCAACTCAAGACAATGGGAGCAGATACTCCTAGTTGCCTACCTAATAACTCTTTTCTCTTCTTTATTTATAAAATCCAGCTAAAAGACTACATCCCCCAGCTTCCATTAAAGCAGGGGTTCATAACTAGGGGTCTGTGGAAAGATTTCAGAGGGTCCATGAGCTTGAATTGAAAAAAATCAACTTATTATCTTTATTTTCTCTGACCTCTGAAATCTAGCATTTCCTTCACTTATGAATGTATGCAATAAATTAGAGTAGTATTAATTTTATATCACATTACAGTTGTTGCATGTCTCAAAAAAATCACTTACACTCATCCATACTTCGAAATTACGGTAGTTGTTAGATCCAATGTTAGTTGAGTTTCATAAAACTATCTGCCACTACATTCTAAGAAGGGATCTCTGGTTTTCACCTGACTGGCAAAGGGGTTCATGGAACAAAAAAGGTTAAGAACCCCTGCCTTAAAGCTAGGTGTGACCATTTGACTAAGTTATGGCCAGTAATATTTAAATCAAAGGATTGTGTGTTATAAAGTTCCTTTGCAAGGGAGACATGTCCTTGCTATGGTTAATTTCATGTGTCAACTTTGCTTGGATATGGTGTCCAATTATTTAGTCAAGCACTGGTCTGCTTGTTACTGTAAGGTGAGAGTATTTTGTATATGAGATTTGCATCTACAATCAACAAAGGAGATTACCCTCAGCAATGTGGGGAGTCTCCTAATTCAATCAGTTGGAAGTCTTAAAACACAGAGCTTTTCAGAGTATCAGAGATCAAAAGCACTTCTGCCTCAACTTCAGCATTGACTCTTGCTGGAATTTCCAGCCAGTCAGCTACCCCTCTAGAATTTGGACTAAGGACATGAAAATCACCTCTACTGGAGTATCCAGTTGCAGCCTACCCATGGAATTCAAAGTTGCCAGGCCCCATGATAGCATGAGACATTCCTCATAACAAAACTCTTTTTTATGTAAGTGTATGTGTGTGTGTTTGTGTGTGTGTACATACATACCCATTGGTTTTGTTTCTCTGGAGAACCCTAATGCAATACTTTTAGCTTTCCCTTCTTACTCCTTCCAGTTGCCCAGAATATGGACACAATAACTGGAATTCCAGTAGGCATCTTAGACCATGAGCCAACCTTGAGGAGAGAATCCATGAGCTAGGAATGGTGGAATGGAAAAAAAGAGTAGGAAGCTGGGCCCATGATCATACTGTGAGGCTTCCATATCACCCCTGGACTGCCAGACTCTTCTTATATTACAGAGAAATAAACTTCTACTTTGTTTAAAACATTGTTATTAGAAGCTCTATTGCAGTCATTCCTAGCCAATACAGAATTATTATGCCCACACTATATATGAAGAACTGAGGCTGAAACCAGGTTAATCAACCAGCCCATAAATATCTAATACCAAATTTGAATTTAGGTCTGTAACACTAAATTATATAAAAGAAATTAGTAACTCCTGAGGGACAAGACTTAAAAAGCAAAAATATAAAATGGTTATAAAGGGTTTTGGTCAGCCAAGATGACAGTATAAGACACTCCAGGTGCCAATCTTTCACGGAATTTTTGAACAATGAGTAAAACTGCCAGAACATCTTACTCAAAACTCTTAGGAAACAGTTCAAGGGTAACAGTAACTGGGCAACTGGCAAATAAAAAATCCAGCTTTAAAAAGGGTAGGAAAAGCTCAAGGTTCCCAGGCTGGCCCCTCTCCCACTGCTTCCATGGCACAGTATAGAGCCAGCCCATGCTTCCATTGTGGATCCCTAGGAGGTACTGTTCTCGGGGAAGCACAATAACTTCTGTCCCTGTATGCTGGGTACATGGATGTCTGTTGATGCCAAAATATCCAGTGGGAGCATGAAGCACTGAACCAGGAAATTCTTATCTGGCTCACCCTCTCAGAACTTACCCTGCAGCCAGAAGCAGATTTCTGACCGCTAAAGCAGTGTAAGAAACAACTAAGTCAAAATTCCTTGGGGTAAAAGATTACCTCCAAAGTCAGGACAAGACACAGGTTCAGGAAAGGCAGAGAGGACTCTGTACTACATTTTCACCTGTGGCTGGTCTTGATAGGAGGGGGAAACTCTGAAGGAGAGTATCTGCCAAAGCAGAGCAACTGCCAAAGTACAGCCAATTTGCAAAGATTGTGAAAGGCATTTTTTACAATGGTTTCTATATTCTTGATAGCTCCTGACACAAAGAAATCTCTGTCATACAACTAGCTGGATATAAACTTAAAGAACAGCAGTTCAAGCACTAAATCCCAAAATTAAAACTTTAAAATATTAAAATGTACAACGCACAACAAAAGACTACCAGACAAAATAGAAATAGGAAATGATGGCCTATCCAAAGGAACAAGATCCAGAAACCATCAATGAAGAATACCAGAATTAGAACTTTCAAAAAATGATCTTCAACATGCTCAAGAGAGAAAGAAATAAAGGATGTCAGGAAAACAATGAATGCATAATACGAAAATCTCAGTAAAGAGAGAAATTTTCAAAAGGAACAAAACATAAATACTGGAGATGAAGACCAAATAACTGAAAAGAAAAATTCCCTAGAGGTTTTCAATAGCAGAGTGGAGCTAGAAGGAGAAAGACTCAGTGAAGTTGAAGAGAAGACATTTGAAGACATTTGAAATGATTAAATCTCAGGGGCAGAAAGAAAAAAGAATGAAAAAAAGTAAGCAGAGCTTGAGAAAACGGTGGGACACCTTCAAGAGTACCAATATATACATAATGACAGTCAGAGAAGAGAAGAGAGAAAGAGGCAGAAGGAATATTGAAAGAATTAATGGCAAAAAAAGTTTCAAAAAAAAAAAAAAATACACATGCACATTCAAGAATTTCAACCACCACCAAACAAGAAAAACTCAAAAAGTATCATAACCCAATATATAGTATAGTCAAATTACTGAATGCAAGGACAAGGAGAGAGTTCTGAAAGCTGCATGAGAAAAGCGATGTATTATGCCAAAGGTATATTGGGCACAATACAATAAGATTGTTAATTTCTCCTTAGAAACCACAGAGACAAGAAGGCAGCAGGATAAAATACTGTAAGTGCTGAAAGAAAATAACTGACAACCAACAATTTTATAACTGGCAAACCGTCTTTTAAAAATGAGGGAGAAAAAAAATGGAGAGATGAAGACATTCCCAAATAAACAAAAGTTGCAGGAGTTCATCACTACTAAACCTGTTGTATAAGCAACGCTAAAGGGAGGTATTCATACCGTAAAGAAAGGACACTTGACAGTGGATAAAAGTGACATAAGGAAATAAAGACCTCTGGTAAAGGTAACCCTATGGATAATTATAAATGCCAGTATTATTGTACTGTATTTTTTGGTATATAATTCAACTTTGTACTTCTTACAAGTTCTAAAACATAATGATAAATCTATGGTCTTAGAGATGCAAGGTATAATGATATAATTTATAATAAGAATAAGGTGGGGATATGGAGTAGAATAGAAACATTGTATGAGTATGCTACTGTAGTTAAGTAGGTATCAAATCAAATTTGACTGCTGTAGTGTTAGGACATTGAATTTAAATTCCATAGCAATCACAAAAAAAAATTACAAAAAACATAAAAGAAGGAAATGAGAACGGAATCAAAATGGTAAAATACAAAAAAAATCAAATAGAGAAGTAGACATTAATGAAAGAAGAACTGAAGGACAAAAAAGGTATAATAAGATTTACGAATACCAAATATCAAAAGGGGAGAAGACAGTCCTTTAATATGAGTAGTTACTTTAAATGTAAAATGGATTTACCTCTTCTATACATATCCAAAAGAGCTGAAAGCAAGGAACCAAACAGATATTTTCATATTGATGTTCATAGCAGCACTATCCACAATTGCCAAAAGATGGAAGCAACACAAGTATCTCTCAACAGATGAAAAGATAAACAAAATGTGGTATATACAGCCAGTGAAATATTATTCAGCCATGAAAAGGAATAAAGTTTTGGTAGATGTGACAACATGCATGAACCTCAAAGACATCATGTTGAGTAAAATAAGCCAGACATAAGGATCAAAGATGTATGAAATAATTAGAAGCAAATTTCTAGAGTAAAAAACTAGATTGCAGGTTACCAGGGGCTGGGGTGGGGGAAAGGAATGCGGAATCATTGTTTAATTGGTATACAGTTTCTATTCAGGGTAATGGAAGAGTTTTGGTAACGGAAGGGATAAATGTCACTAGAATAAAAAAATAAACACAACCATAGTACTGTACAACACAAACAGAGAATCCTAATGTAAATTATGGACTAGAACTAAAAGTACAATTACAATAATATTCTCTCTTCAATTGTATCAGAAGCACCACAATAATGCAAAAAATTTAATAATGTGGGATTTATATGGGAACTCTACTTTCTGCATGTTTTTCCTGTTAAATTCACCACTTCCTGAACAAAAGGTAAGAAAAAAAAGAAAACTGCAACAACAAAATGTAAATAGATTTAACTTTCCAGTCAAAAGGAAGAGACTGGCAGAATGGATAAAAAACATTACCTAACTATATCCTGTTCTTGTGAGACTTACCTTTAATTCAAAGACAGGTAGTTTGAAAGTAAAAGAATGGAAAAAATATATACTATGCAAATAATAGCCAAAAGAGAGCTAGGATAGCTATACTTATCTCAAATAAAATAAACTGTTAAGTCCAAAACTGTTATGGGAGAAAAAGAAGTCATTATATACTGATAAAGGGCCAATTAAAAAAGATGACATAACTTTATATACATATATGCATACACACACACACACACACCCCTAACAACAATGCCTCAAAATACACGAAGCAAATATAGGTAGATTTGAAGGGATTAAGAAGGTTCTACAAAAATAGTAGGACATTTCAATAAGACTTAAATGAAGTAGAGAATTTTAAAAAGCAACAGAGAGACTCAACAAAACCAAAAGCTGGTTCTTTGACAAGATCAATAAAATAGACAAACCTTTAGCAGACTGACGAAAAAGAAAGAGAGAAGATGCAAATAACTAAAATCATAAATGAAAAGGGGGATATTACTATGGCTTAGGTAGAAATAAAAGGATTATACAAGGATTTACAAGGAACAATTACAGACCAACAAATTAGAAAACCTAGGTGAAACGGACAAATTCCTAGAAACACACAAACTGACTCAAGAAGAAATAAAAGATCCCAATAGACCAGTAACAAGTTAGATGGCTCAGTGGCTGAGTGCCTGCTTCACATGTACAAGGGTCCTGGGTTCAATACCCTGTAACTCCTTAAAAAAATAACAACAACAACAAAAACAAGTTAGGAGATAGATTCAGTAATCAAAACCTCCCAAGCCCAGGAGAAGATAGCTTCACAGGGGAATTTCACCAAACATTTGAAGAAGTAACACCAACCATGCTCAAACTCTTTCAAAAAAGTGAAGAGGAGGGAACACTTCCTAAGTGTTTCTATGATGCCAACATAGCTCTCATACCAAAGCCAGATAAAGATATGCCAAGAAGAGAAAATTACAGACCAATATCCCTTATGAATATTGATCCAAAAATCCTCAACAAAACACTAGCAAACGAAATCCAACAGCACATTAAATGAGCAAAAATACTCAAGAAAATACTAGCAAATGAAATCCAACAGCACATTAAAAGAATTAAATACCACAATCAAGTGGGATTTATCTCAGGTATGCAATGGTGATTAAACGTAAGAGTATCATAATGTAGTATGTCATATTAATAGAATGAAAGAAAAAAAAAAGCACATGACCATTTCAATTGATGCAAAGACATTTGACAAAATCCAGCACCCCTTCTTCATAAAATACTCTTATAAAACTAGCAATAGAAAGAAAGCTTCTCAATATGATAAAAGATATATATGAAAAACCCACAGTCAACATCATAGTCAACTGTGAAAGTCTGAAAGCTTTCCCTCTAAAACTGGGAACAAGTTAAGGATGCCTATTGTAACTGCTATTATTCAACATGGTACTGGAAGTTCAAGTCACAGCAATTAAGTAAGAAAAAGAAATAAAAGGCATGGAGAACAAGAAGTAAAAGTTCCCTATTTGCAGATGATATGATCCTATATAGAGATAATCCTTAAAAATCCACAACAAAGCTCCTAGAGCTAATAAATGAATTCGGCAGAGTGTGCAAGATCAATGCCAAAAAAATCAGTAGAGTTTATACACACAAGCAATGAATAACTGGAAGAAGAAATCAAGAAAAAAACATCCATTCACAATTACAACTAAAAGACTCAAATACTTGGGAATAAATCTATCCAAGGATGTAAAGGAGTTGTACAGAGAAAACTACAAAACACTGCTAAAAGAAGTCAAAGAAGCCTTTAAAAAAGGGAAGTACATTTTGTGGTCATAGATTGGAAAACTAAATATTGTGAAGATGTAAATTCTACCCAAAGAAATTTACAAATTCAACACAATCACAATAAAAATTCCGACTCCCTCTGCATTAGTTTTCTGGCTGCTAAAACAAATACCATACAAGGAATTGGTATTTCTCATTACCACAATAAAAGTGGCACTCAAGATCACATTTAATAAATGTGCCTAAAGTTTGATAGAGACAAACCAAGAACAGGCATGAATTTTATCTTGTTCCTGTTTGGCTTAGTATTTCAGTAATCATTTACCCTTCCAAACTGGTACATGACTACTTTAAATGATTCTATTAAAACTAAATGACACACAATTTTCCTTAGGTAATTACTAACACATTTCAATGTTCTTTCAAGAGAATTGGTCATTTACAAATAGAAGAGAGTTCACTACAATATAAGTGCAAACAATATTATCCACTTGTAGACATTTATATTTTGATGCATCCAAAAAAAAATATTGGATTATTTTTGCAAGATGATCTTTTCCTCTAGGCATGATTAAATTACGATTACAGCTTTGATTGGGCCACATCAGTAGGAGTTGGGGGGGGGGGAGCACTCACAGAGAAAAGACATGGCAAAGGACAAAGCTGGGAGTTTTGAGCTGGAGCCCAGGAAGTGAACACACAGGAGAAGAACACAGAGGAATAGAGATGGCTCCTTAGATATGGCAGAAGCCCCAGGGAGAGAGACAGCCATTCCCAATAGTCTACAGCTGGACTTATGGAGAGGGCACAGCAGCTGAGCCCAAAGAGAAACAGAGCTCTGGGAAGAGAAAGACCCAAGAAGCCCGAACTCTTGGCAGATGTCGGTAGCCATCTTGCTCCAACACATGGAAACAGACTTTGGTAAGGGAAGCAACTTATGCTTTATGGCTTGGTAACTGTAGGTTTCTACCCCAAATAAACACCCTCTATAAAAGCCAATGGATTTCTGGTATTTTACATCAGCACCCCTTTGGCTAATACACCACTCAAAGAAAATTTCATTTTCTTAAGATATTTGTCCCTTCCCACATTTCATCTTGACAACTAGGAAAGATAAAATACTAAGCTGAAAGGATCTCTTTTTAGAGGGGAGTCTTTTCCTGTCATTTATTTATTTAATACATAAGAGTTTTAGATAAATCCTATTCAAATTTTTATGAAGATTATTTATAGGCTTTCTATGTGGTTAATACAATATTACTTTCCTCAGAAGAAAAGCAGAAAACTTTTCCATAAAAAATGGATAGTCAATGTATAAAGCCTATGAGTCTTCATATACTGTGTATTCTTGAATTAGGAGATATTTCATATCTTTATTTTTCATACTCTAACATTTAAAACTATATCACAAAAAAGCATAATAAAAATTCAGCAGTGTAGCAGTTTGATATAGTTATGAATTCCAAAAATAGATAGTGAATTATATTTTAAAACTGTTCTGTACCTGGGCGATTAAATTATGATTAGGGCTTTGATTGGGTCACGTCAGTTAAGGTGTTGAGTCCCTACCCACCAAGGGGTGGGGACTCCAGATAAAAGGCATGGCAGATAAAAGGCATGGCAACAGACAGAATTGGAGGATTTTTAGTGTTGGAATTTTGATGTTGGAGTTTGATACTGAAGTCTTAACTTGGAGCCCCAGAAAGTAAGCACACAGAGGAAAGAGAAGCAAGCCCTGGGAAAAGAGAAACCCTGAGCCCAGAGAGAAGCAAGACATGGGAAGAGAGGAACCCAGGAAGCCTGAACGCTGGCAGACATGGACAGCCATCTTGCTCCAACATGTGGAAATAGACTTCGGTGAGGGAAGTAACCTATGCTTTATGGTTGGTATCTATAAGCTCCTATCCCACATAAATACCCTTTATAAAAGCCAACAGGCTTCTGTTATTTTGCATCAGCATTCCTTTGGATGACTAATACAAGCAGGTAAAGAATAATGCATTTTAGTTAGATAAGTTGAAAATCATAACCTCTTATGCCAAAAAAAACTTTAGGGGATCTTATGATCTTACCATAATCTGTCCTAGGTAGATGGCCAGCTCCAATTGTTTTTATGACAGGTAATTCACCTATCTCCTAATAACCAATTCTCTAGGTTTTAATTCCATGTATTTATTATTTGTATTTAGTTCATATTAATGAGACCTTGCAATATTTGTCCTTTTGTGTCTGGCTTACTTCACTTAGTATAATGTCTTCAAGACTCATCCATGCTATCACATATGTCCCAATTTCATTTCTTCTTACTGCAGCATAGTATTACACCATATGTATATACCATATTTTGTTTATCTATTCATTGGATGGACAGTTGGGTTGTTTCCATCTTTTGGCAATTGTGAACAAAGCCACTATGAGCATTGGTGTGCAGGTGTCTGTTCGTGACATAGTTTTTAGTTCTTCTGGATAAATTCCTAGTAGAGGAATTGCTGGATCATATGGCAGTTCTATACTTAGCTTCCTGAGGAACTGCCAAACTGTCTTCCACAGAGGCCACACCATTTTACACTCCCACCAACAGTGAAGGAGTGTTTCTATTTCCCCACATCCGCTCCAGCACTTATTGTTGTCTGTTTTTTTTATAATGGCCATTCTATGTGGTGTTAGATGATATCTCATTGTTGTCTTTTTTTTTATTATTTCTCTCCCCTTTCCTCCACCCCCCCCCCCACACCCCACCCCCCGTTGTCTGCTCTCTGTGTCCATTTGCTGTGTGTTCTTCTGTGACCACTTCTATCCTTATCAGTGGCACCGGGAATCTGTGTTTCTTTTTGTTGTGTCATCTTGTTGAGTCAGCTCTCCGTGTGTGCGGCACCATTCTTGAGCAGGCTGCACTTTCTTTCATGCTGGGCGGCTGTCCTTATGGGGCGTGCTCCCCTATGCAGGGGACACCCCTGTTGGCATGGCACTCCTTGCACGTATCAGCACTGCGCATAGGCCAGCTCCACACGGGTCAAGGAGGCCTGGGGTTTGAACTGCGGACCTCCCATGTGGTAGGCGGACGCCCTATCCATTGGGCCAAGTTCGCTTCCCTCATTGTTGTTTTAAGTTGCATTTCTCTAATAACTAGTAGTATGGAACATTTTTTTAATGTGCTTTTTAGCCATTTGTATTTCCTCTTTGGAGAAATGTCTATTTAAATCTTTTGCCCATTTTTTAATTGGATTGCTTGCTCTTTTATTGTTGAGTTCTATGACCTCTTTATATAGAATGGAAATCAAACCCTTATCAGATAAGTGGTTTCAAAATACTTTCTCTCATCAACTGGCCTGCCTTTTCACCTTCTTTGAATAACAGAAGTCCTTTGAATCACAGAAATGTTTAAGTTCAAGGAGGTCCCATTTATCCATGTTTTCTTTTGTTGCTCGTACTTTTGGGGTACGGTTTAAGAATCCACCACCTACCACCAGGTCTTGAAGATGTTTCCCTATGTTTTCTTCTAGGAGCTTTATTGTACTTCCTTTTATATTTACGTCTTTGATCCATTTTGAGTTAATTTTTATATAAGGTGTGAAGTAGGGGTCTTCTTTCTTTCTTTTGGCTATGGATATCCAGTTCTCCCAACACCATTTGTTGAATAAACTGTTCTGCTCCAACTGGGAGGGCTTGACAGGCTTGTCAAAAGTCACTCGGCCATAGATATGAAGGTCTGTTTCTGAACCATCAATTCAGTTCCACCGGTCTATGTGTCTGTCGTTATGCCAATACCATGATGTTTTTACCACTGTAGCTAGGTAATATGATTTAAAGTCTGGAAGTGAGAGTCCTCCAACTTCACTTCTCTTTTTTAAGATGATGTTTCTGGCTATTTGGGGCCTCTTACCCTTCCAGATAAATTTGATAATTCTGTTTTCCATTTGCTTAAAAAAATGTTGGTGGAATTTTTATTGCGATTGCATTTAATCTGTATATCAATTTGGGTAGAAGTGACATCTTAATGATATTTAGTCTTCCAGTCTATGAGCATGGAATGTACTTACAATTATTTAGGTATTTTTAAATTTCTTTTAACAATGCATTATAATTTTCTGAATACAAGCGTTTTGCATCCTTGGTTAAGTTTATTCCTAAATATTTGATTCTTTTAGTTGCTACTGTAAATGAATTTTTTTTCTTTTCTCCTAAAATTGTGCATTACTAGTGTATAGAAACACCACTGATTTTTGCCTATTGATCTTGTATCCTGATACTCTACTGAAATCATTTATTAGCTCTAGCAGCTTTGTTGTAGATTTTTCAGGACTTTCTAGATATATAATCATATCATCTGTGAATAATTAAAGTTTTAATTCTTCCTTTCCAATTTGGATGCCTTTTATTTCTTTGTCTTGCCTGACTACTCTAGGTAAAACCTCTAGCACTATATTGAACAATAGGGGTGACAATGGGCATCCTTCTCTAGTCCCTGATCTCAACGGGAAAGCTTTTAGTTTTTCACCATTGAGTACAATGTTAGCTGTGGGTTTCTCATATATGGCCTTTATCATGTTGAGAAAATTTCCTTCAATTCCTATTTTTTGTAGTATTTTTATCAAGAAAAGATGCTGTATTTTGTCAAATGATTTTTCTGCATCAATTGATAAGATAATGCAATTTTTCTTCTTTGATTTATTAATGTGGCATAATATGATCGATTTTCTTGTATTGAACGAGAGTTGCATGCCTGGTATAAAACCCACTTGATCATAATGGATAATTTGTTTAATGTGTTGTTGGATTCGATTAGCAAGTATTTTGTTGAGGATTTTTGCATCTGTATTCATTAGAGAAATGGGTCTGTAATTTTCTTTTCTTTTTTTTTTTTTTGTAATATCTTCATCTGGCTTGCTCTGATCTTTGTTATTTCATTCCTTCTACTTGCTTTGGGATTAGCTTGCTGTTCTTTTCTAGTTCCTCCAGCTGTGTAGTTAGGTCATTGATTTTAGCTCTTTCTTCTTTTTTAATGTAAGCATTGAGGGATATAAATTTTCCTCTCAACACTGCCTTCACAGCATTCCATAGGTTCTGATATGTTGTATTCTCACTGTCATTTGTCTCAAGATATTTACTGATTTCTCTTTAAATTTCTTCTTTAACCCACTGATTATTTAAGAGTGCATTATTTAATCTCCATATATATGTGAATTTTCCTTTTGTTTGCCACTTGTTGATTTCCAGCTTTACTCCATTATGATCAGAGAAAGTGCTTTGTATAATTTCAATTTTGTTGAATTTATTGAGATCTGCTTTGTGTCCCAACATATGGTCTATCCTGGAGAAAGATCCATGAGCACTTGAAAAGAATGTATATCCTGCTATTTCGGGGTGCAATGTTCTGTATATGTCTCTTAGGTCTAGTCCATTTATCATATTATTCAAACTCTCTGTTTCTTATTCATCTTCTGCCCAGATGTTCTATCCAATGCTGAGTGTGGTGTATTGAAGTCTCCAACTATTATTGTAGAGATGTCTATTTCTCTCTTCCGTTTTGCCAGTTTTTGCCTCATGTATCTTGGGACATCCTGGTTAGGTGCATATATATCTATGATTGTTATTTCTTCCTGGTGAATCATTCCTTTTATTAATATGTAATGTCCTTCCTTGTCTCTAATAACAGTTTTGCTTTTAAAATCTATATCATCTGATATAAGTATAGCTACCCCAGCTTTTTTTTGGTTACTTCATGCATGGAATCTCTTTTTCCAACTTTTCACTTTCAATTTATTGGTATCCTTGGGTCTAAGGTGAGTCTCTTGCAGACAACAAATAGATGGCTTATACTGCCAGTCTGTGTCTTTTGATTGGGGAGTTTAATCCATTAACATTCAATGTTATTACTGTAACATTTTGATCTTTGCATTTGATCTTTACTGTTACTCATACAGTTGTCACTTCTAGACTCTCTTCCAGGCTTTAATGCTTCCTTTAATATTTCCTGCAAAGCTGGTCTTTTTGTTATAAACTCTCTTAGTTTCTGTTTATCTGTAAATATTCTAATCTCACACTCATTTTTAAAAGATAATCGTGCTGGGTATAAAATCCTTGGCTGGCAGTTTTTCTCCTAAATTAAGATATTTATATCTTAAATATATCATACACTGCCTTCTTGCCTCCATGGTTTCTGATGAGAAATCAGCACTTAATCTTATTGGGTATCCCTTATATATTATGCATTGCTTTTCTCCTGCTGCTCTCAGAATTCTCTCTTTGTCCCTGGCATTTGGCATTCTGATTAGTGTGTGTCTTGGAGTTGGTTTATTTGGATTTATTCAGACGGGAATATGTTGTGCTTCCTGGGCATGGATATTTATGTGCTTCAATAGGGTTGGGAAATTTTCCACCATTATTTCTTCGAACATTCTTTCTGCCCCTTTCCCTTCTCTTCTCCTTCTGGGACACCCATGACACATATGTTTGCACGTCTCTTGCTGTCATTTAATTCCCTGAGACCTTGTTCAATTTTTTCCATTCTTTTCTTCATCTGTTCTTTTGTTTGTTCACTTTCAGAGACCATATCTTCGAGCTCGCCGACCCTTTCCTCTGCTTCCTCAAATCTGCTGTTATATGCCTCTAGTGTATTTTTAATTTCATTTATTGTACCTTTCATTCCCATAAGGTCTGCTATTTTTCTACGTATGCATTCAAATTCTTTTTTGTGTTCATCCAGTGTCTTCTTAATATCCTTAATCTCTTTAGCCATCTCATTAAATTTATTATGGAGATTTGTTTGCACATCTAAGATTAGTTGTCTCAACTCCTTTATGTCATCTGCAGGCTTATCCTGTTCCTTTAATTTGGCCATCTCTTCCTGTTTCTTGGTATGGATTGTAATTTTTTGTTGGCATTTCCACATTTGGCTTGCTAGATGTATTTATTGTGGGTGCAGTTTCTCCCTTTAGTTTAGGGATTTCTTATTTTTTCTCCCTTGATGGTTGTGAGGTAGGAACCAAGGATGTAGTTGGTACTACAAGCTATGGAGGCTGAAGCTGCCCACATTGCCCCAGGAAGTAATGAAGCTTCTCCCACCTTTCTCCTCTGTCAGGGGTAGGGACAAAGCTGAAGCCGTGTATAATAATTCCAGTTGGGCACAAGACTGTCTGTAGTCGCCCGGAGACACTGACAAAGCTTCACACCCCTTTCTCCCCTACCTTAGGAAGGGATGGAGCTATAATTTTGGTCAGCAATCTATGCTGTGTGGGTCCAAAATGACCACAGTTGCTCAGGTAAACTGATGTGGCACCAGACCCTCTTCCTGTGTGGAGTGGGAATGGACCCTCTAGAGTGCCCAGCAATCTAATCTCTATGGGCCAAATATGCCTGCAGTTGCCCTGAGAAGCTTAGGGAGTACCATCCCTTTTGACCTTTAGGGGGTGGGAACGGAAACACAAATACTCAACAGTTCAGTCTTGTAGGTTTAAAGTACCCACTGTTGCCCAGAGAGGCTGAGGAAACTCTAGCCTCCTCCTATCCTATTGGATGGTAGGGGTGGTTCAATGGGCACTCAACAGTTCAGTCCCTTTAGGCTGAGAATACCTGCCATTGCCTGGAGAAGCTGAGGAAACGCCAGCCCCCTTCTATCCTCTTAAGGCATGGGGTTGGATCCGCAGGCACCAACAGTTCAATGCCTGTTGGCTGAAAGTACCCACCACTGTCTGGAGAGGCAGTGGAGACACCAGACCCCTCCTATCCTATTGGGAGTGGGGGTGGATTCATAGGCATCCAATAGTCCAGTCCATGCAGGCTGAAGATCTGCCATTGCCCAAAAAGGCTGTGGAAAGACCAGCCCCTTCTTTCCTATTGCAGGGTGAGGGTGGGTCCACAAGTACCCACCAGACAAGGTTGTGTGGGCCAAAAGTACCTGTGGTTACCCAAAGAGGCTGGGCAAACACAGTCTCTCTCCTGTCCTATTGGGGATGGAGGTAGAGCCACAGGTGCCCAACCGTCAGGCCTGTACAAGCCAAAACTGTTGCCCTGAGAGGCTGAGACAACACCAGCCCCCTCCTATCCTGTGGTGGGGCAGAGGTGGAGATGGGCTCAAAGGCACTCACCAAACATGTCTGTGGGAGCTGAAAACTCCTGCCACTGCCCAGAGAGGCCGAGGATACCCAGCTCCTCTCCCATTCTCTTGCGGTGTGGGGATGCAGTCCCAGGTGTTCAACTATTCAGCCTGTGCCAGCAGAGAGCACTTGCAGTTGCCTTGAAAGCCTGGTGCAGGTCCCACCAGCTACTTCTCTGCGGGAGGTGGGGTTGGAGCCTAGGCCAGGGTTTCAGTCCAACCTTGGTGGAAAGAAACCTGTACCTAACTTCACTGGATTTCAGTCAGCCTGGCTTCCTCTCATGCTGGAGGGGGTGAGGGGATGGGAAGTGCAGAGTCACAATGGCGGCTACCGGACTCTTTCCAGCTTTCCAACTTTCCAACTTGGACACACTCAGACCCTAGCTGTCTGTAAGATTATACTTTAGCCAGCCAAGTCCACAAATCAGTAGCTGAGGTCAGTGGACATCTGTCTCTTCCTCCACTGTTTATGGGAAACGGGACTTCTAACTCTAGCCACATAATAACTCCTGAGACGGCTTGTGCCCCTAAAGTAGGATGGGTACCAGCCTCTGTGGCACAGCTTGCAGCTTCCCAGAGAGGTGGTGCAGGTTCCCCCAGCTTCCTCCCTGCCGGAGATGGGACTAGGGTTTAGGTTAGACCTGCAATCCAACCCGGGTGGAAAGAAGCCAGTCCTTACAAGCACTATGATTTTCAGTCAGCGCCGCTTCCCTCATGCCTGGGGCAGAGTCAAAATGGCGGCTACCGGCTTCCCTCTGACCTGGACAGGCTGTTTAGTTGTTCCTAGGATTCTATTTCAGACTGCCAAATCCACTAGTCAGTAGTTGAAGTCAGTGCCACTCTGTGTTTTCCTCCCATTTTTATTGGGGAAAATGGAACTTCCAACTCCAACCACAGAAAAACTTCCAAGGCGGCTGACATACCACAGGCACCAACCTCCGCAGCATGGAGCGCTCTACTCATGAATCCTCTGTGCAGATGGGTAGTCTCCTCCTTCCACACTGTCAAGGATGTTGCAGAATACTCCTCTGGTCTCCTGGGTCCTCCAAACTGCCCTATTTCATGAGCTGACTCCAGGAGCTCCTTACTCTGATGCCATCTTGGCTCCACCCTCAGATTTATTTATTTTTATTTCTCTTCCCTTCCCCCCCCCCCCCCCCCCCCCCCGCTGTCTGCTCTCTGTGTCCATTCACTGTGTGTTCTTCTGCGTCCACTTGCATCATCCAGCGGCACTGGGAAACTGCGTCTCTTTTTTGTTTTTGCTGCATCATCTTGCTGCAGCACCACTCCTGGGTGAGCTGCACTTTTTTCATGCAGGGTGGCTCTCCTTGCAGGGTGCACTCCTTGCAAGTGGGGCACTCCTACACAGGGGTGTCCCTGAGTGGCACGGCACTCTTTGTGTGTGGCAGCACTGCACATGGGCCAGCTTATGACACAGGTCAGGGGATCCCAGGGATCAAACCCTGGACCCTCCAAATGGTAGATGGACACTCAATCAGTTAAGTCATGTCTGCTTCCCTGTAACTGAGTCTTCGAAAGGTCATTCCACCATTCTATCAATCCAGCCACTTCAGGATGATGGGGAATATGGTATGGTAGTGAATTTCATGAGCATATGCCCATTCCTGCTCATTATCTGCCATGAAATGAGTTCCCTGATCTGAAGCAATGCTGTGTGGAATACCATGACAGTGGATAAGGCATTCTGTAAGTCCACAGATGGTAGTTTTGGTGGAAGCATTGTGTGCAGGGAAGGCAAACTCATTTCTGGAGCA
This sequence comes from Dasypus novemcinctus, assembly GCF_030445035.2. Classification (NCBI taxonomy): domain Eukaryota; kingdom Metazoa; phylum Chordata; class Mammalia; order Cingulata; family Dasypodidae; genus Dasypus; species Dasypus novemcinctus. The sequence goes on along the minus strand of NC_080673.1, from coordinate 49,004,205 downwards.
TGTGACTATTCCGGTTAGAACAAATAACTGCCCCTTCAATGATGGAAGGGGTCCAATGTAATCAACCCACCACTAGGTAGCAGTGTGATCACCTTGGGGAATGGTGCTGTATTGGGGGATAATATGGGTCTTTGCTGCTGGCAGACTGAAAACTCAGCAATGGCTATGACCAGGTAAGCCTTGGTGAGGGAAAGTCCATATTGCTGAGCCCATGCATAACCTCTATCCCTACCACTATGGCCACTTTGTTCATGAATTCACTGGGCAATGACAGGAGTGGCTGGGGAAAAAGGCTGAATGCTAGGCACAGAACAAGTCATCTCATCCACTTGGTTAATTAAAATCTTCTGCTGAGGCCAACCTCTGATGAACATTTACATGAGACAATTATTTTCATGTTTTTCACCCATTCTGAAAGGTCTATCCGTATACCTCTTCCCCAGACCTATTTGTCACCAATTTTCTGATCATGTTTCTTCCAAGTTCCTGACCATCCAGCCAAACCACTGGCGACAGCCCATGTATCCGTGTACAAACATATCTCTGGCCATTTCTCCTTCTGCGCAAAATTAACAACCAGGTGCACTGCTCAAAGTTCTGCCCACTGGGAGGACTTCCCCTTACCACTCTCCTTCAGGAACTTCCCAGAAAGGTGCTACAGTGCGGTAGCTGTCCACTTTCAGGTTGTACCTATATATTGTACAGAACCAACTGTAAATCAGGTCTGAGTTTTCTCTTCCTCATTCATCTGATTGTGGAACTCTGAAAGAGGGCACAGTTGTGAGCTGGAAAAGAGAAGGTAGTGTGGCAGGAGTGGTGGCCATGGGCACTGGGACACTTCCTCATGTAACTTACTTGTGCCTTCAGGACCTGCTTGAGCCCTATCTCATATATACCACTTTCTTTTTAAGACAGAGTGCTGCTATACAAGGTTAACTTTACAGTTTGACATGTTAGACAATACCCAGCTCATAAGAGGCAACTCAGGTTTCATGGGAACTTGGGGACCCATGGTTAAGTGTTCAGTCTCTATAAGGTCAGCAGTAGACCAAAAGCTAGTTCTCAAAAAGAGAATAGTTATCTGCAGAGGACGGCAGGGCTTTGCTCTAAAATCCTAAGGGTTTGTGTTGTTATTTGCCTATAGGGGCCTGCCAAGGCTCAAGATAGCATCTCTATTTGCCACTGACAGCTCCAGTCCCATTGTATCTTCTGGATCATATATCCCAAGTGGAACTGCAGCCTGTACAGCAGCCTGGACCTGTCACAGAGCCTCATTTTGTTCTAGTCCCCACGTAATCCTAGCAGCTTTTCTGGACATTTGGTAAATAGGTTGGAGTAGCAAACTCAAATGAGGAATATGTTGTCTCCAAAATCTAAAGAGGCCAAATAAGCATTGTGACTCTTTTTTGGTCATAGGAGAGGCCAGATGCAACCGTTTATTCTTCATTTTACAAAGGATATGTCAGCATGCCCCACACCACTGGAATCCTAGAAATTTCACCAAGGTAAGAAGGTCCTGTATTTTTGTTGATTTAAATCACCCATCATCTGACATGCAATTGCCATACCAATAAGTCTAGAGTAGTTGCTACTTCTTTTTTACTAGGCCCAATAAATATAATGTCATCAACATAAAGGACCAGTGTGGTGTCTTACTGGAGAGAGAAACAATCAAGGTCCCTGCAGACAATATTATGACATAAGGCTAGAGGGTTGATACACCCCTGAGTCAGGACAATGAAAGCTTACTGCTGACACTGACAGCTGAAAGCAAACTGTTTCTGGTCATCCTTACTAATGGCAATCGAGGAAAAAGCATTTGCCAGATCAATACCTGCATACCAGGTACCAGGGGATGTGTTGATTTGCTCCAGCAATGGTACCACATCTCGAACAGCGGCTGAAATTGGAGTCAACACCTGGTTAATTTTATGATAATCTACTGTTACATCCTCTAAGATCCATCTGTTTTCTGCACAGGCCAAATAGGAGAGCTGAATGGGGTATGGTGGGAAACACCACCACTGCATCCTTCAAGTCCTTTATTATGGCTCTGATCTCTGCAATCCCTCCAGGATTCCGTATTGCTTTTTATTTATAGTAAATAAAAAGCAGTTCTAACGGCTTTCATTTGGCCTTTCTTACCATAGTAGTCCTCACTCCATATACCAGGGATCCAATGTGGGGATTCTACCAGTTACTGAGCATGTCTATTACAATTACGCATTTTGGAACTAGGGAATAACTATGGAATGGGTCCAGGGATCCACAGGACCTACTGTGAGACAGACCTGAACTAAAATCCATCATCATCTGACCTCCAGAAGCCCCTACTCTGACTGGTGGACCACAGTGATGTTGTGGGTCTCCTGGAATTAATGTCACTTCTGAGCCAGTATCTAATAATACCTGAAATATCTAATCATTTCCTTTTCTCCAGGGCACAGTTACCCCAGTAAAGGGCACAGATCTCTTTGGGGAAGGCTAGGAGGAAATTAATAGTATAAATTTTTGGCAATGTAACAGGGTCCTTCCCCAAGAGGCCCAGTCTCCCCCTCATTCAAGGGGCTCTGGGACTATAAACTGTCTCAAGTCTGGGAATTAAAGAGCTGTGACTCTATTTCTGTAATTTAAGTTAGATTGTGTTCACTCAACCTAGAACTCTTTTGCTTATACAGATCAAGTAGGAATTTAGTAGACTGCTCATCTATTTTACTTCTAGGAACCCCATGATCTATTAGCCAATGCCATAGGTCTATGCAACTCAGACTGCTGTTTTGAATCTGCTTTTCATTGTTGTAAGCATGCCCACCTTGTCTTTGGCAATTAAGTGCTGCCACTTTGATTCTGACAGCCGAGGGTCCAATCATCCCCATAGTGTTTAAGGATCCTAGTGCAGTGACAACAGTTTCCAAAGTAATATCTGACTTACAGAGAAAAGCAATCACAGAATTCTTCAGGGAAGATTTATTCCTCACAGTCAGGGTAAAAGATGTGCCTTCTGGACATTCCTGGGGAGGGTGAGCAGGTCTTAAATGGTGAACCCATTCTAAAATTCCAATCTCTCTAAACCCTTGGATCCACTCACCTACAGTATTTCAGAGTAGTTCTGGCATCTGGATCTCAAGTAGTATCAGTTATCTAGTGATTTATCTTTCAGCCAGCCATGGGAACAAACTGTTAGAGCTGTTTCTAACCTCTCAAGTTACAACACTGAATCCAGAATCTCTGCTAAGTGGGCCCATATCAATAAATTCATCATGATCCAACTTTAAATTCCTTTCAGCATTATCCCACACCCTTAATATCCAATTCCAACACATAGTCCCTGATTACTGTCTATATAAATTAGAAAACTCATGCAGTTCTTTTGGAGTATAGAGTACTTCCTCATGGGTCACACTTTGTACTTCACTTTGGGGGCTTGTTATGACTTTAATCTAGTTATCATTCTGGAAGAAAAGAGGGGTGGTGGGGGTGGGTTACGAGAAACATTAGAAGTGTCTTGCAAGCCGGATTAGCTCAGGGCATTCCATTGCAGTTTCATCTTATAAAACAGGATTAATCTCTTCAGGTGGAGGATGGATGGCAGATTGGAGGTCTGGAAGGTATTTCCCTAGGGCAGACTCTTACCACGTTTATCTGGCAAGGACTCAGTAGAATTTAGGGTTTCTTTGTCCCTACTCCTATCATTATCAATCCATATGTCCCCATTTTTATTTTTAGGATCCTATTCCTTTCCAATTAATGACTTCACTTTATCAGCAGATACCCTGAAAAGCTGAAGTTTTAAGCTTCTATTGTAACTCTGTTATTTGCACAATGAGACTCTTGGTCTGGTTTACAGAGATCTTAAGTCTACAGCTGCAAAAAACAAGATTTTCTTTCAGGACACACAAAGAAAATTTCACATCATTCATGCAGCACTTAAGCTGCAAATTTGAAGCCTTCAGCCCATCCCTTTCTTTTATAACTGTATGCAACTTATTCAGGAACAACTAGCCAATATCATTTCACCTTTTAACTCCACAAAACTCTGCTAAGGTATCAAAAACACTCTCACCCAGATCCTTGCCCCTTATAAGCAGGCAAGTAGCCATATCCAGTAGCGATCTCTATTGCCAGCTCATGCCATGGACTATCAACAGCCTCTTGATTACTGGAAACAGAGTTATTAATCCATCTGAATCTAATCAGAGTAGAGAGCCAATTACAAAAACCCAAGAAGCAATTCAGAAATCCCACAATTAAGATTGTGTTTCTCAAGAATCACACTACTTTCAGTACCAAACTGTATTAGTCAGGGGTCTCTAGGGAAACAAAATCAACAGAAAATACCTGTAAATATGAGATTTTATAAAATTGTCTCATGCAGCTATAGGGATGTATGAGTCTAAATTTTGTAGGGCAGGCTGCAAGCCAGGAACTCTGATAAAGGTTTCAATGAATTCTCCAGGAGAAGCTGCCTGTCTGAAGTAGAGATGGGAATTCTCTATCTTGACTGCTGACATCACTTCTTTTAAGGCCATCAACTGATTGGATGATATTTCTCTCATTGCTGAAGGCAAGCTCCTCAGCTGATTGTAAATGTAATCAGTCATAGATACAATCAACTCACTGATGATTTAAGTCCACAAAATGTCCTCACAGTAACAATTAGTCCAATGCTTACTTGACCAAACAACTGAGTACTGTTACCTGGCCAAATTAACAAATGAGCTTAGCCATCACAAGATTATTTAAAACTGGGAGGAGAGGAAACGGTATGAAATGACAGCAGCCCAGGGCATGTTCAGAGCCTAGGTGGGGTAGAGGGGCATCTGTGCAGGGAAAGGGACAAGGAGAGCTATGGCAGACTGGTTACATACTGGGGGAATAATCAAATAAATATATTTAGGAAGGATGTGAGAACCAGATTCTTACTGTTGGAAAAAAGGAGTTATGAGCAAGGAAAAGGAGAAAATTAGAAAAACTCCTGTTTATTCTGGATTGGAAATATAAGTATGGTATGAATTTATGATTTTCAATATGTGTATGTGTGTTTGCATGCATACACAGGTAGGGAGGTAGATAAACAGATAAATGATATAGATGTAAATGTGTCCAATAAGAAGGCTCAGGAATAGCAACATCTCAATAGCAACGAGCATACCTTACACCATATCTGGTTTCTAAGTACTATTCTCCGCTAAAATAAATAGGATCTCCTTGGATAAATGGCTGACTCCAAGGTTAGCTCAGAGCATCTTATGTCAGAAAGTAAGAAAGTACTCAACAAATCATGAGGACATTTCAAAAAGTTAAAGAACCAGCTTCATGCGAGTCCCACTGGCCAAATTTGAGCACTGAAGTAAATAATGATAATAATAGATTACAATCCATTAAGTAAAACAAGAAACTATACCTCTATGTTGAGAAGCAACTCAGAGTACTGATTTTAAACCTAGCCTTTGAATTCAAACTTGCTAGAATGAAATCCAGGCTTCATAAAAACAAAAAATACAATGCAATAGAATGCTAAAATAGATGGCACAAATGGAGCAAGATAACTAGTTAATTGGTTTCCATCTTTGTCAATACACGCAAAGCAGCTGATAAATGTTTTCAAAATGAAAACAATCTTACAGGTTCTAAGTTAAAATATTTTTTTCCCAAATAGAAATACAAATCTCTATAAAAATTATATGAACAATCTATAAAGAATTTACTGGAAAGCGGACTTAGCTCAACTGATAAAGCATCCACCTACCATACGGAGGGTCCAGGGTTCAATACACAGGGTCTCCTGACCTGTGTGGTGAGCTGGCCCATGTACAGTGTTGCCATGCACAAGGAGTGCTGTGTCACGCAGAGGTGCCCCCTTGGAGGGATGCCCCATGCGCAAGGAGTGTGCCCCACAAGGAGAGCCACCTTGCGTGAAAAAAGCACAGCCTGCCCAGGAGACGCATGGCACACACAGAGAGTTGACGCAGCAAGATGATGCAACAAAAAAGAGACGCAATTTCCCGGTGCTGCCTGGCAATGCAAGTGGACGCAGAAGAATACACAGTAAATGGACACAGAGAGAAGACAATTGGGGGGAAGGGGAGAGAAATAAATAAAAAATAAATCTTTAAAAAATATATGAATTTATTGTTATCATTCCAGATGCATTCAATGCAATGCATTAAGGTATTACAAAGATATTTTTCTGAAAATACCTTCTAAAATAAATTATAAGAAGAGAGTATATAAAAAGAATTGTCTTAAGTGCCATAAAGAATTCACAAAGGACAAGACAGAATAAACCTTAAATGCTTATAATATAGTTGAGCAGAAAAATATCTCTAGGGCTTACAAAAAGAAGAGTTAAGTGTATTTTACTGTAATTTCTACATTTCTTAAAATTTTATGGAAACAAAACAGATTTTCCTGTCTACTCAGGAAATTTTTAAAATCTCAAAATTATATTACCTGAATTGGATGTTCACTAAATGAGGCTGAGAACCATCTGACTGCCAATAAGTTTCCAGATTATCATCTCGTAATTGATCCACTCCAAATCCTAAAAACACCAAAAGTGACGGTAAATAAATTCCAGAAAAAGAGGGAACTGTATACTTGCAATGAAAAATCATCATATATATTTATCCAGAAAGTTGTAAACAGATAGTCAGAACTTTGAAATTTAGATTAACCAGAATTCTTCCGCCCTTAACGCAAGCCTTAACTCTTATAAGAAATATCACTTACACATACAAAAGCTTAATTAGGACCAAGTTTTTTTTTGGGTTGTTGGCTTTAGTTTTTAGAGAACATTTTCTAAGATATACACTAAAGTCATTATGTATAAAAAACCCAGTTTCCTATATTATCTACAAACTGATAAGAATGATCCCTCATATCCTGCAAAATCCTCAAAAGTAAAATGGATTCCAGGAAATTCAATATGCCATACTCATCATGACAAGAAAAAGAACAACTTAGAAATAATTTCAAAAGCCACATACAGTTTGAAACCAAGTGTTTCTGATTAGCATTCTAATTAATCAAAAATTAAACTTGGTCAGAATCCCATATTCTCCAGCCATTCCAGGTAACTGAAGTAGAAATATACTGCTGTGGCTTTTTTCCAGATCAAAACCACAATAATTCATATTAACTGTATTAAAAGAAACAAACCTGAATTAATAGTAAACCATGGATTTTTCTAAGTTAAAAAAATAGTTAAATTTACAATTTATATTCTAAGTAATATATTCATTATGGATCAAATACAAAAAGTATAAAAGAAAACAGGTGAGGTCTCTATTCCTCCACCAATATCACTGCCATCCAGTTCCTTCCCCATATATAATTGATGTTATATTATGCATATTATAGTTTTAATTCAATTAATAGTAATAAAGGGAAACATGGATATCACATTTACTATGTGCCAGGCACATTCTAAGCATTTTACATATAATAACTCAACATAAAGTGTTTCCACATTTTCTAAGGTATGTGCACTACTAGCCTACTGTATGGACATACCACTGTTATTTAACCAAACCCCTGTAACACATTTGGGTTGTTTCCAATGTTTTACTATTATAAACAATACTACAATGAACTTACTCCCTCCCTCCTATCCTCCCTCTCTCCTCCCTTCCTTCCATCTAGTTACATACATATTAGTATTTCTAGAGGATGGATTATTAGGAATGGAATCTTGGGTCATTTGAATTTTCCAAATTACCCTCTAAAATTCTCCCCCACCAATAATGTACAAGAATACCTACCTATTCCTCTATGTGGCTACTTGAAAACTGAGACATTCTGAAATTTATAAACTATATTTTTAAACACAGGTGCATTAGTCACCCAAAGGAATGCCGATACAAAGTACCAGAACTCTGTTAGCTTTTATAAAGGGTAGTTATTTGGGGTAGAAGCTTACAGTTACAAGGCCCTAAAGAGTCCAACTCAATGTAAGATAAGGGGTATTTCCACACCAAAATCTGTTGCCACATGTTGAAGCAAGATGGCAGGCATAGTCTGTGAGGGTTCAGCCTTCCTCTTTCCTCTAAAGGCTCCGTGGGCCCAACTTCTTCGTATCTCAGCTGTATGCTGGCATAGGGCTCAGCTGCTCTGTTCTCTTCAGCTGTAAACCATCAGGTGAATGGCTCATCTTTCTTCCCAGACTGCATGATCAAAACTGACAAATGTCTCTCCTCTGGCATCTATGGAGCGCTCTCTATTCTTGTGTATCTTTTCCTGTGTGTTCTCCTTGAGTGAAGTGTCCATTTATACAGCTGACCAAGGGGGCGGGGACCAACCCTGCACGCCCTAATAACATGGTCAAATCAAAGCCCTAATCTTGATTTAATCAAGTAAGCATAAAGCCTTTGTATTTAAATCAACCAAAGGATATCATGCCCAGAGGAACGGAACAGTTTACAAACATAATCAGTATCTCTTTTTGGAATTCATAAATAATATCAAACTACCACACTCCACCTTCTGAATTCCAAAAATATATTACATTATTCAGAAAACCTTATTTCAGTAGCAATGCAAAGTTCAAAATCATATCACAATCGGTTATAGAAATACGTTTGTATTTGGCAAAGTCCCCTCAGGCTGTAGACCTATTAAACTTACAAAACAATTTATCTACTTCCAATATACAGAGGTACAGACAAAGGATAAACATTTGCATAACCGTAAGGGGAATTTGGGAGGGAAACATGAGTCACAGGTCCCCCACAGTTCTGAAAACCTGCAGGCATACTCCATTAAATTTCAAAGTCTAAGAGTCATCCTCAAGATGATGGTTTCTCCTCCCTGGGGCCTCATGGGGACCCATCGTTTCCAAAGGCTTGCCTAATGGCCATTTTCTTGGTTCAACCCTCATCAAGCATCTGGGTGGCTACTGAGCTCCAGATCTCAACCTCCAAGAACACTGGTTCGATAGCCACATTTTCCCCAATCTCTGGGTACAGTCTCAACCCCCTTAGTACAGCAAACTGGTAGCAACATTCTCCCTAATCTCTGGTGTACAGGCCTAACCATCTCAGAATAGACTATTTGCAACCTGACCTTTCCTAATCTATGGGGGACAGGCCCATCCAGAGCAATGGGGTGTTGACCTCACTTTTCCCAACTCTTGGAGAATGTGTTCCACCCTCTCCATAGCCTGGGGTGGCAAAACTCTCCCTGTTTCAACAGTGGGCTGGAAATCCACCCTCTTCAAATGCCAGGGCAAACTCACCCTCTCCATACACATGGGTGGGGTCCTTATCTTGACCCAAGGAGATGTCTTAAATCCAGACCTTAGCTTCCATGGTTTTCCACTTTTAAAGCTGTTTTTCCTTTCATCTCTCCCCTCCATGTCCCTTTTAGTCCAGGCTGACAGTGGTTTTGTTCATACAGCTCTCGCAAAAAGCTTGTTGTTTTAGCATGTAAGAAGCAAGGGTCCAAGCTATGAGACAGTAAGACTTTCCAAAAATCTTTCCTAGATAACTGCATTTTCAATCCTGATTTACAACTCCCATGTTTAGTTAAGTCCTCAAATGGGGTACTATCATCTAGGGATTTGATTTCCAGAGGCCTGTAAATTCTAGAATCAGTCTCTGGCTTCTTTGTGCCCAACAATTCAGTTCTCAGCTTCTCTTGTCTAGCATTTTACCATAAGCTGAAGGAAAAGCCAGGCTGCATTCTCCAAGTTTACTTAGAAAAGCTCTTCAGCTAAATATCCAACCTTATCATTTTCAACTTCTGCCTTCCATATAACATCAGAAGTCAATCTTGCTAAGTTCTCAACAACCTTAAAACACAGATCACCTTTCCTTCAGTTTCCAATAATAGTTTCAACATTTCCTTCTAAGGCCTTATCAAAAATAATTTTAGGCTCCATATTCCTACCAACAGTCTCTTTAAAGCAGTCCAGGTATTTTCCATCAAGCATCTCACAATTCCTCCAAAAAATACCCTTTACCCTTTTATAAAACCACTCCAGTATTTTGGTAATTGCAAAAGCACTACCCCACTCCCAGTACCAAATTCTTTATTCATCAGCCAAAGGAGTACTGATGCAAAGTACCAGAAATTTGTTGGCTTTTAAAAAGGTTGGTTATTTGGGGTAGAAGCTTAACGTCACAAGGCCCTAAAAAGTCCAACTCAAGTTACCATAAGAGGTACTTTCTCACCAAATGCCAGTTACCACATGTTGAAGCAAGATGGCTGCCAATACCTGCGAGGGTTCAGCTTTCCTCTTTCCTCTTAAGATTCCATGGACCCACTGACAACATGATAGCCAGGCCCTGAGCCTCAACAGACTTCAGCTCCTACACTCTGATTTATTGGACTTACCCCACTCAGCTAACATGGAGTTGAAGAAGGTCAACCAACACACCATGGAGCCTAGAGTGCCTACAACTGAAAGCAGGAGGATTGCATCCAGTATCCATGTGGAATCTAAGCCCCCACTTGACATAGAAGTGCAATGGACACAACCAATCCAATGTCCACAGAGAAAATGTGGCATTGGTGTGGGAAGGGTGGCCATGGTGGCTGCTGGGTGCGGGGAATGGGAGGAAGAGATGAGATGGGGAGGCGTTTTCGGGACTTGGAGTTGTCCTGGGTGGTGCTTCACGGACAACTAGGGGACATTGTAGATCCCTCCAGGGCCCACTGGATGGAACGTGGGGGAGTGTGGGCTATGATGTGGACCATTGACTATGGGGTGCAGCGATGCCCAGAGATGTACTTACCAGGTGCAATGGATGTGTCATGATGATGGGAGAGAGTGTTGCTGTGGGGGAAGAGGGGGGTGGGGGCGGTGGGGTTGAATGGGACCTCGTATTTTTTTAATGTAATATTAAAAAATAATAATAAATTAAAAAAAAAAAAAGATTCCATGGGCCCATCTTCTTCTGATCTCAGCTGAAGGCTGGAGGGTTCATTTCTTTCTAAACTCAGTCGCTCTGTTCTCTTCACAAGGTCAGCTATAAACTACCAGACAAATGGCTCATCTCTCTTCCCAGGGCCAAGGACAAAACCTGACAGGTTCTCTTCTCTTCCGTGTCTATGGAACTTTCTCTGTTCCTCTGTGTATCTTCTTCTATCTGCCTTTTTGAGTGAGTGTCCATTTATATAGCCCACCAAGGGGGCAGGGACTCAACTCTGAGTTCCTCTCTACTGGCGTGGTCGAATCAAAGCCCTAATCTTAACATAATTTAATCAAAGACATCTCAGCTGAATTTAATACAATAAAGGATATCAAGCCCAGAGGAACAGAGCAATTCACAAATATAATCTGTATCTCTTTTTGGAATTCTTAAATAATATCAAACTGCCACAAAGTCCTAATCCTGATTTAATCAAGTAAATGCAAAACCTTTGAATTTAACGCAATCAAAGGGTATCACACTGTAGCAATTTCATAAGGTTATGAATTCCAAAAATAGATATTGGATTATGTTTATAATCTGATCTGTACTTGGGCAGTATTGAGTTATAATTAGGGCATTGAGTCCCCACCCCTTGGTGGGTGAGGACCAAGGGGTGGAGACTCACAGATAAAAGGCATGGCAAAGGGAAGCAGCTGTGGTTCAATCAGTTGGGCTCCCATCTACCCTATGGGAGGCCCTAGGTTCATGTCCTGGGGCCTCCTTGTGAAGGCAAGCTGGCCCGTGCACCACAGAGAGCTGACAGCCCATGCACCGCAGAGAGCTGATGCAGCAAGATGATGCAACAAAGGGAGACAAGCAAACACAGAAAAAATGTGCTGCGAATTGTCACAGAAAACAGACAGCAAAAAACAAGTCACAAGGGGGGAATAAATAAATAAATAAATCTTAAAAGAAAAAAGGCATGACAAAAAAACAGAGTTGAGGGTTTTTGATGTAGGAGTTTTGATGTTGGAGTTTGATGCTGAAGCCTTAAGCAGGAGCCCCAGAAAGTAAGCTCACAGAGAAAAGAGAAGCAAGCCCCAGGAAGAGAAGAACCCTGAACCCAGAGAGAAGCAAGACCCTGGAAGAGAGGAACCTAGGAAGCCTGAACCCTTGCAGATATCAGCAGCTACCTTGCTCCAACATGTGAAAATAGACTTTGGTGAGGGAAGTAACTCATGCTTTATGGCCTGGTATCTATAAGCTCCTACCCAATAAATACCCTTTATAAAAACCAACCAACCAATTTCTGGTATTTTGCATCAGCACCCCTTTAGCTGACTAATACACACACCCAAAGGAACATGGCAGTTTATAAACATAGTATATTTTTTGGAATTCATAAATAATGTCGAACTGCCACACAGGGTTTCTCAACTTTGTCACTAGTAACACCTTGGATCACACAATTTTTGTTCTTGGGAGTTGTCCTATGCATTGTAGAATGTTTAGTAGCTTCCCTACCCTCTACCTAATGGATGCCAGTTACAGTCATATAATAAAAAATGTCTCTAGCATTGCCAAATATCCCTGGGAGAAAAATTATCCCCAGATGAGAACCACTACTCTAAGGAAAAGAAAACCAGTGCTCACCTATGGTTATTGCTATTATTCAATAAACAATCACCCTCCCCTCCCACCTCAATGGGAGGAATATGTTTCACTATTCCACTCATACTGTGGCTTATCTATGACTTGTTTTGGCCAATACAATGTGAGCAAATGTGACACAGCAGAGGTTTTAAATGTGCTATCAAGGTTTGGCTTGGCCTTCTGAATGTCTGATACTCCACTAAGAGAATATGCCTCAGAGAGCCATTACTCTCTGAATGAGGAAACACATGGAAAAGACCTGAATCCAACCCACAGCCCAGAACTGAGTTATAACCTAGCAAGAAATATTTTTTTGTAATTAAAAGCCAGTGAGACATTAGAGTTGTTTGTAATACAGCATTAGAGGAGCCAGAGTTGACTATACAACACTAATAGACAAGACATATTTTAATTCTAGTTTAGGTTGTCTTTACGAATAGTCATTTTAATCTCAAGCATATCTATTACCACAACTCCATTCACGCTTGCTAGAGGGTTATTATAACTGAGGCATAGGTTTTGATTCTGAAGATCCAAAGATGGATAACAAGGTCTTAATGGAGGAGTTCCTCTATTTCATGCATATCTCAAGATCTACGCTGTGACAATTTACATGTAAATTAAATAAAATTAAATTAAATAAAAAATTTGGTTCCCATAATAGTAGTCAAATTTCAAGTGCTCAATAGCCACATGTGGTGAGTGGTTACTGCACTGGACAGTGCATTAAGGTCTATTAGATACTGCTATAGAAATAAGCTGATAAATTACAATATAAAGTGTTAAGTGTTACATGAGATGAAGATTTAACTGACTTCTTGAAACACTGTCTTATCTAGGCTTCTATGACAATCCACTCTCCTTGATTTCCTCCTATCTCACTGGCCACTTCTAAATGTACTTAGCTGACTTTTCTTCCTGCTTCTCCGCCAGATCTCTACATCTTGCAGTGAAAGTGCCCAAAGCCTTTATTCATTTTCCTAAGTACATTCTCTTCCTAGAGGAGTGTGGTGGTTTGAAGTTGTATGTACCACAGAAAATAACATGTCCTTAATCTAATCCACTCCTGTGGGTGTGACCTTGTGATGAGATTACTTCAGTTAAGGTATGGGCCAGCCTAATCAGGATGGGTCTTAATCTTATTACAGGATTCATTATAAGTGGAATGAAATTCAGTCAGAGAGAGAGAAAGCCACAGGAAGCAAGAAGCTGAACATCAACAGAACCCAGAAGAGAAGAGACTAGGAGGCACCACCATATGCCATGTTATGTGACAGAGGAGCCAAGTACCAAGGATCTTCAGCCCTAGAACTCCAGTCTTCAGAAAAAGCATCACCTTGATGACAACTTGATTTGGACTTTATTTTAGCCTCTGTGGTGCATCTGAAATAGTATGAACTGCAGAAAATAGTGTTCTTAAAGCTAATCCATTCCTGTGGGTGTGAATATATTGTAAGTAGGCATTCTGAGTAGGTTACTTTGGTTACGGTGTGGCCCAGGGTGGGTCTTTATCCACTTACTAGAGTCCTTTATAAATGGGATGAATATGGAGGGGGTTGGGAGGGGGAGAGAGAGAAAAAGAGAGAGAGAGAGAACACGCCTCAGAGCAAGAAGCTGAAATCAAAGAAATCTGGAAGAGAAAGGAGAAACCAGCAGATGCTACCTGTGCCTTGCCATGTGACAGAGTCCAGGATCACCAGCAGACAGTCTTCAGGAAGAAAGCATCATCTGATGATGCCTTGATTTGGACATTTTTCTCAGCCTCAAAACTGTAAGCCTGTAAGCTAATAAATCCCTGCTGTTAAAAGCCAACCCATTTTATGGTATCTGCTTTTGGAAACCTATCAAATTAAAGCAGCCTCAAAATCATAAACTAATAAATTCTTATTGTTTGGCCTAACACATTTCATTGTATTTGCTAGATAATCCTAGGAAACTAAAACAGGTTTTGGTATAGGAGACTGGGCTGCTGCTATTGCAAATATAAAAAATCTGGGTACAGCTTTGGAATTGAGTAATGGGTAGAGGCTCGAAGAACTGTGAGGTGCTTGATAGAAAAAAACCTAGATTTCTTTGAAAATACTGTTGATAGCAATATCAACGCTAAAGGTACTCCTGATGAGGATTTTGAAGGAAATGATGGATATGGTATTTGAAACTGGAGGGAAAGTGACCCTTCTTTTAAAATGGCAGAAAACTTGGCAAAATTGAGTTCTTTTTTTTTTTTTTTTTAAAGATTTATTTATTTTTTTATTTATTTAATTCCCCTCCCCTTCCCCCCGGTTGTCTGTTTTCTGTGTCTTTTTGCTGCGTCTTGTTTCTTTGTCCGCTTCTGTTGTCGTCAGCGGCACGGGAAGCGTGGGCGGCGCCATTCCTCGGCAGGCTGCTCCCTCCTTCGCGCTGGGCAGCTCTCCTTATGGGTGCACTCCTTGCGCGTGGGGCTCCCCTACGCGGGGGACACCCCTGTGTAGCACAGCACTCCTTGCGCGCATCAGCTCTGCGCATGGGCCAGCTCCACAAGGGTCAAGGAGGCCCAGGGTTTGAACCACGGACCTCCCATGTGGTAGACGGACGCCCTAACCACTGGGCCAAAGTCCGTTTCCCCAAAATTGAGTTCTGAAGTTAGATGGAAGGCAGAACTTGAGTGATGAAATTGTATATTTAGCTGGGGAGATTAACAAGCTAAATGTAGAAAAGTGCAGCTTGGTTTCTCCTTGCACCTTATAGTAAAATGCCAGAGAGAAGGGATATGCTGAGAACTGAACCCCTATACACAGCAACCAGAAATTTATGGTTTGAAAAACTCAGAGCTCCCAGAAAGTGAGTCCCCAGAGAACAGTGCTCCATGGGAGGGTTTAACTAAACATGGAATCAGGCAGCCATTTCAAGGGAAGTCAAGATTGAAATAGCAGTTGTGCAGGAAAGGTCTATGGGAGGTTCTATTTTTGATGGTTTAGACATTTTTAACTACATGCAAAACTGACAAGTTTTATGTGAGATATGTATGAGCAAAACCACTGCCAGCCTGGACTAAAAGGGACAAAGAAAGGATAAATTGAAAGAAGAATAGCTTCAAGGGCAGAACCATGAAAGCTGATGTCTGGACCAAAGATATCTCCTTGGGCCAAAAGAGCAAGTCCACCCAGTTGTGTGCAAAGAGTCTGCCCCAACACTTGGAGAGAGCAGGCCTTCTACCCTATTGTTCAGGAAGGGTGTTGCTACCACAGCACTTGGACATGGTGGGGCCTGTCCATGAATGCCCAGTGTTCAGAGAGAGAGGGGCCTATACCACAGGGATTGTGGAGAGTCTGGTCAACACCCCAATGCTCAGTGAGGGTGAGGCCAGTACACCAAGGTTTGCAGAGAGCCTGGTAAATATCCTGAAACTTGATGCTCGGAGAGGATGAAGCTTTCACCCCAGTTTGGGGAAAGCATAGCCACTGGGCAAACACTCGGGA
This sequence comes from Dasypus novemcinctus, assembly GCF_030445035.2. Classification (NCBI taxonomy): domain Eukaryota; kingdom Metazoa; phylum Chordata; class Mammalia; order Cingulata; family Dasypodidae; genus Dasypus; species Dasypus novemcinctus. The sequence continues at coordinate 48,988,238 of NC_080673.1, read as the reverse complement.
GGGGTGTGGCTGTCACTGCATCGCGCCCAGAGTACAAAACATCAATCTACAGATGACTCTCAGACCTTAAAATCTCACCGTGCTTGCCCTACTGGGTTTCAGTTTTGTTTGGGACCCGTGACCCCTTTTTTCCTTTCAATTTCTCCCTAAATGAATGGGAATGTTTATCCTTTCCCTATATTTTCATTGTATATTGAAAGGAAATAATTTGTTCTCTAGATTTCACAGGTCCACACACAGAGGGGAATTGTGCCCTGGACAGATCACACTAGACTCTGTACTAAGTATACTTCTGAAAGGACTTAAGGCTTTTGGGATGTTGTGATGGAATGAGTGTATTTTGCATGTAGACAGAACGTGTCTTTTTGGGGTCCAGAGAGTGAAGTGTGGTGGTGTGAAGCTATATGTACCACAGAACAAACAAACAAACATGTTCTTTAAATCTAATGCATTTCTGTGGATGTGAACCCATTGCAAGCAGGATCTTTTGATGAGGTTACTTCAGTTAAGATGTGGCCAAAATGGATCAAGACCTAAAAATAAAAGCTAGAACCATAAAGGTCCTAGAAGAAAATGTAGGGAAACAGCTTCAAGACTGGGTGGTAGGTGGTGGATTCTTAAATCTTATACTAAAAGCACAAGCAGTGAAAGAAAACATGGATAAAATAGAACCTCCTCAAACTTAAGCACTCTTGTGATTCAAAGGACTTTGCCAAGAAGGTGAAAAGGCAGTCCACTCAATGGGAGAAAAATATGGAAATCACATATCCAATAAGAGTTTGAATTTCATTTTATAGAGATCATACAATTCAATAACAAAAGAGCAAACAATCCAATTAAAAAAACAGGCAAAAGACTTAAGACATTTCTCCAAAGGGGAAATACAAATGGCCAAAAAAGCACATGAAAAAAATACTCAATATCACTAGCTATTAGAGAAATGCAAATCAAAATGGCAATGAGATATCATCTCACACAACACAGAATGGCCCATTACTTAAAAACAAAAACCAGAAAACAGTAAGTGCTTGAAAGGATGTGGAAAAATAGGAACTCCTTCACTGCTGGTGGGAATGTAAAATGATGCAACCTCTATGAGAGACAGTTTGTTGGCTCCTCAGGAAGCTAAATATAGAATTGCCACATACTCCAGCAATTCCTCTACTAGGAATATACCCAGAAGAACCGAAAACTGTGATGCTAACAGATATTTGCACACAAATATTCCTAGCAGCATTATTCACAATTGCCAAAAGATGGAAACAACTCAAGTGTCCATCAACTGATGAATGGATAAACAAAATGTGGTATCGGGAAGCAGATATGGTTCAAATGATAGAGCTTCTGCCTACCATATGGGAAGACCTGAGTTCAATCCTGGGGCCTCCTGGTTAAAAAGAAGGGAAAGCATGCCCACGCGGCAAGCCAGTGTCCATGCGAGTGCCCATATGGTGAGCCAGTGCCCATGTGAGTGCCCGCGTGGTTAGGGCAAGTGTCCACATGGTGATCCAGTGCCCGTGCAAATGCCCAAGCAGTGAGTCAGTACCTGTGCAAGTGAGTCACATGGCAAGATGATGACACAACAAAAGAGAGACAAGGGGAGAGTCAGAGTGAAGCACAGCAGAAATCAGGAACTGAGGTGGTGCAATTCACAGGGAACTTCTCTCCATATTAGGAGTCTCCAGGATTGAATCCCAGTGTAGTAGTTTGATATGGTTATGAATTCCAAAAATAGATATTGGATTATTTTTGTAATCTGGTCTGCTCCTGGGCATGATTAAGTTATGATTAATTGGGCCACATCATTAGGGTGATGAGTCCCTGCCCCTTGGTAGGTGGGGACTCACAGATAAAAGACATGGCAAAGGACAGAGTTGAGGGTTTTTAATGCTGGAGTTTTGACATTGGAGTTTGATGCTGAAGCCTTAAGCTGGAGCCCCAGGAAGTAAGCTCACAGAAGAAAGAGAAGCAAGCCCAGGATGGGAGGTACACTGAGCTCAGGAAGAAGCAAGTCCAAGAAAGAAGAATCCTGAACCCAGAGAGAAGCAAGACGCTGGAAGGATCTGAACCCTGGCAGACATTGGCAGCCATCTTGCTCCAACACTTGAAAATAGACTTCAGTGAGTAAAGTAACTTATGCTTTATGGCCTTATGACTATAAGCTCCTACCACAAATAAATACCCTTTATAAAAACCAAACAGGAAACGGACTTTGGCCCAGTGGTTAGGGCGTCCGTCTACCATATGGGAGGTCTGCGGTTCAAACCCCGGGCCTCCTTGACCCGTGTGGAGCTGGCCATGCGCAGTGCTGATGCACGCAAGGAGTGCCGTGCCACGCAAGGGTGTCCCCCGTGTGGGGGAGCCCCACGCGCAAGGAGTGTGCCCATGAGGAAAGCCGCCCAGCGTGAAAAGAAAGTGCAGCCTGCCCAGGAATGGCACCGCCCATACTTCCCGTGCCGCTGACGACAACAGAAGCGGACAAAGAAACAAGACGCAGCAAATAGACACCAAGAACAGACAACCAGGGGAGGGGGGGGAGGATTAAATAAATAAATAAATCTTTAAAAAAAAAATAAAAATAAAAAAACAAAAACCAAACAATTTCTGGTATTTTGCATCAGCACCCGTTTGGCTGACTAATACACCCAGTAAATCCTAGAGGAGAGAAAATGAGAAGAGAAGACAACACAGACAGTAAAAGGAGCAGGGCGGGAGGAGGGGAAGGGGGAAAAATAAGTAAATAAATAAATCTTAATTTTAAAAAGTGGTATATACATATAATGGATATACATATGTTGCAGTAAGAAGAAATGAAATTGGGACACATGATAACACAGATGAACCTTGAAGACATTATGCTAAGTGAAATAAGCTAGACAAAAAAGGACAAATATTGCATGGTCTCACTAATATGAACTTGTATTACTCAGCCAAAGGGGTGCTGATATAAAATACCAGAAATCTTTGGCTTTTAATAAAGGGTACTTATTTGGGGTAGAAGCTTACAGTCACAAGGCCATAAAGAGTAAGTTACTTCCCTCACCAAAGCCTCTTGCCACGTGGTAGAGCAAGATGGCTGTCAGTCTCTGTGAGGATTCAGCCTTCTTCCTCCTGAGGCGCCATGGTCCCAGCTTCTTCCAATCTCAGCTGTTGGCTAGCATAAGGTTCCTCTCTCTCCCCAGGGCTCATTTCTTTCTGAGCTTTCTCAGCTGTTCAGGTGTTTGTCTCTTCAGCTAAAAACTGTCAGGCAATCAGCTCGGCTCTCTCCCCCGGGCTCCAGCAGTCCAAACTAAACTCTGTGTTCTCCTGCTCCATGTATTTACTTCCTTGTCTTTGACTGAGCATCCATTTTATATAGCCCGCAAGTGGGGGAAGGGAGGGGGGAGGAGAGTGCAAGGACTCAAACCTGTCACCCTAATGACTTGGTCAAATAAAAGACCTAATCTTGATTAAATAAAGTAAAAATGAAACCTCTGAAACTAATACAATTTAATATGCCCAGAAGAATAGACCAGTTTACAAACAAAATCCAATATCTATTCTTAGAATTTATAAATAATATCAAATTGCCACAGAACTAAATACAAATAAATACACGGAGTTAAAACCTAAAGTATAGGTGATTAGGAGATAAGAAGAGGGCTTAGAAGGGGTACTGATGCTTAATGTATGTCCAGGTTTTACTTAACTTGACTGTAAATGTGTGGAAATGGATAGAGTTGATGGTAACATTATAGTGAGTAGAACTAACACAGCTGATTTATAAAATGGGATTGTGGCTGTAAAAGATAGTCTAAGGATGTATATGTCTATTTGAAAGGAAGCGATAGAATAATCTAGACCTGAAGAAGGTAATGTAGAGGTGGATGAGAATTGTGGCTAATAGTCAAATGAATGATATTCTTCCATGAAATAGAACAAATGTACATCTCTATTGCAAAGTGGTAAAATGTGGGGAAGCAATAATTGAACCTATGAACTATAGTTAGCAGCAATACTGTATATTCTTACATCAATGACAAAGATATATTGTTAATAATAGGGGAACATGAAAAAAATATACCAAATATATGATATAGACCATAGTTAGTTATAACAGTCTGACGATATTATCTCATAATCTGCAAGAAATGTCCCACAACAATGTATTGTGTTGGTGGAGGGGTGTTGTATGGGAATTCCACACATGTGCATGATTGTTTTATAAGTTCATAACTTCTCTAATAAAAATTTAAAAATTAAAAAGATGTGGCCAAGCCCAATCAGGATGGGTCTTAATCTTATTACTGGAATCCATTATAAGCAAAATGAAATTCAGTCAGTGAAAGAGAAAGCTACAGGAAGCCAGAAGCTCAACATCAATGGAACTCAGAAAAGAAGAGAAAGATTAGGAGATGCCGCCATGGGCCTTGCCATGTGTCAAGCTAAGGACCAAGGATGCCTGGCAGCCAGTCACAGTACACCAGTCTTCAGGAAAAAAGCATCACCTTGATGAAACCTTAATTTGGATTTTTCCCAGCCTCAAACCATGAGCGAATAAATTTCCTTCGTTTAACTTGAGCCATTTCATGGTATTTGCTTTAGCAGCCTATGAAACCAAAACAGTGAATTATTCAAGTTCCCTGAATTAGAATATCATCAATATGCTGATGACTTTAAAAATTAACCCATAAATGTAATGCCAGGATACTGGTTAAAGATATGGATCAAATAGAGAAAATGTCCTAGAACACATCCACAAAATACAATCTCACTAAAATCCCTTATTTATGTTGTAGCCAACATAAAGTACCAAATATAGAATCAAACAGGGAAGATATCTACTTTTCCCCTAATTTTCTTTCCCAAAATTTGGTCCCCATGAAATAAAATAACTAAATATTGTGATAAGATTGTTATAATGCTAGCAGTCACTACAAATCTGACCTTTAGTTCTTCCAGTCTCTTGGGAATAGACTGACAATTGTGCTAAATTGTGGAATTATTTTGTGATGTGTATTCAACTAAGCTGAATGTACTAAATCCATTTCAATTTTAATCTGAGTGAAATATTCAACCAGTGTAACAGTTTGATATAGTTGTGAATTCCAAAAATAGATGTTAGATTATGTTTGTGGGCTAGTCTGTACCTGGGCATGATTAAGTTACGATTAGGGGTTTGATTGGGCCACACCAGTAGTGTGTTGAGTCCCTGCCCCTTGATGGGTGGAGACTCACAGATAAAAGGCATGGCAAAGGAAAGAGTTGGAGATTTGATGTTGGAGTTTTGGGAGTTTGAAGCTGGATTCTTGAGCTGGAGCCCCAGGAAGTAAGCACACAGAGAAAAGACAAGCAAGCCCCAGGAAGAGAGGACCTGAGCCAGGAGAAGAACACAGAGGAATAGAGACAGCTCCTTAGACAGGGCAGAAACCCTGGGTAGAGACAAAGCTGTTCACCTGATATCTACAGTTGACCTTGTGGAGAAAGGCAAAGCCTAGAGAGCCTCATAGTCTACAGCTGACCTTGTGGAAAAAACAGAGAATCTGCGCCGAGAGAGAAGCAAGACCTGGGAAGAGAGGAACCCAGGAAGCCTGAACCCTGGCAGACATCAGCAGCCATCTTGCTCCAACACATGGAAATCGACTTTGGTGAGGGAAGTAATTTGTGCTTTATGGCCTGGTATCTGTAAGCTTCTACCCCAAATAAATACCCTTTATAAAAGCCAACAGATTTTTGGTATTTTGCATCAGCACCCCTTTGGCTGACTAATACAGCCAGTATTTCCAAAGATACACTATAATTCATCACAGCCACATAACATCTACCATACTATAGGAGGCAACAAGATTTGTACTTCCCAAAGAACGATATTCATGTTTTAGAAATTGCATTAAAATAAGTGATTGCAGGGAGGGGAGAGAGAACAGAGGGTCCTGCGGGAAAGGCAGGAAGAAGCTGCGGTCCAACCTGGGGGACAGCAGAGAATGCCCGCTTACCATCTTCCTCCCCCACCCCTCCCTGCCCTGCATGGGAGCAGGGGTGTTCTGACATCGCCTGAGGAGAGCTGGGGTCATCACTTCAGAGTTGGGACAGAGCATGCAATAACCACTACAGCTGCTGGCCAAGTTAATATATCCACAGCAATGGCCACAGCCTTACCTAGGCCCCTTGGGGAGTTGCAACTATATAGAATATTACAATAAGCCAATTTACTTTCTTATTTTGATGCCTACATTCAACAAGATGGTGATGTTGTCCAGCAACTCTGTGAAGGTGGAGAAGAGGAATTTTTGAAAATCATGGCACTTGTGGGCATGGCTAGCAAGCCCCTTCATGTTAGAAGGCTTTGAGAGACTGGGTTACAAACCTAGGTCTTTTCAATCAGCCTCTGACTTCCCTTCTTGGCAGTGGCATACTCATCTATAAATCACAAGAGGGATCACCAACATGGCTGGGAATACCCAAAATGTGCTGGCACCAATTGTGTGCAGAGCTTGGGACAGGGAAAATCAGATGTGGCAGGGAGCTTAGCGCTGCAGAGTCAGTGAGTCCAGACTCTGACAGGACCACCATGCCACTGAAAGTGAGCACAGGCTCTCCTCAGCAGGCCTTGGCTCCCCAGCTTCCCTAAAGGAAAGCAGGAAGTTGCTGGATGCTGCTGTTATTTTCTCTGTGGCAGTGTGTGGAGCAAATGGCCCCACACTACCGAAAAGTGACTCAAAGTGAAACAGCGGCTAAAAGCCAGTTAAGAAGCTGGTCAAAGTGATTGGTCACATCTTTGAGATGAGCAATAATGATCCACATGAAGAAAAGGAAATTTGAAAATACAGTGCAATATAAGCAGATGTGACTCAAAGAGAAAGAATGAGAAATATCTCATACTTCATGAGCTCACTTTTAACAGAGGGGCTGCTCAGCTCTGTGTGAAGAATAATGCCCTGCTGATGAGAAGAGATGTACTTTTTGCCCAAGCCAGGCAGATTTCTTGAAGTCACCTACAAACATACTTACAGAACAACTAAGTCAAAATGTGAAGAGATAAATTATCTCTGAAGAAAATTAAAGTGGAGGATGGGTTTCCATATTTCCAGGATTCCATGTACACACCATTCCAGCAGATTAATGCTAAGAGTGAAGAAATGGCAGCTTATATTAATCAGCCAAAGGGGTGCTGACACAAAATACCGGAAATCTGTTGGCTTTTATAAACGGTATTTACTCGGGATAGAAGCTTACAGTTACCAGGCCATAAAGAATATGTTACTTCCCTCACCAAAGTCTGTTACCACATGTCGGAGCAAGATGGCTGCTGATGACTGCAAGGGTTCAGCCTCCCTCTTTCTCTTAAGGCTCTGTGGTCCCAACATCTTCCAATATCAGAAGTAGGCTGAGATAAGTCTCCTCTCTCTCCCAGGGCTTGTTTCTCTCCAGAGTCAGCTACCCTGGTCTCTCCACAAGGTCAGCTGTAGACTCTCAGGCTCTCTCTCTTCCCAGGGCCTTGGCCGTGTCTATGGAGCCATCTCTATTCTCTGTGTTCTCCTGTATGTTTACTTCCTGGGGCTCCAGCATAAAAAAAACTCCAACTAACACTTCTGCCACGTCATTTCCTCCATGCGTTCTCTGTGAGTCCTACTGACCTGGCCCAATCAAAGCCTTAATCATTATTTAATCAAGTAAAAGTGAAACTTCTGAATCCAATACAGTCTAATATGCCCAGAGGAACAGACCATTTTATAAACACAAACCAATATCTATTTGTGGAATTCATAAACAATGCCAAACTGCTACACAGCTCTTAGTTCACAGCCTGAAAAGGTGATGGAAAAAAGATGGAGTTCCTTTGCACCCAAGCATGGCTATGAGAGACTGCAGCATTCTAAAAGGAGATTGTCCACAGAACTTTGCAGACAAAGCTCAGAAGAGCATAGCCTAATGGCTTGACATCTGATAACTCCAATGGACAAGGAGAAAGACTACTGAATCTCTGAATGCCTAATTTACAAAACAAATGGCCCCATCATTTTGTGGCAGATGGAGAGCTGAGGAGACTTCATGCCAGCAAAGCAAAGTCCCACTCATCAAAGTGTTGGGATTTTAAAAGGCTATCTCACTCAGCTTTCACTTTAGAAAACAAAGTCATCAAAACAGAGCCTGAAGATTCAAGATAGCCGTTTTTGTCCTGTCCTTGGAAATGGCATTGGATTTAAGGACAATACTCCATCGTAGAAATAAGCCTTAATAACCAATGTTACCTCATTCAGCTCAAACCAATTTCACAGCCAAAGCCTAAGGACTAGTGTAGTAGTCTGTGGAAACCAAGAAGACAGAACAATAGCCACAAAAGAGAAAATCCTGAGTGTTGCAATCTATAACAGAATATTGATCCATTCACATCACTGTATAAGTCATTTTATGTGGAAGGGCTTACAAATTAATACTGTAAGCATTCATTATTTAAGAATATACAATGTATTTGTGTAATTTATAAAAGTGAAATCTAGATATTCCTACCAATCAGTAGGCTGGTAACGCAACTAGAAAAAGACTTTGAATAAAAGGGGGATAATGTTAAAGACAAATGAGTATATACAGCTAAGAGTCTTCAAAAAAAGAGTCGGGAGGTCATGAGAGGGGTCACACTTACACACATCTCAGCAGGATCCAAGAGATAGCCAAAGTAGATACAACCCCAGGTACTGGTGCTCCTGAGAGCTAGAGACATACAGGTTCTTTAGTCATGGCAGATGGCTTTGGAGTTCAGTGCCTTGTCAGTGGGCCCTACTCTGTAATTTGTATTCCTGAGTGTGATGGAGTTGGACTCAAATGTGACTTTTCTACACATGCCTCTTCTGTCACTTTTACTGAACCTGTCGTTGACACTGGAGTCAGTGTATACTCAGGAGACTTGAATGTCTGGACTGGCTATGTGCCAGCTGGGCCCTAAGCCTCAGCAGAGCTGCAACTCCTATGCTCTGATTTGTTGGACTTACCCAGGTCAGCGAACAGGGAGGTGAAGATGGTCAACCACCACACCAGGGAACCAAGAGTGCTTACAACTGCAAGCAGGAGAATCCCATCCATCAACCATAAGCCCCCTCTCGATTTAGAGGTGGAGTGGACATCTCCATTCCAGGGTCCACAGAATGGAGGAATAAACTATAGATTAGAGTGGACTTACTGGTATGCTACTATAGAAATACTGTGACTCTAGCAATTGAAGAAACTGTATCACTGATGTGGAGATAGTGGCCACAGTAGTTGCTGAGGGCAGGGAAAGGGAGGAAGAGATGTGATGTGCAGGCATTTTGGGGACTTGGAGTTGTCCTAAATGATATTGCAGAGACAGATGCTCGACATTATATATCCTGCCATAACCCACTGAATGTACTGGGGGTGAGTGCAAACTACAATGTAAATTATAATCCATGTGGTGCAGCAGTGCTCCAAAATGTGTTCACCAAATGCAATGAATGTGCCCCAATGATGAAAGAGGTTGTTGATGTGGAGGAGTGGAGTGGGGTGGGGTGTAGGGCATATGGGAACCTCATATTTTTTTTAACATTTTTTCTGATCTATGTATTTTTTTTAAAAAGGCAATTAAAATTAAAAAAAAAAAAGAAATCTAGATGTTCATAATATGGATAGTTTATTTTACTTGAAATTTCATTGCCTACTTTAAGTGTATTTAGAGTAAATATTATTAAACATCAGCATATAGAATCTTCGGAACCATCAAAAAAAAGTTTAAGTGATGTAGATATTGGCAAGGTTGCACTCATTTTAAGGCAAGGAAAATTCCATGGATTTAATAAAACAATTCTGTTTTTTAAAAAAGGTATTAAAATATCCCTTATATAAATTTCTCATGAATTATTGCTGATTTATTTACCTCTAGTCTTGCCTCACTTCAATTCACCTTTTAAACTTCTCAAATGTAAAAAAAACACAGTTTTATTCTGCTACTTAAAATTTTTCAATGCTCATACTATCTAAACAATAAAGTATAAACTGTTTAATAAAACTCTATGATCAGGCCCCTCTCTAACTAGGTAGCATCACCTATGCTACTTCTCTATATGCTAGACTTACCGACCACTTGCAATCTCTGAATGAGCTGTTTTGACTAAGTCATAAACTTTGGCAGTTACTAATCCCCTTGTCCTATGTCCTTACTCCTACTTCATCATGCAGGAGCATCATCTTCATGCAGATGTCCCTGATCTTTTCAATAAGAGTCAATCACTTTCTCATTTGAGTCACTGGCATAGCATGCCACTTATCATGTGATCTTTGCAAATTAATTTTTCTGTACTACAGTTTCCTTCATTTGGATAACAGTGCAAATGACAGTACACACTTTGTATGATTTAAGAAACTTGGGATAATTGTTTATTTTATACATTAAAGTGCTTAGAATAGGACCTGTCATTTAGTAAGCACCCAATAAAAGTTATTATTCTTTGTTACAGTGTATAATGATGAGTTCAAAACTCTTCCACTACCACAGAAGGGTTACAACTGTAGCAGGGGAGGATCATTGGTGGGGGTACCAGTGATGGGAGATACATGGGAGGAAGTTCACCTGGGCATACATATAAGTTATATAAATACGTTCAAATGTTCAAGAGGCATTGTCACAGTGGGTGGAGATTCACACAATAACCGAATTCCCATCCTGGGGTGCTCTGCCACATTTTCTAATGGAACAGCAACAATCCCTAAAGTGTAGGGCAATGACTAGTGTAAAAGGATAGTCCACTGATGGGCCCTTGATATTGACAATTATGCTTATGAGCCTTTGCTCTTGAAATTGCAACTTAGCCTAGTGCTTTAGGGTGCCTAAAAGTTACCTCCTGAGAGCCTCCTTGTTGCTCAAATGTGTCCTCTCTCTAAGCCAAACTCAGCATACAAATGCATTACCTTGCCCCAGCATGGGACATGACTCCCAGGGATGAGCCTCCCTGGCACCAAGGGATTACTATCACACACCAACTAGCAATCCAACTGGAAAAAGACCTTGAATAAAAGAGGGAAAAGGTAAAGATAGATGAGTTTACATGGCTAAGAGACTTCCAAGTGAGCTTGAACGTCATCCCAGAGATATCACTTATGCCCGTCTCAGCAGGATCTCACAGAGTTCTAAAGTAGATACTACCCCAAATAGTGGTGCTCTTGAAGGTGCTGGAGAAACCCAAGTTCTATGGTCATGGGATATAGCTCTGGAGTCTGGTACCCTGCCAGTGGGCCCTACTTTGGAGTTTGTGCTCCTAGTGTGACAGAGTTGCTGTGCTCCCAGTAAGACACAGCTATGACTTCTCTATATGTGCCTCTTCTGTCCCTTCTATCTGAACCTATAGCTGGTGCTGGAGTTGGTAGGTGTATGTCCAAGAGACTTGAATCTTTGGGCTGTCCATATGCCAGCTCAGCTCTAAGCCTTAGCAGAGTTGCAACACTTACTCTCCAGTTCACTGGAATCACCCAGGACAACTAACAAGGAGGTGAGGATGGACAACCACCATTCCAAAAAACTGAAAGAGTCTACAACTGCAAGCAAGACAGTCCCATCCATCAGACATATGGGATGGAGGCCCCCTATCAATTAGAGGTGGAATGGGCACCATCATCCCGGAATCCTCAGGATTGGGGAATAAAATATGGATTAAAGTGGACTTACTTGTATTCTACTGTAGACTTATTATGATTCTAGCAATGGAAGAAATTATATCATCGATGTGGAGACAGTGGTCACTAGAGATACTGAAGCCAAGGAAAGGGAAAAAGAGGTAATATGGGAGCATTTGGGGGACTTGGAATTGTCCTGAATGTCACAGCAACAACAGATACAGGCCATTATATATCCTGCCATAACCTACAGAATTGAGTGGGAGATAGTGTAAACTATAGTGATAGTGTGAACTATAATTCATGCTTAGTGGCAATGTTCCAAATACGTTCATCAATTGCAATGAATATACCACACTAATGAAAGAAGTTATTAATGTGGGGAAGGGTGGGAGGTGTGAGGAGTAGGACATATAAGAATCCCTTATATTTTTGTGTGTAACATTTTTAGTAATGTAAGTATCTTTTAAAAAAATTAAAAATATATTTAAAAAAAAAACAACAACAAACAAACTACTCCACTAGATTGTGACTCCTTGACAGCAAAACAAAACTCCTTTGTTTTGTTTTGTTTTTTCTCTTTCAGGAGGTACCAAGGATTGAACCCAGGACTCATACATGGGTACTGAGCTATACCCACTCCCCAGATTGTGTCTTTTTAATCTTTTAATCTCTAATAGTATTACAGATCTTAGTAATTGTCTGCTGATTTGAACTGAAAAATATCTCATCATAGAGAAGCACAACAAAGGTCAATTATTTTCTCATGCGGTGTCCCATTTATAAAGACTAAAAATTATAAATAGGTAAAGTAAAAATATAATGAAATGGACCACTCAAATCACATGAAATAAAATGTACGACACTGTATTGACGAACTTCATGAATTTTATGACCAACACATTTCTAAGTGATTCTACCACTCCTCTGGAAGCAGCAACTATTGTTCTGTTTTGTTCCCCCAAGATGTCAGAGCATTGGGGCATCTTTCAGGGAACCAGTGACATTGCCCTCAAAACCCTATAACATAAAAAGTATGTGAGTTGGTATTGATTTATACCTCATTACAAACATAGTATTGCAGTCTAGTTATAATACTAAGACAAGCAATGGGAAGATGTTCAAAATTGCACAAATCCAGAGAAATATTTGATGCAGTAAAGAATATGAAGGAGTTCCACATAAGCATAGCATATAGAAAGCTGGGAAAAGCATTGTTCCCACTTTAACAACAAGAAAAGGCAGGATAAATTAAAAACTAACAACTTTTCTTGAATCCATGAGAGTTGAGGTCATGTAACAATCAAACAGCCTTATATCCAAGAAGGGGCAGTACTCCTCCGCACAGAAGAAAGAGGATACACAGACCGCCTCATTATGGTAGGGCATTGGAGGAAGGTACTGCACCCAAATAAGCATATACTAAAGGCCAAGTGTGGACTAGCATAAAATTATAAAAGCCCCGAACACAGGTGAACTCAGGCTCTTTCCCAAGAGTTCTCACTGTACACAGAAGAGAAAGAATGGAGCCTAGATAGCCTCCTCAGTGATGCAGGCAGAGGAGGAAATGGGATGCCACTGAAGGAAAAATGCAAAGCCTTTCCCTCTTTCCCAAACCCTTGTTTCCCACAGAGCAAAGACAAGCTTCAGGAAAGGGCCTCAAAACTATAGACTCCAGGATACAGATACAGACCTCCCCTTGCTGGAGGAAAGAATAAAAGAAAATATCCTCTATGCCAGGAAGGTGAGAAAGAAAACTCTCACACACAACACCTGATTCAGTTACAAGGCAGAGTTTGGCTGTCAAAAGGAGGAGGGGTTGCTTAAGACTGAAACTGGACCAGGACAAGCATCCCCTGCCTCTAATAAGTACTGAAAGGGACAGTAATCTACTGCTGGAAGCAGGGCAAGAGCATGAAGAGTGACTCACTCTATAGGGCAGGTGTACATGGATAATTGAAAGCTGAGAGTGGAACAGAAACACTAAGAAAACTCCTCTGGCACAACAGCCCCCATCAGAAGCACAGGGCACCTTCAGAGGAATGTAAAGTCTGTGTGGTACTGAAGATAACTGTGGTGGATTGAATTGTGTATCCCAGTCTGGACACGTTCTTGGTCTTGGTTGGCATTCTGGTGGGTATGGACCCATTGTTTATAGGTTTTCTTGAAGATGTTACTTCAGTTAAGGTGTAATAGCCCAAATGAATCAGGTTGGGTTTTAAATGGATTACTAGAGTCCTTTATAAACAGAAAATGAAAATCAGACTGAGATAAAGCCATGGAAAGAAGCCAGAAGTCAACAAAACCAGAAGGAGAAAGAAGATGCTGCCATGTGCACTGCCATGTGACAGAAAAGCCAAGAACCAAGGATCATTGGTAGCCAGCCCCAAAAGACCAGTCTTTGGAGAGAAAGCATCACACTTCTGATGCATCTATTTTCAATTTCTCCTAGTCTTAAAACCAAGAACCAATAAATTCCTGTTGTTTAAGCAAATCGTTGTAAGGTATTTATTTTAGTATCCAGGTAACTACAAAAGTATCCATATGCTCTGAGAGGGTAGAATTTATGCCCTGGGGATTGCAGATAGTTTGGCCACCACCCTCAGAGAGAATACTGCCTATACCCCAGGGCTTGTAGAGTCTGGTCACCACCTCAGTGCTCTAAGAGGCAGAACTTAAGTCCTGTGGAATGCAGAGAGTCTGGCTGTCACCCCAGTGCTCAGAGAGGGTAGAACCGTTACCCCAGGGATTGTGGAGAATCTGGCTGACACCTCAATGCATAGAGATGGTGAAGGCTTCATCCCAGTGTTCAGGGAGAACATGGGGGCTAGGCAAGTGCTTGGAAGGTGGGGCTGCCTCTCCATTAGGCCCAGAGGGCAAAACGTCATACCATAGATTTATCAGTCAGGCTTCTCTAGGGAACAGAATCAATAGGAGATATCTGTAAATAGTATGAGATTTTATAAGATTCTCTCACATGACTGTGGGGATGCATAAGTCCAAGTTCCAAAGGCAGGCTGCCAACAAGGGTTCCGATGAAAGTCCGGTGAAGGTCCCTGATGAGTTTCCAGGAGACGATGGCTATCCAAAGATGAGCTGGGAAATTCTCTCTGAATGCTGAAATCACTTCCCCTTTTAAGGCATTCAACTAATACTCATTGCTGACGGCAATCTCCCTGGTTGACTGTAGATGTAATTAGCCATCTACACAGTAAGCTCACTGATGACTGAAGTCCATAAATGTCCTTGTATTACAATTAACCCAGTCTTGCTAGACCAAACAACTGGGCACAATTACCTGGATGAGTTGACACATTAGCCTAACCATCACAATAGATGACACTCAGACCTTAAAATCTAACAGAGTATGCCCTGAAGAGTTTTGGAATTGAGTCCCACGACCCCTGTTTTTCTTCCAATTTCTCCCTAACTGAATGGGAATGTTTCACAAGTCCACAGACAAAGAGGAATTGTGCCCCAGGATAGACCATACCCACAACCAATTTTGATGAGACTTTGTATTTAGCAGTTTACGAAATGGCTTAAGACTTTGGGGATACAGTGATAGAATGAATGTATTTTGTATGTCGAAAGAATGTCTTTTTAGGGTTCAGAGTGTGAAGTATAATGGTTGGAACAGCATGTACCCCAGAAAAACATATTCTTAAAGTTAATCCATTCCTGTGGGTATAAATCCATTGTAAGTAGGACCTTTTGATAACGCTACTTCAGTTAAGATGTGACCCATCTCAACCAGGATGGGTCTTTTTTTTTTTTAAAGATTTATTTTTTATTTATTTTTATTTATCCCCCACCCCTTGCCACTTGCTTGCTGTCTGCTGTGTCCATTCGCTGCACATTCTTCTGTGTCTGCTTGTCTCCCTTTATCTTGCTGTGCCAGCTCTCTGCGGGTACAGGCTGTCAGCTCTCCACAGGCATGAGTCATCAGCATTCTGCAGGTGTAAGCCAGCCTGCCTTCACAAGTAGGTCCTGAGAAGCAAACCCAGGGCCTCCTATATGGTAGATGGGAGTCCAATCGATTGAGCCACATCTGTTTCCCCCAGGATGGGTCTTAATACCTATTACTGGAGTCCTTTATAGGAGAATGACATTCAGAAGAGAGACAGCTACAGGAAGCAAGAAGTTGAATCTTGAAGACAAGGGAGAGACCAGGATATGCCACCATGTGCCTTTCCTTGTGACAAGCTAAGGACCCTAAGATCACTGGCAAATGCCAGAATGCCAAAGTCTTCAGAAAGAAAGCACTGCTTTGATGACACCTTGACACTTTTCTTTTAACCTCAAAACCCTAAGCTAATAAATTCCCATTGTTTAAGTTGAGCAATTTCATGGTATTTGCTTGACTAATCTAGGAAACCAAAACAGCACAGACAGATCAATAGAACAGAATAGAGATTCCGAAAGTATATCCATACATATATAGTCAACTGATATTCAACAAATGTGCTGTAATCGAAAAAGGACTGGACATTGCTGTGCAAAAATGAAAGTCAATTCATACCACATACCATATAAAAAATTAACTCAAAATGGATCATTGTTGTAAATATAAAATTTAATATGATAAAATGTACAGAAACAGATATTAGAGAAAACCTTGTGACATCTGTTTAGGCAAAGACTCAGGTAGGACACAAACAACACCAATGATAACCAAACAAAATTGATAAATTGTATTTCATCAAAATTTAAAACTTCTGATCTTCAAAAGATAATTAGGAAAATGAAAAGAAAAACAAATCACTGACTGGAAAAAATTTGCAAACTACATACCTGATAAAGGACTGAAATTCATGATATATAAAGACTGCTCACAAATCAATAATAAGAAAATAATCAAATTTTAAGAACAGGCAAAAGATGTGAACAGACACTTCACCAAAAAGATATAAGGATGGCAAATAAACCCAAGAAAAGATGCTGAATATCACTAATCATTACTGAAATGCAAATTAAAACCACAATTAGAAACCACTACTATTAGAATAGCTAAAACAAACAAACAAAAAACTAAAAACACCAAGTGTTAACAAGCATGCAGAGTAACTAGAAGTCTCATATGTTGTTCAGGGAGATGTAAAATGGTAAAACATCTTTGTTTGGCAGCTTAATATACAGTTAAACATACACATACAATACAACCTAGCAATTCCACTCGCAGGCATTTACCCAGGAGAAATGAAAACATACGCCCACACAAAAACCTGCACGTGAATATTTATAACAGCCTTATTAATAACTATCAAAAATAATCCTGTTTAGTTAACAACTGCTGCATAACAAATACCCCAAAACTTAGCAGCTTAGGATAACTAACATGCATTATCTCACAGTTCCTGTGGGATCAGAATTTAGGGGCAGTGTAGCAGAATATTTCTGGCTAAGGGTCTCTCATGAGGTTATAGTCAAGATGCTGGCTGAAGCTGCAATCATCTGAAGACTTGCCTGGGGTTGGAGGATCTGCTTCTAAGATGATTTGCTCACATGGCTATTGACAAGAGGGCTCAGTTCCTTGCTGACTATTGACAGGAGGATTCAATTCCTTGTCATATAGACCTCTCCACAGGGCTGCTTGTTTCCTCACAAAATGGCAGCTGACTTTCCCCCAGAGTCAGTGGTCCAAATAAGAAGGCAGAAGCCACAATGACTTTTATAATGTAGTCTCAGAATCACATACTATCACTTCTGCCATG
Source organism: Dasypus novemcinctus (assembly GCF_030445035.2). Lineage (NCBI taxonomy): Eukaryota > Metazoa > Chordata > Mammalia > Cingulata > Dasypodidae > Dasypus > Dasypus novemcinctus. The sequence goes on along the minus strand of NC_080673.1, from coordinate 48,970,923 downwards.
TTCTATCGGTCTCAGAGACCAATCTGACACAACATGGGAATTTACAGAAGGGTATCAAATCTCAGGAGGCAAGGATCACTAGGGACCATGTTGGAAACTGGCTACCACAATGTTCATTAATTGGTTAATGGATAAATAAACTGTATGTGACAGTTTGAAGTTCTTTATCAAATTCCCAAAAATTATTTTCTTACACTAATCTATTTCATGGGTGTTGGACACTTTGATTGCATTAGATTCACTTTAGATCAGATGACTAGATTGCTTTTGACTGGACTATATCATCGAGGTGTGACTCAGGTTAAGCCCCTGCCCTCCTGCTGAAACTTATATTAATGGAGACAGAGACAGAGACAGAGACAGAAAGGAAGCTACCATACTGATCCTGCCATGTGAAAGAGAGGACTGTAGAAAAACAGAGAAGCCCCAAGAGGCTAAAAGAGGTCCCAGAGTCTGGAACCAGTGGAGCACAGAGGCACAGAAAGAGACCCCCAAGGGGCTGGCCAATGGAGCAGCAAGGCTGAAAAGATGAGCCTTGCCATATTTCTAATGACCATGTGGCAAGACACTAGAATCAACAGTAGCTGGCTTTGGTGAGAAAGCATATTTGACAGTGCCTTGAATTAAACATTCCATGGCCTCAGAACAGTAAGTTTTTATCCCAAATAATTCACCTTCATAAGAGCCAGCACGCTTCCAGTATTTTGCATTGGTAGCCCTGTGACAAACTAAGACTGTGGTATACCCAAAGAGTGGAATAGCAATAAAAAGGAAGAATAAAAAGGAAGAAATTAGTGATACATGCAACAGCATGGAAAAAATACAAATGCATTATGATAAGCAAAAAAAGCTAGACACAAAAGACCAAATCTATTTATATGACATTCTGGAAAAGCCAAAACCAAAGGGACAAAAAAACAGACCAGAAGTTGCTAGAAGCATGGGGAAAAGGCAGAATATTGACAACAAAGGTGCAAGAGGGAACTTTCTGGGATAACAGAAATGTTCTATATTTGATGGTAATGGTGCTTACAAGATAATATATGTTGATCACAATTCATACAACTGTAGATCAAAAAACAGAGTTTTATCGTTTATAAACTATATCTCAATAAACCTACTCACAAGAGAAGGAAATCTTTAAAGGAAAGAAGCTTGGTTGTGTAAATAATAGAATTATCTGAAGCACAGAAAACCACTCAACGAATGATATTAAATAAAAGTTCCTCAAGCTGAAGAAATTTTCTCTGAGCTTGAACCTGCAGATTGGAAATGCCCATTGAATTCTGATGAAGACATGAGAAAACACACACACACACCCTGGCATACGTACCCTGGAAAAAGTATTAAGCTTAATGTGGTAAACTGAATTTTATCCCTCTTGAATTTTACGTAATACCCACAAGGCTTTGCAAACTTTGTGTAATCTGAAACACTACCAGGGAAGTGGACTTGGCCCAATGGATAGGGCGTCCGCCTACCACATGGGAGGTCCGCGGTTCAAACCCCGGGCCTCCTTGACCCGTGTGGAGCTGGCCCACGCGCAGTGCTGATGCACGCAAGGAGTGCCCTGCCATGCAGGGGTGTCCCCCACATAGGAGAGCCCCATGCACAAGGACTGCACTCCATAAGGAGAGCTGCCCAGCACGAAAGAAAGTGCAGCCTGCCCAAGAATGGCGCTGCACACATGGAGAGCTGACACAACAAAAAGAAACACAGATTCCCGTGCTGATAAGGATAGAAGCAGTCACAGAAGAACACACAGCGGATGGCCACAGAGAGCAGACAACGGTGGGGGGGGGGGCATTCAAGCACAGAGCTATCGAAGATGAGATCTGAAATAAAAAGAGCTCATCAGGCCAAGAAAGAGGGCCTACCCAAATGTGTGTAAAGGGCAGTTTGCCCCTGAGCTTGGAAGAGTTAGGCCATCTGCTCCTGTGTTCAAAGGGGTGCCAATATTCAGTGAGAGTATAGCCAACACTTCAATGTTTAGTTTTCAGGCAGACCTACGCCACCACTCCAGTTCAGAGAAGGTGGGGTCTAGGTTCACACATTTGGGGAGAACATAGTGACTGCACAAGTGCTTGGAAAGGATGGGGCTACCACTCCAACAGGCCCAGAATCAAAGTAGTGATCCACAGATAGCTCCTAGACCTTGAGATCTAATGGAGTTTGCCCTGCTTGGTTTCAAACTTTGGGATCCATGACTCCTGTTTTCCTTCTAATTTCTCCCTTCTGGAATAGGAATGTCTAGCCTATGCCTATCCCATCATTGCATCTTGGAAGGAGATAACTTGTTTTCTAGGTTTACAGGTCCATCAGAAAGACAGACCACATCCATAACTGATTTTGATAAGACTTTGGACTGTAAGTTATTACTGAAATGGCTTAAGGCTCTTAGGATGTTGTGATTGGGTGAATGTGTTTTGCATGTGGGAAGAAGATGCCTTTTGGGGGTTCAGAGGGTGGACTGTGGAAGACTGAATTATGTACCTCAAGTTAGACATGTTCTTAATCTTAATTCACATTCCTGTGGGTCTGAAATCATTGTGTTAATAAACAGGATCTCTTGAAGTTTTTTGTTTTTTGTTAAAGTGTGTCCCAACTGAATGAGAGTGGGCCTTACTGGAGCTCTTTACAATAAAGCCAAAGAAATTCAGTCATAGTCAGAGAAAGCCCCAGGAATGATCCAGAAGCCAATCAGAACCTAGAAAAGAAAGGAGAGGAAGGAGAGGACAGCATCAAGTGACAAGAAAACTAAAGAACCTGAGTTTTGCCAGCCAGCCAGAATGCTACCGATCCTGGGAGGAAGCAAGCCTTCTTGCCTCTGAAACCATGAGCCAATAAATTCCTGTTGTTAAGTCAACCAAGTGTGTGGTATTTGTGAAGGCTACTCAGGAAAACCCAAGACACTCTAACAACAGAAAAACTTAGATGTTCCCAGAAAGAAATACTAAGCTACGTAAAGGGAGGGAAAAAAAAAAAAGAGAGAGAGAGATGGGCATTGGCTTTCTTACCTGCAACATGGCAAAAGAGGAGATAATGAAATAGCATTCACAAATTTGTAAGGGAAAAAGACAACCACCCAAGAATTTTATCCCAACTGAGAGTAAGGGAAAGTTACTTGGGGGCTACGTAATCACTCAAAAATATATTATCCATTTATTGCACCTAGAGAAAAGAGTCAAAAATAAAAAATAAAAAAGACTCTACCAAACAAGCACCAAATCACATTAGAGATAGGGAAGGATGAAGAGGAGACCTTATGACATATGTAGTTAAATCTAACTGGATGCTAGTAAAGCAATTGGGTGGATACAATAAATAAAAACTCAATTCATTAAAATTAACATAAAGCATCAAAAAATATATATTAATGTCAGTCCAGTATACAAGGAAACTAGAAGTTCTTACAAACAGTTTTGGGGTTTTTTTGGTTTTACCTGGTTTGCAAGATGAGAGTGACCAAACAGCTTGTGACCCAATTTCCCGTACTGTCCCAGTCCTTTCCAACTGCTTAGGATCAGCACCAGGAGGTGTCTTGTTTGGTGTGGTCATCTTCCTAATATTCTACATGGGAAAGAAAAGAAGTGTATATACATTATAGCAGGACCTGAAAATTTTTCTACAAATCCCCTGCCAAAAAAAAACCACCCCAATTTAATAGCAAAATGGACCACTCATATACCTCTGATATTAACCACATGAATTATCAAATGAAATTCACATAACTCAGTCGCTGTAATTTTTAAATCTTGGAAATTCAGTTTCTGTTTTTAAAATATAACAAGACAGGCAAGGTGTGCAAAACAGCCTGGTATAGCTGTTTAAAGAGGACAGGATCAGAGTTTTAGCTTCACTCCTTTAACTAGACTAGACTTTGGGCAGGTCTGGGTTTTAGTCCTTTCCTGTCGGAGGAGTTACCTTGTTGATCTATAGCTCTATAATGCAGTTCTATTATATGAAGAGTAAAAATTTTTAATTCAAATGAGCATTTTGCCCTACAAAAGTCAGACTGAAATATTCTTATTCTAGTACTATGTAGGCAATGGTCTCTATTTTAAATTTCCATTAAGTGATGCAAAGAAAAATCAAATCCTCCTGCTAGTTATCAAAAGTTTCCATTTATATGCATTCAACACAGAAAATAAAGATAGAAAAGTGGCTTCAAGTTCTAGAAGTGAATAACTGGCATATTCTAAACCAAAAGGTTACTTGAATTTTCACATCTTTTGTCAGTCTTAGTAAGTCCATACAAACGTGAATATATCTATATACACACACACACTTTTAGATAGCGGTATGTAAAACTACTTTGGTAGTTCAAAGTTGTATCTACTGAACATCCTTATACCTGCTATGGTAAAAGTGACCCAGTACTTCTGTATACCGTCTCCCTTGATACCTCCTATTAGACCCCAAGTTGTTCCCTAATCCCCATGCAAGCACTTAATACTCATTAGGGCAGAGCCCTTGAACTGACTAGAGACTTCGGAAAGATCAGAGACTTAAATGCTCAGTAAGTAAATTAATGAAGGAAGTGTAGGTGAATGAATAGGTTCAGTCGCAAACCAAAGTATTAGCCATCTGCAAGTTAAGTGAGGTCTAGGATAACACAATTAAACCTGTAATGAACTGTCATCTCAAAAAAAAAAAAAAAAACATTAGGGCAAAATTCAACTGCCAGATGGACTTGGGACTGGACGCCACCAAGTGGTTAAAATACAGAGCTCGAAGAAGACTGGGTTTCTAGTTTCTAAGAAATGAACACACAAATTAGAGGAAGATGAGGCCAAGGACAGAAAGCCACGCGTGCAGTGCCTGGACCATATTCTGTTGGACTAGCTTGACGCCTTTGGCGTGCTAGAATGGGCAACGCTCCCAATCCTAATTCTGACCCATCTGCCTTTAATGAAACCACAAAGAGCGTTTAAAAGGAGAGTCAGCCGGGAGAGAAGAAAGCGTCTGCTGACGCTAGGGCTATTCTCCACGTCAAGGAAGAGCCCAAACACTTACAGCTTCGAGACCCGTTTATCCGCTCTCCAGGTTTATAAGACCTCTTGCAAATCCGCGCCACTCCCACTCGGTTTCTCAGAACAGCCTGGCTTCCCCAGCTTCGCTGAACTGGAGTCGCAGTACAATGACGTCGGTCATTTCTCTCTACCTATCTCCAGGGCTCCGCCTCGCGCTCTCTGTCGCGCACGCGCACTGCCTCCCTATGGCTAGAGCGAGGCGGTGTCTAGGTACCGCCATTTTGGCCGGTGGCCGTCGGAACACGCTGTGAGGCAGAGGGGTGAAGGCAAGAGCTGATTTGGCCTCTGAGCTCCCCTCCGCAAGGGGGTCGTTTTCTCCAGGTAAGTGAATTGTCCATTTGGTTCGGCTGTTAGCTGCCGTCTCCCCATTACGTTGAGGGTGTTCTCCGAGTTACCTTGATTAGGCCTCAGGTGGCGGCGGTGGAGATGGCAGCGGCGCGTGGCACTGGGCTCCAGCGGGACAGCTGGAACCGCCCCAGTGCGGGCGCGGCTGAGTGCGTGGTGTCGCCTAGCTCTGCCCTCCTGCTCTCGAGCACTGTTGCCCGCCACCCGGGTCGGAAGCTGTGAGTATAGACCTAGATGCCGTCCCTCAGCGCTCTTCACCGCCTCCACTCCCCTTTACCCAGTTCTCAGGCGCGACTTAAACCTTCTGAGAGGAAGACACGTCAGAATTTAACGCATCCGCTACTGTCCCCACCCTCCCCTGGCACAGTAAATTGGATATGTATTTTTTTTCCCCACATATGCGTATTAGATTGTGGAGACTCGTGGGTTTTTCATTCACTTTTTGATGATTGTGAAATGAGTCATGGCATCTTGCCGCCATGAAGTAGAATACTCCTTGTCCGCTTCCAGTCTTCATGGAAATTATGGTCAAACGTCGCATGTACTCCTGTCTAAGAGCACATGTACTTGGCTGTAACTGGGGTTATCAGAAATAATCTCGCGGTTGAACGCCTAGAGTTTTTTGTTGCTGCTTTTTTGGTGTGCCTTTATAGCACTTGACACTTTACCCCTTGGTGACTTGTCCTTTTATTCCTTTATTATTTAAGCTTCTTGAGATCAGGGGTAATGTCTTTATTCAAAATACCTTTATTTTTCCTTTAGGGCTTCGTACATCGTAGGCATTTAGTATTTGTTGTGAATGAATGTCAGAGCCAAATACCCACATCCCATAAACTTCGTAAACCTAATCTCTCTTTTGATGGGAAAGTCGATGCTTTAGGAATAGAAATAACTGTGAAACAACTTGTTTTATTCTTTACCCTCTTTTCCACAGAATCACAGGATTGCTAACTAGGCATTTATGATGTAGGCATTTGTGTTGCAGTCATTAAATGGGTGTTTTGTTTTGTTTTTAAATTAAATACTTCTTATTTTTAAAATTTTGTTTGGGAAGAAAATTTCATGTAATTGCTGGTGGGGGGGAGGGGAAAGAAAGTAGCATTGTTTTGTTTCCCTTTTAAGTATCTTGCATTTAGACTCTTTGACATCAGATTGTCTCCCATTCTCGATTTATGTTCATGTGCTTTATAAGACTAATAATAAGCATGCTACAATATTTTCATGTGTTATCAGGTATCTTTAAAGTACTTTTTACACTGCATTATAATAATTTTAATCTTAGATAGCAAGTGCTTTCCATGTATGCCCCCCTTCCTTTTTTCCTTGTAGCTGGAAGAATGACAGTGAGGGTCATTGTTAAAGTACCTAATTTGATCACAATTTATTTTCGGATCTGAAATAGGTTCAAATCCCACTTTGTTCCCATTAGTCTGTTACTATAGTCTTCCCCTCCAAATTTTGCTGACCTGCATCTTTTTCATTGAAAATAAAAATAGGAACCTCTCCTCTCCCTAATTATTTGAAACATATAGAAAAATGAGTTTAAAGCATTGACACAGCCGATTAACAGTTCTACAAAAAATCATATTTTTCTTAAATGTATAATTTATCACTATTTGTATGTAAATCATTAGCTATCCCTGGTGTGTTTTTATTCTTCTAAAAAAATTATCTACAGACACTTGGTGTTTAAAAAGAGAAAAATTATATGAAATAGTTTAGTAGATTGACAGAAATAAAGTTTACAACTTCGTAATAAAAGATTCATGTCTTAGAGGAAAATTCATTATGATCTTTCTGAGTAATTTACAGAAAAGCATTCAGTGTTTAAATTAAAATGTGTGGTATCGTTTTATCATCTTAATAGCGTACTAAGAATCTTCTGTTTTTATGGATTGTCCCTCTCTCCAGAATAATAGCTTTTTTATAGCATTTCAAAATTCATTTCTTCCTCATCTAACCTTTATAAGACCTGGACTATACCAGTTTTTAAAGATTTTAAAGGAGTGAAAATGAAGGTTTGTAGCATATCTATGTTTATTGCATGTGTATTTAGCTAATTTTGTTTGTTTGTTTCAGTGAGTAGTTTAGTGGGAAATTAAGACCAAAAATATGGCTACCTTGCAGTATTTCTGAAGTTCTTATAACCTATAGGAACATTGTTTACTATATTCATTTTCTCATTCACTGGAAATTTTTGAGCCTCTGCTATGTGCTAGACACTGCTTCAGACACTGGAATGAGCGGATAGGCAAAAATCTCTCCCCTCATGACAAGTGTACATTCTACTTGGGAAGGGGAAAAAGCATGTGTGTGTTTGTAGAGAGAGAAAATATGTATACATAGGCATACATATATATGATAAATGTGTATATGTACTCTACATATATAATACATGTCATATAGTAGAAAGAGTTAAGGAGAAAAATGAAACAAAGAAGAGGGATAGAAAGGCAGTTGAGTACATTTTTTTATAGGACAGCTAGTGAAGGCTTACTGAGAAATAGAATTAAAGATCTGAAGGAGTTAGTCATAAAATGATCTGGGGTGAATAGCATTATAGATGGAAGGAACAGAAAGTGCCATGGCCCTGAAGCAAGAACATGCCTGGCATATGCTAGGAAACAAGGAGGAGCCAATGTGGTTGGACTCAAATGAACAAGGGCTAGGGTGGTTGGAGATGACATCAGAAAGTTAACAGAAGCTGATTATGTAGTGCCTATGTTATTTTAAGGACTTTGGCTTTTATTCAGAGTGAGAAAGAAGCCATTGCAGGATTTTAAATCGCATGATCTGATTTATACTTAAAAGGATTGCTCTGGGTACTATATTGAGAATAACCATTGAGGGTTTGAGTAGAGAAGGCAAGGGTAATAAAGAAATCTGTTAGGAAACTATTACAATAATGCATTTGAAAGAGGATGAGTGGCTTAGACCAGAATGGTGAGATGTGAGTCAGTCTGGATATATTTTGGAGGTTAAATCAACAGAATTTGCTGTTATGGAATGTAAAGAAAGATGACCATGAGAATTTGGGCCTGAGCAGATGGAAGAATGGAGTTGTCACTTAACAGAATGGGCAAGACTAGAAGCAAATTTTGTGGAGAATTTCAGAAGTTCAGTTTTATAGACGCTTACTAGACTTTCAGGAAGAGATGCTGGATAGACAGGTGATAGCTACATACATCTAGAATTCAGAAGAAGGGTTCTGACTAGAGAGAAATTTGAGAGCAGGGTATAAATGAGACTGAATGAGAACAGCTTGGGAGATGGGAAAATGAGTGTAGACAGAAAAAAGAACGGGACTTGGAACACTCCCAATAATTAGAAGCTTGGGAGATGAGGACCCATCAGGAAAGAAGGGGAGAAAACCATATTAATGCTGTATACCAGAAACCAAGTTAAGAAAGAGTTTCTATCTAGTAGGAAGGAGTGATAATTTGTGTCAGGTAAATTAAGGATTGATGATTAACCATTGCAGAGGTCAGTGATGACCTGACAAACTATTTTAATGGAATGATGGGCACTAAAGCCTGGAGTGGATCCCTGAGAAAAGAAAATGGTAAACAAATTTGAGACACTGAGTATAGGCAACACTTTATGGAATCTTGCTGTAGAAGGATGGAAAACAGGGCAATGATGAGGGGTGGGGGTGGGGATCAGATGATAGAATGTTTGAATGTTAATGGAAATGAGCCAGTGGAGAGTATAGTTGAATATTTGGGAGACAGGGGGCAGAGTTCTTGGAACATTGGCCTTAAAGAGCATGTTCTAGTGCACAAATGTATTTTGATGGGAACCAGACGGTTAATCCAGAATAAAATGTGAGAGTAGAGTATGTAGAAACAAATGAGTAGCTGTGGTAGTCTGCGTATACCTCTACTTTCTCAATGAAATAGAAAATGAGACAATCAGCTGAGGATGAGAAAGTATATTAGTAAATGAACAGAGATTCCCAAACTTCCTTGGTTCACAGTACCCTTAGTGTCAGTAATTTTTTTTGAGTGTCCCTTTGCAAAAAGAAATAGCTGGCATATGTTTATTAGATAGCTCAAAACAACTAATTATGTTCTGACAGCTTAGTAGCTTTTGGGGGTGGGAGGGGACACATAAATTGAAAGAATAAATACTCTATTGCATTCTCAAACCTTGGAATCAGATTGGACACCATCATTCTCATTTTTTGTTTCAAACTAATTCTCTTACAACAACTGCCGAAAACTGAGCATCACAAAGATATAACATCATAACAAGCAATGTAGTGTAATTTAATGTTGAAACCGAATGACCTGAAGCTAGTAGATTGTTTGGTGTTTGAAAGATGTCTAGTATCATAGATTTCCCCTGGAAAATTTACTCTCCTGTAGCAAGTATCTGAGTTGCCATGGTGCCCAGGAGTGCCTCAACACACATATGGGGAACTGTGGACCTAGGGAAATATATAGTCAGATGCTGAAATAAGGGTCCAGGTGAGATAATGGATTTAAAGGGAGACAACATGGCTTTTTTTCTCTACACATTTTCAGCTGTTTGTATGTAGTGAAGATTTAGATTTAACCAAAATTATGGTTGGTTTAAATGATTATGACAGATATTTAGTTGGGTCAGGAGGGAAGCAAAGATATGAAGAGCTGAGGGACAGTGAAAATCCATAGATAGTAGGCCCAGGGAATGGGGGAATATGAAAGGATTGTTTCTTGTTATATATTAGAGAAGTGAACTGAAAAGATAGGAGTGGTGATTGACGAAGGAAGTTTTTTGTTTGTTTTTAATATATGTATTTTTCAAGATACTTAGATTACCTAAATGTTACACAAAAAATAGAAGGCGGGAAACGGACATTGGCCCAGTGGTTAGGGCGTCCGTCTACCACATGGGAGGCCCGCGGTTCAAACCCCGGGCCTCCTTGACCCGTGTGGAGCTGGCCATGCACAGTGCTGATGCGCGCAAGGAGTGCCGTGCCACGCAAGGGAGTCCCCCGCGTGGGGGAGCCCCACGCGCAAGGAGTGCGCCCGTGAGGAAAGCCGCCCAGCGTGAAAAGAAAGTGCAGCCTGCCCAGGAATGGCGCCGCCCACACTTCCCGTGCCGCTGACGACAACAGAAGCGGACAAAGAAACAAGACGCAGCAAATAGACACCAAGAACAGACAACCAGGGGCAGGGGGAATTAAATAAATAAATAAATCTTTTTAAAAAAAAAAATAGAAGGGATTCCCATATGTCCTGCTCCCTACACCTGCCGCATTTTCCCACATTAACAACATCCTTGGAGAAGGGCGTTTTTGAAATTGAGGTTATGAAAGACTTGCAATAATTGGTACTGACAAGGTCTAGGGTTTAACCAAAGGAATGGGTAGCTGAGGTAAGATGGAGGACAAGATCATTGGAGGAGAGGAATTAGTGATCTGAGAGGATGCACTAATAGAAGGATCATCTATGAGGATATTGAAATCACCAAGGATTATGGCAGGAGTTGTAAAAGAGAATGGAGGTGTGCCAAGGACTGAAATCTTCGGAGAAGAAGGAGTGATCCACTGGTCAGTAAATGACTTAAGACAGTTGGATGCTCTAGAAACAAAGTTGGCTGGCTTTAGGAAGAATAGAGCAATAATATCGGGAAACAGCATTTGGGAGCAATACCACTATTCCCCCTTCAAGCCTAATGATATGAGGGGTATGAGAAAAGACTTGAGGCATCTGCCAGGGGAAGCAGTCTGTCAAAAATCAGGGTTGAGAATCAGCCATCAATAGTAAAAGCCAAAGAATGGCTTTGTAAATTGAAGTCTTTATTTGCCTTCCATTAATCTTGGCTTCACGTTCTTTCATTACATATTGAAGTTTACTTTGATCTTAATGCTATATAGTAGATTGCACTGTAACATACCAAGACCTATAAAAGCTTTAAAAGTAAGCACGGGGGAAGCAGATGTGGCTCAACTGATAGAGTGTCCGCTTACCATATGAAGGGTCCAGGGTTCGATCCCCAGGGCCTCCTGACCCATGTGGTAAGCTGGCCCATGCTCAGTGCTGCCACACGCAAGGAGTGTTGTGCCACACAGGGGTACCCCCATGTAGGGGTGCCCTACACACAAAGAGTGCCCCCCACAAGGAGAGCCGCCCCACGTGAAAAAAGCGCAGCCGGCCCAGGAGTGACACCGCACACATGGAGAGCTGATGCAGCAAAATGATGCAACAAAAAAAAAGATGCAGATTCCTGGTGATGCCTGATAATGCAAGCCAGATGCAGAAGAACACACAGCAAATGGACACAGAGAGCAGAAAACGGGGGGAAGGGGAGAGAAATAAATAAAATAAAATCTTTTAGAAAAAGGTAAATATGGTATATACATAAAATTAGTTGGTCTCCTTTTAATATCCATGCTATATCAAAATATCACAGGTTCCCCGAGGAATGCACTTTTCATTTTTCCCTGTTGATCAACATGATTATCACAATAATTATCTCCCATTTCTGTCAGTATCATTATAGTCAGAAAGATATGACATGAAGTAATGTTTCGTTTGGGAGGAAGTAAACATCTTTAACTTATGTAGCTGGTCTTCTTAAACTGTTTCATTGGTCTGTATTCATGTACTAATATCATAGTTTTAATTATTGAGATCCTATATCATTTTTTTTTTTAATCTGTTAGTTGAGGTTCCCCTATCCCCCGTGCTCTTAGTCAGTTTTCCTGACTATTATTAATTTTGTTTTTCCGTAGATTTGGCTTTTCTGGCTTTTTCCCCTTAAGAATGGATTAAATGAACAACTTCAGGAAGGGTTGAAATCTCTCGTATTTACTATTGTAAAAACAAACTGAGACAGCATGTCATTCTATTTAGGTCTTTGATGTCTTTAAGGAGTGTTTTGGTGGTTTCTTCATTTAATGTGTATATATCTTAAGTTTATTCCTAGGTAATTTCCTTTCTGTTACTATTGTAAATGGTGGGGTTTTTTTTTTTCATTATATAAATCTTCTGATTAATTGTATATATGGAAAGTATATATGTAAAATTTTTTCTCAATATCACTAAATTATTTTATTTTTGTATTTGGTGTTACTTGATTCTGGCATTTTCCAGATAATCATATCATCTAAATATATTGTAGTAGTATATGTCCTCTTGTTAATTTTTATGCCCCTTAACTGATTTTACTGAATTTGCCATAATATTGTTAATTTTTCTTCTAATAGAAGGCCTGGATATTCTTATATTTTACAGTTATGGCAGACAAATTAACAAGAATTGCTATTGTCAACCATGATAAGTGTAAACCTAAGAAATGTCGGCAGGAGTGCAAAAAGAGTTGCCCCGTGGTTCGAATGGGTAAGCTGTTCTGTGAATCATTTAAAGATTAGAGAAGGTTTTAAAAGAAAGAAATTGGCTTGATAGTTCTGTTTGTTTTCTTCATTAGTTTATTTAAAATATAAAGATAAGAAAGCCAGTTTTTGTTATAATTTAAAAGTTATGGAATATGAAATCAAAGTAGAGTTCGGGTAACTGAGATTCTTATAATGCTAAAAAGTCTTGTAATTACTTTGTCAGGAGTAGGGACTGCTGTTTTATCTTTGTATTTCATACAATTTTTATATTTAAAAGAAGAGTGCATAATAGGAATGACTATTCTTGAGGCTTTACTATATATTCAATATTAAATAAATTTCCAGCAATTCAGAGTTGAAGAATTATTGGTAGTCTTTAAGGGCTATGTTAAAGTGATTATTATGTTAAATGTTCTAGTGAGGATACACTCAGTGAATCTTGAAAGGAGTGTTAACTGTCATCTGTTGTCTCCCATGCTATTCGAAAATGTTTTTAATGTCCCTAGTGCCAATTTTAATTTTTCTTGCATATTAAATAACTGCATACCTTTTTGGAGCCTCACTGATCTAGCTAACATATGTTATTCCTGTCTCTGGTGTCCCAATTTGAGGCATATTTTGTTTTGTGAAATGATTTGGATAAGTCAGCTCAAAAATAAAGCTTTTTCAGGATCTGCCTTATTTTTACTAGCATATTTTCTTCTCCAGTAGAGAATTTAACAAAATAAATAATTAGTGTTATATCCCTATTGCCTGCTAAGAGTACTCGTATATGGAATATATGCAGAAATTTACCCCACAAAGCATTGATTTAGACATCTCAAATGTGTTTCTTTCTGTGGCCTTGTTGAAAATCTGCTTCTGTATGGAAATTTGGAACCAGCATTGCCTAAATAACAATGTTCAGAAAATAAGCAGATTGGGGAAAATGACTTAACTCTATAATTTTCCTTTACTAGGAAAACTATGTATAGAGGTTACACCCCAGAGCAAAATAGCATGGATTTCTGAAACTCTTTGTATTGGTTGCGGTATTTGTATTAAAGTAAGTATTAACATTTTATTTACCAGAGCAAATTTGTAACCTGAAAATGAAACCTGAAAATTCTGAGTACATTATAATTATTTTTAAGGAGGCAAAATATTAAATAATGAATAAAGAATGTAAATACAGGGAAATGAAATTCTTATATGAGTAATCTAATATTTTTGCATTTTTAGTGAATCAGACCACCCATTTTAAAAATTATCCTTGCCATACTCAAATTTAGTTTCTCTTTTTTACCATTTTCTGAGAAGGACCTTCTCCAACATGTCTTTGTCAGAACTGTTGGGAAATGTAAGAATAAATGTTGTCATAGTATGTATGTTTTTTTTCGGCTTCAAGTTTGTGTTTAATTTTAAGTTCACACATTTTAAATACAAATGCACACAGTCACAGATTTTAAAATTTAACCTAATCTAAGTATCCAGAAAGATTTCATAGATTCCTAAAAACATTTTCCCTTGTTTTAGAAAGGCAGACAGGAAACATCCCTTCTAGCACATATTTACTAATCTCTCATTAGATGTTTGTGTCATAGGTAATGGGAATGTGTTTTTGAACAATATATTATCATTTATTCTGTTTTCTTTCATTGCTGCTGTAGAGAGATGAGATTTCAGGCTTTGTACATACTTATATATAAAGTACATACTTTTGAGTAGCTGAAAAAATATTGATGAGAGGGTTTTTTTTCCCCCTTTCTTTACGTTCTTATAACTTAATGGAAATTCACTGAAGCCTTTATGCACAAAGACCATGAATTGGTCCTCTGGACTAATTGAACAGTTCTACCTAACAGATTTCTAATTTGAGGTTATATTCTGTTTGTACTTTTATAGTCATCTGTACATTAAGAAGGTTTTCTAGCCACATTACCGCTCTTAAATGACCTCCCTGGTCTTCCATTATTGTGTCTTGGACATTTATCTGATAATCAAATATTACACTTTTCTATGAATAAATCTTTTTTTTTTTTTTTTTTTTTTTTAATTTACTCAGCTGGAATTGGAGCATCTTTTATGGGATGGATAAAAGTCACAAGGGAAAGACATTAATTAACCCTTGCCCTCTACAAAAGTAATATGCTATCTTGGTGAGATGTAAATAGCCAAAAACGATACAGTCCATTACCTTAAATGACCTTACAAGGTAGAAAAGGAAGCACGTAAGGACAGGAATAATTGAAGGAAGTAAAGGGAAAGCTCATGTGATAGATTGAATATGGAGTCATATCCTCAGTGACCAGTTTTTATGTTGATTTCTAACCTTCTCTTGTCTTTAAAAAACACCACCTAAGTTTTATAAGATTTTTCACATTAAACATTAAATGCCTAAGGGAGTACAAAATATGGCAATATGATTCCCTTCTACAAGGAACTTAGTTTTGTTTTTTTGTTTTGTTTTAAGTCAATAAGAAAATGAAATAAGAGGAGTTTCACAAACTCATGTTTGGAAGATTTCTTGTTTATAATTTTCTAATTCTATCCATTTTAGTCGTGTTTATAACTCTGAAAATTAATACATAAAGTAATTTCTTTACTTTAAATAACAGAAATGTCCCTTTGGCGCTTTATCAATTGTCAATTTACCAAGCAACTTGGAAAAAGAAACAACCCATCGATACTGTGCCAATGCCTTCAAACTTCACAGGTATATTTTCAAGTCAACATTGTGCTTTAATTCAGTAACATTGAGAATATTTTGAATTTCCAAATTCTGTTTGCACTTTTCAGTGTAAAGGAAAAAAGGATAGGAATGGTATTAACGGTTCACCAAAGGAAAATACAGGATTATATAACATGATCCAAATCATACTCTATGTCAGTGATTCATTCTGACTCATGTTAGAATTTCATGTTAGGATTTTTTAAAAACTACTAATGGCCAGGCTTAAGAAACCCAGGTGGTTTACATCAGTATATCTATATCGATATACAGTCTGGCCCTCAGAATGTTTAAAAAGGTCCCAGGTGATTCTTTTAAAAAGCCTTCCTGGGTTCTGAACCACAGTTACAAAACACTAATGTATATAGTACCCTAATCCCCAAAGCACCTTTTTTAGAAGACTTGTCTGATTTTATTTATCCTTTGCTCTTATAATCTACAGAGAATATTACTCTAAATTTGAATATATTAAGTCACAAGCAAGTTCTTAATTATTTGAGAATTTTATCTGCTGAACGTTAATATTTTTAATCTGGGAGTCTAGATTTAACTAATAAAAAGGTATTTCTCAACCTGCCAGCTTTAAGGGCCTACTGCAACAGGGAGAATGAAGTGGAATATGTCTGGTTGATGTGGCACTTTTCTCCTTGTAAGTAAATGGCAGGCCAGAAAACAAAACAAAACAAAACAAAAGTGTGAGGTTGCACCTGCTATATAATTTTGTACCAAAGCATTTTGTTACACATTAGACTGAGCCTTGTGTGTAAAAAAAGACATGTTACTTTAGAATGGACTTTGAATGAAAATTGAGTCAATAAAATTTCAAGTGATCTTGGTTATGGATGCATTGCTAACAATTAACAGTTTAAGTTAATCTTGGCTGGCTTTTTCCTGATAGCCAATAATATCTGGCATATATATCTTAGCTTATTAATGGATGCGTGTGGAGTAAAAGTGCATTAAAATACACCATTCTTATACTGTGTAGCTTTTTTCTGCCCAAGTCTGCGTTGTTTAATTTTTCTGCACTATAACAGGTTGCCTATCCCTCGTCCAGGCGAAGTTTTGGGATTAGTTGGAACTAATGGTATTGGAAAGTCAACTGCTTTAAAAATTTTAGCAGGAAAGCAAAAACCAAACCTGGGAAAGTATGATGTATGTATTACTTCCTTATAAAATAAAACTATCTCGGGTTGGTTTTGTGAGACTTTGAAGGAGGGGCTGTATGTTTTGTTTTGTTTTGAAATTCTAATTTTCAAGAAGATTTGTAAAATTCTGGTGAATGGATGAAACTATTTTATTCTTTGTTAAATCTGTTTGTGGCTTAAATTGTTATGAGTTGGTAAACCTCGATTTAAAATTAAATCCAACTCCAATCTTGCAGTTGTGTTAGAAGCCAAAAGTATTATATTTGGATGTTTTATTTTGTATTGATGAAAAACTTTTAGTATATCATACTCTATTCTTCATGAAAAAAGTATCGTTTTTGCTGTTTTACTCTTATAGATTCATCCTCTTAAAATTGTATTATTTAAATTCAGATACTTATATGTTACTTTTCTAGGATCCACCTGATTGGCAAGAAATTTTGACTTACTTCCGAGGATCTGAATTGCAAAATTACTTTACCAAGATTCTAGAAGATGACCTGAAAGCCATTATTAAACCTCAGTATGTAGACCAAATTCCCAAAGCTGCAAAGGTCAGTTGCTGTTTAGGAAGGTATAAAAGCTACATCAAAGAAAACCTGTTTTACTTTGTGATTCTTGTTATCACTGAAGAAAAGTAGTGGTAACATATATAATATTTCTGTTATTGTGGCAGGGAACAGTTGGGTCTATTTTGGACCGAAAGGATGAAACAAAGACGCAGGCAATTGTATGTCAACAGCTTGGTAAGCATTAATGTTGTTAATGTGTTTTAAAAGGCCCTGAATTTAAGTCATAAAGGTATGCATGTTTATATGGGCTACTAAAATGAATGAGAATATCTCTGGTAATTGTCATATTTGCTTTTTATGCTATGTTGTTTTCAACTATAAAATATTCAAAAGCAGGATGATATGTTGTGTACATTTTGCATAGAAGAGGTAAAATAAAACCTATAATATTGAGCACAGTATCTCTATGTTCTTTGTAGATTTAACCCATCTAAAAGAACGAAATGTTGAAGATCTATCAGGAGGAGAGTTGCAGAGATTTGCTTGTGCTGTCGTTTGCATACAGAAAGCTGATATGTAGGTTATATTTACCTCTTTTGTGTATCTTAATCCTTATTTTAGAGTTTTTACTTGTAATGCTGGTAATAAAGCAATAGTTTTGAGAGAAACTGAATAAAAATAGCATCTAAGGCTGAAATTCAAGGTAAGATGTTGAAGCAGTTCTGTATCCACCATCCCTTTTTTTTGTTGTTATTCCTGCAGGGGGGCAAAATCACATTTAGATAAATTTAAAACATCCTTTTTCATAAAAAGATTATTTGAATCAAGTTTTCCAGCTAGTCTAGCAGGCTCTTTTGTTTTGTTTGTTTGGGTTGTATTTTTTTTCTAACAAGCTTTTAAAAGTATCTTACGTAGAGAATGAGGTCTAAAGCTCTAGGTCAGGTTGACATGCCATATAAAGGGGAAATGAGGAATTGAGAAAGGTATATTTCTTTCCTGCCTCTCTCCCAGTTATTTTTTTATTTTTTATTTTTTTTATGACATTTCTACATTGGTATCCAGTGCAGGCTAACTCAACTTCATAAAGTGCTCAGTGAATTCTATACCATACCCTCCTTTCAAAAAACTTCATTTGTTTTATTATAACTGACTTTAGTTAATTAAGAGAAAAGTTTTCTGAACTACTTTAGACTATATATATCTTCTAAAGAGGCTACCAGTTTGAAAGCCTAATCTGGTAGGCTTTCCCCATAATGGTATGCTAGCCCTGCTTTTGATAATTTTGTTCTTCCTTCCACTTGTGAACAGAATACAAGTGTTGGCACCATTATGGAGTGCACTTTGCATTAGTATATGAGGGGATTTTTGTTGTTGTTAATCAGAGGCTATCTATATTATGATGCCTTAAAATAACATACAAGATAGAATTAGGTCATCTTTGTCTTAAAATTGTTGTATTTGCTTCTCTTTTATTTTTTCATAGTTTCATGTTTGATGAACCTTCTAGTTACCTAGATGTCAAGCAGCGTTTAAAGGCTGCTATTACTATACGATCGCTAATAAATCCAGACAGGTAAGTGCAGATCTGGTATATATGCTTGTGTTGTTTTTGTTTTTGTTTTGGGGAATTTTACAGATTTCCAAAGACAGCACCAGGACTTATACATGTTTTCTATATTAGTTTATTAGCGCTACCACCTGAATTTACTCCCTTTTATCTAGATTAGAGGCTCTTAGTACAAGATTCATTTATTACCACCTCTGTTTCCAGGGAGCCTATAAATACTCTGAAATTATATACAGACTTTGGAATATATGTATGGCTTTCTGGGAAGGAGATCTATAACTTTTACCAGATTCTCAAATGGATATGTGATTTCACCCAAAAAAAAAAAACTGATTTAGAGCATTATAAGAATCAGCAGATGGCGGCGGACTTGGCCCAGTGGTTAGGGTGTCCGTCTACCACATGGGAGGTCCACAGTTCAAACTCCTGGCCTCCTTGACCCATGTGGAGCTGGCCCATGCGCAGTGCTGATGCGCACAAGGAGTGCCGTGCCACACAGGGGTGTCCCCCGCGTAGGGGAGCCCCACGCGCAAGGAGTGTGCCCCGTAAGGAGAGCCGCCCAGCACAAAAGAAAGTGCAGCCTGCCCAGGAATGGTGCCGCACACACGGAGAACTGACACAACAAGATGACACAACAAAAAGAAACACAGATTCCCGTGCCGCTGACAACAACAGAAGCAGACAAGACACAGCAAATAGACACAGAGAACAGACAACTGGGGTTGGGAGGGGGAAGGGGAGATAAAAGCTTAAAAAAAAAATTATTAAAAAAAAAAGAATCAGAGTAGTTTATGTTGTTCAGGATCTTGCCAACGTCCTGTATTTATGTGGTGCCTTTTTAGTTTACAGAGTTTTAAAATCCATTATCCAACTTGATCCTCATGGTAAATCTTGTGAGTTAGAATGTTTAAATGATATTCCCATTTTAAAGATGAAGTCAGGGTTAGGGTAGAAAGTTATTTGCACTAGATTACAAATTGACTATATAGCATAACTATGACCAGAAACCAGGGTTTTTTTATTCAGTATTTTTATACCATATTGCCTCTCCTTAGTAGCTGATTTAAGAAAACATCCTTTTAAATACACAGCTGATTTTATAAGAAAGCCAAGAGAAATCCTTAGGGAACTATAAATCAATGAAAAGAGATGAGGACATGGCTTTCTTGAGGGATGTTGCTGGTATCTGTACTAGATTGTGGATTTTCATACCCACCTGGGCACAAAAAACAAGGCTTCATGTTGGAGTAACATAAAATGCCAGGACCCTCAAAGCACTACTTTCTTAGCAAAAGGGTAAATTGGAAACAAACTATAAAAATTGTCTATCAGCACTTAATGTCAAAAAAGCATACATTTGTCTCTCACTGAGCTCATTGGGAGTGGAAGGCTCCTATTCAAATCTCTATTCATGGTCCATCACCTTACATGCAAGGAGTTGAAATTTATATAACCAGTGAAGTCTAGGAACCTTCCAAGCAGAGAAATTAACATTTTAAAAGATCATGGAGTTTGTAGCCCTATTTGCACCTAGCAGAAGCAGATATAAAACTACTCTGGAGGGATATGTTATCAACCCTGATCACACAGAATTCCTACAGGTAAAGCCTTATGAAGCTCAAATCCAGGATAATGAATTACAGAAGGAAACCAGTTACAAATTAGTCAGCAGATACAACAGACAGTATGATAAGACCTCCAACAACTTCAGGTGACATTCTGAAAAGAGACTAAAATATCAATATTTGAAATAAAGACAAAAAAGAGGATTCATAACCCTAAGTGTGGAACTACAAAATAGCAACTGGTAAATGTTAAAAGCAAAAACACTTACTGAAAGAATAGTCATTGACATTGAAAACTCACTGGTCAGATTAGGCAGTTTAGGAACAGCAGAAAAGAGTGTTAGACCACTAAAAAGTTGGTTTCTGAAAGTTAGCAGAATACAGCAGAGCAAAAGTGAAGTGAAAATACAGGAGGGAGGTTCAGAGATGTGGGGGATGGAGAAGATTACATATACCTTAATATAGGACTCTGAAAAAGCCATGAAGAGATCATGGCTGAGAATTTTTCAGAATTAATGAAAAACTCAATTCAAGGAACATAAGTGCTGCAGAGGATAAACAGTAAATCCTACTTTGAAATATTGATAAAGAAGCCATCTTATTCAGGCCAGATAGCTTTAATTTTCACTTCATACATATGCATGAGCATTATGATATGCTCTTTGCAAAATGCAGGTGTATAAAATACAGTCCCAGACTGCAAGAACTTCACAATCTGGTAAAAAAAAAAAAAAAAAATACCATGTCTCATAAAGGAAGGAATACACAAATAGTTAAATCAGTAGTTCTCAAGCCGTTTTATAAAAAAAAATTTACACCCTTTATTATACGAAAATGAATCTATAGTATTTATTGATATCTTGATTAGATACCAAATAATGTCTTACTTGTAATAAAAAGAACTTAAAATATTTTGCAGTCAGATGACATTTATTTCAATACATGCTCAGGCAGGCAAATAACATTAGAAAATAATGAAGTCATCAGGTACACATACGACTTGTAGTGAATAAAATTTAAAATTAAAGGTGATCAGGGAAAATTAAAGGTGATCAAGTGATAAGGCCTCCACCTACCATATGGGAGGACCCACGTTCAAACCCTGGGACCGCCTGGTGAAAAAAGAGAAAGCATGCCTGTGCAGTGAGCCAGTTCCTGCGCAAGTGAGTCATGCAGCAAGATGATGACACAACAAAAGAGAGACGAAGGAAAGAGTCAAAGTGAAGCTCAGCAGAGACCAGGAACTGAGGCGCAATTGACAAGGAACCTGTCTCCACATCAGCGGTCCCCAGGACTAGAAAGAATCTCTGGATCCTAGAGGAGAAAGATGAGAAGACCAAAAAGAGAAATAGATACAGAAAACCACACAGCAAACGGACACAGCAAAAACAGTGGGGTGGAGGTGGGGAAAAAATAAATCTTTAAAAAAATAAAGGCAATCAGGAGCTATTCTTTATAGGAAGAATAGGAAAGTGAAATAAATAGAGATCTAGAATTACCCTAGAGTAAAAGCTAGTGTGAGATGTAATGCAACACAAAGACTTTTTTCTGTATTATGAGCGGGAAAGAGCCTTGTATTAAGGATAACATGTCAAAACAACTTGACAAATTGGAGAAAATTATGGAATAAGACTTTTATCAGTGTGCTGGGTTTTGTTTATAGGAATAGGGTTAAAATAATCTTTTCATAATGATAGATTGATGGTAAGGGAAAATCACAGGATGCTTAACTCTATGATACATTTAGTTGTTAACAATATGAAAAGGTCTTAGAGATCATATGTTTGAATAAATAAGGAATAGAGGATGGATTGGAAAAAGAAACCCTAATACAAGAGGCTTTATAAATTGCCTGTAAGAATATTGTCAGTAAGACTGAAAATCAGAAGGCAACTGAAAATTTAATTGTAGAATAAATTTTTACAACACAAATTTCCTATGCTACAGAAATGTTTTACAAATATGTATGTATTTCATTCTAAACTCACTAAATATGTTCTCATATCTTCTCTGCAGTGCATTTCCATTGGGTTTAATTGCTTTTGCAATAACTACATTGCTTTCCTCTAACTTCACTTATGTGTCATAGGAGATGATATAATGCATTGAATAAACAATGTGCACAGTATATAAATTTAAATTTACACAATTTAAATTTCCTTCTCCATAATAGCCAAAATGACTGAACTTTTTGCTTAACTTGTAAAAACTTTTCAATTTTATTCTAATTTATGGTCAGTGTGGAATGGCAGAGCATTTGAAAGTCATATGGGACTGTTTCACACTTTGCAGGGCATATGCATTCCTGACTCACTTCTGCCCACCAAATGGCAGTGATGCCATCCTAATTGTGATAATCAAAAATAATACCCAAACAGAGTGTGCTATTGTAAACCACTGAACTAAATCAATATTGTGTATATAGTAGTATATAATCCTTCTGTAACAGGTAAAGGCATATATACTTTAATTGGAGATAGGCCCAATCCACCTTGTTATGTGATAGATTAATCCTGCATAGATTTCTTTCTTTCTTAAGTATTCTAGGACATTTTCATGTAAATTGAACGTTGAAGCATGAAAGAGCTTGGAGAGTGGAGGGTAAAAAGTTTTATGGAAAAATTGACTATGACGACAACATGTATTCAACACTTCATTCAACACTCTTCAGATAAACAGGAGTACCTCATTAGTGCTATAGAGTTATTACTGCTTTAGGATCTTAGCTGAAAACAACCTTTGGATAGGTATATAGTTTCATTTACTAATCCCTTGTTATTGCCAAATAATAAGCAAAAATGAACAGGAAATAGCGGCACAAAAAAATCACTGTTTTGGAGTCAGGGGAAAGATTTATTATTCACCTATTCTGCGCTAGATATATGTATGTTATCTTATCTGTAGAACATATTTTGCCACTTAGTCTTTTTTGTTGTTGTTTCATATCTGTTTCTTCCCCAGCTAAATTGAAAAGCCTCAGATTAAGAATTCTGTCACCTGTTTCTCTATGCATTCCATACTACAGATAAAATGGGACAGGACAAGTGGAAAGACTTAATAATACATTGAATAGTATAATAAAGTTTAAGCTACCTCTGAATTAAATCTATTATCATTGTTTCTGCTTTGTAAAGTTTATTTTAAAATATGTTCTTTATATGGATTGTAAATTTATTTCATATACTCATGAACCATTTCATGTTTTTTTCTTAGGAAAAGTTTTAAACATAGTCTTAGATAATGAGCCATATTCAAAGATGATATTTTATGGCTTTGTTTTATATGGTCTTTCTACTTAATTTTGAAACTATCTGTTTTCCTGAAATTTACAACTGTAATAAAGAGAAATAACCTATATAAGAGTTTTAGTTACTTGTATATGTTATGGTACATATAAAAATAAAACTTTTTCAATTTTTCAGATATATCATTGTGGTGGAGCATGATCTAAGTGTATTAGACTATCTCTCTGACTTCATCTGCTGTTTATATGGCGTACCAAGTGCATATGGTGTTGTCACAATGCCTTTTAGTGTAAGAGAAGGTAACTTGAAAACATTCTACGTATGCAGCATTTTCTTTGACTCTAGTGTTTAAAAAAAGTATTATTTTTGAAATTAAGTACTTGTTTTATGTTGCTATAAATATTTGTCCATTACTGTGGTCTTTTCGAATTTAATAACTTAGTAGAATGTATACACCTCAGTTTATGCAAAGCTTATTTCTTTTTGAGAATTTTCTATTGGGGCTGGTAAAAATGCTTTAACAGTTTCACTACTTTTTTTTGTATTAAAAGTTTGTTTTGTATTTTGACTTCTGCACCATCAGTCTGGTATTTATAACTCCCAAAGTGTTGGCGTGCTCCTTTTTTTTTAAGCTATCTTGTATTCATAAAGATAGTTTCTGAAAGAAATACCTAAAGTGCTTTTTAGAAAAAGAAATTTATATTACATGATATATTTGAATTAAAAGGTGGTGGTAGCCTTTCTAATTTGTAGAAAGCACATAAATATTTCAATTTAAGATGTGGGATGGAATTGCTGTGACTTAATCTATGTCTGCATTTGAGATCCACAGATTGATATTTTAAAGAAAAAATTGTGAGGTTACAGCCTATCAAGTTTCCAGCCTTAAGAGATGATGTCAGAATCAGATACTAATTCTTTTATTGTCAGTTAAAAAGTATTTGAGTGCCTACTCTATGACATACACTAATTCTAGAGTCAGTTTCATAAGGATGTGGGAAATAATTCTTCCATGATTACAGTTATAAATGCCATGTCTAAAAGCTATCCCATTCAAGTAATTCTTCCTGGTAAGATTTTTTTCATTTGCATCTTATTTGTTAAAATTGTTTATGTAAAAGCTCTCTCTGAATGGTAAAGCCAATTACAGTTTACAGTTTGTACCTTTTTTTTTTTTCTAGAAAATAAAACAGTAATTTTACAATTCATTTAATGGCAACTTGTAATCACAAAATTTCCCTTCTTTAGCCATAACTCTGCAAAATTAACTAACACTGGTTATTTTCAGAGTTATTGCTGCTGCTGTATCTCTTAAGGTTAACCAAAGATACCTAGAATTACAGCCATTTCCCATGCAAGGATAGTCATATAATAAATCAGACTTGGTTTATCACCAGCATTCTAAAAACCAGACCTAGGGGATACAACTAGGTCCGGAGACACATGCATGGTTTCTAATATAGCAAATGTTTAGCCTACCCTGATTATCACAGAATCAAGACAGAATATTCATACTGTACTCATTTTTAAATTCAGAAAACAAGCTTTGCAATAGGAATGCAAAGACTGACTTGCTGTGATTTTTGAGCGGAAGTCAGCCTTCATTTCCTTATATGATAAATTAGGTGTTTGGAGTATGTGGCCAATAAGGTTCCTTCAAGTTTTTTTATTTAATTTTTGGCTTTAATTTTTTAACCTCACAATAATAGTTTTAAAAGTGCTTTCAGTCCAAAGTCATTTGCTCATTTTGGTAGAATAAATGTATCTCTTCATTTGTTCAAATATTTATTGAACACCTATGTTCTAGGCTAAGACTATATGTAAGATAAAGACCCTGCCACCATGGATTTTACAGTTTTAGTAGGGAGGGATTTTATTAAACAATGTGTTGGTTTACTTTCAAGTATCAGAATGTTTAGGTAATGATGCTTGCTTTGTACAGTGATGCCAAAAGAAATGTTAAGTGAAGTTTTAGCTCGTTATTCAATTTATGAACCTGCAAAATTAATTTGAAGAAAAAAGCAAAAATCCAACTTCAAAGTATATGGTTAACTACCATGTGAGCATTGAATAATATTCATAGATCACATTGCTTATTTTTAAATGTATCCCCAAATTAGTGATTTTGTTTATCTATGAAAATATTCCATTCCTGTCTAGTTGTCATTTTTTTATTGCAATTTTTGACCTTAAAATAAAATGTTATGCCAAATTTGCACGTTTTACATAAAACCTGAGGTAAAAATCTTATATGAAAGTCATGTATGATAACGAAAAGATTTAGTATTTGGTGTGTAATATATATATGTACACATATATATGCACAAGCTATTAAAACGTGCGTTGTATGCAAACTTGCATGTTCTCAAAAATGCATAAATATTTAAAATCCATATGTGGATCCCCAAGAGCCCAATTTTTGGCTTTCATATGATTAATTTTGCTGTTGAAAATTTTAGTCTCTAATTGATCTTCACTTACTTATAATGCCTTTCTAACAGGCATAAACATTTTTTTGGATGGCTACGTTCCAACAGAAAACTTGAGATTCAGAGATGCGTCACTTGTTTTTAAAGTGGCTGAGACAGCAAATGAGGAAGAAGTTAAAAAGATGTGTATGTATAAATATCCAGGAATGAAGAAAAAGATGGGAGAGTTTGAGCTAGCAATTGTAGCTGGAGAGTTTACAGATTCTGAAATTATGGTGATGCTGGGGGAAAATGGTAAGTTTTGCTTATTTTGTGATGGCTTGAAATTCTTTTTATCCAGTTATGATAATTAATAGTTGTAATTATCCGTGTAAAACTAACTTAATTATAGAGCTGGGAACATCCCTTGCTCATCTCTATTTAGAGCTTTCCTAATTTTAAATTCAGATTATTCTGCCTTTGTAAATAGTGGTAAGAGTGGTATTATCAACATTTTTCATATTAGTTTGACCTCATACCTGTAGCTGGGAGATGAATTTGACCACCAAATATGTGGTATTGCCTTCAGGATTTTTATAAAAACTAAATTTGTATGGTAATCTTACAGCTTATAAAACTACTGTAGAAGAAATTTTTATACACAGGTTGTGGCAATATTAGTGTTTAGCATAGGAATTTTGAATCAGATTGCAATTAATTTCATATTAGTGAACTTTAAAATGATGGTAAACTATCAAAAAAAAACCACAAAAAACAGCCTATATTATCTTTTTTAATTTTTTTTATTTTAAAGTATTTTGGAACTGAAAAAACATTTGGTAAATATTTCTTGTAACAGTTCTGTGTAGTGGATTGATCAGTTTTGTTATAGTTAGGTACAGAAACAGAGGAACAGGATATTATTTTACCAGTTGTATGCATTGATATTTTAGCTGAATAAATATTTTTAAGTCTAACCCAGACTTGCTTACACATCATGCTCTGTGGATTCACCATTTATTAAAATGGTCGTTATAAGCATTAGCTAGTCTTTATTCCTCCTAATTAGCTTAGCGTGGCGCTTATGAGGTGAACCATGAAAGTCTGGTTTTTTCCTATATAATCTTCAGAATTCAGTAGTGTCTGTATCTTAAAAACAAATTTCTCAGTGAAGCATCCTTCAGGTCAATGTGTTCTATATTGTGTTGCCAGGTACTGGTAAAACAACATTTATCAGAATGCTTGCTGGAAGACTTAAACCTGATGAAGGAGGTACTGTTGTAATGTTGAATCTTTTCACCCTGTGTTCCATATGGTACACTTTGACGATCTGGGCAGTTTTCACTGTCTGTCTTGTTTGCATTCATTTGCAGGAGAAGTACCAGTTCTAAATGTCAGTTACAAGCCACAGAAGATTAGTCCCAAATCAACTGTGAGTTTTTGTTCTGTTACTTGGTGATTAGGGAAAGTTTTATGTATATGCTAATACCTTTAGTCCTTTACTGTATCAAAATTCTTCTCCCAGATTCTGTATCGTTTCATTGAAAGTGGCTGGGGAGAGTATTAAGTCTGTGGTCCTTGATTCATTTCCCACTTCTAGAAGGAATGCTTTTAAGATCTGTTTGGCATCTTTTTCCAAAATAAACCTTTACAAACCTGATGGGTTTTGTGCTGCAAATGATACCTTCAAGAAAGTGAAAATACAGCCCACAGAGTGGAAGAAAATATTTGCAAATTATATACCTAATATGAAATTTGTATCCAGAATATATAAAGAATTCTTACAACTGATTTTTAAGTATTGGAAAAGCTAATGCAAGGTGTTAATAATGGAGTTGGGGGTGGTAATCCATCAACTCTACTTTCTATATGATTTTTCAATCTCATTAGTCGTTAATGAAATGTAAATTAAACCACAGTGAGATACCACTTCACATTGACTCGGATGACTATAATCTGCATTCAGAAAGATAATTACATGGGTTGGCACTGTGGGAATCTTGGTGGCAAATTCGTATACTTTTGCTCTGGAGCTTAATTTTCAACTACATTGTCACTACTGTGACAGAAAAAAAAGTAAATATTGCATACCCTGATAATGTAGAAATATACAAATGCTGGCATTTGGGAAGGGAAGAAAAAAAAAAGGAAAGAAGGAATTCACTGATTATATTATTTATGAGAGCTGAAATTAAAGAACATCATTTAAAGATGACAGATCAAGTAAGAGTTCTGTACTGAAGTATTAACATTGAAATGTTTTTTCATTCAAAATAGGGAAGTGTTCGCCAGTTACTACATGAAAAGATAAGAGATGCTTATACTCATCCACAATTTGTGACTGATGTGATGAAGCCTCTGCAAATTGAAAACATCATCGACCAAGAGGTGCTCTAAAATAATTATTTTTCTTTAAGCTTTGGTGCCTCACTGTGATTCGTGGTTCACTCAACTTCTTCTCCAAATAGGTGCAGACATTATCTGGTGGTGAACTGCAGCGAGTAGCTTTAGCTCTTTGTTTGGGCAAACCTGCTGATGTCTATTTAATTGATGAACCGTCTGCATATTTAGATTCTGAACAAAGATTGATGGCAGCTAGAGTTGTCAAACGGTAAATGTCTTGGCCATACAAGTATTTGTTTTGAGTATGCGCACTGGCATATAAGAATGTTTAATATAATATTTAATTGTTTTATGATAAGCTATTATCAGAGATTCCAAAATTGTCTTGTTTTAGTTTCATACTCCACGCAAAAAAGACGGCCTTTGTTGTGGAACATGACTTCATCATGGCCACCTATCTAGCAGATAGAGTCATCGTTTTTGATGGTGTTCCATCCAAAAACACTGTTGCAAACAGGTAAAATTACTTTTTTAAAAATATGCAAAGCTAATTATAATTTCTAACAATTAGAAAATTGTTACATTTAAATTTTTCCAATAAACTTACAATCATTGAAGTCATACTTTAATTTGTAAAAAAGGAGAGACAACCAGAAATGCTAGACATGCTTCTATGATTCCCGAGATCATTCATTTTGAATCCTGGATGAGACTGTAGAATAGTACCTTACAGACAAGTCTAGTATAGAACCCCTGGCCCAGGGAGATAAGCATACAGAGATCTGGACCCCTTCCCTTTTCTTTCATCTTAACTTTTATCTGCTTCATTTGGACTTCCAAATAAGATTCATTAGGATTTTGGTTTTTTGTAGACAATTTGTTGAAAACCATTGATTTTACATGTTGAATAAAGTTAGTTACATGATTTGCCAAACTTAGACTGGTAGAGCTCAGAGTAGATCCCAAATATCTGGTATTGATCTATATCAGAGTTAAAATTAATATTTTCCTGTCTTTCCCTCTAATTTCCCTTAGCGTGATTGAGATCACCTGTGATATAGAGAAACACTCAAATCAGTTTATTGGAAATTTCTTATAACTTCAGTGCTAAAATCTTGAATTAAGTTGAATTATATGAAACTAAATATTCAATCATTTTTATTTATAAAAACAACAATTTCATGTGGTTCCAACATGTAGTCTTTTCTGGTGTTGGGGAAGTAGAAAATGAAGTTGCTGCTAGAGTAATCCAGGAAATAAAAGTACTTTACTGAGCTTCTTCCCTAATTTCCTTTGTTTTCATTTTAAATGTGTATTAACAACTGTTGAGAATTATGTTTATTTCTTTAAGAGTTAGAGGAGTGTCTTAGAATATATAAAGTTTATTCAAATATTTTCACTTTGCATTTACAAATTCTTTCATATATATGAGGTGATTTAGCATGATTTAAGAATTAGCTTAGGTGAGAACAGTGAATAAAGCATAAAACATTTTTTTAAAATGTATCTTTTTCCATATTAGAAACACAGATTAAACTGTGTTGTTTATGTTTTGCACAAAAATATTTATAGCCAGGCAAAATATAGTCCAAAGCAAAGACATTTTTAAATAAAAGATTTATCATATGCTGTGATTATACTATTATGCAGTTGACTTATAATTGTGGAGCTAAGAGGGAACAGGAATTCTTAATACTCATCATCTTAAAAGATAGTTACAATTGGAGGGTAAAATTTAATCACAGTTGGTCTTTCCTTTTCTTTTCCTAGTCCTCAGACCCTTTTGGCTGGCATGAATAAATTTTTGTCTCAGCTTGAAATTACATTCAGAAGAGATCCAAACAACTATAGGCCAAGAATAAACAAACTTAATTCAATTAAGGTATGTGGAAAAATTATCTTAAATCATGGATAACTTCTATTCAGTGTTAAATTGAAAGGCATTTTTTGCATTTGAAGGCTTTTTCTTTAAAAATACATATGAGATATTTATAAATTCTAAGATTCTTATTTTTTTTCCCATTTTAATACTTGAATGGCTTATTTCCGTCTGTTAGGCAGCAATTGTGATGAGTAATTGTGCACCCTACACTTAATGTAGTCATGAACATTTTTTAGAAGACAAAAATTTTCTCTTGGTCACTCAAAAAAAAAAGTGAATAAATACTAAAAGCCATTTCTGCCATTCTTAATATACCCTGCACTGCCTACTGAGAAGGTTGTTTACATTTCATGGCTCTCTATCCATCATCCTTAATATTTACAAGGTTTAAAATACGCTATACCTATACTATAGGACTCAGTTATTTTCATATTTCTACTCCTCTAGCTTTGATACTAAACTGTGAGCTCTTGAAAGGCAAAGAAAAGGTCATTTTACTCACATTGTATTCTTAAGCACCTAACACAATGTCTGAATACCATAGGCCTTGGCTATGCTTTTTGCTTATAAATAATTGTTGTTACTCCTTGACTAGGATGGCAAAATGACAAGTTGTCTTAGCACTGAGGAATTTCCTCAGTAATGGAAAGCATTTGAAGCAGAAAAGGGGAGCTAAATTCTTCCAACACTATATACATCTTAATGTTACCAAGAATTTTTTCCAAAGCGTTAACATTTTGTATTACTATATTTTGGGTAGAGACTTATGGTTCAGTCATTAGATATATGCCTGTTAATCATTTCTGTATGCCCACTCATCTTACATGGTCACATCTTCATCTTAATAAGATTTAAGCAAGTAGGTAGATGGATTATTATTGACCAAACTATAAACAGTACTATTTTTATATACATTTTAGGAAATAAGCATCTCTTAAACTGACTATATTAACATTCAGTCCAGATGCTAAAGGTGAAATGATGAAAATAGAATTTGATAGTTTTTCCAGAAACTTACCATAAACAGAGCAAAATTTGATATGTGTGAATTAAGCGTATTGGGTGAAGTAGCTTTGCTTGAGTTGGAAGAAGTGAGGTGTTCTAGTAGTATTGCTGTTTTGCCCTGCGGCAGGAGTAGAGGTAGTCCCCTAGCCTTTAAGTATTGAACCAGGAATATCCAGAAATAGGTGGTACATAGGCGATTGCACAGAGGTGGTTATAAACACCTCCTAGTAATACCTTAGGTCAAAGTCTACCTCTACATAGAAGACTGGTGTTGCTGATTTCTGCTGTTTGTCTATTTCATTTTCTAGGATGTAGAACAAAAGAAGAGTGGAAACTACTTTTTCTTGGATGACTAGACTGAATCCGAGGATATCAATAAGCCATTTATTAAAAGAAACATTTATTAGAATTGTATAAATCTTTAATCAGGTTTTATGCCCCACATACTCTGGAGCTTGGAGTGTAATTTGCTTAATTGTAACATCAAAAGCAAGTTATATTATAAATTGTAATCTGAACAGAGGAATTGCCACTTTTCTGTTCTTAGTGATGTGTCCCTTTTTGTGTATAAAATTTTAAAATGAAGACATTTCAAGTTATACAAATTACCTCCAAGTTTTTATGATGTTTGGGAAGATTTTCAATATGTGTATTATATTCATGTATCAAATGCTGACCATGTTGCCCCATTTTAAAAATCTTTGAGAAACATTTTCTGTACTTACATGATCTGCCAAGTATGCCTGTATAATGGAACTGCTCTTATTTTAAAAGCCGGTCGAAGACTCCACTAATAAGATTTGATAAATAAACATCTGTCAGGATTATAGTTTGTTATTTGTTCTCAATCCTTGCTCCTTATTGCCACTATATTACATTCCAAGGAAAATTACTACAAAATACCACTGTCACAAAATGGTATTTGTTACTAATTTAAGCATTGTTTTTAAATGTTTTTTGGGGCAGCGGACTTAGCCCAGTGGTTAGGGCGTCCATCTACCAAATGGGAGGTCCACGGTTCAAACCCTGGGCCTCCTTGACCCTTGTGGAGCTGGCCCATGCGCAGTGCTGATGCACGCAAGGAGTGCCATGCCACACAGGGGTGTCCCCCGTGTAGGGGAGCCCCACGTGCAAGCCACGTGCAAGGAGTGTGCCCAGTGAGGAGAGCCGCCCAGCGCAAAAGAAAATGCAGCCTGCCCAGGAATGGCGCCGCACACATGGAGAGCTGACACAACAAGATGATGCAACAAAAAGAGACACAGGTTCCTGTGCGGCTGACAACAACAGAAGCGGACAAAGAAGACGCAGCAAATAGACACAGAGAACAGAAAACTGGGGTGATGGGGGCGGGGGAGAGAAATAAATAAATCTTTAAAAATAAATAAATGTTTTTTGGTGCTTTTGAACATCTTTATCAAATTATTTCGGTGCTCCTCTGCCCACTAAAATGAAAGAAAAATGTAAGTAGCATTTCCACTCTGAATTACTGTTTTACCATTCTATAAGATTCTGTATTCAGCTTAATTATTCTCAAGAATATTGTTATTTTTCTTTAAATATAAATTTATATAGTCACTTAACAATTTAGGGAAAAGCATTTCTAAAGAATATTGGGTTCCCTTAAAGCAGTAGTTCCCTCAAAATACAAATCTGAGAAGTCACAGTTTCAAAAATCAACAACTTCTTCTTAAGAAGTAGGTACTATAGCAACTTTTTGTTGCCTTTTTTTAAAGATTTATTTATATATTTATTTCTCTCCCCTTCCCCCACCCACCCCGGTTGTCTGTTCTCTGTGTCTATTTGCTGCGTCTTCTTTGTCCAATTCTGTTGTTGTCAGCGGCACGGGAATCTGTTTCTTTTTGTTATGTCATCTTGTTACGTCAGCTCTCCGTGTGTGCGGCACCATTCTTGGGCAGGCTGCACTTTCTTTCGCACTGAGCAGCTCTCCTTAGGGGGCGCACTCCTTGCACATGGGGCTCCCCTACACGGGGGACACCCCTACGTAGCAGGGCACTCCTTGCACACATCAGCACTGCGCATGGGCCAGCTCCACACGGGTCAAGGAGGCCCGGGGTTTGAACCGCAGACCTCCCATGTGGTAGACGGATGCCCTAACCACTGGGCCAAGTCCGCCATCCCCCTTGTTGCTTTTTTAGGTTTTTGATTTCCATGGGTTTTTCTGATGGGCAGCCAAGGATTGTAAACCATATCCCTAAAGAGAATATTAATGCACAAGAGTCCCCAGATAGCAGAACATATTATTCCTTTGGTACTAAATATATTCACTTCTAAGTTTGGGTATAGAGAACCATAGTATCTAAATCTAGATTTTTTTGAGTTTTGGAATCTGTTCAGTTCCTAATTTCAAAGAAAATAACCACCCTTCTGACTAATGTACTCAACTGAAATTTACTATGAGTGAAGAAAAGTGCCTACTACAATAAGTAAATGGGGGAAGCAAAACAGAGGGAAGAATTAGAAATTATCTGAACAGACTTTTAGAGCGCCCAAAACAAGAGAAGCCTTAATTAACATGAAAACAATGTTTAAAAGTACATTCGATAGGGAGAGACAACCAGCAAGATGGCGGCAGAGTGAGGAGCTCCTAGAGTCAGGGCAGTTAGTAAACACCGCAAGCTCTCTGGAGCTAGCTGATGCACCTGTTTGGGGACTCCAGGAGACCAGAAAAACTGTGCAACATCCTTGAAGGAATGGAAGGAGGAGACTGCCCATCTGCAGAGAAGATTTATGAGTAGCCTGCCCATCCTCCACTGGAGGCGCAAGCTGCCTTGGGAGCCGTTCTGCGGCTGCAGTTGAAAGCTCCACTTCCCAAAAACGGGAGAAAGGGATGGTTGGGCACCAATTTCAGTAACTGATGAGTAAATTCAGCAGGCTAAAGTATAATCCTGAGAACAGCTACAATTTGAACCTGTCCAAGTCAGAAAGAGGCTGGTAGCCACCTTAACTCTGCACCAGGCATGAGGGAAAGTGGAGTGGACTGAAAATCACAGTGCTGGTGGGGACCAGCCTCTCCATCCAGATCAGATTGCAGCTCTAGCCTAGGCCCCAGCCCCACCTCCAGCAGGGAGGAAGCCAACCTCTCCGGGAAATTAGCAGCCAAGCTGCAGAGGCTGGTGATTACCCTACACTGCCTACACTGCCTGTGCAAGCTGCCCCAGATGCTATTCTGTGGCTGGAACTGGAAGTTCCATTTCCCAAAAACGGGAGGAGGAGATGGTTGGCCACTGATTTCAGCTACTGATTGGCAGACTCGGCTGACTAAGGTAGAACCCTAGGTAGGAACAGCTAGGGTGTGAATCTGTCCAAGTTGGAAAGAGGCCGGTAACTGCCATTTTGACTCCATCCCCAGCATGAGGGGAAGCCAGGCTGACCAAAAATCACAGTGACGATTGGAACCAGTTTCTTTCACCCAGGTCAGCCTGCAATCCTAGCTTAGGCTTCATCCCAACCTCTGGCAGAGAGGAGGCTGGCAGGCCCTGCACTAGCCTGTGCAAGTAACTGCAGGTAACCTTAGCTGGCACAAACAAAAATCAGAAGGCTACCGGGGCAACGACAGGCATTTTGAACCCACATTGCAGCCTGCTGCCCACACCTGCAGCTCCATCCCCGCCCTAGGCAGGGAAGAAAGGGGCATAAACCTTCATCAGTCTTACAGCAACTAGAGTCTAGCCCTGCATGACTTGGATTATTCCTCACAGCTGTGACTCTGTCCCTACCCCTGGCAAAGGAGAAAGTTAGAAGCTTCATGGGTCCCTGGGGCAATGAGAGCAACTTGAGCCTCCACAGCTTATAGCACCAACTACATCCTGGGCTCCAACTGCACAACCAGCAAGGGAGAAAGGACAGGAAGCCCTAAACTAAAAAGAAAAATGGCACCCAGAATAAATACTCTTGTAAGCCAGGTGCCAAGACACCAACAAAAAATGACAATCCATAAGAAGAAACAGGAATATATGGCCCAGTTAAAGGAACAAGGTAAGACTCCCGATGACATAAAGGAGTTGAGACAACTGATCATAGATGTTCAAACAAATCTCCTTAATAAATTCAACAAGATGGCTAAAGAGGTTAAGGATATTAAGAAGACACTGGATGACCACAAAGAAGAATTTGAAAGCATACATAGAAAAAGAGCAGACCTTATGGGAACGAAAGATACAATAAAATTTTTAAAACATTGGAATCATATAACAACATATAATCATATAATAATCATAATAAGATTTGAGGAGGCAGAAGAAAGTATTGGTGAGCTTGAAGAAATGGCCTTTGAAAGTGAACATACAAAAGAACAGATGAAGAATGGAAAAAATTGAACAAGGTCTCAGGCAACTAAATGACAGCAAAAGGCATGCAAACGTATGCATCATGGCTGTCCCAGAAGGAGAAGAGAAGGGAAAAGGGGCAGAAGGAATATTTGAAGAAATAATGGTAGAAAATTTCCCAACCCTAATGAAGAACATAGATATTCATGTCCAAGAAGCACAATATACCCCCCTCTGAAAAAATCTGAATAGATCAACTCTGAGACAATACTAATCAATGTCAAATGACAAAGAGAATTCTGAGAGCAGCAAGAGAAAAGCAATACATAACATATAAGGGATATCCAATAAGATTAAATGATTTCTCACCAGAAGCCATGGAGGCAAGAAGACAGTAGTCTGATATATTTGATATAACAAGAGAAAAACTTCCAGCCAGGAATCTTACATCCAGCAAGACTGTCTTTCAAAAATGAGGGCAAGATTAGAATATTCACAGATAAACAGAAACTGAGAGAATTTCTAAGCAAGAGACCAGATTTTCAGGAAATACTAAAGGATGTGCTAGAGCCTGAAAAGACAGGAGAGAGGGGCCTGGAAGACAGTCTAGAAACGAAGATTAGATCAGTAAAAGTAAATAAAAGTGTCAAAAGAGTAGTGAAAATAAAATATGACAGATAAAGCTCAAATAGGAATAAACTTAACCAACAATGTAAAGCACTTGGATTCTGAAAACTGCAACTCAATGTTAAAATTTAAAAAGGCCTAAATAGCTGGGAGAACATTCCATGCTCATGGATTGGAAGACTATCATTAAGATGTCAATTCTACTCAAATTGATATATAGATTCAATGCAATCCCAATAAAAATTCCACCAGAATTTTTTTAAATTGAAAACATGATTATCAAATTTATTTGAAAAGATAAGGGGTTCTGAATAGCCAGAAACATCATAAAAAGGAAAAACAAACCCTTATTTCCAGACTTTAAATCATATTACCTAGCTATAGTGGTAAAAACAACATAGTACTGACATAAAGACAGACACATAGACCAATGGAACCAAACTGTTCAGAAGCAGACCCTCACATGAATGGTCAAGTGACTTTTGACTAGCCTGTCAAACTCACATGGCTCAAGCAGAACAGTCCATTCAACAAATGGTGCTGAAAGAACTTCTATCCATAGCCGAAAGAGGATCCCTATCTCACACTTTATCCAAAAATTAACTCAAAATGGATCAAAAACCTAAAAATAAAAGCAAGAACCATAAAAGCTTCTAGAAGAAATCGTAGGAAAATATCTTCAAGACCTGGTAGTAGGTGGTGGATTCTTAAAGGAGATAAGAGGAGGACTGAGATGGTCTACTGATGTTTAATGTATGTAGAAGTTTTAAAATGCTTTACTATAAAAGTGTGGAAATGTATAGTGGATGGTAACAAATATTAACAGCCATTTTATAAATGGAGATGTGGCTGAAAATGGTAGTCTAGGTATGTAAATGCCAATTGACAGAATGCTAGAGAATAATCTAGGAACTGAATAGCACAGTAAACCAAGAGGTGGATGATGCAAGAGTGTCCTTTGTGAGCTAGAGCAAATGTATATCACTACTGCAGGGTGGTGGCAATGTGGAGAAGCATGGGAAAAATACAATGGAGTGACCTATTGACTGTGGTTAGCCATAATATTCTTGCATCTATACCAAAGATGTACTGTGTTGATAACAGGGCAGTATGGAAAATGTGAGCCAAATGGACACTATAGACATGGTAACAATCAGATGATATTATCTGTAAAAATGTTCCACCACAGTGTGGTATATTGATAGAGGGGTGTTGTTTGGGAATTCTGCACATGTGCATGACTGTTTTTTAAGTTTACAAGTTCTGTCACAAAAATATATATATATTTAAAACATAATAGGGTGGGTTGGGGGAAAAATACTTTGGTTAGTAGTAATAGTTTGACAATGCTCTTTCATCATTAGTTAAAAACGTTAACAACAATGCAAGGTATTGGTAGGGTGAGTTATGAGAGTCATGTATGATGTACTGTTTGTTTCATAAGTTCACAACTATTACTATACACTTGTTTATGTATGAGTGATATAGTTCAATTTTTTTTTTTTTTAAATCTGTTGCAACAATAAAAAATTTTTAAAAACACATGGCCAATGTGCCAGCTGGGCCCTGAGCAGCAGAGTTGCAGCACCTACTTTCCAGTTCATTGGATTCACCCAGGACAACTAACAAGGAGATAAGGATGGACAATACAATATGAAGAAAATAAGAGTCCTAGCCATCAGCTGTATGGGATTGAAGCCCCCTCTCAATTAGAGGTGGAGTGGGCATCACCATTGTAGAATCCTAAGGATTGGGGAATGAACTATGGACTAGTGTGGACTTACTGGTATTCTTCTATAGACTTATTGTGATTCCAGCAATGGAAAAAATTACAACATTGATGTGGAGACAGTGGCCACTGGAGGCTCTGAGGGCAAGGAGAGGGAAAAACAGGTATAATATGGGGGCATTGTAAGGATTTGGGAATCGTCCTGAATGACATTGCAATGACAGATATAGGCAATTATATATCTTCCCATAACCTACAGAATTGTGGGAGAAAGTGTAAACTACAAAGTAAACTGTAACCCACGCTCAGTGGCAATGCCCCAAAATATGTTTATCAATTGCAATGTACCACACAAATGAAAGATATGGTTTATGTGGGAAAATGTGGGAAGTATTGGGTGTGGGGCAAATTGGAATCCCTATACTTTTTATGTAACATGTAATCTAAGTTTCTTTTTAAAAATTAAAAAAATTAAAGTATATTTGATTGGGTCCCATTAGACTTTTTTAAAATGTTAGATAAATCTGTTTGTGAAAAATTCAGTTTCAGATAAGTACATGAAATAAAAATGTTACCTCCCTTCTCTCATTACCCTTACAAAGTTTCCCAACGCTTAATACATATTCTTTTGTGCCTTTTTCTGTACACATGTGATATATGTAAAGGGTTGTTGTTTTGTACACAAATGGGGTTAAAGTAAAATAGTGCCTATTTTTAAAGATAGGTTGAATTTGCAGATGATTGTTTCAAATATACTGAATAAAATAAGCTAAACACTTTACCGATTTTGTATTCTGTTCTATAGAAAATCTTGTGCTATAAGAGCTCAGTTCTTTCTATGTTTGCTGATGAGAGGTGTTTTAATTCTCAGGTAGTATTCTTTATGTAAATGAACTTTAAAAACATGGATTGAGATGTTACTTAAAATTTCAGATAGTAATAGGTAAATAGTTGCTAAATGGAGGAAGCAGCTCCCAGGAAAAAGTAGTAGTACCTGTTCTGAGTTGTTATAAGGAAAAATGAGACAATCCACATAAAGAAGAGTATGTGTTAAGTCAGAAGCAGAAATGAGCAAAGGGCATTCAAGACAGTGAGAGGGAAGGATGAATAGAGATTGACGGACTTTGAGTGCCTCTAAATTACAGGCTACATGCTTAAAGGCGTAGGGATGAAAAACAAAGCAAGACCAGTTGAGAGGCAGTTACAATCAAGACAGCAGCTCAAGATCTTAACTTTTTAAATTCTTGAAACATTTATAGTTTGTTCACTTAACTCATACACGTCTAAATTTGCAATGTTCTGCTGACTCTTAGCCTTGGTGGATTGCTTACTTTATATTTTGGTTTGTGAGCTGTTTGGTAAGGAAGAATTCTAAGACTAGTGTGACAAACACCTATCTCCCTTTCCTTCCTTGCCCATTTGTTAGGGTAGGCAGATGTCCAGCCCCAGGTGGTGGTGAATTGGTCCAAAAGACAATCACGACAATCCTCTTCCTAATGTTCTTAGTCTCCCTTGCAACTTGTTCATAACCACATGACCTAGCTCTGGCCATAAAACTGAAAGCAAAAGTCTGCCTGGAGTGTTTCTGGAAAACCATTTGCTTTTCTAATAAGAGGGAATGAATATCTGACCTGGTACCACTTCTTTTAGATGTGCTATCTGGAGCAAACATTTTTGTGCTCATTAAGTGGCACATGAATGGGATGCCAAGGAAGCCATAAAGACCATAAAGCTGGTCTTGACATCAAACACTGCACAACTACCATAAATTCCTATCTGGTTAAGCTACTCTAAGTGAAATTAGGGCTTTGTTACATTTCTCATAGGCTGAGGTTATGTCCCTCCAAAGGCATTTGCTTCTGTCAGGTGACCCAAGTGTAATACATGCTTGGAATCACGTCATCTTTCTTGGGGATTCCTGACCCTCAAACCTAAACAAATTTGATAATATTCTTAGTGTCATTTTCTTTTAATAACCTCGTATAGGGATTTTTATTTGTTTTTATTTATCACCCTTTCACTGCAGTGCCTTTAATGTAAATGTTAGTTCCAGCTCCCAAATTCATGTGTCCAAGACTGTCTCCCATATTTAGATAGTTCTTGGTTAATAGGACTGGCAACCATTCCCATGTATCCCTTCCCATGGAGGGCAGCCTTATTTTAAAGACTTTTTTTTCTTTTTTAAAGATTTAGCCTATCTTACTAGGTATTTTATAGCATGACTTTTTCCAATCTACCATATTGCCATCTGGCCTCAATTTCCCCACATGGGAAATAAAAATATGATCAGGAGAGAAAATTAAGACAATGTTTATAGAAGTACCCTGTAAAATTAAGTGTTTTACCACATCCGGATTTATGAAGTAAATTACAGGAAGCACATTCCAAGTTACACAAGTAACAGGTATATCCCCAGGTAGTCAGTGTTTCATATTCCACAACCAAGGTTCTCATTAAAAACAAAATGTAGCTTACTACATAGAATTCTTTGTTGAAATCAGTTAATAACCTGCCAGTTTAATATGAATATTCAAAAGGATAGGATGCCATAGGAATAATACCCTTCATCTACCAATATTCTTAGGGGACTGGATTTAATGAAGAAAATACAAATTAATTGTTTCTAAGTATCTCAGCATTTCTTATATATTTTTAGAGAATCTATTCTAAATATGCTGTTCTATAACTTTTATATATTCTGCACTTTCCCATTTCATTTAGTGATTGCCGCAAAAATAGCAGTGAGCACTGACTGGCTCTGGAACCACTCAGATTCAAATACAAATTCTGCTTACTAGACTAGTTCCATGATCTTAGACAAATTACTTGGCTTATGTATGTAAAGCAGGGAAAACAGAACAGGACCTAACCCAGAGGTTTACAAATCACACATCTTTTTCGTTGCACTAAATGGAATTATTTTCTGGCTGTCTAAAGCCCATGGAAACCATCTCATTATTTTAAAGACTTTACTAAAATTCCTCTTAAGATCTATATGCCATAAATATATTACTTGGTTAGTCTAGAAACCAAAGAATCACAAGCAAATCAAGACACAAATTTAATATATGCACACAGTTTTATATATATATATATATGCAGCATCACACCATGTAGGGCATTTACTCTTATTTTATACATTCGGATATGTTTAAAACACTTCTTAAGGCTACAAAACAGAACATAGAAAAATAAACAGTAATATATTGAACACTTACAAAAAGTGATGTGATAAAGATATAAAGTACTATTTTCCTTTCAACACTTCAAAAGGTATGTATATATACTTTTTTCTTTTTACAAGTAACATCACGAACAACCACATCTTCACATGCTTTTAAGTATATTTGTACTCAGTGTAAGGCTATTATTTTTCATACATAAATTTTTTTTCTAGCTCTGCAACAATGCAATTTTTAATCCATTCAAGTAAATTCAACCCCAAGGTTTGCTGTTTCCAGCATTAAGACATGCACCCACCCCTCCTTCTAGGATTTTCTAAAATCTGTATTTCCAGGGGGGAAAAAACATCTTTAAAAAAAAAAAAACAATTAGTGGGAGAGAAAATGGCTGACACTAATAGCAAAACATTAGTTCTTTGAAACTGACATACTGGAACAGAGCCATTATTAAGAATTCAAACAAACCACAATTGCATTTAGACATAAAATAAGGAGCAAAATAGAGTAAACAGAAATAGTGCAGCCAAATGTGCTTCTCTTCAGCTACACTAGAATGGACCTTGCTTAGTACCCATAAATGAAAGGCAAAAAGTTCACCTTATCAAAAACCAAAGGTAAAACAAATGAGGCAAAAATAAATATTGCTAGTTTCTAGGATGGCTGAATATTTTCTAAACCAGAAGTGGTTAAGAAAGGGGCTTTATTGCACCAAATCAATCTTAAGCAAGTTTGCAGTTCACAGGCATTTTGATTCAACCTTGAGTCACAAAGAAAATAACACACTGCAAGAATATATAGAGTTTGCATCAAATTAAGGTGTATCAGCACTGTAGTTTGAAAAACTTAACTATTGCCAGGTCAAGGCATGGTCTGAGTTTAGATGTGCCATGCAAATGAACATATGGGTTACCACGAACAATAAAAGACTCGAGATGCCAGCACTCTGCTGCGAAGGTGCACATAGAGCAAGAGTTGAAGATTTCTCTGAGAGGAAATGAATTTGATGAAGAGAAATATACATAATACTAAAAGGACAGAGGGGCAGGAAAAGTTCAGCAAAAGCACCTAAATAAAACAAAGAGAACAAGTGAGCTTTGGTCAGTCTAAAAATTTGTTCTTCCAAATGTGTATGTATGATTATGTGGTAAAGTTCCATAATTTCCAACACAAAATACAAATGATTCTCTTTTCTCTTATAGAGAAGCTTTATATCTTATGTCAACATACAGTAT
Organism: Dasypus novemcinctus; assembly: GCF_030445035.2. Lineage (NCBI taxonomy): Eukaryota > Metazoa > Chordata > Mammalia > Cingulata > Dasypodidae > Dasypus > Dasypus novemcinctus. Next base: position 48,928,780 of record NC_080673.1, on the reverse strand, counting down.
GATTGAGCAGTTAAAATGAAGGACAAAATGTATGGCCCTGGTTTGACCTCAGCATAAAGCAAAATTCCCTGATCTAAGACATTTTAAAACAAATATAAAGGAAAAAAGAAAAAGAAAAAAGAAACCCAAACGTCATGTAAAGACTGGTAATTTTTTAAATTATCTAAAAATCATAATTCTTTTTATGTCAGAGGTTACTGAGTAAAGTACCATCTGCTAAAATTTTCTTTCAGCATTGTTCCCATGAGGTGAGATATGGGAAACAGGAAGCAAATCAGTTTTTCATTCAGGAGCTAAGAGTATTGAGGTAAGACACAGTGACAGTGAAGAAATGAATAGTATTCTTTCCTATCCAATTTTTGAAAACTTCCAGAAACTGAGATGACCAAACCCATCAATAAACTGAAGGACAATGGAAACAGTGATTTCTTTTGCACTCCTGGATCAAACTTACACTGAACTTTGAAATCTGGTAATTATTAATTATATTTATACCTAAGTGTGATTTTCATAAAAATCATCAGGGAAGCTAATGGGCCGAAAGTGAAGAACCTGCTAACCTTACTTCTTCTCATTCCATCAACCATTGATGTTAACCAAGGAAAAAATGGCTTACACCAATCTTTCCAGCTTACAGGTGACAACAAAATTCCTTTCAACAGATCTCTCAAGAACTTTTTCTTTTCCACACAACCATCCCAGTCTACAAATTTTTTACCTAGCACCATCATAACAAAAATGTTATCTTTCAAAGTGCTTTCTAAAACTCTATGTTACAAAATAGCTAAATGCTAATTACTATTCAAATCAGCAGTTAAACAGACATTAAGTAATTAAAACAGCACAGAGGTAAATAACCATTATTACAGTACAGTGGAGATTCACTGAGCCAAGCTGGCACCCAAACATTCCTATAGGTTATGAGAGAACCCAGAAAACTCATCTGCTTCAGTTTGTCCAATTCAAGTGAATGGTATTTGCTTTTAAAGTAATTTGCCTTTAAAAATAAGAAGAAAAAAAAAAAACCCACCACATCTATTTTTGGCTAAGTGGCAAAGAAAAACATGGCATGCAAAGAAAAACTACTATGTTATTTGCATAGAACTCAAGTTTCCTGATCAAAAGATGATCTCTTATTATTAAAAAAAAGGCAGGTTTTCACATTTGTATGTACAAGAAATGTAAGCTCAGTTATTTTTACATTGTAACACAGACAAGGGAACACTGTGTTGATTCAGAGAGTCAAATCTCCAAATGAGAACAGAGTGCAACATGCAAAGGGTCTAAGAATACTGCAAAGACTGGAGGATGGAAGGAGGGTCAGAAACATGTTACTCAAGAGTTAACAGCAATAAAATGCAAAGCAAAAGCATCTTCTAGCAGCATCCTCTAGAAAAGAACTAGAAGTCACAATCTTATTTTTGAACAATAGTTCCAGCTGTGACAAGTTGAACATGCAAATGTAAAGTGATACACAAAAACTAATACTCATACACTAATGGTGCAAGAAAAACAAAACATTCTATAGAAACCTGTCAAGCTAAAAAAATTTTAACATTTCTTCTCACAAAATATTTAGAATCTGTCAGTGCATTAGTGTTAAAGTGGCATTAAAAAATTCTGCAGTTTTAACAGATGCAGATTATTTTCAAAATGCATAGCATCTACATTTCTTTTGAGTAGGCACCATGATATTTACACCAGTGCTAAGAATTCTTGGTGGGGACAGCCGTATTTCAATGGATTTCCTATTATTTCTTAGATACCTTTTCCTGTCTGCAATCCCAAATTCAACAAAAACAAAAATTCAAAAATATACCCTATAAATATTAAAAGAACTATATACAACATTTCTAAGACACAGGTTAATAGGCTGCCTTATGTGTAATATTAAAGAGAAGACGAATATTATTCAAGTCTGACAGATATTGAGATGAAAGGCCTTTGGGTTGGAAGCATTTCAAAAGACAACAGTGTTTTAGGCTGAGAACTGTCTGAGCCCAGTTCATGACTAAGGCATTGCATAATAAAATATACATTTCTATTTGGTGCAATGGTATGTTTTGGAATCTATATTATGTCAAATGGTATTTTCTCATCACTTTAGTGAACACTATAAAGCACACATTTCCAGCATTCGAAATCAAACTTGTATCATACAAGGAAAAAAACCAAACACTAACTCTGTAATGTTTTATATTAGGCTGTTTATAAAAAATATTTTAACAAAATTAATTTTCTACTTTTTATGGGGGCAGGCACCCAATAAATAAATCAAACCTATTTTGAATAAAAGAAAATGGCAATGTCAGGAATTCATCTGCCCCCTTAAACTCATGTCCAAAATCTCTTGTCCAGGAAGAGAGTGAGGGTGAGGGGTAGGGGAGAAGATAGTTCCAATTTGGGTATTTATTTTAATGTATTTTTTTAAGCCTTCAGAAACATTCTGCCTAAGAAAGGGTTTCTGCTCGACAACACTCCAGCAACAGCCATCAAGTGTGCTGTCCCCTATGGCCATCTCCCATCCCTGATCTCCTCCTATCTCCCCTATATGGTCGTCCTCTGACATTTCGATGGTACTGATAGCCTTCATCCCGGCTTCTGCTTGGCTGTCCTTTCCAGGACTCCTCACCTCTCACATGTTGGTATCCTCCCCTAGCAGAATAGCTCCAATCACTTTTGTACTTTCTGCCTCCATAAGTCTGATTATAGAACTGCTTGGATCTACCACTTTTCAGAATATTGGCCACTTCATTTTCATCTTCTGAACTCTCTTCTTTTGGTCTTTGCACTCTGCTATCCACCAAGTTGGCCCCAGGGCTGGCCACATCAGCAGCACTCTTAGGATCTTTCACTTTTTCTTGTTTTTCTTTCAAACTTGGAATGGTCCTTTTAGGCTCAAGTTCAATAGGCACTGGTTCTTTTTCTCTGTTTAGAATTTGATTAGGATGATCAGCCTTTCCCTCTGCTGCAAGAGGGATAGAAGCCAACGGCACATCTGCCTTAGGTGTCTGGGATGACTGCTCCACTCGGCCTTCAAGCTTACTGCTCACACTTGCTTCAGGAAGGTGCGTGCCTTCATCCCTGGCCACCTGAAACTCATCTACTACCGATACTGATCCACATTTTTTAGACAGATGCAGATTTTCCAGGGGCAGATCCAATTCTCCTTTTTCATCAGAGGGCAAAACAATGTTCTGCCTCATTACTGGATTTTCAATGAATCCCTGAAATGGGTACCCATACCAAACGTGAGGAAAGAAAGGAGGTGCAATGGGAACTGGGCCTAAGAATGGATTAGGTCCAAAGGACGGCTGTGGGTATATATTCTTGCCACACAGTGATTCTTCATATTCAGCATGAAGAAGGTGTCCAGCATTCTCAGATTCAAGATCAGCCTGGTAAGGCAACTGTCCATGACTTGCAGACACCTGAGATGGTGGGATAACCAGAGGTGAAGAAAATGCTGGCGGTCCAATCTCTGCCGGTGGCATCTGACCATTAATGCTGGCTTCGGTCTGCATTGGAAAGTGTGCATCTGTACAGGTACAATTACTTTCATTCTGAGCAGAAGGAGCTTCATGGAACCAAGGGCTATGAGGATACACAGGGACAGGGACCTTTGGGTACATCCTGCAGGCTGCCAGGTAGGCCTGGTGCAGAGGGTACAGGTAAGAATGCGGGGCCCACATAGGACAACTATATGCCTAAAAAAAACACAAAAGAACAAGATAAATAAAAAGGAAACAAAACAGGGGGGAGGGGTTTGGGGTAAGTAACTTTTTAAAATTATTGGGCTCAAAATAAGTTTCTCGTGCCTGCAGACTATATAATCTGCAGTCCAAATGCTAGATCACTGTTACCCAACATTAAAAGAAATTCAGTGAAACAAAATACAAAATTAAATCATGCTAAAGGACACCATTCCTTGCTATCCTGAAACCAGCCCAAATTCCTGGTGCAGACATTGATATAAGATAACACCACGAACCACCCAAAGATCGGTAAAATCACTGATTCGATCCTGTGGATTAAATGCATGGAAATAATTCTGAGTGGTACCAATCTTGAAAACCACCACTATCAAGCACTTCAACTTCTAGCTTCAAAAATCAGTATCACTGACTATTTAAATAGACATGCATTCACATTCTGGTTCTGCCCCTAATTCACCATCTGATCCCTCTACTAACTGTTCAACCTATAAAATGTTGGTAAGGGAATAAATGATCTCTAAGATCTCCAACAATAGCACCCCACAATTCTAAGTGCCCACGGAACAATCCAAGAGCAAGCAAGGATTAAGTTGTACCTTTAGACAAAGAAAGGTCGTGTTGAAAATGAAATTCGAAATCCTTTCCCTGCCAGGGTTCAGCCAAAACCCAAATACACAGAAAATATAATCAGCTAATAAGTTAATTAACCAATTAGTTAAAGTCAACATTAGGTAGATAAATATAAAACTAGCCAGTGAATGTAGTAGATGGTGTAATTAATCAAACCTCCTCTTATGTAACTGGTCAGCAGGACAGAGAAGGACATTTCACTTCACATTTCAACAGCCTGGAACCCACAGAACCTAATCCAAGACAGGACAGGACACAGCACTGACAAGGGCGGAGTTCTCCAGCCTTCTCCCAAGGCAAGGTATTCTGAGATTGACCCCTTCTCAAAGGATATCTGTCCTGCTAGCGAGCAGTCCCACCACCTTATGCATGCGTACTTTAACATGTATCTTTTGATCCTTTAACAACTGAGGCAAGTGGACTTACATTATCTCCATGCCATAAACAAAGAAACTAAGCCCAGATACACAAAATGGCCTGCCCAGGCCTATAAAATTAAAAAGTGATAGAGAAGAATCTCAAACCCAGATCCTTCATTTAATTCCCTATTAATGGCATTTCATTAGGCAACCCACAGAGTTGAATGTTTTCTAAATGTGCTCACAGTGAAACCATCACTGATAAAAAAAAAAAAAGCAAGCAAAAACCAGAGCCTCAACAGCCAGCATCAAAAACAAACACACTGGGAAGCAGACTTGGCTCAATGGATAGGGCATCCACCTACCACATGGGAGGTCCGTGGTTAAAACCCTAGGCCTCCTTGACCCATGTGGAGCTGGCCCATGCACAGTGCTGATGCGCACAAGGAGTGCCGTGCCACACAGGGGTGTCCCCTGTGTAGGGGAGTCCCATGCATAGGGAGTGCACCCCGTAAGGAGAGCCGCCCAGCATGAAAGAAAGTGCAGCCTACCCAAGAATGGCGCCGCACACACGGAGAGCTGACACAAGAAGATGACGCAACAAAAAGAAACACAGATTCCCGGTGCCGCTGATAAGGATAGAAGCAGTCACAGAGGAACACGCAGTGAATGGACAGAGAGAGCAGACAACTGGAGGGGGGTGGTAAGGGGAGAGAAATAAATAAATAAATCTTAAAAAACAAACACACACAATGAGCAGTGCTGGAAATGCTGGTTCTTAAAGTGATGAGATTTAGTAAACCTTGGAGTAGCAGTTTGATATTGTTTATGAATTCCAAAAATAGATACTGAATTGTGTTTGTAAACTGGTCTGTTTCTCTGGATGTACCAGATTATATTAAATTCAGAGGTTTCACTTTCACGTGATTAAATTATGATTAGGGCTTTGATTTGACCATATCAGTAGGAAGGTGAGTTTCCACCCCCTTGGTGGGCAGGAATTCAGAGAAAACGACTCACAGTCATTTGAGTTTTGATGCTGGAGACCAGGGGAGAGAACCAAGCCATTTGTGAGAGAGCTTACAACTGAGAGACCAGAGCCCTGAAGAGCTGAGAAAGCCCGAAAAGAAACAAGCCCTGGGGAGACAAGCCTTATGTTAGTGTACAATTGAGAAAAGGAGTTGGGACCACAGAGCCTTAGAAGGAAAAGGAAGGCTGAACCCTGGCAGAGACCTGCAGCCTCTTGCTCCAACACATGGCAACAGACTTTGGTGAGGAAAGTACCTTACACTTTATGGCCTTGTAACTTTAAGCTTCTACCCCCAAATAAGTACCCTTTATAAAAGCCAAGAGAATTCTGTTACACCTTGCCTCAGCACCCTTTTCACTGACTAATATACTTGGGTTATTATTTAAATTGTAATAATATAAAACAGAAATAACTTAAAAACAATAAAGTAACAATGTTAAAATAAAATGTGACTACCTTCACACCAAGATTAAAGAAGAATCGAAGAATATTCTTATCTGAAAATAACAACAATCACTCATTAAAATTATAAACACAACAAAGTTTTCATTTCCTATCCTTGAAAAATATAAAAGCATCCCAGTGTCTTCTAAGTCTAAAGATAATTTTATCTACAGGAATTGTTTTCTCTAGCCTGTAATATAAAACATATAGATATAAAGTGTAATATAACCAATAACTATATTAGGCCTTGTTACTACAAGGTAATGCCAGGTTCAATGTGATTTGTCTATTTTAATGTCCAAGTCTCAAAATAGCTAAAATTTAGATTTTCATCTAATTAAAACTGAATCTAGTTCAGTGAAGGAAATTAAGGTTTTCTTTTTTTTTTTTTCAGTTTTGTAGCATTTGAAAATGATGAATTAAAAATGTTGAGGAAAGGGGGGAAAAAATCAACATAACTCTAACTCATGAATAACAATGAAATTAGTAGGATATTAACCAAGTTATCCATTTGACATGAGACAATTACCCATAAAAACTCATTTCCCAAACATCAGATCACAGACTAATAAAAAATTATCTATGTAAACCCAGACAAAGAGCATATAAACTAGTTATTGCATTACTCTTTGTTTTTCCACAAATATGAAATTTTACAAACTAAAAATTGGGGGAGAGAGGTAAATACCATAAAAATAAAAGACAAGGAAATTATAAAAGAATTCTTAAGGAAACAAAGGCAGATATTGTGGAGTCTAGCTATAACAGCAGCTACTACTTATTATATTCATTGTTCTCCAGAATTTTTTCATGGATGAAGTAATGTGTAGTTCCTAAAACTATACCAATGATGAGAAAACTCAGTAATATTTAGTTACCTGATTAGGGATATTACTAATATCTTAATTCAAAAAAGTTTGTTTTAATAAAAAACTGACATGGGTGGGCACAGTTACTAAACATAAAAAAATCATTTTCTAATTAAAAATAAGCTCAAAGAGAAAGTGAATGACAAATGGCCAAACTTCTGCTGTTCTTCCAAAGTAAGTCCTTCAGCTGACCCAGGCACCCAACCTGTGACCTCTCCATTTCTCACTAAACCTGATTTTACTTGATAAATTCAAGTGGAGTTAAGGAAGGAGCTCACCTTTAGGTAGGTCTTCCCCAGTGTGACACAGTGAATAAGGAGGTACAATGGCTCGATCTCCCTTTTCATTATAAGGAAACCCAGGATAGAGTGGGTCTTGGTAAAGGCTCAACGTCTGAGGCAAAGGCATCAAGGGCTGGTTAACTGCCTGTATTGACACAGGAACTGGAGAGGGTGTTAACGGAGCTTGTGACACAGCAGAATCAGGTCCAGTGGGCAGAGTCTGTGTCACTGGCAAAACAGGTATTTGAGCAGGGATACCTGTGTAAAGAGAGAGGAAGGAATCAAAAAACTACAAAAAAAAGGTGAAGATTTCCTCTACAAACATAAGTTTACATCAAGATAAATGTAAAGAATGCTATCTAATCACTACAGATGGTTAAGGCTATCTAAAAAGTACTTTTTGTATCAACCAAGATACTCCTGGACATACAGTAGGAAATGAGTCCAGGAAACAAGCTATGAGTCAATGTCTTCTAAGAGCAGCTCCTCCAAACATGTGTAAGCCATAGGGCCCTGGCAAAGGGTTCACTGGGAGTTAATAATGAGCTGTCCCAGGGGCGAAGCATCAAACTGTGGTGAAAGTTAGTCCTGAACAACCAAAGCAACCAGGAGATAACCAGTTCAAACGTAATGCTCTGGGGAGTTTGAGGGTATAGCTCTAATAAATACCGCCCATATGAGCTTGACCCTCCCACACTGGAAGCAGAGAGAAGCAGAGCAAAGCAGAGGATCACAGTTCTGCAAGGCTCCACACATCTAATGGTGTTCTGAGGTCAACCTCTCATTTAAGAACTTGAAAATTTTAACCTGAAAGATTTTGGTTGGTTTGTTGGTTGGTTTTAAAAATTTTCTTACCTGTTGGTCCAAAAGCTGGAGGTTCATTTGGCCAGGCTGGCACAGTGGTTGGTAAAGAAGGCACTGCAGGAGTTACATGTACCTCTGGAGAAACTAGAAGGGGAGCTGGATTTGACAAAGACACATGTTCTACTGGCTTCTTCAAGAAGGGGAAGGAGGCAGGGGAAAGAGAAGATGAGAAGACAATTCAATTTTACTTAACACAACTTTAACTACTGGTTGAAACTTGAGTTGCCTGTCTTTTTACATAACTGAAATTTCTAAATAAATTGTCTTCCTGGTCTTAAAAAATCAAAGAAAAAAAACACAGTAGCTAAAACTTCAACACAAACAAATAATGCTCCTAATCAAGGGTTGCCTACTAAGTCACCAACTGGCAGAATTAGAAACAAACTCTAAGACAGCTTAAACACAATGCTTTTAAAGGACAAGAACAAAAATCACTGAAATCACTGTGAAATTAAAATTATTTAGATAAGCTATTCAAACAAAGATATACCATAAAACTATATACCATCCAATATAAAGGCTATTCATTGATAGGCAAGCACTAAGGACTTTTTCTATTCCTCCATTAGACAGAGACCCAAAATGCCCGCTAGAACTCAGGTTCTTCATTCTCATACTATAAATTGGTAAGGTGTTTTTTAGGTATAATTTTTCAGCTCTCTTCAGTCATTATGTTCCCACCCTTCTATGAAATAATAAATGATGCAGACAACTCAATTAAAGTTTTGAAATCAAGTAAAAATTCAGTTTCTCTTCAAAAATCTAATTTTCAAGTCAACCCACCACACAAGTAACACAAGGTACTAAATACTCAATGTCCAGGAAATGGTGATTACAAAAATTACTTTGCAAAAAAACACAGAACATTCTGGATTAATCGGCATCAGAATAAAGTATAGAAAATCATAACTGCACCTGTCACCTAAACTGTGGGCTAGTATAAATTCTCCCCTTATATACAAATGCTTCCTGCACTTAACCATAAACAGAGGTAAGAAACTCAGGGAATGGAGTATTTAATGGCAATTGCAACAATACACTTACTTGTTCTAAAGGAGATGGGCACTCCAATTTCTTTGACTTTGAAGGTGATGAAACTCTTGCACATTTATCGTCACTAATATTCTTTGAAAGAAAAAAAAGATATAATTTTGTATTTCAAAGACCTACATTCTAGGATAACTGTGGCTGCCTTCACCTGAATGAACACTCTCACAAATGAATATTTCTTTCAATTACATTATAATCTTCGACAAACACATAGCTTTTTTTTTTTAATATATCAAGCTACTGGGTCAGTTTTATTGGAGACAGAGCTTCAGAACAGCATACTCTTCTTTAAAAAATCCCAATCTACTCTAGTAATAGAGAGTAAAAACTACTTTCCAACAATTCACAAATGGCATCAAAATGCACCTTGAAGAAATGGTTGTAATTTGTGACTTCTCTATCTCCACCACCTTTTTCCATTGTTTTTCCTTTGCTTTTCTACTTCCCTAAAACATATCTATAAAATGTTGAAAGCTTCTCCACCTTTTCCTTCCTTCTATTTCTTCCTGCTGTACTATCAGTGTTAAAAAAAAAAAAAGAAAGAAAAAAGAAAAGAAAAGATGTAATTAGTGAATTAGTGTTTAAAATTTACCTCCAATGTGCTTGGTTCAGGTTTTTTATCCAAGTGAATACTATGCCCATGGACAGGGTCTGTAACAAAATTGGCAAGATAAAAAGGTTGCATCAGCCACCAGTCAGGTTTGGATAGAGATGAACAAAATAGGAAGACAGACACAGCCAAGAATACTATTTGAGGGGAGGGGAGATGTGGCTCAAGTGGTTGAGCTCCTGCCTCCCACATGGGAGGTCCAGGGTTCAGTTCCCGGTGCCACCTGAAAAAACAAAAACAACAAGCAAAACAAATGAAAAAACCAACTAAAGGAAGCCAATATGGCTCAGTGAATGAGGACCAGCTTTCCATTTATAAGGTCCTGAGTTCAATACCTAGTACCTCAAAAAAAAGGACTACTACTTAAACTATGTTTAGTCAGCCAAAAATGTAGTTTTTGGAATAAACATTTAAAATGCCCTCGTCTGAGTCAGTGTTTCTCTGCAACAGATATGTAACATTAGACAAACTGCTTAAAAACATTAAATGGATTCTTTATCCAGCGTATGGCTTTACACCAGCACTGATCGCTAGCATCTGCATTCAAATGATGAAGTAACATACCTTTATCTTTTCGATCTTCTATATCTAGTCTCCGCCTGCTTCCTTTTCTATCACTGACATGGGATGCTTTTCTCTGGATGCATGAGTTGCTATTCTGAGAAGCTGACTGACTGACTGACGAGCTCTTTAAAATGAACAAAATCCAACATTTTATTAAAGACCTACCCACAAATATATAAAAACAAATACTTGAATTATATGCAGTTAATCTTAATCTTCATACTTCTGACTAAATAATCTCAAACTGTATAGCCCTAGCTCTATATATGCTCTGAAACTACAAAAGGCAGGAGGTAGGGTCCACATTTAATTACTAACTCTACAGTAATATTACCAGGTCAAAGTAAATGGCAAATCACACCTGTGGCTTATAAATAGTTACACACTTCTTCTAGGGAACTTCGTATCTCTATTTCAGGAAGCCATTCTGACCAAACATCACTTTGCAAATTCTACTTAATTCTCCGCACAAAGAGTAGCATCCCCCATACCAACATTCCAAAGAAACTACTAGAGAACCACAGTCCTTTGCGCAAATTAGCAAATACAGTACACTAGGATTCTTATCACCAAAATGCTACTGTCAGCAAATCACTCAAGCTCTGCATGAGATGCAACCTTCTCATCTATAAAATGAAGAGGCTGGGAATACGTCAGTTTTTAAACTAAATGATCACTGAAGGTCCTTTCCTCTTCAGGCACACTATGAATAAATGTTTCTCACAGGTAAGAAAAGGATCTCAGTCCTCTGTGGCAGGAGTTTTCTAGAAGACAAGACAGAGTATCAAATCCAAGATAAGATCAAACTCCCTAGTCTAAAAATGAGTATGAAGCCCATATTTTAATAATAAAGAAGTTTTAAAATCTGTCCCCATATTATAGTAGCTGTACTTATACATGCTGCATACCCTTCCATAACATTCCATTTTGCTTGTTTAATCCATTATTAAGAATAAGTGTTCCATGACCATTCTAGATCACACATAATTTGGGTGCTACTTCCCAATACTTAGAAGACAATAGGCACAGGGTTCCCAGCCCCAGCCCCCAGACTGTGCTACCAATGAGCCCTCACGGAGCATTTACATGTCTTCTCTTCTGAATTCCCCAAATGACTTAAGAAAACTGAAGGTACAGAACATTTCTTTCATCAGAGAAGCATCAAACACAGCACAGTGTCTTACACACTGAACAAGGGCAAAGTCACAAGATTACATAGACTACTACCTTCCAACCACAAACACTCCGGAAGACAGCTTTCATGTATATTAGGTCCTGGTATGTTTAACAAGAAACAATGAAAATATTTCCCAGATTTTATATATGTATCTTGTAAAGGGTTAACTGAATTGTGACCCTCTAGCAAAATACACATGTTGTGGTTCAAAATAAAATACCAGACTAGAAGTCAGCAAACCAATTTACTTGCCTCAACTCTGCCACAAACTAGCAATATTTCTAGGACTCATTCCATATAAAATCTGAAAACGAGAGAGATCATGTTGCTTTGCTATTAAGGAAGCTTTCAATTTAAAAATTATTAGTCTACCAATAGAAACTATATTAATGGCCTGGTAACTGTAAGCTTCTACCCAAAATAAATAACACTTAAAAAAAAAAAAGCTATAATAAAAGGGACCAATTTCTAAACAGAAACTTTTAATATCTCTTTTTATACATACAGAAAGGGCTGGGAAAGCCTGTTCATCTCTGTTCTGAATCTCATAGAGCAAACGAGATTCTTCTGTAGCTTGCTTTTCTCTGCGCTCCTCTGCGGAGAGGCCGAAAAAGTTAGAGTCGCGACTTGTGTGATCAAAATCCTCAGGTCTCTCACGATCAGTTTTTCTATCAAATAAAACATTCTTGTCAGAAAAAAACCAAAATGACAAAATATACTGATTATCTAAAATAAAGTGAAATTACCTATTTGCAATACAAATATTTAACTTGGCTATACTGTGACATTAGAGAATTTTTAACACCTGATTAATAAGTGTTTAGCAAATATGAGCTCCCGTAGCATTACATTACATTAGAGAGTCAAGAAGGAAAACTTAAAATGGAAAAAAAATTTAAAAGAAAAATATAATGTATGTCACCAAATTACATAATTTTTAAATTTTTCATGAAGGTAGAAATTCAAGTACTATATATCTTCTTTATGCCATAGTCCAGTACTTTCATAAGAATTCTTTTTTTTTTTTTAGGAGGTACTGAGGATTGAACCCAGGACCTCACATATGGGAAGCAGGTGCTCAAGTACTTGAGCTACATCTACTTCCCCAGAATTCCATTTAAAGGAAAAGGAATGCTGTTAGATTAGGTCCTAAAAGCATTCTAATTTTCTGTTCTAACCAGGACCATTGTCCTGTTTACTGATATCACCAAAGAAGATGGAGAGCTAAATGTGCCAGGTTAGATACTAATTGCACAGATAAGACTACTGCCATCCTAAATACAATTTTGGATTTCCCGGAAGGTGGAGGACTAGAGAGACACAGGACTCTCTTCTCCTCCATAAAAAAAGGCTACAAGACAGGTTGCAACAGCCTAGAAAAAAGATCTTCTAGAGTTTAGGACACCAGGCAAAGGCTGGACACCACCTTTGGGGACACCAGAGAAAGGGACAAAGGAGGGAAATCAGAACAACAAAGCTATGAGTTGAAACCAGCAGCTAGTGCTGCCGGCACATCCCCCACACTAAAGGACACTTTAGGACTCTGGGGCTCTGGGCCTGCCAGTACAGACAAACGGGGCTCCTGGGATCTACCACCCCAGGAAAAGGGAGATAGAGGAACACAGCCTAAGGCTGACTCTGCTTCAGACCCACAAATTTGGTCTGCTGTTCCCCAGGAGCCCTTCCAGGCCCGGTGGGGCCAACCACTGTTTGCCTTGGGAGCCTGCAAGGAGCTAAAGATATAAGACCCTCCCAATCTCCTTCTCTACTAAGTTGGACTGATTGTTGAGGACTCAAGAAGGGAGTGAAAATACTTCCTACCCCGGAAAAGGAAGGGGGCTGCCAGAGAAGGCTGGAGAACTGAGAAAGTTTGAATTACAAGGCTCTTAGCCTCCAGTAAGAAGCTCTATCACAATGATTCAGTCAGTGTTGCAACAAATACACTCAGACCAGGCACTGCTAGAGCTGCCAAACGACACCATCTACTGGCAGGCCAAGGAAATGCATGTGAGAAAATTAAAAATGAGAGAGGCCTTTTCCAGTCTTTATAGCTTCCCTCCCCAAGGCCCTAGGAAGCAGGTCTGCAATCAATTACTGGGTCCACATCCCAGTTTTGAGCAACTAGCGGGGACAATCCTAACAATCCAGGTCAAGCCAAGTATCAAAGAGCAGTGATAACACATAGCCTCCCACCACTAAATCCTTACAGAAGAGAAAGAAACTGAGCATACGACTAAACTACATCCTAATCAGATGCCTAGACATCAGCAAAAAAAATTCAAGCCATACTAAGAAAACGTAAGACAAGGCCCAAGAAAAGAAATATATCAAAGCCCCAGATGAGACGCAGGATTTGAGAGAATTAGCGAGATGTGCAGATTTCCCAAATCAAAATAATTAGGTGAAAGACAATATAAGTAAAGAGAAAAATGACATCAAGAAGACACTGAACAAGTGCAAAAGGAATGTGGAATCCTGAACAGAAAAGTAACAGAACTCATAAGAATGAAAGACACAATAGGTGAGATCAAAAACACACTAGAGGCTTACAGCAGTAGACTTGAAATAAGAAAGAAAAAGTGATATCGAAGACAGAACAGCTGAAATTGAAGAGAGAAAAGAACGGAGAGAGGAAAGAATGGAAAAAACTGAGCAGGGGCTCAGAGAGTTGAATGACAAGACAAAATGTAACAACATACATGTCTTGGGAAATCCAGAAGGAATAGAGAAGGGAAAATGGGCAGAAAGAGTATCTGAGGAAACAAAGCTGGAAACTGCCCAATTCTCACAAGAGAAAAAAACTTACATGTCCAAGAAGCACACTGTACCCCAATCAGATAAATCTAGACAGACCAACTCCAAGACACATACTACTCAGAATGTTAAATGTCAAAAATAAAGAGAAAATCCTCAGAGCAGCAAGGGAAAAGTAAACCATACCACATATAAAGGATGCCCAGTAAGGCTTAGTGTGGATTTCTCTTCAGAAAACATGGAGACGAGAAGACAGAGATATGATATAATTAGGATACTGAACGAGAAAAACTGCCAGCCAAGAATTCTTTATCCAGAAAAATTGTCCTTCAAATATGAAGGTGAGTGTAAAATATTCACAAACAGAAACTAAGAGAGTTTGCAAAAAAAGAATCACCTTTGCAGGAAATATTACAGGAAGTCTTAGATCCTGAAAGAAAACAACAGAGAGAAAGGCCTGGAGGAGAGTATAGAAAAAAGAAAAGCAGAAAGGATAACCAAAAGAATAAAAAAGACAGACAAAAATATGATATGACATATGAAAACAAAAGAAAATGGTGGAAATAAGTAGTGCATTTACAGTAATATCATTGAATGTGAATGAATTACATTTGCCAATCAAAAGACTGACAGAATGGTTAAAAACATGAGCCTTCCATATGCTGCTTATAAGAAACTCACCTTAAACCCATGGATACAAAACAGCTGAAAGTGAAAGGTTGTAAAAAGATACTCCACGCAAATTGTAAACAGAAAGGAGCAGGTGTAGCTACACTAATAACTGACAACACAGACTTTAAATGCAAAAAAGTTTTAAGAGATACAAAAGGCCTTTATATATTAATAAAGGGCAATCCAACAGGAAGATGAAAGTCATAAATATCAATGCAATTAACCAGGGTGCCCCAAAATACATTAAATAAACCCTGGGAAAACTGAAGGGAGAAAAAGAAATCTCTACAATTATCCTTGAAGACTTCAACACCCCACTCATGTCATTAGATAGAACAACTAAACAGAAGATCAACAAGGAAACAGAGAACTTGAACAATATGATAAACAAGTTAGATCTAACAGACATATATAGAACACTTGCATCCAAATTTAGAAGGTTAAAGATTCTTCTCAAGGGTCCTTGGATCTTTCTCCAGGATAGATAACATGTTAGGGCACAATGCAGCTCTCAGTAAATACAAAAAGAATGAAATTATACAAAACATTTTCTAGATCATAATGGAATGAAACTGGAAATCAGTAACAGGAAAAAAGTAAATTCACGAACGGGTGGAGGCTGAACAACACACTCCTAAATAATCAGTGGGTCAAAGAAGAAATGGCAAGTGAAATCAGTAAATACATTAAAACAAG
Source organism: Dasypus novemcinctus (assembly GCF_030445035.2). Lineage (NCBI taxonomy): Eukaryota > Metazoa > Chordata > Mammalia > Cingulata > Dasypodidae > Dasypus > Dasypus novemcinctus. The sequence goes on along the minus strand of NC_080673.1, from coordinate 48,913,064 downwards.
AACACAATGTATCAAAACTTATGGAATACAGCGAAGAGGGAAATTTATAGCCCTAAATGACTATATTAAAAAAAAAGAAAGCGCTAAACTCAAAGATTTAACTGAACAACTAGAGAAATTAGAAAAAGAAGAGCAAATCAATCCCAAAGCAAGCAGAAGGAAAGAAATTATAAAGATTAGAGCAGAAATAAATGAAAGTGAGAACAAAACAATAGAGAAAATCAATAAATATAATTTTGGCCAAAGGAGAAGGATAAGAAATTCAAGGAATTGAAATCAATAGTCTATAACACCACCCTAATATTTTTAGATGGCATCAATCTATTAAAGGCAATATGAATACTATTACCACCATGTCTAAGAGTCCCACAACAGGACAAAATAAAAATCCAAAACCCTACAGGAAAAATGTTTGTCACTGTACAAAGAGATATATTCCACCTAAAAAAGAGTGGGAGTGACACTATGATAGTCATCTTTTTTTTTACCTCCAAAATAAAGACTATCCATTTCATGTCCTCAGATAGTCCCACGTATAATAAGACCCTAATTTCAACAAGGCCATTTGTCAACTCCAATATAGTTTACCGAAAAAGCAAGTGGAAAAGAAATCTGGACTCTCCTGATCTTAGATCAGTCCTTCTCAAATCCTAGGGGTAGATAACTCCATAAAGGACTTGGCAAGTGTCATGAGTCTCTGGAAAAGTACCACCACCTTACCATTTTTCTTCAAAGAAAATTATTGCTAAATATTTCTTTTTATCCTTGCCAGTAAATAAAGAAGACCAAGCCCTTGCTATCTACACCTGGATAGAGATGTTCAGCAATGATGTTGCTATCATTTACAGGACTTGCATATCTACATTAATGAGAGCATACATGACAATCCTGCTTGGTTTTTGTTTTGTTTTCTTTTCTCCAAAGGAAGGGAGAATACCACTGAAGAAGAAATGAAAAAGAGGCCATTAAGGTATTTTTCCCAGTATTACAGGTTAACTCAGGTCTCTTTTATTCTTTAAGTAGAAGAATTAAAAACTAATGGGTTAAATAGAAAAGTACAGTTAGGAAAACGCTACCAGGCTTAAACCATTTGGATTTACCAAAGTTAGCTAAAAAATTAACTTCTAGGCGGCAGACTTGGCCCAGTGGTTAGGGCGTCCGTCTACCACATGGGAGGTCCGCGGTTCAAACCCTAGGCCTCCTTGACCCGTGTGGAGCTGGCCCATGTGCAGTGCCACGCGCCAAGGAGTACACCCTGTAAGGAGAGCCGCCCAGTGCCAAACAAAGTGCAGCCTGCCCAGGAATGGGGCCACACACACAGAGAGCTGACGCAACAAGACGCAACAAAAAGAACAGATTCCCGTGCCACTGACAACAACAGAAGTGGACAAAGAAGACGCAGCAAACAGACACAGAAAACAGACAACCGGGGTGGGGGGAAGGGGGAAGGGGAAAGAAATCAATCTTTAAAAAAAAAAAATTAACTTCTACAAGATTAAAAATAAAATTTCACCTTCAATATTCAATAATCAGCATTTTCTAACTTTATTTTAATAATATTTTAGTAAAATTCATTCTCACACTCACAATGGAGACAGCACACTGATCCATAACTGCAAATACCACTAGGTTCCTATGTAATGTCATGATGTCAAAAATTTTCTAAAGTGTCATTATTTATGTATTAACCACTGCCTCATCAAGTACCATCAAGTGTTGTTATATTGCAAAGTAATAAAAAATAGTTAACCCATATGAGAAAGGATTCTAACAAGACAAAGACATTCCATTCCACTTTAGTTAGTGTTCTATCAATTCCTAGGAAACTGAAGACAACACAGAAATACTGGATAGAACTTCAGTTTATATTATTTTAGTTGTTTAGCAGCTTGTGTGTTTTTCTTTTTAATCTTTAGTATACTAAAGAATACACTGATTTTCAAGGAAAAATGTTCTAGTTTATCAAAAAATGACAACTTTATTAAAGAAAAATCTTTCTGCTTTATGATCTTTCCATAATTTTATATTTTAAGATTTCAAAGCTAATATTCAAAGACGTTAATTCTCTTAGTACTTTGGCTACCTTGGATAAGCTGCCATCAGATACTAGTGGAGTCTGGTCAATGTCCACACAAAAGACTGCAGCCACAATTAGTCAAAAAGTGGCAAAAAAACTGTCTGTTGGGAGAGGCAACCCACCATGGGCCTTGAGCATCCCTGCACATTGTTGCCACGTGTGTGAAGAATGCAAGACCCCGACTACTCTTCATCCAGGCCAATTCTTAGTGTAGCGTTTACAGTTAGTATCCCTGAGAGATGAGGTAAGATGTTCCCTCCAATTGATTTTTAATCATTTATTCTCAACAGAACAAACTTTAAAAATTAAATTGGATGCCCCTGCAGCAAGAAACTGAACAACCAAGAAAACAGGGATAGGAAAAAAACTTAAAATAGAATAACACCTTGAATTCTGAATATTAGTTTTCTATTCTAAATATTTTTAACTTAATGGATCTGAAATGTTGGTACTGATAACATATCAGCCTGAGAACCTAAAACTCTCCTGAGCTGCTAGGTAAACTATCCCTAAAATCAAAGTTTTAAGTGCAAGTCCAAGAAAGCAGAATCTGCAAATGCCAGAAATGAAGGAAGTGAAGTCCAGAGCTTGGCAAACACATAAGCTGATGCTATAATCTTCAGGAGATTGGGGAGAGGGCAATTACAGAGATGAGGCATTGGTCTCAGTAGCCGGGGGGGTGTGGGGGGTGGGGGTTCCTATGCCCACAATAGACATAGCCATAAGTTTGTATGAAGAAGACATATCACAATTTAAGATACTCCCTCCAAATACATCTCTTTCCAAGGGCTATAAACTCAGTGGAAAGGCAGATTAGGGAAAACCAAAATCTACATAGCACTGAAGTTCACCTGTCCCTGGATATCCAGTCTGAATGCTGTTAGGAAACAGATAAGGCTCAACTGATAGAGTGTCCACCTACCATATAGGAGGTCCAGGGTTCAAACCCAGGGCCTTCTGGCCCATGTGGAGCTGGCCCACACGCAGTGCTGCCATGCACAAGAAATGCCATGCCATGCAGGGGTATCCCCATGTAGGGGAGCCCCACATGCAAGGAATGCGCCCCCCCAAGGTGGGCTGCCCTGCATGAAAAACGCAGCCCGCCCAGGAGTGGCGCCGCACGCACAAGAGAGCTGACACAGCAAGATGACCCAACAAAAAAAGAGACACAGATTCTAGGTGCTGCAGAGAATGCAAGTGGACACAGAAGAACATACAGCAAATGGACATAAGAGAGCAGACAACAGGGCGAAGGGGAGAGAAATTTAAAAAATTAAAAAAAAAAATAATAATGCTGTTAATTCATAATCAGAGTAACCTAAAACTTGTGACCCCATAATACTATTAGAGCCAGTAACACAAACTTATCAGAACAAAATAAACCAAGTAATTGTGGCTCATTTAAGTTCTTATACAAAGAAAAGTACTGTAATCCTCTAAGCAATTAGGAGTGCAATTTGGAATCCAGTATTTAACAAGTTACCAGCCACCAAAAAAGATCTCCCAAATCAGTAAGTTGAAAAACATCTTAAAGGTTTCTTATCTTACAAAATAACTCTGATTTGTTGAAGAGAATGGTAACTGATATTCTCACATAGCATTTTATCAACACTTAAAATATAAACAAAAGTTATAATGAACATTTAAATGCATGTGACAAATAAAAAAACTATCTCTAACTTTTTTTTTTTTAAGATTTATTTATTTCTCTCCCCTCCCGCCCACCCTAGTTGTCTGTTCTGTTCTCTGTGTCTATTTGCTGCGTGTTCTTTGTCCACTTCTGTTGTTGTCAGCGGCACGGGAATCTGTGTTTCCTTCTGTTGCGTCATCTTGTTGTGTCAGCTCTCCATGTGTGTGGCACCATTCCTGGGTAGAATGCACTTTCTCTTGTTGGCGGCTCTCCTTACGGGGTGCACTCCTTGCACGTGGGGTTCCCCTATGCAGGGGACACTCCTGCATGGCACGGCACTCCTTGTGCACATCAGCACTGAGCGTGGGCCAGCTCCACATGGGTCATGGAGGCCCAGGGTTTGAACCGCGGACCTCCCATGTGGTAGGCAGACGCCCTAACCACTGGGCCAAGTCCGCTTCCTATCTCTAACTTAATTCCCCCTTTTTTTTGGAGGTACTAGGTGAAGGGATTGAACCTGGGACCTTGTATATGGGAAGCCAGTGTGCAATCACTGAGCTACACCTGCTCCCAATTTCCACTTCTTTTGCATTAAAAAAGATTACCTTATACTTTGGGAGGGTGTCCTACTAAGATTTTTGTGCTCACTCGTGGATTTCTGAGACTGTGACCCTGGAGAGTGACTAGAGAATGCAGGTTGTCTCAGTCCTGAAGGATTCTGTAGTCGAGGAGGTAGTACTGATGTGGCTTTTACTGGCTTGCTTGGATTCTTCGGCCCTCTATAATCCATGTCTGTGACAAGAACCCAAAAACATCTCATAATTTTACTATTATAAACAATCCCAAGTACCACCATCCCTACGCACCCACCCCCCCCATTCCTACCAGAATGGAAATTTTGACCAGAAGCAGATGTTTTTTTCATCTTCTTCCCTGTCACTGTGTTCCAGCTTTCTGGGGAAGATGGCTTGAGGTTCTTCGGTGAGTGTCTTCAAAAGGAAAAGACTTGTAACAACTTAAAGTACTCCTCAGTAAGAATATCTACTTACAGAAGTACTCCACAAAAGTATTTTATTTTCAACTTACAAAAGCTAAAAATTTTCAGCTTTAGTTCTTATATTAAAAATAAATTAGAATTTAAGTACAAACAGCATTTAGCAATTCAGTATTAATTCTAATCGATAACATAAAAAAAGTAAAACTAAAAGTAAACAAAAAAAATAACATTCATCAAAGTCTTATGTAATAATTAAGAGAACATAAAACTAAAAGGCCATAATCACAAAACAAAAGGGGTATTAGGTAAATATTATCATTATTCTGTTAGAAGTGATAAAGTATTATATTAAAGTAGGGAGGGAAGGTCCTTATTTTGTTAAAGACACAATAGTTTCTATGGGGGAAATGGGGATGACTGGGATTTGCTTTAAAATATGCCAATTCCACCCCTGAAGGGAAAAAAAAAAAAAGGCACTAGAAAGAATAGGTTAGAAAAGATTGTCAAAAGTTGATAGATGCTGAAACCATGATCATTAGATTCGTGTTCACTGTACTATGCTCCTTATATTTGTGTATGTTTGAAATTTTCCATAATAAGTTTCTTTTAAGGTGCGATTTATCACCTTTTTCTCTAAGCAAAGGCAGCGGCAACTGAAACAAAAAGTGTCCTAAACTAAACTAACTGTATTAACAGCAAGTTTATGTATAACCATAAATTTTACTACTCCATATGATAAACATTTTCTGAATACCAACTATATGTAGTACAATACTGAAAGAAATTAAAATGAATATGGTCCCTACCGTACATAATGCCCACTGTATAGTTACACAATCTAGTCAATTTCCCCAACTGCCTTTGTGAAAAATGGCACATTTTAAACAGTAAGCAATAAAGCAAGTATTTTTAATTTAAAAATTGCCAAAGTGTAAAGCATTACATTTGAACAGAATTTAAAGTGTTTTTTGCTAAAGATCTAAACAAATATATTTTCTACACATAGGCAATATCTTTCACTGAATTTGCAAATAAACAGGGTGATTTAGAAAGACTCATTATTACATTAGGCTAAATGGAAGCATTAATAAATGCCTTAGTTTAAAAGTAGTACATACTTCTTTCCAAGTTCTTCAACCAAAACTGGTCCATTCTCAGAGTAAACCCCTTGAATGTCCGTATTAGAAAATTTTCCATTGTGAGCTAACCTAACCTGCAGAACAATTCCAGAAAGAAAGTCAGGCAACTGCTTCCTGTGCATTATTGTTCAGTTTTCTAATTGTTATTTTATTCTCAAAGAGAAAATAAATGTACATGCATAAAAAGCAAAACTAAGTTAAAAAGGGTATATAATAAAGTCTATCTCCCTGAACTCCCAAACATCCATACCTCTCCCTAAAAGAAGAAAACAAGGTTTTTGTTTATTCTTTCCAAGTTTTTTTAATAGCATAAGGAGAAGTAGGAGCACAATTTATTAAGCTCTAAACAAGAGAGGCAGTAAGGCTTAGTTCTGAGTGCAGGGCTATGGCACCTCTTAGTGGGATTCCAGGCCTGGCTTTTCCACTTACCAGCAATATGACTGGCTAAGTTACTTAGCAGCTCACACTCAGGTTTCCTCATATGCAAAATGGGGCTATTAATAGTACCTAACTCATGGGGTTCAGGAAAATGGAATGAGAATACATATATTACAATGACACCAACACGCACCTGGCAACCACCACTCTACAAATGAGAACTATAATTACATAATATAAAGTATAATCATAATTACTATTATCTTCCATTTTTCCAGAGGAAAACTGAATAGTAAAAATACATAACTGTGATCTTTTTCTCCCTAAAAATAGATCCATCACCTTTCCTCTAATATACAGTTGGAATTATCCAACTGCAAATTATGACAAAGGGTAATAAACCTTTAGGTTTCTTCCAAAAATCAAACTATATATACTAACACAGCTCCCAATCACTGCATTAGGAACACAATGTTTTATGCAACCACCTACTTTTATTAGTATATGAAAGTCCTCAGGCTGAGGTTTTATTCTTCATCAATCACAACAGGACATTTTGTCTTCCTTCCCTCAAGAGTTCAACAATAAAAAGGATTTCCCTGAAACTGTTATCAAATGTTTAAACTATATCTTACATGTTTATTTGAGTAAAAAAAGTCACCTGAGTCATCAGTTTCCAGAATTAAAATTTCAATTAAGTTTTATCCAAGTGAAATGGTTAAATAGTAGAAATAAACAAAATACTCTAAAAAGGAAAAAACTACAATAGGTATCTACATTATCTACATTATCAACACCTAGTTTACCAAAAGCAACATCAACCCCCAAAGGAAATATGCTTGATGAGAATAACATAACTTTAATAATGTAGATGTGGCATAAAATATTATCTTCTCTGCTGGGTGTGGTTGGGTGGGATGCGGGGGCAGTTTAAGCCCTCAATTTACTCTTTGGTTCTCTTCCAAGTTTCCCATTTCACCATAGTAAAAGTAACTCTTTATGAATAGAACACATTTCTGACAATCTTGTAAGAAAGCACCCAAATGAAACATACCCTTTCCCACCTCTCCTTTTAAATACCCCAGAATCAGAATACTATTAAATGTTCTTAAGTTTATCACTAATGTCTTAGACATAATCAAATACATTTTACAAACCACTTTATCAAAGGAAATGAGTGTTTCCTCCACAATTCAAGAAATGTCTGTTAATGATAGTTTTAAAGTAGTTTCAAAAAGACACTTTTCAATAGAAATCACTTTTGATGAAATTTTACCTAAATCAATCTTTTTATTTTGGGATATAGCAGCGTTTTTCCATAGACAAAGATCAGAAATGGGGTCTTGGAAAATATCTAATGTAGGTACAGCAGTTTGATATAATTCCAAAAAATAAATACTGGATTATATTTGTAAACTGGTCCGTACCTGGACATGATTAAATTATGATTAGGGCTTTGATTGGGCCACGTCAGTAGGGTGTTGAGTCCCCACCCCTTGGTGGGTGGGGACTCACAGATAAAAGACATGGCAAAGGATAGAGTTGGAGTTTTGATGCTGGAGTTTTGAACTGGAGCCTGGAAAGTACACATACAGAAGAACACAGAGGAACAGAGACAGCTTCTTAGACATAGCAAAACCCCAGGGAGACAGAGCAGGTCACCTGATAGTCTACAGCTGGCCTTGTGGAGAGAGACAAAGCCTAGAGAGCCTCACAGTCTACAGCTGACCTTGCGGATAAACCAGAGGAACTGAGCCTGCAGAGAAATGAACCCTGGGAAGAGAGGAACCCAGAAATCTGAACCCTTACAGACATCAGCAGCCACCTTGCTCCAAATAAAACTTTGGTGAGGGAGATAACTTGTGCTTTATGGCCTAGTAACTCTAAGCTTCTACCCCAAATACCCTTTATAAAAACAAACCCTGGGAAGCGGACTTGGCCTAGTGGTTAGGGCGTCTGCCTACCACATGGGAGGTCCGCGGTTCAAACCCCGGGCCTCCTTGACCCGTGTGGAGCTGGCCCATGCACAGCGCTGATGCGCATAGGGGGTGCCGTGCCATGCAGGGGTGTCCCCCACGTAGGGAAGCCCCACGTGCAGGGGGCGCACCACGTAAGGAGAGCCACCCAGCGCGAAAGAAAGTGCAGCCTGCCCGGGAATGGCGCCGCGCACACGGAGAGCTGACACAATGACGCAAGATGATGCAACAAAAAGAAACACAGATTCCCGTGCTGCTGACAACAGAAGCAGACAGAGAAGAGGACACAGAGAACAGTCAACCGGGGGGGGGGGGGGGGGGGGGGGCGGGAGAAAGGGGAGAGAAATAAATAAATCTTAAAAAAAAACAAAACCAACAACCATTTCTGGTATTTTGCATCAGCACCCCTTTGGCTGACTAATACACCAGGTTTTCTTCAACCCTGGCACTACTGATATTTCTTTATGGTGAGGGACTATCCTGTACGTTACAGGATATTTAAAAACATACTATACCTGCAGTGCACCCCTTCCCCAAACATGACAACCAAAAATGTTTCCAGACATTGCCAAATAACCCACAAGGGTGGCAAAAACTCCCCACTTGATAACCACTGATCTAACCTTTTCCTTTAACAATTAACACTTAGGTCCAAAACAGTAGCTTATTTCAAGTAAATGGCAAAATTCCTCTTATGCTCACTCTCCTTCCTCAAGCCAACAGGGGAAAAAAAACAAACCAACCATGTTTCAGAATTTCCCAGGACAATGCCTTTCATAAACAAAACAAAAGGACCAACAAAATCAAGCCTGAATCAATTTCAGTAAATTATTTACCAAACTAAAATAAATATACAAAAGTATTGTTACTTTTTTGAAACAACTACCAAAGGTTGAATTTTTAAAGATCATGTGAAAGTATGCAATGGTTTTAGATACATATAATTTTAATAATGTATTCAAATGTGTCAAGAAGCTAAATATCAATTATTAAAATGGTAACATATGACAAATGTATTCTGATATCCTAAAATAACGTTCAAGTAACTGTTTTCTTGTTTCCGATTACAACAAACAAGATTTCAAGTAAAATCTTTTCTTCCTTTATACACATCACTTACTTGGCATTTATCTCCAACTTCATACTGTAAACCAGCAGCAATAGAATAATCACGTTTTTGTTGAGCTGTAAATAAAATCAGTATAATATCAATTGTACTTAATTATTTTCAAGTGCAACAGAAGCAAAATTTATGAAAAATGCAGATTTTAACTCACCTTGTTTAGACTGCAGCCAAATTTCATATTCCACATTTCTATAGACTGCTGGATTGAGCGACTTAAGAACCTTCCTAGACAAAGGAAGACTAGTAGAGTTCCCATTGTTCTTCTGATGCTAAACAAACAAATGAACAAAGCCAGGAAACACAATCAACACAGAAATGTTCTTGGAGCACTTTCATTTGAGATACGCATAAGAATAAAGTCAAGTGAAGAAAAATAAACTTCAAAAATCACAAAGTCAGAAATAAATTTCTTGACTCAACTGAAAAGGTAGCAAGAAAGAAAAATATTTAAACCTATATATTCATACACTTTTATATACTGAGGGACTAGTTAAAACTACTTAAATAAAATACCTGATTGCTTGACAGAGGTTTAAATCCATTCACATCATTAACAGTGGTAGTTTTACTCCTGGAAAAACAAATGTCATATTAATAATATAATGAGTACGAAAATTATATTTCCATGTAGTTAACTTTTAACCTCACAAAAAATCCCTAAAGTCAGAGCTGCTCTCAAAAATGAGCTAATATAAGTACATAAGTGTGCACATAAATGTAAATAAAATAAAAGTAATCAAAATCAATAAATAAATAGAAAGGAGTGGGTGTAGCTCAGTGAATGAGCACCTGCTCTGCATGTACAAGGTCCTGGATTCAATTACTACTACCTCTAAAAAAATTAAATGACTGTATATACTATATAATGTGCATGTGTGTGTAGACTTATATGTATATAAGTTATTGAGCTAAAGATTTTATCAGTAATTTCTACCTGCTTAACCATTAACAAGAAAATAAAAAGGGTTACACATATTCTCCAATGTACCTATAACACTGAACAAAATAGACCATATATCCTGGATCATAAAACTTGGCAAACAAAACAAATTAAAAGCATACAAAGTTCATTCCCTGAATATAATGGATTCACATCAGATATCAACAGAAAGGTATTTAGAAAATCTCCCGAAATTTGGAAAATAAAAAATACACTACTAAATAACCAAAAGGTCAAAGAAGAAATCAATAAGGAGTTAGAAATTATATGGAACTGAAGGAAAATTTAGGAACATAATACTTCAAAATGAGTGTAAGACACATTAAGCTATATTTAGAGGGTAACTTACAGTATTAAATGACTATATCAGATAGGAAGAAAGGTATCAAATCAATGGCCTCAACTTTCACCTTAAAAAACTAGGGCGAAAAATTAAAAACAAAAACATTAATAAAGGAAATAAACTGGCAGATATTTCAATGTAAAAATTTTCTTTCAATATTAAAGTGGGGCCCCATTAAAAAAAAATATTCCACTACAACAAAATCATTCATCTATAAAGGATTCAACAACCACGCCCTTCATTAATAAAAACACTTGTTAATCAAATACAACAACCAAGGAACTGATATCATATCAGCCCTTTGAATTCACTATAGTATACATACCTACACAGTGTAACTCATTCATTCAACAAATATTTCAGTGCCTACTCTGTATATGTACATGGCAATATAGTAGTACTGGGTTCTAGGAGTGACCAAAAACTCTACCCTCATGAAATGTATAATCTGGTGAGAGTAAATACAAACTAAATAAGTAATCAGTATGTTAAATGCTCATTAACGGCTATGAGGGGGGAAAAAAGTTAAGAGAAAGTAATAGTATTGAGATGTAGACTGAAATAATAAAGAGTGGGATGAGGAAAGACCTTGCCAAGATGACTTTTTTAATAAGGTGAGACAGCACAGGGAAATCCAAGAAAAAAAAGACTGAGGTGGGAGAGAGTCTGACAAAGAGACTGGTAAGGAAGGAACAGAGTGACGATATGAAGAATATGAGATGAGGTTAAAGTCTGACTTGCACCTAACAAATTCTTCTGTCCTACAATCATTCTTAATATAAATCAATCTCTCTTCTTCAACAGAATCACCAAGTTTAAATGCAGAAATTACTTGAGACTCCAACTGTCTAGGCTCTATACTAGAAAATCACTCTTAATTTCTAATATTCCAGCCTGACCAATATGAAGGCTGTAAGAATCCAAGCACAAGAGTCTAATGACATCCTCAGTCTTCCCTCATCACTACACTATTGCCTATCTATCTTGCTATGGTGATATGGCCTTCTTTTACCATAACTAAAGCCTTTTACTCAAGGCAGACATAACAAGAGTAAAAATAAAAGTTATAACAGTACAGTATAAAAAGAACTAAGCATGATAATGAGTACACCACTCCTCCACACCTCCTCCACCTTCCCTGTTACTTGTCCAGCTTACTATCCTTCAGTCCACACTTGACCAACCTCACCTGCCTACTGCCATCCTTGATATGACAGCTGTAGAAGAATATGTGCTAGAAGTTCCCCCATCCAAACACAGGTAGTAAATTACAACAAGCTAGTTATTCTCTCTTCCAACTTCTCCTATGGTCAATGACACTTGGTAATCAGATAGTTGCTTAGAGAGCAACCATGAAGCATTACTTTTATCTGTGCAAAGTTAGTCTACTCAAGGACTGAATACACAACAACACATCCGGATTCTATCCTAAATGACTCAAGTTACAAAGAAATGAAGTCAAATGTTCAATCAGGATCAGGAAATTGTAATTCAACAAGTGCCTGGGAATTAAAGATCAAAGCACTTTTTTTTTTTTTTTAATTAATTAATTTTCCTCCCTTCCCCTCCTCCCGCCCTGCTGTTTTTGCGGTCTATGTTGTCTTCTTTTCTCATTTTCTCTCCTCTAGGATTCTCCGGAATTCAACCCTAGAGACCTCTGATAGGGAGAGAGGTTCCCTGTCAATCGTGCCCCCTCAGTTCCTGGTTTCTGCTGTGCTTTGCCTTGACTTTCCCCTTGTCTCTCTTCTAATGCGTCATCATCTTGCTGCATGACTCACTTGTACAGGGCACCGGCTTGCTGCACGGGCACACTTTCTCTTCTAACCAGGAAGCCCAAGAGATCGAACCCAGGTCCTTCCATATGGTAGGCAGAAGCTCTATCACTTGAGCCACATCCAATTCCTGAGACACATTTTTTTAAGTATTTATTCAATAAAGAATTAGACATCCTATTAAGGCTTAAATTTAACCCAAGTAGGGTATTTTCATATTCTCATAGAGAAATAATGCTTACACTTTTAGTTTCACTGAAAAAGTAACTGTGTTACAAAGGGTAAACTTCTTAACAATAACACGCTTAAACTGTAGATCTCAGAGCTAGGCCGTGCACTTTACATGTTATCTCATTCTCAGGAATTCTCCCCTTTGAGGAAACACTTATATTCTCCCTTTACAGCTACAGAATTGAGGCTTCTTAATGAATTTAAGTAACTTGCCCCAAGTCTGTCTAGTTAGCAGAATCCAGGACTAAACCATGAATGTAAGGGCACTAACCATTACCCAATACTTTTTTTTTTTTAATATTTATTTATTTCTCTCCCCTTCCCTACCCTCCCCATTGTCTGCTTTGTCGATTCACTGTATGTGTTTTTCTATGTCCGCCTGGAATCTTGTCAGCAGTACCAGGAATCTGTGTCTCTTTCTATTGCATCATTTTGCTGCAGCAGCTCTCCATGTGTGTGGCGCCACTCCTGGACAGGCTGCGCTTTTTTTCCCGTGGGGTGGCTTTCCTTATGGGGCGTACTCCTTGCACATGGGGCTGCCCTACACGTGGGACACCCGTGTGGCCTGGCACTTCTTACGCACATCAGCACCACACAGGTGAGGAGGTCCTGGGTTTGAACCCTGGACCTCCCATGTGGTAGGAGGATGCTCTATCAGTTGAGCCAAATCTGCTTCCCATACCCTATACTTCTTACGTAGAAAAGAAAAATAAGCCCCCAAGACTAAGTTAAAATATGTTTATTCACAGCCTAAAAAGAGGCATTATCTGGAGTTGTTTACACATATATATACCCAAACTTGGGATTATCCAAAAAAGAAAATAAGAGAAAGCCAAGAAAATCAAAATGGCCATTTTATCATTACTGGATCTGTAAACAATTGACTGGTTAGCTTTAAATTTTAACAATACACACACATACACATAAGGCAAAATCTATTCTCCAGATGTGTCTTCATTACAGAGAAACAGATCCTCATCAACCAAAAACATCAGCTGTCAAAAGGAAGAGGAATAGTCGCATAATAGAATTACGTAAAATTAGTGGCAAAAATAATGAAACTTCTACTGATCACTACATTTTGTAAATGCTATAATATAGAAATGACATAATGCAGAAAAATGACAGTATCTTAGGACTTAAATCCATTCTTTTTTTTTTTCTTAAATAAAAGAAGTTGTGGGTTTGCCAAACAATCATACATAAACTACAAGGAGCCCACATACCACCCTATTATTAATACCCTGCATTAGTGTGGTACATTTGTTACAACTGGTGAAAGTACATTTTTATAACTGCACTATTAAATATAACCCATAGTTATATTTAAATTCATTCTTACTTGCAACTGTCATCCTCTGAATCTGATATTTCACTGTTGTTGTGGTTTTCATCATCTACTTCAGAGGTGTCTAGTCCCATCAAGATTTTACTAACATCAGTTTTAAATACCTTCTCATACAGCAATTCATAAAGGAGAGCTGCAATTAATAAGAGAGAGTTTATGCAGCATTAACTACAGTTATATTTTTAAATAGGAACACAGTATAAAAATGAGTTTGTCTATTGCCAGGCTTCTAAACTCCTAACTGGATACTCACAGCATCTTATGGGCAATAACAAAATTTATTATCAGAAAGTTGCCTAGGGAAAAATTAAGAATTTCTGTCTGTGCAAAGCTAATTAGGTAAAAATCACTATCTAAGATATTGCCCCTTTAAAAATTAACAGAAAAAGACATAATTGTGAAGCAAGTGTGATTGATGTGATGAATACCGATCAATTACTACATCCCATGCATGTGCCAAGTAATCACTTTACACCTTTATATTTAATCCCAGCAGTCAAGTATTTTTTGCCCCTTTTATTAATACATAGTGTCCTTCTTTGCTTCTTATAATAGTTTTGCATTTAAAGTTTATTTTGTCTGATATTAGTACAGATACCCAACTCTTTTTTTGGTTAGTGTTTTCATGGAGTACCTTTTTCCAACCTTTCATTTTCAGGCCATTTGTGTCCTGGGATCCAAGATGAATCTCTCAAAGACAGTTTACAGATAGCTCGTATTTTTCCTTTGGCTGTCATAAGTCATATCTTACTTTTGTCTGTCTTGTTACCCTTTCTGATACTCTTCATTCTACACTCTCCTCCAAGCCTCTCTCTCCACCCTTATCCTTTCAGGCTGCAGATCTCTTTATTATTCCTTGTAGGGCAGACCTCATGTTAACAAACTGTCTTAGTTTCTATTTATCTGAGAATATTTTAAACTTTCATTTTTGAAGGACAGTTTTGCTGGATAAAGAATTCTTAGCTGTCAGATTTTCTCATTATCTTTAATATATCTTATCACTATCTTCTTACCTCCATGGGTTCTGACAAGAAATCAGCACTTAAGACTTTATTTCTCTCTTCCCCCGCCCAGCTGTCTGCTCTGTGTCTATTTGCTGTGTATTCTTCTGTGTCCGCTTGTATTCTTGTCAGCAGCACCAGGAATCTGTGCCTCTTTTTGTTGTGTTATCTTGCCACATCAGCTCTCCGTGTGCGTGGCACCACTCCTGGGCAGGATGCACTTTTTTCACATGGGGCAGCTCTCCTTACCAGGCACACTCCTTGCGCATGGGGCTCCCCCACTAGGGGAAACCCCTGCATAGCACTGCTCTCTTTGCGCACATCAGCACTGTGCATGGGCCAGCTCACCACATGGGTCACCCATGTGGTAGGCGGACGCTTATCAGTTGGGCCAAATCCGCTCCCCCAGCACTTAGTCTTAACAAGCATCGCTTGTATGAGATGAATCATTTTACTCTTGCTGTTTTCAGAATTCTCAGTCTTTGGCATTTGACATTCTGATTTGTAAGTTTGGAGTAGTCTACTATATGATTTTTTCTGTTTAGAGTATTTTGCACTACTTGGACATGGATATTTGTCTTTCCTAAGTACTGGGAAAGTTTTGGCCATTATTTCCTCAAATATTCTTTCTGCCCCTTTTCCCTTCTCTTTTCTGGAACACCCATGAGGCAAATATTTGTGCACTTTATGCTGTTTTTCAATTCCCTGAGACCCTGCTCAATTTTTTCCATTCTTTTCTCTATCTGTTCTTCTATTTAATTTCAGAAGTTCTGTCTTCCAGGTCATTGATCCCTTCTTCTGCCTGTTTTAATCTGCTGTTGTATGCATCTTATGTATTTTTAATCTCACCTACTGTACCATTCATTTCTTTTAAGTTATTTTTCTTTGTATGCCTTCAAATTCTTCTTTAGCTCACCCAGTGTCTTCTTAAATTCTTTATCTCTTCAGCTATATTTTCCTTCATCTCCCTGAATTTATTTAGGAGGTTTGAACATCTTTGATTAGTTGTTCCAAATTCTGTATCTCCTACAACTTTTTAATTTGTTCCCTTGACTGGGCCAAACCTTCCTTTTTCTTAGTCTGATTTGTAATTTTTTGTTAATATCTAGGCATCTAATTATCTTGGTGAGTATACTCTGATGACTTGAAGTATTTTTATTCTGGTTGTACAGATGAGGTAGTTGAGACTCAGAAATGTTATTATACAACCTATCCAAACTTAAGAGAGGGCCTTGGATGGAAAACATTAAGAAACATTAAGACTGCCAAAATAAGGGACACATAGTATACAAGAGAGAACACTAGTCAGGTTTAGTCTTAGCTTTTACACTAACCGCAATCTTGGGCGAGGCCATTCACCTCAGGTTTCTCTAAAACAAGAGGATCCTTGACTAAATAGCCTAGCTCTGCATTTTATGAAATCTTGATAAATTTTTATAAGGGATTAAAAAAGCAGCCACTGAAGGGAAGAAGCATATTTAAATAATTTTGTTAGGGAGCAGATATGGCTCAAGCCATTAAGCACCTGCTTCCCACAGGGGAGGTCCCAGGTTCAGTTCCCAGTGTCTACTAAAAAACCAAAAGCAGCAAACGAACAGAAAAACCAACTCAGTGGGTGAGCTTCTCACACATGAGGTCCCAGCTTCAACCCCGAGACCCAGTACCTCAAATAAATATGTACATAGATAGACAAATAGGTTCAACCCTCACTGCGGTTCCATAAATAAATAATTTTGTTATCATTACTATGGGGGAAGAGGGGAAGGGTGCTACCAGCATTTACTGGATAAAGGCCAGGGATGCTGCTAAATATCCTATAACGCACAGGACAAAGCCATAAACCAAAAATCATCTGGCCCAAAAATGTCAATAGTACCAAGGTTAAGAAACCCTGCTTGAGAGACAAATGGAACCAAAAGCTTGATTTGGTCAATCATTTGAATTTTCAAGCTCACATTAACAAGCATTAAAAATACACAAATCCTTATTACTGAAATTCCTAAAAGGTAGAAAAAAACCTTTGCATTTCCAAGTCAAACTTTAAGTTCATTTTTCCTATTGACACAAATTTTTATTACAGTATTAATAACATTGGTAATCTGAAGTTGTTAGAAATAGCTTTTGTGTTCCAGAATAAGAATTTGTCCTGACTTGTTTGCATTAAGGCTATAGAGCTTCAAAATATAACTTCCTATATAAACACAAAAGTAATACTTACACTGACACATAGCAGAACTATCTTTATACTTTATGGGATAGACAATATCATAATGATTTCCATTTGAAAAACACAGTAATACCTAAAAGGAAAAAAGAAGACACACTTCAGCCCCTCAAAAACATGATATTTACATAGCAACATGTTTCCATTTCAATTACCAGTAGATACTCTCCAAATAGTTATTCTTTTAGAAGCTCCAACCTGGTCAACTATGGTGTACCAACATGCCAAAATGTTATACAGTCATTAAATCAAAAAGTTCTTAATGACATAGGGAAATACTTAATGTATCACAAAACAGATGCAATTAATGACACAAGGTGATTTCAACTCCTTAAAGAACAAAAGTTAAAATACCGGGGAAAAATAAAAATACCAAAACCTTATTAATACTTACATATAAGCATGAGAATCAAGTGTAAATTTTTTTTGTCTTCTTTACAGTTTCCAGTACTTTCCAAATAGTCAATTAATTATGCAGAGGGAAATGCAGAAATATGTGTTTATTTTGTTGAGAATACATTATATTCCAAAAACTATACTGGAAAGGCCAGACCAGAGCATAGTACCTTGGCAAAGTCCCACATCTTTATAAAGGTAGTGTGTATTTCACTCAGTTCCTCTCCCTTTTACCACCATTAGCATGATGACACATCTGTCACTCAACGTGACCTGCATAATTCTAAACAGCCAATTAAAACAAGGTTTTCTTATGATGAATCAGTTGATTTTTTCTCTTTCTATGCATCACAAAAATTTCCATTTTGTTTCTGCTTTGTAACTAGTTAATGTAATAACACCTTAGTGGGGGAATCATCTTTTACACCAGGAAATATACCATGACTACCAATGTATACATGGATGTAATAGAAGAATCTATTTTTATAAGTTATTTTACTATTTAATGCTTATATTTATAGTCACGCAAAACACTGTTCATCATATACACTAGTGTCTCATAATTTTTTCCTCAACTGAAATATTATGTAAAGGGTTCAAAAACCCAGAGATCTGTGGAGGAAAAAAAATACAAGATATGACAACTAAAAGGTGATTTTTTTAAAAGCTGATGATTAATAGGAACTTAAGATTAATAAGAGGGAAGTGGTATAGCTCAGTGGTTGAATGCCTGCTTCGCAAGTATGAGGTCCTCAATTCAATACCCACTATACTCCTTAAAATAAAAAAGGAACTATTAAAAAGTTTCATGTAAAAATATTTCAAAAAAGTAACTTAGGAATTAAAGCTTAAGCAAAGTGGCAACTGAGTGGTTATTTTACTTGAATGCTTCAGAGACACTGAAAAAAATCTTACCTTTTCAGGGAAGTTATTTTCAGTTACTTGCGAAGGAGAAACATTCGGCTCCTGATAAATTACAAAATCTTTCCTAAAAACAACATTTAGAAATTATTTCTGATGGAATATACTCCATGACTTTAAATTTAGTAATTCATTCATTTGCCAAGCACTAATATGTGCCTGGCAATGTTCTAGATGCTGGAAATATAGCAGTAAATAAGAAATAGTATGAAATAACTAAGTTGTAAAAAGTACTCACATAAAAGTATCTTTCTTTAAAGATTAAAATATAAGTTGAACACCTATAACTTCAGATATAATTCTAAAAGAAGACCTTAAAAACCAAAGAAATTGTGAAGATGAAATTGATAAACTGTAAAATAGAATAATATGGATAATACGGTGTTTTCTAGTGGCCCTTCAATATTACCAGCCCTAAGAAAGTAAGAAATCATTTCTGTATAAGGTTGGTAAGTTTATATGACATAGCCTGGAAAATATTCTAAGAATATTTTGAGAATTAAAATTCTAAACTTTCACAAATCTCAAGGCCAAAATCTAACTGATGCGAATAAAAAAGCCAAAAATGCAGAAAAGATGCTTTAAAACCAAGAATATAAAACTGCTTTTCTATTTTTAGGATAATGAAATACACTAATTTCCCAATGAGTTTATGTTTGCTTACTTGTTATTACAGTACTTACCTGTACATAAGAGAAAGGGCACTTATTTCCACTTCTCCAACCCATTCCTGTATTGAAGGGAAAAAAAAGTGTGACATAAGTGTCTCATACTTTTTTACACTATATCTCTGCTAAAAAAAGCTCATTAATATTAGTATTGTGAATATTTTAAAATATTTATATAAAACATACTAAAATACATACTCAAGAGTACTCTGTGTCTCTGTTGCAAAAATCTTTAGTAGCAGGCTAGAAAGAGAGTTCCTAATGTTGTGGCAAGAACACCACAGTGGTATCTGTGAGTTGAGAATACGCTGACAGCAATGACATACATTATTTTCCAACCTAGCTCCCAGGACAAAGCCTGGTGCTTCATATGTGCCCCCAAAAAATGAATGTTGAGGAGAAGCAGAATTGAGAAATAAGGAAAAATAAGAAAGAGGGTGTCTTTCTCTCTTCAAAGTAAACGAAGGTATGAACGGAGGAGTGTCCAGTAATCATTCTGAAATAAGGTAGAGTCCTAACGGAGTTACTTAATGCCTTTATGGAAGGCAATTTTAAAATGTTCATATACTCTTTGACTCAGAAATTCAACTTCTATAAATCTATCCTAAAGAAATATTTCTTACAGCCACAAAAGTATCTATAAATATATATAAACAAAGATGCACTATAGCTATTTGTAAAAGTTAAAAACAAACAAAACCCTAGAATTCCACCATTAGTCAAGTAATAATTAGTTTAAGGCTCATCCACACTATGGAACATCATGCAATCACTGAAAAAATGAGGCATAACCAACTGAACTGAATTGGAAAGATCTCTAAGACTATTAAGTTAAAAAAAAAAGTCATGGTAAAATTTCATAAAACGAAACAAAAAGAAGGCATGTGTTTTATAACGTTTTTATGTGCATACAAAAGGGGAAGAGAAGGATGCTTTGCAAATTGTTGATAGAGAACAGGGAGTTTGAGATGGGGGAAAATACAAGCTTTTCATATAAGTGGACGTGGCTCAACTGATAAGAGTTTCTGCCTACCATATGGGAAGGTCCAGGGTTCGATACCCAGGGCCTCCGGACCCGTGTGGTGAGCTGGCCCATGCACAGAGCCGCCGCGCACAAGGACTGCTGTGCCATGCAGGGGTGCCCCTGCGTGGCGGTGCCCCACATGCAAGGAGTGCGCCCAGCAAGGAGAGCCACCCTGCGTGAAAAAAAAGCACAGCCCACCCAGGACTAGCACCACACAACTGGAGAGCTGACACAGCAGGTGACGTAACAAAAAGAGACGCAGTTTCCCGGTGACATCAAAGGTACAAGCAGACACAGAAGAACACACACAGCAAGTGGACACAAAAAGCAGATGGGAGGGGACAGATACATAAATCTTAAAAAAAAAAAATTTTTCACACTTCTGTATACATCTGTATTTTCAAACCTTTGCCAAGAGAACACAGTCCTATACTACTTGTGAAATTAGTAAAGAATTAATACCAAAAGTCAATAAAAACATTGAGCTTTGATAAATGAATGCTGCCACTTTTTCCTTGAAAGAAGTGTGATAAAGAAAAAATTTTAGACCATGTTTTGATCACAGACAAAGGCAACCTTTCCCCAAGAGACTTTTCTTTTTAATAGTTCTTAAAAATTGGCTCTGGTTTTCAAAATGAAATAGGTGCCATATATTAAAATAGATTTCTTAAAATAGGCCTCAACCTAACAATCATGGCTTCCTACTATCTGCTCCAAGTGTCATCCTGTGATACAGAGGAAATCCTTCACTGATAGGAGTCTTCTTAGATCAGCAAACACAAGCTACATTTCTAGTTTATTTAAAAATGGGAAACCATTCCACCATGATCAACAAAATGCTACTTTCCAAACAACATACCTTCTTATAAGTATTTAATCTTCAGAACACATTCTGTTATAGTCAGGTCCAGTAAACAATAGCTATCATAAAATCTTGTCTTCCCTACCAAGGTCAGTTTAAAATGATTTTTAAAAATTCTTCTTAATTTTATTTTTACTCAGCAATTTTTATGTTTGATATACTTCCTTGTTGTAGATAAGAATTTCTGTAAAATCTGCTTTAACTAAGGAAAAATATGTGATTCACCTGTTCTTAAATAGTCACAAAGGTTCAAAGCTTTTGTTCTTCAAAAGACAATGGTGAGAAAATGAAAAGGCAAGATACACACTGGGAGAAAAGATCTGCAAAATACATATCCAATATAGGATTAAAGTCAGTAAAAAAAAAAACTCTTATAATTCAGTAAGGTGGTAAACACCACAGTAAAAAAATAGGCAAAAGCTATGAACAGACATTTCACCAAGGAAGATGTATGAATGGCAAATAAGCACATGAAAAGAGATCAACATCTTCAATCATCATAAATATGCAAGTTAAAAGCACAATGAGATATGATCCAACCACTAAAACAACTACAATTAAAAAGGCTGGAGAAGTGGATATGGCTCAACTGACAGAGCATCCTCCTACCATATAGGAGGTCCAGGGATTGAACCCAGGGCCTCCTGGTCCATGTGGTAAGCTGGCCTATGCACAGTGTTACTGCGTGCAAGGAGTGCCATGCCACATAGGGTGTCCCCCATGTAGGAGAGACCCACGCGCAAGGAGTGCGCCCAAGGAGAGCAGCCCCACGTGAAAAGCGCAGCCCACCCAGGAGTGGCACCAAGCACACAGAGAGCTGACACAGCAAGATGATGCAACAAAAAAGAGGCACAGATTCCCGGGCTACCTGATGAGAATGCAAGCGGACACAGAACACCACAAAGCAAATGGACACAAGAGAGCAGACAATGGGGTGGAGGGAGGGAAAGGGAGAGAAATAAATAAAAAATAAATCTTTTTTAAAAAAAAGAAAGGCTGAGGATGGGAATGGATGTGGCTCAAGCAGCTGAGTGCCCACCTCCCACATGGGAAGTCCCAGGTTTGGTTCTAATGCCTCTTGAAAAAACAAGCAAGCAAAACAAAACAAAACGAAAAGGTTGGCATACTACATGTTGGGAAAATGAGGGGCAACTGGAACTCTCATATACTGCTTAATGGGAAAGGAAAAAAGTACAGCTACCTTGGAAGTTTAGCAACTTCTCATTAAATTAAATGTGCATTTTTCATATGACCCAGCAATTCTGCTTCTAGGTATTAATCCAAGAGAAAAGAAAACATATGTCCACATAAACCCGTATTAGCATATGTTCATAGCTGCTTCATTCAAAACAGCCCCAAACTGGAAAGAATTCAAATATCCATCAAATGGTGAATGGATAAACAAATTGCAGTACATCTGTACAACGAGCTACCACTCAGCAATAAAAAAGCACACACACAAAAATATGAATGAATCTCAAAATACGTACATATGCTAAATGAAAGAATCCAGTTATATAAGACTATATACTATATCATTCCATTTATATGAGTCTAGAAAAGGAAAAAATTAACAGACAGAAAGCACATCAGTGGATGCCAGGAACCAGGGAATAGGGGGAGTGGATTAAGTGGATTAAGTACAACAAAAGGGCATGGTGGGGGCGGGGACAGAGGAAGGAACCAGCAAGATGGCAGCAGAGTTAAGGAGCTCCTAGAGTCAGCTCCTGCTACAGGGCAGTTAGCAAACACCCAGAGCTCTCTGGAGCTTGCTGAAGCACCTGTTTGGGGGCTCCAGGAGACCAGAAGAGCATCCTGCAACATCCTTGAAGGGATGGAAGGAGGAGACTGACCATCTGCAGAGAAGACTCGTAAGTAGAGTGCTCCATGCCACGGAGGCTGGTGCCCATCCTCCACTGGAGGCACAAGCTGCCTCAGGAGCTGTTCTGAAGCTGGAATCGAAAGCTCCGCTTCCCCAAAACGGGGCAGGAAGAGAATGGTTGTACAACAATTTCAGCTACTGATGAATAAATTCAGGGGGCTACAGTATAATCCTGAGAACAGCTAAAGTTTGAGCCTGTCCAAGTCAGAAAGAGGCTGGGTGCCGCCATCTTAACTCCCCGCCTGGCATAAGGAGAAGCGGGCAGACTGAGGATCCCAGTGCTGGTGGGGACCGGCTTCTTTCCATCCAGATCATATAGCAGCTCTAGCCTAGGCCACCGTGACCCCTCCAGCAGGGAGGAAGCTGGGGGGACCTGCGCCAGCCTCCCCAGGAAATTACCAGCCAAGCTGCACAGACCAGTGACTACCCTACTCTGGCAGCACAACTGGCTCAAGGAGCTATTCAGTGGCTGGAATTGGAAGCTCCATTTCCCAGAAACAGGGGAGGAGAAGATGGTTGGCTGCCGATTTCAGCTGACTGGTAGACTGGGCTGGCTAAGATGTAACCCTGGGAACAGCTGGGGTGTGAACCCACCCAGGTCAGACAGAGGCCAGTAGCTGCCATTCTGACTCCGCCCCCAGCCTGAGGGAAAGCCAGACTGACTGAAACTCTCACTGTCCACAGGAGGTAGGAACCAGTTTCTTTCATGCAGATTACCCTGCAGCCCTAGCTTAGGCATCACCCCCACCTCTGGCGGGGAGGAGCCTGAGGAGCCCTGCACCAGTATGTACAGGTAACTGCAGGTAACTTTGGCTGGAATAGACTGAAAATCAGAAGTCTACCAGGGCAACTGCGGTCATCTTGGACCCACACTGCATAGTTTGCTGCCCACACTTGCAGCCCTATCCCCACCCCAGGCAGGAGAGAAAGGGATGTAAAGCTTGATCAGACTCTCTGGGCAACTACAGGCTAGTCCTATACTTGGATTATTCCACACAGCTGTGACTGTGTCCCTACCCCTGGCAAAGGATAAATTTGGAAGAAGGTTCATTGCTCCCTGGTGCAATGAGGGCAGCTTAAGCCTCTACAGCTTACAGTACCAACTACATGCTTGGCTCCTACTGCATAACGAGCAAGGGAGAAAGGATAGTAAGCCCTAAACTAAAGAGAAAATCTGCACCCAGAATAAATACTCTAGTAAGCCAGATGCAAAGACACCAACAAAAAATTACAATTCACACCAAGAAACAGGAAGACATGGCCCAGTTAAAGGAACAAGATAAGCCTCGAGATGACATAAAGGAGTTGAGACAATAATTATTGACGTTCAAACAAATCTCCTTAATAAATTCACTGAGATGGCTAAAGACACTGAGGATATTAAGACGACACTGGATGAGCACAAAGAAGAATTTGAAAGTATACATAGAAAAATAGCAGATCTTATGGGAATGAAAGGTGCAATAAATGAAATTTTAAAAAAAAACACTGGAATCGTGTAACAGCAGATTTGAGGAGGCAGAAGAAGGGATTGGTGAGCTTGAAGAAATCGCCTCTGAAAGTGAACATACAAAAGAACTGATGAAAAATGGAAAAAATTGAACAGCGTTTCAGGAAAAAATTACAGTAAAAAGCATGCAAACATACGTGTCACGGGTGTCCCACAAGGAGAAGAGAAGGAAAAAGGGGCAGAAAGAATATTTCAAGAAATAATAGTGGAAAATTTCCCAACCCTATTGAAGGACATAGCTTTCCATGTCCAAGAAGCACAACGTACTCCCATCCGAAAAAATCAAAATAGACCAACTCCAAGACACATACTCATCAGAATGTCAAAGGCCAAAGGCAAAGAGAGAATTCTGAGAGCAGCAAAAGAAAAGCAATGCGTTTTAAGGAATATCCAATAAGAGTAAGTGCTGATTTCTCACCAGAAACCAGAAGCAAGAAGACAATGGCCTGATATATTTAAGATATAAGAGAAAAACTTCCAGCCAAGAAATCTTATATCCAGCAAGACTGCCTTTCAAAACTGAGAGCAAGATTAGAATATTCACAAATAAACAGAAACTGAGAGAATTTCTAAGCAAGAGACCAGATTTTCAGGAAATACTAAAGGGTGTGCTAGAGCTTGAAAAGACAGGAGAGAGGGGCCTGGAAGAGTCTAGAAATGAAGATTATATCAATAAAAGTAACTAAAAGTGTCAAAAGAGTGGTGAAATACGACAAAAACTCAAATAGGAATAAATTTAACCAATGATGTAAATAAAGCACTTGTATTCAGAAAACTGCAACTCATTGTTAAAAGAAATTTTAAAAAGGCCCTAAATAACTGGAAGAACATTCTATGCTCATGGATTAGAAGAATAAATATGATCAAGATGTCAATTCTACTCAAATCGATATACAGATTTAATACAATCTCGACAAAAATTCCAACAGCATTAAAGAAAAAATTGAAAACACGATCATTAAATTTATTTGGAAGGGTAAGGAGTCCTGAATAGCCAGAAACATCATAAAAAGGAAAAGTGAACCCTCATCTCCAGACTTTAAATCATAACACTTACCTATAATGGTAAAAAGAACATGGTACTAGCCTAAAGGCAGACACAACAGACCAATGGTACCAAATTTATGGTTCAGAAACAGACCCTCACAGGTATGGTCATGTGATTTTTGACTAGCCTGTCAAAGTCACACAGTTCGGGCAGAACAATCCATTCAACAAAAGGTGGTGAAAGAACTGGACATCCAAAGCTGAAAGAAGGGAAGAGGACCCCGATCTCACACCTTATCCAAAAATTAAATGGATCAAAAAACTAAAAATAAAAGAACCATAAAACTTCTAGGAGAAATTATTGAAAAATATCTTCAAGACCTGGTAGGTGGTGGATTCTTAAAGGAGATAAGAGAAGGACTGAGTGGACTACTGATGTTTAATGTATGTAGAAGTTTTAATTAGCTTTACTGTAAAACTGTGGAAATTATACGTATAGAGTGGATGGTAACACACAGTAACAGCTAGTTTATAAATGGGGATGTAACTAAAAGTGGTAATCTAATTAGGTAAATGCCAACTGACAAATCTAGGAAGTGGATAGCACAGTAAACCAAGAAGTGGATGAGAATTGTGGTTGACCGTACAGATGCAAGAGTGTCCTTTGTGAGCTAGAGCAAATGTATATCATTACTGCAGGGTGGTGGGAATGTGGAGAAGCATGGAAAAAATACAGCTGGAGTGACCTATGAACTGAGGTTAGTAGTAATAATATAATATTCTTGCATCTACTCTAAAGATGCACTGTGTTACCAATCCAATGTCCACATAGAAGAGGTGGCATTGGATTGGGAAAAGTGGACATGGTGGACGATGGGTATGGGGAAGGGCAGGAAAAGATGAGAGGTGGGGGCGTATTTGGGACGTGGAGCTGCCCTGGATGGCGCCTCGGGGGTGATCACCGGACATCGTGGATCCTCACAGGGCCCACTGGATGGAATGGAGGAGAGTATGGGCCATGATGTGGACCATTGTCTATGAGGTGCAGAGGTGCCCAAAGATGTACTTACCAAATCCAATGGATGTGTCATGATGATGGGAACGAGTGTTGTTGGGGGGGGGAGAAGGGGGGTGGGGGGGTGGGGTTGAATGGGACCTCCCATATATATTTTTAATGTAATATTATTACAAAGTCAATAAAAAAAAAATCCATCATAAAAAAAAAAAAAAAAAAAAAGATGCACTGTGTTGATATTGAAGTAGTACGGAAAATGTGAGCCAAATGTACACTATGGACATGGTAACAATCAGATGATATTATTTTATCTGTAGCAAATGACACACCACATTGTGGTGTGTTGATGGAAGGTGTTGTTTGGGAATTCTGCACATATGCATAATTGTTTTATAAGTTTACAACTTCTGTCATAAAAAAATATATTTAAAAAATAATAGGGTGGGTTGGGGGAAAAACACCAAATGTAAGATAAGGACTATAATTAGTAGTAAGATTTTGACAATATTCTTTCATAATTTGTAACAAACATTTCATGACAATGCAAGGTGTTGGCGGAGGGTTCATGTATGGGGCCCTGTATGATGTTATGCACGTCTGCTTTGTAAGTTCATATCCTTTACTATATTCTTGTTTATGTATGTTCATATATAAATCATATAAAGATAATAATAGAATTGGTTAGGGGAAAAATACTTTATTTAGTAGCAATATTTTGACGATGCTCTTTACTAAAGTTTTAAAAACAATGCAAGTTATTGGTGGTAGGGTGAAATGTTATATGTTTGATTTTATATACTTTTTTGTAAGTTCACAATCATTATATATACACTTATTGTTGATGTATATTTATGTATGAGTGATATGTTTCAATAAATTTTTTAAAAAAGGGCATGGCGGAAGTTTCTGGACATCAGATATATTATATGATGTTTGTTGTGCGCAACTGTATACACTTGTCAAATCTCATCAACTTCTGTATTAAAACTGGTGAATTTTATCATGTCAATTTTACCTCAATAAAGCTGAAAAAAAACATATACTCTTGCAAAAGTTTGAGGCATTTTTCAAAAATGCCCCATTGATATTTTAGCTACCAAGATAAAGATGCTTTCTCTGAGTACTGGATAAAGCAACGGAATTTATCCTACAACTATATCTCTGCTTTCATGTTACACATTTCAAACATGAGAGAGAAAAACAGAATTAAGATTTACAAGTATTTGTTGCTAATAACAAAGAAGAAACAATTCTTTTGGAGGCCCCTAAGGCACCTGGAGGAAAGGTTTAGTCAGCCTAGAAAGGAGTGTCTTAGGAATAAAAAAAATTGTGTTTTTTAGAAATAAAGTTGGCCAGCCAAAACCCTCAGAAGGTAGCACAGACACACTTGCTCAAAACCGCAACTTTCACTCTTTTCTCTCCTGCAGACTCCCGTATCAAATCAGTCTCATTTCAGTTCACACTACCTTATTTCCTCCCACTGTCCCTTTCTCCCCACTCTTATGCACACCTTCACTGCTTGCCCTGAGCATGCTCTATGCTTATGCTCCAGGTAAATTGAACTGTTTTCTGAATCTGTCTTGCACACAGTTTTCATTGCTTGGAATGTCCTTCAGAACAGGCATTTCTTATTCAGAATCTATTTGTACTTCAAATGCCAACTCTCAAAGTATTGATTTACCTTCATGGCTGGAAATAAAACTTAGAATGCCTGTGGCCCCATACCTATACTTCTGATACATGTACTTCTCTAACTTACATTAGACATTCTTCCCTACTACAGAGAAACTCCTTGAGAATGGCATCCAAATTCCAGTTATCTGTGAATCCCCATGGTACCTAGCAATTCTCAACCCACAACAGGCACACAAATTAACATTGAGGAACGAAATAGCACTGTTAAATAGAGACACCATCATTGGTCAAACACCTTTGTTCTTATGTTACAGTCCCTTTACTCCACACTTGACTCTTTGGAGCTTTTTCCTTTGCTAATGTCACTTTTAACTGAAAATTATATCTGCGGATGATGGAAAACCTAACATTCTACATGCATTCCATTATATTTGGGTTTTTACAATGAAGAGATATTCATTTTATAAAGAAAAAAAAAAAAAACAAAGAAAATGTGTTTTAAGTTGAACATAAATGAAAGATTGTGACAGTAGGACTTGGTGGGGAGGTGCTGTCCTTTTCTCTCAAGTCTCTTCCCTCTTTTCAAACTAACTTCCATAAAAGAATCACCTTCTCTGTTGCCCAAGGAAACAATTAAATCTTGTCCTGTCTACCAAGCCCAGTACAGACACCAACACAGCATCTTAAAAAATCATCATCACTATTACTTTAGACCTTTTAAGCTATATTCACATACCAATATGACAAGGATAAAGATAACAAGACTTGGTCCTTAGTGAGGCAAACTAAATACACAGTTCCAACTGCCTTCCAATGAAATGCAGAAAAAAAAAAGTGCCCCTAAAATGTCTGTAAGAAAGAGCTCACTATCATTGTGACTCTTCCATAATCTGTAATATTAATCTTCCATTTTAATGAATTTTGAATATAATACTTGCATATATAAACATAGAAACATCTATATTAGATTATGCATACCTGTGGATTTTCTAAACGTTTTAAATACTCTTCAAATGACCCTTCTATAAACTGCAACAAAAAAAAAAAAACACAAAAACAGGTTAGGAATGTCACCTACAAAATAAATTAAAAAGACAATTAACCTCTTCAGTATAAGTAGCACTCATTTTGAAATACTGACTGCTTAAACAAACCTAGGACACATTGGTAACAGTTTTTTAAAAATTATTAAAATATATACATTATACCGGCAGGATCTGGAAGGGCACAGGGAAAGCATATTCCAGAGAGAGAAACTATGTGGTGTAAGAAAGAAATGAGATTGCTGTATTTAGAGCCAGGACAACCTGGCTAGGGTGACTTGATATAGAGAGCAGATGTGGGATAGGAACCCTAATGGGGCCTGTTTATAGAGGGCCTTGAGCGAACACAGACCCGACTTGAGGGGAAAGACACTCGGAACAAAGAGACTACATGACAAGAGCAGTACTTTTTGAAAAATTGGTTATGGTCAGTGTGTAAAAGACAGTACAACAAAGACAGATACACTAGCTAAGAAATACAGCTTAATAACACAAATACAAGTATTTAACATCGCTTAGGTCTAAAAAGAGGGATGAGAATAATGAGAGATATTTTGAAGAATCAATATTTTTAATAGTTTGCCTCATTGTGTCTTTAATATAAAAATGAAAATGAGCTAATTCAAGCTATATAACCTAACCTTTTTATGCTTTTCTCATAGCAAACGCACTAGTTTAATAGAGAATATTTCGAAATACATTTGTCTAAAACACCAAATTCAATTTTATTTAAATTACAGTCCCAGTTAATTGAACAAAGTGATTTACTTAAAAAGATTAAAGTCACTCCCCAGTCTATAAAAATCTTTTAAAATCCCGTAGATTTTTTGTAAAGATTAAGTCTTCTATAGACCATTCACTGTCAAATTTCTAAAAGGTGCCTTTTTCAACACATATTTTAATAAAATAGCCATACATTTTAAATATCCTATCAACCAGATGATTATTTATAGATTAAAACAAAACAAAAACCACAGAACCACTCAAAAGTTGGGAGACCTCAGTGGTATTCTTAATGCAAGCCCACATTCAATCTGAGATTCTCCTTTCTAATCAGAAAAGTGTCCATCTAAACCTTGACTATACATTGGTAGTGGCAAGGAACGCCCCTTTCCACAGCAGCCCTTCTCAATACTGAATAGAAAGTACTAGAAGGTTCTTATAAAGAAACTGAAACTTTTCCCCTTGGAACGTTCAACCTCTGATCATTACTTGTGAGGTTAAACAGACTAAATAAACATATGTAAAATACTTAAAACAATGCTGACAGCAAGTACTCAACCAATGTCAGTGATCTTTCATTACTATTAATGTCATCAGTTTTACCATCTGGGGCCAATAATGATGAATTCATTTGTAATTTTTCCAAATATTTAAAGAACAACTACCACTCCATCCATCCACTTCTCTTCTACACCCTGGTACCCCAACCTATCTTTAACATGACCGGTTTTTTAATAAGACAGGTTTTCAAATTCTCCGATCAAGCAGATCCTCTCCTTCCTAGAATACGTCACTGACCATCTTAAACATGGCACCCAGAAAACCACCACCAGTGTTTATTTTGCTTGAATAAACACTAACCCAAGTACACATCTAAACTGAGAACTTTTTAACTATTCAGTCTTACAATTAAGTCATTTGTAAAGTATCAAAGTTCCTTACCAAAGTAAGCAGGGGAAAATGTCAATGAAAATTGTCAGGTGACATAATTCTTGGTCATAAAACCAAGAGCTAATAAATCCTATAAGGCTTTCAACATAAAATGAACACAGATCACTATGTTGGCATCTTATTTCACAGCCTACCACAAACTACTGAAAAAAAATTGTTTTACATTTTATTAATCATTCAACATCTTCTACCTAATCAGTGTTCTTTTTTTTTTTTTTTTAAAGATTTCTTTTATTTCTCTCCTCTTCCCCCCTGCCCCAGTTGTCTGTTTTGTGTCCATTTGCTGCGTGTTCTTCTTTTGGTCCGCTTCTGTTGTTGTCAGCGGCATGGGAATTTGTGTTTCTTTTTTTGTTGTTGTTATTGCATCATCTTGCTGCGTTAATTCTCCGTGTCTGCGGCATCATTCCTGGGCAGGCTACACTTTCTTTCATGCTGGGTGGCTCTCCTTACAGAGCACACTCCTTGCACGTGGGGCTCCCCTACGCGGGGGACACCCCTGTATGGCATGGCACTCCTTGTGCGCCTCAGCACTGCGCATGGGCCAGCTCCACACAGGTCAAGGAGGCCAGGAGTTTGAAATGCGGACCTCCCATGTGGTAGATGGACGCTCTATCCACTGGGCCAAGTCCACTTCCCTAATCAGTGTTCTGATACGTGATTTCACAATGATAAGCCCTGAAAATTTCCTTTTTTATCTATAAATGTCTTCTAATTAAAATAAGGTTTGTATTACTTATGCTCAGCATATTTTTTCTACTCCAAGTCTGAATTTTTTAATCCCAGAAACCTGTGAATATAACTGAAGTTCCATGAAGTAGTTCTTTCTTATAAGGGTTATTTTCAAAACCTGCATTAAAATCCAGCCTGTAAAAATTCATGCTAGACCACTTCTAAGAAGTTGAAATGTAAATGCCAAATCAAGACTCCATTACATGTTTGAAATAATAAATTACCGCTTCAAATTTCTCTCTGTTCTCTCGAAGATAGTGAATACAGGCCATTCTGACTTCAACGTGGCGAGACTGAGAGTGCAATACCTAAAAATAAAAAGCAGCATACTATTAAGCATTTTTGTTAAAATGTGGATTTAAGTTGCAATCTATGCCTTCTTTAGACCCACCCAATTATATCAGTTTCCCTACCTTTCCAGTTCTTTAATTTTAGATCTGATTCCCACCTCTTTCACTACCCATGGTAATGACATGACATACACAAATTTAAAAACAGTAGCACTTTTTTAAGCCAGAAGTCCTAATATAAAGAGCTTATTGCCATTTCTCCTTCAGGTCACCAAAATCACTCCTTTTTTTCTCTTTTGAGCAGCCCTCTGCTATAAGTTTGCTCTTCACCAAGCAGAGCTTACAGAATCCTTAGCTTGTGGGAAAGGTGAACAAATAGGCAACTTCAACAGGAATCCTCTTTGAGGCTATATGCCCATAGAATTCTTTTTCCCAGTAATTTTGAATATATTGTATAGATATTTAAGTCCATTGTGGTTTCAGAAAATTAAGGAACTCACTTTTAAATCTTACTGTTATTATGTTTACCAGACCCTTGAACTGAAAGAACATCCAAGTGCCTAGCATGCAGATGTGAATATGCTGCCGTGTTGTCATCTCCAAAAAGTCTTGAGATTTGCTCTTAATCTCAAGAACAAATCTTAAAGCTACCCTACAGAGTATGATCCAGATCCTTTCACAATGTAGCTTCTATATTCTTTGTTTAAACAACTAGTTCAAAAAAGGGATAATTTCTATTGGCATTTTATCTTATACTAAAATTCTAAGGCTTTGGTTTGAAACAAACTAATACTTCTTATCAAATGCTTAGGAAGTCTTTAGTTAGTCCTCAAATACTTTAGCTACCACATTTTTAAAAAGAAATCAAAATTACTTTCTACTAGTAGGTATCTAAAGTGAAAGTGTTCCTGGCACCCTAAAGGGTCAGGTAAAAAAAAAACAAACAAAAAAATTACCTGACACACTGGAATAAGCACATCTAAAAATACTATCAAGACCTCTTGAGAATTCATGTTTATTGAAAGCAGTTTTAATAGTTATGGCTCTATTGAGTGGTTTTCCCTTATGTTCAGGGTAAGCAGAAAATTCAAGAAAAGGGAGGCTCCAGCTGCACAGTTTACATCTATTTGGATAACAACCAAGCCTCGTTTATACCACAGAATCACAGACACAACTGTCTGAACAGCCAGTATGTCTTATCACATTCAAATGCACTTTAGAAGTACCACTAGCTGAGGTTAGAGTTTGGTTTCAGTCAAATAGGTGGTTTTCAGTTTAAATGAGTGTATTGTCATTACTCTTGTGACACTTACTAGAGAAAAGCACTAAGCTTCTCACACTGTCCATATGTAAAAATAACCACCACACAATTCGAATGATTCAATAAATGACATTTAGCAAAACTTCTTTCACAGAAGCTGTTAGACACTATGATGAATCAAGATATTATTAGTTTGTATAAACCAGTGTCATCTGATAGGGCTTTTCCTGCTGTTAGCAAAGTGAAGCTAGTCTTAAAACCATTTACCTAGCAACAGGTGGTAGGCATAAGTAAAGCTTATTTTCCATCAACAACAATGGCAAGCACATCTAGTTTTTTTCTCCTCTGTTAACAAATATTTTAACACATGGAACCTGAACCTGTTACTCATAAGTACAACTCTCAGCAACTTGGACCAAGTGTGGGGATACTGGTGTTTTACAACACTTTGGAAAGGTAAAAGAGGCTCTTTTCACTGGAAGACTAAATGACTACAAGGCTAAATGACATCTTGTTAAGAAAATAATTGTGCAAGTTCAAGGAAACTCAGGAAGAAATTCAAATGGCTTGATAAATACCTACCTTTATACATGAAAATAACCTATTATTAGGAGGCTTTCCCATCTTTACCTTGGAACAATATAGTGATAAACCCCAGGAATGGCTGAGACACACTGCTTTAGCAAGTGTTTTAACAGTGGCCTATTTTTAGTTCCTGAACTGTGGAGCTGATTCAGGTCAAGCCTCCAGCAGGCCGAATTCACAAGTGTAAAAAGGGAAAGGCCTATCTTTTCCTATCTAAATCAGGTAATTTGGAGGGAAAGACTACTCCTAACTGAAGTCTCCATCTCCCTAAAGACTGCCATTAGATTACATGCTCTGACTCATTAGAAATTAGGAACATTTATGTTAATATCATAGGAGAAATGGCTGGCAAAAATAAATCCTTTATATACATTTTAAAAGGCCACCTGAAGCCAGGGTCACTTCCTTTTCCCACACATGCTTTACCCTTGGCTATGATGGCTACACCCTTAGTCCTTGTCTACTGATGAAGCCGGCTTCCCCCAAGTTCACAGGACTGACCTTTCCTGCTCTGCATTAAAAACCAGTCACGTAATTGGAGGGCATTTCCTCGTGTCTAATCCAAATTCTATTACTAAGATGCATTAAAAATGTGTTATCTGTTGTTAGCAATGATTTCTTAGTGTAACTAGCTGTTGCCCCTTTCTACAAGAAAAAAAAAGTTTTTAGAGAGCCCACTACAATAACTGATAGGCTTCTGCATAATCAAGTTTGCAAAATATCTGTGACACTGAATAATGAAATCAATCACAGCTTTCTGCTTCAATATAAACTACAACCTGGATAATCCATCTCCAAATATACTCAGAACTTATTTCTATTAGTTTCTATCTCCTTCCTTAAACTCTTGCTAGAACTAACAGTATGTATAAATAAGGGTTGAAATCACTTCCACCTCTTTTCTCTCCTTCTGGAGGTGCTGAGAAGTCCAGGGAGGCTGAGGAAGAGGAAGGAGCAGGAAAGGGAAGAGTCACGTGTGCGAGCACACGCGCATGGGTGGGTGTGAGATAGAACATACACCACAGCAACACTGGAACATCCTATTTTCTGATAAGAGAAATCTAATGGAAGTGAAAAAGAGAACCTGGTTTGGGGAACTTTAGGAAAAAGTATGAAAAACAATGCCTGCAATCTAATGAAAACGGTTTGTACCTGTTAAGTCAATTTCTTCATTAAAGAAAAGATTTTCTACTACCGAAGTGAAAACAGGGACCTTTAGAAAAGTAATGGCTCGTCTGTGGAGTTAAAAAAAAAAAAAAAAAAACTGTTCCCCATATGTTAAGTATTTACTCACAAACAAACTTTGAAAGCTAACCAGCATTCAAAAAAAGGCGAGAAAAACAATCATAAAAATCCCACTGGATTGAGCGCTCGCTAATCTTAAGCCAAAGGCAAGCAAACTATGAAAGGTATGAAATATACACCAGGGCAGTAATGTGAAACTTTTATCCAACTATTTCAATTAGTTCCCACCCTCCCCCGTCCCCACCCCTAATAAAGCTAGATTTTGGTGACTTCACAGCTACAACCACAAGTTATATAACCTGGAATAACTCTTCTGAAGAAACTAGGAACATACATCTTCCTAAGCAACTGTGTTAGAAAGTTATTTTGACCATTAACGGGAAAATCTAGTCAAGGAGGGCCTAATGGAATTCCCAGTTACACCCTTCCTACTGCGAACACGAAAACAAATGTTTAAAAGTAAATTATTTTTAGTGTACCTACACCGTCTTGCAGAACCTAATAAGGGTAGAATCTACTCAAAGACAGTTCTTCTCAAAACCTTGTTTAAAAGAAAAATAAAAAGGTGGACTTTCCCAAACTGCAGATTTTGTCTTGATTCAAGTGATATCGGCAAATTTGAATACCCCCACTTTGCAAAGTCCAATAGCAGAAAAAACATATACTCCACGAGTAAAGTTTGGTGCACCACCTCCTCCAGCAACATCTCGTTTACTGGTGTGAATGCTATACTTAAAAAGCGAAGGGAAGGTGAATGCGGAACAAAACTGAAAAATATCTTTCATCAAGCCTCTAGCGCATTCAAACTGTATGTGGCTCAGAGCAGGCCCCGTAGGTAGTCTTCAGTTCATTACCTCTTCACCAGGAAGAGCGACACCCAGTCATTTCTCAGGTTTTTACACTTGGGTTTACGGCTTTAGCCCAGAGCAGCATCCCACTCCGGCGTTACAATGGGCCGCAGTGACGACAGCCGGGCCACGGGCAGCCTCGCTGGGCGGCCCCCCACTGCCCGCGGCCGCACCCGCCTCCCCTTGACCCCAGCCAAATTACCTGCTCCGCCACGGCCCGGAACAGGCACGACCCGTCCTTGGCTACCAGTTTCCGATACAAGCCCAGTTTCCGCAGATAGGCGTCCATGGGCGTCGCGTCCCCGCGGAGCCCCGCGCTGCCCTGGTCCCCGCCGTCGGGAACGCCGACGGACGCTTCCATGTTGTCGGTCCTGCTGCAGCCCAGGGGTGGCGCGGGCTAGCCCCACATGGCCGCGCCGCCGGCTCCTCACTCCCGGGCCTAGGGCAGACGGCGGCTCCGGCTCGGGCTCAGCGCGCGGCAGCAAGCGGCGGCCAGGGGCACCGGTCCGCGCTCTCCGGGCGCATAGGGAAGCCCTGCCTAGTGCATGGCCGTCCGCACGCGGCCGCCTCGCCGGAGGGGCCACGCACCCAGGCGGAACGGGGAGGAGGGGAAAATTTTCTAGAAAAACCCGAGCGTGGAGTCACTTCCCGGTGGCCTCGCTGCCCGGCTCAGGAACTGGGCGCGGGAGGGGGGGAGTCACCGCCCCAACAAGTTTCCTCGTCCCGACTAGTGTGAGGCGAGGAAACCCCCGCACGGACGAGCGCGCGGGGCCGGCTCCGATGAAGCTAGGCCTGCGTCCCTCGCGCGTTCCCCCACGCTCGGCGCCCAGGAAACCAAAAGAGAAAGAAGGCGGTCTTTCGTTTCCCCACCTCGCGGGAGAACACCGGCGGAGCGGGGAGCGGGTTAGGGCGCCCGGTGGAGAGCAGCACCCTCGCAGCCCAGAATTTGTTTTCGCTTTCGGCCCGGCAGTGGAGAGGAGGGCGGGAGGTGTAGTTTTGGCAGCAGCAGGAAGTGGGCTTGCGGCAGGCGGGGACGCGCGGGCCGGCCTACGCGGGGGAGGCGCCCGGGAAGCACGCGCGGACTACAAGTCCCTACAGCACGGGCGCTGGCGCTTCCCGGGCCCCGCGTCCGCCAGCAGGCCCAGGGGTTCGGCGAGCCGATGCGCGGCCGCCTGCGCGCGCTGCCCCGCCCCGGCCGGCCGGCCGCCGACTGGCTCGCGGCTCCGTGGCAGTGTGCGCGCGCTGCGTGTGTGGAGTTGCCAGGGACACGGCGGCAGCAATGTCCGCCCTTTGTGTATTTCCAGAGAGCGCACCTGTCTGCTCCCCTCCCCCGCCTGCCCTCCTGGCGTTACCATGGAGGTGGCTTTAATGGCTTTAGGAGAAAATAGAGCTAATTGGCGAAGGCTCTTGGAAATGGAACTGTGAGGGGCTACGCACGCGCCCATCAATCAACCTTGGACTGCTGGTTCCTATTAGGAACTAGAAATACTGCTCACGCATTATGGCAAGATGATGCCTTTGCCACAGACGAATCGTTCACCCTGTCACTGTAGCTGTACCCACCCGTCCCACCCCCCCACACACACAAATCAGCCGTCAGAAAAAGTTCGAGTTACTGTTTTTCCCCTTCTCAAAAAGAAAACTGTCTTGTCTTTGTTTGATAATATGCCGGACTTGCCATGGGTTTCAAGAGTGCTTGAAGCTCCAGCTCGACTTCATACCCGCCCAAGTTAAATGAAGAGATTGGCAAAGCCAGGTTATGCTTTAGAACCCAGAATTTATCCTGCACACTCTATGACGCCAGAATTTTATTTTGCTAAATAAAAATGTCCTTGTTGCAATATATGGTCAATCGCTGCAGTGTTGAAGCCATGGAGGTAGAGGGGAAAGAGTAAAGTTTACTATAGGTTTAGACATGTAGTAAAATAACCCTTTGAAATGGAGGCAAGGGAAGCCAAATGGTGAGAGTCTGACATAACTTACTGAAAATTCTTTTAGAAATGTACTTCCAGTACTTTAGGTGCAAGCACTCAGTCGTGCATTCACTTTCCTTGGTGTTTCTAAATTTCATTTCTTAATGTTTGGAGAGTCTATACCAAATTGTGCTGTTTTCAGAGAATGACCCGGGCCTAAAATGAAAGAATTTCCTTGTCCCAGTGTTAAATTTCTTATAAATTGTAGAGAAACACTTTGGAATCACTTTTAGAAAAATCAAGTTTCAGTTCAAACCTGTTGCTTTTCTTTCTTTAAATGTATTCACATTGAGTATACTTCTTACCCCACTATATCTTAAAATAAAAGTGTGGAATATTGCCAGTACTTACAACATGGCTTCCCTATTAAACCCAAAGAGGGAGTCAAAATAATGTCTAGGCTGTAGAGCTTAAATACTGAATTCCAGAAACAAATAGATTCTATCTCACTAATTTTATGAACTGACTTTCTACTATACCAAAGAAAATCATGGCTTTCCTAACTTTTAAATTCTTTCAATAGTTCTGAAGCTAATCTCCTATTCAATATATTTTTATGGGAAACCTGCTATATATAGTATGATAAGGTTTTATTGCTGAATAACTTAAGGATGTAATAGAAACTGTATTTCCAGATATTTCACACTTCAATTTACGAACACTTGTTTTTTATGTTATTTGTTTTTTGTTATTTATTTTTGAACCTTTGTTTTGTATTTGAAATATCATGATTACATTAATTTTCTAAAAAGAAATTAAAACCAAAAAAGCTTTGCTCACTTATATATGGCACTTTTATACGGTCATTTCTGGAGACTGGCAGTGTTTCGAGCATATTTTTCATTTTAATCATGTTAATCCTATTTAATTGTGCTGACATATGTTTTATAGTAATACCATCATCTTCTAAACCCCAAAAATTCCCTTGAAATATCTTGAAAAGAAAAGGAAACCGAACACATTAATTCTATAATGTCTTTATTTTCCATTGCAAAAATTTAATTCAATGACAATAGTATTGTCAATATACTAATGGGCATGATCATTTAAATAAGTTCCATCTATTCTAGTACACACCCTGGAACCAGGGCCTCCTTTTAATATATTTTAAAATGAATTACTAAATAGAAAGCAAGGCCTTTATCAGAACTTACAAAAATTCTATGTTATCTTGTAAATATGTGGTTTGTTATCATAAGGAATACAGAAATAACACATTTCTACCCTTTTCTAGACTTGATGTAGGGGCGAAATTTACTTCTTGTTCTCACCCTTGCTGAATGAGTGCAGAACAGCCTCACACTAAACTGGCTGCTTCTGGTTCCAAAATTAGAAGTCATGCACCTGTTTTTCTGCCCCTGGGGCCTGTTTAAGGAAATCCTTTAGGTATTTTGAGACCTAATCCAAGACAGACCCTCTGTATGCCAAATCCCCAAATATAGCTCAGTATTCAGTCAATGTTAGAGGATCCTATGACTTTAAACTGGACCAAAACAGAGAAAGTCTCTTACTTTAAAAGGATCTTCACATGTTAACATTAAATTCTGAAACTTATCAGGATAGTATATCTGACTGAAAATGTTCATTCTGAGGAAGCCATATCAGACCTAAGTGAAGAACTCTTTAAACCGGTATCGTTTTAATCAAATAAAACCTGGAAGATTCAAGTTCCTGAGAACCTAATGAAATTAATCAAATTCAGCTCATGAAAATATGCCAACCAACTTTTTCTTCTTATACACAATCTAGACCTCAAGTCAGTTTGTTTACTCTGACAAATTTTGGGGCTAATGACTGTACTGGGTAGAATTTTTTAAATTGTTTATTAAAAATGGATTTTCCAGAGTTTTATTTTCCTAATATGAGGTTAGGTATTTTAGTAACCAGCCTCTAATATGGTTACCCACAGTCCCTGCCTCCAGCCGTTCACCACTTCACCCCCAGCCCAGCCCCCCCCCCCCCAACACACACACACTATACAAGGGTGGTTTGTATGACCGGTTAAATAGAGGAAAAGTAGTGGTATGTCACTTCTGACATTAGGTTATTAAAAGACACTTTCTTGGATTACTCACTCTGGGGGGTAGCTAGTTGCTATGTGTTGTCAGCAGACTTACAGAAATGTTCCCCTGGTAAGGAACTGAAGCCTCCTACCAACATCTATGTGAGTCCGCTTGAAAGCAAATTCTCCAAAAGCAAATGACTGCAGGCCCAGCAGATATCTCAATTGCAACCTCATGAGAAATTCTGAGCCAAAACCTTCTAGCTTAGCTCTGACATTCTTGATTTTGAGATTCTGAGCTTCTTGGCTTTGTAAAGTGTGTAAGATAATAAATGTTTGTTGTAAGCTGCTAAATTTTGGAGTGTTTTTTTTTTTTTACACAATAGATAAGTAATTGAGATATAATTCTCCATTGTCTCTCTTTACTATGTAGAAAAAAGAATGTATTTCAATAATTCATGGAAATAATCACTAATTAATATTAATATCATTGGGAGGCGGATGTGGCTTAAGTGATAAGGCCTCCGCCTACCATGTGGGAGGACCCGGGTTTGATCCCTGGGGCCTCCTGGTGAAAAAGAAGAAGAGAAAACATACTTGCACGGTGAGCCAGTGCCTGCATGGCTAGCTGAGTGCCTGTGCAGTAAGCCAAATGCCTGTGCAGCAAGCCAAGTCACGTATAGTGACCTGAATGCTCACGCAAGTGCCCGCATGGCAAGCTGAGTGCCTGCATGGTGAGCCGGGTGCTCGCACAAGTGCCCACATGGTGAGCCAGTGCCCATGTGGCAAGCCAAGTGCCCATGCAGCAAGCCGAGTGCCTATGCGGAGAGCCAGTGCCTGTGCAAGTGAGTCACACAGCAAGATGACGACAATGCAACAAAAAAAAGATGAAGGGGAAAGTAAGGTGAAGCACAGCAGAGACCAGGAATTCAGGTGGCACAATTGACAGGGAACATTTCTCCAGATCAGAAGTCCCCAAGATCGAATCCCAGTAAATCCTAGAGGAGAAAGACAAGAAGAGAAGGCAAAAAGAAATATAGATATAGAAGATCAGACAGTGAATGGACACAGACAGCAAAAACACAGGGCAGGGGAGGGGAAGGGAAAAACAAATAAAAATTCTAAAAAAAAAAAATGCTACTACTTATAAAAAAAATATTAATATCATTAATAGTGTGGTCTTACTAGTTTTCTAGGGGGGGAAATGGTAAAATTCTTTACCAAAATCTCAAACTGGCCAGTAAGTGGATTTATAAAATTTATTTATAAAATCTTGTCTCACAAAAATGAAGTAACCTAAAAATGTTTGGGCTCTATTGCCACATAGCATTTTGATTTATTTTCTATAAAAAAGCAAATAATTAAATCCTGCAAAAAACCTGCTTTGTGAAGAAAGAGCTTCCAGATCTTCTCCTAACAGTCCTCCACTTCCCATTCCGTTTTCCCTGAGTATTAGTTGGGCTTAAGGCTGCCCAACCTCTGACCACATTTCCCAACCTATCTTGGAAGTAGATGTGACCTTGTGACTATATTTAGGCCAATGAGATGTGAGCAAGATTGATGAGTTTAACATCTAGGTTATCTCCTTAAAGATGAAGCACCCTGCCTCCTGCTCTTTCATACTTCCCATAAGCTAGTTTGAAAACATAGTTGAAACTAGTGGATCAGCTTTGAGCATGAAAAGACAACACCCTAAGAGGAAGCAGATGGACCACACTAGGGTCCCCAAATGCCTTATGGCTTGCACGCTTTGGACCACTCATTTTTAGACTGTTTTGTGAAAGAAAAATAAACTTATTGATACCACAATATCTTTTGGAGGGGTGTATAGCTACTCCATGAATTCTCATGGCTTTTTTTCTAAAAAATTAAAAAACAACATTAATATTCTATTAATATATGGGGCCAAATAAAATTTATTTGCAAGAGTCCCTTCCTGAGTTAAATAGAACATAATTGTCTTCCTGAAAATTTAAGGAATTAACAAAGACTTACTGGTAAAATCCCAAAGCTCAAAGGGAATCAAAATAGGTAATTTGGTATTATATCAACTTTTATCACGTTCTTCATCACCAATCCACATACACCTTCAGCTACTCATTTGACACTGTTAGCCATCCCTCCATTTTGAAATTCTCCTTTGCTTTTATGAATATGACCAACCATCTCAGTATCTTGTTTATATCTCCCTTGCTGATTCCTTTTCTCCCTTCCCCTGGCCACCCGTCCCTCTCCTGAATGTGGAGATTCCCCAAGTATCAGCCTTAACCTAATTGAGCCCTGTTCTCTTTTCCAAATTCCCTATCACCAACCCAAGCTAAGCATTCCCACCTGAACACATTTCTAAAGGTAAACTCATCTTCCTCTTAAAACCACCATTCACCTCAAATGCTCTAATACCAAGCTTTGGGTTTACATGATAAGTGCTCAAAATATGCTATAAGCACTTATTGAATGACTAATGATAGATCATTTATGATGATGAACATCTCTTATTTTGCTTGATCATCATTCATTCTCCTTTTGTTTGGTAACAGTACCTAGTTTCCTTTTAATACCACCTGTCCCCCATTCTTGTGAATGTGATTCAGAAGGGACAGATCCTATTCTTACATCTACACCAGGAGTTCTTAACCTTTTTGTTCCATATACCCCTCTGCCAGTCAGGTGAAAATCATGGACCCCTTACTAAGTCCACACTATACTGTGTATTATTGAATAAATATATCGCACCTATACCAACATGTCCCCACAAGAATAATGCTTTTTTAAAAACTTAAACTCAAGCTTATGGACATCTTGTTAGGAACCCTTGATCTACAACCTTACTCATTCTTTCCCCACCTCCAGGGTAGATATTGTGATCCAGGTGTATTCAATAAGAATCACAGTGATTGACACAGGGATATATGTGACCTGTCCTGAGACGATGAGAGTCAAACAGAATTTTACTGGAATTGTTGGGAGGGAGAAATTCCAAACTTGTAGAATGCAAGCATAGGGTTCCCAGTTTCTACATGTGAAGAGAGTCTACCTGTGATTTAAAGTTATTAAATTTTGAACTAACAATAGGTAAGTATAACACTTCAATATCCTTTTTACCAAGTAGATATCCACATTCAAGAAGAAAACAAAGGCAAACATGAGAAAAGAGCCAAAAATCATCTTTTTAGTACCTGAATCCAGCTGTACCTGAAGCTGGCATTATCTACCCCAGAACTTTTTGTTATCTGAACCAATGATTTTACCTTTTTTTTGTTTGTTTGTTTAAGGTACTGGGGCCTGGGATTGAACCTGGGACTCGGGATCTCGTATGTGGGAAGCTGGCACCCAACCACTGAGCCACATTAGCTCTCCTGAGTTAGTTTTCTTGTTTGTTTGCTTGTCTCTTTTTTTGTTTTTAGGAGGCACACAGAGACCCAACCCCAGACCTCCCCTGTGGGAGGCAGGTGTTCAACCACTTGAGCCACATCCGCTCCCCTACCAATGAATTTACTTTAAAGCTTTAAACCAGTTTGTCAGGCTTCTGTTACTTACGTCAAAATGATATCTAATGCTTTCATGTAGACCTGAAACTTTTTAATTTTCTTTAACTACCATTCCTCCTTCCCCTCGTATCCATAATTACCAAATCATGTAATTTTTTTCTTTCAACAGTCTTCTCACATCAAACCCTTCTTTTTCATTCCATTTATATATGAAACTTTAGTGTCCAATCCTATTAGTTGCTTCACAAGTGGAGGCAGATTAATTTTAACATACAGCTTTCATCTTATTTCTCCCCTACCAAATCACTCTCAATGGTTCCCATCATCTGTAATATGAGTCCACATGTTTTCATCTGACTCCAGAGCTCTACTAAAATCTATCCCCAGAGTACGTTTACTATCTTTCAATAATTCCTTAACTGCTTTTGATCATGGAATAACTTTGAGAAGCTCATGAAAGTCAGAAAATCTTTCCTCACAAAAATACCCATACATACTACATTCATCAGGACTGTTTAGTAGCAAGTAACTGAAACCCAACCCAAATTGGCTTAAGCGAAAAAGGATATACGTTACCTCACGTA
The DNA here is from genome assembly GCF_030445035.2 of Dasypus novemcinctus. Classification (NCBI taxonomy): domain Eukaryota; kingdom Metazoa; phylum Chordata; class Mammalia; order Cingulata; family Dasypodidae; genus Dasypus; species Dasypus novemcinctus. The sequence goes on along the minus strand of NC_080673.1, from coordinate 48,869,260 downwards.
ACTGAACATCAAGGAGTAGTTTGAGTTTAGCTGAATTTTGAAGCCCAAACATTGTCTGGAATTCCCACCATCTCCCCATTCTGCTTTCCTCTATTTTGGCATCACTTACCGGGAGGCTCTTCCTTAAAAAAAGGCAAAAAGAGGCCCACTTTCTGCCTGCAGAGCAACCCCGGTAGACTGCAATGTTCTAGTGAGCTCTGCCAAGCGTCCCTTGCGTGAATTTCATTGGTTGGACTTGGATGACAACCTCACACTCAAAAGAGAGATTGGTACTCCACAAGTAAATCTAGGGAGCATTACCATAAGAGATAAGGGATAGTGGGCAGGCCAAAAAGAATTCAATAAAAATTAGGATCTTGGGTGTTACCTGAAGGCCTTCCATGAATCTCATGTTAAAGACTCTTGCAGTACTCTTCAGTGTGAACCCAACTCTCTCCATCCACAGTACTTTATTAATTACTTCCTAAGTATAATTTGTGTGTTCCTATTTCTATCACTTTGTTCATACCTTGTCCTCTACCTGAGACTCTTACTACTCTCCTCTTCCAGTTCAGGATTCACATATCTTATGAAAGCTTTTATGATCACCATTGTGATGAATTCCTTCTGCTGAAGTGTTACACATACTTATGGCCTGTGTTCCCATTTGACTCTTCCTACATACAATCTATTATTAGCTATTTATCTGCTTGTATATATTTTGCTTCTTCAATTAAGTTTTAAGTAGCCTCAGTAGGCCCAGAGACTGCTGAGCCCCGTCTGTCCACAGCCACCTACTCCGGACACAGAGCATCCAGTCATGGATAAAAATGAGCTGGTACAGAAGGCCAAACTGGCCGAGCAGGCTGAGTGATATGATGACATGGCAGGCTGCATGAAGTCTGTAACTGAGCAAGGAGCTGAATTATCCAAAGAGGAGAGGAATCTTCTCTCCGTTGCTTATAAAAATGTTGTAGGAGCTTGTAGGTCATCTTGGAGGGTCATCTCAAGTATTGAGCAAAAGACAGAAGGTGCTGAGAAAAAACAGCAGATGGCTCGAGAATACAGAGAGAAAATCAAGACCGAGCTAAGCGATATCTGCAATGATGTACTGTCTCTTTTGGAAAAGTTCTTGATCCCCAATGCCTCACAAACAGAGAGCAAAGTCTTCTATTTGAAAATGAAAGGAGACTACTGTAGTTACTTGGCTGAGGTGGCTGCTGGTGATGACAAGAAAGGGACTGTGGATCAGTCACAACAAGCATACCAAGAAGCATTTGAAATCAGCAAAAAGGAAATGCAACCAACGCATCCTATCAGATTGGATCTGGTCCTTAACTTTTTTGTGTTCTATTATGAGATTCTGAACTCTCCGGAGAAAGCCTGCTCTCTTGCAAAGACAGCTTTTGATGAAGCCATTGCTGGACTTGATACATTAAGTGAAGAGTCATACAAAGACAGCACCTAATAATGCAATTACTGAGAGACAACTTGACATTGTGGACATCAAATACCCAAGGAGATGAAGCTGAAGCAGGAGAAGGAGGGAAAAATTAACCAACCTTCCAACTTTGTCTGCCTCATTCTAAAATTTACACAGTAGACCATTTGTCATCCATGCTGTCCCACAAACAGTTTTTTTGTTTACAATTTATGACAAGTTTGTGTTACTTCTATTAGAATTTCTGTATTTCCCATGTGGTTTTTATGTTTAATATTAGGGGAGTAGAGCCAGTTAACATTTAGGGAATTATCTGTTTTCATCTTGAGGTGGCCAATATGGGGATGTGGAATTTTTATACAAGTTATCAATGTTTGGCTTAGTACTTTGGGTACATTGTGGCTTCATAAAGGCCAATATTAAAACTGCTTCCATGTCTAAGCAAAGAAAACTGCCTACATAATGGTTGGTCCTGGTGGGGGGTAAAAGGGATCATTGGTTCCAGTCACAATGTAGTTATTGTGGGTACTTTAAGGTTTGTAGCACTTTCAGGGCTGTGGTAGAAATAGATATCCCATGGATATTACATGTCGAACCATGTGTATCTATGGAACACACAATCTCAGTGTGCACACCTTTGACTACAGTTGCAGAAGTGTTCCTTTTAGACAAAGTTGCAACCCAATTTACTCTGGAGAAGGGCAGAAACGGTTCACATTCCATTATTTGTAAAGTTACCTGGTGTTGCTTTCATTATTTTTGCTACACTCATTTTATTTGTATTTAAATGTTTTAGGCAACCTGAGAACAAATGTACAAGTAACGATGAAGTAAAAAATGAGTTGCTTGATATCCATTACTTCATGTGTATCAAGCACAGCAGTAAAACAAATAAAGCCATGTACTTAAACATTTTTTAGGTTTTTTGCTCTTGTGATTTTTTTTTTTTTTTTTTTGGTACTTGCCTAACATGCATGTGCTGTAAAAATAGTTAACAGGGAAATAACTTGATGATGGCTAGCTTTGTTTAATGTCTTATGAAATTTTCATGAACAATCCAAGCATAATTGTTAAGAATACATGTATTAAGTTGATGTAAGTGGAATAAAAGTTTTATGAATGGACTTTTCAACTACTTTCTCTACAGCTTTTCATGTAAATTAGTCTTTTGGTTTTGAAACTTCTCTAAAAGAAATTGTACATTTTTGGAAATTTATTCCTTATTCCCTTTTGGCAGCCAATGGGCTTTTACCAAGTTTAAATACAAAGTTTATCTAACGACAAAAATATCACTTGTGTAACTACTGTTCCCAACCATGTCCCATTCTCCTTTCCCACCCTCCTTCTCCACCCCCCACCCCAGATCCATTTCTATTGGGGGGGGGATGGCTCTCAATTGGATAAAAGTAATGTGTTCCATTTAAATTTTTGGTATATGGCATTTTCTAACTTAGGAAGCCACAAGCCACAATGTTCTTGGCCCATCATGAATGCTGGGTAGCATTAACTGTAAGTTTTGTGCTTCCACTTTTGGTTTTTAAGAATTTCTTGATACTCTTCTAGCCTGCCTTCGATTTTGATCTTTTATTCTATTTGTCAGGTGCAAAGGATTACCTTCCTTTTTTTAACCTTCTGTCTTGTCACCAACCATTCCTTCTCGGTGGCCATGTACTTGGAAAAAGGCCACATGATCTTTTTGGCTCCACTCAATGTCTAAGCACCTACCCTACTTCCTTTGCTTGCATCCCACAAACTATTTCCTTCATCCTCTTTACTGCAGCAATCCTCTCCTTAGTTGATGAGATTGTGTTTACCTATCTCCCTTTAAGCCCTACTTATATCTTGAATGGTCTGTCATTGTCTGCCTTTAAATCCTTTCTCTTCCTCTATTCTCTAAATAAAGATGGGACTAAGTTATACCCAAAGCTCACCCTACAGACTATTTCCTCAGTATCTTGCAGAAAACACCAAACAGAAATGCCAATTTAAAAGAGGTGTATTTTTTTTTCTTTTAGAATGTAAGCTCCTCAAGAGCAGGGACAATGTTTTCTGTATGTTCTATTGTGCCTAGTACACTGTAAATGCTCAATAAATATTGATGATGGGGAAAAAAAAGTAGCCTCAGTAAAAGAACATATTTTATTGAATTTTTACTTACAGCACTTATTTTGCTAATTTGATTTATTGATTTAAATATAAGCCAGTCTTTTAGTTGCAGAAACTAAATAATAACATTAGATAAACCTATATAAATCCCATTAATTCTAGCCTGACTAATGGCAGATTTGTGAAACTGTAATGTAAAATTAATGTAGACATTCTCATGCTAGTACTCTAGCTTAGAAGCCAACAACATCAATTCAAAACAAAGAAGGAGAGGGAGAGAAAGAGCAAGCAGGCAGGCAGAGGGAGGGAGGAGGGGGGAGAAGGAGGGAGGGAGGGAGGGAGGGAGGAAGGAAGGAAGGAAGGAAGGAAGGAAGGAAGGAAGGAAGGAAGGAAGGAAGGAAGGAAGGAAGGAAGGAAGGAAGTGAGAAGTTGGGAAAGAAGGAAAGGAAGGAAAAGAAGAAGATAGAGAAAAGGAAAACAGGCTACAACCCTAGTGCCACGAGTTAGCCAAGGGCCAGGTGAGTAGACCTAAAGAGTGACCTTACAATGGACTTGACTGGAGAGAGTAGGAGAGTTCAGATAGCTGAGTCCTTCCCAACCCATCAAACAGCCTTCATGAGAGACGAGAGACGATCCATTCTTGGTCATTTTGGTTAACTACCAGTGCTTCACCCCTTGATTACTCTGTGGGACCAAAGCCAGCATCTACCACGAAACCCTCTTGGTTAACTACCAGTGCTTCACCCCTTGATTACTCTGTGGGACCAAAGCCAGCATCTACCACGAAACCCTCGTCCAGTCCCAATTTGAATACCTAGAAGAATAGAGGAGGGGGAGCACTGAATCTGCTCTGGGGGGCTGAAATGAACAAGTTGCAAACCGCAGAGCTAGCACTGTGGTCCTGACACTCCATTACCTGTATGATTAAAAAAGTGAAACTAGGGTTTAGTTCCTTACTGTAGCTGTGACTTCCTTGTGAGTTGAGCTCACTGCCATGCCCATGCTGGCTGGAATAATTACCTCACAGTAGGCTGAGGCACTTATGCAGGCAACTAGTGAGAGTCCATTATCTTTGCCAACAAACACTGCCCCCCCTCCTTATTTCTAACTTTTTATATCCCCTTCCACCACCACCTCTCAATTTCCATTCTGACCAAAGCAAACTCACAACCATTGCAAGATATTTACTTGAGCCCAAGGGATTGTAAACTATTTGTATACTTGTAGAATTTAAGACTCTTTGGTACTTCCCAAGTGTCTAATAGTGTATTTTTTGTGTATATTCAGATTAGCAACTCAATAAATAGCCATTAAGTGATTTAATGGTGTTCCCAATGAAACTCTCAATAAGGAAAATAATTAAGATGAAAATTTATAATTATGGGATCTATAGTTGAGGCTGAAATACAAAGAATAGCACAGTGGGCCGAGATTATATTTCAAGTTTTACATCATTAGCCTTCTTTACAACCAAAAATTTGAAGATAATCTAAATTTTCAACAATAGAGAACTTGTTAAATATATTTTATTAAATCCATGCAATTTACTATACTATTTGGCCTTTTAAAATGATGTGTGTGTATTTGTGTGTGTGTGTATCACAATAATAGAGAAAATGTCTTAAAATCACAGATTACTGTAATTAAGGAGGGGATAAGGATAGACAAATCAAAGATCAGTCATGAGTTAATGATTCTTGAAATTAGGTTCTCAGTACATGAAAGTCCATTATACTATTTCTTCTACTTTGTACATGCTTGAAATTTCCAATAATAAAGTTTAAAAATAAGGTTTCTGACTCCCACTCCAGGTTTCCTGAGTCAGAATGACAAGGGACAGGGCACAGGAATCTGTTTTATCAGTCTCCACAGGTGATTCTGAAGATCAGATTGGAATATCTGAAAATGAGGAGGGAGGGATAGAGGGCACAACCCAAGAAAAGGAATTTATGGGTTTTTTAATTAATGTGAAAGGGGGAAATAGACAGCTGACCTATGTCCCAAGCCTATGATTACTGTTCTGGATCACCATAAGAAATTCCTATCTTAGTTGTACTCATTGTTTTATATATATAATACCATCAGACAAAGTCATCTAAAGACAAAATAGTATTTCTTAAGATGGTTACAGATGTAATACCAGTATTTCCAAATTAAATTTAAAACACACAATAAAGCACTGTTAACTTAAAAAAAATACAAAACTGTAGCATAAAAATCTAAAAAACATAGATATGGAACATACTACTCTTAAGAGGTATACTTGCGTATAACATTTAAGTGAAATGTTTTTAATAGCTCTATTGAGATGCAATCAACACACAAAAAACTGCACATGATTAAACTGTATAATTGATAAGTATTGATATAAGAATATGCTCATGTAACCATCAACACAATCAAGATAATGAACATATCCTTCATTCCCCAAAATTTTCTTGTTCCCCCTTGGAACCCCTTTACTTTATACCCCCTTTCCTCCACTTCCAATCTCCCTGTCACTGTAGATTAGTTTACCTTATCTAGAGTTTCTATAAATGGGATCTCAGAGTATGTACTCTTTTTTTGTTGACTTTATGCAGCATAATTATTTTGAGGTTCATCCATTTTGAGGTTCATCCATTGGTACAGGTTCAACTGTACCAATAGTTGGTTTCTTTTTATTGCTGGGTAATGTAATTACTCTGAGTGGTAAAAATTCCATTCTTTAGAATTTCACACATTGTTTATCCATTCACCTGCTGCGGAACATTTGGGTTGTTTACTGTTTTTGACTATTGCAAATAAAGCTGCTATAAACTCTTAGCTTGGATATATGCTTTCATTTCTCTTGGGCAGATTACCTAGGAGTATAAATCCTGGGTCATTTAATTTTCTATGAAACTGCCAAAATGTTTTCCAATGGTAGTTTGTACCATTTACATTCTCATCAACACCAGTGTATGAGATATCTAGTTACTCCACATTCTTGTCAACACTTGGTATGGCCAGCCTTTTAAATTTTTCTTTTTTAATAGGTATGTTGTGTTGCATCATTGTGAGTTTAATTTGCATTTCCTTGCATCTTTTCATGGGCTTATAGGCCATCTGTTTATCTTCTTTGGTTCAGGATTTGTTCAGATTTTGGGGTCTTGCTTTAGAATTTGTTAGGTGGGACCAAACAGCATTTAGTCTAGGCTTGATTTTTCTCCATTACTGAGGCAAAACCCTTCTGAGTTTTCTACCCCATGCTCCAAGAATTATTGGGTTTTCTGCCCTGGCTGGTGCAAACCAGCACTATTTCTGGCCCTGTGTGTGCACTGAACATTGTTCTCTATAATCCTCTCAGATGGTTCTTTCCCTGGTCTTGGATGGTCTTCTCCCACACATGAATTGATTAGAAGGGCGCTCCACAGTCACCAGAGTTCTTTCTCTGTGTAGATCTCTCCTTTCTTGTTTTCTGTCCTATGATTTGTAGTGGCCTTGGTCTCTCCAGCCTCTTAGTTTCATCTCCTCAACAGGGAGTTCCTGGGACTTTGCTAGGGTTCTCTTTCTCTGTGCCGTTGCCTGAAAGCTCTCTCAGGGCAGTAAGCTAGAGAACGCAAAGGGCTTACCTCATCTGTTTACCATCTCTCAATGAGCACTCTCCTTTGTTGTTTAAAGTTCAATGTCTTGGAAACCATTGCTTCTTTTAAGTTTCTCTTGGTTTTTGGTAATTTCAGGAGGACAGGTTATAAAATTCCCTCTTGGCGGGAAGTAGAAGTCCGAAGTGACAATTTGGAAAAAAAAAAAAAAAAAAAAAAAGCTGACAGCACAATGAGTATGTGTATTTTTATAGATTTTCAGTTTGGGTCACGTAAGTCTCATTTTTCCTGTTTGTGACCCCAGTGCTGCCTCTCTGTCTTGGCTCCTTCTGGAGCTTCTCTGATCACAAGCATCTCTGCATCTTTGTCTGTGTTGTCTTCTTGAGCTAAACAATCTTACCTTTTGAAAATGACCTGTGCCTTCTTCCCAGCAAGTGATAGTGGTCAATTACAAATTAATGTATACAAATATCACTCTTTATAAACATCCTAATTTTGAAACAGTCATATTAACCATATATATTGATATGTTTGCTAATTTACTTGTGTGAGTATACTTTTAATTGAAGATTTGCACAGCAAACCTTTGCAGTAAACTTATTCACAAGTTATACAAATATAGTGGCACTGTAAGAGCAAAAATTTACACAAATGCTGACAATAGAGTTGTAAATGGAAAGAAAGTTTATCCAAATGGGAAGGGAAGTATATATATGAAATTCATACAAAAGTTATATTTTAACATTGAAAAAGTAAAATGGAATCCACCAAAATATATTAAAACTATATTTAATAAATGAGTTCAGCAAGCTTGCATGATACAAGATCAATTAATTGTATTTCTACACACTAGCAAGCAATGAACAATCACAAAATGAAATGAAGAAAATAATTCCATTTATAAAAGCATCAAAAATATAACCTTATGAATAAATTGCTAAAAGAAGCTCAAGACTTAAACACTGAAAACTATAAAAGATAGTTAAAAGAATATGTAAATACATGGAAAGAAATCCCATGTTCATGGATCAGAAGACATATCGTTAAAATAACAATATTCAGCAAACTTATCTAGTTTCAATGCCAGCCCTATCAGAATTCCAACTGCCTTGTTTTCATAAATTGACCAGGTGATCCTAAAATTTATATGGAAATGGAAAGGGACTCAGAACAGCCAAACAATTTTGAAAAAGAAGAACAAAATTGGGGAAACCATACTTACCAATCCCAAAACTTACCACAAAGCTCAGTAATCAAGACAATATGGTACTATCATAAGAATAGACATATAGAGCAATGGAACAAAATTGAGTGTCTAGAAATAAACCCTTACATGTATGGTCAATAGATTTTGAACAAGATGCCAAGACAATTCAATGAGAAAAGAATAGTCTTTTCATCAAATGGTGCTGGGAAAACTGGCTATCAAGATGCAATACAATGAAGTTAGACCTCTACTTCATGCCACATAAAAAAATTAACTCAAAGTAGATCAAAGACTTAAGTGTAAAGGGTAAAACCATAAAACCCTTAGAAGAAAACATGTGGATAAATCTTCATGATCTCGAAATTGGCAATGTATTCTTAGATATCATATCAAAAGTATAAACAAGAGGAGAAAAAATAGGCAAATTGGACTTTATCAAAATGGGAAACATTTGTACTTCAAAGAACACCATCAGGAAAATGGAAAGATAACACACAAAATTGAAGAAATCATTTGCATATCATATCAAGAACTCATATCAAGAATACATAAAGAACTCAGAAATCAACAATAAAAAGGTAACCCAATTAAAAATGGGCAAAATATTTGAATTGACTTTTTTTTCACAGAAGATGTCCAGTTAGCACACAAAAAGATGCTAAGCATAATTAGCCATTAGGGAAATGCAAATCAAAATCACAATGAGATACCACTAAGATGGCTAATCAAAAAGACAGACAATAGGGAAGAGGATGTGGCTCAAGCAGTTGGTTGCCTGCCTACCACATGAGAGGTCCTGGGTTCAGTTCCTGGTGCCTCCTAAAGATTACGAGCAAGGTAGAGAGATGACACAATGAAGAGACACAATGAGGAAACACAGTGAGAGACATAACAAGCAGGGAGCAGATGTTGCTCAAGCCATTGGGTGCCTCCTTCCCATGTAAGAGGTCCTGGGTTTCATTCCTAGTGCCTCCTAAAAAAGAAGATGAGCAGATAGCAAGCACAAACAACAAAGGGGGGGGGGAATAATAAATAAAATAAATCTTTTTTTTTTTAAAAAAAAGACAAACAATAACAAATTTTGGAGAATATATGAAGAAATTGGAATCCTCACACATTTAGAGGGGTGGTAATATGGTATAGCCACTTTGGAAAATAGAAGGCCACTAACTCAAAATGTTAAACATAGAGTTACCACATGATCTACCAATTCCACTCCAAGGTATATATTCAAGTATACTCAAGATAATTGAAAACATATATCCACACAAAAATTAGTAGACTGATGTTCACAGCAATATTATCCATGATAGCCAAAAAGTAGAAACAATACCAATGTCCAGTAACTGATGGGTGGATAAAGAAAATATGGTATGTCCATATAAAGGAATATTATTCAGCAATATAAAAGAATGAAGTACTGATACATGCTGCAAATGGGTGTACCTTGAAAACATTGTGCTAGGTGAAAGACTCTATCTGTACTACAATTAATAGTACAAGAATGTTCTTTCATGAATTATAACAAATGTACAATGCAAGCATGAGGTCGTCATAATAAAGTGGTAGATGGGAAAATATACTTAATGTAAATAATGGATGATAGAACTGTTTTAATAATCTTTCATCAATTGTAACAAAGATAAACAACATTAAAAAATAGTGCAATTATTTTTAAAAAGTGCTGTCATCAATAGTAACAATGTTCCACAACAATGCAAGGTGTTGGTGGTGGGGTGGTACACAGAAATTCTGTATTTTATGCATGACTGTTATATTAATTCACAACTTCTCTAATTTTAAAAAAAAGGCCACATATTGTATGGTTTAATTTACCTAAAATTTATAGAATAGGAAAATCCATAAAGACAGAAAGTGTATTAGTGGTTGCCAAAGGTTGGAGAAATGTGGAAACGGGGAGTGATTGCTAATGGATAAGATTTCAGAACGAGGGAAAAATGGACTAAAATTTGATAGTGGTGATGGTAACACAACTCTATGAATATTGCAAAACCAACAATTGTATACTTTAAAAATGTGAAATGTTTGATATGTTAATTATGCTTCAATAGAGCTATTATAAAAAATAAATAAAATGAACTTTAAATCTCAGAAATGAATGAAATTTACTATTCACCTTCAGGTCTACTAGAAGTTTCTGTTTATATAAAGGGGGAGAGGAGGCAAGATGGCGGCCGAGTGAACTTCCCAGTTACTAGCTCCTGGAGGGAATCGGCTGGGAGGCGTCGGAGACTCTTTGGGACCGGGCTGTTTCGGGATTTTTCCTGGTCCCAAGGTGTTTGGACATCGATTTGGAGGGAAGGTAACAGAGAGGATCCGTCTGTGAAATATACACGGAGATCCCAGCTACGTGTGGAGGATTCCCTCCTTGGGTAGGCAGAGCCGAGGCAGCTAGCACCGCGCCGAGCCCCGGCGGGCGGCGGCCAGGGTAGCCTAGCTGGGCCGCGGTGGGCAGCGGGTGGGGGATCCGAGCCACGCCGCGGTGGGCGGCGGGCGGGAGAGCCGAGCCGCGCTGTGCCGCGGCGGGCGGCGGGCGAGGGAGCCAAGCCCAGCCGAGCTGCGGCGGGCGGCGGGCAGCGGGCGGGAGAACCGAGCCGCGCTGTGCCCCGGCAGGCGGCGGGCAAGGGAGCCGAGCCCAGCTGAGCCCAGCTGAGCCGCGGAGGGCGAGGGGGCCGAGCTCAGTCGAGCCCAGCCGCGCCGCGGAGGGCGGCGAGCGGGAGAGCCGAGTCGCGCTGCACCGCGGCAGGTGGCGGGCAGGGAAGCCGAGTCTGGCCGGGCCCAGCCGAGCCCAGCCGAGCCGCGGCGGGCGAGGGAGCCGAGCCGCGCTGCGCCGTGGCGGGCGGCGGGCGGGAAAGCCGAGCCCAGCCGAGCCCAGCCGAGCCGCGGAGGGCGGGGGACCGGAGCCCAGCCGAGCCCAGCTGAGCCCAGCCGAGCCTGGCGGCGGGGTTTCTGTTCTTTGTTTTTTGTTTTTTTTTTGTTTTTATTTTATTTTATTTTATTTTTGTTGTTGTTGTTGTTTTTAATCCTCTCTTTCCTGTCCCCATTATTCTTCTTATACTATTTTATCTTAACAGTACAATAGGTCCTACAGGAAATACCTCACATTTGCTGGGTTTCCTCACCCTCCACTGCCTCATTTCTCTGTGAATAGATTTAACCTATCTACACTATCCCCTTTCCCCTACAACTTGATATCCTCCACCATCTGCTATCTCTCCTATATTCCATCTTCCTTTCTTTGATCCACAAAGTGTCTAACTCTTAATTTCTAATACCTTTGTTTAGTTTTCCATCTGGTATTCGTCCCTGAAACTATTACCTTTCTTTTCTCTTTCCCTCTCTCACGAAAACAATAGCCTCTTAGTACATACCACATTCCTCCCATATTCAGTCGTCTACCTCATTATAGGTACTTTCCTACTACTATAACTCTACACAATTTACATGATCTAACCTCCATCCTCCCAGAACTCATATTGTTGCTTTGTTAACATATATCACCAATACTACTTCACACTTTTTCCTCCCTTACACAATTGCCTTTCCCCAGCACTAATACTTTCCTTTAAAGTGAGCTTAACTAGCAATAAGAAATTGGAATAAGAAGAACAAAGTGACAAAGAGAAGATATAACACTTATGCAAAAACAACAGCTAATTAATCTCCAAGACTAGACAAAGAAGCTAAGGAACTGATTAAACCCGTCAAGAAAAAATGTTGACAAGACAGCAACAAAAATCTACAAACCAAACCAGTAATCAGGAAAACATGGCTGAATCCAATCAGAAAGGGGGGCAGGACTTCGCACAAGCAATGAAAGATCTCAGAACATTTATCACCGATAAATTTGATGAAGTAATGAAAGAGGTTAACAGCATGAAGACAACACTTGGAGGGGAAATTGCAGACATGCGCAAAAAAATAACAGATATGATGGAAATGAACACCACAATTCAAGAAATCAAAAATACACTTGCAGCAAATATCAGCAGACTAGAAGAGGCAGAGCAGAGAATTAGTGATGTGGAAGACAGTGCTTTGGAAATCAAACAGATAGTAGAAGTGGTCAATAAAAAGGTAGAAAAAATCCAGATAGGACTTAGGGACCTGAATGATAACGCAAAACGCTCAACCATACGTATTATAGGCATTCCAGAAGGAGAAGAGAAGGGAAAGGGGTCAGAAGGAGTGTTGCAGGAAATAATGAAAGAAAACTTCCCAAATCTACTGAAAGAGACAGATGTACATATCCAAGAAGCACAGCGCACTCCACTGGTCATAAACCCCAACAGGCCCACCCCAAGACATATACTTGTCAAATTATCCAATGCTCAAGACAAAGAAAAAATTCTAAAAGCAGCAAGAGAAAAGAAAACCATCACATACAAGGGAAACTCCATAAGATTAAGTGCTGATTTCTCATCTGAAACGATGGAGGCAAGAAGGCAGTGGTATGATATAGTCAAGGTACTAAAGGAAAAAAATTTCCAACCAAGAATACTCTATCCAGCTAAACTAGCATTCAAAAATGATGGAGAGTTCAAAATATTCACAGATAAACAGAAACTGAAAGAGTATATCAACAAGAAACCTCCCCTTCAAGAAATTCTTAAGGGAGTTCTGCAGGAAGAAAGGAAAAAACAGGACAGTCAGAGATGGAGGAGAGTGTAAAAGCAACAAGAAAGACAAAAATAGAAGGGGAAAATAAAATAATACAAACAAAATATAACAAACACAAATCCAACCAAAATATGGCTACCATAAATAACTCTCTAAACGTAATAACACTGAATGTCAACGGACTAAACTCACCTATCAAAAGATTCAGACTGGGACACTGGATAAGGAAATACGACCCATCTATATGCTGCCTACAAGAGACACATCTTAGACCCAGAGACTCATGGAGGTTGAAAGTGAATGGCTGGAAAACAATCATACAAGCAAACAACAACCAAAAAAAGGCAGGAGTAGCTATATTAATATCAGACAAAATAGACTTTAAATGCGAAACAATTGTGGGAGACAAAGAAGGATACTATATTTTAGTGAAAGGGACAATCTGTCAAGAAGATTGAACAATCATAAATATTTATGCTCCTAACAAGGGCGCCTCTAAATATGTGAGGCAAACGCTGGAAAAACTAAGTGAAAGAATAGATGCATCTACAATTATAGTGGGGGATTTTAATACACCACTCTCAACTCTGGACAGAACATCTCAAAAGAGAATCACTAAAGAAACAAAACATTTGAACAGTATATTAGAAGAGCTGGATCTAATAGACATATATAGATCATTACACCCAAACACAGCAGGATATACATTTTTCTCAAGCACACATGGAACATTCTCCAAGATTGACCATATGCTAGGCCACAAAGAAAGGCTTAATGAATTCAGAAAGATCGAAATCATACAAAACAATATCTCTGACCACAGTGGAGTGAAGCTGGAAATTTGCAAGGGACAGAGACCCAGACTCCACACGACAATTTGGAAATTAAACAGCACACTCTTAGAAAAACAGTGGGTCAAAGAGGAAATCTCAAAAGAAATCAATGACTACCTTGAAACAAATGATAATGATAACACAACATACCAAAATTTATGGGATGCAGCAAAAGCGGTACTGAGAGGGAAATTTATAGCCATAAATTCATATATCAAAAAAGAAGAAAGAGCAAAAATTGGAGAACTAACTGCACTTTTGACGGAATTAGAAAAACAACAACAAAGTAACCCAACAGGAAGAAGAAGGAAGGAAATAACAAAGATAAGAGCAGAACTAAATGAAATAGAAAATAAGAAAGCACTTGAAAGAATAAACAAGACCAAGAGCTGGTTTTTTGAGAAGATCAACAAAATTGACAAACCTTTAGCGAGACTAACAAAGAAAAAAAGAGAAAAGATGCAAATACACAAAATAAGAAATGAGAAAGGTGATATCACCACTGACCCCACAGAAATAAAGACTATCATAAGAGGATACTTTGAAAAACTATATTCCAACAAAAATGACAATTTAGAGGAAATGGACAAATTCCTAGAAACTCATAAGCAGCCCATACTGACGAAAGAAGAAATTGATGATCTTAACAAACCAATCACAAGCAAAGAGATAGAATCAGTCATTAAAAATCTCCCAACTAAGAAGAGCCCAGGGCCAGACGGCTTCACAGGTGAATTCTACAAAACATTCCGGAAAGAACTAACACCAATCCTGTTGAAACTATTCCAAAAAATCGAAACAGAAGGAACACTGCCTAATTCCTTCTATGATGCCAACATTACCCTAGTACCGAAGCCAAACAAAGACACCACAAGAAAAGAAAATTACAGATCAATTTCTCTAATGAACCTAGACGCAAAAATACTTAACAAAATACTTGCTAATCGTATTCAACAACACATTAAACAAATTATACACCATGACCAAGTGGGATTTATTCCAGGTATGCAAGGATGGTTCAACATAAGAAAATCAATCAATGTAATACACCATATAAACAGATTGAGAGAAAAAAACCACATGATTATATCTATAGATGCAGAAAAGGCATTTGACAAAATACAGCACCCCTTCCTGATAAAAACACTCCAAAAGATCGGAATACAAGGAAACTTTTTGAACATGATAAAGAGTATATATGAAAAACCGAAAGCCAACATTGTTTACAATGGCGAAATCCCGAAATCCTTCCCTCTAAACTCAGGAACAAGACAAGGATGCCCATTGTCTCCGTTCCTATTTAACATTGTCTTGGAAGTACTTGCTCGAGCACTGAGACAAGAACCAGATATAAAAGGCATTCAAATTGGAAGGGAAGAAGTCAAAATTTCATTATTTGCAGATGACATGATCCTATATATAGAAAACCCTGAGAGATCTACAACAAAGCTCCTAGAACTCATAAATGAGTTTAGCAAAGTCGCAGGTTATAAGATCAATGCGCAAAAATCAGTAGCATTTCTGTACACCAATAATGAGCAAGATCAGGAGGAAATCAAGAAACAAATACCATTCACAATAGTAAATAAAAAAATCAAATACTTAGGAATAAATTTAACTAAAGAGGTAAAAAACTTATACATTGAGAACTATACAAGATTGTTCAAGGAAATCAAAGAAGACCTAAATAAATGGAAGAATATTCCCTGTTCATGGATAGGAAGACTGAATATTATTAAGATGTCTATCCTACCAAAACTGATCTACACATTCAATGCAATCCCAATAAAAATCAACACAGCCTTCTTTAAGGAACTAGAAAAACTAACTATGAAATTTATTTGGAATAGAAAGAGGCCCCGAATAGCCAAAGACATTGAAAAAGAAAAACGAAATAGGAGGAATCACACTTCCTGACTTCAAAACATACTACAAAGCTACAGTAGTGAAAACAGCATGGTACTGGCATAAGGAGAGACACACAGACCAATGGAATCGAATTGAAAGTTCAGATATAGAACCTCATGTATATAGCCATATAATATTCGATAAAGCCACCAAACCCTCTCAACTGGGAGAGAATGGCCTATTCAACAAATGGTGCCTGGAGAACTGGATAGCCATATGTAGAAGAATGAAAAAGGATTACCATCTCACACCTTATACAAAGATCAACTCAAGATGGATCGAAGACCTAAATATAAGAGCCAAGACCATAAAGACCTTAGAAAGCAGTGTAGGGAAACATCTACAGGACCTTGTAATAGGAAATGGCTTCATGAATATCACACCAAAAGCACAAGCAGCAAAAGAACAAATAGATAAATGGGACTACCTCAGAATTAAAGCCTTCTGCACCTCAAAGGAGTTTGTCAAGAAAGTAAAAAGGGAACCCACACAATGGGAGAAAATATTTGGCAACCAATTATCTGATAAGAGACTTATAACTTGCATATATAAAGAACTCATATATCTTGAAAACAAAAAGATAAACAACCCATTTAAAAAATGGGAAAAAGACTTAAACAGACACTTCTCCAAAGAAGAAATACAAATGGCTAAAAAGCACATGAAAAAATGCTCCAAATCTCTAGCTATCAGGGAAATGCAAATCAAAACTACAATGAGATACCATCTTACTCCCATAAGATTGGCAGCTATGAAAAAAACAGTAGAATACAAATGCTGGAGAGGATGTGAAGAAAGGGGAACACTCATCCATTGCTGGTGGGAATGCAGAAGGATCCAACCATTCTGGAGGACAGTTTGGCGGTTTCTCAAAAAATTATCCATAGATTTGCCATATGACCCAGCAATACCACTGCTGGGTATATACCCATCAGAACTGAAAACAAGGGCACAAACCGATATATGTACACCAATGTTCATAGCAGCATTGTTCACTATCGCCAAAAGTTGGAATCAATCCAAATGCCCATCAACAGACGAGTGGATCAATAAAATATGGTATATACACACAATGGAATACTACTCAGCTGTAAGAACCAATACACTACAATCGCACGTGATAACATGAATGAACCTTGAGAATCTTATGTTGAGTGAAGCAACCCAGGCATTGAAGGACAAATACTATATGACCTCAATGATATGAAATAAGTTAACTGCCTCAGAGAGCTAGAGTCTGGAAAAGTGGCTTACAGGAAATCGGGGGGTGGAGGAAGGATGTGAGCTAATGTCTGCAGGGGTGGAATCTGTGATGAGCTGGTGGTAAGTATGAGCACAAAGAAGGGACAAAATGGGGGCAAGGGGTTACCTTCGGGTGGGGTTTTCTGGGTTTGAGGGGGGCTGGGGATGGGAAGAGGGGTAATATTGTCCAAGAAATAGGTGGGAGGGAGGGGCAACATACGAATATGGGAGCGTGTCAGAAGTTCGTTGAGAACTAAATGTTGAGTAAAACGTATCAAAGTATAAGTAGGAGGGTTACCTGGTTAGGACGCTCAGGGGGTATGGTCTGATGCGTGACGGACTCCGGACGGAATAGCTGAAGGCTCATTTTGCCAAGGTGGGTTCTACCATTGGGTGGGGTGGACCCATATCCTGGGGAAGACTAATGCCGTCGAATAGAGAGAACTGTATCTCTCGTGAGAAAGGACGGCTCCCAGGGTATTAGATTGGCAGGCGTTGTGGGCCCTAAGGGGAGGGGAAAATGGATGTGGAATGGATGGAACAAAGGTAAATAAGGGGGCAAAAGAGGAGTTATGTGAGAGTACACGGGGATGAATATAAAACAGCTAATATTACACCAAAAACATATCGGGGACGACAGACTAATAATGAAAACCATAAGACAAAACTTAGGATAACTAAAAAATTTAGAAAACTGTACAGCCTAAAATATGGACCACATAGTAAGCACAAATGTCACCGTGTTCGAAAACTATAGTTTTGGAATCTGTACATCAGTTTCAGGAAATATGATATGAATAAGTTAAAAGATTATTGCTGTGCAAGGGAAACGGTTTTATGGTGGATCTGGGGAAATACTGTATATTGTATATATGAATTTCAGTGATCTAAGACTCTTCTGAAGCTGACATTATGTTGGGATTCACTTTACGGGAAGTTTTGGATCACAGAGTGGTTCAACAATGGCAGCGGAGGAATACTGATATGGGATGTTATTGACAGGATATATATGGTTGACAGGGAGTTATACAGGGCATATGCCCAGGGTATATGGTAATGTCTATATATACTCATAGTGGAAACAAAAACAACAGCTGGGGGGGGGTACTGGGCTCCTGGCCGGGGGGTCACTGTTGTGGGCCCTGGGAGAGCAGCGGCAGTCCTCTAGGTGCAGCGGCGGGAACCGGGGGGGAGGGAGGGCCCAGCAGTGGGCTCGTGATACTAATGGTTACACTTTTGAGCCTATACACCTGCAATAAGAACAAGGCCTAGAGTAGCATTGTGCCTGGGGGTTTCCTCCTGACAGCCTGCATGTTACTCAAATGTGGCCACTCTCACAGCCAAACTCAGCGTGTAGATGCGATGCATTCCCCCCAGCGTGGGACATGACACCCGGGGATGAGCCTCCCTGGCACCGAGGGATCACTACCACATACCAGCTGAAGAAGCAACTATAAAATGACCTTGAATTAAAGATTCAATGTGGAACAGCAGAATATACCTGTCTACATATAATAACATGACTTCGGGAAGCTGTTTGACCTAATGTAAGGGGGAAATGGAGAGGAGAAATGAGATTATAAGGCTGTGAGTCTCTAAAAAAGAGTCTGGGGGTTGTCAGAAGGAATACCCCTATGTACAACTGAACAGAGTCTAAGAGACAGATAAGGTGGGTACAGCCCCAGGTATTGGTTCTTTTGAGGGATAAAGAGACCCACGGGTTCTATGGTCGTGGCAGAGGGGGTTCACTGCCATGGCAGATAGCCCTTCTTTGGACCTGGTGTTTCTGCGTGATGGAGTTGGACTCAGAGGGGGTCTCTTTTCACAAGACTTGCGTGCTGCTTTGTTGGAATTGTAGTCGGTGCTGGGTTTGGGATGTATGTAGGGGATTTGAATCTCTGGACTGATGGTGTGACACCCAGGCCCAGGGCCTCAGCGGACTTCAGCTCCTACACTTTGATTTGTTGGACTTGCTCCACTCGGCTAACATGGAGTTGAAGAGGGTCAACCACCACAGCATGGAGCCTAGAGTGTCTACAGCTGGAAGCGGGAGGAGTGCATCCAGTACCCATGTGGAGTCTGGGCCCTCACTTGACATGGATGTGCAATGGACACAGCCAGTCCAGTGTCCACAGAGAAAATGTGGAATGGGTGTGGGAACGGTAGCCATGGTGGCTGCTGGGTGTGGGGAACGGGAGGAAGAGATGGGATGTGGAGGCGTTTTCGGGACGTGGAGTTGTCCTGGATGGTGCTTCACGGACAATTACGGGACATTGTGGATCCCCCCAGGGCCCACTGGATGGAACGTGAGAGAGTCTGGGCTATGATGTGGACCATTGACTATGGGGTGCAGTGATGCTCAGAGATGAACTTACCAGGTGCAATGGATGTGTCATGATGATGGGAGAGAGTGTTGCTGTGGGGGGAGTGGGGGGCGGGGGCGGTGGGGTTGAATGGGACCTCATATTTTTCATAATGTAATTTTAAAAAATAAATAAATAATTAAAAAAAATATATATATATCTGAAAAAAAATAAAGGGAATAAATTGGTTATGTTTCCAACAAATTTGTTTAGTGTTGCTTTCCTTTTCCTCAATTGACAAAATAAAATGTTTAGACTTGCTAGTCTGATAACATAACAAGCATATCTGTTATTCTTCTTCTAATTTGTAGCTTTATTAAGAATACATTCAGTCCCCCAATTATCCATTTTTATAAATATATATATATTTTTAAAGATTTATTTATTTATTTCTCTCCCCCCTCACCTGCCTGCCCCAGTTGTCTGTTCTCTGTGTCTATTTGCTGCATCTTCTTCTTTGTCCACTTCTGTTGCTGTCCGCTGCTTGGGAATCTGTGTTTCTTTTTGTTGCCTCATCTTGTTGTGTCAGCACTCCACCTGTGCGGCACCATTCCTGGGCAGGCTGCACTTCCTTTTGCACTGGGCGGCTCTCCTTACAGTGCGCACTCCTTGCGCATGGGGCTCCCCTACGTGGGGGACACCCCTGCGTGGCACGGCACTCCTTGTGCGCATCGGCACTGTGCATGGGCCAGCTCCACACGGGTCAAGGAGGCCCGGGGTTTGAACCGCGGACCTCCCATGTGGTAGACAGACGCCCTAACCACTGAGCCAAGTCCGCTTCCCTGCTTAAGATTTTTCTGAGTTAAAAATTATAGGCATAGGGAGTGGATGTGGCTCAAGCAGTTGAGCACCTGCCTCCCACATGGGAGGTCCAGGGTTTGACTCCTGGTGCCGCCTAAAGAAAAAAGCAAGGAAACAAGAAGCAAACAGATGAGGGAACTAACACCGGGAGCAGAAATGGCTCAGTGGTTGAATGCCGGCCTCCCACATACGAGGCCCCAGGTTTAATCTCTGGTCCTGGTACCTAAAAAAAAAAAAAATTATAGGCAAGTCATTTTCTCTCTGACCAGGCTGGGACAACATGAATTGGGAGCTTTGGTAGCTGTGGTTTCAGCTTTTTAGAGAAATTCTGTCTAAGAAAATGAAGTTGATATGCAGAGAAAAGCAATAAATAGGAGAGAGAAGAGAAATTTTGTTGGAGTTAAAGTCCCTCAGTATTTATTCAGTATTACCAGAGTCACAAATATGCCCCTGCCTTTCCCAAAGTTTAGTTAGTTGAGTCAACTAATTTCATTTATTCCCAAGCTAGTTTGAATTGAGGTTTTATCACTTGTAATTTAACTGAGAACTCCGGACTACATTCTTACTTCCGTTCTTTCATCCCATTAGCACATTTTATTTGTGCTAAACCTTTGCTACTTTATTTTGTGCTTTTTCTCAGACCACACTTATGACACGATTTAACTTGTTATGTTAATGATATATAAAGCTGTATTTTGTATATATAAAGTTTGTTCTTCCCCATTAGTACTCTTCACATCTATTACAATGTCAGTTACATAGTGTGCAAATCAATTGTTGGATGGGAATTCTATGAAGTTACCTGTTTCCTTTTGGGGAAACAATAGCATATTGTAATAACTACAGCCTCTATTTATTAATACTGTCATATTTAAGGAATTAAGTTTTCTATGCATTATCTTACTTAATTGTAGCAACACTGTGAAGTAAATATTATTTCCATTTTAAATATGAGAGTACTGAAATTAAAGTAACTTGAAAGAATTTGGATATGGGCTCCAAAATTCATCTACTATGCTATCTATGCCACTTCACCTGTAATGTACACAACAGTGTATTTTAAAAAGAAATCCTTGATGGAAGCAGACTTTGGCTCAGTGGATAGGGTGTCTGTCTACCACATGGGAGGTCCATGGTTCAAACCCCAGGCCTCCTTGACCCGTGTGGAGGTGGCCCATGTGCAGTGCTGATGCGTGCAAGGAGTGCCCTGCCATACAGGGGTATCTCCCACATAGGGGAGCCCCACGCACAAGGAGTGTGCCCCGTAAGGAGAGCTGCCCAGTGCGAAAGAAAGTGCAGCCTGCCCAGGAATGGTGCTGCATACACGGAGATGACACAGCAACAACAACAAAAAAGAAACACAGATTCCCATGCCTCTGACAACAACAGAGGCGGACAAAGACAAGAACACGTAGCAAATAGACATAGAGAACTGACAACTGGGGTGGGGGAGGGGAGGGTGGGGAAGGGAGAGAAAAAAAAAGTCTTTGAGATTTATATTATATATACTTTTACTTTTAGCTGTAGGAAAATGCTTTATGAAGGACAATTAGGTAGAGTCCCAGGGCACAAAATAATCATTGGTAAACATGAGATATTGTAAGGACTAATTTTCTTTTTTTCTTAAAAAGTTCTATATCTACCCAAGGTGGGCATCCTACCTTTACCTGCCTCTTTAATGGTATGGACACACCAGAATGGGGACAGTGTTAGGACTGTAGTCATATTAATTTGATTTCCTTTGATGCTGCTCTATTTTTCAGTCCTGAACACAGTCTTGAAAGAAAGTCAAAGATCATTTAAAGCTAATTTTATTTTTCAGAAATAAAAATAAAAACTAGATACATACAAATAGTCCTGACAACTCGTCTTGTTTTAGCCCCCCACCCCACCCCAACAAAATTGCCTTCTCTCTTTTCTTTTATTAAAACGAGATGCTTGATATCTAAAAGGAGACGATTTCAAAATTTTAAAATCAAATCATGCATATGATACATTGATCACTAAAAGATACACAGAGCAGCATTTTCTCAATGAGATCATTAGACTTCAAGTCATAAGTCCAAGTTACTTTGACTTTTTAATTTCTTTTTAGTTAGTTGAACCAAATAATTCCCTTTTCTATTTCCTAAGCTGCTTTGAGCAATTATCCATAAAAACATGCTTGTCAAAGTTTTATTTATTTATTTCTCCTTCACCCATTGTTGTTTTTGCATTTGCTGTGTCTGTTCCTTGTGTGCTCATCTTCTTTTTAGGAAGCACTGGAAGTCAACCCAGGACCTTCCATGTGGGAGGGAGGCACCTAATTGCTGGAGCCACCTCCACTCCCTGCTCTTTTGGGTCTCTTATTGTGTTTTCTTCCTTGTGTCTCCTTGTTGCATCATCTTGTTGCATCAGCTCTCTGGCCAACCCATCACACCAGCTTCCTATCTTGCTCGTCTTTTTAAGGAGGCATCATGAACTAAACCCAGGACCTACCTGTGTGGTAAGTGGGAGCTCAACTGCTTGAGCCACATCTGCTTCCCATTGCCAAAGTTTTTATTGCTGTTTTTTTCAAGGAACATTACTGATGTGAATAAAGCAATTGTGCTGCCTTAACTCTAGTTCACATTTTGGCTCTGCATCTGTTCCCAGAGGGAAGCTCAAAAAGATCAGTGGGCCGTATTGACTATCAGGAGTCAGAAAATGTTTCAGTAGCTATATTTATGATGGCAAAACAGATGGAAAGCAAAACATTAGTTAAATCAGTCAAGTTTTTATTCTCAACTATGGTAAAAACTGATTCATTTTCACACAGTAGACTAGTTTTTCTTTCTCTTTTAATTGAAATTATAAGTTGTCCAGAATTCAGTGGCTAATTTTGTACCAGTAAGGAAACAGCAAAGATAAAAAAATCTTCACTCTAAAAAAGCATCATAAAGCTGTACCAACTAAACCAGGCCTCACTTAGTAGACTCAATTTAAGCTGAGAATCAACACTGACAAGAGATTCTGGCGAAAGCTTAAACCCACAGAAGCTTTTTGTTTTAAATACCTATGGTTTAGCCTAGAAGTTTGAACCCAGAAGACAGTTCATCTGCAGATGGGCCCACAATCACAAATGGGCTGCTCAGCCTTACAAACAAATGCATTCACAGCCAATGGAATCTTGTCTATAAATGGGCAGATATTCACATACACATTCCAAATGACAGGAACATTCACATATACACCTCTTTTATATTTTGAAGGGCTAAAGACAGGACACCTAAGAGGGAGCTTTTTCCCTGCAACTAATAGCACTAAGGGTTGTACATATATTTACTTTTGCCCTGCAAGTTTTTCCAATAGCTCAGACAGATTCATTTGTTCTAATTACTACTGAAATGAAAAAGAAAATTGGAAAAGTAGACACATTTTTGTCCTTGGAAAACCTGCCCATGATAATTTTAACTCTAGCCACAAAAAGAAATTCAAATGCACGCCAGTCATCAAGGACCATACCAGAAAAGAGCAAAGTTCTCAGCTTAAAGGAGGGGCTGAAAATTAAAGGCAAACCCATAACTGTTCCCTCACCCTGTCTGTTCTCCATGATCTGCTGGCACGGAAATTAATTTTACTCTTTTTCTCAAAAGCTAAAGGGCAAAACTGAAGAGCATCAAAGAGGAGGAAAATATACCCCTCAAATGCAACTAAGAAAATGCCTGAATTGAACAATTCCCAGGCACACGAAGCAGTGTGTGTACCACAGTTTCCCCATAGAGAATGTTCTTACCTCGTTCCTATTTATAACATAGAGTGGGTAGATATGTTTTAATCCAAAGGTTTGACTGTTTTAAGCTAGGAACAATAGTTTTAGGTTTCTAAGTGGGTAACTGTCACCATGGAAACAAAAAGAAATCTGAGACATCCTTCTTCCTAGAGCTTATTACGAAAAAAAGGATGTGAAGCTCAAAGTGTATCTAGATAGAGACTTGGGCTGTTGACATAACTGAAATTTTGGTCTGTTCCTAGGCCTGAAAATGGATTTTCAATGTACCTGGGTATCTAGGTATCTTATTGGTGGGGGTATTTTTATTATTTGCAAATTGTTCTTGATAGAGTTTATACCTATTACAATTACACATACTCTTTCTTTGATCTAGCAGTTCTTCTTTGGGGAATTTATCCTACAGATATATTCACATACATACTACATTTTATATATATATATATATATATACGTATGTATATATTTATATGAGACTATTCATTGTAGCATAATTCGTAGTAACAAAAGCCTGAAAAACCTATTAATAGGGGACTGGTTAAATAAAGAATGGAATATTATGCAGCTATATTGATCAATATGAAATGATATAAAAATACATTATTAAGCAAAAATAGCAAGTACAGAAAAAAGCAAAGTATATGCTATTCTACTATTTGTGTAAAAGGGGGAATAAAACGTATGTTTATTTATGTACATAAAATAACTTTGGACGGATTCATGGTACACCTTTGAATTTTTAACCATGTAAAGTACTATTATTTCATGCATAAACAAATTAAAACAAAACAAAACTAAAATATATCCAGGTGAACAAAAATATTTACCGACCTACAAAAGTTTCATTGGTTCTACTAATCCTTAGGCATGACTTCTCTTTCATCTACACAAAGATTTTATAACATGGAAAATGTATTTTTTCTTCAAAATGGATTAAAATGGAAATTGCTAAAATTTATTGGAAATATGCTATGCGTCAGGCTGTATGTTCAACTCTCCACTTGTGTTTTCTCATTTAGCCCTCCTATCATTATTTTCCTTTTATAAAGGAAGACGGTGATGTAACATAGCTAAGGTCCACACTCAAGTCTTACTGACTCAAAAGCATTAGAACTGGATAAGTGGGAAAAATGTAAAGATGTTAGTTGGCAACTGGTTAGCTCATTTGATCAGTAAAAAAAAATTTTTTTAAACGTTCCTTAAAAAGAAAGAGATTAGATATGTTAGCTACATTCTTGCATGGCAATGCAATATAATCCTGACATCATGTGGTCAAAATCACAAGCCGTTAAACATAGTTTGTGACCAAATAGGAACCCTGACAAGAATAGAATTAACCATCAAAAAAAAAAAGAAAAGCCCTATCTTCCTTGGTGGCTTGGTATCCAGAGCCAGATGTGACCATATCAGTTAGCATTGGGCTTTGCACAAATTTGAAAATTCTTAAGTTCATTGGACGTGAGCCTCATGTCACTGTGTAGTTCAAGTTTCTCTGAGCACTGGCAGTACTTGACTCTGGCCTTCAAAGGTTAAAAATATTTGAAAAGAAACTTAGGTCTTCAAATGTTTTGTACCAAGCAATGCTGATTAGCTAAATCTAAACAAATCAGTAACATCTGGCTTACTTGCAAATTCACATTTAATTTTAGGCAGAAAATTTAAATGACTGGAAGAATATATACAGGGCATTGATAAATATGAAATTTTGGAAATAGACTTCTTTGGGTAGATTTGTGGAATTTCATCCATCAAAAAATTATCTAGGGGAGTGTGTGTAGTTCAGTGGTTGAGTGCCTGCTATCCACCTATGAGGTCCCAGGTTCAATCCCCAGTACCTCCTTTAAAAAAAAAAAAGATTATGTAGTGGCACCACATTGTGAATGTAATTAATACCACTGAATTATGTATTTGGATATGGTTAAAAGGGGAAATTTTATGTAATGTATATATTACTAGAATAAAAATTCTGAAAAGATCATAAGACAGTACAATGCAAACAGTGAACCCTAACGTAAACTATGGAATATAGTTAATAGTATAATTATAGTGGCTTTGTCTCATCAGTTGTAACAAAGGTAGTTCACTAATGCACAGTGTTAAAAATAGGAAGAACTGGATGTATGAGGGGGTGGGTTTATGGGAACTCTTTTTTTTGGCATGATTTTTCTGTAAACGTACAACCTCTCTAGTAAAGAATTAATGAGACACTAAAAAGCAAACAAACAGAACAAGATTATCTAAATTCACCATTTAAATAAAGGGCTAAAAGTTAAAAGATCATTTCTTTGCTGTATTACAAGAAAAAGTACTCCATGACATAATATTCATGTAAAGAACAGCAACATATTATATTAGGCTGCTTTGAAGTTTACAACAGGGCAAAGTTATTTTTTTACATTTTATAAAATTAATAATTATGACTTTTAAGAGATGATTGTGATGAAATTTCAAGTTTTGAGATAATTTTAACACCCTTAACTACTTCCAGAAGAGTTTGAGGTAGTTTGTAATGAAATTTACACATTGTTGCAGTCAAGGTCCACCCAGGAAAACAGAAACCACTCGAGGTCTGTCGCAATAGGGAGTTTAATTCAGGGAATAAGTGGTCACACAAGTGATGGGAACACTGACAGGCCAAGTATAGGACATTGAAACAACCCAGGGATTAGCAACAACAGGAAGTTATCACCATTCCTAGGACAGGAAGGCAAGGAATGGGATGAGATGAGGTGGTTTTATCATAGCCTAGAAAGTGGGGATCTTTGGAGGGAGCTAGAACCTTCATCTACAGGTTGGGCAGGAACTGAAGTCAAGAATGTAACACAGTTCCCTCAGCAGGTCCTGCCTGAGGCAAAGCAATAGACAGAGTTAGCAATAATTTGCATTCCCTCTTATACTCCAGTCTTTTGCCTCCCATTGTCTGAATCTACTTGGAAGCCAGAGGAAGAAGAAGCCTAGGAAATGTAGTTCTCTCTGATATAAAGCAGAGCATAGGAGGGTAGAGGATCAATCTGAGAGTGTATATCCTGTGCTATTCAGCATCCATTTTTATCCTTATACCAATACAACAGCAACTATATCATTCTTCCTAAGATGAGGCAACTGTCCATCATGCAAATGAAGAGGCTCTCATCTTCCCAACAAGGAGAAGAAACAAAGTCTCATCAGCCATTGTATGCATCTCAAGTCTAGCCTCTCCAGGTTATATGCAATCCTCCCTGAATGTGGATCCTAGTGGTTCTGGTGATACATGCACTAAATTTAAAGTTAAGTACTACCAATTTCCCCAATAGTGGGGAAAAGAAAAAGAAAAAAAGAGAAAAATCTGGTAAATGCATTATATATTATATATAATGTATAATACATATAAATGTACTATATATTACACATATATTACGTATGTATCTTTAAACGGTATAGCTGCTACAATCCTTATTTCTGTAACAAGCTTGATACTGATTACTTCCTTCTTCCACGTTCTCTTCATCTTCAGCGGGCACCTTGATTGGATGGAATTCTTTACCTGATTGGGTGACTACAATCTTTATTTCTGAAGTACCTGAGTCCATAATAGCCCAACTTTTATTGAGTTGCTTTATATTGGATATAGAAGTAATAAGACTCATCCCAGAGAATCCCTGAGGTTCTAGACATGCCCAACCTCCCCTCACTGTGCACCAACCACACAATTTTCCCTTGATAATCAGATCTGTTTTCCCAGTCTATATAGCAACTTCCTTCACTGACTGTTGGTATCAGCCTCGGCTTCTAACTTATAACTGGTGTTAGATCCTCTGGTGCCAACACAACCCTCTGTGAGTGAAGATCTTTAAACTAACAAAGCCCAAGGGTAAGCATGAGAAACAAGGTCTCTGAGAGTGGGTTGTTGACCTTAATAGTAAATGAGGCTGCTCCATTTCTATCTCTTAGGCTACCCCATATATTATGGCGATGGGAAAAACAGCCCTTCAGACATGGAAAGTTAGTTCAGAGATATACTGCCCTGCTATTTCACAGAATGTCATCTTCCAGTTGATGCTTCTAGATGATTTTTCAGGAAACCATTCTTCCATTCTATCAGACTAGCTGCTTCTGGCTGATGATTTATGTAGTAAGACTAGTAAATTCCATCAACATGAGCTATTGATCCCTCTTTTTTCTTTCTGTAAAATGGTTTTTTTTGTCAGAAGTAATATTGTATGGAATACCATACTAGTGAATAAGGGCTCTATGAGTTCACAGGTGGTGGTGCTGGCACAGAAGACAAATCAATACCCTCAATATGTGTCTAATTTGCTCCCTCTGTGATGGAAGAGGCTCAGTATAGTGTGCCAAGTAGCAGACTGATCTGTCTGGGGGATGGTGTCATAAGAGGAGCCTGCACTGGTTGGCCTGTGCACCATCAGTCTGCACTGTTGGCAGGTTGGGTACTCAACAGTGACTGTAGCCAGATCAGCCCTGATACGCGAAGTCCACGTTACTGAGTCCATCAAAGACTCCCTCCTACTAATATGGCCACTTCGTGCTGAATATATTTTTGCTTCATTCTCCTCTCTACTCTGTCTTATACGTTCCACGTGTGGATTCTGCAGTTTTCAAGGCTGTCTACTCCAACTATTCAGACTTTGTCGACATAACCACTGGATTATGGGTCTGCAGACCCACTGGGTCCATAGCGAGACTGTTGCAGGACAAAACTCAATCCACCACTTGACCTCCATAAACGCCCATTCTGAAGGAATGGTGAGCTAGAGTGTTTTTTGGTTTTTTTTTTTCAGGTCCCCAGGGATTAGGAACAATTCAAAGCAAGAGCTAATAATTCTCCCATATTTGGCCATTTTCCCAGTCCACAGTCAAGAATTGGAGGTCCCTTTGGGGAAGGCTTGAGGAATGATTTACAGTATATAAATGCAGCAGTGTTGCCAGGTACTTCCTGAGAGAATCCACTCTCCTCTTCATTCAAAGGGCTCCAAGTCTTTAATTGACTTAGGTCTGGGAAATGTGTGAGAGGTCCTGACTTCTCCTGTGGTGATCAAGTTATCTGTTCACTACACTAAGAGCTTGTCTGCCTTTATAGATTAAATGCATTCCTATGCTCTCCATCTATTTCATTCCTAAAGCCGTTGTGTTCAATTAGTCACCACATATATCCCTGCATAGGGAGCCCGCTCATTGTCACTCCGCCCTAGTTGGGTTTTCACCTGGCATATATCACGCCAGGATCCCATTCTTGTCACTGAAGTTGTGGAGTTCATCTCAATGGCAGCATCTCCCATCATCTTAACCAACCTGCAGAAGATGGCCAGCACAAGGTGTTTTCAAGGAAACTGGTACTCCTTTCACCAATGTATTTTCCCAATGAATTAGTGAAGATCTGTCACAGGGAGAGGGGAAGAGAGTTGCATATAGTAAATCCACTCCCACGTACTCATCTCCCTAAGCTTTTGAATTTCTTCCTCCAAATTATTCGGGGAAGTCCTGACATATTGACCTTAGGCTTCCACTGAACATAAGTTTAAGCCCATCTACTAAGCATACTCTCAAGCCACTTCCCACTTAAATAACCTGAATTTTTAGTAAGGGGACTCCTAGATAAATTCAGCTCGATTCTTTCTTCTTTGTTGAAAATTCCTTAGAAGTCATCCACAAACATGTTCCCTGGGTTCCTTCCAATGAAAATTAGAAAGATTTCACAATTCTTTGGGTTTATAAGCTATCTCCTCCTGGACAAGACCTTTCATTCTCTCCTCGGGACATGCTAGAATCTGACTCTAGTTATGGGTCTGGATGCAAAGATGGGTGAAGGATAGGAAAAATTTGGTGATCAAACCATGCATCATGGCTCTTCTTCTCTCCAGGAAACATGGGATACTCTGTCCCAGGATCTGTTTAGCCTTACTCTACCTCTACATTCCAGAATGAATAGTGTGTGCTTCTCAGACTGCCTTACACTATTATCACAAGTGGTCTTCTCTGTCTGCTGCTTTTTTCCCTCTTATTCCTCCTCCCCTCCCTGCCCTCTCCCCATTGTCTGCTTACTCTCTGTATCCATTTGCTATGTGTTTTTCTGTGTCTGTTATATTCTCATTAAGCACCTCCGGGAACCCATTCTGGGACCTCCTGGAGTGGAAGAGAGGCAACCATTCTCTTGCTCCACCTCAGCTCCCTAGTTCACTGCATCTCATATTGTCTCTTCCCTCTTTCGTTGCATCATCCTGCTGCATCAGCTCTCTGTGTGGGTGGCACCACTCCTGGGCAGTCTGCTCTCCTGCATGGGGCTGCCCTCCTTGCACAGGGCCACTCCTTGCAAGGGGGGGCATTACTGTGCGGGGCAACACTCCTTGAGTGCAGCAGCCCTCCACATGGGCCAACTAGCCACATGGGCCAGGAGGCCCTGGGTATCAAAACCTGGGCCTCCTATATGGTAGGTGGAAGCTCTATCTGTTGAGCCATATCACCTTCCCTGCCTGCTGCTTTTTAAAAAAATATGTAGAATGCATTGTTTACTCATCTATGTCTTAAGATATTAAACCTCATAAATTTAACATTTTCATAAAAATGATTGCAAAAAAGTCTTTTTTATTAAGTCAAAGCAATTCTCAGTTTCATATAAAAAGTCAATACGGCTTTGCTATTGTTTCAATTTGCAAGTACAAAAACTTAAAATTGTCCCACATTTGTCCATACTGTCAGACCACTATGGGTTGAATGGTTCTGAGGGTGGTAACTTCATGAGAAGACCTAATTTGGTAGTGTGGGTAGTATGAGTTTCATACTTGGTCATTACTTACCATCCTTCAGGGTCTCCCACAAAGTCTGGATGCCCCTGTGGGTTGAAATGATACAAGTTGCTGGCAGGGTGGCTTATGAACAATAAGAGATGAAACTTCTGGATCAGAGTCACCAGGAGAGGTACTGAGAAGTGGAGGTTAACTTGTATAAGACTGATCCCCATGCAGAAAGACTTTTCAGAAAAGGAGGTCACTTCCTGCAACTTTCCAAGGAAACTAATTACAACCCAGTGCAGAGAAAAAACTTCAGGCCCAGGCTTCCCCACCCCAATTACATTAAGGAAGGGTTGATGCTCCCCTAAATGTAAAAATGTGAAAGTTAGTGTTGAGTCATGCAGACAGCTCACCACATCACATAACTTCAAGACTTGGACTCCAGTCCTATTTTCATGCCAGGTGAGGCGATAATGCTGAACTGGCAGGAAAGAACTAGAACCAAGGTTCTGCCCTGTGGTATTGTTATACATCCCTGATCAAGCCAGAGGGGAACTAATGCTTCCATAAAGCCGCAGTTTAAAAGTGGCCACGGGTCAGGTCCCTCTCCCAGAAGCTGACTCAGCCAGAATTCTCTGTACTGCTACAGAGTGCGTGTGCAATGGGAGGCTCTGAATACCTGAGACGTTTGTGTCCTGAGCCCTGACTATGATTGCTGTGCTTCGTGTGCTCTGTGGCCGTTTTCCCTTGTTTTCTTAACACCCATCTTGAGGCCTCTGTTCTGGCTTACATGTTTTTCATTAGAGTCTTTCCCAAGTATTTTCCCAGGATGGAATAGAAGGATAATATATTTTGTGAATCCCGGCATATAACTTTCTTTTACAGTTGACCAGTTGTTTGTCTGTGTAAAGGGCTCTAGAGTTTCAGTCCTTTCCTTGCAATAATAGATAGATATTCTACTACTTCTGATGTAAATGATTTGAAGTCAGCTGGTAGTTTGTTTTTCTTTCTTTGCAAGTAATTTTTTTTCCTAACCAAATACTTTTATAATTTTCTTGGTATCTTTGGAGTTTCAAGTTTACCGGAATATATCTAGGAATGTGTCTTTTCTTATTAAAACCACCTGGAATTCTTTGAGCCCTTTCAGGCTGCAGACACATGTTTTTATTCAGCTCAAGGAAGTTTTCTTCTTCTGTATTTAATTATTCCCCTTTTCCATTGTTTTTTTCCTTCCCCTTCTAGAATGCCTATTATTCATTTGTTGGGTCTTCTGGATCTATCTTTCAAGTCTCACCATTTACCTCAGGATTTCCATCTTTTTGTATTTTTGTCCTATGCTTTGAGAGCTCTCTTTCATTTGATCCTGAAGCCAGTCATTTCAGTCTCATCTTTTAACTATCTTCTCTTTGAATTAACATGCTGAATTATTCGTTCATTTGTGCTGTTCATGAAAGTCCATTAAGAGTTCTCATTATACTTTCCATTCTCTTCCAGCAGCACTCTTTTAGTAAGGGATTGTTCTGGGTATTCTGTTTGTCCACTATTTCCCTGGCAGCTGGAACTAGTATATTGGCCTTCTTCCCAGGTCTACCAATCTTTGAGAGCCACACTTTCCTCAGGAACTATGGATTTGATTTCAGGTGCTAGCATCGCTATTCTCTAGTGCATGTCCTTAGGCTATCATCTGGCTCTCCCAGCAGGGAGAGGAGGGCTGTGTTCATTAGTAGCCCCAATTCACTGCTCCTCCTTGTATCAGATCCATGGATACAGGACTTTGCAGTACCCTCCCATTCTGGGGTTAGGAATTTCTGCTCTCAGACCTGCTTCTGGACTCAGCCCTGTGACTTGATTTGATCAATAGGATGTTTTCAAGCAAAGTCTTGAAAATTGCTCACCCACTTCCACTTACTGCCCTGTTCCTCTGCCTTCACCATGGGAACATCTCCAGCTCAGCCTGTGGAAGCTTGAGACATGTGGAGTAGAGTTGTGTCACCCGGTGATCCTTCCAAATAACTTCCTATCTTACTTCAGGTGTCCATGAAGTCTGAAGACATAGGCTTTTAACTGTCCTCAAATATTCCAGGCACCCTCTTGCCTCAAGGCCTTTGCATGTGCCTGAAATGTCCTCACCCTTTCCCCATGTCTCCACATGCGTTGCTTACTTCCTCAATTCTTTCAAGTGTCCTCAAAGTTTGCTTTCCCTCCTCACTCTACTTACTTCCCTCCAACACTCTCTGTTCTCTTTTTCTGTTTTCTCTTTCTCCATAGCATTATCACAGGCTATATTTTATTTATTTATTTTATTTTCTGTGTTCTTCTCTAGATTGTAAGTTCCATGAGAGCAGGGATTTTTGTCTGTTTTGTTCATTGCTGCATATCTAATACATAGAAAGTCCTTGGTAAATATTCATTGAATTGAATAGAGCAATCAATATTTTAAAACATCGTCTTCTGCCTAGAGTCCAAGCTTGTATTTTTATTTATTGTGACAATAACACATATTCTTCATTGAAAAGTTGTACCATGTCATTTAAGTTTAAACAAAGTTTGACGGCAATTGGAGGGAGGTAGTGGTTTTATTTATTTATTTATTTAAAAGATTTATTTATTTATTTATTTATTTCTCTCCCTGCCCCGGTTTTCTGTTCTCTGTGTCTATTTGCTGTGTCATCTTCTTTGTCCGCTTCTGTTGTTGTCAGCGGCAGGGGAATCTGTGTTTCTTTTTGTTACATCATCTTGTTGTGTCAGCTCTCCATGTGGGCGGTGCCATTCTTAGGCAGGCTGCACTTTCTTTGGCGCTGGGCGGCTCTCCTTACCGGGTACACTGCTTGCGCGTGGGTCTCCCCTACACGGGGGACTCCCCTGCGTGGCAGGGCACTCCTTGTGTGCATCAGCACTGCACATGGGCCAGCTCCACACGGGACAAGGAGGCCCGGGGTTTAAACCACAGACCTCCCATGTGGTAGACCGACGCCCTAACCACTGGGCCAAGTCCACTTCCGTGGTTTAGATATAGATTATTTAATCTGTTAAGGACTTGTTATTACTCCTCTGATATTCATAGTATAGATATGATGTAGATTTTTAATAAATCTGAATGTCCAAGTAGTTTTTTCCCATAAAATAAAAGGCTCACTATCTCAATAAAAGCTTTAGAAATTCTTAAACATTCTTAAGAGTTTTCTCATTAAATTTAAAAAATATAATTTTGACCAATAGTATAATATTACTATGGGTTATTCTGAGGCTTGGCTTAAGTAAAATAACCTCACAATGTTTTTCAAATAGTAAATTAATTGAACTATTTCATTAAGTCATAAATAGTAGAATATATACATTTTTCCAATTAATGATATGAAATGCTTATTTTATATATAATGCTTTTAAAATACACAAACAGGGAAACGGACTTTGGCCCAGTGGTTAGGGCGTCTGTCTACCATATGGGAGGTCTGCAGTTCAACCCCGGGCCTCCTTGACCCGTGTGGAGCTGGCCCATGCGCAGAGCTGATGCACACAAGGAGTGCCGTGCCACGCAGGGGTGTCCCCCACGTGGGGGAGGCCCACGCGCAAGGAGTGCGCCTGTGAGGAAAAGCCGCCCAGCGTGAAAAGAAAGTGCAGCCTGCCCAGGAATGGCGCCTCCCACACTTCCCGTGGCGCTGACGACAACAGAAGCGGACAAAGAAACAAGACGCAGCAAATAGACACCAAGAACAGACAACCAGGGGAGGGGGGAAATTAAATAAATAAATAAATCTTTAAAAAAATAAATAAATAAAATAAAATAAAATACACAAACAAACATGAAGCAAATAAGAATGCTTTTTCATTTAATTCACATGTCATTCAGTATTCTTCATAAACATGGTTATAATTGCTACATATCTTTCTATACAGATTCTCTATAATTTATTTATCTATTTTCCTATTATAGGATTTGTAGGCTATTTCCTGTTTCTCTGTTATAAATAGGGCTTTGATGATCATTTTGCACATAACTTTTTATACATCTCTAATATATATAGAGTCCTAGATGTAGAGTTAATTAATCAAAGGATATAAACATTTAAATTTTTCTTACTACATTATTTTCCAGAAGAGTTACATCATTTTTTGCTTCCATGAGCAATGTATTAATGAACCTCACCCCTTCACACTAGCAATGAATTTTTTCTTAAAAAGATTTATTTATTTATTTCTCTCCCCTTCTCCTCCCTGCCCCAGTTGTCTGTTCTCTGTGTCTATTTGCTGCATTTTCTTTGTCCGCTTCTGTTGTTGTCAGTGGCAGGGGATCTGTGTTTCTTTTGGTTGTGTCATCTTGTTGTGTCAGCTCTCCGTGTGTTGGCCCCATTCCTGGGCAGGCTGCACTCCTTGTGCGTGGGGCTCCCCTACATGGCAGGGCACTCCTTGCGCACATCAGCACTGCACATGGGCCAGCTCCACACGGGTCAAGGAGGCCCGGGTTTTGAACCGTGCACCTCCCATGTGCTAGACGGACGCCCTAACCACTAGGCCAAGTCCGTTTCCCTAATTTTTTTTTTAAAGATTTATTTTATTTATTTATCCCCTGCACCTCATTGTTTGCACTCACCACCTGCTCTCTGAGTCCAATTGCTGTGTGCTCTCTGTATCTGCTTGTCTTCTCTTTAGGAGGCACCAGGAACTTGGGACCTCCCATGTGGGAGAGATGGTCTCAATCGCTTCAGCCACTTCAGCTCCCTGGTTTGTTGTGTCTCTCATTGTGTTTCCTCTTTGTGTCTCTTTTATTGTGTCATCTTGTTGCATCAGCTCGCCTGCCCGCTGCCTGCTGCAAGTACTAGCTCACCTTCTCCAGTAGGCAATGAACCTGGGACCTCCCATGTGGTAGGTGGAAGCCCAATCACTTGAGCCACATCCTCTTACCTAGCAATGAATTTTTAAATGACATTCCCTATGTAGCTGTAATTATATTTATTTGATTTAGAGTAAAACTGAACATTTTTCCACCATATTTTGTTTCCATTTTTTTCATCTTTTTTGAAATATGTATTCTTAAACTTTGCCTGTTTTCTACTGATGTGTTAAGAATTGTCTTGTAAAAACTTTTTATAGATTAGTAATATAAATCCTTTGTGAATTTTCACTTATCTGTTCATAAATATTTATAGAGTGCCTACTAATGTGAGAGGCCCTGCTAGTAAACAAGACAGAAATAGTCCCTGCTCTCATGAAGCTTACATATTACCAACATTTGTGTATATATTAATATGTGTGTGTGTTTATTCATATTTCCCCCCTCTTGATTAGATGTTTGTATTTTAATTTTACTTATGCTGGATTTTTTACAAAATCTCCACTACTTTTAATAGGTATTATATGGAATCAACACAGAAATATGTTAAGCTAAGAACATCACATTTAAGTTTGTATCCAAGTTAAAAGTTTTGATATTTAGATGTATATTTCTTTGTAATTTGCCACGATTGCCTTTAGGTGGCATTAGATCCTTGGGCATGTGTTGTAGAGATTTTTAGATATTGGGTTTATGTTTTGTTTTGACAACTCAATAGACTTAAAAATCTGTCCCAAATGTTATTTGGGACATAGCGAACAGGATAAATTAATTTAATAGCTGAACAGCCGGAGACCTCTTTCAGTGTGCAGGCTATACTCTGACTAAGCTCTGTCCTCCTGCTTTTTCCTACAGCAAACATTTTTCAGATCTTTGATTAGATAGTTTTAGAACAAAAATCTTAAAAATGATTTGAAGGTCAACTTGAGGTCCCAAGCAAAATAGAGAGCATTCTCTCTTCCACACACGAAAAAGAGTTCTGTCACGTATGAATGGAATCCCTTACACTCATTTTTCTAAATAAGTACTTCAGAGCTCAAAATTTACAGCTCTGCTTGGCATAATGGAAGATTAAGCCAAATAGCTAGCAATGAAGGATGTGGAAAATTTGCCATCTCCATGATTCTGATACTGGAATTTGATGTGAAGTATTGACATTTGTATTCTCTTTTTTCATTTTTTTTGCTACTTCACTCATGAGTTCACATGATGAAGGGTGATTTTGTTTTATTCTCAAGCTGCCTTTGCCCCTCTAAGAGATGCCTTACTGTCAGGAAAATGGAACCTGAAATGGAAAAATTTCACTTTGTCGTTGTGGGTTTGAGTGGGGCTTGGGAGGTCAAGGGATGAGCCCGAGGTCTCAGCACTGGTGGCTTTGTTGCTAGCTTCCCCTACACTGTGTTGGAATCAAATGACTCCAGGATCTTTGTTCTAGCCACTTTGATCTAGCCACTAGACCACATTTTCTTCCAAATGAAACCAAAATACTGCTGAAAGCTAATAGGAACCTCTTCAACTCACTTGTTTGCATAAAGAAGTACTTCTACGGCAAAGACAAGAGAACAGTAAAGAGCCTTTTTCATAGGCAAGTGACGTGGGACCATCTCTACCTTTTTCTAATTAGTTTTCTCTGTAATCAAATATTGCTGAAAACACTATACCTATTTGTAAATATCAATGACATATATAATATATGTAATAATGCATTGAAATTTTTTTTTAAAGCATGGTTCCATCATATCTAGGGTGGGGAAGAAGGTGCAGAACTAACAAATTTTGAAAACCTATTTTGTGCCAAGTGCTTTACATTGTCATCTCAATTAATATTCACTATTACTCATAATAATGTCACAATAAGCATTATTATCTCTATTTTATAGGTAAAATATTAACTGGAAGCTCAGAGAGATTAAAATCTTTTCCAAGTTCCCACAGTTAATAAACGACAAAACCAAGATAGTAGTTCATTCCCATTGAATACATAGTGGAAATAGCAACAATTTCTTTAAGTTTGAAACATATTTGGTTGCCTACTGCAAATTGACATGTTTTGAATCTTCGTAAGATTCCTACACCTTTTTTTCTCCTTCATAGTCTCAGGGATGACAATAAAAAAATTTTAGGTGTATTTCAGAATTTTTATTTTCTGTAGTTACATCTTCAGCATAATCAGCATTATTTTATGTTTCCACTTAATTTGTAATTGATCTATCTCAAGGCACTAGAAGAATTTAATTGTTTTGGGAACTGAGAATAACTTTTGATTATAGTTAGTATCCAATTCAATTAATCTAATAGTTTATGAGTTTAATGAATTTAACCTCTGTAGTTTTATTTACCTATACTTGTATACAGAACAAAAAATTACGTATGGAAAGGGGGACTAATTATCCCTACCTTCCTATATAATTTTATTCCCAAATATCATATATCCAAAATTTTTGTGATTAGTTCCTTATTTCACATATTTTCATATTACTTTGTTATGTATTCAAATATTTTCTGCATCCGACTGTTAATAAAACCATCTATGGATTTGTGTTTAATTGCTTCTATTCCATATATGTATGAAGAGTGTAAATGAACATTGATGAAAAGTCCAATGAAATCCAAAAATCCCCTTCCATTTTGTGGATGCATAAATATTTGTCTTTGTTCTGTAAGGTCAGTTCCTATTTTAATATAAGTTACTAATGCCCTTGCAACTCAAAATATTTATAACTGGTATATGACTAGACTGCAGGCTACACCCTCTGCTCTTTTGCTTCCTGGCCGTACCATTGCTGGCAGCTTCCGTCAGCCTCTTGACCACAGGCTTGTCCAGGTGAGAGTAAGTCTCCAGCTCTTGTGTCCCTAACTGCAGAGGACACAGGGCAAGCTTTCCTAAGACTTCTTAGTCACTATACACTTCATTGTGCTCTAGTTGCCGCCCTAAGTCTGGACATCTGCAGTGCTCTCCACTCAGAATTCCATGAAGGAAATGTTCCTCAAATGAATCTCTAAGTTTGGCAGGTGCTAGTTGTTAGGCCAGTTTAGTTATCCCACTTTAGCCAACTGACTTTAATTTTGAGCCCTCATCTATACTCCAAGATTACAAGAAACATCCCACTTGTCATCTACTGTTTATATAGCAGAGTATGCCCTGGAATAGAAGAGTCCAGTAAAGAGGAACAAGGAAAAGGGAACTAACATTCGATAAGTTTTATTACATGAATTATCACATTTAATTGTTTTGGGAACAGTTTAGCCCTCATGAAAAGCCTAAAAAGTAGAACTCATTTTTTCCTTTTTATGAAATGAGTCTAAAGTGCAAAAGTTTAAGATCTCCTACGCTCTGGTTTATCGGACTTACCCCACTCAGCTAACATGGAGGTGAAGAAGGTCAACCACCACACCAGAGAGCCAAGAGTGCCTACAACTGAAAGCTGGAGAATTGCATACATCATACATGTGGAACCTAAGCCCCCTCTTGATATAGATGTGGAGTGGACAGAACCATTCCAGGGTCCACAGGATGGAGGAATAGAGTTTGGATTAGAGTGGACTTACTGATATTCTATTCATGAACTATTGTGATTAGTAATCGAAGAAAATGTAGCACTGATGTGGAGAAAGTGGCCATGGTGGCTGCTGAGGGTAGGGAGTGGGAAGAAGAGATGTGATGTGGGGGCATTTTCAGGACTTGGAGTTGTCCTGGGTAATACTGCAGGGACAGTTACTGGACATTGTATGTCCTCCCATGGCCCACTGGGTGGACTGGGGGAGAGTGTAAACTATAATGTGGACCATTGACCATGTGGTGCAACAGTGCTCAGAGATGTATTCACCAAGTGCAATGAATTATGATGGAGGAGGTTGTTGTTAATGGAAGGAGTGGGGTGAGGGGCGTGGGGGGTATATAGGAACCTCATATTTTTTTAATGTAACATTTAAAAAAAATAAAGACAAAAAAAGAATAAAAAAAAGTTTAAGGTCGAAGTGATGATTAAAATTCAGATGTTTTTGCCTTTGAATTAGAGCATCAAAATGATTATCATTTAAAACCATATCAATAAACTATTCTTTTTCAAAATAATTCTGAGGTAGAAATAGAATTAAGCCAATTAGACATTGAAAAAAGTCTGAGAAGGGCAACAAGACTTGTAGAATAATTCGCTTTCCATTTATAATATCTATTTTACCAGTCTTTTTTTAATGTTTAATTTTGAGAAACATATAACAGAAATTAAATAAAAAAGTTGTAACATACTGTTTGATGAACAATTAGTTCCTTTTTTTTTATTTATTTAAAAATGGTAGCTAGGATTGAACCTGGTGGTACCTTGCACAGGGAAGCAGGCACTCAAACCACTGAGCTATACCCACTCTCCTAGATAGTTTTTTTAAAATTGGTGAGTATAGCAGTTTGACACGGTTATGAATTTCAAAAATTGATATTGGATTATGTTTGTATTCTGGTCTGTACCTGGGCATGATTAAATTATGATTAGGGCTTTGATTGGGCCACATCATTAGGGCACCACCAAGGGGTGGGGACTCACAGATAAAAGACATGGCAAAGGACAGAGTTGAGGTTTTTAATATTGGAGTTTTGATGTTGGAGTTTGATGTTGAAGCCTTAAGCTGGAGCCTAGGGAAGTAAGCTCACAAAGGAAAGAGAAGCAGGCCCCAGGAAGAGAGGAACCCTGAGCCCAGGAAGAAGCAAACCCTGGGAAAAGAGGAATCTTGAACCCAGAGAGAAGCAAGACCCTGGAAGGGAGGAACCCATGAAGCCTAACCCTTATAGACATAGGCAGCCATCTTGCTCCAGCACATAAAAATAGACTTTGGTGAGGGAAGTAACTTATACTTTATGTCCTGGTATCTGTAATCTCCTACCCCAAATAAATACCCTTTATAAAAACCAACCAGGGAAATGGACTTGGCCCAGTGGTTAGGGCGACCGTCTACCACATGGGACGTCTGCGGTTCAAACCCCGGGCCTCCTTGACCCGTGTGGAGCTGGCCCATGCGCAGTGCTGATGCGCGCAAGGAGTGCCCTGCCACGCAGGGGTGTCCACCTCCGTGTAGGGGAGCCCCACGCGCAAGGAGTGCACCTGTAAGGAGAGCCGCCCAGCGCAAAAGAAAGTGCAGCCTGCCCAGCAATGGTGCCGCCCACACTTCCCGTGCCGCTGTCGACAACAGAAGCGGACAAAGAAACAAGATGCAGCAAATAGACACCGAGAACAGACAACGGGGGGGGGATTAAATAAATAAAAATATCTTTAAAAAACAAAAACAAACAAAACAAAAAAAACAACCAATTTCTGGTATTTTGCATCAGCACCCCTTTGGCTGGCTAATACGGTGAGTATTTTGTTTTAGGTACAGCTATACTTAATTGTGTCCTTTACCTTCTTTATATTAAGTATGGGCCATGATGTGGACCATTGACCATGAGGTGCAGCGATGTCCAGAGATGTACTTACCAAATGCAATGGATGTGTCATGATGATGGGAGAGAGTGTTGCTGTGGGGGTGGTGGGGTTGAATGGGACTTCATAATTTTTGAATGTAATATTTTTTAAAAATGAATAAAAAAATAAAAATAAAAAGAGTAGTTTAAAGGAAAAGGAATGAAAAAAAAAACCCATATGCATGTATGTTAACTGAAAACCATTAAATTGCAAATGTCTTGTGTTGACTTTATTTTTTTAAAATGGCTTTATTGAGATATAATTGGCATACAATAAATTGCATGTATTTCAGCTGTAGGTTTTGGTAACTTTTGACATATGTCTATACCTATGAAATCACCACCACACCCTTTGGTAATCCTTCTCACCTCTCCCTCACAACCAGATGACACTTGATCTGCTTTCGGTCACTTCAGATTAGTTTACATCTTTCTGGAGTGACATGCAAATGAAACCATTCAGTATGTACTCTTTGTTTTTGATCTGGTTTCTTTCACTTCTTTTGAGAATGATCCATGTTGTTGCAGGTGTCAATAATTCCTTTTTATTGCTGACTAGGATCCCATTGTATGGCTATACTACAATTTATTTATCCATTCACCTGTTGATGAACATTTAGTTTGCTTCTAGTCTTGGGGTATTTAAAAAAAAAGAGCTACTATAGACGTCTGTGAATAACTCTTTGTATATGTTTTCATTTCTTTGGGGTAAATGCCCAAGAGTGAAATGGTTGGATCATATGGTAAATGTGCATTTAACTTTTTACGAAACTACCACAGTATTTTACAAAGTGACTATACCGCTTTACAGTCCCATCAGCAGTATATGTGAGTTCAGGTCCTTCAGTTCTGCACAACATTGGTCAGCTTTTAAAATTTTTATAATTCTAATAGGTATGTGGTGGTATCTCATTGTGGTTTTAATTTCCAACTTCCCTAATGACTAATGATGTTCAAGATCTTTTCATATGCTTACTTGCCATCAATATTTGTTCAAATCCTTGGTCCAATAAAAAAAATTAGTCCCTATTTTCACAATAAAATAAAAAAAATATTAGTGATTAGTAGATCCAGAAAAATATCTGGAAGAATATTTCCCAGACCAATAAAGGGGATATCCATGAATAGTAGAAAGAGAAATTTAAATTTCCCTAAATTATGAATTTCTGAAATATTTGTTTGTATTTTGCAATGAGCTTGTGTTACTTTTACTATCAAAAGGAAAAAAAATTGAAAGCTACATTTTAAAAAAATCTATATACATTTGGTGATTTGGTGGAAAGGGTTCAGAGAATCATTTTGGAATAATGGGACTTGGAAATCTAGACAGCTGCTGCTGCCTCCTCTCAGACAGCATTATAAGGACCCTTCCCAAGCAACAGGACATCTCCCCAGATCCGTTGGAAGGAGAGGCATTGTTTGAGCCAAATTTTGGCTGGTTTTTGTTTTGTGTGCAGCATGTGTGTGGGATTGAGCCAAATGTCTGGAGAGTCTGAGATGATGCCTGGAGAAAGATGAGAGGATAAGAAGACTATCCTTGGGGAGGAACTTTGGGAAAGAGACATCAAAGGAAGGGAATTTAGGGGAAATTGTTCTGTGAAAGGGTGATAAAATCTTCTTCATCTGTTCAAGAAAGCATCTTTTAAGTAGACATTATTCATTAATGCTTTTTGAAGCTGAATTTGTGTTTTCTGGGAATCACCAGTTTGCTATGGGGAGAGAACAAGGGAGGCCTCAGGAGGCCCTATGGAAATCAGTGTACATAAAACTAGTAGATTGAACAGAGAGAGCAGTCAAAGGAGAGAAAATGTAGATCAAGAACAAAATTTTGTCTTCAGTCACATGTTTGTTTTATTATTTTAAAAATCCTCTTAACTAGGGAAAGTGAATAAAGAGAAAGAGCCTGTGTCAGTCAGGGTCCAGGCAGGAAACACACTCAAAAGATAATTGAAGATGGGAATGAAGCAGGCTAGTAAGATAGGGAGACAACAGATGGATCTGAGACCTGGCAAGGAGTCCACGTGGACACCAAAAACCCCAAGATGGCTGCTGGAAGACCTTCTCCGAGATTCTGCCACTCAGAAGAGGACTTCCTCTGGAAGCCAGGAGCAGCCCCAGATATTCCCTAGGAACTTTATCATTGGGCCCTCCTGGGAGACTGATGGGGGAACTAAGCAGTCAAGGTGGTGCACAGCTGGAACTCCTCCCCTGCCATTAGCAAAGGGATGGGATAATTAACAGTTCAAAAGCCAGGCACAAGGCCTGAAGGAGCACCCTTGCTCTCGCGTCCTCTCTTGCCTCTGGACCCTGGACTTCAGCTGCCTTCTGCCCTGCTTGGATCACTACACAAGTAACCTATAGTGGGGAACTT
Organism: Dasypus novemcinctus; assembly: GCF_030445035.2. Taxonomy (NCBI): domain Eukaryota; kingdom Metazoa; phylum Chordata; class Mammalia; order Cingulata; family Dasypodidae; genus Dasypus; species Dasypus novemcinctus. Next base: position 48,826,046 of record NC_080673.1, on the reverse strand, counting down.
TAGCCTGTAAATCAGCCCTCTTTATCACTTTTAACCCCTTTCCTCTCTACCTGGGACCCCTGCTCTGTTATTTTCCACCATTTCTCTTCTCTCTCTACCTGAATAAATTACTGGCCTAACTCACCTGGTGTGCTCTTGAAATTCATTTCTGCAGCATAGCCAAGAATCTAAACAAAATCTGGTAAGAGGAAGATGGAGGAGTATGTAGCTCCAAAAATCAGTCCCTGCACTAAAGCAACATTTAAACACCTGGCCCCTGGTGCAGCTTGCTGGTGCCAGGGTGGACTATAAACCCATCTTCCCAAGATCCAGAGGTAGATATTCCAATCACTGATCATTCCTTTTTTTTAAAAAGATTTATTTTTTATTTATTTCTCTCCCCTTCCCCCCCGCCCCAGTTGTCTGCTCTCTGTGTCCATTTGCTGTGTGTTCTTCTGTGACTGCTTCTATCCTTGTCAGTGGCACCAAGAATCTGTGCCTCTTTTTGTTGCATCATCTTGTTGTGTCAGCCCTCCGTGTGTGTGGTGCCACTCCTGGGCAGGTTGCACTTTTTTGTGCTGGGCGACTCTCCTTACGGGGCACACTCCTTGTGCATGGGGCTCCCCTCTGCAGGGAACACACCTGCATGGCATAGCACTCCTTTGCACACATCAGCACTGCGCATGGGCCAGCCCATCACATGGGTCAGGAGGCCCTGGTTTTGAACCCTGGATCTCCCATGTGGTAGGCGGATGCTGTATCCATTGAGCCAAATCCGCTTCCCTGAGCATTCCTTTTGATATGCCACTTTAGATTACTGGGAATCCAGTTCTGAAGGCAGCCATTGTTCCAATCCACCTCAGGCAAAAGCAGCAGAGAAGACTTAATACAGTATTCTTAATACAGTATATTTCCTCAAAACTATGAGAAACAGTTAAAGAGCAGCACTTACTGGACAACTGCAGAATCAAGAAATTGCTTCTTCAAAGAACCATAGGAGAAATTCCTGGGAACTTTCCTGCTCCCTCCCTCAGCCCCTTAGGGCTTTTTGGAGCTTGCCAGCATACCCTGTGTGGGTCCCTGGCCTTGTTCTGCCTGTGAAAGACTGAGAAAACTCCTCTCTAGTGTGATCTCACTCCCAGAATTTTCCCTCCAGGCAAAAGCAGCTTGAGATGAGAAAACAGTATAAGAAACAATTGTAGTCAATGGCCTGGAGCAAAGGCTTACCTAGAGGGGTCATTCAAATTCCTGTCAACAGGGGAAGTCCCAAGGCCACTAGCAAACACAAGCACAGAACAAGACCCAGGTCCCCAAAAGACAGAGAGAACCCTATACTTTGCAATCACCTTGGGATGACCTTCTTTATACAAGAGCTGAACTCTGGAGGAAAGCATCAATCCATACAAAGCCAATTTGCCAAATCTGTGAGAGTTGGTTTTTAATTGGTTTGCTTGATTTTGTCAGCTCCTGGTACTCAAAAAAATCTTTGCCGCATCACTTGTTGGATATAAACTCAAGAAACAGACAACTCAGGAACTATATCCCTAAATTAATATTAACGTGAATAGTGTCCAACAAAAGATTACAAGACAAACAAAGAAACAGGAAATGAAGGCCCATGTAAAGGAAGAGGCTGAAAATCCAGAAAACATCCAGATAAAGCCTTTAAAAAATGATCTTAAATATGCTCCAGGGCATGAAAAAAAAATAAAGAGAAAGAAATAAAGAATATTAGGAAAACAATGAATGAGTAATATGAGAATCTCAATAAAGAGATAGAAAGTTTAAAAAGGAATCAAACAGAACTATTAGAGTTGAAGACCAAAATAACTGAAATGAAAATACTCAGAAAGGTTTCATTAACTCCTTTGAGATGACAGAAGAAAGGCTGTGAACTATTGACTATAAGACTATTGAAATGAGTCAGGCTGAGGTACAGAAAGGAAAAAGAATTAGAAAAAGCAAAAACAGCCAAAAAGACCTCTGGAACACCACCAAGCATACCAATATATGCATTATGGGAGCCTCAGAGGGAGAAGAGGGAGATAAAGGAGCAGAAGGGATATGAAAAAAAAAAAAGACAGAAAACTTTCCAAACTTATCAAAGATGTGACTATGTGTATCAAAAAAAACCCTCAGAGAACAGCAACCAGGATAAACTTAAAAAACAAAACAAAACATCCCATCACATACTGATCAAACTGGCAAATGCAAAGGAAGAGGTGAGCGTTCTGAAGGCTGCAAGAGGAAAGCAATGTAAAAGTTATGTAAAAGAGATTTCTAATTAGATTAAGTGTGGGTTTCGGAAGGTGGGGCAAGATGGCGTCTGAGAGTGCACCTTATGGTCTCTCCTGTGAAGAGGGGGCCAAGTGGGGTTGGAATCTTGCCGGAGTGGGCTGTCTTGGGGGCTTGCAGGGCGGAGGGTGCATGGACATGGATTTGAAGAGAGTGTGGCAGAGGTGGTGCTTGCTAAAGGTAGAATTGTGGCTTACAAGTACAGAGGTCGGAAGATGTGGACTGGTGGGACCATTCCCCCTGGGGCTGGCAGCCGCGGTGTTTCCTGAGAACTGTCGATTGTACAGTGGCATTCCTGGGCCCCATGGTTCCCAGGTCAGTGTCCCCTGAGCCCCCGTAGCCCGTGTTCCATGGACCTACGTGCCCTGGGTCTGCAGAGTTCCGGACTTCCCTTTCCCAAGTCCAGCACTCCCGGAGGTCCGGGATTGCCTTAGCTTTCCGGTTTTGGACTGACTCCGTGGGTGGGAGGGATTCGGTGGGGGGTGCAGTAAGGGGGCCTGGCTAGTGTGGGTTCAATTTTCTAGTGTTCCCCCCCCCCCCCCCCCACCTTCGCCCTTTTTTTCCTTTCCTTTTATTCTTTTTTTTTTGTGCTTGGAGGAGCATACCGGCTGGCTTGGGGAGAGTCTGGGAAGAGAGGAGTGGCGAATCTGCTGAGAAAGCCCAACTCACCTAAATACCCTGGGATAGGAAACTTAGCGTGGGAGAAGGTGGAGTCAGAAAATCAACAAGCCCTCTCATAGCACACCTAAAGGAGAGGGACTGTAGGAGCTGCTTTCCAAGCCTCCAATAGCATACTTGGAGTTCCTGGTGAGGTGTGGGTGCTCTCTCTCTGGAAATTAAGAGTCGTTGTTTTCTGTGCAGAACTAATTCAACAAGGACCCACTTGAATCTCCTACCAGACCTCTCAGGCAGCTTTCCTTCTGCCTGGAAGAGAGCAAAGGGAGGAAGAGAGAAAAGGGGGAACATCAGATCCCTAAGCGTTTTATTTAACTACAAACAGGATTCCTTGCTAGAAACTTTCCCTAGTATTTGATTGGTTTTTCCTTCCTCTTTATTCCCCCCCAAGACCCTTTTTTCTTTCTTTCTCTTTTTCGTTTTCCCTGCTTACTTCCCCACTCCTTTTTGCCCCCCCCCCCCCTTTTTTTTCTCTCTCTTTCTTTCTTTCTCTGCTTTCTTATTCTTCTTATGTTAGATGCTGGAGGGAGAGCTTCACATTTGCTGTATTTCCTCATCCTCCATTTACTCTTTTCTGTGTACATTGATTTTTGCCACCAACACTATTCCCTTTCCTCTACATCTTTCTATCCTCCATCATTGATTGTTTCTCTTACATTACACCTCTCTTTTTTGCCTCCCTATATTTTTTTACTTTTTATTACTAATACCTTTGTTCTGTTTTCTGCCTTATATTCACTCTTTATATTGTCCTCTCTTTTCTCTTATCCTCTCTCCTGAACACATAGGCCTTTTAATTCATACTGTATTCCTCCCCATATTCAGATTTTTATGTACTCTACTTTTCTTACTGTTATAACTCTACATAATTTACATGAGTCTAATGTCCATTCTCCTATATCTCACACGGTTCCTCTGTTAGTGTTTACTATCAATACTGCTATTATTCATTTTCATTTCTTACTCCTTTTGCTTTCTCTGGCCCTAGTATTTTCCTTCAAGTGAACTTAGCCAGCAACAAGGAAATAGAATAAGAAGAACAAAGTGACAAAGAGAAGACTTATCACGCATGCAAAAACAACAACTAATTAAACTCCAAACTAGACAAAGAAGCTAAGCAACTGACTAAACCTGTAAAGATAAAATGATGACCAGACAGCAACAAAAAACTACAAACCAAACCAATAATCAGGAAAACATGCCCCAATCCAATGAACAAACTAAAAACCAGGAAGAGGAGCAGAACATCAAACAAGTAATTAAAGATCTCAAAACATATGTTAGGGATCAATTTGATGAGGTGAAGGAAGAGAATAAGAATATGAAGAAAACAATTGGAGAGAATACAGAAGAAATTGCAACCATACACAAAAGTATAACAGATATGATGGTGATGATCAGCACAATTCAAGAAATAAAAAATACACTCACAGCAAATAACAGCAGACTCGAAGAGGCAGAGGAGAGATTAAGTGATGTGGAAGACAGTACATCTGAAATCAAACAGATAGTAGAACTGGTCAATAAAAAGATAGAAAAAATCCAGCAGGGGCTTAGGGACCTGAATGACATGCAAAATGCGCAAATACGTATTAGAGGCATCCCAGAAGGAGAAGAGAAGGGAAAGGGGCCAGAAGAGGTGTTGGAGGAAATAATGGCTGAAAACTTCCCAAACCTATTGAGGGAGATGGATGTACATGTCCAGGAAGCACAATGCACCCCAAACAGCATAAATCCCAACAGACCTACCCCAAGACAAATACTTGTCAAGTTATCCAATGCTCAAGACAAAGAGAAAACACTAAAAGCAGTAAGAGAAAAGAGAACCATCACATACAAAGGAGGCTCCATAAGATTAAGTGCTGATTTCTCATCTGAAACCATGGAGGCAAGAAGACAGTGGTATGACATAGTCAAAGTACTAAAAGAAAACAATTTCCAACTGAGAATACTCTATCCAGCAAAGTTAGTATTCAAAAATGATGGAGAGTTCAAAATATTCACAGATAAACAGAAACTAAGAGAGTATGCCAACAAGAATCCTGTCCTTCAAGAAATACTAAAGGGAGTTCTGTAGGAAGAAAAAAAAAACAAGAGAAATGGAATTGGAGGAGAGTGTAAGAGCAACTAAAAGACAAAAACAGAAAAAGAAAATCAAACAATATGACAAACACAAATCCAAAGAAAATATGGCTAATGTAAGTAATTCCTTGAAAGTAATAACATTGAATGTCAATGGATTAAACTCACCTGTCAAGAGACTCAGACTGGAAGATTGGATAAGGAAATATGACCCACCTATATGCTGTCTGTGAGAAACACATCTTAGACCCAGGGATTCAAGGAGGTTGAAAGTGAATGGCTGGAAAACAATCTTACGAGCAAACAATAACCAAAAAAGGGCAGGAGTAGCTATATTAATATCGGACAAAATAGACTTTAAATGCAAAGCAATTGTAAGAAACAAAGATGAACACTACATATTAGTGAAAGGGATAATCTTTCAAGAAGAAAGAGCAATCATAAACATTTATGCTCCTAACAAAGGTGCCTTCAAATACAGGAGGCAAACACTGGAAAAGCTAAATGAAGGAATAGATGCCGCTACAATTATAGTGGGGGACTTTAGTACACCACTATCAACTTTGGACAGAACATCTCAAAAGAGAATCCATAAAGAAATAAAGACTTTGACCAATATATTAGAAGAGCTGGACCTAATACACATATACAGAACATTACACCCAAATACAGCAGGATATACATTCTTCTCAAGTGCACACGGATCATTCTCCAAGATAGACCACATGCTAGGCCACAGAAGAAGTCTCAGTGAATTCAGAAAGAGAGAAATCATACAAAATAATTTCTCTGACCACAGTGGAATGAAGCTGAAAATCTGCAAGGGCCAGAGACCCAGATTTGGCACCAAGATTTGGAAGTTAAACAACACACTCTTAGAAAAAAAAAGGAGGAAATCTCAAAAGAAATTAATAGCTACCTTGAAACTAATGAAAATTATAACACAACATATCCAAACTTATGGGAGGCTGCAAAAGCAGTACTGAGAGGGAAATTTATAGCCATAAATCCATATATCAAAAAAGAAGAAAGAGCTAAAGTTGAAGAACTAAATGCACACTTGGAAGAATTAGTTAAAAAACAACAAACTAATCCCAAAGTAAGAAGAAAGAAAGAAATAACAAAGATCAGAGCAAAGCTAAATGAAATAGAAAATAAGAAAGCACTTCAAAAAATAACAAAACCAAGAGCTGGTTCTTTGAGAAGATCAATAAAATTGACAAACCCTTAGCTAGATTAACAAAGAAAAAAATAGAAAAGCTGCAAATACACAAAATAAGAAATGAGAAAGGAGATATCACCACTGATCCCACAGAAATAAAGACTATATCATAAGAGGATACTTTGAAAATCTATATTCCAACAAAAATGACAATTCAGAGGAAATGGACAAATTCCTAGAAATACATAAGCAGCCTACATTGACAAAAGAAGAAGTTGACAATCTCAACAAACCAATCACAAGTAAAGAGATAGAATCAGTCATTAAAAACCTCCCAACTAAAAAGAGCCTTGGGTCAGATAGCTTCACAGGTGAATTCTACAAAACATTCCAGAAAGAACTAACACCAGTCTTGCTTAAACTCTTCCAAAAAATTGAAACAGAAGGAACATTGCCTAACTCATTCTATGATGCCAACATTACTCTAGTACCAAAGCCAAACAAAGACACCACAAGAAAGGAAAATTACAGACCAATCTCTCTAATGAACTTCAATGCGAAAATCCTCAACAAAATACTTGCTAATCTTATTCAATAACACATTAAACAAAGTATACACCATGACCAAGTGGAGTTCATTCCCAGTATGCAAGGATGGTTCAACTTAAGAAAATCAATTAATGTAATACACCACATAAACAGATTGAAGGAAAAAATCACATGATCATATCGATAGATGCAGAAAAAGCATTTGACAAAATACAGCACCCTTTCTTGATAAAAACACTGCAAAAGATCGGAGTAGAAGGAAACTTTCTGAACATGATAAAGAGTATATATGAAAAACCCACAGCTAGCATCATTTACAATGGTGAAATCCTAAAATCTTTCCCTCTAAGGTCAGGAACAAGACAAGGATGCCCACTATCACCTCTCCTATTTAACATAGTCTTAGAAGTACTTGCTCAAGCACCGAGGCAAGAACCAGACATAAAAGACATAAAAGGCATCCAAATTGGAAAGGAAGAAGTCAAAATTTCACTATTTGCAGATGATATGATCCTATACATAGAAAACCCTGAGAAGTCTACAACAAAGCTTCTAGAACTTATAAATGAGTTCAGTAAAGTCGCAGGTTACAAGATAAATGCACAAAAATCAGTAACATTTCTGTTCACCAATAATGAGGAATCCGAGGAGGAAATCAAGAACCAAATACCATTCACATTAGTAAATTAAAAAGTCAAATACCTTGGAATAAATTTAACCAAAGACATAAAAGATTTATACACAGAAAACTACACAACACTGTTCAAGGAAATCAAAGAAGACCTAAACAAATGGAAGAATATTCCCTGTTCATGGATAAGAAGACTAAATATTATTAAGATGTCTGTCCTACCAAAACTGATCTACAGATTCAAAGCAATCCCAATAAAAATCAACACATCATTCTTTAATGAACTAGAGAAACTAACTATGAAATTTATTTGGAAAGGAAAGAGGCCCCAAATAGCCAAAGACATATTGAAAAAGAAAAATGAAATTGGAGGAATCACACTACCTGACTTCAAAACATACTACAAAGCTACAGTAGTGAAAACAGCATGGTATTGGCACAAGGATAGACACACTGACCAATGGAACCAAATTGAGAGTTCTGATATAGATCCTCATATATACAGCCATATGGTATTTGATAAGGCCACCAAACCCTCTCGACTGGGAGAGAATGGCCTCTTCAACATATCCATATGTAAAAGAATGAAAGAGGATTACCAACTTACACCTTATACAAAAATCAACTCAAGATGGATCAAAGACCTAAATATAAGACCCAAGACCATGAAGACTTTGGAAAGTAAAGTAGGGAAGCATCTACGGGACCTTTTAATAGGAAACGTCTTCATGAACTTCACACCAAAAGCACAAGCAGGAAAACAACAAGTAGATAAATGGGACTTCCTCAAAATTAAAGCCTTCTGCACCTCAAAGGAATTTTTCAGGAAAGTGAAAAGAGAGCCTACACAATGGGAGAAAATATTTGGTAACCATATATCTGATAGGAGACTTATATCTTGCATATATAAAGAACTCCTATATCTTGAAAATAAAAAGACAAACAGCCCATTTTAAAAATGGGAAAATGATTTGAACAGACACTTCTCCAAAGATGATATATAAATGACTAAAAAACACATGAAAAGATGCTCAAAATCCCTAGCTGTTAGGGAAATGCAAATCAAAACAACAATGAGATACCATCTTACTCCCATAAGACTGGCAGCTATAAAAAAATCAGAAGACTACAATTGTTGGAGAGGATGTGGAGGAATGGGAACACTCATCCACTGCTGTGGGAATGCAGAAGGATCCAGTCATTCTGGAGGACAGTTTGACGATTTCTCAAAAAACTAGCTATAGATTTGCCATAAGACCCAGCAATTCCACTGCTGGGTATATACTCAGAAGATCTGAAAACACGAACACAAACTGATACATGCACACCAATGTTCATTGCAGCATTATTCACTATTGCCAAAAGTTGGAATCAACCCAAATGTCCATCAACAGATGAATGGATAAATAAAATGTGGTATATACATACAATGGAATACTACTCAACTATAAGAACAAATACAGTACAAACACATGTGATAACATGGATGAATCTTGAGAACCTTTTGTTGAATGAAGCAACCCAGGCATTGAAGGACAAATACTACATGACCTTTCTGATATGAAATAAGTAAACCAAGCTGTCTCAGAGAGCTGGAGACTGGATGATAAACTTTAAGGTAGTTGGAGGGTAGAGGAAGGTTGTGAACTGACAGCTACTTAGGTGAAATCTATGATAAGCTGGAGGTTAAGTATTTGTATAGGGAAGGGATAAAATGGGGGCATAGGGATAACTTAGGGTGGGGCTGTGTGGGCTTAGAGGAGCTTGGGATGGGAGGATGGGTCAGATTGCTCAAGAAATTGGGGAGAGGGTGAGGGGAACATTTGATCATTTGTGAGGTATGTGGTTGAAATTGTGGTGCAGGGAAAACTCTGTAGAGTATATAATATGGAAGGTTGCCTGTTTCAGATGCTTAAGAGGGGGGCATCTGACACAGGGCAAGCTTCTGGGGAGTGTGTGGGTGCTCATTTTGTCATAGTGGATTATATCATTGGGTGGAGACCCATACAATGAGAGTGAAGGTATATCCACATCCTGGGGAGAACTGATGTTCTCAAACAGAGGGAATTGTATCTCTTGAGAGAATCAGTGGCTCCCAATGGGTTAGGGCAATCAAGTATGTCAAGCCCTCAACATTTTTTGCAAGTATCTCTGAATATGGTCCCTCAAGTAATGAAGATTGATTGTCATGGTGGGCCCTGTGGGGAAGGGGAAACAAGTGTTGAATACATGGAATCAGGGTAACTGTGGGGCAATGGAAGTGTTCCACAAGATCATGCCATGATGGATATAGGTCATGTTAAATTACACCAAAAATGTATAAAAGTCTATAGGCTAAAATGTAAACCATAATGTAAAACATAAGATAACTAAAACTTTAGGAAATTGTATAGTCTAAAATATAAACCATCATGTAAACCCAAATGGAACCATGTTTGAAAGCTATCATTTCAATGTCTGTACATTAGCTGCAGCAAATATGCTATGAACATGTAAAAAGATCACCGTTGGGGAAGGGACAAAGAGTTTGATGTTGGATATGTGGGAGTACCATATATTGTATATGTGAATTACTGTGACCTAAAACTTATGTCAAGAGAAACTTAATAATCAGAAAAAAAAAAAAAAAAGAAAGAAAGGAGGTAGACACTGACGAAGAAATGGAAGAAACTGCCTTGCCACTGTACATACAGGGCAACACCTGTAGCAGTGATGAAAGGCAAAATGTCAAAAACAAAGCTTTTTCATGTTTTCATTTCTTTGATACCCCAATTTATTTTTCCTTTATTTAATTTTTCTAAATTTCTATGTATTCTATATCTAACCTTTAAACCCATCACTATATTCCATTTTTCTATTAAAGGAAACTGGCAATATATTGGGCTTCCTTTTTGAAGAAGTTTTGGACTACAGAGAGGTTCAACTATGGAGAGGGAGGAGCACTTGTGTGGAGTGTCATTGGTGGGCTGCATGTGGTTGGGAGGGAGTTCTCCAGGGCATGTATACAGGGTACATAGAAAGGTTTGGATATTTTCATAGTGGTTTCAGTTGGAAATGATAGATGAGAGAGTGCTGAGTTCCTGACCAGGGGAGCTCTATCACATTCCCCAATGGAACAACAATCCCCCAAGTGCAATGGCAAAGACCAATAAGGATGAATGGTCCAATGATGAGCCCTTGATACTGATGGCTCTGATTATGAGCCTGTGTGCCTGAAATATGAACTAGGCCTATAGCTGTGGGGTGCCTAAGTGTTACCTCCTGAGAGCCTCCATGTTGCTCAAATGTGGCCACTCTCTAAGTCAAACTCAGCACTTAGATGCATTGCCTTCCCCCCAGCATGGGACATGACTCCCGGGGATGAGTATCCCTGGCACTGAGGGATTACTACCAAGCACCAGCTGATGATGTAACTACAAAAAGACCGTGAACAAAGAGGTCAACTCAGACTGGCAGAATATCTTAGCCTACTTGTAATATCAGGTGTTAAAAACTGCTTTTTGACTTTGGATAAAAAGGGGGAAATGGAAAGGATAAGTGAGTTTATATGGCTAAGAGTCTCCAAAAAAGTGTCGGGAGGCCATCAGGGGGTGATTCTTATGCATGCCTCAGCAGGGTACCAGAGACAGCCAAGATAGATGGAAACCCAGGTGCTGGTTCTCCTGAGGGCTGCAGCGACTCAGGGAGCCAAGAGTGCCTACAGCTGCAAGCAGGAGAATTGCATACATCATCCATGTGGAATCTATACCCCCTCTTAATGTAGAGGGGGACTGGACATAGCCATCCCAGGTCCACAAGATGGAGGAATAGAGTATAGATTAGAGTGGACTTACTGGTGTTCTGCTGGGGAACTATTGTAATTAGTAAGGGAAGAAACTGTAGTAGTGATGTGGAGACGGTGGCCATGGTAGCTGCTGATGGTCAGGAAAAGGAAGAAGAGATATAGTTTGTGGGCATTTTCAGGATTTGGAGTTGTCCTAGGTGGTGCTGCAGGGATGGATGCCAGACGTTATGTGTCCTTTCGTGGCCCACTGGGTGTACTGGGGGAGAGTGTGGACTACAATGTAGACCACTGTCCATGTGCTGCAGCAGTACTCCAGAATGTATTCGCCGGGTGCAGTGGCTGTGCCACAATGATGGAAAAATTTGTTGATGTGGGAGGGGTGGCTTGGGTGGGGGCCTCTTATTTTTTTAATGTAACATTTAAAAGACAATAAAGAATAAAATAAAATAAAATACTAAAAAAAAGTGTGGGTTTCTCATCAGAAATCATGTAGGCAAGGAAGCAGTGAGTTGAAATACTTAAAATGCTGAGACAAAAGATTTTCTAAACCAGAATTTTATATCCATTGAGACTTTCTTTCATAAAGGAGGAAGATACTAAGACATTACCAATTAAAAAAAAAAAAAGAAGTTGAGGGAGTTCATCATGACTAGACCTGCCCTAAAAGCAATATTAAAGGAAGTTCTTCAGACTGTAAGGAAAGGACTCTATGCAGTAGATCAAAGCAGAATACAGAAATACAGATCTCCAGAAAAGGTAACCATTTGGGTAAATGCCAGTACTGTTGAATTGTATTGTTTGGTATGTAACTCCACTTTAATGCAAATGCATAAAAGTATGATAAATCTACAGTTTCAGACATGTACAAAGTTATACGTAACAAGTACCAAAAAAAAATGTGTGGAGACAGAAGAGTATTACAATTAAGTTGGTATCAAAGAAAATATGATGTCATGTTTCAGGATGTTGAATTTTAACTTCTTGGTAATAACAAAGAAAATATATGAAAAACATATACAGAAAGAAATAGGAAAGGATTCAATATGATTCAATGCAAAAAAATTAAATAGATATTAAAGTACGCATTAATGGAAACTGAGGGTCAACGACTAAATAACAAAACAGGAAAGGAAAGTCCTGCATTATTCGTAGTTACTTTAAATGTAAAGGACTTAAAGACTCTAGTCAAAGGCAGAGATTAGTAAAATGGATAAAAAAGCATGACCCAACAGTATACTGTTTACAAAAGACTCACTTCAAATTAACAGACTTAAGCAGGTTGAAAGTGAAAGAATGGAAGAAGTAATTAAGGGAGTAGGTGAAGCTATAGTAATATCAGATAAAGTAGATTTTAAATAAAAAACTGTTACAAGGGACAAAGAGTCATTGCATACTGATAAAGGGATCAATTCATCAAGAAGATTATAAATATATATGCACCTAAAAGCAGAGCTTAAAAATATATAAAGCAAATATTGACAGATTTGATTGGAGAGATAGATGGTTCTACATTAATAATAAGAGTCTTTAATACACTACTTTCAATAATAGACAGAACATCTTGACAGAAGATCAATATGGAAATAGAAAATGTGAATGTTACTATACACTAACTAGGCCTGACAGACGTATTTAGAACACTTTGCCCAACAACAACAGAATACACATTCTTTTGAATGCACATAGATTATTTTTCAGATGTGGAAGTTTGAGATCGTTTTACAAGTCCCCCCAAAAATTTATGTTTCTAAACTAATTTATTCCTGTAGGTGTGATATTCTTTGATTGTATTTTAAATTTGGTTGATGGGCCTTTGATTAGATTACTTGATAAGATCAAATTTGGGCTTTTGATTAGACTACTTCAGTGGTACATGATTCATGTTAAGTCTCTGCCCTCTTGCTGGATCTGGTATAAATGGAGGCACAGAGAGACACAGACAGACGGACAGAAGAAAAGGAAACCACCATATTTGGTCCTGCTATGTGAGAGACCAGAGGATTGCTTAAGCATGAAGCCCCCAAGAGGCTGGGCCCACAGAGTAGTTCAAGAAAAGACAAGCCCTATACCAGGTTTGCCTCCTGCTGCAAAAAGGCAGAGACCTCAGCAGAGTAGTGACCATCTTGTTCCAACACATGAAAGCTGAATTTGGTGAGAAAGCATGCCTTGGTTTGGACTTTTCATGGCTTTGTAACTGTAAGCTTTTATTCCAAATAAATCCCTTACATTAAAGCCAAACCATTGCTGGTACTTTGCATCACAGCCCTTTGGAAAACTAAATGTTAGGTCACAAAGGAAGTCTCAATAAATTAAATATATTGAAATCATGCAAGTATCTTCTCTGACCACAGTGGAGTAACACTAGAAATTAGTAACAGAGAACAAGAAAGGGAAAAATCCACAAATATGCAGAAATTCAACAATATACTCTTAAACAACCATGGGTCAAGGAACACATTATAAGGGATATTAGAAAATAGACTGAGATGAAAGGGAATGAAAACGTAATACACCAAAACTTACGTTTTGGTGCAGCAAAGGCAGTGCTGAGAGGGAAATTCACTGCTCTAAAATCTTATGATAAAAAGGAAGATCACAAACCAGAAATCTAACCTGAAAGCTGGAAGTACTAGAAAAAGAAGAGCTAACTAAGCCAAATGCTTAGCAGAAGGAAGGAAATAAAGATTAGAGAGGTTATAAATATATCACTGAATAAAAAAATAGAATCAACAAAACCACAAGTTGGCTCTTTGAAAAGATCAATAAAATTGACAAACCTTTAGCCAGACTGATGAATAAAAAAGAGAAAGGACACAAATAACCAAGATCAGAAATGAAAAAGGGGGACATTGCTACTTTGAACAACTGTATGCCAAAATGTGATAACCTGTTTGACAAATTCTAGAAACACACCATCTACCTACACTGAGTCAAGAAGAAATAGAAGAACTCAATAAGAAAACAACTAGTAAAGAGATGGAATCAGTAATCATAACCCCCTCCCCCGCAAATGATCACTTGGCTTCACAGGGGAATTTTGCCAAACATTTCAAGAAGAATGATCACAAACCTGCATAAACGCTTCCAGAAAATTGAAGAGAAGTGAACACTCCCAACTCATTTTTATTAGGCCAACATCACTCTTATACCAAAGCCAGATAAAGATAATACAAGAAAAGAAAATTATAGACCAATATCTCTTATGAACATAGATGCAAAATTCCTCAACCAAATACTAGCAAAACAAATCTTACAGTACTTTAAAAGAATTATACACCATGACTGAATAGGATTCATTCCAGGTATGCAAGGGTGCTTCAACATAAGAAAATTAATGAATGTAATATACCACATTAACAGAATGAAGGCAAAAACTCCCCATGATCATCTCAACTGATGCAGAAAAGGCATTTGAAAAAATCTAGCTCCCCTTCTTGATAAAACACTTAGAAAACCAGGAAAAAAGGAAACTTCCTCAACATGATAAAAGACGTATATGAAAACCCCACAGCTAACATCCCACTTAATGGTGAAACACTGAAAACTTTCCCTCTAAGATCAGGAACAAGACAAGTATACTTACTGTTATCCCTGTTATTCAACATTGTACTGGACATTCTAGTTAGAGCAATTAGGCAAGAAAAAGAAATAAAATGCACCCAAATTGGGAAGCAAGAAGTAAAACTTGCCTTATTTGCATACACAAAATCCTGATAAATCCACAACAAAGTTCCTAGAGCCAATAAATGGATTCAACAAAATGGCAGGGTACAAGATCAAACCCCCAAAATCAGTAGTGTTTCTATACATGAATATTGAACAACATGAATAAGTTATCAAGAAGAAAATTCCATTTACAATAGCAACTAAAAGAATCAAATATCTAGAAATTAGTCCTTGTACACAGAAAACTACAAAATATTGTGATAAAAGAAATCAAAGAAGACCTAAATAAATGGAAGGACATTCTGTGTTCATGGATTGGAAAACTAAATATTGTTAAGATGAAAATTCTACCCAAAATAATTTACATATACAATGCAATCCAAATGAAAATTACAACAACTTTCTTTGCCGAAGTGGAAAAAAACCAATCATGAAATTTACAGGGAAACATAAATAATGCTGAATAGCCAAGGCTATCTTGAACAAGAAGAAAGAAGTTTGAGGACTCATACTTCTCAGTCTTAAAACATTTTACATAGCCACAGTAAGCAAAACATCTAGGTACTGCACAGGTATTGAATTGAGAGTTTAGAAATATTTGTAAACCACATATCTGATAAGGTTTTAATATTCAAAATATATAAAGAAATCCTACAATTCAACAACAAAAACTCAAACAACCGAATTAAAAAATGGACAGAAGATTTGAATAGACATTTCTCCAAAGCATACTGGCCAAAAAACACATGAAAAGATGCTGAACATCATCAGCCACTGGCAAAATGTAAATCAAAACCACAGTGACATACCATTTTACACCCACTAGAATGGCTAGAATTTTTAAAAAAACATGGGAAATTACAAGTGTTGGAGAGGATGTGGAGAAATAGGAATGCTCATTCTTTGTTGGTAGGAATGTAGCATGGTACAGCTTCTGTGGAAGACAGTTTGGCAGTTCCTCAGAAAGTTAAGTATGAAACTATCATATGACCTGGCAAAAATCCTACTTCTAGAAATATACCCAAAAGAATTGATAGCATGGACTCGAACAGATATTTTCACACAGATGTTCATAGTGGCAATATTCACAACTGCCAAAAGACAGAAGCATCCCAAGTGTCAATCAACTGGTGAATGGATTTGAAAAATGGAATATGAGTTGTATTAGTCAACCAAAGGGGTGCTGATGCAAAATACCAGAAATCAGTTGGTTTTTATTAAGGGTATTTATTTGGGGTAGGAGCTTGCAGATACCGGGCCATAAAGCATGAGTTACTTCCCTCACCAAAGTCTATTTTCACATGTTGGAACATGCTGATGTCTGTAAGGGTTCAGGCTTCCTGGGTTCCTCCCCTCCAGGGTCTTGCTTCTCTCTGGGTTCAAGGCCCCTCTCTTTCTGAGGCTCCAGCTTAAGGCTTCAGCATCAAACTCCAACATCAAAAACCCTTACCTGTTCTTTGCCATGTCTTTTATCTCTGAGTCCCCACCCACCAAAGGATGGAGACTCAACGCCCTACTGGCTCAAGAGGTTTACATAATTACCCAATCAAGTAAAACTATGAATCCAATATAATCTAATATGCCCAGAGGGAAAGATCAGTTTACAAACACAATCCAATATTTCTTTTTGGAATTCATCAGTAATACCAAACCACTACATTAGTCATCTAAAGAAAAGGAATGAAGTTCTGATACATGTGACAATATAGATTGCGGTCACCCCTCGGGCTGAAGTGTGGTTTGCTGGCCTGGCGGGGGAGCAGCTGTGGCAGGCCAAGCTGCTGCCCCCATAATAGGGTGGCTGGTCGGACTCACCGCCACCCCTGAAGGAAGCTCGGCATGGGCACAGAGTGCCCTCCGGTCTCCCCTTCTCGGCAGCCATGCTTCCGCGGCTGCCCCTCCTCCCGGATGGCGCCACACGATGCCTGTGGGGCGGCACCCTTCTTCTTCTTTCTCCCTGCGCAGGCGCAGGGTGGAAAATTCCAGTCTGCCCTTTTCCCCTCCCCCGACAGCAGCAACAGCCAGGCGTGGGCGGAAAAATTCCGTCTGCCCTTTTCCCCTCCCCCGACAGCAGCAACAGCCAGGCGTGGGCGGAAAAATTCCGTCTGCCCTTTTCCCCTCCCCCGACAGCAGCAACAGCCAGGCGTGGGCGGGAAACTCAAGTCTGCCCTCCACCCCAGCAACAGCAGTCACCAATCCCTTAACCCTGCCCCTTCCCCCAGCAACAGCGACAGCCAATCCCTAACCACCACCCCTCCCCCGTCCAGTACCGCCCACTGACCTTTCGCCGGCAACCAATCAGAGCAGGGCATGGCTTCGACCAATCAGCCTTCCCCAGCCCCTATAAAACTGTTGCCTCTCCCTCAATAAAGTGGACTTGCGTGTTTACCTTGTCTCCGCGGTAGTTCTTCTGCCGTGCGCCCTCCAGTCCTGAGAGCCCCCGACAAGGGCCTGGCCTCCCTTGTCCCCAGTTCATCGCCTGCTTCTCCGGGCGACCCCTTTGTTGCCTGCTTCTCTGGGCGACCCCTTCGTCGCCAGCTTCGCCGGGCGACCCCGTCAGCCGAACCGCGCAACCCCTGTGAGACCGATCCCTCGTCTGCTGCCGGACCGACCCCTCGTCCCAAGCGGGACCAACCCCTCGTCCAGAGCTGGACCGACCCCTCGTCCGCAGCCAGACCCCACCTCTACCGACCGAGCAAGCCGCCGCAATAGATGATCCTTGAAGACATCATGTTTTATAAAATAAAACACAAAAGGACAAATATTGTATAATCTCACTGAAATTAAATAATAGAATAAGCAAATTAATAGAATCACAAACTAGAACATAGATTACTGTGGGCTGGTGTGGTGGGGAGGAATGAGAAGTTAATGCTTTAATTGTACAGAATTTCTGTTTGGCATGATAGAAAAGTTTTGATAATGAATGGTAGTAATGGCAGTGCCACATTGTGAATATAATCAAAAGTACTAACATATATATGAATGTGGTTAATAGGGGAAACTTGGAGTTGTATATATTTTTCCAGGATAAAAGTTAAAAAAAAACGAAAATCCATAGGACTGTACAACACAAACAGTTAATTCTAGGGTGAGCCATGGACTATAATCGATAGTACAATTACAAAAATGTTCTTTCATTAATTGCAACCTATGTACCACACTAAGGCAAGATGTTAATAATAGGGAGGTATATGGGAACTCCGTATTTTATGCATGATTTTCCTGAAAACCTACTACTTCTTTAATGAAAAAAAAAAAAGACAAACAAAAAGGTAATTGAAGAGGTTATGTCCCATCATCCCTTGCACACCACCTTCCCTTCTCTCTTCCTGAGTGTTGGCCATGGAGACAGCTGCCCTCAGACTTCTTGTGAAACTGAAGATCTTCAAAAAGAGGATCGAGAAGTTAATCCAGCACCAGTGTGACCAATACATAAAAATTAAGCATAGGGGCAGGAACCCAGAGGCATTAACAACTGGATACAGAGAAGATTTAAGGGCCAGATCTTGATGTCTGGCACTGGTTATGGGAGCGATAAGAAAATGAAGCACATGCTGTCCAGTGACTTCTGAAATTTCATTTTTCACAAATGTCAAGGAGCTGAAAGTGCTACTGATGGGTAACGAATCTTACTGTGCTGAGATTAATCTTACTGTTCTGAGATTACTTACAACATTTCCTCCAAGAATCACAAAGCCATCAAGGAATGAACAGCCCAGCTGGCCATCAGAATCACCAATCCCAATGCCAGGCTGCACAGTGAAGAAAATGAACAAACAACTCATTTCTGAGCTTTATTTGGGTTTAAAAAGCATAAAATTTTAAAAAGGCAATTGAAAAGATTATTATGAAGAGAATATTTGTAGATATATGGCCAAGATCAAGGGAAATAAAGGTCTGTAGCAGGAAACCATTGCCACCCATTGGTCCAAAGGGACAGTGGGAGAATCAGCTATTGGAAACTGGCTTGGGCTTCCACTGAAGGAGAGGCTTTGGTCAGACTCCAGTGTGGCTCTAGGTAGAGATGCACATCCACTGCCATGCTGTGGCTCTGCAGGAAGTGAGCCACGTCTCTGCTCCTGCCCGATTGTTTATGGATACAGCTGGAAGGTGGAAGGCAGGGAAACCTGATGATGTGTTCCACACAGGTTACTTTGTAGAGGTTCATAGCAGACTTTGGGAGGATAGATGGTAAATATGAAAGAACAAGTGGGCAAATGAATAACATCCACGCATAGACTCTGAACGACAATATTCTACTCTTCCCAATACATAAACTCCTTAAACTACCACAGGAAGATAATTTCAACCTAGGAACTGATGGCTTTTACTTTCTTTTGGGCCACAGACTCCAAAAATTTCATATAAACCTCCATACAAACATACATTATTTTTCCTCTTCAGAGACCGAGAACATAATTATTAACAGTTAGCTCTTTCTCACTTAAATCATTGTAAAAAATAATGGTCAATATCCAAAATTTTAGAAATTAATTTGAACCATGTATTTAAAATAAAAAAAGAAATTCAATGCAAAATATCTGCACTAAAGGAGATTTCAAAAAAGCATAGCTGATTTTTTAAAAAAAAACTCTAGTATGAATTTTAGTTTTTGGAGTGGTCACTGGCATGGTGACACTTGTCATCTTTCACATTCCATGAATGTCAACTCTAACTCTGATGACAGTTTGCTGTAAAAATCTCTAACTTACAAGGATAGATAGTTACAAAGAACCAAAATTCCCACTGCTTGTTTCCAGATTGGATTGTATTTTTAAAATTTCAGAATTCTCAAACACTCTTTGAATTAGATTCTATTTATACCATTTTCTTGTCTTCCAGTCATTGAGGCCACCTTCATTAAAGTCTGTTTCATTGATGCTGTCTATTTGGTATTTTGAGCAGAAGTCACCTGCAAAGAGTTCTACAGGGTTTCCAGGCTCTGCTGGATTCTTTTTGTAGGAGGATTGACCCTCTGGACTCTAGCTGGCAGAAAAAATTCCTCAGGACCTGGAAAGTTTCCATGGCTTTATACCACCAATATTCACTTCCAGAGAGCTTGTAGCTTGATCCAAAGAGTAGGGAGCAACTACCATAATGGTGAGTACAGGAACTTGAATTAGGAATGTGAGCCCTGAAGTTAGACTGTTTGGATTAAAAAGTTGACTCTTCTCCTTACTATATCCATGGAAGTACTTACTGCTATATGTCTTGGTTTCCTCATCAGTGAATAATAATAATACATATTTGATAAATTTGCTAAAATAATTAACTTAATTCAGCTAAAGCCTTATAATCAGGCCTGCTACATAGCAGGCAGTAAATAAATATTAACCATTGTTATTATTCAAACAGTCACATGTATCTGCAAGATTGTGAATAAATTCTTCCCTGCCCTTCATTCTTATTTTTTCATATATTTCTGAACATTTACCCAGCTCTTACTATATGCTAGGCGCTGTGCTATTTGGTAGGGATCCAATGATCAGATAAAAAAGAATTATTTCCCAGCCTCACTGAGCCCCAGTCTAGAGATAAAGACAAATACTGATCAAGTAATTACAAATACAGATGTAAAATTACAACTGTGGCAAGTGCTGTGGAAGAAAGGTGCATGGTTCTCTGAGAACCAACAATGGAGGGATATGACCCTAAAGAAGTATTGCTGAAGACAGTTCCATCCATCTGCTCCATGGATTCTAAACCCCCTATCAATTGAAAGCAGAGTGGGCAGCACCATCCCAAAATAGTCAAGATTGAGGAATGAACAAACATTAAGTGGGGAATGCAACTATGGGCTAAAATAGACTTATTAGTATTCTAGCAATGGAAAAACTTCTAACATCGGTAGAAAGGCAGTGGTCACCAGAGGTTCTGAGGGGAGGGAAAGGGAAGAATAGGTGTAACATGGGGCATTTTTGGGACATTGGAATTGTTCTGAATGAAATGGCAATGATGGATACAGGCTATTATACATTTTGTCCAAACCTATAAAATTGTGTGGTGCAAAGTATAGACCATAATGTCAGCTATAGACCATGGTTAGTAGCAAAGCTTCAATATGTGTTCATCATTGTAACAAATGTACCACACTAATGAAAGATGTTAATAGGAAGAAGTGTACAAGTGGGAAAGGCTGGGGTATGTGGGAATCCCCTATATTTTTGATGTACCATTTATGTAATCTAAAGCTTCTTTAAAAATAAAAAATACAAAAATAAAAATATGTCAATTGAAAGAAAGCTAGAGAATAATCTAGGGACTGAATAACACAATGAACCCAGAGGTGGATGAGAATTATGGTTGATGGTACAGATGCAAGTGTCCTTCTGTGAGCTAAAGTGGATGTATGTCACTATTGCAGGGTGGTAGGAATGTGGAAAAGCAACTGGAGTGACCTATGGACTGTGGTTAACAGCAATATTGTAATATTCTTGCATCAATGCCAAAGATGTGCTGTGTTGATAATGGGGGGGGGTATGGAAAAAGTGTGCCAAATGTACACTATGGACCCTAATTGATGATAGTAGCCTGATATATTATCTCATAATCTGTAACAAATGTTCCACCACAGTGTGGTGTATTGGTGAAGGGGTGTTGCATGGGAATTCTATATATGTGCATGATTGTTTTGTAAGTTCAAAAATTCTGTAATAAAAATTATATTTAAAAATAATAATATGATGGGTTGGGGGGAAAATATAGCAAATATAAGATATTGACTATAGTTAGTAGTAATATTTGACAATATTCTTAAATAATTTGTAACAAATATTTCACAATGATGCAAAGTACTGGTGGTGGGGTAATGTATGGTACCCCTGTGTGATGTTAGGCATGTTTGTTTTGAAAGTTCACAACTTTTACTATAAACTTATTGCTTACGTATGTTCATGTATGAATGATACATCAACAAAATTTTTAAAAATAAATAATTAAAAAAAGAAGTATTGCTCGATTTAATATCTTAAGGATGAATAAGAGTTATCTAGGTGTCATCTACTTCCAGTTTAATTAAGTGCAGACATGGATTTCTATACAATAGAGAAATTTATATTCTGCTTTCCTAATAAAAATTCTTGAAAGGATGCAAGTTCAAGGCTCTGACACTGATGAGGTTGTACTAGTAAAGAAAATGTCGTTCAGGATTTGTCTTTGACATTAAAGCAAGAACATCAATCATGGAATGAGTCTCAGTGACATGTGGAGTTTCTTTCTTCACCAAGGCAGAAAATCCAGACATGCTGCAAAGTGTTGCCGGTTCTCCAAGCTTGCACAGTACCAATGTTTCTTTGAGTTCGAGTTTTGCTTGGCAAATAAAGTTTTTATAATATCAAAACCACAGGAGGCCTTTGAACTTTCCAAAAGAGCTCCCAAAATAGGAATCCTTATTTGATGTTGTACTTGTGCAAATAACAGATGGGAACCAGGAGTTGGCTCTGCTAAGAGATGTCAGTACTTTGATCCCAATGCATGAAGGGACATGGCAATTACTCCATGACCTGCTTCAAAATATTGGAATAGATTTTAGTGATTCTGGAACGGATGAGAACATTTGACAGAGGCATTGCTTTAGCTTTTAAAATATTCCTCCAATTTTAGCACAAGCTAGATAACTATTTCCAGGGCATATTGCTTCACCTAGGTCTTTTGTCTGGCAATGCATCAAGAAGTCTTGCAAGATGAGTCAAGATAATGCTCTTTGTGCTGGGACAAATCCAATTTTGGTCAACTTGCAATGTTTTCCAACTGGGCTTTTTAATCAGGCAAAATAAGCAGGCCATGCAATATATTTTCAGGACTTTAGGGACCAATTCAGCTTCGTTGACTTCATATTTCCACAGGTAAGACTTCTACCACACAAGATGCTTTTTGACTTTTGTGTCCCATCATGTTCAACAATACAAGTATAACTAGCCTAAGCTCATATCAAGGTATAAATAGACAGAGGTTTATAATCATAGTGACATGTTACAGTTTCAATTCGTATCACAGGGTGGCTTGGTAGATGTTCTTACAGACCAATGATGGCAATTACAGATTACCAAACTGTGCATAGCTTTGCATCCTGCCTTCTTACTTATTTAGTATGTAACAATACTTTAATAAAAATACAAATGGTACCAAAAATTTTCTTCCTCAACATTGCTTTAAATGTTAGGGAAGACATAAAAGAAAAAAACGTATTTTTTCCCCAGGTTTATAGATCATCTGAAAGCCACACATGGGTGTCCTAAGTCATAAACCCAAGTTAACCAACATGTTGATAATGTAGTTAATCTTACAGCATTAATCTATCCCTTTCTCTGTTTCTCTCTCTTTTTCTCTCTCTTTCCTTCCAACTTCACCTTTTTAAAAATCATGTAAGGGCAACTGTTTGAAGTGAGGCAGAAAATAATTAAAATAATTTGCTGTAGTGACTTATAAACTTTGGTCAGAGGGGACACTGATGATCCGCTGAGGAACATGCATTCTTTCTCAGTCTTCCTATCCTTTGTAGTGATCAGTCTCCTTGCCTTCTCTCTTCTCCCCAGACCTTTTTTTTTTTACCCCAATGTTTCTCTGAAATGATAATGATCCCTCAAGAGTTCTTTGTGCATCAAGATTGACACATCTGAGCAGGTATTGTCTTCCTTCAGCAGAATTTCTTGACCTTTTAATGTCTGTGAACTCTTAGGGGACTCACAGGTGTCCTTTAAGGGGCTCTGAGACCCAAACCTCTGTTTAATTTACCTATATTGAATTTCATATACCACAGTTCTTTCCTTGAGATGACTTTGCCGTGCTATTGCTTTTATTTTTTATTTTTTAGCAGACCAATTGCTTCAGCCTGCCCATTCATACTTTATCTTGTATTCTTTTTTCTTTCCTCAGACTGCATTCTCATCTTGGTTTTGAATTTGCAACTTCACTATGTACCTTAAGTATGACTCTGCATGAAGAGCATTCGCTTCATCCTCCCAGCAGGGGTCGTCATAGTCCTTCCCAGAGAGCCATATAGCTCAAACACCCATTCTCAGATTAAAGAATCTACCTCTCGTCTTCTCTCTATAGTGCTTCTATTTTCTCACTAAAATTAGAGGCAACAGCATCCACTGAGATGGAAGAGGAGGTACTGAGTTTATGAGGAGAAAGGATAAGGGGAGGAAAAGCCCCACCTTTTAGAAATTGGAGCCATAAATTGATTAAGGAAATGTGGAAGGATTTTTTGTGCTGGTGGCCCACTTAGTCTAACTAGGATTTAGACTCTTCGAAAGGGCTTTGTCGCTACTAGTACAAGTTCTGAGCAAGAAGCAGCAGAAAAATCAAGGGGAAAGAAAAAACAAAAAGCCAGGAACACGTTTGATTCATTGCAATTATTTATTTTGATGATGTTTTGAATAAGAATGTGAATTCTGTCTATTTTCAAATGAAAGCTGAAATATAAAGTAAAGAGAGGAGCTGGATGGCCTATGAAGAAAGAAGAGTAAAAGGGAGAGGAAAAAGAGGAAAACAGAAGTATGCCACAGTAGCATATATTAGAAGTAGATACAGTGAATAGCAAATACTCGGTAGAGATGACAGTTTAGAAGGTAGAATGACTTAGTTCTTGGGGTGGGGTTGGAAGGATCAAATAGCTACCTTGACCACATTGACTCTCAAAAATTTTTTTTTGTTACATTTAGTTTTTTAAGAATTGGGTGTGTATCTGGAAAAATTTTCTTTTGAAAATTCATTTCTTATTGATGACAGTTATTACAGGTATAAGAAAATTTTTTTCCTTTTCTCAATTAGAAAATAATAATATATGCTATAGGATCTGATGATATTCTGACTATTTGAAACACAGGGACCTATATATGCTCATTTGTTCAGCCAGCACATATTTATTGTCTGTGTACCTAAGCATACTGCTGGTTTAATTACAAGGAAATGTCATGTCATGTCAGTTTCACCACTTGGATTCAATCTCATATTCCTCTACTTAATGCCATTATGAAAGGAGATTGGTAAGTTACTTAAACTCTTTGAGTCCAGTTTCTGTTTCTATAAAGTTGGAGATGATGATAACAATATCTTATCTCATCAATTCCTGTGAGCAATAAATGATATAAGATATTTACAGTATTAGGTCAATGCCTTGGAGTGCTTATTAAATAGTGGCTATTACTATCTACTAATTAAAATACCAAGGAACATGTTACACTGTCCTAGACAGTGATACCAAAGCTAAATATTTTGTTTTAGAGTGTGATAATGTATTCATTTTATTATGTATTCAAAGGTCATAGTACCATTTTGGCATAGACTCTGGGGATCATCTGTAAATAATACCTACCATTATTATTAATAAAGTACCTTGGATTTAAACGTACTTTACAGTTTTCAAAATGCTGGCATAAGCATTATCTAGAGTGTTCCTCACTGCAACTGGAAAAATAAATATTTTCTCAGTTCAGTAGATGAAGCAGAGACTTGGAGGTAAGCTAAGTGACTTTACCAAAATCACCTGGTTTATAAAATGCAAAATCCAAACTAGAACAAAGGTTTTTGTCACGCCTGGTTGTTAAGCATTATGGAGATAGAAAGCAGCCATTAATGGAATTGCTGATTAGCTTAATAATTGCCTTAATCATTTATTCATTTTGCTTATTTTATTGTACTTACCTGCTATTAATATATCTAAGGATATCCACAAACCACAAAGTAATCTCATTATTACATGTGCTGATGTACGAAGCATTATATTATACCTTTATAATGGGAGAGATTTGTTATTTTTGCCATATAGTGCCATGTGAAAATAAATTATTAATATGTTAATTTATTTTTGTTTCAATAGTTTTATTAGTTGTTAAAGGTGGGAAGTTGCTAGCACTTTCTCTGAAGCTGTCTTAGTACTTGCCTTAAAAATTTGACTTTGCTATTAATATAATTTGACCTTTGTCAGTCTTTCTCCCTATCCATTTCTTTAAAAGGAAGTTTCTTTTCTGCTTGGGAAGATGGAGCAGGGCCTTTGACATACTGGTGGAGAAATGTGCAAAGCTGTAGAGCCATGGGATCCTAGAAAAGTGGGTAGACAATTTTGCATAATTAAGGAGATGGGTGTCTCTTCTGGAACAAGCAGGAAAGAAGAAGATCGTAGAGAGAGCTGTGAGCAGCTGCCATGTAATATGGTACTTAGAGATGGAATCTTGTGTGGGGGTGAATTCTCTTAGCTACCCTCTGAGAAAACCTGTGAAGATCTACATTATTCTTGAAGCTTTTGGGATTGAATGTGGGGCTTTTTGGATGTGTTACTGTTGGTCCTAACATCAGAGCAATGTTATGTTTATATTATACCATCTACACAACAAATTCATTTAATTAAGCTGTATTTAATTAGATGAACATTTGTAAATGGGCCTGTTCTAGATGCTGATATGAGGAAAGAAAGTTTGTGTTTCCTATGACAGTGGCAAAAAGTTGAGAAAGACCGGCACATTAAAGGATACCTTTTGAAGACCTGCCTTGAAAGGACATAAAGTAATAATTTTCAATTTATCTAGACAAGTGCTAAAACTTTATAAGTTTAAAAACTAGATGGAAAGGCCCTACCTAAATGGATGAACTTCTCTGGAAAAATAACATATATTAGTGTTGGTATATGTTACAGACTCTGGGTATTAGTTTATAAATTTATTCAAAAAGGTACTTAATTTTTCTGGAAGTGAGATACTAGTATTGTGCCAGCAATTTTCCTGAATTGTCTATGTGGTTCGCTTTGTTAGAAAAGCTTGGCCTATAGCTCTCCTGAGTTAGTAGAATAAGTGAAATTTAGTATAAAGCTGTCATTTTTCCAGTTAACCAATTTTATTGTCGAGTGAGTGAATCTCTGTACATTGGCTGCACCACAAATTTATGATTCCAACCTCAGCTGGGCCTTCAGAGCTGTTAGGCAATCATCCCTGTGACAGAGACCATGAGTGAGGTATCCAAAACAATTTACAATCCCTTCCTACTTTACTTTTATCTACAACTTAAGCTAGGAAACTAAAATTCTCTGCTTCCCAGCCTCCTTTGCACCTAAGAAGTGACCATGAAGCATAGTTCTAGCTAATGAGGTATTAGGGCTTCACTTTGCAGAGAGAAAGGCAATGGCCCTCTAGGAGAACACTTTTTCCTTTTAGACTATTTGGCCCTTTTCCTTGAATTTGGATGGGAAGCGTGGGAGGTCATCAGTCATCTTTTGAGCATGATGTAAAAATCGTGGCACTGGAATTTAGGTCCCTAAGGCCATTATTGAACCACCATAATAGCCCTTGATTGTCCACTCATTGTCCCTTTGTTGGGTGAAATAAATAAACCTGTGCCTGCTTACTCCATGTTAGGTTTCTATTATTTAATTACACTTTGGACTGAAAGACTCCTTGTCTCAGGTGGCTCCTTCTCCCTTTCCTTACAGTGGCCGGTCTTCAATCCTTCTTGAGTAGGTACCTCTTGATACCCTCTCCAGCCATCCTATAAATCTCATAACTGCTGTTCCAGAATCCATGTGGATTATGGAAAGTCATTCCAGTTCCCTTTCCAGGGGTGAAACATTTGACCTATGCTATGCCAATCATTGTGCTCTACATCCTAGCCATAATGTTTGGTTCACAATTGAGTATATAACCCTACATAGTCCAATTAGAGTGAGTCTCAGAACTTTTCCCAGGCTATCTGAAAATGATCCCTCTCTTTCTACAGTCAGTGTGTCATGCACTTGTAATGCTAGGAACTGCTGGAACTATTTTGCTACCATCTAGTAAGCCAGCCTGAGTATGCAGTTGTACATTGTAGAGGCCAGATCTCACAGAATCACACACAGCCAACTTTCTGATTAGATGGTACCTGAAGCCTGTCCCGTAATACCTCTTTATAGTTTAATCAGTTCAAGTAAGCTATCTTACTGATACCCTTTTCTAATGTGGCCTCTAACTCTTAGCAGGAAACCTCTTGTGCCGGGGTATTTTTCATTTGCTCCTCCAGATCTAATCTACTGCATTGCTCCCTGTTCTCTGCCCCTTGAGGCTGAATTGCATTGATGGCAACAATAGGCATCCTTGCCCTCTGACTTGCAGTTGGGTTTGGCCAATAGGGAGCACCAGCAGTCGGTCAGAAGGCAGAAAGGAAATGAGTAAGATCAAGGTAGTTATTTCCCTAGATGCTTCTTCATGGAGTCCCTGGTATAGCACTTTCTCTTCCAGTTCTAATAAGCACTCCTTTTTGCCTTTTCGGGCCAATGGGTGGCAATGGTTCCACATTGATGCAGCCTGGAGAACTACACTATGTCTTGTGTTTTCCCTACACCTTGGCCACTCTTTTGTAATTTGTATTTTTAATAAAATATCCTCAAATTATCCACTTTGTGTCATCTGTTTCCTGCTGAGACACTGCCTAATGTACCTCATTTCCTACTTCGCCAAGGAAAAGAAGGTCACACTTCTCCATATTTCCAGAGATCACACAGAGTATCCACATACTTCAAAAAATGTTTGAGCCTTCAGCCCTGTGTTTCAAGATGGCTAGGGAATGTGTTACAATTCTCTGGGTCTTTTTTCCTCTTCACAAGAATGGGAATTATGGTGCTTTTTCTGCACATCTTACCAGGAATTTTGTAAAAACTATATCATATAATAGATGTAAAAGAACTTTGGGAAGCTAAGTACTGGACATAAAAAGAATTATTATTATCATTACTACTGTAAAGCTAAATGTCAATCCGTGTTTTGATTGTAGCCTAAAGAAAGATGTCCAAATGTTCTCTGTGAGTTTACATGCTGCTATCTAAACACATGTATGTATTTTGGTGACAACTGCAAATACCTCTACTGACCTCTGCAAATACCTGTCATTATTTTAGTACAAATACAATCATTAGTTTAGTACAAATCATAATTGTTCTTCATATCTTTTTCTTCATGTGTGGCTATTTGGTAGAAACACCATGGATTTTTGGAATTCTCCAGAATTAGCTTTGAGTATTTGTTCTGTTACTTACTAGTTCTTCGATACCAGGGGAGTCACTTAGCCTCTCTGAGCCTCAGTTTTTTGTCAATAAAATCATGATAATTGCAAAGATTAATGACATAATGTATACAAAGAGCTTGCTGTTCCATTTTCCTTACTTCATAAAGAAAGAGATGTCTTACAACAGTGCAACAGATTATTTCCTGGACCTGGACCAAGCAGGCTATAGCTTATCTTACATATAAGAGACAGAGGACTAGAATGCCAAAAGATGGGTTCTAAGGTGAATGTGGCAAAAGCACTGGGAAATGACAGATGCTTAGGTCAGAGAGGGGACACTCTTTGATTGAAACTTACTGGAAACCATGGGGGTGGAACTAACTGGCCACAGAAATCCTTCCCAGAAGTAATTCATGTGATTTGAGGGCATTTTACTGATGAGATTAAGATGTTCAGATGCCATCATGGAACAGCCAACCTAAAATATAATAAATGTGTAACCAGCTATAAACTTGGAATCTATAAAATGCCATGAATATCTATGGAAGTTAGGACATCAGGATGACGAAAATAGTATTTACAGAGCATCTACCTCATACTGGCCCCATACAATCAGTATTAAGATCCTTATTTGACTGATGGGGAAATTGAGACTCTAATGGCACATAACATGCAAGTAGCTCTGGATCAACTTTCAAACTCACAGGAGGCTGATGTCTAGTATATTTAGTGGGTGTGAATCTAAGGCTACAAATTCAGGTGTGCAAGAAATATATCAACTTCTTTCTTCTGTTACTTAGCTGTATGTGTATCCTGGGTCCTCATTCCATCAGGATGGAAGAAACTCTGCCTCTGAAAGTTGTAGGGTAGAATTCTTCTTTTCCTTCTTGGAGATGTCTTTTATTCCCACCTGCTCAACCCTCCATGCCCAGCAGATTTTCTTAGCTATTTCTGTGCCTCCCTTGGATACACAAGAACCATTCTGTTGCTGGAGAACCATGATAGTTTAGGGGTTAGATACTGAGGCTCTCAGCCTAGAGAGATCACAGAGATATTGATTCTCTTATAGTATGCTAACTCCCCAGGATTCTACCCAGTTGCTGGGACACAAGTCTCTTCCACTACTATATCCTATAGTCCCATCTGGGAGTTTGAACTCTGGCTCACTTCCCATGCTCAACCTGGAGAACAGGACAAAGACTACATTTCTTAGGATCACATTAGTGTGTACTCTTTTTGGTTTTTGAAAAGAATATTTTTGTCTTTAGTAGAGAAGTTATGGATTTTATGTGTAAAATACAGGATTCCCATATACCACCTCACCACTATACGTTGCATTGATGGGGAACATTTTTTACAATTGATAGCATAGTTTAATAATTATACAATTCATTAGAGTCCATGGTTTAACTTAGGCTCCACTGTGTAGTCTAGATTCCTGAATTTCCTTTTAAATTTTTATTCTGTTACTATATATTCAATCTAATATTTCCCCTTTCAATCATATTCAGATATGTGTTTCTTTGCTGTTAATTGCATTCACAATGTTGTCTATCATCACCACCATCCATTACCAAAACATTTCCATCATTCCAAATAGGAACTCTGTATATTTTAAGACTTAACTTCCAATTCCCTATCCCACCTACCCCCAGTAACCTATATCCTGGTCACATTAGTGTGGAGTCTTATCACTTCCCTTTAATTCCTTTCCTTCAGTAAGTAAGGAGAAACCTTTCCTAGTTAGGAAAGGCAGACAGGGAGGATCTGCCCTTACTGTTCTCAGATCTTGCCATGACCTCTTTTTGTTACTCTAAGGATCTAGCTTTGAAACACAGAGCTAACTCTTTAGCTCCATTTTTAACCCTTGTTTTCTGCTATCATATATCTCCCTACCCAATGAATACCTAATGGCTTATCTGTCTTAATAGAGACAAGTAAATGTTAGGAAACAAATAATAACTCTTTCAAAGATATTGTCTTGCCAAATACGAATGACTTTATTTTTATTTATTTATTTAAATACAGTAAGAAATATAACTGCAAGATAGACTGGCACCATCCCAACCCCCAAACCATTTTTCCTTTCACTGATTGGGACATATTCTCTCTGTGGACAATATACATGGGAAGCCAAATGATAACTAGAAACTTGCTTTTAGAGCAAGTAGAGCTAAGTGGATGATGACACCTTATTTCAGTTGTGTTACTATTCCTAGGGAAAGACCAGACAGAGATTAAGAGTTACACTGACCTGGATACCCAGACCTTGAATGAGGAAAAATTCCTGATTTCCAACCATGTTGCCCATCTCAACTTCAGTTTTTCCATCACTCGTTCCTTGGTTTTCATATTGGCCATCAAGCTTTCTCCAGGCCGGGTGCAATGGAATTGTTCAAGCCATAATTTTCTGAAAGTCGTGTATATATTCCAGGTCTATATTCCAGGTCTGCTTCCCAGAGACTGCCTCAAGGTGGCTTGATGGAACTTGAGTATGCCCTAAACACCTGAGCCTTGCCATTCTGGCAATTTTTAAAACTTTCCTGCAGGTAGGCAATCTTACTTACTCTTGTTTTGTTTTCTTTTGAAACAGGAATATAATGAACATGGTAAAAAAAAAAAAAAAAAAAAACCAAAAAAACCAAAACCAAAACACAGACAAAAGTATAGAGCCAAAAAGCCTGCCCATGGCCCTTGACTTGCCATCTCCACCCAGAATCTCCACCTCCATTTTTTTTCCACAGAGGCAACAATTCCTACCAGTTTCTTGTGAATCTTTTCAGATTCATGAGAAATATATATAATAAATGCCTCTGGGATTTACTTTTGTACCATAATCTTATTTTTGTGTGTGTAATCTATGGCTATGCATAACACACTAAAATAATAAACTTTCATCTATACTATGACTGTAGATTAAATTGTTTTGAGTTCTGGAAATGGAAGCTTAAATGGTTTATTCTTTGTATTTATATTCTTTATGTTACTACTATAATAGTGAGAATTTTCCTATAAATGCATGCATGAGGATAGAAGTGCTTTTGAAAAAGATTTCTTAGCTCTGTAATGGACTTATTGGTAGTAATTTGAAACTGATACCTTGGGTACTTTTCACCCACGATTTTGGAGGCTAAGAAAGGAAGAAAGGGCCTGAGGCTACACTTGATGGCAGAGGAGGAAGGAAACCTTAATAGTTTGAAAATAATACTCAAACTCTTTATCTTTCTTGCTAGAGATGCTATGGGACAAGAGCGGTCCCTAGGGTAGGAGCTGTCTGGAATATTTGCCATATCTCTGTGCGCGTCAAGAGTAAACCACTCCTGTGTGGGCCCCAGCATCTTTCTCAAAGGATGGCAAAAAAGCCAGAGTTTAAGGATTTTGTATTACTTCTGAAAACCTATGCAGGCTTTGCATAAGAAGACTTTATTCTTGAAAACCTTGTGTTTAAGATTTGATTAATGACTATTTCTTCTTTCATGTCCTGCTGCATCCCTTTCCTTAAGGCCCCACACTTTGCCTTTAGAGTCAGAAAATACTGGATTTGAATATCCGCACTACACTGTTGTGTAGAAATGTTATACAACCTTTCTAAGACTCAGTTTCATTTACAATAATGAGAATGATACCTTCCTTATAGGAATTTTGTGAGCATTAAATAAGATAATATATGTCAAGTCATTAACATATTGTAGTACTCAATATTTGGAAGTGATTCATTCAATAAATATTTATTCAAAGCTTATAATGTACCAGAAACATAATTAAGGAAAAAGCCAAATCTAGAAGTAGAAGCAAGAATAACTTTATGAAAGTAGGTGGAAGGGTCTTGGGAGCATATGGAGAAGAGTATTCTCCTAAAGAGAGGGAACACCACATGCAAAACTCCAGAATAAGAGTGAACATGGGCGGCGGACTTGGCCCAGTGGTTAGGGCATCCATCTACCACATGGGAGGTCTGAGGTTCAAACCCTGGGCCTCCTTGACCCATGTGGAACTGGCCCATGCACAGCGCTGATGTGCGCAAGGAGTGCCCTGCCACACAGGGGTGTCCCCGGGTAGGGGAGCCCCATGTGCAAGGAGTGCACCCCATAAGGAGAGCCGCCCAGTGTGAAAGAAAGTGCAGCCTGCCCAAGAATGGTGCTGCACACACGGAGAGCTGACACAACAAGATGACGCAACAAAAAGAAACACAGATTCCCGTGCCAATGACAACAACAGAAGCAGACAAAGATGAAGAAACAGCAAATAGACACAGAGAACAGACAACCAGGGGTGGGGTGGGGGGGGGGGGGAGAGGAAAAAAAAAGAGTGAATATGATGTTGAAGGATTGTGGGAAGATGGCTAAATAGGAAGCTCCAGGAATCAGTCCCTTCACCAGAACAACAATTAAACAGGAATAAACTGACTAAATCAAATATTTAAACCCTCCAGAGTCAAATAAAATATTGTATAGTAACCAGGAAGGAGGCTGGCAAATTATGATAAATACCAGTAAATTGCCCTCTCTTTGTGGCAGTTACTGGTGCCCATTCCCCACTCTCAGGGAAAACTGCAGTAGGGTCTAGTCTGGGGTATAGCTTATCGGTGCCAGAAAGGGATATAAAAACTCCCTTCCCCAAGGCACAGGATGATCACTGGTCAGAACTTTTTTTTAATCAAAGTTTTTGGGTGATTAGCAAATTTGGATCACTGACAGCCTGACTTTGGAGGCAGCCATTGCTCCAACTTGCTCTGAACAAAAGTGACAGAGGAGACTTAAAGATGGTATACTTCCTCAGAGCTGCAAGGATAGTTGCAGGGCTGCATTTCTGGGCAGGTTGAGAAAGCACAGCTTTGAGGAGCTGTGGAATAAGGCCCTGGTGCCCTTCTTAACCATTCTCTCCACTCTCCTAGGCAGTTTGGAGCCAACTAGAGCTCCCTTTGTGGGTCCCTGGCCTTGCTCCAGCTGGGAAAGACTGACTTGGGAAACTCCTTTCCAACATGACCCTACTCCCAGAATTTGCCCTCCAGGCAAAAGCAGCTTGAGATAAGGAAAGCAGTATAAGAAAAAATTGAGGAGGGTGGCCTGGGGCAATACTTGGGAGAGGGAGAGGGTCTGGGTCCAGTGAAGTAGACAGGGCATTTGAACTCTGTAAACTAGGGAACTCCAAAACCACTAACAAGCACCAGCCCAGAAAAGACAGAGAGAACCCATCACTTTGCAGTTACCTTCAGTAGATATTCATGATAGAAGGGCTGACATTTAAGAAAATCTCTGTCATCACCAGCTGTTTCAAGCTCTAGAAACCAACATCTCAGGGAATAAATCCCTATGTTAACATTTTAAAATATTAAAATGTACAGTATGCAAATAAAAAACCAACATCACAAGACAAAGAAATAGAAAACGATGGCACATGCAAAGGAAGAGTTTAAAAATCCAGAAAACACCAGCAAAGAAGACCAGACTGGGAACATACTAGATAAAGACTTTAAAAATATCGTCCTTCAAAAAATGATCTTCAGTATGCACAAGGGGATGAAGGAAAACACAAAGACAGAATTAAAGGATATCAGAAAAACAATGAGTAAGCAAGCAATATGAGAATCTCGATGAAGAGATAGAAACTTTAAAAAGGAACCAAACAGAAATTCTGAAGTTAAAGACCATAATAACTGAAGTGAAATCTCCCAAGAGGGTTTCAACAACAGATTGGACATGGCAGAAGAATGAACCAGTGAACTTAAGAAAATTGAAATGAGTCATTCTGAAGAGCAGAAGAAAAAAAGAATTGTGAAAATAGTCTAAGAGACCTCTGGGACACCATCAGTTGTACCAATACACACATTAGGGGAGCCCCAAAGGAGAAGAAAGAGAGAAAGGAACAGAAGAAATAGTCAAAGAAAGAGTGACAGAAAATTTCCCAAACTTAGTAAAAAGACATGAATATGAACATCCAAGAAGCCCAGGGAACAACAAACAGGATAAAATTGAAGAAAACAATGTACCATCACATGTTTCTCAAACATCCACTACAAAGGACAAGGAAAGAGTTCTAAAAGCTGCAAAAGAAAAGCAATGTGTAATGCACAAGGGAATTCCAATTAAATTAAGTTCAGGTTTCTCATCAGAAACCATGGAGGCAAGAAGGCAGAGGTTGAAGTACTTAAAATCCTGAAAGAAAATTATTTTCAACCAAGAATTTTTAATCTCATGAGAATTTCTTTCAAAAATGAAAGATTAAGACATTTCAGATAAAAAAAGATGAGGAAGTTCATCACCACTAGACCTGTCCTACAAGCAATGCTAAAGAAAGCTTTTCAGACTGAAAGGAAAGGACACTAGACAATAGATCAAAGTAAAATAAAAAAATAAAGATCCACCAGTACAGACAACCATTTGGAAAATGAAAATACCAGTACAATTGCATTATGGTATGTAATGCCAGGTCTTTCTACAGGTACTAAAAGGCAAATGCATAAAAAGTATTGATAAATCTATGGTTTGGGAAATACAATACAAAAAGATACAATCTGTAACAAGTAAAAAAAAAGGTGGGGGGATAAAGGGATATAGAAACAGTGTATGTATATGCTATTGGACAAGTTGGTATCAAATAAAATATGATCGTCATATATGTAGGATGTTAAATTTTAACTTTATGATAACCACAGGGAAAATATATGAAAAATATATCCAGATAGAAATGAGAAGTCCCTCAATAAGGCACAATACAAAAACCAAATAAATATTAAAGTAGGTAACAGATGAATTGAGGAGCAAAAAGGTGTAAGACTTATGACCACTAAATAGCAAAATAGCAGAAGAAAGTCCTGCATTATCAGTAATGGCTTTATTTATTTATCTTTTTGGTTGTCATGGTCCTTTAACCTACTGCATAGCCTACACGCAAACACTTTTTTTTTTTTTTGCGAATGCAGACCAGTTTCCTGAAGAATGTCCCACATTATGGATTTATTTGATTGTTTCCTCATGATGTTTTGTTTGTTCCAGTCCCCCTTTTGACTGTAAAGTGGAAATAAAGTCCAAAGGCTTGAGTGGATTTAAGCATGTTGGCAAAAACTGTTCCTGAGGAACATGTCAGTGGTATCACCATGAGGCTGAGTTTGATCAAGGAGCTGGCGATCAGCAACAAATCTGATCCATGAAACTTCCTTCTTCTTTTTTTAAGTAAACTTTATTTCAGCTTCAAAAAATAATATAACAGAAAAAAGGCAGCTTAACAAATTGTGGAAGCATTATTCTAAAAAATTCTGTCCAGGCACATTTATCTCATTTAATCCTAAAAACGAACTCAATTTTTCATTAGTGTTCAGAAAGATACATAAATGAGCACATTGGTTAAATGAATTGATCAAGGTCTCCTTGTTAATGAAGAACATAAAGAAAAAATGCTTAATTATCTTCATGCGTCATAAAACTAAACACCATATTCTTTTTTTGACACTTGCATCAATATAGCACCTTCTTTGCCTTTGTTACAAAATATTACAATATTATTGTTAACTACAGTCCCTGTTACATTAGTTGTGTTTTCCCCATGTATCACCATATTCTTAACACTTTGTAGTAAGAGAACATTCTTGCATCACTGTTATAGAGTACCTAGATTATCCTCTACCTGTCTTTCAATTAGCATTAACCTCTCTAGATGACCCCTTCTAGTCACAATCACATTTCCAAATCAGCAGAGTTGGTTATATCATTATAATGTGCTACCATCAACTTTATTCATTACTACATATTTACAATCAACCTTATTAAACATTCTACATGTGTTCAGTATCAGCTACCCCTTCTCAACCCACGTTTTATCTCCTACTAACCTATATTCTATGGCTTAACTCCGTGAGTTTACTCATCTATTAGCTCATATCAGAGAGACCATACAATAGTCATCCTTTTGTATCTGGCTTATTGCCCTCAACACAATATACTCAAGGTTGCCATGTGCTTCCCCAGTTCATTCTTCTTACAGCTGAATAATATTCTATCATATGTATATACCACATATTTTTTAATCCATTCATCAGTTGATGGGCACTTAGGGTTGTTGCTATCTTTTAGCAATTGTGAATAGTGCCACTATGCATATCGGTGTGGAAATAGCTGTTCACATTCTTGCTTTCAGTTCTTCTGAATATATTCCTAGTAATGCGATTGCCAGATCATACAACATTTCTATGTTTAGCTTCCCAAGGAACTGCCAAACCGTCTTCCACTGAGGCTGCACCATTTTACACTCCTACCAACAATTATAAGGATATGCCTATTTCTCTACATTCTCTCCTGCATTTGTAGTTTTCTGTTTTTTAAATAATGGCCATTCTGTAAGAAGTGAAAAATACCTCATTGTAGTTTTGATTGGCATTTTCCTAATAGCTAGTGGTGTTGAACATCATTTCATGTGTTTTGGCTGTTTGTATTTCCTCTTTGGAAAAATGTCTATTAAGTTTTTTGCCCATTTTTAAATTGGGTTGCTTGTCTTTTTGTTACTGAGCTGTGTGAGCTTCTTACATAACATGGAAATCAGACCCTTGTCAGATATGTGTTTTCTGAAGATTTTCTCCCATTGAGTTGACTGCCTTTTCATCTTTCTATAAAATAATTTGAAACACAAAAGTGTTCAGTTGTGAGGAAGTCCCATGTATCTACTTTTTCTTTCATTTTTAGTGGTTTGGGTGTAAGGTCCAAGAAACCACTGCCTACCATAAAATCTTGAAGAAGTTTCCTACATTTTCTTCTAGGAGTTTCATGGTTCTTTTTTTTTTTTAAATAATTATTTTTTATTTATTTCTCTTCCCCCCCCCAACCCAGTTGTCTGTTCTCTGTGTCCATTTGCTGCATGTTCTTCTTTTTGTCTGCTTCTGTTGTCAGCAGCCTGGGAATCTGTGTTTCTTTTTGTTGCATCATCTTGTTGTGTCAGCTCTCCATGTGTGTGGTGCCATTCCTGGGCAGACAGCACTTTCTTTCACGCTGGGCAGCTCTCCTTACGGGGTGCACTCCTTGTGCGTGGGGCTCCCCTACGCTGGGGGCACTTCTGCGTGGCACGGCACTCCTTGCGTGCATTAGCGCTGTGCATGGGCCAGCTGCACACGGGTCAAGGAGGCCCAGGGTTTGAACCGCAGACCTCCCATGTGGTGAATGGACACCCTATCCACTGGGCCACGTCCGCTTCCCTTATGATTCTTTTTACATTTTGGTTTTCATTTTGAGTTAATTTTTGCATAAGGTGTGAGCTAGGGATCTTCTTTCTTTTTAGACATGCAAATCCAGTTTTCCCAGCACCATTTGTTGAATAGGTTGCTCTAACCTTGCTGGATGGGTTTAACAGCCTTGTCAAAAATCACTTGACCACAGATATGGGGGCCTATTTCTGAATTCCTGATTCAGAAATGGTGTAGCATCACAAAGATGAGATAAAATAGACTTTAAGTCAAAAACTTTATGGAGAACATAGATAATCATATACTGAAAAGGCGTCAATCCAACAAGAAGATGTAACATTTATAATGTATATGCACCTGGGAAGTGGTTGTGGCTCAACTGATAGAGTGCCCATTTACCATATGAAAGGTCCAGGGTTCGATACCCAGGGCCTCCTGGCCTGTGTGGTGAGCTGGCCCATACCCAGTGCTGCTGCACACAAGGAGTGCTATGCCATGAAGGGGTGCCCCCCATGTAGGGATGTCCCATGTGCAAGGAGTGTGCCCAACAAAGAGAGCCAACCTGCTTGAAAAAAGTACAGCCCACCAAGGAGTGGCGCTGCACACATGGAGAGCTGATGCAGCAAGATGTTGCAACAAAAAGAGACACAAATTCCCAGTGCTGCCTGACAAGAATGCAAGCAGACATAGAAGAACACACAGTGAATGGACACAGAGAACAGAGAATGGGGCGGTGGGGGTGGGGAGGGGGGAGGGAAGGGAAGAGAAATTAAAAATAAAAGTATATGCACATAACAGCAGATGCCCAAAATATATAAAGCAAATACTGACAGATCTGAATGGAGAAATAGATGGTTCTACATTAATAGTAGGAGCCTTCAATACACCACTTTCAATAATGGATAGAACACATACAGAGAAGATCAATAAGGAACTACAAGATTTGAATGATACTCTAAAGCAACTAAACCTACAGACATATATAGAACCCTTCATCCAACAATAGCATAATACACATTCTTCTTTAGTGTACATGGATCATTCTCCAGGATAGATCATATATTAGGTCAAAAGAAGTCTCAATAAATTAAAAATATTGAAATCATACAATGTATGTATCCGACAAGGGAATGAAGCTAGAAGTCAGTAACAGAGGGAGAAAGGGAACAATTCACAAATAAGTAGAAATTAAACAATGTGCTATTAAACAACCATTTGGCCAAAGAGAAAATCACAAGGGAAATTAGGAAATAACTTGAAGTGAATGAAAATGAAAATACAGCATACCAAAACCAAAGGATACAGCAAAGGCATTGTTGAGAGGGAAATTTAGAGCTCAAAATTCTAACCTTAAAAAAGAAAAGA
Organism: Dasypus novemcinctus; assembly: GCF_030445035.2. Classification (NCBI taxonomy): domain Eukaryota; kingdom Metazoa; phylum Chordata; class Mammalia; order Cingulata; family Dasypodidae; genus Dasypus; species Dasypus novemcinctus. The sequence continues at coordinate 48,786,715 of NC_080673.1, read as the reverse complement.
GATCACAAACCTGAGATTGAATCTGAAAAAGAAGAGCTAAATAAGTCAAAAGTTGGCAGAAGGAAGGAGATAACAAAGATTAGAGAGAAGATAAAAGAAATGGAGAATAAAAAATAATAAAGAGGGAAGCAGACGTGGCTCAACTGATAGAGCATCCACCTACCATATGGAGGGTCCAGGGTTCGATCCCCAGGGCCTCCTGACCCATGTGGTGAGCTGGCCCATGTGCAGTGCTGCTGTGCACAAAGACTGCTGTGCCATACAGAGACGCCCCATGTAGGGGAACCCCATGTGCAAGGTATGCACCCTGCAAGGAGAGCCGCCCCGTGTGAAAAAAGTGCAGCCTGCCCAGGAGTGATGCCACACACATGGAGAGCTGACACAGCAAGATGATGCAACTACAACTACTACAACAAAAAGCTACAGTTTCCCGGTACCACATGACAAGAATGCAAGTGGACACAGAAGAGCACACAGCGAATGGACACAGAGAGCAGACAATGGGGGGGGGGGGGGGGGAGAAAGAAATAAAATAAATCTTAAAAAAAAAAGTAATAAAGAGAATCAGGAAGCAGATGTGGCTCAAGCGATTGAGCTCCCACCTACCACATGGGAGGTCCCAGGTTTGGTTCCTGGTGCCTCCTAAAGAGGATGGAAGAGAGCAAGCTGACTTGATGAGCTGGTGCAGCAAGCTGATGCAACAAGAGACATATGGAGAAAAACGTAATAAAAGACACAACAAAGCAGGGAGTGGAGGTGGCTAAAGCAATTGGGCACCTCACTCCCACATGAGCAGTACCAGCTTTGCTTCCTGATGCATGATGCATCCTAAAAAAAAAAAGAAGACCAGCATACAAACAGACAGACAACAAACAGACATGGCAAATGCAAACAATGAAGGGATAGAGAGAAATAAATAAATAAAATAAATCTTAAAAAAAAAACACAGAGAATCAACAAAACCACAAGTTGGTTATTTGAAAAGATCAATAAAATTGACATTCCTTTAGCTAGACTGATGAATAAAATAGAGAGAAGATACAAATAACTAAAATCAGAAATGAAAATGGAGGCATTAGTACCAACCACACTGAAATAAAAAAGGATGACAAAAGGACGCTATGAACAATTGTTTGCCAATAAATAGATAACCTAGATGAAATGGACAAATTCCTAGAAACACGCCATCTTCCTATACTGACACAAGAAGATAGAGCTCAACAAACCAACAACTAGTAAAGAGATAGAATCAGTAATCAAGGAAGTAGATGTAGCTCAAGTGATTGAGTATCTGCTTGTGTAAAAGGTTTTGGGCTCAATCTCCAGTATCTCTTAAAAAAAAAGAGTAATATGGGAAGCGGTTGTGGTTTAACTGATGAAGTGTCTGCCTACCATAAAGAGACCCAGTTTCCTGGTCCCGCATGACAAGAATGCAAGTGGACACAGAAGAGCACACAGTGAATGGACACAAAGAGCAGACAACGGCGGGGGGGGGGGGGGGGGCGGTAATAAATAAAACAAAATAAAAAGTAATCAAAAACCTCCCAATAAAGAAAAGCTCAGGACCAGATGGTTTCCAAGGAAACTTTTACCAAACATCCAAAGGAGAATTACCACCAATCCTGCTTCAACTCTTCCATAAAATTCAAGAGATGTGAACACTCCCAGTTCATTCTATGAGGCCAGCATTCACTCTTACACCAAAACCAGATAAAGATACCACAAGAAAAGAAAATTACAGACCAATATCTCTTGTGAACATAGATGCAAAAATCCTCATCAAATCACTAGCAAAACAAATCAAATAGCACATTAAAATAATTATACAACATGACCATGTGGGATTCTTCCCAGTTATGCAAGGTGCTTCAACATAAGAAGCTTCATTAATGTAATACATCACATTAACATAATAAAGAAAGAAAACCCACATGATCATCTCAATTGATGCAATAAAGGCATTTGACAAAATCCAGCACCTCTTCTTGATAATAACACTTAGAAAACTAGGATACAGGGAAACTTCCTCAACAAGATAAAAGGCATAAATCAAAACCACAGCTAAAATCACATTTAATGGTGAAACACTGAAAACTTTCCCTCTAAGATCAGGAATGAGACAAAGATGCCCACTGTCACTACTGCTAAAATTCAACATTTTACTGGACATTCTAGCTAGAGCAATTAGGCAAGAAAAAAATAAAAGCCATCCAAATTGGAAAGTAAGAAGTAAAACTTGCCTTATTTGCAGATGACATGGTCCTACATACTGAAAATCCTGAAAAATCCATGACAAAGCTCCTTGAGCTAATAAATTAACTCAGCAAAGTGGCAGGGTGCAAGATCAACTCCCCAAAATTGGTAGTGTTTCTATACACTAATAGCAAACAACCTGAAGAAGAAATCAAGAAAAAAATTCCATTTACAATAGCAACTAAAAGAGTCTAATATCTTGAATAAATCTAACCAAGGATGCAAAGGACTTGAACACAGAGAACTACAAGACATTGTGCTAAAAGAAGACCTAAATAACTGGAAGGACATTCTATGTTCACGGACTGGAAGACTAAAGATTGCTAAGGTGTCAATTTTACTCAAAACGATTTATAGAGTCAACACAATCCCAATAAAACTTCTAGCAACTTTCTTTGCATAAGCAGAAAAGCAAACATCAAATTTACAGGGAAGGGTAAAGGGACCTAATTAGCCAAATAAAGACCATACAATGTATGTAAACATATTGAGCAATAGTACTGAATTGAGAGCTAAGAAATCAACTCTCATATTTATGGCCAACTGATTCGTAACAAGGGGGTTGCAAAAACTGAATCTCATTAGCCAAATAATGTAGGTAGACCACTTTATAGTGAGGTACATCCAGAATCTTGTGTTAGGCAATGGTTTCTTAGACTTTACACCCAAATCACAAGCGATAAAAGATAAAACAAATGGGACATCATCAAAATTAAAAACTTTTTTTTGCCTCAAGAGATTTTATAGTGAAAGTAAAATAACAAACTACACAATGGGAAAAATATTTGGAAACCACATATCTGACAAGGGTTTAATATCTAGAAATTATTTTTAAAAATCTTAAAAACTAATATAAAACCAAATAACCAATTTTAAAAATGGTCAAAAGACTTGAACAGACATTTTTCCCAAAGAAGACAAACAATGGCCAAAATGCACATGAACAGATGCCCCATATCATTAGCTATTAGAGAAATGCAAATCAAAACCACAATGAAATACTATTTCATACCCACTAGAATGGCTATATTAAAAACAAACAAACAGAAAATTACAAGTGTGGGAGATGGTATAGAGAAATAGGAATACTCATTCATTGCTGGTGGGAGTGTGAAATGGTGTGGCCAACGTGGAAGAGAGCTTAGCGTTCCTCAGAATCACATGACCTGACAATCCCACTACAAGATATATCGAAAAGAATTGAATGAGGGAACTTGAAGACACAGAGTTAATAGTACAATTATAAAAATTGTTTTTTCATCAGTTGTAATGAATGTTCCACCCCAATTCAAGGTTTTAATATGGGAATCCTGTATTTTATGCATGATTATCTTATGAACCCACAACTTCTCTAAAAATAAATAAATACATAGAAAAAAAAAAAGAGTGCGAGAATTGTGTTCTATGAATGAAAATGTGATTATGATGCCTGGGCCAAGGAATGCAAGATGGGGAATGGCATGGAATGAAGCTGGAGATCATACAAGGATTTATAGGAGAGGCTAAGATACTTAAATTTTATTTCCAAAGCGATGGCTCACCATTATTATGCTTATATTCCAAATGGAGAAATTGACCCAATGAACTATTTTCCTAGTGTCACACAGCTAATGAGATCATAGCAAGGAAGGATTTTAAGTAGAAAAATGACATTATCGGATTTTGCTTTAAAAATAGCATTTTGGTAGCAGAATGGAATATATGTGTGGGGTGGGGGAAGGCATGGAAAACAAGGCCGAGGCAAGGAGGTTATTGAAACAGTTCAAATGAAAGATGATGAGGGTATGTCCAGCAGGGTGGAAGTGTAGATGGGAAAAGAGGCTTCAAAAGATACCATATGTAGTCCATTCTAAGATAACTATATATTTATGCTTTAACATTTCTGAAATAAGGATGCACCCTACAATCAATGTGATTACTAAATTAGTGCTGTTTTTTTTTTGTTTGTTTGTTTTTTGTTTTTGCTGCCTCCACTCTGTCTTTAAGTCAATGGTGAGTGTTATAATGAATGGCATCCTGAAATCAAAGAGATGTGACACGTAGGTGATAGACTAGCAGGACTTAGGAGATATGGGGGAGGGAGAGGACAATGAGTAGTCAAAAGTGTACCTTACCTCCCATGGAGTTTGGCTGTCCTGCCTCCTTCATTGGTGGCATGTCTATCAAAATGCAGGTGAGAGAAACATGGTAGGTGGGCTGACTGATTCAAAGCAAGGATAGGGGTTGAGAATGACCAGGTGAAGGGAGGGAAAGACAAAACTACAGATGTGATAGCAGGTAAAGCAGGAGGTGGAAAAGAAGGTAACTACACAATCAAATTCCCAGCACATACAGCAATCTTCTAAATAGGGGGAGATGGGTAAGCTGTTTTCAAGGTCTGTGTTCTTGTTTATCACAAAATCATGTAAAAGGAAAGCCAAATCTTCAGTCCATTAGAGAGGCAAAAGAGAGGCTATTGAGTTTAGCTGTCCTGAAGCAATGACTTGGGAGATTATATTTTTGTGTGTATCTGATCCTGACCACATCCATTTATTTTACTTTTTTCAATTTTCTTATCTTCACAATAGGGCTGCTACATCAAAGTCTATTGAGAGTCTATTGTGTGCCAGAGATTTTCTCACAATGGTCCTGTAAAACAGAGATCATCTCCATATTACAGGTTAAGAAACTGAAATTTAGAAAAGTTTTAATATTTGCCTTCTCTTCTGCGTTCACTTTCTCTTAAGCTCAGTTGTGGGCCATCAGACATTATGGCTCACCTCTCCCTGGGCTCATCTCTTCAGCTTTTAGCTGCTTCAGCTTTTAGCTGCTTCAGCTATCGAAAGAGGTACATGCGTGAGTTTAGTCAGCCATCTTGAACTGAAAGTCTAAAGAATTAGTTGAGTCTATTTCTGGTTAGGTGCATTGAAGGAGAAATACAACGTGCTGTGAAATTTTACATTAGAGGCACCTGACTTAGTCTGGGTAGGGAGTGTGGAAAAGCCTTCTCTGGAGATAACTTTAAAAGTTAGTTTAAACTTTGAAAGTTTGGTTTTACTCAGAAATAGAGAAATATGCTAGCTGGCCTTGAGAATTTCCTTTATATTTATGAATCACAAGCTTGCCAAATTAGTTTTCATAGAATTTTTTTTTTAGAACTGGAATGAAAATGGAGCAATATAATAAATTCCTTTCAAAACGGCGCAATGTAACAATCTGAAATTGCATTGGGCTGAATTCAGCACTTCAGCTAGCATCTTCTCAGCACCTCTGTCATCACCTCATCAGATTAGCTCTACTTGGGCCTAAATGAGCTCTCAAAGAGTTAGAGCCCTTTCAGGAGAATGGAAGCCTTGTCAAGCAAGTAACCCCAAGAAGAAGAGTTCACTTCTTGCCTCAGCAATAATTATCTTTTCTTAAACTCTATGATTTCAATTTTTAAAAAGTCTTTATAGAAACTATTAATAAAATATAAAACACTAAATTTATCTTTCCTACTGAATTTAGAGTAAGTAGAATTTATATGGTCTTTTTTATTATATTTGATAAGTATTTTACTATCATGATCATACCTTGACCTGCAGCATTAGGATCAGAACTATTATTACTAATATAATCTTGCAGACATGATATAATGGGACAGAAGAAGAGATATTTCTTGACACACCTGTTCAGTCTGAGCTTTAGTAATTTGCATTTAGAGGATTTTCTCTAGAATACAGAAACTTGGATCTGAGATCTGAGAGTCTCCAAGTGAAGATAACTATCACATCCATTTAATGAGACTTCAATTATCTAGGAGAGAATCCCCAAACATGAGCATAAAATTCCAGAAAATCCACTTTAAATGCATACATTCGATTATCCTATGGATCAAATTTTACCTCTTGTGTACATAGCAATGTGCACTGAAATACTAAAATTATAGCCATTGGTCATATGATCGGTCATGACTTGACTGAAATAGCAGTGCTTTAGTTGAAACATCTAATATTTGAGAGTAATAGTTGGAGGAATATATTAGCTACCATGTCTTTTATTCTCTATGCTTAGAAAAATTATATCCCCAGAAAGCAATATACATGGATTATGCAATCTTAACTCCCTAAAGAAATTGCTGCTTTGAGTTATACTTTTAAAATTTGCCCTCTCAACTTTTATAGAAGTTTGATATTTGAAGAACATTTTTGGTGTCATTTGCCAGATCTTAAGATGAAGTTGTAATCCAATTTCCTAATAAAAAGATGTATTTTAGTATTCAGTAGAAGAAAATTTCTTTCTCTCTTTTACTGGACAATGAACTTCAATAACCTGTCATGGTTCCCTTTTCAGCTTGTCTTTTAGGAGAAAGACATATTTTAAGCATTCTTTGAGTGAACTAATTTTTGAAAACGGGCTCTAAATTTGCTTCTTATCTGTCTAAATTCCACTTTGGGTGACAGAGGGGAAAAGAAGAATTCAGTATTAGAAAGTAATTAGAGAACCAAAGTTATATGCTTACTTTTTTTTTTTTTTTTTTTTTTTAATTTTTCATTGAGAGGAGACGTGATTAGAACATCATGAGGATATGAGTTCCCCACTCAGGAAACCACCTCTCTTAAAAAAAGAAAAAATCAATCAGTGCAATAAGGATAGAAAAGAAAAATAAACATAAGCTTTAATATAATTATCCACATGGGTTTTTCCTGATTCTTAGAAAGTCAAGATATGACATAAATGGTCTCATTACTAGTTATCTGCAGTATAAAAATAATGATGCCCCAAATCTACATGTATGGCTTTCTACCTGATCAAAACAGAAGTTCACTTTAAAAATCAGAGTTGCATCCCAAAACTCGAAACAGCTAAAACATTCACCAATAGTAAAAGAATAAAGAAATTGTGGTATATTGAGGCAATGGAATACTATACGGCAATGAAAATAAATGGGCTACAAGCACAAGCAAAAATAAGGATGTGTTTACAATGTTGAGTGAAAGAAGCCAGGCATAAAAAAACTCTGGTCCCATTTATATAAAGTTCAAAAACAGGCAAAATTAGTTTATGGTGTTACAAGTAAAACTAATTGTTTCCTTGGGATAGGAAAATAGCTGGAAAATGATCTCAAGGTATCTGGAGTGCTGGTGACGTTCTCTTTCTCCAGTCTAGGGCTGATTATTTAAGTGTGCTCACTTTGTGAAAATTCACCTAACTATACCCTTATAATTCATGCATAGTTCAATACATATGTAATACTTCAAATTATACTAAAAAAATCAGGTGATATCTAATGTAGTTACCATATATTTATTATAATACAAAAACAAAAGATCCATACATTTTACAAATGATTGTCAACACTGAAATGATATTTCCAGCAATAATAACCCTGTAGGAACACAAAGTAATTTTTTATTGGGGTCATTTCTGCTATGGGACAGTAGTGTGTGTGTGTCATGTGTGTGTGTGTGTAGGGGAGGGGTACTGATATACTCTTGATACTAGAAAATATGATGGTAAGACTTGAAACATACATAAATTAGGCTGAATCTGCATGTTATAAGGTCAATTATTTAGAAATTACTTGTGTATGCTAGATAACTGGAAAGGTTAGTTTTGTTGTATAGAATTTGTAGACAAGGAGCCTTGTTAAAGTCTTTTCTCCATAAATGGTAGTAAAACCATTATCAATATCACTGTACCATTTTGAGTAGCAAGCATTTTTAAATCTCAAGGGAATTTATAATGTAAAGCAGAAGGTGTAATCTGGCAGGCTCCAGGCCAAATTCAGCTTGTAGATTTGTTTGATTTGGCCTGCACATTTTTTGGTCCACATGTTTTTTTCAAAAATTTGAATTAGTTGACAATTTTTTAAATGGAGAAAGCTCATGCAAAAATCTTAATTTCTAGCTATTTGGGGGTTAGGGGGACTAGTCGACCTGGCAAGACTGGACCTACATTTCCATATGGCAACAGTTGAGTAGAGATGAGTAGCTGCTGTCCTTTCAGCCTGAGCTTGGGCTATCCAGTTCTCCTGGTCCCTACTGCATCCAGAGATTGGAGAGCTTTCTGACACCCAGGCAGCAAGAGCCCCAGTTTTGGCAGGAACCACTTGTAACTTCCAGTAATGTCCAGTAGAATGCAAGGCCCCTAGTGGGCTCTCAGTAATTTCTTGATTGTTTACTGATTCTGATTTTCCATGTGTTGAAATCATTCAGGATCTTTTGCTTTCTTCTTTGTTGGAAAAAGAAATGGTATGGTGATATCCTTAAATAAAAGAAATACAAAAGGAAAATGATGTAGATAATGCAGAGATAGGGAAACACCTTAAAAGAAGTTATTAATGAGAATATAGTTTTTTACTGAGCAACTTCGCCTTTAATTCTTTCTTCCATATGAGGAAAATTAAAGGAAGCAAAACCCTAGAAACATTTCAAGTTAAGCCCTCTGTTAATACAAGAAGGAAATGAAGGGCAAAAGGTTGGTAAGCTCTCTGACAGTGGCAGAATTCTGGAGTTAACATAAATAGAAATAGATATAGAAAATGAAGACCATATGGCTGGCTAGCTCAGAGCCACTGCATGTGTGCATATATTTGCAAGGCCACCCACTGAGAAAAACATTCAACTATTGTATCTCAGTATATAAACTGCTCCTTTTCAATTACTGAGGCCCTTGGAGAAGTTCTTTTGCATGTTCAGGTGATAGCAAAGCAAAAAGTATTAAAGAAAAATATAAACTGCTTCTCTTTTTTGTTCACTAAATGAAATATGAAAGTCTTCTAGAAGATGTGCCTTAATCTCCAACTCAAAACATGATCTCAAGACAACAGTTATTTAAAATTCTGCAGAGACACATTTGCTACTATCCCATTGGCCAAAGCGGGCCGCATGCTAAGCCCAGACTTTGCCTGGGAGGGGACGACTTGAGTGTGTGAATATAGCAAGGTGTGTTTTCTGGACCAAGGAGGCTAGGAATGGGTCTGGAGTGGGAAACTAGAATCTGGGAACAGCCTCCATTCTGTAAAAACATGATAGTTGATCCTCACTACAATTAAAATTTAATATTATTTCTGTTAAAAATCATGCTCATTTTAAGAAATGCAAGAAATATAGAAAGTACCAAGGAAAAAAGAGAAAAATCGCTCCCAAAACCATTACTCAGTAAAAAACCTTCTTAAATTTTGGTGCACATCATTCTAGAAACTTCTGGATATACATCTCTCCACAGGTTCTGATCCACTTAAAAGGGTTTGTGAGATGGTGGAGGCTGAGATGAGTCTGAATCACCCTTCCACTCTCCTAGAGCAGTACTTGATAGTGTTAATTCTTTGAATCATGGGTCTGTTTGAAAGCATGCCTTGATTCAGAGTTGGAGAGGCACAGGTTGGAAACGAGAAGGGGAAGAGACTATCCCACACCTGCTGAAAAAATCAGCAAGAAAGGAAGAGAACAGACACAAAAGGAACCAAAACAGGTGAGAGTAAAAAGACTGGAGTGGACTTTTGTGATGTGATCAGAGCTGACCCCTCTATCAGGCACAGAGGCAGGGAGTCCAGGGCCGACAATTCTTTTAGGGGCCCATGAAAATGTTTTAATTTCTTTTAAAACAGGAAGAAAAAAATGAACTTTTAGATCAAATAAAATGTTTTAAAATATAATAGTAATATATATTATAGTAATGTATAATTATACCAATGTAGTCATAAAATGTAATTTTTACTATCTTTTTCTGGAAGGAGGAGTACATGAAGGCAAAAGGGCCTGGGGTCCTGGAAAGTCACAATGTGTCCTAGATCTAGCGGTAAGTCCCAACCTAATCAAAATTTATTAAACATGTGTGACATGCATTCAAGGACTTTCTGACACCTATCATACTGTTTTCTCAATGGTACAAGTATGGGAAGAGAGAAAGTGACAGAATCAGGAGCTGCCCCAGGAGTGTTTCAGGTCAACACTCTTTGCAGTGTGCCACAGGAAGCGACAGATGCGGGATAGAGACCAACGTGAGAAAGAAAATGATAGAAATTTAAAATACGGAAGACTTTACGATTGGCCAGAGTATTTCCCCAGTCATCAAACTTTCTTCCTGAAATGACACTTAGGTGTTGAAAAGAAAACTTATGCAGCTCTCAAGAACCTAAGGGGACCTGAGGACATAGTGCTGGATGCTCACCTAAGGACAGTTTCACAAAGTTGGTTGTTATTCAGTGTTTCAATTTCCTTTTTAATGATGCTTTATTATGATGCTTATGACACTCGGAAAAAAAAAACTACCAAAAAAGCCAAATCAACAATAGCAACAACAGCAATAAAACAATGTCAGTTCAGCCCTTGGCAGAAAGTTAAAGTCTTTGCAAGAGTTTTATTTAGTAAAATTGCTTGCTGCTAAGTTGTTGCTGAATTTACAGGAGGTTACAATAAAATTCAGTAATGAGCTAAGTTTCTTAATTGATTAAATGTGTGCTTTTTAAAAAAAGTTTCTCATGTAAAAATTGGTCTTGCTTTTTCTTAAATATATGCACATGAATGTGTTGTGTATATATATGTCTTGCCTCTTTTTGCTGTATTAGCTATAAATTAATTTTACTTGGAAACTTGAACTTGTGATTTGATAGGTAGCAGCAAATGAGTCATTCAAACAAAAAAAGACATGATCTCATGAATATTATTTTAAAAGTTTACTTCATTATTTAGAACTCTTCGTGTTTCTAGAAACAGCAGTCTCTGCTCCCAAACAGCCAGTTGAGGAAAATGAGACAACCCCTGCAAAGGAGTCGAGAATTGAGAGCCTCAGGGAGCAAAGCGCTGACAGTCCCACGCCAAAGAGATACGATGCTTGAGTCTGAGACAAAGACCAATCCAGAGTTGAGCTCTTCAAAAGGTTAATTATCAGATAAAATACTAAAAATTAATTTAGACTAGAACTTTTATGTGTATCTGCAAGAGCAAGAACACGAGTTAGCTTACAACCAACACGGCAGCATGTTTTCCTTGTTAGCTGTAGGGGAGAATAATGTACAGGAAAAGGTGACGTAATGATTGTCTCACTTTCATTATTCTCTCCCAGATGAATAACCTTCCACACCAAGGATGAGCTCACTCACTATTAGTGGAATAACATCTGGTAAGCCAGGGCCCCGAGCTGAGCATGCTGTTGGTTTCGAGCTATATTTAATTGGCAGAGACCCAAGGATTGTTACATGTATCACATATGCAGCCCAGTTATATTGTGAATACTTTTTAAGGTTTAAGGAACTTCTCTTTAAAGTATTATAACATGCAAGATTTTTCCTTATGAAGTAAGGCATTAACTTATTCCAAAGAGGGCCTAGGCTATTATTAGAGTGGAATTATCTTAAACATGTGACAGATGCCTTGGTCCTCTTTGGCTGAGGCTCGGATGCTTGTCATAACTATCTAAGTTTAAATTTCAAATCACGGATAGGAATCTCTCTCCTTCAATTTCCCTCCTCATTCTTAATTTCCAGGCAAGCCTGCCATACTGACATTGGTGAATTTTGCAGTGTAATCTATCTAGTAGATTTACTGTAAATGATGAATCATCCCAGTATTTAAATCTAATGAGTAATGCTGTAAGACAATTTGGTTTTAAAAATGCAGAATAGTTAAAGTCATCAGTTAAATGTGCTAATACGGAGTAAAGTAGATGTTCAGAACACACACTCGGTGGGAACTAATAGTCATGAAGCTAGAATACTCTGCATGTGCTGAGTGCCAAAGCCTTTAAGGGGAATTGCTCACTTAGAATCATGGTGTTTTGAAAAGGAGGTAAGAATTTCATTCCATTGTGACCAGGGAAATGCCCTCAAGTTAGGGATCATCTCATTGTTTTCCCCATAGAAATTTTATCCTGAAGACGCTACCAAGCTATTATTATTATTTATTAAAAAAACTAATTGTGAAAATAATGCATATTCATTGAAGGAAATATGGGAAATTCAGAGAAGCACAAATAAGAAAATACAATTTGCTCTGATTCTAATCACCCGGACCTCTTTGTGTATGTTAGCCTTTTTTTAAAAAATTTTTCAGTCTTGTATTATTTGTATGTGAGCATTTTTCCATGTTATTAACTATTCTTCTATGACTCAATTCTAAAAGACCATGCAATATTTCATCATATGGCTGTATCATAATTTATCAAATCAATTCCCTATTGGACATTCAGTAAGCTTCTAGGTTTTGTTGTTATAAACAAGGAGTAAAGATCTTTGTAGCTAAATATTTGCATACATAGATGGTTATTTTCCTAGGTTAAATTTGCAGAAAGAAAATCATTGAGTCAAAGTGAATACACATTTTTAAGGATTTTATAATTGTCAAGGATTCATTAATGAGGACATGAGAGATTTGTTTTCTTCCTGTCCAGACTATCCCCAATACTAGAAGATACTACCCCAGTCCCTTCACTATAGTCTACCTCTGCTCTTTCAATATTAAAAAAGAGGGCTGGAAACCCAAGTGTCCATTAACCAATGAATGAATAAATATAATGTGTTATGTACATACAATGGAATATTATTCAATCATAAAAAGGAATGAAATTTTGATACATGTGATAACATGAAGACATGAAGTTGAAGACATGATGTTGAGTGAAATAAGCCAGACACAGGAGGACAAATATTGTATGATTTCACTGAAATGAAATAATTAGAATAAGAAAATTTATAGACTCAGCAACTGGAATATAGATTACCAAGGGCCAGGGTGCAGCAAGGGAATGGGGAGTTTCTACTTGGGATGATGGAAATGTTTTGATAATGGATGGTAGCACAACATTGTGAACGTATTTAACAGTGCTGGATTATATATTTGGATGTGGTTAAAGAGGAAATTCTAGGTTGTATGTATATTGCTGGAATAAAAGGTAAAAAAACAAACACATAGGATTGCACAACAGAAACAGTGAACACTAAGTTAAACCATAGGACAAACATAAAAAAAAAATAGTACAAACATAAAAATGTTTTTTCATCAATTATAACAAATATACCACACTAAAGCATGGCATTACGATAGGGTGGTATAGGGAAACTCTGTATTTTATGCATGATTTTTCTGTCAAAAAAAAAGAGGGCAAACAACTATGTTTACCCAATAAAAAGACTTATCTATGTCTTCTCATTTAACCCATTCTAGAATCCTGTGAGGTTGGTTAATTGACTTGGTGAAGTTGTCACCTCTTACAGATAATGGAGCTGGAATTTGAACCACGCCTGCCAACTCATAAGCCTCTGCTCTGATCTACCAAGCTACACAGTTCCTTCATTGATTCCTTCATTCATTCCATATGCTGTGCTGGGCACTAAGGAGTCAGAGGGGAACCAAGCAAAATCCCTGGTTTCGAGAAGCTTACATTCTAGTGGGAAGATAGATAATATGTATAATATAATATCAGATGGCAGTAAATTCTATGAAGAACGATAAAGCAAGGAAGAGGGATAAAGTAGGACAAGAATGTTATTTTAGGTAGGGTAGTCCGAGAAGTTCTCTCTGAATCAGTGAAGTGCGTGAAGCTGCCCTGGAGATCCAGGAGGACAAGCGTCCAGTCACAGACGGAGCCATGCGAAGGTCCTGGATGGGAACGTGCGGCCTGTGCTTGGGCACCGCGCAGGGGCTGGCCGGGCTGGAGGGCAGGAGGAGAGGGGAGAGCGTGTCCACACTGAGCCCGTGAGTCCGTCCTCGCGGATTCTGGGGGTGAGGAGGCAATTAGAGATCAGAGACGCAGGTGAGCACTGAACAGCCGATGAGGGAACTGAAGTGGGTTTTGCAATTCTGAGGAGGAAGGATGGCTAGCCACACATACCCTGATTGTCTGGAATCGAAGAAAAAAAATTCAAATCCATAGTTTTTATTTGGCCAAATTCATTATCCGCCCACTCCGCGGGAGGAGCAAAGACGGTGCGTATTGAAAGTCGAAATAAGCAATCTCTGCCTGGAATTATCCTGTAGCATTGGAAACACAGCCGTTTTAAAGTTCAAAATGATGTGGTTGTTAATCACTTTACAGGACAAACAAGTCTATCTGGAGACCAGCTGTTTCCTGATGTCATTTAAATTCTTAAACCTCACATGTTCGGCTACAGGAAGGAATCTAGCTTCCTTTCCGTTCTTGGGGAACCCTTTAAAACTTACTTTGGGGTTAAATTAATTTATTATACCTTACTGTAAACCTAAAGGTCCTTATAGACCCGTTTCCAAGACTATGATAACAATATCATTGCTTTGTAGGAGTTATCTGCCGCAAATGAACTGAGCAATTCAATGCTCTTCAGACAAAAGAGATACCAAGTAAGTTGAGAAATTTAATTGTTCCAATGTAAGAAGCCATGAAATTTAGTGCAAGGAAAAGAGAGTGTTTTAGAATCTTCCGGTTTTAGGATTAAATGAAATCTATATGTATGAGGGAGAAAAATAATCTTAACAGCTAGGACCAGAATCTGTGCTAAGGAAATACTCCATAAGTTATGTGGATGGACGAGGTGTCCTGAGGGTATGGGTAGCTAGAGACAAAGAAAGAACACTGACAGCTAAACTAATCTACAATAAACATATGGAAGCAGAGAAAACTGAGAAGAGGGGGAGCATGGGGAGCAACTGGTGGGCAATAGGCGGTAGGTCTTAAAATCTTTTAAAACGCAGAATATACAGTATTCTGAAATACGATAAACAATATTGAGCTTTATGACCCTTTCTTTCATTTCATTGATATAAACCCCAACTATCCCAAATCTGTAGAGAAGTCTCCTATATACATAAATGCTTGTGTGAATGGAGTACATGTGTAAGTGTGTGTTCTGTGGGAAATGAGGGGCTGATTTCCATGTTAGAGTTAAGGAGTTAATGTGATACAGAATAAAGACAGTGTGGGCTGAATGACAAGATAATCACTTAGTAGAAGCAGCATTAAAAGCCAGAGGCAACAATGAAAGTGAAAGTCCCCTGGGAATTCCCAGAAATTTGGGGATGACGCTGGACTTCTTTTTTTATTTTTTTAAGGTACCAGGGGATTGAACCCCAGACCTCCGATGTGAGAAGCCAGCGCTCAACCACTAAGCTACCTCGGTTGTCTTCCGTTGGTTTTATCGTTTGTTTTGCTTATTGTTGGTTTTTGTTTTGTTTTATTATTTGTTTTTGGGAGGCATTGGGAAATGAACCCAGGACCTCCCATCTGGCAAGCAGGTGCTCAACAGCTTGAACCACATGCACTCCCCTGAGCACTGTACTTTCACAGGAGAAGTACAGAATAAGAGTATGATCCATTTTAAGGGACAAGAACAATCATTTGACATCTGGGTTGCATGTATATAAGCATTTAAAATTGAGTATGGCCTTTTGTGTTTCTCATAGTGTTTTAGAAACATATTATAAGGGTATATAACATGTGGACCCCTGAGATTTCTCATCCCCTCGTTACAATGAGAGCCCAACCTAGCAACCCAGCCTCCTTGCACTTACTGAAGTATACAGTCCTTACAAAATCTTTTTTCATTCTAATTTAAAACCAGACTCTTAGAACTTCTGAATCTAAATGTAAAGGGAAAATATTTAAGTCACATTTTCCTCTTTATAATGATTCACCAAATAGGAACTGGGATCTTTATAAACAATTAGAGAATATTTTAAGAGTAAACAGCATGCAAGTCATGGGTCATAATTTACTGGCATTAAATGCTCTAGAATCATTATCTTTAGTTCACTAAAAATTCTCATAGTTCTTTATAGTAGTATGATTGTGATGTTTTATTTTATGTCTAAATAAATATAGAAGTCAATTTGTAAAAATTAAAAATTAAAAAGATAAAAAAAAAAAAGTTCCCCAGCTCTCTCTGGCATAGAGTTTGATAAAGACTTCACCGGATCCTGAATTTCCCAACACTTCTTGACCTCTAAGGCCAGGAAATAGCCCTGCCTAGGACTGAGTCAGAGGCTTTGTCAATTGATGCATAAATCTCGTAAAAGTTATAGTTTGTTGATATTCACAAAGAAAACATTCATAGCAAAGCATCAGGAAATATCAGACTGGGGGATATTTGTTGAATGTGGCTTCTTGAGTCTCCCCAGACCTTCATGGAAAATGGGCCTGGGTAGTGACAATGGCATTGTGTCCATGTTATTATTTCTCTAAGACTAGAGGAAATTCTGACAAAGAGTCTCCTCAACATGCTACCCTAAAACTTTATTAAAATTTTATAGAGCTGGAAACAAAAAGCATTTAGCACACTTTCTCACTTGGCTCTAAGGCCTCTTTCCTGGTACCATTTCTTGGTATGCCATACCACCATTTTGCTTCATTGACTGCAGCTTACCCAATAATTACTAGACATCACAGATGCATAGACATAATGCAACTGCATTCTAAAGACGAGTCTGTGGCATATGCAATTGGTACAATACATAGGAAGGGCCAAGCCTAGCGGGACTGCCTGGGGCCTCCCACAGAGCTCTTTTCAACAACTGGTTGAATAGGACATACAGGATCTGTGCTATCAAGTTAGCATGTTAGAAAATCATTTTCCTGAATTCACATTTTGACTATATATGGAATAATGCTGTGAGACAGAAAAGGACTTCCCAACTGTATATGCATGATTTGCTTATGTTTATTGGAAGAGTAACACATCCCATTTTCATCCCTACCATGGTGAAGGTGGTTTAGTCTGGACAGGATATAATCTCAGGATCATTTTGTTTGCAAGAAAAGAAAATCAATTCAATCTAGCTTAAGTAAAACTTGAGTTTAATTGAAAGAACATGGGGAGAGTTCAGGGAATTGAAGGATGATTATCAGGAACTAGAGCACTTGTAAAGACCCAATGCCCAGAACTAGGGCCTCAAACACAAACTAGCACAATGCCTTCCGAATCCCATTTCTGCCTTCTTTTGCATGTTAGTTTTATTATACTTTATTACAAAGGAGAGGAAACATGACTTTAGTCAGTCCTAAACTGGCATTATTCACCCAACTTTATGTTAAAAATTCCTGGGGCAGGACTCTGATTGGCTTGATACAAGTCATGTTTCCACCCTTGGATCCATTCCTATGATTAAGAATATGAAGTACCGTGATTGGCTCAGGTTGATCATAAGTCCATTCTTGAGATGAATGGAGTAGATTCTGTACTCTAAGAACTATGGAGTCATTGTGAGCCAGGCAGCTCCACTGGTTTGGGTCTACTGCCCTCCTTACACTGTCTCCTTCACCCTAATAGAGATCAGTGAGAGAAGGGGTCTTGCACATGAATCCGACCAGGCCCAAAGGGAGAACTTCGAAAACTTCTTTTTTCATTTGTTTCATTTCATAGCCACTTAATCTGGTCATTAGAGGGGATGATTCTATTCTTTGGCAAGGTACTATGGTAGGTTTTATTTTTGAAACAAAGATAGGCTTTTGGGAATTTTCTGGAAGTAGGACAAAGAAAACAAAATTTCTTGGCATAGTTTTGTAAAGTACTATTTTCATCGTGAGCAGGGAAATTTAGGCAGGTAATTTCACATTTAGAAAAAAGTTTATCTTTTTAAAAATACAGATTTGAAAAGTATTGTTTCTCTGAGAAAAGGGTTGTGGATTAACACAGGGCTTCAAAAGAGTTGCTGGACTTGTAGTGCACAATTTGGGCTGTCCTCTGGGTTTCCCCATTTCAACTAATGCACTGCTGTGGTTATTCTCTCTTTGAATTGTCCAGGTGGGGGGCCAGGGCCAGAGGTGAGGTTATGCATTTGGAGTGGGAATTTGCATTTGGAGGACTGAAGAACTAAGCCAATCTCAGAAGGGGCAAAGAGGAAGCTGGACTTGAAGCCAGGGAGCAAGATCAGGAACTGAATGCTCTCAAGATCTCCATATGGGATCAACAGTGGTTTTTTTCCCCCACTGGGCCATGGGAATTGCCATATTTATCATCTAAAGTTAAGTTTTCTCCTTCCATATTATAACCCCCTCCCCCCATTTCCTCCAACCCTTTAATTAAGTCCATTAGATATGTACAAGTTCTGTGTTGGTGTTGTGATGGGAAATTAAAGAGAAGAGCAATAAGAGGAAATGTGACCCTATAGCCTTCTATGGAAACCATCATCATAGCATGAGAAAAGGAATCCAAGATCATCCAGGTGGGGATGAGGATGGAGAAACAGGGCAGAGGTAAGACCACTGGAGAGGAGCAAGTGACTCACCAGGAGCAGCTGCAAAGAGGGTGACTCAGGAGTAAATGTGAGACAAACATCCTTTTTCTCAAATATCCGTGAGGAAGGTGATTCTCGGAAGTTGAGAAATGGGAAGATGGGGGGACGGTAGAGACTGATTTTATTCTCTGCAATAGGACTCTTTCTCTTCTCTTCTTTGTTCTGTCTTCCTCAAAATTTATTAAACTGATTGTTTCATCCAAAATGGCCCAATTTTGCCTTGCTTTTACTAGTATTATAGAGTTTAGTTTCTTCTACCATGATTTGTATTCATTAGTTCTATGTCTGTCATCCCCTCTAGACTGCAAGGACAGCAACTGTGCCTGGTGTAGGTGGGAGGGTGATGGACCTGAGACAGTGCTTTGCACACTATCGGTGCCCAATAAATATTTAATTGATTTGTAAATGGTTTCCTTAGTTAATTTCCTTTTTTTTTTACAAGAGTCAATTTAGTTTCCAATTTTATCCTGTGTGTATTCCATTTTCTCCCTAAAATTGCCATATCATCCAGAATATTTTAACACCTTTTACCATTTTGAAATAATATTAAATTGAAATAATTTCTCACTAAGTTCCATATCACAAACCTTTCAGGTGTCAGAAAATCAAAAGTTCACATTGTTCTCCCATAAAGAGAAGAAACACAATAGGGGATATGCAGTTCAGGACAGTTCTTTTATCTATCTATTTATCTATTAAATTGTCCTTTTTTAAAAAAGATACATAGATCACAAAAAATATTACATTAAAAAATATAAGAGGTTGCCCTATTCCGCCCCCCCCCCCCCCCGCCCCCGCCACTCCTCCCATATCAACAACCTCTTTCATCGTCGTGGCACATTCATCCTGAAAGCATCGAGGACTGTCAAGGATAGTTCTTGATGCTTTCAGGAGGATTTCAACTTCCACTTGGGAAGTTACACTGTTTTAGGAAGAGAGTAGTTGTTGGATGATGGGAGTCAGGTATTCTAGTGGTCCAGCTGAAAAAGTCAGTTATTGAGAAACTGATATTTTACATTTTTTGTGCTTCACAAACAATCCCTACCTCTAAACTTTTTTTTTCCACTCAGTAACCTGTGTATACAACAGTCAGTACATAAAGAGAAATTCTCAAAAGATCCAAACTCTTTTGCATTGTTCCAGTCTTCTCTAGGCAATTTCACTTGTTTTAAATTAAATAACTAAAGATAATTTTGGATCCTGGAGCATGATTGTGATATGAGAAATGAAAATAATAAAATACGAAGTAACCTGTACCCTATGATTGCAGCTCTTTAAAATAGTTATAACCATAGAAGATAATGGTCATAAAAGGAAACTGTGGTGTTGGAGAAGAGCAGGAAAAAGAAAGAAACAATATTTGGATGGGCAATGACAGAGTTGCTGTAATAGACACACATGACAATACAGTGGCTTGAAGGACAAAGATGTTTATTTTGCTTTACATAGTGTAGAACAGGGAAGCAGGCAACTCTGCTCCATGAGGCTACCCAGGGACCCAAGTTCCTCCTCTCATTGCCATGCCACTCCCAGGGTATTGTCCTCATCTGCTGGGTTGTGGGCATGCCTGTGTCCAGCTTGAAGAAAGGGGACAGGATGTGCAGGATTGCAGGTAATATTGTAGGGTCCAGGCCTAGAATTGACACTCATCACTTCTGCTCACATTTCTTTGGTGAAAACATTACCATGTGGCTACATCTAAATACAGTCTAACTGAGCAGCATTGGGCCCAGATAGAATTCTGGTTGACAGTGTCTGCCCTTGTATCAATCATTGAGAACTGTGTTTGGCACTTTACAAATACCACCTCATTTCCCTACAACTCCATGTCCAAGACACTCCAGCTTGTAATTGTTTCTAAAGCAAATCTGTGTTAGTCTCACTGTCATCCAGCATATGGTATTCTGATATTTTATCATTTTAAAATGTTTTACTGTTGTTAGACAGTACTTCCAATTTAAGGAATACATATTCCATTATCTCTGAAACACCTTTCATTTTCAAAATATCACTTTTCATTTCCTTCAGAAAGGAAATATCACCATGATTAATATTTGTGATACAGGATTACATGGACCAGTCACTGGAGTTGAGGTGTGGGACAGGGTGGGACTCTCAAGGTAACTCTGAAATGAATTTAATTGAGAACTATTGATTCATGTATTATATAACTCTTTTACTCTACATATTCATTATTCATCTCCATAAATATCTATAATTTCTAAAGCAAATTTGCTTTCCATCTTTAAAAAATGCAGTAAGTTACTATATTAGAAATTTGATTAGGATCAGAATTCACTTGCTTTATTAAATACTTGAATATGGTTTTTAACATCAACATTAGATACTAAACAATTTTAATGTTTTCCTAATTTTAAATGTATATGAACACCCGTCCCAAAACCATACACCAGTTAGTTAAACCACAAATTTTAGTGTAATTCTTGGATGCCTGTTATGCCCACATGTACTAAATCATCAAATGCTGTCAATTCATCTTAAATATGTCTTAAATCCATCCCTTCTGTCTACTGCCCCTTCCCTTAGAGTGCCACAGCAGACTCCTAACTGCTCTTTCCACGTCTGGGCCTGTTCCGTTCTTTTTTTTTTTTTTTTTTTTTTTTTTTTTCAGTAGCCTTTCAGACCATTTATTTTGCACAGGTATATAAATATTTAAACACAAACAAGATACTGTACATAGTGCTTTGCGACTTTATAAACTTAACATTGTAACAGAATATGTTTCCATATTGGTATATATAGCTCTCGTTACTTTTTTATTTTTATTTTTTTTAATTATTTATTTATTTTTTTAAATTACATTATGAAAAATATGAGGTCCCATTCAACCCCACCGCCCCCGCCCCCCACTCCCCCCACAGCAACACTCTCACCCATCATCATGACACATCCATTGCACCTGGTAAGTTCATCTCTGAGCATCACTGCACCCCATAGTCAATGGTCCACATCATAGCCCAGACTCTCTCACGGGGCCCACTGGATGGAACGTGAGAGAGTCTGTTCCGTTCTTAAGCAATCTGCATACTGTAGTCAGAAAGAAAGATGTTTTCTAAAACACAAACCTGATCATATAACGTCCGACTCACAGCTCTTCAATGTCTCTCGGATGCCTTCAGAATATGGGTCAAAAATCATTTTATTTTATACATACTCCCCACTGCATACTCCTGCCTTATCAAACTCTGCACGTCTCCAAATATGCCATGTGTTCTTTCACTTCTGGAGTTTTGCATATGCTGTTTCCTCTCAACTGGCTCACTCCTAGGGTACCCTTAGGTCTCACCTGAGATGCCAGTTTAAGCAGGAATGTGTCACTGACTGCTGAAGAAAGACGTAACTGCCCCTGTCTTTATGCTTCCCTAACACTGTTCTTAAACCCATCTCTGCACTTCTTGCAGTACATTGTGATTAGCTGTCGACTTGTCCATCTCTCTTA
Organism: Dasypus novemcinctus; assembly: GCF_030445035.2. NCBI lineage: Eukaryota > Metazoa > Chordata > Mammalia > Cingulata > Dasypodidae > Dasypus > Dasypus novemcinctus. The sequence continues at coordinate 48,764,839 of NC_080673.1, read as the reverse complement.
ACACTAAGCCCCTCGGAGTAAGGGGTTGTATCTTACTTGTTTAATCTTCGGTGCCTAGCAGTAGGTTGGTACAAGGCAGGCACTCAACAAATATTTGCTGAAGGAAGGAAGAACGAAAATGCCCGACTAGCTTTCATCTTTCTTAAGAAGTGATGGGAATTTCTATTTACTCTGATGTCAGCCTTTATTGAGCATGCTGAGCAGTAAAGTGAGCAATTCAGAGTTCTCTGACTAACGGAGATGATGGAAGTAATTGCTTGTTCCCACTGCTGGGGCCCAGAAATAGGTGGCGTGATTCATGGCTGTGTTCCTGGTATGGATGCCACGAAGGTCTGAGGACTTCTGGCAGCTCTCAAAATTAAGACAAATGCCAGTGTTGGCTGCTTAAAGTGTTTTTTTGGCATGCATATTTCGAAGCTCCGTGCCTGGCAGAAAGATAGTATCATAAAATTAAACCTGACTGTGTTGGACAAGAAAACTATGCTTCTGGTACTATAACTGCAAAAGCTGCATTTGTATTCTCATTCTCTGAGGTATGTTGTAGTGACTAATGAAGACAGATCTGAGATGGGTAGGAGTCCAGGGCAGACTTGGGGACTAAATTTGGCTGCTGAATATGTGTCCGCTGACCTTTTGGGTACTTGGCAAACGTTATTTTGAAAATAGGTTTGGTCTTTCAATGACTAAAAAAAAATCTTAGCTGAGCTGAGGTCCCCACCCATCCCCTCACCCCCAAATAAGAGAATAATGGTCTCTGTCTTTAAAAAGTTACAAACTATGTTCCAGATTGGTAGGCCCACAGGAGGGAAAATTTCTAAATTGCCAGAGGCCTCTCTTAGAAGTGACTGTGTCAAGAATTGAGTGCTGCTGTGACTATGAACAACCCTGAACAACTAGGGGCTTAAACAAACTGGGAACTTTATTTTTCTCATGACATAAGAAATTTAGAATTAGAAAAGCCAGAGCTGCTAAAGCAGCTCCCAAAGGCTATCAGGGACTCAGGCTCTTGAGACTTTCTGTTCAGCTGTGCTTGATGCCTTGTGGTCACGTGATGTTGTTCCACCTCTGGCATCTCAGCGAAGTTCCATGAAGAGAGATGAGAATGGCCAAAGAACAAAATACGCCTGTCAGTGGAGTCCACCCTCTTTCAAAGAGCTTTATGGAAAGCCTCCCCAGCAACTTCTGGCCCCGTCTCATGATCACCCCATCAGCAAGGTCTGTGATGCCCCACATTAAATGAGATTATTTTTAGTGAGCAAGAAGGGAAAAATGGATATTAAGTAAGCAAGTAATAGCATTTAAAGAAGCCCCTTTAAGAAGTTAGTTGGTTCAGGAATGATTTTAGGGTTGTGTAAAACTAGGAGTTTCTAAATTGATAGAATCTCATGTGTTTCTCTCTAAAAATTTAAAAATTATAGAGTCTAAAAGCTAAAGGGGGAAATTAAAGGCTATCTCTTCTCATTCTATATATGAAGAATAAGTCTCAAAGATGTGAGAGCAGTGTAGCCAGAGTTTACAAAGCTAGTCAGTAACAAAGTCCTTCACAAATAATATGCTTTGCCACAGTACTTGCTATACTTGTTTCAATAACTAAAGTAGTTGTGCAGTCCTCTTCAGGAGGTAAGATTCTAATAATTTCTTTACTAAGCTAAGTGTTAATACCCCACTGAATAAAAAAACAACAACAACACTGACCCAAATAACTAAAGAGACATCTACTCACTTTGCTTGAAGCAGAAAATAAATGAAAGGTTTTATGGCAGTTTGAGATGATTTATGAATCCCCAAAAGAGAGATTGTGTTTGTAAACTGGTCTGTTCTGCTGTGTATGATCCCCTTTTGATTGTATTAAATTCACTGAGATGTCTTTGATTAAATTACCTGTTAAGATTAGGGTTTTGATTCAGCCACATCAGTAGGGAGTGACTCAAGATTTAGTCCCCGTCCCCTTGGTGGGCTGTTAGAAACTGACACAGAAGAGAGAGCTCTACATATGCCAGAGGAGAGAAGGCTCAGACAGCTAAAGCCCGGGGAGAGATGAACCATTCACCTGATAGTTTGGAGGTCAAGAGAACAAAGCAGCTGAACCTGGAAAGAAAGGCAGACATTGCCTGCCATCTTGCTTCAACACATGACAACAGGCATTTGGTGAGAAAGTGCCTCTTATGGTACCTTGGGTTGGACTCTGTAGGGCCTTCTAACCATATGCTTCTACTGCAAATACCCTTTATAAAAGCCAACAGATTTCTGGAACTTTGCATCTGCACCTCTTTGGCTGACTAATAGAGGTTTTCAGCCCTAAAAGATAAGGACAGCAACCTATATGATGACCAGTATTTGGATAAAAAGAGCAAATATTAGGTTCATGTGAATCATTCTACCCGATTTTGTTAATTCCCTGGTTTGATTCCTGACCGAGAAATAAAATTAGCAAAAGCTCAGCTGATTTTTGAGCCAAGGAAAAGATGAGAAAAGCAATTTACTCACATCTTTCCAAAAAAAAGCTATTTGTTGATGTCTTGAAGTTTGTGGATCATCATGGAGCACCTCTTGGATTGATGTATGTCCTTGAAATTGGTCTCTGCATATTAGAAGTTGGGATGATTTTGTGATTTATGTATAAAATGCAATCCAAAGTTAATGGAGCTCAGCTGAATGCTACAGGGTCTTATAGAATAAAATACATTTATCATTAAGGTAAGAGAAAATATGCTCATTTCCTTAAAAAAGGGGTATCCACAATACACACACCAGTCATACAATGAAATCTAAGCCACTCACCAAGAATACCTATCAATTAGGTTAGGTTAGGAAAATAGGCCACAATCCTAAATCAGATATTACCAGTGGTATACAGTTCCTTGCAAAGAGGGTACTGTTTTTTGACCTGATCCGAAGAAATTTGCATGGAAAAATTTGCTTCAGAATGAAAATACACTAATGTCCAGGATCATAGTCTCGGAGTCCTTCTAGTTTTTTTGCTGAATCAAGCACTGCCTCAAAATGAGGCTCATGAGACCATCTGAGGGCAGCAGGGATCAGAATAGGGAGACGCAAGGAAAAAGTAAATCTGTTGCTTTTCCTGAGACTTCCTTTATATGCAAGTTGCTCCATTCACATATCTGCCTGGGTGGTTCTAAAATTTCGATTTTATTTTTTAATAGTACATTTACCTTCTTTGACATTCAAAAAATATAAATGGGCATGCAAGGAAGAAGCGCCCTCTTATTCCTGTTCCCAGCCACCCCTTCCTTTAGGCAATTATTGTTATCAATTTTAATGTATTTCATAACATTTTATTGATGTATTTGTGAAATACATAATTTGCTTTTTATTGTGAAAATTTCTAAAACACATAAAAGCAGATGGAATAGTAAAAAGAATAATCACCAATTTATGGCCACTTTCTTTCATCCCTCCACTGGATTGTGATGAAGCAAATCCTAGCTATCATATTTTATCTATATTTTAGTATGTGCCTCTCAAAAATACTCTTTTTTTAAAAAGCCAACTACCATGCCATTATCATACCCCCCAAAACTAACAGTATTTTCTGAAGTCCAATCATCAAATGAACCAATCAGTGTTCACATTTCTAATTGTCTCATACAATCTTTTTTACAATTGGTTTACTCTAATTAAAATCTGTGGGTTCACTTTCCCTTCTTTTTTCTTTGCAATTTATTTCTTGAAGAACCTGGATATTTTTATCCTACAGAATTTCTCACATTTTATACTTGGCTGATTATAACTTTCCAAGGAATTTTTGAATTTCCAAATTTAAAACAATTTATTATCTGACTTTTCCAGTTTTGGACTAAACTACCCAATATTTTTCTACTCACCTAGATTAAAAAAATAATTGGAACAATGAAAGGGGAAGAATTTTTGCCATTTGACTAATGTCAAAATAGTGTAGTTTTCCTTGTTTCTTTCTTTCCTTCCTTCCTTCTTCCCTCCTCCCCTCCCTCTTCTTTTCTTCCTTTCCACCCCTTACACTCAACATCTAATCCATCCCAAATCTTATTGACCTTCCAGAATACATCCAGGACCCAAATACTTCTCACCACCTCTATGTCTACCACCTTGGCCCCAGCCACCAGCACTCCTCACCTGGCTTTCGGCAATGGCTTCTAGTGGCTATCCCTGCTTCCATCTTTATGCCCCTTAGAATAGAGTGATCCTATTAGAAAACAAATTGTCATGTCATTCCTCTGTTCAGAACCTTCCAATAGCTTCCTGCTTCACTCAGAGAAAAGCTTAAGTCCTTACAATGGCCTGCAAGTCTCTATGAGCTGATCCTACATCTCTCTGGCCTGTTCCATCAACCAACCACTCTCATCCTCTCTCATTCTCCAGCCACACTGGCTATGTTTCCCTAAAACACAAAAAACAAACAAACAAGAAACAAGCATACTCCTATTACACTGCTTTTTCACATTAGCAGTTTCCTCTTTCTGCAACATTTACTCAACAGCTAAGCACATGGCTTGTCCCTTACCCTTTTCAGCTTCTTGTTTAAATGTTACCTTCTAGATGAAACCTCCTTGACCACTCAGCTTAAAATTCAACCCCCCCACCCCTCCATTCCCCTCTCCCCTTACCCTAGATTGTTTTTCTTCATAGCACTTGACACCTACTAAAGCACTAAAGTTCTACTGTGATTTATTTATTTATTATGCTTACTTTTGTCTCCCTCCACTGGAATGCAATAGAAGGAAAGCAGAACTTTTTGTCAATTTATTTCCGGCTGTATTCCCAATGCCTAGTAAACATTTGTGAAATGAATGAATTTCAGACACTCAAGAAAACCTCCTTCCCTTTTGCATAAAATGTTTCTTCTAAATGACCCTTGTCTAGAACACATACAGAACAAAGCTTACAGTAGTTGGAGGCTGACCAATTCTTGTAACCACTCTATCCACACATTTTCATTTCTTAGACAAAAGAAAAGTTGCTTTGCTTTTTGGGACAAAGCAGATAGCTACTCTGGACACATGACCATTAAGACCCATGGAACCATGCAATCTTTTTGTTTTTGTTTACAGGTAGTTCACGTAATTGGTGCAGATTAAGCACTCAACAAATACATGTTGAATGAACAATGGGAAAATGAAGTCATTAGTTTTCTTCAAGGAGGGCAAAGAAGATGAGAAATAGAAAATTACCACTAGATCATCATTTCCACCTGGGCAGTGACTACACCATTTAATAGTTAGTCCCTAGCAAAGATCATACTTCTCAATACATGTTTGTTGAACCCAACTGAATTATCAGACAGACCATGTAGCTTTATGCCAGGCAAGGGATCTTAGATGGGAGAGCTTGGGTGAGCTGGTAATTTCTTCTCCATTCGTAAAGCTTCATCAACTGTCCTGATTTCACCTTGTCAGGAGTCGCAGCACCGATGGAACACCATGGTTCTGCATTGGCATTTGATATCGCTTTTATTTAGGTATATAGTAAATTACCTTTCAGATACATTTCTAAGACTATTTGATACACATATATTTTATCTTTAAACAGGTAGCTTAACATTCCTTCAAATCCAGCCATATTATTACATTGTTAAATCATTACCCGGCATTTCTTTTTTTAAAACTTCACTGATAAGAATATAAAAACCACTGTTTATTCAGAAGTGTTCTTTGAAGCCACAGTAAGTTTTCCTGATAGATTACCTTTCTTGGTTGGTTATTTTATATCAGAAGAGGAAATCATGCTCTTGTTGTGGATTAAAATATCATATTTTAAATATCCTTGATATTAAATATCAAGGACATAGAAAACCAAAAGAGTAGTAGCAGCGATATAAGATAAAAGTAATGGGATCCAACGTGATATTTTTGAAGTGTGCCTATTCATGTGAGTTCAGAATGGGTGTAATTGATCTGGATAATTCACGTAAAACAACTTTCTTTCATCCGAAATATCATTAAAAAGAAATCATGATTATCTTTATGCCTGAAAATTTCAAATATTTCTATTATCCATTGGTGGTTGATTAAAAAGTGTCTCAATGCAACTATGGATAAAGTAGACATATTATTATTCTAGTAATGGAAGAACTTGTAACACTGATATAAAGGCAGTGGCCACCAGAGGTTCTGAAGGGAGGGGGGAATGAATAGGTGTAACACGGGGCAGTTTTGGGACACTGGAATTGTTCTGCGTGATATTGCAGTGACAGATACAGGTTATTATACATTTTGTCAAAATCTCTAAAAATTGTGCGGTGTGAAGTGTAAACCATAATGTAAATTATAGGCCATGGTTAGTAGCAGTGCTTCAATATGTGTGCATCAATTATAACAAACATACCACACTAATGAAAGATGTTGCTGAAGGGGGAGGGAGAAGGGGCAGGGAATATGGGACTCCCCTCTATTTTCTTTTCCTCTTTTTTTTTTAGGAGGTAGTGGGGATTGAACCTGGGACTTTGTTCATGGGAAGCAGGCACTCAAACCACTGAGCTGCTGCACCTGCTCCCCTCCCCTATATTTTCTATGCAACAGTTATGTCATCTAAAGCTTCTTTAAAAATAAAGAAAAAAATTTTTAAAGGTTAAACGAAAAAGTGTCACAAATTCCTCGCTACTCCTCCTTTAATCGAGTTCTCCTTCCCTTTGCCTCTGGCCTGGCCTGTGGCTACGTTGACGGGTGAAGTATGACATTAGAGACCTTACGCCAGTTCTGGGCATACACGTTAGGGGACTGGCGGTTTTTCTTCAGTCTTCTCGGACCCTCAGTCATCAGGTAAGAAGTCTGGCCGCACTGAGGCAGCCATGCTGTGAGAGACCCCAAGGTAGCCACATGGAGAGACTGTGGAGAGGGCGAGAGAGAGATAAGCAGGCCCCCTGTCCCCCTCTCCCAACCCCCAACCATGCGAGTCATTCCAGCTGAGGCCTCAGGGATCCAGGGCAGAGACAAGCTGTCCCCAAAGTGACCTGTCCAAATTCCTGACCCACAGAACAATGAGATATAATAATAATACATTGTTGTTTTAAGCCACTGAAGTTTGGGGTAGTTTGTCATGCATCAAAAGATAACCAGATCCTTTTCATGTATTGATTATTTCAGGTTATATCTTATAACTTCTGTTCTAATTTGCTAGGCTGCTGAAATGCAGACACTGGGAAGTAGGTCAGCTTTTAACAAAGATAATTTTTAAAAATATGTTTTTTATTTATTTTTAAAAGACACATAGATTACTTACATGCTGAGTTTGGCTTAAAATGTTACATAACAATGAGAATTTATAACCTTTCTAAGTTGAGGCTTAGAAATGTGCAAATCCAGGCATCATCAGGTGATATTTTCCTCCTGAAATCCAGCTGCCTGTGATCCTGGACTCCGCTGTCATGTAACGTGGCCCCTGGCCATGTCTGCTGGTCTCTCTCTTCTCTTCTGTGTTTCATTGCTTTCAGCTTCTTGCTTCCATGGCTTTCTTCCTCTGAATTTCATTCTCTTTTAAAGGGTTACAGTGAGAAGAGTAAGACCCTGAAAAAGGTGGGTCACATCTTACCTCTATTTACCAAAAGATCTTACTTCCAATGAGTCCACACCCACAGGAATGGATTAACTGCAAGAACATACATTTCTGGGGTCCATATAGGGTCAGACCATCACAACTTCCTAGTTATTTTATTTATGGCATTGATTAATACCTCCGGTCTTAAAAATTAAATTTCTTCTTCGGTTATATTATCCTTCCCAGCCCGGTATATTACCAGTTAGTTTTTTGTCACTCAGTAATCATCTGTTCAAATTAATGGTGCCATTTTTTTTTAAAGATTTATTTTAATTTATTTCTCTCCCCTCCCCCCTCCCTCCCAGTTGTCTGCTCTCTGTGTCCATTTGCTGTGTGTTCTTCTGTGTCTTCTTTTATTCTTGTCAGTGGCACCAGGAATCTGTGTTTCTTTTTGTTGCATCATCTTGTTGTGTCAGCTCTCCGTGTGTGCGGCACCATTCCTGGGCAGGCTGAACTTTCTTTTGCACTGGGTGGCTTTCCTTACGGGCGCACTTGTTGTGCATGGGGCTCCCCTATGCAGGGAACACCCCTGGGTGGCACAGCACTCCTTGCGCGCATCAGCACTGTGCATGGGCCAGCTCCACACGGGTCAGGAGGCCCTGGGTTTGAACTGTGGACCTCTCATGTGGTAGGTGGACACTCTATCCTTTGAGCAAAGTCTGCTTCCCAAATGGCGCCACTTTAAACTTGAAGCAAAAGGTACCAAAGCACTATTTCATTCACTTTTTTCTCTTGACGTAACATGCAGAATTAGAGTCCCAGAGACAGCTAAAGTAGATACAACCCCAGGTATTGGTTCTTCTGAGGGCTACAGAGACCCACAGGTTCTATGGTCATGGCAGATGGAGTTCACTGCCATGTCAGTTGGCCCTACTCTGGAGTTTGTGTTTCTGTGTGATGGAGCTGGACTCAGATGTGATCTTTCTTCATGAGCCTCTCCTGTTACTTTTACCAGAAGTGTAGTTGGTGCTGGGTTTTAATGTATACCCCAGGGACCTGAATCTCTGGACTGACCATGTGATAGCCAGGCCCTGAGCCTCAACAGACTTCAGCTCCTATACTCTGGTTTATTGGACTTACCCCACTCAGCTAACATGGAGGTGAAGAAGGTCAACCACCACACCAAGGAGCCAAGAGTGCCTACAACTGAAAGCAGGAGAACTGCATCCAGCATCCACGTGGAATCTAAGCCCCCTCTTGATATAGATGTGGAGTGAACACAACCATTCCAAGGTCCACAGGATGGAGGAGTAGAGTTTGGATTAGACTGGACTTACTGATACTCTATTCATGAACTATTGTGATTAGTAATCAAAGAAAATGTGGCATTGGTGTGGAGAAAGTGGCCATGGTGGCTGCTGGGGGTAGGGAGTGGAAGGAAGAGATGAGATGTGGGGGCATTTTCAGGACTTGGAGTTGTCCTGGTGGTACTGCGGGGACAGTTACCGGACATCGTATGTCCTCCCATGGCCCACTGGGTGGAATGTGGGAGAGTGTGGGCTATGATGTGGACCATTGACCATGAGGTGCAGTGATACTCAGAGATGTATTCACCAAATGCAATGAATGTCTCATGATGATGGAGGAGATTGTTGTTATGGGGGGATGAGTGGGGTGAGGGGGGTGGGGGATATATGGGGACCTCATATTTTTTGAATGTAATATTTAAAAAAATAAATAAAGACAAAAAAATGCAACCAGTGAGAAAAAAAAGGGGCCAAAAAAAGAGAAATCTTTCATCTCAACAACAAAAAGAAATTTGAAAAATGGTCAAAAGACTTGAATTGACATTTCTCCAAAAAAGATATACAAAAGACCCAAAACCACATGAAAAGATGTTCAGTCTCATTAAGGAAATGCAAATCAAAGTGCGACACCATTTCATACCCATTAGAATAGTGGCTTTTAAAGAAAGAGAAAACTACAAGTGTTGGAGAGGATGGGGAGAAATAGGAATACTCGTTAATTCCTGGTGGGAATGTAAAATGGTGTGGCTATTGTAGAAGACAGTTTGTATGGGATCTCATATTTTTTTAATGTAATTTTTAAAAATAAGTAATTAAAAAAAAAAAAAAAAGAAGACAGTTTGGCAGTTTCTCAGAAAGCTAAGTATAGATTTACCATATGACCTGGCAGTCCCACTTCTAGATATAAACACCAAAGAATTGAAAGCAAGGACTCAAACAAATAATTGCATACCAAAATGTATAGTGGCAATATTTACAAATTGCCCAAAGATGGAAGCAACCCAAGTGTCCATCAACTCGTGAATGGATAAACAAAATGTGTTATATACACAAAATGGAATATTATTCGGCCATTAAAAGAAAGAAAATCCTGATTCATGCAAAACATGGATGAAACTTGAAGATATCTTGTTGAGTGAAATAACCCAAACTCAAAAGAACAAATATTGTCTGATCTCACTGATATGAAATAATTAGAATAATGAAACTCATAGACTCAGAAGCTACAATATAGTTTACCAGGGGATGGAGTAGGGATAGGGAGTTAAGAAGAAAGAAAAGAAAAAGCATACTGTTGGGAAGTGGATAGTGGATGTGGCTCAAGTGATTGAGCTCCTGCCTACCACATGGGGGAGGGGTGTCCTGAGTTCAGTTCCTGATGCCTCCTAAAGAAGACAAGGAAGAAGCAAGCTGATGCAACATGCTGACACAACAAGAGACACAAGGAGGAAAGCATAATGAGAGACTCAACAAATCAGGGAGGAGAAGTGGCTCAAGTGATTAGGTGCCTCCCACATCAGAGGTCCCAGGTTTGGTTCTCAGTACCTCCTAAAAAGAAAACACACAACAGAAAGACACAGGAAATGCAAACAATGAGAGCATGGGGAGAAATAAATAAAATAAATCTTTAAAAAAAAGCATAATGTTTTTGTTACTAGCAGTTAAAGAGAAATTAGAAATACAGTATAGTTTTGCTAAGGGATTTTCAGGGTTCCTCTAGCAATCTGCATTTAAAAAAGGCTCCTATTAGAAGCTTCCATTGAATACAATTAATTTTCTTTTTAAAAGAGATGCATTTAGCACATGAAATATAATTTACTTTTAAAATTCACTCTATTCCCAGAATTATGTCAGACATATGGTAACAGTTGTTCAATGTGCCAACAAACCAGGGTGTGTGTTTGTGTTTAGTATAAACAAATTACAAAGATCCACATGTGAAAAAATTCTCTTTAGATGAAGTCAATTGTGCTTTGTATGTTGAAGGGACCCTTTTGTTAAATGAGTTTCTTATGCCTTGACAAAACAAAGGAGTGAGGAAATTCCACACAAGGAAAATTGGTATATTTTAACTTGAATATAAATTGAGTGGGAGAAGAATACCAATTTACTCCATCTCTCTTAAAATGGCTTACTCATACACATTCCAAGCTCTTACTTTATGTCTCAAGTGAAAAGAAGTTTATAGCTCCATTCTTCATTTATTTATTCATTTATTTTCAATCAAAAAAACCACTAAAGTCTTCTGTACAACTTATAATAATGACAGCAAGTTCAAAATTGGCATAATAGCTAAGGTAAAAGCCAGGGATACGTATTAGCGGATTGTATGGGGTTTTGAATAGTGTTTGGCTCAAATTATGGCTACAAGCGACTCCAAAATTCATGATAAAAAATGACTGTGGGACTTTTAATAGGAATAAAAAGCATGAGGTGGGAATTTACAGTAGTTCTTCAAGGTTCCTCAAATTTTGATGCTGCTTTACAAGGTGAACTAAGTGAGCTTTTCACTCACTTAGTCATCAGTATGAGGAAAGAAAATTTGTTGGCGCATTACTTCTCATTTCTGAGATCAAGCAATTGGCCCAACTTCCTTCCATTTAAATATCTTTGACCTGAGAAGAGACAATGCCTATCTCCACAGAGGCACAATCAGAATTGCTCTCATTCTGTGGAACATATTTGGATAGTGCTATTTATATTAGTTCTCAGGAGCAAAGCATTATATACAGCTGCAAAACCACCTACAAAATGACACAGGAAATTTGATTCACGGTAGGGGGCAGCTGATCTAATCACTTTTTGTTTCTCATCTTAAAATCCCTCTCATAAAATCCATAGGCTTTGCCAAGCTCTGCAAATAGTCTTTTAGCCACTACAGGTTCTGGGTTCCTGCTTCTGGGTCTTGACTGATTGCTCAGGTGGTGTGTGGGTGAGTTTAGAATTGCACTGAAGGCTTTTATGTGGTTTAATTGGCTGATGGGATATTACAATTGCCTTGTCTTTATGGGTAGCATCTCAAATTTGACTGGCTGTGATGAACATGTCTTCAGTCATCTGAGAAAAAAATTAGTGAAATTTCTCATAATGTAAAACAAATTTGTCTTCTTTACTTAGTATGGAAAATTTACTGCCTCAGAAAATTGCAAAAGACTTGGAAGAATTAGAATGTGTCTCATTTTAATGAAAAAAAAAGTCTACAAAACCATTATCATCATTGCTACGTTCAAATTCCTATAAGTTTTATGAATTACAAGATAGTAAAAGGAGAAAAGAAATTGCATTTGCATGTATCATTTTCCTTGACTGTGATTAAGCTAACAGTCAAAAATGCAGCAGATAGGGAAAGCCAATGTGGTTCATGTGATAGGGCCTCTGCCTACCATATGGGAGGACCTGGGTTTGATCCCTGGGGCCTCCAGGTGAAAAAAGAAGAAGAGAAAGTGTGCCTGTGTGGCGGGCCAGTGCCCGTGCAGTGAACCAAGTGCCCACGTGGCAAGCCGAGTGCCCACACAGTGAGTTGGTGGCAAGCTGAGTGCCCACACAGCAAGCCGAGTGCCTGTGTGGTGAGCCAGTGCCCATGAAGTGAGTCACGCAGCAAGATGATGATGCAACAAAAGAGAGACAAAGGGGAGAGTCAAGATGAAGTGCAACAGAGACCAGGAACTGAGAAGGCACAATTGACAGGGAACCTCTCTCCACGTCAGAAATTCCCAGGATTGAATCCTGGAGAATCCTGGAGGAGAAAGACAAGAAGACAAAAAGAAAAGAGAAACAGATACAAAAGAGCACACAGTGAATGGATACACACAGCAAAAAGAGCAGGGTGGGCATGGGGGAGGGGAAGAAAAAATGCAGCAGATAATTCAGTTCTGCTCACCAAATATTTACTAAGCACCTATTATATTCCAGGTACTATACCAGGTAATCTGATTAAAAATGAATAAAACACATGTCATAGGTTGGATTCTCTGGAGAGCAGAAATTTAAATGTAGTTAAGAGTGCAAACCTTTAATGGGGAGTAAAAGAAAAGAGAAAGAAGCTGGATTGAGCAGAGGGTATGATCAGAACATCATAATGACCTGACAATGTCTCTGCCAGCCCAGCAAGAATTTGCAGAGCAAATATTGCCATTGGTGGAGACCTGTGACACGAGCAACACATCTCCGAGTCTGATATAGTCTACCCTTTGTGCCACACAGATCCACTTCTCTATGCATATTTGGAAACAGCTCCTTACTGGCTTTGGTGGACCTCTTTTCCTGAGTGGAAACTTAAATAAAGGGAAGTTTGTGTGATAAAACAGAGCTCCCATCTCTGCAGTTGGTCTCAAGACCCCTGGTACTCCTCATCTCCCTTCCCGAGTATCCATTCTAAACTCCCTTCACTTCCAGCTTCTGTCTATACTGGCTTTGGAGTTTTCCTGAAGAGTCTGGTTCCCTAGTCAATACATATTTCCCTGGCCAGGACTGCTGCATGTTCCTTGGTTGCAAGTTATATTATGTGGAATTCCATGGATTCCATGTCTACAACAGGTTTCTGATCCTCTTTTGAAATGGCATAGATAAGAATGTATTTGCCAAAAAAAAAAAAAGGAATAAAAAGATTGCATAACATGGATGAGTCTTTATGGATGCCTTGACACATAGAGTAGGGTGGAAATGACACTATGTGACATCCAAGGCTTGGTTGTAGGAAGCTCAGGCACTTCCACCTTGCCCTCTCAGCACCTCACTTTTGGAACCCAAACATCATATTGTGAGGAAGCCCAAACTAGCTCATGTAGAGAGGTCAAAGAGGCCACATGCAGGTGTTCTGAATGAAAGCCCAGCTGAGGTCCCAGTCAGCAGCCAGTATCAGCTGCTAGACTTGTGTCTGAAGATACCATCAGATAATTCTAGATTGCATCTGTCAAGTCACCCACAGCATTTGAGGCTTCTCAGTTGGGACTGCAGACATTGTGGAGCAGAGACAAGCCATCCCCACTGTGCCCTGTCTGAATTCCTGCCCCACACAACTATGAACAAAACGGTTAAGTGTTCTAGCCATACTGGCAAGGAATTCAGCTTATTTTGAAAAACTGTGTGCATATTTTCTATAAACCAGTGATCTCACTCTTGGAAATGTTACCCTCTCTCCCCCAAAATAATTGCATAGTGATATAGGAGATGAATAAATCAAGGTCTAGACAATTAAAAAATCATGCTAGACATTTCAACTGTGGGTTTTTAATACAGGGGGCTGATTAAACATGTGTTGAAAGTATGAAAGAGCTAAAAGGAAACATTGGAATAACTCAGAGATTTATATTTAAACTACAACGTCATTTATGTACTTTTAAAATCATGCACAAAACAACACTACTTATTTTGAGAAGTTGTACATATATTAAGATATAGATATTACATATCAGAATGGATACTGTGATGATTTGAAGCTGCATGTACACCAGAAAAACATGTTTTTAAAGTTCATCCATTCCTGTGGGTATGAATCTATTTTAAGTAGGACTTTTCAATGAGGTGACTTCAGTTAAGGTACATGCAGCCCAGTACCACCAGGATAGGTCTTAATTCTATTACTGGAGTCCTTCGTGAGCAGAATGAATTCTGACATGAAAGAGAAAAAGCCACAGGGAGTAAAAAGCTGAAATCAGTGAAACCCAGAAGAGAAGGGAGAGACCAGGGGATGAGGCCATGAATCTTGCCATGTGACAGAGGAGCCAAGGGTTGTTGGCAGCCAGCCCCAGAGGGCCAGTCTTCAGGGAGAAAGTCCTGCCTTAGTGATGCCTTCCTTTTTACTTTTTTTTAGCCTCAAAACTGTAAGCTAATAAATTTCCATTGTTAAAACAATGTATTACATGGTATTTGTTTAAGCAGCCTGTGACACTAAAACAGGTACTAAGGCTGCTATCCACAGCACAGTTCCTCGATTGTGCAACATGATAGACCTGGTGGTGACCTATGCTAAGAAGAAAAACCGAGTAAAAATTGAAAAGGACAGAAAAATAAGTACCATAAAATAGAGGGCAATGATAGAAAAAAATAATGTGCTATGAATTGAGAAGTACAATCCCATCTCTATACCTGAGGTGTTTTTAAAGTTAGCTTTTGTTAGTCAAATTTATTGCAAAGATTTTTCTAGTTTTGCCCATATTTTTTTTATATAGCATTCGACAATCAGAATTTCTTACATTCATTGCCGTAATCAATCTTTTCCTTTCTTCTTTTTTATTTCTGCTAGAGGTGACTGAAAGGTACCAGTACTCCCATTGAAAACTAGTATCTATTTCTTTCCTTTCCCCTTGACTCTGGGATGACTCTGTGACTTCTGTGACATATAGAATATAGGAAGTGACATGTACAACTTTCAAAGTTTGACCTTAAGAGATCTTCAATTTTTACTGCGTTGGTTGCTTGGAACTCAGTAGCCACAGTGTGAGAAGCTCAAACCACATGGAGAAGCCCTCTAGAGAAAAATGGAGACACTCTTGTTAACATGTCCAGCTGGCCTCCAAGACTTCAGCCACCACCCATTACGACAAGCCATTTGTGAGGAATATCTTGGACCTCCTGACACTATGCAGCCTCCAGGTTTCTGCAGCCCTAGTCAATACCACATGGAATAGGTCTACCTAGCTGATCCCAAACAACCCAGAGAGGCATGGGCGATAATAAGTGGTGGTTATTATTTTAAGGCACTGTATTTGGGGGTGATTTGTTAAATAGCCATGGGTCACTGAAACACTTGCATTGCCTTGATACTGAGAAAAATCTTGATATCAACTCTTTTTATGTTCTTATTTTTTAAAGTGACATTGATTACATTTAATTTTTAAATCTAAAATTTCTTAAGTAGGGTGTTAGCCTAAATTTTTGTTTCAAGTCAGTCAATTGACTGAACTCCACTTGGTAGACTATTTTTCTATTTATTCATTAGTTTGTAACCTTTTTTCCCCTGAGATTAAAAAAGTTTTTTACACACTACAAAGCTATAGTGGTCAAAATGGCATTGTATTGGCACAAGAATAGACATACTGACCAATGGAACCGAATTGAGATTTCTGATATAGATCCTCACATATACAGTTATCTGATATTTGACAAGGCCACCAAGCCCACTCAACTGGGAGAGAATGGCCTCTTCAACACATGGTGCTTGGAGAACTGGATATCCATATGCAAAAGAACAAGAGAAGAATACCACCTCACACATTATACAAAAATCAACTCAAGATGGATCAAAGATCTGAATACAAGAGCCAACACCATAAAGACCTTGGAAGAAAATGTAGGGAAGCAGCTACAAAGAACTTGAAATAGGAAATGGCTTCATGAATTTCACACCCAAATCACGAGCAGTGAAAGAAAATATAGATAAATGGGACCTCCTCAAAATTGAAGCCTTTTGCACCTCAAAAGAGTTGATCAAGAAAGTGAAAAGACAGCCTCCCCAATGGGAGAAAATATTTGGTAACCATATATCTGATAGGAGGCTAATATCTAGCATATGTAAAGAAACACTATATCTCAAAAATAAAAAGACAAACCAGAGGTTTGAAAAGACACTTCTCCAAAGAAGAAATATAAATAGCTAAAAAGCACATGAAAAGATGCTTAACATCACTAGCTATTAGGGAAATAGAGATACCATCTTACACCCATTAGACTGGCGGCTATTAAAAAAACAGGGGTCTACAAGTGTTGGAGAGGATGTGGAGGAATGGGAACACTCATCCACTGCTGGTGGGAATGTAGACTGATCCAGCCATTGGGGAGGACAGTTCAGCAGTTCTTCAAAAAATAAGTTATAGATTCACCATATAAACCAGCAATTCCACTGCTGGGTATACACCCAGAAGAACTGAAAACAAGGACACGAACCGATATATGCACACCAATGTTCATAGGAGCATTATTCCCTATTGCCAAAAGTTGGAATCAACCCAAATGCCCATCAGCAGATAAATGGATAAACAAATGTGATATATACATACAATGGAATACTACTCAGCTGTAAGAAGGAATATAGTACTAACACACGGGATAACGTGGATGAATCTTGAGGACCTTATGTTGAGTGAAGCAAGCTAGGCGTTGAAGGACAAATACTACATGACCTCTCTGATATGAATTAAGCAAATCAAGCTGTCTTGGAGAGCTGGAGACTGAAAGATAGGTTTATAGGAAACGGGGGCGGGGGAGAAAGAAAGTTGTGAGCTAAAGCCCACATAGGTGAAATCTATGATAAAGTGGAGGTAAGTTGTGCAGTGAAGGGATAAGATGGGGGTATAGGCATACTGTTGGATTGGGCCTTGCCAGCTTGCAGGGCCTAGGGTTGGGAGGATGGATCAGATGGTGCATGGAATTGGGGGGAGATTTGGGGGGGGGTAGGTGAACACGGGAGATAGTTAGGTATGTGGTTGAAACTATAATGTTGTGAAAACTCTTTAGAAAATATAATAAGGAAGGGCTACTGGCTTAAGGTGTTTGATAGAGGCCATCTGGCAGAGACTTCTGGGGCAGACTTCTAGGGAGTGTGTGAGTGCTCATCATGTGTGTTATATCAGTGGATGGAGACCCATACAATGAGCAGGAAGGTGTGGTACCCCCATCCTGGGGAGGCCTGATGTTCTCATAATGAGAGGAAGGTGTCTCTCGAGAGCATGGGTGGCTCCCAATGGGTGAAGAGAGACTAGTGTGTCAAGCCCTTAGCGTTGTTGCAAGTATCTGTGAATCTTATCCTTCAAGCAGTGAAGCTTGGGGGGTCACTGTGGGCCCTGAGGGGTGGGGGAGAGAGGAATAGAATGGATGGAATAGAGGGTAACTGGGGAGCAATGAAAGTGTTCTGCATGATCATGCAATAATGGAAACAGGCCATGTTAAATTTCACCAAAAATGTATAAAAGTGTATAGTCTAAAATGTAAACCATAATGTAACCAAAAATTTTTAAAAGTGTACAGTCTAATGTAAACCATAATGTAACCATGGTTAGTAGCTATGTTTCAATATTTGTACATCAGTTGTAGCAAATGTAACATCCACATGTAAAAGGATCATTGGGGGAAGGGAGAAAACGGAGAGGATGTTGGGTATATGGGAATTCTCGATATTCTATATGTGACTTCACTGTAACCTAAAATTCTTTTGAATATATAATTTTAAAAAAAGATATAAGACACTGAGGAGGAAATGGAAGAGATTGCCTTGCACTGTACATACAGGACAACACCTACTACAGTGCTGAAAGGCAAAATGTCAAAAAAAATTTTTTATGA
Source organism: Dasypus novemcinctus (assembly GCF_030445035.2). Taxonomy (NCBI): domain Eukaryota; kingdom Metazoa; phylum Chordata; class Mammalia; order Cingulata; family Dasypodidae; genus Dasypus; species Dasypus novemcinctus. Next base: position 48,746,783 of record NC_080673.1, on the reverse strand, counting down.
TATTTTTCATTTTTTTAATACCCCAATTTATTTTTTACTTTATTTTAGTTTTTCTAAATTACATATTTTATTTCTAAACTTTAAGCCTATCATTACTATTTTATTTTCCTATTAATTGAATATATTAGGCTTCATTTTTGAAGAAATTTTGAATCACAGAATGGTTCAACTATGGCAGGGGAGGAGCATTGGTGTGGGGTGTCATTGATGGGGGATGTGTGGGTGGGAGGGAGTTCACCAGAGCATGCATATAGGGTGTATAGATATGTTTGGGTGTTCATTGGGTATCGACATAATGGGTAAACTTTCACATCACAACTGAGGGAGTGCTGAGTTCCCATCCTGGGGAGCTCTGTTACATTCCCCAATGGAACAGCAACAATCTCCCAAGTGCAAGGGCAAAGACCAGTGAAGAAGGATGGCCCAATGATGGGCCCTTGATACTGATGACTGTGCTTATGATGCTGTGCACTTGAAATTTCAATATGGCCTAGAGCTTCAGGGTGCCTAAGATTTACCTCCTGAGACGCTCTGTGTTGCTCAAATGTGACCACTCTCTAAGCTAAACTCAGCATGTAAATGCATTACCTTCCCCCCAGAGTGGAACACGACTCCTGGGGATGAGCCTCCCTGGCGCTGAATGATTACTACCAAGCTCTGGCTGGTGATGTAACTAGAAAAAGACTTTTTATAAAAGGGGATATTGTAAAGACAAATGAATGTATATAGCTAAGGGATTTCAAAATGTGTTGGGAGGTTATCAGAGGGGTTGCGCTTACTCACATCTCAGCAGGATCTCAGAGTCAGCCAAAGTAGATACAACACCATGTAGTGGTTCTCCTGAGGGCTACAGAGACACCCAGGTCCTACGGTCATGACAGATGGCTCTGGTGTTCAGTGCCTTGCCAGTGGGCTCTACTTTGGAATTTGTACTCCTGAGTGTGATGGAGTTGGACTCAGATGTGAGTTCTCTACACATGCCTCTTCTGTCACTTTTACTGAACCTGTGGCTGGTGTTGGGGTTGGTGTATGGCCAGGAAACTTGAATCTCTGGACTGTCCCTGTGCCAGCTGGCCCTGAGCCTCAGCAGAGTTTCAACACATACTCTCCAGTTTGTTGAACTTACCCAGGTCAGCTAACAAGGAGATAAGGATGGTCAACCACCACACCACACCAAGGAACCAAGAGAGTCTACAACTGCAAGCAGGAGAATCCATCCATTAGACATGTGGGATCTAATTTAGAGGTGGAGTGGGCATTGCCATCCCAAGGTCCTCAGGAGGGAGGAATAAAATATGGATAGAGTGGACTGACTGGTATTCTACTATAGAATTATTGTGACTCTAGCAATGGAAGAAATTATATCATTGATGTGGAGACAGTGGCCACAGGAGTTGCTGAAGGCAGGGAGAGGGAAAAAGAGGTGTGATATGGGGGCATTTTTGGGACTTGGAGTTGTCAAGAATGATATTGCAGAGACAGATGCAGGACATTATATCTCCTGCCATAACCCACTGAATGGACTGAGGGGGAGTATAAGCTACCATGTAAGCTATAATCTAGGCTGTGTAGCAGTGCTCCAAAATGTATTCACCAAATGCAATGAAAGATTTTGTTGATGTGGGAGGTGTGGAGGGTGTGGAAAATGGGGTATATGGGAACTTCTTATATTTTTTTATCTAACTTTGTGTGTGATCTATGTATCTTAAAAAAATAATAATAAAATTAAAAAAAAGATTTACAGGTTTAAAAAAGATTTTTAAAAAGATTCTTTTTCTTATAAAATAATATATGTCCATTCTAGGAAATTCTATGGGGAAGGCCGGAAGTGTCGAGCTAGAGTCTGCCACTAATCCATCACTGTAAGAGCAATCAATGTTATCATTTTGATGTATATGCGACTAATTTTCTGTGTGTATTTTATGCAAATGTTATCCAATACATCCCATTTTATAACTCAGGGACATCACATATGTTGTACTTTATTCATTGTACAAGAACACCTTGTTGAGCAAGTATGTGAGTACTGAGAACTGGGCTGTATGGGCCTAGAGTAAGGGGTACATTTTCCCACTAAAGATGTTGTAAGTTTATTGAGCCCTGTGCCCTTGGGGCTATTTTCACCTGAAGGGGAAAACTTTTTTAGCCCTGACTTGTTGTGACCAACTCTATTTTTGCCAACTTAAAACACAAGCCTTGCCCCATATTACTAAAAGCTGAGAAACATTTTTGAAGAAGGAAACTGCTAGATCTGGGAACTACTGAATATAAGAAATACAGGGGAGTAAAGAGTCAAAAACAGCTCTGCCAAGAATGCCTACAACTGCAAGCAGGAGAATTGCATCCATCATCCAAGTGGAATCTAAGCCCTCTCTCGAAACAGGTGGAGCGGACATAACCATCCCAGGGTCCACAGAATGGAGGAATAGAGTATGGATTAGAGTGGACTTACTGATATTCTATTCTGGAACTATTGTGATTAGTAATGGAAGAAATTGTAGCAGTGATGTGGAGAAAATGGCCATGGTAGCTGCTGAGAGTAGGGAGTGGGAAGAAGAGATGTGATGTGGGGGCATTTTCAAGACTTGGAGTTGTCCTGGGTGGTGCTGCAGGGACAGTTACTGGACATTGTATGTCCTCCCATGGCCCACTGGGTGGACTGGGGGAGAGTGTAAACTATAATGTGAACTATTGACCATGTGGCACAACAGTGCTCAGAGATGTATTCACCAAGTGCAACGAATGTCCCATGATGATGGAGGAGGTTGTTGTTATGGGAGGAGTGGGGTGAGGGGAGTGGGGGGTATATGGGGACCTCAAATTTTTTTAATCTAACATTGAAAAAAATAAAGACAAAGAAATAGCTCTGATTTTTAAAATGGATAGTTGATGGTAACACATTATAATGAGTGTAACTAACACTGCTGATTTATAAATGAGATTGTGTCTGCAAGCTGTAGTCTGTGAACGTAAATGTCAGTTTAAAGGAAAGTAGAAAATAATCTAGGGTATGTATAACAGTGATTTCAGTGGTGGATCAAGGTCGTGGTTAATAGTATAAATATAAGAATGTTCTTTTACAAAGTAAGAATATGGTGATGCACAGGAAAATTACAACTAATATAATGCATGGATGATAGTTAAGAGTAATGTAAATAATTTTGCAGCAATGACAAAGAAGATATATCAATTTAAGAGACAACTATAGGGGGATATAGAGGGGTATGAAATTTTTCCTCTTGTAGTAATGAAAACGTTCTGAAATTGAATGAGGTGATGTAGCACAATTCTGTGATAAAAATGAGAGCCACTGAGTGTACATTTTGAATGGATTGTACAAAACATGGGGCTATATAACACAGGGAATCCTGTAGTGGAAGATGGACTGTGACTGACAGGAAAAATATGAGAATATTCTCTCATGAACTTTAACAATTGTATAATTATAATACAGGGTGTTAATAATTGGGTGGTATGGGGGAAAAATACACCAAATGTAAGAAATGGGCTATAGTTAGCAATATTTTAGTGATGCTATTTCATAGTTTGTAACAAATGTTTCACAACAATGCAAAGTGTTGGTGGTGGGGTGATGAATGGGAGCCCTGTATGAAAATATGGATGATTGTTTTGTAAGTTCACAACTTCTACTATACATTTATTGTTTATGTATGTTCATGCATGCAGGATATACTTCAATAAATTTTTTTAAAAAGAAAAAAAAAAGAAACTACTTCAAAAAAATTAACTCTGGAGAAGCAGATGTGGCTCAAGTAATTGGGCTCCTGTCTACCATATGGGAGGTCCAGGGTTCAATTCCCAGGGCCTCCTGGTGAAGGCGAGCTGGCCCAAGCAGATGTTGAACAGCATGGTGTGCTGGCCTTTGCAGAGTGCTGGTCTGCACAGACAGCTGGCGAGGCAAGATGACACAGCAAAGAGACACAGAGGAGAAACAATAAGAGACACAGGAGACCAGGGAGCTGAGGTGGCGCAAGAGATTGAGTACCTCTTTCCTACTCCAGAAGGTCCCAGGATTGGTTCCTGGTGCCACCTAAAGAGAAGACAAGCAGACACAAAGAAGAATGCACAGCGAATGGATACAGAAAGCAAACAGTGAGTACAAAACAACGGGGGGGGGGGGGGGGGGGGAGGGGAGAAATAAATAAGTATATCTTTAAAAAGAAGTAACTTTCAAGTTTTCAAGTTTGGTGTTACCAGTGCTTTCTATTCTAGGTAAGCTTCAGCCAATGAAATTGTCAATATTTGTCCTTTAATTCACCTAAAAAATTTGCAATTTCATATAGGTCAACCCAATAGTTCACAAAACTAACTTATTTAATTCATACAAACATACACAAAAACACTTTTCTTGGATAATATGAATCATTATGGGGCAAATATTTTTAGTTCTTTTCATAACCAGGTAGATAGATTGAAAATTGGGGGCTGGAAAAATGAGAGTTAGAAGCATTGCTCTAGTCTTCATCAGCAAAGAGTAGATGGTTGAAAACCTGTGAGTGGATGAGCTTATTGGGAGAATATTTATTTCATTAAAAAATGTTCACTGTTCATTTCTTTTTTTTTTAAGATTAATTTTTTATTTATTTATGCCTCCCCCCCCCCCCTTGTTTGCTGTCTGCTCTCTGTGTCCATTTGCTGCAACTTCTTCTGTGACTGCTTTCTGCCTTTGTTGCATCATCTTGCTCCACCAACTCTCCCTGGCCGCAGGCCATCAGCTCTCTGCGGGTGCAGGCGAGTCTGCCTTCACAAGGAGACCTTGAGACGTGAACCCAGGGCCTCCCATATGGTAGATGGGAGCCCAATCAATTGAGCCACAGCTGCTTCCCCACTCTTCATTTCTTTTGGATGGGATTAATAAAAAGAAAAGAAAACCTTGGGTGTTTTCTATTTAACGTTTTAAAAATATTTTCTATTAATAATACATATTCCCAAAGTATCATTTTAAAATGTCTTAACCAGGTAGGTTCAAGAGTAATAAATTAATGTACCTTATGGTAAATTTAATGAACTGACCCTATGCCCAACTAATGAAATTCTTATTACCAGAAGTTTAAGGGGATGCTTAAATAGTAATTTTTTTCTGGATAGAGTTTTAGTTTAAAAGAGCAACTGCAGAAAATGGGAAAGAATTAAGGCTACTTTCATTTTCTATGGCTGAAAAGAAATCTAAGCTCAAAATCTCTCAGGTTTCCCAGATGCCCATCAAGTGCAGTGGCAGCACCAGATACCAAGGAACAAGAAAGTGGAGGGGAAAATATCTTTAAATTAAAAAAAAAATTGGGGGGGGGCATTTGCATAGAATTCTGAGACTGATCTATCTTTGTGAATCAGTAATGAACTTCACGTTAGACTCAGATCTACTATAAAGGTTTTTTCCCCCTCATTTGTAATATTTTAAGAACTAATTTGCAACATCTGGTAAAGTAAACAAAACTTACTTGAAAAGTAGAGAAGTAAAACCATGTGCCTGAAAAATTGCTCACAAGTACTTGATAGATCAACTAAATCAAACCCAGAGAGACATGTGGCGCTGCAGAGTTGCAGTAGTTTTCTTGCACACCAAATTGACATAGGCCACACCATTTTAAGTCAAGTAGAAGTTTCAAAGCCAAGGAATACTCATTGTTGAATTTATGATTAAGAAAATAATAGATGGTTTCCATTCCACTGGCTGACTCAGAGTCTTTTTACTCTGGTACCATGGCTTAGAGGCTTTGGGAAAAAACTAGCCATGGTACTCTGGCTTCTGTCTGACTTAGAGAAAATATTGTTACTGTAGAAAGGCTCATTTGTGACTAGTTTTCTCAGTGATCTCATGTAAGGGTCAAACATTTTAGACCTATTTTTGGAGCCTGGAATCCATTATCCAATGGTTAAGATGATAGAATTGTCTATAATCTCTAAGGAATATGTATTTATAGCCCTAGATATTATTAAAGATGATATATATATATATACACACACACACATATACACACACATACATACACACACATATATATAATATTCTGTGCAATAAATTGAGAGGTAAAATAAGCCTGGGGAGCCAAGATGAGAATGATTTCTTCATAGCATATTCTACAGGGAATCCTTCAAAGTGACAAAACAAAGACAAAACAAGTTCTTTGCTTTAGTTTCCAAGCTGCTAAAACAAATATACAATGGGTTGGCTTAAACAATGGGAATTTATTGGCTCACAGTTTTGAGGTCAGGAGACCTCCAAAATAGAAGTGTCAGTAAGGTGATGCATTTTTCCTTGAAAACTGTGGGCATTCTGGGGCTAGCTGGTGGAGATCCTGTTTTCTGGCTTTTCTGCCGCATGGCAATGCACATGATGGCCTCTCCTGGCTTCTCAGTCCATCTTACTTTCACTCTGCCTATAAAGGACTCTGGGAATCTGGGTTATTGCCCAACCTGATTCAGTTGGGCCACACCTTAACTGGAGTTAACTTCTTGAAGAGAATTTACCATGGGTTCACACGCACCAGAATGCAGACCAAGACCAAGAACATGTCCAAACAGGGGTACACAAAGCAATCCACCATGTTATAGTAGGGAATTGTAATTTCTTAAGAAAATAGATTTGAATGCTTAAACCTAGTTCTCCTTAGATCCCCTTCCAGAAAGAACTCACTGCCATTAGCTCCTTCACCATCCAGCTCAAAATTCAAGCCAAGGCCAGGCTTTCCTCAGGGCAGCTTCCAGTCAATGGTTGAGCAAAGGAGGGTGGCCGAGCTCACACTCTTCTTGGAAAACCCCTGCTTAGAATCAAGTAAGGAGGTGGTAAAAGGGTCTAGCTATTTTCTATCAAATTAGACTCCTCTAACACCAAGGCTCCTATTGGGGTGATAGAGATTTGCCCCATCTGCATTGTCATCTGACACTTTCCATATCCAATCCTGTTTCCTCCCTTTTTCTTTCACAAGTGTTCCTCCCCAATAAACTTTTGCACTCCCAAATCCATCTCACTTGTGTTCCCTGCTGAATCCAACCTGTGATTGTTGGTGCCAGAAGTGGCCCAAGTAAGATGGGATTAGGAGTTGGTTCATTCACTACCTGGCTGGTAATAAGAAATCAATTCCTGATGGTAGTTGTTGTACAGACAGTCCTGGAAAATGGTAGCAGTCCAATTGGCAAAACTTTCACAGGTAGTGAGCTGGGATGTATCTGTGAAGGGGTATGCACTGGTCAATGAGATGATTCAGGTATTTGAAATGGGTACGGGGAATGAGGAAGACGATGATAGTGGTTGTTTCTAAATTGCATTGAAAGTCTACAGACTGGTAATGAAAAGCTGAGGGCAATTAACAAATGGAAACCTAAATGGAAAAGCCAGAGTTTCTTTGGTAGCTTCCAAAGAAGCCCTTATCTCATGTAGTGGGATAGTGCAGAAGATGTTGAAGATCGAGACCAGGATATGATACTTGGACTGGCTAAACTTCAAAGATGGTTGAGCGCTCAACTAAGAGTCAAGACTCTACCTGACACATGAGATAAGGATATCTGGGTGGATGCCTCTAAAGATTTTGACTCCCCAGGCTATTCTGAACTTTATAAGCCTGCAGAAGTGGCTTTCCCTTCTCATTAAGAGTTAATACCCAAGAAAGTTGATTAGATATTGGAATGGCCAACTCAAAGGCAATACTCTAGCCCTGCTTCTCCTCCCTCACCCTTATTCTACCATTATAATTACATCACTGTCTTGGCTAAAATGATAACTTCTTGTTTTACATGTTATAAATGTAAATATTGTTTTCTACAGAGTCAAGTAATGTAGTTTCTTTCATAAGCTATGATTTTTTCCTGGAGTTACTATCTATCTCTTTTGTACATGCATGTGCATGCACACACACACATATACACACACTGTCACCACAGCAAGAACACATGGTAATGACCACTTCAGTCTTTCCTAAAGGGGCCTGCAATCATTTATTTGACTAACAGTATACTGGGGAAACGGGAATAGTCAGACATTTTGATATACAAAATCTATAACTTAATTTACTCCACTGCAATATCCATCATAGAATAAATGTTCAGAAAAAGGCATGATAAATGAATATTAGCTGTTGAGTTAAAATATTGAGAAGCAGAGCAACTTGAAGCATAGTATAGGTTTGTGAGGATGTGAATAAAGGACTTCTTAACTTTATTTTAGTGCTTATGGGAAAGGAAAGAGGAGAATTTTACTCTGAAGTGTTGGAGAAATTTATTCTTAACTTATGGTATTCTTAACTGATACCTTTAAAAAAATCATCAAAGTCTGGCTGAGTATCAAGAGAGTCTGCTATAACTAGCTATGAACTATAACCAAAAAGGACAGCTCTATATTTAAAAACTGTGGTGGTTGATGGGGTGGGTAAAGGAGAAGGAAACGGAGAGCAGTGAAGTTTACAGTTCTGTAAATTATAGCTTGTGGCAGGACCCATGATGCCTCACCAATCTCAGCCAGAAGGCACATCAGTCAATTGACAATTACTCAGGCTTATATAATTAAGGGTGCATTTTTGGTTTAACAAAAAGTCTTACATTTTGGCTTGTATTTCCTTATTAACAGTTATGCTAACAAGCAATTTACTCCAAAGGCAACTTCCAGGATAGCAGACATCGTGGGAATACAATCACCAAACTCTAAGACTGGGAAGAAAACAAACAGAAATACAACTTAAGTCTTAGAACTTCTGAGGAAAGAGTGACCCAGAGCTGTACACTGAGCAAGACATTCTTGCTTTACCCTTGCTGCTCAGAATTATTTCTTTATCTGTTGATAGCAAAGTTTACGCTGGACATCAGAAAATCCTCTCTGATACTTTGAACACAGGACCCAAAACAAGGTATGAGATTGCTCTAGCTGGGGGCTTTGAAAATAACAGTTATCTTTTAGGGTATGTGGAAATATATGGATTTCTCCAAAATGCATGTTACTGATCCTCAGAAACTGAAAAGCTGAGTAACTGATCTTCAGTCGGTTACTGACTAAAGGAAGCTTGATGGACTCCATCAGGACAGTGGCCATTTACTGGTCAGTCTCTTGGACCTCTGATGGCCTCTGGGCTCCTAAGCCTTGAAATAACTGAGCAGCACTTAGGCTTGTGGAAACCCCTCTGTGAACTCCTTGAACGCAGGGCTTATGTGTTGCAGTTGATTTAAGACAATTTGGTCATACCCAATTCTTTTTTTTTTTTTAAAGATTTATTTATTTTATTTAATTCCTCCCCCCCGCCCCTTCCCCGGTTGTCGGTTCTCTGTGTCTATTTGCTGCGTCTTGTTTCTTTGTCCGCTTCTGTTGCCGAAAGCGGCAGGGGAAGTGTGGGCGGCGCCATTCCTGGGCAGGCTGCACTTTCTTTCACACTGGGCGGCTCTCCTTACGGGGCGCACTCCTTGCGCGTGGGGCGGGGGACACCCCTTCGTGGCGCGGCACTCCTTGCGCGCATCAGCACTGCGCGTGGGCCAGCTCTACACTCATACCCAATTCTTAGTTTCTTTCTGGAAGTAGCCATTGAAGTTTGAGGTGAGCAAGGGTTAGTTAATCCTCAACCTTGCTACTAAGTCCTAATGAAAGCTAGCCGACTTCAAAACAAATTCTGCCATATATATAGACTATGTTTATTAAACAAATATTAACATGCAAGGGCAAAACTATCTACACAGTTCTGTAAATTTAAAGGAATCCCAGCTTTCCTCACCTTTAGGTACTCTGGAAACTATTTTGTGTGAGAGAGTCATGTAGAGGCCGACTTGGCTTCACAGGCAGGCTCTTTAAGCCCTGTTCTTCACCAGGCTACCAGAAGAACTCATTAACCAACAGCTGGACCCAAGACTGTTTAGGGACCAAACCTCGGGCTCCATCTCTAGGGGTAAAAACTGAGTCTTTGCTTCCTTACCCTATTCATGCAGGAGTACAAATGGTCTCTAAAATATTTGTAACAAGTCCATGAATCATAAAAACTTTCAATTTCACCACTGAGGTCCAATATCTAAGATTCATTATGCCAGCCAATGCTATAAAAAGCAGAGATTTGTTTCCAATGTTCTGCATGCTGATTAGCAGTGAGTAGGTTATTGATCTTGCTATACAAAACCCAGAATGAACTCTAGTAGTCCCCTCTAGAATGTGGCCTTCCTATTAGAACACCTGCTGACCATCCCTGAACTGGTACCTGATTAACATGTTGTAGCTAAACCTAAGAATATTTTTAAGTAAATTTCAGGCCGCTTTAGTACTGCATCTTTTTTTTTAAGGAGGTACCAGGGATTGAACCTGGGACCCCATACATGCAAAGCAGGCTCTCAACCACTGAGCTCCACTGGCTTTGCTAATACTGCATCTTATTCACCAAACACAGCACATGGCTCAGAGAAACTGCTCGAAATTTGCTGAATTGAATAGGCTGGTTAAAAGAGGTTGCACATTGGAGTACGATTATGTCAACTGGGTTATATATTCATAAGCAGTTAGAATGTTGTGCTTTGATTCTAGTAACTTATGGGATTTATTTTGATTTTCCAGTTCTCTTGGGATGCCGTAAAGTACACTGTTGGCTGGTTTCAGGCCCTTAACAGGAGCTTGTTAAAGCTTTATCATGTTTCCTTTGGGTAGGCTGCAGGAGGCCATTTATTGGTCTATTTTGTCTAGTTACTTTGAAGTGAGGGTTTAAATTTTATATTAGCGAAAATTGTTGAAATATTTTCAAGTAATTTATTTAGTTGTTTATAAAAGGGTAGGGCTGGGAGTTAGGAAGGAAGGATGAGGCAATATCTACGCACCCCTGTGAAACTAGCCAAACCATTCTTACTTCCCTGTCTTCCTCTGGATTGGTATGGGAACCCAGAGATAGTGACAGTAAAGATAGTAATGGTGCAACTGCACTTTTGACTACTGCACATGCCCTTTTTTGAAAATGCTAGGTGAAAGAGCTAAAAAAGGACTCCCAAACCTGCCCCCACAGCCTTACGCTGATCCAAAGAAGATCGACATGCATCAAGCACTCTCTCGGCTCTGGCCAAAAAGTAAAGCTCCCAGCAATCATTTCTGGCCCTCAAAGCCTCGCATGTGGTTCAGAGTAATGGAAAAAGATAAGATCATTTATAAATCCGTTTTGATCTTCATTTAAAATTCCTTTCAAAAAGTTCACAAAGTTACAAGCTATTTGTAGTTGCCTCTGGTTTCATAACTCAGTTCAGGTTGAAAACTTCAGCTGGATGGACTGTAGTGTCTCTTTAATTCAACAGGCTGTTCGTGATAAGTATCAATTCCATTTTCCTCCTCCTCATCCTGGAACATAAATTGTCCTTCCCACACCCCTGTCCCTGGAGAAAAATTGTGATTGCACCTGTACTGATATGTATCAGGTGTTCCCAACTGAAAAATGTTTGTTTTGCCAGCTTAGAAAATACCCTTGTTTTTCGCACCCTCACTGAAGAGAAAACAGGCATTTCTGTACTTGAGCTTTGATTTCATGCAGTCTGTGGCTTACTGGAATAATATATGTGCTTGCCAATGTTTTTATTTTGCCAACAAAACACCCACAATCACAATGATATTTTCAACCCCTTGTGTCATATTCAGATGTCTCTGTATATTGACATCCAGACATTTTAGTCTCACTCCTGGCACAGAAATGACATTTTTGCCTAATTATTACTATGATAATGTAATCTCCCTCCAGACAAACCCCTCTATTTTCAGCCACAGCTCAAAAATTTCCTTCAATAAAGGCTTTCCTGATAATTGTCTTTGTTTTCTAATAAACTATCATTTAATATTGTGTGATTTCAGGGGATTTTGAAGGTCAGGTGCCACCCATTCCTCTTTAAAGCTAAGTGGGTATACCGGCTGTCAAGAAATGTGATTTATAACTTAAGGGACCATAACATTTGACTTACATATTCTTAGCCTAGCTATCGCTTTATTCTGGGAGCATATATCTATCACTTAACCCAGAATATGGAGTAGAAGGAGCCCTACAATAATTTTAAAATATTTTTTTACCTCTTCTCCTATGAAGCAGGAATTCAGGATAGGGGTGGAGGTACTTACACAGCGATTTAGTAGGATAACACTGCACACACAAGATTAGTGCAAATTTGGATAAAAGCCAATTAGCTACTATCTTCTGCCTGCGTCCTCATTTAATCGTGAATGGTTTTGTTCAGGATCATGGATGAGAACTATGGACGCGTGAGCAGGAAGTTTGCTGGGGAAATGACAGGCAATCCTAACTGGGAAGTAGGGTGTGGCAGTTTGATATTATTCATGAATTCCAAAATGAGATATTGATAATGTTTGTAAACTGGTCTGTTCCTATAGGCCTGATAACCCTTTGGTTGTATTAAATTCAGAGGTTTCACTTTTAATTTATTAAATCAAGACTAGGGCTTTGATTGGACCACTTCATTAGAGCGACTCAATTTGAGTCCCTGCCCCCTTTGTAGGCTATATAAACGGACAGTCACTGAAGTAGATACACAGAGAAGATACACGGAGGAGGAGAGCGAGCTCCATAGACACAGAAAAGGCCCAGGGAAGAAAGAAGAGCTGTTGGCTTGATAGTTTGCAGCTGAAGAGACCAGAGCCCTGAGCAGCTGAAAAACCCAGAAAGAAACGAGCCCCAGAAGAAGAGAGATGAGCCCTATGCCAGCCAACAGCTGAGATTAGGAAAGCCGGGCCCATGGAGCCTTAAGAGGAAGAAGGAAAGAGAGACCAGGCAAAGATTGCCCGCCATCTTGCTTCAACACGTGGCAACACACATTTGGTGAGAAAGTACCTCTTATAGTACCTGGAGTTGGACTCTTTAGGATCTTGTAACTGTAAGATTTTACCCCAAATAAATACCCTTTATAAAAGCCAACAGATTTCTGGTACTTTGCATCAGCACCCCTTTGGCTGGCTAATACACAGGCAGTCAGAGCAAATTTTCACACTATTCCATTAGTCCAATCTTCCAGATGGGGCTGACAGAACAGCTTTCAACTGAGCAGGTGACTCCCGGAATCACCTTCTCTGTCTTGAAAGTCCCAGCCAACCACAGGACCCAGAAGCGGCCCCATTAATATTAGTGCTCAGGTGTGGGTTGAGTTACCAAGGGAGAAGAATTCCCATCTGGTAGCTCTGAAATACAGTAGAGACCTGGATAGATTGGGATCACACCAACCCCCCCAGGATAACTCCTGGCTTGCAGGCTAGATAATTTTATTAACCACGCAGTAACACAACCCCACATCACTGTGTTACATTGCCTAGAGTAAGGCTTTTTGTACGCTGCTGGTCCCATTAGGGTGACAATTCTACCATAGCTCTTACTTTCTATTAAAATGTGATTGAAGTTTCTTTAGTCTTGTGGAACTTTTATCATGACATTGACCATTCAGTTCAAATATCTTTTCCTACTTCTGAAATATATTCTCTCAAATGAGGTTAAATCATGGTTTTCAGCCAGCTTTGCAAAGGGAGATCAAGCTAAAATTCCAGGTTTTGGCAGTGGGATATGCATATTTAAACATGTTACCTTGATAAGAAAATGCCATTTTTACTGATCAAAGCCAAAGGCACATGGGGGAACTTAGCTTTGCACTTAATGTTCAGAATTTGAGATGCTTACACACAGGATGCAAGTGAGAAGTAAACCAACAAAGCATCACAGAATCTGTTGTGGGGTACCCTATCAAACTGATGCCTTCCTTGCAATTCAATTTGAATGTTTTTCTTTTTTCTCCCTCTCTCTTTTTCAAAGACAGAAGTTGGCAGCTGCCTCAATGTATAATGCAATGGGACAGAAAATGCACTGAAGCAGATCATTCTTGTTTGGGGAAGAATCACTTAACTGGTCTTCTCACTTATGTAACTACAGTGTGAATAGACTCCATTGTCCTGCCAGACAGTATCACTTTGAAAAGATTTTCCTTGTTCTGGGAAGGGTCACTTAAACGGCCTTGCTTAGTCACTTAAGTGTAGGGTGAGCTGGCCGTTATTCTGGGAGAGAAGTGTAACCAGACCTCTGGTATTTTAAGTGTCTTTAAAAAAAATTGTGAGGCAGCCACTGAGGGAAAAAGGAGGGAACTTCCCTGACTAAGCACTCCTGGGGCCATGTTGATTCTGAGAAGTGACCCTGTACATTAACTGAAAGAGTTTAATCACTAAGAGACCTTGCGGATCAGAAATATCAGGGCACGGGGGTCCTGTAATGGGACAAGTTACTGGGGGATGAACTTTCCTCATGAAGAATTGCTGTGAAAGGGCTTTGCCTTGGCACCAATAGTAGCAGAAGATGGGGTCTTCTTCAGGGAACTCGAGAACTGACCTCTAGAGACAGCTTCCTGGGCATGGACAGCTCTTCATTCTCTTGGTATTGCTGCAGAGGATTTGATACAAATGCTCAAAGACATCTTTCACCCTAGGTCTTTCAGTCTTTAGCACACAGCTCCTCTGGAGCCAGAAGCTTTGAAGCCTCAGTGCTATGAAGCAGGAGAGCTTTAAGCAGATAAGCAGTGTGCAGTTTGACTGGAAGCCCATCCGCTTTGGGGGGTACTGAGGAGAAACATCCCACAGCCATGGGGCTGAGGTCTCCAGACACATAACCAGGAATCTCTGCCAGCTCTGCTTTTTGACTGTGAACCTCAAAGACAAGCTTCCACTCAACAGTCAGAATTCTTTTGTCAGTCACTGCATAAATTCATGTCAGTTGGATTTAACTTTTCTTCTCATGACACTAATATGGTGAGGAACCTCTGAATGCCTAATGAAGAGATTTACTAGAAGAGGAAATAGGGATTTCTGGATTTGCTATTAGTGTCATTAAGGAGTTCAAGTGTTACACTCAGGGAATGGACTAGGACGTTGTACCCTGTACTGTCCAATTCTACATAAGGAGCAGAAGTAACATTCAGAGAAATGTTATAATTCCATGCTTTTAAATGGAAGAGCAAGAGACTAAAACAAGCCGAGGTACACACAAATATACACATGTACCCACACACATGGTAACATATGTATATATACTATTTCTGGTTATACAACTCTTAGGAAAGTAAACAGTAAATATCCAAATGAAATTAAAATTGGAATAAGGAAAAGGCCAAAGAAAAATGTCTTAGGAAGCAGATCCAGAGAAAGCACAGCAGCTAGAAGTTCAAGTCCATACAAGAGCCCTATGTCAAAGGCAGAAAAACAGATAAATTTCCCACAGGGAAGCCTTCAGGGTTGCCCTGAGCCATATTGCACTTTATCATTAGAAGAGGTCATTTTAAGTTAAGGTAATGGAAAGTCTATGACCTGCTGACCTTGTTTTAACATTAGAAATCAACCTCTAACCAGAAAACGGTGATTCCTTCTTGTTTTAACATTAGAGAATCAACCTCTAGCCAGAAAATGGTGATTCCTTTCCTTATGATTCACATATTACCTAGAAGCCTTTGGTTTCCTGGAATTCTTTAAAAATTCTAATTCTCTCAGCAGTAACTACTTAACACCACAATTTTGGGTAACACATTTCCCTTCAGAGGATAGAATTAATCATCTCAGTATTAAAATGCAACCTCTTGTGTTTTAGTGCCCTCTCCCCAAAATAGCATAGACTCAAGCTATTTCTGAATTGCTTAAAATGGTTGTAATAGTAACTATTATAGTAATAATAGTTATAATGATTTTAAATATATTACTGTTTTTATTTTACTGAGTTTTATAGATTATTGATGTTGCTGCTGTTGTTGTAGTTACCATTCATTCAACAAATATTGCTTGAGTAGTAGGTGCCTGGCATGCATCTAGGAGCTATCGCTAATTGTCACTGAACAAGGCACTTTAAAGATATATCTAATCTCACAACCACATTGAAAAGTGGCTATTATTATTTTAATCCCAATTTATAGAAGAAAAAAACTGAAAGCCAGAAAATGTAACTTGCTAAAAGTCTTATAGCTAATAAATGGCAAAGCCAGGATAGTCTGATATCATAGCACTTTCTGCTAGACCAGAACAGATCTTTTTTAAAGTTTTCTTTTTTTTTTCTCCTGTTACTCTATTAAAATTTTTCATTATTTCTCTCTTCTGGTTCTCATTGCTGATTAGGAAGTTTGAACAAGAGGGTTTGATCAACTAAGAAGTTTTAGAATCAATCCTTTCTAGCAAATATTCACAATTATCTTTAAAAAATATTCCCCAAAATATAAGTATTTCTATTGCCAAGTGCCATTACAGAAACATATTTCAAAGGCAAACATAAATAATTCTGAACATACCATTTAAAATGACCCACAGATCTGCTCCATGTAGTACCATCTTCAAAGCTCGACTATAACTAAATGAATGTGCACAGCTCCTTGTCACTCATTGGTATGCTAAAAGACAGGCAAGATGGCGATTTTGTTTTGCTTTGTTTTCTAGTATCGTAAACCTGGAATTCTGCTTTATATCTATAAATGGTTTGAATTCCATGTTGAGGAAGGGCACTGTGTCATGATTATAGGAATGTGGCGTGGATATGACTGACATCTGGTATGTCTGCAGAAGGAGAAAAACGTTTTTTTTTACTTCCTCCTTTGACTGTTTTGGTTATTAAGATCTGAGTCTGACTTTTGTTATGAATCAGGGGCTGCAAAGTACAAGTGGCTTCAACAAAATATTGATTGTTGTTTGGTCCATGAGGATACTCTTGTGAGCTTGCATGGTTATCGGCCCTCTGCCAGATACAAGGTGGAAAACTGGATAACCCATTCATATATTTACTTAAAATGCCCATCATGATATATATGTTCACACCAAGCAATAATGTAAGGAAGGCTCTCTTACTCTCTGTTATTTATAAATAGGTAAATCTTGGGATATAAGACCCCACTTTTTCTGGATTCCATCTTCTGTTCAAGTTACAGTTGGGGAATATTTTTAATATATCTGCATGAGAAGGCACAGATATTAACTTCCCACTATTATCTTAATTTGTGAATATATAACCTAAGAGGACTCAACAAACAGTGGAGTTAGTGGCAGTCAGAGCGATTTGGCTGAGAATTATGTAAATTCATGGTAGGCAAGCTCCTCCATGCCTGAAAAAAAAATAATGTTCTATTTATATATGCTTTTCTAGCATTTATCACAGGATCCAGAATATAGTAGGCAGCCAGCAATCCAGTTAAATAGCAGCAGTGGTGTGATGCTTCCTTCTCTTGAAAGGCCTTGCTTGCTAACATCTGCGCATTTGGCCCACGTAGAAGAAAACAGACCTCACCTTTGGGATTATCCGGAGAGTTTTCCCTGATTGTCTTCAACAAAT
This sequence comes from Dasypus novemcinctus, assembly GCF_030445035.2. Lineage (NCBI taxonomy): Eukaryota > Metazoa > Chordata > Mammalia > Cingulata > Dasypodidae > Dasypus > Dasypus novemcinctus. The sequence goes on along the minus strand of NC_080673.1, from coordinate 48,729,492 downwards.
CAGAACTTGCTACACCAACACCCACATTCTCCTCTGTAGTTTCTGTTTAAGTTTTCTCTCTTTCTACCTCACTACCTTTCTCTTTTATAAGTTGAAGTTCTGAAAACCTGTTCAAATATTTGCGTCTAATGCCAAAAAAGACCATTTCCTTTGTGGAAAGGAGTTTAACTTCATTCTTCAGCTTTGTCTGGGTGCTGTGCAGGCAGGGTGGGGGACCCATGTCAATAGGGGCATCTCACCTCATTGTCCAAATGATTCCCCCTCTGTGGAGAGTCAGAGAGTATAGTCTTCACTATTGTCTTTGAAGATTAAATGGAGGGAAAGTTTAGATTTCTATTTTTCGTCTTTCTGCCAAAGAGAAGTCATTGGTTTTTCTTGATGCATAATTTGCTAACTGACCACCCCACAGCCAAGCAAAGAGAGTCTCTTCTTTATTCCCAAGGGTCACTCAATTTGAACTTTGTATGCAAGGACGCTGCTTGGAGCTTGCTTCTTCATCTTCTTCAGGTCTTTGCTTAATTGTCCTCTGCTCAATAAATGCAGCGGTCCTGGTATTCATTATTTAAATTTATTGCCCCCCTCCATCACTCCTTGTCTTCCTTTCATGCTTTACTTTTCTCCGTAGCACTGACCATCATCTGATCTGCCATAAATTTAACTTATTTACCTTCTATATTGCCTCTTTCTATACTAGAATGTAAATTCCATAAGGAAAGGAATTTTTGTATCTTCTCCACCGTTGTCACAGTATCTAGAAGAGTGTTCGGTTCAACAATCTTTGTGTAATGAAGGAGGGAAGGAAGTTATACAGAGGGAGGGACTAAAGGAGGGAGGAAGGAGAGAGAAGTGGAGATCAGGGCCAGGAGTTGATAGCCTCAGAGAAGCACTGATGGAAGAGACAATTATTGGTTTGTCCTCTTCTGAAGGCTTGAGTCTATATTTGAAAGGATACGAACCCAGGGTCTTTTAGGATGAATCAGATTACTAGTTTTCCAAACATTCATGGAAATTGCTATTATACACACAACTGCAATATATAGTATTTGTGTTTATGTCCTTTCATATATGTCTGTTTGTGGAAAGGTAAGGAGTGCGATATGTATTTCCATAAATAATTTTGTTCACTGGAATATGATGTCAATGAGGTTACGATTGCAGATTCAATCCTCTGACAGGCCAGTCATGTTGGTCTTGTCTAACAGCCCAGTGTGCACTCCTAAATCCAGCCATTGCCTCAAAAATGCTTTTAATTAATTGTTTTGCATAATGGTGGTGGGGCAAATGTCTGACTGTAGGAATGTAGATGGATCAACGCAAACCCATTAGTGCTTCTAGAAAAGCAGCTCAAAATTCCTGACCCACTGTTTTTGGGATAAGAGACCAGAAGATCTTCACTACCAAAGGAACACATAATGCCTAATTTTCTTCGCAGATTTATAAATACAACATGATTTTCAAAACAGCTTCATGAGTGCAGCTGTCAATTCAGAATGGCAAAATCTTTCTCTTCTTTCAGATAAGGAAAGAACCTCTAATTCTTAGATCCTTTCTTCTAATGCTGAGAGGCAGGTAGACAAGCATATGAAAATAATATCCCACAGGGATAGTTCCCACCACCTCTTGTACTGTTGGGTAAAAGTAAACCATCTTGGAACACCTGGGATGGCAAAGACTGCTGCCATGCTGCTTCTCCTTCCTCACATATTCAAATATTTCTTTTTTTTTCCCCTAAAATTTTGCTATTTGCAAGTCATAGAACTATCGTGGCAGAATGCCAAAAGTAAATCAGATATAGACCCTGCCTTTAAACAAAATTTATAGACCAATAGGGGAGTTAAGAAAATAATGTCCTGTCAGCTTCCTGTTATTTGGCAACATTTACTATGGGATCAAAATCAATAAGAACAATAGAAATGATTCTGTCTTTGTTTTCTCACTAGACATGCATAAATAAGACACTAGTGCTTTGCACAAAGAAAAACCATAAGCCTGTCCATGCAAAGTATTTTAGGTCTCCCCAATCAAATTCAAATATCCCTGTGCTACACCCTCAAAAGCCTGAAATCTCACAGCAGCTAAGGTGAAGTTGAAGCTGTGAGGCTCACAAAAATTATCAAAGAAGCCAGACTGAGTCACTGCAAGGAATTCATCCTTAATTTCAGCCTGGTTTTCCCCAGGTTAGTATAAACTTTGACATGCCTGATGTGAAAAGGAGGGAGGCAGACAGCTACGCTGGAAAAGAGCGGGTCTCCTGCTGAAGTCCTATCACATACCAAACAGCGGGAAGAGTAGGTGGTGGGACTGGTAAAAGGTGGACTGGTTTTAAAAACCTCAGAAGTTACTCTATTAAAAAGGGACATCTGAATCTCTGGACTGACCATGTGATAGCCAGGCCCTGAGCCTCAACAGACCTCAGCTCCTACACTCTGGTTTATTGGACTTACCCCACTCAGCTAACATGGAGTTGAAGAATGTCAACCACCACACCATGGAGCCAAGAGTGCCTACAACTGAAAGCAGGAGGATTGCATCCAGCATCCATGTGGAATCTAAGCCCCCTCTTGACATAGATGTGGAATGGACACAACCAATCCAAGGTCCACAGGATGGAGGAATAGAATAAGGGTTAGAGTGGACTTACTGATATTCTATTCATGAACTATTGTGGTTAGTAATCGAAGAAAATGTGGCATTGGTGTGGAAAAAGTGGCCATGGTGGCTGCTGGTGCGGGGAATGGGAGGAAGAGATGAGATGTGGAGGCATTTTCGGGACTTGGAGTTGTTCTGGGTTGTGCTGCAATTACCGGACATTGTATGTCCTCCCATGGCCCACTAGGTGGACTGTGGGAGAGTGTGGGATATGATGTGGACCATTGACCATGAGGTGCAGCAATGCTCAGAGATGTATTCACCAAATGCAATGGATGTGTCATGATGATGGGGGAGAGTGTTGCTGTGGGGGGAGTGGTGGTGTGGGGGGAGTGGGGGTGCATGGGGACCTCATATTTTTTGAATGTAATATTTTTTAAAAATGAATTAAAAAAAAAGGGGGACATGGCCAAACGGGTAGAAAGAGATTTCCCATTGTGCGTTCTGATGTGTCCTCCAAGGATCATGGAGATGCCTATGCCCCTTATTTTGGAATAACCCTTCCTCCTGAAACATGGAATTGTGTGTTACAACCATGTCCAAGAACATCTACACAATTAGAGAAATGGCTAGAAGCAAAGGCTCCATGAGCCAGGATTGCGTCTACTTTGGTAACGCTGGCATACACACACATAAGCGCTGTGGAAAGAGATCTTCAAGGTCTGTTCTAAACTTCAGCAGGAGAGTCCCGGGCCACCTTGAACCTAGTTCTCCTAGTTGCAGGACCCCTATAAGGCAGGAGCAGGCAGCTTTCAACATAGGAAACCATTGCCTGGAGTTGGGGGAGTTGGGTGGCCGGGAGGCAGCAAGCACAGCAACTGCTCCTTGTCAGGAAATACTACTATCTTCTTTGTACCATTCCTTTCAAGTCGGCTTTTACTTTCAGCTTCTTGACCTTATCCTGGCATGTGTTCTACTGAGCCCAAATGACCAGGGTACGGAAAGAACTATTTCTCTCAGCTCTTCTGGTAAGAAAGCTCCTTTCTCATCATTTGCACTTAATGTTTCTGCTGTAGCTTAATAAGTTAGCAACTTTTAGGCATTGTTGTGTCATCTTTTGTTCTGTTTGGCCTTTCAAATGACCTGAAAACCCTATTTTAAAAATTGATATTGGTGTCTTTTATAGAAGAAATAAATTAAAGTGACCATGAAGGTGACTGGAAATAATTACCTCCAGGCATCTTGCCACTAGGGTCAGCGTGGGAGACCATAGTGTTTAGATTTTTCTGAAGACAATGATTTTTAATCATTTAATCATAATCTATGTGTATGTAGGTGGATGTGTGAAATTCTCTCATCGCTGCTCTCTTCAACCCAAGATGTATACATCTAAATGATTTTCACGTTCTTGAAATTACTTCAATTTGACAGAATTTCCGGCCAAGAGCTGGGGATACCAAGAAGACTAAGATGTAGTTCATTACCATCACTCATCTCTTGAAATTCATGCCTGGTCCTGCCGCGTTCCCTAAATATCACCTAGTCTTTCACACGTCCATGTCTCTCTCTGTTCCTGTGGTTTCCCTCTGCTAAGAATACCCTTCCTGTCCCATGCACCTAGTTAACCTCTATTCCTGTTTCTGAGTCCTCTCTGGGCAGGGAACAGTGTTTCTCCCTTTACCAGGGGAGTGGTCTCAATAGCCCTGGTAGAGGCTGGCAAGTCAGGCACAAGTGCATTTCCACCACTGCCTTGGATGTTTATGAAAGCCTAGGAGGTAGCAACTGGGACTGCGAAACTGTACAGCATAGAAACACAACAGCATTACCCACTCGCCTTCTAGAACTTTAGCCTGGCTAAAGTGTAGTGTTGCCTGGTAAAAAGCAAGTGGCATGTAAAAGATGTAAGATACGCAAGCAGGTACAGATCATGAGGCAGGTGGGTGCCTAAAAGAATTAAGGGAATGTGGAGCCTACCACATATGTATAAAATCTGTGCTCTAGTTTAGCATCCTAAGGCAGGAAGAGGGGACCCCGGTCAACTAACACAACATCATGAACAGTAAGGACAATAGGATGGCAACAGTCTAAATGGATTCAAGATATAAACTTATTTAAATAATCCATGCTGACAGACCACAATAAGGTAGATAAGGGATGTGTGAGTGTGGTCCTATTAAGACTGAGAGGGAAGCAACCAGCTTCTGAGTCAATGCTTTGTGGCTGGCCATAAATGGATCGAAGACAGCAAAATATCACAGAAAAGAGAAACAACAAAAATAATTCCATATTTTTAAATCTTAGTACATAAAACAAAGCTTTATTTAAAAATTTAAGACCTAAGAGTATAGGGGACAGGTTCTTCCTTGACTCTTGATTGCCAGGCCCAGCACATGTGCATTCTGCCCAGCCATGCTCTGTGCTTCCAGCTGGAGAGTTATTTTGGAGCCTCAGGTGACCCTGGCTGTACAAGAGGAAGATGGAAAGCTCGGAGTACTCGAACGCTGTTGCTGTATTCGAGGCCTTCCTCAAGTACCGGGCAGGTGCCAGAGCAAATAGAGACATCAGATAGTGACTTTGGAAACTTATCTCAGAAAACTCACCGGGGCCAAAGAGAACTTAGTATTCTGGATGCGGATGAGGAAGAAAGCTGTGGGACGACTGCTGACCATCCGGTCTGCAGCTCAACTGGGAGGTTCTCTGACCAGCGAGACTTCCAAACTGGCACAGCCCAGCCCTGAGCATCTGCTAGGAAATGAACTCAATTATTCATGAACGGACCCTACGGCACAAGTAGAAACTGACTTTCTAGGACAATCTTAGCCTTTATACTAATAAAAAAGATAACTTTTAAAATAAAATGAAATTGAATGCCTTCTACCAACTGTGCTCTGTAGGGGAATCAAGGAAGCACAAGCCGTCTAACTCTCCACTGCAAAGCATTCCTAGAAACACACGTAAAAATGAGACATTACACAGCAGACTGTACTTTACTGTAGGGATGAGATTATAATTTAAGGGTGAGTTTCTGATTCAGGGCTGTGGAGTGATTAAATGATAGCTATGCCCAGCAATAAATTACAAGGCAAAGCTACATGTATAAATGTCTATAATTTTTAAAATAATAAAACTGGGCTCCAAGTTCCTGTTTCACTTTACATATTGATTGTACAGATGCCCAATAAACTATGAACCATATATACAGTACATAAAAATACAAATCTATTGTTTAAAAAGTTTCTTCGGTTTTTAAAATGTGCTGCTAGAATGTAGGTAACAATTACCTGCATGTATCTGAGTGTCATCACATGCTAAGAGCTTTGCCCGCATCATCTTATTTGGTCTTCTCAAGAAACTTATGAGGAAACTGAGGCTTAAAACAGTAGTACCACTTGTCCAAGCTCACTTATTTATTAAGAGGCTGAACTGGGATTAAATCCCAAGGAATCTAATTCTAGAGCAGGTGTCCTTTACACTGTGCTATACCACCTGAAACATGGTTAAAAAATAATAATAAGCGTTTCACATATCCATGGAATTTGAGAGCTAGAGGAGGCATCAGCCAGCATTTAGTTAAGTTTTTCCCTTTTCCTTTTTGTTTTTAATGACATAATGGGGATTGAACTCAGGACCTCATACATAGAAAGCAGGTCCTCAAACACTGAGCTACATCCACTCTCCAGTTTTTTTATATTATAGATGATGATCTTAGGATCAAGAGACATGAAATTACTTACAAGGGTTTCTTAGTGACAGAGCCAAGGCCAGAATTCTATTGATTTCTAGATCCAAATTCTTTCCACTTTATCCAATTGACTTAAAACAGTCTCTTCTCTCTTTAGTCAAACAATTTTAGAAATGTGTATGATTCCCAAGTACAAAATGAATATTCAACTTTCCTGACATAATATCACAGTTATGATTGGTTGCCTAATGTCTTAGCTATTGCTGTATAAACCAATGGTTTAAGCTTTTAAACCAAAGTTTAATGGTTTAAAACAACAAATATTTATCTCATGGTTTTAATGGGTAGAAATTCAGAAGTGGCTTAGCTGGGTCGTCCTGGCTCAAAGTCTCTGATTTACTTGTGGTCAGGGTGTTGGCTGAGATGGACTGCAGCTGGACATCCCCATCGCATGGCTATTGGCAAAAGGCTTTCGCGCCCCAGCACATGGACATCTCTGTAGCTTGCTTGAGTTGGCATGGCACATGAGGGGAGGAGCATTAGGTTCCACTTCTTGAAGGGGAAGAAGAATCAAAGAATTTGTGGAAAAATTTAAAACCACTTACCCCTACCTAACAGACATAGTAATTTTTCATTTCATTTCATTTCATTTCATTTCATTTCATTTCATTTCATTTCATTTCATTTCACTTCACTTCATTTCATTTCATTCCATTTCATTTCAGTTTTTGCTGACAGAGCCTCTACTTTGTTCTGGTGTTGTGATCTCCTTCCTCTCTCCAAGGTGAGTCAAATGTAAATCCTGATTAGTCTGAGTCTATTGTGGTAACCACATTCCTCTTAAGAGTGATTGGTTTAATTGTATAGTAGAATACCAGTAAGTCCACTCTAATCCATATTTTATTCCTTCATCCTGAGAACCCTGGGAAGGCAATGAATGTAAATCCATATATCCAATAACACTGAATATATACAGTATTTTACTTAGTTTTTGAAACAAATCAATATTGTGTTTACAGTAAAAAAAATAAAATAAAGAGTGATTGGTTTAGAAATGAACTTTAACCCGATCAAGGCAAGAACACATCAGGGGAAGTCTGCTGGAGGCTTTATAAGAAAGGTTCCCTTACTTGTAGAGGGAGTAACTGCTGCAGCCACCTTGAAACCACCAGGAGAGCTCTTGTGGGGACAAGGGCTACATGATCAGAGGATGGCAGGGAGGAACAGTGGAGAGAACCTAGGCTCAATACGTGTTATTCGTTGTTTAAGCCATTTTGGGTGGTTTTCTGTTATTTGCTGTCAAAGATCAGGCTATCTAATACCCTGCGTAAGGCTTAATTTCTGCTCTAAAATATGTCATTGGTGCTTTCGTTGCCATAGTCTCAGGCCAGAGCTACAAAGCCCTTAGTAATTCAGAAGCTAGAGAGAAAGCAATCCACACTTAAAAGAACTTGCCAGAATACAAGAACAAAAATGCTTTCCCCCATTCAGTCAGGACAACATCCCCCAACATTTTCTAATTATTTTATAGTCTTTGGAAGCTCTAAGTTTTGGGTAAAGGGAAGGAAGGAAAGGAAGGTGAAAGCTTGACTTGCCTTTATTCCTCTGCTCACTCTACTTATCCTCTCCACTCTGCCTATCCAAATCTTACCTCCTTTACAAAAATTTTCAAGTCACATCTTGTTTAAGAAATTTGAGAGACTCCAGTTCACCTCACTTTGATCTGTAATCCCTCTAGAGTTTTAGTAACACATTTGCTAACCACCTGGAGACATCTCTTGAGTTACATATTCCATAATGCTTTTTCTCTTATTTACTTTTTGCCTTCCCTGGTACCTTCTAAATCCCCCAAGGTCGGATACTCTATTTCATTCCTTGGAAATACATATGGTACCTACCTGCATATGCTAGGTGTTTATTTAAGGCTTTTCAGCTTTTTTATGTACTGTATTGGGTTTTCGGCTTGGACCCTGTAAACATTTGCATTTCCAGCTTCCGCTCATCAGGGTACAAAATAACAGCAAAAACTTATTGTACCACCATCATTTTTGTCAAGTTATTACTAAGCAATTATATATTGACATACTGATTTAAAAGATAAGTGAACAGCCACTGACAGCCCTTCAGGTGAGTCTACAACCACAGCCACCACCTCTACTGCAACAGAACCCACAGCCTCAGCTGCAGCCACCACTTCACCTGAGCCCACTAGCACATCCACCGCTGGCTTCTCAACTGAAACTATAATCACTAAAAAAAAAAAGATATGTGAAAATGTGGGATAGAGATGCAAGAGAAAGGAAAAACCACAGAATGTGTGTAATCTTGATTTGGTCTCTTAGAATTTACAAAGAAATGGTCTGGGTGGAGTGTGATTTGGACCCCTTGGGATACTTGACACGATCATATTATTTTCTCCATGATACTTACACCCGGTTGTCGAAAGGGAGCACAGGGAGACTGGGCTGATCTAAGGATGTGGGTTTGCCAGCCTCTCAGGCTGGACCCACGTTCTCCGTGTTCCAGGCTCTGATACTTTCAATCATGCCCTTGCTTTGTTCAAACGTGCTTTCAGTCTGGCCTACTGGTTCCCAACTTTTGCTTTAGGGTACGAAATACCAGCAAGAGCAAAGAACCGTTGGTATTGCCATAATTTTTGTCAAGGAATTTTTAAAGAGATCCCAAATGGACCTGATGAATTCCTATATTAGAATACAAGGTAATTTCCAGGGAGAGTAGCCTCTACTATTACTTCATTCAGCCCTATAAAAGGGCCATTTATCCTACAGGCCCCTGCCAAATGCTGCGTTGCTGTCTAGTGGAATATAAATTTACCTTCACTGTTGTACCTAGAGCTGTAAATTACTTATTTGAAGTCACTCTTTTCAGTAGGCCCAGGAAGGGGAATATTTCAACAGAAATGTATTTAGTGTGTCTGGGAACCCCTTTCTAAAATTTTGCCTTTGTGGCTTAGACTTTCTCAACTTAACCTACCAGATATACAAGATGCTTACAGTTCATCAGATGTCTTTGGATTCTGTTTCTTTATATGCAAAGGAAAAAAACTTGAATTATTTCATCAAAACACAGGATCATAGTCCTTTCTGGACAATTTCTGATAGTGATATACCAAGTTTTTAAAAAAAATCTCAGGGCAATCTGATTTTCTTTTTAGTTTTCTCTCTCATTATACTAATCCTTAGCCTCTTCCCCCCCACCACACACACACTTCTTTACGCACCTTTGCAGTTCCTTTTATTTATTTATAAAAGATTTGTTTATTTATTTCTCTCCCCTTCCCACCCCACCCCACCCCAGATGTCTGTTCTGTGTGTCTGTTTGCTGTGTATTCTTTGTCCGCTTCTGTTGTTGTCAGCGGCACGGGAATCTGTGTTTCTTTTTGTTGCGTCATCTTGTGGTGTCAGCTCTCTGTGTGTGCAGCACCACTCTTGGGCAGGCTGCGGTTTATTTCGCGCCGGGAGGCTCTCCTTACGGGGCACACTCCTTGCGCGTGGGGCTCCCCTATACAGCGACAACCTTGCATGGCACGCGCACTCCTTGTGCACATCAGCGCTGCTCATGACCAGCTGAACATGGGTCAAGGAGGCCCAGGGTTTGAACCGCGGACCTCCCATGTCGTAGACGGACACCCTAACTACTGGGCTAAGTCCACTTCCCTGCAGTTGCTTTTAAAAACTACTTGCCCCTCCTTTCACATCAGTATTCCACTGATGACCTCAAGAACGAAGAGATCTCCGAACAAGTAACATGTTGCTTGTTTCAGCTTTTAAACCCTAGCCAGGCACTTGAGGAGAGCGGTGAGAGTACATACATTATCTGATGTTGTTTCTATGGAATGTTGTCCCAGGATTACTGCTTTCAGTGTCTCTTTTCACCAACTCTCCAGTTCTCCCCAACAGCTGCCATGATGATTTTCCATATTCAGTCCTAATTATTTATGATATTATTCCACCCTGGGGATGTCCTTAGGTCATGATTTGAATAAGGTGAACATTTTCACCCTTGTTTTGCTAGATGCATAAACAGAAATAACAGACTAAATGGGCCCAGCTGCCTTGTTGGGGAGACTTCCCCTATACCCATTTCTCTGATCTCTGGAAGAATAGGATTCCCATCGCTAAGAATGTCTGCGGTGCCGATCATGATGCAGAGTAGCCTCCTTCCACGCAAAAAGAAACTTTCTTTTGAATGGTGTCTTTGCCAATCCGAACGTAACCAAACTCTAAATCTGAATACAGAATCAACCGTCATTTTCCTAAGTAACAATTGTTGTTTCTTGACTCTCAGCAGTGCTTCTCAGAAATTAGTATGCATCAGAATCATGTGAGGATGCTCGATAAAAGGCAAATAACTGTGCTCCATTTCAGACTAATGAAACAGACTCTTTGAGAAGGGATCTCTTTTCTCAATAAGTACTTCCAGGTAATCCACACAGACAGTAGTCGGACTAATCCGTGAAACACTGGCTTCAGCAGTGTCTTTCTTCTGGTTCTTGTGGTAGGAAAAATATGCTTATTTTAATTACTGCTTATTAAAATACACTCAATCCATTCAATTATGTGCCTAGCATTGTGTTTTGCACTGGAGATACCAGGATAATTTTGCATTTCTAATCTCAAAGAAATTACAATCTACCAGTTTCTTTTACCCTGGTAATCTAACATTAACGAGCCCGGGCTATAGAACCAGTCAGAGCAGGCACTGCCAATTATTAGTTAGTTATGGAGTCTTGAGCAAATAACTCAACCTCTCAGATTCTCAGTTTCTGTATCTGAAAATGGGATAATAATATGTACCTCATAAGGTTGTTGAGATGATTAATGATGTAAGGCTTATCAAGTGCTAGCACTTGCATTCAGCACAGTACCTGGAACATAGTAAGAGCTCAGTACATATTAAATAAGGATGAGGATAACAAGTGATGATAATAATCATAGTAGGACAATAATAATAATGTTAATAATAACAAAAAGTAATTAGCTCCTGGCTCTGAGGTTCACAAAGATAAAGCCATTTTCCCTTTCATATGAAGAAAATTTGTTCTTTTCCTTCTGACAGATATATTGTGTATACTTCATATCCCATCCACAAGGATGGCTGTTTTCAAAGATATGTTCCTGGGAAAAATCTAAAATCTCTCTCTGGAATGGAGCCAGAGGAACTTTTTCTCCCTGTTGTGAAGATCCACTTTCCCCCCAAGCACAAAGAAGAAGGAAAAGTGAATAATAAAAAAATTACGCTGACACTGTGAAATACAAATTGATTTAGAGTAAAATTCATTATCCTTTCAGTCCTCTTAGTCCATGGATAATCCACATGGCTAAAATGTGAAAAAATATTTCTAAAACTGTTCTAATTCATAAATACCAACTGAATAACTTTCTACATACATGTTCAGAACTGTTCCTAAATGTAAGATGTGTTTCAAAACAGTTGAATGATTTGATAACAATTCTTACAGTTGATGAATAAGTTTCAAAATGAATGATTAGATAATGAGTCTTTTAGGAGTAAAGGCAAGGAAGGGACATTGTGGATAAGAAAGGTTCTGGATATTGGAGCGTGTACTTGTGCAAGGCATTGTAATATGGGTGATAAGACTGGAATGGGGAGAAGATCTATGAGTGGGAGAGAAACACCCCCTTTTAAAAGCAAAAAAAGGAAGGAGGAACATCTTAATATCTATAAAAACCTGTGCCAAAAATAACAATACTACTACTAATACAACAAAAATCCTATACCAGTAGAGTAGTGTACTCAGTGGTTGAGTGCCTGCTTGCTATTGCCATATATGAGGTCCTGGATTTAATCCCTGGTACCTCCTAAAAAAATGAGAACAAAAACAAAAAACCTATACTAAAAACAATGTACTGAACAATGCAATATGAATAAATAACTATTATGCTAATGATGATAAGAATGGTGGTGATTAAATTCATTAGCATTACTGTCTATTGGGCACTATTCTGAACGCTTTACATATATTAACTTCTTTACCTAATCAGTGGATAGAAACACTATTTAGAGACAAATGATTTCTAATATTTTTCAAGATAATAAGAGTTTCTACATTAATACAATAAGTTAATACATAAATGTAAGGATGCACATTTATCCACAAATACGCTTACTGAGGTTTAATGCTTGTAAGGAGAAGAACTGAGAAGAAATTGAAATATAAGAATTTTTATATGTATACAAAAATGAAGAAAATAAAAACATTGGGAATATACAAATTATATTACCTAGTTTCCAATTATTTATTATATTTAGATATAATTATATTTGATATTAACATATAAAGTGAATGGAATACATTAGCCTTATAATATACAAACAATTTTTACTTGGGACATGTACCTGAATCTTAATTCTATCCTCTGTAAAATGGGAGAAGAGCATTACATTAAATATTGCAAATATAAAGTAATCTTGACAGAACTCACCATAATATCCTTTCCATTCTTAGCTGTGAATTTTCCATAGTGTATCTACACTTCGCTAAAATTTTCGGATAGATCAAACTGACCTTAGTTTTACAGTTATGATTATGCAGTGGAACAAGCTGTGAAGTTTGAGTATTAACATATTTGAAAAAGAATCAAATAAATACTGTAAAAATGTAATCATATATATTTAATGAGGAATGTATTTGCCATTTTGCTATTTGGTTTTAGGCATAAGAGACTATATAGGTGCATATACATACATGGATATACAGTCGATTCTCACTATTCACAGTAGTTATGTTCTATAAAGTCACTGTCAGCACTGAGTTAGTGAATACTGAACCATTGCTTCTAGGAGAAATACAGGGTTAGGTTCCTGGGAGATTCTGATCACAATATATCACATTTTTGTCAACTGATCAATGTGTAATCTTGTTTTATGCATTTTTCTGTTTAAAAATACCTTATTTAATTTATAGTGTTCTTTCATTAATATTGAACTCACAGCCAACAGCTCTGTAACTCATGCCTAAATGAAGAATCTCTAACCACACAATTTTCTCTGTTACACACATCACAGCCTTCTTATCCTTAGGAACACCCAGCGGCACTTTGACACTACATTTGGAGGTAATTTTAAATAGTAAAATTGCCAACATAAAGCACAAAAATATGGAAAATATTGCATCAAATCTTCTATGAGAAAGGCACTTGTTTACAGAAACAAGAAGCAGAGTTGCCTTATTCAACCTCGACTGGGAATGTGCAGGTTGGACAACTCAAATTTTCCACTACTCTGTACATGCCAACAAAGGACCACAAAAAGTGCTGTGAGTATTGATTCTGGGGTTACAAGTAAATTTTAGTAAGTAGGTGAATTAACAAATATGGAACCTATGGATAATGAAGAATGAATAATATGTATATTATATCATACGTACATTTAGTTATTCCTCATTTAAAAGTTACTCATATTGTCAAACAGAGGCTTTATGTTACTTTTTTCCTCATTTTATTAATTCTCTAGCATCAAAGTCACCAACTTATTCATACCAGGTGTGGTTTATTCTTCATCACATAAAAGATTTCATATGTCTCCCTTCTTTGCTTCTTATATTTGTTATTTTCCTCTGCATCAAACCTTATCTCAGGTTTGTGACAAAGTCCTGAAGGAGAAGTTCCAGCTGTTTCTGGTCCCTTTCTAGAAGAGCTGTGCTAGTATATTGGGTACCAAGGATCTTTGGAGAGTGGTAACGAACTTAGAAGCTGTGTTTGGTGTGCTGCGACAAGGCCTTCTTGGCCTTTTGCAGAAGGCACATATGTGAAATTAAGGGCAAGTGGAGGGAGGGGCAAGAACCAAGGCACAGGGAAGCCATTTCTTTCATTCCATTCACTCCATTGCTAGGTGGAGTTTAGCTTTCTCTGACTCTTTCTGGGCTATAATTTCTTTTTAGACTGCCTTGTACCAATTTGAAGGCCTTGAGCATCAACTTCCCAGTCTAACCCAAGATCCAGAAGCTCTTACTGGACCTCCATGGACCCTGTTCCAAAATTTAACACAACCTTGACCCGGGAGTCTTCCCAGACATCTAAGAAGAAAATTCCCAGAGAGACTCCGCTGCTTCTCAACCTTTCTCCTCAGAAATGTTAATAAAGAACCTGAGCAAGTTGACCTTCAACCCTGCTACCCAATTCCTTTCCTCTCTACCATAAGATCTACTCCAACAGAGTAGATCTATGTCCAACAGAACATAGAAAAGCTCAAAAGGGAAAATAGAAATAACTTACCCTACCTGAGGAATGGAGTAAGGACATTCTTATCTCAGTGGAAAGAAGTGTTTGAAAGGATGGTAAAACTGAAATGTCTCTACCTCAAACAATCTTATCAGGTTGAAAGAGAGCTAGCAAGCACTCAACATAAGAAAGTCAAGAATGGATCGAAATGAAACATTCAGTTGTGGTTGCATTTTTTTTTCTTTTTTTGCCTATATTTTATAATTGGAATTCTTCTGAGAATGTTAGAATGGAGAATAATTATGACACAGAGTCAATTTAGACATAAAAATCATTCTAGTACTGTTCATTCTTGCTAGAAATTTTAGGATCACTATTCATCAGGCTGTGAAAACTACTATATGCTAGGGCAGAGTATTAGTTTTGATGATCCCTGAATTATGTGATATAACTCATCTTTTTCTTTCTTGAATCTTTCCTTCTACATTGATACAGTCATTTTAAAGGAATCTGTAGAGTTTGAATGTCTTACTGACTTCAATATACTTTGGTTCTACTTTGTGTGTATGGAAGAACTTAAAACTGAGGTGCATTTGATTACTTTTAAAAAAAATTCTTTATGTATTTGTTCTTGATAGCTGTACATTCAATGATTCAATAATTTTTTTATCCTCACTACATTTCTAGGATGTAAATATCCAGAATTCCAATATTTTATGATATTGTCCCTTTGGAAAGGAATTTTACATATTTAGATAATGTTAGAAAAGAAGGGCACAGATAGTTTTGCAGATGTCAACTTCCTGGAGAGGGAGAGGGAAAAATTATAGATAGAATGAGGTAGAAGAGGGAAGTGGAGTTTAAGAGGAGCGAGTTGCAAGAATATCATAATGATATGTAATACTAAGGGAAGATGCCATCCAATGGTGTTTACTTCTGTTGTTTTCCTTCTTTCTGTTGGTGATGTACACAGACTTGACTTTCTTTACGGAATACAAAAGATTTATAAAATTTATCTTCTGTCCTCCAACTATTACACGTTCAAAGTGGGATATTCACTAAGAAGAAAAATCAAAAGAATCAGGCACCTAAGAGAAAAGCAGCTGAAGAACTGTGGTAAAGAAAAGCCAAACTGAAGATTTTGGATTGGTAGAAAAGGATCAAAAGCCTGTTGGTGTTCAGAATGTGGTAGGAGCAGAAGGCCACTTAGGAAAGTTGTATATGTGTATGTAACACAATACATGCTCCTGGAGGATGGTTGCAACAAAAGTGGTTAAGTTCAATAGTGGAGCAGTTATAAAGGGATATGAAGAAATGTGAAGGCGACGGGTTACTATCCACCCAACTACCAAATTAGGTCTTCTGATGAAATTACCATCCTCAGAACTATTCAACCCACAGTGGTCTGCCAATGTGGACAGATGTAGGGCAATCCTACCTTTTTGTTAACTTGCAGATTGTTCTGGTAGCAAAACCGTGTTGACTTTTTGCATGAAACTGAGAATTGCTTTGACTTAAAAAAAAGACTTTTGCAATCATTTTTATGAAAATGTTAAATTGATGAGTTTTAATGTCTTAAGACATGGATGAATAAACAATGCATTCTACATTTTTAAAAAGAAAAGAAAAAGAACAAGGCACAGGGTAGTGATGTTGCAAAGGGAGAGGGGCTGAGGAATAGTGAGCTTCTAGGTCCTTGGTACATTTTTAGGAGAGGAAAGGGGGGTTTCAGTCAGGGTTCTCCGAGAAACAGAATTCATAGGAATATATAGTGTGGTTTTAAAAATTTCTATTTTAGGGAGTTGGTTTATGTGCTTGTAGAAGCTGGTAAGTCTGAAATTTGTGGAGCAGGCTGGCAGGGTGTAAACTCAGGTGAGATTTTTATTCCGCACTCTTGAGACTGAATTTCTTCTTCAAGGAACCTAGTTTTGTTCTTCAGGCCTTCAGCAGATCCATGCCACCCACCCACAATTTCAAGGGCAACCTCCTTGCCCCAAAGGTAACTGACTGTAGATGCTATTTATCACAAGTACAAAATACTTAATACAGTATGTCAAATCATGTCCCCAAGTATGCACAACAGGGAAAATAGCTCTGATTTCTCCTTCAAAAAACATTTGGTCTGACACCAACATTATCAGAGGTCCTACTGTTGGAATCAAATTCCCTGAAAATAAGGTTAACTTCAAAAATAATAGCCAGTGAGCAGATATGGTTCAAGCAGTTGAGTGTCTGCCTCTCGCATGGGAGGTCCTGGGTTCAGTTTCCGGTGCCTCCTAAAAAGAAGACCGGCACACAGAAAATGCAAACAATGAAGGGGTGGGAAGAAATAAATAAATAAAAATAAATCTTAAAAAAAAAAAAAAAGAACAATTCAGGAGAGCCGAAGGGGCTCAGAGGTTGAGCGCAGGCTTCCTACAAAACAGATGAGGTCCTGGGTTCAATCCCCCGTCCCCGTACCTGAAAACAAAACAAAAAAACCAACAGTAGATGATTTATATGCATTAATAATAGCCACAATTTTATGAGAAATATACTAGAATTATTCCCAGATTACAGGTGATTGAATCAGATAGAGGTGAACTACCTTGAGTGTAATTAGCTAAGAACGAAAGCTTGAATGCAGCATAGTATGCATAGCATAGTGCATCTCCTTGAACACAGGGTGTGCTCGTCCGGGTCTTTCGAGACACCAAGACAGTATTAAGCAGGAGAGGATGTTTTTAGGCAACATGCCCGCGTGACAGAGAACCGAGAGCCTGCGGGGAGCTGCAGACCCAATGCAAGTTTGACCACGAGTGCGGGAGATGGAAGGCGGGGCATCTCGGGAAGCTCCCGCAGGGCTGTCGGGCAGTCCTGGCCCAGGTCGGGGTCACGGGAGACCCGTGCCCCCCAGCAGCGAGCCTGCTGCTGTCAGTCATTGACCTGAGCGACCTGGGCAGAAAAGCAGCGATGGGTCCCGGGGGCAGCAGAGGCTGCGGGGAGAGGCGCCCCCAAGCCCCAGGAGAGAGGAGTTTAATTTGTTATTATTTAAAGTGCAAAATGTAAATCTTAGTCGGATTTTCATTACCAGCAAAGATAACTTCCAAAGCCTCCGCTTAAACTGCTGGAACCGCTAAGTCTCAGGATTTCAGAAGCAAAGGACGTGGTCGCATGGGAGTCAAGGTCCAGTTTCCACCAATCCCGGCGCTTGGGAAAGGAAGGCTGTATGCAGCGCCCCCAGCAGCTGCGATGAACTAACTTCCGGTTTATCACTACCTTCCAAAGAACGGCCTTCTGCAGAGAGTGTCGTGGATCCTCTGAAGGACTTTCGGTGGGGAGTGGGGGGTGGGGAGGTTCTTCTGACCATATTCCAGAACTTCCGAAGAGGAATTTCCTACACCATGGATTGTGCATGAACAAGGAGGGAAGTTGCAGGAATACGTCCTGGTTGAGCATACTGCTGATGAAAACATTATCCTTTTAATCTCTTTCTCCTGCTTTTCCTTTTGCTCCAATCAAGTCAACTCTTATCATTCCACAAAATAAAGTAAGGGGGACAGAACCACCTCTTTTATTCTTGTTGAAACCTGAGGAGAGAGGGACTTATCTGTTCACTTTGATCACAGTCCTGCACCTACCTATTCAGAGACTTGTTCCTTTTAACTTCCTCAGTTGTCTGAGCACTGGCTCCAATTTAGGCTGTGCACAGATTATATACATAATGGCACTCAAGACTTTTAAATACATTAGATATAAATGTATAGCCACATACACACACATGCACAGTATGTATGCATTTCCAACTGCCTGAACTAAAAGATGAAACCCTCCCTCCTTTTCCCTGGCAGGCTATTTTAGTTTCCTAGTTGCTAAAACAAATGCCATCCAATGGGTTGGCTTAAGCAGGAATTTATTAGCTCATGGTTTCAGAGGCTAGAAGACTGGCTTCCTCCCACGCTTGGTATCTTCAGGCTGGCCAGCCATCTCTGGGGTTCCTTGGCTTTTCTGTCACATGGCAATGCATATGGAAGTATCTTCTCCCTTCTCCTCTTTACTTCCACCTATTGACAGCTCTCTCTCTCTCTCTCTCTCTCTCTCTCTCTCTCTCTCTCTCTCTCTGTATCTCACCCCTCTAAGGCCTCCAGTAATAGGATTAAGACCTATCCCGGGAAGCAGACTTGGTTGGCCCAGTGGTTAGGGTGTCCATCTACCACACGGGAGATCCACGGTTCAAACCCTGGGCCTCCTTGACCCGTGCGGAGCTGGCCCATGCGCAGTGCTGATGCACGCAAGGAGTGCCATGCCATGCAGGGGTGTCCCCTACATAGGGGAACCCCACGCACAAGTAGTGCGTCCTGTAAGGAAAGCTGCCCAGTGTAAAAGAAAGTGCAGCCTGCCCAGGAATGGCGCCGCACATACAGAGAGTTGACACAACAAGATGATGCAACAAAAAGAAACACAGATTCCCATGCTACTAACAACAACAGAAGTGGACAAAGAAGAACACGCAGCAAATAGACACGGAGAACAGACAACCGGGATGGGGGGGGAGGGGAGAGAAATAAAGAAATAAATCTTAAAAAAAAAAAAAAGAACCTATCCCTATTCGGTTGGGTCACACCTCAGCTGAAGTAACCGCAGTAATCAAAAGGTCCTATGTGCATTGGTTTCACACCCATAGGAAAGGGTAATGGTTAAGAATATATTTTTCTGGGTACATAACTCCAAGCTACCACACAGAACTAGCACCTCAATGCATTCATGTATCATTTCTCAATGCTTGACCTCTCGACCTCTCAGCGCTATTTAACTGGGGACCACCCTCAGACCTCGGAACATCACTCCTGTACCCCTCCTCATCCTAAACCCCTTCACCCCGAAAGACAGTAGAGTGGTGAAGAGTGCGGAGATGGGAGAAGGTGGGAAGGAAGGACAAATGGCAAATATCTGAGTCAACTCCTATTTGTGCCTAACTGGAATGGAGTGACAGAAGGAGCTTAATGGAAGGTCATACAATAGGACTCTTAGATGCCAAAGACAAAATGCCCAATTTCATAGCTCAGTTAAGAGTCAGCTTGTGTACTGAAGAGTTATTAAATTTAAAAGAACTGGGGTAGAATGCTGGCTTGAATGGTAGCCAAAGCTTTTAAGCTTTAAAATTAGACATATTTTTGCAATTAGTTCTATTTCTTAAAAAAGGAGTTGCCTAACCACATTTTATTATTTTTAAATGTAGTTTTATTCCTTTAAGGATGAATACTTTTTAATTATTATTGTCTTGAAAGCAGTATTTACTTTTACTACCTGTCTGGAACCAAAAAGTATTTTCTCTTTCATGGTATATCACTGTCTTTCGCAAGGGAGAGGAATCGGTATTTTAAAGAAGAGAGATTTCACAACATTTAATGCTTCTTTAAAGCAGGGCTAAAACTTTCAAGTACTGCATAAAAAATAAATTTCCATCGTCCTCCAACATCTCAGATGCCACGGGATGGTGTGAGTGTGGGTGGAGGTGACGGGGGCAGGGGAGGGTGGTGGTGAGGAAGAGTTTACAAGCCAGGAGGTCCCAGGCTATAAATATACTGTGCAACAAACCAGAGGCCAGAGTCAGTGCTGAGGCAGCCACAGAATTCCAGGTTGAAGGGCAGACCTCAGAATGCTTAGAGTTTCTGTCCAGACATGTTTTTTTCCTGCCTCTCTCCCTCCTCTCTATTCCAGCCAAAAATTAGATGCTTCAAACCATTTTCAGTTATGAAAGTTCAAGAAATTCCACTAGTTCCTGGTTTTGACCCAGTTAGAAATAACAGGAAAAAAACTAGAAAGAAAGAAAGAATGAAAAAGAAAGTTCTGATAGACTTTATTGTTCTAGACCTCCCGAATAGTCATGAAATGTGGAGTAATTGGGCCACTTAGCTTTTACACAGAGCTTTTCATCTTCAAAGGACACAATAAACATTAACTAATTAAGTTACACTACAGTGCTATGAAGAAGGTAAGTAAGGATTATTAAATCCATTTTATGGCTGGAGGAACTAGGACCAAGGCAAAATAAACAGCCCACTGAGGCCAAAACGGAGATTTGGAAGGTGGCCACCGTGAACTTTGGTGAGTGTCATTGGTCGGGCCTTGCCTCCCAGATTTTCTTCTGACAATTCCGGACA
This sequence comes from Dasypus novemcinctus, assembly GCF_030445035.2. Classification (NCBI taxonomy): domain Eukaryota; kingdom Metazoa; phylum Chordata; class Mammalia; order Cingulata; family Dasypodidae; genus Dasypus; species Dasypus novemcinctus. Next base: position 48,708,874 of record NC_080673.1, on the reverse strand, counting down.
TCGCCGTAGAGCTTAACTTTCTCTGGAATTCAAAGTTTGACAGCCAGGCAAGCTGGGAAGTATATCTGCTTACCATATGGGAAGCAGGATGGAGTAGTGGTTGAGGGGACAGTTTTGGGAGTAAGGCAGGCCTGGGTTGGAATCCCAGCCCTACACCTGTTCTTTGATCTTGGCTAAGACTCCATTTCCTCATCTACAAATGGCGAGCCATTGCAACTTCCCTCCTAACCATCCGAACTAAGGATTTCTCTTTCATCTTCCAGTCACTCCCCGAAGTTTCCCAGGACCCCCCTTCTTCTGTTCTTCTTTTCTCATCCCAGATTCTCTCAACTGGAAAAGATAAAGCAGAGGTTAGGGCTGGGTTCCCAACCCTGGCTTTGCACCAGAATTAAGTTAAGGAGTTCATTCAATGCTCAGAGGCCTGGTCCCATCCCTGCAGATTTTGATTCAGCACGGGCCCTAGAATTATTTATTTGTCAAGCATCACAGGTGGTTCTTGCAGCCCAGAAAACTAGATCAGCAACCAAGTCTCTCAGCATCCTCAGCCCAGGGCTAAAGACCTGCTAAGAGAGTTTCCGGCACTGTGTTGCCACCTGTCTTCTCCCCCTCCCCCTACTTCCTCCCACAGGCACTCCCTAGTGCCATCGCAGGCTCAGGAGCCAGTCGGGGTCTGGTTTTCTTCTGAAATGTAAATGGCCATATCTAAGTGAATCTGGTCATCTCGGAAGCCTGCGCTCTTTGTCGCAGTGCTCAGGGTAACTATATAGGGAAGTAGCTGTAGTACATTTAGTTTAATTGTAAGGCTCAAGTAGCCATTGCCCTGCTGACCTGGGAACCCACCACACTCAATATTTCTACGGCATGTGAATTCCCAGTTTCATTTGCCAATGATCCTGCCAGGGTTATTGCAACTTCGGTTGCAATTTTGATACCTTATTTTATTAAAATGGATTTTTTGGCTCGTCTTTCGTTAATTCTGTATTCTTTATGGTAGCAATTTATGCCTCAATCTTGGCTGAGTTCAGTAACTCTATAGTGAAGCCCATCATATGCCAAATACTTGGAAGGTCCCGAGGTTAGAGAAGAAACAGAAGTAGTTTTCCCAGAAGCATCGTTCTGGCTCCCAGATCCAACCGTATTCATAATCACCAGTGCACAGGGTCTCTCGTCCTTCAGTCCCTCTCTGTCACACAGAGCCTCTTGGCTTCCCACCTCTTTTTTTTATTGTCATGCTTGCTGCTTGTGTGGGACTTTTCACTTGAATCTCTCTAATCCTGAGGGGAGGCTTTCCAAGTCCTTGTGCTTCATCTCTACTCCCTGTGCCTTCCTGACTGCTGGAGAGTGGTGGGAAGCAGAGTGATGCTAACTGACAAACCTGAGGAGAAGGGCCTAAAGATCAGGGGCATCACTTCTGCAAGGGGGAGGAGGCTCCTGTGTCCGTCAAAAGACTTGCATGCCCCTGATAATCCACCATTTCTTCTTTATTTCTACATAATATTTAATTCATTTTCACTCAGCATATATTTTTTGAACGCCTGTTATATGCTGGGAACCATGATAAGCACCAGGAAAACGAGAATGAATTAGACAGTGCCTGCCCTCAAGACGTCGTAGTTTAACCATAAACTAAAACCTGATCTTATAAGTACTCTGGAAAAAAAGTAGATATACATCAGAAACAATGAAGATAAAGAAACAGCGATTAGATTTCCCTTTGAGCAGGGACTTGAAAGTTAAATTCATTAGACATGGAAAAGGATTTAAAGCTGAGGGAAAGCATGAGCAAAAACGCTCAAGAATGAAAATGCATCATCATCGATATTGTCCTAAACCATTAGCCCACCCAAGAGAGAACTAGGATCAGCTAAGTGAATAAAAGAAGCATGGAATCACTGAAAATATCTTCACATTTAACGAAATTATTTTTCAGACTTTCATGTTTTCAAGTCAATTTTCAGGATCACATTCAAATTTCTGAGAAACAACTTTATTCTTTCCCCTGACCTGCTTTAGTAATAATAATTATGTAATTGAATCATTAATACTTTCCCATCACGCTCCATCTTTTGTGAAGAACTTTGCTGCCATTTCTTTTGGCTATTCCTTACACTCTCCTTAGTGGTTAATATTATTGATATTTTATAGATGAGGAAAACAGGCATGAAAAGTTTTGGAGACTTTTTAAGTTTGCAAAACAAGTATTATAGAGGAATCAAACTAGAATTATTTCATGATATATTACATTTTAGTATACTGACAATCTGTGTAATCAGTAAAGTGAGAATTAGAAAGGGTTTTAGTTTTATTACTATTATAATCTCACTGAGGAAAATCTTAACCTTCTTGAAATTATTTTTATCATTTGTAAAATGGGACTAATAATACCTGCCCTTGATCCTCTTCTAAGAGATGCTGAAAGATAAGTGAAATATCAATGTGATGCTTCACACACAGAAGCAAAGCATAAAATAAATGGGAGGCATTATTTTTATTGCTAGCAATGTTGACCTACCACAGTTCATTTAATTTCTCATCCTGAAGAATCTTCTGTCTTGTTTCCTACGGGAAAAAAATGCCCTTTGAGGAATGATTGTAACTATTCCCAATGCTGAGGTCGAGAGGAGGGCAGCGGCGAATGTGACCTCCGTGGCCAGTGTCAGTCATTCCCCCAGCCCAGGAGCAGCTTTTCATTTCTACGAGGGAACATTTCACACAGTCAAGAAACACGGGGGTGTGTGTGTGAATGTTCATGAACAGTTGCAATAAAGAGCTGCTAAAAATCTCATGGAACAAGATTCGTTTAAAAATATATCTTTGCAAACTGACTGTGAGTCCATTTTATGGAATCTCTTACTGAACCCAAACTAAGAATTTAGTTCAATGTTTCCAGTACTGAGTTTGCATGGGTGAGAGTCCAAAGTCTGCCTGCCTAGAGACTTGGGAGATAATAGACCAGCCAGGAGAGCCAGCCAAACCTATCAGAAGCTGTCTCTGCTGAAAGTGGAGCCAGAGGTTGGATTATTTCTGCTGTAATTTTCTTTTTCTGAAAGACTGGAATAAGAAATCCTGGAGAGGACAGGTTACCCACAACCTATATCACAAACAAACATGAATCAACATTTTCACCATTCTTGTAGCAAAATTATCATTTAAGAGTTGCCATTGCTGACCAATAAAGAAATAAACAAAAACAATACAGATTACTCCGTTACTGAAATGTCAAAAGCCCTTGATTTTTATTTTTGTTTGTGGTGTGTGTGGCGTGTGCACATGGAACTGAGAAGTAAAACAGTGAACTTTCATTCTTGAGGGCCTCACATGTGACTATGCAGTAACAGGTGCAATTTAGACAATGCTACATAGGGATTTAACTGAAGAGTTACGGAGCAGTTTGCCCTGCATTCAGGTTCTCTGAATTAGATCCCTCACCTAAGAAAAATGTAAATGAACAATTCTTCAAAAGATTGTTGACATGGTTGAAGAGACAAGTGTGCATGATCAGTTAAGTTTGGAAATTTATTTCTGCACTATATTCAATTAAAATAATGGCACCCAAGGCAAGCAGATGTAGCTCAATCGATTGGGCTCCTGTCTACCACATGGGAGGCCCTGGGTTTGCGTCCCAGGGCCTCCTTGTGAAGACAAGCTGGCCTGCCCTCATGGAGAACTGATGGCCTGCAGAGAGCTGGCACAGCAAGATGATGCAACAAAAGGAGACAAGTAGATACAGAAGAACGCACAGCGAATGGACACAGAGAGCAGACAGCAAGCAAGTGGCAAGGGGGGGATAAATAAATAAAATAAATCTTTAAAAAAATAGTAATAATGGCACCCTAAATTCTGCTATTCTTATCTATTCCTTTTCAACTTCCATTTTACTTCATTAGTGCAATAAATTCACTTTGAGTCTGTTCTAACTTTTTAAAACTAAAATTGAATTGATGACTCACATGGAACAGTCACTGAGACAGACCACATTCTGAGCTATAAAATGCACTTAAGCAAAATTAGAAGAATAGAAATCATACAAAGTATGTTCTCATACCACATGGAATGAAACTAGAAATGAACAGAAAGATAAATGGAAAATACCAAAGTATTTGGAGATTAAACACACACTTCTAAATAACATAAGGTCAAAGAAGAAATATAAAAAAAATTTTTTTTTAATATTTTGAACTAAATGAAAATTTATGAGATGTAGCAAAAGTAGTGCTTAGACAGAAATTTATAGCATGGAACACATATACTAGAAAAAAAAGGAAGATCTCAAATCAATCATTTAAATTGCCACCTTAGGAACTAAAGAAAGAAGAGTAATGTAAGCTTAAAGCAACAGAATAAAAGTAATAATAAAAATTAAAGCAAAAGTCAATGACATTGAAATTAAGAAATCAGTAGAGAAAATCAATGAAACCAAAAGCTGGTTATTCAAAAAGATCAGTGAAATTGATAAACCTTTAGCTAGGCTAACTGAGAAATAAAGGGAGGACACAAATTACTAACATCAGAAATGGAAAAGGGATCATTGCTAGTGATCCCACAAACATGACGAGGATAATTAAGGAATATGATGAACTGCACTATATCCACAATTTGATTACTTAGATAAATGGACCAATTCCTTGAAAGACACCATGAAAACATATACAAGGAGAAATAGATAACCTGAATAGATCCATATTTATTGAAGAAATTGAATCAATAATTAATTACCTTCCAGAAAAGAAAACATCAGACCCAGATGGTTTCCCTGGTGAATTCTATCAAGCATTTAAGAAATAAATGATGGGAAGCAGATGTGGCTCCTGCAACTGAGTTCCCACCTACCACATGGGAGGCCCCAGGTTTGGTTCCCGGTGCCTCCTAAAGAGAAGATGAGCAAACAGAGCATACAACAAATGGACACAGAGCAAACAGTGAGCGCAAACAATGGGCGGGGGGAAGGGAGGGTTATGTAAATAAATAAATCTTAAAAATAAATAAATAAATAAATGATGCCAACTCTCTACAATCTCTTCCAGAAAAAAAGAAACATGGAGAACACTTTCTAACTCATTCTAATACCAAAACCAGATAAAGTTATTGCAAGAAAGGAGAACTGCAGACCAATGTTTCTCATGAACATAGATGCAAAAAATCCTCAACAAAACATTAACAAATTGAACCCAACAATGTGTAAAAAGAATTATACACCACAACCAAATAGGATATATTCCAGATATTCAAGACTAATTCGACATTCCAAAATCAATTAATGTAATTATCATATTAACAAGCTAAAGAAGAAAATATTAATTGATGTAGTAAAAGTTTTTGACAAACCCAAACTCTCAGCAAACTAGGAACAGAGAGGAACTTTCTCAACTAATAAAGACCATCTACAAAAAGCCTACACTTCACATCATATTTAATGGTGAGAATCTAGGTGATTTCCCTGTAAGAACAGAATCAAGGCATGATTCTGTTCACCACTCACCCGCTCACCACTCCTATTCAACATGATACTGAAAGTCCGAGGTACTACAGTAAGCTAAGAAAGTGAAATAAAAATTATTCAGATTGGGAGGAGAGAAATAAAACTGTCTTTGTTCACAGTTGACATGATCCCAAAGAATTGAAAAAGAAACACTTCCTGAAGCTAATAAGCAACTATAGCAAGGTCACAGGATACAGTGACACAGGATTTAAAAAGTCACATGCTTTGCTATATTCTAGCAATGAACAATTAGAATTTGAAATTAAAAATCCAATACCATTTATATTAGTACTGAAAAAATATACCCCTAGATATAAATCTAACAAAATGTGTGCAAGATCTATATGAGGAAAACCAAAAAATTCTGATGGAAGAAATCAAAGATTTAAATAAATGGAGAGATATTCTGTGTTCATAGATAGGAAGACTCAATATTGTTAAGAGTTACTTCTTCCGAACTTGATCTATAGATTGAATGCAATCCTTTCAACAAGTGGTGCTGGAACAAATGGGCATATACAAAAATCTAAATATAGACACAGAACTTGTATTTTCACAAAAAATAACTCAAAATGGATCACAAACCTAAATGTAAATTGCAAAACTCTAACTCTTCTAGAAAATAACACAGGAGAAAATCTAGGTGACCTTGGTTTTGGTGATGAGTTCTAAGATACAACACCAAAATCATGATCCATGAAATAAAAAATTGATAAATTAGACTTTATTAAGTTAAAAGCATCTGTTCTATGAAAGACACTGTTAAAAGAATGAAAGACAAGCCACAGGCTGGGAGAAAATATTTGCAAAACACTTATCAGATAAAGAACTTTTATCTAAAATATGCAAAGAACTCTTAAAACTCAATAAGAAAATAGGCAACCCAATTTTTTAAATGTGCAAAAGATCTGAAGAGACACCTCACCAAAGAAGATATACAGGTGACAAATGAGCATAAGAAAAGATACTTAACATCATTTTTCATAAAGGAATTGCAAATTAAAATAACAGTGAGGTACTACTACGCACTTATTAGAATGGCTTCAACGCAATAAACAGACAATATCAAAAGCTGTTGAAGATGCAAAGCCACAGGAATGCTCACACAATGTAAAACAGTATGGCTACTTTGGAAGACAGTTTCGTAGCTTCTTACAAAGCCAGTCTTACCCAACGATCCAGAAATCACATTCCTAGGCATTACCCAATAGTGTTGAAATCTAATATTCACCAAAAAACCTGCCCATAAATGTTTATAGCAGCTTTATGCTCCACATTGGAAGCAACCAAGATGTCCTTTTGTAAGTGAATGGGTAAAAAAACCTGTGGTATATCCACACAAAGAAATATTAATAGCAATTAAAAAAATGAGCCATCAAACCAAAAAGACAAAAAAAAAAAAACTTGGAACAACCTTAAATGCATAATGCTAAGTGAAAGAAGCCAATCTGAAAAAGCTACATATTGTATAAAAAAATTATATGACATTCCAGAAAAGGCAAAACTATAGAGAGAATAAATGGATCACTGATCGCCAGGGAGTAGAGGAGGATTGAATAAGTGAAGCATAGGGGATTTTTTTTGTGCAGTTTAAGTAGTCTTTATGACACTGGAATGTTGAATACGAGACACTAAGCATTTACTAAAGCTCATAGAACTTTACAGCTAAAGAATAAACCTTCATGGATGCAAATAAAAAAGAAACTAGGAGATTGGAGGTCACAGGATTGAGTACAAAATGTGACAAAGACTCTAAATGTATGAAACAACCTTACTAAAGTGAGTATGGGAATAAGGTGCTGATCAAAGAACTTTGGAAAGAAGTGAAGTCTATAGGACTAAAGGCAAAAGGAACTGTACATAAGCACTGTGCTTTAGTTGATAAAGTGTTTCTCATGGAAGTATGGGCTAGCAATTCTGATACCGCTATATAGGCATACTGGAATTGAACAATTAAATGCATGGATGGTGGGATTAAGGTTTCTTACACTTGGAGTGGGATATGGCAGATAAGCAAGAGGATTAGTATGACTTCATGTTTAGCTTAATATAGACATAGGTAGCTGCACATAAAAATATTTATAAATGGATTAGTATATATACATATATTTCTTAGTTCTGCCAGTCAAAAGGGCCTGAAAGAAATGATATCACAGCAGCAATGAGCATACCTAGTGCCCAGATTGATTTTGGTTTCTAATATCATTCTCCACTAAAAGGAACCAGAGCTCCTTGGAAAAATAGCTGATTTTAAAACTGGGGCAGGAAATATGCAAAATGAACCTGGAACATCTTGCAGTGTCCTAAATAAGGAAGTGCTCCAACAAACAAAAACCACACATACGCAATGATGGAGGTATGTCAAAGAGGAATAGGAGCCAACTGAAGGAGCTCCCAGTGGCCAAAGCTGTAACAATTTGAGTCACCAAATAAAGTCACATTAGATTATAACACAAAGTATAAAAATAAATATTCATGATCCATGTTGATATAAACAAATGATTGAAAAAATCAATGTGGAAGAAGAGACAAATCTCCCTTACAGAATAATTCTAAATAATTTATGTAAATACTTTTCCTAGAAGGCAGGAGGATATAACTCCCCTCTCTGTCCGTTTGGGTTGCAGATAGTGATTTCCTTCCAAAAAGTCCATTAAAAGGGGCAAAAAAGAGTAATTTCACAGTGGAGAAAACTGACAAACACTTTTTCAGTCAGGTGATCAAGGTCAACATCAATAGTCATAAGTCATGTTGATTGCATTCACCCTTGATGCGATGTGATAAAAATGGCACTTTACCTCTGTGATCTTCTCCCTGAAAACCCATAACCCCAATCTAGTCACGAGGAAAGCAAAGACAAATTCCTACAATACATCTCACTAATACTCCTAAAAGTTGTCAAGGCCATTACAAGCAAGTCTGTTTGAAAAGGACTTTAAACTCAACCCCCCAGCGCACAACCAAGGGGAACCTAAGAAGACATGACAGCCAAATGTAATGTGGTGTCCTGGATGGACTCCTGGAGCAGGAAAAGGATATTAGGTAAGACGCTAAGGAAGCCTGAATAAACCATGGACTTTAGTTAATAATAATGTGCCAATATCATCGTAAAGTATAACAGAAGCGCCATACTAATGTAAGATGTTAATAGGGAAAATTGCATGTGGGTGGGGTGGGAGTTTATGTGACCTTTCTGTACTACCTGCTCAATTTTTCTGTAAATCTAAACTGTTCTGAAAAAAAAGTCTATTAATTTTTAAAAAGTGTTGAAATTTGAATTGATGGCTTTCCAGTGTCAGTTCTTTTTCCCTTCCCTTACTAATGGAGTCTTCCTACTGTCATCAAAGACAAGAGAGCTATACCTCCAGGGCCCTACTTGGAAGGCTTCATTAAATATGAGAGATCACCTGATCCAATTACTGATATCCAAGGGAAGCTGGACTTTGGTATCTAACGAAAACCCTATGTCCCGGGAGTAGAGAAAGGAGTGGTTATGAGAATTATAATATTCTGAGACTCCAAGATTTCAAACAGTTATAATGAAGAAAATTAAAATCCACTTTAAGGAGCCACCATTGTATTGTTTCCCAAGATAACATTCTTCAATTCATTTGCAGAAATGAAGACAACAAAAAGGACTTTAAACTCAACCCACCAGTGTACAAAGGACACTACACTTGAACAAGCTTCAACAAACAAGCTCTTGCTGGTCTTGTTTGGCAAGCATTTATAATCCGGCCTTTTCAGTGTGCTATGATTTTGAAAAACCTGGAATCCTGTGGGGGCTCTTAGGAAATAAGCTTTTTCTTTGTGCAAGGATGTACACTAAGTCCAGTAGATTTGTAAGCCCTATTTCGGGCTGTTGTTCCTGGACTTTGTAGGATGGCAAATTCTGAAGACAGAGAAGGGGGTGGGGTGGGGTGGGTAGAATGCAAAAGCCTTCTACCCAAGAAATACGGAACTTCTATATTTGTTAGTGAAGGAACCTTTGCAACCAGATTAAAATCTGCATTTTGCACTTCCGCAAACTAAGGCTCAGGAGATGGACACATTAGTCCCATTTCACAGAGCTAATTAGACACATACTATACGAGGAAGCCATATGATACAACTGATAGTGGAAAAACATCCTCACAGATCCAACTTACGCAGTCCGAGCTGTCTTTGAGATAACCCTATTTCTAAAGGGAATGTTTAAACAACGTAGTCATTATCGAGAGTAACTACACCTCCACTTTCCAGGAAATTGTGACTATTGAACAGAAGATGGAAAGTTACCCATGATTCAATTTATCAGAGTGTCACCTATATTAGAAAAGTACATCAGTCGTTTTTGGTACTTCGTCATTTATACATCATTTCCACATTCTGCACAGCATTGCTCCTGCCTGTCCCCCTGCTGTCGCCTTCCTGCAGGTCTTTGTCCCCTCTTACGAGCTTTATCGCAGTCGTTTCCTAAGTGGTCTGCTAGCCTCCATTCATCCTACATCCCATAATTCCTACAATGGTTCTTCATGACCTATTGGCATGAAGTCCAAATCTCTAACCAAAGTGCCCTGCATGTTGCCTGTTTCCCTCCAGTTCCTTCTACTGTTTCCCACCCTGCTCTGTGGCATCCTATCTCTGCAGACCGTACTACCTGCCCTCCAGCTTCCAGTTAGGTTTGGCCAGTGGGAAGCGTAAGCAGGAGATGGTTGAGTAAGAGAAGAGAAATGTTGGCTAAGTACTCCCTGGTGGCTGCCCTTTGCTACTTAAACCTATAATTTCTGTTAGGCAGCACCTCTCCATGCCATGTTCCGATAAATCAGTGGTTCTCATACCCAGGATAATTTTACTTCCCAGGACTCATTTGGCAATGCCTGGAAACATTTTTTATTGTTATAACTGGGGAAGGTGGGCACTGGCATCTAGTAAGTGGAGGCCAGGGAGGCTGGCTAAACTTCCTGGAAGGCACAGGACCCACATTAAGGAAGTATTAGGTCCAAAATATCAGTAGTGCTGTTGTTGAGAAACCCTGCAATAGCTGGTCCTCCCCTGTGCCTTTGGCACTTGGCGTGGTTTGGCTGCCCAGTGTAGCTAGACCCAGGGAACTTTACCATCCCTTTTTGGACTCTTTAATCTCCCACTCCTTTGTAAATATTTGCCTCAATAAACTCTTCAATTACACATTTTCGTGGTGCTGTCTATTTCCGGCAGGGTCCCTGACAAGTTTCACATAACAAACAAAGGCTGCCTCAAGATAAGACCTACCTCTGGTCCATCTTTCTAAAGCCCCAGCATCCTATGCTCCAGCGATGCCAAATCACTTACTGTCACCCAGACTTGCTGGAATTTTTAAAGGTTTCATGCCTTTGTTTATATTGAATTCTCTATCTGGAATATCTTTTCCCAGCTTCCACTCCAATCTGGTCACCTCAGCTCAAACCCATCTGCAGAGTGTTTTCAGACAATCCCCCAGCCCATGCTATTGTAAGTCAAACTGACCTTTGCATTCCTGGGTTCCCACCTTGCTCCAGGTGTCTATACATCTTGGCACCCATAAGTCTCTACTGCATGTGTTTTATTGTGTATGTGCGTGTTTGTTTTCATTTCTATCTCTCTACTATATCCCTAGCACCTAGCACAGTATCTGGTGCATGGTGGATACTCCATAAATTTTGGCTGATGAATCATTCACACCATTAATCCAAAAAATATTTTTGAGTGTTTACTCTGTGCCAAATAGTTCACAAACTGGGAATACAGCAGTGAACAAAATAGACAAAAATCACTGCACTCTTGGGCTTGTTATATTGGAAGAGACAAATAGCAAACTAGGGAAACAAATAGAATACATAGTAGAAGAATAAGGGCATATATCGGAAGAGCTTGGTGGCAGTAGAGAGAAACTTTAGGTAGGGAATCCTAGGAAGGTCTCACAGAGATTGTGACATTCAAGGGGAATGTACAAATTAAGTAAACACCCAGAGAGAGGGAGCAGCATCTTTGTGAATTATTCCATTTTGTCAATACGGAAGCAGGTGCAGAGGGTGCACTGGTCCTCAGTCACAAAACTAACATGTGCTTTAGGTCTTCTGATGCTGATCCAATGTCCTTGCCCTGCCACTGATCCACAACTGCCTCCCAAATAAGCCAAAGAACAGACAGAGTAAATCTGCCATTTTGCCAATTCCCCATGTCGGTTCTCCTGCCTATCTTTCAATGAGAGCTTTCAGACACGGACCATGGGCCCCAAGAACGTCAGAGCACAGGGAAAAGGGCATCTTCTCTGAACAGACTTGAAAGAGAAGAAACAAGATGATCGTCATATATCTTTATGCATGTGCTGTATTTAGGCCTGAAAGAATTCCATCTTTCTCTCTTTGACATCTATAAAAACCCAACAAACAGTGTAATTCTTTAGTAAATGAACTGAAAATCAGAAGTCAAAGTACCAAATTATCTCCCTAGAGAACTAATACTTTGTTTTTCTCCAAGAAACTGGTTTGGCCTTACTCTGCCTCCAGGTTTCAGATTTATTAGCCTCAACTATAGTATGGTCACCAATGGTACGTTTATTTATTATTTTTCCTGAAACATAGCCCCAAATTCTCCAGAAAGACTTCAGTTTCAAAAGCCTTTTGCGTTTGCTTGAGTGCAGATGAATTGGGATTCTTCATTCCAGTACCTGAAAACAAACAGACTAAATAAAAAAGAATTTAAATACCAATTAAGAAAATTCATTAACAAAGACCAATTCTCTTTAGAGGCTTCATTTTCCTGCCTTTAGCCATGTTCCATGTCAGCTGCGTCAGGGAGCGTACCTGTTTTGTACCTTTGATGTATGGGATCAATTGGTGGGAATTCTATAAGCTAGTGACATTATTCGCAGTTTAGATTTTTAAAATATATCAGCTAACTAACGTTAGTTTTAAGAAACACAAAGATATTAATTCTTGACATGTCTATTCAGTGTTTTTGTCAAAGACTTCCCAAACATTTTAAAAATAAATTTTCTGAGCCTTGAGTATTCTAAGATGACGTTCTCACAATTAGCTTATATATATGAGGATATGGAAGAAAAAAAGAAAAATGGCCAAGGACAAAGAGCGAATGCATGCCAACACTGAAACTGAAGTCTTGGATTCACATCCGGGTATCAATTTACAAAACAGGAGGAGATAAAGATGGATACTTTATCCAGACAGGGCTTTAAGGTGCCATTCCCATTATTTGGGAAGAAATTGAGTTTGCAAAAATGAAAGTAATATAAGAGGCAAGAAACAAGATAGAAGAAATTCAATTTTCATCATTTAGAGAAGAGAACACTTGGAGGGCATTTGAATGTGTTCTATAAGTACATCGAAGGAAACAAAAATCTCAGTAATGTTAAAACCATTGAAAGATAGATTCAATTATCTCAATTTAAGGAAGTCAATAGGTGATAAAAGATAAATCAAAGTTCTTTCTTAGAAACCAAAGATTGTTCTTTCTTTGTCAGAGAGACTGAGTTCAGATTGCATTTCTGCCATTTGCTAGCTGTGTGACTTTGAGCAGATTTCTTAACTTCTCTAAGGCTCAGTGGTTAAGAGGACCAAATGAGGTGACACATGGAAAGCATTTATTGTTCTGCTTGATACATTGTATATGTTCAGAAAATGGTAGCTGCTATTATTATTATTAATATTAGTTTCCCTTAACTTTGCCTTGTCCCCAACTCATCCACTTGCATTTTCATCCCTTGCATTTTATTCAACTATATTATAATCTAAACAGGAAATAATTAAGTCAAAACACTAACACTCCCAATTAATCCTCAGATTAAAAGTTTCTACCGCTTCAAAACCTGGAGTCCATGTTTATTCTTCATGGTGTGTTTTTTATGAAGGAATGCCTACTGGAAGATGAGCCCATCTACTTTTCTAAAACAATAGAAGTCATCAGGACAACTGGTATGAAGCTCCAACTATTCTTTAACATGTATTTATTTATTTTTAATCTCTACAATTGTCTTTTTAACTTTTATCTCAGGGAGAATGGTGTTCTTCCTCCTCTGCTGAAGTTACTTTTCCCCAAGTTTCTACAATCCTTGAGAAAATTGCTCCCAAATTTTCCCTATTTTTCTTTCTATTTACCTCAAAAATATCACAAGTCTTTAACATATCCATAAAAAGCCGGATATACAGAATATCTGAATAGAAAAAGGAAAGTAAAAAGTCATTCAATATTCTACCACCTAGAGGGAAGTGGATTTGGCCCAATGGATAGGGCGCCCGCCTACCACATGGGAGGTCCAAGGTTCAAATCCAGGGCCTCCTGACCCATGTGATGAGCTGGCCCACGAACAGTGCTGTTGTGCGCAAGGAGTGCTGTGCCACGCAGCAGTGTCCCCCGTGTTGGGGAGCCCCATGTGCAAGGAGTGCACCCCGTAAGGAGAACTGCCCAGTGTGAAAAAAGTGCAGCCTGCCCAGAAATGGCACCATACACATGAAGAGCTGACGCAGCAAGATGACACAACAAAAAGAGGCACGGATTCTGGGTGCTGCTGACAAGAATACAAGCGGACACAGAAGAACACCCAGCAAATGGACACAGAGAGCAGACAACTGGGGGGGGGGCAGGCAGGGAAGGGGAAAGAAATGAAAAAAAAATAAATCTTAAAAAAAAAAATTCTACCACCTAGAATCACTATCATTAACATTATGTGAATATAATTTCAGACATCTCTCTATATTTCCACATGTATGGATATAATTAATAAAAATTACCTTTTAGTAAAATTTAGTTGAATTATTTTTAAATTTAAAATACTAAATTTATTTTTACTTAAAATCCATAGACAATATAAACACGAAGTTGAAGGAGTTGATGAACTTTAGATAAATGTTACCTGGCCAAAATAGATACTATTTCCTAAGAAAAAGCTCTGAAGTTTTGAAAGTAAAAGTGGCAAGAACTTCGAGTCTTCTACTTTTAGTCCATGTGGAATAATGGGGACTGGATTTACCATCTTGCCTTAAACAACTAAAATACCAAACAATATATATGAAGCAATAGCTCTCAGGCATTGGTCAATAAGCAATGCAAAATGGTGATTTTTGAGAGAAGGAAAACAAGTGAAGTAAATTCTATGGTTATTCCAGCTAACTTCCTAGAGTGAGTATCCAGATTTCAGCACAGGGAAGGAGCAGCTAAACAGAGCCTGGGAGTCTAAGTCAGACTTCTTAGTTCAAGGAAGGCAAGGTGGTTAGAATTCATGGGACAGAGTCCCAGAGAGGGGAAATCTTCAGAGAAAAAGCGTTCCAGAGATCTGCAGAGAGTTCCTCTTGAATCTTTAGCTGAGTATTGATCAGTATTAAGGATACAGGCAATGAAAGAAACACTAGAAAGATGGACAATCCTTGGAAATCATACAGGTTTAGGAATAGTGCATCTCCCCACCAGCCAGGATGGAAAGACCTCCTAACACTTAAGAAACTGGGGCCAAGTTAGCCTTAATCTAAAGGCTGTTCCAGGGAAGCAGACTTGGCCCAGTGGTTAGGGTGTCCGTTTACCACATGGGAGCTCCGTGGTTCAAACCCTGGGCTTCCTTGACCCGTGTGGAGCTGGACCATGCGCAGTGCTGATGTGCACAAGGAGTTCTGTGCCACGCAGGGGTGTCCCCCGCATAGGGGAGCCCCACGCTCAAGAGTGTGCCCCGTAAGGAGAGCCGCCCAGCGTGAGCGAAAGTGCAGCCTGCCCAAAAATGGCACTGCACACGCGGAGAGCTGACGCAGCAAGATGACACAGCAAAAAGAAACACAGATTCCCGTGCCTCTGACAACAACAGAGGTGGACAAAGAAGAACACGCAGCAAATAGACACAGAGAACAGACAACTGGGGTGGGGGTGGGGGGAGGGGAAGGGGAGAGAAATAAATAAATAAATCTTTTTAAAAATAATAATAATAAAGGCTGTTCCAGACCTACCTACCACATAAAAAAGGAGACCTCTAAAAGAGCACTGTCTTCAAGAAATGTGCTTGCTTCCCAGAAAGAAGCCTAATGTCTGTAATGAACAGATGGACATAGTGAAATTGTAGTATCCACACAATGGAATAATAGTGAACAAAAAAAGGAGCAAACTATTGATGGATGTATTGATACTTGCAATGAAATAGATGAATCTCAGAATCATTATGTTAAGTGAAATTAGCCAGACCAAAAAAGATTACTTACTTTGAATTCATTTATATAAATATCTAGATCATGCAAAATAATCTATAGTAACAGGAAGCAGACAATGGTTGCCTGGTGACAGGGGTGAAAAAGAATAGATAACGAAGGGGCATGGGAGTGATAGACATATTTGTTTTCTTGATTGTGGTAATGGTTTCATGGTTGTATACATACATCAAAATACATTCACTTGTACCCTTTAAATATGTGTAGTCTATTGTATATTAATTATGGGTTCGTAAAGCTGAAAATTAAAAAAAGGTAGCTTGAGCCATCTTATTTTTCGACAAAATGTTTTCATTTCAGACATGATTGCTAACACCTTCCTGTGAAAGATGAAGAAATTAGTACTTTTACACTTCCTCCAATACTTTCTGTACTCACCCTATTTTTGTTATTGTACTATTATTTTTATATTGTTCATATTTATAATTTACATAGTGTTCTGTAATCATACATCTTACTCGCTTTGTTTTATTTCTCTTTTTTAATGAGTAGGATGTTACCATGTCTTTTTTTACCATGACTTCCCACTCCTGAGTTCTTTATTTTCATACTTTTCTTCCTTGATTGAATTTTATAATCAAGTAGTTTTCCTAAAACGGGTGAATAGGGAAACTATTATATAATTTATTAACATTTTAAGGCAATTTGGCTTGATCATATTTTGCTTCACTTATGATTTTTTACACTTTACTTTGTTGTCTTTACTTTTTTGCTGTGGAGAAGACTGAGGCCAACTTCTCCCATCCTCCTATTTTTAGGTAGTTTAGATTTTCAATCTGAATGCTTTAAGAATTTTTTTGCTATTTCTGAATGACACAGTGTTGATCTTTCTGTATTAACTATGGCTCAAATATAGTGTATTCTTTCACAATCCATGTTAGAGTCTTCTATTTCAAGGAAATTTTTCTATATTTTATTATTGTATACTTCTTTGTCTCCTTGTGGGATTCTTCACTTTAGGAGATATCCTTGTCCTGAGGGTAGTGAGAGGCTGTATAGAATGAAAACTTCCTGGGAAATGGACTTGGCCCAGTGGTTAGGGCGTCTGTCTACCACATGGGAGGTCCACGGTTCAAGCCCTGGGCCTCCTTGACCCGTGTGGAGCTGGCCCATGCGCAGCGCTGATGCGCGCAGGAAGTGTCCTGTCGCGCAGGGGTGTCCCCCACCTAGGGGAGTGCCCCCGTGGGGAGAGCCTCCCAGCGCGACGGAGGGTGCAGCCTGCCCAGGAATGGCGCGGCCCACACTTCCCGTGCCGCTGACGACAACAGAAGCGGACAAAGAAACAAGATGCAGCAAATGGACACAGAGAACAGACAACCGGGGAGGGGGGTAATTAAATAAATAAATAAATCTTTTAAAAAAAACAACAAAAAAAAAACTTCCTGCTGAACAGAGAGAGATATATCATACCAAAGAATAATTTTTAAAAGTCCAGCTTGGTGAATAAATGAGCATTTCTTAGGGGGCTTATGTGGGGCTCTCATCCTCGGCAGCAGTAGGAGAGATGACAGTTTAGAGCTTAATTGTCTGCATCTACGAAGAAGTTAGTGGACTTTTTTTGTGGTTGCTATGTAGTAACACAAGTAAGATGTAAGTGTAACTCTAAAAGAATGCAGCACTTTGCTCAAGATTAAAGGTACATATATTTAAAGATGTCTATCAAGGCATGCAGCAGTACACATGACTGCTACAGAATGCTTCTTTGATTACAATCAAAGAAACAGATGTTTGTATCGTTTATGCAAGAAGGGAAAGGTCAGATAGTTACAGTTTTACTGACTTTAAAATCCACTTATTATCAGCAACTGTTTCCTGAAGCATGTTTTAGGATAAACTGAATCTAGCTTTCAGTTTAATTTAAGGAAAGGGCAGAAGGAGTTGGGAGATGCTAAATTACCTATGCCACAATCCTTATTTTGGATCATATTGTCTGGCTTCATATCTATTACCTTTACTGAAAATTCTTTCTTCTTAGAAAAAATACCCTCCACATTCATATATTATCACAAATCTTTCTTATATCTTTAGCTGTCTATGCTATTCCTGGCTTATTGATTCTGAAATGGAATTATTGTTTTCTTCAATTTTTTTCCGTAGCTCATCAATCTCCACTTTCATTTTGTCTTGTGATTATCATCTGGATCTTGGAGGCTTGTCCTATTATAGTCATTGTTTGTAAGGTTCTTCTACCTCATGAAATACCTGTGGGGAATTACCTTCTGCTCATGGATTATGTTTTCATCCATATTAGGCTCTTCAGTTCTACTTTGAACAATATTTACTTTCATTCTTTATTCTGTAGAATATTTTTAGGGTTGTGGTGCTGCTTTGTTTGTTTCTTTGTTTGTTCGTTCGTTTGTTTCTACACACATTGGACAGCATTATCCAGTGCTCCTTTTTTGAGGTGCAGAGACAAATTCTAATTTATTCTATTTGTACTTAATTTGAGAATTGTTTTTCTTTTATTTTGCTTCCATTAAGCACAATTTTAAAAACTCAAGAGGAGAAGGAAACTATCACATTTATCCATATATTCACTTTTTCTGATATTGTTTCTTCTTCACTGATCTTCCAAGATTCCCCCTTTTAAAATTTTCTTTCTGTTTGAAGAACTTTCTTTAGCCATTCTTTTAGAGCACATCTGTTGGTGACAATTTCTCTTGGTTATCTTTTATCTGAGAACATCTTAATTTCCCCCCTTATTCCTGTGTATATTTTCACTGGATTTAGAGATTTTTGGTATATTCTTTTTTCAGCACTTAAAATATGCCATGCCTCTTCTTCCTGCCCTCCTAGGTTTCTAATGAGAAATCTGCTGTCATTCAAATTGTTTTTTCCATATAGGTAAAGTACCATTTCTCTTTTGCTTCTTTCAAGATGTCTTTAAATGGATGTCTTTAATTGTACCTCTTTGAGGTTATCTCAGCTTTCTGTTTCTTTTCCAGACAGGAAAGGGAAGTCCAAGGATGGTGATCCCGGGAAGTTCTAGGCTGAGAGCTTGGCAGAGCCCTGGAAGCACAGGCCAGACAAGAGCAGAAGAGACAGGGATACAAGAGGGACATTTTCTTTTTTTCCTTCTTTTTTTAAATTTTTATTTTTTTAAAGATACTTAGATTAGATCAATGATACATAAAAAATATAGGGGATTCCCACATGCCCTGCTCCCCACATCTCCCACACTTAAGAGGGACAATTTCACGAAGAAAATGAAATGTCTAGAATACCTGATAAGTTTTAGCATTTTGAAAGAAGTTTTCATCTCTGGTAAAAGTTTGGGACTGCAACATGGAAAATTACACTAACCAAGACAAACAAATAAACAATTTTTAACTCCAGAAAGCAAAACAAAACAAAACAAAAAACCCAAGAAGTGGTTTAAGGAAATGTGATAATTACATATTATACCCAGTAGTGAATAAGAGTTACATAGTAATAATATAGCCACAGAACATTTATTTACCCTAGATGGTGAGCAAGAGGAGAGGAAGGGAAATGTACATCTGTATGTATGCGTATGTGCGTGAATGATGTCGGTTGGGTCAGGTTTTAAAAAACCTAAATTCTCCATTGTAAGAGAGCAATGGATAGTATCTGTAACTGAAAAATCAAGAAATAGCATCACGTATCATTATAGAGATACACACCAATTCTAAGAGTTGAAAGTTGCTGCCTCAGGGTAATGAAACTGGGAGTGGAAATGGATGTGCAGGCAAAAATTAGCATTTGAAGAATAGTGAACACTTCAAGCATTCAGTCAAAAAACTTAAATTAGCTATGAGGGAAAACGATCAGATGACTTCAGATCTCTCCGTATCAACACTGAATATCAGAATGAAGTGAAACTGTACCTGCAAAATGTTTGAGGAAAAATATGTGATCTAAATATTTTATTCTCAAATTGCCTTTCAAGGATAAAGGCAATAAATATATTTTAACATATAAGAACTCAAAGAGTAAAAATCCCATGAGCCCCTTGAAGAGGTCAGAGCTCAGCAATCAAATGGTAAGTGAAAAAACTGCAGACAGAAGATTGACAGAAAGTGCTCAGTCTATTTAATTAGCAAAATGAAGCAAGTTGTGGGAATAATTGCCTAGAACACATACCAATGTTGTAAATTATGACAAAATAGAAATTAAATAACTAAAAAAGTTGGAGGGAAGGGGGAGGGAAGATGACAGATAAATATGCAGATTGTCTCATCTTTTATTATAAGGGGTAAAAGAGAAAGATAAATCAAGTGATGCAGGTGTAATCTTACTTTAAGGCATAAAAAACTCTAAAAGAAAGAATACAACCAACTAAAATAGGTGGTGGAGGGGAAGAGAGAGGGGGAATATATTGATTTGTCATTATTCAAAGAGGCTTCAGGCCAATTTTCTAAAAGTCATGCAACAAACTGACTTTTAGTCAATCAATTGCTTTTGGTGTGTTGCCTGTTTATGCTTTAGTAGGAGGCCAGTAAATGCTGCCTAAAGAAATAGAGGATTAAATACTTTATATGAATTTATACTATAAAGACAACCACAAAAGCAAAGACATAAACCTTCTAAGTAATCAGAAATAGCACACATGCAAAGAAAGGAAACAGTAAGTTTTTTTAAAGCAATAAAACAAATAACAATATATTATAGCAAAACTAAACCCAAATTTATCTATCATACCAGTAAGTAAAATGGACTAAAAATTAAATCATTTTTAGACTAATAATGTAAATCATAATGTAAAACATAGGATAACTAAAAATTTAGAAAATTGTATAGCCTAAAGTATAAACCACAATGTAAACACAAATGTTGCCTTGCTTGAAAGCTATTGTCTCAATATCTGTACATCAGTTTCAGTAAATATGTTATGGTATGAATATGTTAAAAGATTATTGCTGTGGAAGGGAAAAGGTTTTATATTGGATAAGTGGGAGTACTGTATATTGTATATATGAATTACTGTGATCTAAAACTCTTTTGAAGATAAGCTTAATAATTAGAAAAAAGAAAAGAAAAAGATAGGATGTAGAATTTCTCCAAATTAATATGTATTCTATATCTAACCTTTAAACTCATCGCTATATTCCATTTTACTATTAAGGGAACCTGGCATTATATTGGGCTTCACTTTTCAGGAAGTTTTGGATCACAGAGTGGTTCAATAATGGCAGCAGATATTATTGACAGGGGACATATGGGTGACAGGGAGTTATACAGGGCCTGTGTCCAGGGTGCATGGAAATGTTTGGATATATTTATAGTGGAAACAATTAAAAACAACAGCTGGGGGGGTGCTGGGTTCCTGGCAGGGGGGCTCTGTCACGGTCCCTAGGGGAGCAGCGGCAGTCCCCCGGGTGCAACAGCAAGGACCAGGAAGGAATGAGGGTCCAACAGTGAGCCCCTGATACTAATGACTATGCTTGTGAGTCTGTGCACCTTAAATAAGAACAAGGCCTAGAGCAGTAGTGTGCCTAAGAGTTCCCTCCTGAGAGCCTCTGTGTTGCTCAAATGTGGCCAGTCTCGAAGCCAAACTCAGCATGTAAATGCACTGCCTTCCCCCCAGTGTGGGACATGACTCCCGGAGATGAGCCTCCCTGGCAGCGAGGGATCACTACCAAGTACCAGCTGATGACATAACTAGAAAATGACCTTGAATAAAAGGTTCAACTCGGACCAGCAGAATATCCCTGTCTACATATAATAACAGGAGTTAAAAATGCTTTTTGACCTAAATCAAGGGGGAAATGGAAAGGACAAATGAGTTTATATGGCTATGAGTCTCTAAAAAAGAGCCGGGAGGTTATCAGAGGGGTTGCCCTTATGCACACCTGAGCAGAGTCTCAGAGCCAGATAAAGTAGATACAACCCCAGATATTGGTTCTTTTGAAGGCTACAGAGACCCACAGGTTTTATGGTCATGGCAGATGGAGTTCACTGCCATGTCAGTTGGCCCTTCTTTGGAGTTGGTATTTCCGCGTGCTGGAGCTGGACTCAGCTGTGATCTCTTTTCACAAGCCTTTCCTGTTACTTTACCAGAATTGTAGTTGGTGCTGGGGTTTAAGATATATCTAGGGGATCTGAATCTCTGGACTGACCATATGATAGCCAGGCCCTGAGCCTCAACAGACTTCAGCTCCTACACTCTGGTTTATTGGACTTACCCCACTCAGCTAACATGGAGTTGAAGAATGTCAACCACCACACCACGGAGCCAAGAGTACCTACAACTGAAAGCAGGAGGATTGTATCCAGCATCCATGTGGAATCTAAGCCCCCTCTTGACATAGATGTGGAATGGACACAACCAATCCAAGGTCCACAGGAAGGAGGAATAGAGTAAGGATTAGAGTGGACTTACTGATATTCTATTCATGAACTATTGTGGTTAGTAATCGAAGAAAATGTGGCATTGGTGTGGAAAAAGTGGCCATGGTGGCTGCTGGGTGCAGGGAATGGGAGGAAGAGATGAGATATGGAGGCGTTTTCGGGACTTGGAGTTGTCCTGGGTGGTGCTGCAGGGACAATTACTGGACATTGTAGATCCTCCCATGACCCACTGGATGGAACGTGGGAGAGTGTGGGCTATGATGTGGACCATTGACCATGAGATGCAGCAATGCTCAGAGATGTATTCACCAAACGCAATGGATGTGTCATGATGATGGGGGAGGATGGTGGGGGGGGTGGGGGGTGCGTGGGGACCTCATATTTTTTAATGTAATATTTTTTAAAAATGAATTAAAAAAATAAAAATGAAAAATGAAAAAAATTTAAAAAAAATTAAATCATTTTTTAAAAATAATCTGATTGGATTAATGAAAACAAACAAACTTAACTACATCATACATACAAAGCACTCTACAGGAGAGTTTACTAACAGTTGTGGAGCCAGGCTGCCTTGATTCAAATCTATGGACTTGGGTAATTTACTTAATTTCTCAGTGCTTCAGTTTCCTTCTTAGTAAAATAGAAATATTAGCTAAACAAAGAGAGTTCTTTTGAAAAAATTTAACAAGTTAACGTAAGAAAAACACTTAGAATGGGCCTGTCACATAGTAAGAGTTCAATAAATATAAGCTCTTATATTATTTCTTGAGACACATCTAAAACAAAATGACTCAGAAAGTTTGAAAATAAAAGGATGTTCAAAAGCCTATCAATTAATGCCTGTTAATAAAATATGTATTTTATCCAGGTAGTAGTTAAGTTGTGTTTTTTTTTCTTAATCCAGTCAGATTTTTATTGTAAATGTATATTCCTGAAAACATAATTGTTGTTCCCAGAATATTTGTTTGATGTCTGTCTTTTTTTTTAAGATATATTTATTTATTTATTTATCTCTCCTTCCCCCTCCCACCCTGGTTGTCTGTTCTCTGTGTCTATTTGCTGCATCTTCTTTGTCTGCTTCTGTTGTTGTCAGCAGCATGAGAATTTGTGTTTCTTTTTGTTGTTGCATCATCTTGTATCAGCTCTCCGTGTGTGCGGTGCCATTCTTAGGCAAGCTGCACTTTCTTTTGCACTGTGCGGCTCTCCTTATGGGGTGCACTCCTTGAGTGTGGAGCTCCCCTATGCAGGGGACACCCCTGGGTGGTACGGCACTCCTTGCACACATCAGCACTGCGCATGGGCCAGCTCCACACGGGTCAAGGAGGTCCGGGGTTTGAACCGCGGACCTCCCATGTGGTAGACAGATGCCCTAACCACTGGGCCAAGTCCGCTGCCCTGATATCTGTCTTAGCCACTAGACCGTAAGCCCTGTAAGGGCAGAGACCATATCTGTCTTTTTGCGTAGTACCTAGCACAATGTCTGGCACTCATTAGGACTTGAAAGAATATTTATTAAATGAATGGATGGATCAATTAAAGTGGCCAGGATTTCCTGAAGTAAAAAGAGCAAGAAAAAATTTGTGATCCAATTATGATTGCCAAATATAAACAGATAACTAGTATATGGGGACCTCATATTTTTTAAATGTAACATTAAAAAAAATAAAGACAAAGAAATTTAAAAAAACATAACTAATACTAAAATGCAAAATATGAACAAAAGCATTCAAATAAAGAATTTTATTCAAAGAAATATGAATGTCTAGTATAAATAGCTATGCTTCTCACACTGATGCTATTAAAATCACAGCTAAATCTAGTTCTCTTGCTTTCCTTATCTAGAGTCAAAAGTTTTCAACTATTTTGCAACTCATGGTGTTAAGATCTCTGGACCATGTTCACAGATTCAAGTCATTTAGCACAGAGTTTGCCTTTTTACAGCTGTCCACAGCCTCAGCTGCCAACTGAGTGACCTTTAACTCACAGGCTTCGCCGTTTGCTCTCTCTAGCTCACTGTTGTCCATTTGTTGCAGCTTCTGCTTTGCACAGCATCTTTCAGCTTCTCGTGTGATCAAAACATAGAAGGAGAGAGATCACTTTTCCATGACTGCTTTTACCATCAGGAAAACTGTATTAGGTAAAACCATTGTTCAGAGAGAAGTCCGTTTGTTCACCAAAGCCTTTTTTCCCTGCTCCTGGGCATAAAGCTAGGCTATATTTCCCAAGTGGAAACATATGATTCCATGTCTACGTGGAATGTAGACAGAAATAACCTCTCTCTCTTATTCCTTAACAGGTGACTGGATGCAGAGATCTAGTGAACTCCAAGCAAAGCTACCAGGCTGAAGGAACCTGGCTTCCTGAGCTGTGGTTTGGAGGAAAGCTACCTAGGGCAGCTTGGACTTGACTGATAACTAAGACCTGCCTACTGCTTATCTTGTAGGCCTGCAGAGATGAAGGATCTGCCTGCATCTGCTTGTGGCATTTACTTGTCTACAGAGCTCAGAGCTCTGGCTTTGGCTTTTTCTTCCTAGACCTACAGACCTAAATATTTCTCCATTGTCCCCATTCTTCCCACCTCCACTGGCACCAGCCAAGTCTAGTCACCACCATCTCTCACACGACCTCCCTGAGACCAGTTTTTCTCGTCCCCTTTGCTACTAGTACAGTCTGCTAATAATGAAGATGTTATTATGTCTTTTCTCTACTTGTCTTTCTTTGATTTCCTCAGCTCTTGGGATAAAATCCATACTTCCTAACATGGCCTTCAGGAATATGCAGGGTGCTTGTAGTTCACACTTAGAGAAGTGGAGCCATATTAGGTATTTCAGGATTTTAAAAACTCGCTTTGTACATTCCTTTTCAGATTGCACAAGAAATGCAGAAATATTAGAAAATACAAATGAGCTAATATATTTAAAATATATATTAAACTAAAACCAATTAAAAAAATCCAAAACACCCAGAAAAAATCCCACTGTTAAGGTTTTGGTTTATATCCTTTGAGATTTTATCTAAGCTAACATATGTATGTATTTTAAAGTTAAATTATAGGTCACATATTCTTCTATAATCTTTGTCTCACTTAATGTATTATGAAAACTCATCAACATCCAGAAGAATAGGATTACGATATAATTTTAAATGGTCAGATAGTGTCGCATTGTATGGATCTGCAATAATTTGTTTTAACTAATCTTCTACTGCTGAAAAAGTAGATATTTTCCATTTGTTGCTGCTGCTGTTTTAAACAGATAAATTGTCTAGTACATACAGTTGTACTTCTGATTGTCTCCTTAAAATGAATTCCTAGGTCCTAGAGTTTCTGGATCTTTGAAGGCATGATTATTTTAGGATTTTACTACACATTACCAAATTGAACTCTAAAACAGTTGTAAAATATGAAACTCTTAAGTAGAAATATATAAAGTGACATCTAAACTCCTGGTCAAAGTTTATCAAACTGAATTTCTTATGCAACTGTTTAGTTTTCTCCAAAATGTGATTTATTAGGAATGACATCCTGCCTGGCCAGGTGGAAAGCTTAGGGACTTATTAGCAAAAGTCCTTTTCCTGTCATTTTTCCAGCTTTCTGACAGAGAACACTTGCTTAAACAGTGCCCAGTTTTCCACTAATATCTCCAGGGCTTTTGTACTATTCCCCACTCTGTTTTGATTAGTCAGCTATTTCCTTGAATTGGTATGAAGTCAAAATCAGGGTTATTGGGCTGCAAGTAAATTGACACTAACATAAATGAAATCACAAAGGCTTAGACCGTAGAGATGAAAGAGAACTCAAGAAACCATTTGGCTCAGTTCTCTGGCTTCAGACAGATAAGGTATTCCATTTTACAGAAGAGTTTTTTAAAATTTAGGCTGTTTTGGGCAAGCAATGGTGTCCCAGTTCGTTATGTTAAAATTGAAAATGCTGTTCAAGGAAAACAAATTGCAATTAAAATTAAAGTGTTATGGCTGTGAAGGAATGACTTATGTAGCAGTAATCACATCTATACAAGACTTCTCCTGTTCATAATCTTTTTTTTTAAATGTTTTTTCCAGCTCTACATCTTTTCCTCATGAACTAGGGATAGCAACTTCCATCAAGTCACTTAAGACAGCATGTCTTGCCCAGCACAAAAGTGTAAAATAAAACCTGTGGAATTCTTTTTTTTTTAATTTACATTAATTTTTACTACAAAAATAATATTTTAAAAATTGAATAAGGGAAAGCTACCATCTTAACACATATCCTGCCATCTAAAAACAACCACTTTTGAGGATAGATAACCACCACACCAAGGAACTGAGAGAGTCTACAACAGCAAGCAAGAGAGTCCCATCCATCAGCCATGTGGGACCAAAGCCACTCTCACGTGAAATGTGGAGTGAGCATCAGCATCCCAGGGTCCTCAGATTGGGGAATAAAATATGGACTAGAGTGGACTTACTGGCATTCTACTATAGAATTATTGTGACTCTAGCAATGGAAGAAATTATATCATTGATGTGGAGACAGTGGCCACTGGAGGTGCCGAAGTCAGGGATAGGGAAAAAGAGGTGTAATATGGGGGCATTTTCGGGATTTGGAATTGTCCTTTATGACATTGCAATGACAGATACAGGACATTATATATCCCGCCATAACCTACAGAATTGAGTGGGAGAGAGTGTAAACTACAATGTAAACTATAATCCACACTTAGTGACAATGCTCCAAAATGTGTTCATCAATTACAGTGAATGTACCACACTAATGAAAGAAGTTGCTAATGTGGGGAAAAGTGGGGGGTGTAGGGTATGGGGCATGTGAGAATCCCTTATATTTTTTATGTAACATTTTACGTAATCTAAGTATCTTTTAAAAATAAATTAAAAATTTATTAAAAAATAAAAATAAAAACAACCACTTTTAGCATTTTGGCACATTTCAGTCTTTTGAGTGCATTACGAAAAAATGGTTTCAGTCATACTATAGATACAAAGTGTTTGAGGTTGCTTTTTTCCCTTATTAGCATTTCATAGCAATTTTCACTGTGATTAATAATCTTTAAAACTATTATTTTTAATGACTGCAGAGTAGCACATTACTCTGTGGCCAAACTTTCCCACTTTTTAATTATTATAAATAACATTGTGGTTAATATTCAAGCATGGACCATTTTCCCTACATGGATTATTTCAATAAGATTGATTTTTGAAATTAAATTTCTTATTCAGGGCATATGAACAATTAAATAGAACACAATGAGAATAACTGTTTCACTCCAAAGTAGGGATTTTTCCAAATGGACTCATTTTAGGACACTAAGAGGCAGAAGTAGCTTTTTAAATAGAAACATGGAAAAGACTTCTGAGTGAAATTTTCATTTGTGAATCATTCTAGTCACAGATCTTTCTTAATTGATTTAGCTACTGGAGTTGATTTAGCCCCTTTCTATCACATTCAGCTTGTGTGAGTTTGAGTTGGAACTGGCACCCCCACCCTTCCTTCTAATCTTTTTTTCAGGTTATGTGACATACATAACAGTCCTTGGTGAGTGATTAATGAGGCTCTGTTAAATAGGTGAATGAATGAGCATGTATGGTCTTTGAACCTGGGCAGAAGGAGGTTCAAATCCTGTCTCTGCCCCTTACTAGCTGTGGGACTTGTTAAACAGATAAATTACTGTGAAACACAATAAAAACTGTTGCTGGATAAATTCCAGAAGTCAGTGCCAGGTTCTTTTGTAGTTTTTTTTTATGTGAAAACTTACATTAAATTCTTAAGTAGAAATAGCAATGCCCAAAACATATTTCAACATGAAATCTAAAAGGCTATGGTGTGATATATTCAGAAATTCTTTAAGGTAGGAATGAAAAAATTCTACTTGCCTAGGATGCTTTTTAAAAATGAGCTTTTATTTTCGTTCGTTGTTGCCAACTCTTATAATTGCTGAACACTTAAATCACTTAATGACCTCATCTACTGAGGGAAGTAGTAGAATTTGGGGAATGGACACCGTATTTGGTTTAGGATAAGATGAATTACCTTGGCTAGGCAAATAACTGCTGACCTGTGGCACTCCTTTCTTTCTAAGATTTCTATAGTGTCAGCATTTTCAGGCACCTAAAATAGGTGTAGCAAACAAAGGCAACATCTTAGATCCAACTTCATTTCAATAAGGCGCATTTTAATGGGGTGTATTGCAAGGAACCACAAATGACAAGTTATTTCTGGATTCCAAGGTTATTTTTAATGGGTCAGTGAAATACAGCTCTGAAGTTTAGGTCATATGCAGAGAGGAAAATTTTCAAGGGGAATAAATGTAATAGACTTTTTTTTTTTAACCTTCAACCAGAAAAACCCAGTTTTGTGGGGGGAAAATTAATGTTAGGATCAAACAGAGGAGTAGAGTCTGAGCAGGGATAAAGAGTGTGTATACTCAGGAGGTTCCACATGGCTCAGTTTCAGCCCGTGGGCCATTGCTGGGCTACTAACCCAATTGTCCCTCACTCAGCTCTGCAGATAAAGGATGCAGAGAAAGGTGGTAGAGTGGTTTGGTACTGTTTATGAACTCCAAAAATAGATACTGGATTATGTTTGTAAACTCATCTGTTCCTCTGGGCATATTAGATTAAATTGGATTAAGAGGTTTCACTTTTACATGATTAAATAGTGATTAAGGCTTTGATTGGACCACATCGGTAGAATGTTGAATCCCCACACCCTTGGTGGGCGGACTCACAGAGAAACAGCGATGCAGAGAAGGGAGGTTGGAGTTTTAATGCTGGACCCCTGGGAAGTAAATACACAGAGAAGCAGATACATGAGGAAAGAGCGAAGGCTCCATTAGACAAGGCAGAAGCCCCAGGAAGAGAGACAAGCTGTTGGCCTGACAGTCTATAGCTGGCCTTGTAGAGAGGGCAGAGCAACTGAGCCTAGAGAGAAATGAACCCTAGGAGAGAGAGTTACCCCACCTACAGCTGAGATTGGAAGAAGCTGGGACCATGGAACCTTAAGAGGAAGAAGGAAGGCTGAACCTTTGCAGATGTCAGCAGCCATCTTGCTCCAACACATGGCAACAGACCTTGGCGAGAGAAGTAACTTATGCTTGATAACCTGATAACTGTAGGCTTCTATCCCAAATAAATGCCCCTTATAAAATCCAGCAGATTTCTGGTACTTTGCATCAGCACCCCTTTGGCTGACTAACACAGGTGGGATTAAGAGCTTGGACATAGCATGGGAATGGCCCTTGAGGAGAGTAACATGGCTCCCCCAGGACTCCTGCTGCAACCCGTTCTACTCACGCAGGGAGCTCACTTCATCTAGCATCCCTGCCCTTTTCCCCTAAGGCAGGAACGGGAGGCCCATGGGGGTGATCTTCTTCTTCCTCACGAGCAACACCCCTCACCCCTGCTCTTGTCACCTCCCTTTTGTTAATATAGAAAAAAAGTTTTTAGATGGTCTTGGGAACACACACCACACATGTACATGTATACACATGTGTATGTGTATATGTATATGCATACATATGTACATGTACACAAACACATGAATACACACATGCATATATTTAATTGAGCTATGAGATATGTACAGTGTGGGCTAACATTTGAAGTAAGGTGAAGTTTAACATCGTCCTACCATCTTCTTTGACTTCTCTTCTCTCTGAGGCCCCTTTATCAGAACTTCTCTCACTTCTGGATCCTCAGTAGCTATATGCTGCCCTGATGATCCATACATTTACACCCCCCCCAGGATTCTGCTCTTTCTCTTACACCATGCCCAGTCCATCAGCTCTCCTTCTAAGACATGTCCTATAGCAGTGCATTCCCCTGCCTTCCACTGTTATCCCCTGGTCCAAGCCACCACCTTCTCTTTCAAAAGCCTTCTCACTATATCCCAGGTTCCATTCTTTGCTTTTCCAATCCTTTCACCACAGAGCAGCTGAAAGATCTATTTAAAAGTAAATCTGATGTGTCACTCTACTGTTTAAAACTCTCCCATAGTGTTTGTCCAGTAAAGTTCGCAGGCTTACAGAGTCAAGGTGATCTACCCTGTCTAACTTTCTATACACTCTCCTTCTACAAGTCACTCACTCTGCTCAAGACACCCTGGCTTCCCTGATACCTCCCAAGCCCTCCAAGCTTGTTCCTTCTTTGGGGCTTTTGTGCAAGTTGTTGCCTCTCACTGAAAGGTGGTTTCCTCAATTCTTTATAAAATGGGGCTCGGGTTTCAGGTGAAATGTCACCAACTCACAGAGGCCTTCCTAGACCATCTAATTAAAAGTAACATGACTGCTACCAAGCTCAGCTCAGTCACTACCCTATCATTCTTTGTTTTTTCCTCAGAATTTATCATTCTCTGATTTTTTTAAAATTTTTTAGGAGGTACCAGGGATTGAACCTGGGACCTCAGACGTGAGAAGCAGGTGCTCAAAGCATGAGCTCCACCCATGCCCCTACATAGGTTTATAATTAGTCGATAGCCTGTGTATCCATAGGGGAAAGCAGGAAATATCTCTGCCTTGCTCAACATTAGACTCCCAGCACTTAAGGCCTGCCACATAGTGGGTGCTTAAGTAAACATTTATTTTGACTTGGTAAACATATAAATGATAAATTATCCTATGTGCTGATTAAATAATCAATGAATGAATAAATAAACAAGGCAGAATATTTGGTGTGGAGACTCAGAAAGTGATGACACCTGATTAATATCTTTATGTTCCATAGTTCTTTCTTCCACTGTTTCCCATCAAAACTCCTGTTCTAAGTTGTTGTTGTTGTTTTCATCCTATCTCTTGTTAAGAGACACTAAAGCAAATAAGATTAATTCACACCAAAATGTATCTGAGTGATGCCTCTTCCTAGAGTCCTTCAGAGAAAGTTACAAACTGAAAGTTAAATTTATTTGATCAAATGAATATCTTATTACTGAAAAAATTTCAAGTAGTATAACCAACTGACTTCACCTGTCTTAACCACCTAAGACAGGTGTTAAGGGAATCTGAGATTCCTTAAACCATCTTCATTCTCCTACAAATTCCGAATATAGTCTCTGAGTCCCTTGAACCCAAGTCAGTTTCTTTAGGCTATTCCTTAGTGGAGTATTTCACAGACTTCAGTACGCAAAAGAATGATTCTAAAGGCTGTTAAAATTGCAGATTCCAGCACTTCCTTCCTACAGATTCTGGTTCAACAAATTTAGGGGTGTCCAGGAATCTGCATTTTTAACCACATCCACCCTAGGTGACTCATCCTTTGAGAAACACTGTCCTAGGGCTAGAAGTACTGTTCTCAGATGCTCCTTTAAGATCCAATCAAAGGAAAGCTATCTCTAAGCCCAGCTCTTTTGAGAACTTTCCAGTTACTTGTCTCTCCAGGTTTGTTAACAAGTCTGAGAAATGCATGAGAAGGGTAGACTTGAAGCTGAGAGACAATAGGTAGATTAGATATTCTAGTATTTCTTTCAACAGCAATGTTACACCACATCTAAGCATAGATGATAGCTCCAAATAATGAGTATTCCTTGCTTCTTTTACTTTTAGGCAATTTTTATGGCAAAAACAAACTGAAGAAGGGGGAAAGCTTCCATATGGCTTACCAACCAGTGAAGTCTATAATGCAAGCCTATTAAAATGTAGCTAGAGGATCGTAGACCTCCCTGTGTCTCATTTTCACATCCTGTCACTGCACCTGCATCCATTCCAACTGTCTCTGCAAGTTGCATGATGGTACTTCCTCATGTAAAGAACTGTCTCAGTAGGCACTTCACTTCTATATATAAGGGCATAGAAACTTTTTTTAAGGCATGGACTGTATCTTATTTACTCTTCTATCTCCAGGGCCCAATACAGTGCCAGGCATAGAGAATGTGTTTTATATATATATAAAGTATCTTCATATTTTGATGAGAAAGGCAATGAAAGAGTATTCACTATCTGCTGAGGTAGCATCTGGGAAGGCCTCTGATGTCATAGCATATATCAGATGGGAGGTGATTGTTACATCATACTGTGCTATTTACTCTGTGCCATAAATCAATTGAAAGAAATTGGCCTTTTTTTTTGTTCTTAGAGTTACAAGAATGTGGTTTTAATTATTCCTGATTAATCCCAATATGTGAAAAAGCTGTATCTGTTCAAATTTAAAGCGTGAGTGGACTTGCCTTAGAAAAAAAATATGTAGGCATTATTTTGAATTATATTCATGATGTGTGTGACCACAGACTTATAAATTCCCATTTGGTTTAAATTATGCCAGTGCCCTATACTTAAATGACAAATGTGGAATCCTGAGACATAGGACTCTAGGAATAATGACATATATATTTTGCCAACACTATCCCAAGTTCTTGAGGGAAGAACATCAACTCTACAGCTGTGAGGAGTGGGTCACTTTTATATTTAATAAAAGAATTGTCTGAGCATGTTATACCATTCCCAACATGACCAGATTTAGCTAGGAAGGGAAATCTGATAGAATATTTCCAAGTTATTTGATGAAAAGGTGATAAGACACTCCCTCAGTAACCAAAGGGCTGCCAGGAAGCACAGCTGCTCAAGAAAGCATCGGCTCGGGGAACTGTGAGATCATTATTCTTCTTTCTGTTTTCACTTTTTTTTATTTTTTAAAAGATGCTTCAATTACATGAATGTTACAGAGAATATACAGGGGATTCCCATATGCCCTGTTCCCCACGTCTCCTACATTTTCCCACATTAACAACGTCTTTCATTCGTGTGGTACATTCATTGCAATTGATAAACACATTTTGGAGCACTGCCACAAAGCATGGATTATAGTTTACACTGTAGTTTACACTCTCTCCCACTCAATTCTGTAGGTTATGGCAAGATATATAATGGCCTGTATCTGTCCTTGCAATGTCATTCAGATGATTTCCAAGTCCCAAAATTGCCCCCCTATTACACCTGTTTTTCTGTCTCCCTAACCCCAGAACATCCACGGGTCACTGCCTCCACAACAGTGCTCTTCTTGATGATAAAAAGTTCGTCCTTTCTCAGATGCCAAGAAATGGTCGGATGTTTTGGGGCCAATTCTAATGCCTTTTGATCAGCCTTCCTCACCCCTTGTGGATTTTCTGATGTTCTTTTAGCAGCAATAACAAATAAATAAATAGATAAATAAATAAATAAGAAAACATGGAAAAGGAGATACTCCCTCCAAGGAGAGGAGGGAATGAGCATACCAACAGTTCCTACAGTTCCTACTGTTGTGAATACACAACAGTCTAGGTGTGGAGGCAGCTGTTGTGTGTCAAATACATACATAAAGACAAATTTGAAGATCAAGAACAGGTAGCTTTGGGTCATATTTCCTCCAACTGTGGTTGCTATCTCATAACTTCTTCGATATCATTTTATTTCTTTTTCTTAGAATAAATATAAAATTGCCTTGATGTTCTCAAGACTATTCCAGATCAGGCCCCAGTTTCCATATGTCACAGTAATAAAGGAAATAATTTATTCTTCCAACCTTCAAATACGCAACTTGGGTCCATAGGAACCCCAGGAGTGAAAGTGTTGAACATCGATCACCAAAACGAAGGTAGGCAAATTTATTTTGTTAAGTGATATACAATTATGTCAGGCATATATATTTGTGTATTAACAGTGATGTAATACTGAAAAAAATAGTGAATATTTTAAATATGAATAAAATGATGAAATTTCACAAATAGTATAGTTTTCTGGCTTTGGTGACAGGGAAGAGTACTATATGAAGATGGAAGTCTTGATTATTGAAAGAAAAATCCAAAACAATCCTGCAGAGACATCAAAAGGTGCAATTCCATGCTTAGCTTTCAGATATCTAAAGGAGGCAGGATCAGATGCATATGTAGAAGAGATTGGTGGTTTCCCTTGATCATTTGATGGTAAATTCTACCAAGTTAGGGCAGGAGGTTTTAGATTCTGGAAACTGGGAAGACTGCTCATTATTTAGCTGGGTGAGATTTTACTTTGAAAAATCCTCTTTAAGAAACAGAGCTGGTGTTCTTGATGAGAAGGTTATCTCAGAGGGAGGCAGTTCCATTCTCTGGGTTTACAAACTCAAGAGCAGTATTTCCCAAGGGGTCTAATGTGAGCCTCTGTGGAATTAGATGACTATTTTTATGTTATTAATTATATATGATTAATATCTAATAGAAAAATGTAAGTAAAACATCAAACCTATGATTTCATGAATATTATTACATAGGAAGAAGCTTAAAAAAAATATTTTACAAAAGATTTTAGGGAATAAGATGTGGCTCAAGCAAATGAGCTCCCACCTACCACATGGAAGTTCCCAGTTTGGTTCCAGTGCCTCCTGGACAAGATGAGCAAGACGGCGAGCTGGTGCAATGGGCAGGAGCAACAAGATGACGCAATAAGGAGACACAAAAAGGAAAGACAATGAGAGACACAACAAAGCAGGGAGCTGAGGTGGCTCAAGCGATTGAGCACCTCTCTCCCACATAGGAGGTTCCAGGTTCAGTTCCTGGTGTCTCCTAAAAAGAAGATGAGCAGGCACAGAAAGTACCCAACAAACAGACACAGAGAGCAGACAGAGAGTACAAAATAATGAGGCAGGGGTAGGGGGTAGGGAATAAATAAGTAAAATAAATCTTTTTTAAAAAGAAGATATGCTCTTTTAAAAAAATAAAAAGATTTAAGGCTTTCCAATCAGTACCTTGTAAAGGAGATACTCAAGTCCAGAAACACTTGAAGTTGGCAACAGTCCACAAATCCAACAATTAGACTGGTTTATAGAGTTAGCATAACAATAAGCCCACTGGCCTCCCAGGCACCAAGGGATTGCTACCAAGTACCAACAAACAATACATCTGGGAAACAGACGTGGCTCAACTGATAGAGCATCCATCTACCACATGGAGGGTCAAGGGTTCGATCCCTAGGGCCTCCTGACCTGTGTGGTAAGCTGGCCCACGCACAATGCTGCTGCACACAAGGAGTGCTGTGCCCCTCTCACAAGGAGTGCACCCTGCAAGGAAAGCCTCCCCATATGAAAAAAATGCAGCCCACCCAGGAGTGTGCCCCACACACGGAGAGCTGATGCAGCAAGATGATACAACAGTTTCCCAGTGTTGCTGGATAATGCAAGCAAAAGAAGAAGAATGCACAGCGAATGGACACAGAGGACAACAGGGTGGAAGGGGAGAGAAATTAATAAAAAGTAAATCTTAAAAAAAAAACAAAAAACAAGCAATGCATCTGGGGCGGGGGGGAAGACCTTAACCATAAGGGGGGAAAGTTAAAGACAAATGAGTTGTATAGCAAAGAGACTGCAAAGGAAGTCAGGAGGTCATCCCAGAGGTAGCGCTTATGCACATCTCAACAGGATCTCATTGACAGCTTAAGTAGATACTACCCCAAATAGTGAAGCTCCTCAGGGATATGGAGACATCCAGACACTGTAGTCAGGGCAGATAGCTCAGGAATTTGGACCCTTGACAGTGGGCCCTAATCTGGTATTTATGCTGCCCAGTGTGACAGAGTTAGACTCAGCAGTGGTTCCCCTATCCTGACTCTTGTGTCCTTCTATTTGAACCTATAATTATTAACAGTACTACAGTTGGTGGTTGTATATCCAAGAGACTTAAATCTTTGGGCTGTCTGTGTGCCAGCTGAGCCCTGAATCTCAACGGAGTTGTGACACCTACTCTCCAGTTCAGTGGACTCACCCAGGACAACTAACAAGGAAGAGATGATGGACAAACAACATACCAAGGATCTGAGAGTGCCTACAACTGCAAGTAAGAGAGTCCCAGCCATCGGATGTATGGAATTGAAGCCCCCTCAATTAATGGTGGACCATCCCAGAGTCCTCAGGATTGGGAAACGAATTGTGGATTAAAATATACTTACTAGTATTCTACTAAAGACTCACTGTGATTCTAGCAATGGAAGAAACACCATTGTTGTGGAAGCAGTGACCCATGGATGTTCTGAGGCTAGGGAGAGGGAAAAACAGGTGTGATAGGGGGACATTTTCGGGACTTGGGACTCATCCTGAATGACATTGCAATGACAGATATGGGCCATGGTATATCCGGCCATAACCTTCAGAGTCCAATGGGAGAGAGTGTAAACTACAATGTAAACTATAATCCATGCTTAGTGGCAATGCTCCAAAATGTGTTCATCAATTGCAATGAATGCACCACACTGACGAAAGATGTTGCTAATATGAGAAAATATAGGAGGTGTGGGGAGCAGGGTATACGGGAATCCCCTATATATTCTCTGTAACATTTATGTAATTGAAATATTTAAAAAAAAAAAAAGAATAAGCCCACTGAAGGAAAAGGTTATTATCTTGTGGTTTTATAATTAAAGATAGGAAAGAGAGTATAAGCATATTTAAAGGAAAATATTAAGTAGATAAGGAAAAAAATCATGAAGGTGTATAAATGATTGAAGTGTAGAAAACACTGTTTTAGAGATATTTGGGAATAAATGTACCATTGGTCTATTGAAGAATTATGATATATTTACAAGCTAATAAATGGAGCCTTTTATCTTCAAGACAAAATGGGGAAAAGTGAAGTTGAATGTTCAAGAAATAGCACTCTGAAATCCACAACACTTTGTGGAAAGTAACCGGTAGGTAGGACTTCAGAGGCTGTGTGGAGGATGGTTAGCTCTCTGGAGTCTGGGCTGGAATTCTGCACCAGTGACTAGCTGGGTGACCTTAGATAAGACAAGGCATCTCTCTGAGTTTCAGTTTGCTCTGTAAAATGAAAATAATATCCCTCTAAGGATTTGAAGGAAACTGGAACGGTCCACAGGCTCGTCACTCAGCACAGTAAAATAGACAGACACACCAAATTAAGACTGGGTAGGAAAAGGGGCTTTATTAGCTGGCGGAGAATCAGAGATCTAATCGATCTCAAATCTCACTCCTGTCATGGGGTTTTGGGGGTTTTTTTTGTCTTTGTTTTTTTACAACTTTTGTACAGGTTTGAAACAAAGAGAATTAATCATAGACATGATTTCAAGCGAAGAAAATTAGTCATAGACTCATCATCTTTGGGAAGGGGGTTGAGGAGCTTTTCTAGTTTTTCTGCTCTGGTTAACACCTAAGATACCTATTGTGTCTCATGCTTCTAAGTTTTCACAGGGTAAGAACAGGGAATGAGTAATGCATTACAGGGATACATCATACATTTCCTTTACAAAGAGAGAAGTAAAAGGTCTGGTTGACATTAAACTTGACAGGGCTATGTGTTTTCCCATAGACTCACTTGCTTTTAAGGTTATTGTTTGTTGACAATTTTCTTTCAATAAGTGTTCTAATTTACAATTAAGAGAAGGGAGTGATTGCATTGTTCCCAACATAGGGGTGCTACTTCATTTAGTTTGCCATAACCAGGGGTGAGCCAAACCATTCCATCCCAAAGTTGGAAATGTCCATCTTTTTCTCTTATGGTTAAATTTTCAGCTTGATCATGTAACTGAAGAGAATATTGTAAAACAGTTTTAGTAGTATCATTATATGAGAATTGGAGCAGATGACCAGGTTTTGTTAAGTTTACTGGCCAATAGTCAGGGGTTGGTTCTGATTATGTCTACGGTACTCAGTGTTCCTCGCTGTTTTTGCATTTATTTTATGAAAGATTTTAAAGCCTTCCAATCAGTGCCTTGTAAAGGAGCTACCCACCAGGCTAGTCCAGAAACACTTGAGGTTGGCAACTGTCCACAAATCCGATAATTAGGCTGGTTTAGAGAGTTAACATAAGAATAAGCCCACTGAAGGAAAAGGTTATTATCTTGTGGTTTTAAAATTAAAGAAAGGAAAGAAAGTATAAGGAAAAGTTGGGTAATCATGTTAAAAACATTTAATTAACCAGGTTCCACACTCCTAGGAAAATGAAGGAAAAGGCAACTAAGAGCGACTATAATAACCACAGTTACACATGAAGCTTTTCCCCTTTCAAACAAATATTTGAGTCCATGTAGAAGTTGACAGGAATATTTTTGTTAAGGGTCTTCAAGTGGGGCAATGGCAACAGCTGCTTTTCGGCCGAGTGGTGGAGTCACTGTGCAGAATTGATTGTTGCTTGACTCTAGGGCGAGGAACCCATTGTTTGGTGCCCTGTAACTTAAGAGAAGAGTGAGTGACGAGTAGTACCAGGTATGGTCCTACCCACTGGGATTTAGTTGTGCTTGGGTGGTGTAAGTTTTTCCGTGTCTGTAGCCATACCCCGCTCCAGGTCGGCAGTTGTGTGAAGAAGCATCTGTGGGAAACTTAAGGTATTTGGAAGTGTAGATATTGATTTCAGTTAAAGTTCCTCCTGGGGATTTTACATATTGAATAGTGGCTAATTCAGACTAGGATGCCTATTTCCAGGATATTCTGCTTTTAGAAATGGCCTTCCCATTTCCTAAGGACTGAAGCCTAGTCCGCTTTGGGGTACTACTCTTACCCTTAGGAGCGCAATGGGCAGGGCTTTACCCCATTTTAACTGTGTTTCCAAGCAGATTTTTACTAGATGTTCTTTAATGTTTGATTCATTTGCTCTGTTTTTCCTGTGGATTGAGGCCTACACAAAGAGTGAAGCTGCCAGTCAATACTCAATAAACCAGAAACATCTCTGACTACTGTAGAGATGGAGGCAGCACCGTTGTTGCTCCGAATGGCTAGAGGGAGTCCAAACCTAAGAGTAAGTACTTTTAACAGACATTTAACAACTAGATGGGGCTTCTCGGTTTGACCAGGGAAAGCCTCTACTCATCCAGTGAAAGTGTCAACCTATACTAGCAGATACTTGAAATTTCCAGAGGCCTTAGATATTATGATAAATCAAAATCAACTTGCCAGTCTTCTCCTCCGCCTAATCCCCAATATTGTACTCATTTGTTGAAGCTGGTACTCTGGTGCAGGGTCGAAGACTGACTCAGTGCATGCTGCACAATGATGAGTTACAGCTTGAATAGTTCAGCGTAGGTTAGGACCAACTAGAAACTGACTGAACCATTTGTAGAGGGGTTCTCATCCATTGCGAGTAATTTGGTGAATGTGTGTTATGATGGGTTTGAGGGAGTTTTCTGGACAAGAATTTTACTCATATCACTGCATTCATTTTCATCTTATAAATGTCCCTGTTTGGTTAGACTTGTAAATCCCCGTTCTTTTGCCCCAGTCTTTTGCTGAATACTAAGGTTTTCCAAATGTCTCTAGTTTAGGTTCTCTTTCACTGTGAGGTAATAGTGGGTGGTTTGGGTAAAAACACAGCAAGGGTTGCGGGGGTGGGGGGGTGAGGGGATTTCCGTTTAGGCTGCTTCTCCAGCTGCTTTATCTGCCTCTCTATTGCCTTTAGCTTCTTTGTTATTCATAGTTGGATGCCCTTTACAATGAATAATTTTCAGTTCTTTTAGTTGTAAAACTGCATTTAACAACAGTAAGATCAGGTCTATGTGTTTAATATTTTTATTGGCAGTAGTTAATAAATCAGGTTCTTTCCAAATGTCTCCATGTGCATGTAGGATGGCAAAAGCATATCTAGTATATATGTTCACCTTTTGCCCTGCACTCTGTTGCAGGGCCCTTAAGAGAGCAATTAGTTTGTCTCTTTTTGTTGAAGTTCTTGCAGGCAAAGGCTTTGCTTCCAATAGTTCAGTGAGAGTGAATGCTGAGTAGCCTGCTCTGCGTTTTCCATGGTTTATGTAGCTGATTCCCTCTGTAAATAATTCTAGGTCTGGGTCTGGTAATGGGGTGTCTGTTAGTCCTGGCAGCTAGAGTATACTCCATCAAGGAGTTGCACACAATCATGCCTGGGAGTTTTCCAGTCGGGTCTTTCACTAATTTCAGGCAATAAGGTAGCTGGATTGAGTTTATCTATAGTTTTTAATGTGACATTTGGATTGCTTAGTGAGACATCTTGATATTTGCTTGGATAGTTCATAGTTAACTATTGACCCCCTTTTTGTTCTAATATAGTAAAAACTTAATGCACGGTTAGGACTTGGAGTGGGAAAGCCTAACATGAAATTTTCTGCTTCCTGTGAAGATCACAGGTAGCAGCTATGCTAGTAAGCATGCTGGCCAACCTCTGGAGACCAAGTTGAGTTGCTTTGAGAAGAATGCAACCGACCAGAAGTTTCCTCCAAATTCTTGTACTAATACTCCTAGTGCAATACCTTGCATTCATGTACAAATAGTTCAAATACTTTCATTAGGTCAGAGAGTCCTAGGGCTGGGGCCAAGAGAAGTTCATCTTTAAATTTTTAAAATGCTAGAGAACATTCTGGGGTCCATTCTAAAGGATCTTTTTCTTCCCCCTTCAGGTCATCATTATAAGGGTTTAGCAATAAGTTCAAAATTTGGTATCCAAAGCCTGCAAAGTTCCTTTTTTTTTTCTAGGTCTGATACATTCCATAAAGTTTCCTTTCTGCCAAACAATAAGGCTTGTTGTCCCTCTACCAGTTCTAACCCAAGATATTTAACATAGGTCTTCTTTTCAGATACTTTATATCATTTTTCTGCTAGCCTTTTTAACATTGTTATGTGTTTCAATTTGAGGCTTCTTGGATTTTACAGGCTATGAGTATTTCATTAACATATTGAAGGAAAAGTCCTTCTTGGAGTTATACTCTGTATAAGTCCTTGGACAGTGCTTGCCCAAAAAGAGTTGGGGCATTTTTGAATCCTTACAGCAACACAGGCCAACAATTTGGTTGTTTTATTCCTGCATCAGGATCAATCCATTCAAAAGCAGACAATTTTTGTGATTCTTTTTCTAGGGGTATGCAATAAAAAGCATCTTTTAAATCTAAAATAGTGAACCAAGCATAGGCACCTGAAATGTTGATAAGGGGAGTATATGGGTTAGGCACTAGTGGATAGATGTCTTCTACTACTTGACTGACAGCTCTTGAATCTTGTACGAACCAGTATTCTTGTGTGCCAGGTTTTAGGACCATGTTAAAGTCCATGGGACAGGATCTAATTAGATCTGATTACTCTAAACTTCTCAGTCCTTTCTGCCAGATCTAGCAGAGCTGCTTGGAAGGTCCAGGCATGCACTTTTGGAAACTGTAAGTTGATCTCATTGGGCAAGATTGAGAGCGAGGTGTGTAGTTTTGAAAGCAAGTCCCGACTATGGAGAATAAGCATTCACATATGTAGAGGAACTTGAGCATTAACTGGGTGTCTCCAGCCTGACACTGGAGAGGTTGTAGGAAAAAAACAGTTGTTGGTAATTCCTGAAACTCCACTAATTGGGACAGACTCATCTTGTCTTATGAGTTTTTGATTTAGAACTGAAAAAGTTGCTCCTGTATCCACCAGAAAATTTACTAATTTCTTACCCACTTGGAAAGAGACACAAGGTTCCTTGTGGGTGACTGGGATTGTTTCCCAATTGGTGGAAGGTGTCGCCAGGACCCATCCCTCCATATGGCTGTCTTTGCCCCCATAAGCTGTGGGCATTGGGTCAAGGGGTCAGGAGATTTCAGTGTTTCCTTCTTTATGAGACTAGGATGTTCTTGCTTCCAGGGCCCTTCTTTGCAATGAGCACATGGTTGGGCACCCAAGGTTTTCCAGGGACCCCCGAGGTCTTGCCTTTCATTGGCTCCCTCTGCTGCTGGAGGGTTTTGCTCAGAACTGCTCCTGAAAAATTAGCATCTAAGTTAGCTTTATAGGCAATTATTTTCTTATGATGCTTTTCTTGAGCAGCTTCTCGATTGTATACCTTTAAAAAATTTCTACTAGGGCCAAAATTGACAGTCTTAGCCCTCTGTATTAGTCAGTGTTCTCTAGAGAACAGAAGCAACAAGAGATATCTGTCAGTACTATGCGATTCTATGAGTCTCTCACGCAGCCATGGGGATGCACAAGTCCAGGTTCCACAGGCAGGCTGCAACCAGGGGCTGCAATGAAAGGCCAGTGAAGGTTCTTGATGAGTTCTGGGAGATGTTGGCTGTCCAAAGATGAGCTGGGGAATTCTCTCTCAATGCTGGAATCATTTCCCCTTTTAAGGGATTCAACTGATTGTGTTATGTGTCACTCTTGCTGATGGCAATCTCCCTGATTGATGTAATTATAACCAGTTAGCTATGATTTACCACTGCAGTAAAGTATATGGTGACTAAAGTCCGTAAATGCCCTTGTATTACAGTTAGCCCAGTGCTTGCTTGACCAAACAACTGGGCACAATTACCTAGCTGAGTTGACTCAATAGCCTAACCATCACACCTACCTCTACATTTTGTAATTTGCAACAGATGTCAGGAGAACTTTGGCAGATAAAAGATTGGTTAACACTGCGCTGATTAACAGGCTCTTCTGGGTCTAGGTCAGTGAATTGGCCAGAAGCTCAAGGAGTCTCTCAAGGAATACAAGTGGATTTTCATCTGGTTTCTGGAAAATTGCTTGAATTTTGCTTAAATCTCTCTGTTTAAGAACTCCATTCCTGAGTCCTACAATTATACAAGCTTAGTAATAATCTAGTTTAGTTCAGTTCCATTGTTCGTTTGGGTCTCAATAGGGGTCAATTATTTGTACTGCTTGGCTTCCTGAGACATGAATGGGATTGTTAGGGTTACTATTGGTTTGAAAATCAGCCTTTTCTAGTACAATGTGCTTTACCTCTGAGGTTAAAAGTATATTCAGTGGGGAGTAGGATATAGTTCAGAGTTGAGCCCCTACTTCCCATATATGAGGTCCTGGGTTCAATCCCCAGAACCTCTTAAAAAATAAATTAATTAAATTAAATAAGATTTTTAAAAAATGTGTTCAGTAAAGATTGAATATCTGCCCAATTAGGGTTGTGAGTTTTGAATATGGATTTGAAAAAAAAGATTTTCCATCCTTTTGAGGTCCTCTCTGTAGCTAGGGACATGATCTTTCCAATTATATAGATCTAACATTGAAAATGGAGTATTATTATATAGATAGCCCCTTGGTTATCCTTGCTCATTTATTCCTGCACGTACTTGTCAGAGGGGAAATTGACCCTAGCCAATGGCAAGGATAGGAGGGCTGATCAATCTCAAATTTACCTCTCTGGCAAGGTTGTTTTTTAACAGTTTTTATGCAAGTTTGAGACAAAGAGAATTAATCATAGACATGATTTGAAACAAAGAAAATTAATCATAGACTCTTCATCCTTGGGAAGGGGTTTGGGAACTTTTCTAGTTCTTCTGCTCTGGTTAACATTTAAAATATATATTGTGTCTCATGCTTCTAAGTCTTCCAGTGGTAAGAAGGGATTGAATAAAGCATTACAAGGATATATTATACATTTTCTTTACAAAGAGAGAAGTAAAAGGCCTGGTTAATATTAAACTCAATAGGACTATGTGCTTTTCTATAGAAACTCTATGCCTATTCTAAGGTTCATGTATGATATGTACAATTTGTTTTGCATATGCTACTGTTCATGCTAGAGATTATTGTAAGCCATAATGAGATTAATGTACAGTGCTTAGCATACCTGAAAAATAATAAGATCTCAAAAATGGTTGTTTTGATATTTTTGATATCTCTTTCTTACTTAAGACTTTTGTCAAGTCTTCTTTTAAAGCACTTTCGGGGAAGCGGATTTAGCTCAACTGATAGAGTGTCTGCCTACCATATGGGAGCTCCAGGGTTCAAACCCAGGGCCTCCTGACCCATGTAATGAGCTGGCCTACGTGCAGTGCTGATGCACACAAGGAGTGCCGTGCCTTGCAGGTTGTCCCCTGAGTAGAGGAGTCCCATGTGCAAGGAATGCGCCCTGAAAAAAAGCACAGCCTGCCCAGGAGTGGTGCCACACACGTGGAGAGCTGATGCAACAAGATGATGCAACAAAAAGAGACACAGATTCCCGGTGCCGCTGAAAAAATGCAAGCAGACACAGAAAAACACACAGTGAATGGACACAGAGAGCAGACAACTGGAGGGGGGGGAGGGGAGAGAAATAAATAAAAAAGAAATCTTTAAAATTAAAATACTTTCAATTGACGTTTATCACATCTCTGCAGACATGACATTTAATACTATATACTTTGGTTTTATATATCATCAATATAGGGTCTAAAAAAAAGGTCTGCTAAGGGATGTGGAGTTTTTCTTTTTGGAGTAGTGAAATGGCTCTAAATATTTTGTTTGTGATGAATGCACAACATTGTGATTATACTAAAAGCTATTGGTTATATACTTTGGATAGATCATAGGCATGTGAATATATCTCAATAAAACTGAAGCAGGCTAATAAGATAGGGAATTAATAGATGGATCTGGAACCTGGCAGAGAGTCCACATGGACATCAGTAACCCCAAGAGGGCTGCTGGAAGACCCTCCCCAAGATTCTGCCACTCAGAAGAAGACTTCCTCAGAACCAGGAGCAGCCCCGGATATTCCCTAGGGACTTTATCATTGGGCCCTCCTGGGAGATTGATGGGGGAAATAAGCAATCAAGGTGGTGAACAGCTGGAACTCCTCCCCTGCCATTAGCAAAGGAGTTATTAGCAGCTTAAAAAGCGG
The DNA here is from genome assembly GCF_030445035.2 of Dasypus novemcinctus. Taxonomy (NCBI): domain Eukaryota; kingdom Metazoa; phylum Chordata; class Mammalia; order Cingulata; family Dasypodidae; genus Dasypus; species Dasypus novemcinctus. Next base: position 48,664,401 of record NC_080673.1, on the reverse strand, counting down.
CACCGGGTTGGAGTTCTCTCTCGTGCTCTCTTGCCTCTGGATCCAGGCTCCAGCTGCTTCTCCCCTGATTGGATCACCACGCAAGTAAAACCTGGGCATTCATAAACTATAATGGGGAATTGTAGACTATAAATCAGCCCTCTTTATCACTTTTCAGCCCCTTCCTCTCTACCTGGGACCCCTGCTGTGTTATTTTCTCCCATTTCTCTTCCCTCCCTACCTGAATAAATTACTGGCCTAACTTACCCAACGTGCTCTTGACATTCATTTCTCCAGCATAGTCAAAGAACCTAAACAAAATCTGGTAACAAAACTGCTTAATAAATAAATTAATAATTGTGCAAGAATAATCAGAAATAGTAGCTGTGTACAGCAGGGGAAACCTAAAGAGATTGAGAGGTGAAGAATTTTCTTGTTTATTTATTTATTATTATTGAATAATGAAGATGCTCTAATAATAACTGAAGTGATGAATACACAACAATGTGATTATCCCAAATACCATTGATTGTATACTTTGGATGAAGTGAATGCTTTTTTAATATGTACCAATAAAATTTGTTTGTTTACAAAAAAGGAAAAGTAGTGGTTACTTCCAAAGGAATTCCTGATTGCCTGACTGGGTAATTCAGCCTTGACTGTCTTCTGTATTTTATTCATTTTTAAATGTTTTTGTTCTCTTACTTGAGGAGCCCACTTTATCTACCAATTCCCATTGCCAAAATTCCAGGAAGGCTTCATGATTGTCCTTTGCCTATTTGATCCTTGAGTAATAGCAATTCAACCTTGTAACTATGTGACACATTCTTTAACTTGTGGATCACCACCTCTTTTGGGAAGACATTTGAAATGGAGTCTTTTGTTTCTTTATCTAGATTATGTGCTGATTGCTGGGGCCATCTAATACAAGGAGAGACTTACAAGGAGACATTCCTGAAACAACACTTTCTAGTGCCAAACTGACAAGTCTTTGTTTTCTAGAGCTGAATCATGACATTTATTGTCTGCTGTATCAGACTAACCTAACAGTAGCCTAAACTACAGAAGGCAAGGCTGCTCTCTGCTATTTTGAAACAATCTTTTAAAACTTTTCCAATTAATGCAACATTTTGTGTGATCTACGTATATTTTAAAAATAAATAAAAAATATATTATTATTTAAAAAAACTCTTCAGTGTCTTCAAGGTATATTTTCCATAATAAAGATGCAAATATCGCCATTGTACTGCTGCTGCTGCCGATCATCATTGCCATCACAGTTTGATCCACAGAACGCTGATGTTGTAAAGAGCATGAACTCTGGTGTGAATCCCTATGACTCACAGTGGCCTTTAGCTAGCTATCCTGCTCTCAGGTTCCTCAGATGTAAAACAGGAAGTGCAAGCTGAAAGCTTAGAAGAATGTCAGTGTTGTGGTCATCCACAGAAACAGTATGGACCTCCACCCAAGATTTGATTCTGATGTCGAGACCCACGACACCAACAGCAGTCGAAAAAAGTTTAAGCCTCACATAATGAGGCTTTTGGGGGAAAGTAGGGCAGGTCACCCAAGTTGATCCAAAGACCAGAGAGCAAAAGGAAAGGAGACTGGCTTGAGGCTTTTATTATGGATAGCGGGTAAAACTGGTCTGAGGGATGCATGGGCAGGGGATTGTGTGGTTTGAAGATCCCACCAGCACCAAAGGAGGGAGAACCAGACCTTCTTATCAGCCTGCCCAGGTGTGTGGCACAAGGGAGAAGCAAGGCTTAAAACATCAAGAAGTGGAATCAGACTCTATTACAGTCTGTCAGAGAGCAAATGGTCAATAAATGCTGTCTATTACTGTATTTAGTTTCCACTAATCCCTAGGTTCTTCTAAGCATGATACTCTAAGAGTTTTTACCTAATAATGAAAAGTAACATATAGACTTGTTCTCTAATAAAAAGTTGTTGAGTGTATGCTCAGGAGACTTGAATTTCTGGACTGGCCATGTTCCAGCTGGCCCTGAGCCTCAGCAGAGTTGCACCACCTACTCCAGTTCATTGGATTTACCCAGGTCAGCTAAGAGGGAGTTGAGGATGGTCAATTACCACAGCAGGGAACCGAAAGAGTCTACAACAGCAAGCAGGAGAATCCCATTCATCAGCCATGTGGGATTTAAGCCCCCTCTTGATTTAGAGGTGGAGTGGACATTGCCATCCCAGGGTCTGCAGGATGGAGGAATAAAATATGGATTAGAGTGGACTTACTAGTAGTCTACTATAAAATTATTGTAACTCTAGCAATGGAAGAAATTGTATCATTGATGTGGAGACAGTGGCCACAGAAGTTGGTGAGGGTAGGAAGAGGGAAGAAGTGTGATATGGGGGCATTTCTGGGACTTGGAGTGGTCCTAAATGATATTATAGGGACAGATGCACGACATATCCTGCCATAACCCATTGAATGGACTGGAGGAGAGTGTAAACTACAATGTAAACTATAATCCATGCTGTGTAGCAGTACTCCAAAATGTATTCATCAAGTGCAATAAATGTGCCACACTGATGAAAGAGGTTGATGTGGGAGGAGTAGGGGGTGGGACAGGTATAAGAGAACCTCTTATGTATTTTAATGTAACATTTTGTGTGATCTATGTATCTCTTTTTTTAAAAAAGGAGAATAAAAAATAAATTTAAGAAAACAAACAAAATTTTTTATTAGCAAAAAATAGTTGTTGAAAGGCAAATGTCAAAAAAAATTTTTTAATATTTTTCATTATTTTTTAATATCCCATTTTTAAATTTTAGCTTCAGTTTTTCTAAATTATTATGTATTTTATTTCTTTTGTTCAAACCTATCATTATTATTTTATTTTCCTAATAATTGTATTTGGTGATATTCTGAGCTCCATTTTTGAAGTCTTGGATCACAGAAAGGTTACAACTATGGCAGGGGAGGATCATTGGTGTGGGGTGTCAATGATGGGGGATACATGGGAATAAGTTCACCTGGGCATACAGATAAGGTATATAAATGTGTTCAAGTGTTCATGGTACATTGCCACAGTGGGTAGAGAGTCACACAATAACTGAAAGAATATTGAATTCCCATCCTGGGGAGCTCTGCCACATTCTTTAATGTAACAGCAACAATCACCCAAGTACAGGGGCAATGACTAGTGTCCATTTTGATGGGCCCTTGATATTTATGACTATCCTTATGAGCCTTTGTTCTTGAAGTTGCAATGTAGTCTAGTGTTATAAGGTGCTGAAGAGTTACCTCCTGAGCCTCCCTGTTGCTCAAATGTGGCCTCTTTCTGAGCCAAACTCAGCATATAAATGCATTACCTTCCCTCTGGTGTGGAACATGACTCCCAGGAATGAACCTCCCTGGCACTGAGGGATTACTATCAAAAACCAATGAGCAAAGCAACTGGAAAAAGACCTTGAATAAAAGTGGGGAAATGTAAAAACAAATGAGTTTATATGACTAAGAGACTTGAAAATGAGTTGGGAGGTCTTTCCATAGGTAACATTTATGCACATCTCAGCAGGATCTCATAGACAGCCAAAGTAGATACTATCCCAAATAGTGGGGCTCCTGAGGGCTCTGGAGACATGGCAGATAGCTCTGGAGATTGGTGCCTTGCCAGTGGGTCCTGCTTTGGAGTTTGGACTCCCTAGTGTGACAGACTTGGATTCAGATATGGCTTTTCTATACATACTTCTTCTGTCCCCTTTTTTTAACCTATAGTTGGTGCTGGATTTGGTAAGTGTATGTCCAAGAGACTTGAATCTCTGGTCTGTCCATGTGCCAGCTGGGCCCTGAGCCTCAGCATAGTTGCAATACCTACTCCGCAGTTCACTGGACTCACCCAGGACAACTACCAAGGAGGTGAGGTTGGACAACCACTACACCAAGGAACCAAGAAACTCTACAACAGCAACAAGAGAGTCCCATCCATATGGGACTGAATCCTTCTCTCAGTTAGAGGTGGAGAGGGCATCCCTATCCCAGAATCCTCAGGATTGGGGAATAAAATATGAACTAGAGTGTACCAACTGGTATTATACCATAGACTTATTGTGATTCTAGCAATGGAAAAAATTATAGCATTGATGTGGAGACAGTGGCCACTGGAGGTGCTGAAGTTAGGGAGAGGGACAAAGAGGTGTAATACAGTGGGCGAGTTCAGGACTTGGAATTGTCCCAAGTGACATTGCATCAACAATACAGGTCATTATATATACAGCCATAACCCAAAGAATTCAGTGGGCGAGTGTAAACTACAATGTAAAATATAATATATGATTAGTGGTAATGTTCCAAAATGTGCACATAAATTGCAATGAATGTACCACACGAATGTAAGAAGTTGTTAATGTAGGAAAGAGTGGGAGGTGTGGGGAATGGGGCATATGGGAATCCCTTATATTTTTTAGGTAACATTTTATGTAATCTAAGTATCTTTTAAAAATAAATAAAAAGTGTGCTTTTTTAAAAAGTTGTTTTCCTTAAATCTCACCTGAGCTACACTACAGATTATCAGGTCATTCAATGCCATTTATTGCCAAATAGAGCATCACCTTGAAAGGGTTCATGTTGACTTCAAAAATGAAATCCACATACTTATGTGAGTACTTCATTAGCAACAGCAAATGACTTAAGGATAGTGAAGAAAAATATCTGTCTTTCTATATTATATGAGTGTGTGTATAATAATAAACACACAATCATTAATTGCAACATTAGTATCAGTATATTGTAATAATTTCATACATTATTATCAGCATCTTTGAGATGGCTAAAAAGGTACTCAGTCTCATGTGTCATATCCTGGGTGTGGTCAATTGAATTACTTACCCCAATTTAGACACATTCTTAATTTTAATCTGCATTCCTGTTGGATGTTATTTTTAAAGATGTTATTTTTATTTAAGGTGTGGCCCAACTGAACGAGGATGGGTCTAATCCAGCTTCCTGGAGTCCCTTATAAAAGGAGAAATTCAAACAAAGAAGAGAAAGCCATGGGGAGGAGTCTGAAGGCTGGAGTCAATGGAACCTGGAAGGAGAAGACATTGCCATGTGATATGAAGCAGAGAAGCAAGCTAAAGAACACCGAGGATTGCCAGCAACCCAGCACCAGGATGTTACAGCTCTGGGGAGAAAGCACCACCTTGATGATGTCTCAATTTTGGACTTCTCCTAGCTTCAATAAATTCTCCTAGCCTATAAATTCCTGTTGTTTAAGCCAGCTCATCAAGTGGTTATTTGTCATAGCAACCTGTAAAACTGGGACACTTGGGCATATGAATTGTGGTAGGTGTGTTAATACTTAATTTTAGCAAGAATTTTGCATCAAAATAGATGTGCTAAAAGATAAGAGCCTTAAAGTTAGTTGTCTGTGTATGTCAGTTTTATTGAGGCAGAGTTTTTACATAATAAAATTCAATAGTTTTAAGTGTACAATATGATAAGTTTTGACAAATGTACAAGCTGTGTAACTACAACAATCATCATATAGAATATTTCCATGACCCAGTAAAGTTAATATGTGCCCCCTTGCAATCAATTACCTACCTTGAATCACTAGCCTTTGGGAACCACTGATCTGGTTTCTAGCGCTGTAGTTTTACCTTTTCTGCAATGTCATGTAAGTGGAGTCATACAGTATGCAGTCATTTGTGTCTGGCTCCTTAGATTCATTTTCTATTGCTTCCATAACAAATTACCACAAGCTCAGTGGCTTAAAGCAACCCTAATTTATTATCTCACAGTTCTGAAAGTGTGAAGTCCAGTGTGGCTCAACTGGGCCCTCAACTATGTAATTGATGTACTCATTTTTATTGCTGACTAGTGTGTCATTACAAAGATACACCATGAATTGTTTAGTCATCCACCACTTGATGGACATTTGGGTTGTTTCCAGTTTTGGGCTAATATCAGTGAAGTTGCTTAGGACATTTGTGTACAAGTCTTTGTGTAGATCCATATTTTAATTTCTTTGAGTAAATACCAGGAATAGAATGGTTGGGTCATATGGTAAAATATATTTAATTTTAGAAGAAATGACTATTTTTTCCCAAAAGTGGCATACTATTTTGCATATCCACCAGCAATATAGAGGAGTTCTAGTCAGTCCATATCCTCATCAACAGTCAGTACTGTGAGTTTTTTTTTTTTTTAATTTAGCCCTCAGCCTCTAATAGGATGGAGTGGTATTTCACTCCCCTAATGAACAAACAATGCTGAACATTTTTCCATGTGTTTATTTGCCATTCATATACCTTTGTTGATGAAGTCTCTGTTAAAATATTTTGGCCATTGAAAAAAATTAGGTTACATATGTAAATTTATCCATTTAATTCCCTGCTTTATTGTAAGTAAAATATATATAAACTTAAAAAAATTACATTCAAAGCATGTAAAGTTACTTTACTATAAAAGTAAAAAAATGAAATTCAAAAAAATTAAAATAAAAATAAAAAACAAAAAAATTAGGTTGTCATTATTGAGTTATGTGATTTTTTAAACGTATTCTGCATCCAAGTTCTTTATCAAATATATGTTTTGCTAGCATTCTCTCACAGCCTGTGACTTGCCTTTTCCTTGTGTTAACTGTCTTTTGAAGTGCAAATATTTTAATATTGAGGAATTTCAATTTATTTATTTTTCTTGTACAGTTGATACTGTTTAAGATATTTTTGCTTAATCCAATATTGCTAAGACTTTCAGCTTTGACTTTTAGGTCTATGATCCACTTCAAGTTAATTTTTGAATGTGATATAAGATAAGGGTCATATTTATTTTATTTTTGAATATCCAATTGTTCTAGCACCAAATGTTAAAACGATTATCCCTTCCCTTGGCAGCTTTGTTAAAATTGATCGACCATTATGTTTGGGTTTATTTCTGGACTCTCTTTTCTGTTCTGTCTGCCTTTATGCCAATATCACATTGCCATCTATAATAATCTTATACGTACATAAATATTTATTCTTTCTTTTCCCAAAGTAATTTTGGCTTTTATAGTTTCTTGGCATTTCTATACAAATTTTAGATTTAGATTGTCAATTTCTAAAAATCCCTGCTAAGATTTTGACTAAGATTGCATTGAATCAATAAATCAATTTGGGGAGAATTAACATCTTAAGAATATAGAGCCTCAAGCTCCAGTAGCATTGTATCTGTCTATATTTAGTTATGTCTCTTGAAATTTTTCTCAGCAAAATTTTGTAGCTTTCAGGATACTGGTCTTATAAATGTTTTCTTAAATATATCCCTAATTAATAGTTTCATATTATAAATGTCATTGTTTTCTTAATTTCTCTTTTCAAATGTTTGTATCACTGTTATCCTAATCAACATAACTTTTGAGTTTTATTTTCTTAATTCATAAAACAAGAACAATAATGTCCATTTTACAAGGTTGTCATGTAGATAAATGAAGATGATTAAACCCCCAAGCACCTAGAACTCAAAAACTATTATAGGACAGGTGCTTTGAAATGTCACCTTATTTAAGACTCAGAACAACCCTTTTAAGTAGGTACTTGACTCCCTATTTTACAGATAATGAAACGGGATGCCAGAGAGATTAAGTAACTTGTCAAGTTTCCTCAGCCATCAGTCTAACTCAGTCAGTCTTGATCCAAATCTATTGTGCTTAATCACTCCACTACACCCTACCTAATGCATGCTAGGTACTGTGGGAATCACAGAAGAAGTAAAAGAGATTGGTCTCCTTCCTCATGATGCTTAGTTTCCGAAAATATAGGAATTGGATTTATGGTATGAAAACAGATCACCACTTAATTATCCAAAACTATAATATCTAATTGTCCTTTGCTTTTTATCTTTCTAACTGGACTATTTTTTCTTTGGTTTTTGATGTTTGTTAGCATCTCTACATGCTATGGCAGGGGTGAAATTTAGCTTTGTTTCTTGTAAAAAGAGTTGGGTAGAAGAGACGGAAGAGTGTCCAGGACAAAATGTACTGACTTGTTAGGCCAAAAGAGGATAAAACATCATAATCAATTATTGAGAAAGGGATGTTGAAATTTCCAGTTATAATTGTGGAGTTATTTCTCCTTTAAATTTTATGAGGTTTTGTTTTGTGTAATTTAAAGCTCTGTAATTAGACACATGATATAGAAGATTTTAAATCCTGCTGAATTTTTTTTCACATTTTTAATTTTAATTTTTTTAAAATTTCTTTTTATTTTTTTTTAATGTTACATTAAAAAAAATATGAGGTCCCCATATACCCCTCCACCCCTTTCACCCCACTCCTCCCATAACAACAACCTCCTCCATCATCACGGGACATTCATTGCACTTGGTGAATACATCTCTGAGCATTGCTGCACCACATGGTCAATGGTCCACATTATAGTATACACTCTCCCCCAGTCCACCCAGCGGGCCATGGGAGGACATACAATGTCCAGTAACTGTCCCTGCAGCACCACCCAGGACAACTCCAAGTCCTGAAAATGCCCCCACATCACATCTCTTCTTCCCACTCCCCACCCTCAGCAGCTACCATGGCCACTTTCTCCATCTCAATGCTACATTTACTTCCATTACTAATCACAATAGTTCCAGAATAGAATATCAGTAAGTTCACTCTAATCTGTACTCTATTCCTCCACTCTGTGGACCCTGGGATGGTTAGACCACTCTACCTCTGTATCGAGAGGGTGCTTAGGTTCTACTTGGATGATGGATACAATTCTCCTGCTTGCAGTTGTAGGTATTCTTGGCTCCCAGTTGTGGTGGTTGACCTTCTTCACCTCCCTGTTAGCTGGCTAGGGTAAGTCCAATAAATCAGAGGGTAGGAGTTGCAAGCCTGTTGAGGCTCAGGGCCTGGCTATCACATGGACAGTCGAGAGATTCAGGTCCCCTGAGTATACACTAAACCCCAGCTCCAACCACAGGTCTGGTAAAAGTGACAGGAGAGGCTTGTGAACAAAGATCACATTTGAGTCCAACTCCATCACACTTAGCAACACAAACTCCAAAGTAGGGCCAACTGACATGGCACTGAAGTCCATCTGCCACGACCATAGAAATTGACCTCTTTATTTTTAAAAAATGATCTTTTGATCACTGGTAAACTTGTTCTGAAATCTTTGTCTGATTTTTTTTAAGATTTATTTATTTATTTATTTTTAAATTTCTCTCCCCTTCCCCTCCAGTTGTCTTCTCTCTCTGTCCATTCGCTGTGTGTTCTTCTGTGACGGCTTCTGTCCTTATCAGCGGCACCGGGAATCTGTGTTTCTCTTTGTTGCATCATCTTGTGTCAGCTCTCCATGTGTGTAGCACCATTCTTGGGCAGGCTGCACTTTCTTTTGCGCTGGGCAGCTCTCCTTACGGGGCACACTCCTTGCACATGGGGCTCCCCTACACGGGGGACACCCCTGCATGGCAGGGCACTCCTTGCATGCATCAGCACTGCGCGTGGGTCAGCTCCACACGGGTTAAGGAGGCCCGGGATTTGAACCGTGGACCTCCCATGTGGTAGACGGAAGCCCTATCCATTGGGCCAAGTCTGCTTCCCTCTTTATCTGATTTTAATACACTCCAGGTTTTTAAAAAAATTCATTTTAGCATGATATATATCTTTCTGTTCTTGTATGTTAATTTATCTGCATCTTTATATTTAAAATGGGTTAAAATGTTTGGGTCTTACCAAGGGTCTTACCAAGCGTCTTTCCATCCATACTAAAAATATCTGCCTTTTAATTTGGGTGTTTGGCGTATTTACCTTTAATACAATTATCATTTAGTTAGTTGGTTATTCCCCCCTGAGATGGTTCCCTTGTCTGTTTGCTCATTGTTTTTGCTTGTTATTGTGCTCACTGTCTACTCATTGTTTTTTTGCTCATTGTCTCTTTGGTTTTTATCTTTTTGAGGCACTGGGAACCAAACCCAGGACTTCCCATGTGGGAAGCAGGCACTCAACTGCTTGAGCCACATCTACTCCCCAATGTAGTTAGTTTTAAACCTACCATCTTGCTATTTTTTTTTTCCCCTTCTGTTTTTCATTCCTTTGTTCTTCTTTTCCTGTCTTCTTTTTGCCTTTTTATGATTCCATCTTATCCAGACTACTGGCCTTTCAGGTTTACTTCTTTGTTTTGTTTCTCTTTCTATTTGTAATGGTCCTGTTGAGCTTAAAGTGGACATAGTCCACTTTCAAATAACAGATAATTATGCATATAAGAACCTTTTAGCAGTACACGCCATTGTACTATTGCTGTCATACATTTCATATTTATAAATGTTATAAACCCCATAATATATCACTATTACTTTTACTTTAACACTAAATTAACTGTTGTAAAAGTTTTTGTTTTAAAGAGATGTAAAAATAAGAAATATAGCCATACATTTACCATTTTTATTTTTTTAATAATAATTAAAAAAATTTTTTTTTCTTATTTTGAAAGAAGTTTTAGGTTACATAAATGATGTATACAAAATATAGGAGATTCCTTTTTGTGCCACCCCTTCCCCTTCCCATTCATTCCCCCATTAACAACATCTTTCATTAGTGTGGTACATTTTTTACAATTAATGGACACATATTGAAGCATTGCTACTAACCATGGTCTATAGTTTATACTATGGTTTACACTTTGCACCACATAATTTCGTAAGTTTTTACAAAATGCATAATAGGTTGTATCTGTCATTGCAATATCATGTAGAACAATTCCAATGTTCCCCAAATGCCCCTTGATACACCTATTATTCCCTCTCCCTCCCCTCAGAACCTCAGAACCATTGTCTTTATATCAGTGTTACAAGTTCTTCCATTACTAGAATAATAATAAGTCTACTTTAGTCCCTAGTTGCATTCCCTTCCTATCCTCGATCTTGAGGATTTGGGGATGGTGAGGCCCACTTTGCTTCTGATTAAGAGGGGTCTTAGATCCATGCGGCAGATGGATAGAACAGTTTTGCTTGCATTTGTAAATACTCTCTGTTTTTAGGAATAGTCATTGTCCATCATCATTTTGTTAGTTGTCCTGGTTGAGTCTGATGAACTGGAGAATAGGTGGTGGCTGCAACTCTGCTGTGATTCAGGGTTCAACATGACCATATGAACAGCTGGAAATTTAAGTCTCTGGGACATATATTTAATGGGCCTAGTGCTAATTATAGGTTCAAATAATAAAGGACAGAAGAACCATGTGTGAGAAAATTATAAATGAGTCTAACTCTGATACACTGGGGAGATGGGTTATCTTATATCCCAAGGTAAGGCAACTGAGTGCTAATATCCTGGGATTATCTGCCCTGCCTATAGTGTCTAGATGTCTCTAGAGCCCTCAGGAGCACTCCTCCTTGAGTCATTGTTTACTGCGGCAGTCAGTGAGATCCTTCTCAGATGTGTATAAGCACAACCTTTGGAATGAGCTCCAACTCATTTGAAATCTCTTAGCCATAAAAACTCATTTGTATTTAATATTTCCCCCTTGTGGCCAAGGTCTTTTCCAAATGCATTGGTGCTTGGTAATAATCTCTTGGTACTAGGGAGCCTCATCTCCAGGAGTCATGTCCCAAATCAGGAGGAAGGCAGTGAGTATCTATGCTGAGTTTGACTTAGAGAGAGGCTGCATTTGAGCAACAAGGAGGTTTTTAATAGGTAACTCTTAGCAAGATATATTACTAGGCTAAGGTTCATAGGCACAAGCATCAATATCAAGGGCCTGGCATATTGGTCTGCCCTTCTTTGCTAGGCGCTACACATGTACTCTAGAGATTTTAGCCACTCTATGAAAGAATGTAGCGGGACACTCCGGGATGGGAATTCAATATTCTGTTGGTTATCATGTGGGTCTCCACCCACCGACACAACACCCTGTGACCATATGAACACATTCATATTCCATAGAGGCATCTTCATTTATTTTTAAAATCTTAATTTCCATCTGGAATTATTTCTCCTCCTGCCAAAAGGATTTTCTTTAACATTTATCGTAGTGCTATTATACTGGTAGTGAATTTTCTCAGAATTTTATACATGAAAAGTTTCTACTTCATCTTAATTTTTGAAAGATCTTTATGCTGAGCTTATGTGTTTTTCCTTTTTAATACTTTAAAGATGTCTGTCTACTCTGTTCTGGCTTGCATTCTAGTAAGAAGAAGACTAATTATTCTTATCCTTTTCCCTCTGTATATAGTATTTCTTTTTCCTCTGGAAGCTTTTAAGATTTTCATTTTATTACTGATGTCCATCAATTTGATTATACTGCACCTTGGTGTAGTTTTCTTTATGTTTCCTTCTTGGGGTCTATTGCGCTTCTTGGGTCTGTGGGTTTACAGCTTCCATCAAATTTAGAAAAGCTTTTGCTATTACTTTTTCAATTTCTTTTTTCTGTTTCCCACCTCCACTGTCTTTTCTGGGACTCTAGTTATAAATATATTAGACTATTTGACCTTGTTCTACAATTTACTGGTGCCCTGTTCATTTTTTTCAGTCTTTTGTCTTTTTTTTTTCTCTTTGTGCTTTATTTTAGATAATTTCTATTGCTAGTTCTTCAAATTCACTACTTTATTCTGAAGTTTCTAATCTGCTGTTCATTCAATCCAGTGTTTTTTTTTCCCTCCCCCTCCCCCCAGCCCTGCTGTTTTTGCTGTCTGTGTCATGTGCTATGTGATCTTCTGTGTCTATTTCTCTTTTTTGTCTTCTTGTTTTTCTCACTAGGATTCACCAAGATTCAATCCTGGGGACCTCTGATGTGGAGAGAGGTTCCCTATCACTTGCATCACCTCTGTTCCTGGTTTCTATTGCACCTTACCTTGACTCTCCCCTTTGTCTCTCTGTTGCATCACCATCTTGCATCATGACTCACTTGCGCAGGCACTGGCTCATCATGTGGGCACTCAGCTTGCTGTGTAGACACTTAGCTCGCTGTGTGGGCATGCCTTTTTTACCAGGAGGCCCCAGGGCAAACCTGGGTCCTCCCATAAGGTAGGTAGAAGGCCAATCACTTGAGCCACATCTACGTTCCATATCCAATGTATTTTTATCTCAGATATTATATATTTCATCTCTAGCAGATCTATTTGTGTCTTTTTTATATCTTCTATTTTTCTCATCATGTTTATGCTTTCCTCTATATTCTTGAACATGTGCTGTATTTCTATAGAAGATTAATGTTCTTCTCTACTAATTCTATAGTGTTTAATTTCTGTGTCTTTTTTCTATTGTCTGACATTTCTCTTGGTGATAGCTTATATTTTTATCATCTATTTCATGCTTGAATTTTTGTTTGGATGCCATGCACTGTTTGGCACTGGAATTTTTTGTAATACTTTAAATATGTTGAAGCTTTGTTCTGAGATACATTTTAGGTTACCAGACTCAGTTTGATCTTTTCAAGGTTTGCTTTTAAACTTTCTTAGCACAGATCCAGAACAGACTTTGTTCTAGGGTTACTTTGGCTCTACTACTGAGACAAAATACTTTGAATAATCTATTCAATGTCCAGTGTATTTGGGCATCTTCTGAACTGGCTGGTGGGAACATGAACTTTTCTCAGCACTGTGTGATCTCCAGAGATTGTTACACCTACTCCTTTCTGGTGGTTCTTTCTCCAGCCTCAGAATTTTCTTATGCACATGCACAGATCAATTCTCAACCAAAGACTAAGGAAAGCTGCAGAAACCAAGAATTCTCTTTTTATTCACTATCCTTCTCTCTGATACTCTCCTCCACAAATTCTAACCACCTTGGCTTCCCTGAACACCAAACCCTCCTCAACTCATCAATAACACTGGGCTCTGCTTGGCTTCCCTGTTCCTGTGCTGCAACCTGGAAACTCTTGCCATGCAGTGAGATGGGGTATGCAAAGTGCATACCTCATTTGTTTCTCTGCCTTCAGTAACCACTGTTCTGTTTTACCTCTCATCCAATATTTGAAACTATTATTTCATCTATTTTTCCCAGTGTTATATTTGGTGAAGGGAGAGAGTAAATCTGATCCTTGTTATTCTTCTCTATTTAGAAGACTAAAGTCATAAATGTTGTTGGGACATTTGTTAAGAAGAGTGTTTCTTTTAAATCCTCACAGTGAGGACAACAATTAACCAACTAGGAAAATGCTAAAATTTTCACTGGGTAAATTCTAACTTGGTGAAAACTGATGTTTATTATGATTGGGGGAAAGATGATTATATTACCAGAAAAACAAAAAAAATGACTGTATCTTGAGTGTTCTAAATTTTTGTCTTAAGACTTTTTTATATCACCATTTTTTTAATCCATTTATACTCCATCAGTCACTAAATTCTCAAAGATTGATGGCATTTCCTACATTTATACTCCTGTATGCCTCAAAAATATACCTGTATTACTGGGAGAAATTTTCAAATTTGCTGCTAGGTGTTCAGATCTTCATTTGCAAATGCCTAGCACAGTTTCCCTACTAGAATCCTACAGATAATGTTTCCTATCAATGGTTAGTATGAAGTAAATGCTTGACACCTCTAGATTTATCTGCAAATTGATACTGAAAAGAGAGCTGTTAAAACCTTCTATTTTATCACAAAGCCTTAATTTTGGTTAGAGATGAAGACACTCATTCATCAATTACTAAATAGCAAGCTTCTTTAGGGACAGGATTGTGTCTTGTTCATAGTTGTATCCACCAGTACTGTGCTGTAAGTGCTACAAATATTTGTAGAAGTACGAATAGCCTGCTGTTTATACTCAAAGATGACAAGAAGTATCCTGGCTAATTCAGAAATTTCTCTCAGAACATATGCTCCTGTTCATTCTTACATTTTCAGGTAAGCATCCAGAAAATTGAAAGCCAATGAAACTTATCAAGTACAACCTGAGGTGATGAAAACTATAGCTAAAAGCCATTGGTAGAGACCCACCTGCAGTGGCCTATTTCAAAGTCTGGATGCAGAATCTAGGAAGATGGTTGCTAGCATTAGGCTGAATTCCCAGAGGCAAAGTTCTTCCTAGTATTACAGATTACATTGTGGATAAAACTTGCTTTGCATAGCATGTATTTTCATGGTATTATTTTAAGTTAACCCACTTTAATTAAGATTGCATTCTGGGGAAGCGGACTTGGCCCAGTGTTTAGGGCATCCGTCTACCACATGGGAGGTCCGCGGTTCAAACCACAGGCCTCCTTGACCCGTGTGGAGCTGGCCCAGGCGCAGAGCTGGCCCACACACAGTGCTGGTGCGCGCAAGGAATGCTGATGCGCGCAAGGAGTGCCGTGCCACGCAGGAGTGCCCTGCCACGCAGGGGTGCCCCCGCATGAGGGAGCCCTATGCCCAAGGAGTGCGCCCCATAAGGAGAGCCACGCAGCACAAAAGAAAGTTCAGCCTGCCCAGGAATGGCGCCGCACACAGGGAGAGCTGACACAACAAGATGATGCAACAAAAAGAAACACAGATTCCCATGCTGCTGCCAACAACAGAAGCGGACAAAGAACATGCAGCAAATAGACACAGAGAACAGACAACTGGGGCGAGGGAGGGGAAGGGGGAGAAGGAGAGAGAAATAAAGAAATCTTTAAAAAAAAAAGATTGCATTCTGTAATCAAGAGTCTTACACATTTTGTGAGTCTGCATTTTAACAATTAAATTTTACAAAAGAAGAAGGATTAAACATTTTGGCAAAGTTTTAAAATGTTTGCTGAACCTTGCTTGGTAGCAACTGGTCATTGATGTGTACTTTGTGTCCTTTTTACCAAGCTCCAGTTTGAAAGGAAATAGCAGATGTTCAGTTAATTATTTTCCATGTACGTATGCATGCAAGTGTGTTTAGTTCCAAAGACATCGAAATAGACATTGCTTATTGATAATCATGTTAGTTCAAGAGTAATCAACCTGCAAAAACAAAATAGACATTTGGAAAATACTTTATAAGAAAGAAGTCCAAAATAAGCATTTATCTGGACCTAGACCTACTTCGTAGTATGTGCTTCAGGAATAAGCAATTAAGCTATACACTGGATAACTTGGAGGGCTGACCAATTGGTCTTCAACAATTCATAGTTTGGTTCCAGTATGTATTCTAGATCTTTGGATATAAGTGAACAAAATGAAATAGATTCAGTATTCACACATTGCTATTACCCCAAATTTAATTATCTAAATTAATCACTCACATTCATGAATTTAATGTGTTTGGATAATTTCTTTAATTACCTCCATCTTAAAATTTTGCCACCATTGAGCACATAAAAAATAAACTATAGATTCTGAAGAAATTCCTATTAAAATTTTTTAGCACAGGCAACATAAGTAACCACCTTCCAGAAACTGGGGAGAACCCACTTCCCTTTGGAAAAATAGAACCTAATATGGTTTTGAAAAAAGTATTTTTATTCTTTTTTTTTTTTAAGATACATAGATCACATAAAATGATACATTAAAAAATGTAAGAGGTTCCCATATACCCCACTTCCCACCACCCCCACTCCTCCCACATCAAAGTCATTTATTGAAAACCAATCGATTAGCAAATGTTTATTAACTGTGCTAGAGAAATAGCATGCTATAATGAATAGAATTTGGCCTTTTGAGTCAGATTGATTTACTTGGCTTTGCCACATATTCTGTTATCTTGATAATTTTTTTAACTTTCAGCGTCTTAATTTGCAAAATGAGATAGTAATGTCCATTTGACAAAGTTGTAAAGATAAATGAGGATAATTTACCCCAAAGCACATAGAACTCCAAAACTGTTATATAGAACAGTTGCTTTACAAAAATCATCTCATTGTAGCCTCAAAACAACCATGTTAGGTAGGTACTGTTCTCCCCATTATACAGATAATGAAACTGAGTGCCACAGAGATGAAGTACCATGTTTAAGGCTTTCACAGACATCAAGCACACTCAGTCTTGATCTAAATCACTACACTGTATCCCACCCAATGCATGTCAGGTGTTGTGGTCCACATCACAGAAGAAGTAAAAGACACTGGTCTTCCTCATGAAGCTTAGAACTTAAAATACCGTTCCTGCAAATATAGTAACTGGGTTTATGGTACAAAAACACACTGACACTCTCCCAAATACCCAAAGTTGTATTATCCATTTGCCCTTTGCTTTTCTCTTTCCAATTGGACTCTTTTCTTTTTCCTTTCTCTTTTGATGCACATTAACATCTATACACACTATAGCAAAAATAAAACTTAACAAGTTTTGTTTCTTGTAAAAAGAAGTGGGTGGAAAGGGAGTCCAGGATGAAATGTACTGACTTGTTGAATAAAAAGAGAATAATTCCTCATAGTCACATAGAAATAGTTAACTAGATAGATCTTCATATTAAAGCAGATTGCTTGACAGGTTAATGAAGCTCACATGGAGCAAGTTTTTCCTGCTATATCAGTGAATGACCATAGTGCTTTAATTAGTATATAGGATAGACAATTTTTATTGCCTTGTTTTTTTCCCTCTTTTTTGACAGCTTTATTTAAGTATAATTGTGTTTTAGTGTCCTTGTTGCTAAGGCAAGCTCCAGAGCAGGTTTAGTGCAGTGATTGACCACCTGCTTCCCATGTACAAGGTCCCAAGTTCAATCCCTGGTACCACCTGAAAAAAGAAAGGAAAGAAAATGAAAGGAAAGGAAAGGAGAGGAAAGGGGAGAGGAAAGGGGAGAGGAAAGGGGAAAGGAAAGGAAACAAATACTATGCAATGGGTTGCCTTAAACAATGGGACTTTATTGGCCCACAGTTTCGATGCCAGGAAACCTCCAAAACTGAGGTATCAGCAAGGTGATGATTTCTTCCCAAAGACTGGTGTTCTAGGGCTGGTTGCTGGTGATCTTTGGTTCTTGGGTTCTTCTGTCAAATGACAAGGCACATGGCAATGCTTCTGGCCTCTCACTTCTCTTCTGGGTTCCATTGACTTCAAGCTTCTGGCTGCTTCCTCTGTGGCTCTCTCTGTCTGAATTTCATTCTGCTTATAAATGACTCTAGTAATGGGGTTAAGACCCATCTTGATTGAGTAGGCTACAATTTAACTAAGTAACCTCATCAAAATGTCCTACTTACAATGGGTTCACACTCACAGGAATAGATCAAGTTTTAGAATGTGTTTTTCTGGGAAACATAGCTCCAAACCATACAATAAACACCAATTTAAAGTGTACAATTTGATAAGTTTTGACATATATATGATATGAAACTTGTGAAATATTTAGCACAAGCAAGATAATGTTTTTCCTTCCTGCTGCCTCTGCACTTTCCCTTTCCCTGAATAACCAGTGGTATGCTTTCCACCATTACAGATTATTTTGCAATTTTTAGAAGTATATATATATAATGCTTATATCTATGATGCATTTTTTAGAATTATGTAAAAGAAATGCTTTCATTTCTTTTGAGTAAATACTTAGGAGAGGACTAGCTCAATCAAAGGACAGGTTTATGTTTTTTTCTGAATTCTCAGTTTTATTAAATGAAAGATAAAAAAAGAAAAATCAAAAGACTCAAAGATGGTGTGTCCAGAGTTCTTTTTTCATAATTTCTTGAAAGATAATTCAATATTCTGGGCAACACAATAAGAAACCTGAAGGATGGTGCAAAATTAATTTTTTCACTAGTGTATCATTCTTCTAGTACAGTGTATCATTCTAGTTGATCTCACTGTTCTTCTGTTTTCTCATTGTTTGAGTCACTTTAGCATAGGTGGGAATAATCAATGAGGCATAATGAAATAACCCCTAGGATAATGAAATAGCAAAATGAATTAACAATTGGAAAAAAAGATAGCTAAGATTGTAGAATGTCCTAGATTTATAAAAGGGTCCACTGGACCCATATGGTAATCACAAGATGAAATAAGTTTTACTCTATTAAAAACATAAGTAAATTTTATTTTTGCTGTGACTATTAATCCTTATTGATAGAATTGCTGTTGGAATCATAGGACAGGTATATGTTTACTTTTAAACTGCTTCTTAAAATGATGATTCAATTTTATATTCCCACCAGCTGAGTATGAAAATTCTGATGCTCCATATCCCTACCAATACTTGGCTGGTCAACTTTCTTAGTTTTAGCCATTTTAATAGGTTTAAGGCTAATAATGATGAGCATCGCTTCATGTGCTCACTTGCCATCTGTACATCTTCTTTGACTAAGTGTATTATTGCATATATATAAAAATATACATAAAATTGTAAATATATGTTTCTGTTTAGATCTTTTGCCCACCTTTTAATTTGGTTGTTTTCTTTTTATTGAGTTTTGAAAGATTTTTAGATATTCTGGATACAAATCTTTTATCAGATATGGTATGCTAAATAATGGCCCTCCCCAAAATTGCTCATGTCCTAATAATCACTGGAACCTGTAAGCATGTACCTTATATGACAGGGGCTTTGCAGATGCAATTAAGTTACAGATTTGGAGATGGGAGATTAGCCTGGATTACCTGGGTGGGCCTTAAATGTAATCACAAGGGTCCTTATGAGAGGGAGGCAAGAGGATCAGTGTGGAAGAAGGCAGCAATGTGACCATGAAAGCAGAGACTGAAACAATGTGGTTAGGAGCTAAGGAATGCTGGCAGCCTCTAGTCACTGGAAGAGGCAAGGAACATTATCTGCCTTGGAGCCTACAGAAGGAACTGGCCATGCTGATATCTTCATTTTAGTCCCTTAAAACTCATTTTAGATTTCCGACCTCCAGAATTGTAAGAGAATAAATCTATGCTGTTTACAGTTACCATTTGTGATAATTTGTTACACAGTAATATGAAACTAATACATCAGTATATAATTGGAAAATATTTTTTTCTAATCTGTGACTTGTCTTTTCATTCTCTTACAGCACCTTCAGAAGTGAAGGAGAGTTTAATTTTTAGAAAGTTCAACTTATTTTTTTTTAATGAATCATGCTTTCAGTGTCATATCTAAGAAATCTTTACCTAAACTGAAGTAACAAAGATTTTTTCCTATATTTTCCCCTAGAAGATTTATATTTTTTATGTCTTACATTTAAATCTATGATACATTCAATATATAGATGTTCTTTATCTGGTTGAAGAAGTTCACCTCTATCCCTAGCTTTTAAAATTTTGTTTGTTTTTTTAAATCAGAAATGGATTTCCTCAAATGCTTGTTCTGTGTTGATGTAGATGATCATTTTTTGTGGTTTATTAATGTGGTGAATAACCTTGATTGACTCTCTAATATTAGGCCAACTTGCATTACTAAGATAAACCTCATTTTTCCTGATGTATTACCTTTTTTTATATATTGTTGGATTGATTTATTAAAATTTTGTTTAGAATTTTTGCATTTAGTTTCATGAGTGACATTTGTCTCTAGTTTTTTTTTTTCTTATAAGGCTTTTGTCTGGTTTTGGGATCAGAGCAAAACTAGCCTTGTAGAATGAGTTGGGAAATATCTCCTCCCCATCAATTTCCTGGAAGAGTTTGTGTAGAATTGTTAGTAATCACCAGTGAAGCCTAAAGTTTTCTTTATTGTAGGAGGCAGTTAAGTACAACTGCACTTGGTAGGGCTATTTGAACTTTCTATTTCTTCTCCAGTGAGCTTTGGTAGTTTCTATCTTTTAAGGAATTTCTCAATTTCCTCTCAGTTGTCAAATTTATTAGCTAAAAAATCCCTCGTTGTCCTATCAATATCTGTGGACTTGAAGTCACTTTCATTTCTGACCTTGGTAATCTGTGCCTTCATCTTATTTTTGTCTTACTGTGATATTCTTCATGGTTCCTGTCCCTGAGATTTGTTGAGTTTCTTGAAACTGTGGGTTTATACCTTTGAGCAAATTTGGAAAGTTTTCAGTCATTATTTCTTCAAATATTTCTTTTGTCCCCTCCCTTTTCAAGAACTCTAATTATATCAATATTAGGCCACTTGAAATTGTCCCACATGTACAGGTGCTCTTTATTTATATTTTTTATTCTTTGTTCTCTTTGTGTTTCATTTTAGATAGCTTCTATTTCTTTTTCTTCAAGTTCATCAATTCTTTTTCTGTAATGTCCAATCTGCCATTAATACTATGCAGTACATTTTTCATTTTGGACATTGTAGTTTTCATTTGTGGAAATTCAATTTTGTTTTTCTGTTCATTTTTAATAGTGTCCTTGTCTGTAGTTCACTTTTTAAAACATATGTAATATATTTATAATAGCTGTTTCAATATCTTTGTTAATTCTAACATCTGTATCAGATCTGGATTGTTGTAGGGTTTTTGTTTTTTTTTTTAGGAGGTCCTGGGGATTGAATCCAGAACCCCATACATGGGAAGCAGGTGCTATATCCACACCCCAATGACAGTTGGTTTTTTCATTCATTTTTTTGTTTTTTTAGGAGGTACCAGCTTATTTGTATGCCTGTAATTTTGGCTGGATGTCATACCATGTGGATTTTACCTTACTGATATTGGATGTTTTAAAATTTTTTGTAAGTATACCTAATCTTTTTTGAGAGGTGCAGCTAATTTCCATAAATTTAGTTTGACATGGGGGTGGGTGGGAGAAAGTTATTTTAAGATTTTTTAAAATTCCAGAGCACTATTTTGCCCAAAGTAAATTACTCCCCACCACTCAGGCAAGACCCTTATGGATTGTGAAATTTTCTAGTCTGGCTAGGGAACAATCACTTTCTTTGGCCTTGTGTGAGCACTGGGTACTATCCCCTCTAATCCTTTCAGGTAGTTCTTTTCCCAGTTTTAGGTAATTTCCTTACATCCATTCATACAGGTCTCTGGATTTCTCTCTGTGCTGTTGTTTCTTCTCAGGTACTCTCTCTGTGAACTCTAGCCATCTCAATCTACCTGAACTCTTTTTTTTTAAAGATTTATTTTATTTTATTTCTCTCCCCTTCCACCCTTTTGTCTGCTCTCTGTGTCCATTCACTTTGTGTTCTTCTGCATCCATTTGCATTATCAGGTGGCACTGGGAAACTGCATCTTTTTTGTGTGTGTGTCATCTTGCTGCGTCAGCTGTGCGTGTTTATGGTGCCACTCCTGTGTAGGCTGTACTTTATTTTCACATGGGACAGCTCTCCTTGCGGGGCGCATTCCTTGCGCATGGGGCACCCCTATGCAGAGGTGCCCCTGTGTGGCACGGCACTCCTCGTGTGCGGCAGCACTGTGCGTGGGTCAGCTCATCACATGGGTCAGGAGACCCTGGGGATCAAACCCGGGACCCTTCATTTGGGAGATGGACATTCCATAGTTGAGCCATGTCTGCTTCCCTCTACCTGGACTCTTGACTCTGTGTCCTCAACTCAAGGAGTCCACTGGGCTCAAGCTGGGTTTATACCCTGCTTGTGATGCAACCTGGAATCTCTTTCAAGATCAGTAAACTAGGGCAATTGTAGGACCCACCTTTTTATTTCCCATGTCTTAGAGATGATCTCTATGTCTTTAAAATCATTGTTTCATATATATATTTGTCTGGTATTTTAGTTGTGTCAACTGGAAGGGTCAATCTGGTCACTGTTTCTTCATCTTGGCTGAGAGCAGAAATCAGATTTCACAGTGTTTAAAGGGAAAGTGTTACAGCAGGACTTCAGTATACTTCACCATGGTGTGTATAACTTCCTTTATTATTCCAATTTAACAAAGAGGTACCTAAGATGGATATATAAAGCCCAGCAATTATGTCTTATTCACCCTTGCATCCTTAGCATCTTTCACAGTTCCTGGCCTGTAGCACAGAGCAGGTGCTTAAGAAATTTTTAAAATTACCTATGAACGAAGTAAAGTGAAAAGGTATTGGATAGATATTGCATTTAGATATTGCCTGACTGACTTTGGGATTCTGTATCTCTCTTTGTGTATGTCTGATTTTTTTAAAAAGATTTATTGTTTTATTTATTTCTCCCCCCTCTCCCATGTCTGCTTTCTGTGTCCATTCGCTGTGTATTCTTCTGTGTCCACTTGTATTCTTGTCAGCAACACCAGTAATCTGTGTCTCTTTTTGTTGCGTCATCTTGCTGCATCAGCTCTCCATGTGTGTGCAGTGCCACTCGTGGGCAGACTGGACTTTTTTCACACAGGGCGGCTCTCCTTATGGGGCGCACTCCTTGAGCATGGGGCTCCCCTATGCAGGGGACACCCCTGCGTGGCACAGCATTCCTTGTGCAAGTCAGCATTGTGCATGGGCCAGTTCACCACACCGGTTAGGAGACCCTGGGTTTGAATCCTGGACCTCCCATGTGGTAGGTAGATGCTCTATCAGTTGAGCCAAATCCGCTTCCCAGTTGATTTTTATTCCTCTTCACACAGCTAGGCTTTCCTTATATATCAGGACCAAACAGCTACATTTTCACATACTTCTAGCCATGTTACTCTAGAAGTAAGTCCCATTTCTTCTAGCTCCAAATGGAAAATTCTTAGGGGAGGACTCTATTTCATTAAAATATGTGCCATTTATAAAATATGGAAAATTTAGACAATTAGAAAAAAGAAAATATAACCTCTGGTATTTTACCATCTTAAGAGAGACAGTGTTAACCCTTTGGAACATTTCCTTCCTTTTCATGGATAATATCTCCTGGAAAATGGGGAAGGGGGGCAGGCAGCAAGGTCACCATGTTATCCAGCATGTTATTTCCGTTTCTATTTGTGATTTGTTTCATCGTGAGGAAGCTTAGGTGGAATTGGAAACCAATTAGACCCTATAATTTACCTGTAAATACCATAATTTTATATTTTAGTTAAGCACAAAGAAGGATGGAGAAAAAGAATGATTCTTACCTTTTTGCCTATGTTGAGAAATACTGTCCCTTTAAGAGACCCAGAAACTATTTTGTTCCCTTTCCAGGCTTGACTCACCTGTGTTAAGAAACACCTGTGTACCTTCAGGGTAGACTTTTTTGAACACTTGTATAAATTAAGACTTGCCTCTAGAGATTTCATAGTTCTGTGTCAAAAGTTACATTGAACGAGTCTCAGGAAATCAGCTTTAGTAGTATCACATGACCTAGGTCTTACAAATCAGGATTTTAAAATAAACCACCTATTTCATTTTGACAAGACACTCACTACCAGTGTTTACTGAATACCTGCTTTGGGCATAACACTATCCATGTTGCTTTGGAGATCATGAAGGAAATGAGCGCATAATTCCCACCCTCCAAAAGCAAATTAACCTTCTAGCTGGGAGACAGGTAAAAGGAATAGTCTGGATTTTTCAGCTTTAGTGTGAGCATACTTTGGATGCAAAGGCCAGGGTTTTGAAGCCACAAGGCTGGTTTGACAAATATTCAGTTTAACAAACTGGTGTTTCTTTGCCCATTGCCTTGTTATTCACCGTACCTATGACTGAAGGTTAAAATACAAATAGCACTCTGCCCCTACCTACAGGGCCAGTCCTGGCTAGAGCAGAAAGTGCCTTTTTTTTTTTTTTTCATTTAAAAAATTGATTGAAGTATATCACTCATACGTAAATACACAAGAACAAAAAGTGTATAGTAAAAGTTGTGAACTTACAAAACCAGGATGCATAACATGATGCATGGCTCTCATACCTCACCCCACCACCGATACCTTGCATTGTTGTGAAATATTTTTAACAAGTGGTAAAAGAGCATCCTCAAAATAGTACTACTAACCAAAGTATCTTACATTTGGTATATTCTTCCTGCAACTCACCCTATTATTATTTTTTTATATTATTCATACATGAATATACATAAATAATAGAGGCATAGCAAACGTTGTGAACTTACATAGCAAACATGCATAACATCATACAGGGCTGTTGCATCTCACCCCACCACCAAAACCTTGCATTGTTGTGAGACATTTCTTACAAATTATGAAAGAATATTGTCAAAATCTTACTACTGGGAAGTGGATGTGGATAGAGCAGTTGGGCACCTGCCTACCACATGGGAGATCCTGGGCTCAGTTCCCATCATCTCCTAAAGAAAACAAGCAAGACAGCGAGCTGATGTGATTGGCTGGCACAGCGAAATAACACAACAAGATGATGCAAAGAGAAGACACAACAAGGAAACACAGCGAGAGATACAACAAGCAGGGAGTGGATGTGGCCCAAGCAATTATGCATCTCCCTCCCATATGGGAGGTCCTGGGTTTGGTTCCCAGTGCCTCCTAAAAAGAGGACGAGCAGACACAGAGAGCAGAGAACAAGCAGACAGAGAGCAGACAGCAAGAGCAAATAACAAAGAGTGGGGGAAGAAATAAATAAAAATAAATCTTTTTTTAAAAAATCTTACTACTAACTATAGTCCATATCTTATATTTTGTATATTTTTCCTCCAACCCACCCTATTACTATTTTTTTAAATATATATTTTTACAGAAGTTGTGAACTTGCAAAACCATCATGCACATATGTAGAATTCCCATACAGCACCCCTTCATTAACACACTACACCATGTGGAACATTTGTTACAGATTATGAGATAATATCATCAGACTATTACCACCAGCCATGGCCCATAGCATATATGGGCACTTTTTCCATCCTCCCCCATTATCAAAACAGTACATCTTTGCCATAGATGCATGAATATTGCAGTATTGCTTTTAACCACAGTCCATAGGTCACTCCAGATGTATTTTTCCCGTGCTTCTCGACATTCCCACCACCCTGCAAGAGTGGCATACATCAGCTCGAGATTCCAGAAGGACACTTGCATCTGTACCATCAACTACAATTCTCATCCACCTCTGGGTTCATTGTGTTATTCAGTCCCTAGATTATTCTCTAGCTTTTTTTCAGTTGACATTTACATCCCTAGATTACCATTTCCAGCCACATTTCATTTATAAACCAGCTTGTTATTCACTATAATGTGTCACCATCAACTCTATACATTTACACACTTTAAAGTTAATTAAAACTTCTATATATATTGAGCATCAGTAGTTCTTTTCAGCACTCCTCTTGTCTCTCCTTTAAGAATCTACTACCTGGCACCAGGTCTTGAAGATGTTTTCCTACATTTTCTTCTAGAAGCTAGTTTTTGCCTTTATATTTAGGTCTTTGATCCATTTTGAGTTAATTTTTGTATAAGGTGTGAGATAGGGATCCTCTTTCTTTCTTTTGGCTATGGGTATCCAGTTCTCCCAGCACCACTTTTGAATGGACTGTTCTGCCAGAGCTGGGTGGATTTGACAGGCTTCCTAAAAATCACTTGACCATAGATGTGAGGGTCTGTTCCTGAACCATCAGTTTGGTTCCATTGGTCTATGTGCTGCCTTTAAACCAGTCCCATCCTGGTTTTTTACCACTGTAGCTGGGTAATATGACTTAAACTCCCGAAATGTGAGTCCCCCAACTTCACTTATCCTTTTTGGGACAGCTTACCTTCCAAATAAAATTGATAATTGTGTTTTCCATTTGTTCAAAAAATGCTGATGGAATTTTTATTGGAATTGCATTGAATCTGCATATTTGGGTAGAATTGACATCTTAAATGATATTTAGTCTTCCAATCCATGAGCATGGAATGTTCTTCCAATTATTTAGGTCTTTTTAAATTTCTTTTAACAATGTATTATAATTTTCTGAATACACGTACTTTACATCCTTGGTTAAGTTTATTCCTAAATATTTGTTTCTTTTAGTCACTATTGTAAGTGGAATTTTTTCCCTGACTTCTTCCTCAGATTGTGCATTACTAGCGTCTTTTAAAGTCTATTTCATCTGATATAAGTATAGCTAGCCAGGCATTCTTTTTTTTTTTTTGGCTTACTGCACCCATGGAATATCTTTTCCCAGCCTTTCAATTGCAATCTATTGGTATTCTTGTGTCTAAGGTGAGTCTTTTACAGACTATAGATGGTTTGTATTTTCTTATCCATTCTGCCAGTCTGTGTCTTTTGATTGGAGAGTTTAATCCATTAACATCCCATGTTTAACGGCAGTTTTTATTTTACCCATTTTGACCTCTGGGTTTATCTGTTGTATGAGTGAGCCAAAGGGTGATGATGCAAAATACAAGAAACCCATTTGGTTTTTATAAAGGATATTTATTTGGGGTACAAGTTTATAGTTACCAGGCCATAAAGCATAACTTCCCTCACCAAAGTCTATTGCCACATGCTGGAACAAGGTTACTGCCAACGTCTGCCGGGGTTCAGGCTTCCTGGCTTCCTCTCTTCTAGGGGCTCATTTCTGTCAGAGCTCAGCTCCTGTGTTTTCTCTACAAGGTCAACTTTAAACTATGAGACTCTCTAGGCTTTGCCTCTCTCCAAAATGCCAGCTGTGGACTATCAGGCAACTGGCTCTGTCTCTCTCCTTTGGGCTCCATTCTCTCTCAGCTCAGCTGCTCTGCTCCTCTGTGTGTTCACTGCCCAGGCTCCAGCTCAAAACACCCAATTCTGTCCTTTGCTATGTCTATAATCTGTGAGTTCCTGCCCACCAAAGGGCAGGGACTCAATGCTCTACTGATATGGCCCAATCAAAGTAATAATCATGATTTAATCAATTAAAAGTAATACCTCCAACAGATCAGTTTACAAACATAATCCAATAACTATATTTGGAATTCATAAACAATCCCAAACTGCTACATCTGTCATATTTTATTTTCACCTCTCTTTTGAGACTTTTACTGATATAATCTTCATTTCTAGACTTTTTTTCCAAGCTTCTCTTTCGTGTCTTTTCTTTTCAGACTGTAGCACACCCTTAGTATTTCCTGCAAGGCTGGTCTCTTTCTTATAAACATTCTCCATTTCAGATTATCTATGAATAATCTAAACTTGCCCTCATTTTTGAAAGACAATCTTGCAAGATAGAAGATTCTTTACTGGCAGTGTTTCTCTTATAGTATCTTAAATATATCATACTACTGACTTCTTGCTTCCATGGTTTCTGATGAGAAATCAGCACTTAATCTTTCTGGGTATCCATTATACATTATGCATTGCTTTTCTTTTGCTCCTCTCAGAATTCTCTCTTTGTCTTTGGCTGTTTTTTTCAAGATTTATTTTGTTTATTTCTCTCTACTACCCCCCCCCCATTGTCTGTTCTCTGTGTCCATTTGTTGTGTGTTCTTATGTATCTGCTTGCATTGTCTTGAGGCATTGGGAAACTGCATCTCTTTTTTGTTGCATCATCTTGCTGCATCAGCTCTCCGTATGTGTGGTGCCACTCCTGGGCAGGCTGCGCTTTTTTCACATGGGGCAGCTCTCCTTGTGTGGGGCACTCCTTGCATGTAGGGCACCCTACACAGGGGTGCCCCTGTGTGGCACAGCATTCCTTGTGTGCAGCAGCACTGTGCATGGACCAGCTTACTACATGGGTCAGGAGGCCCCAAGGATCGAACCCTGGACCCTCCATATGGTAAGCGGATACTCTATCAGTTGAGCCACATCCACTTCCTTGTCTTTGGCATTTGATATTCTGATTACTATGTGTCTCAGAGTTGGTCTATTCAGATTTGTTCAGATGGAATATGTTGTGCTTCTTGGACACAGATATCTATGTCCTTCAATAGGGTTGGAAAATCTTCTACCATTATTTCCTCAATAGTCCTTCCACCCTTTTCCTTTTTCTTCACCTTCTGGGACACCCCTGATATGTATGTTTGCATGTCTCTTGCTGTCATTTAGTTCACCGAGATCTTGTTCAATTTTTTCCATTCTTTTCTTCATCTGTTCTTTGTATGTTCACTTTCAGAAGCCATGTCTTCAAGCTCACTAATCCTTTCTTCTGCCTCCTCTAATCTGCTTTTATGTGATTCCAGGTATTTTTTATTTCATTTATTGTGCTTTTCATTCCCATAAGACCTATTTTTCTATGTATGCTTTCAAATTCTTCTTTGTGCTCATCCAATGTCTTCTTAATATCCTTAATCTCTTTAGCCATCTCATAGAACTTATTAAGGATATTTGTTTGAACAACTGTGATTAGTTTATGCCATCTGGAGGCTTATCTTGTTCCTTTAGCTGGGCCATATTTTCCTGTTTCTTGATATGAATTGTAATTTTTTGTTGATGTCTTGGCATCTGGTTTACTAGATGTATTTATTCTGGGTTCAGTTTCTCTCTTTAGGGCTTCTTGCCCTTTCTCACTTGCTAGTTGTATAGAAGGAACCAAAGAGGCTCAAGCCACCCATGTTGCCGCAAAGACCAATGAAGCTTCTCCTACCTTTCTTCTTTACCAGGGGTAGGGACAGAGTCACAGCCATGTATAATAATCCAAGTCATGCAGGCTAAGACCATCTGTAGTGCCCAGAGAGACTGAGGAAGCTTCATGCCCCTTCTTCCCCTGCCTTGGGTGGGGATGGACCTGTAGGTGTGGGCAGAAATCTATGCCATTCAGGTCCAAAATGACCACAGTTGCCCAGGTGGACTTCTGACTATTCAGTCTGTGCCAGCCAAATGCACCTGCAGTTACCTGGAGAGGCTGTGCAGGTCCCGCCAGCTTCCTCCCTGCTAGAATGGGGCTGAAGCCTAGGCTAGGGCTGCAGTCTGATCTGGGTAGGAAGAAGCTGGTCCCTACCTTCACTGTGTTTTTCAGTCAGCTTGGCTTCCCCTCATGTGGGAGGTAGAGTCAAATGGTGGCTACCAGCCTCTTTCTGACTTGGACAGTTTCAAACTCTAGCTGTTCTTAGGGTTATACTTTAGCTAGCCGAATTTACTAATCAGTAGCCAAAGTTGGTGGTCAACTGTCTCTTCCTCTGCTGTGTTTGGAAAATGGAGCTTCCAATTCAAACCACAGAAAAACTCCTGAGGGAGCTTGCACTGCCAGACTAGGATGAGCACTGGCCAGTGTGGTGTGGCTGGGAGTTACCCATAGAGGCTGGTACAGGTCCCCCCAGCTTCCTCCCTGCCAGAGGTAGGGCTGGGGCTTAGGCTAGAACTGCAATTGATCTTGATGGAAAGAAGCCAGTCCCTACTAGCACTGTGATTTTTGGTGAGCCCAACTTCCCCTCATGCTGGGGACTGAGTTAAAATGGCAGCTACCAGCCTCTTTCTGAC
The DNA here is from genome assembly GCF_030445035.2 of Dasypus novemcinctus. Classification (NCBI taxonomy): domain Eukaryota; kingdom Metazoa; phylum Chordata; class Mammalia; order Cingulata; family Dasypodidae; genus Dasypus; species Dasypus novemcinctus. The sequence goes on along the minus strand of NC_080673.1, from coordinate 48,634,514 downwards.
TTGGACAGGTTCAAACTTCAGCTATTCTTAGGATTATATTTTAGCCCGCTGAATTTACTAATCAGTAGCTGAAGTTGGTGTCCAACTGTCTCTTCCTTTCCTGTTTTTGGGAATTGGAGCTTCCAATTCCAGCCACAGAATAGCTCCCAAGGGTGGCTTGCGCTGCTGGTAGATGATGGGCACCATCCCCCAAGGTGTGGAGTGCTCTACTTAGGAATCTTCTCTTCAGATATGCAGTCTCCTCCTTCCATTCTTTCAAGGATATTGCAGGATACTCTTCTGGTCTCCCGGACCCCAAACAGGTGCTTTAAATCGCTCTGCATTATTATTAACTGTCCTGTAGCAAGAGATGACTATTGGAGCTCCTTACTCTGCTGCCACCTTGCAGGTTGTCCATAAAGTGCCTTTTAAGAGAAGAGATGGAAATCTCAACCAAATCTCTCAGGGACAGGCTTGGCAAAAATGTGACTCCTTTTGCCTGACCAGTTAGAAAAAGATGCTTCCCCTGGGCAGACAGATTAAAAACATGTGCCCTTCCTCCCACCTGACACAACTCTGGGCTGAGTAGAGAGGAGGCTGGAATTTAGCATCCACTCCCACCTCAGTGGTACAATCTGCACAACCTTCCAACCTGCAGTTCATTCTCATTCTTCACTTCTTACATTATTTATATTAACCAATACTCATTTTTTAAAAAGATTTATTTGTTTATTTTTTATTTATTTCTCTCCCCTTCCCCCCCCCCCACCCCGTTGTCTGTTCTCTGTGTCTATTTGCTGTGTGTTCTTCTTTGTCCGCTTCTGTTGTTGTCAGCAGCATTGGAATCTCTGTTTCTTTTTGTTGCATCATCTTGATGTGTCAGCTCTCCATGCGTGCAGTGCCATTCCTGGGCAGGCTGCACTTTCTTTTGTGCTGGGTGGCTTTCCTTATGGGGTGCACTCCTTGCACGTGGGGCTCCCCTACACGGGGGGTACCCTTGCATGGCAGGGCACTCCTTGCGTGCATTAGCACTGTGCGTGGGCCAGCTCCACATGGGTCAAGGAGGCCCAGGGTTTGAACCGTGGACCTCCCATGTGGTAGATGGTCACCCTAACCACTGGGCCAAGTCCACTTCCTAATACTCATTCTTTAAGCCAGGGAAGTAAGGGATGTTCTTGAGATGTGGAACGCTGCTGCCTCAAGTTGTTACTCTGCCTTCTGGCTAACCTCTTGGAGTAACTTCAGATTCCCCAATCTTGGTACTATTTTGTTATTGCAGGAAATATAGGTCTCTCTGGGATGTTTGTGTGTGTGTGTGTGTTTGCCATATTGTTAGATATGATGGCAGAAGATCAGAAGGATTTGTCATAAGGAGCCCTAGGCTGCTGGAGGAGTTTTTGCCAATATGTGCATTTCAGTGCTATGATTTATGGGCAAAGACAAGAGGGTTAGAGTACCTTTGAGCAAATACACAATCCTCCAGTGACCCCACTGGCACTACATCAAAGGGTCTACAATATGGCTCCAGGCAACAAATTGAGGCCAGCCAGAATTGATGGGAGAGGCTCTGCTGGGCTCTCTTCTAAAAATAGCTGCACAACAGTGCACGACAGCTAACTTCTGTTTAAATGCACTTGATGGCTGCAAACTGGCCTGACTGGTACTCAGGCTGGACTTTCCTCACTAGTACTTCTGGGAGATGGCTATTGTTTGTAAAACTGTCTTTTGAGTCAGGGTTGTCTCAAGGGTGTAACTAGGGTATTCCCACAATTGACTCCAAATAAATGGAAGCTTAATACTAAGAATCTTCAGTCTTTTTATATCCCTTACTATAAATTACTTGGGATTTGTTGATACTACCAAGTGTACTAAAGTTTGATTCTTGAAAATAAATACTGTTTTGTAGTGTTGTTACCCTTTGTTAGACATAATTGAATTTCTAGCCTTCCTTAAAGGCTGGTATCCAACAGCTATTTGGAAAGGAAGAGATCTGCCTTCTCCTTCATCTGTCCTTGCTTACTCTACTCAGTCTTCAATGAATAAATAATAATTTCACCAAATTAGAAAGATAATCTAGGCTCCTAGAAAAAGAATTAGGTTGTTTGTTGCTGCAGAATTTGTAGTAGTGGGAAGTTGGAGATAACCTCAAGATCCATTACTGGGTAGTGAATGCATGTCTGGGAATATTGTGCTGTTAGAAACAGTGACTTAAAAGTAAACAAAGTTAACATGGATAGATCTTAAGCACATAGTGCTATGTGGAAAAAGTAAGACACAGATGTTTATACAGTATAATTTATAGTTATATAATTTTTTCAATTTATGCATACGAAACAACAACACTTATCATGCAAAAACATATGGAAGCAAAAAAGAATACAATTCTAAATTTAGAATGGATGCCTATGGAAGGCAGCAGAGGCATGGGAACGGGGTAAAAGAATGAAGGAAGATAAATAATGTAAGAGATATCCTTGCATAGACAAATGATTACCCATTCTGCACCTGCGGTTCAAAAAGAAAAAAAAAAAGCAACAACAACAAAAAAGACATTTCTAGTTACCTTCTTTGGTGAGTTTCAAGAGGTCTGGAGGAGTTCCAGGAATCTGTATTTAACAAGCATATCATTAGAAAAGTTTGAGAAACATTGCTCTTAAGTCTTGATAAAATACAGCCTACAACTCTCACTTCCATTCAATTCACTTCAAAGCTATTATTGGAGCACTTGATGAGAGCCTCTGAGGAAAGGTGCAAAATGCTGTGGGGAGGGTGATACAGAAGAAGTAAGATCTGGTCTCTGCCTTCCTGGGAAGCGATATCAACACAAAGTGAAAAATTATACAGAGAGTACCTGGAGAGAAGCTCCCACAAACTATAAGGGCAGTTTGGAGAAGAAAGATGTCGGAGGGCACTAGAACATTTGTGGAAGGTCTCAATCAGGTGCTGGGTTGTCCAATGTTCTTTGTAGGATAGGTAGTACAAAGAATTAGAAGTGGAAAGTCTTGGCATTCCAGGAAAGAGAACGTTGAGCCAAGATTCAGAAGTGGGAACTGGGCAGTAAAGAATGGGGAGATCAACATGAAGAGTGCATTTTGGAATGGAGTGGAGAATGCACTTGAGCAGATTGACAGAGGAAAGATTATGGAGGATGTTGAAACCCAGGGGAGAAGGTTTAGAACAAGCTCGGAATGGCAATCCTTAGAGGCTGCAGAAAAGAAAACAAGCAAGGGAAGGAATCTGAGGAGGAGGAGCGGGAGAGATGGGGAGAATCCAGAAAAGGGTGTTTTGAGAAGGTGTGGTCAACTGTTTGGAATGCTGCTGAAATGCTAAGGAGGAGAAGGACTCAAAGGCTTTTATTAGGCCTCACAACAGGAAGGTCATTGGGGACCTTGGTAAAAGCAGTTTGGGTGACGTGGTAAGGACAGAAGCCAAGGCAGAGTGGGTGAAAATTAATGGGGCATTACTCTTGGCAAGAGCTCAGAGGAAACCTCCTGCTGCAGAAACTCTATCCTGCATAGAATACATTCTCTGAGGCATCACTAGTCTCAAAGGAAGTAGGGCAGATCTCCAAAGTTCACCTTCAAAAAAGAAGTGAACTAGGACTGGAGAGAGGTTGACTTGTACTCAGTGGCAGCAACACTGTTCATAGGTGGCACGGAAATAGAGAGGTGGAGAGGCTGGTCCTCTCTGGAGGAATAGCTCCAATTTAGGTCTAGTGGTAGAGCCTGCTGGTTGTCCTGTTAAAATCCATTGCAACTTCTCTTCCTGTACAGACAACTAAACTACCATTTCCAGCCTCTTCCAGCTAGGTATGGTCATGTGACAAAGCTGTTGTCAGAGGGAATGGCAGTGTTGTGGACAATTTCTGCCTAATTTTCCATCTGGCCCTGGATGTTCACCTTTATCCCCTTTGCCCTGCCTGGAAGGACAATGTCTTTGGAAGCCATGTGTTGATGATGACAGAGCCACTGTCAACCTAGGCCTCTGAATAACACACATGGTACAAAGCTGCCCACTAAATCTAACCATCCATCTTGAAAATTTTATGTAGGAGAAAAATAAACTTCTTTGTCCTGTAAGACACAATGTTACGCATAGCTCTTGTCATAGCAGCTTAGTTTTATTTATCCTAATAGTAATTGGTACTTGGAGTACGCGAGCATGATAGTCCAAACAAAAGCAAAAACAAACAAACAAAACACCCAAAATCCTGAAATATGTTTCATTGGCTTAGCAAGTAAGCTGAAGGCAGTATGAACATAAATATTGCAATCTGGAAAGCTGGTAACCCAGTCTATACCATGGCAAAACATTCAGTAGAATTGTTGCCTGCAATAACTTGAAAAGCAGACCACGTGCCTACTGAGCTTGTAGCCGTAGTTGAAGGTGTAAGAAAGAGTCAGAATTTGTATGGGCTTCTTCGTGGAGTACGTTTACGTTGAAGCTATCGAAGCTTAAGCTTCAGGGCTTCTCATTGGCACAGGCTACTTCCAAGGACCTGGATGGGGCCTGAGAAATGTGTTCACACAGGCGTCTGTTTTCTTAAGTTTTTCAAATGTAATCTATTTTACTTTATCTTCTCTTTCTACTCCAACTTCCCCACATACATGTCGCCTCTCTTTAGTTAAGGTTGAAATGGCTGCATTTGGGGGCCTGATAAGGGGAAGATGAGTTGGAGATACATTCAGATTGGATTGAGTAAGATAATTGGATAGGGCTTGCTTTTATCTGTATGGTCAGGTTCTTGCTAGTCATCCCACTGTAAGAATGGCTTCCAGGAATCTTCCCATTCCATGCTGGGCCATCACACCCAGAATCATGACAGGAAAAGTCTCCATTATTATATGACTGAATGAATCCCATGGCACTCAGCATCCTAATTATAGTGTGTGGGTAGCGAAGAAACAAGATTTGAAATGTGTAAAGCCAGAAGTCAATCTGTAAAAAATTCTTCCAATTATCAGACTTGTAAAATTGTAAAAACCAAACAAACACAACAATATACTGTTTGGTGTGAGTTGTACATTTAAAATATGTGCATTTTTCTTCATGTGGATTATATATAATTTAAAAGTTTAAATACTTCTAAGCAGGAGAGTTGATTCTTATAAATGCCTAGTCAAGACTGAAGCTCTCTTACTTAATAATATAATTTACACAATTTTAAATGCACCACACAACTTTATTTCCTTTTGTCTTGGGACTACATGGAGTGGTCAAGAAAATGCACCATTCCAATTACCTGCTGCAGAAAGCATAACTGAGAGCTGCAACTTCTGTTCTACTGTATCTACCACTGCAGTCCCACCACTGCCATGCTTCTTGTAGGCTGCCCCCAACCAATAGATGAATATGGCAAGGGTATGAAAGCAGGCCCCTTTTGGTGAAAGGCAGGACTCCTCTCATGAGTCCTCAATGGCTTGAAGACTTCCCATTGGCCTGGCCAAACCTTCCCTGAAACTGCACTGCACTCCAAAGCTCTTCCTTCCCACTCCTTCCTTTCCTCTTTCCTTCTTCAGTTATCACACCTACTTCCTGGTCTGGAAGCCCTCCCCACCTTCTCTTGCTCCCTCCCTAAATAAATCTGTTTCACGTTGTTTTAGTTTCTAGGCTGCCAGAATGCAATATACTAGAAATAGGTTGGCTTTTACAATGGGCATTTATTAGCTTATAAGCTTACAGTTCTAAGACTATGAAAATGTCCAAATCCAGCCATCAGCAAGGGATGCTTTCTTCCCAAAGACTGGCTGACAGTGATCCTGGCCTCCTCTGTCACATGGCAAGACACATGGCCGTGTCTGCTGGTCTCTCTCTTCTCTCTTGGGTTTTGTTGTCTTCAACTTCTGGCTTTAGTGGCTGTCTCTCTCAGCTTCTGTGGGTTTCTCTCATCTCTCTTTCTGTATTGATCAGGTTTATAAAGGACAGTAAAAGGATTAAGATCCAACCAGAATCACACCTTAATTGAAGTAATCTAATCAAAGGCCCTCGACTGAAGTGACCTAATCAAAAGGCCCCACCCATAATAGGTTCACACCCACAGGAATGGATTAGTTTTAGGAACTTACTCTTCTGGGGTCCAACCAGGTTCAAATTGTCATACATGCAGTATCCCATCTTGGCATCTGTTTCTCAGTGAGCCTGAACTAACACACTATGAAATAAAATGTATCAAAATTCCTGTTTTTATAAGCAGTATTACAAACAGAGAATGTGACTATGTATAACTGCATATTTTATGGCTCCTGCTAGATTATGTCTTAGTCTCTCTGACACATCAGGTCCCACCAAAGTCCAGCAGTTCCAGATGAACATTGCTACTAACACAGTGAAACAGCCTGAAGATACAAATATCTCAATGACAAAACATTTATTTATATTCATAATAGATCAATGTATATGGTGTAAACGTAATTTGGTTACCTAATTATGTAGTTCAAAATATTATAAAGTACATTCGAAATGCTCTTGTGTATGCTGTCATTCATGATTATTTACACTATTTCAGAATTGCTGATCATCTCAAAATTTAAATATGATAACTAAGTATCTTAATGAAATCACAAATGTTGAAGAAAAAAGCAGAAGGCCAAGAGAAATTTCAAAAATGTCAACAACTTTCATAATATCATAACGAAACAATAATATTTGGTAGTCAAAATCATGAAGGGAAAGAAAAGATTATAAGAATCCAGGGAAACGGACTTTGGCCCAGTGGTTAGGGCATCCGTCTACCATATGGGAGGTCCGCGGTTCAAACCCCGGGCCTCCTTGACCCGTGTGGAGCTGGCCATGCGCAGTGCTGATGCGCGCAAGGAGTGCCGTGCCACGCAAGGGAGTCCCCCGCGTGGGGGAGCCCCACGCGCAAGGAGTGCGCCCGTGAGGAAAGCCGCCCAGCGTGAAAAGAAAGAGCAGCCTGCCCAGGAATGGTGCCGCCCACGCTTCCCGTGCCGCTGACGACAACAGAAGCGGGTGCCGCTGACGACAACAGAAGCAGACAAAGAAACAAGACGCAGCGAACAGACAACCAGGGGAGGGGAGGAAATTAAATAAAATAAATAAATCTTTAAAAAAAAAAAAAAAAAGAATCCAGATACTTCCAAAGGGAACAAAAAAATAGGAAGAGGATAAAAAATAATAGTAAAAAAATAAACAAAAAACGATTTTTACACTCAATAAGACACACACATACAAACCAGCAGCAGCTTTATCTTGATGCAATCGTTGACTTTGATTGGAACCATGAACTTTCATTATGGTGCTGTGAGGAGCAACAATTTCATTCAATTTTGGCTAATGAAAGACAGTTTTTTTCCAAAATCAAAATCCCAATAATATTTCTAGACAATTGGGTAGTGCATGCAGTGGACAAAAAGGATGCTTCTCAAACAGATATTTTGAAAAAAACTTTAAAAGTTGTCAAACTTTTATGAGATCCTGGCTAGCTTACTCCAAGGCTAAAAGTTACATATTTTGTTTTGCTTGCGAGCTGTTTTCAACAAAATGGACTGTTTACAGCAGATTTTCAGACTGAGCATTATATTGGGAACTATTACAAGTCATTTGGGTTCCACAGAGCGAAAGAAAGCAAGCTCACCTATATTACACATATGTCAAATAGAGAAGCACTGGACAGAATTAAAAAAACAAGACATAACATCCAATTTTATTTTCAAACAAAAAGAGTGGTTGTGGTTATTATTTAAGGGAAAGAGGTTTGCCTTTTAGAAGTCAGGCTGGAAGGTGGTATACTTCAAACAACGGAAATTTCAAGGACTTTATCAAAATAATTACTGATTTGATCCCACCCCTGCCCAAGGAAACATGTCAAAATGAAAAACCAAATGTGACTTATTTATACAAAACAGTTTATGAAGATGTATTAGTTAGCCAAAGGGGTGCTTGATGCAAGAAACCAGAAATCTGTTGACTTTTATAAAGGGTATTTACTTGGGGTGGAGATTACAGTTATAGGGCCATAAAGCAAAAGTTATTTCCCTCACCAAACTCTGTTGCCATGTGTTGGAGCAAGATGGCTGCCAACATCTGCAAGGGTTCAGGCTTCCTGGATTTTTCTCTTACCAGGGCTTATTTCTCTCCGGGCGCAGCTGCTGCTCTGCCTCTCCACAATGCCAGCTGTAAACTATTAATGTCAAACAAACAGGCCATCTCTCTTCTTAGGTCCTTGCCCATGTGGAATCCAGCCTTCTGCTTCTCTGTGTGTTTACTTCCCAGGGCTCCAGCATTATAACTCCCACTAACTCTTTTGCCATGTCCTACTGACATGGCCCAGTCAAAGCCTTAATCATAATTTAATCATTCCCAGAGGAAAAGACCAGTTTACAAACATAATCCAATATTTTTTTTTTAGAATTCATCAGTAAAATTAAACTGCTACAGAAGAATTAGTTTTTTTTAAATGTGAAAACATGCACAAAGTTAAACAGCAAATTAGACATATTAACTGAACCACAAATATGATTCAATTCTTGCAGATTCCATACCAGATTGGACAACTGCTAATCTCATGGTTAATATGTGACAAAATTATGATGGAAAACCTTAGTAGCTGTTTTTAACTTATTTTTTTTGTGAACTGAAAGCCATCTTTCTGCCATCTTATTCAACAAAGTGAAGATCTGGATAACTATATCTTGCCATTGAACAGCAGTTATTGGCAGTGTTATGACAACACTGTAGTGAAAGTGAAGACAAAGGGTGCAAGCACAGCATGAAAACATTAACAACTTTGCAGTCATGTAAGGCTCATTACTTTAATCTCATCAGTGTTTTGCAAAAGTTATGTGTCTTTCAGGTATATACCACAGATGGACTATTTTAAACCAGTATGCCTACTTGCATTTTTCTTTAAAGAAACTAAACATGACCAGATGATCTGTTCATGATAAGGCTGTGCATATTTTGCCTTTTAAGAATTCTAAACTACATTTTCAAAGATTTGGAAGTAAAACCCAAATCTAAATAAGATGCAAAATGTTTATTCAAAAAATTGATAAAGCCAATTTTGCCATTTTAACTTCAATTTGAACAGATGCTTTGGAACATTTAGAATGCCTGATTTGAATATAAACAAAGTGTATTTTCTTCTGTCATCTTTAAATTTATGTATTCAACAGCAGAAGGGAAACTCAGCTAAAGTTAATGGATTATAAAAGTGATAAAGATATACAAAGAGATTAATGGAAATTATTTTGACATCAGGCAAGCTGTAACAAAATAGTTTGTATCCCACACATAAAAGAAACTTGGTTGAAATGTTCTCAAACTTGGCAACAATCCTAAAAATGTATGAGACATTATTGATAACAGTGAGATAAATAAAATCCATGTATATATAAAATAAAAATAGGCTACTAAATCATAGTTTAACAAAAAAAATCTACATGAAAATTTAAAAATTTAAAGTTGAATATCAAATCTTGAACATATCAAAATTTCTGGAATGTGGTGAAAATGGCAGTTTGCAGGACTGCTGGAAAAAGAATTGAGCTTAAAAATTAATGAGCTAAATGTACATCTTAATAAGTTAGAAAAAGATTAGAATAAACCTACAAGGAGGATAAAATAAAAATAAGAGCAGAAATCAACCAATTAGAAAACAAATAGAAAAGAGATCAAGAAAATCAAGAGTTGGTTCTTTGAAAATATTTATAAAAAGACCAATCTGGACTTGGAGTTGTCCTCAGTGATACTGCAGGGACAGATGTCGGACATTATATATACTGCCATAACCCACTGAATGGACTGGAAGAGAGTGTAAACTACAATATAAACTATAATCCATGCTGTGTAGCAATGCTCCCAAATGTACTCATCAAATGCAATGAAATGTACCACAGTAATGAAAGACGTTGTCGATGTGGGAGGCGTGGGGGGTGTGGGGAGTGGGGTATATGAGAACCTCTTATAAACCTCTAATAAAACTTTATTTTTTCAAACACAGCCACAGAGGCAGGACCTCATGTTTAACACACTCAGATTTATGGATTTTTTAAAAATATATAAAACAAAGTTTACAAAAAAAATTTTTTTTTCACTTTTTCTGTTTGTAATCCCATTAGCACAGGGAGTTTGGCAGCAGGTGGGAGTGAAGGGCAGCTGGAGCTGCCCCTGGGCAGTCACCGGGCACAGGAGGAGAGCACCAGCCTGGGAGTGGCTTCACTCACACACGCAGGAATCCTCACCTACTGTCAGCCACACCACACATGCAGCACAGATGCAGATGTCTACCCAGCACCAGCCACAAGCCCTGTAGGGGTGTGCTCCACTCTGAGTAAGCCCAATAGGTGAAAATTCAAATAGTCAAAACGGCTAAAAAAAGAGGGAGGCTGCTTGCTTTACAAAAGAAGCAATCATAGGCTGCTTTTATGTGGTCAGCAATCCAAACGCATTGTAAAGTAGCACTTGGTTTACACAGAACTATTGGAACAGATCTATGGTATAAAGCAAAATAAATCACTTTTTAAAAAAATTTCTCTCCCCTTCCCCCCCACCCCGGTTGTCTGTTCTCTGTGTCCATATGCTGTGTCTTCGTCTGCTTCTGTTGTTGTCAGCGGCACAGGAATCTGTGTCTCTTTTTGTTGAGTCATCTTGTGTCAGCTCTCCGTGTGTGCGGCACCATTTCCTAGGCAGGCTGCACTTTCTTTTGCACTGGGCGGCTCTCCTTACAGGGCACACTCCTTGCGCGTGGGGCTCCCCTACGCGGGGGACACCCTCGCGTGGCACAGCACTCCTTGCGCGCATCAGCACTGCGCATGGGCCAGCTCCACACGGGTCAAGGAGGCCCGGGGTTTGAACCGCGGACCTCCCATGTGGTGGACAGACACCCTAACCACTGGGCCAAGTCCGCCGCCTGAATCACTTCTTAAAAGCCTTGTCCCAAGTCCACAGGTGCTTAGATGGGGAAATAAGAGGATAGTTCCGGCAAGTTTAACTTTCCAGGCTTAAAGTAATGGAATTCGAATATAACATCTGGAGATGTTTTCCCCTAATGATGGCGCTGTAGGGCTTTGGGAAGCCATGGCGGGGCAGGATGACTTCTCTCATTTCTTTAGCTTAGAGCCCGCAGACACCCCAACGGCATTGCCAGAGGCCTATTGGAAGCTGGGACAGACAATCTGCAGCAGAGAACCCAAGGATGAGGATGCCCCGAGGAAAAGAAATTGGTACCAGGGAAATTATGGCCTGAAGAGGAAGAAGAGCCAGGGGAGGGGTGAAACTGAGGATGGGAAACTCCCGGGCTCACAGTTTCCCTGCATTCTCCAGAGTGCCCCTCTCAGGTCACCACAGACCTGGTGGCCCACTGGTAATACATGGTAACTAGAAGGAGATGGGAAGGCACCCTGGAAGGGTCAACAAAACTTCTGAGGGCCCGAGACTCAAGAAGACATGGCCACCTCCTCTGATGCGGAGATGAGGCAGCAGGAGCCCCGTCAGTACTCCTCTCCAACATGTGGGAGACCCAGAAAATGTCAGGTCCAACTCCACGAGGAAGAAAACACATAGCCCTTGGTCTTCTTCCCTATCGTGAGGAACTTGGATCCTAAGACACCCTGGAAGTTGAAGAGAAAATGCCCTTCTTCCAATAAAGGTGGTCCAGTTTGGTCCGGCCACTTGATCCAAAGGTGGACAAAGCCTCATAAGCTATTGTGATGGCAACCTCAGCGTGTACTTCCACTGGGCCAGCCCTACCAAGGTATCTGCAGTTTTTAAGCTCATCACTGCAGCTACTGGGACCTGCAGCCCTGCCTTGAGTTGTTGGTGAGAAACTTAAAAAAGGAAATTCAGTCCAACAACAGATTCCCGACTGCTTCTCTCAGCCTTGCTGTCTACATCCTCAGCGAATCCCTCAGTGAGCCCCAACCTACCTCTGGTCTCTCAGGGCCAATTAGAGACAAATAAATATTTCCTGGCAGAAGTAGAAGAAACACAAACTGGTAAATGCTGATACCCCCAACCCACTTTTCTCAGGCAGGTCCGAAAAGAGGCTGGGCCTGGACCTTGTAAGAATAGGCTTCCCTACATTCTGCTTCCCAAGTCCTGCTGCAGGTCTGCCTTCACAGATGTTGGGGACCACGCAGGGCCTTTCTTCCTTTTCTCTGACCTCCAAGGTTAGAGGAGGAGGGGGAAAAGGTCCCCTCACTAGAGAGGGAGAGAGGGAGCCCTTCAACCCTGTCTCAGTCGCCCACGTGGGCTTGCATCTACTTAGAGAGCGAGAGAGGCAGGATGTATTATATAGCCTAAGCAATCTGATTAGAAAAAAGGCCAGCTCAGAATAAATGTGGAGACTCCATTCTGGCTCCCAATACCACATCTGCCTATTGGGGAGGGATGAGGAAAAAGCCATCAGATGAGGTCACAGCACTTTAAAAAAAGCCTGCTGTACCCCGAAACAGAAACCTCTGCAGAGCCAGTGACACTAACAGATTACAAGCCTGGCTCCAGAGCTATTTAGAAAAAAGGAAAACTTGGAGCTCTTCTCTTGACTCCTTGAAAAAGCCCCTGTCCTGTGAAAACTCAGGAACCTGGGGTATCGTGATACTCTGTTGTCTCGGAGCAACTTGTGTAACGTCCCTGAGGCTGTGCAAACGCGCCTTCACTTGAGGACACGCCCATGCACGCACATACTCTCACACAATTTCTCCAAGGAGGCTGATTGAACCCCCACCCTGGCCAAATTCTAAGACACAAGTGCCCTTTGAAGCAAAGGGGCTAGTGAAATTCCCCCAGCGGGGGTCAGCAGACCCCTTCCTTCCCTGCCCATTGTTCTCTTGGTGGCAGGAATACTCACACTCAGGGCCAGCATGCCATGGGAAGGGTCTGCTCGGGGGCTGTCCCTCCCACCGCCATCTCCATTTATCCTGTCCCCGCCAGGATCAGCATGGTCGAGCTTCCTGGAGCGAGAGGATTTCCGGCTGCCCTGAGTCGGAGCCCTCCACTCACGCCCATTCCCAGGCTGCGCCCCCGGCCTTGGGCCTTGACACTTGTTAGTAGCCATAAGAGAGTCAGTCTGTGTGGCCCCAGGAAGTAGCCTCTCAGTTTTAGTTCTCCTCAATCAGATTCAAGTCCAGGTCCCCAAAGTCCTGCTGGCACAGTGTCCGCCTGCTCAGTGCCTGCCACCCCCACCGCATGGCCCCCTCCTCCACCTCCTCCTCCTCGCTTTCACTCAGCACCTGGGAGGAACCCCCAATGGGGCTGCGGGAAGCAGAGAGGGGTGGGGGGCTACAGGCCATGAGCCACGGCGGAGAGCCACTGCTGCCTTCCTGGGCTGTGTCTTGGAGACAGAGACCTCCCGAGTATGGCTTCTGATTCATCTTGTCCAAGTCCAGGGAAGGCCCGAGTCGCCGGGCGTCGTCCTCGTGGCAACGCTTGACCCCAGCCTGGCAGGCGCCCACATCCCAAGGCTGTGAGCGGCGTCGGGGGCCTCGAGGTCGCCAGGGCAGCTCTGGGGAGGGTGCCGGGGAGCTCCGGGAGAGGGCAGGAAGCAGCCTGCCTGCGGGAGGCTGGGTGACAGGGAGAAGCGGCGCTGCAGTGGACAAGGTGACAGCGTCTCAGCATCACTCTCGCAGGAGCCACTTGGGGGGAGGCCGCACAGGGTCGAGAAGAAACTTGGGCCAGGGCCAGGCTAAAGAAAGGGGGCCTGGATGGTCTGTGGGCTGGGGTACATTGAGAAGAGGCCCTGGGAGCTTGAAGGAACCTGAGGCTGGAGACCCGCTTGGGGGGGCTCCGGTGAGGCGCCTGCCGCCCACCCCTCCACCACTGCCCGGGTGCTTGAGGGGAGTCCACAGCTTGGAGGGTGCGGGCCGCCGCACCGGCTGCCAGCAAGACAGGCCCCCGGGCACAGAGAGGGAGCGACAGTGCCTCTTGGAGAGAGGGGCCGGGGGCACAAGGAGCTCCTCGGAGTCTAGGGGCTCAGGGCTTAGGACTTGGGAGAGGGGCTGCTCTTGAGGGGAGCTCTCCCGGCTCGGCGGTCTTAGGTGCAGGCTCAAGCCTGAGGGGTGGTAGCTGAGGTTGAGGCGGTCCTGGAAGTCAGTACAGGAACAGGGGGGCAGGCGCCTCCAGGAAGCACCTTCAGACACAAGCTGGAAAGGGTTCCCTCAGGTGGAGATGTCTGCATGATCAGGCAAAGGCACACTGATGCTGAAGCAGGTGCATTTCAGCTCATCCCGGGTCTGCTTCTGTAGCTGCTCAGTGATCAGGGTTATCATGATTCTCCCCAGGATATGACTTGCACACTTTGAAGTAAATAGTGATGTCTTCCCTGTTCTTCAGGCCTCACTCATAAACCATCTTCTGCCTCGGCAGCACCATTCTAGCACCCCTGGGACGTCCCTCTCCAGACATGCCTGCTCAGTCAGGGCTCCTCCAGCTCCCAGGACCACAGCTGGAGCAGCTCTCCTCTTATATTTTTTAATGTAATATTTTGTATGATCTATGTATCTTTAAAAAAAAGACAATTAAAAAAAAGGAAAAAAAAAAAAGGCCAATCTCTGGTGAAATTGATCAAGGGGAAAAAAAAGGAGACTGTCCAAACAATAGCAGGATGGAAAACGGTGGGGGGAGTGGGAAGCATAGCCTCTGTTGTTATCTAAGGTTATATAAAGACTACTATGAACAAGTTTATGTTGATATAAATTAGAAAATAAAATCCAAATGCACAAATTCCTAGAAAAATATAAAATCCCAAATTGACTCAGGAAGTATATACACATAACTGAAATATAACTATTAAACATATACTATTTTAAGAAATTTTTTTAAATGACCAAAATAATCTTCTAAGAAAACATGAGGCTCAAATAATATAACAGGCATATTTTACCAAATTTCATGGAATGAATAATTATAATCTTATACAAACTTATACAGAACTATAAAAAGGAAAAACTTGAGAACACATTCTATGAGGCAGTTTAACTTTGATTCTAAAACTAAGAAAGAATGGTACAAGAAAATTAGGTCAATCTAATTTAGGAACATGATGTAAAAATTTGAAATGAAATATTAGCAAACTAAGACAAACATATACAGAAAAATAAAATAAACCATTACTGAGTTGTGTTTGTCCTAAGAATTTTTAAAGTGGTTTAATATTAGAAAATCTATAAATGGCGCTTATCACAAAAACTTATTAAAAGAGAAAAACATGTAATTTCAACAGATGTAGAATTAAAATTTTATAAATGCATTCACCCATTTTATGATAATATGACTATCAAGTTAGAAACAGGAGAACTTTCTTAATCTGATAAAGGAAAACTACCAAAAACTTACATAAAAGATGCCTTTAAATGGGGAAGCATTGAAAATATTCCCTTTAAAATCAGGAACAACCCAAAAATGTCCACTTTTATTCAATATTGTTCTAGGTATCTTTTTAAAAAAAACTTTCATTTTATTTATTTCTCCCCACCCCTGCACCCCTACTCCATGCTCTCTGTGTCCATTTGTTGTATGCTCTCTGTGTCTGGTTATCTTCCTTTTATGAGGCACCAAGAACTGTACCCAGGACCTCCCATGTGATAGACAGGTGCTCAACTGCTTGAGCCACATCTGCTTCCCCAGTCCTAGGATTCTTAAACCAGTGTAATAAGTCAAGAGACAGAAGTAAAATATACAAGGATTGGAAAGGAAGGAATAAAATCTGCCATTTTTCACAGGTAATGGTTGTGTATATAGAAAATCCAAAACAAAAATCTATTGACACAATATTGAAAAATGAGTTTGGCAAGGTAGCTGGCCAAAAGATAAATATTCAAAACTCAATTGCATTTACATATACCACCCACAAAGAGAAAATGGACCCTAAATATCCATTTATAATTGCAACAATAAAAACGATGCTAAGAATAAATATCACTAAAATGTGCAGGACCTTAATGGATAAAACTATACATTTTATTAAATGACAATAAAGAATAACTAAATAAATAGAAAGATGCATATATATCCAGGAAGCCTCAAGATCCTAAAGATGACACTATTTCTCAAATTGATCTATAGCCTCAACACAGCACAATTAAAACCCAGCAGTGAGGAGGCGGCTGTGACTCAATCAGTTGGGCTCACATCTACCACATGGGAGGCCCTGGGTTCCCATCCCAGGACCTCCTTGTAAAGGCAGGGTCACCTACATATGGCGGAGAACCACCAGCCTACAAGCCCTGCAGAGTGCCGGCTCAGCAAGGTGATGCAACAACAACAACAAAAAGGGAAACAAGCAAAAACACAGAAGAGCGCACAGCAAATGGACACAGAGAACAGACAACAAGCAAACCGCAAGGTGGGGAGGAAATAAAAATAAATACAGACACAGAAGAACGCACAGCAAATGGACACAGAGAGCAGACAGCAAGCAAAAAGTACAAGGGACGGGGGGAGGGAGGGGATAAAAAACAAACAAACAAAAAACCCAACAGTGCTTTTGGTTGAACTTGACAAACTGATTCTGAAATATTTACAGAAGAGCAATGTGCCAGTAATCACCAACACTCCTAATGAAAAAGAGGAAGGTCAGAGTATTTGCCCACCAAGTATTAAAAACAGTAAATCACTGTGATTATACCAAAAGTTATTGGTTATACACTTTGGATGGTTCGTACGGTACGTGAATATATTGCAATAAAACTACTTAAAAAAAAGACGGTCTAGTCGTGGTGCAGGAATAGACAAATTAACCAGCGGAATATAGAGACCTCAGAAACTGGACGTTTGGTGTATGGCAGAGGTTGCTGTTAGGGAGGTCACAGACACCTGTTAAGTGGCTATCACCCGGACCTCAGCTACCATCACCTCCTTCTCTGAGGAAGTCACAAACACACACTAAGCGGCCGTCCTCTGGCCGTCCACTACCCCCACCTCCTTTTCTATGATGTGCCATTTCACAACGTAGGGGAGATGTTAAGTCTAATGAACAGTCCTGGCCAGACCTTAAACCCAGAAACCAGGAACACAAGCAGCCCCAGATGCTTGTCAGAGCAGGAATTCTCAGTGGCAAGGCCCCAAACACATGCCTAAATAGTATAGATCCATCTCTCTTCTCCAATGTGAAGAGGACGTGTAGAGCTGCCCTCTACCAACCCTGCTCAAAGCAGTTTTGGCCACCCTTGGAGATCGGCCGTGATGGGACTTCTTCCTGTGCTCTTGTGGACTCTTTGTGCTGTGTAAGTGGCAAAGAGATGATTTGCCCTTTCTGGACTATTTATACTGTGCAGGTAATAAAGAGATCATTTGCTGAAAGTTTCTATTGTTTCCTGAACCTGTTTCCCACAATGCACCATCGTAGCAACTCACTCCACTGTCCTGTTACAGTTCAGTGGAGGAAAGATGGGACTGTCAGTAAGCATATTAGGACAATTGATCATCCATAAATTAAGTTGGATCCCTACTACAAATATATTCCAGAATTTTCCAAGGACTTATATGTGAGAGAAAAAAACTTAAAAACTCCCTACAAGTAAAATTAAGATAAGAAACAACAGTTTTTAGACATTGGACAACAGGCAGCAGAAGACAGTGATCCCTGAGAGAACGGAAATAAAGAAAATAAACCCTAGATATGCCCCAACTTAATGCCTAGAGAAAGTTCCCATGTTGCAACACAGGAAGGGAAACCTAAACAGAGCCTGGTAGCTCCCCAAGGTAAAGAAACAGGATTGAAGATTCAGGGAGTTCAAGATAGCTAGAATTTGTAAAGCAAAATATCTGAAAGAGAGAAAAGAGATCTGCAAAGAGAAAGATCCAGAGAGCTTCAGAGGGTTACCCTTGAATCGTCAGGTGAGTATTGATCAACACATGCATGTGCTGAGAGCAAGGAAACTAACTACCAGAAAGGAAGGCAGAATAAATCCCAAAGATTAGACAGGGCTGGGAATAATTCAGCCAGAGTAGGAAAACCTGATAATACCCAGAGCTCTACATAGAGAACTCAGAAAGGTATTGCATCAGCAATGGGGCCAAATTAGCCCTAGAATAAAAGCTGCTCTTTTCCTATCTAAACAAGCTTAAAAGCAAACTTTGAAAAGATCGAACTTGTTGCATGCCAGAACAAAGTTCCAGAAAATTTAAAGGAATAAAGAAATATCCAGAGCACAAGCATGAAAAATTCACAATGTCTGGCATTCAATAAAAAATGCCATTTATTTTATTCAATAAAAAATGCTAAGCATTAAAAAAAAAAGGAAAATATTACCTATAGTGGGGATAAAAATCAATCAATAGACATAGACTCAATGAAATGGATGAAAGAATTAGTATCTAAGGATGGTTACACAACTATTAAAAAGATACTCTGTGTGTTCAAGAAGGTAGAAGAAAAATGAATGTGTTAAGGAGAGACGTGAACATAAGAAAGACCCAAATCAAGCTGCGATAGATGAAAAATACCCTTAATGGGATTAACAGCAGATTAGACACTAATGAAGAAAAGATAAATGAATTTGAAAAGGTAGCAAAAGAAACTATCTAGAAAAATAGAGTGGGGGGAAAAAACTTGGGTGGGGGGCAGGTGGAGGCAAAGCATCAGTGAGCTGTGTGACAGTATGTAATTGGAATCCCTGAAGGAGAGCAGTGAAGAAGGGGAAGGGGACAGAAAAAGGACTCAAGAAATAATGGCCAAAATTTTATGAGAACTATAATACCAATTTTTTTCTCTCCCCCTGCCCCCCACCCCAGTTGTTTTGTTCTCTGTGCCCATTTGCTGTGTGTTCTTCTATGTCTGCTTGTATTCTTGTCAGCAGCAAAAGGAATCTGTGTCTCTTTTTGTTGTGTCATCTTGCTCTCCGTGTGTGTGGCGCCACTCCTGGGCAGGGTGAAATTTCTTTCGTGCTGGGTGGCTCTCCTTAAGGGGCGCACTCCTTGCGCATGGGGCTCCCCTATTCAGGGGACACCCTTGCATGGCAGGGCACTCCTCGTGTGCATTAGCACAGTGCATGGACCAGCTCTACACAGGTCAAGGAGGCCCTGGGTTTGAACTGTGGACCTCCCATATGGTAGGCGGACGCTCTGTCCGTTAAGCCAAGTCCGCTTCCCTATAATACCAATTTAAGAAGGTCGACAAAGTTCACTGGGTTCTCTCTTGAAGCCCTTGAAAATATCCATTAGACAATGTAAGCACAGCCATCTTGATTTTTTTGGCACCCACAAGAAGACAGCAGTTTGGGGTTAACTGAGAGAGTGAAAGAGAAAGTGAGAGAGAGAGAGAGAAAGACTGATATAACTTATACAAAAGTTTGGAAGTGGCAGTATTTCCCATTTCTTCAGAATAGAGTTCAGATGATTTACTTCCAACCCAATGATGATTTTAGACAGGAACAACTATCAGAGATCATCTTACGTAATTTCCTCTGGTTATAAATGCAAGAACTGAGAACTAAGAAATTAAATGACTTGTCCAAGGTAACATAAATTGGCACCAACATTTAAATCCTCTAATTCCCAGTCTAGTGTGTTTTCCAGTAAAGCAGAGCCAAACAAATCTCATCTTTTTTTTTTTTTTTTTTTTTGGCCACAAAGTCTTTTTGCGTCTCATGGAAGGAACAATTGATGAGATATAACAGGTGCTGGAGAAGAAAAAGAACAATGTGTGACCAAAAAGAATGGAGGTACCATTAACAGAAATGCAGAGGTCAGAAGGGGTCAAGAAAAGGACATGTCATTAGATGGTAAGACTTTGACACATTGACCTTGAGACAAAATTGTGAATATGACCAGCAAATATTTAGAAATGTGGAATTAGAGTTTGAGAAAGTTAGCTAGTGTTGGACATGTGGAGTTGGGGTTATGTTTGAGGTTGTGGGAGGTGAAGACATTCCTCAGGAATATGCAGTATAGAGACAGAGAGCAAGAGATTATGCAGAGCAGGAAAATGGTAGGGCAGGTGCCAACCCTAAAGGTAAAGGAAGAAGAAGGATCATGCAATGCCTTCAAAGCCAGGAATGAGAGTGCTTCTGAAGGAAAGGAGAGTTAATTACTCACACTCAGACATAGGGTAAGGACTAAGGGAAGTCTTGTGATTAAAAGATTCCTCAGGAACTTTCAAATGTGATGTTATTGGAGTGGTGAATGTGAGCCAGATTATAAGGAGATAAGGAATAAGTATAAGTTGAAAAAACCAAAAAGAATTGTGGCAGCAGCAAGGGAATAGAGTAAGAGAAGACAATAGCTTGTCTAGAGAACGGATAATCTCTCAGAGAATGAAATTATTCGGAAAAAGATCAAAGATCACAGATACACTCATCATTTGAAGTCAGAATGAAGAATCCTGAAAAAGAGTGAAAGTGTTGGCTAGTGTCTAGAAAAGAAGAGAAGAGAGAAAAGGAAGGAAGGAAGGAAGGAAGGAAGGAAGGAAGGAAGGAAGGAAGGAAGGAAGGAAGGAAGGAAGGAAGGAAGGAAGGAAGGAAGGAAGGAAGGAAGGAAGGAAGGAAGGAAGGAAGGAAGGAAGGGAAGAAAGAAAGAAAGAAAGAAAGAAAGAAAGAAAGAAAGAAAGAAAGAAAGAAAGAAAGAAAGAAAGAAAGAAAGAAAGAAAGAAAGAAAGAAAGAAAGAAAGAAAGAAAGAAAGAAAGAAAGAAAGGAGGGAGGGAGGGAGGAGGGAAGAAAGGGAGGAGGGAAGGAGGGAAGAAAGGAAGGAAGTCTAGAGACACCTAGGGAGCATCAAGATCTAACAGTGTATGCTAGGATTCTGTTTCTGCCCAAAACAAAACAAAACAAGACAAAACAAATGTATAAGATACTTCTGGAGGTTTTACAATAGTAAACTTTCAAGAACAGTTTCCTCTGAAGAGTGTAACTAGGAAGATTTTATTTTTGTATTTATTCTTCTGTATAGTTGGAAAGATTTGTTAAAATATCATGAGTCTATATTTCTTTTCTATTTAAAAAATTCATAAGAAATATTCTAAAATTGACTGAGGTAATGACAGCACAACTCTGATGAAAATGAGATCCACTAAGTGCATACATTGAATGGATTGTACAAAGCATGGGAATGTATAACAGAGTGAATCCAGCGGTGGAAATAGGACTGTGGCTAACAGAACAAATATGAGAACATTCTCTCATGAACTATAACAAATACATAATACTAATACAGGGTGGTAATCAGGCAGGTTGGGGGAAAATACACCAAAAATAAGAAATGGGGTATAGTTAGTTCAAGGTTTGTAACAAATGTTTCGCAACAATGCAAGGTATTGGTAGTGGTGGGGTGATGTATGCTGATATGCATGTTTGTTTTATAAATTCACTTTTTCTATATACTTACTGTATATGTATGTACATGTATGTATGATATACTTCAATAAAATTTTATAAAAACAAAAATATTATAAGGTTAAGCCATCTGTCTCAAGGTCATAACTGTTCCTGGAGAACAGGAAGGGAAAATTGAAGGGGGCAATCTTACTACTTACTACTCTATTTACTTTAGTTATTCTTAATGTACATAAACTCCTTTTATAATTTAAAAACTTTAAAACTTTCAAGATATTGTCACAAAGGGGAAAAATCAATACTTGATATTGTATTCTGTAATGTTCAAGGTTTGGGGCTGGACATGAGGGTTACAAAGTCCCTGCC
Source organism: Dasypus novemcinctus (assembly GCF_030445035.2). Taxonomy (NCBI): domain Eukaryota; kingdom Metazoa; phylum Chordata; class Mammalia; order Cingulata; family Dasypodidae; genus Dasypus; species Dasypus novemcinctus. The sequence continues at coordinate 48,612,944 of NC_080673.1, read as the reverse complement.
CTTAGAGATTAAAGAGGCTAACTGGGGAGACAGAACATAACAGAAGATATCTTCTGAGTCCCAACCCTGTGTACAGACTTGCAAAGTCATGGGACAAATTAAAATGCCATTGAAACTGGTAAGAAGAAAGTATTTTAAAACTTTCAAGATGGTGTCAGTGGGCTATTGGAGACTGAAAAATTTTAGCAGTGAAGGAAAGATTGGTTGGTGATGAAAAGGAGGGACTGAGTGTAGACCACTAATCTGAGATCAACACTGAGACAAAAAGCACTTTATAGTGAAACGGTTAGGAGTGCGTGCTCTGGAAGCATACTTCTTTGGTAAGAAACCTGGTTCCACTTCTTTTTTGTTGTGTAGTTTTGGGCAAATTACCTAACCTTCGATGTGGATAACTATAGTACTTGACACATAAGGTTTCATGAGAATTAATTAGGTGCTGTACATAAAGCCTTTAGCAGGATGCCTCGTATATAATAAGCACTCAGTAAATATTAGGTATTATTATTCATTAATTTACACTTATAACTGTTATACTGTAAAATACAAATGTAGTAACTCTGGGCATCTAAGTAAATTAATCTTTATAGTTTACTCCCAATTGTTTACGTTAATGATAAAATAGAATAACAAGATAATGATCAATAAATATTTACTAAGAACACAATGCCCACATAGAGTAACCATGTGCCAGAAATAAGAAAATGAATGATATATTAGCCTTTCTTAAGGAAAGCCTGATTAATCAAAATATAAGTTTATAAATAACAATGCCAGTTTATTAGACAGTTTGTGCCACATTCCAAATATGTGACCGAGACCACAGTGGATCAGGAGTCTGAAGATTAGGACAGTCACTGAGGACTGGCGCAATTAGGAAAGACACTGTTGAGATACTGGACCTTGAAGAATAGGTAGGACTTAAATAAGTGACACCAGGAAAGGGCACCCTAGGGAGGGAAAATGTGATAAGCAGAGCCTAGAGGACAAAAAGTGTACAAGGTTTAAATACAAGGAGGTATCCGGGATTGCATCTTGAAATAGCAAAAGGACATTAGTAGAAAAACTGGTGAAATCCAAATAAAGTCAGACGCTGAGCTAATAGTCATATATCAATGTTGTTTTCGTACTTTTTACAAATGTACCGTGGTCAAGTACAATGTTAACATTGGGGAGTATGGGGAGTATATGGGAACTCTCTGTACTGTTTTTACATCTTCTCTGTAAATCTAAAATTATTCCAAATAAAAGTTTATTTTATTTTATTTTTTAAAGATTTATTTCTCTCTCTCCCCTTCCCCACCATTGTCTGCTCTCTGTGTCCATGCTGTGTGTTCTGTGTCTGCTTGCATTCTTGTCATGCAGCACGGGAAACTGTGTTGTTTTTTTGGTTGTGTCATCTTGCTGCATCAGGTCTCCATGTGTGCGGCGCCACTCCTGGGTGGGCTGTGCTTTGTTCACGTGGGGTGGCTCTCCTTGAGGGGTGCACTCCTTGTGCATGGGGCACCCCTACACAAGGGCGTCCCTGCGTGGCATAGCACTTCTTGTGCGTGGCAGCATTGCATATGGGCCAGCTCACCACATGGTCAGGAGGCCCTGGGTATCAAACCCCAAACCCTCCATATGGTAGGTGGACGCTCTATCAGTTGAGTCACAACCACTTCCCAAAAGTTTATTTTTAAAATAAATGGGTTCATTTATAAATAAAATAATGGGTTCATGGACTAGTGAGTAAATAAATAAAGCCAAAGATCAGAATTTGACCGGGAAAACTATAGAAAATTAAGAAAAACATGTGGGTAAGCCCTAGATTGCAAAGGGCTTTGACTAACTGGCTACAGATTTTGAACTTAATTCTGAGGCTAGGTGGCATCACTGAAACTAGGAAAAGGATGGGATGTTTGAAGAAGTAAGGAACAGAGCTGAGCCTTCAAATAGGTGTTCTGTCCTCAGTGTTGAATGTCATCGTAGTCTTTGGATTGTAATTTCTCAACACTAAGTTGAGCAAACCTTAAGTTTTATTAATAAAAAGCAGCACAAATGACACACTATCATTTTCCCTTTAATTTTATTCTCAGTTATGAAAATGCAAATGCTCAAAAAAAAACTACCAGTTGATAAGGAGAGAAGCAAACAGTCTAATCCATCCTCACCCCATGAACAATGAAGCTCTGAATAATGATTACTTGTTCTCACTCGAAATCCATAGTTCTAGAAGCTGACATTTCTTTACAAAAGTGAGTGTTATAATGAAGTGCTACTTCTTTTTCTATATAGACAAAAACAGTCCCCTTGAAGGATAGTTCTTCATTTTAGGGAATTATTTGAAAGATCCTCCAAATTATGAAATTTTAAAGCAATCACACAATCCTTGCCTTGGAAGTTTATATGTATATATGTGTATGTGTATATGAGTCCATGTGTAAGTGTATGTATGTGTACGTGTGCCCATCGATCTGTGTTTGTTACTTAGCAAAATCTGCCTTTCCTCTTTGCGTGCAGCAGGGTAGTCCCTTATTGGGATGTGCCAGGATGGTCCAGTGGCAAGAAAAGATGCCAAAGGGGGACCAAACTAAGATAGCAGAGAAGTCTAGACAGGACGGGGCTCAGATGTACCATGATAGTTCATGGTAATATGGAGAAGACTGGTTCCAGTGGGACAGGAGGCTGGAGCTGGATTTTTCCCTAGCCTCGGCCCACCTGGCACTGTGCTAAGCGTGGGGGGATGTGCCTAAGCATGCGAGTGTGCTCTAAAAGAGATGTGGCTTCAGAGCATAGGTGGGTCACTGCTGGAGGAGTTGAATCAACAACAGCACGCAGCAACTGATGTCCCCAACCACTGTCCTCCCGTAAGAATGTACAGGGCACATCTTTGACCTTATGTGGCAGAGACCCAAGCCACAGCATTTGTGAGATGGTCATGCTTTCCAGTTTTCTCTCTCCTGACTTTTCGCAGCACAGCTGGTCTCCTTTGAACTAAGTCTCTAGTGTTCTTACCCAAGCAGGGTGGTTGGGGGAAGCTTCAGGAAATTAGACTTCCTGTCACTTAGGGCAGGTGGATACATCAGCAACAAACTGAATACATGAAAGTGAATGATTGCATTCGGACCCCAAGTTAGTAAAGTGGATCATTCTAGACGTACTATTGACATGAATTTCTATGAAGTGAAACATTTCTCTAAGGTTTTTCTTAAATTTTCTAAACATATTCCCATAGCAACTTCAGTTAAGCCCCTGACTTCTGGGATTATTAAAAAAAAAACAGAGGATGCAGCTTACCTATGAGAAAAATGGACCTGGAGGTAGGGGTGAGTGCCTCAAGAATCGGAAATCTGCATGCACTGGTCTGGTTCTTTATATTTCTTCTTCCTTATATATCAGCATGCTGCCTGTTTCAAGCCATCTCACAGGACATTTTCAGGATTGATTAGGAAGTCAATTTCATGAATGCAAGAGCTAAGCATTGCTTGCTCACCTTTAACAGGGACTGGTAGGTGCTCAGTAAATATTTATTGAACAAACAGATCTGGGGAGCTAACAGACATGAAAGTATCCAAACACTACAAAGTAGGATTGAAGATTGATGGTGGTTAATTTCTGTCCAATTGACAACACTGCTATGGAGGAAAAAGTTTTCTGGGAGAAAATTATGGAGAGGAAGGAACACACTAATGCAAACACACTGGGGAGAAAACTTGTGTGATGGTCGGTATCAATCTAGGTCCCGTTAAGCTAAATTAAGCCAAAGAGCATTCACTTGCTGATGACTATCCCTACCTAGAGGAAATAGAAGACTAAAGTGAAGTGGAAGCAAATCTTGATTTTCTGGGCCTCATGCCAGGTGTTCTTGCACTTTAAAGATGACAAAGAAGACAACACCCTAAGACCTAGTCCAGATTGTGTATTTTCCTCTTTTTGTGGGTTAGTTGGTATTTGAGTAATGAGTGGCCAGAAAGAGAGAGTTCGGGAAAAGGTTTCTGCTGTTTTTTTATGACATTAGGAGCCACACTGTCAGAGAGGCTTGAGGTCTAAGTAATATCATGATGTCCAGACTAAGTGACAAGAAATTGATGGGTCTCCAGGTAAAGGAAGAAGCTAAGACATACCCTATTCTAGGATTCTTGTGGCTGAGCATGTCCTAATAGTTTGATCTCCCCAAAGGGTAACTGAAAGGACTAGGGCAGCCTCTACTACTAAGAAAGGAGAATATTTTACTTCGATAACAGGTTTTGCTATATTTTCAGAAAACCCTATTGTTGCAAGGTTTTCTGGGACTCTGTGCCTCATTTTTTTAAGTATACAAGCCATGGTATTTGGTATAATCACGTAGTTATATTATTGCAGCATTTTCTTATTTTAATGTTCAGAATGATTTTGTTAATCAACTGCATCTAAGTACTTAGAGTTTTGGAAGAGTTCTGAAGAGGTAGAATTTTAAAAATTTTAATTAGTTTTATTGATATATATTAATAAAGTATACACTCTAACCAACGTGTATAATTAGTGGTATTTAGTATAATCACATATTTGTGCATTCATCAATTCAATCACCATTAAAGTGTTTTCATTATTCTAATATTAATAGTAAGAATAAACCAAAAAAAAAACCCAGACAAATAATTGTACGCCTTAATATTCACCTCTCAATCTCTCTAAGCTTCCCCTGTAATACATTGCTGCTATTTCATTTCTGTTTAATTTATTTTGTACATTAATATTTTTCTTTTCTTAAGCATTTTTTTCAATTCTATTGATACATATTAATAAAGCATAAATCCATCCAAACTGTACAATCAATGGTTTTCGGTAATGCACATGTTTGTGCATTATCACCCCAATCACTACCAGAGTACTTTTTATTATTCCAATAATAATAAACAAAAACAAACAAACAAAACTCATCACTCTCAATCTCACTATGCCTCTCCTGGCATACATAGCTGCTGTTCTCTTTCCTTCTCCCTAGTGTATTTGTATTTCTGTTTTGTGAAAACAGTCATATATACAATATCACCCATATTTCTGTTTTACATGAGGTTTTACTATCTTATGCATTTCTACGTTATGGATTTTAGCTTTCCTTCTAGTAACATACATGACCTTAGACTTTCCTTGAAAAGGTAGAATTTTAAAAAGGCACAGGCTGTCTCTGGTCTAAAATGTTTATACCTAATTCAGACAAAACAGGATGGTTTTCTGCAAAAGTTGGAAATTCTAAATATGTGAGTCTGAAAGACTGGAAGACCCACAGTCTCCGGAAATCATGTGTGGGAAAGAAAAGTCATTTAGAAAATCGATTCCTGCAGGGGTGGGCTCTCACTACTGTGAGAGCGGAGGTAAAACTTAATGGATGATGACATTTTTCCATTTATATGTATTTCCTTGTTAGTGAAAGGACCACCTAAATATGTGAAAAGCCATTTTGCCAAAGGAATAAACTGGTAGTGAGACAGTTTTGCACAGTTGGCATTATTGATATTAAAAAAATCTAGACAGGTAGAACTGTCAACTAAATTATTACATGTATTTGACAGTTTTCTATTTTTTTTCAATGTATACAGTATTAATAAACGTTTCAACATAGAGATATATTAAGGGGGAAGTGGACGTGGCTCAACTGATAGAGTGTCCACCTACCATATGGGAGGGTCCAGGGTTCAATACCCAGGGTCTCCTGACCCATGTGGTGAGCTGGCCCATGTGCAGTGCTGATGTGTGCAAGGAGTGCTGTGCCACGCAGGGGTGTCCCCCGTGAGGGGGCACCCCACATGCAAGGAGTACACCCTGCAAGGAGAGCCACTCCGTGTGAAAAAAGTGCAGCCCGCCCAGGAATGGCACCACACACACAGAGAGCTGATGCAGCAAGATGGCTCAATAAAAAAGAGCCACAGTTCCCAGTGCCACTGACTGTGCAAGTGGACACAGAAGAACACACAGTGAGTGGACACAGAGAGCAGACAATGGGGGGGTGGGGTAGGGGAGAGAAATAAAATAAATCTCAAAAAAAAAAAAGAATATATTAAGGGACAAGGATGTGGCTCAAGCAATTGGGGTTCCATCTACCATATGGAGGGTCCTGGATTCTCAGGATCTCCTGGTGAAAAATCAAGCTGGCCCACATGGAGCATACAAAAAGATAATACAATAAAAAGAGACACAGAGGAGAGACAGTGAGAGACATAACAAAACCATGGAGCTGAAGTGGTTCAGGTGATTGAGTGCCTCTCTTCCACCTTGGAAGTTCCTAGGATCCATTCCTGGTGCCTCCTAAAGAAAAGATGAGAAGAGAAGCAGATATAGAAGAAGGCGCCGCAAATGGACAGAGAGCAGACAGCAAACGCAAGTGGCGGGGGTCGGGGGGGGGTGTAAATAAATCTTTAAAAATATATAAAAAGAATATATTGAGCATTTCACAACATAGGCTTGCAGAAAGTCCCACTCAGTAGATTTTTTATTTGAATATAAATTAACACCAGGAAAATTAATCAATTTATAAAATGTATTGAGAACTTATTACTTGGCAGCTACTGCACTAGGTGTTTTAGACATGTTGATGAATAAGGTCCAGACACCTACCATCAAGCAGCTCATGATCTAGTGAAGACATTACACACAAGGATGGTTAATAACAGTAGAAAAAAGCTCTTACCAAGTACCAGTACTCCACTAAGTGCTGCATAATTCTTACAAGCTTACAATGTAGATTATTAACCCATTTTATAGACAAAGAAGAAAGAATATGAGTTTCTTGCTCAAGTTCACATGTCTAATCTGGCTCCAGAGCCCATGAAACATTCCTCTGCTTATATGTGGTGTATACAATGATGAACACACAAACACAGATGCATAGTATTATAAAAACATAGAGGTTGGATGTGGTGGAGTTGTATGTACCCCAGAAAAACATGTTCTTAAATCCATTCCTGTGGGTGTGAATTCTTGTATATAGGACCATTTGATGAGGTTACTTCGGATAAGATGAGGTCCACCTCAGTCAGAATGGGTCTTATTGGAGTCCTTTATAAGCAGAATGAAACTCTTAGAAAGAGAGAGAGAGAGGGAGAGGGAGAGGGAGGGATGGAGGAAGAGAGGGACGGAGGAAGGGAGGGAGAGGGAGCCATGGGAAGAAAGAAGCTGAAATTCAGTGGAACCCAGAAGGAAATGGAGAGGCCAGGAGAAGTTGCCTGTACATTGCCAGTTGACAGAGAAATCCAGGACCAAGGCTCACCAGCAGCCAGCCCCAGAATGCCAGTCTTTGGGAAGAAAGCATGACCTTGATCCTGCCTTCATTTGGACTTTCTCTGAGCCTCAAAGCCATAAGCTTTTAAATTCCAAATGACTAAACCAACCCATTGCATGGTATTTCCTTTAGCAGCCAAGAAACTAAAACATGGGGTTTCTGATGATAAAGATAAAATGAGGAAAACCTTCCTAGGTGAAGTCACACCCTAAAAGATGAGTAGGGGTTAAGTGGGTGGTTGAAATGAGGGAGGCAGGAGCCAGGCCACGGAGACCCTTGTATGCCTTTCCCTGGAGCTTGGACTTTTTCCTGAATTCAGGAAAAACACACTGAAAGGCTTTAAGCTGGGCAATGACATGACCAGATTTGCATTTTTGATAGATCTCTCTGACTCTTTTTAGGGTAGTGGATCTCAAACTTCAGCATGTGCATCAGAATCTCCCTGAGGGCTTTTAAAATGAATTTCTGGGTCCTATTCCCTGAGTTTCTCATTCAGTACATCTGTAGCAAGGCCTGAGAGTGTATGTTTCTAGAAAGTTCCAGGTGCAATGCTGCAGGGACTATATGTACATCTGTTGTGAAGGATGTATGTAGAGGCGGCAAGACTAGAGGTCACTTAGGTGGCTATCCCAATAGTTTAGGAGAGACAAAAGGAACATCTAAAGTAGAATCTAGAGTCAGAATACGGGAGCAGGAAATTTCTCTTTTTTGCTTGATTCTATACATCTAGGACTTGGATTTAGTGCTTAGCACATAGCAGGTACTCAATAAATATTCAATGGATAAATGAATGAATAAAAGGGAGGAAGAGATAGACTTAAGAAACACTAAGGAGATAAAATTGACATCAATTGGCATTGATGATGAATTGGATATGGGAGATAAGAGAAGGATAATTATGAATGAAGCCTCTAATAGTGGTAGATACTACAGGATGAAGGGAAGGTTTAGGATGAGGCTAGTGATCAGTTTTGAATACTGAGTTTGAAGTATGTATGAGATTTCCAGGGAAATAAAATCATTAAGTGGCTGGATGTAAAAATGCAAAGCTCAGGGAGAAAGAACTCTGGGCCAGAGATACCAGTTTGGAAACCACTGCCAACAGATAGGTAGTAGAGCCATAAGATTGCTGAATGAGATGGTTCAAGGGGAGTATATGGAGTGAGAAGTGCAGTGGACTAAGAGTGAAGCACTAACTTTAATGGGACAGGCAAAGGAGGAGCACAGGAAAGAGTGAGAGAGAAAAAAGTTAGAGAGGTAGGAAAGAAGTGGGAGAATGCAATGACATGGCAGCCAAGGGTTTCGTTTGTTTGCTTGTTTTACTTTTTATTATATAAAATTTCAAACATTACAAAGAATAGTATAACATTTTCCCATAGAGTCATCAACCATTATCAACGCATGGCCAATCTTATTTTATTTATATCTCAACACACACCATCCTGCATACTAAACTGTATTATTTTTGGAACAAATGGACATCACATTGCTTCACTAGTAAATATTTCAATACATATCTCTAAAAAACATCTTTTGAAAAAACACCATGACAATACCTGTATTAGTCAGCCAAAGGGGTGCTGATGCAAAATACCAGAAATTGGTTGGTTGGTTTTTATATTTTTTATTTATTTGGGATAGGAGCTTACAGATACCAGACCATAAAGTATAAGTTACTTCCCTCACCAAAGTCTATTTGGAGCAAGATGGCTGCCAACATCTGTGAGGGTTCAGGCTTCCTGGGTTCCTATGTTCCTGGGGCTTGCTTTACTCTGGGTTCAAGGTTCTTTTCTTCCTGGGACTGACTTCTCTTTTCTCTGTGTTCTGGCTTCCTGGGGCTCCAGCTTAAGTCTTCAACATCAAACTCCAACATCAGAAGCCCTCAACTCTGTTCTTTGCCATGCCTTTTATCTGTGAGTCCCAAGGGGTAGGGACTCAACACCCTAATCATAACTCAATCATGACCAGGTGCAGATCAGATTACAAACATATTCCAATATCTATTTTTGGAATTCATAACCATATCAAACTGTTACAACATCATTATCAATCATTAAGGAAATTATTGATTCCTTACTATAATCAAATTTCCAATCAATATGCAAACTTTCCTAATAGATTCATAATTTTTTGTGTTTACTTTTTTTTTTTGTTAAAGCAATATCCAAACAGGATCCATACAATGCAATTAGTTGATCTGTCTGTATCTTTGATCTTTGTGTGTGTGTGTGCTAAAACCCAGGACCTTTGGTCTCTTGATCTATAGGTTCCCTCACACATAAGCACACTTTTCTATGTTTATTTATTTATTGAATACAATGAGTCCTATAGAATTTCTCACATTCTATATTTGTATCCATTGCATCATTTAACATGTTCTTCTGTCTATTATATTTCCTGTGAACTGGTCATTTAGAAATAAAGGCTTCATCAACGTAGGTTCCATTTTTTGGGGTAAGGATACTTCACAGGAGATATTGTGCACTTGTGATTATTTCTTATTTTGTGATTAGTAACTACTGATCATTATCTAGATACATTATTTCATTAGAGATTATAATACTGTTCTGATTGTATCTTTTCTTTCATTTATTCCTTTTTCATTTATTAACTAGAGAACGTTTATAAATAGAAACTTACCCTTATCAAATTACCCTTATCAATATGGTTATTCAGAGGTAGAATTATAGAAGAATGATAGGATAAATGTTTAATTCTTTCTTTTTATTTCCAGTTTCAAATAGCTGGCTCCTTAATATCTTCCAAATGTGACCAATGAGATATATTTTCAAAATATTATTATAAAATAATTTAAACTTTTTTGATGTATTTCGAGTCATTATGGTTATTATTATTATTATTCCATCTCTGGCCTGTAGGAGTTTCTTCAAGTTGATTTCTTGGTTTTTCTGAAATAATCTCAGTAGAATTTGGTAGCAACCTTGATTTCTGATATGACAAGATGATCTATGGTCATCTTGTGTATTTCTTGCTGCAGATCTGGAATCAATCGTTTTTCCAAGAAGTCCTGGCTCCTTTAACTGAGAAATGGTATATACAGACCACAATCTGACTGCTAAAGGTGCTCATTGCTATTGTATTGGTCATTGTTTCTAGAACTTTCCCCTCAAAAGAGCTAGGGAATATGTATTTTTGCACAATGTGCATCACAAGTTCTTACTGTTATTCCCAATTTCAAAATTAATATTGAAGTATTTTAGTTAGGTCATTTAAAGTTATATTTGTATTGCTCTTCTCTTATGCTGGAATCTTAGTTTGTAACAATGTTAAAATAATTACTTTTTAAATGTGTGTTTTTTATAATAGCTTCTGAATAAAAATGCCAAACTTTAATACTAACATTATTACTACTGTAAATAAGGATTTTTGTTTGTTTGGGTTTTTTTAGGTCTTTTCATCCTAAGATTATATCCAACTAGAGATGTATAGTTAGTATTTTTAACATCATGTGATGGAATTCCTCTCTGTATGTTTATATCACAGACCTGATTCACAGACTCTTTTATTTCATTTTGCTTTTAGATTTTTTAAGGGATTTTCTAAAAATTACTTTTCTTCATAATCAGTTAAAACATTTTCTTGGTTCCAAAACCAAATCCGCAAAACGTGGTATATTCAGATAAAGCTCGGTTCTAACCCTGTTCTCTCCATCTTATTCTTTCCCTCCCCCATGTGAAACTCTTATTTTTAAAGTTTTGGTTTATCCTTCTCTTCTTGTTTTGTTATGAGCAAAATTGTATATTTTCATACCTCTCCCCCCTTTTCAGATAAACGATAGCATACTATATGTACTCTCTCCACCTTACTTTTTTTCCACTTAACAATATATCCTGGAAGTTACTCCATGCAGTGTATAGAAAATAGCCCTAATTCTTTTATTACAGCTTCGCAGTACTCCACTGTGTATAGTTAGTTCAGTTGGTCCTCTAGGGATGGGTATTTGGTTTGCTTACCAATCTTTTACAAAGCCAAAGATTTTGAGCATAAAGGAATGGCTAAGAGTGTCCAGTATACCTGAGCCATCCAATAGAATAAAGACATAAAAATATTGATTAGATTTGGCAAATTGAAGGTCAAAGAAATCTTAGCCAGGGCCAGATTATATATATAACCTACCCAGCAGCGTGCAGTAGCCCTAGTTACTTAGAAGTGGTTTCAATGGCACGCTGCAAACAGAGGTCAGGTTATAGTCAGGGAAGAGGTGAATGGGAGGTACAGGAAGTGTAGGTTGCTCTTTCAGAAAATGTGGATGAGAAGGAGCATAGGAGAATAGCTATAACTAGAGAGGTTTGGGGAATAAAACCGGCTTTATTTCTGTGGCTGTGTTTCGTGTGTTTAGGAATGTCAGTGTGTATGTGTTCTTAGAATGGCAGACACTAGAGCATGTTTATTGGGTGGGGAAAGGAGCCTGCAGAGAAGAAGAGTTGAGACCACAGGAAAAGAAACAGTGTTGGGAAGAAATTCTGTAGTTCTTCATTTTTTGAAAAGAAATCTCCTAAGGTTGTTGGGAGTATGGTTGGAAAATATAAATGGATGACAAACATCTTTAAAAACAAAACAAAACACTTCCTGAAATTTACAGGAACTCAAGGCACCATAAAAAGACAATTCCACTGGTCTCTTGAAGCTTTTAGTAAAAGAAGCATTTATCCTTATTTTAGCATTCTACCCTCTTCAGTCCATCTCTGCTGTTACCCCCTAGTCCAAGCTACCGTCTTCTCTTTATCTTGGCCACTGCACTAGTCTCTTAACTGGGCAGTCTACTGTCACTCTTGATTCTCCTATAGTTCCCCCTTCTCTACAGGGGAGCCAGGAGAATGTAACCCATATCCTGTCTCTCCCCTGCTTCAAATGTGTCAACAACTTTCTGTTACCTTTCCCAGTGATGTGCAAATAATGATCTGTAACTTCTTCAGCTTTGCTCTCATTGTCCACATTTCAGCTCAAAGGTTTCTTCTCTGCTTGAAGCCCTGCCAATCTCTACACTACCGTGTTTGACTGTCCCATAGGTTAAATAGTCACATCTTAACAATCTGGTGTCCCTTTCTTTATTGTCTGTCTCGCCAAATAGAATGTGAGTGGCAACCTAAAGTGCAAGCTCCTTGAGCACTGCAGTAACCCCCGGTGCCTAGCGAACTGTGCCCAGCACACAGTAAGCACTGTAGAAACATTTGCTGAGTGAATAAATACTATTTTTTGACTTTGACCAGGACCTTCCATAACCTTCCCATCTCTTTACCTTTTATTTTCTCTCCTTTGTATTTTTAACAAAGTGCTTCAACTTAGCAGCCCAGGATTTTGGTGTTGACACAACTGCAGCAATATTTTGTTGTCATTGAAATGGACAGAATTGGAGTTTGAGTTCCTTAAAAACAAAATGCAAACTTCAGCGCACTTTAGGCAAAGTGGGGTATCCCTGGATTAACTGGAAAAAAACCTGATCACCTTGCCTCGAGTGGGGAAACGCAACGTTAGCCTTTCTTTTGAAAGACGAGATAACTAAGGTTATATGCTGATGCAGAGTGGAAGAATCTTTCAGGAAACCAGAAGAACTAAAGTAAGTCATAAAAAGCAAGATTTCTGAAAGATTTCTAAGGTACATTTCGCAACTGTAATTTATACATGAATTTGTTTTCAGTGCTCATTTCTAAATACCCTTAATCTTATCTTGGAGGCAAAACCTCTTAGGTCTCTCCTGCCACAAGCCCTTGAGGCTTACTTCTGTTTCTGGTCCTGGGTGCTAAGCTTCGGAAGTCTTTCTTTTTAGTACCTCCTTTCAAACCAAAGGGAAGGCACTCTTTCTTTTTTTTTTTTTTTTTTTTTTGAGGTATCAGAGCCAGGGATTGAACCCAGGACCTCATTTGTGGGAAGCCAGCACTCGACCACTGAGCCACATTGGCCCCCTTGAGTTGGTTTTTTCATTACTGTGTGTTTTTTGTTTGTAGGAGGCACCAGAGCTTGAGCCCAGGACCTCCCGTGTAGGAAGCAGGTGCTCAACCACTTGAGCCACGTCCACTCTGGGAAGGCACTCTTCTATTTTTGTCCCATGCTGTGTTTTCAAGCATATGCCTAAAGGAAAAGGGAAGAAGGTATATGTAGGGATTCTCCTTTTTGAGAGTGTAAAACCATTGACTCCTTACAGTTGCTAGGAGAAAATGCTCCACTTGACTCTTTCTCCGGAAATAAATTTAGGAAAAATAAATTATTTTAAAGTATTTTTGATGCCTCATCAAAGTTATACTTCACTTAGAAGGTAGTTCGTCTTAGCAACTTCCTTAGCAATGGCTTAATCTCAAACAAATTGCAGCAAATACTAAATTGAGAGATTATGAATGTTTCTGAAACTTACCAGAACAGAATTTTTAAAATAAAATTTTTAAAAATTCCTGATATAAATTTATACTCAACCTTACTACCAAAGAATAACTGGTACATTCTCTGTGGTAAGAATAAAGCCCAAAATAAATTGATACCCCAAATTCCTTTATGGAATAAAGAGAGGAGGATTATTTTTTTTAAGATTTATTTATTTATTTATTTCTCTCCCCACCCCCACCCCCACCCCCAATTGTCTGTTCTCTGTGTCTATTTGCTGCGTCTTCTTTGTCCACTTCTGTTGTCGTCAGCGGCACGGGGAAGTGTGGGCGGTGCCATTCCTGGGCAGGCTGCACTTTCTTTGGCACTGGGTCGTTCTCCTTACGGGGTGCACACCTTGCTCATGGGACTCCCCTAAACGGGGGACACCCCTGTGTGGCAGGGCACTCCTTGTGCGCATCAGCACTGCGCATGGGCTGGCTCCACATGAGCCAAGGAGGCCCGGGGTTTGAACCGCAGACCTCCCATGTGGTAGACAAATGCCCTAGCCACTGGTCCAAGTCCGCCACCCTGGAGGATTATTAATATACCTGGTACTTCAAGATTACCTGCCAAAATGTTGACATGTCTCAACTGTCACAGTCAGAGAAAACTGACAAATGTAAAGCCTTCTGTGGCAGGCACTTCTAGTTACCTATCCAGTATCCACTTGGTGTGCTAGAAAATGTTAACAATGCGTTCTCAAACAAATCAAAACAAAACAAAAAAAGCCTTGATTTGTAGTGTTTGCCAGTTTTTGTGGTATAAAATACTCACACCCTGGCTGATTTCAGACTCCTAGTGTATTTAATGGCAATGTCCAATTGCAAGCTGGTTAGTTTGCAGAAAACCTGAAAATTAAATCATTAGCTCACTAGCCAGGGGAGCCATTTGTAGCACACCACTGCATTAATCCTCCCCTTCTACCACCAGCAGAAATAGCATTTTGTTTTGGTGGCAATTTTCCCAGACTGAAAGCAAAAACATTGCATTTCCAGCCATCCTCACAAATACAGGAGGCCATATGACAGTTCTTGCCAATAAGATTAGGCAGTGTTGTGACGATGGTGATGGACTATTAAGGATGGTGGTGGTAGTGCTGTCTTTCTGAAAAGTTCCTTAAAAGGAGCCTTGAATTCAGGTCATGCTTTTGTCTTTGCTCTTTCTTTTCTTTCTGCCTGGAATGCAGACATGATGATAGGGCTGTAGCACCCATTTTATAATCAAGAATGAGGCACAGTCCAAAAGAATCGGAAATCTTGGCCCTGACACCCTTGAGTTGCCTCAGCAGCCCTGAAATTCCTTCTTTTTTTTTTTTTTTAAGATTTTTGTTCTTTATTTATTTCTCACCCCCCCCTCCCCCCCAGTTGTCTACCCTCTGTGTCCATTCACTGTGTGTTCTTCTGTGTCCACGTGTATTCTTGTCAGCAGCACCGAGAATCTGTGTCTCTTTTTTTGTTGCATCATATTGCTGTGGCACCACTCCTGGGCAGGCTGCATGTTTTTAGTGCAGGGCAGTTCTCCTTACAGGGTGCACTCCTTGCATGTGGGGCTCCCCTATGTGGGGGACACCCCTGCGTGGCAGGGCACTCCTTTTGTGCATCAGCACTGCACACTGGCCAGCTCACCGCACGGGTCAAGGAGGCCCTGGGTTTGAACCCTGGGCCTCCCATGTGGTAGGCAGACACCCTATCAGTTGAGCCAAATCTGCTTCCCCTGGAATTCCTTCTGGTCTTCTTGTTACAAAAGAGAAAATAAACTCCTCTCCTGTTTAAGCCATTGTTATTTAGGATTTGTGTTAAATGCAGTCGAAGCCAATCCTTCATCTTGGGAAAACTTGCCAGTGGAAACAGGCCAGGTAAAGGGAAATTGCTACCAGAAGTAAAAAGTGTATTCAAATTATTTCTGGAAATCATGTAGTCATTAAAACTTCTAAAAACTGGATACTTCACTAAATATTCTTTTGATGTGAGACTATCTGATACTTGTCTTGGAGGCAGAAATTGTATTCTCAACACAGCACTATGAAAATTCCATGATATTATATTGGATACACTTATTTTAGCACACACGATATACTCTATATCATGTTAAACCCTTCAGAGGCATCAACATGCTTCCTGTGTGGGCTTGAGCAAGTCACTTAACCTCTCTGTGCTTCAGTTTCCTCATCTATAAAAAGGAACTAACATTGTACTACTTCATAAGGTTATTTTGAAAGATAAAGGAGTTAATAACCAAATATAAGATGCTGAGAACACTATCTGGCAGGTAGTAGGCAATAGATAACTGCCCGCTATTATTATTATTATTATTACTTACACAGACCCTATTTAATAGGCACTACAAGTATCCATAAATTAAGGCTAATGGTATCTACACTATAGAAATTTTCTGAGAATGTAATGAGATGATGCCCCACAGATGTTTAGCATTGTGCCAGGTAAATGTTGAACAGAATCTGGCTATTATGAGTGTGGCACATAACAGCACTCGAATGAGACTCTTAGATTAGTGCTGAACTATTGTGTCAGCGAAGGGAAAGAAGCAGCTTTTTGTGGGCGAGAAGGCCTATTGCAATTCACCCATCTCTATGATGTACTCGCATGTATAATTGATGGGTCAAATGGTAAGTAGCATGTGATATGCAATAGATACAAACCAGTGTACAGGGTACAGAAACAAGAAACAGGAGCAGAGACAATCTCTAGGAACAGGCTTCATTATGCAGATGAGATAAGCCTGGATTAGGAGACCTGGAAACGGCCCAATTCAGACATTTATTAGTTTTGGGGTCAAATTATGTAACTTTTATCGAACTCAATTTCTTCCTTTGTCAATATGAGAATTTTAAACTCAAACCCATCTGTTATGGGTTGAACTGTGGTCACCCCAAAAGGCAGGTTGAACCCCCAGTAACCCCCAGTAACTCAGAACGTGACCTATTTGGAAATAGGATTGTTTCAGAGGAATTAGTTAGGATGAGGTTCATACCAGATTAGGGGGAGCCTTTAAGAAGGGGAGAAGGGACAGAGACCCACCGGGGAGAATGCCCGGTGGCGACAGAGGCCAGGATTGAGGAACTGCAGCAGCAACGCAAAAGATCCCAGGCAAACCATCAGAAGCTAGGAAGAAGCAAGGAAGGGCTCTCCCCCACAGGTTTCAGCGGGAACGCGGCCCTCCAACACCTTGATTTCAGACGTCTAGCCTCCAGATCCCTGAAACAACAAAGTTCTGTTATTTTAAGCCACCAGTTTTGTGGTCCTTTGTTATGATAGCCCTAGGAAACTAACAGACCATTTCTCCCAGCTTTAAAATATAAAATTGTGTACATACTATCTAGGAGATGATCTTGGACCTTAAAGAATAGGTAAGATTTTGAAAATTGGAGATGCTGGGATCAAATACTCAGTATGAGCAAAGTATATAACTTTTAAGAGCTTTGGGGGAATAGCTGTTGCACATTTGCCAGCATTTGTGTGGGGGAGTGAATGGTGGGTTGGGGTCAAACTTTGAGGACCCTCGGGTACCAGGCCTTGGAGTTACAGTTGATTGGGAAGCATGGCTAGCCCACTGAGCTTTTCTGAGCAGGAGAGTCACATCGTCAAACCACTCCTTTCAGGAGATCGCTTTGGCAATTGGCATGATAAGGAGGCATAGAGGAGAGGTGGGAGACCACCCCAGCGGTGGAGGCGGGAGAGCTCAGTAACTCGGGTGTGGGAAAGGAGGACATGAGGGAGTTGAAAGTAGCACGTGGGTCTCTTGTGGAAGGAATGAGCCAGGGGAAACTCTTCCCTATGAGAAGTAACTGGCGGGGATAAAGGTTTAATAGTTTAGCTTAAGACCATAGCTGGCACAGACTAGTGGTTCAAACATTAGCCGAATTTGTATACAATCTGAACAAGTAGTCAACTTGTAAAATGAAGGGTCAGACTTTGTTAGTTCTTTCTGAGTAACAGCGATCAGATAACTGGGAAGATCGCTATTAAATGTTACAAATCAGGAGTTCGGTAGCATTAAGAGTCACTGTGAGGTTTGGGGGGATAAGAACATTGAGGTTCTGTGTGGCAGGAAAATGGAGGAGCAACTTGTCCCTGAGGGCCTGTCACTAGACGCTGCAAATACTGCCTGACTGTGACTGGCAGTGTGGTCTGTGACAGAGATTATTTATGAATTCCAAAAAGAGAGAATATGTTTGTGAACTGATCAGTTCCCCTGGGTGTGATTCTCTTTAATTATATTAGATTCAGCTGAGATGTCTTTGATTAAATTATGTTACGATTAGGGTTTTGATTCGACTATGTCATTAGGGTGACTCAGTTTGAGTCCCTGTCCCCTTTGTGGGCTATATATATATATACAGGCACTCACTCAAGAAGAACACAGAGGTAGATACGCCGAAGGAACATAGCAGAAGAGAGACAGCTCATAGACACAGAAGAGGAGAGAACTTGTCAGCGTTAATCCTGCAGCCCCGGGAAGAGAGATGAGCCCTTTGCCTGATAGTTTACAGCTAACCTTGTGAAGAGACCAGAGTAGCTGAGCCCAGAAAGAAACAAGCCCGCCAGCCTACAGCTGAGATAAGAAGAAGCTGGGACCACGGAGCCTTAAGAGGAAAGAGGGGGAAACCGAGTGGCTCAACCAATTGGGCTCCCGTCTACTATATAGGAGGTCCAGGGTTCACAGCCCAGGAACTCCTAGTGAGGGCAAGCTGGCCCATGCAGTGAGCTGGCCCACACGGAGTGCTGGCCCATGCAGGAATGCCACCCCACGCAGGAGTGCTGCCCTGCATGGAAATGCTGCGCAGTGCAAGAAAGCTGCCCTGAGCAGGATTGCCTGCTGACATGGAGAGCTGTTGCAGCAAGATGACGCAACAAGAAAAACAGAGGAGAGAAAATAAGAAGACATAGCAGAACAGGGAGTGGAGGTGGTGCAAGAGAGTAATCGCCTCTCTCCCACTCTGGAAGGTCTCAGGATCAGTTCCTGGAGCCTCCTAATGAGAATAAAGCAGACAGAAGAACACACAGTGAGTGGACACAGAGAGCAGACAACAGGGGGAATGGTGGGGGGGAGAGATTAATAAAAAATAAATCTTTTTAAAAAAAAAGAGGAAAGAGGAAGGTTGAACCCTCATAAATATCGGCAGCTATCTTGTTTTGAAATGTGGCAACAGACATTTAGTGAGTGAGGAAATGCCTCCTATGGTACCTTGAGTTGGACTCTTTAGGACCTTGTAACTGTAAACTTCTACCCCAAATAAATACCCTTTATAAATCCAACAGATTTCTGGTACTTTCAAGTACAGCATCAGCACCCCTTTGGCTAAATCATACACGGTCCCAGAGAATAATTTTCTTAATATCCCACAAATTTCAGAAACATTGGAAATTAATATAAAATAATACTTTGGTCATCACAAAATTTTCACACAGAGCTTCAAGTGTGCAGATTGTTAAGAAACTCTTAGAAAAAGGGTGGCTAACAACATTTCGCAAATTCCTGGAATTTACCATCAGATCTGAAATTCTAACTTGTAATATGGACAATTGTGAGAACAGTTACTGTGAAGCATGTCGTACTTGAAGGAAAAATAAAATATGAATGTTTACAACAGTTGTATTAGAGATTTATCTCTTCAGCAAATATTTGAGTGTCTACTGTGACAGGTCTGTGCAAACTGTGGGCATGCAAAGGGAACAGAGATCCACCTCCCACCATCCTTATATTTAAAAGGTTGGGGGGACCTTCCCGCTGGATATTCACAACTTGCCTAAAAACGTTTATTTTTAATTAATTTTTTATTGAGGTGAAAATTTTTATCTCCCATAGGAAACCCCAACCCATTAAGCAGTTGCTCCCTTCTCCTCTCCCCTTCCCCTGGCAACTACCCAATCTGCTTTCTATCTCTATGGATTTACCTATTCTGGATATTTCATTCAAATGGAATAATATAATATGTGATCTTTTGGGTCTGCCTTCTTTCACGTAGCATAATGTTTTCAAGGTTTATCCACGTTGTAGAATGTATATTTCATTCCTTTTTACGGCTGAATCGTATTCCACTGTATATTTGTTTATCCGTGGGTGGGCCTTTGGGTTGTTTACAACTTCTGGCTATTGTGAATAGGGTGTTAGGAACATGTGTGTACATGTATTTATTTGAGTCCCTGTTTTCAGTTCTTTGGAGTATATACCTAAGAGCAGAATTGCTGGGTCATATGGTAATTCTATATTTGACTTTTTGAGGAACTCTTAAATACATTTATAATTACAAACAGCTATAAGTTCTTTGGCAGAAGGGGTGTGATGAGAGAAAGAGTATTTCAGCAACAAAAATAAACAAATTTTACTTGTATCTCACCACAGTTATCACTGAAGCATTTCTTTTTAATGTGATGAATACATTAGTGATCCTTGGGGGGCATATTCCAGAGCAACTGGTTCCTGGACATTTGCTGAGGAGGTCGATACTTACATTTACATTCCTAATGAGTACAACCATACCTGAAAACACATTTTTTAACCTTCATATTGTGCATATATAAAATTTGTGGCCAATTTTGAGAGTTCATCTTACAGTAAATTACTAGATAATTTTTTAAATAAATTGATTAAACAGCACAATTAATTTGCCTTCAGTTCCTTGACACGTCCCTTTTTCTGAGGATCTTATCCTGTTCCCCACCTCAGTCATCCACTTTCTCTGGTCACATATCCAGAGCTCAAAACATTTCCAGCTCCATAATATAAATTTCAAGCATCCCATTCTCAGATGGCTTCCAATTTTCTAGCTGTGACCTCTAGTACCCCAACTCCAGCAATGCTTGGGCCCCCTGGGCCCTTCAATCCACTGATCATATCATTTTCCCATCATCCACCCCCTCATGCCTTCACCTCCCTGTTTCTCCTAGTCCCTCATAGACTGGACTCTTTGGTCCTGTTTCCCTCCTTCACGTCCACCTGCAAAAACCCAGCCCTAGGTAAATCCAGCTCTGCCCCATTAGCTGGAGAAAAAGCCACGGCCATACTGACTGGTCTCACTTTTCATTCCAGACCACTAACCTCAAATGGGCACTTAATGGCGCTGCCTGGCAATCCTCCCACATTTCCGTAGTTCATTCCCTCTCAAGCGTATGCTTTCTCTGACGATGACTCTTTCATACCTGCTCCTCTTTGTTCTAACCTCCAACATCTCTTCCTCCCTTTCCATGCCCAGAAAGCTGGAAGAGAGGTAAGAGAGCCGTGAGAAGAGAACTTTCTGTGTTCCCCCCTCCTATCCTCCAGCCTGTGAGCACCTGAGCCCACGCACTCTGCCCTTCTCCTTTGGCTAGCTTCTCTCTGCTAGTGGCGCAGGCTTCCTAGCGCTGTCTTAACTGGGTGGTGTAGACTCAGCGGCATGGTCTTTGCCCTTGCTTTTCCCTCTGCTTGGAACCTCTCCGCACAGATCGGGTGGTGTGCTCCCTCTCTTCCTTCAGGACCCCTTGTCAGTAGGTTTTTCCTACCCCTGTAGAAATAGCTACCTCCCCTACTCCTCTAATAGCTTTTTCAATGACATGTATCACTGCCTACCACATTTGTGTGTTTATTCATTGTTTGTCTCTACCAATGAGGGCAGGGATTTTTGTTTTGCTCATCACTGTATCCTCTGTGACTAGAACAGTTTTTCATTCATCATTCATTCATTCATTCATTCACTCAACAGGTGTTTAGTGAGCTCCTTTTAGATGCCAGTCACTGTTCAGGACTCAGGGACTACAGCAATGAACACAATGGTCCAAAAGTCCTGCTCTTGTGGCTAAGTAGCTGGGTGAAACATACACAGCCATGCAGGTAAAAGGATATAAAAAGTGTGTGGAGGCCAAAGGAGAGAGAGAGAGATGGGGAGATAGCCACTCAGCGGAGGAATCAGAACACAGTATTTACGAAGTTCACCATGTTATATGGGCAAAATCAAATTTTATAGCACGTGTCGTATTAACAGTTATAATTTGGGACTAGTAGGACTGTGCCAAGAGAGGCAATTATAGGTTAAAAAACAACAGCTTTATAAAGTCGTTTTAAGAACTCCCTCCCCCCCCCCCCCAATCCAGGATCCAATAGTGCACTGCATCTTGTTGTTTTATATAAACAATATATATTTCATATAAATATATATATAAAGCACTTTATTGAGATATAATTCACATAACATATGATTTACCCATTTAAAGTGTCTTATTCAGTGGTCTTTGGTGTATTTACAGAGTTTTGTAACCATCACGATACACTACTTTTAGAACATTTTCATTACCTCCAAAATAAACCGCATACCCTTTTACCCTTTAGCTATCATATCCAAGTCTCCATCCCACCAGCCTTAGGCAACTATCATTCTACTTTCTGTCTCTATGAATTTGCCTATTCTGCCCATTCCAGATGAATGCAGTCATATACTATGTGATCTTTTGTGACTGGTTTCTTTCCCTTAGCATGATTTCAAGGTTCATTCATTTTGTAGAATGTATCAGTACTTCATTCCTTTTACAGCTGAATAATATTCCATTGTATGGATATACCACTGTTTATTTATTAGAGAAGGGTTTTGAATCCAGGAGTGACCTAATGTGACTGGAATTTAAGACACTGTTCACTCTGGTTGCTGTTCTAAGGAGCAGAAAGTGATCAGCCCTACTGATAGCAGAGTGATCCCTGCTGATAGGAAAAATAAGATGAGGCGGAAGAATTTCCCAACATGACCTCAAATTTATTTTATTTTTCTTAAGATACTAGGGCCAGGGATTGAACCAGGAACCTCTACATAACAAGCCGGAGCTCAGCCACTGAGCCACATCTGCTCTCCTGAATTAATTTTTTCCTTTGCTTTATTTTTGTTTGTTTGTTTGTTTTTAGGAGGTACCAGAACCCAACTGGGATCTTCCATGTGGGAAGCAGGCACTCAACAGCTAGAGCCACATTCGCTCCCAGTCCTCAAGTATTTTAACAAAGAAAGGAACTTAATTAGCAGAAATGGTCTGACATCTAATCTGTAAACAGCATTTTATGAGCTTTATGGGATTTGCTGCATTTCCTTTGAATAATTAAAAATGGAGCAGAAATCATAATCCAGAATTTAAAATGACTTAAAAGAATTTTAAACTTTGTAAAGGTACATGAACAATAAGAGGGTACTATTAATTTACGACAGTTCTTGGTATTTATTCTTCATATTATAAAGGTAATAATTCTTTTGGTTCATGTAAAATTGCACAGAATATTTATTCTTCTCTAAACATAACTCAACATTATGGTAATTAACCAAGATTTCATAAAACCAAAGGATCCAGCATTCAGAGAGTTTGCTAAGAGAAAGGTTGACTTGTGAAAAATTTTCCATGTCCATACAGATCAGGAAGATGAGAGCTTGTTTGTTTTTGTTTTTAGGGGTTGGTGTCATCTAAGAGAACGTAGAAATCGGACAATTTAAAGTCCTAAAAAGATCTCTTTTGTGGCATGTCATTATTTGGAGCAAGAAGGTTACCTATTCCAATCATTGGACCACGAATTGGCACAAAACACATCTGATTTAGGGTTTGATGTAAGCACATGGAATAGTTACTTGGCTATTCAGTTCTGGGAACATGCAACTTCAGGGGGCCTGCAAATCATTGGAGAGTGAGTGAGGGGGCTATGAAAAATGTCTGGGAAGCAAATTATCAGAAATGCTTTCCACATTTTTAATACGGCTCGGTGGGCTCGGTGGCTCTGTTAAGGAACATTTCAGAAAATAGCACTGAACGTCCCTAGCAGCTAGTGCACCAAGTCCGCTCCAAAGGACTAAAACAGTCCAGGTTAGGAAGGCTAGAACGCATTGTTTTTTTTCTCCTTGGAATAAACCGGGCGAGAGGGTGGGGGCGTGGGGAGGTAGCTCGGGCCGCTCCCTCGCCGCGTCCGCCGGCCCGGGCGGCGCTGCGCTCGCGCCGCGCTTGTCCGGGAATTTGGAGAGGATCCCTGGTCGCGCGGCGGCGGCGGCGCGCGTGTGCGCGTGTGAGCAAGTGAGCAAGTGAGCGAGCGAGCGAGCGGGCGGGCGGGCGAGATCGCCGGGTATTGGCAGTGGAGGAGTGGAGGCTGGGCGGCTCCGACTCCCTGACGCCAGCGCGACCAGATCAATCCAGGCTCCGCGAACGAGCTGGCGGGCGGGCGGAGGAAGGAGAGGCCGAGCGGCTCAGCCCAGGCCGAGGCGCGGGCACGGACCCTGCGAGCCGAGCGCGGCGCAGCGCCGGGCCGGCCGGACCCGGGCCGCGGCGATCCCGCTCGTCCGGCCGCTCCTGCGCCCGTGCGGACGGGCGTGCCGCCAACTCGGTAAAACGAAACAGACCCGAACCTAACTTTCCGCAGAACCGCGCCCCCGCCCTCCTCTCTGCGCCCCGGGCTTCGCAGCGCTGCCGCCGCCTCAGCGGTCGTGCGGGCCGGGGGCGCGGGCTCAGGGGGCCGGGGGGCTCTTCCCCGCGAGGGGCGGACCGGGAACCCCGCTCCTGCCTCCATGATGGCGCCTCCCGGCCGCTCTCGGGAGCGAACCTGCCACCTCCTGTTCCCTTCGCGCCCAGCTGGCGGGGCAGCGTTAGGCCGGGGTTCACCTCGCGTCTTTGTTGGGTCTGCGGTGGAGCCACCGCTGTTCTTCGGTCCCCGAGCCTCGCCCTCGGCCCTGCAAGACCTCTCCGCCCGCCCCCCCCTCCGCCCGCTCCAGGTTTCTCTTTCCCTTTCTGCAGCCGGGCCGAGGCGGTCCGCGCGCCCCGCGGGCTCATTGTGTCCCGCGCCGGCCCCGGGCGACCCTTTGCGGGAGTTCGGGGACCGACGCCAGCGTTGCTCCTCACGTACTGGGCGCCTGGCGAAGCGGGTCTTGCTGGAGGGAGACACCCGGTGTCCCGGGGCCCTCCGCGTCCCAGACGTGTTGCCTCCTCTGTCCCAACAAGCCACTTTGGGGTCGAGGTCAAGGAAAGTTCGCACCGAAATTCCCTCTAATTTATTCAAAGGTTTGGCGGCGCATTAATTTTTTTTCCCCCTCTTCCGCCTACACCCTGTATCTTCGAGCGTTGTCTCGCTCCTTTCCCTTTACCGGATTCGATTGCCTCATTGCGTGTTGTTTGTGAGTTCGATAATGAACAACTGCTCATTTACCTTTCTCTCTGTCTTTGTTAGTGTTTCTCGGAGTTTCTGTAGGACGGTGGGGGTGGTAGGTGTGAGCGAGACAGACGTGAGCTTGCTTTTCTCGTTGCTTAATATATATGAAGACTTAAAGGGAGAGTGTTTCCTTGATGCGCTTTAGAAAGGCGGGGAGGAACAAATGCCTGCAGAATGTTACAACTCCAGTAGCTGCGGCTTTTGTTTATTTTGAAGCGCATGCGATTTTTGACTACACCGTGCCAAATAACCAGTAAGGCGCTTCCCTGTGAAAACTGAGGCCCGTCTCAGAACCGTCTCCTGAGGAAAGCTTCGTTTTCGTGAGTGCTATGACAACCGGCCTTTTTCTTTCCACTCATGTTCTTTTCTTTCCATTGTATCTGAGTTTCAAAGTGTGTGGAATGACACAGAAGTAACCTTTCTATGTGTCTTCCTGTTGCTGAAACTCAGCTTCTAAATCACAGACTGTCTTTATTTCATCTCTTCTAAGTGTCGTGGCTAACATGTCTACACTTAAGTAATACAATGAAAAACCTTCTTCCGCCTGTGTTGATGTTTTCATCTTGTTTATAATTGCCACTTTAAATTTTAATGGAGGTAGGTGGGCTATATTGGAACCGCTATTTAAAAGGAGTCAGGCAAGAACCAAAGTTTTGCTTCATTTGAAATGCCCCAGCATTTTCAGTGGGTATAAATATCTTTGCCTCAGGGTTGGTGCAAGGCCTGCATCTCCTGTAGTGATTAAAGTTTTTGTTCTCCCTTTCCGTCTTTCTTTCCCATTTGCAGTTATTTGATATTTCTGTGCAGGGGATGTACCATTTGTGTAATATCGCAATTCTTAGGAAACTGTAACCAGGGTTGTGAGAGATGATTTTCTGGAGGTGGTTGATCCTTTAGAGGATTCAGGCCAGATCGGGTTTCTTCCGAGGGTTGGGATTTGACCTTGATTTAGTTTTGACCCCTCTGACCATAGGTATGTAAGTAAATATATATTTCGTTTTGCAGGATCCTTTCATTTTATACCCTTGAAAAGCAGGTGACCTCTGTGTTTTAGAGATATGACCATTTTAGGCAATTAAGATGTTAATCTCTTAACACCTTTTGGAATTTAAATGCTTATTTTTTTCTTGGAAGGTCAGATAAAGCATTAAGAGGGAATGAGTTATTTTCCCAAATACATTTATTAGTTAAAAACTAAATTGCACTCTCTGGTTTTGATAATTCTGGGTTAAAGATAAAATTTAATAACTTGGTAGATGGAAAAGGGATAAACTTGAATGTACTTAGAGGAGTATATTTAAGCTGCAGTAGCCTTACATAATCAAGGCCAAGTTGTGTGTGTACAAAAGATCTCATTTGTGTAGTCTTAAAGGCTAATGGAGGCATCATTGAGGCTTTATAAATAATGTAAGTTGTGTATAATGTAGAGTCTCAAGAGACGGCAGAGAAAGCATCATTACCAGCCTTTTCAACCTGCTTGAGATCTTAAATTGATTTACAGCACTGAACTGGTGCAAAATGATACATCAGGATGACATGGGGTCAGCCTGTAAAAGTCTATGATGTCAGCCTATTAGTTCAGTCATCATAATTAAACCATATTACAGGGGCAGCTAAGCAGGAGTCTGGCATTATTCTTCAGATACGGGTGGTACATGAATTTCGTTTATGGTGGAAAGGCCTAAGTGACCAAGATATTAGTGCATCTGAAACATGGAAAGGCTTGCAGAACTCTGAATTTCTGAAAAAAATTAGAGATAAACGCAGAGATGTTCAGTCTTCATTGTATAAGAAGCTGTACATTTGGTTAGTGGAAAAATGCTTTGGGGGTGCTGGTAAGCACCCTTGCAGCACTGATCTGTGTACTGAATCATTCTCCATGTGAGCTTGAATTTAACTTGGCCTCAGAGACCTTCTAAAATGCCAGAGGACTACATGCTTCTTATCTTTGATCCTTTAATTAGCTCCCAGTTCTCACTGTATTGATATATCAGCTGACATGTTATTTCTTTAACCATTCATGGTTACCAGGTCTCTACAGAAAACAAAGATGTTTGAATCAAACTTATGAACAATTCAGGAAAAGAAGGCCCTTGCTTTATGCTTAAATTTCTTGCAGCCCTTATTCTGTTTATGGATCATCTAGGGCTATGCTGTCCAATAAAGTAGCCGCAACCATATGTGATAGTTAAATTTAAATGAATTAAATTTAAATTTTAAAAAATTGTGTTTTCAGTGGCACTAGTTACATTTCAAGGGCATAATAGCCACATTGGGCTAGTGGCTTCCATATCGGACAGCATAGCTGTAGAACATACCTGTTGTCACAGAGGACTATTGGATGGCACTGCTGAAGGACCTCTGCCTCTCTTCTCCTCCCCATTCTATTCACCGTTCAGCTTCTCTGCTTGTTCCCTCTACAGTGAGTTTGTGGGGCAAAAGAGAGAAAGAAACCAGTCAAATTAATTTTGTTACTAATTAGGTGCTCTTGTTAAAAACAGTTTGAAGGTGATAGTTAGCTGCTGGATAATAATATGAGGTTGACTTTTCTGTGGATCATTGGTCTCCTGGACCCTAATTCCATTAGAGCATTGTTTAGAAAAATAATTGTAGTTAATTTATTTGAGTATTTGCGGTGTGCTAGGCATTTAAAATTTAAAAAAAAATTTCTCCCCCTTCTCCCTTCCTCCCGTTGTTCGCTGTTGCTGTCTGCTCTCTGTGTCTGTTTGTTGTATGCTTGTCTTTTTTAGGAGGGGCGAGGAACCAAACCCAGGACCTCCCGTGTGGGAGGGAGACGCCCAGTGACTTGAGCCACCTCCACTCCCATAGGCATTGTTTTTTAGTGCTTGTAATATTTCACTTAGGCCTCAAGACTTCCCCAAGTTCTGTTGTTACCACATTTTATAAGTAAAGAAACTGAGGTGAGGGTGATTCAGTGTCTTTTGCTTCAGGCCTTAGAGATAGTGAGTGATTTATGATTTATAAGCTTATTTGGGATATGAGCAAGGCAATCTGATGCTATGTTTTAGTCTAGAATATCCAAATAGCTATTGTTCTGTGCTTACTATGCCAAGTATAGTTAAGACTTTTATTTTTTTTAGACCTCTAGACAAATTTTCTCTCTAATGTGCTTTCTGGGCTGTCTTCTGCTGTTGTTCTTCTGTAGGTGCTTAAGAAAGGAAATATAATGTTTTCCTAAGTAGAACATAATTGGAAGAATATAGTTGACATAAAAAAGTAAGGCATTTCAAAGCCAACTTAGTTCTATCACCTGATTTTCTGGATAGTTCCTGCCAATTTCCCCATGTATTTTATTGTATAATCACAAGCTGATTGTACTGATGAGGAAGGTACTAGTAGTTCCGTTTATGTATCTCATCAAAATTAGTCTTCCCTGAGCTGTTAGATACTGTACCTTGAGATAAGAATAGTTCATCGGAAATTACTTGGAGATTTAAAAAAATATTGTCTATCCTTTTGTGTAATCCTATATTTTTATATATATATATATATATTTATATATATATAAAATTTTTATTTTTATTTTTTTTTTTGGTCAGTGCTGTTTTAATCTGATAAAATTGTGGACCTTATATCCTCCCCGGCCATTCCTATTCACTTATCCATGCTCATAAGCCCTGGTTTGCTTGTGCTCACATAAAAACCCAAATTGCTTTGAATTTACAGTAAAGTACATCCCTAATTCTTCTTGCCAAGTACTTTATCAACATTAAGATATGTGATTTCCTTTACAGAGACTATAAATGTGTAGTACAAAATGCTGCTTTAGAGATTTTCTCCTCCTTTTGACTCACATTAAGATAAGAAATCTGAGGCCCAAAGGGAATAACCAACTTACCTAAGGTCATCCAGGTAGTGAATGGAAGAAGATAAACCAGAACTTGATCACTCTTATTGTTGTTAAGTGATTGTTTGTTTGTTTTCCTACTGTGTTAATTATATTTTTAAGAGTTTTGTTTGAGCATTTCCAATATAACTGGTCAGAGGAGGAAACAAGAATTTTATGGCATGATAAAGACTTTTTATACCTAACATTGTTCCAGCCGAATAGGGATCAAGCTGGACAACCACAGAAAGATGTTTTTTACAAATTAAAATTGATTTTTTTTTTTCTGTAGAGATGGCAGAGAAAAGTCCCATATCTAATTGCATAAATGGGGCATTACTAAAAATGGGAGATCCAAGATTGTACAAAGTTCAAGTTAAATCATAACACTGTCATACCCTATAAGCAGGCAATTCTGATAAACAGAACAAAATACATGAATTTCCTCTTTGACTCTCAAAAACAAATCACATTCCTAATCAAAAGCTAAAGTTTGAGGGATTTAGGGGGAAAACTAGGGATACTAGAGAGAGAGGTGGAAAATTGTGAGGAGAAAAAGTGATAACAAGTATAAAATGGTGGATAAAATTGATATTAAATCATAATATGACTTGGAGGCTGATGAAATATTCTCTTTAATGGTATTCTGTATGTGGTTTTATTTTTTGGTAACAAAATTAGTAGGACATGCATGATAATGAATAGGGGATTCTCATATTTGCCCCAAACCTGAAAACTTGTGATTTTTCATATTCCTTTTTTGCCATTGTGTACTGCAAATGTTCAGTCTAATCTAGTACTCCGTCATCTGAAGTTATTTTTGTTTTTTTTGTTTTTTTTAGGTACTGGGGGCCAGATATTGAACCCAGGACCTAGTATGTGAGAAGCTGGCACTCAACCACTGAGCCACTTTGGCTTTCCTGAGTTGGTTTTTTTCTCCTTTTGTTTTTGATTGTTGTTGTTGTTGTTTTTGTTTGTTTTTTCAGGAGGCATCAGAAACCGAACCCAGGACCTCCCGTGTTGGAGGCGGGCACACAACTGCATAAGCCACATCCACTCCCTGAAGTATTTTTAACCGCTGTTCTGGAGTAGCTTCCTTTAAGAAAAAGGGGGAAAAAAGCTAACCAACATGAGTGTAGTTTCTTATTACTTAAAACCAAAAATGTAATTTTCTCTTTGGTGTGCATTAAGATGGTGTCAGTTTTACCAGAGGTCCTTAAAGGAGGGAGAGGGAAGAATAGGTGTAACATGGGGCATTTTTGGGATATTGGAATTGTTCTGCGTGTTATTGCAATTACAGATATAGGCCATTATGTGTTTTGTTAAAACTTATAAAATTGTGTGGTGCAAAATGTAAATCATAATGTAAACTATAGACCATGGTTAATAGCATTGCTTCAGTATGTGTTCATCAGTTGTCACAAATGTGCCACACTAATGAATGATGTTATTAATGGGGAAAAGTTGGGGGGAGAGGGAGAAAGTATATGGGAATCTCCTGTATTTTACATGTAACATTTATGTTATCTAAAGCTTCTTTAAAAACAAAGAAAAACACTACATTGAGAAGAAAAAAGAAAAGATGGTGTCAGTTTTAGAGATGAACTGCTAGTCCTTTACACAAAAAGTCACCTTTACTTTTTTTTACTGGCTGACTTTCAGATATGATCAGGCTCTCTAGAGCATTCGTTTGCATAAGGGAAGCTGTTTTTCAGACAGGAAAATCCAAACTTACTGCCTCCAGTTAATTCAGGAAGGTTCAGGAAACTGAAGTATTTGAACCGTTTACCATCTTTGTAATTTTTGTTTTAAATTGAAATTAGATCTTTACAGAAGACCCCATTTTGAAAATAAAACATCACACAAATCCTCTAAGGTGTGAGGGAGTCCTTACCTGTGATTTGTCTCCAATCTCTTCTCCTCTCAGGACCTATCATTTTGATAAGGACCCTTATTCCTTTGTAATTGCCCAGATCTATGGTGGGGTGGAATTGGTTTCTTAAATAATTTTCTTAAGTCAACAACTTGAATTTTAAAAAAAGAAAACATATACTATATACCTATTAATTTCTATATGCCTTGGAGCTCAGGGTGCAAATAAATAGTTGCTGTGTCATGTTTGGCCCCCTCTCTCTGTTGATTAGAAAATATACACGTAAATTTTAATGCTTTATTTGTAGCTTCCCCTTAATTATAGGGCTGCTATCCTCTAAATATTTTTTTACCTACAATCTCAGATTGTTAAGGAATATTCATCTAAACTATACATTCCTTTTGCTCTCCTTTGTCTGTCTTTTGAGGTTTTTTGCAATGTGCTTATACAAAGAAGTATTTCAGACGTTTATGACTTTTTCCTTTTTCAAGCCTTTTCAAATATCGTGGGGTGTGGGGGTTTGAAACTATGTTTCATCTGTTACAATCAAGCATTAAATTAAGTCATTGTGCAGTTACCTAAGTGCAAGATCTTTTGTTTGTTTAGATTGAAAGAAAGTGTGTCTTTTTAATAGAGGATGAATATTAAATATGCTCTTATTAGATAATTTTGATGTAGTATTGTAATAAGTATATGCTTCATTTATTCAATGAATCATTTCTAAGTGACAGTAATTAGTAAGAAAACACAGAGGTGAAAAATTAAATGTAACAACATTATAAGAGTTGCTGTAAGTACTACAGGAGTAAGTTGTACAGACAGCTCACATGATGGCCACTGTGATTTGAAGAGTTTAGGGGGAAGGATCCTTGAAGAGCAGGGACATGACCTGGAGCTGGAAGGACGTATGGGTTTGGGTAAGAAGAACTAGAGGGACTTTCTAGGCAGAGTAATTACATAGAAAACAAAGGAGGTAGGCATGAGTGTTGAGCATCTGTAGAGCAGCACTGTCCAGTAGAACTCAGATCTCTGTTGGCCAATAAAATAGCCATTAGCCACAGGTGTCTCTGAAGCACTTAAAATGTGGCTAGTGCAGCTGAGGAACTGAAGCTGTCATATTGGACAGCACAGATCTAGAGGCTAGTGAGTAGCTCAGCCTGACCATAGTGGATGTTACTGATGGGGCCCAGCATGGTAGTGGAAATGTTCAGAAAGCTTACGTTGGGGTGTGAATCCTGAGGGCCTTGGAATTCCAGAATAAGGAAGCATTGAGAAGTCAGTGAAAGTTTGACTTTGAGCATGCCGCTTAGATTGGAGGGAGTGGAGCCCAGATGCTAGGAGAGGAATGAGAAAGCAACTGACATATCTATGTGATGATAAATCTCTGGTAAAGGTCATAGTGGGAAGAGATGGGCTTTTGTAGACAAAGAAAACTGAAGATTTGGTGATTGCCTGTAGAATAATGGCAGAGGGAGATGTCAGAGAGTATCCTTAAATTTCAAACCTGGGTGCCAGAAAATTAATAATGCCATCACTTAAGAAAAGGAAGAGCTGGTTATGGAAGGAATGTATATTACACAGGAGATACATTAGAAATGACATGTTGAATTTATGGTGGATATCTTTAAGTAGATGTGTCCTACAAGCAAGTTGGAGAAATATATTTAAGATTGGGGAAGGGCTCAGAGCTTTACATATAGATGCTTGGAAGTCATTTTCTGGAGTGATGGTTGAACTTCTAAGAGTAGTTAGGTGTTCTGAGAGAACCCTGAAGAGAGAAAGAAAGAGCTGGTGGGTTGACTCTTTAATTGAAGCCATAACAAGGAATTAATAGAAGGAAGAGGCATATTTGAAATAGGCAAAAGAAGAAACTGTAATAAAGGTCACAGGAGTGGAGAAATTAGGAAGCCAGGGGAAGAAATTCCAGAAGCAGGATGGGAGGGGAATCTGGAGCACAGGTGACAAAATATTATCCATGGTAAGGAGAGAAAGTTGTTGGAGGGTTGTCTAGAAAGTTGGGGACAAGGTAGAGAAGAAAGAAGATGGCAGAGCTCATGATTTTCCCGGTAATGCAGGAGGCAAACCCCCTTCATTGGGATGATGAGGTGGGTTATCAGCAAATGGTATTGGAAGTTAAAGAACCTTTGTAGTGTGCCAGAGACTTATGGAGAATTCAAAAGGACTCTGAACAGCAGTAAGCCTGGGGTAAGCAGTAAGTTTAGTGTGGTTGTGTAGTAGACTCAGTAATTGTTATTCTCTGCTATAATCCTGTGGCCTGGTGGCAAGACTGAAGGGAAATGTCAGGTGGTATGATAGCAAGTTGGATAAAAAATGAGGCTCTGGAGTGAAAATGCCTGAGTTCAAGTCCAAGCTCCAATGCTTATATACTTAATAATGTAGGGGAAAGCTACCACTCACCTCTCTGTACCTTGCTTTTTTTTCCTCATCTGAAAAATGATAATAGTATCAGACCACAGATTGATACTAAGATGAAATGAGTTATAATTTCATATTTTACATAATATAACATGCCATTAATTGTAACATTATTTTGCATAATTGTGAGGGGGAAAAATTGTCAAATGCAATACACCATTGATTTTAAGACTTCCTGGGAAATGAATGTGGCTCAGTCGGTTGGGTTCCTGTCTACCATATAGGAGGTCTAGGGTTCAATGTCAGGGGCTTCTGGTGAGGGCAGGATGGCCCACGTGGCGAGCTGGCGTACGCAGAGTGCCAGCCCTCATGGGAATGCCGCTCCTCGCAGGTGTGCCGCCCTGTGTGGGAGTGCCATGCAGCGTGGGAAAGCCACCCTGCCCAGAAGTGCCAGCCAATGCCGAGAAGTGACATAGCAAGATGATGCAACAGGAGACAAAGAGGAGAGGAAATAAGAAAATGTAGCAGAACAGGGAGTTGAGGTGGCGCAAGAGAGTAATTGCCTCTCTTCCACTCCGGAAGGTCCCAGGATCGGTTCCCAGAGTCACCTAATGAGAATACAAGCAGACACAGAAGAACACACAGCAAATGGACACAGAGAGCAGACAACAGGGGGAAGGGGATTGGGGGGGAGGGGATTAAAAAATAAATCTTTTTTAAAAAAAGCTTCCTAATTTCAGCGGTGTTAAAATATGGGAGAAAAAGTGCATCTTACAATCAGTGAAGTGCAGAATATATAAAGGGTGGATCATAGAACTTGGCAGATAATAGACATGCAGAAATTGTTAGTCATTTATATAAAAATCAATGTTATTTTAGAGTCTAGAATGTTAATGAGGGCAAAATGGAGTCCAATTTAGATAAGTACTCACTGGTGATAGAGCCTAATGGACCAAATGAATTGAGAAGAGCTAAGCAATGGGTGTACTAGTAATCAAACTGAAATATCAAGTTTGGGGATTTTGTAGATGAAGCATTTCCCTGACAAATCTAGGTAAAGATTTTTAAGAAAAGTATAGTAATTTAAGAAAAGAAAATACCCTTTAATGATTTAAAGAAGTTATTTAAATTACCCAAAGGTAAGTATTCTAAATTTATCCTTTTTTTTTTTTCTTAAAGCATTCATTTATGTTTGAAAACTTCTTTTTCTTTTCCATTTATGAGTATGTACTCAGTACAGAAAGATTCTGGCCTGGATTTTTGTCATAGTGTCAGAAAGAAAGGGGCAAGTTAATTTATGCCATTTCAAGACCTAGGAAATGGAGCTATTGACAGTCAGCTGCAGACCCTTTCTGAACATGACTCCAAAGGAAGAAACCAAAAGAAAATATTACAAATCATTTATGTGACCAGACACTCACAAACACAACCTGAAAGATAACAAGTAAAAAGTTTGCAACACGTTTTTATTCTTTGTAAGAAACACCACCTAGATGGAGAAATTGGTAAAGGACACAAAAAAAAATTCACAAGCAGATGAAATACAAATACTAGTAAACATAAAATGGTCTACTTCATTTAGTAATCTAAAAATGCAAATTAAAGGGCCATACCTTTTTTTTTAATCTATCGGATTGACTAAGATTAAAACATTATATACGTAGTATTTTATTAGGAAGGGTTTGGCACCTGAATGCTTGTTTACTCTTAGTGGGAAAGTATGCTTGCATGGTAAACTGCAGCAGGTATCCAAAAGCCTTAAGTATGTCTGCCTCTGGACCTAGCAGTTCCATTTCAGGAATTTATTTTAAGGAAATTATCAGGCAAGAACTCAGGGATGTATGAACAGGGATTTTTAAAGATTTATTTGCTTTGTTTTTTATTTATTTCTGCCCCCATCCCCCCGCTCCCCACCATGGTTCCCTTGTCTGTCTGTCTGCTCATTGTTTGCTAGCCTTCTGTCAAGATTCACTGGAAACCAAATCTGGGACCTCCTGTGTGGGAGGTGAGTGCCCAATTGCCTGAGCCACATCTGTTCCCCACGAGCTGTGATATCTGCTGGCTTGTGGCATCTCCTTGCGGTGACTGTGGCTAGTTTGTTGTGGCAGGTGCATTGTCTGCTCATCTTCAGGAGGCACTGGGACCCCAACCCAGGACCTCCCTCGTGGTAGGCAGGTGCTCAGCTGATTGAGCCACAGCCACTTCCCAATCACTGTTTTTATATATTCAAAAGATGTCACTAGTCTCTTTCCAGCATAGGGGTTTGGTTAAATTTTAGTACAGTCATTCCATGAAATACACTGTAGCTTTTTAAAATGAAAATGTAAATCTGTTCATGCACCAGAAAAAAGTGTGTGTGCGTATACATGTATGTGGTAAGTAAACTTCATCACAGAGTGGCAAATAGTATAACCTCATTTTATTAAAATGTAAGTGTATGTATTTCTGAATTGTTTTATGTACGTGCTTGGATGTTAATAGATACACAGATACAGTCATATATATATATATATACACTTACATATATATATATATATTACACTTTGGAAAGCTCTGTAATATCTTTAGCTAGCGGGGTTATAGATTATATCTTCTTTCATCCCATTTAGTCATAAATTGTCAGTATTTGGTTGTCTCCCATGTGTGGGTTATTTGTATAATAAATATAAACAAATATTTAAAAAAATAATACAATCATGACCCAGGCAAGATTGAGGAAGTGTGTGTAAGGTCTTCTGTGTGCTAGTCACCTGGTAAGTCCCTTAGCTGTCAGGAAGAAATAACTACTCAGTTAAGCCTTTCACATTTGAGGAAAATCCATTTCAGCCTGTTCTTTTCCATTTCTGCCTGAATGGGAAAAGAGTGATCAATAATTACTGGACATTGATTACTTCAGAAGTGCAATATGAAGAGTCTTTGGGTCATTGTGTAAAAAGTTCAACATTAATAATGAGAACGCTGTTTGGCTCTAACTTGGGTTATTTCATCACAGTTGGTGCCTTTGAAGAGTTGGCCTTCTCAGTGAAGTGTGAAAATGGGAACTCTGGAGTACAGGAAGAAGTTCAGAGGCATCTTTAACTGTAGACCTTAAAAATGAATGGGTGGTGAAGGTGGCTGGGAAAGGGGAGGAAGTCAGTCTGTTAGGAGATTGTTGTAATTTTTTTTTTTTTTGAGGTAACGGGGCCAGGGACTGAACCTGGAACCTTATGTGGGAAGCTGGTGCTCAACCACTGAGCCACATTGGCTCCCCAGAGTTGGGTTTTTTTTTTTGCTTCTTGTTTTTGTTTTGAGAAGGCACCAGGAACCAAACCCGTGACTTCCATGTGGGAAGCAGGAGTCCAGCCCCTTGAGCCACATCTCCCCAGTACTTTAATTTTTGTTCTAATGCTTGTGGCAAAGAGAGGAAGGGGTGATCCTTTTCTTAAAAATGGTGGTGATCACTCTGTTCTAGTACTTACTGAAATCGGGGAAAGGCTTTCCAGGGACAGTTCTAACTTGCTTAAAACTAAAATATGATAAAAAATAGAACATTTTCCTGTAAAGGTTCTTTTTTATATCTTTTACTTAATTCTCTGCTCATTGGTCCAAAATTGCTAAAGTTTGTAAAATGATATAGCCTGGCAGTTTTTGCATATCTGATTTATAGACAGTATGGCTGTAAGTTCAGTGTAACGCTGTGTTCTGTATACCTTCTTCACTTTTCATTTTACTTTGTTGTGATTTGTGGGTCATCAACTGTCAGTCTGAGAAAACTAGGCGCCTCTCTTTAAGGAAAGAGAGCCAACATTTCCCAGTGCCTAAAAGAAGCTAGTGTTATAAGGAGGAATAAGATATCTATAAATTGAAATTAATATGAGGTATGTCTTTTCTATCACATTCTTTTTTTTTTTATGTTTAACTTTATTTTTTTATTATCTTTTTTTTTTTTTTAAGGTACATAGATCACACAAAATGTTAGGTTAAAAAGTATAAGAGGTTCCCATATCTTCCCACTCCTCACCCCCCTCTCCACTCCTCCCACATCAACAGCCTCTTTCATCAGTGTGGCACATTCATTGCATTTGATGAGCACATTTTGGAGCACTGCTACACAGCATGGATTATAGATTACATTGTAGTTTACACTTTATCCCAGTGCATTCAGTAGGTTATGACAGGATGTATAATGTCCTGCATCTGTCCCTGCAATATCATTCAGGACACATTTTCTTGATATTACCCCATACCCTCTCTGACATGAGTTTGGGCTGAGTCTCCTTATTTGAATGTGAGGTGTTCTAGCCCTGTAGGATCCAGCAGTTGTACACAGTTTCTCAATCAAGTGGCATGATTGATGAACCTTAAAGACAGTGCTTCATAGCGCGTGTTGGAATGGGCCTCTCTCTCTTAACCTGAGTTGCTGTATTAGATTTTATATTGGCATTTACTTACTCATATGAGGCACAGTGATGGTCTTTGAGTATAGTTTTGATTATTGAGATGAACTAGTTTATGAGGTATAATAAGTGAGGGAAGTTCTCCCATGGAGTAAAACCTCTTATAAAGTTAAAAAATAAAAAAGTTACATATCCCCTTTTAATTTTCTAGCTTTTTTCTTATGGATAAGAGTTAGTGGTAACTGAAGTAGGTGACTCTTACCTAGCTGCTAGGCAGACTCAGAATTTGTCAGCTGCCTCACCATCTCCTTTCTTTTTTTTTTTCTTTTAAAGGACATGCAAATATTTCAAATTTGGTCCCTCCCCCAACAAAAGACAGTAGCTCTTCATGAAGGGGAATATTAATGATGCAATGGATGTTGCTTTAGGAAGTCTATATTTCTTCCTTATTAAAGCCCAAGAAAGCTCATTGTATATAGCTTGTCATCTCATCTATCACAGCTTCCTGTTTTGCTTTTTCCCATTGCAGGCTTTGCAATCTGGCATAATTAATAACTCTTTATTTTCCTTGTGTTCATGTTTATGTGCTCAGGACTTCTATTTAGTTTGTTCAAGCCTGAGGGAATGTTTGATTGGTTTTCAATTTTTTCCTGTTAACTGTAAGCAAAATTAACTTGATTATCATTTAAAGGATTGGCACTAAAGCTCTTTTCATAGCATTTATATGTTTTTAAGCAATGAAAAGTTATGTTTTGTCAAACTGAGCAGCTGAAATAATTGATCTGTATTCCAGGAAGGCCTCTTTTAAAAATGATGTATCCTCATTGTGGGATTCTGTTTTTTTGTTAAGCAGATAATATTACATAGTCTTAGTGTGAAGGGTATTTCTCCTATTATTGAGATGGTCTTTTTAAAGTCAAGGGATTGAGAAAGAGGTCTGATGCAATTGTAGAGTTCTTGCTTTCTGCCCACTTCTATTATATTTAGTTCATTTTTTCGGCAAGCTTTTGAGTGTCTATATTTATGGTTAGTAATAGTATATCTCTTAGGTGGATAAAGTTGGGATAAGGAATCATCAATGTAGGGCTTGTACTGAGTGAGTTTATAACTTTGAGGAACAATTAAAAACCTGCTTGACTAGCTTCTGCTCTAATAGCTTTTATTGCAGCTCTTCTGTTAACTCGTTAGATTGAGTTCCTTGAGGCTATTCGTGTCTTCCTGATCTTGGTGTCTCCATGGTCAGCATGGTGGTTCTCACGCTGTCTGCACATGAGAATCACATAAACAACCACCACCACAAAAATGCTTGGGCCCCACTCCTAGGGGATCCTGTGCAGTGGTTGTGGTGAGAGCGTTTTAAAAAGCACCACTGGTAATTCTCAAGTACAAAAGGATTAGGAACTGTTGGCCTGCACACAGTTGATGAATGGGAGTTTTCTTTTTCTTTTCATGAAGTTTTTAAAAACACATCAGGAGTTATGACCTATGATGTTATAAATTCATTGCTTTTATACCCCATAGCACTTAGTACTGTGTGATGCCTGATGTGGTTGGTCAAGGCATACCAGTTAATTTTGAGGATTGATTGTTTTGTGTCTCCTGCCTTTTTTTCTTTGAAAAGGGATAGGAGGAAAAGGTTTATGTGTTTGACATCTTTCCTTTTTTCCTTAGGTCCTAGAGTCTAAAAGTGGAACGAAATAAAGTTGTTGAGGCCTGAGTCACTTAGATTACAAAGAGAAAAGGTGAGGAAGGGTTCAGTAGACGTAGAATATTGGTTGTTTGGCAATAACTGGGAACGTTTTATGTTGTCACAACTGGGGTGGGGATTGCTGCTACACATCTTAAAATGTGTAGGACAGTCCCCCATAATGAGTGAAGAGCTATCTGACCCCAAGTGTCGATAGTGCTGAGGCTGATAAACCCTGGAAGAGAGGATGAGAAAGGGAATCAGGCAGAAAAGATAGCTGAAATGGTAGTGTCACTGACGGTTGTTTCTGCCACACCAAGACACTGTTTGCTTTGTCTTCCCTTTTGCTCCCCTCACCTTCTTCAGAGTTCAGAGTACTCTTTCTCTCTCTATATATATATACATATATATATATATTTTTTACTTCTAGCTTGTATATTAGCCGTTAACAGTAAATATTTAAACATTTTGCCTATATTA
Organism: Dasypus novemcinctus; assembly: GCF_030445035.2. NCBI lineage: Eukaryota > Metazoa > Chordata > Mammalia > Cingulata > Dasypodidae > Dasypus > Dasypus novemcinctus. The sequence goes on along the minus strand of NC_080673.1, from coordinate 48,573,536 downwards.
TAATATACTTGAAAGAGTCCTTTAATTAAATTTCCTTCATCTCTATATATTTGCTTGATTGGAAAAGTATTACATCAAGAAAAAAATGAGCAGTATTATAATTTCTGTTAATTTTTGGTTTATGTTTTCAATAAAAGACCTTAAGAATAATCAGTGGCAATGTAGAGAAAATGAATTTTTAAAAAGGAGTTCATTTTTTATTGTTCCATAGACTCATAAGAAAAAGAATAGTAAGAGATGAACATATACATGGGCTGTTTTCTGAAGCAATGGTGCCACTTTCCTTGTGTCTTGTTGAATTACAGCTTATAGCTTTTTATCCTTACTCCAAATTCCCTTGATTAAAATGAATTTACGTTTTGTTATTGCTGCCCTGAGAAAAACTCATGGTTTTTCCATGTTTTAGGGAAATGGGAGTTGAATCGATGGATTAAATAAAACTACAGCAAATCCTTGTTTGTCAGTCTTTTTTTTTTCTTAATTTATTATTTTTTTTAAGTTTCTCTCCCCTCCGGCCCCCCCCTCCCATGTCTGTTCTCTGTGTCCATTTTGCTGGATGTTGTTCTCTGTCCGCTTTTGTTATTGTCAGCAGCACAGGAATCTGTGTTTCTTTTTGTTGCGTCATCTTGCTGTGTCAGCTTTCCATGTGTGCGGCGCCATTCCTGGGAAGGCTGCACTTTCTTTCGCACTGGGCAGCTCTCTTTACGGAGCGCACTCCTTGTGGGTGGGGCTCCCTTATGCGGAGGACACCCTGCGTGGCAGGGCACTCCTTGCACGCATCAGCACTGCACGTGGGCCAGCTCCACATGGGTCAAGGAGGCCCGGGGCCGCGGACCTCCTGTGTGGTAGACGGACACCCTATCCACTGGGCCAAGTCCGCTTCCCTGTTTGTCAGTCTTTGATCTACGTGTATTTAGGAGAAGCAGGGCAGTAGACGGGCAGCCATGGCGAATTACTTAACTTTTCTTTGCCTTAGTTTGATCATCTTTAAGGTAGTACTTACGTTATAGGATTCTTTTTTAAGAATTACGAAGAGTTTGTATGTGTGAAGTACCGAGGATGGTTTGGTGCTTCATGGCCATGATGATGATGATGATGGTAACATTGTAAAGATGATTTTTTATTCTTTTTGAATCCTCGATACTTTCTGAAGAGCTATGTTGAAAATTGAAGGAAATCATAAATACACTTTTCCGTGGTATTTCCCATAGAACCACCTGAGTGACAACTCTCTCCCTCTGAGATTTGGTGGTAATAATGATGGGAGTTTATTGACTCTTTTAACGGGCATGTTTCACCTGTTCTGTTTCACCTGTTCTGTTGTCTGTACTCTGAATTTTGAGAGGAGGATAGAGTGATTTATGGGATAAAAAGTGTTTCTCTTTGTAAGTTTTTGTAAAATAGTATACACTTAAAATTAACTCTTATCCACTTGTAGATGTTTCACAGCAATTTTTGAATCTTGAATATGCATTTCATTAGAATTACCATGTTCTCTAGGTAATATAATAGCTTTATATTAGTTTAAGCTAAATATAATGAGGAATTAAAGGCTTTTATTGTTAAAAGCATAGTGCATTCCAAAGCAATAGTTATCTTTTATTAAGGAACCTTTGGATTATCCATTCGATTATTCATACCAGTGATGTGACTGGTTGATAGTACTTTAAACTCATTTGGATTTTCATTGCAAAGTAAGTATGCAAAGCTCAGGATGAATGGGAGTTGCAGTAGCAGCATGAAAATTACCCAAATTGCTGCTGTCCTGTCTAATTTATATTTTCCCTTTTTCTCTCCCTAGAGGTATGATTTTCCTCCTTAGATAACTGCATGCTTGTTGATGGTGGAAACTGTGGTATACTCATTTTCTTTGTACAACACCTTCGTGTTGGTGGTAAGCGCTTAAGGAATTTGTTCAATTAAATAGTGTGTTAGTGGAAATTAAAACTCGCTTAGTTGTTGAATATATAAAAGAGGAGAACTTGAGTACTGAAGCCTTCTAAGACCTCTATTAGTTTTTCCTTTCTGATTGTTAAATAAGCCCCTTTGGGGAGGCTATAATGGATGGGACTGACAAGTGATCTGAGGCAGAAAAAGTCTGAATTTATGATACAGCCTTACCTAACTCTCTAGGTCTGGGGTTCTTAACCATTTTTGTTCCATGGATCCCTTTGCCAGTCAGGTGAAAACCATGGACCCCTTATAAGTCCACACTATATTGTATACTATTTAATAAATATATCATACCCGCACCAACACATCCTCACACGAATAATGTTTTTTGAATTTCAATTCAAGCTCATGAACCCCCTGTTAAGAACCCCTGCTCTAGGTGATGCTTGCTTATATCTAAAGCAGTGTTTCTTCAAGGCAGTGTGAAAGACTTTCATGTGCTGCTTTTAGCTCTTGGGAGGAGGGAGCTTTTATTATTCTGGAAGAATGCTGCTGCTCTCTATCTGTTTTCTTCTCTGAGGTAGCCAAGTGAACATTTGTAAGTCCAGCTCACTCTTGGCACATTGAAAACAGGCTGTCATTGATTGTCTTGTGGAGGAGAGTGAAATTTGACTGATCTTGGAATTTGTTTCAGTGGTTATATAATAAACTTTGATTTTTGGAAGTTGTTTGATTCTTCCAAATAACAGATTTATATAGTGGAAAAAAGGACAGAACAAAATTGATCTAGAAGATATTGGAATAATACAAAACATATTTTAGGTGAGAAATTTATGTACTGAAACATTTGAAGGATATTTGAGTTGTTAATGGGAAGGAAACTTGTTAAAATGTGCTATTTTTTAAAATTGAATTGTACGAGCATGTCAATGAGTTGCTTAATAAAAAAAATACATTTCCATCCCTATCATATTCCCTAGAATTATCATATATTTCAACCCTGTATACATGTATAAATTTCTCTGCAACATCCCAGTTCATTGGTATTCCAACTTGTGCAGAAGGACTTTCAGTTTGTTTCCTTTCTAAAAAGATAAATCTTGCCACCTCTTAGTCATAATACTGTCCTTTGGAGCCATGCAGAATAAATCTCTTACCTATACTATGTTGTTGTTATTGGGATTTTTAAGTTGAAAACAGTAATTGGTTCAAAGTAAAATTGGTCTGCTCTCCTGAACTCCTTCCTCTTCAGCTCACCCCTAAAGGTAACTCCTCTTTCTTTCCAAGCCTCTCTTATAAATTCCATACATACATATACACACATATTCATATATATATGATTTTTGCTTCCATTTTTAAAAACAATAAAATTTGCAACATTTGTTCATCGTTGGTTGTACTTTCAGAATACATCCAGAATCTGACCACTTTTTGTGACCCTGGTCCAAACGTTTATCACCTCTTGCCCTAACAATTGCCATAGCTTCTGTACCAGTTTGATATGGTTATGAATTCCAAAAATAGATATCAGATTATGTTTGTAATCTGGTCTGTACCTGGGCGTGATTAAGTTATGATTAGGGCTTTGATTGGCTCACATCATTAGGGTGTTGAGTCCCCGCCCCTTGGTGGGTGGAGACTCACAGATAAAATGCATGGCAAAGGGACAGAGTTTAGGGTTTCTAATGTTGGAGTTTGATACTATAGCCCTGGAAGTAAGCTCACAGAGGAAAGAGAAGCAAACCCCAGGAAGAGAGGAGCCCTGAGCCTGGGAAGAAGCAAGCCCTGGGAAGAGAAGAACACTAAACCCAGAGAGAAGCAAGACCTTGGAGGAGAGGAACCAAGGAAACCTGAACCCTCCCAGACGTCGGCAGCCATCTTGCTTCAACACATAAAAATAGACTTTGGTGAGGGAAGTAACTTATGCTTTATGGCCTGGCATCTGTAAGCTCCTACCCCAAATAAATACCTTTATGAAAACCAACCAATTACTCTTAGTTTGCATCAGCACCCCTTTGGCTGACTAATACAGCTTCCTAACTGGTCTTACTTCTTGCTTCTGTCCCTGCACCTTTTCAGTCTGGTTTCAATCCAGCAAGCCATAGTAAATCAAATCATGGCTCTCTTCTGTGCCAGTCTCCCACTGCTTTCCATCTCAATGGAAGCTGCCGAAGTCCTCCATTTGTCTGTCCCATCTCTTCTCTCCCCTCAGGCATTCATTCCAGCCACACTGGACTCCCTGCTGTTGCTTGAGTGTTCCAGGCATGTTGGTCCCTCCTTGCTTGCAGTACTGCCCCCAGATAGCACCATGGCTCGTTCCCTCACTGTTCAGAGTGCTGTTCTACTATTACCTTCTCTTGAGGCTATCCCTGACCACTAAAAGATAGGCCCCCTGCAGGCAGGCTCTATGATGGTTTTCAAAACACTGTGTCTGTTTTGTTCAGTGCTGTATTCCCAGGGCTTAGTATAGTGCCTGGCACATGATAGGTGTTTTTCTAAATAAATTGAATGATGGTAGAGATTGTAGGCTTTTCTTTTTCTTTTTCTTTTAATGTAAAATGAGAACTTCCCTAAGCAGACAGAAACTAGAATATAAACTTTGCTTTTTTGTTATATATCAAGTATTAAAGTTAGTTTTCTTATTTGTAACTACTCTGTTAATAGAATACACTTTTCATGTTGTTACACTTTTCAAATCCATTTTACATTTAATTTGCATAACAACCCAGGAGAGTAGGTGGTGCTATTAAAATTTTATGGAAGGGAGCAGATGTGGCTCAAGAGGTTGAGTGCCTACTTCACACATGGGAGGTCCCAATTTTAGTTCCCCTACCATTAAAAAATAAACGAAAACAAACAACAAGCAAACAAATGAAAAAACCAACTCTGTGGAGTCTATGTGGCTCTGGTTGAGCACCAGCTTCCTACTTACAAAGTCCTGGGTTCAATCCTGGGCCTGGATACCTCAAAAAAAAGTTGGTTTTTTTTTTTTTTAATTGAAAAACAAGTTGAGCCTCAGAGAGGTTACATGTTTTGTTCAAAGTACAGTCCTTAAGAGCTGCAGTTCAAACCTACATCTTTTCATTTTAAGTTAAAGACTCTTGTTTTCTGACTTAGAAACATCTTAAAATACCAAAAATTGTAGGGGTTTTATTTTGCAAGTCTGGAGAATGCTCTGACTGCTCATCCTGGGTTTGGCCTGCCTTCCGTTTCCATTTTACAAATACATAAAATAAATGGTTAACTTTTAAATTCCTGACAATGACAAATCAACAAGTTTTATTTCTCTCACCTGTGGAGGAAGCAGCCTCCACCCAGTTTTACTGAATTAGGAGGGAAGTGATTTTTTCAAGTGATAAAAAGAAATAAAATTCCATGTTCTTCCCAGAGGAGGAGTTCAACAATTGGGAGAGTGGCGTGAGACCATATGTTGGTTTGTAAAAGGATATAACTTGTAAAGATGTTTCCTTTGATGCCTGTGATGAATATGGATGTGTTTCCCTTCTAGAGGGTCCTGATTAAATTAAGCAATTAATAGCTGAGCTGAAGGTTCTAAATTTAGGGAGAGAGGGTTCAGGCTGTCCTGCCTTTGTGTATGGCATCTCACCCATACAGATGTGTGCTTGTCGTCATAAACAACACCTGTGAGATCAGTGGAGAATGACAACTATATTCCAACAAATGAAATACAGGAATTTTTTATTAAATATAGTAAAATATTTCCTCCTGTAGCCTACTCTATTTTCACCTATGAATTTGGCGTTTAAATTGCTTTTTTAAAAAAAATCTGATTAATGGACTTTAGCATCAGTCATTACTAGATTATAATGAAGATCTACTTACTAAATCATGGTTGAGAAAGTTACTTAACCTCTAAACCCAACTTTTATTCGTAAAATTGAGATAATGATGAATACATTCAAGGATTGCTGTGAAGAGTCAAGGCAGGATTTATAAAAACAATATAATGTTCGCATAATTCTTCTCATTTGTTTATGATGAACCATTCATAACTGGCCACGTATGGAAATTTACCAAATGTAGCATTCTTTGTCATCTGTAAAAATTGCTATTCTAGGATAACAGTGGCTCAGAGAGTAGAATGTTTCCCTATGAGATAACTCCTGGAGACTTTTTCCTCTTGAGGTCAATAAAATTAAATTTTAAAATGCCTCTGGTCGTCAGTCTTTCCTGTGTTTGAGGAGTGAGCTCTTGCAGACCAGATGACTCTGCACAAATTCAGAGTTGAGGTGAACATAGATGAACTTTATAATGGTGAGGTAATTAGTACCTGGACATCTTGAAAGGCTGCCATGTACTGAAGGACATTTTTCCATTACAAGCATGAACTTGAGAACAGGGATCTAGTGAAATTAAGGATGATGTACAACTTTTAGAGGAAATGGCAAGAAGATGTAGAAATAAGCCAAATTTCTTTGTTGAAGTTGGAGACAGTGAGAAGACTTTTAAGTGCCTTCAGCGCACTTAGCTAAACAAATAATCATCTAATAAGACAAAACAGAACTGACACCCACTATTCTCTAGGGAATCTCTGTACTAAATAAAATTAACCTGTTGGTTTCTAAGTAGCCTAGATTTGTCAAGATGGAAGGACTTATTTGTGCAGAGCAGAACATAGAGTTATTGTCTTTAAGACTTTTCTAATACTTGAAGAAATATTGAAGTATATACTAGATATATAAACTATCATGACATCCTTAGAGAGTTGTGTATTTGTGACCTCCATGAGTTCCTTGATTTTCATCAAGGTGTGCTACTTTTGAAACTGTTTGGGGAAGTGAACTTGGCCCAGTGGATAGGGCGTCCGCCTACCACCTGGGAGGTCCGTGGTTCAAACCCGGGCTTCCTTGACCCGTGTGGATCTGGCCCATGCGCAGTGCTGATGCACGCAAGGAGTGCCGTGCCACACAAGGGTGTCCCTCACGTAGAGGAGCCCCACACTCAAGGAGTGTGCCCTGTAAGGAGAGCCGCCCTGCACGAAAGAAAGTGTAGCCTGCCCAGGAGTGGCGCCACGCACACACGGAAAGCTGACACAACAAGATGACGCAACAAAAAGAAAACACAGATTCCCGTGCTGCTGATAACAACAGAAGCAAACAAAAAGAATGCGCAGCAAATGGACACAGAGAACAGACAACTGGGGCGGGTGGGGGGGGGGGGAAGGGGAGAGAAATAAAATAGATCTTAAAAAAAAAAAACAACTTTGAACTGTCACTGCTTGTAGTGAGTTTACAAGCTAAGTAGCAAGCTGGCATGCGTAGTCCATGTCATTATTCCTTTTCTTTTTGATTCCTAAGATTCCTACTCAACACTCTGTTGAGGGGCCACAGTGCATCTTTTGCTAGCATGTCACCTAAGTCACAACTGAGAGACTAGAAGACTGGCTGTTAGTGCCGGTGCTTCAAAGACAGTACCCTGTATTACTGCATTATTATAAATAGGTTTTCAAAAGCTTAACAGTCCCCTCCCACCCCCACCCTGTTTCTCCAAACTTGGAAAATTAATGAAAAAAAATTTTTTTTTAAAAAAGTTACAAATTAGGTATTCTGAAGTCTCAACTTTGGTTCTTTTAGGTGTCATCAAGCCCATGTTTAGAAGGTTGGGAAATATTTGGGACTAACCAGAAAGCCTCAATAAGAGGCCTGATAAGGTGAAATTGGACTTCTAAAGGGCTTGTTGGGCTTTCCTGCTGTTTTGAACTAAGAATGGTAAAATTCTTCTGCGATATCCAGTGGACCTTCATGTGGCTTAAGTTTGTTTAAATATATTTTCTTTTACTGAGGATTCAGTTGAAATAGAGTTCATTTCAGCCCAGCTTTCTAGCAATGGATTAAGTAGTAAGAAGTGCTTTAGATTTTGTAACAGACTTGGAGTGATAGAGGTTTAGCCATTCTCACTCTTCTTCTTCTAGGATTTTTTCTTTCTTGTTTTTTCCTTCTTCGTTTGAGTTTTATTTAGCTGTATTTGACCCGTTTGTGAGAGAGAGAAATGTTAAAATTTGAAGCCTAACTGCAGTTTTAAAACAGGAAAAAAGAAATGCAGAGGCACTTCACCTGTCTTCTATACTACAAATACCACAAAACCAAGTTAGTTTCTAATTATAGTAACTTGGGGGAAAAGCACTTGAACAGATTATTTGTTGAAACAGAATTACAGAGCATTGCTACTTTGGGGATATTTTCTGAAATAGAAGTAGCTAGAGAAAACCCATTTCTGTTTTTATAGTCATTCTAATAGCAGTGTACTTGTATAGAACATTTTAACTTGTCTTTTCCCTGTCTACCTTAAGAGTAGAGAAGGCTTTATCATTTTCATTAAGGAGCTGTACAATAATCTTTCATGATTTTTTATTAGGAACCCCTTGGAGTTGGTACCACTTAACAGTTGTGTTCACTTGTTGCGGAGTATTCTCTCTACCTGTCTTCATTACTGTATTTCACAGCTACTGTCCAGAGGCTTGCTTCTCCACCTGGAAATGTGAGTTTAAGTGCTGTTTCTGCTTTAGCCTTCCTGCTGAGCTAGACTGTCAAGTGGGTCTTCTGTTGTTCCACTTTGAAGTAATAGATATTTTAGTGTTATTATAAAGTTTGCACGTTTCCAATTCTTCAGGGCTTCTGATGAATTCAATTGTCTGATTTTATTTAGGCTTAATAATAAGATTATGAGCTTTTTTTTTGACCGTTTTGTGAATTCTCCATCCTACTATTATCAATAAAGCTCATTGTGATTCTTGGCTTAATGATGAATTGCTCCTAATGTTTTTAAATGTTTACTGGCCTTAAATCTCTGGAACATTTTTCTTTGTGACATCAATCCTTTCGATTATTTTTAACCCTAATCTGTAGTGTTAAAAGAAAAACTTTTCAAGCAGGTTTAGGCTCTACATAGCTTCACTGAGCCATTCATGTATCAGGCAGTGTCCCATTCAAAAAGTAAAAGGGAGCCCCACTGAGGGGATAAGAAAGGGGAGTTTATATAGAGCAAACATAGAAGCAAATGAGGAAATGTTCTGATGGGCTGACATTTTACAGGCGGTGGGGATCTTATAGAGTAGGGAGCAGGTATACATTGATTAGTATGGTATACTTGTCCATTTAGATGAGCTATGGCTACTGGACCAAAACTAGTTTATCACCAGGTATTGCTTATCTGCAGCCTTGTAAGGGGCATTCCATTTTCTCAGAAAGCCCTGTGGGTAAATTATTTTAATCTTCTGGAAATAATCCCTCTTGGAAAGGCCTGTCCCTTCTTGGCAACACCCAATACCGGTGGCCATTTTATTTTACTAAGCAGTATCTAGTCTTCTGTGAATCTGTGGTTTTTCTGAGTGTCAAGACTTTTTAAGGTGTCTTTATTTTAACCTCCTTGGAAATCATGAGCTGGTTTGACAATTCTGACTTAATAAGAAGTATACATTTGACTTGGGTACCTAAGTGAAATCAAGCAGGTTTAAAAAAAATAGTCCATTTTGGAGCAATGACAGCTATCCTTTTTATATTTCTTTATGTCTTAATTGAGCGAAGCTTAGAGGAGGTAGGACTTAATCTCATCAGGCCTGGAATCCATTCTAAAGTTAGATGTTAGGATAGATGATATATAAATATATATACTTTTTTTAAAAACTTTATTTTGTACATTTAATAATTGAAAATATAAACAAAAACTAAAAAGAAAACAAAGTTGGATAAAAACATCCATTTCTCAATGAAATGTACTGGATACATATAAATTTTTAAAAATCATACAATATGTTAATATTTTTGGTTTCATGGTAATGCATTCATACAGTGTTTGTCTTTTTGTATCTGGCTTGCTTTGCTCAACATAATATCAACCAGGTTCATCCATGTTGCCATATGCTCTACAACTTTTATTTCCTCTCACAGTTGCCTAATATTCTATTGTGTGAGTACACTACAGTTTGTTTATCCAGTCATCATTTGATGGACACCTGGATTGCTTTCAACTTTTGGCAATCATGAATAATGTCGCTATGAACATTGGTGTACAGATGTCTGTTCGTGTCACTGCTCTCCGTTCTTCAGGGTATATACCCAGTGGTGGTATTGCAGGGTCACATGGCAAGTCTATATTCAACTTCTTTAGGAACTGCCTCAGTATCTGTACCATTCTGCATTCCCACCAACAGTGAATAAGCATTCCTGTCTCTACATCCTCTCCAACACTTGTAGTTCTCTGTCTTTTTAAGTGGCCATTCTGGTAGGTGTGAAATGATATCTCATTATAGTTTTGATTTGCATTTCCCTAATCATTAGTGATGTTGAGTATTTCTTCATGTGTTGTTTTTTTTTTTTTTAGCCATTTGTATTTCTTCTGTGGACAAATGTCTATTCAAGTCTTTTGCCCATTTTTGAATTGGGTCATGTGTCTTTTTATTGTTGAGTTATAACATCTCTTTATATATCCTGGATATTAAACCCTTATGGGATATGTGATTTCCAAATACTTTCTCCCATTGAGTTGGCTGCCTTTTTACACTTTTTTACACAATTCTCTGAGGTGCAAAAATATTTAGATTTGAGGAGGTCTCATTTATCTATTTTTTCTTTTGTTGTGTGCTTTGGGTGTAAGGCCAAAGAAACCACTACCTATGACAAGGTCTTGAAGATGTTTCCTTACATTTTCTTCTGGTAGTTTTATGGTCCTGGCTTTTATATTTAGGTCTTTGGTCCATTTTGAGTTGATTCTTAGATAGGGAGTGAGATAAGGGTCCTCTTTCATTCTTTTGGCTATAGATATCCCGTTGTCCCAGCACCATTTGTTGAAGAGTCTGCTTTGTCCCATTAACATTAACTTGTTAGGTTTGTCAAAACCAGTTGACTATATAGGGGAGGGTTTATTTCTGGATTATCAGTTGTAGTCTGTTAGTCAGTGTGTCTTATCTTTATGTCAATACCATGCTGTTTGGACCACTGTAGCTTTGTAATATGTTTCAAGGTCAGGCAGTGAAATTCCTCCCATGTTGCTCTTCATTTTTAGAATACTTTTGGCTGTTTGGGCTCACTTTCCCTTCCAAATGAATTTGGTAATTGCCTTTTCTAATTCTGTAAAGTAAGCTGTTGGAATTTTGATTGGTATTGCATTGAATCTGTAAATCAGTTTGGATAAGATTGACATCTTCACGATATTTATTCTTCAAATCCATGCATACAGAAGGTCTTTCCATTTGTTTAGGTCTTTTACAATTTCTTTTAGCATTGTTTTGTAGTTTTCTGCATATAGGTTCTGTACTTCTTTGGTTAAATTAATTCCTAGATAATAGAATCTTTTTGTTGCTATTATAAATGGAATTTTTCCCGATTTCCTCCTCAGGTAGCTCAGTACTAGTGTACAAAAACATTACTTATTTTTGCATGTTGGTCTTATATCCTGTCACATTGCTGAACTCATTTATTAGCTCAAGTAGCTTTGTTGTGGATACCTTAGGATTTTCTGAGTACAGGATCATGTCATCCACAAACTGAGAGTTTTACTTCCTCTTTTCCTATTTGTATGCCTTTAATTTTTTTTTCTTGTCTAATTGCCCTAGCTAGAACTTCTAGTACAATACTGAATAACAGTGGTGACAGTGGGCATCCTTGTCTTGTTCCCAATCTTAGAGGGAAAGCTTTCAACCTTTCCCTGTTGAGTACAATGTTGACTGTGGGATTTTCATTGTATACTTTATGATATATATATTGCTAATTAATATTGCCACTGATCACTTTTATACAACACATCTCTGAGGTGTCTCTCTGGTATTCTAGTGAAATATAAGGTGAAATAGTTACAAAGAATTTGTAAACTGCAGAAATCATACAGTTTGCTCATGATCTCTCTGAAGCCCCAATATAGATTTATTTTTGGAACACAAATCTATTTGTACACAAGATAAATCCATCTGTCTTAAGAAGAAAACTAGCCATTTAAATCAGGGAATATCAGCACAGATGTTTTATTTAGTTACTTGGAAATCCTTATTTAAAAAAAAAAAAGGGTGATGGTGGAGTGTATTAGGCAAAGGGGTGCTGATGCAAAATACCAGAAACCAGTTGGCTTTTGTAAAGGATATTTATTTGGGGTGGAAGCTTACAGTTATCAGGCCATAAAGCATAAGTTACTTTCCTCACCAAACTCTGTTGCCTCATGTTGGAGCAAGATGGCTGCCGACATCTGTGAGGGTTCAGGCTTCCTGGGTTCCTCTCTTCCCGGGGCTTGCCTCTCTTGGGGCCCAGCTGCTCTGTTAAGGCCAGTTATAGTCTGTTAAGCGAATGGCTTGTTTCTCTCTTCTGGGGCTTCTGCTGTGTCTATTGAGCCTTCTCTCTGCTCCTCTGTGTGCTTGCTTCCTGGTTTCTAGCTCAAGACTCCAGCATCAAAACTCCAGCATCAAAACTCCAGCTCTGTCCTTTACCATGTCTTTTGTGTGTGTGTCCCCTCCCACCAAGGGCAGAGACTCAACACCCTACTGATGTGGCCCAGTCAAAGCCCTAATCATAATTTAAAATCACACCCAGGTACAGACCAGTTTATAAACATAATCCAGTATCTAGTTTTGGAATTCATGAACTATATCAAACTGCTACAGGGAATAATTAAACATTTTGAGAAATATAATTTTTATAAAGCTGTCTTTTTTTGTAAATAACATATCCAACTGTTAAACATTTTCAGTACTCTGTGCCATTAGTTCCTTAATTCTTTTGATCTTTATGCCATGGTTTTTTGGGTTTTACTCTTGGATTTAAGTCAGAGAAATGAACCTAAGAACAAGAAGTGAAAAAAATATGTTGTCTGATTCATTGACAATAGACCATTTATCTTGTCACTTAGCTTTTTAAAGATACTCTCATTTTCCCCAAATCACTTTTGGGCCTAAATTTTACAATTATTTTATTGCATAATTTAACTTTTACATCATTATTTAATGGGATCATTATTTTGTCCAGTCCACTGAATTCCATTGTCAGTTCAATAATTGTAAAACTGCCTCTAGTCTGGAACTTATACAGAGGGCATTTGGTTATAATTCTCCCTATTACTTTTCCTTAAAGATACTGGGTTTGTGACACTTGGCTGTGCCACTTCCCCCATCCCCCCATTTTTCTTTTTAATTGTATCTTCAGATACAAATTAGAATAATTTTTTCAAACTTTCTGTGGGAATCTGGGATCTGTAAGGTATTTCATTGAGATTCACACAGTTGATAATTACGTGTTTCTGTATAGATAAGCCAAGATGAAGAAAATATCCATTGTTGTACAATTGGCAAATTAGTTTTCCTTTATAAAGCAAGTTACACATCTTTTGAATTATTTAAAAGTTTTTGCTTTTTAAATTTTTTAACATTAAAGACTGCCACATGAGTCAAAATTAAATAGCCATACAAGAGGAATCTTCTGAGAGTATTTTTCTTGTTTTCTGTTAGTATTGATAGAAATTCTTCCCATGGGGGTGAGACATAGTGCACCTTTCCACAGGGAAAGGTTCAGCATCTGGAGACCTTTTTTATTTTATTTTTTAAGATTTATTTATTTATTTCTCTCCCTCCCTCCATTGTATGCTCTCTCTGTCCATTCACTGTGTGTTCTTCTGTGTCTGCTTGTATTCTCATTAGGCGGCTCTGGGAATTGATCTTGGGACCTTCCGGAGTGGGAGAGAGGCAGTCATTCTCTTGGCCACTTCAACTCCCTGGTCTGTTGCATCTCTCATTTTTTTTCCTCTTTTGTGTGTGTGTGTGTGTGTGTGTGTGTGTGTCATTTTGCTGCGTCAGCTCTCCGCATGGGCCAGCACTCCTGTCCGGGGCAGCACTCTGTGTGGGCCAGCATTCTGCGTGGGCCAGCTCATCACACAGGCCAACTTGCCTTCATGAGGAAGGAAGCCCTGGGTATTGAACTGGACTTGGTAAATGGGAACCCAGTTACTTGAACTACATCTGCTTCCCAGAACCCTATTTTAAACTGCATTTTTATTACTTCCCAAAACTGGTCATCTTATAAGCCTCTGACCTGACTTCTAAGTAGATTTTGTATGCTGCTTAAGCTAATGAATTGATGAGACTTGTAATTAGCAGCAAATATTTGCATATACAGGCTTTAAGATTTTTTAGGAAATTAATGTTTTCTCGTTAAAGAATGTTTGAAAAGGTTAGAAAAGTAGGAGGGTCATTACCAACTTGCTCAGTCCAGCCACTGTTAAGGTTCTAATATATTTCCTTTTCATATCTGTTTATGTTATAGACATAGTTTTTATGTTCTGCTTAAGATTTTTTCCACATAGTTTTTATGAACTTAATTTTTAAGGACTGCATTTTTTTTCCTTCATGTTATTAATAATGCCCTGGGAAAAATCTCTGTGCAAAACCTTTTTCTCCTTTCTAGTTTAGAATAATTCCTTATATTTCTAAAAGTGAAGTCTCTGGAACAAAGATCAATATTTTTTAAGAGTGCCTGAGGATTCTTTACTGGATAAATGCTATTTCTTTTTTGTCACTGTGAAATGCTTGTATTTGGAGAAGAGGGAAGGAAATCTTTGTTTGCTGACTCATGTTTTTATTTTGCACTTTAAACTGATAAGGGCACTTAGCTTTGGACATAAACTAAGGCAGGAAGTACAAAAAGGGGCAGAAAAAAATGAATCGTCTTGCCAAGGCCACAGTATCATTGACTCATTTGAGTTCCTGATGTGATATAGGTTTGACTTGTATTTTAATAAAATGCTTAATTAAGGTAAAAATTAATCATCAGCCTGCATTTTGTTTTGTCTATATACATTTATATGAAAGGTTTGTGATCTTATCACTTTAATTTTTGTGAAAGCCGTCAAGACAGCCACTACCTAAGTGCTCTGCAGTGTTTGGATGTACTAGTTTTTTTTGTTTTTTGTTTTGTTGTTTTTTTCCCTCTCTGTATGGAGAGATTTTCCTGTATTAAGAATATCACCTTAGCTGTTTCTAAAACATATATCCAGTTGTGCAGATTCTCTGATGCTCTGATCCTCTTGTCCACAGGTAAGATGTAGCCAGGCCTCTCACAGAGCTGCCCTCCCCTTCTCAGCCTGTGTCCTGTCCACCTAGATTGAACCTTACCATTTCCATCATGCATCTATTAGAACTAACAATTTAGAAAAGTGGTTAAAACATACAGGCTCTAGAGCCAGACAATACAGGCTCCTATTCTGGCCCTGCCACTTAATATTTGCGAACCTAACCTTAGACAAGATATTTAACTTTGGTATTCTTCATACCTTATCCATTAAATAAGAAAAATGATAAATTTACTTCTGAGGGTTTTTTTTGCAAAGATTAAACTAGTTAATTGATGAAAAGGCTTGGAACAGTGCTTATCTTGTAATGTGCACTCAAAAATATGAGCTCTGTTGTTTTGCAAAATTCAACTCTTTATTTAGGGAAGGGCTGATATCTCTTCTGGGAAAACTTACCCACAACTTGGAGTTAATTTTTCTTTTCTTTGTCTGCTTTTATGTATTATTGTTTATACTCATAGCATTTATAATGCTGGATTATAGTTAATGATGGGCAAGTGCACAGAACATGGGCTCCTCTTCTCTTATTCCTTTGCTCATGGTTGACCCTGATAGTCACAGCTTTCCTTCTGGCTGAGGCCCTGGAGATGGCCTCATAAGAATTCTCAGCATAGTCCTCCTTTCTTTGTAGCTCCTTGCTTTTTCTGAGATTTTTTTCCCCTTTTGCCTAAAGAATTCCTGTTAGCATTTCTTTTGTGCCAAACTGTTGGCAGCCAATTTTTTTTGGAATTCGTTTGTTGGAAAATATCTTTATTTCACAATCATTTTTGAATGATTTTTTTTCTTTAAGTATAAAATTCTCAGTTGTCAGCTATTTCCATTTGGCATATTGAAGGTATTTCATTTTCTTCTTGTTCCCGTTGTTACTGTTCAAAAATCAGTTGTCAGCTTTATTATTTTATTTGAAGGGTACTATCCTTTATTCCAAGTGCTTTTAAGGTTTTCTTTTAGATTTTCTGCAATTTTACTTTGATAGAAGACATCAAAATTTGTAGATTTCTTTGTATTTATCCTCCTTGGGATTTGTAGGGCTTCATGACTCTGTTGCTAAATGTCTGTTTTCAGTTTTGAAAAATCTTTGGCACAGATATCTGCAAATAGTGCTTCTGCCACAGTCTTTCTCTATTCTGGGACCCCAATTACATGATGCTAGACCTTTTTACCATACACCACATTCCTCTTTGGTTCCTTTTTAAATTTTCCATCTTTTTTTCTTTCTTTGCTTCAGTATGGGCATTTTTTTTCCTGATCAGTCCTTCATTTTACCAGTCTTCTGTTGTAACAATCTGCTGTTCAGTCCATCTATTTAAATCTTCATTCCAGTTTTTGTATTTTTCAGTTCTAGGATTTTCATTCTTTTTTTTATGTAGTCTACTTCTCTGGTAAAATTCTCTATTTTGTCTTCTCTTTTCTTGAACATATTAATCAGTAATTATGAATATTTTAGTGTGAGTCTGGTATCTCTACTATATGGATCATCACTTTATAGGTCTGTTTCAGTGCTCTTTTTTTTTTTCTTTGGTCACTTGGTCCAGCCTGCTGGCATGCCTGGAACTTTAGGTCCTTAGCCATACATTGTGAATAAGTAATTATAAAGACTAAGGACGATGTTATCTTCCCTCTTTAGGGAATTTATTTTTCTTCCAACTAGCTGTTAGAAAGGGACTCATCACCATGATCCAGTCAAGGACTGAGATGATTCTAGGCTGGATTCCAGTGCCCTGGTCCTTTTCAGGTTTGCCCTTAAAACTAGGGCATATCCCTTCAAGGTCATGGCTCTTCTCAGCAGACCCTCTCTTCCAGTTTCTTTGTCTCCTCAACACTGTGAGAGTACTGAAAACTGCTTATTTGTGTTTTAGCCTCTTAGTTGCCACGTTCTGCTTGGCTACTAGGCCTCTGCTGATTATAGCATAAGCATTGACAAATGCTCTGAGAAGAAAATTAGTGACAAATGTTCAGCCCATTTCATTGCTTTTCCCTTCTCTTAAAGATTTTAGCCCCTCAAATCCTGAGTAGCTTGGTTGCTCCTTAATACCTTTTAAAAGCTAGGGAGAGAGGAGGTGTTGGTTTGGTTTGCTTTTTTTGTTTTATTTTATTCAACTTTTATAGTTACTCTTTCTGAATGTTTTCTCATACATGCTTCTACTCCATCTAAGCTAGAGTTTGTGAAAAGTTAACCTTTTTAAACTTTCTCAACTTTTGTGTTCACGTATATATATAGAGGAGCTAGGAGGCTTAAATGAGATAACTTGACTAAAGAATTTGTTTCCTAGTATGTGCTCATGTGTCACATTCTATTCATGTCAATAAAAAGCATATTTTAAAAAAAAGGAAATAAATTTCCTACCTTACTTGCCTGAAGCCCCTAGACATAGCTTTATTTAATGAATAGATATCCTAATTGTTACTGCATTTATATAGTAGAAATATAACCATCCTTTCTTTTCATATAAGAAAGGCTCAAAGAACAAACCAAAAAACCAGAGGAATGTATTTTTTATCATTTACTCTTGCTATCAGTTTTTCTTGATTGAGGTGTAGTTTGGAATATTTTTCTAGAGGTCATAAATGAGTCTAACTATAAAACATTACAATATCTGTTGAATTTAGATTTTTTTTTGCACAGAGGTATCCGTTGGTTCTATTACTACTCATAAACAGTGACATACTTTTCAAACTCTTAGTTACTAATCTGTAAGACAGCAATAATTATATTACCTAACTCAAAGAACTGTTAAAAGGATTAAAAGTACATAAAAGCACTGAAAAAAGTACCTGGCACATGGTAATTGCCTCATAAACGGTACCTGTGTGGATGAGATGATTTTAAACATTTTCCCTCTTTCTTTTTTAGGTGCTGCCTTGGGTTACTTTTTGAAACACTGGGAATGGTAACTTCTACTTTGTAAGACCTTAAAACTAAGACGCGAAAGAGAATCTTATATAAATAAAGTGCAGCCTCTTCTGCTCTTCTTTTGGATTTGGTGACCCCTTTCTCTCTCCATACCAGAGGAGTGTATAACTGGTGTGGTCATTATGAACGTGACGAGTTTATTTTCCTTCACAAGTCCAGCTGTGAAGAGACTTCTTGGCTGGAAACAGGGTGATGAAGAAGAAAAATGGGCAGAGAAAGCTGTTGATGCTTTGGTGAAAAAACTGAAGAAAAAGAAAGGTGCCATGGAGGAACTGGAAAAGGCCTTGAGCTGCCCGGGGCAACCCAGTAACTGTGTCACCATTCCCCGCTCGCTGGATGGCAGGCTACAGGTTTCCCACCGGAAGGGACTGCCTCATGTCATTTATTGCCGCGTGTGGCGCTGGCCTGATCTTCAGAGCCACCATGAACTAAAACCACTGGAATGCTGTGAGTTTCCTTTTGGTTCCAAGCAAAAGGAGGTCTGCATCAATCCCTACCACTATAAGCGAGTCGAAAGCCCTGGTAAGTGAATCGTTTTATGTTGATGTGTATTTGTGTGCCTAGTAGGAGGTTCATGTTGTTTAAAATATCATAGTATTCCCTTTCCATACTTTAATTGTAATCCTAAAATATTGGGAGGAAATTACATATCTAGAACCCCTTTAGTGTTTCATACACTCTTAACAGCTTGGTCTTCTCTAGTTAACTTTATTTCTTTGGAACAGGGATATAAAAATTGTCATTGCAGTACTAATACTCTTAATTTTTAATAAATTGTTTATTTTTTTATGTTTTTCATTGGTTCTGTGCATTTCTCTAGACAACATTTGGCTGTGAATTTTATTACAAGGGAAGAAAATTGTGAAGGGAAAGAAGCAGGGTGTTGTCAACATATTTGAGGGAAGTATATCATGAAGGCGTTTCCATTGACTTTTCATGTTTTTGTGCAGGAATGTTTATAGCACCTCTATTTGCAGTAGTCCAAAACTTGAAACAACATGAATGCCCAATATTATGTGAATGTGTGCACCTCTTGTAGTGTATACATTGCCTGATGTGGAACAATAGAGCAAACCACTGATACTTGCAACAGCTTGGATAAATTCCAGAAACACTGTGCTGAGCAAAAGAAGTCAGACTCAAAAGAGTTCCACTCTGTGATTACGCTCGTGAAGTTCTAAGAAGGGGAAAGTCAGTCCGTCATGACAGAAAGCAAATCAGTGGTCAGCTGGGGGTGCTGACTAGAATGGGGCATTAAGGAGCCTCCAGGCTGATGGAAATGTTCCTGGAACTTGGTTTTTGGGGGTGGTGCTAGACATTTGTGTATATTGGTCAAAACTCAAACTGCACAATTAAAATGGGTGCAATTGATTCTAAGTAAATTATGGCTTCATGACAAATTTGAGTATGAACATTTCCATGACAAGAAATTCGGGGAAAAAGCAGAATTTCTTATTATTTTAAAAATATCTCTGCTGAGTTCATCACAGGTGAAACAGCACCTTTAATTCTGGTATGCTTGCTAAAAGAAGCATTCAATAAGTAAGAGCCAAGGGGAGTAGACTTGGCTGAAGAGATAGAGTGCCTGCTTCCCACTTTGGCGGTCCAGGGTTCGGTCCACAGTGCCTCCAAAATTAAAAAAATGAAAAAACCAAATCAGGGTAGCTGATGTGGCTCAGTGCTTGAGCACTAGCTTCCCACATATGAGATCCCAGGTTCAATCCCTGGCCTTGGTACCTCAAAAAAAAAAAAAAAAAAAGAATTTAACAAAGTTTAATTTAGAACTAAGCATTTAGATGTTGAGTACATTCTTTGTTAATGCTTTCTCCCACAGACCAAAATATTGATCTCTGTCTCTGAAGCTGGAAGTGGGAAAGAAAAAAGGCAGGTGGGGGAGGAGTGGTTGGAAAAAAAAAATAGCATGCTTTATTCTGATATGTATTAGAGTTCTCCAGAGAGAAAGAAACACGTAAAACATAAACGTATTTATGTAAATTTAAGAGGTTTATTGGCTTACACAACTGTGGGGATTGGAAAGTCCAGATTCCACAGGGCAGGCCACAAGCTGGGAACTGATGAAGGTGACGAGTTCACAAGGAGAAGCTGGCTGGTTAACTGAAGTAGAGATAGAAATTCTTCTTTCTGGCTGCTGAAATCATCAGTTCTTGCTTTAAGGGTTTCAACTGATTGGAGGAGATGTCTCTAATTGCTGAAGGGAATCTGCTTTGTTGAGTATAGATGTTATCAGCTATAGATGAAATCAATTGAGTAATGACTTAAATCCAGAAAAATACCCCATGCTAACAGGCCGGAGAGTGCTTGACCAAACAAGTAGACACCAGAACTTCAATTGTCTTGGCCAGTAGCAGTGTGTGAGTAATGTCATACTTGTACAGTTCATTAGTGACAGTTTTTACATCTATGGCAGCCACCACTTGTGCAGGTTTACAGCTTCTCTGGCATTCTTGGGGGGAGACCTGGCTTTGGTGTGTTGCTATTGACTTTTACCGCTTTTTACATATGAACAGCACCTTTTATCATCTCTGGTGGAATTTTGTTTATGGTGTAGTCCCTGTGGAGGATGTGAGGGAATCATTTTATGCTATGGAATCATTTGATACTATTACTTTATAAAATAGTCCTAGTTTTCACATGTATTACCTTTTTTGAGTGGTATAATAAAGGATATATTTTAAAGTTTTCCTGGATTTGTCCTTGACTTAGAGTCTACATTATAGACAGTTCCATTAGTTGAGCAGTGATTATGCCATTTTAGGCATTTAAATATTACATTGTCATCTTGGGACCAGTTTTTTTTCTTGATTAGTTACCAAGAGCTAATGGGTGATAGTGCTCCCCAAATGTGGTTGCACATTAGAATCTCATGGCTCTCCTCCCAGAAACTCTGATTCTGGGGAGCCTCATGATCTGTTTTGACAAGTAAATGTCAGGTTGGTGCTGATGAAGCTGTTGGATTGTTATTTGGGAACTACTGAACTAGATCATCTAATAACATGGTTTGCAAATGAAAGGCAAATATATTATATTTAGAATAATTAAGACATACAAAAAGTTTAAAGACAAGGGAATGATATAACAAACATCCTTGTCTCTACCACCTAATGGTATCTACAGATATGAAATTGACTTGCTCTTTCTGGAATTTTCTGTTCTGTCCATGTTCATTAACATTAACACACTGATAAAATGATAGGGTATCTTTACGGAGGATTGGAAATGGGGGAGAAAGGAATGCTTCTTTTATTCTATCCAATGCTAGTTTTGTAATTGTTCTTTGGGAATCTTTCATTATCTCTCCTTTTTTCTAAAGATTTTATTCTATTTATTTCTCCCCACCCCCTTGTTGTTGCACTTGCTATGTCTGTTCATCTTCCTTGTTTGTTTAGGAGGTACCGGGAACTGAATCTGGGACCTCTTATGTGGGAAGGAGGTGCCTAATTGCTTGAGCCACCTCTGTTTCATGCTTTTGTTGTGTCTCTCATTATGCTTTTCCTCCCTGCATCTCTTGTTGTGTCATTTTGTTGCATCAGCTCACTGTCTTCTTTAGGAGACACTGGGAATTCTGCTTTCTGCTTTGTTGGGTCTCTCATTGTTTTTTTTTTCCTTGTGTTTCTCATTGTGCCAGCTCACTGTCTTCTTTAAGGAGGTACCAGGATCCGAACCAGTGACCTCATGTGGTAGGCAGGAGCCCTGTTGCCTTGGCCACATTTTATTCTTTACTTGTGCCATTTATTTTGTTATAACATCTAAAAATAGTAGTGAGCAAAACCAGAAGTTACAGAAACCTTTTGCAGCAACTTGCATTCATTATAGTTAACAATAGTAAAGAGATTTTTGGGGAAAGAACCTCCCTTTTGTTGAAAGGTATTGCCCTGAGCACAGCAGAAAAATGCAAATGGGAATGTAGAAAAGGTATCAGGAATTTTGTCTTCTGCAAATGTCTGTACAGTTACAGGAGAGAGAAACAAAGTTCAGGCGGTTTCTGAAGACTGTTACCCTGATGAAGATGCAGCAGGTGCCCCAGCCTGCAGAACCAAGGCTTACTCGTCAGTGGTTAAATTAAATATAGGTTGTTTTTTTTTTCTACCCAAGTAAATGCTGCCAGTGATAAAGCAAGCACTGGTACATCTGACAGTGGTATTGTGAAGACCATTCAGTTGCTGTCTCTTAGTGTTGATCTCTAGTGCATGAGTCTAATAACTGAAGTTGTAAACCAGTTACCAAATCAGTTATCAAAGGTTTGGATTAGCCACAATAATAACTACAAAAATTAAAATAAAGCTTTATGTTCTGTGATTATGTACATCTAAATTTCTCTTCCCTCAAACATGGATGACACATATACCTCTCCTCAGGAACTGTGCCTGCTCAAGAAGAACTTGCATGTACCTAATTATGGCACAGTATGCTAAATTGAACAACAGAAGTGTGAACAGGATGCAGCCAACTCTTACAAACCTGAGAATAGCCATGAAAAACTCCAAAAAAACCCCACATCTGGACATTGTGTTTCAGTCAATGTGGTGGTGCAGGAATATACATACATCCATATACCTCCCATTGTAGAAAGGATTTAAATCCATTTATAATAAAATATAAAGTAAAAAAGTATTACTAATAAAGAGACTAGAGAAAACAAGAGGTCAAAAGTTCAAGAGTAGGAGGGAAGTTAGCTCATTCATGTTCCATAGGGGTTACTGTGATACAGATTTCTTTCTGTGTATAGTTACTATATGTTTGTAATCCTAGTCTAGATATTTATAGATATTTCTCTAATTCTTTGGTGTATGTGAGAGATATAAAATTGAGATGACGAATGCATTTTGAGCGGATATGGCTCAAGAGATTGACCTGCTTCCCACGTGGGAGGTCCTGGGTTTGGTCCCCAGTGCCTCCTAAAAACAAACAAAAAAAACCCAAACATTCAAACAAATGAAAAATTCAACACAGAGAAGCTGATGTGGCTCTGTGGTTGAGTGTTGGCTTCCCACATACCGAGGTCCTGGATTTAATCCTTGGCCCTGGTATCTCAAAATAAATAAATAAAGTAAATAAATATATATATATATATAAATTGAAAGTGTTTTTGGGGAAGCAGATGTGGCTCAAGTGATTGGGCTCCTGTCAATTATAGGAGGTCCAGGGTTCGGTTCGGACCTCCTGATGAAGGCGAGCTGGCCGGTGCGGTGTGCTGAGCCGCACGGTGTGCTGAGCCGCACAGCGTGCTGACACAGCAAGATGATGCAACAAAAAGAGACAGAGGAGAGACAATAAGAGACACAGCAGACCAGGGAGCTGAGATGGCACAAGAGATTGAGTACCTCTTTGCCACTCTGGAAGGTCCCAGGGTCCGTTCCTGGTGCTGCTTAAAGAGAAAGACAGGCAGACACAGAAGAACGCACAGCAAATGGACACAGAGCAACAGAGCAGACTCCGGGGGGTGGGGGGATGGGGTGGATAAATAAATAAATACGTGTTTTTGAAAAGTGTTTGTACCATAAGATATATAACTCAAAAGCCTTTGTGCTGAAAGCTGGGTGGTTGGGAAGAGCTGTGGAGGCAGTTTGTAGTGGCTTTATGCAGGAAGGGATGACTTGAAGGGTGAGGAGCCTAGCTCCGGCCTTTGCATTTGCTATTCCACAATCCATTCAGAGCTCCTTTCTTTAGTCCACATGTAAGTTATTTTACCTTGAAAATGCACTTGGTCACTACTTGTTCTTCTGTCTATGCTTTGACATAGAGCCAGGTGGACCTGGGATTTAGATAGTAAGCTTTTCTCTAAGATTTCATTTTTGGCATTTGGTTTATATTTGATACTTTCATCATTATCTATAGTAGTACTAGAAACCAGATGAAGTAATGGAGTCACAAGTAGGATTTTATTACCCAGCTGTTTTAATGAATTCTAATCCTAGGCAAAATGGTGAGGTTTGTTGTTCTTATTTTTTCTTAGCAGTTGTTTGTTGGTCATTGTTTCAGGTATTTGGGGTTATTTATTAATCGAGGGACAGAGTTTTTCAGTTACTATATGTTACATTTACATAAATTGTAATGAAGCAGACCTAGACAACTACAATTTGATTGTTTTTCTGACTGGAATTTTTCTATTGCCAACTTGAAATTTTAAGTCAGTTTTCATATTCTACAAAGTATATTTCTTGTATTTTTGCTTTCCAAATCTTTATCCTACACTTCATTGTTTTCTCTTTTCTACCTGCAACATTGGGTGGGCAAGAGAAGATATTTTCACATCTGTCTTCCTGGCTCATTTAAAGTACAGCACTTTTCCATCCAACCATTGCCAATTCATAGGGTGAAGAAACAATAGCCAGTAAACAGCTATTAAAAACAAAATACAGAAAACCATGACTGACAGAAAACAGTAATTTTGAAGACTGTCATAATAAATGAAAAAAATAGTATATACCCTGATTGCAATTGTGTGGAAATAATACTTCAAATGAAAGAGAAAAACAAAAACCTGGCTATACTTCCCAAGACTGGTTTTAGGTAAAATAATATTGAGACATTGAAAGTTGTGCTTTTTGACTTTTAATTCCCAAATGTGAATCCTCTTCAAACACTGATTTCTTGTGGTTTTAGGGGTGTTTTGTGTGTGTAGGAAGTGTTGGGGTCACGGGTGGTTTGACTCGTGTTGGGAGGGCCCTGTGGCCTTGATGGACACTTGCAAAAGGGAGAGAAATAGAAAGTTTGGTTATGTAAGGCTCTTGGGCTGATTATGGTTTTGACCTCCTTGGTACTACATATCAAAATACTCAGAGTAAATTAAGTCTGGAGATTCCTTTCCCTAGTATTTTTGCCCTACTTCTTTTTCCACTTCAAAATGTAAATGTTCCCTTAAAGATGAAGCATCTTTCATATCCTACCAAGAACTATCCAAATCATCAAATCTCTGCCTTGATATTTGGAAAAGTCAGATTTGTTTGAGAAGAAAGTAGGAAAACAGAGAGGGGATATTTTCGTAAGCAGAGCTGAGGAGCTTTGGCAGCCATTGAAATACTGGATTAAAAATCCAGGGGGGCCTGGAGAATAATTGAGCTACAGAAACCAAAATTTGTTAATTTGCCAGTTTGGCTGGGGATTAGTGTAGTTGTCAGTTACTAGTGTTAGGACTTGTTTGAAAGACTGCAGACTTGTATTTCCCTGGGTTTAGTCTAGTCTAGTTTGGTCTGGGTTTCCATTGTCTAAACAGCTCTTTCCCATATGTGGGAGAGGAGGAGATAAATGCTTAATTTGCTTGTTATTCCACATTCCTGATTATCAGTGCCCTCAATAGGATTTCTCTAGTCCTGTGACCTTAAGTATCGAAACCTTTCCTTTAATACTCTATTGCCAGTCTATTCTTCATAAAACTGCTACAAGTCACATGAATTATATAACTTGAGGTAATTTTAACATCCTTCATAAAAGATCTAGACTCTGGAAACATGAACTATGGTCTAAACAAAATGACTTTGGTTTCCTAGCCCTACTTTTTTTTTTAAAAAAATTTGTATTAAAGTTAATAGATCACAGAGAATGTTACATTAAAAAAACATAAGAGGTTTCCATATAACCCATACCCCACACCCCACTCCCATCATTTTTGTAAAGTGTATTTTTTTTGAAGATACATACATCACAAAAAAGGTTACATTATAAAAAAATATAAGAGGTTCCCCTATACCCCCATCCCCCCACCCCCCCACCCCACTCCTCCCACACTAACAACCTCCCCCATCATTGTGGCACACTCATCGCACTTGGCAAACACATTTTGGAGCACTTCTGCACCATCATTTTTCTGCTCTGGAATCTTAGCAGACTTTACAGAGCAAGATAAGGTTTGTATTACACTATTGTCACTGCCTCAGTTCTAAATCACCTTTTTCATGTGAAGAGGCCACTCCTTATCTAAGCAGTGGTCTGGCTTATATAGTTACATGTCATCTTCGCTTGACGGCCTGCCTACTTGCCTGTCTGGGATCTTCAGTCAGAATAGGCAAAAATAGGGTCTATAGTTTTTATAAGTGGTATTTGGGCAGCTTCTTGTAGACTAAAAGTGAACATATATGATACAGAATGGGATTGCCTTGTATAGTTTTCCTTTGTTCCCAATTTCCCCCTCCCTTCTTCTCTTCCTCCCTCCCTCCCTTGTAGCAGATTCAGTAGTATTTTTCTGTAATAATATCTTTCTTTGAGCATCTGAAAAGGGTACCTAGGGAATATGATTGTGTGCCTGACAGATAGTTAGATAAGATGGTTAAGTTAGGAAACAGTTGCAGGTAAATGCATTTGAATCATAATCTCTAACTTTTAAATAAGAAAAAGAACATAATTTAAAAATGAATTACTTAAAAAAGCTGGTGAGAACATATCACAAGACACAGGCCATTTTGAAGGGACTGCCTCTGGTCCAATCTGAGACAATTTGATCAAAATAATTAAATGCAGAGATGTATTAGTGAATTAAAAGAGAGAAAGGAGTGTTTTTGAGCATTCCTTTATCAAAAAGGATTGACTGCTGGTGGATAAATGTGGAAGGGAGGTCTGTAGGAAATTAAGGACAAATAAGACCATCTAAAGGAAATATTTCTTGCCCTTTAGTAGCCAGATTGAATTATGATGGAAAGAGTCTGAGGTCAGAAAGCCTGTACTTAAATTTTGACACTTGGTAACTTTGACCTTGGGCCCTTCATTTGTCCTCTTTGAGCTTGCTAACTGGTAAAATGAGGAATGATATACCTATTTTCTAGGGTTGTTGTGAAGATTAAATAATGCATGTGAGAAGGCTTTATAACCCAGGGCGTTCTTTTTAAAAAAAAAAAAAAATTATTTCTCCCCACCTACTCATTGTTGTCTTAGGAGGCACCAGAACCAATCCCAGTACCTCTGATGTAGGAGGGAGGTACTTCATCGCTTGAGCACCCTCTACTCCCTCCAGTCATTCTTGAAACATAATGCGACTGAAACAGTGATAGAAGGAATTCTTTAAAATAAAAATATAAATTTGCAATGTAAGCAGGTTTCACTAAACAAATATTTCGAAAACTGGTGATGAGCCACAATAATAATAGTAACAACAACAGCAATAGTAATAACTACTGGTTATGCTTACTTCCTGCCAGGCACTTTATATGTATTCTCATTTAATCCTGGCCACAACTGTAAGAGGAAGGTACTGATCAGGCCACTGAGACACAGAGAGCCAGGATTCTAATTGAAGTCTCTTTCCAAAATCTGTGTTGCTGACCAGCATATTGTACTGTTTCCCAAAAGAAGTGCCCCACACCCCACATACTTTATTCAAGAGAGGGCATCCAAAATTTTTAGTAGAAGAAAAGGTACTCTAAAATACATGTGTATGCCAAGCTGTAGGAATTTTGGGTAACGGTAGAATGAGAGAGTCCACACCTGTGCTTCACGTGTTTAAGGAGGCTTTGTGTTTATTTCCTCTTGGTCAGTAATCTTATCGTTAGCTAACAAGTATCTCAGTTTCATGAAGTACATTTAGTGGAATCAGATTGGAACTCCGAATGAAAACTAATTATATTCAGCTGCAATTACAATTAATTAAGCAAAGCTGCCTGGCCAGACACCTAGAGATAATTATTTACATATCAGTAGTATTTAATAGACGATTAGGCTCTCTAGGCCTACTGCTTTATGTATTATAATAATAGCTTCCCATCATTGAGTGCTTACTGTAACTCAGGAACTTGGTTAAAGCTCATCTGTGCAACACTAAGGCACAGCATAGCATAGTGCAGTGGTTAAGAGCATAGATTCTGGAGCTAGACTGCCTGGCTTTGAATTCTGCCTTCACTAATGACTGGTATATATTCTAAGCAAGTTACCTAATCTCCTGATAACTCCATTTCCATTTCTATGAAATACCCACCTCAGAGTTGTTGTGGGGATTAAATGAGTTAACATTTGGTACAGTTTGTTATAGTACTTGGCATATGTAAGTACTGTATGAATGCTTGTTAAATAAAACCTGAGAGAAGTATTATTATTCCCATTTTACAAATAAGAAAAGTGAGGATTAAAGGATAAATCAGGGGAGTGGATGTAGCTCAAGTGGTTGAGCGCCTGCTTCTCACATATGAGGTCCCAGGTTTGATCCCCAGTATCTCCTAAAAACAAACGAGAAAACCACCTCTCATTGAGGAGTGGATGTGTAGTTGAGCACCTGCTTCCATGTCTTGGGTTCATTCCCTGTACCTCAAAAAAAAAAAAAAAAAAAGTAAATTGCCCGCTAATTGGCTGGTATATAGGTGAGCAGGGTTTCCTGTTTCAGTTGTCAAAAACTAAAACCTGTCTCTTGTTCATCTGAGCTTCATGAAGGATTTTTTTTTAAAACTCTTGACAACATATGAAGTCTCTAATAACTGGAAATGAAGCAAATAAATATTTGGTAAAGGAAAGGAAATTGGAATGAGGTAGGAAGAGAAGCTACAGGGAGGGGACCAGTGTTTGAGAGTTAACTGTGTGGATCCTCCCAGGGGTGGGGGTGGGGGGGTACTTGTCTTGTCCCTACATGGAAATGCTGCCTAAATTCATACATTTAAGACTGTGGGTTGTCTTTTTTTTTTTTTAAGACAAAAGTGGCATGGAGTTGTTTTTTTTTTTAAGATTTAGTTATTTACTTTATTTCTCACCCCTTCTCCCCACCCCCACCCCGGTTGTCTGTCCTCTGTGTCTATTTGCTGCGTCGTCTTTGTCTGCTTCTGTTGTTGTCAGCGGCACTGGAATCTGTGTTTCTTTTTGTTGTGTCATCTTGTTGTGTCAGCTCTCCGTGTGTGCGGGGCCATTCCTGGGCAGGCTGCACTTTCTTTCGTGCTGGGCGGCTCTCCTTACGGGGCGCATTCTTTGCGCATGGGTCTCCCCTAATGCGGGGGACATCCCTGCGTGGCACGGCACTCCTTGTGGGCATCAGCACTGCACATGGGCCAGCTCCACACGGGTCACGAAGGCCCAGGGTTTGAACCACGGACCTCCCATGTGGTAGACAGTTGCCCTAACCACTGGGCCAAGTCCGCTTCCCTGTGGGTTGTGTTGATCCAAAGCCAATGCCTTTCCATGACACCATGCTGCCTGAACAAAAAACTTGGATACATAATGAATTTTCCTGTCAATTTTATATAAGGCATGTTAGTCTTCTACATCATTCTATTTTAATGTATTTACTAATAGGAACCAACAGT
Organism: Dasypus novemcinctus; assembly: GCF_030445035.2. Classification (NCBI taxonomy): domain Eukaryota; kingdom Metazoa; phylum Chordata; class Mammalia; order Cingulata; family Dasypodidae; genus Dasypus; species Dasypus novemcinctus. The sequence continues at coordinate 48,544,436 of NC_080673.1, read as the reverse complement.
CTGTAGAGCTTTAGAGCTCTACAAAATTTCTAGATATCTAGAAATTTTATTTGATTAAGATGAAAAAATTGAAGTTCAAGTTCCACAGGTAGGTAGAGACATAGGATAAGAAATCTAGTGCTCTGTTGTCAACACTTATAGTAACCCCTCACCCTCACTTCCTAGCTGGATTCACCCAAACTCTGTTGAAGACTGGATTCTGAAAGATTCTGACTGCTCTTTGTGTGTTTGTTTTTTATAACCCCTGACATCTTTATATTCTACATCAGTGGTTCTCAAACTTCAAGGAACATAAGAATTGCCTGGGGGAGTAAATAATTCTTTCCAGGCTCAATCCCTTTGGTTCAATTTATTATGTCTGGTATGAGGTACAGGCCATACCTTGGTACTCAACTGCTTTGAAACTCATCAAATTTGGTACTCGATGCATTTTGATGCGAAAACGTTGTCTTGGTACTTGTCATTTGTTTGGTACGTTATGCACACACTAGAACTTGTGGTATTGGTTGCCTCTTGACTGGCTACCTTTTTCATCTGAAACAAAGGGTCATGTGTTAGTCACAAGGTAGCTCTTGCCCTGTGTGCATCCTATTGCAGTCTTAGTTTTGTGGTCATTTTGTGTATTTTTGCATTTTTTTCTCATCATCAGTCCTAAGAAAATGAGCAGTGATAGCGCTGAACAGAAAAGAAAATTACTTCTCACCACTATTGAGCAAAAGAAAGAAATAATGGGTAAATATGAGAGCAGCATTCGCATTACTGATCTTGCTAGGGAATATGGTATGCCTACAACAATTGTCTCCATCATCATTAAGAATAGAGAAGTGATAGAAAAGGCTGATGTTATGAAAGGCGTTAAAGCAGTAACAAAGCATTCCAACACTCAAGGAAGTTGAAAAGCTGTTATTGATTTGAGTAAAGGAGAAACAGCCAGTGACAGTGTATTGGAATGATACCTGAAAAAGTGATAGTGTTGCATGCTGATCTTTTGAAAAACAAACCAGACCCGAGTGGTGAGATTGTTGAAGTGTTTAAGGCCAGCTATGGCTGGTTTAATAATTTTAATAATTTGCATAGTGTTGTGAGGCATGACGAGGCAGCGAGTGCTAATGAAAAGAATGAATTTGTCAGTGAATTTCAAGACCATGTAAAGGCTGAGAGTTTTTATTTCCCACCAAGTTTTTAACTGATGAAACTGGAGTTTTTCTGGGGGGAAAATGCCAAGTAGAACCTATATCACAAAAGAGGAAAAAGCATTATTAGGCCAGAATTTGTGGCCAGGCGCTATGACTCAGAGAGACTTGAAAGGGTTTGAGGCTGATCCCAAGCCTGCAGACCCAGAGCACAGCTGTGCAGGAGTTTGTATCTTGGGGCCAATTCATGGTCTGGAGGTCGATGCTGATGTTGAGGAGTTAATGGAGGAACATGGTGAAGAGCTCAGCACTGAGGAGCTGCAGGAACTACAGAAGGAGCATCAGTAAGAGGTGGCTGGAGAGATTTCTTCAGGTGAGGAGGAGGCAAAGGAGGATGTCTCCAGTTCCTTGAAACGTGTGCACATTGGGCAGAAGTTCAAAACTTTGTGGAGAAGTACCACCCAGACAAAGCTCTGACAGGCAGAAATGTGAATTTATTAAATGATCAAACACTTTCGAGGAATTCTGGAAAGAAGACAGAAGCATCCCTCATTGGATAAGTTTTTAGTGAAGGTGACAGAGAATGTGTCAGAGTCTGTGGTGCATGTTGAAAAAAGGCAGAAAAGAGAAAGAAGACCTGAAGGGCAAGTGCCCGATGTTCTACTGGAGGGGACTCTCCTTCCAGGCAGCACTCCATGTAACCTCTCCTCCCACCACGCTCCTCCCACCGTCCCATCAGGCCACGGACTCTTCTCAGTACAAGCAAAGATTCTATTTTATTTAATCTAAGTATAAATTTTTAAGTTTATTTCTCGTAAAGTAATGATATACAACCCTATCTTTTTACACATTGCCTTTGAAATGTTCATTGTTTTTGGTTTGGGAACATACTAAATTTATTTATATTATTCCTTATGGGAAAAATTTGTTTGGTACTCGTTGTGCCTCCTGGAACCAATTACAATGAGTACCAAGGTACCACTGAATCTTGTTTATTCAGTTGCAGGAAGTCTGAGGACTACCCTTTGAAAAGGACTGGTCCATATTAATCAGCTCATAATAAAAGATCCAGGAATAGTAATATTCATACACATACATTAATTGGAAAAAAAAAAAACATTTGTTAATATGTGTCCTGTTTTGAGAGTTTTGTGGACCCCAGAAAATTATGTTCTTAGGGTAAGCCATTACTGTGTATGTAAGGTATATGGGACCTATTGGTTAGAGTCAATTAAGGGACCTTTTGATTAAATCACTTTAGTTTAAGGGTCTTTGATTAGATTTCAGAACCCAGGGTGGGTCCTGATCCTCTCACTGGAGTCTTATATAAACTGAGGCCTAAAAGAACAGATATGAACAGGGAGAAAGAGCTGCCGTTTTTATCCTGTTAGGTGAGGGTGGGCTCCAGGATAAACTACAGCCACAGAAAGACAAAGAAACCCCCAGAGGCTGAGAGGTTTGAGGCAAGAATCAGTGTAACAGCCCTAAGCTGAAGACACTAACCATATGCCCAGTTGCCCACAGCTGAGCTCATGGAGAACGTGAGCCTGGAGGAGGAAGCAGAGACTGGTCGTCATTTTGCTTTGCCACATGGCAAGAGTCTGGTATTGCCTTTGGTGAGGCAGCATCTCTGATGATGCCTTGATTTGGACATTTTCACAGCCTTGGAACTCCTTGGAACTGTAAGCTTTTACCCTAATAAATTCCCTTTGTAAAAGCCAGCCTATTTCTGGCATATTGTATTGGCAGCCTGTGGCAAACTAAAACAATGTGCCAGATGCTGGAAGATATGAAAGAACCAACTTGCTTCCGTCCTCAAGGGGCTTATGTTCTAGGTAAGTTGATGTCAAATAAGCAATGAAAGCTTACGGATGCTACGATGGAATCTGGTTAGGCCGCAGTGGAACACAAAGAAAAGAGGAATTCATTTCTACTGTGGGTGGGTAGGAAGCTCAGGAGAGACTCCATCAAGGAGATGATATAAGAACTAAGATTTGAAAATGTGGTGAAGTGAGCAAAGGAACAGAAGAATGAAACTAACAGATGGAAACCAAAGGAAGCTCAGGATAGCTGAGTGACAGTTGTGAGAGAAGAGTTACTGCAAAAGATGGAAACCAAAAGAAGCTCAGGATAGCTGAGTGACAGTTGCGGTGAGAAAAGAGTTACTGCAAAAGATAAGGTTGGAGCAAGAATCTGGACTAGGTCATGATGCTTGTAGAAGATGTACTGTGGGCACACTCACAGGTAATGTGGAAATAATATATGATGTACAAAATAAAAGCAGACGAGAGAGAATCACTGGTCGGAATTATGTAGGACATTGGGTTCTCAGAAGCTGAGTTAGATTTAAGTTATTTTTAAGGAAGTGAAATGCTTTGTTTTGTTGTTTTGTTTTTAGTTTAAGGATGTTATTGAATGCAGATCATTCCTTTACTTACATTCAAATTGTATTCACGTTTGTCTTTATTAATGGATTTGTATTCAAGAGTAATCAGTATGTTCATAGAAAGTAAATACTGTAAATGTTGCTGCCTTTACATGAAAATCTCTGAACTTTTAACAAGATGTTCCCCACAAAGGTAAACAGAAGAATGGAAAGGGAATTTTAAAATCAACATCCACAATCTTTTTTCACAGCTTTGCAGTCCTAAAAATGTAGTCTGGTGGCTATGAGCAGAACTTGATTCAAACCCTGGCCTTCTACTTGGCTGCCCTGTGACCTTGCAGGTGTCACTTGAGCTGAACTGAGCCTCCTTCCTCATCTGTAAAGTGGAGACCCTAGCGAGGATTTGATGACTTAAGCTCCATAGGACAGGGACAGTGTCTGTGCTGTTGACGTCCTTGTTTGTCTGCCCTGCACAGTGCCCTGCCTGTTGTCGGTATTTGATGGATGTATATAAATTGCTCAGTGAATGTTAACAATATTATTTCAAATCCTCCCTACCATCATCACCTCATAAGCAAGTGCCACTACTCATGGGTTTTGCCTGTATTTTAATGTCCTTAAAATTAACCTTGTTAAGGCTCTTGGAATCTTTTCCATGACATATCCTGAGGTAAGGAATTTTATTTCATAAATGCCTTTAAGTGATCTTGTCTTCTCCACCATCTCATACTTTAAGGTAGGTCACTGTCCACATGGCCTTTCACACCTGTCCTGTACATGAGGATATCTGTCTAGTATAGATATTATATTGAGCACAACTGCTTTGACAGCTTAGCCACCGCCCGTCACCCTCACACCTGTTTTCAAGTGAGAATTGCTATAGCTGGACCCACTCCTGAGCCATTCTTTGACTGTGGGCCACCTCCCTGCTCTTAGGTGACCTCACTGAGATGCCATCTATGACTGAGATGTGTACATTGCAAAACTCCAGATATACATAGGGCATCATTATCAGTCAGAGAACTAGCAGAATTTATAGCTGGAAGGCTCCTTGGAGATCAGGCTCCTTATTTGAGTGAGGAAATTGAAACTCTGAGAAGTTGAGTGACATGCTTAAAGCTGCAGAGGTAGTTATCATACCAGGACTAGGACTTTGCCTTTTACCTTAAGTGCCTCCTCCAGCTTCTCAGAGCTAGAAAGCATTTATGTACCTCCCAGTAATAGCCAGCTTGTTTGCCATTGTTTGTATGGATAAACTTAGGCAAGTGCCTGACTCTTAGACACTCGTGTAATTAGAAAAAGGAGAAAAAAAATACAACTTCCTTTTCATGAACATGTAGCCAAACTAAAACCCAGGTGGGGATTTGTCAGCATTAGTCACATTACTAAGCTATTTTACCACTGATGCCTTGGTGATGGGAGTTTCAAACTGTACTTTAAAATCTTGAACAAACACACGTAGAGAGGGTGTACTGGAATGCCTTTCAGAGCTCAGCCCCTCTTTCCAATTTTAGCTGTTTCTTTTTCATTACTTTTCCTCATGCCTATGCAATGCAGAAAACCTGGGTCCAATAGCAGAATCACAAATGCCTCCTGAAACTCTTGATTCCTCTTAGTTTGGTTTTCTTGTTGACTGGAAAAGGGATCGTACTTTTTAACCAAAAGAAATGCATAGAAAAAAAGGCAGAGATCTCAAGTTTTTTTTCCTCCTGAGAGGTCAGGAAAAGAAGGGGAGATAGCAATTGATGATTTTCGGGTGGGTGGAGGGAGGTGTGATGAAATCACATCACCTAGAGCCCTTTTTTTTTTTTTTTTTTTACCCCCAGAATACACTTGGTACTGGGGGAGAGAGGCAGGTTGAGGGTGCAAAGCCAGCTCAGGGTTTACCAGGGTTAGAATTCCTGGAATACAGGAAATGAGACAGCACTGTCTGGTTTTTAAATAACTCAAATCATATACAACTTGATGGGTAAAGAAAAGTTAACATTGGTCTCCTCTCAGAGGAGATTCTTGTAATTCAAATTAACCAGTAGGAGTAACCTTTAAAGGGAAGTCCCAGCTTTTAGTCATTCTTAGAAGTTGCCCCAAGTGGAGTGACCTTATGAGGGCATCAGAGAAAATGGTTTCCCAGAGGAGTTGGTACTCCAATATTTCTATTTTCCTCTAAAATAAAAATTGCCTGAAGACTAGAAGAAGCGGTAAGAAGACAGTTCTCACTCTCTGCCCCTTCCTATTTCTGACTTGTCAGGCCTAGAGCTTGCAAATCCTAATTCTTTTAACTGATTAATCAACCTCTCACCTAAGAGATAAGAATTGTACATAGGAGGTATGTATAGCAATATTTTAAACATGAATAATTATTTTAAATGGTTTTTCTTTTCCCCATAGAAAATGGATATCATTTTTCCTTACCTGAAATATTGCTGAAAGAATAAGGACTGGGGGGAGAAGACATCTGGGAGAGAGCAACGTTATTGTCCTTTAGGATTCCACCCAGGGGAGAGGTGCCTGGGCCTTGTTATTTTAGATCAGCACATGTGTGTAGGCTTAACTCTGCCTAACTGGCTTCCATGTGTCTCTTTTCTTCTATGGTAATATTTCTTTCTAGACCTGGCAGCTGTTCAAGACCCGTTTTTTTCCCTCTCCTGAACTTAATTAGTTGTTGCTTATAGTTTGGGTAACCATATAATTTATTGTCTAAACAAGGACACTTTTGAGAATGAAAAGGGTTGCGTTAATACTACATCAGACAACAGGCATAAATTGGGACTGTCCCAGGCAAACTGAAACACATAGAAACCCTACTTATATTATAAAGTCTTCCAGCTGTACACATTTAATTTGATAATGATTAATTTCTTATGCATCATCAGGAAGTTAGATACTGCTCTTAACTCATGAAGTTAGACTGGAGTTTTCTTCTTCAAAATGACAAACCTTAAATTTAATTTGTCCACCGAGGCAGTAGAGCATCATGGTTCCAAGAGTGTATTGCCACCTTTTGAAGTCCAACATCAACACTTAGTATGTGCCGTTAGATGAGAAAGTTACCCCTCTAAACACTAATCTGTAAGGTTGTGTAATGTATTCTGTGGTTCCAGGCTTAATAAATATTCATTTGGAAGTGGTATTGATGTGAGTTTTGTTGAATATGATTACCTAGTAATCTGTTGATGAGTGTCTCCTTGCTTCTACATAAATGACCTTAGTTCTCGAGTCTGTATCTTCATTATCCTTCCTTGCTGTTACCAGTCACTTTTTACTGTAATTTTCTAGGAAATTAATTATTTGTTGAAATTGTATATGAAACAGCCTATTTAGGCAAGCCACACATTTCAGACTAGGGCACTACCACTCAAACCAGCACAGTGTGCCATTCTGGGTACTCACTCAAAGCCCTAAGTAAAATGGCACATATTCCTGAAGCATCAGTTTTGCCTCATTGTAACTAATTATAAAATACTATTTTTTAATTGTTTCATTATTTTTATTATTATTATTTTTTTATCTTTGGTAACTAGTAAGGCGTAGAACTTAAAATGTATGAGTTTGTAAGATAAAGAATTGCTTCACAATTTCATTGGAGTTGCTGGAACCCCAGATGCTCCTTTGGCAGGAATTTACTCTCCTTTACCAGTAAGGTTTACTTTGATAGAAAATGTTGAGAAATACTGGGAAAATGTCTTTCAGAGAGATTCTGAAGATAATTTGAGTGTATTGAAGCACTGATTACAGCTATTTGTAGAGGGTTAAATTGAAATTTAGATAAATTTGACAGAGAAGTCTCTTCCAGTAGCGTGTAGGACATCTGTTTATTTTTAACCTTTTAGTTCTGTTTATTAACACTAATGGCTCACACAAGACATTGCATGCCTTAATTGTTATCACCACTTTAACATGAGGCTTCCTTGCAGCTCTTTACTTTTGATATCTTTGGTTGATTTTCACTGCAAGTGTTGGTGTATCTAGATAGTCAACTGGAATTCCTTCCCTGGATATGGATTCTAAATTGGGAGATACATATTTATAGCCTCAGAACTAGAGGTAGTAGGATAAAACTGCTTTAATCAGGAATATAGTACTAATGAAGCTCAGAGAAATGGTTCCCAGATCTTGAAGATAGGAGTGGAAAAGGAATGGGTAACCAAAAAAAAACCACTTTTTTTCGTTTGTTTGCTTGTTGTTTTTTGTTTCTTTGTTTTTAAGAGGCACTGGGGACCAAACCTGGGACCTCCCATGTGGGAAGTAGGTGCTCAGCTTCTTGAGCCACATTCGCTCCCTGAACAGAAAATTTTAGCCATTGTTTTAATTGGTAAAGGTCAACTAAAATTGTCCCTTCAGTTTGTTTTTTGAACAGCTTTATTAGGGGATAATTAGTGTAGGATAAATTGTACATGTTTAAAGTGTATAATTTGATGTTTGACTCTGTATACACCTGTGAAAGCATCACCACAATCAGGATAATAGACATATTTATCATTTCCCAAATTTATTTATGCACCTTTATAATCTTTCCTACCAGTAACTTCCCACCCCACCCCAGGCAACTACTCATCTGGTTTCTGTCTAGATTGGTTTGCATTAGATTTTGTATGTGTGGAATCATACAGTATGCACTTTCTTTTGTCTGGTTTCTCGGCATAATTATTTTGAGGTTCATGTATGTTGGTACATAAATCATTATTTGACTCCTTTTTATTCCTGAGGTAGAAGTCCATGGTATAACTATACCATAATTTGCTTATTCATTCATCTGTTGGTGGACATTTGGTTTGTTTCCAGTTTTTGGCTCTCACAAATAAAATGTACGATTCTTTGTATGGGTATATGTTCTCATTTCTATTGGGTAAACAGGAGAGAAATGGCTGAGTCCTATAGTAGACATAGGTTTCACTTTATAAGAAACCGTCCAAATATTTTCCAAAGTGGCTGTACCATTCTACATTCCTACCAGCAGTGTATGAGAATTACCTATTGTTCAACATTCCTAGGCACCACTTGATATAGTTATTTCTTTTAATTTTAAATAGTCTTATAAGTATGTATTGGTATATCATTGTGCTTTTAATTTTCATTTCTATAATTAATAATTGTGAGCCCCTTTTTGTTGTTGTTAAACATAAATATGCTTCCATGAACTAAATTATAGGGACTTATTCCATGGAAGTAGGCTAATGATGACAGGTAATAATCAGTTATTAAAATTAGGAGTAATAGATGATATTTTGAAATAGAGAAGCAACTTCTTCTACAAGGTCATAGGAAATACATATTAATGAAAGATTGCCTTCTATATAAAAATCTCAAAATTTACAGGAAATTATTTTGACAGTAAAATTAAGAAATAAATTACACAATTTAGAGTTCACTTACTTTATGTTTTCAGGGACATTCTTGAGTCACTAAATCTGTCTTTGAAATATTAAACTGATTAATATTTCATCCCAGTTATGGGAGAGCAATGAATTCTGTTTAGATGATTGACCCTGCATCCATCCCAAATGTCCTACAAAAGTACTGTTAATATTAAATTTATTAGTTTCCTTGGATCTAATAAAGTTGAGCATATTTTGACATGCTTATTTGCCAGATGTGTTTCTTCTGAGTCTGTTCATATCTTATGCCTATTTTTAATTGGATTGTTTGCATTTTTATTGATGAATTTTGAGGATTCTTTTTATTTATTTAGAAACTTTATCAGATGTGTGCTCTGCTAATAATTCCTTCCATTCTGTGTTTTGAATTTAAGTTTAAGGCAATACTTAAAAATAAATGAAATAACCTCAAACAAGTGGAAAAATAAGAAATTCAGAAACTAAGTACAGAAATGGACAAAAGGGAAAGAAAATCAATGAGAGTTGATGGAACTCAGGAAATAAATTATAAAGACAAAATCATTTCAGAAATAAAAGATAAATTACAGTGTGTTGAAGGGAGATAGACTCTTACTGAAATTTAATAAGGTTTATTTAAGAGAGGCAAGAAAACAAATAAGAATAAAAAGGAGATAAAGAATTAAAAAGGGTCAGAGAAAAGGGATGGAATGGAAGGCAGGTAAAGAATATTCGGTATATGTATAATTGGAGTCCTCAGGCCCCCATGGGGTGGGGGTGAGGAAATGAGGAGGAGAAAGTGGAACACGACTAATACTTAAAACTATAAGCCAAGAAAACTTTCTAAGACTAAGAGAAAGCCTAAATCTAAATATTGAAAGTACCTACAATAAACTTTGAAAAACTCACCTAGAACAGTCAACTTTGAGGTATATCCTTGTAAAACCATTAGACTCTAAAGACAAAGACAAACAGCTTGCAGGCAAAAAGAATACACTGCATAAAAATAAGAAATTAAGGCTGGAATCAAACTTCTGAAAAGCATCATACAGAAATAGGCAACAGTGAAAAAGCATTCTCAAGACAATTAAGAAAAGCCAGCGTAAGCCAAGCTGTCCTTCAAGTATTAAGGGTATAGAAAAACTTTTAAATGTGCAAGAACTTGGGAAATACTATTCCAGTGAGCTTTTACTGAGGAATCTGCTGGTAAGCAGATTCCTTTATTGGACTAAGAGATCACTGGAGAAACTTTGGAAAAGGACTGGTGGTAAGCAATTGATTTATTTACTTGTAGAGATAAGGCTAAAATAGAAGTAGAGATATGTGTGAAAGAATACTTTGTAAGCCTTACATGTTCCAACAAAGCAGTAGAACTTTAAAACTGGTATAGAAACAGTAGAGAAATGGGAAAGAGTAAGGTTGTTGACTGTTGAATAAGTAATAGATGAGAGTCAAAGGACACCATTTAATACTGACAAACCAGAAAGTATTAAGTTAAGTAAGGAAAAAATGGAGATTGAAAATGCTAAAAGTTACAAATATGAAAGTAACCATAGAAAAGAAATACAAAGTTATCTTTAAAAAATATGGTAAGCAAAGAAAAGTTATATCACATAGACAAATACAATAAATGTAAAGCAACTATAAAGTAATATAACAGAGTTGTGACCAAATATATCAACACATTTATTAAAAGCAAAAGATTTTCAAATTGAGTAATAAAGCAAAACTCAACTCTTTGATGTATTCAAGAGACCTATACCCTGCAAAAAGTGATTAAAAGTCTAAAAATAGAGGATATAGCAAAGGTGTATTAGTCAGCCAAAGGGGAGCTGATGCAAAATACCAGAAATTGGTTGGTTTTTATAAAGGATATTTATTTGGGTAGGAGCTTACAGATACCAGCCATAAAGCATAAGTTACTTCCCTCACCAGCGTCTTAGAGCAAGATGGCTGCCAATGTCTGCCAGGGTTCAGGCTTCCTGGGTTCCTCTCTTCCCAGGGCTTGCTTCTTTCCACATTTAGGGTTCCTCTCTTCCCAGGGCTCCAGCTTAAGGCTTTAGCCTCAGCTTCATACTCCAACATCAAAAACCCTCCAACTCTGTCCTGCTGGCACAAGAGGTTTATATAATTACTTTATCAGGTAAACGTGTGAATCCAGTATGTCCAGAGGAAATGATCAATTTACAAACATAATCCAATATTTCTTTTTGGAATTCATCAATAATATCAAACTGCTACAAAAGGTATATGAGGCAAATGGAAACAAAATGAAAGCAGGAGTTGTGATTCTATTATAGGACAAAATAGAACTCCCGAAAAGCATGAAAACAAAAAGGAAACTGTATAATGAATATCTAGATAACACAGCAACCATATATAAAACAGAAACTACAGGTTATATCAGGAAAAACAAGTAGAAGCACACTACTGCATGTTTTTATAAACTTTTATTGGAATATAACCACATTCATTTACCTATTGTCTATGGCTGCTTTCTCACTATAATAGCAGAAATGAATGGTTGTGACAGAGACCATGTGGCCTACAAAGCATAAAATATTTACTTTCTGGTGTTTTACAGAAAATGTTTGCTGACCTCTCATTTGGAGGCCTAAACAATATTATCAATAAGGTATTTCTTAGGGATACATATTGAAATTGTGTAATAATAGAAAATATATCTTCCGTTCAACCTGTGCCAGGAAAATTCACAAAAACCTACCACATAGTAGGTCCAAAGAAAACATCAAGTTACAAAGTATAAATAATTGCTATCACCATTCTTATTAAAATGCCATAAAACTAGAAATTTAAAACATGATCTCTGAATGGTTTTTAAAGTATTTAAATGACTTGTAGGTGAATGGGAAAATACAAACAAAATTACAAGATTTCTAGGAAATAGTGGTCACAGAAACACCCACATAACAGAATCATTGGGATACATTTAAAGCAATAATCAGTAGAAAATTCAGTCTTGAACACCTGTATCTATAAAAATGAAAGAATGAAAACAAATTTTATGTTTCATATCAAAAACCTAGGAAAAGAACAACAAACTAAACCAAAGAAAGTATTAGGGGAGTTAATAAAGATGAAAGGAGGGAATAATGAGAGGGGGGAAAAAATCATATTAAATCAATAAATTCAAATTCTGGTTCTTTGGGGGAAAAAAGGCAACCACTGGGTAATTCAACTAGGAAAAAAAGGTGGTGGGGAGAAAGCACAAATACACAACAAAATAAGCAACAAGAGGGAAATAACTATTGATACGAAGGGAAAAAAATTTTTTTAAGATTTATTTATTTTTATTTATTTATTTATTTCTCTCCCCCACTCCCAGTTGTTTGCTCTCTATGTCCATTCGCTATGTGTTCTTCTGTGTCTGCTTGTATTCTTGTCAGCGGTACCGGGAATCTGCCTCGTTTTGTTGCGTCATCTTGATACATCAGCTCTCGGTATATGTGGCGCCACTCCTGGGCAGGCTGCACTTTTTTTGTGCTGGGCAGCTCTCCTTATGGGGTGCACTCCTTGCGCATGGGGCTCCCCTACGCAGGGGACACCCTGTGTGGCACGGCACTCCTTGTGCACATCAGCAGTGCATGTGGGCCATCTCATCACACGGGTCAGAAGACCCTGGGTTTGAACCCTGGACCTCTCATGTGGTAGGCAGATGCTCTATCTGTTGAGCCAAATCTGCTTCCCAGGAAAAAATTTTTGATTGTAAGATGACTGCATACCTTTTTGCAAATATATTTGAAAACTAGATGAAATGGATAATTTTTCTAGAAAAAAATGTAATTTCCAAAATTAGCTCTAATAGAGATAGTAAGCTTAAACAGATTTCATGAGAAGGAATAGAGAAAGTTATCAGAGAATGTACTCCATAGGAAGCACCACGCCTACATGGTTTTATAGGGGAATTTTCTACCAAACGTTTAGAGATTGTCCAGAAACATAAATTGTTTCAGAGCTTAGAAATACTTATGAAGCAAGTATAAAAGTATAACATTGATACCAAGTCCTGATAAAGATAGCATGCACATAAGACAATTATAGGTCATTTTATGTATGAATATTGATGTAAAAATCATAAGTAAAACATTGGCCATGAGATTCTAGAGCTTAGAAATACTTATGAAGCAAGTATAAAAGTATAACATTGATACCAAGTCCTGATAAAGATAGCATGCACATAAGACAATTATAGGTCATTTTATGTATGAATATTGATGTAAAAATCATAAGTAAAACATTGGCCATGAGATTCTAACACCATATTACCATATTAAGAAAATAGTACATCATGACTACCTGGGATTTATGCCAGGAGTACAAGAATGTTTCACCAAATTAATAGGTCTAAAAATCATAATATCTCCAGAAATGCTAAAAATCCTTTGACAAAAAATACCCATTCCTAATTAAAAATCTTTTTTTTTTTTAAGATTAGAACGGTGCATCCTTCCTTTAACATAATATGTATATTAAGTCTCAGTCCTAAAGTCAGTATCTTAAAATACTAGATTCCCATCAAGGTCAGGAATAAGTCAGATAAGTCTGCTGTGTGAACCATTTTCTAACTTATATTGGCACTATTAGTCAACGTAATTAGGAGAGAACACTTCAAAAGGGAAATGTAAACCATACCTATTTGTTAGTGCCATGAGAATGTTAGTACCTAGAGAATTCTATTAAATAAAAATCAATGGTAAAACAACTCAAGAAAAAATTCAGCCAGGTGGTCAGATATAAAAATTACATGCAACAATTAATAACCTTCAAATGGTGGAATATTGAAAGCTTTCCCATTGAGATTGGGAACGAGACAAGGATGCCCACTGTCAATACTGTTGTTCAGTATAGTGCTAGAGGTTCTAGTTAGACCAGTCAGGCAAGGAAAAGAAATAAAAGGCATCCAAATTGGAAAAGAAGCAAAACCTTTGCTATTCACAGATGATATGATCCTATATCCAGAAAGTCCCCAAGAATCTGCAACAAAGCTGCTAGAGTTAATAAATGATTTCAGTAGATTGTCAGGAACGAGATCATTATGTAAAAATCAGTGGTGTTTCTATACAATGTAGTGCACAATCTGAGGAAGAAGTCAGGAAAAAAAATTCCATTTACTGCAGCTACTAAAAGAACCAAATATTTAGAAATAAACATAGCCAAGGATGTAAAGCATTTGTATCCAGAAAACTACACAATGCATTATTAAAAGCAAAAGAGACCTAAATAATTGGAAGAACAATCCATACTCATGGATTGGAAGACTAAATGTCATTAAGATGTCAGTTCTACCCAGATTGATACACAGATTCAGTGCAATCCCAATAAAAATTCCATCAGCATTTTTTAAACAACTGGAAAACACAATTATCAAATTTATTCGAAAGGGTAAGGGACCCCAAATAGCCAGAAACAACTTTGAAAGACAAGCGAAGTTGGAGGACTCTTCACTTCTGGACTTTAAGTCATATTAACGCCCTACCGTAGTAAATACAGCATCATGTTGGCATAAAGACAGACACATAGACCAGTGGAACCAAACTGATGGTTCAGAAACAGACCTTCATCACATCTATTGTCAGTTGATTTTCGACAAGCCTGTTAAACCCACCCAGCTGGGGCAGAACAGTCTGTTCTACAAATGTTGCTGGGAGAACTGGATATCCATAGCCAAAAGAAAGAAAGAGGACCCCTGTCTCATACCTTATAAAAAAATTAACTCAAAATGGATCAAGACTTAAATATAAAAGCAAGAACCATAAAGCTCCTAGAAGAAAACATAGGAAAACATCTTCAAGACCTGATGGTAGGTGGTGCATTCTTAAGTCTTACACCGAAAGCACAAGCAACAAAAGAAAACATGGATAAATGGGACCTCCTCAAATTTGTGATTCAAAGAACTTCGTCAAGAAGTTGAAAAGGCAGCCCATTCAATGGAGAAAATATTTGGAAATCACATATCCAATAAGGGTTTGATTTCTATTTTATATAAAGAGATCATACAACTCAACAATAAAAGAGCAAGCAATCCAGTTAAAAAATAGTCAAAAGACTTAAATAGACATTTCTACAAAGGAAATGCAAATGGCCAAAAAGCAAATGGAAAAATGTTCCATATCAGTAGCTATTAGGGAAATGCAAATCAAAACAACAATAAAATATCATTTCACATTGCATAGAACGGCCACTATTAAAAAAACAAAACAATAAGTGCTGGAGAGGATGTGGAGAAATAGGAACACTCTTTCACTGTTGTTGGGATTGTAAAATGATACAGCCTTTGTGGAAGACAGTTTGGTGGTTCCTCAGGAAGCTAAATATAGAACTGTCGTATGATCCAGCAATTTTCTCTACTAGGAATGTATCTAGATGAACTGAAAACTGTGATGTGAATAGACATCTGCACACCGATGTTCATAGCAGTGTTGTTCATAATTACTAAAATGTGGAAACAACTCAAGTGTCCATCAACCAATGAATGGATAAACAAAATGTGGTATATACATAGAGTGGAATACTATGCTGCAGTAAGAAGAAATGAAATTGGGACACAAATGGTAACATGGATGTATCTTGAAGACGTTATACTAAGTGGAGTAAGCCATTTAAAGTAGCAAAAAAAAAAAAAAGATAAAATATGGTTTATTCTTATATTCACAATGGTTATGTTCTATAAAGTCTCCATGATCACTGAATTAGTGAATACTGTACCATTTCAGGTGGGAATGTAAAATGTGCAGCTGCTGCGGAAAAGTTTGGCAGTTTCTCAAAAAAGTTAAACAGAGTTACTATATGACTCTGCAGTTTCACTCTAGGTATATACCCAAAAGAACTGAAAACATATTCAGGCAAAAACTTTCACACAAATGTTTATCATTCATAACAGCCAAAAAGTGAAACAGCCTAAATACCCATGAAGAGATGGATAAATATGTCCAAACAATGGGATATTTTTCAGCCATAAAAGGAATGAAGTACTGATACATGCTACAACATAGATATACTTTGAAGATATTATGCTAAATTACATAATCGGACAACAAAGGACAAATGCTGTCTGATTCCACTTATGAAAAATCTAAAATGAGCAGATTCCTAGAGACAGATTAGAGGTTGCTAGGGATTGAAGGATAGGGCAATAGGGATATTGCTCGATGGGGACAGAGTTTCTGTTTGGGGTGATGAAAAACGTTTTGGTAATGGATGGTGGTGATGGTAGCACAACACTGTAAATGTAACTAATGCCACTGAATTGTATACATAAAATGGTTAAAATGACAAAAAAAATTTTTTTTTTAAAGATTTATTTTATTTATTTAATTACCCGCCCCCCCGGTTGTCTGTTCTTTGTGTCTATTTGCTGCGTCTTGTTTCTTTGTCCGCTTCTATTGTCATCAGCGGCATGGGAAGTGTGGGCGGTGCCATTCCTGGGCAGGCTGCACTTTGTTTCGCCCTGGGCGGCCCTCCTTACCGGCGCACTCCTTGTGCGTGGGGCTCCCCTACACGGGGTACACCCCTGCATGGCACGGCACTCCCTGCGTGCATCAGCACTGCGCGTGGGCCAGGTCCACACGGGTCAAGGAGGCCCGGGGTTTGAACTGCGGACCCCCCATGTGGTAGACGGACGCCCTAACCACTGGGCCAAGTCCATTTTCCCTAAAATGACAAATTATATGCAGTTTTATGCTATGCTATATGTTACCACAAAAAAATAAAAATAAAAAAAAAGAAAGAAGAATATCTCTGTGAACTAGTATGAAGTTATTTCTAGGATATAGGTGGGAAAAACGGAAGTGCAAAAGAGTATACATATAGAAGGCTACTGTTGGAGGGGTATCTTCAGAATAAATGCCCAAAAGTGGAAATACTGTGTTGAGAGGATAAATGCATATGTAATTTTGTTTTTGTCTAATATCCCTTCATAAGTACTGTGCCATTTTGCTTTGCCACCAGAGTGGATGAGGCAGGCTAATTCTTCACTGCCTCGTGAAAGAATGTGTTGGAAATCATTTCAAGATAAAAGAGTGTTCATAGACGCCTCATTCATAATGGCTCCAAACTGCAAACAACCCAAATATTCCTCAAAAGAAGAAAAAATTGTCATATATTTCATACAATATGATATAGTCTAGTCAAACAATAAAATTCTACACACAGCATTGGATGAATCTCACAGACATAATGTGGAACCAGAGAAGTCAGACAAAAGAGTATATGTGATTCTATTTATGTGAAAATATGTGCACTTACTGTATGTATATCATACCTCAGGATTGTTTTTTAAAGTTTATCTCTATCAAAAGGTACCTGTACCTATATCAGCAGAGGTAAAACCATCTCATCTTAATCTTCACAGGAGAGAAAAAAGTTATTTTTCTTTTCAGGTTCATCTAGAGTGCTTTATAGTACCTGGTGGCTCATTTCCTCAACAGCTACAGGTGATTGATCTCACCTGTGATGTACTTGCCTCAGACCCACACATCGTGTGATTGGGTTACTGCAGCGACACTTATGTGGTGTATGAGCTGGGAATGCAGAAACACATTGAGCTCTGCCGCCGTGGTTGCAAAGATCAGTTCTTTCCCCGTGACAGTCCCCATCCACAGGCAGTGGAAGCAAGTCCCTAGTTTTAAAACTGTTAGACAATAGGAACCACTAAAGCAGGGGCTCCAGTAAATAGAATCTGTATGTATGTGGGAGCAGGGGACCTCTGAAGAGTTGGGAGATGGGGCATTGATTCAAGTTGCTGTCAGGCATTGTATTTGTGGGGAGGAGCTTAGGGTCAATATTTGCCGCCTTTTAAGGGTAAGAAGCAGAATTGAGGCTATATGCATGACATAAAAGTAAGAAGTGGTAACTTAAGCTGCAGCAGCAAAAAGAAAAAGAATGTTTATGAATTACATAGATAATTTTAAAATATTGAAGTTATTTCATAGCATGAATTTATTTTGGAATATAGATTTTATTGGTATAGAGGGAGTCTTTATAACTATTGAAGTTTTTTCCTTCAACAACACAAACTAGTTTACACTGCAAATGACTATTGAAAGGTGTAAGGAGAATTTATGCTTTTGATGACTTGGTTTGGACAGATACCTTCACTGTGCTAAAAAGAAAATACGTTTATTATAATAAGGTTGCTTTTTTAGGAATCAGATATGGAAATCAAATCTTACTGATGCAGGTTTATGTGGAAATTTAAGATATAGCGTAAGGAAAATTCTGATAACTTCAAAAACCAATTTTTTACTTAAAAAATTTTTCAGCTCATGAATAAATGAAGTGTTAAATATTATGAGCACATTTGCCCATAGAAATGGTATGAATTATGGATAAGTTCCTCTAGCCCTCAAAAGTCTGCTTAATTTCTAATGCCACTAAATATTGTTTCCTTGAGAAATTATATTCTGAGTCCTTACTCCCAACAACAATAATAGATTTTAAATCTCCTTTCCTCCCATGCAGTTTACTAGTATCAGTTTACTAGATGGGTTGTTTTTCTCTTCCTAGCAGAGGCCACAAGAGCAATAGGGTTTCCAAAAGCCCTTATTATTGGGGAGAAGTTGTCTGGTGACCCTGGCAGGAAATTTAGGATCAATTCTGGGTAGGGCTCTGAAACTGTGAGCCAGCCCTTCCCTTTTGTGATCATTATATTTATAGTGGCTTTGCCTTAGTGTCAGATTTCAAAACATTGACTTTTCTGGAGGTTGATGATCATGCAAATTATTAACACCGTAGGTTCCTATCATATAGAGCTTTTAGGACTGAAAGGATAATTGTTTTCCTAGCTTCTCAACGGATGCTTAAGTTTGTGGCCTCTGTAGCTTGAGGTTTCAATTTTAAAAATGTGAATTGATTAGAAATTCTCTCAGTTTCTGTTTATCTATGACTATTCTAAACTTGCCCTCATTTTTGAAAGACAGTCTTGCCAGATACACAATTCTTGCCTGGAAGTTTTTCTCTTGAAATATCTTAAATATATCATACCACTGTCTTCTTGCCTCCATGATTTCTGGTGAGAAATCTGTACTTAATCTTATTGGGTATTCCTTATATGTTAGGCATTGCTTTTCTTTTGCTGTTCTCAGAATTCTCTCTTTGTCTTTGGAATTTGACATTCTGATTAGTATGTGTCTCAAAGTTGGTCTCTTCAGATTTATTTGGATGAAAGTACGTTGTGCTTCTTGGACATGGATATCTATCTCCTTCAAAAGAGTTGGGAAATTTTCTACCATTATTTCTTCAAATATTTCTTCTGCCCCTTTTCCCTTCTCTTCTTCTGGGATACCCATGGCACATATGTTTGCACATCTCTTCCTGTCATTTAATTCTCTGAGACCTTGTTCAGTTCTTTCCATTCTTCAACTGTTATTTTGTATGATCACTTTCAGAGGCAGTTTCTTCAAGCTCACCAATCCTTTGTTCTGCCTCCTTAAATCTGCTATTATGTGATTCCAATGTATTTTTATTTTCATTTATTGTGTCTTTCATTTCCATAAAATCTGCTATTTTTCTATGTATGCTTTCAAATTCTTCTTTGTTGCTCATCCAGTGTCTTCTTAAGGGGTGGTGGGAATGTGGAGAAGCATGGGAAAAATACAACTGGAGTGACCCATGGACTGTGGTTAGCAGTAACAATGTAATATTCTTGCTTCTATGCCAGAGGTGTACTGTGTTGATAATGGGGCAGAATGGAAAATGTGTGCCAAATGTACACCATGGATGTGGTAACAACCGGATGATATTATCTCATAATCTGTGACAAATGTTCCACCAGTGTGTGGTGTGTTGACAGAGCAGTATTGCTTGGGAGTTCTGCACATGTGCATGATTGTTTTATAAGTTTACAACTTCTGTCACAAAAATGTATTTTAAAAATAATAAAAGGGTGTATTGGGGGGAAATTCACCAAATTTAAGATAAGGACTATAATTAGTAGTAAGATTTTGACAATATTCTTTCATACTTTGTAACAAATGTCTCACAACAATGCAAGGTATTGGTGGTGAGTTGATGTATGGGACCCCTGTATGATGTTATGCATGTTTGCTTTGTAAATTCACAACTTTTACTATACACTTATTGTTTATGTATGTTCCTATATAAATGATATAAAGATAATAATATTAATAGGGTGGGTTGGGGGAAAATACTTTGGTTAGTAGTAATATTTTGATGATCCACTTTAATTATTAGTTAAAAATGTTTAAAAACAGTGCAAGGTATTGCTGGTAGGGTGAGGTATGAGAGTCCTGTGTGTGTGATATTTTATATGTTTGTTTTGTAAGTTCACAACTACTATACACTTATTGTTTATGTATGTATGATATATTTTGATAAGTTTTTTTTAAAAAGTGAATTGGAGGAGCAGATGTGGCAAGAAGAATTGACCTTTTTCTTCCTTGGCCAATCAGGTGGTGATAAGGATTACTGAAAAGTTGAGTAAACATTAAGATTCATAGAAAAAAGGGGTACATAAAATAGGACTATTAGGACACAAAAAATATTTTATCTGATTAGTTCCCTTCATTGGCATTTGGATTTTATGCTGCTCAATGTATTTACCACTTCAGTTTTATTCACTGTGCTTTCTTTTGTTTTAAAGTAATTTAGTGTGTCAATTTAAAACATTTTGTGGTGATATCATTCAATAAATAACTCCTAAATGTAAATCTTATTAGTTTGCACTGGAAAATGGAATTGCCAGTGTTGACCTATATTCTTAATTGTTTTTATTTTTTAGAGAATGCAAAAATTAAGAATGGGGAACCTTAACATTTTTAACCTAAGAGAATGTATTTTTGTAAACTTTCCTTGGGCAGTTTGTCAATGCCGCGGATCTCAGGCATATGCCATCTCTCAGTGATCCTAAAGAGACTGCCTTTGTTTTTGTTCCTGAGTGTGAAATGGCTTTTCATTTGAATGGTGCTTTTGAGGTGGCAGCAAGGCAGGGTTCAGATAATTGTTGTCCCTTACAGATTATGTTTCAGCTTTATTATGACACCTTTATAGATTTTCATCATTCTCATTTTTGTCTCCTTTTTTCTTTGATTTTTTCAGTTCTTCCTCCAGTCCTGGTTCCAAGACACAGTGAATATAATCCTCAGCACAGCCTCTTAGCTCAGTTCCGTAACTTAGGACAAAATGAGCCGCACATGCCACTCAATGCCACTTTTCCGGATTCTTTCCAGCAACCCAACAGCCATCCGTTTCCTCATTCACCCAACAGCAGTTACCCAAACTCTCCTGGAAGCAGCAGTAGCACCTATCCTCACTCTCCTACCAGCTCAGACCCAGGAAGCCCTTTTCAGATGCCAGGTAGGTTGGAATGTGCTTTGATGTTCTTTAGTCTGATATGACAGTGTTATCAGTTTCAAGGAGATGCTAAGTCAGCCTAGAATGGAGAGAGCTTTTTAGCTCTGGTATATGGCAGTAAGCTCCAGTACTCTAATAATACGACTTTTGGTGAAAGGAAATCTCATAGCCAAGTGAGCAAATGTCGTGTTTTATTTGTCAGACACAGACAGATGCTTGAGTAAGCTGTATTTTTCCCTTGATTTTTAAAAGGTTTTGAAACAGCTGACCTTTCTGGGAATGGCGTAATTGTTATAGTTTCTGCTCTTGATAAAAGAGAGGAAGAGAAAAATAGTTTGTCACACACATTTGCTGTTATGAGAAACATAGCCTCAATCACCTTTTTTTTTTCCATATGTGGAAGGAACCAGGTTTGTAAGTGCAATCTTGGAAAAGATATTTCCTGAGGGATCACACCCTCCCCCCACTTAATTAAATTCATTTAAATGGTGATGTAATTCCAAGAAACATACTTTAACAACAAAGGAATTGCGACCAAAGCACTGGATACCATCTGCTTACTTAACTTACCAAAGACAAAAAAAATTATCCTTTTTTTAAAAGGCTTATCTGATGATGTAATATGTATTAAAATAAATTATTAATTAGGACATTATATTTTTCAAATTATAGGTTAATAAGCAAGCATCTTAAGAAAAAAAGTAATTAGTGCCAGATTTTCTTGCCAGTAGACCTCAATAAGGATATGCTAAGCAAAGATATGTACTTGATATTTATTAGCATTTTGAGAAGGAAAAATGACTGGGAAAACATGTTTATTAAGCCTCTTGAAATGTTTTTAAGTAAATTTGAATTCAACATCAGTGCTGGTGTGTCCTCAAAAATCATTGTTCCCATTTATTAATGTTTTTATTCCTTTTATTTTAAGCCTGTTTATTTTGCAGTATTTTGCTTGTTTGGGGTGCAGGTGGGAGATAGAGTAGTTTAAACATCAAACTAATATCTGTTGATTTCTACCTGTCTCACCCTCCTAGACCATTGGATACGATGGGGAGGTTAGGGTGAAGAGTTTAGCTTTGGAAGACTTTTGAGTAGTGCAGAACTGAAGATGGGTCTAAGAGTGAAACTAAATTGAAGATTATTGCCTGAATTTGCACTTTGTCCCTGGTTGTCAGTGATTAAGGCATAGGCCATGTAGAGAAAGTACGGAAAAGAGAAAGTTGTCAAGAGTCAGGGAAGGTACCTATGGGAACAGTAGAGTACCACCAATAATTATCTGGTCCCTCCCAGTGACACTGATGTTGTAGATTGCCTGTGAAATTTCCATCACCTAGTTTGCAGAAATTCATTGAATTTTGTCTCAGAAGAGGCTCTTGTTTTCATTCCTGGCTGGAGGTAAAGCAGAGTCAGCACACAGCTGTAGGGAAGAAACTGAATTAAAAGCAGCTGGAGAAAGGGTGAAAAAGGCATCTTAGATAAAGTCCCTCTAGTCCTGGTTCAGTGTTTTGAGTCATTGCTTAACAGGGACTTCATTAGCAACTGGATGGTGAAAGTTACTGATTTGTGATTCAGCTGAAGAGTCAGTCATAGAAATCACTGAGAACCTGTGAAGAAGCACTATGAGTATTAAACAGTTGCCACATCTAGAATCCAAGTTATTTATGATTCCCTAAGGTAAAAATTTGTTCCCAAGCCTCTATCATACATGCTAGATGAGCTCATAGTAGCTAGCAAAGAAGGTGTTTTTTGGATCACAAAGGATCATTGTGGGAAACTGTACCCTTTACTTTATATCAAAAAGCACAAGACTTAAGTTAGTGTTCTTTGTGCAAAAATCTTATTGTTTGCCTCTTATTTGCTAGCTGGCTATTTGCATTTGAGAAGAAAACGTATATCTAAATTCTGAAATAGAAGATAGCTATGATAAACTGATAAAAAAAATTCGTTATTACTCGATTACTAGGGATTTTTCAACTGGCAATCATTTAAATGGATATTTAATAGTTTCTGAATAATTAATTTAGGAAAAAGGCAGTCCTGACAGATGGCTTGAAGTATAAATCAGTAGGCTATAATGAAACTCAGTTGGTAGGTTCCTAAGAGTGCATAGAGGGAGGCGGACTTGGCCCAGTGGATGGGGCGTCAGTCTACCACACGGGAGGTCCGCAGTTCGAACCCTGGGCCTCCTTGACCCGTATGGAGCTGGCCCATGTGCAGTGCTGATGCGCACCAGGAGTGCCCTGCCACACAGGGATGTCCCCCACATAGGGGAACCCCACGCGCAAGGAGTGCGCCCACTAAGGAGAGCTGCCCAGCATGAAAGAAATTTCAGCCTGCCCAGGAATGGCGCTGCACACGGGAAGAGCTGATACAGCAAGATGACGCAACAGAAAGAAACACAGATTCCTGTGCCGCTGACAACAGCAGAAGTGGACAAAAAGAACACGCAGCAAATGGACACAGAGAACAGACCACCAGGGTGGGCGGGGGAAGGGGAGAGAAATAAATAAAAAAATAAATCTTTTTAAAAAAAAAAGAGTGCATAGGTTTTAATGCAAGAGATCCTGAAGCTCCTTTTCTTAAGGTATCCCATATTGCATCCATCCACCTGTGGAACTGTAAAATACAGACATCTCTCAACATGAATTTTATGACAGCATATTTAAATGCTGTTTTGATTGTTTTAAAATGGCTCAATCCTAGATAGGTAAAACAATTTCTAGAACTGGCATGTGGTATTTTTCTTCCCAGTACATTTTCACTATAAACGTGTAACATTGTGGAATGGCAGTTATTTTTGGAAATTGTATATCAAGTCTGGTGTCTGCAGTATCCAGTCTTTGCATGAGGAGGTTGTAATGTCAGCTTGATCTCTTGAAAATTCTAGCACAAAAGAGAATATATGCACAAAAAATAAAACAAAAAAATAAAGGAGAATATATGTTTGCGCATGTGTGCTTATTAAGGATAAAGAAATTGATTTTGTCTTTTTTTTAAAATGCTATAGCTGATACACCGCCACCTGCCTACCTGCCCCCTGAAGACCCCATGAGCCAGGAGGGCTCGCAGCCCATGGACTCAAGTATGATGGTGCCATCACTGCCCTCGGAAATCAGCAGAGCAGGTGGAATGAGTCGCTGTTTTCCCTTTCTAGAGCTGAATTTTACCTGTACCTATGTCAATTTCACAAATTTTTATCTTTAAAAAGGTAGCCATTTGAGAAAGATAGAGCACAATAGTAATAGAAACTCACTAGAATGCTTTGGACAAAATAAGTCTTCTCTTTAAAGAACAAGCATATCTGACATTAACTAATGAAGGCTGGAATATATACAGTCATTCGTCTAAATATTCAGTACTTAGTTTAAATTGGTGACAAGAAGAATATTTTTAAATGAAGGACAAAGGGGTATTAAGAAACAATGAGTTGGGGAGCGGCTGTGGCTCAAGTGATTGGACACCTTCCTCCCACATGGGAGGTCCTGGATTTGGTTCCCAGTGCCTCCTGAAGACAAAGAGCAGACAGATGAGGGAGCCGGGGGGTGGGAGGGAGGGAAAAAATTAAAAATTAATAATGTGTACAATGGTTTTTAAAAGAACCCTGATTATTTACTTAAAAAAGGAAAAACAATAAGTATAATACGGAAATAAAATTTTCAGGGGTGATTTTCCAAAAATGGAAGTTTATATAACTGGGTTTCCAAAAGGGGTCTTTTGCAGTTGTCAGAGATACTCGATGAATGCCATCTATTCTTTAGCCTCCATCTCTGTTTAGCTGTGACTGGAACAAACTAATAGCATTTGTTTCTTGTGGGATTTATTTCTAACCTTATTACAAAAAAGAATTTGAGGCACATGTTTTTCCTACTCTCACTCCTGAAGAACATATAAGCAAAACTAAACATGTCTTTCCTTCTCTGGTGGGGGGTGGGTCTTGTCTCCAGCTCAGTATCTTCCTTGGAAGTGACTGAAGGGAAGATGCCATCATTCCTCCAGGTCTGTAGTAAAAGTAGA
This sequence comes from Dasypus novemcinctus, assembly GCF_030445035.2. NCBI lineage: Eukaryota > Metazoa > Chordata > Mammalia > Cingulata > Dasypodidae > Dasypus > Dasypus novemcinctus. Next base: position 48,519,240 of record NC_080673.1, on the reverse strand, counting down.
GGAGGCCTAAGCAAGCAGAGCAGGCGGGTACATAATCAGAGAGAGTCTTCCAGAAACCGTGACCACACTGTTACATAAAACTGTTCCAAAGTAACCTCACATGGAGGAAAGGGCTTCAGGGGTACATTGAAAACATGGCACACACACAAGAAAAAAGAAAAAGCATGGCATGGATCATTTAATTTTTATAAAGTTTATATAAATTGAAGTTAAAGTGCAGTTTGATTACCAAGTATGTTTTATTTCATTATCTTTTTTTTTAAATTAAAATAGGAGATACCTCATTTTTTCAGAGCTGCTAGTATTTTTTAAGTACTTAGGTACTTAAAATTTGATCATGAACTCAAAGAACCTTAATAAATGGGAATGTATACCTTTTTATCTATAAATTTTTTTCCTAGAGCCTACACCTATATGATTTTAGAAATTCTCTCCTTGTACTCTCTCCAATAGGAAGTGAGCTGAATCTCATAGCTTCAGTATATAATGGATCCATAGGTAAAGGCAGTAGTTTTGTGTCTTTTATTGACTCTGTATGTTATGATTCCTGTTCATCTCTAGAACATCCTCTCAAATGTATAATTATGAACCAACAAATAAAGATTCTAGCTGGGGAAAATAAATCCCTATCTCACACATCTTTGGAATTTGCATTTGGGGAACAAGATTGAAGTAGAGACTATACAGTTATGAACTGTATAGCAATACTCACAAATGTACTGAGCATTTGTATGGTTTTATTATTTCATTTTATGCCAATTTAATTGTTAAGCCTAAAGTGTCTGATTTCTGGAAATGGAAAATAGCTTTTAAAAATTTTCCCCACTAGATAGCTTTTTTTTTTTAATTAAAAAAAAAAAACAACTTTTGGTGGTTTTTTTTAGGAGTCAACAAACTGTGGCCCATAGGCCAGTTCATCCTGCTGCCTATTTTCATAAGTAACGTGAGCACAGCCATGTGCGTTCATTTACATATTACCTATGGCTGTTTTCATGCTATAGCAGCAGAGTTGAATAGTGATAGAGGCTGTAAGGCCCACAAAACCTATCTTACCTTGTGCAGAAAAGATTTGTCAGCTCCTCTCATAGAGGAATAGTATTTAGAATAATCCTGATAGTAATTTAAAGCCTTTTATTAGTGATGTCACAGCCTTCTTCAAGATTTGACAGTTGTAAGTCACTAAAATTTTGTTCTTTGATATAGTTTGATGTGGGAGAATTAGTTGTTTAGCAAACAGGGAAAACAGTGTATATTTATTTTCAGCTCACTTGCTTAAGAATATGAAGCAGCTAATGTATTTGTCATCCTTTTTTTTTTTTTTAAGGAGATACTGGGGATTGAGCCTGGGACCTTGTACATGGGAAGCAACGCTCAACCACTGAGCTACATCCGCTCCTCTATTTATGATCTTTTAATAACCATTTTCCTTGTTTTCTTTACTGAATTCTCAAGTAATGTGTATTTTAATATTTGTGGAGTTGTTGTTAAGAACATAGGGGTAATACCCCTGTAAATAATACAGCCCATGCTTTGGATATGGATTCTCGCTCTCTTTTTGTTTTTTATGATTGTACACCCAAAATGTCATAAGCCTTGGATCATAACATATTGGCATACTGGATAAATATACTTTTATTCCTGGAATCTCTAAAGCAGTGGTACAAGAGGTTTTACTACAGAAGGAACTTATCTTTAAAACCTTTTAGTTGCAAATGTTTAGAAGCATGTTCTCTTTGGAGATTTGTTAGTCTTAAGAGATTTGACTTAACAAGCTGCATCCTGTCAGTAAAGTTGGGTAATTTCCATTGTTGGCCTATTCTGGGAATGGAGAGACAAAACACACCTGCTCTGCATGACTTAAAGCAAATATAAGGAAGTTAGCATGACATCTGGATGAGAGAGATATGATTCATTCTGTAAAAATGGCCAGCTGGCAAGATTTCTTCTTAGTTTGAAAACCGGAGCAAAGCTATAGCTATGATAGTTACTGGCAACTTAATGTGAAGCAATTTAACTTCTTACCAATAATTAGAAACTGATTTTCATTGCACTTTGAAGAATGGGCACACTAAGACTTTGTGAAAAGCAATTCTTTTCATGCCAACACCTTTGGCATATTTCCTATCCTTTATTGTTCTCTTGCCACTTGTTTTTTACTTGCCACTTGTTTTATTTCTTTAGATGGTAAGCCAGGGCCTGTGGTAGGGATACTTTCCATTTCTGCATATTAAATCCCAAGGAGCCTATTGTTAGTACTTAGCCAGTATTGCTGGTGTGCTTGCTTAGCTAGCATGTTATTTACCTGATAGTAATTGGAGAAAATTATCTTGCAGTTAAAGGAGAATGTCACACTTAGTAAGAAGCATATGCTTTAGAAATCGTAGATAAGCTGTAACATTACATTAGCAATTGCGCTTCCGTATCATCATGCCATGATCCTGAGCCAATTTTACAACACAGTTTCAGTTTTTGAGAGCCTGAGGCACTCACCTGGTTAATTATAACCTTTACTTTCTTACAGATGTTCAGGCAGTTGCTTATGAGGAACCAAAACACTGGTGCTCTATTGTCTACTATGAGCTCAACAATCGTGTGGGTGAAGCGTTCCATGCCTCCTCCACAAGTGTGTTGGTGGATGGCTTCACTGATCCTTCCAACAATAAGAACCGTTTCTGTCTTGGGCTGTTATCCAATGTTAACCGAAATTCCACTATTGAAAACACTAGGCGGCATATTGGAAAAGGTGAGTTCACTTTAATCTCTTTCAGATGTTTATCTGCTGTGTCCCTGTATCTCCAGAGCAGATTTGTCACTCCTGTGATAAGTTATATAGCAAATACCAGATAATGTTCACTTGCTAGAGTTTGTAAGTATTTTGCCAAATTGTATTATCAGGAAGTTACTTTCCAGTTAGTGATTTCTGTGGTCTACCAACTTGTTCTTGATCTTTTGGGGCACAATTTTATCTTATGTGTCTTACTTATTGCTGTAGGATAAAATACCTGTTAAAAACTGACCTGCAAACTAAAAAAAGCCTTAACTGTATTTCAAATGAATACCATAATTTGCTGAAGAGAAAAAAAAATCTAATCCAAAATAATTTATGAATATAGTATTTGACTATATAAATCCTCAATCTGGACCAGGTGGGATAAAATGAGGGGTGAGGGAGAGATTTGCAAACAAACCTTGAGCTCCTTTTAGTAGACTTGATTATTGTAGAGGTATGAGTGAAACATTTCTAAAACTTTCAGTTTTATTTGATTAAGTGAATGAGTAAATGTGTGTCTATCATTGGGAACCTGAGTTTTCGATGTGGAAGAAGGGACATAAAAATAGAAAGGATGGCAAACACTAAACTCTGGAGATGGATGAAGGTATTAGTGTGAAATCATGATTTTCATAATCTGTATTTATATGTGTATATGCATGCTTATGTTCTTATATATGTATGTATGTGTATATTATAGTTTCTAGGTATATTTGTTGAAAGGGCCAAGAAGCAAAGCTACCCAGTAGCAATAAGCACATATAGTGCTCAGCTCTTGATCTCTAATACCTTTTCTCACTAAAAGAACCAAGGGCTCCTTGGAGAAATGACCAGGCTCCAGGGTCGGGCAAATAGGTACAAGATGAACCTGGAACATCTTATTATTCCAGAAAATAAAGAAATGCTCACGAAAATAGTGGGGTATGTCACAGGAGCCAACTTAGAGGGGCATCCACTGGCCAACTCTGAGACAATTTGAACACAAAAATAATTAAGTACAGTAATGAATTATAAGCCATTGAAAAGCAATAACAGTCAATAATAAATTGATAAATGAATAAAGGGGATGCTGATTGGTAAGTAAAGGGAGCATTAGGACTGGAAAATCATCATTTTGCAGCTATCATAGTCAGGATCAGGCAAGAATCATCAATGGATGCTAAATAGAGAATTTTAAAAATAAGAAATAGGATATGTTCCTTGTCTCAGAAAATATCTCCCCACAGACTTTCTATTAGTTACAAGGGAGAATAAAAAGAAGTAATTAAATAGTGGAGAAATTAAACAAGATCTTGGCTGAGCGATCAAAATTACCATCTTTGAAAGACTGATATATATCATATATCTCCAAATGTGCTACCCTGAGAAAGGCATAACATCACCTATGCAGTATTCCAGCTGAGAATGCAACTCTGAATCTAATCATGAGGAAACATCAAGCAAAAAGTGAAGAACATTCTGTTAAAGAGGGGCAAATGTCAATGTCAAAAGAGAAAGGTTGTGGAAATGTTCCAGGTTAAAAGAGGCTAAAGAGATAGGACAGCCATGTGCAATACCTGCCCTCTGCCATGATCCTGTACTGGATGGGGAAAATGACTATAAAGGATCTTATCAGGGTCAGCAGGCAAGATTGGAATATGAATGGTAGATTAGATGAAAATATTATATAATGTTAAATTTACTGGCATTGTTAACTATACTGGGCATGTAAGAGAATATATCCTGCTCTTAGGAAATACATGCTTAAGTATTTAGGAGTAAAGGACCAGGAGGAAATGTTTCAGGGAAAAAAATATGTAAATGTAAGTATCTGTCTCTCTATCTATTGATAAAGAATCCTATGTGAGACGGTGGGAGGGTAAGAGAGGAGGGAGGTCCAAATGAAAAAGCAGGTGGATTAAATTATAGCAACAGATGAATCTGGGTATGTGGGGAGATATTTTCTGAGACAATGAACATATCCTATTTCTTATTTTTTAAAATTCTCTATTTAGCATCCATTGATGATTCTTGCCTGATCCTGACTATGATAGCTGCAAAATGATGATTTTCCAGTCCTAATGCTCCTTTTACTTACCAATCAGCATCCCCTTTATTCATTTATCAATTTATTATTGACTGTTATTGCTTTTCAATGGCTTATAATTCATTACTGTACTTAATTATTTTTGTGTTCAAATTGTCTCAGAGTTGGCCAGTGGATGCCCCTCTAAGTTGGCTCCTGTGACATACCCCACTATTTTCATGAGCATTTCTTTATTTTCTGGAATAATAAGATGTTCCAGGTTCATCTTGTACCTACTTGCCCCGACCCTGGAGCCTGGTCGTTTCTTTCCCTCTTTCCCTCTTTTTTCTTTTTTCCTTTTCTTTCTTTCTCTTCTATTTCAAACTTCTATAAGTTTGAAAATACTTCTAAATTAAAAGTTTAAAAATATGATCTATGAAATTTAGAACAGTGGAGCAAATTAAAAAGGTTATTTAATAGGTGCTTAAGAGGATTTGAGATAAAGTTTAACATTTAATCCTAAAAAAAAAAAAATTCTTAAGCCAAGAATTGATAGTTATTTCATTAATATGATTAGAGAAAAAAATTAACAGCTTATATCATATTTAATGATAGAATGCTAGAACTTAAGTTCACAACATACATAAATATCTTTCTATAGTCTGTAAACCCCTGAAATTGACTATAAATACAATTTTGCATACATTTCAAGTGGAGGGACTCACTTTTCACCAAATTCTAAAGATGACTATTACCCCAAATTAGCTGAAGGCCATTGTACTCTAGGAGATTCTTATTAAAAATTAGGATCAAAAGTAAGGCTTCTAGGGCTGCTGTTACTTAAAATTTTTCCAGATGCTTTAGCTAGTAAATGTTTACCCAATTGTAGAATTATAGATAATGTAAATAGCCAAAATTATCATTATTGACTAATGGTATATGATTGATAATATTCTTAGGAAAGATTCTTAATGTGAAATTATTGGGTCAAAAGCTCTTAATATCTTTTGCCAAGTTACTTTCCAGAAAACATTTATTAATTTACACTTGTACCAGAAGTATATGAGTGCCTTTTTCCCTTCATCTATACCAGCACTACATATGGGCATTGTGTCTATTCAAAAGTAATATGATTATTGACTTAGAAACCTCTGAAGTATCTTTTTTTTTTCCATTATGTAAGACAGTTTCCTTTAATCTGACAGTTAGAAAATATAATGGAGGGGAAAGTCCCATTCCCAATAGCAACAAAGGAAAACATATTTCTTGGAAATAAATACTCTGAACCAGCAATATGTCAAATTTATGTAAAACAAACTTTCCTTGAGAGAAAGAAAATTTGAATAAATGATCCTTAATGGTTGGCTTAATATTGCAAAGACATTTAAATAATATTAATCCTGGCGGCGGACTTGGCCCAGTGGTTAGGGCGTCCGTCTACCACATGGGAGGTCCGCGGCTCAAACCCCGGGCCTCCTTGACCCGTGTGGAGCTGGCCCATGTGCAGTGCTGATGCGCGCAAGGAGTGCCGTGCCACACAGGGCTGTCCCCTGCGTAGGGGAGCCCCACGCACAAAGAGTGCGCCCCGTAAGGAGAGCTGCCCAGTGCGAAAGAAAGTGCAGCCTGCCCAGGAATGGTGCTGCACACACGGAGAGCTGACACAACAAGATGATTCAACAAAAAAAGAAACACAGATTCCCGAGCCGCTGACAACAACAGAAGTGGACAAAGAAGACGCAGCAAATAGACACAGAGAACAGACAACTGGGGTGGGGGGGGAGGGGAGAGAAATAAATAAATAAATCTAAATAAATAAATAAATAAATTTTTAAAATGTGCAATTTGATATTTAAAAAATAATAATATTAATCCCTTTATTTCCCCCTCCCACCATTGTCTGTTCTCTATGTCCATTTGCTGTGTGTTCTTCTGTGTCTCTCAGTATTCTCATTAGGCAGCTCTGGGAACCAATCCTGGGACCTTCTAGAGTGGGAGAGAGGTGATCATTCTCTTGCGCCACCTCAGCTCCTTGGTCTGCTGCATCTCATATTATCTCTTCTCTGTGTCTCTTTCTGTTGCATCATCTTGCTGTGCTAGCTCTCTGCATGGGGCAGCATTCCTTGGTGGGGCAGCACTCCACGTGGGCCAGCTCACCACAGGCCAGCTTGTCTTCACTAGGAGGCCCTGGACTTCTTATAAGGTAGATGGGAGCCCAATTGCTTGAGCCACATCCACTTCCCCTTCCTAATTTATTTTAAAAATTTAAAACAATCTCTGTTCAAATTTCAGTGTCATGTTTTTTGAAAATTAGAAAAGGTATTCTGAGTATTAGCTGGAAAAATAAACAATTGAGAATAGCTAGATTTTAAAATAACAGAAAAAAACACGACTGTAGGGTTAATAAAACTTTTTAAAAATCTACAATTAAATCATTGTGTAGACAAAACAGTAGAATAAATTAAACTCAGACTATAGTGTATATAAAATTTCTAATGATCCTCTAGTAATAAAAGCTAGCTTTTGAGTGGGGGTGGGAAGAGAAACCCTGACCTCATGCCATATATCCAAATAGATTAATGAGGTAAATGTAAAAAATAAAATAAAATAAAAATAAAAAGCCACACCAATAAAAAGTTAGAAGAAAATATATTTGATCTTTGGGCAGAGATCAGAGAAGTAGAAATTTTCTAAACATAAAAAGCAAGAAAAGATCACAGGAGATTTTAACTACTTAAAGATTTAAAAGTTCTGTATATAAAAAAATTACCATGAACAAAATTGAAAGAGGACTAAAGGGGAATCAAATAAGAAATACATTATTCATATCCTTTCCATATGCACAGCTCATAAAAAGATAATAAAAATATTAGCATGTTCCCTGCCCTGTTCATGATGGTAGAATAAAGCACTTCAGGGCTTTGTCCTCCTTCAGAAGCTTTGAACAACCAGTAAACATCTTTTTCAAAGTTGCAGAAAACAGCTAAAGGGCTGTAGTAATAGGGCAAGTACCGAATCATGAAAAAGGCTACTTAACAAGACACCTCTGGGAAACAGTTGAGGGTGCCAATTTATATGTATTATGGGAGTCCCAGAGGAGAAGAAAGGGCCAGAAGGAATATCCAATGAAATAATGACAAAAGAGAATTTCCAAAATTTAGCAAAAGATGTGAATATGCACATCCTAGAAGCCCAGAGAACACAAAATAGGATAAACATGAAGAAAAATACACCCTGTCATATATTGATCACACTGTTAAATGCAAAGTGAGGAGAGTGTTCCGAAAGCTGCTAGAAAAAAGCAATGTTATATTCAAGGGAATCCCTATTAGATTGAGTGCCAATTTCTTATCAGAAACGATGGAGGCAAGAAGGCAGTCCTGGAAGAAAACCACCACCATTCAGGAATTTTCTATGATTTTGGACTTGCAATGTATAAAGATATAAGTGGTAACAAATACAGGAGTGGCTGTGGCTCAAGCATTTTGGGAGCCCGCCTCCCACATAGGAGGTCCCAGGTTTGGTTCCTGGTGCCTCCTAAAGGAGATGAACAAAGAGCAGACAACAAGCAGACATCGAGCAAAATCAACAAGTAGACAATGAGCAAAAACAAACAAGCAGGGAGCAGATGTAGCTCAAGCAGTTGTGCTCCCGCTCTCACCTGGGAGATACTGAGTTCGGTTCCTGGTGCCTCATTAAAAAAGATGACAACAAAATGACAATGAAGCATACAATAAGCAGAAAGAACAATCAAACAGATGAGGGGAGCTATCTTGGAGGGGGATTTAAAAAATAAAAATAAAAAAAGCACCAAATACAAAAAAAGGTAGAGATGGTTGTATTAGTCAGCCAAAGGAGTACAGATGCAAAATACCAGAAATTGGTTGGTTTTCATAAAGGGTATTTATTTGGGGTAGGCGCTTACAGATACCATGCCATAAAGCATAAGTTACTTTCTCACCAAAGTCTGTTTTCACGTGTTGGAACAAGATGGCTGCTGATGTCTGCCGGGGTTCAGAGTTCCTGGGTTCCCCTTCCCAGGGCTTGCTTCTTCCCAGGCTTAAGGTTCCTCTCTTGCTGGGGCTACAGCTTAAGGCTTCAGCATCAGACTCCAACATCAAAACTCCAACATCAAAACCCCAACATCAAAACTCCAACATCAAAAACCCTTAACTCTGTCCTTTGCCATGCCTTTCATCTGGGAGTCCCCACCCTAATGACACAATTACTTAATCAAGTAAACCTCTGAATCCAGTATAATCTCATATACCCAGAGGAAAAGACCAGTTTACAAACATAATCCAATATTTCTTTTTGGAATTCATCAATAATATTAAACTGCAATACTCTACCCTCTGAATTCCAAAAAGACATTATAATATTTTTAAAAAAACCTTAAATCAGTAACATTGCAAGTTCTAAATCATATCACAATCAATTTAAAGAAATACAGTTTGTCCTGGTGCAAAGTCATGTCTGCTATAGACCTCTGAAATTACAAATCAGTTTATCTGCTTCCAATACACAAATGGATAGAAAAAGGATAAACATTTTCATTATAATAAGGTGAAATTGGGAGGGAAACATGAGTCAAGTGTCCTCTGCAGTTCATTAAATCTTTAGGACATTCTCCATTTTTATTTTAGTCTGTGAGTCATTCTTAAGATGATAGTTTCTTCTCCTTGGGGCCTTACGGGAACCCACCTATTCCATAGTCCTGTCCAATGGCCGTTTTCTTGGTTCCATCCTCATCAAGCATCTGGGTGTCAACCAAGCTCCAGACCTCTCCCTCCAAGAGTGTTGGGGTGATTGCCACACCTTACCCAATCTTTGGGTTAGAGTCTTAACTCCCCTTGTACAGTTGACGTGAAGACAACATTCCCCCTAACCTTTGGCATACAGCCTTAACCCTCTCAGAGCAATGAGTTCACTACCTGGCCTTCCCTAACCTTTGGGGGACAGGTCCACCCCTCTCAGACCTGTGGGGTACTAACCTTAACCTTCCTAATCTTTGGGGAATGTGCTCTACCCTCTTTGTACCCTGAGGCAGCAAAAGTCTCCCAGAACATCGGACAGGAACATCCACCCTCTCTGTACACATGTGTGGGGTTCCTCTCTTGGCCCAAGGTGATGTCCAAATTCCAGATCTCAGCTTCCGTGGTTTTCTTCTTAAAGCTGTTTCTCCTTCAATCTCTCCTTTCCATGTCCCTTTTAGTCCAGGCTGACAGTGGTTTTGTTCATACAGCTCTCTCAAAAACATTGTTGGTTTAGCATACAGGAAGCAGGGGTCCAAGCCATCAGACAGACTTGCCACAAGTCATTCCGAGATAACTGCATCTTCAATCCTGATTTACAAGTTCCAAGTTTAGTTAAGTCCTCCAATGGGGTACTTTCATCTGGGAGCCTGATTTCCAGAGGCTTGGAAATTTCAGAATCAGTTTCTGTTTTCTTTGTGCCCAACTATTCATTTCTCAGCTTATCTCAGTCACCTAGCATTTTGCTTTAAGCTGCAAGCAGAAGCCAAGTTGCATTCTCCAAGTTTACTTTGGAAAGTTCTTCAGCTAAATGCCCAGGCTCGCCATTTTCATATTCTGCCTTCCATAAAACACCAGGAGTTAATCTTGCAAAGTTCTCTGCAACTTTAAAACATGGATTACCTTTCCTCCAATTCCAATAATAGTTTCATCATTTACTTCTAAGGCATCATAAAAAGTCTCTTCAGCATCCATTTTGCTATCAACAGTCTCTTCAAGGCACTTAAAGGCACTCTTCAAGGTCGTTTCTCCCAAGCATCTCACAGTTCCTCCAAAAAATACCCCTTATTCATTTATAAAACCATTCCAGCATTTCAGTTATTGCAAAAGTACTTCCCCACTCCTCAGTACCAAATTCTGTATTAGTCAAGGGGTGCTGATGCAAAATACCAGAAATTGGTTGATTTTCATAAAGGGTATTTATTTGGGATAGGAGCTTACAGATACCGCGCCATAAGAATAAGTTACTTCCCTCACCAAAGTCTGTCTTCATGTGTTGGAGCAAGATGGCTGCCGACGTCTGTGAGGGTTTCAGGCTTCCTGGGTTCCTCTTCTCTGGGCTTGCTTCTTTCCAGGCTTAAGTTTCCTCCTCTAACATGAAAAACCCTTAAGTCTGTCCTTTTATCTGGGAGTCCCCATCCATGAATTATTCATGAATAATATTAAATAATATTAAACTGCTACAATGGTATAGGAAAAATATATGTGTATGCTATTGAAGCCAAGTTGGTACTAACCAGCTATGAATGTTATATAGTTAGGATGTTAAATTTAACACTGTGGTAGCCACAAGGAAAACAGATGGAAAATATATCCAGATAGAAAAGAGAAGGCACTCAATATGTATAACACACAAAAAATCAAAGAAATATGAAAGGTATTAATTAATGAAAGAATTGAGGGTCGAAATAGGTATAAGAATTACAGAAGAAAATTCTCTTGTATCAGTAGTAACTTTAAATGTAAATGGATTGGGAAGCGAACTTGGCCCAATGGATAGGGTGTCCGCCTACCACATGGGAAGTCCACGGTTCAAACCCCCGGCCTCCTTGATCCTTGTGGACCTGGTCCATGTGCAGTGCTGATGCGCGCAAGGAGTGCGCTCCATAAGGAGAGCCGCCCAGCGCGAAAGAAAGTGCAGCCTGCCCAAGAATGGCTCCGCACACACGGAGAGCTGACACAACAAGACGCAACAAAAAAGAAACACAGATTCCTGGTGGGGCTGATAAGGATAGAAGCGGTCACAGATGGACACAGAAAGCAGACAATTGGGGGGTGGGGGGAGAAATAAATAAAAATAAAATCTTTAAAAAGTATATATATGTAAATGGAATGAACTCTTCATTTGTCAAAAGATAGAGATTGGCAGAATGGATGAGAAAGCATGACCCAACTGTATGCTGGCTGGGAGAGACTCACCTTAAATTCAAAGATACAAATAGGTTGAAAGTGAAAGGATGGAGAAAATACACCATGCAAGTAGTAACCAGAAGAGGCCTGGGATAACTATATAATTATGAGAAAAAATAGACTTTAAGTAAAAAACAGAAGAGATAAAGAAGGTAACAAATATGTAGAAAGTAAACAACATAATCTTGAACAACCAATGAGTAAAAGAGGAAATCAGAAAGAAAATTAAGAAGTTTCTTGAGGCAAATGAACATGAAAATACAACATCATAAAACCTAGAGTATACAGCAAAGGCAGTGTTGAGAGGCAGATATATAGCTCTACATGCTTACATCACAAAAAGAAAAAGCTTCAAACCAGAGATCTAACCACCGTAACTGGAAGAACTAGAAAAAGAAAAGCAAACTAAACCCAAAATAGAAAGAAGGAAATAACAGAGATTAGAATGGAGATAAATGAAATAAAACAACAACAAAAGCAAAAGTTAGTTCTCTGAAAAGATCAGTAAAATTGATAAACCTTTAGCAAGACTGACAAAAAGAGAGGATCAAATAACTGAAATTAAAAATGAAAAGGGGAACATTACTGTTGACCAATCTGAAATAGAAAGGACTATAAGGGGATGCTATAACAACTGGACATACAGAAATTGGATAACCTAGATGAAATGAACAAATTCTTAGAAACATGCAAACTTCTTACACTGACTCAGGAAGAAATAGAATATCTCAACAAACTAATTATTCAGAAAGAGAGTGAACATTACAAAAACTCCCAAGAAAGAAAAGCCCAGGGGCAAATGGCTTCACGGGAATATTCTGCCAAACCTTCCAAGAAGACTTAACTCCAGTTCTGCTCAAACTTTTCCAAAAAATTGAAGGGGAGGGAATACTCCCTAATTCATTCCTCAAGGCCAACATCACCCTCATACCAAAGCCAGTAAAGATACCACAAGAAAAAAAAATTACAGACTAATATCTCTTAGGAAATAAAATGCAAAACTCCTAAAAGAAAATACCAGCAAAAAAATTCCAACAACTATTAAACGAAGTATAAACCATGATCAAGTGGGACTTATCTCTGGTATGAAAGGGTGGTTTAAACTAAGAAAATCAATTAATATAATACACCACATTAACAGAATGAAGGAAAAAAATGAAAACAAAACACACGATCATCTCAATTAATGCAGAAAAGGCATTTGGCAAAAACCAGCACTCCTTAATAAAAAAACACTTAGAACACTAGGAATAGAAAAAATTGCCTCAACATGATAGAGAGCATATGAAGCACCCACAACTAACATCCTGCTTAATGATGAAAGACTGGAAGCTTTCCCCCTAAGAACAGGAAAGAGACAGGGATGCCCGTTGTCACCATTGTTATTTGACAATGTACTGGATGTTCTTGCCAGAGCAGTTAAGCAAGAAAAAGAATTAAAAGCCATCCAAGTTTGGACAGGAAGAAGTAAAACTTTCCTTCTTTGTAGATAACATGATCCTATATACAGAAAATCCTAGGGGAAAAAAAAAAAGCTTATAGAACTAAAAATGAATTCAGCAAAGTGGCAGGGTACAAGATCAACACCCTAAAATCAGTAGTGTTTCTATACACAAGAAAGAAAAACCTGAAGAGGAAATCAAGAAAAAAAAATTCCATTTATGATAGCAACTAAAAAAATCCAATATTTAGGAATAAATCAACCAAGGATGTAAAGGACTTCTACACCAAAAAGTATAAAACATTGCTAAAAAAAAAAAAACCTAAGTGGACCTAAGTAAATGAAAGAACATTCTATGTTCGTAGATTGGAAGACCAAATATTGTTAATATATCAGTCCTACCCAAGGTGATTTATAGATTCAGCACAATCCCAATCTTCACTAATGCAAAGTGTTAATAGTAGGGTGGTATATAGGAATCTTGTATTTTATGCACGATTGTTTTTTAAACTCATAACTCCTCTAATAAAGTAAAAAAAGACTAATTAAATACAGTAGGCTCTCCTGGTGCCTTGGCTGGCCCCTCCACGACCCCCTACCAACTGTATGCTGAACAAGTCAACGCTCCCAGGGTGGGTGCCTGGTGCCGGTTATGGGGGGAGCAGAGTAAACCCTCATGCACATACTGGGAGCATGTTTGATTGGCCTAGTCTGTCTGGTGTGGCCTGAGGTACTCACCATCCCAGAACTTGCCCTGTGTGTAGCAGGCAGCTCATGGAACTCTCCTTCAGAACACTGTGAGAAAGGAGTCAAGTCATGCTGTGTAAGCCAAGGGGTTACTGGCTGTAGGATATACAGTGCAGTGGCGGGGTTGTGAGCAGGGATATTCAGAACTGTACATGGAATTCCCAGGGCCACATGTGCATGCCCGAGACAAGACCCAAGTACAGAAAGGATCAGGGAGGTCCTTTTGCTTTGGCCTCAAACTATTCTCTAAACTCTTGGATGGATAAATCTTGACAGAGAAACACACATACAGGTCAGTCTTTCAGTTTTCAAAGACTGCAAAAGATGTTTTCTTCTTTTCCTCCCTTTGTGTGTGTGTGTTGTTGTTCTCTCCTGGCAATCAAGGAAAGCTCTGTTACAGTACCAGCTGAACATAAACTTAAGAAACAGATTGCTCAGAGTCTAAACTCAAGCACTAACACACTGAAATATCAAAATGCCCAGGTTTCAACAAAATGCCACAAAACATATAAAGAAACAGGAAGTGATGCTCGAAGCTGAGGAGATTTCAACATTATAAGCCATCAGTGTATAAGGACTAGACCTGGGATATACTAGACAAAACTTTTTTATTAAACAAAAATAGTCCTTAATATATTCAAAGAGCTAAAGGAAAAGATGAACAAAGAAGTAAAGGAAATCAGGAAAATGATAGATGGACACAAAGAATATCAATAGAGAGTTGGAAATTATGAAAAGGATCCAAACAGAGCTGAAAACCACAGTAACAGAAATTTGCTTATACTGTTGAAGTTAAGTTGGTACCAAAGCAAATGATATTGTTGCAGATTCAGGATGTTAAATTTAAGCCCATGGTAACTACAAAGAACATATGGAAGAATATGGAAATGCATAGAGACAGAAATTAGAGTACAGGTTGCCAGGGTGAGGGACGGGGTATGGGGAGTTCCTGTTTAGAGAAATAGAACGGTTTTAGTAATGGAAGGTGGTCAAGGTACCACAATATTGTGGATGTGATTAAACCCATTGAATAGTATGCTCAGGAGTGGTTGAAATGGGAAAGTTTATCTTGTGTATGTTTTCCAACAATTAGAAAAGAGCAACTAGTGAGACAGTGATAATAAAGAGACACAGAGATTATAAAGAGATCACAGTGCGTGATCCTGGACAGGATATAGCAAGGAGAAGAAAAGCCTCAGAGACATTATTGGGATGAATTAAAATATTGGAATATAGACTGTAATTTCTTGAACTTGATAAGTTGGATACATAAATGATATCCTTGTTCTTGGGAACCGAACGTGGCAGTCGTAATTGTCCAGGGAGCATGTATATACAACCTACACTCAAGTGTTCACAAAATGAATTGATAAATAGATCCATCAGATAAATGGACTAGATATATAGACTGAGGTAGCAAATGTGGAAAAATGTTAAAATTTGTGGATTGGGGTATCTTTGAGGGAGGGTAGGGATATATTTGAGTTCTCTGAACTGGGTTTGTGTAATTTTTTTAACTGTCCTGTAAGTTTGAAAGTATTTTAAAATAAAAAGTTTTTTAAAAATTAGGATGTCAGTGAAATTTTCAGCTTACAATCAATAGTGGCACAGGTCAAATGATAAAGGCATTTCTTCATATACTGCTGGTGAGGCTATAAATTGATACAGGCTTTCTGAAAAGGCATTTTTCAGAGTGAATCAAGAGCCTTCCATCCTATAATAATATAACTTCCAAGAATCTCTCCTAAAGATATTGTCAACAATTGTCCAAAGACATTTATCATGGCATTGTTATAATAGCAAAAAAGTAGCATCAATACCTTGGTCTAATAATGGACAAATGATTAAATTGATGTGTCCATACAATCATTACAGATATTTAAAATGTTTGTAAGGAAGTTTTAATGATAACTGATACCAAACACAACATGTCAAACAATTAATAATCATTGCCTCTTGGTCACCAAAGGAGTGATGTTTTCTGCTTCTTTATATTTTGCTTTACTTTCCAAATTTTCTAAAACGAATATTCAGCCTTTTTTAGTCAGGAAAAAAAAGTTTAAAAAAGAAAAAAACTTTGTTTTCCTTCCATCACGAAGATAAATGGACTTTTGCCCCAGCAGCTTTTTAACTGTGTTACGGGAGGTATCCTGTGTACTTTTTAACACAATACATAATATTTTGTACAAGCCAGTAGTTACAATTTACAACACTGAGTAAGCCATGCCAGAGTTAACCTGTAGGGTGGATCATTTAAAGCCAAATGGTACGCATGTGACTGTTCATTGGGTGGCCTACATGCTTACTGAGGTGGAGCTTTGTCAGAATGGTGAGGGGTTTTTTTTGTCCTTTTTCATTTTCTTTAAAGGCTGGGTAAGATCAATTTCCTACACCCCTGGCTCTCTAGATCTCACAGGAAGAAGTTTGGAGTAGGTGGTAGTTGAGGAAGATCAGATTTCACACTGTATGAATTATTTTTCCAGTTTTTTTTTTCTTTATTTTTTTCCTGGCTCTTACATCTTACCTTTCTCAGCAATACTTCCTCCAGCTATGGCTTTCTATTTCCTCTGCTTCTCTCTGTCCTCCTTTCTCTCTACCCTAAAATTTAGCTGCAGAATAAATTCAGTTTAGCTGCAGAATAAATGCCAAAGAGATTAAATGATCAGTATGTGTAAGATCCATTATAAAGCCCCAGGCTATTTATTACACCCTTTTTTTGACATGAGAATACTCTTTAATCCGTGGTCAAATAAGGTATTAAACTCTGATCAAAATGAATATCCTGTACCTTGTTATTAATTTTTTTGTCTTTATTTATTGTTATTAATTTTTAAGCGGTTTTGTTATACTACTTCCTAGTGACATTCTAGGCATGCATGTTGACATTCAGACATTGTATTAGCTACTACAGTTGAGTAGCATTTTATCAGCTATGTAGGACTTAGAGAATATCTATTTAATAAATAGCCAAGGTTTAAATCCATGTTAAATTTATATTTCTAGATTAAAACAGTATGGGTACCTTTCAGCTATAAAAAATAATAACGGCTAAATGATACGTTTTGTCTTTCTGCAGGAGTTCATCTTTACTATGTCGGAGGGGAGGTATATGCCGAGTGCCTCAGTGATAGTAGCATCTTTGTGCAAAGTCGGAACTGCAACTACCATCATGGATTTCATCCCACCACTGTTTGCAAGATCCCTAGTGGGTGTAGCTTGAAAATTTTCAACAACCAAGAATTTGCTCAGTTATTGGCACAGTCTGTGAACCATGGTTTTGAGACCGTCTATGAGCTCACAAAAATGTGTACCATACGCATGAGCTTTGTGAAGGTGAGTGAGTTGATTCTTTTTACTGTACTTTTTCAAACACATAAATATATATCTCTTGATTTACGTCCATAGAAGCCAACTTATTAAGACATTTTTAAACTTTAATATGGATGTCAGTTATATTAGGAAATATCATTGGAATATAGGAGTGCTTGTGTTAAACATCAGTAACAGCAGGTTTTAAAACCTTTTCCTTGTTCTCTTTGCTATTGTAATACCATTAGGATATGTTATATATTTAACATATATAATTTAAAGGCATGGTTGTCCTATAAGCCCCAGTTCAATAGACATATCTCTCTTTCTACCTTTTATTTTCATTCTTTATTTCTAATACTTTCATAATGATAAAGGCTTATTGCTTTTGCTTCAAGAATAAGCAAGTGACCATTATGTAAAAGTGAAAGTCCATCGTGCTGGAAATTTTTGATTGGTCAGGTTTTTTTGGTGGTTCCTGTAAACCTCATGATTTACAAATAATTCGAAGATAAAACCTTAGCTCCAAGATTATATTGAAAGGTTTGATGAGAGAGAAGGTTAAAGACATGGCTCATGATACTTGATCTCTTTGCTGCCTCATCATCTTCTGGAGAAATTAAAAATTTAAATGCCATTGAAGTGTAAAATACATATCTAAATATCCAATTAGATTTCATGAATTAGTGGTTTAGTCTAGTAACTGACCAACTGATTGTCTCTGAATTCTCATCCTCTGTTACTTTGAGAAACAAAACTAATTGCATTTTTTGGGTGAGGCAATCACCTTTTATGTCCTCACATAACTTGTTAAGCCTGTTTTGTAATGTATATATTACTGACAGTAATTTTGGAACCTTACTTTGTTAATCACTGTTCAAGTCGGAGAGGAATATCTTTTCCTGATTCTCATTCTTTTCCTGCTTCTTTGAATCATACCAGCAGATTTTTCGGTGGGTTCCCTTAGTGCTGCTTTTCTCCAGATATAATCCAACAGTTCTTTGTAGCTGAGCCTGATACCTGTTTAATATCAGAGAGGCCATTTAAAGATATCGTTTCATATGCTGTTTACAGATGAAACTACAAAGACCTTTCTTAATCATTATTAAAATTTTGTTTAAGTTTTGCCTAAGCATTTTAGCTAAAATGAATTTTAAAATAGCACTGTCTTGTCAAAGTATGTTTTTTTTTAATTGGTCAGAGGAAAGACTACCTCTTGGGACTCAAGAGATCCAAGTTCTAGTTCTGTCTCTGCCATTTTAACTGCATGGTTAAGGCAGAGCCATTCTTCTGTATCCTCATGTTCATCATCTTTAAAATGGGTGTGCTGTGGAGCTGGGAACAGTGATAACAGTTGTCTAAGGTCCCTCGATGAGTCTATTATTATTGAAGGACTACTCCAAAAAAAAGTTAGTCTCACATGCTCCAATTGGACTTTCTCCTCCAGTTCATTTCATATAGATTATCTGATCTATTTTAATTATTTACTTTATACATAAGTAAATCATACACATTAAAAATTTTGTGGATTTCATTCATTGAGCAAATATTTTTAGCACTATTCTAGAGAATTAATACAAAGATGAAAACTGACTAGCTTCAAAGAGTTTATGGTTTAGTATATGTTTAATTTTAATATAATATGATAAGCACTATAAAGTGGTTATACAACATGTAATGTGGGGGCAGAGGGATTGAAGAGTGATTGCTAATGGATAAAGGGTTTCTTTTGGGGAGCACAAAAATACTCTAAAATTTGATAAAATTAATGGTTATTCAACTCTGAATTTATTTTTAAAACACTGAATTGTATACTTTAAATGGGTGAATTGTATGATAAGTGAATTATATCTCAATAAAGCTTTTAAAAAAAAAAGATGTAATAGACATACCTGGGAAGCTGAATTTGTAGAGCTAAGGATAAATATTAAAAACTCCTCAGTAAGCCTTCTTAAGTTTTAACCATATGTTTCCTACTATAGAGGGCCTGAAGAAAATCTGTATTATCTTTGCAACCAGATATTAGATAACAATATAATGTAATTTACCATCATCATTTAACAAGGGACTCACATTTTTTTCATTAGTGTCAAGAGCATTACAACCCACTGATAAATACTGATATTCTAGCTTAATTATGTGTGTAATAACCACTTTTATATAGTCTTCCACTTTGCATTTTCACTTCTCTTTTTTCTAATTTTCCTGGTAAACTTCCTAATGATTGCTCTCTTTTCATCTGGCTGTGGTTTTCTTAATGATACAAGAGCATTTATGAAATGTTCCTTATTTCCCCCCAGATTTCCATTGTCATATTTTAAATATAATAAATTTCTACCTATAAATGATTCTGTTTTGAGACCCCCTGATATATTTCATTCATTTTTTCCCCCTCTTCAACTAATACAACATTGTTTTAATATGCTGGGGTGGAAAAACCTGACATGATGAAGAGCACCTGCTTATCATAAATTAGCACAAAGAATTTGTACACTTTATTTTTACAGTATTGTTCTTATTTTTACTTTTTAAGGATTTTAAATTATTTATCTCCCCCTTCCCCCCATTGTTTGCGCAGCAGTGTCTGTTAGTTGTGTCGTCATCATCTTTTTGGAGGCACCAGAACCAAACTTGGGGCCTCCCATGCGGGGGGGGAGGTGCCTAATCGCTTGAGCCACCTCCCCTCCCTGCTTTGTTATGTCTCTCGTTGTGTCTCATTGTTGCATCATCTTGTTGCATCATTCACTGTGCCAGTCCGTTGCATCAGCTCACTGTCTTGCTCATCTTCTTTAGGAGACACCGGGAACCAAGCTGGACCTCTTGTGTGGTAGGTGGGATTTCAATCACTTGAGCTACATCTGCTTCCCAGTGTTGTTCTTTAATATCTTAAGGACCATATACTTAAAAATAAAATAAAGTAAAAAATAAATAAATATTAGAAATAAATCAGCTATGAACATTTGTGTACAAAAAAAAGGACCACGTACTGGGAAGCAGACGTGGCACAATTGATAGAGCATCCACTATAGAAGGTCCAGGGTTCGATACCCAGGGCCTTCTGATCCATGTGGTAAGTTGGCCCACACGCAGTGCTGCCGTGTGCAGGGAATGCCATGCCACACAGGGGCACCCCCACAGATGCATGCTTCATGCACAAGGAGTGTGCCCCGCAAGGAGAGCCACCCTGCATGTAAAAGGCTCAGCCCGCCCAAGAGTGGCACCACTCACACACAGAGCTGATGCAGTAAAATGATGCAACAAAAAAGAGACGCCGTTTCCCAGTGCCACCTGAAAACACAAACGAATGCTGAACACTCAGCGCATGGATGGAGAGAGCAGACAATGGGGGGGAAGGGGAGAGAAATAAAATAAATCTTTAAAAAAAAAAAAAAAAAGGACCACGTACCTTACTGTCTTGTAAGCATATTAGAGAAATGATACAGAACAGTTTGCTACCATCAATAGCCAGTCGTGCTTTGTACCAGTCACTGTGCTAGGTGTTGGAGATCAAAGATAAAATTGATCCCTGCTTTCAAAGAACTTGCTATGGAGCAAACATGCACATAAACCTTTGAAATTAAAGTTAGCAATTTGTTGATATAGGTACAAATGCATAGATATATATACATTTGTATATATGTAGTTCATCTGTCACAACTTTCTCTTGAAAGTTCTGATATTCAGATTTATTTATTGAAACCACAGAAATAGGTAAGGAGCTGCGTTAAATAATACCAGACTACTCTGGTATTCCTCAAGAAACAAGGGTTTATCAGAACTTCAAATTCCAAAGGCCATCCACGTCAACGAGTGTTTCATTTTTATAAACGCAAAATCACTTTTTCTTGTGCATAGTGACCTTTCTTCTGGTGTCCTGGTACAGTCATGCTGAAGATGTCTGGCCAACTTTATTTTCTTATACAAATGAATGATGGAATTCATTGATTCTAGTGAGTGGTTAGGTGTCAGTAGAATTGGGATGCTTACATTCTCCTGCCAATGTATAAAGAGACATCCAAGTTCAGAAAGTTAAAATGTGTGATAGTACACCTTTGTATTAGGAAATGCAGTGGTTACCAACTCTCTGGAAAAGTCTTTGTCAGAAAGGTAATGGCCAATGAAAGTGAGAGTAAAAGCATCTTTATTAACCTTATTTTTACACTTTCATTTTCCCCAAGACCAGTTCTTAATCTGGAATCCAGGAATGGTCTTTGGGGAGCTGTGAACACCCATCCCCTAAAATTGCCTGTCAAAGTGTGTGTGTGTGTGTGAGAATGTGCGCATGTACTTTTTTCTTGTGAAAAAGTCCATAACTGTCTTCAGTCTCTTGATTATGTGAACTGTTTTTATTTAATAAGTTTAACCCCTAAGTTAAAAAAGTTAAATGACCTCTGATATGTTGTTTCTAGGGCTGGGGAGCAGAATACCACCGCCAGGATGTTACTAGCACCCCCTGCTGGATTGAGATACATCTGCACGGCCCCCTACAGTGGCTGGATAAAGTTCTCACGCAGATGGGTTCACCACACAATCCCATTTCATCCGTGTCTTAAATGGCCTCAGGCTTCTGCCTCTTGAAAACTATTGAGCCTTGCATGTACTTGAAGGATGGATGAGTCAGACACAATTAAGAACTGACAAAGGAGCCTTGATAATACTTGACCTCTGTGACCAACTGTTGGATTCAGAATTTAAAAGCCTTGGTAACATACTGTTGATATCAAGAACCTGTTTAGTTTACATTGTAACATTCTATTGTAAAATCAACTAAAATGCTGACTTTTAGCAGGATGTTGTGTATAAAGGAGAGATGGCCAAGCCAGGGACAAATTATCTTATTGGAAAAGACAGTCCTAAGAGATTCTCTTGTGTTTGGCACTTTAAGGTCGTTGTTTGGAAGAAGTTTAGCATTAACGGTTAGTCTTTCTGATGTGTGTTTTTATCAGGTTTAGAGCCCATGCTGAGTCTTTTTTCCATGGGTTTTCATAATATTTTAAAACTATTTGTTTAGGAATGGTTTTTTTGTTTGTTTTTTAAGTCAAGGTTAATCTTGATGATATGCATAGTAAACTTTTTAAAATTGTATGCTGACCTTCCTGCTGTCAGAATAATGTTAGGCATATGCTCTTTGCTAAATATGTATGTACAGAATATTTGGCAGGTAAGAATTGATTAGACTAGAGGATTTAGGAGTATTTGAGGGGGGTGGGGGGAGAGGGAAATGACAACTATAAATGTAGAATATACTGTAAAAATTCAGTTTGTTGCTTTAAAAAAACAAACTGACATCTGAATTTTGCTGTGTTTCAACTTTTTAGAGATTTTATCCTACTTTTAACTTTTTTTTTTTTTGGCATTCTTTTATCCTGTCCCATCCCAAAAGCAATTATGCAGCTGGTTAATTCATTTAACTGTGAGAGCAAATGAATAATTCCTGCTATTCTGAATTGACTGCCTATATGTTTCAATACCAATTGTATTGAGTTGCTTGAATTTATTAAGCAGTTTTATGGAGTTTACATTACAGAAATAGGCTTTAATTTTTAAGTGAATTGTTTGCCAAATCTAGCAATGCTGTTAAATATTTGGAGGATTTAAAGAACAGAACATCCTGTTTAAATTCATTTCAAACTTTTTTTATTTTTTGTACTGTTTGGTTTTATTTTTCTTCCGTTAATCTTTTATATTCACTTACGCTCTAGTACGTTGAGTACTTTTATTCCAAAACTAGTGGGTTTTCTCTACTGGAAATTTTAAATAAATCTGTCATTATTGCTTACTTTGACTAAAAATTTGTTGTTTCCTTTCTTCGCATAGTAGATACTAGGATTAATGAGATTTGGTACTCTTTTAAGAGTTTATTTTTCAAATATTCTTTGGCAAACATATAACAAACTGCTAATACAGAAATAGGGAGACAGTGATATAGAGAGCAGAGTCACTTTAAATCAGAAAAGAAAAGGACCATGGAACTTTAAAAATTAAGAAAAAACTAACTAGCAGAATCTGGAATTCTAAATACATAAGCTTTTTTTATGTGAGGAATTATATTGCAGTAGCAATTATTGGTGACTACCACTCAGTCAACCTGAAAGTATAATACCAATTTCAAAACTAAAGATATAAGGGTGCATGAGTGACTGTGAAAGATGTAATAATGGGGAAAGGATGAGATCTAAACATGCAGCAGGAGAAAATGATAACTTTTGCCATCTTCTTGGTACTGGGGTGATCCTTGCACCCACCCCCACAATATTTACCCAGAAGCAACACAACACTCTTCTCTGGCAAATAGGTTGTCACTCTCTGTCCTTTATGTTATTATGCCTCTTTACTGGAGTGTGTTTACTATCCCTAAGATTTAAGGACTTTTTCCCATTTTTAAAATTAAAACCAATTTAAAAGAAGAAAAAGTCTTGCTTCTTTAAAAAAAAATTTATCCCCTAAACTATGATCAAGCAAAAATTTCTGCTGCTGCTTGTGGTCTCCAAAAACATATTGGTACAAGGGGAGAAAACCCAGGACCCAAGACCTCAGTATAACACAAATTTATGCACATCTCTGCAGGGTCACTTAACTGCTGTGAACTTCATCTAAAATGGAGATAATGTTGCTGTGCCTTTATCACACAGTTGAGGTGAAGATCTATTAGGGTAAAAATAGGTGTGAAAATACTTTGGAAATGTAACTGCCATTATTTTCTTGGATCCCCCATACCCCTCCTTCTCCTTTATCCAGTTGTCTGCTAAATCATTTCTGGCACAGTCTGGATTGGTGATAGTGATTGGTGAGATACAACAAGAGAAGATTAATAAATTAAAACTGTTGGACTTCAAGGATGAAGTATAATTAAATTGTCTGAGCTTGGGTCAGGGCTTCTCACTTTTTCCTAGTAGAAAGCTATTTTTATACTGAATTTCCATGGCTGCCTACTGGGATAGTTATGCAAGTTGTTAATTGAGTGTGGTAGCACCATTAGCTTGGCGATCTACAAGATAAAACCCCAAGATCATCCAGTGGATTGAAACCTACAGCCTGGGACCCCTGGAGTTTGCAATATGGTATGTAAGTAATACTCTTCATGTTTAAGTCCACCTATTTGTGTTTTAAGCTAGTACCAAAAAAAAAAAGGCAATGTGAGCTGTTTCATAGTAGATATATTTTCTGCCAATAAGAAACCAACAATGGGATGTTTCGAAGTGGAGGACCTATAGCTACTGCTCACTTCACTTGACAGTTGTTTGACCTCCAGCAAGTTTCTTAACCTTTCTCCACTTGCCTCCTCATCTACAAAATAGGGGGTAATAAAGCCTGCTTCATGGAGTTATCATTACTATTAAATAAATAAATACTAGCCAAACACAGAGAACCTTTCAGTAAGTGTTAATACTGCTAATTAATTAAATCTGCTTATCTTCCCAGGCATTTGAAGATCTACTTACCTTCAAAGTGTTCAGTAGGCACAGTGGGGCAACTTGTCCTCCAGAAGAGTATAGTCTAGCGAGAGAAACCTGAAGGAAGAAAAGCAGCAATCTGTGAGTGCCTCACCTATCTGCAAGGCACTGTGCAAGGTGTTGCCAGCCATTCTCTCTTTAATTCTCTCAAGAACATATCGGACACAACACTGTTCTCAACTCTTTATGTCGTTTTTTATAAGTGAGGTAACCGATGTAGGAGCTAAATAACTTTCCCAAAGTCACCTAGCTATTAGTGGGGGAGTCAAAATTAATTCAAATCTGACTTAAAAATCTAGCATTAATTCCACTAATCCTCTCTTGTTAGTTTGCAGACATAGATATTTACTATAAATAAAGCAGATTGAAGAGAATGGAGAGCAAAAGGAAGAAGAAAAGTTCAGACTTGGTTGAGTGACACTTAAGAAAGGTTTTACAGAGGAAGGCTGAGCCTAAGGGTGGGATGCATTTTGATAATTGGAGAAAGTTCTGGGCAAGATAAAGTATCCATGACAGATAACTGTTGCTTGGTATGCTCCAGCATCTGCCCCCCAGTTTCTAAAACAACCCCTCCAATCCATGTGGTTACTGTGGGATTTACCATAGTATAACATGATGTCCCCTCTGGCCACTGTTGATTGGCCTAGGTGGGAGCCTGTTCCTTAGGCATTCTGGGAAAGGAAATAAAGGAGTGTTGTCTCTACATGGCTGAAACTATAATAAAATTTGGGAATTGTCCCTGGCCATCTATCCTGTTGAATTGGTTGGAGACAAAAAAGATGCTCTTGAAGAGAGAAAAGTAGAGCAAAAGTGTAAAGGTGAGAGAGGTAGGATTCCGAAGGCATCTGGGTTCCTGCTTCTAGAATTTATTAATGCCAAGCTCTACCATATCCCAACTCTTTGCTTTCCTGATATACCCCAGGATCATTTTGGATAGTCCCCTGTTTTGCTTAACATAGTTTAACTTGGGTTTTGTTACTTAGAACGAAATCAAGTTTAAGTAATGAAGGATAGAAGTATAAAAGTATTTGACCTTTTTTAGAAAGATGGGTCTTTTTTTTCTTTATTAGAGAGGCTTTATGTTCACAGAACAATCATGCATAAAATACAGGAGTCTCACCACCCTATTATTAACAGCTTGCATTGGAGTGGAATATTTGCTAAAATTGGTGATAGCACATTTTTATAATTGTATTAACTATAGTCCATGGTATAACTTAGGCTTCACTGTGTAGTGTAGTTCCATAGATTTTCTTCAAAAAAAAATTTATTCTGTTACTATATATACAACCTATCATTTCCTCTTCTAATTGCATTCAGATATACATTTCAATGCTGTTAATTATGTTCACAAATAGATCTTTTTAAAAGACATTTCTTTTAACCAAAACAATACTTGTTCATTAAAGATTTAGAAAGTACAAGATAAAAAGAAACTAAGAATCACCTATATTAACCCAGGATTAACCTCTTAATTCAATTGGTTTATCCTTGAATTTCTTGATTATGATAACTTGGCATGGTAATATTTAGTTGCTATAGGAAAATCAGGCCTAGAGGTTGGTGGTGTCATCTCTTTAAACATAGAGATGATGATTGACTCCCTCATTCATTAAACATTTACTGATTATCCATGTGTAGGTGATAAAAATGAAGTTGGTGATAAACAATGAAGAAATCTTAGGCCGTGCCCTTTTTTTTTTCTTTTTTTTTTGCGAAAATATATACTTTATGTTTTTAAATACAATGCCAGCAATATACTGGTATATGAGTTCTGAGAGAAAATAAAATAAAAGCATTCTGGGAAACCGACTTTGGCCCAGTGGTTAGGGCGTCGGTCTACCACATGGGAGGTCCGCGGTTCAAGCCCCGGGCCTCCTTGACCCGTGTAGAGCTGGCCCATGCACAGTGCTGATGCTCGCAAGGAGTGCCGTGCCACGCAGGGGTGTCCCCCACGTAGGGGAGCCCCACATGCAAGGAGTGCGCCCCATAAGGAGAGCCGCCCAGCGTGAAAGAAAGTGCAGCCTGCCCAGGAATGGTGCTGCACACACGGAGAACTGATACAGCAAGATGACGCAACAAAAAGAAACAGATTCCCGTGCCGCTGACAACAACAGAAGCGGACAAAGAAGAACATGCAGCAAATGGACACAGAGAACAGACAATGGGGAGGGAGGGGGGAAGGGGAGAGAAATAAATAAAAATAAATCTTAAAAAAAAAATTATAAAGGCCAAAGTTACTATGAAATAAAATCTCATTTGAATTTTATCACTGAAATTAATCTAAAGTTAATACTAGTAAAAGATAGAACTATATAAAGGAAAATTTGCATTTACATTTTTTAAAAAGATAACTGAAATAGTAGAGACCTGTTGAATACAGAAATTTCTCAAAATTCCATGGAAATTAGTGAGATTTCCAATTCAAACTCTTATCTCCTTAGTGAAGTGGAATAAAATGGGAAATTATTGAGTAGTTGTAGAAACAATATCAGCTGATTTCCATTATATCAATCAAACACCACATGAAATCACTATGAAACATTTATGTCTCAAATCTCCCCGAATTTTAAGCTATAATCTTTGAATAAGGATACACTGAGACACAAGCATATTGTGAATCAACCTTCTTAGCTTCTATCCATTTGCCAACCTCAATTTCATTTGACTAAGTTCCCTGACTTTAAAAGACAACAAGGACAATAAATATTCACAGTGAAAATACTTCACAACTGAGTTGCAGAATGTGTTTTTCAGCCGTATTATTTTGAGGAAAGCGCTCTGCTCTCACAGTGCTCCACTGGCAGACAAGCATGCAGACAGTGGTAGCCCAGTGCTGTGATAGCAAGAAGCACAAAGCACGTACATAACCCGACTGGAAGAAGTAAGGGAAGTCTGCTCACAGGAGATGGTGCCCGAGCTAAGTCTGAATGTGCTACTAGGAATTAGGCAAGGCTTGCATAGGGGAAATAGGTGCCAGGCAAATGGGGCAAAATATACAAAGACATGAGTAAGAGTGCCTGGCACATTTAGGAACAGCTGGTAATTCAGGACAGCCGGAGCATAGGGCAATGGAATGATGGTAAATAGAGAATAGAGAGGTAGGAAGGGCAGGTCACTGAGGGTCTGTGTATGTCATACTAAGGAATGGGATTTTTTTTTCTCCCTAGGATTTCAGCTCTTGAAATGGGTGAGATACCAGGGGACCAACCAGCCCCTCTGGGGTCTCAGGAAAGTCTCAGGAAAGAAGCAATGTAGAGCGCACATTTAAGGAGCAGAAATAAGCTTGCAAAGAGTGGGAGGGACTCATAGGAAGCCAAGAGGGGAGCTTCAACAAGGACGGCTTGATTCAGGGTGGACAGTACTGGCTGGCAAAGGGTGACAATCTAGAAGAGGCTTGCTGGACTTAGAAGTTAGGAAGACTTTGATGACCTTGTAAGTTTTTTGGGCGTGGTGGAGAAAACCAAATTGCGAAAGTTAGAGAGTCTGGACTGAAAAAAAGTGAAAGCAGAGAAGATTTTGATTCCGGAAAAGTTTACTGGTGGCAGTAAAGGAGACCAAGTAAAGACAGTGAAGGAGACAGAGAGAATGGGTGATGACTGGAGAGGTGAGTAGCTGTGAAGGAAGGCTGTTAGAACAAGAACTATGAACATGCCTGTAAGATGAAGTCATCCGCTCAAAGCAGACTAAGACTGGGCTGGAGAAGAATGGAAAGGTCAGAGCAGTTGCTGTGAAGAGAGGAGTTGACTAGTAATAAAGCATGCCAGGAAGCATCTATGGCACAGCTGAAGTTGGTTGACATGGCTTTGAAGTGGATCCAATCTGCATGGTTATATAAAGGCTCAGGAATTTGAGGAAAGGATCGGAGAAAAAGAATGTGGTATATACCTAGAGTTGAGGACTGACAAAGCAGTCCTAAGGAAATTCTAGGCAACTAATAAAACCATCGTTGGGGTTCTCTCTGCCTAGAGGAGCCTGCACCAAATGTTGGTGTGTATTTCCATCTTTCTTTACCATTTCTTAGCAAACTCTTTTCTTTCCCTCATTTTCCAATAAATTCTTTTTACTGGCCTAACTAAAACAAAACACAACAAAACCATCATTGGAATGATGGGGTATGTTGTCCAAGATAAGAGGCAAACTGGCAAGAAGAAGCCAAAAGGGAGGTAGTTGCATGGAAGCTGGTGGCTGAGATGAGAGCAAAGAGCACAGTCAGTGTAAAAGACCACAGCCGTCTTTCATTACTTAGAGAAATTTGAGAATGCAGCATCTTGAAATTTCCATTGATGATAAATCCTGAACCAAGACTCTTCATGAGGAATGCTGATATGGAGTAGTTATAGAAGTGATGGAGTGAAAGTCAAGGAACCAAGAAGTAGGCTATGAGAGGAATGCAGTGTTTTCATTCATCATTGCATCACCAGATTGGACCTAACACATTGTAGGCCGTCCGTAAAGAAAGAAAGGATGAATGAATGAATGAATGAACGACCGATATGGTCCAGCTTCATGGGCATTGAAATCATCCAGGGTGATGGAGATATTATGGAAGGTAACCGTGGAATTACAGCAAGGGGAGGAGAGAGCCACAGTCATGAAGAAAAAAAAAATCAATCTAGAAAAAGAACATGGTCTGAAAAGGAAGACAATGAGAAAGCAAGCCAGGGAGAATCAGGAATGACCCTCAATTCCTTCTGGGGCCAAAAAGAGAGCAATTTAAAGGGTGAAGAGCTTCCTTCTCCCAAGTGCTTAGCAGAGCTCTGTATTACAAGAGCTTTGTGTTTTTGATGGACTTTAATCTCTCATCTATGTCCTTTAAAGATTCCCTATGCCCGAGGTCTTAGAAGGATTTCTGAAGAATTTCTAGCCCAATTTATAGGGTTTGTGGTACTGCTACATGAAATAGGAAGTAAGGAAGAGGGAAAGGTGTAGGGAGAAGGAAGTGAAGTTAAGGCCCTGGTTAAAATTTCTTAAGCTCTCCGAGATGATTTTTTGTCATTATTGTATTCAGCTTATGGTTCTTCCCCAGATACTATTGCATCAATAATAATAGCCATTGGAGGTACATATCACAAGCAGAATAAATGGAAGGCAATGAGGAGGTCGTGGAAAAAATAGCAGAAGAGGAATGTAAGTTCTTAACATCTTAGTCGGCTGCTCTAGGATATAGGGTACAGACCCCTCTTCCCTAAATGCACAGGATTTCTAACAGCAGGTTAAGAATAGTAAATTTCTAAAAGTGCTAGTTGCCCACTGTGAGTTTTAAGGACCATAGGTGTGGAACGTTTGGATATTTTCTGGGCTGATATGATGACAGCTGAGTCATTGGGAATAGTTGATATTTCTTAAAAGAATATGTTTCACTCATTGCCTGCTTTGGGTCTATTGCACTTTCTTATACTAGCAGGATTTATTAAATAATTTGCTGGGAGAGGAGTGGGGGGGAGGGGGGTGGGGGGTATATGGGGACCTCATATTTTTTTAATGTAACATTAAAAAATCAAAGACAAAAAAATTTTTTTAATAATTTGCTGAGTGCTTAACAAATGTACCACATTGAGGTTTAATTACCATGAAGTTTCCCCCACATAGAAGATGGACTGTTGGACACAATGTTCATTGGTTTCTTTGTTACATAGACATTTCTTTTACTTCTGGGAGAATTGAGATTGTGTAAATTGTAGGCAATCTATTGTTTATTGAGTCTAGTGGCTGTAACGGGTACAGATTTATCATCTAAAATGTCTTTCAGGGCAGTAATCCCCAAAGAGTGTGCTGTGGGGAAATGTCAGGCCTGCCCTAATCTGAAACCTTCAACAGATCTGGAAACTCAGTGTTAGCAATTGAAAGGCTATAACCCATTCTAGTCTAAATGGACATGATATTAAAAGGCAGAGACCTATTATATTTAAAAGATGGGGAGTAACTTCTCTAAGGAATAATACTTTGTGCAGGCTCACAATTTGTAAATCACCCACACACACACATTGATCCAAAAAAACAAAGTAACACAGTTCTCCTTATCCTTAAACCTAGAGTATATTTTTAAAAGGAAGAAAAATAATAATAATAGAAATGCAGCTGCTTGTGGCGATTTAGTACTAGACACCCTGTGAGAAAAAGGCAAAAAACTTTTGTCTTTCCTTAGTCTTGGGTCAGATGGAGACTAGATAGGAGAGTCGTTTACTCCGTATTTCCATTCTAAGGATTTATAAGTATTTTGCAGATGTGATGGTTAAGAGTCTAGGCATGTGAGGGAAGAGGATGTAGCTCAGTGGTTGAGCGCCTGCTTCCCATGTACGAGCTCCTGGGTTTAAGCCCCGGTATCTCCTGGGGGAAAAAAAAGAAAGA
Source organism: Dasypus novemcinctus (assembly GCF_030445035.2). Classification (NCBI taxonomy): domain Eukaryota; kingdom Metazoa; phylum Chordata; class Mammalia; order Cingulata; family Dasypodidae; genus Dasypus; species Dasypus novemcinctus. The sequence continues at coordinate 48,488,222 of NC_080673.1, read as the reverse complement.
GTCTAGACAGGTGAACTATTTAGACTTTTTTTAATCCCAGCTTCACCACATTCTAGCTATGTCATCTCAGGCAAGTAAATTAATGTCCGAGCTTCAGTCTCACTATCAAAAATGGGAAAAAATGGTAGTCACTCCTATGTTGTTGCGAGGATGCAGCGGTGTGAGGCCCATGAAATTAACTAATTGGCACAGAGCCGGGCACATTGTCTGCACTCGATGTATATTAGCTATAATGATGAGGGCTTCCACAGTGCAGCCCTAGGGAGTAGAGACAGTAAGGTTCCTAGTATCTGCCTGCAGATTCCATATAGTACATGATTTGAAACCCAGTAGGAATTTTTAAATCCCTGTGATAATAATAAGGATTATGGTAAAGAACAGTACTGCAAGTTCTGGCAAAGCTGAAAAAAAAAAGTGCCCAATGCATTACACAGCTAATATTCATAAAACACAAATCTTACCAGTTTTCCCCTGATACTTCCAACAAGAGTTCCGTCTTGACTAAAGGGGATGATGTGAACATATTGCAGGTTTTATCCCACTTGCTAAACAATGCTTTCAGAGTACTTATAAACACTGATTTTCATTTCCATTTACTCCCTACTCCATTTCTATTTTAGAGACTAGCTGCTTGTTAGGACATCTCTTGTGCTACCCTTGTGATTCCAATATTAAAATAATGTCTTCATCTCTGTCTGATCTAGATCATTCTCCCTTGAATGTGTGCCTCACCTGACTCAGACCCCTATCTGCCACTACTTCTCTGAGAGTGTTGCCGACCAAAAAGGTTTAAGCTACTCTTCAGTTCTTATTCTTTCACCCAGATTTCACTCCATTTGCTGCAAGGAAATGCCAGGTAATCTTTTCAACCTGTTTGGAATTCACATCCAGTATATGCCTTCCCCACGAGTTTTGCCATTTTCCTGTGTGTGTTTCCATGTACAGGATTCTTATTTATCCCTTTGTAGGCAAGAATTTATTTTGGTTTGTAATTTTGGCCCCTCTGCTCAGGACATCTGCTTCTGGAGGTGTATGATTTGTTACCGGGTGAACTGGCAGCCGCTTTGCCCTGGGTGTCTGCCTAAATACACAGCAAATTCTACTGTTACCAGTCATCGTATATTAATAACTCACTTGTATCTAGCAAAATCCATTAACTCATGTCCCTACGAATTTTCCTACCCCACCCTACTCTTGCCTAAATATTAATCTTAAATTAACATAGTTCCCTTTGAAAGGAAGGGAAGCAAGATAAGCCAATTTAATAAGTATAGGATATGTAAATCCATTTGACCACAAGGCATCAAGCATAATACCACTAAGAAATTTCTCTGAAGCTGATCTCTTTATGACAGGAAAACCTTTAAAATTTGAGCTTAAGCCCATACCAATGGGTGGTGACATTGATATATCTTTCAAATGGGTGGGGACAGGGAGAGGCGTTCTGTATTTATTCCACACTCCCGCTTCACCTTTCGGGAGACTGGGAGCAGAGTGAAGTAAGGGAAAGAGAAAAGCCAGAGTGACTTAAATTCATGTCCTGCCTCCTGTAATCCCTCACTGGATGATCTCAGAGAAATTCACCAGGTCCTTGGAACCCAGGTTTTTCTGTCTTCAGGGATGTTGTAAAGATTTGGAACGATTATGTAGTATTGTTTGTCATAAATGACTAGAGTTAGCACCCAATTAATAGTTTAAATAGTTTCTTTTGTTATGTTTGGTTAAGTTGTCCAGGTTTGTTTTGTTTGTTTTTTCATTCCTTTGTTGTTTTTAGGAGATACCAGGGATGGAACCTTGGACCTCCTATGTGGGAAGCACCGGCTCAACCGCTTGAGCTACATCAGCTCCCTGACTTATTTTTTGACTCGTGTTCTTTGTCTGTTTGAAAATTCACCTTAACTACCTTCAAATTAAAGAACAATTAAATTGTATGGTATGTAAGTTATACCCCCAATAAAGTCATAAAAAAAGATTTTTAAAAATTAAACAAATGGAATCTATCAAATTTCCTTAGAAAACATAAAATGATTTTAATACTGAAACATGTCAGTGCTATTTTGTAGGTGACCAGCAATTACTAACTAATGGACTTCATCTATAATTTTTTAATATGAGAAGATCAGCCCAAGACCTTATGTAACTTGCCCTAAATCTAAACATTAGTTACTATTTTTTTAATCATATGGTTGCTATGATAATTACAAGCATTGGGAAATAATTTGAAATTAATGAAGAAGTGCATCCTCATGCTTTGATAAATGAGTTTTAATTAGTCCCCAAATGTTTGTTCAGAAGCCCAAATTATTCCCATCAATCATTAAATATTTCCATTAAAATTAATGTAAACACTTCAGTGTTTCTCTAAATGGAATAATTAATGGAGTATAGGAGCTCCACAAAGTCATCCTGGTTGCCCTTCTCTCTTCCATCTACCCACTCTCCCAAGGTGACCTCATCCATTCTCCAAACCCATGCTTTGAGGGCATTCTGTGGACCATATGTCTCCAGCCAGTGTCTCTCTCAGAACTCAAGACTCATATGTTGGCCTGCTTGACATCGCCACCTGGGTGGTGTTTTAAATTTAACGGGGCCAAAACTAAACTCATAATTCCCATGCCACTCGCCAACCCATGTGCTCTTCCTCCTGGAAATACTACCATTATTCACCCAGTTGCTAAAGCTAAAATATGTTCCTCTCTCACATCAATTCCATCATAAATCCTGTTGCCTCTACCCTCAGAACATATCCTTAACCTCTCCATTTCTTTTCACCTGAGCCTTAGGCACCATTATTTCTTGCCCCTGCCACCATCAATTTTCCACATGACTTTAGAGCAATCTTTTTTTTTTTTTTTAAGATTTATTTATTTAATTCCCCCCTCCCCTGGTTGTCTGTTCTCTGTGTCTGTTTGCTGCGTCTTGTTTCTTTGTCCGCTTCTGTTGTCGTCAGCGGCACAGGAAGTGTGGGCGGCGCCATTCCTGGGCAGGCTGCACTTTCTTTCGTGCTGGGCGGCTCTCCTTACGGGGCGCACTCCTTGCACGTGGGGCTCCCCTACGCGGGGGACACCCTTGCGTGGCACGGCACTCCTTGTGCGCATCAGCACTGCGTATGGGCCAGCTCCACACGGGTCAAGGAGGCCCGGGGTTTGAACCGCGGACCTCCCATGTGGTAGACGGACGCCCTAACCACTGGGCCAAGTCCGTTTCCCATGAGCATATTTTTTAAAATGCGAATAGTTTATATCACTTCGCAGCATAAAATCTTTCAGTGGCTTGTATGGAACTTGTATGGAAAATTGCAGAGGGAGGCCCACCATGGATTGTCCACCTACAAACTAGGTGCTGGCTTTCCCATCTTAAAGTCATCTTTATTTTTCATGGGCAAATTCGATGGCTTTTGTCTTCCTAATATGTTTTTTTTTCCATCTGTTTGTGTCATCGTCTTTTTGGTGTGTCCTTTCGTCACACGGAGAGGTGCTGCGGGGGGCACGGGGGCCTGCGCCTTTTTTTTTTTTTACCAGCAGGTCCATGGGGATTGAACCCAGGTCCTGCATATGGTAAATGGGAGCTCAATTGCTTGAGCCACAGCTGCTTCCCCCGAACATGCTTTTGAATTTAAAATCAGCTAAGGTGAAATTAATATACATTTTTCTATAGATTTCATGTTAGGGCAGTAGAAGAGATGCTACAAAAAAAAGTGTTTTCCGGTGGGCGAGGGTCCCTGCACGCTCTGCCTCCTGCTTACCTCCCCACCTTACTTCATCCGTGGAATGTGCCAGGGTCATTCCCACCAGAGGGCCCTTCCCTGCTTGAATTCCCTCTTCCTGCAGTGCTCCCTCCCCTGTTGGTACAGTGGCTCCTCCTGAGTGTGGCCTCCCCAGACTGCCCTTGCAGTAGAGTTGCTCTCCACCACCTCACCTACTTCAGTTCTCTTCAGCATCTATCACTTCCTGAGCAGGGTCCTGTTCTGCCTTAGGCAACAGGGTGACCTCAGTCCTGTGAACACTGCCTGCAGTCTGGTCGGTCCAGTAAATACTTGTGGAATGAAAGAATGAGTAAGGTAAGACAGAAAATCCAGGTGGTAATATATAAATAGCATTTGTAATTCTCGAATATAGAAAACGGTAAATGCTTACATCATGAAATAAGATGTAAAAACATTGCATCAATTTGGTGGCATCTATGGTGTCGGTACTCCCCTTTCAGAGCCTACATTAGTGCAAATGTATTGTGGTGTAATATATTGTGAAAGTAACATTCACGGTATATTTGCAAGCTCTTTTTCTCCAATGAGGTATGGTATTACTTAGATAAAACACTATTTGCTGGCATGTACACTGGATATAAAAGTTCATATTGGTGATGTCTGGTCAAACTGGGGCTAAAAGCAAAATCCTAATGGACAGGCATGAGGTCACATGCCTCCCAGCGAACCTTGGCTATCAATAAGCAAAAAAGTTTGTCTACCTCAAAAGTTGGTGTATAAGCATAGGGCTCAGGGGAATGAAAACTTTTATCGAGAGAGTATATCAAGAGAGATATGTGTTAACAAATGTCGATTAACCTGATTAGCCTTTACCCAGCAGACACACAGAGTAGACGAGGCTCTGGGGAGGGACTCAGGAGGCACACAGCTGGTTGAACCACTGCACTCCTAAAGGACATCATGCCCACTGAACTACATCCTCTTGTGGCTTCTTAAGAAGAGGTACAAGGGAGCAAAGCCAAAGTATTGTCTTTGCCGCACACAATTTACCATGAGACAGTACACAGAATTGGAAGCCATTTTAGTAAGACCAAATACCCAAGTTGGGTTGCCATGGAAAAACTGGCTTGAGCCCTCCACCTGGATGAATCCATAATTGAGACTTGGTTCAAGAACTGTTGGAAGAACTGCATTAGATGGAAGAAACAGCAGGGACAAAACTCAGCAAAAGGTGTCACAAGCAGCACTTGGCAAGACTGTGTTGGTGAAGGAAGAGGAGAAGCCCTTAGCCATGACTGATGCAAAAAGTTCCTTGAGTCCTGGAATTTCAGGTGCTCACAGTCCTGATACACCTGAGTGCTCTGGAACCAAGCAATCCAAAGAGCCTAGTGCCTCACTTGATAAATCATCATGGAAGTCTCTGCCTTATCTCCAAGAGATAATGTCTGGGGTGCACTGATCCTCTTTGAGCCTCCATTCTGTGTGAATTAGAACGCTGTGGAGGTATATGCCTTACCTGGAGAAGCTGATCCCAACGAGCTTCATCAGTATCTTTCCCCAAGATGACCCAGTTGAGGGGGCTGCCTGACATTGATCTTCAGTGTGACTCCTCACCTATCAACAGCTCCTGAGAATGATCAGTGATCTAAATGCTGACCAACAGAGAGGCACTCCCAGACACTTTTAATTTTATTTCATTTTTATTTTTTTATTGAAGAAGTTGTGGTTTTACAGAGCAATCCTGGTAAGGTTTCCCAATACAACACCCTATCACCAATGCTTTACATTGGTGTGAAACATTTGTTGCAATTGATGGTGGCAATTTTTAATAACTGTACTGTTTTTTTAGCAGTAGTTCTCTTTATTACAATTGATGAAGGATTATTAAAATAGTATTAATACTATTAAATATTTTTTTAAAAAGTCAATTAACCTGCCTCAAGTCTCCCCCATCTCCAATGCATCCTCCACACAGTCTCTCTAAGATACCAGTTAAATCACTGGACTCTGGTGAAAACCCTTTAGTAAGTGTATCATCGCCCGTGACGTATAATAAGATTGAAGTTGCTGCCTTCTCGCAGAGCACGTGGCCTTCTTCAAGGCCTGGCCCCTCCGCCTCATCCTAGCACGTCTCCACACAGGACTGAGCCACACTGCAAAATCCTCCCCTGTGCTTTCCAACAACTGCTGGGCTGCACACTACCGTCTGTCTGAGAGGTCCTTTTCCTGTTACCTAGAGACTTCCCCCTCATTCTTCAAGAAATATTTTAGGCATTGCCTCTTCTGTGTAGCCTTCCAGGCTCTGCCAGCCAGAGTTGCGTCCATTAAGCTCCCGTCGCACTGTGGACATGCCCCATTTCAATCAGTGAACGCTCCGAGTCCACCCTACCCCACCCCAGACTGCATGATTTTTTGAATACAGGACTGTTTCTCATTTATCCTTAGACTTGCCAGTGCTATCCCTGTGCCCAGAATAGAATAAGCACTCAATAAATGCTTGTCTGTATGAAAGCCTGAATTCACACAAAGCTTTACAACTCATTGCCTGAGTAAACTGATATTTCAGAAACTGCTATTTTAAATATGTTTTATCCTGTTAGAGTTAACATGATTCACTTTTGCCCTAGGGAACCCTCTCTCTGATCTAAACTTTATTTCCTTGGGATTTTTATATTCCACCTCTTTAGAAGACTGTCCAGTAAAAACACAGGAGATGCACAAAGGCAGGTGTAGCAGTTTGATGTTATTAATGAATTCCAAAAAGAAATATTGGACTATGTTTGTAAACTGATCTTTTTCTCTGGGCATATTAGATTATATTGGATTCATAGGTTTCCTTAAATAATCATGTAAACCTCTTGTGCCAGTAGGTCGTTGAGTCCCCACCCCTTGGTGGGTGGGAACTCACAGATAAAAGGCATGGCAAAGGACAGAGTTAAGGGTTTTTGATGTTGGAGTCTGATGCTGAAGCCTTAAGCTGGAGCCCCGGGAAGTAAGCTCACAGAGGAAACAGAAGCAGGACCCAGAAAGAGAGAAACCCTGAGCCCAAGAAAAAGAAGCCTGAAAAGGGAGGAACCCAGGAAGCCTGAATCCTCTCAGATGTCGGCAGCCATCTTACTCCAACATGTGGAAATAGACTTTAGTGAGGGGAGTAACTTATGCTTCACGGCCTGGTATCTGTAAGCTCCTACCCCAAATAAATACCTTTGTAAAAACCAACCAATTTCTGGTATTTTGCATCAGCACCCCTTTCTTTGGTTGATTAATACAGCAGGTGAACATTTAGATACATTCAATTCCATAAGCTTTTAGAGGATGCTTGTGACTAACTCTTTAATGGGGTTTACAAAAGAGAGAAGGATGTGGTTCGGCATCACCACTACATGGAGGTGACCCAGCACACTGCCCTAGAAAGGAGCTTGAGGGACCGAGCTCATGTAGCCCACAGGCCCTCAGATGCTCCAAGTTGTGTTTAGGGGTCACATGCCCCTAAAACTGCATGTAAAATGTTTTGTGTATGGTGGAGCGGGTGTAGTTCAGTGGTTGAGCACCTGCTTTGCATGTATAAGGTCCTGGGTTCAATCCCTGGTACCTCCTTGGAAGGATGGAGGTGGGCGGACTGTAGTTTTTCTTATTCTTAAAGAAACCTGCAACTGCTAAGAGGTTAAGATACCCTCTACCCCAGCCTTTTGTGGAGAAAACAGAGGACTGGAATGATCAGATGACTTGCCCAAGGCCTCACAGCAGTCTAGTTAGCTGTGTCCAGAAACATCTCTTAAGTTTTTTCTATTGTGTGTCCTTGTTACCATCCCATCAGAGAAGCCTAATGCTTCTGGCAGTTTCCTTTTGTCCATTTCTCTAAGTTAAATATAATGTCAAAGGCTACCACTTTAAAACTGGGGGTAAATAATATGCTTGACATTTGATCTCTCTTTTACCCCAGGTTACATAACTGTAGTATGATCAAGTGCTATTTGATCCTTCTTTCCGCCCCCCCCCCCCGCCACCACACACATACACACACTCTTTGTAGACGCTTTTAAATTCCTTTTAAATGTGTACTATAGATCAGAATGCAAATTTCATAATAGCATTACTGACTGTGTTTATGCTTTCAAAATTGTTGTTTCATAGGTTCTTGGTTTCTAAAATAGTGATGACTTGCTTTATTTATATATGAGCCAAGTTATTTATCTCTTTTAAAGGACCATGCATGTCATTACTTGGCTCTCTTTGTAGGAAATGATAATCAGAAGTTCCCTGGACGTTATTGTTTCAACTCCATCTTTATGCCTTTTGAAAGAGAAGCCTCAATGCTCAGATGCTATATTCATTTCCTAGGGCTGCCATAACGAAGTACTGCAGACTTGGTAGCCTAAAACTGAAATGTATTATCTCACAGTTCTAGACTTTAGAAGTCCAAAATCAGGGTGTCAGCAAGGCCATGCTTGCTCTGAAACCAGTAGGGGAGAACCCTTCCTCGCCTCTTTCTAACTTCTGGTAGATTCCTGGCGATCCTTGGAGCTCCTTGGCTGATGCTGCAGCGCTTTGCTCTCAGCCTCTGTCTTCACGTGACCTTCTCCCCATGTCTGCCTCTTGTCTTCTAATAAGGACACCAGTTGTATTGGACTAAGTCCACCCTGTTCCAGATAACCTCATTTTAATTTTAATTCTGTCTGCATTGATCCTGTTTCCAAGTAAGCTCACATCCACAGGTACCTGGGCTACAACTTCCACATATAATTTGGGGGGACACAATTCAACCTGTCACAGATGGGGGGGTGGGAGTGGGAAGCTTCTAATTGCAGAAGAGTGAGATATATCACTATCATGAAACAGCAAGCTTGAGGAAAATATAGACAAAGCCTGTCCTCTCTGGGAACTCCTAAGAAAGGGTAGATACTACTGAGGAGGAATTGTCAAAAGGAAAGTGATAGGAACAGTGAACAAATATGAAGAAATAAAGTATTAGCATTATGTAAATAGGAGGGACAAATGCATGTAAATTGCCAATGCATAAGAGAACCGAGTTGAGACCCTGAGAGAGGCGTGAAAGCCCCACCCCACTCCCACCCCTGGTACAAAGGAAGACAGAGAAGAAGAGAAAAAAGAAGAGGGCTGACAGCTGGCAGCCAAAGAGAAGGAAAGACTGAGAGGAGAACACAGCTATCTGGGACTGGCTCGGTCCTCCCATCCCCACCCCCCACCCCACCCCATAGTGCTCACCTCACATTCCCGCTCTCCACCCCCCACCTTCAAAAGAGACTATGCAGCTATCTGCTGACCGGCTCATTTCCAAGCTCCTCTTGGAAACTTATTCCTCCTTCTTCTAATCATTCATTCATGTATGCAAGCATGTATTCTTCCAGCAAGAGCCAAGATTTCAGCAAGCCATGGAAGCAGTGCAGTCAGGATATTGCAGTAAGGAAGTAAAACCTGTGCCTATGGCCTGTGATTTTCCCTTCCTGACAGCCTGCCCTATGGATTTCATACCTGCTTAGCCAATCCCCAGAATAGTGAAGCCAATCCCTTATGGTAAATCTATCGTCTATCTAAGCTCCCACTTGTTCTGTTTTGGTTTTTTTTCCATAGAAATCTAACTTAAGGCCATTCACATATTCAAGTTTTACCAGTCTCTTCATAGTATTTAGACTATAAACTCTCCCCTTTACCTGGAGTCCTCCTGGGTTGTCTCTCTCCTCTACGCAGTCTACATAAGTTGCTGCCTAGCCTGAATAGCTCTCTCAGCACTTCCCTTCATGGATCAGCCAGGTTGGATCTGTGTTCCCTGGATTCCATAATATCCTTTTATTGATTTTCTTCCTCAGTTTGTTGGAGTTCAGTCAAAAAATTTTTCCTAAGAAACTATGAAGCAGGTAACCTTTGAGAAAAAGTTGTTTTAACTTTGCTCTAACCCTTGATGGACAGCTTGACTGGGTACAGAATATCAAGCTGAAAGTAATTCCTCCTCCCCAAGAACTTTGAAGGCATTGGTGGAGATTTTCCTTGCTATCTAGGATTACTGATAAGAAACTGAGAGCAGTCTGATTTGCAATCTTTTTAGATGACTTGTTTGTTTCCACTGAAAACTTTTAGGATCTTCTCTTTATTTATGGCATGCTGAAATTCATAATGATAGGTCCAGGCGTGGGTCTTTTTTGCACTTATTCTGCTAGGTCCTTCCCGTTTGAAGCCCTTCCAATCTGAAGACTCAAGTACTTATTGAATAATACAGGCATACCTCATAGATATTGCAGTTCGGTTTCACACCACCACAGGAAAGCCAACACAATAAAGTGATTCACATGAATTTTTTGGTTTCTCAGTGCAAATAAAAGTTATGATTACACTACTATAGTCTATTAAGAATGCAATTGGGGAAGCAGACATGGCCCAGTGGTTAGGGCATCTGTCTACCACATGGGAGGTCCGCGGTTCAAACCCTGGGCCTCCTTGACCCATGTGAAGCTGGCCCACGCGCAGTGCTGATGCGCACAAGGAGTGCCGTGCCACGCAGGGGTGTCCCCTGCATAGGGGAACCCCATGTGCAAGGAGTGCGCCCCGTAAGGAGAGCTGTCCAGCACGAAAGATAGTGCAGCCTGCCCAGGAATGGCACCGCACACACAGAGAGCTGACACAACAAGATGATGCAACAAAAAGAAACAGATTCCCGTGCCGCTGACAACAACAGAAGCGGACAAAGAAGAACACACAGCAAATAGACACAGGGAACAAACAACTGGGGTGGCGGGGAGGGAGGCGAAATAAATAAATAAATCTTTTTAAAAAGAAGAATGCAATTGCATTATGTCTTAAAAAACCATAATTTAAAAATACTTTATTGATAAAAAATGCTAACATCATCTAAGCCTTCAATGAATTGTAATCTTTTTGCTGATGGAGGATCCTGCCCCCAAGTTGATGGCTACTGACTGATCAGGGTGGTGGTTGCTGAAGGCTGGTGTGACTGTAGCAATTTCTTAAACTAAGACAACAATGAAATTTGACACATCGATGGACTCTTCCTTTCATGAAAGATTTCTCTGTACCATGTGATGCTGTTTAATAGCATTTTACCTACAGTAGAACTTCTTTCAGAATTGGAGTCAATCTTCTTAGACCCTGCTGCAGCTTTATCACCTAAGTTTATGTGTAAATCCTTTCCTGTCATTTCAACCATGCTCACATAATCTTCACCAAGATTAGATTCCGTCTCAAGGAATCTATAAGAGGTAATTCCTCATCCATTCAAGTTTTATCATGAGATTGCAGCAATTCAGTCGCATCTCAGGCTCCATTTCTAATTCTAGTTCTCTTGCTATTTCCATGACATCTGCCATTATATTATATTTTATTTTATTTTATTTTTTAGGAGGTCCTGAGGATTGAACCCAGGACCTCAAACATGGGAAGCAGGTGCTCAACCACTTGAGGTACATCTGCTCCCCTGCAGTTACTTTCTATACTGAGGTTTTGAATCCCTCAAAGTCATCCATGAGGGTGGGAATTAACTTTTTCCAAATTCTTGTTCATGTTGATATTTTGATGTCCTCCCAGGAATCAGGAATGTACTTCATGGTTTCTAGAAAGATGAATCCTTTCCAGAAGGTTTTCAATTGACTTTACCCAGATCCATCAGAGGAATCACTATTTATGTCCGCTATAGCCTTATGAAATATATTTTTAAATAATAAGACTTGAAAGTTGAAATGACTCCTTGATACTTGGGTTGAAGAATGGATGTTGAGTTAGGATGAAAAAAACATTAATCACATACCTCTCCATCAGAACTTTTTGATGACTAGGTACATTGTCAATGAGTAATTATATTTTGAAAGGAAAATTTTGTTTTCTGAGCAGTATGTCTCAAAAATGGTCCTAAAATATTCAGTAAACCAGGACAAATACCATATGATTGCATTACTATGAACCAAATATATTTTGTAACATATTGTGTGACTCAAACAAAAATAAATTATAGATATCCAGTACATTTAATTGAGAAATGTGTGTTTTTATTCAGTTGTGTTTTCTTTTTAATTTTTAATTGTTTATATATCCAATTGTTAAAAGTACTAAATAAAGTTTAAAAAAATCAGTAAACAATGTTGTCATCCAAGCTTTTTGTTCCATTTATACATCACAGGCAGAATAGATTTATCACAGTTCTTAAAGGCCCTAGAATTTTCAGAATGGTAAATGAGCAGTGGCTTCAACTTTAAGTCACCAGCTGCATTAGCCCCTATCAAGAGTCAGCCTGTCCTTTGAAACTTTGAAGCCAGGCATTGACTTCTGTTCTCTAGCTATGAAAATCCTACATGGCATCATCTTCCAATAGAAGGCTGTTGCATTTACACTGAAAATCTGTTGTTTAGTGTAGCAACATTAATCAACTATTTTAGCTTCTGCTATCTTAGCAGATCTTCTGGATTACTTGCTGCAATTTCTATATCAGCACTTACTGTTTCACCTTACACATTTATGTTGTGGGAATGGCTTCTTTCCTTAAACCTCGTGAATCAACATCTACTAGCTTCAAAATTTCTTCTGCAGCTTCCTTACCTCTCTCAGCCTTCAAAGAATTAAAGGAGTTAGGACCTTGCTCTGGATTAGGCATTGGCTTAAGGGAATGTCGTGGCTGGGTTAATAGTCTATTCAGACCACTTTTAAAACTTTCTCCCTGTCAACAATAAGGCTGTTTCACTTTCTTATCATTCTTACGCACAGGGAGGAGCACGTCTGATTTCCTCAAGGACTTTTCATTTGCATTCACAATGTGTCAAACTACTTGGTGCATGAGATCTAGCTTTTCATCTATCTCAGCTTTCAATATACCTTCTTAATTAAGCTTAATCATGTCTAGCTTTTGATTTAAAGTGAGAGATGTTTGACTCTTCCTTTTACTTGAACATTTAGAAGCCATTGTAGAATCATTAATTGGCCTAATTTCAATATCATTGTGTCTCAGGGAATAGGGAGACCAAAGGAGATGAAGAGAGATGGGGGTGGGGCCTGTCAGTGGAGCAATCAGAACACACACATTTATCAATGCAGTTTGTCATTTTATATGGGCATGGCTTGTGGCACCCCAAAACAATTACATTAGTAACATCAAAGATCACAGATCACAATAATAGATAAAATAATAATGAAAAAGTTTGAAATATTGTGAAAATTACCAAAATAGAGACATGAAGTGAGCACAAGCTTTTGGAAAAATGGTGCCAATAGACTTGCTGACACAGGATTGCCACAAACCTTCAATTTGTAAAATGCTTTATAAGTGAAGTGCAATAAAGCAAAGTACAATAAAATAAGGAATACCTGTATATTTCCTTCAGTTTTCTCCATCTCCTTTCTGGAGCATTTCGTTAGCTATTGGGCCTCCTAGAAGAAGCCCCCATGTCTCTATGTCTCTCATTGTTTTGATCAGTATTTTTTTGATCTTTTGGTTTTACTCTAGAGGAACTCTCTTTATCATCCAACCCTCCACTTGAATTTTTATTTCAGATATCATGTTTTTCATTTCCAAAATTATTGTAGGCCTAACAGTCACCCTAAACCAATTCATGTCCTAATCCCACTCCCTGGAGCCTGTAAATATGTTACCTAACATGATAAAGGAATTTACAGAATTGGTTAAAAGAAGCATCTTGAGATGGGGAGATTATCCTGGATTACCCAAGTAGGCCTTGTATAGTCACAAGGGTCCTAAATAGGAAAGAGGAAGGCAGGTGAGTCAGAGAAGGAAATGTGGCAATGGAAGCAGAGGCAAGAGAGAAAGAGATTTGAAGATGTCACACTGCTGGTTTTCAAGATGGAGGAAGGGACCATGAGTCAAGGATTGGGAGCAGCTTCTAGAGCTGGAAGACAAGGAAATAGATTCTCCCCTAGAGCCTCAGGAAGGAACATAGACCTGCAAGCACCTTGATTTTAGCCCAGTAAAACCCATTTTGACTTTTGACCTTCAGAAATTTAAGATAATAAATTTGTGTTGTTTTAAGCCAATGCATTGTGGTAAAAATTTTACAGCAGCAATAGGAATAAAGATTTTTGTGAAATTTATCAATCTTACCTGTTGTGGATTGAATCATGCCTCCCACAAAAACATATTCAAGTTCTAACTTCCAGTACTGTGAATATGAATTCATTTGTAATTAAGTTCTTCAAAGATCCTGTTAGTGAGGGTGAGGCCAAACTGAATCAGAGTGGACCTTAATCCAATATGACTGCAGTCCTTAGAAGCAGAGGAAATTTGGACCCAGACAGGAAAGGGAGACAAAGGGAGACAGATGGCCATGTGATGGAGGTAGGGACTGAGTTACGGATGGCCAGTAAGCCACCACCAGAATGCTGCGGACTTCAGAGAAAGCGTGATCCTGACACCACCTTATTTTGGACTGTTAGCCTCAAAAACTGTGAGATAATAAATTCCTGTTGTTCAAGACAACCAGTCTGGGAAGCAGACTTGGCCCAGGTGTTAGGGCGTCCATCTACCACATGGGAGGTCCGCGGTTCAAACCGCTGGCCTCCTTGACCCATGTGGAGCTGGCCCACGCGCAGTGCTGATGCGCGCAAGGAGTGCCTTGCCACGCAGGGGTGCCCCCGTGTAGGGGAGCCACATGCGCAAGTAGTGCACCCGTAAGGAGAGCCGCCCAGCGTGAAACAAAAGTGCAGCCTGCCCAGGAATGGCGCCGCACACACAGAGAGCTGACGCAGCAAGATGATGCAACTAAAAGAGACACAGATTCCCGTGCCGCTGACCACAACAGAAGCGGACAAAAAAGAACCTGCACCAAATGAACACAGAGAACAGACAACTGAGGGGGAGGAGGAGAGGGGAGAGAAATAAATTTTTTTTTAAATCTATTAAAAAAAAAAGACAACCAGTCTGTGGTATTTTCATGTCTTAGTAAGCTAAGACATCATCCAACCTTTGAATTGAATTTTTCATTTCAGATATCATGTTTTTTCATTTCTAAGAATTATTGTTCCTTGATTGTTTCTTTTTTTTAGCATCCTATTATTTTATGGATATAACAACTTCTTAAATCATCACTCAGACTTTTTCTGAAATTTGTTTTATTTCTTTCATTTCTTCTTCCTCCCCTTTAAATTTTTTTTCTTGTTTATTTTTTTAAAAGCGGGTATTATTGGGATATAGTTACATTCCACATGATCTATCCAAAGTGTATAATCAATGTCTTTTAGTATAATCACACCGTTGTGCATTCATCACCACAAAAAATTTTAGTACAATTTCATTACTCCAAAAAGAAAAACTTCACACTCCGTAGCAGTCCCCTCTCAATCACTTTATCCTTCCCCAGCCCTACACAACCACTAATCTAATTTCATCTTTATAAATTGATTTATATCTATATTTTATATAAATAGAATCATACAATATGTATGTATCTGGTTTCTTTCACTTAGCATGCTTTTGTTTTTTGTTTTGCCTTATATAAACATCTTGTAACATTAACATACCACATACATTTGTTCAGTTTCAAAGAAAAACAGTCTTATATATGCAATATTATCTACATTCATATTTACCATGAGGTTTTTACTATGCTGTACCGTCCCATGTTACATTTTTAGCTTTCCTTTTAGAAATATGCATGACCTTAGACAAAAATACTTAACCTTGTTTGTTCATCGGTCCCTTTGCCAGGCAGGTGAAATGAATACTACTGTAATTTATTTAGTACATACATTCATAAGTGAAGGAAATGCTAGATTTCAATTAGAGGTCAGGGAAAATATGATAATAAGTTGATTTTTTTTCAGTTCAAATTCACAGATCCCCCTAAAATCTTTCCACAGAACCTTTGCATGTCTGTGGACCCCTGGTTAAGACCCCCTGCCTTAGACTTCCTTTTCAACCACTATCACCCATATCATAGCACTGCTAGTTACAAACACTATATTGTGCTTTCATTTTATCCACTCATTTCGAAAGATTAAAAATCCTTTAACAATTCTTCACAAGTTAAACCTCAGCTTTCCATTCTCTAACCTTATTTTATTTTCTGGTGACCCACATCCTAGTTATTAAATCCATGAGTCTCTACAATATATGTAGTTCATAATAGCAGAATCCTATAGTATTTGTCCTTTTGTGTCTGGCTTGCTTCACTCAACATAGTGTCCTCCAGGTTCATCCATGTTGTCATATGCCTGGAAACTTTATTTCTTCTTACAGCTGCATAATATTCCATTGTGTAACTACACTTGTATTAATCAGCCAAAGGGGTACTGATCCAAAGTACCAGAAATCTGTTGGTTTTTAAGAAGGGTATTTATTTGGGGTAAAAGCTTACAATTACAAGGCCCTAAAGAGTCCAGTTCAAGGTTACTTTCCTCACCAAAGTCTGTTGCCACGTGTTGAAGCAAGATGGTGGGCCATGTCTGAGAGTTCAACCTTCCTTCTTCCTCTTAAAGCTCCATGGACCCAGCTTCTTCCAATCTCAGCTGTAGGTGGCAGGGCTTGTTTCTTTCCAGACTCAGCTGCACTGTTCTCTTCACAAGGTCAGCTTTTGTAAACGCTTGGAAAATTGTTCATCTATCTTCCCAGGGCCTCAGAATCAAAGTCCTCTCTTCTTCCGTGCCTGTGGAGTTCTCTCTTCCCATTTGTATCTTATTCTGTGTTCTCCTTGTGAGTGTCCATTTATAAAGCCCATCAAGGGGGTGGGGACTCAACTCTGAGTCTTCCTAATGATGTGATAGAATCAAAGCCCGAATCTTAACATAATTTAATCAAAGGCACCTCAGCGGGATCTAATACAAAGTGTATCACACCCAGAGGAACAGACCAGTTTACAAACATAATCTATATCTCTTTTTGGAGTCTATACATAATATCAAACTGCTACAACATTTTGTTTATTCATTCATCAGCTGATGCACACCTGGGTTGTTTCCAACTTCTGGTAATCGTGAATAACATTGCTATGAACATCAGTGTGCAGATGTCTGTTCGTGTCATTGCTTCAGTTCTTCTGTGTATATACCTAGTATCTGTATTGCCAGGTCATATGGTAGATCTATATCTAACTTCCTTAGGAACTGCCAAACAAACATCTGCAGTGTCTGTACCATTCTACGTTCCCTTGAGCAATGAATGAGTTTTCCTACCTCTCCACATCTCCAAAACTTGTAGTTTTCTATTTTGTTAATAGTGATCGTTCTAGTAGCTGTGAAATCATATCTCATTGTAGCTTTGATTTGTATTTCCCTAATATCCAGTGATGTTGAGCAATCTTTCATGTGTTTGTTTGTTTTTGTCATTTGTATGTCTTCTTTAGAAAATGTCTGTTCAGGTATTTTGCCCATTTTAAAATTAGGTTATTTGACTTTTTTATTGTTGTGTTGTAGCGTCTTTTTATATATCATGGATATTAGACCCTTGTTGGATGTTTGATTTCCAAATATTTTCACCATTGAGACAGCTGCCTTTTTACCCTTTGACAAAGTCCTTTGAGTTGCAAAAGTGTTTAATTTTGAGGAGGTCCCATTTATCTTTGATCAATTTTGAGTTGATTCTTGTATAGGGAGTGAGGTAGGGGTCTACTTTCATTCTTTTGTTTATAGATATCCAGTTTTCACAGCACCGTTTGTTGAAGAGACGTTCGGTCCTATTAACATGGACTTAGTAGGTTTGTCAAAAATGACTTGACTTTATAGAAGGGTTTCTCAATTCTGGACTTATCAATTTTATTCCACTGTAGGAGTTTGATATAATTGATGAATTCCAAAAAGGAAATATTGGATTATGCCTGTAGTCTGATCTGTACCTGGCCATGACTGAGTTATGATTAGTTCCCACCAAGGGGTGGGGACTCACAGATGAAAGGCATGGCGAAGAACAGAGTTGAGGGGTGTTAATGTTGGAGTTTTGATTTTGGAGTTTGATGCTGAAGACCCGGGAAGTCAGCACCCAGAGGAAAGAAAAGCCAGCCCCGGGAAGAAAGGAACCTTGAAGCCAGTAAAGCAAGTCCAGGAACGTAGGAACCCAGGAAACCTGAGCCCTCGCAGACACTGGCAGCCATCTTGCTCCAAACAGGCTTTGGTGAGGGAAGTGACTTATGCTTTATGGCCTGGTATCTGTAAGCTCCTACCCCAAATAAATACCCTTTATAAAATCCAACCAATTTCTGGTATTTTGCATCAGTACCCCAATGTGTCTGTCTTTATGGCAGTACCATGCTTTCTTGGCACCTGTAGCTTTGTTTCTTTGTTGTTGTTTTTTTAATTATTTATTTCTCTCTCTTTCCCCTCCCCCCAGTTGTCTGCTCTCTCTATCCATTCACTGTGTGTTCTTCTGTGACTGCTTCTATCCTTATCAGCAGCACCTGGAATCTGTGTTTCTTTTTGTTGCATCATCTTGTTGTGTCAGCTCTCTGTGTGTGCGACGCCATTCCTGGTCAGGCTGCACTTTCTTTCATGGTGGGAGGCTCTCCTTACAGAGTGCACTCCTTGCGCAGGGGCTCCCCTAAAAGGGGGACACCCCTGCGTGGCACAGCACTCCTTACGTGCATCTGCACTGTGCATGGGCCAGTTCCACACGGGTCAAGGAGGCCCGGGGTTTGAACTATGGACCTCCCTTGTGGTAGGTGGATACCCTATCCATTGGGCCAAGTCTGCTTCCCATGTAGCTTTGTAATATCTTTCAAGATCAGGTAGTGAAATTCCTCACATGTCTCTCTTCTTTTTTAGAATGCTTTTGGCTATTTAGGTGCACTTTCTCATCCAAATCAATTTGGTTATTGCCTTTTCTAATTCTGCAAAGGAGGCTGTTGGAATTTTGATTGGCATTGCATTGAATCCATAAATCAGTTTGGGTAGGGTTGACATTTTCATGATATTTAGTCTTCCAATCCATGAACATGTAATAATGTCTTTCCATTTATTTAGGTTTCCTCTGATTTCTTTTAGCATTGTTTTGTAGTTTTCTGCATATAGGTCCTGTACTTCTTTGGTTAAATTATGTTGCTATTGTAAATGGATTTTCCCCCCTGATTTCCTCCTCAGATTATTCAACACTAGTGTACAAAACATTTCTGATTTTTTTATGTGTTGATCTTGTATCATGCCATTTTGCTGAACTCATTGATTAGCTCAAGTAGCTTTGTTATGGAGATTTCAGAATTCTCTAAATGTAGGCCCATGTCATCTGCAAATGGTGAGAATTTTACTTCTTCTTTTCCAATTTGAATGTCTTTCTTTTTTTTTTCCCTTGACTAAGTGCCCTAGCTAGAACTTCTAGTACAATGTTGAATAACAGTGGTGACTGTGGGCTTCCTTGTCCTGTTCCTGATCTTAGAGGGAAAGCTTTCAACATTTCCCCATTGAGTTTGATGTTGACTATTGGGTTTTTCATGTATACCTTTTACTGAAGAATTTTTGTTGAAGAATTTTTCTTCTCTTCTTATCTTTTGAAGTGTTTTTATCAAGATTGCTGGATTTTGTTGAATGCCTTTGCTACATCAATTGAGATGATCTTGTGGGGTTTTTTTTCCTTCAATTTGCTAATGTGTATTATGTTAATTGATATTCTTATGTTGAACCAGCCTTGTATACCAGGAATAAATCCCAGTTGGTCATGATGTATAAGTCTTTTGATATGCTATTGGATTCAATTTGCAAGTATTGTATTGAAAATTTTTGCATCTTTGTTCATAGAGAGATTGGTTTGTAATTTCCTTTACTTGTCGTGTCTTTATCTGGTTTTGGTATTAGGATGATGTTGGTTTCATAAAATGTGTTGGGTAATTTTCACTCCTTTTCAATTTTTTGGAAGAGTTTTAATGGAATTAGTGTTAATCCCCAGGCTATATCTTTTGATTGGTGAGTTTTAATTGATTCACATTCAATGTTACTGTAAATGCATGGTTTACTTCCACCATTTTATTACTTGGTTTTCCTATGTAATTTTTTTGTCTATCTTTTTACTCTTTTAGTTATATCTTTTCTTTTCTTTCTTTCTTTTTTTTTTAACTTATTTCTCCCCCCATTGTCTGCTCTCTTGTGTCCATTCACTGCATGTTCTTCTGCGTCTCTGCTTGCATTCTCAGTGGCACTGTGTCTCTTTTTTATTGTGTCATCTTGCTGTGTCAGCTCTCCATGTGTGCAGCGCCACTCCTGGGTGGGCTGCGCTTTTCACGTGGGGTGTCTCTCCTTGCAGGGTGCACTTCTTGCGCGTGGGACTCCCCTATGTGGGGGATACCCCTGCATGGCACAGCACTCCTTGTACACGGCAGCACTGCACATAGGCCAGGAGGTCCTGGGCTTGAACCCTGGACCTCCTATATGGTAAGCGGATGCTCTATCATTTGAGCCCCATCTGCTTCCCTTAGTTATCTTTTCTGCTCTTCTTTCTTTTATACTCCCCTCCAAGCCTCTCTCTCTTGTCTTTTTTTTTTTTTTTTTTTTTTCAGACTGTAAGCCTTTTTTGAGGTACCAGAGATTGAACCCTGGACCTTTTATGTGGGAAGCTGGCACTCAACCACTGAGTCCCATTAGCAACCCTGATTTTATTTTTCCTTTTGTTTGCTCATTGTTTTTAGGAGGCACCGGGGATCCTATGTGGGAGTTGGGTGCTCAACCACTTCAGGCACATCTCCCCTGTAAAGCTTCTTTTAATATTTCTTGGAAAAGATAGATTCTTTTTTATGAACTCTCTTAGTTTCTCTTTGTTTATGAATATTTTGAACTCACCTTCATATTTGAAGGACAGTTTTGCTGGATAAAGAATTTGCAACTGGCCGTTTTTCACTAGTGTTTTTGTGCACTAGTGTTGAAGAATCGGAGGAGGAAATCAAGGGAACTAATGTGTCATACCACTGTCTTCTCACCTCCATGGCTTCTATGAGAAATCTGCAGTACATCTTACTGGATGCCCCTTGTATGTGATGGTTTGTTTCTCCCTTGCTGCTCTCCGAATTTTCTTTTTATATTTCATGTTTGATATTCTGAGCAGTATGTGTCTTGGAGTAGGTCTATTTGCATTTATTCTGATTGGGGTATGCTGCACTTCTTGGACATGTAAATTCATTTCTTTCATGAGAGGTTGGGAAATTTTCAGCTATTTTTCCTCAAATATTCTTTCTGCCCCTTTTCCCTTCTCTTCTCCTTCTAGAACTCCCAAGATGTATATGTTGTTGCAATTCATGTTGTCATTCAACTCACCGAACCTCTGCTCAATTTTTTCCATTCTTTTCTTTCTTTGTTCTTTTCTCTCTTCAATTTCAGCTCTTCTGTCTTCAGCATCACATAGTCTTTCTTTTATCATTTCAAGGCTGCTGTTGTATGCCTCCAATGTGTTCTTGATCTCACCTATCGTGTCTTTCATTCCATGAGTTCTGTTACCTTTTATTCAGGTTTTCATATTCTTTTTGTGTGTGCTCATTCAGTGTCTTCTTGATGTCCTTTATCACTTTAGCAATATTGTCTTCTAACGCAATTTGATTTTGGAAGTTTGTGTGCATCTTGTAGATAAGTTGTCTCAAATCATCTGTCTCTTCTGGGGCTTTGATATATTCTTTTTCTTGGGTGGTGAGTTTACTCAGATGTTGATTTCTCTCTCTTTTATAGGGTTTTAGTGGTGGGGAGGCTGTGTGTTGCTGTTGTTCTTTGATTCTTCATTCAGTCTATTCTGGGTCTTTAGGATTTTCCGTTTGTTACTCAAATCTGGGCCCTGGGTTTGGTAGTGGGTTGCAGATCCACTTCCTAGGGTCTTGGGGAGGAAGACTGTAAAGGCTGGAAAAAGCCTCTCTTACTTATTTACTTTTAGTTTCTTCATGTGCACTTCTTTGGTCGGCCAGCAAATGGTGCTCTTTGGCAGGTCTCTCAGTTCAGTGCTTGGACAGAGTGTGTTTGCTGCAGTACCAACAGACTCAATGTGAAAGAGGTCCTGCCTGATGGCTAAGAGCCCTGCAATTCAATCTTTATCAGAGGCAGTTCTACAACCTTTCCTGACAGCCACCTCCCTTTTCCCAGGTAGAAATAATTCCACTCCTCTCTGCATCCTCAACAACCAGTCCCAGTCAGTACAGAGGGAAATTGAGAGGGTCAGGCCTCTTTATTCCATTAACAGCTCCCAAGGCAAACAATGGTGTGGCCCCCCTGGCCTGGAAGGGCTCATGGGAAACAGAAGACCAAATGTGTGGGCCAAAAGGTGAGTCAGTCTTGGGCTGCATCCCTCTCTCCCATTTCCTGGGGAGGTGGACACCTGCAACCCTCTCTGTCTGTAACCACCAGCCCGAGGTGGGAGAATTCAAAATTTTCTGCTTGTAGAGTGGGGGAATGGTGCCGGCTGCTGTAACTGCAGCTTCTACTCTCTATCTTTCGGTCAAGACTTTTTTCCTGTGCACCTCTCTCTTTGGGGTGGTGTCCAGCTTTCCCCTGGTACCTTAAACTCAAGAACATTTTTCCCAGGCTGTTTCTGCCTGTCCTCTAGTTGTTTCTCTTGGAGAGAAGAGAGTCCCGTGTCTTTCTAATCCACCATTTTCCCAGAAGTCTATTGTTGTTTATTTTTAATCTTGGACTTCTGATGTCATTCTTCTTGCTTTTCTCAAATGTCTGTTGAACTCTTACAGTCATTCATCTTAATGAATAAAACAATAGAAAGCCTGATTAAAGCTCTTGGAATAGGAGGGGGCTTGTTAACCAACAGGTTTTCTTTTACCTCTATTATGTGAGGGAACTCCTGAGTGACAAAACGATCAAGGTTATACTCAGCGGGGTCTTTTACAAGACCCACACGGGCTGCCCTAGTTCTTCCCAGAGAGTTTGCTGAAGGAGAATCCTCCAATTTCATTGTATTAGAATGACTTTCAATCTGTAGCTGTTCTGCAAGCAGGAGTCAGGAGGGGGGTGAGAAAGCCATTCTATATATGACTTCTTCTGTTCTCTGCTGCACTTCTCATTCCTGTGCTGTGATAGCTGTCACTTCTGGTCCCCTCCCCTGCAGCTATGATCCTCTTTGTTCTAGAGGTTCCTTCTTCCTTCAGCTTCATGGTCAATACTCATCATCCACTTCACAATTTCCAGAATGTGTTGAACCCTCCTACATGTGGATCATGCCCTTCCCACTTTTTTTTTTTTAATTGCTGGAGAATTTTACACCTTTAAATCACTTTATTATACTATAATATTAATGGGGTTTCAAGGGAGGATGTAGATCAACCTGTGTGTTTTGGTCTGCCCTCGTAAGGAAAATCTGCTTTGGAATTCTGACACATCAGAAATTGGGCCAGAATATGGACAAAGGAAAATCTTCAAAAATTCATCTTGAGGCAAATGGGGGTTGATTGTGCCTTAAAGAATAAGAAACACAGCCATACACAAAATAGTATAAGATTCCTACGGTAAAATATAGACTCTTTTTTTTTTTTTTAAGATTTATTTATTTTATTTAATTCTCCGCCCGCCCCCCCTTCCCCGGTTGTCTGTTCTCTGTGTCTATTTGCTGCGTCTTGTCCACTTCTGTTGTCGTCAGCAGCACAGGAAGTGTGGGCAGCGCCATTCCTGGGCAGGCTGCTCTTTTTTTCACGCTGGGCGGCTCTCCTTTCGGGGCACACTCCTTGCGCGTGGGGCTCCCCTACGTGGGGGACACCCTTGCGTGGCAGGGCACTCCTTGCGCGCATCAGCTAAGTGGACCCTGAAGGAACAAGGCAGTCAGAAGTACCCCCAGGTTGATATACACCATTACAGCAACAAAACACAGCAGTTTTCTGTTGTGGGAAACTGATTTATCTATTAGTTGCTTCCTGTTATTGTAGAAGATATCGCAAGTTGTTTCCTGTTATTGTAAATTATCTTATTGCAGATGTTGCAAGTTGTTTCCGGTCATTGTAGAAGATGTTGCAAGTTGCTTTCTGCTATTGTAGAAGATGTTGCAAGTTCCTTCCTATAGCAAACAGCTGCTCTTTAGCTTTCAAATAAATAGGATGGGGAAACTAGGGTTTAGGCTCAGCTTCAGAAGCTGTGAAGTCCCCTGGCCCCATCTTTGTTTCCTCTCTTGTGTCTTTCCTTCTATCCTTTTATTTCTTCAGTTCTGCATCACCTTCCATTCATGCAGACCTATTGCTGAACTGGTCTCAGCAGTATTCCCACGTCCCCATCACAGAAAATAATTTTAACTAAGTATGATTTCTTTTTCAGTTGCCAGAACTAATTGCCATTCATTCAAATAGTTAATCATTTACTTTGTGCCAGATACTGGGCTGTGTGCTTTGAGTAAAATGTGAACAAAAACATAATTCCTACCCTCATAGAGTTTGTATCTTGTGAGAAAAGGTGTTAATGAAATGGTCACACAACTAAATATAAAATTACATTTGTGGTTAGTGTTTTGAAGGAATGCTACATCAGACCATGGGAGCTTATTAGGAGGTGCTTACCTAATCTCAAGGGTTGGTGAAGGTTTCCAGGTAGAACTGATTTATGAGTAGCATTAATTTTCAATAAATACCATTATATTTGTTATAAACATGTATGTATATTATTATTACATATTTAGATTTGATCAAACATATACCACATGAGAAATGGTAGAGTGAAAAAAAGAGATCAGCCTAGGGTTCAGGAGATCTGGGAGGCCTGAAGTCTTTTAGTTTCAGCTTTGCCAATAGACTGCTCTATGGCCTTGGGCAGCTCAGCTTAGTGTCTCTGGGCCTAATTGTTTCATCATTAAAATGAAAGGGTTGGATAAAACGATCTGGTAGGTATTTCCAGATCTTAAATTCTCTAAAAATATGTATGTTTTCATTAAAAGTCTTGCCTCTCTTAAGTGTCTTGACTTAAGAAATGATTCTGCCTAGATCATGTGTGGTGGATTGAATTATGTGCCCCAATTTAGACATGTTCTTGGTCTTGATCTGCACTCCTGTAGGTGTGAACCCATTGTGAATGGAAGCTCTTGAAGATGTTATTTGAATTAAGCTGTGGCTCAGCGGAATAAGGGCGGACCTTAATCCACATTACAGGAGGCCTTATAAAGAGGAGCCAGGAGCCAGAGGTCAGCAGAATCCTAAACAGCAGATACAAAGAGATGGGCTTGTGAGGGAGCAGGGATGCAGCCAAGGAACCAACAGACTTTGGGGAGAAAGCCTCAGTTTTGAACTTCTAGCCTCTCATACCATGAGACAATAAATTCCCGTTGTATAAGCAACCCATTGTTTGGTATTTTTCATAGGAGCCGAGCAAGTTAAGACATCATGCATATATAATTTCACACTCTAAGAATGGATCCATTTTTTGAGAAATTCTTTTTTAGTTTCTACCATCAAATTACATATATATAAAGAGAAAGGAACAACTAAGTACATATGGCTAAAACAAGAGATTGTTTTAAGTAAAAACAAATATACTATACTGACAACTACACATTTCCTCATTTCTGGCAGATGTGTTGAATGAATAGGGTTTTAATCAACAAGTATTTTTTTAGCAAATTCCTTTGGGACTTTTACTGCCAGCTTCATTTTAAGTTGTAAAAATTTCTAAAATGCTAACTTGCAATTGTCTTAACTAATGCTCTTGAAATACTACTCATGAAACTGGACAGAAGCTTATAAGTGTGTATATGTGCATGTGTATGCATGTGTGTGTGTTTAGTTTATTGGCAACAAAACATTCTTTGGGGAAACACAAGATCTATTTTCTGAAGTCTATAGAAACATCCTTAGAAATGGAAACATATCCGTGACCTGAGTGATTTGGTAAATTGAAAGGGGAAACTTATATGCAATTGATAAACAAAAACAGTTCTGTTTCTGAAGAGTGCCATCTTGAATCTTTTGTTTATCAGTTTGTGCCTACTCTTGTATCTGATTAGAAATGCTTAAGGTTTGGAAACAGTAAGATCTCTAAGTGAACTGCACTCATGCTGTTTAAAGAAAGATACACATTTTCATCTTTTATTTATTTTCAGTCTTCTTGATTATGTTCATCATTTTAATTTCTAATTTGAGTTAAACACCCTGCCCTTCAGAAGCTTGGACCTCAATTTTAAATGGGCTGATTATCTCACCAGGGTGGGGTCTCTTTCGCGTGGAGGAGTGTGAACTCACACAGATGCGCAGCTAAACTCACAGAAAACATTATTCTGCCACAATTTCTTGGGGTGGTAACTGAAGCAGTAAGAAAAGAGGAGTGGTGGTTGAAAAGGTGGGGGAGGAACTTCATTTGGGGTAATTGGAAGAGGATAAAGGAGAAATGTCTCCCTTCCACTAATGACATTCTTTCCTCCCTGGGAAACAGGGTTTCACCAGCAGAGTGCAATCCTCAATCCCTTTTGATCTCTGAGGGCCTTTGAAATATAAACATAATTACAAATAGGGTTTGGGGTGGCACATGGAACCACTTAGATAACATCATCTTTGGAAAAGTGGTGGTGCTCTCTACAGACTTTATTTCAAAGGCCAAATTCCTTTCCTGGAAGGAGTTTTGTATTTTTTCCATTTTCTGTGTGTCAGTTGCTAATCTCCTTTTACAGACCAGAGGGTACAATAAGACAACAGTCAATGCATAAACAAATACATGCAAACTGCTAGCAGAAGGCTCAAAAACATGGTCCTTACTCAGTATTCATCTAAAAGTTACCCTTAAAGGCAATATGTTACTGACACACTTAACCTTGATACAGCTCTGGCTATAGCTACATATCAAAATGCAGCTGTGGAAGATGAGAAAGGGTTGATTAAATCCTTTCTTAAAAATTGCAAACTGCAACACAGAACACATTTCCTAAACCTACAAAATCTGTGCCAGTAGTTAAGACAGGCATGTTAATATAACAAAAATATATTTTAAAACATGGAATACTTAGCCGTTAAGAACTATACCTTGATTTCCTCCAGCCCCCCTGCCATGGCTTCCTCATCTGTTTGCATGTTGTTTTTGCTCATTGTTTGCTCTTGTTTTTTTCCTTTAGGAGGCACAGGACCGCCCATGTGGGAGGTGGGCACTTCACTGCTTGAGCCACATCTGTTCCCTGCTCATTTGTTTTTGCTCGATGTCTGTATACCTTGATTTTAAATCAAGTATTAGACATCATACTTTTTTTTTAGGTACCAGGGCCAGGGATAGGACCTTGTAAGTGGGAAGCCGATGTTCAATCACTGAGCTACATCGGCTCCCCTGAGTTGGTTTTTTCTTTTGTTTGCTTGTTGTGTGTTTTGTTGTTGTTGTTTTGTTTTGTTTTGTTTTAGGAGGCACCAGCGACCAAACCTGGGGTTCCCATGTGGGAAGCAGGTACTCAACCACTTGAGCCACATCTGCTCCCCAGAACTCATATTATTTTATCTGTAAATATTTTAGTATGTATCTCTAAAAGATAAAGATATCTTTTGAACACGATATTGTGGTCATTAAAAATATTATTATATTTATATATATATAAGTGTATATATACGCATATATATGTATATATATGTACATATACCTTTATATATATATATGTGTGTGTATATATATATCTTGGATGAATATTTATTGACATGGGAAGAAGTTTGTGGTAGACTGTTAAAGATCAGGTTACAGAAAACAATGTGTACCAATGGTCTTATTGTCGTAAAAAATAAAAGTATATATTTATAAGAAGAAGAAAGCCAAATTGATACATAGAAATTATTAGCAGTGATTACCCCTAGCTGGTGAGATCAGGATTTTTTATTTTAATAGTTTTGCTGATCCGTGTTTTACATTTTCTTCAATAAAATTACTTTGCTTTTATAATAAGAAAAATAATGTTTCTTTAAATATAATAAAATTTTTAAGATTTGACAGCAACTGAGGCACCGATATATGCAATGAGTACATAAAACACAGGCAAGAAGCAAATAAATAACAGATCTAAATGATTCCTTAAGGCCGCATTTCCCTAAGTGTGCTTCCCGGAACACACATCTCAGAAAATACTGTGGAGAACCGAAAGAAGGTGGATTTTAAGACCCATTTCAATGTCAGAGACATTTTTTAAAAAGAAGAAAAAAAAGAAAAACCCTAACCTCAACTCTGTTTTTTTTAAAATATATTCTTTATTTTTTCAAAAAGATACTTAGATTACAAAGAATGTTACATAAGAAAATATAAGGGATTCCCATATGCCCCACTCCCCACACCTCCCACCCTTCCCCACATTAACAACTTCTTTCATTAGTGTGGTACATTCACTGTAATTAATGAACACATTTTGGAGCATTGCCACTAAGCATGGATTATAGTTTACATTGTAGTTTGCGCTCTCTCCCACTCCATTCTGTAGGTTATGGCAGGTTATATAATGGCCTGTATCTGTCATTGCAGTGTCATTTAGGATAATTCCAAGTCCTGAAAATCCCCCATATTACACCTCTTTTCCCCTCACCCTGCCTTCAGCACTTCCAGTGTCTACTGTCTCCACATTAATGATATAATTTCTTCCATTGCTAGAATCACAATAAGTCTATTGTAGAACACCAGTAAGTCCACTCTAATTTATGTTTTATTCCCCAATCCTGAGGATTCTGGGATGGTGATGCCCACTCCCCCTCTAATTGAGAGGGGGCTTGATCCCACGTGACTGATGGATGGGACTCTCTTGCTTGCAGATGTAGATACTCTTGGTTCCTTTGTGTGGTGGTTGTCCAGCCTCACCTCCTTGTTAGTCTAACTGTTTTGTCAATTTCAAAATGCATGCTGGAAAGTTCTTTGGTGGAGTAACCCTGTTGCAGGATTTTGCAAACTTATTTGACCACAGTCATCTTTTTTCATGCAACACCTATTAACATTCAATGGTCCCCTCTTTAGAAAATACTATCTTTTGGTAAAATCCGAGGAGACTCTTTATCTTTTAAGTTCCAAAGGCCTCTTTTTTTTTTTAAGATTTATTTTTTATTTCTTTCTTTCTCTCCCAAAGGCCTCTTGTTTTGAATACTTTGTCTAAAAAGGAATTCCACTATGCTCTATTTCAGCTTGTCAGAATAAATGCAAAATGATTGTTTCCTTTATTAAAAATTCCCCCTTGGTTGTATTAGTCTGTCTTCCTATTGATAGTGCAAGAAACTGCAGTTGGGTTCAAAGTTGCGGGTTCAATTGCTCCTGTATTTTCTAGTCTATTTTGACAGCTCTGGGAATATCAGCCAAAGACTGTCACTATAATATGCCTTGTGAGTATAAGTGCAAAATTAATACGTAACTATCTGTAGCAGTTTGATATTATTGATGAATCCCAAAAAGAAATATTGGATTATGTTTGTAAACTGGTCTTTTTCTCTGGGCATATTAGATTATATTGGATTCAAGTAAATCACGTAAACCTCTTGTTCAAGTAGGGTGTTGAGTCCGCAGGGACTCGTAGATAAAAGACATGGCAAAGGACAGAGTTGGAGCTTAAGAGAGGACCTGAGCCAGAAGAAGGACACAGAGGAATAGAGACGTACCTTAAACATGGCAAAAACCCTGGGGAGAGAGGGAGAGAGACAGAGCCAGAGCCATTTGGCTGATAGTCTACAGCTAGCCTTGTGGAGAGAGGCAAAGCCTAGAGAACTGCATAGTCTACAGCTGACCTTGTGGAGAAAACAGAGGACCTGAGCCCGGAGAGAAGCAAGACCTGGGAAGAGCCTGAACCCGGCATACATTGGCAGCCATCTTGCTCCAACATGTGGACATAGACTTTGGTGAGGGAAGTAACTTAACGCTTCATGCCCTGATATCTGTAAGCTCCTACCCCAAGTAAATACCCTTTATAAAAGCCAACAGATTTCTGGTATTTTGCATCAGCACCCATTTGGTTGACTAATACACTATCAAACAAACAGCAACAAATGTGTTTCTGCTGCCTGATATGAAAACCAATTGTTAAATTTCACCTTGAACTTAATCTCCACTGGTAAGAAGAGAATGGATTTCTCCCACAGCAAACTACAGAGAGTTTCAGCTTTTACCTCCTGGCCTTAGTGCACCAAGGTTAGCCCTCCCCTTGGTCTTTTTCAATCCAACCCTCATTTCCTCCATTCTGTAGAAACCAAGCTTCAAAATCCCTAGTGGGAATTTCAAGAGCTGGCTTCCAGCATCCACAGACCACTCACTACATGTTTGGCACACACAAGACTAACAATTTGGGGATATACTTAAATTAATTTTCATTATAATTTTAAAATGGTAATAAAATATAATATTGTTAAATCAATAATAATTATGATTTCATTTGAGAGAAAGATGATATTGTTTGTAACCCTTCACGAAGGTTTAACTCTAAAAGATGGACAGCTTAAGGCACTAGTTTCTTTTCTTACTTTATTCCTGCTGAAATAGAAAATCCTAACCATAAATTACTGGTCATAGGGATTGGCAAAATTGTTCAGGATCTCTGTCTGATAATTCTAAATCTATGGCTCAAACCTGTATCCAGAAATTACAGTGTGATTTTTTCACTTAGCTGTAAGTCAGACACGAAGTTGAAAAACATGCGGCACTTAATATCTCAATCCTCTCTTTCAACCTCGGGGATAATTATAAATGGAGCTCTACACCTTCATTTGGCTCTAGAAAGTTTTTCTTCAGGTTTGGAAGCATCATCGGATTTGTTTCTCTTCATATTATTTTTTAGGATATGACTTAATAAATACATCCTTAATGTCATCAACTTCTCTGATGCATGAAAAAAATCAAGCGTTAGGAAAATCAAACTTATCAATTAAGAGAATTGTACCATAGTTTGGTCTTCTTATGAAATCCTGATAGTCTCAATATTAAAAATGATAATATTTACACTCTTAAGTGATAGCTTGATGCTATTAAAAAATAGAATAGATCACTAATACTGCCACTTGAACAAACCACTTAATTTTTAAACTGGCATCACTATTATGAAGAAATGCTTTTAGCTCATCCCTGATTGCAAACACTTGTGTAAACACTTTTCACCTAAATAGTTCACTTTTGTGTGGAAAAGGAGACACAACCTTGCGAATTTCTTCACAAAGCATCCTTAGAAGATAAACATTTGGTGGCCACGGTTTGAATGGACTACTACTTTCACCCACTATTTTCTGGGAATAAAGCAGTGAGAAAAGGGACAACCCTTTTCATTCAAGTAGATGCTTCCTTGTGGAAGCCTCTTTTCCAGCCTACATCATGGCTCCCAAAAAGAA
This sequence comes from Dasypus novemcinctus, assembly GCF_030445035.2. Taxonomy (NCBI): domain Eukaryota; kingdom Metazoa; phylum Chordata; class Mammalia; order Cingulata; family Dasypodidae; genus Dasypus; species Dasypus novemcinctus. Next base: position 48,457,373 of record NC_080673.1, on the reverse strand, counting down.
AATAGCTGTAAATGAAGTCTCCTCTAGCATGAAGTTGCAGCAACAAACTAACCAATAAGCCCCTAAGTACTTCTCTTTCATATGTTTCTGTACATTTCTGCCAAGTGCTGATTGATACTCTGCACAGCTGTGATTCTTTCCAAATGGATGTCAAATATCTGCTAGCATGCACTCATGAGAGATATTGCTCTCCTGTGCTTTATGCCATTAATATTATATGATGTACAACAGTCTACTTTGATTATGAAATTCCCAGTAGCTAATTAAATTTTCTTCCTGGCATGGTAATATTGTTAACCTTGTAACTGGCTTTATAAATGTCTTAGCAGTAGTGTGGCTTACATATTTGTTCTGTGGAGGACAACTTTGAATAATGTTTCCTTAGTTTGGGTCTCTTCTCCACCTTTAAATGACAAAATTTATCAATTTCATATTAGAAAGCATTATTTTGTGCTTGTTCAGGAAAAACCCAATTGGTTTAGCAGAGAGGTCACAATACTTTGAAAGCAATGCAAAAGCTTCTGTGGCTTCCTGCCATTCTTTAACAAAGTTTTATAACAGACAATGCAATAGAAACAAATTGATTGCTGCCCTGATAAAATTCAATTTTCACATATTCATCAAGTTTCACTTTTTCTAGTAAAGACAGCTTCATATTCAATATTTGCACTGGATTCCTGTTCGCTGTTTACATTTACGGTGTGGTTCTGTTGTATTTATGTTACAATTTTCATCACTACTTTTACACTTCACTTAACCATTTGTAAGCTATTGATTTATTTCTGTGAATTGGTGATCACAACACAATGAAAATGTAAAATGAGCTGATGTAAATAGTCTTTTTAAAATATATAAAATCTGGTATCCAAGCTGAGTGTGCACTATTAACTGAATGTTAGTGGAGACGAACAACGTTTAGGAAGATGATTAGTATGTGATAAGATTTCTATAAAATATAACAAATTATTCTTAAATTTAAAATTCATGATATGAACATGACTAAATTGTGTCCTCTCTTTTTCTTCCTACATGTAACAGGCTACTCCAAGATTGGTAATTTGAGACTGTATGTAGCCCAGAAAATCACGTTCTTAGAGCTGGTCCATTCCTGTGGGGGTGAACCCACTGTGGGGGACCTTTTGGTTAGGTTCCTTCAGTAAGGTATGGCCTGGGGGTCTTAAACCTCTTCCTGGAGTCCTGTATAAACAGGATGAATTCAGACAAAGAGAGAGAAAGCCAGAGGAGGCCAGCAGCTGAAGCAATGAAAACCAGGAGAGAAGGGAGAGACCAGCAGACACTGCCATGTGCCTTGCCATGTGACAGAGGAGGCCAGGACTGTGGCAGCAGGTCTTCAGAAGAAAGCATCACCTGATGATGCCTTGATTTGGACATTTTCTACTGTAAATTTGCAAGCAACTAAATCCCCATTGTAAAAGCCAACCCATTTATCATATATTGCATTTCCATAGCCTAGCAAACTAAAACACCAATGGCCATGGACCACCTGTGAGCAGTAATTCCCTATGGGGTGTGATTTTGGGGTGTCAGGATGGCTGATTACCCCCCAAATAGCTCACAGTCCAATTTGCTGATATCCAAAGTTGCCAGGTTGTGATTTATTCCTCCTGTGGCTTTAAGAGAGATCTTTCTCATAAAAATCAAGGTGATTTTTATTTATATCATGGAGCCCACAGCCTAGAGGTAGGCTGTATATATAGGCTATGTATAAAAAAGACACAGCCCCTGCCTTCCAGGAGCTTATGATTCAGAACTTAAATAAATAAACACAAATAAAAAACTAACTCAATTGTGGTAAGTGCTGAAGGAAAAGGAAGGAGAGAAAATAGCAAAGATGTGCCTTCCTAAAACATGAAAAGAGAAAAATATACCTATACTCAGAAGTGAACTATTAAAAAATTTAGGTAGCATCATTTTATCAATATGCTAGATCACCATTCTTTAGCAAGTTTTTTTAATAGACAGTGAAGTGGATGTAGCTCAAGTAATGAGGCCTCTGCCTACCATACGGGAGGACCCAGGTTCAATCCCTAGGGTCTTCTGGGGAAAAAGAAGAAGAGAAAGCATGCCTGCGTGGCGAGTTAAGTGCCCGCACAGTGAACCAAGTGCCCAGGTGAGTGCCTGGGCCGTGAGCTGAGTGCCCATACAAGTGCCCATGTGATGAGCCGAGTGCCCACCTGGGTGCCCACGTGGCAAGCCAGTGTCCACATAGCAAGCCGAGTTCCCCCAAAGCAAGCCAAGCGCCCATGCGGTGAGCCAGTGCCCACACAGATGAGTCACACAGCAAGATGATGACACAACAAAAGAGAGACAAGAGGAGAGAGTCAAGGTGAAGTGCAGCAGAGACCAGGAACTGAGGTGGTGCAACTGACAGGGAACCTCTCCCATATCAGAGGTCCCCAGGTTCGAATGCTGGTGAATCCTGGAGGAGAAAGATGAGAAGAGAAGACGAAAAGAGAAGTAGATTCAGAAGATCTCACAGCAAATAGACACAGCACGAACAGCAGAGTGGTGATGGGCGGGGGGAGAGGGGAGAGAAAAATAAATAAGTAAATAAAAAAGAAACAGACTGACAACTGCCCTGATCAAGAAATATACTCCTCCCCAGCAACACTTGACTATAACTTGATTGACTGTTTTATCAGATGTTTTTTTCTAAAGGCATATTTTGATCAAAACTGGTGTTCAGCAACATAGGAGCTAAACCCTAAAATGGAGCTGGGTATATCAAGGTATTTTAGATTAATAATACTAGCTATTAATGTCATCATACTAACTCCTCTTCTGGATTCAAATTTGTCCTTAAATGGAGATTTACGTGTAGAGTGAGAACTATTGTTATTATGATTATCATCATTGTGTTATATATATAATTTTTGCTTGTTTTTTTTTTGTTTGTGTATTCAGAAGACACTGGGAACTGAACCTGGGACCTCCCATGATATTTTTATAACCAAAGAATAAACCGGCATTCTGGTTAAATACATTAATCTGTGTGTGTGTGATTAATGTGAGTCTCTGTCGGAGACCTGAGAGATTATAATTCAATTTGTGAGCCTGTTAGGCTGAGGGCCAGACTCTGGGTGGAGTGTGGTGAGTCGTCATGGTGATGCCACCAGGTAAGAGCAGTCTGGGTGACCAGCTGTCTTTCCCATGAGACTACTGGTGTTACTGGAGTAGAGTAGTTCAGCAATTTTCATTAATCAATAATAAGGAGATATTTTGGAGGCACTTTGTCAACTATCTCTAGGGAGGAAATGATTTCAGATGAGAGATTGAAGATAGCCATTTTCAAGGCTTGAAACAAGCAGTTAAAAAAAAAATTGGCTGATAATACCCAAGAGCTATCAAAATAGACTAGAAAATGTAGGAACAATTGAACCCACAATTTTGATCCTTTTGTCAGGGCAGTTACCTCCACTGTCAGTAGGAATGCAGGCTAACACAGCCAATGGGGCATTTTTAATTAAAGAATTAGACATTTCTCATTTATTCAGACAAGCTGAAAAGTGCATAAGATCAGAAAAGAAACATTGAGCAGTTCAGTTTTGTGTCCCTTTCTTGTGAAATTGAAAAGAAACAAAATAAGCACGTTTGAACTTGGTGTGAAAGGGACTGAGAATATTTAACATAGATAGTTGAACATTAGTCATCTGAGACTAAAGCTACTTATTCCAAGTTCAGCAAAAATACACAAAAATTTGATAAATATTGAATTATGCTTCAGAACAACTGCTCACACTTTAAATATAATCTAGTGTTTGTTCTTTAATGTCTCTCCTTTTACTTTGAAATAAAAGTCAGTGTTTTAGTTTCCTATGTGGCTTAAAGCAGATACCATGAAATGGTTTGGCTTAAACAATGAGAGTTTATTAGATTACAAGCTTACAGTTTTGAAGCTGTGAAAATGTCCACATCAAGGCTATGCTTTCTTCCCAAAGACTGGATGTTTGCAATCCTGGGCTACTCTGCCACGTGGCAAGGCACCTGGCCATGTTTTCTAGTCTCTTCCTCTCCCTTCTCTTCCGGGTTTTGTTGTTTTTATCTCTGTACTTCCATGATTCATGCTCCCTCTAGCTCACCCTCTCACTCGCTGGCTCTCTCCCCTCTCCCTTTTTTTCTCTCTCTCTGTATACATTCCATTTATAGAGAACTCCAATAATAAGATTAAGTCTTAAGTCCCGTTCTGAATTAGGTGGGTCACACCTTAATTGATGTAAACTCATCAAAAGATTCTACTTAACAATGGTCATACCCACAGGAATGGCTTAGATTTAAGAATATGTTTTTCTGGGGTACATTCAGCTTCAAACCACCACAGTTAGTCACCAATTACAATTTTAAAAATGCATTGAATTGCTTTTCATCTCAGCTTAAGGAAGAGCTTTTGCCAGCTTTTACGCCATAATCTTTAGCAATTTCTCTTCTGAATGAAGGGTGAGGAGAAGCTTGAACATTTCCAGAGAACTTTAGTGAAAAACAAACAAGAAAAAAACAAAACAAAACCAGGCTGCCAGCAAAGTGATAGGGCCATGTCAAGTATATGGCACATTACTGTCAAGTTAGGACAATGTGTTTAATTTTAAAAAAAATAAATTTACTTTTATTTTTAAAATTAATTAATTGAATTTATCCCCCCCTTCCCCAGATGGTTCTCTTATGTGTCTGCTCATTGTTTGCTCACCTTCTCTAGGAGGCACTGGGACCCGAACCCAGAACCTCCACACGGGAGGTGAGTGTCCAGTGGCCTGAGCCATATCCACTCCCCTCTGACTGCAGCGTCTGCTGATTTATGGCATCTGCTCATTTAGTGCATCTGCTTATGGCGGTGGGTGTGGCATATAGCTCATTGTGGCAAGTGTGCATCTGCTCATCTTTTTTAGGAGGCACTGGGACATAAAATGGGGTAGGCAGGAGCCCAACTGGTTGAGCCACATCTACTTCCCAAGACAATGTGTTCAAGGAAATTAAATTCAATGAAGATAATTATTTTGGAAAATTGTAGTATTCATATTATGGTGTATGGTGGCTTGGAGTTATGTACCCTAGAGAAACATGACCTTAATTTTAATCCATTCCTGTGGGTATGAACTCATTGTAAATACAATCTTTGTATGAGGTTACTGCAATGAAGGTGTGGTCCAGCTGAATCAAGATGGGTCTTAATCCTATTACTGAAGGCCTTGTAGAGAAGGCCACAGAGAGAGAAGCCACAGGCAGCAGTCAGGAGCTGGAGGTCAGTGGGACCCAGAAGAGAAAGGAGAAGATGCTGCCATGGGCATTGCCAAGGGACAGAAAAGCCAAGGAGGCCCGAGGATGGCTGGCCAGGCAGAAGAGACCAAGCCTGGGAGGAAGTAAGCCTTCCAGCTTCTGAAACCCTGAGCCAACAAATTCCTGTTTAAGCCAATCCACTGTACAATGTGTAAGCTTTGTATAAACTGGAGATAATTTAAGCATCTGAAAAGGTTGATAAGATTTTCTAAGCTTTGCACATTAGGATCGCCTGGTTGGGGTGAGGGTTGGGGGCAGAGAAGGAGAAACACTTCAAAAAATATCAATGTCAGGATTCTACCCCTGAGATTGTAGCTGCCTACTTGTTCATAATCTGTGGTCAAGGTTAAAAATTACTGTCCTAAATAATAATTGTGGTTGTGTAACCTTCAAAGCTCTGTAGATTCAATATGCATTTAGATTAGGGTTGCCAGATAAAATAGAGGATGCCCAGTTACATTTGAATTTGAGATAAACAATTAATGCATTTATGTAGTATATGTCCCAAATACTGTACCGGTGCCCTGTAATTTTACTTGCAAAATATGGCAACCCTGGCGGTGGACTTGGCCCAGAGGTTAGGGCGCCCATCTACCACATGGGAGGTCCACGGTTCAAACCCCAGGCCTCCTTGACCCATGTGCAGCTGGCCCACGCGTAGTGCTGATGCGTACAAGGAGTGCGGTGCCACGCAGGGGTGTCCCCCGCATAGGGGAGCCCCACGCACAAGTAGTGCACCCCATAAGGAGAGCCGCCCTGCGCGAAAGAAAGTGCAGCCTGCCCAGGAATGGTGCCACCCACACAGAGAGCTGACACAACAAGATGATGCAACAAAAGAGACACAGATTCCCATGCCACTGACAACAACAGAAGTGGACGAAGAAGATGCAGCAAATAGACACAGAGAACAGACAACCGGGGTGGGGAGGGAAGGGGAGAGAAATAAATAAATCAATAAAAAAATATATGGCAACCCTAATTTGGGTTCTCTTATTTGCTTGAAAATTCATAACTAAATTGTGTACCTACCATTAGAACTCCTTAGAAACAAAATCTTACCTGATTAAAAAGAAGAAGCCAGTAACAACCTGGGAGACAGGTAACATCATATCCAAGTTACTGTGAGAAATAAGGGTGTTAGACTAACAGAGTTGACCACATAGAGATGCAGTGAAGATGTGTCACTCTATTCCTCATAGGATGCCACTTGTATAGTAAGATGACAAAAAAAGGTAATAAAAACTAAACTTATTTGACTAACCACTCAAATCTAAATGTGTCAGAACTATACTTAGTACCTGCTCCTCTCCCAGCATGCTCTGATAATGACAACAGTAATTTTTTTTTTCAAGTAAGATTTTAGAACTTTGCCTGCAAAAGGACTGCTTAGTATGAATTGAAGCCAAGCAAGCAAGCTACATGCATAGTTATTAAGAGGATGGCCTTAGGAATCAGACTGGGATTGAGTTTGCCACTTACTAGCTGGGTAACTTTGAGGGAGCCAATGAACCTTTCTAGCCTTCACCTCATCTGTTAAATCAGGATAATAACAGTAATACCTGCCTCACAAAGTTATTATGAGAACCAAATGAGAAAACACAAGTACTTGTATATACCAAGTACCCAACAAGTGTTAGCTGTTTTTCCTAATTTTAGCAAAGCTAAAGTATACAAATAAGGGTGCAGGGAAACAATGGAGGTAATACACAATCTTTAACATAGACTAGTCTTTTTAAGTGACCCTGGAAGACTTGGTTGCTGCCTTCCATTTGGAGACAAAAGCCCAAGGCAGGGGCTATGGACTAGGACATGATCCTTGCTTTGCTTAGAGGGTGTCCTCTGAGAAGCAGCAACAGGACCAGCTAGATGGCTGGGGCTTATTAGAAGTACTTTGGGGAGTGGATGTAGCTTAAGTGTTTGAGCACCTGCTTCCCATGTACAAGGTCCTGGGTTCAATCCCTGGTACCTCCTAAAAACAAAACAAACAAACAAAACAAAAAACCAACTATATCAGTTAGGGTTCTCTAGGGAACAGAATCAACAGGAGATATCTGTAAATAATATGAGATTTTATAAGAGTCTCTCACCTGACCATGGGGATGCACAAGTCCAGGTTCTGCAGGCAGGCTGCAAACCAGGGGCTCTGATGGAAGTCCAGTGAAGGCCCTTGATGAGTTTCTGGGAGACATTAGTTGTCCAAAGATGAGCTGGGAAATTCTCTCTCAATGCTGAAATCTGTTCCCCTTTTAAGGCATTCAACTGATTGATAAACATCACTCATTGCTGACTCCCTGGTTGATTGCAGATGTAATCAGCCATCTATACAGTAAACGCACTGATGACTGAAGCCCATAAATATCCTGGAATTACAATTAGCCCAGGGCTTACTTGACCAAAAAACTGGGCACAATTATCTGGCTGAGTTAACACATTAGCCTAACCATCACACCAACTCTCATTGGGAGCAGATATAGCACAGTGGTTGAGTGCCTTCTTCCCTTGTATGAGGTCCTGGGTTCAATCTCAGGTACCTCCTAAAAAAAAAAAGTGCATCTTCTCAGGCCCCACTCCAGAGCCACTGAATCAAAGACTATATCTTAGGGGAAATGGATGTGACTTAAACAATTGGGCCCCCATCTACCATGTAGGAGGTCCAGGGTTCAATTCCCAGGACCTTCTGGTGAAGGCAAGCTGGCCCGAGTGAAGAGCTGGTGCAGCAAGATGCGCAACAGGAAGAAACACAATGGAGAGACAATAAGAGATGCAGCAGACCAGGGAGCTGAGGTGGTACAAGAGATTGAGTGCCTCATTCCCACTCCAGAAGGTCCCAGGATTGGTTCCTGGTGCTGCCTAAAGAGAAGACAAGTAAACACAGAAGAACACACAGTGAATGGACAGAGTGAGCAGACAATGAGGTGGGGGAGGGAGAAATAAATAAATCTTAAAAAAAAAAAAAAAAAACACTATGTCTTAGCAAGATCCCCAGGTGACTTATGTACATAATAAAGTACTCTGCCTCACAGGCAGCCTCGTGTTTCTGTGAGAATTGGGAAATTTTCAGCTATTATTTCCTTAAATACTCTTTCTGTCCCTTTCCCTTCTCTTCTCCTTCTACAACTCCCATGACATATATGTTGTTGTGTTTCATGGTGTCATTCAACTCTCTGAGACCCTGCTCAGTTCTTTCCATTCTTTTCACTCTGTTCTTTTCTCTCTTTCATTTCAGCTGTTCTGTCTTCAGTATCACTTATTCTTTCTTCTATCATTTTGAGTCTGCTATTGTATGCCACTAATGTGGTTTTTCTTTTTAAGATTTATTATTTATTTATTTACACACACACCCCAATTGTTTGTCCTTGCTGTATCTGTTTGCTGTGTACTCATCTTTTTGGAAGCACCAGAACTGAACTTGGGACCTCCCATGTAGGAAGGAGGCACCTAATCACTTGAGTCACCTCCGCTCTTTGCTTTGTTGTGTCTGTCATAGTGTTTTCATCCTTATATTTCTTTGTTGCATCATCTTGTTGTGTCAGCTCACCATGCCAGCCTATCTTGTCAGCTCAGTGCCTTGCTAGTCTTCTTTAGGAGATACTAGGAACTGAACCCAGGGCCTCCTATGTTGTAGGTGGGAGCTCAATAACTTGAGCCACATCTACCTCCCTCTAATGTGCTTTTTATCTCACCTACTGTGTCTTTAATTCCCATAAGCTCTGTTACTTTTCTATTCAGGATTTCAAATTCTGAACTTACGTGTCCAAGATGTACATGATACCCCAATCAGAATAAATCCGAATAGACCTACTCAAACACACCTACTACTCAAAATGTCAAATGTCAAAGATAAAGAGAAAATTCTGAGTGCCACAAAGGGAGAAGCAAACTACCATGTACAAAAGATGCCAGTAAGACTTAGTGCAGATTTCTCATCAGAAACCATGGAAGCAAAAGATGTTGATATGAAACAATTAAGATGCTGAAAGAGAAAAACTGCCAGCCAAGAATTCTTTATTCAGAAAAATTGTCCTTCAAATATGCAGGTAAGTATATAATATTCGAAAAACAAACAGAAACTGAGAGAGTTCATAAAAAAGAATGCACCTTTGCAGGAAACATTACAAGAAGCCTTAGAGCTGAGAGGAAAGGACAGGAGAGAGAGAGGCTTGGAGGAGAGTATAGAAGAAAGAATGGCAGAAAGGATAACCAAAGAGTAAAAAGACAGATGGAAATATGATATGGTATATGAAAGCCAAAAAATAAAATGGTGGAGGTAAATAATGCATTTACACTAATATCATTGAATGTAAATGGATTAAACTCTCCAGTCAAAAGATACACACTGACAGAATGGATAAAAAAATATGAACCATCCATATGCTGCCTATAAGAGACTCACCTTAAACCTAGGAATACAAACTGGCTGAAAATGTAAGTTGGAAAAAGATACTCCACACAAATAGTAACCAATAAAGAGCAGGGATAGCTATACTAATATGGGACAAACAGACTTTAAATGCAAAAGCATTATAAGAGATACAGAAAGCCATTATATATTAGTAAAAGAGGCAATCCCACAGGAAAATATAAAAGTCATAAATATCTATGTACCTAGTCAGGGTGCCCCAAAATACATGAGACAAACTCTGGAAAAACTGAAGGGAGAAAGAGACCTCTCTACAATAGTAGTTGGAGTCTTCAATACCCCATTCACATCATTAGATATAACAGCTAGACAGAAGATCAACAAGGAAACAGAGAACTTGAAGAATATGATAAATGAGTTAGACCTAAGAGACATGTACAGAATGTTGCATCCAAACTCAGCAAGTTATACATTCTTCTCAAGTGTCCATGGATCTCTCCCCAGGATAGACCACATGGTAGAGCACAATGCAGCTCTCAATAAATATACAAAGCACCTTATCAGATCATAATGGAATGAAACTGGAAATTAATAATAGACAGGAAAGAAGTAAATTTGGAAATGCATAGAGGCTAAACAACACTCTCCTAAATAATCAGTGGGTCAAAGAAAAAATTGCATGTGAAATCAGTAAATGTATTGAGACAAATGAAAACAAGAACACAATGTATCAAAACTTATGGGAGACAGTGAAGGTGGTGCTGAGAGGGAAATTTATAGCTCTAAACACCTATATTTAAAAAGAAGAAAGAGCTAAACGCAAAGGTTTAACTGAACAACTAAAGAAACTAGAAATAGAACAGCAAACCAATCACAAGGCAAGCAAAAGGAAAAAAATAATAAAGATTAGAGCAGAAATAAATGAAAATGAGAATTAAAAAAAGAGTAGAGAAAACCAACAAAGCCAAAAGCTAGTTCTTTGAAAATATCATTAATATTGACAAACTCCTAGCTAGATGACCAAAGAAAAAAGAGAGGAGATGCAAATACTACAATCAGAAATGAAAAGAGTGAAGTTATGACTGACCCCACAGAAATAAAAAGGATTATAAGAGGATATTATGAGACTCAACAACCTAGATGAAATGGACAAATTCCTAGAAATGCACAAACAACCTACACTGATGCTACAAGAAATACAAGAACTGAACAAACCACATTTTAAAAGATTGAATCATTAAAAAATCTCCCAACAAAGAAAAGTCTATTACCAGATGACTTCAAAGGTGAATTCTACCAAGTATTTTGAAAAAAATTAACACCAATCCTATTTAAACTCTTCCAAAAAATTGAAGAGGAGGGAAAATTACACAACACGTTTTATGAAGTCAACATCACCCTAATACCAAAGCCAAATAGAGATATTAAAAGAAAATAAAATTACAGAACAATCTCTCTAATGAACATACATGCAAAATTTTTCAACAAAATGCTTGCAAATTGAATCAAACAGCGTATCAAAACACTAATACTTAATGACCAAGTGGAATTTATTCCCAGTATGCTAGGCTGGTTCAACATAAGAAAATAAATCAACATAATACACCACATTAACAAAGTGAAGGGGGAAAAAATTGATCATTTTAATTGACTCAGAAAAGGCATTCAACAAAATCCAGCAATCTTTCTTGATAAAAACATTTCAAAACATAATAGAAGGAAACTTCCTCAATATGATAAAAGGCATATATGAAAAACCCACAGCCATCATCATGCTCAATACAGAAAGGTTGAAAGCTTTCCCTCTAAGATTGGGAACAAGACAAGGATACCCACTCTCACCACTGTTATTCAACATTGTACTAGGAGTTCTAGCTGGGGCAGTTAGACAAGGGAAAAAAATAAAAGGGATCCAAATAAGAAAAGAGGAAGTAAAATTCTCACTATTTGTGGATGATATGATCCTATGGAAAATTCTGAAATGTCTAGGACAAAGCTACTTGAGCTAATAAATGAGTTTAGCAAAGTGGCAGGATACAAGATCAACACACAAAAATCAGTAATGATTTGTACATTAGTACTGAACAATCTGAGGAGGAAATCAGGGGAAAAATTACAATAGCAATAAAAAGACTCAAATACCTAGGAACCAATTTAACCAAGAAGTATAGGACCTATATGCAGAAACCCACAAAACAATGTTAAAAGAAATAAATGTAGACCTAAACAAATGGAAGACATTCCATGATCATGGATTGGAAGAATAAATATCATGATGATGTTAGTATTACACAAACTGATTTATAGATTTGATGCAATACTGTATTAGTCAGCCAAAGGGGTGCTGATGCAAAATATTGGTTGGTTTTTATAAAGGGAATTTATTTGGGGTAGGGACTTACAGATACCAGGCCATAAAGCATAAGTTTCTTACCTCTCCAAAGTCTATTTCACATGCTGGAGCAAGATGGCTGCTGACATTTGCAATGATTCAGGCTTCCTGGGTTCCTCTGGGCTCAGCTCCTCTGTTGTCTCCACAAGGTCAGTTGTAGATTATCAGGTGAAGGACTCTGTCTCTTTCCTCAGGGCTCCAGCTTAAGTCAGCATCAAATTCCAACATCAAAGCTCAACATTAAGAACACTCAACTCTGTCCTTTGCCATGCCATTTATCTGTGAATCCCCAACAATCAAGGGGCAGGGACTCAACACGCTAATGATGTGGGCCAATCAAAGCCCTAATCATAACTCAATCATGCCCAGGTACAGACCAGATTATAAATATAATCCAATATCTGTTTTTGGAGTTCATAACCATATCAAACTGCTACACTTCACCCTCTGAATTCCAAAAAGACATTACAGTATTTGAAAAAAACTTAAATCAGTAACAATGCAAGTACTAAATCATATCACAGTCATTTTAAAGAAATACAGTTTGTCTTGGGGCAAAGTCCTATCTGCTATAGACCTCTGAAATTTACAAAACAACTTATCTGTTTCTAATATACAAATGAACAAAGGATAAACATTTTTATTACAATAAGGAGAAATTGGGAGGGAAACATGAGTCACAGATCCTCTACAGTTCAGTAACCTGCAGAGCATCCTCCTTCAATTTCAGTCTGAGAGTCATTCTTAAAATTATGGTGTTTTATTTTTAAAAAGAAAGATGATGGTTTCTTCTCCCTGGTGACTTACAGGAACCCACCCTTTCCACTGGCTTGCCCAATGGCCATTTTCTTGGTTCCACCCTCATCAAGCATCTGGGTGTTAATCAATTTCCAGACCTCATCCTCCAAGAGTGTTGGGGTGATTGCCACACCTCACCCAACCTTTGGGTTAGAGTCTTAACTCCCTTAGTGCAGTGATATGAAGACAACATTCCCCCTAACCTTTGGTAAACAGGCTCAACCCAGTCAGAGCAACAAGTTGACCACCTGGCCTTCCCTAACCTTTGGCATATAGGTTCAGCCCTCTCAGAGCAATGAGTTGACAACCTGGCCTTCCCCAACCTGTGGGGGACAGGTCCACCCATCTCAGAACTGTGGGGTGCTGACCTTAACCACCATAATCTTTGGGGAATGTGCTCCAACCTCTCTTCACCCTGGGGCAGCAAAACTTTCCCAGAACATTGGACAGGAACATCCACCCTCTTCAACTGCTGGGGCAATCTCACCCTCTCTAAATGTGGTTGGGTTCCTCTCTTGGCCCTAAGTGATGTCTTAATTCTGTATCTCAGCTTCCATGGTTTTCCTCTTAAAACTGTTTCTCCTTCAATCTCTCCTTTCCATGTCCCTTTTAGTCCAGGTTGACAGTGGTTTTGTTCATACAGTTCTCTCAAAAACCTTGTTGGTTTAGCGTGCAAGAAGCAGGGGTCCAAGCCATCAGAAAGTAAGACTTTCCACGAGTCTTTCTGAGATAACTGCATCTTCAATCCTGATTTACAAGTTCCAAGTTTAGTTAAGCCCTCCAATGGGTACTTTCATCTGGGAGCTTGATTTCCAGAGGCTTGGAATTTCCAGAATCAGTTTCTGTTTTCTTTGTGCCCAACAGTTCAGTCCTCAGCATATCCCTCTCATCTAGCATTTTGCTATAAGCTGCAAGCAGAACCCAAGTCTCATTCTCTGGATTTACTATGGAAATTTCTTCAGCTAAATAAATGCCCAGGCATGCTACTTCCAAATTCTGCCTTCCATAAAACACCAGGAGTTAATCTTGCAAAGTTCTCTGCAACTTTAAAACATGGATTGCCTTTCTTCCAGTTTCCAATAATAGTTTCATCATTTACTTCTAACACATCATAAAAAGTCTCTTTAGCATCCATATTGCTATCAATAGTGTCTTCATAGTGATCTAGACCTTTTCCATCAAGCATCTCACAATTACTCCAAAAAATACCCCTTATCAATTTATAAAACCATTCCAGCATTTCAGTAATTGCAAAAGCACTTCCCCACTCCTTGGTACCAAATTCTGTATTAGTCAGCCAGAGGGCTGCTGAGGCAAAATACCAGAAATTGGTGGGTTTTTATGAAGGGTATTTATTTGGGGTAGGAGCTTATAGATACTAGGCCATAAAGCAAATGTTACTTCCCTCGACAAAGTCTATTTTCATCAATTTATTCTATTGTTATCCTATTTAGAATTTAATTGATTTCTGCTGTCTTTATTATTTTCTTCCCTTTACTCACTTTGCGTTTATTTTGCTAAGCCTTTCCTAGTGTCTGGAAGAAGAAAACTTAGATTTGAGATCTTTCATCTTTTCTAATATAAGCATCTAGTGCTAAAATTTTCCCTCTCAGCAATGCTTTAGACACATCCCACATATTTTGATATGTTGAATTTTAATTTTCATTCAGTTTTGTAATTTTTAGATTTTTTTCAAGACTTTTCTTTGACCTATGGATTATTTAGAATTGTATCATTTGATTTCAAAATGTTAGAGATTTTCCCATTGCTTTCTGTTATTAATTTTTTATTTGATTCCATTATAATTAGAGTATATACTAGACATTATTTCAGTTATTTTAAATTTAGGAGATTAGGTTTGTAGCCAGGATATGTCTAACTTAGTAAATGTTCCAGTTGCTTTAAAAAATGTGTAATCTGCTGATATTGGATGGCATGTTCTATAAATGCCAAAAAAATCCTGTTGGTTGATGGTATCATTCAGATCTTCTATATCCTTGATGATGCTATGTCTAGTAGTTCTACAGCTACTGAGAGGTATGTATGTGTTGTCTCCCACTATAATTGTGGATTTTTCTATTTTTTCTTCCACCTCTATCAACTTTTGCTTTGTGTATTTTAAGTGTCTGTTGTGTACACATTCTGGTGTTACAATTTTAGGATCATAATGTCTTCTTGGTGGATTATTCATTTTATCATTATGTAAAGTCCCTCTTTGTTGCTAGTAATTTTCTTTGCTCTGAAGTTGACTTATATGATATTAATATAGCCATTCCTTTTGTTTTCATTAATATGTACATGGCATACCTTTTTCCATCCTTTTACTTTCAACTTACCTTGTCACTGAATTTGAAATGTGTCTTGTAAATCACATACAGTTGGATTGCTTTCCATCCATTCTAACAATCTGTCTTTAATCATTTAAACCATTTACATTTAGATTAGTTATCAGTATGTGTATTAGTCAACCAAAGGGGTGCTAAAGCAAAATACCAGAAATTGGTTGGATTTTATCAAGGGTATTTATTTGAGTAGTAGCTTACAGATACCAGGCTGTAAAACATAAGTTACTTCCCTCACCAAAGTCTATTTTCACATGTTGGAACAAGATGGCTGCTGACATCTGTGAGGGTTCAGGCTTCCTGTGTTCCTCTGGGTTCAGATCCTCTGTTTCTTCCACAAGGTCAGCTGTAGACTATGAGGCTCTCTAGGCTTTGCCTCTCTCTACAAGGTCAGCTGTAGACTGTCAGGCAAACGGCTCTCTCTCTTCCCCCAGGGCTCCAGCTTAAGACTTCAGCATCAAACTTCAATATCAAAACTCCCACATTAAAAGCCTTCCAACCCTGTCTTTTGCCATGTATTTTATCTGGGTGGGGACTCAATGCC
The DNA here is from genome assembly GCF_030445035.2 of Dasypus novemcinctus. Classification (NCBI taxonomy): domain Eukaryota; kingdom Metazoa; phylum Chordata; class Mammalia; order Cingulata; family Dasypodidae; genus Dasypus; species Dasypus novemcinctus. The sequence continues at coordinate 48,441,648 of NC_080673.1, read as the reverse complement.
CTACTGGATATATATACAAGATTGTATATACAAGATTATACATATATCCAATATAATCTAATATGCCCAGAGGAAAAGATCAGTTTACAAACATAATCCAATATTTCTTTTCGGAATTTATCAATAATATCAAACTGCTACAGTATGTTAGAGCTTAAGCCTGCCATTTTATTATTTGTTTCCTGTTTTCTCTGTTTATCATTCCACTGTTTCTCTTTTCTTGCCTTCCTGTAGGTTATTTGAACATTAGGATTTTACCTTGATTTATTTATTTATTTTTTTTAGATTTATTTTTATTTTATTTTTCTCCCCTTCCTGCCCTCCCCTCCCATTGTCTGCTCTCTGTGTCCACTCGCTGTGTGTTCTTCTGTGTCTGCTTGCATCCTCAGAAGCACTGGGAACCTTCATCTCTTTTTTGTTGCATCATCTTGCTGTGTCAGTTCTCTGTATGTGCAGGACCACTCCTGGGAGGGCTGCACTTTTTTTCATGCAGGGTGGCTCTCTTTGCAGGGCACACTCCTTGCATGTGGGGCACCCTCATGTGGGGACATTCCTGCATGGCACAGCACTCCTTGCACTCAGCAGCTCTGTGTTCAGGCCAGCTCACCACATGGGTCAGGAGGCCCTGGGTCTAGAACCCTGGACCCTCCCATATGGTAGACAGACACGCTATCAGTTGAGCCACATCCACTTCCCTATTTATTGTTTTTGAATGTATCTCTTTGTATAGTTTTCTTAGTGGTTGCTTTGTGTATTAAAATATACATGTGTAACTCAACACAGTCTGCTAGTATCAACATGTTACTACTTTGAGTGAACTGTGGAAACCTTAATTCCATTTAGTTTCCTTTACCTGCTCACTTTTAGAAATTATTGAATATCAAATAATGTTATAATTTTTCTTTCATTCTTCAACTATGATTTAGAAATCTCATGAAGAAAAGGCTAATATTTTATGTACCCATAGTTTTTTCTTTCTATTGTTCTTTATTTTTTCCTGATGCTTCAAGATTCCATTTTGTATGATTTTTTTTCTCTTTGCAGAATTTCCTTTAGCCATTCCTTAAGGTCTGCTAATAACAAAGTCTATTAGTTTTCCTTTGTCCAAAAATATCTTCATTCCCTCTTCATTTTTGAAGGATAATTTCACCAACACAGAATTCACAATTGCAAGTTCTTTCCTTTTAGCACTTGAAAAATCTTGTGCTACATCCTTCTTCTCTCCATGGTTTCAGACATGAACTCTATTGTCATCCATATTGATATTATCCCATAGATCATGTCATTTTTCTCTGACTGTTTTTAAGATTTTTTTTCTTTGTCTTTAGTTACCAGAATTTGAATTACAATGTGAATCTCTTTGGGTTTATCCTGTTTGGAATTCTCAGCTTCTTGAATCTACTGGTTATATCTTCCACCAAATTTGGGACATTTTCATCCATTATTTCTTCAAATAGTCTTTCAGCCACAATCTTTTATCCCTCTTGTTCTGGTATTCTGAGGTTTTGTTTGTTTGTTTTGTTTTTCTAATTTTTTTACTTTACTAGAGAAGTTATGGATTTATAGAACACCCTTTTGGGATTCTGATGATACATATGTTGAGTGTTTCATTATTTTTATATAGGTCCCTGAGGTGCTATTCATTTTGTTCTCAGTTTACATTCTCTCTGTTGTTCAGATTCAGATTAGGTAATTTATCTTAATCTATCCTCAAGTTCTCTGATTCTATCCTCTGTCATCTGTACTCTACTATTGAGCCCATCCAACAAGACTTTTGTGTGTGTGTGTTTCAGTTCTGTTTTCCATTTGGCTTTTTTTTTTTTTAACTTCTCTTTGTTTAGATTTTCTATTTTGTATTTGTTTTCAACTCATTAATTTGATTTTGGAAATTTATGTGCATCTCATTAATTAGTTGTAGCAACTCCTGTGTCTCTTCTGAGGCTTTGATATATTCCTTTCCTTGGGCCATGTCTTCCATTTTCTTAGTTGGCTCATAATTTTTTGCTGATGTCTAGGCATCTGATTATGATGCTAGTTTACTCAGATGCTCAATTTATCTCTCTTTCATAGGGATTTAGTGGCAGGAGGTTGTGTGTTACTCCTGCTTTTTTATTCTTGGTTCAACCTGGATCTTTAGGATTGTCCCTACTAGTTGCTCATAACTGGCTCTGGAACTGGTAATGGGTTGCAGACCTGCTTCCTAGGGCCTTAGGGGAGGGAGGCCAGAAAGGCCAGAAAAATTCTCTATTATTTACTTTTAATTTTCTCACAAGCACTTCCTTGGTCTGCCAGCAGATGACCCTCTTTGGCAGCCCTCTCAGTTCAATGCCTGATTGGAGTGTGTGTGCTGCAACATGGACTGAAACAATATGATAGAGGTTCCTGCCTGGAGGCTAAGAGCCTCATAATTCAAACTGTCTTAGAGACAGCTCTCCAGCCTTCCATGGCAGCCCCCTTCTTTTCCCAGGTAGGAAATAATTCCACTCCCCTCTGCATCCTCAACAATCAGTCCTGATTAGTAGCGAGGGAGATTGGGAGGGTCGGATCTCTTTAGCCCCAAGCTGACTCCCAAGTCAAACAATGGCATGGCCCCTCCTAGCCTGGAAGGACCCATGGGACACAGCAGACCAAATTTGTGGGTCAAAAGCTGAGTCAGCCTTAGACTGTGTCCCTCTTGCTCCCCTTTCCTGGGGTGGTACATCCTCAGCAATCAGTTCCAATCAGCAGAGGGAGATTGGGAGGGTCGGATCTCCTTAGTCCTGGGCCAGCTCCCAGGGCACAATGCTGTGGCCCCACCTGACCTGGAAGGACTGGTGGGACAAAGCAGAACAAATTCAGTCAAAAGCTGAATCAGCCTTAGGCTGTGTTCCTCTTTCTGTCTTTTCCTGGGGAGGTGGCTCCCTGGAGGACATTTAGTCTATAGCCACCTGCCCAGAGGCCTAAGAATTCAATAGCGTCTATATGACTGGGGGGTGTTGGCAGTAGCAGAACTCACTGTTCTGCCATTGTGATGTTTTCCTTTGTCCCTAGTTCTTCTGGGTGGTGTCCCGCTTTTGCCTTGTGCCTAAACCCTAGAAGATTTTTTCCCCCAGGCTGTTTCAGTCAGTCTTCTATTTTTCTGGGAGAGAAGAGAGTCCCATGTCTTTCTAGTCTACCATCTTCCTGGAAGTCCCTATTTTTAAAAGAATTTATAATTGCTTGTTGATGGCTGTTTTAAAATCCTCGTCAGGTAATTCCAACATCTAATTCATCTCAGTGTTGATAGCGGTAGAATGTCTTCTCTTATTCAAGTTGTACTTTACCTAGTACTTGGTATGATGGGTGATTTTTTGTGGTATCTTAAACACTTTGGCTATTATGTTATGGGACTTTGGACACTATTTAACTCTTTTATTTTAGCAGGGTATTACCCTGTTTAGATTTTGCATGCAGGTCCTTACCTACTTTTACAAGCTGTGGTTTCAATGTCAATTTAATTTTCAGAGTCTTTGCAGTGCCATTTTGGTCTGCTAGATTATCTAGTGCCTCTGGGACTCTAACTCATGACTGTTGATGCTAAGGGGGCTAGAGATATTTTCTAGACAGGGCTTACTGGTACCTCTTGGTGGAGAAAGGAAGTGTCCAGTCCATTGGAACAAGGATCCCCCTTTATCAAAGTCACCCAGCACCTGGTGTATCTAGGCAAGGCAGGGAAATCTCAGGTTCCTGGGAGCATAGAGACTTTCAGGGCAAGGTGCTTTTGTGGTGGGATCCCTCTTCCAATGTCCCCAGACTGCCTAGTATCTCTTGGTAAAGAAGAATAGTCTCAGGCCCAGTGAGGAAGTCTCTCCTGGCTACTTATTATTAGTAGATCTTCTGATCAAACCCCCTGGCTAGTTGTGACGTGTTTAGCTGGTACTGTCCTGCTCCATCCAATGGATGAATGAGTCTACCTAACCTGTGTCCTGTGCTAGTTTGGATCTTGGGAAATGTCTGGCCTGGGTTGCCTTCTTTTGCAGCGTAGTAGAAATTTTAAGCAACCTATTCCTATGTTATTCCTCTAGTTTTGGGGTCCCAAACCAGTTTACCTTCCACTTTGCATTTTCAAAGTTCCCCTTTGGTTGTCCAGGGTTTATAGCTGTACTTAGCAAAAAAAGGCAAGGAGAAAGACAGCTGCATCATGTTTATTTCTACTACCATTTTTAAATATTGATTTTTCTGTTCATAAAAAAGTTTTGCATATTAAATTAAAACATAATACTGGGAGATAACTACTGCAAACATTGTGGTATGTTTCCTTCTAGCCTTTAAAAATCTAAAGATAGATATAGATATAGGAATATCTGTGTCCGATAACTAAGGAGACCGGATAACAAATCCCACACTCTCAAAACTGCTGTCCTGTTCTCTACCAAGACGCCCTAAGGAGGAGTAGCAGTGACAGCCCCAGTGTCACATAATGCCTTTGCCATTGCTTCCCCACGTAATAATGTTGTGGAATTTAAGAGAAGTTCAATTATTTGAGTATAGAGAGGCCAGGACTCAGGAATGATTTTGAGAAGGAAAAAATGGTTTATTGACGGCCGGCCGGACTCGGGAGCTTTCTGTTTGAATCCCGAGCCCCGAACAAGATTTTCAAACGTCTTTTATACAGAGAGGAAAGGCCAAATGGTCCCTTTGTTTCAGTTCTCAATAGGCTTCAATTAGCATATATCTCTTCCACATCTTAGGTAAGCTTTTAGCAAGGACTCCAGACATTTTAGATAAGCCTTGGTTTTTGCATTTCCCCTAAATACTTAAAGTTTATAGCCCTTGCTTTGTTAAACATTTCCTGGGACTGGAGCCTGCTGTCACCGTCCCTAAGGGCAGGACTGCAGCCTCTTACCGTTCCACACCCACAAGTCAAACAACTTAGTTATTTCTGAAGAGACACAAGTCAAACAGCTTAGTTATTTCTGAAGAGACAAAGAGCCTTCCACCCATAGCCCACATCATTCCCCCCTTTGTCAAAGTTTACTTGCTAAGCTTTGGCATAATTATTGTTGTAGCTATGAGGTGGATGACTGTTTGTTGTCTTGACTGATTATTTATCAGTCTTTAGTACAGCATCAAGGACCGTTTTTAGAAGTTTAGAACTTTTCATTCTGGACAGCAGAATCTTGGGCAGGGGCCTCCCTCAGTTATTCTGCTGCCACTGGCACTCACGTGGATTTCCAGTCAGGTTCCAGATCCATCTATTACTTTTATTTTACTCTTAAAGAGTTTACACCTTTAATTTAAAAGGGGTGCTGAAGGGAGACGATCTCTTTTCTGTAACTGCTTCCTGCTGGCCATGGGCTGTAGTCATTGCCTAATAAGGTGTAAAAACTCTTTAATTTATTCTAACTGGAGGAAGATGGATCTGGCATTCTGTACGAAGTTGGATGAAGTTTTCATATGGTTAATAAGATGTTCACTCTGAAAGAAACAAACTTAATTAAAAATTTTGGAATACCTGTTTTTAAAAGAGGACACATTGGATTACAGAGGTAGACAAGGTTAGGTACCTATAAAGATGGCATTCCTTAAAAGCTGGTGGGAACAGCATATATATTCTTTTTTAAGTTATCCATCTTTAGAGAGAAATTGCAACAGACACTTAGCTTTGTCTGAAGACACATTCCAAGCTGTTCAATGATTGACACTCATTCGCTCTGTCAGATGCTCCTGGTGAACTGGTACTCCTTGGGCAACTGGCTTCACTCAGGATTAGAACACTAATTTGGAAATACTCTTAGTTTTCACCTGTGGGAGTGATCAGAACTACAGAATAAAGATTTTTACACCTTGGTTTTCATTGTACAATTTCTAGCAATTTTGACTTGTTCAATAGGTGACTCACCATCAGCAAGCAAGCCTCACTTTTGCTAACTGAGACTGGCTGAGACTGCCACCTTATTCTATAGACATGTTATTAACTGTTTAGAAAATGATTTTACCAGGAATTTAACATGTCTAATATACTTCTGCACTTGATCCAAAATAGAAAAGATAACATTACAATTATTAGGCATATATTTAGTACAGGATAAAGGTACAGCACTTAATATTAACTAGTGTATTACTTAATGCATAAGGATTCAGAGTTGCCATTATTAGTTTTGAGTTTCAGGTTTGTAATACTTTACATGTTATCTCTCCATGAGAGCAGGCCATAATGCCAATTGTTTAAGTTTTACTTACAGTCTCCTGGTATCATGGCTCCACTTAGCATGTTCTTCAACGCAGTGAGCAAGTTGCAGCATCCTTCCAGTATTCCAGAGATTTTCCAGTATTCTACTAGCCTGGTGCATAGCGCTCTCTGGCACCATGGAACAGTGCCAGTCTGGAAGCGATATCCATTGTACACTTGGCTGTACCGAGTCATTATTGGCTGCAGGAGCTTGAAACTGCAATATAGTTTCCATCAACTTCAGGAGCAGAACCAGAGACTGATATAGCACATATTTTCAATTGAGGGGTCAGTGACCAGCCCAGCCAACAACTCACATGGAGAGGCCACCTGTAATGTATACAAGGCCTGGTTCGAATGCACAAGAGTTTGACAATGTTAAAGTCTATTCCTTGTTTTATATATATTTTAAACAACTTAACGCAATACATATATCAAATGACCATCTACTTACACAATTTTACTATGAAGATAACAGTAGGTACTTCACTTTAGTAATAGAGGAAAAATATTATTTTTCATTGTTAGAATGAAAACAGAATATTTCCAATAGAATCAAGACAACCTTTTATTACCATTTACTTAAATGTGTATTTTGCAGTGGCCTTCAGACAGGTTTATTATCATGAAGTTATTTCTGCTACCAATACCAATCTAAGTTTCTTTAGTTAACAATGACTTCTACAACTAGAATTATTTAAACATTTTCAGTTTGGAAGATGTTTTACAAACTCTTTATAATTGACTATAACCGCATTGACTAGACACCTCATGTTTAAATAAACTTACTAAATTACAATTACCAATGAAAGAAATTTACTCTTTATTTAAGAGAGCATATCTACAATCTTTTCCCTTTAGCCTAATTTCACCAATGTGAACTTACAATTTTCACTTACAATTTTCATTACCATAAAGATTTGTACATATGTTAATTTAGTTTATAAATTAACTATGGGAGATTACACTCAAGTTAAATAAAATTGAAACCATAATAGTTTATGCAAGGAATGTTCTCTTTTTCCCTTACAGGAAGCTAAAAACTTCTTTTCTTTAAGTTATGAAAATTATTAATTTAAAAGCATAACTGACTACCAGGTTTTAAAACACATGCATACTGACTTCCAGGTTTCAAAACACATTACACAATTACTTAATTTTTTAAAATCATAACCCAGGAAAGATCTCTCCATAGTTTTTATGGACTTTCCTTTACTTACTGAAATTTGTTAATAGAGCCACTAATTACCTTATTTTGTTGGAAAGAAATCTTCTGGAAGAAAATAAGGCTCACCAGATTGTGGAGAAGAAAATACTTTATTCTCAATCTTGCAAGAAGGGGCGCAGAGCCAGACATGGCTGGTGCCCCGAACAAAGAAAAATGACACAATTTATACCCCTAAGCCTAGCATGCAAGCTCTTCCTGTTTTTCCATAGATTGGATACTTCAGAAGTTACAGCTTATCTGAGATTTAACTTTCCCACGCAAAAGTTTGATTTAACTGCTTCCTCTATCACATTCCAACCATTTTAGTTTTTACCTGCTCCCCCCTTTGTCAAATAAGGAATAGAATTTAGTGCTGAAATGGCACCGACTTAGTTAGCTCCTTCTTGGGCATCCTTCCACTGCCCATAGGACTGGCCTAAACTGGTCTCCTCCACTGCTGTCCAACCCGGGAGTGGGAGACTGAGGCAGCAGGCCGCCGGGTTACATCAACATTTTTCTTCTGTGAAAATTAACCTAATCTTTGTTTTGTTTTTTTTTCAATTTATGGCTGACAAAGGTTTAAACTGGGAAATTACCAGGCAAACTGATTCTTAATTCCCTAGCCTAGTAGATAGGTTTAATCTGCCACACCTAGTCTTGCCTTAAAAGCTCTTGCAAAGAGGAGGCCCTTTCCCAATTGTTTCCATAATCAGATTTCTATGACTTTTTCATCCTGCTTAGTTCAATTTGGGCTTTAAGAATATTTATAAATATAACTGCATATTTTTTAACAATTTGAGCAAATAGGCAGACATGAATAGTTTGACACAACAACATGACTTTAGTTACTTTAAACTTTTCAAAGACTTTTGAAACTCTTCTTAATTTGCACTATGACCATGCAGTTTACCACAAGAATTTTCTTTCTTACTTAATGGATTGTAATAACCAAAATGTTCTCAATGCCTTAGCACCATTTTGTTTTAGAACTTTATATTTTACCTTGAAATTAGCAGAGTTTTGGATAAGCAACAAGATTAGTTTTATATATATTTACTGAGGCTATTTGAAGCCTCAGGGAGACAGACTGCTTTCTCTCATGAATTGCCACTCTTAGGAACACTGACCGTCAAGGCAGGAGACTTCTCCCCCTCCACCCCCCTTTTGGTTTTGGAGATAATAAAACTCCAGTGGTCATTTAACCTTATTCTATCAGGCAGCAATTTATTTAGTTTACACTTGAATTCATGAGAGAAAGGGTTACTAATACCAGAAGAGGAGACAGTGATGTCCCAGCTCTTCTCAATTATGAAATAACCATAGGCAAAGGCAAAGGGCGAGGTTAGGCCTGAAGCAACCATAAACAAAGGAAAGGTTAGTGTAGAATTTACACTTAAATAATAGTTTCAGGCTAAATTCACCCAGCTATAATCTCAGTTATTGTCTTTCCACTGTTTTACAATATAAATGCATTTATAAATGATTTTAACTCTTAGTTACAGTTTTTATTAATTTTTTAAAACCTATTAATTTTATAACACCTTTAAATACCTTTCATTCAACTTATAACATATTAAATGAACTTAACCATTACTTTAATTTTTCCTTTAAAGTGAAAGAATAAATCTCTTGCAGTTAGTTTGAAATAAAAGGCTACTTTTCAGGATTTGATTTCTAGAACATAAAATGTTCTTTTAAAAGAACTCTTCTTCAAACATTGAGGATATGATGAGGTTAAAGCACAAGAAGCTATTGATAAAATATTTTCTTTGTATATTGATCTTACTCAATTTAATCATAAAAATTTCCCTTCCACAAACCTTCTACACTTTCAGTATTCATTCAGGTTCTGTCCCACACTCTACTCTTTCCAATAATCAATCATTTTATCTTAGGACAAAATCATCTTCTGTTGCCTTAACAATAAAAACACACTCCATATATCCCACATACTAAGTTACCAGGCAAACTTCTTGCAACATATAATTGCCATTAATACTAAACAAGTTTGTTAAAATAATGAACTTTTCTTCACTTTAAATACTTAGTAGCATGTAATACCAGAAACAGTTTTTTTGGAAGCAAGTTGGCAGGGGAGATTGGCTGCCGAATAAGTTTGTTATAAAATTGCCTTTTATTATTATTATTATCAATTCAGTTTTGTTAAATAATGACTTTCTGCAATTAGCCACTTAAATACCTTAAACAATGCTTTGTAAAACTTTTATATTTATACCCTTAACACAAATTTTACCTTCACAGAACATTCTCTTACTTAAGGTTACTACAATACCTTCTAAGAACCTGAGCAGAATGCAAACGTATTTTGGCTTTGACACCCTAAGGAGGGAACTTTACTGCATTTATTCTGATTCTGCTTTTCACCTCCTTCACTTCCCCCCTTTCCAGGCAGTCGGGTGCACAACAAACAGGAATGCGGCTTATGAATAGAAGGGTGGACTCACTGGAAAGGGGCAAGCCGCTCCCCCCTTTCCAGCTTTCAGCCAAAATGGGCAGACAGAACCTACTCAAATTTGGCAACTCTCCCAGGAACCCAGCCGCCCTGACTGGGACATTCCCAACAGACTTGGGTGCTTGGCGCGGACACAGATGGCCTCCAAGCCCCGGCAAAGGGCCAGACCAGAGACAAGACACCAGAACATGCACAAACATCTAGACTCCTCAGCTTTTGCCCCAGAATCATTTCACCCCCTTGCCAATGGCAAGGGAGGGCTCCAGCTCAGCTGTAATTCTACTTCATGTAAGGACACAACTCCAACACTAACATTGAGCTGACACAGACAGAAGCACAAAGGTCACTAATCTGACTCACAAGTTTATATATTTATTTTCACCACGGCTGCCCCCACAGCCATCACAAACCTCAGAACACTTAACATTTGGTATAAAGCAAATTCATTCACAAATTAGCACCATAACAAAAGATTTCAGCTAGACTTTTCCACTGTTTAAACTTTACACCCAGACCAAGCTCCACCAGAAAAGCCGATCCATTTTCCTGTAACCAAGTTTTGTTTTCCTTAATCTAGACCAATTTCCAGGATATTAGGACTTGAACCTATAAATACCCTTCCTATTAAAATCGAGACTCCACTCCTTTAGTGGATATAAGACCAGTACCAGATTCTAACATGCAGTTAGACAAACCCAAAACACCAGGGCTTTTCCCCGGTTTTCCTCCTTTTCCCAAGCCTAGAGAGAACGGCTTCCCCCCAGCCTTCTGGGGCTACTAGGGTTCTCTCGGGAGGTGATCAGCCTCCCCTTCCTAGCAATTAAAGCTAGGGCCTTCCAGACTCTGCTCACCCGGGGAGTCTTACCTTCTTCCCTGTTCGGAGCTCTTTTTCGTTCCCAGAATCTTTCTCTTCAGACCTTCCATTGCCCCTTGATTTTGTCGGGAAGATTCTGGTGGAGCCCACATCTTTTCTGGATTAAATTTAATCCAGGGGCGCCCAGATTTGGGGTTCACCCGAGTCCTCCCGGCTTCCTCGGGGATTTGGAAGGGGCAGCAAAATGCTACCGTCTCTGGCCTTCATTTATTGTCCCTTCTTGGTCGCCATTAATGTTGTGGAATTTAAGAGAAGTTCAATTATTTGAGTATAGAGAGGCCAGGACTCAGGAATGATTCTGAGAAGGAAAAAATGGTTTATTGACGGCCGGCCGGACTCGGGAGCTTTCTGTTTGAATCCCGAGCCCCGAACAAGATTTTCAAACGTCTTTTATACAGAGAGGAAAGGCCAAATGGTCCCTTTGTTTCAGTTCTCAATAGGCTTCAATTAGCATATATCTCTTCCACATCTTAGGTAAGCTTTTAGCAAGGACTCCAGACATTTTAGATAAGCCTTGGTTTTTGCATTTCCCCTAAATACTTAAAGTTTATAGCCCTTGCTTTGTTAAACATTTCCTGGGACTGGAGCCTGCTGTCACCGTCCCTAAGGGCAGGACTGCAGCCTCTTACCGTTCCACACCCACAAGTCAAACAACTTAGTTATTTCTGAAGAGACACAAGTCAAACAGCTTAGTTATTTCTGAAGAGACAAAGAGCCTTCCACCCATAGCCCACATCAATAACAGCAGAACTTCTTGAGGCTAGTTGGTAGTCTTTGGTATAGAGAGAGAGTAAAATCTGGGAGTTTTTGCTAAGTAGTTTGTAAAATACAGGTAATTTAATACTTTTGATGTATGATATGAGACACTGACGTTGTGAGTCAAGGATAACGCAAGGCCTCTGGGCAACATAAGATTAAAAACTTCTGCCCTTTTAGTATGGATTATATGGATTACCATATGTGAAGAGAAGATGGAATTTGAAGATACCTAATACCTCAGGGACTTCACCATATAAAATTGTTGTGACGTCTTTTATCTCTAATCAGGTTTGAACTGGGACATTGACTGACCTCCATTACACATTTGATATCATTTAGCCTTTATAATCTCCTAAAATGCTTCTAGACAAACAAACTTTGCCTTTTCTGGCATTGTTTTATGATAAGCCTGGTACTTAGATTCTATAAAGAAGATGGATCCTAGCAGAAGTTTTAAAACCTCTCTCTATATAACTATATATATCAGAGTTGGGATCACATTCTATATCCAATTTTATATTTTTCCATTCAACATTATTCATTTACATATCCCCTTACATTTCATATTTTAATTTTCTTCATTTTCATGAAAATATTAAATGAATATTTAATGAATGATTTCTCCAGAAACATGATTTTTGATAGTTTTAAAATATTACATCTTAAGTATGTACCATAATTTATTTAGCAATTTCCTAATTTAAGGAATTTAGAATGTTTCTAATTTTTCACTTCATGAGTAATGCTGCTAGGAAGACCTTTATACATAAATCTTTGAATGGTTTTCTAGTTATCTCCTTAGGAAGGATTTGTAGGAGGACTGATGAACCAACACTTTTAAAGTTCTTGATTCATATCACCACATTGTTTTCCAGAAGGTTGCCTGTACCAGTTTACACTTCCATTATGTTGTGTATGAACAGGTTACTTAGCCCAGCAATAAATAAAATGTCTGTTTCATCCATGACAGTTTTGTATGAAAAATATTATATTAGCTGTGCTAGTCTGGAAAATGCATCCCCCGACCCTCACTCCCCCAAAGATGATCACTGGAACCTGTTACCTTATTTGGAAAAAGAGTCTTTGCAGACATTATTAAGTTAAGGATCTTATGATAGGGAAATTATCCTGAGTCATCTGGGTAGGCCCTAAATGCCATCACAAGTATCCTGATGAGAATGAAAGACAGAGAGAGATTTCAGACACACACGCAGAGAAGGAAGAGGCAGATATTGGAGTATGGTCACAAGCCAAGGAATATTGACAGATTCCAGAGCTGGAAAAGGCAAGGAATGGATTTTTCCCTAGAACCTCTAGACCTTGATATCAGCATAGTAACATTGATTCTGGACTAAAAATAATAGGGGAGTGGATGTGGCTCAAGCAGTTAAATGCCTGCTTCCCAGATGGGAGGTCTTGGTTTTGGTTCCCGGGACCTCCTAAAAAAACACACACACAACAAACAAACAAATCAAAACACCAACTCAGGGGAGCTGATGTGGCTCAGTGGATGAGCACCAGCTTCCCACATATGAGGTACCGGGTTCAATCCCTGGCCTCTGGTATCTCAAAATAATAACAATAATCATAATCATAATAGCGTCTTAATATAAAAATGGACAAAAGACCAAAACAGATTATCACACACCAAAAAATAACAAAATTTCCATTCAATCCATCTGCAGATCTGGTCAGCCTCACCTTCAAAACATATCCAGAATCTGCCTACTTACTATCCACTACTACCACCTGATTCAGGACTTCTCTATCCTTCAATTGCATTATTACATAGCCTTCTAAGTGGCCACTTTGCTGCCACCTCTTCTACCTTTCAGTCTGCCCCTCCACATAGCAGTCAGTAAAATTATTAAGTATAACTCAGTTCATGGCACTCCTGGCTCAACACCATTCAAAATCTTCCCAATTTCATCGAATAAAAGTCAAAGTGCATAGAACGCTCCTCAAGGCTCTCTAAGATCTTCCCCATACCCAATCTCCTCTCCCTACCTCATCTCATCATCTTCCTCACTCTCCGTGCTGCTGAGCTCCGTGCTGCTCCTCAAACATACCAAGCATGTTCCTACCTGAGGGATTTGGCACTTGCTCCTTTCTTTGCTACATTATGGCAAAGCATTCTTCCCCACAATATTGCTCACTCTTTTACTGTTTATAGGTCTCTTGAAATGTCACCATATTGATGAGATCATCCCTGTCTACCCTTTATAAAATAGTAACACTCACCATAACTCTTGTCATCCTTATCCCTGAGCTCTGCATAGAACTATACCACTTTACTTACAATAGTTTTGCCTATTTGTTTACCCACCCCAACTAAAACATAATCCTACAGATGCAAAAACTTTGTATAGTTTACTGGTGCCAGGCATTCGACAAACATATATGTTGAATGAAAAAATGAATCATAAACATACATATAATGGAATGCTATTTAGTCATAAAAAGCAATGAAGTTCTAATACATGGAGCTGCATGGATGAATCTTAAAGACATCATGTTGAGTGAAATAAGCCAGACACAAAAGAACAGATATTGTATGATCTTACTGATATGAAATAATTAGTAATGTAACCACTAATTAGGTCAAGATATATAATATTGCCAGACCCCAGAAACCTTCCTGGTTCCCCTTTCCAAACACAACCCCCTCCAACTCTTAAAGATAACCATAATAATGATTTTTAAAATAACTTTTGTATTTTTTTTTCTTAAATAGTTATCCCAACCAAATATGTATCCCTAAACATTATAGCCTTTTTTATCAGAGAAATTGTATGTAAACAGGAAAATCATGCAGAAAATACAAGGTTCCCATATAATTGCCACCCTCATTATTAACACCTTACATTAAAGTGGTTCATTTGCTACAGTTGATGAGAGAATGTTATTATAATTGTACTATTAACAATAGTCCATGAATTACAGATTACACTAGGATTCCATTGTGTAAAAATTTTTATTCTAGTAATATATATACCTAAATTTCCCCTTTATCTACATTCAAATATATCATTCAGAATTGCTAATAATGTTCACAATGTTGTACTACCATCACCACCATCTAATACCAAAACTTTTCTATCCCCAAATGAAACTCTGTACAATTTACAAATTAATACTCCTTTCCCTGCCCTTACCCCAGCTCCTGGTAACCAGTATTCTAGTTTCTGACTCTATGAATTTGCTTAGTCTGCTTTCCTTTGCTGGGAGGTTTGTGATGACTGGTTTAATCTCTTCACTTGTGATTGATTTCTTCTATTTCTTCTAGAGTCAGTGTAGGTTGTTCATGTGTTTTTAGGAAATTGTCCATTTCATCTAAGTTGTCTAACTTGTTGACATACATTTGTTCATAGTATCTTCTTATGATCTTTTTAGTTTCTGTGGGTCAGTAGTAATGTCCCCCTTGCATTTCTGATTTTATTTATCTGCATCTTTTTTTTTCCTTTGTCAACCTACCTAAGGGTTTGACAATTTTATCGATCCTCTCAAAGAACCAAATTTTCATTTTGTTAATTCTATTGTTCTGTTGTTGTTGTTCTAATTTCATTTATTTCTGATCTTTGTTATTCCTTTCCTTTGGCTTGCTTTGGGATTAGTTTGTTGTTCATTTTCTAGTTCCTCCAGGTGTGCAGTTAGATCTTTGGTTTTAGCTCTTTCTTCTTTTCTAATGTAAACACTGAAGGCTAATGCAGTTTTCTCTCAGCACAGCCTTTGCTGCATCCTATAAGTTTTGATATATTGTATTCTCTCTTTCATTCATCTCAAGGTATTTACTGATTTGTCTTGCAATTTCTTCTTTGTTAAACAGAGTGTTTAAAAATATTGTATTAGTCAGCCAAAAGGGTGCTGATGCAAAATACCAGAAATTGGTTGGTTTTTATCAAGGGTATTTATTTGGGGTAGGAGCTTACAGATACCAGTCCACAAAGCATAAGTTACTTCCCTCAACAAAGTCAATTTTCATGTGTTGGAGCAAGATGGCTGCCAATATCTGCGAGGGTTCAGGCTTCCTGGGTTCCTCTCTTCCAGGGTCTTGCTTCTCTCTGGGTTCAGGGTTCCTCTCTTCCCAGGGCTTGCTTCTTCCTGGGCTCAGGGTTCTAACTTCCTGGGGTTTGCTTCTATTTCCTCTATGAGCTTACTTCCCAGAGCTCTAGCTTAAGGCATCAGACTCCAACATCAAAACTACAACATCTAAAACCCCCAACTCTGTCCTTTGCCATGCCTTTTATCTGTGATTCCCCACCCACCAATGGGGGAGATTCAAAGCCCTAATGATGTGGCCCAATCAAAGCCCAAATCATAACTTAATCATGCCCAGGTACAGACCAGATTATAAACATAATCCAATATCTATTTTTGGAATTCATAACCATATCAAACTGCTACAAGTATGTTATTTAATCTCCATTTATTTGTGAATTTTCCATTTCTCCACCTTCATTCCATTATGATCTGAGAAAGTGCTTTGTATAATTTCAATATTTTTAAATTTATTGAGACCTGTTTTGTGACCCAACATGTGATCTAACCTGGAGAATCATCTATGAGCACTTAAAAATAATGTATATACTGCTGTTTTGGGTGCAATATACTCTATGTCTGTTAGGTGTAGTTCATTTATCATATTATTCAAGTTCTCTGTTTCCTTATTGAGCTTCTGGCTAGATGTTTTATCTATTGATGAGTGTGGTGTATTGAAGTTTCCAACTATTATTGTAAATATATCTGTTATACCCTTCAGTTTTATCAGTGTTTGCCTCATGTAATTTGAGACACCCTGGTTAGGTGCATAGATATTTATGATTGTTATTTCTTCTTGGTAGGTTGGCCCTTTTATTAATACACAAAATCTTTCTTTGTCTCATAACATCTTTGCATTTAGAGTTGGTTTTGTCTGGTACTAGTATGGTTACCTCAGCCCTCTTTTGGATACTCTTTGGATGGAATATCTTTTTCCAGCCTTTCTCTTTCAACCTATTTGTATCATTGGGTCTACAGTGAGTCTTTTGTAGACAACGTATAGATGGATCATGATTTTTTATCCATTCTGCCAATCTATCTTTTGACTGGGAAGTCTAATCCATTAACATTTTCATTAATCTGCCAAAGGGGTGTAGATGTAAAGTACCAGAAATCTGTTGCTTTTATAAAGGATATTTATTTGGGGTAAAAGTTCACAGTCCCAAGGCCATGCAAAGTCCAACTCAAGGTACCACAAGAGGTACTTTCTCACCAAAGTCAGCTGCCACATGCTGATGCAAGATGGTGAGTGATCTTTACTGGATTTCAACCTTCCCCTCTGGGCTTCCTCTTCCTCTTGAGGCTCTGTGGGCCCAGCTGCAGGCTGGCATAGAGCTTTTCTCTTAGGGCTTCCTATAGCAGTCTTAGCTCTCTTCCCAAGGTCAGCTTTAAGCCATCAGGCAAATGGTTATCAGGCAAAAGAGTAATAAATAATCTCAAGCTGCCACAACATTTGGTGTTACTACTGTAAAGGCAGTACTTACTTCAACAGTTTTATCTTTTGGCTTTTATATGTCATATCTTATTTTTGTTTCTATTTTTATCCTTTTTTGTTACTCTTACTGATAATCTTTGTTTCTACACTTTCTTCCAAGCCTCTCTCTCCTGCCTTTTCCTTTTAGCCTGGGGAGCTCCCTTTAGTATTTCTTGTAGGACAGATATCTTATGGCTTCTGTTTATCTGTGAATATTTTAAACTCTCCCTCATTTTTTTTTAGGATAGTTAAAAGAATTTATTAGGAAATTGGGCAAAAGAACAGAGCTTGCTGAGAAATGGGAGAGAAGGATGGAAATACCCATCAAGATTTGATGCAGGCTCCACTAGGCAGAGAGAGTGAGATTAGGCTTTTGTGATTACCTTTTAAGCTATGAATTATTCCTCCCCTTGCTCAGGGGAGGAGCCCAGCTGTGATCAGTTACTCCAGTAATGATGGGGGCCAATGGTGAGGCCTGTTTAGAATATCTGGGGCTGCTCCTTGGCCCTGGAAAGGGTCCCAATTCCCATCTCAAGGTCAAGGTCATGACAGGATCTCATGGCCATGTGGACTGTCAGCCTAGTGTCTGCCAGGCCAGCCACCTTCCCCCTTTCACTATACTAACTTGCCCCAATGCCCCTTCAGAGAATTCAAGTCCTTATTCTTAAGGACTTATTCTTAAGGGGGTACTGAGGGGCAATGGTCATTCTTCTGTAGTTACTTCCTGCTGGTTAGGGCAATAGTCCCTGCCTGACAGGGCGTAAACCTCTCTGGTTATTCTATTGTGGTTGAGGGAAGATGGGCCCAGCATCCTGGTTCGACTGGATGAAATCCCCACATAACTAATAAGGTGTTGCTTCTGTAAGAAATAAAATTAATTAGAATTTTGAAGATACATGGTCCTATTAAAAGGATAAAGAAGATGGTGGTTGGTGAGCCCAAAAAAGAGGCCAGCCATGACATACTGGGCCACAAGAGTGAGAAAGTCCAGGTGTCTTCAGAAACTGCATTTCCCAAAGTTGATGGGAAACAGCATTCATCCATGAGTTCTTTTATGCTATTGGTTAACTCTAGGGAGAGATTGGGGTAGACCTGCTGGGTTTGGGTATAAACTGCCAACCCCAGTTCCCACAGCAGTGGTTATGCTTAGGACAGCTAGGAGAGATATGAAGAGAGGCACTGCCATAGACATAAACTCACTAAGACAGTATCGGGAAAAACAAGACAGGCTTTTGGCAAACAAAATAAAGACAGTACTCAAGAGATCCATTCCTTTATCTTATAGACACATTCATTAACTACTTAGAAAATGAATTAAGTTTACCAGGACTTTTAACATGGTCAGTATCCCTCTGCTTATGATCTAGAATAGAAAAGATATCATAATCATCAGGTATATAGGTATAGTACTTAATACTAATCAATGCACAAGTTCCTCTTTGACTTGCAATTAATAGATCTAAGCTCCAGGTTTGCAAACCCATACATGTTACCTCTCCATGGGAGCAGGACATAATGTCAATAGTGTTTGTTTAAGTTCTGTTCACAGTACTCTGGTAATTGTTGCTCCACTTGGTATGTCCTTCGCACAGCCAGCATGCTGTAGCACAGTTGATCCTAGAGAAAGACTAGGAAGGTAAGGCTCCAGTTTTTCACCTGCCTGGTGTATAGTGCCCTTCAGCACTATGAAACAGAGCCAGTCTAGAGGCAATGTCCATTGTACATCTGGCCATATCAAGCAGTGCTGGCTGCTACAGGAGTCTGAAACTGCATTGTACTCTCCATCGACTTCAGGAGCATGTTCAGAGATGTTGTAGATACTTCTATTGTTTTAGGGGTCAATGACCAACATACCCAAGAGCTTACATGGAGAGACAACATGCAGTACACTGAAGGCCTGGTAAGAATGTACAAGAGAGTTTGACAATACCGAAGTCTATCTCTTAATCTTTATATACTTTCTAAACATTTCCAATGTAATATATATCTCAAATGAACTTTTTAGTACTTTGCTTTTTACTTCTACACCTTTGCCATGATAACATTAACAAGTATTTTACTTTAGCAGTACAGGACAAACTACCTTCTCAATTATTTTATGAAAATTGAAGATTATCTTTCCTTACCACCACTTTAACATGCAGATTGAGGTGGTCTCTGACAGGTTTCCCTGTTACGGAGTTACTTTTTGTTATTAATATCAATTCAGGTTTCTAGTTAATAATGACTTCCTGGAATTAGCCATTAAAATGTTTCAGTTTAGAAGATACTTTTACAAACTCCTTATAATTAACCATAACCACATAGACTGGTTACTTTACCTTAAAATAAGCTTATTAAATTACAATTAGTAATCAATGAAATTTACTTTATCCAGTTAAGAGAGGGCAAATCTACATTTCCTTCTTTAACTTAATTTCATTAAACATGAACTTACAACTTTCATCATCTTAAAGATTTAATGCATCTTACTCCCATAAGACTGGCAGCTATCAAAAAAACAGAAGACTACAAGAGCTGGAGAGGATATGGAGAAATGGGAACACTCATCCACTGCTGGTGGGAATGCAGAAGGACCCAGCCATTCTGGAGGACAGTTTGGTGGTTTCTCAAAAACGTTAGCTATGGATTTGCCATATGACCCAGCAATTCCACTGGAATTTGCCATATGACCCAGCAATTTCAGAGAAACTGAAAATAGGGGCACAAACCGATATATGCACACCAATGTTCATAGCATCATTATTCACTATTGCCAAAAGTTGGAATCAACCCGAATGCCCATCAACAGATGAATGGATAAATAAAATGTGGTATATACATAGAATGGAATACTACTCAGCTACGAGAAGGAATCCAGTACTAACACATATGATAACATGGATGAATATTAAGGACCTTATGCTGAGTGAAGCAAGGCAGGCATTGAAGGACAAATACTACTTCAGCTCTCTAATATGAAACAAGCAAACCAAGCTGTCTCAGAAAACTAGAGACTGGAAGATAGGCTTAAAGGAATTTTTTTAGGGGGAGAGGAAGGTTGCGAGCTGATGCCTACAGGGGTGAAGTCTATGATAAGCTGGAGGTAAGTATTCGTACAGGGAAGAGATAAGATGGGGGCATAGAGATACCATTGGGTGGAGCTTTGAGGGTTTGAGGGGGGCTAGGGTTGGGAGGATGGTTCAGATGGCCCAAGGAATTGGCGGGAGGGCCGGGAGGAACAGTTGAATATGAAAGAATCTCAGGTTTATAGTTGAAACTATAAGGTTGAGAAAACTCTTTAGAAAATATAATAAGGAAGGATTACATGTTTAAGGAGCTTAAGGGGGGGGGGCATCTGGCATGGGGTCATGCTGTTAGGGACTGTGTGAGTGCTCAGTTTGTCATAGTGTGTTAAATCATTGGGTGGAGACCATACAATGAGTGTGAAGGTGTACCCACATCCTGGGGAGACCTGATGTTCTCAAACGGAGAGAACTGTGTCCCTTGAGAGAATCAGTGGCCCCAATGGGTTAGGGCAGTCTAGTATATCAAGCCCTCAGCATTGTTATAAGTATCTGTAAATCTGGTCCCTCAAGTAGTGAGGATTGTTTGTCACTGTGGGCCATGAGGGGAGGGGCAGAGAGGTAAAGAATAGATGGAAGCAGGACAACTGGGGGGCAATGGAAGTACTCCACAAGATCATGTAATGATGAATATAGGACATGTTAACGTATACCAAAAATGTACACAAGTTTATAAGCTAAAATGTAAACCATAATGTAAAACGTCAGGAAACTAAAAATTTGGAAATTTGTACAGTCTAAAATATAAATCATAAAGTAAACCAAAATGGAACAATGTTTGATAGCTATGTTTCAAAATCTGTACATCAGCTGCAGCAAATGTAACATGGACATGTAAAAAGATCATTGCTGGGGAAGGGGGAAAGGGTTTGATATTGGATATATGGGAGTCCCCTATACTGTATATGTGAATTACTCTGATCTAAAACTTTTTTGAAGACAAATTAAAAATTAGAAAAAAAAATATTTTTTAAAGGAATGGATGTAGACACTGAGGAAGAAATGAAAGAAAGTGCCTTGCCACTGTACATACAGGGCAACACCTATTACAGTGATGAAAGGCAAAATGTTAAAAATAAATCTTTATAATATTGTTCATTTTTATTAATACACCAATTTATTTTACTTTATTTTAGTTGTTCTAAATTAGCATACATACTTCTAATCTTTAAACCCATCACTATATTTCATTTTCCTAATAATTGAATTTGGCAATATATTAGGCTTCATTGTTGAAGAAGTTTTGGACCACTGAGAGGGTCAACTATGGCAGGGGAGGAACTCTGGTGTGGGGTGTTATTGATGGGGGGGGGGCACATGGTTGGGAGGGAGTTATCCAAGGCGTGTATATAGGGGACATAAAAATGTTTAGATAGCAGTTACAAACGACAACTGAGGGAGTACTGATTTCCTAGCCCGGGGAGTTCTATCACATTCCCCAATGGAACAGCAACCATCCCCCAGTGCAACTGCAAAGACCAACAAAGAAGGATTTTCGAACAATGAGCCCTTGATACAGATGACTATGCTTATGAATCTGTGTGCCTGAAATATGAACTAGGCCTAGAGCTACAGGGTGCCTAAGAGTTACCTCCTGAGAACCTCCATGTTGCTCAAATTTGGCCACTCTCTAAGCCAAACTCAGCATGTAAATGCATTACCTTCCCCCCAGCATGGGACATGACTCCTGGAGATGAGCCTCCCTGGCACTGAGGGATTACTAGCGAGCACCAGCTGGTGATGTAAATAGAAAAAGTCTTTGAATAAAAGGATCAACTCAGATCAGCAGAATTTCTCAGCCTACATGTTGGATAATGTGTTAAAAACTGCTTTTTGACCTTGAATAAAAGGGGAAATGGCAAAGTCAAATGAGTTTATATGGCTAAGAGTCTTCCAAAAAGAGTCAGGCAGTCATCAGAGAGGTCATGCTTACGCATTCCTCAGGAGGACCTCAGAAACAGCCAAAATGGATACAACCCCAGGTAGTGGTTCTGAGGGCTATGGAGACCCACAGGGATATAGTCATGGCAAATAGCTCTGGAGCTCAGTACCATGTCAGTGGGCCCAACTTTAGAATTTGTGTCCCTAGTGTGATGGAGTTGGACTCAGATGTGACCTTTCTACACATGCCTCTTCTATCACTTTTAATGAACTTTTGGTTGCTGGAGCATTGGTGTATACTCAGGAGACTTGAATCTCTGGACTGTCCATGTGCCAGCTGGGCCCTGAGCCTCAGCAGAGTTGCAATTCCTACTCTCTGGTTCGTTGGATTTACACAGGTCAGCTAACAGGAAGATGAAGATTGTCAATCACCATACCAGGGAACTACGAGTGCCGACAACTGCAAGCAGGAGAATTGCAACCATCACACATGTGGAATATAAGCCCCCTCTCAATATAGAGGTGGAGTGGACATCACCATCCAAGGGCCCACAGAATGGAGGAATAAAATATGGATTAGAGTAGACTTACTGATATTCTACTATAAAACTTTTGTGACTACTAATAGAAGAAAGTGTATCATTGATGGGGAGAAAGTGACCATAGTAGTTGCTGAGGGTAGGGAGTGAGAGGAAGAGATGTGATGAGGGGGTATTTCTGGAATTTCAAGGTTGTCCTAAATGATTTTGCAGGGTCAGATGCTGGACTTTAAATATCCTGCCATAATCCACTGAATGTACTGGGGGAGAGGGTCAACTACAGAGTAAACTATTATCCACATGGTTCAGCAGTGCTCCAAAATATGTTCGCCGAGTGCGATGAGTGTGCCACAATGATGGGGGAGGTTGTCGGTGTGGGAGGAGTAGGGTGGGAGCATGGGGGGTATACAGGAACCTCTTATGTTCTTTATAATGTAACCTTTTTTGTGATGTATGTATCGTCAAAAAAATACAATTTACAAAAATGATGGGTGTGGGGGAGTGGGGTATGGGTTATATGGGAACCTCTTACTTTTTTTTAATGTAATGTTCTATGTGATTTATTAACTTTAATTTTAAAAGTTTCATTAAAAAAGATTTAATACATATAATGTTAATTTATTTAATTTTTATCCTACAAACCTAGGGAAATTACACCCAAGTTGAAGAAAATAGAAACCATTGTAGTTTATGCGGGCAAGTTCTTTTTCCCTCCTTTACAGGAGGATAAAACCTCTTTTCTTTACCAAATTAAAAAATTGTGTATAATCTTAAAACATACTAACTTCTAGGTTCTGGGGTATATTATAATTGCTTAATTTGCTTTAATCATAATTTAGAAAAAATCTTTACATAACTTTCAAAAACTTCTCCTTCACTTCCTGAAATTTGACAATTGGATTATTAGCCACCCTTATTTAAAGACTGGTAAAAGGTTTAAATTGGAAAATTACAGGGCAAACCGATCCTTAATTCTCCTGCCTAGAAGACAGAGGTTTAATCTGCCGCACCTAGTCCCTCCCTCATGGCTCTTGCAAAGAGAAGGTCCTGGGGGCTGGACAGGTCAAAGACCTCAGGAAAATCTTTTTCCTTTTCCCAATAATTTCTGTATTCAGATTTCCATATGACCTTTCCATTCTGCTTAGCCTAATTTGGGCTCCAGAAATATTCATTCACATATATAACCATATATTTAAATTTTAACAGTTTGAATAGAGCTCTTTAAGAATTTTCATTATTAATTTCCCCTCGAGTTAGAGGTGGAATGGACATTGCCATCCACAGGATGGAGGAATAAAATATGGATTAGAGCGGACGTACTGCTATTCTACTATAGAATTATTGTGACTCTAACAATGGAAGAAACTATATCACCGATGTGGAGACAGAGGCCACGGGAGTTGCTGAAGGCAGGGAGAGGGAAAAAGAGGTGTGATATGGGGGCATTTTCAGGACTTGAAGTTGTCCTGAATGATACTGCAGGGACAGATGCAGGACATCATATATCTTGCCATAAGCCACTGAATAGACTGGGAGAGAGGGTAAACTATAATGTAAACTGTAATCCATGCTGTGTAGCAGTGCTCCAAATGTATTCATCAAATGCAAAAAAAACCCAAACAATTTTCATTGTCAATTTGATATCACCATCCCAATGTATGAAAGCATACACTGAAATAGGCAAAAAAGAGTTAGACACAGAAACACAACTCACTAAAGGTACTTACAACTTTCATTCTTTTACAAAATAAGTTTAACTGTAAAATAGCATTTAAAAGATTTCTGCCTCTAATTACTCTAATTTGTACTGTGACCATGCAGCTTTGCACAAGAACTTTGTTCCTTTTAATTATCGGATTATAAGCAAATTGTCCCCAATGCTTTAAAATACAATTTACAACATTTTCCT
Source organism: Dasypus novemcinctus (assembly GCF_030445035.2). Classification (NCBI taxonomy): domain Eukaryota; kingdom Metazoa; phylum Chordata; class Mammalia; order Cingulata; family Dasypodidae; genus Dasypus; species Dasypus novemcinctus. The sequence goes on along the minus strand of NC_080673.1, from coordinate 48,417,239 downwards.
GTACTTCAGAACTTTGCTTATTTCCCTTTTTGACTTTGACAGATCCTGGATCTAACTCCTGAGGTCACTGAAATCAGGGAAATCTCAGGGAAACCTGGTTTTTCTCTTGCTGCTCTTAAGAACATCAGCATTCAAGATGGGAAGCCCTCCACCCTTCCCCAGTCCTCTGAGATAACAGGACTCCCTGTGGACTCTGGACTAGAAGAGTGGACATATGACCCCAGGGTCAAGAGCTTGAAGTCACAAGAGAAAGCACGGTAATTGGCACCGGTGAAAGAATAGGAGATAGGGGTGTCTCAAGTTTGCTTTCCCCTGAGCCATAGAGGGCAGGAAGTTATTGTGAAATTAACATAAGCAAAGGCAAGGAGTAAGGCTAGACCTGAAGTAACCATAAACAAAGGCAAACTTAGTTTAGAATTATCATCACAATAGATAAGTCTAAGGGCAAGGTGAAGCTAATCACAAAATAACCATAATCAAAGGTAAGTTTAGTTTATAATTGCCAGTTACTACAGCAAGCACAAGCTAGACCTGAAGCAGCCATAAACAAAAGTAAATTAGTCTAAGATTACCATCACAATAGGTTCTAGGCTAAATCCACCCAGTTATAGCAATTTCAGATATTATCCTTCTGCTGTTTTATAATATAAAGGTATCTATATAATGATCTTAACTTTTAGTCGTAGTTTCCAGCAAGTTTTCACTTTAAAAACAGTTTGGGCACTTTTGTTTCTTAACTAAGCAACTAAAACAATTTTATTAGTAACAACTTTGCTAAGTTTTTCTGCTTTTTCAGCAGCTGTGATTTCCTTTATACATCAAATTCAATTGCAAGATAGTATTGACATTTAAAGACTCATTTTTAGGTTACCTTTCACCATTATCCAATTTATAATAGGTGAACCCCAAACTTGATTTATGAGTTTCTAGGCACCAGCAGACTAACAAAGTTAAAGCAAGCACAGGTTAGAACAGAAAAGAATTTTACATACACAGTTTAGCTTAGGGAAAGACTTGACTTTAGAATCACCTAGACACAAAGCTCCCAGTGTTTGTCTATTGCAAAATCCTCATGCAGGACCTTCCAGCTTAGTTCTTCCAGGAAAATCTCAGGGCAGCTGCTAAGTATGGAGAAAAGGGGTCCAGAGAGGCCCGGCCCCTATGAGACATGAACTGGGGCTGCTCTTGGGGGCTACCTCCCACAAGTTACCTCCCACAAGGGGTAAAACCCTGCAAGCCTTTCTTGCTGGAAGTGAAGCCAGCTAGTAAGATAGGGAATCCATAGATGGATCTGGAACCTGGCAAGAAGTCCATGTGGACATTGATACCCCCAAGATGGCTCCTGGAAGACCCTCGCCCACAAGATTCTGCCATTCAAAACAAGATTTCCTCCGGAAGCCAGGAGAAGCCCCAAAAACTCCCTCAGAACTTTATCATCGGGCCCCCCTAGGGGATTGATGGTGGGGTAATCAATCAAAACAGCAAACAGCTAGGGCACTCCTTCTAGGCCATTTGCAAAGGGGTGAAATAATCAACAATTCAAAAGGCAGGCGCAAGGCCTAAATTCGCTCTCTTGCCTTTGGACCCCTGTTCCTTCCTTCTGTGCCCTGCTCTCACTGTTTTTCCTTTGCCATGATGGCCACGCAAGTAAAACCTGGGCATCTATAATCTATAATGGGGAATTGTAGTCTGTAAATCAGCCAGCTTCATCACTTTTCAGCCCCTTCCTCTCTATCTGGGACCCATGATCTGGTTTTTTCTCCCATTTCTTATCCCTCCCTGCCTTAATAAATTACTGGCCTAACTCATCTGATACGCTCTTCTTTTTTTTTTAAGATTTAATTATTTTCCCCTTCCCCTCCCCTGCCCTGCTGTTTTTGCTGTCTGTGTCCATTCACTATGTGATCTTCTGTATCTATTTCTCTTTTTTGTCTTCTCTTCTCATCTTTCTCCTCTAGGATTCAGAGGGATTCAATCCTGGGGACCTCTGATGTGGAGAGAATTTCCCTGTTAATTGTACCACCTCAATTCCTGGTTTCTGTTGGGCTTCACCTTGATGCTCCCCTTTGTCTCTCTTTTGTTGCGTCATCATCTTGCTGTGTGACTCACTTGTGTGGGCACTGGCTCACCACATGGGCACTTGGCTCACCATGCAAGCACCTGCATGGGCATGTGGCTCACTGCATAGGCACTGGCTCGCCACGCAGCCATGCTTCTCTTCTTCTTCACCAGGAGGTCCCAGGGATCAAACCCATGTCCTCCCATATGGTAGGCAGAGGTCTTGTCACTTGAGCCACATCCATTTCCCCAATGTGCTCTTGAAACTCATTTCTGCAGCACAGTCAACATCAGAGTTCCCCTGGATTGAATCCCGGTGAATCCTAGAGGAGAAAGAGGAGAAAAGAAGACAGAAAAGAGAAACAAATACAGAGGATCACACAGCGAATGGACATAGACAGCAAAAACAAAACAAAACAAAAAAAAAACAAAACAGGGCAGGAGTGGGGATGGGAGTGGGAGTGGGGGAGGGAAAGGAAAAAAAAACAGAACCTAGACAAAATCTGGTAACAGAAGGACTGAAGTGTTACAAGGAAATAAAAAGGGAGTTAGAAAAGCCAGGAACCTTTTAATCTTAATTGATGGCACATGAGGAGTTTCCTTATTCTACAGGGAAGAGGTTTAGTAAATGGAGTGCATTTCCTCATCCCTTTAAGGAGATGTGGCCACATGGTTTCTGGCCCTAGGATCTGTCTGTCCTCTCCTTCTCTCTTACATGGGTTTAGGTGGAATTCAGGGCCCCATGTGGAGCCCAAGCTCAGCCACACTGTGGCCACATGGTGTAACAGGAAAAGATTAGCTCTTTCTTTTTAGACCATCAGGAGGTAGGTTGTCCCAATTTCTGAGAAGGCACCCTAATGGGGAGTCTGCTGGAATGCTGGAAGAGCTGCCTATTATTCTAGGAGAGGATAAATTGTGTTTATCAGTCTGGATGGCAGCCTACCACTAGACCTGGCTGAACAGATGGCTCACTGATCCAGTGTCCTGGAGAGGTTGGGAGCCCTGCTCACTGTTTCCATGTTCCAGGGATCAGGAGAGCCTTGGAAGTATTGGGGGTGTCTGGGTCCAGTTCCCAGACCTTAGCCCCCAAGCTGGGCTTTCCCACTAGAAAAGGGACTGGCGAGGGACTTTTAAACACTTTTGCCTACTTTGCAGATGGCTATGAGAGGGCTCACCTCATGGTGACTCTCAGGGTCTGAGTTCCACCGTTAAACCCAACATTAGAAGCCCATTTAAAAAAACTAGAGACTGTCCTGTGACCTCCCAGCAAACAGCCTCAGGGGTTCCCCGATACAATCTCAGGGCCTTCCCAGGGCTGAGAACCAGCAAAGCCTCAGCACACTACTGAGGGTGGGACTCATGCCTCGCCTAACAAATGCATTTTAAGTTTCTAAGGCATTCTAAAGCATCTCATAGACCTAAAATGAGGACAGCAGTGTTTGGAAGATTAAAAGCACTTCTAGTTAAAAAGAGTTAACTAGTGTCCTAAGGAAATGATACAACAGGTGATACCTATTCTAAACACACAGAGAGGGCCTGGTAAACTCCTGGCAGACTCCTGCTTGACTTAGGCCACATGCCCAGTCGGGTCTTGAGGACAGTTTCACCTGCCACCCAGGACTACCTTGGATCTGCATGGTGTGGAGACTCTCCCCTACCACTTCCAAAGAGGGAGGCCTTTAAAATGGCAGGACCAAAAGAGGGCATAGACAGGCCTTAATTAAAATTCACCAGTCTCTGGCAGGGGTCAGGGAGTACCACTCGCCTTTCTGTCTCCTGGCAATGGCTCGCCAAATGAAGCCAGGGAAGTGTTGGATTCCTCTAGGTTCTTGCCTATGTTACATAAAAGTATTTAAGAACACACAAGTTTAGTTAGGCCAGTAAAAAGAATTTATTGGGAAAGGGGAAAAAGAACAGAGCTCTCTGAGAAATGGAAGAGAAGGACAGAAATATGCACCAAGATTTGATGTGGACTACTCTAGGCAGACAGAGCCTCTCCCTCATTTTTTAAGGAAAATTTTGCCAGATAAAAATTCTTGACTACATTTTTTTTCTCTTTCAGTGTCTTAAATATCTTATAACACTGCTTTCTTGCCTCCATGGTTTCTGATGAGAAATCAGCACTTAACGTTATTTAGCATTGCTTGTATGTGATTAATTGCTTTTCTCTCATTGCTTTTAGAATTCTCTATCTTGGCATTTAACAGTCTGATTAGTATGTGTCATTGAGTAGGTCTATTTGGAATTATTCTGTTTGGAATATGTTTCACTTCTTGGACATGAATATTTACGTCTTTCATCAGAGTTGGCAAATTTTCAACCATTATTTCCTCAATTATTCTTTCTGTGCCTTTCCCCTTCTCTTCTCCTTCTGGGATACCCATGACATGTATGTTTGTGTCCTTTATGCTGTCATTTAGTTCCCTCAGACCCTACTAATTTTTTCCATTCTTTTCTCTGTTTTTCGGTCTGATTTCAGATGTCCTAGCTTCTAGCTTGCTGATCCTTTCTTCTGCCTGTTCAAATCTGTTGAGTATTTTTCTTTCATACTTTCAAATTCTTCTTTATGCTCAGTCAATGTCTTCTTAATATTCTTTATCTCTTTAGCCAAATTTTCCTTCATCACCTTGAATTGATTTAAGAGATTTGTTTGAACATATTTGGCTTATTTTTCCAAATTCTATATCTCCTCTGACTTTTTAATTTTTTCCTTTGACTGGGACATATCTTCCTGTTTCCTAGTATGGCTTATAATTTTTTTTTATTGATATCTGGACATCTGATTCTCTTTTTTAGGAGGTACAGGGGATTGAGCCCAGGATTTCATACATGGGAAGCAGAAACTCAACCACTGAGCTACATCTGTTCCCTGATTATCTTGATGAGTTTATTCTGAAGGTCAGTTTCTCTCTTGTCTAGGATTTTATTGTTGGTTGGTTTTGTGTTAAGACTCTTCTTTAACACTTGGTTCATAAGTATTTCCCAGCCAAGACAGGGCCAGGGACCTATGCAGGGGCCACAGACCAGTTCCCTGGGGAGACAGTTAGGAAAGATGCCAACAAGCTTTTTCTTCAGCTTTCCAAAGCTGTGCTTTCCTGGTCTGTCCAGCAGATGGTGCTCTTTGGCTACCTGTTCCCTGCAGCTCTGAAAAGGGAGGGTATTTTTAGCCCTTTGCTCTCTGTTTCCAATGGGGGTTGAAACAAGGGCATGGTGGAGCCTGTCTGGATGGGCTAACGTTGCAGAACCCAGCAGTCTAACTCCAGCAGCCAATAGCTGGATCAGAACTGGGCTATGCCCCACCCCCATTCTTAGGAAGGAGGGCTACCACAGCCCTCCTAGTCCACTGCAACCTGCCAGATAGGGATTGGATCAACCCTAAACTGTTTGCCTCAATGGTGGGGGAGGGATGCCAGCAGCTGTGGCCAAACGAGTTACTCGCAATCTTTCACTGTGGTTTCTCAGTCTCTTAATCCTGCTCTTCCCTGGATGCTTCACCTTACTTCCCTGGCCTCCAGGGAACACTTGTTTCAGACAGTTTCTGTAAGAGGAGTGACCCCTGCAGCTCCCTATTCCATCATCTTCCCAGAAGTTCTCCTGTTCAACTATTTTTGAAATAATTTTAGGTTGATAAAAAAGTTGCAAACATGGTACAGAGTTCCCATATACTATTCTCTCTGCTTTCCCTAATGATTACATTTTACAAAACCATAGGACCATTATTAAACTTTATTCTTTTGCCTATGGATATTCAATTTTCCCAACACTATTTTTTTATTTTTTTATTTCTCTCCCCTTCCCCCACCCTGTCCACCCTGCCCACCCCAGTTGTCTGTTCTCTGTGTCTATTTGCTGTGTATTCTTTTTTGTCTGCTTCTGTTGTTGTCAGCGGCAGGGGAATCTGTGTTTCTTTTTGTTGCAGCATCTTGTTGTGTTAGCTCTCCGTGTGTGCAGCGCCATTCTTGGGCAGGCTGCACTTTCTTTCACGCTTGGCAGCTCTCCTTACGGGGTGCACTCCTTGTGTGTGGGGCTCCCCTATGCGGGGGACACCCCTGTGTGGCATGACACTCCTTGCATGCATCAGCACTGCGCATGGGCCTGCTGCACACGGGTCAAGGAGGCCCGGGGTTTGAACCACGGACCTCCCATGTGGTAGATGGATGCCCTAACCACTGGGCCAAGTCTGTTTCCCTCCCAACACTATTTGTTGAAGGAATTATTCTTTCCCCATTTTATGTACTTAGCACTTTCCCCACATTTTAAAAAGCAGAGTAAGCATAGTAATTTTATAATCTCTAACTGAAAAATACTAATATCTAAATTCATTGTAGATCTGTTTCTACTGTTTGTTCTTTCTGCTGCTTCTTGTTCATGGTGACTTGTTTGCTAGCAATGCTTGGTATTTTAGTTTCCTAGCCTGCTTAAGCAAATACCAGGAAATGCATGAATTTAAGCAATGGGTGGACACAGAGAGCAGACAGTTGGGGGCGGGGAGGGAAGGGGAGAGAAATAAGGTTTTTTTAAATAAAAAAAAAAGAAACATATATATATATAAATTGGAATTTATTAGCTTACAGTTTTGAGGTTTAGAAAAGTCCAAATCAAGGCGTTATCAAGGTGATGTTTTCTTCCCAAAGACTGGCATTCTGGGGCTGGCTGCCAGAGATCTTTGGTCCTTAGCTTGTCACCTGGCAAGGCACATGGTGGTATCTCCTGGGCTCTTCCTCATCTTCAGGGTTCTGTTTCAGCTTCTTGCTTCCTTTGACTTTTCTTTCTCCCTGTCTGAATTTCATCCTCTTATACAGGACACCAGTAATAGGATTAAGACCCATTCTGGCTGAGGTGGGCCAAACCTTAACTGAAGTAACCTCACAAACAGGTCCTTCTTTTTTTTTTTTCAAAGATTTATTTATTTCTCTCCCCCCCCAACCCCCACCCCAGTTGTCTGTTCTCTGTGTCCATCTGCTGCGTCTTGTTTCTTTGTCCACTTCTGTTGTTGTCAGCGGCACGGGAATCTGTGTCTATTTTTTGTTGCGTCATCCTGTGTCAGCTCTCCGCATTCTTGGGCAGGCTGCACTTTCTTTCGCGCTGGGCGGATCTCCTTCCGGGGCGCACTCCTTGCGCGTGGGGCTCCCCTACGTGGGGGACACCCCTGCCTGGCACAGCACTCCTTGCGCGCATCAGCACTGCGCATGGGCCAGCTCCACACGGGTCAAGGAGGCCCAGGGTTTGAACTGCAGACCTCCCATGTGGTAGACAGACGCCCTATCCACTGGGCCAAGTCCGCTTCCCCAGGTCCTTCTTAACAATGGGTTTAAGCCCACAGGGATGGATTAAATTTAAGAACATGTTTCTCTGGGGTACATACAGCTTCAAACAAGATACCTGGTAACTTTTAAATGTGAGCTGCTTTTTGTTTCCCCTTGGAAAATTAGTTTTGAGGGTTCTTAGGGTACTAAAGTGAATGTTTTTGTCTCTGTTCAGTGTATAGATACACTCTCAATTCTGAAATACCTCGAAGGACATTACTGACATGATATTTTGGACCGCCTGGATGATATAAATATGGCATGCTAGCTCAATGAACTTCCAAATGGTTAAACTTTTTCAGGGATAGTTTTTATTTTCCACTCCTCTGTTTAGAACCAAGGCAACTTTCCTTGCAGAAGTGGGGCAGGTTTACATATGGTCCATCCTTATCCCAGGGGCATATCCCATCGGTATCTCAGTTCTATAAGGGAAGAGTTTGATTTTATTTTTATTTATTTATTTATTTAGATTTATTTTTATTTATTTCTCTCCCCTTCTCCCCCCTCCCCCCAGTTGTCTGCTTCCTATGTCCATTCGCTGTGTATTCTTCTGTGACACTTCTATCCTTATCAGCGGCACAGGGAAGGAAACTGTTTCTTTTTGTTGAGTCATCTTGTTGTGTCAGCTCTCCGTGTGTGCAGCACCATTCCTGGGCAGGCTGCACTTTCTTTCATGCTGAGTAGCTCTCCTTATGGGGCGCACTCCTTGCACGTGGGGCTCCCCTATGCGGGGGACACCCCTATGTGGCAGGGCACTCCTTGCGCGCATCAGCACTGCGCATGGGCCAGCTCCACACGGGTCAAGGAGGCCTGGGGTTTGAACCACGGACCTCCCATGTGGTAGACCAACACCCTAACCACTGGGCCAAGTCCGCTTCCCAGAGTCTGATTTTAGATCCTACCTTGGGTAGATGATATACTTTGATTTTTGCCACCCACACTCCACAAAACTACTAAAACCAAAGTTTGCCTGATTTAGCCAATGCTCTTAAGGCAAAAGTAGTTTCAGTGCTTGGCTAACATCATTGGGTTATGAGCCTCTGTGCTTAGATTTTGGCTTGGAAATTCTTCATCAGATTTTTGCCACTTTTAAGAAATTGTTTTTATATGCTATCCTTCATTTTAAGTTGTTTTCCCTCCAGCTGGGATTGTTGGTCTGAATTATCTGGCATGTTATATTATTGGAAATGGATGTCTTCTTTTATAATTAAAACACTTTATATCCAATCTGTGTTTTTTCTGTTTTCTTTCTCATTCCTAATATATTAGCATGTGTGCATGTGCATGTGTGCATGCATGTGCATGTATTTTCTTAATTAGAAATTACAGGATATTTTTGAATTGTTTTTCCTCCAAAGACACATTTATTTATCTACTTATAAACTCTAGAAGCTTTTATTTTATAATTCCTTAATTTTGCTTTAACCTTTCTTATTTCCTTTTTTGTGTGGTTGTTTTTCTGTCATTTAACTTATTGAGTTGAATGCTTAGTTTGCTTATTTTTTTCAATAATGAAAATATTTTAAAAATGCATTTTTAGTTTGGCTTTGGATACATCCCATTAGCTTTATTATTTCATATGCTTCTTTTCTAAGGGATCTATAATCATTATTTTAATTTCTTTTTGTCCCAAGGCTTATTTGGAATTGTTTTCCTCCCCAATTCCCACATGATTGCTGTATTCTTCTTTAATCATTTATTATAAACTTTAATTGTATTTTATTATTTTTAGAGAATATGACCTGCTCGGTTTCAGATTTTTAAAACCTTACTGAATTTTGTTGTGGGTTAATATAAATTATAGCATATTCTATATGCTACAGATCCCTTATCAAAATGAAATAAGAATAAATAGGGTCTAACATTCAAGGTATAAACATAGATAGATAAATAGATAGACAGATCGATAGATAGATAGATAATTAAACTTTTAAATGACAGCCTTCTGAGGTGTTTTGTTTTTATATATTTGATTTGTCAGGTTATTAATTCAAACAAAACAGGTATAAAATAATCTTTTTTACTGGTAACATGCCTAAACATTTTCTTTTCTAAATTTAAAGAGATTTCCCTAATATTACTTTAGAATATGTAATATTTTTTACTAACTAATGATACTGAAAAAGCAAAAGGTGTGGTTACCTGGATATATCAAGGTTATTTTCTCTCACTGTTAAATTTTGTGGACTAGGTCCTTCAGATTTTTATTACCTATATAAATTTCTACTTTGAATACATATCGTCTATGCCAGAATGGTCTTTCTCTACCTTGTCTATCCAGTAAAAAACACAACTCTTTTTCCTTTATGCTTTTTAGACTGTCATTTGTGTAATTTCCCCCTAATAACCATATATATATATATTTTTTTTAATGGGCAAGAATAGAAATTATTTAGTAATTCTAAATAAGTTGTTTTGATATGGAAAAGTATCTCTCTGTAAATCTTTCTTTCTTAATCATTATATAATATTATTTTATTTTTATTATTATAGGAGAAAATAAGTACCCATAGAAAACTGGAAAACTATATCCACAATATAAAGAAGCAGAAAAAATGGTGCCTATAATCTCGTCACTCCAAGGCAACCACTGTTAACCAGTTTTGCTTTTTTCCTTCTATTTTTTTTCTAGAATTGGTTTTTCATATTTGAGATCAATTTTCTATTCTGACTTTTCCATTAAAAACTGTTCATCACAACATGTTATGCCTTGATCTTTCCATTATTTACTTAATATTTTTGCAATATTAGAATATACTTCCTAATACATTTGTATTATAAATACTGCTTTGATGAATTTTTTTTCCATTATTTTTCTTAAGTAACACAGTGGATCTCACACTTTTGGGTGCATTACAAGCACCCCAGACATCTCCATTCTCAAACTTTCTGATTCACTAAGTCTGGGGTGGAACCAAGTAACTTGCATTCCTAACAATTTCAGATGGTGCTGGTGTTGCTGGTTTGGGGACAACACTTTGAGAATCACTGTAATTACAGAATGTGCAAGGATTTTCTTCAACAAAATTCTGAAAAGCAAAGCTTTTTTCCTTCCACAGGAGGTTATATATTTGATATTGCAGAAAAAAGTAAAATAGTAATGTTTATTCTGGTTAGGAAAGGAAGTAATGATGTCTATTAAAACATTCTCTAAAGTCTGTTAGTCACTGGCTTTTGCTAATCTATTTGCACTCACTGTGGAATCTTACTGGAACACTTACCCATTTGACCCCAGAGCTACATCACTCTACAGCTGGTCTTATTTTTTTTAAAGTCACCTGCTCTCATTTAATCCATTTCCTTTGGTGTTTTCCTTCCTCTGGGAAGTCTCTGACATCTGTCCCACACACTTCTTTATGAATACAAATACTCATCTTTTATCTTTTTATTTTTAACTTTTATGAGTCAATTACTCTTATCCTTTTTTTTAGTTGTGATAGTTTCATTCTTTATACTTTTAAAAGGCACTCTAGCCTATAACTCATGACTTCTTATTTTTTAATTCTTGTTTTTTAACATCTTTATTTACATTCTGTTGGCATTTATATTTAGCTCTCAGCCTAATGCCAAACACTAGGAGCACAGGGCTTCTCACTTCAATGGCACCATCATGTGGTGAAGTTGTGTATCACATTGGAAATTAGCATATAGTAAGACGTGGTGCCATTATCACATCTTAAATAGAAAGAACAATGAATTTGGAAGGAATCTGAAATAATCCTGTTATTTTACTAAATGCACAGTAGAGTGAGACAGAGTAAACAACAAAAGATCAAGTATGTGGACTTTGGAGTCAATTGTAAGAGATTAAAGCCTGGTTCTACCATTTATTATCTTATGTGATTGGGCACATTGGTTAGTTTCTTTGATTCTCAATTTCCTAAGTAAAATGGGTATAACAGTAGCATCTATCTCACAAGGATGTGGAAAGGGACAATAAATATTATGATAACAGCACAATGCCCACCAAATAGTTCAACAATATCAGCTATGATCAGCTGTTGACAAAATCACATTTGGTTTACCCTTTATAGTCAAACCCAGAATAGAAATAATACTAGAAAACGTCCCAAGATTTGTAGCATGAAGTTAGAAACTGCAACAGGTAGATGTTGAATAAATATTTAAATAAAAATGCTTCTTTGAAAAAAGGGAAGGGAAACTTCTGGGAACAAAGGTCTTCTTAACTTTACTTACAAAGTGAAACTGGAAAATTTTCTAGTTAAATTATGCAAAATTGATGGATGAAAATAATTAATTACGGGGCTAAGGGTGTAACTTAAAATTCATTTCCTTCAAGAGCCAAAGAAAAAGTTTTTAATATTAAAATTGATGTGTAGTCCCAAATCCTTTCAAAGGTCATTTCAAGAGAAATGTATTATTTTATAAATTATTGAAGAGTTACATAACTAATCTGGATGTTGGAAATTTTTCTATTAGAAAATCTAAATTTTAATTATTGTATTAGAATAATAAGAATGAAAAAGCTATCTGACGAAAGTGAGAGTGCTGGGATGCATACAGCATTTTTCTTCCCATTAAGACTGTGTATCATCATTAAATAAAATGAGTAATCTCACCAGAACCAGAATCAGATATTCAATTTTCAAACTATAATTTACAACAGATAGTTAGCATTTTTCAACGAATTTCTGTCATGCCATTATGCAAATGTAGTCTATGTTCATTATCTTTCTACTTACTAAATTCATCAAAAGTTGTCCAGGACCAAATTTTCTGCTTTACCAACAATACTGAGTTGTGTGTCCAGATTTTTCATCAGTATTTTCAGACTGTGAAGGAAGGAAAGCAAGAAATGGGAATGATTTCATGAATTTTAAGTATATTATAATTGTATTTCAGTAGAATATTCAAGTATATAACAGCCGTTTGCAGTGGCTCCCAGTACCCCAATCTCAGGCGATTTCCAGGTTAACACAGTTAGTTACAGTGCGGTATTAATCTACCCGTGATCAGTTCCCAAAGGAATCAACTGGATCTGCAAGGAAGAAAAATATCTTCTGTGTCAGACTCAACTTTTGAGGCCAGTAGTCTGGAAAATCTATGCATTTGATTATTAAGATGGGGACTTTTCCACAGATCTACTATTGATTTCTATTTTAAGTCCATTTTGGTCAGAGAACATACTTTGTTGACTTCAAACTTTTCAAAATTAATTAAGATGTGTTGTATAGCCCAGAATACCATCTTTTTTGGTAAATGCTCTATGTGTACCGGGAAAGGATATATACTCTGCTGTTGTTGGTTTGCGATGTTTTATAAATGTCAATTAGGTTCAGTTGATTGATAAAGCTGATCAAATCATCTCTATCCTTACTGATTTTCTTTCAAGTTGTTCTGTCAATTATTGGCATTGAAATCTCCTACTAATATTGTGGATTTATATTTCTCCATACAGATCTATCAGTATAATTGCTTCATGTTTTTTGAATCTCTGTTATTAGATGCATAAATATTTAAGATTGTTATATTGTTGCATCCTCTGGATAAATTGACCATTTTATCTTTATGCAATGGCCTACTTTATCCCTGGTAATATTCTTTGTTTTGAAATCTAGTTTGTTACTAAAATAGCCATTCCAGCTTTCTTTTGATTAGTGTTAGCAGTGGTATATCTTTTTCCATCCCTTTACTTTTAACTTAATTGTTTTCATAGTTAAACTGTGTTTTTGTTTTGTTTTGTAGATAGCATATAGAGTCTTGGCTTTTTTATCCAATTGGACAATTTCTGCCAGTTAATTGGAATATTTAGACCTGTATATTTAATGTGATAATTGATATTGTTAGGTTTTAAAAACATTATCTTACTATTGGTTTTCTCTTTGTCCCATCTCTCATTTGTTCTCATTTTCCTGACTTCTTTTAGATTAGCTGAATATTTTTAATGAATTATTTAATCTCTTTTGTTGGATTCTTAACTATTTTATGTCATTAGCTATTTTGGGGTTTGCAGTATACATATTAAACTTATTATAGCCTAACTTCAAGGAACATTATACCACTTCAGATATTAGAATTTTATATTTCAGTGCTCTCAGCCTTTATGCTATTATCATTGTTTTGCTTATACATTTATTATAAACCTAAGAGTATATTTATTAGTTTTGTTTTAATAAAAATTGCCTTTTAAAGGAATTTAAATAAGGAAAACTGTATTTACATTTACACACACAGTTACTAGTTCTGGTACTCATCATAGATGTGTAGATACAGATATAGATATTTCATATGGTATCAGTTTCTTTCTGTTTGAAGAACTTCATTTAATGTTTTTTTGTGGTATAGATTGTTGAAGAAATTCTTTCAGCTTTTATATATCTGAAAAACTCACCTTTGTTTTGAAAGATAAATTTCACTGGATATGGAATGCTAGGTTGACATTAGTTTCTTTAAATACTTTAACAAAGTTGTTTCACTCTCTTTTAACTTGCCTTCTTTCTGATAAGAAATATGCTGCCATTATTTTTCATGTTCATCTGTATGTATTGTGTCTTTTATTTTCTGGCTACTTATAAGGTTTTTTCTTTTTCCTTAGTTTGGGCAATTTGATTCTAATGTGCCTCAGTATAGGCAATTTCCATTCATTTTTCTTCACATTGTGGGTTGTATTTTCCTGTTTCTTTACATTTCTTATAATTTTTTACTGAATGCCAGATATTATGAATTTTACCCTATTGGGTTCTAGATAGTTCTCTATTTTTGTATTCTTATACATATATATATTCTTTTATTCTAAAGAAACTTTAGATTACATAAATGTTACCTAAATGTCCCACTCCCTCTCCCTCCCACACTCTCCCACATCAACTACATCCTTCATCAGGGTGGTACATTTGTTACCATTGATGAACACATATTTAAGCATTGCCATTAACTGTGAATTATAGTTTACACTCTGTCCCACACAATTTTGTAAGTTATGACAAAATATACAATGGCCTGTATCTATCATTGCAATGACATGCAGGACAGTGTCCAGTGTCCTGAAAATGTCTTCATATTACACCTATTTTTTGCTCTCCCTCCCCTCAGAGCCTCTGGTGGCCACTGCCCTTATATCAATGATACAAGTTCTTCCATTGCTAGAATAACAATATGTTTATTGTAGAATAATAGTAAGTTTACTTTAGTCCATTGTTCATTCCCCAATCCTGAGGATTTGGGGATGGTGATGCCTCCTCTGCCTCTAATTGAGAGGGGTCTTAGATTCCATGGGGCACATGGATGGAACTATCTTGCTTGAAGTTGCAGAATTTCTCTGTTCCTTGGAATGGGCATTGTCCATCATCATCACCTGTAGTTGTCCTGGGTTAGTCCGATGAACTGGAGAGTGGGTATTGCAACTATGCTGAGACTCAAGGCCCAACTGGCACAAGGACAGACCAAAGATTTAAGTCTCTTGGGCATATACCTATCAAGTATAATATTAACTATAGATCCAAATAGAAGAGGCAGAAGAGAAATGTATAGAGAAACCACAAATGAGTCCAACTCTGTCACACTGAGGAGCATAAATTCGAAGGTAAGGCTTACTAGCAAGGTGCCAAACTCCTGAGCTGTCTGCCCTGTCTATTGTGTCTGGATATCTCTAAAGCCCTTAGGAACCCCATGATAAAAGGGGTGATCTATCAAGAAGAAAGATCAATCATAAACATTTGTGCATCTAACTGGGGTGCCTCAAAATACATGAGGCAAACACTGGAAAAACTAAGTGGAGAAATAGATGCCTCTACCGTTATAGTGGGGGAATTTAATATACCATTATCATCATTAGACAGAACATCTTGACAGAGGATCAATAAAGAAACAGAGAACTTGAATAATACATTAGAAGATCTAGACCTAAACAACATATACAGAACATTACACCCAAATACAGCAGGATATACATTCTTCTCGAGTGCACATGGATCATTGTCCAGGATAGACCACATGCTAGGCCACAGAACAAATTTCAGTAAATTCAGAAAGATTGAAATTATACAAAGCAATTTCTCTGACCACAATGGAATGAAGCTGGAAATCAGTAAGGGTCAGAGAACCAAATTAGGCACAAAGATATGGAAGTTAAACAACACACTCTGACAATCGGTGGGTCAAGGAGAAAACTGCAAAAGTTATCAGTAACTACCTTGAAATGAATGAAAATGATACCACAACATATTGAAACCTACAGAATGCAGCAAAAGTAGCGCTGAGAAGGAAATTTATAGCCATAAATTACTATATTAAAAAAGAAGAAAGAGATAAAATCAGAGACCTAACTGCACACCTGTTAGAAATAGAAAAAGAACAACAAATTAATCCCAAAGCAAGGAGAAAGAAGGAAATAACAAAGATTAGACCAGAGCCAAATGAAATTGAAAATAAGAAAGCACTAGAAAAAGTTAACAAAACCAAAAGCTGGTTCTTTGAGAAAATCAATAAAATAAAACTGACAAATCCTTAGTTAGACTAACAAAGAAAAAAAGAGAAGATGCAAATACATAAAATAAAAAACAAGGAAGGGGATATCACCACTGACCCCACAGAAATAAAGTGTATCATAAGAGGGTACTTGGAAAAATTCTTTGTCAACCAGATGGTAACTTAGATGAAATGGACAAATTCCTAGAAACACACAAGTAGCCTACATTGAAGAAAGAAGAAATTGATGAACTCAACAGATGAATCACAAGTAATGAGATTGATTTAGTCATCAAAAACCTCCCAACTAAGAAAAGCCCAGGACCAAATGGTTTCACAGGTGAATTATACCAAACATTCTGGAAAGAACTAACACCAGTCCTGCTTGAACTCTTCCAAAAAACAGAAGTGGAGGGAATATTGCCTAACTCATTCTATGATACCAATATCACCCTAATACCAAAGCTAACAAAGATGCCACAAGAAAGGAAAACTATAGACCAAGTATTCAGCAACACATCAAACAAATTGTACCAAGACCAAGTGGTTTTCATCCCTGGAATGCAAGGATGGTTCAACATAAGAAAATCAGTCAAAGTAGTGCATTAACAGATGAAAGACCAAAATCACATGATCATCTCCATTGATGCAGAAAAAGCATTTGACAAAATACAGCACCGTTTCCTGATAAAAACACTTCAAAATATAGGAATAGAAGGAAACTTCCTCAACATGATTAAGTGTATTTATGAAAAACCCACAGCTAACATCATATTCAATGATGAAATGTTAAAAGCTTTCCCTCTAAGATCTGGAACAAGACAAGGATCCCCACTGTCACTACTTTTATTTAACATTGAGTTAGAACTACTTGCTCAAGTATTTAGGCAAGAAAAAGATATAAAAGGCATCTGTATTAGTCAGCCAAAGGGGTGCTGATGCAAAATACCAGAAATTGGTTGGTTTTTATAAAGGGTATTTATTTGGCATAGGAGCTTACAGATACCAGGCCATAAAGCACAAGTTACTTCCTTCACCAAAGTCTATTTTCACATGTTGGAGGAAGATGGCTGCTGACATCTACAAGGGCTCAGGCTTCCTGGGTTTCTCTTCCTGGGGCTTGCTTCTGTTTCCTCTGTGAGCTTACTTCCCGGGGCTAAAGCTTAAGGTTTCAGCATCAAACTCCAACATTAAAAATCCCCAACTCTGTCCTTTGCTATGTTTTTTATCTGTGAGTCCCCTCCTGTAGCAGGTTGGTATTATTGATGAATTTAAAAAATATATATTGGATTATGTTTGTAATCTGACCTATACCTGGGAATGATTGAGTTATGATTAGATAAAAGGCATGGCAAAGAACAGAGTTGAGTGTTTCTGATATTGGAGTTTTGATGTTGGAGTTTGATGCTGAAGTCTTAAGCTGAGCCCCAGGGAAAAATACAGATCTGTTTGCCTGATAGTCTACAGCAGATCTTGTGGAGGAAACAGAGGAGCTGAGCCCAGAGGAACCCAGAAAGCCTGAACCCTCACAGATGTCAGCAGCCATCTTGCTCCAACATGTGGAAATAGACTTTGGTGAGGGAAGTAACTTATACTTTATGGTCTGGTATCTGTAAACTCCTACCCCAAATAAATACCCTTTACAAAAACCAACCAATTTCTGGTATTTTGCATCAGCACCCCTTTGACTGACTAATAGACCACTCAACAAGGAGTGGGGACTCAAAGCCCTGATGACGTGGCCCAATCAAAGCCCTAATCAAAACTTAATCAAGACCAGCTACAGATCTTATTACAACATAATCCAACATCTATTTTTGGAATTCATAACCATATCAAACTACTACAGCATTCAAATTTGAAAAGAAGTAAAATTTTCACTATTTCAGATGACATGCTCCTATACATAGAAAGCCCTGAGAAATCTACAACAAAGCTTCTAGAGCTTATAAATGAGTTCAGTAAAGTGACAATATATAAGGTCAATGAGCAAAAATCAGTAGCATTTCTGTACACCAATAATGAACAATCTGAGGAGGAAATCAAGAAAAAAATTCCATTTGCAATAGCAACTAAAAGAATCAAATATCTAGAATAAATTAACTAAATTAAATATATATATATATTCTTGGGCTTTATACTGAGACACAGTTTGGTCCTTTCCAGTGTAGCCAGGTTGGGAGTAATTCTCATTCAAGGGCTAATTATCCCACATTGCAAGCAAGATTCTTTCATATGATCTCCCCAATGCCCTGTGCGTCATGGGGTTTTCTAGCCTGGCTGGTAGGAACAAACACTCTTCCTGGCCCATTTTCAGTGCCAGGCATTGGTAATTCTTATCCTTTCAAGTGGTTCCTTCCCAGGATATGGTAGTTTCCTTATATGCTGAATATGTGAGGGAGACTATCAAGTTCCTTGAGGATCTCTCCATGCTGCTTATTTTTTGTCTTCTGTATTCTTTCCTGAGAAATCTAGCTGCCTTGGTTTCCCTAGATTTTAAGCTTCATTTCACCAAGTCAAGTAGTATGTTGGTCTCCACCTGAGTTTCATCCTTTCTTTATTGTGGTTTGGAAATTCTCTCAAGTCAGTAAGCTAGGGCAATTATAAGGTTGGCATCATGTGTTTCTCATCTCTCAAGGATCACAACCCTTTGTTGCTGGAGCCCCATGTCTTGAAACCATTGTTTCATATGTACAACCCTTTGTTGCTGGAGCCCCATGTCTTGAAACCATTGTTTCATATGTTGTTTTGGGTGCAAGGTAAATCTGGTCCATTTTTTCCCTCTTGATAAGTCCCTGTATTTCCTTAAAACAAATTTGAATAATTTGACTTCTAACAGTAAAAAGGAAAATCATTTGTCTATAAAATTCTGGTTTACCTGCACTGCATTTTGGGGGTAATCTTCTCTAGTTTCATATGGAAAGCACATATTTATTGGTATCCTTCTTGACAAGTTTTTACATTAAAGGTGTTTCTAAGGATCTTTAAGTGGAAAAGAACGTGGTCTTGATTTTTGCATATAACCCACTTACTTATGTACTGAACATATATGGTGATTTTCCACTGAATAATGTAAGTGTATATTGATACATAATTTTCAAGTATTGTGATTAAGGTCATTTTACCTTGTTATCTTCAAACTGTTTATTCCCAATGACAAAATCACTATTTACTACCATAAGGAAGGAGCTAAGTACCATGAGTAACAGGGAAGTAACAGAGAAGTAAATTAAAAAGGAAGTGATAAATTGGAGGCTCCTAAAATCATCCTACTACTTATTACAACTTGAATGGACTTTCTTAAACGATCTATACCTCAACAGAAAATAGTTAAAATTTGTTATGGGCATGGTATGTGTGGGCATTATGAATGCAAAGATTAGTAAGAAATACTCCCATTTCAACCTACATATTTAGATGATAGGAATATGCATAGTTTCATGTGGCTTTTTTTATCAAATTATGGCTCAGACAGGGATATCCTTTAACTAGTGATAGCCAAGGCAAAGAAAAGATCACATTAACATTGTTATAACAAATTGTAATTCTTAGAGTGACTTGATTAGTAATTGGCCTAAATCTGATATCACCTGTTAAGGAGTAGTGTAAGAGAATAAAAGAGAACTCATTTTAAAATCAGCTTTATTGAGGTATAATTTATATACAATAAAAAGAACACATTTTAAGTGAAGTTTAATAAGTTTTGTTAAAAGTATATCCCTATGTAATCACCACCCCCTTATCAAATATTTCTATAACCCAGAAAAACTCTATTATGACCTTTGGCAATCAATTGCTCTCCTCTCTAACTCCAATCCTAATATTTATCTGCTTTCTGGTACTAAAGATTATAATTACATTGCAAGAAATATATCACAGTCATCACTGATGAACACTGGGCTGTATCAACTTTGGGTCTATTATGAAAATGCTACTATAAATACTTATGTACAAAACCTTTTTATGGACATATATTTTCATTTCTCCTCAGTAAATATTGTTGGGTCATATGATAAGTCCATGTTTAACTTTTAAAGTAACTGCTAACTATATTCTAAAGTGGTTGTATGAATTTACACTCCCATCAGCAATGTAAGAAAGTTCAGATCAGTATGGTTAAACTTTTAAATTTTAGTCATTCTGAAACAGGCTAAATAGGAAATCAATAGATGGATATGGAACCTGGCAAGAATTCACGTCATTCGGTAACCTACTCGCCTTGCCCCCCCCCCCCCCCCCCCGCCCCAAGACCCTCATGGAATTCTGCCATTCAGAAAAAGATTTCCTCTGGAAACCAGGAGAAGTCCTGGATATTCTCCAGGGGCCTTATTATTGGGCCCTCCTCGGGGACTGATGTGTGGGGTAATCAATCAAAACAGCAAACAGCTGGGATTCCTATTGTGCCATTAGCAAAGGGATAGAATAATTAATGGTTTAAAAAGCAAGCACAAAGGCTTGTTGCTCTTGCTTGCACTCTCTTGCCTTTATCCTGTTCTCGTGCCAGCCCATGTGCCTGTTCCTGCCTTCTGCACCCTGCTCTTGCCATTTTTACCCTGCCATGATTACCATGCAAGTAAAACATAGGCATTTATAATCTATAATGGGAAATTTAGTCTGTAAGTCAGCCTGTTTTATCCCTTTTCATCCCCTTCCTCTCTACCTGGGACTCATGATCTGTTATTTTCTCCCATTTTCTCTTCCCACCCTACCTGAAAAAATTACTGGCCTAACCAACCTGATGTGCTCTTGAAATTCATTTCTGCAGCATAGTCAAGAACCTAGACAAAATCTGGTTACATATTTGGTGAGGAAGCCAGGAGATTATTGATGAGTGAAGCTATGGCCCACAGCCTGTTTAATGTCTTCCTTCGGTTATCCATTTTAAACAGGTTTGCCTATTAGCCCCCACAAGACATAATCCTGGGAGGGAGGGGGCCGAGGTGTAGGGACTCTGCATCTGTGCCACACACTCAGGCTTGTTAGGCCTGACCCCAGCCGGGAGGTCAGGGGCACAGTGCAGGTGCTCAAAACAGGGCCCCACCAAGACAGAGGTTCCCCAGGTAAGTGCCAAACACTGCAAAGCCACTTTTTCAAGCCCTTTTAGCAGCCATCGGCTTTGCCCTTGGGGCCGGCCACCATTGCCTTCTCCTGCCCTCTTCCCCGGGGTCTGCACAGCAGTGACAGAGAGCCAGGGGCTTCATGTGTCCATGCCATTGCAGGCCCTCCTTCCTGTTGATTACACCCGGCTACCTGGGCTGGGACTTGGTGGGAAGGCAGTGGCAGCCAGGGCCAAAATGGATGTCATGGGAGGGATTCCCCAGGGAGCACATAGGCCAGGACACCCTTGCGTACTTAACTTTCACACATGTTTTTATCTTCCCACTTCCTACTACTCAATTTCTCATTTCAGGTTTGTGTTAAAATGCTTTAGAATGTTTAAAAACTGTAAAACTAAAAGTGACTTTGCTAGCAAGGAAATTTTTGCTTCAGGGCCCCAAGACCTGTTAGCAAGAACAATGATCTCTAATCACTTATTTTGATAGCTGGTCTAACTAGGAAACTACCAGATGTTAAAGTCATGAAACTAGGAGTGCTTTTAAGACAGTTGTAAGAATAGGAAGAGGTTTTTTTCTGCCCCTTCTCCAGGAAGGAGCAATATTCAACTTAGAAGACATCTGATCTATTCGGTCTGTCTTCCAAGTCCAGAACAGCCCCAGAAATGCCCGGCAGCAGTGTCTCTGTGATTCCCAAGGTGGCAGGAACCAGAAAAGTAACTGAATGTCCCCCAAGGCTTGAAGGCTTGGGTGCTTGGGTTCAGAGAGCAGTAGATTTAGCTCAGGAGCTTCCATTTGGGTAACAGTGCAGTCACTTTCAGACCCTGGAATATAGGGATACCGAGAACCAGAGCAGGAAACACTGAAATGGCCCCCCATGTCTTGGGTTCTTCCATTCAGAGGGCAGCCTAATGTTCCCTGAGACTTATTTCAGGTGCTTCAATTGGGGTAACTGCTCTAATGTCTCCCACCAATCTGTCTTGGGCACTTTGGTCTGAACTTCAGGATTTTCAGGCATACCCTAAGACCTAGGCCAGCCACAGGGATGCCCATCAGCAGGGCTCTAGATTAAATTCTTAAGATGCTGAGACCAGAGCACCAGCTCCCAATTATTTCAAGTGGTGAATGTTTTAGGCACACTTGGACTCTGGGATGCCAGAACAGTTGACTAAAAAGCACTTCTTTATTCTTCCTAGAGTAATGGGCATGGTATCTAGCCCACCAGTAAACTCCCCATAGGAGTGTCTTCTCAAGAATCAGGAAAACTTGCCTACTGCTGGTCTAACTGGAAAGTACAGCCAAGAGTAGCCTCTGTATAGGACCCTGAATTCCAGTTAAACCAGTGTAAAAGAGGAGGACAGATAAATCTGAGGCCCTGTTTTAGTCAGCCACAGGGGTGCTGATGCAAAATACCAGAAATTGGTTGGTTTTTATAAAGGGTATTTATTTGGGATAGGAGCTTACAGATACCAGGCCATAAAGCATAAGTCACTTCCCTCACCAAAGTCTATTTTCACATATTGGAGCAAGATGACTGATGTCTGTGAGGGTTCAGGCTTCCTGGGTTCCTCCCTTCCTCATACTTTTCTCTGTGTTCAGGGTTCCTCTCTTCCCAGGGCTTGCTTCTTTCTGGGCTCAGGGTTCCTCTCTTCCTAGGGCTTACTTCTCTTTCCTCTGTGTGCTTACTTCCAAGGGTTCCAGCTTAAGGCTTCAGCAGCAAACTCCAACATCAAAAACCCCCCAAATCTGTCCTTTGCCATGCCTTTTTAAAATTTCTCTCCCCTTCCCTCCCCCAACCCCCCAGTTGTCTGCTCTCTGTGTCCATTCACTGTGTGTTCTTCTGTGACTGCTTCTATCCTTATCAGCGGCACTGGGAAGGAATCTCTTTTTTTTTTTTTTTTTTTTCATTTTTTAAAAAATATGAGGTCCCATTCAACCCCACCACCCCCACCCCACCACTCCCCCTACAGCAACACTCTCTCCCATCATCATGACACATCCATTGCATTTGGTAAGTATATCTCTGGGCATCGCTGCACCTCATGGTCAATGGTCCACATCATATCTCATACTCTCCCACATTCCATCCAGTGGGCCCTGGGAGGATCTACAATGTCCGATAATTATCCCTGAAGCACCACCCAGGACAACTCCAAGTCCCGAATTTCTTTTTGTTGCGTCATCTTGTTGTGTCAGCTCTCTGTGTGTGCAGTGCCATTCTTGGGCAGGCTGCACTTTCTTTTGTGCTGGGCAGCTCTCCTTACGGGGCACACTCCTTGTGCACAGGGCTCCCCTACACGGGGGACACCCCTGCGTGGCATGGCACTCCTTGCGTGCACCAGCACTGCACATGGGCCAGCTCCACACGGGTCAAGGAGGCGTGGGGTTTGAACCGTGGACCTCCCATGTGGTAGGCAGACACCCTATCCACTGGGTCAAGTCCGCTTCCCAGCCATGCCTTTTATCTGTGAGTCCCCACCCAACAAGGGGTGGGGACTAAATGCCCTACTGATATGGTTCAAAGTCCTAATGATAACTTAATCATGCCTAGCTGCAGACCAGATTACAAACATAATCCAATATCTATTTTTGGAATTCATAATCATATCAAACTGCTTCACTCTGCCCTCTGAATCCAAAAAGACATTATAATATTCTAAATAAACTTAAATAAGTAACAATGCAAGTACTAAATCATATCACAATCAATTTAAAGAAATACAGTTTGTCTTGCAACAAAGTCCTGTCTGCTATAGACCTCTGAAATTTACAAAACAATTTATGTTTGCAATACACAAACGGAAAGACAAAATATAAACATTTGTATTACAATAAAGAGAAATTGGGAGGGAAACATGAGTCACAGGTCCTCTACACTTCAGTAAACCTGCAGAGCATCCTCCCTTCAATTTCAGTCTGAGAGTCATTCTTAAGAAGATGGTGTTTTATAAAACCAAACCAAACCAAAACAAAAAAAGATGATGGTTTCTTCTCTTTGGTGCCTTACATGAACCCACCCTTTCCACTGGCCTGCCCAATGGCCACTTTCTTGGTTCCATCCTCATCAAGCATCTGGGTATTGACCAAGCTCCAGACCTCACCCTCCAAGAGTGTTGGGTGACTGCCACACCTTACCCAATCTTTGGGTTAGATCTTAACCCCGCTAGTAGAGTGATGTGAAGACAACATTCCCCCTAACCTTTGGCATACAAGCTCAACCATTTCACAGAGCAATGAGTTGACCAAAATGGCCTTCCCTAACCTTCCTAACCTTTGGCATACAGACTCAACCCTCTCAGAGCAACGAGTTGAACACCTTGCCTTCCCTAACCTATGGGGGACAGGTCCACCCCTCTCAGACCTGTGGGGTGCTGACCTTAACTGCCCTAATCCTTGGGGAATGTGCTCCACCCTCTCTGTACCCTGGGGCAGCAAAACTCTCCCAAAACATCGGAGAGGAACATCCACCCTCTTCAACTGCTGGGGCAACCTCACCCTCTCTGTTCACATGGGTGCAGTTTCTCTCTTGGCCCAAGGTGATGTTCTAATTCTAGATCTCAGGTTCCACAGTTTTCCTCTTAAACATGTTTCTCCTTTAATCTCTCCTCTCCATGTCCCTTTTAGTCCAAGGTGACAGTGGTTTTGTTCATACAGTTCTCTGAAAAACCTTGTTGGTTTAGCATGCAAGAAGCAGGGGTCCAAGCCATCAGAAAGATTTTCCACAAGTTTTTACAAGATAACTGCATCTTCAATCCTGATTTACAGGTACCAAGTTTAGTTAAGTCCCGCAATGGGGAACTTTCATCTGGGAGCTTGATTTCCAGAGGCTTAGAATTTCCAGAATCAGTATCTATTTTCTTTGTGCCCAACAGTTCAGTCCTCAGCATCTCTCTCTCATCTAGCATTTTGCTGTAAGCTGCAAGCAGAAGCCAAGCTGCATTCTCTGGGTTTACTTTGGAAATTTCTTCAGCTAAATGCCCAGGTTCACCATTTTCAAATTCTTTCTTCCATAAACCAGGAGTTAATCTTCCTAAGATCCTAAGATTGCCTTTCCTCCAGTCTCCAATAATAGTTTCATTTACTTCTATGGCATCATAAAAAGTCTCTTTAGGGAAGTGGACATGGCCCAGTGGTTAGGGTATCCATCTACTACATGTGAGGTCCGCGGTTCAAACCCCAGGCCTTCTTGACCCTTGTGGAGCTGGCCCATGTGCAATGCTGATGCGCTGATGCATTCAAGGAGTTCTGTGCTATGCAGGGGTGTCCCCTGTGTAGGGGAGCACCACGTGCAAGGAGTGCGCCCTGTAAGGAGAGCTGCCCAGTGCGAAAGAAAGCGCAGCCTGCCCAGGAATGGTGCCGCACACACGGAGAGATGACACAACAAAATGACGCAACAAACCACCCCCCCCCAGATTCCTGTGCCACTGACAATAACAGAAGCAGACAAAAGAAGAACACATAGCAAAATGGACACAGAGAACAGACAACTGGGCCAGGGAGGTGGGGTGGAAGGGGAGAGAAATAAATAAATTAATTTAAAAAAATAAAAATAAAAAGTCTCTTTACCATCCAAATTGCTATCAACTGTTTCTTCAAAGCACTGTAGGTCTTTTCTTCCAAGCATCTCACAATTCCTCCCCAAAAATACCCCTTACCCATTTATAAAACCATTCCAGCATTTTGGTAATTGCAAATGTACATCCCTACTCCTCAGTAACAAATTCTGTTTTAGTTAGCCAAAGGGGTGCTGATGCAAAATACCAGAAATTGGTTGGTTTCATCAAGGGTATTTATTTGGGGTGGGAGCTTACAGATACCAGGCCACAAAGCATAAATTACTTACCTCACTAAAGTCTATTTTCATGTGTTGGAGCAAGATGGCTGCCAATATCAGCAAGGGTTCAGGCTTCCTGGGTTCCTCCCTTCCTCGGGTTTTTCTCTGGGTTCAGTGTTCCTCTCTTTCCAGGGCTTTCTTCTTCCTGGGGTCAGGGTTCCTCTCTTCCCGGGGCTTGCTTCTCTTTCCTCTGTGTAGTTAATGAACTTCCTTAACCCAGGTATCCCTGTTAGCCCTTGCTCTAGAACCTGTCACACTAAAGTCCCGGGGAGGACTGGCAGACTGACATGCCATCCTACCTACCAGGGCTAAGCAGTTTCCCACCAGAGAGAAATGGCAAACAAGGTGGCTAAGACCCACTTCATCTTAGCCCCTTTGAGATGGTCCATAGACAACCTTTCTTCACCCAGGACTGGATTCTGATAAAAACTTGACAAGGAAATAGGTCTTACTCTCAACTAGAGCCAAAATGGAAGGAACTTTACCCTGTAGTTCTAATCACTCCTACAGCTGTTAAAGTTAAAAGAATTTTCAGCTTGGTGCACTTATCTCAAGTGAAGCCAGCTGCCCAAGAAAGTGCCAGCTCACCAGAGGCATCTGACAGAACATATGCATATCAGTCATTGAATGGCCTGAAATCTCTCTTCAAGTAACAAAGCTAAATAATATCTGTGTCAAAGTCAGATGTTCCCTCTAACTCTAGCCCAAATGCCTATTGCTAGGAGGAGGGCAAACCAGACACCCCTTTAAGAAACTTTGTCTCTTTTCATCTCCTGTATCTTAACTAAAAAGGCAATGCCTCTTCTCATTCCTCTCCTCTACCATAGAAACTGGGACTGGCAATTTATACTTAACTCCATTGTCTATGTAATATCCCTAGAGTTAATATCATAAAATAACTAAGAGAAAGAATACTGTTTCCCACTAAATTTGGGAAGATGCAGCCTTTACAGGCTCCTGGCCTTTTCTACTGTTGTGGTCCAGTGTATTAGTCAGAGTTCTCTAGGGAAACAGAATCAACAAGAGATATCTGTCAATAGTATGCAATTTTATGAGTCTCATGCAGCCATGGGGATGCACAAGTCCAGGTTCCACAGGCAGGCAGCAACCAGGGCTCCAGTGAAAGTTCATTGAAGGTTCTTGTTGAGTTCTGGGAGACTTTGGCTGTCCAAAGACAAGCTGGGAAATTCTCACTCAATGCTGGAATCACTTCCCCTTTAAGGCATTCAGTTGATTGGATAAAGCATCACTCATTGCTGATGGCAATCTCCCTGACTGATGTAATTGTAATCAAATATCTATGATTTACCACTGCAGTAAATTCAATGGTGACTAAAGTCCATAAATACCCTTGTATTACAGTTAGCTCAGTCATTTCTTGACCAAACAACTGGGCATAATTACCTGGCCAAGTTGACACAATAGCCTAACCATCACAGTCCACCCCTTGTCAACTCAGCAACCATACACGTTATGTTAAACCATAGTTAGTCTCTAAGTAAAAACAATAACATACATACATATATATATATGTGTTTCCATCTAACAATGTTCAACTCTCCTGCGTACAACTGGAAATGCATTAATTCCATACAGAATAGGATGCAAGTTCTTGGGTAATATTCACTCTCAAACTCGACATCCTCAAATATTATGACATGAAACAGATACAATTTATTACATGATAAGGGAAAAATTGGGGGAAGAAGACAAAGAAATTAATTTTGTGTACATATACAATCATCATAATGAAACAAGGAAGAAAGATTTATGACGATTATAGTCCTCATTTCTGTAACGGTCACATGATCAAAGTTCATATTTATCACTGCCTTCTTCCATTACCCATTCCATGTTTCCATTATCCTCAGCAAGCACCTCAGCTGGCAGTGGTTCTTTGCCTGGTGGGGTGACCCAAACTTTCATTCCTGAAGATTCTGGGCCATGGTTAGTCCTACTTGGATTGGGTTGTTGCAATTTTCTATTGAATTTAGTCATAGGACATGTCAATACTAGGAGATGCCCTAGAGGATCTCCTGTATTCCAGGCAAACTCTTCTTTATCCCCATTATGTACATGCAGTCCCATTTCCTCTTGATAGCCAGGATCAATCACCCCAGCCAGCACAGTAATTCCCTTCTTTGACCATTGATTCAGAGGTAAGAGGAGCCCAAAATAGCCAGGTGGCAGTTTTAACTTCCAGTTCAATGGAATCATTATTGTGTTCCCTGGTGATAGCACTCCTCCTTTTGGTACTAAAACCTGTAGACCAGCAGAGTTTGAGGTTTCAGGGACAAGAAGCAAAACTTTTCCTGGTGGGTCACTAGGGGTAATAGTGAGGGGTGTCACTCCCATTTCTACCCCTTGATTCCTGGACCCATGGATCCTGGTTATGGGAGAAACAGCACCATAGAGCATATGCTGATTTAAAGCATACACAGCCTCCTGGAGAACATTGCCCCAGTCCTGCAAGATGTTTGTGCCATAATTGAGTCTTCAAAAGGCCATTCCACTGTTCTATTAATCCAGCTGCTTCAGGGTGATGGGGAACATGGTAAGACCATGTGAATTCCATGGGCATGTGCCCATTCCTGCACATCATTTACTGTGAAGTGGGTTCCTTGATTGGAAGCAATGCTTTGTGGAATGCCATGGTGGTAGATAAGACATTCTGTAAGTCCATGGTGGTAGTTTTGGAAGAAGCATTGCATGCAGGAAATGCAAACCCATATCCAGAGTATGTGTCTATTCCAGTTAAAACAAGTCGCTGCCCCTTCCATGGTGGAAGTGATCCAATGTAGTCAACCTGCCACCAGGTAGCAGGTTGGTCACCTCAAGGAATGATGCCATATTGGGGACTGAGTGTGGGTCTCTGCTGCTGGCAGATTGGGCTCTCAGCAGTGGCTGTAGCCAAGTCAGCCTTGGTAAGGGGAAGTCCATGTTGCGGAGCCCCCATGCATAACCTCCATCCCTAACCCCATGGCCACTTTGTTCATGAGCCCACTGGGCAATGACAGGAGTGGTTGGGGAAAGAGGCTGAGCATTAGCCACAGAGTGGGTCATCTTATCCACTTGATTATTAAAATCTTTCTCTGCTGAAGTTACTCTCTGGTGAGCATTCACATGGGACATAAAAATTTTCAGGTTGTTTGCCCACTCAAAAAGGTCAATCCACATACCTCTTCCCCATACCTCTTTGTCACCAATTGTCCAATCATGTTCCTTTCAAGTCCCTGGCCATCCAGCCAAACCATTGGCAACAGCCCATGAATCAGTGTACAAACGCACCTCTGGCTATTTCTTCTTCCAAGCAAAATGAACAACCAGGTGCACTGCTCAAAGTTATGCCCCCTGGGAGGATTTGCCCTCACCACTGTCCTTCAGGGGTTTCCCAGAAAGGGGCTGCAGTGCTATAGCTGTCCACTTTGGGGTGGTACCTGAATATCATGCAGAGCCATCTGTAAGCCAGGCCTGAGTTTCCTCTTCCTCAGTCAACTGATTGTAAGGGACTCCCAAGAGGCCAAAGCTGTGGGCTGGGAAATGGAAGGTAACATGGCAGGGGTGGTGACCATGGGCATTTGGGCTACTTCCTCATGTAACTTACTTGTGCTTTCAGGACCTGCGCAAGCCCTATCTCATATATACCACTTCCACTTTATTATGGAGTGCTGCTGTGCATGCCCAAGTTTATTGATTTGGTGGGTCAGACAATACCCAGCTCATGATAGGCAACTCATATCTCGTGGTAACTTGATGGCCCACAGTTAAGCTTTCAGTCTCTACTAAGGCCAAAAGCTGTTTCTCAAAAGGGGAGTAGTTATCTGCAGAGGATGGCAGGGCTTTGCTCCAAAATCCTAAGGGTCTGCATTGTAATTCTCCTATAGGGGCCTGCCAAAGCCTCCAGAGAGCATCTCTATTTGCCACTGAAATTTCCAGCACCATTGGATCTGCTGGATCATATGGCACAACTGGTGGTGCAGCTCGCACAGCAGCCTGGATGTGACACTGAGCCTCTTCTCGATCCAGTCCCCAAACAAACTAGCAGCTTTTCTTGTCACCCAGTAAATGGGCCAGAGTAGCACACTCAAATGAGGAATGCATTGTCTCCAAAATCCGAAGATAAAAACTAAGCATTGTGCCTCTTTTTTGGTCTTAGGGGTAGGCAGATGCAACAGCTTATCGTTCACTTTAGACGGGATATCTCAACATGCCCCACACCACTGGACACCTAGAAATTTCACTGAGGGGGAAGGACCTTGTATTTTAGTTGGGTTTATCTTCTATCCTCTTTCATACAAATGCCTTATTAAGAAGTCTAGAGTCTTTGCTACTTCTTGCTCACTACGTCCTATCAACATGATATCAATATAATGAACCAGTGTGATGTCTTGTGGGAGGGAGAGATGATCAAGATTCCTGCAGACAATATTATGACATAGGACTTGAGAGTTGATATACCCCTGAAGCAGGTCAGTGAAGGTATACTGCTGGCCTTGCCAGCTGAAAGCAAACTGTTTCTGTGGTCCTTACTAATAGCAATTGAGGAAAAAAATTATTTGCCAAATCAACAGCTGCATACCAGGTACAGGGGATGTGTTGATTTGCTCAAGCAATGATACCACATCTGGGACAGCAGCTGCAATTGGAGTCACCACCTGGTTAAGTTTATGATAATCTACTGTCATCCTCCAAGATCCATCTGTTTTCCGTACAGGCCAATAGGAGAGTTGAATGGGGATGTGGTGGGAATCACCACCCCTGCATCCTTCAAATCCTTGATGAGGGCACTCATTCCTGCAATCCTCCAGGAATCTGGTATTGCTTTTTTTTTAACCCCCCCTTGCAGCTTTTGGCATGCTGTCTGCTATCTGTGTCCATTCGCTCTGCATTCTTCTGTGTTTGTATTTATTTCCCCTCCCCTCCTTGCAGCTTGCTTGCTGTCTGCTCTCTGTGTCCATCACTGTGCTCTTTTGTGTGTGTGTGTTTTTGCTTGTCTCCCTTTTTGTTGTGTCACCTTGCTGAGTCAGCTCTCCTTGGCACTTGTGGGCTAGGCAGCACTCCGCGGTGCTTGCAGGCTGGGTGGCTCCCTCAGCATATGGACCAGTCTGCCTTCAAAAGGAGGCCCTGGGATGCAAACCCAGGGCCTCCCATATGGTAGATGAGAGCCCAACTGATGGAGCCACAGCCGCTTATCCTGGTATTGCTTTTGGTTTACTATTTTCCTAGATAGGGGCAGTTCTAGTAGCTTCCACTTGGCCTTTCCAACCATAATAGCCCTCACTCCACAAGTCAGGAATTCAGTATGGGGATTCTGCCAGTTACTGAGTATGTCTATTCCAATTATACACTCTGGAACTGGGGGAATAACCACAGAATGGATCTGGGGACCCCCTGGACCAACTGTGAGACAGACCTGAGCTAAAACTCTATTAATCACCTGACCTCCATAAGCCCCTACTCTGACTGGTAGACCACAGTGATGTTTTGGGCCTCCTGGCATTAATGTCACTGCTGAGCCAGTGTCTTCTAATCTCCAAAATGTCTGATCATTTCCTTTTCCCCAGTGCACAGTTATTCTGGTAAAAGGCTGTAGATCTCCTTGGGGAAAGGTGGGAGGAAGATTAATAGTATAAATTTTGGGCAGTTTAACAGGATCCTTCCCCAAGGAGACTTGGCCTCCTCCTCATTCAAGGGCTCTGGGTCTGTAAACTGTCCCAAGTCTGGGAATTGATTAAGAGGCCATGATTCTGTGCATCTGTAATTTGAGTTAGGGTTTTGTTCACTCAACCTAGAACTTTTCAGTTTGTACAGATCCAGAAGAAATTTAGTAGACTCCTCATCTATTTCACTCCCCATGATGTATTAGCCAATGCTGTAACTCTATATGACTCAGACTATTTTGAGTGCTTTTTTGAATCTGCCTTTCATTGTGGTAGCCACACCTACCTTGACTTCGGCAATTAACTGCCAGTTATTGACTTTTACCAGACCGACATCCAATCATCCCCATAATACTTAAGAATTCTAATTCCATCACACACCCCTCTACAGTAATATCTGGACTACAGAGTAGAGCAACCACAAAGCTATTCAGGGAAGATGGAGTTAGTCTTACAAATTTATTCCTCACAGTCCTGGTTAAAGGTAGACATTCCTAAACATTCCTGGGATGGGTGGACAGCTCTCAAATGGTAAATCCATTCTAGCATTCCAATCTCCCTAAGTCCCTGAATTCCCTCTTCTACTGTATATGAGGGCAAATTGGGCATCTCAACCTCAGACATGCTAGGCCATATTTTGACCCATGTCTCAATCAGTCACCCAAACAAACTATTAGAGCCCTCTAACCTCCTGAGCTACAAAATTGAATCCAGAATTTCTGTCCTGAAAGCACAAGTACGTTACATGAGGAAGCAGCCCAAATGCCCATGGTCACCACCCCTGCCATGTTACCTTCTATTTCCCAGCCCAAGGATTAGAAATGCCTTGCAAGCTACTGACCTCAGGGCATTCCCTTGCACTTTCTTCTGGTGAGACAGGATTAATCTCTTCAGGCAGGGGTTGCAACGCAGTTTCTTCAGGGCAGATTGGAGGCTCAGCAGTGCATGCTGGAGTTTGGCTTGTATGTGCCTCAGGGCTAGGAGGAGGTCCAGACTCCCTGGGCAGGACAAAGGCTGGGCAGGGTAGGTTTCAGTTTGGCTGGTATCCACCTCAGGGCTGGAAGTTATTTCAGACTACCTGGGGCAGGCTGGAGGCTGAATGATACAAAGTTGACAAGGTGTGGTCTAGACAGGGCAGGCCGTCACAGGCTTATCTGGTAAAGTCTCAGCAGAATTCAGGGTTCCAATGTCTCCATCAATATTATCATCATCCCATATATCTCCATCCCAATTCTCTGGATTCCACTCTTTTCCAATCAATGCCTTCACTGTAACTGCAGAAATCCTGCAGGGTTGAGATTTTAGTTTCCTTTGTAACTCTGCTACGTGTACAATGAGAGTCTGAGTTTGGTTCTCAGATATTTTGAGCCTGTGGCTACAGGAGACAAGATTTTCTTTCAGAGCATACATAGAAACTTTTGCATCATTCATGCAGTGTTTAAGTTTCAAATTTGAAGTGTTTAACTCATCCCTTTCTTTTGTAACAGTATCCAGAGTATCTAGGAGGAGCCAGCCAACATCATTATACCACTTGACTCCACAAAACTCTGTTAAGGTGTTGAAAACACTCTCACCCAGATCCTTGCTTCTTATAAGCATAGAAGTAGGGGGATTCAGTGATGACATTTTGCATATCTTGATTGCCAGTTTGCACTATGTACCGTTGCAGCCTCTTCGTTATTGGAAAGGGAGTCATCGGTGCCCTTGAGTCCAATTAGAGTAGAGAGCCAATTGCAAAACCCCCAGAACCTCCTCAGACATCAATGTTTAGGACTCTGTTTCTCAAGAACCCCACTCTTGGTCCCAAGCTGTATTAGTCAGGGTTCTCTAGGGAAACAGAATCAACAAGAAACATCTGTCAATAGTATGCGATTTTATGAGTTTTTCATGCAGCCATGGGGATGTACAAGTCCAGGTTCCTCAGGCAGGCTGCTTCCAGGGGCTCCAATGAAAGTCCAGTGAGGGTTCTTGATGAGTTCTGGGAGATGTTGGCTGTCCAAAGACGATCTGGAAAATTCTCACTCAATGCTGGAATCACTTCCCCTTTTAAGGCATTCAACTGATTGAATAAAGCAACACCTATTGCTGATGGCAATCTCCCTGATTGATGTAATTGTAATCAGATATCTATGATTTACCACTGCAGTAAAGTCAATGGTTACTAAAGTCCATAAATGTCCTTGTATTACAGTTAGCCTAGTGCTTGCTTGACCAAACAACTGGGCACAATTACCTGGCCGAGTTGACACAGCTTTATATTCCTTCCATATATATAGCCTAACCATCACATCCAGTATCCTCTTAGTGGAACCATATATTCTCAAAATTCTAATCCAGTTTATTTCTTCCAGAATCAACATCTTATTAGCCATATGGGGACTTCATCCAGCTTTGCCCAGGATCCATTTTCCTCCAACCATGATAGAATAGCAGGAGGGTTTTGCACCTTGTTGGGTAGGGCCTACTGCCTCTAACAAGCAGGAAATAGCTAGAGAAGAATGATCATCTCCTTTCCGCCCCTCTTTAAGAATTATGGTATAAACTATCTGAGGGGGGGCGCGGGGAATAAAACAGGCTAGATAGGGAATCAATAGATGGATGTGGAACCTGGCAAGAAATCCACATGTCATTTGTTACCTGCCCCAAGATGGCTGCTGAAAGACCGCCACAGAATTCTGCCATTCAGAACAAGATTTCCTCTGGAAACCAGGAGAAGCCCCAGATATTCTCCAGGGGCCTTATTATTGGGGTCTCCTGGAGATTGATGGGTGGGGTAATCAATCAAAACAGCAAACAGCTTGGTCTCCTCCTATGCCATTAGTAAAGGTGCAGAATAATTAATGGTTTAAAAAGCATGCGTGGATAGGGGAGAGACTTCTGGGAAAATGGAATACTACAATGACACAGGACTCTCTTCTCCAGAAAAGTAACTAGAGGACAGGCTGAAACAGCCTAGAAAAAGACCTAGGGTTTAGGACACCGGGCAAAGGCTGGACACCACCCAGAGAAGAGAGGGACAAAGGAGGGAAATTGCAATGACAGAACTATGAGCTGAAACCAGTAGCAGCTGCTGCCAGCACCATCTCCCACACAAAAGACACTTTAGAATTCTCAGTCCTCTGGGCCTGTGATGACAGACAAAGGGGGCTCCAAGGATCTACTTCTCCAGGAGAGCAGAGAGAGAGGAAGACAGACTAAGGCTGACTCAGCTTCTGATCCACAAATTTGGTCTACTGTGTCCCACAAGCCATAGGCCCAGTGGGACCACACACTGATTTGCCCTGGGAGCCAGGGAAGGACAGGAGAAATCCAATCCTAACAACTTCCCTCTCTTCTAGCTGGGACTAATTGTTGGGATGCCCCAGGAAAGGGGAGAGACAGGGACACAGTCTAAGGCTGACTCTACTATTAACTCACAGATTTGGTCTGCTGTATCTCAGGAGCCCTTCCAGGCCTGATGGGGCTGTGACATTGTTTGCCTTGGAGTCAGCAAGGGACTAAAGATATACAACCCTCCCAATCTCCTCTTATATTAATTGATTGTTGAGGACTCACAGAGGAGTGGAAATATTGCTGACCCAGGAAAAGGGATGCAGCTACCAGAGAAGCCTGGAGAACTATCTCAGAGAAAGTTTGAATTACAAGTCTCATAGCCTTCAGACAGGATGCTCTATCACATTGATCTGGTCTGTGTTGTAACAAATACACTCTGAACAGGCATGGAACTGAGAACTGCCAAAAAGTGCCATCTGCTGGCAGACCAAGGAAATGCACACAAGAAAATTTAGAATAAGTAGGAAAGGCTTTTTCCAGCCTCTATAGCCTCCCTCCCCAAGGCACTAGGAAGTGACTCTCTACAACCAATTGCTGAGTCCAGTACCCAGTTTTGAGCAACCAGCAGGACAATCCTAACAGGTTGAGCCAAGAATCAAAGATCAGTGGTAACACCCAGCCTCCTGCCTCTAAATCCCTACAAACGAGAAAGAAATTGAGCATCTGAGTAAACCACATCCTTATTGGATGCCTAGATATCAGCAAAATTTATGAATCATATTAAGAAAATAGAAGACATGACCCAAGAAAAGGAATATATTGTAACCTCAGAAGAGATGCAGAATTTGAGAGAACTAATCAGCGAGGTGTGCACAAATTTCCAAAATCAAATTAGTGAGTTGAAGACAAAATGTTCAAAGAGATAAATGACATCAAGAAGACATTGAGGGAAGCAGATGTGGCTCAACAGATAGAGCATCCGCTTACCATATAGGAGGTCCAAGGGTTTGATACCTAGAGCCTCCTGGCTCATGTGGTGAGCTGGCCCATGTGGAGTGCTGCTGCACACAAGGAGTGCCAGCCACAAAGGGATGACCCTGTGTAAGGGTGTCGCCCATGCAAGGAATGGCCCCTGCAAAGGGGAGCTGCCCTGAATGAAACCACAGCCCACCCAGGAGTGGTGCCACACACATGGAGAGCTGATACAGCAAGATGATGCAACAAAAAAAGACACACAGATCCCCAGTGCCACCTGATGAGAATACAAGCAGACACAGAGAGCAGACAATATGGGGAAATAAATAAATAAATCTTAAAAAAAAAAAAAAAAGAAAAGAAGACATTGAGTAAGCACAAAGAAGAATTTGAAATCCTGAACAGAAAAGTAACAGTGCTCATGGGAATGGAAGACACAATAGGTGAGCTCAAAAACACATTTGAGGCATACAATAGCAGCCATGAAATGACAGAAGAAAGAATAAGTGATACTGAAGACAGAACAGCTAAAATTTAAGAGAGAAAAGAGCAGAGAAAAAAATAGAAAAAAATTGAGCAGGGGCTCAGAGAAGCGAATGACAATACAAAATGTAACAACATATGTGTCATGATGGGAGTTCTAGAAGGAGAAGGGAAAAGGGGCAGAAAGAGGATTTGAGGAAATAATAGCTGAAAATTTCCCAACTCTCAAAAAAGAAATGAACTTACATGTCCATGAAGTGCACTGTACCCCAATCAGGATAAATCCTAACGGACCTACTCCAAGACACATACTACTCAGAATGTCAAATGTCAAAGATAGAGAAAATTCACAGAGCAGCAAGGGAAAAACAATTATGTACAAGGGATGCCCAATATGACTTAGCACATATTTCTCTTCAGAAACCAGGGAGGTGAGAAGACAGTGGTATGATACAATTAGAATAATAAAAGAGAAAAACTACCAGCAAAGAATTCTTTACTCAGCAAAATTGTCCTTCAAATATGAAGGTGAGCATAAAATATTCATAAACAAACAAAAACAAAGAGAGTTTGCAAAAAATAATCCACTACTGCAGGAAATATTAAAGGAAGCCTGAGAAACTTAAATAAAAAGACAGGAGATAGAGGCCTGGAGGAGAGTGTAAAAGAAAGAATAGCAGAAGGGATAACCAAAAGAGTAAAAAGACAGACAAAAATATGACATGAAAACCAAAGAATAAAATGGAGGAAGTAAATAGTGCATTTACAGTAATATTGAATGTGAATGGATTAAACTCCCCAGTCAAAGGATACAGGTTGACAGAATGGATAAAAAAATAAGCCATCCATGTGCACTTATAAGAAACTCACCTTAGACCCAGGGATACAAACTGGTTGAAAGTGAAAGGTTGGAAAATGATACTCCATATGAATAGTAACCAGAAAAAGGGCAGGGGTAGCTATACTAATATCAGACAAAACAGACTTTAAATGCAAAAAAGTTATGAGAGATACAGAAGGCCACTATATATTAATTAAAGGGACAATCCACCAGGAAGATGTAGCTGTCATAAATATCTATGCACCTAACCAGGGTGCCCCAAAATACATGAGACAAACTCTGGGAAAACTGAAGGGAGAAACAGACATCTCTACAATAATCTTTGGAGACTTCAAGACCCCACTCATATCATTAGATAGAACAACTAGACAGAAGATCAACAAGGAAACAGAGAACTTGAACCATATGATGAATAAGTTAGACCAAACAGGCATATACAGAACACTGCATCCAAACTCAGTGGGTTATACTTTCTTCTCAAGTGTCCATGGATATTTCTACAGGATAGTCCATGTTAGGGCAAAGTGCAGCCCTCAATAATATAAAAAGATTGAAATTATACAAAGCACCTTCTCAGATTATAATGGAATGAAACTGGAAATCAATAATAGACAGGAGAAAAGTAAATTCAAATGTGTGGAGGTTAAAAAACACACCGCTAAATAATCAGTGGGTCAAAGAAGACATTGCAAATGAAATCAATGAATATATTGAGATAAATGAAAATGAGAACACAATGTATTAAAACTTATGAGATACAATGAAGGCAGTATTGAGAGGGAAATTTATAGCCCTAAATGTCTATATTAAAAATGAAGAAAAGCTAAAATCAGAGACTTAACAACTAGAGACACTAGAAAAAGAACAGCAAACCAATCACAAAGCAAGCAGAAAGAAAGAAATAATAAAGATTAAGCAGAAATAAATGAAATTGAGAACAAAAAAAAAAAATTAGAGAAAATCAGCAAAACCAAAAACTGGTTCTTTGAGAAGATCAATAAAATTGACAAACCCCTAGCTAGACTAACAAGGAAAAAAGAGAAAAGATGCAAATAAATATAATCAGAAATGAAAGGGGGGAAGTTACAACTGACACCACAGAAATAAAAAGAATCATAGGAGGATATTATAAGAAACTGTATACCAACAAACTAGACAAACTAGATGAAATGGACAAATCCCTAGAAATGCACAACCAACCTACACTGATACTACAAAAAATACAAGAACTTAACAAACCATTCACACTTAAGGAGATTGAATCCATCACCAAATATTGCCCAGCAATTAAAAGTTTAGGACAAGATGGCTTCACAGGTGAATTCTACTAAGCATTTCAAAAAGAATGAACACCAATCCTGTTTAAACACTTCCAAAAAAACTGAAGAGGAGGGAAAATTACCCAACACATTATATGAAGCCAGTATGACCCTAATACCAAAGTCAGATAAAGATACTACAAGAAAATTACAGACCACTCTGATGAACATATATGCAAAAACTCTCACCAAAATACTTGCAAATCGAATCCAACAGCATATCAAAAGATTTATACATCACAGCCAAGTTTGATTTATTCCGGTATCCAAGGCTGGTTCAATATAAGAAAATCAATCACTGTAATACACCACATTAACAAATTGAAGGGAAAAAAAAGCCATAATCATCACAATCAATGCAGAAAAGGCATTTGACAAAATCCAGCACCCTTTCTTGATAAAAACACTTCAAAAGATAGGAATAGAAGGAAAATTCCTTAATATGATAAAAGGCATTTAAGAAAAATGCACAGCCAACATCATACTCAGTGGGGAAAGGTTGAAAGCTTTCTCTCTAAGATTGGGAACAAGACAAGGATGCCCTCTGTTCCCACTGCTATTCAATAATGTATTAGAAGTTCTAGCTAGGGCAAGTAGATGAGAAAAAAAAAAAAAAAATTAAAGGCATCCAAATAGGAAAAGGGAAGTAAAACTCTGTTTGTGGATGACATGATCCTGTACTTGGAAAATCCTGAAGTATCCACAACAAAGCTAGTTGAGCTAACGAATAAGTTCAGCAAAGTGGCAGGATACAAGATCAACAAGCAAAAATCAGTAATGTTTTTATACACTAGCACTGAACAATCTGAGGAGGAAATCAGGGGGAAAATCCCATTTTCAATAGCAACAAAAGGACTCAAATACTTAGGAATTAATTTAACCAATGAAGTACAGGACCTACATGCAGCAAACTATAAAACAATGCTAAAAGAAATTTTAAAAGACCTAAATAAATGGAGACATTCTGTGTTCATGGATTGGAAGAATAAATATGAAGATGTCAATCTTACCCAAACTGATTTATAGATTCAATGTAATACCAATCAAAATTCTAACTGCTTACTTTACAAAGGTAGAAAAGGCAATTAACAAACTAATTTGGAAGGAAAAGTGCACCTGAATAGCCAAAAGTGTTCTAAAAAAGAAGAGCGATGTGGGAGGAATTTCACTGCCTGACCTTGAAACATATTATGCGGCGGCTTGCTCGGTCGGTAGAAGTGGTGTCTGGCTGCAGACGAGGGGTCGGTCCAGCTCAGGACGAGGGGTCGGTCCCGCTTGGGACGAGGGGTCGGTCTCACAGGGGTTGCGCAGTTCAGCTGACGGGGTCGCCCGGCAAAGCCGGCGACGAAGGGGTCGCCCGGAGAAGCAGGCAATGAACTGGGGACAAGGGAGGCCAGGCCCTTGTCGGGGGCTCTCAGGACTGGAGGGCGCACGGCAGAAGAACTACCGCAGAGACGAGGTAAACACGCAGGTCCACTTTATTGAGGGAGAGGCAACAGTTTTATAGGGGCTGGGGAAGGCTCATTGGTCGAAGCCACACCCTGTTCTGATTAGTTGCCGGAGAAAGGTCAGTGGGCGGTACTGGACGGGGGAGGGGTGGTGATTAGGGATTGGCTGTTGCTGTTGCTGGGGGAAGTGGCAGGGCTTAGTGATTGGTGGCTGCTGTTGCTGGGGTAGAGGGCAGACTTGAGTTTCCTGCCCACGCCTGGCTGTTGCTGCTATCGGGGGGAGGGGAAAGGGCAGACTGGATTTTTCCGCCCACGCCTGGCTGCTGCTGCTGTCAGGGGAGGGGAAAAGGGCAGACTGGAATTTTCCGCCCTGCACCTGCACAGGGAGAAAGTAGAAGAAGGGTGCCGCCCCACAGGCATCGTGTGGCGCCATCCGGGAGGAGGGGCGGCCGCGGAAGTATGGCTGCCGAGAAGGGGAGACCCGAGGGCACTCTGCGCCCATGCCGAGCTCCCTTCAGGGGTGGCGGTGAGTCCGACCAGCCACCCTATTATGGGGGCAGCGGCTTGGCCTGCCGCGGCTGCTCCCCTGCCAGGCCAGCAAACCACACTTCAGCCCGAGGGGTGACCGCATTTCCCCCTTCTTTTCAAATAAGGGCCAGGATGGCAGCAGCAACAAGTAGCCGAGGCCCAAGAGGCAGTAAGCAATGAGGGAAGCGGGGCTGAAGAGGGAGGTGAGTATGACGGGGATATAAATGTACAATTTAGGGGGCAGTATCTTGCTGTTGCAGGCAAGGGTGGCCAATGTCCAATTCTTGTTGATCTCGGTGGCTATAAGGTCTATCTGCTGTTAAAAGTCCCGAATGACAGCGCGTTACAAGTAGTTGATCTCTTCTTGGCGGCGAAGAGCGGTAGAGGCAGACTGTGTGATGGTTTGGAGGATCGCAGCGGTGAGGACAAGTCGCGTCAGGGCACCAGCGGTGGTGGTGGCGGCAGCGTCGGGAGTGGTGGAGACGTAGGCGAGGACAACAAGAAGGCCAAAGTCTCCACGG
Source organism: Dasypus novemcinctus (assembly GCF_030445035.2). Lineage (NCBI taxonomy): Eukaryota > Metazoa > Chordata > Mammalia > Cingulata > Dasypodidae > Dasypus > Dasypus novemcinctus. The sequence continues at coordinate 48,376,512 of NC_080673.1, read as the reverse complement.
GTGCGAGAGAGGCCGATGTTAATGGGGCGGGCCGACATGGGGCAGCCCAATCTGCAATGCAATGGGGGTTCAAACAAAAAAGGAGGGGGGCGGGGGACGAGAAAGGACGCTTTGGATGGCTGAGAAGAGGAGTGAGGTCGAGACAGGAGGAAGCTCCGCAGAAGTATGGGGAGGCAAAAGCAGAAACGTTATTAGATGCTAGAAAGCAGGCCGCGGGCCAGGGAAAGCGGGTTGCGGGCGGTTAAGCGGGGCTGGAGCTGCTTGAGAGTGATGGCGGCATGGGGGGCCGTGGTTACAGAAGACTTGGGGCTGTTTCAAAGAGATCTTACACCGGTGAGTGTCTAGGAGACCGGCGAGGGCCCGAACTTGTGGGGCTTGCTTAGCAGACAGGATGTTACCCATTGCTAATGGCCTTTTGGAGCCGATAAGAAAAGGGGCCCTTACCTTGAGAGCACGGCGATGGGAGCTGAGGTGCGCGGTGAGACGAGGGGTCGGAGCTGGTGGGGCTCCGACGGTGGTCGTGGGCCAAGAGAAGGCCCCAACGAGGGGAGGGCGGAATGACGAGCAGTGGAGCAAGGCAAAGGGGAGCAAGCGTGGAGGGGAGGAGGCAGAGGTGAAGGCAGGGGTGGAGGTGCTCAGGCACGCGCTCCTGAGAGTTTTATTGGCGCCTCTTAATCATAGCGGGTCAGTATAAGCCCCCGACATGGAAGGAGAAAGCCATCCAGCGATTCTCCCAGACCGCCGTGGATCATATGAGGTAGCCAAGGCTCAGGTAGCAGCAATGTGGCACGAGAGAAGCCCCACGGTGAGAAGGGGGGGGCCGCCAGGTTATGGAGTGAGGCTGTGGTGGAGTTGCCTTGCCCCACGTTGGGCGCCAACTGCGGCGGCTTGCTCGGTCGGTAGAGGTGGGGTCTGGCTGCGGACGAGGGGTCAGTCCAGCTCAGGATGAGGGGTCGGTCCCGCTTGGGACGAGGGATCGGTCCCGCTTGGGACGAGGGGTCAGTCCGGCAGCAGACGAGGGGTCGGTCTCACAGGGGTTGCGCGGTTTGGGTGACGGGGTCACCCGGCGAAGCCGGCGACGAAGGGGTCGCCCGGAGAAGCAGGCGACGAACTGGGGACAAGGGAGGCCAGGCCCTTGTCGGGGGCTCTCAGGACTGGAGGGCACACGGCAGAAGAACTACCGCGGAGACGAGGTAAACACGCAGGGAGAGGCAACAGTTTTATAGGGGATGGGGAAGGCTGATTGGTCGAAGCCACGCCCTGTTCTGATTGGTTGCTGGAGAAAGGTCAGTGGGCAGTACTGGACAGGGGAGGGGTGGTGATTAGGGATTGGCTGTTGCTGTTGCTGGGGGAAGTGGCAGGGCTTAGTGATTGGTGGCTGCTGTTGCTGGGGTAGAGGGCAGACTTGAGTTTCCCGCCCACGCCTGGCTGTTGCTGCTGTCGGGGGAGGGGAAAAGGGCAGACTGGAATTTTCCGCCCTGCACCTGCGCAGGGAGAAAGAAGAAGAAGGGTGCCGCCCCACAGGCATCGTGTGGCGCCATCCGGGAGGAGGGGCGGCCGCGGAAGTATGGCTGCCGAGAAGGGGAGACCAGAGGCACTCTGCGCCCATGCCGAGCTTCCTTCAGGGGTGGCGGTGGGCCCGACCAACCACCCTATTATGGGAGCAGCGGCTTGGCCTGCCGCGGCTGCTCCCCCGCCAGGCCAGCAAACCACACTTCAGCCAAGGGGTGACCGCAATATTACAAAGCTACAATGGTCAAAACAGCATGGTGCTGGCGTAAAGATAGACACATCAATCAGTGGAATAGAATTGAGAATCCAGAAATAAACCATCACTTATACAGTTAACTAATTTTTGACAAACCTACCAAGTTAATGTTAACAGTACAAAACAGTCTCTTCAACAAATGGTGCTTGAACAACTGGAAATCTGTAACTAAAAGAATGAAAGAGGGCCCCTATCTCACTTCCTATACAAGAAGCAACTCAAAATGGACCAAAGACCTAAATAGAAAAGCCAGGACCACATAACTACTAGAAGAAAATGTAGGGAAACATCTTTAAGACCTTCTTCTAGTAGGTGGTGGTTTCTTGAACCTTACATCCAAAGCACATGCAACAAAAGAAAAAATAGATTAATAGGACCGCATCAAAATTAAACACTTTTGCACCTCACAGGAATTTGTCAAAAGGGTGAGAAGACAGCTGACACAATGGGAGAAAATATTTAGAAATCACATATTCGATAAAGGTTTAATAACCAGGATATATAAAGAGATGTTACAACTCAACAATAAAAAGACAAATGACCTGATTTAAAAATGGGCAAAAGACTTGAATAGACATTTGTCCAAAGAAGAAATATGAATGGCAAAAAAACACATGAAGAAATGCTCAACATCACTAATGATTAGGGAAATGCAAATCAAAACTACAATGAGACATCATTTTACACGTATCAGAATGGCCACTATTAAAAAGACAGAGACCTATAAATGTTGGAAAGGATGTGGAGAGATAGGAACAGTTATTCCACTGTTGGTGGGAATGCAGAATGGTACAGCCACTGTGGAGGACTGTTTGGCAGTTCCTAAAGAAGTTGATTAAAGACTTGCCACATGACCCTGTAATACCACTACTGGGTATATACCCATAAGAACTGAAAGCAGTGACACAAACAATCATCTGCACAATGATGTTCATAGTGGCATTATTCATGATTGCCAAAATTTGGAAACAACTGAGGTGTCCATCAATGCAAGAATGGACAATCACCTGTGGTCTATTCACACTATGAAATATTATGCAGCTATAAGAAAAAAATCAAGTTGTAAAGTACATGACAACATGGATGAACCTGGAGGATGTTATGTTGAGCGAAGCAAGTCAGACACAAAAGGATAAATAGTGTATGACTGCAATACTATAAACCATATATAGTGTAACATATTGTATGATTTTAAAAAATTGTAGGCATCTAGTACATTTGAGAAATGTTTTTATTCAACTGTTTTCATTTTCGTTTTTGTTTATATATTTTCAATTATTAAATGTACAAAGTAAAGTTTAAAAAACGCAAGTGCAAAGAGTTGTTGCTCTCTCTTGTGCTCTCTTGCCTTCACCCTGTCCTGGTACCAGTCTGTGTGCCTGGTCCTGCCTTCTGCACCCTGCTCCTGCCATGTTCCCCCCACCATGATTACTATGCTTGTAAAAGCTGGGCATTTATCATCTGTAATGGGAAATTGTGGTCTGTAAATCAGCTGGCTTTATCACTTTTCAGCCCCTTCCTCTGTACCTGGGACCCACGATCTGTTTTCTCCCATTTCTCTTCCCTCACTACCTTAATAAATTACTGGCCTAACCAACCTGACATGCTCTTGAAATTAATTTCTGCAGCATAGTCAAGAACCTAGACAAAATCCAGTTACAAGTCTAGTGAATATAAAGTAATATCTCATTATGATTTTAATTTGTATTTCCCGGACAAATAATGTTAACATCTTTTCATATGTTAATTTAACATTTATATATATATATATATATACATATATACGTTTTTTTTTTCAGTGAGGAGTCTTCAAGTCCCTTGCCAACATCTGGCCATCCAAGATGGCAGTATAAGATGCTACAGAATACTGTCTCCAATGGAATCTAGCAAAAACTGGCAGAGCCATATTACACAAAATTCTGGAAAACAAAGTGTTGTGGTAACTAGGCACATGCTAAATCAAGAAAACGCAGTTTGAAAATGGTAGGCAAATAATGCCTTTGCTTGCCCCTCCTTTACCCCTTCCACAGTGTGGGAGCCAGCATGTGTTCCCATGTAGATCCCTGGCCCTGTTCCAGAGGGAAGTGAGTAACCCCTATGTGCATGCTGGGGTGCCTGTCTGTCAGGGTCAGTTTATCAGGTGGAAGCCTGAAAGATAGAACTATGAAACTTGTCTTAGGCTCATCTTCCAGAAAAGTGAAAGAAATAAATAAGTTGAAGTGCCCTGGGGTAAAGGTCTACCTGCATTAAGACATAAAATAGATCACCTAGGAAGGGGTAAAAGTCTACTTAAAAGGAAGTAGGGGATGTATTTGAATTCCTGTAACTTAAAATGGGAGAGTTTCTAAGGCCACAAAAAGCAAAAGCCCAGGAAAAGCAGCAGGCTCCATGCAGACTCAGAAAAGACAGAGAGGACCCAATGTTTCACATTGGCCTCAGGCTGATCTTGGTAGGAGGGCTAAGCTCTGAAGGAGACCAGCGACCAAAGCAAAGCAAATTTGCAAACACTGTCAAAGTGTTTTTAGTTTTGGTTTATTTGTCTTTGTTAGCTCCTGGCACTTAAGGAAATCTCTGTCATATCACTAACTGGAAACAAACTCAAGGAACAGACAGCTTAGGGACCACATCTCAGAATTAGCACTTTAAAATATTAATATGTAACATGTGCAATAAAAGACTCCAAGACAAAGAAACAGGAAATGACGGCTCATCCAAAGGAACAAGAAAAAAAATCCAGACGCCATCAATTAAGATGACCACACTTTAGATATACAGGACAATTTTTTCCCCTAAGATTTATATTATTTATTTATCCCCACTCCCTCATTGTTTGTACTTTCTGTGACTGTTCATCTTCCTTGTTTCTTTAGGAGGCATCAGGAACCGAACTCAGGACCTCTGATGTGGGAAGGAGGCACCTAATCACTTAAGCCACCTTCATTGCCTGCTTTGCTGTGTCTCTCATGTTTTTCCTTGTGTCTCTTGTGTCATCTTGTTTCATCAGCTCACCGCACCTGCCTGTCACATTGACTTGCTGTCTTGCTCATCTTCTTTAGGAGGCACTGGGAACTTCTACTCACTGCTTTGTTGTGTCTCTTATTATGTTTTTCTTTTTGTGTCTCTTGTTGCGTCAGCTTGCCACTCCTGCCCATTGCACCAGCTCGCTGTCTTCTTTAGGAGTCACCAGGAACTGAAGCAGGGACCTCCCATGCAGTAGGCAGGAGCTCAATCACTTGAACTACACCTGCTTCCCCAGGACAAATATTTTAAAAAATGATCTTCAATATGCTCAAGGAGGCAAAGGAAAACACAGAGAAAAAAAGCAAAGGATATTAGGAAAAACAATTAATGAACAATATGAGAATCTCAACAAAGAGAAATTTTAAAAAGTTACTGAACAGAACTACTGGAGTAGAAGACCACAATAATGAAAATTTCCCCAGAGGGTTTCAACAGCAGATTGGACTTGGTGAAATAAAGAATCAGTGATCTCAAAGATAAGACAATTAAAGTTAGTCAAGCTGGAGAACAAAAAGAAAAAAATAAAAAGTAAACAGAGCCTAAGACAGTTGTGGGGTACCATCAAACATGCCAATATACACATTATGGGATTCAGAAGGAAAAAAGAAAGGGACAAAATGAATATTTAAAGAAATAATGGCAGAAATGTACCAAAGTTAAGTAAAGATATGAATATACACATTCAAGAAACCAAATGAACTCCAAATAGGATAAACCCAGAGAACCATGCCCAGATACACAGTAATCACACTATCCTATACCAAGGATGGGAAGAGATTTCTGAAAACTGCAAGAGAAAAGGGAGACAAGGACAGACAAGGGAATCCCAATTAGTCTGAGTACTGATTTCTCATCAGAAACTATGGAGGCAAAAAGTTATTGGGATGAAATGTTTAAAACACTAAAACAATTGTCAACCAAGAATTTTATATCTGGTAAGATTTTCTTTCAAAAATAAGGGAGAAATTAAGACATTCCCAGCTAAACAAACCTGAGGGAGTTCACTAGACCTGCCCAATAAACAATGTTAAAGAGAATTTTTCATACTGAAAACAAAGGACACTGAGGCGGTTTTAAGTAGCATAAGGAAATAAAGATCACTAAATGTAATCATATGGATAATTACAAATGCCATTACTATTATATTGTATTTTTTGGTGTGTGTTTTAGTTTGCTAAAAACTGCCAAAGCAATATACCAGAAATGGGCTGGCTTTTACAATGGGGATTAATTTAAAAGCTTATATTTCTGAGGCTGTGAAAATGTCCAAATCAAGGCTTCATTGGCAAACCTTTTCTCCCTGAGGACTGATTCCTCTCAAATGGCAGGGCACAGTGGTAGCATTTTCTGGTCTCTTCCTTCTCCTCTGGGCCACTGTGCCTTCTGGGTGCTCTGTCTGTGGTTTTCTCTCAGCTTCTGGGGGCCTCTGCCCATGTTTCTGTGCTCTGCTGAGTCTAGCCTCTGGCCTTTGAGGCCCTCGTCCTCAGCATCTGGGGGTTTCTGACTGCAGCTTTTTTTTCTGTATCTGTGGCTTTTTATCCCTCCACTTATAAAGGACTTCAGTAAGAGGATCAAGACCTACCCTGGGTCACTTGCAATATAATCAAAGGCCCTTGACTGAAGTAATTTAATCAAAAGATCTCATCTACAATAGGTCTGCATGCACAGGAATGGATTAGCTTAAAAACAATTTTTGGGGGGGTCCACAAAAGATTCAAACCTACTACAGTATGTAATGCCACCTTTTATTTCTCACAGTTTCTAAAAAGCAAATGCGTAAAAAGTAATCTATTGTTTTGGACATACAGTGAATGAAGATATAAGCTGTAACAAGTACACAAAAAGATGGGGGGATGATAGGGGTTCTGGGGTTTGAGGAATTGGTTCTCTAATCTGATTAGATTCAAAGGCACTAATGACTCTATCCCAATGATCAAGATGGCACTGATAGCCCATGGTGTGAATTGGCAATAGAGATACACAAAATATTACCAATGGGTACAGCTACTCAAATGCTTATAAGTGATAAGGCTCTGAGTGAGAGTGTATTTTATACCATAACAGTTTTGTGGAGTTAAAAAGTATAATGCTCTTGGCTGATTGTTCCTAAATACACAAGATATAGCCAGTCCCAAAATCTCATTGTGTAAGTGACTGAATTACAATGTAAATTGAGTTCACAATTTTCTGGTGTCTCCTGTTAAAATGAGGGTGTTGACTGGAAAGGAATGGGGACTGTGGTGTAGGCTCCTGTGTCAGTTTGGCCAGGTAATGGTGCCTGATAGTTTGGTCAAGCAAACACTGGCCTAACTGATACTGGGAGGACATTCTGTTTACTTAAATCATCTGTAAGTTGATTGCATCTATGGCTGATTACATCCAAAATCAAGTGAAGATTGCCATCAGCCATGAGAGACTTCTAATTCAATCAGTAGAAGGCCTTAAAAGGTGAAGTGATGATTTCAGCAATCAGAAGAGAGAGTTCAAGAGGGTGAGAAACCATTAACAGGTAAATAGTACCACAGTAATGAATGAAGCTGTTGATGTGGGAGGAGTGGGGGGTTTGAGAAGTGGGTTATATGGGAACATCTTATATATATATATATATATATTTTTAGAAGATTTTATTTATTTCTCCCCCCTCTCCTTCCCCCCCACCATTGTCTGCTCTCTTGTGTCCATTTGATGTGTGTTCTTCTGTGTCTGCTTGCATTCTCGGTGGCACCAGGAATTTGTGTCTTTTTTTGTTGTTGTGTCATCTTGCTGCATCAGGTCTCCATTTGTGCAGTGCTCTTTGCTTAGGGTGGCTCTCCTTGCAGGGAGCACTCCTTGCAGGAAGCACTTCTTGTGCGTGGGACATCCCTATGCAGAGGCCATCCCTGCGTGGCACGGCACTCCTTGTATGGCAGCACTGTGCATGGGCCAGCTCACCACAGGGGCCAGGAGGCCCAGTGTGTGAACCCTGGACCTCCTACATGGTAGGCAGACGCGCTTATCAGTTGAGCTACATCTGCTTCCCTCTTACATTTTTTAATGTAACATTCTGTGTGATCTATGTATCTTTTTTTAAAAAAGATAAAAACAAACAAAAAGAGGTAAATAGGTGGGGTCTGTGCAGCCGGTGGCAGTCCCGGCAGGCTGGGCCCAGGTCTTTTGACAGTCAGTTGCTTGGGAATGCAGCCCGAAACGGTCATAAACTCCATGTAAAGCTAAATACTGGGATGAAATTGATAGTCAACAAGTACCTTAAGGGGGAAGTTGACAAGAATTTTCATCTCTACTTCAGCCACCAGCTTCTCCTGGGAAAGTCAACTACCTTCACTGAAGTTCCTGCCTTGCAGACTTCCCTGCAGAATTTGGACTTATGCACACCCACAGCCATTTGAGACAATATTATAAAATGTACAAATATCTCCTGTTTGGTTCTGTTTCCCTAGAGAACCCTGACTAATACAGGGACTAATAGACGAATAATGATGTTGGCAGGGACACTGAAACCCTAGAGTCTGCTGAGTCTTCTTGGCCAGATGGTTTGCCCTGAGGAATCATCTGCCCAATCTCCACTCTTCCATAAGGAAACAGCACTGAGGAATAAGCCATCCAACTTCCATCTGAAGAGATTAACACTGCTCTGACTCTAACACCTGAAGCTGCCTCCCCTGAGGAAACAGCTTTCACATCTCTGTCTGAAGAGATTAATTCTGTTTCACCAGATGAAACTGTAATGGAATGCCCTAAAATAGTTGGCTTGCAAGATATTCCTAATGCTTCTTGTGACCCATCCCACTACTCCTCTTTTCTTCCAGATTTATAAGTAGACTGAAGTCTCAACAGGCTCCAAAAGGTGGGGTACAAAATGTGACCCATGAGGAGATGTGCTACATTCCAAAGAATTGCACGATTTTTTCTGATTTATATAGACAGAAATTAAGGGAATGTACGTGGGAATGCATATTAAGGGTATGGGATAATGTTGGAAGGAACATAAAGTTGGATCAGGCTGAATTTATTGATACAAGACCACTAAGCAGTTGTAGTTTGAGAGGTTAGAAAGGGCTCTAACAGTTTGTTTGGGTGGCTGGCAGAAATATGGACCAAAGGGTGGCCTACATTGCCTGAAGTAAAAATTCCAGAACATTCCTGGCATGATATAGATAGAGGATTCAAAGACTTAAGGAGATTGGAATGTTAAAGTGTATTTATCATGTAAACTCTGCTCACTCACCCTAGGAATTTCTGGAGGACACACCTTTTACCAGGACTGTGAGGAATAAATTTGTCATTCCTGAAGAGCTCTGTGGTTGTTCTACTCTGTAGGTCAGATATTACTGTGAGAACTTCTATTACTGATCTTGGACGCTTAAACATAATGGGGATTATCAGATCCCAGGTTGGCAGAACCCAGATGGCAGCACTAAATCACCAGTGAGAAGGTGGGCATGGCTATCATAATAGAACAGTCAAAGCAATAACCTGAATAGTTTTACTTGTAGAGACTTTCAGCCTGGTTAGTTGGTCATGGGTACCTAAAAGTAAAATAGATGGGCAGTCTCCTAAATTCTTACTTGATCTGTATAAGCAGAAGAGTTCTAAGTCAATTGAAAAAAAAAAGTCAGATGTGAATCACACTTGTTATTGTTTTTGTTTTAATTTTCAACTATAGTAGTGTCTTAAAAGTTAAATGAAGAAGGGAAGGAGCTGTGGCTCAATCAGTTGGGCTCCCGTCTACCATATGGGAGGCCCTGGGTTCGTGTCCTGGGGCCTACTTAATGAAGGCAGGCTGGCCTGCAGATGCCACGGAGCGTCACAGGCCCACAAGCGCCACAGAGAGCCAACTCAGCAAGGTGACACAACAGAAAGAGGGAGACAAGCAAAAACACAGAAGAACGCACAGTGAATGGACACAGAGAGCAGACAACAAGCAAGCCACAAGGGGGGGGAAATATAAATAAATACAGACACAGAAGAATGCACAGTGAATGGACACAGAGAGCAGACAGCATAAAAAAAAAAAAAGCCACGGGGGGGATAAAAAAAAGTTAAATGAAGAATAAACAATTCTCGGTCATTCAAAATAATTTAAAAGCAAGGTATCTTCTTGGACAATAATGAATATAGCCAGAAATACATAGAAGAAGGAAAACTGGGACATTCATAACATGTGAAAATTACACAATGTATTCTTTTTTTTCTCTCTCTCTTCAGGGGAGAGCATGTACTCAGTCCCCCACTACACAAATTATGCAGTTGAGTTTCCCACATTTGGGGAAATCGTGGTGTCAGCACATCTGGAGTGCAATGGATAAGCCTTGCCCTGGGAAAACTACCTTTGTGATCATGGTATCTTCCCTGCCAGGTAAGTATTACACAATGTATTCTTATACAACCAATAAGTCAAAGGAGAAATCACAGGGAAATTAGGAAATATCTTGGGGTGAATGAAAATGAAAACACAACATAAAACTAATGGAATGCTATAAAGACTGTGCTGGCAGAAAATTTATAGATCTACATGCTTACATTAAAAAAAGAAAGATCTCAAATCAAAGACCTAACCTCACAAGAAGAGGATCTAGAAAGAGTAAAATAAACCAAAAGTGAGCAGAAGGAAGGAAATAACAAATATTAGAGCAGAGATAAGTGAAATATATATCATTTTTATATAGGGCATAAAAAACAATAGCATAAACAAAACCAAAGTTGGTTCCTTAAAAGAGCAATAAAATAAACTTTTTGGAATACTGATCAAGAATAAAAGAGAGAGGACACAAATAACTAAAATCAGAAAAGAAAAGAGGGAACATTACTACTGATCTCACAGAAAAGGATTATAAGAGGATACTATAAACAACTGTATGCCAAAAACTTTAAATAATCTAGACAATAGGGTAACATTCCTAGAAAAATACAAACTACCTACACTGCCTCAAGAAGAAACAGATGATCTCAACTGACCCATAAGTAGAAAAGAGATTGAATCAGTGTATTAGTCAGTCAAAAGGGGCACTGATGCAAAATACCAGAAATCTGTTGGTTTTTATAAAGTGCATTTATTTGGGGTAGAAGCTTACAGTTACCAGGCCATAAACCATATTTACCTCCCTCACTAAAGTCTGTTGGTACGTGTTGGAGCAAAATGGCTGCTGACATTTGCCAAGAGTTCAGGCTTCCTGAGTTTCTGTCTTCCTGGGGCTTGGTTCTCCCCAGGCTCAGCTCCTCTGCTCCTCTGTGTGCTTACTTCCCAAGCTCCAGCTCAAAACTCCCAACTCTGTTCTTTGTCATGTCATTTCTCTATGAGTCCCCACCCACCAATGCCCTACTGATGTGGTCCAATCAAAGTCCTAATCATAATCTAATCAATTAAAAGTGATACTTCTGACATACCAGTTTACAAACATAATCCAATAACTATTTTTGGAATTCATAAACAATGCCAAACTGCTACAATCAGTAATCAAAAACTTCCCAAAAAAGGAAAGCCCAGGACCAGATGGCTTCACACATGAATTTTATCAAATATGCCAAGAAGAATTAACATCAGTCCTGCTCAAATTTTCCAAAAAATTGAAGAAGAGATAACAGTCCCTACTTTATTCTGAGACCAACACCAAAGCCAGATGAAGATATTACTAGATAAGAAAATTACAGACCAGCATTGTTATGAAAATAAATGCAAAAATCCTCAACAAAAATCTAGCAAACCAAATCCGACAGCACATTAAAAGAATTGTACACCAGAATCAAATGGCATTTATCTCTGGTATGCCAGAGTGGTTCAACATAAGAAAATCAATTAATTTAATACACTACATTTATAGAAAGGAAAAGTCCATGTTATCATCTTAATAAACACAGAAAAGGCAATTGACATAATCCTACACACCTTCTTGATAAAACACTTAGAAAATTAGGAATGAAAGAAACTTCCTCAACATGATAAGCACATATGAACAACCCACCATTAACATCATACCCAAAGGTGAAAGAATGGAGCTTTCCCTCTAAAATCAGGAGCAACTGAAGTATGCCCATTTCACCACTGCTATTCATCATTGTAATGGAAATTCTTTTGACAGCAATTAGGCAAGAAAAAGAAATAAAAGGCATCCATATTAGAAAAGAAGCAGTAAAACTTTGCTAATTTGCAGATGACATGATCCTATATACTTAAGGGTTGAGAAGTTTTCAGTCATTATTTCCTCAAATATTCTTTCTGTCCCTTTCCTTCCCTTCTCCTTTTGGGACACTGATAATACATAAGTTTGTGCATTTTACATTGCCATTCAATTTCCTGAGAACCTCTTCCATTTTTTTCCATTCTTTTCTCTTTCTGTTCTCCTGTCTTTTCCCATTCACATGTTCTGTCCTCAATATCACTAATTCTGCCTTTGATTAACTAAAATTTGATGTTATGTGCCTTTTATGTATTTTTAATCTCACCCATTGTGTCTTTCATGACCATAAGCACTGTTGCTTTTCTTTGCAGGCCTTCAAATTGTTCTTTATTCTCACTCAGCATCTTCTTAATCTCTTGTTTCTTTAGTCATATTTTCCTTTAATTCTTTGAATTGATTTAGGAGATTTGTGTGATTATAACTGATTAATTGTAAATCCTGTATCTCATCAGGATATTTGGTTTGTTCCTTTGACTGGGCCATCTCTTCTTTTTCCTAGCATGACTTGTAATTTTTTGCTGATGTCTAGACATCTGACTGTTGGTGAATTTACTCTGTGGTCAATTTTCTCTCTTGCCTAACTTTTTAAAATGGCTCTTCTATTTTTGGTTCAACTTATTCTGAGTCTTTAAAATTGTCCAGCTTAAATTTATCAAAATTAGGCCAGGCACTCATTAATGGGGCACAGATTTTCTCCCAGAAGTGGGACTAAAGAGAGACCTAAAAGCAGTTTTTCTCCTCGCAGTTTCTTGACTGGCACTCATTGGTGAACCTTTCCACCAAGGTGTTTCTTTTGACCTCCACTTGACCATGTTTCTGATCTGACCTTAGCCAAGATTCAAAGTGGGCTTGCTGACTGAATTCACTGAGGAGAAACCACTCTCTACCCTCTGATACATCTTCCCTTTTCCCTTGTAACAGCTGACAGGGAGGAAGACATCTGTTCAGTTGGCTGCAGTGAGCCAGAGATTTTATCTAGGTGTAAGAGCTTGAGGGTGGGGGTCACCACAGGGGCTTAGTAACTTACGTTTGTTGTTTTGGGTTCTTTGTCACTCTGTCCCTTCCCCTCCTGGAAGCTGTACAGCACTATCCTGGTCCACTGACCCCCAAAGCAAGCCCGTCTGACAGCTTTTGGCCCTTTCTCCATTATTTTTGTGAGAGAATTGAGCTCTGCCTGCCTAGTCCAACACCATCTTCCTAGAGCTCTCTATATACAAAATATAATGAAAAATTCACAACAAATCTACTAGAGATAAATTCAGTAAAGTGGCAGGGTGCAAGATCAACATGTAAAAATCAGTAATGTTTCTATATACTAGTAATGAACAATTTGAAGAGGAAATCAAGAAAAAAATTCCATTTATAATAGCAACTAAAAGAATCAAATAACTAGTAATAAATATACCCAAGATATAAGGAACTTGTACAAACTAAAGTACACAAAATTGCTAAAAGAAATCAAAGAAGGCCTAAATAGATGGAAGGACATTCTATGTTCATGGATTGAAAGACTAAATATTGTTAAAATATCAATTCTATCCAAAGTGATTTACAAATTCAATGCAAATCATATCAAAATACCAAGAGTCATTTGGCTGTTTCAGAAATGGAAAAGCCAACCATCAAATTTCAGGGAAAGGGGTTCTGAATAACCAAAGCCATCCTGAAAATGAGGAATAAATTTGGAAGCCTCACACCTCCCAATCTTAAGACTTATTACTAAGTCACAGTAATCAAAACAGCAAAGTACTTGCACAAGGATAGACATATATACCAATGGAGTCAAATTGAGAATTCATAAATAATCCCTCACACCTATGGCCAACTGATTTTGACAAAGATACCAAGTCCACTCAATTGGGAAAGAACAGTCTCTGAAAACTGCATGTCCATACGATAAGAATAAAGGTGGAACCCTATCTCACACCATATTAAAAAATCAACACAAAATGAATCAAAGACCTAAATAAAATAATCCTCATCAAAAAACTCCTAAAAGGAAACACAGGGGAGCATCTTCAGGCCCTCATGTTAGACAATGGTTTCTTGGACTTTAAACCCAAAGAATAAGCAATAAAAGAAAAAATAGATAAATTGGATCTTATAAAATTTAACCCTTTTGTACATCAAAGGAATTTATTATGAAGTAAAAATACAACCTACAGAGTGGGAGAAAATATTTGGAAACTATATATCTGATATTACTATATATACATTCTAGGTTTAATGCCTAGACTGTACAATGAAATCCTACACATCAACAACAAAAACACAAGCAAACCAATTCATAAGTGGGTAAAAGACTTGAATAGACTTGAATTTCTCCAAAGAAGATATACAAATGACCGAAAAGCATCTGAAAAGATTCTTAACATCATTAGCCTTTAGGGACATACAAATCAAAACCACAATGAGGGGAAACGGACTTGGCCCAGTGGTTAGGGCGTCCGTCTACCACATGGGAGGTCCGCGGTTCAAACCCCGGGCCTCCTTGACCCATGTGGAGCTGGCCCATGCGCAGTGCTGATGCGCGCAAGGAGTGCCCTGCCACGCAGGGGTGTCCCCCAGGTAGGGGGGCCCCACGCGCAAGGAGTGCGCCCCGTAAGGAGAGCCGCCCAGCGCAAAAGAAAGTGCAGCCTGCCCAGGAATGGCACCGTCCACACTTCCCATGCTGCTGACAACAGAAGCGGACAAAGAAACAAGACGCAGCAAATAGACACGGAAAACAGACAACCGGGGGAGGAGGGGAATTAAATAAATAAATAAATCTTTAAAAGAGAGAAAAAAAAAACCACAATGAGATACCATTCCACAGTCACTAGAAAAGAAAATTATAAGTGTTGGAAAAGATGTAGAGAAATAGGAACAATCATTCATTGTTCATAGAAAAGTAAAATGGTGCAGCCACTTTGGAAGACAGGTTGGCAGTTACTCAAAAGTCAAGTATTAGAATTACCATATTACGGCAATCCCACTTTAGAGGTATATACCCAATAGAACTAAAAGCAGGGACACAAACAGATATTTGCACATCATTGTTCATAGTGACATTATTCACAATTGCCAAAAGATAACAACACCCCAAGTCACTTGATGAATGAATATATGTGGTATAACATACAATGGAATATTATCCAGTCTTGTAAAGGAATGAAGGTCTGATACATGCGATTACATGGATGTTCCTTGAAGACATCATATTGAGTGAAATAAACCAGACAGAAAAGGACAATTATTGATCTCAATAATCTAAAGCAATTAGAATAAGAAAAGTTAGAAAAGTTAGACAGTCAGGAACTAGAATACAGGTTACTAGAAATGGGATGAGTGGGCAGAAAACGGGAATTAATGTTTAAATTGTACAAAGTGTGCCCAGAGATGTACTTGCCAAATGCAATGGATGTGTCATGATGATGGGAGGGAGTGTTGCTGGGGGGGGAGAGGTGGGGTGGGGGTGGTAGGTTCAATGGGACCTCATATATATATATTTCTAATGTAATATTATTACAAAGTCAATAAAAAAATAAAAATAAAAAAAAATATCAATTCAGCACTAAATTCCATTCTGGCAAAAGGGAGCAGGTAAAAACTAAAATGTTTGGAGTGTGGTTGGGTCAGTCGTTAATCAAAAACTTTTGCACGGGAAAGTTAGACCTTCTCAAATAGGCTGTAATCTCTGAAGTATCCAATCTGCGGAGAAACAGAGGAAGGGCTTGCATGCCAGACTTAGGGGTATAAATTATGTTATTTTTCTTTGTTTGGAGCACCAGCTACGTTTTCTGGTTGTGTGACCCTTCTTGCAAGATTGAGAATAAATTCTTTCCTTCTCCACAAAAATAAATAAATAAATAAATAAATAGTACAAAGTTTCTATTGGGGTGATGAAAAGTTTTGTGGTGATGGTAGCACAATGTTGTGAATGTAACTAACAGCATTGAATTATATATTTGAATGTGACTAAAGGGAAATTTATAGATTGTATATATATTACTAGAATAATTTTTTTAAAAAATCCTGTAGGGGGAAGTGGATTTGGCTCAACTGATAGAGCGTCCGCCTACCACATGGGAGGTCCAGAGTTCAAACCCAGGGCCTCCTGACCCGTGTGGTGAGCTGGCCCAAGCGCAGTACTGAAGTGCACAAGGACTGCTGTGCCATGCAGGGGTGCCCCCTGCATAGGGGACCCCCACACGCAAGGAGTGCACCCCGTAAGGACAGGTGCCTGGCATGATAAAAGTGCAGCCTGCCCTGGAATGGCACTGCAACACAGAGAGTTGACACAGCAAGATGATGCAACAACAAAAAAAAGAGACACAGATTCCCAGTGCTGCTGACAAGAATACAAGTGGACTGGACACAGAACATACAGTGAATGAACACAGACCAGACAACTGGGGAATGGGGGGAGGGCGGAGAGGAGAGAAATAAATAAAGCTTAAAAAAAGAAATCCTGTAGGAGACTTCCAGAGATGGTTGATTAGAAAGATATGGGACTCCCTTCTCTCCCAGAAAAACAGCTAGAGGACAGGCAAAAACAACTTGGAAAAGAAATGTTCTAGGGTTTTGCATACCAGGGGAAGCTTGTACATTATCCAGAAGAGAGAGGGGTGAAGAAAAGAATCTGGATGGCAAAAGTGAATGGAAGCTGCACCTGAAGCTTCTGGTGCTTCTCCCACCCTATAGAAAATTTGAATTCTCAGACCCCTGGGCTGGTGGCAACAGCAAAAGGGGGCCAACAGGATTCCCAGGAAATGGGAGAGGTAAGTACACAATCTAAGGCTGACTCAGTTTCTGACCCACAAATTTGGTCTGCTGTGTCCCGTGACCTGTTCCAGGCCAGGAGGGGCCACACCATTGTTTGCCTTGGGAACTGTCACAGAACTAAACAGATCCAGTCCTCTCAGTTACCCTCCCCACTGACCAGGAATGGTTGTTGATGATGCAAAAGGGAAGGGAATTATTTCCTACTCTGTAAAAGAGAGGGTGCTGCCAAAAATGGTTGGAGAACTGTATCTGAGAGAGTTTGAATTACGAGGCTTTAGCCTACAGGCAGGAACCTGTCTCACATCGATCTGTTCCTTGTTGCAAACACACTCTGACCAGGCTTTGAACTAAGCAGACTGCCGAAGAACACCATCTGTTGGCAGACCAAGGAAGTGCATGTGAGGAAAATTAAAAGTAAATCAGTAAGAGGGTAAGAAGTACAGTACCCATATTCAGCAAACTACAAAACAATGCTACATGAAATCAATGAAGACCTAAACAAATGGAAAGACATTGCATGTTCATGGATTGGAAGACTAAATATTGTGAAGATGTCAATCCTACCCAAACTGATTTATAGATCCAATGCAATACGAATAAAAATTCCAATGGCCTGTTTTGCAGAAATATAAAAAGAAATTACCAAATTTATTTGGGAGTGAAAGTGCACCCAAATAGTCAAAAGCATTCTAAAAAAGACGAGCAATGTGGGAGGAATTTCACTGCCTGACCTTGAAACATACTACAAAGCTATAGTGGTTAAAACAGCATGGTATTGGCATAAAGATAGATACACCAATCAGTGGAATAGAACTGAAAGTCCAGAAATAAACCCTCACCTCTACAGCCAACTGGTTTTTGACAAACCTACCAAGTCCATGCTAAATGGGACAAAACTGTCTCTTCAACAAATGGTGCTGGGAGAACTGGATTTCTATAATCAAAAGAATGAAAGAGGACTCCTATCTCACTCCCTATACAAGAATCAATTCAAAATGGATCAAATACTAAATATAAAAGCCAGGACCATAAAACTACTAGAAGGAAATGTAGGGAAACATCTTCAAGACCTTCTAGTAGGTGGTGGTTTCTTGGACTTTACACCCAAAGCAAATGCAACAAAAGACAAAAGAGATAAATGGGACCACCTCACAGAACTTCGTCAGAAGGGTTAAAAGTCAGTTGACTCAATGAAAGAAAATATTTGGAAATCACATATCCAATAAGGATTTAATATCCACGATATATAAAGAGATGCTACAATTCAACAACAAAAAGACAAATGAGGGGAACAGATGTGGCTCAAGCATTCAAGTGCCCACCTCTCACACGGGAGGTCCAGGTTTGGTTCCCAATGCTGTCTAAAGAAGACAAACAATGAGCAGACATTGAGCAAAAACAAGATGCAGACAATGAGCAGACAACAAACAAAAACAAGCGAACAGATGAGGGAGCCATCTCAGTGGGTTAGAGGGGTGACAAATGACCCAATTTTAAAACAGGTAAAAGACTTGAATAGACATTTGTTCAAAGAAGAAATACAAACAGTGAAAAAACACATGAAAAAATGTTCATCACTAGTAATTAGGGAAATGAAAATCAAAACCACAATGAGGTATCATTTCATACGTATTAGAATGTCCACTATTAAAAAGACAGAATTGTAAGTGTTGGAGAGGATGTGGAGAGATAGGAATACTTATTCACTGCTGGTGGGAATGTAGAATGGTACAGCCACTGTGGAGGACTGTTTGTCAGTTCCTAAGGAAGTTCAATTAGATTGCCACATGACCTTGCAATACCACTACAGGGTATACACCCAGAAGAACTGAGAGCAGTGACAGGAACAGACATCTGCATGCTAATATTAATAGCAATGTTATTCACAATTGCCAAAAGATGGAAGCAACCCATGTGGCCATCAACTGATGAATGTATAAACAAACTGGTATATACACTTGATGGAATATTATGCAGCTGTAAGAAGAAATGAAGTCATGAAGCAAGCCAGACACAAAAGGACAATTATGGTCTGATTGTGCTATTATGAACTAAATATATTGTGTAATTTCATGGCGTTAATAACTAGAATATGGGTCACCAGAAAATAGAATGAGGTAGAGAATGGAAAGCCGAGGTTTAACTTGTACAGAATTGGTTTAAAAAAAAGTGTGTGTTAATCTTCAGAAATGAATAGAAAAGGTAAATGCACAATATAATGTTTGTAACTGGCAGTGCTATTATATAGGCAAAACAGTGGTTAGAAGGGGAAATCTAAGGTCATGTATATTACTAAAAGGAAGGCTAAAAAATGTTATGTGGGACTCTATAGCATAGTAAAACCTCATGTTAAATACGAATATGACTAATACTGCATATATGACTGTTTTTCTTTGGAATTGAACAAATAGTATATTAATGTTATAAGATGTTAATATCAGACCAAAAAAACCCCATTATGCTAAGTGAAAGAAACCAAAGTACTACATATTGTATGATACATTTGTATAAAATGTAAATATAAATCCATTTATAAAGATGGAATGAGATTAATGGTTATGTAGGGCTGAGGAAGGATAGAGGGATTGAACGGTGACCACGAAAGGGTGTGGAGTTTTTCTTTTCGGAGTAATGAAATTGCTCAAACATTTTTTGTAGTAATGAATGCACACCACTGTGGTTATACTACAAGCCATTGACTGTACACTTTGAAAAAATTTTTGAGTATATGATTTAATTTGTTGAACATTTTATGTGCAATTGAAAATAATATATAGTCTTTAATTATTGAATGTAATGCTCTGTTAAAGTCAATTATACCAATTGGTTGACTTATGTTTTACATATTTTCAACATCCGATTGAGTTTCTCTACTCGATCAATTACTGATGAGGTAACATCTCTATTATAAATGTGGATTTGTCTGTTTCTCCCTTTAATTCTGGCAGGTTTTTCTTTAATATTTTGAAGCTCTGTTATTATGTACATAAACACATAGATTCACGTCTTTCTGATAAATTATTCATTTTAGTTTTATGAAATGTCTTTTTTCTTTTTTTTTAAGGTTCTTTTTTTAAAGATTTATTTATTTATTTCTCCCCCCTCCACCCCACTCCCCCAGTTGTCTGTTCTGTGTGTCTATTTGTTGCGTCTTCTTCTTTGTCTGGTTCTGTTATTGTCAGCGGCACGGGTATCTGTGTTTCTTTTTTGTTGCGTCATCTTGTTGTGTCAGCTGTGTGTGTGTGTGTGGTGCCATTCCTGGGCAGGCTGAACTTTCTTTTGTGCTGGGTGGCTCTCCTTACAGGGTGCACTCCTTGCGTGTGGGGCTCCCCTATGCGGGGGATACCCCTGCGTGGCAGGGCACTCTTGCACGCATCAGCACTGTGCATGGGCCAGCTCCACACGGGTCAAGGAGGCCCGGGGTTTGAACCGTGGACCTCCCATGTGGTAGACAGACGCCCTAACCACTAAGCCAAGTCCGTTTCCCTCCTTTTTTCTTGAAGTCTTTGTTTGATATCAATATATAGCCATGCCAGCTTCCTTGTGTTTACTGTTTTTCTATCCTTTTGCTGTTAACCCAACTATGTCTTCATATTTAAAGGGGATCAGTGATAGAAAACATAATTGGCTCTTGCTTTAAATGGAGTGCTACATGTAATATAATTATTGATATTGTTGCATTTAAGTCTGCCATATTTGTGACTTGTTTTTTGTTCCTGCATTGCTCTTTTCCTCCCTTCTTTTGCTATACTTGACTATTTTTGTAGTATTCCATTTTATTTCCTCTGTAACTTTTAAGCTATAATAATTATTACTTATCATTATTTTAGTGGTTGTTCTAGGGCTAACAATATGAATCCTTCATTTATCAAAGTCCACGTAGAATAAATACCATAGCACTTAACCTCACAACCTGCATGTCCCACTTTCCACTTTAAACAGGGGATATTTTTTAATGTTTGATATACACATCAATTTATATTAATCCTCCAATTTTTACATAATATGAATATCATACCTGTAAATATATGTGAAACCATCAATGACATTCATGTGGTAAGTGAAAAGTTGCTGGCATGACTACCAAAGATGAATTGATGAATCTGGTTAAAAGTGACCCAAACTGATATCCTATCAAAGGAAGAGGAGCAAATTTTGAAAAGGAAAAGACGTACTTTCATACACAGGGCATTCAGATCAGGGGAATAGTATATCTGAAAGTTTATTAAAGGAACAAATGTGGGTTGGATCCAACAGTTGTGAGCAGTTGCCTTCCTAGATCAAGAGTTGAAAACTTTTTCTGTAAAGATCTAGGTAGTAAATATTTTAGGCTTTTTGGATTATATGGTCTCTTTCTACTTATAGCTTGAAAGCAGAAATGGACAACATGTAAATGAATGGATGTGACTCTATTCCAAAAAAAGGTTATATATAGACACAAATTTGAATTTCACATGATTTTCATGCCATGAAATAGTCTTGATTTTTAGACAAATCATTTAAAAACTAAAAACCATTCTTAGCTTATGGACTATATAAAGCAGGCAGCAGGCTGGATAGGCCACAGTTTAGTGACTCTTGGTCTTGACCACAATTTCTCAACCTTGGCATTATTGCTATTTGGGACCAGATAATTTTTTTGTTGTGGGGACCTGTCCTGAGCATTGCAGGATGTTCAGCAGCATTGCTGGCCTCTACTTACTAGATGCCTGTACTACCCAACTTAGTTGTGACAACCAAAGCTGTCACCACAAATTGCCATACTTTCCCTAGGGAAAGTGCTAATCACTGGTTTAAATCATAGAACATAAAACATTTCATGACAAATATATTCATTTACGTATGTAGAATATTATAGCTTCACATCTATATGATACTTTTGAGAATATTATTTTCACATGCTTTATCTTAATCCTCATGACAACCTTACACTAATTCCTGAATAGGATCCTGGCCCATAAAGACTTACATTGGTGGAACAACTAGCAAAATTTGAATTGTGGTGGCGCAGTAATGTTAATTTCCTGATTGGAAGGGTTGTATGTCATTACGTAGGAGAGTGTCCTTGTTTTGGGAAATACAAATAATGGAATATTCCTTGTTCTCAAAAGATTTGGGAAACACTAATGACAGTGATATATATTTAGAGAGAGCTGAACCAAATGTTAATAATTGGAGAATCTGGGTATTTTAGCTTCCTAGGCTGCTTAAAGCAGATACCATGAAATGGGTTGGCTTAAACAATGGAAATTTATTAGCTTGCAAGCTTACAGTTTGAGGCTAGAAAAATATCCAAATCAAGGCATCATCGTGGTGATTCTTTCTTCCTGAAGACCAGCTGCTGATGATCCTTGGCAACTCTGCCACATGGCAAGGCACATGGTGATATCTACTGGTCTCTCCTTTCTCTTCTGGGTTTCAGCTTTTTGTTTGCGTGGATCTCTATAAATCACTATCTCTATCTCTCTTCATTCTGTGTATAAAGGGTCCAGTAATAAGATTAAAACCTTTCCAGATAGAGGTGGGTCACACCTTAACTCAAGTAACCTCATCAAAAGGTCTTTACAATGGGTTCACACCCACAGGAAGGGATTAAATTTAGGAATATTTTTTTGGGTAAAGAGGATTTGAGAGTTCTTTATTCTATTCTGGCAACTTTTCTCTAAGTATAATATTATTTCAAAATAAATTATTAAACATACTGTCTACCCAAATCCGAAAGAATTTGGCTTCATTAATTTGTAATTGATAAAATGCATATTAATGTGAAGGGTACCAAACTATGCCTTTAGGTTTACTTAGTTTAGGTTTGCTCTATGTTGCATCTGTTTAAATATATCGAAAAAGTCAAATGGAAAAGTGATTTTTTAATTAACCATATTTTTAAGAAACTATTTAGACAATGAGGGCATAGCCCAGGACAATAGGAGCCAATACAGCATTATTTTGGGAAAACTGCTTAGAAGAAAACAAAGAGCCTACTTTGTTCCTAAGGCTTTGCAAACTCAATGTAAAAGTGAGGTAAATGGCAAAATTCCGTTTTTCTCACTAAATTTCAAACAATCTCTGCCCTTGGGAACTGGCAACAAGACTTATCAAGTCTATGGCAATCATTTGATGAGACTGTTTTCAGTTGAGATAGCTAATTCTATCAAGTAAAGAGAGAAAATAAAAATAATCAAAAGTAGCACCAATACCTATTGTCAAATCAATAGATTAAATTTTTAAGCAATAATTCACATAAATAAGGTATTTAAGCATCTGCAATAGTCTTCTTTTTCAATGCTATTGAACTATAACCCCTCCTTGCTCTGAGAATGGGGGGGGAATAGGCATTTTGTATTTATTTGTTTGTTTTCCAAATAGAGTTAAGGAAAAAGGACTGGATATAAGCATAATTCATCACTTACCTAAAGCTATCAGAAAATGAGCCAATTGTTAGGTAACCAGGTGCAATTTTGTAATCTACTATTGATGGATATTAGCCAATTAATACCTACAGAGAGTATGTGTTTATCATGGGGATAACAGATAGACATGATTGAATATTGTTCCAACAAAATGGCTTACAAATGAATTTTTGATTCTGTGAAAGATGAACAATGAAGAACAGTTTTACTGACTACATATAAAACTTAGTCACAAATTAAATACACTCACCCAACTAGTAATAAGATCCCACAACCTGGCAGCAATATTTTTTTTGCTCTTCTAGTTAAGAAAGCCATAGTTG
This sequence comes from Dasypus novemcinctus, assembly GCF_030445035.2. NCBI lineage: Eukaryota > Metazoa > Chordata > Mammalia > Cingulata > Dasypodidae > Dasypus > Dasypus novemcinctus. The sequence goes on along the minus strand of NC_080673.1, from coordinate 48,353,051 downwards.
CAACACCCAGAACATTTATTAAGACAAGAAAATTACAATGATTTTACTGTAACTTATCTAGTAGTGATTTGCTGCCACCTGCTGGGAGGCAGAAATGAGTTCTAGTGTCCTTATAAGGTGAGAATGATGACTTGAGAAGTTGTAAAGTATTGCTTATTCCATAAAATGAAACATAATACAGGTACCTTTGGACCTGAAAATAATCAATTATTTTAGATTAAAAGAACCTCATGCAAAAAATCTGATTTGTATATAAAAACGCAAGTGCCTCCTTTTCCATCTAAGAGAAGTTAGATGACTTATTTGCATTTCCTGTGATTCACAGTAAGCTTTCTTACTCCTTATACTGATTGTGTATTTGTGTAAAGGTAATTGGCCATTTTTCTTGGGCGAATAGATAAACTTATGAGGTAAAGAACCACTAGTGAATGAAGATAATATTAAGAAATAATACTAAATCTAATAATAATGATCATGGTAGACAATAATGGTCCCACATAAATGCCCAAGCCTTAATCCTGCTGCCCAGAGGGCAAAACTGTAAACTCAGCGGGCAGAGCCAAGAACCACAGGACTATTTCTAGGCTTTGAAACTTAATGGAGATTGCCAGGCTAGATTCTGAAATTGTTTGGGACTGGTTTTTCTGCTTTCCTCCCATTTTCTCCCTTTTTCAATAGAAATGGCTGTAATTTGCTATTCTGTATCTGCCCTATATCTGCATTTGGGGGCAGATAACTTTTTTTTCTACTTCCACAGGTCCACAGAAAGAAAAGAATTTTGTCCCAAAATGGATTATACCAAGAGCCTCATTCACACCAAACTTAGATGATTTAGATCAGTGGTTTTTAACTGTTCTTGTTCCATGGACCCTTTTGCCAGTCAGGTGAAAACCACTGACCCCTTCTCAGAACATAGCAGCAGATAGTTTTATGACAATCAACATCAGCATGTCCTTAAATTAAATTTTAGGATTATTCAAAATTGTGTTTTACAACTTTCCCATAATTTCAATACCTGATAACCTAATACAGTGCAAACTCTGTTCAAACGGTCATTTTCGGCAAACATTTAGAAATTCAAGTTTTCCCGTGGCGTCATAAAATCATCTCTGCCATCCTTACCGAACATTTTTAGGCAGTTATCTACCGCGCTCAGAACACACTACAGCAAAATAATAAAAATCATTCTACGTCCACACTATACTGTGTATTATTTAATAAATATATCATACCCATGCCAACACATCCCCACTAGAATGTTTGAGTTTTCAGTTCAAGCTCATGGACCCCCTGAAATCTTTCCACGAACCCCTTGCAGGTCTATCGACCTCTGGTTAAGAATCCCTGATTTAGATGATGATTTGACTCTTGAGATTTACATGACATGCTGTAATGGGTTCAGAATTTTGGGGACTTTGGGAGGAGAGAAGGTTTTTGCATGAGGGCAAATGTGAATCTTTGGGGGCTATGACATGCAGAATGGCCACCCAAAGATGTCCACATCCTAGTCCAGGGGTTCTTCACCTTTTTTGTTCCACAGACCCCTTTGCCAGTCAGGTGAAAACCATAGACCCCTTCTCAGACAGTAGCAGCAGATTTTTATGACAATTAGTGTTGGTTCTAACAGCTACCATAATTTCAAAATATAGATGAGCATTAGCGATTTTTTGAGATATGCAACAAATGTAATGTGTTTTGAAATGAATACTACTGTAATTTATTGCATACATTAATGAGAAGGAAATGCTAGATTTCAGTGAAAGGTCAGAGAAAATAAAGATAAATCAATTTTTTTCAGTTTAAGCTCACGGACCCCTGAAATCTTTGGGTCTGTGGACCCCTGGTTAAGAATCCTTGCCCTAGTTACCAGAACCTGTGAATATGTTACCTTACTTCCCAAAAGGGACTTTGCAGATATGACTATGGTTAAGGGCAGGGGAGATTATCTTGGATTATCTGGGTGGGCCCATTCTAATCACATGAATCCTTACAAACTGAGAACCTTTCACCAGGTATTACTAGCTTTGAAGATGGAGGAAGGGGTCACAGGCCTCTACAATCTGGAATAGGTAAAGAAATGGATTCTTCTTAGAGCTTCCAGAAAGAAATGCAGTCTGCAGACCCCTTGATTTTAGCCCAGTTAGATTCATGTGAGACTTAGGACCTACAGAAATGTACTATAATAAATATGTGTTTTAAGTCACTAGGTTTGCGGTAATTTGTAATGGCAACAATAGAAAACTAATACAATGATGATAACAGCTAGTAGTTACTATATTTAGCACTACTCCAAGTGCTCCCCATAAAATGCGCTTAAGAAAAGAAGCTATAGCACCTCTGAAAGCACAATATAAGGTAACTAGGGAAGAGTGTTTTTATAATTCAATTTATTCATAGCTTTTACGGAAAAATGTGAATAAGATTAGTTTTTCCTTGGTTGTCTAAACTCACTACCTTCAATCCCAACTTTTCCTATTCTGTGAACCCACCCAATCAGGTTTTTCCATCCTCACCACTCTATTAAAACAACTGTTACTTTCACATTGCAAAATCCATACCCTTCCAAGACCACGACCTTCTTTATTTGGCTTTTGAACCACCCCTCCCTCTTGGCTCTCCTACTTTACTTGCTATATAGTATGCCGTTTTCTTTGCTGGATCCTCCTTTTCCCCTAACAGCAAAGTCAGAAGGGTCTCTAAGGGCCCTTCTCTCTATCTGTTCTCTATTTCCTCAGGCTTAAATTCTATCTATATGCTGATAACTCCCAAATTTATCCCTCTCCACTGAACTTGAGACTCATTTATATAGCTGCCTATTCAACTGTTCACTTGGCTATTAGGCATTTCAAACTTAACATATCCATGTAGATCAGTCTTTTTTTTTTTCTGTTCATTTTGTCTTCACTGAAAAATTAAAATAAATCTCATTCTAGATTTATCTGAGTGATTCCCTACAATCACACTCAGGCTAAACATTTTTGGCAACAACTCTAGGTAGGTGTACTTCTCTTAGCCTCACAAAGACAGGCTCATGTTTTCCCCAGTATTGGTTTACTAGCAAAAAAAATTTTTTACCATAAAGCATCTACTGACATTTTGCAAAGCACTAATGTTCCCTGGAAGAGAATTTAGGGAACACATGGATAGAAAAAAAGTGAAATGCATTAAAGTGTTCTCAAATTTGTAATATGACAAGGATTAAAAATTCCTTTTTAAATTCACAAAGCCCCATTCTCTTAGGTAAGGCAAATGTGTTTTCATTCAGTTTAACCATCACACACACACAAACAAAAAAACACTGCATAAATGAGCAACACCAAGCTCAAAGGAATGGCATAATCCGTCCCAAATTCTACCCTTATTTTGTTTAGTGGAAAAGATTTGAATCCAGGTCTGAATGCTTTCCATGTTCATTCCACTAGATCCTGCTGTGCCATTTAGACTCATGTTTAATTTTCTATACATGATTATTTTTATAGTTTAAAATGGTAGTCTTTTAGTCCAAATAATAATGATGCTAAGAAAAACCAATAATTCCTCTTTATGGTCCTTATTTAGTAAGATTCCACACAATATTTGAGGAAGGGCTAAACACTGAGAACCGCATGTAATTGTGCAAATCATATTTGGGCTGGGGTCTTGGTTCCAGATACTAATTATAACAGTCTCCATTTATGACTATTTCAATTCGTCATAATTTGATCTTGGCTGTTGTTTATTAATACTACCGTTATTTAAATATCATAGTAGAGCAAACATTCAGAAGACTACTCTTCCCCTACATAACCTAAAATAGCATACAACTGAGGTTTACGACTTATAACATAACCTAATAGGCTTTCTTAAAAAAATTAGTTACCATTCTACCCGCAGTGTGCTAGCAAACATTAAGCATGTTTGTTTTCGTCTTCATTTCAGGTGCCAATTAAAAATATTAATCAATACGAATGGGAGGCCTTCAGGAGAAAAAAGTGTGTCCTTTCGCAACTAAAAAACAAACAAAAAAACAAGAAATGGCTTAAAAGCTTCAGCTCTAAAATAAAACAAAAAAAAAAAGCTTGAGCTCTGTTTTGGCTGCACGTTTGTGCATTTATTTCAACATGTTACAAATTGCTTTGAGGAATCTGAGTTTCCCTAATTTCACCTTTTAGACGTTACTCGTCTCGCCCCCTAGTCCATATTTTATGCTTTCAAGGAGCGGAAAATTTGGGCCGGGCCATCCAGGCCGCCGCCGGCTCCAGGGGCGGAGACGGACTTGGGCTCCATCTCACCCGCCTCGCGAAGCGCCAAGTCAAGGAGGGGCGAACGGTATCCTCGGGCTTTGGAGACGAAGAGCCAACCTGGATCTGGAAAGAAGCAAAAACTATCCCAAAGGCGGTAAACCACGCTCCGACGCTTCATTTCTCCGAGAACTTCCCAGCACCTAGCCCGCCTCGTAGACGCGCCACAGGCTGAACTTTTCCCTTCAAGCTCACGCCCCCAAGCGCGGCGCGCAGGGCCTTCGCGGCCACGTCCTCGGGGACACCGGCCACGCCCCGTGCCGCCGCCCGGCCCCGGCCACACTCCTAGCGGCACGAATCCGGCAGTCAGCGCTGCGCCTGCGCGCCGCCACGAAGGCGGGGCGGGTCAGGCGGAAGGGGCGGAGCTGCATTTCTGCGGTCTTGGGCTGGTGAGTAAGAGGCGGAAGGTTTGCACCGAGCCGGGGGATTCGGGCTCGCTCCTGCGGTGGGTTGCAGTCGTGGCAGTTCAGGCGTGGGGCACTCCTGGAGGATTGGGGTCGGAGTGGGGAAGGAAAAAGAGGATGTTATTGAATTGGGTCATTTTAGGGGTTCGGAGTATGTGAGAACAGGCATTTGTCAGGAAAAGGGTTCAAGGAAAAGTTCGTGTTTCGTTTTTCTTTAAAAAAAAAGAAAATGCCCCGTAAACAGTATTTTAAAATTTTCATCCTTTGGGGCAGATTTGTGAGCCTACCTTTGTGCCACACTATGGCAGCTTTGGTAAGGCGGCTCGTCCCTTGTCTTCCCCCAAACCTAGCGAATGGCCGGATTGGAGAAAGGCAGTATTCCGGTGTAGCTACTACCACAGAGTGAAATTAAAATTCATCTTTTATGGAACAAAATCCAGGATATAAAAGTAATTCAAACTGAAAACCACAAACAATACCTTTAGTTTCTTTCAAATATTGTGCTCGGCCTTTGGCTGGGTCTCTTGCAACAGAGAATGTTCTCTTTTCAAATAAGTACTTTGTTATTAGAAAATGAAAAACAACCGAAGCCAAAGTGATAAAAATTTTTCTTCTCATTTTACTATCCTTCTTGAGTGTTATGCCCTAATACATATATTTTTGGAAAACAAAAACAGACTACTATAATTTTTCTTATTTAATACAAAACCACAAGTTTGCTGAGGACTGTGTGGATTCTTAATCATTTTGGGACTGTCTACAATGTTCATAATATTCGTTTATATTGTAAACAATATGTAGGTTTGTGTTCCAGGTAATATGAGTTAAAAAAATATGTCAAAGACAAGAAACTGTGCTTTTAGGGGAGTATTAGGAGAGACAAAATATTGAAAAATTACATAAGAAACAAACCACAGTTTGAAATACTTGATGTCGAAAGGAAACCTGTGTGCTTGGAACCTTTGCTCTTTTGTCTCAACTGATTTTTGCCTGTGGGAATGTGGATCCATTGTTCTCAGATCTTCTGATTTTCTCCAGGTCAGGCCAAAATCGGTATTTTTATGATTTTTCTTGATTTTTAAAAGTTACTGACAACCAACTAATTTAACACGACCGTCTGTGGGCCAGTTACAACCAGTTTGTGACCTTTGCAGATTATGCTTGAGTGTTCAAAAATAATTGGAAATTAGAAGAGGGGAGAAGTCAGGAATAGTCAGGAAAGGTTGTAAGTAAAAGGTGTAATATAAGCTGGGTTTTGTAGGTTGGGTAGGTTTGGAGAGGTGTCAGAGAGAGAGGGAGGGTATAAAAGATAAAAAATAAGCAGCGGGTTTGGAAGATGATGAGTAGCTCTCCTTTGAAGAGGTCTGAGAATTAGTGCAGAAGAAAATTGAATTTTGGGAAACCTTAGCATGCCAGCAAGGGGGATTGTACTTTATCTGAAGGCAGTAGTTCTCCAACTTGAGCTTACATCAGAATCACCTGTAGGGCTTAATAAAACAGATTGCCGAGTCTGGGGGGTGGAGCCTTTTTGGTAAGTTCCCAGCTGCTGCTGCTGCTCCTGGTTTAGGGACCACACTTTGGGAATCACAGTGCAAGGGAACTATTACAGGAATTTGAGGAAGAGTGAGGAGAGCCATTCATGTTTCAATATGAGTCTTGCCTGTGAAGTTCAAGAGGGAGGAATGGGGAGAAAGGAAAAGGAAGGCCCCGTATGGTTAATGAGCACTTGCTCAACGCCAGGCCCCATGCCAGGCTTTCTCCTAGACACTATCTAATTTCATATTCACTATGACCCAAATGTGTAAGCCTTAATATTTTCATTTTGCAGATGAAACTGAGTTTGAGATTGTCTAGGTCCTGTAGTTGGTCTCACAGCTCTTAGGGCTATGCCTCCTTAAGGTTAGTGCAGACTTAAAATTAGGATGGTGACAGTGGGAATGAATCAAAATGTCTAAATTGTGATGGGATTTAGAAAAATGGAAAATTCCCAAGCAGACTGAAATCTAAAACTATGAAATTGGGAAATCTGAGTCTTATTGAAAAAAAATGATAAAGGGTGAAGACCTTTAGAGAATTGGCATGAATTCAGTATGTGCTCTGTATTACTCTTACTTAAAACAAAGACCTATTTTAAAACCTTTTTTTGAGAGAGCAGAGGTGGTTCAGGCTATAGCTCAAGTGGCTAAGTACCTGCTTCCCACATGGGAAGCCCCTGGTACCTAAAAAACAAAAATCAACCTTTTTAAAAGTTGCTTGTTTAAAAAGTCTTTCTCCTTGACAAAAATTTCTTGAGATTATTAAGGAAAGGAGGAAATAAAGCCTTCTGTGAAGATAGTGGGAGATGGTAAATAAATTAATGGCATCTGATAGCTTATCCAAATCAAAAGTGGTTAGCATTGAGAAATGGAAACTAATGTTATAGCATTGCATCCCCTGTATGAATTGCATTGCTCCACAGACAGTGACCTAATGTATTGATTCTGGAAATCTTGTATGTTTTTTCTTGCCAGAGTAGTTATTGAAATTGAGAATATTCATTGGATCAACTACAAGACAAATATCCAAGTCAGACTGGCTGTTGCAGAGCAGATTTTTAATAAAGGAAAACATCCATATATTGAAATCCAACATTAAAAAGAAAGTCCTTTAAATATGTATGTACTGTAAAATGTAGAAAATTTTTCTGTGTGGTTATTAGGAGCTATGTACCCCAGGAAAACATGTTCTCAAACTTAATCCATTCCTGTGGGTGTGAGCTCTTAAATAGGACCTTTGATGAGGTTAATCTGGTTAAGGTTGGTCCAGATGAATCAGAATGAGTCTTTTTTAAAAAATTTTTTTTTATTTTTAAAGAAGGTTTAGATTATATAAAAAATATAAGGATTCCTATATGCCCCACTCCCTCCCCCTCCCACATCAACTACATCCCTCATAAGCATGGTAAATTTGTTACAATTGATGAACACATATTGGAGCATTGCTGCTAACCATGGAATGCAGTTTACATTATAGTTTACACTCTGTCCCGCACAATTTTGTGGGTTATGACAGAATATACAGCAGCCTGTATCTGTCACTGCAGTGTCACGCAGGACAATTCCAGTGTCCCAAAAATGTCCCCATATTATACCTATCTTCCCTCTCCCATCCCTCTGAACCTCCTGTGGCCACTGCCTTTATGTCAATGATAAGAGTTCTTCCATTGCTAGAATAATAATGTCTATAGTAGAATAATAATGTCTATAAGTCTACTTCAGTCCATTGTTTATTCCTCAATCATGAGGATTTGGGATTGTGATGCCCACTCTGCTTCTGATTGAGAGGACGAGTCTTAATCCTATTACTGAAGGCCCTATAGGGAAGGTCACAGAAAGAGAGAAAGCCACAGGACCACCTAGAAGCTGAAAGTCAGCAGAACCCAGAAGAGAAAGGAGAAGCCAGGAGAGGCCCCCATGTGCATTACAATATGACAGAAAGGTCAGGGACCAAGTTTTGCAGGCAGCCAGCTCCAAAACACCACAGTATTCTGGGAGAAAGCATTGCCTGGATGACACCTTGATTTGGACTTTTGTCCTCAAAACCATGAGCCAACAGATACCTATTGTTTAAAAAAATCCATTGCATGGTATTTGTTTTGGCACCTAGGGAACTAAGTATGTTTTCAAAAGATCGATCAATTGAGTAATCAATGTAATGGGGTTATTGATTCATGTAAAATTTATAGCGTATTCGTTCATTTTTTTCCTCTGCAGTAAACTGCTGTGGATACAAATATAACACAGTCTAAGACTGACGTCTTAAAAAATGATCCCAAAACAGTGTGACCAGCATGGTAATAGAAGCATGTGGCCAGTATGTCATGGCAGGAGGTGGGAGCGATAACTGAAGGGTGGAGAAAGGATGCCAGTGAACAACTTATAGAAGAGAAGACACGAGTTGATTCTTGAAGGCTGAGGAGTAATTTGTGAGACGATGAAAGGAGAGTGGGCATGCGAAGCAGAAGGAACATCGTTGGACAATGGCTGAGATATATAAGGAGGAGGGTGGCCTTTTCTGGGACCTCTATGCAGATCAGAATAGATATGGTAATGTAGTAAAGTGGAAGAGGAGAATGGATTAAGTTGAAGGAGGTAGACAAGCACTCATAAAGAGTATGAAATTTTTATGTAATGGTTCTTTTGGCTAGATTATAAAGTTCATGATGACAGGAGTCCTATTTGACTGATGTAATTCTGTATTTTGAGGCTTCTCTGTAGTGCCAAGCAATTTGTTGATTCTCAAGAAATATTTGTTGAAGGATGGCTGAATCACAGAATTTTTTTTTAATGTATAAGGCAGTAGGAACTTTTATTTTTTAATTTCCGTTTTTTAGAAAAAAACATGCAGAAAGTACAGAGTTTTCATATACTCCCCCCCCACACACACATTTCTCCCTATTATAGTTTGTATGAGTGTGGTAACTTGTTATAATTCATGAAACAATGTTAGTGTAATTATGTTTTTAACTTTAATCCACTGTTTATATAAGGTCTTTGTGTTGGACAGTTCTGTGATTTGTGTGTATGGTAACTTACGTACAATCTGAAGTTTCCTTTCTTAAATCCCTTTTTGAATATATAAATCAGTGGTGTTAATTACAGACGTAAAGTTTGGTCTCCATCCCATCATCCATTGCCAAAGCTTTTCCATCAACTCAAACACATACTACATACCAATTAAATATCAACTCCCAATTCCTGTCTGCCACTAGTCCCTTGGTTACCTCTATTCTAGTTTCTCACTTTATGAATATGAACAGAGGGAATCTTTATTTTAAGCAAAGGAATAATATGATCAGATTTGTATTTTTTGAGGAAAGTGGTAGTATGAAAGATGAATTAATAATAGATGTATCTGTTACTAGTACAGGGGCTTTGAAACTTAAGCTTTTGCCCATTCAGTTGCAATCAGCATTTTAAAAATATAGAAGAAAATAGAAAAGACACTCTTAGAGTGTGTGATATGTAATAATGGTACTAATGGTAATAAGTACTGTTTTGTGAAACTTTTGTTCCAGTATATGCATGAGTGTTCGACTGTGATTAAATGTATTTCTTCCTTCGGATGGCCATCAAGATTTGAAATCCATTATAGTGGAAATAATGTGGGAATGAGGATGGAGCGAAGGAAAAGATTTAAAAAAATACATATATTTTTAAATATATTTTTATTAGAGAGGTTGTGAATTTATGAAACAATCATGCACATGTGTGGAATTCCCATACAGCACCCCTCCACCAACACACCTCCTTGTTGTGGAACATTCATTACAAATTATGAGATAATATCAAATGATTAGCTATGGTCTATACTGTACATTTGGAATATTTTTTCCATACTCCTCTTATTATTAACACAGTACATCTTTGGCATTGATGCAGGGCTGTAGGTTGCATTAATTATATTTTTTCCTGTGCTTCTCCACATTCTTAACACCTTGCAATAGTAATGTACATTTATTCTAGTTTATAGAAGGACATTCCTGTATTTGTGCTATTAAACACCATTCTCATCCAGCTCTGTGTCCACTGTATAATTCACCCTAGTAAAATGTATTTTTGAGAAACACAAACTTGAATCTTCAAATACTACTGTCCATGTTAACCTTACAGGAGAGAGGATGCACTTACCAACCTATTTCAGTGTGATTTTTAACCTACTTGACAATTAGTTTTCAACTATATATTCATAAATTGACATTATTAAATGTAATTAAAAGCTGCAGAATTTCTCTTGAATTATGGTAGTGCTTAATTTACAAATTGTGGGATGAAACCATTCTCATGAGGAATCATGAAAATTAGTTGAAACAACTTGATTTGATTATTGGCCAAGTTCTTTGATTTCTCTCCATAAGAAAGCAGAAAAAGTTGCTTTTAAGTTACATGAGCAAGTAGGACGTTTTTCTCCCTATCTACAGGATTTTGCCCCTCTAGTAGACTTAATCTGTTCTGCCTGTAAATGTAGAAAAGTTGCTTACATAAGGCTGTTATGTTGGCTTTTTTTTTTTAAGAGCTAAGAAAGAGGAAAAGAGATTGTAAACAATCCCAGTCATGGGTGCAGGAGTGCTCCAGGGTGAGGTGTGCTGTTATTTTGGTTTTTAAAAAATGTATGGGCTCCTTTAAAACTTGGTTGGTTGGATAAATTAATGGGTTTAAGTGTATTATGAACTCTTAGTTATCAGATGTGAATTATTCTCTATGAAGTGCAAAATATTTTTAAATTTTAAATGATCTGTTCTGTCAGCTCATGCATTGTTGGGATTCCCTACTGATAACGGTTTGCACCTCAAATGTCAACTAATTTTCATTTTGGCCTAAGCAAAATGTAGGTAAAAAGCTGAACTGCCTGCCCTCATCCTGCTGTATTCAAATGTAAAGGGTTATTTAATTTCCCCTTATTTTGACATGACACCATTCCTCTTTTTATACAACAGCGTAGACTTAACAATATAGATTTAGATTTATGAAATCCAAAGTTTTGCCAACGTTTCCCTACTGGTTGGGAGGGCTTTGCCCAAGCAACCTAAGGATACTGAGCCTCACCTGTAAAATGGGATATCATCTTGAAGGATTGTTGTGAGGATTAGCTGAGCAAATGCATGCATAATACCTCACACATAGTAAGCTTTAAGTACAAAGCACCAGCTGTTGCTCTGCTACTTACATGGTCCAGGGGGTTGGGAGCACCTAGAAAATCTGCCCCTAGATAGAGGCTCGAAAGTGTCAAAACCTAGAATTATATACCTGTGGCTAGCTTTTCGTTTTTGGCAAAACAATGGAGTAAATTGGTATCATTTCCTGGCTCTTTTTATTTAAAGGACTTTAAGATTTGCACTACTTGAACAAGTAGAGACCCTCACAGTCCTAAATTGTGATAAAGCCCGCATATGAACCATAAGCTTATTAGATAGTTGGCATGGATTCCCTGAGAAAGACTGTGATTCGATTGTTGTAAGAAATCTCTATTTTAAATGTTGAAGTAATCTATGACACTATTATTTAGATAGTTTTTATTCATCTCCTTTTATTTAGGGAGTGTTATTTGCTTATGTATTAAAAATAGACATATTGTCACCTAGTAAAGTTCATGCTTCTATTTTCCTGATTTGGAAGATTGGATAGATGTCAGAAATACCTTGATTCAAAACAGGAAACTTAGAAGGCAGAAAGTTTTAGTAGAGGACCTCAGATTGGCTCTGGAGTTCAGTGCCTTGTCAGTGGGCCCTACTTTGGAATTTGTGTTCCTTAGTGAGATGGAGTTGGACTCGGAAGTGATTTTTCTACACATGCCTCTTCTGTTACCTTTACTGAACCTGTGGTTGGTGCTGGGGTTGGTTTATACCCAGGAAACTTGAATCTCTGGACTGCCCATGTGCTAGCTGGGCCCTGAACCTCAGCAGAGTTGCAACTCTACTCTCCGGTTCATTGGACTTAACCAGGTCGGCTAACAGGGAGGTGAAGATGTTCAACCACCACACCAGGGAACCGAGCACCTATAACTCCAAGCAGGAGAATCACATCCATCAAGCATGTGGGTCTAAGTCCCCTCTTGATATAAAGGTAGAGTGGACATCACCATCCCAGGGTCCACAGGGTGGAGGAATAAAATATGGATTAAAGTGGGCTTACTTTTGTTCTACTATAGAACTATTGTGACTAATAATGGAAGAAACTGTAGAATTTATCTGGAGAAAGTGGCCACAGTAGTTGCTGAGGACAGGGAAAGAGAAGAGTTGTGATGTGGGGGCATTTGGGGGACTTGGAGTTGTCCTAAATGATATTGCAGGGACAGATGCTGGACATTATGTATTCTGCCATAACCTACTGAATATACTGGGGGAGAGTGTAAACTACAGTGTAAACTGTAATCCATGCAGTGTAGCAGTGCTCCAAAATGTATTCGCCAGATGTAATGAATGTGCCACAGTGATGAAAGAGGTTGTTGATGTGGGAGGAGGAGAGGGGTGGGGTGTGGGGTATGTGGGAATCTTTTATATTTTTTAATGTAACATTTTTCATGATCTAGATCTATGTATCTTTAAAAAATACAATAAAAATAAGTATATGGCAAAAAATAAAAATTGCACAGGTTAAGATTATTACTCAGAGCTTTTCTTTATAGTTATTAGATCAATGTAAACTAGGTAGAATATCCATTCATGAACTTAAGAATACATATATTCTGAGGAAGTAAATAAGACGTTGTCCTTTCTCTGGGAACATAGTCAGCTGGAGGATGTGGAGTGAGAATTGGTGGGGAGTGGTCTTTAAGTAGTTAGAAAACAAGAAGACAGATACTCTACCTGAGGTGTGAATTAAAGGCTGTTGGAACATTGAACATAGAACAGTTAATTGCTTGGGACAATTGGGGGAAAATGTATCTCAGAGGAGGTGAGTAGGAGTTTTGCAGGCAAGAAAGTGGAAGATATGCATTCCAGACACCAAATATGATATGTAGGTGGTTTTAAAATATCTACCATGCTCAAACATGTTTACTAGCTCTTGTACATGACATTGTTTCAGAGTACTATTGAACTTTACATCTTAATAGGATGATTCTCATAGAATCTGTGTGCATAAAAGTGTGACTAAGGACAATCACTTCATCTTGCACATTTTTTTTTTTTTTTTTGAGATTTATTTATTCCCCCTTGTTTTTGCTGTCTGTTTTCTGTGTCCATTCACTGCGCATTTTTCTGTGTCTGCTTGTCTCCCTTTGTTGTGTCATCTTGCGTCAGCTCTCCGCAGTGCATGGGCCAGCATGTCTTCACAAGGAGGTCCTGGGACATGAACCAAGGGCCTCCTGGTATAGTAGACGGGAGCCCAACAGATTGAGCCACAGCCTCTTCCCTTGCACATTCTTTTTACTAGGTTTATGTATATATGCTAATCTTATTACATAATTAGACACTGGCATATAAATATACATTGAATGTAACAGGTAATAACTGGTTAAGGACTTAAAGTCTAATTCTGTAGTTTTTGGGAAGACATCTAAATGCAGAAGAAAACAAGTTACAGGTTATGGCAAGGATTCATGAATAATTATATATTTCATTAAAATTCTAAAACTTCTAATCTTTGACTTTTAAAAAAAAGTTAAGATTCTTTGGGTTGTTTCTTTCTTACCAAAGGAACTGTATTAGTTCTCTACTGCTGCTATAACAAATTAGCACAAACTTGGTGGATTAAAACGATCCAAAGTTATTATCTTACAGTTCTGTAGGTCAGAAATCTGACATGTCTCACTGCTAAAATAAAGGCATCCGTAGTGTTTTGTTCTATCCTGGAGGCTCTGGGGGAGAATCTGTTTCCTTGCCTTTTCTACCTTCTACAGGCTTGTTCATGGCCCCCTTACTCCATCTTCAAAGCCAGGAATGATGGACTTATTTGTTCTGCCTTCCTCTTCCATTTTCAAGTACCTTTGCGATTACACTGGGTCTACCTGAATAATCCAGGATAATTTTATGTTAAGGTAACTGATTAGCAACCTTAATTCCATCTGTAAATTTAATTCCCCTTTGTCATGTCAGGTAAAACATTCACAGGTTCCAGGTGTTAAGATGTAAACATCTTTGAGGACCATCATTCTGCCTACCATAGCAACATACACTTCTTTAAAAATTTCAAGGAGAAAGAAAAAAACACATAGAACTATAATACCACTCGTGTAGATAAACTTAGCACTCTTAGTGTTTCTTGTTTGTGTGTGTATATAAAATTTAATGAAAAATGGTGTCATACCTTCTCTTTATCTCCATTCTTTTGGTAATCTCACTGGTCTCATGAACTGAAATGCCATCTGAAGGATGAGTCTCAAATTTATACATCAAATCTGACCTCTCCCCTGAACCTAAGACTGATAAATGTAATTGCATACGCAGGATTCCACTTGGATATCCAAATAGGCACCTTAAACTTAACATTTCTGAAACCAAACTCCAGATCTTTCCTCAAACCTCACACCACAGTCTTCCACAGCTCATCATAGGACAGCTCCATCTTTCTTACGCCTCAAGCCAAAACCTTTGCCACATCCATGGCTGCTTCCTCGCTCTCCCACCCAATGTCTCATTTATTAGACAATCCTTCAGAGTTCATCTCGACTCTGATTTTACACTCCCTCCACCTGGTCCAACCCAGCCTTTTCTCTCATCTACATTATTACAAGAATCTTTTAATTGGTCTTTCCATTTCTGTTCTTTCACCCCCACCCCCATATCCCTTTCCATAAAACAGCCGGAGAGATCCTTTTAAAAGGTTAAGTCAGCTCAGTGATGTCCCATCTCACTCAAAGTCAAAGTTCTTACAGGTATTTGTAAAGCCCTATATCTGACTCTCTGACCTTCTCTTGGACACTGGCCTCCTTATTTAAATGTATATTGTCTGTCTTCCTTTACTAGGATTTGCGCTTCATGACAGTAAGAACTTTTGTTTTATTTTAATCATTGCTGTATCCCGAGTGTTAGACTAGTGCATGGCACATAGTGAATGCACAAATATCTGTTGAGTGGATGAATGACTCCTTTATTGTCTCTTTTTTTTTTCCTTTCTTAATATGTTACTTTGAACTTTTTTATTTTTGGCATAGCTTGATTGATGACAAGAGGTAGTCATGGTAAGGCTTGTTAATTAAAGAGCATACTTTAAGTGTTCTAACTTGCTTTAGACCACATATGGCAGCAATCTCCCTTATGGAAGACTAGGACTAGATTTGGTAATAGGAAGGTCCTATATTCTTGCCAACATTTCCTCTTTCTCTGTTCTTTGACTACTAATACTATCACCATCACTGCACAATGAAAATACTTTTTACTCCCTTTCAGAAGTGGAGAGAGTTGCTAATATTCATTTCCCTTTTAGCAAAAGGACTTCTCTCTTTTTTTAAAGATTTATTTATTTTTCCCCTCCTCTGCCCCACTGGTTTTGCTGTCTGTGTCCATTCCTTGTGTGATCTTCTGTATCTGTTTCTCTTTTTTGTCTTCTCTTCTCATCTTTCTCCTCTAGGATTCACCAGGATTCAATCCTGGGGAACTCTGATGCGGAGGGAGGTTCCCCGTCAATTGTGCCATCTCAGTTCCTGGTCTCTACTGCGCTTCACTTTGACTCTACCCTTCGTCTCTCTTTTGTTGCATCATCATCTTGCTGCGTGACTCACTTGCGCAGGCCCTGGCTCACCGCGCAGGCATGCTTTCTCTTCTTTTTCACCAGGAGGTCCCAGGGATCAAACCTGGGTCATCCCATATGGTAGGCAGAAGCCTTAACACTTGAGTCACAGCCACTTCCCTTCTCTTTTCTTCTAAAATAATTAAAACATAAATGCCTCACAGAGTCAAAAGACCTGAGTTTGCATCCTGGTCCTGTCACTGGCTATGACTGTGGTTACCTAATTCACTTACTCTTGGTTCCCCTTCTATTAGATAATAATAATGTGTCCTGTCCTCATGGAATTGTTTGGAAGAGTAAAGTGAAATAAAGTGTTTGAAAGTGGTTTATAAACCGAAGGGCCAGGCAAATGGGGAATAAAATAAGGTAAGATCAGCAGTCCTTTTTTAAATGACTGCAGTGTGCCATGCTCTGTGTCAAGCCTTGAGGAGTCTGACATGGACAGGAAGCTGTTGAGTCTGGCTTGTCTTTTCCATCCCTAATGCCTTGCCCAAATCTAGGTGCTTATCATCTCTTGAATCAAATCTGCTACGGGTTTCCTAGACTGAGCTCTCTGTTACTGGGGTCTCAACATTCTTGACTTCTTGCCACTCCTACAAGAGTTAACTCCTAAACAACTCACTCCCATAAAAGTTGGTTATTTCTGTACTATCAGTTGAAACATATTTAGTTCTTGACTTCATACCTTGGCCTCAGTTTACATCCTGGTCTGGCCTCATCTCCTATCACTGGTTCCATAAACCTCAGGCTTCTGCCTCATTAAATTACTCAGTCTTCTCTGATACGGCAAGAAAAAGAGCAAGTCCCAACTCTGCATATGTACAGTTAAGTCCTTAGCCTGGAAAGCCTGCCCCTTCCTTCTTCAACCTATTTATCCTTTAAGACCCAGTCTTGACATCGATTCCCCTATATCTTGTCCCTTCTACTCCTCAAAGAAAGTTAGTTCCTGACCTAATTTGCCAGGGCTGCTATCATAAATACCAAAGACTAGTTGGCTTAAACAACAGGAATTTATTGCCTGGCTTGGAAACTAGATGTCCAAATCAAGGTATGCAGGCCATGCTTTTTCCGAAGTCTGGAGTGTTCTGCACTGGCTTGCCTCCAGTCCATGTCTCAGGCTCTGCCTTTGTCACGTGGTGCCCAGGCTCCTCCTGTCTCCTCACTTTTCTGCTAATAAGGATTCTAGTTAGTGGATTAAGGCGCAGGATCTTAACCTTTTTTTTGTTCCATGGACCCCTTTGCTGGTCAGGTGAAAACCATGGACCCCTTCTCAGAATGTAGCGGCAGATAGTTTTATGACACTCAGCATCAGAGGTCAGAGAAAATAAAGGTAATAAGTTGATTTTTTTTTTCAGTTCAAGCCCACAGACCCCCTGGTTAAGAACCACTGGATTAAGGCCTGCCCTGATTCAGATTAGCCTCGTTTTAACTGGATCTCAGAGGATCCTATTTACAAATGAGTTGGAACCCCCAGTACTGGGGGTTAAGATTGACCATGATAATCTGTGGGGGACATGATAGAAACCATAACAGCTCCTTTAATCTTATCCCTGCCCACATCATTTTGTTCTTTCTTTGAACATGATGTTTGTATTCTGTGAGCTATAAAGTGCTTGGGTTATGCTATTCAGGATAAGATAATGAGGCAATCCACCTAAGAATGTGTAGTCGGCTGAATGGTGCTGCCCCCACCTCACCCCCAAAGATATGTCTACATCCTAATCTCTGGAAACTCCAGGAGGGAAACAGAACCTACAGGAGATATCTGTAAATATGAGATTTTATAAAACTGTCTCACATGACTATGGGGATGCACAAGTCCACATTTTTAGGACAGGCTGCAAGTGGGGAACGCCAATGAAGGTTTTTTAATTCTCCAGGAGAAGATGGCTGGCCGAAGTAGAGATGAAAATTCTCTCTTCTGACTGCTGAAATCATCATGTCTCCTTTTCAGGCCTTCAACTGATCCGTTGAGATGTCTCTGATTGCTGAAGGAAATCTCCTCAGTTGATTTTGGATGTAATCAGCCATAGATGCAATCCACTTACTTATGAGTTAAGTCCACAAAATAGCCTCAGAGTAACAGGCCAGTGTTTGCTTGACCAAACAACTGGGCACCATTACGTGTCCAAGTGGACATAACAGCCTAACCATCACACTGTGAATGTAATTTATTTGATAAGAGTCTTTGCAGATGAAATTAAGTTACAGAGCTCTAGATGAGTTAATCCTGTTATCTGGGTGGGCTCTAAATCCAGTGGCAATGAAATGAGAGACACACAGAGCAGAAAAGAAGGCCATGTGAAGACAGAACGGCAGAGATTGAAGTACTGTAGCCACAAGCTCAGGAATACCTGGAGCCATTGGAAGCTGGGATGGGCAAGGAAGGATTCTGCCCTACAGCCTTTGTGAGGAGCACAGCTCTACTAACACCTTGATTTCAGACTTCTGGCCTGCACTACTGGGAAGGAATAAATTTGTTGTTTAAGATTGTGGTAATTTTTTGCGGCAGCCCTTAGGAAGCCAGTATAGAAGGGTATAGTACAATAGCTGGAACATAATAAGATATCATTTTCAGCACCATCAGTACCATCACTGTTGTTCTTATTACCTTGCATGGGGCCTGGAAAGTGGATGTGCTCAGAAGACAGTGGTTGAATGGAAATACAGTTTTTGCCTCTGAGTATCCCATCTGATGGTGGTGTTTTAAATGTCTTTATGAGTTTGTAGGGGTGGGAGTAGTTTATCATGCTTTAGAAAATATTTTACACATTTTTAATAAAGTGTCCCTTTATTTATTTATTTTTAAAGATTTATTTATTTATTTAATTTCCCCCCCTCCCCCGGTTGTCTGTTCTCTGTGTCTATTTGCTGTGTCTTGTTTCTTTGTCCGCTTCTGTTGTCGTCAGCAGCACGGGAAGTGTGGGCGGCGCCATTCCTGGGCAGGCTGCTCTTTCTTTTCACGCTGGGCGGCTCTCCTCGTGGGCGCACTCCTTGCGGTGGGGCTCCCCTATGCGGGGGCACCCTTGCGTGGCACGGCACTCCTTGCGCGCATCAGCACTGCGCATGGGCCAGCTCCACACGGGTCAAGGAGGCCCGGGGTTTGAACTGCAGACCTCCCATGTGGTAGACGGACGCCCTAACCACTGGGCCAAGTCCGTTTCCCAAGTGTCCCTTTAAAATGAGACAAATTCTGTACAAATAGAAATTGTAAAGCCCAAAAAACAAATAGAAAAAAGTTTGTCTTTGGAAAACTGATGAGCAGTTGCAGTTCTCACAATAAAAGAGAACGTCTTAAAATATTTCTAATGTTTTTTTCTAAATAGTATGTTAATTAGCTAAAATTAATTTCACGTCATTGGCCTTAAAGTATCATTTAGAGAGGTAACTTGGAACAATGAAGTAATTTATTTCATTATAGTTACAAGATACTTGGAAACCAAAATTAATAATCACAAAGCCAAACATTTGTAAATTTCAGTTTGCCACTGGAAACTTGATTTGTAACCTAATTATTATCAAAGTTTTATAAACCAGCCTATTGGAAAGGTGCCTATATTATCCACCTTTTACTCAAAAGGAAACTGAGGCACGAAGTAGTTACATTACTTGCCCAAAGTCATTAAAGCTAAGTGGAAGTGACTTAGTGGCCATTGCCAGTAACCTCTGCACTATCCTGACCCTTGATGTGCTGTGTCAGCTTTGTAGTCTAATACAGTTAGAAGTGGAGAATATCAGTACATCTAAGGAAAAGATTCTCAACTAATTTCATTATGATTCAAGCTTTCATGTGCTTATCTATGGGGATTCTGATTGGTGGGGCTGAGAAAATGCATTTTTAATAAGCGCCCAAGTGGTTCTGACCATACTTTGAGATGTACTGATCTAGTGACAGAACCTTCACAATTCACTTCATATGAAGGCTTTTTTTGGTGGTTCTTTACCTGCATAAGCTAAGCCATTCTTTATGTGAATCAGTGTTCCTTAGTGAGTCTATTGAATACATAAATGTCTCTAATATGCACTTATGCCTCAAATGCCCACACTACTAATCACATTGCTTTTGTAGAGAATGAATAAATGGCTAGCACCAGAGGGATTTTTATTTTAAAAAAACAACAAATTTTTCTGTGATCTTCAGAATAGGATATATTCGACCTGAGGAAGTTATTAAGATGAATTTAAGTCTATATACAGAAGAAAATAAGCATGACTTAAAATTTCTACCCTAAGGGTTTGTGTGTGTGTGATTGTTTTTGTTTAGAAGTACAGTACTAGTTCCATGATTGGGTTACTTTGAGTAATGACCAGCCAAGGAAGGACTCATCTCTGAAGTTTAAGAAGAAAACTTTCACTCATTTGTATTACCAAGAATGCTGATTGTGTGTTTGGTATATGGGGAAAATGCTACTTGTAATTTTGTTACTTCTATGTCTTAGTTATATACTGAACTGGCAAAATGTTTTTTTTTTCTCCTAGGGAAGTAACAAATCACATTGAGCCAAAAAAACATCCAGTGTTTCTTCAGTTACAAACAAAATGAATATTTCCATGCTGCTACAATATCCTCACCAGTATTTCCTAAAAGGCCTTTTAAGAACACCTTTCCGACATTACCACTTCATCTTTCACTCAAGAACTCACCGTGGATCAGGAATCCCATCTGTTCAGCCGTTTAATTCTTTTGGACTCCATTGTACAAAGTGGATACTGCTATCACTTGGTTCAAAGAGAAAATTATGTGTACAAACAACCTTAAAAGAACACATAAAAGGACTTTCTGATAAAGAACAAAGATTTGTGGATAAACTTTACACTGGTTTAGTCCAAGGGCAAAGGGCCTGCTTAGCAGAGGCCATAACTCTTATAGAATCAACTCATGAAAGGAAAAAAGAGTTAGCCCAGGTGCTTCTTCAGAAAGTATTAGTCTACCACAGAGAACAAGAACAGTTAAATAAAGGAAAACCACTAACATTTCGAGTGGGTCAGTCATTTTTTTTTCTGTCTGTCCAGTAAATATTATCCTAAATTCTCTCTTCTTTTAAAGTAATTCTAAATACACTTCCATCAAATGGGGATTTTTTTTTTCTTTTCAGAGTTTTAAAATGAATTATAAATGCCTCTTCTTTGTAAATACTAGTCTTGTTATGTTGAGGGAAAAAAAAATGGCTTGACTCTCTGAACCAGGGCTCTGCATTTCGAGAGAACAATGTCATATTTTTCTTATAGCAAGAATCTTGCTATGGCTCCCAGAATAGAAATAATGCATAAGAAGAAGTATTAACCAATTTGCTAATTATTTTCATAGTTCAACTGCTTAGTAGTCTTAATGTGAATTTCCTGTTTTTGTGATCATATCAACTCTTAATAATCCTTATCACTTTTCAGAATTCTACTTAAGTATTTCCTTAACCTTTCAGTAGGTAAGTCTCACATCTTTCAGACACTCTGTTGAGTCTAAGAGTAGCTGGGGCGGCTCTAAACTCAGCCATCTCAATACCAAAATGTGTTTTAAAAGAGAGACAATATTCATTTGCTGTCTGTCCAAAAACATTAGATATTCATTTGATTCTTGAAAAAATGATTTGTTTCTGTAATTATAAAACAGTTTGTTATGTTTTTGAAATTTTGCGTTTTAAAACAATTTAGATATGTTTGACCAGCGGGAATTAAGCAAGTCGGTGCTGGGTAAAATGAGCTTCCCGTGATGGTGAAGTAGGGGATGGAAACCAAACCTCCCGCTGAAGACACTGGTGGACAAAGAGCAGAAATTTTGTGAGGAATAAGTAAACACATCTTTTAATTGTCTGGCATTACATTGGATTTTGACTTTTATATCTCAGTTTATTGGCGATACAGGGACTGAAAACTTATAGTTTTTAGGATGAGAGGGACATAAGTTGCTTTAAAGATTGTTTCAAAAAGTGCACACCAACTGTTCGTTGTACTGGTCGACATTTTTCACACATTTTGTTGTTCTGCACTCACAGCTGGGTACTTGAGCTCACTTTGAGAGCATTACATTTGGGACATTAATCTTTATGTATCATAGACAAATAAAAGCAAACTACCCAAGAGAAATTCTAGTTAAGACAGTTAGCTACCTCTCAGAGTTTAGGCAATCTTTGAAGAGAAAACGTCCCAGAATGTCTGGAGTTAACTGGCAACTCACAGATTTGCAGTGCTATTCTCCTTCCATTCTGCTCTAATGAAGCCAGGCAAACCTGTCTTCATTGCAGTCGTTTTCTCACCATCATACATAGCAGCAAGGGATATTTATTCAGCACTCACAAAGATATTTAAGACAGGGACCAGCCCTTGTGAATTGTGGCAAGGAGCCAGTATACCAGGTACCATTCATTTGAATATAATTATAATTAAATATCTATGTTTTATATACTTTATTGAACATACACTTTTGCATGTCTTACTGTATACATGCACTGTTCTAAACACAGTGCAAATATTAACTCATTGAATACTTAACAACAGCCTGAAGAGAGAGGTGCTATTTTTATAAGCATTTTTTTTTTTGAGGAGGAAATCGAGGAACAGAGAGGTGAAGTAACTTGCTCAAGATTACACAGCTTGTAAAAGGCAGAGCCAGAATGAGAACTGGCTGACTGGTTCTGGAGTTTGTGCTTTTACCTGCCTGCTCTACTAACTCTCCAGGCAGGGGGATTTTCTCCCTTTCTTTAGACAAATTATTTTTTCCAGGATTCACCTTATATAATATTCTTTGAGTTATAAGTGGGAAGAAAAACCATTATTCCTTATAAACAGAAAATTATTTTCTTAATCACTGGGAATTTCTGTAGTAATGAGTTGTTTTCCTAATGGAAATATAAAATGTACAGATTTGCATAGATGGAATAATTATAGAGCTATAAGAGGTTGGTAGATCAGTGCATTAGCAACTTAGGCAATAAAGTCTGTCGAAAGATCTACATAATAGGATTAAAAAGGTGAAAAAAATCTTGTAATTTTTAAAAATGAATTTTGTAAATTTGAAAATGAGAAAATGGAATGCAGAATTGTTTCTTTCCTATACCCCTATTATTCACAAATTAGAGAAAGCAATGAATTTTCCTTGCTGCTTTTGGGAAGTGTTAAAATACATTAATTTCAGCTCAATAAATGAGGGAACATTGAAGGTAGTCTAGTATTTTATTCACCACAACGCCTCATAGTTCAGATTTAATTTATTTCATTAAATTAGGTCTCTTTCCACCATAGGATTGTCTGGCCCCCCTGGTGCTGGAAAATCGACGTTTATAGAATATTTTGGAAAAATGCTTACTGAGAGGGGGCATAAAGTATCTGTGCTAGCTGTGGACCCTTCTTCTTGTACTAGTGGTGGTGAGTATTGCTGTTTCTTTTAAAATTGTAGAGCAAGGGCTGTTCGGTGCTCTTGTAATTTAGTGGAATTTGCAGTCAGATGATCTCCAATTGCTGGCTGAGGACAGTCTCACTGAAGATAAGGGTGTCCTGAGGGGTGAGCTGGAGGCTGAGGAAGGTGGTTTGCGAGGCTTGGCTTCCACAGGGGAGGTCAGATTGTGGGTAAGCCAGGAGTAATCTGCCTACTTGGCCAAACAGGAGAGCAAGTGCCAAGAGTGGAACATAATTGAAAGCAAACTTTAGCCCGTTAGCGCTTCTGCCTAAGACCAGGCCCTCCGTTGACCTCCTGTTGTTTTTCCTGACAGCATTAGCAGCTACTTAATTCAGAATATGGGTCCTTATTCATTTGTCTCTTAAACTTTTAAAAAGCATCATACTGCTGTTTATAATTGTCACCTGTTCATATTGTATGTTCAATTAAACAGAAAGCTCTAATTAGAAAGACCACGTAGCATACTGCTGTTCCCCCTACTTGGCCCAGTACCTTGCACACAGTGCTCAGCAATTATTTACATGATTTGAGGTCATGTAGTCACTCACAATTTAGTTTGCAGTTCACCAAAGATAAAATCAAATATAAACTTAGTTCCCCAAAGGATAATTTAAAGGAAACATAAAGCATACTATATAAACACTCAGGAATAGTTTTTCTTCCCTTTTCTTTCTGATTTAAACTTCTTACGTTCCAGCCATTCATTTAACAATCGCGTATCTACTGTAGATGGGGCATTGTGCAAGGAAGGTGGTGTGTACATAATGGTGAATGAGGCACAGTCCTCTTGGCTTTCTGCGGCTTTCTGTCTTATGAGGGAAACAGACAAGCAAACATAGGCCATTACAGTATAATATATGTTGTGAAGGAGTAAGTACAGGGTGCTGTGTGGAAGTATTTGCCGTGTATGTTGCGGATTTTGTACTAGAAAGGAAAGATGCTGTAATCAGATTTCAGGTGCTTTAGATCAACAGATAGGTGAACTGACAATTCCATTTATCACCAGGAGAGGAATTTAGCTTAATATGCTCAAGTTTTTGATTCACTGTAATAAAATGGTTAACTGTAAAATAAAATTTGTATTCACACAGTTCAAAATTAAAGGCATATCAGTGTATTGTCTGATTTATTTATAGTCTAAGAACTTTGTTACAAGTATTTGAACAAAGGATTTTTCCAGTCAGTCGCCCTCATTTTCATGTAGATGAGAAGGCTTTTTATCACTTTCATAATACTCTACAATACCTGCACTAGAAAAAGAAAATAACTTTACATAATAAATATCAGAAATGACATTAAGATAGTTCATAGGCATAGCAGCTATGTGATTCCTAACCTTTCTCGAAAAATGAGGGTCCCTCAGGTTAAAAAAATATACAGACTTGGGGAAAAAATTACATAAGAGATACACTATAAATAAACTTTTACTGTATTATTGCAAGAGTACATTCATCCAAAAAATAGTACTATGTTAAAGCGAGAAGCATTCAATATTTGGTCTGTAGTCAGTCCTTGTGCATTTGGATTCACAGACCACTTGCAAGAGCTTTGGACCTCCCAGGGTGTCTGCAGCCAACGGCTTGGAATTTGTTGGCAAAGATAATTATATAGGAGAGTGGCTTTATGATGTTCAGGGAGTTGGGAACTATAGGAGAACTTAAAGTATAGCTTTTATTGTTGTTACTTTAAACAGATAATTTCATGCAGGAAATGAGTTTGGGAAAAAGTTTAATGTAACTGAGATATGTGAAAGGTATATGCTCCAGAATTAAAACCAGTTAGGAGATTCTTACCTGGAATCATAGGGGAACATATCTTTAAGGAGCTCCTTATTTTTTAATGTCAACTTGGAAAAGTTAGCTCTTAGGCAGAGTGAAAATAAAAATTCAGGCTTGAACAGTACTGTACCTTCATATGTTATATGGCTAAAGGAAAGGAATAAATGGCAGTTTCAGTAGTTCCAGGGCATTTACTCTTCTAAAATTTTCAAGCATTGATGTTTGGCAAAATACTGCAGTAAACCCTAAAACACAACCAGTCTATTCAGTAGGTATTGAGTGCCTTCTGTGAACACTTTGCTTAGCATTCATTGTACAAAATATGTAGGACATGATCCCATGAGGAAGGAACTTATGTCATGTTAAACAGCATTACTCAACCTCAGCAGTAGGAACATTTTGGGCCAGATAGTTCTTTGTTGTGGGGGGCTGTGGTATGCAGTGTAAAATATTTAGCACCATCTGTGGACTGTACCCACTAGATGCCAGTAGCACCCCACCAGCTTTATGACAACTAAAACTGTCCCCTGGGGGTCAAAACTGCTCCTGGTTGAGAACCACTATATTAAAGTGATAAGATATATAGGCATAAAATGTATGTTGTTCAAATAGTTTTCCATCCATTTACTCAGTTCATATTGTATTCAGTGGAGGCCCTGACATTTCTAAGTTGTAAGGACTTAGAAGCAGCAGGTTGGAAGGAATAGTTTGAAGAAGCAGCATTTGCATAAGCATTTTGCGTAAGGTTGAGGAAGTGCCATTTGTACAGATAAAGGGATGGGGAGTGGACAGTGCCGATAGAGATGATAAAAAGGAGAGGGATATCAAGGTTCTCTTATGCTTTGCACATATTGCAGAGCAGTTGTACTATAGAGATTCAGAGATGGTCCTGGGGTAGAAAAACTTCGTAAAGGAGCTAGAACCCTAACTGATCTTTAGAAGGTAGATAAGTTATGTGTTTCTGTTATTAATGGTTTTTAAAGCATAATCCTGTGTATAATTTCATTTGGGTCTCCCACTGGTTTATTATCCTTGCTATGTATCTGAGAAAAGGGGTCCAGGAAGGTAAAGTGACTTACCTAAAATTGGATAGCCAGAAATGGTGGAGCCAGGATGCAGATCCTGGACTTGACACATTTTCAATGGGCATTAAGGAAAGGGAAGAGATTATGTCTGGTCTGAGAGTTGCAAACAAAGGAGAGGAGGAAGTAAATGTTACAATGTTAAAGATGATAGTAAAGAAACCACCCTGCCTGGAACAGAGGATTAGTTTAGGGTCTGGTATAATAGAAGTTGAAATTGGCAGGGTAAGATGGGGCTGGTTGGTTTCCAGTACCTGCAGTGCTAGTCTGAAGGATCTAGATTGAATCTTTAGTCAGTGGAAATCCCTTATAGGTTTTGAGGGGTGTGACTTGATAATGGTTCATCTGGCATCATTGTATACAAGTTGGAGGGAAAGCTCAATAGTATGAAAAACAATTTGAGACTTTGGGAGAAATGTCATAAAGCACCTTCCTAGGAATTGACTGATTGATAATTGTCCCTTGTAACTGTTCCATGATTATAAAATCTAACTGTGTGCTTTAGGCTCACTCTTAGGTGATAAAACCCGAATGACTGAGTTATCAAGAGATATGAATGCATACATCAGGCCATCTCCTACTAGAGGGACTCTAGGAGGTGTGACAAGGACCACAAATGAAGCTATTTTGTTGTGTGAAGGAGGGGGATATGACATCATTCTTATTGAAACTGTTGGTGAGTGATTTTCTATTTCATAAAAATAAAATACTATTATATTGAATGTTATATAAAGATGAGTGACAGTTAATTTGTTTGTGTTCATTCAGCAGATTTTTATTAAAGATGTAATTAAATACAAGACATTATCCCACACTCTGTAGGCTATAGACTATAATCCCTACCTACAAAAGCTTAACCATTTAGAGGATAGAAATAAGCCATGTATCTGAATACATGCAGTGGAGATACAGAGACAAAAGCCCCAAGAAATTCACATTCTTCTAGAAAGAAGAAATATTGTATTGCTATGTGATAAATGTTGTGACTGAACCTAACCCAGATTCAGGGAATAAGGAACAACTTTCTGGAGAAGGTGACAACTGAACTCTGAAAGGAAGAATTGGAGTTAAGCAAGGCACAGAGTAAAGGGCATTTGTAAAGACACGGATGTATGAGAGAACATGGCTGTATTAGGGTTCTCCAGAGGTGATACACACACATGTAAATATTAAGAGATGTGTTATAGGAATTGGCTCACATCACTGTGGGGATGGACAAGTCAGTTCCATAGGGCAGGCTGCAAGTCGACTATTCAAGGGAGAAGTCCTCAGGAGAAGCCTCAAGTTGGGAATTCCAATAAAGGTGACAGTGAATCCCCCAGGAGAAGCTGGCTGGCTAAGTAGAGATGGAAATTCTTTCTGACTGCTGACCTCCTCAGTTCTCCCTTCAAGGATCCCAAGTGATTAGATGAGATTCCTCACATTGCTGAAGGCAATCTCCTTTATAGAAATAATCAGCCACAGATGTAAGCAACTGACTAATGATTTAAATTCATGAAATACCCTTATAGTAGCAATCAGGCCAGTGCTTGCTTTACCAAACAACTGCATACCATTACCTAGACCATTGGGACATAAACTTAACCATCACAGAGGCCCACTCAGAGAGCTCTAGTTTGCTCAGCACATTACAGCATAGAGTATGAAGGCAAGGAGTGAAGACAAGTGGGGCTGGAGTGGGAGGGAAGGGCCAAATTGTCTGTGACCTTACATGCCAGTGAGTTTAGAGTTTATCCTGAAACAATTGGCAAGCCATTGCAAGATTATAAGCAGGAATATGACAAAATGCAGATATGCACTTTGGAAAGATTGTTGGCAGTAAAGTGTAGGATACTTAGAAGAAGAAGTAGAATGGAGGCAGGGGGTAGGTGGGAGATTGTTATATTAATCCTGGAAAGATAAAGGGTCCTGAACCAAGCAGTGGCAATAACAATGGAAAAGATGTGATTGACTGAAAAACATCAAGGGTAAATTGGCAATCATCTATCCATAATTGGGTAAAAGAGGTTAGGAAGGAAGATAAATTAAGGTTGATAAATAATGCTGAGGAAAAGGCAGATTTATAGAGGGGGGAAATAATGAGCTCAGTTGTGAATATGTTAAATTTGGAGTGCTTTTTGGGTGTCTGAGTGACCATGTGTCTCAAGATGAGAATATAGCTCTAGCACTTATCAGCATACCTCATAGCTTCATAGTTCAAGCTATGGATTTGATTGAGATCAACTAAGGAAAATGTATAGCAAAACAGAAGATAGACAAGACTAGGACTTGAGAAACTCCAGCATTTAAGGTGGATGGAGGAAAATGTCTTGAGTGGTCACAGGGAGAAACAAGGGAGAAGGGTACTTAAAAACGAAGAATATTATCTGGAAGTTGCATTTGGCTTCTTGTCCCAGAGACTCAAAATAACAATGGTTCAAACAAGAAAGGGATTTATTTTCTCCTAAATAAAAGATTGAAGCAAATAATCCACTGCAGTTATGGTGGTTTTACAATGCCTTCAGTGTCCCAGGTTTCTTCTGTCTCACTGCTCTCATTCCTAGCAATTGGTTTCCATCTTTAAAGTTGTTCATGGTTTAAAAAAAGGTGGCTGACGAAACTCTAGCTGTTATATTCATGTTCCAGGTAGAATGAAGGAGAAAGAGGGAATAAGGAGTAAGGCAAAAGAGGTATACTTCCCAGCTGGGTTGGCCTTTTTAAAAGAACTTTTTGGAAACCCTATGTCTTAGTTTTTTTGTTTGTTTTATTTCCTATGTCTTTAAAGAACTTCTCTGGAAGCCCTATCTAATGACTGTTGTTTTTATTCATTGATAATTTCTAGCTACAAGGGAGCCTGCTGAATGTGGTCTTTCACCTGGTGCATTGATGTGCCTGATAATACTGGAGTAAGGAAATAGGGAAGAATAGATATGGAATAGGCAAGTAGAAGTCTGCCACACCAAGGAAAAAGTTTCAAGAATAGTTTGTTGCAAAAGCATTTGAGAAGAGCAGTGGATACTGAAGGCAAATTTTTTTTTAAAGGTTTATTTTATTTATTTATTTCTCCCCATCCCCTTGTTGTTTGCACTTGCTGTGTCTGTTCATCTTCCTTGTTTCTTTAAGAGGCATTGGAAGCCAAACCTGGGACCTCTGATGTGGAGGGAGGCACTTAATCGCTTGAGCCACCTCTGCTCCCTCGAAGGCAAATTTAAGTGGGTTAGAACTAATATGAAGTGGGGAAGTGGACACAGTGAGCGTAAATTACTTCTTTCCAGAAAATTGACCATAAAGGGAAAGTGAAAAATATGGTGATAGTTGGAGGAAGATTTGAGTTTTTGTTTTGTTTTATCTAATTTTGTTTGTTTTTAGGAGGAGAAAGACTTGAGCATAGTTTGTTGTGTGCTGAAAGGGCAAGAGCCTGTAGACAAGGGAAAGGTTAAAGGTAAAAAAGAATAAGGTCCCAATGGTTTCCATTTACTAAATGTTTATATGCATCAGGTAGTGTGCCAAGCGCTTTGCACACATTGGCTTATTCTTTGCAGCAACAATGGGAAGTATGTATGATCATCCTATTTTACCAGTGAGGAAACGGACCTTAGAAAGAGAAGTGGTTGGGCCAGAATTTCAAATGAGGTCTTCCTGAATTCAAGGCCCATGCTTTTAAAAAGTATACTTCCCCACTTCCCCACACATCCTTTTACTCCAGATAGCAAACAGAATTTTCTAAATTGCCTCTCTCTCAGTTATTTGAAGGTGTTTGACAAAACCTCCTCCAACTGAATGCAACCTCTCAGTGGTCCCTCTGAAGTTAATTTTCATCTTTCTCTTACATTTGGGTTTAGGCTTAACTATTTTATTATTATAACAGACATAGTTTACTTTCAACTTTAGGATGGACAGAAGAGGTGCTCAATAATTTACTGTAAATCAATATTGTTAAGTTATTTTTTAATGTCTATTTCCTTCACTACTCTGACTGATCTGATTACATTTCTTAGGATTGATTCAAGACATAAAGATGGGAATTTAGAAAAAGTTCCAAGACTAAAGAAATGAGCAATATAGGAAACAGGAAATGAGCCTTTTAGTAAATAAAATTTAATAATAATAATTAAAAGAATGAGAGCCCAGAGGAAGTAGAAGGAATGTGAAGTTAATCCTCAGGCAGTACTTCTTACACTGAGAGTGGAGGGGAGGCAGTACTATGAGTTTGTATTCATATCATATCAATTTATTTGTGAAGGAGGAGAAACTGAGGAAGTTCCTGCCTTTATTTCCTTTGTTAAGTAGATCCCATCATCATCATCAAGTGGGAAGATTATAGGAAAGTGAATGTTTCAAATAGCCATGGTGAGAATGGGAAAAGAAGCTGACCGAGGGCATTTAAAAGGATTACCTTTATCAGACAGTGAGGAAAATGTAGGCGATATTGGAGATCATGACTTTCGTGGTCCCCATTCACACAGCTGAGCAATTTTTCCTGCGTGCTTACGGAAGAGAGAACACAGATCGTTAGACTGATTCTTGGTTGGGGGGTTGTAGGGCCAGTGTGAGGATGAGAAGACAAGATAGTTGAAAGTATTGACAAGACCGGTTTAAGATTAGAATCACAGTGTTCAAGCTGCTGACTCTGATGAAAGAAGTCAAGAAAGAGCTATGAGACAGGAGAAAATAGAGGTCTCTGGGTTCTCCATTGGGTCAAAGACTAGGTCTAATGCGAAGAAGTGGGGAAAGATAACAGATTTGCTCACAGAATAAGATAGTGGTGCTGAACACATTGCTCAGAGGTGCAGTGTTTCAGGTGGTGACCAGGTTGAGTATGTCACTGTGTCTGAGAGAGTAAGTGGAATGGAAATGATGGCCAATGTAGTTGAGAAAGTCAAAGAACTGTGACTATGTTAGTGTATCATTGTGATTTCAAATTTCAGGTGTGGGTCAATCAGAGTTCGCCGTTGCCAACATGGCTGACATGTTTGTTTTATTATTGCCACCAGCAGGAGGAGATGAATTGCAGGTAATTATTTTCTGATTTTTTTTAAAATTTCACAATATAAGGCATACAACTCCTAAAGTACAAATTTCCAATGTTGTATTTTGCAAACTAAGTGGATAAAAATAAAGAGAAGGAAACATCTGTTTGCATTGGCTAAAATATCTGAATGAAAAGCAGATTCTCTATATGTTTTTTCCCAACTTATAGTAATAAAATGGATAACCTTGAACTAATCACCTAAGTTTGATTTTTATACCTATAACATGGGAGTGAATGGAATACATGAACAGTTCTGGTCAAGTGAGACCACTGTTGAGTAGGTTTTTTTAGTATGTGGCTCAAAAGTTCCTCTTAAGATATTTCTTTATTTTTAACTGGGATCCCGCTATCATCATTTGTGTATTATAAAATAGGATTCTTACTAAACTCCCCTTCATTTATATAATTCTAAAATAATGATATAGAATGGATGCTGTGATTTAGAAGCATTAACCATTAGAATTTAATCATTGAAAGTTGAGGTTAAAAACATTTTAAAAAATTTATCTTGGAGGAAAAATCTCTACTTCACTAATAAGGTTTGGCCTTTGGATTTTGTCCCTTATTTCTAGTTTTTTAAACATAATTTAAATCAAGAGCTAGGGGCATTTTTAGCCATCCGATTATTTTTCCTCAAATGGAAATTGAACACAAAACAAAGCATTATACACACTGAAGAAACTTTCAGAGACTTTATTTCTAGAAATGCAATTGTTCATAATGTGTGTGTTCTTTTTAAGCATCTTAGTGATGAATGGCTTTGCAGCCTGCAGTGTTGGCTCACAAGAAGTGAAATCCACCATGTAGCAGTGTGAACTGTGTCTGCCACTCAATCTTGTGTCCTGATGATATATTTACTCTAATTCTCAGTGTGTTTCAACATGTTAGTCTCTAAACTTGGAAGAGATTTAACAGATGTCCTCCCCAATCCCAAAAGCCAGAGCTTTTGAGTAATTTCTGTTGAGTAATTGTGATTTCTGGCACCCAGGGTTTAAGAAAATGCCGAGAAAAAGTTAAGTCATAAAGTGTATGACTCAGCATTGAGTAGTTGTCCCATTTTTATGCTAGTTATGATTTTAAAATGTTCCTGATAATTCCGTTTTTTCCCTTTTTCTCTTTAGGGTATCAAAAGGGGTATAATTGAAATGGCAGATCTGGTGGCTATAACTAAATCTGATGGAGACTTGATTGTGCCAGCTCGAAGGATACAAACAGAGTATATGAGTGCGCTGAAATTACTCCGCAAACGATCAGACGTCTGGCGACCAAAGGTTAGCCTGGCATTCTATATATTTCATCCTGGTGGACTGTGCACATTATAAGAGTGGTTATAAATCCCAAGCTAGACATATAATCAATCTTTGCTTTGTATGCAAAGATTACAATTTTTTAAATTATGACAAATCCAGAGTATGTATTCATAATTTTAAATACAGTGCTTCAACCGAGATCAGATGACAAAAATTAGATGTGAGATGATAGATTAGTTTGCTTGATGCTTGATTTGAGCCACTCGGAAGTGATAGCAAATCCATTCCAAAAGGAGGCATCCTTAAGATTATGGAGCAGCTAATGATTTGATTATCTACATTGGAGTTTGAGTAAGACAAGAAGGTTTGTGATGTGATACTTTTCAACAAGTATACTTTTTTTAGTTAGCTATTTTTAATAAAACACCCCTGAAAAGTGCTATAAGAAGTCATGCTAAAATATTGATAGGGCAGCTTTATCTGCAGAGGTCCACTGTGTCATTAAAGAATAAGCTTTCATTTTTATAATGAGAATAATGTTGACATATATTACCTTCAGCTCCTCATTTTCCCTAGTCGCATTGTCTTTGATGAGTTTGGAGCTTATGTGTGCAGAGGCTGGATGCTCGACTCTTACTATTTGCTGAATCAGGCAAGTCTGACAGAGGGAAGGGAGCTGTTTTCTCAATTCAGCTTCATTTTCTGGCTCTCAGGCTACAGGAAACCTATGTAGCATTGCCCTTCTCATCCTCATGACTCTCTCACAATCCCTCCATTGTGCCTCTCCAGACCATCTGAGCAGTCTGAAATTAAAATAAATCTCTGGGCTAAAAATCTGACTTTGAAGCAAAGTCTTACTTCTGTTATGAATATGATAATCTTAGGTAACTTACTTCAGTATATTTACTTCACTACAGTTATTGTTAATATAAAATACCTCATTTTTGTCACTTGTCTATTTCCACAGACTAAAAAATTAATTGGAAAATATCAGAGTTCCTCATAAAAGTGTTTTCTGTCATTTTTAGGTAAAGCAGTTCTGGTTCTTCCCTTTTCAATAGGTAATTCGTATTTCTGCCAGAAGTGGTGAGGGGATCACTGAAATGTGGGATAAAATGAAAGAATTTCGGGACCTGATGCTTGCCAGTGGGGAGCTGACTGCCAAACGACAGAAGCAGCGGAAAGTTTGGATGTGGAATCTCATCCAGGAAAATGTGTTAGAACATTTCAGATCCTATCCCACAGTACAGAAACAGATTCCCCTTCTGGAAAAAAAAGTTCTCACTGGGTCCCTCTCTCCAGGACTAGCAGCTGAATTCTTGCTGAAAGCTTTTAAAAACAGAGACTAATGAAACATATTCTGTGCAATAATTTTATGTATAGTTTCATAAACTATTCTAATAGTAAAAATTGCCTGTGACGCTTATATTTTCAGTAATTTCATTACCTTCTTTTCAAAATTTCCATAATCTTTTTATAGTGTCTTTGGTTTCCTTATTTGTGAACCATGTTCAAAAATCTGAAGTTAGATACAGATGGCAAAGGTTAGGCAGTCAGACAATATTTGTAAGGTACCTGCTGTATGCTACTGATGTTATTTCTTTCTGTTCTTATGCCCTGGTTGGGTGGTCTGTAGGATAGTTTCTTCTGTTTTCTCAATCAGGAGCATAAAAAGCTGACAGAAGAGACTATGTCGTTTAAAATGCATTCTTAGATTCCTTATTCTCTGATATTCCAGAGAAAACATAAGCAAGAGTGACCAAATTTTCGAACTCTTACTTGAGGCCAGAATAGTACACAGTGGGCTTCTAAGAGCTTAGAATCATGATTGACATTTAGTTTACCAAACTATTCTAGGAATTTCTGAAATGGCCATGTATGCAAATAGCAAAGCAGCTGGAATGAAGTAGTGATGCAAACAGAACACAACTTTCAAGTCCACTTGTCTGGAGTTGTGGATCCTCTCCCTCCCCAGGTAGATAGACAGGAGAGCCAAAAGGTAACTGGAGAAATCAGCAAATAATGTGGATCCATTAATCCCCAAGAACTGGAGAAAAACCACACAAGACACAAGTGAGATCCAAATGATTCAAGGGTTATTTGGTTTGAATATTATCAGAAGCTTTTGCTTTCTTCCTTGTTGGCCATTTTACTTCGTTTGGTTTCTTTATAGTCTACTTTATTCTTGATGGTAAAGAACAAGTTTGTCCTACAGAGGCAGTATGGCACGGTAATTAAGAGCTTGGACTCTGTAGTTGGACTGTGGGCTAAATTGTGTTGTTGTTGTTGTTGTTGTTGTTGTTGTTGTTTGAGGTACTGGGCGCCAAAGAATGAACCTGGGATCTCATATGGTGGGAAGCTGGTGCTCAACCACTGAGCCATATCAGCTCCCCAGAGTTGGGTTTTTCTTTTGTTTTGTTTCTTTGTTTTCTAAGGAGGCACCAGGAACTGAACTCAGGACCTTCCATGTGGGAAGCAGGTGCTTAACTGCTTGAGCCATATCTGCTCAGCAAAACTTTTTTTGTTTGTTTGTTTTCTGCAAAACTTTTAAACCCAGGTCAATCCCTTATTAGCTGTGTAAGCTTGAATACAAGTAGCCTAACCTCTCTAAGCTTTAGTTTCCTTCCCAGTGAAATAGAATTGACTTACTAACTTTATAGGGTTAATGAAAATTAGATGTGACACCTCAGGAGAAATCATTTAGCCATCATATAGAAAATATTCAAAGGCTGCTTTCTATAATAATTATTATGTTCAAATTATGTGAAACCATATATAAAAAATTTAGGTGTTCTTCCAGTATCATTGCTACCATCATGCTCTTGTCATGGTATTTGTTTTTCATGGTTGTTTTTAAGCACCTACTCTAATGAGTTCTTTGAATATATTCTTTGAATGTATTTTATATTATTTGGTGGTAGTTAAAACTATGTACATTTAAAAAAAATGATTTCTAACCATAACATTTCTTTGTTGCTCAAAATGTGTTCCCAGAAACTTCAGACATATTCCATTCTGAACACAGTAGACTATTTTACACAATAAGTAAGCTTTCGTTGTTATTCTCAGTACTATCTGGAATCAGTTTTCTTGAGTATTATTTTAACAAACTTTCCTTCTTACGTTTTTTAAAGATATGTGGTCTTGGCACACCTATATCATGTATGAGGGTAAAGGGAATATTTGAAAGGTTATCTAGTCAATTGTCCTAACTTCAGAAAGAACCACCATTAAACCACCCTATTAAATAGAAGATGAGTTTTCAAAAAATTCCAGAGAAAGAATTTTGTAATTTCCCAAAGCGAGCTATTACACAAGGAATAATAAACTTCCTATCATTTGTGGTACAAGCTAAAGTACCAGTAGAGCCTGCACATGTGCAGACATACACACATACACACACACTCATACACACTCACATGAGTACACATTCTGCATTAAAAAGAAGGTAGAGAATGGGAGGCTTTCGTTAGCCCTAAATTTAGCTGCATATCTTCTCCGTTTGAAGCTACTTTTAAATGTCATAAATAGAGTCATAAAAAAATACTAGAAAACCCTTTGTCCTCCTTATGTTGTTATTACCATCATTGGCTATGATTTATAGATCAGTTCCTAAGATAGTTTTCAGTATTGTTATTTGCTGTACAGGAGGCAGTATGATATAGTGAAAATACTTTTTGCCTTTTGTTTTGAAATCCATGTTCCATTTTGTTAAACTCAAAAATGCCACCCCCTTCACCCCATCTGAAATTTTACTGTGCCAGACCCCTCAACTGGTTCAAAGCATA
The DNA here is from genome assembly GCF_030445035.2 of Dasypus novemcinctus. NCBI lineage: Eukaryota > Metazoa > Chordata > Mammalia > Cingulata > Dasypodidae > Dasypus > Dasypus novemcinctus. The sequence continues at coordinate 48,316,861 of NC_080673.1, read as the reverse complement.
GGTTTTGGGTTAGACACACATTAGGGTCAAGTCCCAGCTCTTTTACTAGGTTTTGGGTAAATTATTACTTCTCTATATGCAACAGTTTCCTTAGCTGTAAAGGTAGGGTAATAATTGCTATCTTACACGGTTGTTGAAAGAATTAAATGAAAACTGTATGTTGAGTACGCAGCACTTAGTAGTTGATAGGTGTTATTATAAATATTACACTTGGACCATCATTCTTTGTTCTTCAGAACACACTAGCATCGTTAATTTCAGATTGGCCAAATTCCTTAATTTCCCTCTGCCTCAGTTTCCTCACTGTAAATTGGAGATGATAGTATCCACCCAGGATTGTTGAAAGGATTATTTTAGTTAATATATTTATGGTGCCTTCCTACCATATTGTAGTACTAAGTAAGTATTTGTTTAATAATAACTACTACCTACCTCTTAAGGTTGTTGTAAGGGTTAAATGACTTACACTTTCCTTCCGTTTTAAAGGAATAGTTCTTTCCAGAAAAAAACCCTCAGGTGAACTTTTGTTTGTGCAAAATATAATTCCTATTTCTGTAGGTAGGAAAAAATGCATTGTGTTCCTAAACTCCAACATTGACACACCTTAGTGCTGAAACAATTTTTTAAAACTTATTAAAATGACTACAATTCCTTCAATAGTTAAGTTTAGCTATCAAAATACAACCTGAAAAGGCATTTTCTCTTCGGTAATTACTTTATAATTTGACTGCTTACCTGCGTTTCCTTTAAACTGTTGTCTCTTTTGTCCAGTGAACACCGAAGACAACAGCTAACGAACAGAACATGCCTATGATACTCAGTATTTATGTAGTTCAACCATAAATGCAAAAATAAAAAAACAAGAAAATTCCATGAAAATATTCAAATATTACACTCACCCAGTAGATTCCCCACACAGAAGTCATGATGCTATTGCTAAAAACTAGTAAACTAGTAAACTCTAACTCTGAGAAGTAATTCATATGGTCTCTACATCTGTGGAGCTTGGCTGAAGTGGTGATCCCTGTGGGCCTTCATAAACTCAGATGCTTCCTAAGCCAGAATATATGGAACTTCACATGAAGTCGAATTCTCATAGCCTCAGTGGGTGCATGTGTCTTGGGGTACCACTGTGCTTCATTAGAATGACAGCTGGCACCAATACTCATTGTTAGCATTGTTATTCAGATAAGCCTAAGAAAATGATGAACCAGTCAAAATTCTTGAAAAAGAACACTTGGAAAGAGATTTTAACTATTTTTTGTTCTTGCCACTGTAGTATTTTGGTTAGTTTGTTATTAAATTCATGGGCTTTACATTTGCTTCCCACTTGTAACGAATATTTTGTGATAATTCCTGCCCCATGGAACTTATATAAATTTGCCTTTATTCTTTATTTTTTGTCCTTAGTGATATGGATAACAAAATACTAGAATGGCACAAAAGCAGTTATAAAATATTGAATGCTTTTTTCCCCCAGAATAATTGTTCAGTGGCAGATGATAAAATAGTACATATAAACATCCTATTGTGATAAGTATTATCTTCATTTATAGATTCTCCTGTGGTATAGAGTAGATAAGGGGATTATACCTCATTAAAGTTGTAAGATCTTTATAATATATCTTATCATCATCTGGAGAAAGATACCTCAAGGTATTTTTCCTGGTAGACTTTTCTGCTTATATTTGAAGATAATCTTTTAGACATTAAAAAACAAAACAAAATAACTTAATAGCCAAGACTCTTAGCTAGAAATGACAGAAACCTTTGGTAAAAAGGGGCATTTATTGGCTCATCTAATCGTACAGGGAGCAGCAGCAGGCTTTAGCTACACAAATGATGCTGCAGTTATCCAGGTTTTTTCTCTTCCTCTTTGTGGGTTGACTTCATTCTCCCAGATTCCTCTAAATAGTTGGAGGTGAGCAACCAGCAACCCTCAGGTCCAGAGGACAGACTTCCCCTATCTCTGTAGATCTAATTCTGAAAGTCTTGGGGAATTGCTGTGACCGGACAGCCTAACAAGTTACATGTCCACCTGCATGACCAAGAGCTGTGAGTTACTATGATTGACTCCCTTCATTTGAGCTACTTGGACTTGGGGAAAGACAGCTACCCAGAATAAGTGGGCTACTAGTTACAGAAGAAAGTATGCCAGGCCAAAACTTTAAAAAAAGGTCTACCAGAGATACTTGAACCCATTTTGGGAAAATGTGAGATAAAATAAATGTTATTGGTGTGCTATATTTAAAAATGCAATCAAAAAGCTTCATTACCTAATTATTGTCAAATGGCACACAGTGTTTCATTTGGTTAACTGTCATTTGTATTCAAACCTACATGCTAGAGCACTTTTATTTCTGGACCCAGTTTTACTAATAAGAGTATTTTATCTTTTTATCTCTATTAGATTATTATTTTCCCTTGCTGTGGCAGTTTGAGGTAATTTTATGAATCCCAAAAAAGGAAAGGTTATGTTTGTAGACTAATAATCTATTCCTCTGGGTGTTATACCCTTTGATTGCATTAAATTCTCAGTTGAGGTGTATTTGATTAGATTACCTGTTAAGATTGAGGTAGGGCTTTTTTGATTTGACTATGTCAGTGGGTGTGACTCAGGTTGAGTTTCTGCCCCCTTCTGTCTGATATAAATGGACACTCTTTCAAGAAGACACAGTAGAAGAGAAAGAGCTCAGTCATTTTTGATCTGGCTATGTGACAGAAAGAAGGCTCAAACAGCTAAAACTCCAGGGAGAGATGAGACATTTTGCATGACAGTTTACAGCTGAGATTGAGAAGAACAGCCAAGGCTGATATAGGAAGCACTATGCCAGCCTGCAGCTGAATTCAGGAAGAGGCTGGGCCCACCGAGCCTCAAGAGGAAGAGGAAGCCCAGAGGGGAAGGCAGAGATCGGCAACCATCATGCTTCAACATGTGGCAACTGACTGGTGAGAAAGCAACCCTGAGTTGGACTTTTTACAGCCTTGTAATAAGCTTTTACCACAAATAAATACCTTTTATAAAAGCCAACAGATTTCTGGTACTTTGCATTGGCAGTCCTTTGGCAGATTAATACACTTGCTTATAGTGGGGATGCATCTGAAAACAAGCAATGATCATTAGCCTGAAGAGGAAGAGTTTAAAAAGCCTATTATCATGAAGATATGTTGCTTTTGTGGGTAGTCTGATGAATGGGAGATTTTAGACTTCTTTGAGCCTAGCCATCCCCTTTATGGAACTGAATAAGCTGTGACTCAAAGAAGGCTGTACATTTTGGTCAGAGGTCTTTGCTTTTATTGTTGACCTGTTCAAGCCAATTCAAGAGGAGGTGAATTCTCATGAGGACTGAATATAAGAATCAAAGTTTAGCCTTCAAGGATGGAGGTGGTGAGGACTTCAGCTTTAAGCTCTGATATATAAAGGACTTGGAAGTCATCACTCCTATTCTTACCATAAGAAAAAGCTGAACAAACTAAATAGTAATGACTTTTCTTGGACCTATAGAGATTATATTTTCAGGGCAAACCACCACCCAGAAATCTGGAGACACACATACATCTTGAGCAGGGGTTTTGGAAAGATTTCAGGGGGTCCATGGGCTTGAATTGAAAATTAAAAAAAAAAAAAACAACATTGTACTTGTGGGGATATGTTGGTGCGGATGTGATAAGTTTTTAAAATAATACACAGTATATTGTGGACTTAGTAAGAGTTTTCACCTGACCGGCAAAGGGGTCTATGGAACGAAAAAGAACCCTGATCTAGAGAGTCAACCAAGATCTCCTTACCTGGAGCAGAAAGCACTGGAGCCATAAACTGGGAGGAACACAAATGGTTATTTTGAAGAATTGCTGGAGGCTACGTGTAGACTACTGTGACTGAGAAAATCCTGGGGGTCACAGTCTTAGTGGTGCTCCCATACTTTCATGGACTTTACCTCCAGGATCCCTGCCAGGTTCTCACACTAAAGATCCAAGAAAGATCCCCTTTTGGCTTGGCAGGGGAATAGGAAGGGTAATCATTGTATAATTTTGAGGCCCAGAACCTTCTCAAAAAGGCAAACACTCCGGGGAAAAGACTGCCTCATCCCAATTATTGGAAGGGAATTCCTTCTACTTCCTATTCTAGTACCCTCTAGTTTTCTGAGGGGTGTGGGGCATAGTCGACAAGGTTGAGAATTATCAGGAAATAGATTAGGAATGCTGTAGCCACTGAACAGAGTAGGGAGTAAGAGTGGGGGAAACACTTTTGAAGATCACAGTCCAAGGAGACAGGCCAACTAAAAGAGATTTAATCATGAGGTTATACAAATGCCACCTCCCTGATAGTGTCACCTTACCAACAGGAATCCAGTATAACAACAGTGAATTACAGCTGAAAGAGTTGCAAGGCAACAGACTCTCTGAGAAGTACTTAGAGAAGTCCAAAGTCAAAAGGGGGACAAAAGCAAGGATACTTGAAGAAATTTTTTTTTTCTTTTGTTTTGTTTTGTTTTTAAAAGAAGTACTGGGAATTGAACCCAGGACCTCATACATGGGAAGCAGGCACTCAACCACTGAGCTACATCCACTCCACATAGAGGAATTTGAAGTCCCTGACACCTAGAGCTACAGCATCCATTAAGTATAGCCCAACTCTTAGCCAGATAAATAGAAATCCTGACACTAAAGTCCTATTTAACTCAGTTTAAGTTACGTAATAGAAAATGTTCAGATTTCAACAAAAAAAAATTTACAAAGCATTCCGAAAGGTAAAGAAAAAAAAGTCTGAAGAGACAAAGCAGTCATCAGAGCCAGGCTCAGATATGATACAAGTAATTATCAGACAAAGAATTTAAAATAACTGATTAATGTGTTAAGGACTCTATTGGAAAAAAATAGGCAACATGCAAAAACATGGATAATGTAAGCAGAGAGGTAGAAACTACATGAGATTTAAATGGAAATGTTAGAGATCAGAAACTAACAGAAATGAAGAATGCCTTTGATGAGCTCATAGGTAGACTACACCACCAGGGAGAAAAAAAATCAGTGAGGTTGAAAATAGGTCATTAGAAACTTCACAAACTAAAATGCGAATAAAAAAAGAAAAAAGGGAAGCAGACTTGGCCCAATGAATAGGGCATCCGCCTACCATATGGGAGATCCACGGTTCAAACCCTGGGCCTCCTTTACCCGTGTGGAGCTGGCCCATATGCAGTGCTGGCGCGCACAAAGAGTGCCCTGCCACGCAGGGGTGTCCCCCGCATAGGGGAGCCCCACGCACAAGAAGTGCACCCCATAAGGAGAGCCGCCCAGCACGAAAGAAAGTGCAGCCTGCCCAAGAATGGTGCTGCACACACGGAGAGCTGACAAGATGATGCAACAAAAAGAAACAATTTCCCGGTGCCGCTGATAAGGATAGAAGCGGTCACAGAAGTGCACACAGCGAATGGACACAGAGAGCAGGGGAGAGGGAAAGGGGAGAGAAATAAATAAAAAATAAATCTTAAAAAAAAGAGAAAAAAAACCCCTCCAGAACATCCAAAAACTGGGATAATTTTAAAAGATGTAACATACAAGTAATTGAAATACCAGAAGGAGAAGAGAGAAATGAACAGAAGAAATATTTGAAGTAATAACAGCTGAGAACTAGCAAAAGTTAACGACAGACATCAAACCACAGTTCCTGGAAGTACAGAGAACATTAAGAAGGATAATTACATGTCCCTTCCCCCTAACCAAACAAAGCCCATACATATTCATATCATATTCAAACTACAGAAAACCAAAGACAAAAATGGAAGCACCTCTCTCTCATAAACCAGAAGATCTCAGTTATGACACTTCTGCTTCTCTCTTCTGCACCTTTCTAGACTGCATGCTTTCATAACTGTTTTCCACATGGACAATCAAGGGCCGATGTAGATCCAGTTTCATCTCATTACCTTACAGCTTGAGTTCCCACTTTAACCCTTCATAGTTTCTTGGTTCCCAATTTCAATTCCTCATAGAAGTTGTAGCGGTTTGATATGGCTATGAATTCCAAAAATAGGTATTGGATTATGTTTGTAATCTGCTCTGTACCTGGGCATGATTAAGTTATGATTAGGGCTTTAATTGGGCCATGTCATTAGGGTGTTGAGTCCCCACCCATCAAGGGTGGGGACTCACAGATAAAAAGCATGGCAAAGGATAGAGTTGGAGGGGTTTTGATGTTGGAGTTTGATGCTGAAGTCTTAAGCTGGAGCCCTGGGAAGTAAGCTCACAGAGGAAAGAGAAGCAAGCCCCAGGAAGAGAGGACACCTAAGCCCAGAAAGAAGCAAGCCTTGGGAAGAGAGGAACCCTGAACCCAGAGAGAAGCAAGACCCTGGAAGAGAGGAACCCGGGAAACCTGAACCCTCACAGACATCAGCAGCCATCTTGCTCCAACACATGAAAATAGACTTTGGTGAAGGAAGTAACTTGTGCTTTATGGCCAATATCTGTAAGCTCCCACCCCAAATAAATACCCTTTATAAAAACCAACCAATTTCTGGTATTTTGCATCAACACCCCTTTGGCTAACTAATACAGAAGTCCTATTGGCTTGTTCATTTCTTGAAGACAACAGAGTCACTGAGGGGGAGAGTCCATGGATGGATGTGTTGTCCTGAATCAGTGCCTATCTCAGTGCAGCCAGTTGCAGTTCGGGGTTGCATGGAATAATAAGGTATAAATATTATTCCTGCTTATTCAGCGAGAACAGTTTGTATGGCATTTCCTGTTGGGGTTTGTGGGTGGAGCAGGCAGTGATCTATACTTCACCCCAGAGTAAATTATGAGGTAGATAAATGAGTTTTAGAGGGGTAAAGTGATTTTCTTAACCAGCTATCATGACAGACTCAAACCTATTTTTACGAACTCCTTACTCAGGGATCTCTCTAGTACATGGATTAGAAACAAGCTGTGAAGAAAAATGTATTGCCCTTTTTCCCTTATTAGAGAAGTTATGATTTTTTCAGAACAATTATGCATAAAATACAGGATTCTCATATACCACCTATTAACACCTTGTATTGGTGTGGGACGTTTGTTCTAATGATGAAAGTACATTTTCATAATTATTCTATTAACTTTAGTCCATGGTTTAACTTAAGAGTTCACTGTGTAGTGTAGTTCATGTTTGTTTTTTTAAATTTATTCTCTTTTGCAGTCTAAGAGTTCCCTTTTTAATCACACTCAGACACATATTTCAGTGCTTTTAATTACATTCACAATGTTGCGCTACTGTCATATACTGCCTTTTGAGCATAATCATTTCAATTATTCCTGCTCTTCCCTTATAAAGTTATCAGTCAATTTAATTCTAGAAATGTCATTGTTTATTAGAGATCTGCTACAATACATCTTTATTTAGGATTAAGAATTCAGGAAATCATACCATCTCATTGGTGTTGCTGGTTCCAAAACCTTTCTACTCACTAGTTCCAGTCACCTGGAGCTACTGGAATAATAGAGGACACAGAGATCATTTTACTCAATGAGTCTCTGAACATTTTATGGCCCACATAGTATCCATTGTCATTGTCTGTCATTGTCAGTCTCCTGTCCGAGCATGACTCAAAGTAAGAAACTTCTACAAAGATTTTATAATCCCCCAAATAAGAATATATTCCTTTATTCCCAATTCTTCCTGCCTTTAATACCTTGAAAACCTGTAAAACAAAAGGAACACAAGTGATCCCTGATATTTCTCTTGCTAAGGGGACTTGCTTTCTTTGATATTCCACAGTTTATACCATATTTTGGCATTGAACTCAGCATTAGGTTTTGAGTATCCTAAATTTTTTAAGTCTGTGAGTTGGGGGTCCTGTAAGAGGGATTTGGGAAATTACAGATACATTCTAAAGCAATTAGACTTGAGCAACAGAGAAGCCATTATGAAATCTATGGCGACGCAAAGCTATTCTGCCTTAGGAGGTAATGTTTGATATCCACCATAGAGCGGGATTCTGCCCTCAGAAAATTCATTCCAATTCTCTTCAGCTGTTTATAATGTGTATTAAGCTTCTCTAGCATCAAGTTCTATCATATGGTATTATGCCAATTTGAGCTTTTAGCCAGTAATTTCTTTAAAAATGTCCTAGATATTTGTATCTCACAACAACAAAAATCACTTCTGTACTTGGTTTGCCTGCTTTCCAACATTCAGAAAGTATTCCTAGTTAAATTTGCTTGCTATTTATGGTGACTTTTTTATGCAGTTCCCTATTTAAACAGATCTTAACTAGTGAGCTAATCCTAAACAAGGTGGCAGGATGAAATGCCAATGGTATAGCACGTCATTCTAATGTATTTGTAGGGAGTAGACCAATATGGCAGGAAATAATAAATGATGCTGTTCAGTGGACTGGAGTAAATGCACAGTAAATATTGAATGAATGGATGAATGAACAAAATCTGAGCAAAGCTAATAAACAGACTAAGAGGCAAAGCTACATGTTGAAGAGTCCCTACAAAGAATGGCAGGAATGTATCAAGTTAATCCAGTTTTCTTGAGTACTTTAAACTTGCATTTGTTCGAACATCCACATTTCTATAGGACAAAAACACAGCTGTGTGTTTCTCAACTCAAAGTGTCTCCCAGTGTAACACTGGAAATGTAGAAACAGGTATGTAACTATCTGTACACATCATTTTAAAAATCTGCAGCCATATGGGTAAGTGATCAGAAGAACTGGGGCAGAGTATTACTTTGATCGTTCTGGGGTAGTCTGTTCCCAGGTTTTATGATTACTACTTTTTGTGTATCCCTAAATGTATGGGCCCCAAATCTACACATGGTGATGTTTGGCAATAGAGAAAAGGGAGAGGACATTGGGTATGTGTTTGACAAAGTCAACAACATTGTCAGACTCCCCTTGATCAATCATGCCTTTTATTTGATCCTAAAAGGATTTATCCTCTGGTCTCTGTTCACCAACACACCTGCTTTAACTAATTCTTTTTAGCAGCTTTATTTCATGCCTTTTTTCCATCCCCACACTGACCTTCTAGGTAAAGAAAGTTATTTTACAAAACATGGGTCATATTTGCAGAATTTTACATTATTGACCAAACTCTTACCCAGCAGACTTTTAAAAATATTTATTTTTAGTGAGGATAAAACATACATAAAAATCATTTTTAACCATTTTAAGTGGGCAATTATTTGACATCAAGTACTTTGACAATACTGTGCTACTTTCACCACTATCTATTTCCATACTATTTTCATCATCCTAAACCAAAATGCATTTAGCAATAGCACCCTATTACTCCACTCCTACCAGCCTTTGTAACCACTGTTCTGCTTTCTGTCTATTAATTTGCTTATTCTAGTATTTCATATAAGAATAATTATACAGTATTTGTCCTAGGATTACTTTCTTTTTAACAGAGAATTTTTCAGAACTCCAGTTGGGAAACACGCTGTAAGTAATAGCTTCCTAGAACCCCTCCCCTTAGCGGACAGTTTCTGGGGTTGTGAGGATTTCGCATGTTAATACTTAATTGATAATTACTTGATGTCTGATTTTTATACTTGGTGTCAGAATCTTTAGAGTTTTTAAATGATGCAGGTAACAGGAGGTCATATACATCTTTCCTTATAAGCAGATCTATGGCCCTCGGCTTAGAAACTTAAAGTGTTGTGCATTTTTTTTGAAATGTAAAAACCATAATGCTTTGGTCTCTCTCTACAGGGCATGTTTATTAGATTGTGATTGTCAGCTTCTATAAATATGAAAGTCAATTAAAATCAGGTTGTTGGGATACTTTTGGATTGAGGAGGGAGGTAGCTAGCAGGTATGGGACCAACAGAAGCAGAGAAGGGGGACATTGGGTTGAGATAGGTGGAAGACAACAGATAAGGAGATAGCAGGGTAAAGCTGTAGTGTTAAGTAATCTAAGGAGTCCAGACTCTGGAGGCTCACTGCTTGAGTTTAAATTCTAGGTTTACTACTTCCTAGCAGTGTGGCCTTGAGCAATCCTTCTGTGGATCAGTTTCTTCCTCTATAAAATGGTGATCATAATAGTACCTTCCTCATAATGATGTTGTCAGGATTAAATGAATTAATGTATGTAAAGGACTTATAAAAGTACCTACAACACATGAATATCATGATCAATTATCATTGTTAAATACATTAGACTCTTCTGAGATGCTGGGTGTTGCTTAAGTAGGAAAATAACTTTGAAATGATTTTTGATTCTTCTAATAATGTGTTTTGTGTAAGACTGAGATTGTTGTCTAAGCAGAGTTGTACAATGATGGCTTAATTTTATAGAATAGGAAAGATGAGCCAACTCTACTTGTGAGTCTATTTCCCCCACAATCTCCTGGTGTGTATTGAAGAATAAGCTATCACTATATGCTCACTATAAACAGGAGGTATCACTGAAATCCAGGAAGCCTTGAACATTATAGTGAGTCATTTTTTAGTTTCAGTTATTATGAGCCTTTTGTTTGTTAGAGGGGGTGGGATATAATTTATAGACTACCTCATCATGGGTACCTAAGAATAAATAGGGTTTCCTTGGAAAACAGCAACCATTCATTCAAGGGCCCTCACTTTGGGGTTCGTATATATGCTGGATTCCATCCTCAGTAATCTGCCATATTGTCCCATCCTTTTTCCCTATCCCCTGTTCTCTACCAACCAACCAACCACACACACATACACACACACACACACACACACACACACAAGAGCTGTATATCTTATGCCTGATCTTTTCCCTTCCACTGATTATTGGGCCCCCAACTAGAATGAGAGAAAGTTTAAGAAGCATCGTATTTGATTGAATTGACTTCAATCTCTTGGCCCTAATTTTTTTTTTTTAAAGTCTACACTCTACGAAAATGGATGTGGCTCAACTAGATAGGCTCCTGTCTACCATATAGTGTTGCAGCAAAGCCAGGAGTTTGGAGCAGCAGAAAAACCCAGACAGCACTCAGAGAGATAGAGGAACAGATTTATTATGTGCGGGCCCAGAGGAGAGTCAATCTCCAAATTCTGAGCCCCGTTTTTCAGTTTTCATATGTTTATATAGGACTTTATGTGGGACTAGCATGGCTGTCACTCATTGGCTAATGCATTGCTAGGCAAAATTTTGTAAGCGGGGTTACAGAAGCAGAAGGCAGGTGCAAGGTCATGCATTTGTGGGCTGATTTACAGAAGTGGGGGACAGGAATGGTTTTTTTGATAGTCTCCTGCAAAGCCATGCTTTTATAGGCTGATTTACAGAAGTGGGGGGCAGGAGTGACTTGTTAGATATTTCTCTGCAAGGTTATGCTTTTTATTTCTCAACAATTCCCCCCTTTGATGCCCTTATAATTTTTACAGGGTATCACTTGAGCTAAGCGGAAAACGATTAAAGGTAGTAAAGCATTTTACAAGACACAAGTATGTTATTAAGATTAGTGTTTTTTAAACTACATTCCAGTCTCTGGGAGCTGTAATTGTTAGTTCAATTTTTTTTTTCTTTTTTAAGATTTATTTTTTTATTTATTTCTCTCCCCTTCCCTGCCCCACCCCCCAGTTGTCTGCTCTTTGTGTCCATTCACTGCGTGTTCTTCTGTGTCTGCCTGTATTCTTGTTAGCAGCACCTAGAATCCATGTCTCTTTTTGTTGCATCATCTTGCTGCATCAACTCTCCATGTGTGCGGCACCATTCCTTGGCAGGCTGTACTTTTTGCGCTGGGCGGCACTCCTTATGGGGCACACTCCTTGTGCGTGGGCTCCTCTATGCAGGGAACACCCCTGCATGGCACAGCACTCCTTGTGCACATCAGCACTGTGTGTGGACCAACTCATCACATGGGTCAAGGAGGTCCTGGGTTTGAACCTTGGACCTCCCATGTGGTAGGCGGACGCCCTATCCATTAGGCCAAATCCACTTCCCTTGTAGTTGTTAGTTCAGTTTTAAACAGTAAACTGGGCAATTTGAAGAAGAGCAGGAACCACAGGGAACAGGAGTCTATCTAGTCAGGTGATGGTGATTCTCAGTGCTCAGGGCAATTTGGATTTTCAAGGGACAGTCAGGTACAGGGTGAGTTGTTGAGTTGTCTTGTTTTTCATTGGAGTGTGGCCTTTTAACTTTAGTAAGATGAATCCAAGGGGTGATACCTGAAACTTTGAGAGCAGTGGGGATTACAAGGATAACAGTATGTGGGCCTGTCCAGGTGGGCTGGAGAGGCTTTCTTTTTCCAGTTTTTTTGACCCAAGCTAGGTTTCTGGGTAAATGTGGGTGTACTGGGTGGCTTAATGGGATGGGGCTCCCAGACAGGACAGTTTTGTGTATTTGGGCCAAGGTTTTTCAACTGTTGGAAGGTGGGATTGGGCCAGTTTTTCCTAGAAGTCTGAGATTTCCCTTGAAGGTTTGAATAATTGGTTTTGGTTGTTTAAATAGAATTTTTAAAAGTGAGTAGCCTGAAGGTCCGAGGGTGCATTTGACTCTAAGGAGGGCCAACAGGAGCAGATTTATTCATGGGAGGTCAGTTTTTTACAGAACTTGGCTAGGGTGGTTTTGAGGGTTTGATTTATGTGTTTTACTTTCCCTGAGCTCTGGGGCCTATATGTTGTGTGGAGTTTCCACTTAATTTTCAACAACTTTGCTGGCTCTTGGATGATGGCTGCTACAAAAGCCTAGCCATTGTTGCTGCTTATAGATAAGGTACTTCATGCCAGGGAATTATTGGAGCAAAGCTATAGTTACTTCTCTTGCTTTTTCAGTGTGGGTGGGAAAGGCTTTGACCCAGCCCGAGAAGGTGCATGTTATTACTAAAAGTACCTGTACCCTTGACTTCACTTTATTTCTGTAAAGTCCATTGTTAAGTCTTTAAAAGGGACAGTTCCTGTGTGTTGAATGCTGGCTGGGGCCTGGGGACCTTGGGAGGGGTTGTTTTTAGTGCAGATTTGGGATCAGCTGCTAATGGTAGTGCAGAACAGGGCCATCTGGGCAATGTAGTAATATTTTCTGAGCAGGGCTCCTAAAGCAGTCTTTCCCAGGTGGGCGAGCTGGTGGTATTGTTGAACAAGGGTGTAGGCAGCCCCCTTTGGGATGAAGACTCAGCTATCTGGGAGGAGCCAGTTTTTCTTTGGGGTCTGGTGCTCTTTTGAGATGGCAAACTTTAGGTATTTAACTTGTTGCTGGCAAATCTGAGCCTTTTTCCAGGACACTTTATAGCCTGTTTGCGTTAGAAGTTGTAGAAGGGCCCATGTTTTTTTCCAGCAATTTTCTTCTGTTTCACTAGCCAGCAAGAGGTTATATTTATATATTGTAGGAGAGTACAATTTTAAGTCTTCTCATGGGTAGGAAGCCAGATCAGCCACCAGGGCTACTCCAAAAAGGATGGGGGCGTTTTTGAAGCCCTGTGGGAGTTGAGTCCAAGTTAATTGAGTCTTTTGTTGAGTCCTGGGATTCTCCCATTCAAAAGCAAATAGAGACTGGCTTTGGGGAGCTACTGACAGGCAGAAAAAAGTATCCTTTAAATCCAGACAGGTAAACCAGGCAGCCCCAGGTGGTAATTGCCCCATTAAGATGTATGGGTTAGGAACTACTGGGTGTAGGGTGATTGTAGCATTGTTGACAAACTGCAAGTCTTGGATGGGTTGATATCTCATGCCATTAGATTTTTTTTTTGCTGGCAGCAGTGGAGTGTTCCAGGGTGACTGGCATTCAATTAAGGTCCTTTCTTCTCTTAGGTGGTTTATGTGTTCAACCATGCCCAGTTGTGCCTCATGGGGGATCAGGTACTGCCTTTGTCAGACCGGGATGGCCCCAGGTTTTACATTTATGATGAGAGGGGTAGGTTCTGGGCCAGTCCTGGTGAATTTCTTTCAGCCCGGACCTCAGGGTACAGTTCTAATAACCTCTAGATTTTGACTTGAACTTGCAGTCTCCATTCCTTGCTCTGGGGAACAGTGACAAGAAAGGTGAGGCCAGTCATAGGTTTTAAACTCTATAAGTGAACCTGGGCTCCCAGTTTAGTTAGAAGGTCCCTGCCTAGCAGGGAAACTGGACATTCAGGTAGATATAGAAATTCATGGGTTACTTCATGGCCACCCAACTGGCAGGTTCTGGACTGGCAGAAAGGCTGCTGGCTGGACTAATTTCTAGTTGCCCCTATGATGTTAGCCATCTTTCTGCTAAAGGGGGTGTAGCAGTTTGATATGGTTATGAATTTAAAAAAAATAGATATTGGATTATTCTTGTAATCTGATCTGTACCTGGGCATAGTTGAATTATGATTAGGGTGTTGAGGCCCCACTCCTGGATGGGTGGGAACTCACAGATAAAAGGCATAGCAAAGAACAGAGTTGAGGGATTCTGATGTTGGAGTTTTGATGTTGAAGTTTGATGCTGAAGCCTTAAGCTGGAGCCCCAGGAAGTAAGCTCCTAGAGGAAAGAGAAGCCAACCCCAGGAAGAAAGGAATCTTGAACCCAGAGAAAAGCAAGCCTCAAGAATGTAGGAACCCAGGAAGCCTGAACCCTCACAGATGTTGGCAGCCATCTTGCTCCAGGTAGACTTTGGTGAGGGAAGTAACTTATGCTTTATGGCCTGGTATCTGTAAACTCCTACCCAAATAAATACCCTTTATAAAAGCCAACCAATTTCTGGCATTTTGCATCAGCAGTCCTTTGGCTGACTAATAAAAATATGGTACCAAGGAGTGGGGAAGTGCTTTTGCAATTACCAAAATGCTGGAATGGTTTTATAAATGGGTAGGGGGTATTTTTTGGAGGAATTGTGAGATGCTTGATGGAAAAGGCCTAGATTGCTTTGAGGAGGCTATTATAGCAATATGGATGCTAAAGAGACTTTTTATGATGCCTTAGAAGTAAATGATGAAACTATTATTGGAAACTGGAAGAAAGGTAATCTGTATTTTAAAGTTGCAGAGAACTTAGCAAGATTAACTCCTGGTGTTTTATGGAAGGCAGAATTTGAAAATGGCAAGCCTGGGCATTTAGCTGGAGAACTTTCCAAAGTAAACTTGGAGAATACAGCTTGGCTTCTCCTTGCAGCTTATAGCAAAATGCTAAATGAGCAAGATAAGCTGAGAATTGAATTGTTGGGCACAAAGAAAACAAAAACTGATTCTGGAAATTCCAAGCCTCTGGAAATCAGGCTCCAAGATGAAAGTGCCCCTTTGGAGGATTTAACTAAACTTGGAACATGTAAATCAGGACGGAAAATGCAGTATGTCAGAAAGACTTGTGGAAAGTCTTACTCTCTATTGGCTTGGACCCCTGCTTCCTGCATGCTAAACCAACAGACTTTTTGATAGAGCTAAATGAACAAAACCACTGTCAGACTGGAATAAAAAGGACATGGAAAGGAGAGATTGAAGGAGAAACAGCTTTAAGAGGAAAACCATGGGGGAAGCGGACTTGGCCCAGTGGTTAGGGCATCCGTCTACCACACGGGAGTCTGCGGTTCAAACCCTGGGCCTCCTTGATCTGTGTGGAGCTGGCCCATGTGCAGAGCTGATGTACGCAGAGTGCCCTGCCACGCAGGGGTGCCCCCCACGTAGGGGAGCCCCATGCACAAGGAGTGCACCCCGTAAGGAGAGCCGCCCAGCATGAAAGAAAGTACAGCCTGCCCAGGAATGGTGCCGCACACATGGAGAGCTGACACAAAAAGATGACACAACAACAAAAAAACCCACAGATACCCGTGCTGCTGACAACAACAGAAGCGGACAAAGAAGAACATGCAACAAATAGACACAGAGAACAGACAACTGGGATGGGGGGAGGGGAGAGAAATAAATTAAATAAAAAAAAAAAAGAGGAAAACCATGAAAGCTGAGATCTGGAATTAAGACTTCACTTCGGACCAAGAGAGGAACTCCACCAATGTGTACAGAGAGGGTGAGTTTGCCCCAGCAGTTGAAGAGGGCGGATATTCCCATCCGATGTTCTGGGAGAGTTTTGCTGCCCCAGGGTACAGAGAGGGTGGAGAACTTTCCCTGAGGATTAGGACAGTTAAAGTCAGCACCCCACAGGTCTGAGAGGAGTGGACCTGTCCCCCCAAAGGTTGGGGAAGGCCAGGTGGTCACTCATTGCTCAGGGAGGGTTGAACCTGTATGCCAAAGGTTAGGGGGAATGTTTTCTTCACATCACTGTACTAGGGGGGTTAAGACTCCAGCCCAAATATTGGGTAAGGTGCGGCAATCACCCCAACACTCTTGGAGGGAACAGTCTGGAACTTGGTTGACACCTAGATGCTTGATGAGAGTGAGCCTAGAAAATGGCTGTTAGGCAAGCCAATGGAAAGGGTGGGTCCCCATATGGCCCTAAGGAGAAGAAACCATCTTCTAAAGAATGACTCTCATACTTTGAAATCAAATGAAGGATGCCCTGCAGGTTTACTGAACTGTAGAGGACCAGCAACTCATGTTTCCCTCCCAATTTCTCCTTATTGTAATGAAAATGTTTATCCTATTTGTGTAACCACTTTTTGTACTGAAAACAGAGAAATTGTTTTGTAAGTTTCAGAGGTCTATAGCAGGCAGGACTTTGCCCCAAGACAAACTGTACTTCTTTAAATTGTTTGTGATATGATTTAATACTTGAATTGTTACTGATTTAAGGTTTTTTTGAATATTATAATGTCTTTTTGGAATTTAGTGGGTGGAGTGTAGCAGTTTGATATGGTTATGAATGAGTCCAAATAGACTTTGGTGAGCGAAGTAACTTATGCTTTATGGCCTGGTATCTGTAAGCTCCTACCCCAAATAAATATCCTTTATAAAACCAACCAATTTCTCGTATTTTGCATCAGCCCCCTTTGGCTGACTCATAAAGAGGCAATTAGTGTGGTTACTACTGAATATTCGGCTCCAGTATCTACCATGAAAATAATTGGTTGGCCCCCGATGTTTACTTTTTGAGCTCATGGGGGCCGAGTTTTAGTGAGTTGGTCACCCCTATTCAGAGTCACGTCCCACTAGTCCAATCAGGTGGTCTTGGGATTTGGGCTAGTATTGTCCTCTGGGAGCATTTGCCTTCTTAGTCCGGCCTTTTTATGGACATTTGTTCTTCCAGTGTCCAGTTTCTTTACAGCGGGCACATTGATTTCTTGCCAGGGGCACTCTCTTGTAGGTATTCCCCCATTTTGTGGTAGTCCTCCTCAGTTGGTCAGGTCTGGATTCCCTAAAACTGCTGCTAATGGGGAGACCTGCTGTTTCATTCACTTTTCACTTCCCTTTCAGCAGTTTCATCCCAATTGACGAATACTCTATTTGTGACTTCAGGAGCTAGGAGATATTTATCCCTGCGAACCCATCTAGCTCTGAAGTTTCCATCTGATGTCTGGCGCTGCCTGGTCAATGAAAGCTGCCTTGACCATCCTCTGGCTTTCTGGGACCTCTGGGTTCAAGGGGGTGTAGATCTTGAAGGCCTTGCAGAGTCACTCATAGAAATCTCCCAGAGGTTCTTCAGTGATGGTTTTGAGTGATGGAGGGCATTTTGGACATATTTGTGGGCCACCTCATTCCTTCCCATACCCCTCTGAGGAGGGCTTCTCAATACCCCTGAAGGGTAGCCTGTCCCTGATCTGTGTTAAAGCCCCAGGCCAGCTGAGCTTCCAGTGCTGCCTCTCGGGTTCATTCCTCTGGCTCCAAGACACCTGCGGGGACCTGTTCTTGCAACCACTTTCTGGCTTCCATGAGGATCTGGTGTCTCTCCTCCATATTGAACAGGGTTAGGAGGAATTGGCAGCAATCATCCCAAATGGGGTGATGGGTTTGGAATATGTACTCCATGAGGTTGCTAAGAGCCTGAGGCTTTTCTGAATATGAAGGAGTGTGGTGCTTCCAGTTTAAGAGATCTGTAGTTGTGAAAGGCTGATAAAACAGAATTGGCCTCCCGGGTTGGACCGTCCCATCTGCACCGATCTGGGCTGGGCTCTGTTTCACGGAGGGGCATCTGAAGCGCAGGCTGCACAGACTGAAGTCTCCTCGCCACAGGGGTCTCAGGATCCCCCTCAGGGGGACTGATGGGCCCAGGGAGACTGAAGGTGGAGGATTTTTTTGGGATATTTGCCTGTGGAGAATCCAGGGTAGGGAGATGCCCTGGGACAGCTGGAACATACGGCGGGGTAAAGGGTCTTCCTCTGGAGGTTTTTGTAGAATAGGTTTTCAGGGCCCAGCCATTTGAGTTACTAGACCCTACTCTGACCTTTCCTTTCAACACAGAATCGAACCCAAGGGGGCTGGGTTTGGGTGATTTCTAAGGAATCGATGTAGGGAGACTGATCAGGGCGGCCAGGAGTCCCAGTGACTGCCCACCAAAATGCATGAACCTTGGCCACCTCTAGGGTTCCCTCTGAGAGCTAGTCAGCACCAAACTTAGGCTACTCCAATTCTCACAGAGTCTGGAGAGTTCTGGGGAACGTACGGATGCCATAATTCCAGGAAAAACCCTTCCTGAAGTTTTACAACATACAATCTAAGACTGTGAGTTTGGATTGTGATGATTCCATCCCTGAACTGGTGTCACAGGGCAAACAAAGAGGAAGCCTCTCACCAGGCCACTCAGATGCCTGCCTGTCTGCTTCTCTCATGAGAACTTAGGCCCGTCTTATCTAAGGCATCCATGTAGAGCCCAAATTAGCCATTATGCCATATGACATAGCCATGGAGTACAGGGTGGGGCCCACTCAGACTCCATAGCACAGGCCATGGAGCCACAAACTGAATCAGCAGAGGCAAGCCTCGGCAGGCCCCAATCATTCACTCAATCATTCAGGGGTTACACAGTCCCATCCAAGGGACTACCCTATCCTGGAATCTCAAATCTTGAGATTTGGGGAGGTGATCAGTCTCACCTTCCATCTGGAGACAGGCCTAACTAGGACTCAGAACCCCAGGGACTTACCTTTCCAGCATCTTCTTATGTTGTTCAATCCACCTCTCCACTGAGTCAGGCTGGGCCAGAGGACACGGCCCCACAAGGATCCTTTTTCCAAAGGAGGCCCCGCCAAGGGGACAGGTGGTGCCATCTCATTTGTGTGTGGAGATCTCTGCCAGCCACTCCTGCAATCTCAAACTGGAGGCTCAAAGGGCCTGCTTGGTTGGGTTTCCTGGTCAGGGAAACAAATGTTGCAGCAAAGCCAGGAGTTCTGAGTGGCAGAAAAACCCAAACAGCACTTGGAGAGGCAGATTTATTATGCGCGGGCCCAGAGGAGAGTCAATCTCCAAATTCTGAGCCCATTTTTCAGTTTTCATAGGTTTATATAGGATTTTATGTGGGATTAACATGGCCCTCGCTCATTGGCTAATGCGTTGCTAGGTGAAATTTTGTAAGCAGGGTTACAGAAGCATAAGGCAGGTGCAAGGTCATGCTTTTGTGGGCTGATTTACAGAAGCAGGGGTCAGGAGTGGTTCATTAGATTACAGAAGCAGGACAGCAGGAGTGGTTCATTTGATAGTCTCCTGCAAGGCCATGTTTTTATGGGCTGATTTACAGAAGCAGGGGGCAGGAGTGGCTCATTAGATATTTTTCTGCAAGGTTATGCTTTTTATTTCTCAACAATAGGATGTCCAGGCTTTCATGCCCAGGGCCTCCTGGTGAGGACAAGCTGGCCCACATGGCAAGCTGGCCTGCACAGAGTGTCAGCCCATGCGGGAATGTGGCCCTGAGCAGGAGTGCTGCCCTGCATGAGAATGCCGCCCCGCACAGGAAAGCTGCCCTGTGCAGGAGGGCCAGTTGATGCAGAGAACTGGAATGACAAGATGATACAACAAGAGACAGAGGAGAGAAAATAAGAAGACATAGCAGAACAGGGAGATGAGGTGGTACAAGAGAGTACTCACCTCTCTCCCATTACAGAAGGTCCTAGGATAATTTCCTGTAGCCACCTAATGAGAATACAAGCAGACACAGAAGAACACAATGAATGGACACAGAGAACAGACAATGGGGAATATGGGGGTGGGGAGTGGTAGGGAGACGGTAAATAAAAATAAATCTTAAAAAAAAAAAGAAATCTACACTCTAGATGGAAATGGAGGAGAAAAGCAAATGTAAACCCCAAAGAGATTCCCTGCAAGATTTGAGACAACAATTATATGTGCATACATTCCATTTATTTTAATTTTTGTAAAATCACGTTTTTACTTTGATTACAAATTACATATATCCATTGTAAAAAGTTTAGAAAATAAAGGAAAAGAATGGAGAATATAAAAATCACATATAATCCTCCCACTCGACAATGAGAAGAATTATCATTTTTATATATAGCCTTTTAGGTCTTTCCTTATAAATACATATATGTACATACACTTTCTATTAAATGAAATTGAAATCACAATGTACACACTTTTGTAATCAGTTTCAGTTTTCCAATAGCATACATAATCAAAAATAAATTTCCACAGGAGAGGGTTAGGAGGTGGTGGAGAGTAAAATGCCGAGAAAATAATATCAAAATATAATAAAGAGGGTTACCTGTTTAGAATGCTCGGAGGGGAGGGTCTGATGCAGGACGGGCTCCTGGGGAATGTCTAAATGCTCATTCTGCCAGAGTGGGTGACACCATGGGGTAGAATCCCAAGTAGTGAGAGTGGGGGTGGACCCACATCCTGGGGAGGACTAATGCCACCAAATAGAGGGAACTCTATCCCTCGAGAGAAAGGGTGGCTCCCAGGGCATTGGGGCAGATGAGCAAGTTAGGCCCTAAACACTATTCCATCTATCTCTGGAAGTGGCTCCTCAGGAAACGGAGGTTGGCTGTCAATGTGGGCACCAAGGTGGAAGGGAAAATGGACGTTAAATGTGTGGAACCAAAGTAAATGGGGGGCAAGGGAGGAGTTTCTTGAGAGTACACAAGGATGGATATAAAACATGTAATATTACACCATAACATATAGGAGACGACAGACTGATAATGTAAACCATAATGTAAAACATAGGAGAACTAAAAATGTAAAGAACTGTGTATCCTAAAGTATGCACCATAATGTAAGCACAGATATTACCATGTTAGAAAGCTAATATCTCAGACTCTGTACATCACCTTAAGTAAATATGATGTGAATAGGGTGTAAGAGTATCGCTGTGGAAGGAAAAAGGTGTTGTGGTGGATGTGTGGGAGTGCTGTATATTATATATATATGCATTGCTGTGGTCTAGGACTCCTACGAAGAAATGCTGAATAATTAGGGGGGGTGGGGGGAAAAAAAAGGATAGGATGTGGAATTTTTTCAAGTCAACATTCTTTATCTAAGTTCTTTATCTAACTTTATCCAAGTTCTTTATCTATCCTTTAAACCCATCGCTATATGCCATTCCCTAGTAAGGGACCATGACATTATATTGGGCTTCAAATTTTGGGGAGTTCTGGATCACAGAGTGTTTCAACAATGGCAATGGAGGGATACTGGTATGGGATACCAATGACAGGTGATATATGGCTGACAGGGAGCTGTACAGAACATATGTCCAGGGTGCATGGTAATGATTGGATATACTCATAGTGGCAACAATTAAAAACCCAGCAGGGGGGGTACTGGGTTCCTGGCCAGTGGTGCTCTGTCGTGGTCCCTAGGGGAGCAGCGATAGTCTCCCAGGTACAGCGGCGGGGACCGGGAGGGAGTGAGGGTTCAACAGTGAGCCCCTGATGCTAATGACTATGCTTGTGAGCTGATAAACCTAAAATAAGAACAAGGCCTAGAGCAACATTGTGCCTGGGAATTTCCTCCTGTCAGCCTTCATGTTACTCAAATGTGGCCAGTCTCGAAGCCAAACTCAGCATGTAAATGCAATGCCTTCCCTCCAGCGTGGGACATGACACCCGGGGATGAGCCTCCCTGGCAACGAGGGACCACTATCAAATACCAACTGATGATGCAACTGGAAAAGGACCTTATATGGAAGGTTCAATGCGGATCAGCAGAATATCCATGTCTACATAAAATAACATGACTTTAAAATGCTGTTTGACCTAAAGTAAGGGGGAAATGGAAAGGAGAAATGAGTTTATATGGCTACGAGTTTCTAAAAAAGAGTCTGGAGGCTGGCAGAAGGATTGCCCTCATGCACAACTGAGCAGAGTCAGAGAGACAGATAAAGCAGATACAACCCCCAGATATTGGTTCCTAGGAAGGCTAAAGAGACCCATGAGAGTTATGGTCATGGCCGATGGGGTTTACTACCAGGGCAGATGGCCCCTCTCTGGAAATGGTGTTTATTGGGATCTCCCTTCATAAGACTTTCATACTAATCTGCTGGAGGTGCAGTTAACATTGGGGTTTAAGATATAGTTAGGGGATTTGAATCTCTGGACTGATAATGTGATAGCCAGGTCCTGAGCCTCAACAGACTCCAGCACCTACAATCTGATTTATTGGTCTTACCACACTCAGCTAAGATGGAGTTGAAGAAGGACAATCACCACACCATGGAGCCTAGAGCGATTACAACTGAAAATGGGAGGATGGCAGCCAGCATCCATGTGGAATCTGAGCCTCCTCTTGACATAGAGGTGCAATGGACACAACCAATCCAATGTCCACATAGAAGAGGTGGCATTGGATTGGGAAAAGTGGACATGGTGGACGATAGGTATGGGGAAGGGCAGGAAGAGATGAGAGGTGGGGGCGTATTTGGGACGTGGAGCTGCCCTGGATGGCGCCTCGGGGGTGATCACCGGACATCGTGGATCCTCACAGGGCCCACTGGATGGAATGGAGGAGAGTATGGGCCATGATGTGGACCATTGTCTATGAGGTGCAGAGGTGCCCAAAGATGTACTTACGAAATCCAATGGATGTGTCATGATGATGGGAACGAGTGTTGTTGGGGGGGAGAGGGGGGGTGGGGGGGTGGGGTTGAATGGGACCTCACATATATATTTTTAATGTAATATTATTACAAAGTCAATAAAAAAAAAATTTCAGGAAAGAAAAGATTCTTTTAGACCTCTCACTAATTGTATCAATTTCTTTTCCTATTTCTGTGATGTTTACCTTCTTTTATTTCCATCTAGTCCTGTTACAACCAGTTCCTTCTTTCCTAAGTCCTTAGACCATTGACAACACAGTTTTTGATAAGCTACCAAAATTTCCAAAACACAGTTGGTAAGCATAAACAAATTATTCTAAGATCAAGAATGAGAGTTAATGTTATTGTAACTGACAGTTATTAACTCTGACACATTATATATGTTCATTTAGAGGTTAGCCACACTCATCCAAATATTAGACTTTGGTGCCTTATGAGAAGGAGATATGCTGAGATGGAAGCTGCAGGTTCATATGGGGTCTCATCTCTCAAGAATTCTACCTTTTCTGACCTTTATATTACTGATTTCTTCCTGAGTTCATCTTAAAAAGACATCATTGAGTTTCTGCCTTCACAGAATATAGCCTAACATAACTAGTCCATAGTGATAGATGTCAAAGTAGTGGTTACCTCTGTGTGTGTTTTGTTTTGACTGGAAAGAGACAAGAAGGCGCCTTCTAGCATGCCAGATGTGAGTAACAGTTATATCGTATGTGTATATGTAAAAATTCATCTAGTGATACATGATGTGTACTTGACTGCTTGATGTTATATCTCAGTGGAAAAAAATAAATTGTTTGATCCATCCTCTTGCAGTCTGTCAGTGGTTTAGACTAGAGATTTATTTATTCAAGATCTAGTCAATTCCAAGGACCACACACTAGCCATTGTCTTCACTATGGAGACCTTTCCAGTTCCTGGACTGTTCCACAGAACAGCAATCTCCAGATATGCTCCACACAAAAGGAGTTTTGTGGTTAAATAAATTAAGTAAATACTATGCAATCTATCTTTTATAAGACACATTGAAAAATTGAAGGTTCTGAGAAGTCTTTCAGAAAATAAACATGTTTATCCTAACTTGCCTTAAACTTACCTTACAATGAAACTCTTCTAGTTAATACATATTAACATCCATTAGGATCACTAGCTTATGTTTAGCAGAAGCCTGATCAAGGCCTGCACATCAAAGGTCCCCACCCATCAGGCGATATGTTCACCACCTGCTGGTTTTTTGGGGCATGAGATGACTTAGTAAGCTTCCATTTTCACTGAATTGCACTCACAATCTAGATTTACTGTCACACTGAGCTTGATTAGGTTTTCCACATTCAATCTATCAGGGCCTGTACAATGCAGCTTTGCCATAACTCAATTACAAAATGAACTTTTTTCCCCCAAGATTTATTTATTTATTTTCTCCCCTTTCCCTCCCCTTCCCCCCACCCTGCTGTTTTTGCTGTGGGTATCCATTCATTGTGTAATCATCTGTATCTATTTCTCTTTTGGTCTTCCCATTTTTTCTCCTCTAGGATTCATCAGGATTCAATCCTGGGAACCTCTGATTTGGAGAGATTCCTGTTACTGTGCCACCTCAGTTCCTGGTTTTTACTGCACTTCACCTTGACTCTCCCCTTCGTTTCTTTTTGTTGCATCATCATCTTGCTGTGTGACTCACTTGCATAGGCACTGGCTCACCACGTGGGCACTTGGCTTGCCGCATGGGCACTCAGCTCACCATGCAGGCACTGGCTTGTTGTGCAGGCACTGGCTCATTTTCAAGCATGCTTTCTCTTCTTCTTTTTCATCAGGAGACCCCAGGGATTGAACCCAGGTTCTCCCATATGGTAGGCAGAGGCCTTATCACTTAAGACACATCCGCTTCCCCAAAATGAACTTTTTAATGCAGACTCTTCAACATGGAAGTTGAACCAGGTAAGTCAGCATTGACTACTTGCTTCCAAAGAAGTGAAGTATCCAATAAAATGTGAGAACCAAAGAATAAATAGGAGGTCCTTTAGAGTCTGGTGTATTAAATATTAGACAGTTATGATAATCTAATTAGTCTCCTCTGTTTATTCTCTAATTTGAAGTCCAACTTATTTTTAAAAGACTTGCTCAACATTGAGATTGATAAACCATAATTCTATCTACACCCTATTTTAGAAATTTTCATTTAAATTGTTGTTTCCTTTCTCTTGGTCCTTGAAATTATTGTTTTAAAAATGCTGTCATAACTAATTCTGAAAGACGAAAAGAACTACAAAACAATACAGGGGACAAGAAAGTGGTAAAGTACACATACTGTAAATTTTTCCCTTTTTTTACTTCAAAATTTTAAAGAATAGTTATGTATACCATATGTAATTTATTTTTTAAAAACCTTGCTTTCACACAATTCAAGAAGAAAATTTTAAAATATTTTATTTAAATCTTTCAAAGATGATTCTATTTATTTTCCTGTTTCAAAACAGCAACATACTGCTAACAGAGTTTTCTTTAAGTAAATATACCATTTGGACAGAATGATAAAAGCTAAAGTAAAGAAGCAGCAACTACCTAATGCTGGGTGGGTTGAAAAGAGGTAGGCAACCCAGTTTTCTTTCCTTTCCTTCACTCTCTATCTCCATTCTCCTTATCTCTTCTGGGTTTCTCCAAGGAGCCTTCAACTACATGGGGAAAAACAGTTAGGTTTACAAACAAACTGCCTAATCCTTTTCCTGGGGCAAAGGTGCTTATTTCCAAATTTCAAAGTTTTAAGGAAATAACCCCCTAATTTACAAAACTAACAATTATTTACAAATAATTTCATTCTGAGAGAGTTGAATGATAACATGAAAAGCAACAACATATGTGTCACTGGAGTTCCAAAAGGAGAAGAGAAGGGAAAGGAGGGAAAGGTGGCAAAAAGAGTATTTGAGGAAATAATAGCTGAAAATTTCCCAACTCTCACAGAAGAAATGAACTTACATGTCCAAGAAGTGCACTGTACCCAAATCAGGATAAATCAAAATAGACCTACTCCAGGACACATACTACTCAGATTGTTAAATGTCTAGAGATAAAGAGAAAATTCTCAGAGCAGCAAGAGAGAAAGAAGCAAACCATCACATATATGGGACACCCAGTAAGGCTTAGCACAGATTTCAGAAAACATGGAGGTAAGAAGACAGTGGTATGTTAGAATTAGGATACTGAAAGAGGAAAACTGCCAGCTGAGAATTCTTTATCCAGCAAAATTGTCCTTCAAATATGAAGGTGAGCATAAAATATTCACAAACAAGCAGAAACTAAAATAGTTTGCAAAAATGAATCCACCTTTCCAGGAAATATTAAAGGAAGCCTTAGATTCTGAAATAAAAAGACAGGAGAGAGAGGCCTGGAGGAGAATATGGAAGAAAGAATAGAGAAAGGATAACCAAAAGAGTGAAAAAACAGACAAAAATATGATATTACATATGAGAACTAAAGAATAAAATGGTGGAAGTAAATAGTGCATGTATAGTAATATCATTGAATGTGAATGGATTAAACTTCCTAGTCAAAAGATACAAACTGACAGAATGGAAAAAACGAGCCATCCATATGCTGCTTATAAGAAACTCACCTTAGACCCAGGTATACAAACTGGCTAAAAGTTAAACATTGGAAAAAGATATTCCATGCAAATAGTAACCAAAAAAAAAAAAGCAGGGGTACCTATACTAATATCACACAAAACAGACTTTAAATGCAAAAAAGTTATAACAGATACAGAAGGCCATTATATATTAATAAAAGAGACAATCCACCAGGAAGATATAATAGTCATAAATATCTGTGAACTTAACCAGGGTGCCCCAAAATACACGAGTCAAACTCTGGGAAAACTAAAGGGAGAAATAGACATCTCTACAATAATCGTTGGAGACTCCAACACTCCACTCACATCATTAGATAGAATAAATAGAAGATCAACAAGGAAACAAAGAATTTGAAAAATACGATAAACGAGTTAGACCTGACAGACATATACAGAACACTGCTCCAAAGTAGCAGGTTACACATTCTTCTGAAGTGCCCATGGATCTTTCTCCAGGATAGACCACATGTTAGGGCACAATGCAGTTCTCAATAAATATAGAAAGATTGAAATTATACAAAGACCTCAGATCATAATGGAATGAAACTGGAAATCAACAATAGACAGGAAAAAAGTAAATTTGCAAATGTGTGGCGGCTGAAAAGTACAGTCCTAAATAATCAGTGGGTCAAAGAAAAAATTCCAAGTTAAATCAGCAAATATATTGAGACAAATGAAAACACAGCTTATGAAAACTTATGGGATACAGTGAAGGGAGTCTTGAGGGAAAAATTATAGCCCTAAATGCCTATATTACAAAAGAAGAAAGAGACTCAAAGATTTAAATGAACAACTAGCGAAACTAGAAAAAGAACAGCAAACCAATCACAAAGCAAGCAGAAAGAAAGAAATAATAAAGACTAGAACAGAAATAGGTGAAATCGAGGACAAAAAACAATAGGGAAAATCAACAAAACTAAAAGCTGGTTCTTTGAGAAGATTGATAAAATTGACAAACCTGTAGCTAGAATAACAAAGAAAAGGAGAGAGAAGATGCAAATAAAACAATCAGAAATGAAAGAAGGGAAGTTACAACTGACCCCACAGAAAGATGATTAGTGCTGGCTGGAGGGACTCATGTGAATAAATAGAAGATTGAATGCAATGACTTCTCAAACTAAAAAAGGTTCACAGTTGCACTTCAGTGACAAAAATCCTTAACTCTGGCTGCTTTTAAGAGTACCCTTGGATTAAGCTTTTAAAAGATAACAGTGCCTAAGCCCTGCTCCAGAACAATGAAAACAGCATGTCTAGGGTTGGGGCCTGGGCTTCTGCATGGTTTAACAGCTTGTGGGATGCCACTAATGTGCAGCCACGTGAGCACCATTGTTCTGTGACATTTAAGAACATGTTTGAGTCACTTACTATTGTTGACATCACAAGAAGTTCATGTTTACTTTCAGACTTTTGGAGGCAGATCTTTAGGGGCAATGAATGCTTGGCAGTGTCTTTTTAGCTCTCAATGCCACTTAAGCCACCATCATTTAGATTCACTGCTTTATTTATGATAGCACTGATATTACAATTAACATTACAACTAATATTAAACTATTATAAATAATTTTACCACTTGCTTTCTAAGCAGTATATTGCTTAGAGCAAAGGCCAGAAAGCTATATAACTTACCAATTTACTAGTTAAAATTGGGGGAAAGAAGATAATATTACTGAAATTTTGTGGTCCATTACTTGGCAACTATAAGACGGTTACACTTTTGGACTCTGTGTGCCATCTGGGTTACAAAGTTCGGCGGGCCCAGTCACCTATTCCTTGCTACTAGAAGGAAATTGTCTTAATTATGCAGAGGGCTTAAAACCGTCATTCAGAGTAGGCCATCCATAGCTATGTCACACTACTTCTACTTGGCTCCACAAGTGCTTCTACCCTTTAGCCCTCTTACTTCTCAAGAGTTTGATCTGATCAGATATAGAGCTGGAGCATCTTGGCAGAACGAAACACAATGGTCAGATTCTTCTATAACAACATACATGGGGAGTTACCGGAAAAAACAACTGGATGAGTTGACATGCAGCCGATTTTCTTTCAAAGAAGGACCGTGTGAACTGGAGTGTAAACAGTAAGATTTCTTTGTAATTTGCACATAGATGTGTCACTATAAATAGACAGGGATGCTTTTAGAAGAAAAGGGGCATTGTAGATCCCGAGAAACCTTACAGCATTTTTAATCCTGCGTATTTTCCTGTGTAAATGTCAGTAGGAAGAAGAGCTCAATGCCATTGACCAGCTGAAATTTTAAATGTATTCTCTGTTTAGCACTAATAAACTTATGTATAGCTACTTACTCCTGAAAGGATAAGAATACGCATATGTGACTAAATTGTGAATATTTTTTGTGTTCTCTGTACAGCAAAGAAGCGCTTCTGAGAATTTCACTTTGTTTCTTGTCTAGTTTTTCTACTTTCGACAGTTGAAAATTTCGCTCTAGGCAGAACTAGAAGTAGACAAAATCGTCTAATTCACCTTGTGATGTCTGTCAATGTATGCAAGTGTGGAAAGCCCAACAGACATTTTTTTGAGTGTTTGCTATAAGCCAGGCTGTCTGATAGAACCACAGAAAAAAATTTAATTTCCATTTAATATGGTAATTACAACTACAGAGGTATTTAATCAGTACAAAGGAGGGAGATTTTATGGTGTGGGAAGTTAGTATATTTCCGGGAAGATCTCAGTAAAGCAGGTTTCCTCAGTGCTGGTTTGGAAGGCAGATGATGTAGGGAATAGAAAAGCATATTGCATGGAGGAAAGAGCTTGCAAAAAGTCAAAGCACTTAATCCCAAGCACTCTCAGGGAACTACAAGTGGCTGGATGAGTTTGAAGGATAAGGCATAAGTGGAAATGTGGAAAAATATGAGACCTCATTATGAAATATCTCTCTCTGAACATTAGTTGGAAAATTTCTCACCCAGATTCTGGATGCAATTTGAAAATTGGTTGGATTACCAACTCTGCCTTCAAATATGAGGAGTAACTCAAGCACAGGCATACCTCAGAGATCTTAGTTTCAGTTACAATCTCCACCATATAGCTAATATCGCAATCAAGAGAGTCACATGAATTTTTTGTTTCCCAGTGAATATGAAAGTTATGTTTACACTATATTGTAGATTACTAAGTGTGCAGTAGCATTATGTCTAAAAAATGTGCATACCTTAATTAAAATGTGACATAGAGACATGAAGTGAGCACACGCTGTTGGAAAAATGGCACCCATAGATTTACTAGAGGGAGGGTTGCCTTCCCTCTACCTTCAATTTGTAAGAAACACAATATCTGTGAAACACAATAAAGCAAAGTGCAATGAAATGAGGTATGCCTGTAATAGCATACTAAATATTAGTTATATTGCTTTCTGGGTCTTTCCAAATCATCAAAACAAAGTGCTCAAATTAAAATGTTTCAGAAGTACTTTCCAGAAGCCTGTTTGATTTAGTCCAACAAACTATGATTTTGACATTTCAATTTTTAATAACTCTCTAGTATGTGTTCACATCAATTAGCTTTGGAAGTCCCTTGCTAATTCTGTGAATTTAAGGCAGATAAGAATCTTCAAGCACTGCTGAGGTCATCTTGAAAATAAATATTTTGAAAACTGATATCCAAACAGAGAGGTAATAACTCTGAAAAAATGCAGATATATGACATCTGGTGAAAATGTTCAGAACTTTGACTTTGTTTCCTATTTAGCGTTTGATCATTGTGTGAGTCATTCCAGCCAAGCTGCCCTGTGACACTGCAAACCACAAAAGAGCACAAGCTTGTGAGGGTTATCTGTTTTTTAAAACCTCAGAAATGAAAATGTGTTCTTTGTGTAACTACTGCTTATTCTAATAGCATAAGAAGAAACAAGTGTTATAAATGAATATGAAGGGCAGATTCAGCTCATTTTGAAGGTACCAATTATATTCTACATTTGCTTTTGTTTTTCATCTTTTCTTGGTTAATTTTAGCCTCAAGGACAAATGTCTTTTTAAGTTTTGAGCAGAATCTGTTTGATCAAAATTTTGTAAGACTATAAAGAGACATTTTTACACTTATAAAATCAAAATGTTCTGATGGGGATGATTGGGATATAATGTGAAATGACTGATCATTTAAAATATGTTTAGTGAGGATACTATTAAAGTATACAAAACAATAATTTGCATTCACATTATTTAACATGCATAGAATACCTATATTGTGTGAGACAAAAGAAATTAGTAGAACTCTTGATTATTTAATTCTGAATGAATTTCAACAGAAATTTATAAGCATGCAAAAAGAAGGAATCTCGCATTGGGAAAATGGAAATTAGTGTGGTACATAATTTAAGTTATTATGGAATATCAGTGTCAATCCGGATTGTCTACCAAGATTAAAATAAGGGAAGAGTTGTATCTTGCAATTCTGAAGACAGAGATAGGGTTCAAGTATAATTTTTAAAGTGTTGATGCTTTGTTTATTAAATTATTCATTTATTAATTCATTAATCAAATATTAAGTGCAAACTGTGTACAAGATTTTAGGCCAGATGCTGATGTTACATCAGTGATCAAAACATATATGGCCCTTACCCATAGTCTAGTGAGATAAAAATCACCAGGAAACAATAAACCATTTGTGCTTTGAAGGAAGCATAGGCAGAGCTTTGTTAAAAGCAAAGGGGGATGGAAGTTTCTTATACACTAAGCATAGTTTGTCATATGATCCAGCAATCGCACTCTTAGGTATTTGCACAACTGATATGAGATCTTAAGTCTACACAAAAATCTGCATACAAATGTTTATAACAGCTTTATTCATATTCCCTCAAAACTGGAAGCAACCAAGATGTTCTTCAAAAGTTCATGAATAAACTGTGATACATTCATACAGTGGAATATTATTCAATGATAGAAAGAAATGTGGTAATAAGCCATGAAGAGACATGGATGATCCATATTCCAAAATGAAATAAGCCAGTCTGAAAAAGCTATACACAGTTTGATTCCAAATATATGACATTCTAGAAAAGCAAAGCTAAGGGACAGTAAAGAGATCAGGGTTGCCAGCGAATGAGGGAGGTATGAATAAGTGAAATGCAGGGAATTTTTTAGGGCAGTGAAACTATTCTGTATGATATTGCAATACTGAATAAAAGACATTAAACATTTGTTGAAACACATAACAATTTACAACTCTAAGTAAACTTTAATATATGCATATTTAAACTATAAATTTAGAAGATTGGGAGATCCCAGGATGGGATACAAATGTGACAAAGCATCTAAATATATTGCAAATATATGAAGGAATCTCACTGAAGATGTGGGAAGAAAGTATTGACCTAAGTAACTTTGAAAATGAATGAATTCTGTAAAGCTAAAGACAAAAGGAATTGTACGTAAGCACTGTGTTCTAGTTGATAAAGTGTTTCTCATGGGAGTACAGGTTAGCAATTCTAAAACCATTACACATGTATACTAGAATGAATGATTAAGTACATGGATGGTGGGTGGTGGATGGTGGATGGTGGGGGCCAGTTTTCTCAGTGTTGGAGTTGGAGGTTAAGGTAAGCAAGGGGAAGAGGCTAGAAAGATCCTTGCCACAGATTAGAGTTGATGATATCAGCGTGAATTGATGTATAGCTTAATCTAGAGAGAACAGTTACATGTAGAAATATTTAAAGATATGTGTATATACATGGGCTAGTATAAAGAAATATATTTCCTTTCTCTTTGGAAGAAAGTAACTATGCACAGCCCATATCAGCAGTTAGAGCCTCAGCTGACAGGGCCTAGAAGCAACACACCCAGCTAGCAGCAAACACATTTTGTATCCAGATCTTGATTTTTAATAGATTCTCTAGTAAAAGGGACCGAGGTGCCATGGAGAAGTCGCTGATTCTAGGACTGTGGCAGCAAATGTACAAGATGAACCTGGAGCATTGTGTAGTGCCAGAAAGTAAGAAAGTGCCCCAAATAGACAAATAAACAACAACAAAACAATGATGGGGTTTGTCAAAGAGATACAGGGGCCAACTGAAAGAGTTTCCCTAACCAAACCTGGAGCAATTAGAGCAAAAAGATAAAAGTTGTATTGGATTATAACCCAATGTATAAAATAAATATCCACAGGTCCACACTGATATGGATAAGTAACTTAATAACTGCATGAAAAGCAGGGAGAGAGAGAAATCTCCTGTGCAGATGAATTCCAAATAATTTATAAAGTTATTTCACCCTCAAGGGGTGAAGCATAACATTCCACTCCTTAAGTGTGAGCTGCACTTTATAACTTTCTTCCAAAGAGTATAGAAAGGGAGAAAAAAAAGAACTACCTCAAGCCAGTTGATCAAAATTAGAAACATAAGTCACAATGATAGTTTGTACCTTTGATTTGATTCAGTATGACATTGTACCTCTGTGGTCTTCCTCCCAAAAATACATTAACCCCAGATAATCATGAGAAAAATCAGATAAGTCCCAATTGGGGACATTTTACAAAATATCTGACCAGTAATCCTCAAAATTGTCTAGGTAATCAAAAACAAGGAAAATCTGAGACACTGGCACTATCAAGAAAACCTTGAGGAAACAAGACTATTAAAGATCATGTGGCATCTTGGATGGGAACCTGGAACAAAAAATGGACTTTAAGGAAAAATGGAGGAAGTCTGAATAAAATACAGACTTTAGTTAATAATGTGCCAGTATTGGCTCACTAATTGTTACCAATATACTATACTAATATAAGATGCTAATAATAGGGGAAATTGGGTGTAGGGTATACCGGAACTCTCTATACTATCTTCACAATAATTCTGTAATCTAAAACTTCTACAATGAAAAGCTTAGTTATAAAAGCAAAAGATTGGGAGGTAAGGGAGGATGGCTATTTTAGATAGGATGGTCAGTAGGGAAGAAATATTATTAGAGTTAAAGACAGATGTTTTATAATGATAGAAGGGTCAGCCAAAGAGGAAGACAAAACAATCATAAATTTGCCTGTACCTAATAACATAGTCTCCAAATTTATTAGTTAAAATTGACAAAAGTAAAAAGAGAAGTAGGCAAATTCATGATCATAATTGAAAATTTAAAAATATCGCTCTCAGTAACTGGTGGAACAAGCACATAATCATTAAGGACATAGCAAATTTGAACAAGGCAATTAAGACATTTATCTCAACTGACATATCTAGTGTACCAAATCCACCAACTTCAGAATACACATTTTCTTTCAAGAACACATGGCATATTTGTAGAAACTGACCATATGTTGGGTCAGTCATTTAAAAAGCATCATCAAATTTCAAAGGATTGAAATCATGCAGAGTATGTTCTCTGGCATGTGTTACTGAGCTAGAAATTTATGACAAAGAGAACTAGAAAATGCCCACATATTTATAAATTAAGCAATATACTTCTGTGTAATCCATGGGTTAAAACAAAATAAAAAATTAGACAATGTTTTAACTGAATTATAAATAAAATAAGACATATAAAAATTTGTGAAAGGCAGGACATCCAGATGAAGAGTGACAACCTCTATATACCCACACCTCCATACAAGCTCAAAGACACTGACAAAAATTGTCAAAATCAAATTTTTAAAAAAATATCTGGAAATGAAGCAAAAGCATGCAACAATTTGAGGAGTGCATATTCAAGAAAAGCTACAGAATCTCAGTAAGAACTGCAGGTTCTGTGGCATTGTAACTTGATGCGCTCCCACCCTTAAAAAAACAAAAACACAAAAGAAGAATTTTTTTCATGGTACACTTGAAAAAATAAAGAGGACTGGTAAATACAACTACATAAGTAAATATGAAAGACACTATAAACACATTTTTATAACTCATTCTCTGATCTGATTTAAAAGACATCTGCATAAAACTAATTATAAAACTGTGTTAATGGATTTTTAATGTATGAAGATGTAATTTGTATGGCAATAATAGCACAAAAGAGTAGGAGGGAACAGAGCTATATTGCAGCAAATTTTTTGTATGTTTTTAAAATTAAATTGGTATTAATATGAACTAGGTGATTTTAAGATGCTAATTGTAATCCCCAAGGCAACCATTTATAAAATAGGTAAAAAACAAACAAAACAAAATTATAGCAAGAGAAACAAGAGAATTAAAATAATACACTACAAAATATCAATTTGACATACACAAAAGAAGGCAGTA
Source organism: Dasypus novemcinctus (assembly GCF_030445035.2). Lineage (NCBI taxonomy): Eukaryota > Metazoa > Chordata > Mammalia > Cingulata > Dasypodidae > Dasypus > Dasypus novemcinctus. The sequence goes on along the minus strand of NC_080673.1, from coordinate 48,282,263 downwards.
ATGGAGAAACAGACATGGAAAACAACAAAATTACAGATGTATTTGCTGCCTTATTAGTAATTACCTTAAATGTAAGTGTATTTAACACTCCAATTAAAAGGAAGAAACTGTTAAATAGATTTTTAAAATCATCCAAATATATACCATCTACAGAGATATATATTAGATTCAAATATAGAAATAGCTTGAATGGAAAAGGATGAAAAGATGCCATACAAACAGTCCAGACACAAAAGAAATTGAGAATTGTTACTAGAAACAGAGAGGCATTTTATAATGAAAAAAGGTTAATCCATAAGGGTGATATAATAACTATAAACATACATGTACTTTATTACAGAACCCCAAAATATATGAAGTAAAAAGTAAGATAATAGAAAGAAGACATAGACTAATCAAAAATAATAGTTGGAGACTTCAATACCCTACTTTCAATAATGGATTAAACAACTAGGCAGAAGATCAACAAGGTAATAAAAGAACTGAACAACATTTTAAAGCAAATATACTTAACAGACATCTATAGAACACTCCACTCAACAGCAGAAGAACACACATTTCTTCTCAAGTGTATATGGAACATGATCCAAGATAGACCATATGCTAGATATTAAACCAAGCCTCAATAAATTTTAAAGAACTGAAACATACAAAGTGTGTTCTCTGGTCAGTAATAGAAGCAAACTTAGGAAATTTACAAATATGTGGAAATTAAACAACATACTTGTAAATAATTAATAGGTCAAAGAAGAAGTCATGAGGGGAATTATTTTTATATGAATAAAAATGAAACACAACAAATCAAAACTTAAAGGGTATAGTAGTTAAAGCAGTGCTTAAATGGAAATATATAGCTGTAAAGCCTATATTAAAAAAGCAAAAGATCTCAAATCAAGAACCCAAACTTCCACCTGGGAAAGAAAATGAAGAACAAACCAAACCTAAAGCAAACAGAAGCAAGGAAATAATAGATTAGAGCAGAAATAAATGAAGTAGAAATAGAAAAATAATAGATAAAATAAATGAAACTAAAAGTTGGTATTTCGAAAATATGTTTTTCAAATGACAAACCTTTTTAACAAGATTGACCAAGAAAAAAAAGAAAGAATACTCAAATTACTAAAATTAGGAACTAAAATCATTAAAACAACTACCAACTTTACATAAAAAATAATTAAAAGGGAATATTAAGAACAACTCTATGCCAACAAATTAGAAAACTTAGATAAAAATGGGTGAATTCCTCAAAAGATAAAAACCATTGGAATTACCCAAAAAGAAATTAAAAATCTGAATAGACGATTATGACAAAGAGATTGAATTAATAAGTTAAAATTCCCCAATTTTAAATTAAAATTTTAAAGCTTCACTGATGAATACTACCAAACATTTAAGGAAGAATTAACCCTAATCCTTCATAAATTCTTTCAAAAATTAGAAGGGGAGGGAACATTTCTGAAATAATTCTGAGACCAGAATACCCTGATACTAAAAGCACACTAAGGCGGCGGACTTGGCCCAGTGGTTAGAGTGTCCGTCTACCACATGGGAGGTCTGCGGTTCAAACCTGGGGCCTCCTTGACCAGTGGGGAACAAAAAGAAACACAGATTCCCATGCCGCTGACAACAACAGAAGCAGACAAAGAAGACGCAGCAAATAGACACAGAGAACAGACAACCGGGGTGGGTGGGGGGGAAGGGGAGAGAAATAATTAAATAAATAAATCTTTAAAAAAAAAAAGGTACACTAAGATACCACAAAAAAGAAAACTGCAGATCAATATCTCTTATGAACATAGACATAAAAATCTTCAACAAAAATTCAACAACATATGAAAAAGATTGTATATCATGGCCAAGTGGGATTTATCCCAGGAATGCAAGGTTGTTTTAATACCTGAAAATCAATTAATGCAATACATTATAATAATAACATGCAAAAATCACACAATCATATCTGAAAAGACATAGAGAAATCATGTGACTAAATCCTATAACTTTTTCATGATAAAAACACTCAACAACCTAGGTATTGAAGAGAACTTCCTCAACCTGATAAAGTCATCTTCAAATATTCATAGATAACTTCCGAATTAGGTGAAAGACTGAACACTTTCCCCCTAAGATAAGAACAAGACAATGTGTCCAGGCTTAGCATTCCTGTTCAATTGTACTCTAGGTTCTAACCAAGACAGTTAGACAAGAATTGGGAAGGTAGAAGTTAAATTATCTTCATTTACAGATGATATGATCCTGAGTATACAAAATCATAAGGAACCCATGAAAGACTATTAAAACTAAGAAACTGGTTAACAAGATTGCAGGATACAAGATCCATATACAAAAATCAATTGTATTTCTATACAGTACCAATGAACAGTTAAAACAATTCTATTTGCAATAACATAAAAAATACAATACTTAGGAATAAATTAAACAAAAGAAATGCAAGACTTGTTCTCAGAAAACTATAAAACAACAATGAAAGAAATTAAAGAATATTTAAATAAATGGAAAAACCTCCAGTATTCATGGATCAGAAGACTTAATATTGATAAGATGGCACTACACTTCAAATTGATTCTGAAGAGTGATGTAATCCCTACCAAAACCTCAGCTGCTTTTTTTTTTTTTTTAACAGAAATTGCCAAACTGGTCCCTAAATTCATATGGGAATTCACGGCATCCCGTATAGCCTTGGCACTTCGTGAAAAAGAAGAACGAAGTTGGAAAACTTATACTTCCCAATATCAAAACTTCCTGCAAAGCCACAGTAATCAGGACACAAGTAGAAATGTGTGAGTGCAGTAGTGGCATAAGGATAGGCATGTGGGTCCATTAGAATAGAATTAAGAGTCTAGAAATAGACCTTTACAAGTATGACCAATTGATTTTCCACAAGGTGCCAAGACAATTCAATGGTGAAAGAATAGTTTTTTCCAACATAATGTTGCTATAGGACAACTAGATATCCATGTGAAGAATGAAGTTGGACCCCTTTCTTACATTAAATTCATATGTAACATAAAAGTCTTAGAAAACATAGGAGTAAAGTTTCATTACCTTGAGTTAGACAATGCTTTCTTATAGCTGACACCATTTAGCTGATTTGTCTCTGCATACTATTTTAATCTGTAACACTTACCTCTCTCTTTTATGCCATTTTTGTTGAAGAAACTGGACCATTGATTCTGTAGAATTTCCCACATTCTGGATTTGGCTGATTGTATCCACACGTTGTTGTTTTCTTTTTCCAAAAGCCTCTATATTTCCTGTAAAATGGTAGTTAGATCTAGAAGTTTGATTAGATTTAGTCTATTATTTTGGCAAAAATATTTTATAAGAAGTAGTGCACCCTTCCTATTGCATCACACTTGGGGGAACATAATGTCCAGCTGTCCCACAATTAGTGAGGTTAAAATTAATCGTGGATTCTGGTGTTATCAGGTGACCTATTGCAGAGTTCACTGTGAACTTTCCAGTTAATAGTTTTAGCAGCCGTCAATGATTGTTGTTTACTTCCTCTACCAACTGTTTACTATTGCAAAGTATTTTTATTTTTAATTCATTCATGGATCACTGTTTTATAATTTTCTATCATAAAAATAAATAGTTAAATCTAAATTTTAAAAAAATATTTAAATTTTAATTTATTTAAAATTCTCTATGTCTCTATGGTTTGGGGAGCTAAAAATTTTCTCCATACTAAGTTATCACTAAAATTATTAATAGTAAAAGATTGATTAAAACAAATAAATGTTTTTACAAGTTTGGAGAAATAATTAAAGAGAAAAAGTAAAACTTTAATGGAAATGTATCTCTAAATGAGATGAATCATGATTGGGCTTTTCCTCATGTATTTAATGAAAAAGAAAGGTGTATAATGCTAAGAGCTAATCATTCTGGTATCTAGTATGTTACTTTTTGTTTTTAAAAGGAAAAAAATTAAACATTGTTAAGATAAAATAAGATGAGAATTGATTAAAATTAGAATAAAATTTTTGTTGATTTAGTAAAGTAGATTTAAAGTACCTTATTTGACACACACTGCATTTGAAATAAACCTTGGTTTTAATCCAATATATCTGTAAAAATTTAGATACCCTGGTAAATATTCCAATTACATTTAAAAATAAGCACCATTAACTTAATTTACTTCAATATTCAAAGGTATTTTTCTTTCCAGCAAATGACACACATTAGGGATGATTACTAAGCTGAACTAAAAAGAAATATGTATGTGTATACGTGTATGAAAAAGCCATTTTTAGCAATCTATATGCCTTACTTTTTATGTTCTCTCTGTTTCTCTCACAAGACTCTCTAGATCCATGCATTCATTGGCAATAATTGTGATATTAAAAAGGCAAAATCCTTAAAATTTTTTCGTTAGTCCCATTACCTCACTATCATGTTTCTAAATTTGAAACAACTCTGTATGGGCCAAAACAACTAATTTTCTAACTCTTCAAAAGATGGAGAAATACCCAAGGCCCAAGGCCTTATGGTACCTTGATTAATCATTATAAGCAGCCTTTTTTTTTTGTTTCCATAACCTGGAAGTTTTTACAGCCTGGGGTAATGCATCAGTAAGATTTGGGGTGAGCAAGGTTTTTGTTTTTGTTTTGTTTTGATCTTCACAAAAATAGGAGAAAGGCTATTGAAAGCCAAGAATTCTCAGGTAAAACAATTTTAGCAGGAAGTACATTTAGAAGTTTGGGATCTGTAAATTAACCTCTATAAAACTTCCATTGTAGAATTCCCCCCAGAAAGTCAGCATGCATACTATCTGAAGTTCATAAAGCAAGCAACTCAGTAAATCTGGAGCTTCACAGGAGTTGTCTGGTCTAAGATACATTCTGGGGATTGTTAGCATAGAGAGGGTTATAGAACTAGATGAAATCACCTAGAAAGAGAGTGAAAATTAGAAAAGAAAGACCTAGCAGACTCCAAGAAATTCCAGCAGTTAGAGACTGGATAAAGGAAAAGTCAAAGAAAATGGAGTGGTCAGTGATATAGGGATAATCCCAGAAAATACCAACAAGAAAGCAGTGCGTTTCAAGAAGGAAAACATGGTCAACTAGGTTGAGAGCTATTGAGAGGATAAGGAAATGAGGACAGAATTATATCCAATAGACATGAAGCATGAAATCATTGGTGACCTTGAAAACAGCAGTTTGGGTGGCTGATGGAGGCAAAACCTTGATGGGAGTGCACTGGGTTGTGAACAGCAGATGCACAAGAATGGAAGGGCTGTGACAACTTTGTGAGACATATTGTCAGTGGGGAGCCAAGAAATGGAGCAGTGGTAGCTGACGAGAAGAGAGGAATATGAGACCAATGGAGTTTTGTTTTTGATTGTTGCTGCTGTTGTTTTGCTTTGTTTGTAAGATGGTATCTATTAGAACACCGTTGATGGGAATGATGCTGCAAAGAGAAAAATTGTTAATGCTACAGTGTTCTAACAGAAGGAGTGTCGATGTAGGAAGGTTTGTTGATTTGCTAACAAAAGGATGAGTGATTTCCTGAGTTGTGGTTTCTCTTTCCTCAAAGAAAAATGAGGATAAATTACCTTTTGAGAGAGGTGAAGGTGGAGAAGTGGTGCCGAATGCTTAAAGAGAGAGAAGAAGGTGTGAAATGGTAGAAAGTGAGAAACAATGTTATCTGGGCTATTACTAGGATTACATGACAATATTGAGGGCTCATTTGAGATTTACAATCAGTTCTTGACAACCTAGGGTGTAATTTTTCACCAGCAATATTCATCTGCGTGGAGGAAAGCACAAAGAAAAGAGATGATTAGAGATGATTAGGGTTAACCAGGTTTGGGTTTTTATAGGCTAGTGTAAAGTAAGGAGCAAAGGGCAAGAAAACTGAAGGAATTTGCAAGGGAGTGATTACAATGATTGTCAAGATGGGAAGGGAAAATGAGAGGGACCGCATGATAGGAAATAATGGAGTTAGAATGAGGGAAATGACGAAACAGTTGGTATATGACAATCTTCACTGGCTTGTATATATTTATTGAACACCTACTGTGTGGTAAGTGGTATATCTGGGTAGCATATGCTTCAAATGAGCAGTGGATTTTGCTGAAGGAAAGAAAATGGGGAACCCCCCAGTCCTATACTATGCTGGCTGTAAGAGGAAAAAAAAAAGTTTTTTGTTGAGAGAATTTGAGGGGAGGCTGTGTTCTCAAGGGATGGCTAGGTTCTTTTAGTGTAAGAACGAAAGATGAGTTTTTGGACAGGGAGGGAGGGGATGGAGAAGTGGGAAGGGAAAGGAATGGTGATGTAGAGATGTTTTCAGAAAAGACTTTAAAAATTCCAACTAGAACAGCAGAAGATATCGGAAGGAAGGAGAGGTGTGGGGGATTGGGTCAGATACAGAGTTGGACTGAGCAAGGTGAGGATGACCGTGGAGATAATGGATGCTTGGGAGGCATGGACTTCTGGCAATGACAGATACATTGGGAGGTGAGACTTGAAGGAGCCAGATGTGATAGTCCTAAAGAGCACTGGTTCCTACACTTCTTGATAATAAAAAATTTTCAGTTCTTAAAATAAAATTGCTAAAGCTTCTCAGAAATTCTGATTATGAGGCACCAGTGAATCTCTCTATATAAAGAAGCACTCCAGATAATTCTTATGATTGGAAAACAAAGGGAATACTGCTTTGGAAGAGTGTGAAAAAATCTGATCTAGTAGCATAGCCACCTAATAACAAACTTAGTTTACTTCAGGGGCTTCTGAGCAATCACTCAGGAGGCACTGGATGTTTTGGTAGTTTTGTTCTCTGCTCTCCTTTGCATCCTAGGACAAGGCCTGTTTTTCCTTCTCAACCTTGGACTAGCCCAATCGGTCTTATTATCATTCAGGGGAAAAGCAAACCCAGAAAAGATGAAAAGTTGTGATAACTATGGCTGGGCCTTTCAGAACAGTCCCAAACTGTTTGGAAAATAATTATTTTTCTTTCTTGATACTTATAGAAACAAATCTCTAAATGAAAAAAAGAAGCAGCATGTAGGACCATGCTACTCCAATGAAACAGCCTTCTGCTAGGGATTACTAAAGTGAGAGGATAAGTAGGGAATGCTAGTTTGTTACAGCACAACAGAAAAATTATACAGGTGGAATAGAGAGCAGAAACATTTTTATAATAAAGGAATGCATAAATATAGCTTGACACAAAATGAACATAAAAGTGTTTAAGTTAAAACAGATAGTATAAAAGACAATTAGTACTTACCAATAACATTAAAAGATGAAAATCTTTTTAAAATGCCACTTACAATATCATTAAAACATGTCAGGCCTGTAGGAATAAATGTAATTAAAATGTGCAAGTTCTCCATCAAGAATACTATATATAAATCAGTGAGAAAATAAAGATCTATACAAATGAGAGATAAACCATGTTCATGGATTGAAAGGCTGAATGTTGTAAAAATCTTAGTTCTCTGCAAATTGATTTATAGATTCAATGCAATCCTATTCAAAGTTCCAATATGTGATTTTGTGGAACTTGACAAGATGATTCTAAAATTTATATGGCAAATCAAAGGGCCAGAAAACAACGAGGACACCTTCAAAAAAGAACAAGGGGGGAGGGCTTGTTCACCAGATAAACAGACTTACTTTAAAGCTTCAGTAATTATGGCAACATAGTATTATGACACAGGGATAGACAAATAGATGAATGAAAGAGAATAGAGAACCCAGAAACAAAATCATCAACCTCACTTATGAAAAAAGTTACAGAGTAGTGGGGAATCTTTTCAATGCCAAGTAGATTAATTCCAGATGAATTGAACAACTAAGTATGAAAGGCAAAAAATTAAACCACTGGTGACAGTGTAGAGAACAGCTTAATGATCATGGGGTTGACAAAGATTTCTTACAGAATATACACAGAAAAACTAACCACAAAGAAAAAGATAAAATGGCCTACTTTAAAAATAAGTAGTTCTGTTCAACAAAACACACCATTAAGATTCAGAAAGGGGAAGCAGATGTGGCTCAAGTGATTGGGCTCCTACCTACCATATAGGAGGTCCCAGTTTCGGTTCCCAGGACCTCCAGGTGAAAGTGAGCTGGCCCATGCAGCAAACTGATGCAACAAGATGATGCAACAAAAAGACATACAGAGAAAAAGACAATGAGAGACAACAAACCAGGGAGCTGAGGTGGCTCAAGCAATTGAGTGCCTCTCTCCCATGCTGGAAGTTCCCAGGATTGGTTCCCAGTGCCTCCTGTAGAGGAGATGAGAAGACAAGCAAACACAGAACACACAGTGAATGGATACAGAGAGCAGACAGAGAGTGTAAGCAGCAAGGGGTGGGGTAAATAAATAAACAGTATGAAAAGGGAGAGGACTGTGAGAATATGGCAGAGTAGAAAGCACCAGGAATCAGTCCCTACATCAAAGCGATTATTGAGCTGGAAAGAACTGTCTGAATCAACTATTTTGAAACTCCAGAATGTAATGAACACTGTGAACATTCAGGTAAGAGTAGGAGGAAGAGGCTGGTAAATTGCAGTAAATACTTGTGAATTTCACATTCCGGTCCATGGCTACTATCTGCCATCTCCCAGCCTTATGGCAGGCAGAAGTGAGGCCCACAGCGCTGGCTCCTGGTGCAGCTTGCTGGTGCCAGGGTGGGATATAAAGATCTACTTTCCCAAGATCTGCAGGTGTGTAGTCAGGGCACTGGTCACTGCCTTCGATCAGCATTTCTGATTGCTGAGGCCTGGCTCTCGGTCCTGCCATTTTTCCAGCTCAGCTCAGACAAAAGTGTTAGAGGAGTCTTAAGACAATTCCCTTCCTCAAAACTAAAGAAAAGACTTATAATAAGGCTGCATTAACTGGGCAAGTGCTGAATCAAGAAAACACAACTTCATAAGACATAGGAGAAGCTCCTGGTATGCTTGTGGACACCTCCACTCCCTCCCCAGTGTGGTGTAGTTAGCCTGTGTTCCCAGTGTGGGTCCCTGGCCTTTTCCAGCTGGGAAAGTCTGACCCAAGAAATTCCTGTAGAGCTTGTCCCCCACCCCCGCCCCCATCCTGAGAATTTGCCCTCCAGGCAAAATTAGTTTAGGAGAGCCTTAATTCCTACAATAGAGTATCCAAGGAAAGGGTGCAAGTCTAATTTATAGGTAGTAAAGGGGGGAAATTCCTGAAAATAGGGGAAGACCTAAGACCAAGCACAAACTAAGAATAGGTTCAGAAAAGACAAGGAGGACCCTGCACTTTGTATTTGCCTTGGGCTGGTATTTTTTATAGGAAGCCTGTACTCTAAAGGAGAACACTGCCTAATGCAAAGCCAATATGCAAAGACTGTGAAAATCTGTTTTTTTAAAATATTGGTTTGTTTGGTTTTGTTAGCTCCTGGCACTCAAGAGAATCTCTATCATAGCATGAGCTAGATACAAACTCAAGAAATGACAGCTCAGTTACTAAATCCCAGAGTTAATATTTTAAAATATTAAAATGTATGGTGTGGGAAGTGGATTTGGCCCAAATGGATAGGGCGTCCGCCTCCCACATAGAAGGTACAAGGTTCATACCCAGGGCCTCCTGACCTGTGTGGAGCTGGCCCACGTGCAGTGCTGATGCAAGCAAAGAGTGCCCTGCCACGCAGGGGTGTCCCCTGAGTAGGGAAGCCCCACGTGCAAGGAGTGCGCCCCATAAGGAGAGCCGCCCTATGTGAAAAAGTGCAGCCTGCCTAGGAATGGCACCGCACACACGGAGAGCTGACACAACAAGATGACACAACAAAAAGAGACATAGATTCCTGATGCCACTGACAAGAATACAAGCAGACACAGAAGAACACACAGCAAATGAACACAGAGAGCAGACAATGGGGGAAGGGGAGGGGAGGGGAGGGGAGGGGAGCGGAGGGGAGAGAAATTAAAAAAAAAACAAAAACAGAATGGTACTGGCATAATGACAGATATAAATATACACACACAGCAGTGGAATCCAATTGACAGTTAAGAAATAGACCTTTACCTCTCTGGCCAATTGATTTTTGACCAGGGAGCCATGTATATTCAGTTGGGAAAGAATAGTTTCTTCAACAAATAGTTCTGGGAGAACTCGACACCCATATACAATAAAGTGAAGGTGGACCTCTACCTCATACCACATAAGAAATTTAACTCAAAATGGACCAAAGACCTCAATATAAGAACCAACACTATAAAACTCCTAGAATAAATTATAGGGAAGTGTGTACAGGAATTTGTGTTAGGCAATGATTTTTACAGATTACACTGAAAGCACAAGCAAAAAAAAAGAAAAAATCAATAAATGAGACTTCATAAAAATTTAAAACTTTTGTGCTTCATAGGACTTTATCATGAAAATCAAAAGATAACATACAGAATGGGAAAAAATGTTTAGAAACCACCTATCTGATAAACGTTTAATATCCAGCATGTATAAAGACATCTTACAACTGAACAACAAAAGACACCCCATTTAAAAATGGGCAAAAGATGTGAATAAACATTCATGCAAAAAAGATGTACAAATGGCCAGAGTACCCGTGAAAAGATGCTCAACATCATTAACCATTATGGAAATGTAAATCAAAACAACAGTGAGAAACCCTTCACACCCACTAGAATGACTACTATTTTAAAAATGGAAAATACATGTTGGGAAGGATTTGGAGTAATAAGAATCCTTGTAGATTATCAGTGGGAATGTAAAGTGGTGCAGCCACTATGGAAAACAGTTTGGTGGTTCCTCAGAAAGTTAAGTAGAGAATTACCATAAGACCAGCAAATCCACTTCTAGGTATATACCTAAAAGAATGGGGAGCAGGGACTCCAACAGACTATTTTCACACCAATGTTCATAGCAGGATTACTCACAACTGCCAAAAGATGGAAGCAACCCAAGTGTCCAATAACAGATGAATGGGTAAACAAAATACAATGGAGTATTATTCAGCCAAAAAAAGGAATGAAGTTTTAATACATGTGACAATGTGGATGAACCTTGAAGACGTCAGGCTGAGTGAAATAAACCAGATACAAAAGGACAAATACAGTATTTTCTAAATGGATACAAAATAATTACTTTAAGAAAATTAATACAATCAAAAACTAGAATACAGTTACTAGGTGTTGGAGTGGTAGGGAATGGGGAGTTAATTCTTAATCAATCAGTAGAGTTTCTGGTTGTGGAGATGGAAATGTTTTGGTTACATGTGGCGATGGTAACACAACTTGTAAATGCAACTAACACCACTGAATTATATATTTGAATGTGATTAAAAGGGAAATTTAAGGTTATATATATGTTACTAGAATAAATTTTAAAAAAACAAAATGTCTATACAACACAGTGAACCCAGAGTAAACTATAGAGTGTAGTCAATATTATGATTATAACAATATTGTTTCATTAATTATAACCAAACTACCACAGTAATGCAAAGTGTTAATAACAGAGAAAACTATCTGTGTGAGGTATATGGACCTCTATTTTGTGCATGATTCTTCTATAAACCTATACCTTCTCTAATTAAAAACAATAAAATAAACTAAAAAAGCTCAAGGAATGAAATGAAGAGTGAAAATTCCTCCAAGTCCATAGGCTCAGTATGATTTATAAACCCATAACCTTTTTTTTTTTTTAAGGAGGCACCAGGGATTGAACCCAGGACCTCATATGTGGGAAGCAGGTGCTCAGCCACTGAGCTACCTTCACTCCCCAACCCATAAGCTTTTAATTTTGTTCTTCTACTTGTTTTTTTCCAGAATGTCAAGGCCAAAGAGCTATGCCTGTAACCCTACACACCTTGGGACTGCTGATGCTAAAGGTAAATACAACATGATGAGTTCTCAGCATCTCCCTTTTGCCATGTTTTTGTGTTTTTAACTTTTATTTATTTATTAATTTATTTTTAAGATTTCTTTTTTTTTTTTCATTTCTCTCCCCTTCCCCACCCAAACCCCCGTTGTCTGCTCTCTGTTTCCATTCACTGTGTGTTCTTCTGTGACCGCTTCTATCCTTATCAGCGGCACCGGGAATCTGTGTTTCTTCTTGTTGCGTCATCTTGCTGCATCAGCTCTCCGTGTGTGTGGTGCCATTCCTGGGCAGGCTGCACTTTCTTTCGCGCTGGGCGGCTCTCCTTACAGGGTACACTCCTTGCGCATGGGGTTCCCCTACGTGGGGGGTACTCCTGCGTGGCAGGGCACTCCTTGCGTGCATCAGCACTGCATATGGGCCAGCTCCACACAGGTCAAGGAGGCCCGGGGTTTGAACCGTGGACCTCCCATGTGGTAGGCGGACACCCTATCCATTGGGCCAAGTCCACTTCCCTGTTTTGAACTTTTATATTCTTGATTGTAGTACATAATGGTTTCCATTTATTTCCTAAAGGCAATGGTGTCTTTAGCAAGAAATGAGCATGTTCCATTCTGGATCTGTTGTTCTTAAAAATGACAGTTACTCCTGGGCAAAATGTTTCCTCTTCTATTAGTCCCAGAATGTAACTTCCATCAGAGCTTTGAGCTCTAGATAATGTAATCTGAATTTTACCAGATATACCAAAGAACGAAGAGGAGAAACCAAAGCTACAAATGATGAACTGGCAAACTACATTTACTAATCTACATCCACCTTTCAGTATTTCACTTTCCATGTTGTTTTAGTTAAATTAGGTTAACTTTTGCTAGACTAATAGATAAACACCCAAATTTAGGGGGCTTTACACAAGAAAAGATGATTTCTTTCTCCATATAAAGATCCCTGTGACTGTCTTATGGGCAGCCTTCCATATGGTGATTTAGGGACACAGGCTTCCTTCATCTTGAGGTTCTACCACCTGCAGGCTTTGTCTCCACCTGGCAGGCAAAGGATGTAGGGTAGGGATGGCACACATGCTTTATAATCACATCAGCCTGGAAGTCACATACATCACCCATGCTCACATTAAGGTCCCACCCAGATGCCAGAGGGCTCAGAAATGGAGCAGCCACTTCCTAGCAACAAGTAGATACTATGGAAGGGAAGCTCAGATGGTGGATAATGGCCATCTCTGGCAAACACTGATTTTGGGGAGGAGACACAATATCTTTTTCCCATATCATTTCTATCTTTCATATGGCTGAATCTCTGAAAGTTTAGTAAGACTAGTGATTATAGTTAGGATTTTTAGCAGTTTACAAAATACCCTGATAATGTTTGCCCATTTGCTGTAGTATTTAAAGGTTTAATAAGGGGAATGAAAGATAAGAAGAGTTATCTTGCAGCCTCATGGAGTTTTCCTAAATAAAGGAGCTGTCATTTCTTAATAGTTGCCTTGGAAGATAACTATTCTGCTAGCTTTCCTAATAGTATTTGACTTTATGGGAATAGGACATTTGAGGGGGGGTTTATATGTTCTCCTATGGTTTGCTAAGGCAACAGGACAGCACAGCTAACCCTTAGTGCTATTGTTAAAATCTGGAAGCCTTTTCTCTCCCCCTTTCCAGTAATGAACATAAAATTGAAACACACGACATAGCTTGGAGACAAGTTTGAGCTAGTGTATAGGAAATTAAATAGCCTGATCACATCATTCATAGTAAGTTAAGGTGACAGTGCATCTGATCTGAGTAGCACAAAGGACAATCCTATTACATTTATATTGCTATTTGTGCCCTTCAGAATTCTGATTAACCTCGCAAATCACCTCTGACCTGCTAGAGCTGATAGCTGAGCAGTCCAGCAGTTGGGTGGGTGGGAGTACTTGAGGGATGGTGAAATGAGCAGCAAAAGCCATAATTTACCACTATACGATATAGTACTTTGTTGTGTTTTTTTTTTTCATCTCCTTTTCTGTTTTTATAGCATAATATCGGTAGGAGGAAAGGTAGAAACGATGTAAGTATATATGTTCATAATGACTAACTAATAGATTTTGCCCTTGTTGCCTTTTTTATTCTCCTCAAATGGTCATTTTAATTTAACTGATGGCTACTGTCTTCATTAAGAGGTGACCTAACATGAAGGCAGAATTATTTAGTTTGGGCAAATGCAACTCTTTCTTCTTCTTTTCAATTTTCGTGTCTAATATTTGGATTATTATTATTATTGTTTAGTTGTGCTAGGAGCCCCTAATGAAGGGAGTTTAAGCATGCAGCCAAACAAATATTGTCAATGCAAGCCATCCCTATTAATTTGTTCACCTTACTGCACATTGGTGTGTTGATGTGACTTTGCAGAAACGTATCCCTTCACAGATTGGCAAATCAGATGGGCCGTGCTTAAGTATGACCACAATTATCGTAGAAAAGAGTTCTTGAGACCTGTTTTACAACTGCCTCATTAAACAAAATTCAGCTTATCTCCATTTCAAGCTCTGCAAAGTCAGATTTTAGCAAATTTTGTTCAATTAAATGCCTCTCCCTAGCAGGAGAGACTTTATGAAGAACTTGGTGGCGTGCAGACTGTGACACAACTAGATCAGTACACGCCTCCCCTTCCTCTTGTTCCCAGATGCGTACCAGTATCTCACACCTGTCCCCCTCTAGGATGAGCCCATCCTTTCAGATGGAAGCATTGGCCTCTCTTATTCTTGCTATTCCAGGAGACATAATGCGTTACAGGAGACGGTTTTCAATGGATGCCCCCTTCAAAGCCCTGATGTGATGGCAGGGATACAGTCTTTTGGACTATTTCCTAACAAATTCCATGCCCTGGAAGCAGCTGCCTGGATTGCTGTTATTGTACACAGCATTTTACAAGGATGACAAAGTTTAGGAGATATTGACGAGAACCAGATAATATTCTGAGAAGAGAGGGGAGGGTAGCATGCATACGGTTTGTAATGTAATCTCAAGGATTCTTGTGCCTATCCGTTTTTAACATGCTTCTTTTTCTCCTACTCTCACTTTTATTCTTCCTTGAAGCTTTCTCCAAACCTCTGAAGACTTCTAAAAAGCAGCAGGAACCAACCCATAAGTCAGGTCTTTCCAACCCGATCCATCCTTCACACAGCAGCCAGGAAGATCAAAGCATGAATGAGATAATATCATTTCTCTGTTTCCAGTTGCACTTAAAGTAAAATCCTAACTCCTTACCAAGACCTGCAAGGCCTTGCATGAATGTGACCTGCCTACCTGTCCAGTCTCATTTTAGGGCTCTTGTCACTGTGCTCACCCTGGTCCAGTTGCATTGGCTTCTTTTAATAACTTGAAAACACCAAACCATTTCCCACCTCAGGACCTTTACATAGGTTATTTTCTTTGCTGGAATGCCATTCCCCCCACTTCTGCTGAGCTGTGTCTTCTGGTCCTTCAGGAATCGATTTAAATGTTGCCTCTTCCAAGAGGCCTTCCCTGACCACCATGGTTTAAATATGCTACACATTCATTCCCCTTAATTTCTATCCTGGTGCCTCATTTGCTTTCTATGAATTTATTACATTCCTTTACTTCTTTACCGTCTCTTATTTTTTTATGTATTTCCCCAGTTGTCTGCTCTCTGTGTCCATTTGCTGTGTATTCTTCTGTGACGGCTTCTATCCTTATCAATGGCACCAGGAATCTGTATTTCTTTTTGTTGCGTCATCTTGTATTAGCTCTCTGTGTGTGCGGCACCATTCCTGGGCAGGCTGCACTTTCTTTCGCGCTGGGCGGCTCTCCTTTCGGGGCGCACTCCTTGCTCATGGGGCTCCCCTACACGGGGGACACCCTTGTGTGGCAGGACACTCCTTGAGCATCAGCACTGCGCATGGGCCAGCTCCACACGGGTCAAGGAGGCCCAGGGTTTGAACCGTGGACCTCCCATGTGGTAGACGGATGCTCTATCCTTTGGGCCAAGTCAGCTTCCTCTTTACCGTCTCTTTACCTTCTTGAACATAAGCTTCATGAGGTCAAGAACTTGTCTGTTTTGTTCATCTTTGTATCCCCAGCACCTGGCACAGAGTTCAGCACAAAGCAGATGCCTTATGATTATTTGCTGAACAATGGTTTTTATGGATCACCCATTGTTGGCTTTTTCTTTCCCACAACATGCTCCTTTAAAGAGGCAGGTCCTTATTTATAATTTGTCTTTTAAAAGTTCATTTGTAAATCACTTTTAAAAATTAGAATGTACGTTTTTTAATAGAAGCAAACTTCGAAAACTTGGTGTTTCCAAAGGACAGCCTTTAGAATCTTATGTAGTACCCAATATAATTACAGTACTTTACAGTTTGGATTGAGCAACTAGGACATGGCCCTGCTGCACATGTACATGATTTTAGTTGCACCTGCTCCTCCATCCCTACCCAGTACAATTAGGCCGCCCCCAAATCTGAAGCATTCCCATTGGAAAATATAAACAAGTGATTGCAGGCATAAATTGAGGTCAGAGGGAGAGGAAAGAGAAGAGAATAACTGGTGCTTGTAAGAGGAGTTGGAGCCTAAGACGGGAAAGTAGCTTCCACTTCTTAGTAACAGAAGCTTCCAAGCTTTGTTGTTGTTTTTTTTTCTTCAAGTTTATTAAACTTTATTTCAGCTTCAAAAAATAAAATAGCCAACAAAAGTCAGCTTAACAAATTATGGAAGCATTACTTTAAAAAATCCCATCTAGGCACATTTATCTTATTTAATCCCAAAACTCGATTGTTTCTCCAGTGTTCAGAAAGATGAATGAATGAGCACAGGTTGGTTAAATGACACACTAAGGTCTCCTTTTTAATGATGAATATGAAAAAAGTGCTTGGTCATATTCATATTTCATAAAACGAAATCCCAAGTGATTTTTTTTACCTTTAGCTTTATATAGTATCTTCTTTGCCTTTGCTACAAATATATTACAATATTACTGTTAACTATAGACTATAAATTACATTAGTTTTATTTTCCCATGTATCACCATATTCTTAACACCGTGTAATAAAGGAACATTCTTGTATTTGTATTATTAACCATCTACCACCAAATCACCATGTTATCCAGTCCTTAGATTACACTTGAGCTGTCTTTAAATTAACATTAACCTCTCTAGCCTATCCCTTTCAGCCACAATCACATTCATAAATCAGCAGTGTTAGTTATACTCATTATAATATGTTGCCATCAACCCTATCCATTTCCATATATTTACAATCAACCTTATTAAACATACTACATACATTCAGCATCGTCTCCCCCTTCTCAAACACACATTCTGTCTCTTAATAATCTATACTCTATTGTTTAACTCCATGTTTACTCATCATATTTAGCTCAGTGAAACCATACAATATCTGTTCCTATGTGTCTGACTTATTTCACTTAACAGAATAGCCACAAGGTTCATACATATTGCCATATGCATCCCAAGTTCATTTCTTCTTATAGCTGAATAGTATTCCATCATGTATATATGTACCACAATTTGTTTATCCATCAGTTGACAGGCACTTACGTTGTTTCCATCTTTTAGCAATTTTAAATAATACTGCTATGAACATTGGTGTGTAAATATCTGTTTGCATCCTTGCTTTCAGCTCTTCTGAATATCTTCCTAGTAGCAGGATTGCCAGATCATATGGTAGTTCTATATTCAGCTTCCTGAGGAACCACCAAACTGTCTTCTACAGAAGCCGCACCATTCTACACATTCCCACCAAAGTGAAGGAGTGTTCTTATTTCTCTGCATCCTCTCCAGCACTTGTCATTTTCTGTTGTTGTTCTTGTTGTTTTTAGATAATGGCCATTCTGTAAGGCATGGAATGATAGCTCATTGTCATTTTGATATGCGTTTCTCTAACAGCTAGTGATGTCAAGCATCTTTTCATGAGCTTTTTGGCCATTTATATTTCCTCTTTGGAAAAATGTTTGAGCCTTTTGCCCATTTTTAAAATTGCGTTGCTTGTCTTTTTATTGTTGAGTTGTGTGATCCCTATATAACACGGAAATCAAACCCTTATCAGATATTGTCTTTTCTGAAAATTTTCTCCCATTGAGTGACTGCTTTTTCACCTTCTTAACAAAGGCATTTGAAGCACAAAAGTGTTTAATTTTGAGGCAGTCCCATTTACTTATTTTTTTCTTTCATTGCTCATGCTTTGGGTGTAAGGTTTAAGAAACCACCATCTACCACAAGATCTTGAAGATGTTTCCCTACAATTTTTTTCTAGGAGTTTTATGCTCTACCTTTTCTATTTAGGTCCTTGATCCATTTTGAGTTAAGTTTTGTATACGGTATGAGATAGGAGTCCCCTTTCCTTCTTTTGGATATGTATATCCACTTCTCCTAGCACCATTTGCCGAATAGACTGTTCTGACCTAGCTGGGTGGGTTGACAGCCTTGAAGTGGACTTGACTTAATGGATAGAGCGTCCGCCTACCACATGGGAGGTCCGCGGTTCAAACCCAGGACCTCCTTGACCCATGTGGAGCTAGTCCACACGCAGTGCTGATGCACGCAAGAAGTGCCCTGCCACGCAGGGGTGTTCCCGCATAGGGGAGCCCCATGCACAAGGAGAACGCCCCACATGGAGAGCCGCCCCACGTGAAAAAAATGCAGCCTGCCCAGGAGTGGCACCGCACAAACACGGAGAGCTGACACAGCAAGATGATGCAACAAAAGGAGACACAGATTCCCGGGCCACTGACAAGAATAGAAGTGGACACAGAGGAACACACAGCGAATGGACACAGGGAGCAGACAACCTGGGGGGAGGGGGGAGATGAGAGGGGGAGAGAAATTTTTAAAAAAAGGCAGTTGACCATAGATGTGTGCATCTATTTCTGAACTCTCGATTTGATTCCATTGGTCAATCTTGTCTATTTTTATGCCAGTATCATGCTGTTTTAAATCACTGTAACTAAGTAACATGCTGGAAAAGTGGGAAATTAAAAGTCCTCCAGCTTTGTTCTTCTTTTCGAAGATATTACCTTTCTAGATAAATTTGATAATTGGCTTTTCCAATTCTGGAAAAAAAAAAGGAAGGCTGTTGGAATTTATATTGGGATTGCATGGAATCTGTAAATCAGTTTGGGTAGAATTCACATCTTAATGATATTTAGTCTTCTAATCCATGAGCACGGAATGTCCTTCCATTTATTTAGGGTTGAGCTTTGTTGGTTTTGGGACAAGACTGTCTCAGAGATATGCCTCCTTGTGCTGTTTTTGGATTATTTCCAAAGTGTATTGCTCTTTGAGATTGGGGCACCAGAGTACAGGTAAGAACAGATGGGTTAGGGCATGCCTGAATAGAAGGGGCTTTTCCCACAGGCTTCCTAGTCCACCTGAGAAAGCGGCTGTAGGCAGATGTGGGACGGGATCGTGAAGGTGTGAATGGAACCAAACCAGGCAACCCCCCAGAGTTCCTGGGAGAGAATCGCAGTTCTCCAGTTATGTCTCCCTCACACCCAGGCCAGCTTTCCCAGGCAGAGGTATGGGGAGGAAATTCCCCTCTCCAAGGCAACTTTCTTCTAAAGTCCGTAAGGGGAGCTGACAAGAAAGACTCCCATCTCCCCCTCGGCTCTTAAATGAAATCCAGCCCCCCAAAAGGTCTTGATACCTCTCTTTCTTTGTGCAAGTCCACACAGTCCTGAGTTGTTTCTGCCCCAACATCCCACCCTTCTCACTCTCACCGTGTGCCCTGGGAATGCTCTCCTTGCCCTTCCTCCACCCGTCTCCCCTGCACCTGCTGCCTGTGGGGACTGCTTTTACTACTTCCTGCTGGCACAAGCCCTTTCTTGTCCTTTCTGTTGAGGGGAGAAAGAGGATTCCAAAAGGCTTGACCAAGAAAGCCTTCATTGCTTTTTTCATGAGGCCACCCTGGTTGCCTTCCATTTAACAAAGAAAAGTGGCCTCATGGGATATTTGAAGGGCAGTGAGGTCAGTCCCCTAGGCCACTCCCTCACCGTCCAGCCTCTCACTGTAGGACTTGACTGAAGTGAACGAGGTGCCTTGGGACAAGCCTTACTCACCAGACTTGCATGTACTTGTGTCGGCTGTCACAGCCGAGGGACCTCCTTATATTGGGATTTATATTGTTTTCTGGACAATTTGTATGCCTTGCTGTGGGTACAGATTTCTTTTAAACTACAGAAAGAAAAAGATTACATTGGCCACCCGTTAATCTCCATGGAGCGATAAACACTTTGCCTGAGCCTGAGGTGCTCACCACACTAACAAGTGCAGAGAGGCTGGATGATCGCCAGCAGATCCCAGAGAATCCCAGCAGATCCCAGAGAATCCCAGGATGGGCCCCCGGACTCAGGAAATGCCATTGTCCCTTCTAAGTGCGGGAATTATTTTTCTCTCTCTGTCTCTTACATTAGGAAACAGTCTAATAAATGGTTAACTGTGTTTACCCGAAAACATTCAAGCATAAGGCAACAGTTTCCAAATTCCCTGCAGAGATTGGACACAAGGGAACTCTGGCAGCCAAGCCTGTTATTAAGAAGGTCACAAGATGCCATCTGTTACTGCGTGCACTTTACTGTTCAAGCATAACATTAACTAGGAGGTAGCTGCAATTGATCTTGCCTGTGAACTCAAGAGCTAGCACTGTAGCGGGCAGTACAGTGATTTTGGTGGGCTTGTGTGAACAAACCACACATCTGCCTAAGGAAGATCTGGGGTTCTGTGGGGAGAGGATGGGAAGAAAGCCAAGCATTCTTTCTAGGTCTGTCCTGGATTGTAGCTCAAATATTCTTGGGCTGCTGCTGTCTTTTTGTGTCTGGTTTTAGCCATCTATAAAATATGCCTCCTTTACCTGATTTCTATAAAAGTTAAATAGTAAATAGTCTCATACACACTATATTTGAGGAATTAAGGAAGATAAGTCAATGCCTTATTCTTTTACTCACAATTTTTTAAAAAAAACTTAAATCCATAGAAGAGTTGAAAGAACTGTGCAATCAATATCAACACACTCTTCCCCCAAAATCACCAGTTGTTAATATTTTGCCACAATTGTTAACATTTTACTTTATTGTGGTCTCTAAATTTTGATGACTGTTATATACTTCTTTACTGAGCTATTGTATAATAACAGTATGTCCTTACATACTTCCTTATGTATCATGTAAATACAAGAATATTCTCTTACATAATCACAATGTTATTACCACATTCAAGAAATTCAACTGATAGAATAGTTTTAATTTAATATACAGGCCCTTGAATGCCTTATTCTTACAAATCTGCCAGGAAAGTGATTTGCTCTGTAACCTATTCCAGTGGTTAAAAATTCTGTCTTAAAGACAAGATGCCTCATATTTGAGGGGCACTTTGAAAAATCTAATAAAACTCTGGGCCTTATCTTCAGAAAAATATCCATAAAGGCACCTAAACATGAAAACAATGCATCTATGGCGGATCCCTCCTGGGTGTTCATGGACCCCAGGGTAAGTGTTTTGTTAATGATTGATATAAATTCTTTATGTATATACAATTTAAGACCAGCATACTCAGAAAAGATGGAGAACAGTTCATCTTCACCTTTCAATATTAGGTTTTGGGTTCTTGAGGCTTCATTTCAAGGAATTCAGCAATGGGTAGGTGGGAAACTATATTATTCCCAATCTATTAAAGAGAAATTGAGTCACAGAAAAGGCTGAGAGTTATACTATGACAGAAACCCAATAGGTGAATTAAGCGACCTAGAAGATTTAGAAGAATACTTTCAAACTTGAGCTTCTCTGATTCTGCAAGAGCCAATGCTCATAAGCCCACATTGGTTTTCTTGATAATTTTTTTTCAGGAGGTATCAGGGATTGAAGCCAGGATGTTGCACATGGGAAGCAGGTACTCAACCACTGAGCTACATCCGCTCCCCAATGCGAATTGGGTTGTTCATTTGTTTGTTTGTTTTTAGGAGCTACTAGAAATCAAACCTGGGACCTCATAAAAGGGAAACAGGCTACATCTACTTCCCAATAATTCATTTTTAAAAAATAAATTATCAGGGTTGGCACATTTAAGGACCTAATATCTAAGGGTAGAAATTGTTGGCAGTTACTAACATTGTCAGTTTCATCAAAAAAATTGTCAGATCTCAGTATGGATCTAAGACTGAGAAGTGGAAGCAGGGAGATGGATATATGCTAGCAAAGCAGGGTAACATTTACTGTCCTTAATTAAAAGCCAGAACAGAAATTGCCAAGGTCAAATTGCACTGTGAACTCTTATTTTGCCAACTGTAAACTTGCAAAGAAAAATCATCAGCTAACATTCCAATATTTGTGTGTTCCTCTCCAAAAAGACTCTAAAGAAAAGGACACTTTTCTAGCTCAGTTAGAAAAATTCCCAAATTTGGCTAAAGGATTGACACAAATGGGGAAATGCTTTATGCTATGGTCTAGCATAAATCTAATACCTTTATTATTTTCCAAAATCCATCAAATGCTTCAAAATTAATTTCCAGGGAAGTGAATTTGGCTCAACGGACAGAGCGTCCAGTTACCACATGGGAGGTCCAGAGTTCAAACCCAGTGCCTCCTGAGCCGTGTGGAGCTGGCCTACAGGTAATGCTGATGCATGCAAGGAGTGCCGTGCCATACAGGGGTATCCTCCGTGTAGGGGAGCCCCATGCGCAAGGAGTGCACCCCATAAGGAGAGCTGCCTAGTGCGAAAAATGTGCAGCCTACCCAGGAGTGGCACTGCATGCAGGGAGAGCTGATGCAGCAAGATGATGTAACAAAAAGAGACACAGATTCCCAGTGCCGTTTACAAGAATACAAGCGGATGGACACAGAGAGCAGACAACTGGAGGGGGCGAGGGGAGGGGCAGGGAAGGGAAGAGAAATAAATAAAAAATAAATCTTAAAAAAAAAATTACTCTCCAGAAAACTTTAATATTATAGAATCATATTATTTATTAATTAATGATTATCTAGTAAAATTTCCCAAAAGAAGAGTAGCCAAAAGCTAATTAAAGCTTCTGGCAGGACTATGGGATTTCTAAACTTAGAGAGCTTAGAAAGGCTAAGAATTCACAGCCAATTAAACAATAAGAGCTCATTGTGCAGCACAAAATTACTCACCCGCTTTTACCGAGTTATGAAAAAGTGGGTTTTCTTGAATTTACCTAGGTATAGATATACCTTGGAGTACCATTCCAGTCCACTGCAATAAAGCAAATATCACAGTACAGCAAGTTCATTAATTTTTTGGTTTCCCAGTGCACATAAAAGTTATGTTGACATTATATTGTGATCTATTGCATATGCAATAGCATATATCCTTTTAAAAAGTATATACCTTTGTGAAGTGGATGTGGCTCAACTGATTGAGTTCCCACCTACCATATGGGAGGCCCTGGGTTCGCGTCCCAGGGCCTCCTTGTGAAGGCAGGCTGGTCCATGCCTGCAGAGAGCTGACGGCCTGCACTCACTGGTGTAGCAAGATGACGCAACAAAGGGAGACAAGCAGACACGGAAGAACATGCAGTGAATGGACACAGAGCAGACAGCAAGCAAATGTCAGGGGGATGGGGAATAAATAAAATAAAAAATAAATTTTAAAAAAGTCTTAAGTATATTCCTTAACTAAAAAATACTTATTGGTGAAAAAAACAAGGTAACCATCATCTGAGCCTTCAGTGAGTTGTAATCTTTTTGCTGGTGGAGATTCCTGCCTCCATGTGGATGACTGCTGATTGCTCAGAGTGGTAGTTGCTGAAGGCTGGGGTGACTGTGGCAATTTCTAAAAATAAGACAACAATGAAGTTTGCTACATCAATTGACTCTCCTTCCGTGAAAGATTTCTCTGTAACATGTGATGTTGTTTGATAGTATTTTACCCACAGTGGAACTTCTTTCAAAATTCAAGTCAATCTGCTCAGTCCCTGCTGCTGCTTTATCAACTAAGTTTATGTAATAGTATAAATCCTTTGTTTGCGTTTCAACAACATTCACAGCATCTTAATCAGAAGTAGATTCCATTTCAAGAAACCACTTTCTGGAAAGCGGATGTGCCTTAAGTATTTGGGCACCGACCTACCACATGGGAGGTCCCAGGTTTGGTTCCCAGTACCTCTTAGAAAAGACAAGCAAGACAGTGAGCTTATCTGACAGGCTGGCATGGCAGGCTGATGCAACAAGGTGATGCAACAAGGAGACAAAAAGAGGAAACACAATGAGAGACACAACAAAGCAAGGAGTAGAGGTGGCTCCAGTGATTGAGCACCTGTCTCCCACATGGGAGGTCCTGGGTTCAGTTCCCAGTGCCTCCTAAAGAGAAGAGCAGACAATGAATGGACACAGAGAGCAGACAGTGAGCACAAACAATGGGGGGGAGGCGAGGAAATAAATAAATAAATAAAATAAATCTTTGTCTAGAATTAGAGACATCTATAGTTCCTTCCTCTACTGAAGTTTTGAACACTCTCAAAGTCATCCACGAGGGTCAGAAGCCACTTCTTCCAAATTTCTGTTACTGTTGATATTTTGACATTCTCCCATGAATCATGATTGTCCTTCATGGCATCTAGAATAGTGAATTTTTTCCAGAAGGTGTTCTTTTTTTTTTTTAAGATTTATTTTATTTATTTATTTCTCCCCACCCCCTCATTGTTTACATTTGTTGTGTCTGCTTGTTGTGTGCTGGTCTTTTCAGGAGGCACCAGGAACTAAATCCAGGACCTCCCATGGAGGAGGGAGGCAACAAATGGCCTGAGCCACCTCCATTCCCTGCTTTGTTGTGTCCATCATTGTGTTTTCCTTGTGTCTCTTGTTGCGTCATCTTAGTGGGTCAACTCACCACACCTGCCCATTGCATCAGTTCTCTGTCTTGCTTTTCTTCTTTAGGAAGCACTGGACATCGAACCTGAGACCTCCCATGTGGTAGGTGAGCTCAATCACTTGAGCTCAATCACATCTGCTTCCCTACCGGGACTTTTAACATGTTCACTATCCCTCTGCATATGATCTTTCTGTTTCTGGCTGGCTCGCCAAATGAAGACAGGGAAGTGTTGGATTTCTCTAAGTCTTTGTGAGATTTGGTGCAGGCTCCTCTGAAGAGAGAGCTAGAAGGTTTTCAATTGACTTTTCCCAGATCCATCAGAGGAATCACTATTCCTCTGGTGGCAGCTATTGTGTAATGATATTTATTTCTTAAATAGTAAGACTTAAAAGTCAAAATTACTCTTTGATCCATGGGCTACAGAATGATGTTGTGTTAGCAGACAGGAAAACAACATTAGTCTCATTGTGCATACCCATCAGTGCTCTTGGATGACCAGGTACATTGTCAATGAGCGTCATATTTGAAAGGAGTCTTTTTTCCTGAGCAGTTGGTCTCAACAATAGACTTAAAATATTCAGTAAACCATGTTGCAAATAGATGTGCTGTCATCCAGGCTGTGATTCCATTTACAGAGCACAGGCAGTGTAGATACAGCATAATTCTTATGGCCTGAGGATTTTCAGAATGGTAGATAAGCACTGGCTTCAACTTCAAGTCACCAGCTGCATTAGCCCCTAACAAGAGTCAGCCTGTCCTTTGAGGCATTGAAGCCAGACATTGGCTTTTCCTCTCTAGCTATGAAAGTCCTAGATGTCATATTCTTCCATTAGAAAGTTGCTTCATCTGCAGTGAAAATCTGTTGGTTAGTATAGCCACCTTTATCAGCTGTCTTAGTTAGATCTTCTGCATCATATTCTGCAGCTTCTATATCAGTTGCTGCTTTACATCACACTTTTTCATGTTTTGACACAGCTTCTTTCCTTAAACCTCATGAAACAACCTCTGCTAGCTCCAAAGTTTTTTTCTCCTATAGCTTCCTCACCTCTCGCAGCCTTCAGAGATTGAAGAGTTGGGGCCTCACTCTGGATTAGGTTTTGGCTTAAGGGAATGTTGTAATCGGGTTGATCTTCTACCCAGACTACTAACTTTCTTCATGTCAGCAATAAAGCTATTTTGCTTTATCATTCATGTGCTTACTGGAATAGCACTGTTAATTTCCTTCAAGAACTTTTCTTTTGCCTTTACAACTTGACTGTATTGACCTAACTTTCGGCCTGTCTTGGCTTCCTGCGTGCCTTCCTCACCAAGCTTAATCATTTTGAGCTTTTAATTTAAAGTTAGGGACTTGCAATTCTTCCTTTCCCTTAAACACTTAGAGGCTTTCGTTGGATGATAAATTGGCCTAATTTCAATATTGTTGTGTCTCTGGGAACAGGGAGGCCTAAGGAGAGGAAGAGCGATATCTGAACAATAGGCCACATTTATTAAGTCTGCTGTCTTACAAGGGAGCAGTTTG
The DNA here is from genome assembly GCF_030445035.2 of Dasypus novemcinctus. Classification (NCBI taxonomy): domain Eukaryota; kingdom Metazoa; phylum Chordata; class Mammalia; order Cingulata; family Dasypodidae; genus Dasypus; species Dasypus novemcinctus. The sequence goes on along the minus strand of NC_080673.1, from coordinate 48,256,069 downwards.
TGGTGCCCCAAAACAATTATAAAAGTAACATCACAGATCACCATAACAGATAAAATAATAATGAAAAAGTCTGAAATATTGGGAGATTTATTCAAAATGTGACAGAGAGACATGAAGTGAGTACATGCTGCTGGAAAAATGGCACTGATTCAGAGTTGCCACAAACCTTCAATTTGTAAACACAGTATCTGTGAATGTCAATGAAGTGAGACATGATAAACTGAATACTTCTAATTTTTAAGCTCTTTATTTGGCTTTAGCTTAAGATACCCTGTTTTCAAAAAGTTTGCCAGCAATAAATTGTACAAATATATATTTGCCAAAGGCTATTCCCCTCCCTTGATCATGTCTAATGACCAGACCCCATGATATTGTTACTGAGTAAAAGTGGGGGGTTCTCTGCCCTGTGCACTTCAGTGACCCATTCCTGAGACTCTGGGGTTCAAAAGGAGAAAGAGTTTATTGCTGAGTGGCAAAGCAACATCAGATGGCCTATGAGCCTAAAATCTGTCTCTCCAAACTGTAGTAATTCTGATAGATTTAAAGTATCCAAAGACAGGCAGGTTTATGAAGAAGTTAGAGATGATCCAATTATTGAGCAAGCCCAGACTGAGCACATGAAGCTAATGAGCTTGGCAAGTGGACGAGTTTTGGTTAGATCTAGCTTTGTCCAGTAAGATAGTGTAGAAATGGTGGCCGATTCGTTCTGGGTTTCAAGTTCCTTCGGTAATACAAATTAGAGGGCTGGCTTGTGATCATACAACTTCAAAGTTGTAACACAGGGTAGGAGTGAGGGTACAAATGGGGGCCAGTCGCAAAATTTTTGCATTCACAAGATCAAGGTTATATAGTTTTACAGTCATTATCAAAGATGAGGCATCTGGGTTCTAGTTTAGCGAGTTTCAGTAACTTCAGGTATTTACTTCTGGCTATTCTAAAATATGTTAGAAATAAAAAGTCATCTATATATTGATTCAGTAATCATAATCATTTGTTAATTCTTAACTGTCAGTTACAATATTATGCCAACCTAGACTCCTTTTCAGCACTTTTTTCTTCTTTTATAAAAATATACCAGAGAACTCAACATGATTAGTTATTAGGAAGAAACAAATTAAGAACAATAAGATAGCAATTCACATCTACTAGAATGGCTATAATTGCAAAGACAGACAATAGCAATGTTGATAAGGATGTGAAGAAACTGGATCGCTCATTCACTGCTGATAAGAATGTAAAGTGGTGCTGCTATTTTGTAAAACATTTTGGAAGTTTCTTCAAAAGTCAAACATAAATTTATCATGGAATCCAGCAATTCCATTCCAAGGTATTTACCCAAAGAAATGAAAATATGTGTCTACATATAGACTTGCACATGAATGTTTCCAGCAGCATTATCCATAATGGGTGAAACTGGAAACAAGTCTAATAACTACCAACAGGTAAATTGGTTAAAAATCTGGCTTATTCATACAATGGAATACTCTTCATCAATAAAAGGAAAAAATACTAATACATGATTCAATGTGAATGAACCTCAAGAATATTATGTTAAAGAAACAGACATAAAGACAAGGTAGTGTGTAGTTCCATTTATCTGAAACATCCAGCAAAAGAAAATCTGTAGAGACAGAAAGTAGGTTAGTGGATTTCTGAGTTTGGGGGAAGGACAGAGGGCTAGTTGTAAATGGGCACACGGGATCTTACGGAGGTGATGGAAATGTTCTAATATTGGATTATGGTGATGGCTGCATATCTCAGGATATTAACTAAAAATTATTGAACAGTGCACTTAAAATGAGTGAATTTATGGTATGTAAATTTTACCTCAGTAAATTTGTTTAAAAACTATGCTAGAGCATCTTGAGAAAATTTTATTGACTTGGACTTTCAACATAGCCTTGGTTCCCTCTGATTCTGAAAGTGAAAGATGTGTATCAGAGTAACATGATCTAGATGTAAAAATATTTACTGCTCCATTTCTCAGATAGTTATTTATAGAATTACCATATGACCCCACAATCCCACTTCCATATCTATACCCCAAAGATTTGAAAGCAAGGACTCAAACAAATATTTTCACACCAATATTCATGGCAGCATTATTCACAATTGCCAAAAGGTGGAAGCAATCAATTGTCCGTCAGCCAATAAGCAGAAAAATAAAATGAGATATATGTATATATAATGGAATATTATTCAGCATTAAAAATGAACTTCTGATTCATGAGAAAACATGGAGGAACCTTGAAGACATTATGCTGAGTGAAATAAGCTAGACACTAAAGGACAACTATTGTATGATCTCACTGCTAAGAAATAATTAGAATAAGCACACTCATAGAGTCAAAATCTAGAATATAGGTTGCCATCAGATGGAGTGGGGATAGGGAATGGGGAGTTAATGCTTAAATTTTACAGAGTTTCTATTAGGATTGATTGTAAAGTTTAGGTACAGATGATAGTGATGGTTGCACAACATTGTGAATGTAATTAACAGCAGTGATTTATATATTTAAATATGGTTAAAAGCAAAAATTTCAGGTTGTGTATATGTTACAAGATAAAATTTCTTTTTAAATTAAAGAATTGTACAACACACTGAACTTTATTGTAGCTGATGGATTATAATTAAAATTATAATTAATAAACATGTGCTTTGAAAAATTATGAAAAAAAAATTACTGCTCCAGAGGTTTCACTACAAAGTTAGCTTTTAATCAGTTTGGTCTTACCTGACTGACACTCTTTTTTTGGTCAGATTCTAAAGGGAAACAAGTGATATGTGTATAACTTGTGGGTGATAGTCCCTAATTGAGAGTGTAAGAATTTTCCTAGGTTTAATCCTGGTTTTCTCTCTTTATTTGTCACACAGGATTATTCCCCCATATAAACAGCTCCTTTGGAAGTTCACATGATATCAAGCATGTTGTGGTAAGTCCAACATTTTCTAATTAAGGGAAGCAGGTGTGGCACAAGGAATTGAGCTCCTGCTTACCATATGGAGAACCCAGGTTTGATTAGTAAAGATTGAGACCTCCTGGTTAAAAAAAAGAAAAAAAGCATCCCAGACCTGTGCAGTAAGGCACAGGCCCTGGCGCAGCAAAGTAACAAACCAAAAAAGATGATGACACAACTTTATAGGGAAAAAAAAAGCTAATTAAATGGCGGTGGTAATATATTTAATAATATTTATCAAATGTTCATTTCTGAGTGCTTGTTGTGTGTGTGGCTTTCTATTAGGTGATAAGGATACAAAGATAAACAACCAAGGTTCTAAGTTGTGAACTGATGATGCTGTACTTTTAACACAGTCACCAACTTTTCTTTCAACTTTTCCTTTTTTCCATGAATGACAATAATTATATATAACATTTTGACAAGTAAAAACAATAGTGGTGAGGACAATGGGAAAAGAAGATGGCAATGGACTAAAAGGCAGAGCTGAATGCTCTCACAAAAACAGTGGAGAAAGAGCCAAAAGTTGTCTAAGGGAACTGCTCTGGGGGTCAGCAAACCCAGGACAGTGCTACACAACTCCCAAGAGGGTGAGGGACAGAGAGACAAAGAAGCCAAAATGACAAACAAAAGCCCCTGTGGTTGTCAGAAAGGGTTTCACCGCCAAGATATTATGCTGGGGTAAAACCCCTGGCTCACTGTAGCTGAGAGGGAAACAGACATCTTCCTCCCTACACAAGAGTGCTGGCCCACTCAGCAAGCTGGCCTAAGAGGAGAGCTGGCACAGCAAAATGATGCAACAAAAAAAGACACAGAGGAGAGACAATAAAAGAAGCAGCAGATCAGGGAGTTGAGGTGGCACAAGAAATTGAGCACCTCTTTCCCACTCTGGATTGGTTCCTGGTAATGCCTAAAGAGAAGGCAAGCAGACACAGAAGAATGCACAGTGAATGGGCACAGAGAGCAGACAATGGGGGTGGGGGCTAGAAATAAGTAAAATAAATAAATCTTTTTAAAAATATATGTTAGAGGAAAGCAGATGTGGCTCAAGCGATTGAGCTCCCACCTACCATATGGGCAGTCCCTAGTTTGGTTCCTGGTGCCTCCTAAAGAAGATAGCGATCTGGCATAATGGGCAGGTACCACAAGCTCTTGGAACAAGATGATGCAACAAGAGACACAAGAAGAAAAACATAATGAGAGACACAACAAAGCAGGGAGCAGAGGTTCCTGGTACCTCCTAATGAAGATGAGCAAGACAGTGAGCTGATGTGATGTGCAGGTGCAGCAAGCTGACTCAACAAGAGACACAAGAAGAAAAATATAATGGGAGACACAACAAAGCAAGGAATAGATGTGGCTCAAGCAATTGTCTCCCTCCCACCTCAGCGGTCCCAGGATTGGTTCTCAGTGCCTCCTAAACAAACACGGAAGATGAACAGACACAGCTAGTGCAAACAATGAGGAGATGGGGAGAAATAAATAAATGAAATAAATATTTTTAAAAAATACATTAGAGGCACATAAGACAGATTTGAATTGCTTGAAGACAGAATTAGTGATGTCAAAGATAGACAATCTGAACTGGAAAAGACAGGAGAACAGAACGAGAAGAGAATGAAAAAAATGGAATGAAATCTCAGGGAATTGACAATGCAAAATGCACAAACATTCACATCATTGATGTCCCAGAAGGAGAAGAGAATGGAAAGGGAGCAGAAAGAATATTTGAGGAAATAATTACCACAAACTTCCCAACCCTTATGAAGGACATAAATATCAATATCCAAAAAGGACAATGCATCTCAAACAGAATAAATCCAAATAGACCTATCCAGAGACACCTATTATCAGAATGATAAATATCACAGATAAAGAGAGGATTCTAAAATAGCAAGAGAAAAGCAAAGCATCATACACAAGGGAAACTTGATAAGATTAAGTGCTGATTTGTCATCAGAAACCATGGAGGAGAGGACAAAGTGGTATGATATATTTAAGGTACTGAAAGAGAAAAACTGCCATCCAAGAATTCTATGTCTGGCAAAGCTGTCTTTCAAGAATGAGGGTGAGTTCAGAGTCTTTACAGATAAACAAAAACTGATAGACTGTATTACCAAAACACCATGTTTACAAGAGATATTAAAGGGGATGCTGTAACCTGAAAGGAAAAAAAACAAGGATAAAGATTTGTAGGACAGTTTAGAAATGAAGATTATTAGGAGGGGTAAACTAAAAGATAAGAAGATGGAAAATAGAACGATATGACAATAGAGAGCCAAAGGACAAAATAGATGAAGAATTCAAAATTTTCAAGTAGCCCTTCACATCTATCCAGTGAACCCTGAAATATGAGAGAACATTCCAGGAGCAGAAGAAAGTGGCACAGAGGAGTAAAAAGAATGAATTATCAGCAGAAGTAACAGATTTCTCACCAAAGTCAATTCCTGACTATGACTTTGAAAGTGATGAGATTGTTGCTCTTGCTGAGCTCTGGCTGAGAAACAGAAGACAGCTTCAACAAATAAGACAGTGGCTATTGTGTCTGCTTCTGGGGCTGTAGAGACTGTAACTGAGAAGGAAGATGGTGCTTCGACGCCAGATGGCTCTGTTTTTATCAAAGCCCAATGAAGGAAAATGCATAATACAAATTTCTTTGAACCTGTCTTCTTTCATTGTTATTTAAAGTTTTAGACATAGGGACATTTATTCTGGAGAAAGAGGGCAAACTCTTGTTTGTAAGCTAACTTTTTCAGATGAAGCATATAAACCTAAATGGTAGCATTATTGTATAGTGTTTGGATTATGCTTTTATAAGCTATGGTATATACTTAAGATTAGAATTCTGAGCAAAATGTTTTTGATGTATAAATTTAGTTTAATCCAAATATATGGATGGTTTCATTTTAAAGACACAAAAATTTGAAAAAGCAAATTTTTGAGTAGCAAATAACTTGGCCAGTGTTATTAAATTGTTGACTTACTAACTTTTGTTTTATGATAAAGGAAATAAGTAATTACTTTCTCTTCTAGAAATATACTGCTGTTACTATTCACCATTTTCCTTGCTTCTATAGAGTAAGTTTGTCACAAGGCTTAAAGGTTTTTAATATTCATTTTCATTCAAAGTTTTGGTTTTGTATATATGGAATTTTTGTAAGTTCAGCCAAAAATTCATGCAAATGTGAATATTCTGAAGTTTCTCTTAATTCTGAATTGTGCCTAAGTTTTTGGCTTTAAAGAAGTTGTAACAATGGTTGCCTCATTCAGTATTTGTTAGATGTGTGAAGTACTGATAAATGTCACAATACTGGTTTTGTTTTTAGATTATTACTGTAGGTAGGTTAGTGAGGCATTTTTTAAGTCAGTGGCTTTTACAGATACATCATAATAAATAGTACTGCTACATTAAAAAAAAAAAACGGGATGATGTGGGAGAGGGAGGGGGGTACATGAGACTCCCTCGTACTTTCAATGTAATTTTCTGGAATCTAAAACCTCTTTAAAAATAAAGTTTATTATATTAAAAAAAAAAACAATAGTGACTTTTCTTTGATTGTTAGTTTCCAAATAATTGTAAGTTTCCAAATAATGCAGAGGAATAGAAAAGTAAAACTCATCTGAAATTCCTCTTCCCCTCGGGATAATCATCATTAACATTTTGGTGAACTTCCTTAAAAATGTCTGTCTATATTTATGTATCTATAAAGATACATAAACAGAGAACATAGATAAAATCTGAACCTTCTGTAGTCTTTTTTGATCACTCAATATTTTTGTGGACATGTTTCAGTGTTAGTAAACATAATTCTTTGTCTTCATTTTTAATGAATTTCTAGTATTCCATTGACTAGACATAGCACAATTTAAAAATATCCCAGACTGCTAAGCATTTAGGCTTTTCAAATTTATAGTTTTTATAAATAATGATGTAATGAATAAATTTGAATATACATTCTTGCAATTCTATAATCATCTCCTCAAGGCACATTCACAAAAGTAGAATTCTTGGGTTACAAGCTATGCTTATTTTAAATTTTGATATATGGCCATATATCAATTGGTCTCTTGTCCCAACAGTACATGTGAATGCCTGTTTTCCTATATCCTCTCTAACACTGCCTTTTAAAAATCATTTTAATATTTTCCAGTGTGAGATGTGCAGGTATTTTGATTTTATTTTTATTTTCACATCTTTGATTTTTAATGAAGTTGAGCATATGTTCTAGTGTTTGTTAGTTATTTACAATTCTTTTTTCATTGTTTGTTTTGTTTTTTCTTTTTTTGTTGTTTGTTTCATCTGGTTCGTATTTACAGTTATTTACTGAATTATTTATTTCCTTGGCCCATTTTTCTACTAGGGTATTTAGCTTTTTAAAATTATGTGTAGAAACTCTTTGCATATTAGGGCAGTATGCTTTAGCTTAGCCTATTTTATAAATGTTTTCTGCAATTTTGTCTTCCATTTTACTAGTAGTGTCTATTATTGGTTACAGTGGACTTTATAGCTCCTGGAAGTTAAGAGTCCATACAACCACATTCTCTCATTATTTTTTCTACACTGACTGAATCTTTTAAAATGACATTTCTTCTGGCTTATCATTATTTTCAAGATCACTTACTATGGTTAGCCTCTTTTCTTATGAAATCAGGGGTAAGGTACCACATAAAGCAAATTAGACAGTCACCTCCCTGCCCTTTTGTGGTTATAATTGAAGACTTAGGCATACACGCAAAGACAATAATATAAATTATTTACTATTCAGAATAGACTATAGATCGGGGTTGTTAACTAACCCCAAGTGGTTCATGGAAAGATTTCTGGGGGTCCATGAACTTGAATTGAAAAAAATCAACTTATTATCTTTATTTTCTCTGATAACTAACTAAAATCTATTATTTCCTTCACTTATGAATGCATGCAATAAATTACAGTAGTACTCATTTCAAATCACATTACAGTTGTTGCATATCTCAAAAAATTACTTATGCTCACCCATACTTGGAAATTATCATAGTCCTTAGACCCAACTAGTTGAGTGTCATAAAACTATCTGCTGCTACATTATGAGAAGGGGTCCGTGGTTTTAACCTGACTGGCAAAGGAGTGCATTGAACAAAAAAGATTAAGAACCCCTGGACTAGATCATAATATGTACATGGTAAAGAATTCAAAAATTAGGTGCAGTCCTGTGGATTTCTCTTTAAACTAGGAAGCATCATCTCATCTCCTTCTAGCTCTATAACCCTGACTCTTCTAATTAGCCAGGAAAGATTTTAAGGAGAAGTAATTTCAGGAACTAAAATATCTTCAGTAATGAAAATCTTGAATTTCTGGTGTAGCTTGGAAGAAGTTTTTGTAGTAAGAATGGATTGATGATTGTCAGTTAGCAGAGGAGAGTTGCAGTAGTTTCCCAGGGAAATGCCCCTTAAAAGATGGTCTTGAGAGAAGGAATGAAAGGAAATCATGTGCACTCACTCTGTGAAAATAGCACTGCCTCTAAGGATCTTGGCCTTGGCTTGAAAACCTAAGGACCACTGTAGGAAGAGATGGGAAATAGGATTAAAAATAATAAAAAGGCAAAATCTGGAAGGTTCTTATGTACGTTTTTTAGGAGGTACTGGGGATTGAATCTGGGACCTTAAATATTCAAAGCAGGTGCTCAACCACTGAGCTATACCCATTCCCCTTATGTGCTTTTGAAAGTATTTTGAAAAAAATAAAAAGAGATTTGCTAATGTCACTTTTGGTGGATTGATTTCATGAACAAATCTGGCAAAATGGTCAGGAAGTCTTCTTCTGGACAAGAAAATGAGGTGACAAATAAAGGGATGAATGTGAGTTTATCAATCAAAATGGAGGGGAAATAAGTTTTGTGAATAGAAAGTACCATATAATATCACAATAAGACATTTGATATGCCTCTATATGAGTGGCAGGTTGAATTATATACCTCAGAAAAAGAAAGCTTGTTCTTAACCTTAATCCATTCCCATGTCTTCAACACTTTTGAAGGTGTTATTTTTAGTTAAGGTGTGGCCAACTGCATCAAACTGGACCTTAATATTATAACTGGTGGCTTTATAAAGAGAAAGCCCCATCGAGGAAGAAAGCTGGAAGTCAACAGAATGCAGAAAAGAGAGGAGAAGATATCACCATGTGCATTGCCATGTGACAGAAAAGCCAAGGGCCCAAGGCTCATGGGCAGCCAGGCTCAGAATACCATGGCATTTGGAGAAAAAGCATTGCCTTCCTGATGCTTTGATTCTGGACATCTCCTAGCCTCAAAACTGTGTTCCAATAGTTTCCCATTTACCCTTAGCCCTTGTACGGTATTTGTCTTAGCAGCTGGGAAACCAAGACAATATGTTACTCATCATATTTCTGGTTGATGAAATTCTGTGTGTAAAAAGAATGTCCAGCTAGATAAAACCAAATTGTGAGCCATATATTAGGATATTATTAACTATAACAGATAAACTCCCAATCTCCAGTTGCTTGCCATCTTGAGGCTTTGTGTTTTGCTTGTGTGATTCTGTGTACTTTCAGCCTTCACCTGGTGATGCAGGAAACCACTCCTTCCATCTTGTGGCTCTGCCATTCCCTAGGGCCTTTGTGTCCTTTGCTTCAGCAGCTGATGGGAAAGAGAATAAAGGATTGCCCATGGGAGGACTAATGGACTAGGCCTGGAAGTGATGCATATCACTTCATCTCACATTTTGTTGATCAAAACTCAGTCACATGGCCTTAACTAATTACAGGGAGGCTGAGGGATATCATGTAGTTATTGCCCATGAAGAAGAGGAACAGATTTTATTGGACAAATATGAGTCTCACCAAAGTAGGCTTGCATTTCAGAGACATGGAAAACTGAGTAGTCTACTCACCCAAGTTTCATGCAGAGAAGGGTACTAATATACAAGCATTCTGGAGAACAAGTTTAAAAATAGCAAAAACTTATGAAATTGTCATGATGGATCAAAGTGAACTACACAACCATGAGTGTAGACAAGTATAGATGTTTCAAATGGAAATAAGAAAATCAAAGATGGAATAGCGGCTAATGGCAGGCACTGAGGGACCTGGGAAAGATCTGCGAGCTGGGGTGTAATAATCATAATAGAAATTATTATGTGCGAACTGGAGTTACACAAAAACTTTGTTCAACTTCTGGCCGCTTTTGCCTTTGAGTTCCTGAAAGAATAGTGTTCTTTTTTTTTTTTTCCTTCTGTGGAGCTGTTCTTTTATATTGTTGGATTGAGTTTGGAAGGCTAGGGCAGCAAAAACAAATTAGAAGATATATGTGCTTTCTTCACATACACCATCTTATTCAAGCGTCACAAGAACCTTGTGATGATATTATCTTTATTTTACAGATGAAGAAAGTAAGAGTTAGATGATTTAAGTACCTGATTGTGAGTCACGGAGGGAGGTAGATTTGAAGGAGGTATGACAACATTCAAAGCCCAAGAGCTCACCCATAACACCTTCTGAGTTTAAGATGTAGCAGAATATTGGCAGACAAGGAAGATGGTATGTCTGACACCTCCACCTCCTGAGGTCTGGCCCTGCCTATCCCTTCTACCTCATCCTCTACCTCATCTTGTCCAACTCTTTCTCATGGCACTTGTTCACTGTGCTACAGCCACACTATCCTTTGTGTTTGTTGTCTTCTTGAACATACCAAGATTGTTCCTGCTTTCAGGCCTTGGTGCAAGCTGTTCCCAAGGTCTGACCTGGCTGACTTGTCTCCATTCTTAACTCATTTGTCACCTGCTTAGAAAGACTTTTACTGATCAACCAATCTAAGACTGTCCACTCCCCCCCCATTGTATCTAATCCATTACCTATTTGTATTTTCTTCATAGCAATTTTTTGCCACCTGAAATTAACTCATTTATTTGTTTGCTTATTTCCTATATCCTCTCCCAACTAAATGTGCTTGAGCAGGAACCCATCTGGCTTGAATATTACTGTTATCTCTATTATTCCCCCAATTAGTAACAATTTGTCGACTGGTTGAATTTGCAAACTCATGAACAACATTACCTCATTTTCCTCATAAAATGAGTGCTCAAGAAGGAGTATGCAGTAACAAATCCAAGGTGAGATGCTGGACCTGGGCAGGGGCAGGCTCCTATACCAATCACATAACTCACTCCTTCCATCACATGATGCAAATTCATAACTCACGCAAAATGACATTGCTATATGTGCTTTGGACCTGTGTGGTCACTTGTGATGAATGGAAACTAAACATTAAATCTGCAAGTGTCTGCTATGTTTCAGACCCTACATGAGGCCCAGCTCTAGGCCAGGCAATCTCCCAAGCTTCACTCTTATTATCCCATGTTTCTTTCCCCTCTTTGCTTTGTGAAAGGACTATATCTGTTCATGTGCTTTGTCAGCCATAGAAAAGGTTTTATGTTTAATATCTGTTTTCTTCATACTTTTCCCCATTTTTCTGCCATTCAGAGATAAATAAGGGGTGGAGGTCATGGCCTATATTTTGTAGATAAAAGGATTAAGTTCCTTTAAGATTACTAGGTACTTGCTTACACATAAATATGTATCAGGGTTAATGAAAAACAGCATTTTCCCATGGTTTTGTTTATAAATCTCTATCTACATCAACAATTAGCTGCGGTGGCAGACTTGGCCCAGTGGTTAGGGCGTCCGTCTACCACATGTTCAAACCCCGGGCCTCCTTGACCCGCGTGGAGCTGGCCCATGCGCAGTGCTGATGCGCGCAAGGAGTGCCGTGCCACGCAGGGGTGTCCCCCGCGTAGGGGAGCCCCACATGCAAGGAGTGTGCCCGGTAAGGAGAGCCGCCCAGCGTGAAAGAAAATGCAGCCTGCCCAGGAATGGCACCGCACACACGGAGAAGTGACACAGCAAGATGACGCAACAAAAAGAGACAGATTCTCTTGCCCCTGACAACAACAGAAGCGGACAAAAAAGATGCAGCAAATAGACACAGAGAACAGACAACCAGGGTGGGGGGGTAAGGGGAGAGAAATAAATAAATAAATAAATCTTTTTAAAAAAACCAATTAGTTGCAAATTACTTGAAGACAGTAACTCTATTTATAGAAGAAAATTGATTATGGGAAATATTTGGGGAAAGAAGGCTTCAGTAAATTGTATTGAACAAAAATTTAGTAGAAACACATTTTGTTTGAAACTTTCATATTAAAAAGTTTTGTAAAATGTATGAGCCCGCTTTCCTGGCCTATTAAGTCTAAGTCCTGGGCAATGGCTTTGAATAATAGTAATTCGCTCATTTACTCATTCATTCATTCAATCAATATGTATAAGCCATTGTTCTAAATGTCAGGGATACAACACTAAACAGTCAGTTCCTGCCTGGATGGAGTTTACATTTTCGTGTGTGTAGAGGGGGCAGACTAAACAAATGAACAAGTAATTAGTTCATATGGTGATAAGTGCTACAAAGATCATTAAAAATGGAGTGCAGATTGGTGGTAGTTGGGGGTGTGTTGTTATTTAATAGAGAACGGTCTGGTCTGGGAAAGCCTTACTATCTAGTTGACACATAAGCAAAGGCCAATTATAGAGGACTCTTGGCTTAGCAGGTAGGACTGAATGTGTACCAAGTCCAGGATAAACAGTGGACGTTTTTCCAGCATAAATTAAATGCCTAATGTGAATTAGAGTTTTTGACGAGTCACTTTTTCCTAGAATTAGAATACCCACAAGCACAAAAGGCTAATTGAAGTCTCCAGTTTACTGAATTCCTGCTCACTAAATTTTTGGGAGAGCAATTTTTATTTTGATATAATTTTAAACTTATGGAAACTTTGCAAATCTCCACATCTCTCTCCCCCACCCCACACATATATACACACACAATTACACACATACTGATATTTGTGTGTGCCTATTTTTTCTGAACCATTGAAAATTTAGTTGTGGACTCATACCCCTTGACCATTAAACATTTCAGTGTGCATTTCCTAAGGTCAAGGGCATTCTCTTATTTATCTGCAGAACAGTTATCAAAATCAGGAAATTTAACATTGGTGCAAGATTATTCCTCCACAGTGCATATTCAATTTGGTCAACTGTCCCAATAATGCCTTTTAGCTATTTTTCCTGGTCCAGGATCACACATCACATTTAGTTTTCATGTTTCTTTAGTCTCCCTTAATCTGGGACAGTCCTTCAACCTTACTTTGTATTCCTAGAACTTGACATATTTTAAGAGTTCAGACCAGTTATTTTATAGCATGACATTCAATTTGGAATTGTCTGATGTTCCCTTGTGAATAGATTCAGGTTATGTGTTTCTGGCAGGAATACCACTTAAGTGATGTTGTGTCCTTCTCAGGGAATCATATCAGGAAGTGAATGATGTCAGTGAGGCTAACTTTGATTATTTGATTAATGTGGTGTCTACAAGTGTGATTATTTTATTTCACTGCTTTGCTTTGGATCTGCCACACTAAAGATCATCTGTTACATTTCAACGTTTTCCCAAAATTACGCAAGATCTTCTACGTTTTATACCTATGGCTAAGCATTTCATTCCTTGGCTCAGCCTAGTGTCATCTGCAAGGAGAGAGGCCATCACTCACTCCTTCCAGATCATTTATCAAAACGTTCAATTAACCATTTCCAACATCAGACTCTGGAGAATCTTTTTTCCCCCTTATGGTCAGTAACAAGAGTTTATTAAGAAATGAGAAAAAGGAAAAGTACACATTCAAGACATGGGTGCAGACCGTGCTACAGGGTGAGATGTGCATGTGGGGCCTGGAATAGGTCTTTTTAAGCCTTTCCTTCTCTCCCTTTGCCATATTAAGGAGGGATCTCAGCTGTCTGCTATCCTTGTTGGTTGCCTTTTTACCTTCTCGTGTTAGCTTTCAGGGAACCAATGGGAAGACCTTTCTGTGTGGAGTTATCTGGGACTTTTTATTTTTTTTAATTTTTAAATTTTTATTTATTTTTTATTTTTAGGAGGTACTGGGGATTGAACCCAGGACCTCATACATGGGAAGCAGGTGCTCAACCACTGAGCTACCTCCACTCTCCCCAGGACTCCTTTTAAGCCCAGGAGTTTCAAACGGAACTTCGTACCATGATCTTAGCAGGCTTTTCGGCTATAATGGTTATAGCTTTTTCTCAATCAGCTTCCTTCCCTCAGGGGGTTTCCAGGCCAGGTCTCGTGGCTATGTTCAAACCAGTGGCCTTCCCTGTTTCCTATACTAACCTGCCTCAACTTCCCCCTCAGAAAGTTTACACCCTATTCTCACGGGGGAGCTGAAGGGCGATGGTCATTCTTCTGCAGCTGCTTCCTGCTGGTTAGGGGCGGTGCCTGATGCCTGACGGGGTGTGAAACTCTCTGACTAGTCTATTGAGGCTGATGGAGAATCTTACAGTTGCTCTTTCTCCAGTTAGAGAAGTATCCCTTTACCCATTCTTAATTCTATCTCCTAAGCCATGCCCACATGTGTGAGAAACAGCTCCATCCTCATAGATTCACAGAAATCCTCCCTAAAAACAGGGAGAAGGGTTGGCTGATCATTGTGGGATGTTGACGGGTTAAGGAGATAGTAGTTTCACTTTTACTTAAACAGTTGCTTCAACACAAATCTCTCGTTTTGTGTGGAGTCAAAATATATCATTTCCATCACTTTTTTATAGGTTCAAATTTCCATCTATTATCATTTTCCTTTAACCTAAAGAAATCCCTTCAATATTTCTTATAGTACAGACCTGCTGGCAATAAACTCTAATCTTTTTTGGTCTTAAAAAGTTTTTATTTCACCTTGATTTTAAAGGATATTTTGCTATATATAGAATTGACAGGTTTCCAACACACTAAAAATATTGTACCACAAGATACAAGAGTGTAAATATGGAGTGGTCATAGCTTTGTAAAGGAATAAACTATGCCGTAAGCTCCACAAGAGTAGGTGCATTGGTTTTTTTATTGCAGTGTAACAAATAACCCCCAAATTTAGCAATCTAAAACAACAAACACTTATTATCTCACAGTTTCTATGGGCCAGGAATTTGGGAGCAACTGAGTTGGGGGGTTCAGGGTCTCTCATGGGGCTGCAGTCAAGATGTTGGGCAGGGCTGCAGCCATCAAAAGGCTCAATTGGGTCCACTTCCCAAGTAGTTTATTCACATGACTTTTGTTAGGACTCCTCACTTCCAGTCTGGCTAGTGTCAGGAGGCTTCATTTTCATCCCGTGTAGGACTCTACATAGGGCTGTCCTCATGACATGTCAGATGGCTACCTCTGGAGTGAGTGATCCAAGAGAGATGGGGCAAAGAAGCCACAATGCATTTTATGTTCTAATCTTATAAGTCACATAGCATCCTTCTGTCATATTCTATTAGTTTGAAGCAAGTCACCAAATACAGCCCACACAAGAGGAGGGGAATTATTCTGTACCACTTGAAGAGTACCAAAGAATTTGTGGAAATATTTTAAAACCACCAAATTTTTTGAAAAAAGGCTTTGCATAATTTTTTGGCTTACATTGTTCCTGGTGAGAAATCAGCATTTAATCTTAACTTTTTCACCCATGTGTAATGTGCATTTTTTTTGGTTCAGTTTTTAGATTTGCTCTTTTTTAAAATCAGTTTTCCACAATTTGATTATATTGTGCTTTTTTGGTTTTCTCTGTTTATTATATTTGGAATCTGCTGAGAATTTTCCATCTATGAATTATAAATTTGATCAATTCTGGAAAAATTTTGACCCTGATTTCTTCAGCCTTCCCTCCCTTACATCTCATTTTTCTGGGATTCCAGTTACATGTATGTTAGACCACTTGATATCACCCCAAGGATCATTGAGACTCTGTTTCCTTTTTATTTTGGTCTATTCTTCCACGTTATTTCTATTTGGATAGTTAGAGTGGTGTCTTTTGTTCTGCAGTGTCTAAACTGATCGTACACACACCTAGTAACATTTTAATCTTATAAATTATATTTTTCAGATCTAGAGATTCCATTTTTTTTCAATTCCCTGACTCATAATTCCAAAATTTCAGCCATATTTGTGTCTGGTTCTGATGCTTGCTTTGTCTCTTCAGACTGTTTTGTTATTTTTTTTTTCTCTGCCTTTTAGCATGCCTTGTAGTTTTTTATTGAAAGTCAGACATGAAGCATTGGATAATAGGAACTGAGGTAAATAGGCGGTTAGTGTAAGATTTTATGTTTTTCTCGCTAGAATTAAGGTGTGTTTAATGTTGCTGCAGCTGTAAATGTCAGAAACATCAGTTACCTCAACTGATCTTGTTTTTTTTTCTCCCCTGTTGTCTGGGGGAAATCCCTAGAAACTCTTTCTTAAATAGTGTCTGTGTCTTGCAGCTTTCTCAGTTGTGATTCAATGTCATTAGAATGGAAACCTGTGGGTGTTGTGATAAGGTTTTGAAGAAGAGAAGTATTCTATAATTTTATGATTAAATATCATTTTAAAACTATGGGCCAGAATCACTGAACTGCGATCTTCAGAAGAGTTTCTTAAACTTTTTTTCTTCCTTTTCTATGAGAAAAAGCCTTGAATGGACTGGAGTTGGCTGATTGTCCTTCCCCCATGTCAGATAAGTCTCTGGTAAAGTAGTTTCCCTTGAGAGCAAGACTTTGTTATGGAGAACAGACTGCTCTGAGTATATATATTTTTTTAAGATTTATTTTTATTTATTTATTCCCATTCCCCCTCCCCCCTCCCCCATTGCTGCTTGTCCTCACTGTCTGCTCTCTGTGTCCATTTGCTGCACATTCTTCTGTGTTTGCTTTTCTTCTCGTCTTTGACACTGGGAACTGATCTGGGAACTTCCAATGTGGGAGAGAGGCACTCAATTGCTTGAGCCACCTCAGTTCCCTGGTTTGTTGGGTCTCTCATTGTCTTTTCCTCTGTGTCTCTTTTTTTGTTGCATCTTCTTGTTGCATCAGCTCTCCATGCGGGCCAGCTCACCTTCACCAGGAGGCCCCAGGAACCACAACTGGGACCTCCCATATGGTAGACAGGAGCCCAATCACTTGAGCCACATCAGCTTCCCTGAGAATATTTCAAAATGGTTCCATTTACCTTCTCCTAGACAAAACAAGCAGGGATTTCCCCCCAATTTTCATCATAAGACCCCTGTGGGTCATTTGGAAGTAAAACTCATGAAAATATTCTCTCCACCCCACTCCCAAGTGTGGTCCCCCAGGAGTTTTAACTCTCTAGTTGGTCACACTCAAGCTTCCAGTAATTCATCAATTACCATTTGAGAGTTCTTACTATTTACTGGTTCTCACAGCTTCTGGTCTAGGTAAGTTGTAGTTCTGTGTGTTTGCCTGTCTCTCTAGTTTTGGGGGCAGTGATCTGCCTTGCGATCTCAATTCTCTGATAGATCTAAGAAGTGTTATTGGTTTTCAGTTTTCAACTTCTTTTTCTTCTTGTGGGGACAGGAGTGTTTTAGTTTGCTAGGCTACGTGAAATGCAGGTACTGTGAAATGGGTTAGCTTTTAACAATGGGGATTTATTAACTTACAAGCTTACAGTTTTCAGGCCAAGAAAAATGTCCAAATCAAGGCATCATCAGGCTAGGCTTTCTTCCCAAAGACTGGTTGCCAGTGTCCCTGGACTCATCTGTCACATGGCAAGGCACATGGCTGTGTCTGCCGAGCGCTCTCTTCTTCTGGGTTTCATTGACTCGAGCTTCTTGCTTCCAAGGCTTTCTCTCTGTTTGTCTTAATTTAATCTCTTGTAAAGGACTCCAGTAAGAGGATTAAGACCCACTCTGAACCATATCTTCATTGAAATGACCTACACAAAAGGCTACACTTACAATAGGCTTGCACACACAGGAATGTATTAACTTTAAGAACACAATTTTCTGGGGTTCATACAGCTTCAAACCATCACAAGGAGTGATATAGCCAAAACTCAGAAGGACTCTTACTTAGATATCTGGGTTCTTTTCTTGTGTAGGTCCTTCCTTTCTATATTCTACACCCGGAATTCCAGAGGTCTCTCAACATTCTAATCTCTGTCTTATTTATTTTCCTTTTTTCATAGATGTCAGTACTGTGCTGCCTGTTTCTAATATCTAAATAATTTTTTAATCTTTTTTTTTTTCAGTTTTTTAGTTATTTATTGTGGGAAGGTAAGTCTGGTACCAGTTGCTACATCATGGCTGGGAGCAGAATTCCCTGCTAATTTAGTTTTACTAGTTCCATTGTATCTTCCCACATTATCTAGCCAGAAAGCACTCTTTCAAGGTTGTTGACTCTCTATCTAACCCAAACTGACCAGTAACATGCCTAAGTTATGCAAAGTTACTTGGAACTTGCAGAATGTAAGCTCATGCAATCAGGATATATTTTACCTCTTCTGTTAGCTGCAATACAATGCTGTTTGTCATGGCACTTAATAAATATTTGTTGAAAAAAATGAATTCCTAGACTGTGGAAGGCAGAATGGTAGGCCAATGGTTGGGACTAATTGGGTTCCATCTGTTTACTCCCTTTATTCTCTTTGCCCTCAGCATCCACACATGATATCAGTCACAGTAATCACAGGCTTACACAGTGCTGGCAGGTAGGAGTTCTTGGAGGAACTATTATAAAGAGTGCAAAAAAGTTGTTGATAACTGACATGTCAATTATTGGGTGAGTAAATAGGAAGGCATATTTTCTTTCTGTGTGCTTTTAACTTTTCTCCCTATAATCTTTAAAAATATTATAGATATAATTTACTTAGGATACCACTTATTCATTTATAATACAAACATAAATGTCTGTTCATCTACTGGCAGATTTATCCTAAAGCCCAAATGAATGGAGTAAAAAATAGATATATTTATATTTCTGCATTAAAGGAAAAACTTTGAATTACCAAAATAAGTAAAAAAAAATTTTTTTATATTCAAATTTGGAAAGTACATTCCCAATTGTCAATTCTCCTACCAGTTGTAGTCCTCTATTACGTTAACTCATCAGCTTATCTATGGTCACCTATGAGCTTCTAGGTAACTGGTGCGGTAAAAGTACCAGGAAGTTTGAGTCAGATTAGTGAAAGTTGACTGTATTTTGCTCACCATCAGAATTGTCTTCTGAGGAAAGTGACTATCTGAGACTGACATAATCCAAAAATAGTATTTTAAATAGTATTTTAAATAGAAATTAAATAGCATTTAATTTCTTCTGTGAATCTGAACCCCTAGATTAGAATTTTATGATCCTAAAATAGCAGCATCAAAGAGCCTTATGGTTGGGATGGGGTGGGAAACAGAAACACAATGGAAAAGGAATTCTATTAGCTTTCTATCATTATGGAGTGATGGGTGATTTATTTTTCTCTTTCTTTTGCAGGCTCACCAAATTCTGTGTGGTGAGTTTTCCCGTGCACCACCAAATCGTGAAAAATTATGTAAGTCCTGTCATAAACTACCACTCTATATCCCTTTTCTGCCTCTATTTTTTTAAGTTTTTTTTTTCTTTAGAAGGCATTGGGAACTGAACCCAGGACCTCCCATGTGGGAGGCAGGTGCACAACTGCACGAGCCCTATCCACTCCCCTCTGTCTTTATTTTAATGAAGATCCTAAGCTGATATTTTCTTTCTTTTTTTTTAAGATTTATGTATTTCTCTGCCCCCCCCCATTGTCTGCTCTCTGTGTCCATTTGCTGTGTGTTCTTCTTTATCTGTTTGTATTCTCATTAGGCGGCTCCAGGAACCAATCCTGGGACCTTCTGGAGTGGGAGAGAGGCGATCATTCTCTTGCACCACCTCAGCTCCCTGATCTACCGTGCTTCTTATTGTCTCTCCTCTGTGTCTCTTTTTGTTGCATCATCTTTCTGTGCCAGCTCTCTGCATTGGCCAGCACTCCTGTGCAGGGTGGCACCCTGCATGGGCTGGCACTCCACGGGGGCCAGCTTGCCATGCAGGCCAGCTTGCCCTCACCAGGAGCCCCTGGGTATTGAACTCTGGACCTCCTATATGGTAGATGGGAGCTGAGGTGCTTGAGCCACATCTGCTTCCCTCGGCTGATATTTTCATACTTTCCAGAGTCTGAGGCCATTTGAGGCCTTTTGCATTTCCTCCTGTTTCATTCTGTGACCCATCTTATTACTTCATTGTACCTTCCCTAGCAATAAGAAAGGCAGGAAGGGGACATAAAAGAAGGGAGACATTAAACAGACACATTTGCCACTCTTCAGCAGCTCTTAAAAAGAGTGCAAACATGAGAAGGTTGTGATCATGGCAAAGGTAGTGGTGGAGGATGCGAGTGTTTGGAACAGTCAATTTTAAAAAAGGTTTTAGGAAACGATGTCATCAACATGGTGACATAAGACATCCTTTGGAGAAGTCTCCCCTCAGAATCAACCAATAAAAGGACAAATCCCACTTGCTTGGAACTCTGGAGTACAACAGAAACTCCACAAATGCTGAATCAAAGAAAAAGAAAACACCAAAATCAGGTAGGAGATTTATGTCCAGGACTGCCCCTCTGGACCCCTCCCCCTCACTCAGTCCTCTGCAGCTTCAGAGTCACACAGAGGCAGCACAGCCTGAGTCCCTCCTACCAAGGATGCAGACCATAGAGCCATTCACAGCAGCACATTAGAGCCCTCCGTACATCCAGGCACAGGGACCCAAGTTCTCAGAGACCAAGGGCAGAGCATAAGCAGCTAAGGAGTGCATGTATAAAAGTGCTCCCAGTGCAGAAGAGACCACAGCAGACCTGTTGACAAGAGGTGCACACACTCAATCCTTCTCTGTTTGCTGGACAACCTAAACACAGAAATGGACCTTTATGGATTGACCACATCTGTCTCCCTGGGGTGGAATACTCTTAACAGGAAGAAAGTGGAGGCAGAAAAGCATCACAGAAATAAAAGGGAGGGAGGGGGAATAAATACTGAAAAGCCTAAGGAAAATGGGACATTGAGAAAGAGAATTTAAACAAATCGTAGGAGCTAAAAAGAAAGTTCTGCACACACACACCAGAACAGATCAAGATTCCTGGAGAAGGAAAAGAGGAAAGGAAGCTTTCTCAGAGGTTAAACAATTTCACACAAAAGAGCAATCTTAAAAAATTATACAGTGTATCCAGGGCAAGAATCAGGTGCAGAAAAGCTGAAGAGTTATACAGGAGATACTCTAAAGGCCCAGAATGGCATACCAAGCATCAAAGAAGAGCCTTAACACAATGCCAATTGAAAATAAAACCCAAGGAAAGAGGGAGGATCTGGCCTTTAGAGTTAATACATCAAAATAATCAAATGCCCAGGCATCAGCAAGCCAGAATAAATACAAACCATATTTAGAAACAAGAAGATATGGCTCAGTCAAGGGAACAAATTAAAACTTCAGAAGAGATACAGAATTTGGAACAACTAATCAAAATTCAAATAAATCTCCTAAATCAATTCAAGGAGAGGAAGGAAAATAACACAAAGAGATAAAGGATATTAAGAAGACAATGTGTGAGCAGAAAGAAGAATTTGACAGTATAAAAAGAAACATAAATTATAGGGATCAAAGGCACAATAGTAGAGATTAAAAATACACCAGAGGCATGCAAAAGCAGATTTGAACAAGTGGAAGAAAGAATCAGTGAAGTAAAAGACAGGATCATCGAAATCATACAATCAGAAGAATGCAAATAGAGAAAGAAATAGAAAACTTTGAGCAGTGTCTCAGGGATTTGAGTGACAGCATGAGGTACACAAACATATGCATTACAGGTTTCCCAGAAGGACAAAAGAAGGAAAAAGGGGCAGAAAGAATATTTGAGGAAATAATGGCCCCAAATTTCTCAACTCTTATGAAAGACATACATATATTAATATATGTCCAAGAAGTGCAATGTACTCCAAGCAGAATAAATCCTAATAGACCTACTCTCAGACACATACTAACCAGAATGTCAAATGCCAAAGGTAAAGAGAGAATTCTGAAAGCAGCAAGATAAAAGCAATTCATCACATACAAGGGATCCTCAATAAGATTAACTGCTAATTTCCCTTCAGAAGTCATTGCAGCAAGAAGGCAGTAGTATGCTTTATTTAAGGTACTGAAAGAGAAACACTACCAGTCAAAAATTCTTTATTTGGCAAACCTGTCCTTTGAAAATGAGGGAGAGTTTAATGTATTCACAGTCAAACAGAACCTGAGACAGTTTGTCAACAAATGACCTAGCCTACTAGAATTAGTAAAGGGATTTATGCAGGTTGAAAGGAAAAGACAGGAATGGTTTGGAGTAGTGTAAAGAAATGAAGATCTTCAGTAAGGATAACTGAAAGGGTAAATGCAAAATGAAATAGTACTGTATCTTCAATAGATAACTCTAGTGTTCAATTCCTATGTGTCAGAATACAATTGAACAAGAAAAAGACATATTTCCTGACAATGAACATACAAAATATAAAGAGGTAAAGGGGGATAAAATAAAAAAAACATAAAGAGGGGAAAGAGAGGGAAATGGGAGCAGAGAACACATATGCTATTGAAGCTGAGTTGATGTTTTACTCTGCTGGGCTGTCAAAAACAATATATCAGAAATGGGTTGACTTTTACAATGGGGATTTATTAACTTACAAGTTTACAGTTCTGAGGCCACAAAAGTGGCCAAATCAAGGTATTATCAGGCAATGCTTTCTCCCCAAAGATCTGTCACATGGCAAGGCACATGGTGGTATCTGTTAGTCTTTCCCTTCTCTTCTGGCTTCTGTGGCTTTCTCTCTTCCTCTCTCCATATTCATCCCTTTTATAAAGGAACCTAGAAAGAGGATTAAGATCCACTCTGAGCAATGCCTTAATTGAAGTAACCTAATAAAAAGACTGTACTTAAAATAGGTTTATATCCATAGAACTGGATTAGCTTTATGAACATAATACTCTAGGGTCCATTCAGCTTCAAACTACCACAGTTGGTATCTTTTCAAGTCAGTAAGTTATAGTTGCAAGTTGCACAAAGTATTTTAAAAATACACAGAAACAGAAATGAGAAAGGAATCAGTCAGACATATCACAAAAGATCAACTATACAGAAAAGAAGTTTGCAATAAAAGAAAAAAAGACCAAAAAAAAAAAAAAAAAAAAAGATTTGACATGTAAAAAACCAAAGGACAAAATAGCTCAGTAAGAACTATCTTTACAGAAATAACATTAACAGTTAATGGAGTAAACTCCCCAACCAATAGACACAGATTGGCAGAACGGATAAAAAAAACCATGATCCAACTATATGTTGTTTACAAGAGACTCATCTTAGACAAAAAGACACAATTAGGTTGAAAGGTTAAGGATGGAAAAAGATATCCCATGTGTAGCAGTTTGATATTATTGATGAATTCCAAAAAGAAATTTTGGATTATGTTTGTAAACTGGTCTTTTCCTCTGGGTATATTAGAGTGTATTGGATTCAGAGGTTTTACTTTTACTTGATTAAATAACGATTAAGGCTTTCATTGGGCCATGTCAGAGAAGGGAGGTTGGAGTTTTGAGCTGGAGTCTGGGAAGTGAACATACAGGATAAGAACACAGAGGAGTAGAGATGGCTCCTTAGACATGGCAGAAGACCCAGGGAGAGAGACAGAGCCATTCCCCTGATAGTCTACAGCTGCCATAGTGGAGAGAGCACAGCAGCTGAGCCTGGAGAGAAACGGAGCCCCTGAAGAGAGGAACCCAAGAAGCCTGAACTCTTGGCAGATGTCGGCAGCCATCTTGCCCCAACACATGGCAATAGACTTTGGTGAGGAAAGTAACTTATGCTTTATAGCCTGGTAACTGTAAGCTTCTACCCCAAGTAAATACCCTTTATAAAAGCCAGCAGATTTCTGGTATTTTGCATCAGCACCCCTTTGGCTGACTAATACTAGTAACCAAAAAAGAACTGGGGTAGCTATACTAATACCAGACAAAATTGACTTTAAGTCAAAAACTGTTATAACAAAGAGGGACACTATATATTAATAAAAGGGGCAATTAACCAAGAAGAAAAAACAATAATAAATATTTATGTCTTATCCACAGTGCCCCAAATACATGAGGGAAACATTGGCAAAACTGAAGGGAGATGGGAGGAGATATAGCACAGTGGTTGAGCACCTGCTTCCCATGTACCATGTACGAGGTCCTGGGTTCAATTCTTGGTACCTCTAAAAAAAACCAAAAACCAAATCCTGGGGGAAAAAAAATGAAGGGAGAAATAGACATCTCTACAAAAATAGCTGGAAACCTCAATACATCATGCTCATCAATAGACAGAACATCTAGATAGAAGATCAATAAGGAAACAGAGAACTTGAATAATATGATAATGGAACTGGACATAACAGTCATTTACAAAACCTTGCACCCACAGAATAGCAGGATGTACATCTTTTCAAGTAACATCGATCATTGTCTAGGATAGACCATATGTTGGTCACAAAACAATTCTCACTAGATTTTAAGAGACTGAAATAATACAAAGCATCTTTTCTGATCATAATGGAATGAACTGGGAAATCAATAATATGCAGATAACTGGAAAATTCACAAATATATGGAAGTTAAATAACATACTCTTAAACAATCAGTGGGACAAAGAACTAATTGCAAGGGAAATCAATAAATATTTTAAGACAAAAGAAAACAATAACACAACATATCCAACTTATGGGGTGCAGTTAAAGCAGTGCTGAGAGAGAAATTTAAAGTCCCAAATGCTTACATTAAGAAAGAAGAAAGAGCACAACCAAAGACCTAACTGTACACCTGGAGGAACTAGAAAAAGAACAGCAAATTAAATCCACAGCAAGCAGAAACAAAGAAATAAAAAAGATTAGAATAGAAATGAATTTAAGATTAAAACAATCAATAGAGCACATTAACAAAACCAAAAGTTTGTTCTTTGAAAAGATAAAATTGACAAATCCTTAGCTAGACTAACAAAAAAGAGAGAAGATGCAACTACTAAAATCAGAAACGAGAGGGGGAATATTACCACTAACCCAATAGAAATAAAAAGGATCATAAGAGGATACTATGAACTGTATGCATACAACTAAAACAACCTAGATGAAATGGACACATTCCTAGAAATGCATGAACAACTTACATTGCCTCTAGAATAAATAGAATCACAAATATAAGTAAAGAGATAGAATCAGTCATTTAAAAACTCACAACAAAGAAAAACCCAGGACCAGATGGCTTCACAGGTAAATTCTACCAATCATTCCTAGAAGAATGAATACCAATCATAATCAAACTCTTCCAAAAAATTGAACAGGAGGGGGATGTGGCTGTGGCTCAATCAGATGAGCTCCCATCTGCCATATGGGAGGCCCTTGCTTTGCGTCCTGGGGCCTCCTTGTGAAGATAGGCTTGCCTGCATGCTGCAGAGCACACTGCCTGGCTCGCAAACACCATGCCACGCCAACTCAGCAAGGTGATGCAACAAAAAGAAGGGAGACAAGTGAGAACACAGAAGAGCCCACAGCAAATGGACACAGACAGCAGACAGCAAGCAAGCTACAAGGGGGGAGGGGAAATAAAATAAATAAATACAGACACAGAAGAATGTACAGTGAATGGATACAGAGAACAGACAGCACACAAAAAGCCACAAAGGGGGGGATAAAAAAAATTGAACAGAGGGGAACATTATCTAACTAATTCTATGAGTCCAGATCACCTTAATACCAAAGCCAGATAAAGATACTACAAGAAAAGAAAATTACAGAACAATTTCTCTTATGAATACAGATAAAATAAAAAGGAATAAAATATATGCAAATTGAATACAACAGCACATTAAAATAATAATACACTATGATCAAGTGGGGTTTTAAATCAGGTGTGCAGGGGAAGCAGTTGTGGCTCAACTGACAGAACGTCTGCCTATCATACGGAGGGTCCAGGGTTATACCCAGGGCCTCCTGACCTGTGTGGTGGAGCTGGCCCATGTGCAGTGCTGCTGTGCACAAGGAGTGCAGTGCCACACAGGGGTATCTCCCACGTAGGGGTGCACCACATGCAAGGAGTGCACCCCTCAAGGAGAGCTGCCCATGTGAAAAAAGCACAGCCCACCCAGAAGTGGTGCTGCACACACGGAGAGCTGATGCAGCATGATGATGCAACAAAAAACCGACACAGTTCCCAGTGCCACATGACAAGAATGCAAGCAGACACAGAAGAACACACAGTGAATAGGAACGGAGAGCAGACAACTGGGGGGAAGGAGAAATAAATAAATAAACCTTAAAAAACAAAAACAAAAACAGGTGTGCAGGGAACAGATGTGGCTTAAGCAGTTGAGCACCCACCTCCTACATGGGAAGTCCTGGATTCAGCTCCTAGTGCTTCCTGAAAAAAACAAAAACAAACAACAAGCAAAACAAACAATAAAACCAAGTCAGGCAAGCTGATGTGGCTCAGTGTTTAAGTGCCAGCTTCCCACATATGAAGTCCCAGGTTCAATCCCCAGTCCCCGGTATCTCAAAAACAAAACAAAACAGATAAACAAGGGTGGTTCAACATAAAAAAATCAATTACTATAATAACTCCACATTAACAAAATGAAGGAAAAAACACACACACAATCATCTCAATTGATGCATAAAAGGCATTTGACAAAATCCAGAATCCTTTCTTGATAAAAACACTTATAAAAATAGAAATAGAAGGAAACTTCCTCAAAATGATAGAGTGCATGTATGAAAACCCCACTGCTAACATTGTACTTATTGGTGAAAGACTTAAAGTTATCCCTCTAAGATCTGGTAGATAACAAGGATTCCAACTGTCACCATTGTTATTCAGCACTGTACTCGAAGTTCTAGAGCAGTTGGGCAAGAAAAAGAAATAAAACACATCCAGATTGGGAAGGAAAAAGTAAAACTTTCATTGTTTGCCAATGACATAGAAGGTTCTGAAAAATCTACAGCAAATCTAATAGAGCTAATAAATGAATTCAGCAAAGTGGCAGGGTATAAGATCAACACACAAAAATCAGCCACGTTTCTATACACTAGTAAAGAGCAATCAAGGAGGAAAGGAATGAAAAAATTCCATTGACAATATCAACTAAAAGAAATATCTAGGAATAAATTAACCAAAATTTTAAAGGATTATACATGGAAAACACAATTTTTCTAATAGAAATCAAAGTAGACCCAAATAAATAGAGGGCATTCCACGCTCATGGGTTGGAACACTTAAGTATTGTTAAGATTCCTGTTCTACCCAAAATGATTTACAGATTCAATGCAATCCCAATCAAAATCCAACAGGCTATATGCATAAATGGAAAAGCCAGTCATCAGATTTATCTGGAAGGGTAAGAAGCCCCAAATAGCCAAAACCATCCTGAAAATGAAGAATGAAATTGGAGGACTCACATTTCCTTACTTTAAAACTTATTACAAAGCTACAGTGGTCAAAACAGCATGATACTGGCATAAAGATAGTTATATAAACCAATGAAATTGAACTGACGTTTCAGAAATAGACCCTCACATCTTTCACCAATTGGTGTTTGACAAGGCTGCTAACTCCACTCAATTGGAAAATAGTCTCTTCAACAAATGGTATGGGGCATACACACAAAAATTATCTTGAAATGGGCCAAAGACATAGGTGTAAGAACCAAGAGTATATAACTCCTAGAAGAAAATGCAATGAGGCATCTTCAGGACATTGTGTCAGGCAATGGTTTCTTAGACTTTACACTCAAAGTACAAGCTATGAAAGAAAAAATAGATAAATTAAAACTTTTGTGCCTTAGCAGACTTAATCATGAAACTGAAAAGACAACCTATTCAATGGGAGAACATATTTGGAAACCACTTATCTGTTTAATATCCAGAATATACAAAGAAATCCTATAATTCAACAATAAAAAAACAAACAACCCAATTAAAAAATGGACAAAAGACTTGAACAGATGTTTTTCCAAAGTGGATATACAAATAGCTAAAAAGCACATGAAAATATGCGCAACATCACTAGCTATTAGGGAAAAGTAAATAAAAAACACAAGACATCATTTCACACCCACTAGACTAGTATTCCAAAAACAAAACTACAAATGTTGAAGTGGATATAAAGAAATAGGTACACTTATTCATTGCTGGTGGGAAGGTAAAAGGGTGCAGAAACTGTGGAAGACGTTTTTGGGAGATCTCAGAGGGCTAAGTATAGAATTATCATGTCCTGGCAATCCAACTACTAGGTATATGCCCAAAAGATTAGGAAGCAGGGTTCAAACAGATACTTGCACACTGATGTTCATAATAGCATTATTTATAGTTGCCAAAAGATGGAAGCAATGCAAGTGTCCATCAACAGATGAGTGGATAAATAAAATGTGGTATATACATACAATCGAATATTATTCAGCATAAAAAATGAATGAATGAAGCGGATATGGCTCAAGAAGTTGGGCTTCCACCTTCCAGATGGGGGGTCCTGCATTCGGTTCCCAGTGCCTCCTAAAGAAGATGAGTACACGCAATAAGCAGAAGTAATGAGATGACACAAGCAGATACAACAAGCAGGGTAATGAGATGACACAAGCAGATACAACGAGCAGGGAGCAGATGTGGCTCAAGTGGTAGGACATCTGCTTCCCACATGGGAGGTCCTGGGTTCGGTTCCCAGTGCCTCCTAAAGAAGATGAGCAGATGCAATGAGTTGACATAATAAGCAAAAACACAATGAGTAGACATAGTGAGCAGACAATGAGAGGAAACAGCAAGTAGACAAAGGAGCCACGGGGAAGGGGGAGGATAGATAAACAAACAAAACAAAAATATAAGTGATGTAGAGATAATAAAATTTTAAAAAGTGATTGAAGTTCTGATTCATAAGACAACATGGTTGAATCTTGAAGACATTATGCTGAGTGAATAAGACAGACACAAAATATTGTATTCTCACTGATAAGAAATAATTAGAATAAGTAAAATCATAGAATTAGAATCTAGACTATACTTTAGCAGGGTTTGGGTTGGTGGTAGGTAATGGGGAATTAATGCTTAAATTATATTGTAATTCTAACTGGGTTGAATGTAAAGTTTTGGTAATGGATGATAGTGATGGTAGTCCAACACTGTGAATTTAATTAACCACACTGAATTTTATATGTGAATGTGACTAAAAAGGAAAATATTAGGTTGTAAATATGTTACTAAAATAAAAACTATAAGAAAAAACATAGGATTGTACCAACACAGTGGACTCTATTGTATAGGATGCGTTACAGTACAATTATCAAAATGTTCTTTCATGAATTTAAAAAAATATACCACACTAACAGAAGGTGTTAATAGCAGTGTGATATATGGGAATTCTATATTTTATGTATTTTCTACATGATATTTCTTTAAACCTACTTCTCTAACAACAACAAAACAAGGCTTGAGTGAATCTGTAAATTTCACTTACTCAGGCTACCACAGACTCTCTTACCCACAAAAACTTACACATTGGCCATCTCTCTCTACACCCTAGATATGAGATTTAAAAAGCCATCTCCTAAAAGCCTGATGAAGCATAATCTACAAAGAAATAACTTCCTGAGGAAGGTAAGAATCCTTACTCTCGTCATCGAGTCCCGGGGTCTCCAGGTAGCATCAGTAAATGTGCAGCAGTGGTGGGGGCACGTGTGGGTTAAGAGTCGGTATAAAGGGACTCCCTGATTTATAACTGGGTGAAAGCTATTCTGACAAGCAGTCTTCCCAAAAGCAGCATGAACAGCTTCTTGTGTACATCTTTCCAGTTATTTTGGAAATAACCCTCAAAGAAGCTTAGAGAAATGGAATTTTGGTTGTACTGTCAAAATTTATATCAGTGACATCAGTCGTTTGTAGGGTTCTGCCTCCTGTGAAAAAGGCAGTCAGTCCTCAGATTGTCCTATACTGTCCTATACTGCCTGGCTGCCCAGGGTCCTGAGACCGCCCTCTTTGCATAGTCCCACTCCTGTCCTGTCCTGCTATCTAGCATCCCCTGTCCTGCTCCCCCTGACAGGGCCTTCCAGATCAGAGGATCTGCCCTGCCTGATCAGACTTTCTCAAATTCCAATAATTTTTTTTAAAAGATTTATTTTTTATTTCTCCCCTTCCCCCATCCCCCCCCCCCCCCACTGCCCCATTGTCTGCTGTGTCCATTCGCTGTGCGTTCTTCTGTGTCTGCTTCCATTCTTGTCAGCAGCACTGGGAATCTGTGTCTCTTTTTGTGCGTCATCTTGCTGCGTCAGCTCTTCATTTTGTGCGGCACGACTCCTGGGCAGGCTGAGCTTTTTTCGTACTGGCGGCTCTCCTTGAGGGGCACACTCCTTGTGTGTGGGGCTCTCCTATGCAGGGGACACCCCTGCGTGACACGGCACCCCTTGCGCGCATTAGCGCTGCGTGTGGGTCAGCTCGTCACACGGGCCACGAAGCCCAGGGTTTGAACCCTGGACCTTCTACGTGGTAGGCGGATGCTCTATCAGTTGAGCCAAATCCATTTCCCTCCAATAATTTTCAACAGGATATGAAATAGGATTCTTTTTATGTCTTAGAATTCTGGCAGAGACTTCCCAGACAGTGAATTAAAAATGAACAAGAATTGGTTTCTGTATGCACCCTACTGGCTTCAACTCATTTAATATAAAATTACAACTATTTTTGCTATACTATTACTTTTTAAAATTAAGATTTTTCTGTAAATTGACTTTAAAAAAATATTCAACCTTACCCTAAGCCATTGTATTTGCGTTATCATGGGTTTGGTATGCCAGTGATGTGTATTAGGAAAAAACCCTTACCATTAAAATAAAAAATATTATTCAAGTACCACCGAAGACTATCACATATAATACAAATGACTTTGGAAAATGCTAGTCTGTGGGTACCAACTAGATGATGTTGTCAGTTTAGTTAAAATGGGACAGCTCAGTTCCCAGGTAAGTAGTCTATTTTAATGGTGGCCTTCCAGAAGTGGTGCATTTTTTAAAAAGCTTCTGCTTTAAGACCTGATGACTTTACCAGGAGCATTTCAAGCTCGGGAAAGCAGTGCTGTGGCAGGCTGCGGAGGGAGCTATTTGGCTTTTGGAGCTGTGTAGTCCACTGAAAGTATATTGTGTGGGCAGCCAAGGATCTCCCTGCACTGTGGAGTAGATGCATGCTTCTAGGAAGGGTAGAGGATTTCCTAAAAGTATATTTACTGCTCGCTCACCTCCTGGGAGTTGCTTGGGAGAATAACTAACTATTGCTAAATAAATAAATCTCTTTTGCTACATGGAGTTGTACTGGTGCCAAGCAATTCCATTGCCAATCACTGTCTGCAGCTGTTCTGGGGGAACAGTTGCCTTTTTCTTTGAGGTGCTCTCCCTACTCCCTCCCCTAAGTGAGTTTTCTGTACTCATAGCAGCCTCTTTTAAGTTGGCCATTCCCAACGATTTAATTACATTACACCCTACTCTTGTTTCTATGATGCAATGGCAGACTAAAAGTATACACACACAGGATTAAGATGGGTTCTTGTTTGTGAAACCCTGGACCTAGAGTCCTGACCAAAAAATAAAGCAGGCCGAAATACTTTATTAGAGCTGAAATACTTTATTAGATAAGGCAAAATCTTCATTTTTTTCTTGGTAGATGCTATTTTTGTCAGAGGAGAACAAGCACGGAGATGTAAAAAAAAAAAAAAAAAGTGCGAATTCCTGCATTAGCAACAAGAAGGGATTGAATGAAATTTTCAACCACCATTCATTAACAGTATTCTTATTTTAAAGTAGTTGTTTGATTTCTGATATCTTTGGTAATCATCATCCAAATATTTCTATTTCTGAGCCTTATCTTCAAGAAATTCAGGATGTTAACATTTGAGAGTGGAGACATTCACACCCAAGAATGGCAGGACTAAAGATAGGGAAAGACAGAGAAAAACCATTTTAGGACGAAAGATGGATTAAGGGCCACAGGAGAAGCAATGGGTGGTTTGGTTAGTGATTCCAAGAACTTTTCCCTTTGTTTCCTCTTCTGCTTACTGATGTGCCCTTCCAAGACCAGAGAGAGACACAACATGTGAAATAGCAAGGTTAAAAGAGATGGAAGAAAATGCAGGGACAATCCCATCTCCTGCTCATGAACGACGTCTTGTTGAAAGAGACAAGTTAATTCACAATTCTGCGCAAAACTTAACCACCGTGGTTGGGCAAGTATTGATCACCAGACCATTTCATTCTTCCCCAGCTTCAGGAACACTATGATTCTGACAGCAAGTCTGGCTCAACAGACTCCGAAGTCGATCAGTATTCCGCAAGTGCGCGCGTAGGACTATTATTGTCCTTTAGCGGAGCTGGAAGACAAAATCACAAAGCTGGAAGCCCTGACTTTGCTTAATAAACGACTTTGAGGTATGAGAGGGCCCTGGGATTATCTGGATCTTGGAGGTTGGCTCTCTGGGACAATCCCCTGAGTTTCAAACACCTTCGTTCTTCAATTTTTCTTCTTTGGAATTGGGAGAGGGGACAGAAGTGATTGTGATAACCATCATTAAATTTTCCTTTGAAATGAATACCTGGAACCACCTTTCTCAGCGAGAACCACAGACAGGGTGTTGCGGCCCGACTGGCCGTTGGGCTCCGGCGTCACAGCGCCAGCCCCTTCCAGCTGGGAGTCCCGGGTCCCAGGGAGCGGGGGCGTGAGAAAGGCGCTTTTGTACCCAGGTCCATCATCCAGCAGAGCGCGAGCCTTCCAGCGCCAGGTTTTCCTCTGCACAAGGCGGCGCCGAGAAGCAAATTGGCCGCGACCTTCAGGAGGGCGGCGGCGCCCCGAGCCGCGGCGGCGCTCGGGGGGCGGGGCAGTCGGGGCCTTTCACGCCCGGGCGGTCCCGGGAGCGGCCGGCGGCCCGGAGCCCCGCCTCCGGCCCGCCCCCGCCTCCCCGGCGCCGCCGCCCGCCCCCTCCTGCGCCGCCCGCCGCCCGCCCCCTCCTGCGCCGCCCGCCGCCCGCCGCCCGCCGCCCGCCGCCCGCCGCGCTGGGCCCCGCGGCCCCGAGGCCTGGGCCCGCCCCCGCGCCGGCCGCGCGCGCGGGAGGGAGGGACCTGCCGGGCGGCGGCGGCGCCGAGAGCCCGCCGTGGTCCGAGGCGGCGGCACAGGCCCCGGGAGCCCCTGTCCTGCGAGGGGAGGCGGATCCGCGTTCACGAAAGTAGCTGCCTCCTGCCCCTCCTCCTTCCCACCACCCGCCCCTGCCCCCTTCTAGACCTGTTTACCGAGACCGTCTTTCTCTTAATTACCTTTTAAGAAGTAATCCCTGTTGCATAGAAAAGGTAATTAAAATCCACCCCCTACTCTCTTGCACCCCCTCCCCCCGTAGTTATTTTTGTTCTTTAACCCGTGTTGTACTAAACTCATTCCCGGTGAGCCATCTGGTCTGATTACCCGGCTCCCTTCGTATGGTTTTCATTAAGTTCGCCAAAACCGTGCATTGAAAATGCAGCCCTGGAGCCACTCAGGAACCTCCAGGAATTTTGCCCTGCCTAGTCTTGTTAAGAGAATCTCGGACGGAGGCAGGTAAAGGTCTGAGTCCAGTACCTAGCGATCGGTCTGTATTTACTATTTCGAGAAAAGGCGGTTTTCCATGTTAATGATTATCATTCATTCATTCAGTATTTTTTTTTAACCGCAGGCAAGGCATGGCTTTTTAGACTTATGTTCTACTTCCAAAAAATTAGTGTTAACAGCTTTGCAGATGGTTTTACAAAATAACCTGGCCACAAAAAACTCCATTTTTCTAGCAGCAATATGGTTGGGGCTACACCTTCTCCCTTGCCTGTCCCCCATTTCCCTACCTTCAAAAGGCAAAATCCAAACATTACAATGCGGGCAAATATTCCCTCGTGCATGGGTTTTCTTTTGTAGTCCAAGAAAGGGGAATCAATGGACAGGTTCATAGACTGCCCGTTGATTGTTCATAGACATAAATGTTATAGCCGGAATCTTTCTCAGAGTTCATCTAAAACAAATCTGCCAATTTACTGAGGAGACTCCAAAAACTGGAGGGACTTTGGGAAGGTCATGTGCCTTCTGAGTAAAGTACTAACTCTTAAGTACTGCAGCCTGCCGCAGGTATGGGAAGGTGGGGAGACCTGGATTAAGTGCTTTATCTAGTACTGCTGAAAGGATCTTGATCAAACTCACTTTATACTCCACGACTCCATTTCTGTCCTGCTCTAGGTGTTTCCTCTTTGGAGAGTCAAAGCCTTTTCTTCCTTTCCCTATCCCAGATTTTGCTCCCCTCTTTCCTTTCCTTCTGCTTTCCTTCTCACACTCCCCAACCGTGAGATTTTATTTGGATTTTTAAAATGAAACCAGGTGCTGCATAAAACAAAAGCAAAGTAATAACAAGGAAAGACTATCCAATGCCTAAGGAATGTGCTGAGTTTTATGACTCAGGCTGTCCTGGCAAAGAAATCTGACTTACACGGAGAGGTGGGTGGCACAGAGCACAGACCATACATGGCAGCCGTGGCCTCCCCAGATAGGCCATGGTCAAGGCAGCCTGTGACTCATTTCACAAAACCAGAGACTCTTGTTCCTTGTGGAACAAGACCTCCCAGAGGCCAGAACCCAACGAGCAGCTTTTCCCAGCTGGGCCAGTTCAGTCTGACATTACCAGGGGCCACCCTGAGGTTTGGAGGGGAAGAGAGACTGGGCAAAAGGCCATCGCTGGGAAAGAAGCAGGCTTGATGAACTTGAGCAAGGGTTTTGATGCATTTAGGAGATGAATAACAAGCTGCAAGCTGACATGAACGTTAGCATGTAACTACAGCGCCTTGGAGGAGGGGAAAGTAAGGGTATTGCTGGGAGCTGGAGAGGTGCGCTGTTTGCAGCAGGGTACAGGAAGACCAGAGGCAGTTGGTCAGATTTTGGCGGGGGCTTCTCGGGTGCCTTTCCTAATGAGATCAGGAGGAGTAGCTAAAAGCAGGAGTGGTGGACTTCGCGTAAACACCGAGAGACACCCAGGCACACATCTTCACATTCTGAGAATTCTTTTCAAATGAGCAGTGATGGGGTGAGGTGGACATTTTTTCTGTTACCAAGAGACAGGTTGAGAGAACTGCAACGGCTCAGGAGAGTCCTCCTCGCAGAGGTGGTGGGAGGAGCCTGCGCTTGGGTGACAAGGATCTGTTTGTGCTCCCTTCATTACACAGGCCCGGTTTGAATGGGACTGATGCTGCTCCTTGTGGTTTGCGCCACGGCAAGACGGCTGACACTTTCGAATGAGAATGAACCTTGACTGGCATAAATGAGATCTCCAGGCTGCAGCCTCGTGGCACACGGGCTCATTCTTCCTTCTTTCTTTTTTGCTTTCCCTTTTCATGGACTGGCCGTCTGAAGACTACTGTGACTACCGTAATTGCAGGAAAAGCTCTGCTTAACTTTTTCATGAAGGTCTACATACCTGGAAAAATAAAGTCTTTTAAGGACGATGACTTCATAAATATTTATAGTGTGGACAGGCGTCACTCTAGGTCTGCGGGGGAAGTGGGCTCCTTCAGTTTTATTTATTATGTGACATTTCAGGTGAGTGACACCCGTCACCTGGGTTGGTCCTATGCTCTGTTCCACTGAAGCATGTTTATGGAGTGATTATGCCTGCAAATATTTTCTATATTTAGTTCCTCTCCTCCCCTAACCCTCTCTTAGCCCTCTTAACTCTCCAAACCAGCTAAAAGCCAAGCTGACGGTCTAGGGGAGATTTGAACCCAAATGACAAGGCAGAGGGACTCCAACAAGTGCTGTAGACGCATTTGACGAATTGGGAGGCAATTAGAGTGGGAATGATGACTGTTAACCATCGCTTTCGTAGACTACGACAGTTTTGTTGGGCCTGCGTCTAGCAGGTGAAGCTCTCAGCTGGCCATGAGGGGTTTTGACAGGTGATGGGCACAGCCTTGAGTGATGGATGCAGAGGGATACTTAGCGCTTTCCTTTCCAGGGAGCTTTCTCTGGACAGGACTTCAGAGGCCCTCTGTTCTGTCACTGAGCACCCCAGGGCTTTGGGGGTAGGAGCTGGTGAGCATCCTGTGACTCCCTCTTGGTCAAGATCTCTGGTGTCACCTGAGATTTTCCTCTCTCAGCCATACCTGGCTCTATGTGTGATAGAGTAAGGGGGCAGCAGCTGTGGAGGGGAGCAGGCCAGCTCTGGCTTTCTGGCTTTACAGCTGCACATGCCCTGACCTAAGCCCTTCAGGCTGCATTTAGATCTACCTCAGGGCTCCATATTTGCCACTGATCAGCTTGACCACCTATTGTTTACCCTAGGAAGAGCCAGGTCTTGGCAGAAGGGCCCAAAGCTTTGCCAGTATTTTATTTTTAGAGACAGGAAAATGTCTGCTTTTTGGCAGCTGTGCTCTTTTCTTGGCACACACCAGGAATGGGGTAAAGAAGTTCAAGTGAGAGATTCCAATCCCTAAATTCATGTCATATGACACAGATGATAGCATCATGAATCTTTCCATGGGAGCCTTCATGGAGTCTAAAATCTTTTGTTAGAATGCCTCCTTAGCAAGGCTGTGGCCCACCTGCCACATCCTGGTAGCAAGAGGCCTCTTGTCCACAGATCTCATAGCTTGGACAGCTAAGGAGCTCCTTTTCAGTGTGTCAGCTCCTGAAATATAAAGTTTTTTACCTCTGTTCACTTCCTTGTCTATCAATCCATTTAATCTAGTTCAGTCTGGTAGGCAAAGTTAAAAAAAAAAAAAAGAAATGGATCAGTCCTCTAAATGCTATGTTCATCAACCCTCCTCAGACCCACTGACATTGTCATCATGGTTATTGGTGCCAGGCAGCCAGCTTTTATGGCAACAAGTGTACTACTAGACTCAGAGATTGCATTTCTCAATTTTATGGGAATTATTATTTGTTCCAGCATGGCTGCTCTTAAAACATACTTTCGTAGGTCCTGTGATTCTGGCTACTGATGATTTATGTAAAAGCATTTTGTAAACTGTAATGTATTATATAAAGGTATGATGGAATGGAAATAAAGAATTAAATTTTGAGTGTTTTCAACCTTCATTTCTCCCCAACTTTTAACAACAAAAAAGATTACTTAAAAAAAATTTTTTAGGAGGTACTAGGGATTGAACCTGGGACCTCACACATGGACACATAGGAGGAGGCACTCAACCACTTAGCCACATCTGCACCCAAAAGATAACTTTTTTTTTAAGTTATCTTATCTTCCCTGCTTGCTCCCCTCCCCCCGCCCCAGTTGTCTGCTCTCTGTGTCCATTCGCTGTGTGTTCTTCTGTGTCTGTTTGCATTCTTGTCAGTGGTACTGGGAATCTGTATCTCTTTT
The DNA here is from genome assembly GCF_030445035.2 of Dasypus novemcinctus. Classification (NCBI taxonomy): domain Eukaryota; kingdom Metazoa; phylum Chordata; class Mammalia; order Cingulata; family Dasypodidae; genus Dasypus; species Dasypus novemcinctus. The sequence goes on along the minus strand of NC_080673.1, from coordinate 48,218,799 downwards.
TGTTGCATCATCTTGCTGTGTCAGCTCTTTGTGTGTGTGGCACCACTCCTGGGCAGACTGCACTTTTTTTCTGCTGGGCAGTTCTCCTTACAGGGCACACTCCTTGCATGTTGGGCTCCCTTACACGGGGGGATACCCCGGCGTGGCACGGCATCCCTTGCGTGCATCAGCACTGTGCGTCGGCCAGCTCATCACATGGGTCAGGAGGACCTCGCTTTGAACCCTGGACTTCCCATGTGGTAGGTGGACGCTCTATCCATTGAGCCAAAACTGCTTCCCAAGATTACTTTTTAATTACGAAAAAAAGCTTGAATACATTCTCCTTGCTGTTTGTAGTCCACGATTACCTTTAGGATCCATTTTTCCTCTTACTGGAGTACATCCTGTGGTAGGTTTTCTTCTGCTCTCCCTCCATATCCCACCAGAGAGCATATGTGAGTAATAAATTTTTCTGAGGCCTGTGTGTCTGAAAATTTATTTTGAGCTCTCTCTTGAGTGTTGGTTTGGCTTGTTACAGAACTCAAAGTTCAAATTCACTTTTCCTGAACATTTTGAAGTTCTTGTTCCACTATTTTCCTAAAATCACTGTGGTTGATAGTCTCCTGTTGGTCTGAATTTCACTCCTTTGTACGTCATCTATCTGTATCCTATTTTGCCTTTTAGGATTTTCTTTTTCACCTTGATGTTCTGTAGTTTTATTATGATGTCTTTGTGTCTTTATTTGTGGCATTTATCCTCCTTGGAACTGACAGACTTATTCTGAGGGCTCAGGTCTTTCTTTAGCTCTAGTTATGTGAGATGGGGAGACAAACTAGACAGGTTAAATTAATTTCTATAATAAAGTGCTGAGGCAGAGAGGAAAGGGACTAAGAACTTTTGACGTGCATTAAGAATATACTTCCCTCTTTGGTGTTTTATGGAGAAACTAAGTAAAGACTTGAATTGCTGTTAATTGTATTTTTCTGCTGGACTACTATTTCTGCAATTTGATGCTGAGACTGAAATACAAAACTGCCTTGGGCAAATATAAATTATATAAACAATTATTTTTAATGTTTAAGGAAATAGCTTTCTTTCACTCTCTCTAGTCTTACCTCCTCCACCCACTTCTTTTATAAAATAAGGACATAAAATTAGATCGTGTAAAGTTCTACAATACCTCTATAATTCCCAGTCTCTCTTACTCACCTTTCATCTACCTACCTAAATATTCACTTTCATGATTAATAACTTATAAGAAATATAGACAAATAAATTGTTTGTTCTTGCAATTCTGTAATCTAATTTGTCACCGTATGAGTTGTGAATAGATTATAGATTTGGACAGAGAATACCAGAGCAGTGACCAAGCTTATAGCAAGTCAAGACTCTTGGCTTAATGTCTGGCATGTGAAACTCTGTTAACTTCCTCAGGTTAGTGCTCTAGACTGAGAATTTTGTTCCATGGATTCTCTAGGTCCATCTAGTGGCCCACGATTACCTTTTGGGTCCATTTTTCTTCTTACTGGAGTGGATCCTGTGGTAGGATTTCTTTTGCTCTCCCTCCGTATCACATATCTGGCATAGAGGAGCGAGTTTTGGGATATACTCAATCATGAAACTAAAATTTGACTACCAATTACATTTCTGAGTGAATGAAGACATAAGATGTAAACAAAATTGTTATGCTTCTTTTTCACTCCTTTCTTGGAAAGTAACCATTGAATCACTGAATAAATTGAATCATTTGTTTCATAATTTGGCATATATTACCTTTTAAAAAGAGCTAAAATAGTTACTAAGTTAAAAATTTTAAGGAAAATAGTAATCATGAGGGTTCAGATTCTCTTAGGAATTTGGGTTGCATGAGAGTTTTCTTTCCATCTAATACATATGGTAAAGTGTCTGATATGATGAAACAGAACACATATGTAGCCTGCATAATCTGAATTACTCTCCTAACTAAAGATAATTAGAGATTGAGTAGCTGCAGCCCCAACAGCCTAACAAATACTGAGAACTTAGTATTCAATGCTGCTTTCTCACTAGAATTTGAGAAATGCTAGCCTCTTCCTGAGTAAGTAGAAATGCAGTATACGCTGCTAAGTAAGTTGATGTGGTTTTTGTTGTTGTTGTTTGTTTGTTTTTGAGGTACTGGGCCTGGGATTGAACCTGGAACCTCGTATATGGGAAGCCATTACTCAGTCACTGAGCCACATAGGCCACATTGGCCACATCGGCTCCCCTGAGTTGGTTTTTTCATTATTTGCTTGTTGTTTGTTTTTAGGAGACACCAGGACCTCTCATGTGGGAAGCAGGTGCTAATTTGATGTTTAATGTGGTCTTTTTCCTACTATATATATATATATATTTCCTACTATATATATATATACACACATATAAATAGTGATTGAATTTTGGCAGGTGAGTTCCTGATGGTCTTGAGTAGGACCAAGATGAGAACAAACTCCAAGGTACTGAGAGTCCTATTAAGGTAGAGTGAATTGTGTACCCCACTTTGGACATGCTCTTGATCTTTGTCTGCATTCTGGTGAGCGTGGACCCATTGTGTGGCTCTACTGCATCAGGTTGGGCTTTAACCCAGGTTACTGAAGTCCTTTATAAACAGAGTGAAACTCAGGGAGACTGCCCCAGGGAGGAGTCGGAAGTCAAGGGACCTTGGAGGAAAAAGAAGACAGTGCCATGTGCATCACCATGTGAGAGAAAAGCCAAGGACCAAGGGATCGCTGGCAGCCAGCCCCAAATGCTGCTGTCTTCCTGGAGAAAGCATCATCACCTTGCTGACACCTCAATTTTGGGCTTCTTCTAGCCTCAAAACTGTGAGCCAATAAATCCCCATAGCTTAAGCCAGCTGATTGTTTGGTGCTTAACAGCTGGTAAACTAAGACACCTATTAAGGTTTGTTGGGGGAAAGTTTTAGGAGTCCACTGAAAATGTAAGGCAACCAGGTGAAAACAGTTCCTTTGATTCCTGAAGGAAGTTGGGCCATTTCTTTAAGTTGCTATAAGCATTTCTTTTTTTTTTTTCTTTCTGAAATGCAAGATTTCCTCTACTTTGGACATAACCAGTGTTTTCTCCATCTCTAGAGAAGGAGACACACTTTCCGAATTATAGATGTCTCTGTCTTTCCGGAAAACAAAACAAACAAACAAAACCACAGTGTGAGTATTACAAATTGCGTTGTACAAAACAAAACAAAATAAAACCAGCAATGCGTTTACATTCAAGACGCTGTGTGTTCATTGTTTTGTGCTTAATCTGTAATTGAGTATGGCTCCTAACTCATTAGATTTCTTATTTTCCCCCTTCATCTTTCCTCCAGCCTTTATGTTAAGCACTTAATGACCTATACATTTCTTCATAAATACCCTTCTGGAATTTGGCAGAGGAAGAATCCATTTTAAAGAGAGGGATTCTGAAATAAAAAACACCCTCTGTTTTGAAATTTTAAGTTTTCATGTAATAGCATTTCTCAAAGCAGACCTACTCAACAGAAAGTGACAAGTGTCTAGCAGATGTCGTTACTGCAGAATACTTCCCTCAAAAACCTTAAATTTTCACTTTCTTGGGATTTGCTGCTTTAATGGACGAGCCTGCCATGGTGACACATTACACTCTGCTTCTCAAAGTATAGTCTGTGAGGCTCTGCCAGATGGTCTCCTTCAGAATAAATGCTTTCAATATGATAATGTTTATATTTATGTTTTGGTCATGAATTAATTGTTTTCTCATGATATTTATTAAAAACAGATTATTTCGTTTCTCTCTCATAAAGCCTAGTACTTTTCTTTCGGTTATTTCTGATGAGGGTTCTTTTTTATCCTTTTGGTGAAGTGGCAGCAAGGATGCAAAGGATAATTTATCTGTTGCTCTTTCTCTGCAGCTGAACCTGGTGTGCAGCCTAGAAGGATTTGGGATCCACTGCTCTCTGCAAAGACCGAGTGTGGAATACATCAGAAAGGAACGGTTTAGTCAGTGTAACATGAGACCAGGGCCCCAATATAAACATTCTCTTTTAAGCTTCAGGGCCTACTTATTAGGTCTAATATTCTGGAATTTGGTGACCGTGTCTGTGCTCCATTATGATTTTTTAAAAATAAAATTTTATTGAAGTATATCATTCATACATGAGCTTGCATAAATAATAAGTGTAGTGTAAACATTGTGAACTTACAAAACAAACATGCATGTCATCATAAAGGGCTCCATACATCTCCCCACCGCCAATACCTTGCATTGTTATAAAACATTTGTTACAATCTATGAAATCGTATCATCAAAATATTACTACTAACTAGTGCCCATATCTTGGCATTTGGTGTATTTTTCCCCAGTCCACCTGATTATTGATACCCTGCATTAGTATTATACATTTGTTATAGTTCATGAAATAATGTTCTTATATTTGTCCTATTAACCACAGTCGATCTTCCATCACTGGATTTTCTGTTCATACAGCCCCATGTTTTGTACAGTCCATTTAAAGTGTACACTCAATGGCTCTTATTTCCATCACAGAGTTGTGCTGTCATCACCTCAGTCAACTTTAGAACGTTTTTATTTGTCCAAAAGAAAGATCCCATACCCCCTTATACCTCCCTATAATTGTCTCTTAGAATTGATATAACATCTTCTTTTCCATTGCTGCAAAAATATTACAATATTATTGTTAACTATTATCCACAAGTTACAATAGTTGTAATTTTCCCATGTATCACCATATTCTTAAGACTTTGTAGAGGAAGAACATTCTCATATTTATACTATTAACCACAATCTTTATCTACCACTGAAATCACTGTTACATATATCCTAGATTATTCTCTTGTTTCCTTTCAATTGACATTTACATCTACAGATTGCCCCTTTCAGCCACAATCTAATTTATAAATGAGCTCATTTATAAAGGAGCATTGTTAGTTATCCTCACTGTGTTACTATCAACTCTATTCATTTCCACTCTTTTACAATAAACCTTATTAAATATTCTATATATATTGAGCATCAGCTCCCATTCTCAACCCACATTCTTTTTCCTAGTAGCTTATACTCCAGAGTTTACCTCCATGGGCTTGTTTATTATATCTAATTAATATTAAAGAGATCATACCATTTGTCCTTTTGTATCTGGTTTATCTCACTCAACGTAATATCCTCAAGGATCATTCATGTTGTAATATGCATCCCAATTTCATTTCTTCTTACAGCTTGAATATACTACATTTTGTTTAGCCATTCATCAGTTGAAGGACATTTGGACTGGTTCCATATTTTAGAAATTGTGAATAATGCTGCTATGAGCATTGGTGTGCAAATGTCAGTTTGAGTCTTGCTTCAGTTTTTCTGAATGTGTTCCTAGTAATGGGATTGCTGATCATATGGCAGTTCTATATTCAGCTTTTTGAGGTCCTGCCAAACTGACTTCCACAGAGGCTGCGCCGTTCTACATTCCCACCAACAGCGAAGGTGTATTCCTGTTTCTCCACATCCTCTCCAGCACATTTAGTTTTCTGCTTTTTTGTTGATGGCCATTCTATAAGGTGTGAATGGTATCTCGTTGTAGTTTTGATCTGTCTTGAAAAGCTAGTGATGTTGAACATTTTTTTCAAGTGGTTTTGACCATTTGTATTTTTTCTTTGGAGAAGTGTCTATTCAAGTCTTTTGCCCATTTTTAAATTGGGTTGCTTGTCTTTTTATTGTTGAGTTGTGTGATCTCTTTATATAACATGGATATCAAACCCTTGTCAGACATGTGGTTTCCAAATATTTTCTTCCATTGAGCAATCTGTCTTTACTTTCTTGACAAAGTGTTTTAAAGAATAAAAGTGTTTAATTTTGAGGCTGTCGCATTTATATATGTATTTTTTCCTTTCAGTGTAAGGTTTAAGAAACTACCGCCTACCACAAGATCTTGAAGATATTTCCCTACATTTTCTTTTAGAAGTTTTAAGGTTGTGGCATTTCCATCTTGAGTTAATTTTTTAAAATCCCCTCTCCCTTATGGCTTTTTGCATGCCATCTGCTCTCTGTGTCCATTTGCTGCACGCTCTTCTGTGTTTTTGCTTGTCTCCCTTTTTTTGTTGCGTCACCTTGCTGAGTCAGCTCTCTGAGGTGCTTGCAGGCTGGACAGCTCTCCGCAGTGTGCAGGTGAGCCTGCCTTCACAAGGAGGCCCTGGGACACAAACCCAGAACCTCCCATATGGTAGATGGGAGCCCAACTGATTGAGCCACAGCCGCTTCCCTTGAGTTAATTTTTGTATAGGGTGTGAGATAGGGGTCCTCTTTCCTTTATTGGAAAGGCTTGTCATTTTCTCTCCTAAGAGTTCATCTTTACAGACTGGAATCCTTATTTAACAATTTCTTACCACAGTAAAGGAACTTTCCAACCCTTGACCATTTTGTTTGCATTTCTCTCAACTTTTGTATTTAGGAGAAGTGGTACTAAATTTTATCTGTGTTGCTCTTCTTTCCTACAATGGCTTTGGCTAGCATAAACTGTTCCCAGCAGAGAGCAAATGCAGTGATTGTATGAAGAGTGTGGCAAGGTGGACTGCATGGACTTCAAAGGATGGGCTACACCAAAAGGGATATGGGTAATTGGTATGGAGAGTGGTTGGAGATTGAAATATCAGCAGCTTGTGCTTCTCTTCTTTGAAGGAAAGTGAAGGTATGGGAAAAGGTTAAATTTCCTGAGAGAGAAGGAAAGAGTTGAGATCTTTCGGCAAGAGCTCATAATTTTTAACCCCTTTGCTACCAAACTTATCACCAGTGCCTCATTACTGACTCATCATTTAACCTCTTGGAATCTGGGTCAACGCCCCCCGCCAAATCACTGAAACTCCATTCTCAAAAACCACCAAGGGCCACCTAATTGGTAAAGCCTATGAAATTCAACCTCACCTTACTCATTATTTTGTGGAATTTCACATAGAAGTTTCTTTCCTTGGCTTCTCCAAAAAGTTCTGCTTATCTATGACTTCTCTGACAGTTTCTTCTCAGTTGCCTTTGTTGCCGCAGCCTCCTCCATTAGAGTTGGCATCTACCAAAGTTCTATCTTTAGTGTTTTTGTTGTTGTTGTTATTGCTTTTGTTACCATGGTTGTTATCATCCTCTGTGCTGGCTTCAGATATTGTCTTTGTGAATACAAGTCTGGTCATGAACTTTCTTTCGAGCCATAGAATGAAATTTTCACATCTTTTCAACACATTAATGTCCTATTCAGGCCGAATACTATTGTGATACACCACATTATCACAAAGATACTAAGGACCTGCACTAGGCTGTTAAGAATGGAAAATACAGGCTAGATCCTAAAATATTTGGCAGGTAAAAGAAACAGGACACTGTGCAGGATTAACTGTCAAAAGAGAGTGAGGAAGTGAAAGGAGGGAAGAAAGAATGGATCAAAGTTGACCCCAAGTTCTGTAGCTTGGCTAACTTGGAGGATGGGTATGCCCTTATTGGAGTTAAGAAATATATAGTAAAGGGCAGATTTCAGGGATGATCACTTTGTTTAGGGCATTATGAACGTATGTCTTTCTGCTTTTGGTCTCTTGCCTTTCAAGGCCTCCTCTCAGCACTGCTGAATTGTCATCCTAAAACACAGATCAGATTATGCCACTCCTCCTCAAGATTTTTTATTGACTCTTATTAACTACAGAGAGGCTTAGATGTTCAGTCTCCTTAATGAAGAAATTGAAGCTCTACACAGGGTGCTTTTATTTGGTTTCAGTGAAATCTTCTGGCATAACAGAATCCACTGTGCAATTTCTCAGTCTCACCTCGTCTGTTCTCAAGCTGTTCTCGCAGCCTGGAATGCCTTCCTTGCTTTTCCTACCTCTGAAAATCTTCATTTTTTAGATTGCGTTTTTCATGTAACATCCTTCACAAAGCCTCCTCCCATCCCCATTAGAATCAGTAGCTCTTTATTCAATACTTCCATTAACAACTTCTACATCTTCCACTGTGTTATAATACATTTGCTTCAGTGTGCGTTTCTTCAATTGGTTAGTAAACTCCATAAAGATAAGAAATGTTTCTTATTTATTTCTTTTTTCTTACCAGATTCTAGCACATGACTTAACACCCATTTGCCACTCATTAAGTAATGAAGGAAAAGAAGAGAGGGAGAAATTGGTCAAGGTTAGAGTGGAAGGTGGGGGAAATCAGACAGAGAAGTGGTTGGTAGGAGTAGGCTTGGACTTGCTTCTGAAGATGAACAACTGGAATGGAAACTTGCAGTTGTGAAAAATAGGTGTGGATAATCATGAGAATTTTGGATTGTGGGAAATGTGAGGGACTCATAATTAAGGACAGGATTCTGTAACACAAATTCATGCAAGCACACAATTCAGCCTCTTTTCTATTGACAGGCAAGCCAAATTGTGAAATTCTTTATCAGCAGGAAATTATTATTCTGCCCATTTGAAAAGATACATGGACTCTTCATGTAAACAGAACCCCTGACTATTTAGTCATTGCTGCTGCCACATTTATTGTCTGATTCCATAGAGACTTGGGACCTTGACTGATAGCATGGAGATGATCCATTGCTATTCCCATTTATTTCATTGTAGATAAGATGGGCAAGGAGGGTATTCTGATTAATGAGATTTCTTTAACCCTTTATTATTCTTTTCATTTGTGAGTCTGTTTCATCAACTGTGTTTATTTTCAGCAGCATAAAGGAAAAATGAAATTGTGGATCCCAGCATAATAAAACTCATGACCTTCCCTCGATGCACACACGTACGTATTTAATACATTAATATCTTCACTATATGTGTACTCTGTACACATTCTATGTATCTATGTAACTATCCATCCATCAGTCCATACTTTGCCCAATCTTCCTTTAGTAAAAGGAGAAGGTGGCAAAAAACAGAGATGACCTATATCCAGATCCTGAATATATCAATTTTTAATCAGCCGCTTCCTATAAGGCAGCTACCAGGTTCCAGCCCCAGGTTCCTAAGGGAGCTACATGCACAGAGAAAATTCCTGGCAAATATCATCTTTTTATTCCTAGCTGGGGCTCTGGCCCCTGATCCCTTTGTTGGACGCTCGGTCCTGGCACACTGACACCTGCATGAGCCGGACCATTTTGCTTGGGCTTGGACTTTCCTCACAGGCTTGAGCAAAGGCTTCTCTCTCCCTTGGCTCTTATGTGGCTTTGTCCGGTCAAGGAGGCTCTCTGCAGTGTTGAATGGTTCCTTCTTAATGGAGTCTTAGGCGAGCTCTATCCCATGAGAGAAATCAAAAAGATTCTGTCTTTGAGAAAGTGACCCTGCCATATAGACAAGAGAGTCTTTACTTGCTTCCCATGTGCCAACTGATTCCTTAGCATCATGACCCAACACTGTCCTTGGCTCTGCCCATCCATCCTCCTTCAGAGTGGGGAGCAAAGAGCTTTGAGCTAACTAAATAGATTGGCTATAGGACCAACGTTGATTTTAAGGCTAAAGTGGTGGTGACCTTCATGTCAAATATAATAATTTTATCTGACACCTATTGTTTCCCCATTTTGCAAACTCATAGCTCTACTCTTACTCCAGCCTTTGCTGTAGCAAGCAGTTGTGGTCAGGTTAAATGACAGCAATTCGCCTCATCTTCACCAAGTTGTGGTTCTGCCCCTGCACATTTTTTTGCCACCTCTGTGGCTGCCTGGGGGAATCTACTTAGCCATTCTAAGTTGTGAGCAAACCTAGAAATGCAAGGGAGTTAGCTCCCTCTGGGCTGCCTTAGCCTCTTCTCTCCTTGGTCTATCCATTCTACCGTACATTTTACACAGCTCTTTATGAGGGTCTGCAGAGGAATTGTATCCTCGTTGTCCACGACAATGACTGGCTTGCTAACTTGGTTTTCCCTTCTTACCTGTTTTACTCTTTCCAGTTTCCCACATTTGTTCCTGGAACCGCTTTCCAAAATAAATGATTGCACGTAAACCCTTTTGTCAGTGTTCTGCTTTTGGGGGGAACCGAGAAAATTGATAGATTTGTGTGTGTGTGTGTGAGAGAGAGAGAGAAAGAGAGAGAGAGGGAGGATAGGTAGAGAAAATGATAGATTTGCTCTCTACAAATGTTGATCAAAAACATGTTCTAAGAGACATGCTGTTTTGAAGTGTGGAGTATGTGAAGGGGACAGTGTCCTTTATAATACACATGGAAAAGTCTGTGGACCTCTGACTAAGAATAGTAATTAAAACAAGAAGAAGAGTTAGAACTTGGAAGCCACGTGATGGTGGCACTTCATCTAGGAATCTTGAAGATCTGAAGGAAAATCACCTTTCCTGGACGATTAGGTGGAGCTCTATGTTCATGTCAGAGAACGTTCCCTGGTCCCAACTTGTTCTGTATTCTCTCTACTTTACTAGCTTGGTAATGGAACAAATTCGATACATCCCTGTGTCTCTGTAAACAGGTTGAGCCTTTCCATCCAGTGGAAATGCCTGGGAGCTAACTTGCACAACGTGCCTAGAGTCCGTGGGTAAAAATTTTTCTAAACAAATGGCAGGATAAAAATATTTTGTGTATTCTTTCATTACGCTTTTAGTTTTAGAACTAAACTGTCTTTCATTATACTTGTTGAAAGGAATCTTTCAGTTCAGTCTTCTACAGAAAATGTAACATTTGAAAGGCAGAGAGCTCAGGCCTTTGCTAGCGCTAATTACCTGTGGGAGGTTGGAAGCAGGCAGGTGGTTGGAAAAGGAGGGGCACAGAGCTAGAGAATGCTTCTCCACCCCCCCATTGCTAATTCCTAATTCATTTAACCAGATTAAGTACCCACGGTTTGGCAAAATACGCGTAAGCTACTCTCAAGGTGATTGTAGGCAATCCAAGCATACTGTTTTAGCTTTTAAGGAGAAGAGAAACATTTTGAGAATTCCCAAACTTGGAAATGGGCTGATAGATATGTTCAGTCATTGTTTTCTCCTCTGAGCCTGTCGTGGTCTGCAAAATTTGAGGTTCCATTTTGCCATAACCACTTGGCAATTATTCTACCTTGCAGTCACTTCTGCTACAAAATGCTGACTTTTTCTTGGCTAGAGTCATAGAATCCACTTGTATTAGGGTAAGATCATCCAGTTCAACTTGTGTTTGTATAAGATGCCCAATGATGTGTCAGAAATGCGCCCTTAATTTGTGTCTGAGCCAGACTTCAAACCTAGGTAGTCTGACTCCATGGGAATTCCCTCGTGGTTGGAAAACATATGTAACCCAGTTACTGATATTCTCACTAAACAGAGTATGAAGCTACCTACAGAGGTGGTTTTGTGGGAACTAATTTTGAAGTGTGAAGTGAGGTAGATTGTCTACTCCAAGTCTCTAATTCTATTGGAAACCAGAAGTTAAGTAATATCTACTTTAACCGTATCATAAAGGGAATTCTAAAAGGATACAGCAATTGGCTTTCCCTCTCCCTTTTGCAGCTCCTACCAATGTCAGCGGGATTCACATTTCCTCTTTTACAGATCCAGCTCCCAAGAGACTGGAGATCTACTGCCTCATGAAAGAGGTAGTGGATCCCACACATGGCAGGGGTGTTAGGGGGTGGGGAGCGGGGTATATGGGACCCTCTTATATTTTTTAATGTAACATTTTGTGTGATCTATGTATCTTAAAAAAAAAAGACAATAATAAAATTTTGCTAAAAAAAAAGAAGAGATGGTAATTAATAACCTGAGACCAGGCAGGCCTTGGGTGGGGGAAAGGGGCTCCTCCATCCCCGCAGAGTTGCTGCACTTGGTTTACCCCAGGGCCTGCTTTATGAACATTGGCTTGCTTAGTTCACTGTAGGTCACTCACAAAATAAACCCCACTTTGTGTGGGACTCAACACATGAAGTATCCACGTAAGTAAGAACATTGGCGGGGAACCTTGCAAATTTGTGGCTGAGGGTTCCTTGGCATGGAGTCTGGATGCCCCAGGGCACTCTTTATCACATGGTTTTGCCCAGTTTCTAAGCCACTATTGGAAAGGATTCCAGCTTTACATTCTCCATCTTCTGGAAGCTTGTATGAAATCACTGGGTCGCTGTTTCCTTCCTTCCCTCTCTATTCTCACGTCTTGGTTCTCCTTCCTCTCTGTGGGCTGAAATCAAGGTGACTTGATTTCTGTGCTTGGCAATGAACGAGACATGCCGTCTTCCCCTTCAACCTGCGGACAAGCCCCACATGAGCTCCGGCAGGCAGGTGTTCTGACACGATGCTCCCGTGGGCAAGGAGATTCACGTGCTCGCCAAGCCCTGCTGTTTCTCCTTGTCCCCCTTGTGGCCAGTGCGGCTGCTCTGTGAAATGTCCCAACTGGCGCCAAGGAGCTGCAGACACGAAAGAAGCCTTGCCCTTGCTTGAGTCTTAGCTTAAAATATATTTATGTAACACGACACAAGGAGAAGGATGTATGACCTTGGCTAAGAGTCCCACAAGGGCCACGTCCCGGCTAGCGGACGCCCAGGGTTCCAGGCAGCATTGTTGAGGCAGGCGAGCACGGAGGAGGACGTGGTCTGTCAGGAACGGCCTCTACCCCAGGCCGCCCCTCAAAGGCACTGGAATCCCATTTCAGGGAAAACAATTCCCAAACTGATGACTATTTTCTTTACATTTCTGGTATTTGAGTTGTGAACAAACTTGATTCAGTCATCCATAGTAGCCATCAGATGAAAAAATAAAGGGGAACGATAGTGTCTAAGAAGAAACTGATCATTTTCAAAGTGGGCTTTCCTACATTATCTCATCTTGAAAAAAGTTTCATCTCTTTTAACATTATAGTGGTTCACAGTTTCTTAAAATAAAGGATATTATATTTATAAGCATGCAAGTTGTGAACTAGGCAAAACATTCTGTTCTGCCGCTTTATATATTTTTATCAACTACCAGATTCATGCGGAAGAACGCAAATGGATAGTTTTAAATAATGGATTTCTAAAAGAATATCATTTTAACTTGGTGTGCTTTTCACTTCCCTTTTTGGCCTCCTTTTCTTTCTCTGGTACCTCCCCTTACATGGTGAACTATTACTTGCATTTGGCTAGATTGTTACTTAGTTGGCAAAGCAAACCATTTTTCCCCTCATTAAAATCTTATAGTTGCCCAACTTCATTAAGATAAATGGAGTTTATTCAAATGTTTCTTTCCCCCTTTGGCTATGGGGTCAATAAAATGATGCCAAATGGGTGGGTAAGGCTGGTGAACAGTTTTACATATCACTAAGTAATCTCAGGGAGGAGTTGGCCTTCATTGTACTTGGCGTACAACCCTAATAGCTAATAATGACTTACGTAACAATTTGCCTGATAACCACAGCTGCCTGAAACTTGCATTTTATAATGGTCATAACTAGTAGTGGACATTGCCTAAACCTGATTAAAATACCCTGAAAAGTTTAAAAACAACAAAGCAAGGCAAATCAAACTCTGAGACTAACAAGTACTCAAGGATGGCAACCAAGAAAGAAAAAGAAACAAGAGGATAGCCAACCTTTTTTTTTAATTAGAGTATATTATACTTCCAAACTGGATACACTAGAAATTGGCAATGCAACATAAGATGCAAAGGAATATACCAGTTACTGTCAAAATGACCCTGTACAGCCTCGTAATGCAAAAAGCTTTATACAATACAAATTTTCAGTAATGTACACAAACCTTGACAGTATGATCATCTGAACATAATATGAGGTGTTAAAAAAGGATAGAAGAAAGTGCTGAGAACTCTAACTGCATTACTATATGGAAAAATAAGCTAGCCTTCATCAAAGAATGCATAGTGAACACAGAATTGAAGTTAGTTGAAAGGTGAATTTCCCAAAGATGTTAGTGTTTTACACGGAAAGGATATCTATGGAATACATCCTTCCCTGAGTATCAAGCTGCAAACCAAATTCAGGGATACATATCATCTAGGTGGAGTCTGAAAAATGCTGTATATTTTTTTCTTTATTAATAACAATAATAATAATATAAAAAGTCAAACAAACTCCAAACACACTTTTTTCTCACTCAGAAAACTTTTATAATTTACCAGAAAGATTGATGACTCTTTCCAAAGTGCTAAAAAAGTTGCCCAATTACATTAAGCATTACTAAGTCATTCAAATACAAGTTCAGTGGCAAGCAGTGAAATGCATGGCATTTGAGCATTAAATGTCTCCGTCCATCACCTCTCTCGCTCTTAAAAAGTTTCATCCCTAGGACCTCATATTGCACAAGGGGTATGCTATAAAACCCATAGTCCTAATTGTCAGGGCCACCCTTTCAGGTTTTTAACCTTCTGCGTGATTTGCCTTTTCTGCCAGCCTCTGTGGGATCACTGTGGCCCTCTTTGCTGTCATCACTGAACTTGTCATTGGGAAAGCACATTCTTAGCCAAGTGGCACATTCTCCATTTTATGGGAATAAAGACATCACTTTAAAAAAAAAAACAACCAACCCTATAAGCCCAGTATTCTTGGAGTGTATCGTCCGTAACTGTCTATAGTGTCTTGTACTGAGACATGGACGTTGCGAGGTTGAACGTTTCGAACGTAGCCAAGGACAATCGTCTCTGCTGGAGAATGGCTGAGGGAGCGGAGGCTTCCTGCCCTAGCTGGCTCAGTCTCCCTGCCCCTGTGGACATCTCCTTAGTGTAAACAGGTTTGCCAGGGCACCCAGCAGGCTCCCCATTGATGGCTGGATGGCTGGTGAGGGGAAGGGCAGTCCCCCTGCTAGGTGTGGGGGGTGGGATGGGTATGAGGCGAGAAGGGGAGACGATGATGTGGACAGACAGGACAGTCTTCTGGCTTCCTGCAGAACTGTACAAATTTAGAGGGGGCTTTCAGTGAAGCAAACTGACTGGAGGAAGAAAACTGGGGACGCTTTTATTTTCCCCTGATGAAACTGGTGGAAAAATGAATCCCAGTTCTAGGATAACACATAATGGAAAACAGCTACACAGTAAGAAAGCATTCTTCCTGTACAACAGGTCTTCAATAGATATATATAAACTTTTCTATTCCAAATTTCCCTTTATTATACAAAGCACATTTCTTTCTGCTCTTTTCAGCCTGTTTCATACTGGAAATTCTATTGTCTTAAAAATACAAAGCAATTAACATTCCCCCAAAGATTTTTTCCTTTTTTTTACCTTTTTAAATCAGCCATTGCCTTTTAAGATTAGCAAAGGGCCCCACAACCAATCCACATCTGCTTCCTGCTGCTATAAAGTGCTGCACGTAAGTTGCCATTTTAATGACCACAAAATAAGAGCTTTAAATAAGTATAAAGTTAGCCTCCTAGCAGGTTACATCTACCAGGCGTTAACAAAATGGAATACAGCGTTACTAATCACATGGAGGCTACCACTATAGCCAGAGATCTGCAAACACAGTGGGAACTTCTCAGGGCATAAACGGAACCGAACCGCAGGACTAAACAGCACCTTTTTGCTGGGTTGTTATACGTCAGAGGTTGTGACTAAATTTTCAAACATACAGTCTACTCATTCCATACAAAAGGTACATTTTCCTCCTTCTATTTTACTTTTTTTTCTGTAGATGAGAAACAAAAACTAGTGCAAGACCAAAGCACTGTGCAAAAAACTGCCGTTCTTTTTTTTTCTTTTTTTTTTTTTTAGTCTGAGCATTTATACCCAGAGTGTATCCAAACCCTCTCTTAATCTCCTTGGCTGGATTTAACAACCATAAAATTTTTCACTCATACAAATTTTTTTTCCCCTGTAAACAAATGGTAACCACTGAATTGATACATCACATATATATATTTATATATATGTGTAAGTACTTTGCCCTTAAAAAATGTGTATGTGTGTACCATGCACATCGTCTACACATGGACACACGCCACGTTTTGTGATGTTATCCGCAGCGCTGCGAGATATTTCTTCCAGATTGGCTGCTGGCTTCTGCACATCTTCATAACCAAAAAGAACCAAAGAGCGTGAGGCCGCCAGCACTGTGTCGGAAATCTCAAGCAGCGCTGTCGAGGTCTACCATTCCTCCAACTAAGCACCGGGCCCTAACCACTCTGTCAGCCATCAAATCGAGAGGGAAAGGTGTTGAAGGAGCTCAGGAGAGACTGTAGTGGGTGAACAACCCAGGAGGGGAGAAGAATGTTCATCGCAGTTGAGTAAGCCGGCACGAAGACTGTGCGAGAGACAGGACATGGCACACGACACGCGGCTTTCCCTTTTGGGATCCACAAACGCCCACGCACCCCAATCACCCAACAGAAAACAAAATGCACCAGTATATAATCTTACAAGTGCTGATTGCTATTAAGGACACTCTCTTTAGGGTTAAACAAGACAAAATTCCTTTAAGATAAAAGTACGGAGAAGGGGTGAGAGTGGGAGTGGGGCCTGGGGAGGCATGCCTCTGAAGGTAGAAGTATGCAGTGGGGTCACCTCTCTGAAGATTGAATAAAGCAGCTTTCATGTCAATGCAATAGGTATACACACAGAGCCAATCCTCGAGTCCTTACTAAAGATATACAGTACACGTGGTTCAGACCCCTGGGGATCTGTAGGTTTTGCAGCAACATATACCTGCTGGGGTTGTGTTTAAGTTTTGTGGGTTTGTGTGTGTGTGTGTCTTTTGTCTCTGTTTTTGGTACAGAACACGGCTGTCCTCAGACAGTCTCTGCTCTTTCTCTTAGTCCGAGATAGGCGAGGAAGGAGCGTTTGGGTGAGGGGATACTGGGAGGTGCAGTCTGAGGTCGCGGAGGGTGGAATGTGAGATCCAAGTGGTTCTTGGGGTACAACATTGTCAAGGGAATGAGATGGGCAAAATCCGAGTTCCGATACTTGTCAAAGCGCAAAGGGGTGCCGTTGAAGGCCAAAGCCTTGAGTGCCAGGTTCGGCTCTGAGCCACTGCCGTGGGCGGCCGACAGGGCCACGGTCTGCAGAGCCTGGGAGGCCGACATGACGGACAGGGGAGACAAGAGATTCCGGGAGCCCCCCACGACCAGGAGAGGGGCCCCAGGGCCGGCTGGGTCCTTGGGGGTCGGACACAGGCCCTTCTTGTCCTCTTCAGGGCAGTCTCCACTCTGATGCTTCTTGACGTGGCGGCTGAAGACGAAAGGGTGTGTGGTCTTGAACAGGCACTCTTCGCAGCTGAAGGTCTGGCGTGGGGCGTGCTTCAGCTTCTTGTGCAGGTTGAGATTGTCCTTGCGCTTGCAGCTGTAGCTGCACTGGTCACAGTGGAAGGGCCGCTCCCCGGTGTGGACGCGCACGTGTTCGATGAGCTTGTTGGCCGTCTTGGACAGGTAGCCGCACTGGTCGCACTTGTAGTGGTTGCCGAGGCGATGCTCCCGGGTGTGCGTCTCCAGCTCCAGCTGGTTGGCCTTCACCGTCTGGCAGATCCGGCACTTGTACTCCATCTTGTAGTGGGTCTTGAGGTGGCACTCCATGGCGGCGGGGCGGTTGGTGGAATAAATGCAGAATGGGCACCTGCCGGGGGAAGCAACGGAAGGGAGGTTCAGCCGGAGAGGCTCTGCTGCCCGCGGGCTCCTACCCTCCCTGCCGGCCTTCCCCCACCCCACCCTCTGAACTCCGAGGCCTGGCCTGCCCCTGCCCAGCCCGGCCCTGCTGCCTCACAGGGGCTAAGATGGCCCTCTTTGCCTTGTCACTGCTGATAGAGCAGTCCCGGCTAAGGAGGAGCTCCGACCAGGTACGCTTAGCCTATTCTGGGTCTCCTGGCTGGAAGAGCAAACACCAGCCCTCGTGAGGGGGAGCAGAGAAAGTCCGAGGAGTAAATAAGCTGTCGCTCCCCTCCATCCCCTCCACCCCCACGCCCTCAGAGCCCTCCCCACTCCCAACCAGACAGGGCAGAGGTCTAAACCTCATGACCTCCCCTCGAAACGGGAGCAACACAAAGAATCGACTTTTCATGCACCACACCAAGCACACGCAGAAAGGCTAGAGGTTTTAAAGAACAGCTTATAGGGGGAGGGCTACCTCCAGCAAACAGAAAGTCATAGGGGTCAGAATCGTGCTTATTAAAGGGTTGTTAGGATGAGCAGGTCTCTGTGTGTCTCTCTCTGTGTGCGCGTGTGTGACTGTGTGTGTACATGCACTCGTAAAGCCTGTTGGCTAAAGCACTTGTTCTCCCTCAGGAAAGAAAGGCAAGAGCTATGTCAGGGGCACGGGAGGAGAAGGGAGCCCACCCCCCAGCCCTCTACTACCCCAGGGGCCAGGAGGAAGGGCGACAACTGCTATATGGAGACTGAAGACCTCATTGCATTATGACTTCATAGAGGTAATGATCCTCCAACTGGATTCTGAGGCAGGAGCATCTCTTAAACACTTCTGGATTCTCTATAGTGCTTAGGAGAGAACTCAGCACATGGCAGGCATTCAGGAAATAGTGAGAAACTGTTTCGGTCTCTACACGTAATTTAGGTAAATTGTGGAAGGGAAGATTTTAGTCCCAGCTCCATCACTTTCTTGGGCTCTAGCTGGATACCCTGGGAGAGAGCCCGGGCCTCTCTGTGCCTCGGTTTCTCCCTCTGCAGTGAGAATACACTACCACGAACCCTCCCAGCTGCCCAGAGGCGCTGGGAGGAGTGGCAAAGGGCATGTTGACAAAATCTCCTGAGCTTCTCCCAGGGAAGCTGCCGTGCTCGAGTCAGTGGTTTATATGAATACTGTCCAGTGTTTGCTCTCTTTACAAAAAGAATGCGAATGGCAAAGGTGGCTGCCCCGACTCGTCTTTGGCACCTGCAGGGCAGGGACCAAGAGTGGACTGTCCTCTGAGGGCTTGGAGAGGTGTTCAGCAGAGCCCAACACACCCCAGTGCACCGCGCACTGCCTCCTCAGCGCCAAGCTCGCCGTCAGCCTTTGAACCTCAGCTCACAGAAGAGTGCACACGAGAGAAATATAAAGCCCATTCCCAGGTCAGGTGCACACACAACCCCTACGCCAAGCTGGGCCTTACCTAGAGGAGTCTGAAACTCACCACTGTCCTGAGCTACGGCAAAAGAAAAATAATAGTATAATCTTATTTGATCTGCATTATGAACAGGATATAGAGTACAAGCAGTTCCATCACAGAAAAGCAATTTAGACATCTGCAGTCTGTTTCACTTTAAGGACATTTCTGTGACCCACAGCTCAATCTTTCTTTCACTGCTCAGGCAAAGTGCTAAGGGTTTTCCGTGCCCCCATTATTTATCGTAAAGACACTCTCTCAGGCAAATTAATTCTCTGAAATGGCAAAGGAAAAACAAAACAAAACAAAACAAAGACTCACTGTATAGCCAGAAGGCATTATCATTTTTTTCAAAGTATTCTTCTACTTGGTCATCCTAGAACATAAACTATTACACAGGGGACCGTTAGCACCACAAGGGAAGTGTCTGTACCAGCGAAAGCATCAGAGTTCATTGTGCATTCTCCCCAATAGGTTCAGAGGCTCGGGATTTCTTTGGTCCCTGAGGAAAGGCTAACTGGCAGAGCCACAACTGGCAGGTGCCAAAAAGTGAATGGGTGTGACTGGGCTACTGGGAAGGCAATGAGCACTGGTCTAACTGCAGGAAAAATTTCCTTTCTTTCTTTCTTTTTTTTTTTAAGAATACACAAATATTTAGAAGGGACAGGGGGAACAAACCAAATCACATTCCCAAATAAGCTCTGGCTAGGCATTTCCCCTTTTCTGGTTTTCTTGAATTGTTTAACTGCCCCCACCCCCACTCCTTTCAGATACCTACTTCTCCCACCTAAGCACACCCAAGGATGAAAAAAAAATGGAATTCAGCAAGATGTGCTTCTGCTTGACAAGTTTTTGCTGAGGCCGCCCCAGACAGGGCGGGAGCCTGGGGAGCTGATGCTGTGCTGCCCCCAGCACTTGGCTCAGTGGTCCTTCAGGCTCTCTCCATCTGTTGCCCATTTGGGACGGTTATGCCACCTCTCTGGCTGGTTGTGAGTTTCAAATATGGATGTATTTTAAAACAAAACCCCTCCCCCAGAATGGAATGAAATGCAATTTTCTATTCTTTTAATTACATTATCATTTTAGCTAAAAATGAAGAATTATGCCTTGAAGGTAGCATTGTGAGTCTTTCTGTGCCTGCCTACATATCCTTCTTTCTCTTTACTAGACCCTCAGTGTCTTGTGAGCAGAGATTCTGATTTCAGAATCATTGAGAAGATTAATTTCTGAGCGTGCTAGGACATAAATTTCCTGAGGGTAGAAATTATGTTTCATTCCTTGTTTGCCCTTTAGCACCTATTATCAAGCCAGGCACACATAAAGTTTGATAATAACTGATTGGTCTCACTGGGGACCAGCTGGCGACTTGCAAATATTGGTTAATGATGATGTGTGTTGTCGAGGTCTTTGGGGACCGGGGAATAATACGTGACTGGAAGTGTCAGATCTCATGAAGGCTAAACCAAGGAGATCCCAATTCCAGGGTTTGCAGGGAGACATGAGGCACGTGATCTTTGCAAGAAAACGCTGCCTCCTGCCTGTTCCAACTGCCCAGGCTCCAATTTTGGGGGTGGGGTGAGGATGGGGGTCCCTGGCTACAATGCTTATTTAAAAATATATGACAAATCAGCTAAAGGACAGAGATGGTGAATTGCAGAGGCCGTGTAAGGATTTACGTTTGGGGACATTAACCCCTGGGTCCATTAAAATCAAATCTGAGCAAAACTCACGCTGTGTAGTAGGATGATTCTACCCTTGCAGGCTGAGCTGACCCAACAAGACTTTTTCCTTGCCCGGAATCCTGGGTTGTCTGTGAAATGGGTTCTCCTGCTGAGAACTTCCATTGATGCCCTGGGGAGCAGGTCTAATCCATATCCAACTAAGGCAGCAGAGGTGCCTGACTGACTCCCCTGGGACCAAGCTCCCCTCTCCAAGTCCCCAAACCCTTCCGGGGATGGGACGGGGGCAGGGACAGGGAAAGGGTGTTTAATAACAACGCAGTAAAAGGTTCTGTACTTGCTTTCCTTACTTGAGCCCACCGGTGGGGACAGTGTGGCATTTCTTATGCTCCAGTAGCTGTTCGGGGGTCTTCATGAACTTGTGGCACACGTCACACTCAAACATCCGGGTGATGAGGTGTATCTGCAGATGGCGCTCAAACATGTTCTTCGTCTTGCAGACAAAGTTGCAAAAAACGCATTCGAACCCTGAAAGGACCGAAGCTGGGTATAGAGGTGGCTGGGGCAGAGGACTCTCCTGTTCACTCCTATCCACTCTGGCACCCTCCCTCCCAGCCTACCCACTTAGACCCTCCAGCCACTGCTTCCTGCATCTCCAGGCTGAAAGGAGGTAAACGTAGAGCTTCAGGGTCAGTGTCACCCTTCTCACCCTTCCAACCCATATTTGGATGTAAACCAAGTCAAAAGGAAATGCAAATTTTAGGTGGTACCAAATGCACTTTACCCTGGGCCTAATATCTTCTTCATAATACCACCCTCTCTTGGGGCTTATTCTTAAGACTGGCTCACCCTAGACTGGGGAAGATTGAGCAGGCCATACCCACCTCCTCCCTTACCTTTCTCTGGCTTTTCCTCACTATTTAGTGAGGACTGACTCCCAGGCACGACTGAGATGACCAGCAGGTTGTTCCCACCCTTGTTTTTCTGGGAGCTGTCTGAATCGTCTTTGCTGTTGGCTGAATCGCTCAGAGCCGAGAGGGAGGATGAAGAGGGGCTATTGGATTCGCTGGGGGTCTTCCTGTCTTCCCCTAAAGAACAAAAATAACCCAGGTCTGCTTACTCAGGAGATGAAGCCCACAGAATGGATGGGGGTGGGGGGTTCTTCAGGGAGCACAGGTTGAGGCTCCAGCCCCCGTGTACCCATGGGGATCCCACATCTTGGGGCACCCTTGGGAATGACACTTGTGGTACCTTGCGCCAAGAGCAAGCAGGGATTCATTTGACAAATGTTAACTGAGATCTTATAATAATAATAATAATAATAATAATAATAATAATATAACTAAGGGCTAAAATGAACTGAGCATGTGATGCTTTAAATGCATTATTTCTTTGTATCCTCTCAAAAATCAGAAAACACAACTATTATCACCCTTACTGTATATGCAGAGAGGTTAACCTGGTCTATGTTACATGGCTATGAAGAGGGGGAGCAGAGAGTTGATTTCTATCAGTGCGCTGAACTACTTCTTTCTACAGTCAAAGCCTGGAGTAAGCAAGTCAACAGGCCATTAAAATCTAGTGTGAGGAGACTTCTGCTTCTGTCCAAAATGGAATATCAGGGATTAGATTTACCCTTCCTACCGAAACGAAAAGAACCAGAAAAAATATACCAAGCAATGGTTTTCACAACACCAACATTAGGCAATAACGAAGGGTCATCCCTGAGAGACAAGGAGCAAAAGAGCGGAGCCTTGTAAAATGCTTAGCTTCCTGCCTCGAGACCTTCCAGCCGGCTGTGCAGGGAGTAGGAACTCAAGTGGTGCCCAGAGAACTCCCTGAGTTGAGGAGATAGAGTTGCAGGCCTAGGGAAAACAACACAGATAGACTTTTGCTGGACAAAATACCAGTGAGGAGACAGCAGCAGAGAGAAAGAACTCAGGAGACCTGTAGAGGGTTCCCCTCAAGTATTCATCAGAATATGGATCAGAGGAAGCATATGTAAAAGTTGCCTAAATCTGGGGAAAAAATCCATTTTAAAGGCTTAGAGAACAGTCCCTGGCACTTACACGGGGCTGGAAACAGTGCCTGTTTCCACTAGCCAGATTGGAAAAACTCATAATTCACAGGACATGGGATAGAAGACTCAGGAAGGTCTTTTAGAAGTGGATAATAATTAGCTCTAGATGGAGCACTCCTCTGGCCCTGCCTAACAAATCATAAAAGTATCAAAACCTCAAAAGTATCATGAAAGGATCAAAGTACCCAAATAGCTTAACTGCATCCTAGAACAAAGATCAAGAATATTTATAGGGGCGGCGGACTTGGCCCAGTGGTTAGGGCGTCCATCTACCACATGGGAGGTCCGCGGTTCAAACCCCGGGCCTCCTTGATCCGTGTGGAGCTGGCCCATGCACAGGGCTGATGCGCGCAAGGGGTGTCCCCTGCGTAGGGGAGCCCCATGTGTGAGGAGTGCGCCCCGTAAGGAGAGCCGCCCAGCGCAAAAGAAAGAGCAGCCTGCCCAGGAATGGCGCTGCACACACGGAGAGCTGACACAAGATGACGCAGCAAAAAGAAACACAGATTCCCGTTCCGCTGACAACAGAAGCAGAAAAAGAAGATGCAGCAAATAGACACAGAGAACAGACAACCGGGGCAGGGAAGGGAAGAGAAATAAATAAATAAATAAATAAATCTTAAAAAAAAAAAAAGAATATTTATAGGAATCAAAAATATCCTGCAACCAATGAGGTAAAATGATAATGTCTGGCACCCAAACAAAGATTATCAGGCATGCAAAGAAGCAAGAAAACACATTCCAAAATGTGGAAAATACCCGAGTAATCGAAACTGTCCCCAAATTGATATGGGTGTTGGAATTTGCATACAATGACATTAACACAATTATAACTGTACTCTAAATGTGCAAAAAGTTAGGTAGACACATGGAAGATACGTTAAAAGAGACCCAAAACAGATATCTATAGATGAAACCTACAATGTCTAAGATGAAAAATACGCTGGGTGAGATTACTAGCGGATTAGACATAGCAGAAGAAAACATTAGTGAACTTGAAGATAATAGCAACTGGAACCATCCAAAATGAAACAGAGAGGAAAAAAGAATACCACAAAATGAAAAGAGCATTAGTGCATTGTAGGACATCCTTAGTCAGCTTAATATAAATTTAATTGGAGTAATTGATGGGGTGGGAGTGGGAGGATAGAAATAATATTTGAAATGGTCAACATTTTCCAAATTTGACGAAAACCATATACTCATATACTTGAGAATCTCAATGAACCCCAAGCACAAGAAACATGAAGAAAATAACACCAAGAGACATTATAATCAAATTGTTCAAAATAAGTAATAAAGAGAAATCTTAAAAGTAGCCAGAGAAAAAAGATAGGTGAAAAATATAGGAGACAGCAGATATTTTATTAGGAACAATGCAAATGAGAAGACAGTGGAGCAACATCTTTAAAGCACTGAAAGAAACAAACAAACAAACAAATTCTGTATCCAGGGAAAATGGCTTTAAAAAATGAAAGCAAAATTTATAAAGCTGACATAAGACAACTGAAAGAATTCATCACCAGCAGAAATCCAACAAAAGAAATTTTAAAAGAAGTCCTTAAGCAAATAGAAAACGATGCCAGATATCAATATGAATCTACACCAAAAAATGAACAGCAGCTGAAGTGGTAATACAGGGGTAAAACATGATTTTTTTTCGTTATTACTTAAATGCCTTTAAAAGATAACAAAAATAATTTTGCATATATGAAAAAAATGTATTATAAAGTTTATAACAGATATATGTAAGTAAAATGTATGACAACAATAGCACAAAAGTCGGGAGGGGAGAAACGGAAGTATCCCATGGTAAGGCTCTTATATTACATGCAAAGTGGTACAGTATCACTTGAAGCCACAGTGATGTATATTACACAAAAAGCTGTACATTATAAACAACTGGAGAGCTCTACCATGATATGGGTCAGAAGCCTCGATGTTGTTATGCCAGTTCTCCTCAAACTGAGCTTCAGTGAGAACCCCTGTGTCCTAGGTTAGGGAAGAAGAGTTAAGTATGACCCTGTGCACTAGGTTAAGGTAGAAGATATAGGGAGACTGTTCTTTCAGTTCTGTTCAAATAACTCAGGCAACCTGGTAATTGTAAACTCTAGAAACTAACATTTTTCGGAGATTAAAAAGTAAATCATATATTATAAATAGCAGAAAAAGTCTGGAAGCAAGCAAAGCTGTCATAGTGGGTTATACCTACAGTGTGGAATTTTCAGCATTACACTTGTTTGTCTTCTTTTATTTGACTTTCAAATTTTTCTAGAGTGGCCAAGTATTACGTGTACATTTTATAAAAGCTTTCAAAAAGAGAAAGGAAAACAATACGTACTGCTTATAATATTTCAAACCCTGTTCCTGCCAGTACTACACTTATGTCCAGGGTAGACGACTCTTACTTCAGTTTGCAATTTTTTAAATCTTTTTCTTTTCAGAATCAAACTAGGTTTCTGGGCAGAGAGCAGGTTGCCTCACTCACTGACACATGAGGAGGAAGGAAATAGACAGTTACATCTTAATCCAAGGAAACTATGTTAAAGTTAGTACCATTATTTTCAGTACTTTGTCTAAATATTTAACTGGTTTAGTCACGATTCGTAGAAAGTGGAACATTTTTAGCTGGGGGCCTCAATCTCTGATATCAATTCCCCTGATCCATCTTCTAAGACTGGTCTTACCAACAGGATATTATAAGTGATTATTTTATATTTTAAATGAGTTTTTAGAATTAAAACATATTAATTTTAATCACTGTTTTTAAAAACAGATTCAAAAGTGCCCTCAATTAAGGCACTGGCAGCGCAACAGAAATTAGTAAATTTATAGATGCACAAGGTGCCATACAAGCTACTCTCGAAGATAGCAAGGGAAAATAGCCTACTTGCTCAATTTGTAATCCCTAGCTCAGAAAGTCTTCCATACTTTCCCCTTCCTTATTTTCTGTTCTGTCTGAAGGGAGTGAGCCAGGTGCCCACCGACAAAATCCAGGGCACTGAGATTCCTGGTTGAGGATACCTGTGCACAGGTGGTAAATGCATCCTCATGCATTAGGAGAGCCAGCTGAGGAGCACTTGTTTTAAAAGTTAGATATTTCATAATTGGTAACAACTTCCAATTGAAACTGTAAAAAATCACCAATCATACTGCCTCAGAACAAACACCATTACATTTTCAGCACACTTTTTTTCATTTCTTAAAAAGGAAGTATCTATTTTTAAATTTTTCCCATTAATTGCACAGAGGTTAAGAATGAGGACTTTAGCTGCAGAATACCAAGGGTTGAATTCCACCTGGGCCACTTAATAGCTTTATAACCTTGGACAAGGTACATGACTCTATGCCTCAATTACCTCCTCTATAAAATGGGTATAATATCAGCACCAGCCTTACATGGTTGTGAGGATTAAGGAGTTTTTATATGTAATATAAAAGAATAATGTCTGTCACAGCAAGCATTATAGAAGAATATATTATTACTCTTGTTACCACCATTCTGTATTTTCATGCTGTTTTATATACTACATGCCTAGCACATGGTTGACTCTTAAAAATATTTGTGAATTAACCATTTGAAATGACAGTTTTATTTCCATGAAATGGAATTATCATACTTTCCCAAAATATTTCCTTAAAATTAAATTTTAAGTTAAAATTAATATTCCACTGGTTGAATGTTTTTTTCCTATGGATAAATTCTCGGAAGTGGGATTACTGGGTTAAAAAATATTGTACTTTGAAGCCTTTTGATACGTACTACCTAATTAGTTTCCAAACCATTTCTATCTTCTGCAGAGGTACAGCCACATGAGTATCGGCACTATACCAGCAACAGTGAATATAAATACAATAAAAAGTTTTCCTAATTTAATCAGTGGAACATACGCCACTCTTGAGTTTTAATTTGATGGCTTGTGAGGTTGAACACTTTTCCTTATGTTTTATGATTATTGTGAGTTGACTGCTTCATATCCTTTGCAAATTCTTCAATTAGAGATCTAAAATTTTTATCTGCCTGCATAAATTTTCAATGTGGTAAACACAGTAACCTTTATCATTTTTACAAACATTTTTTAAGACTGTTTCCTTTTCTTTTTTTTTCTTTTGCAGAAGTTTATGTGTCAAATCTCTCAATCTTTTTTTCCTTTATGATTTCTTGCATCACTTAAGATTTTACTAACCTTCACTCTGTAAGGTTGATAAACACTATTCTATTTTCTTCTAGCTTTTTCTAGGGCTTATTTAACAGGGATTCTGTAATTCATCTGGAACTTATTTTGGTGTTAGTGTGAGGTGGGATATTAATGATTGTACTTTTCCAAATAGCTGTTCAGATTCCTCAATGCCAACTATCACAACATTTTGAAAAATGTGTCAAAATTTGCATTGAAGAATTTACAAACATCAGAGGGACTATACTTCCCTTGATGATTTTCTCTGCAGAGACAAGGACTGAGAGAAAGTGGGTAAAGAGGGGTTACTCTGAAAAAATACCTCAACAGAGCAAAGTTCTCCAGACACCTGAGCACCACTCACAAGCATGCCTTGGGTAAGAGCAACCTGTAAGCCAGCATGAGGAAACGTGGGTTATGTAGGGCACTAAATAAAATGTGCTGTGTCAACTGAAGAACTCACTGCAGATCACAACTTCCCTTAGGTAACGAGAAAGCCTCACAGATTTCCTGAGGCAGTCAAGGAAAAGAAAATGAGGATTGGAGGATGAGAGGAGTTGGATGAGTTCCTACATTCACATTAGGTCATCTCTGGGTCTAGAACTCGGGTCTAGAATCCAGTGCCTTTTTTCCTTCATACCAAGTAATGCCTTCCACATAGATTATGTAACTAAGTGTGAGAGTGGGTTATACCTGCTTTGATAGATTCTAAGCTTCAAGGCCAGGGTCATGTCTGAGTAATTTTCTTACCCAGTATACCAAAATGTGCAGATGAGCTTGCACACAGAAGTTCATTCACTGAACAAATATTTCCTCCCTGCTCGCCCCATACCGTACTGTTTTAGGTTCTGGAGATATAGTAGCGACTCAGCCAAGCTCCCTGTTCTCAGGAATATATATTGTTATATATACTACAAAGCATAATTGCTTTATATTTCATAACTCTGCAATAATTCATCTAAATAATTATCAATTTATATCGATATATTTTGGGTCAAATTCAAACATTAACATCAACTAAATACAGGAAACCCTTGCTGTGAGACCATAAGCTTATAACAGGGGTTGGCAACCTATAGTCCTTGGGCCAAATTGGGCTTCCTGTTTTTGTAAATAAAGTTTCACTGGAACACTGCCGTACCTAGTTATGCAGGTGTTGTCTCTGGCTATTTTCATGTTACAATGTGAAGTTCAGGAGTTGTGCAGAGACCACATGGTCAGGAAGCCTAAAAATATCTACTATCTGGCACTTAAAAAAAAGTTTCCCAACCTCTGGTTTATAAAATAGGTTATAACCTCATTCCCTAATAGCAGCATTAAAGGCTTCTACTGTACTGAAAAAGAAACTTCTTAAATGCATTTGACTCTAGGATCTTTATACTAACCGACTAGAACGTTCTTTTCAGCTAGGCAGGGAGCCGAGTCACCTCAGAGGGAACAAGATCTTTCCTGTGCTCGCTGTGGCAACCAGGAGGTGAGTGTGTTTGTTTTGGTTAATTGTGAATGTGGCGTTTCCACAGATGACAATTAAGTGATTATAAATCCATCTTCTTGCAAGTTATTATGGTTTCTATGGTTTCCTTGAAGTGGGGGAGGGGCGGTGGAAAGGGCTATGGAGCCAGAAGAGACCGAGAAAGGTTTCCTGCTGGGTTCAGGTATCCTTTGGGATAGAGAGGGTTAGAAGAACAAGGGTATAACAGAAAAGAGAAAAAAAAGAATGCCTGCAAGTGTGTGCAAATGGAAGAGAACTGCCCTTTCTCTCCATTAGCCACCCCAAGGAATGCAGAATTTAATTTGTCTTCCACGTGTGTTTTCTCAGCTCACCTGGTGCCCACAGTATTAATGTGGTTACAGTCAGATAACCGACCGTAAAAACAGCACCCTCCCACTCAGCATAATGGCTCTCTGCAGACCTCCCAGTCATATCTGTTCAGTTGACCGGCAAAAACCAGCTCTTATTGCTGTTGGCACCATGGAGCCAAAGTGGCCAGGGGAGCTCGCCCAGCCTTCTCGGCTCTGCACGTCGTCAGCCCAAGTGTCAGGGAGATTCCCCTCCCAGAATCCTTCCAGTGCTGAGGACGTGAGGGGCTGACCCAACACCGAGCGAGGGCAGCGAGCAGCATCAGCTCTTACTGTGGAAGCATGGCACAGGCAGGGGGTGCTTGCCTCGTTCCAGCTTAATGACCCCACGCTGGTGTCATTTGTAGCCACCACTGGCGAGAGTATAATTGCATCGTGAAGTCAAAACGTTAACATTGTTAGATGGAAGGAGTTAACTAGAAGGGGAAGAAGCTCAAGTGAGAGGAGGGCACTGGCAAAGCCCTGGCAACGGCCTAGAGAGTGATCCAATTGTTTTGGGACATCCTGGTTTTCTCTGCCCTGGAACAGATAAAACTATATGTCATTGTCGAGAAGGTCAGGGTTGCAGCTTCACAGGAGAAGAACTAAGAGTGCAGAGCCCTAGCAGAGCAAAAGGGAAAGGTTCAGACCTCTGCCAAAAGGCCAGCATGTGGGGCTATCAGAACAGCAATGATACAGAGAAGGAGACTCTAGAACGAGAGCTGTTCTGTTCTAAGTTTCTGTAGGTACATCCTACTTGTGAGACCTTGGGAAAATGGCCTCACTTCTGCTATGCCTCAGCTTCCCCACCTGCATATTGGGACAATAGCACTCTCCACCGCAAAGAGCTGCTGCGAGGCTTATGTGAGACACAGCACATAAAGGCACACGCCTGGGACATAGAAAGAGCTTCCGGAGCATCACCTACAGCCACAAGGGCGAGGTCCCGGATGCAAAACAAACAGCGCAGCGCCTCTCAATTGCATCCATGCCTGTGAGACTTGCAGATCAGCGAGGCACAAGCCGGGCCTGGCCACGGCTTATGGTTAAAAGGAAATGTGGTGCAGCTATCCTGGGAAAGTCCTCCTAGGTAGGACATGTCCGTGTCACCTGGAGATGAGGAGGCTTTTCCCGGGCACTCGACAGGTGCTGCAGAGGCTGAAGGAGACCAGGGAGGGCTGGGCCCACGAGAGTGGCTAGGAATGGTCACCTGTGTGCTTGGTGCCAATGTGAGCCTTTATCTCTGCCTCTTCCATGGTGACGAAGTCGCAGGCAGTGCAGCAGATCGAAAACATCCACTGCTCCTTGTCTACGTGCAGGGACATGTGGCTGACGAACTGGACGTTGAGCTCAGTCTCAAATCCACACACATGACAACTAAACGAGAGGACAGAGAAGCGGGGAAGAGAGAACAGTAACAAATGCCCCTAAAGATGGGTTACCCATTTATAAGCAGTAAACTAAAAAAAATGGAATTTTATAAACATTTTTCTCCCCACCAAAAGGCTTTGGATGAGAAAATTCTCCTGCTCACTGGTATGCCTCTGAAGTGGTCACCATGCCAAATGGATTAAGTGCCAACATAATGTAACAATCCCATACATGCTATAATGATGCTAAATAATCATAAAGTTAATTAAAAACTACAGATTCCAGATGCTGCACATCACCTAACTGGTTCCTTTGGGCAAAGAGATGCAGGGCGGCTGTGCCAAGATGCTTAGTGGTGCTGGTGCCCTGATAAGCCTGGAGCAAGCACACCTCATTGCGCTGCCCCCCACCCCCCCAAGGTTCTGGAAATCTTCCCATGTAGAAACGAAAGCACACTCAGGTCGTTCTGTGGCACTCAGAGCAAGAGCCGCCACATCTGTGACAATTCCTGATGGGATTCCCCCTTCCATGGAAAAATTTTGTGCAAAATCAAGTTCCCACCAATCTTCATGGCGTATCTCTAGGGAAGGATGTGTGAGAGAGCCTGAACCTTGGGATTTTATAACAACCAAACTGAATACTGATTCGTGGTTGAATGTGGAAGAAAAACATAAAATCCAGGTATTAAAGGACAACACAACCAGGGGAAACTATGTAATGCTTTCTGGGCTAGTTTCTCGGAGTTCTTATTTTGCCTAAATTTTTCCTCCAACAAGTCTGAGCAAGCAGCTAGTTCTGAGTTACAGAACTGAGAGCTCCCCAGCTGAACAGACCTAAAAGCTAATAATCTCCAGAGCCCTGCACCCCAGAGAGTACCTCCAAGACCATTTCTCTATCAATTAATTCTACTAGGGCCACCTAAGCTGAGAGAGGAGTCGGTGTAACTGCAGAGTTCAATTTAAGCACAGAAAATATTTAAAATGAAGGTCAGCATTATGACTGAGAAAAGGGGCATTATTATCATATGTCCCTGGCAGACAGGCAGAGCATTTGCAAGCAAGCAATTTGAGAAATCTGGACTAGCACATTCCATCCAGAACTCACCTGTAATAATAAGGGTGTTTCTTCCCGTCACTGCCTTCAGAGGTGACGGCGCTGACAATGTCCTCAGTGTCTGTACTCACCAGCTTCACAGAATGGACAGTCAAGTGCTGGTTCAGGTTTGCACGGCACTTAGCAGCATAGGGGCACAAATGGCATTTGTATTTTCTTTCCTCTGGGGGAGCAAGAGCAGGGAAAAACCCAAACCACTCTCAACAATGAAATCCCAACACCTTGTAACGGATCAGGGGAAGGTCTCAATGGAGAACGGTTTACGTCTCATTTCCAATGGGGAAACACGTAATGCCTGGGAACTGTAAGTGTCTCAAAGTCTTTACCTAACAGGTCACTCTCACATTAATACATTAAAAAGTCTGTATTAAGACTGGACCATCTGCTTTTGCTTGGACACCCACAGTCCCCTCTTCCTGATAAGGTGAGTCCCATAAAAGAAGAGCTGGTGAGTGTGTGCGTGTGCGCTTAGTGCGCACATACCCCTGCATGTCTGTGAGTCAGGGTGCAGGGCACAGGAAGGGGCAGGGAACACAGCAATCACGGCCAGGGATAGAAGAGAGGGACTATCATTTCCCTAAGCTCCAGGCCCAGGTCAGCCAAGAAATACAAATGTAATGAAATTAAAGAGAGAGAAAAAAAAAAGTTGGCTCATGTGAAAAAATTTTAATTGGAATTTTTCATTTTAAGTAAATAAAATTAAAATTTCAATTAATTTCTTAATGGAAACCCTCTCATAAAACTGATGAATGTTTCAGGACCATTTCCAGAGCGGTGTTCTGAATTCATTAGATTAATCAAGTAAATCAGGCAAAGTAAAAGGAGCAGGCTTTGCTTTCAATGTACAGATAAATGGTAACAGTTCCAGAAGAATTCTCATTTTGTATTATTGGGCTTGGGTTAAAGAAAATACCTCTCTCCTCTTCTTCACAGGGAAGTACTAGAAAAAAGGTTTCTCTATAATAAAATAAAATGTAAGGCATCATTATTTATAGGTGGTGCCTACCATCAAAGTGCTGGCAGCCTGGGAATCTGCAGGGCTAGGGTGGGGCCCTTTTAAGGAGCAGTTAAAATATAGGACTTTATTTGGAAGTTTTGCATTTGTATTAAGTGAGATTGTTAAGTTTTGGTGTAAGGTTAGGTTTCCTTCATAAAGTGAATTGCTGAGCTTTCCATCTTTTTCCGTCATTTAGAAAAATTTTACATTGGAATTACCTGTTCTTAAAAGGTTAGAAAGAATTCACTCAGGAAAGGTTCTAGATCTGATAGGGTTTCCTTCGTCGTATTTCCAATTTTCCCTTTAGTAACTGATTTATTCAAGATTTTTTCCTCTCCTTGTGTGGTAGTTTGGTAATTTTGCTTGTTATCTTTGTCATCAAAATTTTCAGATTTTTTTTTGCCATAGAGTTGTCCTTATTCTCCAACTACTCTTTAATACAATCTGTATTGAAGATTAAGTTCCCTTTCTCATTTCTAATTTTGAATATTTTGGCTTCCTTTTCTATTCTTAATCAGGTTTAAAGGGGTTTATCTATTTTGTAGCTTTCCTTCTTTCTTTTGATTTTTTTTTTTACCAAATCCTTAATAATTTTCTCTTTACTAATTTCTTTGTTTTTGTCTTTCTTGTCTTCTCATGAAAACGTTTAAGTCTATATATTTCCTTCCGACTAGAGCTATAGTGATTTGCTCCAGGTTTAGATATAAAGTGTTCTTTTTTTCATTCCATTCTAGACATCTGTAAGTTGAGATTTGATTTTTCTTTCTTTCTTTCTTTCTTTCTTTTAATCCAAGTAGGCTGTTTTTTGATCCTTGGCTATTTTAACTTTCATTCAAATGTGCTCAGAGAATGTGGCCTGTAAAATCTCCACTTTAAAAAAAAAATGTTAAAGTTTTCTTTGAGACTAAATATATGACTAAACTTTAAAAATTACCATAGTTATACAAAAGTGCACGGTCTCCATAGGACCTTTTATATCTTACAAGTAGATAATATGCATTTTGATATGATCATGGAGATTTACAAACACTATTAGATTCAGTTTGTTGACTGTATCAAATTCATCTGCTCCTTAATTATTTTATGTTTAATGAAAGAAGCGAGAGAGAAGTGTGTTAAAATTATAAAATTCTCCCTGCATTCTTTATTTGCCATGTTATATGCTGCATATAGCACTGCCATATCTTCTTTGTATATGCCTTCTATCAATACATAATATTCTTCTTCATCTTGCTTTAATGTTCCTACTCTTAAATTCTACCTTGTCATATTAATACTACCTGTCTTGTTTTCTTTTTTTATTTTGTGTGATACACAAGACCTTCATTTTGAACATTCCTTTATCATTTTGTTTGCCTTCCTTTTCCCAACACTTGGAACCAAACCTATTTCTCCACTATCATATGTGAGTTAAGTTAGTTACTGTTTCTCCACCTAAGTGCTCTATTTCCCCACTGCTTCCACCTACCATAATAACAGAATGAATAAGATCATGTACCGCTCCATTCCCTGTAGCCCTCAAGATGAGATCAATAATTTCCTTAGAGCTCAGGAATTTTACGTGATGGGCCTGAAATTGTATCTTTCCTTATCACTCATACTTGGAACCTTGTGAGTCCTTTCAGTACAAATAAGAAAGCTTTTCCAGGGCCTTATTTGAACATGTCAGGTAAATGACTGGAAAAGGTCAGGTTAAAAACTTTCCTACTGCATCCTGTTATAATTCTCTTAGAGAAATTCAGCTTCTTGATAATAGATAAAGAGGCAACCCAGAGTGGGGGAGGTACAGCAGCAGAGGAGCCGACTCACCTGTGTGCAATGAGAGATGTCGGGACAATGTCTGCTGTCGGCCAAACACTTTCCCACACACGTCACAGGGAAAGAGCTGGTCGTTGAACTTCCACGATGGCAATCCGTTTCCTGCCTCTAAGACTATTTTTTCTGTTTCTGGCACAAAAGAACAAAGCATCATGAGGAATAAACAAGGCAACACAAACAAATTTCATTTTAGGAAAAATTCAGGGCTGTAGCAGAGGCTACCTTAGGAAGAATGTGACTAGGATCTAGTACTACTGATGGGTGTAACATCTGGTCTTCATGCCCATTTCCCATCTATAAGAAGGCTATTCTTGAAAGTTGTGGTGGAAAATGTATTCCACTTCTCACCAAGTCTCCAGTTTTTCCTCTTTCATCACTAAAAATCAGCAGACCCAACCCTCCAGTAGGTTGATAGCATGGTTTAGTACTGTGTCCAGTAAACAGCAGGAACTCAATAAATACTTGTTGAGTAAGTGAATGGTTGAGTTGCAAGTTGAAATTCTAGAATTTCAAACTCTTGCCACAAGACAGTAAATGAATAATGCTGAATCTCAGATTCTGATGTGAAAATAAATGGTTCAAGCCCTCAAAAGAAAATATGCTTTCACTGCCCTTTGTGAAGAAGAGCTCTGCCCCATGTTCTGGGGTCATGCACAAACCTGAATGAGGAACTTATGTTAACAGACTCAGTGATGACAGTTGCCCAGTGTACCACATGAAACCATGAATGTACAACCAGAATTTTGTACAATCAGAATTTTTCCAAAGGTCCCATCATATTCAGGAGAACTGTGAGTGCCACAAGTTATCCACACATACATCACTGCCACAAATGAAATAAATGGAAGTTAATATATTTTCTTACTATCTTAAAAAGTTCTTATTTTCCCAATATCATCAAAAGGATTACCTTGAATTTTCTCAGCTATATTTCTTCTCATTGAATTGTAAATGGATTATACAAACCTTTCTTCCACAGTTAATGTAAGCAGATAGGCAATAGAGAGAGTCCAAAAAGAGAAAAGGGAATATTTCCACGAGGACACTTGTCTAGGTCACTAATCGGCCTTTAGGTTAGAATGTGAAGAACAAAACAAATGATTCATTGAGTTAATATCTTGTTCTTTACCTCAGTAAATGATTGTGAATCTTCTTAAAGCACAGTATGGCATTATAGCCATGAAAACCATGTGGAGGTAAGTAAATTTTTGGTGGAAAGAACTTCTCATAAGATCCAAGATAATGCTAGACTCCCGGTCAGAGACAACATTAGAAGAAGTACTTTATTTCACACAATTTGGTTAAAACTGCGAGATTAGGCTTCCACCTGTATTTGGGTAAGCCAACAGGATCAATTTTCATTTGAAAGAAGTCTTGCCAGGCAGTGTGACAAATACAAATGTTTATTTGGGGAATGGGGGTTAGGAAAGCAATGGTGAAAGTGCAATAATGTTTGCTGGAGTCACCTGCCAGCAATCTCAATGCTGATAAAGTGCATTTACTGATTTACTGTTATTTGTTAACATATAGTTCTTTGGGCCTCAGGGTACAGCAACTGTCCTTTCAAGTAGGAAAGTGTGACCAAAAGTCTTAACAGGAAAGGGGTAGAACTGCAGGGGAAGGGAAGGTAAAACTGGTGGTACAGGGAAGTTGAACTGAAGATAAGAACTACTTGTTATCTTCAGAACAAGACATCTGATGACTGTCCTGAAGTCCAAGCAGTGGGCATTTCAGCCATGCAGTGATGAAAGGGTATTTTAGTGGTTCTTTTAAGTATCTAATGAAAACAGTGTTTCAAAGGAGGGTGAGAGTAATACTTAAAAGGAGAAGTCAAAGAGGGCATAGGGTCTTCCAATATATTTGCAACAAGAATGAATTACTCAGGTCACTTACCAAACAAGTAGATACAGTTAAAAGGAAAGTCTTTTAATGATTCTTTCAAGTATTAGTTGAGAATTTGAAGCATCAGGAAAAGTCCAGTTCCTTTCACTGGCCTTAGAAAACTACTAAAACTATTCTGATTGTGCTACAGTTAAGTAGGAAAACACACCCAACAGCTGTGGCAAGGCAGGCACGAGCCGGTCCCAATGATGCCATGACTGGTCGGCCACACTGCTGCTCTAGAAGCCACCCCAACCTTGTCCAGGGATTGGCTCCTCACCCCCTCAATATTTGCCTTCACCATGACCATCTGTTTTCATTTCACCTACAGGAAGAAGGCAGCCACAATCATTTTGAGCCTTATCCCAGAAAATGACCTTGAAATCACAGCTGGGTAAAGGGGAAGTTGGAAGAGGAGTCTTAACCTTGACGAAAGGAGTACTGAAGAAAAAGGCTTACTCCTCTTTTCACAGAGCTGAAATGAAGCTCAGCAGACACCACACTGTTTTCTGCCACAACTTGTTTCTTCTACTGCACTTCTTATTTGTTAATGGGGCCACCCAAATATCAGGACAGAAACCCCTGGCATCTTAATTGGTTCTGTCCCCCGTCTCTGTCTTCCAGGACATCCAGTCAGTCACCAAAGACTGTGGATCTTACCTCAAACATCTTCTGGAATCCCACCACCAATCCCACTGCCTTAAACAAGTCATTATCCCTCACAGATTGCTGTCAAAGCCTCCTAAGCAACCTTTCAGCCATCAGCCTCTCTCAATCCTAATATCCCTTCTCCACAAGTACCAGAGTGATCTTTCTGAAGCACAAATCTGCTTATGTCTCGCTCTGAGTTCCAACAGCATCCCAAGGCCAAAATGCTTCACATAGCTTCTGAAGTTCTTCACAATCTGGCTCCAACCACCTGGCCAGTTCCATCTTCCACCCCTCAAATGCTATGCAAAGTGAGCTATTCCCTGTAAGCCTTCAGTGCTTTCAAATCAACTACTGTCCTTTTAGAAGCTGCTCCCCACCATGGCACTTCTTTTTGCACAGCAAACTCCAACTCATCTTCAGGCCCCATCTGAGATTTTAGCTCCTTGGTAAAAAGCCTTTCCCAATTCCCCAGGTAGAATGTATCATTTCCTCTTCTCTGTCCCCAAGCATCTTTATGAATACTTCCATTATACCACATTAACTATTATATTAATTTCCACATCTTACATGTTACAAAAAGCATCCAGTATCTAATATGCAGCAGTGCTCAATAAATATGTACTCTGCCCTCCCTTCCCTATTAGAATTTGAGCCACTGGGAGAAGGGATTCTACATTATTTATTTGTGCATCCTCATCCTCAGCATTAGCACAGTGCTTGGTATGCAATACTGTGTATTTGTTGAATACATGAATGATTGAATGAAGGCATCCAAGTAAAGTAGGGGATAAACATTATTCTTATTTGATGATGGGAATGCTGGAGGCTTGAAATAGCATTAGCTAAGGTCTGCGGCTGATTCAGGGTAAAAAAATACCTGTCTTCTATATAGGTATTTTTTTTTTTCCCTATCTTATACTACCACCACAATCCTCTCCTACACTACCTTTACATAATCTACTCTAACGTTAAACAGCTTAACGTCCTGTAAAGTCCATGTAGTTTAGCTTAATGAGTGACAGGTAGACAAAAGAAGTGATGGAGATAAAAACTGAATCTTTGCATCAGTTTATGACACACAGTTTTCCCTTTCTAAAGCCATATTCATTCAACTCATTAAAATCTAAACTCAATTCAAACTAAAATGGCTTTCCCTGAAGTCACCAGTGAATTCTCAGTTAACTGCCACATCCAAAGGCCTATTTTCAATTTTAAATATACTTGACTGCTCTGCACCACTTGATGCTTTGGGCCATGCCTCCTTCTTTGGATCTGAAGGACGCCTCTCCTGGTTCTCCTCCGATCATACTTTCTAGGTCCTACTGCCTCTTCTTCCCAGACCATTTAAACACCAGATTTTAATGTCCTCTCTTCACTCTTCCTGTTCTCCTAGGGTGATATCAGCTACCCAATGACTTTGGTCACCACAGTGTAGGTGTTTTTAACTCAACCCCAAAACTTTGCTTTAATGTTTCTATTAGTGGAAATGCTTGCAGTACTGAGCCATCATATCCCCCAGGGTTCATTATCATTACTTCTTCTCAGTACCACTAAGCCACAAGATGATTCTCTTCAAGGCAAGTCCTCTGGTATATATTGTTCATCGGTTAATCCAAGAGTCATTCTCAACTTTTCTTCTCACCTGCCCAGTTCCACTCTGGAGGCAGCTGGGGTGACCAGGTGATAAAGTTCTGGCCAATGAGAAAAGGCTTTGCTTTCCTGATAAAAGTAAAGATCCAGCAGGTGCTGGTCCTCTTCCCTCTTTCCTGTCATGATGTAGAGGGAATGCTTAGGATTGTGGCAGCTATTTTGTGAATCTGAGTCATGAGGATGAATGCCAACCTGCTAAGGATGGAGGAACGAAAAGATGGAAAATGTCTTTGATATTACCTTTTAGTTGCTAAATAAACACCAGCAACCACCTCCTTCTGGATGTGTTTTGTGAGGAAAATAACCCCATTTGTTTCAGCCACTGCTAGTTGGATTTTGTTATTTATGGCTAGAAAAAATTTTAACTGTTACCCACTCCCATTTTACTCTTGGTCTCAGGACATTGGATCTTTAGTTTTGGCTTTTAATGAGCTTTACTCCAAAACTCCAGTACCCTGTGAAGATCTCTCTATGTCCATTATGAACAGCAATAAATATATAACCAGCTGAACACATTAAGCCCTCTTAATTATCTTTTAAAAATTCTTAAAAACCTTAAAAGCTTCTTTTAGATATTAAGGAATTTACTTTTTAAGACATTTTATTGAGGCATATTATATATAACAGAAAAACGCACATATCGGTAACTGCTTTTAAACCTGTCGCAAAGCCATAGAACAACCTAGAATAGAGGTATTGTTTTAAAATTTTCATATGTATTCTCATGTCCCTTAGTATTTGTTTCATTATTTTAAGTAGCTGTGAGTTTATATTTAAGATTTTCTTTACTTCATTCAGCATAAAAATTTTGTTTAATGATATCTCTCTTTTATATAGTCTCATAGGATTTTGTCTCCTACAAAGCATTTCATTTTTCTTCATACTTTTACACTTTAATCCCTCAGATGTCCATAAATTACTTCTACACATTCCTGGCTACTCAGTACTATGTGATCAGATGTTTTTCTCTCTACTTTTCCAACTATGGTGTATTAGTCAGCCAAAGGGGTGCTGATGCAAAATACTAGAAATCCATTGGCTTTTATAAAGGGTGTTTGTTTGGGGTAGAATCTTATAGTCACAAGGCCATAAAGCGTAAGTTACTTCCCTCACCAAAGTCTGTTGCCATGTGTTGGAGCAAGATGCCTGCCGAGATTGCAAGGGTTTGGACTTCCTCTTCCTCTTAAGGCTCCACAGTCCCAGCTTCTTCCAGTATCAGCTGTAGACTGGGATAAGCCTCATCTCTCTTCTGTGGCTTGTTTCTCTCTGGGCTCAGCTGCTCTGCTCTCTCCACAAAGCCAACTGTAAACTCTCAGGTTATTGGCTCATCTCTCTTCCTGGGACCTTTGCCATGTCTAATGGAGCCTTCTCTCTTTCCTCACGTATCTGCCTCTCTGTGCATTTACTTCCCAGGGCTCCAACAAACTCCTCTGCCATGTAGTTTTCTCTGTGAGTCCCTGTCCACCAAGGGGATGGGGACTCAATGTCCTACTGATGTGACCCAATCAAAGCCTTAATCATTACTTAATCAAGTAAAAGTGAAACCTCTGAATTTAATATAATCTAATATGCCCAGAGGAATGGATGAATTCATAAACACAATCCAATATCTATTTTTGGAATTCATAAACAATATCAAACTGCCACATACGGTCTTTGCCTTAAATGCCATTTAGGACTTTTCCCTTCCTTAAAAATGTGTTTGTTTAATAAAGTGAATGAGGCAAGCTCTTTTGTCCCTATAGTACAGTTGAGAAAACGGGACCAGGGTGTAAAGAGAATTATCCCAGCTTGGCAGTCCCAGTCCAAGGCTCTGTTTACGGTGCCCTAAGGCACTTCAATCATAATGATGAGGCCAAAGTGGCCAAGAATCAGTATGACAAATCTGCCTCTTATGACCTAGTGATCCAAGGGGCCAAGTCACATTTCATGTGCAGGTCTTGGGAAGATAAAATGCAACAGCCATTTCTCCAAAAATTTCCATGAAATAAATAGAATTTGGGGTGGGGCTCTAGCCAATTCTGCTTGACACAACATTAGATTAGGTACAGACCTCAGACTTCTTCCAATCCGGCTCCTTAGTTTTCATGAGGATAAACAGTGCGGCATAAAATTCTAGGCTCTCTCCCACCCCAGTGCAACCCACAGCTTACACAGGGTTGAGGAACAGAATCAAGATTCCCGCAGTAAACTAAGACTTCATCCTCCCCCCAAACCTAGTTCAGGGAAAAACCTTAATGGTCATCTGCTTCAATGTTCTCTCCTTGTCTACAAGAAAACTGAGGCTCAAAGCAAATGCAATAAATGTCCCACGATGATGAAAGTGGTTGTTGAGGTGGGAGGAGTGGGGTGAGGGGGGTGGGGGGTACATGGGGGCCTCTTATATTTTTTGAATCTAACATTAAAAAAAAAATAAAGAGAGAAAAAGAAAAAGAACGAACTTAAGTGATGGCCCCAGGCTAGTGACCCTGGGAGAGCAGAGACTAGACCCATGATCAGGATGAAGTCCTTTTCAGCCATACAAAATCAATGTCAAAGTCTACAACACGATTTTTCTTTTCCTCCTGTTCTGTGGCTCTGAGTTTAACATTCTTGGTTATAAGTGGACATGTACAGATTTAGCAACAGTTCATAGACACTGAGATTGCTTTCCATTTCTCTTCTTGAAGGTGTCAGGCTAGAATATTTCCAGTCACAAAAAAGTTAGAAACTGCAATATGTCAAAAACTAAAATAAAGGAGGAATAAGAGGAAGACCAAATGGGAAAGTCCCAAAAGCCAGTTCCCTGTGAGACAAACTGGTTATTACTGAAAAAAGTACCCTTGGGCCTTTCATGGCTATTTGGGTCAAAACCTCAAAGAGCAAGGGGGATGAAGGAAAGGACTTTAGCTTGTTTCCTTTTCATTTTAACACCATGTAGCCCTCTGACTAACTAGGCTCAGCTTGGATTTGGTGAATTTTTGCACTGTGAGAGGATCTCTGCATTCCCTGCCAAAACAATCTTCGCAAAGAACCATCCCTCAACCTAACTTTGGCAAGATAAATACTGTGAGAGAAGGCTTTACTTGGTCAAACTGTAAGCAAAATATTGGCCAAAATGTGGCCTCAATGTATAAATAACTGTCCAAGATCTATTAAATTATTGTCAGTTGGTCAGTAAAGAAGAGGCGTTTGAGCTGCGTGGATTTTATGCTATGGCATATGGTATTTTGATCACTTCTTTATCATCAATCCTGGAAAACTTCAAAGCATAATTCAACTGAAATTCTGAAATCCTCTGCTTTTGGAGTCTGTACTTCTGGACTGATTAAAACCCAATAAGTCACTTTCAGCCCATTCCAGGCAGGGCATGGGATTTTCTGGATAGACCCTCTCCCTCCTGGTTATCTTTTGATTTCATAGATTCTGCAGTGCCTCCACTTAGAACAAGCTATCACCATCTGAGGGCTGCTTGTGAAGTTAAGGAGTCAGCTATGGTTTATGACTCTTTAGGGATTAATATCTTTGCTCTAGTGCTTGCCATTCTTCTATATTCTTTTTTTCCTTTTAAGGATTACTTCAACTTAGGGTACTTGGCCAACATCCACCTTTTTAGCAGCTGCAGCTCAGGGGATCTATCTTGCAACCAGTATTGGGGCAATTAGGCCTGTGGCCACACAGATGACTGGCACTGGTGACCTGTGCCACCATTTTGTTTATCACTAGGGACCCTGCACAAGATGACAGAGGTGTTGCTCATGGCAGGTCCTAATAGACCTATTAGTTTCCCTTTGACCACCTCTCTGTGGATCTTGGTGTAAACAAATTCCCTTTTAAGGATCACTTCAAACATTCTCCCAAAGGATAATGTTTTCTGCTACTCAAGATGTCAATCCAATGAACTACTAAGAGAGCAGGATTTTTCAAGTTTTTGCCCATCCATGCCCAATTAAAAACACCAGGTTAGAGATTCTTATGTATAAAAGAGTTCACAGCTTTGATCTTCTTCATGTTCATTTCAAACTTTAATGCTTAACCAAGTTTAGTTTGCATATCACTTTTGGAAGGGTTTGTGGAATTGGTTCTCAGTAAATAGCTGTTTCTAAAGGATGGTTCCAGGAAAATGAGGTGACATTTGTGCCTAGTGCTGGGCAATAATTGGTCTTATTATATACCTACTGAATGACTTGTAACCTACTGA
Source organism: Dasypus novemcinctus (assembly GCF_030445035.2). NCBI lineage: Eukaryota > Metazoa > Chordata > Mammalia > Cingulata > Dasypodidae > Dasypus > Dasypus novemcinctus. Next base: position 48,176,445 of record NC_080673.1, on the reverse strand, counting down.
GCTGGGAAAGTGTCCTTTGGAATCCAAAGTGCTTTCTACCTCTGGCCCTTTATGAAGGCCATTTAAAATCAAGAGAAGAAAACTGGACTTTGACTCCACTAGTAATAGACAATGGCTGGGACATGGCACCCGTAACTCCAGTGAAGTTGATTATATGGAACTTGGGCACCTTAGGAAACTTCTCTAAGCATCCAGACAAAAAGAAAATGCTAGAATCTAGACTAACTGATCTGTCACCTCTATAAAACATAACCTTTAAAAATCAGGCATGAAAATTTGGATGTTGCTCCTATATCCTCTACTTGTATTTCCAAAATCAGCGGATCTTCAACAACTGCTTATTGAATAAATGAGTGAGACAGTCACATTGCCAAGATCATGATTATTGTACTAAATAGCAACCTAATTTTGCACTGCAATATGGAAGAAAACTGACGATATTGATTCAGGAGTCAGGTCCAAGGACTTTCTTCATTATTATCTTTCCAGTTACATAGAACAGCAACTGTCTTATTTCTTAATGATGATGGCAGGATTTATCATCTTAGCAAATGCCCTCAGCATGTCCTAAGGTCAAGGACATTTATTAATCTTTGGGGGAAAACCATCAGGTCTGGGAGTGGTGTCCTTGTTGTGGCTTTGTGGCAGACAATGTTGATTGCTTACTCAATATCCAACAGAACACCAATTTTTTTTTAGGGTGGCAATGTGCCCAATTAAAACATGCAACTTTCTTCTCAGCATCCACTGCAAAGGGGGGAGTGGCCAGGAGACATAGTTCTGGGTAATGAGAAATGGGTGGAAGTTCAGGGGAGGGATTCTCTGACTCACCATCCCACACAAAAAAAGACAGAGTCTTGTAAACAGGCTTTTGCCTATCATCCTGGGCTCTTCCTCCTTGGATGTTTGGAGGTCAAGCAGCCCTCTTTTAACCAGGAAGATGAAAGCCATCTGATAAGGGTGGTGGAGCAGAAAAATCAGGAGTCTGGGTCCTCGATGTCTTCCTCAGACAGCTGTACCAGCTCTCTTCTGCCTACTTCTGAATTCCTTATGATTTGAGAAAAACAAATCCCCATTTGGCTAAGCCACTGTAGTTAAGCCGAACATCAGTCTAACAGATAAAAACTTAAAAGTGTATAACTGGTTGCACCCTGTTTTGAGTTCATCTCCATCACACAAAACAATATCAGAGTTTCTTAAAAGTATATTAAGGAGACAAAGCCAAATTAAGACAATAGCTTAGTTTATGCAGGGCTTACCATTGTGCTAGGCACTGCACTATTCATGTTATGCATTACTTTTACTATTATTACTACCAGTTCCATTTAACAAAAAAAGAAAATCAGGCTCAGGGAGGTTAAACAATGAATTCAAGGTCACCCAGCTGGTAAGTGACAGCCAATCCCAAAACCAAGTCTGCTTGACTTCAAAACCCATACCCTTAGCCACTCATTACATTAAATACTGCTAGATAAAAGAAGAAAATCAGAAGTTTCTATTTATATCACCAAAGACAAACCTTTCTTTGGTTGCATTCTTGTTTTGTTGCATTTTCAACTTTCCTGTATTCACCATCTATGAAATATCTATGATTACATGAATTTAAATGGGACTTTATTGGGGCAACCCAAGTGTTGCCTCCAGGACCCACAAGGAGAGATAAATGGCAGAACTCAGAGACTCTGCCTCATCTTTGTTACCTGAGTCCTCTCTGGCCTCTTCCTACGCCTGTCCTTCTGGTGGGCTGCTGCATATAGAATATCTGAGCACCAATTACGTAAATTCAATTATAAAACTCTTTTTAGGTCAGCTTTCACTTGCCCTAGAATAAGACTGTTCTTTTCCCAGTAAAGAAAAATAACAGGCATTCTAGTAAGGAGCTACGCCAAGACTTTATCAGGTGATGGAAAATCTTTAGGTCTAAAAGAATTTTCTTCTACAAATTATTTTAAGTATGGGTACATAGGTGAACATCTTGAGGAAAAATACCATAATTGTTTGGGCAATTAGAACAGTTACATCAATCTCCTCTGGCTAATTTTTGAGCTAGATCCTCAAAGTATATTTACTGAATAAGTGAGGAAATGAATAAACTGAAAGATAATAGCAGACTGCCAGCATTAAAGAAGTAAACCTTTCTAAAATACTCTAAAGTATGAAAATCTTCATATTCTAAAATGTTCATTTACTCCTAGCATTATATGATGTGCTACACCTCACAATTATAGATTCTTTTAAAAATATTTAATGTTTCTTTTAAAATTCAAGTCACAGTCATTTTTAAATATTATTCAGGTAAGCCCCTAGGGATTCTGCAGTGCTTTTCACTAAGATTGGAATCCACTGGTATTTGCAATTATTCTAGTCCACTTTTCTTATGGACAAGGCTTGATCATATCAACCATTCCTTTAAGATTTCTAAATTTCCTTAAAGCCCTTATCAGCTCTCAGACACTGTAATCTTCTTGTGTGTGTGACTACATCCAATTTCAAATTTTCAGTCTTCTCTCTCCCTTCCTAACCTACTGAATTCTGTTTTAATACAAAAATTTGCCTTTCCCCTGACCTTGGGTTTTAGAACATTATAAAATTTATGTCAGTTGATGGCAGTTTTAACATTTTAAGGTAACATCGATCATAAATATTTTTCTCCACCTAGAAATACTGTCTATTTGACTAAGCAGAGTTAATATATATTTGTAGGTGGGGATTTCTGTTTGTTGAGTTATTTAATTATTTTTCTCCAGGTGGGGCTGCAGGTATAGGATTGGGCAGTACCTTTATCTAGGAGAAGAGGGAAGGGACTGTTAGCATATTCCTAAGAAAACGTGCCATAATCACTCAAAGGGTATGCAGCACTGGTAATCTGTTACCAGTAATAGTAAATACCACAGTTGGCAAATATTTTATTTTCGAATAAATAAAATAGGTCACCTCTATGATAATATCATCCTCAATAATTTCAGTATCCATATGTTTATCCATTTCCTTAATGGGGAAGGAAGCAGTGGATTTCAAAGTAGATGAAAGAGGAATTACACAAATAGCTACAATTTATGTAGCACTTACTCTGTTCCAGACGGTGTGCTAAACCTAACTCCTTTATAGACATATCTCATTTAATCCTCACAAGAACCCAGTAAGATTGGTTCCATTTTATAGATGAGTGAAATGAAAGCTCAGAATGTTTAAAGAATTTGCCTGTTGTTACACAGATGGTAAGAATTAGAGTCAAGATTTAAGCCCAGGACGCCTGACTAGGTAAAGTATGCACTCTACAGCATCCCTTAAACTGTGCGTAACTCTGGATGTATCTATGGGGCTTGTCACTCCCTCTGTGTCACCCCCTCTAATTTAATCTCTGTGTCCAACAGAAACAGTCTGATAGCTGCTGGCCTTGAGATTTTTACAGGATGGTGGTCTTGGCTTGAGCCTGGTTCTAAGGAGGCCAAGGTCATGTGTGTTTCATCTTTCATTTCCATAGGTGGCAAATGCCACTGCATATCATGGCCTCAGATCAAAATACAACCTTATCAGCTGCCTTGAACACAAATGGTCCTGTTGAAGAATGGAATGAAGTTAGTAAATGGAAGATTTGATGTAAATTTAATCCTACTCCAGACATATATCCTATTGACAAGGAGAGAGAAGAACCGAACTTGCATGTGAAAGTTAAGACTTTACCAGTTATCTCTCAATAAAAATGAATGAAAAATCTAAGCCATGCCTATCTAAATCATTTCATGACTGAAAGGATAAGGAATGGATTTTCAGCTCACAAACCAGAAATGTAAGTAAATAAGCCACAAGAATATTTTCAGTGACAGACAATACTTCATGATACAATTCCATAGTAGTTGAGCAAAAGGGGAAGAAATCTAAAATAAGAGGTACCTTTTTCCATTTCAAACAGAAAAGGAAATCAAATCAAATACAAAAACATTATGTAATATTTTGGTTTCAAAACAAACTATAGATAATAAAATACTAAATTTGGAAATATGGAGGGGCTGCCTTACGCCATAGTGGAAATGCAAAATATTTTAGCTCCGCACTTGGTATTACTGTAGGTTGCACATATGCATTTTTCTTAGACACTCTGATTTGCCCATCTTTGAAAGCATCTCTTACCAACCTCTCTTTAGATCTTAAATATAATAATAAGGATTTGTTGACTTGATTACAATTTAATTTTAATAAGCCAAGGAGACAAAACAGCATTAATGCATGATATATGCAAATTACTGGAAAGAACATACATGTAGGCAAGGCTGAGCAGTACTAGACTCTCCGTGTTGCACCACTTCCCACCCCATAGCAGAAAGCCACTACACCTCTAACTCTGATGATGAAGGTGCAACATTCTTTGGCGATTTCACCTCAGCTAAATCTCTGCCTCATCTTCTGTGAACTAGGGAGAAGGCAGCAGTAGTGCTTCTAATTTATAGAGGCCTTGAGGTGTGGATACACTAATTGCTCACAAGATCATACAGTGATCCAGACCTGGAGTGAAATGTTCTTAGCCCAGCACCCTCTTTGCCTCATCCCCTTGCCTCCCCACATGCTGAAGTCCAGATTCTTAATCATGCTACAGACCGAGGGTTTTGCATAACTCATCTGTCTTCAAACTGTACACTGTATTACAGAACATGCACTAGAGTGAAGAACAGATGTCACCATGAGAATCTCATTTTCTACTATTTCCCCATTTTGGTATGTGCACATTTGTAACCTTACTGTTGCATGAACAAAGATTTTTGCATTTACTATTAATGCGGGAACTCCCAAGCACTCCTTCAATGCTGCTACAGGCTGAATTCAACCACGAGTGGCTACTTTTTCGGCGTATAAATTTGCCTCAAGGTCCTGTTGATGTCTTTTGAGCTGAAAATGTGGTCACACTCTAATCTTATAGGAGATAATGTCAAGTAAGGCTCCTAGAAATATCTACTTTATTTTCGTTTAAAAAGCACACACCTACCCAGCACCTGTAAAGGCCAATGGAAAAACCAACTGTTGAGACCCAATTCACAGAGCTGTTTCTAGTATGTTAAGGAAACCAGTAACATCAAAAGCAGAATAGGGCTAAATCCCAAATACTGATGTGGCAGGTAACCATGTAACCACGAGTGAAAAGTGAGTTTTCATAGACAATTTTCAAAGGGACTGGAAATTGTTCTCTTCCAAAGCGAAGGTTTAAAAAAAATGGCAGCTAAGATACCTAGACTAAGTCAATTATCCACCTGTGCCTGACATACAATGTCAGAATCACAGTGGTCTATGGAGTGTCCACTTTCCCCTCACTGCCTTTATTTATAAAAGGCATTACCACATTACTTAGGCACCATGATAAATATGCCCTTTAGCCCAGTATTTTTTTGCCTCAAGTGACAGAATGTGGAAGAGCTAAACTACGATTTGGTTAGGTTCACATGTGTGGAATAAAGGGGAAGTTCAAAGGAGGGAAGTGGATGCAGTTGTAACTTTAAATTCTTTGACATACCTGCTCAGCTAGAGTAAGGTGTCTAACTGTTGGTTACTCAAATATGACTTCTAACTCTCTCTGAATTTAACTGGGAGACAGTCAGCTAATAAATCATAAGTTGCATATAAAAAATAGGTAAAAGAAAATTGGTTGTTGTTGCTGGGCACCTATATATTTGGCCCAAGTAGTTAAATGGTTATGTCTCTCTAGTGAAATAATATGGCCTATGGAATACAGCAATCAGCTCCAATGTGACTGCAATGAGCAAGTCCTTTGTCTACTCCATCAAAAGATGGCTAAGGTCTTCTAGAGCCTGTTAAATGTGGAGGGATGCAACCATTTGATTCCACAGGATAAAACCTTGCTAATTGGAACCTTGGAAGGAGAGACTCTTACTTCATTGTTCCATTTCAATGATCAGGTTGAAATGGTTTCAAATAAAGAGCTTCTCAAGAATAAAGCTTTCTAAAATGAATTGACATGAACACATGTTTTCTACATGAATCTGCATAAAACATCTCTAGAAGGATACACATGAAACTGGCAATACTGGTTGTGCGGTGTGGGGGCAAGGGATGACTGATGGGTGCAGGGAACTGGGTGATGGGAGAGATGGGTGGAAGGGAAACTTTATTTGGTCGATGGCAAATCGAATTCCTCACCACCTCTGAAACTTTGGAATCATCCCTCTTTATTTATCCTCTTAGCATCTAGACAGCAAATACAGAAACAGCAACAAAAACAAACTCTACTGAGCACTAACTATGTGCCAGGCACTGTTGAACACCTCCTCCAACAGCCTATCAGGTAAGTACTAGCCCCACTTCACAGACCCTGAAAACTGAGCCTCACACACGGTGGATGGCCTCCAGAGGGCTGTATCATGCCAGAGGCAAAGTCAGAGGCACTGTGCTATGTTTTACAAAAAAGTTGGTCTCTTAGGGCCAGTGACCATGAGCTACAAAATTCTGGAGCTATATATGCAAGCATTATTCATCAACAAGTTCCCATGACCGCAATATGACCAATGGAGTCTAGCATAATCTAATATCTCAAAACAAAAACGAGACGCCTCAAAGAGTTTCCCAGGAACAAATCGTATCTGGCTCAAGCAGAGTCTGAGATCTCTGTGTGGGATAAAAGAGACTCTCTAGAGTACGTAGAAAGAATGAGGCAGAGATCTTGCTCTTAAAGATAAACTCTTTGCATTTAGGTAAAATTATTTTAGAAAGCTTCATGGTGACCTTTAGAGACTCTATTGCGCTCATATAATAATAGCAGAGGATTATCTTCCTATCAAGTTACAACAGCCACCTGGTCACGCACATGAATCTTAGGCTCCCATCAACTTGGGCAGGAGAGGTTTGTGCATTTTTTTTTTAATAGTCCCTGAACTTTAAGAGATTATTCATAGTCCCCCTTCTCAAGAATCCTGCCTTGGAGGAGAAAGACTTCATCCCCTCTGTCTTTGGAGCTTGCTCACCAATATAAGGATATCAGCCCACATTCCCATCTGTTCCTTCTATGCCTTTCTGGTTTCTATACTCATTTATTTGAAAAAAAAAAAAAAGAAAAGAAAAAGATTGGAATTCATCTTTTTTCTGTTTGGAGGAACTAATATGCTAAGGCTCATTTCTGAAAGTTCTTGAATAATTTTTAAGCATTCCACTGTAATATATTGAATTTTAAAAAAACTAAACCTTCTGTGGTAGAAATGGAAAAGGAATTATTCTGGAAATTTTCCTTGTATTGTTGTTAAAACTACACTCCCTCTGAGTCCTTAACATTTTAGACAGACAAGTAAATGTTTTGACACAAGTGGGCCTAAATGATTTATCATTTCTGTATGAGTCTACACAATTTTATCTTTATAATTTTCTGTTGATAAAATAATAAGAACTGCTGTAATAAGTTACAATTATTCTCTCTCACTGACTTTAAGATAAAACAGATACAGACTCTCCCTCCTAAGCATTATGCAGTGAGGAGTCTGAGCAGCTTTTTGAGAAGGAACTCAGGATGAAGGTTTGTGCTCTGCAGTGAGGTCGCCCCACTGACCCCATGCTCACATCACAGTCTGTTGTAACCAACAGAAAGCACACCTTATCTTCCTTTAAGCAATACGCACGGTTTGCATTTCTAGCACCTCATATACCAGTAAAATAATTACCAGCTTTCAAAATTTACACTGGTAAAAAGCATGAAATCACCTAACCATGGACTTGTGTTCTAGCAGACAAATTAACTATCATCAACTACATTTTCTCTACTACTACACACACACACACACACACACAGAATGTGTGTATATATAATGGCAGGTTTAAAGATGTTCTAACTTTATTTTTAGTCACATTGCTTATTAGGATGGATGAGGTAGAATGTTAGGGAAGGATATCTACTACGAAATGTTGAAATCTGAAATATTTATAAGAGGTAAGACTACTACTGCCATTCGTAGATCTACCAAACTGTGAGGTTTTCCCACTATGAGTTCTTAAATATGTTTACTGATGAGTAAAGAGAGAATTAGCACAAGCTTAATGAACTTTATTGGATCAACCAGAAATATCTGATAACCGCTGAGAAAGAGACCAGTGTGAGGCGATGTATCCAGAGTTAACAAAGTAGCTGGTACATCAGCTGTCTGCCCTGAATTTCTAGCTCGTCTGCAGATGTGGCTCTGATGTTAAGAAGCTGACGATTCACCGCCTTGTGAGTTAGCTCAAGCCCATCGGTATCATTAAAAATCAAAACCACGTTTTTGAAACACGAGGGGAGGGGTGGTCCTGGCGGGGCAGGGTCTACAACTCAAAATGAGATCAAACCAATGAACATTTATAAACATTTTTAAACCAAAATCCAATTAGCGGACATTTATGTGCTTAATAAGTTAAGGCTCCAATTGCTGATACCAGTCCGTTAAGCTCAGGCATTCCTAACAATAATAGTATTTGTAGCTCTTAGTGAGTGCTCCCTATGTGGTAGGCGTGGTACTGAGTGTTCCACATGTTACTTAATTAATCTTTACCACAACCCTAGGGGGCAGACATTATTATCATCAGGAATTGATAGATGAGGAAATCCAGGCATAGAGAGTTGGAGCAACTTATAAAATCTCAATAGAGCTAATATTTGAACCTTGTCTGTTTAGCTCCCAAGTTAGCACTGCTTTCTGTGATTCAGGATTAACGTAATAGAGCGAAATAACAGGCCTTTGTGGACACTGTCACAGCCTATGAACTCTCTCCTGACCGAGGACCATTTGGAATTATTAAGCAGTTGTTGGGTTCTTGACCTGGGATTAACTCAAGCCAATATATTTGAAGCAGAGTCTGCTAGCTGCCTTTTCTTCTTCCTCTAATAAAGGAATCCCTGAATTTTGCTGGGTACATGGCCACCCAACAAACACTGCTTGTCGGTCTTCCACACAGCTAGGTGTAGGACCGAATTCTAGATAATAGGCAGACACGATGCGTCCCACCCCTAGGTCAAAGCCCTTAAAAGGAGGGCTAGGCCCCCGACTTCCTCCTTGCCTTCCTCCTGATTGGAATGTGGACGTGATGGTGGGAGGTGGAAAGACGGATTAGACCATGAAATGGCAGCCAGATGCCAGAGATGGCAGAAAAAGAAGTAGCCTGGGTTCCCTACATCCTGAAGCCCTGGACTGTCTGTGCCCTGGCTGCAACGTAAGCGAGAAATACATTTCTATCTTATTTAAGTCTCTTCTATTTTGGCCTTTTTCCAGCAGTTGAAGCTTTATCCTAATACATAATAATACTTTTGTTTTTTTTTTCACTTTTAAAGTATGCTCAGCATCAGTTTATCAGGAGTAGGATACCCACTACAAAGTAATAATACATATTCCCTGTCTTCATTTTAATGGTAATTCACCAGCACGATTTCGCCACGTTGCGGCTTGCAATTTCAGGCCCGTGTGACACTGAAGCAGTGCACAACAATCCAACTGTAAATGTGAAATAAGTACAAGTGATGATACAGCTATTCAATAACCAAAATACAGCACAGAAATTTGAAATGTTTCCAGAAGTATATATTTGTACACAGTTAAAGCAATATCATTTAATTTATATATCTGGTCTGTGAGTTTTAGTTTTTAATGTGCCCTTCTCGTGCATTTGCCAATCTCTTATGCTGGGTTTCTCGATCTTGGGATGAGTGACGCTTTGCATCTGATCATTCCTCGTTGTGGGAGCTGTGCTATGCACTGCAGGAAGTTTAACAGCGTTCCTGGTATCTACTTAGTATATGCCAGGCGTACCCATCCCCCAGTCATGACAACCCAAAATGTCTCCAGACATTGCCAAATATCCCTGGAGAACAAAGTGCCCCTAGCCACAAACCACATATCTAATGTATCCTAGGTCGCAGATTTCGAGAAAGCAGAGGGTGTGACTATTTAAGGTCTAACGAGGATACAGGCAGGTGGGTCCTTAACGTACTTTCGATGATAGTGGTACCCCTGGGTTACCAGGGGCAAGGAGCATGAACTGACTATTATTTAGTTAATTAAGTAGTTCACTGAGCTTACAATGAAAAACTCACAAGGTAGTAAAAAAAAGTCATAGGCATGATTTCAAGCACATTCAACTATTAGTCCAACTTTCTTTATCCAAGGTTAAGATGGAAATAATTGCTTATGTGAAGTGAAAAAAAAAAATCCACTATGTAGGAATAGGATTCTTTTTTTTGAGGTACCAGGAACCAAAACTGGGACCTCGTATGTGGGAAGCTGGTGCTCAACCACTGAACCACATTGGCTTCCCTAAGTTAGTTTTTTCATTTGTTTTGCTTACTGTTCTTTTTGTTTGTTTTTTCCAGTACACACTGGGAACTGAACCTAGAACCTCCCATGTGGGAGGTGGGAGCTCAACCACTTAAGCCACATCTGTTCCCCTGGGATTCTTTTATAGAAACTCTAAGACAGTAGATAATTTGAACCTTCCAGAATTGAGACCATTCCCCTATTAAACTTCCAATTCCCTCAGTGTTTGTATGTTGCTAGTACTGTATTTTCAGACATTCAGACATTACATATGTATATGTCAGTGGGAATTTTTTTTGCAGTATTTTTTAAATATATAAGCTTTTTTAGCCCCACAAGTCAAGTTCTTCTATCTTGAGATTCCCCCGTAATACTTAGCATTGACTCCATTTTGGTGAATGGAAACCTTCCTACATTTCGTGGGATCAGCTATTTCAAGGCAAATAATACCTTCAGAAAAGAAGTGTACTGTAAAAAGACACATCAGGCCTGACAACCTGCCCTGAGATGGGACTCTGGGGGTGAGATAAGGAAGCTGTCAACTTGAATTTATTTCAGATTACTATACTTATTGGGATGGTCCCTAGCACCTTTGCCATAATTAATGATTGTCATGGTGTGGGAAGCCAAATCACTCTGATGTTCATTTTTATCATCATAGTAGAAATATGCCCCAAGGGTGGGCTAGAAATTGCATTATATTTTAATTGAGAGAATTCTCTCTTTTCTGATTTCTGGAGTGGGTAGAATCAAAGACAGATCTTTTCCCTTTCAATACATATATTTAAAATATCTTAGCTGATTGCTGCTATCCATCATTTCCAAGGACCAAAAACCTCCATTATTTGGATCTGAGCACTCTGCCATTCATTCTGTATGGGGGCAGCAGAGGGGGATTATGAGGAGGAAGAAGGGCAATTGGGTCTTCATAGGTAGAGATTTTTTTTTTAAGATTTATTTTACTTCTTTCTCTCCGCCCCCGCCCCCTTGTCTGCCCTCTGCGTCCATTTGCTGTGTGTTCTTCTGTGTCTGCTTGCATTCTCGATGGAACCAGGAATCTGTGTCACTTTTTTGTTGTGTTATCTTGCTGCGTCAGCTCTCCACGTGTGCGGCGCCACTCGTGGGCGGGCTGTGCTTTTTTCCTGTGGGCAGTTCAATGCTGGGCGTGCTCCTTGCGCGTGGGGCTCCTGTACGTGGGGGACTCCCCTGTGTGGCATGGCACCCCTTGCATGTGGCAGCACTGCACGTGGGCCAGCTCCACATGGGTCAATAGGCCCTGGGTTTGAACTGTGGACCTCCCATATGGTAGGCAGACGCTCTATCAGTTGAGCCACGCCTGCTTCCTGAGATCTTTTTTAAAAAAATGGAAATCAAAGGCAAAGTACTGAGGGTGGGATGGGGTATCATCTTGTCCCTTCTCTACTACATTGAATAAGGATGAAAACTGGGCATTGTCATAGTTACCTATATCCAAGAAGGGGCATAACCAAAAGTCAGCTTCATGTACGAAGGACTTTATCACAGCTTCAGATACTAAGGACTATGAATCCAGTTAATGGCTAAGTGCTAAGTGCCATTAACTGAGGAAAAAAGAAGTCCTCTTCTTTTTCCTCACATTAAGTTCACTTTACTAGTACATTTAAGATTTTGAATGGCAATTCAGAGACATTTGTTCTTCAAGGAGATTCATTCAAATGTAAAACATCATTACTTTCTCTTTTTGGGGATACAAAGCAGAATATTATTCAGGCCACACTGGAAAGGAGTTTGGTTCCTGTTGATTTGTTTGTTTTTAGTACAGTTGGGCACAACTTTAAAGGGTTTGGAGTTATACAATCATCTCAAAGAGGAAGGGAGTTTGAATTCTCAAGGTGTTTGGCACAAACAAGCCTGCTCAGTCAAAACCAAAGCAGTGGGTAGAGTTAGGATGCGCAAGGAAGTTCTCTGATTTGCCTGAAGAAGATCCAAAGATGGAAACTCCAGACTTCCTGTCTCATTCCTTAGTCCAGTAATGTTCAAATTTTGGTTGTGATCCACCGGCAGGTCATGACATGAACTTAGTGGGTCTCAAACAGCATTTAAAAAAAGGGGAAGCAAAACAGAATAGATTAGAAAATAGCAGACATAGCCCATGTCTGGGGATGAATGTTTTGTGAAACTACCTACCTACCTAATCATTCTCTCTCTCTCATTATTTATCTCCTAACTACCGACTTATCTCTCTGTAAGTATTTTATATCATGATTTAATACATGCAAATACATACACACATTTGAAATTTGCTCTGGGTGTTTTCTAAAAAGCTTGAAACCCACCAACTTAGTACACCATTCCACCTAACTTGTAATGATAAGGAATTTTTAGAGTCCACGTGTATTAAAAACAAAACAAAACCAAAACAGATATCCTTTTCCTAGTTCCTTCCTGTAGAAATTTCTGTAACCCCATCAAACTCAGTAATTTGAAAAAAAAAAAAGAGGCACAAGCTGGTTACCGCCATCCATAGGTAAGAAAATCACTTCTTTGTTAGTAAACTGTATATCAGGGTCACTTCTAGTTCCTTGATTGCACAAGTAAAAGGCAAGCACATCGGAATCCAGGTGTTTGTAAAAGGATTTGGAAAGTGCCAGGGACATGGTCTGAGAGAGAACCAGCTAAATATCATCATTCTGAGTACTTTAACCATGGAATATGTGATGTCTTCTCCGCCTTTATTTGGAGCAGAGAGGAGTATTTCCAATTATTCAAAAGACTCATGATGAATCAGGGTGTATGACTCCCCTGACCACACAAACTTAATAGAAGAACCAGCAATACCCTTTAGGTTGGGATGGCAGTGATTTCCCAGAGGTCTAACTGCAGCTTTGTCCCAGTTATCCAATAAAAAGAAAATGACTTAAATGCATTCACAGTAGACTAAGTACACAGGAACGTCCTGGGTGGGTTATTTATGCCTACGAAAATTCACATTCTCAAAATGATATGCGGGTTTACTTAAATTCATTTCTCTGTGCTAACTTGCTCTGATACGTGCTTGTACAACCCTGAGGAGGGGCCAGTATTGCTACGGAATGATCTGTTCATTTCAATCAAGCAAGAATTTTCATTTTTAAAAGACTGTTATATCTCTAACTTGGAAATTTCTATCTAAAACAGCAAAGCCCTTTTAGAGATTTTGACCAATTTGCTCTCAGATGCCAAAAGGAAATGAACTCATACGCACACACAGTAGTGAAAATGTACATAACTGGGCCACTGGTAAAGGTTTCTCCTCTTTCCACCCCCTACTCCATACCCTAAAGAAGGCTTGACCTGAGGCTTACATCATCCTGGAGGAAACTGCACTTCAGACCCGCTCTCTAGCTCCACGTTAGGCAGTCAACTCCACGGCTTGCCAGCAAGGAGTGGACCGCCTGTTTTATCACTGAAACATGTTATCTCACTCCCTGTCTCAGCAAACTGCCTCCGAAAGCTTGAACCACTTGGCTGAAGAACAGTACAGTAACAGGTCTAGACGAGATAAACATTTTCTCTATTCTGGTGGAAAAAACAAACAAAGCTAAATAAAAAAATCCAAGTGAACAATGCATTTATGTAAGCAAGTCTTGAAAACTCTATAAAGAACATGAATTTCCTTAGAAATTATGGATTGTGAGTAAAATATTTCTTAAAGAGTGGTGTGATGTCTGGGGATTTCTTGAGATAAGTACAAAGTAGTACATTTTGCCAAAAGGTCTTTCTGAACCTGAGCCATTGGTGTTTGTGGTTATTTTACTCGGTAAGTAAGTCTTTGATGGTTTTGCACTTGGTCGTTGTTTCTAAGTAACAGAAGTCAGAGAAATTCCTTGTTAAGTTCTATTTCCATGAATGGGGAAAAGGTAAATTCCCCATTCCAAAAGATGCATAGTAGGGGAGTAGATGTAGCTCAAGTAGGTGAACGCTTGCTTCCTATGTATGAGGTCCTGGGTTCAATCCCCAGTACCTCCTGAAAACAAAATAAACAAACAAACATGAAAAAACGGACTCTAATTGGGAAGCAGACATAGCTTGGTGGTTGAGCACCTGCTTCTCATGTATGAGGTTCTGGGGTTCAATCCCCGGTACCTCCTAAAGAGAAAAAAAAGATGCATAATATGAACTAGCAAACATGACCTCTTTTGATTGTCAATAGTGCATGTGCATAACAAATATTTAAGAATTCTGTTGTAAATAACACAATTTAATTTGGGGGAACATTTGTAAAATGCCATCATTAGTGGTTTTAGGACTGTAAATCACCTGTTCTGTGGTAACACTTTCAACACACACACACTAGAGCCTCTGGGCATGTTCTGTAAGCATCTGTTAGAGTAGTTTGCAGTTTTATTGGTGAATTCATAGTTCCCTGACATAGCTCTTTATAAATAATGCTGGAGCAATCTTGTGTGAAACGAAATTTACCTTTCTTATGAAGGCATTCTCTTTTCTCTAAGAAATTCTAAGTAATGGATTTTTCTTAACTCTGATTTCATATTCTATAGATTTCAGAGAATTTTTTTATTATTAGAATGAGCTTTGTAGAATTTCTTTATACGTATTCAGTTAAATATCTGTTAAAATCAGTTAAAAATTAACTGATTAAGAAACACTCTCCCCCAAAAGCTTCAGCCTAACATACTAAAACAAAATATAATCCCTCCTTTATAATGTAATAGTAAGAAAAATTAAATGAGATAAATATTGGACATAAGTAGTCATCAATAATTAATGAAATTATTAAAGAGATATGCACAGATTCCATCCATTATAAAAAGAATACTCAGCAAATTAAATTAAATTAACTTTCTGTGACTGTCTTATCTTTATGCAGGGCCTCCCTGTTTTCATTAAGCCTTTCAGGGGGCTCTATTAAGGCTTTACAGATTAAACAAGAAAGAGGCTGATTAATTTTTTAAAATGGAGTTGAGATCACGGCACTTCTCTGCTCAAGACATTTTAATGGTTCCTGGTAGACTCGCAATAAAACCCAAAGTCTTGCTGTTCACTACAGGGCCCTATCTGCTCCCACCCTGACATTCGTTTACTCTTCTCCCTCCCTGCCCTCCAGCCTCACCTCTCTTTCTGCTGCCACTTCTCCCAGCCAAGGTCATCCCCACTCAGGGTGGGGCAGTTACTCCCTGATTACCTGGAACCCTTTCCCCACACAGGCAATCACATGGTCTCCTCCTGTACTTGTTTCAGGTGTCTAGTCGACTTGCACCTATTTATGGAGACTTGCCCTGACTACACTACCTTAAATGGACCCTTCTCAACTCCTTTACTTACCTACCTTGTTTATTAACTTTTCATAATGTTATTTTATACATATATACATATATATGTTTGTTTACTGTCTTCCAACTCCTCTAGGGTGTAAACCCCATGAGGTCAGGGGTTTTGTTTTGTTCACTACTGTTCCCCGGGTCCTAAAACCTAGCTGGCATATAATAGCAGCTCAATAAGTATTTGTTGAATGAACGAATGAACTTTCTTAGTATTCCAATTGTTCATACATCTCACAACAGCTTCTCACACTGCTCACTAAATACTGATACTCAGATCCTTTTATATTTAATCCTCATTTCATAGCTTCAATATCTCCTGACATTGATGGAGAAGAATGTGAAAAAAATCTAAGGGGAAAGTCCATGAACCTGTCCATAGCCACTGAGATTGTTTTTCTAATTGGCCTCTTCCGTCAGGAAATTAAATGGATGCAAAAGAAATCTGAATACTCATATTTCTTGACATAACTACTGAAAATACCTTCCATGAACAGCTATATTTTATTAATTATACCTAAGTGAATGATACTTAAGGGACCAATAGTACAACACAACAGTACAACAGACTGTTCCATTAAGCCTCTATTTTCAACAACCAAGTTAAGTAAGATGGTATGCAGCTCTATAACAGCTGAATAAATTCTAAGATAAATTTAATTATTAATCTCCTTTGTAAGGTTAAAAATACGTAGCCACCCTCAAATTTCAATCATTCCTTGAGTGAGTGTAATAAGTAGGCAAATCGAAATAAGTATTTAAATGAGTAAATTAGTCATCTCTGTATTTCATATGAGGATTTCACAGTTCTTCATTAATAACTTATAGGATGAGTAACCTTAAAATTTTTGAAAACTTTCTGACAACGTTTGTTAATCCTTACACAAGACGTTTAGGAGCCTCTAACAAAGACCTATCTGGTACAGTAGCCACAATAATTATTACATTTATAGCCTATAAATATATCATGAAGCTTATCTTTGTCCTTTAACATCTTCTTACTACCTGTAATAAATTTAATTCTTCTTTACAAAACGATGTCATGCCCATTATAGAAAACCTGGGCAAGGATAATTGGAGGGGGGTGGTGGGATGACCCGCAGCTGGAGTTCCCATTACCCCAAGGCCAGCTGCTGTGACCATTTTGAAGAACTTTCATTTTATTCTTTTTTCTTGTCCCAACTGTCTTTTTAAAACATTAATTACTATGAAAGACATGCAATCTAAGGCAAGTATTAGTATGAAACCAGTGATATTTTTAAAATACCACATTTTCGAGTGAAAAGTAACAGTTGGGAGATAGACCAGAGTGCTTTAAAAATTAACACTTTTCATAAAAATGAAAAACAATTTGGCCAAAGATAGTGTCAAAAATAACTTTTAGATACTGAAAGCATGCCTACATATTAAACGCATTTGCAAGTGTATGCATTTTTTTTCCTAAGTAAAATTTTCCCTTGCTTTTCTTTTGGCAAGTACCTACACAGTACATACAAAATTAGAGAGAAAAAAAAAATCATTTTGTATGAGTAATCTTGCCTTTAAGACCAAATGGTTACCTAAAATCCACATAACCAATTAACTCCTGCCTCCATACGCCAGCAAAGACTGACAGGCAGAGTTTTGACTTAATCATTTTGTAAATCATTCTGTCTCAGTGTTAGCCTACTCCCTACTTATTCTGTTTCCCTGCTTTTTTCCCTTTCCTATAATTCAACTGATTTCCCTGATACCCTCACCATCCCTTTTCCTGGGACCTACCCATGGCACATGAACCTTTCAAATGAATGCCGCTAAGCCTAATTCCATTAAAGTTAAAAGAAAAGCAAGTGATCTGAGTGACTCATTTCTGGATAACTTATGGTGGGAAACGCAATTGTGCAGATGGATGAGTCATTTTGACTGGAAAGCCTCCAGTGGGCAAAAGGTACCCCGGGATGCATGGAACATAGAATAGGGAAATCACAAAGGTAATAGGTGCCAAAAAACACAGGACATTAAAGCAGTATTCCGTAGTCTGAAATTCTTTTGATATCTTTTAAGACACATCTTTAAGGTGGGTTCTACTTTCAGATACTCCTTATAAGTTGTCTGCCTCTTCTGTCCCCAATTTTATTTCTTCATCTGGAAATACCTCCATTAATTTTTGTTGCTTTCGGGTCCACCATTTTACTGGGGTCACACTTAAATGTGGTCATTGTCCAAAGCGTCAGGCTTATCCTCATGATAGAAACTTCCAGAGAGATCTGGGGTCAAGCATTCAGCCCCAGAATATACAAGGTATATTTGTTCAAAATGAAAGAGCTTGTTGATGTTTTCTGATTATAAAAATAATATTTATTTATAAATGGAAGTCCATAAAATATAAGTAAAAATGACTTGAAATCACAACTTCACTGAGATAAGTTATTAACATTTCTATATGTATAGGATTTTTTTCCTATGTGCATATATTTTTTACAAATCATGGGATCATACCATTCATGTGGATTTGTAACCTGCTTTATACTCTTACAAACTGTATGCAAACTCATTTGACTCTGGCTTCTAGCCAGGGAAGCTCACTGAAGGAAAATGGCTAACAGTCATTGCTTTCTCTGTATTTTTAATAATTTGCTTAATCTAGAGAGAACTTCTTATAAGGCTTGAAGACATCATGTGAGTAAATGCCAGATGCTCACAGAAAAAAAGAAGGATTTGAACACATAGGTCTCCTGTTTCACTTTTTTTAAATAAGTTAACCTTTAAAATTATAAAAGCAAAGTAAATCAATGATAAAACAATAATAAAGAATATAAACTGAAAAATAAAAGTATGCCTTCTCACACACTACCCTCCTAACCCAGTCCTTTCCACTTTTCAATGATGATCATTGTTAAGAGTTTCTTACATTAATGTCAAGAAATTACCTATGCATATACAAGCATGTTAGTGTACACAAAAAATGTGGCCTCTCTTTTTAAACACAAAGTCATGTCACACAAGCTGTTTGGCCACCATTTTTTTCAACGTAACCATATGTCTTGGATATCTTTCCAAATAAATTCCTACAGACCTCCTTCATTCTTTCTTAATGGCTGTGGAGTTTTCCATTGAATGTCCCATGGTTTACTGCACCACTTTCCGATCTATGGATAATTAATTTGTTTTTAGGTCTTTTTGATACAAAGAATATCCTTGAACATACACCTTAGGGCACTTGTCCAAGTCTATTTGCATGTGTAATTCCTAGAACAGGACATCAGGGTCCAAACTCATGAAATAATATGGAGCAATGCATTTCCCTGTGACTTAGGGAACTCACTTCCCATTTATGGTTTTATAGAGCATTTAATGTTAGTCTTGTTCATGTAAGACCACAATGGCTCACAGTAGAAAAAGGGAAAGAAAAATGGGCATGGGCTAGAAGGCGAAAGAGCAGTAATGGCTGCGTATGTGCTGATCTGCAGTGCCAATAGGACCCTTCTCTATCTCTTCGTGTCTTGAAAAGGTGAAGAGAAAGGCCTGTGGAGGCATGTAGCCTGATGGCTGTGGAAGTGTCTCTCTTCATGTATAAGCCGCTATTGGGCATGTGTCAGAAGATCTGTGGAATGTATTTCCCAAGCAAGGACAAAAAAACATGAACAATTTCCTAATGATTTAAAACAAAAAAAAATTTCCATTCCATGGGCTGTACAAATTCCAAGGGATTCAGGCCTGCATTCAAATCTGCCCTTACCTCAAGTTTCCAATAAGTACTGAGGAGAAATTCCTCTGTGAACTTTTGCCCTATTTGGAAAAAAAATTTTAAAAACTGTCCCTGGGTAAAATAATTTACATGAAAAAAAAAAAAGGAAGCTCATTTGATGAAAGTATCCTTTAAAACAGTTGCTAGCTCAGAGACAGAAAAAAGAATCAATTTAAAATAACTTCAAGTTTTCAGTATGAGACTAATGTCACAAGGAATTTTGTGACAGTGGAGCTACACCACACATGAAAATCAGTTTTGGGTTTTCACATCAATTTAAGTATTGGACTCTCCCATCAAATAATCTAAGTTCTTCCTGTACCTCCACCTCACACTCTCTGCCTCCACAAATGCCCTAGGGCTTCTTTGGAGGTTGGAGGTTAGAGATACCCTAAAGTGAGCAAAACAAGCACCTGCCTTAAGACGACAAGGGGCTTGCCTTCTTTCTCCTGTTAAGGTAAAACATTCTATTTTAAAAGGAGAGTTACCACATGGCAGTGTCAGCACTCGCATTAGATAGAGAGGACAACTATATCTGTAAAGGGCTTTACCGCGCACACCTTACATTTTTAAAAGGATCCATTTTAACCTGTGTTGTAAAAAACAGATTTGTGTTATAATCAAAATCTTATCAGACTAATTGCATACACAATAGTTATCTCAATAATATACTTTCCTCCAAGATCTACTGAGCGGCTATACTATGTGCTAGCTTTTGCTGACACAGTGATCAACAAGACAGTCCGTGCTCATAAGAGCTCACAGCTAGGCAGGAAGGCTGATGAGCAAATGGGAAATCATAAATATCCAGGGACATCAAAGCAAGCAGCTCCTCACCCAGTTTTGAAGTGGCAGGGAAGGCTTCCATAAAAAAAGTGGAGACTATTAAAAAAAAAAAGTAGGCCTATGTGGAGAAAGTGATGTAGTCCAAGTTTAGACTTTGTCTTGAGGGCAAGGGGAAGCCACCAGGGCCGGGCAGCAATGGGATCAGATTTGTCTTTCCGATAGAGATGGGAAGGGGAGACCCCCGGAAACAGACAGACCAAGCACAGGCTGTTGCTGTAATCCAGAGGACTGATGATGAGGACTTGAAGAAAAGGGCAGATGGAACTGAAAGAAAAGAAGACATTTAGGGGGAACCTAGGAGGGAGAATCATGCAGAAAGATATGGTATTGGACTGGAAGTAGAGGATGAAGAAGTAATGACCAAAGATGGAGCAGATACTGTCGTTCCCTGCCTCTGGAGCCCTCCACCCCCATCCTCACCTCCCCTTACTACTTTGATGCCCCACTTCCCACTGCCTGCATCTGCAGACACTTGCCAAGGGCTTTCTCCGGCCACTGAAGCCTGCTTTGCCTACCCATGCAGTGAGCCAGCATGCTGGGGACTGAACTCTCCTGAGAGTGGCTTTAACCCTTGACTGACTGCCCCAAATTATCCCAGCTCTCTCAGCCCTCAGGTAAGAGAGCTCTAAGGTGCGGGTCCCATCTTGCTTCCCAGAGTACCCCAGGGAAAGTCATCTACAGGTTACCGAGGACTAACTTGCTTGGTAACACACACTGTATTGGCTGCTTTCCTTTCCGTACCTCACTTTCCCATCCCCTGCTAATATTTCCTGGTCTCACCTCTCCCCAAATGCCTAATTGCACTCAAATCTTGATTTCAGGGGTTGCTTCTGTGGGAACCCAAACAAATGGTTTGAAATTATGATGTGTGTCATGGTGGGATGATTATGATGACACTATCCATTTAAGGGAAAATAAAAACAGGACAGCGAGGTGGGTTTTAATTTATTTTTTGTTTTGTTTTTTTTTTTTTGGAAGGTGAGTAATAGGCAAAGTGGGAGGAGGAGGAAATGGTGAATTCAATTTGGGACCTGTTGACTTTAAAGGACTGGAGAAAACTATGTCTCAATAGAACACCTTTATGCCTCAGTGAACCTAATATCATTAAGCAAATGCAAAGACTGACCTTACTTTTGTGTTTCTAGTTAACATCTTTCTTTTCTAGATGAGATAAATTGAGAACAGAAAAGCTACGTGTCTTGCTAAAGGAAACACACTGAATGAGGAAAACGGCAGAAAATTGAAGTCCCTGACTATCATTCCAATAACTACGTAAAAAAAGTTGCTATAGTGCCTTTCTTAACATGGAGAGGTACTCGTTCGGCCTACATACGGGAATACAGAATGGATTTATTTGAATGAAAATAGACGGTCTACTTTGCGAGAGGAATGACTTCTTTTTTCTACCCTGGTTACCGGAGGGCAGTTGCTGCCCTGGAAAGGAATAAACACAAAAGAAATTACACGAAATGAGAATATGTATTTTTGATAGCAAAGGAATGGAAGAACATATTGTATAAAGAGAAAAGGCCTTGTAGATTGAATTAGCCAGTCCCAAACTGAAGCCAGGGTCACTACATTGCAATTTTCAAATACATACTCTCCATCATCCATTACACATCCTCAAGAATTTGGCCTTTCATAGCTCCGTTCATTCTCAACACATCTAAATAGTCTTCGTAAAAGTAAAAACACAACCACAGGCACTGCTGAGATCTTACACATGGTGTTCAAAATGCTTTAGGTGAACATACACACATCTGATACCTGGTCAGGGACAAGGGAAGTGGTCACTGTCCCACTGCATGAGACACGGGGTCCTTGAACTCGGCTTTTAAAAGGGCTTTTGGGTTGTGCCATTTCCCACAAAGTTCAAACATGAACGAGCTAATGATTATTTTTCAATCCCAAGTGACTTGACCCTTGTGCCATATGGGACAGAGCTAAGAGCTTGGCCAAACAACTGTTTTTTCTTTGTCCTTGTAGTTTTCTGTAGATACCTCAGGTGAAGCATCTAAACCAGATATAAATTTCTCCTCTGGAAGACATATCACCCTTAAAAAAAGTATGGCAGGACTTAATCTACGATGATTTAGTGTGTGAACCCAACAACTGTTGTTCTGTAGAGACCTATTTAGTTATATGTTTGAGAAGGGCTGACTCAGCCATAAAGCTGACAGTGCCTAAGGCAGGAACTTTCTCTATGAAGCGTTTTTTTTTTTTTTTTTAAGATTTATTTATTTCTCTCCCCTTTCCCGCCTCCCCCCGGTTGTCTGTTCTCTGTGTCTATTTGCTGCGTCTTCGTCTGCTTCTGTTGTTGTCAGCGGCACGGGAATCTATGTTTCTTTTTTTGCTGCATCATCTTGTTGTGTCAGCTCTCCGTTAGTGCAATGCCATTCTTAGGCAGGCTGCACTTTCTTTTGTGCTGGGCGGCTCTCCTTATGGGGTGCACTCCTTGCGTGTGGGGCTCCCCTATGCGGGGACACCCTTGCATGGCAGGGCACTCCTCACGCGCATCAGCACTGTGCATGGGTCAGCTGCACACGGGTCAAGGAGGTCCAGGGTTTGAAACGCGGACCTCCCGTGTAGTAGGCAGACACCCTAACCACTGGGCCAAGTCTGCTGCCTATGAAACGTTATTAATAAAGAGCTTCACTTTAAAAAACACCTGCACTCTAAGGCCAAACTGGGCAGGTAAGGGGCAGAGTGGGCTAGCTGTGAGTCCAAAATTTTAAGCCTCAAACAACATTATCTGGATCAGGAAAATCTATAAAGATGACACTTCCCCCCTTTTGTAATCAGCTAGGCAGACTATAGTTTATCTACTACAAGTACATCAAGGAAATGCCATAAGCAGTGAGGAATCGTCTTCAAATTTAAAACACAACAGGAGGAAGACAGACCACCTGCATTCCATTTAGTTCAAGGCAAAAGGGTTTGGGCTACAAACAGAAATGTTTCTGCAAACTGAGAGTTGTATATAACTGAAAGGCCACCGTCACCATCATCCCTGTCCATGTCTGAAGTGAAGATGTGCTCGTACTGAAGGCGACAACGTGATGGTTCGACCCACTTATTTGTGAATAAGCCAATGAGGCCTAACAGATGCAGAAATATTGTCATAAGTATACAGCTCTA
The DNA here is from genome assembly GCF_030445035.2 of Dasypus novemcinctus. Classification (NCBI taxonomy): domain Eukaryota; kingdom Metazoa; phylum Chordata; class Mammalia; order Cingulata; family Dasypodidae; genus Dasypus; species Dasypus novemcinctus. Next base: position 48,153,163 of record NC_080673.1, on the reverse strand, counting down.
TGAATTTTCAAAGTTGCATACACATGTAATAATCAGCACCCAGATGAAGAAATAAAACACCCCAGCTTCCTGGAAGGCCCTCTCGGGTCCCCTCCCGGCCACTACTCACCCACAGTGCTGTGGCTTTCAAGAACTACTTTTGGTGGTTTGCCCCTTCCCTGACTCAGCGAGCTGGCAGAATTTTCAGGGTAAAGCCTCTAGACTATACGAATTTGTTCCTTGCCAGCATATAGTTTAGTCCCTAAGAAGAAAATAAAGAAACCTGGGCTAGAGGTAGAGGCCCATTACCGAAGACAGAAGTTTTGAAATAGGAGGTGTGGAAGGACCTCAGCGATCATGTAACCTCCTTCTACTGGAAACTGGGCCAGGGCTAAACCCAGGTTCTCCTCCTTCCCCATCTAGAACTTCCCTTCCTGCACTACTGACCACTAACTTCAGCATCACCTGTTTTACTTAACCACAAGGGTTTTACACAGCTACATATTTCTATGAACCAGACAATCCATTAAAGATTACTGAAGCCCCAGCTGAAAGAAACATTCCAAGTAGTTTTGGGTACCAGATATCAAAGTACTAAAGGAAGAGAGAAAAGGTGGAAACAGAAAGAAAAAGAACAAAAGTAGAATTACATTAACAAACAGTAAAGGTTTATTTGATAAATTATTTGAAATATCTTACTTACAGGGCTACTTTTTATACCGAACTAATACAAGGCAATCCATCCCACATGGCAGGGATCCATGTGGGTGAACACTGGAGAGGTAGCTCCTTTTATTCATTGTCTAGAAACACATCATCTGACTTAGCAGGGAACAAAAGAGCAGAAACAGCATAAGTACTATGCAGTCCTGGGTTTGAATTCCTGTGCTGCCACTCAACAGCTCTGTGACTTTGAACTTGCATTTAGTCATCTCTAAGTTGTGGCTAATTCTTATGTCTTGATGAGGTCTCAATAAAAGGAGATGACATATGTCTTGTGCCTGATAATTTAGTGGCTCCTTGACAACTGTGAGCTTTCTTTTCTGACCCAGGTGAATGTGTTTCATCAAAAGGAACTTAATTTACAAAATGATACACACCAATATCCAATGCTCTATTGTTTATCTATGACTTAGTTTGAATTTAGAAAGAATCTGCTGAGCTCGAGATAGGACTGAAGAAAAATACTTCCCTGTGATCCAGGACAGCTCTGTATGGCGCTTTCTCTTTTATGAGCTGGGAAGCCTGAACATAAATGAAGGTGACATGCACACATTATGATGCACCTTTTAAGCTAAAGGTCTTAAGAGGTCATTCATATCTAGCCAATAGCATGGCAGGCGCAGAGTTCGTGGCAGGTGGCACTCTAATGCAGGTGTGTAATTTATTGAGATGTCAGAGATGTATATGACATGGTACCACTTATATTAGATAGACGAGCAGAACCAAACAAGGGAAATGGATCAAGAACTGGCCTGGGGACAAGGCAGACAATTCCAAACCAGCCTTTTTATTTAAATCAAATCCTGACTGGCATACCAAGTCCTGAAAGGAACTAATTTTTTTCTGGGCCAGCCAAAAGATTCTTGTCTTTGTGAGAGATGCAGATGTTTTTTTTTGTTTGTTTGTATGTAAAAAAAAAAAAAAAAAAAAAAAAGATTTTTAAAAAAAGGCAAGTTAGAAAATAATAGGGATAGGGGATAACAATATAATCACTGATATGTTTTATACCCTCTAACTCCAAGCTCAATCTGAATTAACAGAACAGAAGCACTGGGGACTCCAAACACGATGAAAGAAAACCATGGAGACCCATATTTCCCTTCACACCCGCTCGGGTTGTGTTTTTGTTTTTTGGCTTAATACACAGCAAACATACTGTGACTTCAAAATTCATAAAAAAACAGAATTGAAGCTCCACATTGTTTAAAAGCAGTGCTGAGATATAAATTCTTCTCTTAATAGCTTTTGCTACAGAAAAACAACTGGAAAACATAAATAGCTGCAGGTACAACGGTAATGGGTCTGCTCTTAATACAGAATCACCGTGTGCCCTGAAAAACACCCGGCCCCAGAATCTTTCTATTAATGTAAACCTTTTACGAAGTGAGACAACTATAAATTAAACAAAGCACATTAAATTCTACAAAGTCTAGAGTTTCTATCTCCCCCATAATAGGAGAGCTCTTTTATTTCTTTTGTAAAATCACTCACCAGCAATACAACTACCCGCGGGTACTCACTAATCTATTCATGGCTTAAGAATACTTGGTCTCCACGGCCCTTCACCCAAAGGTGACAGCAGCTTTTAATGCATCATTTGATTACAGATTCCTGATGTGATTTCTCTTGCGAAGGCGTGAGCAACAGGTAAAAATGTTAGGTCTCTGCTCAGGAGCATTCTTTGGTTCTCAGGAAAGCCAGTCTAGAAATACTGGTGACAACTGAGGCCAGGCGACCATGAAGCTCTGTGTTTATTCTGTTTCTCTGGGAGGATGGCAGCTGTGTGTCTCAGATACCATCTGCTGAAAGGCAAATGCCTACTTAACTATGCTATTCTAGATCTCCTCACAGTCCACATTTCTACCAGCCTCTCCCCACTTTACTAGCCCCTTGCTGCTTCCTACATTCTCCAAAAGGCCCGAAACCCAATCACGCCACATTGAATCTCCCGTGGCCTAGGAGCTATTAAGGCCTTAAATGACAGTCTCATTTGGCACTTCCTCTGCCCCATGGCCTAAATCTGAAGGTGTTTGGAAGAGAACTTCTTTCCAAATGTCTAAAGTACATAGGTATATAAATTTAAATATACATGTATTCATATATAGTCATTTTTATATCCATAGATACACAAATACATATACATACATTCATCTGTCTGAAATAATGCTATGGGTTTTCAGCATTTGCAAGAGATTTCTTAGACTGGAACTACCATTCATTTTAGTTTCTACTAATTGGGAACCTGAGGTAATTCTTTGGGCTGACATTTATCTTTGAGTTATCTGTGGAAGGAAAGGGTTTGCTAAGTAAATAAATAGTATGGATACTATTTTAGAGGTAATGTTTATACTGCCCAAGAGGAGATTTTTAAGGGCTCTTGAGGTTTTTCACTTACAGACTAACGACCATCACAGTAAGTACAAATTATTTTCTACCTGGTCACTAAAGTTAGCCGTCAGCTTTCTGGTGTCCCCATTTCCACAGAGGCACTATCATTCCCTGATTCAGCCTGCTTATAGCAAAGCTAGCCAATTCGCCCTTTGTCTGCTTTTCTTTGTCCCCTCCTACTTTTCTCACTAGCCAGGTCTTCATTATTAATGCTACCTTAGAACTAGAGGGTCCCTGCTGGGCTCCTTTTCCTTGCCTCTGTCCTTTCCAGTGATTGAGCAATCTGTTGCTCAATTGGTCTTTAGGAACTTTCTAGAAGAATCCATGACTCTTCGACTCCAGAACTTTAAAGATCCTCAACTGTAGTTTGAATTTCTTTGTTCCTACCACAGTGATTAGCAGAGCACTAGAATCAGTGCAGGTCTACAAGATCCATCCTGACCCTTGAGGCTAGCTATATTTTGGGATTCAAAATTTTTCTGACTTTAGGAAGATAATACAGTACATAAGATGTATTTTATGAAGCATCCTCAACAGGCTTAGAGCAGCACTTCATAATCAAGCACATTCATTCAAAAAATGTATGGATTTCAACTTCGGGTAATAAATAAAGGCTATAAATAGACTCCCATTAGGTTTTGTTGCCAAATAATTTTAAATGTTTAATAGTTCGAGTTTTTTGGATTTCAGAATTGTGGTTAAAGTATCAAGGACCTGTAGTAAGAAGGTATATACAACAGACATTCATCACTACTCTATTCTTAAAAGAAATAAGTTTTCTTTAAAAGCCTTCAAACTGGGAACGTTTGCTAGTCCAGATTGGTCCAATTTATTGAGGCTTTCTTTACGAAACATCTCTTCAGATTATGGGAACTTCATGATCAACAAGGTTGTCCCTGTCACGTTCAGTTCTTTAATTTTTTAAATTCCATTTCCAAAGCATTTGCCTTGCTTATTTTTCTTTCAAGTCTCTTCTTAGCTGTTTACTTTAGCAAAATGTAAATATAATCAATTTGCCTATCCTCTCCCTAAAGAAGGACCTCTTGATGAACAGTAGATTGATTATCCTTCAGCATGGTAGATTTGTATTTCAAAAACCCAGTTATGCCAACCCCTCTAAAAACTAAGGGTCAAACTTTAAAATGCGAGTTTATCTGATTTGTAGTATGTCTATCAAGCAAATCACAGAGAACACACCTGTGCACAGGAGGCATGCTGCTATCATTCTTTGAGGATTGGTTTTAACTTGACCAATCAACCCTTCCTTAAATACAGCTGAACCAAACATTAAGCCAGCAATGCAGGCTTGTAGATATATCATGGGAGGCTGGCCGGATGGGTCGCAGCACTAGACAAGCAATTCCTACGCCGTTATTTTGACATTAGAAAGTCACAATCCATCAAGTTAACAGCAGGGCAATAATTTGGGGGACTAGGGTAATGGCTATTCAAAATGACACTGTGGAAATAAACAGTAGTTCAAACAGCCCTCGCTGGAGAATGAAGACATAAAGTAAGCAGAATTTCTTTCCACTTCTATGTAACCAGCTATTATGTAATGTGTTTCTGGGTAAGCATGTTATTTCTGGCGCTTGAATAGAAGATCCCAGCAAAGCTAAAAAGTGTGCAGGTACTTGGAGTGTGGCCAGAAGTGAGAGGATGAGAAGGCATGGCTCTGCCATCACAAGACTAAAGAGTGACTAAGAGTGGCCTTTTCTCCACTGTTCTCCACAAACCACCTCCAATGTCGGCTGATAGCCCAAGCCAGTATTTCAGCAAGTGCTACTTGACTCTTTCTTAACTGCAAAATAATCAGATCTCAGTCTTCTGCGATAAAGGGCTCTGTGGGCCTATTGAGGACTCTTGGGCTACTGGGCCAACCACCCTGTGGTACACACAGAGCCTTGGTCTCTCACAAAGGAAGGTGTATGGAGGCCACTGAGTGCCGAAATCCTATCAACGTATGCTGTGTGGGGGTGCAGGCAAGGGCAGAGAGTGGAGGCAGTGCAGTGGCTCTCAAATGCTCCTATTCCACAGGTACCTCTGAGGAGACACACATAAGTACTGGGGGGGGCCACGCTGTGGAGAAGGGGAGAGAAAGCACATCTGTCCTATGACTCTGGAAATGAGGAATGAAAAAGGAAAAGAAATTACGCATTGATGGCTGAGATGGCAGAAAAGAATGTTAGACGGGTACAAGCAGGTGCCGTGACTGAGAGGCAGAATCTGGGTGGTGAGTTGTCCTAACAAGCGGCGCGGCTTCCATGGAACTCGAGGTGGGCTTTGGGGCAGCCCACAGTCACCCGGCGCGGGACCCTCCCGGCTGGACACTGGTGCTCTGGCCATATCCCTCCCATATCTTCCCGGCTGCCAGACTGAAATACTGACAAGGTGTACAGCAAATTATTTTTAGGTTATACTTTGCTGTTTTAAAGAAAAAGCAATTCACTCTACAGATAAAATACTAAGCAGGGAAGGAACAATAAGTTCCTGAGCAAAGATGAAGACGTTTATTACTTACCTATTAATATAGTTTATTTTAATAAACTTTTGTGGCTGTTTAAATTGAGTTTCTCCCTCCTTTTTAAAAACCTAGTTTTAATATGAATAACTGCAACACACAGGCTGAAAGTCTCAAAATTCGCACCTTTCAGAGAAGTAATTTTTAAGCAACCAAAAGTAGAAGCAAAGCCAACATTTTTTCCTTACCTGGAGCTGATATTCTTCCGTGAAGCAGAGATTCACTGGGCAGTAGATCTTTTGAATTGGAGGTGAATGGTGATTGTCTAAATGTATCTTCTGAAAAGAAAGGGCTGGGTGGGGGAGGAGGGGAGAGCGAGGTTTAGTAAATTAAGGTTACTTTAGTTACCCAGAGTATCTGCTTCTCCTCCTACCCTCCCCACCCAAAGACACACACACAAATGCTGGATAAGGTAGTTTAAGTAAATAGTGTTCAGAAAGTATAAGCAGATTATGCTTAAAATGGAGAAAGAGAAAATATATTACATCAGACAAGGACCATCTGTACATTCTGTCTATTGGTTTTATATTTAGGGTGAATAAATGTAACACCATCTTCCAAGCATTGTTAAATCCAAAGAGGAGGAGAGCTGGGCAGTACATTTTAGTCTTTTCTCCCTACTTTCTGTGAGTACGTGGTTTCCAAATGAAGACCAACAGCCCCGGGTCGAATCACAAAGGCCCACCCAGCCTGGTTTTCCCCAGGGCGGTGCTGGGGCCGGATTTGACCCGCCCACATTCTGCCACCTGACCAGAGGGACGGACAGACGCATCAGGACAGCTGGCTGGAATCAGGGGCCTTTAAACCAAAGGAAACACTGCACTGGCCTCCACAGAAGCGGAAACTGTTTCTCAAAGCCCCTCAGTGTGAAAGAGTTAAAGCTAGAACGCCCCAGGCACTATTATTTTACTTGAAATAGAGACCCTACCATAATGACTCTGAGTTCCCCTGAGGACCAGCTAGAATTAGAACCAAGAACACCAGCCTGGGGTTCCCTAATCCCACAGCCGCAGACCACACAAAGGGTTAGGATGCTCTTAATTAGAGTAATTGAACCCAGTCACAGCTTCATCTTCTGTGCCCCAAAAGTAAACTCTAAATAACTACTGTGAGCGCAGTGTCCATCACAGTCGATTTGGAGAATGGAAAGCCCCATTTCTGTACAACAGAGGGATTTGATCTGGGGAATGGACACAGGTGGTGCAAGGTCCACAGGGGACAGTGGCACAGTCCAGAGGGTGGTCGAGCAGGAAGCCACCACACCCTGTGGCTGGAAGGGGGTCATCGGGTCCTGGGAGCTGGGGCCACCCTGGGAAGGTGGGCCTGCCCAGGGGAGCTGCAGCCGTGGAACAGACACAGCTGCTGCAGGAGACAGCAAGGGGCTGAAATTCCCGGGCTCTTCCTTCAACCCCACCCTCAACACCCACCAGGGCCCTCCACTGGCCAAACCTTCCTAGGAACCAGCAAGGGGTCAGCCCCCGGCAAAAAGAGCGGATCAGGGGAAGGAACTGATCTGCGGGCACAAAGCCTAGAACTCTCACTTGGTGTTACTTTTCTGAACATGCTATAAGGCTATGGCTACTATTACCAAATATTAAAAAAGGAAGTATTAAGGTGAAGACGGAAGATACATTTATGATTTTTTCAAAAGTAAAATGCATATTGATAAAATTAGATTTACATGACAGGTTAGATTCAGTGCAACTTTGCATGGCATGTATGTTAAAAACAAAACAATTGAAATAGGCTTAAAATGTGAACTGGCTATAGGCTAGTAAGTGGTAGGAAGGGGAGAAGCAAGAGGAGAGACATATCCTTTTTTATGCCAAACTCTCATAACCTGCATGTGATACAAACACTTTAAAGGATAAGGGAGTGCAGCAGCATAGCAAAGAGCATATGTCTGAGAATAGGCAACTCTGGGTTCAAATCCCAGTGCCACCAGTTAGCAGCTGTGTGACCTCACACAAGTTCTTTAACTTCTCTGAGCCTTCTGCTTTTTGTCTACACAACTTGATGATACAGTTTCTACACATCACCAGAGGAGCTGTAAGAATTGAATAAGATATTCCCTGGGATGTGCTTTGCACAGGGCCTGCCACATGGCAAGTGCTCAGTAAATGTGAGTTATTTCTATTATTGTATTTGTATCTCCATCTAGCTTAACGGGGAGCAAAAATCAATCAACTTTTCCTCACAATTTGACAAAAAGCATAGATTCCTTGTATAAAATCCATCACAAAATGAAGAAAGAGTCACTCTGATTTTGAAGGGTTGAGTGACTGCTGAGGTGTTGAGGCTAATTTCCAACTCTTCCATAAAGAAAATGAGAGTCAAAGAACTTTCAAGGAGGTAGGTGCCTGGAAGGAGTTCTGGTCAACCCAGAGTACAAGACGCTCTATCCCCTATCACTAGCGTTGGCCTTCCACACAAGGGGACAGTTCACCTGGGAAACACCACGGTTGGCTGGTGGGTGCAGGGTAAAGGTCAGGCAACGGGCCTTCACGCTACAGTCACTCTGGCTATAGAAATTACCCCAGACTCCGAGAGTTCAGGGAACCCATGCTTTAACCTATAACGTGGAGACTTCCTTCAGGGGCACCAAGACGGCTGAAATGGGACCGGGAAAGGGTTACCAGAAATACCACCCTCCTTGCCACAAGGAAACATATGCACTGCCCTTATTCTGTCACTCCTGCAGTAAATAATTATTGGGTGCCTATGATGCACCAAGCACTGGGAATATAATGGTCACAAAACTGGCTGTGGTTCCTAATCTCAGGGAACCCGCAAGACCTGTGTGGGAGGTGTGGATGAACCCAACAACCACACACGTAAGGGAACGGGCAACAACGACAGGTGCTGTGGAGGAGAGGTGTGTGGTGTTCCCACAGGAGCCGCTTTCCTGCCCGAGTAACCACTGAGCTGAGACCCAACAGGACAGCCGAGGCTATGAGGGTTCCAGGGTGCTGGGGTAGGTGGTCCCAGCGCAGCGAGAGAACACAGCCAGTCTCAAGGGCTGGCAGAGGCTCCCTCTGCCCGGAGCTAACAGAGGAAATGAGGCTGGCCTGGCAGGTCGAGTCACCCCTGGCTGTGTCCCAACAGCAGTGAGTAGCACTGCGGTGTTTGAAGTAAGGGGTGACAGAGCAGGATTTCGGTTTCAGGAAGCTCTGTCTGGCTGCCCTGAGCAGCAAGTCCTGGAAGGGCTTGCCAAAGACAAGGCAGGCGGCCAGAGCAGCAGTCCAGACGGGATGAGGTGATGCTGGTGCAATTGCTGCAAGCCAGCACAGGCAAACACAGGTTGAAGGATAGTGGAAAATGTAGGGCAGGTGAAGAGCATAGATACATTTAACACCAACCCCAGGGTTTCTAAGTGAACCAGGCAGAGGCTGCTGCGCTGCACACCTGGAATAGCCTCCTAGGTTTTACCAAGTAGTGGAAACAGGCTAGCTCTGCATCTTCACTTCTCAACAGCAAAGATTTCTGCTGATGTGAGGAGTGACGCCCTATTATCCCAAGCCGCTCAGGATAAATTGAGTTGAAAGAGAGACAATCACTGAGGGAGACAACATTCCAAATAATTTTCTACCCTGGATGCCAGCTTTGTCCTATATAGAAAAGAAAAGACTTCTTTTGAGGGAACAGAGAATTAGAAGAGAGTCATGCTGAATACTAAAAACACCAAAAGGACCAGCAATGTTTTTATGAGGCAAAGAATCAATGGAGATGGCCCTGGGTCAGGTCTTATCTATAAACTGGACATTAGGCCAATAGCACCAGCCCCAGGCCAAACACGGGCTGCAGTCCTCTGCCTTCAGACCCCTCAGGTGGAGAAAGGGGTGCTGTGGTTAGTACTGTTGGGAATCAGAGGCCTCTGAGTCGAATTCCATATTGGCCACTTAATAGCTAAGTGACCTTTGTCAAGTGATTAACCCCACTGGCTTCAATTACATCATTGGAAAAGAAGTTTAAAAATACCATCCTTATGGGGTGCTGTAAGAGTTAATAAACCATTTCATATTGAAGTTCTTAATACAAGTACACACTCAGTTTAAAAGATACCCATTTATTACTTATTAGGTACCTGCACTTAATCAACAGAACAACCCTACAGGGTAGCTACCATGGTAATTATCCCCCTATTTTACCAGAAGACTTAAGAGAAGTTAGTGGATTTGCCCATGGCCAGAGAGCTGAGGCAGAATTTGAACCCAGGCTGGTTAGAGGCACAATCAGTACTCGGCCGGGCGGGCTACACAGCCTCTCGAAGGCGCTCTAAGGCTGAGGGAACTCAAAGACAATATAAGACTTGTGAATTCTTCTTGGAATGGCTATGGAGCAAAAGGAAGAGAGAGAGGAGGGCGGGACAGAGGTGGGTGGGGAGCAGCCCTCTCAGTATAGAGGACCCCAGGTCGCTGAGGGAAGGCTTTTTCAATTGCAAAATACAGCGAAGGGAATGGCTGCCTTCTCTACTTCATGTAGACATTAAGGTATATCCCAGTTTTCTAAACCTTCTGCAATCCACAGGCCTGGCCAGTCTGCACACTCTCCACTGCCCACAGCCACCGCTTTGGAGGGCAGGCCCGTTCTTGTTATTACACCCAAAGAGGGAAGGCTAATGGGTCATTAGGGGTCCCTAAACCTGGATTTCAGCACAGTTCCAAAGCTCATCGTGGCACTGTGGCTACACAGACGTCTGTATATTAATTTCTTGGATACCCAGATTACCATCCACGTTTCAGACAGAGAGGAAGGGGGAGCAGCAGCCTGGGAGCATTCCCCATATAATATGAGCTTGCTTGACGGGATTAGATCGCCAGTGGCCGCTGGTCATTTTATCTCTCTGCCCACGTTCTGAGAGCGCAGAAGACACTGAACTTGTGACTCGGAGGCCAGGGGGAGCAGTGTAAGCTTTAGGATGTGGGATAGTAGTGTGGAAGTTGGTTTTCCTCCTCCCACGCCTCGCAGTGGTTGTGAAGTGCAGAGGCACATTCCCCCGCTCGGCTGGAGACAAGGCACCGGTAAGCAGAGGAGAGGCTGGCACCTGCTCCACTCTGCAGTTACGGCCACTGTTGGGAGAGGGAAGTCCCAGGAAGTGCCTCACAACAGGATGAGCTGGGTCTGCATCTTCCCAGGGAGAAAAAGAATAGATGAACTCAAACTTCACAACGTATGCTTCTTGGAAGCACGTCTGTACCGTCCTTCAGCTGGTACCTTGGTCGGTTATCAATTATTCCAGAGAAGGAGCTCGTCAGTGAATACCCTAGAGCCCTTGTTCCCTGACTCTACAGCTGTCTAAACATCTGTCATTTTACTATGAAAAGTCCCTTCAATCAGAATTGGAGCAAAGGAAGTGAAAAAAGGCAAAAAAAAAAAATTGCCAAAAAATTATTTATTACTGGTTAATATTTTTGGTAAAAAAAGCTGGTAGAGGAGGAGATTAAAACTAATAACTAACGAGAGAGGGAATCATTACTTACTTAACAAAACCATCATTCCCCAAAACGTGTTCCCCTTGGCTCTGGACAAAGCCAGGCTACCCATATGACTGAGTTAATTCTATAAATATTCAAGAAATATTCTGTAGCAGCGTCTGGAAGCAGTCAGGATGGACTGAGAACTGCCCCAACTCCCCTGTTATTTTTGCCACATTTTTCTACTTAGAACAATCTTATAAAACCTTTATTCGAGTTCCTTTACCAGATAAAAAGAGAACGGACATGGGATGCTGTATTTTCATTTTTCTAAGGGCTAAAATATGAAGGGGCGAAGCTGTCACTGTGATTGGACAATTTCAGTCATTAGGTGGCACTGACTGTGGGGTCAGCAGCACAGTGCTGTGAAAAGGAAAGATTTACAATAAATAATAAAACAGTCCACAAAAGATCATGGCTCTAAATAGTGACACATTTTGCTAAAGGTCAGTTGTGGCACAAATATTTCCAGCTTCAACACCAAGCGCCAAGAGAGAGCTCTGCTTCACACGGACCAGAAAGTGCATCTATTTTAAAAAATAACCTCCCCGAGTACCACCACCATAGCCAAAAAGTTATGAGAATTCTTCTTTTGACAGCAAAAACAGGAGAAAAAAAAACAAATATGAAGAAAAAATATAAGAGAAAGTTAAGTAAAAACTTTATGGTTAGTAATGGCACAATAGCTTCAAAGGAGCAACAGAAAAAAATATATATAATTTTTGCCTTCTAAAAGACAATAATAATAATCCACAGTACTGAATTTGGGAATGGCAAATACAAAAGAAAGATTTAAAACTAAACAAAGGGGAAAACGCCGTTTTGTAATGAGTTTTCACTCAGGATTTACAAGGATCTGCATAGATCAGAGTGGAATGAAATTCTATTAAATGTTAAGTGTTTCAGGCAAATCATCCAGAAGGGATATTCTGATTTCAATCCCCACAAAGACAAATTTTTCTTTTGTGAATGAAAAAAAAAAGATGTATTTTCCAGTGAAAATATTTGATTATCTATCCAGCTATGTATTCATACAACATAATAGGGCTCCCAGATTTTTTCCAAGAACTAGGTAACAGTGTTCAAAAGCACCTGGGTTAATTATTATTTTGTTTTATTTTAAGGAAATTTCAACAACAAAATTATCTGACATGATGATGCCCGGGAAGCCATAAATTGCAAAAGGAGAGATGGAAGATCTAGTCTTGGGTGGCAATTTTCTGTGGGTGCCAGGGTTCTCCCTCCTGGGGGCAACAGGCTCCCCAGTGGACATGAACCCCTGGGCAACCTGTCTGCATCTCCTGTTAAAAGGGCCTTCCTCACCTCCACTTAGCCCTCAACTGAAGCCGCAGCAGTCCTGGATTTCAGTATTTCAGTATACCATGCCATTTTTTAAGAGCTGATATACTTTTTATTTGTCTAAAACCATCATATGGTATTTTTAAAAATCTGAACCTGAACCTTTTAGACCTAGAGACATACCTCCAGAGTTACACACTGCATTAACATTTTAAATTGGACAGGAGTCATTAGCTCAGACACAGCTCTATGCCTCCAAAATCCTCAAGAGAAAGTCGAGAGAGCAAAGTGACTCCAAGAATAAACCTTGTGCTCATTCAGACTTTTTGAATATATGGGACATGAAAGAATTGAAACGGATAGAGGTAACTTCCATATGGGAGCTCCATGTACACATAATGAAACGACAGGAAATGAGAAAAAAACGGAAATGTTTCCTTTGAACAAAAGCTAAAGCTTGCTAACAATATCAGATTACAGTCCTTGCCAAAGCACAAAATGATTTTTTTTTAAGCACCTCATACCTACCAAATAAGAAATATGGGAATACTTAAAAATAAGGGATGGGAAAAATATATGAATTAGTTATAACTATCTTAACATTTCCCCAAACGCTTTAATGTCAGAAAAAAACTTTTTCAGAGGCTTGTACAAAAATATGCTTACAATTCAACAAAAACTTTGCCATATACTATTTTTAAAGATTCTACTTTTTAAAAAGATCAAGCAATATTATTTCATTTTCAGTTTTCATGATGAACGCAATTTTCTTCATTTTTATGTAACACTTACTTTGTTTTTTTTTCCCAAATATTACCTTACTTGATTGGCATAAATTTGCTAATAATTTATAATATTTAATGTTTTTATATATTTACAAAATCCATTGGATTATCTTTATTTTTATCTATTTACATAATCCATTGGATTTGTAATATTTATAAATGACTGTATTTGATATATTTTGAATACAAACTTTCACAGAGTTTTGTAAAAGAATTTTGAGCACTTTTAAAAATAAAATACTGGACTTGATAAATGTGCATGAAATATTACATGAAATAAAGAAGAAAATCCTGGCAAGGCCACTCTGCTGTGGGATTGTCATCACTGTGACCTCTGCCCGGACCGGTCCTCCTACCTTCCAGCTAAGGCCCTCAATTTCATCGTGCATGAGAGACTGTAGCTGCTTCTGAAATGGGCCCAGATACGGACATTAAGCGCATGAAAATCAGTGCCAGTTTCCTGATTAACACTCTCGTAACATTCTGGTAGTCAGTTATAAAAGCTACATGGCATAAGTTACAAACACCGCTATTCCCTCTTCAATACCACAGAAATGAAGACCCGGTCTTGAGTGATGTTTATGTCTGACTTAATGTGAAAACAGTCCTGGGTGACATGTTGGGAGTACGGGGTTCAAGATTACAAACAACCGTCAATGCCCGTTCTGAAGATAACCTCGGCCATCCGAAACTGCGTTTCCCCAGTGGGCTAGGAAACCCAGTCGCTGGTTAGGCTGGGCTCACAATTTTTCAAAGAAAGAGGAACTGTAGTGAATAAAACTTCAATTAATCTCGAAAACTGGCACACCTCAGCTGGGGTATTTATCTAAAACTTGAGGCTGGCCTGGCAGGTTCAGTGGGTTTCTAAATGAGGCTTGTGGGCAGAGGAGGAGCCAAGGTCACGCCATCATTCCACTCCCCACACGGGCACCAGATTCTCTTCTTTAATTTCTGGAGGTGACTGGAAAAAAAGGGGCGATAGAGCGAAGCGGTGTTTCCCTCTTCTCCTATTCCACTGGTGTGACTATGAGTTTGGTGCCGATCAAACAGAAACGTCTCAGCCATTAAAAACCAACCAGGCATGCTGCTAATTTTGGAAGGCGTGAGATGATATCGTGGAAAATAACCCTATTTTTTAGAGATGTCTACCAAAGAATCTGGAGGTGAATGTCATGATGTCTAGCATGTGCCTTAAAATATAGGGGGAGAAAAAGACTGGTGAAGCAACTGGCAAAATGCTGATCATTGTTCAATTCGGGTGATGAACACAAGGCTATTTATTTTATTAGATTTTCTAAATTGTTTTGAAATTTTAAAAAAATCAGCAGCAGCAATCAAATCAATCATTCAACTCAGACAAGCTACCAAACAGAACAATAACGAAAATAATAGAAACTACACAAAAGAATAAACACTGATGCCTCCCCATAAACAAAATGCTTAGTATCTCCAGGGATCAATAAAAGTTTTAACTATAAGATAGGATTTTTAAGCCCTAATAGGTAAACCTGTTTTCTTATGAGATGGCATAGCATTGATGAGACCTTAGAAATATACTTTTTCTCTCTCTCATTTCAGCTTCTGGTAGAATTGTAGATTCAACCTTTTTGGAAACTTGACAATTCATAGCAAAATCCTGTAAAATGTGAATACTTTTTTGAGTCATCAGGTTCCTTATAGAATTTATTCTATAGGAAAAATCAGACAAGTGCAAAGATGCATACAGAAACTATTATTCCAATATTGTTTATTATGGCAACAACCTGGAAAAAATCCCCTGACATCCAATAATTGGGAACTGATTACATAAATTAGGACACATGCAAATGTTGAATACTATGCAAACATTAAGAGAATAATCCTGAGTCATGTTTACTGACATGGAAAGATATTCTTAATATGTTGTTAGGTGAAAAGAAAAGATTACAAAACTATATATATAAGAGGATCTAGTTTTTATTACAAAGTATACACATATAAATAGAAAAAAATCAGCAAAAATATATACCACCACCTTAGCAGTGGTTCTCTCTGGGTAGTAGGATTGTGATTACTTTTTTCTCCTTTATGCTCTCCTATATTGTCTGGAAATAAAAAGTTATCTTTAAAACTTAAAAAAATACATTAAGTTTTATTATTTAGGATCCTTTATTCTTGAGGAGTCGCTCAGCCTCTTAAAGAGTAAGCTCTGAGGGACTATATAACTTAAGGCAGCTGTAAATACGAGGCAGGAACAACTATCTAAATCAGTATCAGCTTCAGCGTCAGCAGGCAGAAAGCTATGGCAGGAAGGGGATGTTTCAAATACCGTAGAAGAAAAAAATTGAGTCTTTTAGGAAGAAAATATACACTGCTACTGATTTTCATTTTCTTCTTTGAAAAGCACGAACGCCGTATATTTGAGGTTGCCTTAAAGGCAGCCACGGCGTACAACCTAACACCAAGTTTTCAAGGAACAAGTTCCTGTTGCCGCAGCCCTAGCATTCATCCATTGTGGAGCCAGGAAACTTCTCGGGACCAGGAGCACAATGCCAGGCCTTGTGCAGGGCTGCTGCACTAGAGAGGCCAGGCAGGGGGAGCCGCAGCCAGCCACAGACCAAGGAAGTGAGTTCTGCACGTCCGGATACATGAAATGTCAGCTTGTGGAGGGAGCTGGATCTCCCGCAGAAATCTGACTTTCTAACGTAACCAAGGACAATGGGTTTTCTGCTGAGGTGAGACGGGAACGGATAACCCCATCATGCCTGCAGTGAGGAAGACTCTATCATGTGGAAGGTGTAGCTAATGCTGCATCACACAGACGGAGGCTCTTTCACCCCTAAAAGAGGTCAATGTTTACATATTTGGTATATGCCTCCTAACAACTGTGGACATTCCCTTGCGAGAAAATCCCAGATAAGGACAGGATTAAAGCCAGCATCTGAATCACATATACCTTTTGATATATGGGCAGGGGAGAATACAGGTTCTGGGTTTCTACTCATAGAGATTTACAAATTTATGTACAAATTTATGACTCTTAGAAAAACGACATGGAATACTGTTGCAACCAGCAGAAATTAAAGGAGGAGTGCTCATGTAAAAAGAAAAGAAAGGCAGATTCTCTTTAGGTTCTGTAAAGGAGATTTAAATCTGCCTCTCCAGAGTAACATGACACTAAACAGTTCTGGAAGCATACTTTTCTACCATAATGGGTCAGTACAAATGCCTCAAATGGGAGAAAAATGACAGAATAATATCTATAGGACAATGAATTTATAAGAAGAGCTAAACTTACTGAGTAAGGCTTTGTAACATGAGAAGGGGAAAATAAATGGCAACAATGTGTAAAGTACTTTCAGGCTATATGTATAAAAAATGATCCACTGTTTTCAAGGATGTTTCAATCTCTTCAAAAAAATGAAAACTTAAAGTGTAAAAAGATGTATTTCCAATGTAAAGGATCTCAAATCAACACTTGCATCAGGGCAGCTACAGACAGTTGTGTAGGTTGTGCACAACACAAAGACACTATATCTAAGGGCGCAGAATTTATATCACAGGCATCCAAGATTTATATATTTATTATGACAGGATTCAGCAAATGGCAGTGTCTTGAGGAAAGGCACTTTTTAAAAAATTTGCAAGAATATCATACGGCACACCAACAACCTTGATCTTACCAGAAAGAATCGAATGTCCTAACTGAAGAGACTCGTTGAAATTAGGAGCTTCCATTCTTTAGAAATAGCATTTTCAATGCATTTAATTCTAAAGCCATTCAAATATAAAGGGTAAAGAGAATGTATGAAGAGCTGCTCAAATATCACTAAATCATATGTTCTGTTTCCTGTTTTATTTCTTAATTACTGTCTAATCCAATGTTCTTTAGAAGTAATCTCTTACTTTTTAAAGTAATAGAGATTATTCTCTATGCCCTCCAAAGAAATGAGAAAGAGAAATAGCATGAGTTGAGGCAGCACATGATGCTTTTACAAATTTGTGCAATTTCTATTACTAAATCATAAATATTTAAGGACATCTATCTAAACCATCACACAGGAAAATTCTACAATGGACACATCTGAGTGAATACGTCTTTCAGTAAACACTGTAAGCGCCTCTGTTTAAATCACAGAAAGACAGGCTGCATTTTGAATTCTGAAAATTGGGCAAATTAAATGTTGGTTTGCACAGTATGACTTACTATGAGTCTACCTTTCTCTGAGTTTCCCACTTCTGCTGTTTGTCTCGTAACAGAGAAAAGGACAACTACGGCAAACACTTTCTTGCTTTGGAATAAAGCAAGTTAGGTGTGAGAAGTTCTTCTTATAGGCCTGCAATCGTATACCCCCATGGACACTGAATTATTAATGGGTAGAAGAGAAAACATATAACCAAGAGAGGGTTCTTGGCAGCCACTGTTCGAAGTTCATGGTGTTACACAACATTGAGCATGCCCAATTCACCTGCCAGGAGCTATCTGATTCTTACTCTAGGGTTCCATTTTCCTATTTTGATCTTATCCAGCATCTGGCTGGGTGATGGTCCATGTCAAAAGATGTAGATCTTCTTTTTATTCCATTAAACTCTGGGATCTTGTTAGGCTATCATGCCTCATATATTTTCAACCACCAGTGATCATATCAGCTGGTTATCTGCTCCTTGCAGAACTTTGGCTTGTGTTGGTAATGGAAACAGAAAAATCAGGATTTTATTCTTCCCAGGTGTTCCATCTTTCCATTCTCATAGGTTCGGCCAGGAATTGCTCCCCATCTCATCTATCCGATAGAGTGGCATCAAGAACACTCAGTCCACACGCTATCTCGAAGGAAATGGACAGCCTTCTTCACACTTAGATTGAATTTTCTAGACCCTAAGGTTAAACGGGCAAAAGAACTGCTATTTTAGCCTTTACAGAAAGTTCCAAGTGAAAGACTGAGTCGATGGAGGTGCCCCTCTGAGGGCACAAACAAGGGCAGAAAGGGCAAGGGCAAGGCGTTGGTGAGCAGGACCACATGCTCCAATCATTCCAGCTGCTAAGTAGATTGATTTTTCTGCCTGGCGACATGATGCACTTCACAGGATTGTTTTTCTCCTTTAGTTTTGGCAAGATGATCCTAATTTAAGCAACTGAGTCTAAGTTCTTCGGATGAAAAACAAAACAACAACAAACAACATGGGAGTTCTCAAACCGCTTCTTAAAATGATGTGTGGGATTTGTGGGATTGGTTTAAAAATAATCTAGAGGGAGGCAGATGGGGGGAGGAGAACCGATGAAGCAACATTGGTCATGAATTGATCATTGTTTAAACTGGGTGATGGGTACATTCTCTCTACTTCTGTGTACGTTTGAAAATTTTCCATTATAAGACTTTTTTTTTTAATGAGGTAGAGAGTCAATGATCCAGAAACTTGCTAGTCATTAATTTTGACCTTTAGCTTCACCTAAACCTCTCTGAAAAAAACTGCTAACAAGGAATGCTGTCCGACATCATTTTCTCTTTCCCTATCTGCCCATCTTATAACTGCGATGTTAACAAACAGCACCACTGCCAATGGAGAGAGGTAACGAAGGAGGATTAGCTGAAGAGGGAGGCACAATCATCAGCCCTTATAGGATGGAGAGCTCACTGTGTGCATCCATGGGCCGCATGTGCCAAGCATGGAAATCAGCTCTCCCACGTCTCAGGGGCAAGCTCATAATGGAATGCCAAGGCACGTGTGTTATTGAGGTTGTTACACTGTTCCTTAGTCTGTGGTTGGAATGAGAGCAGGAAAGCTCAAGGAGTGGAGAAGCTCAGGAGTCAGCATTTGGGAAGGCTTTCCCCATGTTCTCAGGCCAGCATCCCAAGACTACCCTTCATAATTAAACCTCCTTAAATGGACCCAGCAAATCTCAAATGAGGAAAACTGAACCGAAGTCCAATCATGGGCCACCATTCTGAACAGTCAACTTCTTCTAGGAAATCAAATACATGACATCTGGGAACTAACCACAAATCAAGAAATATGAAAATTCTGAGGCATGATGTAAATTCTTTTGAAAAGTATGACAAATCAAGCCTTAAAATATATCTATAAGCTCCTTGTACATACAAAATAAGAAGGACTTCTAAAGCAGGAAGCAGGAAGCAAAGGAGAGAGAGGTGGCGATTTTTTTTCCTTCCCTGATATCATTAACTCAGGTTAAAAACCAGCTTTGATTCTATTTCACCTGAAGCAATGAGCTGAGAAGGTAAAAAAGAGATGTTTGTGGACAGGCTGATTGAGCAAGTTGGAAAAATAAAAACACATCAGGGATTTTGTGGAAGAACTGTAAACCAAGAATTCTGTAACACTGATCTCTAAACCCTGCATTATGCCAGGGGCTTACAGGAAGCACCTCTTTCTTTGCTTTGGGCAAAAGATATGATATGGATGTCTTCTTTCTCTTAATAATCTCCCAGCATGAAGAGAGTTTAAGGATTGCTTCACTTTTGCCAAATTGTTGAAAATTTCCCTTTCCATCCTGCAATTATCTTCCAGCCAAGGCAACTTATACTGCAAGGTACACTGCACTTCTTTGGGGCTGGTTCAAACCTCCTCTTACCTTTTCCCCAAAGATACCCATAAAATAACATTGCCTTTCAGCAGATCTTTTTGTTATATAAATATTACAGAATATTAAAGACCCTGCTTGGATCCCCTTTACCGCACAAGTGTGTCCACTCCTGAGTTGGTTGCTACCAGTAAGAGCTGCCCTCATCAGCTGGAGCCTCCCTACCTGGGAGGTCACACACCCCTTGCTAGAGATGTCTGGAAGCCAGTGACTGATAATGGGGTACAAAAAGCTGGGCCCCTTGTCTTAAGTCAGGATTCACTCTGCAGTGCAATCTGTGCTTCAGAGCTCCGGTAAGGATCAGGCTGAAGCTGGAATGCAGCTAGAGCCACATCCCTGCCCAGCTCCTTCCCCTTCCCTCTCCATCACTGCTCTGCAGGTTCCTGAGTGCACCCCCAACCCCCCAATGAAACACTTCCACAAGAATCCCTGTCTCAGGTTCTGCTTCCAGAGCCCATGACCTACAACATTTCAAGAATCCTATGGAAACAAATGAAAATGAACACATTATTTTTAGTGTGCTGTATTTAAACGTCTACCAATCTGGCCAATTTCATCAGTGTTTAGACCTATGGACATAGCATATATTCTAAACGGTCTTAACATTATATGCAGATGGAAGTGAGTGGGACTCTATGGTAGCCAACATCTTCTACCTGGGCATCCAACTTAATCCCCAAAATAGGCTTTCCACTCCCAAGCCCCATTTTCCAGTACAAACCACTGACCATCTTCCCAAGACTCATTTTCCATGTTTGTACTTACACATGGAGACAAGGCTGAGACCAGGTGTCTGTTCTCTTAGAGCAAGGCTCCTTCCCTAATATAATGTAAACCCTATGTGAGTCAAGCTGGCTCTGTTTTAAGAACACTTCAACATTTGATATTCCTAAATTCCAATGAATAGAATTTAAAAACCCACAGCAACCCCAGGTTAAGGTTCAAATGAATAACATTCACTGCCAGGGGTTGCTGCAAATTCAGTTCATACAACCTCAAAAAGGAAAAAACCATCATTTATCTTTTGTTGCAAGAGTTGAAAACACAAAACCAATCAACTGTTCCCATCAGGAAGAATCTATCTATATTTGCGCAGGAAAGCAAAGCTCCTTGACCCAAAGACTCTTTGGCAGCTCATAGTTAGCTCCTCCAGTTCCTAATTTTTCAGCTTGTAACATGAATCTTGTGCTAGCTCAGAAGCTGAAGGGTGGCAGGAGGGCAGAAGATGGTCCTTTCCAAGGAGGCTGTCCCATCTCCCCCTGAGCACCTTTCCTGCAGTGCTGGGGTTTTTGCTTGCTGGCTCCTGTCTACAACAGTTGAAGTCTGTTTGGCCTTAAGGCTCAGTATGGGTGACAACACTGACAGGTTGTCCTTTCACAATAAGGGGCAACCCACACTGGCTCATTTCCTCAAACTACCTTTGGCAAATAGAAAGAAAGCTCCTTGCCCACATTTGTTAGTGATACTGATTTTATTGCAATTTTTAAAGCACCATTGTTCTTCTATTTTTTTTTTTCTTTTAATTTTAATTTTGTCCTCCTAACAAGGCTGGGGGGTTAAAAAAGCAAGGCTATCCTCGGGGCCAAATAACCAACTCACAGCCTCAGAACTAGTTAGGAGCGTAGCTGCCATGCCCAGGTTGACCGACTGGGAGGCTGTCCTCAGAAACAGACCCAGTTCCCATCAAGGCTGTGTCACCTATTTAAACTCTCGAATCAAGAAACTTCTGCAAGAGGATGATAGTAATAATAATATTTACTTCACAAAATTATCAGATGGAATAAAAAGCATTAACGTATGGAAAACTCCCCAGCCATGCAGCACCTATCACATGTTCAATAAATATTACTGTCTTCCCCCTTGGTAGGTTTTGCTTCTACCAACTGATGCTCTGGTACCTTACGGGGGTGGGTGAAGGGCATGGCTCCTTTGAACCCAGCGTCAGAAAACGGTTTGGGGAACCTGCCCCCAGGGGGTGATCTGAGGGAACCCCATACAAGGCGGCCTACCTGGTGGTCGTCCTGATGGTGTTTTCTTTTATGTGATTGTGCTCTTTGCTCACTTTTTCTGTAGGAAGAAAGAAGGAAACATGCACCTTTTAGGTGGTTCTCACTCAACTATTGTCATCTAGGCTTCGTCAGAATCACCCTCCAACATTCCTCTTTTCCTCTTATGGGCTCGGGAAAGCCAACTTCTGGTTTCTTTTTTAAGTATTCAAATCCTCTCTGTCTGAGTGGTAAAGACACTTTCCAAAAGCATCTACAAAAACATTTTATTAAAAAGCAATCTAAGGGCAACAGTTATTTACAAGTTTCCAGGAAGGTGTCTGATTTTAAGTAGGCCTTATTAAGCAGTAGTGTGCTCATGCATGCGCGCACACACACACAGAGCTATATTTGCACGAGGAGCTATTTCTACTGTGTCTTTCTCCAGCTGAAAATTTCTGCTTTCCTCTGATTCAGCATGAAAACTGCAGTTGTTGCAACTGTTCCACTTCTGACTTTGATGACAACCTTTAAGTCTTCTGTACTGTTAGGCCCCTTTGTGAGAGGGGACATAAAAACAGCCATCAGACCTCTTACTGCTGCAGTCACTGAGTGCTTATTCTGATAAATGTCACGAGGGATCAAAAAAAAAGTCATTAGACAAGAAGAGGTAACCCTTTCTTACTCTGTCTTGAGGTCTGTATCTACCAGCTGTCAGAAATTATTTAATTAGCTTTCAAGAACACATAAGCTGAACTCTGTCTGGCCTTCCCAATCCAGTTCAAATGCTAGGATTCTGCCCTGACTGTCATGACTCTCAATGACTTGTTTTAAGTATCTCTAGAAAACCTGGTCAGTTCTCTGAGGGCCTCAGGTTTCAACTACAGGGCAAGCAAAAGCTCCTAATTTTGCAGATCTGGGGAAAATTTTAAACAAAAGGTTTACAGCATCTGTCCCACATTTTGTCACATTGTGCATATATGCTTTTCTGTCCACTCCACAATGACAATGTGGCTGAATTTGGATTCACAGCCAGGACCCTTTCAGAGAGCAGGAAATCAAGGCTATATGACTAGCCTGAGGTCAACCAGTCAGTGACAACACCAGGGTGAGAACTCTCAGACACAAAGTTTTTAGCTGACAGGAGTCTGTGATTAACAGAATGTTAAGAGACAGACTGAAATGAACCACAAATCTTAACTGTTATATCATTTTAAAAGTTATATTGTTTTTAGATATGCGTTCAGCCTGTAACAAGAACAAAAGTATCTTGCAGTTTTGGAGCTTGCAAAATCTATGTGTCCAATTATATTTACTAAATTAACTATTTCTATCACTGCAGTGATCTGCACAGGTACGGTCCTTGTTTGAAAACATTAAGGTTACCATTTTCAGGACCATCTGATAGTTTACACAGCTGTGGAGTGTACTGCCAGGCCAATGAGAAGGTGAACTATAATGATTCTAGTTTCACACAGACTCCAGCTACTTTTCTCTTTCCTGGTATTTTTCTCTTAGGGGAGGAAGCAAGTGAACATTTTAAACAATGAGGCATTTAATGGGTGTTTTATATTTATTACCCATAACAAAAGTTTATCAAATATTAATAGTAAACTTTACTGATGCATGAAATTCAATATGTAGGTCAATGCTTGACTATGGATAAAATATAGATACTTTAATCTAAATTTGAATCTTGTGTGTGTGAATAGCATCAACCTCAATCATATTGAAAGAATAACAGCATATTAAATTTGTTAAGACATGAATGGTGTGTGACCTGGAAGAGTTAACAAAAGAAATAGCTTAGATACATCAACCCTCAACTTTTCTATCAAGACACTTAGCTGAGCTGGTAATTATTGCACTTCTGAATTTCAAGTATTCAAGAAAGAAAATGTTGGTTCGTAGAATATCTTCTACTAGGAAACAGCTGGAAATATTGCTCATACTTTTGTCTTTTGCTTCCCCCTACCCCCTTTTTTGGCAAGATATAATAAAATCTCATTAATTCAGACCACACTAATTTGGAATTCATGGTAATTCAGTCACTGGTGAAGTAAATTGAAGTTTATCTTTGGCACATTAAGGGAAAAAAAGGTTGTTAATCAGATCAACTGCCTAAATAAAATTAGAGGTGAGATGTTTAGCCCATTCAACCGTGATCATTTGCACAGAATTGAATGGAGTTCTAATTTCAAATGATTCTTAACTATTTATTAAAGAAAGTTTGGCAGGAATTCTACTTGGCAGTGCTTTATTAGCTGTTAGTGTGGATGACAGTATGGATGTTAAAGTAACAGAAGTGATTTCTGCCTAAAAAGCCTATAATGTGGTTTTTTGTGTCTTGTGTATGTGTATATGTTTTGTTTTTTGTTTTTGCTTTGTTAGAATGGCTTTCTTTCCAACGATTCTCAAATCCTGGGATTTTTCTGCACATAAACTTACCTGACAGTTGAAAGAGAAGCTCAGAAGCCATCTTCACAGATATATCCTGACTGAAGAGGTTTCTCTCTGGGGGCACTCTGCCCTCCGGCATCTTCTGTAAAGGCTCGGTTTTCTCTCGCCCGATTAAAGTGCTGTAGCCAACATTCCGGCTGGGGGATATTGCGACGTGGGAGTCCTGGATGTCAACCTCCATGGGTTCTTCTTTAATCTTTACCATCTGTGTTTCCTTGTAGCTTTCCGCTGCGAACAGGTGAATTAAGAGAAACAAAAACACCACAGGTCCTTAATCCTGAAACAAACCCAGTTTCTAATCACAGAGAGAACCAAGAGGACCGTGTCAAGGGAGAGCTTAGAAAACAGCACCTTGGCCCACCCGAGCCACTGATCACGGTTGGAAAAGCTACAGATCGGACCCATTCAATTTCCTGAAAAGGTAAGAAACAAGTCCAGAGAAATTAAGCAACTTGCTCGAAGGCACTAGAATCACAAAGAACTAGGCCTGGGGTGAGCCTGGCTCTCCATCCAGATGCAGCTGGACCAGGGGCTCCCGACCTCTTGCCTCTGTGCCTTCCTCACCACCACCTGCTTGCAGAACAGAGACCACAGCAAATGCCTGTCCTTGTTTTACAGCTTGTAACATTTCCGTGAATCAGGTAGGAGCAAGCAGATTCTTGTTTCCTTCTCTTAAAGCTGTGATTTTTCCCCCCTATCTTCTAGGGCACCTAAATTAATAAAGGGTAAATGGGGTCAATTCATTGGAGACATTTACAGCCTGCTGGGAGCTAGTCATCCTCAGGTCTACTAACTAGAGAAGATAATTGTTAACACCTAGAAAAACAGCTATCCTGCAGGTTATAATAAAGTTCAATTTCCTGACCGTTCTTCCTTTAGGTGTGACTTTAGATGTATGGTCTTTAGTCTGAACTGTAGATTTTCTATACAAGGCTGGCGTGTTTTCATGTCCATGCATCTCTTAGATGTGATGATAGAGTGTTTTTGAAACAAGGTAGAACAATTAGCCCAGTCATTAATTTGGATCACTTTAAAATAAAGCCACACTTTTAATCAACAAGCATTTATTAGTAAATACTGTGTACTCAGCATGCTAGGAAAAAATGAAGACTCTTCTAGATAGACAGTATAGTGGGTTGAATGGTACCTGTGCCCGTTCCCCCACCCCGACCTGCAAAGATACATCCATGTTCTCAGCCTCAGAAACTGTGAATGTGACCTCATTTGGGGAAAAAGATCTTGGTAGGTGTGATTAAGTTAAGGGTCATGAGACAAGATCATCCAGCGTTATCCGAATGGGCCCTGATTCCAATGACAAGTATCCTCATAAAAGACAGAAAAGGAGAAGACACAGACACGGGAGAAGGCCATGCCAAGACAGCAGTGCCACAAGCCAAAGAATGCCTGGGGCCACCACAGCTTAAGAGGCCAGGAAGGATCTGACCTCAAGTTTCGGAAGGAAGGGGCGACACCCTGATTTCGGACTTGTGCACCCAGAACCGTGAGAATCTGTTGATTTATGCCAGCAAGTTTGTGGTGATTTGTTTTAACAGACAAGAGAAACTAATACAGCTAAAGCGATGTAACAATTAGAGTGGACTTACTGATATTCCATTCTGGAACTACTGTGATTAGTAATGGAAGAAAATGTAACATTGATGTGAAGAAAGTGGCCATGGCCATGGCAGCTGCTAAGGGTAGGAAGAGGGAAGAAGGATATGATGTGGGGCATTTTCAGGACTTGAAGTTGTCCTGGTTGGTACTGCAGGAACACTTGCTGGACATTGTATGTCCTGCCATGGCTCACTGGGTGGACTGGGGGAAAGTGTAAACTATAATGTAAACCATTATCCATGTGGTACAGCAGTGCTCCAAATGTATTCACCAAATGCAATGAATGTCCCATGATGATGAAAGAGGTTTCTGATATGGGAGGAGTGGAGTGAGGTGGGGTGTATATGGGGACCTCATATTTTTTTAATATAACATTAAAAAAAAAAAAAAGACAAATTTTTAAAAAACTGTTAAAATGCAGGTGCTGATCTGTGGGATGGTCAGGAGTTCTGAAAGAGAAAACCTCATTGCTGTAAGCTGGGTGGTCAAAGAAAACTGCACTTTTCCTTGCCAATTATAAGGCAGGTAAGAGCCAAATTCTTGTATAGTTCATTGACAGGCAGTAAAGAAGACAGAAGAGCATTTTTAATTAAATGATTAAACTTAATACAACACTGTAAATAAGATCTTATATAAGAAACATGCTAATTGTTCTTTTTTTCTTCCTGACACATTACACATGCTTCTTGGGGAAAAATGCTTGTTTTTGTTGTCAGCAACTAAACTGCAGGCAACGGTTACATTTAATTTAGATCCTCTCTCCTATCCTCCTGCCAAGCTGTTTCTTTTCTCTGCATGTCTCTGAAGCAACTCATAAAAATGAAGTTCATTGATTCAGTCATGGTAAGAAGAGAAAAAAAACCACACAAAATAATACAAAGCTTTCCAAGATACATGCTCAGCTTCTCTGCCTTTATTTCTAGTCCTTCTGATTCTTTGAGTGCCATCTCCCCGCTTAGGAACTGGTGACCTGCCAATCATCCTGGCCTCCAGTTAGGTCACCCACAGGTACAGTCACACATTTTCCCTCTTCATGTTCCCCCAAAGTACTGAATATTTGGAAAATAAACAACGGGATCAACGTTACAAGGTACATAATGTTAAGTCTGAATGCTGCACTGGCAAATCATTCTAAAGCCTGAGGACAGACACAAAGGAATACCAGAAAGAGATTCATTTAGTTAAAAAAAAAATTCCTACCAACATAAAGAACAAAGCTTGAAGCTCCATTATTTATCCTTACTGCCGCCCTCCCCCCCCATTTCCTCAGCTTTGCCCCTGGATTAAAAACCATCTGGCTAATTATACCACTGAATCTAATGAAATTAATCTTAAAAAGCTACTTGGAATACTTTCAGGGATGATTTACATGAAGTACTTTCTGCCCTTTCTTATGCCAGCTCCTGACCTTTAAAAAATGCACAAAACACTAATAAAAAAAAAAAACCTTTCCCATTCTTAATCTACCCAATAGATTCCAGACTTAGAGATAAGAGTTTTCAAACTGACATCTCAATGGGCAAATGAGACATTATACAATAAATATTGTCTCTATTGGTTCCCTTTCCATACAATAGCCCTACTGCCCAGAGTTTTCTTTCCATTTTTTTAGGGTTTCTAAGCACTATGGGCATTTTGGGTCAGATAATATTTTCTCCGGGGGGCGGATGGGGTGGGATGGGGATGGCTGTCTGTGTTGTAGGATGTTTCACGGCATCCCTGGCCTCTGTTCAGTAAATGCCCGTAGTAACCCTTAGCTGTGGTCATCAGCTATGACTCCGGACATTGCCACATGTCCTCTGGCACGTAGAAGCAACTGCCAGCTGAGAACCACTGCTTTCAAGTCTTTGCAACACTCTAATTTTCACCCAAAAAAGGAGCCAAGGCTCAGGGAGAGAACAGGATCCTCCCACGTGCCAGCCTCGCTCCCCAAGATCTACCAGCAGCCAGCCAGGGCTGCACTCCGAGGTGAGGCTGGCCTTGAAGGTTCCTGCTACGAATCCCACTGGGTCCCCAGGCCAGTTCTCTCCTTTTTATGTTCACTCTAACATAACTATGGTTGAATGAATCATTTCCACTCACTCTTAGCTTTGATTCCCACCCAGGGATGCGTCTACACATCCAGGATTTTACTGATTCCCATTGTCTTCTGCCTACACACACACTATTTGAATCCTTTTAGAATCTCTTCCTAAAATACTAGGACAAATGTTCTATATTGCTATTTCAAGAAAGAAACTGGCACCTGGAGGAAGATGAGGGACAAAATATTAACAATAGGCTATGCCTGGGGGTGGGTGGGCTGTGGGTGAAGGCTTATTGCAATACTTATTCTTAGTTCCTAATTTTTCTATGATAAATATGGATATTTTTGCAATTGTCTGAGATTTAAAAAAACAATCATATATGCTCACAAAAAGATGACAGAGTCCAATTTGTGACAGTGGTGTGGAATGGTGTATTTCCTCCTTGGAAGTTTCGGAGTTTGAAAGAGTGGGTCTGTGCATCAGATAAGACCTATTCAAAGTATGCTTGGGAAAAGAAAGGGGGAAAAAGCAAGGAGAGTGCAATAAATTCTGTCTTTGCTACCTTCATAAACACAATCCAAATTAGCTATCAAAAGTTTATCATTTCATTCATCAGTCAAGTGGTCATTCTACCATCTTTTCTCAATGTCTAATAGGTACTAGGTAGTATGACAGAGGATATGTGGGACACAAGATAAATAAGATGTAGTTCTTACCCTCAAGGAGTTTAAAATCTAAATGAATGAGGAGACAAGCATAAATATCCCTCTCATATGCGAGGCAAAATTAAAACATAGCATGGAAGGCATTAGGAAGATTACCAGCCAAAGCACAAAGGTGCAACTGCATTCTTCCTGGAGTGTTCAGGGAATATCACCTTGGTCTCATTTGGCTGGAGGAGAAACAGAACAAGTACCCTGAATACACAGGCTTCACAAGGTGTAAACGGAAAAGCAACTCTAAGTTTGTCTTCCATTGTCCTTTAAACTTGCCTGGCAGGAGTAGTTCTTCCCATCCCTGATGAACGCTCAGGAGGGCCTATAACTTTCTGAGAATTCTCAGATAATACAAAGCTTCATGGCAAAAAGCAGTCTTGATTCCGAAACCAAAATGTCCAATCCTACGTGCGAATCTGCAGGTCAGCCTTTCTTGGAAGGTGAGCCCTCATCCCTCCCTGGCAGAGCCTCCTGGGTGCCGGCTGCATCTTAACAGGGTGTGGTCGGTTCCCTCTCCTTTCCTAGCTGCCTTCTCTATACTCTACCTGCCCTTTCAACTGCCCCTAGAGGACAGATGAATTTAGGGGGTGCAAAAGGTCTTACCTCACTGTTTTGTATTCCCCAGGACAGTCAATGTTGCTCTCATGGGAATCACCCATGGCGTCTTCAGAGACCTCTAACTTTGGGGTGATCTCCGTCCTGCGGTTCCCTTTACCTGGGTGAACTCACTCCAGCCTGGGCTCACTTCCTTCACTGCCACCTCTGAGAATCTAGGGGTTGGTTCCCAGCTTCCTTTGTGTAAGGGGAAATCATCTCTCAAGTCAGTCCCACTGGGGAGCATTTATGATGACACTCATGCCAACCCTCTTATGGGAATTTGGTCTATATCTGGCCTATGAGGAAAACACCTCTTTAATCTGATCAGATAAAGAAGCCTGGTTCAGGCCAAACTCAACACAGTAGCAGTTCTCTTTCACTCAGTCTCCAAAGCAGCTTGCCAGCCCAAACAGCCTAGATGTCTCTGAAGGAAGTCAGATACCCATCCACTCTGCTCAGACTTTCCCGCTCTCTTGACCTGGGGTAAAAGGCTGATTCACCTCCCCCAATCTCCACTAACCTGGTAAGACAGAATCAAGGCATAGCTCCCTTAAAAAAAAAAAAAAAAAAAAATCTTCAAAGCCCCTCTCTCCCCAGTCTTCAGTAATTCTCACTTTTATATTCTCAGTCTGGCTGAGGGTTCCAAGACTTTCATGTTTGTTTTGTTTTTTTAGTTTTGAATTCTTCATGCTATGTAACCTTGGTACCTAAGCCAAGCCTTCCATTTATTATACTGTTCGACAAAGTGATAGGTTAGTTTTCAGAGAAATAAAGCTAGAGAGGAAGTCAGGGGCAGTATATGAAGTCCTGACGGCTGGGCTCAGATGTGCCTGTCCTGACTGGGAGTCAAGGAGCCAGCTGTGGAAGGTTTTGAATAATATGGTCAAAACTGCATTTCTGAAGATCAATCTGTCAATGGCACCAAGAAGGGCCACGAAGACATGGAAATAGGGAAAGTTCATAGGGATCTGTTGTAAAACTCTAAGCAAGAGATCATGAGGGTCTGAACTGAAGCAAAGGCCATGAAGATAGAAAAGACTCACAAAATATTCCAGAGTCATTGAATGGACAGAAATCGGTGGTGACCAAATAGGAGCCTGGATTAATAATGAAGAAGGAGAGAAATGGTGGAGAAGCCCTGTACATGACTTGGATGAGATGAGATTTAAAAACAAAAATTCTACTACTTATAAGATTTGGAAAATACTATTAATAGGAGTTAGGGGAAATGGAGAAGGTGGGTTGGGAGAAGATTTTCAGTTCTTTGCGTAAGTATTTATGATTCCTGCAGGAAGTCGAGTGTGTGATGTTTAATGGGCAGTAGGAGAAGATGAGGTAGTGATGTGCAGACTGGAAGTCATCTGTATTCATGAGATGGGATGAGATAAGCAAGAGAGAGCAATGGAGAGAAGTAGATGGGGGAGGGACTGTTACTATCTACTTTTAGAGAAGAGGAGAAAAAAAAGAAGGGAAAGAGGCAGAGAAGAGGTGGCCAGAGAGGGAAGAAAGATCCATCATGGTCCTGTGCCTTGGAAACCAAGAGAAGCTAGAGAGACACGATGGAGTGGAGGCTGCTGTATACCTGCCCTTGGTTTCCAGCACCTTATGATGGTCTTCTTCTATATTTAGTGTCTGTTGAATATAAAGCCCTATACCCACCCTCCCCTCTACCCTCTCTCACCACTTCTTCATTTATCCTCATGCTCCAGCAAGACTGAAATATCCTAATTGCCAGAACATGCCAGGCTATTCCTCACCTTATTTCTTTTATGTGCTCTTCCCTTCTTAAAGACCCTGATAAAATCCTCTTCAGGTTTCAAAACTCTGTGAGCAGCCTTCCTGTATCATCCTAGCATCTCAGGCTCTTCCTCCTCTGTTCTATCTCTAGATTGTACACACCTTGCAAATACTGTAGTATACTGCAATTATTTCTTACTAATTTGTTTCCCCTCTAGCTACACATACACTCAAGGCAGTGTTGGGTTCTTTTTTTTTTTTTTTTTTTTTAAAGATTTATTTATTTATTTAATTTCCCCCCCTCCCCTGGTTGTCTGTTCTTGGTGTCTATTTGCTGCGTCTTGTTTCTTTGTCCGCTTCTGTTGTCGTCAGCGGCACGGGAAGTGTGGGCGGCGCCATTCCTGGGCAGGCTGCTCTTTCTTTTCGCGCTGGGCGGCTTTCCTCACGGGCGCACTCCTTGCGCGTGGGGCTCCCCCATGCGGGGGACACCCTTGCGTGGCACGGCACTCCTTGTGCGCATCAGCACTGCGCATGGCCAGCTCCACACGGGTCAAGGAGGCCCGGGGTTTGAACCGCGGACCTTCCATATGGTAGACGGACACCCTAACCACTGGGCCAAAGTCCGTTTCCCTAGTGTTGGGTTCTTATTCATCTTTCATTCCCAAGGCTTATCAGCACCCAGCCTGGCACTTTCAGTATTGGTTTATGCTTGTTGTATATGCATGACATAAGCATCACCGGAAGCATAGCGCGTAGTAGGTGTGTAAGGCTCTCCTTCCTTCTCTGACTCCTAAGTTGGCCCACAGGTGTCCATAAATGCTATGGACTTAAAGTAAAACTAAGTAAGGAAGGAGAAACATTGGCAATCACCCTCAAATGAACAATCAGAATTGACCACTGCCTCTCTAGCCTGCATGCTACCACGATCCTGAAGGACAATTTTAGAATAACCAGAACCTTAAAAAAGCCTCCAGAAGCAATACCAACCATGCTGTGCTGAAACAATCCACTAGCTCACATGATATGCCTTTCTATCAGATGAATTAAAAATCTAGGGTTATTATTGGGTGGGGCTTTGCAGGCTTGAGGGGGGCTATGCTTGGGAGGATGGGTCAGATAGTCCATGGAATTGGGAGGAGGGCTTGGGGGGAGCAGGTGAACATGGGAGATTGTCAGGAACACGGTGGAAACTGTAATGCTGAGAAAACTCTTCAGAAAATATAATAAGGAAGGGTTACTTGGTTAAGGTGTTTGACAGGGCATCTGACACAGGGTGCACCTGGGGCAGGCTTCTAGGGAGTGTGTGAGTGCTCATCTTGTCATAGTGTGTTACATCAGTGGGTGGAGACACATACAATGAGCGGGAAAGTGTTGTACCCCCATCCTGGGGAGCGTGATATTCTCCACCAGATGAGAGGGCATCTCTTGAGAACATGGGTAGCTCCCAATGGGGGAGGACAGTCTAGTGTGTCAAGCCCTCAGCATTGTTCGAAGTATCTATGAATCTTGTCCTTCAAGCAGTGAAGCCTGGTTGTCACTGTGGGCCCTGAGGGGAGGGGAGAGAGGAACAGAATAGATGGGAGAGAGGGTAACTGGGGGGGGGGGGCAATGGAAGTGTGCCACAAGATTGTGCAATGATGGACATAAGCCATGTAAAAAAAAAAAACCTTTCATCTCCAACTTGCCAGCCCCAAAGATACCAAGTTCTTGGTTGGGTATAAAAACACCTTCTAGGTATGAAACTTGATTCCTGGCAGGGGTCAGGCTTGGTTATTATTGAATACTTTCTGAACAACAGTGCAGGCCAAGAGGACAGATTGATATGAAACAAACGACCAGGAATCAGAAATGAGATTACATGGTAATGTCTCTACTGGCAGTGCCTGGCACCAGCTGGCATTCGATGAAGGGAAGCTGCCCTTGCCCTTTGCCTTCTCTTACTGCTTTTAACAAAACAAAAATGGCAGGAGGAGTTGGGCTGGGTTTCTTTGGTCTCACAGGGAGCAAGGCTCAAGGCGCAAACCTAGTCAAGCAGAGGCCGAGAATGGAGGCAGAAATGGAAATATTCCATAGAAGGCTGAGACAGTGCGTCTGACTTTTCCTTCTTATGGAGAAGCAATGTGAGAGCGAAGCAGCCTTGGGCCCTGCAGCCATTCCCTCACCCTACACCTTGAGTTAGGCACACAGGTAGCCCCTCATCAGCAAAATGGAGTATTGCACATCTCCACTCTGGTTATGAGGTAAAGGACCTGAGGCTTAAAGGCTGAATGTTATTTCCTCTTTGCCCTTCTTCACCCTACCCCACCTCTCCCCCTTAAGGAGCTATAATACGGAACTGAAGGACACACACCTAGTGAAAAGTTTTATGTCCCTTTAAGGATTGGACTATTGTATGCTTCTTCTACATGGAAATTACATATTAACTTTCATTTTTCTCTATCATTTCCCTTCAGGTGGGCCCTCGATTTATTCCTACAATACCCAGAGGACAGAGGCTCCCAAGGGGGAAAAGCTCCCCATCCTGCTCCAAAAAATGAAAGCTGAGGCCAGGGGGTGTGCATGGGTGTTACCACATTCCAGCAGGAGGCAATACAAGCCCAGATCCACTTTCTACCTTCTCTGCTGGACCGCTGGTAAATCGTTCCTGGAGAAAAAGAGAGGAAACTATCGCCATGAAAGGAAAGAGTGGTGTAGCAGATTTTTCTCTAATTCTCCTAACACACAAGAACCTTCAAAAACAGTATTTTCCAACAGAAGCACCTTACGATGACCTCCAGTACACCGACACAATTCCCATATATGGTACCCAGAATGGCAGAGGAGTAACTGAGCAAGCCACGAGACCCATGTCTGTGAGAAAGGCCAGCAAATTAAGTAATTACTCATTTAACACCAACTCAGGTAATCTTTTCTAGGTGGTGAAACCAATCTTCACAGTAATCTGAAACTAAGGAAAATTTTGTTCCTAAAATGAGTCTAATTTTTTTTAGGAGGTACTGGGGATTGGACCCAGGACCTTGTACATGGGAAGCAGGTACTCACACCACTCAGCTACACCAGCTCCCCTATTTTTTTTTTTAACACTCTCCTTTCCCTCTTTTGCACACACACACATTGCATTTTTGATTCCTAAAATAATTTCAAAAATAATTTATGAGAATTAACCTTTTTAGAATTTGAGTATCAAATTCATGAAGTCACTAGTGTCTTCCCTCTATATCAGTACATTATCTGACAACTTGGGAAGGAGAATTAACACATGCCTGAAGGATGAGCTTTATACATATTTCACATTTAGATAGAAAAAGGTAAGCAGGGGATCAAGTTATAATCAATTAAAAACAAACAAGCATCATGTTGAGTGAAATAAGCCAGATACAAAAAGACAAATACTGTATGATCTGGCTTAGCTGAAATACCTAGAAAGAACAAATCAGCAAACATAGAAACAGACAGTAGAATACAGGTTACCAGGGGCCATGGGGAGTTATTGCTTAATGGGAACACAGTTTCTGTTTGGGGTGATGAAAAAATTTGGGAAATATATGTTGGCAATGGTAGCACCGTATTGTGGCTGTAATTAATACCACTGACTTGTACACTTGAAAGTGATTAAAATGGGAAATTTTGAATTGTACATATGTTACTACAATAAGTTTTTAAAAACACCACCACAAGGAGGAGAACCAGGTGTTCCATTTTACTAATTGTTCTGGACTTGCAAAGAATAAATAGATGCTAAAAAAAAAAAAAGCTTAATTCAAACTTGAAAAGTTTGTGTGACCTGCATGTTCTCTTCCAGGTGTGCAAGAATCATCATTTAGTCTTTGTGTCCCTACACTAGCAATCAATACAACAGGTCCTTGCCTGAGATAACGCAATGGCATATTTGCTAATATTTTCAGGCTGGCCACAAAACTGGGTCCAAAGTTGCAGTACAAGTTTTCAACTAGTTTTCAAGTAGATACTTGGTCTACTACTACTAGTGTTAAACTGCAAGGCAGGAGTCTCACATGGCATAAAAGAAGGGCACCTAGAGCAGCGTCCTGTGAGAATGAACACAAATCAAGTAAGTTCCTCACCTATAACAAATCGTGCAGTCCCTGGATTGCAGTGAGAACAGGTTCTCCAACCCAGCACATGACGTGGGTGGCTCAGCCGTTACCTGTAGAGCTTGGACTGTCCTGGTGTTAATGTGAAACCTCTCCCAAACACCTTGTTTTCTTTTCATTTCATTTAATGATTTCACTAGAAATTAGTTAAAAAGGTACATTTAAACTATATGCATGCCATTTGGTACTGTTCCAAATGATCTCATTTTTTAAAAAATTAACCTATTTTTCAACCTAATGTCCAGCATATATTTTCCTTGTCCACATTGAAAAGGGGTAAAAAAGAGGTAAAGGGTCAATTAAAGTATCTGATCTAACTTTAAAGCTATTCAACAGTATAATCCATTGCCATCTAATAAATCTAAGCCCTGTCCACCCACATTTGCTGTGATTAATAGGTGCTTATATATCCTTCCATGAACCTGCATGCTGGTATATGTGTGAATATGACTGTGTAGGTTTTGAACAGAATTCCTGAAAGATTCAGTACAATTCCTGCTGACATAAAAAATTATCAAAAAGCAAGGGGCCATCTTTGTCAGGTGAGGGGTTGGCCACTGCTTTACAAAGAGTTAGGAAGACAGAGAGATGCCTTAATGCCCAAAGAGAAGAAGGAGCACAACAAAGAGTTTTATTTAAAACCTGAGAGTTTCACCAAACTTTTAAGTATTTTCCACTGCCAGGTGTTAAAAGAGGTTTAGTATTTGCCACGTTTAGCATGCTTTTCCTACATGATGCTAAATATTCCTGTATCGGGCACAAGGACATCACTGTGGAAGCCTGATTAGTTATTGACCAACGTTTCCACGAGGCAGGGAAGGGCTGGTAAGCATGGTGCAGAGAAGAACATGGCAGAACCCAGGCACTAACAAGGGGGAGAGATGGGGATCAGTTGATCAGGTGGGAAGAGAAAGGAGCGCTTTCTTACAGGCGCCATCATCTTCTTGTTCACCTATGTATCCCTAGTACCCAAAACGGCTTTGGAAAAGAGTAGAAGCACAATGAATAAGGGAAATAAAAGAATAAAGAAGGAAGATGATATGGAAGAAAAGGGAAAATGGGATAAGAAATTGAAGACAGCTTAAGTACGGGGTTCCTTTAAACCAAAAAAATCTTTACAAACTTTTGCAAAAAAATCAAAGCCCTAAGAACCAGTAAGGACTGCACTCTTGTTTTTGATAGGGCATCATCCCTATGACCATGCCTGAGAGACAGCTTGGACCATGGGGTGGGGCCTTCGATGCTGGATAATGGTCCCTCTGGACTTTCATTCTTGGCTGTGTTTCAACCTTATTTTCCAAAACCATTTTCTTCTTCCTTTTCTTTTTTTTTTACTTAAAGCTACTGACAAGTAGCATAAGTGACTCATTTTCATTTCACTTCCTCTCTCTCTTCCTGCGTCCTCTCCTGTGCAGGTGCTAAGGAGCAATGAAACAGCCGGCAGGCCTGCAGTGGGAAAGAGGAGGAGGAACTCCCTAAATCACTGAAAATTCATGGGTACACACAAGCTTGATATATTAGCTCCAGATGTCTCCATGATACCTGAGGAAGAGCCAGGGAGGAAGAGCTTTCTAATATGAACAGTGTTGCAGCAGAAAATACTTAAAACAATGTTAGGATGGAACAAAAGTTAGTGGGATTACCACAAATAACTGAAAGGAGAGTACCATTTGTCCTGATTAAATTACCCTTCTTGTCTCCTGTTTTCTTTTTTACTCCCTACAGCTCTTTAAAAAAAATGTGCAGAAAAAATAAGTATTCCCTACATATCATCTCATAAGTTGGGTAAATAAGCACCGATGAAGTCCAAGGGAAAGCCCTTACCAACATTTGAACGTAGAGTGCGGCAGGATGATCCAGGGCTCCAAATAAGTCCCACAAATCACTGCAATTTCACCTTTTGTTCTAATTAATCCCTTGGCTCAGTCGAGGCCTTCTTTTCCTCCCTACTAGATGGGCTACTAAGTGTACCTTCAGCAGCACGTAAGAGGTCCACAGAAAGCCATGATAGGGTTGCCCAAAAACACTGGGGAGAATTTTTGGTAGCAACAGTGGGAAGTGTGTGTCTATGTTTAGGGCATGGGGATAAGGATGGTAGTTAGGAAGTAAGGAAACCAGCGGTGATTTATTCTTTAAACTGTGACTCTAGCCACCTGATTTTGGATATCCGATAAGATGCGGTGGGTCACACATATATTCTATCACCTCTCCCCATTTCTCCAGCTGCAGAGAGAAATGATACAGAGCATATGGCAAGCCACGGGGAACCAGGAAATGTGCTCGAATCCAGCTGCTATCCTGTATTTAGAAAAAAGGAAGTACATCAACTCATAACACTATTCTGGGTGGTTTAAAGGTGGGAAAACATATACATGGATGGAGCAAATAGAAAAATTGTTAGGAGTGAAGACAAAGATGCCTTTAGAAAAATAACATAGGTCCACACACTTGAAAAAGAAGAAAACATTTGTCTTTCTATGAGAATATTAGAAACCTGGCCTAGGAGGGAACTACTTCTCTTCAGGAACGTTTTCTATTCTTGTGCTTGAGCCGAACATTGCCCTGCCCCAAGGAAATGGGTATCGTCCCACCTGGACTGACCACGGGGATCTCCAGGACTCAGGTGGGCTGATCAGCCCCTGTCCCACCCCCTAGTTGAAGTCCCACCCAGTGGGCAACACGGCCACTTGGCAGTGGACGGGCCACTCCACGTACCCAGTGGGAACAGCATCCACGGGGTTTAATTATACACACTAAGGTTCCCTTCTTTGACAGGAATATGTCAAAGCTGAAAAGTTAATCCAGCAATGAGAAGAAAAACCACTGCAAAAGGAATTGTTTTAGATATCCTGCTGAGGGGAAGAATGGTATTGCTCTCCCTCACAAACCAAGACTGTGGTAACACATAACCAAAGAGGCTGGGGGTGGGTGGGAAGAGCCATAAAAAAACTAGACCACTGTATGAAATTCTGATGCAGAGAGAAGGTTAGGAGCTTCTACTTGACAGGCAAATTTGTCCCTGGAGTAAAAACTGGATGAATGTTTAACTGCTTACTCAACTATTTACGTCCCCACTGCAGCTGACTCCCTTGGGGAATATGGACTGGTAGAGTTGTCATCATCCGATAGTATTAACTAATGGCCTCTCTGTGCCATGGTTTGTGTTGTTGATAAGGTAACATCTCTTGTCATTTACACCCTGAAACAGGCAGCAACACAGGAAGGCAGGCAGAGGGCCCAGCATCCCCCCTGTTGCAAATGCATTTCCTAGGTGCTCCTTCGCTCTTCTGCCCATTATTCTAAAGGGGACTCTGCAACCCTTCCAAGTCTCCCAGCCCTCCCCCTGCTACCCCTCATCCCTGCCAGGCCCAAAGCCTTCAGTCCCCCAGGCCTGAGCAGCCAAACAGAAAAGGAATCTATAAGGAAGGTGGAGCATATTAAATTCCTCGCAGAGTTCTTGCCTGGTCTCGGCAACACGAGCCAACACAAATTTTCGTGGCTATATTAACATATGCAGCTATGCAACAGGGAGATGATAATAAAACAAGAGCCCTTTTGAGTGCCTGCCTTTCTGAGTCCCAGGCCTCGGTGTGGGAGGCGGAGAAGGCCGGGTCAACAAAGCAAAAAAGGGTGGCCCCGAGGGGTGAGGGATGAGGGAACCAGACGCACAAAGATGCTGACCCGGGGTGCGGCTGGACTAGAGCCCACCAGAGGTGATGGGGCAGTAACAGGCCACTCAGGTACTTGGTGCAAGGCTCTGTACACTGTGTGTGGAAGGATGAAATAAACAGAAGGCACTTCCTATCCAAAGAGCGCGTGCAACACGAGTTACAGTAGGGGAGTAAAGCATAAGCACGTTTCCTCTTCTGGCTGGGAAAGCAACAGCCCTTCCATGGCACATCTGGCTATTTCTTACTTTGTCTTGCTTAATCAGGCCAATAATATCCGTCTTAGTTTAACAAGATCTAGACCTTCAAGAAAAGGCTTCTCTGAATATATAAACACACCAGATTTTTACTTTATTAAACTGACATATTTTGAATAAGATATAGTGTTGGTGCTCCAAATATTCCTAATTTTCACTGAGTTCTCAAGTGCTTAAAAAAAAAAAAAGCTTATTCCTTCTTTAGACTAATTCACCCAGTCACAGGTTTTCTGTACATATATGTAGAAGAATTGATCAGGATATACATGGTGGTGAAGAAAGTGATCCGGCCGGTTAGTTTTAAGTTCACTGCTGGTTACATTCATTATGAGTCATTTAAAAGGTTGACATAAAAATACACTTTGCCATCAGCTGGAGTACAAAATGCTGTAACAAATACAGAAATCCAAGGGTTCAGCTCCACTCTGGCAGCATTTCCCAATGAGTTAGTTTTCCAGGCCATATATCTCTGAAAATTAAATGACACAGTGCTAATACAGGTAAAGATAGACTTCAGTTCTAGTTTTAATATTAAACAAGTCTGTCTTTTTACTTAACTTTTGGAATTATGGAAAGTGTGATGTTGCTCACAAACAACATAAAAGAAAAAATTTGGACTATATCAAAATAACAACTTTGGTGCTGCAAATGGCATCTTCTAAAGAAGTGCAAAGACAACCCACAAAATGTGCAAATCATGTATCTGAAAAGGGACTTGTATCCAGAATATATAAAGAACATTTACAACTCAATAATAAAAAGACAAATAACTCCCCAAAAAGAAGGCAAATGGTTGGAATAGGTATTTCTCCAAAGAAGATATGCAAATGGTCAATAAACACATGAAGAGATGCTTAAACATTATTAATCATTAGGGAAATGCAAAACCAGTAGGATGACCACAATGAAAAACAGACAATAACAAGTGTCGGCAGGCAGTTCCTCAAAAGGCCAAATATAGAGTTACCATTTGACCCAGCAATTTCAATCCTAGGTATATACCAAGGGAACTAAAAACATAAGTACACTCAAAAACTTGTGTACGGAGACTTCCAAGTGAGTCAGGAGGTCATTCCAGAAGTAGCACTTTTGCACGTCTCAGCAGGATCTCACTGACAGCCAAAGTAGATACTACCCCAAATAGTGGGGCTCCTGAAATATCCAGGTACTACAGTCAGGGCAGATAGCTCAGGAGTCTGGTGCCTTGCCAGTGGGCCCTTTTTTGGAATTTATGTTCCCCAGTGTGACAGAGTTGGACTCAGTTGTGATTCCCTACACACAGCTCTTCTGTCCTTCTATTTGAACTTACAATTAGTACTAAAGTTGGTAGGTGTACATCCAAGAGACTTAAATCTTTGGGCTGTCCATGTGCCAGCTGGGCCCTGAATATCAACAGAGTTTCAACACCTACTCTCCAGTTCATTGGACTCACCCAGGACAACCAACAAAGAGGAGATGATGGATAACGAACATACCAAGGAACCGAAAGTATCTACAACTGCAAGCAAGAGAGTCCCAGCCATCGGCTGTAAGGGATCGAAGCCTCCCATCAATTCAAGGGGGAGTGGGCATCACCATCCCAGAATCTTCAGAACTGGTGGATGAACTATGGACTAGAGTAGACTTACTGGTATTATACTATAGACTTACTGTGATTCTAGCAATGGAAGAAATATAATTGATGTGGAGGCCGTGGCCACTGGAGTTTCTGAGGGTACAGAGCAGGCAAAACAGGTGTAATATAGGGGCTTGGGACTTGGGAATCATCCTGAATGACATTATAACAACAGATACAGACCATTATATATCTTGCCATAACCTATAGAATTGAGTG
This sequence comes from Dasypus novemcinctus, assembly GCF_030445035.2. Classification (NCBI taxonomy): domain Eukaryota; kingdom Metazoa; phylum Chordata; class Mammalia; order Cingulata; family Dasypodidae; genus Dasypus; species Dasypus novemcinctus. The sequence goes on along the minus strand of NC_080673.1, from coordinate 48,112,407 downwards.
GGAGAGAGTGTAAACTACAATACAAACTATAATCCATGCTTAGTGGCAATGCTCCAAAATGTGTTTATCAATTGCAATGAATGTACCACTAATGAAAGATGTTGCTAATATGGGAAAATGTGGGAGGTGTGGGGAGCAGGGCATATGGGAATCCCCTATATATTCTCTGTAATATTTATGTAATCTAAGTATCTTAAAAAACAAACGAAAAGACAAAAGAAAAACCACACACAAAAAACAAATAAACAAAAAAAACTTGTATACAAATGTTCATAGCAGCAAAATTGGGAAACATCCCAAATGTTCATCAACTGATGGACAGATAAACAAAATGCAGTATACCCATGCATTATTCTATTAATATTATTCATACAATGGAATATTATTTGACAATAAAAAGGAATGAAGTACTGATTGACACATGTAACAACACAGATGAACCTTGAAAACATTATGCTAAGTGAAAGAAGCTAGTCACAAAAGACCACATATGTTATGAAATGTCCAGAATAGGAAAACCTACAGATAGAATGTAGACTAGTGGTTGCTTAGGAGGCGGAATGGGTGGGGGAGAGACAGCTAATGGGTCCAAAATCTATTTTGGGGGCAGAGTCTCTTTTTGGGGTTCTGGAATTAGATTGTGGTGATGGTTGCATAGCTGGGTGAAATATACTAAAAATCACTGAATTGTGCACTTTCTATGGGTAAATTTTACAGTACTGAGATTATATCTCCATAAAGATGTTTTTTAAAAAAACAGTCTAGAAGTTCCTTCCAATCCATATTCTGAAATATAAAAACTCTTAGAAAAACTGAGTACTGGATTCAATAAATTTCCCTAGGTGTTCAAAAAAAAATAGAAATGAAGAAAAGTTGTTTTTTTTTTAAATTTCAGACTGATTAGTCTATGCCCCTGATGTGAAATTCTTCAATACCATGTGTTTGACGACATGATAAATAGATTCATCTACATCACTTTGCTAGCATGAGTTCTGCTTGCTGTTGTACGGGAGCAAACAGAAATTACCAGGGAGCAGGTACAAGGAGGCCTGATGCCTTCCTTCCCTCGCTCACCTAGATAACCTTCACGTTTCAACGAGGCATACATGAGGTGACATCGATATAAAACTAAATATATTCTCCATCTTTATAGATTATTACTGAAGTCACACAGCTTACAAAGTTTGACAGACTATAATTTTCCAAAGGAGAAATATCTAATAGGACAGCAAATCGTTTTTGCCCTGTAAAATTATTTAGCTAAAAACTCTCATATTCCAAGAAATTCGCCAGAGTAATAGGACTCCAACATAACCGGTTTTTCATTTGTTAGGGACGAAAAACCTATCTTTTTCTCTTATAAGAATGGCAAACTTGCACAGGAATAATTATGAAATTTAACAACATAGCCAAAGAACACTGAAAAAAAGCAGTATTATCTGAGGTTCACAACCAACACTATTGTGATATATCAGGTACATTTGCCCTTCTAAAAAAGGTTCCCAGGGACCATTATTTCATAATAAATTAAAAAGAACTTTCACCAAAAAGAGATGGTTCTTTTTAAAAAGTAAAAAAAAAAAAAAAATGTACATTTAATAAGCTTTGTTCTCTGTCAGCTGCAACCTAAGGCATTCTTTTCAGATGGACAAAACTTATTTCTTCAATTAACCATTTTCCCCAGCACAGTGCTCCTTACCACTTCCTTAGCTGTTGAATCACTTGGAAGGCATGTTAAAACACTGATAACTGGGGCCCACCCTCAGGGTTCCAAAGAGGTCTGGAGAAGACCCCAAGAATTTGCATTTCTAACACTTTCCTCCTCTCCCAGATGAATGTGCTGGTCTGTGCTTAAGGAGCACTGCCTTAGCACAGAGGCTTGGGGCTGGCTACGTAAAGTCTTAGCTGGGCAGGTCTTCTAAGATACTTTTGCAAAAAGGCAAGGCAGACATCATCCAAAGGTCAAAACACACTCATTGCACTCAATATTGAAATAACGAAAATGACCATAATTTGTTTCTCCAACTATTACGGTTCATACCTTTCACTATATCCTACCAGTCTCGTACCACCACCCCTCCCACCTGCCAAGATGCATTTCTTGGGATTCTTCTCCTCCCCAGAGCCCCTCCTTGGCTACACTTACAGCAACCATGTCTGTCCAACACGCCCCTAGGCGTGCCTTTATCCCTCATCCAGCTGATGTTCCCACTGGTGGCTCCCAGTCCGAGCTGAGGCAATTACCGGGAATTTGGAATCGGAACAAAGAAATTTCTGTTTGGCTGTTCTTTTGAACAAGAGGTAAACTCAGAAGCTGTTGATAATTGCCATTTTCCACTTTGTCGACTGGGCAATAGAAAAAGTCCATCTGTATACCGAGACAGACTAACGAAGCACCCGACCAGCGAGAAGCAGGGATGAGGCGGAGAGGGAGGGCTTCCCAAGCCCAGCTGCATCTCTGCCCCAGGGTTCCGTACAAAAGTCAACCAGAAACCTGCATTCTTTATTAAATTCCCTGTCTTGCCAAAACTAGCTGAAAAGTGTTTCTGTTATTTACAACCAAAGAGGCCCTAATCAAAACTGTTAATAAAGTCAATCTTTGAGCCCCTTTCCTCTCCACTCCAGTTCACCTAAGAGATTATCACTTCAAAACTTCATCTTACCCAATCTACCTGCTTGTAAATATTTCATTGCTGAAATCTTTCCTTATTTAGGTGATACCCTGAACTCTACAATCATTGTGTATTTCAAATCCAGGGCTGCTTGAATTCTTCTCCAAGAGCCAAATATAATTTCTATGTATCTCCTACACCAGGCAGAGAGGAATATAAATCCACTGGGTTTATTTCTTCAAGCATAGAAGTAAAAAAAAAAGTCAATAGAATTGTTTCAAACTCAGACCTAATATGTTTTATTAGATACATTTTACCATGTTAGATAAATTTAAATGTTGAATTTTTCATTAATTTTTCTGAGTAACTCTAGCTTCCCAGCTACTTATTTCTGTGGAATTAATATTTTTAAAACAGCATTCTTATCTGCTACTTCTTCGTTTGTTCAACCATATGTGGGTACATTGTAGGTATGCTTTCTCACATAAACACGTGGCTCCCAAAGGGAGAAGAAGGCATATCTTTATCTCTTTGCTTCTAACTACTTCTCTTAAAGTACACCATGGACAAAACAGGTACAATTTTATGTCACTTTCAGCATCATCACATCTTGTGATAAAACATCTAACCCAAAAGTTTGGGAGGTGACTAGGTATTGCAAAACCAGAATTTTGTGTTATAAGTGCCATGATTATCTTACCTTATCTAATATACAACCTCTATCTTAAGCTTCAGGATTTTGACCTCTTTAAATCAATACTTTGAGAATTATCTTGGGCAAGGATATGCTTAGTAGAAAAGTCTGGTAATTTTGGCTGCCTTGTGTCACATAACAATAGGTAGTCACAGACATCCAGTAAGTTGCCTTATAGTGGGTTGCTTTTTTTATTGCAATCAATTTATTTGGCCTTCCTGTCAGGCACTCGACTTCCCAGTTGAGAACTGGAAATAGAACTTAAGCCACAGGAAGGAAGAAAACTCATATTTTCCCAAATAAATATTCAATGAAAAAAAATCTAGCCTACTCTCTAATTCATCTTTTTTTTCCCATAAAACATAAATGTCGATTTGGAAAACAGTAACACGACAGAGATTTCTCTGCATGGAAAAGTCTCACATGATATTGGACTGGGTCAGGTTCTAACCATCCATCCATAAGGAAATAACATAAATTATTTAAAACTGAAAAGGAAGCAGCCAAAATTGTTGACTAGTTTCCTCTTTTAATTCAGTGAAAATATTGAAAGGGCCTAAACTACTGATTACAGTTTTTAATCTCAAGGAAATAAGTAACAGAGAAGAAAAATTCTTTTATTCCCCATATTAGCTATTCTTTAGGTAAAAATGAAAGAAGGAAAAACGTATTATAATGCATGAGACATATTTTCTTACCCAACTCTTTCCAACCAAAAGGATTTTTCCAAGCTGAGTAGATGAAAATTACCAAGGCAGGAGGCAACCGGGACTTGCGTGTACAGGGATGCCTGCAGCAGCTTAGAGGGGTTCCGTGGTGAACACGAAGACACCCTGACTAATCTGCGCAAACGCTCTGGGAAATGATTACCACTCTTGTGCATGGAGGGACAGGGAAGATCATGGAAAAGAGGGTCAGAATACAACGACAAGTCCTTTTGTTGGATGTCTCCCAGGGCATCAACATTGAACCTGGGAATAGCACAACCTGAGAAAAGAGAGCATAGGTTTTTTTCTGCTTAACACCTCCTTTCTTGCAAGAACACTGATCTAACAATGATTGGAAACATTAATATCCACTTTAAATCTAAAAGAGTTAGTCCTCATCACACTGTGTCTTAGGGATGAAAAGACATTTGATTTTAAGTCACATGCCTCTCCTTAGGACTAATTTAGAAACTTAGCAGCTCCTCACAGCTTACCTGACTGCAGTGAGCTAGAATGTGCTAGTACTAAATTCCAAGTGCAAATCCATGATCGAATGGATTCCTTTGCCCTGGATTATTTCTGCCCACACCATGAGCATCTAAAGGGCAAAGTCTGATATGCATAATTCTTTACACTACTTAAGTTTCTTGCACATAAAATGCTGGGGAATCTTTTTGGGGGGGGAAAAAAAAAAAAGAATAGATGTCTTCACACCAGTTTTCATTTCCATGTCATGAACCAGACACAGTTTCCCTTTCAAAATGACCACATCATCCTTTCAACTTTTGTTGAATGCCCATAAAAGTCAACAGAAAATGTTTAGAAGGGCCACGGCTGTTCACAAATATTATTAAATATGCACTGCTGCACAGTCTTATTTTATTTGAGGGATGTCATTATTATCTAGGAGATCACTTCATACTTAAGTGTCATAAGTCACACCATCCAAAAAGGTTGAAGTAAATTGTTTTCCTTAGAGAGCATCTTTCCTGTCACCTTGCTTTTCATGTATTGTCTTTTAGGGCCACGACACACGCCACCCCTCACAATACTGGGTGCACAGAAAACTCGGAATTAGAAACATTAGCACTAGAATCTTACCTTCAGGAGAGGACAGAGGTCGTTGCTAGAAAAGAGTTCAAGCTGCCACGTGAAAGCCTCGGCTAGGGCTGAAGAACAGGGGACACTGTGCCACCTCTTTGGGCTACTCTGGCCACTGAGTCTTTTTGTCATGGGAGGAAGGATTCAAACACACTGGACATTTTTTTTTTCCATTGTTCAGCTTTCAGCAATCAGTATAATCTCACCAGACCTCCCACCCACATAAGAAAAGCTGTACTATCACTGAAAAGTTTAGAAAAATGGAGTTGCAATAAGGACTTAATAATTGTATTATGTTTTAACTAAAACAAATCATGTTCTCCTGCAGGTCTAGTATGTTTTGAATTAAAATCAAAGAAAAGAATGCTTAACCCCACCAACTGGCAAATATAGGAATTTCAACTGTCCTGATATAATGACTAAGTAAATTACTATTAATTTCTTACTTTCCAACCTACTGGTCAACCGGAAACACGGAATTGCTGATGAAATTACAGATCACAGGGAAGGAGTCACCCTAATGCATTGTTTGCTCTCAACCTCCAAGCACAGCATGTTACAAACTAAAAACAGCTTTTGATTCATATTAGCATTTTAAACAGTCTCTAAAAATTAACTTTAAGCAGCAGTGAACTACTGATGTGAAATGACTTGACAAGTATTATTATTGATATAACCTTTCAATCCCTGTTCTGAAAGTCATGCCACTGAATTAAAAAGACACCATATTTTTCCCTCTTCCCAAGGCGGGTGGGCAGAAAAGAATCCAATCTATGTGAATTTCACATTATGGGCCATTTTTCCTATATTTGATAGCATGGCTGGGATAGCATTTAGATACTAGTAAAGAATTACTCATTCATCTTAAGAACACAGATTAATTATTATAATATTCCATTATGAAATTTCTATTCATAAACTGTCTTATTGCTACGCTTGGTAATTACTTCAAGTGTCATCTTCATTGCTCATTAAATTAAGAGAAATATTTTTAATGACCCTTAAAGAATATAGTATAAATACATAAAAATGGAAGGCCCTCCAGCAGGAAAAAAAGATATTTTGATCAATTAACAGAAGTGCTCTGAATGTCATTAGAATCCATTTAAAACTGTGACCTACATCATCTTAGAAAGCAGTTGTGTTTTCTAACAATTTGCAGTTAATAGCTAGGAAAAGAAGGCTAAATTAAACACAGCTAACACATGCAAACACACACGTATACACAACACAAGAATTTAAGCCAAGCAGTCTGATCGTTGCTGAATTTACAGCAATAGTGTTGTATTGCCACCATTGAGTTAATTATAGCATGTGCAGGAAGCAGCCCAGTTGGCTTGCGAAGGCAAGTATCAGAATGTAAATATTTTAGAAAAAATCAAGTACCTGAGAGTTTCATAAGAAGTTCAGATGCTGCTTTGACTGACATATCCCTCCTTAGCACATTCCCCTTCCCTTCCTGGGCCTTAAGTGTGTCCTCAGGGATGCTGGGGGCTGACACTTCCGATTCTGGGCTGAACACATAGCTGGACCGAGGCAAGGTCACACTGCCGGCTTCCTCTTCCTTAGGCTCCTCTTTCACTTGAAAATTAAGATTCATGGGCTCCTTTTGATTTGCAGCTGTCAAAAGAGCAAAGGGATTATATATATATATATATATAAAAGGCCACTCCCCCTCTTAGCTGCCCGTACTTAATGAAGTATGTAATGCACGATCGCATTGTGCTTTAACAGCAGGAAGGGACCAGAACCTAACCAAAACAGGCTGGCACGGGCACAGAAATACAAATCACTCCAGGAGTGCAGAAGTGCTGCCTCTACAAAGGGTTTGGGCATTTTGGGTTTCCCTAAATGTCTTCTTTCCTGGATATGTGTCTGCCTCCCTGACCTATTATCACTCTCCCCACCTAATCTTATTTGAGAATAATGCCTTCAGGCAATCATTCTGTCACAAAATTTTGAATATGAACAGAGACAACAGCCAAAGCAAAAAAAACTGGGGTGGAGTATAGTGGGGTGGGAAGGTGAGGATGGTGAATTTCAAAGAGAAAAGCTCCGATTAGAGATACACCACCCTTGCCAATGCAATAAGCTAACACTACTGACCCACAAATGGTGGGGCATGCACTTTGCAATGTTTCGCTGGTGATGGGAAGGGGTCTCCTCTAGCCCAAGTCACCTCCAGGTCCAAAATGCACATGGCTTTTTAAAGTTAAGTTTTTATTTTAGAATGATTTTAGATACACATGAAAGCAAAGATGGCTCAAAGAGTTCCCATAAACTCTTCACCTACCGTGCACTAATGCTGACACATCTTACAAAGCCACAGCACATTTGTCAAAACTAAGAAATTTACATTACTATGAACTAAACTCCAGATCTTATTCAGATTTCACCAGTTTTTTCACTAATGTCCTTTTTTCCATTTTTAGCCTGGTTGGTTGGTGTAGACTTGTGATCAGGGCAGAGCTAACTGGCGCATTATGGGATATAGAATCTGTGGCTCAGCAGTACCATACCAAGCCTTCCCCATCTGAGCCACACACCACTTGGGAAAGACCAAAAAGGAAGAGACCAACATCTTCTTCTTATCACTTCCCATTTTCATAAGTATCTTGTTTCACCTTCACAGGTCCATGTATTAGAAACTTTAAGTTGGCTGTATTGGATGTGTGTATCTTTTCAGAAAGAAGAGCTCATCCTAATATAATGTTCTTAGTAAGGCTTATTAAAACGAGTCTTAAACCCACTGCAGCTTAGCAAACAAAAGGATGCAAATAAATCCTGGAAGTAGACACCTACACTCTTCACCCACCTTCTAACCTCAGGCCAGTCCACAAGCACAGAGTCCTTTCTTCCCACCATATATCCACTAAGAATGCACGTTCTGGAATCACAAGTTCACACAGACCAGCATGTTTGGAAACTGGACTCCACAGGGCTAAAATAACCTGTGGAAGTTTTACCACCAGAAAGATTGAGAGCCAGGCTAGAACGTAGGTGTAAGAGCCCTGCGCCCCTTACCTGCCTCTGCCACATTGCTCCTCCACCTCCTGTCCCTGTGTCATAACAAACTTGAATGCACCTTGACCTTCAAGCCTTTGCTCAAACACCACCTTCTCAATGAGGTCTACCCTGATCATCCTGTTCAAAACTGCTCTCCCCATCCCCACAGTAGTCCCACTCTCCCTTACCCCACTCTAATTTTTCTTTTTCCAAAATACTTACTACCTAATAACATAGCATATAATTTTCTTATTTATTATGTTCCCTATTCATGGTCTGTTTCTCCAGCCTGAAGGTAGGCTTCATGAAAGCTACGCTCTTCGTTTTAACACTTATGTCTTTTAAGTGCCTAGAACAGGGCCTGGCACACAGTAGATGGTCTATATATTTGTTGGAAGAATAAAATACGTTGGCACACAAAATAGTGGCCCCTGATGATGTTCCAATATGACCCGCATCTTGGAAAAAGTATTTGGTCTCTGGTACTACTAAAGGAGGCAGTATCAGAAAATTTTAAGCAAAGTGCTTAAAATCTAGCACTTTGGGGGCAATGTCAATGGAATCTGAACCAAAGGGAACAAGGACAGTCTCTAGAGTGATCCTCAATATGCATTTCCAACATCCACCAGAAGCTGCTCTTCAAAGGAGCACTTGGCACACATCCCCTCTTTGTACCTTCCCACCACTTCCTGGGGCTTTGCGGGCTACTTGTAAAGTTTGCTCTCTTGCTAATAAGCCTTTCCTCCAGAACCCTTCATAAACCCTTTCCCAAAATCATCCTAGTTAGCCATGACAGGGTAATTAAATAGTGGGGGTTTATTGAAGTCTGTGACTTCAATTCTTTGAGAAGGAATAATATAAAGTGAATGGTTAAATATTTTTAAATGCCCCAATGTTGTATCCTTTATAGCAAAACATTTGAAACTTCTAATATGAGGCTAGGAAAGAGATAAGAAACTACTAATGCCCTAGAAGCAAACCCCACTAAGAGATGCTATCTGTGTATCTAAGTATTTTTAGGAGCATTACTCAGAACAAATAAAATTTAAAGGGGGGAGGGCAGGAAAGGGATTCAGTATTGTTAGATGCAACCTGGATTTGATAGGTTGTCCATTTCAATAACACACTTAAAAAAAAAAAAAAAGGCATGCTCTATGATGCTAGATTATCAATCTCGAAGGCAATCTGGTTTTCATTCTGACATTGCCAAAAGCAGCAAAAAACTAGTACCATGCTTGGGATATGTAAATGTAGCTAATGACATACCAAAAACTATGTGGGAAATACTCATTTGCCCAAGTTTCAATTTTGCAAACATTTAAGCCTAAACAGAAAAGGTAAAAATACAAATATGAAGCCTACTGTTTCCTCTCAATTACCAGAAATATTTACATTGATCATAGCACATAAAATCTATGATTTAGAATTAATCTGACTGAATAACTGCCATCTTTTTTATTATCCTACTTAAAAAACACATATGCAGAGAAATATGTAATCAAGAGATTTTTTTTTCTTTTGGGAAATTGCTAAGACAAAGCAATAATTTATGACTAATTGTATCATCTATTTCATTTTTTCTACTTACACAAAAATATCTGTATACATATGCAAGTCAACTTGCAAAGAACTTTCACACCACCTGCCTTCACATCCTTTTATGTACCTTAAAGTGTCCAGACACTGTACTTCTAATGCAGTGAGGAAGTCCCACTCACCAGGAGGTCATTTTTCTCACTTATTCTTCCAAACATTTTCAGAACCCAAGCCACTCTGACTATAAATTATGTTCATCTATAATTTCACACACTTGATAAAGTTGTAATGACATTTAAAGGAAACAAATCCGCTTTTTTTTTGAGGATTTACAAAGGATATAAGTTAAAGGCTAACGTGGAAAGGAAGGGGAAAGCCACTGGGATAAAATTACTTCATTTTCCACTTCTAATAGGCAGGCATTAGTGAGTTGTAAAGAAACCCCTCTTTAGAGCAAGGTGTCAGTCCCTATCTGGATTTCTTCCCAGCACCCCCTTAGGAAAATTCTGTATGAGGTCCTTAAAGACTGTTGTTTGTTTTAATAATGCATAAAACCAGCATTTGAATAGTGAACACCAGAGATTGATCCCTTCATCAACAACAGGAGTTGATTCTTATTACCAGCTTCATTTTACAGGTGAGGAACTAAGTTCCCTCAAGGTTAACAGACTGACCCCCAAATCACAGAGCCAATACCCAAAGACCTACACCCAGGGCTCCTGGCTGCAAAACCCAAGCTCTTTCCTTTCTCTCCAAGATAGGCAAAGCACTTTTAAGAAGGACACTAGTCTAAGCACTTGGGCCATGGGCTTTGGAAAATAAGTGATTTCAAGAGGACTATGCATTAAAGAGAAAGGAAAGGGTGGGGTGTAACAGTTAATTCAGTTTCGTGAAGCCTTCAGAATAATTTTTCCTGCCATCAGAGAAGTGTTGGATCTAGTAATATGTCACTGATAAGGAAGTGGCTATCTTTGCACTAATGTTTCAAAAAACTCAGGCCTTTACAGTACAAATAAAAAAAAAAATCTAAAACTTCAGTATTTACTAGGTAAAGAGCCCTGCCACCATGCTTAGATGCATATATCTTTAAAAAGTCAAGAACTTCCATATGTTTGGTGGCATCATTTAATATATGGCTTGTTCGTGCCTTCATTAATTAAAAAACAAAAAACAAAAATAAAACAAAAGCATTCAGGGCCATGCATGTGTGCTTATGTAAGGCTGTTTAATTACCATGCTATCAGAGCACATATGTTTTAAATCAGGGTTTTTCGACCTCAACACCACTGACATTCTTAGCCCAAATAATTCTTTGTGCATTGTAGTATGTTTAGCAGCATCCTTGGCCCCACCAGATGCCAGTAGCACTTCCCAATCTCCTGGAAAGGAGAGGGTCAAATTGCCCTAATTGAGAATCGCTGCCAGGGAAGGTTCAAACGTAATTGCTTGGAGCAGCCTCCACTCAATAGCTGACAGACAGACAAGCAAACAGATAGACAGACAGATATAGATAGATCAGGGTCTATAATTTCTTGCGCATTTAACATAGGCCAAAGAGTGTGTTGAAGTGCTTACCTGGATTATTTTACTCAACCCTTACAATGACTCTTTGAGGTAAGTACTGATATTATCCCCACTTTACAGATGAGGAAGCTGAGACCTAAAGAGATTAAGTAAATTTCCCAAATAACAATTAACTAATAACCAAGTAGCGTTAATATAGAATTATAGATGGCTTTAGTTCAAAATAAAGGTTTCTTTCTTTTAGTGCCAAGAAATGTTTCTTGTCTGCCATTTATTATGATAAAGAACAAGGGCAATCACTAAATGTTGTCAACTTTAAAGTAAAAACTTTATATTACAGTACATTTCTTCCATGCTTCTGAATAAATTTAATTGAAGGAGTCCTAAGATTACAAGGCAAGTTTATAAAAATATGTTCCCATTTGCCACTGCTTCTCTGTGTGAAACAGTATTTCATGAAAATGCAATCTCAAAATAAATTTAGAAATATGATGGATGCTAATACTGTTATAAGACTGCATTCCCTCACAACACTTAATTTCACATTTTGTGCCTATCAAATAGGAATTTTTTTTCCAACTGACTTTTTAAAACATAAATGTTATAAATATGAACTTAAAATATGAAGCTATTCTAAAAAGTACATCTCCTAAATGTTTTATATATTCCGTTTGCTCTTGAGATTTTGTTTGAAAAAATTGATTCCCTGTTTAAAAAGCAAGCAAAATGAAAACTATTAATGTTTTTCTCTCCCTCATTTTACAATAAGGAAATAGTCTCAAAGACCCAGGAAATCACACAGCTCATTAGTGACAGAAGCAGATTCGGAGTTCCACTCTCCAGATTACCAAGCCAGTGGCTGTTCTAACCACCCAAGCTCTCTTGTCACTGGTATGTGAGTACAGATGAACAAGCAAGACCTGGGATTTTTCCACAATTTGATGTACTTAGGGTGAGAAAAAAAAATGAATTGCCTTCTGAAATCATAAGAAAAACCAAGATTTAATTAAATAATAATTAATAGCAAGTGGGTATTACTTTTAGATATTAAGCATATTATAGTCAAAAAGAATGTTTAAAATAGTAGCTAAATATTTTTAAATGTAGCTCTCTAATTTGCCTTAAACAGTTTTATAATTAGTGTTTAGTTCTGTTTTAACTATCCCATTTTTCTCATTAATCCCCACCTGAGCTAATTTTTGGCCACACTTTAGGATTTATGTACCTAAACCAAGACTGCACAGATCCCCCCTGATGGCTACTGGGATTACTGACATCGCACCAAAGAGAAAACAAAACAATCTCCAGAGAAAGGTCAAGGGCAACTACAGTGAACTGTGCCTCCAGAACTTTAAAATACATAAATAAGGTTTTTCTTTGAAAATTAAACTACTAAAACCAACACATGATGAACAAAACTAGCTATCTGCAGTGATCAGCTGAAAAGACAGGCTATGTCCCCTCATTGAAAGCTGGAAGGACAGGTCCTAGAGAAACGACCAAGTCTTGAGTAAATGTGAAAGCAAGCTGTGTTTTGAACTCCATATACTATGAACACATCCAAAGAATGAAATGTATGAACGGTAGTGGGGTATTATGCATGGAGACTAAAAGAAGCCTAAAGATTAGGCAGTGTATTTCCAGCATTTTTCAGGGAAGTTGGTGGCCACCGGCTTCAAACGGTATCTCCTTTTGACTGGTATACTTGTCACTTTAAATTATTACGCTGGCATTCTGACTTACAGATCCAATTTATGGTTCTTGGCACTGAGGATCACAGAGAGTCTGAGACCTCTGGGCTGTGGCAGACTGTAAAATGGCCACCATGAGTCCCAGCCCTGATGCCTGCTCCTCTGCAGAATGACTCTGAAGCTTCTCCCATTGAGAGCTGGAGTCTGCTTTCTCACTCTTTGAGAGTGTGTGCTGGCGTTCTGGGTTTCGTCAATAAAGTGTGGCAGAAGCGATGCTGTGCCAGTTCTGAGCCTGGGCCTTGACAGGCCTTGTGCACTTCTGCTCCCTCTTCTGGAACCGTGTCCAGCTGCCGTGTGAACAAGCCCAGGGTAGCCTGATGACCGTCCACGCACAGCTGGGACAAGCCATCCCAGCTGAGGCCACCCTGGACCAGCCATTTCCCACGTGAACTGGCGGCGGAGTGCAGAGGGACGGGAGCTCAGAGGAGATTGGCAGGAGACCTTGTGGAGCCAGGGCCAAATGCCAGTCCACAAAATCTAAGATACATAAATGGTTGCTGTTTTGAGCCGCTCCACTGGTGAATGGTTTGTGGCCCAGCTAACTGTGGGACAGACCTCAGTTCCTAGACTTGGACCTACACCCTCTGAGGCTGCATCTGAGCAGCCAGCCTCCAGAACACAACTCTATTCTGCGAATCATTTTAAGTGATGTAACAGCACAACCTCTAAAAACCCAACTTCCAGAATATAGCTAATGCAATATCTTTTTATAAGCCATCAAGGAGTGCATTGTGGAGGGTACAAAAATGTTATAAAAGAAACATTATCTGTCCCTTCTAGCAACACGTGACATAGCTAAAGAGGCCAGACTAACACACAGGCAACAGACTGCACTGTGCCACAACCCAAAACAAGCACCAGCCGAGTGGCAAAGGCTGTGAGTGCCACGTGCATTCACAGAAGGGGCCAACCGTGAAGACCAGAAAAACAGGAGAAGGTTTTGCTGAAGAAGGGGGAACTGAAGCCTTCCTTGAAGGATGGCCAGCATTTGCACAGGCCAGACAGCAGGGGGAAGGAATCCTAGGAATGGGGCATGACCTTGCTAGATTCACCACAAAGATCCAGAGCACTGGGGGGTAGAGGGGGGGGAGAGGACGTGGGGGCCAGGGGTGGGGATGCATTGAAATCATTATTTTAGTTTTATTAACGTCACTATTCTTTTTAGAAAAAGTTTCTTTTTCTCCCCCAATATTACCTAACAGTAATTAAAATATGAACTCCAAAGTTCAAATTACCAGACCTCTGGAAAGACTAAGGGAACAACATAAAGAAGATAGGGAAATGGAAATGAGACCAGTGCGTTTACAAGCCGGTGAAGACAGTCAACATTTTTCTGGAGAAGAGTGGGAATGTGGGTATTCAGTAAAAAGGAGCCAGGCAGGGGCATAACCTGATACACAAGGTCCAGGAAAGAAAAGGCTCTGTTGGAATTGTGTTGGGGAGGGAGCGGCTTGGAAAGGAGCAGGTCTCAGGGAAGGAGCTGGCGGGCAAGCTGCTTAGGTGTGAAGGGACTGCCTGGAAAGGCTGCAGATGAAGGGATGGATTTTGAAGACCTCCAAAATGTAACCAGACAAGTGACTGAAAGAGCATGTATTTGAAATGATGCCGTGGTTTCAAGCCAAGGAAAATAAACAGTGAAGCAGACGGAGGTCAAAAGACAGTTCACTCAACTGAGAAAAAAATTAGCTAATAGCTAATTAAGTGTCATGAGCCAAGGGCTTGCAGTTAGGCAGAGCTGAATCTTTGCTGTCTCCTCCTAGCTGAAATCTTTCAAGCCTCAGCTTTCTCATCTATAGAATAGGTTGACTATTATTGATCCCATGGGGTGTGCTAAGGGGTTAAATGAGGAATTACATGAAGTTGTGGGCACCCTGCCGGCCTCACTCACTGCAAACCATTTGGTTGATAAAACTTTTAGAATAAGAATTGTAGAAGTAGTAACAATAGTAACCACAGTAAGTAAAAGAAAGGGTACTTCTAAGCTAAGGAAGAGAATGGCCTGGATTTGGTTTTACAAAAACAGAGAATCTGATAGGTTTCCCCAAGGGTCTGTCAAGATTTTAAAAAAAAAAATGTTCTGATGGCAATTCTAGAACTAGGTAAACTGTATCCAACACAGGGAGGAAAGACAAATCTGGCTTCCAGTCCTGATCCTCTGAGAGCTATTTACGCTCAGCCTTGGTTTCTCCATCGAGATGCTCAAGACCAGGTGCTACAGCAGTGCAGGCTCTAGAGCTCTACAGAATATAAGCTGGCCTTGCTGGGAGTCATCTATTAGCACTAAATAATTCCTGAAAGTATTACTACAACTTCCAAAGGTGTCTGGCACAGGCATTCAGACCTTGGCGCCCATGCCCCACGGCTAACTTGACAACAAACGAGAAGGCTGAGAACAAAGCCCCAGTCCTGTTAGCTATCTTCTTTGCTCTGAGATTTGGGGAAGAGGCAGCCTAGGGAGGAAATGCTGCCAGCTGCCTGGATTTGCATCTCAGCTCCACCACTTTGTAGCTGTGAGAACTTGGGCAAGGCTCTCAGTTTGCTAAGGGAGCACTACCACTACCTCCATACAGGGTAGATATGAGAGTCAAATGGGCTGAAGGGCACAGAGTAAGCACTAGGGAAGTGATTCTGTAAAAAACGAGTAAATGTTGCAAAGTCTCCCCATCCACACATGTTTTGACGCCAGTGTTTTTAACACCAGGTTACACTTTCTTTTAATCCCACCTGACCCCTTCTCTGACTCAGATCAGTCCTCATCTCACAGAGCACCAAGTCGGTGAAACATGGGAGAGTCACACGCTCCCTTGCATATGAATCACCAAGCTCAATAAGTTTAACACGATCCTGGATTTCAAAAGGGCATTCAGACCGCCTGCGTAAGGCCCCTAAATGCAGCTCTTCGGACAAGGAATTTTAGTCACATGATCCGTGAGTGCCCATCAGGAGAAAAGCAAGGCAGGGTTAAAAAGAAGGGCCAAACTGAAGATACAAAGGGAAACTGCCAGAAATAAAGGGACTGGGGGAAGTATGACCGGCGTGGGTAATGCTAGGGCCCTCGGCTATTGGCACTGAAGTCTCAGGCACTAATCGCACAAGGATAGCATTTACTTGGAAGAAGGCTCATTTACTAAGATGATTTACAGAGTCACCAGGCAATGAGGACGGTTAGCTTCAATAGGCGACTTGGTTCAATCTCCCATCCTGCTCCTTCTCCAGCAGCACAAAGGTAAAAAAGGACAGAGGAGCTGTCATGTCTAGATACACTGCATTGTATTAACAGATTGACATTGCAGATCAAAGGTCTATGGGAAGCTGCAAAATTCCTATATGACACAAACACATGAGCTAACCCTCCTCCCTTCATTTAGAAGTGAAATCCTTTGCTGTTCTAAGTGAGCTACTAATAAATCAGAAACTCTTCAGCCTATCCCCATGTGTTCCTAAAATGTCTCTGTGAGACTAAAAGTAAGTTGCTGCTTTAAAAAGCCCATCTCTCCTAGTTAAAATTATTTTGGTCTCAATTTTGTGAAATTAATGTGGAAGACAGTATAAAATTTTTTTTGCTAGTTTCTAAATTTAAAATATTTGAAATGACTTAGATCTTTTACTTTGGAAAACCAGGGACAAAAAGATATTTCCAGCCAACAGCTGAGGTGCTAAGCTTCTGTCAACTGCTTGGTTATAATTTGGAGAGTTAGAAAAAAATTTTATATGTCAAAAAGTATAGCTTTCAGAAAGAAAAATGATGTAAAGCCATCACAGACAACTTTTATTCCAGCTTCTAATGATAACCCAGCTCCTTGATGCTTCGGATGAGCCTTGAGACTTTTAAGTGGAGAACATTCAGATGCATTCTTTTTTTTAAAAAAATTCTCCTGTCACAAGGATCCCCAGGAAGAACATGGGGTTCCATGAATATGACTCACCCAGCCCTTCCGTTCATGACAACTCTGGCCTATGGTGAAATGCCTCTGACCCACCTCATGTGGCCATGTCCCTCTTCGTGGTCTGAGTTAAAAAGCAAGGGAAGAGGGGAACAGACATAGCTCAAGTTGTTGAGCACCTACTTCCCATGTACGAAGTCCTGGGTTCAATCCCTGGTACCTCCTAAAAAAAAAAAAAAAAAGCAAGGGAAGAGATGCTAATGGGGAAAAAAAAACAAACATGGCTGTACCTGGTACCAAATATTATTCTGCATCAGTGGTCATCAGTCCTGACTGCACATTAGAACCATTTGAGGATTTTAAAGAAAATACAAATGTTTAGGCCATATCCCAGACCAATTAAATCATAATTTCTAGGAGTAAGCTGGCGGGGCATTTTTTTATAAGCTCCCCAGGTAAGTCTAATGTGCAGCCAAGGTTAAGAACTACTGCTGGCAAAGAAGACAAGGCACAGAATCAGTGGGAACTCTCCTCTTAACACTCCCAGTCACAGGACCACTGACTGGACCATTCGCCCTGACAGGCAATGATTTGCATCCATCTTCCAGCTTCTAAGAAATATCTAGAGAAGCAAATAAGGCTGAAGCAAAGGATGCCTTCTAGGTCCAAATCCTGAAGGAAAGCTACAAAACTCTTTTGTTTCTTCTGTAAGCCTGGAAAGCCAGCAGTAGAGGCTGCCCCACATTCTTCCCTAAATCAGTTATGGCACTGAGTCTGGGAAGCTTTGGTTCCAGAGAATAAAATTAATCTTGAAGGACCAAGGACTGTTAAGTGTGGTTTCAGTGAGAGCCATAGCTGATAGTTCAGAAAAGGGGTTTTATCTCATAATCACATATGCCAAGAAACCTCCAAACGGGGACAGTACTAGTAGGGTGAGGGAGATTTAGGGTGAATTTTAGACCAGCAGTCCATCCAGTGATTTTAACCCCACTGAGTTCCATGAAGTCATCTTTATGCTTAGTTTTAGTCCAAGGAGCAAGAAAGACTCCCCTTGATAACCAAGCAAGAATGAATCAAGTGTTTTCTCTCTCTCTTTTGGAAACAAGTAGGTATCTACACGCTTGAATTTGCCACTGTGCTCTGGTCTTTGAGACACTGATCTGGCTGGCACAGACACTCAGACTCAGTGCCCACAAACAGCTGCACCCTATAGTACCAGCAGGTGCACGGACAGAGCCCAGCTAAAAATTCGGCTCAAGAACAATGACACTGTTATGGTGCCAACGGACACGGCCCGACGCTGACAACTACTTCACTACATCTGATGATGGGAATAACTAAAAGCTCAGCCACGGCTCCCTGGGATTTGGCCTTCTTGTCCATGAATCACATTCACAGAAATAGCCAGGTAGAGCACCACGGTGCATCATCAGTTGTAGGATCTGACCAATCATAGTTAGTGGAATAAAGAAAAAAAACCTCTCCAGAAAATGTATTCCTTTCCTTTTAACATCTCTTCTCCTCCCATGGGCTGCACTGCCACAGTCACCAAGTTTACATTTACATCCAAATATGCACACATAAAAAAAATTACTGATGCATCTCACTCCCGGGTGACTTTATAACAGGTTGCTAGGTAACAGTGCATACAAGTCAGGTTTCAGGACCTCTTGTAAGCCACCATAAAATAGCTGCATGGGCCTTTTGCATAAATAGTGTGCATTTGTTATCTGTTTTCTTATGACAATTGATCACTCAGTAAATATTCTGACTGCCAAACCATAAACAACTCCCCATCAATAGCTAACCGCAAAAAAGGGGAAAAAATCACAATATAAGGCTTGGGTGCACAGTCTTTCCCCCCACCCTACAAACTGGTTTCTCTCCTCGTGTGCTCCTATTTGCAATGCTGGCTCTCGGCAGCACCAGTCTTATCTGCCGCTGAGATTGGTCTGGAGCTAATTAGGGCCTGAGTGGGGCACTCGGAGCCAAGCCCAGCAGAAGTACTGTATCACATACCGGTGTTTTATCCAAGGAGTAAACCTGCTTTTACCCTCCCCTCACGGGGCCTGCCTCAGATTAAAAAATTCCTAGAGTCATAAAGTAAAAGGAGTCATCCTTTACTAAGAGTTATTCACCCTCATTTAGTTGTCCCTTAACAGTCTGTCAAGAAGTACTCCCCGCCTTTCTAAACTATGCCAAATGAATATGCCATCTGCAGTCATTCCCTTGGGATTACACCACAGGAACTTAGAAAGGACACCCCTTTTGCTATTATATTGGCAGGGGAGACCAACCAAGAAGAACCAGAGTTCCCACGGAGGTGAAATCCTAAAGCCTCGGGGCAGGCAAAAGAAATCTGGAAACATGCATTCTTCCCACATTTTTCACAATTTTTTAAATATAAAACTTAAATTCTCTAAATTTTCCTCTGGACTGGGATGGAAGGGGGTGGGGGAAGCAGCCTTGCTTTTTAATGGCCCAGTCAAATGCATGTTAATTCCTGTGAGTTAATGATTTCCTCACCACCATTCCAGGCTGGCTATGCTTCGTCCTGCTCCCGCTCTAGTCATCCTTCTCAGCTCCTTTCTGTGAAACCTCATTTTCTATCCCCTACCTTTCCTCATTTCTTCCAGACCAGTGTCTCCTGCTCCCAAGAGGCAAAATCTGGGGTGATGAGGACATTCCAAAAGACGGAACTTCAGAGTGAAGCTGAACCTCGAATTCACCTGGCAATGACATTTAGTGAAATGCGACTCACAGTCCATTTAAAGGAAGGCGGTGACCAATTATTCTCCATTTAAAAGGGTATTGTCAATCTCCAAAGAGCTGAAATGGCATTTGGAAGTCATCTGGGGGACTGCCATCTTCACTGAAAGACAGAACCAATTCTCAACCGACCTTTCCCCACCCCCCACATCTCCTCAAACATTTAAAATCATACTTTAAAAAACATAATGGGTAGCAGCACAGTTCTTCAACATGTCTGGTCATCCCAAAAGAGAGTCAGAAGAACACAGTGCCCCCTTAGCTTCTCCCTACTCCTAACTCAACATCACAACTCAATCACAGAAAGTGAAAAAAAAAAAAAAATGACCAACGCAAAAAGAAACATCACATTTAATCTGATGGTGGCGAAAAGAGACATCAATGAAAAAGAGTAAGTTTTCACAATTTATACTCCACCTTCTTTCCAGATAACATTGGGGTAATTGACAAAGATTGCTTATTTTTCTAAAAATTTTTAAAGATAATCTTGTATCCTTTGCTCCAACTCTAGAAGTCTTTAATCTCTGATAGTATTTTGTTTATATATGTCATTTTAAAATCTGTCAAATTAATACAGCAAAGAACTTGAATAATGCAAAACTGGAAGTACCATACAAGGACTTAGTGACCTCAGGACAGAGACAAGTTAAACAGAACCCAAGGTCACACAAAGCCACTGACAAAAACCTGGCTCACCAAGTGACCTCTTCCCCACAAGAACCCATAATGGGGGAAAAAACAAGAAGGAAATCAACAATCGCTATTGTTTCTAGACACAAACTAAAACAATGCCTACCTCCAAAGGGTGGCAGAAAAAAAAAATTTATAAAAAAAGGAAAGTCAAGGAAAAAAAATTAGGAAAGCAAAAACTATTCGAATTTAAAAGGACCTCGAGATCATCTAATCCTACCAGCTCAAGTTTACAGATGAGAAAACTGAGAGAGAGAGAGAGAATACAACCCTATTCAAGTACCTGACAGCTTCATGAGAAAATCGGACGCCATCTTAACAGAGATGTCCTGGCTGAACAATGCTGAGGCACTGTTGGCCACATACTCGGAAGGGTCTTTCAGCTTTGTGTGGTTGGCGGGCCTGTCGGCAGCATTCAGGGGAAAGGAGGTGGGCAGGCCGTTATCTTCCTTGGGTTCCTCCTTCACCAGCAAAGGCGAGACGCCAGCCCCACCCTGGCTAGTCCTCTCTGGAGTGTTAGACGTCATCATGGTCCCCACTAGCTCTGTCCCTCCTCCTTCCCTTTGCTGCCCCAAGCAGGCACTGTCACTGAGGTGGGGAGATCCCTTGACATCTGTGTCTGGGATCTCCTCCTTCACCTTGGCTTCTGTCCTCAGGAAGTGCTGATGGCAACGCATGTGGAGTTTCAGGCTGAAGTGGCGTGAGGAAGTGAAAGGGCATAGCTGGCACTGAAAGGTTTCTCCTCGGTCTTGGTGCTGGTGAACCTGACGAAGAAGCAAGAAGAATGAGCTATCCACCGTGTGTTTATGGAAAATGCCTTGTTGTACATACATACTATTCATCAATAGTTACCTCAAAGTACTAACGGCTGGCCCAGAAAGTAAAATAACCAGAGGAGCATTTCATTACTGTGCTCCGGGTAATGAGGTCATTCCCTAAACATAAAGCAGCTCCACATAGGTTAAAAGCCCATTATTAGAGCCAAGCTCACCACCGAGGACGCTGTCCACAAATGGATGCTGTTTTTAGTAGAATCCTCCTAATATTCTAGTCATTCCATCTTGGTTGATGTCTTCTGAGAAAATATTATAAACCCAGCACAATGCAGACTTATATAATTACTGCTGAGGTCAAAAAAGGTAACCCATCAAGTAATTCCTCTCACAATAATAATACTTCGCATGTACACAATTACTGTCACCCAGAGACTCAGTTATGTTTTGCAAACCTAATTTCAATTTTCAAGAATCTTCTCTGAGGTAATTAAGAATGAGGAAAATAGAGTCTCCAGGGTATTCCCATTTCACAGACAGGGAAATTGAGACCCTACAGTAAGAAGCTTGAGCAAAATCACTCATGAAGAAAGCAGAGTGAGACAAAAACCAAGGTCTGACAGCCCCCAAATATTCTGAGCAAGATGAAACCAGTTTTTTCCAAATTCGGCGATCTCAAACTCTAGACTCCGGTGTCTGTGATGACTTTTAAATCCAGTTCCAGTCTTTCATGCATGATACCTGTACAGATTGCAAGAAACTTTTTTCCTTTCACTACCAAATTTAGTGCTTGAAAAAGTGAAGAAATAATTGGATTGGCCCAAACCAGGCTTCAAGCTGGCAGGTGCTCTGTAGCGCCTAACTTCCCCATTCATCTCTGCCAACGTACTTCAGTCCTGACCTGTAAGACACCTGTTATTTCAGCACTGGCCCTCCCTTGAGTAGAAACTGCCAATTGTGTAGATTTGGGCCAAATTATGTGGGTAGTTGTGTGATCTGAACAAACAAGTGAGTGGTTGGAATTCAAAACCAAAACAAAACTGACACCTCATCTTTCAGCTGTGATCTATGTGGGATTTGAATCCGGGTCTATCAGAGGTGAAAGGCTCATTTGTTAACCCCATGGACTACCTGGCCCCTCTGCACAGGTTTCTCTTCCAAGAGAGCAAGTTTTACTACAGCTGTTTATGCATTCTGAATGCAATCCAAAAGTATTATTCACCAGCCAAAGCATACTTTTACATAATGCTAAGTGACCAACAAAAGCAAAAGAAATTAAAAGTTAATCATGAGATTCTATCACTGTCACTATAGCACCCCACTGTGGCTTTTTGAAAAAAACAACAGAAGAGATTCTGGGTCTCCCTGATGAGTTTCCAAAACAAATAACCATATATACTTAAATTCAGTTGCAGCAAAGCAATGCTCATTCAATAACTTCCTCTCTGCCCAGGTGGGTGGGATCTGTCACTGGCTGCTAATATCACCCCTCTCTGCTCTTTTACAACAAAGGAACCTAACTGGGAGCTGATCATTTCATTTGCTTTCTTGCTGAATCATGAAGATCCCAGCCATCTCCTCTCCCAATTCATACAGAAGGGACACTTTGGAGGCCCCTGGTCACAGCCCCAAGGGACCATGACAGGAGCTGCCAAAAGCGAGCTTTGGGACCAGGTGGTACAAGTCATGATGCAGAAAGCTTCCGTCCCTCAGAGCGTGCAGTGGGCCAGATTCCATTTCAGCAGTGTCCTTAAATCTATTGACACAGGAGAGGAGAGGAGTTAATCTAAGAACAGAAGCGCCGGAAGCAGCTTCTGGAAGAAGGAGAAGGACAGAGAGTGAGCAGTCAAAAGGGAGCCTTAGATTAAAAAGAGTTTGTGTGTACATATTTTATGTGGCTTCTTTTCCACCCCACCCTGGCCTTGCTATATTTAGTTACTGAAAAATGAGTGAAAATGTGAAGGAAAAACAGTGCATGCTTTGTTGATTTCTGCACTTAAGATTTTATTTTGGGTTACACCTAACCAAAGGGACTATATATTACATTTGGCCTTTAAGAGATGTATTAGCTCTATCCTGCACTTGAAGTTTCTCCCCTTCTCTCCTGACAGAATAGCATTTTCTATTATAACTCTTAGTCTGCTAAATAACGTGAAGAAAAACTTGTCCCAAGCCTTTCATTCTCCCCGGCTCATGTCTGGAGACACACTTACCTACTGGTCATTTCTCACCCACAGCGCATCTCACCAGCCCTAAGAGGTGGGAAGTAGAAGGCGCTTTTACATCCATCTCCAGTAGCGCTCAACTGCATGCTTAGGTAGTGGTATATCTGAGTCTACATCCATCTCCAGTAGTGCTCAACTGCGTGCTTAGGTAGTGGTATATCCGAGTCTACATCCATCTCCAGTAGCGCTCAACTGCATGCTTAGGTAGTGGTATATCCGAGTCCGCAGAAACATTGGGAAGCATCTACTCCGTCCTCCTTAGCGGGTATAGGGCGAGGCAGGCTGAGGGGCTGAGCTAAGAGGAGAACTCAGTGTCCTAACGCCTGGCCCAGTTTCTTGCCATTACTTCACCAAGGTTCCTTTCCTCAGCGTCCACCTCACCTTTTCTGTTTAATTTTAGCTTACAAATTTCACATTCAATTCCTATATGCTCACTCATCCAGTGAAACTGTAAAAGACTTAATGGAAATCTAAGATAAGTCTGAGGAAACTGGAGGCATTTACAAGCTTCTTCCAAAACTGGCCATAAAAACATCCGCACAATATGTTAAGGAAGAAAGGCAGGCTTAGAAAAGTGTACAGTGGAATACAGTAAATACTGTATTTGTTGAACAAATAAAGTATAATTCTATTTCTCTTAAATAAATACATATATAATTTACAGAGAAGGTTGTACATCAAAATGATGATAAAGATTATTTCTGGGTGATGAGATTAAGGGTCAATTTTTTAAATCAGTTTTTTTGTTTGTTTATTAAGGGTCTTTTTGTTTATCAGTTTTTCTGAATTCTCAGCACTAAAGATACATCACAAACAGGAAAAAGTAATAAAATATATTTGAGTAATCCATTCTATCATTTCATTGATTTATTTCTAAATGTAAATGCTAATGTATATTTTGATGGCTTTTGGATAATATTTACTCTATTAGTTATTATACATTTACAGAGCATTTCTCCATGTTGGGTATTGTATCAAGTGCTGTACATGCACGAATTCATTTAATCCTCTAAACAACCCCATGAGATAGATGGTACGATTATTCTCTCCATAAGTGGAAATAGAGGGCTGGAGAGATTAAAAGGTTTGTCCCAAAGTCACAGAGCTACTAAGTTGTGGAACTGAAATTCTAACTAACGTTTTTTTGACTGCACAGTTTGAGATCTTAACCTATAGGTTATACTGCCGCCAGTTCTTAGACTCCTTTTTAGAAAATCTCAAATTTTGTAGTCTACTGGCAAATGAATGTAGCAGAGGATACCTAGTGTAGCAGTTTCAGACTATTTTATGAATCCCCAAAAGAGAAATATTATGTTTATAAAGTAATCTACTCCTTTGGGAGTGACCCTTTGATTGCATTAAATCCAGTCCAGGAGTCTTTGGTTGGATTACTTGAGAAGATCACTTTAGGGCTTTGGTTGGCCTACTCCACTGAGGGTGAGTCCCCGACCCCTTGCTGGGTCTGATATAAATGGACTCACACAGACAGACGGAGAAAGGGAGCTGGCATATTTGATTCTGCACTGTGAGGGAAAGGATTGCTTAAGCACGAAGCTCCCAAGAGGCTGGGCCCACAGAGCAGCTTAAGAGAAAACCAGCCCTGCTATATGTCTATGGTTCACCAGCTGAACTTGGGAAGAGAGCAGAACAGATGAGACTGATACAGAAGGCCTGGAAAGAAACGAGCCCTATGCCGGATGCTCAAAGCTGGACTCCAAGAAGCAGTAGATTCCAGAGGGGAAGGCAGAGACCTCCGCAGAGATTGGCGGCCATCTTGCTTCAATAAATGACAGCTGACTTGGGTGAGAAAGCACCTCTTACAGTGCCTTGAGTTGAACTTTTCACGGATTTAGAACTGTGAGCTTTTACTCCAAATAAATAACCTTTAATAAAAGCCAACACATTTCTGGTACTTTGTATCGGCAGGCTTTGGCAAACTAAAATACCTATGCATAAGACCACAACCATTATACTTATCTGTAGGCTACATTTGCAAACTTTAGACAAATTAAAGTATGCCTAGTCAAAAATAAAATCATGAAGTCTTTGATTTTTAAAAAAGTCCCATTAACAACGTGGAGAGGAGAGAAAAGAAAGAGTACACCATATGATAAAATTAAACTTGCATGAGCTCTTTTGACACGTCCCTTATCAAAAGACCGAGTCATAGCTCAACAGGTTAGGACACCATGAGTTTAAATAAAGTAGTAAATCCACACAACTGCTTTATTGTACTGGTTATTGATTTGTTCTGAAAGCATTCTAAGACCCCACGACCCACAAAGCCCTTGCAGCTCTCATCTGTAACACTGTCGTGGCTGACCGTCTATATCATCAAGGCACCCAAAACCATCTCCCTGTAGTTTCAGGGTCAGTAGTTCCCACTATTGAAAACCTAGCTTTTTTTCCACGGGTTTATAAATAGGTTGTTTTAAGTGACCCTGAGCTGAAACCAAGCTTACAAGGTGTCAGCCTGGATGCAAGTTTTCTGCTCACCGAAGCTTTAAATTCATTGGACCTGATTTCTAAACACAGTTTAAGACATATTAGCTCAAAAAATTTTTAGAGGCATTCTTGTTAAGTCTAGTCCACTTTTCAGGTTTAAAATATGAGATTTTATGAGATTTTACTTTGGGGAGAGGTGATAGAGGATGAGGAAGCTTCAAGTAAAGACAAAGTATATTCAACCAAACAGAACTCCTAGTTAAATGAATTCTGAAGATGAATGGCATGCGAATTCCAGGAGAAAAAAGCAAATGATAGAAAACAAATTACACCATGGATTTAATTTTTTTAAATCTATGCTACTTCCTAAAGTCAGTAGAGGTTCTATCCGATCACATGTATTTAGAACTACAATTCTGAACAGTGATTACTGAAGACTTAGACTACAAGACTTTTAAATAAGTCGATGGCAAAACCATATTGAGCAGATGTGGCTCAAGCAGCTGAATGCTTGCTTCTTACATAGGAGGTTCCGGTTTGATCCCCGGTGCCTCCTAAAAAGAAACAAACAGAAAATTAAAAAACCAACTCAGGGTAGCCAGTGTGACTCAGTGGTTGAGCACTGGCTTCCCATATACGAGGTCCTAAGTTCATTCCCCAGCCCCATTACCTTTAAAAAAAAAAAAAAAATTGAAAACAGTGAAAGAATGATTATTGTTATTATTAAGATATTCTGTAATTAATAGTGGTGAATTATAACTCTGAATGTTGTCAAATGGGGAAATTTTAGGTTGTATATATGTTACTAGAATAAATTTTAAATCATGGAACTGTACAATACATAAGTTAAACCACAAACTATAGTTAAATAGTACAAGTATAAAAATGTGCTCTCATCAATTGTAACAAATGTACCACACCAATGGAAAGTGTTAATAATAGGATGGTACACAGGAATTCTCTATTTTATGCCTGACTGTGCTGTAAACCCATAACTTCTCTAATAAAATACATTTATACAAAAGCTGTTCAATGATAGTTACATGTAACTACTATTAAACATTTTCTGCATCAGGCACTTTGTCAGTATTATTTTCTTAAACACTAATGACAACCCTTCCTGACAGTTACCATTCCCATTTAACAGACGAGGATATTGAAAGTCTAAAGGTTAACTTGCTCAAGGCCACTTAGCTAGTAAGTCACAAGATTTAAATTCAAATCTATCAAATTCAAAATCCCCAAAGCTTTTTTTGTCTCATCAATTTCTTCCTTGAGTTCCAGAAAAACCCGTAGTATTAATGGTGTCTTCTAAAAAGATTTCAATGTGACTAAGAGTTTTCCCTCATCTCGCGTAAGAGTAAAACATAGATTCTAGTCAGTTCTCTACAATGTTCATTACAGGCAGGACCCCGCCTCCATCCCCGATTCATCCATTTTTAACAGGACCGTGACAATTATGTCCTGGGATTCTTGGCAAGTAAAATCCTGGGAATTATGAGGCTCAACCCTGGGAGCCTCAAGAAGTCCCTCAGGCCTTTCACAAGGTTAAATGAAGCCAAGGTGCTTTTTTGATGTCCTTTCATCTCCTAGGAAGGCAACTTTGGGTGTTCATGTTTGCCAGTTGAAGAGCAAAGCAACAGCAGAAGAGGACAATCTCTCTGGGGAGAGGGAGCAGGTCCCAAAGCCCTCTCTTTAGTGCTCATGCCCAAGAGCTCTCTAGCCCTACTTTACTCTGGACTGCACTTGGCTTTGCCCACTTCTTGTTCTTCCCCAACTCTTCCTTCTAGTGCCTCAGAAATTCATCACCACACAAAACAAAGCGAAGCTAGAGGACAGCGTGGCTCAATACTCCATCTATTACTTGGACACTGAACATTCTTTCTGCAAGGTCTTGTTTGTAAGACAGACATCAACACCTCTACCAGAAGACCCTTTTGAACATTCTTCACTTGTGTTCAATTCTGCCTCACTACATTGCACACTGGAGACCGTCTGCTCCACCAGCAGGGTCCTCTCCCTTCCTAGGTCCATGTGCAAGTTCTGTTGTGTCTGCCTCTCCGTGAGGTCTGTCTGCAGGTGGCTTACCTTCATGTGGGATTTGAGATTGTCCTTGCGAGCACACCGGAATGGACAGAGCGGACACTGATGACTTTTTAAACCTGTGTGAATCACCATGTGCCGCTTCCAGTAACTCTTTCTTTTTATGACCAAACCACATATTGGACACTGGAAAGGCTTCCCACTTTCTTCTTCTGAGGCTTGGAAGAAAGAGAAAGAAAAAAAAAATGAGGAAAAACAAAAAAAGCACATGGCATCACCAGCACGTATCCATATGCACTGCTACGTGAACAACATGATAATGATTGGTTCTTTTCTTGGCAATTCCAAGATTTTACCCATGAGGAAGTTTTATTCTTGTTTTTCTTCACATAAAAAACCAACATTCATTTACTTACTTCCATCTGGGCTCATTCCAAAATCTGCTCATCCTACCTGTGTGAAACTATTACTTCCAAAGATCATCCCGTACTTAGAAGGGCATCTATAAAAGCTGTTTTGCCTGGTCTGTCCTAGCTCAGCACCCAAAGGCACTGTACAAGGTCAAAGAAGCCCGAATTCAGGGGCCTCGTTTCATGAAGCAAATGGCGGAAGCAAATGGCCAGACCCAAGTCCAGATCTAAATTCCTGAACTTGGAAAAGGGAGGGAAATAAAAATAAATCAAATGGGACAGAAAAATAATGCACTGCTCCACACTGAAAACCAAACAGCCATCATAAACCTCACTAACTGTACTCCACTGGAGAAAAGTTTTAGAATTCCTACTATTTGACTTGTTTATTTGTGGACTGAGCAGATGCTGTGGCCAATTTAGCCATCAGGGGCTCTTAAGGTCAGGGCTTTTTACCCTCTTATTTGTGTCCCTCTGGTTGCCACAAAAGATATGTGCTGTTTTCCTTTGCACTGCAACTGAGCCTTGCTGCCCACTTTGGGAAGAGCCACAGCCAGGCAACCAATAAAGCTTTAGTTTTTCAGGGAAGCAAATAAATTAACTGTCTCCTCCCATGTAAAGCTGAGCTCATTCTCCTCACTCTGCCCAAAGAGATGGGTACTTGTTGTGACACTGCAGTGCTGAACTTTGGGTCTATCATCTTATGTTACTCAGGGCTACTGACCTCTGTAATTTGGGGACACAGGAAATAAAAACAAGTAGAGTTGAGGAACCAATGGTTTCTTAACTATAAGGAATCAGAAATATTTTCGAAACTGGTTAAACAAATTGCAATGCCTTCATAAAATGCAATATATGAAGGCTTTGAAAAATGAGCTAGATCTACAGCTGCTGATATAGGAATATATCTAAGATATTAGAGTTAGTGGATAAAACTATATGTCTTGGGTGATTCTGGCTTTGTTTTTCAAAAAATTGGAAACTGCTGCTAATACCATTGGGTGAAAGGCTGATGGAGAACTTTATGACAGATGGACCAAGGTGACAACACCTAAAACCACTAGTCAATCTTAGCATCATTAAAAATGGGACAGACATTGCATGCCTTCTGACAAGCCATCTACGAAATTATTCTTACAAAAAAAAATTTAATCTGTATGTAATCAACCTTCTAAATAACTAGCATTTTACAGGAAATACAGGTGATAAAGAAGCATGTGAAACATACCTAGGGAATGGAATCAGCCAAATCTAGAATACGTTAAATTCCACAGGACAAGTGACCCACGTTCTTCAGTAAGTAAATGGTATTTTAAAAAGGGAAGGATCACAGGTAATAAGAGATTTAAGGGACTTATGAAACAGTGCAAGGTATGAACCTGATGCAGATCCTGAATTATACAAGGCAATTGTTAAAAGACGCTTTTGAGATAATTGAGACAATGCTGATTATAGCCTGGGTGTTTCATAATATTATGGGACAACTGTTAATCCTGTTTGATGTGATAGTAGTATTGTTTTTTATTGGTTATTTTCTTAAGCCCTTACCTGTTGGAGACATATGAAAGCATCTATAAACCAAGGGATATGCTGTCTGGAATTTGCTTTAAAATACTTAAAGGACTGGGGGTTAAAAGGGAAAAGTCAGGGAGGTAAACTTTTGTTTTCATTTTATAACCTTCTGTACTACTTGAAGTTTTTAATATACATGTTACTTCTATAATTTTAAAGGAAATATTCCAAGTATATAATTTTTAATAATTTCATTAATTGAGTCAATAGAGCCTTTGCAGGCAAAGAATCACATACAATGTATGGAAAGTGAAAGGGTTCCTCCAGAATAAAGTTAGGGCATTCCAAAAATGCAGTTTTACCTATACAGGTATAAGCAATCTTGGTTAGCGTAATCAAGAAAGAATACTTCATCTAAAAATATATGCTTTGAGTCTGGAAATTCTACTTGAACTGTTTTCCATCATAAATACTTCTTTTGATTTGGGAGGGGAGAGTGGTAGAGATTGAAGGTTCCTTTTACTCTAGGAAAAGCACACTTTGTAGAGTCCTATAAGCAAGCATTTTCATTAACCACTAAGGCTGTCTGCCCGTCTTTTTTGACTACCTCTGCTGATTTGTAGTCCTCTTCCTAATTTTGCCTGTTTCCTGTCCACTGTCATTTCTACCACCCTGATATCTTGCTCACAAAGACCACAGCTGAACAACAGATTGGAGGGAAAGGACAGAAATCAGGCCTCAAGGTGGGATTATTGTCATAAACTAGAGGGGAAAAAAAAAGATAATGATGCCTATTTGGAGTTGTAAGAACATCAAAGTAATAAGAAAAAGACACAAACAGGCTGCCACTGATCCTCCTCTTCAGGGGATATTTTTCAGTATCTAAATCCTAACCTGCCTAATTTTACAGAACTGTCTGGAAAAGGAGAAAAAAGCTGCCCACCGTTGTCCTGAGATGTCAGGGCACATCATGAGAAGGCAATAAAAATGCATTAATTGAAAAAATTAGCATTGCCAGCTTCCTCACCTACTTTTCCATGCCCATGTTTGACCAATGTGCTTCCCATTCTTTCGGACACCACTGGCCCCACCCCAATCTCCTATTCTGCGTTTCAGACATATTACAGAATACACTACAGTAAGCCCTCTATGTTAGCATTTCACATAAACCTATTTTGGAGCTACGTGTCCTTAGCTTTAATTATTACCAAATTACATATGAATGGAGGACAAATTAGTGTGTCCTTGGCTTGACCCAGAAAGAATCAGAAGACTTTTAATGAAGAGAAACTAACTTCAAAAAATATGATCAAATAGCTGCACAACTATAGCTGTATGAAATTTTTAACTGATCATGGCAGGAAAGGAAGGGGGCTAAAGCCAAATGATAAAAGGAACAAGAATTCAATGATAAGTTTTGAAATTTGGCCAGTAAACTCCCAGGTACCAGGTTTGCTTTTTTGTTATTCAAGAAACAAAATTTTAAAATTTAGCAGGATTCCCTCCATGTTTATATGATGTTAACTAGAATAGGGAGGAAGCAAGGATGTATTCTACTCCTTACCCCAAACGAACTATTTTCAGGGAACTGGCAGAAATTTCATTCCAATTTAGAGCCTAAGGAAATATGACCACTTCCTCAGAATGAACCACACATTCTTGAGGCAATAGGATTGAGTGTTCCTAATTTTACCTAGTTTGCAACTGCCTGATAAACAACTTCCCCCAAACATATCACTAGCTGCCCAGTATCCCTGCAAATAAAACTAAATTCCACCAAATGCTAATTGACCCAGTGGGATGGACAGCTGCTAATTTGCTTCTTTGGAGAAAGCATGTTCCTTTTACAGGACATAATATTATCGCAATAAAAGAGATAATAAATGTGTGTAAACTGCCTGGGACATAATAAATCGAAGTTATTTGTAACAGTGGTTGGGGCAGTCATAGAAGGGACAATAAACTCGTCATACCCTCCAAAGCTGAAAGCTCCCCATCAGAGCAGAGTAAATTTAAACTGACAACGCATAATAAATATATAGCTCATGGCCTGGCCCACCATGCAGTTTGTCACCGGGACTGAGGGGAAATGAAGGAGCAAGAATCCATGGCACTGCTCAGGTAAGGCCTGGCTCAGCTTAGCTGGAACCATGACGGATGGATTCAGCTCAGCTAGGGGAAAGGGAAGAAAGTGGAGGCTTGTGCCTCCAGCACCCAAAGCAGGACTGGGTACAAAGCACACCTTGATAAATGTGTGCTGGACTCTCATGAGATTGAGTAGAAAGGGCTGAGGCAAGAGAATAGAGAAAAGTGCTGTGAATGGAAGAAAAAGATGCAGGAGGCTGCCTTACATCTCAATGGAACCAGTGTTAGCCCAAGAGTGCGTGCCTGTCACACAGTAGGTCAACACACATGTCTTGAACGAAGAGCTGTGTAAAGAGATAGATGCTCATGTACTTTTATCTCACCTCTCTCCAAAAATCAATTTGGAGAAACTTGTCATAAAAATGTATACAGTGCCATTAAAAGCACAATGTCAGACTATTTACAATAGATAAGATCTGCCCAAAGTAAAGACAATTTTGTGGGAGGCTGATAGTGAATTTTAAAAAGCAAAATATTATTTTTAAAATATAATTTATATTTTAATAGAACTCTACTACTTCTATTAAAATAGAATAAAATTTCTATTTTTTTAACATTCATTTTGAGTTAAGGGACAAATAGAGTTAAAGACTATGTAGTAATGGAAAAAAAAGTTAGAACAGGAGGAATCTTGGAGATAATCTTCAACCAGCTGAGGTTAGAGGTGAGGAAACTGAGGCAGCCTGCATAAAGGCCCACAGCTAGTTAGTGGCAGGGTCAGGATGCGAGTCAACATCTGAACTTCCAGTTTGGTGCCCGACCCTACTGTGTGTATGTAAATCTAAAAAGCAATGATAAAACTTGGTTGGGTTTTAAAAAAAACATGGAATGTTTGAGTAACTTAACTGCTTTAATTCAAAGTAGGTGTCTTTAAAACATACATAACCGTTTTGTAGGATTTGAAGTCAAACTTTCTCTTGTTAGATGTGGCAATTTGCAGAAAACCAAGTAAATTTGCAAGGGGGCACTTTCTGCATACAGGCCTTCCCCTACACATGGAAGGAATCCAAGGTGCCAGCTTCCCCGGGTGTGCACAGGCCCCCAAAATCATCACCATCTGCACACAACGGGGCCCATCCATACAGAACTACCCGTCTTCCCTTTTAATAGTATACATGATTTTAATGTCGCTTATTGGAATTTCTTGGGCATGTCTCTCAAATGCTCTTTCAGAGCAACAGAAAACTATGTTAGCTACGGATATCAACAGGTTTATCTGCAAGGCTGTTATTGACCCGACATTATCAATGCATATTTTAACAACTTGTAAATGAAGCCCGGTATCTAGACCAATCTAAGTTTAAATCATTGGGGAAATATCAACGAAATCAGTGATAGTTTAATCACTTGATTAAAAAGTGAATTTTCTAAACAAGGTCATATATTATCATCAATCCCAGATTGTGACTAGAATAATCAGGGACCTAGGGGATTATCAGGAGAGGGAACTTTCTGGACTTCCAACACTTTTGCAATTTTAAGAACATCACATGGATATGAAAGAAAACAGCGGCCAGAAAACCCATATCCATTTACCCAGATGTTCTGAGTCCTCAGCTGTCTGAGACCAGCTTGCTTCTCAGCACATTTAAATTTTAATCAGCTACATATGATGTTTTGAAGACCTCTCCAAAGCCCTCCTTATTTCTTTCAAGTAGGAGCCTGGCAGCCTCAGAATCTTGGTGGCCTTCTACGAGGCAACTGAAACTTTGTCTTTAAAATAAAACCCATTATTTTATTCTTG
This sequence comes from Dasypus novemcinctus, assembly GCF_030445035.2. Lineage (NCBI taxonomy): Eukaryota > Metazoa > Chordata > Mammalia > Cingulata > Dasypodidae > Dasypus > Dasypus novemcinctus. The sequence goes on along the minus strand of NC_080673.1, from coordinate 48,078,836 downwards.
GCTTCAACAGAATAGTACCTTCAAAGAGAACCGAGCCAGTGTGTGACATTTACCTTCATAGCAAACGGATATACTCTTGTCTCTATCAGGTTCACTTTTAGAGAAACAGCGTAGCACGGGCTTAGGGCACAGGGTCATATGAAAGCAACCTCCACTGTAAGTGTCACATCTCTCTTGATGGAGAGAAAGGCTATGGAGGGGTGGACTCTTTAAGGACTTAAATACACCATGACTCGGTAACAACTGAATCCTGTTCAAAAAAGAGGAGACACACCAGACCTAAAAGACATTTTCTTTTTCATGGTTTGGACTTCCCTTGGCCTAAAGAAGGTCAAAGAAATGCTGATGTCTAAATTACTAACTATAAGATCAGCTTTTTGAACTCATAGCTCTTTGTAACTCTAGAATCAACTTTATATGCTTTTTTTTTTTGCAACATTTTGAGAAATAGCATTAAAATGTAAGCCCTGCTTGAAATCAGGATGGAATATACTTTATTTCTGTGGCTTTTAAAATTCTGTTTATTTAAGCCATTAGGCAACAGAAACTTCTTCACTGAAGAGAGCTGCCAATTTACCTACCTATTTTAAATTATACTAAGAGTTCTTTCTGAAGTAAAGGAAAAAAATAATGAGAAATATTTATTTAGAAACATGGTGACAGCTCAGGCCACACTCCCATAATGCTCGTTAGGTAGCACCGAGCTCCATCCGACTCCTGCCCCACATCTCCCTGAGACCAGCAGTAAGGTCGAGTGAAGGGGAGGGAACGCAGAGACCCACCTTCCCTTCCACTCCTTGGGTTCAAAGCTCAGTGATCCTAGTAACACCAAATCATGTCTCCATGATATAAAGACATAACAAAATTAGACATTGTATCAACTCCTTAACCAAAACTCTAACTAGGATGATGGGAAGCAATGATACTTGCTTTAGCTTAAAAAAGAATAAGCATCCCCTCTCCTATTTCCAAACCAAGCCGGAATAAGCAGAACTTGAATTTAGGATGAGTCGACATGAACACTTGGAACATTTTTCAAGGGGCAATTTCAAAAGTCTTCATGTTTTTCCTTGCAGCAATCTTTCCTCTTGCATGAATTTGACATACTAAATTATTTTGTATACAATTACTCTGCCCGTATAGATGTTTCACCAAGTCTTGGATTGTGGTCAGAGGCATGTGTAGAGCATAAGGTACATAAGGTACAAGTCAATCAGCAGGGGGCTGTATAGTCAAAGTAGTTCCTTTCTCTCCCCTTCCCATATGAATATTTTGAACATTAACTGATTGACATAGTCTTTCAGCAAAGGAATAAATTGAGTGGAAAGAAAAAAAAGATTTCCTATAGGTCTTCTATTTTAAATTCTGAATGTATAGTCCAAATTCATTTAAATAAAAAAGGAAAACACCTCTTTTCACTCAGGTATATATCCTACAGCAAAACGAACAAACAAAAAATCTGCCCTATACTGGAAGGGCTTGAGTTCTTTCCTCATCTTCACATATGTCCAGACACCTGAATGAAAAAATTTTACTTCACAAGTCTTATTGATTATACCGGAAACAACTTCAAAATGACAAAGCTGCTACAGTTTGGCCTTCACAAGGCACAGTTTTATCAGTCAGTTTCTTTCCAAGTCTTAGCAAACTAAGTTTATTATTAATTTTGGAAAAGCTTTTCTAAGTAATGAATATCCAAAAAAATGTAAATCATATTTGTATGTTGATTCAACAACTTCTTAAAGAGACTGTTTATAAAATTACATTTTACAGACAGCCATACCCCTCTCCTTCTACTGCTACTCCTAAAAATATTTCCATAAATTGGGAGTGATTCATTCCATTGCAAAATTTCCTAGCTCCATCCACTCATCTCTGTATTTCTGAATTTTAGCCGTTTCTCTCCTTATTTCACCAGATGGCAGGTGAGACATAAGGAGAAATGAAATTCAGAACTGATAAACTTTTCAGGATTTTACTGACACTTCTGAAACTTTGAGCCCTGACAGTTCCAGATATTCACTGACCTCATTCTATTCTGCTGTTTACACAAATCTTGAAGAAATTATAATTAGTGCATATAGCTCACTTAGCAATTTAAATGGAAATTTCTCATAAATGCCTCAAATTGATATGAGCTCCGATCGTTCAGTCAATTATTTGCCATTCCAAGCACTCATCACCAGCTTTGCTACAAATAATAAAAAAGTTGGCTAGACACACGCAGTGGCAGTGTTTCTACATGAGGACATGCACAGCCTCCGTTCAGTTCCGGTCTGGCAGGATATCCTTGAAAGACATCTGAGACTCCACATATACATCCCCGGGAACACGAATTTATCATGCACACAGTTTAAAAGCAAACCAGAACAAGAAATGAAGTTTCCATTCTGAGAACTCAAGTGACTAAATTTCTCCCTTGGGTGAATAATTTTGAAAGCCAAGGCTCTGTATGATAGTGACTTCTCCTTTAGAATGACTGCCCCACAAGAAAAACTTATGATCCAAATTTTCCACATGCATGTTCCTTCAGAATCTGATGGAAACTGAATAAAATAAAGCATTTGAAGAAAACGCTTTGATTATGTTTGACAATACTTTTTAGAGTTCTTATATGGCAAGAAATTATAGAAGAATGGGATAAGTGAAAAAGGCTTACATTATACAAAAAAAGTAATAAAAATACAAGCATAAAAGTATATACTATGATAAATTAGGGCAGAGTAGTTACTGATTATATAAAAGTCCATTTGTGATGGAGGCAGCAGGAGGACGGACTCTGCCTTATCCACTATTTCAAAAGCAATGGGGTTTTTTTCCCCTATGTTCAGTGATGCCAAGCATTCCCTGACAAAGATTCTTTGATCTTCCCCCATTAAATATATCTTGTATGGACCTAGCCTGAACCCAGTAAGAAAAAAAAATAGTTTATATGAAAAGGAGGAGTACTATATGTGTCTAAGATTATTCATTACCTTTCAAAAATGAAGCTATTTGTGAAGTCTTTGTGTAATACATACATGAAAGACTATTATACTGCTTACTTAGAGTATTTTGTTGAGCTTTTGCTTTTTTATTCATGCCTCAGATCAGATGGGAAACCCAACTGAATAAGGCAGCGCATACGACATCACAATTCGCAGGCAAAAAGCTTGACAGGCTGGTTGAAATAAAATATTCCATACCTGAATTGGAGGGTTTAGAAACTCTTCCTTTAGGAACTGGGAGTAACAATAATTCCAAAGATTGTGGCGGTGGTGGCGGAGGTGGTGGAGGTGGTGGTGGAGGTGGTGGGGTTACTTTTTCTTGCTTTTTCTCTGAAGGCGGTGGTGGTAGGGGATCCTCAGGCACCAGTGATGATTTCTCAGCCAGAAGACTCCCAGCAGCCCTTGCAGCTACCTCTTTCAGAAGAGCTGCTGAGGAGGTCATAGAAGCAAGGGAGAGGAAAGAGCTGGCTGGAGGGGGGTGTTCTTGACCAGGCGTCAAACTTCTCTCACTGACTTTCTTAGATAAAGCTGCCAGTGTGGAACTGGCAGACTGGGAACTAAAAGGGGAAGAAAATGACTCAAATCGCAAGGTCTCTTCAGTCCTGGTGAGAGATTTGTCCTGAAGAACAGCATTGGCTGCAGCTTTCAGTTTTAGGATGGCTGAATCCGGGGATAAGCCACAGGTGGTGGTTGAGTTGGGCAACCACTTACCTTGATTCCATATAAACCGGCTACTTGGAGTGTATTGGTCATTCTGTTCCTGCTTCTCAGCCAACTTCCTGGCAAGAACACTGAGCTGTTGGGCATGGTGGGATGGTGGCGAAAAGGAGAGATTCGAGCCGACGTTTACCGGGGACTCTACTCTGCCATTGGCTGTGGCTGTGGTATCAAGTTTGAGAGAACCAGCCTCCAGCAGCCGCCTCAAGTTGCTGCTCAGGGGCTTATTGGAGCCTGGGGGGTCATCGTCACACAGAGAAGACACACCAGGGGAAAGGTGATCTTGACACTGCAGTGAGTCTCTGAGGACTTCACCATCAAGAGCTACCAGCTCTAAGGTGTGACTGCTGGGGGTCGCACTTCCCAAGGAGGTATCGGGGGAAGTGGACTGCTCCTGGATCCGGTCCTCCAGGGACAACTTATAGTTCTCCTGGACTTCTCCATAGGATGCTTCTGATGGAGTCTCTGAAGAATTTCCATACCAATGTTCTCCTTCACTGAATTCTCCCTCTGCTTCTTCCTGCCTACTAACATCTGGGGGAATTAAGAAGATAAGGTTTACTCCCAAAGTGAGAAATAAGCAAGTCTTGAGACATTCAAATGGAGTTGTTAGCATGCTACCTCTCCCCTTCCCCCCAAGAGCCAAGTGAAAGATGGCAACAGTGTCAACAGAAGGCCTGGTGCTGAATAAGATGGTCTGAGCATGAGCCTGAAAAAGATAAAAACGCTGAACAGTTAAAGGTAAAAACACACCCACCTACTACAGAGATTAATCTTTCTAATTATTTATTACATCAAGACTATCTGAAATGGGAAGGAAGGAAAGAGAAAAATGGATTTGGTAAGAAGTAATTGAATGAAGAAACTGCTATTTTCATTGACTGAAGAAATGGAAAAGAGCTTGCACCCTTTTAAAAAGCCAGCATGACACCTTTAGTGCAGTGTTGGAATTAGAGAGGCAAGATAGTACAGTGGGAGAACGTTGGCTGTGAGACACAAGAAAAGACAGTGGGAACCCACTTCCCCACTTTCTAATTTCATGACCTCAGGAGAGTCACTTAGCTGGTCTGAGACTCTATTTCTTCCAGTGCAATAGCAGCATTATTCACAAAAGCCAGAAGGTGGAAATACCCACAAGTGTCCATCAACAGAGGAAAGGAGAAACAAAATACGTATTTACTTAAAATACTATTCAGCCATAGAAAAAGAATGAAGTTTGATACTTGTTACAACATGGATGAACCTTGAAGAGCTCATGTTGAATGAAATAAATTAGACACAATAGGACAGAAATTGTACAACTTCACTTATATGAAATAATTAGAACATTCAAATTCATAGAGACAAAAAGGAGAGTGGAGGGCAGGAGGCGGCCAGGGTTGGGGGGAATGGGGAGTTAACACATGACAGGTGCAGGGTTTCTGTTTGGGGTGATGGAAAGTTTTGGTTATGGATGGTGGCTTATGGTAGCACAACACTGTAAATGTGATCAATGCCACTGAAATGCATGCTTGGGAGTGGTTGGGGTAGGGAATTTTAGGTTTTATATACATTACCACAATTTTTAAAAAATAGACTAAAAGACAATGACAATCAAATGTCACACATGGTCTTGGACTATATCTAATAATGGAGGAGAAAATGTCCAAAAGGGCATTATTGGGGCAAGTGAAAAAATTGGAATATTGGCTATATGCTTTATCAGTGTTACATTTCTTGGACTTGATAATGTACTTAATGTGGTTACAAAAGTGAGTATCCTTGTTCTTAGGAAATACACCTGGAAGTATTAATTGTTCAAGGTGCATGATGTATGCAATCTACTCTCAAATTAGAAGATAGATGATAAACAGATAAAGAGATATGATATGATGTGATATAGGTAGAAGATATAGCTAGATACGATATAGGTAGAAGATATAGATAGATATATGATTAGATACATAATAGGTAAACAGTAGATATAGGTAAGAGAGATAGCTAATATAGATGATTGCTAGATGACAGAGATAGAGAGATATATAGAGAAATACCAATAGATGATAGGTAGGTATATAGATATAGAGACATAATGAGATAATGACAACAGATGACAGATAGATAGATAATAGATAGAATGATAGAATGATAAAGTAAATGTGGCAAAATGTTAAAAGTTGGTTGGTAAATCTGGGTATCTGAGTAAGAAAGTACATTGGAGTTCCCTGTATGGTTTTTATATTATTTCTGCAACTTCCCTGTATTTTGAAATCATTTCAAAAGTAAAATTTTTTTTTAAAAAGACATTAATTTTAAAATTTTATAAAAATTTGTTATGGAACTTAAATCAGAATAAGCATGTGACCATGTTTTGAAAGGAGTTAACTACTATATAAAAATCAGATCTCACAAGCAAACACTATTCACATTACTAATTTTTTCAAGTGATAATCTCTCCCGTGTTATTCATGCTGACTTGTTCGAGAATTCCTAGTCCCAGATTCTGATTGCCAACATGTCTGACATATCATCACAGACAGCGACTAGGAATTTGTTCTCTCACTCCATTAAGCATCCCCTCTAATTATTTCCTATTCACTAGTTCATCGATTCACTACTACCACACCCTCCACTCCATCCCATCTACACATCTCCCCAGAACTCTCAATCAGAACTAATCTCTCCTATACGTTCACGCATTCCACAAATAATTGTAGAGTACCTGTTGTATGGCAGGCATTGTTCTAGATGCTAGGAATACATCAGTGAACAGAACAAAGATTTCTGTCCTCTTGGAGTCAATTATACATTCCAGCAGCAGAGGATAGGTGTTAAACAAACAAAAAATAAATTAGTAGACTGAATAACATGCCAGAAGGTGAAAAGGACAATGGAGAAAACGAGAAGCAAGACGGTGAGGACTTGGGATAACTAGTAAGAGGTGAGTTTTGCAACTTGAATGCGGTGGTCATGGCAGACCTCACTGAAGTGGTGGCATTTGAGCAGAGACTTGAAAGAAGTAAGAGGGCTGGCTGTGCAGCTCTCTTGGAGACAAAGCTGCATGCAGAAGTCACAGTGAATGTCCTAATGTCCTGATGTGGAAACATGGAGGGCATGACCACAAGAAAGCAAAGATGCCAGTGTGGGTAGAATGGAGTGAGTAATGGTCAGAGCTGGAGCAAAGGAGGTGAGAGGAGTAACAAGACTGAGCGTGCGTGTGTGTGTGTGTGTGTATGTGTGTGTGTGAACCAGGAGTCTGTGCAGGTCTGTAGGACATCGTAACCTACCGAAGGTTTTTCACTTCTGGTGAAACAGGGAGCCACTGCAGTGTTTGGGGCAGAGGAGTGGTATGACTGACTTACATTTTCAAAGAACCATTCTGGCTGCTGTGTGGAAAACAGACTGTGGGAACAAGGGTGGGAGCAAAAGTCCTCACTGTGCCGAAATTGGCCATATGACATAATATCTCTCTTCTGAATAGCCAGAATTATAAATTATGAAGTATAAGCTAATACACTGATCTTCCCTTGCTAAGCAGAGCAGAAATGTCACAAATGACAAATTCTCTCTAAGCTAAAGTTCTGCACCTCTTTCCTGAGATTCTTTATTAAGTTATCAAGAAAATGTAAAATATCAAATAGAATTTACCGAAAAAAGCGGATAAAATTGAATTTTCTCCTTTTAAAAAGGTCTGGGTCTTGTGATTTGCCACATTTCCTTCTTTCCCACTCGATTTCAACATTGTTCATCTTTCCCGAAATCGGTGGCAACTCTGAACTACTCATCTCCCCAGTGGCTTCTCAGAGAGATGGTTTTTTTACCAAACACCAAGCAGTCAACATCAATTTCAACAACTGGGCTAATTTTATGTTACTTTAGCAAACCACCTTTCTTAATTTCAAATTAAGTATTTTGTCATTCCGGAGAGTCACATGGAAACTATCCTATAAATAGTAAAAGAAGTAAAAGATTTAAAAATCACCACAGTAAGAAATAGTTGAATATCTCCTCCAAGAACTTCTGTGATCCTTTACTGACATTCATTAAACGAACTAACATAGGAAATTACATGATTCAAAATTAAATACTGTTAGATTATATTTTTATCATACTAAAATACCTCTAGATAGGTCAAGCTGGGTCCAGGGAAACGGACTTTGGCCCAGTGGTTAGGGCTTCTGTCTACCACATGGGAGGTCCGCGGTTCAAGCCCCGGGCCTCCTTGACCCGTGTGGAGCTGGCCATGCGCAGTGCTGATGCGCGCAAGGAGTGCCCTGCCACGCAGGGGTGTCCCCCACGTAGGGGAGCCCCACGCGCAAGGAGTGCGCCCCATAAGGAGAGCCGCCCAGCGCGAAGAGAGGGAGCAGCCTGCCGAGGAATGGCGCCACACACACTTCCCGTGCCGCTGACGACAACAGAAGCGGACAAAGAAACAAGACGCAGCAAAAAGACACAGAAAACAGACAACCGGGGGAGGGGAGGGGAATTAAATAAATAAAAATAAATCTTAAAAAAAAAAAAAAAGCTGGGTCCAGACCAATGTGATAAGGGTCAATTAACAAGGTACATAAAATCCAAGTTTTTAAAGTCAGCCAGATGAGTAATCCTACCATTTTACTGAGAATATTAAATACTCTAAAGGTTACCCAGTTGAATCAAACAAACAAAGCCACCTAGAGCTAATATACCGGCACCAGAACTCAAATCTCTCCACACCTAGCCCAGTGCTTGTCTTAGCCCCACTGCTCAGACTGCCAAGACGCCCTCAGAATGGCTACTTCTAGGGAGCTCTGAGTGGCTTGGCCCTGGCCCCGTCATCCATCCCTCCGCACTCTTGACTCGAAATCAATGAAGGGGTTCTCTTAGATAAGGGGAGTGTCTATCCTTTATTTTGTGATACATTATTAGGAGGTGAAGACTCATTATCCCATTCCCTTCAACCTCTCCTTTATTGCAGTCTGGTTAAAAGTTGATTGAAATGCCTAAAGAAATTATTGCACTTCTACTAGCAAGCCCCAGGCAACAAAGCTCAATTTCCTATATCGCCTCCACACCCACAGTGAGCAAAAATATCACCCCTCCAAACTTGCTGAAGCAGTTAAATGTATCACAACTTAGAGAGGTTGTCAGTTTAGGCTCTAATCTCGTTAAGCAGTGATAAGGAGATCCGAACATCTTTGGATGATAGCGATACTAATACCTACATGTAAAGCAACTTTCCAACCTAGCCACAAAGCAAAGCCAAAACAAACAAGCAAAGCATTTCTTAAACAGAACTGTTTATGTCTCCTAAAATACCTGGCTATTTCTCAACCATCCATTCCTCAACTCTCTGCAGACAGGACCACTGAGATTAGTTCTCCTCTGGACTGCTAGGAAACTCGATACATATAGAACATTTTTTAAACTCATAATACTCTATTAATAGCTTTTTCGAAGATGCTCCCCCTGAAATTGAGGTTATGCAAGTAATAAACCACCAAATAACTTTAATGCATGGCCTAGAAAGAGCAAGACCAGAAACTTGAGAAAAGAAACATCTGAAATTATTCTGGTATCACCTGAGGTCAAATGAAAGGTGGGGGAAGCTTTCAGAGAAATGAATGCAAGTAGAGAAGAGAAGAGGTTAGGGGAAGAAATCATAAGAAACTCCAACAAATATGCTTTCAGTTCACACAACAGAGGCAACAGGGATTTTTTTTCCCCAAAATGTAAATTTTTGGCCTGCCGTGCTCTTCTGTATTTTCTCCTTAAATTTATCAAAGAGGTGCTCCTTGAAGGCTGCAACACAACCGCCCAGTTATGCTAAACTCACCTTACAGCAGGGTCTTGCAGGACCCTCAACCCCTTTCCCAGTGAAATTCACTTTCACACTACATTATGAGAAAAGGTTCTCTTCTCAGGAAGCTCAAAACCAAGCATTCCTGCAACCTAAAGGATTAATTTGCTTGACACTGCAAACTTCAGAGCAAGCAAGGCTTGACTTTTGACTCCCTTTCACAATCTGAAAAGACCCCAGGCAGGGAGACACCTTCATTTTCCTGTCTGTCAACCAGCACAGACTGTGGCATGTAATCACAGAGCAGGGCACAAGAAGCAGTCCCGGAAATGCTTCACGGCACAACCACTGTGGATTTCACAGTTTTCATAACTAACGCTTTCCCGGGAAGCCTCTAAATGGCCAACGTAAACAACTTCCTTGTAAATGCATTATTTTTAACCTCCAGAAAAAGAAAAGGTTTCTATTGCTAATTTTGCAACAACTTGTCTCTGAATGTTAGCTTCACACTCATTTTTGACAATTTTACACAACAGGCTGTTTTGGGGGTTTTGTTTGTTTTTCAATCAGAAACTCAAAGAATTAAGAATAGAAATAATGAAATTACAGAATGAATATAGGCTGAATAAATTTCACTTCAATGTGGCGAATGTCTCCTTTGGGGGGAACAAAACAAAATCCACTACCTAACACATTTATTTTTAATTCAGTTCTCAAGCAGCAACTCAGTAACTTGATATCCACAACTCTTGCTGCATTCTCAAAAGAGAATGCCTTTTCAATTCACTTCCTTTTTGGTCTGGCAGTTTTAATCAGATGCATTTAATAGGGCCAATAGTCAACTCAGAACACATGCATTCAGAAAGATGAGGGGTGGGGAGAGGAAAAAATGCAAACAAGGGAAACCTCTTAATTTTCATGCCTTTTGGCCAAGATTAAAGCAAGTGGAGATGGAAGGCTAAAGTCTCATCTCTACAACTACCCACAAATCATTCCAACCAGGCAGTCCAAATAAATCTAGCAGGTATGTTTGGGAGACACAAGGTGGGAATCACCTGGGGTATGGCTGACTGACACGGTCAGTCCACTCACGATCAATACCCAACAGCTTCTGCTTGTGACCTCAGGACCAGACTCATCTCCTGGTTCCATTTTCTCCTCAAAATCTTCCATGTTTCCCTTTTCACTTAATATACCTCTATAGCTGTTTCTACCTATACCGATCACCTAAGGCCTCAGATCTTTCTCAGGATTATCAGTTATACCTGTAATACCTACCTCAAGTCCTAAAATCAATTGTCTCATAGTCTTGTATAAATCTTTTGTTTAAGGAGTTGTATACAAAGTTATTATCAAAACCAATGCTCGTAACTGATTTAATTCAACAAACATTTGCTGAGCATTTCCTGTGTTCAGGGAACTGTCCTCTGCAACTGACTCTGGCCCTACAGTTTATAATCAACAGGGGACCCAGGGTTGCGCAGTATACAAAGCATAATGAACAGACAGCTTCATAGCAAAGGAACAGAGCAAGGGTGAGCACAAAAGAGGGAAGGATTAATTCCAGCACCGGAGGTGGCTTTCGAAAGGGACCTTGAAGGATGAAGACAATTTTGACAGAAAACATTGGAAATTTGTTTGTAAGTGGGCTTGCTCCTCTGTCAACTATCACGAAGGAAATATCCCAAGCAATTGAGAAAGCTAATATTTAGGTGACATGCTAGAGAAGTTAACCCAATGCAAAAATTATACTTTTAATTTTTACATGTTTAAAAAGCACCATCTGTTAATTTACTAAAGGTAGATTTTACCAATTATTTTACCTTATTCACTCGTCTATTAGATTATAAGTTCCCTGAGGCAGGACCATGAGTTAGTCTTTGTTGTATTTCTTCTCAATGCCTTGCACACAGTAGGGATATTAGGAAGGACTCCTGTGGTTTTAAGTGACAGAAAACCACCAGGACTGCATGAAGCAAATAAGGTCATTTTCTCAGTTTCTGTACCAGACAATGAAAGGCACACAATGGGGCTAGCATCAGGTTGTTCGCATTAATAATGTCTAAAACACCATCAGGTCACTCGCTCTCATTTGCCTCTAGTCTCTTCTCTCAGAGGTTAGCTTCATCCTCTTAAACCACCTTTCTCCAGTGGCTGAAAACGAGCGGTTCTGTGTTTCCAGTCTTACCACTAGGCTGACTGCTAGAGAAAGGTCATTACCCTTCTGGCTGGCCTGTTGGAGGTCATGTTCCCCTCCCTGCACCTATCACTGAAGTTAGAGGGCGGGTCCTACATCCGGCTCAATCTGGGTCATTGAAGAAAGGAGAGGGAAAAGGTATCAGGAAGACAAAAGCAGTGACCTCTATAATGCTTAATAAAGATTTATTATACTTGCACGTAGGCTACTACGAACCAATGTTATTATTTTAAGCAAAAAACATATTGGGATGTAGGCTACTTTTTTCTGCCAATTTTTAAACTGTCCTTTGTAGCCTGAAAACCCGCCCACATCGGCTCTGCCTGAAACTAAGACCGCTCAGTTCTTTCGGGCTTTAAGTCACTATCTGAGGAAAACGCAAGGGCACACCATCAGGTCCACAGGGCAAAGCACAGAGATTACAGCTACTGAAACATAAATGCCCAGGGCACTGAACCGCTGTCAGCGTGGCCAGTAAGAAAATTTAAGAACTGTTAGTTATTTAAAACTGCCAGAGTAGAGAGGACAAGCAGATTCCTGTCACCAGTCCAGCTGGGGAAAAGGTGGTGTGAGGGCATGGAGAAATAAGAGGAAGTCTGAAGAGGATGAGCCCTCAGATGGAGACAGAGGAAAAGGCTCCCGCATCAAGATGAGTATTTCGCACTCAGCAATATTTTCAAATAATTATCTTTAATGCGCATGAGTTTTTTAGAAAGGTCACAAAGAGTACCATGTCACTCCTTATCTTCAAAGTGAGTTCCAAATAGTCTCTAAGCCAGTTTCAATATTCTCACACAAAGCGCTTAGCCAGATCTTCCAGGAACTGAGAAGTTCCCCCCACAAACTTCCCATCTCAACATAATTGGCAACTCCTTCATCCTTCAGTTGACTGGACCAAACACCTTAGAGCCACCCTTTCTCTCACATCCAATTGCGGATTCTCTTGGTTCTACCCTCAACATGCATCTCAAAGCTGACCATTTCTCAGCACTTCTACCAGAACAACTCTGGTATAAACCACTGCCATCACTTACCTAGACTACGGCAACCAGTCTCCTTACTTCCCATTCTTGTTCTGCTTTTCTCAATCAGCAGCCAGAGTAAGCTTTAAAAAATACTATGTCAAATACCATCACTCCTGTTTCCAATCCCGTCTTTTCCAGAATAAAAACCAAAATGCTTACATCGGCCTACAAAGCCCTACATAATCTGTATCCCTCTGATCTCATCCCCTACCATTCACTCTTTTTTTTTTTTTTTTTAATTTTTTAATTTTTTATTGACTTTGTAATAATATTACATTAAAAATATATATGTGAGGTCCCATTCAACCCCACCCCCCCACCCCCCCTCTCCCCCCCCCCCCCCCAACAACACTCGTTCCCATCATCATGACACATCCATTGGATTTGGTAAGTACATCTTTGGGCACCTCTGCACCTCATATACATTGGTTCACATCATACCATTCACTCTTGTTAGTATAACAAGCCTTACCACTTGCCGTTCCCTTCACCTAGAATCTTTTTTCTCCAAAATAGCCACATGGCTCAACTCTCTTCCTTAGGTCTCCACTCAAACTTCTAACTATTTATGGTTCATCAACCCTTCTCAAAACAGAAGATCTATGGGAGAAGGCATTTTGTTTCATTCACTGCTGTATCCTTAGCACCTAGAATGGTACAAACTACAGAGCAGGCTCTCAATTATTATTTGTTGAAGGTATGAATGAAAAAGCAGAATGGGCTTAACAATTATTAGTGGAAAAGAGAGCTATTTTCAAAATTAGAACTTACAGCTCTGTTTATCTCATGTGAGTCAAACATGCAATAGGGAAAAGACCCTGTTTCACAAACTTTTCCACCAAAGTTTCCCTAACAGTCAAGGAAAGAGAACAACACTGTAGGGCAATTTAGGACTGAAGCTCCAGCACCCTTCAGAAAGCCCCAAATTTCTCTGAATTTTAGCTTATCATTTCAAGAGAATTCTACATACTACTCTATACCAAGTATGCTTGTCTTTTCTTAATAATACAGGGGTGTTTCCCACAAATCATCAAGCCAAATTCATTCTCCAGGAGGACACACATGTTTTTCTGTATATCCACCTGCTTCGGAGGTACATATACCCTAGTTGGAGAAGCAAGAATAAATGAAAGACTATATGAAAGTGTCTAAGCCTCAGCAAAGGATGACTATCAGTATTATAATTATTACACTTGTGTGAAATCAGAAAACAGCTAGTCCTATTACTCCCACTTATAGAGAGAAAAGCTAAAGCAAAGGATAAAGTAACTTGCCAGCATTATACAAGAAATCAGTAGGATTCCAAGAACTTTAACACAATTTGTTGGATTTGAATTTTGTTATAGGAGTTATTTTCATGATGGAAAAGCCTTGGAGATCTAATCCGCATGGCTGGTCTCTGGGCAGAGGTCTACAGAGTTATTGCCCACACTCCCATAGTTGATTTATAAACCTAGGCAGGACTTGAGCTCAGGCATCTCAATCTGAAGGCCAGTGCTTTTGACTAACTCATGCTGCTTTTCAATAAACATGAAGTAAATGAATGAATTCTAGAACAAAGCCTGGTACAAAACAGGCTACCAATAAACAGTTGTTAAATGATGAACACTCATATGAAGAACATTGAAAACAGGCCTGAAACTATACTAGACATATTCAGCAAATTTGATCCTCACAATAATTTTGTGCAGTAGACCATACTCTCTTCATTTTAACAGACCAGGAAACCAAAGTTCCAAAACACACACTGAATAACACAGGCAGGTCCAAACCCAAATCTTCAGAACATTTAATAGAACACAAGCAGCTCAGCAAAAAAGAAAAAAAAAAAGATATTTCAGATTCGTAATGGCTTCACAGAGTACCAAAGTACCACCGAGTACCCAACATTTAAAATTTTATTTTCATGGGATTTAAAAATGCATCCAGGGGAGCAGATGTAGGTCAAGTGGTTAAGTGCCTGCTTCCAATGTACGAGGTCCTAGGTTCAATCCTTCATACTTCCTAAAAAAAATAGTATTACGGGACCTTATGTAGCTCTGTGGTTGAGTGCCAGCTCCCCACATACTGGGTCCCAGGTTCAATACCTGGCCCGGTACCTAAAAAAAAATAATAATGCATCCACACTCAAACACAATATATTGTACACTATTATTGTATTGTAATATATAGATATGCTTCAAGAGCACCTGGGACTTTTCAGCAGATTATCTCCACATTCAATGGGCTCAAGCAACAGTGTATTTTAAGTTTTTATTCCTATTTTAATAACCCTTCTGAACCCTTTATTCACAGTTATGCCCTAAGTAGAGCGTTCCTTCGAAATTTGTGGTTTCTTGTGTGCCATAAGGTGAGAAAGCAATCACCAGGTTGATAAAAACGGTGTGCAAACCAGGAACAAATAAGTAGTTTTGTATGATGGCCGACAGATATTTTTCTGGATTTTTTTTCACTTCTGGATTCTAAACTGTTACACCGATATTTTTGTGTAATACGGGATGTTTTTGCACAAAACTAACCAAGCTGTTAGTCAGTGTTAAGTCCTCCAAGGTTCAAAGAACTATAAGCAGAGTAATAGATTCTTTTTGCCTATTTCTTAACTTTAGTTAAATTTCTTTCAAATGAAAGATTTCATGAAAGACATAAAGCAGGACAGGCCTTCTATTCCTAAAGCTACTTAGAAATCTCCTAACAACAAAATATTCATCATCATATAGATTATGGTAAATTAATAAGAAAGGGATAGTTCACAATATAGCTTGAATCCACTCGCCAAAAGGCCAATGTAGGGACCAAAACAGTTCTGGTTAGTCCACGGATTGATTACTTGCTCCTTCACCTTTTCATGCCCCTCCATGTTACACAAAGCATGCAGAATCCATCCCCTCAAGCAATCAAAAGTAAATTTACCATGGCTACCACATCATTATCAGAAAAATTGTCTGCGAAGGCTGATAAATTGGTCGATTATCTGCTTCCTTGACTTTTATTTCCTCTTGTATAAATGTTTTCATCCTAACAATATCAATACCTGTTATAAGATGAACGATAAATTACCAAACTACTGAAATCAACAAGAAATTCTTCATAGATAAAAAAAAAAGAACTTTAAAAAGAAAGAACCCTAATAACCTAATAATACGTGTTATAGTTTAAGAAACTGCACTCTGCAGCGAGACCAATGGCTACTTAGCCAATCTTAGTTTACACAGAAAATGGTACATTTCTTCGTGGGCACATACAACAAGTACTGACATCATGCACTTTGCGATGAAACATATTATGGTCATAAGCATTCTGCCTGTCAAGGGGAAATGTCACGCAGTAAGTCCTTCATGGATATGTGGATATCCAAAAAGAAAAGGGTGTGAGGAGGAAGGGATTTAGCAAGGGAAAAGAGATGAAATTGATTTTTATTTGGTGCTTAAGTATACCCAAAACTAGAACTGCAGAGAAGGCATCCTTCCAACCCCTACATCCTCACAAAAGGATATTGTCACTCTTCAATTACGTGGGAATATTTGCATCCGGCTATGCACAAAAATCTGACACCAAAGGACAATCCATTACAAGGTCAGCCCTAATTCAAAGTTAACTTTAAACATTTGATTTAGGCCAACAATAGTAACCTTCATCCCTTTGTGCCAGGATTGCTAGCAAGTGGTCAAATGTATTCTTATTCGTTATCCTTTTCTTTTCCCGCCCACCTCTGGGCACAGACAGAAGAAGTGGATGATGGAAGGCCAGAAGACAAAGAAAACAGCAAGAACTACAATCAACCAACAAACCAGGATAAAGCCAAGGAGACCCCACGGCTAGATTAACATGCCTTAACAACGCCCACTGGTTCTATCCACTTAACTCCCTTTGAAGAATCCTGGTTGTGATTTCCTATCTTCTTGAGCCATTCACTTAAAGAGTTTTCACTAAGAAAGCTCTTTGCTAGGTCTTTCACTTGAAAAATATCAGGTTTTCTAGTTGTCTGTCACCATCTGTAATGTCACAGAAGTGAAGACATTCATTCCATTTCCCAACAATAACCAGACTTGGCTGAAGGACCCCAGGGTCCATAGGAGCAAGGAAGGTATTCTCTGGGTAAACCTTATTTCACTGAACAAAGCTCTGAGAAAACAGCAAGTGTGGTTAAGAAAATTCAAGGAGAATAACATTCAGAGAGGCTTCCAGAAATGCAATGCATCAAGCAGTAAGGATGAAGTTAGGGAATATGTTCCTATTGTTATTTTAAATGAATATGGAGTATCCAAAGGAGATACTCCAAAAAATCACTCTGGTATGCCTATGTGTGGCCCCAGCGTGACCACGGACATTCCCCAAAAGTGTGACCATTTACATTATTTGTGCATCAGTTCCTCTGTCCTTAGCTTTTTGGGAGACTATAAATTGCCCTAATTTTGTATTCAAATAGGCAAATAATTTCTTGTTCATCTTCCAGGACTGTCTGCAGTTCTCTAGCTGCAACATCTTCACCATATTATAAGATCTTAATTAACTTAGTTAACCATGACCACATAACAGATATTTGAAAAGGAGGGTAAAAATGTATTGAGCAATTTAAAGTTCATTTGAGGAACACAAATTTGAAAAGATTTTTGATGTGTATATGATCAACTAATCAGACTTCTAAAAAATCTACAGGTTTTGAAGTTACTTAGAGAAAGCCTAATTCTTTTGGTATTTCTATGTTAATATTAGCAGTAGAATTCCTCTAAAGGAGGGGTTGGCAATCTTTTTCTATAAATAGAGAGGAAAAGATTTTAGGCTTTGTGGGCTATATAAAGTCTCTGTCCTATCTTATTCTTTTATTGTTCTTGTTTATTTTCTAACAAGACTTTTTAAAATGTGAAAAAAGCATTATTAGCTCAAGGGGCTGCACAAAAACAGGGCACAATTTGCTGATCCCTGCTCTTAAAGAATGGGTACTTTTTCTTTATAACAGAAATATAATGCTTTAAAATGGTACTGAAAATTCAGAAACGTGGTGACAAGCTTCATCTCCTTTTCAATCCAGTCACCTGCGATTCTAAGCATATTTGTGCCTCAGTTTCTACATCTATAAAATGAGGGGTTAGAATAGAGGAGTGGTTTACAAGCCATAGTTAAAGGATTCCAGGGAAGGGTAGGCTCTATGGACCCCTCCCCTCCTCTTACCCTAATAGCCTTGCTTTGATATTTTCTCTATAGCAGAGCTCTCCATAAAGACAAAGATTCCCTGTTGTATATATATTATACTAGTTTTGAAAAACACTGTATTAGATCATCTCAGGCATCTTCCTGGAGCTAATACTCTATGAAGCCATTACTAGATCACTACTTTTTCTAATCTTGTTACTGAAAAGTATCAGTTAGATAGGAAATGTTTTAAAATGTGATATTGAAGTATTTACATGAAGAGAAGCAAAAACAAGAAAAATCTTATTCTCAGGTGCCACCTGTCCTTATTTAGACTATGGAAATGCACTGATCACCAAATCAGAGAGTTCCCAGGTGCCACATATGCTAATGAGAGCAAGTTCATTCTGACTTGCTCTGCTTAGGGCTCTGGGGAAAGCAGGATGATTTAGTGGTAGAAGGAGCATTAAGTGAGACTCAGAGACCTGGGTCTGAATTTGGGACTGACCAGCTATATGATTCCTGACATTTATTTAACAAAAACTGTAGAGCCTACTTAGCACTAACCTGTAGACTGGGTGTTGGGAATACAGCATGAGTCAAACATGTGTAAGGCTGTCCCCAGGCTCACATTCCTCATGCATAAAGCTGGACGATAACACCTGCTCCCTGTCCACACAAGGCGGCCCTGTGCATATGCCACAGCATTTGTAAAGTGCTAGACAGCATTAAACTAGAAAACTACACATTTTCCTCTTTTTAAGCAAAGAAAATGTATGAACTTCAAGAATTTGTTTTGCAGAGCAAGAAACTGTTTATACAGTAGGAGGCAAGGTGACAATATAGAAAGGGCACAGCTTTGGAACCAGATCTCCCACTCAAATTCCACCCTGCTTCACAGTAGCTTCAGGCCCTGGGCAGGACATTGGACTTCTCTAGGCCTATTCTCTCGTTTATAGAGTAGGGTACTAGTACCTGGAACGTCACAGGGTTATTGTGGAGGCAAATAAGAATTATGTAAGGAAAGTACCCGGCATGGAGTTGGCACTGGGTGAACAATAGTTTCCCTTTACCCTCCCGCCCAAGCACAAAGAAATCTCAGATGGGAAAATTTACGTTTTAAATAGTAAGGCTTGCCTCAGAACTGTTGATATTGCTACCCAGCTCTATATCATAATCACCTCGACCAAAGAGAACAGGAAACTTCTGGTTGTTATGAACATGGATTCCAGATGCAGAAATTGCCCAGTCATCAGGAAAATCTTACAGTCTTGGCACAATTTGTGGACAGAAAAAGAGCAACAGCCAATAGCTGAGGAGAGACTCTACAGTCTGGAATGTGCCACAAACGTCCAACCACAAAGTTCTCTCTTGTACTCAGACTGTGGTTGGACGTTTGTGGCATAGGTCATGGCCTTCTCCTCTTTGTGGCAAGTCTCCTCCAGAAGCACGTGGCATGTTTGATCAGAAGTATCTCCTAAGGAAAGCAGATGTGACTCGAGTGATAGAGCTTCCACCTACCATATGGGAGGACCTGCATTTGATCCCTGGGGACTCCTGGTGAAAAAGAAGAGAAGGCATGCTCATGCGGCAAGCCAGTGCCCATGCAAGTGCCTGCACAGTGAGCCAGTGTCTCGCACAAGTGAGTCATGTAGCAAGATGATGATGGAAAAAAAGAGAGACAAGGAGAGAGTCAAGGTAAAGCACAGCAGAAACCAGGAACTGAGGTGGAGCAATTGACAGGCAACCTGTCTCCCCATCAGAGGTCTCCAGGATTGAATCCCGGTGAATCCCAGAGGAGAGAAAATGAGAAGAGAAGACAACACAGATAGCAAAAAAAAAAAAAAAACCCAGCAGGGCCGGGGGACGGCAGGGGGGAGAGAATAATAAATCTTTAAAAAAAAAAAAAAGTACCCCTTAAATAAAAGGAACTCCAAAATCAGGTTCCATAAACTGTTTCCAGTCATCTCTAGGCCACATCCATGTGAATGTCCATTGGCCTGGCCATCACCTCCTGCCCAGCCCAG
The DNA here is from genome assembly GCF_030445035.2 of Dasypus novemcinctus. Taxonomy (NCBI): domain Eukaryota; kingdom Metazoa; phylum Chordata; class Mammalia; order Cingulata; family Dasypodidae; genus Dasypus; species Dasypus novemcinctus. The sequence continues at coordinate 48,058,995 of NC_080673.1, read as the reverse complement.
CTATGTCACCTGGGCAAATGGTTTTACCATTTCTGGAAGAGAAAAATGACAGGAAATGCTCTCCAAAGTCCCTTCACTTCAAAAATCCTTTGATTCTGAAACCCATCCTTTACTTGTTTATTCATTCTTTAATTCAGCAAATGTTTATGGAACATCTCCACCTCTTTGATTCCATGGCCTGTTCTTAACTTCTTCCTTCATTCATTTATCCAACTACATTTATGAATCACCTACTATATACCAGGTACTGTGTAAGAATGTACAAAAATGAGTAATAGTCCATGTCTTTAAGCTCATGGCCAGAAAGGACATAAACAAGTTAGCAATTATAATATATATAATAAAGAGGTATTATGATAGCGCTATGCTCCAGGTGCCATGGGACCCAGGGAAGGGGATGCCAAATTCCGTCCAGTAGGTGGGACAATGAGGGGAAGAAAAGGCTTCTCAGAGAACTAAGTGTTGCAAGTTGGGTAGGAGGAAATCAAGCAAATCAGATGAGTTGAAGATATTCCAGAAAATGAAGACCATACCAAAGCAAAGAGGTATAAGCACGGTATTTTACAGATCAAATAATTCAACATGGGTACCAGAGGGCAAAGGAATGGGAGAGTCAGATGATGAAGCACCTTCCATGTTACTAAATACACCACAGTCTAGAAGTCCAAGCTTTATCTTTATAGCGAAAACCTAAAAGACTCTAATTAAGGGATTATCAGAATCACATGCGTAATATAGAAAGTCTACTGTGGTATCAGTATAAGACTATATTAAAGAGGTCAGGGAGGAATGGGAGATGAGGCTGAGATTTAAAAAAAAAAAGATGTAATTTTGCCAAATTTCTGATTCCCTATGGGAGAAAATAGGAGCATAAATTAAAGCAGTAACAGGGAGATGGGCACGATGAATCCAAGAGATACTTTGACAGGAGACTCAAAAGGACTTGGTGATGCTTTCATTATGGGTGGAAAGGGAGAGGGTAGCATCTAGGACTAAAGTCTGGTTTCTGTCTTGGGGAATGGTTTAATGGATGGTGAAGACAGCAGTGCAGAAAGGGAAAACAAGACCAGAAATACTCCTAATTCCCCAAGCTCGAAAGCCTCAGCATCTCTTATATGCAATCATGTACTCTCAAAGATAAGTCATGCCGGACCATGGTAGCCACTGGAGTTGCCCTTCTCCAGGTGGGGTACAGGGGATACAAGAAGCCACAAGACAAACACGGAGCATCTTCAGAAAACAACTGTACACACATATTTTATGGGGAAGAAGAGTAATGCAACTGGTAAATTTAAGACATTGCTTTTATTTTAAAACATACACATACATGCTGTAGAGTAGGATGCATACTGCATCAAAACTGTAGGTAGGACAAGAGACTACAAAGGTTACTTCAAAGAAATCTCACAGATATTCAGCTCGGGGGTAAGGCTTCCCATTTTCAAGGTTCTCTGTTTTTTGGTTACTGCTCTGAAAATATTCAACAAGTGCTGCTATATAGCATTACTTGGTAAAGCTGAAGAAGCACACACACCAGGACTCAGCATTTCATTCTTATGTGGACACCTTTAGGACAGTGGTTCTCAAAGTGTGTTCCATGGATCCTTTTCAAGGATCCTCAAGATCAAAATTGTTTTCATAATAATACTTCAATGTTATTGGCCTTTTTCCTGTGTTGACATTTGCACTGATAAAGAAAAAGCAATGGTGGGTAAAATTGCTGGCACCTTAACACTAACCAAGGCAGTGATACCACACACACAGTAAAAAAAACAAATAAGAAACAAAAACAAACAAAAACCCTGCCAGTTTCAGTTAAGACTTCTCTCATTAAGCAGTAAAAACTATTAATTTTCTTAAATACTGTAATAAACACCATTCAGTATTATATGCAATGAAATGAGAAATATGCACAAAGCACTTCAGCCATTACCAAAGCATGATGGCTGGCTCAAGGAAAAAGACATGTGTGATAGTTTGAATTGGGAACTGGACTAGCAACTTTTTCCATGAAACATCATTTTTTACTTGAAAAGTGCACAACCTGACAAATTATGGTCATTCATATTTGGGTATTTGCCATACTTTCTCTTGAAAATAAATAAAGTAAGGCTGATTACATCAGGAAAAACTGGCATAATTTGTTGCCAATGACAAAATGCAAGCTTTCAAGATTTAAAATTTTGGAAAACATGCATTCTACACTACGAACTTGATAGATTCCCAATATGGCACTTAGAGAGTTTTAAGTAAGATCAGTAGTGATAGTAACAAATGGATTTTCTTATATCGTATAATGAAATGTGTGGGCATTTGGAAGGTCTACACAACTTAGTAAACCAATATTTTCCAATGCATGATGTCTACTCAAAGTGAAAGACCAATGAATTTTAAAGTAACAGAATAGGAAAAGTTCACGGAAAGGTTTTCAGATTCCATACTGCAACTAACCTTTAAGAAGTTGTATCTTTCTTGAATTTTAATGTAATATCAAAGAAGAATATCCAGAGTTATCAGAAATGACTATGGCATATATAAATTTTCTTGATATACTTTATCCAAAACAATATATCACAATAGACTAAATGTATAAGAAAACGAGAATCTAGTCTTCTATTAAGCCAGACATTAAAGAGATTTAAAAAATACACTCTTCTCACTAATTTTCTTTTGGAGACTATATTTCTCATTAAAAATATGCTGTTTATAGTTAACATGTAGTGCAGGGGTTCTTAACCTTTTTTATTCCATGGACCCCTTTTCCAGCCAGGTGAAAACCATGGGCCCCTTCCCAGAATGTAGTGGCAGGTAGTTTTATGACATTCAACATCAGCATATCTTTAAATTAAATTTTAGGATTATTAAAAACTATGTTTTACAACTTTCCTGTAATTTCAATACCTGATAACCTAACACAGTTCAACTTCTGGCAGTCACTTTCGGCAAACATTTAGAAATTCGAGTTTTCCCATGGCATCATAAAACCATCTCTGCCATCCTTACCAACCTTTTTGCAGGCAGTTATCCACTGCACTCAGAACATGCTGTATCAAAATAAAAGCCATACTAAGTCCACATTATACTGCATATTATTTAATAAAAATATCACACCTGTACCAACATGTTCCCATAAGAATAATGTTTTTTTTGAATTTCAAGCTCACACACCCCCTGAAATCTTTCCACGGACCCTTGGTTAAGAACCCCTGATGTAGTGAGTTATAATCCTATTTTAATGATAAAAAATATTTAATTTCTGTTTCAATTACTAATATGGTAACTACTAATATCACAATGCATATACACAAAAGCTCTTTGGAGTCCTTAATAGTTTTTAGGAGTGTAAATGGGTCCTGAAGACCAAAATGTTTTGAGAACCAGCACCTTAGAGAAGTTTACACTCAGGTCAAAGTGATAATGTACACACACGATCACAGCAGCACTGTTCAAAATAGCACAAACTGGAAATAAAGCAAACAGCCATTGCAGTACATTTCTACAGTGTACGAGAACAGTGAAAATGAATGCACCATAGGCATGGATAAATTTCAGAAAGATAACCGTTGAGTGAAAACCAGAGAAGCAGAATGCATGCTGTATGGGGCCATTTTTATAAAACAAGCAAAATCAAACAATATGGTAAACCTATAATGAAAAAAAACAACAGAAACAATCAACAGAAAATCTAGGATGATCGGAAGAGCTGAAGGACTGGTAAGGAGAGGAGAGTACATGAAGAGCCTGAACAGTTTTAAAATGTGTTAGGTTGGGCGGTAGGTTTACAGAGGTTCGTTTTATCGTTAAGCTTCATTTTATATACAATAACGTTAGCTGTACTGTTTAGCTATAGCACATACTTCATAACCGGTCGGAGAGGCACTGTATTAGAGCTGAGGAAGGGGTGAGGAAGGGGAGAGGGAAGGGGACACTGAGCACGTGCAGCACTCTGAAAAGCCCATCAGTGGGCATGTCTTTTCCCACAGGTAACTTCAGAGGTCCCATCCCACTGCCATTATCTTCATTTGGCTCCTCAACAGGTCTCCCTAACTAAAAAGGCCATTTTTTTCCTTCAGGCCATGATCCTCCATCCTCATTTTTATCACAGTAAAAGAAACTAACACATTCCACAGTTGCTTTTTGCATTACATCCAAATCACTACACTTGGCAATCATCATCTTTTACCACCAGGGCCAGCTCCTACCATATTTTTTCCACCTCTTATCCTTAAATCACCAATATGGCCCTTCCAGTCCAGTTCAATACGGTCTGCACTCATTTGGTTTAGTTCAACCTCTTTTGGCTAATGCCATTTCTTCTGCTTGGAATATTCTCTCCTCTGTTCCTAAGCTCTAAATCCTTCACTTCCTTTAGGATGCTTTAAACTGAACATCACTCCTCTCCAAGAATCTTTTCCCCATCTCTCCTATTCCTCATTTCCTCAAACATTCATACATCTAACTCAGATCGTATCGGCTTGTATTTGTCAGCATACTGATTTGAACTTATCCTCTGTGATTGTTTTGTGTCAACATTTGAAAGAACTGTCAACAGACACTGCATTGTACACCACTTTGGGGAGACAGGAAAACGCTCAAAACTTTCTCCGTAATGAATGAGCTCCAAGTGGGTCAATATTTCACAGGTGATTGAATCCTCATTCTGTGTTAACATAACACCATGTGTGCTGCCATATACCCTTCTTCTCAAGGGGTTTCAGTTCAATATATTTAAAAAAATGTTTGTCCCAATGTAGGAGGTTTCCCATTTTAGAATAGACACCAAGCAAAGCAGCATTTTTTTATAGAATTTCTTTTCATAATATTAAAGCATGTTAGAATTCAACCTTTCTCTTCCCAACCCACTCTGCCTTACCTGAAGTCCTCAGAAGATGACTTCTAACAAGCAGTTGAAGCAGCTCCTTCAGAAACAAAAGATTTTTCTTTTGTTTCATTTTTAAACAGTTTTAATTATTTAACAGGTCCTTATATTATATTATCAAATCAAAGTTATCTTCCTTATAACTTCTACCCTATTGGTTCTAGTCTGTTTCCTGTTCAGCGGTTCATAAATCTATGAAAATTCTTTTCATGCTAAATTTTAGTCATCTGTTCCCATCTCTTTCTCCTCCCAAGTCTGAGCTCCTTGAGAGCAGGGACCATGATCTATTCATCTCCACACATCCCTAATCCCTGGCCCACAAGCACTCAGTTACTATTTGTTGAAAGAATGAAGTATCAGTTATCAGAAACTAGCTGAGAGCATCATGTATCTGAATGAAACACCCATGCACAATTTTCTTCCACCTCCACTCTTTTCTTCAAAGTAAGCACTACCAGTTGCCTCAATAATTAATTCCTTGAGATCATTAATGATGATCTCAAGAGCTCACAACAACCTGGTTGTTTCCCTTCTGGTGAGTAGTTCATCAATTTTCCTCTCTAAATCAGGCGTCCAGTCTAGCATTCAATATTACAGATGCGATCTAACCATTAGACAAGAGCAATATTGCTGCCCTTTTTCTGATTGCAGCACTTAAATTAATTCAGCCAATCTGCTGAAATGCACCCATTTTTCAAATGAAAGATGAATTTTCAAAATTGCTTGTTGCTTAAGAGTGGATATCGCTGAGCAGAAGTGGGATAAGGGGTCTTTCACTTTTTACTTTAAACATCTCTACGCGGTTTGAATTATTTATAGTAAGCGTATACTACTTTTGTCATTTAAAACCAAGACAGATTTTAAAAGCTAAATTAATGAAAAAGAGCTAATATCTGTAATTTCTATGGTTTTGCCTTCTGGAGTACACCCAAGTCATATTTTAAATGGTTGATTCCTTTCTCTTCTTTTATATATATTTTTTTCACCTATCAACAGATATTTGAGAAGCCAATGGTCCACAGCAGTTCTCTCTTAACTATAATCTAGTAGTCTAGCCAACCCAGAACCTATGTCTAGATTGCAAAATTTCTCTCTTCCTATTTATGTCAGGAAGAAGCTCACTGTAATTTGACTTCTCCCTTTCTTATGGTCACATTAGAACCCAGTACGTTATTATTTGAGGTTGGCTTTCCCCTAGAAGGCAGAAATCATGCAAGCACATTTCAGGAACATTTCCTGGAACATAGGGTCTCCCACACTTTGTTTCCTACCAAATACAGCTGTGTTTCATGCTCTAGAGAGGATTGTTGGGTTAACAAATAGGCCCAAAAAACACAGATTAGAAAACTCAAAATTCTAGGCATACACAAAGGCAGTGCTCTCCATATGGAGTACATAATTTGGACCTGAGACATGGTCATTGTATGTGACTCTATTCGCTTACCCTCTGCTTGGTCTAAGAACAAAAATCCAAACCTTAAATCTTTGAGGAAAGAAATATTGGCAGCACAAATTTTCATGACTCATAGAGCCAACGTGTTCCATTAGCACCTAAAGGATCCTCCTGCAGTGAAGGATCTCTAAGAGGAGTTTCAGGTGCCAACAGCACGTCCTTCCAGTTGGGAGATGCCATAAAGAGTTCACAGATGTCAGAGTTGGAATGGGCCTCAAGTGACCATCAGATGGTCCAGCCCTTGGTGGTCCCTGACACTAGTGACCTCGAGTTGGTTTCTTCCTCTCTGTAGCTCAGTTTCCACTTCTGTCCAATTGGTGGAAGAAGGAGACCCTCCCTGCCTTCCTGGCAGGCAGATGAAATGAGTGGAAGTGCCTTGTGAACAATAAAACACAATATAAAGAGGACTGATGAATGATAGGACTGATTAATGATAGGTTAACTGACTTGTCCAAGGTCACAAAGCTAGTAAAGAAACCCTGGTGACAGTGGTGGTAAAAGATGATAGAAGACTAGAGTCTATGTCTCCTGCCTGGGTGCAGGTTCCTTCCCTGAGCCTCTGGTTCCCAACTAATTGCTCAGGTCAATGAGCTATTTTTAGGACTTTAGGATTCTAACAAATGATCATCAATAAGCTGCCCAGGCTGAGCAGTATGTCTTTGTTTGGGGCTCAAAGGCATCACCCCAGAGTGGGAGTTCTGGTTTGTCCAGGGATCCTCAACCCTGGCTACATATTAGAATCACTTGAGATTTTTTTAAAATGTCCATGACTAGACTCCACTCTGGGTCAGTTAAATTAAAATCTCTGGGAGGGGATGCATTTTTTTTTTAATCTCCCAACTGACTCTAATGTGCAGCCAGGGCTGAAAACCATTGGGTTGGCTGATGGTGATCAGATACTGATGGGCAGCAACAGATGTGTTTCATTAATTACATAGTACAGTTAAAGCACTCCTACTGAGATCCTTAGCTGTAAATGAATTCAGACCTCAGGTGCCTTAAGACGGTCAGCACAGGTCTTAAATGTCTACACGTATGAACTCAGTTCCCATAGAAACTACAGTGATCCCCCATTTTACAGATAAGAAAACTGAGGCAGAGAACTGCAGTCGTTTGCCAAAATCACAGTTAGAAAGTGAGGGAGCCAGGATGCAAGCGCGTGTGTCTCCTATCGGGACCTTAATATCACCCTATACTGCTTCTAGATACTGCTATAGAACATGGTTTACCATGCCCTAGCCTCGCTGATGAAGTAAAAAGTCAAAGGGGGGAAGGTCGAAAAATTTCTAATCCAAATGCCTGCAGGGGCTAGGAGGTAAAACGCCATGAGGGTGGCAGACAGGCGTACATGCATATGGGGACATGCCAGCCGAGCGGCAGGAACGGGGGCAGACTGAAAGCACATGCCCGGGGTAAGGGAGACAGCTGCCAACGAGGACAGCAGATTGCTCCCGTGTGGGGACGTGGGTCCAGGGCTGCCTGCTCTTCCATGTTTTCAAAAGTTGGAAATGTGGATTTTTATGTGGAAAGTCCCATTTGCAAAATGTTGTCTCAATTTCCTAAATGTACCGTGTGGGTCAGACACATCAGTAGGCCGCCAGCTTGCAACCTCTGATATGATCTGTCACACACACCTCCCGCAATCCATTTAAAATCCATAGGCAGTAAGCATATCCCTCAATGTGCTCTCTTGGATTGGTTCTCAGGGAGCAGAAAGAGCAGACCCTGCCTTTCCTTCTTTCTGTGCAAAATTTGATTACTTACGTAACATATGGAGACCCCAGTATAAATCTCCCCCCAGCAATTTTAATCAGTGAACAGCCTACTGAATAAATTAATAAATAAAATGCATTTATTAAACACCTATTCTCTCATTTAAGTCTCACAACAAGCCTATGAAAGAGGATTTACTATCCTCACTTTATAGTTAAACCCAGTCATAAATTCACATGATTATTACACAATTTAGATGTAGTTATGGTCAAATCATATAAACAGAGGAACTCGTTGATATAGTAAAAGTCTATATAACACTATTGGCCTATGAAAGAGGTATTAGTCAAACTCTATAATATTTGCCTTTATAAAAGAAATTTACTGTATCATATTATTACTCCTCACTCTAATAAGATATGTGGAAAATCAAAAAATTGAAAACAGAAACCCGCAAAGAGCTCCAGATCAGAAATGCCTGTAGTCTAATCACAATCTAAGCAAACGGAAATATTTCATATCCTTAATAATAACTAACACTTATATTTATTTGTTTTCTTTTTACAAGCAAATACTTCCCTTTTCCCCACTCCCCATCATTATGCCTCCCCACGACCCACGTACCCAGTAACCTCTTATCTGCTTCCTATCTCTGCAAATTTGCTGGCTAATGCTTATTAAGCTCCTGCTATGTGGCAAACACTAATTAGGCATGCTTTTGTATCTGTGTGTGTAATATTTATACATTTTTTCAACAAATCCTTATAATAACCTGATAATATGGGAACTATTGTTGCTATTTCAAGGTGAGGAATCTGAGGGACAGAGAAGTTAGCTAACTTGCCTAAGGTCACACAGCTAGTTAGTGGCAGAGCTGGAATCTGAATAGCCTGGTGTCAGAGTTCGCACATTTGACCACTACACTATGAACTTAAAAGCCTGTGAGTTCCCTGTTTTTACTTTAAGTCATACCATAGACAGAAAACATAGCAAAAAGAGGGCAAAGTCACATACAATATTTTCTCCCACTTATTACAAACCAACACTAAAAGCTTTTTAAAATATCCCACCAGACAACAAGATACTAGCACTATATACCTTTAGAAAAGTACAGTAGCTTGTTTCAAAAGCTCAGATAAAGTGCTGCTGATCAATCATGTAAAAGATAATTTTCCCACAGCCTTCTCCAGTCAACTTTTTAAAGGCCAGCCTCTTCAAAGCACTCAAAACAAATTCACCCTGAGATCTACTTGTCTCTCAACCCTTTCTTTCTCCTCCATGCCACGGTACTAACAGGTACTAACCACTTTTCTGCCCCATCTAGAAATTACCAGAGAGACAGAAAGAGTGATTATTTGAGGGTCTGCTTTTTCAGGCCCAAGCCTCAGAAAAGGTCCATACATTTTCCTTCCTTGCTAGAGGTAAAACTTTGGTGATTTTGGATTGTTGTAAAAACAGAAGCAAAGAGTACCTAGTCCTTCCTCATTTAAGAGTTCTAGAGACACTTCCAGTGGTGGTGATGGGGGAGGCTGTTTTTTTTAATAAAAGGGGAATGGATGGTTGGAAACAATATCCTTTTGAGCAAGCAGGAATCTGCTGCATTTAATACAACCCTGGGTCAGTGAAAAGCAGAGTTGCTAAAGGTCACATTCTGATCTCATACCGTGGGTGTGTGTCACTGCACATTTTATAAAGTTAGCTATCGTGTGGCTTCTTCGTGTGTGTGCACACGTGTGTATACATGCAATGAAGCTGACTTAAAATAAATAGCAATGTGCACCCATACAGCTTAAAATTAGTATCAAGCCAAATCTGATTTTAATTTATGAAAACTACCATGTAACTACAGCAATTCTAAGAGTCATCTGAGAGGGCCCCTGCTTCAGCACCTAGTCATACCTTATTGTCTAATACCATAAAAATGTAATTTACAGACAGAGGATAGCAATACAAAACTTGCTCATAAACAGAAGGGTGAAAGACGCTAGAAACTTCAGCCCATCAAGTACTCTTAGCTATGTCTAAGGTCTGTGCTTCGCACATTATTTTTTTATAAAATATGACAGAGGCATTTCAGCTACCATGAACCATAAAGTCTTTTGTACACTTAGCCCTAGATGGTATAAATTACTGAGCTACCCCTAGCAAAGTAGGTGAAAGAAAAGAGTACATCAGAAACAGGACACAGCATCCATACCTCTAAAATGTGATTATAGAATACATTTTAACTGAGCCGAAATAGTAATAAAATCTTACGAGGGGAAAAAGTGCCTTACCGTAACCAGGCCTGGTCTGGATTTCTTTTCAGTAGGACACAACCCCAAATCTCTTCCTTCACCACGAAGCACATGGTCTTGTAAAACCTGATGCTAGAAATCCTTTAATGCCCCCAAAAGTCCTATTTTGTAGGTCACAGTCTCATTATCTTGTTCTGGGGCCGGTCTGATTAAATTATAGAAAATTACTAATACATCGTTCAGAACAGAAAAATTAGGGCTCCCGCCTGCTCTGTTTGTTTTCCCTTCCTTCTATCCTAATACTCCAGCAATATTTTTTTAGAAATGAAGAATAGAGGAGGACATGGTACAAACAAAGAAGGCCAAGGAATTTATTAACCTACTCTCAGGAGGATGATGGCCTTCAGCTTTCACAGATGGCAAGACTGACCAGTCACAGAAAAGAGGGGAGCTTTCTACAGTGCCATTTTGGGCTCCAACATCATTTCCTTATTCCCTTGTCATCTTTGAGTCCAAAGATATCAGTTGCATATCAGATGACCAGGGTTAAGGATTCTAAAAAAGTGTTTTGCTTTTCTGAAACCAACTTGTCTAGACATGATCTGAACGCTAACTACTGGGATTATCAAGAAAACTACTTACCATCCCAGCTGCTTGGCACCATACATTGGAGTCTCAACATTAACAGGACTCCTTGTATTTTACACCAACTTTTGACCCAAGGAGAAACCTGCTCGGTAGTTCACCAACACAACACGCTCCCCTGGGTGTTTCCAAGGCCTTAGTCCATCTAATTTTACAAGCCCCTCAAAACAGATTTTTCCACACCTCCCTTGGAACTCTCCTAGAAGCAAGCACTAACAGTGTGGCCGAATATTATCCGATTTATACTTCTCCAGCATGATTTATTAACACTTTGTGCAAAGACACTCAACTCACAACAGTTGTGTCATCCCTAGAGTGAGACAGCAGCCTCCAGTTAAATTAAAAATCAATTTTTTATTATAAAATATTTTGAAGCATCAAAAGGAAATTGATTTTGAACTATTTGCCTTATTTTATCAGGAAAGCTCAGTGGAACCCCACTTACAGTATTAGGAATACAGCAGAACAGATAGGCATAATTACCTGGTATCAACCTAGACTGCTACTCAATACCTAATACCTCAGAATCATTAGCTCTGGCTGACAGGAACAGTGAAATATTTTGCTACCTTAGACTCAAAATTGTTCCCATGTGATTCCTGCCATGCTTAGTCAGGTACCACCTGGTCACTGCAAAAATTAGTAAGAATAAATAGGGGGAAATAATTAAATTGTCTACCTTTTCTGCTTCATCAGACTAGCATATACAAACCAGTAAAAATATAAAAACAAGTGGTTCAGTTGCTTTTTCATCAACTTGCTTCCCAATTTTACTAGAAATAGAAAGAAAAAAAGAATTTTTTAAAGTTTTGTCAATGAAGAACCTCATAACCTGTTATGGTGGTGACCCACAACGGAGTACACAATGAAAATACTGGAATAACAAATGACTTTTATTAACTTTTCTTTGTGTTCCCCTTTGGGAACAGGCATCAGGCAAATTCCCAATGCTAAACACAAGAGGATCTAAACTCACACTGGTATGGTTAAGTTCAATTTAATGATTTGAATTTAAGAAACTCCTAAGAATGCAGTAGCACCAATGGTAAAAGGATTTAGAGAAGCAACACACACAGGAGAAAGCCCTTCTTTATCCTTTGTGATCCCTCACAAACTTGTGGCCCCAAATGAAATAAGGTTCATAAAGTGCCTAGCCCTGTGCCTGGCAAAAATCATAGTATACATTTCTCTCTCTTTCTTTCTTAGACTGCCAAACTATATAGTTTGGGATTCTGCTAAAAATAAGCCCACATGTGCTTATTTTTGACAACCTTCTATTACCTTATTATTTGAGTACCTTACAGAGGTACTCAAAGGACCTCTAGGACAGTTTTTTTGAGCAGGGTATAGGACCTTGCTCATGGAATGAACTTTTATAAAAACAAACAAAGCATCAACAGCAGCAGTCTTATTTAAATAATATTTAATTTAAATGTAATTAAATGATAATCACTGCTCTTGGCCAAGAAAAAAAAAAAACTTCATTTTGAGTGTTAAGGTTTAAGATACCCCTCAAAAACAGTATAAGTTTAACACCCTTTGTTGGGGGTCACCTCCACAAGCTAACACAGAAGTTCCTTCTGATTTTTAGACTGGAGGATCATCATTCAACTTTGGCCATTTTTGTCTGCATATGTATTAGGTTCCTATAACAAAAGCAAAACAAAACAACTTCAGAAACCCAGGAGGAAATAACTGTGTAGAATTTTAAATCAGAAACCTAACGCTTGGGTTAGTAGTGTCAGGTTAAAGGCTCGCCCATCCCCAAAGCTAATTCGGTTCTGAACAGTCCCAGGGGTGTCTAGCTGAACAGAAGGAGCTAGGAAACCTTAGCAGGCCAAGGCCCAGCCCAGCCTGGGGAATTGCTGGGACACTGTGCCAGGGGCTGAGGCTCACCCCAGACTCGGTATCAGATAATACCAAGTGCTAGTCTGGATTTCCAGGACTAATCCACTCTGGGTGGAACTTCCAGGCATCCTGGTGTTCTCTGCTGCAGAGTGGGAGGACTGCAGACTTTATAGATCCAGACTGTGCCTGGCTCGTATAACATTTATCTTCTATTTAATAACAGAAAAATAGATTCAACCAACAGAAACATTCTATAGGTAGCAGTGGTTGATGCTTTAGAATTCTTTAGTCATACTATTGGGGGTGCAGAGGCAAGGGGAACCTAAGAGGAACTGGAAAGCATTCCAAATTTTCTACAGAACTGTTTTCATAAGTCAATTTTTTTGTATTCTAATTTGCACTTTTAAAATGTGTTTATAGGTTCTACAGATTCTTAAAACAATATATCAATAATGGCTGCTAACCACTTTTGTATTTACTCAAAGGGCTCAGAGGGGCTCTTTGGCTCAAAGCAATTTTCCCCATCTCATTTCCCCTACAACCATTCCAACCCCACCCCCAAATTATACATGCCGCGCCATTCTTTTAGGGTCCAATTTTAAATCCACTCCTGTATAACTTCTTGAAACTATGGAATGACTTCTCTCATGGCAATTTCCCCAGACTTGTTGGTATTTTAACTTTGATACAAAACGATTCTCCAGGAAAAGAAAAATCCTCCCCCTCCTACATAAACTAACGAACAAATAAACAATAGTTTAGCTGTAGAACTGGGATTTAGGATCACAATTATATTCTACATTAAATACAAATTAACACTCATTTTACCAAAGTCAACATTTATTAGATCTCTGCACCACTGCAAGTTTCTTCAAGATTCACTCAGCACTTAACAAATGTTGGGCTGACGCCACTGAATTGCAAAAGACACCATTTGCCCAGAAATTGCTTAGTCCGATACAAACTGCCTACAAAAGATGTGCAAACCCCGCGAAGAAAAGGTAGCACACAAGCCACAAAAATCCATTCAAAGCAAAGGTAAGTGGGAAAGCTCGCAAATTAAGACTACCCTTTAAAAACTGCAGCGACTTTAAGGTGTTTCCAAAAGGTAATTGCATCTTCTGTAAAAGTGGCTTTACGTGACTGCAAGAGGGAGGTGATTTTTTAAAGTGAGCGTATAACAGTATTCAATTCGAGAACAAGGTGGGAAAGCCCACTCTCAAAATATAACAAAATCACGAGACACCAACGTACTGGAGAGGCCCACCAACCACAAGAGCTAAAATGGAGCCTGAATTTCCTCAGACGGACAGGGTAGCTGCACCAGGTCAGGGTCAAGGTCACCAGCAGGGCAGGCTGCAGCTGCCCGAGCGCGCTACACACAACCGGAGGGAATGCGTTCCTTCTCCGTCACAGCCCAAACAGATAAATCCCTTCTCCTCTCCCACCCTCCCGCTAACCCAGTCAACATTTTTTTCTTTTTTAAGCACGGGGAGAAGAGAAGAAAGGAAAATGACCAAATAACCTCTCCGCCCTGCTTTTCGCACACAAGCTCATCAGCTCCCAAAGTTGCCATCTAAGGGCAAGTTCTCACAGAACACTGAAGCCCACTTTGTCTGAGCAGGGAAAGCCTCCCCCGACCTCTCCTCCCCCCACCCAGGATCCCTGCCTCCTCTCCCTCCCTCCAACACACCCCCGAAAAGAACTGGGGGCTGTGGCCGGCCGGCCATGTGCACGCACACACACTTCCACCAACTGCTGCGAGTTTTTCTGTGAATCGCAGCGCGGAGCCTCCCAACTCGCCCTCCCCGACTCCACCGCCTTCTCCTTCCTCGCTCAAAATTTCCTTACACACGCAGCCGCCTGCGAGTGATTTTATGTGCATATATATTACATATGTGATATTATCCTCAGAACCTCTAGCGGGCAGACGAAGAAAGGACTGCACAGGGGCATTTTTTTCTTTTAAAGGAAGGGGAAAAAAGCACAACCCAAGCCTTGTGCGTCGGCTCCTGCGTACCGGGAAGGGGGAAGAAAGAAGAATGTTTGCGGAGCGGGCCGCCTGCAAGTGCCCTTGCTGGCCACTTCGGCCGCGCGGCCCGGTTGACACGGAGCCGCGGGGGCGCCCGGCCCGAGCCGCCTGCGCTTCCCTCCGGGTCCCCCGGGCAGGCACCGCCGCGGCTATTTCGCGAGGGGGAGATCGATCGCGCTGGCTGTCTGCAGCGGAAACGCACACGCTCACATACAACCCGAGCCCGAGAAACCATAACCTTAACCCTTCCCCCACCCTCCGTGAACTTCAGGTGACCGACCACGTCGGCCTGACACTCGGGCGGGAGGGCGCTCCGGCTCCGCTCCCGCCCCCAGCCCGGGTTTTGCAGGATCGGGCTCCGAGCAGCGCCAAACCACCCGGCGAGCTGAGCAAGGGTGGGGGGGGTGGTGGTAGAGAAATTGACCCTCGTCTCCCCCGACCCCTCCCTCCGACGCCTTGGGCGTCCCCTCCTCCCCGTCACCCCGCCCCACGCCTTCTCCCCTGCCCCCTCCCGCCTGCATTCAAGGAGCCGGGCGGCCCCGGGAGATATTTTTAGTTGCTTCTTTCTCCTTCACTTTTAGCTTTAGCAGCATCTCAGAACACTCAAAGCGGGGAAAGATTGGGAGAGTGGGGGGTGAGCTGGAGAGGGAGTGGGGGAAAAGTTAAGAGTCTCGCAAAGAAAAGCCGGAGGGAGGGCGGAGAGGGACCGGGGGCGCGAGTGGAGGAGGGGAAGGGGACCGGCGGTGCCGGCGGGTGTGTGTCTCCAGTTGGTGTGTGTGGCTGCAGCCGGGGAGGGCTGTGATGCACTTTAGTCCTGGACTCTGCTCAGGCTCGCGGGAGAGGGGGGTCTGGGAGCCCGAGTCTCGCCCGGCTCCGTCTGATCCGACTGACCCCGCATTTTATTGCGGCCAGGAGCCCTGCTCCTCCCTCCCCTCCACTCTGCAGGGACCTCGCGCGCCGCGAGCCGCCCTGCCTCCTGCCTCCGCCTCGGCGCGGCTCCCGCACCCCACATCCGCCCGCCGCTGCCCGGCCTCGCCCCCCGCCCGGCCGCCCCGCGCCCCGGCGCGCACCCTAGCCCCGGCGCCGCGGGAGCAGCCGCCCGGCGGCGCGTGTGTCCCCGTGTGTTTGTGTGCGGTGCCCCCACACCCGCCCAAGCCGCTCCCGCTTCGCCCGCCCCCGACTCCCCTCCTCCGCCGCCGCCTCCTCCACCTCCGCCTCCTCCCGCTCCTGCCGCCGCCGCCTGAGGCTCCGGGGCCGACCAACCCCGGCGCAACCTTTAGCCGGAGACGGACCTCTCCCTGGATCCCGTACCCGGCGGCCGGCTGCGCGCCCTCGCCCCGACACCCCCAAACGCCATGTCACGGCCCTCAGCCCTCCGCGCGCCCGACCCCCGCACCCTCAGGCACGGGGAGCCACCAGGAATTTTTTTTTTTTTTAAGATTTCAACCTCTCTTACCCTCACCTACCCCCCCCCCCGCGATAAAAAGCCCGGCATCCCCAGTACTCCCCCCCTTTTGCCCCTTCCACCCAGCAGCAGAGTGAGGAGGGGGAGGGGGAGCAAAAGGGGGAAAAAGCCCGATCTCAAGGCAAAAGGGGGGGTGGGTAGAGAAAGAAAGAAAAAGAGAGAGAGAGAATAGAAAGGGCACGGGGCTGATCATCACCAACATGGCTGCCTCAGCATAGACCTAAACGAGGAGTAACCCAGGCTGTGTCTTTGTCAGTTTCACCTCTGTAACCCTAAACTAATGCAGAAAACAACGGAGGAGGCTGCGGAGGGGAAAGAGGAGAGGGAGGGCAAGAAAATGGCACGAGAGGAGGTGGAGAAGGGATGACTTACGTGAGGGAAGGCGCTTGGGCTGCTCCTGCTTCCTCCTGGGCATTTTCCCCCTTTTCTCACATTCTCCTCCTTGGTTAATGTGAGATCAAATAAACCCCCGTGGGGGCAGAGAGGCAGACACTGGCAGGAGCGGGGAGGTAGTTGGGGAGCGGGCGGGCAGGGGGAAACCCCTTCTCTCCGGTGTGTGCAATGGGTTGAAGCTTGTTTCCTGGAGCCAGAAGAGGGGTTTTCTTCTTTTCTTTCCTTTCTTTTTCCCTTTTTTTTTTTTTTTTTTAATTTTTGGTCGTGCACCTGGCTTGTCCCCGAGCGTAATATTCTTCAATGGAAATGGATCTAATAGGTGTGAGTGAGTGTGTCCTATGCTCGCGTGTGTGATGGGAGGTATAAATAAATGAGTGCCGGTGCGGCGGTGTCTATGGCCGCGCTCTGTGTCTCCGAGCCCCTAACACTAATGTCGGGATCAAAGGGCAGCGGCGGCGGCGGCGGCAGCACAGCTCACAGCTCGCTCTCTTGCTCTCTCTCTCTCTTTCTCGCTCTCTCCTCTCGCGCTCTCTCTCTCTCTCTGTCACACACACACACACAGAGGCACAGACTGAGGGAAAGAGCGAGAGCTAGACACACACACACTCACACACACACACACACACACAGAGCAAAGAGGAAGGTGCCCTAAGGCTCCCAGGGCGGACTCAAGCCTCGAATTTGCAACCGCTCTGTCTGGAAAGAATGGGGGGCGCGCGTGCGGGGGTGGGATGGAGTTCTTCGCATTTATCCCGCTAGTTGCCAAACCTAAGGGGGGAAAAAGTTTTTTCCCACTCTTTAAACAGCTATTGGTTCATTATTCTTACTGATTTTTTGAAAGTAAATATATTTTTCTCTTAACTTTCTTTTGTATATTAAACTACATTTTGTTCTGTATAAAATTCGTCAGGCTTTTGTCACTTGAAAGAATTACGCTTTTGCCCCATCACATTAAGTTTCTGGAGGTTATGCGCTCTCCAAAAACATTCCAATAAAAATAATTTTTAAAAATAAAAAGATAACATATGGTGAAATCAATAGCTAGGTTGATGGAATAAATGCTGGTTTTGGAGTGCCCAGTGGAGTTAAAACTGGAAAATGCTGCCTAAATGAAAATTACAGCTCTTTGACAAAGGGGGAAAAATAAGATTAGGTCACCCCTGATGGTTGATTTAACTGCCACATGATATTCCTACAGTGCACACAGCAATTTTGACTTCTGAAATTTACCTTTTTTCCCTGCCATAATGCAGGTATATGAAGCTTACCCTGAAGCAATGCCAGTGAGCATTATGAGCCCAATATAGCAGTTTTCATTAACTGATACATACTTTCATTACTTTACAAATCACACATCTTTCTTCAAAGAGAGACATAAAGGGAAAAAATAGAAAAGGACGGGTCTCACTCTAGCACAAAAGGCACTTGGTGAAAGAGGACTGTTCTCTTTGTGACTTGCAGTCATTTGGATAAAAGTTCACTCAGAGGTTGTTAATGATTTAAACTCCAAAACCTGCTACTATAATTGAAGTAAAAATGGTCTGAAGAAGAGTTGTTTCATAAAACTCTTTGTAAGAGGAAACTTTGAACTTAGCAGAATACATTATATGTCATGAGTCAGATGTAGCTAAAAAATTAAAAAGGTGCATTATTTAGCTTCATCTTTCTTTTTTAGCTTTTTGAAAACTCTGACTCATCATCTTATTATGTTAAATATTTTCCTACAAATTTTAAAATAGAATTTTTTATCAAAGTAGGTGGAGGCACAGTGAAGACATAGAACACTAAATGACACTATATGAGCGTGCATGGATAACTAACACCTCTTGGAGGTTCCAGCTTAATTCTCACAACTGAAGCGGTGTTAACGAGAGCGATGGGGGTTAAGATTCCCTGTTCACCCATTTGAAAATAACAATAAGGCTTTATATCGAACACTTTTATGAGAGAAGTTTAAAGAGAGCTGTATCTCCCAAAAGAGTTTTTCCATTGATAATGAAATCTCAGGATAAACCCCTCCGTGCTAACTTCCAATAAGATCCAGTGCGCTCTTGGCAAGCAATGTTATCTGAAGCAGGTTTTGAAACACCTGCTTGAATCCAACCTACAACCAGAGTAGAGATCTGTCCAGTTTAAAGTGGACCATCTTCCTTAAGGCAATTCTTCCTTGAATGTTGGTTTAAGTAAACTGGTAATTAAGTTTTCCCTGCATCATAATTTGAAACTGAACTATCTTTCAGATCAAACTCAACTTGCCATGACTTTGAATAGTCTCAGTAGTGATGAGCTTGAAATTAATATATGAATGATAAATCAGAGCCTTCCATTCCAAGAAAACTCATTGCACTGAGTGGGCAGGATCTTTAAACCTAAAATGAGATATAAACGGGATGGTCACAATGCCCCACCACTGCTCCCTCAGAACCTTTGGCTAGAACATTGAGGATTATTATTCTTCATAGATACACCACTGCATTTTCCTGAATTGCTATAACTCTCTACAGTGCTTAGTACACTATAATTGAAAATACACTTTAGGCCTTTCCTGTAAGCAGAGTACATTTCCTGGGACCTTTTGAAGTCATGCAGTCAAATGCTGTCAACTTTTAATTATATATGTACTCTATCAACAATGAGAAGCATTTTTAAAAATTGAATTTATTCATACCTCTGCCTCTTTTCAAAAATTATTTGAAGGAGTATGTAACAATAGAAAATAGAAATAAATATAGAAAGATTCCTGCTTAAATCTCAGGTTGGTGTCTCTCCCCTCAAAGCACTCCTCAGGAGCATTTTCTCTCTTAATTTCAATTGCTGTATGCTCAGGAAACACAAATTTTAATGTCAGTCTAAAATTTTAGGAGGAAAATAGCTGGAGATTACTACACTGGATTTCAAAATGAAATGAATAAATAATTTTGGAAATGTATGCATTCTGGATACACGTACCCATAAACCATTTTGTTAACCATAGTCATTGGATTGGCGTATTCTATATGTTTCATCCCCCACAGACCAAGCTTTCAAAAGCATATTTTATCTTAATAATTATAGTACTCCCTCCATCCCCATCTCATCACCTCTCAAATGCGAAATTCAAAAAGATTTTCACATAATTGTTCGTTATTAGAAGATGCTTCAAAAATGCTAACTCCCACAGGAGTAAATTCTATCCTGGTGCAAGTATTGCTACGGGTACCTAGACAGAGGAGCACTTCCCTCAGAACAGCATTCTTCAGAGTGTGTTCTACAGAAGAGTCTGCGAGGTCAAAACTATTCTCACAATAATACTAAGATGTTATTTGCCTTTTTCTCCATGTTGACTTTTGCACTGATGGTGCAAAAACAATTGTGGGTAAAACTGCTGGCACCTTAGCATCAATCAAGGCAGTGGCCCTGGACTGTATTAGTCGTTGGTCTGATCAGCACCATCATGCCATCATGGGAAGATGGTGGGGGCTGGGCTGAGGGGGCCGCGGGTGCTTTAAGAATGCCCTTGATGAAACAGAAAAAATTAATTTTATGAAATCTTGACCCTGGACAAAATGTAGGTACATATAAAGCAATATCCAAAGAATATTTGTTGTCCTCAAGAAAAATCACTTGTGAGATTGTTTGAAATAGACAGTTTTTGTCCTGGAACATCAATGTCCCTTAAAAAAAAAAGACTGACAAATAAATCATTGTTATTCAGACTTCCAAATTTCTCAAAAAGTGAATGAAGTCGTCTTGTAACTTCAGGGCACCCAAGGGATAGTATTTTGAGGGCAATTATAACTTTGCAGTTTCAAGAGAAAATTAGAATTTTAGATCATTTGCACCCATCATCGTGAGTTTAACAGTTTACTAAAATGTAAAAACTCTTCTGATAAGATAGTTGGTGATATTAATGAATGTGACTTTTTGATGTTGTGTTAACATTTTTGGAGATCTACAGAATCTATATTTTCCAAATGATCAATGCATGATGCTACAAAATCATGATACATTAAATATCCTTCAAAGTGCAAGATGGACCAATGGACTTTAATATAAGAATATAAAAAGTTCATGGATATGGTTTTATATTCCACATTATAAGTACCCTTTAGGAAACTACCTCTTATCAACTTTTGGTGGAGTATCAAAAAAGGATATCTATAATTATTTGAAAAGGCTATTAAAATAGTCCTCCTTTCCCCAAATACATGTCTGTGTGAGGCTGGATTTTCTTCATGTACATCTTCAACCAAAGCAACATATCACAGCAGATTGAATGCAGAAGCAGATATGAGAATCCAATGGTTTTCTATTAAGCCAGGCATTAAAGAAATTTGCAGAAATGGAAAACAATGGCACCCTTCTCACTAAATTTTTTTGTTTTGAAAAATAATTATTTTTCAAAATTATGCTAACTCATGTTGTTATTGTTATTTCCAAATTAATCAATAATAAATATTTTAATAGTCATATCAATATCAACTGTAAATATCAATAGACATAATCCATATAAACAAAAGTTCTCTGGTGTCCTTGGTAACCTTTAAGAATATAAAAGAGTTCTGATTCCAAAAACACTGAGAACCATTGCCCTAGAAATTAGTTTAGATACAGGGGAAGCGCACGTGGCTCAACTGATAGAGCATCCATCTACCGTATGGAGGGTCCAGGGTTCGATACCTAGGGCCTCCCGACCTGTGTGGTAAGCTGGCCTACGCACAGTGCTGCCGCACGCAAGGAGTGTCATGCCATGCAGGAGTGCCCTGCAAGCGGACACAGAAGAACACACAGCAAATGGACACAGAGAGCAGACATTGGGGTGGGGAGGGAGAGAAATAAATAAAATAAATCTTAAAAAAAAAAATTTAGATGCAGTTAAAGAGACAGAGAGAAGTCTCAGAATCCACTCCTAAATACACTTACCTCCTGGGACAATAAAGCCCATTTTGCCCCTAGAGCTGAGTGTTGGCTCTGGGTTCCTCAAGACTGGCTCCTCTGATAAAATGCCTTTCTGGATGTGGGAAGAAGTGGGTGTTCATTCAGTCTGGTAGAAATAGGTTGTCCTGGTTGCTCTGAGTAGAGGGCCCAAGCCTCTTCTGGCCTCAGGGCCCCTAGGAGTGTGCAAGGATCCCTTTCTCTTTGCCAGGGCCTGCCTCAAGAGTTCTGCCTCAAGAGCTATCTGCCTCAAGAGTTCATTAAGACAGGGACATGCTTTATACCAAATGTGTCCTGATTCTGACATTTTAAATAATAAGTTCCTGTCCCAAAGTCAAGATATGTGTGCCGTGCCTCTCCTGGTCTGGGCCTCACGTGTTGTCAGTGTCTGGTGGTGACACGAGCAGCCATCCTTCATATGCAGGGAGACTTTTTGCTGTAAGCTAGAGCCTGGCTGGAATCAGCAAGATTTGTTACAATCCGGACAAACTATGCTTCCAAGAGTATATGCAAGTACATGACCTGACCGAGAAGCTGGCAAAGTATGTGCTTCTGGGCATTTGGGATGTCTTTCTCCAAACTCATGTGCTCAGGACCTTTCCCTTAAACATCTTCCCAGTAGATCTTCAACTCAACAACCGATATGAACATTTCAGGGTATAAGACCATATTTAGATTGGGTAAATTCCGATCTCTTGTGGTCTGTGTGCCCCTCACCTCTTGGATTACTAAATCCTTCCTTATTCACTCTTAACTTAAGTTCCAGTTTGGAATAAAACTTTGTCTCCAAGTCCAGATTTGTCAGGATTCTTAGCATCTTTATCAATTTCATTTCCTTGGACTTTATTTTTTTTAATCTGTCTCGATGAAAACTCCCCCAAGCTGCAACTCCCCACTTTCACATATTTTCAAACTGTTCTGTCTGAAGGTTTAATGCATGTCTTTCCTGCCTTCCCAGTCACCCTCTGACCTGCTCAAATCATACTGTGTCTCCTGGCGAGTCCCCTTGTGCATTGTGGATTCCCTTGCTCTGGCTGCAATCAGCTCTATTTCTGTTTCTCTCCAACATCTATCTTTTCCTTTTTTTATTTTTCTCTCTATCCCCTGCATGCAGTATGGGCCACACATCCCAGGCATCTTGGCAAGGTTGTTTACTCAACCCACATGTCAAGCAATGTTCTCCTTAGAATACAGCATTGCATGCTACACGAATAACAAAGAACAAAATTATTATACATCCTGGCTCATGATTTTGGGAGATCAACAAACAGAATGGGAGCAGAAACCAATCAAAAGTCTTCCTTTGGGAGAATTGCATCCATCATCCATGTGGAATATAAGTCCCTTCTTGATGTAGAGGAGGACTGAACATAGCCATCCCAGGTCCACAAGATGGAGGAATAGAGTATGGATTAGAGTGGACTTACTGGTGTTCTGCTGGGGAACTACTGTGATTAGTAAAGGAGGAAATTGTAGCACTGATGTGGAGAGGGTGGCCACGGTGGCTGCTGATGGTCAGGAGAGGGAAGAAGAGATATGGTGTGGGGGCATTTTCAGGATTTGGAGTTGTCCTAGGTGGTGCTGCAGGGATGGATGCTGGACATCGTGTGTCCTGTCGTGGCCCACTGGGTGGACTGGGGGAGAGTGTGGACTACAATGTGGACCACTGTCTATGTGCTGCAGCGGTTCTCGAGAATGTATTTGCCGGGTGCAGTGGATGTGCCACAATGATGGAAGAGTTTGTTGATGTGGGAGGGGTGGCATGGGTGGGGGGAATATGGGGACCTCATATTTTTTTAATGTAATATTTAAAAGAAAATAGAGGAAAAATAAATAAATTTTTTTAAAAAAGGTCTTCCTTTGGATTTCCTTTTTACTCATCTCCATGATTCTGCACTCTGCCATCTGTAGACGCTCCCAGTCTGCCTCCATTCCTGGAATTACACTTCTACCTTGGTCTGTTTTTATGCCATATTTTAGGTAGTTGGGTTTCTCCTGAAAGGTAGGACCAAGTTACCTTGAACTCCATCTGTGTCTTCTTGATATCCAGGAGGTTGGCTATCCCTTTTTAATAGGAATAAAAGTCCTCTCAAATGAAGATAAAGACAATGTCTTAGACATGGATGCTAGCTATTCTTGTTCCTTTCTTTCACCATTAATGTGATACTTTAATATTTTTAATAAGGAGGGAAAATTAGAACTTCAAATTAGAACCACACAACTTAAAGGCTACAAGGTACCTTGCAGAACACTTGGTTTAGCCCTAGTATTTCACAGATGAGGAACTAGAGACTTAAACTTTGGGTGATTCTCCTGCCTGAACGCTGACTGGTGAACTCTACTATTCTAGAAAATTAGAGACAAAACATAATATAATGTGAAGGCATATTTGTGCATTCTGATAGATTTAGACAAACCAATTTTGCAAACCAGAATTTAGAAGCATTTAGAATAGCAACATGCAAAATCAAGGAAGTCAGTGCTTTTAAATATTGTACATGGAAACTTAAGCATGAGTTTGATACCGTTTTGCTAGCTTTCAGAATGTTCACAAGCCATAGAGATAAGCTCTGTGTTTAAGAATACAGACATTATTAATTAAAAGCTGGAAACTCTTTTTAAAAACAGAGGAGAACGTTACATCCTCTGAGCTGAAACCTTGAAGACATTTCAAAATAAAGTGTTTATACCTTCATGTGAAAGAGTGCTTATGAAGCCAAGATTTAGATCCCATTTCAATGCTAGCCAGAGGTACACTTAGCCTTAGCCAATTGTCTTACAAAGTCTTTCAGTGAGGTTCATAGGAATCCTTGGAATTGTGTCAATGTATCAGTGCAAGTCCATTACCCTTAAAGCACAAACCTTAAAGTCATCCAGTACAGCTCCCTCAAAGCAAGTCAACAGGGTCATTTTCACATTGAACTGATAGGCACTTGGACCAATCCACTGAAACCTCATCCTCCTTCCACTTTGCATTGGGAATTCCATATCTGAGGGACAATGGGAAAAGGAATTTCCCAAAGTGGGACAAAAAATGATTCTTACAAAATACTCAAAACAACGGAAAGGAATGGAATGGGTAAACTACAATACACATACTTGCCCGCGATCTGAAGTACAACTGGTTCAGCAAGTGTCCTTTTAGTAAACAGGCCCTGGAGAATGGATTAAAATTAACGTGTTAGTGTGGAGTTATGCTATGATAGAGGAGTGGCACAATGAAAATAATACTGTGTGAAAGCCTCACAGACCAAGGCACCTTTGGCATATGTCTTGTTCCTATGTAGAGCAAAAGACTGGCTGCCATCTAATTCCTATCACAAGTGTCCTGAAAAACAGACAACAGCATCACGGGAATTAATTTCCTAAGGTCATGCCTCTTGTACTTTAGGAGGTTTCGAGCTCCATTTGTGCCAGGTTGTTTGTTGTTTTAGAGAAAGGTTTTTTACATATTCCGATTCTTCTGAGAGTTTGCTTCTTAGTAGGGTGTCCATGAGAAACTTTGTTGTCACTTTTGAATTAAAAAAATGTGGTTTGTTCAGAAGTATGTGTCTGAGTGTTAACATAGTTACACATAGGAAGAACAAACATAAAAGATCATACTATATCAGCAAGGACAATCTAATTCATCTCCACATCAACTCTCTAATCCACTTCTTTCTTCACTTATGTCTGGGAAACTGAGGCACAGCACGGGCGAGATATTGCTTAAGGCCATATAATTAGACCACATTGGCTTGGGGCTATAAGCATTTTAATTAGTATGCGAGACTTCTGCTTCAGCCCAGAGCTCTCCCTACATCAATCAGGCAGAAGCCTGATGAACAGATGGGCTACACATCATGCCCTAGAGGGCAAGAGATCCCGGGCTCTTGTCTAATTGGAAAGGAGTAAACCCAGACACCAGGTACTCCCCCAAGGAAGTTTCAGTTCCCTGAAAGACAAGTATGAACTCCCATGTAGATATGAATTGTTACGTTATTAAAGAGAGCAAAGTAATCTCCAAAAGTCACCAGAGTGTAAACAGAGCAGAAATGGACAATGAATTCCCTGACTACTGGGGAGATAGCGTTGTGCTGATTCTTCTACATTTGCGTCCCCCAGTTCTTCTCCCTCCTCCTCTGTCTTGTTATGTGCTCTTGTTATGTGCAACCGCATCTCCCAAGCTCCCTTCTGGGCTTGACATACAGATGGGTTCAGCCAATAGGAGTTACCAGGAAGAGATCAAAGGATGAGAAGAGAGAGGGGTAGGGACATTTATTCTTTCCTCTCTCCCTGCTTTGATGCCTTGTCTCTGGCTGTAATTCTGCCCCTCTATGATTATACTTCTGAGCACAGCTCAGATTTCACCAGATTTGGGATACACTATTTCCTCTCTTCATTCCTTCAGACCTAGGAATAGGAGTGGAAATGGCTTCCCACTGTTGCCTCACCAGCCCTCATTTGTCCCCTTAAACTTATACACACGTAGTCCCTTTGCTAAAGTCTCTGCATTTGAATCATCAAGGGGGTAAATTCTGTTCCCTGCCTGGACCCAGAATGATACAAGCTCTTTTCTTTCATTCATTCATTCATTCATTCATTCATTCATTCATTCATTCATTCACCAAATATTTAACACGTACTTACCTATTTTCCAGGCACTAGACAAGCCGCTGGGAATACCATGGTGAGCAATTATCCCTGACCTTGAAGAGTTCACAGAATTCCATGGCTTATTCTAGTTAGCCTTCTTTCTTATTTCCCATTTTTAAAAAAGATTTTTTTAAAAAAATTAAATACAAAATTTATCCAGACCCACCAGAAATTCTGATAACTAGGAATGGGGCTATATGAGAATAATAATAGGCCCCAGCCCATTACTAAGGACATAATAGGGAAATGACAAAAAATGTGACCAAGCATAATAAGGTCCTAAAAGAAAAGCCTCAGTACCCCATGATCTAGGACCACCTCACTTCCATGCTCTCAACAAATTAGGGATAACCAATTAAGTTATCCTAAATTAAGAATAAGAAAATTGGCTAAGATTTTCTCCAAGACCCTTTCTTGCTCTCTCTTTTCTCCTTTCTCCTACCGCCACTGATAGCATGTTTGATAATGGTTTGAACTCTCACCAGCTCTATTCCTTTTAATATCCAAAAATAACTGGTGCCTTACCCAAACTACCCTCTCATGATGGTTGGGGCCCCATACTCTTGCTTCATTCAAAATATAACTGTTGTGATTTTTTTTTCCATTTCCCAGGGTCTTCTCACCTTATGCTTTTAGTTCCCTTAAAATGATAGTTAGTGGGATCATGAGTGTGGTTCATTATTTCTCTTTTATCTTCCAAGTTTTCAACAATGAAACATGTACTACTGTTATAATTTCTGATTTAAAAAAAAATGACAATAAGTAAATTAGTTGCCCAATGCCAATGCCAATATTTTCAACAGTTCAAACAGCTTGTCATTATGTGTTTCATATAGGGATGTATATAAAGTACACTGAAAGTACAAGGCATCACAGAATAAATATGGCCACCTTTCTGGAATGCTTTTTTTTAAAAAGATTTATTTTATTTATTTACCCCTCCCCCCACCCCACCACCCCCCGTTGTTTACACTCACTGTCTACTCTCTGTGCCCATTCACTGTGTGCTCTCTGTGGCTGCTCATCCTCTCTTTAGGAGGCACCAGGAACCCAACCTGGGACCTCTCATGTGGGAGAGAAGCACTCAATTGCATGAGCCTCCTCCATTCCCTGCTTTGTCATCTCGCTCATTGTGTTTCCTCTTTGTGTCTCCTTATTGCATCACCTTGTTGTGTCAGCTCGTTGCACCAGCTTACTGTCTTGCTGTCTTCTCCAGGAGGCACTGGGAACTGAACCTGGGACCTCCCATGTGGTAGGTGGGAGCTCAGTTGTTTGAGCCACATCCACTTCCCTCTGGAATGTTCTTTTCACACAAATTTTTGTTGGGATAAATTAAGTAATTTACCTTTCAATAATTTAAAACATGCTTTTATTAAGCTATGTATGGATGTATCATGTGTCTTGATTTTTCTCATTTTCAAATGGTGAAAATGATGGCATTATACTTACGCCATGAGGTTGGTATGGGATTTAAGTGAATCCTGCATGTAAAGCCCTAAACACAGTAACTATTATGCTGCTGCTCATAGTCTGGAATATGCCATGAGGTTCAAACCCTCCATGAATTTTAAGTCAAAATGCAAGGTCTCAATGAAATTTTACCCAGAAACGTTTTCAGGCTCTATCTCTAGATTCCCAGAGGGTAAGTTTTCATTTTCTTTGCCTACCAGAGGAAAAGTTTGAGAAACATTAGGTATTTGAATATGCCATTCCTCTTCCTGTATTCCCCATGCTTTATCTCTGAGACTGAAATAGCAGAAATTTTAGGCACTGCGGCATGCATCCCCAATGCCTAAAATTTCAGTTATATTTATTGAGGTTTTCATGATTTGACTTGTTTTAAACTGACATATTCCACCTTCTCCAAAACAAAATAAATGATCCAGAATTATTTGGCATTCATTTGACATAAATCATAACTCACACTGGACTGCTTTCAAGTCTGCATTATAGTCCTAAGAAAGATATAGTTCTGAATGAGTAGTACCCCTTCCCTTTTAACATGTCTCTCACTATCCAAAACAAACAAATAGGCAAACATAATTTAAAAAAAGAAAGTAAAAAAAGAAAAAAAAAACAAAGTTTATTTTATAAACTAGGATTTCCTTTGAATTCAGAAAATTATTTTACACCAAACAAAACAAAACAAAGCAAAACAAACAAACAAACAAACCCACACATACAAATTTTGACAATGTTTAACCAAATCTTGGGTTGGGATCTTACCCTTAAAAGGACTAAAGTCTAATTGTTTCTTTGTGCTTTGAATGAATGCTTTTACTCACGTGCTACTTTAAATACCTATGTCACCCTATTAGTTATTATGTTGGACAACTGCATTCAGCTCAATATAATTTATACTCAATATTTAACAATAATAATAACAACATTACATGCATAGTAATGGCTAATGTTGCTCTATACGAAACAGGCTTTGGGTTATACAGTATGTAAAAAGAGCAAGGTCCCTGCTCTCATGGAACAAATACAGCAACAAGTCATGACCATTTTGTACAAGGTTCTAAGAGTGACAGACTTTATCCAGTTACTTTTGTTTAAAATCAACAAAACAATTGAGTATGTGAACGTCTGAAAAATGATAAATGTGATAACATTCTTCTATTTCAGAAGCTTTGGTCAAGCTTCTGACCAAAGCTTCTGATCCTTTTGGTCAAGGATCTTGTCTCTTATTGAAAGCTCTGTCTATACATAAATCACTTAAATTCACAATTAGTGTATAATTGGTAGCTTGTCTAAATCGACAACGGGACAGGGTTGGTAGGGGTTGGACGCTGTTGAACAGAGCAGTGAGGAAACCTGTTTCTCTGCGGCAGGGACCATGCATCCATTGTTACCACGTCTGTCCATCATTCAAAAGAAGCAGGAAATCTGAATTTTATTGGGAAATCTCCATGTTTGGGAACATATAGAATAAACCAAATGCATTGGTAGGTCAAATCTTCCCTTAATATGTACAGAACTCCTAATAAGTCATTGTAATCCAAAAATTGTTCTTATCTTATATACATCAGTCAAAAAATTTTTTAAAAAAGGTCCTCAACTGTCATTGTATGTCACAGATTCATAGTTTCTCAACTTTGGAAATGGGTTAGGACTAATGGAGTCTAACCCCTGACTTGATCACCCCTAGTTTTGGCGAACTCACCTCCTTCATGGTCCAACACTTGTTGGAGTGGGTTCATTGTAAGATCATCCTTTCTTAGAGTCATTCGAAACCTGGCATTTCCTCCCTCTGCTCTTTGCCTGCTGAAACCACGTAGTGTAAGTCTGCTTTTCTGCACAATGAGCCTCAGATCCTGTCAGGGAACAGCCCTGGGACGGCTCAGTCTTCTCTCCTGCATCCTCACTGCTCTTCTTTGGAGCCCTTCCAATCTCCCTGTGTCCTGCTCCTAGACCAGAATGCAGTGTGTGTGTGCAAAGAAGAGCAGGAAGATTACTTCCCCTGCTGCTGATAATGAACTTTGGGAGGCTTCCTCTGATTGCATGACTCGATTGTCTTAGGCCTCATCTCATTTTCTTTGGGGCCCTGGGAGATGGTGGCACCTGCATCTCTAGTATGGCTCACTTATTTGCAAATGATGGATAACCTCGAAGGAAAGATGCAGAGAAAAGGAGACACCGAGCCTGCTATTCCCTGATCAGACATCTTCAGAGTCAATCTATCACGAATGCTTTAATTTCTTTCAGAATTCTGGGAAGGCAGCATGGATGGATTTGAATTTCCACTGAGAATTAACTTGTAGTTGAAAAAGTCCACATGGGGGGCTTTCTAGTCCCTCTGTGGACTTTTCTGTCTGGAGGCTGTGTCTGTTAGAAATCAGATCAGGCTCAAAATGGAGCGACACCAAAAGATGCTAAAACAAAACTCTTTCTTTTTCTCCCACTACATCTTGCCACCACTTTTACCAATGGAAAGGTAAATGTAGTCTTACAAGATTAAATTTTGGGACTCCAGACACTCCAAAAGGACCCTTAGGCATCGGTTAAACCAATTGTCCTCCTCCTTGTAAAGACGGCCCCATCCCTAAAATATGGGGCCCTTTTATATGATTTCTAACTTGATATTTGCCCATATGGGAGCATGTAATATAAAGTGACTTCCTAAAGAAGCTCTGACAAAATCCATGAGCCCTTTTGACCTCACAGACTTTAACGCATCCCAACTTATTTCCTTCTAAGTAGGGAGGCGGAAAGAAAGGCTTCCTTGCTCAAAGGGCTAGCTTTGCAAAAGACCTTGAACAGATCTGGGGGATGCTGGGAGTTCCAGCTTGCAGGCTCAGGCTCCAGTTTCACGAGGTCATGTTCAATATGAGTCTGCACAATAGAGAAGGGGAGATGACCTCAATTGTCTCAACAGGATGTGGGACAGCAAAGGGGAGAACCAGCAAGTGGCTCAGGCCTTCGCTATTAAGAGCTTTAAATATCACTGGTATTAGTAAATGAGCAGCTACAAGCAGTGTCATAAACTTTATGAGTTTGCAACACAGTGTGACAAATCCTCCTTGAAATATTGGTTGTGGCTGAGAGATTCCTGATTGTGTTGCATCTGAACACCAGGCAAAAAAGGTCATTTGTCTCTAAGCCAAAGTCCATCCATAGGCAGAAGCATTACCACTTATTATTAGCCATAATGGCAACAATACACATCTTTATGGCATCTGAATACTGCAAAGTACTCCACTATCATTCTAAACTGTTATTCTACCCCTCCATGAATCAGGTTGGAAGGTCAGAAAGAAAACGGCAAGATTAGATGTGAAAGAAGTTGATCTCCAGACTCAGGTGAGAGTAGGTAGCCAACAATCAGTTGTTCTTATATACTGATGGGAAATTAGCAAGTCAGTGTAAGCACCTTGCCGCAAAGAGGCCAGAAATGTTCAGTGTTCCAGTGGAGGACTTCAGTAGTGTGAACAATCCTGAGCTCTGATTTCTCTTTGCTCCTCTCTTTCCCCTGCAGCTACCTGTCCTCCTACCCTCAAACTCCTAACCAGGGCCTGAGGCTCAACTGCCTGTGCCCTGGCCTACCTCTGAATCATCTCCTGCTACCCTCCTCTTCTGTAAGTCCTCTCTGGTCCCATTGTCTTGCTCTTCTTCCAAAGAAATGAAGTTTTTTTCCTTTTCTAGGACCCAGGGCCAGATGGTGACTGCCATGAGTCCGTTCTTCCATAGTAAAAATGATTTTTTTTTATTATTGCATTGGTATAAGGATGAATGTACTGCTATTATATATTAAGGTATTTTCTTTTACTTAAAAGTTCATTTTTCTTCTGATTTAACCAAACAAAAGTAAAACCCAGGCAGGGGCCCGTCAAAGTTCCAGGGGCTCTCAGCCCGCCTCCTGCGCCTGGTGGGGAAGTCAGCCCTTCATGCCCTTGCACTTCTGGCCACTCAGTGTGAAATGCGCTTCCCCCAGATAGTCATAGGACTTAAGTGTTTCTGCAAAAATGGGGTCTTGTCAGAGGGACCTTCTCTCATCACCCATATTAAACTAGACATTTATTTACATTTTGGTGGTTTGTGGTCTGTCTCTCCAACTAGGATGCAGTATACTGTATTCCCAGGGTGCAGAGCAGTGTCAGGCACATAGTTGGTGCTCAGAAATGTTCGTTCAAGGCTGAAGGAATTTGCACTGGAATATTGCTTCTATATTCCAAAACAGTCATCTTCCAATGTATAAAGAATGAAAAGTGAAGACAGAGAAGAAGGAAAATACTCCCTGTTCAAATACCCAAACTTGTGGAAGATCCTAGAAAGGTCTCAGACACCCTGGAAGCCCCCAGCTCTACAGCCAGGCCCCCTCTGTTCCCCACCACTTTTTATATTTTCCTATCAGTGCACACCCCTTGTTCTGCAATTGGGCATATTTGCTGAGCTTGAGGCTTTGCAGGCCCCATGGCTTCTCAGCGCACATACTAAGCTCTCAATAAATTTTTGCTGAATCAAAAGAGTAAACGAATAACAAGAGAAAGCAACAGAAGACTGTAGAAGTGTAAAGAGCGTATGCTTCAACACTAGATTGCCCAGAATTAATGAAGATAGTTTCCACAAAATAAGGAGCCCTTACCCATTACCCACGGGAAATTTGTTGGAGAGTAGGAGAATCATTTCAGCATGCACAGGAGAGAGCTTATAAGCATAGCAGGCATCTAGAAACAGGTCTCTAGAACAATGCTTGGTGTAGCATGCATGACTCTTTTGATTGCAAAATTCTCTCAAGGAAAATAGAGACTTATTGGCTCCACTTTGAAAAATTCAGGATTAGGTTTGCTTAAGTCCTTCCAGGATTCAGTGCTCTAAGAGCATCGTGGGACTTGGTTGTTCTCTCTTAGCTTCTTTCTGCTGGGGTGGCTGTCAGCCGAGGCTCTCTATTGTAGCAATACCGAGACACAGCTCTAACCTCTACTTATTCAAATCCAGCCCGGAAAGAAAGAAGGTCTTTATCCCCAAGGCTAAGTCTTGCTGTGTCTCCCTGGCTCTGATTTGACCATTCATTTACCTTTGACCCAGTCAAGTGCCTAAGACGAATGTGATACTACACTGACCATTTTTGGCCTAGGTCATCTCATAGAGTGAATCCTGGCAGGGGAAAGGGCAGTGGGATGCCCCTGAGCCACAGGGACCCACAAGGAGTAAATGGGCTTTTCTAGCAGCAGTTACAGGAAAGTAAGGTGTATGGAGGCTGAGTGGCCAAAATAAAAAATAAAAAAAAAATTTTAAAAAAATTGTCCACTACTCTTGGCTCCAGAAAGAAAATGTAATGGATTGGGTTGGCATAAAAGGCCTGGACTTTGAACTAAGAGGTTGCAGGGGAAGTATGCTAAGTATTGGATTCCCTAGGGACAATGCAGAAAGATCTTTAGAAATGTGGAGGAAAATTAGAGATTCTCTTCTCCCAATTCTTGTATCCTGTTACGTAAGCAGTTTTCATGATCTAAGGAATGAAGGGGAGGGGATGGTTCATTTTGTTGAAACATTTAAGGAAAGGAAAGATGCAGGATATTAACTCAATTAGCCCGGTTTTGGCCTGACCAATGGGTGTGGGTGGGGAGTGAATTATCTTTCTTCATGAAAGGGGAGGGACCTGTGCCCTGGGGAGCTGCTCTTTAGGGGGAGGTGGTGGTTTTTCTACCATTGCTTCTGCCTGGATTATTTTAAGCAGGTCACTTCTGAGCCCCAGAGAAATTGGGTAAATGCTAGATGATTTTCCGCCTGTACATAAGTGTTAGGCAAGAGAGCCTGGTAGATGTCTCTTATGTGGTCCTGAGAGGATTTCGAATACTCCCTGAGCTTCCCTGTAAGTTACAGCCCACTCACCAGAGCAATCTTGCCTTCTTCCAGGCCAGAAGGTGTTGGGTTCAGAAGAGAGAGGCTGTTTGTGTCACGAAGTTTTCGGAAAGTGCATTGAAACATAGACTGCACAGAATTGAGCAGTCTGCTCACCTCTTCACCTGCTCTGAGGCAGAATGCCACTTAGACCAGATCAAACAGACAAATGTTCCTATGTCCTTTTCTTCAGCAGTATGAATGAGTTGTTCCCATTTGGTAACAAGTTCCATTGAGCCATAATTGAAGTATTTTGCTTCTTTAGAAGAAAAAGGAAAACACAAAACAAAATAAAGGGAAATTTTTTTTCATTCAATTCAAACTACCACCATCCTCTTTCATTGTCATCTTCTTTTTTTTCCCTAATAAAAAAATATGCTTTCTGTTCCAAACTTAAAGTATCATTGCAAAAACAGCAAAATTTAAAATGCAGTAAGTGTTTCTTTTTGAGAGTAAGGATGCAGGATTGGGAGTTGTGATTATAGAGTAAGAAAGCAACATGTGTGTAAAATGCTTGGAAATCCTTTGGCTCAACTGTGTAACAACAACAAAAATGGCCTTGAAATGATGCTACCTTCTGCTTCCTTTTGACCAACTAACATGCTGCACGTCTTTACATCTTATGCTTCCTTCCTTCACCTAAAACACACAGAGATAATAATCAAGAAAATGTGGCATTGGTGTGGAAAAAGTGGCCATGGTGGCTGCTGGGTGCGGGGACTGGGAGGAAGAGATGAGATGTGGAGGCATTTCCAGGACTTGGAGTTGTCCTTGGTGGTACTCCAGGGACAATTGCCGGACATTGTATGTCCTCCCATGGCCCACTGGATGGAACGTGGGAGAGTGTGGGCTATGGTGTGGACCACAGGCTATGGGGTGCAGCGATGCCCAGAGATGTACTCACCAGATGCAATGGATGTGTCATGATGATGGGGGAGAGTGTTACTGTGGGGGGAGTGGTGGGGTGGGGGCGGTGGGGGTGAATGGGGACCTCATTTTTTTTAATGTAATATTTTTTAAAAAATGAATAAATTGAGTAGAATTTGGAAAAAAAATAAAAATAAAGGTTAGATATATAAAAAAAAAACACACACACAGAGAACATGCATCTTTAATTAATTGACTGGATCTATACTCTAAATACTGATTTCCTTCTCCTTAGGGGGAAAAAAAATGGTGCTTAAAATTTTAGACATGGATTTATAGCCTGAGATCATGACATGAACTTGTGTTATTAAACTCTATGACTCTTCCCTGAGACAACCCTCCCTTGTCTTTCACTTTCTGACCTGCCCCCTACCCTTCATCCCTACCCTCAACATCAACCTAAAGGAAGCCAATAATAAGAAGTGATGGCTCCAAATTCGGAAGTAGAAGACTCTGAAATCTTGATAAACGATCTGGGTAATTCAGCTAACTTCCACCTTCTCCTCCCCCCATGAATGAATGAATGACATTCTATCCTGCTTGCTACAGTTCACCTTCCTCTGTCCTGATAGCCCTCTAATACTGCACTAGACACCGCTTTCTCAGCAAACCTCTATTCCCATATCAATTAGCAGGATTTCAGCACTAAATCTTTCCCAGTTGCATCTTTCTACCACCTGCCCTTTCCCATGTGGTATCCCACTACCTCTTTTTTTATTATTATTATTTGATCCCCTATTTCATCATCTTAACTAAAACCTAGATTTCTGTTCTCTTACCAACATTCTCCAACAGAAGTCGCTTTTCTTAATCATGGACTGAGGAGTATTAGGGTCCCCTTCCTGGACTCAGCTAATTCTAGACAACAGTTCCACTACCTCTCGTCTGAAGTCCACAATCCCCTTATGCCAGCCTCTCTCCACATTTGCATTATCATCTCTCATCTTGCAGAGCACACATCCGTCTTCTTCAATAACTTCAGCATCTGCATCTCCATCAAGCTAACATTCCTAGGTGTTCTGGTATTCATATAAATGATACTGCAACCCTTTGGTTTCCTGCCCTGTTAGACTCTAGGAACATTAATCCACATTCTACTCTACTGGGCCACTGGTATCACCTCCCCTTAACTTCTTCATAATTTAGAATTGCTCTTTTTTAAGCTTCTGTGGTAGTTAGCTTCCAGAAATGGTTCCCAACAATTTTATCCTCCCTTTACATTCTTGCTGCCCCACACATCAAGAAGTAGAATATTTTCCTCTCCTTTGGAATCTGGGTCAGCCTGTGACTTGCTTTGACCAGGACTATGTGCAGAGGTGGTATCTGAGATTGCCAAGCCCATGATTTAAGAGAACTGGCAGTTTCTGCTTCCTTCCTTTGGGAGATCTGATATCATGTAAGGCATTTACTTACCTTGAGGCCACCATGCTGTGAAGAATCCCAAGATAAGCCTGAGAGAGAGAGAGAATGAGAGAGAGAGAGAATGGCCTGACCAGCACCCAGCTGTTTACGGCCATCCCAGGTGAGGTTCCAGCAATCCCAGATGAGGCTCTAGACATATGAATGAAGAAACCATCTTGCACATTCTCCAACCCAGATTTCAAAAATGTGAGAAATGATAAATTTTGTGGTCTTAAACTGCTAATTGTGGGGTGGTTTGCCACACAGTAACAGACAACCCAAACAATCTTGAGTTGTGAAATTTCTCTCTAGTCATAATATTCTATCCTTCCAACTCTCCTACAATTTCACTCCTACTGAACATCTCAATCTCCAGTCTTTAGAGGGATTTTTAGATGTTACAGTCCATCAGTGTGACACCCTTATGCAAACTGGCTATCTCTAACATGTTCATGTATTGTGTATGCTCTTTCTCTACACTTTACTAAACTGTACTATATGTTTATGGTTTGAGTTTATCTTTCCTTTCCCCTCACCTATCAATGCCTTGAGGGAGTTGTCTGTACTCTCTGCATTATTTCCTTGTTACCCACTCTTTTTTTGTTTCAATCATTCAAAAATATTGAGCACCTACTACATAAACTATTTCAGGAAAACGTCAGTGAATAAAATAAATACCATCTCTGTCCAGCCTCATGAATATTACATTCTAGGGAGGGGGGCACAGGGCAACCAAAAATTACAACAACAACAAAAATTTGTAGTTGCCAGGTGGTGATTTGTACTTTGGAGAAAAGCAGAATAAGGAAGAACGATAAAAAAAGCCACCTTCCTGAACTCTGATCTTGATTTCCTCATATCAGTTAGGCACTGTGCTTTACTTGGTGTGATGATTAATTTCACATGTTAACTTGGCTAGGTTAAGGTGTCCAGCTGCTTGATTAAGCACTGGCTTGCTTGCTACTATGATGGTATTTCGTTGATGAGATTTGCAGCTATAATCAGTTGATTGCATCTACAATCAACAATGAGGTTGCCCTCAGCAATGTGGAGGTCTCCTCATCCAATCAATTAGAGGTCTTAAGCCAGGACTGAGAGTTTCAGGGTTGGAAAAGGAATTTTTGCCTCAATTTCATCATTGGTGCTTACTGGAATTTCTAGCCAGCCAGCTTCCCCAGAGAGATTCAGATAAAGAACTTCAACATCACCTTAATTGGAGCTTCCAACTTGCAGCCTGCCCTACAAAGTTCAGACTTGCCAACCCCCATAGCCACATGAGCCAATTCCGTATAATAAATCACGTATATGTGTTCTGTTGGTTCTGTTTCTCTGGAGCACCCTGACTAATATGCTTGGGTTCCTCTCCCTAAGCTGGGGTCAGGAAATGCCTCCAGGCAGAAGGCTGGAACTCTTATTGGGCTCACTTCTTTTATTTCCCTTCTCTCAGTGACGATGGTTGCTTAATTGTCTAATGTCTGATGTTGAGTCAGATATTTTGTCCAGTTTTCTAATTGCTTATGGTGGGAGGACTAGTATGGTACCAATTACTCATTCACGATTGAAAGTGGAAGTCTTCTGACCTAAGTTTCATAGGCTGACTCTAGCTGCCATTTCTTACTATGTGCTGATTTCTGCTCTTGGCCACTTTAGTTGTATTGCTCCCTCATTAGTTCTAGGCATCAAATCCAGTGGGTTCTTCTTAGTCTTCATCCTTCTGAATGTTCCCTTTGCATTTGATTCTTTTGGTCACCCTCTGCTTCCTGAAGCTCTCTCCTCCTTTGGTTATTAAAATACTTAGGTTTTCTTTCTTTTTTAAAAAAAAATCACATTTCACTTTGTGTTATACTCACTGAATATATATTGTCTTCCCCGTTTGACTGCAAGCCCCTTGACAGCAGAGGCATAGATTGTTCATTGTAGTATACTGACACCTGGCATAGTTCCCTTGACTTTGGTAGGGTCTCAGTAAATGTGTACTGTGTGAATTTGAAGCACAGTTGTAAAAGGCAGGGTATGAGAACAATCTTCAGAGGGATGCAGACAGAGCTTAAGGTTAACACTTGCTAGGGTAGCCAACAGTCCTGCTTGATCCAGGATGAGAGGTTTCCTGGTACACCAAACTTTCAGTGCTAGTCAGGACTGACCTGTGCAAACCAAGGCTATTTGTTATGCTGGTACTTCCCAACCTAGTTCATGTTATGGTACATGGGGGAAATGGTCATATTTGTAAAGCAATCTGGAGCCAATGGGTGAGACTTCCCTTGGCAGGAGAGGACCAGCCCGGGGCCCCCTGCAGGGCTTCTGTGAGGGTGCAGCATGCCTTCCAACCAACTGGGTGAGTCTGCGGGCACCCTCCAGCCGGGAAGCTCTGCTGTAGTGAAGGAAGAGGGAGCCTGCCTGGAGAGCTGGCCCTAAAATTGGAAGGCTTGAGTTTGAGTCCTTACTCTGCCACTCATTACAGTGTGATGGCTGGAAAATCACTTTCCGTCTCAGAGATATGAAAGTGGGAAAACAATACTACCTATTTCATAAGCTGCTTGTGAGGGTTCAAATTAAATTAGGTACACAAAAGTGTTTCATATACTAAAATACCATGCAAATGTTATACATTATTATTGCTTCTATTGCATAACCTGGATTTTTAGAGAGAAAGGAACTGGTTGAAAGGATAAAGCTACAGAGGAACTTTCCGGGCAAAGGTGGAGGGATTAGGATTGAAAAGGAGAAGGGCACCAATATTCCTGAGATAGGAGGGAAGAAAGCAAGGCATGGTGAAGAGACAAAAACACACTGCATAGAGAATATTAAATGGGAGCCTGTATAAAGCTTTGAACTCAGGGAAGTGAAACTCAGTGCTTAGGAAAACCTAGTGGTGAGGGAACTAGTAACTGGATGTTAAAGGCTCCTAAAGAAGGTTTGGAATAACTTTTTTTTTTTTCTCCCACTAACTTAAGTGTGATGATGGACTTCAGGGGGAGGAGTTGGGGCTCTTTGTGGGATGGGTGGATCAGAAAGATCCCAAAAGAATTCATGTGGCTCTGAGTAGGGGAGCAGAGTCCTGGAGGAAAAGCCATCTCTGAATCTGCTACATTCTTTTCTCTTCTTTCTTTCCCTTCTCATCTCTCTCTTTTCCCCTTAACTGATGCTAATACAGCAAGTTTTTAAAAAATTGATCTTATTTCTTATATTAGTGATTTCAGTATTTTAAAAACTTGAGTTCTTTGTTTTGTTTTCTTTACTCTTTCAAAGAAATAATAATAAGTCTTTTTATTTCTATGTGGCCAAAATGACATTTTTAGTGAATGCTTTATAACTTTTGTAGGGGAAAATAGTCTCCCCACCCTAAGACGGTTTCTATTATGGTTTTAAAATGTGGCTGTTATGGGTCTTCTTCAATATTCATTTTCTGAATAGTGTGTCATTTTCAACTTTAATTTTTAACGCAACTTTCTGGAATGGCCAAATCTCTCATTTGATTGTCTGTACCTTATGCTGAGGATATACAATGGTTAGACCTTCCTTAAGGTCACCTGCCTTCTAGCCTGTCCCATAGCCAGCATTTTCCTATGCAGAAGATTTAGTTTCAACAGCTGTTAAGCCCTCCTGCCTCAGCCCTTAGTAAGCTTTCATTGGTTATGGTCATTCTTATAAATAAAAGTATTTTTAAATTTTTGCTTTGGTCCTCATGCTATAATTTGACTTGTCTTCATTATCATGACCATGACATCACTATTTAGTTATTAGGAATACTTTCACACAAGCACCTTTTTTTGGTATGCTTTCTAGAACTATCAGGGCAGCAACTCTACTTTGGCTTACAAGAAACCAAGGATTAACCCATCACCATTTCTCTGTTTATTGATGTCTGAGCCAAAAGATCATCTCCGAAGTTGAATTTACTTCTTTGGCTTTGCTGTTTGGAGTTCATTTATGACATACCCATCTAACTTTTACCTCTCTACAAGCCCATAATTATTTAATTTTGTGTAGAGGCAAAGGATTACAAAAGCATCGAATGGTCTTAGATTTTTAAGTGATACACTTATCTTCTTCCCTATATATTTAAATGTCAACCATCAAGTCAATAAACCACTATCTGGCATTATTATTCAGTATGCAAATATATCTTCATTCATCTCAGCGTTTATAATGGTCATAACATTCATTGAGCTACTGGGCTATTGGTTGAATCCACATTTACATGGGAAAAAATCCAAGACATTAATTATGTGGAGTTTTGACACTTTCAAACCCAGATACTTGGAAAAGTCTTTCCAGCTTCACCCATGGTTCGCTATTAAGATTCCATTCTGCAAAAATCTCATTTGGTTGCTGAAACAAATATACAATGGGTTGTCTTAAACAATAGGAATTTATTGAGGCTAGGAGAAGTCCAAAATTGATTAATCAGCAAGGCAATGCTTCCTCCTGAAGACTGGCATTCGGAGGCTGGCTGCCAGTCCTTGGTCCTTAACTTTTCTATCATCTTGCTTTTCCCTTGGTTTCTCTTTCTGTGTCCAATCTCCTTGCTAAAATGCCTTCAGCCATGTTGGAGCAATGCCCACCCTCATTCAGTTTGTCCACTCCTTAACTTACAACATCTTAAAAACCCCTATTTACAAATGGGTTCAGACCCATAGGAACAGGGGTTGGGACCTGAACATGTCTTTTGTGAGGGGCATGATTCAATCCTCAGGTATTAAAATTAATGACTATTAGAAAGTGTTTTAATTTCCTAGGCTACTCCAGCAATGACATGAAATGGGTCGGATTCAAAAACAGGAATGTATTTTCTCACCATGTGCGGCTGGGGAAAAGTTCAAATCAAGGTGCCATCAAGGCTATTCTTTCTTCCTGAAGACTGTGGCTTTCCAGGACCAGCTGTTGGAGATCTTTGGTCCTTAGCTTGTCACATGACAAGGCACATGGTAGTATCTCCTGGGCTCTCCCTTCTCTTCTGAGTTCCTGTTCAGCTTCTTGCTTACTGTGTCTTTCTCTTTCTGTGTTTGGATTTCATTCTGGTTATAAAGGATTCCAGTAGTAGGATTAAGACCCATCCTGACTGGGTACACTTTAACTGAAGTAACCTCATCTAAAGGTCCTACTTAAAATGCATCCACACCCACAGAATGGCTTAGATTTAATCCACTTAAACCACCATAGAAAGGTAGACCAATCTTTCTTCATTGCTGTGCATTTCATCTATCACATTTTAAAATCTTTATTCGAAGAATCTGAGGATTCATAAGTAAACTTATAAAATTTTATGTTGCCACATCTCACCATCTTCCAACCTCCATGTGACTCTTCTGCTTTCCTAGAGCACTTGGAATTTGTGTTTACTATCTTCCTCTCCATCCCAATCCCTACCATCAGCCTAGTTTACTTTAGTGCCTACACAATGACCCATGAAACATCATCTCACAGCATCTTGATCTCTTGTAGGCCAGTGATCTTGGTCTCTACTTGTCCTCCCCAAACCTCTACCAGGACCACATCCTGAAGTTTGTTATCATTCAGAACCACCCATCTCCAGTTTATGAAATTCCACTGTTCTCCTTTTGAACTACACAACTCCTATCTTTTCAGCATTTGTTCTCTTACTTTATGCCTTGTGAGACTTTTTCTCAGTCATTTTCACTGTTGCTATTTTCTCAGTCTATTTCCTGGTATGCTTGTGATTTTGAGCTTGAGTCTCTTATCTTCTTACTCGACATTTGTTCCCTGAGTGATCTCATCTATTCCACTGGATTCTATTAACATCTATATGTTGATGGCTTCTATATTAGACACCTAAAGGGGTGCTGAGCAAAATATCAGAAATCTGTTGCCTTTTATAAAGGCTATTTATTTGGGGTAGAAGCTTACAGTCACAAGGCCATAAAAAGTAAGCTACTTCCCTTACCAAATTCTGTTGCCATGTGTTGGAGCAAGATGGCTGCCTGTCTCTGCAAGGGATCAGCCTTCCTCTTCCTCCTAAGGCTCCATGGTCTTAGCTTATTCCAATCTCAGCTGTAGGGTGGGATAAGGCTTATTTCTCTCCCCAGGATGCGTTTCTTTCCAGCTCAGCTGCTCTGTTCTCTCCACAAGGTCAGCTGTAGGCTATCAGTTTCATCTCTCTTCCCAGGGCCATGTCTATGGAGCACTCCCTCTTCCTGCTTCTGTATTCTCCTTCTCCATGTATTTACTTCTTGATTGAGCATCCATTTACATAGCCCACAAAGGGGGGCAACAGGTGCTCAAACCTAGCTGCTCTAAAGATGTGGTCAAATAAAAACCCTAAGCTTGATTTAATAAAGTAAAAGTGAAACCTCTGAATCTAAAACAATTTAATATGCCCAGAGGAACAGACCAGTTTACAAACACAATCCAATATCTATTTCTGGAATTCATAAATAATATCAATGGCTACAACTTCCAAGTTTCTTTTCTGTAACCCTTACCTCTCTGCCAAGATCAGAACAACATTGCTAGTTACTTGAAAATAATAATAACATTTATAGAATAGTTACTATGGAACAGACAGTGTTTTAAATGGTTTAAGTGTGTTAACTCATTTAATTATCATGAACACCCTATGAGGTAGGTTCTTCCTTTTCTATTGTAGCAATATATTTGACACAAAAGATTCTGTTTTAACCATTTTAAGTATACAATGAATTAATTACATTCACAATGTTTTGCTAATACCACCACCAGCCATTATCAAACTTTTTCCATCACCAAAAATAGAAACTGTTTAAATAAAAATTTAAATAAAAAAATTAAAGAAAAAGAGAAACTGTGCTCGTTAAGCAGTAACTCTCCATTCTCCCCTTCTCCTGGCAACCCCTAATCAGCATTTTCTCTGCATGAATTTGCACATTCTAGATATTCATATCAGTGGAATCATATAATATTTGTCCTTATTTTGTTAAGCATAATGTTTTCAAGGTTCATCCATGTAGTAGCATCTTTCAGAACTTCATTCATTTTTATGGCTGAATAAAAGTCCATTGTATGTACATACCGTATTTTATTAATCCATTCATCTATTTATGGACATGGGGTTATTTCTACCTTTTGGCTATTGTTAAATAATGCTGCTATAAACATTGATGTACAAATATCTGTTGGAATCCGTTTTCAATTCTTTGAGGTACATGCCAAAAATGGAGAGGTAGGTCACTCTTTAAGTACAGAATTTTAGTCAATTGAAGATGCTATTGATTGTAAAATACATCATTATTTTATGTACCACTGGGAAAAATATGCTGCCAATTACACAGCAGCACAACGATTCTTATTAGCATTTTAATTATATATTTATTGAAAGAGCTGTTTTAGACTTAGTTAAGCATAATTTTCATCATGTAACACTCATGTATATATAAATAAAGGAAAATACTTTTCCTGAATGCCAGGTAAAACACCTGGGCATTATACATAAAGCAAACACAGCCAACTTACCCAAAAAGAATAGCTAAAGGATTTTTCTCTAAACAGAAAGGCAAACGTAAGAGAAGAAACTTCAGGTGTTCCTAATACTTCATCACAGTAAATGTCTGAACTTTTGGAATCACTTTCAAAGCAGAATCAATTAATCCCCATGATTTTCCACAGAGTTGTCTTTTGCTATCCACAGCACTGGTGATGTAGCATTTTAAAAGAGAGCTCCATTATTGTCTCTGTAATTTCTTCCAATATACTGACACCCATTCTGCAAATTCTTGATACTGGCACTTTATTGATCTTACCAGAAAGTATCAACAGAAGGTTTTTGACAACTTTGAGTGCTCATATTTATTCCTCGAATGATCTTTAAAGGATTTGTTGACTGAAATGTCAAGAGCTGCTCTTGTCTGGTCATGACACCAGAA
This sequence comes from Dasypus novemcinctus, assembly GCF_030445035.2. Lineage (NCBI taxonomy): Eukaryota > Metazoa > Chordata > Mammalia > Cingulata > Dasypodidae > Dasypus > Dasypus novemcinctus. The sequence continues at coordinate 48,015,250 of NC_080673.1, read as the reverse complement.
ATAATAATCACGTCATCACATTTACTAGTAAGCTTGGCTTTAACTGTTAATATACAGGTCCATGAAATACACCAAGACCTAATATACTTGGTGGGCCATGGAGGTTCGTGAAGCCCTATTCTAGGTAACATTTAGCTATTTCGACTTCTTTCTCTTTTCCCTATGTACTGTGGGAATCTCTTTCTGGCCCAAGAGAAAGTGTCTCCCTTCAAGTTTCTCTGAGAGAAACCTCCTATGTCTGTGAATTCCTTTTCCTTAAATGTTAAGGCTTTGCACATTCAATGTACACAACTCAATCAAAATGACTCAATATTAATAGCTATCATCAAAGATGCACATGTGGAGACAAAAACGGCTAGGCCATGGCTGCAATCTGACCAATAGCAATTGAGAGACAGCTCCTAACTTTAGAGAGGTAAAATATCTATTTTAAGACTTCCATTTCCAGGAACATGGAGTAGATGGACTTTTCCCTATTCTTCCTGCTAAGTACAACAAAAAAACACCTGGGCATTATATATAAAGCAAACACAGCCAACTTACCCAAAAAGAATAGCTAAAGGATTTTTCTCTAAACAGAAAGGCAAATGTAAAAGAAGAAACTCTAGAACGTCAGAAAGGAAAAAAGAGCTCAGTAGGCAAAAATATGGGTAAATGCAATAGGTTTTCTTCTCCTCTTGAGTTTTCTAAATTATGTTTGACAGTTGAAGCAAAAATATAATACTGTCTGATGTGGTTCTAAGTGTCCGTGGAAGAAATATTTCAGACAGCTATGTATATATTATATTATAAACGGGGGTGGGTAAAAGGACATAAGGAAAGGTAAGATTTCTATACTTCACTCAGTCTGGTAAAATGACACCAACAGAGGAGCAGGTATAGCTCAGTAGTTGATCACCTGCTTCCCATGTACGAGGTCCTGGGTTCAATCCTGGTACCTCCTAAAAAAACAAAAAACAAAAATGACAAGTAGATTGTGGTAAGTTATATACATATAATGTAGTACGTAGAACAACCATTAAAAATGCTATCCAAAGATTGAATATATTTTAGATATATGAAAATGGAATTCTTAAAAAAAATTGTTTAAGCTACCCATAGAAAGGCATGAAAAAGAAAATGGAGAAAAAAAAAAGAGAGAGGGAAGCAGACTTGGCCCAGTGGTTAGGACATCCGTCTACCACACGGTTCAAATCCTGGGCCTCCTTGACCCGTGTGGAGCTGGCCCATGTGCAGTGCTGATGCGCGCAAGGAGTGCCCTGCCACACAGGGGTGTCCCCTGCATAGGGGAACCCCACACGCAAGGAGTGCGCCCGTAAGGAGAGCCGCCCAGCGCGAAAGAAAGTGCAGCCTGCCCAAGAATGGCACCCCACACACGGAGAGCTGACACAACAAGATGATGCAACAAAAAGAAAGACAGATTCCCATGCAGCTGACAACAACAGAAAGTGGACAAAGAACACGCAGCGAATGGACACAGAGAAGACAACTGAGGCAGGGGGGAAGGGGAGAGAAATAAATAAATAAATAACTCTTAAAAAAAAAAAAAGAAAAAAAAGAGAAAGACAGAAACCAAATTAAAATGGCAGGCCTAGCTCCTAGCATATCCATAGTCACTTTAATGCAAATGGTCTAAAAGATAAAGACTGGTAGAGTGGATTAAAAAACATGACCCAACTATATACTGCCTATAAGAAATTTACATCAAATATAAAGATATAGATAGTAAAATAATTAAAAGGAGAGAAAAAAAGTCACAAAAACATTATTCAAAGGGAAGCAGGAATAGCTCTATTAATACCAGATAAGTAGATTTTAGCACAAAGATAGTTACCAGAGATAGAAAGGGACATTATCTAATGATAAAAGGGTCAATCCAACAAGAAGATAGAGAAATCCTAAATATGTAAGCACAAAACAACAGAGCTACAAAATATGTGAAGCAAAATCTGATAGAACAGAAAGGAAAAATAGGCAAATCCAAAGTTACAGTTGGAGACTTTAATACCTCTTCCTCAACACTTGATAGAACAGCTAGATAGACAATCAGCAAGGAAATAGAAGTCAACAATATCATCAGCCAATAGGATCTAATAAATATGTATAGAACACCCAGCCAATAACAGCAGAATGCACATTCTTTTCAAGAATCCATGGATCTTATACCATGATAGATCATATTCTGGGCCATGAAACAAACATCAAGAAATTTAAAAGCATCGGAATCAAACAGAGTGTGTTCTTCCACCACAATGGAATCAAACCAGAAATCAATAACAGAATGATAACAGGAAAATCTCCAAACACTTGGAAACTAAACAACACACTTCTAAATAATTCATGGGTCAAAGAGGAGCTCTCAAGGGAAATTTTTAAAAAATACATTGAAATGAAAGAAAATGAAAATAAAACATATCAAAATTAATGGAAGCAGTGCTGAGAGGGAAGGTTATTGCATACATTAGAAAGGAGAAAAAGTCTCCAATCAATAATCTAAGCACCACCTCAAGAATCTAGAAAAAAAGAGAGCAAAATACACTTAAGGCATATACCCAGAAGAACTGAGAGCAGAGACGTGGACAGACATCTGCACACCGATGTTCATGGTGGTGTTAGTCACGATTGCCAAAAGTTGAAAACAACCCAGGTGTCCATCAACCGATGAATGAATGAACAAATTGTGGAATATACACATGCTTGAATATTATGCAGCAGTAATAAAAAATGAAGTCATGAAGTATGTGACAACATAGATGAACTCGGAGGACATTATGTTGAGTGAAGTAAGCCAGTCACAAAAGGACAAATACTGTATGATTTGAATTATGAACAAAATATTTTGTGTAAACTCATGGAGTTAATAATTAGAATATGCGTCTCCAGAAAATAGAATGAGGGTAGGGAATGGAAAGTTGAGGGTTAATCTGTGTAGAGTTGGTAAAAAAGTTGTTTGTAAATCTTTGGAAATGAATAGAAATGGTGAAAGCATATAATGGTGTTTTTAACTAGCAGAGCTATTGTATGGATACAACAATGGTTGAAAGGGAAAGTCTGAGGGCATGTATATTACTACAAGTAAAGCTAAAAACTGTAACATGGGGCTGTATAAGACAGTAAAACCTCATGTAAAACATGAATATGGGTGATTCTGCATATTTAAGATAGTTTTTATAAAATATAAATACAAGTATACTAGAGAGATGGGAAAAAATAGCAGCTATGTACAGCAGGGGAAGCATAGAGAGGCTGAGAGGTGATGAGTTTGTTTTAATTGGAATAATGAAAGTGCACTAAGAATGAATGAAGTGATAAATACACAAATATGTGATTACTCCGAATACCATTGATTATAAACTTTGGATGGAATTATGCTTTATTAATATTTATCAATAAAATTGATAAAGTAAATATACCTAAGGCAAGAAGAAGGAAGGAAATAATAAAGATTAAAGCAGAAATCAATGAAATTGAAAAGAAAAAACAATGTGGAAAGTCAATGAAACAACTGATTTTTTAAAAAAAATCAGTAACATTGACAAACCTCTCTGACAAAGAGAAAGAGAGATGACACAAATTACCACTATAAAAAAAATAAATTAAGACCCTGTGTAGGGAAGCAGATGTGGCTCAACTGATAGAGCGTCCACCTACCATATGGGTGGTCCCAGGTTCAAACCCAGGGCCTCCTGGCCCATGTGGTGAGCTAGTCCATGCACAGTGCTGCTGTGCACAAGGAGTGCTGTGCTATGCAGGAGTGTCTCCCGTGCAGGGGCTCCCCATGTGCAAGGGATGCGCCCTGCAAGGAGAGCCACCCTGCATGAAAAAAGTGCAGTCCACCCAGGAGTGGTGCCGCACACACAGAGAACTGATGCAGCAAGATGATGCAACAAAGAGAGACACAGATTCCCGGTGCTGTCAAGAATGCAAGCGGACACAGATGAACACACAGTGAATGGACACAGAGAGCAGACAATGGTGGAGGGATGGGGGGGAGAGGAGAGAAATAAATAAAATAAATCTTTAAAAAAAAAAGGAAAGAACATATGGAGGCTAGAGATTTTAAAAATAAAAAGACCCTGTGGATATCCAAAGGATAATAATAGAATACTACGGATAACTCTACACTCATAAACTTGACAACCGTAGATGAAATGGACCACTTCCTCAAAAAACACAAACTACAACAATTCACCCAATGTGAAATAGACAATTTTAATAGTTCTGTAGTTATTAAAGGAATATCATCCGTATGTTTAAAACTGCCAAAAAAGAAAGCTCCAGGCCCAGATGATTTCACTGGAGAATTCTACCAAACGTTTAAAGAAGAATCAGCACCAATTCTACAAAACCTCTTCAAGAAAATAGAAGAGGAGAAACCACCACCCAAATCATTTTATGAAATCAGTTTTAAGCAAAACCAAAGATAACCTTCATGTTCATGGACTGAAAGACTCATCCATATGAAGATACCAATTTTCCCCAAACAGTTATACAAGATTACGGCAATTTCTATCATCTCCTATCAAGATTTTCTGCAGAAACAGGTCTAGATAATTCAGGAATTTTATATGGAAAGGAAAAGAAACTAGAATAACTAACACAATTTTGAAAAAGAAGAATAAAGTGGGAGGAATCTGTCTACACAATTTCAAAATTTATTATTTAGCTACAGTAATAAAGACTGTGGTATTGGTAGAGCGATAGAAATGTAACAGAATAGAGAAGTTAGAATAGATGCTCAAAATATACCTAGCTAATTCTTTACAAAGATGGAAAAGCAATCTAATAGAGAAAGAATAGCTTTTTCAACAAATAGTGTTGGAGCAACCGGGCATTCATAGACAAAATAAATGAGCCTCAAACTCAACCCCATGCCTTACATAAAAATTCACTAAAAGCGGACAACAGACTTAAATGTAAAATGTAAATCTATAAAACTGTTAGAAAGAAATGTAGGATAAAATCTTCAAAATCTATGGCTAAGCAAAGAGTTCTTAAACTTGACTCCAAAAGCATAATCCATAAAAGGAAGAATTGATAAACACCCTCAAAACTCAGCAATAAAAGACTAACAATCCAATTGGACCTGGGCAAGAGACATGAAGAGCTATGTCACTAAAGAAGGTATACAGACGGCAAATGAGCACATGAGAAGATGTTCAACATAACTAACCATTAGGGAAATGCGAATTAAAACCACAGTAAAATGCCACTATGTACCAATCAGAAGGTCTGAAATAAGAAACAATGACAATACCAAATGCTGGTTAGGATGCAGAGAAATTAAACCACTCGCACATTGCTGGTGGGATTTAAAATGGTACAACCACCATGGAAAAGAGTTCTGTAATTTCTTTAAAAAGTAAACATGTGTTATCATAGTGCCCAGCAATTGCACTCCTGGACATTTATTCCAGAGAAATAGAGACTTAATTTCACAGAGAAACCTATACGTGAATATTTAGAAGGGCATTAATTGCAATAGCACAAAACTGGAAACAACCCAGAGATCCTTCGGTGGGCAAATGGTTAAACAAACTGTTACATTCATACCATGAAATTTATTCTGTTGAATGAAAAGAGGAATGAACTATTGATACATGCAACAACCTAGATGGCTCTTCAGAGAATTATGCTGAATGAAAAAATCCAGTCCCAAATGATTACATATTGTATCATTCCACTTATATAACATTCTTGAACTACCAAAATTATAGAGATGGAGAATAGATAAGTGGTTGCCAAGAGTAAAGAAGGGGGTGAGGATGGGAAGGAAGTGGGTGTGGCAATAAAAGGGCAACATGAGGAATCCTTATGTTGATGGAAATAGTTGCTATTTTAACTATATTAACGTGAATATCCTGGTTGTGATACTGTGTTATTGTTTTGCAAGGAAATTGGGTAAAGAGTACATGGAATTCCTCTGCATTTTTTTTCTTAAAATTGCACATGAATAAACAATTATCTCAAAATGAAACTTTTAATTAAGAATGGACATCTTATAACTGATAAAGTGCAGTGTCATGCTGCTCAAGGTCAGAAAACAATTGGTGGAGCCTGTTGGAACGCAGCCTTTTGGCTCTAGCTCAATCCTTATGCCATGGTGCTTCTCAATTTATCTATTTAACATTCCATTACAGGTCCTCCCTCCCCTTTTCCCTTCTCCACCTTTCTTTTCCCCCTTCTATTCTTTTCTCTTCCATTCCATTCCTGGACATTAAAGCTGGTAGGTAAGGCAGAATAAAGTAGGCATCTGAACCTAATTAAGGTGGTAGTGGTGGCGGGGAGATGGCAGGACCTGCGACCCCGCAGAACGGGATATTGGCACCTGAGAAGGATAAGGAGGATATCCATATGGGGGGCAGCCCAGCAAGAAGCCTCAGAGACTAGTTGGGTGAGAAGATCATCTGTGCAGGGGCAGGAACAGCAGTAGAGGTAAGATATGGGCTACCTATGTGGATTGATCAAATAAGGAGCCAGAAAGCCAGGTTTTTATTGTTGGAGAATGGACTTACAAATATGGAAAAGAAGAAACAAGAATGAACCCTGTGTTGCTGGACTAGAATTGGAGACATCAGTATGAACATGTGGTTTTCAATTTAAAAAGAGTCAGAAAAAAATCAAGATATGACTGTGTGAGAATGTATGTTATGTATGTATATATGTATGTATGTATGTACGAACACATATTTCCTAGCTCTGACCACTGAGAAGGCCTGGGTGCAATGGTATTCCAATAGCAAATGAGCACACCTAGTTTCCAGAATGTGGCTTGTAAATATTTTCCACTAAAAGGAACTACAGCTCCTTAGAGAAATCACTGATTTCATGGCTAGCAGGGAAAATACGACATGAGCCTGGAGTATCTGCTATATGCCAGAAAGCAAGGATATGCTCAAAGAATGATTGGAACATGTCAACAGGACACAGAAGCTAGCCTAAAGGAGTTCCAATGGGCCAAATCTGGGACAATTTAAACAAATAAATAATGATAGTAGTGGATTAAAACCAATTGAATAAAGAAACCAGGAATCCATTCTGATATAAATGAATAAATGGAAAGTTTGATGAGGAATAGCAAATTTACTTATTAATTACATGGGGGGAAAAGAAAAACTTTAAAGAAAGTCATGGCAGACACGACTTTAATCGGGTGATCAAAGTGAACAACATCAGTAATAGATAAATTGAAATCGCTCATCACCTGATAAGATGCGAGAAGCACCTAGTATCACTTCTTTGATTTCCCTGCCAAAGATGCAGAACCTGAATCTAATCATGAGGAAACATTAGGCAAACCAAATTGAGGGGCATGTAACAAAATAACTGACTTGTACTCTTCAAAAGAGTCAAGGAGAGACTGAGAAACTGTTCCAGACTAAAGGAGACTCCTGCACACAATCCATGATTCTGAACTGCATGCTTTTGCTAAAAAAGATTAACGGGACATTTGGTACAATTTGAAGGGAGTTTAGGGATTAAACTTTAATTTCCTGATTTTTATGGCTATATTCTGATTATGTAAGAGATGGTTCATGTTTATAGGAAATACATACTAAAGAATCAGGGGATAAATGCACATCAGCTCAGCAATTTACTTAGAAATAGTTTATGTGGAAATGTTCTATGTTCTATCCTTACAATTTTTCTGTAAGTTTGAGGCTCTTTCAATTTTTTAAATAAAAGAATGACAGAGAAAGGAAAAAATATTACCACCTGTTTAAACCTCAGGTATCTAAAATTCAGTGTATCTCAAACAGAAATGACAACCCTTCAAATATGTCTCTTTTTTGACTGTCAATTTTGATTACTGGTGTTTTATCAAAATTTGAAACTTTGAAATCAGTCTTAACTTCTTCTGTTTCCTTTACTCAGATATCTAAGCTTTATCTGTCCTGTCTCAGGAATATCTCCCAATTTTAACCCATCCTTTCCACTTACATTGCCACTGCCTTGACCTCTCTCCTTGTCCTCAACCAGTCTTCCTGTGGCCTGCCCTTTTCTACAGTACTGCTGTTAGTTACCCAACTAAGAGTGAACCTTTTCATACCATCCCCCATCCTTAGAGACACCATCTGGCTTGCAAGTGTGTTCAGGGTAATACCCTGCAGCAGTAGAGTAGCCTTCAAAACCTTACTCCATCCCAACCAACCAGTAGTCATTTTATCTCATGCCCTTTCTGAAAAACTGCCATCAGCTGCCCAAACTTCTCATCTTTCCCCATATATACCTGTCCTTCCCTGTGTTTTGACACGTTATCCACTGCCTAAAATGCCTCCTGTGTCACCTTGGAGGAGATCTACATTGGAAGACTCTCAAATGGAATCCAGATTTTGTCAGGGCAACACAGAGGTTTCTAAGATGTTGAACATGTGTCCTTTAGGTGTGCCCTTCACTCTACAGCTCATCACAATGTCATCTACACCGGGCAACTTCACTCGTTCCCCTTTCCTGGAAGCATTGCGTTTGATCTTTCAACACCCATCTCTTTTGAAGCCTTTCTTGACTTATCTCTCCTTAAGGCTCCGTTTATACCATTAAAATAGCATTGATCACTTTATCTTGTGGTCTCTACTTCCATATTGCTCAATTCTATAAGTGTCTCAGCAGGGAGCATGGCACCAATCTAATTTTCACTGAGGAGAATATAGACAAATACTGGAAAGTGTTAGTTAAGGATCCAGAAGCAATTCAGTCCTTCCTTGGAGTTCCAAAGTCATAATCTGGAATGCTAATTTTCATATGATCTCTGGTCATTCCTTTTTTAGAGGAAAGTTCCAGGGAGGAAAGCAATTTGAAAGTTTCTTTCATCTTCTTTGGGAAGGTGGTGATCCTAAATGATTGCCTGGGCTGCATATTTTGTCTGGTTAAACTTGGTGGGTTGCGGTGAAGTGGATGCTTAATTTTGGTGCTGTCTGATTTCATTTTTGTTCCAGGTTTGCAGGCCTTTGGACAGAGGGCAAGCAAACAAAGACGCACTATCACTATATATGCATATGGTTATTCCTATCCCGTAGGGGAGCAGACATATTTCTATTACAATAATTAAAAAGCCTTTCGTTGGGTGAGTAAATATCAAAATTTGACCCAAGTAGAACTAGGCAAAAGGATTTGCATGAGCCTACCAATGCCATAAGAAGATTTGTTTTTTATGTATTTTTGTGTTGTTTTTTCCTCCAGATGTTAACTAGGTTATCTCAAAACACATTTTTAGTGTATTTTAGGAATTAAGAAGTATAAAAAAGCAGACAAAGGAAGATGAAGGAATAACAGAAGTACTTACCAGTTGGATTCCCTGGGAGCACCCATAATTCTATTTGTTCACATCAAAAATTAGAACTCATAAAAAGGTCTGTTACCCCGGGGCTGGCAAACAGATGCCAGACACATGTGATTCCCTATAAGAATGATCTTCTGTGGGGTCCTCTCCAAGCTTCCACAGTCCTCACTCTGTGCCCAATTCCTAGAGCCCTTAGATTAAAGCCTTGAATTCTAGGGCGGTAGGAAAGAGGAAGGTGGAGTGAGAGGAGGGGCATGGGAGTGTGCGGCTTCTCCTATACTATCAGGGTAGCAGCACTAAATTCCTAAAGCAGTTGCCTTGTCTACCTACAGAGAAAACCACAACTTCTAACCCAAATTCTGGTATAGTCAAAGTTACTGTCCTGGTTTGCCAAGCCTGCTGTGGCCAATCACTGCACCCTTGGCTAAAATAACAGTTTATTGTCTTCCAGTTTGGGAGGTCAGAAGTCCAAAATCAAGGAGTCAGTAGGGTCCTACTTTCTTGGAGGTCTGTAGCTTTCTGAGGGTGGCTTGCTGGCAATCCATAACTCAAACTCTGCCTGCTGCACATGGCCTTCCCTCTCCCCCCTCGCTCCTCTGCCTAAGTCCAAATGTGCTCTGCTTAATCCAGTCATATTGGATTCAGGCCCACCCTGATTCAGTTTGGTGTCATCGTGACTAAGAGAACCTTTGAAGATCCTATTTCCAAATAAGTTTACATCCACAGGTCTGGGGATCAGGACTTGCACATTTCTTTGTGGGGAACTTTATTTCTTCACCTAACTGTTGTCTATTGGATATTGTAGGTAGAAGTAAAAAAAAAAAACCTCAATTTCTCAAAATTATAGAAAAAAATATTTTTGAAAGTTTATTGCATTATTAGGGAAGGGTGGTAATATCCAACTATTTTCAAGATGGGACACTGTATAGATCTTTTGGTGATAAGTAGATCTAATGAACTTGAAAAAATTTAGCTCTAATAAATATAAGCCTTGCTTCTTCAAATGAGTCTTTAAAATTACCCCCAAAAGTTATATCCCAAGTAAACTTTAGATATTTCTGACTATAAGCACATATTCGGGCTCTTTTAACTTGGTGACAGAGTAAATATGCAGCTGACCTACTAGGCTTTTTGCCCATTTATGTTCTACAGTTACCGGTTCTTGTAAGCCATCACATGTAAGATGTACCACCAATCTAATAACTTTTTAAGATGAAAATTCCCACTACATTTAATATACATATTGACTGGTTAATAATCCTGATTTTAGACATGGTATAAAGTGGCAAAGAGGAGGAGGGAGAGTGTGTCATAAAATTAGGGTAGTAAGATAAACACTGAGAGAGATATTTGTTCTTATCAAATTGTTTCAAAACTAAAAATGGTATTTATTTTTTTAAAGATTTATTTATTTTCCCCCTTCCCATCCTCCCACCCTGCTGTTTTTGCTATCTGTGTTGTCTTCTCATTTTCTCTCCTTTGGGATTCCCCGGGATTCGATCCTGGGGACCTCTGATGTGGAGAGAGATTCCCTGTCTATTGCTCCACCTCAGTTCCTGGTGTCTGCTGTGCTTCACCTTGACTCTCCCCTTGTCTCTCTTTTGATGCATCACCATCTTGCTGTGTGACTCACTTGCACAGGCACTGGCTCAACACGTGGGCATTCACACGGGCACTGGCTCACCGTGTGGGCATGCTTTCTCTTCTTCTTTTTCACCAGAAGGCCCCAGGGATCAAACCTGGGTCCTTCCATATGGTAGGTGGAAGCTCTATCACTTGAGCCATATCTGCTTCCCTGGTATTTATTTTAAGGACACAGAACCCAATGACAGGGAGTACAGAAAGACCTCACAAGAAGCCAGTCAGCACACAGCCACTAGGCAGCCAGAATCACACGTTCTGGCATTGCCTTCTTTCTACACGTCGCCAGTCTATCTTTCTTCATGTCTTCCTGTACATGACTCCCCATAATTTCAGCTTTGACTTTTCATGGTGCCAAACTTGGGCCCCATTTGACTGTTTCCCATTGCTAATGGACTCACCCTTAAAATATTCCAATTACATTCCAACAGAAGGAATCTGATGGGCTCAACTTCAGTCCGGTAATCACTTTTACCCAATCGCCTTGGCCATGGAGTTTGGGTAACTTTATATGAACATATGAGCATATAGGCTCATTTCATCAGTCTATAGGTGGAGCTAGAGTCTTTTAATACAGGATGGGAGAAAATGATAGTCATTGCATGAAAATCATGCATGGGTAGGGAATTTTTCAATTTCACAGATTTTGGAGTTAAGTGAAAGATGGTCAGAACCACCTTGGCTTATACACGAAAATGACAAATGCAGTTACGTTTACTGATCACCAAAATTGTACCAACAGTTTTAAGTGGTGGAATTTCATCCTTAAGGAGCTTATAAATGAGATACTATGCCACTGAAAGTGTCAGAGACTTAAGGCTGCAGAGCATTGGGTTTATGTATTTATGTAAAATACAACTTATGTAACATTTTAAAATTTAATTTAATACACAAAGTGAAACACAGATTTTCTTATACTGCTTATGGGAGTGCCAATTATAAAATTCCTATTAGACGGCAATTTGGAAATGTGTATCAAGAACCTTAATATGCCCATAACTACACTTTGAATTTGGACGAGGCTTATTTGAACTGGTTACGTAGTTGGCGCTCAATGAAATCTTGTTGAGAGATTGGCTTACTTTTTTTGTTTGCTCTTTATATCATGTTCTTTTATGCTTTTCTATTTAACCTTACAGTGTTATGTTTGAATAACTAAGAACAATCTTTGTGAAAACTGGGTAAAATGTGCACATGCAATTTGTACAACTGAACATAAATTTCATGAAAATGGAGCTTTGTATTCAAGTTGGCCTGTGAATACAGGTTTATGATGCTAGCTTTAGAATGTGATGATTGAAGGCAAACTTTGGTAAGGTACACTGATGAGAGGTTGAGGTAAAATTTCATTGTTCCAGGTTTTTCTTGGTCTGGCTCAACTGAACTTCATCTGTAGCCAGAACTTACCACCTTACCCACTGCACAAGAGGTGAATCTCTTTCTTTTAACACTGATTCTATCTTCAAAGAGAAAAGGCTATGTAGTATGATATGCCGTTAATATGATAGGTATATTTAAAACCTCCACCCTTTCCCCCTTCATGCTCCCACATATTTTATAGTATTCTAACTAAACCCAAGCTGTTCCTCTAGAATTTCCCTGTCACCCCCCCTGCCCCAGATGGCTCCCATGTCTGTCTGCTCGTCTGCTTGCTGTGTCTGCTCATTGTCTCTGCTTATTTTGTCTCCTTGCCTTCTTAGGAGGCACCAGCAACCAAACCCAGGATCTCCCATGTGGGAATTGGGCGCCCAACTGTTTGAACCGTAACTGCTCCCTTAGAATTTTAATTTAAAAAGTCTTCCAAGAGTGAGAGTGCATGCTGGTCTTTCAGAGGCTAATAAGGTCGGAGGCCTCAAAATATGATTCCGGATGTTATTTTATAGAATTGCATGAAGAGGGTCCCTAAACATAGAAATGATTTGTCATCTCACATTCTCCTTGCACACATCAAGATGTGGCTCATTCCTTGTTTACTTTAGAATTGTTGTTCCCAAGGTATTAGTGAGATTGGCAAATGCCAAGATTCTGCTTCCTTGTTGTAGAAAAGCTCAGGAAGACTGCCGTCTTTACCTGTGATTTGTCAGCAATTAGACAAATATATACCAAAATCATCATACTTCAAGACTGTGCAGACATATAAGCCTAGTAGTAGCATTTTTTATTTGGAAAGTTGAATTTAGACATTTTAAACACAATGTGGAAATTCATCACTGAACTAAAATTTTCAGCATTTGACTGTGAAATTACTTAAAATAACTTGAGAATTCAGTATTAACTGAACTTGGAGTTTTGTTAGGTTTCTGAGATTCCAAAGACATCTTTACCAACATCTGTCATGAGAAGTGCTGGCTGCATTTAGCAGATTTGCATGATCCATACTAAGGAAAATTTGCTAAAGGCTGCTCCATATCTCATACACGTACCTTCTTCTCTCATCAGGATTTCCGCACCTGGATGCTCCAAGAAACAAGTTAGATTGAGTTTTGCAGCTGAAGTGAATCTGGGAAGACAGGGGCAGAAAAGAGGATGATGAATTTGTTTTTTGGTTTTGAAACAAAGGCTCTAGGTAGGCTCCTGCCAAATATCAGCACAAAATTGAATTGTTGTAGTTCAATTAATATTGGGTTTAATTTATAATTCAATCTCAGTTTCCAGGGTTTCCTGCTAAAATTTGCATTTCCTAGGAATTGATGATACATTGACAAGAGAACTCTTCAGGTTTCCAGTAAGTTCTAGACCTTAGTTCCCAAAGGTCCTCTCTCCCAAGGCTAAGGGATAATTAGAGACTCATCTTCCCATTCCAGACTCTGATTCCAGGAAGTCTTAATCCTCTGTCCCTTTGTCTATGAGCTCCCATGCAACACAGATAGATTGGACTCCTGGCTCATAGTACAGAATGCTAGCTAACCTGCCAGGACAGCAGGGAAACTTCCTATTACCCACCTGTTTTTACAGTCAAGTTCTAAATCCAATATCAAAGGGGAAATATCACCCAGTCCCTGATCTCATTCTTTCCTGGTAGTGAGAAACCTGTTGGCACACATTCAGGTCATGAAGAGCCTATTTTCCTTGAGTCTTTTGATAGTCGAAGGTATAGGAGGTGGTAACAGAAATTTCCCTGGGAATAACTACAGGGCATTGAAGCAGATTTGAAAAGCTTTAATTGTCCCTTATTGTTTAGGCTCAGGAGAATAAGAGACATCCAATGCTAATGCCACCTGCATGTGGAAAGGACCCTCAACCCGACATTGTACATCGAGGGTTATGTGGAAAATCGGAGTTTCTCAAAAATCAATACCCCATGTTTATCAATTTCACTCAAGTAAATAGTTTTAGGAAAGGCAAAAGTCTCCATTTCCTCTGCTAAAGTTGAGGTGCCTCAGTTTTTCCCTTGTGGTAGATCCTGTAAGAAACAGAAGAAGTGCCAGCGTTCAGCCTTGACAATTGTTTAACCCCTATACTTAATGTCATTAATCTGTCAACATGCAAAGTCTTAACTGAGAGCATTGGATTTTATCTTAGCTGCTTAGCAAGTCACAGAAATTACTAAAATTCAAATAAAGTTCTAAAGTATAAAGGTACAGGTTTTTATTTTGTTTGATTGATTTTAACCATTGTTCTTAAATAACATTTTACATGTGGGTATAAAAACATATTTTGGTATATAAAACAGTTTTTATTCTCTGGAAATTTTTAAATTAATGCCTTTCTGAGTATTATATTTAGCAGAAGAGAGCTCAATAAAGTTACACAAAGAATTTCTTTAATTTCCAATTGGCTCTGATTAAATTTACAATGTCTACTTACTCTTTAGTTAAATGCATTAAATACTACTGTTTCAATGGCCCTTGCTATGTCCAACTGTTATTTCTGGCATTTCTATATAACTTTGAGGTCAAGAAGAATGGGAAACATCAAATAAATTTCTTAGCATTAACTACAGCTTCCCACCTCCTAATGTTCAGACTTCTGATTTCTAGGACCAAAAAAAATAAAACTCTTATAGGCCGATAAAATAGTCTGAATTCTGCTATTATTTTTGCTTAGGCTTTTGAACACTAAATGAACAGTGTTCTCTACCATATTGGATGGTTTGTACAGTTGATGCTGACTATAAATCCTTTTAGCTTACATGTATAGAATAATCCTGAAATAAAATATATTTGAATTCTTGAATCTCTACTTTCTTGGAACCCTTCCTTATCTAAACCTCCTAAAGGAAAATAAACCACTATGACATCTCATTTCTGGAGCTCTCACTGTCTGGTGGTTCCTAAACTTTGGTATCTGAATGTTTTTAAAAATGTTTAATCATCGTAATGCATAAAACAATGTGGAGCAGTCTGACATTGTTTGTCTTTGTGTGGTTGAAAAAAATGCAAAAATAAATTGTTTGTACAGTGTGGAAAATGGAGGTTGGGATTAAATTGACCTAAGGTTAATGATAGGATGAAGATCAACTGTCAAATAGCAAGAAAATGCTATAGCCTTGGCAATAATTAATGTTGAACAATGACAGGAGTTCAGATTATTTTAATGAGAGATGATATGCTGTTCTGATTGTTCAGAGGTCTGTGTTACTTGATTTCTTATGGTTAGGGGGTAAATAAGGAGGACTTCCTAGTAAAAACAATGTAACTGGATACAATGAGCTGCAGTGACCCAAGGTTCATGGGAGAAATTGCTAGTATGTATAAAGAATTTATAAAATATGTAGCGACCAATGTTTTACAGAATATGGTGCCTGAATGGAAAAGAAAAGAAAAGAAAAAAAAAAAAAGCCAGGGAGGTATTTATCTAACTGTACAAAATAGAGCAAGATTACAGTTTCCTGTATCCCAGATGTTGGCCATTATCCTATAATTCTAATGAATCTTTTCTTGAATCCTTCATTTTCTGAATGGCACCATTCTTCCCATAATATATCATCTGTTGTCCTTGCTATGATAATGCGTTACATTAAAATATCATTAAAGCAACAGATGTATTAGAGTAATACATTATCAGAACAAAGCATTCTCTTGGTGATGTATTTCTTGAAAGGCTCCACCTTGGGCAGAATGGGCCCAGAGGCAGGGTCAGTTCAACAAGATAAAGGTGAGGCCATGTTACATCTCTTTTGCACCAAACATTTGGCTTCAGCTGTAGCCCATGACCTTCATATAATGCACACCCTTGTTTTTATTGGACCATGGACTCTTCATCCACATCCTTGGATACTCTGAGTCTCATTTCCACAAAAAGAAACAACATGGAATGAAAGTCTTCTATGAGAGAAATGAGAGAGAAGTCTTTACAGGAAATGAATTGTCCAATGCTACACTGTTTCTGGGAAGGCAAGTTCATCTCGAAGTGCAAATCCAAGTGTCACTGGTCAGGGGGACATCTGCATCATTCCCTGACACAGAATGGCAGTTGCATTTGCTTTTCTTGCCACCCCAAGACAAGTATCATTTCCCCCTCAAAGCATTTCAAGTCCTTTAACCCCAGGACAGGTGCTTTCAAAATCAAACATTAAGTAAACAGAAGCTCTAAAGATGCTCAATACTTCCAGGGGAAAACTAAACAAAGCAAAAAGGTAGAGAGAGAAAACTGGCACACTGGGTCGAAGACTAGTATATTTGGTTCGGCCAAGACCAGGCTGGAGGAAGGGCAGCCAGGCAGGTGCAAACACGGAGGATTACGGTACTCCCTTAATGGGCTTTCAGGTGAAGATGGAGCTTTCTTAATGGCTTATCTTTCATAATCTTCATTCTCACAGTAATTACTTCAGCAAGGCAGGGTCTGGAGAGAGTTCGACATGCAGGGCCTTTAGATAATGTGTGTATGTTTACATGTAGGGCTGTGGCCAGTGCCTTGCTCAGTGTTGGAATTTTCATGACGAAATCCCAATCACATTATAACCCGCTCTGGGCAAAAATCGGATTTCTTGTTCATCCTTTGCAACTTCTAAGTTTGACCTGTGAAAAGTCCAAGGAAAGGAAGAGGATATTTATAATACTCAAAGGTAAGCTGGCCAGTAGTTGCAACTGATTGAAAAAATCGCATAAATCATGAAGCAGGAGGAGCAGAGGGTGATACTTTCTAGATAGTGGCCTCTCGATGTCTGAATGAGAGCCTGAGAAAAAGGATTTAAATTCTCTCCCTTTCAGGGTCCTCTCAGTGGTGAAGTTAAATCGCTTCCTCCCTCTCTTATTTCCTCCCACCCCGGAAAAACAATTATCACCTTTTAGTAAGAGCTTGCAGCAACAGCCAACACCTTGAGAAAATAGTCCCATTTTAGAGAATGGAATCCCAAAGGGGTTTCGTCTGACACTAGAAGGGTGGATATGGGAGTGTCCAAAGGAAGGAGCATATATAGTTGCTAAAGTGATTTTACAGTAATTGGCGAGACTATTTGTCATGTGATGTTTTCCTTGACTCTTGGTATGAGATGCTTGCTAACAAATTGGCCATTTTCTAAACTGTGATGACTATCCCATAATAATAGATTGCCAGTTATCCCAGGAGAGGGAGATAGAGGTAGAGAAGAAATGTTGTTTTCCAACGCCTTTTAATCCCTTGTCTCCCAGTCTGTTAGAGGAAAATACACATGAGCTATATGCCTGAAAGGAAAATAACTTTGAGCGAGACTCATTGCAAAATGGTAAAAACCTGAAATAGAAGGCTCATAAGAAGAGATAATTATCTCACAAATGAACTTGGGTCCCATTGTGAGTATATTTACCAGTGACCTTGCCTCTCGCTTAGCACAGGATTATATGAGAAATAATCTAGTGCCAGCTTTTACATTTCACCAGAATAGACTCAGTCTGCATGAGGGCACTGATACCTCCAGTCCCTGAAGTACCATAAATTAATTCATTGATTTTAAACATTTCATAAAATGCACCTATCCAAATGCTAGACGTATATATCCATCAATTAAAAATTAAACAATCAAGGCAAAACTAACTACACACACACACACACACACACACACACACAGGACTTGCCAATGCCGCCTATTAAAATGAGCAAGCCCATCTATAGGAGACCAAGGAAAGACAAATAACTTACATCAGGTCTGCAAGTAAAGTACGTTCATCAGCCCATTTAATATATATTTTTTTACATTTAGAAGCCTGCCTCCCTGTGGTTCTGTACCCAAAGAGATTTATACATACATAATCTGTGCACTTTCAGAGTTTATGATCTAAGAATGACAACTGAGCAGAGTTCACAGAGGGTTTCCCAGCATGCTGTACCAATAAGGAAGTTTTTAAAAACATATAATAAATCAACATGGATATCTTTGCAGGTTTTCTTATATCGCAACCTGAATTTGGAAGACAGATCAATTAGGAAGAAATTGCTCACGTAAGACTCTGCAGTGACTCGCAGATGTCACTGAGGGAAGTGCAAATTGTTTCCAACTTGCTGGAACAATTTGGCAATGCATATTTAAAGCCTCGAAAATTTTCATTCCCTTTCACAAATGTTACTTACAAGAATTTATTTTAAAGAAATAGACATGGGTGTTGCAAAGATTTCACAACAAGAATATTCATTTCAGCTTTGTGCACAATAGCCCAAGTTTGTAAATAGTCTAAATGTTCACAAACACAGGATTATTTCTGTCTATTATGAACAATCAGAAGACAATGCAAGTTCCTAACAAAAATAATGAAGAATCGTTAAAGACATGGGGAGATGGAAGATGTATGCTGCATCATTCTTTGATCTTAAAAAATTGCACACACAAGCACACATACATCCTCATATTTCTACACTCATATATAGCACAAATCTGCAAGGAAACACACCCAAAGTTTAATAATGATTATCTATGTGTGATGAAATGGTGGATGATTTTATTTTCCTTTTTATTTATTAGTACTATCTTCATTTCCTGAATTGAACTATTAGAAACTGATAAAAATGCGCTACTGTGGGTGAAAACCAGTGTCAGTAGGGCTGGGGAGAAGAGTGGCAAGAAAACAAAGTTGAAAAGTAGGTAGTTCAAACTTGGAGATAATCTGAATCCTACCCAATGAAAAAATTCATCAAAAATCACCTAGCATCAGACCTGGTGGGTTGAGTGACTGGCAACTGTGCTACTTTGTGGCCACATGGCATCCACCATATCAGCTGTCAGCAGCCTTTGTCACTGGCCAGTGGCCCACAGTTCTTTATGTGTGTGGAAATGTCTGTGAGCAAATTGATACTTTCCCTCATTGCCTTTAACATTCACTGTTATTATAATTTAAAATCTTCTTTATATCTTACCTATAATCCTGTAACAATGTCACCCAAGAGTTTATTAAATGGTAAAGCTATAAAACTCTCATGAAACTTGGAAACTTTGGAATAGAATTTAGATGTGCTAAATCTCTATTAAGAAGGCCAAACAACCACCCTGATGCTCTGTACTGTTAATGTAAGAGAGAGCACTTTGAAATATTAGGGAAAAAAACCCAAGGAAAATAAAAAGCAGTCTTAAAGCAAATATACATTACAACGTTTGCAGATTTATGCATTCCAAGGTTGCATTCACCCTTTCTCACACACACTTTATATTCAGTTTTGTGGGAAAAGCAGGCTTGAATTATGTAAGTTTGAATTATATGAGGTCTCCAGGAATGCATTCTTTGCATAAAATGCAACCATCTTGTCCAGGAATGATGGGGGCGCCGAGCTGGTAGAATGGAGCTAAGAAGAGATTTTAAGGAGCAAGTGACTTGAGTGCAGTGCTCTGGAAGATTCCTCAGTCTTAATCTCAGCTCATGTTGGAGGGAAAAGAAGATAGAGCCTGGAAGGAATTAAAACTGCTTATATAAAGCACAGGGGGGAAATGATTTACATGGATCATGGGGCTTAACTTTCACAACCTGTGAGGTCTTATTCCTTCTTGATGATTAGAAAAAAAGCAGCCAAGTCCCCAAAGAAGTATATATGGAAAGACTTAATTCATTCATCCATTTGATTTTTTTCATTCTTTCTGTTGCTCCAAAATGAAATTTTATTATAAATGTAACACATGGTGTTTTCTTTAAAAGAAGTTCAAATAATGATGAAATGTTTAAAATAGAAAGTGGAAATCCCCCATTGAACAACCTCCCCTCCCTCAACTTGGGCAAATTTTGCTCTTCAGAGACAACTACTATTAACCATTTTGTTCAGAACGTCTAGACATTTTTACATACATAAGTGGATCATTCCACATGTCCTGTTCTGTAACTTGCCTTTACCCCATCCAATCATACGTTGTAGATACCAGGTCATCAATCACCTAATCCTTTCTGAAATAGTTGCATGGTATCTCACCATACTCCAACCAGTCCTCCATTACTGTGGACAGTTGTCATTATTATTATTATTTTTTGCCGCCCAGACTTTCCTGGTTCTCGATCAGCACCTTGGTATCCTTGTAGTCTGTCCTGCTGGGACAGTAAATCCAGCACTCACATCTCACTAAGGGGCCAGTCCTTCCTCTCCCTGCTCCAGATACAGCCAGAAAGTTCAGCAGATCAGAAACTTTCTACTGGGACTTGAATTCTGAGTGGCACCAGGAAAACATCGGAATAAACTATAGGAGGTCCCTGATCCCAGCAGGAAGTTCCTGATTAAACCATCCCTGCTACTTGTTATTGGCTGTGGTTCCTGCTTCCTGGAAACACCTGTGTTCCTGTTGGTTTTCCAAAGGGCACCTCAGGACCGTGGTTCTGTATGCTTCTGAGAGCCTCTAATAAGGTGACCAAGACTGATTTTTGTTGCCCAACCCAGGAACCCTAACTCATACTCCCACCTTTTGTATGTCATGTCACACTAGAAATTTATATGAAATTTATTTTTTTATGACGCACTGGGATAAACTGCTCTAGCTGCCTTGAGAGTTGAAGGGATGATCTTAACACATCAGCACCCTATTCTCTGAATGGACAAACAAGCACACCAGGTGGGGAGCTCTGTTGACATATATCTAGATTGTTTTCAACTTTTCATTTTAAGAAACTATGTTATGGTAGGTGTTCTATAATGCTCCTTTCAATTTTAAATTAACAGTGCATTTAAAATATCCTCCAAATTTCCTACTAGGTCTAGGCCAATCGTTGTTTGAGGTGTCCTACTAGATAATTGCTTTGTTCTGCTCCATGGAAACAGGTGGTCTGCAATACGCAGAGAACTCAAGATGCAAGGTTGCTCTTGGTTTATATATCAAGATTCTGCATTTTGTCTGGAAGCTGTGAGTATTTGTCAGATTATCTTAAGCTACTGTGTCCTGCCCAGTTGTGAGACCTTTCTAGAATGATAGAGAACTAAAGGCAACAGCTAACATTTATCAAGGGCTCATGAAGTGTGGTATCGTTCCCCTCTGGGTGCTGCATCTGTAGTGCTTCATTTGATCCTCGCATCATCCCCTTAAGGAAGGCACTAGTATTTTCAACCCTGATTTATATATTAAGAAACTGAGATAAGAGAATTAAGTAGTTTTCCCAACATTACCTGGGTAGAGTAACTAGACCCAGAATAGTCTTAATCCACAGGCCTCAGGAACAAGTATGTGGAAGACACAGTGCCTTCTGCTGAGCATTTTATGAAACATTACACTGACTTCATATCATTTGGACATCCAGTATTGGTATCTACTTATTATTTTCAATTGAAATCTAACAGTTCTTACAAAAATAGAACAAAATCTTTTTTAAAAAAGAGGAAGAAACACAGGTAAGCATTAACAAAAATAAAAGAGGAAAAGGAAAAGAAATAGGTAATGAGCAATCCCATTGTCCCAAGATAATCACTCTTAACATTTTGATGAATTTCTTGCCAGTCTTTAGTATGTATATTAGATATATTAATATTTGTTTTGTAGAGTTTGAGCATACTATGTATGTAATTTTATCTTACTTTTATTTCGTAAAATTACTGGAAAGATTTTGCCATATTATTAAATAATCCTCAAAGGCTCAATTTTTAATGGTTACATAATATCTGTAGACTCAAAGGAATATACTACCATTGATCTAATCATTTCTATCTCGTTGGAATTTAGATCAATATGGATTCTTCATAGAAATAGTTGTGATGAACGTTCTTGTACCTTCAATCCTGATTTTTCTGGGACTTTCATCAAGTCAGAAAGTCCTGAATACCTTGAGATTGTGCCAGAGACATTGCCCCGCAGGCCCATTCTCCTCCCTCTCTGATGGAAATAGAAGGGTTGAGAAAATAATTTGGGTGAGGATCCAATAGATGTTCACATTTAAATCTGGGTGTGGCCACTCATGCATTTTCATTACTACAAACTTTCAAATGATTGTGGAATTGGTTAGGTAAAAGTGGGTCTCAGGACCACAGAGATTACACAAAAGCTGAAAAATATGCCAAGTGTGAATATAATAATAGTTCACAATCAATTAATGTCACTAATATTTCCTTTCTTTTTTTTCTTTGCTCCCTGTTAAATCTTAGAACTTATTCATCAGCAGTATCATTGCAATGTACTCACATGTAACTAATCTGGCATACCATAATATGAAAAAAAAAAAAGACATTTAAATTATGTGTTGGAATAATTTTAACCCATCAGTACAAGTGTCCAAGAAATAAGACATAATTTTTTAAAAAAATCCATTACAGTGCTACAGTGGAATGCTTTTTTCCATCAAGACAGAAAAGAGAATTCTGTCTCTATAGCTAGACCATGAGCTCCGGAAAGGCAGGGACTGTCCTCGTCACCTTTGTGTTTCTAAGGCCTAGCACAGGCCTGGCAATATAGTGAGCATTCAATAAATCAGATGATCATTTTCAGTTCATTGTGGAGCAAAATAACACAGTTTTAAACATTCACTCTTCTACTTGTCACTTTGACAAGTTATTTCACTTTTCTTGAGCCTCAGTTTCCTAACCTATAAAAAGGGGAATGAGGATATATGCTTTTCAGGTTTTTCAAGGATTGAACTAGGATTATACAAAATATACAGGCATTTTATGATGTAGTGTATATATGCCAAGAATATAGTTCACAAATAATTAACAATACATTTTTAATTTCCTTTCATTTTCTACTTTCTCCATATTAAATCTTGGAACTTTATTATCATCATCATCTTTATCACATAATGTACTCTCATGTAACTAATCTGACATATCCTATTTTTGAAGAAAGAGACATTTAAATTATGTCTTGGAATAATTTGTGATCCATCAGTTCAAGCTTCCAAGAAATGTGGCAGAGTTTTTAAAAATCATCATCACTATTTTACTCTCTTAAGAATTCAAAGCCCCAAAATCTTTGTTTGTGATTTAAAATGGTATCATTTTCCAGACTAATCATCATATTGTACTCTACATAGTTTACTTGTTGATCAGAATATTCACTGGAGCCTGTTTTCACTGATGCTGCATTACAAAATATCTTCTTCCCTCTTTGTTTCTACAAAGGAACATGGCAAACATCGTCCTCTGTCCTCACACATTGTTTCTCTTTATTGACACTTCTGTAATATAATTTTCCTAAATCAGTTTTTCCTTAAGTGTGTTCATGAAAAAATGTTTTGTTTTTAAAAACTGATGCTTTGGAAAGGTAGTGTCTACCCTGGCTAAAAGCATGCCTGGGCTTCCAAGGTCTGCCTTTCACAGGCCTCAGTTTCCACATCTTTAAAGTGGGGATAATTGTGCTTACTTATAACAACGTTATGAGAATGAAATAAGGCTGTAGATATCTTTGCCATGCTTAACACTGTGACTGGCAAGTTGTAGCTGCTAAATAAACAATGGCTGTTATTAGGAAAGCTATTACTATTATCATTATTAGCTTTGAGAAGCAGTGGGCTAAACCTGTTTGCTTGTTTGTAAGGTGCAAGACTTTTTGGAACTTGAGATGAGCCTATGTGCTTTTTTTTTTTTTCTTTTTTCTTTTAATTGATTTTGTAAAAATATTACATTAAAAAAAAATTATATGAGGTCCCATTCAACCCCACCACCCCCACCCCACCACTCCCCCCCCCCCCCCCCCCAGCAACACTCACTCCCTTCATCATGACACATCCATTGCATTTGGTAAGTACATCTCTGGGCATCTCTGCACCTCATGGTCAATGGTCCACATCATGGCCCATACTCTCCCACATTCCATCCAGTGGGCACTGGGAGGATTTACAATGTCCGGTGATTGCCCCTGAAGCACCATCCAGGGCAACTCCAAGTCCCAAAGGCGCCTCCACATCTCATCTCTTCTTGCCATTCCCCATATCCATCAGCCACCATGTCCACCTTTCCCATTCCAATGCCACCTTTTCTCTGTGGGCCTTGGATTGGTTGTGTCTGTTGCACCTCTATGTCAGGAGGAGGCTCAGATTCCACATGGATACTGGATGCAATCCTCCTGCTTTCAGTTGTAGGCACTCTAGGCTCCATGGTGTGGTGGTTGTCCTTCTTCAACTCTATCTTAGCTGAGTGAGGTGAGTCCAATAAATCAGATTGTAGGAGCTGGAGTCTGTTGACGCTCAGGGCATGGCTATCCTATCGTCAGTCCAGAGATTCAAATCCCCTAAATATATCTTAAACCCCAACACCAACTACAATTCCAGTAAAGTAGGATGAAAGTCTTATGAAAAGAGATCCCATCTGAGTCCAGTTCCATCACGCAGAAACACCAGCTCCAAAGAAGGGCCATCTGACATGGCAGTGAACCCCGTCTGCTATGACCATAGAACCCGTGGGTCTCTTTAGCCCTCAAAGGAACCAACACCTGGGGATTGCATCCACTCCATCTGTCTCCCAGGCTCTGCTCAGCTGTGCACAGGGGCAATCCTTCTGACAGCCTCCAGACTCTTTTTTAGAGACTCGTAGCCATATAAACTCATTTCTGCTTTCCATTTCCCCCTTACATTAGGTCAAACAGTATTTTAAAGTCATATTATTATATGTAGACAGGGATATTCTGCTGATCCGCATTGAACCTTTAATTCAAGGTCATTTTCTAGTTCCATCTTCAGCTGGTATTTGGTAATGATCCCTCGGTGCCAGGGAGGCTCATCCCCGGGTGTCATGTCCCACGCTGGGGGGAATGCACTGCATCTACATGCTGAGTTTGGCTTCGAGACTGAGCCTATGTACTTTTAAATCTCCACAGGAGTTTCCCAATCTTACATGACAAGGAAAACCCCTTCAATGAGCATTTCCCAGGACTAATGTTCTAGCAAACCATTTTAGGAAACACAGCCCCAATACTCTCTTTACTTTTCCTACATCTATGATACTAAGATTTCAGCTTAATAACTTAAGACTACCATGTGTTCTTTTTTAAAAAAGATTAATTAATTAATTTCTCTCTCCTCCCCCAGCCCCAGTTGTCTGTTCTTTGTGTCTATTTGCTGCGTGTTCTTTGTCCGCTTCTGTTGTTGTCAGTGGCATGGGAATCTGTGTTTCTTTTTGTTGGGTCATCTTGTTGTGTCAGCTCTCTGTGTGTGTGGCACCATTCATGGGCAGGTTGCACTTTCTTTCGCACTGGGTGGCTCTCCTTACGGGGTGCACTCCTTGCGCGTGGGGCTCCCCTACATGGGGGACACCCCTGCCGTGCCATGGCACTCTTCGTGTCCATCAACACTGAGCGTGGGCCAGCTCCACAAGGGTCAAGGAGGCCCGGGGTTTGAACCGCGGACCTCCCATGTGGTAGATGGACGTCCTAACCACTGGGCTAAGTCTGCTTCCCTTCCATGTGTTCTTATTAAAACTCACCTTGTTCAATTCCTCTTTTGCTGCATGCAGCTCACATCTTTGTGTAAGCATGTGGTGATGAAGGGCAAGTAATTTGCTAGCAAGAAAGCCAACATGGGCACCCGCATGCACGCATACCTATGTGCAGACACAAACACAACATTATGGGTCGGCCCATCTGAATGGGGCTAGTATAAAAGGATCTACAGTTTTTGTTCTGCTTTAATTTATATCACAGGTCTGGAAGAGGTCTTATGTTTGGAAGGAAAATATAAATCCATTATAAATATTTTAATGGGATCAGAATCTCCCAGTTAGCAGTCATATATTGCCTCTGTGGCTTCAGTAAAATGCACATGATCTCCAAAAACACCTATTCATTTACCTCTTTTATTTTGTAAAACAATATAAAGGCATCATTTATATACCACAACATTCACCTATTTCAAGTGTATGATTGAAGGATTTTTGGTAAACTTATTGAGTTGTGTAATCATTACCACAACCCAGTTTTAGAACTTTTTCATCTCTGCAATAGGATCCTTCAGGCCCACTTAAACGTCCATTTAATCCCCACTAATTTACTTACTGTCTCTAAAGATTTGGGCTTATTTTTGACATTTCCTATAGATGGAAACATACAATATTACAACTCTTGTGTTTGACTTCTTTCAATGCATGCTATGTTTTTGAGGTTCATCCATGTGGTAGCATGAATCAACAGTCTGTTCCTTTTTACTGCTAAATAGTATTCCATTGTTTGAAGATACTACATGTTGTTTATCCATCCATCAGTTGATGGACATTTGGGTTGTTTCCACTTTTGGGCTATTATGAATAATGAACGTTTTCAAGCAAGTCATTATGTGGAGATATGTTTTCATTTCTCCTGAGTAGATTCACAGGAGTAGGATTGTTTGCTCTAAATTACTTATTTGACTTAGTAAGTATAAGGTGGACAAAGAAGTCCCACCAAAGTAGATCCATTGCTACCTTACCAAAGTTACAGGGTAAATCGTGTGCCCCACACTCCCACCCCACCCCTGTGCTAGTCCCATGAATGTGATGTTATTTGGAAAGAGGGTCTTTGAAGGTGTGATTAGTTAAAGTGAGGCCAAACTGGGTTAGTCCTAATCCAATATGACAGGTGTCCTCATACGAAGAGAGAAATTGAGACAGGCAAACACAGAGAAGACAGCCAAGTGAAGACAGTGGCAGAGTTTGGAGCTATTCTAGCACAAGCCAAGTAATACCAAGCATTACCAGCCACCTCCAGAAGTCAGAAGGGAAGCATGGGATAGATCCTCTTCTACAGACTTCAGAGAGACACGGCCCTGCTCACATCTTCATTTCAGACAGCAAAGCTTGAGAACTGTGGAACAATACGTTTTTTAACTGGGTGGTTTTAAGCCTCCAGAGTGTGGTACTCTGTTGCCATAGCCCTAGGAAACTAAGACACCTACTGAATACAGAGAAATGTTAGTAGGGACAAAGGAGGTCAAATTATATATAAAAGCATGCTTATTTATTGTAAGTTCCTTACCTTCAAAATGAATATTCAAAGTTGACTTTTAATGAGACCTATAATAGATATGGTGACTTCACTCAGCTTCCATTCCAACCTCTTCTCGTGCCACTGTGCACCACACAGGCTGGAAAACTAAAATCTGTCTTTCCTGGACTCCCTCGGATCTAGGTTTCTGACTGGGAACCAGGTTCTCCTAGTTAGGGCCTCTTCCTTGCCATTTTGTGGCAGGGCCTCATTTCAGTTGTTTGGCTCTTAGTTCCTGACAAGCATGGGAAACCTTGTGCTTTTCTGAAGCAGCAGTCTGTGTCCAGTCTCTAGTTTTATGAATGGTGAGGAGAAGGGGAGGCGGTGACAAGTGGCTTCGGGGTTCTCAGATCACAGCTGCAGTGGAGTGCTCTTGACGTCATCAGTTCCAGCGGTGCCTCCAGAGGTGGCGCCCTCCGGTGACTTGGAGGTGTTGTTCAGGGAGTCACTGCTAGAATCCCAATGTACAGCGTGTTCCTTCAGACTTCCTCAAGATTTTGTAAGGGACTAAATCCTGTATTAAATTCCTTCTGTTTAACACACCCAGGGTATTTTCCATTTCTGAGAACTGAACTCCACTGATTCCAAAATCTACGGAGCTTTACTTGGTACTATGAGATAATCAGGGTATCTTAGTTCAGATTTTCCAGAAACAGTGATTTATGGAGGCAGGCATCATGAGCAAATGATTTATTAAGGCAGTTCTTCTAGGAGAGACTGTTAAGGCATGGTAAACAATGGATGGGAAGACAACAAGCAAGGATGGGATTATCTGGTCCTAGACTTAATGGTATTCTGTCATAGACTTATTGTGATTCTACCAATGGAAGAAATTATATCATTGATATAGAAGCAGTGGCCACTGGACATTCTGGAAGTAGGGAGAGGGAAAAACAGGTGTGATGCGGGGGCATTTTCGGGACTTGGAAATTGTCCCGAATGACATTGCAACAAAAGATGCAGGCCATTATATATATTATCACAACCTACAGAATTGGGTGGGAGAGAGTATAAACTACAATGTAAACTTTAATCCATGTTTAGTAGCAATGCTCCAAAATGTGTTCATCAATTGCAATGAATGTACCACACTAATGAAGGACATTGTTTACGTGTGGAAATGTGGGAGGTGTGGGGAGCGGGACATATGGGAATCCCCTATATTTTTTTATGTAACATTTATGTAACCTAAGTATCTTTAAAAAAAAAATAGGTGTAATATGGTGGCATTTTTGGGACATTGGAATTGTCCTGAATGATGTTGAAGTGACAGATACAGCCCATTATATACCTTGTCGTAACTTACAAAAATATGTGGGAGAGAGTTTAAAATATAATGCAAACTATAATCCATGCTTAGTGGCAATGCTCCAATACGAGCCATCAGTTGTAACAAATGCACCATGCTAATGAAAGATATTGTTAATGTGGGAAAGTGTGGGACGGGTAGGAAGTGGGGCATATGTGAATCCCCTATATTTTTATGTAACATTTACATAATCTAATTATCTTTTAAAGACTAAAAAAAGAAAATATATTCCAGACATATCCAAGATGTAATATCAAAATGAAACATAGAAATACTGAAAAATATATGAAAGTATATTTGTATAAGCTTACAGAAGGGAAGACCTTTCTAAACATGACAAAATATCTAATGGTGGCAAAAAACATAAAACTTGATAAATTTTGGTTTGATAAAAATCATAAAATTCTGTTTAACAACTAAACAAGTAAGAAAAAAAACAAAAACAAGGAAGAATAAGTGGAATATAGGACATTTTCAGGGTGCTGGAATAATTCTGCCTGATATTGCAATGATGATAAAGGCCATTATACATTTTGTCAAAACCTGTAAAATTGTATGTGCAAAGTATAAACTATAATGTAAATCATCGATCTTGGTTAGTAGCAATTCTTCACTATTTGATGATTAATTGTAAAAAATGTATAGATTAAAGTAAGATGTAATTAATAGGGGAAAATATGGGAGGGGGAGGTGGTAGTGTATATAGGAATCCCCTATATTTTCTATGTAACTTTTCCGTAATCTAAAACTTCTTTAAAAATAAAGTTTATTATATGAAAAAAATCATTGATTTTGAAAAGTACAGAAAGACATAGCATTATGTATCAATACTATGTAAAGTCTTAAGATTTGCTTTAGATTAAAAAGTAGATTTTTCTCCCCAAACCAACATTAAGGTACTACTGTGATTTGAAAGTGTTTGTAAAAATGAAGAACACAGTCAATTACTCTGGTGCTAAACAGTGACCCAATCAATTATAAACAATATTGAGGATCAAAAAAAAAAAAAAAGCTGCCCCAGGGGATGGAAGTTCTTAGGCTCTTGCACTTGTGGCCAATGTGGCTCCAGTAGCAATGCTAGTCCTCCCAAGAGGTGCTGGCGATTGGAAGTGGTAGCACACTAAAGACAGAAGGAGTGCACCCAAATGGTAAAAAGGGCACTGCCCAGGGTGACACTGAACTTATCTGCTAGACTGGGCTAAGATTCTGGAGCACTGCCAATTCTCCAGCATAGCCAGGTTCCTTTTAAATTGGTGCAATTGTGGAATTAATCACAAAAAATTTTTTTTTAAAAAATTGATGCCAAAGGGACGTATTAACCATAAATAAGAAATTTAATTTCAAACATCACTTTTTAATTCCTTAAAATTTTCTCAACAATGTAAGTTTATTACACATCTGCTTTTATCAAAGTACTGTTTAGTTCTAGGGCTACAAAGAAATATAAAGCCCAAACTTATTGGCAAGTCCCACAAATATAGCTTTGGCCATGTCTTTTTATCCTGCTGTTTCCCATTTCCCTGCTCACATCCCCACATTCCATTCCTTCAGAACTTTTCTAACAATTATAATATGCTGTTTCCCAACTCCTTGCCTTCTCACCTGTTATTTGGCAGTTTCCCATTCATTCACCAGGATGCAGTTCATGGTAGACCCTGGGAGATGGAAAACCCAACCATGGCTCCCAGCTCTTCCCGCCTTGTTCACTTCCACTGTGAAGGAGAGAGTCATTTTTGCAGCCTCCTTTGCTGCCATGGGTGACCATGTGCTCAGTGTAGCCAATAAAGCAAGGAGGGAATCTACTTGGGGCTCTTGGGAATATTTTGCTTTCTAATAAGAGGGACAGGCACAAGAGGAGAGCTTCTGGTATTGCCCCTTTCTCTTTCTTCCCCTCTTGAACAAAGATGAACTTCGTGCTACAGCTAACAAAGTACTCTTTGGTCATGAGGAAACTAGCATGAAAGATGGCAAAGCAGATAAATAAATAGAACCTGGTATCATAATGGCAACCAGAAGCTTCTGATCCAGAGCCAGTAATCATCCACCTCTGAATTTCTTGTTATATGAGGAAAATAGACTTCTATTTGCTTCATTCAGGGTTTGCAAAGGCCTTGGAACTGGCTGCCAATTTTGGTAAAGAAAGTCTTATTGGAGTACAGCCATGCCTATCAATTTAAGCATTTTCTGGCACTACTTTCACATGACAGAGTTAAGATGTTCTAACAGAGACCAAACGACCTGCAAAGCTCAAAATATTTACTATCAAGCCCTTTATGAAAAGTTTGCCAACCCCTGGTTTGAATGAATGATCATTGGGTTTTTTTCCTATTATTTGCAGCTGAAAGCATTCTTTTTTTTAATTTTTAAATTTTTAATTAAATTGCCTTTTTTAAAAAGATACATAGATCACAAAATATGTTAAATTAAAAAATATAAGAGGTTCTCACATATCCCACCCCCCACACTCCCACTCCTCCAACATCAACAACCTCTTTCATCATTGTGGCACATTCATTGCATTTGGTGAATACATTTTGGAACACTGCTGCACCCCATGGATTATAGTTTACATCGTAGTTTACACTGTCTGCCAGTACATTCAGTAGGTTATGGCAGGATATATGATGTCCAGCATCTGTCCCTTCAGCATCCTTTAGGACAATTCCAAGTCCCAAAAATGCCCCCACATCACACCTCTTCTTCCTTCTCCCTGCCCTCAGCAACTACTATGGCTGCTTTCTCCAGATCAATGCTATAATTTCTTCCATTAGTAGTCACAATAGTTCTATAGTAGAATACCAGTAAGTTCATTCTAATCCATATTTTATTCCTCCATACTGTGGACCCTGGTTTGGTAATATCTGCTCCATCTCTCTATATAGAGGGGGGCTTAGACCCACATGGGTGCTGGATGTGATTCTCCTGCTTATAGTAGTAGGCCCTCTCGGTTCCCTGGTGTTGTGGTTGACCATCGTCACCTCCCTGTTAGTTGACCTGGGTAAGTCCAATGGACCAGAGAGTAGGTGTTGCAACTCTGATGAGGCTCAGGGCCCAGTTGGCATATGGACAGTCCAGAGATTCAAGTCTCCTGAGTACACACCAACTCCAGCACCAACCACAGGTTCAGTAAAAGTGACAGAAGAGGCATGTGTAGAAAGGTCACACCTGAGTCTAACTCTATCACACATTCCAAAGTAAGACCCACTGGCAAGATACTGAACTCCAGAGCCATCTGCCATTACTGCAGGAGCTGTGTGTCTCATAGACCTCAGGAATTGGGGTTGTATCTACTTTGGCTGTCTCTGGGATCCTGCTGAGATGTGTATAAGCATGACCCCTTTCATGACCTCCTTACTCTTTTTTGAAGACTCTTAGCCATATAAACTCATTTGTTTCTACCATTTCCCCCTTTTATTCAAGGTACTTTTCTGGTTGCCATCACCAGCTGGTGATGGTAGTAATCCCTCAGTGCCAGGGAGGCTCATCCCCAGGAGTCATGTCCCATGCTGGGGGAAGGTAATGCATTTACATGCTGAGTTTGGCATAGAGAGTGGTCACATGCAGGCTCTCAGGAGGTAACTCTTAGGCACCCTGCAGCTCTAGGCCTCATTGGAATTTCAAGAACACAGGTTCATAAGCATAGTCATCAGTATCAAGGGCCCATCATTGGACCATCCTTTTCCATTGGTCTTTGCCATTGCACCTGGAGGATTGTTGCTGTTCCATTGGGGAATGTGATAGAGCTCCCCCAGCTAGGAACTTAGGATTCCCTTTGTTGTATGTAAATCTACCTACTATGACAATACCCAATGAATATCTGAACATTTTTACATACCCTATATACATGCCCTGGAGAACTTCCTCCCAATCATGTGTCTCCATCAATGACACCCCACACCAGTGCTCTTCCTCTGCCATAGTTGAACCCCTCTGTGATAAAAATTTCTTCAAAAATAAAGCCTAATGTATTGCCAAATTCAATAAGTAGGAAAATGAAATAGTAATGATAGGTTTAAAGTTTAGAAATAGAATACATATTAATTTAGAAAAACTAAGATAAAGAATAAATTGGGGTATTAAAAAATGAAAAATATAAAACTTTGTTTTTGACATTTTGCCTTTCATCACTGTAATAGGTGTTGCCCTGTATGTACTGTGGCAAGGCAATCTCTTCCATTCCTTCCTCAGGAAGAATGCCAAGGATCCTTTTTCTTTTAATTTTTAATTTTGTCTTCAGACAAGTTTTATTTTCTTAGTTTTATTATTTTTTTATTTCTCTCCACTCCCCCCCCCCCAGTTGTCTGTTCTCTGTGTCTGTTTGCTGCATGTTCTTCTTTGTCCGCTTCTGTTGTTGTCAGCTGCATGGGAATCTGTGTTTCTCTTTCTTGCGTCATCTTGTTGTGTCAGCTCTCCATGTGTGTGGCGCCATTTCTGGGCAGGCTGCACTTTCTTTCGTGCTGGGCGGCTCTCCTTACGGGGTGCACTCCTTGTGTGTGGAGCTCCCCCATGTGGGGACACCCCTGCATGGCAGGGCACTCCATGCGCGCATCAGCACTGCGCGTGGCCCAGCTCCACACGGGTCAAGGAGGCCCAGGGTTTGAACCGCAGACCTCCCATGTGGTAGATGGACGCCCTAACCACTGGACCAGGTACACTTCCCCAGACAAGTTTTAGATCACAGTAAAGTCACATATACAATATAGGGGGCTCCCATATACCCAACGTCAAACTCTTTTTCCCCTTCCCCAGCAATGATCTTTTTACATGTAGATGTTATATTTGCTACAACTGATGTACAGGTATTGAAACAAAGCTACTAACTATGGTTCCATTTTGGTTTACATTATGGTTTATATTTTAGACTGTACAATTTTCTAAATTTTTAGCTACCTTATGGTTTACATTGGGGGTAGGTTTTGGGGGAAGCTGGTGAACATGGGAGATTATCAGGTATGTGGTTGAAACTATAATGTCGAGAAAACTCTTTAGAAAATATAATAAGGTTACTTATTTCAGGTGTTTGATTGGGGGCATCTGGCACAGGGTGAACTTGGGACAGGGTTCTAGGGAGTGTGTGAGTGCTCATTTTATCTTAGTGTTATATCAGTGGATGGAGACCCATACAATGAGCTGGAAGGTGTTGTACCCCCATCCTGGGGAGGCCTGATGCTCTCAAACAGAGGGAAGGGTGTCTCTTGAGAGCACTGGTGGCTCCCAATTGGGGAGGACACACTAGTTTGTTGAGCCCTCAGCCTTGTTCCAAGTATCTATGAATCTGGTCCTTCAAGCAGAGAAGCCTGGTTGTCACTGTGGGCTCCAAGGGGAGGGGGAGAGAGGAATAGAATAGATGGAAGACAGGGTAACTGGGGGGTAATGGAAGTGTTCCATAAGATGGTACAATGATGGACATAGGCCATGTTAAATTTCTGACAGAAGCTTTAAAACTCATTTTTTTACTTCTGTAGGATGGATTTCTTAAAAAGGGTTTAACTTGCCCTCTAATCTGTGGTGTGAGTGTGGAATGGAGGTAGAGAGGTTCTTATTCTTGCTACAAATGGAAGAAAATGAGATGATCTATCTTAGGAAAGAGAAAGCTAAGGAGCAATTTTATAAATGAAATTTTGATTAGTTTTTTAAGAGAGAAGAGTGGTGGCTCTGATAATCTTAAATTTATGAAGAACTTTGCTATGCATGTTTGTACCCTTGACTTAGATAATTTTATAATGAGTTTGCATGTGCCTGCTTTTTGAGAATATACTAGCTGGGTCAGAAAAGGAGATGGTGCTATGGTAATGTGTAGGACAGCAGTGAACTTGACCAGGGATTGTTTTTAAGGCCACCAAATGTAGATACTTAAGAGATAAGTGTCCATGGAGATACATAAGCATTCTTCAGCCCCAGGAAAGACAGAAGAAGGATGAGAGCAGAGGAGAGAAGAGTGAAAAATCAGAGGGGATGAGGTAGCTGCTTTGTTTCATAATACCTGTGTTGCCAAAATTTTCTGTGGCTTTGGGGTTTTTCCTGTTCCTTTAAACAAGAGGATCACACCAGAGTCTTTCTACTCCAGCTTGTGACTACCTTGGCTCACTCTGCTGACACTGTGGATCCAGAAGCTGGTAGTACAGCCTAGGAGAGTACTGCCTACTGCACCACAGGTCAGTATGCCTTGGGATGGCTTCCGCTGAGTTGCTGAGAACTGAATGGAGTCCAAGTTTCCATGTGCTTGCTCTTAATCCTCACCATCTCCCGAATGTTTCCCTGAAGATGTCATGGAATGAACATGCAACAAGAGGAAGCAGAAAAGGAAGCCCATTTTGCTGCCCTACAAGAAGAATGGTGATACAGGAGACCCAGGAAGCTGTTCCCCACAGCACCGGGCCTGGCATCCCCAGCCCAGGATGTGTGCCAGGGAAGGGAGGACCAGGCTGAAGAGTTAAGGAAGTGACCTGGAACATGGGCATGAACTCTCCAATCCAAGGCAGCTGGTTTTCTCGAGTTTGGAATAATTAGAGGCAAAATGAAGGTAACCTTGGGTGGAGGGAGGCCAGGGGAGTAGGTGGGTGGGTAGAGAGGAGGGGGTGGAAGCAACCACATAATTCATTGTGACAAGGGCTATTGTCAAGGTCCCAGCTTTGGGTATTGATAGTGGGCTACCAGGTACTTATCATGTTAGTAAAGTAATTCATTAACCAAATAAACAAAAACAGGTTATGCATGAACCAATGATGGGTATGTGTCAGGAATCAAGGATTATACTCAATCCAGTACTGATTTCCTGAGAACAAAAGGGAGAAACAATAGAGACTTGCTTTAACCCTTGGCATCATTCAGTTCATGACCTGTACTTGAAAATTTCAAACTACTGAATATAATTTAAGAGGGAGGAGGAAGTGCCATTGATTGTGGCTGGTGATCATCCCGATGACTCTGTGGATATGCATCTAATGTAATCTTGCTCAAGTCTCTCAAAGTCCACGGATTCGGTATTATGCCCATTTCAGCCAGTATTAAAACAAGCAAACAAACAAGAATAGAATTAGTGTGTACAGTAAGGGTAAGTACTGCTTTATAAAGCTTTTGTTTCAGTCATAGAAGTATATATAGGTGGGTGCTTGCATGTGTGTGCAGGTACATGTCTGTCTGCACTGGGTTGGTATGTAAAAGGTACTTCTTGCGGTGGGTAGTGGTAAGAAAAGTTTGAAGGCCTTGCTGCACCCCCTCAGAACATTCACGAACCTCTCCAAGCTGTTAATGAAAAGGTAGCTTAGAATATAGCCAACCCTGTGGGCCCACAGGGAGCTCAAGCAGCCTTGCATACAGGATTTAAATCCATGACCTGTGTTGTGCAGGTTTAGAATTAGATATTGAGGCAAATCATGAATGCATGCCACTTTAAAGCAGATGGCACCTGGGTATAATTTGGAAGATGAACAGTCGACTAGAGAGTTGTGCTGGACATAGCCATTTGGACCAAATAATTGCAATGACTTATAAGAGGGTAGAGAATTGCAGACCCTTAGAAATACTGTGGCCTAACTACTAGCTAGCTGCCTTTAGATGCATTGGTAAAGGGCTTCTTTTGTTATGGATGGAGGCTACTTTTAAGAGTAATTTGAGACATGTATAATTTACTATCTCCAAAATATGAATAAGTGGCTGGTGGAAAAATAACAGTGATAACTTCCACATGCAATGTCTTCGAAGTATCAGGCACCCTATTAGGTGATCTGCCTGCATCCTCCCAACAGCCTTAAAAGGTTGGACTTCTAGAAGGTTTACATAAAAAAGGGCAGCAGCTGTTGGAGGTTCTGAGGTGTTCATGGAAAGACAAGCATAAGGCTCACAGGATGCCAATAACCTGGTGACTGTGTGGTTCTCAGCTTTGCAGGCTCCAATGCGCACATTGGTCAGCAAACCAAGTCAGTCTCTCGGACACAGGTCATGCCATCCAAACTCAGTGCTGTGGGGAGGGTGTCAACAACTGGAATGCTAAGTAATTCATGACAAGTATAACTGTGACACAGCCTGGATCACTGGAGCCAGCAGGATGGGCCCATGGGAGCCCAAAACCTAACTGAAAGTTGCTTGGTGAACATGTAATTAGGAAAAGGGGTGGGTATTAGCTATCAGGAGTCAAATATTATCATGCATCAATGGCCTGCATCTTTTGGAGGTGAAGGTTACCAATTCTTATCCTTCACTGAGGTTCTCAGTGAGAAGGAGAACAAACTCAGGGAACTATTTGGGGATCAAAGTATTAGCTTGTTCCTCCGATGGCCCAGGGCTCTGCACTAGAGACTTCAACCTGGGCAAGGTGTCGATGAGTCTGAGTTGGGGATATAGGAAAGGGAATGTAATGGTTAGGCTAATGTGTTAACTTAGCCAGGTAATTGTTCGGTTGAGCAAGCACTGAGCTAATTGTAGTGCAAGGACATTTATGGGCTTTAGTCATCAGTGAGTTTACAACATAGACAGCTGATTACATCTCCATCAATCAGGGAGATTGCCGTCAGCAATGAATGGTACTTTATCCAATCACTTGAATGCTTTAAAAGCGGAAGTGATTTCAGCATTGAGAGAATTTCCCAGCTAGTCTTTGGACAGCCAACATCTCCTGGAAACTCACCAAGGACCTTCACGGGACTTTCATCGGAGCCCCTGGTTGCAGCCTGCCTGTAGAACCTGGACTTGTGCATCCCCATGGTCACGTGAGAAACCTTAAAAAATCTCCTGCAATTGACAGATACCTCCTGTTGATTCTGTTTCCTTAGAGAACCCTGACTAACACAGGAATAATATTCTCCTCCACAAAAGTAAAGACA
The DNA here is from genome assembly GCF_030445035.2 of Dasypus novemcinctus. Classification (NCBI taxonomy): domain Eukaryota; kingdom Metazoa; phylum Chordata; class Mammalia; order Cingulata; family Dasypodidae; genus Dasypus; species Dasypus novemcinctus. Next base: position 47,977,943 of record NC_080673.1, on the reverse strand, counting down.
CTGCCCATGGTCTGGAATACTGGATGCCCTTGACCGTGGTGTGTTTTGTTCCTGAGCTGTCCATAATGGACCCTGTCAACTTGGCCTGGAATTCCATGAAGGCAGGGCTAGACTGGATTTGGTCATGCCCTTAGCGCTGTGCTTGGTAGACTCTCAAAGTCTGCACAGATTGCATGACTTAAGCTTCTCTGCTCTCTCCTTTTCCTTCTCTCCCAGTACCTAACCCGACTTCATATTAGCTGTGTTAATACCTTCGGTCATATTACTGTGCTGACATGATGACTTTACACATCTCCACTCCATACAATCTATATTGATTTTGTTGGTTAACTCTTGGGAGACAATCTCATTTTCCTTTTCCCCAATACCAAGTTCTTTAAGGGGACATTTTCCATTCTACTGTCACTTAAGAGCAGAGCCAAAGTTGAGATCCAAGTTCACAGGGAACAAAAGTTCCTGGATGTACGGTTTGAAAAACTCCCGTTAGACTTTAGTTTTTAAAAGAGCTCATCAGAGAAAATCTATGTCTTCACAAAATTCTACATTTATTTCCAGCTTCCACTGAAGTTATCTTGCCCAAGAGAGGAAATTGTTTCCGATGTACACAGGGTAAAAGGCACTTTCTGAAAATTTTCCCTTAGGGTCCAGACTGTAATTTAACCACTGGGGTAGCACTTATATTTGGGTGGCTCCTTAACCTAAATAAGCAAGCAATACTTTTCTCTACCATGACGTTCATAATTGCTGTGAAAATAAGGCCTGGTGTAGGCATTGTAGAGGCAGCGCAGGGAAACCTAGTGAAGTTAGATGCTGCTGCTTGAAAATGGAGCTGCTGTTTGACCTGCCCCAGCTCAGAGCCAATAAATCCAGTCACCAAGGAGGCTAGCAGGGCAAAGGCTGACTTCTCTTCTCCTTTTTTCTTCCACTTCCTGTTCTTCCACCTCTTCCATTGCCCTCTCACAACCAACCTGGGTGTTCTCGTTCCTTTTCTCTTCTCTTTTTGCGTTCTCGGTCAAACCACAGGATAACTTAGGAAACATTCCTTTCTCTCTTCATGCCATCTACATCCCCTTTGGTATTCCAAGTGCAGCCTCCAGCGAGGGAGATAGGACAACCTCGGTAGTTAAGAATGCAGGCCACAGACAAACTTCCTGGGACGCAGTCCCAGCTGTTCATTTTATCACTCAGCTCCTTGGTTTCCACATCTGTAACATGGGAATGATTCTGACAGCGCTTACCATAGTTTTTATGAAAACCAACAAGTTAATACTAGAAGTGTTGCTTACCACATGTGAGTGTTGGCTGGGGGGAAATGACATGGCACAGGTGGGGCAGAATGAACAATACTCTATGTTGGGGATGGGGCTCTGTTACCTTCATGTTTCTTCTCCTAGAATATGCATAAAAAATCCCTGGATCTGTTCTTTTGGTATAAACTGAACTGAATCCAGAAGTATTGGCTCAGTCAACACTTACCTTTTGTAAGATGGAAAACCTGGTCCTTTTGTGAAGAGATAGCACTGGCTAGTTTTTACACAGTATTTATATTAATGACCATGCAATTTATAAGCTGAACGACTGTCCTTGCATTATATAATTCAAGTCCCAAAGGTATGGAGAGAAGAACCCTAGGGGATCATGAGGAGAAAACAGTCAACACCATCAACCCACCAACTCTCCTCCCATAATCACTCTTTAATTACAGAATGGTATTCATGTACACATTTGGATAATTACATGTTTACACATCCTGTGTCCCCTAGATCATGAGCTAGAGCCTGCTCCCTGTTACGTACTCTTGGCACCCAGGACAGCGCTCTCCTTACCTATGAGTGTGCAAGCACAATCTGCTGACAGACTCAGGGTGTTTATGCACATCAATATAAGTGCACCATACATTAGACTCTAGTTTTAAGAAAATAAAGTTAGTTAAAGTAACAAGCTCTAAATGACAAAAATAGAAGAAAGATTAAAGAAGCTGAGAATGGTTTGCATTTTCCTGGTGACATTTTTCTGCAGAAAGTTCTGAGAAGCATTCTCAAGCACATTTTCATTCCCATTTGCACATGGAATGGATACACACCATATATAACATATATATTTACACACACACACACATACCTAATGTGTGAATTAAAGTGTTAGTTAGTTAGCACATAAGTAAAAAATCATGTTTAGTAAAAATTACCTTAGAAAATTGCAAATCTCTTTTGGGACTCCATGCTCAGAAGCTCAAAAGCTAAGGTTTAACTTCTTTTGTTTTTATTTACATTTTCTCTGTGGCTTCACTCACTTTGGGGCACCAGAGGTTAGAGTATAGATTGAAAAGGAGGGGTATATACAATGGGGTAAAAAAGGATGTTTTCCATTCTTGTGCACCAAGATTACAAAAGCTAAATGCTTTTAAGATGCAGTATATATGTATGTATTTGTGTATATGTGTGTGTATAAGTATTTATGTATATGTGTATAGCATATTATAATATGAACATGTTCGTTTCTGTTATTCCATTTATTTCTTACAACAAACATGTAAAGCAAGGGTTCCATTTACATATCAGGAAACTAAGAGAGTTGAAGTGATTTGTTCCCAGCTGCTAGGTGGTGAGCCTTAGATTAGAACTGCGGAAACAAGCTTATAGCTTGATGTTTATCCACTAACACTGCCATTCCTAAAGCTGAATACAAATCATTATATTAAAGGAAGATTTTAAACTATGGATCTATAATGTCTCTTTTTACAGTATCATGTGATCCTAGAGCTGGAAAGGAACTTAATAAAACCTCTTCCATCTACAGAGGAAGAAAATGAAGCTCAGGGACACTAAATAACTTGTCTCAGGCCATACCAGGAAGAGAGCCAGCAAGCATGGCACCTAACTCCCAGCCTTTTCTCTACCCCAGCAATTTTTCCTCCAAACAGGGCGCTAGACTGAAGAAGTCAATAGGAAAAATCCTTCACTGGTAAGTTTTAAGGGGTATAATGTTTAGGAAAAAAATACTAACAGCTCCATAGGAAAATGAACAAAGGAAGATAAATGTCTTCTTTTAAAAGTTCAATTTATCTTGTCAATTAAGAACAGCAAATTAAAAAATAAGCTAGTTTGGCTCAATTGGCAGAGTTTTTAAAAAAATATTTACGTTCATTGTTTTGAAGGGTAGGAGCTCACCACATGAGGGGCACTTTCATACATGGTGGGGGTAAAACTATTACAAATTTGCAAGAAAGCAACTGAGTATTGAGTATCTAGAACCTTAAAAGTTCCTTTTCATCTAGTAATCTGAATTCTAAGAGAATTTTCCAAAGATAATTAGGTGTGTGGACAATGGATATTACCTGCAGCATCATTTATAATAATGAAAAATTCATAATCATGTGTGTTCTCAAGCAGAAGTTTTAATAAATTGATGTAAATCCATGAGACATAATACTATGCAGCTGTTAAAAATCATAGTTTTGATTATTTGATAACTTGGGAAAAGATTTACTTATATTGTTAAGTGAAAAGGAAAATCCAAAACTAAAGATAATCTGATTTCTAATTTAGTCTTGAAAGTGCATTGGGAAAAGGGCCGGAAGGAGATTAATTAGAAGCTCACATTTTTTGATGCTGAGACTTAGAACATGCCTTGTATGTAGAACGGTGTACAATTTATATATTTTTCACATGAATAAGCAAATAAATGAATTGTGAGATTATGGATAATTTAAATTTTTTCCTTTATAATTTTTTGAAAATTTGCGAACTTTATACAGTGAGAATGTATTCTTATCATAAAAAATGTATCATTGCAGGAAACACGTAATGTGTTGGCCCTGAGTAAATAAGGCAGGGATACCGGTTTTGTTCAATATTCTTTGCTATTATTGTTTCCTGAAAGATAAAAAAACTGGGACTCAAATTTGGCTCAGTTTCCTTTTCACAAAAAGGCTAGATGGAGCCCTTTAAAGATAAATTTACTCTGCATTCCTACTCAGTGACGCTGAGTGATTGGATTTCCCCTTTCTTAAGACCCCCTGCTGAAGAGTCACCTCAAAATTCAAAATCATTATAAAAAGCCTTTTCCAGTTTCTCAGAGAGATTTTTATTTACTTTTAGACATGACTGAGGCTATATTTTTAGACTGCCCAAGGCATGCCTCATTTCTATACGAACAGAGACATAGGTTTTCCAGCGTATTGACTGCAGATAGGGCTGTGACTGTGCAACGAGGTCTCTGTGTAAATCACTGGCCTCCAGCGCTCAGGCTCATTGGCATCACGCACGAGCCAGGTGACTTTATGTGTGCCAAGGTCACAGTGGGAACTCTCAGTATAGGGCTATGGATGGCTCAGCTCAACCATTTCTTATTTCTGGGAAGCAATTCTAAGCTTACAGCATATAGCTAGGCAGTTGGATAATATTCCCAGAAGGGTAGCTTAATTTCCTTCCATGTTATCATTTCTTTAGAAAGTAAAAAATAAGTTTCTATGTATTATTACCAAGTATTGGCAAATTGGTGTGAAATTATAAAGGAAGACCACATCTCTTTAACAAGATCCGTCTCCCACTTTTTTCCCCCCATAATTTCTCTTTTAGTAGGGAAGAAAATGCCCCTCGCCATTATTATCAAATTGTCACTGACGTACTTGCAAAGGCAAAAGGCAAATTTAAAAATTTTAATACATAGAGGATTAGAGAGTTGGAAAATTACTGAGGAACCAAGGGAAACCTATGTACCTGTTCTGAGCAGAGAGTTTATGGTCAAATAATCTAGACGTTTTTTTTAAAAAGAAGATCAGATAAATGGGTGAACCTGAAGCAAGGCTGAAGTCAAATAAGATAACCCGTGGTAGCACAGGAGACAAAATTCCACCTAGTTCTTGTGAAGTTTTTAGAGTCCACTAGAATTTAGTGCATATTTTATAAGAAATTGATGAATTAGGATTATTCTGAATAGTGGGGTTATTGGCTGTTGCAGGTTATTTAAAAATCTATATCTCTAAATAAATTAGCTAAATGTAGTATTAAATTTGGTTTCCATGAACGTTATGTGAGTCAAGCTAAAAGCAACATGGAACACTGATTGTGCCTACCCTAAAACTTTAATATGGAAACACACCAGAATGAGTCAGGCATCTCCAAGACATAAATAGTTGCTAAAAGTATTACTGCTTTGTTTTAGAGCAGAACTGAGCAGCCTTTTGAGTAAACCATGACCTGTAAGATCTAAGGATAAAAACATCTCTTAAGGAGAGTATGCCCACTCTGGGCAGGATGCAATGCTGACTTGCCAAACCAGGGAATCTCCCACGATTACTCTAGTAATCGTGGATTAATAATAGGATGGTTTGTGGGAAAAATACACCAAATATAAATATGGATTATAGACATATTCTGTGATGATGTTCTTTCATCATTTGTAACAAATGTCACAAGAAAGTAAGGTGTTGGTGGTGGGGTGATGTATAGGAATCCTGTATGGTATGCATGATTGTTTTATACACTCACAAAAAAGAAAGTGGTAAGTGTAATTAGTAGACGTTACAGTATAGTTATCATTCAGTCAAGAGTTATGCTGCTGTGGGAGTTTGGAGGATAGAGAGATTATATTTTAATTGGGTTAAAGCATTAAACCACCTAGGAAGATTATTAAATTAACAGGGATTACATTTTTAAGGATTAAGTCGCTATACCCACAACTATCTTCAGTAATGGTTTCTGAACATTTTTGATTGTACAGGCCAATAATAAAATTTTGAGAAGCAATTTCCAACTATAATAAACAAATAAATAAATAATTTATCTATTTATTGAGGTACCAGAACTGGGGATTAAGCCTGGGACCTCGTATGTGGGAAGCCAGCGCTCAACCAGTGACCCACGTCAGCTCTCCTGAGTTGTTTTTTTTATTTGTTTGCTTGTTGTTTGTTTGTTTTTTAGGAGGCACTGGGGATCAAACCTGGGACCTCCTGTGTGGGAAGCAGGCACGCAACTGCTTAAGCCATATCTGCTCCCAATAAATAAAATTTTAAGTAGCAACTCTCAAGTATGTATATTTATTTTTCGTTCTATACCTATATTGCTGTATTAGTATATTATGTGCATAATAATGTACTCAAAATAAATATTTTAAAGGATGAGCCAAATTTGGAATAATATCCAAAAATATAATTTTTTATTCATGGCACCCTTTTTTCCCCCTTAACAATACCAATGTGGTTGAAGGTGCTTCATGATTTTTGAAAATTATAGTTTAACATTTTGTGATACAGAAATTCAAAGGTCTGCTTTTAAGTTCAATTTGTTTTGCCACTGGCCTTCATGGCTGTCAGAGTTGAAAAAGATATTTCACAGACATAACATAAACTTGATATATACACCAAAAATAAAATTTGTTGTTAAAGATAGTAGATATAAATTCGAATATCTGGTTGTCTTTTTTATATTTTCAGTGTGGTGGAAGCAACTGCTTGTTATGTCTGATCAGATAGTCATTGTTTTTATAGGGTGAAGTGGTTGAAGAATACTTGGTCAAGGCACAGAAGTATCACCTCTACCATTATCTTGTTTGACTTTTACTTGCCTTAGTAGGATCTTCGATCAGAAGGGGTTTTCTTTCTCTTTTTACATCATTTGTATTTTTTTGTGAGGATTAGTTTAACTAAAATTCAAAGGAAGGATCTATAAATCCACTTAACCTGGCATAAATAAATGGCCAAATATTGCAATACATTGAAAGAACAGGAAGGAATGGAGGGTGCCACAGTCAAACCCCCAAGCTGGGAAAGCCCTGCTCTTACCTCGGAAATGCCCCCTACCATAAGCGAGGCTCCACCGTTTCACATCTCTGCCTAGTAATGATACCACTGCCAGTCAGGCTATTGAATATTTGTAATGCATAACTTCTCTCAGACCCCAGTGATCATCCTGAGCATCCCATAAGGGAGACACTCCCCCTCCCCCACTTTGGAGACCTATCAGGCGGGGGACAGGCTCTCCCCTCTCACAAGAGAGACAGCACGAGGAGCCGCCACCCCCAGAGGGAACCCTGAAATCACACTCTTTCCCTGGCAAATATAATCCAGGTACCTAGGGGGCTAGATAACCACTATGTTGCAGTTCTGCTATATTATTTCTTTTGGGGACCCTTTTGTCAAAATAATCAGGTTTATTCCATCCTCTTCTCCAAGGCTGTGTAAGTCCTCTTAACAACTGTGCTTGTAGATTCGTTAGATTAACGGATTAGAATCCCTCCCTCCCATGTATCTGTAGTGCAACACAGTACTTTAGCTCCTATTTGTTTTACCAGCAGTAGGACCTTGGTAAACAGTTTTATACTAAATACCAAATATCTGTGTTTGTAGAAGAGTCAAAACCAGATGGTCCATGTTGTTATTTTCTTATTTCTCAGGCTCAATATGAAGCACTGCCTTTTAGGATTTTACATACCCCAAGGACAGCCTCTTTGCTTAGGCTCAGGGACTTAGTAATGCACAAAGTCAGTTCCTACTCTCTCAGTGGCCAAAAAGCCTCTGCCTTTTGCTGTTTAATGCTTGTCTTTGACCAGCCCCTGGACTCCAACTCTTAACTCCATTAGACAGTGTCTCACATTTTAAAATGGTCTCAGCATATTTGTGTGACACCAAAACTCTCAGGTCAGTGTTGAGTTCAGTCAGATTAGTTGTTTGGCATCGTACGAATGGGCATGACACCTCTATCCATAGTTTTAAACTCTTTTAGGTCAACAAATTCTTTGAGAATCTTTGCAACATCTAACCAGAAAAAAAGTGCTCAAGCACATAAAGTATGTAAACAATTTAAAAGGTGGGGACAGGTAGTTTATATCCCTTCTGAAGTTCATCTTAAACTAGGTGCCTTTTTAAGAAAACTAAATTCACTGAATTGAAGTCCTGTAAACCAATTTAAAGTGGAATTGATTATAGGTTTTTCGTTTTTATTGCTATTTTTTCATCTTTCTTTTCCTAATGTGTTAGCTTTGAACAGTTATGAAATGTTTATGCTATGTCTATTTATATTGCCTTGAACAGTTAAGGACTGTTCATTATGGGATAATGTTTCTCTTTAAAGACATAGTTACAAAAGACCTTGCTTTATAAGTTGGATGTCACTGAAGCTTGTACACAGGCTGCTAGTTGTTCACCCAAAATCAGTTTTTCCCTTTTTCCTCACTCAGAGAACCCTGACTTTATCGGGGCAATGTGCCCAGCTTAAAAAAAATTACATTTCTTAGCCTCTGGACAGAGATGGCTAAGTGGCTCAATTCTAGCCAACACCAATTTCAGGAATGCTCCAAAAAAGAGGCTGACCCAGCTGGTCTGTGCTCTTTTGCCTCTCCTCAGCCCACAAACACCTTCTTATTCTTGCCCAGAACACAGATCTCATGACTGGAACTCCTGTGGCTGTCTTGCAGCCATGTGGCAACAGTAAGAATGGAAGCCACGTTCTGCAGTTGGTAGAACAGAGAGTTAGAAGGAATCTGAGAAATTGATAACCTTGAAAGCTCTAACTAACCCTGGGTCTCCTTCTCTGAACCTCTGGTTTTTATGTTATAGGAAAGAAAAATAAATGCAGATCTTAGTAAATTAATTAATAATCAGTTGGTTATTAATAAATATTTTCCATGCAGCTTAATACATTTCTTAATTAACACAAGCCTCCTATGTATGTATTTTTTTAAATCTACAAAAGTAGCAAATTTTTCCATATAAACTGGTAATTTCAACAAATTCAGCAAAATCTTTTGAAAATGAGTTATAAAGAATCGTGTGTATGTGTTTAGCATGCAAATGATACATTCTTGCAAAAAGTCCCAATTCAGAAGTATTAAGGTAACTTGATCTTTCCTCCCACTCCCTGTCTCCAGATTTACTTCCTCAAGAGTAACCATTTCTATCAGTTTCCTATTGCTGCTGTAACAATTACAACTTTAGTGGCATAAAACAACTCAGATCTATTATTCTACAGCTCAGGAGGTCAGAAGTCTGAAATGGGTCTCACTGGGCTAAAATCAAAGTGTCCGCTGGGCCAGGTCCCTGTCTGGAGCCTGGGGATAGCAGGGGAAGGAGACCACCCCTTGCCTTTTCCAGATCCTAAAGGCCACTTGCAATCCTTGGCTTCCTTCTATCTTCAAAACCAGCAATGACATCAGTCTTTCTCAAGCTGCATCACTCTGACATTGACTCTTCTGCCTTCCCCTCTCATTTATAAGGACCCTTGTGCTTACGTTGGGCTGACTTGGATATTCCAGGATAATCTTCTATCTCAAGATAATAATTCAATGACATCACCAAAGCCCCCTTTTCCATGTAAGGTAATGTACTCACAGGCTCCTGAGATTAGGATTGGATGTCTTTGAGGGGCCATAATTCTGCCCTCCACTCCACTGTTAATAAACGTTTGGTGAGTCTCCACAATGAACTTTTGGGTCCATGTTCAGATACATTTGTATTTTTTAAAATATTTTATCAGAAGGAGATTACAGACTGTTCTGCAACTTGCTTATTTGCCTTTAACAAGATAAAACAAACGCATTTCCAAGTCAGCAGAGCTAGAGGCGGTAAGATAATGTCTTAAAGGAAGGCTTCCTTCTCATACTTTGAAAAAAGGTGGTTTGCTATTTTTTCCACTGTAAATGAAAAGGAGAGGAAAGATGCTAGGAATCCCTCCTAAGGCAAAGTTAAGTGAAAATTTAAAGTGGGAGGTTCAAGGGAAATATTTTGGCATATTGCACACAAATATGGTATTACAGGAAGCAGTAAATAATTGCATTTGGCTTAGCTCTTGTGAAAACACTGCAAATTCTCTGTAGTGGGCATTCTTGGGTCATATTGCTGCTCAGCAGCCACTCCCATTATCAACAGCATCTGGTTTTCCTTGGAGAATTACCACTTCTAATAGGACTACCATAGATCCCGGTCCACCTCCCAGCCCAGGGCAGTGATGCTATATCAATCTGATGCTCCCTCTCTAAAATTTCAATTGTGAACAAGGTGACAAACTGAAAATGGCTGAAGCTCAGGCATCCTCACAGTGGCTATAAAAAGATTAAAACAGAGAAAGTACTCAGTGAAACATAAAACTCCTAAAAGCAACATTGAAGCAACTCCTCAGGATTTAATTTTTTTAAAAAGTTTTAAGGGAAACGGACTTTGGCCCAGTGGTTAGGGCGTCTGTCTACCATATGGGAGGTCCGCGGTTTAAACCCCGGGCCTCCTTGACCCGTGTGGAGCTGGCCATGCGCAGTGCTGATGCGCGCAAGGAGTGCCGTGCCACGCAAGGGTGTCCCCCGCGTGGGGGAGCCCCACGCGCAAGGAGTGCGCCCGTGAGGAGAGCCGCCCAGCGTGAAAAGAAAGAGCAGCCTGCCCAGGAATGGCGCCGCCCACACTTCCCGTGCCACTGACGACAACAGAAGCGGACAAAGAAACAAGACGCAGCAAATAGACACCAAGAACGGACAACCAAGGGAGGGGGGGAATTAAATAAATAAATAAATCTTTAAAAAAAAAAAAGTTTTAAGAATTGTCAGTGTAAAAAAAAAATTGTCAGTGTAGTAGATTAGAATTATTTGCCAAAATATCTTTTTTTTCCATCCCCAGGATCAAAAGCTCAGGGCCGCCCCAGGAATTGGTTAGGGACTCCTGAGAACATGCCCAGCACCTCAGCTCTAGGGCCCACTCTCTCACTTCGGGGAGCTCCTCCCACTATCGCACCCCAGTTCCCTCTACAATCCCAGCCAGGCCAGCAGTGTTGGGCTGCTGGGTATCTGAGCGGGTAGGGGCAGGGAAAGGACCAACAGGAACAAACAATCCCAGTAAGGAGCCATATATTTCTTAGGAATCAATTACTGCAAAATCAAAAAAGGAAAGCAGTAGACTCCCTTGCCTTATTAAGCAGTTGATTTTGTAACGGTTTGGTAAAACAACAACAAAAGCAAATGTGGTACATTAGTCAGAGCTCTTGGTTGTAAATGCCAGAAACCAAATTTGACTTAGCTTGAGCATGAAAGAGGAATACTGGAAAAGATACTAGAGGAACTCTTGGAAGAAAGGGAAGGGGGAGCAGCCAGGTCCCAGAAGGCGGCGGAAGGCCTCTGATGGGTCCAGCTCCGAGAGCCTCGTAGAGCAATCCCTGAAAACAGGGCGTGATGCTGTATGATGGCCCCGTTCCTGCTCCATGACAAGAAGGAAGGGGTCAGCATTCCATAATTAGAAATTCACACTAGAACCAGATGGCTGACACGGAGGAAAAAGTTCCATCAAGAAAGTGGGGAGTGATTCTCAGAAGGGCCAAGCAGTGCCAGGTAAAGAGAAACTACAGAAGTCCAACAAAGATGCATGTGGGGGTAAACGCCAAGGGAGTAAATGTGGGTATTCAGTAGGCCTATGGGAAGAGAGAATCTGGATTTCAGTTGGGTTCAGAACTAACATTCCATCAAAAGTGAAGACAAATCAAATGGGATTTATTCAACAAATACCTGTTTAAAATGAGCAAGGCTTGTTTACTCCTGATTTTTTTTTTTTGACCTTTTTGTTTTTATTTTCTTTTCTCAAATAGGAAGTACTGTCGTTCTGAAGGTAGGTACACCTGAAGGGTACATCTTGTTTTTTAACAGCATCCCAGACTGTTCTGTTGAATTTCAAAATGAGAAGCAAATCTTTTCTTTTCTTTTGACAAATAACGTGCACCAGGATTAGGTGTGAGTGGACATATTTCTAAACTGTACCGGCAGAGATGAATGTGTGGGTTCAGCAGACTCAGACTCAACCAGGGAGAGCTTGGCAAGGACGCGGGGAGCGGGGATGGAAGGAGCTGCAGTGGGGCACAGTTCAGCACAGGAAGAGCAATGAGCGCTTGTGTGGGGAAGAGGAGAAGTGGATGAGGGACACGGGCCAGATGAATGCCAGTGACCCCAAGTGGGCATCCCTTTGAGAAGGGACTTAAGAGTAAAACTTCAGGGGATGAAGAAGAAGAAGTAGAAGAACTAGAAAAAGAAAAGAAGTGAGTTTTGAACATGGGACAAGAGGAGTTGCTAAAAATTACAGATTAAACAATAAAACATTTCTCAATAAAATTGCCCCTTTCTCAGATGATACCAGGGGTGAGACACTGGAGCTCCAGAGAAAATTAGACTCAGGATGTACAGTAGGAGGCCAGAGACATGTTCCAGGCAGAGGCAGCCCTCCAACGATCACAGGCTGCCCTGACGTCATGGGCGGAGTCAGTGTCACTGGCTGTGTGACAGCTACTCTGTCCTTGGTTTCCAAGTACCATGTCTGTAGTGTAGCATCCCCTGTCCTCCACTCTTAACCTCACAGCAGGGAGAAAGAAGGTTCTTAAGAACCATGAAATTAACTAGCTGCTGTCTGCTGTTTTAAGGAAGTAGGGGAAGGATCCTGCAAAGAGCTCCAGTGTATTCCTGATTTTTTGACCACTCTCTGGCTTTATCAGAACACAGCAATATCAATTCTGGAGGGTTTCTTAATATGTGCAGAAGATATTTTAAAGAAAGAACTACTATACACTTATCCCCAAGTGGGTTTCTTTGGAAGCTGTTTTCCAAAGGGAATACTGCATGCATTACCAAAATTAAAATTGAGAAGTCTATACAGCTACACTTAGAAAATGTTTACAAAAAATGTGTTCACGTGTGAGTGTGAAGACTCTGTAAAATGAAAGATAAAAGGGGGCTGGGGAGTCTTGATAGCTCAACAACTTTTAAAAGAAAAAATCATTCTTATTAAAATTGACTTATAATGTTTATTTCTCCTGTATCCTGAAAATGTTGATTTCATTAATCATAGTAGTTGTCCAATGACAGCAATTTCAAATAATCCTTAGCTAGCTGACATCCTTGCCAGCTATTTCTATAGTTATTAAAATATTCCTCTTCTTATGGCATAAGTATATATAGTATGACACTTTTTTCCAAAGTTAAATTTCTTCATTCTTTATAAACTAGAGAAAATAGCTGCTCTTTACTTCTTTACATTTTTACTATGACTAAATATGTCGTACTTAAGTCTATAAACTGAAATTATATTATTTTTCTTAACAGAATTATTAGCTATAGGAATAACAATCACAGCAAACAGCAATTAACTGTAGATAGACAAGCATAATGAAACAATGTTTAGTTTGGATTCTCCAAAATGCAGATCCTGACAAAACAAATTGAGTGCACATTTATTTGGTACATGATCCCAGGATATTCAAGGGATGGAGTGGGGAAAGGGAGAGAAAGAAAGGCTCACTTCCACTGGGGATTCTCTGAGAAACCCTGAAGAATATGTCTCAGAATTAATCTACCATGTGATGGGGATGCTGGAGTACTATCCACTGATCCCTGAAACTCATTGGTTGAGAACTTACCCTTAGAGGCAGTAAATCCCCAGAACTTCCAAACCACTACTGAGGCTAAGAAGGGCTTAAGGAAGGAAGCTGTCAATGTGAATGGAAATGTTTGCTACATCTGCAGGAGAACTAAGAGGAGGTGGGCCAGGGGCATAGGAGCAGAATATCAATAGGTGACTATTCTGCTCACTCCTTATTCTGATCAGAGCCTCTCATGCCCCACATTGAGATTACTCTGTTACTGACATTTCAAGGTGGTGGTTGGCCACAATCTTCAAAATAAGATCACAAAATAACAGAATTAGTGGGAAAAGTTACGTTCTTCACTGTTGCAGCTGGTCCTGTGAATATAATTTATGCTCATCATCTCTCTCGTCTACAAGCTATTCTAGATTTCCCTTACTCTTGGCTAGCACTTCCTCTAGTCTAAGTCGTTTGTTTGGTGGAATGACCCACACCTTTGTCTGGGAGTAGCTGAGCCCTGTTTTACCTTCTCTTCCACTGTTATCACCAGGCATGGAAGGACCAAAGGGTGCCCCAGTGAATCTCTCAGTTCCAGGCATTTTCTTCCTTGTCCCTATTATGTTGCTGTAATTTCATCTCTTCAAGATAATTAGTCCATTAGCGTCACAATTATGGTGACTCCCATGTTTGCCTGCTGACCTATCAGCATGAGGACCCTCAAATCATCAGGTGGCAGTCATTGGTTTAGTTTCAGTGCAACCTCTACTGTTTCCCTGGTACAAGTGCCCCTAGCTATCCCCACAAACATCCTGAGACCAAGACCAAGACCAAGACCAAGACCAAGACCAAGACCAAGACCAAGACCAAGACCGTACTCTTGAAGAGCCTAAAATAATAAGGAATAAAAACATAAATTCCACAAATGGGAGTGCAGTGGTGGGGACAGTCCTACTTGCACACTTAAATTCCTAGTCCTGTCTGTACTTGATATTGAGGACATAGCAGCATATAGTGATAATATATATGCTGAATCCTTGAGGACAGTGGTCAAATCATGCAAGATGTCATCCCAAGCTGATGTCCTAGTTGAGTCTTTAAGAGGCTATGTAATTTCTTTAAGAGGAAATGTAGTATATTATAAGCCTGGTGGACTGCATAGATTTGTACCCATTTCTGCATTTCTTCATCATAAAATGGGTACCTTGGTCCAAGGTGATAGATTCAGGTTCCTGTATCAGTAAGTCAAGCGCCATGTAAGCCCTTGGATAGTGATTCCGCAGAGACAATTTAGGAAAGAAAGATGTCTTAGTTTGCCATGGCTGCAATGACAAGCACCACACAATGGGTTGGCTTAAACAAGCATTTATTGCCTTGTGGTTTTAAAGGCTGTACATACAAGATTAAGATGGGACAAAGTCATGCTTTTTCCCAGAATCAGTAGCATTCTGGCTGCTCTCTATCATTCGGCAACCTCTCTGCCTTCTCTGGCTTCTTCCTGTGGCTTCCTCTGACTGCATCTGAATTTCCTCTCTTTCTAAGGTTGCTAGTCATATGGATTAAGGCCCACCCGGATTTAATTTGGCCTCATAAAAAAAAAAAAGATCTTTGAAGATCCCATTCACAAATGAGTCTACACCTTAGATAATCCTAACCTCTTCTGAACTTCTATTTGCAAATGAGTTCACACACACAAATGTGGACGAAGACTTGAACATATCTTTTGTGGGGTACATATTCAATCCCCAACAAAAGGCAGACCTATATCTGGACTAAGGAAGGAAGTATCACTACTCTTTCAGGTGGAAGGGGTCAAATGTAATCAATCTGCCACCAAATTGGTCTCCTCAAGGGATGCTGCCATATGGAGGGCTCAGTGTTGGTGTCTGTTGCTGACAAGGTAGATATTTGTCATTGGCAATAGCTAGATCAGCAGTACTGAACAGCAGGCCATGTGGTTGGTCTTGGCATAGTCTCTATCTCTGCAATCACAGCTACTCTGTTCATTGTGTTCAATCCCTATTGCCTATTGCTTTCTTGTCTCTGATCTTTCAAACCTTTTCCTTTCAGGATTCCAAAAACCAGGAAGCCATACACTACTCCCCAAGAATGCAGGTTTATTCTTACCTCAGATCACTTTTCCTTCATAAAAAGTTGATAGTTACATGTAGTGCTTGAATGTCTGCCTGCTGGAATGATTTCTTTCTCCAAATGTCTTTTAGGGTTACCCTTGAGTGAAGCTGTGGTACAAAAATAGTAGTTGATTTTTAGCTCACATCAGTGTTTGGAGATGGGCCACTTGTAAACCAGGCATGAGAATATTTTTCTTCTCCAGCAGTTGGATATAAGTAAATCCCCATTAAGCCACAGGAGTGGTTCTGGGAAGAAGCATGGGTGCAACAGAGGCTGATAACATGAAGATCTGGGTCATTGTTTATATAACTTACTTGTGCCCCTGTACCTGCCCATGTCTGATACTGAATGTACCATTTACTTTGTAAGATAGGTTGCTGTTGGGCTCACTTGACCTTATGACTTGGTGGATCTGACAATTTACAGCTCATAGGTGGCAGCTCCAAATGCATGGTCAATTTGTGTTCCATAATCAGATGGTCATTTTCTATGAGTACTCAGAAGTACACTAAGAGCTGCTTTCCAATTGGTATGTAGTTCTTTGTTGTAGAAGGCATGACCTGGCTCCAGGCCCTTAGGGTCGATGCTGAAAGCTTGTGTATTATAGCCTGCCAAAGCATCCTTATTTACCACAGATGCCCTCTAGCACAATTTCACCTGTTGGGTCATATGGCAGGGAAGCTTGCACTATTGCCTGGATCTTCTATTTTCCCTCTCTTGCTCTGGGTCCCCTCAAAACCAATTAATCAGTCGTCTGATCAATGGGTCAGAGAAGTATCTTTGGGGGTTATTATTTGTCTCAAAAATCCAAAGCAGCTCATCATATACTGTGCCTCTTTCTTAGAGGTAGTAAATGCAATGTACCCTTTTAGACCAGATGTTTCAAATATTCACTGATATGGAAGGCTTTAAAAACTTTCTAGGATTTGTTTCTCATCCTCTGGCATGAAGTAGCTAGTGAAAGCAACAAGCATACTTATTTTCCATATGGTTTGCTTCTTCCAGTGTGGCTAACTCAAGGTAGTTGGTCTTTTTACGTGGTAGCTCCTACTTATAAGGGTTATATTCCCCTAAACAAGGCAGACGCTGCATCACATTTTACATCTCAGCTGTAGAAATCACACAGTATCACTTCTGCTGTACACTATTGGTTGAAGTCTTTAAAGTCTGCCCCAGATTGAAGATGAGGGGTTTTAGACCTTATCTCTTGCTAGGGAGTGGTAAGGTTGCAATGTACAAGGATGACGGGGATGAGGGCTATTGTTTTGGCTGTCTTTAGAAAATACAGCCTGCCACCTCTCTTACAGCAGAAACTGTACTTCCTTGCTTAGACCTGTCCCTGGTTTTTGGAATAGAGACACAGAGCATAGATGGGGGCAGATCTTGAGGTAGACAAGCATCTGTCTCACATGAGGGCTTTGCATGGTCTCTAGGCAATGGAAAACTATTCTCTTAAACTAACAGCATGAAGGATACTTCTGCCTGCCTGGATGATTCAGGGAAATCTAGGAATTTAAGGTTCTCTAGTCCATTTACCCACATGTTCTCATCCCACTTCTCAGGTTCTCATTTCTACCCTAACAAGGCTCTGATTTTTTCATGGGAGACCTGCCAGGGCTATGCCTACAATCTATCTTGTAATTCTGCTGTCCTAACAGTTAAACACTGGGCCTGGTTTTTCAGTTTAGTCTGGCCTTTGGCTGTAGAAAATAGGGATCTGTTTAGATGCATATCATGTTCTGAATTGATAGTAGGATCATCTAAATATATCACTCTTTCCTCAAAGCTTCTAAGGCAGTTAACAAAAGTCAGACAGTCCTTCAATTCTTATGATTAGCACTACTTTATATCTTTTGGGCATAGAACCATTCCATAAATCAATGCCATTCCTTTCACCTTTTACTCATTCCAATTCACAAAGGTAAAAGATTGGGTAATTGTGATGTTACACAGTTCCAAGAGTTATCATCATCCTACTAAACACCACCAACTGAGTCTTTGTTGCCTCTGTAGCAGTGTGATTATACTTTCTAGGATCACTTCAGTACCAATTATATTATCTGATTTCCTGCAAAAGCAGACTCTGATATAAAGATTTGGATGCAAGAGGATTATTTTGGAGAGGATCCCAGGAAGCATAAGTGAGAGAGTGGGGAAAGTGAGACAGGAAAAGGAGAAAATCCAATTGATGAGTAGGTTACTATTGTAGACAATTGGAGCTCCACTCCACTGGGGACCTCTCAGGAAATAGATAGAATGTGTCTCATAAAAGCCCCATCAAGATATGAGTAAGTGCTGGCATATTAGTGCACTGAGTACCATCTGCCATTGTCTATGGGGCATTAAATCTCCAACACGGGCTACAGTGAGGACTGAGCAAGGTCTAGTGATACTGAAGAAAATCTTCAGTTAGAAAAGCAGAAAGATGAAGGTGCTTTAGGTAAGAAACTGGCAGAATACTTAGGAAATGTTCACTGCAGCTGCAGAGGACCTCAGAGGTGGGCCAAGAGGGTGTAGGGTAGAGCATCAAGTGTCTGCTGTACCTGTTAGTAATTCATATGAAAAAATGAGTTTCTGTTAAGCATAGAAGATTGAACTCATGCGTTTATTACCCCTCCACCCTGAAGCCCTCTTTAAAATGACTTAAAAGGAATAAAACCAATTTAAAAAAAAAACTGGAAGGTTAAAGAGAACAGAAGACAAGAGCTAGCAACAAATTTTTGGAAGAGAGAAGGCAGATGGATGAGTGGTAACAAAGTTAACCCAGCAGAGGAATCTTGTTTTGTTGTAGAAAGCATCAAAAAAGGAAATGAATTACTGCTATAGAACTCTGGAAAAGCTCAGAAATTGGAAGTTGTTGTTACCACTGCAGGCAGGGCTTTAGGGTGAGACTGAAAACAGGAACTGTAGTTGGACCCCAGAGTCCCTCTCTCACACACAGTGCATACAGTGGTCAACTCTATCACCAGGGGAAGTGGATTTGGCCCAACGGATAGGGCGTCCGCCTACCACATGGGAGATCCAAGGTTCAAACCCAGGGCCTCCTGACCTATGTGATGAGCTGGCCCACGTGCAGTGCTGCTGCACGCAAGGAGTGCCATGCCATGCAGGGGTGTCCCCCATGTAGGGGAGTCCCATGTGCAAGAAGTGTGCCCCGTAAGGAGAGCCACCCAGTGCGAAAAAAGTGCATCCTGCCCAGGAATGGCACTGCAAACATGGAGAGCTGACACAGCAAGATGACACAACAAAATGAGACACAGATTGCCGCTGACACAAGTGGACACAGAAGAACACACAGCAAATGGACACAGCAGACAACTGGAGGAGGGGGGGGGCGGCGTTGGGCAAGGGGAGAGAAATTAAAAGTAAATCTTTAAAAATAAACGACTCATCACCAGCCCAGCAGGCAAAGTGAGATTTAATCTCTGGGGAACTTGAGTCTTCAGACTCATTGAAATATTGAAATCACCAGGAGTAAGGTGGAAAAAGATGACTAAATAAAGTCCAAATACTACATACTGAATACTGAGATCCCCATCCTCCTTTCCTCACTTGGATGCCAGGTCCCTGGTAGCTGGTTTTATGTTTCCTAGACAGGAGATAGGAAGAGTCCCCTCTGATTAAACCAACTGGTTAAAGACATGACCTATAAACTGACATTTGGGAATCTCCTGTTGAAATGACCAGGTCCCTGCTTGATTACTCCACAGTAAATTGTAGCAGTTGACAAACACTGCAAATACACATAGAACTTTTAAGCAATTTTTTTAGTGACTCACTGTTAAATATGAACAAACTGTCAGGTACCACCAGAGAAGTGAAGAAAGTCTCTAATAAGTAATTCTAGAGATTAAAATAAACAAATGAGCAAAGGTAACTTGGAGGAAACAAAGACAATGCATTAAAATCTATACTTTTATAAGATGAAATATTGCATCCATGGATCAAGAACATGATTCTACCTGTTAAAAAAATGAACATTCAGTGAATAAGAAATAGCTTTTGGAAAATAAAAATATAACAGACATACTAGACTCAATAAAAGGGCTAGAAGATAAATCTTCAAGAAAGTAAGCAAAAAGACAAAGGGATGGAAAATAGGGTTGTTTTAGTTTGCTTGGCTGCTGAAAGCAAATACCATAAAAAGGGCTGACTTTTAATAATGGGCATTTATTAGCTTACAAGCTTACAGTTTTGAGGCTGTGAAAATGTCCAAATCAAGACAATGCTTTCTTCCCAAAGACCAGTTGTCAGTGATTCTGGACCCCTCTGTCACATGGTAGGGCATATGGTGGCAATGGTGGTCTCTCCCTTCTCTTTCAGGTTCCATTGCTTCTTACTTCCATGGCTTTCTCTCTGTGTATTCATCCCATTTATAAAAGACTATTATGAGAGGATTAAGACCCATCCTGAATGAGGTGGGGCACACCCTAACTGAAGTAGCCTCATCACAAGATCCTACTTACAATGGTCCACACTCACAGGAATGGGTTAACTTTAATAGCATACTTTTCTGAAGTACATACCGTTTCAAACCACCACAAGGATCAAATAAATTAGAGAATCAAACCAGGAAACTCATCATTTGACTATTAGGAGTTCCAGAAAGATAGCATGTAGAAAACAGAAGGGAAGAAATTATCAAAAAAATGACAAAGTGGCTTTCCCAGAACAGAAAAACAAGTTTCCAGACTGAGAAACCCACAAATATAAGTACAATGAATGAAAAAAACAAGAGCTCCCAGCTTGCAGTCACTGCCTCCAACACTAATACCCTAAGAGTATTCTTGGCAATTCAAAATCCATGTAGATATTTCTTTCAGAATCCTAGTTCCTAGAATTTCTCCTTCAATTACTTTGTCCTCCACTGGTTTTTAACCGTCTTCTTCCCACGACATATTCTAGACCTCATCAATACCAATAACTGCATCTTTCTCAATAATGTCAACTTCAACCTTCCTATTTTCTGACCATCATCACTAATTTTCCTCGTTCATTTCCACTAGCTTCTCAACTCTAAAATATTTCAGCTCCTTTCCCTAAAACCAGATCATATGGTTCTACCACCACTTCAATGTCTCTCAGCTACCTCATGTCCTAGTTTAAATTCCATGGCCCATCATTATAAATACTCTTTTGCATTCACTGTCAACTCCCTTGCCCCTCACTTTCATTGTATTTTCTTGTTAATTTCACCAATTTTATTATCATTTATGTACTAGCTCCGCAGCTTAAATATCCAGCTTAGTCCTCTTGATCTCTAGACCCCTACCCCTACTCATCCAGTTGCCTATTTGGAATCTCCAAATAGATGTCAAAGGCATCTCAAATTCTGCTCTCCAAACTGAATCCCTGCTCTTCCTACAGACATCTCCATGTCAATAAAGAGCAACACCTTCCTTCCATTTACTTAGGATGAAAGCACTGGTGTCATATTTGATTTCTCTCTTATACAAAAGTGGCTCAGCCAAGCAGAGAGAATCTGGTGAAGAGATGAAGAAAGAAGCCGAGAGTGGGAGAAAAATGAGAGCTGATAGCATTCAAGTTCCTGGTTCCAGTTTTTCCTAGCTACTGCCCTGTGTTCTAGTTCACAAAGCAAGTCAGCCCTCTTTTTCTGCTAAAGTTATGTCAGGTTGAGTTTATAGGAAAGCCCCCCTTCCCAAATCATAACTAATACACTTGTTACTCAGACAGAGTCAATACCAACAACAAACACTTATTGTACCTCTATTAGTGTGAAGCTCTGGGTTTGACATTGGGCTCTCCTTCAAGGACACCAAGACAAGTAGAATCCTGGGAGCGTCAATGACAAGAAGAGCTGTGTAGCTAACAAATGGCACGCAGAGGGAGGAATAGGATTTGAGGAGTAGGGAGGTGGATCAGGAAAGAAAATTGCCCTGGAAAGAAGAGGAGAGAAATGAGAAGTGTATTCTAAGCAGAGGGACAGCGAGAGCTAAGGTTATCACCTCTATCGTCTACCAGAGCAAGGCATAAAATGAGTTCATCTAGGGTGAATTGTGAGAAACTGAAGCTCATGCTCTATCTACAAAGGGCTCCTGTGCCCAACAGATTAATGCTGCCAGGGGTAGACCCAGGATTATCAGATTTTCCAAATTTTCAGGAAAGCTACAGTTCTAAAACTTTTTGGGTGAAATTTATGATTTTTAAATGTTGACAACAATTTTTAAAAATTTAAAATGCTATGTGAGCCAAACATATCTGTTGGCTGACAGGGCCGTGGGCCTCCAGTGAGAGACTGATGCTATAAGCAAAGACAGAACAGAGAGAAATGTGTGATTATGTTCATAAAAAGAAGACCAGAACAGATGGTTTGTATTGAAGAATAGTAGGAGAGTTTGGAGAGTTAGATGGGGGCCTCAGACTTTGTTAGCAGGTTATTCAAGAATATGCAGAGCAATATTTTAGGAAATATGTTTGGTAGGTAGGTGAAGGATAAATCAGATATGGGGAAGTTTAGAATACTATTTTATTTAAAGATATGACTTTAAGAAGGTGGTACTTTTATGTTTTTTATTATAAACTGGGGTCAAGGTTATTTTCATATGAAACCATAAGGTTTTCCTCCTATGAGTCCAAAGCAGGATTGATCTCTTTGTCATCTCCTCACAGAGTAGGAACGGGCAATTTGAAATGATGGATGATTTAGAAGGGAGGTGCTGGGGAACGTTTACATTGTACATTGTACAATACGGAGTACAATCTAATTAAATTTCCTCTGGATAGTTCTTAAACTCCCCTCAAAAGTCCCTTTCTGAAGTGCAGCCACTGAATTTACTTCTCTCTCAAGGCTCTTGCCCTCCAACACTGCCTCTAAAGTCCCCTTCCCAAGCCTATTACCTCCACTGGGATGGCCACGGGTGCACCTCTCCCATCTCCCTTCCAAAGAGGATACGGCATGAATTTAATTAGCTGACAGCCTCCAGCTGCAATATTTTTAGAATTTATGATAGGAATCATGTTGAGGATATTCTCTACCTGGGCTGTTCCCAGCTGTTTTAGTTTCCTAGGCTGCTCAAGCAAACACTACGAACAATAGGAATTCATTAACTTATGGTTTTGAGACTAAAAGAAAGTCCAAATCAAGGCATCAACAAGGTAATACTTCCTCCCTGAAGACTGTTCTGGGGCTGGCTGCTGGTGATCCTTGGTCCTTAGTTTGTCATACAGCAAGGTACATGGAAGCATCTTCTGATCTCTCCCTTCTCTTCCAGGTTCCATCTGTGGCTTTTTTTTTCTCTCTCTGTATTGATTCTTTTTATAAAGGACTTCAGTAATAGGATAAGATCCATCCTAACTGGGTTGGTTACACACACTTTAACTGAAGTAATCTTGATAAAATGTCCTACTTACAATGGGTTCATAACCACAGGAATGGATTAAACTTAAGAACATGTTTTTCTGGGAGTACATATGGC
Source organism: Dasypus novemcinctus (assembly GCF_030445035.2). Classification (NCBI taxonomy): domain Eukaryota; kingdom Metazoa; phylum Chordata; class Mammalia; order Cingulata; family Dasypodidae; genus Dasypus; species Dasypus novemcinctus. The sequence continues at coordinate 47,955,058 of NC_080673.1, read as the reverse complement.
TTTAAACCATCATACCAGTGAGTGACTGAACATGGTGGGAATGGTAGAACTGGTCGTTTTTACCCAACATGGGATGCTTCTAATTGTCAATATTTGCTCCTGTGTCCCCTATTGTGCTGGCTGAGATTTCTCAGAGCTGTTCTGCAGTCTGAAGTGGTTCTGACCCAATCAACCTTCCTCCCCCACTTTCTTCTACAGGAGTCAGACAAGCATGGTGGTCTGAAGGCTTTCCTTGTACTCCTGCTCTCTCACCCATTCCTCTCATCCTTTTACAGGCATTTTCCCCAGTAAGTCTTTTGCACTTCTAATTCCCTGTTGGCATCTGCTTTCCAGAGGACTGAACAATGGGAATTTACTAACTTATGGTTGGTACTGGGATAAGTCCAAGTAGACAGTAAGATGAGGTGTGGGGACTGGATCACTCGTTGCCTGGCTGGCAAGAGAGATTCCATCCCACATGGAGTGTGAGACTTGGATAACCCTGGCACAAGATGTCCAACTGCCAAAACTTTCACTGGTGGTGATCTAAGAAAATGTACTGGCAGAGGGGAACACAGCTTCCAATGCAAGAATTCAGGCTTTTGAAAATTATGGGAGAAACATTGCACATAAAGACCATGGATTTGGTTGGGTTTTACCATGTTGCACTTATGCCCTGCAAAGGGATAATGAGCAAGTTAAAAAACTAAGTGTTAAATACAAAAAGCTCAATTTTTAAAATGGGCAAAAGATTTGAATACTTTTCCAAAGAAGAGCAAATAATCACATAAAAAAATAGTATCATTAGTTATTAGGGAAATGCAAATTATAACCACAATGAAATATCATTTTACATGTATTAGAACGGCTACAATTTTTAAAAAGATAGCACAAAGCCCTGCAAAGATGTGTGATAACTGTAACTCTCATAGATTTCTGGTGAAGATTCAAAATGGTATAGCAACTTTTCTAAACAGTTTAAACATTAAAAAAAAAAAAAAGCTTAAACATACACGTTATTGTATAACCCAGCAATCTCACTCCTAGGTATTGAATGAGGAGAAATGAAAACAGGTCCACATAAATATAAACATGTAGATATCCATCAACTGGGGAATGGATATACAAAATGTGATACATCAAAAAAGAACAAACTACTAATACATACAATAACAGGAATGAATCTCAATGCATTATGCTAAGTGAAAGAAGGCAGATATAAAAAGCCTTGAGAATGATTCCACGTATTGACGTTTTGTGAAAGGCACAGGGACAGAAATCAGATCAGTGGTTGCCAGGGGATGGGCCTGGGGAGGTGAAGATTGACAGATTGACAACAAAGAGGCACAAGGGAAATTTTAGGAGTGATGGTAATCTTCTAAATCTCAATTGTGTTATACTACAGTATACATTTGTCAAAACTCATCATCTAACTTTACTGTTTATAAATTTAACTACAATAAACTAGACTTAAAATAATAAAACCAAATGTGAAAGCCAACGCACCTTTTTGGTAGCTTACAAACAGGCCCTATTTCTTGCAGCTGACAGGCAGTTAGCATTTACTATGAGTCATGAACTACAAAGATAATTGAATGGTCAGGCAAGGCAGGTCAGGATGAGAAAACCAGAGACCCTGAAATATGGATTGGAGACATGTGGGTAAATATCTCCCAAAGACTGTGACTCTACAAACTCCCAGAGCCCTCAAAGGCTGCAGAAGTGTACCACTCTTCCATATTAAGAGCTAGTACGTCTCCTAGGCAGGAGGATAAACTTTCCATCAATACAACAAATGTCCCCTCAGAAGCTATGCCCCCACTTCTTCTCCTGGTGCCCAAAGGATAAATAGGGTTAAATCCTAGCCACTGTTCTGGGGATATGCTGGGCCTGATAAGTGAAAAAAGAGATTACATCCCAGAGGAACTGGGAGACTGTCAGTATATACTGGCAGGAGCCAAGGGAAGTACATGTGGGATTTGAGGTTCAGAATGTTTGATCAAAGAGGCCAGAATATAAGCCAGGATAAGCAAGAGTTCATTGTCTTGGGGACACAATCTTGGGACATGGGATTTAATATCCTGTCAAGGACTCTAGAAGATGAAGCGAATTTACTGATAGGGTGGCTCTTAGAAACATGAAGAAAGTTATGACCCTACCAAAAAACATCTGCTGTGGAAGTAGACAAAATGACTTGGTCAGCTGATGTTAGTCAGCCTTCATCACTGCCTACCCTGGAACTGGCAAAACAGCCACTTGAATGGAGAGGCCACAGAAGAAGTAGAGATGGCAGCCATGTATGGATCCATCGGCATGGCCTCCCATGGTCTAGCTATTGCTGCCTCTGAATGTTCAACCTTCTAGCAACATAGACCAACACTAAGCCTGTAATATGGCACCGTCTATTGAGGAGACCAGATTGCCACTTGATGGCCAGTTGCCTACACTGATTCCCTTCCATTCTTGAAGGGCGAGTGATTCATTCTCAGAGGAACAGACAACTATAACAGTAAGGGTTTGCCTTTCTTGCCCTCAGAGCCCCAGCCAGGCACTACTATTTCAGAATTGATGGAAGGCCTGATCCACAGGTATGGACTTTCACACAGCATAACACCCCACAGGAGACTCACTTTACCTTAAAGAAAGCGCATATCCATGGGATCAACTGGTTGTACCACATACCACATCACGCAGTCACAGCCAGCCTCAACAGAACTCAAACCATCTTCTAATGGCCCAACTGAAGTATGTGATGTCATCCTCTAAGATGCAGTGTATGTACTGAATCAGAGACCACTTTATGGATCTGCGGGCCCAATCAGAAAAACACACGGGTCCAAGAACCAAGAGGTGGAAGCAGAGTATCTACTTAGCTGTCACTTCTAATGACTCACAGAGGACATTTATCATTCTATTCTTGCCACTGTAGGCTCTGAAGGGTTAGATATATCTCTGGTCCCCAAAAGAGGTACCAGAGACACAGCCGGGGTTTTACTGAACACACGTTTAGGCTGCTGCCAGGGCACTTTGGATTCTTTGTCTCTTGAGACGAGCAAGTGAGAAGAGATTTCACCATTTTGGCAGGGGTAATTGGTTCCGTTCTGCAGGAAGAGCCAAGAATGTTTTTGCACAATGGGCACAGGGAGGAATACATGGAGAACTCAGGTAATCTACTTCGGTGCCTCTTACTACATCCTTGCACAGTTTTTTTTTTACTTGATTTTTAAATTAATTAATTAATTAATTAATTTTAAAGAAAACTTTAGATTGTATAAATGTTACATAAAAATTATAAGAGATTCCAATATGCTCCACTCCCTCCCCCATCCCACACTTTCCCACATTTTTTTTCTTCTTTATTTTCTTTTAAATGTTACATTAAAAACATGTGAGGTCCCCATATAACCCCCACACCACCCTCACCACCCCTCCCACATCAACAAACTCTTCCATCATTGTGGCACATCCACTGCACCCGGCGAATACATTCTGGAGAACCGCAACAGTGGTCCACATTGTAGTCCACACTCTCCCCCAGTCCACCCAGGGGACCACAGCAGGACACACAATGTCCAGCATCCATCCCTGCAGCACCACCTAGGACAACTGCAAATCCTGAAAATGCCCCCACACCATATCTCTTCTTCCTCTCCTGACCACCAGCAGCCACTGTGGCCATCCTCTCCACATCAGTACTACCATTTCTTCCCTTACTAATCACAATAGTTTCCCAGCAGAACACCAGTAAGTCCACTCTAATCCATACTCTATTCCTTCATCCTGTGAACCCTGGGATGGTTATGTCCAGTCCCCCTCTACATCATGAAGGGGTTTAGATTCCACATGGATGATGGATGCAATTCTCCTGCTTGCAGTTGTAGGCATTCTTGGCTCCCTGGTGTGGCGGTTGACCCTCTTCACCTCCCTGTCAGCTGGCCAGGGTAAGTCCAAGAAACCAGAGGGTAGGAGCTGCAAGTCTGCTGAGGCTTGAGGCTCCTACCAAGGACATGGATGACAACACTAGCCAAAGAAAGTTATGATTACTGAAGGTTGAGGCCCTATAGCAATGCAGTTTGGGCCACATCACCACGTAAGCCTCTAAGACTGCAGAGGTGATAACTAAGGATGAAGGGAAATTAAGAATGCATAAATAAAGAGAGAGAGAGAGAGAGAGAGAAAGAATGCATAGTGGCAGGAGACAATGAGTACCAGTCGTGACCCCAAGACCAACTGCTGTGATGCGGCTGTGGTCCATCCCACTAGCTCTCTCTTCTGAGTTTCTCTTCAGAAAGAATTGCAGAGGAGCTGTTCCCTAACTATGCATGGAAAAGAGGCTCTGTAGGACATGGAATGAACTGCAGTGCTTATGGATTTGAGCCACTCCAATCTCCCTTCAAGAGAGAGCTTTTTGCAAGGAGTGTAGTTAGCTGACAGTCTTTAGTCACAGCATCTTCTGGATCCTGTGCACTGGGGCCTGGCCGTTTCTGCTCAATGTGGGACACCCCTCACAGGCAATCTTTGCTCAGTGCTTCCCCATTGGACTGACTAAGATTTTTGAGCCATTGCTGTCCAAGGCTCTTCTGACCCAATCCTCCTTCCTTATGCCTTCCCTTTCACAGGTGTTATACCTGCATTATAGTCTGAGGGTTTTCCCAGCTTACCCCTGCTCCTTCTGTCCTTTATCTTTCACAGGCACTTCTCCCCAATAAACCTCTTGCACTTCTAATTCTATCTTGCCACCTCCTTCCTGGAGGAAGGACTGTACTGAGAACCATCTTTTCTTATGCCTGATCCCACCAGAAGTCCAGTTTCTAAGCAGGCATTCATCCAACCAAACAGTACTTTCCTGCAGTGAGGGTTCTAATAATGCTCTAAAAATAAGAACAAAATAATATTTTCCCACATTTTAACACACAGAACACTTAGTTTATTAAAATTGGGGGGGAGCGGATGCGGCTCAAGCAGTTGAGCACCTGCTTCCCACATGGAAGGTCCCGGGTTTGGGTTCTAGTGCCTCCTGAAAGTAAATAAATAGGAACAACCAGAAAGATGGTGGCAGAGTAAGGAACTCCTAGAATCAGCTCATGCTACAGGGCAGTTAGTAAATACCTACAGCTATCTGAAGCATTTGTTTGGGGACTCCAGGAGACCAGAAGAGCATCATGCAATATCCTTGAAAGAATGGAAGGAGGAGATTGCCCATCTGCAGAGAAGATTCATAAGTAGAGCACTCCACACCACAGAGGCTGATGCGTATCCTCCACTGGAGGTACAAGCCACCTCGGGAGCTATTCTGCAGCTGGAATTGGAAGCTCCATTTCCCAAAAACAGGGGAGGAAGAGATGGTTGGGTACGAAATTCAGCTACTGATTAGTAAATTCGGCGGGCTAAAGTATGATCCTAAGAACAGCTGAAGTTTGAACCTGTCCAAGTCAGAAAGAGGCCAGTAGCCATCATCTTAACTCTGCACCTGGCATGAGGGGAAGTGGGGTTGGCCAAAAAGTACAGTGCTAGTAGGGACTGGATTCTTTCCATCCAGATCAATTGAAGCTCTAGCCTAAACCCCAGCTCCACCTGTGGCAGAGAGGAAGCTGGGGGGACCTGGGCCAGCCTCTCCGGGAAACTAAAGGCCATGCCATGGAGCCGATGATTATCCTACTTTGGCAGGGCAACCTGCCCCGGGAGCTATTCTGTGGCTGGAATGGGGAGCTCTATTTCCCCAAAACAGGGGAGGAAGTGACAGTTAGCTGTCGATTTCAGCTACTGATTAGTAAATTCAGCTAGCTAAAGTATAAACCTAAGAACAGTTAAAGTTTGAACCTGCCCAAGTTGGAAAGAGGCCAATGGCTGCCATTTTGACTCCCCCTTCCTCCCCCCAGCATGAGGGGAAGCTGAGCTGACTGAAAATCACAGTGTTGGTAGAGACCATTTTCTTTCACCCAGACTGGGCTACAGCCCTAGGCTAGGTTTCAGCCCCACCTCTGGCATGGAGGAGGCTGGCAGGCCCCTACACCAGTCTATCCAGGTAACTGCAGGTACATTTGGCTAGCACAGACTGAATAATTGGAAGTCTACCAGAGCAACTGTGGTCATTTTGAACCAGCCCGGCATAGATTGCTGCCCACAGCTGCAGCTCCATCCCTGCTTCAGTCAGGGGTAAAGTGGCATGAAGCTTCACCAGTCTCTCTGGGTAACGACTGCCTAGGCCTGCACAGCTTGAATTATTCCATATAGCTGTGGCTCTGTCCCTACCCCTGGCAAAGGAGAAAGTTGGGAGAAGCTTCATCAGTCCTAGGGCAATGAGGGTAGCTTGGGCCTCCACAGTTTATAGCACCAATTACATCCTTGACTCCTACTACGCAACCAGCAAGGGAGAAAGGGCAAGAAGCCCTAAACTAAAGAGAAAAACTGCACACAGAATAAGTACATCTAGTAAGCCAGATACCAAGACACCAACAAAAAATTATAATCCATACCAAGAAACAGGAAGATATGGTCAGTTAAAGGAACAAGATAAGCCTCCAGATGACATAAAGGAGTTGAGACAACTAATCATAGATGCTCAAACAAATCTCCTTAATAAATTCAATGAGATGGCTAAAGAGATTAAGATATTAAGAAGATATTGGATGAATACAAAGAAGAATTTGAAAGCATACATAGAAAAATAGCAGATACTATGGGAATGAAAGGTGCAATAAATGAAATTAAAATTGCTTTGGAGGGAAGTGGACTTGGCCTAATGGATAGGGCATCTGCCTACCACATGGGAGGGCCACGGCTCAAGCCCCGGGCCTCCTTGACCTGTGCGGAGTTGGCCCACGCACAGTGCTGATGCACGCAAGGAGTGCTGTGCCACACAGGGGTGTCCCCCACATAGGGGAGCCCCATGCGCAAGGAGTGCACCCTGTAAGGAGAGCCACCCAGCATGAAAGAAAGTGCAGCCTGCCCAAGAATGGCACCACACACACGGAGAGCTGACACAACAAGATGATGCAACAAAAAGAAACACAGATTCCCTGTGCCGCTGATAAGGATAGAAGCGGTCACAGAAGAACACACAGTGAATGGACACAGCAGACAACTGGGGTGAGGGGAAGGGGAGAGAAATAAATAAAAAATCTTAAAAAAAATACATTGGAGGGAGGAAGTGGCTGTGACTCAACTAGTTGGGCTCCCGTCTACCATATGGGAGGCCCTGGGTTTGTGTCCCAGGGCCTCCTTGTGAAGGCAAGCTAGCCTGTGCGCTGTGGAGAGCTGACAACCTGTGAACCACAGAGAGCTGTTGTGGCAAGATGATTCAGCAAGGGGGAGACAAGCAGATACAGAAAAAAAACATGCAGCGAATGGACACAGAGAAGAGACAGCAAGGAATGGAACAAGTCACGGGGGAGGAAGGGAATAAATAAATAAATCTTTTAAAAAAACAACATTAATATAAAAAAAAATACATTGGAGGGAAGCAGGATGTGGCTCAAGCAATTGGACTCCTGTTTACCATATAGGAGGTCCAGGGTCTCCTGGTGAAGGCAAGCTGGCCTGTGTGGTGAGCTAGCCCACACGGAGTACTGGCCTGCACAGAGTAATACCTCATGCAGGAGTGCTGCCCCGCGCAGGAGTCCTGACCTGCTCAGGAGTGCTGGCCCACATGGAGAGCTGGCGCAGCAAGATGATGCAACAAAAAAGAGACATAGAGGAGAGATAATAATAGATGCAACAAACCAGGGAGCTGAGATGGTGCAAGAGAAGGATCGCCTCTCTCCCACTCTAGAAAGATCTCAGGTATTTCGGTTCCTGGAGCTGCCTAATGAGGATACAAGCAGACACAGAAGAACACACAACAAATGGACACAGAGAACAGACAATGGTGTGTGTGTGTGTGTGTAAATAAATAAATAAATAATCTGAAAAATACATTGGAATCATATAATAGCAGATTTGAGGAGGCAGAAGAAAGCATTGGTGAGCTTGAGACATGGCCTCTGAAAGTGAACATACAAAAGAATAGATGAAGAAAAGAATGGAAAAAATTGAACAAGGTCTCAAGGAACTAAACAACAGCAAGAGACATGTAAAACAACAGCAAGAGGCATGTAAACATATATGTCATGGGTATCCCAGAAGGAGAAGAGAAGGGAAAAGGGTCAGAAGGAATATTTGAAGAAATAATGGTAGAAAATTTCCCAACTCTATTGAAGGACATAGATATCCATGTCCGAGAAGCACAACGTACTCCCATCCAAAAAAATCCAAGTAGACAAACTCCAAGGCACATATTAATCAGAATGTCAAAAGACAAAGACAAAGAGAATTCTGAGAGCAGCAAGAGAAAAGCAATGAATAACAAATAAGGGACACCCAATAAGATTAAATGCCAGTCTCTCATCAGAAACCACAGAGGCAAGAAGACAGTGGCATGACATATTTAAGATACTGCAAGAGAAAAACTTCCAAGAATCTTATATCTGGAAAGATTGTCTTTCAAAAATGAAGGTGAGCTTAGAATATTCAGAGATAAATAGAAACTGAAAAGAGTTTGTAACCAGGAGACCAGATTTGCTGGAAATACTAAAGGGGGTGCTACAGCCTGAAATGAAGAGAGAGACGCCTGGAAGAGAGTCTAGAAATGTAGATTATATCAGTAAAAGTAACCAAAAGTTTCAAAAAGAATGGTGAAAATAAAATATGGCAGATAAAACTGAAATACTCAGAAATAAACTTAACCAATGATGTAAAGCACTTGTATTCAGAAAACTACAACTCAATGTTAAAAGAAATAAAAAAAGTCCTAAATAATTGGAAGAAATTCCATGCTCAAAGATTAGAAGACTAAATAACATTAAGATTCAGTTCTACTCAAATTGATATACAGATTCAATTCAATCCTGATTAAAATTCCACCAGCATTTTTAGAATAAATAGAAACACAATGATCAAATTTATTTGGAAAGGTAAAAGGTCCTGAATAGCCAGAAACATCTTAAAAAGGAAAAATGAAGTTGGAGGATTCTCATTTCCAGACTTTAAACCATATTACCTAGCTACAGTGGTAAAAACAGCATAAAGACAGACACATAGACCAGTGGAACCAAATTGGTGGTTCACATTTATGGTCAGGTGATTTTTGACTAGACTGTCAAACCCACCCAGCTTGGGCAAAATAGTCCATTCAATAAATGATGCTGAGAGAACTGGATATCCATAGCCAAAAGAAGGAAAAAGGACCCCTATCTCACACCTTATCAAAAAAATTAACTCAAAATGAACCAAAAACCTAAATATAAAAGCAAGAGTCATAAAACTTCTGGAATAAAATGTAGGAAAATATCTTCAAGACCCAGTGGTAGGTGGTGGATTCTTAAAGGAGATAAGAGAAGGACTAAGATGGACTACTGATGTTTAATATATGTAGACATTTAATTAACTTTACTGTAAAAGTGTGGAAATGTACAGAGTTGATGGTAACACATTATAGTAACAGCTATTTTATAAATGGGAGACGTGGCTGAAAATGTTAGTCTAGGGATGTAAATGCCAATTGATAGAATGCTAGAGAATAATCTAGGGATTGAACAGTACAGTAAACCCAGAGGTGGAGGAGAACTCTGCTTTATGGTACAAATGCAAGAGTGTCCTTTGTTAGCTAGAGCAAATGTATACAATTATTGCAGGGTGGTGGGATTGTGGAGAATCATGGGAAAAATACAACTGGAATGACCTATGGAATGTGGTTAGCAGTAATAATGTAATATTCTTACATCTATGTCAAAGATGTACTGTGTTGATAATGGGGGAGTATGGAAAACGTGTGTGCCAAATGTACACTATGGACCTGGTAATAATTGGATGATACTATGTCATAAGCTGTAACAAATGTTCCACCATGGTGTGGTGTGTTGATAGAGGGATGTTGTTTGGAAATTCTTCACATGTGCGTGATTGTTTTGTAAGTCTACAACTTCTGTCATAAAAATATATTTTAAAAAGATATAATAGGGTGGGTTGAGGGGAAAATACACCAAGTGTAAGTTAAGGACTATAATTAGCAGTAAGATTTTGACAATATTCTTTCATAATTTGTAAAAAATGTCTCATGACAATGCAAGGTGTTGGTGGAGGGTTGATGTATGGGACCCCTGAATGATGTTATGCATGTTTGCTTTGTAAGTTCACAACTTTTACTATATTCTTGTTTATGTATGTACATATATAAATGATATAAAAAATAATAATAGGGTGGGTTGGGGGAAAAATACTTTGGCTAGCAGTAATATTTTGAGGATGCTCTTTAATCATTAGTTAAAAATGTTTAACAACACAAGGTATTGGTAGGGCGAGGTATGAGAGCCCTGTATGATGTTACTTTTGTTTTGTAAGTTTGCAACTATTACTATATACTTACTGTTTATGTATGTTCATGTATGAGTGATATGCTTCAATAAACTTTAAAAATAAATAAATAAATAAAATCAGGGGAGATTTCATTTACAGAAATATACCATTCATTTTTTAAGAAAGCACTGTACCACAAAGTTGAGTGCACATACAATGAATTTGCCCAAGAAATTTCCAAAATACCCCTAAACAGGTTTCAATCTATTTCTTTTAGGTCTCATGTTTTATTAACTTCCACCTCTCCTTATTCTAAAATATACAAGCCATTTTTTCTTCTCCCTAACACATTAAGAGGATTTCAGATTTCCATTGATTGAAAAGGAAAACACAGGTGGGGGAAAAAAACTGAAAGCTTTGGAGGGGCTTGAATTATTATGCTTAAATAGCCTCAAGTGTTTTAATTTCACCTCCTAACTCAATTTTAGGAAAATAGAGATTAAAGTCTATGACTTATATTTCCTATTTTCTTCCTAGACCCCAGACACTGCACATTATACTAATGGCAATTATACCTCTTAGGGCCCAACCATTCCTTTGTTTTTCTTCTCCCAATATGCCTAAATATTTTTGTTATTGTTTTCAATAATAAAAACAAATATGCGGGTTGAAAAAGTGTTATATGTCCAATATGCATAAAGAAAATATTAACCTCCTCCTTCCGATCCCTTCCATCTCACCCTGCCCCCCACCCCTAGTAAGCAGCGGTTAAAGCTCGATGTACTCAGTCCACATCTTCCCTCACCGCTGCTTCTGGTATATAAAAACAGGTATATTCATGTATGGTGTGTTTTTGTCTGATAAAAAAAAAATTACACTTAAGCAATTAACTTTCTCATCCTTCCATCTTGGTAAGTGAGGCTCTGGCTCATTGTTTTTACTTTTTTCTTTATTAGAGAAATTGTGGGTTTACAGAACAAGCATGCGTAAAATACAGGATTTCCATATACCACCCCACCAACAACAACTTGCATTGGTGTGGGACATTTTGTTACAACTGATTATTGCACATTTTAATAACTGTACTATTCATTAAAGTCCATAGTTTAATTTAGTTCCACTGTTTGTGTAATGTAGTTCCAAGGATTGTTTTTATGGTTCATTATTTTTTGAAAGCTGTATTATATTCCCTACTATTGGTAAAACACAATTTATTCAATTTGTTTTTCCCTGTGTTCTTATGACATGGAGCATGTTTTCATGATATTATAAAATAGTTATTTCTCTTCTGTGAATTGCATGGTTATATTCTTTATTTCATGCATTTAAATCTCTAAGTCACCAGAACCATATTTTTGTGTTTGGTGTGTGGTAGGGGGTTTAGATTTGTTCTCTTTCAGATTGATAGCCAGATGATAGTATCATTTAAAAAATAAAGCAGGGAAATGAGTGTGGCTCAAGCAGTTGGACTCCCGTCTACCATATGGAGGGTCCAGGGCCTCCTGGTGAAGGCAAGCTGGCCTGTGTGGCCAGCTGGCCCACGTGCAGTGCTGGCCCTGTGCAGGAGTGCCACCCCACGCAGGAGTGCCGGCCAGCATGTTGAAGCTGGTGCAGCAAGATGACGCAACAAGAGACACAGAGGAGAGACAATGAGAAGACATAGCAGAACAGGGAGCTGAGGTGGCGCAAGAGAAAAGATCGCCTCTGGCTCACTCTGGACGGCCCCAGGATCGGTTCCTGAAGCCGCCTAATGAGAACACAAACAGACACTGAAAAGAACACGCAGCAAATGGACACAGAGAGCAGACAATGCGGGGTGTGTGTGTGTGTGGCATTTAAATGAATAAATAAATCAGCATTTCCCCGCAAAATTGAAATACCATCTTTTCCATATTTTAATACTTGTATACAGGTATATTTGGGTTTATTTTAGGATCAATTTCTGATCCATTATAAGTTTTTCTATTTTCTTTTCAATGCTGCTTTGATTACAGTGGCTTTATAATAAACAATATTATTTGGTAAGGCAATTCCCCCATTTCTATCTTATATTTTCGTAATTTTCTTTCCTATTCTTGCATATTCATTCATTCTTTCATATGAACTTTAAATTCATTTAACCCACTTTCATAAAATAACTATTATTTTCATAGAAATTGCATATTGACAAATTAATTTTTGCAAGAATTGACATGAATACAACCCTTTCAAGAGCAGTAGTATGTCTCTCCACTTGCTTAGATCTTGTTTTCTGTCTTTGAACAAGATTTTATGATTTTCTTCATATGGGTCATGTTATTTCCTGTTTAAAATATTCTTTGCCATTATTATTTTTAACATTTTGAATGAGATGTATTTAATTTAAAATTGTATTATTAAATATTTCAAATCTGTAGAAAAGCACAGAAAATAATACTCAAGGCAACATGTACCCTCCTCACATATTTATTAGTTCTTAACATTGACATATTTAACATTTCCTTACTTAAGATACAAAGAAATTTAAAATGGGATGGCATTCTTTCATCTTCACACTCTCTAAAGAAGTAACTGTTATCCTGTATTCTTCCCATGCATTTAAACATTTGTAACCTATGTATGTGTCCCTAAATAATGTACGTTTTATGTGTTATAATACATGGAAATTTAAAATATATATTTCTATCCATGACTAGTAATTGCTAGTATTGAGAAAGGCTAATGGTATATATATATTTATCTTGATTCTAGATAGTGTAGTAATATTTGATTTATTAGAATCTTCCATTTTCTTTGTTCCTATCATATCATGGGCAAATAAATATAATTTACCTTTTTTGATGGTATATATATTCCAACTCATATTATTTTCTGTTTAATTGGCTAAATGTTTCAAATAATGTTGAATAATGGTGAATATAACATGCATCTCTTTTTCTTGATTTTAACAGAAATTGCACCAATTATTTTTGTATTAATTAACTAATTCATGCTTGTATTAATTTTTGTAGTCTCATCAATATTGAAGCAGTTTCCCTTTTTATCTTATTTAGACTCCTGATTTTTTTGTGTGAATAAAAATGTTTATACTTCTCGTTCACAATTAGGGACAAATCCTGAGCCAGATCCTGGAGAGCAGAGACTCACTAAGCGGAAGTCAAGCATTTTCGAGTATCTTCACGTTGCTCCTGGTTTCCTGGTGTCAGCAGGTGTTTTGAATTCAGATTAATTGCAGGAAACAGTCGAGATGGTTCTCAAAATGTGGTCACTGAACCAACAGCATCAATATCTCCCGGGAATGTGTTTGAAATATAAATTCTTGGACTTCATGCCATACCTACTAAATCAGAAACTTGGGGAGCGGAGGGAGCGCAAAGTGTGACCCAGCAATTTGGTTTAAAGAAGCCCACCAGGTGATTCTGATGCACAGGCGAGTTTGAGAACCACTGGTCTAGAGAATACAGAGCTCAAACTGGCTAATTGCCTTGCTTTTTGTTTTTTTTTAAAAAAAGATTTTATTTATTTATTTATTTATTTATTTCTCTCCCCTACCCCCACCCCGGAGGTCTGTTCTCTGTGTCTATTTGCTATGTCTTGTTTCTTGGTCCGCTTCTGTTGTTGTCAGCGGCATGGGAATCTGTGTTTCTTTTTGTTGCTCTCCGTGTGTGCGGCACCATTCTTGGGCAGGCTGCACTTTCTTTCATGCTGGGCGGCTCTCCTTATGGGGTGCCCTCCTTGCACGTGGGGCTCCCCTACACGGGGGACACCCCTGCGTGGCAGGGCACTCCTTGTGTGGATCAGCACTACGCATGGGCCAGCTCCACACGGGTCAAGGAGGCCCGGGGTTTGAACCGCAGACCTCCTATGTGGTAGACGGACGCCCTAACCACTGGGCCAAGTTCGTTTCCCTTTACATCTACTCTTTTCTTCACTTCTCCTACCAGCTTCCATTCCATTTTTCTTCTTTTTAGCAAACCTACTGAAACGCTTTCTGTGTTCTCTCTCTCCAAGTCTTCCCTTCCCATCCTTTCTCCAGGCCATAAGAATTAGATTTTTGTGCCCACGCTCATTGAAACTGCTCTTGTTTGGTCTCTAATAGTCTCTTGTCTCCTCTGCTTGACCCTCTCCAAGGCTCCCTTTGACAAGAAGCAAAAGCCAAACACTTTTCAATGGCTTGCAAGTTCCTAATAACCCAGCCCCTGCTACTCTCCTGATAGCACTTTCTATCACCTTCCTCTTCGTTTCCTCTGTTCTAGCTATCCTGGCCTCCTTGTTATTCCTTGTTCGCTCCAAGCATGCTCCCACTTGAAAGCCTGTGTGCTGGCTCTTCCCTCAGCCTAGAGTGCTCTCCTCTGGATTTTCACGTGGTTAGTCCCTTGCCTTCTTTCGGTCTGTGCTCAAATGTTACCTTCTCAAAGAAGCTCAAACTGACCACTCTATTTCAATTTATGGTTCAGCCCTTCACACACATGCATCTGTATCTCTTACTCAGCTTTACTTTTTGGTTTTTGTGCCACAGCCTATATGATTTTTAATACAATTTTCTTATGTCTCTTCACCCCCACTCCAGCCCAGGATGGTCAAGGGAAGCCAAGGAAAACTTCTTACTCCTTCATTTCTTTTTTTTTCTGAGTAGACTCACTCAATGCTCCTATACTTCCCTCCTTCTACAAGCATTTACTCTAATACCAAGCACCGTTTAATTTAGTTTGACTCCTCTTCCAATTAAGATAATGAATACATTCAAAGCAATAAGGTGCTGACGGTTTTTACCTCAAATGAGAACTTTGTACTTCCAAGGACCTCAAAATTGTGTGATTTCCAGTACATTTGGCTCTAGTCAACCTAGCATGCGCCTTGTGGACATTTCTTCACAGAAACTTACATGAAATAACGAGTTTTCCCCTGCAGAATTTGGTTCATATTTTAAAAGACCCTAAATACCCATATACAAGATTTTTATTAATAAAGTATTTCGGCAAACTAAATATTGTGTCATTGTTTTATAGACTGCATGGGATGTTGTAGTTACTTAATATGAGTTTAGATACTCTCACATTCTTCTCTCTTCCTTAAAATGAACTATTTACACTTTGAGTGAATTGTACAAGGCATGAGACTATATAACACAGTAAATCCTGTGGTGGTTGAGGGACTGTGGTTAACAGAGCAAATATGAGAATGTTCTCTTATGAACTATAACAAATATATAATACTAATACAGGGCATTACTAATAGGGTAGGTTGGGCGGAAATATACCAAATGTAAGATATAGACTACAATTTGTAGTAATATTTTGACAATGCTCTTTCATCATTTGCAACAAATGTTCCACAATAATGCAAGGTGTTGGTGATGGGGTGATGTATGGGAGCCCTGCATGTTATGCATGTTTGTTTTGTAAGTTCACAACTTTTTTTTTAAGATTTATTTTTTAAAATTTATTTCTCTCCCCTTCCCACCCCCAGTTGTCTGCTCTGTGTCCATTCGCTGTGTGTTCCTCCATGACCGCTTCTATCCTTAGCAGCAGCACCATGAGTCTGTGTTTCTCCTTGTTGTGTCATCTTGTTGTGTCAGCTCTCTGTGTGTGCAGCGCCATTCTTGGGGAGGCTGCACTTTCTTTTGCGCCGGGCAGCTCTCCTTACAGGGCGCACTCCTTGTGCGTGGGGCTCTCCTATGCGGGGGAAACCCCTGTGTGGAAGGCATTCTTTGCGCGCATCAGTGCTGCGCATGGGCCAGCTCCACATGGGTCAAGGAGGCCCGGGGTTTGAACCGCGGACCTTCCATGTGGTAGCAGATGCTCTATCCATTGAGCCAAGTCCACTTCCCAATCACAACTTTTACTATATCCTTTTTGTTTATGTATGTTCATGTAGGAATGCTGTACTTCAATAAAAAATTTTTAAATGTAAAAAAATGATATAAAGACGTGGTAAAGGTAAAAAAAAAAAAAGCACTACCTATTTAATCTGGCAACTTATTCCTAAGAGCTCTTGGCTCCACATAGTTCAGTTAAGCTCATAGCTATTATCCCATTTATTCAACTTATGAAAGAGAGGGTTACCAGCTGCCATTACCCTCATTTTGTGGAAATGGAAATGGAGTTACATGTAAATCAAAGTGATTTGCCCTAACTTCTATATGTCATTGTCACAGGTTTTCTTTCCATCAGTTCTTGGTAACTTAAAGCCAATATTTGGTTGCAGTTTCATGAGATCCTTTAAGTGAAACTAGCTGTAAGAAAATCAGCCTAGCAAAAATACTTTATATTTATTACACTTCCCTAATACCCTGGGGTATTTGGCATCTCACTACTCAAGAGATGAGCAGTAAATTCTCAGGTCCATTTCATGCTGAGTGAAATGATTGAAGTCAACAGTCATTAAAGGTGAAGAAAGTGATAAATTCTACTCCATATTTTAGCTGTTTATCGTAACTGCTTATGATCATCAATCAGCAAATAAAGGGATAGTGCCTATATTGATATTTCTAGTCATTCAAATCACTTATTTAATATTCTCATGGTCTTTTAATATAATAAAAGGAAGATTTTTTAAAAACACGAAATTTTTAAAAAGATAACTATAACTATAAGTTCTGTTTAACACTTTAGCAGCTTCACATTTTACTGTGCAAATGTGAATGGTAATCTGTGAATACCAGTTAAATCAGTAGCACCCAAACCTGGCCACAGCTGAATCATCTGGGTAGAATAAAATAAAATTAAAAGATCATAGGCCCAATTCCAAACATTCCAGACTCAGTAGGTCTGAGGTTAGTGACTCAGGAATCAGTGGTTAAGAAACACCTCCCTGGTGAATCATAGGCAAGTTTGGGATTCACTGGGTTAATTAAGCAGACCATTAGGATGAAAAGAGAGTCAACCTGGAATGTTTCACCAATTGTCTGATTATTAATAGATCCAAGCTGGGGCAAACCAATTTCACGGGAAAGTCTTCATTCAGAATGTCATACAGATAACTTAGCATATTCAACTTTGCTTACAGGGCGGTGGACTTGGCCTAGTGGTTAGGGTGTCCATCTACCATATGGGAGGTCCGCGGTTCAAACCCCGGACCTCCTTGACCCATGTGGAGCTGGCCCATACGCAGTGTTGATGCGCACAAGGAGTGCCCTGCCACGCAGGGGTGTCCCCGGTGTAGGGGAGCCCCACGCGCAAGGAGTGCGCCCCATAAGGAGAGCTGCCCAGTGCGAAAGAAAGTGCAGCCTGCCCAGGAATGGCGCCACATACACAGAGAGCTGACACAACAAGATGCTGCAACAAAAAGAAACACAGATTCCTGTGCCACTGACAACAACAGAAGCGGACATAGAAGACACAGCAAATAGACACAGAGAACAGACAACCGAGGTGGGGGGGAAAGGGGAGCGAAATAAATAAATCTTAAAAAAAAATTTCGTTTACAAACTGCTGACTCCTTCCATGGAAGACCAAGTGACAACTTTTGTAAGTATGGAGTGAAAGAGGCTGTATCAGATTCACTCCTTCTGCTATTAACTTCCCTCAGGTGCACTCACTACCTGTAAGCTCCTGGTTTTTGCTTCTCTTCCCAACTAGTTCTCACCTATCAGTGTCCCCCCACCATTCCCCCAACCATACCCCCAATCCTACCTTCCACCCTAACCCTTTCACCTTCTCTTACTGGAAAAGTCTGAAATAAGTCTGAGACTCAACTGAGGAGGATGGATGTGTGAAGTTGTAAGACTCAGGTAAGGAGCTCGTGCAGCCCTGGGTAACCAATTTATTTTGATAGAGTCTTTTTAAATAATCACCCCACATAAGATCATTTTTTTGCTCTATTACTCCCTAGCTCTTTCCCTCTACTTAATTTGTACATTGAATCATTACTGTCTTCTGATAACTGTTCTATATTTATCATTATTAAACTCATTTTATTGATCTCATCCTATGCTCCAATTTGTCATGATTTTATGAATTTTAATTCAATCCCTTCTGCATTTGTGATCCTTCCAGCACTGTCCCATCTTTACACTTTTATTAATATGGTCTCCAGTCTATCTTCCAAGCTGCTTGTTGTTATCACTATGTGAAATGAATGAGACCAATTAAAAATATTGCACCACTGCAGCACCTTCTTGGAAAAAAAAAGCTTATCTTGACATTAAGCCATTAATTTTAAGTTTTATGTTTAATTTTTGGTCAGTGCCTTCACATTGCAACAGTGTTGCATGATTCACATTTCTCCAGTTTTCCTCTGAGTGTATGTAAAGGCAAATGCTTTTCTAGCACTCTGAAAGAATACCATGGTTTCTGTTGACATTGTACTTTCTCTACCTACAGAGCATCTTAGTCCATCAAATAGACAACTTTTCTTTACCTCCATGAGTTAAAGTAAAAAATAAAATCCAAGGCAATGTTAAAATAACATAAAGCCTTCAACATTAAACTACAAATCCTAGGCGTTTATGGGTAGTGCTTACACTGCATCCTAAATTCCTTCTGTGGAACCTTAGGTTCTAGTCAATACAAGATTTTCAAGTTTTCCCAAAGGGCTGCCAGTTGTGGATACTTATTGTACATAAAGAAGTGGGATAGGATAAATTAGTGGATTAAGATATAGGTATTCCAGTACTTTTTGGCAATTTCGGTCAAAATATTATAACCTACATGAAGATGAAAAATTCAATAGTGATGCTCTGTTCTCATTTGCATCTTACAGTGACAAATTTCAGCCCTTTCTAGAATCATTAAACTTGAGAACACTTAAGAAACGCTGGAAAGCAAGGTTACTCTTCATTTCTATGTTAAACAGAAGAATAGAGGTTGTTTTTATACCCCTGAATTTTTAAGCCAGAGGTCCACCCGCCACTACCACTGTACTCTTCTTCCTGTGTTGCTCTTCTCCGCAAATCTCTGGGCTTGCTCCCAAACTGGGCTTTTGAAATAATGACCAGTTTTCAGGCTAACAGGTTCATCATTGGCACATTCCCATTTCTGACCTCTGAATTCCCATTGGCTTAAATCACAGTTTAGAAAATTCCCTCTAACTGGGTTCATCCACTGCTCCTGGTAAATACTTTGCTGGGCCCAGTCCCTCAGGCATTTCCTCTCCATAGGACCTGGGATCTGGCACCCTGCTGCATTTACTCTGGATCCTTCTGGAGAATCCAGATGGTGTTTATACAAACACAGCCTAATTGGCCTGAAATGAAAAATGTGGTTATTTCAAATCAACAAGTTTTATCTATGCAGCTGAACCATGTGGTACTATCCCTAATGATTATAAGGCCTATCTTCTGCCATACCAGTGACTGCCATTTTATGCATATGTTTGGTTTACCTCAGCACACCAGGTCTAAAATCTCAATGAAGTAAAAGGGTCCTCAAAAGTCAATTTGCCTAAGGTTTTCAATTACTGGATAGAATGTACAATGCAGAATTTCGAAGATGGTCTCCTGAAATCCTTCACAGGCTCATCCAGTATTAGAGGCAGAAGAGAGGGACCTCAAAGAAGACATAATTTAATCTTCTCATTTAACAGAATAAGAAATAGAAATCACAAAGAAGCTAAGTATTTTTCTAGTGCTGGAACTAGAACCCAGAGTTCCAGTTGGTCCAATGGTCTTTTCCACCACCTTGCTTGACCTTAGTGCATAAACATTTCTAGTTTTCCAATGATTATTAAAATGAAAATCAGAATGCATTAATAACAAATATGATTATTCTGAGGAAAATAACCAAGCATATATTAGAAATCTCCAGAATGCTTTTGAATTGCACCTTAGTAAAAGAGTGCTACAGCATTTTGAAATTAGAAAAGGACACATCATCCTCTCCATACCCATTGTATCAGTTAGCCAAAGGGGTGCTGCTGCAAAGTACCAGAACTCTGTTTGACTTTTAAAAAGGGTATTTATTTGGGGTAGAAGCTTACAGTTACCAGGTCCTAAAGAGTTCAACTCAAGGTACCAGAGGAGGAACTTTCTCACCTGTTGACACATATTGACACAAGATGGCAGGCGATGTCTGTGAGGGTTCACCCTTCCTCCTTCCTCTTAAGTTTCTGTGGTCCCAACATCTTCTGATCTCAGCTGTAGGCTGGCATAAGCCTTGCCACTATCCCTGGGGCTCATTTCTTTCTGAGCTCAGCTTCTCTGGTCTCTCTACAAGGTCAGCTGTAAACCCTCAGCCTTGTCTTTCTTCCCAGGACCGTGTCTATGGAACACTCTCTTCCTGCGTTTCTGCTTCTGTGTGTCTACCTTCATGTGAGAATCTGTTTTCTCAGCCCAAGGGGGCTGGGATTCGACACTGAGTTGCCACTCTAATGATGTTGTTGGATCAAAGCGCTAATCTTTACATAATTTAATCAAAGATATCTCAGCTGAATCTAATACAATCAAACGGTCATCACACCAGAGGAACAGACCAGTTTACAAACATAATCTATATTTCTTTTTGGAATTCATAAATAATATCAAACTGCCACACCCATCCTGCATAACGAAGGCAATGGGCACGCATTATACCTACATAAGCTTAGAGTTCCCTAAACAGCTCCTCATTCTTAATGTTAACCAAAGAAGTTGACACAGAAGTTCTCATAAGAAATTAGACAATTAAGTGCTGTAACAATTCCACAGAGAAATCTGTCTTAAAATCTTCTCAGGTTCATCTACTTCTCAAGTCTTCATGATTCCTAATAATTTTATTCAAGACTCTAAGTCAGTAAAGGCATACTTATAAAGCATAACAAGCCAGTCCAAATTCATCTGAGGAGTCTAGGCAAAGAGAATAAATTTTCACATTACAGATGAAGAGGTGAAGACAATTAAATGAACAAAATTAATGTGGCTCCCCTCAAGGTTGTTCCTGCCTGCAAGTGGCCAATACTAGGATTTTCACTTATGACTATAGATTGAGTGACAACATTCTGACATCATCTATTATGACAGTCACTAGTACACATTTGTCATCCCTCAGCCACCTGGTTCCAGTCTTCTGTGATCTTTGGCTATTTTATCTGGCTATTTCTCAATCAGCTTATACCTACCCTTGTTCTTAGAACAATCACATCTCAAAAACCTCAGTGATGATGAAAGACTTGTTGCCTGCACCCAAGACAAATAAACTGCAAACATTTACATGTAGGAGCATCCTTGGGAGGAAAATGAGAACTTTGTGGAGCTGAAATTAGGTAGTATGAGACTTATGCTAGACTAGCACTGCCCAACATAAATATAGTCAGAGTTGTAATTTAAAATTTTCTAGAACCCACATTACAAAAAAGGAAAAAAGAAACAGGAAAAATTAATATTAATAATCTAGTTCATTTAATCCATAAATTTTAAGTGCTTAATTGCCATGTGTGGCTAGTGGCCTCTGCATTGGAGAGTGCTGTGCTTGAATGCGATTCTTTCGGCAAATCATTTTACTTTACTTAATCCTAGTAGGTTCCCACTCTTCACAATGTGCCTGCCATACTGGGAAAATCATGGCAAGTTAGGGCTTCCCAACCAAAGCAAGGAAGAGTTGAAACAATGACTCACTTAACTCAGGAAGCAATCCTTATCTATAAAGTCTGGAGAAAATTGAGTTTTGCTCGGGCTGTAACAACCTGGGAAAAAGAATACCATTTCATAGCTTCTCTTAAGTTGCTCACTTATTCCCAATGATGGTCTTCATTTAAAACATTTTAACTATCATAAGAAATAACTTGATTGTATTATGTTAGCAAATTGAATTTTTAAAAAAATTAAACAAGCAAAAGAAAAATCAGCATTGGAACAAAGAAACTAGGAATGTCAATCAACTCAACATGGTTTTCTCTGCTAGAAAGGGTAAGCCACAGTATGTTACATATAACATCTAATGACATTATGGGGAAGTAAAGAAGATGGTTATTAATCTCTTTTCACATTCTATTTCCTATAGGACTAATAAATATAGAACTCATCCTCTTTACTCCATTGTTTCTTCTGTCTTTTACAAGATAAGATTTGGACAGTTGTCATATTTGGCTGCCCAATATTATTGCAAACTTTCTGCTTATTGGGGGGTAGGGTGGGCAGTAGACCAGAAAATTTGGAAGGCAGGACTACTCCACCCAATGGGTTGCAAAAGGAGCAGATTTTTCCTTTGCCAGTTCCCTGGCAACCAAGGCAAGGGCATGTGAGTGAGGCCTGACAATCAGACATTTCCCCCAGGTGCTGGGTTGGGGGGTGGGAGGATCAGAGATTATTTGAGGTGGTTGTTGTGGGGTGCAAAGACCAGTGGGGTGGAAGTGAGTGTGCAGGGATCACAATGGCAGTAAAGAGACATAAAGATTGTCCTGCAGGAGGATCCAAGATGGTGGAAGAAGGAATGGCAGGCTGCACTCTTCCTTTAGAAACTATGGGAAGGGAGCTTGAGACAAGAAGCGTACCCATCCTGGTCATCAGAGAGGGATAACCAGATTTTTGTTTCCTTTCCTTTTGTTTTGTTTTGCTTGTTTGTTTTTTCTTCTCTTCTTCCTTATTTTCATTCCTCTCTGGTTTTTCTTCTTTTCTTTTGTCTCTTCCCATTCTGCTTGTTTTTTGTTCTATCTCTTTTTCTTTTATTTTATACTATTATATTTTTACTCTTTTTTCTCTTTCCTTTCTCTTTTTTCCTTTTTCTTTCTTCCATTTTCCCATTCTTCTTCCTTTCTGTCTTTCCCTACTTTGTCTTTCTTCTCATCGCACTTACCTGGACTTTTATTATATTTTACTTTATTTTCTTTTTTTGTATTCTTTTCCAACTTTTAAAATTTTTATCCCTGTTTACTATTTTCCCTCTATTATTTATTTTTTCTGCTTCTTTTTTGTTCTTTTCCTTCTATCCTTTCTAGTTTTCCTTTTCTTTTTTTCTCTGCTTACTTTTTTTTTTTTTTTTTTTGTGGTTCTAATACTTTTTACCTTTAAACATGGGAAACTACAAGGATATGGAATAAATGGAATCAAGTGGTAAAGAGGACTCCTAACACAAAACCAAGCAAAAATAAAACCCTAGACTAGAATGAGAAACTAACAAACTGAATAAGCCTGTCAAGATAAACAGATCCCCAGGCATCAGTGAAAAATTACTAAGCCGTACTAAGAAAGAGGATGTCATGGCCCAGTATAATGAACAAATTAAAAAGCAGGAGGAGATGCACAATGTGGAACAACTAATCAAGGATGTCCAAACAAATATCCTTAATCAACTCAATGAAATGAAGGAAGAGATAAAGGATATCAAGAAGACACCAGAGAAACATAAAGAAGAAACTGTAAAATATACATAAAAAGATAATAGATATTATGGTGATAAAAGACACAATGCAAGAAATTTAAAATACACTAGAAGTACATAACAGCAGATCTGAACAGGCAGAGGAAAGACTTAGCAATATCAAAGATAGGATATCTGAAATCACAGATAATAGAACAGATAGACAGAAAACAAACCAACAAACCAACAATAACAAAAAATTCAGCAGGGAATTGAATAATTGAATGACAACATGAAACATAAAGACATGTGTTATGGGTATCCCAGAGGAAGAAGAGAAGGGAAAGGGGGCAGTTAGAATGTTTGAGGAAATAATGGCCAAATATTTCCCAATATCCATGAGGGACAATGGACATACACATCCAGGAAGTGCAGCATAATCCAAGTACACTGTATCCTAGCAGACCTTCCCTGAGACACATACTTATCAGATTGTTAAAAGCTCAAGACAAAGGCAGAGAACTGAAAGCAGCAAGAGAAAAGAGATCCATCACATATAAGGGAAACTCAATAAGATTAACTGCTGATTTCTCATGTGAACCATGTATATCTGATCTGGTATGGCATAATTAAGGTGTTAGAAAATAAAAACTGCCAGCCAGGAATTCTGTATCCTGAAAAATTGTCATTCAAAAATGTGGGAGAGTTCAAAATAGTCACAGATAAACAGAAATTGAGAGAATTTGTCAAGAAGTGTCCTGCATTTAAGAAATACTTATTCTGAAAGTTGGAAGGAAAAAACAGGAGAGAAAGAGGGTGAGAGGAGAATGTGGAAAGGAAGATTATTGGTAAGAGTAGCTAAAAGGATAAAAAAGAGAAATATAAATAAAATATGACATATATAAACCTAAAGGAAAAATAGCTAAAATAAGTACTGCCTTTATAGTAGTAACATTGAATGTTAATGGATTAAACTTGCCAATCAAAAGACACAGGCTGGCAGAATAGATAAGGAAATATGACCCATCTATATACTGTCTATAAGAAACTCTATATACTATATAAAAGAAACTCAACTTAGACCCAAGGACACAAATAGTCTGCAAGTGAAAGGGTGGAAAACTATTTTACATGCAAGCAGTAAACAAAAAAGGACAGGAGAAGCAACACTAATATCGGACAAGTAGACCAATTGCAAAATTTTTGTAAGAGACAAAGAAGGACACTATATATTAATAAAAGGAGTGCTCAACCAAGAAGAAAGAACAATCATAAATATTTATGCACCTAACCAGGTAGCCCCAAAACACTTGAGGCAAATACTGAAAAAACTAAGAGGAGAAATAGACGCCTCTACACTCATAATAGGGGACTTCAATAAACCATTATCACCATCAGGCAGAACATCTTGATAGAGGCTCAATAAAGAAGCAGATTCCTTGAATAAATAGTTAAAGGAACTAGACCTACTAGAGTTATACAGAACATTACACCTAAAAGCGTCAAGATATATATATATATTTGAATGCTCATTGATCATTCTCCAGGATAGACACTTGCTAGGTCATAGAACAAGTCTCAAGGAATTTAGAAAGTTTGAAATTATACAACGTACTTTCTCTGGCCACAACAGAATGAAATAGAAATTAATAAAAGAGAACTGGAATAGGCACAAATATATGGAAGTAAAGAACACACTCTTAAACAATCAGGAGGTCAAGAAGGAAATTACCAGAGAAATCAGTAACTACCTTGAAGTTAATGAAAATAAGAACACAACATATCAAAATTTATGGGAAGCAGCTAAATCAGTGTTGAGAGGGAAATTTGTAGCCCTAAATGCCTTCATTGAAAAAGAAGAGCTAAAATTCAAGAACTAACTGCACATCTGGAAGAACTAGAAAAAGAACAACAAACTAATCCCAAAGCAAGCAGAAGAAAGGAAATAACAATGACTAGAGCAGCATTAAATGAAATTGTGATTTTAAAAAACACTAGAAAGAATTTACAAAACCCAACCTGGTTTTGTGAGAAGATTAATAAAAATGACAAAGACTTAACTATACTAACAAAGAAAAAAGAGAGAGGATGCAAATAAATAAAATTAGAAATGAGAAAGGTGATATCACTATTGGCCCCACAGAAATAAAGAGTATCATAAGAGGTTACTTTGAAAAATTGTATGCTAATGAGATGGACAATTTAGAAGAAATGAACAAATTCCTAGAAACACACAAGCAATGTAATTGCTTCCAAAAAATTAAAGAGAAGGGAACATTACCTAATTCATTCTATGATGCCAAAATCACCCTAATACCAAAGTCATATAAAGATGCTGCAAGAAAACTACAGACCTATCTCTCTAATGAACTTGGATTCAAAATTCCTCAACAAAATACTTGCTAATTGAATCCAACAACACATCAATCGAATTATACACCATGATCAAGTGAGTTTTATTCCAGGTATGCAAGGATAAATCAACAAAAGAAAATCCACTAATATAACACACCACATTAACAGATTGAAGGAAAAATATCACAGGAGCATCTTGATCAATGCAGAAAAAGCATTTGTCAAAACACAGCACCCTTTTTTGATAAAAAACAGTTTAAAAGATAGAATTAGAAGGAAACTTCCTCAGCATTGATAAAAGGCATATATGAAAACCCATGGCTAATATCATACTCAAAGGTGAAAGGCTAAAGTCTTTCCCTCTAAGACCTGGAACAAGACAAGGATGTCCAATTTCACCACTCTTATTTAACATTGTATTAGAAGTACTTGCTGGAGTACTTAGGTAAAAAAAGAAAACACATCCAAGAAATAAAACTTTCACTATTTGCATATGACATGATCTTATACATAGAAAGTCTCCCCCCAAAAAATTATAATAAAGCTTCTAGAGCTGATAAACGAGTTCAGTAAAATGGTGGGATATAAGATCAACACACAAAAATCAGTAGTGTTTCTATACACTAATAATGAGTAAAATGAAGAGGAAATCAAGAAAAAAAAAACAATTTACAAAAGCCACTAAAAGAATCTTTTATCTAGGAATAAACATAACCAAGGATGTAAAAGACTTGTACACAGAAAACTACACAACACTGATAAAGGAAATCAAAGAAGACCTAAATAAATGGAAGAATATTCCATGTTCATGAATTGGAAGACTAAATATCATTTAGATGTCTATCCTACCCAAATTGATTTACAGATGTAATGCAGTCCTAATAAAAGTTTCAATAGCATTTTTTACTGAACTGGAAAAGTCAATTATCAACATTTTTTAGAAGTGTAAGGGACCCCAAACAGCCAAAAACATCTTGAAAAGGAAAAACAAAATTGGAGGAATCACACTACCTGGTTTTAAAGCATACTACAAAGTAACTGGTTAAACAGCATGGTATTGGCACAAGAATAGGCATACCAACCAATGGAATCAAACTGAGAGTTCAGATATAGACCCATGTATATTTGGCCAACTGATATTCAACAAGGCCATTAAGCTCAATCAAGTGGGACAGAATGGTCTCTTCAACAATTGGGGCTTGGAGAACTGGATACTCATATCCAGAAGAATGAAAGAGGATCACAATCTCACACCCTCTACAAAATTAACTCAAGATGGATCAAATACCTAGATATAAGAGCCAAGACCACAATGCTCCTAGAAGATAGTGTGGGTAAGCATCTATGAGATCTGATAGTAGGAAATGGTATCATAAACTCCACCCAAGGCATGAGAAAAGAAATAAAAAATAGATAAATGGGACCTCCTCAAAATTAAAAAGTTTTGTGCTTCAAAGGAGTTCATCAAGAAAGTGAAAAGGCAGCCTACAATGGAAGAAAATATTTGAGAACTACCTATCTGAAAAGGGCCTAATATCCAGCACATAAGAAGAAATTTTACACCTTGAACATAAAAAGATAAATAACCCATTGGGAAAGGGATTTGAATAGATACTTTTCCAAAGAGGAAATACAAATGACTAAAAAGCACATGAAAAGATGTTCAACATCACTATCAGGGAAATGCAAATGCAACATCACTATTAGGGAAATGCAAATCAAAACTGCAATGAGATATAATCTTGGGAAGTGGACTTGGCCCAAAGGATAGGGTGTCTGCCTACCACATGGGAGGTCCGTGGTTCAAACCCTGGGCCTCTTTGACCAGTATGGGCTGGCCCATGTGCAGTGCTGATGCGCAAGGAGTGCCGTGCCATGCAGGGGTGTCCCCCATGCAGGGGTGTCCCCCATGTAGGGGAGCCCCACGCTCAAGGACTGCACCCAGTAAGGAGAGCTGCCCAGCACGAGAGAAAGTGCAACCTGCTCAAGAATGGCATCACACACACGGAGAGCTGACACAACAAGATGACGCAACAAAAAGAAACACAGATTCCTGGTAAGGAGTCCACTGATAAGGATAGAAGTGGTCATGGAAGAACACACAGTGAATGGATAGAGCAGACAACTTGGGGGGGGGGAGGGAAGGGGAGAGAAATAAATAAAAATAAAATAAATAAATAAAATCTTTAAAAAAAAGAAGAGATATAATCTTATGTCTGTTAGACTGGCTGCTGTATTTAAAAAAAAAAATAGAAAATTACAAGTGTTGGAGAATATGGAGGAATAGGAGCACTCATCCACTGCTGGTGGGAATGTAAAATGGTGCAGCCACAGTGGAGGATGGTTAGCAGTTTCTCAGGAAGCTAAGTATAGAACTGCTATATGATCTGTCAATCTCACTACTTGAAATATACGCAGAAGAATTTAAAGCAGGGACATAAACAGATATATGCATACCAATGTTCATCATGGCATTATTGACAATTACCAAGAGTTGGAAGCAAACCAAGTGTCCATCAACAAAAGAGTGGATAAACAAAATGTGGTATATACATTTGACGGAATATTATATAGCTGTAAGAAAGAATGAAGTATTGACACATATGACAACATGGATGAATCTCAAAAACCTTATGTTGAATGTAGCAGTTTGATATTATTGATGAATTCCAAAAAGAAATATTGGATTATGTTTGTAATCTGATCTGTACCTGGGCATGATTGAGTTATGATTAGGGAGTTGAACCCCCTCTCCTTGGTGGGTGGGGACTCACAGATAAAAGGCATGGCAAAGAACAGAGTTGAGGATTTCTGATGCTGGAGTTTTAATGTTGGAGTTTGATGCTGAAGACTTAAGCTGGAGCCCTGGGAAGTCAGAGGAAAGAGAAGCCAGCCCCAGGAAGAAAGGAACCTTGAACCCAGAGAAAATCAAGCCCCAGGAACATAGGAACCCAGGAAGCCTGAACCCTCACAGACGTTGACAGTCATCTTGCTCCAAATAGACTTTGGTGAGGGAAGTAAGTTATGCTTTATAGCCTGGTATCTGTAAGCTCCTACCCCAAATAAATACACTTTATAAAAACCAACCTATTTCTGGTATTTTACATCAGCACCCCTTTGGCTGACTAATACAGGGAGGATGTGTTGGGCTATCCATAGAACTAGGGGGAGGGCTGGAGGAAGGAACAGATAAACTCTGGGGAGGTGGAGGACTGTGGTTGAGAATATAATTGTGGGAGTCTTCTTTAGGGAACTATGGCAGGGGAAGGTCAGTGGTGCAGGGTCCAGGGGTGGGGGGATATACGGGGAAGGATGCACCTGGAGCATGCCTCTATGGAATATGAATATGTTCATCAGGTATTGTCTCGGTGGGTGGAAACCCACATAATAACCAACAAAATATTAAATTCCTATCCTGGGGAGCCCTGCTATGTTTGCTAAGAGAGTGGCAAGACTTTCCAGAGTACATAGGCAGTGCCTAAAAGAAGAAAACAGACCAATACACCAAACCCTCAATACTAATACTTGTACTTATGAATCATACTCTTGTAAAACTGAAATTTAGCCAATAATACTGTTGCCTAAGAGAGTTACCTCCTGAAAACCTCCTTGTTACTCAAATGTGGCCTCTCTCTAAGCCAAACTCAGCAGATAAACTTACTACATTCCCCCAGTGTGAGACATGACTCAACAGTGTTGAACCTTCCTGGCACCGAGGGATTATTACCAAGTGCCAACCAGTGATGTATGTGGAAAAAGACCTTGACCAAAAGGGGCAAGAATTAAATACAAAAGAATTTTTATGGTTAATAGATTTCAAAGTGAGTTGGAAGGTCATTTCAGAGGTTATATTTATTCACATCTCCGGCAGATCTCACTAGCTGCCACAGTGAACAAAGTCTCAAACGCGGGTGTTCCCAAGGACTCTAGAGACAGCTAGATACTAGAGGCAAGGCAAAACCCCAAGAAACCAGCATCTTATCAGAGGGCCTTACCATGGAATATATGATAACCAATTTTCCCAATGTAACAGAGTTAGGCTCATTTATAATTTCCCTACACATGATTTTTCTACCCCATTTTGTCGAACACAATATTACTAGCACAATACCGGTTAAATATATGTCCCTTATATCTTTGGTCTGTTCACATGCTGGTTAAGCCCTGAACCAAGCAGAGTTGCAGCCAATACCTACTCTCCAGTTCATCATATTTACCCAGGACAACTAACAAAGTGATGATGATGGACAAACCCCATTCCCGAAAGCAAATACAATTGCAAGCAAACAGTTCCTTCCATCTGCCCCATAAGATCTAAGCCCCTTCTGAATCAAAAACAAAGAGGGCATCACCATCCCCAAATCCTCAAGATTGAGGAATGAACTAGCATAAGGGGGGAATGCAACCATGGACTAAAGTAGACTTCTTATTATTGTAGTAATGAAAGAACTTGTATCATTGGTATAGGGCATTGGAATTGTTCTGCATGATATTGCATTGACAGATACAGGCCACCATACATTTTGTCAATACCTATAAAATTGCATGGTGCCAAGCATAAACCATAATGTAAACTATAGACCATGGTTAGAAGCTGTATTAGTCAGCCAAAGGGGTGCTGAAGCAAAGTACCAGAAATCTGTTGGCTTTTATAAAGGGTATTTGTTTGGGGTACAAGCTTACAGTTATAAGGCCCTAAAGAGTACAACTCAAAATTACTTCCTCACCAAAGTCTGTTGCCACATGTTGAAGCAAGATGGCAAGCATTCAGCCTTCCTCTTTCCTCTTAAGGCTCCATGGTCCCAGCTTCTTCCAATCTCCACTGTGGGCTGGCATGGGGCTTGTCTTTCTTCCTCTTGTCATTTCTTTCTGGGCTCAGATGCTTTGTTCTCTTCACAAGGTCAGCTATAAACTATCAGGCAAATGGTTCATTTCTCTTCCTGGGGCCGCAGGATCCTCTTCATGTCTATGGAGCTCCCTTCCTCTGTGTATTTACTTCTGTGTTCTTGATTGAGTGTCCATTTATATAGATCACAAAGGGGACAGGGACTCAAACTGAGTTGCCCTAATGACATAGTAGAATCAAAGCCCTAGTCTTAACATAATTTAATCAAAGGCATCTCAGGGAATCTAGTATAATGCAAGGTTATCACGCTCAGAGGAACAGACCAGTTTACAAACATAATTAAATATCTTTTTTTGAATTCATAAATAATATCAAGCTATCACAGTAGCAATGCTTCAATATCTGTTGGTCAATTGTAACACATGTACCACACTAATGTAAGAGGTTATTAATAGGAGAAAATGTGAAAAGGGAAAGGGGTGGAGTATATGGGACTCCCCTATGTTTCAATGTAACTTTTCTGTAATATAAAACTTCTTTTAAAATAAAGTTGTTTATTCGTTTTTTTAAAAAAAAGACTGTCCTATGACTGAGATGGGATCTTGGTTGTGTCTTCTTGCCTCCTGCTCAACTTCTGGTTCTATGGGCTAGCAACTACTTTCTAATTATTTTTCTGCTAAGGTGGCCAGAGTTAATTTCTTTTATCTCCAAGAAACTTGGCAGAGTGTTGAACTCAACCTGTGGAAGGTGTGATTCATCTGACACTTCAGATTAGTAGTTTAACTGCATGAATCTCTAATGGACTGAGTGTTTCTCAAACATTATGGTCTCAGGATTCCTTTACACTCTTAAAGATTACAGAGGACACCTAGGTCTTTCATTTTGTCTATTGATATTTACCCTGTTAGAAGTTAAGCAGGAATTTAAAAGCTATTTATTAATTCTGTTAAAAATAAAGTGATAAATTCCATTAATTGTTAACATAACTCCTACTTTAACACCACACCAAAATTTGAGAAGTGGTAGTTTCTTAAAGATTAGTTGTAGAGTAGAATCTTAAACCATACCAATAAGCACTGCCCATTGTGTTGCAGTAAAATTTGTCTACCCTGCATTTGAATGGATGTTTTACTAGAGCATGATTTTGTGAAATCATGCATTGGTCATTTGGAAAATGCACATCTTCCAAATGTCAATACACTTTATCATATGATATCAAAACCACATTCATTAATATCACCACCAAATAAATCGACAAGACTTTAAGTATTGGGAAGATGGTGAGTTCATGGTAGCAAATAGAGGACTTCCAACATTTATTTTCACTTGAAATCTTGAGTTTTGGCAACAAAGACTCTCAGCTGTTTTTCTTCAAGTGAGAGAATCACTTCATTTAAATAAAAGACTGTATATGAATCATTTTTAATACTTTGTTAGGGATATTTTTAAAGTGAAACGTATTATTTTTCTGCAAGTGCATAGAAGTGAAGTTTGTCACGATGACTGGTATAGTGTGATGCTTTCATTCGGGCTCAGACACTAGCCATTTTTACCTGCCATCACGTTTGCGCCATCCATGCGTATGCCAAAATGGTGCAAAGGGCAAATAACACCTTAGTATTCTGATGAAAGTAGTTTTGACTTCACCAGCCCCTGAAAGGTTCTTGGGGACCCCGAGGAGCCCTTGGAACACACTGGAAACATCTGACCTAATAATTTAATTCTAAGGCAATCCAGTCAGAGGCTTTGTAAGTCTTTATCATGGCAAACACGGATAAAAAGACTTGTCATCTTAGTTTACACAGCTTGTTTGCTAGTTCCGCTCTGTTTCTTTCTAAGATCTTTTTCTATCTTCTAGGTGTAGGCCAAATGGGTTTTTAAAACTGGAATATCTCACTCTTTAGAACATTGTGCCCAAACTGGCTATTTTTCCATGTTGACCTCTCAACATGTGGTAGGTTGTGTCATAAAGTATCATTAAATTCATTTTAAAGAATGAAGGTGGAGTGTCAGGAAAGGTTAATTGACTGGAGCTTTTGTAATGATCTGTGGCTATGTTGGTTTAGATATCAGAGATTCCAGGAGGCAGTATCTGTGAAAGCTCTTCTGAAATCTAGCCTTTGTGGGTTTTGGCCTCTTGATTAGAGGCTTTTAATGTGCAGCAAACTAAGGGGCAATTTGTAAAGATAGTGGTGAGGATTTTATATGAGTTGGCTTAAAATGAAATCACAGAAAGGATCTTAATAGACATACATAGTCAATCCTTTTGGACTGACAAAAAGAACCTCTAAATAAAAGTTCTCTTTCCAGTAAAAATCTATTAGAATAGAGAGCCAGTTACAAATCCACCTTCAGGTTAAGGGAATTTTCTTGCTGGTCATTTTGAGTATTTTAATGAATGCATATTGGAGAACCTACTTTTTCTCCAGTCTGAAAGGAAAAGTTAATTATATAGCAAATAGAATTAATCAGCAGTTTAAAGCATCCTCAAAAATAAATAAATAAAACATCCTCAGTTAAAAATGTACGATACAAATTCTTAAGAGATATACCTGATAACCAAATAGTTATCAAGTTCTATGGCCTGTTATTTGTAATTTAAAGGAGTTAAATGATGACAAATTGGGATACATTAAAGGCTGGAAACACAAAGCATTCAAAGCATGTCTTACACTTACAATTTATAAAAAATTGTAACACATTATTATGCATAAAAATTCCTGCATATCTTGAATTGAAGATGCAATTCAAAGAGTCTTTGGCATGGAACAGCAGTGAGGTCATGGGCAGGCAAGTGACGGCGAGGTGGGGAAGTCATGAGAACTATCATTCATGGCTGGTACAGCGGGGGTCAGTATACCTTGGTAAACAACTTGGCAATATAAAAACTCTGAATATGTACATACCCTATGATCCAGAAATTCCACTTCCAGAAATATCCTAGAGAAACTCTTACATGGGTGCACAAGAAACTATTCATTGCAATATTATTTGCAAGAGCAATAATTTAAAAAAAAAAACAAACTTAATTGCCATCATTAGGAAATGGATAAATTGTGAAATAATCAAATAATAAACAGTTAAAAATGAGCAAACTAGAGCTACATTTTGCAAATCCATCAACATGTATAAATCTTACAAATATAATTGTGAGTCTCAAAGTCAAGCTACCAAAAGTAGACATATTTCGTGATATATATGTAAGCGCATAAAACATAAACAACACTCCATATTTTCTAATTGGTACATTCATATGAAGGAAATACATAAAAAACATCAAACATGGATGAGAAGGTTGCACACTAATTTTTGGCTAGTAGTTGATTTTAGAGAGGAAGGAAAGTTGGGATAGGATAGGGGACTTTAATTTTGTGTAATATTTTATTCTTAAGCTAAAAGGATCTGAGGCAAAATCTGTCTTACACAGGGGTGGTGGCTAAATGGAAATGTGTATATTGTTTTCTATTTTTTATGTTTGCAATTCTCAAAATAAAACAAGCCAAGAAATAACGAGAAAGGACCAGGAAGTTAGGGAGACATTGGTCCCAATTTACTTACTAATTGTATGTCCTTGGGCAAGTTACTTAGCCTCACTAAGCAACTTTTTTTCCCCTCTATACCTTTTGTTAGGAGTTGAAATGTTTCCCCAAAGAGATAAGTTCGAGTCCTAAAGCCCTCTCCCATGAATGCGACCCTATTAGGAAATAACGTCTGTGAAGATGTGATTAGTTAAGATGAGGTCAAAGTGGATTAGGGTGGGCTCTAATTCCACATGACTGGCGTCTTTCTAGGAAGGGAAATTGAGACACAGGTACAATGACATATGAGGGGAGAAGGCCATGTGATGACAGAGACAGATATTGAAGTGCCGTAGCGACAATTCAAGGAACCCCACGAATTGCTGGCAACGCCCAGAAGCTAGCACGAGGCAAGGAAGGATTCCGCCCCAGAGCTTCCAGAACCATGAGACAATAAATTTCCTTTGTTTTAGACCACTTAGTTTGTTGGTGATTGGTGGTAATTGAAGCTAAGGCACCTACCTCTTAGGAATTTGTGGGATTTAATTGAGTTCATATAAAGCACTTGGAATAGAGCATACAAAACAAACGTTAGATGTCTTTCTTGCATAAAATACTGTTTGGTAACACCAATTCGAACTCCATGCTTTTATGCACATTAGGAAAAGGCTAGGGCGAATGGAAAGAGGGAGAGAAGTGATGAGACAACACACTCTTCTTATTTGCCTTTTCCTGGGACTTTCCCTTTTAATCCCCTTACCTTGTCTCAGGTATTTAAATATGCATGTGCATATATGTGCATATAAGCAATAACTCACAAATGCGGTAGACTAGAGGCTGAGCTTTTTGAGGGTGGGAAAGCTGTTAAAATTCATGTGAGTATGAAGCATCCCTTGATTTATAGGCTCGGAAGAATTATATTGCAGTGAAACTGGAAATCAGTCAAATTTTCCATGTTAAGAAAAGTGCATTAATTCTTTGTAGGCTTTCATATCAATATAATGAGGACGGTTTTGTGTGGTTAGTTTTCAATTACCCTGGCTATGGAGATATCAGAGAGCTTAGGCAAGTCCAGAAACTTTATCTAAATCAATAGCTTTGTTTTTTTTTTTCAATTGCCATTTGAACTAGTGGAAAAGATAATAGATTCAAATATTTCCCCCTTTTTCTTCTTTTTTCCATGCTAGAGAATTTGCTAAAGAAAATTGTGAAAGTAAAAAATCAGCAGTGGCAAAAGTAAAAAAAAATAAAAGTGACTGAATAATTAAAAGGTCTTACTATTTTGTGATCTTGTAAAATGCCTACTGAAAATCAAGCTGACCACATTGGTTGTCTCCAATTCTATGTCATATGCCTCTAGACCGAGGCGCAAAGTTTCTCGTAACTAAGCTTAGCCCATGGAGGAGGAAGGGGTGTGGGGAATAGGCTAGATCACTAAGGACTGCCATATCAGTTGTGCACTGAACAACTCTGGAGAGGGCTATTTACATAGACTACCCATGTAGGCAGTGGATCTGAAAGCAGAAGTCAAAGTAAGAAATAGAAAAGGTCCCCACTGGCTCAGAAGAGTCCCTAGTCTCTGAAAATGCACACAATCCACTTCTAAGGGTGGAATTCTTTTTCACCTCCCTACACAAATAAGTGACAAATTGTGGAGAATCAAAGTCCATAGTATAGGAAAAATATAAGATTATTCAGTGAAATACCTCCCAAGAACAAGGAAATAAAGAGAATGAAACTAACAAGAACCAAACCACAATGAATAAGGTGGGTTACCCATCTGCAGAAATTACCCAGTAGATTGAAAGTGAGTAGCAAAGAGATGTGATAGTCAAATCTCATTTAAAAAGCACATTAATCAAACCATGATGTTTGATTAATTGTTTCCTGTATTTATAAAAGTAAGCTGAGTAAGCTAAGGCAACATTCATCAGTATTGGGATGATAACAAGTATTAAATGATGAACTCGGGAAACGGACTTTGGCCCAGTGGTTAGGGCGTCCGTCTACCATATGGGAGGTCCGCGGTTCAAACCCCGGGCCTCCTTGACCCGTGTGGAGCTGGCCCATGCGCAGTGCTGATGCGCGCAAGGAGTGCCCTGCCACGCGAGGGTGTCCCCCGCGTGGGGGAGCCCCACACGCAAGGAGTGCGCCCGTGAGGAGAGCCGCCCAGCGTGAAAAGAAAGAGCAGCCTGCCCAGGAATGGCGCTGCCCACACTTCCCGTGCCGCTGACGACAACAGAAGCAGACAAAGAAACAAGACGCAGCAAAAAGACACCAAGAACAGACAACCAGGGGAGGGGGGGAAATTAAATAAATAAATAAATCTTTTAAAAAAATAAAAGAAAATAAATGACGAACTCCATCTTTGCATTAGTGGACACATTTGAGGAGTGTAGTTTATGCAGTTTATGCAGGTTTTGCATCTCTGAGAACAAGTTTACTAAGAACATAAGAAAAAAAATAAGTACTGGGCCGTTTTGAAGGGTATCTTGTAAAGGGTATCTTGTAAAGAGTACTTCTATTTATATATGAAATCAAGGATAACTTCCTAGGTCCTTTTTAGCTTTAAATTTCTGTGATTGGCACTTTTGGGTGATACATAAGGAAGAGAAGGAGAAAGAAATCACCCTTTTCGTGGAGTGAGGCTGTTCTCCTTCATCACTGTATTTGTACATGATTAAATTTTATAATTATGGTAAGACAATGTACTATTCCAAATACTTCACTCCAAATCTGAATAGACTGCCTTTGATGTAAGCAATGCAGGACACTCTTTAAAATTGTGATTTGGATAGCAAGTTCTTGACCTAATATGGTCAAGATCTATTTTGACTTTTTCATTTAAAAATAACAAGAGATCAAGGACAAGTTTACACTGCAAATTGAAAGCAGAAATGCTTTTTGGCCAATATTTAATTTCTTGCTCTTTAATATTCTGATTTGGTAAGGTTTTGGTGCTTGAGTATTAAGATTATATTTCTGCCTTGTGCAGAAAGATAATTCTAGCTTATATAAAGGAATGGTAAGCTTTTCGAGAGGTCCACAGCTTGTTTGCATGGCACATTGATGACAACTGACTTGTAACCCATTTGTAGGTCAAGTTCATTGTGTCAGTAACCGCCACATTATCCTAACCTCTTCTACTGACCAAGAAGCAAATGAACCAGAAGATAAGGTTCTTCCTTGGATCATTAAAGTTTCCCATTTTGGAATTTATATCTTTCCTGAAATAGCAAAGTAGCATTTAGCATTATAATTTTGAGAGCAGAAGCAAAGGTGTTATAGTGAGAAACCAAATAGCTGCCAACACAAGTCTAACATCAGTATTATGATGAAATCGCTACTATCACAAGTCTGTACTCAGATTTTCAGGTATAGAATTGGTTCTGTTAGCATATAACAGATGTTCTTGCTTTTGGGGTAAAAGTACATAACCAAACTCACAAGGGTTTGATGTAAAACCAAAATTCTGATTTCTTAATTACAGTAGTAAATGTTATTATATTATGAAAATATTGTTTCTCATATTCAGGGTACCACACTTTTAAAGAATATTCGTATTTGGGAAGTTGAATGAATTTCCAAATTTGCTACTATATCGGTCAATGTCCAAACGAGAGAGAGAGAGAAACTTCACAGTAATTTGAATAGGGAAAGTTACTATAATATCTGGGGTGTCAGGGAAGCCATTCACAGGGAGAGGCCACACCTTGGAATTTATTGCAAAGTTGCTTGAGGAGTTTCCAGAGGAAGCTGCTGGTGCTGCTGATTGTGGCACACTGCAGGAGCCTGGTAGTAGAGAAGCCATGCACACAGAAGGGATCTGGGGAAGAGAGGTGTCCAAAATAGGAAGTGAAAGCCTTTCCTCCTCTGACGTCCCTCCTATACTCTTCACTGTCAAAGTTCAACATCATGCCAGATGTCACAGGAGAAATACCTGTAGGGCCCAGCTCCATTCCTGTTGAGTAGGTAATAAAGGATGGACTTGGCACCAAGAGGCAATAAATTGATAACTGACACACTTGCTAAGTTAGTCAGCATGAAATTAGTTCAAAGAAAGGTAGATAATCTTGAGAAAGATGTCATTTAAGCCATGGAAATTCTAGTAAACCTTCCCTATCCCAAAACAGGGCATACTTCTCTGTACAAGGAAAATGTGTCTATGGATTCCAGACACATAACCCTTAGATAGTTATGGATAAATGCTGTCCAATGCTTTCTAAGTTCTATGATGATCATCTTCTTGCTGTTTTGCGAAAAGAATAATACAACTAACAAGATTTTCATTTTCTTGGGTTTTTAATCACTTTCATTTCCTTTCTCCCTAATATTATAATCATATTACTTTCATTACTCTTGGATGTTTTCCTAATGTCTTCAGTCATACATTACAATTTTGGGGGTGGCAGCTACAGTTGGCTATCCCTTCCATTTGTATTGTTTCCTACTAGTTTCCCAACCAGAGAGGAGCTCAGTTCTACATTACAAAAGATCCCTCACTATGGCATCCATTATGCCTTTAGAAGGAGCTCGGATTCATTTCATCCTGACCAAAGAGAGGTAACACTATTTAACTTTTTAGGCCAATAGTGCTTGATTTCATGAATTACTAAAAAACTTAAGAGCCTACCTACCCCTAGAATAAAATTTGCAAAGGAGGATTAATAAAACAAAAGGAATGTTTACTCAGAAAGATAAGTATTTACTAGGTGTATAGGTTTAGGCACTCTATGTTTCCTGTTATTCACAAATGTAAAATGTGGGTAATAATAGCAACCATCTTGTTGGGTTATTGTGAAAATACATTGAGTTAATACATATAAAATCACCTTGGTCAGTGTCTAGTACATAGCAAACACTTGTAAGTGATATCAATATGTATATATATATATATCATATATTGTATACATGATGTGAAAACCAAGAAATGACTGAGAGCAATCGTGCCCAATTTGAGAGACAAGGAGCAATAAAATGAAGACTTCTAACAAATTTTAATTAAAAAATTGAACAGTATTGTACCCCTTGGGTTCTAGACTGACTATTTCTATTGACTACAGTCAGATATGCTCTACTTATTAAGCATAGGGGGAACAAAGTAAAATTTAAAAGATCTGTCAATTTGGGAACTAAAAAACTTCAAGGAAACACTGTCCAATGGGTTATTATTTACGATAAAAGGATTGGGATGGTTGGTGCAATATTCATTGTCACAAGATGGCGCTGTAAAGCAATTAAGCTTGGTTGCCTGTTAAATGTGATTTCAAACATTAGATTGATTGCCCTTAAACAAACATATTGCACAGGTAGAGGCAGTTGTGTGGAAGAAAATAGGGTGGGTATGTTCATCAGGTGTTTTACACTCAAATAGTGTGGCGAGCTTGAGAATGAATAGACTAGGCAGAATAACTGATGTTTAGGTAGATAACTGAACACAAACAACGGTAAGATTCAGTAGCTGGTAGGGATAACTATGATGATACAACAATTTGGTTCAAGGTCAAATTGTCAAAGCTAAGACTGGCATTGCCGAAATGGAAATGTGAACTAAATAAACACTTCAAGAATAGAACATTAGAAGAGCAGGATTTGGTATCATTACTTATATGTGCGGTTCCAACAATAAACCTAATGTTTTACCATCTAGCTCAGAAAAAAAGATGCTAAACTGAAATTACATTTTCTCTAGTCTTACTTTGGATTATTATTTTCACTTTGTAAAGGGCATGTTGTAAGGGATTTAAGCAATGCTATACAAATTGTATTAAGGATTTGGTAGAGTATTTTTAAGGAAATTTTAATGAAGACAGAGGCATGAAGTGAAGATAGGATAGGAGTTGGTTTTATATACAGATGGTAAGGAAGGCTATAAAGAAAGAAGGTGCAGGCGATATCTTGACATTTGACTCACGCTATAGCTCAGTAAAACAGTCGATTCAGCTCATTGCCTTCAATCTCCTCAATCAGTACAGCCTTGCCAATCTTTAAACCAGCCAGCAGAGAACAAGAATCACTGGATGGCTTGCTGCAATTCATTTATTGTACTACACAGAGCTATAGCTAGATTCATACTACACCATAACATCAAGAATGAGCAGATCGCACTTGACCTATAGACAAATGGCTTTTGGCAGAGACTTAGATAGAGATAAGGGGAATCCACTTCTGTGACTCAAACATTAGAAATGGAGGGAAAAGCAAACAATCTAACAAACTTGGAATAAAGGAGAAATGGAGAGAAGAGACTTACAAGGCCAAGAAATGAAGAGGAAATACAAAGGAACTTGAAAGTACTCCCTGCTTCAGGAAATTAACTGCTTATTCCTTCCTTGTAAATTGGCACCTTAAATAGTTAGAGATGCCTGTGGTATGTTGAGAGGAACATCTGTCCGATTGTTTTCTAACTCAGGACGTGTGCTGATGCACAAAAGTATAGCCCTTCAACCATCTCGAATTTAGAATCCCATGGGCGTCAGTGTTGCTTTTTTTCAGTCTCTACAAAGCTGACCTCCACTGGTATTAATACT
Organism: Dasypus novemcinctus; assembly: GCF_030445035.2. Taxonomy (NCBI): domain Eukaryota; kingdom Metazoa; phylum Chordata; class Mammalia; order Cingulata; family Dasypodidae; genus Dasypus; species Dasypus novemcinctus. The sequence continues at coordinate 47,914,308 of NC_080673.1, read as the reverse complement.
TCATTATCTTCAGATGATTAGATGTTCAGTTTGAGCTATTTGACATTCCTTCTTCAGACACCTTCTTGAATTTAACTGAGGGCACATGTGTGCAGTTCTTAGCTATTGCCTCTCCATTAAGGCTTAGGTGATAATTCATTTTTTAAAAATTGGCGAGTGACTGTAAAATATGGAAGAAATATTATTTTGGTTGCAGCTCATGTGAGAATGTAATCTTTGAGGAGGGGTTTGATGAACCCCTGAAACCCTTCCCCATGAGATCGTGCTCTGAGCAGGGGCTCCTTATGCTGATCAAGGGTCTATGGTAGGAGGTGGGGTGAGGGTAGGCCTGTGAGGAAGGAGCTGGAAGGAGAGGATGGGGAGCTGTGAGGTGGCAGAACAGTGAAGCAGTGTTCAATGTGACTTCTCCTGCTGGCCCATTAAACTCTCTATAAAGTTACCAAATACAGGATATGCTTGGTGCGAATGGATCCTCTGGCCAAATCCTGAAGGGAAAAGGCCTGTGTCCAGCTGGCATGCTTGAACTTGGGGTCGGGGTGGGGGAGATCAAAGCAGCAACCATAAGAAAGTAAGATATAATACTTATTTACTGTAGTCGGTTAAAGCTGAGAGCAGCAGAGACCTCACAGCACATGTACTCCGAATGCGAACTTAAATAGTGTATGATAAAATTAATAAACAGAGATTACTGAGACATGGCCCACCTGCCACTGACCCCTTTCCTGATATGCAGCCCCTGTGTTAAACAGGACCTCCTGCCCCTTTGAGCATTAGGTAAAGTGAAAAACAGAATAATTATCCCCTTGGTTTCCTGCTCTGTGAAATGAGGAATTAATATGACTTACTCCATAGGATGTGGTGATAGTTCATATAAAGCCCTTGGAATATTGCCTGTCATATGGTTAAATACAGAATGTATGTTACTAGTCTGGTAATCTCAGCAGTAGGAATGGATGAAGGAAATATGATCTCCAGTGTTCAAACTTTTCTCAGCCTATGCTTTACCTCCACAATTTCTGAGCCCCAGCAACTCTGGAAAGCCTTGTAACCTAATGCGGGTAGAGGCCCAGAACCTCAATGCCACGACCACCCTCCAGCCATGGTCACTGTACATGAATGCCAAGCTTAAAATATCCCTAGGAAGTTGACAACTGAGGCAAAGCAAAAAGAGATCAGAAGGGGAAAAATAATCACTTGAATGATATGTAGTTATAATTAATATAGAACTAAAACTGAGCATTCATTTTTGTTATTATACCCTTTTTGAGTAATGTTTGTACTTTGAAACTTTTTTTTTAACTGTCTATAAAGTTACCAAGCATGATATGGTTGGTGTGAATAGATCCTTTGGTAAAATCCTGAAGCTATAAGGCCTGTGTCCACCTGGATGCTTGAACATGGGGTGAGGGTGGATTGAACCTGGGACTTGTATGTGGGAAGTCAGCACTCAACCACTGAGCCACACTGGCTCCCCTGAGTTGGTTTTTTCGTTTGTTTTGCTTCTTGTTTGTTTTTGATGTTGTTTAGGAGGCACTGGGAACAGAACCTGGGAACTCCCATGTGGGAAGCAGGCACTCAACCACTCGAGTCACTTCGCTCCCTGTACTTTGAAACTCTTAAAATATTTAAGGCAAGAGGAAATGAAACACATGGCATCTCATGAAGGTCATACATTTAGGACAAAACTGATAAAATATTAAAATGAAGGAAATAAATGTTCTACTTGAAACATGAGAGTCTGTGGAGATTAATTATTCAAAGTAGGAAACATGTGTGACCTCCAATCTATTATATAACTAGGGGGGCGGGGAGTATGGAGCAATGTGAAGAAATGAGAAAACGGTGGCAGGTTCTGCTTAACAATTCTAACTGTATGCTTGGAGTGAAGGGAAAAGACTTCAAAGAAAAAAGAGGTATGGTCAGTTTAAAATGGAGTCCATAGAGTAGATCCCAAGGTCTTGAAATTGGCATTTTTCATTCAGGAAATGTAATTGGTCAGGATAGTCTAGGTCATGCTGAAGTAACAAATAACCCCCAAACCTCGGAGGCCTAAAGCAACACAGTTTTATTTCTTGCTCACAATAGAATGTCTATCATGAACTGGCAAAGATTTCTGCTCCTCTGTCTCCCAGGGATCAAAGTTGCTGATGGTACAGCCACCATTTTGAGCTTTGCCAGTTGCTCTAGAGGAAGAGAGAGCCCTGGGTTTCAGAGCATCTGAAATTCTGAGGTCCAGAAGTGACACATGTCACTTCTGCTCACAACTCACTGGCCAGGACTAGGGGACCAGAAAGTACTATCTTACCCAGAAGTGGGGAAAGAACAAAAAGATTTGGAGAACAATCCTAGTCTCACATGGAGCTCCGCATGGCTTTTCTTGCAAGGAAGCCTGTTGGCTTGGCTGGGAGCTTCACACCCTTCTTTGGTCATGAGAAGATCAGCTCCTGACTCCTAACGCTTGATATGAGCAGAACATTTGTGACTAAGATGTTCATAAACTTAGGGCAACTTTAAGGGAAGGATTTTAGCATGTATCATAGTACTAATTGCCATAAATGTAATGGAAATCCAATGGACTAGGGAACAGGCAAGGCCCTTACAAAATATCTGACTTTGGGGTCTTGAACTCAAATGCAAAGCAGGGTCTGACAGGTCATGTGAATGAATGAGAAGGGCCAGGAAGGAGATGGCGGGTAGCCTGGGAACTGGGTGCAGAGAGAGGGCTCGTCTCATCTAAAGGGAGCAGCTGCTACAGCTAATTGTTGTCACGAGGGATTGTGAGATGAATGGTGCCAGATTTTCTGATTTTTCAAGAGAAACCAGAAACCTAGGTGTTTTTTTGTTTTGTTTTGTTTTTACATTTTAAACATGAAATCTTATGATTTTGAAGATTGGCTTCGAGTTTCAAAAATTTTCAAACACCATTTGGAAATGACAAAACCTGGCCCATGGTCTGCCAGTTTGCGATAACTAATTTAGCTAGTGTTCTTCACAATTTATTTTTCTCCAGCAGGAGCAAAAACAGCAGCAAAACCCCTTTTTTCAGTCAAAATCTAACTCAGAAACCCCATAGGTAGAGTGGTATTATCTAGGGAACTGCTTTGAAGCAGAGCAAGGGTTCAGAATTTAACCCTTCCCACTCTCCCCCCAGGACTCAAGAAGCACAGTTTGAACATCATGAAATGTGACCAAACCTCTCATTCTGCAGGCAAGGATTTCTCAGACAGAACCAGGCAGAGCCAGCTGTCCAGCTTTCCTTCCACGGTGTCGCCCAACCTGTGCAGAGAGTGTCCATCAAATGCACTGACCGAAAATGGCCGTTTCGGCTGGTCATTCATTGCAAGATACACTGGGGTCTCTGTTTAGACATAGGCTAGGTAAGCATGTCATCACCACCTTCACCATTGAGAACTGTGCCCTGAACAGACTCTGCTGCAGGACACTCCACTGGCAACATGTGTGGCAAGTGGTAAAGGCATTGCCTTCGCTGAGGAGCTACCTTCTAAAAATCTCCATCTCTGCAAACTCAGACACAACACCCAGAGGTGTTGGTAAATTAATTAATGGTAAATTAATTAATCATATGGTAAATTAATTAATCAAGAGGTATGACATGTATAGAAGCATTAGAGCAGATGTTTTTTGTAAAGTAGGAGATGGAAAGTGTGAGGAGCATGACAGACTGGGTGGCAGGACAGGGAGGAGTTCTGTGCAATCATTGTTTTATGGGAGTTTGAAAAGTTTAATGGCTCTTCAGTACTCTGCAAAGAAATCCATATATCTACACCCAGACTTTTCAGATAAAAAAATTATATATATTCAGAATATTTATAAAATAACTTGCATGCAAGTTATATATATTCAGAATATTTATAAAATAACTTGCATGCAAGTTATTTAAAAGACAAATAGGAGTAAATGAACAGAAAAATAATTCAATCATCTAATCCAGGAATTAGCAAATTATGGCCTATGGATCAAATGTCCATTACTTGTTTTATACATAAAGTTTATTGAAACACAGCCATGTGCACTCATTTGTGCATTATCTATGACTGCTTTCATACTACAACAGCAGAGTTGAGTTGTTGCAACAGAGACTGTAGACTCACAAAGTCTTAAATATTTGCTATCTGGTCCTTTACAGAAAAAAAATTTGCTGATCCCTGATCATAATTACTATTAGACCTTTTTCCTTCTATATATTTTTCTATGTGCATACTACATTGGGAAAAAATGAAATCATATTCTATATTACTGCCTTCCGATAGGACTTTCTGTGATGATGGAGCTGTTCTATATCTGTATTGTCCATTATGATAGCTACTGAGTAGTTGAAATGTGGCTTGTGAGACTGAGAAACTCTTCTTAAATTTTCTTTAGCTTTAATTAAAATTTAAATAGCCACACCCAGCTAGTAGCTACCATATTCAATAATACAGTTAAACATGCCTACTTTCTTGAAATATTCTTTGTTTGCTTAATATTATTTCCAGATTGTTTCTTCAAATCATTAAATTCTTTATAAAGTTCCTTTTAGTGACTCCTGTGACAGTTTGAAGTTAGATAGAAGACAGGAAATTATGTTCTTAGAGTTAATCCATTCCTGTGGGTATAAACCTATTGTGGATGGGACCGTCTGATTAGGTAATTTCAGTAGGGCTTGGCCCAGGCTGAACCTTAATCCTCTTATTGGAGTTCTTTATAAATGGGATGAATAAAGAGAGGAAAAAAGCCACAGGAGGAAAGAGAAAGCCAGAGGAAACCAGAAGCTGAAGCAACAAAACCTGGCAGAGAAGAAAGAGACCAGCAGATGCCACCATGTGCCTAGCCATATGACAGAGGAGTCCAGGATTGCTGGTAGTTGGTATTTGGGGAGAAAGTATCGCCTTATGATGATGCCTTGATCTGGGCATTTTCACAGCCTCAGAACTGTAAACTTGCAAGCAAATAAGTCTCCATTGTAAATGCCAACCCATGTCTAATATATTGTGTTTTGGCAGCCTAGCAAACTGAAGCAGCTCCATAATATTAAAATGTATGGATGTGTCATCATTTACTTGACCAAGTCCCTATCATTGACACTAAAATTGTTACCAGTTTTTCACTATTATAACTTAGTTCTATGAGAAACTTTTCTGTGCATACGAATCGTTGCACTTGTCTGTGATAATTGACTTAGGACAAACTTCTAGAAGAAGACATAAACATTGTTCAGAATCTTGAAACATACCATCAGAGTCCGAGTTACAGAGATCTTTCCACTCTCCATACAGAACAGCAACACGGGAGAATACCTGTTCTCCAGGTGCTTCTGTGTATATGTTTAAGAATTGTCTTGAGAACACTCTCCTCCTTGTCTGTTCCATCTGGACTGAAGTGTACCTTTGGATGTCAAAGGAATAATTGGGTAGGACATTTTGTGAGGACACATTAGTGTGTTAAGAGAAGCAGGAGCAAAGAGTACAAGGGAGCATTTTCCATCAAGGTTGTGTACACAATCAAGGCTTCAGGAAACTTGAGTAATTTGAGTAATGGCTTCTGAATTTAGTGCTGGGGATGAAGTCCTTCTCTGGTGGCAGAACCTGGCACTGACATATTCTTGCGTGAGGATGATTAAGATGTAAATGAACTTGTATGTGGGTAAGTGAAATAGGTATGTATTGTAGGGGAAACTAGCCACTTTCCTTCCTCCAATCCCTAGCCTCCAGGGTAGAAATTCTAAGAAATAGACCATAGAGAGTAGATTGAAGGAGGAATAAGGAAGTCAGAGGTAAGTAAGACTCTCAGCCACTAAGTGCAAGTGGTACACAAAGGCACGATGCCTCTGATCAAACAAACCTGGAATGACTTGTAACTAGTCATATCTTCACACAAACCAAAAGCTCTCTGAGCCTCAATTGTTTTCAAGAGACTAATAATAGCACTTTATGTCTAAGGATTATTTAAAATAATATACGTGAAAAATTCAGTGTAGGGCCTGACTCATAATTATAGCAACTATAAGAACAAGAGAAGGGGTCAGGGGTCAGGGGCCAGGGCTCTCTTTCTCTCATGCCTAAACCAGGGCCCAGCCTCCTTGTGGGTGCTGGCCCACCAGGTCCTTCGCTGGAAGCATCCTTACCACCACTGGTCAGGGTTCAAAACTCAGCTATAGCTTATGTGTTGCTCAACGGTGAAGGGCATTTCTTGGGATCTGCTTTACTCAGGCATTCCTAAAAATCAAATGATCTACCATTTAGGATGGCCTGGGCCACTTGTTGTCCTCAGGATTTTTGGGGGCGGGGGTGGAGGGCTTTTCTTTCCCCTGCCTTAATAATTACTCTCTTTCCAATTACTATTATAATGGGTCAGGTCAGACCTGCCAAAGGCTGCCTATGATTTTAAACATTTTTCCACTAATGTTGTTCTTTGACTTTAAAAAGTAGCAGTTATGTGATTTAGACTTTCTCTAAAAAAAACACTTTGAGGGGTCCCTATCCATCCTATCCAAGCCAGGACCAGCACCACTGCATAACAGAGAGGGGAAGCGAACACCTTCACTCCAGGTGCGGGCAGCTATAGTCCTCTCTTGCTCATATGGATCTTTTCCAGTCCCCCTTTAAAATAAACAAATGCCACAAGTGACTGGAAAAATGGCCAAAGGGAAAAATAAAGCCAACATTAAAGACATTCAAAAGCAGGCTCACAAAACTCTTAAGAGCAGGGACCTCTGCCCCACCGTGCCACCACACACACACACATTCCTTTTCTTTTCTTTTTTTTAAAATACGTTTTTATTCGAGAAGTTGTGAATTTACAAAACAGCTATGCACATGTGTGGAATTTCTGAAATACAATACCCCTCCACTAACACACTACAATGTTGTGGACCATTTGTTATAAATTATGAGATAATATCATCAGACTATTACCACTAACTATGGTCTATGGCATACATTTGGTATATTTTCTCCATACCCGCCTATTAACAACACAGCACATCTTTGGCAGTGATGCAAGAACATTACAGTATTGCTATTGGCTATAGCCCATAGATTACATTAATTGTGTTTTCCCCATGCTTCTCCACATTCTTACCACCTTGCAATAGTGATGTACATTTGTTCTAGTTATAGAGGGACATTCTTGTATTTGTACTATTAATCACAATTCTCATCCACTTCTGGGTTCACTATGTTGTTCAGTCCCTAGATTACTTTCTAGCTTTCTTTCTTTTTTTTTTTTAAAGATTTATTTATTTATTTAATTTCCCCCCCTCCCCTGGTTGTCTGTTCTTGGTGTCTATTTGCTGCGTCTTGTTTCTTTGTCTGCTTCTGTTGTTGTCAGCGGCACGGGAAGTGTGGGCGGCGCCATTCCTGGGCAGGCTGCTCTTTCTTTTCACGCTGGGCGGCTTTTCCTCATGGGCGCACTCCTTGCACGTGGGGCTCCCCCACGCGGGGGACACCCTTGCGTGGCACGGCACTCCTTGCGCGCATCAGCGCTGCGCATGGCCAGCTCCACACGGGTCAGGGAGGCCCGGGGTTTGAACCGCGGACCTCCCATATGGTAGACGGACGCCCTAACCACTGGGCCAAAGTCCGTTTCCCTAGCTTTCTTTCAAATGACATTGACATCCCTAGACGACCTTTTTCAGCCACAATCCTATTTATAGACCAGCTGCATTAGTTCTACTCACTATAATCATGCCCACTCCTTTTTGAGGGAGTTCCTCAGTTTGCACAACACTGGCTTTTCAGGAAAGGCCTGGGTGATTTTCCTTTAGAAAATAATGGTCAACACTATTCATAAACAGAGAAGCTATAACTATTTTAACTGATAAATTGTATTTTCAAAGATGAAATTATGTAATCGAGACATGCTTGCTGTTACCACAGGAAATCTACTTCTCTGCTGAAGGGTCAGAAGCAGAAGACTTAAGTGTAGACATTTTACTTACATCACAGTTGCAGCTGAAAGCGACTAGCTGAATTTCTGAAACAAAAAGTAGATGGCCATCCGGCTCACATAAAAAGCAATTGCAACCCAATCTAAGTACTACAACAGCGGGTTTAATCACTAACAGGAGAAATCTGGCTTTTTCTGTGTGGAGCCCAGAATGTGAGTGAAAAGGTTACATTTTCATAAAGACGTGCGTGGGTAGGGCATACAAAACCAGTCCTTGCTCACTTAAGACAGAAATCCTGTGTGTGGACATACTTTCAGGTTTCATCATGCACGCCAGCGATCACATTGCCCAAACTTGCTGCCTTAATGAAGACAGTCCTGGGTCTACACCAACCCTCAAGGGGATATATACATATACATATACATAGATATATACATGTACATATATATATACACACACACGTATTTATTTTTGTTGTTAGGAAGTACTGGGGAATAAACCCAGGACCTCGTATGTGGGAAGCATGTGCTCAGCCACTGAGCTACATCTGCTCCCCAATAACAGTTGCTTTTGTTTGTTTGTTTTTTTGGAGGTATGAGGGACCGAACCCAGGACCTAATACATGGGAAGTAAGCACTCGACCACTTGAGCTACAACTGCTCCCCCAAAGATATTCTTCTGTCATCCTTATTGACCACATCCTCTATCTTATTTACCCAATGTATTTCCCAATGAAACAATTTGTTAATACATTCACACATGAAACCAATTATGATAGAATTAAAGCTTTGTCCCCTCCTTTCTACAAATTGAATTACCAAGATTCAGACTGAATTCTAAAATTCAGGGAAGAAAATGAATCACATGTGTTGGGAAGTTTGAGCAATCCAGTCTACTTTTGTTTCATCAGTGCACATCGTCAGATGCTCTTGGAGGAATGGGTGAGCTTGCCTGACAGAAGTCAGAAAATGGGAATACAAAGCTCAGCTGAATCTATGAACTAGCTCTGCTGGAGCACTGGCCTCAAGATAATGTCACAATGTGCAGTGTAGCTGAGATTCAGGCAGAGTCTAAGTCAATCATTCGTAAGCGTATTTAGTTGTAACTCTCTTGAGAAACTGGAATGTCTGTCAAGTCTTGGACACTTTGTGGGTTGCAAGTTACAAAATAGGATATCCACAATATTCTGGATGGCTTATTTACAGTGTCCATTTTAACTGGTACTCCAACATTCTTGTTGCTGGAGAAGTAGCTTTGAAAACTACTGCTCTGAGTACAAATCAACACTGGAATGCACCAACCAAAAAACATGGCATGGTGAAAAACCTCAAATACTTAAAAAAAAAACTACATATGAACCATCTGTGTGTGGTTAAGCATTAATAATTTGGTACTGGATAACACAATTAACACTTGTTCCATTGGAAGTTATATTTACATTTGGATTTTTTCCCAGTGGTGTTTCAGAGCAGGGCACGTTTATCCAAAATACATGGAAACATGTTACAATGAAATTGTACAGTCCTTCACTCTCTGCTAGTACTTCATAGGTGAGAGGAACCATGGAGACAAAATAAATCAACCCCAGACCCCCCTTTTGAGGTGTTTACAACTTATTAGGGAAAACTGTGTTTTTCTCAATTAATGAATTAAATACAGTCAGATTCTCCCATGTTATTATAAAAACATAGAGAGAAAACCATGTTCTGTGAATATACATTATTATTAGCTCAAAAATATATGAATAAAACCCATCACGATAAATTTAAAGAGCCATGGATTTGGAGTCTCTTGTTCATGCTGACCAATAGACGGAGTCAAGGAAAGTTTGAATGACTTGCCCAGGCCTACACATCTATTTAGTAGATCTGATGGTACCAGAACCCAACTGTTTTTCTTTCGGACAAAGGCTTAAATGTATACTGAGAGTGCCATACTGAGTTTTGGTCAGGTCTTTTCTGGCTCAACACTTCTACGACTTTCCTTAAACTGTGTGATCATATATTGCTCCCCAGTCATTTCATGTAATTAATAAAATCACTAAGGGAAGCAGGCAGGTAAGATAGAGAATCAGTAGACAGATCTGGAACCTGGCAGATCTGTCATCACGTGGACATCTGTCCACGTGGACATCAGTAACCCCCAAGATGGCTGCTGGAAGACATCCACCCCAAGGATTCTGCCATCCAGAACAAAGACTTCTTCTGGAAGCAAGGAAAAGCCCAGGATATTCCCCCAAGGACTTTATTATTGGGTTCTCACTGGGGGATTGATGGGTGGGGTAATCAGTCAAAACAGCAAACAGTTGGAACCCCTCCCCTGCCATTAGCAAAGGGGTGGATTAATTAATAGTTTATAAAGCAGACCATAAGGCCTGAGCGTTCTCTTGCCCCGCTCTCTTGCCTCTGGACCCATTCTTGCCCTCTGTGCACCACTCTCACCATTTTTCCTCTGCCATGTAGCCACGCAAGTAAACCTGGGTATTTTTATAATCTATAATAAGGGATTATAGTCTGTAAATCAGCCCTCTTTATCCCTTTTCACCCTCTTCCTCTCTACCTGAGACCCGTAATCTGTTATTTTCTCCCATTTCTCTTCCCTCCCTACCTGAATAAATTTCTGACCTAACTCAAAAAAAAACAACAACACACACACACACACTAAGTTGAACAAAAATAATAGTTTTGTTAAGATAGAAAAAATGCCATATTTAATCACCAAAAATGACTTAATGCCAAGTTCATGTTAGGGAAATTTTTATTTTAAGAAATTTAATGTAGAGACATGTTAGAGAATTCCCTGATAAAGGCAACTTGCTCATTATTTAATAATATTTGACTACTTACTTATTAACCTTGGTCCTATCATTGAATGTAGCAAACTTGTACTACAGCATGAGAAGAAAGGGCCCTATTTCTACTCTGCCATCTTAGTTGTTTCTAGGATGCATTTCCTTACATTTGAAAGGATGTTTTAAATGAGTAGTTGATGCCAATATCACTTCCCACTGGAAAAGTGCTCTGTGAGTGCTTCCTGAAGAGTGCAAGGCAAAGTGAACACTTTCAAGCCAATACACTGGGCTTTGTTAGCATTTGCTACATGCCCAGCTCTGAGGAAGGCTCGTGAGGTGAAAAAGGAAAGCTTATGCTTGTTTTTATTCCAGATGGCCAGCTGCCTTTCCAACAGCCTGCCTCCCAGCTCCTGCTTGCTAAATCCTGAGACTTCAGTAATTGGATTAGAGGACAGCAGTAATAGTAATAAAATGTGACATTTGGATAGAAAGTCCTCTGAAACTTTGTTTCATTGCACTTTCTCATCCAGGATCTCAATAATCCTACCGTAGGCAAAAAATAAAAATAAAAATAAAAAATAGGAGACAACAGAGGCTCAGAAAATTTAAGTGACCTGCTTGAAATCTGACAGGATAAATGGCAGATCCAGAACTGGAATTCCAGTCCTGAGTCTTGGCGCAGGGCCATTCTACCATCACAAGGAAGGACTCGGAAAGGGCTTGCTCGCTTTGTGGCACCTTAGGTCTGGTAAGTGTTTCTTCTGCTTTTGCTCACCTGATAAGGTCAGGATTCGATCTCTGGCCTCTGTCCAGCCCTGACTCCTGACTTCCTACCTGACATGGGTCCATGACCACATATTACCCTCTAATTCTCATGACTCCCTGTGTACTGCTCTGTCTTGTTGATGTGTTGATATGTTAATCATGAGTTACCCTATACACTGGGGAAAGCTGGGTTAGAAAGCTTTGGATGACAAAACTTTGAAGCTGACCCCTCATTCTCATTCCCAGCCCTTGCAAACACTTCTACAAAGATCTCAATGGAGTAGGAAAATAATACCATTATCATTTATTGGGCACTTAATGTGCTAGACATTATGCTAATAGTAATGAATGCTCTCACCATGTTAAGGAGAGGAGGATGGCAGGGATTTAAGCACAGGCAGTTTGACTCCAGAATGCACACTCTGAGCTGTGTTGGCACTATCCTCTCCCATGATGGTACACTTGTAATTTTTGGTAACACTCATATTTAGAAATCTCTTTTTAAAAAAATTATGAGATTCTCAGTTTTCTTCTCCTGCTGTGTCATGAGTACAAACTAAGAACATACCCAACTAACAGCTGCAATTGATATTTTGATTATAATTGAGGATTAAATCTCAAAGAAATTATTCTATTTAGCATGGTTTATGATGTTCTAACTTTTCCAGTAGTTCATTTCAAACAGGTTTTTTAATTAGTGAGAGAAAGCAATACCCTAGTAGCCTTTGAAAGTATGTGTGGGCAATTAACTGCAGATATTGAAAATATCACTCACCCACTGTTAGCATTTATTTTTGTCCCCCAAACAACAACATGAGCAAATGTGACTATGTCCCCTTTTAGCTTTGTTGTACTTTCCTCCTGTTGAAAATAAGCTCATTAATAAGAAGTCATTAAAGGGAAAATTCAGGTGTTACTTGACTATTACACTAAAACTTTAAAAAATATAAACAGTTTATCGAGAAGTTTACATATTAAAAAACAACTGCCAAATGAACATATTAGGGGAGTGTAGACATTAGGTGTGTTTTAATTATGCAATCATTTATCCATGAACAGTTTATGCTTCACACACCTATTACAATATTTCTACCTGGTCACTGGAAGTTCTCAAGCAGAGCTGAATGAATACCCATCAGTTAGGAAAGTTTCAGAGAGATTTTGCAGTGGGTAAGGAAGTTGAGTCGGTTGGAATATAAGGTCCCTTCTAACTAGAAAATTCTATAATTTCCAACTTAGATACCTTGAAGGTCAGTACTTTCATGGGCTTCATTTTATAATGAAATAAAATGTCCCAGAGGTAGCAAGCAATGCTGAGATACTGTGAGCTCTGGAGCCAGGCTGACTGGGTTTGCTGTTTGTACCACTTGTTAGCTGTGTGACCTTGGGCAAGTTACTTTCCCTCTCGATACCTCAGTTTTCTCATCTGTAAAATGGAGATAATGATAGTATCTGCCTCATAGGGTCATTGTGAGGATTGAATGAATTAATGTCAGTGAAGGGATTAGAATGAATCCTGGCACATGGCAAATGGTCCATAATCCTAGCTGTGTGACTACCGTTAGAGAACGATGTGGCCAGAACATATCTGCAAATCTCATCTGATCCTCTCATTGCCTTCAACATGAGACAAGTGGCAGTCCGTGTGAAGTTTTATTAAGGCAGGAACGGGGCTCATGTCTTGACTTAAGGAAGAGAAATAAGGAAGAGAAGAGAAGTAGTAAAATGAGATCGTATTTAGAGGAAACAGAGGTGTGTCTGATTTTCAGGGAAAGAGATGAAAATTCCATGGGCAAGTGGTATTGCTGGAAATGAAATAACAGGAAGAGACAGATAGCCCGGGATATACACTCTAATCACACACACAGTCCAGCGAATCAATTTGGGAATTACTGGTTTATCTGTATCTTAATGTTTCCACTTTAGCACAGATGCTCAGCTCTAAAGCGGCTGCTGGCTCAGTGTGGCAATTCGAGTCCACACACTTCCCCGGAGCCTGTGCTCTACGTCCAGCACTGCGTGAGGTGCTGTGGAAGCATGTGCAGGCTTGTTTTGAACGTCAGTGGCATTAAGCCACTCACACTAAAACATAATAAAAGAGGATGTAACCCCCCGTGAAATCTAGAGTTGGAAATAATGACAAGGAAGGCTGAAAGTAGCACAATAAGCTCTGCATTAAGGATCGTTCTTAGATATGTGTCCATTCTTGCCAGAGCCAGTAATTCAGAGGCTGGAGGGAGCGGTGCTGGCTACCCTGTTACATTCCATCTAATGACATGCTGATGTGCAGAAGGGGCTTTTAGCAGCTCACCTTGTCTATTTTCCTCCTACTGTAGCTCTGAGCTGTAGCCCAAACTAAAACTCTTAAGAGCAGCAATCAGGTTCCCATCCACCTCAATGACTACACATTTAGACTGTCCATGAAAGTTAAATCCAAATTATCGATCAGTTTCATTAGCACCACCTGTAATTTCACCCTAACATAAAGATGAAACAAAGTAGGGCTGTGCAAATCAGGTTATAACAACAGCTACCATTTATCACAGGTCTACTACTGTGGGTAGCCCCCATACGCTATTTCTAAAGTTACTCTGCAGTGTACAAGAAGGTGCTGTTTTCTTTCACAAATGAAGACCCCAGGCACAATCAGTGACTGCAAAAGGTCACAGTGCTCCTAGGTGGGAAGCCACCAGGAGACAGAACTGTCTGACTCCAAAGCTGCTGTATTCATCATCCGGCTAGCCTGCCTCCTGCTGGTAATTAGAGAAGGGAAGCTTCGTGGGTGCTGCGGAAGCTCCCATTTTCCCAGGAGTCTCGGGAAGGCCATACTGGCTCCTTCTGCCTTAGTAATGTTGGGGCTACAATGTGTAATATTGTGAATTGGTCCTGGTTAGGCCAGGAATTTTCCCGGGAAGAGAAGAGGAAGGGTCTCTCGAAATGGCAGGAGAAGAGACGGCCTGGAGTTCTGCAGGTGTGCGTGGAATTGAGGACTGAGCCTAGACAGCGCTGTCCTGCCAGCAGCAGGCAGAGTGGCTTGTAGCTCTGCTTTGCCAATGATCCAAGATGCAGATGCAGCTTCTTTGAAAAGGGGGAGAGCTCTTTGGTTGCAAGGAGGGGTGTAAGATTCTTAGGCAGAGGAAGACTTTTTTAATAAGTGGATTTTTGAAAATAAAGATCTTGGTTCAAATCCTGTCACTACCACTTAATAACTGTGATTTAACTCTCTAAGCCTCATCTACTCACCTGCTAAATGAAAGTCCTAATATTTACTTCATTTTTCTCATCTCTAAAATGGTGATAATACCTTTCTCCTAAGGTGATCGTGAAAATTAAATGATAATAAAACCTGATTTGTAAGAAACGTTCCCCAAAGTTATCTAATACTATTTAAGTGTTTTTATTATCACTAGATGTGTTGTAGCATTGTTCTATAAAGTGCCTAGATGGGGTAGGTGATCAATAAATGGCAGCTATTCTTATTAACAGGGAACGTTTTGTACTGTGCTGGTCTATTGATTGAATTGACTGGGATAGAATGAGGAGAAATTCTAAGTCCATGACAGTAAACAAGCGCAAACATAAAAGCAAAAATACCAGTAAAGATTAGACCTGGAAGGAAAGCCTGAGTCAACCAGCATGTTACCAGAATTTAGTCATCAGGAATCTCTTCATTGTAAATTTGTCCTTTAGAGGTTTTCCTTATTGCTATAAAATAAACAGACAAAAATCTGTTTTCTTTTGTTTTTACCAAAGTCCTTTTTGAAAATTCCAGTTTTCCACTGAGCCAAGGAAGGAAGAAGGAATTTAAACTGATATAGTTAGTTTGGGCTTGTGAAAGTAAATTAATTTTTGCCTCTGTCTAATTGTGGAGTGAAAACGGGGAGCATAATAGCCCAGGGGTAATGAGGACAGCCTCTAAGAAAAGAGCTCTAAGAGAAGGGAGCAAATTTAGGGGAGAGAGTCAGTGGCTGTGCAATTGTCCTTCCCCTCTTGAAGTAGTTTGTTTTTAAAAGTTACTCAACTTTTGCCCTTGGCATTTTTTTCTACATCATGTATCTCACTGGAATTCTACTCCATTATATGACCAAACACTCAAATCCTGGCCAAGGAGGGCCAGGCTTGAGGGCTCTTGGAGTACCACTTCCTTGGACTGATGCAGAACATCCTGTGTAGCATGAAAGCACAGCATCCCTGAAAGTGTGTGATCAGGTACAAGGCGCGCCCACCAGAGCGGGCCACCTGGCCAATGAGCAAAGACCGAGGGGAAATGCCAATTTGGAGGCAGAGGTGGGAAGGTGGAGTGTGGTGGCAACCAACTACAGAAATGGGTAGCTCTCTTCAAAATGAAGCTCACAGTTTCTGTTCCTCCCTGTCTCTCTCCCCTCTGCTTCTATCTATCTGTCTGTCTGCCTGCCTACCTGTCTGTCATCTCTCTCTCTCTGTCATCTATCTCACTACTTGTATGTGTGCGTATGTGTGTGTATCTTTGGAGGTTGGGTTGTGGTGTGAGTTAAGTTTGGGGAAATCAGAATTTGTGCCTATTACTCTAGGGTGGGGACAAAATTCATCTATAGGAAAGACCCCCACCCTGGATTGTGAAAATAAGGTAATAGGTTTTTTGGCCAAACAAAGATAGGTCAATGCTTCTATTCTGGATGAGGAAGATTAAGATAGAGGGAAGCTAAAATGCTCAGCAGAGATTTTTTTCTCTAATAGATTTTATGGCTTCTTCGGGGAAGGGACAGGCCAGGGGAGAGTAGAGACAGGCTGAATGGAGATGAAGAAGGAGGCTCCTAGAGAGGAGAAATGGGCCCTAGCATCATGTTGCAGGTAGGAGGTTAAGAACAGAGTTGAACTGTAAGGATCCCTTTGACAGGAGCTATGGGCAATGGACTCTAGGAGCACTGCTACCAAGTTTTCTGTTTCATATCTCTGTAGTATAATTCCTTTATGCTGTTCTCATACCCTCAGTAAAGCTTTTGTCAAACTTGATGACTGGTGTCAGGAGTGTTATTGGAAGAAAGGAAGGATCCAGTATTCCCAAGGTACAGACAAATAACAGGGAGATGAGGCCAGTTTACAGGGGGTTATTGGTAGAGATAATGAATGAAAAGTTCAGCACTAGCAGGAGCATTCACTGCAAATCCTCAGAAATTCTTGGGAAAGAAGATTGGACATCTACTATCATCACACAGATTATTTAGGATTCTGATTATTTGGGAAGTTGCTGTCATAGACATTTGCCATTTGGGGGACTCTGCAACATGTGAACCCACTTTCAATGCACAGGGAAATACCCACTATTTGAGTGAAAGTTAAAGCCAACTTCTACAATGTAAATCAAGAAGGTCAGAGACCTGCTTTCCCAGCCTTATGCCAGTTGGAGTGGGGCATGTGACTTAGATGTGGTCAATCAGGAACATCTATCCAGAACTTTGAATCAGAAGCCAGCGAGCCAAAGAAGAGGAGCAAGTGGAGAATTTGTTCTGGTGGAGTGTGGAGGTAGTTACAACCTCTATTTTCCAGGAGCAGGAGAAAAAGTAAGGCCTGTAGCCTTTGCTAGCTCAGGTTCTTTAGGAAGCAGGTGGCAAGACAGGAGTAGATATGCTAGAGATTTATTGTAATTATCTCTGAAGGACAAAGAGCGAGGGAGTGGGAATAGATAGAGCACCTTTAGACTGAGAGGCAGGTCTCACAACTGTGAAAGCTGAAAGAGAAGTAAATATTGGTAGAAAGAACCTCAGACTACAGCCCAATTCTGAGAAAATCTTGGCCAGGACAATGGAAAGTCTCCAAACAAAAGTTGCTAAATTAGTTTCCTATTGCTGCTATAACAAATTACCACAAACTTAGTGGCACAAATTTATTGTTCTGTAGCTCTGGAGGGAAAAGTTTGAAATGAGTCTTATGGCACTAAAAGTAAGGTGTCCATTCAGCGATGCAAGAGAGAAGCCATTCCTTGCCTCTCCACCTTCTAGAGGCCATCAGCATTCCTTGGTTTGTGAGCACTTTGTTCTAATCTTCACTTGTGTCATCACAAATCTAGTCCCCACTCTAATTGCCTACTTTCCTCTTATGAAGAACTTTGTGATTACATCTGGCCCACCTGGATAATCCAGGATAACCTCCCTATGTCAAGGGCACACCTGCATATTACCTTTTGCCATATGAGGTAATATTCACAGGATTAGGGTGGATACCTTTGCATTATTCAGTCTTCCACAGCTGCCCTCTAGAGGAACCCTGCATTGGGCAGAAATGGGCCAGCACTAGTAACCTCGAGGCTCTCAGTCATTGGTTGTAAGCAGCCCAGTGAACACATGGCCTCTGTGATGATGGGGGCAGCAGCTGAGGTCCTCAGTCAACTATGCTCCCCTTAGCAGTCTCTCTTTATGGAGGTTTGAGCAGTATAACTCCATGGATGCCATATAATGGTACCTGTTTTCCTGTATTAGTGGCAAGAGTGCCAGCTCCGGTGCCCAGTGTTCAGTGGTATCAGCAACAGTGTCCTCTGCATACAGACCTATGGCATAATTTTTGCTTTGGTTCTGGCTGCCTTGTCTCTTTATTCTTCTATTTTCTGAGGATTCTTCTTGAAATTCTGGGTGTCTCTCTGACCTGCTTGATGGCCTGTTAATAAATTCATTCTCTACTTAAATCAGCCAGAGTCAATGTGGCTAATAATTGTTTCCCAATATTTATTTTCTCTTTTCCTTTAGTCATAGAACCCTTTCTGCCAGGCTTTAGCTAGGAAAATGGCCACAGAGTTAGAGGCTGTATTTCCCAGCCTACCTTGTAGCCAGGCATGGCTGGGTGACTAAATTCTCATCAGTGAAATGTGCAGAAGTGATAGGTGCAACCTCCGAATCACTTCTTCAAAAAGAACTTGCTTATACTCCACTTTCTTACTTTCCCTCTTCTTGTGCCCTGCATGTGCCTGTGTACTGGAGAGTTAGTTCTAACTCAGTGAATAAAAGCAAAATCTGAGATGGCAGGGTAAACTACAGAGAAGAAACCAGGCTCCCTGGATGACCTCACAGATCTGAGCCGCCTACCTAACTTAGATCATCTACATTCATCTCGACTGTTATGTGTGAAGAAATAAACCTATGCTATTTAAGGCACTGTATTTTGGGATCTCTTTTGAAAATAGCCAAGTCTATTCTGGGCATAGTATACCCCAAAGAAAACAATCCATTTCTGTCTAATTCTGACTAGTTCAGAAATAAGAACCAAAAATGATTTTAGGCCTCAGTTAAAAAAAAAAAAAAAGTGAGGGCAGGGTGGGGGGGGGTATGGACAGGGGGTTCCAGGATTAATTGTCTGGAAATTTGGGGCTGAAGGTAGTAAAAATCCAGTTTAAGAATAAGAATTTGTTGGCCTATAGTATGCAGAAAACAATAGTTATGGTGATTCAAGTAGCTGCTCCATTGAATAGATGGATGGAACAAGGACTGTAGGGTGGGGTGATAGTACTAAGGATTAGTTTAAATAAAGAGAATAACAAACTCAAATCACTAAATTCTCAATTTAAGGCACAGTTAGAAAATAACTACTTCTCTATGATCCTTTTTTTTTCCCCTAAATTCTTGCAGCAGGACCAAAATAGCTGCAAAACAAATGCAAAGGTTCATTCTAAAGTTTGCTTTGATCTGTTGAATTCTTAGTCTTTCCAGTACAACATTGCCCTTGGGACTCAGAGAATTGAAATGGGGATATATGGGAGTATAAAGAAGCCTCAGTAAATTTTGATCCCCCAATTACCACTGAGACTCCAGGGATCACAGAAGAACAAACGCTCACAGGTACAAGTCCATGAAGCTCCACAAAGAAACTATACTTTGAAAATTCTAGTGAATTATTAACAAAGGGGGAAAAAGATTATTCTATACCCTAATGAACACTGACTGTCTGAAGAAGCAGTTCTTGCATTATTTGAAAACTTTGTAATCATTTCTCTGAAGAATTACTCTATACTGGAAATGACAAATCTTTTTTTTGCCATACTCCCAACATTCTTCATTGTCTTTGGATCTATAATTAAAATCTCAGTATGTCTTGGGGGAGGTGGGGAGGAGACAATTACAAAAGTCAAATATCAAAGAAAAAATGCTTTACAGAACAAAGGAGTCATTTTAAAATATTTTATATTAGCAAAAAAAATCTGGGTAATATGATTATGGAATGGATTCTGTGGTGCTAGATCAGGAGGGAAGAACACAAATTTTAACAGAATTGAATTTAAGTTTACGGAAGAATGATCTTCCACTCTGTCCAACACAAAGAGTTAAGCAAACCAATCTAAGTTTCACGTAGAAATTGCAAAATTAGTGCTAAGATTAAGTATTGGAAGCATATAATGGTTTTTATTCCCGTGTAACTTTCTGGTTTGACAGGAGTAGAAGATAAGTGATCTTAGAGTGACAGTGGGTTATTGTAAACATAATCAGATGATGACTTAATTGCAGTTCCCATTCCATATGTAGTCTACTTACTGGAGGAAATTATCACAACCTATGTATATAGTTACTGCTTTAGCTTATCACTTTTTCTCTGCTCCAGGGACTGGCAAACTCTTTCTCTATAGGGCCAAAGTGAATATTATGGTTTCTGTCACAACTTTGTCTTTATAGCACAAAAAAATGGGTGTGATTGTGCTCCAATAAAATTTATTTACAAAAATAGGCAATGAGTACCTTAGAAGTAACAAGTGCATCTAGTGCCCTGCTCATGGTTTCTAATACAATTCTTTAATAAAAGGAACGAGGGCTTCTTGGAGAAATTTCTGATTCTAGGACTGGGGCAGAAAATAAACAAGATGAGCCTAGAGCACTAATAGTGCCAGAAAGTAAGGAAACACTAAAAAGAACCAAGAAAAAGAGCTCCCAGTGGTCAAAGCTGGAAAAAGTTGAGCCAAAAGATCAAGTATTATTGGATGATAACCCAAAGTGTAAAATAAACTGATAAAAACAAATTATTGACTATATTAATAAATGGGAGAGAAGAGACAAAGCTCCCATGCAGAACTCCAAATAAATGAGATAGATAGCCACCCTGAAAGGGGTGTGTGGGTTTCTCTACTTCCAAAGTGTGGGTTGTACATAATGGCTTCCTTCTTTGAGCAGGAAAGAGACATGGGGGGTGGGGGGTAACTTTATACGGGAGAAACCTACTGCATCCAGGTGATCAAATTTAACATCAACAGTTACACATCATCTAGATAGTAGGTACCCTTGACATGATGTGATGAAAGTAATATTTTATATCTGTGGTCTTCCCCCATTCCCCAAACACATCTAAACATGAGAAAAACAGCAGACATAATTCAATTGAGGGACATTCTACAAAATGTCTGACTAGTACTCCTCAAAATTGTCAGTCATCAAAAAAGCACAAGAAAGTCTGAGAAAATTTCATAGCTGAGAGAAACCTAAGGAGACATGATGACTAAATGTAATGTGGTAGCCTGGATGGGATCCTGGAACAGAAAAAGACACTAGTTAAAAACTAAGAAATTCTGAACAAAGTGTGGATGTTAGTTAGTAATCATGTATTAATATTGGTTCATCAATGGTAACAAATGTACCATACTAATGCAAGATGTTAACATTAGAGAAAATTGTATGTTGTGGGTGGTAGTATATGAGACCTCTCTGTACCATCTGCTAAATTTTTCTGTAAATTTGTCTAAAAATCAGTCTATTAATTTAAAAAAATAAAAATAAATCAGCAGTAAGCCAGATTTTACCTGCAGGTTGTACTTTGTCTCTGCTCTAACTAATTAAGCTGTGGAAATAGTCACAGTTGGCTTTTACCTGGTGGGAATAGTAGAACACCTTACCATTTTGCCTCAAGGTTACGTCGGTTTTCAAGCTCAATGCCACAATAGGTCATCAGAGTGGTTCACTAGATTAATGATAACATGCTGACAGAAGTTGGAGAGCAAAAATTAAGAGGTATTCTAGATGCCATAACTAGATACATGCCTGCAAGACAGAAGGAACTATATCCCATCAAAATACAGGAAGGCACCTACTACCACTTCAACAAAGTTTCCAAGAGGCTTATAGTCTGGAGTATATTGGGGTGTCTTCTCCCAAGTGAATGAGAGGTTGGTGCATATTTTAGCCCCAACCTATTAAAGCAGGAGGTTGCCCATCATTAGCAGACTTTTGGTTCCCTCCTCTCTGCTTATCTATGAAAGATTTTCCTCACAAAGGGTACCTTTGGTTTGTGTTAGAATGTGAGTAGGATGGTGGAGAAAAAGAATCCAGTGGCTTCTAACCTCACAAGTAAGTCTACCACTGGTAGCTATAAACTGTGAAAATGCTATAGAGTTGTTGTCCCAGCCTCGGTTGTGTCCTGTGTGCAGTGGTCAACTTCTTCAAAAAACAAAAAACATGGAAACCTGCTCGCTGAAATCCTTGGCACAGCTGTTGTGGTTTCTGATTCCCAGCACTCAATATGGGCCCTCTCTGTCTGTCTCTGGCACAGGCTACAGAGCTCTGCAAGGTGTGAGGAAAAAATGCATTTCATTTGGTTTTTCTCTTGCTAGCTACTTGTCACAGCTGGCTTCTATCAATCTCTGAATTCGTTCCCACCTGAATTCTGAGAAATTCTCTCCTTAATCATTCAAAGAGAAGAGAAGCAAAACTCTTCTCTCATGTTCTATTTTTCAAATTTTTCATTTATTTTCAATAATCAAATATATTTCAATGATGGTTTCCATTGTACCCACAACAATAGCTGGGCTCTTGTTGTCATTTCATATTAATGTTAAGAGAATACTTAATGGAATCTTATTGTAATAATATCTCATTAGCTCTTATTTTGCTTGCAATTTTAAATCTAAAGCTCACTGGAATTTAAAGGACAAACTCCCCAGACTTTAGGTTCTAGAACAATCATGACTTACTGTATTTAATCTTGAACTTACTAAGTCGGAGAGAGAAAGACTTGGTAGAGCAAAGAATATCTCAAAAACTCAGAAATCATGTCTCCAGAAAGCAATCTGGTTGTATTAGTCGGCCAAAGAGGTGCTGATGCAAAATACCGGAAATTGGTTGGTTTTATGAAGGGTATTTATTTGGGGTAGGATACCAGACCATATCAGACCATAAAGCATAAGTTATCCCCTCACCAAAGTCTATTTCC
Organism: Dasypus novemcinctus; assembly: GCF_030445035.2. NCBI lineage: Eukaryota > Metazoa > Chordata > Mammalia > Cingulata > Dasypodidae > Dasypus > Dasypus novemcinctus. The sequence continues at coordinate 47,891,710 of NC_080673.1, read as the reverse complement.
ACATGTTGGATTAAGATGGCTGCCGACATCTGTGAGGGTTCAGGCTTCCCGGGTTCCTCTGGGCTCAGCGCCTCTGTTTTCTCCACAAGGTTAGCTGTAGACTATGAGGCTCTCTGCACAAAGCCAGTTGTAGACTATCAGGCGAATGGCTCTGTCTCTGCCTGGGGCTCCAGCATAAGACTTCAGCATCAAACTCCAACATCAAAAATACTCCAACATTAAAGGCCCCCAACTCTGGCTTTGCCATGCCTCTTTTATCTATTAGTCTGCACCTACCAAGGGGAAGGTGCTCAGCACCCTACTGACAAGTAATCAAGTAAACCTCTGAATCCAATATAATCTCATTTGCTCAGAGGAAAAGACCAGTTTACAAACATAATCCAATATTTCTTTTTGGAATTCATTAATAATATCAAACTGTTACACGGTTTTTTGTTTTTCAAATGCAAATGGCATCATAACAGGATTACTTCAAGTCACTATCTCAGAAAATATCAACCTATACCCACTACATAGTTTTAACACCCAGTTTCATTTCACTCTAAGGAACTATATATTTTATTGGACAAGCGCACAAAAAGCCTGTCATATTATTCATCACCCCTAGAAGGAGGTCACAGAGGAGCAAAGTAATGTTGCTAACAAGAAGCAGTTTTCTGTTCTAGACAGCAATTCTTATCCCATCATGAATATATCTTATTATTGACAGTAAAGTTGGCTGGCACTGACCAGAACTGGTGTTTCACACAGCCCAAAACCAAAGCTTAAACACGACATTGGTGTATACCACACTTAATGTCAGTCACACTTGCCTGCCGTTCAAAGTCATGTCCCTCTTCTGATCTAAATGATTAAGAGAGACATTTAAAACACAGAGATTTCTATGCTTTGTTATGGAGTGGTTTGTAAGTACTATTTTGCAATGGCAACTTGTATGAAGAGGCAGCAGAAACTATTTTAACATGATTAAAGGCAACTGAATTCACTGTAACAAATGAGGTCTAACATTGACCACCAGACATTTCTTAAGGCTGGCTAACTTTCTATTTATTTTGTTCAGGAAAATGCCAGGTTAATTAGTACAGGCATTTGCTGGGCTAACAAATGGCCCTGTAAGGAGTTGGCATTCTATTTTTCTAGTTCTGTTATTTCCGTTGTCTTTTAGAGATATGCTGTATCATAAAACTGTAATGTGACTCTCATTTCTTCAAAGTCACTTGAGGGATGAAATATCAATGGGAATCTAGGGATGTATATAAAGGCAGTAACCAATAAGGTTACATGGGTAATAAGGCTCAGAGTCTACAAAAAAGCTGAAAGTGCTTGGCAGGAAGCCACCGAAATGGGGAGTCTGCTTAGGGTCGGTGGAGGGACCAATGTAGCAGAGACAACTCCAGGAAAAAAATTATGCCTGTCACTGAGGCCATTTGAATGATGGAATGAGTAGGAGTAGGTGCCAGCTTAGAATAGGGGATAAAGAAGCAGGGCCTCTTGAAAAGAAAAACCAGCCTTACCAACTTGCCATTGAATATGATTTGGAAAAAAGAACAGGACCAAAAAAAGTGAGTTAATGCTCTTCAGTCTGTCAGGAATATACTGCTTATCAGCCATCCCTTTGCCCACTTATCTCTGAGTCTTCCTTGTGTTCCTAGTTTAAATGCTACTTCCTGTCTCACTGTTAATGTTATCCTTGCTTCTAGTATTTTGCCTTTATAGTTTATTTCACAGTTTTTAATTATGTGTTATTTGAGTGTTTGGTTGATGGCTATCTCTTAACTGGACTGGAAGTTAGTAATTCAATAAATATTTATTGGACATTTACTATATGTTGAGTGCTGTGCAAGGCGATAGAGATATATGGTGAATGAATGAGAATGAATAAGTGAATGATGTGAAGACTTGATTTCCAGAGACCCAGGCAAGATGGTCTTAAGTCCCTGGGGAGAAGTTTTGTGTACTAGAATAAAGACTTTCTTCTAGAGAAGTCAAAGGCATAACCTAAGTGAATCCTGGAAATTGTGCAACAAAAGCATCCAGGTTGGAGTGTGGCCCAATAGATCACATCTGGAGGTGGTTTGTATGAGGGCATTGACAATTCCACAAGACCTCAGCAGTATCACAAAAACTTAAGTAATTATTAGATAAGGAGCTACTGCATTTTTATTTAAAATATGATTTTCTCTGTATGCTGGACTAGAAAAGTCAGTCTTATTACTGTCAAGAAGTGTGAAGGGTTTGAGATTTTACTACTTGCAAGCTAACAAATTGGCCTGCCACTATCTCTTAGATGCTGGCAAAAGACATGAGACTCTTGGGCCAGAGACAAGGGACTTTATTAATTGCAGTGCTGCAAGCAGCGTGAGCATCAGCATACTTACATCAGTTCCCCGTGTTCCCACAGACAGATGCCTGCATGTGCAGTGGGTTGCATTACAAGATAGGAATCCTGAGCTTGGGGAACTCAAATATTTTATATTGGGCAGCAAACATATCTGTTCTTTGCTCCAGGGGGAGACATTATCTTTATCTTCCAAGGCTGTAAACAAACCTGCCCTTTACTTTGGAGTGAGACATATCTCTGTCTGCCAAGACCATTCCCTATACAAACATTCTAGAAAAGATAGTTTGGAATAAAGGGAAGTCTGTGACACTGTTTGCAAGACATGCAGAAATGTGAAAGACCTATAGAGAATTGTCTCCTAACAATATCCACCCCTCATTTGGTTTCTGGAGAATTTTCCCATCAATATGCCACTCCTTTTGATACTTTCATCTAACCAACAGAAGCTGGGGCCCAATCTGTTCAGTCTGTCTCATACTGTATTTATGAAACCACTCTGACGCTTATGCAATTACGACTACTAGCAACTGAACTCCCAGCAGCAGAATGAGCACAACCTGCAGTGTTGACCTCAGCCATGCACCTGGTTAGAGTTCTAGGCCTAAACAGCTAAATAAATCCCATAAATCATAGATATATAACAACATTGAAGAATTATCTATCTAGACTTGTTTTGTTAAGAATTTGGTCCAGAATATATTTTAATTTTATCAAATGCCTTTTTGCCATCTCTGAAGACAATCATATGATTTTCCCTTTTTTAATGTAGTAATATGGAAAAATCACTTTAAAGATTTTGAAATAATGAAATCTTCTTACATTATGGAAACAAACCCCAGCTTATCATGGTGTATTGTTAATTAATAGCTGGTATATTCTGTTAATTAATATTTTATATGGGATATTTTATTGATATTCCTAAGTAATTTGGTCTGTAGCTCTATGTGAAAACTTTGCTAGCTTTTGCTATGTTATGCTCACTTCATTGAAAGTACATGAGGGGAGCGGATGTAGCTCAAGTGGTTGAGTGCCTACTTCCCATATACAAGGTCCCAGGTTTGATCCCCGGTACCTTTGAAAAACAAATAAACAAAACAAACAAACAAAAAACCAACTCTCATTGGGAAGCAGATGTAGGTCAGTAGTTGGGCACCTGCTTCCTATGTATGAGGTCCTGGGTTCAATCCCCGGTACCTCCTGAAATTAAAAAAAAGTACATGGAACAACTCCTGGGCAATATGACAGAGAGGGGAGGTCCAGGACTCACTCCTTCCACCAAAGCAACTATTAAATAGGCAGGAACTGTTTGAAACTCCTGAGGCTAGAAGGACACTGTACAGCATTCAGGGAAGAACAAGAGGAAGAAGCTAATAACTGATGGTAAAGAACTGTAAATTGCTCTCTCATTGTGGGCCACTAATAGCACCCATCTCTCACTCTTGTGGCAGACTACTGTGAGGTCCAGTCCCTGCCTAGCAGCTGGTACCAGAAAGGGATGTAAAAATCCTCTTGTCTAGGAACAGGGCTGGGCACGGCTAATCACTGATCAGAGCTTTTGATTAGCAAATTCGGATCACTGGTTCTGGCACTGAGAGCAGTTGTTGTTCCAACCCAACCTGGACAGAGGCAGTGGCAGCCACTGTTTCAACCCATTCAAGAGAGGAGTGAGGGCAGTGGAGACTGAAAGACTCAGCAGTTCTTCAGGGCTGCAGCAGACAGTTAACTTAGGGGATACATTTGATGGGTAGACCAGGAAACCTCAGATTTGGGGACCCATCAAGAAGCTAATGGCACCCTTCCTGACCCCTCCACAGGGCACTTTGGAGCCAGTCTCCACCCCCCATGTGGGTTTCTGGCCTTGTTTTGGCTGGGAAAGACAGAATTGGGACTGTCTTCCCTGGGGTGACACTCCTCCCAGAATTTGCCCTCCAGGCAAAAGCAATGTAAGACAAAAAAAGGAGTGTGAAAAGCCTTAGAGGTAGACAGTCTGGGACAAAGGCCTGCCAATTTCAAATATCTCAGAGAGGGGCGTGGCCGTTTGTACCCTGGGAAACAGAGAGGACAACAAAACTTCTGTAAACAGGGATAGTGCAAAACAACTAATAAGCAAAAGCTCAGGAAAAGCCAGAGGTCTAGAAAGACAGGGAAAGCCCCGCACAAAGCATTCACCTTGGGCAGACCTTCCTGACAGCAGGGCTGAAGATCAAGAACATTTCCGTCTTATTACCAGCTGGTTACAAAACCAAGAAACAAACATCCCAGAGTTAACATTTTAAAATATTAAAGTGTGTAGTGTACAAAGAGTACAAGACAAACTAAGAAATAGGAAATGAAGGCCCCATCAAAGGAAGAGGATAAAAATATAGAAAACACCAATGAGGAAGATGAGAATGTGGTCATACTAAACAAAGCCTTTTAAAAATGATCTGAAAAATGATCAAGGAGAAAAAGGGAAGTACAGACAAAGAACTAGTAGATATCAAGAAAACAATGAATGAACAGTATGTGAGTCTTAGCAAAGAGACAGAAATTTTAAAAGGGAACGAAACAAAACTACTGGAGTTGAAGACCACAATAACTGATATGAAAAATGTCCAGAGGGTTTCAAGTGCAAATTGGAGCTAACAGAAGAAAGAATCAGTGAACTTGAATGGAACACAAGACACTTGAAATGAATCAGGCTGAGAATCAGAAAGAAAAAAGAAATATTAAAAGTGAAGATATCCTAAAACAGCTATGCGATACCATCAGGTGCACCAATATATGCATTACAGGAGTCCCAGAAGGAGAAGAAATGAAGGGTCAGAAGGAGTAGTTAAAGAATTAATGAGTACTTATCAAATATAGGAAAAGACATGAATATGTATATCCAAGAAGCTCATAGAACACTAAACAGGATAAACATGAAGAAAAATATACCCTGTCACATATTGATTATACTATCAAATGCCAAGGACAAAGAGAGAGTTCTAAAAGCAGCAAAAAGAAAAGCAGCATGTGATATACAAGGGAACCCCAATTAGACTGACTGCCAATTTCTTATCAGAAACCATGGAGGCAAGAAGTCAGTGGGTTGAAATACTTAAAGTACTGAAGGAAAACAACTGCCAGTAAAGAATTTTATATCCAGAGGGATACTCTTTCAAAAATGAGGGATACATTAAGACATCCTCAGATAAACAAAAGCTGAGGGAGTTCATCACCACTAGACCTGCCCTACAAGCAATGCTAAAGGGAGTTCTTCAGACTGAAACAGAAGGACACAGTAGACAGTGGTTCAAAGCAGCATAAAGAATAAAAGACCTGCAGAAAAGGTAACCATTTGGATAATTATAAAAGCCAGTGTTATTGTATTGTATTGTTTGGTATGTAACTCTACTCTTTACTTCCTACAGGTGCTAAAATGCAAAAGCGTAACAAGTAATGATAAATCTATGCTTTTGAGCATACAGTATGAAAGATATAAGTGGTAACAAGTACAAAAAAATGGTGGGGGAAGTGAAGGATATAGGAAAAGTATATGTCCATGCTATCAAAATTAAGATGGTATCAAACCAAATATAACTGTTACATAATTAAGATGTTAACTTTTTAAAAAAAGATTTATTTTCATTTATTTCTTTCTCCTTCCCCCCACCCCCATTGTCTGCTCTTTGTTTCCATTCGCTGTTTGTTCTTCTGTGTCCACTTGCATTCTTGTCAGGAGGCACCAGGAATCTGTGTCTCTTTTTGTTGCATCATCTTGCTGCATCAGCTCTCCATGTGTGCAGTGCCACTTCTGGGTGGGCTCTACTTTTTGTATGGGGCAGCTCTCCTTGCAGGGTGCACTCCTTGTGTGGGGCACCCCTATGCGGGGAGCACCCCTGTGTGGTATGGCACTCCTTGCACATGGCAGCACTGCGCATGGCCCAGCTCACCACATGGGCCAGGAGGCCCTAGGCATCAAACCCCAGGCCCCTGTATGGTATGCAGACACTCTATCAATTGAGCCACATCCATTTCCCAGATGTTAACTTTTAACCCCATGGTAACCATAAGAAAAACAGATGAAAAATATATCCAACTAGAAATGAGAAGGTACTCAATATGATATAACATAAGAAAGCAAATAAATATAAAAGTAGGCTTTAACAGAAGTGAGGGGCCAAAAAAGTCATAAGACTTACAAAGGTTAAATAGCAAAATAGAAGAAGAAAGTCCTGTATTATAAGTAGTAACATTTCCTGTATTGTAAGTAGTGAATTTAAATGTAAATGGATTAAACTTTCCAGTCAAAAGGCAGAGATTGGCAGTATGAATAAAAAAGTTTGACCCAATGATATGCTGTCTGTAAGAGACTAAACTTAAAGTCAAAGATACAAGTAGGTTGAGGGTGAAAGGATGGAAGAAAATATACCATGCAAGTGGGGACCAAAAGAGAGCTGGGGTGGCTATACTAATATCATATATATAAACCTTAAGTAAAAAACAGATATTATGGACAAAGACAGTCATTACATACTGATAAAGGGGAAAATTCAAGAGGAAGATGTAACAATTAAAATATATAGGTACATAACAGCACACTTCACCCAACAACAACAGAATACACATTCTTTTTGAGTATACATGGATCATTCTTAGGGGTAGACCATATGTCGAGTCACAAAACAAGTCTCAATAAATAAATTTAAAAATATTGAAATATTTTCCAACCACAATGGAATGAAGCCTGAAATCAATAACAGAGGGAGAAAGTGAAAATTCACAAAGACACGGAAATTACACAACATACTCTTAAACAACCAATGACTTAAAGAGGAAATCAGAAGTAAAATTAGGAAATATCTTGAGGCAAACGAAAATGAAAATATAACATACCCAAACTTATAGGATGCAGTGAAGGCAGTGCTAAGAGAGAAATTTATAGCTCTAAATGCTTACATTAAAAAAGAAGAAAGACTTCAAATCAGGGCCCTAACCTCCAAACTGGAAGAACTAGAAAAGGAAAAGCAAACTTAACATAAAGTGAGCAGAATGAAGGAAATAACAAAGATTAAAACAGATAAATGAAATAGAAAACAAAGCAAACAATGAAAAAAACCTATAGAGAAAATCAACAAAATGAAAAGTTGGTTCTTTGAAAAGATCAATAAAATTGACAAACTGTGTAGTGTAGTTACATGGATTTTTAAAAAAATTATTCTGTTACCATATATACAATCTAACATTTAACCCTTAGTTAGACCATGGACTTTTATTAATAGTATGATTATAAAAATGGCTATCATAATCGTAACAAATGTTCCACACCAATGCAATGTGTTGGTGGTGGGATAGTGAATGGGGCGTCCTGCATTTTATGCATGAGCATTTGGTAAACCCATAACTTCTCTAATAAAAAAAATTAATGGGTAAAATAGCAAATGTTATGTTGTATATGTGATACCATACTTGAAAAAAAAAGAAGTAAATCAGGTAATAATAGATAAAATAAGAATGGCAGGACTTCCGGCAAGATGGTGGCTGAGTGAGCTTGCCTTGCCGTCTCTCCTGGGAAGAGGCAGCTGGGCACCGCTGGAGGTTCTCCGGGACCAGGCTTTTTCAGGATTTTTTCAGGGCAGGAAGTGTCTGGACATCGATTTGGTGGGAAGGTAACGGAAAGGACTGGTCTATAAGATATAATTTGGGACTTTTCAGGAGGGGGAGGCAAGATGGCGGCTGAGTGAACTTCCCGGTTACTAGCTCCTGGGGGGAATCCGCTGGGAGGCGTCGGAGACTCTTTGGGACCGGCTGTCTCGGGATTTTTCCTGGTCCAGAGGTGTCTGGACATCGATTTGGAGGGAAGGTAACAGAGAGGATCCATCTGTGAAATATACACGGAGATCCCAGCTACGTGTGGAGGACTCCCTCCTTGGGTAGGCGGAGCCGAGGCAGCTAGCACCGTGGCGGGTGGCGGGCGGGAGAGCCGAGCCGCGCTGTGCCGCGGCGGGCGGCGGGCGAAGACAAGCCCAGCCGAGCCTAGCCGTGCCGCGGCAGGCGGCGGGCGGGAGAGCCGAGCCGCACTGCGCCACGGCGGCAGGCGGTGGGCGGGGAAGCCGAGTCCGGCCGAGTCCGGCCGAGTCCGGCCGAGCCCGGCTGAGCCGCAGCGGGCGCGGGGGGCCAAGCCCAGCCACGCCGCGCCGGGCGGCGGGCGGGAAAGCCGAGCTCAGCCGAGCCCAGCCGAGCCGCGGCGGGCGGCGGGCGGGGGACCGGAGCCCAGTTGAGCCCAGCCGAGCCTGGCGGCGGGGTTTCTGTTCTTTGTTTTGTTTTGTTTTTTTATTTTTTTTTTATTTTTTATTTTTTTTTGTTGTTGTTCTTGTTGTTCTTTTTTTTTTTTTTTCAATCCTCTCTTTCTTGTCCCCAATATTCTTCTTATACTATTTTACCTTAACAATACAATAGGTCCTACAGGAAATACCTCACATTTGCTGGGTTTCCTCACCCTCCACTGCCTCATTTCTCTGTGAATAGATTTAGCCTATCTACACTATCCCCTTTCCCCTACAACTTGATATCCTCCACCATCTGCTATCTCTCCTATATTCCATCTCCCTTTCTTTGATCCACAAAGTGTCTAACTCTTAATTTCTAATACCTTTGTTTAGTTTTCCATCTGGTATTCGTCCCTGAAACTATTACCTTTCTTTTCTCTTTCCCTCTCTCATGAAAACAATAGCCTCTTAGTACGTACCACATTCCTCCCATATTCAGTCGTCTACCTCATTATAGGTACTTTCCTACTACTATAACTCTACACAATTTACATGATCTAACCTCCTATGAAAAACCTAAAGCCAACATTGTTTACAATGGCGAAGTCCTGAAATCCTTCCCTCTAAAATCAGGAACAAGACAAGGATGCCCATTGTCTCCGCTCCTATTTAACATTGTCTTGGAAGTACTGGCTCGAGCACTGAGACAAGAACCAGATATAAAAGGCATTCAAATTGGAAGGGAAGAAGTCAAAATTTCATTATTTGCAGATGACATGATCCTATATATAGAAAACCCTGAGAGATCTTCAACAAAGCTCCTAGAACTCATAAATGAGTTTAGCAAAGTCGCAGGTTATAAGATCAATGCGCAAAAATCAGTAGCATTTCTATACACCAATAATGAGCAAGATCAGGAGGAAATCAAGAAACAAATACCATTCACAATAGTAAATAAAAAAATCAAATACTTAGGAATAAATTTAACTAAAGAGGTAAAAAACGTATACATCGAGAACTATACAAGATTGTTCAAGGAAATAAAAGAAGACCTAAATAAATGGAAGAATATTCCCTGTTCATGGATAGGAAGACTGAATATTATTAAGATGTCTATCCTACCAAAACTGATCTACACATTCAATGCAATCCCAATAAAAATCAACACAGCCTTCTTTAAGGAACTAGAAAAACTAACTATGAAATTTATTTGGAATAAAAAGAGGCCCCGAATAGCCAAAGACATATTGAAAAAGAAAAACGAAATAGGAGGAATCACACTTCCTGACTTCAAAACATACTACAAAGCTACAGTAGTGAAAACAGCATGGTACTGGCATAAGGAGAGACACACAGACCAATGGAATCGAATTGAAAGTTCAGATATAGAACCTCATGTATATAGCCATATAATATTCGATAAAGCCACCAAACCCTCTCAACTGGGAGAGAATGGCCTATTCAACAAATGGTGCCTGGAGAACTGGATAGCCATATGTAGAAGAATGAAAGAGGATTACCATCTCACACCTTATACAAAGATCAACTCTAGATGGATCAAAGACCTAAATATAAGAGCCAAGACCATAAAGACCTTAGAAAGCAGTGTAGGGAAACATCTACAGGACCTTGTAATAGGAAATGGCTTCATGAATATCACACCAAAAGCACGAGCAGCAAAAGAACAAATAGATAAATGGGACTACCTCAAAATTAAAGCCTTCTGCACCTCAAAGGAGTTTGTCAAGAAAGTAAAAAGGGAACCCACACAATGGGAGAAAATATTTGGCAACCATATATCTGATAAGAGACTTATAACTTGCATATATAAAGAACTCATAGATCTCGAAAACAAAAAGATAAACAACCCATTTAAAAAATGGGAAAAAGATTTAAACAGACACTTCTCCAAAGAAGAAATACAAATGGCTAAAAAGCACATGAAAAAATGCTCCAAATCCCTAGCTATCAGGGAAATGCAAATCAAAACTACAATGAGATACCATCTTACTCCCATAAGATTGGCAGCCATGAAAAAAACAGTAGAATACAAATGCTGGAGAGGATGTGAAGAAAGGGGAACACTCATCCATTGCTGGTGGGAATGCAGAAGGATCCAACCATTCTGGAGGACAGTTTGGCAGTTTCTCAAAAAATTATCCATAGATTTGCCATATGACCCAGCATTACCACTGCTGGGTATATACCCATCAGATCTGAAAACAAGGACACAAACCGATATATGTACACCAATGTTCATAGCAGCATTGTTCACCATCGCCAAAAGTTGGAGTCAATCCAAAAGTCCATCAACAGATGAGTGGATCAATAAAATGTGGTATATACACACAATGGAATACTACTCAGCTGTAAGAACTAATACACTACAATCGCACGTGATAACATGGATGAACCTTGAGAATCTTATGTTAAGTGAAGCAACCCAGGCATTGAAGGACAAATACTATATGACCTCAATGATATGAAATAAGTTAACTGCCTCAGAGAGCTAGAGTCTGGAAAAGTGGCTTACTGGAAATCGGGGGGTGGAGGAAGGATGTGAGTTAATGTCTGTAGGGGTGGAATCTGTGATGAGCTGGGGGTAAGTATGAGCACAAAGAAGGGACAAAATGGGGGCAAGGGGCTACCTTCGGGTGGGGTTTTCTGGGTTTGAGGGGGGCTGGGGATGGGAAGAGGGGTAATATGGTCCAAGAAATAGGTGGGAGGGAGGGGCAACATACAAACATGGGAGAGTGCCAGAAGTTTGTTGAGAACTAAATGTTGAGTAAAACGTATCAAAGTATAAGTAGGAGGGTCACCTGGTTAGGACGCTCAGGGGGTATGGTCTGATGCGGGACGGACTCCGGAGGGAATAGTTGAAGGCTCATTTTGCCAAGGTGGGTTCTACCATTGGGTGGGGTGGACCCATATCCTGGGGAAGACTAATGCCGTCGAATAGAGAGAACTGTATCTCTCGTGAGAAAGGACGGCTCCCAGGGCATTAGATTGGCAGGCGTTGTGGGCCCTAAGGGGAGGGGAAAATGGACGTGCAATGGATAGAACAAAGGTAAATAAGGGGGCAAAAGAGGAGTTATGTGAGAGTACACGAGGATGAATATAAAACAGCTAATATTACACCAAAAACATATAGGGGACGACAGACTAATAATGAAAACCATAAGACAAAACATAGGATAACTAAAAAATTTAGAAAACTGTACAACCTAAAGTATGGACCACATAGTAAGCACAAATGTTACCTTGTTTGAAAACTATAGTTTCGGAATCTGTACATCAGTTTCAGGAAATATGATATGAATAAGTTAAAAGATTATTGCTGTGGAAGGGAAAAGGTTTTATAGTGGATCTGGGGAAATACTGTATATTGTATATATGAATTTTGGTGATCTAAGACTCTTCTGAAGCTGACATTATGTTGGGATTCACTTTACGGGAAGTTTTGGATCACAGAGTGGTTCAACAATGGCAGCGGAGGAATACTGATATGGGATGTTATTGACAGGATATATATGGTTGACAGGGAGTTATACAGGGCATATGCCCAGGGTATATGGTAATGTCTATATATACTCATAGTGGAAACAATTAAAAACAACAGCTGGGGGGGTACTGGGCTCCTGGCCGGGGGGTCACTGTTGTGGGCCCTGGGAGAGCAGCGGCAATCCTCCAGGTGCAACGGCAAGAACCAGGAAGGAAGGAGGGCCCAACAGTGGGCCCTTGATATTAATGGCTACACTTTTGAGCCTATGCACCTGCAATAAGAACAAGGCCTAGAGTAGCATTGTGCCTGGGGGTTTCCTCCTGACAGCCTTCATGTTACTCAAATGTGGCCACTCTCACAGCCAAACTCAGCGTGTAGATGTGATGCATTCCCCCCAGCGTGGGACACGACACCCGGGGATGAGCCTCCCTGGCACCGAGGGATCACTACCACATACCAGCTGAAGAAGCAACTAGAAAATGACCTTGAATTAAAGATTCAATGCGGAACAGCAGAATATACCTGTCTACATATAATAACATGACTTCGGGAAGCGGTTTGACCTAATGTAAGGGGGAAATGGAAAGAAGAAATGAGATTATAAGGCTGTGAGTCTCCAAAAAAGAGTCTGGAGGTTGTCGGGAGGAATACCCCTATGTACAACTGAACAGAGTCTAAGAGACAGATAAGGTAGATACAACCCCAGGTATTGGTTCTTTTGAGGGATAAAGAGACCCACGGGTTCTATGGTCATGGCAGAGGGGTTCACTGCCATGACAGATGGCCCTTCTTTGGAGCTGGTGTTTCTGCGTGATGGAAATGGACTCAGAGGGGATCTCTTTTCACAAGACTTGCATGCTACTTTATTGAAATTGTAGTTGGTGCTGAGTTTAAGATATATGTAGGGGATTTGAATCTCTGGACTGATAATATGACACCCAGGCCCAGAGCCTCAACAGACTTCAGCTCCTACACTTTGACTTATTGGACTTACTCCACTCAGCTAACATGGAGTTGAAGAAGGTCAACCACCACAACATGGAGCCTAGAGTGTCTACAACTAGAAGCGGGAAGAGTGCATCCAGTACCCATGTGGAATCTAAGCCCTCACTTGACATAGGTGTGCAATGGACACAACCAATCCAATGTCAACAGAGAAAATGTGGAATGGGTGTGGGAACGGTAGCCATGGGGGCTGCTGGGTGTGGGGAACAGGAGGAAGAGATGAGATGTGGAGGCGTTTTCGGGACGTGGAGTTGTCCTGGATAGTGCTTCACGGACAATTACAGGACACTGTAGATCCCCCCAGGGCCCACTGGATGGAACGTGAGAGAGTCTGGGCTATGATGTAGACCATTGACTATGGGGTGCAGTGATGCTCAGAGATGAACTTACCAGGTGCAATGGATGTATCACGATGATGGGAGAGAGTGTTGCTGTGGGGGGAGTGGGGGGCGGGGGTGGTGGGGTTGAATGGGACCTCATATATATTTTTTAATGTAATTAAAAATAATAATAATAAATAAATATTAAAAAAAAAAAAAAGAATGGCAGATAAAATAAGAATGGTAGATAAAATAAGAATCAACAATTTTCAATATGTTGAAGCAGGATGATAAGCATATGGAAGCTTGCTATACAATTTTGTTTGTCATGTTTATCTCTGGAATCTTCCATAATAAAAAATTCAGAGATTTCAGAAAAACAATAGGTTTACCCTTCATACAAATACAGGAACTTTGCCTGGAAATTTGATTTAAGTTAAATCAGATATTCTAGAGATCAAGACAGGAAATTTAAGTTTTTATCGATCATGTAGCTCATTTTTTTAAAGGAGGTATTGGGGAATGAACTTTATATGTGGGAAGCAGGTACTCATCCATTGAGCTACAGCCACCCCCCACTCATTTTTAATAAAGGCTTACCTTCTGGTTAAAAAAAATCAACAGACTTCTAGTTAAACTAACAAAGGAAAAAAATAGAGGATACAAATTATGAAAATCAGAAATGAAAAGAGGGATATAACTACCAACTCTGCTGAAATAAAAAGGAATGGATACTATGAACAACTGCAGGCCAATACATTAGATAACCCAGATGAAATGGACAAATTCTGAGAAACACATAGCCTACCTACATTGACTCAAGAAGAAATAGAAGATCTCAACAAACTGAGTACTAGTAAACAGATTGAACCAGTCATTAAAAACCTCCCAACAAAGAAAAGCCCAGGACCAGATGGCTTTACAGGGGAATTCTACCAAATATCCCAAGAAGTCTCCAATTCTGTTCAAACTTCCAAAATATGAAAGAGGAGGGAACACTCCCTAACTTTTCCTATGAGCCAAACATTACCCTCATACCAGAGCAAGAAAAAGATATGACAAAAAAAGAGAGAGAAAACTATAGACCAGTCTTTTATGAATATAAATGCAAATATCCTCAATAACGTACTACCACACTGAACCCAACAGTATATTAAAAGAATTATACATTATGATTGAATGGGATTTACCCCTGGTATGCAAGATTGTTTCAAAATAAGAAAATTAGTCGAACAGACACTTTGGATGGATTGTATGGTATATACATATATCTCAATAAAATTAAAAAAAACACCAAGAAAAGAAAATTAATTGATGTACTACATTACTTAACAGAACAAAGGAAAAAAAACATGCGGCCATCTCAATTGATGCAGAAAAGGCACTTGACAAAATGCAGCACCCTTTCTTGGTAAAAACATTTAGAACACTAGAAATAGAAGAAAACTTCCTCAAGATGATAAAAGGCGTATATGAAAAGTCTACAGCCAACATCCTAATTAACACTGACAGACTGAAATCTTTCCCTCTAAGATCCAGAACAAGACAATGCTGCCCATAGCAAGTACTGTTATTCAACATTGCATTGGAAGTTCTCGCCAGAGCAATTAGTCATAAAAAAAGAAATAAAAGGCATCTAAATTGGAAACAAAGAAGTAAAACTTTCCCTGTTTTCAGATGATATGATCCTGTATACAGAAAATCCTGAAAAATCCAGAGCAAAGCTCTGAGAGTTAATAAATGAACTCATCAAAGTGGCAGGGTACAAGATCAATATCCTAAATCAGCAGTGTTTCTATACAGATGCAATGAACAATGAGAAGAAGAAATCAAGAAAAAAAATTCCATTTATAATAGCAACTGAAAGAACCAAATATCTAGGAATTAATCTACTCAAGAATGGGAAGGACTTGTATACCCAAAATTACAAAACCATTGCTAAAAGAAATTAAAGACCTAAATAAATGGAAAGATACTCTGTGTTCATGAACTGGAAGACTAGTGACTGTTATGGTATCAATACTACCCAAAACAAATCTATAGATTCAGTGCAATCCTAATCAAAATTCCAACAACCTTCTTTGCAGAAATGGAAATGCCAGTCATCAAATTTATAAGGAAAGATAAGGGACCCTTAATAGCAAAAGTCATCTTGAAAAGGAAGAATGAAGTTGGAGGACTCATACACTCTGATCTTAAAACTTAGAACAGAGCCACATTAATAAAAAAAAACATGGTACTGGCCCAAGGACAGACATATTAACCAATGGAATAGAACTGAGAGCTCAGAAATCAACCCTCACATTTAGGGCCAACTGATTTTTGACAAGATGGGAAAGATCACTCAATTGGGAAAGAATAGTCTCTTCACCAAAGTGGTGGTAGAAAACTAGATCTCATTTGCAAAAAAAAGGAGCACCCCCACCTCACACCATATACAGCAATCAACTCAAAATGGATTAAAGACCTAATTATACAAGCTAGAACTATCCAATTCCTAGAAGAAAATGTAGGGAAACATCTTCAGGACGTTGTGTTAGGCAATGGTTTCTCAGACTTCTCATCCAATTACAAACAACAAAAGAAAAAAAAGAGATAAATGGAAACTAATTAAAATTTTAAATATTTGTTCCTCAAAAGACTTTATCATAAAAATAAAAAGACAACTTACACAATGAGAGAAAATATGTGGAAACCATATACTCTATAAAAGATTACTCTATATAAAGAAATCCTTGACTTAATAACAAAAAGACAAAAAACCCAATTAAAGTAGGCCAAACAATTGAATAGACATCTCTTCAAAGAAAATATGCCAATGTCCAGAAAGCACATGAAAATGTGCTCAACATCATTAGCTCTCAGGAAAATGAAAATCAAAACCACAATGAGAAACCATTTCACATCCACTAGAATAGCTACTATTAATAAAACAGAAAGTAACAAGTGTTGGAGAAAATGAAGAGAAATTGGAATGTTCATTCATTACTGGTGGCAATGTAATATGGTTTGACAGCTGTGGAAGAGTTTGTTGGTTCTTTAGAAAACTAAGGATGGAACTACGATATGACCTGGCAATCCCATTACAAGGTATGTACCCAAAAGTATTGAAAGCAGGGACTTGAACAGATGTCCCTGCTTGCACACTGATGCTCACAGAAGCATTATTTACAATTGCCAAAAGATGGAAGCAACCCAAGTGTCCATCAACCAATGAATAGATAACATATATTATATACATACAATGGAATATTATTTAGCTGTAAAAAGGAATGAAGTCCTGATACATGTGACAATATGGATGAACCATGAAGACATCATGTTGAGTAAAATAGACACAAAAGGACAAATATTATATGATTTCTCTGATTTTAAACAATTAGAATAAGCAAATTCATAGAGTCAGAATCTAGGATATAGGTTACCAGTGGATGGAGTGAGGATAGGGAATGGGACATTAAGGCTTAAAACACACAGAGTTCCTATTTGAAATGATGAAAGTGTTCTGGTAATGGATGGTGGTGATGGTAACATAACATTGTGAATGCAATTAACACCACTGAAATACATATCTGAATATGATTAAAGGGGGGAAATGTTAGATTATACATATGGTAACAGAAGAAAATTGTTTTAAAAATCCATAAATTACAATACACAAACAATGAACCCTAACATAAACCATGGACTTTAATTAATAGCACAATTATAAAAATGGATGATCATCAATTTTAGCACATTTTCCATACCAATGTTAGGGTTGGGGTAGTGTATGGGAATCCTATATTTTATGTATCATTGTTCAGTAAAGTCACAACATCTCTAATAAAGAAAAAAATGGTACAGGGAAGTTTTTCTTCTTTTTCTATACTCTGAACAGTTCCAATAGTATCAGGATTTTCGTTCTTTATAAATTCACATAGAATTGCAACATGTACCTATTTGCTTACATTTTTTAGAAGGTTAGGCTTGAGTTCAATCTTTGATAATTTTGCCTACTTCTTTAAATAATTTTAACTGTGTAGACAATCTATCCTTTTGGGAATCAGTGTCAGAAAATATATCTTCCCACATAGCTATACCTTCACAATAAATTGTACCCTATAGCATTATAAAATGTCCTCCTTTATTTTGTTTAATACTTTGTGCTCCAAATTCATTTCATCTGATAGTAAGATTATGACTTCTGCCTTCTTTCTGTTCATGCTTTCACGGCATAATCTTGTCTATCTTTTTTACTTTTAACCTTTGTTAAATGCCTATCCTTTAGCCATTCTTCATTTATGCAACATAGTTGGATTTTCCTTTGTCACCCAATTTGACAAAATTTTCCTTTAATAGGTGGATTTAATTAACTTACATTTATTGCTATCACATATATTCTTGATCTTAGTTCTGTCATACTTTTTACATTGTGCTTTTTATTTTTATGGATTTAAAAGAGTATTCCCTTACGTGGACTACCTTTGCTTTATTTGTGTGTGTGTGGTTCTTCTAACAATTTGAAAGATTTGTATTTTTATTTTAGTAGTTTTATGCATAATACTTTATAAAATGCTCCCAATTTCCTTTTGCTTTATGTGGAAGTGAAAATTCCAACAGCACAAAAAAAGAATGTGAATGCTTTATAGTATTTCAATTTTACTAAAATTCTCTTTATGGACTACTACATTATAAACTTTAAACAATATTCAATAGAGATTTGGAAAGAATGCATAGTTTTGTACGTTGGGTAGTTTGTTAACTGTGTGATTGGAATTCTTTATAATATTCTCTACTCTACCTCTAACCCTTATCCCTTCTCTCTTAAGATAATGTCAGCAATTTCTTGTCCATTCTTCTAGGAAAGTTATTTATATATGTATTAGCATACATGTGAATAGCCTTTTAAATGTATAAAAATTAGATTGTTTTATAAACTGTTTTATAATCTGTTATTTTTAATTTAATAAAATTTAGAGATTTTTCATAGCCATACATGCAGATATACCTCATACTTTTAAAAAAATAATTATTAGAATAGTATTTTCCTCCCATGTGGTAGATATATTTTGGATATACTTTGTTCTTAACATCTAGTTTTCTTGCATAATAATCAAAGAATGTGGCTGTATATAATATTTGGAGTTTATTGCAATTTTTTTCATGGCCTGATACATAATAAAACTTTTTAAATGTTCCAAGGGGATTTGGAAAGAATGTATAGTTTTTGTATCTTGAGTAATTTTTTAAATGTGTATCATTCAAATTCTCTATAATGTTATAGATTTTTGTTTTACTGCTTGACCTGTCAAAAAGGAGGTATGGGTCTCCCATTATGATCGTAGTTTTTAAAATTCCCCTTGAATTTCTAACTTTTTTGTTTTTTATATATTTTGATGACCTTTGTCCATTTTATAATGGTTCTTGGCTTATTTTATTTTCTTAGTTTATTGTGTTTTATCAATACAAAAGATCTCGCATTGTGCTATCTGATGAGTCCTGCACTAAAATCTACATTTATGACAAATATTTCTTTATATATATATTTAGTTAACATTTGGCTGATACATCTTTGCCTACTTTTATGATCAACCAGTGACAGTTTGCTTTAAGTATGTCTCATGAAAAAAGCATGTAGTTGGATCTAACAGCTGTAAGAGGTCTGCAGGGAATGAAATGACATTTTTTTTTTGGAGTCTGCCAGTCCCAGATCTCAATTTTAGCTCTATCACTTACTGGACATGCAAATTATTTAACTCCCCCTCAACTCAGTTTCTTCATCTTTAAATCTGAACAATAGATTCATATTGGTTCTTACTCTAGGTTGTGATTTTAAAGCAATTTAAACTTGGTTACTCACAAAGGGAAGTTTCTGTTGACCCTCCTGGGAGGCAATGAACACCAAGCCATAAGGAAAGGCAGAGCTACCCCTACACTTCCTTCACTCTTCCTACGCTGAGTCTCTTCCATGACTTGCCTCTGCCCTGTCAATACCTTCCTCCAGAAAGGACCTGCCTCGAGCTCTCTCTGTCCCAAACTCTAAACCCTAGAGGACTCTTGACCTCTTTGAGGCTCATTTGTACCTCATCATTAAAGTTGAGGAAGAAGTATTTCCTAAAATGATGATGAGGAGACACTGGCAGATAAAGTTGTCCACCTTGGAGGCATGAAGGCAGGACTGTAGATAGATAATATATATATAAAACACCTTCCACAGAGTAGCTACCACACAGTAGGTACTCCATACATGCCAGGCTTTGCTGTTACATATTTCTGCTCTTTAGAATCATTGCTCCATTTAAACAGGGAATCTACGTCTATCAGTTAAGAGGACCCTTTTCCCCCAGCCTTGTCATGAAGTGGGAAGTACTTTAATCATAAAGTGTACTTTAATGCTGCATGGCTGTCGTTCAGCTATGGGATGATTCATTCAAGGAACAAACCATTCAACTTTTCTGAGCTTTGAAAACTGGACTCTTTCAAGTCAGTCCCAATCATCCAGGAGGATGAAACTCACCTTCACTTCTAGAAACTTAGAAACTGGACCAGTTTCTAATAACTAATTTATGCCAGGGGCGAGCTCCTCTGAAATTCCTCCATCCTTCATCTTCCTCAGTCTATCTTCCCATGTACTGAGATTTAGTGAGCCCGTGGTGTGGAGGCCCCACACTGTACTACTGAATGGTGTTTGTGAAGCTCCTTCTCAGTCCTGCCTCCATCTATGTTATCAGTCCTAAATGACTTCTTGAAATGGAGCAGCCTCCAACCCTTGCTGAATATCACACATCTGTTCTTTGGATGTTAGGCCTCGTTGTCTCACCCTGTGCAGTGAATAGAGCTGCCAACCTTGGTTCTCTGAGTTTGGGGGTCATAAACGCAGGGGGTTGGAGGCTTCAGCCTAAAGAGTGGGCAAGAAAGCAGAGGAAGCTGAGACTACATGTAGTGAGGGCTGAGGGGAATCAAGCCTAAATACCAAAGCCAGTTCTGACCTCGAGGGTCGGACACATGCCCTTGATTCCTGGAAGAAGCTCATACTTAAAGCTAGTTGATGGAAGCCTCTGAGACCCAGAGGATCAGAGGTCTCACAGGAAGATTTCTGCCTGGAGCCCAGGAAATTCAGGATGGGACCAAGGGAATGAAAGGCAGGTGCCAAAATAGCTACCTTTTCTAAAGCAGCCTCTTCTTAAGCCTCCACCATTCCTATCAGAGCCCTTGTGTATTTTCTTCATGGAGTTCATGTCATGCTACATCTTATTGATTTGTTTATTGTCTGCCTTTGCCATTACAACATAGGCTTTACGAGGGCAGGGCCGCACTGGTCTTGTTCGCTGCTCAATCTCTTCTGCCTCACCAGTGCCTGACACACAGTAGGTATTTTAAAACATATCCATAGAATGAATACATATGAATTTGGCCAGCAGGATGGAGGGTTGAGAGGGAGAGTGCCACTCAGTGGGTTTCATACACTCAGGATGCATTCCAAATATTCAGAATGATTTATTATACCAAGGTTAATTTTAGACCCACCAGTTGGTGGCCTGGGTTGCTATTGCCCTGAGTCAAAACTGATAACAGTCACCATTAAATCCAACAAGATGTGCCTGAAGAAGGCAGGGCTGACTCCTGAGAACCCTGAGTTAAAAAATTGTAGATAATGCTGTATTTGGGAAAAAGAAATTGTGTTTTAACTCTACATAGAATTGGTTGTTGAATGTATGAGAAGAACAAAATTGTGAAGGAAAACACTCAAAACCAAATGAGGCATTAATCATATACCACCCCAATTTCAGAGGTAAAAATCATAAAGGGGAAAAATGGGCATCTACTATTTCTTAGCAGCAATTGGAATGTCAGAAGTAATTGTGGAATTAGAGTCTTAAACATTATTAGGCAAGATACATTAACAAATTGCATGAGGAAAACTGAGGAGGAAAATGACCTGCTTCCCTCCTCTGACCTTTAATTAGCCACAAAGAGAAAATGCTTTAAAAATTCATGTCACTCCTGCCAACCAGGAACTTTTCAGAGCTCCTTGTGAATAGCGCTTTTTGTGTGGGGAGGTACCTGGTGACAGTCAGTTTAGAAAGTTGATTGGACTGATCAAAATTTATGTGATTTGAATCCAAGATAGGGAAAAAGCCACATGCATAAATCATTCTAATGAGTACTACTGGGAATTATGGACACATGTTTCTATGCAAGAAACTTAGACTATATCCAAAATTAGAAGAAATTGTAAGTAGAACCATTAAACCCAAATGGTGTTGCTTACCTTTCAGTAAACGTAGCTCAATAAACTTACTTCTCCCTGTTCTTTCCATGCCATGTCCTATTATAATGCAAAGGATTTTCTCTTGAATTTTGTTCCTGATAGTCCATGCTCTCCATTGGTTTCAGGTGAATAATTGGGGCCTTTTGGCAAGAGCAAAGTAAATAATCTTGTTTCGAATAATTCTAATTTAACTGAGACTAAGAAGACTTCGGTTTGATTCCCACCACCCCCCTCCACCCCAGCCCATCCCACTTTTGTTCCTTTTAGGTTCTTTTTCAAAAAGCTATATATAAGAAAACGTGGGTGAGACTAAGAACACTCCCCAAACAGGGATCCCTAACTTAAATCATAGACTATAGTTAATATAGGAGCTGGCAGAGAACAGGGCCCTGAGACCCCTCCAGGAATCCCCTGAGGGGATTCCTAGGCAGATGAAAGCCGGAAAGACCCCGCGGAGGCCAGGCCCACAGGGTCACATTTGGAACTCCCAGGCTCAAGAGGAAGCCCCGGGTAACTCCAAACAGAAAGGCCTCGCCATTGGTCCCCAAGTGCTAACAGGTGAGGATCGGAAGGCAACCACCCAGAACAGCAAAGAGCTGGGGCCCCTCCCCAGCTTCAGGAAAGGGGAGGAGGGAAGAGGAGCTTTAGTAAAGGCAACCGCCGCCTCCAAGCAGCCTCTCTGCCTGGAGGACGCCCACATTCACGTCTCAGGTGTGTGTACTTTTCTTTTTTCTCTTGTTTCTCAACAAACTGGCCTAATTAAACAGGCATGATCTTAAGTTCTTTTACACAAGATAGCCAAGAACCTAGAGGAAACAGCGCGTTCTGACAACACTTCTTCTATTCCTACTCTGCACAGAAATTCAATTGTTAATAAAATCGAGCTGGTCTAAAAGCTGAGGGAGGCCAAACCTGATGGGTCCACATCCTGGTGCGTTGTCAATCAAGTCAAATAATGATGCAATGATTCAAAAAATGAGTTTTTAAAGTCTTCAAACAAGGCACTTAGTTGAAGTTTAACTAAAGCTTCTTTTTAGTTCAGCTTTGTATTTTCTGATGAAACATATGGCTATTTTGAGGTTCAAGTTTCACCTCAACCAGTTATCAGTGTCGTTATCTGGTCCTGCACCTTGATAACTCATCTCTATTAGTAAGGGTTTGGGTCCTTCAACATAATATTCTCCTGGACTAAGTTTATCACCGGGTTGTTCAAAGAAGTGCACTGCCAGCCATAGTGGTAATCACGAGGTAGTCTGTGCTTGTATATTCAGAACCTCTTCAAATTCTGTCTCATTCTAACATTGCATAGCATTAGGTTGTTTCTTGAGCTGCCTTTCCAATGTAGGGCGTCTTCTGTACCAAAAGTGTAAAAGAGGATGTGGTTGATGGGTATGATCTTATGGATACTGGCCTGATGGCTGTCCTTGCTGCTGACTTGGTTGATTCCATGGGGCAGTGGGACATCAAGGACAAGAAAGAAGGGAGACAGGAGAGTTCTCCAGGTAGGGAGTCAGCATCTGCTTGCAACCTCAGCAGTCCTTACTGTGATTAAACTGGAAAGTCCTACCTCACAGTGGCTCTGATTTCTATATCTACCCAAAGTACCCAAAGTACTGAGATAGAAAGTCCTATAAAGGAACTGTTTGATGAAAAACCTTCTTGTAATCCCAGTTGGAAGGTACTTTGAAAGCTAATCATTTTGCCCCTTCTTGCTCCTCCTCAGGCCACATCTTCCTTGTTTTCTCACCTATTTGGGACATTTAAAAATAAATTCAGCTCTGAGCTACAGCAGTGACATCAATACCGTCTTCTTCTTCATTCTGGTACACAAACTCAGCAAGTGGACTGTTTTGATGTGCATGGGCTGAAACCCTTCTCCTACCCAGTTCTGATGTGCATACTGGTTTTCCAGCATGCACTCATACCCATCAATTAGTATGGCAGGATGCCCACTTAAACAAGGTGCAGAGCCAATTTCAACACAGCAATGTGCCAGTCCAGTCCTGGCCCTGGAACTGAGCAAGTGACATAGCATGGCCACAGAGATCCTTCCTTGAGGATGGTCCTGCCAATGGAGGACTCACATTACGTTCCAGGGAACTGTCAACGTGGAAATCTTTAATCGCCATGCATCATTCTTATTCTCTTCTTTGTCTTGGTTGGAAAAGAAATTAGTATTATAGGAGTTTGTGGATTCGGGATTGTTCTTTTAAAATGAAAAATTCTCTTGTAGTAGCAGATGTGGATGCTGTGAAGAACAGAAGGGCACAATGAGAAGTGTAGGGTGATCCTTTATTCCCACAGCCACGAATTTCCCTGACAGTAGGGAAAGCATGACCCTGACCAGCAGCAGAGGCCGCTGGATGTGCTTGTTTTAGGAGCTGGAAAAGGTGGCTCTGATAGTTTTAGATAAAAAATACTAAGCAGAAATACCATAGCAATGGTCTCTCCCAGGAAACTCTCCATTCTGGCTCATCATTAAATGTCTCCAATGGGTTAAGAGGCTGAGGGAAAAGAAGAATTAAGTAGACTAGAGCTGCAAGGTGGGGAAAATAATCACCCATTAGTTTAAATAACTTATAAATGAAAAGGAGTGGTGAAGCTTTGCTTTCACCAAGCAACCAACCCAAACCATAAAAAGTCTACCCATTCAAGAACTGTCCGCAAGGTGGAATGAACTTTTTGAATAGTGAGGTAAGTCCACTTAAGTGTCCTGGTGCCACCTGAGTACAGGAAAGCAAAGGGAATGATGATGTTTTTTTCATTAGGTGGGTAGGTTTATTTTATACTCATTTTATTTGGCTATATTTTCCCTTTTTAATCCCAAAAAGAAAGTATTATTACTTTTTTTAAAAGCAAGGAACAACAACAACAAAATAAACAGTTCGTTTTGGAGAAATAAGATGGCAAAGTGTACAAAAAAAAGGAATTTGGGAGACATGAAAAAAGGTTTTTTGGACAAGTAAAGGCATTAAAATAAAAGACAGATTGGCAAGGAGAAGGAATCGCTGATGAAATACAGGAAGACTTTCCAGAGCCTGCTCTGCTGTAACACTCACAGGGTAGAGCCAGTGAAGCCCTTATTCCACAGAAATGTAAGAAAGTGTTGTACTTGTTGCAGCTGATCTGCCTCAGGACTCTCTTCAGTTTGCTAAGTAAGCATTACCTCTAGTAGAGTAAACCTTGTTCACTGGGACCCCTTAGAGTCACCACTGTGAGTGCTATTGAGGCACCACGCTTTTAAGGCACCGAGCCCATAGACTCCACGGTGGGCCGGTGCCCCGGCAGACCGGCTCATGAGAGCCATTGATTAAATTTTCAGGAATTTTGCCATGTGGTTGTTATACATGGGAATTATTAAATATTAAATTATATAAACTTATAATTTAAGTCATATTAAAAATGAAGGTAATAAGTACTCAAAACTCATCACTTTCTAATTATTTTACTCTATCTATGGTCTGAGGGTTTTTTTTTTTGCAGCTATTATATATGCATAGTGAAAATACTACATAAAGATGTGCTACTGTCCATCTCTTTCCAGCTCTGTGTTTAATGACATCACATTGGTCCCTTGAAATTGACCATGCTGGGAGTGTTCACACCATGGAAATCAGTAAATGCTACAAACTAGTGCTGTCTTCCCCCCTTCCCCCAGAGACCTGGCTGTTAAACATTTACCAGGACATCACTGCCTGATGATGATAAATGATATAAAAAGCCAGCACTCATGTTCTAAAATGAAGCAGGAAAGAATACCTCACACCCCCCCTTTTAAATTATTCTGCATTTTCCCAAAGCTGAGCTCTGCCTTGGATTCCCAAAGTCCCAAAGATGCAGACATAAGCAGGATACCAAAGGAGGGTGCAGGAGATAAATGACACCAGCAGTGCGGAGGACTGCCCTCCCTTGAGCCTGAGGTGCTGTCCCTGAACCAAGTGCCCAACTTTTCTCTTAGAACCAATTCTTCCCCAGATGTTTCCTCACCCCTTCATGTTCACGTGCTGCTGCTGCCTGTCCTGAAGTCCTGCTTAGCCTCGTGTTCCGAGTCTAGATGTAAGTGATGAAGTTCTGGGTTACAGTGATGCTAATAGGAATAGAAAAAAGCCCACACAGGACAGATTTGATCAAGAAAGAGGAAATGATTATGCTTTGTCTCTAATTAGTTATAGGCGAGGAAAGAGAAAATCAAGTCAAAGATAATTCTGTTTAGCATCCTCTGACCCCACTGGGTTCAGACAAGAAGCTGTCAGGAATGGAAAGAAGAATAAATTTTGTCAATAACTCATAGTTGAGGGGAGTTTAGCATTTCTATTTTCAATCCTAAGAATAAGTAGTAATAATGATCGATGTGGGGAGGTGATTATATTGGCTTGAAAAACTTCTCAAAGATTGAAATACTTTTTTAAAAAAGTTAGAACTACGGGGAGAATTTAAATGCTCATTCAATTTGATGGTAGTTTCTTTTATACCTTATCTGAGTTGATCTATCTGCGCTATTGGACAGTGCTGGCCAAGCCTTCTTTTGAAACATTCTTCTCACTTAGCATCTAGCAGGCCCTCTCTCCTGGTTGTGCAGATGCTTCCCCACAAGTATCTTTCCAGCCTCTTCTGCTTCTGCACACTCCTTAAATGTTGACACTGTCCAGCATACAACTAAGTTTGGGGACACAGATTTTTAAAATTAAATGTAATTTTGTTAATGTATGAACAGGATATAACCATAAAAAACACGATAGCCTGGTGATATCACCATGATGGTGGAGGAGACACTCCAGGGTTCCACAGAAGTTTTAAACAACAAGCAAAAACTGGGGAAACCATCTTTCTCTGGAGCTCTGGAAAACAGTTAAAGGATTGCAATAACTAGGGGAGCACTGAACCAAGAAAAGGGTAACTTAAAAATGGTAGGAAACCTCATGGTATCTTTGCTGTTCCTTTGCCTACCTGCTCCCCACCTCAGTGCAGAGTTGGCCCACATTCCCAGTGTAGCCTTGGTCCCAGTTCCAGAGGAAGCAGAGTAACACTTGGGCACATACTTCAGTACATATGTGCCTGTCCCAATCTGTCTGGTGGGAAGACTCATTTCAGGCTTACCATACCAGAGCTTGCCTTAGACATGGAGGTGATACACAGAAGACCTAGAGCACCGAAGAAGAATGATAAAGTTAAGGCTGCTTGGGGCAAAGGAGTGCCAGTTTTAGGAATACAATGTGGCATCAGGGACCTGGAGGAAAGACTGTTTGCTGGGGAAAGGGGAGCATTCAGATCTGTATGGATAGGGGAATTTGTAAGGCCTCACACAAGCACATATACACAGAAAAGACCAAGAAGGATCCTACACTTTTGCCTATGGTTGTCTTTAGATGCATTGTTAGGCATGCTGAGCTCTAAAGGAGAAAATGAGCACAGGCTAATCTGCAAAGACTGGAAAAGGATTTGTTTTTGTTGCTGTTAGATCCCAGAATTCAAAGAAATCTCTGTTATAACAGTAGTTGGATACGAGCTTAGGGATCAGACACCTCACTAACTAAATTCCAGAGGTAACATATTAAAATATTAAAATACCCGGTATGCAGCAAAAGATTATCAGGCATACAAAGAAAAAGGAAATGATGGACCATGCAAAAGACTAAGAGAAAATATTAGAAATCATTAATGTTGCAAACTAGATTTTGGACATACCAAATATTTTAAAAATTGTCTCAAATATGCTAAAAAAAACAGAGGAAAACACAGACAAAGAACAAAAGGATATCAGGAAAATGATACATGAACAGAAAAGATCATTTCAATAAAGAGGTAGAAATCATAAAGAGGAACCAAACAGAAATACTAGAGGAGAAGACCACAGTAACTGAAGTAAAAAAAAAAAATTCTCTGGAGGGGTTCTAAGCAGATTGGAGCTGGCAGGAAAATCAGCAAACTTACAGATAAGACTGTTGAAATTGTGCAGTTGGTAAAGCAAAAAGGAAAAAAAATAATAAGAAAAATGAACTAAAGCCTAAGAAACCTGTGGGACAATATTGACTATATCAACATACACATTATGGAAGTCACAGAAGAAGGAAAAGGAGAGGAGGGTGGCAGAAGGAATATTAAAAGAAATAATGGCTGAAAACTTCCCAAATTTAACAAAAGACATGTATACACATATCCCAGAATTGCACTGAACTCCTAACAGTATAAATTCAGAGAGATTCACACTGAGACATATTGTACTCAAACAGTCAAATGCCAAAGACAAAGAATCCCAAAAGCCACAAAAGAGAAGGAATAAATCAGGTCCAAGGGACCTTCAATAAGAGTAAGTGCCAGCTTCTCATAAAAAATCATGGAAAAGAAGGCAGTGGGATAACATTTAAATGCTGAAAGCAAAAAAATTTCAACCAAGAATACTATATCCAACAAAACTTTTTTCAGTGAGGGAGAGATTAAGACATTCCCAGATAAACTCAAGTTGAGGGAGTTAATCACTGCTAGACTGACCCTACAAGAAAATCTAAAGGGAGGCCTTCAGGTTTAAAGGAAAGGATTAGACACTAAGAACAAAACCACATGAAGAAATAAAGATCTCTGTTAGGAGTATGATGTGGGCAAATATAAATGCTAATACTATTTTATTTTTGGTTAGTAATTCCACATTTTACTTCTTACAGGATCTACAATGAAAATACATAAAAAGTAATGATAAATCTATGGTTTTGTACACAGTGTATAAAGACATAAGACATTAAAGTGTGGGAATGGAGGGAGTATAAGAACATAGTTTATATATACTATTGATGTTAAGTTGGTATCAAATAAAATGGAATTGGTATAGATTTAGGATATTACATTTAAGTCCCATGGTAACCACAAATAAAATATCTGAAAAGTATTCAAAGAAGGCATGAGAAGGAATTCTGAAGGGTTCATTCCAAAAGATAAACTAAAAATAAAAATAGACAGTAAGGGAAGTATTGAGGGACAAAAAAGGGTATAAAACATTCAAAGACCAAATAGCAAAATGGCAGAAGTAAGTCCTACATTATCAGTAGTTAATTTAAATGTCCATGGGTTAAACCCTCTAGTTAAAAGACAAAGACTGGCAAAATTGATAATGAAGCATCATCCAGCTATATGCAGTTTATAAGAGACTCACCTTAAATTCAAACCCCCAAGTAGGCTGAAAGTGAAAGGATGGGAAAAAAATATTCCATGTAAATAATAACCAAAGTACAGTGGTGGTAGTTGTATTAATATCAGACAAAATAGACTTTAAATAAAAAAATGTTACAGGGGACAAGGAAGGTCACTATATAGTAATAAAAGGGTGAATTCAGCAAGAAAATATAAAATTATCAACACTTATGAATCTAACAACAAAGCCCCCAATATACGAAGCAAATATTGACATATTTGAAGGGAGAAAGAGATGATTCTACATTAACAGGAGGAGACTTCAGTACATAACTTTCAATAATGGGTAGAACATCTATACAGAGTATCAGTAAAGAAACAGAGGACTTGAACAATACTATAAACCAATGAGATCTGACATATATAGACACTGCATCCAACAACAGCAAAATACACATTCTTCTGAAGTACACATGAACTTTCTCAAGGATAGACCATATTTTAGGTCATAAAACAAGTCTCAATAAGTTTTTTTTTTAAGATTTATTTATTTCTCTCCCCTCCCCCCCCCCCCACCCCGGTTGTCTGTTCTCTGTGTCTATTTGCTGCGTCTTCTTCTTTGTCCGCTTCTGTTGTTGTCAGTGGCATGGGAATCTGTGTTTCTTTTTGTTGCGTCATCTTGTTGTGTCAGCTCTTTATGTGTGCGGCACCATTCCTGGGCAGGCTGTACTTTCTTTTGCACTGGGCAGCTCTCCTTACGGAGTGCACTCCTTGCATGTGGGGCTTGGCACTCCTCGTGCATCAGCACTGCGCATGGGCCAGTCCAGGGTTTGAACCATGGACCTCCCATGTGGTAGACGGACGCCCTAACCACTGGGCCAAGTCCATAGCCCTCAATAAGTTTTAAAATATTCAAATCATATAAAGTATCTTCTACAACCACAATGGAAGGAAGCCTGAAATTGATAACAGAGGAAAAGTGGAAAATCCACATATATGTAGAAATTAAATACTATAGTCTTAAATAACCAATGGTCAAAGAAGAAATCACAAGGAAAATTAGGAAATGCCTTGAGACAAAAAATAAATAAAAACACAACATACCAAAACCCATGGGATGAAACAAAGGTAATACTCAGAGGGAAATTTATAGCTGTAAATGTTTGGATTAAGAAAGAAGAAAGAGCCACCAGCAGGTGGCTTGATTAATGAATTGTTGGCATAGCTGGTGCAGCTCTCTAATTGCTGGGGTGGCAGTCTCCAGTCTGAGCCAGGATGGCAGCTACTGTGGTGGGCCCAGGTGACAGTGCCATCTTGTGCCCTGGGCTAGTGGGGAGGTCAGGGAGGAGGCATTGGGACACAGGGGACTATGGGAATGGCCAAGAGTCTGAGGAACTGGAGCCTGAGGGCCTGCTGGCAGAGCCTAGGCAGAGCCCAGCCCTAAGAAGCCCTGCCCAGACCCATGGCCCCTGGCCCCCAGCAGCCTGGTGGGACTGGTGGAGGATGATCCAGGGGACAGCATCATTAAGGACCTGGAGCTAGAAGTGATCAAAACTGGAGTCAGGGAGAGGGAGTAAGAGACTGAGAAGCTAAAGGAGGTGCAGAATGAGGTAGAGAAGCAAATGAAATGAGTCCACCTCTAGGCAATGCTTTCTCTGTGATCACATCCATTGAAAAGATGGAGGGTGATGCTCATTCCATCTGTGTTGGTAATGTGGGCTATGGTAACAACAACAGAAGAGCTGGACACACACTTTTATGGCTATGGTTCAGTCAACTCTGTTACTATACTCTGACAAATTCAATGGCCATTGAAAAGGATTTGCAAAATAGAGTTCCTGACAAAGAGTCAGTGAGGACCTCCCCCACCTTAAATGAATGCCTTTTTAAAGGGAGACAAGTCAAGGTGATCCCAAAACAAACCAACAGACCAGGCATCAGCACGACAGACCCTGGTTTCCCATGAGCTCATACCATGCCTGGACCACTGTATTAGTCAGCCAAAGGGGTGCTGATGCAAAATACCAGAAATCTGTTGGATTTATAAAGGGTATTTATTTGGGGTAGGAGGTTACAGATACCAGGCCATAAGCATAAGTTACTTCCCTCACCAGTCTATTTTCATGTGTTGGAGCAAGTTGGCTACCAATGTCTGCAAGCGTTCAGGCTTGCTGGGTTCCTCCCTTCCAGGGTCTTGCTTCTTCTTGGGCTCAAGGTTCCTCTCTTCCCAGGGCTTGCTTCTTCCTGGGCTCAGGGTTCTTCTCTTCCTGGGGCTTGCTTCTGTTTCCTCTCTGAGTTTACATCCTGGTGCTCCAGTTTAAGGCTTCAACATCAAACTCCAACATCAAAACTCCAACATCAAAAACCCTCAACTCTGTCCTTTGCCATGTCCTTTATCTGTGAGTCCTCACCCACCAAGGGGTGGGGACTCAATGCCCTAATGACATGGCCCAATCAAAGCTCTAATCATAACTTAATCATGCCCAGGTACAAACCAGATTACAAACATAATCCAATATCTATTTTTGGAATTCATAACCATATCAAACTGCTATAACCACCAACTGCAATAGTACCTGCTCTTCATTCTAAAGTGGTTTTAACAGCAGGCACAAGATTATACCTACAATGACCAGGCTAAAGTGACATTGTGGTATTCTCCTTACTTTTAAGAGTGTATTAGGAGGAGAGACAGGAAAAAAGAAAAAAGAAAGAATTTTAAAAAAAGAAGAAAGATTGCAAATCAGTGACCTAACGTCACATCTGAAGGAACTAGGAAAAAAAAGATTAAACTAAACCCAAACTGAGCAGAAGGAAGGAAATTATAAAGATTAGAGCAGAGACAAATGAAATAGAGAATAGGAAAATATACAGAGGATCAATGAAATGAAAAGTTGGTTCTTTGAAAAGATCAATAAAATTGACAAACCATTAGCTAGACTGACAAAGAGAGAGGATGCAAAAACCAAAACTCATAACTGAAGGGGGGAACATTTCTACTGAACTTAAAGAAATAAAAAGAATTATGAAAGGATACTATGAATAATTATTCACCAACAAATTAGTTAAAGTAGATGAAATGGACAAATTCTTAGAGACATACAAATTACCTAATCTGACTCAAGTAGAAATAGAAGATCTCAACAGACTAATAACAAGTAAAGATATTGAATCAACAATCAGAAACCTTCCACCCTAAAAAAAAGTCCAGAATCAGATGACTTCACTGGCGAATTTTGCCAAATATAAAAAGACTTTTGCCAAATATACCAGTCCTTCTCAAACTCATTCAAGAATTCAATGAAATGTTTCAAGAATGTTTCCTAATTCATTCTATGAGATCAGCATCACCTTAATACCAAAGACAAAGATATCACAAGAAAAGAAAATCAGAAGCCAGTACCTTCAGAATGAATATAGATGTGAAAATCCTCAACAAAATACTAACAAATTGAATACAACAATACACTAATAAGATTATACTCCATGATCAAGTCAAATATATTGAAGGAATGCAAGGGTAGTTCAACATAAGAAAATCAATCAATGTAATACACCACATTAAGAGAATGAAAGAAAAAAGCCACACAAACATATCAATTGATGAAGAAAAGACATTTGACAAAATCCAGCACCCTTTCTAGATAAAAACACACTGAAAAATAGGAAAAGAAAGAAGCTTTCTCAACATGGTAATGTGTGTATATTGTATATATGAAAAACACGCAGCTAACATTGTACTCAACAATGAAAGACTGAAATCTTTCCCACTGAGATTGGGAACAAGACAAGGATGTGCACAGTCAGCACTGTTATTCAATATTGTACTAGAACAATTAGGCAAGAAAAAAATAAAAATCATCCAAATAGGAAAGGAAGAAGTAAAACTTTTGCTGTTCACTGCTGATAGGATCCTATACCTAGAAAATCCTGAAAAATCTCCCAAAACACTACTAGAACTAATAGATGAATTCAATAAAGTAGTGGGTTACAAGAATAACATGCACAAATCAGTAGTGTGAGCAATCAGAGGAGGAAGTTGGAAAAAATTCCATTTACAATAGTGACTAAAAGAATTGTATATTTAGGAATAATCTTAAATAAGGACATAAAGGACCTATATTCAGAAAACTACAAAACATTGCTAAAAGAAGACCTAAATAAATGGAAGGACATTCCATGTACATGGATTTCAAAACTAAATATCATTAAGGTGTCAGTTCTACCTAAAGTGATTATATAGATTCAATGCAATTCCAATTTAAAAATCCAGCAGCCTTTTTTTTTATATACACATGGAAAAGCCAATTATCAAGTTTGTTTGGAAGAGCAAGGAGCTCCAAATGGTAAAAAAAAAAAAAAAAAAAGGTCTTTAAAAAGAAGAATGAAGTTGGAGGACTTGTACTTCCTGTCTTTAAAGCATATTATATTACATAGCTATAGTGGTAAAATAACAACAACAACAACAACAACAACAAAAAACCCATGTGATTCTGGCATAAAGATAGACATATTGACCAATGGAACTGGATGAAGAATTGAGAAATAGATCTCCACATCTATGGTCAAGTGATTTTTGACAAGGCTGTGTCTTGTCATATTGACCCACACAGTTGGGTCAGAACAGTCTATTCAACAAATGATATTGGGAAAACTGGATATCCATAGCTAAAAGAAAGAAGGGATCCCTATCTCAGATCTTATAAAAAAATTAACTCATAGGGAAGCGGACTTGAACCAGTGGATGGGGCATCCGCCTACCACATGGGAGGTCTGTGGTTCAAACCCCGGGCCTCCTCAACCTGTGTGCAGCTGGCCCAAGCTCAGTGCTGACGTGTGCAAGGAGTGCCATGGCATGCAGGAGTGCCCCCCGCACAGGGGAGCCCCATGCTCAAGGAGTGTGACCAGTAAGGAGAGCTGCCCAGCACGAAAGAAAGTGCAGCCTGCCCAGGAATGACGCCGCACACACAGAGAGTTGACGCAGCAAGATGATGCAACAAAAAGAGACACAGATTCCCATGCAGCCGACAACAACAGAAGTGGACAAAAGAACACGGCAAATAGACACAGAGAACAGACAATTGGGGCGGGGGGGCGGGGGACGGGAGAGAAATAAATTAAAAAATAAATCTTTTTAAAAAATTAACTCATAATGGATTAAGGACTTAAATATAAAAGCTAGAACCATAAGACTCTTAGAAAAAAATGTAGGGAAACATCTTCAAGATCTTGTGGTAGAGGGTAGTTTCTTAAACGTTATACCCAAAGCACAAGCAATGAAAGAAAAAAATAGATAAATGGAACTTCCTCAAAATTAAACACTTTTGTGCTTCAAACGACTTTGTTAAGAAAGTGAAAATGCAGCCTACTCAATGGGAGAAAATTTTTGGAAACCACATACCTGATAAGGGTTTGAACTTCATGCTATATACAGAGATCATACAAACTCAAGGATAAAAAGATAAGTAACCAGGAAGTGGACTTGGCCCAATGGATAGGGGTCTGCCCACCACATGGGAGGTCCGCATGGTTCAAACCCCGGGCCTCCTTGACCTGTTTGGAGCTGGCCCATGTGCAGTGCTGATGCGCGCAAGGAGTGCCCTGCCATGCAGGGGTGTCCCGGCGTAGGAGAGCCCCACGCGCAAGGAGTGCACCCCGTAAGGAGAGCAGCCCAGCGCGAAAGAAAGTGCAGCCTGCCCAGGAATGGTGCCACACACACGGAGAGCTGACACAACAAGGTGTCGCAACAAAAAGAAACACAGATTCCCAGTGCTGCTGATAAGGATAGAAGTGGTCACAGAAGAGCACACAGCGAATGGACACAGAGAGCAGACAATGGGGGGAGGGGAGGGGAGAGAGAGAAATAAAAAATAAATCTTAAAAAAAAAAAGATAAGTAACCCAATTAAAATGGACAAAAGACATGAGCATAAATTTTTCCAAAGAATACAAATGGCCAAAAAGCATATTAAAAGATGCTCACCATCACTAGCTCTTAGGGAAATTCAGATCAAAACTATAATGTTATACCATTTCACGCCTTACAGAATGGCCATTATTAAAAAAACAAAACTGTATGTGCTGGAGAGGATGTGGAGAAATAGAAATACTCCTTCACTGTTGGTGGAGATGTAAAATGATGCAGCCTCTGTGGAGGACAGTTTGACGGGTCCTCAGGAAGCTAAATATAGCACTGCCATATGATCTGGCAACCCCACTACTAGAAATATATTTGGAAGAACTGAAAGCAGGTACATGAACAGACATTTGCACAATGTTCATAGCCACATGATTCACAATTGATAAAAGATGGAAACAATCCAACTGTCTATCAGCCAATGAATGGATAAACAAAATGTGGTATATACATATGATGGAATACTATTCAGCTGTAAGAAGAAATGAACTTGGGATGCATGCGACAACATGGATGAATCTTGAGGACATTACATTGAGTGAAATAAGCCAGACACACACAAAAAATACTGAATGTTCTCACTAAGAGGAACTAAATGCAATGAGTAAACTCACACAGTTTAACTATAGAGTATAGTTACTAGGAGATAGAATGTGGTTTGAGAAGGGGGACCTGATACTCAATGTATATAGAATGTTTAACAAGGATTGTAAATGGGGGAAATGGTTAGAGTCGATGATAACACATCATAGTGAGTATAATCCACACTACTGATTTATAAGTGTGATTGTGGCTGAAAGGGGTCATCTAAGGAACTTAATGTCAATTGACAGAAAGTAGAGGATAATCTACAGACTGTATAATATAGTGATTTTCATGGTGAGTGATGATTGTGGTTAATAGCACATATACAAGAATATTCCTCTATTACAAGGTGTTAAGAGTGTGGAGATACCTGGGGAAAATATAACTAATGTAGCATAAAGATTATAGTTTAACAGTAATACTCTAATATTCTTACAGCAATGGCAAAGAATTTATTATATCAATGCTATGAGTCAATAATGGGGAATTTAAGTGGTTTGGGATTTTTCTTTTGGAATAATGAAAACTTTCTGGAATGGACTGAGCTGGTGACAGCACAACTCTGATGAAACTGAGAGCCACTGAGTGTACATTTTGGATGGATTATACAAGGCAGGGAACCATATAACACAGTGAACCCCATGGTGAATGATGGACTGTGGTTAACAGTACAAATGGGAGAATGTTCTCTCATAAACTATAACAAATATATAATACTAATACACGGTGTTAATAATAGGATGGCTTATGGGAGAAATACACCAAATATAAGCTATTGACTATAAATAACAGTAATATTATGATGCTGTTCTTTCATCATTTGTAACAAATGTGTCACAACAATGTAATGTGTTGGTGGTGGGATGATGTATGGGAATCCTATATGGTTTGCATGATTGTTTTAACTTAACAACTTCTCAAATAAAAAAAGAAATTAAAAAAGAACATTAAAAAAACATAGTATATCCCCCCCCCGAAAAAAAGTAGATTGAGGATTTAAATACTAAAAAAAGAAAAGAGAAAAAAAATCCAATAACCTTCTTTGCAGAAATGGAAAAACTAATCATCAAATTCATATGAAAGGGCAAGGGAACCCAAATAGCCAAAAAGACCTTGAAAAAAAAGAACAATGTTGTTGGACTCACACTTCCCAATTTCAAAACTTTTTACAAAGCTATGGTAATCAAAAGAGTGTGGTGCTGACACAAAGGCAGACATGAACTAATGAAATAGAATTGAAAATTCAGAAAGAAATTCCCACATATTTGGTTAACTGGTTTTTGACAAGGGTGCCAACTCCACTCAATGGGAGAATAGTGTCTTTCAACAAATGGTGCCAGAGAAAGTGGATATCTGCATGCAAAAGAATGAAAGTGGACCCATACCTCACTCCATATACAAAATTTAACTCAAAATGGATCAATAACTGAATATAAGAACTGAAACTATAAAACATATAGAAGAAAATATAGGAAAACACCTTCAGGAACTTATATTAGACAATGGGTTTTTAGACTTTATATCAAAAGCAGGAACAATGAAAGAAAAAAATTGATAAATTGGATTTCATCAAAATTAAAACCTTAGGTGCATCACAGAATATTAATAAGAAAATGGAAAAAAAACCCTACAGAACAGGAAAAATTGTTTAGAAATCATATATCTGATAAGGGTTTAATATCCAAATATGTAAAGAACACCTACAACTCTATAACAAAAAGGCATAGCTCAATTTAAAAATGACAAAGGACTTCATAAACATTTTTCCAAAGAAGATATACAAATGGCTGAGTAGCATATAAAAATCTGCTCAATGTAATTAGCCATTAGGGAAATGCAAATCAAAACCAAAATGAGAATATCAGGCCTCCCCAGGATGGGGTACAACACTGTCCTGCTCATTGTATGTGTCTCCACCCAATGATATAACACAATATGACAAGATGAGCACTCACACACACACTAGAAGCCCACCCCAGGTGCACCCTGTGCCAGATGCCCCCCATCAAACACCTTAAACAAGTAACCTTTCCTTATTATATTTTTTAAAGAGTTTTCTCAACATTATAGTTTCAGTCACATACCTGACAATCTCCTATGTTCACCGGCTCCCCCCAAGCCCTACCCCCAATTCCATGGACATCTGACCCATCCTCCCAACCCTAGGCCCCCTGAAGCCTGCAAAGCCCCACCCAATAGTATCCCTATGCCCCCATCTTATCCCTTCACTGCACAATTATTCACCTCCATTTTATCATAGATTTCGCCCGTGTAGGTGTCGGCTCACAACCTTTCTCTCCCCCACTATTTCCTGTAAGCATATGAAGCAACCAGAAAGAGGCCTTGAATAAAAGGGGGAAATGGTAAAGACAAATGAGTTTATATGGCTAAGAAACATCAAAATGAGTCAGGAGGTCATCAGAGGGGTAGAACTTATACATATCTCAGCAGGATCCCAGAGATAGTCAAAGTAGATACAACCCCAGGTACTGGTTCTTCTGAGGGCTACAGAGACACATAGGTTCTATGGTCATGACAGATGGCTCTGGAGTTCATTGTCTTGCCAATAGACCCTACTTTGTAATTTGTGCTCCTGATTGTGATGGAGTTGGACTCAGATGTGACCATTCTACACATGCCTCTTCTATCACTTTTACTGAACCCGTGATTGGTGCTGGCATGGGTGTATGCTTAGGAGACTTGAATCCCTGGACTGTCCATGTGTCAGCTGGGCCCTGAGCCTCAGCAGAGTTGTAACACCTACTCTTCAGGTCATTGGACTTACCCAGGTCAGCTCATGGGGAGGTGAGAATGGTCAACCACTACACCAGGGAACAGAGAGTGTCTACAACTGCAAGCAGGAGAATCACATCCATCAGTCATGTGGGATCTAGGCCCTCTCTCAATGTAGAGGTGGAGCAGACATCGCCATCCCAGGGGCCACAGGATGGAGGAATATAATATGGATTGGAGTGGACTTGCTGGTATTCTGCTATAGAACTGTTGTGACTCTAGCAATGGAAGAAATTGAATCATTGATGTGGAGACGGTGTCCACAGGAGTTGCTGAGGGCAGGGAGAGGGAGGAAGAGGTGTGATACGGGGCATTTTCATGAGTTGGAGTTGTCCTGAATGATATTGCAGGGACAGATGCAAAACATTGTATATCCTGCCATAACCCACTGAATGGACTAGCAGAGAGTGTGAACTACTATGTACTACGGTCCACGCAGTGTGGCAGTACTCCAGGGTGTATTCACTACATGCAATGAATGTGCCTTACTGATGAAAGGGGATGTTGATGTGGGAGCAGTGGGGGTGGGAGGGTGGGGAGTGGGTTTTAATGTAACGTTTTGTGTGATCTATTAATATTTTTTAAAAAGACAATACAAAAATTTTTTTAAAAACATAATGAGATACCACCTCACACTTACAAAGAAGGGTTATTAAAAAGACAAAATAACAAGTGATAGTGAGGATGTGGAGAAATGGGAACCCTAGTACATTGCTGGTAGGAATTTCCAAAATTTTCTCCTCAGTACTATTCTCTTCTTGTTCAACATTATTTTCCTGAAGATCTGATCCACCTCCAGTCTTCAACTTTATAAACACATCAATGCCTCTGAAATGTTGTGCAGGAGATCAGTAGGTTCCATGTTCAAATAAGTTAGAGAAACTTCAAATCTTGGAGATCTGTAGCTCACATTACCCAACAAAAGGCTTTGTGAAGTCCTACAGTAACAGTAGTCTGAGGAATATCTTTTAGGGAACTATTTATATTCTGAGCCCAGCCCCCTCTCTAAGTTTTAGAATGAGGTTTCCAATTGCTTGCTGTATATTTACATTTAGATCCCCATGGTGATTCAAAGTTAACATGATCAAAACCAGCATCATATTTTTTTAATAGAGTAGTTGTAGTTTTACTAAAAATCATGCAAAAATATAGAGAACCAATTATTAATACTTTGCCTTAGTGTGGTAAATTTGTTAAAATTCATGAAAGAACATTTTTATAATTGTACTATTAACTAGAGCCTATAATTTATAATAGGATTCACTGTTATAACTGACATCATTTTGCCTGACCCAAAGCTTCTTCTACTCTAATGCCATTTTTCTCCTGTATTCCCTATTTTTCTTAGCCATAGTTGGTACTTAAGCTGTCCAAAAAAAAGTCCTGGGAGACAACTGAGATGGGTTGAAGCTAT
Source organism: Dasypus novemcinctus (assembly GCF_030445035.2). NCBI lineage: Eukaryota > Metazoa > Chordata > Mammalia > Cingulata > Dasypodidae > Dasypus > Dasypus novemcinctus. The sequence goes on along the minus strand of NC_080673.1, from coordinate 47,852,225 downwards.
GTATCCCCAAAATCCTCTTCTTAACAATTCATTCCTGTGAGTGTGAACCCATTGTAAGTAAGCAGGACCTGTTGATGAGGTTTCTTCAGTTAAGGGATGACCCAGGATGGGTCTTAATCTTTTCACTGGAATCCTTCATAAGTGAAATGAAATTCAGACACAGAGAGAGAGAATGCCAGGGGAAGCAAGAAGCTGGAATTTGATAGAACCTGGAAGAGAAGGGAGGGGCAGGAGAGGTCACCATGTGCATTGTCATGTGACAGACTAGGGAGCAGGGATCACCGGCAGCCAGCCCCAGAACACCATGGTCTTTGCGAAGAAAGTATTGCCTTGATGATGCCTTTATTTGGACTTTTTCTTAGGTTCAAATCCCTGAGCCTTTAAATTTCTATTGTGTCAGATATTAGTTTGAGCAGCCAAGGAAACTAAAACCACCCGTACACAACACTCTTCTCTTCATTGCTCCGCATTTACAAATGTAGTTATCTAGATCTACCTTTTCAATGTATGTCTAAGCTGCCCCCTCCTCTCCATGTACTTTCCTCTGTCTGTAACAAAATCTCCTCACTGTTCTTGTGGCTTCCAGCTGGATGGTTCTAAAAGAAAAAATGATGATATTACTCTCATGCTTCACATCCTTTACTGGCTCCTTCTTGTCTACTGATAAAGTCACAACTCTCATCTTAAGTGGTGTTGTGGGTTTAATTTAAGATTAGGGGCTAAAGTTTTCTTAGTTCCTCCTGAGTGATTGAAAGAAAATGTCCTCTAATTTCCTTTAGAGATACTAATGTGTCTCTTTTGAATTTGAAAAGCTTTTGAAAGTATTAAGGTAGGGTTTGGGGACCATAAAAATATGGAATGTATTGATGCTCAGTATTTTTGGTCATTAATTTCTGACAACAGAAAAATGAGAGCTAACTGTTCAAGGTCTCAGTAGACTAAATAGTATGAATCAAGCTCTTTTTTTTTAAAATTTTTCAGATGAAATTCATTCTCAATTCTTTATTGAATTTAATATATAAAAACCTAGAAACAACAACAAAAAAACATGACAAATTGGATTAGAGTCTTTGTGTCATATTGTGGCCATGTTAACTCTACAGAAGCATAATATCTGGATATTATTTAACAGATATTACTGAATTTCTTATATGTGCTTTGTATATATAAGAGAATAAAGTACAATTCACACATACATATCAGATGGCAAAATTTAAGTAAGGCAGTAAGACTAAAACCAATTGAAGGTAAGAGGTTTATATTTAGGTCTATAGCAATCTCTTTTTTTTAATTTTTTTATTTATTATTTTATTACATTCAGAAAATATGAGGTCCCCATATACCCCCCACCCCCCTGAATCAAGCTCTTGACTGAGTTAGGAAAATGAAATATTAAATACCATAACTAGATTGAATCATGTCACACCCATTTCCCCACCCCCAAGATCAGAAAGCTGTGAAAAATTCTGGCAACTTGTAAAAAATGGCATTTTTAAAACTTCTAATGATATAAGATATTGTGATATGAAAAAAGCAGGTTTTATAACAATATTTATGATATGATCTCAACTAAAACGTTCACCTTTACAGCCTCAAGTAGTGGAACTAATTGTTTTCTATACAAGGAAAGACTAAGTTGGAATTAACATAGTTTATCTGGGGGTGGGGGTGGGGATGGGGTAAATTGATCATTATCATATTCTTCTATTTACTTAGTTGTGTCTTAAAGCATGTCTATAATTAATATGAATTATTTTTGTAATAATAAAAATGCATGGTTTAAAAAATATCCTTAAAAATTTTTTTGGCAGCACACTAGACAATCTAAGTGTACTTATGTGCAAGATGACCTCAATTTACCTCCTTTCCATGTTCCTCAGTTTTGTTTTTCTTCCAGAAAAACGGCTTGTCATTTTAAAATCGTCAATAGGTACCTTTAAAATGCCCACCCATGTGGTCTGGCATTTAACACATTTTCCAGGAGAAGGTAGCACAACCCAACCATGATGACAGACATTCTAAGAAAACCCTCCCACCTCCTGTTTGAGAGTTTAAAAGTAAAAATAGAAAGCTGGTTAAATCTCAAATTACATAAAGAATGCACACTGAAAGTAATAATTTGAAAAGTAATTTAAAGACCTTACATGTAAGCTAAGTTTGCTGTTTATTTTGGTTTATTCATAAACCAATCCATTCTAATAACCTAGATATTATGTCAGTTCTGCATGGATTTTTCTCCTTCTTTCTTAAGTCTTATTATAGCTGGAATGCTTAATGATCAACTGCCCCATTGTTTTCAAGTAGATTTCAAGTACTTAACTAAAATCTTAGTTTTTCTTTACCTTATTTGGAGTGGGTGAGTGGTATGCCTTTACTTATTCCTTTCCATGCTTTTGTTCAAAAAGTACTCTCCCATTCAGTATGCTAGAACAAAAATAATTCTGAATGCATTATACATTACTTTCAAGATTTTTCTTCACCCCAAGAATTAATTTCAAAACAAATTAAATTACTATTATGCTGATTTTAATCTTTGAGGGAAAAAATGTCCATATATTTTGGTTTAGTTAGGGTGAACATCTTATTTTACTGTTTAGTTTAATAAATATAACAAACTATCAAAGTCATAATTTTAATATTTCTGAAAAAGTCTTCTCTAAAGGATCACAATACACAACTCTTCTACCTCTCCACATAACATAACACAGACTTAATAATTGAGTTAATTCTCTGGCATTTAATTTGGGGTCTTAAAGATTCAATAAACATAGTAGTTAAAAAAAATACAATGTAGAGAAATGTGGGGTTAATTTTCTTTCTTAGAAACAGGACTGTCCTATAGAGCATTCTGCAGTGATGGAAATGTTCTCTACCTGCACTATCCAAGACTATAGTTAGCCCTACACAGCTACTGAGCAATTACAATGTGGCTAGTATGGCTGAGGAACTGAAAATTTTATTTAAATTCAATTAATTCAAATTTAAATAGTCAACACATAGTTAGTAGCTACCGTATTGGGCTGCATGGCTATATAATTATAGTTGGTTGAATTATACTCAGATAAAAGGATTCATGGATACTTGCCACTTAGTAATGTACCTTTTGCCCTAATAAAATCAGTGTTGGGATTTGCCTAATAGCCTAAAAAGAGTAAATTAGCTGTTTTCATTGCCTCTTTACTTCCAGTTCTTCCCTGGCAGATGGTAGGAAATGAGAGCTCCATCTATTCCCCTGAGAATACCGTTGGCATTTCACTCTAAACCAGCAATTGTCTAACTCAGCCCCAGGGGCTTTCCTGATGAGCCTCAAATAGATTACAAAATGAAGTCCTTTATTTTCTACTTATAGGAGAATAATGAGCCAATAATAAAACTTTTATTTTCATATATGACTAAGAATCCTTTACAACAAATCTACTAACAATTATTAAGGCTCATTTTGGGGTTTTAGGGGTGATTATTAATTACATTCTTGTCCCCACCTGTATTAGTGAGGCTCCCAAAAGGAAACAGAAGGGATATTCAAACCTTTAATTAAGAAGAGTTTAAAAAAGGACTCTATATTTGTAGAGGTATGGGCTATATTCAAAGAAACCTCCAAGGGATGGTGCAGTACCCCAGGGCTAGCAAGAGAGGTAAGCTATTTCACTACTCCTAGACCTGATTAAGCCAGAAGAGGAGGTAGTTTTGGGAAACATTAGAGAGTGGCTGTAGGAAAAGGTTGCTTGAAAGGAGCTGTGGTCTTTGGTAAAGGGACCCAGGCAACCCTAGAAACTTGATTCTTATCCCATTCTCTGATCACCTCTTGGGGCTTCCCATTGGCTAAATCAACTGGAAGCTAGAATAAAAAGCAAGGGAACCTGTAGACACAGTCCATAAAGGTCAGACTTCAGAAGCACAGTCAGGGTAGGTAGCATCTGGACAGGGTAGGAGATCTGGACAGGGAACAGAAAGTATAGTCCGCATCCCCAGTCTCAAAGTCAGAACCAGTTGAGAGAAACACAGATGGTTCTAAACCAACTAATAGAGATATTAGATGGATATAAAAACACGTGCTTTATTACTCATGAAAATTGGATTGAATTCAATATGTTTATTGGACCCAATTCACTCGGCCCCACCCAATCTCAATGGAGAGCTTGCCGACTGATACCGTTGCCTAAGTTAACCAGCACAAATGTATAATGCTGGTAGTTATCCTGGCCTCCCTCAGGGAAAAAGCTGGACTCTAGCGTTATCTCAATGTGTCTATCATTGCATCCTATCATTGCAACTATCAGCCACAGCAGTTTTGCCACCCAAGCCTGGAGACTCTGTATCCTCCCATCTACTTCTGGACTCAGAGCAAGGGCCATTCAGTGGTACCCAGAATTGAGCTTCCTCAGCAGCTGCCTGGAGGATGGGGGAGCTAAAGTTATAAAACCAAGATGAAGAGGAGAGTTACCACCCTATGTGGCATGCTATGATGAATTAAAGACAAGAGACAATGTGGGGTTGAGGAACTAGTAGATAAATTCTTCTTCCTTCATACCCTTAATAGACTATTCTGAGGTAGTGTTTCCAAATGTCATATACCGAGGCTTAAATGTTCAAACAGTTGGCTGTGTTTATTCGTGAAGCTCTGGCTAGCTCAGCAATACCTCATGTTTCATTTGCTGTCCCTCCTTTTCTGCCTGTGGACTGAGATAGATTAAAGATTAAAGATGGCTGCAAAGTCTTTGCTATTGCTTCCATTCTAGTTTCCCTTCTCTTGAATCTGCACTGGACTTAAGGACCATGGCAGTTTGATATTATTTATAAATTCCAAAAAGAGAGATTATGTTTGTAAACTGGGTATGATAATCCTTTGATTGTATTAGATTGAGCTGAGAAGTCTGATTAAATTATGTTAAGATTAGGGCTTTGATTCAAACATTAGAGTGTGACTCAGCATTGAGTCCCCGTCCCCTCATTGTGCTACATAAATGGACACTCATGCAATAAGACACAGATGTAGATATGCAGAAAAAACACACAGAGGAAGAGAGACAACTCCATAGACACGGCAGATGCCCTGGGAAGAGAGGTGAACCGTTCACCTGAAAATTTACAGCTGACCTTGTGAAGAGAACAGAGCAGCTGAGCCTGGAAAGAAAAAAGCCCCAGGGAGAGAGATGAGCCCTATGCCATCCTACAGCTGAATCTGAAGAAGCTGAACCTACGGAGCTTTAAGAGGGAAAAGGAAGGCTGAACCCTTGCAGACATCACCCACTGGGCCAAGTCCGCTTCCTGATCGCCCGCTATCTTGCTTCAACATGTGCTTCAACATGTGGCAACAGAGTATGTTAAGGAAGTAACCTTGAGTTGGACTCTTTAGGGCCTTGTAACTGTAAGCTTTTATCCCAAATAAATACCCTTTTAGAAGCCAATAGATTCTGCTACTTTGCATCAGCACCCCTTTGGCTGACTAATACCTAATGGGGACTTATTTGACTAATAGAATGTAGTGAAAGTGACATTCTTGGACTTCTGACTCTAGGTCATAAAAAGCCCTGAAACTTCTGCCAGGTTCTCTTGGAATGCTTTTTCTTGAGATACTCCTGGATACTGAGCCACAGTGCTGAGAGAAGTCGCAGCCACATGAAAAGTTTACATGAGTAACAGGCTCAGCTGAGCTCCCAGTCAACAACAGCCAGCACCCACCATCTGCCTCCCAATCTAGGTCCCACATGTAACTGAAGAAGCTTTCCTGATAGATTCTTCTAGCCCAGCAACCATAGCTGATGCCTGTGGCAGAGGCAGACAATGGCTGGACAAGTGAGAATGTATTGCTATAAGGTCACTTGCCTATGTCTCAGGATTTGATGATCTGAGAAGGACCTGGTCCTTATTTGTTGCTGGAGGGCTCTTTCAAGCCTAATGGCCATGATGGCCTAAAGTGAATGAGGTAGAGATGTTGAATCTTCCTTGATACAGTTTTGAGAAATGGGTCAAAAAGCTTAAGGAGGCAGCGGACTTGGCCCAGTAGTTAGGGTGTCCATCTACCACATGGGAGGTCCACGGTTCAAACCCCGGGCCTCTTTGACCCATGTGGAGCTGGCCCATGTGCAGTGCTGGTGTGCGCAAGGAGTTCCCTGCCACGCAGGGGTGTCCCCTGTGTAGGGGAGCCCCATGCGCAAGGAGTGCGCCCCATAAGGAGAGCCGCCCAGCGGGACAGAAAGTGCAGCCTGCCTACAAATGGCTCCGCCCACACTGAGAGCTGACACAGCAAGATGACGCAACCAAAAGAAACACAGATTCCCGTGCTGCTGACAACAACAGAAGCGGACAAAGAAGACGTAGCAAATAGACACAGAGAACAGACAACCAGGGTGGGAGGGAAGGGGAGAGTAATAAATAAATAAATAAATCTTTAAAAAAAAAAAACCTTAAGGAGGTGGAAGTATGAGAATGGATTTACCATGACTGTGTTATATTTCTCAGAGGACACCCCCCCAGGATGCAATAAGGAATGCATGATGTGGATGAAACACCTTCACAGTCCTCTGGCAAGAACAGAGGCTTATGGAGACCAGGATGGTCAACCATTGGATAACCAATGGTCACTGGTTTTGGATACTCACTTTGTGATTATTTCTCTGGTCACTGAGTGTACAACTGAGACAGACGTTCTTTGCAGCCAGCAGCACCCTCAAATAAATTACCTATCCACGGAGTAAGGGTCAGATGCAGTGTGTCTCAACTCAGCACTATTGATATTTTGGGCCAGATAATTCTTTTTTTTTTTTAAGATTTATCTATTTTTATTTATTTCTCTCCCCTTCCTTCCTCCCCCCCTCCCAGTTGTTTGGTCTCTGTGTCCATTCGTTGTGTGTTCTTCTGTGACTGCTTCTATCCTTATTAGCGGCACTGGGAATCTGTGTTTCTTTTTGTTGCGTCATCTTGTTGTGCCAGCTCTCTGTGTGTGCAGCACCTTTCCTGGGCAGGCTGCACTTTCTTTTGTGCTGGGCAGCTCTCCTTATGGGGTACACTCCTTGAGCATGGGGCTCCCCTATGCAGGGGACACCCTGGCATGACACGGCATTCCTTGCCCGCATCAGCACTGCATGTGGACCAGCTCCACACGGGTCAAGGAGGCCCGGGGTTTGAACCACGGACCTCCCATGTGGTAGGCGGACACCCTATCCATTGGGCTAAGTCCGCTTCCCCCAGATAATTCTTTGTATGTACACTGTAGTATATTTAGCAGCATCCCTGGCCTCTACCCACTAGATGACAGGAGCACCCTCCAGTCATGACAACCAAAATGTTTCCAGACATTGCAAAAATTGGGGTAAAATCCCCCCTGGATAAGAACCACTGGCATTGAAAGCCCTGAAACTGCTCTATCCCTTGTGAACTCGAGGAGTAAAATACCACAATCCTTGAAGAATTATAGAGATTATCACCATCAACAAAGATGGAGGGGGTTCCCCTAATATTCTCTTTTTTTCCTTTCTCTTTATTTATTTTTTTAATGTTACATTAAAAAAAATGAGGTCCCCATATACCCTCCACTCCCTCACCCCACTCCTCCACCCATAACAACAACCTCCTCCATCATCATGAGACATTCATTGCATTTGGTGAATGCATCTCTGAGCACCACTGCACCTCATGGTCAATGGTTCACACCATAGCCCACACTCTCCTACAGCCCATCCAGTGGGCCATGGGAGGACATACACTGTCCAGTAACTGTCCCTGCAGTACCACCCAGGACAACTCCAACCCCCGAAAATGCCCCCACATCACATCTCTTCCTCCATGGCCACCATGGCCACTTTCTCCACACCAATGCCACATTTTCTTTTATTACTAATCACAATAGTTCATGAATAGAATATCAGTAAGTCCACTCTAATCCATACTGTATTCCTCCATCCTGTGGACCCTAGAATGGCCGTGTCCACTCCACATCTATATCAAGAGAGGGCTTAGATTCCACATGGATGCTGGATGCAATTCTCCTGCTTTCAGTTGTAGGCACTCTTGGCTCCCTGGTGTCGTGGTTGACCTTCTTCACCTCCATTTTAGCTGAGTGGGGTAAGTCCAATAAACCAGAGTGTGGGAGCTGCAAGTCTATTGAGGCCCAGGGCCTGGCTATCACATGGTCAGTCAGAGATTCAGGTCCCCTGGGTATACATTAAACCCCAGCACCAACTACAGTTCCAGTAAAAGTAACAGGAGAGGCTTGTGGACAAAGATCACATCTGAGTCCAGCTCCATCACACAGAAACACAAACTCCAAAGTAGGGCCAACTGACATGGCACTGAACTCCATCTGCCATGACCATAGAACCTGTGGGTCTCTGCAGCCCTCAGAAGAACCAATACCTGGGGTTGTATCTACTTTTATCTGTCTCTGGGACTCTGCTCAGGTGTGCATAAGGGCAACCTCTCTGATAACCTCCTGGCTCTTTTTGGAGACTCATAGCCATATAAACTCATTTGTCCTTTCCATTTCCCCCTTTTATTCAGGTCAACAAGCATTTTTACCTCCTGGTATTATATGTAGACTGAGATATTCTGCTGGTCCGAGTTGACCCTTTTATTCAAGGTCATTTTCTAGTTACATCATCAGTTGGTACTTGGTAGTAATCCCTCGGTGCCAGGGAGGCTCATCCCCAGGAGTCATGCCCAATGCTGGGGGGAAGGCAACACATTTACATGCTGAGTTTGGCTTCGAGACTGGCCATCTCCTGAGATGGAGGTTCTCAGGAGGTAAATCTTAGGCACTCTGCATCTCTAGGCCTTGTTCTTATTTCAGGTGCACAGGCTTACAAGCATAGTCATTGGTATCAAGGGCTCATTGTTGGACCTTCCTTCTTTTTTTGGTCTTTGCCATTGCACTTGGGGGATTGTTACTGTTCTTTAGCGACTGTGATAGAGCTCCCCTGGCTAGGAACTCAGCACTCCCTCAGTTGTTGTTTTTAATTGTAACCACTATGAAACTATCCAAACATTTTTATGTACCCTGGATATATGCCCTGGAGAACTCCCTGCCAACCATGGTCCCCTGTCAATAACATTCCACACCAGTATTCCTCCCCTGCCATTGTTGAACCTCTCTGTGATCCATATCTTCTTCAAAAATGAAGCCCAATATATTGCCAGGTTCCATTAATAGTAAAATGGAATATAGTGATGAGTTTAAAGGCTAGATACAGAATACATATTAATTTAGAAAAATTAAGGTAAAAATAAACTGGGGTATCAAAAATTTTAAAAATGCAAAAGCTTTGTTTTTGATGTTTTGCCTTCCATCACTGCAATAAGTGTTGCCCTGTGTGCAAATTGGCAAGGCAACTTCTTCCATAATATTCTCTTTTGATTCAACTCTCTGACCTCTGTAAAAAATTAAATGGGTCATAGGGAATGATAGGGAACTACTGCAAACTTAATCAAGTCCTAAGCAGCAGGGCTGTGACCAATGTGACTTTACTACAGCTACCAAGTCTCTAACACTTAGGTCATGACTGTTGATTTGGCAAAGGTTTTCTTCCCAATAGCTATTAGCACAGAAGAAATGAAGAAGCATGCATTTATGTGGCAGTGAAGAACTAGTTAGGGTCTGAGATTTTACCCTTTTTGCTAGCTACAAGTTGACCTAGCTAAGTTTCATGGATGTTGGTAGTAGACATAGACTCCCAGGTTTGGCACAAAGGACTTTTGTCACTTCAGAAAAATCAGTAGTTAGAGCTTCATGTTCATTTATATTGCTTTCCTGTGCCATCCCCACCATCAACCTCCAGATCCCATGGGGAACATGGTTGTGGGGGAGTGATGACATACATGGGCCAAGATGGATGCCTGAACACACAATGGGTCTCATTTCAGGAGAGGAACACCGAGCTTGGGGGGAATCTGCTTTAATCACAAGCTTTCTCTTTATTTCTGTGGAGAGATATTATATCATCTCTTAAGGCTGCTCCCTGTAAACATAACCCTAGGAACCGGCCTTGGTGGAGAGCAGTCAGGGCCTTGTACTCTTGGCACCCGGCAACATCATGAAGGGACACTCAAGGTCCACAGTCTGTTGCCTCCCTCAACAGTTGTAAGGAAATCTTCATTGTCCTGCCTTAAAGGCTATGTCAGCTCTCCTGCTGTTTGTCGGAATATAGTTCACAGGGACTTTGATCATCTTTGTGTTACATGGAACATCATGCTGATCCATGATATCGACGGCATCATGTTAATCAGATACGATTAGTAAGAGATTGCAAGAATCAAACGTATCTAGCAAGCCACATTCATGCCAGAAAGTGTAAGATAAATTCCACAGAGATTCAGGGTTTCCCATATTGGTGAAGTTTTAATGGTCCAAAGCATACCAGAATGGCCCCTCTAAAATAAAAGAGAGATTGTTGACCTTTGCATCTCCTATCAATAAGAAAGAGTCTTTTTGGCTCTCCTTGGGTTTTGGAGGCACCTGATATTTAACTTGAGATTATTTTTATATGATGAGTTCAATATATTATCAGATACATGATTCAAAAGGTAGGGTGGAAACATTAGTTGATGGAAATAGTACATTCTGGACTAGGCTCAAGTTGATCCGGAAGGCATCAAAATCCAGTTGGTTCTTGTTATTCATGGTCATTATATTCTATAAAGTTCCCATGAACACTTAATTAGCAAATACTGAACCAGCTTTGTTCATCCTCAGCTGGGAGCTTTAACTGCTCTGTGCACGGACATGTTCATGAATGACTACGAAGGCACCGCAAATATTTTTAGCAAATGAGTGAATTCGTGAATACAAAATCTGCAAATAATGAAGATTGACTGTATTGCAAGGATAGCCCAAATCTCATGTCTCTTATGTCTGTTGCACCAATGGTTCTCCCTTAACTCATGTTTATGGCTTCACACTGAAGGGAGTTCTGAGAAGCACTAGAACCAGTTTGTGGAGGAGGAAAGGACCTGGGCTTGGTTCACAGACAGTTTGGTTTGACATGTTGGAGCTTGCTGGAAGTGGACCGTTGTTGCATTAGAGCCCCTTCCAGGGATAGCTGTGATGGAGATTAGTGAAGAAAAATCCTCCCTGTGGCAGAGGTGTGGGCAACACACTTGTCATCCACTACATTTAGACTGAGAGATGGCCAGAATTATGAATAGTCACTGACTTCTGAGCAGTTTCAAACAGCTTGGTCTGGAAGGAACAAGACCAGAAGACTAAGGACAAAATGATATTAGGGAAGAGGTATAGAAATGGATTTATGGGAGTGACACAAAGCATTGTGTTTTGTGTCAATGCTCACAAGAGAACATATATTGCGAAAGAAGCCTGTATTAGCTATTTTTATTTATTTATTTATTTATTTTAAAAAGATTTACTTTTTATTTATTTCTCTTCCCTCCACCCACCCCCGCCCCCCAGTTGCCTGCTCTCTGTGTCCATTTGCTGTGTGTTCTTCTGTGACCGCTTCTATCCTTATCAGCAGCACCAGGAATCTGTGTTTCTTTTTGTTGTGTCATCTTGCTGTGTCAGCTCTCCGTATGTGTGGCGCCATTCTTGGGCAGGCTGCACTTTCTTTCGCACTGGGCGGCTCTCCTTATGGGGTGCACTCCTTGCCCGTGGGGCTCCCCTATGCGGGGGACACCCCTGCGTGGCAGGGCACTCCTTGCGTGCATCAGCACTGCACATGGGCCAGCTCCACACGGGTCAAGGAGGCCCGGGGTTTGAACCACGGACCTCCCATATGGTAGGCGGATGCCCTAACCACTGGGCCAAGTCCGCTTCCCTGTATTAACTATTTATTGGTATGTATCAAATTACCTGGAAACTTAATGGCTTAAAATAACAATAAACATTCATTGTCTCACAGTTTCTAGGTTCAGGAGAGGCGTAATTGGGCGTTAATGGCTTGGGGCACCTCATGAGGCTGCACTCAAGGGATGGCGAGGACTGCAGTCAGCTGAAGGATTCACTTCCAAGGGGACTCACATCCTGGCAAGTTGCTGCTGGTTGTTCGGGTGAGATCTCATTTCCTTCCCAGTGCGCCTCTGCATAGGCTGCTTGTGTGTCCTCACAACATGATGGCTGGCTTCCCCACGAGCAAGTGATCTAAGAGAAAAAACCATGTGGAAGCTACATCCTTTTTATGACTTAGCCTCAGAAGTCACAGAGCGTCACTTCTGGTACATTCTATTTGCTAATAGTGAGTTGCTAAGTCTGTCCCACATTCAAAAAGAGAGGTATTGGTTTCCACCATTGAAGGGAGGCATGTCAAAGAATATAGGGACACATTTTTATGGTTTACCCTTTGGCTGCAAATTTATAGTCCTCCCACATGCAAAATACACTTAATTTCTTCCAAGATCCTCCCCAAAAGCTCATCTATTATATCAGGCTCAGCCGTTAGGTCCATGATTCATCATCTAAATCAGGTCAAAAGGCAGATTAGGCTCCTTTGGTTTGGTTCCTCAGTCTAGTTTCTTGAGTACAACTTCTTGAATTCAGTTACTCTCAATCTAAAGACCTGTAAACTACAGAGACCCTATGTCTAAACACGCACACACACACACACACACACACACACCAGATATACAACGGTGGGACAGCATAGAATAATCACTCTAAATTGTCTCAATCAAAAAGAGAGAAAACGGGAGGAACACAGGCATCACTGGTCCTTAATATTTCTGAAATACAGAAAGGCATGTGCTTGAAACTCCTTGAGTTTCCTCAAGTCCTGGGGAAGATTCTCTGTGGCTTCTTTTGAGTCATACTTCTTTTTCCTTCAAAGTAGCCCATTTTTGCTGATGAGTAGTTCCTTTAGTTTTTCAGATTGCTGTGACAAATACCATACAATGTGTCTGCTTAACCAACAGGAGTTTATTTGTTCATAGATTCAGAGGCTAGAAGGCTTGCCAGTAGCATTCTGGCTGACTGGCAATTCCTGGGTTCCTCAGCTTTCCAGTCACATGGTGATGGCCTCTCTTTACTCTTCTGTGTTCTGCTGACGTGCAGCTTCTGGCTTCTTCCCATAGCTTCTCTCCTGATTAAGACGCATCCTGATGCAGCTGGCCACACCTCAACTAAAAATAACAAAAGGTCCTATGGTCACACCCCATGAGAATGGTATTAAGATTAGGAACATGTTTTTTTCTCTCTGGGATACATAACTCAATCTACCATCGCAGTAAATAGCCTGCTTCCTGTCTATAAAAGACATCTTTTCATTTTGAACTATCTCTGTTTCTTTCAGTCTAAGCTGCAAATTATATTTCTCTTTAAAACTTAGTGTTTCTCCTATGAACCATGTTGGGGTTCACTCCACCAGACAAATTCCACGTGGACATCTGTTCAAACCTAGTTCTTCTCTACCAGGGCTTCTGCTGATGTTGCTGAGAAACAACACTTTACTGCTTCTTAGAAGCTATATTGTTTAACTGAATGATTCTTCTAGGCACTGGCTTAGATCTTTCTGAGGGTTTTAACAAAGGACCGGTACAACTTCATCTTGGACCATGTTTTCCTGTCAGTGCCCTGGAGTTAGTTTTGGTCTGAAAGCTATTGTTGCCATTGTCATCATTTGCCATTTGAAGAGGCTGGGAATTTTCAAAACCAGCTATTCCTGGCTCCTTTATATTTAATAGTCCACTCTTATAGCTTTTATGTCTCCTCTCATATTTTACTATGAACAGTAAGAAGAACCTCAGTGCACTTTCAACACTCTGAAAATCTCCTTTCCTAAATCACCAAACACATTAGGTACATTTCTACTTTCCAAGTTATAAATTTCAAGTATTGCTAAACTCTCTGCAAGTAAATACATGGATTCATTTCCTTCAGTTTTTAGTAATATTTTTCCTCACTTTCTTTTAATCCCTCATAGGGAGTCTTCTCAAAGGCTATCAAACTTTTACTAAAGTACCCTCAAGGACCTTTGGGCTTCCACTAACACTCTCCTCAAGGTCCTTCCAACTTCTGCCCACTTCCCTGTCCCACAACCATTCCCACATTTTATACTGCAGCCACCCCAATTCAAGAATCCAAAGTGTATGTTAGTTATCAATTGTTGCAAAACAAAATATCTCAAAAATGTAATGAAAAAAACAACAGTGAACATTTATCTCACAGTTTTTGTGGCTCAGAAATTGATTTAAGTGGGTGATTCTGAGTCAGAGTCTTTTATGAGGTAGGATTTCAGCTGGGACTGCCCTCGTCTGAAGTCTTGACTATGGCTGGAGCATCTGCTTCCAAGGCAGCTCACCCACAGAGTGAGCTGGTTGGTGCTGGTTATTGGTGGAATGTCTCCGTTCTTCCCCACATGGATGACTCTGCAGACTGCCTGAGTAATCTTTGTGACATGGCAGCTCACTTTCTGAAGAGTGAGTGATCCAGGAGGCACAACCAAGTAGAAACTATATTCTTTTTATGACCTATCCTCAGAAGTCACATAGCATCATATTCTATTTGTTAAAAGCAGGCACTAAGTTTGGTCCATATTCAAGGGAATGGGAATTAGCCTCCACTTTCAGAGGGAAGGAGTGGCAAAGAATTTTGGATGTATTTTTTTTTAAAGATTTATTTATTTATTTATTTCTCTCCCCTTCCCCCCACCCGTCGTCTGTTCTCTGTGTCTACTTGCTGAGTCTTCTTTGTCTGCTTCATTCATTGTCAGCGGCACAGGAATCTGTGTTTCTTTTTGTTGCATCTTCTTGTTGTGTCAGCTCCGTGTGTCTGGAGCCATTCCTGGGCAGGCTGAACTTTCTTTCACGCTGGGCAGCTCTCCTTATGGGGCACACTCCTTGCGCATGAGGCTCCCATACACGGGGACACCCCTGCGTGGCACGGCACTCCTTGCGCGCATCAGCACTGCGCATGGGCCAGCTCCACATGGGTCAAGGAGGCCTGGGGTTTGAACCGGGGACCTCCCATGTGGTAGACGGACGCCCTAACTACTGGGCCAAGTCTGCCTCCCTGGATGTATTTTTTAAGCTACCACAAAGCTCTTAACAAATACCTAGTGGGTCATCCTCTGCATGTCAGCCAGCCTCTCTTCTCAGCCACCCCAGTGCCTATGTAATGAGCCATGAAGAAAGTGGCCATAGGAGCAAGCATGGGGGCTGTGCTTGTGTCCAAATCACAGCCTCTCTGTTGCCAAGGTTTATCTAGCTACTGTAATTGCTATATTGTCAAACTACAGCAGCAGAACATAGATATGGTGTCATTCTTCAACTAGTAGCAGACTGATTATATAGAATTCACTTTAGAGAGAACGGCTATTTTTTCTTACCAGAAATCCAGAAGTGATACATATTCTAGATATGTATTTGCCTCTCCTGCATGTAAGAGTGGACCTTCATGCCATCAATCTGCAAACTTGGGTTTTACTGGTTTAAAGGTTCTGGTTTCAGGACAATGGGGTCCTGGTTCATGGAATATAGTGAGGGTTCCACTAAAACAGGAGGTGCAACTATATCCTGGCCCCTTGGAGCGTCTCATACTAGTGGAACGGTAGACAAAGAAAAGAAGTATTTATAATATACTGGCTGGTATAATCCACCATGATTTGCCATAAGGAGCTTGGGTCCCTACTAGGTCCTGGAAGCATTCTTCAAATATGTTTGGAGCTGAGGGGATTTGGTATTTCTGAGTCTTTCCCTACCCAGTGATAACTGTGAATGGGCAACTGAAGCAACCACATCTTGATAAGAGTCACACATCTGTGGCAATTTGAAAGTATTTTAAGAATCTCAAAAAGAGAGAGATTATGTCTGGGCCTCTCCTGTGGTGAGTCCGTTTTAATTGGACTACCTCAGCGAGTGACTTTGGCTGTGTCTCCGCACTCTTGCTAGGTCTCATAAAAAAATGGAGACACACAGGAAGAGAGAGCTCGGCCATGGTTGATCCTGTCCTGTGAGAGGAATGGAGAGGCTCAAAGAGCTGAGGCCCCAGAGAGAAACAAGCCGTATGCCTAATAGCTTGCAGCTGTATTTGGGAAGAAAGTGGCACAGCCAAGCCTGAGAGAGGGGGCCTGGTAAGAGACAAGCCGTATCCTGGTTGCCCACAGCTGAGCCTCAGGAGACAGTGCTGCCAGGAGGGGAAGGCAGAGACCAGATAGAGATCACCTGCCATCTTGCTTCAACACGTGACAGCTGACCTAGGTGAGAAGAACCACTTACGGTACCTTGAACTAGACGTTTCATGGTCTTGAAACTGTAAGCTTTTACCCTAAATAAATCTCCTTAATCAAATCCAACCTATTTCGGGTCCTTTGCACAGGCAGCCTTTTGGCAAAACTAAAACAGCAACTAAGGCTCATACACTTCAGGGATGAAGGTCTGGGGTCACCCTACCAGCAAGCCACCCAGACCATCCAAAGCACTGCCACGAGTGAGAGAAAAATGGAGTAGGTATAGGAAAATGATAAACATCCTTATGTTCTCAAGGTTAGCAGCAGCAGTAGGGACTATAGCTTACTTTAATAAGTTTAAATCTTTTTAGGAGATTGTATCTGGCCACACCTTGAAGACCTGAACTCAGACATCCCATCTTGGGAAAGAAGTGATGGCATGTTGTTTTCACAACATGGAGATCTTGTATTACAGTAGAAAGCCAGATATCAAAGAATGGTGTGAGAAGATCTAAGCAGTGAAAGAGGTGGACTGTGTTGGACTCAGTTTATGCACTTTCCCAGATTTGTTCAGCACCACCTGACTCCTGGACCTTTGGCTGCCTGTTTTAAAGGTAGCCATGGCTACCACAACCATTAACTTTCCCCCCGCCCCCACTTGCGGCTTTTTGCTTGCTCTCTGCTCTCTGTGTCCATTCGCTGTACATTCGTGTGAGTCTGTATTTATTTATTTAATTATTTTTATTTCTGCCCCCCCTTGCAGCTTGCTTGTTGTCTGCTTTCTGTGTCCATTCACTGCACATTCTTCTGTGGTTTTTTTTCTGCTTGTCTCCCTTTTTGTTGCGTCACCTTGCTGAGTTGGCTCTCTGTGGTGCTGGTGGGCCAGGCAGCACTCTGTGGTGCTGGCGGGTGAGCTTGCCTTCACAAGGAGGCCCTGGGGCGCGAACCCAGGGTCTCCCATATGGTAGACAGGAGCCCAACTGATTGAGCCACAGTCACTTCCCATAACCATTAACTTTTTGTCTAAAATGCCACTTGTCTAACCTTTCCAGGGCATGAGCAAGCTTCTGACACTAGCTCCATCATAAATGTCAAAATGGAAGCCATAGCAGCTTTGGTATCTAGGACTGAACTGATGGGACCCACTGAGGATTTGGCTCTTCCCACCTAGTGGTATGGGATCTTGCTTCCCCATTAGCTGCCTGGAAGGGTGGGCAATGCAACCCAGAGGTGGAAGGGAGTGAAAATCCTGAGGGGCAAACTTTGACCAATGTGAATGGGGGATGAACTAGCAATTAATTTCTCTCCCTTTCTCCCACCAAAGACCTTTTCTGAAATGGTGGTTCCACACAACTTGTCCAGATACATGTGACAAAGTAATGGCTGTTTTTTTTGGAAGCTATAGCCAGCTTGGTAATATACTATAATGAATATTTTATATTCATTTCATTTCCTTCCCTTTACCATATATGTTTCCCTCACTCCAGATGCTCTGGAATTGCACCCTTTCCCAATAAAATTTAGGATGTAAGCTTGACCTCTGGATCTGCTTAATAGGGAACTTATGCTAAGACAATGTGCAACAACAATGGGTTTCTGAATAATCTGACCAATAAAATTTGCCCATACCATAACAAGCCAAAGTAGGAAAATGTGGTATTGTCAGTTGGCACACATCATTCTTTGCACGATGGAGAAGTGTAGCTATATAGAGAGATGACGTTATCAAAATACTTAATTCCTTCTTTCAAATGCACCAGTGGAATAAGTCACTTCTTCTCCCATTGAGAAAGGTGACTGAAGAGCAAAGCCAGCCCAGGAGTGCTATTCTTTTGTGTTGCCTCAAGAACACAAAACAAAGCCAGGGGAATTGAGTCTCCTTTCTCCATGGAGACTGATGTTTGGAATTTATAAATGAAATCCATGTGTTAATAGACTTTAATGAATGTTTTGACTCAATATTTTACTATTAAGGATACCTACCATGTCATCCAATACTGCAAAAGCCTTGCTGTACACGAATAAATATACACAGATGATAAAAAACAGAAAAGCAGAAAGGTAAGAACTGGTGTGATATAAATGGACATTAAACTCTTGTCCTCTACCTTAGGTGGGCCCTAGTGAAAGTCTGAGGGAGCCATGGTGGTATACTGTGACCTGGCCACTTATGGTCAGTTCCCATACCTCCACTGAATCCGAAATCTCTCCCACTACCTATTGTCACTCTTAGACCCAAGAGACACCAACAAAGGATATCCCAGTCATATGAACAGTTTTAAAAACTGTGCCAAGATTCCACCATATCCTGGTCCCCTCTCTGACTCCCTTCAAGAAACTCTTCGTCCCTTTTCCTAAGGAACTAGGAAAGACAATGACCCAAGGGGTCTGCCTTGTTTCTTTTCTCTTGGCCCTAACCTAGCCCACTTCAGCCTGCCAGAGTTGAAGGGCTCTTGTAAGCATAAGGAAATCCAAGTCTTACCAAGAAAGAGAAGGGAAATTCCATACTCCTCCAAGGGGCCATCCTTTCATCCTTGACAACTGAGAGAGAAGGATCGTCATTCTCCAGTGGGCCTTAGGGTCTGTCTAAACCATCTGCAACAGAATCACCTTTACCTACTACAATTACAGATACCTGGGTCCTTGTCCAAGTTACCTTTATAATATGTTCCCCTAATTTTCTTGTGCTCACCAAAATTAGAAAACCACTGCATTAGTGTAGCATGGGGTGGGAGTGCAGGCAGGAGGGGTCTTAGATTTGAATACAGCTTTGTTGCCATTCTTATATTAAAATCATCAGGCAAGAGTGACTAGCCCAGTGTACTAGGACCACATATAGTTTTTTAGAGCTTGAAGTATGATCCTTTGAGCAGCCATGAAGAAAAGATAATTTCCATTACAAACTATATGCATAGTGTAAATCAGATAATTTTATTTATTACAAATGAGATTGTAATGTCAGACATGACTAATACAGATCTTTATCTATTTTTAATAGTAATAGTAGTAGTGGCAATAATAGCTAATATTTACTTAATGTGCTTAATGATGCTTTAGACATGGTGATAAATGATTTATGTGTATTAGCTCAATTAGTTCTTACAGAACTCCTTTGAGGTAGATAATATGATTATTCCCATTTCACAGGTGATGAGACTGAGGCCTAGAAAAATCAGGTGATTTTCCCAAATCCCTTTGCTTGTATATGGCAGAGATAGAACAGGAGCCAGGACCACCTGCCCCAACTGTAACCACTGTCTCACTGCAGTAAAATTAATATAAAAATAACATCTTAAAAACATTATAGTCCTTTGTGATATTGGTCAATTTTGACCTTTGCCTTTGCTGTTTGGCTCCCTTATACAGTAAATCTTTGATACTTAATTTTGAGTGTGGAGATGGCTGAATGAGCCTATGTTTAATTAAAGAGAAGGACACTTAATTGTGCTGGCAAATTTTAAATACTTGGCTATCCTCTGAGCTGGCAAAACCTGTTAAGTTTTTAAGTTAACACTTGTACTTCCAGAAATTTTGCTTAACAAATCCAAGTTTATTTGAATAGTAAAAATCTACCCAGTTTTTGAGTATTAGGGTTTCCCTGGAGAAACCATCCGCCAGCCTCATTCTCTGATGTTGTGGAAAGTGCTTTGGGGATTTTATGGGAAATGGCCTTCAGAAGGCCCTTTTCAGCCTTTTCCAGGTATGCAGGATTTAGCACTACAGCGTTCTCAGATTGTTTGATAAAAAATCCTTGCTGCTCAGTCAGGAGTGAGTAGCAGTTATAATTAGGGGCTTAGGATGAGGACATTTGAATATCAGCCTCTGAGAATTTAAAGCTCTTTTCAAAGCCAGAACCAATATTTTCTATGCAAAATGCTAAACCTTTAAGGCCTCATTTGCAAATAAAAGACCGCAAGTTTCTGGCATTTGCTTACTGTCATTTCTCCAAGCACAATAATGGAGCAGGCGGCTAATGACAGTGTGGATGTCAATATCACTTTCAAGTTATGAACTGTACAGGGTGGGAGAAAGCGGAGAAAGAAGATGGTCAACAGGCAATCCAGCTTTCATTTCAACACTCCCTGGAGGATTTTCATTACCCTTTCCGTACCATGCCTTGCCTTTTCCCTTCTCAAGGTCAGCTCTGTCTAGACAGTTCCTAGCTTCAACTTCCTGCGGCTAATGCACACCCACAATAGGCTCGTGCCCAGAGCCTCACACTGTGCCCCTCCACCCCAGTCAGGAGAAGCCCTGCTTTTCTGTATTATTTGTGACCTTTCTCTAGGTTAAAAGGTCGCGTCTGCAGCAGCCAGGTTTGACTTCTTATGGTGATTGTGCTGCAGAAAGCTGCTTCTACCTTGTTAGAAGTGACATCACTGTACATTAAAGACATCATATCTCCTTTCATATTAAAATGCCTGTCAGTTCTCCTGCTCAAAGGTTGTAAATCTGCCAGAATAGCCTGAGCTTGGGGAGTTTTCATTATGAAAATATGAAGATAAGCACTCTGTTTTGCTGTCAAAGGGAAAGAGGTAGGCTTCTAGTAATGACATTACTTTAAGAAATAAATATACATTTTCTTAACTGAGTGTTATATAAACAATTTTTAAAAGATAGCTCTTTTTTTAAAAAAAAAGTTTTTAAAATTCAGGCTTAAAAAGCAGGCTGGCAGAGCCAAGATGGGAAATACAGCTAGAGTAAGATTTATTAACGTATGCATTTCATACTTGCTCTTATTGTAAATCATTAGACGTTTTCAATGATTTTAGCCCTTCATTTGTAGTTGTCCAGTATAAGAAATGGCAAAGGAGTACTTAACCCACAATTCACCTTAAATTCACGTAGGAAGTAGTCTTTTGTATTGGAGACTTTGAAAGACTATCACCAAACCATCGCTTGCTAGAACTTTTTTGATCTGCCTGCCTCATATATGTGTATGAGTATAAGGAACCTTATTCAAGTAAGGTAGGGGTTAATTTCTAACTAATCACATAAACATAAAGAAAAATCATTTAGGAGCCTGTATCTCTTTCTATAACCAATTGTCTCTGTCAGTCTCCTTTTTTTTTTTTTTAATAAAGGAGGTATAGGGAATTAACCCCAGGACCTCCTACATGGGAAGCAGGCACTCAACCAAATGAACTACACCTGCTCCCTCTGGGTTTATAAGTCATCCCTTTACAGGCACAGCGACATTTCAAGTTTCTGGGATGTTTTACAATCAAAGTCCTAAATTAAATCCTCCAATACCTGGCCTCGGGGAATGTAAGTGGCTATCCATCTGTGAAGTGAACTAGTCATTCTCAGTTCAGTTTTTAGATCCATCTCAGAAGTTTACTCTTAGTTGGTAGTTTGTGGAGAACACCTAAGATTTCAAACACTATTTTGCAGCAGTGACCACCGAGATCAATGTGGGGTTATTCAGGGCGTCCCATTAAGAAAGAAAAGTAGCACAGCCTGGATTTTGTAGCCAGCTTACTCTGTGGATTCAGAGAACTCAGCTTTGCAAAGCTGACAAATCAAGAACTTTTCATAGGAAGGAATTAATTTCTTTTTCATTCATAAAAGGTTAAAATAAAAATAGCTTTATATTTATCCCACTGAGAGGTGAATAGAAATGCCACAATACTTGCTCTCTTGCTTTCGACACAGTACTGCAGACTGTACATTATAGCATTCCAAGGTAAACCATGAATTAATTTTATGCATGGAGTACATCTGTAGTCTAGACCATATGACTTGTGGCTTTCTGTGGATTAATTCAAATGAGAATAGCACCTCTTTTGAGGTGCTCTGGGCTGTAGCTCCTAACTTGCTTCCTGGTGCCTGCTCTGTGGCTATCTCAATAGAGGGAAGTCTAGGGAAATTAGTTAACATTTGTAAATGCCTAGAAATAAAATTAAGCCAGAAAACAAGGCTCTGTTGTCCCTTGTAGCAAAAAAAAAAAAAAAAAAAAAAAAAATCTGCTTTGGCAATGTTATAAGATCAGAAATTTGGGTCATACACCTATCTGGTGAGGCAAAGCAATGTTTTAAGTTATCAACAGTAAATTCTCAAGAGGGATAAACTGCCTCTTTTTTTTCCTTAGAAAATTTAGATCATGTTACAAAAGTTAACAACTTAAAACTAATTACGGCGTGTAAAAGCTGACGGCTTCTACCTGCAAGAACAAAATGGCCATTCAGACCTGATCTCCCAGAAAATTACCTGGGCCAGGGGGGAATAACAATTCAAAATGAAACCAAATCTTCATTCTAAGAGTCAAATTTAAAGGAATCCCAGACTTAATGATCTTTCTCTTGAAAGAAGGGAATAAAATCCTAAAACCTTTTTAGGATTTCACAAAGTTTGGCTTGGGGCCTGAATGCTTGTATTTCTAGCTGGGCTGCAGATACTCTCTGCTGGCTGGGGAGATATTATTATTGGTTGCCAATTCTTTTCAAAGTCACCATCATAACCTATATAAAATGAGCCAGTGCCTGTGCCGCTGGGAGGTATTGGATGTGGTGAGTCGCCCTGGAGGACCTGCTGACTCTCCAGCCACCAGGAGACCATTTAGCCCAGAGAGGCCGTGGTGACTTCCCAGCCCGAGTCCCTAACCTACTCAGAGCCACAATGTCCTTGGACTCCACTAGTTTGAAATCAATGGAAAGCTTCATAAAAGAAACAAACAGTAAGAAAGCCAACACTGCCAAGGCCACAAAGGCCTGCTTAATCACTCCAAACTAGGTTGCCTTCTGGCGACATTTACCTTCGCTACGTAGAGCCAAGAAGTAAATAGTATTGAAACTTCCAGCAGTCACTGCTTGGCCCTTCAAATGTGTTCTGAAATCTGTCTCTTTAGTGAAATGGCAGCTCAAGGGGCGGGCTGCTGCCCTGGATGTCACGACATGGCGAGGAGCCAAGTTGCCCTGTTCTTCTCCTCCCAGCCCTTTCTTGCTGGCCTGCTGCTGGAGGGAAACACTTGACCGGACATCAAGGGCCCCATGTAGAAACCACAGCACCGCTGCAGTTAGCGACACTGAAGCTGAGTCGTGTATGTAATAAGCAAAACAGTTTTTGCAATAAGGATAATTTTTGTAGGAGCAGAAAAAGTGTATCTTTCCTGTTTAGCTGAAACTCTGCAAACTACCTTAAAGTTTGGACATTTGGGGCTAGGGTCCCAGGCTCAATGTACAGAAAGACTAGTCAGTTCCTACTGTTCTAGAGCCATAAACTGTACCACCCTGCCAGTGTGCCATCTTGTAAGAATATTCTATCAATCATGAGGGTGAGTAACTGACAAACAAGAATGAGTCAGCACATACGTTATCAAGTCTATAAGAAGGGTGAATTTTATAGCATGTTTTATAGGCTGACATGATGGTTACTAAGTATGCTCCCTGTCCTCTAGGAGCTTTTATATTCCACAAGATAAGACAGAAAAGTAAACGCACATTTACAAACCATATTGTTTTTGAAAAGAGTTGTCTGTGGGCACTCTCACGCATCCTGAAAGGAGTTTAAACTGTCTACTTGGAGAGAAATATGGCAACACCTATAACAAAATAGCCTCTACAACGAGCAAAGCATTAATAACAGTGAATCTATATGGGGGGATTTATTTAAGGAAATATTCAGGTAAATATTCAAAGATACTGGTACTTACTGATGGCAAAGAATTAAAAACAACACAGTCATTTAACAGTGAGAGGATTAGCCAAATTGTGATTATGCTGCTCTTAAAATGTTTTTATATTCATTGACATAAAATCTTCATGAACTATAGTTAAATGAGGAAAACAGATTATACAACAACATGTGTTGTACTGAGAAGGGAGAGACAGAAAGAGCGTGGCCTGGAAAGTGGGATACCAGCATGTTTTTTTGTAGTTGTTGTTTTTGTTTGGTTGGTTTTTCGCTCTGACTATTGAACTATGTTTTGAGGTTTTTTTTCCCTTTTTTATCTGTATTTTCCAATTTATCTACAGAAAACAAAGCTTACTTGTGTAATAAAAAGAATCACATTTTAAAAAAAGAAGAATGACTACGTCTCACTCAGGGCTTACCTTATTCCTCAAGAATAGCTTAAATGGAACTTTTATCACTGATGTGGAGGCAGTGGCCACTGGAGGTCCTGAGGGAAGGGAGAGGGAAAAACAGGTATAATATGGGGATATTTTCGGGACTTGGAAATTGTCCTGAATGACATTGCAATGACAGATACAAGCCATTATATATCTTGTCCTACCTTACAAAACTGTGTGGGAGAGAACATAAACCACAATGTAAACTATAATCCCTGCTTAGGTGGCAATGCTCCAAAATGTGTCCACCAATTGTAACAAATGTACCACACTAATGAAGGAGGTTGTTAATGTGGGAAAATGTGGGAGGGGTTGGGAGTGGAGCATTTGGGAATCTCCTATATATATATGTATATATATATATATTTTTAATTTTCAGCATTGTTTTCTTTTTTTTTAAGATTTATTTATTTAATTTATTTCTCTCCCCTTTCACCCCCCGCCCCCAGTTGTCTGCTCTCTGTGTCCATTTGCTGTGTATTCTTCTGTGACTGCTTCTATCCTTATCAGCGGCATGGGAATCTGTGTTTCTTTTTGTTGCGTCATCTTGTTGTGTCTGCTCTCCATGTGTGTGGCAACATTCCTGGGCAGGCTGCACTTTCTTTCGCGCTGGGTGGCTCTCCTTATGGGGCGCATTCCTTGCACGTGGGGCTCCCCTACACAGGAGGCACCCCTGTGTGGCAGGGCACTCCTTGCGCGCATCAGCACTGCGCATGGGCCAGCTGCACACGGGTCAAAGAGGCCCGGGGTTTGAACTGCGGACCTCCCATGTGGTAGGCGGACACTCTATCCATTGGGCCAACTTCGTTTCCCCCCTATATTTTCAATGTAACATTTATGTAATCTATATATCTTTTTTTAAAAATAAACTATATCTTTAAAAAAAAAGCTTTAACATGTCTCATTAAATGTGCACATTTGTTCTCACTTCTTAGTCCATCTTCAATAAATATGCATATTCAATAAGCCATCCATTTTTCCAGACTTTGAATAACATCCTGGGTTAGGCTTGGATGCTGCAGAATAAAAGGCGAAATGCTAAGTCTATTAGGACAGGATGTGAGCTAAGAAGATTCACCCTTTCTGGAGGATCTCCTGCCCTTCCCAATTCAAATCCACAGATGGAGCATAACTATGTTCTAAAGTGTGATAAATAATGCTAACAGTTTCAATAAAAATAACACGTCATCTCTGTGGTTTAACTGGGTTGTTTTTCTTGGAAATAATCACAGGCTTGTTCATCTTGGATGTCTTCAGCACCCTTGCTTCCATGCCAGCGGCCACTATTCTGATTGTCTGGGGATCGAAGATTTTCCTTTTTTAGGGACAGCAGTGAGTTGGGTATAAATCTTTTGGCTTATAAAATTTTGAGCATTCAAGTTAAATAAAATATATCCCATTCCATCTCTATATCCTTCCCTTCTTCCCCTTTTTTGAAAACAGTTGCTGTTTTAAGCCATTACTCCTTGATTTGGGTGGGACAGAGTCTAATGTAGTCCAGTCTTAGACATTGTGATGGGTAGACCAATTTGTCAACCAGGTAACTGTGCCTTGTTGTTTGGTCAAGCAACCACTGGGCTAGTTGTAATACAAGGACATTTATGGACTTTAGTCACCATGGACTTTACTGCATAGATAGCTGATTACATCTACATCAATCAGGGAGATTGCCATCAACAATGAGTGATGCTTTATCCAATCAGCTGAATGTCTTAAAAGAGGAAGTGATTTCAGCATTCAGAGAGAATTTCCCAGCTGGTTTTTGGACAGCCAACATCTTCCAGAAACTCTTCAAGGACCTTCATTCAGAGTCCTGGTTTGCAGCCTGCTTGCAGAACTTGGACTTGTGCATTCCCACGGTCACAGGAGAGACTCTTATAAAATTGTCTACTGTTGACTGGTATCTCCTGTTGATTCTGTTTCTCTAGAGCACCCTGACTAATACAGACCTATACAGTGGGAAGGTGAATCAGCAAGGTTGATCTGCACCTGTGGGCAAGTGAGCACTTCTGCTTTTGTGGAAGGCCATCACACCTAGAAATACCTGTACTGTCTCCCCACACCTGGCACAGATGCAGACATTTCATAATAAGAGATTACTTTAAGCTATTAAGAAACTCTACCTTATTAAAATGCCCATAGGGAAAATATCATATTTTGACCATATTATTACCTTAGAAGAAATTAGTTTATGGAGTCTTTGCCATGTTGACATTTAGCTGAGAAACTGGGGAAGATTTGAAGGGTAGAAGTCCAGAGCCCAGAACCAAGTGTAAACAGGGGATGGCCTAAGAGACTGGGGAGGGAGAAGCACCTTGGCAAGGAAACTTTGGGAAGATGTCAAAGATAACTGTTGTCTTCAAACTGTTCAGCCCTGTTGCCAGCACTCACCTTCTACTGGGTAGGCTGAAGGTACCATCCTAGAAGCTTGCTCTCTCCTCCTGGCATGTGAGGCTTGGTCCTACCCTCACGCCTCTTCTCTACAGAAACTTTACTTTTAGTGTTTCATCCAGTGGACATTCTTCTTGTCTTGTGTTGGACCTGATAGCCAAGTCCCTCTCAGGCTGAGGGATGAATGAGCTATGAGGGCCTACCTAATAATTTCCAGTTTTAATGATTGTTGCAGATAGATTCTTGCTAGGTGTATATGTTCAACTTTAGTACTGGCACTGGTCATACAAATAGTCCAAGGATGGGGATAATCCCTGCATTAGTTTTGTTCAGCAGCTCTCTAATTTTCTCTCTTTCAAATGTGGCACTTTGTGCAGGTCTGATTGAAGTTCAGGGTCTCACATTTTGTCAATTAATATCTCTAACTTAAGCGAGCTCCTTCGGGCCAACAGAATGTTGCTGATGGTTTAGGAATGAAAGAACTTCAAAGATGGAAAGAGGCCATGCATAGAGTCTAGCCAAAGCTTCCTCTGCTCCAGCTAGAAAGAAGCTCTCTTAGTGTGGGTGCCCTTCTAGAAATATGTTCAGACATTGGTGCGGGTTTTGTCACAACAGAACCAACTATGGTCTTTACTCCAGAGAGTTTTAGATAAGAAGAAACAGATGTGCTTCTTAGTGCAAGAACTTCAATGGCTGAAGAGACATCCATTTATTCTGACATGAGAGAGAGAGAAAAGCAAATTACTTTAGGAAAAAATTGAGATGAAAGAGCTTGTGCTAACGTATTGGGTAATTTTCAGCTATGTTATGTTCACTAACCCAAAGTCAGGAAGATTAACTTCTAATGCTAAAAGTTACTAAGAACTAGCATTTGGTCTTAAAATTTTGCATTCTACCTGGATGAAGGCCTGAATCTTTAAACTTGTTCTGGAACTTGTGCCTGCTAGTTTATATTATGCTGCATTTTAACTGCACCACTAGGCTGGTGAAAGAAACTTTTAAACCAGAAAAACATATGGATTTGATAACCCACCCTGGAAAATTAAGGACATCTGTTTTTTTTTTTTTTCTATAAACATTTTTTTTGACTATCTGAAGTGGTCCAATTCATTAATATTTTGAAATGAATTTAGTTATAATATGTTATAATTAAATGAGTTGTAGTTACTACCCTTGTGTAGTTGGAAAAAATAAACATTTTCACATTATCTTGTTTTATTGAAAGAAGTATTGAACTATTTTGAAAATTGAAAGCTGTACTTTAAATAAAGTTGGTAGCGGGTATTTTCGTCATAGAAATCCCTTAAAAATGTAGAAACACATATTTAAGAATTAAAAGAATCCCATTGCCTGGAAATCATTTGCCGACTTCTGAAATTTTCCCAAATTTTATATACTGTACTTTATATAAATTGGTCATACAGTTTTAATCACTTCACCATGACAGAATTAGCATCACTGAAGCAGATGCACTCCACTGAAAGCGGAACAGCAGTCTTGCATACCACAGATTTCCAATATACACTATAATTCATAAAGGCCAATAAAACTCTTTTCTTTTTAGCGGGTAACCATTTATGTTAGAGGTGAAGATGTTAATATGGAAATTTTGTGAGCTAGGAAAGAGGACGAACACTATCATTCTAATTTATGACCTTTCATATAAGGCCAAATGTAAAGGAAACTTCAATTGTTTTATATCTCAGCACCAGCACATAGCAGATGTGTGAAATTTGGAGTGTTAGATATAAACTTTTATTACCAAATTATAAATAATTTCTCCTACTTAAAACGTTCACCTTTCAAGTTCATCTTATTTAAAACACAAGGGCAGCTTCACATGGAGTTCACTAAATTACACAGCTGAGAGAGCTTTTCTTGAGTTCACCGTAGAACATAAAGCATCATAGCATTTGGAAGACTCTCCTCTCAGGAGTTCAGACTCAGAGCCCATCACTTTTGAAATTAAATTCCGACCAAAATGATGCCTGATGAAGTTGGAGCATTTATTTAAACAACTCAAACGCTATATATTAAAATAAGTGGCCATGATGTAGACTATATCCTGTGACGGTAGACGGCATTACGTTCCCCAACAAGCATATGTTCTTAATCTTAATCTGTATCCCCGTGACTGTGAACCCATGCAAAGAGGACTTCTTGAAAATATTATGTTTAGTTAAGGTGTGGCCCAATTGAATGAGGGTGGGTCTTAATCTAAATTAATGGAGACTTTATAAAGAGAAAGCCATAGGAAGGAGACAAAAACAGGAAATTGGCAGGAACCCAGAAGAGAAAGGACATTGCCAGGTGAGGGGAGGCAGAGCTGCCAGCCGAGGAACCCCAAGGATGGCAGCAAGCCAGCACCATAACTAACGGGACTGACCTGGAAGCAAGCCGTCTAACCTCCAAAACGTGAACAGTAAATTCCTTTTTTCAAGCCACCTTTCTCTGTGATATTTGTCATAGAAGCTTGGCCAACTAAGACATATCCCTTCGTTTTGTAAAAATAAAAGGCATACTGCTTTTTCTGAGAAATCTGCCCATCAGTCAAAAAAGTTTATATTATTTCTTAGAAGATATTCAGCAATTATAGAATGTCTTTCTTCTTGTTTTCTTTAATAAAGAGTTTTCACATCCTATGGTGAATAGTAGATGATAGTGACCTAAAATGCCCAAACTAGGATGTCACAGCTTTCATGCTTTTATGTCCACTTTTTAAAGGCTCAAGGAGGGAGGCTCTACCAAGTCCATATTAGCACTTCAGAACAGTTAATGCATTGCTCAAGCAAGTCCAGCCAGTGTTTTTGGATGCATAACATTGATAGTATACATTAAAATCTGCTTTGGGAATGTTTGCCCAGTCCAGTTCCATGTTTGTGCGTATCATCATTTTCATCCACATCGACATCATAATGCCATTAGCCACATGTTCTCAGGGCTGTTGGGTGTTTTATAAAAAGAAGATAGAAATGATACTTTCTTGTATGAACATGAAACACAAAAGGAGATTGTTAATATATTTAAAGGTGAAGATACAGAAACCTGATGAAGTGTGTAATAAACAATGAAACGGTAGGAGTTTATCTTAGTACTTTTATACCAGCATTTGCCTATTTTAAGAAAAACAGCTTATATTTTAAATGCTGGTCTCTTTATAAAACGTTTTCATCTACATTGTCTGTCTTATTTAATCATCCCATAATTCCAGGGTAATAAAGGTAGCTTTTATTTTCCCCATTTTAAGATAAAGAAAAAGCCTTAAATAAGTTTGTAATTATTGGATCAACATAGATTTTACAATTAGAAGAGGCAAAATTAGCAAATAATGAGACTTCTGACTGCATGAAGTTCATCGGACAGAAACTTATATACAGTGATAAAGATGGCTAGACTAAGTCTTGCCAAACTGTGTTTATGACTTTAGGCCTTCTTAATAAGTTAGTGTTGGGGTTTAGCTTTCAAAGACAGGTCTTGGTGGACCAATATCCCAGGAAATCTTACACACATTTTCTTTGTATAATATAAGTGAAATATGGAAAGTAGCCTTGTGAGTTAGTAAAAACCAATTATAAGTTGGTGAGGAGGTTCTGAGAACAACCATATTTTTGATAAACTTTGATGGCTCATGAAGTAATTCAACTTGCTAAACTGTCTAGTTTGACCCTCAGGGAACAGTGCCCCTTGAGAAAGTTTGCAGCTGCTCTGCAGATGAACCATGCCCTCAAAATTCCTCACCGTCTCCTGCCCACCACATCAGTCTTACTGGCTCCACCAGAGGTCTGTGGTAAAGGGGAAAAAAGCTATGAATCAAAATTTAAGCAAAACAACCAGTGAGGAATGTGGTACAATTGGATGTCTTCTGTGAAGAAGGTTTTTAGGGACAGGGCTTTATATCCTGTTATGTTTGATCTTTGCAGCTAATTACTTGATTTTAATAGCACGTTTCTTAAAATTTTTAAATTCACATTATATTTTATATTGCAAGAACTTCAAACAAAGCCCTCTCAATAAATCTATAATTGCTTGGTCTTTACTCAAACCACTTTTTTATAGAAGGATTTAAGGAGGTCTCTCTCCTCTACCAAATCACCCCCAGTTGTTCTTTGTTCACAAGATCAATCAAAGGCTCATTCTTCCCCTCTTTAGCCGAGAGAGGCTTACAAGGGGGGAATTCACTTTTGTATTTTAAAAAAATCATCTGTGTATTAGATCCTATAACATTGAACAGATTTAAGATCTGTGGTTCAAAACTATCACTTTGCTTATGGTGTTACAAATCATAAATAGGAATTAAAGCCTAACTTTTAAGTGGATGAGGTAAGTGCACAGTGAAAAAAGGAATCAAATCTTGGTCTAACAGTTTTTTCCCTTTTACTCTCCTGTTCCATTAATAGCAAGAACACTGAGAATTCATGCAAAATTCCAAACCAGGTTCCCATAGCAGCACTTAAATTTCCAATTAGAACTGCTGTTTGTAATGTAAGGCAATTTATGCCACTACAATGAGAGTTACTTTAGTGATTTTAATTCATTTTGTATCAATTAACATTGCTAGGGAGTTGCTAATAATGATTTCGTCTTCACACATTTAAATCAATACCCAAAGGTGGATTTAAAGGTCTAAGGCTGCTTGTTTTATTTATTTATTTTCATTAGATTATTCAGGGACATTTCTGGGTACGCAGGAACATTAGCAGTAAATTCCAGTTTCCTATGACTTGAAGCCATTTCTTGTATTTCTGGGGGAAAAAAATCCTCCTAAAACGTCCCTTTGCAGTTCTTTGCTTGCTTTTTTTTTTTTTTTTCCTAATACTGTATTCGGTTTTCTGTTAAAAGACAGCTCACCGGCACTTTCCATCTCGTACAACAGAAACTTCGCCATCAGGCAAACCGAGACTAGGATTTGCGCGCTCCGCGAGGCCCGGCCTTTTCGGTCCCTGTGGGCTGCCGTAGCTCGGAAAAGCAATGATTGGCCGCGGGGAGAGCGCCACTGGCTCGGCGGTTTCGCCTTTCGCCGCAGTGCTCGGAGGCCGGGTGTGTGCGGCGCCTGGAGTGGGGATTCTAGATCCCCGCCGCGAGGTGAGCGGGGTGCCCGCGCGGGCTGAAGACGGGGCCGCGCGCAGTCCCGCGTTCGAGGCCCCAAGGTTCCGTCCGCCAGGACTGGCGGGGAGCGGGGTTGGGAGAGCGGGCCCAGGAGCCTGCGAGGCGGCGGGTCCCCGCGGGACGCCGCGCTCGGTGGCTCTTCTCGGCCTCCAGAATGACCGGGAAATGGCTGGTGGTCGGCGTTTAGGTTGCTGAGCCCGGCGCTGAGAACCACTCGCCGAGAGGCGCCTAGACCGTGAGTCGCGGTGAGGAATGACACTCTCCCGGCATTTGCCTCCGAGATCTCCCCTGGTTGTCGAAGCCTCACGGGACACCGGGACGCTCCCCGGGGATTGGGCGGAAAAGTGGACCCTGAGCACAGGCACGGGCTTTGCCGAGCTTCCAGGGCTGCCGGGAATTGCGGCACTTCCACTCAAATCTGGGTAGCTATCCCGGATTCCCAGGAATTAAGAGCTGGACCTCTCCGCTCCAGCCCGCGTTCCCGAGTTGTCCTATGGGGGGCACTCACAAGTGTATGGTGTTAAGTCCTGACAGCAGAGGCTTCTGTGGGTACGGGCGTGCGCGCGGGTGCATAGCAAGTGTTTTTGTTTGGAGTGTCTAGAATTAGGATGATGCAGATAATGTTGATCGTGACTTAGCGTGCCCATCTCCCACCCTCCATAATACACGACTATTTTAGAAATAATGAAAATGCATAGAACTTTAATTAAGAAAATAATATTCACTGAATCCTTCTACAATCCCGTTGTGTGTTTTATTTATGAATGTGCTGTTTTCTACGTGAGCTAAGACTATACCTATTTTTTCCACTTAACAGTGTATAGTTTTCCATTTATATTTGAAAACTCTTATGAAATATTTTGTAATTTTTTTTATTGACTTCTTATATTCCATCATTGTGTAGGTCTCAGTTATTTAGCCATATTCCTCCTGTGGGACATTTAGGTTGTTTATGAGTTTTTGCTTCATTTTAACATCCCAGATAATACGTTGAGAACCTCTTTTTTTAAAAAACTATATCAGATTATTCCCTTGGACTGGATTCTCAGGAGTGAAGTTACTAGGCCAGATGATAAAGACATTTAAAAGAGTCTTCATTTGCCAGCTTGGTTTCCAAAAACGCTTCAGTAGTTTACATCATCCGTGCAGGAATGTTCCTATTTCACAAAAGTATGGTAGCTTGTAATACATTTCTAACATATTAGTGAGGAAGGTTGAACCTCTCTTTGGAATGATTTTTTTCATGGTGGTGTCTGGTAACTCTGCTTGTTTGAGTTTTGTGCGGGAATTGTCCACAGACTTGTGCTTATGTCTCTGTGTGTGTCCACTGTTGAAGTTATGGCATAGGCTAACCAGATGTTAGAGTAGGAAGAGACTTAAGTGATCATCTAGGATAACTCCCTTATTTTGCAGATGAGGAACCTGGGGTCACAAGAGGTGAAATGATGAGTTATCCAAGTCACACAGCTAATTAAGTACCAGAGCTGGGAGTAGAACTCAGGTTTCCTGCCTCCCAAGTGAGTACTCATTATGCTGCATCAGGCTCCCTTCCTCTGAATTGTGGCAAATAGGTTTTAGAATTTAAAAAGATATGTATGTCACCTGGATTATTTTACATTTGAGAATTGTGCTGAGTAACAAAGATAACCATCAGAGGGCCTGTAACACTGAAAAATTGGAATGTGACCCTTTCCATGGCCAGGACTAAAGTCCTTGATTATGAATGACAACCCCTTCAAGATTTTGAGAGTTGCTTTCAGAGTCTCTGTATTGGAGTAAAATATGCCTAATAAGTTATAATTTATATTCCATCATCTGGTTGCAGTTTAGCTGTTGGTTCTTATTGTTATACCTTAAAGATTTAAAAAAATTCATTGTTGCTTTAAGACCAGAGAACAAGGTTTTTTGCTTGTTTTTTTGTTTTAATTTTAAGGCTTACAGCAGGATTTCTTAACTTCAGTTGACATTTTGGGCTCTATAATCCTTTGTTGTGGAGGCTGTCCAGTGCATTGTAGAGTGTGTAGCCACATCTTTGGCTCCTATGTACTCATCCACTAGATACCAGTAGTACTGCCCTCCCTAGTCATTACAATAAAAAATGTCTCCAGGCTTTTCCAGATGTCCCTGGGGGTGGGGTGTGGAAAATCGCCTTCTAGTTGAAAACTGCTTGCTTATAGGAATTATTTGGGGAAGTTTATCAAATGAAAATTACAGCACCCCTTGTCTGAAGAACCTGACTAGGAGTAGGTCTCAGGAGTCTGCATTTTAACAAGCATTTCTCTTGCTTCTGATGCAGCTGTGTTTTGAACAATGCAGAAACATTTCTGTTTTCTCTCCTTTACCTTTCTCTTATTTGCTGGTCAATAGAGATATTAATGTGTTACTAGCTGTTGAAATGCATGGCTGATACTGTTCTAGCTCCTCTACCCAAAGTTTGAGGGGAGAAGGGACAGGGTTTTTGCTTGGCACTGGCTTGAATGTCTCTTCCACCAAGTTGGGCAGTGTGCTTAGGTTCCAGGGATACAGAATGAGTAAGGCATTTTTTTTTCTAAACT
The DNA here is from genome assembly GCF_030445035.2 of Dasypus novemcinctus. Lineage (NCBI taxonomy): Eukaryota > Metazoa > Chordata > Mammalia > Cingulata > Dasypodidae > Dasypus > Dasypus novemcinctus. Next base: position 47,818,001 of record NC_080673.1, on the reverse strand, counting down.
TGTCTAGGAAGCAAACTTAGATAGAACCTGCTGGGGGCGACTGGTCATCAAACGGGAACAATTACAAAACAGTTTGGTAAGCTGTCATGACAGAGAGGAAAGAAGTGCTCTGGGTGCACTGACTCACTTGTCTCTTCGGAGAGAAGGGAGGGAAGTAGTCCCCACTACTGCTCTCTCCAACTAGTCCTGTCTCTGTGGCCATTGCCTGGGTTTAGCAGAACAGTCTTGACATATTCAAAGAGCATTTGTACCTTTAGGTTGTATTAGTCAGCTTTTAAAGGGGTGCTGATGCAAAATACCAGAAATCTGTTGGTTTTGGTTTTTTTTTGGTCTTTATTTTTTTAATGTTACATTAAACAAATATGAGGTCCCCATATACCCCCCCACCCCCTCACCCCACTCCTCCCGTAACAACAACCTCCTCCATGTTGGTTTTTTATAAAAGGGTATTTATTTGGGGTAGAAGCTTAAAGTCACCAGGCCATAAAGCATAAATTACTTCCCTCACCAAAGTCTGTTGCCATGTGTTGGAGCAAAATGGCTGCCAACAACTGCAAGGGTTCAGTCTTCAGCTTCCTCCTCTGCTTAAGGCTGGGATAAGTCTCCTCTTGCTCTGCTCGCTCCACAAGGCCAGTTGTAGACTATCAGGCAAATGGCCGGTCTCTCTTCCCTGGCTCCTTTTCCGTGTCTAATGGAGCCTTCTCTCTTTCCTCACATATCTACTTCTCTGTTTACTTCCTGGGGCTCCAATATCAGAACTCCTACAGCTCCTCTGCCTTGTCTTGTCTCTGTGAGACTGCCCACCAAGGGGGCAGGAACTCTTACTAACATGGCGTGATCAAAGTCTTAATCATTATTTAATCAAGTAGAAATGAAACCTCTGAAAATAATACAATCTAATATACCCAGTGGATTAGACCAGTTTAAAAACATAATCCAATATCTATTTTTGGAATTCATAAGTAATACCAAACTGCCACAGGGGTCAAGCCTTAGTTCTGCTTAGCACCTCATAGAATTACTGTGTGAATTGCTCGTAAATCTAACACTGCCTGACACCACTGGGTGAATAAAATTTGCTTCTCCCCTCCCTTCCCTGCCACCCCAGTTTTTTTACTGAAAAATCTCTCTAGGGCATTTTGCAGATGATCTACTACTAGACCTCTCAATAGCTTCTGACAGAAAGTATATTGCCTTTGACTTAACAGGCATTTATAAAAGTAGGTCATTTAAAACAAGCCTGAGTAGGAGTTGGGGAGGGAGAGGAAGTATAGAGATTGATTATAGCTTTAATTTTGAAGGGAGTTTTACCAAGGTGACCCTGCAGAAAGGGGGTCTTTTTCCTCTTATGTATTTATGGATCAAGAGTCTTTATCTTTTGCTTCAGAAATTGTCAGAATGGTTCCTCTGCCTTATCCAATTTAAAAGATGAAAACTTAAAATTACTTGAGCCAAGTGATGGGAAAAATTGTGGTGTCAGGACCAATTTACTCATACCAAATGGATTTATGGGCAAGCCATTAAGTAACAGGGAGTAGTACCAAGAAAGCCTAATGAAGACTAATGTGAAATATATGGCTCTCCTAAAGGAAGGAGAAAATGTGTTTGAGGCAACTATCCTCTTTCCAAATAACTTTAAAAATACTTTTTTCAAGAAATTTAGCAGAATGTAGGTTTTCTGGAGAGTGCAAAGCTTGTTATTGGACCTTCTCATGTGACTTACGGTCTTTTGAGGGAGAAAAGACTCATGAAAAAAATTACAGAATATAGAAAAGTAAATAACGACAGATTATGTCAAATACAACCAAATACCAACCCATATGATGCCATAACTGAGATGGCCCATCTCCACTGTGCGAGCTCATCCAGAAAACAACTTAAACAAGTTCCTGCTTGAAATCCTCTTAGGTTCCCTATCACTGACAACAGTATTTCCAAACTTGCCGGTTCACAAGACTCTCCTAGGCTTGGGCAAACCGATTCCTGGGTCCTACTCCAGAACTACAGAGTAAGAATAATCTGCAAGTGTCCCAAATGATTGCAAGGTTGGGGAACTAACCTAGAGACTCAAACCCAAGCTCTGTAGCCTGACTGCACTGCTTCATCAGTGCCTGGGTCTCCTCCTTGCCGGTGTATCATTTTACCCTGAGATCCAAATATACCCTCAAGGGCCTTTGGTAAGACTTCTCTCCCTTCTGCTTCAGTCACATTCTCCAGGAATCTTACTGTAATCTACTAGCACTGGCCTTAGTGAGTCTTCTCTGTGCTCTCAAGGCATTCTGTGCATAATTCTATCCATACATATACCATTTTAATAAAAATTATCCGTTTACATATTTTTTGTCCCCCTCTGGAGAGTAAACTCTGAGGGTCCAAGGCCATGTCTTATTTGTGTTATCTCCTCAACCCTATGAGCTTGGCACATTTAGGTGCTCCTCGTAAGTGTGAACCTTTGAATGCCTTCAGGAAGGGGCTGATGTTAATTGGAGTAAATCTGGATGTTTAGTGAAGGAGGTGTGATCATTGAGGAGCTTAGAACAGGTAGTATAAGTACTTTTTAAAAAGATGTGGAAGGATATAAGTAATATCTTTAAAATAATTCTGCCTGTTAACCAGTTGATAGTCTAGGTCTATATTCTTTTACTGTCATAAACTTGTTACTTTGGACAAGGTATTTAATAATAACCCTATAAACCAGATGTTCACATCTTAAAGCATTTTAATGTTTTTTTAGGGAAACAAAACAAACAGCTCTTTTACCTCAGTCTTGTACATGAAGAAAGTGTGGCATAATAGATTTTCACATCTGTGATAAAAGTCAGAAAATGAACCTAAGACTCAAGAGTTGAGTCTCTTTATCAGACCTTCAGAGTTAATAGTCTCTCTAGAACCATTCAGCCACAAAACAGCACATATTCAAGACATAAATAAGCAGTTAGTAGATGATTGGGAAAATTTGTTTGTTTTTACTGAAGTCATTAAAGATACTGAATCTGTTACAGTATTTACTTTGTAATTTTTCTCTTGGCTGGTAAATGAAATTGTTGTGTGCTGTGAGTCCTGAGCAAGTAGTATTTGTAATTTCAATAGTCTGTTGAGACAGCGTAGGTACAAAAAATAAGCTGGCAACTTAGTGGAAAAGTTAAACTGCTGAGCAGACAATCAGTTGATCACACTTTTATATCTTTCAAGCCTTGGAAGAGAAATATCATAAAATTCAGGGATAGCTTTTTTAATTTGTATTTTCTTCTATTTAACAAGAGTTTAAGTTCTTCATCTAGATTCTTAATTCTTTAAGGGCATAAACTCTGGATGACATATTTTTAAATTTTCTTGCATAGTATATCATACACATATTTGTTGAACAAATGAAAAGACTAGTGTATATGTTAACCAAACTGCTAAACCTGCATGGATTTACTTTGAGGAAATCTCTAAACAAGGACCTCAAACCTGAATTCAGATTATTCAATGGATGGACTTGCAGTGAAATAAGCAGTGCTGTTTATGGAAGAATGTTTCTTAAAAACTTGGATGGAAAGCAAATTTAAGAAAACTTGAATTCTTGAAGAGAAAATTAAAATATTGTATCCATATATTTAAAGATAGATATATTGTATCTATATCCGTTTTTAAGGTTCATTGCTGTATGGCTACTAAATAATAGTGATGCTGTATTTTGCTGAAACGGGAAAATTAACTGTCAAAGTGCTGTCTTCCTTCCAGTGTCTGCCTGTGGAAATGTGAATGTTTATTCTATGACTGTCCCTCCATTGCCTTTTGAGAGCAGACAACATGCTCTCCAGATTTCATAGGTCCACAGCTGGAGGGAAATTTTTCCCCAGGATGGACCACACCTATAGCCGCTTTTGATGACATTGTACTTAACATTGTTACTAAAATGATTTAAGGCTTTTGGAATATGTGATGGAATGAATGTATTTGCATGTGGAAAGAGTGCGTCTTTTTGGGGTCTGTAGGGTGGGGTCTAGTGGTTTGAAACTGTATGTGCCCCAGAAAATCATGTCCTTAAAGCTAATCTTAAAACTTCCAGCATTTTACAAACTAAAAGACCTTCCCAGAGCTGGGGTCAGGATTAAATTAAACAGCGTTTGTAAGGATCTCAGCACTTGGTGGAGGTGGGAGTGATTGTGAGGAGTATACTGACTACATGTGAAGCAGTAATGAGAAGAGGTTTAGAACAGAGGCTCTGTAGACAACAGGACTGGTGACTGCACACACCATCTTCTGTAACAAGGCCATACCGTGAGACTGTTGTGGGGACTGAATGAGATAATGCTTGTGAAACACTTGTCTGTACCTGCCTCATAGTAAGTATTGATGTTAGCCATCATGATATAGTAATGGTGGAAGAGTTATATTGAGTGTTCATACATGGGCTTTGATACTTGATTTCCCATAAATATGTTAATGGGGTCAGGGCTTTCTTTTGTTGAATAATTAACTTTTGTTTTTACCTTTTTTGTTCCCTTTCGTATGTCTGATCAGGATTGTTAAAATGAGTCTGCGGAAGCAAACCCCCAGTGACTTCTTAAAACAAATCATAGGACGACCAGTTGTGGTAAAATTAAATTCTGGAGTGGATTATCGAGGTAATGTTTTCATGCTTCATCCTCACTGTTTTAACTAAATAAGTACATCGATTTTTATTAACTCACAGTTTTTGTTCCCACCTCTTTTTTTTTTTTTTTTTTTTCTTTAGCTCTGAGATGGTTCCTTTTAGAGACAGCTCTGTCAGCAGACTATATATACTTCTGACTTCCAGTGTGATTTGTGTGACTCAGGTCACTGCTTTGGGATGGTGTGTGCCTAAGTTCCTTAGTAATAACCAATGATGCCCAGTCAACTCAGGCATTAATTACTGGATATTGAACAACTTGGCACAGCAGCATTTGTTTTGTAGAAGTAGTCAAGATTGGCAAGCAACTATTTAGACACTTCCCACTCACATACATGATATGGTATTCAGAGATGTCTTTCTGTTCTTACAGAGAATGCTCTTTTTTTAAGATGCTATGACACTTCTGAAATTAACTTTGTGGGAGGAATGGTTTGAAATTCCATTTTTTGCAGTTACTAAATTCCTAGTCTTCCAAAGTTAAGATATGTTAAATTACCTGGAATAATTCAGGTATAGATGATTAATTCATTAGCAGGGTTTTGTGGCCCTTCCTTGGTCTCTTTTCTGAATAATTATAATAATGATAGTAGTATCTGGAACTTTTCTTATTTCCACCCATGCAAACATAATTTTATTGGGAGCTTACCATGTGCCCAGTGTGTGTTAATGACTTTACACACATTTCACTTCATCTTCATGTAAATCCTTTGAGATCTATTTTGTTATCCCCACCTAGTCAGGGAGGAGCTAGAACTTAAATTCAGGCCTGACTCAAAAACCTTGTGAAGAAACCACTCTGTTTATGTATTGCTTTAATTTCTTGACATTAGTAACATCTCCAGATTAATTTGATTTTTATAGTGGAGCTAATGGATTTATACTGAATTCTAGGTTAGTGTGCAGTCTCCATTTGTTGCTTTTCACCCTTGAACTTTTGATGAGTCCAAAGGAGGCAATAGTCTTCTAGGAATTTGTGCGTATTTAAGTGGGACTGTGCTGTGTGCTGTTTGCAGCTTTTTATTATTATTTTTTACACTAAATACATTTAGTTCTGTGATAAAAGATGTTTTTAATGGCTCCATAGGAGTCCATTGTGTGGCGGTACCATACTTTTGTGTTTTTTTACTTTTAAATTAGTGAACATTTAGGTGGTTACCCATATTTTGCTACTATAAACAATTCTGGTCCTCTGACATATATCTTGAGAACTTGTCTGAGTAACTCCTTAGCATAAATTCCCAGGGCTAGGATTTCTGAGTAATCATAATTTTGTTTTATGAATTATGTTTTTGTGGTCTCTATATTATTAGAGCAAAATATTTTGTACTATTGGCAGTACTCTAAACAATGCTCTTCTTTTGTGGTTAAATAAAAAAAATCAAGCAGTTCTCTAGCAGTTTCTCTTAAGTTTGAAAAACACTTCTTGTTTTTGTTATTTATGATTGTTTCTCCTTTGGAGAAAGTTGTAATTCCAACTGCCTGAGGAAGGTTTTTTGGTTGTTGTTTTTTAACTTGCTGTGAGAATAGATATTTTGATAAGAAGATGATATCTAACTTTGAAATGCTTATGGTTAGTTTTCAAACAGATTTGCATATCGTGTCTCAGAAAGTTCCTTGCTCATTTATCATTGTTTAGAAGTGAAATAATTCAGCAAGGAACAAACTGTAAAGTTGTATGTTACGCTTTCTTTTGATAGGAAATAGTTATTGTTCATATCCTGATTCTTTGAAAGTTTACAGCTTCTAGCAGAATTCTGTTAGATTAATGTCTTGTGCTTTCATTATACACACACCCATATATACAATTTTGAAAAGACACTTTTTGTTTAGAGGATAATGGGGGCAGAGGCACAGAGTAAGGAGCTTATTAACAAACATGAAACTTCAAATGAAACTATTGACTTGGTTAGTAAAATTGAATCTATAGTATTTATTTTACCTATTTTTTTTTTCCTAGAGAATACGACTTTAAATTAGAAACACAGGACTTAGAGGCTTGTAGATATCATCTTTTGAAAAAAATCAGTTCATCAGCATTTTGCAAGATTTATACCATCTTAACACAATTAAAAAGACTCACTCAAATAGTTTCCTTGAAAGCTCCCAAGAATGTTTTTAGCCATTTTTCTATATTAGTTTTGATTGGAGAATATTACAACTGTAACAAAACAGAATGGGATGTGTTATAATGCAATATGTTGCCCTGTATTCTCAAGCTGCTCCTCACTGTGAGTCACAGCTTTGAGTTGTTCTTTCAGGAGCACCTGCTGTCGCCTCTTCTATTATTTTAACAGATTGTGGAGACTTCCTCTTAACCCTGGAGTACATTCATCTGCTATAGTAGATGTTGTGAAAGAATGAAATAAATCTGCCAGATCCGTATTTCATTTAGTGGCTAAAGTGAAAAAAGGCCACTAGAACATAGGAGTCGTGGATAATGGTCATTTGTTCCTGCATAATTATCCACTCCTGTTTTTAGCCTTCAAAGAATCATATTTTTGTTGGAGTCGTCTTATTGTGTTACTTTTGTGAAGGCTTTCAGAGTTGCTGTTGTTATACATACCATGAGGAAAGTGGCAATTTGTTGTTTTTCTTAGTAGTTGTGGATGTATGACTGCTTTCACATTGTACACTTCTCAGCCTGTGTTCAGATTGGCGTAGAGAAAAGAAATTTTTTTGTGTTTTAGTCTACTGAGTTTCATTTACAGAATGAATTTTTATATTAAACATGTAAGAGCTAATGAATAAAGAGATTGTCAGCTCTAAGGTATACTCTATAATTTTCAACTCTTATTTGCTTTCTGTAGCTTCTTTTTGATTAAATCTTCTCCAGGGGTCCTGGCTTGCCTGGATGGCTACATGAATATAGCCCTGGAGCAGACAGAAGAATATGTAAATGGACAACTGAAGAATAAGTATGGAGATGCATTTATCCGAGGAAACAATGGTAATTTCCTTTACAGGGGTACAACATCCAAAATATGTTTTTTCAATTATCATAATCATCAGAGGGTTTTCTAGATAATTTGACAGTTCAGTTTTAGTTTTGATTCATCTTTTTTTAAAAAATGCCTTTATCTCAGCTCTTCAGTGTGACTAGTTCTTTCTTAGATGCTTCACAAAGTTTTGGGACTAGGAATTCTCATCCTTCCCTTTACTGATGAGGAACATTGGTGTACCCAAAATCCCACTCTCTTGAATACAGTTTATTATATTCCCCCCGTACATATCCCTGTGACTCACAGACTGGGAGACTGAGCTGTAAGAGTGCTCACTGTTACCCTGCTATCTCTGGTTTGCATAATTTGATAGTTAACCTGTTTTAATTGTCTTTTCTAAGCTTTCAAATTCTTTTTTTGTGGAGATTTGTACCTTTAGTTTGGCAAAAATGGTGATAAAGGAAATAGGGTTTAAAGTTATTCGGTTTTTTACAGCTAAAATAGTGCAATGATTTTTTATGGTTATTTTTATGTACCTCATTTAAAAACAGAAATTATCAATAACGTATTTGAATTGAGGGGTGGGTGTACATGATTAGAATTGTCCTTCGACCTGTCCCATGCCCATTTTTGGTCCCATCCCTGAAATGGAGTCCTAGGAATTTTTACTGATGTGTGTTCTTTAGTTCTGGATGACTTCTCCAACTCCCATAATAGTTGGTCTTTTTGCTCTAAAATAAATATTTTGACTTATGCATTAGGTTTAATCCTCAGTTTTTGTGGTACCATATTTCTTCACAGCATATCTTTATATACATCTTTTGCTTTCTTTTTAGTCCTTTCATTATGTAGAATTCCCCCCCCCCTCCATTTTTCATATTGTTCTCATTTGACTTCCTCTTTTTACTAAGAAACATTAAAATCTTATCCCATCTCAATATAGCTTATGGCAACAGTCAACCGCAAGTTCTGTGATGGTAATAGGGTAGATCCTCTTACTTGCATGCTACATCTTAGACTTGTCCAGTATCCATTCTGATCCTTCCTAAATTCAGAATTTAGGCATTCTCCCAAATTCACATGTGTAGCTGCTTCCCCTCATCTTGTAAAGAGGATCCCAGCTGTTTGAAATATCTGTGTTAAGTTCCTTGACCAAGACATCTCTTTTTTTTTTTTTTTTAAGATTTATTTATTTATTTCTCTCCCCTTCACCCCCCACCCTGGTTGCCTGTTCTCTGTGTCTGTTTGCTGCATCGTCTTTGTCCGCTTTTGTTGTTGTCAGCGGCATGGGAATCTGTATTTCTTTTTGTTGCGTCATCTTATTGTGTCAGCTCTCCGTATGTGCGGCACCATTCCTGGGCAGGCTGCACTTTCTTTTGCGCTGGGCGGCTCTCCTTATGGGGCGCACTCCTTGCATGTGGGGCTCCCCTATGCGGGGGACACCACTTCGTGGCACGGCACTCCTTGCATGCATCAGCACTGCGCATGGGCCAGCTGCACACAGGTCAAGGAGGCCCGGAGTTTGAACCACGGACCTCCCATGTGGTAGACGGACACCCTAATCACTGGGCCAAGTCCGCCGCCCCAAGACATCTCTTAATGTTTGCTTTCAACAAACCTGTCAGAACCTGAGTGGGCATGGGGTGGGAGTATACAATTTTGGAATTTTGGTGAAAGCTTGACCAGAGTGACCCAGTCATCAGTTTTGTTCTTATTTACCACATATCCTCAAGAGTTCAGATTGGGTGGTCATGAGAGGACTAGCTAAGCAAGATTTTGGATACCACCTTGGATTGAGACCCTGTCTTAGCTTGCCAGGACTGCTATGGAAAATACCACACAGTGGGTTGGCTTAACAGCATTTATTGTCTCATGGTTTTAAAGGATAAAACTCCAAAATGACGTCGGCAAGTTCATGTTTTTGGGGTTGATAGCAATCTGGTGATGACAGTCCTCCTCACATGGCAGTCTCTCTTTTTTTTTTCTGTGTTTCTCTGACCCCATCTGAATTTCCTCTTCCTAAGGCTTTTTCTGGTCATACAAATTAAGACCCGCCCTGATTTATTTTGGCCATACCTTAACTAATAGTAATATCTTTAAAAGGTTCTGTTTATAAATGGGTTCACACCCACAGGGGCACAGATTAGGATTTGAACATGACTTTTGTGACTTTCGTAGGTGACATGATTCAGTCCCTAACATACCCCAATAGGGAACTCAAATTTAGGGTTTTGGTATCTTTAAAAAAAAAAAAAAAGAAATCCTCCTCAGCTCTTAAATGTATCCTGTTGCAATTAAAAAGGCAAGTTTAGAGTTTATATTGGGGGGGGATAGATGAAAAATTTATTATAGTTTAATTTTTTTTTAAATTTCCCTTCCCCCCCATCCCCAGTTGTCTGCTCTCTCTGTTCATTCATTGTGTGTTATTCTGTGACCACTTCTATCCTTATCAGTGGCACTGGAAATCTGTGTTTCTTTTTGTTGCATCATCTTGTTGTGTCAGCTTTCTGTGTGTACGGTACCATTCCTGGGCAGACTGCACTTTCTTTCGCGCTGGGCGGCTCTCCTTACGGGGTGCACTCCTTGAGCGTGGGGCTCCCCTACGTGGGGGACACCCCTGCATGGCTGGGCACTCCTTGCGCGCATCAGCACTGCACATGGGCCAGCTCCACACGGGTCAAGGGGGCCTGGGGTTTGAACCGTGGACCTCCCGTGTGGTAGACGGATGCCCTATCCATTGGGCCAAGTCCGCTTCTGTTATTGTTTAATTTTTGATGTGAAATGTAGCTTGGTAAATTTACTGATTTACTTTCCTAAAAATGTAATTATTATACTTCAAATTTTAAAGAATTCTTAGATTTCAGAAACTTTCACATGTATTTTATCCTCCTAGTCACATTTACAGAGTCAATCAGATACATAGTTAAGCTAGAACAGAGGTCCTGTAAGACATCAAACTTAGGTCTAGATTTATAAAAATAGCCTTAAAGTATGTCTAGAGTTTGTTGTGTTTTATGAAAATGCCTTTTAAATTTGAAAAGGTGTCAGGCCAAAATGTTTGCTTTTAGCGCGCTTACTACTATTATATTTAAGAGCTTTTTTTTTTTTTTTTTCAGTGCTGTACATAAGTACACAGAAGAGAAGGATGTGAAGATACCAGAGGGGGCAGTATTTTTCATACTTGGATATATTTTTTATGAAATGGTGTTTTTTAATATTTTTTGGCTCTTTTGTTATCTTATTTGTCCTGTTTTCATAATAGTTGGTGATTTTTCACTAAAGTGGGATAAATGTATCAAATTGTTGGATTTAATTGTAAAGAGTTCTTTCACATTGATTTTCTTTTACCTCTAGTGTAAAGAAAGCAAAAATAATTTATAAAAAGATAAAAAGTCTGTTTCTTCCTAAAGATTATTTAAGTTCAAGCAATATGGATTGTTTTGCTTTGCTTTTTTTGGCTGACTAAAGTGATGCATCTATTGGACATATAATTAAAACCTTTCCAAGGTGTCCTTCATCCCATTCTCTGCTATTTGCCACACAAAATGCTTTAGTGAAAATGTCCCATCAAGACATATAGTTTCAGTGTGAGGCTGTAAAAAGAATCCCTGAAGTCAAAAGTCCACTATCTGATTCAGTCATCTAGATAGACCTGGGGATCTAACAGTGGCACTTCCACACAATGAATGGGAATACGAAATGAGTGGGGGGTAGGGTGGGGATTCTAAAGATTAACAATATGCCAGTTGAGTGAAAAACTCCTATAAGCCAAGTCTGCCAGCAGTCATCTTGGCAAATCCTCCTTTGCAGTTTGACTTCTTAGATTTTCTTGCTCCCTTTCAGGAGCATTGGCATTGATGTTATTCTCTCAGTTTATGTAGAGGCAGAGCCATTCCTTACATATCTGGCAATCATTTAGATTAAACCAAAGCCTAAAATTTATAAACTCTTTCACCTTCCATTTGCTAAACTGTGATTGGGAAAGAATTTCTCCTAACTCTTGTCTGGTGAGTGACTTTTAGGGAATCCTTTCTCTAAAATCAGAGCTGTTTGAGTGTGACGTTGTCCAGGAGTAGAGCACCAAGATTTCATGTTGCTTGGCACAAGGCATCTCCTCCGGGTTATGTGACTCCTGCTGAGAGTGTTTTCACAATTTATTAATGAGCTTTCCACAGCCTTGCTTAAGTCTCTGAACAGTCTTAATGCTGTCTCTAGGATCAACAAATCTATCTGGGCACTGTGGTTGAATGAACACCAGACGATTGTGTGAACGTTGAGTTGGCCTCTCTTCCCTGCCTCCCAGCCTAAACAATGCCTGTTTCAGGAGCTGGCGGTGTGATTTTAAACAATTGCCTTGTTGCAGGATGTGGGGGCAGGATAGGAAAGAAGAGGGTGAAGGGGTGCTGGTGCTGGTGTGGAGAGGGGAATGTGGCCATTTTCCTTTTTTATTTTAAAGATCAGAGAGTCATTGGAAGCAATTATTTTTTAATTAATAATGGGAAGGATGAACAGATATTTCACAAGGCTTTTCTGTGTGCATACTGAAAATAAAACACTTTATGCTGTGCTCAATAATTTATCACTTCTTGACAGGGGCTTTGTAAGTACATATCACCAATTTGCTCTTTTAAAATGACGTCTTTTAAGGAGAAAATGGATGTCCCCCCAAATGGAACATTCATGTTCTCATTTGTATTGTAGAGTATGTGGGCTTGCCTGCTTTCTGTGTCCCTTCATTCACCTATATCATCCACCTCTAAAAGCAATTCCATTGTTATCTTCCACCAATCTATAACATCCTATTTCTGCTAACTTCCTCCCTGACCTCCCCCTTGGTATATAAGTCTTTATTTTCCCCTTGCTATCTCTCTATTTTAATAGCTTTACAGTGGAATAGTGGTTTCAACCATGAAACTACTTTTAATCAAGATCGACTTTAGGAAACTATACCATTTTTATGGTAATAAAGGGTTGTATTATGCGCTTTTACCAGTGCAAGTTGTCCCTAGTGTATACCTGCACATTATAGAATTGTAAAATAAAGTGTAAATGCTAAAATTACTTTTTTCTTAACCATGGTCTCCTAGAGGTCAGTGAATGATTTCCAGATGCATTGTAGCAAAGAAATTTGTTCTAGGTTAAAGAACTTTTCACTTGAATAAGTATATTTTCCCTGGCTCTTCCCTCTCCCCCCAGCTCTTTCTCTTGGACTGTGGCAAAACAGAATGTTTAGCAAGAAACAGACAATGGTGCTTGATTTTTATACTCTCTGACTTCATATTCTGTTTTGGTCTTTGAGCTATTCCTTGACTAATCTTCCAGCAAGTTGAATTGATTCTTCAAAACTGTTTATCCCAAAACAGAGCTGTTGACAAGTACAAATACAGATGGCAGGCATGTGGTATGATTTTTATGTTCTCATCTTAGCATTCAGTAAGGGAATGTTACTGAGAGATGGTACGTCTTAAGCCTTTTGTTCATGGCAATATGGAATGCATGGTAGCTGTGCTTATAATTATGTAACACAGAAACAAATATTTAAGGGACTTGCTTAAGATCTAAAAAAAATAGCAATGACAGCATGTCAGGTTTATCACCTTGGAAGCTATAATAATCTACTTTTTAAGAATAGAAGCAACCTTTAGAGAAAAAATGTCTTCAATAATAACAGTGACTCATGAGTGACCTTAGTACAGCATTCCAGGCAGAAAGTCCAGTCTGTTCCTTTACTGGTAACAGACACACCCATCCTTGAACTGACCTTTGTCCTCAGCAAATGGTCCTGCAGAGTATTGGCTAGCTCTTCTCTGCAGAGGCAGATCCTAGCCCATTCTATGGCCAGGGCTATTTTTTAAAATGTTACATTAAAAAAATATGAGGTCCCCATATACCCCACCCCCCTCACTCCACTCCTCCTATACCAACAACGTCCTCCAACATCATGGGACATTCATTGCACTTGGAAATACATCTCTGAGCACTGCTGCATCACATGGTCAGTGGTCCACATTATAGTTAACACTCTCCCCCAGTCCACCCAGTGGGCCATGGGAGGACATACAATGTCCAGTAACTGTCCCTGCAGTACCACCCAGGACAACTCCAAGTCCTGAAAATGCTCCCACATCACATCTCTTTCTCCATCTCAATGCTAATTTACTTCCATTACTAATCATAATAGTTCCAGAATAGAGTATCAGTAAGTCCACTCTAATCCATACTCTATTCCTCCATTCTGTGGACCCTGGCATGGTTATGTACACTCCACTTCTGTATCGAGAGGGTGCTTAAATTCCACTTGGATGATGAATGCAGTACTCCTGCTTGCAGTTGTAGGCACTCTTGGTTCCCTGGTGTGGTGGTTGACCTTCACCTCCCTGTTAGCTGGCTGAGGTAAGTCCAATAAACCAGAGGGAGGGAGTTGCAAGTCTGTTGAGACTCAGGGCCTGGCTATCACATGAACAGTTGAGAGATTCAGGTCCCCAGAGTATACACTAAACCCCAATGCCAACCACAGGTCCAGTAAAAGTGACAAGAGAGGCTTGTGAACAAAGATCACATCTGAGTCCAACTACATCACACTCAGGAACACAAACTCCAAAGTAGGGCCAACTGACATGGCACTGAAGTCCATCTGCCATGACCATAGAACCTGTGGGTCTCTGTAGCCCTCAGAAGAACCAATACCTGGGGTTGTATCTACTTTAGCTGTCTCTGGGACTCTGCTGAGGTGTGCGTAAGGGCGACCCCTCTGATGACCTCCCAGCTCTTTTTTTGGAGACTCATAGCCATATGAACTCATTTGTCCTTTCCATTTCCCCCTTTTATTCAAGTTCAAAAAGCATTTTTAACTCCTGATATTACATGTAGGCTGAGATACTCTGCTGGTCTGAGTTGATCCTTTTATTCAAGGTTGTTCTCCAGCCACATCATCAGCTCTACTTGGTAGTAATCCCTTAGTGCCAGGGAGGCTCATCCCTGGGAGTCATGTCCCATGCTGGGGGGAGGGCAATGCATTTACATGCTGAGTTTGACTTTGAGACTGGCCACATTTGAGCAACATGGAGGCTCCCAGGAGGTAACTCTTAGGCACCCTGCAGCTCTAGGCCTAGTTCTTATTTCAGGCACACAGGCTCACAAGCATAGTCATTAGTATCAAGGGCTCCTTATTGATCTTAGCTATTGCACTCGGGATTGTTGCTGTTCCATTAGGGAATGTGACAGAGCTCCCCAGGCCAGGGCTATTTTGGATCGCCCAACTGTGTGTTAACTGTTTTTCTCTCCACAAAAAGAAATTGATGGCAAAAGGAAGACAAGCTGCAGTCTTTCTCTTCCCTGATCTTGTTTCAGGAGGCTGGTGCCCAGTAGTATGGCCCTGACTGCCTTTACAAAGACTGCTTCCTAATGATCGTTGAGCTAGACACCACCTGAAAGTTAGTTCTAGATATTTGGCACTTTTATTCCAGTAGCCGCCACCCATGTGTACCAGTACACAGCAGAGCAGCCTTCACTGTCTCCATGGCGACCGACCAACCTTGCTGCTTATCCAAAGTTCAGTTATCGAAAATGGAGGTGAGGGCATGGGTGTGTCCAGGCAAGAATGGTTCCATATGTGACAGGACAGTGGCCATAACCCTGACGGATACCTGCTCTGTTCCTCCTGCGTTTTGCCTGCTTCCTTCCTTTGGACTGGGGTGGGGAGTTGGCCAGGTAGTACTGGTTTGAGAAAGTGCTAGCAGAAATCAGTTTAATATTAATTGACTGATAACTGTGGACAGGCACTGTGGTAGATAAGTAAATATGACATTTCATACCCTCCATATTGAGTTTGTAAGTTTTGAGTATTTATGGTGGAAAATTATGCTATCCTGTACTCCTGTACTTGTTTTTTTTTTTAATTGGACCAAAGTTGTGAAAATTAAAAAAAAAATCTAAACTCTTTCCTAGATGGATTTGACCTCTCAGCTATTAATATATATTAGCATCGTAAAATTCTGGAAAACCCTCAGGACTTGCACCAGATAACTCTGAAATGTGATTATCTCTATCCATGTAACTCCTGGTCTTCCACAGGTCCATTTGGTTCAACATCTCATCTTTACACTGTTTGTTTGTTTTAATCTAGCAAAAGCCAGATTTTCTGCTTTAACTGAAGAGTCATGTAGAATATTTTTTATTTGAAAACCTATTTTGATTCATCTGTAGTATTGAAGGATTTTTTCAATTGATAATTTGGGAGTTATGGTAAATAGAAAGTTGGACATATTCTAGGAGACTTTATGAAATCATAAAACTCTGGAGCTGTTGGGAAAGACTACTGCCCTTCTAGAAGCCTACTTTACAAAAATGTTCAAACCCATATGGACTCTATTTATTTCAGTTTTTTATTGACATGGATGCTGGTGGGTTTGGCAAAGTATTGTGCCAATAGTTTGGATTAAAGAAGAGAGGCCAGTTTATGAAGAACTTAAGTTTAGAGACACAGTTTTACTACCATCGTGTGCATGCAGCGTTCCAAATCCCTAGTCAGTGTTTATACCAATTAAAAGTCCCACTGAACTTGCAATAATAAAGAAAAAATTTAAGTCTGTAATTAGTATGTGTTCAGTTGAGGGGATGTTGCTAGGGCACAGGACAGTTTACTTGTATCAGACACAAACAATCCTCAAAATCACACTGGTTTGAAACAACAAATGATTTTCACTCAGGCTCCACATTTACACCCATAGGCTCTCAGGTGACCCTTCTGCTTGTTGGGGTCACCTGAGAGCCCAGGTACAGGGAGGCACCAGCCCCTTATGCTGTCACCATCTCAACACAAGGATTCAGGGTTTGCTGCCACAGGGTAAGGGAGCATAAAGAATCCTGTCCTGGCTCTTAAATTTTTTGTTAGAGGTCACACCAGTCACTTCCACTAATGCCACACTAAGTTTGCAGCAAAGTGTGACCCTTCATGGGCCCAGAAGTGGAACAAACAGAAACATTGGTGAGCAGTAGTGTCTGCCCCCAGAAGATTAGCCATAACCTTTGCATGTTGAATATTCTTAACCATCCTTCATAATGCATATCCAAATCCAAAGCTGAAGTCTTGGTGAGATTTTACTGCATTGAAGAAAGTGCTAATACTGGGTTTGAGAGACCTGTGTTCCAGCTGCCTTAATCACTATTCACTAGATACCAAAGGAAAATAGTAGCTGTGGCTCCTTCCATGGGTTTTAGAAGCTGACACTGGGTAGATTGGTTGTAGGTTAACATTAAAGTCTCAATAATAAATTTCTAGATTTACGAGAAAATGCAGACAACAAGAAAAATCTTTCCATAGACTGGAGTCCCAGGTTTGGTTCTCGATTTCCCAGTGCCTCCTTAGAAAAGCAAAAACAGAGCAGACAGCCAGTGCAAAATGAGGGCGGGGCAGGGGAGGGAATAAATAAAATCTTAAAAAAAAAAGTTAATCCATTCCTGGTAATCCATTGTAAGTAGGATTTTTTGGTGAGTAGGGTCTTAAATTAAAATGTGAAGTCTATTATAAGAGAATGAAATTCAGGCAAAGGGAAAGCCATGGAAGCAAGAAGCTGAAAGCAATGAAACCCAGAAGAAAAGGGAGACACCAGCAGATGCCTTGCTGTGTGATGGGAGTTCAGGATCACCAGCAGTTGGTCTTCTGGAAAAAAGCATTATCGCAATGGTGTCTTGGTTTGGACATTTTCACAGCTTCAAAACTGTAAACTTGTAAGCTAGTAAATTCCCATAGTTAAAGTCAACACATTTCACAGTATCTGATATCAGCAACTTAGCAAACTAAAACACTAGGTTATCCTTACCTCAAACCAAACAAGTATGTGTTCACAGTGGGGAGATGATTATGGAGTCTTTAGCACATCAGAACTATCCTCTGTATTAAATGTTTTTCAAAGGCACACATCTAAATTTTTACATCTAAAATTTACCTTATCTCGTTTGAGACGTTGTTTATATGGCTCTTCTTCCCAGTATGTTCAACATCCTTTACAAATGTCTTTATGCTGAGAGAGTGAACGTGCCTTGTTCAAAGATGTCCCATCAATAGAACCTGGTCTTTGAGGGGTTTTTTTTCTTTTTCTTGAATGGTACTCTGGCAGAGAGTGCTTCACACACCCTTCCTATTTCCTCTTGCACTACCATAGATGCAGAAATTTCTGAGATAATTCCCCACATTGGTGTCCAGTACAGTACCCACAGGGGAATCAAACCTTCATCTTGATTTCACTAGCCAACTGAGCTAATCCCCTCACACATTCTCTCCTTGTCACTGAACAATATTAGTTGCCTTTTCTAGATGTGGACACATGAAGCAAAGAGGCTAAGTGACTTGCCTTGGGTCACTTGGAGAGTTGGTTCAACTATTAGAATAACAGTTTCCACTGCTATTTGATCAAGCTCTTAAGTGGTGGGTTCCATTGATTGCCTCTATTAGCATGCATTTAATCAGTAAATCAATTTCTCTTTTCCTGTTCGTCCTCCCAGTAGTCGAAACAAGAAGGTTCCAAGATACACATATAGACTGCTGTCCTCTACATTCATAGATGATGTTGCTGACTGATTTGTCATTGCTCTGCTCGGGTGTGACAGGAAAGATCAATAGGCGGCCAATAGCCCTTTACACACGGCCAAGGTAAAAACTGCCCCTTGGCTTGGACTGCAGGCCATTTGCAGAGACTAGGAGTTTTTGAGAGAACTGTCTCAGAATTTGTTTTTTCCCTTGGAGTCTCCCTAATCCCAATGACTATGCAACAGGTTGTTTTCCAGCAGCCCTTTTCTGTGCCTTCATATTAGAAGCTGTGCTTCATCAGACTCAGTAAATATATGACGGAGAAATGGAGACAGGCTGCATATTAATCTGAACTGGTGCTTCCTCCCTGGTCCAACCCTGACTGAATCTTTTGTTCTTGGTTACAGGTTTATTTGCTCACGTTTAATAAAGACTGAAATAATTTGGTGCCTCTTCTAAAGAGTGAGATTTGCCGTGTCAGTTGACCCACGGTCCCCTGTGGCCCCTCGCTCAGTACGTGTACCTAGGACTCTCCAGCTCCCACTGCTTGAAGCTTGACCCACACCACAGAACTACTGTGCACTCCCAAACCAGAGCACATAGAGAGCCAACTTAAAATCACTATGTAATAATTTTAAGTCAAACAGGTTAGGTTCCCTCCATGTTATTTGATAAGTTTACTTCAGACTTCTCTTTTTCTTTTCTCCTTATTTTTCAGTTTATTATAAAAGCAACTTTATTTTTTGGTTTGTTTTTGTTTTTTCCTTTTCATCAAACCTGATCACTTTGGGAACTATAAGCAAAAGTCCTGGATATAAAGAGATGGAGTAGGCCCTGATCAAAATGCTGTATTGTGTTTATTTCCCTGGAAGGATTTAAAATAAAGAATTTGTGAGAGATTGAAGCAGAATAGACACTTATTCTTGGCTAGAAGTGTGCTATGAATGAATCTGTTTTGTCTGTTCAGAGAAATAAAATTGTTTTGACTGAAGGGAAAACAAGGATAAATAATCAAACCATTAGGGCAATGGCATTGTGAAGCCATTCTTTCTATTTAAACCCAATGCTGACTTTTAATATGATTACTTTTTGTTATTGTTCATTTCCCTTTCATGAAGTGAAACTTACCCCAAACTATCATATTCTCTTCTCTCCATTGTTCTTCTATCTTTCATTTATTTTTATGGGAGATACCAGCTTTTAGACGCTACAGTTTCAATTCTCCACACCTGTCCCTCCCAAATTATGCAGGCATTATTTCTCTCAAAGTTGCCCTTATTTTGAATTCCCTGTCAGTTTTGTTATTTTTAAAAGCTGACTCTTCACCAAGCTTTCTGTGTGAAGGTGGAAGGGGATGTGCTAAAGCCCCCGTTGTGTTCAGTGGAAACAGTACTCATAGTGAGTGACCTTGAGTGCCTGGTAGTGACTGCCACTCACCTAGGTGCTTTAGAAATTCAATTAAACCTGTGGAGAGAGGTCCCTGTCAGGCATCTATATGTGAGAGGCATCAGAACATCACTGCAGTTTAAACTTAAAACAACCAAGAGACTAGATCAATTTTAGCACCATTGTAGACTGGAGGCTCCTTGAAGACAGGGCTGTGTCTTTTTTGGCTTTTTATTTCCGGTGCCTGAAGGCATCTGGCACATTGCTGCTCGTTTGCAGTCTTCCTGCTGACAAGTACATACATAGAAACACAATCCTTGTGTCCTATTTAAATAATTTACCTAAGTCTTTGGGAAGCATTTGTACTTCTGGATAGAACTGCCTTCATTCCCTGCATTAGGCCTGTTATAATTATTTGAAAGTTTAAAAACACTTGACAATCAGGCAAGTTACAGTTCAATAAGGACCTTAATTTTCCTAACAGCTAGTGGAAGTTCATTGTGCTACAGACTGACCATGTGACACATTTTCGGCTCACCTGGCTGAGGGTTTCATTACTTAGAAATCAGAGGAAACACCAACAAGAGCTGATACTGGACAAATGAGGAAATGCTCACCGACAGCAAAGTGATGGGAATTTGGGAAAGACAGTGACTTTGTCATCTTAGCATGTGGACCAGGAAATAAGAGAAATGTTAAGCGTATTTGCACATGTATCACAGCCTCTGTGAAAGCAGATATCAGAAAGTTTATGAAGAATGTCATCTTGTGGGAAGAGACGCCAGAAGTTTAGGAACCTTGGTTAAATTTCTTCTCTGCACAGCTCAGAAAGAAAAGGGGTGGCCTCCAGGGAGTTCCACATGATGATAATTGTAGCCAACCTTTATTCAAGGCTTACTTTATGTTGGACACTGTTCTAAGCTCTATACAACTCATTTAATCTTCACAAGAATCCTATGAGATAGATCTTAGTATTCCTTTTACAAATGAGGAAACTGAAGCACAGAGAGCTGAAGAAGTTAACCTCAACCAACTAGTAAGTGGCAGGGGTAGGATTTAAACCTACCATTCTGGCTCCAGAGACTGTAGACCATCAACTGAATATGTCAAGAAGCCTAAACCCCCAAATGAACTGAGGCTTTTTCAGAGAAAAGTGAACAACAAAAGGATAGGCCCACTTGTTAATAAAGATAGTATGGTGTCAACAGATGGCAAGAAGGCTGGACCACTCAGGTCTTATTTTATGTTTCTTATTCAGAAAGGAGAATCTCCAAACTGAAAACGCTTCTGGGATAGAAACAGAATCCCCCAAAATAAAATAAAACAACTGTAGCTACTCTTAAGTCTCCAGTAACATTGAGTTACGTCCCACTTCACAAAGCAGCTTGCACTGAGGAAACAGGAACTTAGGAACCTGTGAGAATCAAGAAATGAGAGCCATGACAATGCCCTGGTTTGCAAAAAGGGAGAAAAGAAAAGGCTGTGAAACAACAGACCAGCAAGCTTTTATGTTAAAACCTTGAAATATTCAAATGAATATTGCACTTCGGGGGAAAAAAGGGTGATTATAAGGAGCCAGTATAGGTTTACCTGAAGAAGGCATGTCAAGACAATGTAATATTTTAGTCAATATAGAATCTAGCAAACTAGAGGAATATTATAATCATAGCATCATCCTTGACATGTCAAAACCACTGTCACCATAGCAGCATCCTGGCCAACAATGGTTGAGCAGTTTCCATGTGCCAGACACTGTCTAAAGCACTTGGCACTATTATCTCATTTAATCCTCATGGTCATGGTCTTTCTCAGTCTTTACAAGGCATTGAACAAAGTTTCTCAACTTGGTGGACAAGATATAAAAGCATGATTGGAGGATTTGTAACTTTTAAAAGAGAAAAGGCAGTGGATGTTTAAAAAAACACATCTGGCGAACAACTAAAATGTGTGGTAGTCTTGCAAATAAATACCGAAAAAGAATCAATAAGCTGGAATAAGATGAGAGCAATAAACTGGGGGCAGTTATTTTAAGCTGCATAACACAGTCTGGGGAGACCCAGAATCACTGAACCTCAGAGTTAGAAGGAAATGTTGGTCTTCTATCTCACCTAAGCAGTTATACAGCCCAGCATTTTTCAGCCAGCAGGTTGGCATGAATAGTGGATAATGAAATCAGTGTAGTAGGTAAAGGACAGCGTTTTAAGAAAATTAAATGGAGAAAGTATCAGAATGTGTCCATTGTAGCTATTTTAAGTATTATGTTAAACTTTTGTTTCTGTTTTATCCTTGGATGTGAGTACTTAGTTGTGATATCTTTTCTACTATGGGTTGTGGAAAAAAAAAATTTAAAGCCACTGCTGTGGCCAGTTCTCAAATACCTTTCTTTGCTTCGTTAATAAATTGTCTACAGGAAATCTGGAGACAACCACTTGATCTTTGTAAAGATCTGACTCCTTGGAAGATTTTGGTCTTTTAATATTGGATTTAAATTTGTCTCACTGTGGCTGGAGGATTTTCATCCTCTAGCCATGAGCACACTGGGTGTTTCTCAGCCCTGGCAGGTATTGGCCACATAATCTTGCTCAAATCATTTTACCTCTTCAATCCAAAATGTCCTTATCTGTGAAAATGGAAATAGGATTACTAACAAAAGCAAATAATGATAATTTCCATACCTCTTGTGAAGGCAAATTGATTTTTTAAATTAAAGAGAAGACACTTTAAAAACTTTGAAGATTTTCAAATGTTATTCTTCCTTATAACCCTTAGGTTTACCTGGGACTAGCTTAATCTTTTCTCGTCAACCCTTCAGATATTTGGGAATAGCAATCACAGACCTTCTCCCTTAGAGTCCCTTCACACTGAAACTCCCTTGTCTCTCCTACTACTTTTTATAAACGTATGGTTTGAGTCCATAAACCACCCTGGTCACCCTCTTCTAAATGCATTCCAGTATGCATATATTATTCTGCTTTTTCTTCCCTCCTGTAGAGTCATTAAAGTAGCATGTTTCATGAAAAATAACATACAAGCAGTGGTGTTAACAATGTTAGGAGAAGGGACTTATTAATGATTACTTTGTCTTTTCAAAAATTACTTTTAGTTTTGGTTTATTTCCTATTTTTCCTGGAAATAAGTGGGGTGCCCAGAATCTGATTCCAAATGTAAGCCTAGTAATCTTGGAGTGTAATGGAACAGGTATATCCCTTGTTCAGGAGACAAAATTGCACTTAGGAACAGTTTTTGTTTGTTTTTATTTTTTGGTGGCATGCTTTCAGCTTAAAACCCGAAAGGTTTCCTTGTGTGTGGTGTGTGATTTTTTTTTTTTCACTACCTGCGGGTGAGCCACATCGCCTCCATCCTGGGTTTATGCTACTGGTTTTTTTCCCCCGACCTAAGAAAAGCACTTAACATTTGTCCTTGTTTAATTTCATCTTGTTAGATTCAGCTCATTGCTCTGGCCTGTCAAGATCGTTTTTCATCATTATTCTGTCAAGCAGTCGGTCGTCTGCCTGCCCCTCCCAGCGCTGGTCATTCACAGGCCAGAGTCACATTCCCATGGTACCTTCGTCCCGCTGCACTGAGGGGACGGAGCCACAGAAGCCCTGGCCAGCCACACGGCAGAGCTGACAAGCAGTGTCCTTCAGCCAGTTTAGAATCCGTCTGGTTGTCCTTGTATGATTTTAGCCCATTTTTCTCCATGTAGTCCATAAAGATAATGAGGAGTAGACAACTGATTATGTTTACCTTTTTTATTTAGCTGCCAGGAAGCTCAGAGCCTGGGTCAGTTGTCATATTTAATGGGTCTGAGCCACTCAAAAATCCAGTAAAAATCAAATAAATGATAACACATGTTATTATACACGTAAAATTTTTTTCCTTTAATGATGTATTTATATATAATATATGATTTAAAAGAATTTAATATAGACTAAATCCAACTTAGGACTCTGTATTCTTGTTTACTTCAAATTTATTTATTTCTATGCACAAGACATAGAAAAGTAAAACACATTAAGGGACAGTTGTATTTGAATTTTGCTTAAACCTAAACTGTGTTCAAATACTGAATATTTTCTACTAAACTACAGGTGCTTCAGTAATATTTGGGTCAATTTGGCTTTGGGAGGAGAATGCAGGTGCTTTGGGGGAAGGAGTATTACTGGATGATAAAAGTATCGCTGCTACTCCATCTTGTGAGATGAACTAAGGTCAGCATGGGGTGTATTTAAAAAGTATAGTGAAAGCTGTATAATGGGCTTGGTCTATAGTAGACTTCCTGTTAATAAACTTTTTTTTTTTTAAAGATTTATTTATTTCTCTCCCCTTTGCCTGCCACTCCGGTTGTCTGTTCTCTGTGTCTATTTGCTGCGTCTTCTTTGTCCACTTCTGTTGTTGTCAGCGGCAGGGGAATCTGTGTTTCTTTTGGTTGCGTCATCTTGTTGTGTCAACTCTCCGTGTGTGCGGCACCATTCCTGGGCAGGCTGCACTTTCTTTTGTGCTGGGTGGCTCTCCTTACGGGGTGCTCTCCTTGCACGTGGGGCTCCCCTACGCGGGGGCACCCCTGTGTGGCACGGCACTCCTTGCGCGCATCAGCGCTGTGCATGGGCCAGCTGCACACGGGTCAAGGAGGCCCAGGGTTTGAACCGCAGACCTCCCATGTGGTAGACAGACGCCCTAACCACTGGGCCAAGTCCGCCGCCTGTTAATAAACTCTTAAAGGTGCTCTTGCCAAGTGGGTTTTCCTTACTTTACTGGAGCATTTTTATCTGAAGGAGGAGTTTAAGCACTGGCCCGGGAATGAGGAAGTCTGGTATTTCACCTTCCTGCTTTCCTAGACTGCAACAAATGTTTGGGAGCCAATGATTAAACTTCTCTTAAGGTGCCTCTAATTCCTGATGATGTGGGCACCCTCATGTATTCGAGGTATGTGAAGAGGATTTGTAGAATTCAATAATGTCGCAGATCAGACTCTTGGTGGGAAGAGCCAGGTATAGAATTGCAATTCTCTAGACCTGAGAGGCTGACTGGATGGTAGTGCTGTTTCAAAGGAGGCTGGTAAATGAGGCCTCTCAGTTTTCCATGTCTGTTTAGTAGAAGAAAAGTCTGTGATAGCAAGATGTGACAGAACTACAGATGATTTGGGGGAAATATGGGAACTGCTCTGGAGTTGAGAGGCAAACAGCAAAAGAGGGAATTTTTCCTGCTGAAATGGTCTATAAAAATGAACAATAGAATTGATTTTTGTAGGTGCCTTGAAAAATATTTTAAAAGTAGAAAATATTTTAAATTTTAATGAAGGACCTTTACATGTAAAGATTTGGGTATTTTTCTCCTCCCTCCTTTCCAAGGGGAAAGGGCTAACCCAACAATTTACTTCTTCCTGGTTTGTGGATAGGAGATTTGAATTACTTCTTTAAAGAAGAGTAAACCCTGTTTGTTGTGACTGCTTCTCTAATGGGAGAAAAAAGGGCTGTGTTGAGAGTGAAAAAATAAAGGACAGTATTCAGAAACTCCAACAATTACAATACTACATTCTTTTTTTAAAAATAAACTTTATTTCAAATTCAGAAAATAAAATAACAGATAAAAGGCAGCTTAACAAGTTATGGGAGAAACAGAAGTGACTCAAGCAATTGGGCCCCCGTCTACAATGTAGGAGGTCCAGGGTTCAATTCCCAGGGCCTCCTAGTGAAAGGCAAATGGGCCTGCATGGAGAGCTGGCCTGTGCGGAGTGCTGGCCCACATGGAATGCTGACCTGCACAGGAGTGCTGGCCCCCACGGAGAGTTGGCGCAACAAGATGATGCAATAAAAAGAGACAGAGGAGAGACAATAAGAGATGCAGCAGACCAGGGAGCTGAGGTGGTGCAAGAGATTGAGCACCTCTCTCCCATAACAGAAGGTCCCAGGATCAGTTCCTGGTGCCACCTAAAGAGGAGATAAGCAGACACTGAAGAACATAGAGAGCAGACAGTGAGTTCAAAACAATGAGGGGGTGGGGATAAATAAATCTTTAAAACAACAACAACAAAACAAGTTATGGAAGCATTACTCCAAAAAATTCTATTAAGGCACTTTTATCACATGCAATCCTAAAAACAAATTCAATTGTTCCTCCAGTGTTTAGAAAGATATGCAGATGAACACAAATTTGTTAAATGACATGATCAAGGTCTCCTTGTTAATGAAGAAAATGAAGAAACAAAAATGCTGAATTGTATTCGTATCTCATAAAATTAAACCCTATATTCTTTTTTTTAAACTTTAGCATTTAGTACTTTCTTTGCTTTTGCTACAAAAATCTTACAAGATTATTGTTACTGTAGTCCATAAGCTACATCAGTTAGAATTTTCCATGTATCACCAGTCTTAGCACATTGTAGTAGAACATTCCTTTGTTTATGTTATTATCCACAGTCCTTATCTACCACCAAAATCACAGTTACACAGTCCCTAGATAATCCTCCAGCTGTCCTCCAACTAACATTAATCTCCCTAGACTACCTGTTCCAGCCACAATCACATCCGTAATTCTCCAGTATTTGTGACACTCATTATAATGTGCTTCTGCCAACTCCGTCTATTACCACTTATTTTACCATTGACTTTATTAAACATTCTGTATACATCCAGCACCAGCTTTGCCTTCTCAACCCAAATTTCCTCTCCCGCCAGCATTCCATAGTCCAACTCCATAAATCTACTCTTTGTATTTAGTTCATATCAGTGAGACTATACAATATGTGTCCTTTTGTGTCTGGCTTATTTCACTCAACATAATGTCCTCAAGGTTCTTCCATGTTGTCATTAGCTTCCCAATTCATTTCTTCTTATAGTTGAATAGTATTCCATTGTATATATTTACCATATTTTGTTTATCCATTCATTGGTTGACAGGCACTTATGTTGTTTCCATCTTTTAGCAATTGTGCATAATGCCGCTAAGAAAGTTAGTGTAAATATCTGTTCATGTCCTTGCTTTCAGTTCCTCTGAATATATTCCTAGTAGTGGGATTGCTGGGTCATATGGCAGTTCTATATATAGCTCCCTGAGAAATGCCGAACTGTCTTCCACAGAGGCTGTACCATTTTACACTCCCACCAACAGTGAAGGAGTGTTCCTATTTCTCCATATCCTTTCCAACATTTGTAGTTCTGTTTTTTAAAGAATGGTCATTCTGTATATCTCATTGTAGTTTTGTTGTTTTTTGTTTGTTTGTTTTTTTAGGGACTGGGCTGGGGATTGAACCCGGGACCTCCCATGTTCAAGGCACTCAACTGCTTGAGCCATATCTGCTCCCCTCTTTGTAGTTTTGATCTGCATTTCCCTTCTAACTTAGAGGTGTTGAGCATCCTTTCATGTGCCTTTTGGCCATTTGTATTTCCTCTTTGGAAAAATGTCTTTTCAAGTTTTTGCCCATATTTTAATTGGGTTGCTTGTCTTTTTGACGTTAAGTTGTGTGATCTCTTTATATAACATGGAAATCAAACCCTTGTTGGATATGTGGTTTCCAAAGATTACATAAAGATGGACAGATTGACCAATGGTATTGAACAGAGAGTTCAGAAATAGACTCTCATATCTATGATCAAGTGATTTTTGTTAAGGCTGTCAAACCCACTCAGCTGGGTCACAACAGCCTATTCAACAAATGGTGCTAGGAGAACTGGATATCCATATTCAAAAGAAAGAAAGAGGACCCTCTCTCATACCTTATACGAAAATTAACTCAAAATGGATCAAAGACCTAAATGTAAAAGCTAGAATCATAAAACTCCTTGAAGTAAATGTAGGGAAACATCTTTAAGATCTTGTGTAAGTGGTGGTTGCGTGGACCTTACACCCAAACAATGAGTAATGAAAGAAAGAAAAATAGATAAATGGGACTTCCTTAAAATTAAAGAGTTTGTATTTCAGACAATTTTGTTAAGAAGGTGTAAAGGCAGCGAACTCAATGGGGAAAAAAAACTTCAGAAATTAATGCTGTGTTCTTTATTTTATTAAAAAAAAAAAAAAGAGAAAGGGAGAAAAGGAAAAAGAAAATATACCCTTAGGATTTTACTTTTTTAATTCTTAAGGTGTTATTCACATATCATAAAATTGACCATTTGAAGTATACAATTCAGTGGCATTTAAGAATTCACAATGTTGTCAACTATCACCTTTATCTAGTTCCAAACACTTCCATCATCTCAAAGGAGACCCTGTACCTATTAAGCAGTTCCATCCTCATTCCCTCCTCCTACTCCACTCCATCCTCAATGTCTTCTGGCAGTCCCTGGCAATCACTAATCTGCTCTCCCCTCAATAGATTTACCTAGTTTGGATATTTCATGTATAGAGAACCATAAAATATATAACTTTTGTGATCAGGTTCTTAAATCTTAGCATAATGTCTTGAGGTTCATCCACATTGTAGTACCTATTAGTACCTCATTCCTCTTTATAGCTGAATAAAATTCCATTGTGTGGATATACCACATTTGGTTTATCCATTCCTCTGTTGATGGATGCTTAGGTTGTTTCTACTTTTTTGGCTGTTGTGAATAGTGCTTCTATGAACATTGGTTCTACCTGTCTCTGCTTTCAGTTCTTTTGGGTATATCTAGGAGTGAAACTGCTGGCTCCTATTGGGATTCTATGTTTAACGTTTTGAGGAACTGCCAAGTTTTTCCACATCGGCTGCACCATTTAACATTTCCACCAGCAATGTTTGAGAGTTGCATTTTCTCCATATCCTCTTTAAGACTTATTATTTTCATCTTCTTCTTCTTATAGCCTTCCTAGTGGGTGCGAAGTGGAATCTTATTGTGGTTTGTTTTTCTAAGATTTATTTTATTTATTTTCCCTCCCCCCTCATTGTTTGTGCTCACTGTCTGCTCTCTGTGTCCATTTGTTGTGAACTCTGCTCATCTTCTCTAAGAAGCACTGCGACCTTCCATGTGGTAGGTGGGCACCCAAATGCTTGAGCCACATCTGTTTTCCTCATTGTGGTTTTGATTTGTATTTACTTAGTGACTAATGCTGTTGAGTTATTTTTTTGTTTGTTTGTTTTTTAGTTAGGCCAGTAAAAAGAATGTATTGGGAAATGGGGGAAAGAACAGAGCTTGTTGAGAAATGGGAGAAAAAGATGGAAATACACACCAAGATTTGGTGTGGGCTCCTGTTGGCAGAGAGAGCCAAATATCTTTAAATGTGATTGTTGGTTATTGTGTCTCTTCATTGGACAGATGTGTATTCAAGTCTTTTGCCCAGTTTTTTTTTTAAAGATTTATTTATTTATTTCTCTACCCCCCCTCCCCCCGTTGTCTGTTCTGTGTCTATTTGCTGCGTCTTCTTTGTCTGCTTCTGTTGTTGTCAGCGGCATGGGAATCTGTGTTTGTTTTGGTTGTGTCATCTTGTTGTGTCAGCTCTCTGTGTGCGCGGCACCATTTTTCAGGCAGGCTGCACTTTCTTTTGTGCTGGGCGGCTCTTCTTACGGGGCGCACTCCTTGTGCGTGGGGCTCCCCTGCGTGGCAGGGCACTCCTTGTGCGCATCAGCACTGCACATGGGCCAGCTCCACACGGGTCAAGGAGGCCCGGGGTTTGAGCCGAGGACCTCCCATGTGGTCTAACCACTGGGCCAAGTCCGCCGTCTTTTGCCCAGTTTTTAAATTGGCTATCTGTCTTTTTGTTGTTGAACTATAAAAGTTCTTTATATATTCTGGATACAAATACATGATTAGCAAATATTTTCTCTCATTCTGTAGGTTTTGTCTTCATTTTCTTGATAGTGTCCTTTGCACAAAATATTTTAATTTTGATGAAATCCAGTTGTTTTTTTCCTTTTGTTGTTTATGCTTTTGGTGTCATATTTAAGAATCCATTGCCAAATCCAAGGTCATGATGACTTCCTCCTATATTTTCTTCTAAGAGCTTTATATTTTCGGCTCTTCATTTAGCTCTTTGATCTATTTTGAGTTAATTTTTGTATAAGGTATGAGGTAAGGGTAGAATTTTCTGTAGTCCATTAATTTGAGAAAATTTGCCATAAATAGAAGGAAGGAAGGAAAGAGATGGGGGAGAGGGGGACGGGGAAGGGAGGGAAGAAAGAAGGAAGGAGGGAGGGTTCAATAGTTGAGGGCTCCTGGAGTTCATTTATTTATGCTGCAATGGTTTTACCTACGTGCTTTGAAATGGTGGGTTCCAAAGTCAGTTTTCCCATTCATGGTTCATGGTAGGCTTGCAGGGTTACTGTGAGTCTTCAGTGAGGGGAGAGTCCAGCTAAGTTCTTGCTTACCCAGAGTGACTCTCTAGACCCTGGCTGGAGGAACAGGAAGTTGAAGTCTTGTCCCCTACTTTAATTTGCTCTCAGAACCATCACAGTCTACTCTATATTCTTCAGGGGTGGATGCTTGAATCTGTGACAACAATTGTAATAGCACAGAGAGTAGGTGCACAGGCTCCAGAGCTACGCTGTAGGGGTTTGGAACTCAGCTCTTCTACTCATTAGCAAGGAAATGTCAGACAAGTTACTTCAATCTTTCAATGCTTCAATTTCTTCATCTGAAAAATGAGGAGGATATTATTTCATATTTCATAGGGTCATTGTGAGGATTAAATGAGTTCGTTCAAATAAAAGGTTAATGCATGCCTGGCACTAGTAGGAGTTCAATAAATGGGAACCATTCTTTCTACTTCCTTGGAAAGGTTATGAGGAGGATGCATTAAAATAAATGAAACACACGGAGTTCTGAAAAGAGAAATGCACATAACTTGGTCTTCCTTTGCCTTACGTCCATGTTAGATGAACAGTGAACTTACGACATGCGTGCCACTGTGCTGTGGGTTGGAACTAAGCAATTTCAAAATGAGCCCTACTCTCCGGGTTTGGAGCTGGGTCAGTAGAGAAGCTGGCACACTCAGCACTGACCTGTTGCAGTGCAGGCCTTTGTATGGGTCCATGTGCCTGCATGGGGATCAAGGGCACAGACGGTGCAGGATTCTAGAAAAATACTACAAATCAAACATGTATGGGGAAGTCCCCAGAATCACTTCAAGGCTGATCTCTGAGACTAATTTCTCGGCATACAATTATAAGATGTGAACATTTGGATTTCTGAAGGGGACATTAAAAATCTTACTTTTATTCTGGTAACATATAAAAAACTTGAAATTTGCCATTTTAACCATTTTTAAGTGTATAATTCAGCAGCATTAATTACATTTACAATGCTGTGTTACCATCACCACCATCCATTACCAAAATTCTGTCATCACCCAGAACCGAAATTATGTACCCATTAACCAATAACTCTCCATTCCCCTTCTCTCCAGCCTCTGGTAACCTATAATCTACCTTCTGTCTCTATGAATTTGCTTATGTTAAATATTTCATGTAAGTGGAATCATACACTATTTGTCCTTTTATGTGTAGCTTATTTCACTTAGCATCACATTCTCAGGGTTCACCCATGCTGCAGCATGTATGAAAAAGGAAATTTGAACAAAATTCTCCTTTTCTGTGCTCCTATAGTAATATGTAGTTATGGCTCTCCTGGTCATTTGCCCCGTTGTTTTGTAATTATCTGCTAATGCATTTGTCTCCTTTTTACCAGCCCTGGAGGGGCAGGTACCCTGCATTATTCATCATTACATCCCCAGCCAGGGGCACATGGCCTGCACTTAATAGGTATTTAGAAAAGTTTGGGGGAAGGTATGAATGAATGCTGAGAATCCCTTTTCAGCATGCCTAAAAGTGAACACCACAACTTTCCCGTTTCAGATGCCGGTTATATTCTTCTCCCAGACTCTCTAAACACCAGTCATTTTAAAAACCTCTCCTTTGCTTCCATACAAAGTCTCCTACGGATTCTTCCTTAGCAGTTATCCCCAGTACATTTATTTACTCCCATCAAGATCACCATCCCCTCCACCCTACGTCTGGACAGTTACAACAGCCCCAAAACACGGCCTGGCCCTTCCCACCTTCACACTTTGTTCAAGCTCTGCCTCCTGCTTTCAGCGCCATCTTAGCCCTGTCCATCTATCCAAATCCCATCTCACCTCTAACTCTCCCATCTTTTCTTGCTTCTAGTTGAACTATTTCTCTAACTGCTAAATTCTGGAAGTCTGGACTCTTTGCCTTTCCTTTGCAATGTCTCCTTCTGCCTTATGATCTGAGATGTCTTTCCTCTCCCCCAATAATAGCTGCCACCTACTGCTATGTATAGCATTGTGCTAGGGCATTGAGTTCTTACATCATCCTCGTGAGAAATCTAGTCGTCTCCCCATTTTACAGATGAGAAAACTGAGGCTCAGCAACATTAAGTAATTTGTTCAAGGTCACGTGACTAGCCTGTTGTCTGCCTGTAGAGCTAGTTCTTCTATACCTTGCCACCTTACCCCAAGTAAAATGTCAACTCCTTGAAGAGATGAGACCTGCTGATACCTTCCTGCATTTGCAGACTGTCTTATTGTGTTGCATGTAGTAAGCATTCCAATATTGATTCAAAAATTTAATATTGTCTGCACTGTGGAAAGTGGAGGAGAGGATACTTGAGTAGAAAATAAGCACAAAACCATTCTTTTTTTAATGCTGGAAAGTGCATGGTACTTAATGGTTAATAAAATTCAAAATTCAACAAACCTAAATACACATAAATAACCAATGATTTCCTATTTTGTAGATTAAAACTGAGTTTGAAGAATTATTTGAAATATTCTCTTTTCTAACATGGATTGTCCCAGCACTCCAGAAATCTGTAGGCTCTTTTTAAATCTTATCTGCATTAAATGCTCATCCCAATAATGATACAGAACAGCAAATGTCTATATAAAAATACAAGTCAATTTCAGTAGAAATTCATGACCAAAGCATGAAAACAGGAAAGATGTTTTGATAGAAAAGGTTGTTAATGAGTTACCAAAGGCATGTCCTCCATCTCCAGAGATGTTTGAAAAGGAAGAAAACGTCCGTGTGTCTGCTGGAGTTCCGGAACTGGAAGTAGGAATGGAATAGCGAGCTCTGCCGGTCCTCGCATTCTTAGGACGCAGCGGACATTTTAAAAAGCTTTTCCAAGGTTGGCTCCTAAGCCAGGAATGATGCCGGGGGAGTGTCTCTGTGGGTTAGAACATGTGCCAGGCTTCAATCCACATCATCTCCATTTGTTTTTGTTTTACTTTTTTAAAATTTAATTTTTAAATTATCTTTTTTAAAGTTAATAGATCACACAAAATGTTACATTAAAAAACATAAGAGGTTCCTGTATACCCCACTCCCCACTCCCCCACCCCCACCAATTTTTTAAATTGTATTATTTTGAAGATACATAGATCACAAAAAAATGTTACATTCAAAAAATATAAGAGGTTCCCATAGACCCCTCACCCCCCTCACCCCACTCCTCCCACATCAACAACCTCTTTAAGAGTAGCTCCTTCTTATACCTTTAAAACGAAACCTTTAAAATTTGTATCACTCTCTAGTTGGAAGAAATCTAAGAGTTCCTTCCATTCAACCCTTTTTTTTTTTTTTTTTTAATACCTGAGGCAACCCAGAGAGGTTAAGTGATTTGCCAAAGGACACAGAGCTCCTGATTTATAAGCGCAAAACCCATCAGGCTTTCCCTGTGTCTGACATTAATATACTATTGCAGTCAGGGCTGGGTGATGTTAACATAATGGATTTAGTCGCATTAATATAGCAAGCCCAGCCAAAGCACTAGTGTGAAATCACCTCAAGCAGATTCAAGCAAAAACCAATGTTTTCTAGGGCTCCCGGGTGCACACAGCCAGGCTCCTTCACACTGGAGCTAGGGCTTGGAGTGCCAGCCGGAGCCTGGGCGGCTCATTGCTGTCTCTCTCTTGCTCTCACTCTGATTCTGGCTTCCTCTGGCTCTTTCTCACTTTCACATTCCTTGTCACCCCTCTCTGGGGCCACACAGCACCTCCTCTCTGCTCCTCTCTGTGCCCCGGCTCCATCCTCTCTGTAGCTCAACCAGCTTTCTCCTTCCCCAGACAAAACATGCTCTGAGCACTTCTTTGTGCCAAGCCACATGCTAACTTCTTGCTGTTACCTCATCGAAACTTCACAAGAACTTTGGATGCAGGCACAAGAACTGTAGCTATTCTCATTTTGCAGATGAGGCTACAAAGCTAGGCTTTGGCAAAGCTGTGATGGGGAGCCACATCCTTTACAGCCTGGACACTGCGTGGCATTTGGCAAGTTACAGGCACAAATGCCTGTGGCTCACTTAGTCCCTTATCTGTGAAATGGGGAGATCAATAGCTCAGACCTCCTGGTGTTGCAAGCATTAAATGAGGTAATTCACTATGGTTTGACTGGAACCATGCCTGGAACCACATAAGCACTGTCTAAATACATGATTATGTTTATTAAAACATCTTAACCCCTGAGCCACGCTGCCTCGTCTTGCGCAGCTTGTGCGTGGCACAGTGTGGCTGTCTGGGCTGACCCCACATCATGACGTCTTCGCTCAGTCTCCGTCCTTGGAATAGACCTCGGCTACCCAATATGGCAGCACCTCACCACAGCTGAGCACTGGAGATATGGCTCGTCTGAACTGGGAAGTACTGGAAGTATAAAATACCCACCAGCTATCGAAGACTTAACTAGAAAAAAAAGAACATAAAATATTTCCTTATTAATTTTTTATACTTGATTGCATGTTAAAATGATTCTATTTTAGATCAACAGAGCTAAATAAATATAGATGATATAATTTTATCTGTAGCAAATGACACACCACATTGTGTGTTGATGGAGGGATGTTGTTTGGGAATTCTGCACATGTGCATGATTGTTTTATAAGTTTACAACTTCTGTCATAAAAAATATATTTAAAAAATAATAATAGGATGGGTTGGGGGAAAAACACACCAAATGGAAGATAAGAACTATGATTAGTAGTAAGATTTTGACCGTGTTCTTTCATAGTTTGTAACAAATGTCTCATGACAATGCAAGGTGTTGGTGGAGGGTTGATGTATGGGACCCCTGTATGATGTTATGCATGTTTGCTTTGTAAGTTCACAACTTTCACTATGCACTTAATTGTTTATGTATGTTCATATATAAGTGATATAAAGATAATAATCGGATTGGTTGGGGAAAAAATACTTTGTTTAGTAGTAATATTTTGACAATGCTTTTTAATCATTAGTTTAAAAGGTTTAAAAAACAATGCAAGTTATTGGTGGTACGGTGAGATGTTATATATGTTTGTTTGATGTTATATGTTTGTTTTGTAAGTTCACAACTATTAAACATTTATTGTTTATGTTTGTGTATGAGTGATATATTTCAATAAGTTTTTAAAAAATTAATGAAGAAAAAAAAATCCTACCTGTTCCTCTTTACTTTTTTAAATGCTGCTACTAGAACATTCAAAATGATGCACCTGGCTTGCATTTGGGGCTTGCATTGTATTTCCGTTAGTCGGATTCCCTGGGCGAGAGTCTGCTCCAGCCCCGCGTGTGGTCAGGTGACCGCCCTGGTACACCCAGCTCTGTGGGGGAGAGTGGCATAGAGCCTGCTGCCCGCTCAGCAGAGCCCATGGGAGTGACTGGCAGTGGGTGTCCTCCTGTCTGTCAAGAAATACTGCATGTTTACGTGTGCCCCCTCTTCCTCCTCACCACCCCCGTTCTCACCTGGGCCCTTTGAGCCCCTCCATCGGGGGAGGTTGTGTTGCAAGGCCAAAGCAGAGAGTTGGTAGCTTGCCCTACGACCTGTTGGTAGGTAGATTGTGCTAGGTGACCCAGGGAGAAAGAGGGGGGAACAGGGAGACCTGGCCCCTAGGCTAGGAGGGAGCGGAGGGGGTGGTGGTGGAGCGGTTAGCCGCTCCTCCCCCAGCAGCAGGGATGTCTGGCCCTCTCTGTGGCAGCAGTCAGTAGAGGGGGCGGGGGGGAGCTCTGAGGGAAAGTCTGCCCAAACTTCCCTAGGAGGGTCTGGTCACAGTACCGGGCTCGCAGCCTTAGTGAAGGCTGAAGCCCTTTCTTTGCAGTGAAGCAGCTGCACCAACAGCTTTCAGGGTATGAGCACGTCATCTTGGACAGCTACAACAGAGGCCTCAGTGGAGGGCCCCCACATCCTGGCCTCCTAGAATCTCCATAACTCAGTGGGAGACTGAGCTCCTCCATCTTGCCAAGACAGGCGCTGAGAGAAGTCAGATTTAATTTCATTTGATCTTGGTGTACGCAAGGAGCCGTAGGCCAAGGATTGCCCCTCTGTGTTTACAGGGTGGTTTTATTTGCACATGCAGTGAGAGGGTAAGCAACTTGACCACAAACCAGACATTACAGTCATAGAACTGTGCGGTCTTTGAACGAGGGCTTTGCAGAGCATGTCACTCATTTCGCTAGGATTCTCTGGAGTGAAGAATGGGCCTACCAACCAGGCCACTGCTCTCTCTGGAGCCCCTCTGTATGTGTCACCCTGCACCATCAATCCCGGGGTTCTCTCTTGGGAGACAGACCTGCGTTCAGTCAATCACTGAATCCTGCTAAGGATTATCTTCTGACAGTTATCCCTCTTCATCCCCTCTTTAAACCCTCACCTCATCGTTTCTTCCCCTTTTACAGCAGCTGTGGTCTCTCTTCATCTCTGGCTCTCTACCTGTTATTAAAGTTGTCTGACTCCAACTGGCTGTATTCCTCTCCCGCTTAAACACCCACAATAACTCCCTACTTCTCGGGCGACATGGTTCAACTTCCTTACCTTGACATACAAATCCCTTCATAGTTTAAATGCAACAAAAATTCCCAGCCTCACCTTCCTCCTCCCCTGTACCCTTCTTTCCAGGCGTGGCTCAAATGTGCCGTGCCCTTTTCGGAACTCCATGGTTGAACTTGCACAGGTGGAAAAAGAAAAACAAGCAAAAACCCTAAAGCCCTCTCACCCTAGATCATATGAAAAGGCAGGAGTGTGTAAAAATCACAGAAAGCTCTCAGAATTGAAATTTGTCTTTCGCTTGCAATGTCACAAATTCTAATCCTAACCCTCGTTGACCTTTGAGCTCAAATGACCTGCATTTCTTAAAAATTCCAGATTCGAAAGAAGGCCTGATTGGTGGCTGCTTGATCAGTGGACTGACTGGTCCACGTGAAGTGGCTGCCTCTGGTCCATGGTGGGGAATGGGGGAGGGGCTGTCACAGGATATATAGGGCCTAGAAGAGGACTGAGAGCTGGACAAATTCTCTAGAGCAATGCTTCTCAAACCTTACTGTGCATGTGAACCATCCGGGGATCATCTCAAAATGCAGATTCTGATGCAGCAGATTTGTGGTGGAGGCCTGAGATTCTGCTTTCTAATAATCTCCCAATATGCTCTCTAATAATCTCACTACTGGCCTATGGACCACACTTTGAACAATGTCTACAAAGGGTTGTAGGCAGGGCATGTGGTAAAAATGAGTCAGTACCTTCCTTTTATTCTAGAATGCTCTCCATTCCTCTTGCCAGTGAAAATCCTGCTCACTGTTTAAGATGCAGTTCAAATGTAGTCTCCTCTGTGAAGCTTTTCTTTGCGCTTATAGAGTTAATCTAATAGAATTCCTTTATGATGTCCCACATATTTGTGTAGTAGTTACTTGTTTATATTTCTGTACCTCCATTTGTGTTTATTCGATTTTTAAAAGTTTACCTATAGGGGGAGCAGATGTGGTTCAAGCAGTTGAGGTTCCAGGTTCGGTTCCCAGTGCCTCCTAAAGAAGACAAACAATGAGCAGACAATGAGGGGAAAAAACCACAAGCAGACAATGAGCAAAGAGCAAGACAATGAGCAAAGAGAGGATGGAGCCATCTGGTTTTGGGGGCAATTTACCTATCGTAAAATTCACTTTTTGTTGTGCAGTTCCATGAGTTATGTACAGTTATGTAACTGCCACGGCAATAGATTCAGAACTGTTCAATCATCCCACAAAATTCCCTTGTGCTGCTTGCTTTGTCGTCACCCGCTCCTCAGCCCCTGGCCACCCCCACCTGTTTTCTGCTCCTATCACTCTGCCTTTTCCAGATGTCATATAAATGGAATCATACACTATGTGTAGCCTTTTGCCTCTCCTCCATTTTCCTGTTAGCATTTATAGAGCTGGGATAATGTCTAATTCATATTTGTTTTGGTCCAAATAAATGCCTGGAACAAAGTTGGTATTCAAGTATTAGTATTATAACTATTATAATTGATCAAATGTTCTTGCAGAAGTCCAGTATCTTTATCACTAAAGCACAGAGGGGAAGGGGCTCTCTGGAAGGTTGGTGGTTTTACTGCTTTTGTGATTCTCCAACTCAGTTTTTCTCCTAACTTTTCTGGTCATAAGAAATTTCCTGGGGTGCGTGGTGAAAATACAAATTTCCAGACCTCTTCCCTGGAGATTCCGATTCTGTAGGTCTGGAAAGAAGCCTGGGAAATCTACAGCAGCGGTTCCCAAATTTAGCTTGCTTCAGAGTCCCCTGCCGGGCTGGTAACCCACAACTTGCGGATCCCACCTTTGGGGTTTCTGATCGCGGAGGTCTGGTCCACGCATGCGCGTTTCTAACCAGCTCCAGGGTGATGCCCACGATGTGGCTTTGGGGACTGCACCTGGAGGGCGGCGGAGGTGTAGGATCTGTGCCACCATCCAATACCTCGGGTGACTTTATGAGCTCGCTCATTTGTGAACTCCTGCTAAGTGCATTTGACAGGGGAGGCAGCAGCGTGCTGCGGGGCCTTTGCTTGCACCTAGCAGCGCCCCCTGGCCATGGCGCCTACCCCACTCGCCAGGGGTGACTCCTGCAGCCCACACTGACTCGAGAAGCCAGAAGCGACGGCGCTGAGATGGGCTTGAGCCCCCCGTCCCCGCTGGCAGGGAGACCAAGGCCCAGCTGCCGCCCAGGACCGTGAGGCCCGTTGTGTGCAGGACAAGGTCCGGTTCTTCCTAGCTCCTCACCTTGCCTTTTTGGTGTAGACTGGAATGGCGTTGGCGTGGTTGGAGATGCGCGGGGTGTGCATGTAGTTTCAGAGAAAACTAATACGATTGGGCTCAGCTAGACCCTGAAGCCAGATCCTGTCCGTGCTGAGACTAGCGGCCACAGCTGTTCTCCTCCCCCTTAGAGGAGAAGCGGAAGGGAGAAGAAAAGGCTTTAAAACATGTGTCTTTACAACTCTGAGGGGGACACCGTTCCATCAAGCCTGAAGGAAAGCGTGTTCCTAGGTAAGTGGATGTTTTCTCTGGGTCCAGGTTGACAAGGTGGGAAAGAAGAAACAGCAGAGTCCACAGAGGAGAAGGGTGGGATTCGTGGCTGTGGCTGCTCCCCTTCCTCCATAGGCTTCTGGGTTTGATCTGCCCTTGGAGAGGGAAGACCACCCTCCGCCATCAACGGGGGCTTCAGAGGCCTTTTCTATGTGGCCCCTCAAAGAGAATGGGAAGGATCTCTGGGCCCCTCAGCTGGAATATGTGCGTACAGCTCCCTGTTCCTTCTCCCTTACTGTGTCTGGGAAGCTGCGGGAAAGGTCCCCTGTGCCGCAGGGGTGTGGTAGAGGCTTCTGACTTAGATACTCCTGGAAAACCAACCTAGAGGTCTCCGAAGGACTCATAAGACAAGTCTAAGGGGATTGAGTTCCAGATCCCCTTCCTGTCTCTCACGCCATGTCTTGGCCATAGGAAGGGTGGGGGTTGGGGTGGGGTGTGAAGATAGCAGGGGGCGGAAGTTGTTGGGTTGGTTGTGTGTATTATCTCTTCAGTCTCCAGATTGTATAGCTAGTTTTCACTAGATGTTTAGGATTTTATTTTTACCTTTTAAAACTAACTTATTAAGAGGAGGGTTGTTGTTTTGCATTGCTCCTTAGATCAAATGATTACTCAAACTTTAAAAATGTCAGTGTATAAGACTATAAAGCAAACAAACAGCTCATAGATCTTTTTTTAAAATGCCTGTGACATCCTGAGCTTTTCATCTGCCTTATTTGCTGTCTCACTTTATTTTCATCTGTAGTGCTTTTACACAACTTCTAATTCTTTCTGTCACTGGGCATTAGAGGTGGTAAACTCAAAAACCTGAAACTGAATCTGTAGATTTTATTTTCCCTAATCATTTTATTTTATTGCTGAACAAAATTATCATCTGTATTTTGACAAGGTGTAAAAAAAAAAGATTGGCATGGGTATTACTTTCTCTGTTCATCTTCTTTGCTAAAAAGGAGTGAAATAACAAAAAACAGCCAGCAGGAGAAAGAACAAGGAGATATTAAAGTTTTGCAAACTTAGCAAATCACCTCTAAACAATTGATGGCTAGCAGGAATCCTGTAGCATTTAGCTGTATAATTTGCAATTGAGGAGATGAGCCTCTAATCCCAGCCACCATTTGCCTGTCCACATTGCATTACTGGATGTCTAATTTAGCAACAGTGTGTTAGAGCTCACACTCCCCTTGGCTATCAGACTGCTTGTAAGGAGTTCAGTTAGAATACAAACATATTCTTGGTCCTATTTCTTTGACTTAATAATTAAATCCTCTCTTTAAAAGGAAGCCACCTGGTTTTATATTATGAGAAAATTACAATAAAGGTTTAAAAGAAGAAATGCTTAGAAATCAAACCTTTCCTGTTACCAGGCATGCCTTTTTTTACATTTTTAATTTTATTTTTTTTATGTAATGGGGGTCAGGGATTGAACCCGGGACCTCATATGTGGAAAGCTGGTGCTCAACCACTGAGCCACACCAACTTCCCTGAGTTGGGTTCTTCGTTTGTTTTGCATGTTGTTTGTTTTGGGTTTTGTTTTAGGAGGCGCAGGGAACCTAACCTGGGACCTCCCATGTGGGAGGCGAATGCTCAACTGCTTGAGCCATATCCACTCCCCACTCCCTGGGCAGTGGAGCACTTGCAGCACCTCAGGTGCAAAGGCAGTGTGTGATTCAGGTTAGCCACATCCGGAAAGACTTCATACAGTTTTCTGAAATAGCACATGGATTGAAGCTGTGGTTTCTCGCAATCCAGGAAAGGGCAGGATGAGGGTCTCAGCAGCCCTGGCAGGCTGGGCCTGTACCACCCTCTGCCTGGCCTCCTGTTTGGCCGCCTTCTACCACAGCGCCAGCTCGGCAGCCTGTGCGGACATGAACCCCAAACACATTCAAATCCAGCCTCAGAACCCCAGGACCCACCACATTACCATCCACACAAGCAGGTCTTCCTACTCACCTGGCGACAAGGTTCCAGGTACGTATGGGAGAGGATTTGAGAGCCTCTGAGGAGCCCCAGTGTAGATTCCAAATTGTGTTTCTCTCAGCAGGAGTTTTCTGGACTACCTTTGGCTGAATCCTAAGGAGCAATGACTTAGGCAAAATAAGCATGAGATATTTGTACACATGAAAACCACATGATAAATACCCTATGTACTGATATTAATCTTTGGAAGAAAAGTGGGCATAAATGGCATTATTGTGAAAAATCATGTTGTCCTTATCATAAGCTATAATCACCCTGAACAGCCTTCAAGTATCACTTGTACATGTTGAATATACTTTTTTATTCATTGTTTAAAACAAAATAGTTTTGATGGAAAGATTTCCTGCTTGTTTTATTTGGATTTCTGCAAAACCAGAAGAAGAACTTGAGTGCAGGTAGTTTATCTGCAATGATTCCAGGAAGCACAAGGGAGGAAGAAGAAGAAATGATTCTGGGAAAAGAGATACTTCTACGGGGTGTGAAATTGAGCAGGTCTGTGCTGTGGGCAACTGATTCCAGTAGGGATCCTCTGAGAAACCATGGGAAACATGCCTCCAAATCTTCCCTCAGGAGGGTGAAGAGATAGGGCATTTATTGGTTGAAGGTTGCCCTTCTCCACGTTGTTTTTTCCTCCCACTCACATCCCTCACTTGAGTTCTGCCTGCTTACCTTCAAGCAAGCCCCTCAGTGCCAGCTTGAGAAGAAGGCTGCAGCAGGTGCCTAAGATGGAAGCCAAGCGTAGACAGAAAACTGTCTGTGCCGCTACAGGTAGACTCAAATAGGCCAAGAGAATATGGGACAGGCGTCTGCAGCCCTCACTCTGCCCACTTTTGGTTTTTGCTAATTCTTTTGATGGGCACTAGAGGTGATAAACAAAAATGAAACTTAGTCTCTCTATATAACTTAATCCAATAATTTTATTCTGATGGTGATCAGTGTGGGCAAAAAAAATCTGTGGGGAGTATATGTGACCAACAGAACATACTACCAGAGCCAAAAATGAGGCTATTAGAGATTCCGAAACTTCATCACACTATGACACAGAGTGAGAAGGATAATATGCACATAGAATGCTGGGTAAATGCAAGTGGCTGCTCAAGGAGGGAACAGTTTCTCTGGGGGCTCTGACCACCCCAGGACTCCCCCAGCTACTTCAAGAATGAGGGGATCATATGTCAGCATCCCAATGACCCCTTCCTGGCAGCCCTGTGTCCTGTGGCTAGGGGAATCAACATGGGAAAATCAAAACAAGCTTCTAAGGAGGAAAATCTGTAGAAATGACCCAAAATATTTTGACACCCCAATTCGAAGAAAAAGTGATCTGAAGGTGTCCTGAGGGGAACATAACTAGATTGTAACTAAGAACACATATGCAATAAATAGCCAGACAGAGCAGCTCATGGATTCAGTTAGGGTCAGTTATTATTTTATTACACTGCAATTACTTTATTTTCATGCCAGGATCCCACACTAATATCTGAGCTCCTTGAAGGGTAAGGCCTGTGTTATCTTGTTCATAGGTGTATATTCAGTGCTTAGCACAATGCCTGGTATTAAATAATAGCTAAATATTTATTCACATATTGATGACTAAAAGTTCAAATGCATGGGAAACAAAATGGCCACAGAGACAAAACTGCATTCTGCAAGCCCAGAGAAGGTATTTTCACTACGCTTTTAATTTAAAAAATTAAGTAGCTTAAAAATATTATTACATGTTTTAAAAATATTAAAGTAGGATAAAACTTTAGAAAATGAAAAGCAAAAGTTTCCCTTACCTTGTTCTGGATACTCAATTTAATTCCCAAGGGGTAACTATTTTAAAAACTTTATTTTTAGAGAAGTTTTAGATTACAGAAAAGTTACATCAAAAATATAGGGGATTTCCATATAACCCAACCTCTCCCCCTCCCACATTTTCCTCTGTTAATAACATCTTATATTGGTGTGGCACATTTGTGACTAGTTGGGATGGCTAGGCTAATGTGTCAACTCAGCCAGGTAATTGTGCCCAGCTGTTTGGTCAAGCAACCATTGGGCTAATTGTAACACAAGGACATTTATGGACTTTAGTCACCAGTGAGTTTACTGCATAGATGGCTGATTACATCTACGTCAATCAGGGAGTTGCCATCAGCAGTGAGTGATACTTTATCCAATCAGTTGAATGCCTTAAAAGGGGGGAGTGACTTCAGCAATCTGAGAGAATTTCCCAGCTTGTCTTTAGATAGCCAGTGTCTCCCGGAAACTCATCAATGACCTTCATTCGACTTTCATTGGAACCCCTGCTTCGCAGCCTCCCTGCGGAACCTGGACTTGTGCATCCCCATGGTCATGTGAGAGACTCTTTTAAAATCGCATACTATTGACAGGTATCTCCTATTGATTCTGTTTCCCTAGAGAACCCTGAGTAATAGACTAGTGATGAACAAATATTGAAGAATTGCTACTAGCCAAGGTCTATAGTTTACATTATGGTTTGCACTTTGCACTGTACTGTTTCATAGGTTTGACAAAATGTATAATGGCCTGTATCTGTCATTGCAATATCATGCAGAACAATTCCAATGCCCTAAAAATGCCTATGTTCCACCTATTCTTTTTTCCCCCTTTCCTCAGAACTTCTGGTAGACACTATCTTGATATCAATGTTACTAGTTCTTCCATTGCTATAGTAATAATAAGTCTACTTTGGTATGTGGTTGCATTCATCCCTTATGCTCGTTCATTCCTCAGTTTTGAGGCTTTTGGAATAATGTTGCCTTCTCTGTTTCAGATTAGGAGGCTACTTGGATCTTATGGGGCAGATGGAAGAAATTGTTTTGCTTGCAGTTATAGATACTCTTTGTTTTTTGGTATGAGGGTTGTACATCATCATCATTTTGTTAGTTGTACTGGGCAAGTCTGATCGACTGGAGTATAGGTATTGGCTGCAATTCTGCTGAAATTCAGGGCTCAACCAGCATATAAATAGATTGAAGTCTCTGGGACATATATTAACAGGTATATTGCTAATTATAGGTTCAAATAAAAACTGTTGAAGGATTGTGAGTAGGAAAATTATAAAT
This sequence comes from Dasypus novemcinctus, assembly GCF_030445035.2. NCBI lineage: Eukaryota > Metazoa > Chordata > Mammalia > Cingulata > Dasypodidae > Dasypus > Dasypus novemcinctus. The sequence continues at coordinate 47,774,231 of NC_080673.1, read as the reverse complement.
GAGTCAAACTGTTATATCAGGGAAATGGATTATCGTCTATTCCAGGATAAGGCCCACCTACAGAGTGCTGATTTTCTAGAGTTATGTGAGTTGCCTATGGTACCCAGATGCCTCTAGAGCCCTTGGGAGCATACTTGTATGAGGCTTTGTTTACTGTGGCAGTTAGTGAGTTCTGCCTGAAGCATGCGTAAGTGTAAGGCAGGTCTGAAACGACCTCCTGACTCACTTTGAAACTCACCCATAAAAAAGCTTTGTATTTGTATTTAATGTTTCCCCCTTTTGATCAAGGTCTTTCTCCAAATGCATTGCTGGTTAACACTTGGTAGTGATTCCACAGTGCCAGGGAGGCTTATCCTTGGGAGTCATGTCCCATGTTTTATCTGCTGAATTTGGCTTAGTGAGAGGCCACATTTGACTAACAAGGAGGTTTTTATGAGGGAACTCTTAGACATTAGTTGTTATTAGGCTGTTTCACTTTTACAAGAATAAGGTTCATAAGTATAAGCGTTAATATTAAAGGCTTAGCATGTTGGTCTGTTTACTTTTATTAGGCACTGCCTATATACTCCAGAGGTTTTTGATACTCTGTTTAAGAAAGTAGTAGGACTCCTCAGGATGGAAGTTTAATATTTTGTTCATTATAGTGTGCATCTTCACCCACCAAGAGAACACCCTATAACAACATAAATATATTCATTCTCCATAACAGCATGTCCTACGTCACCCCTCCCCACAGATCCCCCTTCCACCAACCCCCTGGACCAGTGACACTGTCTTGCCATAGATCCCACAAGAACACTCCCACCACTGTGTTCTCAACCACAGTCCTTGGCCTCCCCAGAGTTTACCAAGCCACACATTGACCTGTTCCTTCATCCAGCCCTCCCCCGAGTTCCATGGATTACCTAATGCTCTCCATTCACACTCACACTCACACTCTAGCACTGACTCATATTGCTGCACCACCCTCAACTCCATCTACTCCCAAACCACTACCATCCACCTTATCATAGATTCTGCCCACAGTTAGCATTGCCTCACCACTCTACTCCCTTTCTATCTCCTGGAAACATGTCTTCTAGACTCTACCTCCATGGATCTGCTCAATATCCTTAGCTCATATCAGCAAGATTATGCAAGATTTGTCCTTTAGTGAATGGCTTACTTCATTTAACATAAGGTCTTCGAGGTTCATCCATGTTGTCACATGTGTCATTACTTCATGCCTTCTTATAGCTAAGTAAAATTCCATCACATATAAATACCACATTTTGTTTATCCATTCATCTGTTGATGACACTTGGGTTACTTCCAACTTTTCGCAATTGTGAATGATGTTGCGATGAACATTGGTGTACATATATCTGTTCATGTCCCTCCTTTCAATTTTTCTGGGAATATACCTGGTATTGTAGTTGCCAGATCATATAGCAATTCTATATTTAGTTTCCTGAGGAACGGCTAAACCATCCCCCACAGTGGCTGTACCATTCTACATTCCTACCAGCAGCAGATGAGTTTTCCTATTCCTCCACATCCTCTCCAACACTTGTAGTTTTCTGTGTTTTTTTTTTAAATACCAGTCAGCCTAGTATGTGTAAGATAATATCTCATTGTGGTTTTGATTTGCATTTACCTAATAGCTAGTGATGTTGAACATCTTTTTGTGTGTTTTTTGGCCATTTGTCTTTCCTTTGACTAGAAATATGTCTATTCAAATCTCTTGCCCATTTTTTAAATCTCTTGCCCATTTATATCTTATTGAGATGTAATATTTATTTATATATGCTGGATATTAGATTCTTATTGGATAAGGGGCTCCCCAGCTATTTTCTCCCATTGAGTAGGCTGCCTTTTCACTTTCTTGACTAACTCCTTTGAAACATAAAAGTTTTTTATTTTGAGGAGGTCCCATTTATTTATTATTTCGTTGCTTGTACTTTGGCTGTAAAGCTTATGAAACCATTTCCTACTCCTAGATCTCAGAGATGCTTCCCTACATTATCTTCTAGGAGTGTCATTGTCTTGGCTCTTGTATTTAGGTCTTTTATCCATCTTGAGTTAATTTTTGTATAGTGTGTGAGGTGGTGATCCTCTTTCATTCTTTTGGGTATGGATATCCAGTTCTCTTAGCACCATTTGTTGAAGAGACCTTTCTGTCCCAGTTGATTGGGCTTGGTGGCCTTGTCAAATATTACTTGGTCATATATGTACAGGTCTATATGTGAACTCTCAGTTTGGTTCCATTAGTCATTATGTCTATCCTTGTGCCAACACTATGCTGTTTAGACCACTGTAGCTTTGTAGTATGATTTAAAGTCAGGTAGCATGATTCTTCTAATTTTGTTTTTCTTTTCAAGATGTTTTTGGCTATTTGGGGCCCCTTATCCTTCCAAATAAATTTGATAGCTGGCTTTTCAATTTCTGTAAAAACTGCTATTGGAACTTTTATTGGGATTGCATGAATCTATATCTCAATCTCAAGAGGTAACTGTTGTTTTCTTCACATATCTTTCCAGAAATTATCTAGGCCTATAAGTATATATGAGTGTGATAGATAAATATAACCTTACACAAACACAAATTAAATTATTCTGTTCAATGTCTGTATTTATCACCTCGGAACAATATTGATATCTTTTATCTTATATATAATTTATTTTCAATGATTATACAACAATCCATTATCTGGATGTCACACAATTGATTTAACTAGTTTCCTGCTATTGGTATTTACTTTTTACAATTTTTGGCATTACAAACAATTCTGATGGACATCCTTATAAATATATGAGTAATTGCTCATATATTTGCTCATTATATGAGTAAGGATAGTTTTTAATTTGAAGTATCAAAAAGCCTATTGACAGAAACTTAAATATATAATTTTCTCCCATAAGTATGGAGGTGGGCTTTCTGCATTTGGTGAAGTCATTTAATGATGTCATCAAGATCATAAGATTTTTCCATTTTCCTGCTCAGCCTTCATCAGCTGGTTGAGTTTTCATTCGTTTGTCTTTGTGCATTCTCTGGATGACTGCCATGGTTTTAGGCTTCACACTGCTATCAAAGCATGTTATATAAAAGTCTACAATGGAATATTATTGAGCTGTGAAAATATGAAGTCCTTGGATGAACCCTGAAGACACTGTGTTGAGTGAAATAAGCCAGGCACAAAAGGACAAATATTGTATGATTTGAAATAAATAGAACAAGCAAAACCTAGATTATAAGTAACCAGAGGACAGGGTAGGGATAGGGAATGGGAAGTTAAGGCTTAAAATGTACAAGATTCCTATTTGGAACAATAGAACTGTTTTGGTAATGGATGGTGGTAATGGTAGCACAACATTACGAACACAATTAACAACTCCGAAATATATATCTGTCATTAAAACAGGAAATACTAGGTTGTATATATGGTAACAGAATAAAAAATTTTTAAAAATCCATGGATTTATGCAAACAGTGAACCCTAAGTTAAACCATGGACTCTAGTTGATAGTGTAACTATAAAAATGTGCTTTCATCAATTAGCAAATGTTTTATACCAATATCAGGTGTTAATCATAGGGTGGTATTTGAGAATTTTATGCATGATTGTTCTATTAACTCATTACTTCTCTAAATCAATTCTAAAGCAAAAAGAAAGAAAAAGAAAAAGAAAGAGAAGAAGAAGAGGAAGGGAGAGAGGGAGGGAGGGAGGAAGGAAGGAAGGAAGGAAGGAAGCGAGGGAGGGAGGAAGGGAAAGGAAACCTAGAGTAAAAGATCAGGGGCAAAATGATTTATCCTTGGTAGTTACCAGCCCTCTCCTCAGCAGACTTGCCCTCATTGGCCAGACTTGGACCCAGGATGAAGATGAATGGAATTACCAACACTGGTTTAGTCTAATGACAATTCATCCCCTGGGGATAGAGTGAGGCCTCACATCCCCTGAGAAGATCTCCACTTGCCACGTGGATTTAAAATCAGGGTTTTGGAAAGCGAACTTGGCCCAGTGGATAGGGTGTCCACCTACCACATGGGAGGTCCGTGGTCAAACCCTGGGCCTCCTTGACCCGTGTGGAGCTGGCCCATTCACAGTGCTGATGTGCTCAAGGAATGCCGTGCCATGCAGGGGGTGTCCCCCACGTAGGGGAGCCCCACGCGCAAGGAGTGCGCCCCGTAAGGAGAGCCGCCCAGCGTGAAAGAAAGTGCAGCCTGCCCAGGAATGGTGCCGCACACATGGAGAGCTGACACAACAAGATAATGCAACAAAAAGAAACACAGATTCCTGTGCTGCTGACAACAACAGAAGCAGACAAAAAAGAACACGCAGCAAATAGACACAGAGAACAGACAACTGGGGCTGGGGGGGAAGGAGAGAGAAATTAAAAAAATAAAAATCAGGGTTCTGTTAGTAGGGAACCAGTGGAGGTTGAAATTCAGTGCTTGCTGTATTTATTTATGTGGTACGTCAACAGGAAAAATGACAAGAAATGAAATTGCTAAATCCAAGGGTAACTAACTGCATCTTAAAATTGGAAGATGTTGTCAGATTACCCCCCCAAATAGTTTCATGGTTTATAGTTCTAACATCAGCGAATGGGTGTCTTAGTTTTTCCATTGTCCTATCAATACTGGTTATAATCACACATTTTAATATTTGTTAATATGACAGGTATAAAACATGTCTTGTTTTTACTTGTTTTTTAAATTAAGATTGCACTTACCTGTTTTACTATATCTGTTTGTGTCCTTTGATCATTTGGGGGGAGGGCATCCCTTTCATCGATTCACCATAATTCTTTGTATATTTTTCTGTTTTTATATCTTACAAATACTTTATCATTTGATTTTTTTACTTCATCTATGTTCAGTTTTTTTTAACGCATCGGATTTTTTAATGGCCTCAAGGTTTTATTTAGAGAGGCATTCAAAATGTCAATATTAGAAAAAAAGAAATACTACACTTTGCTAGTTCCTTTATATTTCATTTTCACATATCTCTTATCCAAATGGAATTTATTTTGGTCCGAAATAAGACTTCAGCTTTTTTCTCCTAGTTAACTGCTCACCTCCCAGTGCTGGGCAGGGGGCGTGGGGGTGGCCTCAGGCTTCTATTTTGAAAATTCCTGTGTAACAGCAGCCTGCTCACCTGGGATGGATGGTTCCTTGTTTTCTGTTGCAGTGACTGTGAGGAGCAGTCGTGATTTCATGGGATTTCTACTTCAGGCTCGGAGAGTATCTGATCATCAGATAGCTGGCACTTTTGTTTTCCATCCTCCCGGTTCCTAGCCGATGACATGTTTTGAAGAGTCGGACTGCGTCACCCACTCTGACAAGTCCCTGAAGAGACACCTGTCGTTCGTGTGGAAGGCCCCTGCTCAGCCCGTGGGGGACATCCGATTCCTGTAAGGGGCACAGTCAACTGCTGCTTCTTAGGAACTGAACCCTGCACTTTGGAAGAGGCAGAGCTCGTCTTCCCCCTGTCCTCATGCTCTCTGCCCCCCGTCCAGCCACACACAGGGCTCTCCAAGCTAGAAAACCTATGCAGGGCATACCTGACTGAAAAGGGGGGAAAAAAGCCAAACCTCTCCCCCATGGTCCTGGAGTGTGTTTATTTCTCCTCCTCTCCAGGCACAGACGAATTTTGGCCAAACTTCCAAAGAATTTCAGACCATAGGGCAAAATAGCTCATGGTAGGAGACTAGGGAGGGAGCCGAGGGGGCAGAGAGATGGAAGACAGATGGACAAGTGGACAGTCCAGCAGCACAGCCACTGAGCTGTTCCTGGGGTGGGAGCAGGGAAAGCCACTAGTCTCTGACAAGCTCCTGCTTGTCCACCAAATGGGCGTAATAATGCTAAGGCTAGCTCAGAGGCCTGTGTGAGGAAGCAGGGGCCCAGGATGCGCAGGGCTCGGGACAGGGCCTGGCAACAGTGAGTATTACAGAAGCACCCTCGTGCCTCAGGATGAGACACTTGTGTTGTCGTTCTTTTCAGACACTTGCATTTACCAAGAAAGAATTTTTTCACTTTCAGGAAAGGGCATGTTCTCCTGTTCTCCTTCCTACACCGTCTTACATGAGGCTTTGCCTGAGGGCTGGGGCCATGGGGACCCCATGCTTCCCCCGACAGTGGGGTGCAAGGCTGAGGTGTATGCCCCCACCCTCCCACCCTGCAGTGTCCCTCCACTGCCCTGTGGTGGCCTCACGCAGCAGGCATGGCAGGCAGGAAGAGTGATTTGCCTGCTTAACCTTCAGGGCATCTCTGCTTCTGCCCCCCGCTCTGGTTCTTTTCAAATGCAGAGAATGCTTGTGGCCTGAGAGCTGTAAGTTACCTTTATTTCTCAAAGCACCTCCGTGTCTATTTTCAAATTTAGCACCATAGCTGCTGTGCCCTGCCTGTGAAGTAGTTTAGAAGCTGTTCTCTTCTTGTGGCAGATGAAGGAGCTGATGAGAAGCCTCTGGCAAAGCCGCCCTTTGCGCTCTTCCCTCCCGCAATCCTTTCCCACAGTCATGCCCACTGAGCCTGGAAAACGCGTGCTCGAGGCCTGAAATGACTGCTCACTTTGATTCTCTGGGTGACCTCAGCCAAATCAATCACATTTTTATGACCGCCTTCTGAATACTTAAAATGGGAAAAATGACGTTGCCAAGAGTTTTGGGGAGGATAAAGGAGATGTTTGTGAAAATGATTTTTACTGAGGAAAGGTATCACGTACTCAAAATATTTAAATTATTAATGATTTATCTCTAGTTTTCCATAGAATCTGCAGTTACAGTAGAAATGAATTACCTGTGCAATCTTCAATTAGCAATGTAACTCAGTTAACAATATAACAGTAATGGCTAATAATAAAATTGAAGATGAAACCTTTTATTCGAGTCTAAACACATAGTTCAAGAAGATACCTTTTAATCAAAATGAGGTTTTTATTGAGAATATTTTTATTCAGGAGGGTAATTGACTGTAAATATCCTCGCTAGTCTAATTCTTTGCCACCATTGAGGTTTTTTTGTTTTGAAAAAGAACGAAGTTCCTTAAAGGGATAATAAAAATCTATCTCTTGTTCTAGTCAGTTAGTCTTTTGTGCCTTTTCTTTAACTTTCAGGGTGTTTTCTCCTTTGACTAGGCAGATCGAAGGTCTTACGTAAGGGAAACCAAATCTTCGAATGGCTCTGCTCTTTCTTTCCCGCAGTTTATCAGTAGTCCAGTCGTATTTCGTCTAGTGGGCCAGGACTGAATCACCTGTGTTGTCTCAGCAGACACACAGCGGAGGCCCTTCCCGTGGTGCCGAGGAGCGGGGTGACCGAGGTGCGGCCCCAGGTACAGTTTGCCACAGCTTCAGCTAGCCTGGTTGTCGTTATTTAAAATATATATATGTGTGTGTGTGTGTGTGTGTGTATATATATAATTTGAAAAATACTTAGATTACGTAAATGTTACATAAAAAATATAGAGGATTCCCATATGCCCCTCATCATTATTTTTACAGTTTTCTATGTTCACTAAAGTCACCTCTGCCCTGCAAAGCGAGCAATAAACACCTGCCTTGGCCGACCGCAGTCGTAGTAGAGACGCCGTAACAGCAGTGAGGGTGGGAAGCCACACTTGGTTTGTTGCAGCCAATGCACTTGTCTGGCTCAGCCTAACAAATGAAGTTGGGCCCGAGGGTGGGTGGTGAGAGCTGTGTTACAAAACCAAAAATGAGCACACCCCTTCCCACCCCCTAGGATTTATCAAAAATCACAATATTTTGGTAATTGTTTTCCTCAGTCCCCTGAAGTGAGCACAAGAAAGAAATGAGCTTCCCCGACCCTCCTCCCCGGTTTATAAAACCTCTTCCGGTGTTTATTGTTCCTTCCACGGCAGGTAGAAGGCTCTTTGCAGCAGGGTTGGAGAACTGAATCAGGAAAGAGAGGCTGTTTCAATGGCCATGGACTTTTCCTGGCTCACCACGTAACTTTTGACTCCTTTGACCCATGACCTTCTGAAAGCAAACTGATTCCTGGTGATTTGGAACTCATTGTCACATTTGTTTCTAATTAAGTCTTCTGAATACATGCACCCCTAATGGCATCCAGTCACTTGGAAGAACCAAATCCTTATTCCCTTCAATCCCAGTTTCCTTTGTTCTTTCCTTTATTCTTTGCCAATGTGTGGAAGGCCAGGATCTGGTTTTAATTCCTTCTCTGCTCAGTTTAGCATATTCAGGCACAGAGACAACCCTGGCTCCCTCCACTATCCACCTTTATCCTCAAAACTTTCTCTTTTCCCCATTCCTACCAGTCTTCCTCCAGTCTTTGCACAAAGATATTTCTAAAAGCAGAGTAAAGACCTCAGGATCTGAGAGTGTGGCATGAAAAAGACCCTGCAAACCCACACAACCTTTGAAACCTCATGTTCTATTTTATAAATCACGCAGCTGTTGCATTCTTTTTTTTTTTTTAAAGATTTATTTATTTTTTCATTTCTCTCCCCTACCCCCCAGTTGTCTGCTCTCTGTGTCCATTCACTGTGTGTTCTTCTGTGACTGCTTCTGTCCGCATCAGCGGCACCGGGAATCTGTGTTTCTTTTGTTGCATCATCTTGTTGTGTCACCTCTCCATGTGTGCAGTGCCATTCCTGGGCAGGCTGCACTTTCTTTTGCGCTTGGCAGCTCTCCTTATGGGGTGCACTCCTTGCGTGTGGGGCTCCCCTACACGGGGGACACCCCTGCATGGCAGGGCACTCCTTGCGCGCATTAGCGCTGCGCATGGGCCAGCTCCACATGGGTCAAGGAGGCCCAGGGTTTGAACCGTGGACCTCCCGTGTGGTAGGCGGACGCCCTAACCACTGGGCCAAGTCCGCTTCCTGCTGTTGCATTTTTTTTTTTGTCTTTATTCATTTTTTTAATATTACATTCTTAATCCCAGGCACAACAGGCTTATTTTCATATGAATCCAAACGCGCATGAGGCTTCAGGAAGCTGCGTCATGTTTAGTGGATGCCTGACCCTGCTGGAACCCAGCAGCCAGGGGCTGACAGGCTCCGGTCTGAGCAGCAACAGGGTTGTCCCTGCCAGCCCCAGCCTGCCTTCCCCACTCCCTGTCTCCTCCACACAAACCCCAGTGTTTCCCACAGGAAAAAGAAGTGTGTTGTGTAATGTGTGTGTATGTGTTGTGGGATGTCATTTTAAAAAGTGAAATAGATTTCTTAACCATAAGAAGACTTTAATAAGCCATTGTGAATTTTCAAAGCAGGGAAAATAGTATATTGTGTTTCTGAAACTTATCTCCCAAAGGACCACCTAGGACACTTTGGGGTGCTACCCTACCCATTAGGCGTGAACCCCTTTTATGTCTCCATGCTTTGCCTTCTGACATTTTTTCAAACTGGGCCATTGCTCATGGTGAATGATTTATCTTTGAAGGTTCCATTCAAATAGCTCCTTTGTGAAACTTTCCCCATCCCCCACTTCTTGGTAGACAAATACAATTACCTCCTTATCTCTGCTATTAAAGTGATTATCACATTGTAATTTACATGGTTGGACCCATAGTGTCTCTCCTAGCTGTTAAGTTCAGGGACAAGGAAGTGGATGTGGCTTAAGTGATAGAGCTTCCCTCTACCATATATGAGGACCTGGGTTCGATCCCTGGGGCCTCCTGGTGAAAAAGAAGAAGAGAAAGCATGCCTGTGTGGTGAGCCGGTGCCCATACAGCAAGCTGAGTGCCCACGAGTGCCTGCATGAGTGCCCACATGGTAAGCCAGTGCTCTGTGCAAGTGAGTCGTGCAGCAAGATGATGATGCATCAAAAGAGGGGCAAGGGGAAAGTCAAGGTGAAGTGCAGTAGAAACCAGAAACTGAGGTGGCACAATTGACGAGGAATCTCTCTTCCCATCAGAGGTCTCCAGGATCAAATCCTGGTGAATCCTAGAGGGGAGAAAATGAGAAGACAACACAGATAGCAAAAACAGCAGGGCAGGAGGAGGGAAAGGGGAGAAAATAAATAAATCAATCTTTAAAAAAAATGTTTGGGAACAGCAACTAGAAGTCTGCATGACTTCAGTGTCCCCAGCACCCAGCACCATGCCCAGCACATAGTGGGGCTGCAAGGAATGTCTGAATACATTTGGGATTCAGGCAGGAGTTGAAACCATCTCACTCTGCATGTCTGTGTTGTGCTGCTTTGTCACTTCAGTCTCAGTGTTGCTGAGTGACAAAGACATTGGAACAAAGTGGCACCAACCAATCCAAACCAAACCAAGAGGTTCAGTCCAACCTGGGTGGGTGCCCAGCCAGAGAAACTTCTGCCAACACTGCCTTTGCTCAACATCATTGTGTCATCTCAGTCACCACCCTGGCAGCCCCTCAGAGCATGCTGCACACACGCCAGCATGGGCTGTGCGCTGGCACAGCACCGATTCCATCTCACCCCCTCCACAACTCTCTGCCATCAGGTTCGCCCTGTTTTGCAAAATGAAGAAACTGAGGATCTGGGAGGCCAGGTATTGCCGGAGTGGGGATCCAAACCCAGACAGTAACCTGACCCCAAGCACATCTGTGGCTGCCTGGGGACCCGTTGGAGGCTCTTTCTAATGGCCTGGGCCAGCACAGAGGGGAGATCAGTTGGTGAAGGGCAGTGAAGGGCAGTCATCTCATCTCTGCCTGTAACAGAGGCCCGAGTCATCGTCACCACCACGGACATGTTTAGTGTTAATTATACAGCAAGAAAGAGTTAGGACTTCTCAACACCATTGATTTGTCGGGGTCTCTTTTTCCAACTAGAAGCAGCTTTTTTTTTTTGGCAGATGAGATAAAATACAGTGGTCACAGTAGTTGCTGATTGGTGGCTGTTAAGAACGTGTAAGCCGAGGACTGGGCACTTACTCTTTTAAAAAGACCTAAGAAATTGGTGCTTTGCTGCTTGGTCAAGGGCTTATATTCCTGGGCAGATCATCTTTGATGTTGGCAGTTTTGAGTGGGTCAGCCCTAATGGCCCGTCCTCAAGGCACATTAAAGTCTCTAGTATTTGCCCCATTCTGGCGGCTGGTTGTGCCAATCAATACAAGCAAACTGCTCTCACTCTCTCTTTGCTCAGCCCCCAGAGCCCCCGTCGCTCTTCCGCAGCAGCCTGCGGACGTCACTGCTGTTGGCCTAACTAGAGCTGCAGAAGATGACCACGTGGTGCCTGTGCCTGCCAGGATTTGGGTGACACCGCTTCCCAGGGGTGCAGATGCTCTGCCCCAAGCAGCTCCACGTACAGTGCCGTGGGCCGCAGTGGCCAGCAGTCCAGCGGGCGCGGCGCCCCCACCCTGGAGCCCTCCCTGGATGCCCGGGGGCTGGAGAGGCTGGTGGCCCTCAGGAGACCCTCTTCGGAGGGCCTTGCCTCCAGCGCTAGCACCCACTCCAGGTAATGGGCAGTGAGTGGGCCCTGCAGGGCAGGCAGTGGGCCTCGGCTGAGCACTGGGCACCGAGGAACTGAAAAGCTCTTGGAGTCTGACAAAGATCTCAGTCATATTCATTCCTCAGTGGGTGAGAAACCCCGATTAAGGAAGGACTATCGGTCAGGAGGAGCTGGGTATGGTAATCACCAAGGGAAACTACAGTCTCTTGGCCAAGGAGGGGTCTCTGGGAGGCGAGTATCTGGTGAGGGCTTGGCCGCCACCCCACTCACCTCCCGTGCCCTCCCCCAGCTGCTGCCATGGTCTCTCAGGAGTCTCTCCCAGCAAAGCTGAGTTCCATCAGGATGTACTGCGGTGAGAGGGAACAGCTGCTTTGGGTGCGTTTAGTGAATCCCTTCTCACCCCTTCCACTCTCCCCTTTAGGACTCAGGCTCCTCCAGGCTTCCGCTGGTCGGAAACTTGCTTGCCCTCTGACAGGCACGAACAGGTAACACCCTGCACTGCGAGCGAGGGAGAGGTTGGTATTTTGATGTCAGTGAGAAGTTCCAGGCTGGAAGTCAGAGCTGTGAGACCAGTTACCAAGTCAGAGAGATGAGGCAAGGGCCTGATAAACACATAGTGTCTCTCTACCAATCAATACCGGCAAAACCAGCCTCTCCATTACATGCAGTGTCCTGACGCTATCGGCAATTGTAGAAATTGATGGCTTTAGCGATTTGTTTTCCCACTTAGCCTCAGTTAATAATTCCTCTCTTCTTCCCCCACGCCTCCGTAACACTGGCCTCGAAAAAACCACGTGTGGTTCTGGAGTGTAGATCAATGGGCATATAAAATATACATGCCCAGTGATTTACTATTCCTTTGAAGTCTGTGAAGGAACACAAAATAAAACATAGTGTAATATTCTTACTCAAATTTATCAGAACCTATAGTAAGATTAAGTGGTCCCTCTTGCATAGGTCCTGGCAGAAAAAGACACACTAAAAGCTTCCAGCCATCTGAGAGGACGCGGCTGCCCGTGCTTGTTGGGGAAGACTCCAAAAGGAGCCTAGCTTAGTCTTATAATTGGCCGGCAAGCGCTTTGTGGGGTTTCCATTAGCCAACCCATCGCCATCAGTTAAGTGCCTCTTTCTCTCCTCGGGCTCTTTGAGGAGCAGGCAAGGGCCTGGGTTTTTCAGCCGCTGCCTGGGATTCCTTGAGGGGCACAGGCTGTTCCGAAGTGCTGTGGCAGCTTGGAAGAACACGCCCCTTTGACTGGTACCTCTCCGTCCTTCTCTAGGACAAGACAGAGGCCTCAAATGGGACCATGGCGAGGCCTCTGCACACCGTCCGTCTGTCCCACCCTCGGCGCCTCTGGACTCCTGAAGCGCTCAGTGAGGAGGGGCGTGGGGCAGCCACCCCGACCCCTGCCGTGCACACCTCTGCCTCCTCCAGGAAGCCTGCCGCAGGCCCCTCAGGGGCGTCAGCAGCCTCTGCCAGCCTCTTGTCTCAGTCAAAGCATGAGGACCCCAGAGTGGGGGAGGGACAGCCCAGGAAGACAAACCCAAGGCCGGGCGTCGGGCCAGAGGGCGCCAGCTTCCCTTCGGGGATCCAGCTCAGCACTCTCCAGCTGGGAACCCTGCTTTGCCTTTCGGCCACCCTGGGCACAGCCCTGGCTGCCGGCCTTTGCTGCCTGCACACCCGGGATGGCCACAGACGGTCAGAAGTGTCCTTTGGCGAGACGGCTGGTGACCCTGTGACCGGGAGCGGCGGGGAGAGGCTGTGCCTGTCAGCGAGCTGGTGGAGAACAGTACTGTTTCGGTTCAGGCAGAATACGATGCGATCGCTCCCTCCGTGGGCAGGAAGGAAACAGTTCTCTGAGAAGGACGTCGTACCAGGTCTCTCAGGGGCCCTGTTTGGGCGCTGTCGAGTGTCTCAGCCAGATCAGAGCTAATGAGGACAGGGAGTCGCCGTGCCTCCCTGGCAGGGCAGCGGGCGGTGGTGTGGGAAGGAGGGAAAAGGATAGTTTTCTCAACAGAGGGAGTTCTTCCCGCTTTGTTGTCTTAGCTGTAACTTAGCGTCTTTTTTTTCTTTTTACAATTAGACGTTCTGTTTGAAGAGTTAAACTCAGCACCATGAATATTGTATAACCTGCTCATTAACGAGGCTCCTGTGGGCAGCAAGCTTCCTCTGCTGCCGCAAGGAACCAGCAGAAATAGGAATTCTGTCCCCCTCAGCGTGCCAGCCTCCTGTCCTCCAACTCTTTGAAAAAGTCACATTGGGGCTTGTGTCTCTTGCAAGGAAAAGAACAGCAGTCCTCACTTTGTGGCTCCAAAAGTTTTCTTTGTAAAATCGGAGTTCAAAACCCTGTGGAGTTCTTGTTCAGTGGAATAGGTGAATACAAGGGCACTCGGCCTTCTCAGAAACTCAGAAGCCGGGCAAATCCGCCATGGCAATTGATCCGAAGCAAGGAGAGTTGTAGGGCGCTTGATTGAACCCGTGCTTGGGGAAGCATCCACATACAGCACCAGGCCTTACACCCCAGGATGGGGTATACAAGCCGCTGCTTCAGATGTAAGCGGATCTCCCAACTCGCCATCCAGTGACACTCGACGGAGAGGTTGTGTATCCCAACAGCTAGCAGACGTATTGCCTTTTGCCAAAGACCAGGCCATAAAAAAAAAAGGACAGCATAGTTTGCAGAACAGCCTCTACTTGTATTTTCAGGGGATCTAAGAAAGGGAGCACCATGAACAAAGACCCTCTCTTTACTCTTGGGATTTTATGAAGATCTCTTTGATTTAACAGTATTGCATGGATGCTATCGTGTGGCCAGAAAAAGGGGCTTGATTATAATTCTGAAACATGCTCACCTTTGGAACTAGCTACCCTTTCAGAGATAAACCTAATTCAGATTCATAATCTGTTACGGTAAGAAAACAAAACCCACTAAAACTTCAGTGGGGATGTTTACTGAGAGCCTAATATAAACAGGTACTTGCTAAGAACTTTGCACATATTTTCACATTTAACCTTCACAACAACTTAATGAGGACTATGATGTTTGGGGAAGTTGGATAACTAGCCCAAGGAGAGAGAGAGGCATTCAGTGACTCTTCAACTCATCAACAAATACTTTCTAAAGAATAGGGTGTGTGGAGAAGAGACAGCTCCTGTTGTTTTCTTTCTAGCCTCCATTAGTGCCTTGGGCATCACTTCCAAGATTCTGTCCCCCTGGATTCTGGGACAGGCAGATCTGTTCCCCGGCATCAATCCAATGTCTCAATAGGCGTGTGGAGATCTGGGGGATTTGTGAAAGTGGAGTAAGGATGCGGTGGAAAGAAATGAAGGTGCAGCACTGAAAGGGAGCCACATGTAACCCTCCTACATACCCAACTTCCCCAAGATGCAAACAAGGAATCCCATTAGTGAGAGCTCTCAGCCCACCACGCCCCAGCAGAGCCAGGGGTGCTCCACACAGAGAGCACCTTCAAAGTTTTTCCTCTCCAAGGGGGCATTTTCCTGTGCAGATAGACTGTTCTGGGAACCTATCGCTGTGAACCAATGACCCCAACTGAATGGTTTAAAACAACCAACGCCGCCACCACCATTTGTTATCTTGCTGGCAGTTCTTCTGCTCCATGTGTTTTTGAACGGGCTGTAACGGCCCAGCGGACTCCCTCCCACGGCCAGCAGGAGGGGTTGCCTGTTGGCCGGGAGCGCAGCCGGGACGGTTGAGTCGTGTAGGAAGCGGTCTGGTTCTCCTGCTTGTGGCTTGGCCTTCTTACAAGTGGTTCCCGGAGTCTAATCACACGAGACTGGAAGCGTGGACCTCTTAAGGCCTAGCCTTGGAAGTTATACAGTTTCACTTCTACCACCATCTATTGGGCACAGAAAGTCAATGGTTTCCGCTTTTTGATGGGAGAAGAGGCAAAGGATGTGCAGCTCTCTTTAATTCACTGCACCTTCTGTTGAGACTGCTGATCTGCTGCGGGAGCCTGTGTGAGAGTAAAAGGGGAGGCTTTCATCCCTGGGAAATGCCAGGGGTCTCCTTCCCTAGGAATATCAAAGGGGGCCAGGGAAATCTCCAGATTTTTGATCTCTTACTGGGGCTTCAGACAAAATAGTGAAGTGATGCAGTGGAGTCCCAGACCCACGAGCTGTAGCTTCCTCCTCAGAGAAAAACAGTTCATAAAAGTATTCACCTCTTTTGGTTGTTGTGAAGATTAAGTGCATGGACCACACTAGCTATCTATAAGTAACTAACTGTGGTAGATTGAATGATGTACCCCGATATAGATATGCTCATAACACATATTCCAGTGCGAGTGGACCCATCGTTAGTAGGATCTCTCCAAGATGTTACTTTTAGATAGGTGTGGCCTAATTGAATGAGATTGGGTCTTAATCTGCATCACTGGAGGCCTAGTAAAGAGAAAGAAACTGGAAGCCAGAGTCAGAGAAGGGCACAAGGAGAAGCCAGATGCCAGAAGTCAGTGGGAAACTGGAAGAGAAAGGAGAGGACTTTGCCATCTGAAAGGAAAGCCAAGGAACCTAAGGTCTGCCAGCCAGCTAGAACCGTTCACCCAAAGAGGAAGCAAGCCTTCTAACCTCTGACACCAGAGCTGATAAATTGTTCAGGCCAAGACCAGTATATGGTGTTTGTCATAGCAGCTCAGCAATCTAAGACTAATTAATTGACATACTATTATTTACATCATTCTGCAGCTGCAACTGTCTTCAAATCGAGCCAATTCAGAGAGATTATGTGACCACCAAAACCATCATTCTCTTTCCATGACCACTGCGCCTCTGCAGACCCTGCCCCAGCCTGCCAACTTGAGCTCTCCAGCCACAGCTGTCATAGTAGCCACTGGCTCCAATTCCTGCCCTGTATGGGATGATTTGTGTTTTTCTTCCTGAGACAATCTGTGTAAACTCCTTTTTGGCAAGGGGAGTTGGAGTCAATAGGCCTGTAGTCCGATGACATAAGGCAACAAGATCTGTTGCTGTTATCTTGCTTGTCTGTCTGCTCAGCCTGGCTTCAGAGAAGCCACTGGGGCAGTGAGTAGGAAGTGTTAACCCAAAAACACTGAGGCACAAAGCCATTAAAAGTTTAAAAAGGCCAAGGACTCAAATGCAACATCTTAAAATAGCTTTATTTTTGTTTTGTAGGAACAGCCACAGAATTTTTCAGCCAACCTGTCCTTGGAGAAAAAAAGAGATGTAGGTCTAAACACAAATTTAAGGGGAAATGATAGAAAAAACAATTGCTGAAAAATCTTTGTAGTTTAAGTGAGTGGTTTTGCAACTATTATATTATTATTAAGAACCCCAGAACCTAGGGTGGGGGGTGGAGCTTAACCTTCCTACATACAGAGACTCTTTCTGACATTTCTACTTAATTTCCCTCCTGGATGCAACAATTTCGGTAAATCACAATTTAATACTTAACCTTGACATGGCTGAGCCATCTCACTGTTGAGGGGGTCTGGATTAAGCTCCTGTTCTAATGTTTGCTTTTTACAAAAAAATCTAATTAACCAAAACAATAGGTCAACAAGCCAGTAAATATTTAAACAGATAGCACGATTTATCTGAAAAGTTCCCTGGGAAGGGCTGGCAATGTAGGAATGAATTACAGCTAGCCACACCCTCTCCAGCCCTCAGAGTTCCAGTATTAGGGATGCTAAGCCTTACTGGGATGTAGACTGTGTGGTTTGATTTCATTTCACCTCAACCTGTTTCTTTTCTAAAAGTGGAGCATGGCAAGGGATTCCTTTTATTGACGTGAAACTAATTTGCATTCATTTGCTTATTATTGAACTTGAGAACTCCATATTTGTTCTGGTTTAGAACATCAGGGGAGTGGCTTTGTGTGTTTGTTTATTCTATTCTTTAAATGCAAAAAAAAAATGTGAGCATTTTGAGACTGGTGCTTCGTGGACAGTGACGGGGAGAAGGGCAAGGGCAACTGAAACCCAGAAAGTGGATTTTTCCCCTTTCTTTTGAAGCATGTATCAGTTTATGAAACACTGTCTCCAGTGGCTCCCCATCTCTCTCACAATAAAATCTGAATGTTATATTGGGCCGACTGGACATACCAGGATGTGGGTCCCTGACTTCAACTCGCCTGCACACACTCAGAGTTGCCAGCTCATTTATTCCTGCTGTTCTTGTGTTCTTGAAGCTCATTCCCCTGGACATCTATGAGCTTTCAGGACTTTGCGCAAATGTTGCCTCATTAGAGAGGCTTCGTAATCTCTTATCATTCTCAGTCCCCCTACGCTGCTTTGTAATATTTATAGCACCTATTACCATCTGAGTATTAGATAAGTGTATCTAATTTTGTTTCTTTTCTGCCTCCTCTGTCACTGGGATGCAAGCTTCATATAGCCAGGGACTTTGTTTTGTTCACCAAGAATAGTTCCTGGTATATAGTAAGTAATCAATAAATATTTGTTAAATGAATGAGTAGTAAGTTCAGTATTCATGTTACTGTCACCAGCTCTTCATCTAAATTCAAGTTGAGCCTGTAGCACCTTGGGAAGCAACTGGGCACTTGGGTGTCAGATGACTAAAGGTATGTAAAGAGACCCCCAGGCAATGCATGGTTCTTTCGTAGAGTTTAACTAAAGAGTAGTCCTCAGTGGTCCTCAGGGTAGGGAATGTTCTTGTGTCTCAGATTCAAGGCTCAGGGCAGGTGTTGGCAGGTTGGAGCTGAGAGTAGACTTGACCTCCAGGTCTGAGTTGGGGCAGAAGAAAAGCTAAATGGAGACACCCCAACTCAGAAGGTCACCCATGAGCATACTTTGTTCAGTGTAAATAGTCTAGCACAGGGTTTCCTCAACCTTGGCGCTGTGGGCCAGATAATTCTTTGTTATGGGGCTGTGTAGGATGTTTAGCAGCACCCTGGCCTCTGGCGGCTGGATGCCAGCAGCTCCCACCTCCCCAGCTGTTAATAACCAAACAAGTCTCCAGACATTGTCAAACGGCCTTGAGGGGGCCTGAGCGGGGAAACCACTGCCAGAATCACTGGTCGAATCACTAAGAGATGCAATTACAGGCCTTAAAATGAAGCAGCATTTCCTAAATCACTCCTACATGCAGCCATAAAGTAGGCAGCATTGAGATAGAGAATTATAGGATTTTGAAATTGGAAGTGGCTTGAAAGATCATCTGACTCAGGGGTTTGGGAATCAAAAAGCCTAACAGATAAAACAATAAGAGCTGAGCGCTGAGTTGAAGTTTGGGGGCGTCTTTCCCACCCCCTTCCCTCCTCAGTCCTCCTTCTCACCTCACTTTGAGGCACAGCCACAGAAACGTAGGTCTCCCACGAGCATGACTAAAAACCATTAACAAAGAGGAGAACCAGGTCCCTGTCACGGTCAAAAACAAGATAGAGGTTAGGGTCGTGCTCCATCCCTTGACTCCCTTCCTCACTTCCAACCCACTTGTCTTTCTCCCACACTCTGCAGACTATTTTCTTGGAGCGTTGTGAGTGCTGTAAATATTTCCGTGGATCCACAGAGAGCCTGGAACTAGGGCAGAAAATGGCCTGGAATGATTCGTGTGCAGCAGCCATTAGAACCAGAAGATGAAGGGATTTGCGGAGTGGCTTCTCATGGAGGGATAAGAGGAGAGGGCATAGGAAGAGAGAGGGGAGGGGCCAATCATCTGCTGCCTGGCTAAGAGCCCCTTGCTCCAGGAAGGCTTTTCTCTTGTTTATGGCCGCCATCTTGAACTGGCTGCCTCCCTTCCTTTGAGCTCTGTATTTTCCTTCCTTCAAATGGCACCTTGGGAACACCTTCCCCCTACCGCTGATGATAGACGGTTTCTGCAGTGTTTAGTTACTCTGTAGAGGAAAGAGGCTGCCTGGAAATACATTCCATTGGATATTAAAGAATGTATTTCCCTGATTTATCGTCAGGCCAGGCAGGGTTGGGTCTGTGAGGCAAGGAACCAATGGGGATATATCCATTTTGACTAATGATTAATTATTATATCTAAAGTGATATTTTCCTATCAACTGATAGGCTGGAAAAATAGACTAGCACTTGGTAAGTTAGTGCCATGGGTCACAGATGTTGCCTCTGCATTTTTAGATTGTATTATCCATTACAGACGGCACCTTCTCATTTAGAAACATAAATTGTTGTTCTCCTAGACATCCCCCTGCCAAAAAAAAAAAAAAAAAAGCTGACATTTCACATGCAAGCCAAAGATTAGAATCACTGCACAGGACCGCATATGGAGGTACATTAGAATGTGGTGTCCCTGAATCAAGGACACAGGCTGCTGGTGCTGAGAGAGATGTAGAAGACAGTGACTTCTGATCTTTATTATGCAAATGAGCGGCCCCAGAGTGCCAGGCTGCTTAACCTCATCGTGGGAAGTGTCACTGATCATTTCAAGCTCTAAATGTAGCACAGGCATTAGTACTATTATGTTATTATTATTATTTGTAGGGCATATGTAAGCCCGAGCCCTCTGATTAAGCTTGAGTCCCTACTTGGCCCATCCTTCCGGAGTTGAGAATCCGCTTCTCTTGATATTTTATATGTATGTGTGCATATATTTATTTCTCTCTCTTTAATTCTCTCTGCTCAGTTGATGTGGCATGTACAGATCTGGTTGCCTGCCAGGGTGCAGCTGGTGAGAGCACCATGAAGTCCAATTTCCACCCCCAGAGGCTTACTGTCTATGCCACTCTCTCTCTCCTCCAGGACTTCATGCCCCAATGGCAGAGGTGTTTAGAGGAAGCTGAAAGAATGGAGTTGGGGTTGCAGAAGGGATAGATGTGAATGTGGACAATGGTGAGGAGGGTGGAAAAGAGAGAGGAGCTGTATAGGGTTAGAGAAGAGCCCGGGCTGAAAAGGGGAAAGCTTCCCTTTTCCCACGCATGGGTCATTGCTATCTACCAGAGCCACAAAGAAAATGGGGAAGGCTACCGGATCTGAAAGGTGGAGACAAAAAGCTCTTGGAATCTGGCAACAAAGAGAAGGAAGTAAATGAGAAGGGGAGAAGTCAAAGACAGTTAATCAGTGGCCAAGGTGATTGAAGGCATCTAGATTGCATGACCTGAGTCCGCACGGTTCTATTTGCAGAAGAAAAAACGACTGGTGTGGAAAATAAAGACAGAAAAACAAAACATAAACAAAAAGCAAGTAGTGTAATTTCCCTTTGTCTCCCATAGCCTGGCACTAGGGGAAAGATCCAGCTTTAAGAAGTAACCAAGGAGAGAGATTGGCCAGTGGGACATTCATAAATGTCTGGAAGCTTTGCCATGGACCCTCAGGGACCCTTGCCCCAATCTTTCAGATATAAACCCTGATATCTGGATCTCATCTCCATCCAACTAAATCATAATTTCTGGGACTGAGACCCAGGTCCATACTTTTAAAAGCTTTCCACATGACTCTAATATGTAAACAGGGCTGAGAACTGCTGCTTTAGATCTGATACTATAAGTTCCAGAGAACAGGAATCCTTGTATGTTCGTTTCCTACTATAGCCCCACCACCTAGCATGGTGCCTGGCACATAGAAATTGAACACATATTTACTGTAAGAAAAGCAAATAAAGGAAACATGGCACTTCTCTAGTAGAAGCAAGTTTGTATGTAATTAGACCATTAGATACAAATTGGACCATTTGTGGCATCTATGAAAGATGGCTAACTCCAATGCCTTCAAAAGCCATCACCAAGCTGCTGTCAGGCACTGGACTGTCCCTGCATCGTTCTCTCATGAGTAAACCTGATGTTTCCAGTTCTTCCTGAGTGTCAAGCAGAAGTTGTACCTGTGGAACCAGTGCCTGGGTCTGTTGAAAAGCCCCAGTGAGGCACCATGTAACCCCCTCTGAGGCCTTCCTTTGTGACGGAAGGAAACCCCTTTGCCTTGTATCCATCCCTCTCTGGATTGGATGTCACTGAGTTGGAAGATGAGAGATTGAATAGCAAGACATACAGGAATGAAATGAGCGAGGGCTTGGGCTGAAAGGACCAAACAAACCAAATCCCATGTACCTGGAGTTGAATTAGTTCAAATCACTTAAGTAAACGTCAACTGAGCCCCACTCTGTGAAGGGATTGGTGGTAGGGGGTGAGGGGTGAGGATACACAGGGAAGCGAGGTGGAGGGTGGTGGTATGGTCTGATTTCAAAGGGGGGTCCTAGAGCCAACACTAAGCTAAAGGTTGTTACACATTCACCTCCTCTCCACCCCCCACTCCCCACCCCAAGCACTCTCTGTCAAGCACTGGAAGTCTCTTTTTTTTCCAAAGGAATCTGCTCTTAAAAAAAATTAACAGAAGGAATCTGCTCTTAATGGAAGTCCAATAAGTAAAAAGAAATCAAATTTGAACTGCTTTAGGTTGGAAGGAAGTCCTCTCTTGCCTCTTCTTTACCTGTCCTGCTGTCCCTCTATTACCTCCTCTCCAGCTCTCAATGGTCCCCAAAATGCTCCTCTTAAGTCCCTGAAGGCTGAGAACCCATTTAAAAACCACTGCTCTGGGTAACCTATTCCCTCCAGAACCAAGGTGTTTAGTTGACAGCAAATCAACAGCACCATCACGCAAGGAGTTGAGCCACCTCTTTCCTGGGAAGATGGTGAGACAACTCAGCCTTCAGAGGAGAGGAAGCTCCAACCTTCACACTACGATCTGCAACAGCCCACTGCAGGTTGTTATCTTTCCCTGTCAGTGGCCAAGGAATAGTCAAGGGTCACTTCTGGTGGCCTTTCCTGCCTTCCTGTTCCTGCTCGGGCTCCGGTCAGTGATGACTTTTCCATAACTCAAGTACACGGGCTCCGTTTCCCAGGGTTCAGGAGCCCTGGCCTTGAACTGCTGGCTGAGGGGCTTCTCAGGAGGGGAGGGTAAAGAGGCACCCAGCAGTGTGCACCTAGATCCCTGAGTTGGTTTGGCAAAGGAGAGAACTCAGCATCTCATTAGGACAAAGCCTGAGGGAGTCTGAACTCAGGCACCAGACTTGGGGGCTCTGCCAAGAGCTAGTGAAAGAACACTTCGAGTTGGAGGCGTAGCCAGGGTTGCCTCTCAGTCCTTACTTACTAGGCTAGAGCTCTTCAGCCAGGTGCAGAGAGGTGGGTGGAGCAGGGTGAGGTTAACCTGCCTAAGACAGTGCCGTGTGCATTTACAAAGTCTTTCAGTTGAAAGAGACATTGGGATTTCATTGCGCTTATGTCCCTGTCTCCATCAGGCCACCTGGCATAGGAAAAGAAGGAAGAAAAGATTTGGGAGAAACACAGGCCTTCATGCTCAGCCCCTAACACAGCCAATAGCTGGCATACTTCAATGCACCATTTTCAGAGAGGTCTGCCCGCACACTTTCTCTAGGTAGGTATCTCCTTGTTCTTCAGTATATCCTGTTAGTTTCCTGTATGGCCCTGAAATGATGTGTTTACTTGTCTGTTGTCTTCCTCCTCACTAGACTGTACTTTCCATGGTTCTTGTCTGTCCTGGGGGTCAGAGTCTAGGGCTGTGCCTGGCAGAGAGTGGGTGCTGAAAATATATTTGTTGAATGGACAAGTCAATTAACGCCAGCTGTTTTATTCCCACTATTAATAGAAGCAGTGGTTTACAAGACTGAATCGGAACCAGCGTAAACAGATAGGAATTAATCATCTTTGGAAAGCTCGCCAGTGAGGACTGGTCAGGGGCAAGTTTCCACTACCTACAATTCTGCCCGGGATCCCTTTCTTAGGACGGGTTGATTTCCTCAGGCCTCCGCTAGGAGGCCCTTCCTGCTGAAGTGAGCAGCGTGAATAAGTTTTTCTGACGTGGACAAGGGCTGCACCGGAGCCTGAGGGGGGGGGCCCGTCTGCGGGAGTGGGGTGGGGCCGCCCCCTCTCCCTGGGCCCTGCACCATTTAAAGGCTCCAGACGGCTTGGGCCCTGGGCCAAGGCGCTCCGTTCCAGTGGGAAAGCTGACCTTGGCCAGAAGAACCAGGAAGAGGCACAAATGACTCATTGTCCCACATCCTCCAAGGTAAAACCCTGCAGCGTGTGTGGCCTTTGGGCTGGACGGGATTGCGGCCTTGGCTCCCTCTTCAGCCCAAATAAAAGCCTTCAGCCAGCAGCACATACACAGTCTAAGAATAAAACCAATGGGTCCTTTCTATTACCCCATTTGACACAATTCCCTGGATTTAAAGTTTTAAAAGAGAGTACGTGTGACATTGTGCTATCGAGTTCTAAAAGTAAACACGACTGCTTTTCAAAGACGTTAGGCAGCGTTCAATTCCTGTCAAGCCTCTGTGCTGTTTTACAGACTTGTGGAAGAAATCCGATATACTTTCAGATCACGTGTCAAAGCGGTCTCGCTTGAATGTGCTTCTTTTTATTCAGTAGTTTGCTACCCAAGTCGCTCCTGTGTAAGACATTCCACTGCCACCAGGTTTCCACTAGAGGGCAGTCTTGGAAAATATTTATAAACATTTTATTGCTCTGTCTAGGAAACGTTGCTGTTTTTAAAAGCGAGCAAGCAAGCAAAAAAGCCTTGTCTAAATTTCAGGGCAAGTCCTTTGCCTTCACTTGGAACAGCCCTCATTCTTCCAGAAGTACAGCTAGAGAAGGCAGCTACTTCCCACTTCCCCTGTCCTTTTGTCCACATGGGATGCAGCTGGCCGCTTAAGCTGCAAAGCTGGCGGCGCGGGAGCCAAATCCCCTCCTCTCCGCACGGTGCCAGCCCCAGCCGGCTGGGAGGATCACCTTGCAAAGGCCGTGGGACCCTGTTTTTGGGGGCTGGTAGTGGCCGGAAATCCTCAGCGAAGCGCCAGGAAGGGTCAGAGGGGAGGCTGAGGAGTCAAACAAGGAAAAATAGGGCTTCCAGGCAGGCAGCCATGGAGATGGCGCGATATGTAAATAAGTGTAAATAAGACAGGCCAGCTCTTCAAGCCGGAAGGCTTCTTTGGACTCTTTGTGTAGCCAGGGCTGTCTAGGGCAGGGGAGAGCAACCTTGTGGCACGGTCCAATATAGGGGAAAAACATTTTTTCCATTTAAAAGGAAAATCGCTCCATTGAATTCCATAGGAGGGGGCGGGAGAGATTATTCTTACACTTTGGATCTCTTACTTGATGAATTCAAGAACGTTGATGAATAAATTAGAAATGCTGAAAAGTTCATTCTGGAGCCTATCTGGCAGCGGCGCTCAACGCTCCATCCCTGCCATTTGCGTCACCCTTCAGAGTTGATCATCCACTCACGGGAGCAACTTCATCTCATCCTTGGAACAGCCCCACGGGGCAGGTGTCACCATCATCATCCCCGTTTTCCAGGGTGGGAAACTGAGGCCCAAGGAGGACTGATCAGAACAAGGTCGCACAGCAGTGGCAGTTGGGTCGGGGCTAGATTAGTTCACTTTCTCGCGGGTAAGATTTTTCGGAGCTCTGTGTGCCAGGCTTGGGGCCAGGCATGAGGAACCAGAGGTGAACGGGCTGCTCCCTCGAGGAGGCGCTCCTTCTTCCAGCGCAGGCAACGCATCCGTGCTCAGCCCTCCGTCGGAGCAGGAGCGCTGTCCTGGAGGGACGGGGCTGTGCCAGGGGCCAAGGCCAAGGCCACATTGCCTCCTGGAGCCCAGTCCCCTCTGCCTGCCAGTCTTGGGATCGCCACGACAGAGTACCACAAACCGGGGTGCTTAAAATGACAGAAACGTACTGTTCTGCTGCTCTGGAGACCACACACACGAGATCAAGGTGCCCGAGGGCTGTGCTCCCGCTGGAACCTGTAGGGAGAATCTGTTCCGTGCCCTCTCCTGGCTTCTCGCCGTGGCTTGCCAGCGGCCTGTGGCCTTCCCCGCCTCGGTTGCCACGTGGTATTCTCCCCTCTGTCCTTGTCTGCATCCAATTGCCTCTACTTATAGGGCCCCCCATCATGTTGGATTCAGGCCCACCCATATCCACTTTGGCCTCATCTTAACAGATGGCATCTTCAAAGATCCTATTTCCAAATAGGGTCACATTCGTGTGTCTGGGGGTAAGAACTTGAGCGTATCTTTTTGGGGGACACAGTTCCATCTCTAACCCTCCTCGTGGCCCCCTCTGTGGGCGCCCACCTCTGCGTAGAGGAGCGAGTCTCAGAAGGCTTCTCTCTGCCAGGGAGGCTTGTGTTTCTCTCTGTTTTTCTGTGTGGTAGGAGCCAAAAAGCTGCATTTGAAATAGACTGAGGGCTCTAAGGAAAACCAAGGTGGGCTGCCCGTGACCCTAAAGACTTCCTGTGTGATCAGAAGATGACAGCAGTAGAGAAAGTTAGGAGGCAAAGAGTAAAGAGGGGGTTTCTGGTGCAGGTTTTGACAAAGTCTGCTCTGCAGCTTGTCCTTTGCAGGGTACTTCATTCTGAATTTTTTCCCATGTGCACATATGATTAAACACATACACACGTGTGTGAACATGCGCACACACGGCACTAAAAACCAGCTTTTGTCCAGTTCGTCAAGGACAATAGCATCACATGGCCATAAGAGTGCCTGTGTGTATGGCACAGAACCCTGCCCGCTGGAATTCAGATGCAGGAGGGAATCTGTACCAAAAACCACGAGTTTGTGCAGACAGACACAATGTGGGCTGTCTCTAATAATATCAGTATGTCTGCCAGGGGGTGGGAACTGAATAAAAAATGCAAATTGGGAAATTTGGGGCCTCTTTTGCCAGGACTGCTTCAGAAAACCCTGAGGAGGGAGTGAGAAGATTCAGGAAGTCAAAAATTAGGAGCATAAGCGTGGATGTGCCGCAAGTGCTCCTGGGACTTCTGCGCATGGCCCCGTGCTCTGGTCCCTTCTCTCCCATCCAACCAAACAAGGCAAGGGATTGGAGCCCAGGCCTGGGGCCCACTCACTCCGGCCTAAAAGCAGAGGCAGAAGGCAAAGGGTTTGTCAGAGAGGAGAACGCGGGTTTCCCAGGGACAGAAATGTGGCCCTGAGGTACCTTGGTTCTTTGCTCCCAGATATTGCTCAGAAGGTCCCTCCACACACCTAGGGCAGGTCTCCACAAGGCAGGTGAACTCGAGCTGGGGGAAAATTCATGCTCTGACAATGTGGCCATATCCAATGTGATCTGGCTGTGTCCAGTGACAGAGAGGAGGCAGCGTCTACTGAGCTGACCGTGGCCATCTCCAGACAGCAAACTCCCACCAACTGAGCACCGGGCTCTTCCTTGCCAAACCTGAGAGTCTCAGGAGGACCGCGTGGCTCTTGGATGACCCAGGAAGGGGGCTACTCTGTAGCAATTCCCAGGAGGAGTCAAAAAGAGGGAATCTCTTTTTTTTTATTTTATTTTTTTGTCTTTATTTTTTTAATGTTACATTCAAAAAATATGAGGTCCCCATATACCCCCCCACCCCCCTCACCCCACTCCTCCCCCCATAACAACAATCTCCTCCATCATCATGATACATTCATTGCACTTGGTAAATACATTTCTGAGCACCACGGCACCTCATGGTCAATGGTCCACATCATAGCC
Organism: Dasypus novemcinctus; assembly: GCF_030445035.2. Classification (NCBI taxonomy): domain Eukaryota; kingdom Metazoa; phylum Chordata; class Mammalia; order Cingulata; family Dasypodidae; genus Dasypus; species Dasypus novemcinctus. Next base: position 47,747,411 of record NC_080673.1, on the reverse strand, counting down.
CACACTCTCCCACAGTCCACCCAGTGCGCCATGGGAGGACATACAATGTCTGGTAACTGTCCCCGCAGCACCACCCAGGACAACTCCAAGTCCCGAAAACGTTCCCACATCTCATCTCTTCCTCCCACTCCCTACCCCCAGCAGCCACCATGGCCACTTTCTCCACACCAATGCCACATTTTCTTCGATTACTAATCACAATAGTTCATGAATAGAATATCAGTAAGTCCACTCTAATCCATACTCTATTCCTCCATCCTGTGGACCTTAGAATGGTTGTGTCCACTCCACATCTATATCAAGAGGGATCTCTTGATCATAAAACTCTTCAAGGCTCCCGCCTGGAATGGCACAGTGAGGTCAGTTGTCATGGCCCCAGGAAGGGAGCGCAGGTGGAGGTACTCAGCTCACCTTGGCTAAAGAATCCAGGCTTGGGCTGTGAGTTCCTCCCAGTTGGGTGTCCATGCACAGGAAGGCAGGTGGTTCCAAGAGGGAAGAAGAGAGGTGAAAATAAAATGCTGCAGGGGGAGTTGTTCCCCAGCTCCTGAGAGCCTTTCTGGGGAGGGCCCTGGCTGGCCCTGCCCACTCTGCCCAGGAGCCCCGGGCTCTCCATCTGGACAGATTCAGCCGCCCAGGCCGGGGTGGTGTCCAAGGACAGCGGAGGAGGGCGGTCACCCGGGGGTGGATGTGGAGGTTAGAGACGCAGGCGCTCGGCTCCTGGGCCAGGCAACAGCTGGTGGAAACGCCCCGCGTCCCCACCCCGGCGCTGGGCAGAGCTCTCAGATCAGCGGTCTAAACCAGGGTCATCCTTACCCTGCTCTGCAGCGCTGCCCTTCTGGAAGGGGGTTTTGTATTTGTTGAATCAGCTCCCGGTGTGAAGGGCTCCAACTCCTTGCAGACAGTAAGTCTGACTCCAGGCCCCCGGGGCTTGCCAGGAAGGCCTGGAGCTGAGCACGGGGAGCTGAGTAGGCGACTGGGGAGGGACGCGAGTGGAGGAGACCCTGCCCTAGGGACGCCTCTGAAAATAATACCCGTTCATTTTAAAAATATTGAAAGTGTTGGCGCTTAAGTGGCTGATTTCAATTTAGGGCCGAGGATGAGAAGTTTCTTTTAGATTATCGTTCGGCTGTGATTTTGGCTGCTCTTATTTCAGTGGTGCAGAATCTGATTTTCTCAGCTGTTCCATTACTTCAAACCACTTGTTAAATGATTTCTTAAGAAGGGAAGAAAAAAAAAACTAACCAGATTAATAAAGTGCTCATGAAAGGGGTGAGACGAGGGAGCTCTCAGGCCTCGATGCTGAGAACGCCAAAATGCAGGCCTCTGCCTGACCTCGGAGTCCCTGCGCGGGGCCGGGCGGCTTTTCCATGACTTCTACTTTGTCTCCACAGAGTCGGGAGCCGCTTAGCGCCAAGTGTGATGTGGACACCTGCCTGCTGGACGGAGACGGGGACTCATTTCCCATCTGTCAAGCAGCCTGACACAGTCGGTAATGATTTTCTGTCAGGCAGGGCCTGGCTGGATTTGAACCAGTGACCCAGAGGTAAAAGGCCCCGGCAAAGGGCTCCCTTTACAATAACTGTGCCTTGTTATGCCTGGTTCAGTGCTCTCTCTGCATCTGCCAATACTTTCTCCAAGTCCAGCTGATTTTTGGTTGGATCCTCACTTAGCATTTGGGGTCAAAGTGGTTAATCTCTCCCGAGGGTGACCGGGAGACCCAGCAGTGTCCTGGGGGAATAGGAAATGGAAGGTAGAGGAAGAAAGGGGGCGGGGGGCGTTGATTAGTCTGGGACCAAAAGCAGTACGCTCCTCCCAAGCTGGGTGCTTGACCCCGACTGAAGTCCCTGCACACAGACAGTGAGAGAGCTTCCAAGGCTAAGGATGCACCATGGAACCTCGCTGAAGTCTAGATTCTCTGGGGCCAGAGGGTATTGAAATTGTCATCATTATTTGTACTGATTGTTTTCACAGGAAAAAAAAAACCTTGGGGAGGCATCCTAGGATAGACTGATATGACTTTTATTCAGTGAATGATAATTAAGAGCTGCATGACAGTATTTTATTATCTGAAGATGTCTGTCCCCCTAAATCAGAAAGCCAAACTGGAAGGACTTAGGGGTAAACCTGCTATTCAATAAATGTTTATTGAGGTTCTATTATGAGGCAAGTGTTCAGGGACACAAACAGAAACAAACTCTGGTTCCCAATGAGGAAATCATCATTTAGAGGAAGAGAGAGATGTGTACTGAGATAATTTGGTAAAACCTGCAAAGTGATACAATAACAAGTGGAGAAAGTCAGTGGACAGTTGTTAATCGAGAACTAAGAACCTGGAGACTAAGAACCAGGCATCGTTAGTGCCCAGGCCAGGCAAGCGCCTGCGCTGGCCGTGGCAGAGACCAAGGCAGAAGCCAGGCTCTGCCACCTGCAAGCCGTGAACCTGGAACTTAGTCTCTTGTGGCCTCCATTTTCTAATCGGTAAAAGGGGAATCCTTATACCAATGTCAAAAATGGCCAAGGATTAAATGGGATATGGAAAGCATTTAGCAGACATGGTACCTGATTGATAAAAGGGTTTCATGGATTGGAGAGAGGTGTTACTGGAGGAACTAAGGACAGTTTAAAAAAGTGGCAGTGGGATGAAGAGGAAGGTACAGATTAAGAACAGATTTTGGAGATGGAATAAAGAGAAGTTGGTGACTAGTTGGATATGAAAAGTGAGATGTGAAGGTGGAGGGGGAGGAAAACCAAGCGCTGTTGTTATGGCAACATAGGAACCTGGTTAGGGAAGGATGGAATTTAGGGAAACAGGTTTATTGAATCTCACTCAAGGCATAGGGGTTAGAGGTGCCTTGAGGAGATGCAGCTGGGAATGTCCAGAATGCAACTGGAAGTATGAACGCGGTGTCACAGACTTAGATTTGAGAGCTCTTCCTCTACTGAGGAGGTTGACACCATGGGAATGGCCCCAAAGTTCCCACTTGGAGAGCACTTTGGGTGGGAAGAAAGATCTGAGAACAGAATGCCAGAAACTGTCAACATTAAACAGGTGAGTGGCAAAGGGGGCCCGTAAAGGAGACAGATAGACACTCTAGGGCCATGGTAACATGTAACCATGACAGAATGGAAAGGGGACAGTACAGGTTGCAACAAGTTATAGCTCACAGGCTGGCCTTCTGAGAAGGCCATGACCACACAGCAACTGCAGCTAGGAGCAAGTCCAAAGTGGCACATGATGTCTGACAGGTGTCAGTCCATAGAAATTAATATGGGAGGGGCTCTATCAGCTGCATGATCAGAGGGTTCTCACCTGCTCTAGGGACTTTTGGGAAAGAGGGCAAAACTTCTGCTTGGAGTTCTTAGGAATAGGTAGAAAGACGCAAAACCAGGCAGCAAAGGTGGGACTGGTAGGGCCTTTTTCTACTACTTGGAGTTGCCCGTCAGTGCTCTTGTGGCGGTCTGCTAGAAGCCAGTGATTGCTGCAACCATCTTAAAATTCAGAGCCTGGTGTCTTGATTAACAGATGAAGTAGAGACTCATGCCCTGGTCACTTTCTGACTTGATTAGTGACATTTAATGGACTTTGTAATAGATCTTTTGCATAGATTAGAAATCATGCGGTCTAGAGCCTGACACTGGGCCACACACGTCCAACTACACGCCTCATGTATGATTTACCCCAGCCCTATCCACTGCTGCATAATAATATTAGCTGCCATTTATCAAGTTCTTACCAAGTGCCAGGCACTGTGACAAGCTGTTTGCAGGGATTATCTAATTTGATTCTAATAACAACCTTGGGACATTATGCAATTATCTCTTTCACTTCATGAGCAGAGAAGTGACCTATACTAATGATATTTTGCTCCATTTTGGACATGCATAGGACTTCCGAGGTGGGACACAGAGTAGCCTCTAAGTAGAGTGGGCATAGTCAGCACTGCCCAGTGGACTATTACCCCACAGATGTCGTAATAATGGTGGGTCCCAGGGTTGGGAGTCATGGCAAGCGTTAATTGGTAAATGGGCAAGTTCTAGCCATGTTGGCAAAACCAGCCCAGGAGGCCATGCTGACAACAGTGATCTCTGTGAACACACAGAATCAGAGCATAGAGCTCTTGGCAGTGAGCACAGGTTTACATGGCTGCAAGGATTTCAAGATTGGAGAAGTTGGCACCAAGGAAAAGATCAGTTTCCATGGCTCAGGCCAGAATCTCTTTTCTCAGTTACTGTTTTTACATGCCATTTGTGGTGGTTTGGAGCTGTAAATACCCAAGAAAAACATGTTCTTAAACCCAATCCATACCTTTGGGTGTGAACTCATTTTAAGTAGGAACGTTTTTTTAAAAAATTAATTTATTTTTAATGTTACATTACAGAAATATGGGGTCCCCATATATCCCCACCCCCCTCACCCCACTCCTCCCATAACCACAACCTCCTCCATCATCATGGGACATTCATTGCACTTGGTGAATACATCTGTGAGCCCTGCTGCACCACATGGTCAGTGGTCCACATTACAGTTTACACTCTCCCCCGGTCCACCCAGTGGGCCATGGGAGGACATACAGTGTCCAGTAACTGTCCCTGCAGTACCACCCAGGACACCTCCAAGTTAAGTAGGACATTTTGATGAGGTTTCTTCAGTTAAGGTGTGGCCAACCTCAGTGAGGATGGGCCTTAATCCTATTACTGGAGTTCTTTATAAGACAATGAAATTCAGACAGAGAGAGAGAAAGCCAGAAGCTGGACATAATGGCACCCAGAAGAGAAGGGAGGGAGCAGGAGCCATAACCATGTGCCTTGACATGTGACAAGCTAAGGAGCAAGGGTCCCTGGCAGCCAGCCTATCCCAGAATGCCACAGTCCACAGGGCTAAAGCATGGCCTTGATGATGACTTGATTTGGATTTTTTCCTACTTCCCAAATCGTGACCCATTTAGTTTCCATTGTTTAGGCCACTCTATTGCATAGTTTTGGCTTGAACAGCCAAGGACACAGCAGTGGAATGGAAGCCTGAGGTATCTTTCAGAAACCCTACTCTCCTTCCTTCCAACTGTCTGCAGTTTCTGAGTGGTGGGACTTTTGACTTGCTCCACGCGAATAGAGAGTAACCTCAAGCAGAGTTTGGAATCATTGTGAATTTTAGAATACGAGCAAACAGGGTTTTCTGAGGCCTCCTGGCGTAAGGGCAGGAGAGGCAGTTGACTTGGTGGTTAGTTGTGTGGGCCCTGGAGTCAGGAAAAACTGAATTTGAATCCCAACTCCACTACTCAAGAACATGAGGGCGGGCCTCTCCTCTTTTCTCTTTGGTCTTAGTTTCCTGGTCTGCACAACATAGATGAGAGTGCTACATATTGTCTTAGGGCTGTTGAAATAATTAAATGAGAAATTTGGGCAAAGAACTTAGTGTTGGCCTATAGTGCAGAGGTGTGCTGCAGCTGGTTTGTGCTGGCTCGCAAGAGCCACCATCAGTGACAGCACGCTGTGGCTTGAAATTGGCCATTGTTGGAGTATTCACACCATGGAAATTGGCAAATGCTGCAAATCAGAGACTGGATATTAGCCACTATTGTTTCTACACCTAAATCCGTCTGAATACATATTAACTTATATTGGGATAGAATGGCTTAAGAATAAATCTTGGGAAGCGGACGTGGCTCAAACTGATAGAGCGGCCGCCAACCACATGGGAGGTCCAGGTTAAAATCCAGGGCCTCCTGATCGTGTGATGAGGTGGTCCATGCGCAGCGCTGCCACGCGCAAGGAGTGCCGTGCCATGCAAGGGTGTCCCCTGTGTAGGGGAGCCCCACATGCAAGGAGTGCGTCCAGCATTGAGCTGCCCAGCGCGAAAAAAGTGCAGCCTGCTCAGGAGTGGCGCTGCACACACGGAGAGCTGATGCAGCAAGATGACACAACAAAAAGAGACACAGATTCCTGGTGCCACCGAGAATGCAAGTGGACACAGAAGAACACACAGCAAATGGACACAGAGCAGATGTGGGGGTGGAGGGGAGAGAAATAAATAATAAATCTTAAAAAAAAAAGAATAAATCTCATGTTTTGTGAAAATAGTCAAGATTTCCAGTAGCTTCTATTCTTCTGATCATCTCAGGAACAGAATCTGCCTCTGACTTGGCATCTTTATTATCAGGGATGTTCTTTCTCTTCCCATCACTTTTTTAAAAAAGATTTATTTATTTTTATTTATTCCCCCCACCCCCCGCCGCCGCTTGCTTGTTGTCTGCTCTCTGTGTCCCCTCGCTGTGTGTTCTTCTGTGTCTGTGTGTCTCCCTTTGTTGTGTCATCTTGCTGCGCCCGCTCTCCTGTGCTCCCCGGGCACCGGCCGTCAGCTCTCCGTGGGCAGGGGCCAGCCTGCCTTCACAAGGAGGCCCCGGGACGTGAGTCCAGGGCCTCCTATATGGTAGATGGGAGCCCAATTGTTTGGGCCACATCCATTTCCCTCTTCCCATCACAGTTTCATGGATGTTGAACCTTTAACTTCATTTACTCCCAAATGCACAAAAACTCTGGTGTAAAGCAGATTTTTACCAAAGGCTTGAATGACCACTGTTTCAGAACTGCTGGAAATGTAAATAACTTAGAAACGATGAATGATGATGGTAATGTTGCTGACAATGACAATAAAATACCGACTGCGGTAACAACCGCAAACACCACTTACATGGGGCTTACTAAGTATGTGCCGCACAGTCCCCTGAGCACTGTCCTTACTGAGTTACTATCCTCAGAAGGCCTTGGTCGTTCTGCCACCAGACAGTTCTCACTCGGCATCTTTTCTTGTCAGTATCTAGAGGTGTTGAGGTCTTTTTCCTCTCTTCCTCTCTTCTTTCTCTTCTCCCTTTTCTTGGCTCCTTCAAAATCCTCCCCACTTCAACTCATAGAACAATTTGGGTTCTACGTAGGCTTAGGGGCTTCATTGTTCTCAACCAAAAGCTGTTCTGCTGCACGGAGCCCCATGGCCCAGAAATTAATCATGCCATTTCCCAAGAAGCAGCATCACTTTGTGTTACATGCTTATTATACAACGCTCCAAAGTGTGATTAAAACAAAAATATAGAATAAAAAAATGTAAACATCTCCTCTGTGCTCCTGCTTCCTAGCAGTACCATTGTTAAATATAGTCTAATAGTGCTTAAAATGGCCTTTCTTGCTAATTTGGTGGCCTTGCACAAACGATTTAATTTGTTACTCAGTTTTCTCTGCTGTGAAATGGGGATACTACTACTTACCTCATAGGGTTGTTGAGAGGGCTAGATGAGATAATGTGTGGTGATTGGAATAGTGTCAGGCATATAGAAAGAGCTCAAATGTTAGTTACGATTAGTCTTTCAAACTTTTAAAAATGTCTCTATACATACCCAAACTATATTTTATATTGAAATAGGGGATTTATAAAGTAGGATTACAAAATTCTTACTTTTTATTGAAATTTTCCTTTATCCCCACTCCACAATATATTGTTGTTATAAGGCAATCTACCTTCATTTTTTTTAACTACTAAATAGTGTTCCATAATAAGAGTACACTTGATTAGTCAGCCATTTCCCTGATTTGGGAAATTTCAGTAGCCTGTTTTTTGGCCTCAACAATGCTCTGAAGAACATCCTTGTATTCTTATATACTTGTCTATTTCTGTAGGGCAAATCCCTAGACATGAAAGAGCTGAGTTGAAGAATACATATAATTAGAAATTTTGATGATATCTGCTAACTAGCCCTCTACAAATGCCTTTCGCTTTTGTGCTCCCACTAGCAGTCATGAGTATACTTTCACCATACCCTTTGTCAGTGTTGGGATGTTGTCCATCTTTAAACTTTTTGCCTCTCTCATAGGTGAATGCAGTATCTCATTTAAATGTACATTTCCCTGATCCCTGGCAAGACCAATATCTTAAAAAACATTGTTTGCTTTTCATCGTCTATGAATTACCTGCTCATATCCTTTGCCCATTTTCTAGTGTAGCTACAAGGTCCTCTATTCCTTTCTCCTCCCCTCCCTGACATCTGGGGTACAGCTTGTCTGGGACATGCATGGATCCTCATATCACCTCATTCCAATGTCCAGTTTAGGAATGTGAACTGTCCTAAGAGAATAAAATGGAGATTATGAAGCTTCTGTTAGGTTATATAGCCATTAAGGGAAGAATGGATTTTAAAGCATCCTATAGCTTGCGAGTAGGCCGGGGCATGTTCTGGATGTCGGGGAATGAACAAAGTGATAGCTAAATTTCTCTGGATTGAGGGCTTAGGGAAAGTAGAGGAGAGAAAGCAGGGGGAGAGGAAGAATTGGTAACAGGGCAGGCAGCCTGGGCCTCTGGGGAAAGAGGCAGTGGGGGTGGGTGGCTGGGAGATGGGTAGGATCAGGCTGTCTGACATTCAATTTTAAGTTGAGACACGAACCCTCTGTACATACCCAAACAGTGAGGAAAGCCTGTATGTCCAGACTTTGGTAGAAATCAAGGAATGGAGACAGTTTCCACATCTTAGTTGGTAGAGTGCAGAGCAGAGAATAGCCATGAAGTATGAGATGCTGGAGAGTTCAGTGGAAGCAGGAACTTGGGGCCAAAAGTGGCTTCTGGAATGCAAGCTCTTCAGAGTCCAGACATCATAGATTGGATTTGGAATGTCTCCTAAGAGGTGGTGCAGTGAGTATAATATAATTCTCCTAAATCTTCAAGGGTGACTGTATTAGTTAGCAAAAGGGGTGCTGATGCAAAATACCAAAAATTGGTTGGTTTTTATAAAGGGTATTTATTTGGGGTAGGAGCTTACATATACCGGGCCATAAAGCATAAGTTCCTTCCCTCACCGAAGCCTGTTTGGAGCAAGATGGCTGCTGACGCCTGTGAGGGTTCAGGCTTCCTGGGTTCCTATGTTCCTGGGGCTTGCTTTTCTCTGGCTTCAAGGTTCCTTCCTTCCTGGGGCTAGCTTCTCTTTCCTCTGTGTGCTGACTTCCCAGGACTCCAGTTTAAGTCTTCAGCATCAAGCTCCAAAATCAAAACTCCAACGTTAAAAGCCCTCAACTCAGTTCTTTGCCATGCCTTTCATCTGGGTCCCCACCCACCAAGGGGTGGGAACCCAGCGCCCTAATCATAACTCAGTCATGGCCAGATACAGATCAGATTACAGGCATAATCCAATATTTCTTTTTGGAATTCATCAATTATATCAAACTGTTATAGTGACTTAGCTGATATCTGGTTTATAAGATTTATTTCCTTTGTCTATTAAAAAAATTGTATTTATTGTTTCTTTACTTTCTATTCTTTAGCACTAATGGGTTATAGCTGTAGCTATACAAACATATATCTCTATGTTTGTGTGTGCATATATGTTACATATATGTCATATATTTTCTATATTATATATAAATAATTTTCTGTAAAACATGTTATATACACATATCTATCTAGATATTGTAATTTCAACTTGTTTATTTTCACAAATGGATTAGAATTACAAATTTAATAATTTACAATGCCTACTCAGGACTTGACCTACAATGAATAATCAGGAAATCCGTGCTGAATTAAATAATGTGTTTCTTGAAATGTTTATTTTCCTACTTACTATAAAAATGCATGAAAAAGACAAAACTTCTCTGCATTGTTCCAAAACTTTCAATTAGGAAGTGTCACAAACAGTGACTACTTTTTGTTATAGGGATTCATTTGTTATAGGGAATCTGTTCATCTGTGGGAATTTCTCTATTACAATGGAATTTGGAATCACACCTTTTTGTTTAATTGAGATGAACTGAATTTTCCTGGGGAGCCACATTCACAATATACTTACTGGGTGGATTCCTTGCTTATCGTTCCTGAAGTAGAAATGTTTAGCTCTGTGGGCCAGTGCTTCTCAAACTTTAATGTGCGTAACAATTGCACGGGGGATCTTGTCGCTATGCAGATTCTAATTCAGTAGGCCTGGCAGAGGGCCTGAGGTTCTGCATTGCTTACAAGCTCCCAGGGATGCCCCTGCTGCTGGACAGCAGACAATACATGAAGGGACAAGGCCATGGGCAACCAACAGGGTCCAGCTGGGGCATAGGTCGCGTTTGGGTCAGGCAAAGTACACAGCACAATGGTTTAGAAAGAGGGCGTAGAAGGTCTTTCACTCCACCATGAGAAACGTGTGTGAAATTAGGAATCAGCTCTGGAGTAACATTGGGTAAGGGACCTTGGACTTCTGTGCCTCAAGGTCTTAATGTGTAAAATGGGTTAACAATATAACTGTCCTTATAGGGTTGTTATAAAGGTTACGGGCGTTAATAAATGTCGAGCAGGTAGGACAAGGCTTGGCACACAGTACACGCTCAGTGATGATGCGAGCTTAAAAATTAAAGAAGTCACTTGCTCTAATACTATAGTTTTAATATATAGCTTTAGTAGATATATAAATAATATATTTATTAAAATAATTTTAATGTATTTATGTTACAGAGGTATTATGAGTCTTACTATATTTAGAACTACACTTAAGAATGATACCCTTTGAGCCAGCAATTTGACTTCTAGGAATTTATCTTAGAGGTCACCTGCTTTAGAAGGAAATGTTATCTGTAGTGGTAAAAGCCCTGGAAAGAATCAACATAAACTGGTTAACTACAATACAGAATATTTATTCTGCGAAGTATTATCCAGCCAGTAAATAAATCACGTCCTGACATGAAAAGATGTTCCATGTACACCAAGAGAAAACAAGCTTAAAACTTTAAAATATTAAAAATAAATTTATTAAAAATACATTAGAACATTCATAGAAAAATTCCTGAATATACACATATTGTATTTTCTGGGGCTGTTTCTGGGAGTGGGGCTGGGTAGCTACATTTCTGTATTCTTTGATTTCTTTTAATTTTTTTTGTCTTTCCTCACCAGGATCATTTGTTACTTTAGTAATTAATTTCTAAAATCCAGATAAAACCATTCTGGTAGTCTGAAGAGGAGCAGAAGCTTTTCCAGGTAAGAAAAGCCCGAAGAGCCAACCTCAAGCAGTGTTTCCAAACTGAGGTCCTCGGGTCGCTGAGGGTCCCTGAACATCAGCTTGGGGATGCTCGTATTACATGAGATTCTAACAGTGTCTCTCGAGATTTGGAAAAATCCTCTCCAAGGATTATCTGGAGAGCCTTCCTGTGACTTGGCATGGTCCCAATTTCACTGCCTTCACCTGCACTTGTTTTTACAAATAATACTGGGGGAAGCGGACATGGCTCAACCGACAGAGCATCTGTCTACCATATGGAGGGTCCAGGGTTCGATCCCCAGGGCCTCCTGACCCGTGTGGTGAGCTGGCCCATGCAGTGCTGCTGCCGCGTGCAAGGAGTCCCGTGCCACACAGGGGCATCCCCATATGCAGTGAGTGTGCCTTGTAAGGAGAGCTGCCCAGTGTGAAAAAAGCACAGCCCATCCAGGAGTGGCGCTGTACACCAGGAGAGCTGATGCAGCAAGATGACGCAACAAAAAAGAGACACAGTTTCCCAGTGCCACAAGATAATGCAAGCAGACGCAGAAGAATGCACAGCAGATGGACACAGAGAGCAGACAATGGGGGGAAGGGGAGAGGAATGAATAAAATAAATCTTTAAGAAAAAAAACTAAAATTGGCATGAATTGATCATTTGAGTGTCAGCATTTAATTTTTAATGCAGTTTCTCATAATCGAGTGTGTGGTGAGCTCTCAAGGATCTATGAGAATTTTTTCCTCTTAAATGGCGCTGGTATCTCACCCTCACTTGAGAAAAACTGTTCTATCATGTAAATATGATTAGTTGGTTTGTTAAGGAGAATAAACTTAAAGATCTCTTGGATATTTATACACACGTTAATGATGATACGTCTTATCTGGTCTTTACAGTAAGTATGTCAAAACTTCTATAAGGAAATCCTTGATTTTTAATGTATATAGAGTGTTCACTAATTCAGATCTATCCAATCTGATTTAGCTTGAATTATTGAGAGTTTACTGTTCTGTCAAATCCATATAAGACAAAAGTTGTTTGGATATCACATCTGTAGTCTCACCTTGGAGTGTTAATATTTACACAGCTATTAAGCAAGACATCTCTATGATGGCATTGCACAGTTTTATTCAGGACTGAGGAGTAACGAACTCAGTTTTCCTTGTAAATTAGTCATGATCTATATCTAGGGAAGAGCTCTCTCATAATTTTGAAGGTTCACATCTACCTATTAAGACCACAATTTGGAAAGTCAGTACACCTTTGCTGGCTTCTGCTCTGAGCCAGACAATGTGCTAGGCCTGGTATCTAGAAAAAGAGAAATGAGGATCACATAGGAGGAGAGAGCAATGTAAACTAATGACTAGACTAGGTTAGAGGACTTGATGGACGAGTTCTAAGGGCATGCCAAAGGGAGCAAGCTGAGTCCGGGCCCCAGGGAGGTCTGAACATTTAGGTTGGCCCCCTAGGGGGAAGATTTCTAAGCCTAGAAGAGAGCAGAGATAAGAATAAAAAGGTGTGAAACACTGGGCTTGGAAAATGGATTCCAAAATTTCATGTGACAACGGTAGCTAAAACTCAGATCACCCAAATTTTGCCCCTTCTTTTGGGTCTGTTTCTCTTTTGGCCCTCAATCCTGATGCAGAGAGAACATGTCTAACAAAAAAGTTAGGACTATTTCTGGATTTTAACACTATTGCATGATGGAGGGAGAGGGCAGAATTTATTGGATGTGGAGATCTGTGGAGATTATAAAGTTTACATCTCCTTAATACAAATATATAATTTTACTGGAATGAATCAAGAGCAATCTATAGATACTCAGAAGGCATTATAAGTGCATTTGAAATCAGGTTAAAAATAAGTCACAGGTTCTCTTATGACTTCCAAAACATCTCTTCATTTAATCATAGAATAATTTTCATCTTTAATTCATCATAAATAATTCACTTAATTACTTCAACAATCCTTTTGAAAAAATTTGGTATTTAGCATAAACAAACACTAAACATTACCAAGAGGTGTGTTAATTTTAAACAGAACAGGGGAATTTTTTTTTAAAGAACATAAAATTTTAAAACTTAGAAAGAACATATAAAAAGTTCAACATTCTCATAAAAACATTAAAAAAAATCCATATGGACAAACAGTCACATTAACAGAAATATAGTCCAATGTATTTCTTTCATAAATACCTTCAGACAAAAAATGCATTAGACAGATAGTTTGACAGTATATAAACATCATAAAATATTTTAGATATGAATAATTAAGTCCCAATAAAATGATTTAAAAATAAATTTTGATTTTATTTTTCTTCTTTATGGAAAAATATGCCACATTTTTGTGTAAAAAAAAAGAAACAGGCATGAACATATCACTAACACCACTGAAATTCACTATGACGATTATTTGACAAAAAAAACATTTTTTAAAGCAAAAGATGAAATGCATCATAGCCTTTTCAGTTGAATTTTATCCTATAATTGCACCTACAATAGGTGTTAGATAATAGAGGTAGATCAGGTAAAAATCAGAATTCTAATGTTAGCTAGAAAGGTTTTTATGATAGCTCAGACAGACAGATAGACATTTCCATTTACTCTGAAATTCAAAGAACCTTTAGGAAGAAAGTATGGAAACCTTTCTATGCTCCATATGCAAGCATCAAAAGTATTAAGCAAAATTACTATAGCTTAGACAACAAGTAAAATTCTTGACAACAGTGTATACCACAGCCTATTTAGCATAGACTTTTTCAGAGTCTGACAGGAATTTTTAAATTTACACTAAGAATACCTCCTGTGAAATTAATGAAGTACAGTGGCATTGAAATGAGTCAGAAGTAACAAAAGACCAAAACCTGATAGTAACAATAATAGACATTTACCCTATTGGTAAACTTGGTAAGTTTCTAAGGAATGATTTTTTTGTGGTTGATACAAAAAAAAAAAAAAAAAAAAAAAAAAAAGGCAGCCGAGGATATAGCATGGCCTCACTGAGACCCATGTATACTAATATATCATCAAACCAAGAAAGGATATGCAGACCTGAGGACAGAATGGTTCAAGGCCACAGAGAAAAAGAACTCCCAATATTCTACACATTGCTTTACCTTCTCTATTCAAATCCAGTTAAACTCTTCCAGTCCATAATAGAACCAAATAGTGGATACCCCTCTTTGAAGGCTGATGCCCAAATGAGAATTACTTTTACTTGATATTTTGATTAATGCACGATTTTGTATTTTCTGTGCCCATGTTCCCTTCCATCTGGCTACACAGAATGTGTATATGTAACATTTGTTTGCATCTATGACCTTTATGTTTTCATTGTTTCATAAGTATACGAATTAGATCTTTTAAAATGTTTTAAACAATTGTCAAGTATGTCAAGGAAATTCTTCTTAATAAATTGTCTCAAATGACTTAAGTGTGCTTAATTCAAGGATGTAACAGGTGGCTTATGGCTAAAAAGGGCAATTTGGCAAGTGCTCAGCGTACCTTTGTAACAAGAAACAAAACTTTGGTCTCAAATGAGGAATGTGAAAATAATTTATCTTTATTTGTCATTGCTCTCAAACTGATTGTAATATTTCTGTGCCTCACATTTGACTGTTATGAGTTTGCAAGTTTTAATTTGGAAAACAGGAAAGAGAGAAATTATGGAAGAAAGAAAAATATGTCAAAATATAATCTTAAACCCCCCTAAAACCAAGTCCTGTAGTTAACCTCAAAACTCACTTACTTCAGTCATAACTCAAACATCAGGGCTTTCTTTGAAGCAGCTTATAAGGAATTTAAGACATATAATACCACAGTCTCTTATAATGGAATTGAGGAGTTTCTGTGTGGAATCTCTTTGAAGGAATGTCTAAAAATTGATGTCAAGAAATGCAGATAACTTATGCTTTTTAGCATCTAGTCAATCTATGACTTCTGCTAAGTTAATATGAAAGAGGGATGTCACAGTTATTAAAAAAAAAAAAAAGAATCACCCAATCACACAGTAAAACAAAGTACTCATGAATAAGACTTTGGAAACTTTCACTGTCATCAGAAGGGCATTTTCCTGATGGTCTGACCTCATTTCAAACAGTACAGTAACAATTAAAGAGTTGTATTGCACAAAAAGTAGTGCAAAGAAAGCATGTTTGCCTTTTGTCACTTACTATGATTATTCACTGTGTTAGGGAAAAAATAATTAAACAACTCTAAAATACTGTACCACCCCTGGTAGTAACCAAGAAAGTAGGTTTTGGAAATAGCGCTCATGTCAAATACATTTTAAGGCACTTGAACAGGAATATCATATTTTTGTGTAAAAAAATAAAATATGCATCAAAGCAACATACACAAGTACGAATCTTCAGAATTCTGTTTGTACAATCCTGTACATATATATATCGCTGTGTAAAGAGCACGTCCTTCGTTATACCATTGGCCTTGTCAACTTCACTCCCTGTAAGAAAGGAACACAAACTCTTCAGAGGTGGACAGTATCCGTGATCAAATTGAAAGCATCAATTAACACAAGATAATCTATGCTGCTAAAAGGAAGAAGAGGCCCAGATAGCATTATATAACCAATAATCCCAACAGATCGCCTTCCGACCTCATTGACCAGGGACTTTGCCACCATCCGCCGCAGCCCCGGCTCCCAGACGGGCCACTCCTATCCAGCTGGACTAGGTGGTGGACTTGCATCTCAACCAGTATTGTAGGCAAAGCAGAGAAGACACTCATGGATATCCAGAGGGCTGACTTGCTGTATTTGCATTTTTATAAGGGGTCAAATGGGACATATAAATACCCCAGGACTGGATTATTCTAATTCAGTTAGTGGTCCCCCCCCCCCCCAGTATGGAGTGGTTTCTGTGCAAGGGAAAATGAACAGCATTACCCAGTTTAGTCTCCCTTTTGGAAATGATTCTTTTTCTCTGGAGAAAAAATTCCTGGAGTCTTTAAGCATTTAGAAGAAAAAAATCTCTGATTAATTGCTGTCCACTATGACTACATATTATTGATAGAGTACTGTGACTTTCAAATAATTTTCTTCATTCTTTGTCAAAATTTATATATACAAATTCTGACCTGCAATGCATATACACATTGATAAACTTAAGCATAAATGTAAATGAAAGCATTATTTTTAGTTTCCCAAAGGGATGTATGTAAAAGAAGAAAAAGGTAATAGATTGCTTCTCTACCAACTCTTGTAGAGAACCAGAGCCTGGAATAGGAATCATCAACATTAGGTTAATTAATAAGTGAGTGTGCTGGACAGGCTAAACTTTTCAGGTGTGATCCTAGGGGCTTAGGGCGTTCTTGCTAAAAATCACTTATAGATCTATTTGGAGTGTCATCATGGTGTAGGGGAAAGATTGGGGGATGGCAACAGACCAGTGCTCAAGTCCTAATTCTACCATTGACTCAACTACGGCATCTCTTTGGCAAGATGCTCAAAATGGTGACAGCAAAGCTCGCTATGAGCAATGTCGCAAACAATGACAAACAACAATGCCGATAGCAGTATTTGTAGCAGCAAGCTTTTATTAAACACTTGCCATGTACTCTTCTGTGACTTGAGAGTGGATTTATTATCATTTTTATTTTAGTGGCAGAAATTGAGGTACAGAGAAGCAAAGTAACATGCTCAAGATTACACAATGAAGAAGTGGTAGAGCCAGCATGAGCCCAGGCCCCCCTACCTGGACCAGGGGGTGCATGGTATGTGTTTAGCACACACCTGCTCAACATGGCCCTTTGCCATGGGGTGTCTCTTCTTCTTACATGTCCCTGGAAAATAGCCACTGCCTCATGTACAGATAAAAATAAGACCTGTAAAGTCCAGCCCACTGTGAAGGAGGCTGCTCTGCTAGTGCTACCATGTTACCTGCAGCATCTACACTTCTCATGAATCACTCAGATTATCTTATTTTGGCTGATAATTTAGGGACCTGAATCCATAAATACCTTTTATATAATGAGGCCCTGAGTGAAGTGTGATGCAGTTAACCTTGTGTGGGCTCCTTTTGATACTTAAATTCTATTTTTAATGCTCAACCACTTGGTTTTGCCTTACAAAGAAGATATTATGTGTTCTGGAAAAGTAAAAACAAAGCAGGAATTATGTGTTTAAAAAATTAAAAATAAAGTGGGAATTCTAGATAAAGCCAGGTTATGCCAAATTTAGAAGGGCATGTGAACTCAGGACATACATGAACGATTGTGTGGGGCAACGGTGTGCCTTAGAGTGGAGGGGTGCATATTTTGAGTTTATATACTGCAACTTTACCCCATGCAAAATGCCCTTCAATAAGAGTGAGTTCAGATGAGTTTTTTAAAGATGCATTTTCAGTACAACTAGACTTCATAATAATTTATGACATTTCACCTTCAACCCATCCTGTTCAAACTGAAATGGATCAATGACTGTGCCCACAGTATTGTACTGAGCTAAGAAAACGTGTACCTAAGAAACAGCAAAAGGTAAAGTGCCTGAATAAGAGTCAAGAATAGCATTTCAGTCCAATTTGGGTCCAAATAAGATTTCTTGAGTCTCACCTTCTGCCTTGACACCATCCAAGACTTTATTGTTGGCACCAACACACTCCCCAGAAGGATCTGAGCTGGGTGGTAGATGAGTAAGGGTACGGATATTAAAGAGAGGTGTTCATGGCCTGCAAACACTATCTTTAGCATTGGAATTCCTGGTGAACAGAAAAGACAGGAAACACAAAGGCAATTTCAGTCTGTTGCCAAACTAAAGACACACTATTAAAATTGGAACTTTGGAAATGGTCATTAATATGTGTAGAAGTTTGATATGGTTATGAATTCCAAAAATAGATACTGGATTATGCTTGTAATCTGGTCTGTACCTAGGCATGATTGAGTTATGACTGGGGCTTTGATTGCGATTGGGCCACGTCATTAGGGCGTTGAGTCACCACTCCTTGGTGGATGGGGACTCACAGATAAAAGGCATGGCAAAGGACAGAGTTGAGCGTTCTTCCTGTTGGAGTTTTGATGTTGGAGTCTGATGATGAAACCTTAAGCTGAAGCCCCAGGAAGTAAGCTCACAGAGGAAAGAGAAGTAAGCCCTGGGAAGAGAAGACCTGAGCCAGGAGAAGAACACAGAGAAATAGAGATGGCTTCTTAGATACAGCAGAAGTCCTGCAGAGAGAGACAGAGCCATTCACCTGATAGTCTACAGCTGACCTTGTGGAGAAAACAGAGAAACTGAGCCTGAGGAATGCAGAAAGCCTGAACCCTTGCAGATGTCAGCAGCCATCTTGCTCCAACATGTGGAAATAGACTTTGGTGAGGGAAGTAACGTATGCTTTATGGCCTGGTATCTGTAAGCTCCTACCCCAAATAAATGCCCTTTATAAAAACCAACCAATTTCTGGTATTTTGCATCAGCAGCTCTTTGGCTGAATAATACAGCATGTATCTCCCTATGTGTGAACAGAGAAGTTAACAGGTAAGGTCTCAAACGAGTCAGCAACTCTCTCCATTTTCCTTTCACCATCCAAAGCTCTAACTAATTAGAATAGACTGACGCTGTAAAGGTGATCTGGACACCAGTGACTCTCATGGCAAATTAGCAGCCTGTCTGACCTGGGGAGGAAAGAAGACAGTGCGGAAGAAGGTTGCCTCTAGAAGGCTGAAAAACCCTGGCAAGGTAGAGGTTACAAAAGGGCCTCTTCTTGCTTAGTAGGGAGACAGTCTGTTGGTCTTTACGAAGGGTTATCTGGCATCATTTTAAAATCCCATACTCTCACTTTTGAGAGTTGAAAGGCTATGGGAAGATAATGTATGGTGTCTCCTGCTCTAAGGAAGAGGGCACATTAACCAAAGGAGCATCACTAAAGGATTTGCATGTTCTCATTTGGTCCAGGATCACAAGGCACTTTACAATAAAGCCCATGCAGTCTTGTGTACTGCAGGTGAATTGTGAGATTAGTGCTGCATCTTTAAACCTTGCGCTGAAGGTCTTAATGGCGTGCAGGTAAATAAACTCTACTTCATGAGTCTACCATTATATTATCTGAAGGGCAGGGAGTGCATATTTTGTAAGCAGCTGCTTGGAGGATGTACCAATTAAACTTCCATAAATAACAGAATTCAGATACTGGCAGTTTAACTATTATTACCAATTGTTTTAATATGGTCACGCTCTCTGGTCAGAATTGCTGTGTACATATGTCAGCTCTTTCAGTTGAATAGCTTTAGCGGCTTAGCATTCTTTTTGTTTCTCTAAGAATAGTCTCTGAAAAGAACCTATGCTCCTAAACACATGATAGTGGCCCATAAATAATTTTTTATTTTAACCCAACAAGGAAGGCCCTGCTTTTTCAATTATTTTTACCTTCTAATAAATTTTAAGCCTTTATGCAAAAATGTATTTCATGGCTGCTTTCTTTTTCACAGCCTCACATATTATCGCCATAAACTGAAAACACTTAACCCTTCCCAAAGAGAGTCTCTCTTAGATCATCAAAAGTACATGGTTAGGTTTTTGTACAGCTTCTGTCTTCCTGCCAATATAAAACCAAAGTAAAAGAGCTTTCTTTAAAAAAATAATCTGCTTGAAAATCCACTTATAGTTGAAAAGCAGCATCTTATAGCACAGCCCTGGAAAGTTATTACAGGAGGAAAATGTTAAGACATGAACTCAACTCCTCCTGTTTCCAAGAAAGATTACTCATTTCATGACCTAAAGTATTGTGCTAAGAAATGGGGAGGTGAGGGATGGAGGAAGAGTGAGGTTATAGGGAGCAGGTGATAGAAGATTATTTTGTCCTTAAAAATTACCAGAGCACAGGGACATCGCTAAGTGAAACTGGCCATTTTTTACTCCTAGTGCAAGGCAATGAAGAATACAATGACTACTGGTAGTTTGCTGCCCGCTTCCTTGGTTCGTGCTAAGGCACTTGCAGTTTTATCCACGACTGCTTTTACACTGTCGTTGCAAACATCAACAGAGTAAAATAGCAAGTAACATCATGGATAATAGTATTTTGGACTTGACGAACCCTGGGGGTCCCTATGAATCTGAGCTCTGTTTCATTCTTCAGCAAGCTTTCATGGAATGTTACCTTCTTAGGGGTGTTCAGACAGGAAGCCATAGAGACAATCCCAGGTGCTGCTGCTACTCAATTTAAAAATCAATCGCAGAACATACAAGGTATCTTCATGGAAGCAACATCAGACATTCCCTTTCACGTGATAAGTTAGGTCCACAGAGACCGCCATGACAATGACAACAGCCACGGTTAAGGTGCACTGTGTGCTGACTGTCGGTTCTGTACTGTCCAGCGCTTTCCGCATATTAACTGAAATAAGCCTCAGGAGAACCACGTGAGGTTGGTGAAACAATTGTTTTCACCATTTTACTGATGAGGAAACTGAAGCACCTAGTGGTCAGGTAACTTTCCCAAGTGGTGGAGTCCGAACTGCAACCCAGGCTCCCTGAATTCCTAGTTCTCTGTATCAAGTAGGGTCAGATCAAGATGTCACGGAGATTGCAGCTCCATGACAAACAGGTGAGGTCCTGGCATGCAAAAGGCTTTCTAGTTCTGCAGGCCTTTTGGAACTCATTTCCCTTTGGACCCGTTCAAGAAGAACTTCCAAGGCAGCAAGTTGCAATAGACTCTCTGCTCCCCATACCAGGATGTCCCTGTGTATTCTTATGGGTGAGGATCCAAGCACCCACAGGCTACCTCAACACTAGCAAAGGGACCCTGGATTCAAAGACATGGTCAAGTCTTTGCCCTCAAGAGACTTCCAGTGTACACGTGGCCTCCACCTTCTTTGGATCCTAATACCAGTCTGGATGATGTTCTCTACTAGCACTGTGCTGGTTCTTCAGCTCTTATCTCTCATCTTCAAACACAGCCTTCTGTACACTGCTCTGGGAGGATGGGGTTGGGACACGCAATTGTCATTCCTCCTGGTAAGTCGCCTCCCTGTTAAATTCTGCCAATAGGGGGCGCCGGAGGAAGTTGGAGGAAGGAGAAGGGATTTCTTTCCAGTTGCTGTGGCTCCTGCTGGCAACAGCGCTCCTGTCAGTGCCAGCCCGCTCACTGGGCCCTCTCAGAGTTACCAGCACTGGTAGAGCAGCGCACCTCCTCAGAGGTCTGAGCCCCAGCTCTGCCGGTTCCTCCTCCAACCTTCTGGCTTCTGAGAACCCCAATCTCTTCTCCGTGTTTCCCCTGATCCAGAGTGGTAGCTACTCTTCTGTTACCACACTGTCCCTCCACCCTTTTTTAAAAAAAAATACTGTGTTTTTTGAAAGATGTATTTACTTTATTTTTCTTTATTTCTCCCTTTCCCAGATGGTTCTCTCATCTATCTGTTCATTGTTTGCTCTCCCTCTCCAGGAGGCACCGGAAACAACCCGGGACCTCCCACATGAGAGGCGAGTGCCCAAAGGCCTGAGCCACATCTGCTCCCCGTGGGCTGCAGCGTCTGCTAGCTTGTGAGGGCAGTGTTTAGCTTGTTGCAGCAGAGGCAGCATCTCCTCATTTTTTAGGTGGCACTTGGACCCAAACTCAGGACCTCTCATGTGGTGGGCAGATGCCCAACTGGTTTAGCCACATCCACTTCCCTCACTGTCCCCGTTTTACCTTTTCAGTTTTCCAACACTATTTTATCTGATTCCCTGACTGATTCTGATAATACAGGCACACTTTTCTTACATTGCCTTTAATGAAAGTTCTTTGCCTTACTTGAAAAAGAGGAAGGACCCATGATGAGCTGCATCTGCAGTAGGCATCTGTGGACTTAAATAGGAATTTCTCCTCATCACTAGGATCTGGAATACCTTCTTGCTAGTCATTAATCGAATTTCTTAAAACCATTCTTCCCCCATGTGACTAATGTTAAAAATATGATTGAAAATAATATACCAGAAAAACAAATCCCTTGATATATTACTGTAGAAATTAGCTTCCAGAGCTCAGGGTCCAAGTCCTTTTATGTGTCCTTGGCAATGGCACCTCACGTGGTAGATTCACAGCAAGTCAGTATGTGGGGGTGTTGGGGAGGAGTGTCTGGCTATTCAAGTCACATGTTATTTGTTTAGAAACCTTATTTTCAGTCTTAAAATCTACCTCATCCTTTTCCTTTTCAATTAATAGGGGTTCTTCTTAATCTCCTATTTATCTCAAGCTTTTCTTTTTCATGCTGTCTTTCAGTCTCTTCCCTGCCTTCTCTGCCACCAATCTCAGCAGAGCTTCCACTTAGTGCATTTTCATTTCCTCGAAGGTCACAGTAGAAAGAGAAGTTGGGATAAGCAGATAGAGCTAACTTTTCCACATTAGAGTGTTCTGTGCTATGGTGGCAATCATTTGGAAGCAGTGTGTTTAAGATCTTGGCTCTAGGTCATCTTTGCAATGTTTCCACCATTATCAGGCTGACCACCCGAAACTCAACAGAGGTTGTGAAGCTGCTAAGAGCCACTGAATTCACGGTACTCTGATTTCTGTCACCTAGTCATGAATTTGGCAAAATTTAATCTTCATGTCAAATCAGTGAAAATCAGCTGTACCTCTTAACCCACACACAATGTGTAATGCAATGATCACTTATCATTCAATTAGCACTCATAACTGATTAACTACTATGTAAATGGGCTATGCATTCCAGGAAGTAGGATGTGAGCTTGCTGGGTGTCAGGTAAGCAGCTTACTGGGCACACCTCCTACCACTCACACCTCTCTCACCATAACCTTCTTCCAGGGCACCACCAGGGCTCAACAGCACTTCCTAGGTTTCTACAGTGGTTTCTCTGTTCCGTCAAGCCATTTTCCAATTTGTCACCAGAGTGAATGTTCTAATGGGTAAATCTGATTAGGCCGGGTTACTTAGGAGCTTGTCACATGGGCTGGATCTCTAAGTTTGCTGTATCAGGACCTCCACAACCTGGCCCCTGACTCTTTCTCTTCCTCCCTCTATGTCTCCCCACCCCTCTGCTTGTCCGCTTGTGGGCTCCAGCCACGAGGAGCTCTTTGCTTTGCTCTCCCCACCCACCCCTGCCCACAGACCATGCTCTTTCTCACCTCTTGGCCTCTGCTCATGAGGTCCTTTTGCCTAGAATGCTCATCTCCTACCTCTTGCCTTACTCAACTCCTCCACATCCTTTAGCCCTCAGTTCTGATGCCATCTCCTCAGGTAAGCCATCCTGGAAGTCCCAAGGCTGACCTTTTGATCGTCTCTAAGCCATGCCCTGGACACCTTCCAGCTCGGCATCCACCACACTTCCTATCATTGCCAGCTTCTTATGTCTTTTCCTCACTAAGTTATAAGATTCTGAGGATCACGGACTATTTCTTCTTCATCTTTGAGCACACAGTAAATGCTCTAAAGGAGTGTACTGGATGAATGGATTTGTATTTTTCCAGGTTCCATCTTAAACTTACTGTGCAGTGTATCACTGCGTTTTCACCATATCCATTAATTAGGGAAAAAATAATAATAATTTTATAAACCTAAACAAACTTACCAGAAAGAGTTTTTTTCTTAAGGTAAAATTTATAGGACCCTTTTCATCTTGCTATCACTGCAGTAATATAAATGAAGCAAATTAATTTTAATGCTCCCAGGTACTGATTCTGTGTTACCATGGTTGACAGGATCCAACTAGACTTTATGAGATGGCATTTGACTTTATGGAAGTGAACACGATGCACGCATTTACAATTTTACAGGGACTTTAAGCTGTCATGCTGAAAAATGTTTATAAAACATTAATCAAAAAATGCCTCTTTAATACAATGCATTGTCTGAAAGATGTTAGAAGGTACATATTGTAAATGGATTCTTTTCTGACTAAAGTAATTTCCACCAAGAGCATTTCCCCACTGCTCTACAAGTACACTGTGTGGATAGATAAAGAGCACTTTCTCAGCACATTACTACCTGATCCAAACACTTGGGAAATCACTAATGTACAGCATGCCATATTTCCATGTCACACATGACACATTCGTCTAAAATTATCCAACAGAGTTTGACACTGCAGCACATTCCATAAGCAGAGCTTTCAACTGACATCTGCCAAGCAGGAACTTCAAGTCAGGGCTTTCTTCTTCTAACAAGCAGGTAAGAGTTTTCTTTTATCTTCTACCCAGGATGGATAGAATAAAACAATACATTTAAGAACAATTTCCTCCCCCCTCCCCCGTTTTAAGAATGTTGATTTTTTGCTTTCTGAATTTGAAAATTCTCTTTGTATCAGTGTTCAAGTTTCAACAGTTACTATTTCTACTGGATGGACAGCTTTTTCATTTTCCTTGACAAACAGACATTTTCCTCCACAGATTAAATGTGGATTTTATTTAACCCCCACTGAAGGCCGCTCTATTGTTCACAATATAAAAACTTTCTCTAGCTGACATCACTGTTCAGAATTCACTTCCTTGTAGATGCACAGTGCTCTCACCATTCATTCATTCATTTATTCAAAAATGCTTTTCTTATCTCTGTGACATATGAGTTACTCTTCTAGGTGCTCGGGCTAGAAGGAGGATCACACCAAGGCCCCCGACTTCTGGCCTGCGTTCTAGCAGCCCATGCCCTGACCACATGAGCTTTCTGCCATCGGAGGGCTGGGTGCTGGCCTAGCACGGGTAAACTCTCCTGGCTCTGCCTTATGCAGTTTCTATAACTCAAAGCTTGGGAATCGCCTTTGACTAAATCAATTTGTCTTTTTACTTCTAGATCAAATCATCAAATTCAGTAGATTCTTTCCTCCAACTCCCATTTTCCTTTTCCCTCAGTTTTCACTGCCACCTTCCTAATTCAGGTCTTCATAAAATCAAGCCAGGATGATTCCTCCAGCCTCCTGACATATCTCCCCGTCTTCAGTCTTCCCCCTCATCAATCCCACAAACCACAGCCAGTTTCATCTTCCTAAAACCCACATTAATTAAAGCCAAGAACTACAATGACTTTCCAGTGCCCATCCATCAAATCCTTTACCTCCTCAACTTCAGTAAAAAACAATTACTACTACCATTTTTTAAGTGCCCGCTGCATGCTAAGTGCTTTGCCTGCATTATCTCAGTTAATTTTTACAACAGCCAAAGGAAATAGGTAGTAATTTTTCCACCTAAAAATGAGGACAATGAGGTTTAGAAAGTTAAGTAACTTGCCTATGATACATCTATAGGTGTTAGAGGCGGAATTGGGCCCCACTCTATATTTTAAATCACAAACCCATGTTGACTCCATTAATCCAAACTTTCAATTGCCAACTGCTGTCATTGGCTCAGGCCTAGCACTTTCTTGCCTTTGCAAAAGCTGAGCCCTTGCCTGGACCTTGCCCATTTTACCCTCTATATGCCTGAATCCTATGGGTTCATCCAAACTCAGCTTTCTATTTTCCTCCACCATGAAGGGGATCTCCCTCTTGACTTTTTCCTCTTCTGAAAAACAAAGGCATCCTTCCTAGCTGTATCACACAATTCAGCATTTGATTACATTGTTTGCACATTCTTTTCTTTCTTTTCCTCCTAAACACAAGCAAAACATCACATTTTTCTTTTAGTCTCCTGCAATATTTAAGGACAGGGCTGGTATTCAATACACATATGTTGGAGTATTTAAAAATAGGTGATAAAGTAATGTTTCCTATGTTGAAAAAGACAGGATTTAGAATACTAGTTGCTTCACTAGACTTTAAAAAGAATGCATTCACACACTCCTCCAGGAGATGATTATACTTCATAGGACAAACGTATATTGATATGTCAGGAGGGAAAGAAACTGGTCTGACCGTGGAACACAAAATTTGAATTCAGTATTCAAATGTGTAGTAAGAAAGGAAATATATTGGAAAACACTCCTTGTGTCTTTTGAAGTCTAATATTACTCCTAACTTTCCCATTTCGCTAAGAGATAGTATACTCCAATCACCTGGATCATTTCCTGCCTTTCAAAGATTCATTCGCCTGAATTCACATGACTTGTTTTCCATTTAAATGCTTTCTCAAACCTTTGACTGAGTTTGGGAGGGAGCTGCTGGCAAATCTGGAATTCAGTTGCTTTGCTCTTCAGTTGTCATGGCAATTTCCCACTTTTGTTTAGTTTGTTCTTAGTTAGAAACATCCATAAGTTTACTATCCAAATGCCCCATGTATTGTCATTTGAATTCTATCTCTTTCTCCTCAGAAAAGCGCATCATCGGGATAGATGGTTCTCCCCAGTCATAATCCAGGAAGGCAGTTGTCTTTTGAGGAACGCAGTCACTCTTTCCAGCATGACTGTCAATCTCCGCCTCCCGCTCCCCACCACAAATACACTCACACGCACACACAAACTCACACAGTCTTTTTATCTTCAAATAGTCACAGGAAGTCTAACTCACTGGCACTGATTTATCTCAATTACTAAACAAAGGGACAATAATGGCTATTGTTTCCAGCAGGGATTTATAATTTATCTTTGGTAACCTAGGTGAGGCAGTATTGGATAGAAGTTAGAGTCCTGGTGTAGAAGTTTGCCTACTTCAAAGGTTGTTTGGTTGTTTTTTTTCAATAAAGGGTAAGTGAAGTAAAACATGGTGCCTAGTGTGTAGTAAGTATTCATCGATTATGTGCCAGGTGCTCTTTTAAGGGCAGTGAAAATACGGACAAAAAGTCCTGCCCCCATGGAGCTCACATTTGTATTAATTTAAAAGGAAGAGAAGATAGAGCATACATGCCAAAATTAGGCAAAGAGCAAATTCCACCCAATAACAAAATCAAGGCACAGGGTAATAAGAAGATGCACAAAATGTTGTAAGGCAAAACTGATACAGTGAGCATTTTGATCATTCTAATTTTTGTCCCTCTTTTGGAGGATGTGAAAAAGAAGGTCACCTACTTCCAAGTTGATGGGCATGGCTTGGCTTGCTGTCAGCCAGAGGCCTGCTAAATCAGGCTAGAGCAACCCTGAAGAAGTATATTTTTTGGACCAGGCCAGGCTTAGGTCTGCACAGTCCCCAGACTTTCAGTCTGGTTGTAATTCCAGCCAGTCTAGGACTTGCTCCCATACCCATTCTGGGACCTACCAAAGGCTGGCCAGTCAACTTTCTGCAGCTTCCTCCACAAAGGCAGAAAGATTTCCCAGATCATGTGACCTGCTCCCACTGACTCCAATCTAAGTGACTGAACTTTTGCTCAAATTCTCTGAGGCATTTTAAAATATGCAGATCATGGTGCTTTACCCTTGCTGAACTTTTACATTTTACATGCTTTTCTGGGTCTTTGTATGTCACTCCATCTTTAACTTGATGAATCCTGCCATATATCTTTGGTACGACACCATCACAGCATCAGAACATCTATTGTTGCTTTTTGAGAAACAGAAGTTAAAAGAAACCATTTTTGTCCTTTTTATACATTGATTTATACATAAATCAATATTTACAGTGACTATGTAAATAGAACTAAGCAATGAATGTATACTATAACTATACTTCCTTTCTAGTACAAGCTTTTATTCCTGGAATTTTTATTAATTACTTCATTTTTTTTTCTTTCTCAGTTTTATTGTGCAATTATAATTAATTCTCCCCAAACTCACCAAGGAATTGCAAAACTCCACTGAATGCAATTTTCCATGGGTCCTCCACAGTACCCCAAAATGTGGTGCAAATAAATAAAATATATGGGTATGAGCTACCTTTTGAGTTCATGGAATCCATATAGATTTAGGTAATTTTTAACTCACTGAATACAAAGCCAACAACAGCAGCTCTGGGATATCTGACAAACACAACTTGTCAGAACTCTGGCATAAAAACAGAATGACCATGTACCCTTTTAACAGATATGTGCAAATGGAATTAGAAAAAAATTTTATTTCCTCGCCCCCTTGTGGCTTGCTTGCTGTCTGCTCTCTGTGTCCATTTACTGTGTATTCTTCTGTGTCTGCTTGTCTCCCTTTGCTGCATCATCTTGCTGCACCAGCTCTCCGTCAGCTCTCCATGGGACGGGCGTGGGCCAGCTTGCCTTCACAAGGAGGCCCCAGGACATGAACCCAGGGCCTCCCATATGATTGACAGGAGCCCAATCGATTGAGCCACAGCTGCTTCCCTACAAATGGAATTTTAATTTCAAACCTCTGAAGCCTGATCTCTGTAGGAAGCATATGAGAGGGAAAGGGACACTGAAATCCACACAGATGTCAGCCCCAAATATCTCACAATGTTTCTGGACTTAGACATTCTCTGTGCTGGCCACTAAGGGAATGATTTCCCCTTGAGCCTTAGTCCTGCTCTCCTGCCACCTCTCCCCTCAATAGTTCAAATGATTTTAAAGCTTGGTTTTCTTTTCTTGTTGTTTCAGGAGCTCTTTAGCTTTGCTAAACAGATGTTCAGGTGAACTGTCTTGAAAGGCTTATCCTTGCTTCACATTTCAAGACCAGAATTCAAAAACTATTCCTTTATCCAAAAAAGAAGACTTGGGCTTGAGAGAGCAGGAAAATGAGCAGACATAAGATGACAAGCTAAATGTCTAAGGCAGTTGTTAAGAGAAAGGTGCAATCTCTCCAGGAATCAAGATCTTTAGGGAAAAAGAGGCAGCATTCATGCTTCAGCCTTTCAGCTATCATGAGTATACAGGTTTCCTGGGACTTCATCTCAGAAAACATATGGGAGTTCAGGGATACTTCTGGTCTTCATTTGGATGTTGGCAAGGCAGAATACTGAGTGTAGCGATTGCCTGCACAGTGCTTACCATGTGCCAGGCACTGTTCTCAGAATAAACACCAACCACCGATTCACTCCACACACCCACAATAAAGGCAAAGCTACCATTATCATTGCCATTGCAGATGAAGAACCTGAGGCCGTGGATAATGAAAAATTTGTCCAAGGTCATGCACAGTTAGCTACAGGAGGTTGTAGGATGTGAATACAGACAGAATGGCTCCAGAGTCTTTGCTCCTCACCATACTCTCTATGTGCCTGACATGGTAACATGTTAAAGTACTTAGGAACTTAGGAAAAGGGATGCATGATAATATTAACATAGAATAAAAGAGGGTAAAAACCTAGGGAAAATAATATTTAAACAAGAAAGGTCTGAAAAGAAGAGAAGTATCCTTTTTAACAAAGGTGCTTATGGTCTAGCGCTTACTTGCTTCCAATCAGGGTAGGTTGATGACCATTTTCTACCCATTAGGAAAATTAAAGACTGTGTTTTAGCCTTCAGTTACCAGGCTGTAATCCTATCATTAGCTGAATGTTTTATGTAAATAAAGATGTACGAAGAAGACCAAAATGAGCAGCTGGTATAATTTCTATTTTGAAACAGGTATGTTCTGATTGGAAAAGACGTTTAATGAATGGCCTGAGCAGACTCACCAGATGCTGACAATGAAACATTTAACTCTGCCAATTAAAGGTTTCTGCCTCAGAAGACTAGATACACCCTCACCTGTCTGACAGTGGTGTAGGAGTAATTAGCAAATGGGGAATTCAAGAATGAATTAAGAACTGAGCCACGTAGACATCATTCAGATGCCAGCTTGTATCTTCCAGGAGGACTCACCAAGTTTACCTAGATGGGGTGGACAGGAAGTAAAGAGTGATTACAACTTTTTTCCTTTTCTAGGCTACCAAGGTAGAGTCATTATCTTCTAACGACAAAATTTGCCTAAGTGGTCTTCCTAACCTCAGAGGATAGGAAAACATCATAAATAGAATGAGAATTTCATATAACAAAATAACAGAAGGTCATAAGAATATGTTTAGTATGGTCACCAACACAGAACTGGCCCTTTCTGATTGGCTCGGGAAACACGTCTAGTTTAACAGAATTTTTCGATGTGTTTTTATATAAATGAGGAAAAACACTTGAACTTTTAAAGTTTGAGGCAAAGAGAAGCTGATGGGACTGGGAGAAAGTGTAAACTACAACGTAAACTATAATCCGTGCTGTTTAGCAGTGCTTCAAAATGTATTCATCAAATGCAACGAATGTACCACACTAATGAAAGAAGTTGTTGATGTGGGAGGAGTGGGGGATGTGGGGAGTGGGGTATATGGGAAGCTCTTATATATATATATATATATATATTTTTTTTTTTTAAAGATTCATTTTATTTATTTCTCTCACCTTCCTCCGCCCCCCCCCCCCCAAGTTGTCTCTTCTCTGTGATCATTTGCGTGTTCTTCTTTGTCCACTTCTGTTTTTGTCAGTGGCACGGGAATCTGTGTTTCTTTTTGTTGTGTCATCTTGTTGTGTCAGCTCTCCGTGTATGCGGCACCATTCCTGGGCAGGCTGAACTTTCTTTCGCATTGGGCGGTTCTCCTTAAGGGGCACACTCCTTGCGTGTGGGGCTCTCCTGCATGGCATGGCACTCCTTGCGCGCATCAGCACTGCGCATGGGCCAGCTGCACACGGGTCAAGGAGGCCCGGGGTTTGAACCGCGGACCTCCCATGTGGTAGGTGGACGCCCTATCCAAGTCTGCTTCCCTCATATTTTTTAATGAAACATTTTGTATGAGCTATGTATCTTAAAAAAAAAAAAGATAGCAAAGAAAGAAAAAGAGAAGCTGATAGGTAGGGCACGAGCTTTCATTGATTTTGTCACCCTCTGTCCCATCACTCTGCACTTAAAGTTTTCCTGGAAATTTTGCATTGACAATCTTTCTCAATGGACAGTGGAATTTCTGGAAGGCTTCTAAATTGTAGTTAAATGATAAATGGGGGTAAGCACTGAGCAAAATATACATTAACTATTTTTAATAATTGTTTAAATTAACATGAACATTATCTACTTTTCTTATTCATGGTCTGGTATTTATGATGAATATGAACCTCAGAAGCGTTATCTCGACATAAAAGAACAAGGTGGTTTTGATTTGGGGATTTGAAATCAGAATTATTCTTAAATTCCTCTCTCTCTTTAAAAAGGTTGACTCAGTTTTCTGCGGTTTACTTGGCTAAATGACAGACTTGCCAACCTACCCGTGCCCTTTGTTTATTCTCTATGATACAAAAATTGGGGTGTTAAGACTTCATTTAGAAAGACTTCAAGGTAGAGGAAGAATGGAAGCCATTTCTAGAAATACTGATGATTTTTTCCATCTCCTCAATATGCTTTACCCTCTGAAGAGCAAACATGTATAATCATGACACAGATAATTTTGGTTTTCACAAACCAGCACAAACAATTGGTCAATTTTATTAACAAAATGAGTAGGTCTAACCCAACCTTTCTTTTTGGAACACAGAACATAAATGCATACAAATATAGTCTTGTAGTCTCAGGCAGTGGTTCTCAACCCCAGTTGCACAGTAGAATCACCTGGCTTTTTCATTTTTTAGTTTTAAATTTTTTGATTTTTAAAAATCTGATGCCTGGGTCTATCCTGAGTGGTTCCGAGTTGGCTGGTGTGGGGAGGCATCCCTGCCTCACTTTTGTTTAACAGCTCTCAGTTGACTCTAATGGAGCCGGTTTGAAAGGCCAGGCCAGGAAGATTGAGCAATTCGAGCTGTTCCCACCCAGCTGTTTACCTGCTCTGTGAACTGGCACCAGTTATTTGACCTTTCTGGGGCTTGGTTTTCTGTTCTGGATAATAGCTATTGTGCAGGATTGTTGTGAAGATGAAATGAGATAACGTAAGTTAGATGCCTAATACAGTGCCTACCACCTATTAGGCACAAATAAGTATCAGGTCCTTTCCCTTTTAATGTTTCCAAGTGTCCTCACATCTACTTTCTGCTTTCATGTTCACCCAACCTTGGAGAAAAATACAGGCTTGCAAGTTGGGATGCCTATGTGTCTGGCTGTTTTAGATTTTTATATCATTTTATTATCAAGATAATTTCATATTCTATGAAACCTTTGGAATGCTTCAGGGCTCAGTGCTCAGACTTCTTTTTCCCTCTATCTATTCACTCCCTTAGTGATCTCATCCAGTCTGGCAGCTTTAAATAAGATCTATATGTTGGAAATCCCAGCCTGGATCAGATTCCAGACTCAAAACGCCAACTTTCCACTACATGTCAAAAAGACATCTTAAACTTGTTCAAAACTAAACTTCTGAGCTGTACCCTCACACACCTCCCCCCATCCCCTACTAAAATCTGCTCTGAATCCAGTAAATGTCAACTCCATCCTTCTAGTACCTCAGGCCAGAAATCTCTGAATCATCTCTGATTCCTCTCTCACATACCTATCCAGTTCATCAGCAAATCCTATTAGCTCTGCTTTCAAAGTGTATCCAGAATCCAACACTTTCCACCACTTCTGGCTATCATTTTGGTTCAAACCACCCTCAACCCTTGTCTGGGTTAAAGCAATAGCCTCTTAACTGGCCTTCCTGTTTCACACTACTGCATCCCAGCCCAATTCCAGTCTATTTTTAACACAGCAGCCCCAGGGATGTTAGAGTGTGTCATTTTTTCATTCAAAACCCTTGAATGGCTACTCCTCTAATTCTGAGTAAAAGAATACCACTGGCCTCTATTCCCGTTATGCTTTTTTTTTTTTAAAGAGAGAAGTTGTAAGTTTACAGAAAAATATGAAAGTACAGAATTACCATATACCTACCTCTCACATGCAGAGTTTTCCCTATTATTAATACTTTTGAATTAGTGTGACCATTACTGATGAGACAACATTATTATAACTATACTACTAATTGACATTAGTTTACACTAGTCCATTACCTTTTACCCTGCCTCCTATAGCTCTCTCCCTCACTCATTCCAGGCCCACTGGCCTCCTTACTTCCCCATCACGCCAAGCACAGAACTGCCTCAGATCCTTTGCCCTCACTGTTCCCTCTGGCTGGAATCTCCGTCCCTCAGTGATCCACATGGCTTGCTGCCTCTTTCCTTCAAGTCTTTGATCAATGGCACCTTATAGAGCAAAGCTATAGCAATGGCAGCTCTGGAAAATGTCATTGCTATGATATCATGAATATGCTTAGCTTCTGTATAGATGACATTCCAAATCAGCTGGTTTCCTGGCACCCAGGAAACTTCGGAGTTGTGCCCAATCTTACACCTCCACCTGCCCCAGGGTAACTTATCAAAAACATACTGTGTACCCCATGGCTTTAAAAAGTGGCCAGCTACCTTTAATTTCTGGCTGGAGTTGTTTGGATGGGGCTGTAGGTGGAGACAGGGAGGGGCTGGATGTCACCCTCGTTTAGCTGTAGGTCCATTGATTCTTTACTGTAAAGAAGCACAGAGCTGGCTGTCATGAAATACATGTAACCTGGTTTATAGTGTCTGCTTCAATTAAATGAACTTCTGGGAAGAGACACGATCAATTAAATAATTGGAGAGATGCACCTCTGAAATGACAATTGTTATTCATCGATCTCTGCTTGCAAGTTGAGATGGAGAGATATAAACTTCAAGTGAATGTGATCTCCTGGGTGAGATTCTTCACTTCAAACACAGTAAACAACTGTTGTTCTGTGATGTACATTTTAGTACTGCTAGAGGCAAACTTTCTAAATATTAATAATAATGAAAATAAAAACCTCTGCAACCGACAGCGAGTGCATAGATGAGCAGGAAGCACAGGGAAATGGGTGGTTGTCAGCTCTCCTAGACATGGCAAAGGCCTCATCAGAAAGAAAGAGGTATGGGACAACAGGATGGTGCTCCTCTCATTTCTTAAGGAATTTCCCTTTCAGAGGCATGGAGTACATGGGAAGTGGGGCACATGGGGGTGATTATTAATGTGGACAGTAGAGCTCTTGAGAGCTACTTCTAATTATGGTAGGGCATGAGAAACTGACTTTAAGATAAAATTGAGGGAAGCAGTTGTGGCTCAACTGACAGAGTGTCTGCCTACCATGTGGAGGGTCCAGGGTTCGATACCCAGGGCACCTCCTGACCCGTGTGGTGAGCTGGCCCACGTGCAGTGCTGCAGCGCGCAAGGAGTGCTGTGCCATGCAGGGGTGCCCCACGTGCAAGGAGTGCGCCCCACAAGGAGTGCCACCCCAGGCAAAAAAAGCACAGCCCGCCCAGGAGTGGCACAGCATGCACGGAGAGCTGATGCAGCAAGATGATGCAACAAAAAAAAGCAACACAGTTTCCCGGTGCCGCAAGACAAGAATGCAAGCAGGCACAGAAGAACACACACCAAATGGACACAGAGAGCAGACAATGGGGGGAAGGGAAGAGAAATAAATCTTTAACATCAACAGCAACAACAAAAATAAATAAAATAAAATTGAAACTGTGGAATTATAGTTTATATCATTTGAGGTGCCACTGTACAGTATGTGGGACTTTTAAAAATATATTTCCTTACCACTGAGCTGTAGGGGTGATAACTGCAGGAGGAGCTCAGCGATAACAAACTTAAAGCATGGAAACATTTGGCCCTTCTTGTTCCTGCTCCATCACTGAGACCGAGCGAGTGCAGACAGTGAACACTTCCCTCTTAGGTATTTCCAGAAAGTGGTGTAGTATGATGGAAAGGACCTGGGTTTTGCTGTCATAGAGATGTGGGTTTACATCTTGAGCATGTCTACTGTCAGCTCCACTCAGATTCCACATCTGCTCAAAACAAGGTTAAAATAACTATCTCAAAGGGTTGTTGCAGTTTTCAAGTGAATCAATGCCTGTGAAATATCTAGTACAGGGCCTGATATAGAGTAAGCACTCCCCAAATGATAGAAGATAGGATTATTATAAGAAGTGGTGTTACAAAACAATATTACAGGCCTTGTTAGTAGTCTACAGAATGAAGAGGAAAGGGGTTTGTCACTGAAATGATTCAGGATGAGGTCTGACGTGCTTCTGAAAATTTTGAGAAAGGTGCTGGTGAGAACTGCCACAGGAACTGAACTGTGGCATATCATGGGTGCTGACAAAATCCATACCAGCCTGTACTCCTGATAAGTGTACATGATTATATTTGGTTTGCTGTCCTTTTCAAAGCACTGGCTTATGGAAAGCAATGATTCTACCTTGTATTTCTTTTTAAAAAAATTTTATCTTTCCATAGTATCTATTGCAGTTTGCATGATTTTTTAAAAAATTAAATATATTTCCTTTTATAAAGGTGTGACTAATTTCACATGTCAAATTGGCTAGGTTATGGTATCCAGTTTTTTGATCAAGCAAACACTGGTCTGATTGTTATTCTTTGGGTATTTTATGAACTTAAATCATTAGTTAATTCTTTCTATGACTGAGTACATCTACAATCAGCTATCGCTGTCTAACTTTAGAGGTCATAAGATTCTCCTCTGTAGTAAAAGTGAAAACTGATGATTTCCACAGTCAGAAAGAAAAATTTCTATCTCTACTTCAGCCAGCCAGCCTCTCCTGGGGAATTCATTGTCACCTTCATCTGTTTTCTGAACTTGTGACTTTTCTTGAAGAATTCGATGTCACCTTGAGTTCCCAACTTGTGGCCAGCCCTGGGGAGTTCAGATTTGTTGATCTCCATGTTCGTGTGAGTCAATTCCTATAATAAATCTCTTAATATTTACATATACATGTATATATATGCATCCTGTCAGTTCTGTTTCTCTGGAGACCCTGTTTAATACACAAGAGATTTATATCAGGATAGCTTTCAAATAGTAGGCCTCCTGGAATTATTTTAAATATGAAGAAATTTTACCATCAACTGCTAGGAAGACATGATCTTAAAGAAAGAAAGCCATACTTCTGAAGTAAGTACTAGATACAGTGGATACTAAATGGATGGTTTTCTTTTATTCAGGTTTTACACAATGCAATACTGGCATACTTTCATATCTAAACATTGTGGTTTAATCAGATTGGTAGAAAGGGAACTCAAAAGTCATTTGAAGTTAGGACTAGAAAAGCTGGAGCCAGGTTTTTGCTCTTTCTAGAAGGACCACAACATGATAAACTGAAACCATGGAATGAGGAAATGGGTGACTCCTGGAGATCACAGTCCAGGCCTATTGAGTGGCTTTCAGAATTTTCATTATTCATTCTTCTTTATATAGTACTTAGTAGTGTGTCATGAGTATTTATTCCCTAAGTATCTCCTGTTGGCTAGTGATGAGATAAAAAGCATCTAAAAGTTGGCAAGCAACACTAATTTTGAAGCAGGTGATCAGAAGGCCACCCTTTGAGAAATGCTGGTATTTTGGTATCCCTCCATTTGTTCAAGATTCTAAAACTAAACACTTAAGACTTCCAAGTCATAGAATCAGAGAATCAGAACTAGAAGGGCCCAGAGATCATTTTGTCTAATGTTTCATAGCTAGTGGATGACAGGACTGATGCTAGAGCCCAGGTTTCCTTATCTTCAACATGGGGCTTTTTCTGCAGAGCTCTACTACAGCTGAGCTAAATGAACACAGTAGTGAAGAGCTAGACTTCAGTGGGGAGTGTCTCTACAGTATTTTAGACAGTACACATATCAATAAGAATCCATTTCTTACATTAATTATGCTAACTAAGCATCCACTAAAGTCACTGAATTCGCTATGCTAATTAGTAAAGTCTCAGGTTGGTAGAGATTTAGATAACAAAAGCATTTGTTGTAGTTGCCTCTGGAGTATTTCCTTTCTGATAACATGGTGGTTGAACACTTCACTGAGAATTTTCTATTAGAGTAACTGGCTGTCCCTGAAGCTGAAGTCTAAACTAACATATATACCACCACAGAGTTAACACAAAAGTATTTTAAAGTAAATTATATCATGTAACAATCACTTAGCACAGAATTTACCTATAAAATACCCAATAATGTTGGCTCTTATTATTATTATGGAAAACATGTTGAATAGAGAAAATAATTTAAAAAATACACTACCAAAATATATAGAAACTGTTATATAAGCTTATAAAATAAAAATGATAATAATGATCTAAATACAGGTAATCTTAGATTACCACAAATCAAGAATTATTTTAAGTCTTTATTTAGCTCTGGTTCCTACATGGTATCAGAAATTTAGGTTAAGTTTCAGTGAAAAGGCGATAGCAGAAGCCAAAGCCTAAATGGTACTATTTGAGGAAGGAGAAAAAACTTCCTCACTAAGCACGGTATAAAGTAATACCTGTCAAACTCTGGATTGTGACTCATTAATAAATTGCAAAATCAATTTAGTGGCTTTTATATACTTCTTGGATAGAATATGGAAAGCATATCATAAAGAAGGGTGGATGTTTTGTGAAACTTTTATAGACATGTTAGATATATTGGATCACACCATAAAAATATATTTCTAACTGTAGGCTATGGTTAAAAACATTTTACAATCTCTGGTATAGAAAACATGGGGAAGGAGAAGGAGGGCGGGGGTAGCAGGAGGTTGATCTTCTAGGTGAACATCTCTTGGCAGGTCATTAAGATGAATGATCCACTCTGAACCGTACTTTTGAAGACCAGGCCGGGAATCCCACCCCCAAAAAGTTTTATCATCTTTAATTTCATCCTTGCTGCCTAGTAGCTTGGAGACTTTCTGAAATTTTTTATTACACAATTTAGATATGCTAGCAATAATTTTCAGATACCATACTCAAAATCAAAACTTCAAAACAAAAGAGTCCACATACCTCTGAGGAACATAAATGTATGACTTGGTTTGAAGAACTAGATTTTTCCCTTTCTTTATGTGGATCAAAAAATAGCACAAAATGACAGACATGTCCTTGCTCTTCCTAAGCATGGTGGTAAACTCTACTGTGTTTATACTTTAAGTGGCATCTTTAAGACTGTCAAATGGCAGAGGTCCCCAAACTGCGTTTCCTGACAGAACTGTAACCTCCACAAGCAACCTGTAGGACAGAAATATATTTATGGCTATACCCCAATACAGACTTCTATTTTTTGTGTTAATCCTGAATTTCTATTTCTACTTAAATAGTTTATTGTCAAACAGCACAGGGGCTCTTAGTTTTCAAGAATGGAGTGCAGACAGTGTTGCCTCATGCTAGGTAAGGCTAGCTCAGCAAGACCCACTCTAAATAAACATGAGTTTTCACTAATAAAGAAACTGTAAGGAATGAGTGCCAGTGGATGACTGGACCATATGAGAATAAATGTTTATAGGAACAATTATGTATAGTAAGTATTTAAAAACTGAGTGTCATACAAAAACCAGGTAAAAATACTATGAAGAAAGAAAATTACAGACCAATTTCTCTAATGAGTATAGATGTAAAAATCCTCAACAAAATATTTGCAAATCGAATCCAAAAGCATATGATCAAGTAGGTTTTATCCCAGCTATGCAAGAGTGGCTCAACACAAGAAAATCAATTAATGTAATAAATCACAATAATAAATTGAAGAAGAAAGATCACATGATCCTCTCAATTGACGCAAAAAAGGCATTTGACAAAACATAACATGTTTTCTTGACAAAAACACTCCAAAATATAGGAATAGAAGGAAGCTTTCTTAACATGGTAAAGTGCATATATGAAAAATTCATAGCTAGCATTATACTCAATGGTAATAGACTAAAAGCTTTCCCACCGAGATTGAAACGAGACAAGGATACCTATTGTCACCACCGTTATTTAATATTATGCTAGAAGTTATTAGCTAGAGCAATTAGGCAAGATGAAAAAATAAAAGGCACCCAAACAGGAAAGGAAGAAGTAAACCTGTCGCTATTAGCTGAGGGTATGATCCTATATTTAGAAAATCCTGAAAAATCCAAAACGAAGCTACTAGAAATAATAGACAAGTTCAGAAAGCGGTGGTATATGAGATTAATATTCAAAATCAGTAGTGTTCTACACACTACTGATGAGTATTCTGAGGAGGAAGTCATATAAAATTCCATTTATAATAGTGACTGAAAGAATCAAATATTTAGGAATAAATTTAACTAAGGAAAAAAGGACCTGTATTGAGAAAACTACAAAAGATTGCTAAAGAAACCAAAGATCATCTAAATAAATGGAAAGATGTTCTGTGTTCGTGGATTGGAAGACTAAATATAGTTAAGATATCAATTTTATCCAAACTTATTTATAGATTCAATGCAATCCCAATAAAAATCCCAACAGCCTTTATTTATTTATTTTTTTGCAGAAATCAAAAAGCCAGTAATCAAATTTATTTGGAATGGTAAGGGGCTCTAAGTAGTAAAAAGTATAATGAGATATAATTTCATACCTTATAGAATGGCCATAAAATCCCCACAAACAAAACAAAACAAAACAGAAAACTTCAAGTGTTAGAGAGGATGTGAAGAAATAGGAACATTCCTTCACTGTTGGTGGGAATGTAGAATGTTACATCCTCTGTGGAAGACAGCTTGGCAGTACCTCAAGAAGCTGAATATAGAACTGCCATATGATCCAGCAATTACTAGGAATATATTCAGAAGACTGAGAGCAAGGACATGAACTGATATTTGCACACTGATGTTCATAGCAACATTATTCACAATTGCTAAACTATGGAAACAACCCAAGTGCCCATCAACTGATGAATGGCTAAACAAAATGTGGTATATACATACAATGGGATAGTATTCAACTGTAAGAACAAATGAAATCAGGATGCATATGACAACATGGATGAACCTTAAGGATATTATGTTGAATGAAATAAGCCAGACACAAAAGGACACATATTATATGGTCTCACTAATATGAACTAATTATGATGAGTAAATTCATGGAGGTAAACTCTAGAGTCTAAGTTACTAGAAAATAGAACGTGGGTTGAGAATGGAAGGTGAGACGCTCAACGTATATAGAATTTTTAATAAAGTTTATTGTAAATGTGTGGAAATGAATAGAGTTGATGGCGATACATTATAGTGAATATAACTAACACTGCTGATATATAAAAGATTGTGGCTGAAAGGGGTAGTCTATGGATATATATGTCAATTGAAAGGAAGCTAGAGAATAGTCTAGGGTATGTATAACAGTGATTTTGGTAGTGGATGAAGATTGTGGTTAATGGTATAAATATAAGTATGTTTTTTTAAACAAAGTGTTAAGAATATGGTGATACAAGGGAAATTACAACAAATTAACTTATGGATGATAGTTAACAGTAAGACTGTAGTATTTCTGCATCAGTGGCCAAGAAGATATATCAATTCTAAGAGACAACTATAGGGGAACATAAGGTATGGGATTTTTCCTTTTGGAGTAGTGAAAACATTCTAAAATTGACTGAGGTGACAACATAACTCTGTGATGAAAATAAGAGCCATTGAGTGTATGCTTTGAATGGACTATACAAAACATGAGGCTGTATAACACAGGGAATTCAAGGGTGGAAAATGGATTGTGTTTAATAGGACAAATATGGGAATGTTCTCTAACGAACCATAGCAAACGTATAATACTAACACAGGGTATTAATAATCAGGTGGGTTGGGGGAAGAATACACCAAATGTAAGATAGG
Source organism: Dasypus novemcinctus (assembly GCF_030445035.2). Classification (NCBI taxonomy): domain Eukaryota; kingdom Metazoa; phylum Chordata; class Mammalia; order Cingulata; family Dasypodidae; genus Dasypus; species Dasypus novemcinctus. The sequence continues at coordinate 47,707,082 of NC_080673.1, read as the reverse complement.
AAGAATACACCAAATGTAAGATAGTAGTAATACTTGATGATGCCATTTCAGTTTGTAACAAATGTTTCACAACAAAGCAAGGTATTGATGGTGGGGTGATGTATAATGATATGCATGCTTGTTTTTACTATGTTTGTTTTTACTTTTACTATGCATTTATTGTTTACATACATTCATGCGTGATTGATAGACTTCAATAAAATTTTTATTAAAAAAAAAACAAGTATCCTATACCAGCAATGTATTAAGGAGTAATTTTCTTTTTAAAACTTATAAGACAATTCAAATATATGCTGAGATCAAACATTTATAATACTTAGAACCAGTATAGCACATTTTGGTCTTCAAAGTATTTTCAGATTCTATTAGCCAATGCAGTTCTAGAAATGAGGACACCTGAAATCTAGTCTCCATTTTATCTGAGCTGGGATAAACTTTAAGTTTTTTTTCTATGCTTTGGTTCCTTCTTATGCAAAACAAGATAATAATTACTGACGTGCTAATCAAGGCTGTTCAGGTAACATGACTTAATGGGTTTAGGATTTTAAAACAGGGTTGCTCAAGTATAGGATAGTTGTATTAAGACAATATTCTTTATATATCAAACAGAAACAGAGAAAAGCTTTGGTAAAAAGAATAACAAGGATGCAAACTTTCTTATTTCAATTTCATTTCCTCTTGGGAAAATGACCCAAATGTTATTAAATGATCTTTTCAACCTAAATTTTGGTAATCCTTTAACATTTCTTGAAAATTAAAATTGAAAACAAGATCTTTCCAAGATTTTATTTTACTCCTATGACATTCTTTGGAGAGTAGGAAGACATATATACACATACATATTTTTTTTACCTCAGTAGGAAGAAGCAACAGCTATGTTTTCTTCCCTGTAATATAACATTATTTGCATGACTATTCTTTTCAAGATTGCATACATAACAGGGAAACTCTTGTTATCTCATAGAACAGGAAATATCAATCACTGAGCACAGACTCATAATTTTTTTTTTTTTTTTAGATACCAGGGCTGGGGATTGAACCTAGGACCTTGTATGTAGGAAGTCAGTGCTTAACCACTGAGCCACATGGTTTCCCCTAAGAACAGACTCACAGAAACTTAAAACTGGAATGAATCTCAAGTATCATTTGTTCATTTTACAGATGAGGAAATTGAAGCCTATAGTAGTTACGTGATTTGTCACAGCTTTTGGTGATAAAATTGGGCCTTGATTCCATACTAGAATCAGGTATATATTCTCTTTCCAGAATCCTATGTCTACTAAAAAGCTACATTTTCTTTGGCTTAATGAATAGCTTCTTATCACAGTTCAGCTGTGTAATGTGACCAGAGACCTATAATGAAGTAAAAACAACATGAGAAATAGTTGCCTTGATCCATCTTTCTATACAAGTGTCTATAAATGGTGAGACAGACAGTGGACTTTTAATAAGTGTTGATTATAACACTACATAAAATTAAAAGAGCTTTAGTTCAATTCAGAGATTCCTTTGGAAATAAGAGGCAATGGGAAGCTTACAATTGACTGCTGATAGTTGACATGCTCTGAGATTATGTGCTTTCACTTTTCTATTTAAAAACATTAAAAAGCGAATATAAATAAACGCTTAATGTAAGGATCTCAAACATCTTTAAGCATTCTCCAAGTGCAGGGAGATCGTTTTATAGATATATTGGAACTCCAGATAAGTAAAATGATCTGACTACTCAAGAAAAAAATATACATAAAATAAAGGCAAAATACCAATCCCACAAGGATATCTTGGATTGAATTTCTTTCTTGATGAGATTTAATTGACTGACTGCCCTGAGCCATTGTTAAGCCATAGGATACAAACTGTTCTCTAAACTCTGCTAAATCAAATATGTTCTCATTATTACACAAATATCAGTATCAAGCCAGAAAATAATTTGGGAGAATTCTGGGCTCTTATGGCAACCTGTAGGAAGTGATGCTGTCCTGACAAAATGTAAAATTACCCCCAGCCCTGAGCTGAAACTAGAGGAGAGCAGCAAACAAGCCCTGCAGTATTGTTTTAGATGAAGCACAGTGATAGTTCTGCACTTCCTTCAGGCTCCTCTTTCTTCCTGAATGAACTCCAGGGAATGGCATCATGTCAGGCTTTCCAGATGGATTATGTGAAGCCATAGCTCAATGTCATTTTCAATAGGAAGCCTCATAATTAAAGGTCAAATAGTCACTTCATCTGCAATCAATCAATAGAAAAAGTACTAATACGAGGAACTAATCAATCAATGGCAAATGCACTAATAAAAGCCATGAATCAAATTCAGCATGTGTGTAGATGCAAGTATATGTAAGATTGAGATAGGGCAAAAGCAAGAACAATAAAATAAATTGAAGGTGCATGTACAAGAGAATATTCAGGAAGCTTCTTAAGCAAGAGTTTTCATCTTTGGTTCATTAGTTATATTTGAACCATTTGGCCTGTAATAGTTTATTCTTAGATATGAATACTGGATATAAAAATGAATGGTATTTCATAAGGTTCCTTAATGTATTCTATTTAAGATACTGATATATAGAAAAAATATTACATGATAATGATTGCAAAAGGGAAAGATACATTTTAAAAGTGCCAAATAGAAATATTTAATCTGTTATATTTTATCTTTGAGTGAGAAGTAAGAGAAAGTATGACCCTGAGTGATAATACCTGAGATTTTTCCACCTCCTGCTTCTGGAATGTGAATTTTCCATACTCAGCATGATGTTCTCTCATTTCCATGCAGATAAGAATTTCCATTGAGGGGAATTAACAGCCTGTAGCTTAGGCACACTGTTGGGGCATAGCCTCTGTACCAGTGACATCAGGTCACCAGTAGAGGGGAACAATTTTGTGACAGCTGATACAGTGAATCATAGGGCTTAACAAGGTCATCCTAGCAACAGGATCCAAACACCCCGTGCTGTATGTGCAGATAGGAGCACACCTGGCATAAGAGTGGTTCTCCCATGAGATAAGGGAGGCAGCAAAGCACCCACTTTCGTAAGTTAGAAGACTGCAGACTGTAAGCCAGCAATGAGCAGGGAATGATAGGATATTCAAGTTGGAAGCAACCTTAGAAATTATTTAGCAAAATTCCCTAATTTTAGAGATAAGAAAACTGAGGCCTGGCAGAGGTACTAGTGGAAAAGCCAGGATGAATACTTAGGTTCTTACAATTCTAGGAGCACTTTAGATTGTTGTATGACAGAAGTTACTAAGGATTTATATTACATGGTTACTTAGATGTGACACTGGTATCTTTTTGGAGGGTCTAACCACCTATTTTGTGGGAAAATACTGAAAAATAAACAAAAATCTAACCCTTTCCAGCAGAACACAACTACTCCTGACTGGTGTTCAGAGTCCTTATCTGCTTGCCTAGAAATTAGCTTTCAGAAAGCATCAAGAACAGAAGGACCAAAACCATAGCTTTGGTCATTAAAGAAAAAAATAAATAGACAAAAGACTGAACTAGTATGCGTTATGCTTATAGTCAGAAAAGCGCACACTACAGTATGCTTCTTGATTAGAGCTCTTTGTTCAGCATAGCCAGCTCCAGCACAGAAGAACATCATGGAGAAACAAAAAAATCCAGTTCAGTTTTCCTGGCAAAAGTGAATCCCTAGGAGTAGCTCAAGCTAAATAGCCCATTGCAGAAAAGCAGAAATGTATTAGGTGGAGTCATGGCTCAGCATGTGCTCTGAGGATTTGAGCTTATTGGACCCCTGTGCTCTGGACATCTGAGGCATCTGGCAGCATCTGCCTGTGGACTGCCTACCTGCCTTTATAAGAGTCTTTCGCTTGCTAGGAGGCCTGGAGTACCAGATATCACATCACAATAACATGCATGGGAAACAAGTGCCAGATGATTTCTTTGAGGTCAACCACTAAACCATACTTGATACAAGAAAATCCGCCAAGATCAGGGTCAGGGGAATAGACACTGGAAGTAGCAACGCAATTATAAGTAATATAGTTAGTAAAAACTAATAATAACAGCACTGCTTAGAGAGTGCAAACTGTATATGAGGGGCCATCTCAAGCTTCTGCCATGGGCTATCTCTTTTAGTCCACAAAAATCTACAGATATTAGAATGCCTATACTCAATTTGTCATGTATTGACTACCTATTATGTACCAAGTACTGTGCTAGGAACTTTACAAATTTTATGTTTACTCTTTACAATTACCTTACAAAGTGAGTATCAATCTGTTCTATATTATCGAACAGAAAGCTAAGTGTCAGAGAGATTAAGTGATTTGTCCAAGGACAATATCAGGACTGGAATGTGGATCCCAAAGCCTTTCAAACTTCAATTTGATGATGACTATGAAGAAGAAAATTAAAGAAATATCTAGTAATGCATGACAGCATATATAATTTATTCAAATAGCTGACACCTTGAACAACAATTGCTCCTAAAAGAGTTTAATTTCTAAATCATTTCTAAAACTGGTAAGACTAACAATAGGCACTATCATACAAATATGTTTGGGTAAAAAAACATTATGAAATGCCTTCATTTTCTAGTTTACAAACTGATTTTTTTTAAAAATATGAGCAGACCTAGAGAAATGTCAAGATTCTTGGTAGAGGAATTTTTAATATGAGGTTCTTACTACAACATGCCTATCATCCCCAAGAAGTCTGTATAAAATTTCTGACTTTTAATGAGTAAAAACACAGATTCTGAATGTCTGGACAGCTTATCAATAAGCTAAATTGGGTAAAGCTAAGAGGAAAATAGCACTTTCCTTCTTGACCTAGTTTTGTCCATTAAGTAAATATTTATTTCACTTTTAGTGCTAATCAGATTGAGTTAATGATGGCTATGTACCGTGTTTCCTTATTGGAATAACATAAAATTCCAAAACGAACTTTAAACTAACCTCAATATCAAATTAAAGCTGTAACATTAATCCCACTGTGCTCTGAGCAACCAGAGAGGAAGTTACATTTTCCAGGGGCAACTCTAGGGCTTTCCAAAGCAATAAAGTTTTTGCTCATTTCTCTTTCAAAGCAGTTTATTATTTATTTCTTTTTCTTCCTTGGCTCTTAATGTTAGCATTCTACATTGAAAATCTTTTGAGACTTGAAAACATGATTACAAATTAAACTAAATCTTACATTATTAAATTTAGGCTCCAGAAACTGGTTCAATCAAATACAGTATTTCAAAGTAATATGATGCAATTATTTGAGGGTAATATTAAAGGTTTGTTTTCAACTCCATGAATCACTTACCCAATGTGAGGGATTTGTGTGTAGAACAGAAAATGATAGCCACTGTGTCTGCTGGTGTGAAGCCCGAATTATTCCTAGGGGCAAAAAGAGTTTTTTACAAATACTTTTATAAACAGCCTATTTCACACATCATAAATCAAATGTAGTACCTACCTTCATGTTAACATCCCTTTGATCAATCCTGGTGACAGAAGTAAGTCTATGCCCCAAAGTACCGAAGTATATGAATTTCTTTTTAGAAAGTCATTTCTGAGTTATTTATCCATGTAAAGGGGAAATTTTAACAATGTGTGCTAGAGATCTCCTAAGATGACACATGTAATCAGCTTGTGGCCCAGGAGTTTATGAAAATAATGTAACAACCAACTCTTAACTAAGTTACTAGGTGTGGACTGACAATTAATATATTTCCAAAAATGCTACCAAGGAACAACACATCCTTTTGGCAGAAAACACACGTTTGAGAAATACATGGTATGAACAAAGATTAAATATCATGTTTTAGTAAAATCAGTACTATCATTTTTGTTCAGATATTATGTGCCAGGAATCAGTCTAAGGTCTTTACATGGGAAGACAACAACTGTACAAGGTAGTGGTATGCTATCCTTACTTATAAATGAGAAAAATGAGGCACACAGAAGTTAAATAACTAACCCAGAGTCTCACAGCTGGAAAGTGATAGAGCCAAATTGAATCTGGCTCCTGTGCTTGTCCTTTTAACTACTATGCTCTACTATTGTTAAATAACATGTTAAGCATTAAAAATATTTCTTGTTGAGTGAAAGACCACTAAATTTTATAGAGATTAGTACTGGGGGTGGGGGATATCATAAACAGATTTCCTATTTTAGATAGTAAAAATTTAGAGAACTACAAGTTGAAAAGATTTGAAAAATAGTAATTATTATTTTGCCCCCATTAATATTTTAGAATTTGTTCTTTCCTATAGATTTAGGATTTGAATTTACAGTGAGTATTCATTCCTTGCCCTGAATTCAGGTAAGACAGTTAGCAAACAGAAGTACGCTTCAGAACGTGACCTGCGTGTAACAATCTATCCAATTTTTAAATCTCTGAAGAAAGAGAGTTCACCATTTTCCACTGTAACCTCATGACCATATCTAAAGAGGTTCACTGGCAGAAAAAATTTCCCTAAGTAAGACCCACATCATGTTTATTCTGATACATACTAAGTGGATGAAGGAAGGAGCCTTTCCCCCACCCTCCATCCTCTGTGTATGTGTCAAGAGAATATTTAAATTGCCCTTTGGTCTTCTCTCTTCCAAAAAGACACATGTTCATGGTACCTAACCAATAGTACCTCCAACTCTTAAAAAAAAAATGATTGATTGATTGATTTAGCCTCCCCCATCCCTCGCTGTTTTGCGCTCACTGTCTGATCTCTGTGCCCATTTGCTGCATGTTCTTCTGTGTCTGCTTGTCTTCTTTAGGTGGCACTGGAATTGATTCTGGGATCTTCCAGAGCTCAATCTCTTTTGTCACCTTAGCTCCCTGGTCTGCTATGTCTCTTATTATTTCTCCTGTGTCTCTTTTTGTTGCATCATCTTGTGTGCCAGCTCTTTGTGCAGGCCAGCACTCCTGCATGGGCCAGCTCGCCACGTGGCCAGCTTGCCTTCACCAGGAGGTCCTGGGAATTGAACCCTGGACCTCCTATGTGGTAGATGAGGGCCCAATTGCTGAAGCCACATCCATTTCCCTCCAACTCTTTTTTGATGCCAACTTTCCAAACTGAATCTTCGGTGTCTCACCTTAGCTGAGGATTCTCCAAGGAAGTTGTATCATTTGAATATAACAATATTTATTTACTGTTTTCACATTTTATTCTCATATTTACATTGTGATACTATGCTTCTTAGTCATTGTGTGGCATAGCTGACATACTACTTCATCCCTTTGTTCCTACTATAGACTTAATAGAAGGAATTCTTTGGTTCTGTAAATGCATGGGTTGAGAGATGAAAGGAGTATAGAAATAGCTATAATAGAAAAGGAAAGGATATATGCTATAAAGGAGAGAGATTGATAATGAGTGAGAGAGAAAGTGTTAATCTAAGAGAAGAAAAATCTCTAGCATGGATATGTATGTGTGTGAGTGATGGAGGACACAAAAACCTTCATAATAAATTGAGCTGTGCCTTAGGGAACTGGTCTAGACATGTGTAGGTGTGTATTTTAAGTAAGGAGTAGGGAAACTGAAGTATGGGAGCACAGGGGGCAGTTGGCAAAGAGCAGATTTTTGCAGGCTAACTTGTATGCAGGGACTCCGACTTATGGCCAGAGGTATAGACTTGATAAGATGGGCTAAGTGGAACTGCCGAATTCTTGGGATAGTGTAATGACATGATTAGACCTGTTCTCAAGGAGGAGCAATCACACAACAGGGTGTAAAACTGATGATGGGATGATGGTGAGACAAGCCAGGAAGCGGGAAGTTTAAAGGCCTGAAGAATCACAGTGAGAGCAGGAAATGGAGGTGAGAGACATGGAGACAGAATTAAAAGAACTTGCCAACTGTTATCCTCTAAGCAATTCTCCCTCCTAGCAGGATTTTCTTTTCTTTTTTTATATATGAGATGAGGATAATACTTCCTGCCTCTTAGGGACAATATTAGGATAAATACCAATGTTGTTAAGAATTTGGCACATCTTAAGTGTTCAATACATGCTATTTTGATATTATCATTGTTATTATTGCTTCAAGAGAGGAGGAATTAAAGACGAATTAGAAATTTTGAGCATAAAGAACTGAGACAATCATTAAGGTGCTCATGGAAAAGAGGAACAGAAGAGGATGCCCAAAGGGGTTTGGGGAGGAGGTCAAGGAGCTGATGTTAAATGTACGTAGTTCATGTAGTGAAAGGGGGCTGTATTTTCAGGACCTCTCACAAAGAGAAGAAAGAGTCAGGGGAATTTGAACCATTAAAGGGAGGCCTGAAGATACAGCAGATAGAAATAACTGATGATACCAAGCCCCCAAAGAGGGCTGAGAAGACAAGCCTGAGAAGGTAAGCCCGAGGGGAATTTCCTACAGCTTCTGAGTTGGAAGCAAAAGAAAACAAGGTGGGTGAAAAACACGGAAAATTTTAGGTAGAGAATGAGAAAGCAGAGGCAATTTATGTCAGAGATTTTATTTTCTTTGTAAAGTGTAGGCTCTCTACTCATCCACAGAGAGTTTGATGTAACACTGAGGCCTGGGAACTGAAGACATTAGAAAAGGTTGAGGGAGTGAATGTGGCTCAAGCAGCTGAGCGCCTGCTTCCCACATGGGAGGTCCCGGGTTCAGTCCCTGGTGTCTCCTAAAAACAAAAAAACAAATAAGCAAACAAAAGGAAAAAAAAAAAAAAAACCAACTCAGGGGAGCCAATGTGGCTTAGGAGTTGAGTACTGGCTTCTCACATACAAGGTTCCGGTTCAATCTCCAGCCCCCGTACCTCAAAAAAAGAAAAAGGTTGAAATGTGCAAACTGGAGAATCTGATATACAGTCAATTCACAATGCATTAAAAACTTCCATGCAGGAGTGAATGCCCATCAACAATTGTAGAAAATGTAGCAAAACCAACTGGCCCAGTTTGGGATGTTCTCCAGTTTTCCAGCAATTCTTGTGGTGTAAGTAATACTACAAAGACCATTTCAGTCTTTTGCCGTCCTTGTATCAACTGTTCCTGCATCTGAATCTGTGCAATTTGTTTTTCTTCCAAGAGAGTCTGGTGAACACGTCCCCTTTAGTGAACTGTGTTCTGCTCGGGAGCTTGCTCTTTTCTAGGTTACAGCACATTTCCAATGTGTCAGAGTTGCCTTGATCAAGGGGACTCTGAGTGAATTGGCACCGGCTGCTATTAATTTGAACAGTATTCACAATGTGAACGCTCAAGAGGACAGTTCCAAGATATCGTTACTTGTCTTCCATTTCAGGTAAGGAAGCCGAACCTAAGCCCACATTGGGAGGTTTTCTGGCCTGATTTGAGTTAGAACACTGTCTATGGTTTCTACTGATACAGAGTCAGTCAGTGGGGAGGGGGGATTATGATTAAGGCATTGAGATTGACTTTTTAAGGTTAAAAACAATATTCCCCCATATAGGGCAGACATACTCCAGCTATATAGCAATAGAGTACTCTAAATTACAGATCTAAGAGAAAGGCAATGGAACAGATGCTCACCTAACCTTCCATTAATACTGCTGCTGCTGATAAATAACCATGGGAGTCAACATTTATTGAGCACTTTTCTAAGTACTTGGCATCTAGTATTTCTTCCTCCTCAGAACAGCCTTATAAGGTAGAGAATATTATTGCCCTCCTTTTTCCAAAATGGGAAGTTGAAACATAGAGAAGTTAAATGATTTGCCTAAAGTCACACAACGAGTAAGTTGGCATTCCTCAATGTTGGAGATAAATTTCCCTTCTTAAAGGACATTATTAAAACAATGACAACAAAAACTCCAGAACAAAATATAAGATATGAAAGCAGCTGTCTGTCAAGGGGTGGCTCAGTGGCAGAAAGTCATGACAATACATAGAAAAACTAAACATTCTGCTAAAATCATTTTATTTAAGTAGTATTGATTATAATTATTTTCAGTGATTAACATCTCTCTTGTTGCTGCTCACATTCTTGAAATGAATCACATTACTATTTATTTTCCAATGCCCCCTTATCTCTTTTTAACATTGATTTTCTTTTTATTCTGTTTTTATAATTCTTTGATCACTCTGGCTCCCCTTGAGATATTTATTTCCTTTTCTTCCCAACTGTCTTTTTATTCTCTTACAAAGCTTTCAATCAATGTTTCCCACATAATATTTACTCTGTCTTCCTTTGCAGTACCCACAAAGGAAAACATGTCAGAAGATTTTACTAGGAGAATCATAGAAGGTAGGAGTAGAAAAGGTCCTCAGAGATAGTTCCATCTAAGCTCATTGTTTTTAGAGAAAACTTTCATGTGAAATACTTTCTTTCGATAACTTCTATGCTTTATACTTTGTCTTCACTCATTATAAGAGACCTTGTTTGTCATTAACAGTGGGCATTAAACGAGTCACCCAGGGCTCCCTGGTTTAGTAGCCTCATCTTTAATACAGTGGTAATAAAGCTTGTTTTCCTTTCCTCTCTCCCTTCCTTTCTTCTCTTCCTCCACTTGTTAGACTTCCCTCCTCTCCAGGCTATGGTGAGAGTCAGATTGAGACATCTGATTGAAACCATACTGATAAGGATTAAAATAGCTATACTAATATTTAAATACTTTCTTCCTTTTCTCAGGTTTCTTTTATCACTCTAGTGGCACTCTAGGTTTCTGTTACTCTAGCTATTAGCTTACCAACTGTCTTTCTATATGTTTTTAAGAGGTTCCCAGTTACTGCTTTGCTTTGTTTTTTTACTAAACTTTCAACTTTTTTTTTTAACTTTGACAGTTTCTCAAAGTTAGCTTAGGTTGCCATGGATGGCTGTGGAGTATTGTCTGGTTTCCTAGCAACTGGGACAGAGAAAAATAAAAAAGAATAAATAAAAAAGGTAGAAAAGTTAATTTTCTCTTTTATCACTGGTTTTGATATAATAGATAAAAATAAACTACTTTGATATTATGAATATTACTAGTAGCTAACACTTATTGAGCACTTACTTTATGGAAGATATTATGCTAAAGCCTTTATGTGCATATTATTTATTCTCCAAACAACGCTTTAAGGTAAATACTATTAACATCCTCATTTTATAAATGGGGAAAACAACAAAAGTTGCAAAGTTACCAAATAAGACTCAAACACAAGTCTGTCTGACTCCAGAGTTGTACTTTTTAACCTGGGCATGATTCTGCAAATAGATAAACAAGAACACATAATACTAACTCTCAAATCTATTTTTTAATACCCAGAGTAGAAAAGGTTCACAAGGCAGACCCTGGGATGGGAACAATGGTGTCCAGGTCACTAAATCTAAGAAACGTTACCCAGATGAGAAGAATGTTACAGGTAAGATGATTTTTCTAGGCTGGTTTTAGACTATGCTTCTATCATCAGAGTGCAGTCACGTGCTGTACGAAAGAGACAATGATTTCTATGTTGAGTTTTATTTTGTCTCTTCATTACCAACCAGGATTTAGATTTACTGAATTGGTAAAGAAGAGCTGGGGAAAAAACAAAACAAAACAAACACAAAAAACCACCCTGGCCAATTTCACTACTTCAAGTTGGGAGGAACAAAAAGTAGAAAAAGAGAATGGAATTCAATGGAGTATAAACCAGTGGGGCCCTAGTTCAAACTTTTGGTATCTTGGACTAATTTACTTGTGTGTGTGAACTTGAAGAATTCATTAAACACTCTCTGCAAATTCCCAACCAAAATAAGTATTATGAATTTTTAAAATAACTGAGGTAGCTTATTGCAGTGAACAAAGCATAGGCTTTGCAGTCCAATGGAAATGAATTTCAATTCTCAAAGTACCATTTGTTATATGATTTGGGGCAACTTACCCAAATAAACTACTCTTAAGAGGTCCTCCTTACAGTTTGGCGGTTTCTCAAAAACCTAACCATAGATCTGCCATATGACCCAGCAATACCACTGCTGGGTATATACCCATCAGAACTGAAAACAAGGACACAAACCGATATATGTACACCAATGTTCATAGCAGCATTGTTCACTATCGCCAAAAGTTGGAATCAATCCAAATGCCCATCAACAGACGAGTGGATCAATAAAATGTGGTATATACACACAATGGAATACTATATACACACAATGGAATACTACTCGGCTGTAAGAACAAATACACTACAATCACACGTGATAACATGGATGAATCTAGAGAATCTTATGTTGAGTGAAGCAACCCAGGCATTGAAGGACAAATACTATATGACCTCAATGATATGAAATAAGCAAACTGCCTCAGAGAGCTAGAGTCTGGAAAAGAGGCTTACAGGAAAGCGGGGGGTGGAGGAAGGATGTGAGTTAACGTCTGCAGGGGTGGAATCTGTGATGAGCTGGCGGTAAGTATGAGCAAAAAGAAGGGACAAAATGGGGGCAAGGGGTTGCCTTCGGGTGGGGCTTTGTGGGTTTGAGGGGGGCTGGGGATGGGAAGAGGGGTAATATTGTCCAAAAATTCGGGGGAGGGAGGGGCAACATACAAACATGGGAGAGTGTCAGGTGTCCGTTGAGAACAAAAAGTTGAGAAAATCGTATCAAAGTATAAGTAGGAGGGACACCTGGTTAGGATGCTCAGGGGGTATGGTCTGATGCGGGACGGACTCCGGGGGAATAGCTGAAGGCTCATTTTGCCAAGGTGGGTTGTACCATTGGGAAGAGACCCAAGAAGTGAGAGTTGGGGTGGACCCACACCCTGGGGAGGACTAATGCCATCAAATAGAGAGAACTGTATCTCTCGAGAGAAAGGATGGCTCCCAGGGCATTAGGGCAGTTGAGAAAGTCAGGCCCTGAATACTGCTGCAAGGATCTCTGGACAGGGCTTCTTGGGAAATAGAGATTGGCTGGCGTTGTGGGCCTCAAGGGGAGGGGGAAAATGAATGTGGGATGGAAGGAACCAAGGTGAATATGGGGGCAAGAGAGGAGTTCTGTGAGAGTACACGAGGATGAATATAAAACATGTAATATTACACCAGAAACATATAGGGGACGACAGACTAATAATGTAAACCATAAGGCAAAACATAGGATAACTAAAAAATTTAGAAAACTGTACAATCTAAAGTATGGACCACATAGTAAGCACAGATGTCACCTTGTTTGAAAGCTATTGTCCCGGAATCTGTACATCAGTATCAGGAAATATGATATGAATAAGCTAAAAGATTATCGCTATGGAAGGGAAAAGGTTTTATGGTGGATCTGGGGAAGTACTGTATATTGTATATATGAATTTCGGTGATCTAAGACTCTTGTGAAGCTGACATTATGTTGGGATTCACTTTACAGGAAGTTTTGAATCATAGAGTGGTTCAACAATGGCAGCAGAGGAATACTGATATAGGATGTTATTGACAGGATATATATGGCTGACAGGGAGTTATACAGGGCATATGCCCAGGGTATATAGTAATGTCTAGATATACTCATAGTGGAAACAATTAAAAACAACAGCTGGGGCGGGTACTGGGCGCCTGGCCGGGGGGTCACGGTCATGGACCCTGGGGAGCAGCGGCAGTCCGCCAGGGGCAATGGCAAGAACCAGGAAGGAAGGAGGGCCCAACAGTGGGTTCCTGATACTAATGGCTATGCTTTTGAGCCTATACATCTGCAATAAGAACAAGGCCTAGAGTAGCACTGTGCCTGGGAGTTTCCTCCTGACAGCCTTCATGTTACTCAAATGTGGCCACTCTCACAGCCAAACTCAGCATGTAGATGCAGTGCATTCCCCCCAACGTGGGACATGACACCCGGGGATGAGCCTCCCTGGCACCGAGGGATCACTACCACATACCAGCTGAAGATGCAACTAGAAAATGACCTTGAATTACAGGTTCAATACGGATCAGCAGAATATCCTTGTCTACATATAATAACATGACTTCAAAATGCTGTTTGACCTAATATAAGGGGGAAATGGAAAGGAGAAATGAGATTATAAGGCTATGAGTCTCTAAAAAAGAGTCTGGAGGTTGTCAGAAGGAATGCCCTTATGCACAACTGAGCAGAGTCTAAGAGACAGATAAAGTAGATACAACCCCAGGTATTGGTTCTTCTGAGGGATAAAGAGACCCACGGGTTCTATGGTCATGGCAGATGGGGTTCACTGCCATGGCAGATGGCCCTTCTTTGGAGCTGGTGTTTCTACATGATGGAATTGAACTCGGAGGGGATCTCTTCCCACAAGACTTGCATGCTACTTTATTGGAATTGTAGTTGGTGCTGGGGTTTAAGATATATTTAGGGAATTTGAATCTCTGGACTGATAATAAGACACCCAGGCCCAGAGCCTCAACAGACTTCAGCTCCTACACTTTGATTTATTGGACTGACCCCACTCAGCTAACATGGAGTTGAAGAAGGTCAACCACCACACCATGGAGCCTAGAGTGTCTACAACTGAAAGCAGGAGGAGTGCATCCAGTATCCATGTGGAATCTAAGCCCCCACTTGACATAGATGTGCAATGGACACAACCAATCCAATGTCCACAGAGAAAATGTGGAATGGGTGTGGGAAGGGTAGCCATGGTGGCTGCTGGGTTTGGGGAATGGGAGGAAGAGATGAGATGTGGAGGCGTTTTCGGGACGTGGAGTTGTCCTGGGTGGTGCTTCATGGACAATTACAGGACATTGTAGACCCCCCCAGGGCCCACTGGATGGAACGGGGGAGAGTGTGGGCTATGATGTGGACCATTGACTACGGGGTGCAGTGATGTTCAGAGATGTACTTACTGGGTGCAATGGATGTCTCACGATGATGGGAGAGAGTGTTGCTGTGGGGAGAGTGGAGGGTGGGGGCGGTGGGGTTGATTGGGACCTCGTATTTTTTGAATGTAATTCGTAAAAATAAATAATTTTAATTAAAAAAAAACATTGTATGTACAAGCTCTTTTGAGTAATAAAAATTGTAAGTTTATGTTAATAAAATTAAGCTTAAAAATTGTAGATGTGCTCTCTTAAATAAATAAAGTAAATTTCTTTGGCTAAAAAAAAAAAGAAAAAAAAAAGAGGTCCTCCTCTGCAAAATAACAACAAAAGTGTGTAGTGTCACAGCCTATGCTGTCAGATTCACATGCACAACCCCGAGCACAGTGCCTAGTGGGGAGCAGGGGCTCGATCAATATTGCTGTCTTTCACTCCTCCAATAAAATCCTCAGGACTATGGGGGTTCAGTATGAAAAGAATGTGGAATTCATCTTCTAAATTTTGTCCAATTGAAAAATCTCCATGTTTTCATGGGATATTTTGAGACTACTGAGCCATTACCCTGGAGCAAGATCACACTTTTGGGACTTCCCAAAAGTGACGGACCTTCAGTGAAGGCAGCATGAGGCAAAATAAAAGGGTCTCAAAACTACAAGGGCTAATGAACGTCTAGTCTACTCTATGTTAAAAATTCTCGATATTAATTCAAATAGTGTGACACTTCCCTATTCTCCTTCAGCAATGCCAGTAGTGGCAATTCTGTGCTCTATCTTTTCAAGGAATTTTACAGTCACTGACAGGATATCTGCATCCTCCTCTGATTGGATGAGTGGGTTCACCAGCAGGACCAGGAAACAAACAGCCTCTGAAAGGCCAGCATCTTATCTAAGGTGACATGACAAGCCATTTACAAAAAGAACTTTAAAATTGCTCCTATGCTCAGTCTTACCCAATTAAATCACATTTTCTCTGTGAGTTTAATGGCTCCAGGCTTAACTCTTACTTCATAAATCACAACCACATACTTGGGGAAATGGTTCAAACTACATCAATCAATACCTTTTTATTGACTGTTTATAATCAGCATAGTGCTATATCAAGTGCTGTAGGACCACATGCCTAAGGAGGAGCCTGGACATATCCATTGCCCTGACACTCTTTTAAGCCTTATAAGCTGACCAGATCCCTTCCCTTTCCCTTTCCATAGTCTAGAATTCAAGGGCCTTGCAACCTGACCCAGGCCTACCTTTCTGGCCATTATTATTATTATTTGAAATCTTGCTCTACTCTATTATTTGGCCATGTCTTGTGTTTTTTTCTGTCCCTGTTTGCATTTTTGCTTCTAACACCAAGAACACCCTTTTTACATCTCTTTTTACTGAACAACAACCTGTTTTTTTATGACTCATGTCAAACTTTTCCATGAAACCTTGCTCTATCACTCTCTTTGGAAGTGCTCTTGTCACTAAAACAAGCCTTGTTCTAACACTGTCTTTGGAAGTGCTTTTGTCACTGTAGGTTGACTTGCTGTACCATCTAGAGAATATTTGGTTATCAGTGCACATATCTAGTCTATAAACTCATGCAGAAGGGGAATCATCTCTTATGTTGTGGCATTCACCATGGTAACTTTCTTATACTAAATGCTTAAATCCTTATCTGTTGAATGTGTAATATTGGTGGAAAAAGTATATTTGAGGTGATTCTTTAAGAAAAGGAAAAATGAATCTGGACATGGAAAATAAATTGGACATGGTAAAGAGCCTAAGCAACCAACAGAAATGAGAAAGCACAGGGCTTCTCTAAGAAAAACCAGGAGTTCACCTCACTAAAGCTTAGACAGCATGATGCTAGTAGTAGTTCACATCACTGGAAAACAGGTTGAAGGGGCTTGCAGTTAGCCCTGAAAAATGAACTTTATTTTGCAGACACTGAATAACTATTGATGATCTCTGAACAAGAGAGCTAATAGCAGAACTTTGGATTATTGGAAGCAGTATGAAATGCATAAGAAAACCCAGGCCTAGAAATGGAAACACCAAGATAGTCATTCCAACAGTTTAAGGAGAAAAGAGACCTGGTTTTGGGGACAAACAGAAAAATATTACAGAGTCAAGATTAAGAGACTGAAAAAAAATGATGAAAAAGATTCTAGTCTGGGTAACACTGAGAATGTTGATTACATTAAAAATAAGAAATATGAGACAAGGAAGTGGCTGTGGAATAAGATTAACTCCATTTTGAATATCTTGAGTCTGAGGTCTTGTAAAGACATTCAGATGAAGATATATAAAGTGTAAGTGAAAAGTAGTGCTGGGACTCAGGAAAAACATTGAAATGGAAAGTCTACACTTGAAAATCATCAGCATTAAGGGCTTAATATCCACAATATATAAAGAGATGTTACAACTCAACAATAAAAAGACAAACAACCCACTTTAGAAAATTGGCAAAACTTGTCTATTCAAGTATTGGAATATAAATGGCAAAAAAAACACATGGAAAAATGTTCAACATCACTAATGATTAGAGAAGTGCAAATCAAAACTACAATGAGATATCATTTCATACCTATTAGACTGGTCACTATTAAAAAGTCAGAAAACTAAATGTTGGCAAGGCTGTGGACATATAGGAACACGTATTCACTTTTGGTGGGAATGCAGAATGGTACAGCCTCTGTGGTGGACCGTTTGGCAGTTCTTAATGAAATTGAATATAGATTTTCCACTATACAGTTCATATAGTTAACAATACCACTACCAGGTATATATACTGAGAGTAGTGACATGAACAGACATTTGCACACCAATGTTCATAGCAGCATTTTTCACAATTGCCAAAAGTTGGAAACAACCCAGGTGTCCATCAACTGATGAATGGATAAACAAAGTGTGGTGTATTCACATGATAGAATATTATGCAGCTATAAGAAGAAATGAAGTTGTAAAATATATGACAACATGGATAAACCTGGAGGACATTATGTTGAGTGAAGCAAGCCAGACACAAAAAGACAAATACTGTATGACTGCACTATGAATGAAATATACTGTTACACATTGTATTATTCCATTTTAGAAAATGTAAATATAATTCAATTTATAAAGATGGAATTAGATTAGTGGTTATGTAGGGCTGGGAAGGCATCTAAGGGGTGTGAAGTTTTGCTTTCTGGAGTAATGAAATGGCCCCCAAATTTTTTGTGGTAATGAATGCACAACATTATGACTGTACTAAAAGCCACTGATTATACACTTTGGATAGATTGTATGGTATGCGAATATATCTCAGTAAAACAGCTTAATAAATAAATAATTGTGCAAGAATAGCAGCTATGTACAGCAGGAGAAACAGAAAGATGGGGAGGTGAAGAATTTTCTTATTTTTTTGGTCTGTTTTTTATTTATTTTATTATTGAAAAAATGAAAATGCTCTAATAATGATTGACGTGATGAATGCAAAACTATATGATTATGGGAAATGGATGTGACTCAAGCAGTTGAGTTCCCTCCTACTACATAGGAGGTTCTGGGTTCAGTCCCCGATGCCTCCTAAAGAAGGTGAGCAGGACAATGAGCTGATGCGATGGGCTGGTGTGGCAAGGTAATGCAACAAGATGACGCAACAAGAGACACAAGGAGGAAAACATAATGAGAGGCACAACAAAGCAGGAATTTGAGGTGGCTCAAGTGATTGGGCACCTCCCTCCCAGATAGGAGGTCCTGGGTTTGGTTCCTGATGCCTCCTAAAAGGAAACGAGCACACAATGAACATACACAGCAAATACAAACAATAAGGGGGTGGGGAGAAATAAATCTTTAAAAAAACAAAACAAAAACAAAAAAACCAAAAACAAAACCCTATATGATTATACCAAATACCATTGATAGCACACTTTGGAAGAATTATATGCTTTACTGATATGTATCAATAAAATTGATTTGTTTTTAAAAAACATCAGCATGAAAAGGACAACCTGAGCCAGGAGAATGGAGGAGACTAAGCACATGATGCAAACAGATGAGACAAGGGCCAAGGAAAGATCCTTTAGAAACATCTACAATTCAAAAGAAGGAAGAGAGAATGGTGAGGGAGACCAGCAAAATCCTGGAACAGTATAGTGGCATGGAAAGCCAAGTAAACAGCATGATTCCTCATTCCCGAATCTTTTGGGAAGCTAACAACAGCAAGAGACACCAAATCACTTACCTTGTTGAAAAGATGAAGGTTAAAATCATGAAACTCAGCTGAATAGAAAATACTGGGGGAGAGAAAGATTGAATCTAAATTAACATGATAAAAGCAGAAGCTGTGGCATATGTTTACTGCTATGATTACTTTCAGCTGAAAGTTATGGAAACTCAAATAGAAAAATGAAACTAAACAAACATACAGGCTAAATTGATAGAATCATTTACAGTTAGTGGTACTCAACTGGTTCTTATTGAAAATATCCCTAGACATAATCTCTGATACCTTCTACTCTGGGAAAATCTATAGCCCTCTTTAAGACTTGGTTATGTAAAGTGGTCAATTTAAAAAGAGCTGGTTTATTTTACGAGCATTTATAGCGAATAGCATAAATGCTGTAGCATATAATATATATTTTGGAATTACTCAAGTTTAATAACAAAATATTCTTTGGTATTACAATATTAACAAAAGTTGTCTTTGATGGTACAGTATAAATAGAAAAGTTTCATTTTTGAGACTTAGCACTTACCTGCATTTTAGAGTCTGCTACTTCTTAAAATGAAATATTAGTTTGGATATATTTTAATAGAGAATATGATGATACAAATATTCACATTTTAACCAATGCAACCAATTCTTATACAATAATAGGATCATATATTGTAAATTCTGTTTCTAATTCATGAAAAGGATTAAGGTCAATTTGAGGTTATAATAAAATAAGTTGGTGACAAAGTACCCGATCTAACATTTAAATTTGACAGATATTAAGGCAGCTCTCATCTGGCATTGACTATTGTAAATCAGACAATAGTGCATCAGACATAAAGTCCAAAGGAGATTAAGATCATGAGTGTATAAGTGACATCTTTTTAAATAACAGGCACACATGCTAAAGTCACTGAGTTACTATAATATGAAACTAAGAAATCAAGTTAATGTTCAAAAGGAATTAAGAGTACACAAATTGTTACACATTGCTATTGACGAGACTAAGGGACAGAAAGGCTATCCTATCTTCCAACTTACTTATGAACACAATGACAATAAGGCTGAATTTATCCAGGTCAATATTTGGATTAGAGAATGTGTCACAGAAAGTTGTGTAGATGATCATAAGGAGCACGCTACTGCTGACAGCACCAAAGGGAGGTTTCTTTCTTTCAAGCCAATCCTTGATGTATCTTCGGACAATCTGAAATACAGAGATCAACAGGTTGCCTCTTTTCAGGAATGTAGGGAGCTGAATAGGGCTTTACAAAGTGAGTCTGACAGCAGAAAGACATAAAGGAAAGAGAATAAGTTGGATGATGGCCACAGTGGATTTCAAAGCTTCCCTGCCACACCACTCTTCTCTTGAGGAATGTAACATTTTTAGTGCAACTTCCACAGGGTGTCCATAATGAGAGTATATTTTCAACTGCATTCAAATCCATCCTTAATCATGCCAAATGCTCTTTGCTAGCTGTCACTGAGACATGCCCATTAAGCCTCCCCAAAGTTTATCTCCTCTGCTGATCCTAATGGATGTATGTAATTATCACAGTCCCCTTTGCCTCAATAGACAATTTCAAGTGCAACTTTGGGAATCTTAAAAATCCGACATCTTCAAGAATTTCAAGACAGTAGATAATCGAAAGTGATCCATGGAACATATTAATATTTAAAATGCTAGCAATGCACCAGAAGTTTTTAATTAAATTATAACTCATGCTTGAAAAGCAAAAGCGCATGTGTTGTGGGAGTTTAAATAATTCAAACTCTGAATATATAGAGTTTTTTGTGAATCCAAAGATAAATGCTATTTGCATGGCTGTAGAATTCCAGAACTAAAATATAAAAATGAATAAACCTTTCCTAACTTTCCTAGAAATGGACCAATGAAATCCAAAGTTATATTGCAATCCTCTTTCATTTTAAGATCAAATCAAATATTTAAAATCAGGACAGTACTGGTGATAACTTTGGTTTGGAAACAAAGTGAACCACTCTTTTTAAAACATTTTGCTCTTGAAAAAAGCTGAACAAGCTCTTTCATAAGGATTATAGTTGAGACATATTAATTTTTGAGTCACTCATTATCTTGCATAATTGAACATGAGATTTCACAACAGGCTGAATTACCATGATCCATTAGCAGTAATGAGGTCAGGGAACTTCTGACAAGGCTGATGGGGTTTTGTTATCTTCTAAATACTCTGTCATTAAAAAGGCTTAATTCATGATGCATCATACCTTTACAGATAACCAGGAACGAAATAAACTACTCTCAATAGAACCCCTGAACAAATAGCTGTTGGATCAACCTCCACTATTCTTGAGACTCGCTAAGTGAAATTATAGTATTAAGAAATGGAGTCTCAGCAGAAAGTTGGCTAGCTTGTACAAAGTACGGGGCAAAACCTGGAAGGTTGGCTTAGGTAGGAATGAAGGGAAAGTGAGTTATAAGCTGAGTGGATAGCACATTAACTAGATAAAGAGTGGTTAAATTTCTTTTTAAAGGTAGGTCTTATGATTAAAGTTATAGCTGGATTTATAAAAGAAAAAACTGTTTGTTTGTTTATAGTAGAAGTGATCCCAAACCATAGGAATTCATCTAGTATTCATTTCTTTCTTTAAACTTAAAATGTAACAAAGTATAGGGAAATAAGAGCCGTACTCCGGGAGCTCATGTGGCTCAGTGGTTGAGTGCTGGCTTCCCACATACGAGGTCCCAGGTTCAATCCCTGGCCCTGGTACCTCAAAAACAAACAAACAAACAAATAAATAAATAAGAAAGAAAGATAGAAATGGGTAGCATTGCCACACAGTATTACTGATCATTGTATCAGAACACTTGTTTTGGATAGTAGAGCTAGAGTACAGCCCAGAGGACCCAATGTTCAGATATGCCATATGACAAGAGTGGCTTATCAGCAGGCTGCTAAGTGACTTCATTTAAAAGGTCATTTCATAATCTAGGTGTTTGGTAGTATAAAACTGATAGATGCCCAATATAGTACAACTCAACTCTTTAGGAAAGAAAATGGAAACTACACAGGAGTTATTAAAATTGATACTGTTGCCAATTTGTTTTAATATATAATAGTTAAAGCAGAAAAGTCCTCTCTTTGCAAGAAAATGCACGGTCCCAATTCCAAAAGGAAAAGTGTTTTCCTCCCCAACAACCCCCCCAAAAATAAACAATATAAAAATATATGAATGAGCAGTAATTTGAAAGTCAAAGCCATTAAAAAAAATAACTAGACAAATCTCTAATCATAAATCAACATTATAAGTAGTAACTTGCCTTATGTAACCTAAAAATCTCTTCTTTATTACAAAGTAAACACAGTCTCATAATATAATTGAACGCTTTCAATATGGCAAGAAAACAGGGGCTCCTGAGTTCTGAAAGTCCTGAAAGGCCAAATGCCTTTCTTCTAATAAAATTTTTTTTTTTAAAGTGCCTTTCTTCTAAATATATCAATGGTTAATGTTGGAGACTTAAACGCCAAACAGAAAAAATCAGAAAGTTGGGATTTGACAAAGACCCAAAAGTGAAACAATAACTCGAGGGGAAACAAATGTCCTTTATCCTTCTAAGTCTTAGAGTGCTATATTTGTCTGTATTTTCTAAATAAAACATTTTATATCTTGTCAGTCTCCACTGGGTTTCTCTATATTCTTCTAAAATGAAATTAATAAAGCAGCTACTTTTACACTGTGCAGCTAGAGAAGTGTTCAAATGTTTCATAAACAAAACTGGAAGTAGTACTAGGCCTCAAAGATGTGCTTTAGATATATACTCCAGGAAACATTTCTTCCCTTAATTTAGCAACTTACAATATTGACACTATCATTCTCTATTTGTCAAGAACCCATGTCATCATTTTTAAATTCTCCAAACTTCTATGCCTTATAGAAATGTTTAATAATCTCATAGAAAATAAGACTTTGCTAGAGATAGCAACCTGATATAGATGCCTCAGAACTCTCTTGGGAAAATGAAACAGAAATCTAGATGAAGATGGGAAAAGGCATTCTGGGGAGCTGGCTAGTCTCCAGAATCTATACTAATTTATTTGTCCCCATAGCTCAGAGAAACTTTGGCATTCTAGATTTAGTGACAAATCCTTATGAACTCATTTGCTTTTCCCCATGGAAAGAAGGGATGGGAGAGGGGGAAACCCACAGAAAGCTTTTACCTTACTGTCTCACCTTTAACGTTTTTATTTTCTTTATTTCAAATTAAGTATGAGGAAAGGTTAAAGAGAAATTTATATTGACTCCCCATACTTTGAATGAGCTGGGTCACAAACCTGTTACTACATGGTCTCCAGATTGGAAACCTGGAAAAATGATACATCTTGAGTGAAGAATGCTGATACACTGAGATAACTGAAGTACAATATAAATCATTTTAGTTTACTTGATATTTTTTTTCTTTTTTGGTTAGGGCATTTTCTTGATTTTTTTTCTTTCTACTCTGTCTTCACGTTTATAATTGATTTTTAAATAGGGCTATATGATGGATAATTTTCACGTTAAGTCTGAACTTTAAAATTTATTTTTTTCTTTAATGTGGCTAAGAATTCAATTTTTTTCTCTGCTCCACTGAATCCATATATTTTCCTAAAGTTTGTTTTTTCATTAATATCCTGCTGAAATATATATGAGGGATATGATATCAAATCCAATTGGTATAGTAATTTAAAAGTATTTTTACTAACTATTGAGTAGATTCGAAATGATATTAATACATTTTGTAAAAAGTATAAAGAACAATAATAGTACATGGGTACAATGAACACCCATTATCTAAACTTTTCAAAACTTCTTTCTCACTATTTCTTCATTTTATCCTCGTGCTTAAAGTTGTACAGCTATGATCCTGCTCACTTTACAGTTCAAAATGCGGACACAGAAAGCCCAAACAATTTGCACAAAAAGTCAAGAAGCTAATCAGTGGATGATCAGGAATATGACGACTGTCTCTAGAGAGGACCATGACATAGGGGTTAAGTGTACAGCCTCAGGAGCTAGACCGTCTGTGCTTGAATCCTGGCTTCAATGCTTATTGTATAATCTTAGGCAATTTCCTTAACTTTCCTGTGTAAAGTTTCCTCACCTGTAAAATGGACATAATAGTAGTTATAATGAGGATTAAGTAACTAAAAACAAAATGCTTTGAAATCAGTGCCTGTATATAGTAAACTCTTAGCTCTGAGTCCCAAGTTGGTGATATTTCTATCATGACACTGTCAGTATATCCCAATGCATAATGTAATAACTACTTTTCTCTAGAAGCAATTTAGATAAAGCAATGATAATAATTCATATCTAATATAATTTTATACGTTGCAAAAGTACACTAGCATTAATAACATTAACTTCAACTTTAGTTGAAGACTATTTTAATATGATAGGCCAATCTTAAACTGTGAAACAAATTACTAATGGAAAGACTACAGAATACATGAATGCTAATATACAGAGATGCTTTTTTATTATTAATTTATCAAAAAAAGTGGGTTTTTAGTGTGATGCTCTGAAAAACATTCAAGGTGATAGAAAATAATGAGAGGTGGTAGAAATTCTATTTCATTAACACTTATTCATAAATCACTCAAAGATAATGTATAAAATAAAATTCGTCATAAGCACTTAGATGTACTGATAGGAAGGGCTATCAGAAAAGGAGAGGAAATACTTCAGTGGCACACATTTTATTGCTTTCCAGAACTGACAGAAGAAACAGTCTCCCAAATATCTTTGGAAAGGTTACTCTTATCTCACGGAGTCGCAGCGCATTAGAGCTGGAAGATATAAAACCTCTCATTCTACAAATGAGAAAAGTGATGCCTAGAAGCTGTGTACATAGCCAGACAATGGCAAAGACCAAACTAGACCTCATCTCACATTGGTCAGGCAATAATGATTTCAACCAAAAAGAAGTATTGTTTGGGAAAGCACAGAAAACTAAAATTCACTCTCAGAAATATAAACCAAAAATGGGATGATTATGTTTTATCGTCACTAAGAAATTAAGGAAATATATTCAGCTCATACTTACTGGTCTTTTCCTATTCCCACTGTTTACTTAACAGATTATGATAAGATATCATCTTAAAGGATTCATACAAAAATCTATGGAAATCTTTACCTTCCTAATTTGGCTCCTCTAGTTATAAATGAGAAACTGGACTTCCTTGCCTGGTATATATTTTCTCTGAAGTAGATCCTCAAAGGTCATGTCATACAATTTAGGTAAGTCTAATAGATTTAAAAAAATACAATAGGGAAGAGGATTTGGCTCAACTGACAGAGTGTCTACCTACCATATGGGACGTCCAGGGTTCAAACCCAGGGCCTCCTTGACCCGTGTGGAGCTGGCCCATGTGCAGTGCTGATGCACACAAGGAGTGCCCTGTCACACAGGGGTGTCCCCTGCAGAGGGGAGCCCCACGCACAAGGAGTGTGCCCTGCAAGGTGAGCCGCCCTGTGTGAAAAAAAAAAGAGCAGCCTGCCTAGGAGTGGTGCTGCACACACGGAGAGCTGAAGATGACGTAACAAAAAGAGACACAGATTCTAGGTGCCACTGACAAGAATGTAAGTGGACACAGAAGAACAAACAGCAAATGGACACAGAGAGCAGACAACAGGGGTGGGGGGAGAGAAATAAAAAAAAAAAACTTAAAAAAATACACTAAAAGGATGGACTAAACACATAACAACTGTACTTGAATTTACATTCTAATTTGGGGAGATAAAAAGCAAAACAACAAATAAATAAATAACTGGATAATGATACATACTAGGCAGAGTTTGAACTGGATGATATGACAATGGCTGAGTAGTTCCTGGGTGACCACTGGGCACAGGGGTGAAAAAAAGGTCTTTTTGGGGAGGTGACATTTGAACTGAATGACGAGAGGAAGCTAGGCATGTGAAGATCTGGAGGGAGGGTGTTCAAGGCACAAGGAATGGCCACTGTAAAGGTTCTAAGGCAACATGCTGACAAGTTTGAGAAGCAGAAGTAAAGTCTATGAGACGCTGAGATCCCAGCGCAAGGCAAAAGAAGGAGAAGGTTGGGGCAGGTGAAAAGGATTTGAAAATAGAGGACACTTTGGGAGAATAGAAAAAGAAACACTATAGAGAAGTAGAGTAGGATTTCTGGGAGATGTTAAATGAGATCTTAACTTTGGGGTCATGAATTTAAAATGAGATGAGAATATTATGTGTTTCTCTCTAGCAAAGCTCACTGCTCAGTTAGAAGTGTGACTGGGCCTTCGTGAAGTTAAGTAAACTGGAGAGTGAGTGAGGTGGAAAAGTTAAAGAGTTTTGCTAGGGTGTGAAGATAATTATGGACTCAAAGTATGAGATGCTCAACAGGGCTGTGCCTTAATAAGCAAATACAATAAAGGAAAAAAAGGGTGAAGGAGTTGAACCTATTTGCAAAGGACTGATTAGTGATAGACTAAGGAATCTAAACTGAGTAAGGAAGGAAGTAAAGTCATGAAGATGGTGACTAATAGAAATTAGTAGAGTCAATTGATTAGGGGAGGTTTCTTGATGAGGTTGAGGGACTACTGAATAGAGTTGTCAGCTTGGATAGTAGCTAAGAAGTGGGATGCTTGAAGTTGACTATCAAAGTCAAACAGGCCTGCTGCTATAATAGCTCAATAGCACTTTTATGCACATTAGAAAAAGTCACCCCTTTCTTCACATACTTTATTTCCTCCTAGCGAAAACTGTATATATAAATATACAAGTCTCTAACACCTACAAGGTGAGTTACATTTCTTGAAATGCAGCCCTTTTGTGTACTGCACAACTGTAGGCAAGGTTATGCTAATAGAAGTGGCTAAGGTAGAGCTGCCAGTTCTG
Organism: Dasypus novemcinctus; assembly: GCF_030445035.2. Lineage (NCBI taxonomy): Eukaryota > Metazoa > Chordata > Mammalia > Cingulata > Dasypodidae > Dasypus > Dasypus novemcinctus. The sequence goes on along the minus strand of NC_080673.1, from coordinate 47,680,363 downwards.
GAAATCCCAACATGTGGAGATGCTCATGCCTCCCATGGCCCAGTTGAGATTCATTCTCTGTGGAGCAGTTTTCACATAAATGGAACCTACTCTTATGCAGCTATATCTCTTATGCTAATATACCTGAGGGTATGGTACAGTTCATCCAATGTGGCATTTCCACTTACACAAAATTCTGAATAATATCTTTTTCCATTTCATTTTCAGGACACTAGTATCCTAAACATATATGTGCTTTTCTTTAGATTTTTTTTTTCCCCCTCAGAAAATTGCTAGGAACGAAAGGTCATTGTTAATGAGTTATTGAGTATCTACTATCTACAAACCTGAAAATATTGCCCTGAACAAATTGAGATTAAGGAAAATGGCTGCTGGGGGATCCCAGAGTGAATTCAAAGTGATCACTCTTTTTATATGCCCTAGTATAGAGTATACTACTAAATACGCTTATAAATAGTAATCCTAGGAGATATCACCATTTAGGGTGGAAAAATAACAGATTCAGTACATATAAGGAGAGAGATAAATTAAGAAAATATAATCTCTGTTTCTGGAACACTCATGATAAAGTATAATCTCTTCTGATAAATATTATGAATCACATATCTTGAGGTAACTGGAATTAAGTCTAGGAGAGAGGAGCAGAGCAGGTTGGCTTCACATCTGACAGGAGCTCTGCACTGAGTCTTAAGGAATGAGTAGGAGTTTGCTGGCAGAAAAGATGGAAGCAGTAGGTTCAAAGGCATGAACCAGGGAAGTAGACTTGGCCCAGTGGTTAGGGCGTCCGTCTACCACATGGGAGGTTCGCGGTTCAAACCCCGGGTTTCCTTGACCCGTGTGGAGCTGGCCCATGCAAAGTGCTGATGCACGCAAGGAGTGCTGTGCCATGCAGCGGTGTCCCCCACGTAGGGGAGCCCCACGCACAAGGAGTGCGCACTGTAAGGAGAGCCACCCAGCGTGTAAGAAAGTGCAGCCTGCCCAGGAATGGCACCACACACGCGGAAAGCTGACCCAACAAGATGACGCAGCAAAAAGAAAGATCCCCGTGCCGCTGACAACAACAGAAGTGGACAAAGAAGACGCAGCAAATAGACACAGAGAACAGACACTGGAGAAGCAGGTTGTAGTCAAACGTGAAGGGCTTGGCAATGTGGAGCTGTGAGGGATGTTTTCAAGAAACTCAAAAACATGATCTTATTTGCTTTTAAGGACTTCCTTAGAGGCAGTAAAGACTAGATGAGAATGAGATTCACAGCAAGGAACGTCCAGGAGCAGCCAGAAGCTGAATATCAACAGGACCTATCAGAGAAGGAGAGCCAGGAGAGCCCGCCAGGATCATTTCCATGTGTCAGAGGAGCCAAGCACCAAGCCTCACTGGCAGCCAGTCCCAGAATGCCAGTCTTCAGATAGAAAGCTTCGCCTTGATGATTCCTTGATTTGGACTTTCTTTTAGTCTCAAAACCATGAGCTAATAAATTTCCATTGTTTAAGCTGACCCATTGCATGCTATTTGCTTTGGCAGCCAAGAAAACTAAACAGATATGTAATACTACTATATTATTTAACAAGTTAGGAAACTGGAGCTAGGGAGCCTAAACAACTTGCCCAAGTAAATAGAGGTAGAGTTGAATCTAGAACCCAGTTACTCTTAAACCAAAGTCTGCACTCTTAACCATTTTAATATACCATTTCCCTAAGACTCACTCATTTTAGTAGTATATTAAGTTTTGTCCTGTTAGTGTACAGTACAGAACTATGATATAACAATGCTTTGTAACCTTGTTTTTTAGTTTATATATTTGTAATTAAATTATAGTTTATTATTAACTTCTTAAAGATTTTAAATAGAAGAATTTCTTCTATTAGTGTAATTAAGAATTGGGAAAGAAAAGCTAAACTTCCCAAGATCTAATTTTAGGAGAGAATAGGATTAAATTATTTTATCGTTTACATGATCACAAATGTGATTACTACTGTTGGGGGCATTTATGAAGAAGGCAGCCAAACGCAGACACTCATTCCCAACAATGGCTATTAATAGACTATTTTCAGAAGTCAGAGAGTAAGATAATGATATGCTACATGTTTTCAAGCTAGTTACGTAGCTACAAAGAAGGGATAATAAATACAAAATAAACATTCTTCCCTGGAGTCCTATATACTAAGGAATTTGGTCTCTAAAAAAGAGATCTTCCCTTTGTCCTTTCACCTTGGGGATAAGCTCCAAATCTTTGGAATTTCCCTCGATAGGAGTCTTACTCAAGGTGGGCTCTTCTGAGACACCTGATATGAGATGACTCAGGGGGAGGCCAGTTACACCAGTAGTCTTAGGATGGGAGCCAGCCACACCAGAAAGTCTTGGGAAGGAAGAGGGGGCAGCTGGAGACTGAACTCAACCATGAGGTTATTGATTCAATCAATCTTGCCTATGTAATGAAACCTCTGTAAGAACTCTGGACACCCAAAGCTTGGGAGAGCTTCCCTGATTGGTAATACACAATCATGTGACACATCCTGACTATAAAGAAAGAGGAAAGACCCTATGCATACATTATATGTATCTTTTTTTGCTATCATAAAGCTGAAATTATAAGTATAATGCTTTCCTGAGTTCTGTTGAGTTGTTCTAGTGAATTATCAAACCTACGGTGGGGGTAGTGGGGGCCCTTGAATATGTAGCTAGTTGGCCAGAAGTGAGGGTGGACTGAGAACCCCCGATTCTGGTATTGGGGTATGTACCGAGGACAATCTTGTGAGGATGGTACTCTTTACTTATAAAATCCGACTTAACTCCAGGTAGTTAGAGTCAGAATTTTATTGCAGTTGGTGTTCAAAGGTATCGCTGGTCTTTCTATATAATTATCTGCAAAGAATATGATATTAATTTTTAAAGTATTTTAAAAGTAACTTTTAATATTAAAAAAATTTTAAAAATTGCTGAACTAGAGATCTTACCTGCCCAATAATTAGAGGAACAACAACAGTCATAAAGAGCTGAGAAAAAATAGATGAAAAAGGCACAGAAGAGGATGACCCAAGCTGTAAAACAAGCAAATAAAAGGCATTAGAATTATTTTGAGTTAGTTATTAAACTTGCTGTCAATTAAATAATGCAATAAATTAATTTCTCACATGCACAAGAATATAGTAACTACATACAGATAAAAAACAAGTGAAGTTACTTTCAAATTTCTAAATTGAACACAAAATAGACTGTTAAGGATTTTAATATATAATTTTGATTAGGAAAGTAAGATAGGGTTAAAATGATAACTATTTTTGCAATTAATTAAAATAATATATTTCAATTGTAAAGTCATTCTATGTTCATACTATCTATAATTATAGGGTAAGAGATTTCACCTATGATCATAGTTTACGTGATTTTACTTCATTTGTCTGTAGGTACCTAAAACAAACAATAATGCTTCACTACTCCTTTATCAAGATAATATTTATTAATGCAAACAAATAGTTTCCAAATTTCTTATTCCTTCAAACAAAAGCAACAAATCTTCTATCCTTTAAAATTTATTTTTATACAAGGTGTAGCAAACGTGAAATCCTGAAACATAACTTATTTTTTAACTTAAAATTTCAATATACCTCTTCTAAATTCATGCCTTAATGGTGTTCATATTTCCTATTTTCTCTCTTTCCTCAGTTTTTGATTCTTTCTTCACTAGTTAGTGCAACCTCAGCTTCAAAAAGAATGTATTCCCTGGCTCTCACAAGTACTGTCTGTATTTTGTTTGCCATATGCTCATCTTGTTGTTGCCTATCCTGTCTTTGTGAGTTTATGTCTAGGGCAATGTCTCTCCACAACTCTCCTAGCTGTTCTAAGAATAACCACGGCTGTTGGAACTGGGGTTGGCAGTTTATACCCAAACCCTGTAGGTCTACCACAATCTCTCCCTAGAATTAATCAACAGCATAAAAGAACTCATGGAAGAATGCTGTTTCCCATCAGCTTTGGGAAGATGCAGCATCTGAAGGCACCTGGTCTTTCACTCTTGTGGTCCAATATGTCAATCGCTGGCCCCCTTTTTGGACCCACCTACCACCATCTTCTTCATCCTTTTAATCTTCAAAATTCTAATTAAGTTTATTTCTTACAAAATCAACACCTTATTAGTGATGTGGGTATTTCATCCAGTTCCAATCAGGGTGCCAGACCCATCTTCCCTCAACCACAGTAGAATAGCTAGAGAGGTTTATGCCCTGTCTGGCAGGGACTATTGCCCTAACCAGAAGGTAGTAACTACAGAAGAATGACCATTGCCCCTCAGCACCCCCTTAAGAATAAGGGTGTGAACTCTCTGAGTGGGGAGCTGAGACAGGTTAGTTCAGGGAAACAAGAAGACAAGCTGTAACATGGCTGACAGACAACATGGCTGTGAGACCCTGCTGAGACCTTGACCTTGACCTTGAGGTCTCAGTTGGGAATCTTCCTGGGGCCAAGGGTAGGCTCCGGATATTCCAAACAGGCTTCACCATTGGCCCCCACCATTGGTGGGGTAACCATTAACAGTTGGGGTCCCTCCCCATACCATTAGCAAGGGGAAGAATAATTAATAGCTTAAAAGGTCACCACACAAGCCAAATCTCCGGATATTCCAAACAGGCTTCACCATTGGCCCCCACCATTGGTGGGGTAACCATTAACAGTTGGGGTCCCTCCCCATACTATTAGCAAGGGGAAGAATAATTAATAGCTTAAAAGGTCACCACACAAGCCAAATCTCACTCTCTCTACCTAAAGAAGCCTGCACCAAATCTTGTTGTATATTTCTTTCTCTCCCATTTCTCAGCAAGCTCTGTTCTTTTCCCCAATTTTCCAAAAAATTCTTTTACTCGCCTAACTAAAAAAAAAAGAGTCTATTTACACCATCACAAGATTTGTGTTTATGTGCATAGACACACATTCACATTAGCCTCAACCACCAAGAATTGCTGTCTTCCTATAAACTTTCTAATACTTTTCAAAATCTCCTGGTTTTCAAATCTCTCTGGATAAACAATGTTTCATATATTTTTATCTCTTTCATGAGTCCCTTTTGTAATCAGTTCCTCCAAACCATCAATAAACATTTCCTGGTCCCTGGAACTTAATTTTTCACCTTTCCTCTGCAGTCTAAACTTCAATTTTCATATTTAACATAAATTTAGTTAAATTGAAAACACCTTTTAGAAAATAATTTTTGGAAGGACATAGAAGTGGTCATAGAATGTTAAGTAAAACCAAGTAAATATTTAGATAAATGAAGTTAAGAGCTCAGAATGAAATACGATACCAGTGTCTTTACCAATTTCTATTGATTTCTGAATGGTTTGGTTTACCAAAATCTTTTCTACATCCTGGTTTAGTTCATAAAATTCTGCCCCTCAACCAGAGCTCCAATCTTATACCCTTAAATTGCCAACAAAAGTCTTGCTCATCACTGTTTCTGCATCCATTTAATATAAACTTCACTACTGACCACTGACATCAATGTATCCCATAAAAACCAATATAAAATAAAGAAAGGAAGAGAGTCAAGACTCTCTGGTAAAGACTGGAAGGATTCCTGGCATGTTAAATGTTACATGGCTATTCAATGTTTCTTTTTATGTAAAACCAAAGTATTAAAAGCTAATATTTAAACCATGTTTTATAGTAACTATGTCCTTGAAGCTAAAGGTGCTTTCAAAACATTTTCTCCACATATAAAAACCTTACGGATTTTTCTGGGGCAAGGATTTAAATAAAGAAAAGATAGTTTACAGAGAAACCAAGACACTGGATCAACAGAAAAATAAACTTTAAAGAACAAAGTTCTCAAGTTCAAAACCCTCCAGCTCAACACTCTATCCTTAAGACCTATACTGTTAAGAGAGAGGCCACAGGCTCTCACATATCTCTGGTCCTCCTTCTAGCTCAACATAATTGTGTTTTTAAAATGTTTTAAGTGAATAATCATATCATGTCATGTTTCCTCTTCAAGTCCAGTGCTTACTTAGCCCAGTTGCTGGCACAGAGAACATGTGTACAGATAATAAAAGTGTACAGAATGAATAAATGAAGTAGTTTGCAAACATGAGGTGCTAAAAAGTGACAAACTTGTACTCGGAATAATATCCTTGTTTTTGCTCAAGTTAAAAAGCACACACACAAAACTTAATATCTTTAAAAACCTCTCATTATTATGTGGTATTATAAAATCACATGGTATGATTTTTTTTACTGCTTGTTTATTATTTTACTGCTTGTTTATTATTGTTTTAAATTAATTCTAATGTATACCTAGAAACAAATGATATTTAGTCATGAAAAAACTAGATGAAAGTAGTGTATTGAAGTCTCCAACTATTACTGTAGGGTTCTCTATTTCTCCCTTCAGTTTTGCCAGTGTTTGCCTCTTGTATTTGGGGGCACTGTGGCTAGGTGCATAAACATTTATGATTGCTATATATTCTTGGTGGATTGACTCTTTTATTAATATATAATTCTTTACCTCTTGTAAGAGATTTTGACTTAAAGTGTGTTTTGTCTGATGTTAGTGTTGTTATCCCAACTCTTTTTGTTACTATTTGCATGGAATAATACATTTGTCCAGTCTTTGACTTTCAATATATTTGTAACTTTGTCCAGTCTTTGACTTTCAATATATTTGTATCTTTGGGTCTAAGGCGAGTATCTTATAAGGAATACACAGTTAGGTTATACTTTTAAAAATCCATTCTGCCAATTTTTTTTTGTAGTGCAGGATTTAAAAAAATGTTCTATGATGCTAACATATATACAATCTAACATTTCCTGTTTCAACCATATACAGATACATATTTTAGTGCTGTTAATTGCACTCACAATTTCAGTGCTGTTAATTGTGCTACCATCAACACCATCTGTTACTGAAACATTTCCATCATTCCAAATAGGAACCTTGTACATTTTAAGCCTTAAGTTCCCATTCCCTAGCCTCAACCTGTTCCCTGGTAACCTATATTCTAGATTCTGACTCTATGAACTGCTTATTTTAATTGTTGCAAATCAGTGAGATCATACAATATTTGTCCTTTTGTGTCTGGCTTATTTCATTCAACATGTCTTCAAGTTCATCCATATTGTCACATGTATCAGGACTTCACTCTGTTTTATGGCTGAATAATATTCCATTGTATGTATAGACCACATTTTATTTATCTGTTTATTGGTTGATGGAGGCTTGAGTTGCTTCAATCTGTTGGCAATTGTGAATAATGCTGCTATGAAAACAGGTGTGCAAATATCTGTTCAAGTCCTTGCTTTCAATTCTTTTGGTTACATTCTTAGTAATGGTAGTTTTATACTTATCTTCCTGAGGAGTTGCCAAACTGTCTTCCACAGCAGCTGGAACATTTTACATTGCCATCAGCAATGAATGAGTATTCCTATTTCTCCATGTCCTCTCCAACACTTGTTATTTTCAGGTGTTTTTTTCAATAGCAGCCATTCTGATGGGTATGAAATGGTATCTTGATGTAATTTTGATTTGTATTTTCCTGATAACTAATGATGTTGAGCAACTTTTCATGTGCTTTCTGGACATCTGTATATCTTCTTTGAATAGATATCTTGTTAGGTTGAAGGGTTTCTTTATATATACTGGATTCTATTCCTTTATTGGATATGTGGTTTCCAAATACTTTCTCCCATTGTGTACTTGGCTTTTTACTTTCATGATAAAGTTCTTTGATGAACACAAGTTTTTAATTTTGAGGAGATCCCATTTATCTATTTTTTCTTTTGTTGCTAGTGCTTTGGGCATAAAGTCTAAGAAACCATTGCCTAACTCAAGATCCTGAAGATGCTTCACTATGTGTTCTTCTAGGAGTCTGGTAGTTCTAGCTCTTATATTTAGGTCTTTGATCCATTTTGAGTTGATTTTTGTATATGGTGTGTTTTAGTTTGCCAATGCAAAATACCAGAAATGGGCTGGATTTTTTCTTTTAATAATTATTTTCTTTTAAATTTTAAAGAAGGTTAGATTATATAAATGTTACATAAAAAATATAAGGGATTCCCATATGCCCTTCCAGATTTTTGCACATTAACAACATTTATTACAATTGATTGAAGCATTGCTACTAACCATGGACTACACTCTGTCCTGCACAATTGTGTAAGTTATGATGAAATATACAATGGCTTGTATCTATCACTGCAATGTCATGCAATGTCATGCAGGACAAATCCAATGTTCCCCAAATGCCCCCATATTACATTTATTCTTCCCTTTCCCATCCCTCAGAACCTCTGGTGGCCACTGACTTTAAATCAATGATAAGAATTCTTCTATTGCTAGAATAAGAAGAAATCAATAGTAGAACAATAAGTCTACTTTAGTCCATTATACATTCTCCAATCTTGAGGATTTTGGCATGGTGATATACACTCTGCTTCTAATTGAGAGGGGGCTTAGATTCCATGGGGCAGATGGATGGAGCCATCTTTCTTGCAGTTATAGATACTCTCTGTTCCTTGGGATAGGCATTATCCATCATCATCTCTTTGTTAGTTGTCCTGGGTAAGTCCAATGAACTGGAGAGAAGGTGTTGCAACTCTGCTGAAATTAAGGGTTCAACTTGACACATGGACAGACCAAAGATTTAAGTCTCTGGGACATATATTTATGTAGTATAGAGCTAATTAAAGGTTCAAATAAAAGGGCCAGAAGAATCATGTATAGAGAACCTATAAATGAGTCTAACACTGTTACACTGAGGAGCATAAATTCCAAATCAGGCCTGCTGACAAGGTGCCTAATTCCTTAGTTGTCTGCCCTCCTTATATTTTCTGGGTATTTCTATAGTCAGGAGCCCTGCTATTCAAGGCACTGTTTACTGTGGCAGTCAATGAGATCTTGCCAAGACTTACATAAGCATAACATCTGGAATGACCTAACGCACTTTGAAATCTCTTAGCCATAAAAACTCATTTGTATTCACCATTTCCCCCTTTTGGTCGAGGTCTTTTTCTGGATTCATTGCGAGTTGGTGCTGATAATAATCCTTTGGTGCCAGGGGATGTCCCATGCTGGGGGGAGGGTAGTGCATTTATATGCTGAGTTTGGCTTAGAGAGAGGCCAATTTGAGCAACAAGGGGGCTTTCAGGAGATCACTCTTAGAAGTATATAATACTAGGCTAAGTTTCAATTTCATATGAAAAGGTTCATAAGTACAATTATTTGGGCGTAAAAGTTTACAGTTCCAAGGTTGTGAAAAGTCCAACTCAAGGCACCAAAGAGGTGCTTTTTTACGAAAGTCACCTGGTACCTGTTGAAGAAAGATGGCTGCCAATCTCTGAGTTTTCTGCCTTTCTGCAGCTGTAGGCAAACCTGGCATAGGGATTGTCTTTTATTGGGCCTCCTTTCTCAGTCTAGGTGGCTCTGCTTTCTTCCTGAGTTCAGTTGTAAGCTGTCAGGCATATGGCTCATCTCTCTCTGGGCCTCAGCAATTTGAACCTCTCATGGGCTCCTCCTCTTGTAGCTCAGCTTTGGGCAAAACCTTTCTTCTACATGGCAGGATCAAGTGTGGTGGCTTTCTTTTTCTGAGTCTGTGTCTGTCCCTCTCTGTGTCTCCATTTATATCACACTCAGCCAGAGGGCAGAGACCTAAGCCAGTTCATGCCTCACTGATATAGTCCAATCAAAAACCCTAAAGGGATCTTATCAAGTAATCTAATCAAAGAAGCCTTAACTGAATTCAATACAATCATTTCACACCCACAAGAATAGATTCATTCAAAAGCATAATCTTTCTCTTCTTGGGATTCATAAAACAACTTCAAACTGTCACATTGTAGGGGTCTTTTTTTGCAAATGGAGAACCAGTTTTCCCAGCAACTTTTGTTAAAGAGACTATTCTTTCACAATTTGCCATCCTGTCAAAAATCAGTTGACCAGGCTGGATAACATGGAGTCAAGCAAGAGATATTTTATTGGATATTGCAAGGCAGAAAAATCAAACCCCTTTTCCACTGATTAATCCATATGCAGGACCTAGACTGCTACCAGACAGATACTGTTTAATGGCTCCAAACTATAGACTGAAGTTCTTGATTACAAAGGGACCTAAGCAAGAAAGACTAGTTCCACGGTTAAGTGTTGGTGCTGTTAGTAGAAGACCAACCAATCTTATAATAGCAGCCTCACAAATAGTATCTGTCCCAAGTGAAGTGTCAGTGACAAGCCAAAGATTTATTGTGCAGATTCTACCTTCTCAGTTCTCATCTGCCAAACTAGTGCCTGCACCAACTGCAGTTCCAACTGTTCTACTGAATCCTTCAATGATTGGGCCCCAAAATATTCTTATTACCACCAACATGGTTTCATAACAGAATGTGGCTCCATCACTTACCAACTCTGTGACCTTATTTTACCTCTGAGCCTTGTTTTTCTTTCCAGTGTAGAAAAATAACACCTCCTCTGCCTACCTCACAGGGATGTTGTGAGGGTTTAATTGGTAGATGTAGAAGTTCCTCAAAATTGTAAAATGCTATACAACTATACGGGTTTACTATTAATGTATTTGTTCTAAGGTTATTATTAATAAAAGCCTAAGGATTAAAAAAAATCAATTGGCCATAAATATGAGGGTTGATTTCTGAACTCTCACTTCTATTCCATTGGTCTATATGTCTGTCCTTGTGCCAGTACCATGCTGGTTTTTGTTGTTGTGGTGGTTTTGTTTCTATCATTGCAATGTCTTTCAGGACAATTCCAAGTCCCAAAAATGCCTCCAATATTAAACCTCTTTTTCGCTCTCTCTGACTTTAGTACCTCCAGTGGCCACTGTATCCACATCAATGATATAACTTCTTCCATTGCTAGAATCACAGTAAGTCTATAGCAGAATACCATTAAGTCCACTTTAGTCCATATTTTATTCCAATCCAGAGGATTCTGGGAATGTCATAGCCTTTTTGTTTCTCTTGTCCTTTATTGCAGCCTCTTTTTGTGTATGGTGGATCTTTTTTGATGTAACTGATGGTTCTCTTTCACAATTCCATTTCCGTATATTTTAAAAATACTTTCTTTGTGGTTACCTGGGGGTTTGTATTAAACAACATAAGTCTATAACCTGCTAATTTGAAAAGACACCGACTTAACTTCAATAGCACATGTAGTCTCTGCTTCCATATCCCTCTCTATCTCATCTTTATGTTGTTTTTGACACACATTACCTTTTCATATTTTGTGCATCTGTTATAAGGAAATATGATTATTTCTTATTAAATTGTATTCTACCTCCTATAGAAAATAAAGGGCAGAATTACATACTGAGGATATGGTACTACTGCATTTTGTACTGACCCACTTAGTTACCTTTACTGAAGATCTTCACTTTTCATTCTGTTCCAGGCCACTCTCTCCTGTCTTTTCCTTTCAACCTGAAGAACTTCCTTTCTATTCTCTCTTTTTAAAGGTGGGAAAACTGATGTCCTGAGAGAAGTGACTTGTAATTAACAACTCTCATACTTGTATTATGATGTGAAATTAACTGTGCTTCTCAAATACATTCAAGTAGCTCTTGCCAAGTATGTTCTGTGATATTAGTCCTACTATTTTTATTTAACTGTAAAGTGTTGACAGTACAGTAATCACAGAGAATAAATGGACAGGAAAAGTTAAAATCTGATTTCATTTATTAAGTTAATTTTTGGGGTTATTTTTAATACCAGATTTGATGTGAAAGACCCCATGAGCCCACTAACTAATAAGAGAAATAAAGGGAAAACACCTCTCAACTTTGGCATTTAAGACTATTATGTATTTAATTTCTTTTGTGAAAAAAAATACATCACATTATAGACTATTTCCATGGTCAATGTTTGGATGCCCCATGTTCCTAGGAGAGCAGGGGAAACAGGGTCATGTGCTGAGGGGAAAGTTGGTCACCATCCTCAACATTCCTTTCCTCTACAATGCCTCTGATCTCTGAGCCACTTGATTAGGAACACAGGTTAAAGCAGCCCTCCTCTGAGGTTTTGTCAGATGAGAGACCAGAACAAGAGAGCCAAGGATGTAATTAACTGGGTACAAGAAGCTAGGCTAGGTATGGCAGGGATGCTGAGGAGGAAATCTCACAGGACGACTCCCTTAGAAGTGGCCTCTCAAAGGCAGGAAACCTCAGTACTGGAGTCTAATTTGGCATAAGTCCTTTCTTTTGAATTGGCTACCAGTCCTGTTGCTGTGAAGATGCAGAGGCACCTTGGGGAATGTTTCTGAGGCTATGAAGTAAGCCCTGGCATCCAGAAGAAAGAAAAGTGAGCATCTGGTATAGGGCAGCATATAAGAACATGACTAGAAAAGTACAAGGCCCAATCATTTTGTATGCAGAGTTGAGTTTAACTAAAGCAGAAGGAAATATGCTGCCTGGAATATTTGGTTCTTTACAGTTTAATGACGAACCTGCCATGGTTTATAAGACCAATGTGTTTATAAGAAGCATCAATAATTTTGACATTTGGATAAAGTTGTGGGTTTGGGATAAATTTGTATCAAGCAAGTCCTCTGGTTTTTCTTGAGCTACACTAGCAGATTTAGTAGTAATATGTCTTATACTGCCAGCCCATGTTTTAAGATACAGCATATTAAAACAAAAACAAAAACAAAACAACAATCATTAGCTTATTTCTTGTAGGAATATTGTGCTTAAAGCAGAAAACTCACGATCAGGTTTGTTCATTTTAATATCTTATGCCAAGAGGGAAGGATCCAATGAAAATTAAATATGTGGGAATTTAGGACCTTGGAGTCCAAGAAGTCAAGTTATTAGGCACCACTTATGAGCCAAGAGTATGGTCTAGGCATGTGGATAAAATTCCTGGTCTTTACCAAGACTCAGTCCAAGTACCATTGTTTTAGGAATTCTTTCCAAATGCTTCTTCCAAAGTGCAGAATTGGCCACACACCTTCGGTGGACCACTATTCTCCATGTGTGTTTCAGTTGTAACTCCCAGAATATTTGATTGTTCTTGTCTACAAGTCTGTCTCCCTCAGTAACATGTGGGATTCTATTTTATTCATGTTTATAATTCCAGTGTACAGGAGAGTGACTAAGTGGTCCATTTAGGGCAGAGGTACTCAAACTTCAGTGCATCGGAAACAGCAGAGGCTTGGAAAACACAGATTGTTTCGCCCTGCCCCCAGAGACTCCAGTTTAGTAAGCCAAAGTTTTAATTGGTGATGCTGATGCTGCTGAGCCAGGATTCACACTTTGAGAACCACTGATCGAGCTCATAGTAGGTGCTCAATAACTGTGTTTTCAATTAAAGAATGACCACAATACTTAGGTAGAAGAGGAGGCTTAACAATGTTTTTGCTTTTTCTTTTCTTTCCATCCTCGTAACTTCAGATAACTTTCAAAGCCCCTCTTAGTTCATAGACCAAAGAAATAGCAGCAGCTTGGCCTCCAACCCAACTTTCTCTTATAATTACAATAATAGCAACGTTTACTGTGTACTCTCTATATGTCAGGCACTACTGTTTTAAATGCTTTATGTGTGTTGAATAATTTAAGCCTTACAACAACTCCTTGTGGTAGATTTTATTTTTATCCCCATTTTCACATGAGGCATCAGTGACACAGAATAGTTAACTTGTCCAAGGTCACCATAATTAGAAAGTGACAGAGCCAGGATCTAAACCCAGAAGTGTAGATCTAAGCCTTCACACTTATCCCTATACTCTACTGCATAGTACAGAAGGGACAGAGGGGCAAAAATGGGGAGGGGGCAGGAGTGTATGCCAAAGCTGGGGCTCTTCCTTCTTGTATATGTGTGTGTGTGTGTGTGTGTGTGTATGTGTGGTGTGGCTGCATGGAGATGTGGAACCTGAGGACAGGAAGAACCAAAAAAGAGGAAAAGTAAAAGAAAATGGGTGGTAGTGGTGGTGGTATACATAAACACAGCGTTTGATAAGCAGTGGTCGATGGTGCAGCATTTCTGAACTGGACTCCTCATTTGAATCACAGCACAGATCATTATTTGAGTGACTATTTTCTCACTTCTTTCATGGATGGTCCATAACTGATACCATAGTAGATGCACCAAAGAGAAGATAATTCATTAAATACAATGGGCATCATAGGGCATTAGGGCATTAGGGCTTAATCATCTCTTTCACCTTGGCAGAGACTGGCTGAGTGGAAGTAGGATTGGCTGCTATGAATCCATTCAATTTAGAAACTATTTCATTTGGAAAAAATCTGGGGTCTAGTCAGGAAAATAGTATAGGGCCAAACTAACCCGACTCAGAAAGACAAACCGTAACAATTCTTCTTGATGAAGAGAAGGAGAATGTCTGTAAAATCATAGTTATCAACATACAGTTAGAAAACAGATGGTGCATTTTAAATCACTCCTGTAAGTGAGCTGACCTGCAAATTGTCATTAATGCATGGGTCTTCACTTGCTCTGCTTTATAATCAGTCTTTTATCTCCTACCAGGGAAATCCATTAGCCACAGGCGTCTTCACTATTTGTGTCTCTTCTCAGCTATTAAAACATTATTGTATTAAATAATTCACCCTTGATGACTGGTCTAAGCTTTCATTAGTACCACATTCAGGGGAAAATAAGCTTTTTCTTTTTTTACAGTTTGTACTATAGAATGATGAATGTTAAATCTCTTTTTCTAGAAATTCAGGAAAAAGCTGCTTCAGACACAGGGCATGATTTATTCCTTTTCTGCCCAAGTTCTATCATTCCCCTCAACGCCCAAAGAACCCAGCCCTGGGGGAAAGGAAATGGGGAAGAGATTTGCTTACTCATTAGACTTAACTTGTATCCACACACAGACATTCCCTTCCCATAGTCCTGCATGCAGACTGAAGGGAGAATTTCCTCAGGTTCCAATTGTTAAAACACTTCCAGTTTTCCATCCTTCCCCATCAACCTCAGTTCAGTCTGCTGCCCCTTCTCTGAGAGGAATACATGCAAACTAAATTGATTACTCATACAAAATTGACACTCTAAATGTATAACAGATGTCAGGCTCAATCAAAAATGACTATGATTTTTATCAAAATTAAGAATATGGTTGCTAAATAGCTATATTGATTAACTTGCATGAGAAATTAAAATTTAGTTATTGCCTGGAAAAAATATATTTAAGTAGAGGAAATTATCCCATTTATATCTAAATACATGAAATTTTTCCTTCTCTGAGAACAGGACAAAACAGTCTTTAAAAGGATTTTTAAAAACAAAACAAAAATTGTGTAAAGCATGGCTTCACTTTTCTTTTTATTTACATGCTAATTTAAAACATAAGATAAAAAGATTATCTTCCAATTGTGTTGACAGAAACATAATGTGTACAAATAGTAAGCACCGATTACTCCAGCCATACAGGCTGTAAGGTGAGATGTGCCAAAAGAAACTGTAAATTAGCTTATCATAACCAAACAGGAAAGCTGTGGGGAGAGAGGCATCTAGGACATGGACGGGTAGAGGCAGATAGAGACAACTAGGAACAAACTTTGCTTCTCATTCCTGGCCCAAAGGAAGTAGCTTTGTTGGTTCTGAGTATGGTTCAGGAACCAGAGAGTCTTCTGTTGCTAAACAGTCCCTCAAGCAGAAGCAACATTTAAGTTCCTCCAAAAAAGTGCTCCAAGGTTGGGGATCAACAGAAAAGGGTGTATCAGGAACTGCCTTTCTGGACTATGGCAAGCCTTCCTCTGCTTGGTGTATACTATCAGTAACTGGGTGCTGGAGAGGGAAGCAAAGGGCAAGGGATGCACCTGGCCAAGGTAGTGCTGTATTGCACTCATATTGTGTCACCAGCTCACTTCAGTTAAGTTCTGAGAAGCCCCAGACCAACAGCTGAACTAGCCTCTCTGGGTCAGTGGTGCATAATGAGGTAGGGAGTGTACCAATGTCAAACTCTAAAGCATTTATAAACTGCTTGGTAGGTGCCTCCCCTTCACTCCTCTCTCCCTATAATGATTCAGTAAGGCCCAGGTGGGTTGGGTGGTAGGACGGGTGATCTGGCATGACCATTTATAAAAGACTCCACATATTATTTTGATTCACAAAAGTGTTTGAAAACTGATTTACATATGTACTGAGGAAGATAAACTATTTTCCACTTCAAAAGGAGAAGATTCATCTTCACTTATTTTAGGAACAAACACTTCTAGGCATGAGGTGGAGAAGCTGGCTTAGTATGAAACAATGGAGCAATCAAATTTCTTTTTAAGTCTTTATGTTTTATTATTATTTTATATACATGTCAATTATGCAACTATCCTTGGAAATACATCATAAAAAAAAATCAGAGCACTGTGCATGACATGAACAGTTATATACATTGTTTTGTGTATATCGACAATATTAAAAGTTGAAGAATTTTCTATCATAGGCAGTCATATTATAAGGGAAACTAATACTACTACAGCCTCAAAAACTGTCACTGATCTCTCTCTACAACCTGGATCTTTCTTCTCTGAACTCCTTTTAAACCCTGTGTGGATCACATAGCTCAGTAGTTAACTTTTCTCTAGATTTCTTCCATATTCTTTATTCCTGTTTATCCAAATTAGCTTTAAGGTTCTTCAAGGCAATAATTATGCATTTTTTTCTTTTTTGTCTTTCCTATGTTGCCTAGTATGTAAATGTTTAAGAAATAGTTATTGAGTGCTAATAATAAATCTTAAAACAAAGTGTGTGTCCTAAGTGGCCTGTTATGTGTTGGGGACTGAATCATGTACCCCACAAAAGACATGCTCAAGTCTTAATCCATGTTCCTATGGGTGGGAGCCCATTTGAAGTAAGACCTTTGAAGTTATTATTTACTTAACGTGTGGCCTCTTTGTGAACAGGATCCTTAAATATACTATTTAGATGAGATATGTGGCAGTTTGAGACTTTTATGAAAGATTGTGTTTGTAAACTAATTTCTTCCTCCACATGTGATACCATTTGGTTGCATTAAATTCAGCTGAGTGAACTTTGATTAGATTACTTGTTAAGGCTGCTTTAAGGCTTTTAATTGGATTTTGTCAGTGAGACATTACTCAGATTGAATTCCTGCCCCCTTGCTGGGTCTGATATAAACAGAAACACAGAGGAAGACTCACTCATACAGACAGGAAAAAAGGAGCTGGTATATTTATTTCTGCAATGTGTGAGAGAAGATTGCTTAAGCATGAAGCCTCCAAGAGGCTGGGCCCACAGAGCAGCTCAAGAGAAGATAGTCCTGCTATGTGCCTGAGAGCTTACAGCTGAATTTGGGAAGAGAGTGGAATAGCTGAGACTGATTAGAAGGTCCAGAAAGAGCCAATCCCTATGCCTGTTTGCTTAAAGCTGAGCTCCAAGAAATGGTAGATTCTGGAAGGGAAGGCAGAGACCTCCAGATACTGGTGGCCACTTTGCTTCAACACATGGCAGCTGACTTGGGTGAGAAAGCACCTCTTATGGTGTCTTTTCGTCTTCTCTTCTTGTTTTCTCCTCCAGGCTTCACCAGGATTCAACCCCAGGGACCTCCAATGTGGGAGAGAGGTCCTTGTCGCCTGCACCACCTCATTCTTGGTTTCTGCTGTGTTTTGCATTGACTTTCCCCTGTGTCTCTCTTTTTTTTTTCTATCATCATCTTGCCGCGTTACTTGCCATGAGGGCCTGGCTTGCTGTGCAGGCACGCCTTTACCAGGAGAGCCTGGGGATTGAACTGGGTCCTCTATTGACTTGGACTTTTCACAGCCTTGGAACTATAAGCTTCTACCCCAAATAAATACCATTTATAAAAGCCAACACACTGGAACTTTGCATTGGCAGCCCTTTGGCAAACTAAAACAAGGTCAAATTGAATTAGGGTAGGCCTTAATCAATATGGCTGCAGTCCATATAAAGTCTAGACAAAAACACAGACAACTGAGCAGGAGAAGTAGAAGCAGGAGGAGAAGGTGATGGTGGCAGAGGAAACTTGCAAGTCAAGGAACCCCAAGGATTGAAGCAAGCCAGCACCAGAATGCTACAGATTCTAGGAGAAAGCATGACCTATCAAGACTTTGATTTTGGACTTCTTGTCTCCAAAACTCTAAGACAATAGGTTCCCATTGTTTAAGCCAACCCATTGTGTGGTATTTGTCATAGGAGTCCAGCAAACTAAGACACTTTGTAAGCATAAGCTGGAAGGAACATTCAACTTGAGGTAGTCTTGGGTTGAAATTGTCTTGTGTACTTTACAAGCTATGCAGTTGCAAGTTAGAAAAAATGATCTGAATTTAAGTTTTCTCATATAAAGTTAAGATAATGCAATTGCAATCCAAATGTCATAAGTCATTTTCTCAGAAATGGAAAAGCCAACCATTGAATTTATATGGAAGGGTAAGGAGCCCCAAATAGCCAAAAACATCCTGAAAAAGAAAAAGTTGGAGGACTCACACTTTTTTACTTTAAAACTATTACAATACTACAGTAACCAAAACAGAATGGTACTGCCACAAGAACAGACATATAAACCAATGAAACTTAACTGAGAGTTCAGATATAAGTCCTCACATCTATGACCAACTGCTCTTTGACCAGGGGACCAAGTTCACTCAATTGGGAAAGAACAGTCTCTTGAACAAATAGTGTTGGGAGAACTGGATAGCCATATGCAAAAGAATGAAGGTGGATTCCTACCTCATACCATTTATAAAAATTAATTAAAATGGATAATGACCTAAATATAAGAACCAAACTATAAAATTCCTAGAAGAAATCTAGAGAAGCATCTTCAGGACCTTGTATTAGGCAATGTATTAGGCATGATCAATAAATGAAAATACAAATGGGGCTTCATCAAAATTAAAAACTTTCATGCATCAAAGGAATTTATCACGAAAGTAAAAAGACAACTTATGAAATGGGATAAAATATCAAGACCACATATCTGATAAGGGTATAAAATTCAGAATATATAAAGAATTCCTATAACTTAACAATAAAAAGAGAAACAACTCAATTGAAAAATGGGCAAAAGACTTGAATAGATATTTCTCCAGAGAAGATACAGAAAGGGCCAAATAAACAATAAGATGCTCAAAGTCATTAGTCACTGGGGAGATACAAATCAAAATCCTAATGAGATACTATTTTACAATCACTAGAATGACTACTATTTAAAAAATAAAAAATAAGTGTTGGAAAAGATGTGGAGAAAGAGGAACATTCATTAATTGTTGGTGGGAATGTAAAATGGTGGAGCAACTGTGGAAAATAGTTCAGCAATTCCTTAGATAGTTAAGTCTAGAATTACCATATGACACAGCAATCAAACTTTTAGGTATATACCCAAAAGAATTGAAAGCAGGGACTCAATTATTTGCACCCTGATGCTCATAGTGACTGTGATGGTTAGGTAATGTGTTAACTCATCCAGGTAATTCTGCCCAGGTGTTTGGTCAAGCAAGCCCTGGGCTAACTGTAATACAAGGACATTTATGGGCTCTAGTCATTACTGAGTTTACTGCATAGATGGGTGATTACATCTACGATCAACCAGAGAGAGAGCTGTCAGCAATGAGTGACGTTTTACCCAGTCAGTTGAATGCCTTAGAAGGGAAAGTGATTTCATCATTCAGAGAGAATTTCCCAGCTTGTCTTTGGACAGCCAACATCTCCCAGAAACTCATCAAGGACCTTCACTGTACTTTCATTGGAGCCCCTGCTTTTCTAGCCTGCGTGTGGAACCTGAACTTGGGCATCCTCTCTGTAACATGAGAGAATCTTATAAAATTGCATATTATTTACAGCTATCTCCTGTTGATTCTTTTTTGTTTGTTATTTGTTTTTGTCTTTATTCATTTTTCTTAATGTTACATTAAAAAAAATATGAGATCCCCATATACTTCCCCCACCCCCCCTCACCCCACTCCTCCCATAACACTATTGATTCTTTTCTCTAGAGAACCCTGACTAGTACAGTGGCATTATTCAAAATTTTCAAAAGGTGAAGGCAACCCAAGTACCCATCAATAAGCAAATGTAAAAACAAAATGTGGATATATACATACAATGGAAAATTATTCAGCTGCAAAAAGGAATGAAATTCTGATGATGCCACAGCATGGATGAACCTTGATGACATCATGCTGACTGAAATAAGCCAGGCACAAAAGGATAAATATAGTATGGTCTTACTTCTATGAAGTAAGTAGATATTGTGATGTGGGGGCCTTTTTGGGATTTTGAGTTGTCCTTAATGATATTGCAGGGTCAGATGCTGGACCTTATATATCCTGCCATAACCCACTGAATGTACTGGGGGAGAGTGTAAACTACGGGGTAAACTATTATCTGTGTAGTGCAGCAGTGCCCCAAAATGTGTTCACTGAGTGCGATGAGTGTGCTGCAGTGATGAGGAGGGAGGTTGCTGGTGTGGGAGGAGTGGGGGGGGGGGCGGATACACAGGAACCTCTTATATTTTTTAGTGTAACTTTTTTTGTGTGATGTATATACCTTCAAAAAAATACAAGTTACAAAAATGATGTGGTGGAGGGTGGGGAGTGGGTTATATGGGAACCTCTTATGTTTCTTGTTTTTTTTAAGTTTTTTAATGTAACATTCCTTGTGATCTATTAATTTTAATTTTTAAAAAATTAAAAAAATAAAAATAAATAAAAGTCATAAAGTCAGAAATTAGAATACAGATTACCAGTGACTGGATGAGTGAATGCTTAATTGGTACAAAGTTTTGGTTTGATGTGATAGAAAATTTTTGCAATGGATAATGGTAATGGAGGCATGCTTTGAGAATGCAGTTAGCATCACTGAATTGTTTATTTAAAAGTAGATAAAAAGAGAAAATTTAGGTTATGTACAAGTTATCATAATAATAAAGAAAAAAACATAGAACTGTATAACACAAGCAATGAACCTGAATATAAACTATGGGCTACAGTTAATAGTATAATTATAATAACATTGTGCCATCAGTTGTAACAAGGTTACCACACTAATGCAAACTGCTAATAATAGGGAAAACAAACTGTATGTGTGTGGTATGGGCTGGGGTGTATATATGGGAACTGTACTTTCTGCTTGATTTTTCTGCAAACCTACAATTGCTCTTAGAAAACAAAAAAGATCAGTAGATCATATAGTTAATATAGAAACAGAGCATGGTATGTATATATGTGTGTATTCACATACATCTATGTATGTATGTATGTCCAGTGATCACAATGCCTTGTAAATACCTACTTGATGAGGGCAAGAATTCTAAGAAATCAAGTTATATGAAAGCTACTGACATAGTAGGGATAGCATGCGCCTACTTAACAGGTGCTTACATAAATGGGTAAGCATGTAGGTATATACTTGCCAGGTATCATAAGGTAATTGACTAACCCCCACATAAAAAGGTGGCCCAAAGAGGTCTCTGATCTATGAATTCTGAGGATAGGATTTTCAGCAATGGTCATGTTTGGGCCCTACATGTCTCAAGAGGTTTTGATATTAAACTGCCCTTTCTGGCTGAAGAGAATGGAAGAGAAGACCTACCTGTTGTTCTAAAGGCATACACTGAAACTACTACTGACCTTCTCCTGTCAAGCATAAACTTATTTACATAAATTGGTGGTCTACAGAATTATGGGGCTTGAGACCATGACGGCACCACTGAACATACGGGCTCCTTAAATTGCAATTACATGGAATTAGACAGACCCATTTCTATGAAGTAAACATAGTTACTCCTGGCCATCTTTATTTTAACTTTTAGAGGGATTGAGATAGAAGAGGTTTAGGCATTGCCTACTTTCATTCCTCTTCTTAGTATAAGCAAAATAGAGCTGGAAAGAGGGTGACAGCTTGTTTACTAAGGAGACTGCAGGGAAGGGAAGTCCACAGAAGTCGGGGTTTCCATCTGCCTGATCATCAACCATCTGGCTTCACAGTCAGAATGCTTAACTCAGTACTGTTAATATAATAATAGTACTCTTCGTTCTATTATACCACTCTGCTTCTCAAGTTTTAAAAGCTCTCTCCTTCAATCTTCAATCTTCTCTTTATTTACTAATGAATAAAGACCAAAAAAAAAAAAAAAGCCGTTAAACATAGTGTTAGTAATAAAACACATTAAAGGAAAGGAAAGTTGCAGGTTTTGAAGTGATATTACATATAACAGAATCAGAACCCTGCCTATGAAGTAGTCTCTAGTAAGCAGGAGATCTCTTGTGAAACTTTAGAAGTTTTGACTTACCTTCTCATTCTCCTCAAATTAAAAGTTTTCTTTATGTATTAAAATTCATGGTGAAGAAAAAAATAGGGGAGGGTATGTAGCTCGAGTGATTGAGCACCTACTTCCCATGTACGAGGACCTGGGTTCAATCCCTGGTACCTCCTAAAAACAAACAAACAAACAAACAGACAAAAACACAACTTTCACTGGGGAGGAGTGGATGTAGCTCAGTGATTGAGCACCTGCTTCCCATGTACGAGGCCTTGGTTTCAATCTCTGGTATCTCCTAAAAACAATGAACTGCTTAATTTTTTTTTTTTTTGAGGTACTAGGGATTGAACCCAGGACCTCGTACATGGGAAGCAGGTGCTCAAACAACTGAGTCACATCTGCTCCCAATGTTTTTTATTTTAGTAATCTCTTTTGAAATATAATCTTAGGATATTTATAATTTTTACCTTGAATTTTAATTATCTTGCATGTACCTTATTTCTACTACTAAACCATAAGCTCTTTGAGGGAAGGGTCATGTCAGGTTGATGTTTATAATATTCACAGTGCCCAGTAGGCAATTAAATAAATACTGAATAAAATAATGGATATTAAAACATATTACTGAAAAAAGCTGTCAATTATTTTTCAAGACAAATAGGTAAATTTTATGAGTTAGGTTGAAATCCTAACCTTCTATACATTTATTTACAATTTGAAGCATTCTAATCATTCACTGCTTATGCACATTTCTATTCCCCTTCCTCCAAGAGGGACCCCTCTTTTCAAAAAATATTTACTTAATACTGGGCATGGGGGATAAAGCATGCATAGTTCCTGGCCTGGTAGAACTTAAAATCTGATGGACACTTATCACTTGTAACATCATTTCATAAGAAACATTAAAATGGAATTCCAAGTAATCAATTTATAGGTGTGGTTTTTAAAGCTGGACTAAGCCTTAATTTATCCTCATGAATAGAAATTCCATATCCTGATGCTTATCTATTGACTAAATAAAGACAATAATTTCTACTGTTGTCTACATTAGAAGCATGAGGCAATATATATGAAAGTACTTGGGGATTTAGGAAAAAAAGGTGATATTTCAGGAAAAGTACTATTACACTCACTGTTAGCCATGGTAAATGTTGGATTAGTTTACCCAGAAAATTATAAAATTATAGACCATATAAAAATATAGAATATTAAAGGATTAAGTTTTAAGACTCAGTCCATCATTAAGGTCTGGATTAGCTGGACTGTTGCTGCAGGTCAGATAGTACTTTTGTAGAATACTGACATCCTTCCTGCAATTATTTTCTATTTTCCTTTTTAAAGTGTCAAACGTAAGTAAAATAACATTTGCATGGATCTTTATGGTTTACAATGTGCTTCAACATTAATTCATTTCAACTTCATCACAGTCCTCATTTTACTGAGATGAAAACTGAGGCTGTGAAGGGTTTAAGAACAAATCTGCTCTTACACAACTGGTATTAGCTGTAATTTGAACCAAAATTTTATGGCTTTTCATCAAACCATCCAGAAGGTTTAGAGTTTGATTTAGGTAGGCCTGATGTTTTTCCAGATGAATATTTTGAATTAAGAGATGGGCAAGGTTTTGGACAATGTATGTAGGAGAGTGATTATAATAGTAGACCATGAGATCTAAGCTAAGTAAGATGGGATGAGAGGACATGGGGTAGTGGTGAGGGTAAGGAGGGTATAGTTAGAGATATTGCAAAGGTGATAAGGTAAATGATTTGGCCATTCAAGCAAGTTTGAAGAATTTTTTTTCTTTTTACTTTGGAGGTGACAGAGAGAATAAGTACTAGAGGAAATAAGTCACAAATATAGGAGATGTTGGTCAGAATGTGGACACTTGAAAAAGGGATTATGGAGGGATGCAATTATTGGCAGTAACAAAATCAAGCGTCTGACCATACAGGTGGGAGGTTGAGATGGAGTGAAGGGCAAGCATGCTAGCGAAGTGGTCAAGAACTTGAGAGGCCAGGATATTGGAAGGATCGACTGTCTATTGAAATCACCAAGAATTAATCCAAGTGTAGTGTCAAAAAGAAGATAATGGGAAGGTGCTACAAATTTTTTGGACCTATAGAGAGTGACCTGGGGTTTTATTGATAATTACAACAAAGAAGGTAGCAGGTAATACAGTTTTATTGGCACAACCTTCAAAGAAACTAGGGGATGTTAAGAAGAAGGTACTGGTAGGGAGAAATGACATGGACCAGGCAAAGAGACACTAGGAAACATCTTATCCCATTTCAAGTCTCAGTGGTATGGAGGGAGGCCTGCAGCAGAAGCAGGAGTCAAAGGCCAGGTTTCAGTTGGATCAAGAAGGTGAAGGGAATGTTTTGAGAAAAGGTTAAGAATATAGTGAACTGAAAATCCATCAGAAAAAGAGACCTTTACTAGCTACTGCATCTGTATATTCAAAAATTTCAATTTTCAAAATAGGATAAAGTAAAATAATTCAACTTTTAGGGGTGCTGAAAAATATTTTTTATAGAATGTGTTCATGTAAGTCACTCAGATTCTTATCCTGTTCAGTAAATGGGACTTGGTAACCCAAGTGTTTAAATAATTTCCATTGTTTGTAAAATGCATAGCAATCTAAACAGACAAAAAATGTTATATATTGGATTTGGTGGCTTGGAGTTATGCACCCCCCCAAAAAACATGTTCCTAATCTTAATCCATTCTTGTGGATGTAAACTCATTGGAAACAGGACCTTTCGATAACCTGTTACTTCAGTTAAGGTGTGGCCCAGTTGAATAAGGATGGGTCTTAATCTTATTACTGAAAACCTTATAAAGAAGGCCACAGAAAGAGAAGCTACTAAGGACAGCAGCCAGAAACTGTAAGTCAAAGAAACCTGGAAAAGAAGACAATGCTGCCATGTTCACTGCCGTGTGTTGAAAAAGCCAAGTAACCCCAAAGATTGTCAGCCAGCCAGAAAATACTGAACCTGGGAGAAAGCAAGCCTTTTAGCCTCTGGACTCCTGAGCCAATAAATCCCTGTCATTAAGCCAACCCATAGTTTGGTATTAGTTTTAGCAGCTAGGAAACTAAAACATTGGGCATGTAATTTTAAGTCATGTAACATAGAATTATCTACTCTTAATGTATAGTGATGCCACTCAATCTACTGGGACAGCCCGGTTTCACAAGAGGAGCGTTAAACTTTTAAGTTGAGGGTCTGGGATGTCGTTCACAATTCTTGAAGGTCTATTATTTTAATATATTGAAGCAACTTAAGTTTATGGAGATTATGGATCTGTGAGTGGGGGAAACCTTGTATGAATGTGATACTATAATATAAGTGAGCTGAGAAAATTTCTTATGGTATGGAAATAGCAAGGAAAGGAAGAAAAGTACTCATCGTCTTTAATCATGAACTGAAACAGGGTCCAAGACATTCTAAACTCTGATACACTCAAAAATACTACCCTGGATCTCAGCCACCTAATTTTGGCAGTAACTTCTTCCCAGTCCTTCTTAAAAAGTGACATCACTCTTCTGCAATGGAAAAACCTAGGTTGTGCAGTGAAAACTGCCATTTGTTGTGCACTAATTAGATGCCAGGAGCTACACTAAGATCCTTGACACATTGCAAATGGGGACCTCAGACTGGCCTGCATTGGGGTTGTTCCTGGGAAATTGCTCCTGCAATCTGAGGTCACGAAAAAGATGAGTTAAATCTTTTTACCTTATCTGTATGGAGCTAGCATTTCACAAGGGCTAAAGTTTAAGTACATGAAGGTAATGTTTTCATGAAAGATGCGGAATCCAACTGTTCTGAATTTCTATCCTTCCTTACTTCTTACATAGCTTGTAAGAAATAAGGTCCCTCACTCTATTACTCTAATTGAATTCCAACTTGGGTAATTATACTATAATTAAATAAATTTTCCCCATAGTTTTAATTCACTGACAAATAGTGCTCGTCAAACAGTTATATTTCACTCCCAGAAATGCATCCCCAGTACATTTCAGTGATAAGTGAAATGATTTATACTTGGGAGATGTATGCATGAAAAAACGTGCAGTTCATAAAATATTTTAGGTATCATTTATGATTACATATGCTTTTCTCAGCATGAGGTAACATTAATTTCTCTTATAATCTTTCATCTAATTTCTCATATGCTTAGTGCCAAAAGAAATAAGACAGCTAATTAGCATAACTTACTTTCAGGGCAAGTTTTGTTTGGTTAACCAGTAGCTTGTTTCTGCTTGTGTTTTTTTTTTTTTAATTTTATTTCTTAAGCAAGTCTCATTATTCTTGGTAGATAGACAGGGATGGGTGTTACTGTTTCCCATTTTACAGATGAGAAAATTGAGGTAGTATTCTCCAGGGTGAGGAAGCTAGTTACTCTCAGTACCTTGGAACCCATACTTCAGATTTCCCTGGTCCAGGGTTCTTTCTTTCAAACACACACCAATGTACAATGGGTCATTATCAACCAGTTTAATTTTACTAATGAGAAAATAAAGAGTAGCACATTTGTGTCTCATAGGTCATTAATTTGTAATAATAAATCATTTAACCAAATAAGTGTGTCCTGATGGTGCCCTTTTTTCCAAGACCACATATATTCTTTGTGTCTGAGTGTTATCACTCAGTACAGCTCAACTGGAAGAATAATTCAAAATATGATACAAAGTAGCACAAAAGAATTCAAATTTCAATTTATTCTAATGACCTTTCTTAAACCATTGTAGATGACTTTGAATAAAATATATTTAAAGATGTAACGATCATATGGTATGTGAATACATCTCAATAAAACTGCTTAATAAATAATTGTGCAAGAATAGCCAGAAATAGCAGTGATGTACAGCAGGGAAAAGAGAGATTGAGAGGTGAAGAATTTTCTTATTTGTCTGTTTTTTATTATTATTATATTATTGAACTAATGAAAATGCTCTAACAATGGATGAAGTGATGAATGCACAACTATGTGATTATATGGAGTACCATTGATTGCACACTTTGGACTAACTGTATGCTTTATTAATATGCACCAATAAAACTGATTTGTTTAAAAATAAAAAAATATATTAAAGACAACATTGAAGTACTCACAAAAAGCAGCAGTAGCAGGGGTGTTATAATGATGCCCTGAAAGAAACAAAAGAGATATTCAGTTATTGACCTGGAAATCAGGACACTGTCTTTACCATTTTAAACTCTGATACATGAGTTGTTCATCCTTCTTACTAATAAAGGCCAGGAGATAAAGTAGAGGGAGTTCTGATCTTGGGTCTCCTTAGAACAGTGTCTTAGGATCTCTATTACAATTATTTGTATTTTGGTATCATTAAAAGAGCAATTAATCTTCCTTAAACTCATCTTTCTTTTTTTAAACTTAAGTTCCCTTCCCCATTGCATATGTATCACAGGGTGGAAGCTGGTGGCTGGCAAGCTTTCTAACTCCAAGGCTTTCAACTCTAACTTGGATAAAGTGCCCCTTTTCGAGAGAAGACAGGTGGTTTAGTCCCAGTTGGGGTCCTCTCCTGAGCAAAGACCACGTCAGCTGTGATGAATGAGATGTCATGATTTTGTAATGTGAACTGATCTCCCCCAGGAAATGAGCTGGGATCTCAAAACTCATTTCACTTGATTAGACTCCATGTCTCCATGGTAGAATGCAAGTCTTTCATCTAATTTTGCCACATAGGACCACCTCGGTCCCTTTGTCTCCCCTAGGCAAAAACGAGCAAAAGATTTGTTTTCTTCGATGACAGGGAACAGTTTGAGGCTGTTGCCGATGAGGCAGTACACAAGCTTTTAGGTTTCTTGAAGGCAAATCTTTAGGTGTTTGAGTTGGGATTTAGCATGACAGGTTTCAGTTTTAGAGCAGCATATGATTATTTGCCTCTCTTAGTTCTTCCCTTATTTCTCAACACTTTGTTATGATTTATACAAGAAAAAGCATTTCAAATTTTCATCAATGAATTCTACTGGAACTTTAAAATTCCAGAGTCTTATGGTGAGGTGTGTGTGTGTGTGTGTGTGAGAGAGAGAGAGAGAGAGAGAGAGAGAGAGAGAGAGAGAGAGAGAGAGGCAGAAAGGTGAGGGGTAGGGTGAGCCCAAGACCAGAAAGATCCTTTTGGCGTTGATAAAGAAGTCCTTTTGTCATTATAGTAAGTAAATTCTTTTTGATGTGGCCCAAGAGGCTTACCTTACATGAATGTTGCTACCATGACTTTCTTGGGCATACAAACATGTGAATATCCATACATAAACTTGCTTTATTATTAAATAACAGAGTAAAGGTTTGCTTATTGTATAAACTTTTGCAATTGGCAAAAGAGAATACAACATTTTAATTTGGGCTATATTTTAAAATCTATTCACTAAAACATATATTGTGGCTTATCAACTCCACTGGTATCTATGAAACAGGTTCACATTCAGTAGAACTAAATGTCTTAACTGCCAAAATAATACTTAATTTAGAAGGGCTACTGTCCTTCAATGGCATGGAATATACAGACTTTAGGAGGAATCCTAAACTTTACAAGCCTGTGTGGAAATGAGAATATCTGACTAGCTTCAGTCTACATGGGTGCCATCCAATTTCAAGTCAATTAAGCATTTACTGATCAACCATTTGTTCGCCAGGTAGTGTGCTCATCACTGGAGATTCAAGGGTGAATACAACGTGATACCTGACCTTAAATAGCTTAATAATCCAGTATGGGACACTGACGTATGACCAAAGTTCAACACACAGTGATACATAAGAATAAATACAGGAGGGCAAGGGGAAACATGGTATGAAAGAGGAGGTAATTATTTCTCTTTGGGAGATCATGATGAAGAGACACTTAACAAGGTTTGCATAAATAAAGGACACTAACCCAGGAGAAAGAGGGTAAAGGTATTTCAGGAATTGGGAAAGGTATGTTCAAAGGAGTAGCAGCATTAGGGATCTACAAAGAGTTGAGCAAGACAGAGAGGAAAGTGTGAAGTGGAGGAGTCAGAGGCTGGATTACCAAAGGCCTTGGATGCTAAAAGGAGCTTGGAGCTTGGAGTTGAACCTACCAAGGGGAAACAATTGAAGAATTTAAAGGAGGGGTGTAATGGGTGGAGAATGGATTTGGCTTAGTTTATAGCTTAACCAAAAGGTTTTCCCTTTGTTATGTATGGATTCACTTAAAGTCAGAAAAAGGTAATAGAAATATGTATTAATGTTAATTGTTGGATATTGATGGCACTTATAACATTTCATGGTATCTGTGATGGGTCAAGAATTTTTACCCGTTAAAAAGGTTGAGCATTATTACCACTCAGGGGACATTAGTGTGGTATTAGAGGAGTCAGTGCCATATAGATGTCATATGGTGCATATTCTTCCTGATGCCCATTTTACTTCCTTTTGCAATAGTGGAATGGGAATCATATTAATAATACCACTACTAATATTAAAGGCATTTTGCCTTAGCACTTTCATGTACGTTTTAAAAGTTGATCCTTCTCTATAGAGTGAATTAAGTTACATAACAGCCCCATTCTATAGATGAGGAGACTTGGGTTCAGAAAATTTAAGCAACCGGTCCAAAATCATACAGCAAATAAATGGCAAAGCCTGGACTTGAGTCTGTTTCTTTCATTTCCAAATCTAGAACTTACTCCACCATACCACTGCTAACTAGGTAGCAGATTTCAACAAGCAGCACAGTTTTCTACAGAGAACTGCTTATGACATTGGTGTGGGGCTAGTTACTAGTGTGGGGCTACCAGATCTTGATCTCAAAATTCAAAACTGACTTTTAGTAATGACCTCATACTGGAAAGTAGATCAGTATTAACTGCATAAACCATTCATTCAAGTGTATAGTCACCGATATACTCTTGCACCTCCTTCAAGGACTTAGCTGTAATATATATGTTTCTAAAACGTTAAACATTTCCTAGTGAATATGATTATTTTCTAATTCTGGATTTAAGATCTCTCATTATTTTCTCAAGAATGGCTACTCAAGTTCATTAACTAAGACTGAATTTTTATATAATGCTGAAATCTACTTTTTAGTTGTATTAGGAAATGAGTCAGCCACTAAGCCATTAACTTTGACAAGAGCACAGTAATTAAGTTTTTGTGGGGCCATTATCATTATTATTAAAATAACAGTAGTTAACACTTGTGGATTAATTTGCATGGGATACTATGCTAAGGATTTTATGTATGTTATGTTTTGTAATCCTCACAACAGCCCTATGAATTAGGTATTATTATTAACCCCATTCACCTGGTAAGAAAACTGAACTCAGAGAGACCAAGTGAACAATAAAAGTCAATGCCAGGAATTCAATCCATGTGTCCCTGATTCCAGAGTCTGTGCTCTTGAATGGTGCAAGCAAAATCTTTGCGATCTTAAAGTTTCCTCAGGGTCATATGTTACAAGTAAGCCTGAGAGGAATTTCAGATTCAGTATGTCTTTTGTGGCATGAAACAAATGTGACATGGAGAAAGTGATTCTGATACCTTTTTCAAATCAAGGGTTTTGCAAATGTCAGTGGTAAAAAGGGTGAACTAAAATTTTAAACTGTTAATAGCAACAACCATTGAAAACCAGAAAGTCAAGTAAGCATGCTGTTTCCTCCTGGTTATACAGAAGACTCAGTTTGATTCTTTCTTCCTCATCTTTTCTAAGCAAATCCTATACAAATGCAGTGGATAAAAAAGCAAAAAAGTGGTAGACAAGCACTTCTAGCATAGTATGTCACCCCTTTCCTTTCGGATTCAAGGTCAAGACATAATTTCAGTATCCTTGAAGTTAGGGTGCTGTGTTAAGCTTTCCGATTGCAACACCTGAAGACATCAAATTAAAAAGCTTTTGTTGCCTTCTGAAAAACTAACAGAAAATCCATATACACTTCTGATGTGGATGACTGAGTGAATATATTTCAATGACTTTAGTGGAAAGGAAACAAAAAGTGTCAAATCTGAGGACACTGAGATTGTGTCACATTAAAATACAAATAAAACCAAGCAACAACAATAAAACTGTGGAATTTCTTCTCTCAGCAGTTGAACTTGTAAAAACAGAAAAGCTGAAGTGAACACATGATTTGTTTTTGATAGAAAATGTTATCAAATTTTTGCTACAACTACCAAAGTGGTTATAGATAATAAAACTGACTTCTTAGGATACTGACTGTTAAGTCTTAGAAAAAGTTCTCCTTGTTTTTAATTAAAGGGCATTACCCCTATGGACTTCTTGTTAACAAGATTCCATTTTCACAGAATGACAGCACCTGTTTGCAAGGGATCTTAGAGTTCCCATGGTCCAGTCCTCATCTGAAGTGTGAACCCTCTCTCTATCTCTTAACATCTTCACCAGGCATGGCTGTGCTTTTGCCAGAAAGTGTCATTAACAGGAAACACTCTTCTTGTCAAGGCAGACAATGTCCTGGCTGAAGCACTCTCACAAGCAGGAAGCACTTTCTTATATTGCTCCCAAACCACTCCCATAGCTGCCCAGTCTTCTCCTTACAGCAATTTAAAACAAGCTTTACCTCTCCTTCAGCTCCTTCTCCTTCAGCTCTGTAATGATGCTCTTTGAACAGTGCAAATAAAACCTTTACAATCTTAAGCTATTTCCTTTGGGTCATATTTTAAGAGTAATGCTGAAGTTAGCACTTTGGTCCTTACACTAAGTCTTCTCCAGGCTGAAGGTCCTCAGTGGCTCCCAGAGTTCCTCCTAGGGCAGGCAGGGTTCTGAGCCTTAGTCATACTCTCACCCACAACCCTTAGTTAATAAACACTGTCCAAGATTTGGAAATAAGGCAAAAAGAGGACTGCCAGTCCTTTCAATGTCATATGGCAAAAGTGTGTAGCAGGCCAATCCAAGGATTATTTCATTACCTACAGAGATACACCTTTGTCTGATTTGCTATTTACTATTGATTAAGGCCCAGCCTCTGAAATTACATGTTAACTTACAGAGTGTTATCCACGAGAGACAGAAATGATTTCTGCCTAGTAGAAAAAATAATAACAAAGGTTATGGATTTATTGCCTTGTAGGCATTAACCAGTTTTGTCTCTAACTTAGCAAATTTATTTCAATACACCTTTCTGATGGACTATATAAGCCTCATTTCTTAATCTCCATAGAACCAACTTTACCATTCTGCTGATTCCCTCATTATTGAATTAAATAAATGTTTGATGTGTTCATTCTATATTTCTAAGAAAGTTCTATTTTTGACTTTTTGAAAATTATACTTTAAAGCTCCTTTACTTTAAATCTTCCCTTATATTAATGCAAAGATCACTTTTTAAAAATTAAGATAATGTCAGCCAAAACACCCAGGCTTTCTTCACATTTTGTCCTGGGATCAGTACATAGTGATATCCTAAAAACTTAGAGAAGAGCTTCATCTTCAAGACTGAAATTGTGTCAAACTAATATGTAATGAGTGAGATCAACTAACACATCCTAAACAATAAACTATAAAGGGGATGGCATGGGGGATTTTGAAGACACCTCAATTGAAACAAGATGATTAGGGTATATGGTCCTCAGAAAATAAGAACTCATAAGCATGGATGTCAAAATATATAGTTGAAAGGTTAGAAAGAAAGTGATGGTTGATTAGCAAGTTAGAGCCTCCTCCCCATTTTCTGCCTATACTTCCTTTTTAAAAGTGGACTTTCACAGAGTAATAAGTACCTTAATATCCCCAAATAAAAAATTTAGCAGTATGCTCACATTCTGTCAAGGGAAGAGGTGTCTTAGCAGCTGATACAACCATTCAGCTTTGTTTATCAGGCACAGTATATTACAGTCAAATGATTACATCAGACTGTTTAAGCTGGGTAACACTAACCACCAAAAATATCCAGGTAATTCTCCCTAGTTTGAGACCATGCTTAACCAAAAAAAACAAAACAAAACAAAACAAAACAAAAAAAAACCACGAAAAACCAAAAACAAAAAATGTTTAATAATAATTTTGTTTTCCAAGTGAAGCAAGCTAGTAAGATAGGGAATCAAAAGACTGATCTGGAACCTGGCAGAGAGTCCATGTGGACATCAGTAACACCCAAGATGGCTGCTGGAAGACACCCACCCCCAGGATTCTGCCATCCAGAACAAAGACTTCTGGAAGCAAGAAAAAGCCCCAGATATTCCCCAAGGACTTTATCATTGGGTCCTCACGGGGGGATTGATAGGCGGAGTGATTGAACAAAAGAGCAAACAGCTGGAAACCATCCCCCTGCCTTTAGCAAAGGGGTGGAATAATTAACAGTTTATAAAGCAGACCCTGCACACACTCCGCTCTTTTGCCTCTGGACCCGTTCCTGCCCTCTGCGTGCAGCTCTCAACCATTTTTCTCTGCCATGTGGCCATGCAAGTAAACCTTGGGATTTATTACCTACAATAGGGAACTGTAGTCTGTAAACCATCCTGCTTTATCACTTTTCAGTCCCTTCCTCTCTACCTGGGGCCCCTGCTATGTTATTTTCTCCCATTTCTCTTCCCTCCCTACCTGAATAAATTACTGGCCTAACTCACCCGGCGTGCTCTTGAAATTCATTTCTGCAGCGTAGCCAAGAACCTAAGCAAAATCTAGTAACATATTTGGTGAGCCAACCGGGAGTTTATCGGTAAGTGAAACTATGGCCTACAGCCTGTTTAATGCCTTCCTTTGGTTTTCTATTTTAAACAGGTTTGCCTATGAGGCTCCAAAGGTTGTAATCCCAGGAGAGTAGAGGCTGGGGCTCAGGAATTCTCTGTATCTGCACTGCATACCCATACCCAGGGTTTTAAAATCTAACCCCAGCCAAGATGGCTGGGTCATAGGGCAGGGGCTTAAATCATAGCCCTGCCAATACAGAGGTTCTCCCAGAGAGCATCAGGCCCTGCGAAGCTTCTTTTTCAAGCCATTTTAACAGCCAGTCTTTGTCCTCAGGCTTGCCTGCCATTACCTTCTCCTGCCTTCTCTGCTAGGGGGTGCATGGCAATGGTGGAGAGTCGAAGGCTTACCCATCCCACCAGGTCCACTCCTTTGTAAGCAGCATTCCTATCTAACCACACGCAGCTACCTGGGGGAATAAAGTAGAAAGGTGGCGGGCAAAGCCAAAATGAATGCTATGGAAATTCCCTTCCCCAAGGTGGTCACAGGCCATGATACCCTTGCATAATTTACCTTTACTCATGTTTTACCTTTCTACTTCTTGCTACTGAATTTCTCATTGCAGGTTTGTGTTAAAATGCTTTGGAATATTTTAAAAACTGAGAAACTGGAATAATGCCTTTATCTAGTAAAGAAATTATTGTCTCAGGGCCCCAAAGCCTGTTAGCTAAAACAATTAACCTCTAATCACTTAATGGCCTTTTGATGGCTGGTTTAACTGGGGAACTAACAGACAGCAAAGTCATGGAACTAAGACTGCATCTAAGACTTCTGGAAGGATAGGAGGAAAGAGCACTATTCGGCTTGCCAGCTTCAGGTTGAAATCTATTCAGCCTTGCTCTCAAGTCCAGGACTGCCCCAGGAATGCCCCGCAGCAGGGATCTATGATTCCCTAGGGTGGGAGGAATCAAAGAGCAGCCAATCATTTTCTGAGATTTAATGGAGGAACTTCTGTTTGGGTAAGTTGGTCTCAGATCCTGGAATGTAGGGGTGCCAAGAACCAGAGCAGGAAACAGAATGGAACCCATTCCTTGGGCCCATCCATTCAGAGAGCAGTCAAATATTCCTTGGAACAGATGTCTCAGGTGCTTTGGTTTGGGGCCACTGCTCAGGCCTCCCACCAATTTGACTTGGGTTCATTGATCTGATATCAGGAATCAGATACTCCAAAGACCTAGGTTGCCTATAAGAACGCTTGTGAGCCTGTTAAGCTTTGAAAAATTGAAATTCTCAGGATGCTGAGACAGGGCTTCTGCTCCAAATTATGTGGAACAGTGAATTTTAGTCAGACCAGGACTCTGAGACGCCAGAACAATCAACTAAAGGTGCTTCTTCATTCTTCCTAGAATAATGAGCACACTCTCTAGCATACTAGCAAACTCCCCAAAGAAGTCTCTTAGGAATCAGGAAATTCTGCCTACTGCTGGTCCATATGGCCACAGTATAGCTGAGAGCAGCCTCTGTATAGGACCCTGAATTCCAGTTAAACCAGTGTAAGGAAAAAGAACAAATAGAAATAGCTCTGAGGCCCAGAAACCTCATGTTGTGTCTCCTTAAAGAAATGAGAAAATATACCTCAAACTTCCATTAGTTTAAACTTGGTTGTGCCTATAAAAATTGTAAATAGTAATCAATATAAAGAAACCTCATGTGCCATCAATTAAGATCAAAGGGCTCCTTAAAATGCTAAAGGTATAAAATTCTCTCTTTTGTTTTAATTTGTGTATAACCTTGTGTTCAACTTTGAAATCCGTTTAACTTTGTCAGTTTGCTTGTGCCTAGGAAATCAGATTTGGGGTTCACCTGTTACAAATTGGGTAATGGTGAAAGGTAACCTAAAAATGAGTCTTTGAATGTCAATACTGTCTTGTGAGCAGATTTAATGCATAAATCCCAAGTGGAATTTATTTAACTACTAGAAAATGTGGAGAAATTTCACAAAGTTGTTCAAGAGATAGACTTCAGCATTGTTAAACTCTTGTGCATTCAAACCAAGCCTTCAATATACTGCAGGTTGCCTCTCCATTTGAGTTATTGGCTAGGTTGGCCACTAACTCCTAAAACAATGAAAGTATCTATTACATAACTAGTTGTGGTCCTGAGGTCAATGAAAACTATGTTGTAGTTTTAAACTCCTGCAGCAACCAATGGTGGCTTGGTACAGCCAAGTGTACAATGGGTATCACCTCCAAACTGGCACTTTTCATAGTGCCAAAGAGTGCTATGCACCAGGCTGGTGAAATACTGAAAGCTACTGTCCTAGCCTCTCTCTAGGGTCAATGGTACTGTGGTTTACTCACTGTGTAAAGGACATACCAAGTGGAGCAATGATCACTAGAGTTCTGTGAGCAGAACTCAAACACAATTGGCATTATGGCCTGCTCCCATGGAGAGATAACATATATGGTATTGCAAACCTGAAATTTAAATCTATTAATTACAGCTCAAAGAGAAATTTATGCATTGAGTAGTACATTAATTAGTATTAAGTACTGTACTTACATCCTATTCTAGATATATGTCTAATAAATTTTCTGAGTAGTTAATGAACAAGTCTATAAGATAAAGGAATGGCCACCTTGCCTGACAGCAGTGGGGGCAACAGCCCTTTTAATTGAGAAAGCCACCAATCTAACTTGGGGGCAACCTCTCACAGTCTTCACCCATCACCAAGTGAAGGATGTGCTTGAGGCCAAGAGCCACTAGTGGCTTACAGATAGCCAGTTAATTAAATACCAGGCTTATTTGCTAGAGACCCCCGAGGTGCAAATAAGGGTGTGTCAGACTCTCAACCCACCCACTCTACTACCAGTAGAGGGCCCAAAGTCAGATCCTGAGGGCCACCTTCTCCACTCCTGCCTTAAAACTCTTAACCAAAACTACTCAAGCAGGCCAGATTTAAAAAATGAGCCTCTTGTGAACCCAAACATTGAATGATTCACAAATGTTTTTGTTAAAGTTTTGTTAAAGAAGGAATTTAAAGGGCAGGCTATGCGTGGTTTCTCAATTTGAAATATAGAGGCTAAAGCTCGTCCCCCTGGAACTTTAGCCCAGAAGGCAGAGCTGATTGCCCTTACCTGAAGTTTAAAGCTAGCAGCCAGGAAACGGGCTAATATTTACACAGACTCTAAGTATGCCTTCCTTGTCCTTCACGCTTACTCTGCTATATAGCAAATAAGGCTTGCTTACGAAGTATAGGTCACCTATTAAGCACAGGCAAGAAATCCTAAACTTACTAAAAACCATACTATTACCTCAGG
Organism: Dasypus novemcinctus; assembly: GCF_030445035.2. NCBI lineage: Eukaryota > Metazoa > Chordata > Mammalia > Cingulata > Dasypodidae > Dasypus > Dasypus novemcinctus. The sequence goes on along the minus strand of NC_080673.1, from coordinate 47,643,239 downwards.
AAATAGCAGTTATGCATTGCCCAGGGCATCAGAAGACAAACACTGCTATACCAAAAAAAAAATGCTTGAGCTGACCTAGCTGCTAAAGCGGCAGCACAAACCAAGGTTTCCTTCCTATCCCTTATTCCAACACCTGCACCAGTACTTGAAGTTCCACAGTATACCCAGGGTGAACCAACCAGGGCAGCTAGCCTAGGATTCACCCTGGAAGCTAATGGGTGGCTTGTTAAGGATAATCAAGTCTACCTGCCAGGAGAAATGCGGTGGGAAGTCCTTCATGGACTTCACCAAGCCACTCTGGGGAAAGATGCCCCTATACCAGCTTAGCCAAATAGGTTTTCAAAAATCAAAGCCTGGTGAAGAGAGTCAAAGAAATTACCAGGAACTGCTCAATTAGAGCCAAAATGTAAGGGACTTTACTCTGTAGGTCTGATCATTCCCACAACTATTAAAGTTAAAGGAATGTCCAGCTTGGTACACTAGTCCTGAGTGAAGCCAGCTGCCCAAGAAAGTACCAGCTCACCAGAAGCACCTGATGGGATATATGTATGCCAGTCATTGGATGGCCTGAAAAACCTCTGCAAGAGAAAAGGCAAAGTAGTGTTTGTAACAAAGTCAGCTGTTCCCTCTAACTTGAGCCCAAATGCCTATTGCTAGGGGAAGGGCAAACCAGATATCCTTTTAAGAAACCTTGTCTGTTTTCATCTCCTGTACTTTAACTAAAAAGAGCAAAGCTTCTTTCCATTCTACTGAAGGAAGAATATTCTTTCCCATCAACTTTGGGAAAATGAAGACTTTGCAGGCACCTGGCCTTGTCTACTTCTGTGGTCCAGTATCCTCTAAGTAAGGCCATATATTCTCAAAGTTCTAATTAAGCGTATTTCTTCCAGAATCAACGTCTTGTTAGCCATATGGGGACTTCATCCAGTGTCACACAGGATGCCAGATACATCTTCTTCTAATAGAGATAAAATAGCAAGAGAGTTCTACACCTTGTTAGGTAGGGCCTACAGCCCCAAACCAGCAGGAAATAGCTACAGAAGAAAGATCATATCCCTTCAACACCTCTTTAAGATTAAAGGTTTAAACTCTCTGAAGGGGGAATGAAGCAGGGCAGTAAGACAGGGAATCAATAGACAGATCTGGAATCTGGCAGAGAGTCCGCGTGGACATCAGTAACACCCGAGACGGCTGCTGGAAGACACCCACCCCCAGGATTCTGCCATCCAGAACAAAGACTTCTGGAAGCAAGGAAAAGCCCCAGATATTCTCCAAGGACTTTATCATTGGGTCCTCACTGGGCGGGGTGGGGTGGGGTGGGGGGGATTGATAGGTGGGGTGAGGTGATCAATCAAAAGAGCAAACAGCTGGAAAGGCCCCCCCTACCATTAGTAAAGGGGTGGAATAATTAACAGTTTATAAAGCAGACCCTGCACACACTCCGCTCTTTTGCCTCTGGACCTGTTCCTGCCTTCTGCATGCAGCTCTCAACCATTTTTCTCTGCCATGTGGCCATGCAAGTAAACCTGGGGATTTATAACCTACAATAGGGAATTGTAGTCTGTAAATCATCCTGCTTTATCACTTTTCAGTCCCTTCCTCTCTACCTGGGGCCCCTGCTCTGTTATTCTCTCTCATTTCTCTTCCCTCCCTACCTGAATAAATTACTGACCTAATTCACCTAGAGTGCTCTTGAAATTCATTTCTGCAGCATAGCCAAGAATCTAAACAAAATCCAGTAACACAAGTAGCATATTTGATGGAGAGAAAACACACTGACTAGTTAACACAGTCTCCTGGGACACAACCACATGAGGGCATGTTAATGATAGTAAGTGACTAGACCTGCAAAGCCAAGGACTCCTTCCCACGTTGTGACCACCCCAGTAAAGCAATGACACCCTGTGAAGCCTTATATGAGTGGCAGCCACCTTGTTTCGATGACATTATATTTAATTAAACAAACATTTATTGACTGCTAATTAGGTATCAGACATCACTGATACTGAAGGAAAAGGGTGAATTAAATGGTCCCTGCCCAAAAGGAGCTCCATTATGGAAAGCTGCACTATCTTGTCCCTCCCTAAGTTCAACCTTTATATTAAGAAATGTCTCTACCACCTTATTTTCACAAGATGGTGATTTCTTTTCAGATCAAAATTAAGGGAAAAGTAAGGGATATATATATATATAATTATATATAAACATACATATAATTACATATAATTTATATATAATTACACATACACATATAATTTTATTAGACTTGGCCTATATCATTTTAGATCTTAATATGTCTCTGTTATATTTAACAAATACCTCTACCACCTTATTTTCACAAGACAGTGATTTCTTTTCAGATCAAAATTAAGGGAAAATTAAGGGATATATATATAAATGATATATAAAATTATATACAAATATAAATTTATTAGATTTGGTTTATTATCACTTTAGATCTTAGTCTGTCTCTGATACATTTAACAAATACCTAACTTGTGACTTCTTTGCCAGACCATATTAGACGCTGAGGAGTAGGGTAACAGGGACATACATATTCAATATTCTCTAAATTTTAGAGAAGACAGACAACTAATTGCAATAAAATGAGTGCTCAGAAATGAAAATCTCTGCTTGCTATAAGGGTATAAGAGTGTTTAATTGGGAAGTCAGGGCAATTAAGACAAATACTGAAAGAAGAGTAGGAATTAGCCAGGCAAAGGAGAAGTAGAAGAAAAAAAGGGAGGGAGAGAAAACCTAGGCAGGGAGAAGAAGCTGTATAAAAGATTTGGAGGCAAATAAGAACATAAAGAAACTAAAAGTGGAGAGTAGAATGTGAGGGGAGCAGTTGTAAGAGATGAAGCTGGAAAATAGACTGTGGAAGGCCTACTAATCCATGGTAAGTAGTTGGGGCTTCATTGCAAAGCAAGGGGAAGCCACTGAAAGATCTTCAGAGGCATGGGTGTGGAAGGCGCCATATGACAACAGCATGATGTCATTTGTGTTTAGGTAATAATCATTCTGGGTGCTGTTTAGAGAAAAGATTAAAGGGGAGGAAGATCAAAGGGAGGTTATGCAGTAATTCAGGCAGGAGTTGATTTGGGGTTTAAGTGAGGAATCTTAGTGATTAAGAAAAAGAGACATAGATTCAAAAAGTATACGTGAGGTAGTCTGGTCAATTAACTAAATATAGTGGGAAGGGAGAGGATGAAAAAGAAAGATGTATACTTTTTTAGTTTTCAGAATTAAGTGACTCTTGGTCAAATAGGTGGATTGTAGAGTCAATTACTGAGCCAGGGTAGAATGAGGAGGAACAGATAAATATTTCTTGGGGGAAGATGATGACTTTGAAGTGTCTGAAAGGCCTCTGTAATAGCCAGTGTTCTCTAGGGGAACAGAATCAACAAGGGATACCTGCTGATAGTAAGAAATTTATCAGAGTCTCTCATTCAGCTGTGGGGATGCACAAGTACAGGTTCCACATGCAGGCTGCAACCAGGAGCTCTGATGAAAGTCCAGTGAAGATTCTTGATGAGTTCTGGGAGATGTTAGCTATCCAAAGAAGAGCTGGGAAATTCTCTCTCAATGCTGGAATCACTTTCCCTTTTAAGGGATTCAACTGATTGTGTTAAGTGTCACTCACTGCTGATGGTAATCCCCCTGATTGATGTAATTATAACCAGCTATCTATGATTAACCACTACAGTAAAGTCAATGGTGACTAAAGTCCATAAATGCCCTTTTATTACAGTTAGCTCGGTGCTTGCTTGACCAAACAACTGGGCACAATTACCTGACCCTGTAGGCACAATGACCTAACCATCACAACCTCCAATTAGAGATAATTGGATATATGGATCTATAACTCAGAAGAGAGTCAGGACAGGAAATATACATGAGTCCTCAGCATATATTTGGTGGCTGAAACCAAAGGGAGTAGGCAAGAGTGCAAAGAGAGAGTATGTTTAGTGAGAAGGGAAGTGGTCTAGGACAGAGCCCTTGTGAAGAGGAGAAATCTACAAAGAAAACTGAAAAGAAGCAAAGAGGTGAGTGGAAACCAGAAAAACGCATTGTCGTAAAAACCAAAGAGCAAGAATGTTTTAAAAAGGAGGGACTTGTTAACTGCTGCAGAACAGATAAAACATGGGACATGACTCCCAGGAATGGGCCTCCCTGACACCGAGGGATTATTGCCAAGTGTTAATCAGCGATATATTTGAAGAAAAACCTTGACCAAAGTGGGTGAGGGAGGGGATCGGAGGATATTAAATAAAATAGAGTCTTTATGGCTAAGAGATTTCAAAGTGAATTGGAAGGTCATTCTGGAGGTAATGCTTATTATGCAGGTCTCAGGTAGATTTCATAAACTGCCACAGTTTACAAAGCCTCAAACAAAAGTGCTCCTGAGGGTCCTAGGGACATCCAGACACCATAGACAAAACACACAGCCTTATGACAACAACATACCCTATCTGCGAATTTAAGAACACTTATTCATTCAATATAACATAGACTCATTTATAAATTCCCTAATTATGATTCTTCTACTCCTTTTATCTGAACTGATAATTTTCAATTTACCTATTAAGGATATTTCTCAGAGACTGAAAAGTCTTCAGATTGTTCCTGTGCTGGTTCAGCTCTGAATCCTGGCAGATAGATGGTCCACTTCTACTTTCCAGTTCTTTGGTCCTGCCCTGGACAACTAACAAAATGATAATGATAGAGGAGCCCCACTGCAAAAGCAAGGACCATCTTCAACTGCATGCAAAACAATTCCATTCCATTACCTCATAATATCTACATCTCTTCTTAGCCTGAAACAATCAGAGTAGACAGTACCCCAAATCCCTTAAGATTAAGGAGAACAAAAATGGGGAAGGGGGTGTAACCACTGACCAAAGCGGATTTATTGTTATTGTAGTTATTATCTTGTTAATTGAGTATATTTGATATAAAAGATAAAATTCATGCTTCCATTGCTTTCTCTCTCTCTCTTTCTCTCTCTCTCTCTTCCTCTCTCCATATTCATCCCATTTATAAAGGACTCCAGTGAAGGATTAAGACCCACCCTGGCCCAAGCCCCAACTGAAGTAACCTAATCAAAAGGCCCTACTAACAATATGTTTACATTCACAGGAATGGATTAACTTTAATAATATAATTTTCTGGGGTCCATTCAGCTTCAAACCATCACAGGTTTGGACTTATTTGTTTATAAGGTGTTTTAAGTATTGCCAAACAGAATAATGATGGGCCTTAATCTGTATTACTGGGGACCATACAGAGAAAAGCCAAAGTCAGAGAAGGTTACAGGAAGAAGCCAGAAGTCAGTAGAAACTGGAAGGAGAGAGAGACTGCCATGTGACATGTGATAGAAGGCAGAGATGGCAAGCCAAGGAACTCCAAGTATTGTGGTAAACCAGCAACAGAATACTGAAGACTCAGGGGGGAGAAAGAATGGCCTTGCTGATATCTTGATATTGGACTTCTTGCTATCAAACCATGAGTTGATAAATTCCTGTTACATCAGCTCATTGTGTGGTATTTGCCATAGCAGCCCTAGCAAAGCAAGACAACTACTCAGGCACTATCGTCCAAATAGGTAAGATTCTAACCAACTGAACTGCCACCCAACTTATTATTTTCTCTATATTTTTTTAAATGGGGAAATTTGCTGAATGTCTTTCTGAAATCTAGATTCTCACTACCCAAAAAGTAGTCTGAGGACCAACAGCATTGGCCTCACCTAGAAGTTTGTTAGAAATTGCTGAATCTGAGAACCTACCCCAGACCTACTGTATCATAATCTATATTTTTAATATGCTCCTCAAGGAATTTGTATGCACATTAAAATTCAGAAAGATCTAGACTCTAGAGTAACAGTTGTCAACATTTTCTCTAAAAAACGAGATAGTAAATAGGCTGTGTGGGCCATACTGTCTCTGTCGCAATTCCTTAGTTCTGCAGTTGTGGGTGGAAAGCAGCCTAAGACAACAACAGGTAAACAAATGGGCATGGTAAGATTTGACCCAAGAGCCAAAATTTTCTAACCCTTGCTCTAGAATACCGCTTTGAATTAGTAATTATGCTTCAAAAAGAAATAAGTTAGTGTGACAAACGTCTATATTTTTAATGCCTTGCTTTTTTGTGAACCCATGATGCTTTTATATATGGCAGCATGTTGCTTTGTAACTATGTATAACCCACTGTGACAGTTTGAAACTGGATGGACCCCATAAAATCATGTCCTTATAGCTAATCCATTCCTGTGGATGTGAAACTACTGTAGGTAGCACTTTTGATTAGATTACTTGAGTTAGGTGTGGCCCAGGGTGGGTCTTAATCCCCTTAATGGAGTTCTTTATAAATGGGATGAACATGGAGAGAGAAAGACACAGAAATTGAGAGAAAAAGCTACAGTGGGAGCAGCCAGAGCTGAAAGCAGAGAGCCTGGAGGAGAAAGCAGAGACCGGCAAATGCCCCCACATGCCTTCCCATGTGACAGAGGAGTCTAGGATTGCAGGCAGCTGGTCTTCGAGGAGTGAGCATCGCCTGATGATGCCTTGATTCAGGCACTTTTCACAGCCTAGGAACTGTAAGTTTTGAAGTCAATAAACCCCTCTTGTAAAAGGCAACCCATTTCTGGTATATTAGCAAACTAAAACACCTGCTATTTAATTACCCATTTTTAAATTTATCTCTAGAGTGATGTCAAAGTTAGTAATTATGGTATTCAATATTATACCAGTCAATAATGTGTAAAATGTATTCTCTTCTTTTTGATATTTGTAATGACATTTGCACATCCTCAGCTGCTGATTCTAATTTTTTTCTTTATGATTTGTCAATGGTAGCAGTTGAACCATCTTCAATGTTAGTTTTCTCAGGACCTTAAGAAGTAATTTGTCTGGGCCAGCAGATAGTCTGCTTATCTTGGGCCTATTTTCCTTTTGCCAATATTTACTTTACCATTCTTAATCTGAAGATGATTTTCCCTGTCAAGTATGATGAAAATAAAGGGAAGGGGCCAATGGGGAGGGGGGAATTAAGGTTGCCATAAAACAGGAAGAATGTGTGGAGTTTAGGATTGCTAATATCCAGAGTTGTATGAGCAATAAAGAATAAGCACAAGAACACCAAAGAGGAATAAAATGTGCATTGTTAATTACAACTAATAGTAATATATTTATGTTAGAGGAAAAAAAATGACCAATTGATTAGTTATCTTTCTTACTTTTTACCTGAAGAAGTGAATTTTATTTTCAGGCTCTGTAAACTCACAGGCCTGCATTAAAACTACTGGCTATTGACTTCAATGAAAATGTTGGCTAAGCTTAGCTTCTTCTATATCAGGTTAAGAGTGATGAAAATAATTAGAAATTTGAGTAAAGCCCAAAATGAGATAGATGTGGGAATTTTCTGTATTTTCCAATAAAATTGTCATATAAATATCTTCTAAGTTTAGAGATTTAACATGCAAAAAGTAAAGTTCCAAAGCAGCTTCTTAAAAATGCTTATCTGGAGAGTGTATAATAGATAAAGGAGGCAGCAAAAGAAAACTGAGTGAAAATGTCCTTTTGATGACTAGTACAAATGTCTTTTATAGCTGAGGAATGATCTACCAGGGTTTATTTTGGTCTATAGCCCTCCACCAGCCACAATCTCATGTGTAGTTTTACTTTCCTTGGGGGTAATTGTGGCAGCCTAATGAGGGTAAGTAGGAGCACTGCAAACATTACACACAAGAAACACAGCTACCTTAAATTGTCAGGAGGATGGTTCCACATTATCCAATGGTTAACCAAAGTTCTTAAGGCCTGAATCCTATATATAGAAGCATATAGTATTTCTTGTTTTAAAAAAATTACTGCTACAGTTGATACCAAATACCACTATTGTAAAAACAATGAACATTTATTGAGGGCATATTATTAACTATGAACTATGCTAAGTGCTTTGCAAACATCTAATTTATACCAATTTTATGAGTAAGAAAGAGAGACTACAGCTAAGTCGCGTGAAGTATCAGCAAAAGGAATAAAAACAAAATTTGAGAGGGCTGGGGGATTAAGAGATGACCCAAAGGAAAGGAAAGTTGTTAAAAAGGACAAAAAAGAGCAAAGGTAAAAGTAGGACATTTAAAGGAAAACAATATTCAAGAGACAGACTACAGGAAATAAGTATAAAAATATATAATATAAACTTAAATTAGATTGAAAGATTACATATATAACTGCCAGTGGTGCAGGAATATATTTAAATAATACATCCAAGTAACTCTTAGATCATTGGAGCAACACTGGATATTTATTACCTGCTGGCTTAAAAAGTTCATGATATGGGGGCATTTTCAGGACTTGGAGTTGTCCTGGGTGGTACTGCAGGGACAGATGCTGGACAATGTATGTCCTGCCATGGCCCACGGGGTGGACTGGGTGAGAGTGTAAACTGCAATGTAAACCATTATCCATGTGGTGCAGCACAAATGTATTCACCAAATGCAATGAATGTCCCATGATGATGAAAGAGGTTGTTGATTTGGCAGGAGTGGGGTGAGGGGGGTAGGGGATATGTGGGGACCTCTTATATTTTTTGAGTGTAATATTTTAAAAAAATAGAGGGGGAGAAAAAAAGAACAACAAAAAAGTTCACGTGTATCTGTTATTTTGCTCTAATGCCTACAGAACAGTGCCAAGTACATAATAAGCACTCAGTACATTTTTGCTGAATGAATGAGTAAATGAATGAATGCATATCCACAGATGCTTCTCTCAGGGGCAGCATATCCATTTGATGAGAGAGGCACACTTTCTGAAATGCTTTAAAACTTTTATGTCAGTAATAGTAATGAGACAAGCTGACATCTATCGAATACCTACTCTAGGTGTCAGAAAATATTCTAAGCTCTTTACATGTCCTAATTCATTCAATCCTCACAACACACTTATTCTTCCCATTTTACAGAGGATAAAATTGAGGCATACAGACTTCAGAAGAACTGTACAAAATGACCAAGCAATAAGTAGCAGAATGGGAAGCAAGATATGCAGTATGGCTCCAGAATCCATGGTTTCTATCATTATTCCATTTATATATAGTGGTTAACAATTTTTTGAGACATTAGAGAAATCACAATTCTAGTTGGAAAGGAAATTAAAGATAATTTGTCACCTACTTTACAGACTGCAAGGTTGGGGCCCAAAGAGGCAATGTTCACCCATGGGCTCAGGGTGAGTGACAACACTAGCTTCTAAATGTCTCCAATTACCTGCCCAGTCCTTTATTTATGATGCTACACTGTTCCCTACAAACCAGGTAAGCAGAGCAAAACTCACATTCCAGAGGCCTAAAAACTATCACCTAACACTTTATTATTTATCATAAGCATAAGACAAAAAAGGCATAGATAAATTAGTACAGAATAGAGAAGGGATTATTTTTTAAGGAGATTAAGCTTTGAAACAGGTTTTTCCCTGCCCATAAAAAGGCCTATGAAGTATGACAAAGCTTTAGGGGAACATTTCTGCAAAATTTGCAAAAGCAAGGTAGAGATGTGGAAGATGGAGGAGAGGGATCATACGAGGGTCAATGAGGATAGAAAAGGGAGGTAATGAGAAATGATTTGCAGGAGATTTGGGGAAGGGACATTTAATGCAGGCTTCTAGGATAATAGTGCATCTTTTCCTTTAAATAAGGCAGTCAAAATAATCATTTAATCATTTAATCATCCAGATTCATAACAGACCTTTAACACAAACAAAGAAAAAACCAGACTATTTCTACATGTGTGAAATGAATGGCTTTGACACAGCTCACCCATTCCTTCCGGGTGTGTCTAAATGACAGCACATATTGCTGTTAGAGCTAGCTGTGGTGATCAATATTTTACAAGATGGACAAAATGAATGGAGACAGCTGCACTCCACTGACCTCGTCTCATATATCTACTTGATGAACCTAGTTTTTATAATATTCCCTCACCAGGTCATTCCTACAGTTTTGAAAACTGCCTATAGAAAACTTTGTGATTCTGAGAGGCTTCACTTAGGAGAAGGAAGTGGATTAACCAATTGGTCCTAAAAAAGATTTGTACCTTATATGAGTATCGTAAGTGCACAAATCCTCCCACCATCACCAAGGCAATGAAGCGACAGGATTCCCATATTCAGGATGACTTGCGGGAGGCTCTTCTTGCTCTCCCTCTCCACCTTCCATAATCAATAGGTTTCTTCTTAAATAACATGATTTTTAAATTAAATATTGGTTGGCAGAAAAGAGAAACATACAATAAAATATGCCTTGAGGTCTGAACAACCTAAAGACGGACCTGGGCTCTGAACCCCTCTAGGGATGTCCTACCCAAGGCCTCACAGAACTCCCAAAGGCAGAAGGAAAAGCAGTGATGAGGTGAGAAAGAACACTGTCTTATCAGATTATAGGGCACGGTAAATGGACTCTGTCATTTCATGATCATGTGATTTTTTTAGTATAAAAAGTTCAATAATCAATAGAGCGAGTAAATTACTTCTCCATAATCAAATTTCATCTTCTAATCCAGGAAAATGCAAAGGAGGTAGCTAAAACTATTTTAGAGTGCTTAGACACTTACCCCCAAAATTCCTATGGTGAACTTCTAACAACATTCCTGGCTCATTTTTAGTTATATAATTATATACCCCTAAATCCTCTTAATGTTTCAGTAGAGACTCATCATTACACAATTACTTCTAGACTTAAACTATTGGGTGTTGTCACTAAGGAATTTTAGAAAAGGAATAGCCAACATTTTCACTCAGAAATGGACATAGGTATATTCATATCAGATACATATTTTAAAATCTTCTCTGCTATGTACTTCAATATCTTTGGAATATTAAAAAGCTAGAGAACAAGAAGTGATCATCTGGCAATCAAATCAATGAATTTAACTAAAAGTCTTTAAGGAAACTGAAAATCTATGTCCACATAATTTTTCAAGTTCTCCAGTAGAGGGCAACTTCTACACATTTTGACAGTTAAAAAAAAAATCTATGCACAACACCATTATCACTAATAACTACTGTGTGTTTAAAATAAAACAATACAGTTTATCCCTATGAATGGATTTTTACTAACAGGTGCTATAAATGTCTTTAAATTTTAAATAAGTAATTAGGAATTGAATATATTTAATAATGAGTAATTAGCATTTTATGATTAATATAAGCGTGATTGCAGGAACTTTAAAAGTAGCAACCATTTACGTCACTATGATAGAATTAGTAATTGAAATAAAAAGGCAAGTGGTCAGAGTACTGTTCCTTAAGTAATAATTTTGATTGAATTTCATTATGCCTTAGTTCCAAATATAGCTAATATTTATGTATAGTCTTCTATTAAAGAAGATAAAAAAAAGAATATCACAATGCAAACATTTGAAAGTGAAATTGAGTATGCTATAATCTTTGAGCTAATACTTATCAGTGTTAAATTTTAAATGACATCTTATATGAGAAAATAATTCTACATATATACTTATGTATATGCAAATAGAGTAAAACTCTACCATTACTATATTTCATACAATGGGATCTATTCACATTCATTCATTCAACATTTAGTTACTGAGCACTTACTATGTATCAGATAAAATTATTTTGTCAAGGATACAGGGTGATAATGCTGACATAATTCTCTGCCTTTTTAGAGCTTACATTTCCCATAATGAAAAAGAATGTATCATAAAACCTTTTTAAAAGACAAGTTTAGAAGATGGTTGCTCCACCTTGTTTCAGCACCAGTTTGCTTTTTATTTTAAAAATTAGGCTTTGTTTCTAGTACAGAGAATTATTAAAAGGAAAAATGAAATGGTTCTTAACACCCAAATAATCCTTGTTGAATTTAAGGGAAGTAAAGAAAAATTAGAAAATTTTAATTGCATAGAAAGGTAAAAAAATGAAAAGCAATATCTTCCCAACCTCCCCACAGACATTTAACAGTTTCTTATGACTTTGTCCAAAAAAGAAATAATACCAGCATCTCACATCTATCATTCCCTCAACCCATCCACCATCCATCTAGCCTTAAATGAATCAGATTTATACAGTTTTCTTAAGATAATCAAGTAGCTTTATTTTGTATCACATCACTATATTTACTGGTTCTCTTTCCATAAAAGAATATCAAGGTATACTTCATTCTTTTTATTTGATTCATTTTGTTTTTTAATGTAGAAGTATTTCACAATCTCTAAATATCTTACAACTCTAGTTTTAAAGAATGGGGTTATACACTTTTGTCTGAAACTAATGAGAGTTATAGAATATGGTGCTAACCAAAATTGTCAAATCTATGAAGACTGGAAATTCACAGACTTCAAAAAGAACCCTGGAAAAATTACCTTTATTATAGATGAGAAATAAAAAATAAAAGACAAGCACATGCTTTGGATTAAAAAAAAACAACTTTCCAATAGCTCCACTGATCACATAGAATATATGATCTTATAAAGGGTAACTTTGGATGTAAGTTACTAGTACATTTTTATAATAATTCTGTTATAAAATCACAATTTTTAAAATATTAATTTTCAATTAAATATACAAATACTTGAACTCACTCTATTTCTAATATTTCTTAAACCATAGGTTTATTTCAGTTCCATATATGCTATTAAAAAGAACAGCAGTTTGACATTTATAAAAATAATATGCAAGATAAAATACAAGGCACTAGGTGGTGCTGTGGGACCTTCCAGATAAACCAAGTCTGCAAATTTCTACACTAATTCTATATATTTAAATGTACATTAAAGAATATTTTTATGGATTAACTAATGCCATGTAAATAATGAAAGTAGCATAAAGCAAAAGCAAAGTTTGATAAATGATCTCTTTCAGGAGGCCGTGACCCCATTCCATGGCTATATATCCTAACTCCTTTGTAAAGCTATTAAATCATTATATAATAAATGTCATTTTTGAAGTGTGCGTCTCATCCATTCGTTTTCATTTATTTTTAAAGTTTTTTTTCATTTGTCCAATAATAGCAAAAATACCAGTAATTATGGATTCTTGTCAAATAATTTTCTATTAAGGGAAATTTTAATTGTATTTCTTATATCATGGGAAATATTGTAATCTTCTTGGGTTATATTTTTCTACTCTCCCTAGAGGTGACTGCTTGTCCACAGTGGCCAATCTGGCAAGGCAAATATATAGGAATTGGGCCCTGTGTAAAACAGGGAACAAAGGTAACATAGAAAACACAGGGTATATGTATTCAAATTCTGATGAAAAACAAAATCAACACACCCGCACCACTGTGCAGGCCAAAGAAAGCACATCTGCGGTCTGTGTCTGTCCTGTGGACCACTCATTTGTGGCCTCTGACCAGCCCAACATGCCCCTAACCATTTATCTATGAGTGGCATCTTAAAAGAAAACTCAAGAATTTCATACAAACTATGAAATGCAAATGACCTTCTAGAATGTTTTTATCATGTATGTATGCCCCTCCTTAAAGAACAGAAATGGCTAATTATTCAGGAAGAGAACTGTAGTGGTCAATAGCGTTCACCATCCATGATGAGCTACTGGTCCAAAGAGAAGCATAAATTTAGTAGCCTTTTCCCATGGGCATGGTTTTCCTCTCCCTGAAGGTACTTTTATGATTGTGAGGTAAAAAATAAAGTACTTACTATTGAATGGATAGAAATACATGATTAACATAAATGAAAAAAGGGCAGAGCTTATTCCCACTACTAGTAGTGGTGGAATTCAATATTTAAGTACAAGGTACTTTGATTAACAGGAATGAAAATGAACTTTTTAAACAAATGCAATAAAACTCACCTATGAGAGTGTTGTTCTTCAAATTGTCTTTGAGAGAGCCAAATTCAATTTTAAATGATGCATTGTTCTGAATTATTTTTAGCTGCTTTCAGGAATATCTTATGTGCTCCCCAAGAAAATAGTATAAAATCACGGCATTTCTGAACTGGAAGAGCACACAGATTAACAATCCTCCTGTTCCTCTAGCTACACCTCACAAATCAGTTCTTCTTTTTTAAAAAATTTATTTATTTCCCCCCACCTGTCACTGCATTGTTTGTGCTGGCTGTCTGCTCTCTGTGTCCATTTGCTGTGTGTTCTTCTGGTCTGCTTGTCTGCTCTTTCAGGCGGCACCAGGAACTGGTCAGAGAGAGGTGCTTAATTGCTTGCGCCACCTCAGCTCCCTGGTCTGCTGTGTCTCTTATTGTCTCTCCTCTGTGTTTCTTTTTGTTGTGTCATCTTGCTGCGCCAGCTCTCCACTCAAACCAGCTTGCTGTATGGGTCAGCCCTCTGTGCGGACCAGCCTGCTTTTACCAGGAGATACCAGGAATTGAACCCTGGACCTCCTGTATGGTAGATGTGGAAGCCCAATCACTTGAGCCACATCTGCTTCCCACATCAGTTCTTGAAAGATAAACTCAGTGAAGCTCCAGTCTCTAGGAGAGGCTCATTGGTTCTTGATGCTCACAGGAACCAATGAGGGAATTATAATTTGAATGGGAAATTAACCTTCCACTAGTAAGAAATTTCAGGAATTTTAAATGTTATTTAAACACCTCTACCAACACCAAGAATCATTTGGAATTTTTAGAGAATTTATGGGTTCGAGAGCAAATACTGTTGAAAAGCAGAAGTAGACTAGTCATACTGCCTGGATTCTTTCAATTCACTTTTTAGACTGCCTAAAATGTCATCTTGGATGCAATTGTTTAGGCTTAATAAGCATCTTGTTTTCAAAATTGCATGCCTTCTTCTAGAGCGGCAATTCTCACAGTGTGGTCAGGAGACCCAGGGTCTCCCAAGCAAGACCATTTTAAGGTTGGTGAGATAAAAAACTACTTTCATAATAATACTAAGACATTATTTGCCTTTTTCACTCTTATTTTCACACAGTTGTACAGTGGAGTCTTCCAGAGGCTACATGACAGGCTGCAACAGATTGAATGTAGAAGCAGATATGAAACTCCAGCTGTCTTCCATTAAGCCAGACATTAAAGAGATTTTCAAAATATAAAATAATGGCACTTTTCTCACTAATTTTCTTATTTTTTGGAAAATATAATTATTTTCCAAAAACACTTTTATGTTTATTACAATGGGTTTTATGATAGTTATTTTTAAGAAACTAATACAATTTCTCAGTTTAATTTCAAATATGGTAAATACAGATAGATCTAACCCACATAAAAGCTCTCAGAGTCTTCAAAAATTTTTTAAGACTATAAAGGGTTCCAAAAAGTTTGAGAACACGGTTCTTCAGGTGAGCTGCTTGTATCTTAGTCTACTTCCATCAGTGTGCTTTCCTGTAAATACTTATATAAGATTAAAACTTCTATCAGAATGAGATTTTGGTTAGCAGACACAAGAAACAGTTTTACAGGCAAGGTGGGCCTGACGAGCTTGATGCAGAGGGGTCAACAGTAGAATGAGGGCAACGGACTTAGTGGAATGACCAAGATAGGAGAGGGCAGAGGAGGTAGTTAGGAGGTTGCTATGACAAGGGTTCTAATTTCAAAATACAGCCTAGGACCAATGCTACATCCAGGAAGGGGTCATTTTTCACCACCAACCCTTCTTTGGGAGATATCAAAGCCAGTCTTCACACTGAAATGCAATCCTTCCTTGGTTTCTGTCCAGTCTTTAAAGACTAATATTCTTATTATGGTCTATGGCGTCCTGTTCCTGCTGACCTCTCCAAATCCATCCCTCTCTTCTCGATCTGGCTCTCCATGCTCCAGCCATGGGGCTCTTGGTCCATTTTCTTGACTGGGTTCTGTTTCTCTCAACTATGGATATTAGTTCTCGTCAGCTGTCAAGGAAGTCTACCTGTCTTATCAATATACTCTTAATATACACTCACATAGCATCATGGATATCCTTTGTGGCACTTACCTCAGTTGCAATTTTAATTCGTGTGGTGCTTCCAACAATGTCTATACCTCCTCCATGAGACTGTAAACTTTACGAGGGTAAGGACCATGATTGTTTTTACTCCATTTTGAATTCCCCATATCTAGTAAAATGCCAGGGACACTGTAGGGGCTCTGTTAATATTTCTGAATGAAGGAATAAATGATTTCCTGTACTGTGGCAGATTAATAATAATAATAATAATGAGGTAATATTCATTGAGCACACCTGCCAGACATTGTTCTATGTACCTTGCAAGTGTTACATAATTTTTAAAACAAGTCAATGATAGGTACAATTACCGTTCCCATTTGCAGATGAAAAAAACCAAGGCACACAGAGGTTAACTAATTTGCCCAAGGTCAAACAATAATTTTGGAGCTCAGAATTTGAACTCAAGCAGCTTGATTCTAGAGCCCACAATACTATACTATAGTTCAAGTGTCTTATAGATAAATAAGCTTTTGTGGCCTGCCTAATTTCCAATTACATAAGGTTGGATTCAAATTTATTTCTCAAAGAAATCAACAACTGATTTACAAACTTTAGGAAGCTAATTTGCAAACTGATGATTGACTCTTTTGGGGAAAGGTGAAAAATACTCTGAAATTTAATAGTACTTCAAAAACAATAGTCATTTTTTGCATATGAGCTTTAGTAGACATCTATGCTTCATTGGTTAAAAGAGGAAAAGACATTTGTGCATTTTGTTTTCTGAAAGTATAAGGGCAGTCCAAGAAATGACAAACATGATGTTTTCGTCTAGATATCTATAACCAGCTAGTACATGTTAGAATTTAGAAAAAAGATTTTGCTCTTTTGAGAAATGTTTTTTTTTTTTTTTAAAAGAAGTGCATCAAAATAAAGAAACAAGTCTAAACTCTCAGAAGTATGTGTATGGATAGACAGACAGATAGATAGATAGACAGATATATAGATAGATAGATATCCCATTCCCCAAATTAGGCTTAATTTGATTTACAATTTTTCATCTATATTTATTTCTTAACTAAGACATTCATTTACATTAACCTACATATTTGAAATTATGAAATAGTTTCAAGAGTCTTGAAATGCACAACAGAATTGAAATGCAAATGCACTTTTTTCTGTTATCACATTCTTAGACTATACATCACTATAAGAGAAACAAGTGGAAATATAGGATCCTGTGAGTTCAACAATTTATCATCCAAAACCAAACAATCCATATCATTATTTTTATGTTTAAAGTACAATTTTATATCATTTGGATCTTAGTAGTTTAATTCAACAAATAATTACTAGACAACTATTCCACATAACCATATCCTAAAGTTTGGGGAAACAATGATAAAGGTGGCCTGGTTTCTAGCCTAAAAGATCTTACAGCCTAGCTGCAACAAAGTAAAGAGGCACAGGCCACACACTGTGTTAAGGAGAGATGCTAATCTCACCTAACTCAGCGAGGGATTATTGAAGGAGTGGACCTCTAAACTGAGACCAGAATGATGACAAGGAATGGCCATAAGAAGGGGAGAGGTGAGAGGAAGCTAAAAAATGATCTTGAGGGAGGATTCTCCTAGAGAAATCAGAGTGTGCATGTGGTGTTCCAAAGGAAAAGAAAGACAGGCCCTAGAGAATGGGGCATAACAAACGTGCCCATGACATGAATATCAGAAAATCAAGGAAAGATAACCAGTGATATCTAGCTTTCCATCTTATAATAAAGCTAAAAAAAAAGAAAGGGCAATTAGGTTAAGGCAGACTCAAAAAGTGCTACTTGGAATTTAACTTTTCTCAGAACTAAAACTTTTTTTTAAAAACATTATGGCCAAAATGTCAGCAAAACCAAACATTGTTGGTGCTACTAAGACATGGTTTGGTGGAGGATAGAGTAATAAAGTTAGGATCTTAAGACTGTCCATTTCTTCTATGGCTGGCAAAACGCTTTGTTCTCAGAAGAATATTTGTGACTGTAGTAAGCATACTCCTTCTGGAATTTTCGTTATTTAGCAAGGAGTTATTTCTATTCAGAAATGGAAAATTCAAAGACCTAAAAACCTTCACCGTATGGTAATCTATATTGCTTGTGTACTGGTGCTGTCTGCTCGGCCCCAAGTCATCAATTATGTATAGAAATGTACAGCTACAGCAGTAGCCAGTGTCATGGACCTGTCAGGGATTTCTTAAGAGGAACAAAAATATTTGCTTGTGTCTTCTTTCAGAAAACACAGGATAGGTGAAAGAGGAAGATCCTTAAAAGGTAATATAAGTAATCCCCAATATATAAATGGACTTCTTGTAATAAATGAACACATTAAAAAAAAAAAACGAAACCAGAAATTTAACTAGGGGAAAAGCCTTGGAAATAGACACAGGAAAGGCTGGCATTAGCACATCAAAATTGCACACTTTAGAATACAAATTCATTCCTTATATATTAGGTGAAAAATAACAAATAGGGTTCACCCAGCTCCAACCTCTCTGAACCAATTCAACGGATTCAGTGTTTACAAGGAGTAGCCACGTTATTTGAACTAAAATGTCTTGTAATTACCAAACCTGGCTAGCTTCTGAGCATGAATTTTCATTCTAAATGAATGAAGCATGTTTCAGATTGACCTGGGAACACAAGGACTCTGAAGATTAACGTGAAGAAAATGCAATCTAAAATATCTTATGGAATTTTCCCTATTATACAAAACACAACAAAAGCTTTCACTGGGATTTCAATACATTTAGTTCTACACATTGCTGTAGAAATTTAGTTATTCTCTTTCTCTAGTGGATATCTGGGGTAGCAGCTGGTGTGTTTAGTATTGAAAATGTGAAAAAGAACTCTGCTCTCTCTCAGTACCTACATAAATGGGCTTTAGCAAATTTGGAAAAATGGTTTACTTTAAGTAAAATGCCTTTATTTCCTTTCCTGTAAGGTATCTGACAAACCTTTAAACATCTAAGAGTCATGTTTTCAAAAAGCAAACAGATTCATTCTGGAAAAAACTACAGTACATAAAAATCGTATCATTTAGATTTAGGCAGATTTTCCTGACCTACAATATGCTTAAATGTATATCCTCATTCTTAACATGCTCTGAGTAGAATTTTTAATGGCTAATTTTTATAAAATAATTTAGTTGACATGTAAGTATTGCGTGGTAGCCAGATTAAGATGCTATAATTTTACCTTACTTTAAAAGAGTGTAGTGTATAACAGACTCCTTTTGTCTTCACTATATAGGTTAGATCATATGCCATATCATTCAGTTAAAATCTCTAAAAATGAAAGCATTTTAAAAAATCAGTGCTAAGATATTAGGGAAGGCTTGAAACAGATGAGAACCAACTCAATTTCCTTATTTCTGAGATTTAAAATGGGAATAATTTGCCAGTCATTCACAGAAATTATAATTTAGCAAAAAAGACCTCAATGAATGCTGAAATATTTGCTTTTCTTAATTCTCCATTTTTTAACAGATAATTTTTGCTAGTTAGCATGTGAGAAATTCCAGCATATTTAAATATATGACAATTAGACTGAGGACATATCAAATTAACCACTTGCTACTAATATGTCCATTTAAAAGACAAAGTAACAATTCCCCAACTATTATAGTTAAATTTACTGGCTTCCATATTTTGGTTTTCATACACAGTTAATTGAATATTTTGCAAAGTCAGTGAGGAATTAAGTTCAGACCTTTTAAAAATACTTTCTCTATGATTATTTAAATTCTTATTTTATTACACACAAAAATGTAAAGAAAATCTTCAGTTATTTTGGCATCAAAATTTAATTCAGTTCTTTCAATCATTCACAGAATTGCAGGTGTGAAGAAGAAATTCCCATTTCTTAAGTGTCTACACTGTGACAAGTGCTTTATATAAATTGCCTCACTTAATCCTCAGAAATACGATTGACTATTGCTCCAAGAAGGTAAGTGATTTGTCCAGGGTCACATGGCTACAGAGAGACCCTCACCTTATTCTTTCATTAAGCATTTGACTCCTCCTTCCTGCAACACTTTGTTCCTTTGGTTTTGGGAATATAACACCCTTCTCTTTTTCTTTCTTCCCTTAGATTTTGCTCCCTCACTTTATTCAGGTATCTAATAAGGCCCTTCCTGACATCCTTTCTCTAAGAGAGACACACACACACCTTTATCTTCTTTCCCGTGGCCCTTTCTATTCCCTCAACCCGCTTTATTTTTGTTTCAGAATCTAACACCAATGGGTACTATATCTAGTTATTTTTTTAAAATATATTTTTATTTACTTTTAAAAGAGACACAGTTCACACAAAATATTACATTAAAAAATATAGGAGGTTCTCACATGCTCCATTCCCCACATCCTTCACTTTTCCCACATCAACAACTTCTTTTATTAGTGTGGTACATACATTGCAATTGATGGATACATTTTGGAGCACTACTGAACAGCAATGGATTATAGTTTACATTTTAGTTTATACTCTCTCTCCCAGTCCATTCAGTGGATTATGGCAGGAAATATAATGTCCTGCATCTGTCCCTGCAAAATCATTCAAGACAACTCCAATTCTTGAAAATGCCCCCATAGCACACCCCCTTTTCCCTTTCCCTGCCATCAGCAACTCCTGTGGCCACTGTCTCCACGTCAATGATATAATTTTTTCCATTGCTAGCGTCACAGTAATTCTATAGTAGAATACCAGTAAATCTACTCTAATCCATATTTTATTCCTCTATCCTGAGGACCCCGGGATGGTGAGGCCCACTCTACCTCTCAATAGAATAGGGGCTTCGATCCCACATGGCTGGTGGATAGGACTCGTGTCCACAGCTGTAGACTCTCTTGGTTTCTTGGTGTGTTGATTGTCCATCCTCATCTCCCTGTCAGCTGACCTGGGTAAGACCAACAAAGTGGAGAGTAGATGCTGCAACACGCTGAGGCTCAGTGCCCAGCTGGCATATGGACTACCCAGAGATTCAAGTCTTCTGGGCATACACCAACTCTAGAACCAACCACAGGTTCAATAAAAGGGACAGAAGAGGCATGTGTAGAGAAGTAACATCTGAGTCCAACTCCATCACACTCGGGAGCATAAATTCCAAGTAGGGCCCACTGGCAAATCACTGAATTCTGGAGCCATCTGCCATGATGGTAGGACCTGGGTGTCTCTGTAGCCCTCAGGAGCACGACTACCTGGGGTTGTATCTACTTTGGCTATCTCTGAGATCCTGCTGAGACATGCATAAGCACAATTCCTCTGATGACCTCCCGACTCATTCTGAAGTCTCTTAGCCTTAAGAGACTTTGTCTTTACCATTCCCCACCTTTATTCAAGGTCTTTTTCTAGTTGTATCATCAGCCGGTGCTTGGTAGTAATCCCTTGGCACTAGGGTGAGGCTCATCCCCCCGAAGCCATGTCCCACGCTGGGGGGAAGGTAATGCATTTAAATGCTGAGTCTGGTTTAGAGAGTGACCAGATTTGAGCAATACGGAGGTTCTCAGGAGGTAATTCTTAGGCACCCTGCAATTCTAGGCCAAGTTGAAATTTCAAACACAACAGGCTCATAAGCATAATCATCAGTGAAGAAGGATGGTCCTTGGTAGTGATATTTAGTTATTTGCTTATCGCCAAAAGGTTGGAATCTTGTCTTTTTCTCTGTTTTCTCAGTGTCCCCAATAGTGTCTGGCACAAAGTAAGCCCTCAATAAATATGTTGAGTAAATGAATAAATGACTAGAAGTTGTGGAACTGGGATTTAAATCCAGGTCTAACTTTAGTCCTATGTTATTTTACCACACTTGATTTCATTTCAAATTTAGGGAAACTTTCCTGAAAGTTTATAGTAAACTTGCAAGGAAACAACCTACCTTCATACTGAATCCCATATCCCTGTCCCAAACTGCTCTACTTAAAGTCACAAACTTTCTAAAGAAAGCTGCTTTACTGAAAGAGAGGGACTGGGAGATTATGTAGTCAAGGAAAAAAGAAGAAAGGAACTAAAATTTACTGTGCACCTACTTTGTTCCAAGTAATATGTGTGTGTATATACTTCTGTATGTGTATAATTTCATTGTTATTTTATGCTTATGGCAATGACATAAAGCAGTTAATACTTATGCTTTATTTTTGGATATGAAACCAGAACCTCAGAGAGTTATTTGCAGTGACTCAGGAAGTCCCAATAATCTTTGTGCGTGGAAATGTATATGTTTGTGTTTGTGTATGTCTATGTGTATGTCTACATGGTAGTTAAGACCTGTATTTCCCAATCTTCCTTTTCCTACTGCATATATTTTGAAGTGGAATAATGAAAAAACATAAACTGCTCAGCAATTAATATCCCAGAAAGTTTCTTTACATTCAGAAAAGCCTTAAATAACTGGCAAAGAAGGCATAGCAGATAAAACAACTACTTGTTTTTCTGGCAGCAACCATTCATTTGCCCTCTATCTTAAAACAATAACTGTGCCCTATCCTATCATTAGTTCATTCTAAGCTATGCAAGACAGGCTGAAGTAAAATTGGTGAAGCAGCTTTGGAGAGGGCTATCATTGTGCCATGGAGATTTCCACTCCACTTATCAAGGTGGTTCCTACCTAGGCTAAGTGAGAAGAGCTTAGAGCACCATTTGAAGAATGTGCCCCCTGGAGTTTAGAGGAAAGAGAAGGGACTACCAGGGAGTGGGACCTGGCTTCCTTCTGGAGAATCTTGAAGCTGAGAGGCTGGGAGAAGAGAGAGGCTATGAAGGGAACAAGCTGAGTTCTCCATGGGCCAGGCAAAATTATGCCAGTTTTCCTACAGGTCTAGTGAGCTCAAGAAGAAAGCTGGACTTGAGTCATCTTGACCAGTACCCTACCCAGCGTGACCCAATCAGTGCTACGCCACCAGAAGGCAAGAGCTATAGCTGGTGTTGTATGAGGGTCATTGCCCATGCCAGATAAGGTCATTATTGGGTGTTCCTAGTGAAGCAGAATTACTGAAAAACCTGCAGTAACACTTCTATGAGAGAAAGAACTAGACTTTGGAGATGTGGCATCCTCAGGGGCCATCAAAACTACATCAGAATGTAAGACATATTAGACTTTGCCCATTCTTCTCTAATACCTCCTTTTCTCATGTGCCTGATCTTGAAGGAACCAAAAACAGTGGCTCAAGAATGGGGAGGAGGTGGACCAAAGATGAGAGAAGCCTCTCACATTTTTCCTTCCCTATTTTAGGTTATTGACAGTGAAACTGATAACGGAGGAAAGTGGGGGTAAGAGGGGAGGGGAAAGCTTTCAATTGGATAAGAAATTTAGTGTTTAGACATTAGACTGGACTAGGATTTTGTTTTTTGAAATATAACAAACATGGTATGAACTTTTACATACATAATACCCAAACATATATGTTTAACTATCACAGAGATCCAGATATGAAACATTTCTCGCATTCCAGAAAGATGTCTCATGTTCCTTCTCAGTACTGTCAATGGTATAAACCCTACCAAAGCAACCATTATTCTGACTTTTGTCATCATAGATTAAATACTTTTTAAAAATTTCATATACATGAAATTATACAGTAGGAACTCTTTTTTTTTTCTTTTTTTTTTTTTATTGACTTTGTAATAATATTACATCAAAAATATATATGTGAGGTCCCATTCAACCCCGCTCCCCCACCCCCCCTCTCCCCCCCCAACAACACTCGTTCCCATCATCATGACACATCCATTGGATTTGGTAAGTACATCTTTGGGCACCTCTGCACCTCATAGTCAATGGTCCACATCATGGCCCATACCCTCCTCCATTCCATCCAGTGGGCCCTGTGAGGATTTACAATGTCCGGTGATTGCCTCTGAAGCACCATCCAGGGCAGTTCCATGTCCCAAAGACACCTCCACCTCTCATCTCTTCCTGCCTTTCCCCATACCCATCGTCCACCATGTCCACTTTTCTCAATCCAATACCACCTCTTCTATGTGGACATTGGATTGGTTGTGTCCATTGCACCTCTATGTCAAGAGGAGGCTCAAATTCCACATGGATGCTGGATGCAATCCTCCCATTTTCAGTTGTAATCACTCTAGGCTCCATGGTGTGGTGATTGTCCTTCTTCAACTCCATCTTAGCTGAGTGTGGTAAGTCCAATAAATCAGATTGTAGGTGCTGGAGTCTGTTGAGGCTCAGGACCTGGCTATCACATTGTCAGTCCAGAGATTCAAATCCCCTAAATATATCTTAAATCCCAACGTTAACTGCACCTCCAGCACATTAGCATGAAAGTCTTATGAAGGGAGATCCCATCTGAGTCCAGATTCATCACACATAAACACCATTAGTAGGAACTCTTTTGTATCTGGTTCTTTCACTAAATATTGTG
The DNA here is from genome assembly GCF_030445035.2 of Dasypus novemcinctus. Lineage (NCBI taxonomy): Eukaryota > Metazoa > Chordata > Mammalia > Cingulata > Dasypodidae > Dasypus > Dasypus novemcinctus. The sequence goes on along the minus strand of NC_080673.1, from coordinate 47,618,952 downwards.
TCTGTGAGAGTCAATCATGTTTTTGTGAGTGGCAGTAGCTCATTATTTTTCATTGAAATTTTGTATTCTATGAATACACTATAATCTATCTATTCTCCTGATGATGGACATTTGAATTTTTTCTATTTTGATTATTATAGAAAAAGTTGTTGTAAACATTGCTGAACATGTGTTTTGGTAGACATATACACTCATTTCCATTGGGGACATAACTGGGTGTAGATTTGCTGAATCACAGGGTAACCATATGTTTAGTTTTGGTAGATACTGCCAAGCAGTTTCCTAAAGTGCTTGAATCATTTTGTACTCCTGCTAGCAATGTGTAAGTATTCTAGTTACTAGACATCTGCATCAATACTTGGTATTGACAATATTGTAAAATTTTAGCCATTTTTATACATGTGTAGTAGTATCTCATTGTGGCTTTAATTTGCATTTTATTGATTACTGACAAGGTTGAGCCCTTTTTAAAAATCTTTTTATTTTTGTCTTTTTTTTAAAAAAGCTACAAAGATCACAAAAATTGCTACATTAAAAAACATACAAGAGGTTCCCATATACCCCACCTCCCACCCCACCCCCACTCCTCCCACATAAACAACCTCTTTCATCATTGTGGCACATTCACACATTGCATTTGGTGAATACATTTTGGAGCATTGCTACACCACATGGATTATAGTTTACTTTGTCTAGTCCATTCGGTGGGTTATGGCAGGATATATAATATCCAGCATCTGGCCATGCAATATTATTCAGTACAACTCCAAGTCCTGAAAATGTCCCCACATCACTCCTCTTCTTCCCTCTCCCTGCCCTTAGCAAATCTCATGGCCACTGTCTCCATATCGATGATACAATTTCTTCCATTGCTAGAGTCACAATAGTTCTATAGTAGAATGTCAGTAAGTTCACTCTAATCCATATTTTATTCCTCCATCCTGTGTACCCTGGGATGGTGATGTCCACTCCACCTCTAAATCGAGAGGGGGCTTAGATCCCACATGGCTGATGTATGCAATTCTCCTGCTTTTGAGCCCTTTTGCATATGCTTATTGGAGATCTGAATATTATCTTTTTAATGCAATGCCTATTTCAAATATTTGCCCATATTTTATCATGTCACCTAGGTATTTTTTAGTGATTTGTATGAGTTCTTTACTTAGTCTGGTTACAAGTCCTTTATTGGATAGCTGACAAAGGATCTTGCATATTTTCTCTGACACTGTGGCTTGCCCATCGTTCTCTTCATAGTAGCTTTTAATGAAGAAATGTTCTTAATTTTAAAGAAGTCTACTCAATCTTTTCTTTTATGATTTTATTTTTTGATGTTCTCCTATGTTTTCTTCCTTTTAAATAACTCAAAGTGACTGGGGAAAAAAAGGGTTCATCTTGAAATTTTATCCAAAAAGAGGAAAGAATGGTTTCACAGAGCAAATGTAAAGGGGTGCTAATGAATGACAATGATATTGCTTTCTGCTTGCACCTGTCAAGTCTAGCTCATTCATTAAATCAGTTACACTTGGCCTGACTATGAGGATTTGTAGTAAGTACAGCATGTCTTAAAAAAAACAACAATCCTTCTAGTGAGTGTTTAAAATACTCCTAAGTTATTAGCTAGCTTTATTATAGATATGACATAGTTTTATGACATAGAATCAGAAGACTTTCCATTATTGAATAGACACTGAGTGCCATGGAGCAATGCACACAAAGATGAGCTTCTCTTGTAATTCGATTTTTCTAAGTGGTATTTGCTATTGGAATTTGTGTGTGTTACAGTGAAAAAATACTGGGTAGGAAGGTAGAAGTGTTTCCAGTCCCACTCTGACACTAAGCCATCACTTGTTCATATTCCCTGGGTTAATATTCTGCAACTCTAAGTACAGGATTGGTTCTGAGTCCCTAATCTGTCTTTCTGTGCACATTCAGTGGTCAAAAAAAAGAAACCAGAAGTGGATATGGCTCAAGTGGTTGAAGTCCTGCCTCCCACATGGGAGGTCCTGGGTTCCATACCTGGTGCCTCCTTAAAAAAAACAAAAATGAACAACAAGCAAAAAAAAAAAAAAAAAAAAAAAAAAACCAACTCAGGGAAATTGGTGTGAATCAGTGGTTGAGTACTGGCTTCCCACATATGGGGTCCTGGGTTCAAAGCCCAGTACCTCAAAAAAACAAAAACAAACAAAAACACTAGACAAGGAGTCATCCTGAACTCTACTCCCTCTCATCTGTTACATCTAATCACTCACCAAAGATTCTCTATTCCCCTCTAAAATAGTTTTTTCATATATTTGCTTCCCTTCATTCCTACTGACATTCCCTCACTTTAGACCACTGTTCTCTGAATGTGGACAGGAGCAAAAGACCTGTGACCCCTTCTATATTGCTGTAGCTAAATGATCCAGTGCATGGAGAGCACAGGGCACATACTAAATCGCACTTACCTGCCAACGGCATTGTCTCGGTCATCAACATTATTATAATTTTAAAAGATTTAAAAAATATATCCAAGTGTTAAAAGCGATGATTGCTGACTGATGGACTGATGGAATTACAAGTGAATTTCATCTTGTTTCCACTTTTCCATACTTAGTAAGTTCCCTGTAATGGACACTTACTCTTTTTATGATAGAACAACTTTATAAAACTTAAGAAAATATTTATTCTTCCTTCATTTGAAATGACTTACTTTCTTAAGTCATTATGTTATCTTCCAGATTTTCTTGGTCTTACCTTTTCTTTATTACAGAGACAAAAATTTTTCTAGGTTTCCTGTCTTGAAAATATTCTTGACTTATAAATTAATTTGTGCAGTGAACCTTTTAATTCCATATTCAGATTTTTTTCTCTCTCTTCTGCTCAATCTGTGAGCAAGGTTTCTTTTGTTATCCATACTGAACACATGGTTTAGCTCATCCACTAGGCATTTCTTTAGTTCCCAGATTATTGAAATAATGTTATTTACAGATCTGTGAGCTATTATATATCACAAAAGTAAAACATCAAGAGGGATATCAAGGCGGTGGACTTGGCCCAGTGGTTAGGGCGTCTGTCTACCACATGGGAGGTCTGTGGTTCAAACCCTGGGCCTCCGTGACCCATGTGGAGCTGGCCCATGCGCAGTGCTGATATGCGCAAGGAGTGCCGTGCCACACAGGGGTGTCCCCCGTGTAGGGGAGCCCCATGCGCAAGGAGTGCACCCCATAAGGAGAGCTGCCCAGAGCAAAAGAAAGTGCAGCCTGTCCAGGAATGGCGCCACACACATGGAGAGCTGACACAACAAGATGATGCAACAAAAAGAAAAACAGATTCCTGTGCCGCTGATAACAACAAAAGTGGACAAAGAAGAAGATGCAGCAAATAGACATAGAGAACAGACAACTGGGGTGGGGGGGGGGAAGGGGAGCGAAATAAATAAATAAATAAATCTTTAAAAAAAAGAGATAGATATCAATATTATATTAATTCTCATAATAGTTATAGTCCCTGCTTCCATAAAGAAATATTTTAAAAATTATAACTAAAAACCAAGCCAAAATAACAATAAAACAAAACTTCTGTTGGCTTTCCTGGTCCTTGTCCATACAGCGCTGTCCAGCTGAACTTCCTGTGATGAGGACATCTACATTCTGTACTGTCCAATCCAGTAGTCACTAGTGCAACCAAGGAACAAGATTTTTTAATTTTAAGGTTTTTAATTAGCTAAATTTTAGATTTAATTTGCCACATGTGGCAAGTTACTAATATATTAGATAGTGCAGGTCCATGAGACTCCAATTGTTTATGCAGTTCTTTTCAACATAAGCACTGAATGCCACTGTAATTTTAAAACTATGTGTGATATTTTCCATATGGTGAAATTTGGAAGCTCTTTGCCACAATCTTACTGGATAAGCATGATTTAAAATACAAATTGCCCGAGCCTCCATAAATGAAAGTTTCTGCTTCATTGTGTTATGCTGGTGGTGTCTAACTAAAGAATTAATTGTTTTATCCAACACTGTGTTTGTTTTTAGCTAGTCACTAGTTCTTTAGGTTACTGACCAAGCTATCTTACCAGATATTTCTAATAAATAAATAACCCAAGAGTGGCTTCCAGTAGATGCACATTAAGAACAAAATAAAACAAACAACAACAAAATGACACATAGTCAAAAACACATGAGCCTTCAAGCAAAGAACTGAGGCAAGTGACAAAAACAATTAGAAAACTATTTTTTTTACGCCCCTGTTCTTTGAGGGATTTATTTTTTTAAGATTTTTTTTTTCTCTCTCGTCCCCTACCCGCCCCTCCAGTTGTCTGCTCTCTGTGTCCATTCGCTGTGTGTTCTTCTGTGACTGCTTCTATCCTTATCAGTGGCACCCAGAATCTGTGTTTCCTTTTGTTGCATCATCTTGTTGTGTCAGCTCTCCCTGTGTGCACTGCCATTCTTGGGCAGGCTGCACTTTCTTTCATGCTGGGCGGCTCTCCTTACGGGGCACACTCCTTGTGTGTGGGGCTCCCCTACGCGGGGGACACCTCTACGTGGCATGGCACTCCTTGCATGCATCAGCATTGCGCGTGGGCCAGCTCCACATGGGTCAAGGAGGCCCGGGGTTTGAACCATGGATCTCCCATGTAGTAGGCGAACACCCTATTCATTGGGCCAAGTCCGCTTCCCAAGATAACTTTTTGCAATTAAAAAAACCAACAACAAACAACAACAAAAACTTTAGGTTCCACTTCAGTTCACTGAATTTATTGCACAGTACTAAAAACTTTCTATTCCACAATTTCTGGAACATACAGAAAACTTCTGTTTCAGCCTTCATTTTATTGCACCTCACAATTAGCACTGCCAGACTCCTTTCCAATCAATTATTTCTTAATAGATTGAGCATTTCTTTGGAGCCCCTTACCTCAGTATCAGACTGGTTGAAGAGGTGACAATAAAAGACAGACTTTAAACAGGTATTAACACTGAGAACAAGGCTAAGAGAAGAGAAATCAACGCTGTTAGTCAAAGTTGAGCTTTCAGGGAGCTACAGGCAGTGCACAGCATGAGAAAACCTGGCTCCAGAAAATGCCCATGTGCTGACAGCAGAATAAGAGTTTGAAGACTTAGGGTACAAATGTTCTGTCAATGGTACTGTTACTCTGGGCTTTACTTAACCAGAACTGCCAAAAATCCCCAAAGCTGTTGACAACTAATGATGTGAAATTAATTTGCTGTAGGTTTTGACATTAAATTAGCAAGTTATTTTTACATAGAAAGTAAACCATGCACTGACTTGATTAATTGAAAAAAAGAAAGGATCATTTTTTTCCAGGCTGTAACTTTAAAGGAGTAAGACTTGACTAAAGACCATAAAAGATCACAACTTGTGGTCTTCCTTCCTGAATAAATCCACTAGTTGTTAAATTGGTATCCTGTACCATACTATTATTAAATGTAAAATTCAATTTATGTCACAGGTGATTGTTCTACAAATGGAAAGCTTCCCTAAAAGTATAAATAGTCAAAATAATCTGGGAATAAAGTAAGCTAGCCCACGCGCAGTGCTGATGCGTGCAAGGAGTGCCATGCCACACAGGGGTGTCCCCCGGGAGCCCCATTTGCAAGGAGTGCACCCCATAAGGAAAGCCTCCCAGCATGAAAGAAAGTGCAGCCTGCCCAGGAATGGCGCCACACACAGGGAGCTCACACAACAAGATGACGCAACAAAAAGAAACACAGATTCCTGGTGCCACTGATAAGGATAGAAGTGGTCACAGAAGAACACACAGCGAATGGACACAGAGAGCAGACAACTGGGGAGGGTAGGGGTGGAAATTTAAAAAAAAAACCAAAACCTATACAACTAACTCCAGTATAAACATTCATTGCTTTAGAATTTTAAAGGCTTTCCTAAGCATCTCAGTTTTAAGTAAATAATGATCTCGGCTATACTAGTTTTTTGTTTTCTCTTGAATACCTGCAGCATCGATCAGGGGCACTTACGCTGCTACTTAACAATCTGCCCTCTGTTATGAATTTTTATTTATAATTAGCATCATCCATATGACAAAGTAAGCCACCGAGGACAGGGGCTACATCTCTGACATATTCATCCAGCAGTCACACTAAAAGCATGGGCCCTGGGTCCAGACGGCTGGGTTCAAATCCTGTTCGACCACCTACTGTCTGTGTGACCCCAGACAAATGAACTAATCAATTTAGATCTGTTTCCTCATCAGTATAATGAATTAAACAGTACTGACACATATTAATGTTATTGTTGGGGTTAAATAAGTTTATACATGTAAAATTCACATTACAGTACCTTCTACTTAGTAGGCGTCCAAAAAATGTTGCTTAACATTATTATGATTAATTTTTTTTTTTTCAACACATGTCCCCTTTAATATTTGCTAGAAAGGGAGTTTAACATTATTTACAATCATAAGAACATTCACAGAGGCTCAATATGACAGGCATAAGGGTGGACTATGGTCACAACAAGTCTTTTCATACTTCACAAATTGTTTTATATTTTTGCTACAAAGGTCAGTCATCAGAACCAAATTTGTTCTTAACAAGCAGAATTTTTATGTCCATCCAATCAATGAGTTTCTTACATCTTTCTGGGTCTATTCACTTGTAGATGGCAGCAGAAACTGTAGCCAGGATCTTTATCTCATGCATTCACATGTAATGCCCAATCTTCATATGCTGTCTAATTTCTTTAAGATAAAAGGAGTGACTCGCAGCAGGGCCACGTAGATGAGGAAGTTCCGTATAGAGGACAGCACGTCTTCGCGCATCTTCCGTTTCATTTCCTCTGGGTCTAGCTTCGGTGCGAGGCCCTCGATCCGGAACATTTCTGTCTCCCGCCTTCCAGCTACCGCACTCAACTCCATAATTAATTTTTTTGTACAAATATAGTTCAAAGTAACAAAACAGCATCATTTTTAAACATCAGATATAAGGACAAATAGCAAGAAGGAAACAGGCTGGTAATGAAAATGGGGTTATCCTCTTTTGAATATAGTTTTACTGGTAATGTTAATAGGTAAATCTACCACCCTAAATGAAATATCTATGGACATTCATCTTGTGATGACTATAATATGAAGGCTCTACAGCAGGGAAATTATGCTTACTCTTAAGGTCTGATTTCTAATAGACCACATAATGAATAATGTTAGAAGCATTATCTTCGCTATTACAGTGAAAGGTTTATTTGATAACATAGCTCAGGAATCCTAATATTAACATATCTTGCAGTAATCAATCATATTCAATTTTGACTTTCAAATCTTTATGAAACATCAAATGATACTGCTAAGCATACGGCTTAATTGTATAGACTGCTGATGTGGACAATAATGCCATTAGCTAGTCCAAAATGTTAAATCAGCAGTATTGAGTCTGAAAATAAAAGAGGTTGGAATTCTGAAAAAAAGAGTTAACCCACCAATTTAAACAAGATAAAAACACTAAAAATAATTTGCAAACAATTTTTCTCATGTGTTTAATAAACATGTGTCAAAATAAACAAAAATCACAAAAGCGGAAAGTAAAAAAAGAATCAATTAAAATAAAGTCACAGAACATGGGAGGGAATTATTTCTGGCAGTTATTTGATATAATACAGTTAATATTTCTAGCCAGTCAAATTAACACAATTTTGCCACTGTAAATTTACACTCATAAATTGCACAGTCTCGAGAGGCTAGTTCTAAGAATCAGAGTAATGAATTCCTTTTAGGCATAGAACAACTTGACCATATTCTTCTGAACACAAGTAACAAAAAAGAAATTATCTCTCAAAAATAATTAACTTGTTATACATTAACATTTGGCAATCTTCTCCCACTTTGATTTCCCCTTCAAAGTCCTTGAGTGAAAACCAGTCATTTATCTCTCCATTTTTTTTCAACAGATATGCTTTTATTTCTTATTGGTCTGCCTATCCATCCGTATCATGTGTACTCTGCCATGCCATTGATTGAAAGAAGCTCCTGTAAGGCGGTGTCAGCTTATACTCCTAAAGGGAGTCCCCTGAGCAGATTGGTGAGGCACTTAATGTCAAATCAGAACTATGACTCTGTGTATCTATGTTAAAATTGCAGGGTACAAAGAGAAGGAGAATGTAGAATTCTCGAGCATGCAAAATAAATACCAGCATTCAAACTTTTTTGTTTTTATCTTTCCCTACAGAACTCAGAGGTTCCTTTCATGGCAAAAACATGCTTTTTGAAAAACGAAAACCATTCTTTTCATTCTCCATGCTTTCTTCTTCCTCTCTTCCTTTACCATGCTTCTTATTTAACTTTCTAAAATGTTTATTACATAAAGAGAGGAACAATAAGACCAATAAAGTCTGCAAATTGCATCATGGCTGAAGAGAGATCTAGTAATTACCCTCAGTTATTCTGATGTTTGCTTAATGGCTTGTGAGGTAATCTGTATACTTTGAAGAAGGAGTAAGTAAAGTTAACCAAATTTGCCAACTATGTGCCCAGCAGTGCCATAAAAATTCCCCAGATATGGTTTATGGAAGAAACTATAAATTAATTCATCAAACACTTTTCAGAGTACATATTATATGCACAGCAATTTTTCTGGAACTAGGGTTTCAAATATAGATATACTATGCTACGCCCTCAGGGAATTCATAGGTCATTATCTCACAACGTGATATGTGCTGTGATATAAACAACAGGTAATAGGGTAGAAAAACATGTTATAGCATAAAAAAGTTGGGGAGTTCAACAGATTGGGGTACAAATCTACCTTTCTACCCATACTGGGGAACTCTTAGTAAACTTCATTATGACCTTCATTTTATCCATGTATATCATAGTGATAATATTATTTACATTCTGTTTCCATCCTTGGTAGATGGTTAATAAATACTAGTTTATTTCCTCCTTGTATACAAAGAACCATTCATTGGTCACTAGGCAGTGATATGATAATGGAGAAGGGCCATAGAAAGGGTAGAATTGAGGCTGCTGGGGCCTTGTGGAATGAGTAGGATTTCAGTAAAGAATATGAAGTAAGGCAATCTCAGGAAAGGGCACATCAGGAGAAAAGAAATGGGGATGTACAACGTACATGGTGTGTTTAGAGGCAGCAGAGCAGAGTGGTTAATAGTGTGAACTGTGAAGCCAACCTGCCCAAGCTTGGATCTTCAGTCTGCTACCTACTATGGGTGAACAGGGGTAAATTACTGGCCTTCTCAGTGCTTCAGTTTCCCAAAGCGTTTTGCTTTTATAATAACAGTACCTAAATCATAGAGTGTACTGAGAATTAAATGGAGATATGTATATGTATGTATATATAAGTATATATGTATATATAACAGTGCCTCACACATAATAAATGCTATAGCTACTATTATTAGAGCTATAATTAATAGAGATCTATTATTATTAGAGTCTAGATGGTTGAAGAAGGCTCAAGATAAGGAAAATGGAAGGAGTGTGGGTTATCAGGGTGGCATTTCTCATTCTACCATTGATTCCTGGTTGAGTTAATACTCTGGAAGTACTACTTTACTTTAAATGGGTGAATGTGAAAATTCTATCAAGCTACTACTCTATCTCTCTTCCCACTGCAAAATAAATTCTGGTCCAGTGATTAACAAATCTGGCTGTGTATCAGAATCCTCTGGGCATATGTTAAAAAACAAGGATTCTTGGGCCTAAACCTAGTGATTCTTATTCAATATATTTAAGCTGGAGCTGAGAAATCTGCATTTTTAAAAAGCTTTCCAGGTGATTTTGATGAACAGCTAAATCTGGAGACCTTTGTTCTAGTCTACTTAGAACAAGATCAGTATGATTTTTTTTTTACTCTTATTCTCTGAATAAAATAACATTGAATTTATCTGATAATAATATATTCATAAAAGTACTAGCCTCCTTTTTATTTTTAATCTTATGAAAGCTGATTCATTTAAATAAGGCATTAATAAAATTATAATTTCTCTCAATTAGTTACTGAAATATTTTGAAAGGATGATGGCATAAAGGAGCAAGGAATGACAGGCAAGTTAATTTTTCATCAATTAAGAAAGAAAATACCCTTTTCTTGGGTTAAATATCAGAACAATGGCAAAATAAGTTATTTTGTCATTATTTACTGTATTGTGAGTTATATTTAGCCAAGTAAATTATGAAATGAGAAATCTACGTAATTCATGTAAGTTTCACATTATTACTAGGAAGATCTAAATTTTCATTTGCCAGGATCCATTTGCTCTTTCAGTAGGTCTCTCTTAAATAATATCTGCCAGCCCTATCAAAATGATTACATAAATCATTTATAGTTTCTTTCTGCACCTAACAGTATGTTGATCATTATTTGACAGAAGGGCCTATAGGAAGAACATTTTAAGCAAAAAGCAGATTAGAAATACAAACAAGTGTCTCTAAAGTTAAAATATAAGAGTAATTTGATGTGACTTATTAAAAAAAAAAATCAAGGGCAGGACCTATAGAAGGACTGACAAGGTAAGCACAGGAACTAGATCATGAAGTGCCAGGTTAAGAAGTTTGGAGAATGGGGAGCTACCAAGAGATTTTAATGATAAAATGTACATTATAAAAGAGTCTGACACAATAGTTCTCAACTTTGAATACACATTAGAATCACTCAGGGACTTTTTTTTTTTTAAAAGATTTATTTATTTATTTCTCTCCCTTTCTCCCTCCCCCTCCCCCCGCTCCCCACACCAGTTGTCTGTTCTCTGTGTCTATTTGCTGCGTGTTCTTTGTCCGCTTCCGTTGTCAGCGGCATGGGAATCTGTGTTTCTTTTTGTTGCATCTTCTTGTGTGTCAGCTCTCCGCGTGTGCAGTGCCATTCCTGGGCAGGCTGAACTTTCTTTCGCGCTGGGCGGCTCTCCTTACGAGGCGCACTCCTTGCACGTGGGGCTCCCCTGCGTGGCAGGGCACTCCTTGTGCGCATCAGCACTGCACGTGGGCCAGCTCCACATGGGTCAAGGAGGCCCGGGGTTTGAACCCTGGATTTCCCATGTGGTAGACGGGCGCCCTAACCACTGGGCCAAGTCCGCTTCCCATTCAGGGACTTTTAAAAGACATCAAAGTCCAAGCTATCCTACCAGGATCCCAATTTAATTGGTCTGGAGTGAAACTCACATATCAGCACTTTTAAAAAAATACTCAAGTTATTAATATTCAGCCGGGGGCGAGACCCACTGCTTAGACTAGACTCAAGGAAATCAGGCAAATGGCTATGAAAGACAATGGCTGAAATAGGGTCCTGGTGGTGGAGATGGAGAAATGTGAATGAATTTGAACAGATATTCAGGATTACTAAAATGCAGTGATTGGTAAACTATGGAAAATGAGGGAGATATATGAAGCAAAAGTTACCATGAGATTCCTCCTAGGAAAATAGGCAAACTGTGGGGCTATTCATTAATCTCTGATTGGATTCAAACTTGGGCTTGGTTCTAGCTTCTCCATTTTCTATTTTGGGGCTTTGGGGAAATTATTAAATCTCTCTGAACCCTATACAAAATGGAGATGAAAATACTTACCTCCTGGAAATATTGTAGAGATTACACAAGATAACATATATAAAGTACCTAATATAGTGTCCATCACATAATAGGTGCTCAATAAATATTTTTTTCTTTCCATCTTATAGCTACTCCAGGTGTAGCTACTATGAAATACTTGAATACATGGAAGGATGCTCCTACCTCAAGGCTTTTGCATTGGCTGTTCCCCTTGCCTGGAATGCCCTTCTCCAGAAATCCTCCTGACTGACCCCTCATCCCCTCAAGTCTTCGCTCCTCCTAAATGAGGCCAGCTGGTCACTCTACTTAAATTGCAACCTCCCCACTCCTGCCCCAGCACTTCTTTAGCCTATCTAAGTCTTTTTCTTCTTGTTCATTTTTCCCTTTAACACTTCTCTCCTCCTAACAAATTGTATAATTTACCTATTAATTTTGTTTAATTTTTATTGTCTGTCTCCCAGAGAATGTAAACTCCATAAGGGCAGAGATCTTTGTCTATTTTATTAGCATATCCCAAGTACCAAGACTAGTGCCTGGTGCAAAGTGGGCATGAAATGAAATCTGTTGAATCATAGGTTTTTATTTGCTAACAAAATTCATAGGTAAGTATGCCAGTTTTAAAAATATGAATGCTACCGATAGAATACCAAGTTATCAAAACTAATTTATTTTAAAAATGGGTAGGGAAAGGAGTTATTGGAACCAAAAATTCCCATTCACTGCTACCAACCAATGCTGCCTTTATTCTTAAAGCATGCCAGGGTTTGTGGAGCATAAGGAATAGCACGTGTTTGGAGAGAAAAAGACTGGCCTTGGAATAGTACTATGGGGGGGAGGAGATCTAGTGATAAAAAAGATCAGGATTTAAGAGTCGGCCATTTTGCTTTCAAGCAAGCAAGGAAGCTTTCTTATACCAAAGATGAGCATAAATCTACTTCTTTATCAACCATTTATCAGGGATGCTATCTGCCTAGCCATAGATAAGACTATAATAATTTATAGCTTGCCAAAACATCAACAATTCTCTCTCTGCCTTTCCCTTCCTTTCTGTCCTTGTTCCAGAAAACATGGGAGAATGATGACACTACTGTGATCTTTTAAAAAACACAATTCACAGTCCAGCTCTGCTTTCCTAATCCATAGAAATAGTGACTGACAGAGAGAACCAATTTCTCTTTTGACCATACCACAGCTGACTCGAAAGAGTACAATTAACTAAGATTACCAGGGTACCAAGGATAACCTAGACTGGAATGACTTCATAAATTTTCAGAGAAGAAATTAAATTAAATCGTAATGCTCTACCTACATTATAGAGAACATGAAAGAAGGAAAGGTGTGTAAGTAATTCCATTTTACGTGAATTTCATGGCATGTCTGATTTCTAGTTTAAAGATTTCTAGGAGATAAGAGCAAAACAAATGAGGTTTAGGCAACTCTAGAGAATACAAATTAACATAGAGAAAATGCTAAACCAAATAAGCCTAAAGTCATTTTAACAAAGCCATGCCTCCTGATTGATTTATATTTGATTTTATAATGGGATTGCACACCAAGTCCACTGTGCCTAGCCTCCTGCACCTCACATCTCAGCCCCTTCCTTAGCAACTGAAAGCCCAATGGGAAGGCTGATGATAGAAGATCAGATAATCTGCAAAGCAGATAATCTGCCTCTTACAATTGAGTATTAGAACAGTCCAGTGGGCCACCTGAGCCCCCATAATATACTCTTCCCAGGCCCACAAACAGAGCCTTTCAGGCTATTGACCCAAGCCCAGAGGCATGATGGAGGCGTACAATTAAAAGGCTTTGACCCAACGTCTGACCTCAATGTCCGCTTCCTGTGGAGAGTGTCTGAACTGGCCTAACAGAACTGCAGACTTAGGAATGCTGCCCAAACTACTTTCATTCTACCTAGTTTTCAAAACTATTAGGGTACTATTTGTTCAGATATATGCTGGTCCAACAGCAAAAACAGTTTATTTTAATCTGTGTTATACAGAGTACTACATGTTCTCAACAATTATCCCTTACTCTTATCAGAAGTGACAATATTTACTTCAACAAATAATAAATGTATTTGCAGCTTCAGTTCTATGCTTAATTGATGAACACTACATATATTATTGATACAGATTTATCAGAAGCCTTAGTAAGATCATCAGTCTAAATAGCTCTTTGAGAAACGAAAACTCTCCCCAAAAGTTACCAGTTATCTTAATAATGTAATTGGTGTTGCTGGTAGAACAAGTGTATACTCAAAACTAGGATATTGCTTGTCTAAAGGAAAACAAATAGTTTATCTCATTTACTTGCTATAAAACTGCCAGAGAGGATCAGAAAAATGAGAAATAAACTTCTCCAACAAAAGGTAAAAACCCTAACCCTGAGAGCCTTTCAGTCAAAAGAAAAAAAAATTAGTAGGGAATGTTGATACTAGCAATGAAGTATTTTGTTCTAAATCACTGTATTTTTTCATATATATATTAGGAGGTACTGGGGAGCGTGGCAGTAAGGGACAGAACTGTCTCACTGAGAATTTTTAGGCCATCCCACCATTGAATATTGCATCCTAACTGAGGGATGTAAAATTCCTGAAAGCTTGAAGAATAGCTGAACTCTAGTCAAATTATGCAGTTCAGAGACAACACAAATATCTGCTTGCCAAATATCTATCTATGTGTATGTATTGTTTCTGTGTATGTGTGAAAGAACAGGAATGAGCAGGCAAGAAAGAGGTAATCTCCAGTCTTTTGGAAAGCAGTTGGAGCAAAATTTGATATTCACTGCAAAAAAAGCTATCCAAAGTATACGTTTCAGGCACAAGTACAGAACAAGAACTACCACTGGTCAAATAAAATTTCATCTAAAACCAGGTATACTCCATTAGTTATTATTCCTCCAGGTCAATCTACAAGCTTTTCAAAAGCAAAATCACAAAACCAACAATGAAAAAAAAAGATCTTTTTAACATTTGTGAATTTTCAGACAAGGCACATGAGGTGCTTGAGTTAACCACATACTCACTAACCAAGAAATAATGTGGTAGCAGTTTTTTAATTATTTTTAATTTTATTAAATAAGTTGCAGGTTTACAGAAAAATCATGCAGAAAACAGAGTTTAATACACAGGCTCCCATCATTAACATTCTGCATTTGTGCAGTGCTTTTGTTTATGTGAATTATTACGTTAACTCTACTTGCCAGTGGATTATTACGTAATTTCCAGGAAAGTAAAGAGATCTACTCTATAAACGTTACTTGCCATTAGTGCAAATCACAATATTTAGGTTAAGTGTTATTTTTTTCAAACCAGGAAGATTTGGCCAACATTCCTTTTTAGTTTTGAAAGCAATTCAATAATAGAGCATGGATTTAGTTTCAGGACAGCATATTGTTTTTGACCACCTATATGTATGGGGCACTAATTAGGTGTTGCTTAAGAATACAAAGAATGGATTACATTACAATTTAGAATATGGAAAATCTGTTGAGCCTTTTTGAAACTAATCTCTTTGAATCCTATTTATAATTGTCATGCCAGTACACTATTACACAAACAGGTGCCTTATTATTATTATATCATAGGAGTTTTTTTTCCTGCTCTGCTTTTCCGTTTAAACAGAGAATAAAAAACAGGTAATTAGCTAGTATAATGTTTATATTAATTTCCAGAAATTCAAAAATTACACAGCTTAGAGTAAACAGAGATCTAAACTTTTATTAAATTTAAATGGTTCCAAAATAACCAAAAACTAAAGAAATGCTGGCCATCATTTTACAGAACTTTTCAGTTTATGTCATATACTCATAACTGGAATTTTATTAGCAGAGGTGGATCCAAGTTTTATGGAGTCAGAAGCCCATACAATTAGGGGACGGGGGCTTCTTTAGGAAAGGAATACTAAATTAGTTCAGTTTCCTTAGAAGGGACCCATGCAGATGAGGGCCTTAAACCTTAAGCTTCATTAGCTCCTGGTTATCAGCCATCAGTAAAAGCTTTCAGAAATGACATGATATAGAACAGAGCAACAAGTATTGAAACTTCAGCTGGGGCGGAAACAGATTTCTCTGAAATTTAATTAGAGGAGCTATATGGACTTTTGTGAAATTGAACTACCCAGGAACCCCCTAGAAACCTACTCTAACATTACCATGCAGAGCATCAGGAGGAGGCTCGAGGTTAATCACTCATTTCCCCTTTCAATCTGTCTCAATTACTGTTATGGGATGCTTCAATTAGTCATTCTCATTCTCTCCAGGGAGAGGGAGAGATTGCAGATAACTCATCCCAAATAGACTTCACAATTTGAATCCCTCCACCCAGCCAAAGAGAAATCTTCAGTGGAGACAAGGGAGATTTGCTATCATCCACTCTGTACTCTGTCAATGCCACTCTTTCATCAGACAAAGAGAAGCCATCAGTCTTCAGGGATGCAAGGCCTTCTTTTCCCTTTCCCCAAAGGAGCAAGTTCTGTTTCTACCACACTCAGCAGAAGACAGCCTTAGGCAATTGCTCTTAAAACGACCCTTCGAAGACCCTTTCCAGAAGCTAGCCCCTGAGACAGACGGCCAAGTTATCAATCACCCAGACAGCATTTTTCTATGCCTGCGCTCTTGTCATAAGAAGACTGCTTAACCCTAGAGTCTAAAATCTGCAAAAGAAGACATTTCAGAGAATCGTTAAGAAGTATATGAGGTATCAATAGCTTATAGAAGACTACATTTAAAAAAATAGTGATTACATTTCTAAAGCTAGAAAGTGTAATGACTTCCATCATTAGAGAAGGCATTTGATCTCTCTAAATTCATGGGAAAAGAAAAAATTCTAGCCCAAAAAAGAGCTTTACAAAGGTTGTGTTTTTACCTTTGTAAAGACTAAGTAGTCTGGTTTCTGTTTTTATGATATGGAGATTACACACATTGTGCAATTATAGCAATAGTATAAAATCATACTAGTGAATGAAAAAGATTTCTAGTTACATTGGCATTGTTGGTAATTCTGTTTATTTTCCCTTAGATTTAGAAGGTCTAAATCTTCTCAAAGACTGTAAAGTGTCTATTTCTTATCTGGCATTTCTTCCTTTGTATTTTTACTGCTATCACAGCACTTGCATCATGCTATAATTATTTGTTTTCATGATTGTTCCACCCAATAAACTATAAACTCCAGGGGGTTAAGGAAGGGTGGGGAGGGTGGTTGGGACTGTTTTCATTTTTGTATCCTTAGTGATGAGCAGAATACTGACACATAGTAGGTACACAATAAATGAATTTACTGAAGTGGAGTCATAGAGTGGATAATATGAAATGGTGAGAGCTATATATATTTTTTAAATTGACTTTGAAATTGTGTTCTTCAACCTAAATGTCAATGACAACGAGTCCAATACTTTAGGACAGAAGTTCTTAACAAGGGATTCGAGAGCTTGAATTGAAATTCAAAAAAACATTGTTCTTATAGGGACATGCTTGTGTGGGTGTAATATATTTATTAAATAACAGAGTATAGGAAACGGACTTGGACCAGTGGTTAGGACATCCGTCTACCACATGGGAGGTCCACGGTTCAAACCCCGGGCCTCCCTGACCCGTGTGGAGCTGGCCCATGTGCAGTGCTGATGCATGCAGGGAGTGCCCTGCCACACAGGAGTGCACCCGTAAGGAGAGCCGCCCAGTGCGAAAGAAATTGCAGCCTGCCCAGGAATGGTGCCACCCACACTTCCCGTGCCGCTGATGACAACAGAAGCGGACAAAGAAACAAGACGCAGCAAATAGACACAGAGAACAGACAACCGGGGGAGGGGGGGAATTAAATAAATAAATAAATCTTTAAAAAAAAAAAACAAAAAAAACAGAGTATAGTGTGGACCTAGTAAAGGGTCTGTGGTTTTCCCCTGACTGGCAAAGGGGTCTGTGGAACAAAAAGGTTAAGAACTCCTGCTTTAGGAGTAAACATGGCATATGGAAAACTGAATAATGAAGCAATTTTATAAAGAACTTCAAAGGAACAAAAGATGTTCTCAATGGAACCGAGCTGTCATAAGCATGGAACAAATTTTAATATATAGCAATGTTTCCTTGCAGAAAAACATTTCGAAACCCAGAGATTAAAACCTATGCCTGATGCATTTAAAATTATATCATTTCAAATTTCTTGTAAGATTTCCACTTTATGTCCTGACTTTTCTCTTCATGACATTTGTATTTTTGCACATGAAAAAAACTGCACATCTCTTTTTTGTCTAATGCTCTTAACCAGTTGTTTACAATAGTAAAAAACTGAAAACAACCCCATATGTTTCATTCATAGGGAACTGATTAAATCCACTAAGGTACCCCTTGTCAAAGGACTATAAGGGTGATGGTAAAGAGAATGAGGGAAAGTATTATTGTTTAAAAAAATCAAGGTGTGGAACTTTTATATGGTATATTATCATTTATGAATATTTTAAAGGCATATCACATGACTTTACACACACATATTATACTAGTATTTGCATAAATTTTTTTGAGAGAAAATGTGAGAAACTTTTAACAATGGCTATCCATGAGGAAAGGTTGGGAAAGAAATACTTTTATTTTTTACCTTTAGATACTGTTTTATTTTTCCATATGCCCATACTATATATATAAGAATATATTTTTTATAGTTTAGAGCATTTAAATGAAAAATTCTGTACATTATAAGTCTATCTTCAATACTTTCTAAGACTCAACCATGCTTACTGAAGAAAACACTCATTATGTTCAAAAATCAGTGTAACAAACAATAAGTTACATTTCTTCTTTTCCATAGCAAGGTCTCCCTTTCTTGGCAATTTCTCTTTTAAACAAACAAAAACACTTTCAGTTTGTCTTGAGCTCTCATCTCTCTCATCTCAGCAACCTTATTTTCTTTTCTTATCTCCATGGAGATGGTTAAACCTCTATCACATCCCTGATCTTTCTCCCGGGTTCTCTCTAGGTTTCACATTTCCAACTTTCTGCTGTACTGGCCTGTCAGCCAACCAGTGAGTTTAGAATATTAAGATATTCACTGCAGAAAGGGTTTTTCTCCTGTGTTTCCCAGGTTTCCCTTAATAGCATGAGCACCCAGACTATGAATCACCTTACCCCTTCTTCCATGTTCTCTTAAATCGAATAGTTACTAACCCCAGATGATTTTATATTTTCTATTTCCCCTGCCACTGCCCTAGTTCAGCTTTTCATTATCTGTTGCTGGACAGCAGCAGTAGTAGATGTTGTTACTGAGTATCTTCAGAGCAGGTATTTCACATGCTCTGTTCTCTAACCACAACAGTCATCACTGAAGGTTAGTATTAACATTTCCATTTTCCAGATACCCACAATACAACTCCACTTTTGAAATGGTGTAATTAGATGGGTGGAAAGTAATGTCTCACTGCTTTAAAGGAAATGTCTCTGACTTCTATGAGGTTTAACATTTTCATTTGTTTATTGGTGATTACTATGTTTTCCTGTGGCATTTCTTGGACATATAATTTGTCCATTTTTAAACTAGGTGGTTTATCCTCTGCTTATTGATTTATAGAAGTTCCCCACATATTCTTACATACACCTTCAACATTTAAAAAATAATAATTTCAAAACTACAAAAAAGTTACCAAGAATAGCATTATGTATACCCTTATCTCCTTCACCAATATTCACCAGTTACCATTTGTTAACATTTTTGCCACTTCTCTCAATCCCTCTGTCCTCGACTCTCCTCATTTCTATGCCCTTGATGTTACTTGCAGATATCATGACATTGTGACACTTTGCACCAGCTAAACACTTTAGGGTGTATTCTGTGAATATTATGGCTTCTGCCAACCTGGTCGTTCATCTATTCTTTCTCCAGCTGAATGAACGCTCACCATTCCTGTATCATGCATTTACTGTTTACTTTTC
The DNA here is from genome assembly GCF_030445035.2 of Dasypus novemcinctus. Classification (NCBI taxonomy): domain Eukaryota; kingdom Metazoa; phylum Chordata; class Mammalia; order Cingulata; family Dasypodidae; genus Dasypus; species Dasypus novemcinctus. The sequence continues at coordinate 47,599,521 of NC_080673.1, read as the reverse complement.
TTGGTATACACTTCTGCTATTGTCCCCATATCCAAATATTATCCATCGTACATAACATTTCATAAAGGCCCAAATTAAATGTCCTCATCCAAGAAGACTTCTCTTGTCAATTTTCCTCCTGTTACCTGTACTTTACATGTTACTTTCCTTTCTTTTTCAAGACTGGGCATTTTACATATATTGTATCATGTAATCCTCTCAACAGGTAGTAGATAATATCACCATTTGTAAGAGGAAACTGAGGTATAAAGAGATCAAATAACAAATATAAAAATGTTCTTTCAGGATCTATAATAAAGGTATATCAGTGGTATAGGGTGTTGGTAGTGGGGTGGTATATGGTGAGAAATATACCTAAAGCATACTTCTATGGGGTATAAATATATCCTTCTTGTCATAGGTATGTTCTCTGGATAGATAAGAAGCCCACAATGTAGCTAATAAAATATGTAACCTCCCTCCATAAGGAAGTCCTACTACTTTCTCAATTAAGATGGTAAAAAATTCTGGAATATATAAGCCTTTACTAATAAAAGAAAACAGGCCAATAAGCCCAGGCTTCAATCTTAATGCTTATACTTATTCTTTTAATAATGAAACTTAACCTAATTATAATTAATACCTAAGAGTTACCTCCTAAAAATTTCCTCATTACTCAAATGTGGCCTGTGTCTAAACCAAACTCTGCAAATAAGCTTACTGTCTTCCCCCAACGTATAGACATGCCTCCAGAGATAAGAGTCCCTGGCAACGAAGGATTATGGCCAAGCGTTAATCATTGACCAAAAGTGGGAAATATTAAATACAGTAGAGTTTTTATGGCCAAAGTTATTTCAAAGTGAGTCAGGAAGTCATTCTGGAGGTTACACTTATACAGGTCTCGGGCAGATTTTACAAAATGCCACAGTAAACAAAGCCTCAAACAAAAATGCTCCCGAGGGCTTTTGGGACATCTGGACACCATGGGAAAACCACATTGCCTCCATGGGCCCTATCTGGGAATATATGGAAAACTATTTCCCCAATATAACATAGTTATACTAATTTTTAATTCCCCTAATCATGATTTTGCTACTCTTTTTATTTGAACCTATGATTTTCAATGTACCTTCTCAGTATATTTCTCAGAGACTTAATTGTTCATATGCTGGTTGAGCCCTGAAACCCAGCAGAGTTATAGTTAACTCCTACTCTCTAGTTCTTTGGACATGCCTTGGACAACTAAGAAAATAAAGATGATGGACCAGTCCCATCCCCGAAACAAGGAGTATCTTCAACTGCAAGCAAAGTAATTCCTTTCCTATGCCCCATATCCATGTCCCTTCTAAGCCCAAAGCAATCAGAGCAGACATCATCCCAAATCCCTCAAGTCTGAGGAATGAACAAAAATGAGAGGGGAATCTAACTAAGGACCAAAGCAGATTTACAGTTACTGTAAATCATGTTGTGTTAAAAGAGTAACTTGTCACATTGTTATAAAAATACAATTTTTTAAAACCCTACCAACAAATAAATAAATATCCAAGGACCTACAGGTGATGCGTTGGCTTGTGATTTTTGTCCCCTTTGTATCTGTATTGCTTGCTTGACTTGTAATAAGTATTCAATAAATGTTTGTAATGACTTGTTTAAACTTGGTGTGTATGTCTGATTCGACATATATGAATTCAGTGGCTAATGATGTTTAGCCAAAACACACACAACCAAAAAAAAAACCTAAAATATCCCACAAAAATGAAATAACTCACACTTGATAATGATGACTTAAAGAAAAGCTTATACTTTCTGTTACACACAAAAAAAGTAACATAATGACCTTTGGGAGTATTTAATAGATTGATTTGACTTTTAACTTTTTGATTTATCATAAACAGCAGCAACACTTCGGTAGATCTTTGAAACATATGCAAAATTAAATGGCTTTTTCTTTGGGGGGTTCTGGTGATGAGCTAGGTAATTTCAGTGCTGCTTTTATAATTAGAAATTCCACCAAAATCCCTCAAATGGGAGTCTGTGGCTTCTCTATTAAACATTTTATATTACCTTGGAAAAAACTCAGGCCAAGAGTCCAGTGTCAGGACCCTTTTTTATCAAAGAGGGGATCTGGCTCCCAGCTCTCACAGGTCTGAGAGTAAGTGGGCCAAGAGCAGGCCTGTGGAACCTGAAATAACAAGGCTATTGTTTCAGTGTTCCTCAAGTCTGATGCCAATGTAACTGATAGGCTTCGCCCTTAAAATGAAAAAAAAGTTAACTCAGTAGAATTTTGATCAAATTTCATGTTTCCCTGAATTATATAGATGTTCTTCTAAACCACTGCTATGCTTTAGTTTTAAACATATACTCTTAATGAAATCCATTAACTCTTTTAAAGCAGTAAGTAGTACTAAGACAAGTAGCAGATCAGCACTGCCAGAGAGAACTTCAATCTCGTTGGTCTAGTTTCAGTATCTTTATGGCCAAAGTTGAGCTTTTATAGTACAAAGGGAAACACTGGGTTGCTGTGTAGACTAGAACTCTGGATTTGGAATTAGGAGATTAGGAGGCTTGGTGGATTGATCCTCCAATATGAGATCCTGGGCAATCAATTAACCAGCCTCTATGATTCTCAGGGTCCTCAGCTGTAAAATGCAGAAGCCATTCCTATACAGAGAAGGGGGGCTGGGAAAGCTGTTGTTAAGGTTAGGGAGATAATGGATGTGAAAACACTTAGCACAGTTACCTAGCTTAAGAGATGCTCAAAAATGTTAGTTGAATGCAACCTATGGTGATTTAGAACATATTTTTTAGGGCTTATGGTGATGATAAAGAGTAATAATTGATGATATCATTAAAATGTGCATATGTACATAAGTTTTAACCCTTTAATACTAAAGTTTGCTGAAGACATCCATTCTGCTATTTGAAGGGTTATTTTAATGCATATTTTATATTTTTCACACAACAAATAATATATGTGTGTTCACTAAATAAATAAATACATGACTGAAAAGGGGGTTCTTTGGTTGTAAACATACATATTCAAAAGAAATTGCATTACAAATTGATAAAAAGCAACCATAATTCAACTATAGACTGCAGTATTGCTAGAGCTAATAGTTATTAAGGGGTTAAAATATATGATTGAGGAAGTATGGGGAGAATGCAGAGTATGTAAAAGATGGTTATTTCAATTCAGAATCCTACAACTGAGAAAGTTCTGAGCATGAGTAGTCAAAACAAATAAACAAACAACAAAACAATATCTATTCTCCCTACTTCATCAGTCATAGTACTTGCAAATTACCTAGGTGTTTTATATTTACTGATTTTAAACATGTCTGCATTGCAAGTACTTTTTTCTTTTAATTCAAACTTAGATTCACTAGTCATAAAGGCATAAAACCCATAAGACAAACAACTGAAATAAATGATTGTAAAGATGGTTCTAGCTGCTAAAACAAATAATGTGCAATGGTGTTAACTTAACAACAGGAATTTGTTGGCTAACAGTTTTAGAGGACAGAAGGCTTGCTTCTTCCCAGGGTTGGTATCTTCTTTGGGTTCCTTGGCTTTTCTGTCATATGACATTGTACATAGTGGCATCTTCTCTTTCTCTTCTGGGTTCTGTTGACTTACTGTTCCTGGCTGCTCTCTGGCTTCTCTTTCTGTGTCCAATTTCATTTGCTTATAAGGACTTCAGTCATATTGGATTAAGGCCCAACCTCATTCACTGTGGGCACACTTTAAGTAAAAAGTGTAAAAAGTCCTATTTGCAAATGGGTTCATACCCATAGCATGGGGATTGGGACAAAACATGCTTTTTGTTGAGGACATGATTCAATCCCCAACAAAGGGAAATATAAAACCAAGAGTATCTTTAGGAGAAGAAACTAATACTCAGAAAAACTTGAAAACAAACAAATCTTGATCTATTTTCACTAAGGAAAAAGATAGATAATGAAGCTAGAAAGGGCACTATCATCATTCTAGTTAACTTTTGATGTGTTGCTTAATTGAAATTTGAGATTGTTTACAAAAAAGATGAACATAGAGCTAGTATATCACCTAGACTTATAAAGAAAGAAAAGTTATGTTTTGCTCACAAAGGATGTCAAACAAGGACATATAGATCATATAAACCCATTACCTTAGTCCAACAATTAGTAATTACTGCTCATTTATTATCTCTTCTACAATTTTCATATACATATTTTGATACCAGAGCTTTTGAATATTGCTACCCCCCTCCCCTCCAATTTGAACACTGCAAATGTGTTAAGAGGAAAACAATGTTAGATATCCATTAGTGACTAGGCAAATCAATGTCTTTAAAAAGAGCAGTCTGGGCTATGCGTTATTCATGTTACCATAAAGAAAAACAGTCTGTGTGATGATTGCCAAGCAAAAAAAAAAAAAAAAAAAGTGTAAAGTAAAAACACTGCTAAAAGCACAGAAAATTCTTGAAATCTTTGACCTAATTTCACTGGAGAAATTAAGTGTACCTCAGCCCCTCAGTTCACAGTCCACTCAAGTGTTCTGGGTAAAAGTCCACGGAGTTGGATTTCACTGAGTAGCTGCTCAATTGTTATGGGCTGAGCTATACAAAAGGCAGGTCAAGTCTCCTCTTGTGAAAGTCAATACCTCTTCTCCAAGGTCCCCAAACATCCCTAACTCTAATCAGTAATTGTCATTAAAAGCTCTCATTATATGAAGTAAGCGTAATTAGAGCACCTTGCCCTCACAGGGTGTACTGCACTGAGAAGGCTGGAAAGGTCCATAAATTAGTGCCAATTCACTCTCCCTCTATCTACCATGTAATCTGCTGTGAGAGAGAAAAATCGTATTTATACACATTAAGGTAAAAGCCCACTGGCCCCTACAAAATTAGCCTAAACACTAACTGTGGTTATTTGAGGGACTCCCTATTTCATTATGTCTCAGAAATAAAAAAGATAAAGTTTGCCATCAATAACAGTGAACATATCTGCTGAATCCTGCAGATTCCAAAACATTAATAATTCAAAATCTTGTGGGAATTTTGTCATGGTGGAGATACGACTTGTCTGCAAACGGAGCTCAGGGGATGCTCATATGATCTATTCTTGTATAGATGCATAACTGCTGCATTCATTATGACACAGAGAACAAAACAGGATTCTCTTGTATCTTACAATTTCTGAAATTTTTGAATCTATATTGTCAAGTCATTGTGTATAACATAATACTCCCATTTTCACATGAAGAGTAATAATTGTGTCATTATATCTTATAGATTAAAGGGACTGAGAAACAGATTTTTTCTTCTTGATCTTTTACACATATATGCTGCTCTCAAAAAACATTGAGATTGAGTGGTCAGAAGCCAGAAAACAGGAGATAAACATGTTGAGCTCTCTCCCTATTGAATAAGGCCCTATGTGGTATGTGTATGTGTCCACATAACTATGAACCACAGATTTACTGATTAACTAATTTAAGTGCTGAATTTAGAAAGCCGAAATGAATGCAAATTATTAAGTACTATAGGAAATTCATCAAGTCCATAGTAAATACAATCTGAAATTGAAACGTATAAAGTGTATCTCTCAGGAAACACCAATGCAATGTATATATCTAACTCTATACTGGTATCTACCAATAAGAGAAATTTAGGGCAACTTTTGAATATTCTGTTCTTTATAGTTTTTAGAGTATGACTGATAGTGCCCAACTCCAATTTTAAAGTATAAACACATTCAAAATTTCATTGAAAAAATTATGTATTTTTTTGAGTTGTATGAGGTACAACTCAATGAATACACTAAACCTTAAAGTATCTAAACAATATCAGTATTATTCTGTATTATTTTAGGACAGCTCATCAAAATGATGGCAAATTTCTTGAAGTTTAGTTATAAAGCTAAGCCCACTGACTCTGAGGACCAGTCAGACCAGCCCTAAATACCAAATTTTCATAATCATGGTTATATCATGGATGAAACTCTAATATAACTCTTTATTTCAACACCCTACCTTATTAAATCTTTTGTTTATTAGTGCTGCAACTGAAGAACAAAATAAATAGGGCTTATTTCATATTCTTCCTTTCCACCTTTTTCCAAAACAGCTAATGAGTATTGAAATGGCCAAAGGCATGAGGCAGCTTGTGAAGGATTTTTCAGAGAGACGAATATTATATATTAAATTACTAATTATATAGGCCATTGATGTGAGGTCACCAAGAAAAGTTCCATAACTTTTGTCTTTAGCAATACACTGATTTAGAGAGCCTCAGAAGCAGCAGCACCACCTGCAGAGCCCAACCACAGACACACACACAAATACGAACCATATGCACGAACTGAAATATGGAAGATTGGAAAAAAGATTCTAAGACATCTCCCTTCTCAAATCCTTGCCTTTCTCATGGGATCATATTCCATTATATTCTTATTAATATGAGCATAAAATGAATAATTTAAATGAAATACTCATACCTTATTAGCCATACATAAACTCTCTTCAGTGGTCAGAAATGTTTAAAGGGAATTTTTTTGCCAATCCACATTTCCGTCTATCCCCTTAAACTGCTGAACTTTCACTCCATGTCACCAAGTTACCTGTCGCTCCATCACATGCTTCCCTGTTAAAGTCCACATCTTTTAAGCAGATTTCACTTATTTATGTGTTGCATATCTTTTTTTTAAAGCAGAAGTTCATTCAGGGTAGATTTTGCATCTGATTAACTTTTACCTATTCCCCGTGCCCCCAAAAGCACTTTTCACAGTGGATGCACATAATAGTGGATGCACTTCACAAATAAATGAAAATAGTTGCCTGTGAGAGAAGTGAGAAGGAGTCAATGCCTGATATAAATTTTCTCTTAACATATACTTACATCAAATACATATCTTTAAAATGTCATAGTTTAAATGAAAAAACGAAACAAGTGTATGGACATATAGCATTAATATCCTGCTAGAAGAATGTTACCACTTTGGTTATACAATGTTTTTCTGTATTTTGTGTACCTTGAGGTTTTGTGCTTACCCTCCCCCTTTGCTCTGCTTAATAATAGGATATGGCATTCATTTTTCTTTACTCAATTTGGACTTTATATACCTTAAGTATTTCTAAAAATCAGTAAAATGTCCTCATAAAAGTTAGCTCGGTTGGCCCTTGAATTCAAGACATTCTTTTCTTTCTTATGCATATGGATTGTTCTCAGTATAGGACAATTTACAGGTTTGTTTTCTCCCACATTCTTACATCTGTGACAGTCTGAATTTGCTGAATCCCAAAAGGAGATTATGTTCTTGAACTAATCCATCCCTGTGGGTGTGGGGCCCTTTTGACAGAACTATTTCAGTGAGACATGACTCAGTTTGGGTCTCTGCCCTCTTTCTGGAGCAGAGAAAGGAAGCCACCATTTTTGACCCTGTCATGTGAGAGAGGACTTGAGGATTGCCAGGAACCAAAGCTTAAGCACAAAGTCCCCAAGAGGCTGGGCCCATGGATCAATTCAAGGCTAAATAGATGAGCCATATACCTGATAGCCCAAGGCTGAATGTGGGGAGAAATCAGCACAGCAGAGCCTTAGAGAGGAGGCCCAGAAGACAAGAGACAAGCTTGGTTGCCTACAGCTGAGCTCTGGGAGATGGCAGATTCTGGAGGAGAAGGCAGGGACCTCGGCAGAGATCAGCCACCATTGTGCTTTGCCACATGGCAAGACACTAGATTCACCAGTAGCTGATTTTGGTGAGAAGCCATCTCTGATAGTGCTTTGATAGCTACATTTCACAGCCTAGGAACTATAAGATTTTCCCCTAATAAAATTCCCGTTATAAAAGCCAACCCATTTCTGGTACTTTGCATCAGCAGCCCTGTGGCAAACTAAGACAACCCCCTACACAATAGGTTGCTTAATCATGCCCAACTAAAGAGAACTGATAGGGTTACTACTGTGGTATCATTTGCTATTTTGTTCCCCAGCCTAATCACACTATATAGTCCAGTTCTTTGACTGTTAACGGGAAGCCATTAGGTTAACTTTTAAATAAAGAGATAACTATTAAACCAAAGTAAATCAAAGGGTTCAGAACATTCAAAGGAATACAAACACTAATAGAAAAGCATATTTCAGCAGAAAGAACATATCTAAATACAAATTTTCCCTCTAGTGATGGGCATTTTACCTAAAGCTTTAAATAAAATGCATTATTTTATGGATTATGGTATGAAAGTCAAATGCTCATGAAAATAGAAAAGGTTGATAGCTTTAAATTACATTACTCTAAATAAAAAAAGAATTGTTGCTGACATCACCTTAAATATACTGCATATTGACATGTTTTTGAAGGAATTACAGTTGTATGGTACAAGTCAAAATTAAATTTAGTTCAATCAGCTGCAGCATATTTTTAAATACACATTAGGATATAAGTATATGAAAAGTCCTTTATCAACCTTGTTCTTTACGAAATTTTTAAGTCCCTACTTAATTGCAAGCAAAAAATATGTACATTGTTGAAATCATATAGATCCATAAAAACCCTAATTTCATATACACAAAAATTCCTGACTATGAATTCTTCAAAAGTTTGATGGAAAAAGGGGGAGAGGGGTAGGGAATATATGCTGCCTTAGAAATTCAGTACTAAATGTTTAAATCCATAAAAGAAAAAGGTACCAGAATTTAAACATAAAAAATAAAGGTAAAAGGAGAAAAAGAAATAAGGGAATTAAGTCAAACACTGTAAACTGAATTCGACTTTGAGGTTTTACAGGGCATTAATCTAATACATGCCAAATTGGATTTTCAAATTCCATAATATTTTCTTTCTTTTCTAAAACCAATTTAGCCTCAATCCCAGAAGTTTTTCCTTCAAAGATAAACTACAATTCTAAGTGGTATTTTTATTCAACTAGGAGCTCTGTTGTTGCTTTTTAAAAGTATTTATGAATCATTTTTATGATTTTTACCCTCCCTAAACATTACTTTTGACTTTAATAAAGTTAGGATAATCGTAAGAACTAAAAGATGGCTTACTTTGGATTAAATAATACTTATTTTAAAGCAGGGTCACTTGTATACTTGTACACTATATGTCTACCAAAATAATATCAGAAAAGTTTTCAGACATTTGGGAATTTCTTTCCAACCTGACAACTACAAGCAACATCAAAGTCATCCAGGAATTTCAGGATAAGATAATTTGCTTTAGAAGCAACCCCAATAATATATATAATTGGTCACAGGTGACTTTTCTGGTCTTTGTGACATTACATCCTTTAGCTTAAAGAAACTGTAGCAGTTTGCACAAGGAAGAGTTTGCACAGCAGCCTAGGATCTTCAGCAGCCCAAAAGCTGGAAGCTTTCTTCACACCATACAATGGGGCTTCTCATTAATGCCACTCCTGAACGTCAAATCAGTGATTGGGATCATCCACATAGAAGTCCTTCATTGTGGCCAGTCCGCTCCCATTGAAGCGAATGTTGGAATGTATGCCTATGGGTTGTACAAGAGCAAATAAAAGTTTGGGGCAGAGCACCATGTAGTCATTGTATAGTGAGTGACTTTGAGGTGGTTTCAAAACAGAGGAGCAGGACAAAAAACCTTTAAGAATTCTCCAGAGTATGATCAAACAATACAAAATAAGAATGGAAACCAAAGTCAAAAGAAAAACAAGATAAAGCAATAACAAAAGACTCTGGGCACCAGAAGTTTAAGAGAAAGAGCTGTAAAGCACAGTTAGCTTTTCAGGCTGCACAAATGTATATAATCTCAGCAGTGTTCAATGTGTTGTGTATATAGCACTGGTGTGTCCAGCAACATCACGTTATCAAAATACACTATCACTCTTAGGAGCATCTTGAGATTTCTGAAAGTATGTGAAATATGAAATATGCGTGTATGAGGAAATGCCTAAGAACTAGTAGAAAATAAGCTGTCTTCTGGTGGACCCTCTTATTTTAAAAAAGATTATAGTCTGTACTGAAAAAAAGAAATAAATCTCTTTACATAAATCATTGTCCTCCAATTTGACATTTATTTCAGCAATGAAATATCAGTTAGGATATAAGGAAGAGTCATGTAACAAAAGGTATTAATTATATATACTTATATACACATTGATAAGTAGAAACACACATATTATGCTTAAATATTCGGTTTCTCTCTGGTTAAAGACATAGTTAAAGAGGCAGCATCAAAAAGATTCTTTCTCACAAGAAAAAATCAGACAGGAAAAATTAAGATCAAGAAAACCAGAAACTCCAAAGGAGAATCTATACTAGATCTATTTCTTACCAACAGCAGAACACATTTGTTGTAAGAATAAGAAAAGGAGACAAGCCTTGGATCAGTGATCAGGAAGTCCTTTAATTTGATGTAGTATGAAACAGATTTATGAATCACTGCATGTTGGAATTACTATACTCCAGAAAGGAATTGTTGGGTGATGTCAAAAGACAAAAAGATAAAATGTGGCTTTATAAAGGCTATTTATAAAGGCAATTTAGAGACAGAAAGAAAAGACAGCTCGTCCTGAAAAAGGAGAAAAGATTGGAGAGAAAAAGTGGCCAAGAAGAGAAAAGTGACCCTGCATGTGACTAGGTACTTATCACAGACCACTGACTGGCAAGGCTCTCAAAGCCTAATTCTAGCTGAGTCCTGTAAAAGTTTCATTTATTCTACAGATATTTATTGAGCACATACTATGTGCAAGGTGCTGTGTAGGTAATGAGGATATTGGAGTAGATTAGGGAGACTAGGGCCCTGCTCTCTCAGAATTTACAATCTAGAGGGAAGTCCCAAGTTGTAAACAAATAAACAAGATAACTTTGGATAGTGATAACTGCTATGAAGGAAATAAAACAGGTTGATGTGATATGAAATACTGGGGAGATAGTCAAGGAAGGCCTTGTGGAGGTGACATAGTCGACACTTTATGCCATGAAAGTAACAACCTAGTGAAGATCCGAGGAGAAAACAGGCTTGGTGTATAGGAAGAAAGAAAGTCTGTGTTCCTGTAGTAGGTTGAGTATGCAGCATGTGTACAAGATGGGGTTACAAAGGAAGGCATGACTAGATAATAGGGCCTTACAGTTTGGGATAGGAATTCTTGGTTTTATTCTGAGGGAAAAATGAAGACAAGATAGTTGGAAAGGGATGTAGATACACAATCTGAGTTTTATACTCTAAAGATCACTCTAGTTGATATTTAGAGCTGAGATTAGGGGATTTAGAGTAGAAGCAGGTAAACTATTAGGAAATAATTGTAGCACAACAAGCAAGTTGATATATCTTATATTTGGGTGGTAACAACCAGGATAAAAAGAAGTGGATGAACTCAAAATTACATTCTGAAGATAGATCCAATAAGATTTGATGATGGATTAGTTATGGGGAGGGTGAGATGATGTAAAGTGAGAAAGCAAGGAAAACTTAAATCTGAGCAACTGAAGTGAGGAAAATTAAGGGAGAAGTGGTTTAAGGGTAGAATCAAGAATTCTATTTTGCACGTGGAAACTTGAGATGTTTATTAGACATCCAAGATGAGAGGTAAAATAGGCATTTTGATGAGGCTTTCATTTAGGAAAGAAGTCAGAGCTAAAGATATAAATTTGGTAGCACAAGCATTTTGGTAGTTAAGTAAAGCCATGGGATTGGATGGTCTTTCCTAGGGAGGTATTGTAGCCGAGAATAGGCCAGCCCTACAATGAAGTCCTGAGGCACTCCAACATTTAGAGGTTAAGCAGAGCAAAGAGTCTGTATAGGAAAATGGGAAGGAGCAGCTACTGAGGTAGAAAGAAATCCTAGGAGAAAGTGGTATTGCAGAAATAAGAGGAAAACATGTTACAATGAAGGAGTGCTCAATTATGCCCACACTGCTGGATGTTTAAGTAAGATAAGGACAGAGAAACTACCACTGAATTTAGCAAGAAGAAGGTAACTGGTGATCTTGACAAAGCAGTTAAGTAGGTGCTAAGGAGATTTGATCATAATAAATTGAGGAGGTGGGAAGATGTACAGTTAGAAGTGGAGATTGGAACAGCTGTTTCAATTTTTTTGTTGGAATAAGAGCAGTGAAATGGCACTAATTAGAGGAGAACTTGGGAGAGTTTTACAAGAACATGATCCAGTAGAGGACATATTCAATTCTATGCTGGTTTCTAGACTTTAGTACAAATATCTGGAATGGAAAGCAGGATCTTATATGACTAATACGATAATACTGTAATATTTACTGAACATCTACTAGATACAAGGTACTGTGGTAGAAACTGGAATAGAATTAAGGATATGGGCTCAGAACTCCAGCATTTGAGGTCTTGCTAGGCAACAGAACCTTAATCCTGGACTTGTGCAGTTGAGTTCCAAGGAACCAAGAAGTAAACTAAGTTTCAGGGTTCCTTTGACCTTCTTGTAGTTCAAATCTGAAAACAGACAGATGAATGGATAGCCTATCATTAAGAGCTCCTAGCCTCCACACACATTGACATTTATTTAAAACAAACCTCATCAGTCTGGACTTGAAGAAATTGGAAAAAAAAATACAAAAGAAATAGAAATGAGCTAAGATAGAATAAAAATTGCATTAGGGAATGTATACTCATGTATAAAAGAATAAAGAAGGTTGGCAATAAGAAAAATAAACAAACAAGAACAAAGAAAAAAATGAAGCTATCCATGAAAGAAAAAAAAAATTGCAAAGCACTAAATGTCCCTGGGACTCAGAAAAGCTCAAATCTGCGTGCTGAGTAAGTAGTTAGGGAGGTACGTATGAATGAATCATTTGGCTATGATCAATCAGTATTTTTTAAACCCCTTAAGCTATCCTGAGAGCAGACAATAATAGTCCCCTGGTTGGAAAGAACTACTGTATTCCAGCCTCCTCCTTCGTACTGGATACTAGTCCCTTAATAACCCTCAGGGCTATGGCAATCCACCCATACTCACTGTGCTCTAATCTCCTCCATCCCCCAAAAATGTATGGTCACCTGACCTATGAGTACTGTCTGGCTTGGTTCATCTTCTGGATGATGATTGATGACTTAATTAACAGAAATAAAGGGAAGAATTAGATTTAAGGAAAGAGGCCACATATGAACAAAAGGGCAGGAACAGAGTCCTCTTATTGTAGTGTCTTATTAATAAGCTTTATATTTCCCTATGCCCAGGAGACCTGCATTAACACCTCTGGTGACAGAAGACACAAAGAAAGAAAGAAGTGAGGGAAGGCAATACTTTTTTTTTTTTTTAAAGATTTATTTTTATTTATTTAATTCCCCTCCCCTTCCCCAGTTGTCTGTTTTCTGTGTCTTTTTGCTGCGTCTTGTTTCTTTGTCCACTTCTGTTGTCGTCAGCGGCACGGGAAGTGTGGGCGGCGCCATTCCTCAGCAGGCAGCTCCCTCCTTCGCGCTGGGCGGCTCTCCTTATGGGTGCACTCCTTGCGCATTGGGCTCCCCTACGCGGGGGACACCCCTGGGTGGCTCGGCACTCCTTGCGCGCATCAGCACTGCGCATGGGCCAGCTCCACACGGGTCAAGGAGGCCCAGGGTTTGAACCGTGGACCTCCCATGTGGTAGACGGACGCCCTAACCACTGGGCCAAAGTCCGTTTCCCGGGAAGGCAATACTTAATGCATGTCTCCTACATACCAGAAACTCTGCTTACACTTTTCATATGTTCCCTTATTTGTTCCTGACAAGAATCCCGAGTTGCCTATGGATAAGGAAACTGACAAAATAAAAGAGTAAAAGAAGGAAGCCCCACTGACTGGAGTCCCAGCCACTCAGATGACCTGAAGCAGCTGCGTCAAGGTCAGGGTCTTTTATTGGAAACTGGATGTTGACAAACATGAGAATGATCCAGAACTAGAAAAGACCCAAAAAGAGGGAAACTACTCCTAGGTGGACATACTAATCAGAAGCAAAGATAAACCACCAAGTTATGAAGAAAAGATTAAATGTTTTATGAAGACCATTTACCCTTTGATGATGAAATTCAATTTATCTTGGATGGAAGTGGATATTTTGATGTAATGGATAAAGAGGACTAGTGAATCCAGATTTTCATGGAGAAAGAAGACAGGATAATACTTTCTGCAGCAATTTATCACTGCTTCACACTGGATGAAAAGAACTATGCAAAGTAGTTGTTTGCTGGAGAACTACTGTGGACAGCCAGCAGACCATTCTGATGCTCTAGGACAGTACATGAAACTTTTGATACAGCAGCATTGTAATGCTCTCTAAAAACTAATACACTACTTGTAATGCTCCTAAACATAATAACTGAGCAGGAAATCAATCATTTGCTTTTTGCTATTTTAGGCTAGGTTGTCTTTGCTTTGCAAGATTATTTGATCAGAATTTTTAAAATGAAAGTAACAGTAAAACTGATTTTTACATGGAAGAAATATTGTGAACATGTGAATAAATCACATTCATTTCTCTAAATCAAAAATGGTGCTTCAGTAATGCTGTGTTAGTACATGCATTCAACTTTAACCCAGATAAAAATTTAATCTCCCAAAATGTAACTACTTAGCACATTCTTTCTGGACATGATTCTTAAACTTTAAACCAGGTATCAGTCAGTGTCATGCCTGTATATAAGATAGTATAAAAATAGATAACATAATTAATCAAATATAATATATTTTTTTCTCCTTAAATTTATATTTGGAGCAGGCAGTGGAATAGGGAAGAGCTCTCCTATTGTGGCTACACTTGCCTAAAATAAACTGTCTTAATTACATGATTATGGCTTGCACTTACCTAATATTCAGGTACATATGGTATTTTGGCCTGGTTTGTTAAAATCACTCTTGTTCAGCTTCTTTGTGTGACAGTACATGTATATATATAACATAATTTACATAACAATATATCTATTGCTTTTATGTGTGTATGACATACATAATATAAATGTCAGTATAACATGTATAATGCATACAAAATATTAGTATTTTTCTAGTTTGGGATTACTAGATTAAACCTGCCTACTATATATCTCTTTCACAAGCTTATCTTTGAAATTTAATAGGAACACTAGTAAATTGTTTTTCTACTTGACAAATCTGTGATACAATTATGCCTAATTTGTTATACTCATAAAAATCAGCTTAATTTTTTAGAAGAGTAGATTGTTTCTAAGTATGTTTTAAACCAATTTAAAAATCTTCATTTAAAAATTAATCTTTCATCACCTCCAGTTTGGACTTGGGGATTAGATTCCCACTGAACAGAGAAAACTCAAGTATTAGGCATGAAAGGAACCTCTTTCTGAATTTTAGGAATAAAATGTACACAGGCAGCATGATAATTACATAAGTATCCCCGGACTTTCTTCTGGCAAATATTACTTTACCTCAATAATCTACTGATTTTCGTCTTTTTATGGCTTCATTTATAAATGTTGATTTATTTTTTAAGTTTTTTGTTTGTTTTTGTTTTAGTTTTAGTGAGGTATGGGGCTGGAAATTGAACTCAGAACCTCATATGTGGGAGGCCAGCATTCAACCACTGAGCCACATTGGCTACCCTGAATTGGCCCCTTCATTTGTTTGCTTGTTTTGCATGTTGTTTGTCTTTGCTTTTTGGTGTTGTTTTTTTCAGGAGGCACCAGGAACTGAACCCAGAACTCCCCTGTGGGTGGCAGGCGCTCAACTGCTTGAGCAACACCTGCTCCCCTATAAATGTTCATTTTTAAGAATTAAACATTAAAAAGAGAGAGAGGACAACCAGCAAGATGGCAGCAGAGTAAGGAGCTCCTAGAGTCAGCTCCTGCTACAGGGCAGTTAGCAAATACCCAGAGCTCGCTGGAGCTAGCTAAAGCACCTATGTGGGGGCTCCAGGACACCAGAAGAGCATCCTGCAACATCTCTGAAGGAGTGGAAGGAAGAGACTGCCCATTTGCAGAGAAGACTTGTAAGTAGAGCGCTCCACGCCGTAGAGGCTGGTGCCCATCCTCCACTGGAGGGAGCTGTTCCATGGTTGGAATCGAAAGCTCCACTTCTGCAAAATGGGGGAGGAAGAGATGGTTAGGCACCAATTTCAGCTACTGATGAGTAAATTCAGCGGGCTACAGTATAATCCTGAGAACAGCTAAAGCTTTAGTCTGTCTAAGTCAGAAAGAGGCTGGGAGCTGCCATCTTGACTCTGTGCCTGGCACAAGGGGAAGCAGGGCGGACTGGAAATCCTAGTGCTGGTGGAGACCAGCTTCTTCCCAACCACATCATATTGCAGGTCTGGCCTGGGCCCCAGTGCCACCTCCAGCAGGCGGAGGCTGCAGGGACCTGCACCAGCCTCTCTGGGAAATTACCGGCCAAGCTGCAGAGGCCTGTGATCATCCTACTCTGGCGGCACAAGCCGCCCCAGGAGCTGTTCTGTGACAGGAAGTGGAAGCTCCATTTGCCAGAAAACAGGGGAGGAGGAGAAGGTTGGCTGCCGATTTCAGCTACTGATTGGGAGACTTGGCTGGCTAAGAGATAACCCTGGGAACAGCTGGGGTGAGAACCAGCCCAAGGTAGAAAGAGACCAGTAGTCACCTTTCTGACTCCACCCCAGCCTGACGGGAAGCTGGGCTGACTGAAACTCTCAGTGTTGGCAGGAACCAGTTTCTTTCACGCAGATCAGCCTGCAGCCTGCCTAGGCTTCAGCCCAGCCTCTGGCGGGAGGAGGATGAGGAGCCCTGCACCAGCCTATACAGGTAACTGCAGGTAACTTTGGCTGGCATAGACTGAAAATCATAAGTCTACCAGGGCAACTGCGGTCATCTTGGATCCACATTGCATAGATTGCTGCCCACACCTGCAGCTCCATCCCCACCCCCAGGCAAGGGAGAAAGGGATGTGAGCTTCATCAGTCTCTCTAGGCAACTACAGCCTAGGCCTGCACATGGATTATTCCACATAGCTGTGATGCTGTTCCTACCCCTGGCAAAGGAGAAAGTTGGAAGAAGCATCATTGGTCCCTGGTGCAATGAGGGCAGCTTGAACCTCCACAGCCTACAGCACCAACTATATGCTTGACTCCTATTGCACAACCAGCAAGGGAGAAATGATAGGAAGCCCTAAACTAAAGAGAAAAACTGCACCCAGAATAAATACTCTAGTAAACCAGATGCAAAGACACCAACCAAAAATTACAATCCACACCAAGAAACAGGAAGATATGGCCCAGTTAAAGGAACAAGATAAGCCTCCAGATACATAAAGGAGTTGAGACAACTAATTATAGATGTTCAAACAAATCTCCTTAATAAATTCAATGAGATGGCTAAAGAGATTAAGGATATTAAGAAGACATTGGATGAGCACAAAGAAGAATTTGAAAGCATACATAGAAAAATAGCAGATCTTATAGGAATGAAAGGTTCAATAATGAAATTTAAAAAAACACTGGAATCATATAATAACAGATTTGAGGAGGTAGAAAAAAGGATTGGTGAGCTTGAAGAAAAGGCCTCTGAAAGTGAACATACAAAAGAACAGATGAAGAAAGGAATGGAAAATTTGAGCAAGGTCTCAGGGAACTAAATGACAGCAAAAGGCGTGCAAACATATGTGTCATGGTTGTCCCAGAAGGAGAAGAGAAGGGAAAAGGGGCAGAAGGGATATTTGAAGAAATAATGGTAGAAAATTTCCCGACCCTATTGAAGGACATAGATATCCATGTCCAAGAAGTACAATGTACTCCCATCTGAAAAAATCCAAATAAACGAACTCTGAGACACATACTTATCAGAATGTCAAAGGCCAAAGACAAAGAGAATTCTGAGAGCAGCAAGAGAACAGCAATGCATAACATAGCAGGGATATCCAATAAGATTAAGTGCTGATTTCTCACCAGAAACCACAGAGGCAAGAAGACAGTGGTCTAATATCTTTTAAGATTCTATAAGAGAAAAACTTCCAGCCAAGAATCTTATATCCAGCGAGACTGTCTTTCAAAAATGAGGGCGAAATTAGAATATTCACAGATAAACAGAAACTGAGAGCTTTCTAAGCAAGAGACCAGAATTTCAGGAAATACTAAAGGGTGTGTTAGAGCCTGAAAAGAAAAGACAGGAGAGAGGGTCCTGGAAGAGAGTCTAGAAATGAAGATTATATCTAAAAGTAACTAAAGGTGTCAAAAGAATGGTGAAAATAAAATATGACAGATAAAACTTAGTCAGGAATAAACTTAACCAATGATGTAAAGTACTTGTATTCAGAAAACTGCAACTCAATGTTGAAACAAATTTAAAAAGCCCTAAATAACTAAAAGAACATTCCATACTCATGAATTGGAAGACTAAATATCATTAAGATGTCAATTCTACTCAAATTGATATATAGATTTAATGCAATCCTGACAAAAATTCCACCAGCATTAAAGGAAAAATTGAAAACACGGTCATTAAATTTATTTGAAGGGTAAGGAGTCCTGAATAGCCAGAAATATCATAAAAAGGAAAAGTGAACCCTCATCTCCAGACTTTAAATAATAATACCTATCTGGTACTAGCCTAAAAACAGACACAATAGACCAATGGAACCAGATTTATGGTTCAGAAACAGACTCTGGTCAAGTGACTTTTGACTAGCATGTCAAATTCACACAGCTCAGGCAGAACAATCCATTCAAAAAGTGGTGCTGAAAAAATTGGACATCCACAGCTGAAAGAAGGAAAGAGGACCCCTATCTCACACCTTATCCAAAAGTTAACTAAATCGATCAAAAAAGTAAGAATAAAAGCAAGAACCCTAAAACTTCTAGAATAAATTATTGGAAAATATCTTTAAAACCTGGTGATAGGTGGTAGATTCTTCTTTGTTTTTTTAAATTTCTCTCCCCTTCCCCCCTGCCCAGTTGTCTGCTCTCTGTGTCCATTCATCTGTGTTTCTTTTTGTTGCGTCATCTTGTTGTGTCAGCTCTCTTTGTGGTGCAGCACCATTCCTGGGCAGGCTGAACTTTCTTTCACATTGGGCGTCTTTCCTTACGGGGTGCACTCCTTGCATGTAGGGCTCCCCTACGTGGGGGCACCGCTGAGTGGCATGGCACTCCTTGCCCGCATCAGTGCTGTGCATGGGCCAGCTCCACACGGGCCAAGGAGGCCCAGAGTTTGAACCGTGGACCTCCCATGTGGTAGGCAGACACCCTATCCATTGGGCCAAGTCTGCTTCCCAAGGTGATAGATTCTTAAAGGAGATAAGAGAAGGACTGAGTGGACTACTGATGTTTAATGTATGTAGAAGTTTTAATTAGCTTTACTGTAAAATTTTGGAAATGTATAGAGTGGATGGTAACACAGTGAATAACAGCTAGTTTATAAATGGGGATGTGACTGAAAATGGTAGTCTAGTTATGTAAATGCCAATTGACAGAATGTTCGAGAATAATCTAGGAACTGGACAGCACAGTGAACCAAGAGGTGGGTGAGAATTGTTGTTGATGGTACAGATGCAAGAGTGTCCTTTGTTAGCTAGAGCAAATGTATATCACTACTGCAGGGTGATGTGAATGTGGAGAAGCATGGGAAAAATACAGCTGGAGTGACCCATGGCCTGTGGTTAGTAGTAATAATATAATATTCTTGCATCTATGCAAAAGATGTACTGTGTTAAAACTGAGGCAGTATGGAAAATGTGAGCCAAATATACACTATGGACATGGTAATAATCAGATGATATTATTTTATCTGTAGCAAATGACATACCACATTGTGGTGTGTTGATGGAGGGGTATTGTCTGGGAATTCTGCACATGTGCATGATTGTTTTATAAGTTTATAACTTCTGTCATAAAAAAATATATTTAAAAAATAATAATAGGGTAGGTTGGGGGAAAAACACACCAAATGTAAGATAAGGACTATGGTTAGTAGTAAGATTTTGTCAGTGTTCTTTCATAGTTTGTAACAAACGTCTCATGACAGTGCAAGGTGTTGGTGGAGGGTTGATGTATGGGACCGCTGTATGATGTTATGCATGTTTGCTTTGTAAGTTCACAACTTTTACTATATACTTAATTGTTTATGTATGTTCATATATAAATGATATAAAGATAATAACAATCAGATTGGTTAGAGGAAAACTACTTTGTTTAGTAGTAATATTTTGACAATGCTCTTTAATTATTAGTTAAAAGGGTTTAAAAATAATGCAAGTTATTGGTGGTAGGATGAGATGTTATATATGTTCGTTTGATGTTATATATGTTTGTTTTGTAAGTTCACAACTATTATACACTTGTTTATGTATGTTTATGTATGAGTGACATATTTCAATAAATTTAAAAAATAAAAAAATAAAAATCATTTGGCCACAAAAAAAAAAAAAAAAAAGAGAGAGAGAAAAATAAGAGTAAGAATTCTGCCCAAATTCACATGGCTGATAGAAACTATAAAGTCAAGTCTGACATTAAATACCATTCTCTTCCCATTATAAAACACTGTGAATTACACCTTTTTAAAATATATTAAATTGAGAACTTTGTTGAAATCAGTAAGTCATTATATAAAAGCAATGAATTTGTGATTTGGGGTGCCTTGAATCAATATTGTTTATTCCGTTTGCATTGGCCAACTAATTTGAAAACTAGATTAAACTAATTATTATGAATAATTTTTAAGAAACTTGGTTAAAAGGTGATGGAATAAAATCTAACATCTACACAACCACCACTAAAAGGTAAACACATACATCCCTTATTTTAGAACTAATTTAGAGGAAATTACAGGCATGATATTCCATTAATTCTCAGTGCGTATTTCCTAAAAGATGAAGACACTCCCCTACATTATCATAGTAAAACCCTCTTAATCAGGAAATTAATTTGGTAATAATATCACCTACCATCAAATTCACAGAGCCATCATATTTTACCAATTGTCCCAATTATAATCCAATCTAGGGCAATGTTTTACATTTATTTGTCATGTCTCTTTAGTTTCCCTCTATCTGGAATAATTCTTTAATCTTTCCTTTCCTTTCATAACCTTGCTATTTTTTTAAAGAGTACAGGCCAGTTATTTCCCAGAATATCTCTGCGTTTGAATTTGTCTTATATGTTTTCACGATTCATTTTGGACAGGAATTCAACACAAGCAAAGCTGCGCTCTTCTCAATGTATCACAGCAGGAGGCAATGATGTCAGTTCACACCATCACTGGGGATGTTAACTGTGATGAATTGGTTAAGGTGGTGTCTTCCAGGTTTCTCCTCTGTAAAGCTACTATTTTTCTCTTTGTAATTAAAATGCTTTGAGAATATTACCATCCTATTCCTCCATAAATTTTCATGAAATATCTTAGCATCCATTGATGATTAATGCCTGAGTCAATTACTAGTATTTTCCAATTGGTATTTTCTAATTTCATCATTCCTTCCATGATTATTGGCCAGCATTCTCATTCATTCATTTATTCATTTTTAATTATTTATTTATATTTGCATGGATTCATGGGTTCCTGTTTTATTCAGTGAGTTACAATCATTTACTATCATTATTTATTTTGATGCTTAAATAATCCCAGATCTGATCAGTGCAAGTCCCTTCAAGCTGGCTCCCGTGTCCTTCTGACTCTCCTTAAAATATTTTTTTTGAGCACTTCCTTACTTTTTGGCACAACCAATGTTCTAGGGCAGGTGTTCTTATCAAGGGGTCTGTGAGCTTGAATTGAAATTCAAAACAGCATTATTTTTGTGGGGATGGTTGGTGTGGGTGTGATATATTTATTAAATAATACATAGTATAGTGTGGACTTAGTAAGGGGTCCATGGTTTTCACCTGACTGGCAAAGGGGTCTATGGGGAAAAAAAGGTTAAGAACTCCTGTTCTAGGGCATCTTGTACGATCCTTGTCCCAGACCTAGACTGGCTATTTCTTCAAGGAATCCTAGTTCCTATTAGTAAGAGAATAGCATTTAGAGACCAACATCGTGTGCTAGGTATGCTTGTTGCTACTGGGGTGAAATTGATTTTAGGCCCCTTTAGCAGACAGAAGTAGGAAAGATTTTTGTGTGTGCACGTGTCTATGTGCACATGTATATCCAAACTCCTCCTTATCTGTTCTATATCTATCTGTCAATATCTATTTTTAAAACATGGAACCATACTTAGACCTCCAATTTCAGTACAATACCCCAGGATTTATTTTATCTTCACCCTCTCCATTTTTGTAACTCTGGTTTCCTCATTTATAATGTAAGAGTAATAATAGTTATTAGGAGGATAAAATATTAAACACACAAAGTGTGTTTAGCACAGAGGCAAACACATGGTAGCTTTGATAAATGCTCTTATTATTGCTGTTATTATTCCAAGTGTTTTCAATTTTGATTTATATTGCTAGACTACCATCTGGAAAGACTTCACTTATTTAAATACTCACCAACAGTATTTAAGTATTTCTAGCTTTCCATGCTTACCAACAATATATTTTGCTAATCTTGTTAAACTTTGCTATTCTTATAGATGGAAAACATTTATTTTTATTTGTACTCTACGATTAGCAGTGCCATTGCACATCTTTTTATAGGTTTACTGCTCACCTATCCTTGTTCTGTGAATGATTAGTTTAAGCTCTTGGCTTGTATTTCCATTGGCATGTGTATCTATTTCTTTTTGATCTGTAAAAACTGTTCATCCATCAAAGATAAAACGTCCTCATCTATCAGTTGCTTCTTTGTGATAGTGAACTTTGATATAAAAGCACTTTGTTCACAGCGGATGAGTTCAGTGTTGTAATACTGTAAGAATAACTGAAGCTATAGCCTTTATGGATGTGTGCTACGGTGGTTTTGGCCATTACTAGTCTGGTTTGCCAACCTCAGATGAAAACAGCATAGGGATTATCTTTGTAGGTCACGTTTCATCTGACTTAACCAGTGTACAATTCTATTACTAAAGGATGTCCCAGACAACATGATAATAATCAGAGACATGTTTAGCATACTAATACTTAGAATTACTTAGAATTTATTTAGAACTTACAAAAAGATTTGCTATATAGTAGTTTCCTTTAGGCGCTGAAGTAAATTCACCTAAAAGTTTTTAAAACTAATTTTCTGCTTCTGTTAAGTAGCTCTACTTCTTATTTTTCCTAAATATTTTAAGAATGCCTCTTTTTTAGCTTTCTATTTCCAGATCCAACAACTTGTCCATGTTCACCTTATCCATGCCATTCATGATTTGATAGATTTCCACATGCCAGGCCAAAGGGTTCTAATCTTTCACTTTGTCCTCAAACGTCAATTCCTCCTCCCTCCCTCTACTCCTCTGATCATTTTATAATGAATTGGTAACCGCAATAATGAAATTTACTGAGAAAACTAAATTTTGAGATGCTGCCATAACAAATGGAGTCAGGAAAATGATGAAAAGGGCTTTTATGAGGTTTGAAATATGGTTGGAATATTATAGATAGAAAATCAATTTGGAAAATGCTGTCAGCTTCACCCATAGGGGGTAGAATTATTTAAACGCACACACCTAAGGGCAGGAGTAAGTTTGAAGGCCACAATCAACTGAGAATTGTTTTATAGTAGACAAGAATAGTTCTTTGCTATATATACATATACAGCGTAGTTCTTTTATGATTAAAAGCCTAAGTAGGTAGATAAAAATATCTTTGGTATTTAAATTCTGGGAAGGCCAGTAATAATTAAACATTTGACTATTATAACTAATGTGTCCTTAATTCTATGTAATCTTGGTGGTAGAAGGAAGAATTTTATGGTGGCTTTGCAACACCATTTAAAAGACAATATATACTTTCGCTCATCTCATATATTGTAATTTTTCTTCCTCCAGAGAAAATCTGAATTTCGTGGACTAATAAGGACTGATGAATACTTTGGTGAAAAGCTTATCTTTTCCAAAAAGCTATTTGTGATAAATGCTGTAAATACTGTAAGCACCTTATACATCAAAAGAAAATCACTGTTTAAGTAGATTATCAGGTCAAAGAACAATTCGGAATAGCAGCTCTCTTAAAATAACTCTTATAGGATCTGGGAAACTGCTTAGAGTCTGGGTTATTTAAGCATTCAACAGATTCTCTGTTCTTAATCTTTGAGACTCAGATGAAAGCTATATCCTTTCCAGAAAAATCCAATTATAAGAACAGAATATTTGAATATAAAATTTCAGAACTTATTAGGATTCTACTGCCTCCAGGCTAAAGAACTCCTGCTCTGGAGCAAATATTGTTTTTAAGAATATCACAAATACTTAATGCACAAACTAATCTCCTCTGTTTCTACCTTAGGCAGTCCATCTACTTATTTTGAGCATAGAAAATGTAGTCTATGTAGTCTCATGTCCTCACTGGTAGGATAAAGCCTTGTCAACCCCTGAAACTCACCACAGATGCAGTTCCCACCCTATTTCAACCCTCTGCTGTAGACAACTCACAAGGAACACCCTATCTTGACAACAGTGAAGACCTAATGATTTGCCAGAGCACCCTTAGCAATTTAGACATATGAGAAGCCAACTACCTACCTGCTCAATGTTTCTAAAATCCTCCTTTAGCATGAGTTTGCTATGCAACTCTGGAGTCTCATATGTCAACCTGATTCACTTTGATGTTATATCCTTTACTGCGCCTTGTTTTCCCTGTGCTGCCAGGGTAACTCAGTGGTATGCAGAAAACAGATGATCACAAGTGAGGCTTTGAGGTATACCTGGGAAAAGTAATCAATTTTCCAGCTCCCAGCCTCTTTCACAGTTTAGATTCATTATTAAAGGGGGGAAGTGACTTCTAAGAGTAATGATATACTTTTATTCAAATGCAAATACAACATATTCCAAAATTAAATATAATTTTGAAAGCAGTTACTGTGTCAGACTCTATTAGTAGTCTATCCAATAGCCATTCCTACCTTCTTATGCTAACAGAACCCTGATTTCTTTGGGGCAACAATACATCCCATTTAGGATATGATTCATTTCCAATCATTTCCAACCAATGTGCTGTGGTACACAGGTGTTCCTCAAGTGCACTACAGATAGCCAAGAAATTGATTCTTCTTACCCTCAGGGCAAAAGGGCAGGGTCTGGAAGAGTAGAAGCCTCTGCTTACACCAGATGTACCACAAATGTTATCATTTCTTATGTGTGCCATGAAGGGAAAAGAAGCATGTCTCTAAGCCAAGTTCTGCACCCTTTGATAGATACTCAATTTCTCTGCTTTCTTTACAGCTAAGAGCAACTCTTGGTCCAGTTATGGTCAATGAAATATACGTTAAAGTCTGCTGAGGGGGGGTCTCCTGGGAATGCTTGATCTTACTTATAAAAGGACAGAGGTCAAAGGAGAGTTTACCGGCAATGCCTTTCCTCTTTCACCCTAACTTAAAAAAAGACACAATGCCTGAAGCTGCAGGAGCCATCTTGCTGCCAAGAGGCAACAAAGCGTGAGGATAAAAGACCAACAGGTAAATAAGGCAGTACAGAGAAGTGGAAAGAGCCTAGGACTTGATTATATTGCTGAGCATCAGAACCAATATCAGCAATTGTCTACTTCCCATATTCTTTCTAACGAGAATAATAGATGCCAATATTGCCTGATGTACACTAGTAGAAGGGAGATTTTAAGTCCATTTTTTTTTGCCCTGAAGTATCCTACAGCTCTTAACTTTGTAGGAATTTCAGTACTCCAGTTGCTTCCAGCTGACCCAATGCTTTACTATTTTTTAATGCATTCACCACTTTGAGTCAATATGGGTGAGCTTTACTGAGTGACACCAGATTTAATTTTAACAATACTCTTCACAGCTCAGAATTTACAGTCTCATTCCTAGAATGGCTTATGTTTTCAAAACTCTTCTAATCCACCACAGAATAATGCACATGCAGGGAACGGGAAATATTCTGCGGCGAGGGTGATGGTAATGATTAGATAGCTACTTTTGCAATTATTTGTCTTTAATAGCTTTCATTATAACAAAGGCAAAGAAAAAAAATTTTCTGGTCTTTCTTGTTTAATATTGTCATTTAAGCCTGTGCATTATCTTATCCATGCATTTTTTTTTAGCGCAAAAAAGAGAGATGTAAGGCATTCACTCGCTAGAATAAAACTTACAAAATGAAGTTCGTTTTGCTTGTCAAATACTGATAAAAGGAAGAAGGAAAAGAAACAATTTAAATGTAAAAGGCACCTTTTCCCTAACTCCTGAACTAGTTCACACAATAAAGTGAATAATTTAACTACCTGAAAGTTCATATGTATAGAATACTGCATGCAGACCAGAGGCATTTTCACTTCAAATTTTTATAGTCTTTAGTCAATACACTTCATCTGCATTTCTAACACCTGCTTCAGGCAGCTGTGAAGTGTGCTGTTATCTCTATAGTCATCTTTTATCTTTACTCTGTCCATCTAACAAAAAAAAAATTTATACAACATAATTACTCGGCCTAAAAGAGAGAGAATGTAATTCACATGATTTTCTGAAATGTATTTTCCTTCATCTCATCAAAAGGTAATTTTAAAACAAGTTACTAATTAATGCTGTCATTCTTTATAGTACACTTCCTCAAACATTAAAATGAATTTTGTACAGCAAAAATAACAACATCTACATTTCTTTGTAATGAATATCTGTTTCAGGTGCACAAGAAATAAAAAACTAAGTGCAATGACGGATACAAAGTATGCAAATATTCTAAACTCATTTTATACTATTATTAAAATGTTCCTTCCTATAGGACCTAAGATAAAATTTTTTATGGATATCAATATAAAAGTCAGCCAAATTCTGACTCAGCCAATCTATTATCAACAACTCATATATATACCCTGTATTATACAACTTTATATACAGGATTGAAGCAAATCTGTTAAAAGGTTGAGGTTCTCTGATAAAAAATATTATCTTAGGAGAGGAGGAAAAATGGGGAGCAGTTAGGAAAAGAGAAAAATATTTAAATGAAATTGAACAATATTCTACCTTACCACCATTATGCTTATTTCTATATTAGCACTTATTCACAGTGTAATTATTTTCTCTGTTCTCCACCTCCCTACTTGCATGTAAACTCTACCTGAGCAAAAATCATAAATGGCTTGTTCACCACCCCATTTCTTATGTCTAGTTTAGTTCCTGGAACAAAGTAAACACTGAAAATATATTTCTTAAACAAATTTTTAAAATTCTTACAAGATTGGATTCTGAAGGATTATTTAAACTGCACTTTTTTTTTTTAAATACATGCAAGCAAAAGTTCTCATTTATCTACAATTATTATTGAATAGTCCTTTCTACCTAGGCTGTTTTTTCCAGAAAGTCATAGACTGAGAAACCCCTTTAAAACACAGACATTTTAATTCCAAATATTTTAAATATGAGTCATTTAAGGATATACTATATCACTTATTTCCCTAACTTGTTTTAAAAAGTAGTTTTCACATAATTTAATCATTTCCTGATGCCTTACAATCAAAATTATATATTAAAACAGCTCTAACATCATTTCAGATGTGAGTGAAGCAGGCAAGGCTATCTGTCCTTAAAACAAGGAGCTACCAATATAGACTAATACTTAAATGTTGTCTCCTTTCCTTTTTTTAAAGATTTACTTTATTTATTTTATTCCCCTACCACCCCTTGTTTTGCACTCACTGTCTGCTCGTCTTCTTTTTAGGAGGCACTGGGAACCAAACCCAGGATCTCCCATGTGGGAGGGAGGTGCCCAATGGCTTGAGCCACCTCTGCTCTCTGTTGTCTCCTTTCTTGCTTTCACTTTTCAGTATATTACCTTCTAGCTGCCTCTCTTCACTATAGGTTCCTGCTCCTAATGAATTGTAACTATCACACAGAATGAATTAACAGCTGACAAAGCAATTTTGCTTGCTAAATTTAAAACCTGCAATAAGACTATTCTAAAAATATTAGACTGAATCTCTTTATTCAAATATAAATGCTATCCCTTGTAGCCCTTCTATTCAAGCCAAGTCATTCAAGCCAGAGCAGGATGAACATATGCTATGGCACCAAAGTCATTCTTCAGTTTTGCCTGTCAAGTTAGGTTTATTTGAGTTCCCAGAGAGACAAGAGTCTTCAAGAGATTCTCAGTATCCTTGAGGGAAAAGTGATTTTCTCAACTCCATAAATTCCTATTCCAGATTAAGGGGCAAAAAAGTTGAACACCAATCCTTACCATAAACAAAGAAAGAGAAAATGCAGGATATGATGTAAGGGAACATTTAATAGCCCAGGCGATAAGCAGGCTAGGCTTAAAGGAAAGAAATTAAGAGAGATATGGGGGAAGAGGAAGATGGGTAGATAATATTAGGGTCCATGCTTAGAAGGGATGGCAAAGTAAAAATATCCAGAACCTAGAATACTGG
The DNA here is from genome assembly GCF_030445035.2 of Dasypus novemcinctus. Lineage (NCBI taxonomy): Eukaryota > Metazoa > Chordata > Mammalia > Cingulata > Dasypodidae > Dasypus > Dasypus novemcinctus. The sequence continues at coordinate 47,571,218 of NC_080673.1, read as the reverse complement.
GGCTAATCATCTGCTTGCCCAGGTACAGCCTTGGGGAAACTGCAGATTCCTGAAAGTCTCACAGTGGGCCATACCCACTGAGTAGCACTGGTGAATGGAGATTTCTAGATAAGTGAACATTAAATATAGCTCCTATACAAGGGATATAGACATGCCCATGTATAAAATCTAGAACTATAAACCTCCTAGAATAAAACATAGGGAAGCATTTTAAGGACCTTGTGGTAGATAAAGATTTTTTTACTTTATACCCAAAACATGAGCAACAAAAGAGAAAAACAGATAAATGGGACCTCATCAAAATTAAAAACTTGCATGCATCAAAGGACTTTCTCATGAAAGCAAAAGGAAAACTTACACAATGGGTGAAAATATTTGGAAACCATATATCCAGTAAACGTTTAATATCCAGTGTGTGTGTGTGTGTGTGTGTATATATATATACACACACATATATATCCTACAACTCCACAACCAAAAAACAAGCAATACAATTTTAAAAATGGGTAGGGGAATGGATGTGGCTAAAGCAATTGGGGCCCCACCTCCGACATGGGAGACCTCCTAAAGAAGACCAGTAGACACTGCAACTAGCAGACGCCACAATGAGGAGATGCTATAACCAGCAAGATTCTGCTACCAGCAAATGCCACAGCCAGCTGGTACCGCAGCCATCTCAACGAGCAGACCGCACAACCAGCAGGTGCTGCAACAATCGCAAAGAGCAGATGCCACAACCAGCAGGTGCCACAACCACTGCAATCAGCAGATGCCACAACCAGAAGACACCGCAAATGATGCAACAAACAGGTGCCTCAACAAGCAGACGAGGCAACCAGCAGTTGATGCAACCAACAGATGATGCAACCACCAGTGAGCAGAAGTGGCCCAAGCAGTCCGGGTTCGGTTCCCAGTGCCTCCTAAAGAAGACTAGCAGACAATGAGCAGACAGACAAGATAGCAGAAGGGGAGAAGGGATGGATAAAAATTTTTAAATTAAAAAATAAATAAATCTTCTTTAAAAAAAGAGCAAAAAATTTGAATAGACATTTCTCCAAAGAAGGCATACAAATGGCATGTGAAAAGGAGATGAAAAGATGTTCAACATAATTAACCATTAGGGAAACATAATTCAAAATCACAATAAGATACCATTTCAAACCCACTAAAATGACTACTATTAAAAATGGAAAATGAGAAGTGTTGGGAAGTTGTAAAGAAATAGGAACACGCATTCACTGTTGATGGGAATATAAAATGGTGCAGTCACTGTGGAAGACAATTTGGTAGCTCCTAAGAAAGTTAATCATACAGTTACAGTGACCTGACAATCCCATTTCTGGGTATATACCCCAAAGAATTAAAAGTAGGGACTCGTACAGATATTTACACACTGATATTCTTAGAGGTATTATTCACAACCGCCAAAAGATGGAAGCAAACCAGGTGTCCATCAATTGATGAATGGATAAACAAAATGTGGCATATACATACAATGGAATATTATTCAACATTAAAAAGGAAAGAAGTCCTGATGCATGTGATAACATGGATGAACCATGAAGACATCATATTGCATGAAATAAACCAGACACAAAAGGACAAATATTTTATGATCTCACTGATAGGAAATAGAATGAACAAATTCAGAGTCAGAAACTAGAATACAGGTTATAATGGGCCAGGGTGGGTGTAGGTAATGGGGAGTTACTGCTTAAATTGTACACAGTTCCAATTTGGGGTGATAAAAAGTTTTAGTAATGGATCATGGTGATGGTAGAACATTATAATGAATGTAATTAACAGCACTGAGGTATATACTTGAATGTGGTACAAGGGAAAATTTTACAATGTATATACATGTTCTTATAATTTAAAAAATAGAGAACTGTATAAGACAAACAGGGAACCCTAATGTAAACCATGGACTATAGTTAATAGTACAGTTATAATAATATTCTTCCATCAAGTGTAATAAATAAACCACACTAATGTAAGGCGTTAATAATGGGGGTTTATGGATCCTCTGCATATTTTGCATGATTTTTCTGTAAACCTACAACTTCTCTAATAAACAAACTTTTAAAACCACTTAAGAAAAAAGAAAGAAAAGAAAAGCACTTGTGGCAGTTTGATATTGTTTATGAATTCCAAAAACAGATATTGGATTATATTTGTAAATTGGTCTGTACCTCCAGGCATATTAGATTATATTGGATTCAGACGCTTCACTTTTACTTGGTTAAATAATGATTAAAGCTTTGATTGGGCCACGTCAGCAGGACATTGCATCCCTACAGGGACTCACAGAGAAACTGCACCGCAGAAAAGGGAGGTTGGAGTTTTGAGCTGGAGCCCAAGAAGTAAGCACACAGAGGAGCAGAGCAGCTGAGCCCAGAGAGAATAGAGCCCCAGGGAGAGACAGAGATGATTGCCTGATAATCTACACCTGGCCTTGTGGAGCGAGCAGGGCAAGTTCAGCCCAGAGAGAAATGGAGTCCCAGGAAGAGAAGAACCCAGGAAGCCTGAACTCTTGACAGATGTCAGGAGCCATCTTGCTCCAACACATGGCAACAGTCTTTGGTGAGAAAAGTAATTTAAGCTTTATGCCTGGTAACTGTAAGCTACTCCAAATAAGTACCCTTTATAAAAGCCAACAAATTTCTGGCATTTTGTACCAGCACCCTTTTTAATACAGCACTGCAGTATAGTAATTGATTAGCATAGAGGCAAAAACCCCAAACACTTTACCATGCCTTGAGGTCAGTATGATAATCAATGGACAGTGTGATTGTCAATACAGTTATCATCAACTTAAGTCAACAAGAAAAGTTAAAATACAGAGTTTCAGACTACTGGGAAATATACAATGAACTAAATATTTTTTTATTATTTTATTATTAAGAATGAAAAAACAAGTGACACAGTAGGAAAAAATATTCGCAAAACACATATCTGATAAAATAGTTGTAATCAAAATATATAAAGAATACTTCAAACTTAACAGAATATAAATAACCCAGTTTTTTAAAAAATGGGTAAAATATCTGAACAGACACTTCAACAAAGAAGAAATAAGGATGGCAAATAAGCATATAAAAGATGTCCAGCATTGGACGTCAGTAGGGAATTGCAAATTAAAACATACCTATTAGAATCACTAAAGTCTAAATCACTGAAAATACCAAATGATAGTGAGGATGAAAGCATTCACTCACTGAAGGTGAGAATGCAAACTGCTATAGCCACACTGAAAGACAGTTTAGCAGTTTCTTATAAATATAAACATAGGCTTAACATAACATCCAGCTATAGCATTCATAGGCAGTTACCCAAATGTGTTGAAAAGTCATGTCCACACCAAAGTCTGCATTCACATTTTTTTAGCAGCTTTTTCATAATTGCAAAAGCTTGGAAGCCACCAAAATGTCTCTCAAGGGGTGAATGGATAAACAGTTACATTTATACAATGGAATATTATTCAGCAATAAAAAGAAATGTTATCAAGCCATGAAAAGACATGGAAAAACTGTAAATGAATATTGCTTAGTAAAGAAGCCAGTCTAAAAAGGTCACCTACTGTATGATTCCAACCACATGACATTCCAGAACAGACAAAACTCTAGAGACAGTAAAAAGGTGAGTGGTTGCCAGGGGACAGGGTGGGAGAGGGAAGGGATGAAGAGGTGATGCACAGAGCATTTTTACGACAATAAAACTATTTTGTATGACATCGTGATGGTGAGTACATAGCATTGTGTTCCTCAAAACCCATAGAACCATACAACACAGAACGAATCCTAATGTAAACTACAGACTTTAGTCAATAACAATTTATCAATATTAGTCCATCAATTGTAACAAATACACTGCACTAATACAGGATGTTAATAATAGGGGAAGCTGGGTATGGCAGTGAGGAGAGAGAGTGTTTATGGGAACTCTCTGCATTTTTGTGCAATTTTTCTATAAACCTAAAACTCCTCTAAAAATAAAGTATTTGAATACTTTTATTTAATGTGGTAAAAATCTTTAATGAGTTATTCAAAGGGGTAAATCCTCTATAAGCTAAAAAACATGGACATGTTCATTTTATTACCTGACTATATTTAAGGAACTCTATTAGGACATAAATGAGACATGGCTCATGCCCTTATAAGAACATATATTCTAGTGGTAGAAGACAGGAATTAAAAATGATTATACAAGTAATTATTTAAATTTCTGGTAGATACAATAAAGGAATTGTACTGTGTACAATCAGAATATTTAGGAGGAAACGCTGGTCTACACAAGAACAGTCAGGGTACACGTCCATGAAGAAATGATATTTGAGCTAAAACTTGGGAAATCAGAAGTTAACCACTATAGTTGGTCCCATGAAGCTATGGTAAATCAATCCAAAGAACAGCCTGTGAGAGTGCCCTGAGGCCATATGAGATTGGCTGAGTAGCTACCACCCAGGTTCAAGTCACTATCATTTCCTAACTTAACCAGTACAATGGTTTCCTAACTGGGCTCCTACTCTAATCCTACAGTCCATTCTCAACAGAGTGATCATTTTAAAACACTAAGGAAGGTCATGTCACTGCTCTGCTCAGAATTCTCAAATGTTTTGCCATCTCATCTCCTTCAGATTTAAAGTCAAAGTCCTTTCCATGGCCCTTACTACATGATCTGGTCCCTTATTACATATCTGAGCTCATCTCCATTACCCACTCTGTTTGGCCACTCTCCTTGGGACTTTTGCACTATGGGTTCTCTATGCCTGGAATCTTATTTCCCTAATAGTCCTTCCCCATAGCTTACTCCCTCGCTTCCTTCAAGTCTTTGTTCAAATGTTCTCTTATGAGACCTTCACCTTACACCTCTTAAGAAATTGCCACCCTTCCAGCTTTCTCCCTATCTTCCTCTATTTCCTGCATCATTTTCTCTCAGGTACATATCTACATATGACATACTATATATTTTAGGGTAATAGCTATATATTTTAGTAGTTATATCCCTTCACTAGAATGTTAACTCCATGAGTTTTTGTCTCTTTTATATATTTCTGCAAGCTGCAATACAGAGTAGGTGTTCAATGCAGCATTAGTAGAATGGATAAAATGCTAGTATGCTTATATGGTGGATGCTTTGTGGGTGAGGAAGAAGATGGCATGGGATGAGGCTGAAGAGACAGACAAGGACTAGATTATGCAAAACCTTTTAAGCTGTATAAAAGATTTTTGTATATAACCCAAGAAAAGCCATTGAAGGATTTTAAGCAGGAAAATGACATGATCAACTTTCATCTTTCAACATCATTCTCAGTGTTACCAAGAGAAGGGAATGGAAGAGGCCAAAAAAGAAATCTGGATTAACTTTCATCTCTAGGGTTAACACAGGTTTTGGTGTCTCTCCTTGTGAGTATGTGTACATTCTTAATGCATGCTGACGTAAAAATAAGTCGCTGCTGACCTTATTACAACAGTATTTGCTAAGTTCCAATGCTAGGTCTCAAAATTTAAGTGTTCCTTTCCCAAATCTTTTCCTTCTAAATAATCTCTGAAATGAAAGTGAACTGACATAATGACTTTTCGCACATTCTAATTATTTAGACACCAGTAAATATATAATGAAATCAGTACTTCAAGCTTGCACAAAACATATCTCTGGATGAAGCCCATAAAAGTTAAAAGTAGCCTCACTTTCTGAGATTATTTTAGCTACACATTGGCTAAGAGCTTGGGTAGTAAAGGGAAAAAAAGATAAGTGAGAGAAGCACTGGTGATTTAACCTCCAGTGTTCCCTTAAGGACAAACATTTGTCACCTTGACAGCAAGGTGAAAGGTTTGCAGCCAGTGTGCTTATAACATGACTCTCCCTCCTCTCTCTGCCCTGGGGACCTGTGATTTCTGACCAGGCATTATCTAAAAGGATGATGATGATGATGATGATGAGCCACAGGAAGGACTATGGGGAGAAAAAGAGGTTGAGACCCACATAACTCAGAGCCTGAAACTGAAATGTTGCTCCAGGAACTGTCACAAAGATTTACCATTTGCTGCTCTTCTTCCTAAGGTTCCACTTGTAGATAGAGTAATCAACCCTATATATTATCACTAAACATTCAAATAGAATCCGATGTTAATAACATGCTAATAATTACTAGAGGGTTATAAAAGTAAAGTCCTAGGCATATGCATCCCCATTTTCTATACAAATTACCATTTTTAGAACTTATAATTCTGATGTGAAAATCTGTTGCAGGCTTAAATCAGGCACTAAAATGAACCTGATTTTTACATTTGATATTCATATAAACCAAAATAACACTGATATGGTAACAACCATATATCAAAAAGAATAAGAGACCTCTGTCGTGGCCTAAAAGCAAAATTGCTCACACTATTTTCGAAAGTGAAATCAGAGGGGATATTTTGAAAGCTAAAGGTTTTAAAGAAAGAAGTAGAGTTACTCATTTGTGTACTTTTAGTCCTAATTTAATTTCAGGAATTGAAAGCTTTTTTTTTAAGGGTTCCTCTGATAAATGGAATTGTGACTACAATAGTATCTTACAGTTTTACTTGGAAAATATCTTAAGTTGAAATCTCTATAAAATCAAAATTGGCACTATCATTTATTCCATTTGAGTATTTATTAATCACTATTGTCACTGTCTCTAACTACTTTCAGAAAGGTCAAACTTATTTTCAAAAGTAAAATGAGTTTTTTAATACAATTAACTCAAACACACATAATAAATAGAAAATAAGGTTACAAAGTACACCAAAAAATGGGAATGGAAGGAAGCAGCAATAAAGGGGTAGAGACATCAACCATGTCCATCCTTAGACACCTGACACATCCCAGCACTAACACCTAATATTGCTACCACCAAAACAGTAGAAATCATCACAATTATTCTTTTACTTAAACTCCGTGTTTTTCTTTATGACATCATTGTTACTAATTCTAAACTCTTTGGGTCCTCAGTTTCTTTACATTCCCTGCATCTCCTGGCTTTTTTTACCAGACAGATGGCCGCCAAAAACTTGGTTATTAAATGAATCTAAGCAGAGAACAGTATTGTAGTTATATTTAAAAAAAGGGTTTCCTGACTTTTTAGGGATTCAGGTTGAAATGAGATAATGACTGGGATTTGTTTGAAAATAATACCTGAGAGCAGGAAAGTAGATTGGGGTGTAGGGAAAACAAGGCTGAACTGAGCTGACAACTACTGAAGCTGGGAGACGGGTATATGGAGTTCATTAATATTATTCCATCTATTTTGCATAAGTTCCAAAATCTGAATTAAAAAAAAAAAGATTGCTGCTTTTTCTAAGGGTCTGGAGGTTTAGGAAAATACCATAGTCAGGGATTAGATAAAAAGTGTAGGCCTAATATTATAGAGGGGATTTTGGCCCTAGGGATGGAGAGGATCAGTGTGGCACCATCTCTAAAATAAGCTGGATATTAATAACAGCAGCTATCATTGATGCCTGCTTGCTCTGTGCCAGACACTTTGTGCTAGGGAAGTTATGGACACAACTAGCAGCCATCTCCCAGCCCTAGCCTACCCTTACCTCCTTTTCTAATGAGTGCAGATGTTTCAGTAAGTTTCCATTCTGCAGCCAGGGGAATATGTCAGGCCTAATGAAAAGGCCTTATGGTGCCTTAAACCCAGAAACTGGGAGCAAGCCGACCAGCTGCTTATCAGGGCAGAACTCTCAGTGGCAGCACAACCTCTCCAAAGATTGTATAAATACCCCACCCTCAGACAGAACAGATTTGTCTCTCTCCCCTCAAAAGCGAAGTGGGGTGTGTGTGTGGAGCTGCCACGCACTGACTGTGACCTGAACAGTGTGGCCTCATGGGAGACTCACAATAATAGAACCTCTTTCCCTGTTCTTTTGAACCCTTTGTGCTGCGTAAGGAATAAAACTGTCATTTGCCGGAAGTTTCTACTGTGCCTGAGCCTGTGTTTCCATGATGCACCATGTAACAATAACTCCACATTTTGCTAAGCGTTTCAGAGACTTGGTTTTATTTAATCTCTTTAACAGTGCTCGAAGGCAGATATTTACAGCCCAAAACTTGATAAGACTCCTCCCTAGGTAACAGGGCCTTGCATGCAATAAGGACTAGATACTTATTTGTCAAAATAATTGAATAAATGTCTAAGATAGATTTTTTTCTTTTTTCTTTTTTGGCCATGGCTCTTTTTTGTAAGAAAAGCCAAATGCTCTAGTTAAGGTTTTCATCATAGTTTGCATGGACTCAGAATAGTATAATCAGTCTTTCACTCACAATCTCACCACCCTCCAGTCCACCTACTTTGCTCCTAGGATGCAACTTTTGGCAAGATATATTCCTCCAAAACTCCTTAGTAATGCTAGCACCTGGTACCATGTCTACATTTAGCCTCCCATGCAAGACTCTTCATAATAACATCTCACCTGATTTTACCAGTCTCCAACAAGAATTGGCTCACTCCAGTAAGGGTGCTTTCCCTTCACTGTCCTTTGCCTGCAGCTGCCCATTCAATCATTACTTTGTTATATACTGGCCATCAATTATGTCCCTTAGTAGTAGTTTATAATGGTAGGATTACCATATATCTAGAGAGGGAGATACAGTTATTCCTTCAACATCACGATTTTCCACATCACAGATTGGGTATACCACGGGTCAGCCTAAGACATTAAATAGGAATTTGGGGATAGTTTCTCAGAAGCCACAGATAACATGCAAAGGCCAGCGAATGACACAGAAAAAGTTTAGAAACTCAGAAATGCATAAAATATATGAATAGTATTGTATAATATTTAACCCAAATTTTATAATAAGGTACTTAAACACTGCATGAAAGAAAAAGAAAAAATTCATATTTCTTCTGAGAAAAATTTTATGTGGATTTTCCAGATCGTGGGGGTGCTGCATGATGTGTAAGGATAACTGTATAATAGCAATCATAACAGATAAGGTTCCTGCCCTCCTTGGGATTATCACTCTCCAGCCTCACCATCTTCACTAGGTCTATTCTCAGTTTTGAAGATCTTATTCGCACTTAACATTCACCAGTAAGCCTTTCCTGAATACTTGCTCTTCATTCTTGACTGATGATACCACACATTTGAGTACTTGATTATATTTGTCTTGTATTTTTCTCCAAGTGTTTTACTTATGCATGTCTCATTTTCCCAGTTACAGTGTCTCTTAAACAGAAATTGGTTCCTATAGTCTCTTCATCACCTAACTGAATGTAACTCAACTGAATTCAGTGATATGTATACAGCATGTGCATAGTATCTGGTGGTATGAAATGAGTTAAGAAAACCAAGTCAAAATAATAATAGGCCAGATCTAAATATCTTTGAAATGAGATACAAAAAAACTCTAGAAAAAGTATATGTGTGTAAATGGAGGAAAGGTGCAAAAAGGAGGCTTTATCCTGAATGTAGTAATTATCTTCCAATCATATATAATACTTCATAAGTTCTATGAAACATCAGTTTTTTTCTTTAATACTTGCATTTTGTAGAACATAATTTAGAGGCCTCACCATAGGATAAATTTCACAGGGCTCTGCTATGAAGACAATAATATTGATAAAAGCAAATTAAGTCTTATTTAACTTTTTTAAAAGAAAAATTATCTTTTGACAAGTAAATATTAATACTCAGTTTCAGTATATACATACATAAAGCTATATATATTTTACTTATACTTAAAAAGAACATTACAATACTTTTACCATGTATAAAAAATATAAATGAAAAGTCTAATAAATGAATTTCCAGAATTTTCATGTCAAATACACCTTTCTAGCAAAAATCTATGAACAATATCTAACCAGGTTTTCTTCTATGTATTATTTGTCCATTTTCAGATTACATCACATTTTGCCTAAAATAACATTACCCTATGCAAGGCACTAACAATATAACTCGTCATAATCTAAGCCTACTAAAGATTGCACATAGACAATCCGTAATAGTAAGATCCTCTTAGTCTGGAATAAACTTCACTAATATCCCAAATTATTCTTATTCTGCAAGGCATCTTCTGATAGTCCATCCCAACTGACAAACTTGAGCTAATCTTTTACATGTTCTTTCGTATATACTTATTACATTGTAATCTCTCTGATAGCAGGATCTATGCCTGCTTACATCTTTGTACTCCTATCAGCAGGTGTATTAAACCAATTATCTTTAAAGTATCTAATTAAACATGACCTTTTCTTAGTTTCTTAAACCTTATACCCAAAGCACAAGCAACAAAAGAAAATACAGATAAATAGGAATACCTCAAAATTAAATACTTTTGCACCGCAAAGGACTTTGTCAAAAGGGTGAAAAGGCAGTCAACTCAATGGGAGAAAACATTTGGTAACCACATATCCAATAAGGGTTTAATATCTATGATATATAAAGAGATGCTACAACTCTACAATTGAGTTCCTGCCTCCCACATGGGAGGTCCCAGGTTCAGTTCTGGTGCAGAAAACAGTGAACAGAAAACAAGGAGACATCAAGCAAAAACAATGAGCAGACAAGAAGAAGAAAAGAGCAGACATCAAGAAAAAACAATGAGCAGACAACAGGCAAAACCAACTAGCATACAAAGAGCAGAAACAAAAATGATCAGGAGGTAAATGTGGCTCAAGCAGTTGAGTACCCATCTCACACATGGGAGGTGCCAAGTTAAGTTCCCAGTGCCTCCAAAAGAAAAAACAAACAGACAATGAGCAAAAACAACAAGCAATGAGTGCAAACAATGAGCAAAAACAATGAGGAAACAGATGAAGGCACGATCTCAGAGGGGGAAAAAAAGACAAACCACCCTATTAAAAAAATGGGTAAAAGACTTAAAAAGACAACTGTCCAAAGAAGAAACGCAAATGGCAAAGAAACCCATGAAAAAAGGTTCAACATCACTAGCAAGTAGGAAAATGCAAATCAAAACTACAATGATACATCATTTTATACCTAATAGAATGGCCACTATTAAAAAGTAAGAAAACTACAAATTTTGGAGGGGATATGGAGATATAGGAACTCTTATTCACTGTTGGTGGGAATGTAGAATAGTATAGCTACGGTAGAACTGTTCGACAGTTCCTAAGGAAGTTGAATATAGATTTGCCATGTAACCTGACAATACTACTAGGTATTTACCCCGAAGAACTGAGAGCAGTGACACTAATAGACATATGCACACTAATGTTCACAGCAGTGTAATTCACTATAACCAAAAGTTGGAAAAAACCCAGGTATCCATCAACTGATGGGTGGATAAACAAATTGTGGTATATATACATGATAGATTATTATGCAACAATAAGAAGAAATGAAGTTGTGAAGCATATGAAAACATGGATAAACCTGGAGGACAACTGGAGTTGAGTGAAACAAACCAGACACAAAAAGAACAAGTACTGTATGATTGCGCTATAATGAACTAAATATATTATGTAAACTAGTGGAGTTAATAATTAGAATATAGGTCACCAGAAAATAGAATGAAAATAAGGAATGGAAAGCTGAGGGTTAATCTGTGCAAAATTGTTTAAAATGTTTGTAAAAAACTTTGGAAATGAATGGGAATGGTGAGAGCACATCATGCTGTTTGTGCTTAGTAGAGCTATTATATCAGTGTGACAGTGGTTGAAAGGGAAAGCCTCAAGACAGTTATATTACCTGAAGGAAAGCTAAAAAATATATCATGGGACGTATAGCATAATGAAATCTCACGTAAAATATGAATATGAGTTATATTGTATACATAAAACTGTTTTTACAAAATATAAATATGAAACTAGAGAAAAGGAAACAGAAGAGCAGATATGTACAGCAGGGGAAGCATAGAGAAATTAAGAGGTGATGAGTTTTGTTTGTTTTTGTTTTTTGTATTATTATTATTACTGGAATAATGAAAATGCTCTAAAAATTGAAGTGATAAATGCACAACTATGTGATTATACTGAATACCATTAATTATACACTTTGGATGGACTTATGCTTTATTAACATGTACTAATAAAATTGATTTGTTAAAAAAATGGAACAAAAAAGTATTTAAAAACAGAATAGACATCTGCTGTCACAGAAGAAAAAAAATTTGAACTTTTCTTATAAAAACTATTGTGCATAAAATATGGATTAATGTATATCTGAATATATATGCAAATACTTCAAGAAGTTCTTTCACAAGTCACAAAGCATGAAAAAATTTTACAAGTAAAAATATACACATATGGTTAAATGTCACCTTAAAACTCCATTTCCTAAACTACTTTTTTTTTCTCAAATTATAAGTTGCTGACAAGGAAGATAAATTATCCTAGCCTCCAAAGGGACTTTTCTTTGAAAGTAGATTCCTAGCTATAATTAACAAGTTATTTTCTCTTTACCCCTTTGTTTTCATCTTCCTTGAGTTCTGTAAGAGGTATCCTAGTCCCTATAGCATATAACTTAGACAAATTTAACTCAGAACATAAGTTAGACAAATGAAAACTAGGTTAACCAGTTAGCCTGGTTAAGATGGTTGGATAATTTTTAATAAATTACCATCACTAATCAAAATGTGCTGACTATCTGAATATAATTAACATAACTGAGTTATATATTTGAATGTGGTTAAAGGGGGAAATTTAGGTTGTATATATGATACTAGAATAAAGTAAAATAAAATAAATCTATGGAACTGCACAACACAATGAACCTTAAGTGAAACCATGGATTATAGTTAGTAGTTCAATTATAAAAATGTGCTTTCATAACAAATATGCCACACCATTGCAAAGTGTTATTAATAGGATAGTGTTAGAGTTTGAAATTCTTTTATGAATCCCAAAAAGGGAAAGATTATGTTTTTTAATTAGTCCATTCTTGTGGGTGTGCAATTTTTTTTTATTGGACTAAGTCAGGAGTAGGTCTGACTCAGGTTGAGTCTTTGCCCTCTGGCTGGGTCTGATATAAACAGAGACACAGAGATACACAGGAAAAGGGAGCTCTGCCATAGTTGACTCGACCATGCGAGAGAAAGGATTCCAGGTTTCTGCAAAAAGGCACAACTGTAGAAAGGCACAACTGCAGAAAGACAGAGAAGCCACAAGAAACTGACAGAGGAGGACCGGAAAGAGACAAGGCCTATGACTGGTTGCCCACTGCTGAGCTCCAAGGTAAGACCTCAGCAGAGTTTGGTAGCCACCTCTGCCACAGGGCTGGACACCAGGATTACGAGTAGCTGACTTTGGTGAGAAAGTATCTCTAATGGTGTCTTGATTTGGACATCTCATGGTCTTGGCATGGTAAGCTTTTACCCCAAATAAAATTCCCATTTTAAAAGCCAATCCCTTTCTTGTACTTTGCATCAGCAGTCCTGTGGCAAACTAAAACAGGGTGGTATTGAGATTACTGTGTTTTATACATGATTGTTCTGTAAATGCACCACTTTTCGGATTTTTTAAAATGTGCTGACTGGCCATGATTATATTATAGGATATCCTTTAATAGAGATGCCTTTTTCTAATTAATAGCAGAGAATCTGAAACAAAATTGTAATTAAAAAAACAAAAAACAAACAGTGAAGAAGAAAACCAGCCAAACAATGTTAATTCCAGCAATGATGAGCTTGGGACTAGTGATAGCTTTAACAGAGTAAATGGGAAAAGTAAAGAAGAATATAGTATAACTGTCATAAATCTAAATTTAGTCAAGTTATTCTGAAATACATTCTTCCAGGTTTTATGTTTAAATGTCCATTCTTTCATGCAATGGTGATAAAAATAGTAATTCTTATTTAGCAAAATAAAGAACTGCCAACATAAGGCATCTCCCAAAATTTCTTTCAAATTTTATCAGTGAAATCTAAGTGAAAGCCTCTACATTTCTCTGAATATATTTCATGATCTCAATTCATTTTTTCTCCTTAGTTTAAAAAGGCAGAATAAAAGAAGAGAAAAATTAACATGTAAATCTACCATTCTTTTGTAATCAAGAAATAGCCTTTTTTAGTGCTAATTCTAGTTCTTGAAAAGATTGAAAATATGTAGTGCTCTAAATTGGTGTACCGGAGCAGTTACTGATGAACTCTGAATGGCTTGGTGGGACGCTATCACAGATGAAGACATCACATATGTATTTCTCAGTTTGTGATAAGAAAATGTAATGAATTTTTCCCATTAAAAAAATCATATCTGATTTCTATACATCCTTTTCTTAGTATCTTAAAAATCTGTCTCTTCTTTTTTCCATTACATAGAGAAATACATCGTTCTCCAAAGCTCCTCCAAACAAGTCACATCTTTATTATTTTCTGTATCTCACTTAAAAAATATTAACCTCTGACAAGATGATGGAACAAGTCATACCATACCAAAGCAATATTCTGAATTATGAACCAGTCAAACACAAATGCAGAGGGCTGTAACATGATGCTTCTAAAGAAAGTACATTAGCTTTCATTTGCTGCCATATCATATTGCAAGGTCAAATTATCTGGTTGCTCATTACAAACTTGGGTTTTTTCTTTTATTTTCCCTCCCTCCCGCCCTCTCCCTCCTTTCCTTTCTATGCTTCCTCTCTCCCTCTCTCCCTCCCTCCCTCTTTCTTTTTTGGTCATTTCTATTAATTGCTTCTAATAATGCCTCTCAGACATGGGATTGATCTAGTTTTTATACATCATTGCACTGATTCTTTTATTTTTCGGACTTACTCATATTTTTAACTCTTCTCTAAGATACTGTACAGTTTCTTTTTCAGCACTGTCTGGAAACTCAGCTTTCACTTCAATTTAAATATATTAAATATTTCACCAATTGCCAAAGAATAAATCTGAATAATAAGAATGATAAAATACTCTCCTTTAATACAATTTTCTATAATGCCATATAATTTCAATCAGTTATTATACTTTCTCATTTATAATACTCTAGATATTTATATGTGTGTGATGATCACACTGGTAGCAATTTTTCCTGAAAAACTGTCTAATATTTTCAATCATTTATTGCAATGACAACTGTAAATGAGTTATAATCTATTACACAGGGATAATCGGCCCTAATCTACTTCTCAGTGGTTGTAATAAGAAGAAAATCTTACAAAGTTACATAATATCATATTTAGATGTGGGAAGTAGTTTTCACCCTCATATTAAATCAATACTGAGATTATAAAACAAATTTTTTTGATGCTGTAGCATATGTTTTATTGAAATGTAAAGGCTTACCGTTTAAAATCATTGTAACACAGTAAAGAAAACTTTGGTGGCTAGATGACCAATTAAAGTGATTTTTGTAAAAATAATTGAAAATATAATTGAAATAATTAACACATTTCTTGAATGCATACTATAAGCTACTTTACAATCTTAGCAATGTAAAGAGATTAAAATAAAAATAATATTTATTGGATGATTTCTATTTATTCATTCAACAAATATTTCTTTGAGTGATAATAATATGCCTGGTACTATAGGTGATATAGATAGAGCAGTGAACCAAACCAAATCAAACCAAACAAAAACAAAAACAAATATCTACCTTCATGGAACTTTCATAGAGGGAGATGGGCAATACACATAATAAATAAATAAACTATAATAAATTAGGAGATAGGTATTTTAGGAAAAAAAAAAAAGAGCAGGATAAATGGGACAGGAAATACTAAAGAAGAGAAAGAAAGTCAGAACTGAAATAGGATTATTTTCCTCTGTCCCTACACTAACCAGATACAATCTAGATGGAAAGTCATCCCGGAAGTTAAATAACCATAGGGGAAAACTGGAGGAATTGCTCTGGGGAAGACAGACTTCTGAGAGATGGATAGGATAATGGAAAGCATAGGAATAGGAAAAACAGAGAGGTGGGGGCAGGAAAGTACACCAAGTGTCAGAGGAGCAGAGAGGAGAAAAGCAAACCAACAGTTGATATGGAAATGAAAGGAGGACATTGGAGAAGGAGGTTAGGGGGCCATACTGGAAGAACCCCGAGTGGTCAGTTAGGTATAGGCATTTAGGAACGACTAAAGGCCCTGAGGCACAGTGTGGCATATAAAAGTAGTATGTGAAGATGTTTTATCTTACAAAAATGTACAAGATGGTGAGAAAGAAGACAGGATGCATTGCCTTGGGCTCCTGGAAATTACCAAAATCACAGTAATGTTAAAATAAACATTACACCTCATAAACGAATGGACAAATAAAATAAGCTTTCAAGAGAAAATCCAGGAAAATTTTGGAAAATAAGTACTTATAAGAGAATTGCCTGTATGATAAAAGCAAAACCACACAAATCCTCACCACTAGACCAAATACTATAATAAAATAAAACTATAAACATTAGAAATTTTAATTTAACTACTCTTCTTATTAGAAATATCTCAAAAAATAAAAATAAAAAATAAAAAGCTACCCAGGAAAAGTAAACAAGCATGTGGTTCCAACAAAAGAGAAAGAAAATGTATAAACTGTAAACTCAGAGTACAACCATCATTGGACATCTAGAATATTATACAATATTCATCTCATCAGTCTGGAGATGTGTGATGCTTTGACACTTGTTTCTAGTATAGCATGTTGACAAACTTAGGCTTTTTATCCCTTACCAGTTTGGCCTGTACTATTATAAAAAGTTAAAATCAAGTTAATAAATGGTCCTTTATTGGAAACTCTGTTACTAAAAGAGTTACTCACCTTAACTCACAATCCTCTGAATATGAACATTTTACTGTTAATTTGTGTGGATATTTGCAGATTAAATTGAGAGAGATCAAAATGAGACTTCTATAATTCTCGCTCACTCTTCTACGTACATCCTCATTTTACACTCTGAGCAAACAACTTTAAGTAATCATGTTAATGTCATGTGTAATATTCTAAGATAGAGAAACAAATTTTAACAGTCATGAATACTGATTCAATTAGTTTCAGGGACAAGCATATATACATCTACGTAGTTGTGAGAATAGCACCACAAAGCTGGACGTACATGAAAAATCCAGTAGCGGTAGCAAAAAAACAGAAATTGACTTCTTTAAGCAATGATAAAACAATCAGGCGAAGAATTTTCAAGTATTTTGAGTACTGTATTAGTCAGCCAAAGGGGTGCTGATGCAAAATACCAAAAATTGGTTGGTTTTTATAAAGGGTATTTATTTGGGATAGGAGCTTACAGATACCAGGCCATAAAGCATAAGTTACTTCCCTCACGAAAGTCTATTTTCACATGTTGGAGCAAGATGGCTGCCAATGTCTGAGAGGGTCCAGGTTTCCTGGGTTCCGTTCCTCCCTTCCAAGGTCTTGCTTCTTCCTGGACTCAGGGTTCCTCTCTTCCCAGGGCTTGCTTCTCTCTCCTGTGTGCTTACTTCCTGGGGCTCCAGTTTAAGCCTTCAGCATCAAACTCCTACATCAAAAACCCTCAACTCAGGGAAGCAGACTTGGCCCAATGGATAGGGCATCCGCCTATGGGAGGTCTGTGGTTCAAACCCTGGGCCTCCTTACCTGTGTGGAGCTGGCCCACGTACAGTGCCGATGCATGCAAGGAGTGCTGTGCCAGGCAAGGGTGCCCCCGCGTACGGGAGCCCTACGTGCAAGGAGTGCACCCCATAAGGAGAGCCACCCAGCGCGAAAGAAAGTGCAGCCTGCCCAAGAATGGCGCAGCATACACGGAGAGCTGACACAACAAGATGATGCAACAAAAAGAAACACAGATTCCCGGTGCCGCTGATAAGGATAGAAGTGGTCACAGAAGAACACACAGCGAATAGACACAGAGAGCAGACAACTGCTGGGGGGTGGGGGGGAGGGAAGGAAGGGGAGAGAAAAAGAAGAAACAAACCAAAAAAACCCTCAACCCTGTCCTTTGCCATGCCTTTTAATTGTGAGTCCCCACTCACCAAGGGGTGGGGACTCAATGCCCTAATGACATGGCCCAATCAAAGCCCAGGCATAACTCAATCATGCCCAGGTATAGACCAGATTACAAACATAATCCAATATCTATTTTTGGAATTCATAACCATATCAAACAGCTACAACTATGAAACAAAAAAATTATAATTGAATTTTTATCTGACATCATCATAGGGAAGGAATTTATGGAAAGGCGGTAGAAAAATCCATAAAAGCAAAGTTGGATAAATTTTACAGAATTAAAAACTTCAAACTTCTATAACCATAAGCAAAATAATGAACCTCAACCCATGCATTGTACCATATACAAAACTTAACTCAAATTGTTCACAGTCCTAAATGTAAAAATGAAAACTATAAAACATCTAGAAGAAAACATAGGAGAAAAAGCTCTGTGAATTTGGACTAAACAAATTTTGTGGTAGGATACAAAATGCTTGAACCATAAAGGAAAAACATAAATAAATTAGATTTAATCAAAATGTAAAGCTTCTGTTTTTTCAAAGGTACTGCTAAGAAAGACAAGCCACAGACTAGAAGAAAATATTTTCCCAATCATATTCGATAAATGGCAAGTGTCCAAATTATATTTAAAAACTCACAAACCAATTACAAGCAAATACCCCCCATAAAAAGTAGACAAAAGATTTGAATGGACATGCTACCAAAGAAGATATACATATGGTAAATAAGTGCATGAAAAGATATTCAACATCATAACCATTAGGGAAATGCAACTTAAAGCTAAAATGACACATTGTTACAAACCTATTAGAATGGCTAAAGTAAAAAATACTGCTAACACCAAGTACTGCCAAGGATATGGAGCTCCTGGACCCCTCATACATTCCTATTAGGAATGTAAAATTTTACAACTACTTTGGAAAACAGTTTGGCAAATAAATAAAAATAAAGGTATCTGGCATTTGTTAAAGGGTAATAAAATAACTTCAGTCAATTGGCTAGTTCTACACCAGTAGATTTCTTTAAATGGTAATGAAATCATTGCTTTAAAAAATCCATCATTATTAAAATTTTTTTAAAAACTTGCCTCAGCCTCCACAAAATTAGATTTGTAAGTTGCTAGTCATTCCTATAATTAAATCTATGTCACAAATTTGCAAGAAAAATGGTCTCTGTGACTAATGCATTTACTTGCTACACAAGTCCTGTCAGACAGCATAGAGTATTATTATGCTGCTTAAATGGAGTAGGTTAGGGTTCTATACATTTTTTTTAAGTAACAAAGATAATTTTTTTTATGATGATTGTACTACAGTTAAGAGTTTGTTTTAGAAAAAAAATCAAAACACAGCTGTTACAGGGTTTTAGTAACATTATAGTCAACTTATAACTCTACAAATGTATGTTTGACATTTTGGCACACATGCACACTGCCTTTTCTGGGCAGATGTGAGGCAGAAAATAGGCTAGTGAAAAGTACACGAATGCATTCAAGTTGTCAGAGCTCCTAAATGAGAGTTTCCTCATTTGATTTCCTGGAATGGTTTTTATCCACATCTTTGATGAAGTGATTGAAAAATGACAACAGAGCACAGTACTCCGAAGTGTAAGAAGCATAAAAGTAAAATGATTTAAATGATGCATGGACAGAAAACTTGTGATTAAACTTATTCTCTTTTCAAATCTTTTGCAGTCCTTCAGGTTATAAGAAGGGAAAGTTCCCAGTTTGGTACTGTGGTAATGTCTCTTTATCAAAAAGAGGGTAGATGGCAGACTCAGAGTCTTGCATGGGCAGCAGAGATTAGTTAGAAATTAATACCAGTTTCCTCTCACTTGATTTCATTTAAATTACCTTCTATTCATGACAAGGTGTTTTCTATTTGCAGTGTTGATGTAAAGTTTCAGTTTAAATGACATTTAAAGGTGGGTCTATTTAATTTAATCATACAAATAATATACTTACATGGAAAAACCATAAAGGTGCTTAAAATTTGGAAACACTGCATTAAAGGCAATTCTTAATTTCCCCCTTTCTTAAATCTTTTATTACTTATTATTTTTAATATATTTATGTTCTGTGCATTTGTTACAGTATCTAGAGAAGTGCCTTGAACCTAACAGATTCTGAGAACATGTGATAATTTTATACCCTATTTTTAAAAATTTTCTGCCACACTGCTAATTAAACCAAGGGTATGTTTTAAGGAAAAGTAGCCTATTTTCAGCAATCCAGCCTGTATAATGTTCATTTGCCCAAAGAGGTGATCAAATAAAATGCATGACACAATGATGAGCTCCAATAAACCTTGAAACCTGTTTCCAGTTGTCTTGATGAAGTAAAGCCGAGGCTTGGACATTTTAAATCTTGGATTTATTGAGTCTTTAACAGATAAAGGATGAACTTGAAATAGCAAGTACTGCTTAAAAATTGTTTGTTTTGTCTAGAATTCACCTCTTCTAGAATTTAAGCTTGATAAAAATAAAAATCTATTTTATAAACAAGTCATGAACTTTTCGAGAACCCAAGATTCCAAGTGAATAATTTGAACTGATTAAGATAAAAGCAAACTAAGAACAAAACAAAATAAAAACAGCATAGTCTTCATTACTGCACAAAACAGGATATTCCATAAACATAAAGTAAATTTAAAAAATTCACAGCATACATTTAGGTGGAAGAAATTACTTTAACATGTCTTGTTTGGTGCCATCCTTAACCTCTTTGTTAATATCTGAGATTCTTGTTCTAATTGTTAAAAAGCAAAAACTTGCCCAGAGTTGCACAGCAATCAAAAAGTAACAAAGTTAATGGGCTTCTACTTTGACCATTCTTAGTGTGGCTGAGTGTATTTTTTTTTTTGTACAAGAAAGGAAGAATAAAAGGGGGTTATAAACATACATTACAAGTTATTAAAACATAACATTTGTATTTGGGATTTCTTTTCTTTCAGCAACTACTATAACATCAGTTAACTATTCAAATTTTTCCACAAAGCCAGGCAATAATGAGGGATTATTCAAAATAAAGAAAGGGACAGAAGAGTAAAGAAGGAAAAATAGGGAAGCAGATGTGGTTCAAGCAATTGAGCTCCCGCCTACCACATGGGGGGGGGGGCGGTGTCCCAGGTTTGGTTTCCAGGTCCTCCTGGAGAAGACAAGCAAGACAGTGAGCTGGCACGACAGGCAGTTGCAGCAAACTAACACAACAAGATGATGCAACAAGGAGACACAAAGAGTAAAGACAATGAGAAATACAACAAAGCAGGGAGCTGAGGAGGCTCAAGTGATTGAGTGCCTCTCTTCCACATGGAAGGTCCCAGGTTTGGTCCCCAGTGCCTCCTAAGGAGAAGGTAAGCAGACACAGAAAGCACACAGTGAATGGACACAGGGAGCAGATAGCGAGTGCAAAACAAGGACAAGAGTGATAAATAAAAATAAATCTTAAAAAAAAAAGAAGGAAAAATATCTGCTGGCTGGTTCTTCAGTTCCAAGAAAAGAGTCCCTTTTAACCACTGGTTCTCTTGGAATAACTTCTGCTAGTTCAACAATGACTATTGTAAAAGGCAATTATGTGAAAGAAATCCATTTCTTGGCACTTGAAAAAATAAACAGTGAATTCTATAGATCTTTTTATAGACTAGGTATTATAAATTCACAAAGATGATTTAACTTTGCTTAAGACTCTCTGCTGCTGTTTCAGAAATTTTTACCTCTTTGTTGCCGTGAATTGCTGTAATGTTGTATGACATAGTTATTGAAACTCATTTTGGCATAATCAACTCTGGCACTCACTAGGGTTTCCTTTGAAGATTCAAAGTTACCAAAAATAATAAAATAGGCTGAGTTGTCTAAAAAGAAAATGTTCTATCTTTTTCCTTTTAAACTTTAACCTATAATGATGGGAGACATGGAGATGAATTCAGCCACCAAACCAGAAGAACTGACCGTCTAGCAAATCATGTTGTATGAGTTTTAATTTCGGAAATTTTCCTTTGACACAGTTGAATCTTTTCAAATTAAACAAAGGATTTTTAAATGAAAATTTTCAAAAAGTTGCCAATATCTAAAATGAAAAAACACCTCTCTTCTGATGTGGAAGCACACATGTGACAGTTGGACTTGAAAGACATTGTTCTACATAGAAATACATATACACACACATATAAATTCGGATGGCATTTTAGTTATTCAGGGTGGTAGACTATCAAATTTTATTAAAAGCTTATCAAGAGGGAAATCTCAAATCAGTTATTATGCTTCACAATTATTGTAAACTGAACAATTTAAATGAGAGGAGGAGATAATGACATTAACTTCTTAACTTAAAGTAATCCTCTGTGGCATGATTTTAAAATATTCTCTTGTTCTGAAATTTATGTAAATTGAATTCATCTATCATGAGTTATTACCAGTCTAGCTACATTTTTTAAAAAGTTTTCTGTAACAATTAGTTCTCAAAAATGCTGTGTTTTAATTAGACCTGGGACATTATTAAAATAGCTATAAATATGTACAATATTTTATTTGGTATACCCAGATGCCTGAAAATCAGCAAGAAAGCCCTCAGTTATTTCTTCAAAAACTCTCCTAATCAAAGCTTTTCATTCAAAGTTTTAAGGCAATCTGAAGTTTAAAATATCCTTTGCAGAATACATTATGTAAATACAAAAGGAGTGGTCATTCATAATCAGATAATCATTGGATCTGCATATTTTAGAGATCGCTGAACTGAGTCAGAGGGAACCAATTTCTTCATTTTATGGAGACCATAGACATAAAAAATATATAATAAAATTCACAGCAGATCTAAATTTTAGCTCAGTTATTTCTACCATGTCATATCAGCAATTTATGTAGATGACCCCATTTAATCCTCATCACAACACTATAGTTTAGGTTCTATTATTACCCCATTTTATATACAGCCAATTCTCATTGTTCACAGATTTTATATTTGCCAAATTGCTTAAATTTATTTGTAACCCCCAAAGCAATATTCACAGTGTTTCAGTCATTTGTGGACATGGGCAGAGTGGCAAAAAAATTTGAGTCACCTCATGCACACATTCCCAGCTGAGAGAGAACAAGGCAATACTCTGCCTTCTATTTCAGCTCTCATACTATAAGCAAGTATTATTTTTGCAGTATTTTTAGTGTCACATATTTTGCATTTTTGTGCTTTTTGTTGGTGATTTTGCTATTTAAATTGCCCACAACTGTAGTGCTGAAATGCTGTCTAGTATTCCTAAGCACAAGGCGGCTGTGATGTGCCTTATAGAAAAAACTCATGTGTTAGGTAAGCTTTGTTCAAACATGAGTTATAGTGATGTTGGTCATGAGTTCAAGGCTAATGAACCAATAGTATATATTAAACAAGGCATCTTTAAACAGAACACATTAAACAAGGTTATGTATTGATTGGTTGTGAAAACTGTTGTGACCAGAGGCTCGCAGGAACTAATTTTGTGTTTTCCCTAAGAAAAACAATTCTGTCTTCATTAATTTAATGTCCACAGCAACATATATAACATAGCTACCATGAATAATGAGAATCAACTACATCAGAAATGTTATATTGTTAGGCTAATTGACTAAGGATTCAAAGCCCAGGCAGTCTGACTCCATAAACTATCCTACGACCCATAATCCAGATTTTAAGGATAAGTGGATATTTTCCCTTTACAAAGAAAATTACCAAGTAACTGTAACAAGTACCACCCTTTAAGAATAACAAAATAAAACATAAATGTTATATTTCTGAATTGAAATTTAAGGCCAATGGTTTTTTATATACTTTCCCTCCTCTAAAATAAGTCTTCTTCCCAAACTCAACTCAAGAAACAACTTCTTCCTGAAGCCTTCCCACATCAATCAACTGAGATTAATCTTTCTTCAAATTCTTGACAATTGTTGTACATCATGTGCAGAGAGCTGCCTCTTAATATTTATTCTCTCCTTCTTCCTTAGTAACAGAAGTCCCATTTTTAGCTCTTTGTACATTGCCATTCAAATAAAGGACACATTTTCCAACCTTTCCAGTAGTTACTTGTGGTCAGATAACCGAGTTCCGCAATATGATGTAATGGCAAGTATGGTTTGGGAATTCCAGGAATGCTTTTAGGAGAGCTAGTTTATGCTTTCCCAAGTCATACCTTCCTATCCAGATATTCTGACTGCAGCTCCAGAAGCTATCTTGGACCATGAGATAATCTTGAGGAAAAAAGCTGCATACTGGGATGGTGGAAGAAGAATCTTCCAGATGTACTTTACATGAGAGAGAAAGAAACCTTTATTTTGTATAAGCCACTGTTATTTGGGGTTTTCCTGTTAAATACCCTGAACCTAATTCTGATATAGTTCAGATCCATACATATTTTATATATAATCTAAAATTTCTTGTAACTATGGTGAAGAGGGAAAAAGGAAATAAAATTATTTCTCTAATGATACTAGGGAAAAATATCCCCAATCATAATTTTCATTCCCATACCCATTCTAGAAATTTTCAACTTAGGGGAGAATAAAAAAGGAAGGAAAGAAAAAAAATGGTAAAAGACATTTCTGTCTCCATGCTGTTGCTCCTACCATTTTATCATCTTTCTTCCCTACTAGCTAAATACTACCCATCCTCCAAGGTCCAGCTCAGAGAAATTGTTTTTTTAATGACGTTTGAATTCAATAAGTATATTACCCATGCCATTTATTTGACAAAAATATATCATCTAGTAATGTCTTTGTTCTGCTCATTAACTTTTTTTAAATTTCAAAAATGAATTTATATATGTCTTTTTATATTTAGTATTAAGTACAAAATCTTTTCAAATTCAGTTATAGGTATGGTCTCTTCTGGGGAAAAATTTCATTCCATCTCTGGACCTGTAAAACTAAGAACAAGTTATCTGCATCCAATATACAAAGGAATGAGAGTTATAAAGTAAACATTCCCCTTTCCACTAGGAGAAATAGGAAGGAAAACAGGGGTCACAGGTCCCAAAAGTTCTGAAACCCTGCACAACATACTACATTACATTTCAAGGTCTGAGTGTCATCTCTAGAAAGATGCTTTGTCCTCAGGGCCTGATAGACTGGCAGCTCCACCCTTTGAAAGTGCTTGCCCAGCAGCCATGCTCAAGGCTCCATGCTCATCAAGCATCTGGGTAGAGGCAGAAATGTAGGCTCCACTGACAGAGAACACTGGGGTGATGGCCAGGCTCTCAACAATTCCTGAGAGTAGACTACGGCCTGGGAGAAAACTGGCATGGAGGCCAGACTCTCTGCAACCTCTAGGGTACAGGTTCAAGTCCCCAAGGATAGAAGGGTGGGGACCAGACTCTGCAATCCCCACGTAATAGACTCCACCCTTTCTGAAGACTGGGGTGGCAGCACTCTTCCTGACAATGGGGCAGAAGGCTCACTCTCTTGAAGTGCTGGGGCACACACATCCTTTCCACACATCAGAGGGCTTCTTCTCTGGGCCCAAGAAGATGTCTTCAGTCAAGAACTCAGCTTCCATGGTTCTGCCTTTGAAATAATTTTTCCTTCAATCTGTCCCATTTAGGGCAGGATGGCAGTGGTTCCATTCATACAGAGCTCACAATAACCTTGTCAGTTTCACATGCAGTATATAGGGTTCCCAAGTGTGAGAGAATAGGACCTGCCATAGATCCTTTCTGGGTAACTGCACCTCAAATCTTGACTTTTACTGAAACAGCAGATAAGTTCCATGTTCAGTTAAATCCTTATCTGAAGCACTATTCTCTGGGAACTTGTTTTTCAGGAGCTCAGAATTTTCCAAGACATCACTTTCTGGTTTCTCTGTGCCCAGAAGTTCAGTTCTCAATTTATCCCTTTCCTCTTGCTTTTTTTAAAAAAAAATTATTTATTTATTTCTCTCCCCTTTCCCCCCCAACCCCCACCCCAGTTGTCTGCTATCTGTGTCCACCCGCTTCGTCTTCTTCCCTGTCCACTTCTGTTGTTGTCAGCGGCACTGGGAATCTGTTTTCTTCTCGTTGCGTCATCCTGCTGCATCAGCTCCTGGTGTGGGCGGCGCCATTCTTGGACAGGCTGCACTTTCTTTCACGCTAGGTGGCTCTCCTTATGGGGTGCACTCCCTGCGTGTGGGGCTCCCCTACGCGGGGGACACCCTGCATGGCACGGCATTCCTTGCGCGCATCAGCACTGAGCATGGGCCAGCTCCACACGGGTCAAGGAAACCCAGGGTTTGAACCGCGGACCTTCCATGTGGTAGACGGATGCCCCAACCACTGGGCCAAGTCCGCTTCCCTCCTCTTACATTTTGGTATTAGCTGCAAGGAGAAGCCAGGCTGCACTTTCCATATTTAGTTTGGAAATCTCCTCAGCTAAATATACAAGCTTATCACTTTCAAATTCTGCCTTCCATCCAACATCAGAATATACTTTTGTCAGTTGTTTGCCACTTTAAAGCAAGGGTCACCTCTCTTCCCATTTGCAATGATACATTTATCATTTCTGTATAAGGCCTCGTTAGAAGCACCCTTCACATCCAAATTTCATCAGCAGGCTTGCATCTCCTACCCTCTGGTTTATTGGCTTACCCTGGCCACTTAACAGGGAGGTGAAGAAGGTCAACCACGACACCAAGGAGCCAAGAGTGCCTACAACTGCAAGCAGGAGAACTGCATGCATCATCCATGTGGAATCTAAGCCCCCCTCTCAATATAGAAGAGGAGTGGACATAACCATTCCAGGGTTCACAGGATGGAGGAATAGAGTATGGATTAGAGTGGACTTACCGATATTCTATTATGAAACTATTGTGATTAGTAATGGAAGAAATTGTAGCATTGATATGGAGAAAGTGGCCACGGTAGGTGCTGAGGGTAGGAAGAGGGAAGAAGAGATAAAATGGGGGGGCATTTTCAGGACTTGGAGTTGTCCTGGGTGGTACTGCAGGGATAAATACTGGACATTGGATGTCCTGCCATGGCCCACTGGGTGGACTGGGGGAGAGTGTAAGCTACAATGTAAACCATTATCCACATGATGCAGCAGTGCTCTAAAAATGCATTCACCAGGGAAGTGGATTTGGCTCAATGGATAGAGCATCTGCCTACCACATGGGAGGTCCAGGGTTCAAACCCAGGGCCTCCTGACCCATGTGGTGAAGCTGGTCCACGTGCAGTGCTGATGCACGCAAGGAGTGCTGTGCCATACAGGGGTGTCCCCTGTGTAGGGGAGCCCCACACGCAAGGAGTGTGCCCTATAAGGAAAGCTGTCCCACAGGAAAAAAGTGCAGCCTGCCCAGGAGTAGGGCCGCATACATGGAGAGCTGACACAGCAAGATGATGCAACAAAAAAGAGATGCAGTTTCCTAGTACCACTGACAAGAATACAAGCGGACCCAGAAGAAGACAGAGCAAATGGACACAGAGAACAGACAACTGGAGCGGGGGAAGGGGAGAGAAATAAACAGAAAATCTTAAAAAAAAAATGTATTCACTAAATATGATGAATGTGCCACACCAATGAAAAAGGTTGTTGATGTGGGAGGAGTGGGATGGGGGGGGTGGGGGTTATATAGGGACCTCTTATATTTTTTTAATATAACATTTAAAAAAAAATAAAAAGAAAAAAAAATAAAGCAATCTAGGCTTTTTCTCTCAAGCACCTCACAATTCTTTGAGAATCTACTCCCTACCCATTTATAAAACCATTCCCACATTTTTGGTATTCTGCTTGTTAACTTTTACACTGCATTTCGTTTTCTGTGTGTCATCTCCACAATATGGTAGGACCCAAGTCAAACAAATTTTTACCCTATACTACTACAAGAAAATTACCCCTGTGGGTCAGAGGATAAATACTTTTGACTGATTAACTGAATTAAGTTAAGGAAAAGGAGAGAGAAAAAGAGCAGAAGACTAAGAAATGAGGAGTCACAGATTCTTAGAAGTGAAAGCGCGTAATAAAAATCCAAAAGAATCTTAGGACAAGTTTCTTCACCTCCTTGGTCTTTATCAAATAATTCAACCTGCTAGAACAAACATCAGGATATGTTCATATGGTCAGTGCAAAGCTCAACTGTACTCCATAAGCTCATCTTCCAACTAAAGAACAGTGTATTTTGCTTCAATTGCTCAGATAATTTCCTCAACTTTATCTTTTCAACTAGTCTTGACATTTTAAAGAGTAAGAAACCAGTTTAGGAAACTATGTTTTGATAGTAGATATGTCTGACTTCCAAAACACATACAAAAACTGCCTTCCAACAAGATACTATTTTGCAGATATTAATGTATCAAAAAAATTGTGGCAAAACATAGAAAATAACATTTGCACACATGATATAATGACAACAAAATATTATTGAGTCTAAAATCAGTAGCCCAAGAAATCAAATACACCTCTCTTCTAAAACAATAATAATACAGCAAAGGGAAATGTATTATAATTACATTTTTAAAAAACAGGACACACTGCAAGCATGTATTTTGCAGAAGCTGCACCTTTTAAATCTCCAAAACACCATGTGACACAAAAGTTTTGTAGCACTATATAGAATTAACACTGCATAACAATATGTTTAAAAACTTCACCTACATTTAAATATATACAATAAGTGACAAATGAGCATTTTCAACAAAGATCACTGATATTTTACCTAGACTAATGAGCCAGTTTATAACTCACTGATTTTATTCTCATGTCTGGTAATGAGTTATGTACTCAAAAATATAATACTCTAATTTATTTTCAAGAATTTAACTAAGTTTTTTTTTAGTGTATATATAAAAATCTTAAATTATCAGAAATTTTAGTTTCTTTCTCATTCTTTCCTGAAATAAATCAAGTCTTTGCTATATTATCTATTTAAAAATAGTGATTAAAA
Organism: Dasypus novemcinctus; assembly: GCF_030445035.2. Lineage (NCBI taxonomy): Eukaryota > Metazoa > Chordata > Mammalia > Cingulata > Dasypodidae > Dasypus > Dasypus novemcinctus. The sequence continues at coordinate 47,542,480 of NC_080673.1, read as the reverse complement.
ATGTTAAAATATTATTGGTCTTACAATTATATTTGAACTACTTTTGAATCTGTTTACATATACTTTACAGTTCAAACTTCCAAATATATTATCTTTTCTTATGAATTACTCATTAGTTATTTCTACCTTTCAAATTTTTTTTCACATAGGTATCTCAGAAGTACCCAAGACAGTAGCTTCATTGACAGTGAAATGTACAAAATAAATGACATGTCAACAAGTAAATTAGCATTCCTTTCTGACCAGATGGGTCATGTTTCCTTTTCAAAATCCTTGGTCCCATGATACAAAATAAAAATAATCTAAAAGACCTCATTAAATGATCAATATATTGATATAACCTCTATAACGAGACACGTAGTGTTTTAATTGATTCTGTGAATCCATTAGATGGAATATTAAACCCAAGCCTCTAAATTATATTGTAAGAGAACATTCGCTTTATTCAGTAACTAATTTTCATCAGGGTATTGAAGATGACACATGAAACATTTAAGAACTTTTATATTTAACCAACTAGTAAAAGAAGTCCAGTTTTTATTAAATCTTTCACATAAACAACATCACAACGAAAGTTACAATAGATAGGTTAAGTCGTTTACTTACCAAAAAACTTCCAAAGGCTGAATTAAATATCGCAGCTGCCTATAGAGAAAATAAATGGGGGAAAAAAACTCACTGAAAGTAAGCAGGAATAGCAAAGATTAGCATTCTCCCTTTCCCTTCTATTCAAAACCTCAAAACATTGACTCTATAAAGCAAAGTTAGTTGCTGCCTACAAAAATTGCCAGTGGCCTGTAGTTTACTAAGATAGATGAGTTGCAGCTTAGAAATTCATAAATAATGGGTCTGAAAAGCAGGCAGCAAAGGCTTGCTGTAGAGGCTTTAAATCTGTATGACACTACCAAAAAAACATCACCAATATCGAAACCTCGTTATTGATTTTGCTATCAGACTCCGAACAGTGAGGTTGACTTATTCATCCAAAAAAGCATATTCCTGGGAGAGGGAAAAACAGAAAAGCAGGACAAACATTAAATACTGTCTATCAGTGAAAATAAGTTCTATTAGCTATAAGCTCAAGGTGAGATCTGTTGTTCCCACACACCACACATGAACAATGCTGTTAAGATCATGGAATTTATTTGCTATACTGTTATTTCTAAAGTAGAAACAAACAAGCAAAACTTCAATTTGATGTTTATAATTCAAAGAAGAAATATTTGACTTTGTGCTTACCTAAATATCCAGGGAATACATAGTAGATGTAATATAGCTTTTAACTTTAAATCAATCATTATATTCCTTGAAGCTACTCCTGAATCCTGAAAGCTTCTCACATTACCCAAAAAGGATAAAAACTTGTATAACATCCAATTTGATGAAAGAAGAGAGGAAAAAAACTATGAAAAGATAAAAGAAGAGAGGGAGAAAATGTATTTACATGTCCTGTAGATTCATAGCAGAATTAAATTAATTATCATGGACATTATCAGCCACATTGCAGTAAGAAGAGGATGTCAGTTTAGTAAGTTTGAATAAAGTCCAAAGCCAAGCTAAGAGGCTATAGCTGAAATGCCTTCTGCTCCAGAAGAGGATGCAATGAAAATGAATGGGTAATGAGATCCTTGGCTCCTGAGAGCTTAGCTCTCCTATTCAAGTTCATAATTAATTCAAAGCTTTGATAATTTCATTAGATTTCTCCTTTGCTGGCCCTATCAATAAAAGATGGCACTGGACCACAGTTCCTCTGTGGCATAAACCTAGGCACAGGCACAGACCAGGGAAACCTTTGCTTCCTGACAGGGACAATGGCATATGGTGTTCCGTGTTGAGCAGGGAACAGAGGGAAAAAAAAAAAAAATTCAGCTAAATAAAACATCACAGAAGACAACTGTAAACTATACCAACATATTTAGCATATCTTTCTGGTATCCCATTATGGAAGATTCCAGGAAAGCACTTTATATATGGAGTAAAAATAAAGGAAAGAGTATAAAATTAATGTGTTGTAGTGAGATCAACAGGAAACATTGCCTTCTTTCCCACAAAAATGCACTTTCCTCACAAATAAGTTTTATTTCATGACCCTGTTTGTGTTTCACGTGGCTTTATCTCTCTTTCTAGTTGCCAACAGATTTCTGGTACTTTGCATCAGCACCCCTTTGGCTCACCAATACAGAATTTGGTACCAGAGAGTGGGGTCATGCTTTTGCAATTACCGAAATGCTGGAATTAGGTACGGGTCATATTTATTTTCCATTTTGTTCTATCTGTCCTGTTTTGCTTTCTTTTAACATGTTATTTCAATATTTCAATAAGAGTTACCTGGGAAGGGAGATGTTGAGCCATTTATTGTTTGCTTTTGGAATCCCTTTGTGTTAAAAATATAATAAATATTTTATTTTAAAATAAACGTAAGATCCCAATTCCCACTTTAAATGTTGGTGAAATATTTTGCTTGTCTCACATGCTGCAGTTGGGCACCCTCTGAATAACACATCATCATGCTGGCTATAAGAAGCCCCAGGATGAATAGATTGCATCCTGTGGAGCATCTATAGTATGTCAACTTTTGGTTTCAAAAAAAACCCAAAAACCCCAGAATTATTTTATTATTCAAACAAAAATGGCTATATTGAATATATACTTCATGTGCTTAGATCCAGCATAAGCTGGACCCTTTGGGTTATGTCACTAGATTCTCTTGGGATTTGATTGTCCCCTCTTCTGCCTTTTAATAGCACTTCATTTGTTATGACCTCCTTTGCCAAAAAGCAATTTCAAAACCCATTCCTCCCCCTAGAATGCCCATTACAACTAAGAGTTTTGTCTAATTTGTTCATGGTTTTATCCTCAGTATCAAGAACAAGACTGGGCATATAGTAGACCCTCAATAAATATTATTTAATCCAACAATGAATAAATGAATACTTCTTGTTCCAACTGAATGTTCAGCACAGTAATATTTTCATTAATAACTCATGAATTCCATCTGCAAAGTATATTACTTGGTGTAATAACATTTGACAGATAATTAGATCAATGCCAACTGAAAAGAATCTATATTGAGGTGGTTTTTAATACTGAGTGGAATGGTTTCTTTACATTAAACATTTTAAGATAATATATTGCTTTTGGTATAAGCCCAATTTTACTCACTATCTAATATTTTGCTAATGTTTCATTATATATTGTATAGCATGTCTTCATTAAATTATTTTGAAAAATCAAGCAAGTTCAATAATGAATTGATTTCTTCACAGCTGACATGGAATTATTTGAAATAAAAAAGGTAAAATTTTTAAAAATAAAAAGGAAAACAATGGGGAAAGAAAGTACTCTAACTCATAAAAGCAAGCCCTTCTATTGCTGAATACCTTTAAACCCTGTGAAGTTTCATCTCACAATAAACCTGAAACATACACTTTTCCATATCTGCCATGTACTGATGCACTAATTTCCATGACCCTAGAGTTAACATAAATATGACAATTCCCTTTTTTAGATAACTGTTCTTCAAATACCATTAGTAAGTCCTAACCAAGTCTTCCTTATGACATTTTATTTAAATTTTTCATAATGCTAGCTGAACATTCCCCTTTTACCTCTCCCCACGAGTCTACTAAATTTTTTAAAAAATCATTAACACTAGGTATAAACAATGTATTGAGAGGTAATTTTATGAAACTTCTGACTTTGTTGTTGTATACCTTGCTTTCCAGTAAAAGTAAGCAGACTACAAATTCCAGAGAAGATTGGCAAAAGGAAATTCCTGGTAGTAGAGAGTGTTTTGTTTCTTCTTTCAGGGAGAAAGCTGATCTGCCTACCACTCCTCGAAGTTGGAGATAGGAATAGATGGGGAAAGGGCTGATGTCTACAAGAGAAGCAACAGCAGAGATAGGAGAAATTGCAGGGAATAAAAAATGGCATGGCCGTGCTGTGCTGGATGTTTACTAAGGGACTGTGTTGCCATGGGGGCAAGGGTACCCACTGTGAGAGTTCTTAGAAACATCATCGTGCATAATGAACCAGAGACAGGCCCTTGGTTCCCAGCTAGAAATGGCAATAGTTGGAGGCTGCCTAGAACAGACCACAGTGATAGGGTATGAAGAATGGTTGAGAAAGTAGGCTTCAATTCTCTGATGGGGAAAAGTTCCATTAATTCTTTAAAGGCCAAGTACATTTCTCGGAGGAATGCCATCAACTTGGTCTGTTTTAAGACAGCACCCAAGATAGCAGGCTCCCAGGGTGATAAGCAATAAGAGGCTGAAAGGACACAATTAGGGGAAGGGGCTGGAAGAACACTCTAAAGAACCTCTGCCCCCATCCTGTTCACAAAATGAGACAGTAGGCGGATGCCTGCTGTGACAGAGGGCACTGATGGCCAGATTCGACAGCACCAATAATATAAGCTTCTGTCCCACTCCCTTTAGTGTACTCGTCCTCCCCACACCCTGACTCTGAAGAGGCCAGAAGCAGGAAGTATGAGAAAGTTAAAAAATAAATTAAATAAATAAGAGAAACAGATCATGTGCCCTCTCTCAATGATCTTGCCCATATATATTTTCTTATTTTCTTATTTTTATCATATATATTATTCTTCATTCTGGAAAAAAGTATAATTTTCTATGCTTTAAATATACAGGTGAGGTTAAGGTTAGAAAAGGAGAATAATTTGAAGCTCTAAGCTAGATTGGACTGGGTTTTTTAATGCATTAAAAGTTAATCCTAATTGCTAAAATATGAGATTATTTTTATTACCAAAAGTAACCAGAAAGCCTTGAGATCTACCAGAGATGCTGACAAATGGTGGGTGGGGGCCAGGGGAAATAGGAGTCCATGAGAATGCGTTTTTAATCTATATAATTCTCAACTTCATGCAATTCAATAAACAACAAGACAAGATTTTAAATATATAAGTGAGCTAAAACAAAACAAATGAAAAAATAGGTACTAGACATAAAGAAGTTACTTGAAGCCAGAGTGGTAAATTACATGAGTTGATGCTGTACTGTCCTGGATGAGGCTGACTCAGGATCATGAAGAAATAAAGAAATAGGCTTTGGTCTGCAAAGGGTGAAGAACTGGAACTGAGATACCCTCATTAAGAAGAGGAAACACTGGAAGGACTGCCCCCAAAACTAGAAAAAAAGTAACAAAAGGCCTACATCAAGGTTAGATTGGGGACTGAATTTGTACTATCCATGTCATTCAAGAATCACAAGCTAAAGATTTTTTTTTTTTTAAAAGAGAAAAGCAAAGACAAAGTGGTCCAAGGGCGAGTGGAACTCCTGAGGCCCTAGAAGAAAATGTAAAATTTCTCTTTGCAGATACTTCTGTAACTGTGGTAGTTTGAGTCTTTTGTAGACCCCAGAAAATTGTTGTTAAATTGATCCATTCCTGTGGGTATGAACCTATTGAACCTTTGATTAGATTAGATTCAGCTGAGGGCATTTAATTAGATGCCAGTGAGGCGTAGCCCAAGGTAGATTCTTATCCTCTTACTATAGTCCTTTATAAACTGGAACTAGCAGAGCCACAAAAACAGAGAGAAACAGCCAGAAGCAGAGAGAGAAGGCCTAGAAACCAGAAGCTGAAATCAATGGAACAAAGAAACTGAGAGGAAGCCACTGAAGCCAGAAGGTAAAAGCAACAAGGCCTGGAGGAGAGGGGAGAGATAAGTGGATGCTGCTACGGCCTCGCCACATGCTGTGCCATATCCAGGATCTCCTACAGCCTTCTTCAGGAAGAAAGCCTTACCTGATGCCTTGATTTGGACATTTTTCTCAGTCTTAGAACTGTAAGCATACATTTAATAAATCCCATTGTAAAACTCAAACCATTTCTAGTATATTGCCTTGGCAACCTTTAGCAAACGAAAATAATAACCCAAAACAAAGTGGATTCCCAGATAAAACAATCTGCACAATAGGAGTTTACAATAAAAAACTATAAACTACATGAGAGAGCAAAGACAAGAAGAGAGATAGTAGATACACTATAGAATTATTAGCACCCCAAAGTATGCGAACATATGAAAGACACTATAGGTATGTACAAAGTTATTAAAGATATTAAAAAATCATAATGAAAAATAATGGCCCTATACAGGGAGGCAGATTTTTTAAAGAATAAAATTGAATTTCTAAGGCTAAAACTCGGATGTATGTAAATGGACACATTGGTTTATGAGAAGAGTGTAATTACAAATCTGTAAAGGAAGGAGGTTCTTACAGTACACTTAGGGAGAAAATACTAGATAGGTCAAAGACAAATGTGGAAGGCAAAACTTTAAAATTTTTGAAAGAAAATAAAAGGACTATATAACTTTGGAAAAGGAAACAATTTTTTAAACAAGCCACAAAACATACAAATGAAAAAGAAGAAGCTAGTGGTGGCCATGCAACAAAATTCTGGCTAATGAGTTATAAACTGATATACGCTTGGCATGGGGAAGGGTGGGACAGAGGGACTTGTTTCTGGTACTGCCCATTTCTCCCTTCTTCCTGCCTAGATAGTGAAAGCTATCTTGTATCCTTAAGAGAAAGGCCGATAGAATTGTCAAGACAGCCACTCTAATATCATAGAGCCACTGAACAAATGCCTGCAATCCTCACCACCAGGCATCTTGGAATATGAGAAAAATAAGTCCCTGCTTTGTTTAAGCCACTTTTAGTCTGATTTTCTATTACTTAAAGCTTAACTGATATAACATTGTTCCTGAACAAGGCAGAAAATTATAAAGGAGAAATCAGGCAGGTTGGATAAACCAAAAATGCTTTCTTTTAAGAAACAAATTTGAGCAAGCATATTAAGTTTTTAGCTCAATCACTTGGTCCCATTGCATATGATGTAACACATCATTGACATGTAAGGAAAAGAAAACTGAACACTGCTCTCAATTGTTGGGGATCAAAGCTGAATTGTCTGAGCCTGGAAAATTTCCTCAACTATGTGAATTTATACCACTCCAGCCTCAAATTCACAGAAAAGAGAACTGGTATGAGTATTTATGTCCTTTTTAAGCATAGGTTCAGTTTGAAAAAGCATAAAGATGAAAATATCGAAAGTTAGATTCCAGTTCTTGTTTTTCAATTAAATATGGAAATTCAAAATATTTTCTTTCTGTTTGTAAAGTATTTCACAAAGTGCTATAAAAAGGCAATTTAAAAAGGAATTAAGAAAAGTTTATTCTCTTTGTTATTTTAAAACAAACCACAGCTGTCTCAGTCTATCATAACTGACTTTTTGATAAGCATCTCTATTGCTAGAACATTTTAATATTGACTAATTACTACTATTTTCAATGTATAGATCCAAAACAACGACAATTTGAGTTATACATTTCTATAATTTCATTTAAGTATTAATGAGCCACACCACAGAAAATTAAATGTGTAGGTCATGAGTTAAAATGCGAGTTTATACACCATGCTCAACATTAACGGGTCACTCTTCATTCGATTACATTATTTGCATCATATACGTTTAAGTAGAAATGGCTAAAAACAAGAAAATTGTTTTAAAACCATTAATGAATACTTCTTCTCAAATACAGTCAAATAAGTCTACATGAAGACCAAATTATCACTAGAAGGCATTCACCAAATTAAAGAGAATAATTTCTACAACATATAACATTAAAATTCATCTTCTTAATAGCCACTTTAATTCTTTGTCCTAAAAATATTATAGAAACTATCAGAAGTTCAAATAAATTGCAATTTAAGAATGTCTGATATGCCATTGCTCTTCTAAGAGTAAGCTACATTTACTGCTTATTTCCACAAGTCTGTTTCTTGATACCAGTAGAAAAAGTATTTAATATCCTTAATCTTCAAGTGAATGGGTTAGGGGTTGAAATTCTGGTTTGTAACTATTCATCTCAATTCAAGCAAGAAAAAAATATATTCAAGTTACTGTTTCTGGGTGCTAAATTGAATCAGGTGTCCTCTCCTCTTAAGAAAATTAAGTTGCTTTTGTGCAAGAGTGTTTTAATGAGAACAGAGCCCGCCGACAGTGATAAATGAGAATGACACCAGAGAGAGTATGTAAGCAGGACAATATGTGCATGTTACAGTCTTACAGCCTATTTTTCACTGACTATTCTGAATGACTTTGCTGTTTCTTAAGGGGCCTATTAATCTCAAATTTAGTTATTACACAACGTTTATTTGAACATATATTCTGCGGATGATGACAGTTAATAAAGGAAATCTTTCACAAGCTGTATTTTTACATATTGTGCGAACTGCAGCTCCCAGTCATTTGATAGTATTGATGGAATAACCTACATTGTGCTGAGGCTTTTTAAAAAAGAGGCACATATATTCAGATTCCTTTCTAAGCACATAGGGACTCTTAAATAACCGTTAAAATGCATACCAAAAAATCCTAGTATGAAATGGTAAAAGGACATCTTAACTCTTCAACAAAAATCGTTTAATGTGCAAAATGACCCTTCGAAGACAAACCAGATACCTTTTAACACTTTTAAATCCTTGACACATAATATGCAATAGTTCTTGCATAACAATCTACATTTTCACAATATGGAAAGGGGAGCAAAATCAATTTTCTTGAGGTGTAAAAAGAATCAAGTAACAAAGCTGCTTTGATTTTTTCCTTGGTAAGCTTTTTGATAAAATGCCATGTATTTAAAATAGTGGTGATTCTGGAAGCATATTTAAAAGCTTACAAGAATTGTACTAACATTCTCCTAAAAACATATTTATCAGCTCAAAACAACTTCATCAATTCGGATTTTGGTTCCAATTCCAGGAAAAATCTAAGTATTATTGGTTCACTCTCAGCAGGAAATACTTGCAATAGTTCAATATTTTAAAATCTGCCTTATAATTGAGATGATAATAGATTTAATCAAAAACTTTTGATTTCATATTCCTAAATCTCATCAAAAGTGTTCAGTTTCAATGTAGATTTTGAGGGGGAAAAGACCTAAGATACCATAATAATCCCATTATAAATGAAGAAAGAATTCCAAGGGGCAAAGGATCTTTTCCAAAGTCAAATTACTTAACTAGAACTCATCATCAGACATCCCCCATACCCTCCCCACTACACCCATGTTGCTTATTTTATATCTTATTTTTGACATATTGTTTGACATATCCAAAATACTAATAGCATTTATAGTTGGGGATTATGGAATTATGGTTATTTTGTCTTTGTGCTTTTCCCTGATTTTCCAGGTTTCTGTATTTATTAGAAAAAAACCATATCATAAATGTTCTACATTGCATACAACTAGAAAATGTTAGAGGCTAACTCTTTAATATTTAGGCAACCTTGAACAATGCTGGGCATGTATTAGGTACTCAATAAATATCTAACTAAAAAGTGAATGGAATTGCAATTAATATAAAAAAAGAAGGCACCTATACGGTCTTTATTATACTATAACTAAATACTCAGAGTAACAAACTGTAGATGTAACCCAGAATAGCAACTCTTAAACTGAAGATACATACTACTTATTCATTAATAGCTCATTAAGCACTTGTAAATATCTACGCTTAAGCTGAACAAATTTACTTGTAATGTGACACCCTATCTGACATTATATTTTTTATAAATGCGAATTTCTCATTAATCCTGAAGTTTAATTGTTCTTAATCTTTTGGTTTTTTTATCTCATACCAAAAGAAATAAAACAAATGCTCCTCTAATTTTTCATTTGTTCAAAAAAAATTTATTCAGCAATTTATTAAAGCTAAGCACAGAGAATACACAATTAAATACTACAGGCTACCTGCTCAGAATCTAGGGCTAGAACACAGACATAATCATAGCAACAGTACAAGAAGATCAAAGAATTTCCTTTGTAAAATTTCCTTTAAAGTGGGCTTTATCAGTATCACCTAGTGATATACAACAAGCATTGCTCTGATCATTTAATGGAAGCTCTATTTAATGCTAACACATGAACTAAGCTCTCAGCATACCAACAGAGAAATTGGCCAAGAATTCCCCTAATACTTTGTTTAGGAAGGCATCAACAAAACATAAGTGACAACTTATGTCAAAACATCTAATGTTTCTTACAAATTTTAGATTCTAGCTACCTAACTCTGTTATTTCTGCTCTTTTCCATCCATTAGGTCTGGGAATCTCAGTGCTTCTTAAGAGGCAATGGATCAATCCCTCACAGCAATAACTCTCTCATCAGCTTTTCATTAGCAATAAATAGCTTTCCTGACATCTTCTGGGAAATAACTTACCATAGATTCACAAAACTGCAATGGACTTCTGCAGATCCTCTAATGAAGGCACTTTTCCCCAAATAGCATTGTACTGAAATCACTCACAAATAGTGCCTAACTATCCTACCCTTCATATCTTCAGGATGAAAAACTTCATAATATCTTTTAGAGTTCTAGATTTTAAGTCACATTTTTTCACTAACAAGTTGTTCCCTTTTCTGAATTAACTTCTCATTTGCGATCACTTTTTCATGTTAGGTCCCTGAGAAGATTAAAAAGAGCTGTATTACCAGTAGTTTCCTGGTAAATGTTTAACAGCTGGCTCTTGGAATGAAGGAAGAGCCAGTCTATAAGATTTGCTGATTTTTTTGGTGCAAATAATCCAACCATGAAAGAAAAAAAAACAACAACCAATTCCACTATGGACATTTTCAAGCTGCAAACATGATGCCACTCAACACCAGGATGGGAAAAGAGAGCATAATGCCAAAGATATAGGAAATTGGGGAGCCAGTGTAGCTCAGTGATTGAGTGCTGACTTCCTACATACTAGGTCCTGGGTTCAATCCCTAGCCTGGTACCTCAAAAAAAAAAAAAAAGATATTGGAAATTAGAAAAAGAGCAAATTAAAGACAAAATACATACATTAAGGAAGAAAATCATGAAAAGATCAGCAGAAGTTAATGAAACTTAAAACAAACAAGATCAATGAAACCAAAGCTGGTTCTTTGGAAAAAATAAACTGATAAGCCTCTAAAGTAGGAGTTGGCAAGCTTTTTCTGTAAAGTACTATAGTAAATATTTTACCATTTGTGGCCCATCTATGGTCACATATTAGCAACTCTGCTGTTGTAGTACAAAAGCAGCCATAGACAATCTGTAAGCAAAAAAACAACAACAAAAAACTACACAACAATGATGAGAGAAACTCTAAAAGACCTAAATAACCGGGCAGATATGGATTAGAATCCTCAATATTGAAAAGATGTCAATTCTCCCCAAACTGATCTATAGATTCAATGTAATCACAAACAAAATCACTGCAGGCTTTTTAGTAGAATATGACAAGATGACTTTAAAATTCATTTGGCTCCATTATGTACCACGCATTCATGGGAAACCTGGTGCTAAATCATTCATAGACCTCTTCTGAGTTGGGGTTCTGTACACAGTAAACATAGTAGAGCAGCTCCCTTGCTGCAATCATTGAAAAGTCATCCTTTGACATAAGGGTGTGGAAAAAGAAAAAAAAATAAGAAAAATTATTTTGAAATGAATAAGACCTTTGAAAAAGAAGAACAAAGTTGGAAGACTCTACTTAATTTCAATGTATGATACAAAGCCACACTAACCAAGACAATGTGGTTCTGACTTAAGGATATATAGATAGATAGATGAAGGGAAAAGAATAGATGGTCTAGAAATAGACCTACATAAATATGGCCAATTGATACTTGATGCTTACATCACACCAAATACTAAAAGTTAGTTGAAATGGATCACAGACAAATGTAGGAGCTAAAACTATAAAACTTACAGAAGAAAACACAGAAGAAAATATCTGTGACTGGTAAACCAGGAATTCTCAGATAGGACAAATAAAAACATAGACTTCAAAATAAAAACATTGATAAATTGAACTTCATCACAATTTTAAACTTCTTTTTTTCAAAGACACTTAAGAAAACTAAAAAGCAAGCCATCTTGGAGACTATATTTGCAAAATAATATCTGATAAAGGACCTATATGTAGAATATATAAAAACTCTTACTGGGAAGTAGATTTGGGCCAACTGATAGAGCATCCACCTACCACATGGGAGGTCCAAGGTTCAAACCCAGGGCCTCCTGACCCATGTGGTGTGCTGGCCGATGCACAAGGAGTGGGTCCCGTAAGGAGAGCCGCCCCACATGAAAAAAAGCACAGCCCACCCAGGTATAGCGCTGCACACACAGAGAGCTGATGCAGCAAGATGATACAACAAAAAGAGACACAGATTCCTGGTGCCACTGACAAGAATCCAAGCAGACACAGAACACACACAGCAAATGGACACAGAAAGCAGACAATGGAGGGGAGGGAGAAGATACAAAAAATTAAAAATAAATAAATAAATAAAAACTCTTACAACTAAATAACAAGAAAACCCAACAAAAAAAACACAAAAAATGGGCAAAATATTTGAACGGATTCTTCACTCTAAAAGAAGAGCAAGAGGAGTCAACTCAATAACTGAAAAGATGTTCAACATCATTAGTTATTTGATATATATAAATTAAAATCACAATGAGATGCTACTATGCCCCTACTAGAAAGGTTAAAACTTAAGAAATTGATAGCACAGTGTTGGTGAAGATGTGGAGCAATTACAACTTCCATGGATCCAAATGGTACAGCCAGTTTGGCAGTTTCTTTTAAAGTTATACATATACTTATTATATAACTCAGCCATTTACCCAAGATAAATATTCATACATTCAACGAAGACATGTACTCAAATGTTCACAGCAGTTTTCTTTGTAATATTCTAAAACTGGAAACTATCCAAATGTCCATCAGCTCATGAATGGATAAACATTTTCAGGACTTGGTGTTGTCCTGGGTGGTGCTGCAGGGACAATTACCGGACATTGTAGATCCTCACATGGCCCACTGGATGGAACGTGGGAGAGGGTGGGCTATGATGTGGACCATTGACCATGAGGTGCAGCGATGCCCAGAGATGTATTTACCAAATGCAATGGATGTGTCATGATTATGGGGGAGAGTGTTGCTGTGGGGGGAGTGGAGGGGTGGGGGCGGTTGGGTGGTGAATGGGGACCTCATATTTTTTTAATGTAATATTTTAAGAAAATGAATTTTAAAAATTAAATTTAAAAAAAAATGAATGGATAAACAAATTATGGTATTTCCATACAATGGAATACTACTCATCAATAAAAAGGAATGAACTGGGAAACAACTGTGGCTCAATCAGTTGAACTCTAGTCTACCATATGGGATGCCCTGGGTTTGCATCCCAGGGCCTCCTTGTGAAGGCAAGTTGGCCTGTGCACCGCAGAGAGCTGGCACAGCAAGATGACACAACAAAGGGAGACAAGCAGATACAGAAAAAAAAAACCAAACAAAACCATGCAGCAAATGGCCACAGAGAAGAGACAGCAAAGAATGGAACAAGTCCCAAGGGAGGGGGGCGGGGAATAAATAAATAAATATTTTTAAAATAAAAAGGAATGAACTACCAATACATGTAACAATATGGATAAATTTCAAAAGCATTATGCTAAGTAAAAGCAGTCAGACACAAAAGGTTATGTGTTTCATTTATTTAATAGTTGGGAAAAGGTAAAACTATATAGACAGAAATCAGATCAGTAGTTGTCAAGAGCTGCAAAGAGGGGGAGGGAAAAGGGCATAAAAGAACTTTTGGGATGATAGCAATGTTCTATATCTTGATTATGATAGGGTTTGTGCAACTTTATAAAGTTTTTCAAAACTAATCGTACTATGTACATAAAAGGGTAAATTTTACTATCTGTAAATTACATATAAATAAACCTGACTTTTAAAATCTACCATTGTTAAAATAAAAATAGGGCAATAGGAATACTACACAATAACTGCTACTACTTACTACCTAAGAATGCTTAAGCTTCAGAGTTCTGTTTATAATTTGTAAAAATGTTTTTTCAGGCCATTTATTATTTTTAACAGAAACAAAACATGACATTCAGAAAAGATTCCATTATTTTACACTTATTTAAATAAACCATTTTAATTTAAATCATCACAGAATTGATCACAGAAGTTAGAAGACCTGGTTTTAAAACAACTTAGTCCCATAGTCAGCTATGAAAACTCTTTAATAAATCTTAGTTTCCTCATTAATTAAATGGGAATAACAACATCAACTTCATACAATTTTTGTAAGGATGAAATGAGATGGCAAATATTGAAACTACTTTGTATTCTGTAAGTACTACATAAAATAAGACCCAAAAACCTTATGTTATCCAAATATCCATTCTGCAAGTCTTTGAAGAACTTAGTTTGGACAGGAAAGCCAGAGACATCATAGCAGGAAAAAGTTTGCATGAACTCACCATTTATTAAATGATCCCAGAGAAAACATTTTCCCTTCCCAAACCCACACCTCAGCTACCTCACAATAAAAAATTAAAAAAAAAAAAAAAAAATCTCATACTTCAGTTTTTGTAGGTTATTCGCCCACTGGTTTTAGAGTATTTTAAACACTAATAATCCAACACAAATAGATTGCTAAACACAAGTGCAAATCCTACAGAAAATGCAGGATTTCATCAAGTTAGTAAAACCAGAATAAAGCCAATAAAAAGTGAGAATTTTTTAAAAATGATGACAGGAAAGGTACATAAAAGGAGAGTGATATGAATATATAAATTTTAAATTAGAGCATGTGCTGGTTAGGCTAATGTGACAACTCAGCTAGATAATTGTGCCCAGTTGTTTGGTCAAGCAAGCACTGGGCAAATTATAATACAAAGACATTTATAGACTTTAATCATCAGTGAGTTGATTGCATAGTTGGTTGATTATATCTACAATCAACCAAGGAGATTATCATCAGCAATGAATGATGTTTTATCCAATCAATTGAATGCCTTAAAAGGTGAAGCAATTTCAGAAATCAGAGAGAATTTTCCAGCTTGACTTCAGACAGCCAAAATCTCCTGGGTACTCATCAAAGCCCTTTATCAGAGCCTCTGATTTTCAGCCTGCCTAAGGAATTTCGACTTATGTATCCCTATAGTTACGTGAAAGAATTTTATAAAATCTCATACTATTTACAGAAATCTACTGTCGATTCTGTTTCCCTAGAGAACCCTGACTAATACAGCTTGGTACCAGAAGTGGGGTAAAGAAGAGTTTGCCTGGAATACAGGAGGTTCTCTAGGGCATCTCTTAGTACTGCCATGCCCTGTAATTAAAGTCAATGGAAAATTGCTACAACTCAATCCAAGCAGGACTAACATTGGCCCAGAATCTTCAGGAGTGAAAGTTTGGGTCACCCCACCAGACAAAGAACCATGGCCAGCTGAGGTGCTTGGTGAGAGTAATGGGAATATGGAATGGGTAATGGAAGAAGGTGGTGATAAATACGAACTTCAACCACATGACCGGTTACAGAAATGAGAACTGTAGTGGTCATGAATATTTCTTCTTTCGTTATGATTGTATGTGTACATAAAAAGAATGTCTTAATCTTCTTCCCTAACTATTTCCCTTATCATATGACATAAGTTGAATTAGTTCATGTCATAATATTTAAGGATATCAAGTTTAAGAGTAAATATTACCCAAAGACTTACACCCTATTCTGTAGGGAATTAATGCATTTCTGAATGTACACAGGACAGCTGTGTATATATGTGTGTGTGTGTTACTGTTTCTATTTAGAGACTAAGTATGGTTCAGATGTGATGTGTATGGCTACCAAGTTGACAAGGGGTAGACTGTGATGGTTAAGTTAATGTGTCAATTCCTCCAGGTAATTGTGCCCAATTGTTCGGTCAAGCAAGCACTGGGATAATTATAATACAAGGACATTTATGGACTTTAATCATCAGTGAGTTGATTGCAAGTAGCTGATTATATCTACAATCAACCAAGGAGAATGCCATCTTCAATGAGTGATGTCTTATCCAATTAGTTGAATACCTTAAAAAGGGAAGTGATTTCAGAATTCAGAGAGAATTTTCCAGCGCAACTTTGGACAGCCAGTGTCTCCTGGGAACTCATCAAGGACTTTCATCAGAGCCTGTAGTTTGCATGCTACCTGGGGAATTTGGACTTGTGCATCCCCATGGTCACATGAGAGAGTTTTATAAAATCTCATACTATTTAGAGATATCCCTACAGACTCTGTTTCCCTAGAGAACACTGACCAATACAGAGCATTTGTGAAAACTGACAAAACCTTAATTATTTTTGCAAAATTATATTAAATTATTGTATTGCAGAAGTAAACAGGATGGAAAGATGGGGCATCATGTTATCATAAAATTTTCCTTGAAAAATTTCAGCGCCTCCTACCTCCAAAAAAATAAGAATTGATTATTTGTTCATGGCAAAAATTAGCCAATAATTATGATATAACCTGTTCTTGTTAAATGAGTGATAAAATAAGCTTATGTTCATAATTTATAGTTTCATTTATTTAAAATAAAGACTAATTAAACATTTTCAAGTTACTATAAAATATTAATTCTATTTTTTAAAAGTTAATTCACTTTAAGTGGAGTTTTTCTTGTATTACTTAACCACTGAATAATATAGACCTTTTCTTTTTTTTTTCTAGAAAAAAAAGACTCACATTTTTATAGGGAACAGGATATCTCAATTCCTTTTGTTTCCTACAAAATCAGAGCTGAGGTTTAAAAAAAGTTTCAATTTGTTACATTCAGCAGAATATAACTTAAATTTTCTACAAAGAGTAGTGTAGTACAAGAAGAAATATTAGGCAAAATCTTTCCAATTTCCAAATTTTACATATAAAGATTAGAAAGAAGCCCAGCACAGGAAGTGACTTGCTCAAGATCACAGCCACAGAGGTAGGATTACAAGGACAATCTCTGAAACTATTCCTTCTCTAGGCCATTAATCTTTATTTGACTCTAATATACTAAGTAGATAAGATATATATGAATATCAAAATTACATGGAATAGAAAGTGTATAGACACACTAAAAAGTAAAACACTAGTCAGCAAGTAGCGAGGCACTAAATCGACTTCAAATTTTTATTAAGGTTATCCTTCTGTTAGTGATTGAAGGTATATTAGCTTAGTGGGCCATGCAATAGCTGTAGCACCACAACTAATGGACTGCCAAGAGATGATTTAATAAAGAGGCCCAGCTGAACAATGGTGTATAAGTAACTCTGACAACCTGAGGCTTTCTTCTGGTCAAACACTTTATATCTGTAAGTGACTTTCTCTAAAAAAAAATTACCTGAGAAGATATTCTCAGAAGGTTTCTCTGTAATAACTGTAGCCCAAACATTCTTATATAAGTTCAGATTCTCCAAGATCTTAAGACGTGATTTTAAAAAAAGCATAAAGGTCTTGTCCCTAGATCCTTCCACAGGTATCATTTATAACATGGTTAGAGAGCTAGTTAAACAATGCATTCAGCAATGACAACGTATATTTCTTTTGATTTAAGAAAAATAAAGAAAAAGCAATTTATAAATGCTGTCCTCTAGATTTTACTCTAAAATAGGCACACTAGAAATGTGGGAATGGGGACAAAATTAAAATATTTATCAAATGCATATTTCTATAAAATATGATACAGACTCTTCATATTTATAACATGACAACATGAACCAACTTACATTGAGAGAAGAAAAAGATGGTATAGGGAGAAAACTATCAAGTAAGCATCAAGTAAGCAAAGAGTTTTAAAAATAATAATGCTTATGATTGATAAGAATTCAGGGAAAAGGTTTCTTCACACCCTTTAAAATCTTCCTGGAAGAATGAGATAAATATAAAAAACTTAAGAATGTTCATACATATCCTTGATCCCCAGCAATTCCATTCTAAAAATTTTGTCTAAAAAATAATAGGGGTCCAAAAAATTAGCTAAAAAGATCTTCATCATAACATTCTTTTTAATAGCAAAAAATGTGGAAATATCCTGGGCTTAAATATATCATTACATATCCATATATGAGAATAGTAAGCAGACTTAAAAAAGAATGTGGTAGAATATTATGGAGAGATGCATCCCATAAATTTTAAGTGGAGAAATAGGATTACAATGATCTCATTTTATTAAATATACGCAGAAAAAAAAGATCTGGAAATATAAATATATTAATATGGTTACCTCACTGGTGGGATTATGGAATTTTTTTGTTTTCTTATCTATATTTACTAGATTATCCACTATGAATATATATTGCATTTGTAATAAGAAAAAAGTCACTAAAATTTTTAAACAGTATGAGAACATAAAATTGTATTATGCAGCCATTCTGGGATATTATATATGATTAGGAGATATCACAAAGCAATGTGCTTTAGGACAGTGAACAAGCAGTAAGCTTTTCCTGTGATATGCCATTGATCAAAAATTATGTTAATGTGATAATGACACCCTAATATATTTTAAAAAATCCTTCCAGTGGGAATAACAGTTATTTTATGCTACTGGAAAAAACAAACAAACATGCCAGTCATTATCAAAGTACTCATTTCTGTGGGGGGAAAAATGGGCGAAATTATTTTAGGTTGCAAGCAAAATGGATGAAAATTTGAATACTTAAAGCCACAGACAGTATCTTAGGTAAAAAACTGATATGTAAGAATACAATAACATAGATAAAGATGAAGAACTGTTCCAGATGTAAAGCTCAGCTCAGATCCATGATTCTTTTTTAGGGATGCCCTACCTCTTAAGAAACCAAAACAGAGCCTCCCACCTAAATCTTCACATGAATATTTCTACTAACAACATTACAAAAGACTTTAAAGTGTATTTAAAAATATATATTCCCCGGGAAGTGGACTTGACCAAAGGATAGGGCCTAAGACATGGGAGGTCCGCGGTTCAAGCCCCAGGCCTCCCTGACCTGTGTGGAGCTGGCCAACATCCAGTGCTGATGCACATAAGAAGTGCCCTGTCACGCAGGGGTGTCCCCTGCGTAGGGGAGTCCCATGTGCATGGACTGTACCTGCCCTGTAAGGAGAGCCACCCAGCACAAAAGAAAGTGCAGTCTGCCCAAGTATGGTGCCGCACACACGGAGAGCTGGCACACAAGATGACTCAACAAAAAGAAACACAGATTCCTGGTGCCGCTGATAAGGAGAGAAGCGGTTAACAGAAGAACACACAGCGAATGGACACAGAGAGCAGACAACTGGGGGGGGAGGGGTAGAAAAGGGGAGAGAAAGAAAGAAATAATTAAAATAAATCTTAAAAAAAATATATATATATATTCCTGTTCATAGAATCCAATGAAGTATTAGGCACACATATACATACTCTCCAGAAGTCACTTATATATCATACTCATGATATGACTCATTCAAAACAGGTGTTTGAAGTTAGTACCTCTTCTACACACATGCGAAAATACCCAAAAATAGGAATAATACCTTTCCATATAAAACTGTGTTTAGACCATCTTAAAACTGAGGACTGATCTGAAACTTATTCCTGGAAAATTTATCAATAAAATGTGGTTTATAGGCACAATGTTATTCCAGTAGCCTTTTTGAAAAACCATTTTCAGATTCAATATCAAGTAAGTAAACAGTTAATTCTTCCAATCACTGGGAGATATGACTGCTCAACACTTTTTAAAACCTCAAATTTTAGTATGCTTTAACTATTATAAATCAGAAAAAAAGAAGGCTTCTGAGTTTCTTCCAAGGCTACTCTTTATTTCCATGAAAAGAATGATGTCTTCTACAAAGACTATGAAGGCTTCACTCATAGAAAAGCACTGTTTAAATATAAAGTTGTCTCTGTACAAAGTGCCTATTGCATCTTATCATTTTAAAACACCATGTTCGCCAGGATATTTTAAGGAAGACTGAAGCATCAGAATAATGTTTAGATGGAAAGATTTCTGTTGCTACTCTGCCCAGAATCTGCCCAGAAACTGCCCAACCAATCTCTGCAGTTTAACTGAGACGAAATCCGTTAACATGCACTGAAAAGACTCTTCAAGAATGTAAATGAGCTTAGTCAAACAAGTCCTCCCACTTTACCCATAATTAGCTTAAAATCAAGATCCAAATTGTGAGTAGAGTTGAACATTTTCTAAGATGTCCTTTAACCTGCTTTCTCTTCTCGTCTGTATTTCCTTCATCTTTCAAATATAAGAGTTGAAAGTTTTACATTTTCTAGAAAAATATATGAATGCTTTTTTAAAAAAAATGTATTCCCTTAATTACTCCTTACATCTACTTTCTAATCCCCAACTCACTTAATTAAATTCAGCGTGAATTTAAATTGCAGTTAACATCTTTTGAGGGAGTACATGTTCTAATCACAATTATGCAGTGAATATTTGAAACACATACAATTTTGTTATATTATCTGAAATGCAAATTGGAGTCCAAAGAAGATGTTTAATAAAAATGTATAGTACTGAAGTCTTTATTATGGAACCTAAGGGACTAGAAATGAAATTTAAAGAGTAAAAGCACTGATACAAGTACAAAAACAAATTGCTTCACCCCCCAAATCCCAGGAAATGGCCCCCCTTGGCTCCCATTTAACCTAGCTTCATCACAGTTTTTAAAAGTGCCTTTTAAGAGGTTTTATTAACCAATGTGAATTTTATTTTTTCCCCTAGACTAGTAGCTCAGAGTCTTAAATGAGAGATGATTCATAAAATTCTACAAAAGCAGGAGACAAAATCTGTTTTCCTGACCCAGGAATTTATAATGGAATATTTTAATTTCCTTTATTTTTCCTTCAAAACAGCATTTCACAAGCAAAAGAAAAAAGCTGACATTTATTAAGTACTTTCTACATGTGAATGTGATAGATGCTTTAAGTGTTATTTCATTAATCTTTTTAAAAAAACCCTATAAGGTAAAATTTACTCCATTTCATAGATGTGAACATTAAGGTTCAGAGAAGTTAAATCAGTAGTGCAATCAAAATTTGCCTTCTAAACCCATGCTTTTGTTAGGTAAAAGGACAGAGTCATTTCTGCAAATGCCAGGCCTTAAGAAAAAACCCTAGGACAAGGTATCTTCAGGTGAGTCATTTCCTCCACTCCTCAACCCCCCAGCACACCCACCCACACACAAGTTAAAACAGCCAGCTAAGATTTCAATGGCCCCAGAAGGCACCTTCATCTTTGGATAAATTTGCATAGACTGCTTGAAGAAGTTTCATTCTTGGGGCACTCAAGGGCACTTTCTACAAAATTCAAGAACTTGCTGAAACCCTGGTTTATTTCACTGTCTACTCAATCAGTGTCTGCCAGACTTAGGACAAGTTTTATCATGAATAACAAATGGTTATTTAAACCAATTAGACTACATAGATTTCTTACAAAATAGAATTCCTTTAAAACAGAGTCTACTATTTACTCTGAGATGGATTTCCTTCTGTGTCCAATGGCTATGTTTGGAGCACATGTATAACTAGGTTTTGACAATAGGCAGTTGGTTGGCGGGAGAACTGATGGTTGGTGGGAGAACAAATAAATAAAAAGGTGACATTCTTTGACTATTTCTCTACCTATCGCATAGTTACTGCTCCTTCTGATGTCTTTTCATCGAAGTCTTAATGCAAAGAATGCATTATTTAAAATGCCACTTTTAAAGAAGGTGCTTGATTAGAACTGCTCTTGAAATACCCCTGAGCATAATTCTGATTCTGAAATATAGATGTACACATTATATATGGGTATAGATATAAAGATATAGATGTATACACATGCACATTCATGTACCCACAAACTTAGTCTTACACACATATATCAATATATACACATACCATATACACACACACCATATATATAACTAAATGGACAATACACAGGCAAATTCTAAAAAGATTTTGTTATAACTATAAAGAATGGATTGCTTAGGTATAACTGGTTCCTTCTCCCCTTTATACTGAACATGTAAAATACAATGCTCAATTACCTTTTTCAGAAAGGAACTGCTTGTCTGAAATAACACAAGAGACCTACCTCAAAAGGGGTCTCTTCAACAATATTTTCACTATAGTATTAAAATGATGTTAGCATATTCTTGTTTTTAAAGAAAACTATCACGTGGACTCTTTTTCACCAGATATATGGTAACCAGCCTTCCAGCCTACGAAACCTACACTAAGCTCCAAACTTCTGCATTTACTGATTTTGAGAATCCCTCTGAAGTTCCTCCTTTAAATCTGCAAAGCATAACTAATGCAGGCTGGTGTGTTGGCTTGGGAAATGTACTGGCACTAAATACGATGACTATCGTTTCTTGATCCCTCAATGTGTGGCAGGCACTATGCAATCATCAACTTTATGTACATCATTTCATGCAACAGGTTACCATGCTAATTAAGCTAAAAACTGCAAGAGGTGGTTTTAAAATATTTTCCAACAATATATTGCTACTTTAAGTCAGTTTAAAAAGACATATTAGAAACAGCTACAGGCATAGGGGTAGGTGGAAAGTTCCCAAATTCGGGCACACACTAAATATATCTCCAGAAGCTCTCTAGAACAATGGCCCAATTAGATTTTCTTTTCCATTCAATTTTCTTTTAGCATTCTAAGTATGGCTTATTATAAAACAAATATATATCTTAGTATTTTGTCTGAGGAGCCTTTAATACTTTAAGTTAAATTATCTCTCTCTAAATATTCTTGCCTGAAATTCTGGCTGAGGCTAAATTAACTGCTGTTTGGTGAGGCTTGGTAAAAAAGGTTGATAATCTAGGGAAAAAGTTAGAAAATAGTCAATCTATTGAAAGCAAACAGAATTTACATATCAAAATTATAATTTTTGTAAGGGCTATTTAGTATTATAATTATGGCATGCATTTAATGAGTAGTCACTCTATCAGACTAAGTGATTTATATTCATTATCTCACTTAAGATTCATATTATACCCATTTTATAGCTAAGGTAGTTGAGAGGTAAAGAAATTTATCTAAAATCAGACAGCTAGTTGGTTAAATAGTGGAGCCATGGTTTGACATGATCTATCAACTCCAAAGTCTACAAATATTTCACTGTGTTATGGGGTCAATATTGAAAACCTTAACTGAAAACAATTTGGTACTGCAATTTGAACTATCACTTAACGCTAAACTCAAAAACCCAAGAAAATATCCCTGACCCCATCCAATTATTTCCTTACCTCCAACCCCAGCTATTCACAACAGATTGGTTCATGCAATTTTCTAAACCTGCATCAAAAATGAAGAGAAATAAAGTGTTTTCTTAATCTACAATGTCAGCCCTTAAGCATCTTAAAAAAATTAATTTCGTATAAAACAATGGAATAAGAGAGGGATTAAAGAGTAAGGAAGGTGGTAAAAACAAAACAAAACAAAACAAAAAAAAACCACTGCCATCAGCTCTCTACCTGGTGCGAATGTGTTAGAGCATCTTAGTTTAAGACAAACCAACCTTAAGTGCTTGTTTTGGAAGACACTTTCATGTGCCATATGCCCAGTGTAGGAAGAAAAGCAAGCCCAGAAATTAATTAAGAAAGAATGGTTTAATAGAGTACATGAGATTTATATTACAACTTTCCAATAAACTTTCTTTCTATACTTAAGAGTGAAATCCTCCTACAGATTTCCTTCCTTCATTTACATATCTGTTCAGGCCTAGTCATTTTTTTTTCTTCTCCCAAGCCCCTTTGCCCTTTCAATCATGAAGCATATTACTCCACTGTCAGTGCAAAGCAGTTCCTAACAACAGGGAACCCAGCTGGGATAGGAAGAGGGCAGCAGGCTCATGCATTAACATAATAATCCAACTGTGTTCCCATAGGCCCTTAGGGCAGACAGCATATTAGGTAGGCCTCCTGTGCAGACCCTGGTGAAAGCTGCCTTATCACCTGCCTATCAACCTGTGGCAGCTATAGCTGGCTCAATAGCACCAGCTCCTGCCAAGCAATGGTGCCCAATTACCTTACTACAAAAGACAGAAATCCATTTTTCTATGTCTGTTTAATGTTCTCAACGCATTTCCTTATTTACGATTTGAATCTACATTTCCGCATCGTTTCCAGAAGATTGACTAACTGCCTTTAAACTTTTCAAAGTCTACTTGTCTATAGGCCATTCCACTGCAGTAGGCAAGAATGAGACTGAAAACCAAATTTCCAATGCAAAGGCCAAGCTTGGTAAGGCTGTTTGGTTACCAGTTGTCTAATGATCCTTAAATAAAGGTACCTGAATGGCAGGCATCCCCATTTCTTCACGGAGAAAAAAGTGGGTAAAACACTACACAAATGTCTTCTTTAAATGTAAGTTTTTATATTCTAATCCAAGCACATTCTGACGGACTGTTCCCAGGCAACATAAGCCTTTGTGCACAATAATGAGGAAACAGTGTGGACAACTACATTTGGTTGAAGGAGGAGAGAATCATAAAAGATACGACAAAATTTGTTTTTTAGACTCTCTTTAAAAAAAATCAACACTGGGTCCATTTGTCTCCTTTTTTACTGTTTGCATGTATGAAATGCATGTCTTATTTTAATGCTATTAATACTACTCAGTTCCTGGAATCTTTGATTTATTCTATGGGTAATTTTCTTCCCAAGCCAAAATACATATCACATAAGGAAAACCCAGGGGGTACATTCCACTAAAAAGATAGTATTTACTACATGTTACTCTAGATCATCTTTAAAACATAAGAAATACTCAAAATTATAACTCACCTCAGTGGATTAAGCATAGCAGTCTCATTCCTTGATGAGATTTCCCCTTTAAAAGGGTGCAATAAGGCACATAATTTGACAATTTAATAAGGAAAAAAGTGCTTTTAGAAGTATTCTAAATAAAGTTGTTTAAAAGAGCTTGAGATTACTAATTTGGGAAGGGAAATATTTTCTACCGATCAAGTATTTCTAAAAAAAAAAAAAAGTCTTCTAGAAATGCAGTATTTTGCTTTTTGTGGGTATTTTAATAAAAAATGAATCCTCTAGTCAAACAAAAACATATTTATCTAACATTTCTATGAATTTAAAATGTTAGAGCACTAACATTATTACTTTAGCCAAACAACACAATATATTTTATGTACACCCTAATAATTAAGTAAAATTAAGTATTAAGGGTAATATCTACAAATGTTACTAATTTTCAGTCACAGTTACTACGCCTTACCTCTTAGTATTAAGTTTTTGCATTACATTAACAGATGATGATAATCAGTTTACAACTTTTTAGTTCTTTGGATTACTTCCCCACATAGCAGAAAAGGTTTTATATAAGATATATATTCTCATCATGAAGAAATTAGTCTGTTCTTTACCAAACAACCTGAGAAAAATTCAAATAAAAGGAAAAAAAACTGAAAGAATTTTTCTTCTTCTGTGAGTAAACTCTGAGCTATTTAATAGTTTCATAGTGTATATTCAATTAAACACTATATTATATGTGGATAAGGTATAAATACAAAATACTAAACTTAATTATAAATATTAATACTAATATACGTGTTACACAGCAAAATTAAACTCCACCCTTTTCTTGGTCTTTTGGGGACTCCAGAGGCTCTTTATTCTTTAAATACTCTTACATTCTAACAAAATGCAATGCATCTTTCAAATCATTAAATAAAGAAACATGATTTTTTTAAATTAAAAAACAATGAACAACAGCCATGTGATAATAAGATAAACAGTAGCCTCTAGACTTTAATTTCTTAAAAAGGTAAGCTTCCACTCTAGGGTGAGAAAAAGAAAAGCATCTCTATAAAATAGAAATCTAGGGATTCCATTTGGAAGTATGGAAGGACTTGATTTTAACTTAAATAGCAATTTCTGCAGCTAGAATATTTTGTCTCTAAAGAATGGTAAAAAAGGCAATAAGGGACATAATAGTATCACTTCTAGTCTCAACAATTCAACTTTGGAAGAGATGAAATTTTAACATAAATGAAGGAAAGACTTATATTAAATTTTAAGTGGGAGTGAGTGAATAAAAATTAAAAATCACCTGAAAGAAAGTATACTCTGTTGAAGGATGATATACCAATTTTTAAATCTGCTCCCCCTCCCCCAGCAGTTACTTTAGACCATACATTCTGACTTTTGAAATAGTCACCTCTTCATTTTGATTCTACCACAGTATTCATTCCCTTTCCTCCAGAAAATTATCTAGAAAGGACCCTCCTCTTCCCATTGAAAACCATTTTATTCTTAAGGACTTTATCTACCCAGTTCAATTAGGTGGGGTAGATATGGTTTCAGAGATGGTTTTCAGCTAGTATGTTTTGACATTTCTGCCAAGAATAAGATTAAGATGAAATTTCGAAATTACACGTTAAAATAGATGCCATTTTACTTTGTTTCTTCCTGAATAGCCCTTCAGCTATTGAGGCACATACATTTTTCCCCAGGCAAAATCCCCAGGCTAAAATAACTGAGTCTCATATCTTCAAGAAACCCAGCTTCCCAAACATTATTATTAGGTATCTGATTACTTATCCGCTCTAGTTTCATTTCATATTTAATCATGTGAATCTTTCCTGAAAAAAAAAAGTCACTTAAAATATTTCTTTCCTGTCAGCTGCTCATATTGGATACAACTGATAAGTATACTTAATTTTCTATTATTTCTTTTTCAAATGCTGATCTAAATTTTAGCAATAGAAGTAGATGTCACAAGGATTCAAGAACTAATCATTTTTGTACCCCAAACTAACTTTTCTTCTGGGACTGCCCTCTCCGGCAGCAATCTAACCCACATTACCACTGGGGAAAGGATGCTCCCATCCGCCAAGATTTAATCCTATCATTTTGCAACCTCAGCCTCTAAGGCAACTGAGAGTCCAAGACCACTATTCTCAATAGTAACAGATGTTTCAGGATTATCACTCTAAACCTCAGATGAGGATAAATATAACTTTAAATTAGCACTAGAGAAATTTAACAAACAAGGAAAGAAGTGAATAAACCAGTAGTTCAGAAGACCTTTCATATCATCAAAGATGAGAAAGAAAAATTTAAGACTGTATACTCAATCTCAAATCTTCCAAAGTTGAGGAATTAAAATACATATTGAATCATCATATTCTGACAAAGCCAACTTGGTTTATATTGCAAGCATTTTTATTTAGCACATAACTCTATCACAAAAAGTTTATAGATTACTACTTCAATACCTACTCAAGTACTAAATTATTACGCATTGCATTATTCAAGGAGGTATCAGAAAATAGTTTAAAAAAAAGATTTTAGGCACCTGCTCTTGCAATTTAGCTCCTATTTCAAATAAGAACCCTTCCTGAAAAGCTACAGATCTAATGCAGAATAGAATTAAGAACCACAAGATGATGAATAAGAGGAACAAAATACAAGAGAACAGAGGAGGAGGCAATGTGAAAAAGAAATCCTGTGAGGAAGGCAGAGTAAATAAAGAATAGGAATAGAAAACTGACATCTTACACCTCCTTAAATTAGGTAATACCTATTTTTTAAGTATAAATTAAACATTTCTTTCTACGTAGTGTTTTGGGACAGATGCCACAAACAGTAATGGTCCATCCACACACACACACGCACACACACACTAAGGGAAAGAGGGAGCATGGTATGCCAGTGAAGCAACCCAAGATAAATACATTAACAGGTAAGTGGCCAACAATACCGGCAACATTTGAAAGATGAAAAGCATGGTTACCATTCGTTCTTCTCCTTAGCAAATTCTCATTTAAAGAGTGTGTGTGTATGTGTGTCTTGGGTGGAAGGAAGCACAAAGGAGGCACATGTGGGAAACAAGGACTAGATCCTGAACCGTGCTAGAATGGAATGTCGCTTCTACTGTTGGACCTTAGTTCTGGAGCTTTGCCACTCGTTCCCTTATGTGACGTCAGATCAAATTTTACTTTAACCAATATTATTG
Source organism: Dasypus novemcinctus (assembly GCF_030445035.2). Lineage (NCBI taxonomy): Eukaryota > Metazoa > Chordata > Mammalia > Cingulata > Dasypodidae > Dasypus > Dasypus novemcinctus. The sequence continues at coordinate 47,514,652 of NC_080673.1, read as the reverse complement.
ACGATAATATTGCGGTGCTGAGAGATGTTTTATTATTCTGAAGACTATTTGCCTAAAGTAAGCCATTAACTAGGGATTAGAAATATTATGGTGGAGTGGCCATAACTGACTCAACTTGCATTCAAAATAGGAAAACAGTTAATGGGATTGGTTTAGTGATAGTAAAGGGTATTGTTCATAACATGGGTGGTAGCCAATAACAGAAGCACAGGTGTAAAGAGTGAAAACCAGCTCAGTCTTTGTCACTTAAGGAACAACTTCTGCTCTGTGCAAGAAGCCAATTTTATTCTTGCTTGAATACTTAAATGTAGGAACAAAGAGATTAACCATTCTAAGCAACCACTTCTAGCAACTTCATTTTCCTACAGGAGTTAGAAGCTTTGACCACTATACAAACATTAAGGAATCTATGCACTGAAGTGCTAACACATATCTCCTGTTAGAATTAAAGACATTTTTACAGCTTTTATACCATTTATATCACCAGAGGTCATGGTAGTAAAAAGCACTAGAGTTGGCTAATCGTAATCTTGATAACAATGGTTTATGATTATATCTCCAGGAAAGCAGGAAAACGGCTTTTACAGGATTTTGTTGTTACATGATGATGTTGACCAGAAACAAAAACACATAAAAAGGTCAACCCAAATCTTTTGTTGTCTCTTTTGATACTCTGATCAAGAGGCTAAGATAAAATTATAACAGGAATTTCATATATCTCTTGGAATAAATTTAGCTAAAAGAGTTCAGAGACTCTAGATTTAAACTAACCTAAAATACCAAATGTATTCACATTTTCCAAACTTGTATACATTTATACAATGTAAAATTGTATGTATAAAGCAAACAGGTAAAGTATAAAGAGAAATTTTAATTAGCATTTCATTAGTAATACCAATGTGAAAAGAAAGAGGTCAACTATTAATAAGGTACAGATTTCCCACCACTGGGATTTATTCTGAATTCATTTTAAGACCAGGAAGCTGTGATATAAAAATCTCCACTCTAAAACACTTAAAAGTTCAAATAGTGCTTAAAAAGTAAGGATTGGGTATTCAAGAACAGTTCTTTGTACATATAAACCATGTAGTACCTAAAAATTAATTTATAATTTTAACTTAGAATCATAATATCCATTTATTTCATGACAATTACACATGGACTAGTTTATGTATTTTGGATAAGAATAACATATTCAATCAAGATTTCAAGCACATGAGCTCCTTTTCATTTCTGTTTTTTAGAATGTGTACTTCTCAAAACTACTCAAAAGAAAACATATCAAAAAAGAAAAATACTCACTAAAATTTAAGGTTATTCCAACAAAAGGGTTAATTAGGGAAACAAATTTTCTCAGACTGTTAATAATGGGAATGACACATACTATGTGCCCATAAGTAATTCTCAGGTATCTTTGATCTTCAGCCCCACGCGGTTTCTGTTGCCTACCATAGCCTGGCCTTTGGGACTCTCTCAGAACCAGACATCTGGCTACTTTGTTGTTTTAGACTAATCTCCTCCCAGGAGAGCTCAAGAAATGACACCAGGCAAGGAGGGTCCTGGCAAGGGAAAAAACATTACGGTATTAGCAGTTAGCAGACTTTTTTTTTTTTTTTAGTGGACAAGAGTACCAAAATTGTCTTCAAATTTCTACAGGGGTCTTATGAGCTCTTCTGTTCTGCAGTTTTGCTCTGGCATAATTTAAAAAGAGTGTATATATTATATCTTTAAGGCCCATCAATCATCTTTAAGAATTTGTGAATGTTAATCAAAGACTATTACAACGTGTAGGAGAAAGTAGTGAGGAAAAATACAAATCAGATTAATTCTTTACCCATCTGTTAGGGTTGGGTGATGACTGATAAAACAAAGATTTTAATTGTCAGCTGAAAGGTTACACCAAAATTGTGGGATGATGTCTAAGATTTGCAAATACAGTTGCATGCCTCCCATTATGTAAACTCCCTATCCTATTTCTGCTTTTAACTGAGATTTTTTTTTAAAGAACTTAGCTACAATCTACCAGAAGGGATTTATTTAAGTCTGTTCCTGTAAAGCAGCACTGAGGAAACCAAAATAGGGTAAGAAGAAATGATATAAGTTTTAAATTAAAAAAAAAAATAACATCAGGACAAAATGTTATTTTTAAGTGACAAAGATCAATATTTTTCACAAACATAAATAATCAGCAACATCTTAATACTTTTTTAGGGATTATTGTTCAATCTCAAAAATCTATATATTCTGAGAATGAAAAAATGACTTAGCATTTGTCATACAAACAGAATATGTCAAGTGATAATTCCTTAACTTCTGAATTTTAATACTGAATCCTAAAATCACATTTTATCTATTTCTAATATATGATTTTAGATTTACATACTATATGAAATCAAATGTTGCACTACAACATGACATTTATGTTGTTATACAGGGTGACAGAAAACTCATTAGATTGCTAAAATACCTAATGTATTCATCTCATGTCTACAGTTAAGAGAAGTTCCTTGTTTTATGCTTCAATTGTCTTTATACTGACAAAAATATATAACTATATAGTGACTCCAATCTTGTACTGCATTTCATGAGTTAACAATTCCAACACCCTATTTTATCATAATACCATGTACTCTTTTAACATCCATTATAAACACTACCACAGATAGAAATTTTTAGAACATAAGCATAAGAAAGGAAATCTTAAGCAATAATAATTCATTTATGATTAAATAATTCCCCAGGTAAAACAAAAGAATTATGTTAGAAACAGAATCCAAAAACCCAAAGAAAATAAAATTCAGCAATATCTTATTTTTAATTCTCTCATTGACCAAAGATGCATAAAGCTTATGAGAAGCATTACAAATCACACTTTAATTTATACATTTCATATCACCACCATTCAAGAAACAGAAAGTTAGCACAAAATCAATTCCAGAACACGTTAGCAAAATGGACTCCAGAATGTTTAAAAAAAAAAAAATTCCTGTAGATGTCTTAACACTGATAAGTAACAAAAACTATTTCTCAATATTATTCTGCACTGCCAGAAGAATCCAAGAGAAAATTCAAGACAATATTGAGATTTTTTTCACAATACTGCACACTATTAAATTGTAATAAACCTACAAAGTGATTCAGCTCTTAATGTGTCTTCTAATAACATATTCTTTTAAACTACTTTCAGTATAATTCCTGTGTTAAGTGTATCTTATTATATTCCATATATGAAATTCATAACTTTACATATCTTACATTGACTGTGATTAAATTTAACTGCATACAAAGAGTATCCCTATTAACAGTAGCTTATACAACAGAGATGTTCATTTCTTTTTCACGTAAAAGGAGTCCTGTGGTAGGCAATCCAGGACTGGTGTCAAAAGAACCCAGATGCCTTCCTATTCTGGCTGCTCAATTATCATTAGCAGGCTGCCTGAGGGTCCAAGATTGCTCCTCAAACTCCAGTCACCAAATCAACATTCCAGAAAGCAGAGAAAGAAGAAGAAAAAATGAAGGTTGTGCCTCTCCTCTCCCTTTTATTGAGACTTCCTGATGTACTGTGCAGTACTTCCATTAACGTCTTGCTGCCCACAATTTAATCATATGGACAAGTAGAACCCCAGGATGTTAGTAAATATGATATTTAGTTGGGTTACAGTGTGCCCAGCTGAAAGTTACATTCTGTTCCAGAAAAGAAGGGGAAGGAACATTAGAATGCATGAGTCCAACACATACATTAACCAGGATACTTGGTTAAATGCAAATATTTTAGGTAAATAAAATGAGCTCCAAAAAAAAATAGGAAAGAAATTTATTACTATTATTGGTATCAGATTAGCTTAATATGGATGAAAATACAGTGGAAATTATCAATAAATCACTATGATAAAAATAAGAAATTTAAAATTGGGTGAATTTGAGAAAATAATATTCCATTAAAGAGACAGGCACAAGGAATCAATTCATTCCCTGCAACAAAGTAAGCTGCCTTTATTTTCTTAGGCAGGAAATGAGTACTTAATAAATGAATCAGGCAGATCCTACCTATATTAATCAGCCAAAGGGGTGCTGATGCAAAATACCAGAAATTGGTTGGTTTTTATAAAGGGTATTTATTTGGGGTGGAAGCTTAGAGTTACCAGGCCATAAAGCTTAAGTTACTTCCCTCACCAAAATCTTTTGCTATGTGTTGGAGCAAGATGGCTGCCGACATCTACCAGGCTTCAGGCTTCCTGGGTTCCTCTCTTCCCAGAGCTTGCTTGTCTTTCCTCACAACCAAGCTGCTCTGTGTGCTTACTTCCTGGGGCTCCAGCTCAAGACTCCAGCATCAAAAACTATAATATCAAAACTCCAACATCAAAACTATAACTCTGTCCTTTGCCATGTCTTTTATCTGTGAGTCCTCACTCACGAAGGGGTGCAACACTGTAATGACATGGCCCAATCAAAGCCCTAATCACAATTAATCACACCCACGTACAGACAGTTTAAAAACATAATCCAGTATCTATTTTTGGAATTCAGAACTGCATCAAACTGCTACACTACCAATGAGTTAATATTCTGTATTGCCTTAAAGTCAACATGGGAACCAGAACATAATTTTGGTATGGATTAAAGTTAATGATTTTCCACCATCCCCTACCCTTTCCTCCTATGGATGGTTAAAATCTAGGAAAAGCAAGAGTAAAAATCAGGATAACTCTCTATAGGGCCTATCTCCCAAATCAAATGGATAATTATTTGTACAGGGTCACCCAGGAGGGAAGTTAAAGAGATTATACCATTTGACTCAGGAGATCTTTGAGAGCTACAGATATAACTTAGTTTCCTCTCAGTTGGCCATCTATCTCCTTAGCTTCTACAACAATTGAATAAACCTGCAGTAATTCATGTTCAGGGAACTTTGGAATCAGCACTTCAATGAGTAGACAGCTGCCTAAAAGAATATTTCAAAGGTACATTACAGCAGTAGCAAACTTTGAAATGGGTCTTGAGGTCACAGCAAAACACAGTCACACAGTCTGGAGGAAGTTTTCTATCATCTTGGTTCTTTGGGCAAAATGCCTTAGGGAGTCCCAGTAGACCCTAAAACCACCTGTCATAAATAGAGCTGGTACGGAGGGTAATTGTCTTAGAGGACCTTCAGAGAATATTACTGCCAGAGGAGATTGATCAGCCCTGACAGCTTCTTGAAGAAGACACTGTGCCAGAAAGTACATGCTTTATTTATTGTAAGGCCAGGTTCAGGATTTGGAAACCTAAAAGTCTAATCCAGGCAAGAAAAAACAACAGGAAAAAAAAAAGAGAGAAAGAAAGAAAAGAAAAAGAAAAAAAACCAAAACCTCATTTCCAGAGGAAGAGACTACAGTGATGACAACAATAACAACCACTAAGGTACAGAGGACCATGTGATCATCTAAAGGTTCTTCTAAAGTGTCTAACTTGATTCAGATCTTGTTAGTGGAGGAAATAAAATTCACCACGAAAAAGAGAGAGAGGCATGATGAAAGAAAAGATAGGGAGAAGGACAGGAAAGGGAAGAGGAGAAGCTCAGCAAATAGAAGCACAGACTTTATACAAAAATAAAAAATGAAGATTTAAAAAGTCAAGTAGACTATTAAAGTATGTTCTCTTCCCAGCTTTATGAGGCAAAAAGGAATGTGTGAAACAATTTATGCAAGAAGAGAAAATACTAAATCTTTTCTCAGATATTATAGTAAAACCATGGTTTACTAAATTAAGGTGGAAAATATCACACTTAAATCCTAATCCCAAAAGTAATAACATGACATTCAATAAGACAGTTCAATATTCAACTAGAAACTGTAGCTCATTCAAATAAGCTGTCGAGAGAGCAATGACTAATTTATCACCAATTAACTACATCCAATAAAGTTTCCAATCACAAATTTTTAATAGCAAGTAGTCTAATAGAATAACATAATTGTATGTTTCATAATTTACAAAGCATGCTCACACACATTAATTTACTCATTTAACAAGACAACACTAGGCAACATATATCTACTATTTTATATAACTTAATCAATTGGTGTGGATTTAGGGGAGAAAATGGGTAGATACTAATAGTTTCTAACATTGCAGTTAATTTTTTCCTCTCGTTTAAACAATTAAATTTTTAAAGAAAAAAACATGTACATGGTATCTTGCATTTTTCAAACACAAGAAATACATTTGCAAAAAGGGATATATTTGCTACTGAGTTTCAGGTAGACCAGCTTCCTGGTACAATTTGGATCTATGGTACCAAAACAATTTCAGGACAAAAGGGCTCTCATGTTTGAAGTATAGAAGAAAATTTCAGCTTTGCTTTCACCTTCTTATCCTATTGGGAATGGGAGTTGCCGAGATGGATACAGAGAATCTCCCCATGTCTATGGCAGTAGAGTTATTTCTTTTAGCCCTATAACTGCAGTGATGCTGGACTCACAAGACTTGGCCTACCTGTATCCCTGGCCCATCCACACTATCCAAGCGCTTGGTTATTCCATTCAGATTTTGTACCTCTGGGGCATAGCAAAGCTATAATTCTGCTACCAACTCACAACAAGGAAGCAACATTTTCAGCCATGTTGGTAGCCAACATGTGATTGCTTCCTCCGTCAGCCTGTTCTCTTGCTCCCACATGTAGATGCATCTTTTTCAGGCCACTGGGACAAGATCTGTGAGCAGCACTCTCCACCAAGCCTACTCTCTTGGATCTTCTAAGCAGTTTGTTTTCTCAACCCCATAGAAAAGGCCTTTCAAAAAATACCCTCACCACTGACACAGTCTCTGAAAGTCTATCACTTCTAAGAACCAACTTTCCAACCAGGACTTTAGGGCCTGGCTTAAGCTCTAGAGACTCCTTCAGCTCTCTCCTTACTTCCCTCCTCCAGCCCCACCCACTTGCTCATTTACATTATGTGTTTGAGTCCCTGTGAATGTTTTTTTTTTTAATTAAATTTTTTTTTTAAGGTTAGTTTTAGGTTTACAGAAAAATTGCACAGAAAGCACAGGGAATTCCCACATACCCTGCCCCCTCCCCCACACAAACACATATTTGTCCTCTATTATTAACATTTTACATTATTACTGTAAATTTGTCACAACTGATGAATCACTGTTGGTAGAGCATCAATAACTAAAGTCCATTGTTTACATTAGGGTTCACTCTTTGTATATACAAGTCTTGTTGCCAATTTTCCTCCATTTCATTACCAACCACTGTGAAAGCAGACTAGGTTTGATTCTCTGTACTCCAGCTCCTCAGAATATTAACTCAGGGCTCTGTAACTTCCATGTGTTCAATAACTTGCTTTAATTTAATAGTGTACAAACATATAACAGTCAGAAAAATTTCAAATCATCACCTTTAATGAAGAGCTAGTGTTCTTCTTATATCATTGATTTCTGGAGTTTTATTGTTTTTCCTGAGATAGTATACAATGGGAAGAAAGTGTACTGGAGAAGGAGTCCATTACTTCCCAACTGTATGACTTCACACTAGTCACTTCACCTTTCAATTCTAATTTGAGCACCTACAAGGATAAGTATAATACCATTCCTATCTACTTCATACAACTGTTAGGAACTTAAAAGAAGGAAATACAAGTAATAGTATTTCACAAGATAAACAAAATAAAAGGTATTTATAACACAGGCGATAACCTAAATGAGTATTCTCACATATATTTTAATTCTATATTTATTGAAACTTCCATAGACATAGCCAATTATTTTAATAGAGAAAAGGAATTCTATCTCATCATTCATTCAGAAAATACTTAAGTATCTACTAAATGCTTAATCATTAACTAATCATGTCTTGTAAAGTCAAAATCATTTTTCCACATGAGATATTTACTTGACTGGATGGCTTAAGATCATCTAATTTCAAAAAGTGAAGGAAATAGACTAAGGTCTATAAAATTCCTGTGTATGTTTTCCATCGTTTAATAGATTTCAAAATGCAAGATGAATCCTATGGAAGTCTTTTATTTCCTCCCAGGCATTATGCCAGCCTTTTAGAGAGTTGCTACCATGGAGCAGCTGTCTGCTGATACTTAGACAAAGCAGAATAGGTGTGAATAACTAAAAGAGGCAAAAATAGTACAAGAACAGCTAGAAAGGGTTTTTCTTTGTTTATTAAAACAGAACAAAGTATAACTGAATATGAATTACTGACTATATAATACATTTTAATTGGAGACAAATTGAAACAAATCCTTTCAAAACTACAAATTTACTCAAACACATTTACTGTGTCCTTGATACGTGCCAAATATGGCACTAGACACAGAGGCTACACTGTGAATAAGAAACACATATTCCCTGCCAAGAAATGAACGCTTCATTGTGATTTATAGACATTTACAATATTCCATGCTGTATTAGTCAGTGAAAGGGGTGCTTATGCAAAACATCAGAAATCTGCTGGGCATTATAAAGGGTATTTATTTGGGGTAGGAGCTTACAGATACCAGGCCATAAAGCATAAGTTACTTCCCTCACCAAAGTCTATGTTAGAGCAAGATGGTTGCTCACATCTGTGAGGGTTCAGGCTTTCTGGGTTCCTCTGAGCTCAGTTCCTCTGTTTCCTCTACAAGGTCAGCTGTAGACTATGAGGCTCTCTAGGCTTTGCCTCTCTCCACAAGGTCAGCTGTAGACTATCAGGCAAATGGCTCTGTCTAGTTCCCCGGGGCTCCAGCTTAAGACTTCAGCCTCAAACTCCAACATCAAAACTCCAACATCAGAAAACCCGCAACTCTGTCCTTTGACATGTCTTTCATCTGTGAGTCCCCATTCACCAAGGGGCGGGGACTCAATGCCCTAATAACATGGCCCAATTAAAACCCAAATCATAACTCAATTAGGCCCAGGTACGGATCAGATTACAAACATAATCCAATATCTATTTTTGGAATTCATAACTATATCAAACTGCTACACATGCTAAATGTGTCCTGATGGGGAAGTACCTGTACAATGGGAACACAGAGTGGAGGTGTGAGATGGGAAGGCTTCCTGAAGAGAGGCTTCTAGTCAAGTAGAAGTATCAGTACCTGCTCAACTTCACAGGGACTACTTTTTTACCTAACTACCAGCATTTCATTCTTTAGTCTATTATTCTTCTCATGTAGAATAGCTTACTCACTAAGCTATCTGTGGACTGAGAGTCAAAGCTCTGCACACCTTCAGACTCACCTCTCTGTTGGCTGAGAGAGAGGCAGTAAAGGGAAGGGTTAGGAGTACAGGCTTTGGAATTAAAGTGCCTTGGTTTATGTCCTAGTTCTTCTTCTTTTACCTTGTATAACCCTTAATCTCTTTTTGGGCCAGTTTTCTTATCGAGAAAATGAGGGTAATAACAGTATCTATATCGAAACATTGTTAAAATGATTAAAAGAATTAATATATGTAAAGCAATTGGAACAAGGACTGACACATATCAGACTTTATAAAATCACTGTTTTGGGGGACAGATTTTGATAGTAAGAGCTTACTATGATTGCAGTCTTCTCTTAATCTGCAGGTCAATAACTAGCTAAATCCACATAGGGCAGGAAAAAAGTGAAGAGTGCCCCTGGATTTGTGCAATGTGGCAGTTCTGAGACATTCCATCATCTTGCTCTACTGTTTTTTTTTTCTCCCTCCAAATCAAAAACCAGGACAGTACAGAAAAATGCTAGCATTTACTCATATCTCTAAGAAGCTATGTAAAAGCTGAGGTTAGGCATCTCCCAGCCAGAAAAAGGTTTCTTTATTTAGCTAACATGCTTCTAACTCAATTAACTTCTTTCTTCTTTCTTTACTGATAATCAATTTATAATGAATTGGGCCTGAAGTTGTAAAACTTCAACTACAGACTCTTCTTTTATTCTTTAAAATATTTTCAAACAAAATTTGGAAATAAAGTGATTTTAAAAATTTTTATTATTTACAAAAAGATGATATCAAACCAACAAAAATCCCTATTTCTCTTTATAGAATACCTGAGCATGGTGGCTCCTTTTTAAATTATAATGCCAGTTCTCATTTCTCATAGCAAACTGTGACTACATAGCTCACCTTAAAGCAAATATACAAAGATACAATAGAACACTGGTAATCAAAACAACTATTGGGGAACTGGAAATACCAAAATGACTGGGAAAAAGAATAAATGTCATACTAACAATTCCCCACAAATGCAATGAGTATTTATGGTAACTCTCTCTATTTTTTTTTTTTAACAAGACTTATTGTAAAATCAAATAAAATAAGAGTTAAGGAATATCAGTCTCTGTTGTCCTTGGTAAGGAGGGCCACAAAAGTCAAAAGCCTATTTAGTCTAACTCACTTCATCTAGTAAATTTCTTAGGCTGCTTTTTGGAATTAAAGTATCATGGTCTGCCTATTTGAGAAATGATACCATTTTCATACCATTTTAAACTTAATGTCAATTAAACTGGAACTTTCTAATAACACTGTCTTTAGGGTCCATATCAGCAGGATCACTAAATGAGAAATATCATTGGACATAAATTCTGAATAAGTTGCACAATAGCTCTGTTGAAGAGAATCTGAAATGTACTTGCATTGATGGGAAAATATATATAATCTAGGCCACTGTTCAGTTCTACCCCCTATTTATTCTGGCCCAGTAAATATATGAAAAGCTGCTTGAAGGACAGATTGAGAAGATATATGTTTGGAATTTCATTTCAATATAAGTGACTTTATCATTGGCCTGTACAACTCTTCTGGGGCCATTAATGACTTGACTTGCCAGACAGAGCAAACTGGAATCAACTTCTAGCTTTCCCAAGCCCTACTTTGCTATTTTTATTATGGATACTATTGTACTATGAATCCACTACCATTGTGGATCTTTAACTTCTATTCTGTGCAAATTGTGAACTTTCTATAAAAGAATTCAAATAAACTGATTCACTAACAGAGCTCCTTGTAGTACAAAGGATAAGAGGAATACAAAGAAAACTATTCTTACAAAGAAAATTCAAAAATTATTTGGGGAGCTGAATACATGCAAAAATATCTGATTATGGGAGAGGTGATGATATCACACTAGAGATACAAAGTACTATATGTGGAAGGAAGAAAAGATTTATTCTGACTGGTGATCCTTCTAGAGAGGGAAATGGTATTTGAGTGGGGCTTTAAATGATTGGCAGAGTCTCAACTGGTAGGTATCAGGGAGGTTGAGAGGAAGGCAGGGATGGAGAGGTATACTGATAGGAACATACAGGTCAAGTGAGCTGACCTCAGACAGCAGAAGAACTGATCAGGAAGACAATCCTCAAAATGATCTGAGGGCCAACACCAGAGGAGAGGAAAGGAGAGAAGAATGAAATCATACATGGTTAACTATACTTCATGGAAAGTTTTCAGTTTCTACCTGTGGATTGAGTTTTTTAAAAAATTGATACTCACTCTTTTAAAGGGCCCTGAAAGTCCAATATCTTGACACTTGATTAGAATTCAGTTTCAATCCTATTCAATATACTCAGACCATTAGTTTGGATCCCAGTGTTCTCGGCTATGAACAACATGCCTGAAAATATGGTGGTACAAAGCAGGGTGTTTCCATTACATGCTTAGAAGAAAAAGCCTGACTTCCTTATAAAGCAAGTAAAGTTTGAAAGGGTATTTCCAAAATTTGTGGCAATACAATAAAGATTAAACCTGACACCTTTTTAGCCTATCTCCCTGATTTCCATGCTCTTAATCATCTAAGAGATGCCGATAACTTCAAATGAAAGATGTATGTATAATGTGCATATAAAGACATATTTATAGGTATATGAATATGTATATGTGTATATATAAAAAAATATATGTATGATTATGAAACATATCTCAAAAAAGCATTAAGATTTACAATAAATGCAATAAATAGAATTTAGTTCACCAAGAACCTAACAGCTTAAATTAAAAGACTCCCTCGTCTCATTTATACAGGTCCTTATGTGTTTTTCCCAAAGTACTTTCATCTACAACAAGCTGCCCACGCATGGTTGACAAAAAATGCTGAAAAAAAGAATACCAAAGATCACAGAGCTAGTGAAGAATTGAGCCAAGAGTAGAATATGTCTTCCAAGATTTAATTTATTGATATTCCTCTAATTCTATGATTCAGTAAATCACTGAGAATAAGTCCCTTATTTTCATTAGTAATAACCTCATAAATACACACAGATAAGCCATAGAATCTAAATAAGGAATTTGCCCAGAATTTGGAAATAAAGGTAAAAATTAAATTACCTAAAAACACAAAAAGTGTGAGCATTAATCAGATTATAGAGTGCAGTGTTACCTCAGTACTCATCATTAATTGGTTCCAGGAGATACAATGAATATCAAAAATGATGAACACCAAACAAATTTTTCTGATAAGGAATAATGCAAATAAATTTAAAACATTCCCAAACCAAAGACAATGCACATTTTTAGGGCACTATCTAAAAAGATATGGTTGTACATCATTACTTTACATGAGAAATAAACCTAAAAATAAATACTTAGATTAAATAAAATTAAAACTTTACTTTACCTGTACTGAGAAGAGTTCATGGCCTAATGGGATGGTGGGAGAAGAGTGGTGAGAAGAAGTATATGGAGTGCTGCTGGGAAGGAGAATCCCCCTCCAATAGAACACTGGATTCTTGCACATCAGGTGTTCTTTCTCTTTTCTGCCTTTTTTCTACTAGTACCACAGGCTCTGACACACTCTTTGTCACCTTCACTTATCCAATGAGTACTGTTTCTGTCTTTTCAGAATTCCTTGTATGAAATTTTTTTGTCATTCTAAAATTCACATTTCTGCATGTCAGAATAGTACTTCTCCACAAAGTTTTGAACTTCTACCCATTTTGCACACATTTCTTTTATCAAGGAACTGGAGACACCTCCCTATCTTCTCACCTCAAGAAATCTCTTCAGCCACCTCTTGTTGCTGTTCCTTCTGTAGTTCCTGCAGCTCCTCAGTGTTGCGCTCTTCATGATGTTTTCCACTAATTCCTCAACATCAGCAGCATGGACCTACAGACTCATGGATTGGCCCAAAGATACAATATCCTGCACAACTGAACCTCTGTACCTGTAGCCTTGGGGTCAGCCTCAAATCCTTCCAAGTCTCTCTGAGTCACAGCTTCTGGTCACAAATTCTGGCCTAATAGTGCCTTCTCCTCTTTTGTGATGTAGGTTCTACTCGGCATTTTCTTCCAAAAGACTCTGGTCTCATCAGTTAAAAACTTGGTGGGGAATAAAGCCCTCAGCCTTCACATAGTCTTGAAATTTCACTGATGAATTCATCAGCACCTTTCTGTTAGTACTTGCTGCCTTGCCATGTCTCATGTATGTGTGGGTCCTCTTTTTAAAAGTATCAAACCAGTCCTGGCTGGCCTTAAAAAACTTCAACACTCTCATCACTTGTTTCCAGTTTGTTTTTCAAAAGATTAGCATAAAACAGTTTCCCTTTTTTACATATCATGCTTCTGATTCATTGTTGCAGCTAACCGCTTCTCATTTACTCAAATTAATAACTGCTTTTCAAGTTCCTTGACTGTTGGGAATGCTGCTTTGTTACTGCTTTAACTCCTTTCACAACATCAGCCGTTTTTATCACTTCTTTATTCTTAATCATAGAGACCATTTTTCTAGGCATACCAAATTCCCTTGCAAGAACAGTAATGTGAATACTGTTTTCCTACTTACCTATTATTTCTTTTTTTTGCTCAATGGTGGTACAAAGTAATTTTCTTTTCTGCTCAGTGCTTTCACTTCTCATTTTCTTAGGACCCATGATGAGAAAAAAAATACAAAAATACACAAAATGACCACAGAAGCTAAGATAAGATGGCAATGGGATATGCAGAGGGCAAGAACTACTGTGTCAGTAATGTGTGATCCTTTGTTTCAGCTGGAAAGGGTAATGAGTCAGGAGGCAACCAAGAAGTTCTAGCTTGCGCATCCAGTACCAAACAAACAATGAGTATCGGGATAAACCTTTCATGTCAAAATGCATCAAGTACCAAATTCAACGAGTTTCAAAGCAGTTGAGTACTAAGGTATGACTGTAGCTGTTAGAGAAACTAGAAGTATGTTGCTATTGAGAATAGTGTGTTATTAGTCAGGGTTCTCTAGGGAAATAGAATCAACAAGAGGTATCTGTCAATAGCATGTGATTTTATAAGAGTCTCTCACGTAACCATGGAGAAGCACAAGTCCAGGATCCACAGGCAGGCTGCAACCAGGGGCTCCAATGAAAATCCAGTGAAGTGTCTTGATGAGTTCTGGGAGACACTGGTTGTCCAACGACGAGCTGGGAAATTCTCACTCAATGCTGAAATCACTTGCCTTTATAAGGCATTCAACTGATTGGATAAAGCATCACTCATTGCTCATGGCAATCGTCTTGATTGATGTAATCGTAATCAACTATCTATGATTTACCACTGCAGTAAACTCAGTGGTACCTTAAGTCCATAAATGCCCTTGTATTTCAGTTAGCACAGTGCTTCCTTGACCAAATAACTGGGCACAATTACCTGGCCAAGTTGACACATTAGCCTAACCATCACAATCTACCCCTTGTCAACTTGGCAACCATGCACATTGCCTTAAACCATACTTAGTCTCTAAGTAAAAACAATAACAGACATACATATATATATATATTTTTTTTTCACCGAACAATGTTCAACTCTCCTGTGTACAACCAGAAATACATTAATTCCTTACAGAATAGGGTGCAAGTTCTTGGGCAATATTCACTCTCAAACTTGACATCCTCAAATATTTATGACATGAAAGTGATACAACTTTTTATATGATAAGGGAAAAGTCTGGAGAAGAAGACAAAGAAATTCATTTTGTGTACATATACAATCATAACCATAATGAAACAAGGAAGAAAGATTCTTGGCCTTTACAGTCCTCATTTCTGTAACTGGTCATGTGATCAAAGTTCATATATATCACTACCTTCTTCTACTACCCATTCCATGTTTCCATTACTCTCAGCAACCACTTTAGCGGGCTGCAGTTCTTTGCCTGGTGGGGTAACCCAAACTTTCATTCCTGAAGATTCTGAGCCATTATTAGTCCTGCTTGGACTGGGCTGTTGACTTTAATCATAGGATTGACTTTAATAATAGGACATGGCAGTACTAGGAGATGCCCTAGAGGATCTCCTGAATTCCAGGCCAACTCTTCTTTATCCCCGTAGATGCAGACCTATTTCCCCTTGAAAGTCAGGATCAATCACCTCAGCCAGTACATTAATTCCTGTCTTGAACTGTTGATTCAGAGGTACCAGAAGCCCAAAGGGGCCAGGTGGAAGTTTTAACTTCCAGTTCAACGAGAATCATTGCTGTGTTTAAAACCTGTAGAGCAGCAGACTTTGAGGTTGCAGGGACAAGAAGCAAAAATTTTCCTAGTGGGTCACTAGGGGTAATAGTGAGCAATGCCACTCCCATTTCCACCCCTTAATTCCTGGACTCATGGATCCTAGTTACGGGAGAAACATCAACATAGAGTGGATGCTGATTTAGAGCATACACAGACACTTGGACAACACTGCCCCAGCCCTGCAAGGCATTGCCACCTAGTTGGCGCCATAATTGAGTCTTTAAAAGGGCATTCCACTGTTCTATCAATCCAGCTGCTTCAGGGAGATGGGGAACATGATAAGACCAGTGAATTTCATGGGCATGTGCCCATTCCCACACATCATTTGCTGTGCATTTGAGTCCTTGATCAGAATCAATGCTTTGTGGAAAGCCATGGTGGTAGATAAGACATTTGGTAAGTCCATGGATGGCAGTTTTAGAATAAGTATTGCATGCAGGAAATGCAAACCCATATCCAGAGTATGTGTTTATTCCAGTTAAAACAAATCACTGCCCTTTCAATGGTAGAAGTGGTCCCATGTAGTCAACCTGCCACCAGGTAGCAGGCTGGTCACCTCAAGGAATGGTGTCATATCAGGGGCTGAGTGTAGGTCTCTGCTGCTGGCAGATTGGCACTCAGCAGTAGCTGTACACAAGTCAGCTGTAGCAGTTTGATATTATTGATAAATTCCAAAAAGAAATACTGGATTATGTTTTTAAACTGATCTTTTCCTCTGGGCATATTAGATTATACTAGATTCATAGGTTTACTTGATTAAGTAATTATGTAAACCTCTTGTGCCAGTAGGGCATTGACCCCCCACCCTTTGTTGGGTGGGGACTCACAGATAAAAGGCATGGCAAAGGACAGAATTAAGGGTTTTTGATGTTGGAGTTTTGCTGTTGGAGTTTGATGCTGAAATCTTAAGCTGGAACCCCAGGAAGTAGGCTCACAGAGGAAACAGAAGCAAGCCCCAGGAAGAAAGAAACCCTGAGCCCAGGAAAAAGAAGCCTGAGGAAAGGAAGAACCCAGGAAGCCTGAACCCTTGGAGATGTTGGCAGCCATCTTGCTCCAACACAAAGAAATAGACTTTGGTAAGGGAAGTAACTTATGCTTTATGGCCTGGTATCCATAAGCTCCAACCCCAAATAAATATCCTTTTAAAAAAACAACCAATGTCTGGTATTTTGCATCAGCAACCCTTTGGCTGACTAATACATCAGCCTTGATAAGGGCAAGTCCATGTTGCTGAGCCCATGCATAACCTCCATCCCTACCTCCATGGCCACTTTGTTCATGAGCCCATTGGGCAATAACAGTAGTGGCTGGGGAAAGAGGCTGAGCATCAGCCACAGAGCAAATCATCTTACCCAAATGATTATTAAAATCTTCCTCTACTGAAGTCACCCTCTGGTGAGCACTCACGTGGGACACAAATATTTTCATGGTTTTTGCCCACTCAAAAAAAGTTCTATCCATTTTCCTCTTCCCCAGACCTCTTTGCCATCAATTTTCCAATCATGTTCCTTCCAATTACCTGACCATCCAGCTAAATCACTGGCAACAGCCCATGAATCAGGTACAAACACACTTCTGCCCATTTCTTCTTCCAAGCAAAATGAACAGCCAGGTGCACTGCGTGAAGTTCTGCCCACTGGGAGGATTTGCTCTCACTACTGTCCTTCAGGAATGTCCCAGAAAGGGGCTGCAGGGCTGCAGCTGTCCACTTTTGGGTGTTACCTGCATATCGTACAGAACCATCTATAAACCAGGCTCAAGTTTTCTCTTCCTCAGTCAAATGATTGTAAGGGACTCCCCAAGAGGCCAAAGCAGTGGGCTGGGAAAGAGAAGGTAACATGGCAGGGGTGGTAACCAGGGGAATTTGGGCTACTCCCTCATTTAACTTACTCATGCCTTCAGGACCCACTAGAGCCCTATCTCATATATAACACTTCCATTTTATGGAGTGCTGCTGTGCACGCCCAACTTTATGGTTTGGTGGGTCAGACAATACCTAGCTCATGATAAGCAACTCAGGTCTCATGGTAACTTGATGGCCCATGGTTAAGCGTTCAGTCTCTACTAAGGCCCAGTAGTAAGCCAAAAGCTGTTTCTCAAAAGGGGAATAGTTATCTGAAGGTGATGACAGGGCTTTGCTCCAAAATCCTAAGGGTCTGCATTGTGCTTCTACTCTAGGGGCCTGCCAAAACTCCAGACAGCATCTCTATTTGCCACTGAAACTTCCAGCACCATTGGATCTGCTGGATCATATGGCTCAAGTGGTAGTGCAGCTTTTCACAGCAGCTGGACCTGATGCAGAGCCTCTTCTGTTCTGTTCCCCAATCAAAACTAGCAGCTTTTCTGGTGAACTGGTAAATGGGCCGGAGTAGCACGCACAAATTAGGAACGTATTGTCTCCAAAATCCAAAGAGACCAATTAAAGTTGTGCCTCTTTTTTGTTGTAGGAGGTGCAGGTGCAACAGCTTATCCTTCACTTTAGAAGGGATATATTGACATGTCCCACACCACTGGACATCTAGAAATTTCACTAAGGTGGAAGAACCTTGTATTTTAGTTGAATTTATCTCCCATCTTCTCTCATGCAAATGCCTTACTAAAAAGTCTATAGAGTCTTTGCTACTTCTTGCTCACTAGGTCCTATCAACATGATATCATCAACATAATGGACAAGTGTGATGTCTTGTGGAAAGGAGAGACAATCAAGATCCCTGTGGACAATATTATGACATAGGGCTGGAGAGTGAAGGTATATTGCTGGCCTTGCCAGCTGAAAGAAAACTGTTTCTGGTAGTCCTTACTAATAGCAATTGAGAAAAAAGCATTCACCAAATCAACAGTTGCATACCAGGTACCAGGGAATGTGTTGATTTGCTCAAGCAATGATATCACATCTGGGACAGCAGCTGCAATTGGAGTCACCACCTGTTTAAGTTTAGATAATCTACTGTCATCCTCCAAGATCCATCTGTTTTCTATACAGGCAAAATAGGAGAATTGAATGGGGATGTAGTGGGAATCACAAGGATGTGAAGATGCATCCTTCAAATCCTTGATGGTGGCACGAATTTCTCCAATCTCTCGAGGAATCTGGTATTGCTTTAGTTTACTATTTTGCTAAATAGGACAGTTCTAGTGGCTTCCATTTGGCCTTTCCAACCATAATAACCCTAACACCACAAGTTAGAGATGCAATGTTATGGAGTTTATTTCAATTATACATTCTGGAACTGGGGAAATAACCACAGAATGGGCCTAGGGACCCACTGGACCCACAGTAAGATGGACCTGAGCTAAAATTCCATTAATTACCTGATCTCCATAAGCCCCTACTCTGACTGGTAGACCACAATGATGTTTTGGGTCTCCTGGAATATTAATTCTGAGCCAGTGTCTAATAATCCCCAAAATGTCTGATCATCTCCTTTTCCCCAATGCACAGTTACTCTGGCAAAAGGCCATAGATCTCCTTGGGGAAAGGTAGGAGGAAGATTAACAGTATAAATTTTGGGCAGTTTAACAGGATCCTTCCCCAAGGAGACCTGGCCTTCTCCTCATTCAAGGGCTCTGGGTCTGTAAACCGTCTCAAGTCTGGGAATTGATTAAGGGGCCATGATTCTCCGTGTAATTTGAGTTAAGATTTTGTTCACTCAACCTAAAACTCTTCTGTTTATACAGATCCAGAAGAAATGTAGTAGACTGCCATCTATTTCACTTCTAGGTACACCATGATGTATTAACCAACGCCATAACTCTATGCAACTCAGACTATTTTGAGTGCATTTTTGAATCTACCTTTCATTGCGGTAGCCATGCCCACCTTGACTTTGGAGATTAACTGCCAATACTTGACTTTTACCAGACTGACATCCAATCATCCCCATAATGTTTAAAGATTCTAATTCCATCACAGCCCTCCCTACAGTAATATCTGGACTACAGAGAAGAGCAAACAGAGCTCTCACAGTCCGGGTTAAAAGTGTGTCCTCTGGACATTCCTGGGGTGGGTGGGCAGCTCTCAAATGGTAAATCCATTCTAGCATTCCAATCTCCCTAAGCCTTTGAATTCCCTCTTCTACCATATACCAGGGCAAATCAGGCATCTCAACCTCAGACATGCTAGGTCATCTTTTGGTTCATTTGTCAGTCAGCCAACCAAACTGTTAAGAGCCCTTCTAACCCTTTGAGCTACAGCATGGAATCCAGAATTTCTGGTTAGTGGGCCCATATCAATAAATTCAGCCTAATCCAACTTTATATTCCTTCTACCACTATCCCATACCCTTCATATCCATTCCCACACATATTTCCCTGATTTCTGTCCATATAAGTTAGAAAACTCATGCAGTTCTTTCTGAGCATACCTTACTTCCTCATGGGTCATACTTTGTATTTCACCTTTGGGGGCTTGTGATTTTAGTCTAGTAATAAGTCTCGAAGACAAGAGGGATGGTAAGGAGAAGGATTAGAAATGCCTTGCAAGGTAATGACCTCAGGGCATTCCCTTGCATTTTCTTCTGGTGAGACAAGATTAATCTCTTCAGGCAGGGGTTGGAAGGCAGTTTCCTTAGGGCAGACTGGAGGCTTGGCAGTGCATGCTGGAGTTTGACTGGTATATGTCTCAGGGCTGGGAGGAGGTCCATACTCACTGAGGTAGGCCAGAAGCTGGGCAGGGCAGGCTTCAGCTTGGCTGGTACCCACCCCAGGACTGGAAGTGGTTTCAGACGTCCCTGGGGCAGGCTGGAGGGTGGATGATACATGGTCTCCACAGGGCAGGCCATGGCAGGCTTATCTGGTAAAGTCTCAGCAGAATTCAGGGTTCCAATGTCTCCATCAATATTATCATCATCTCATATGTCTCCATCCCAATTCTCTGGATTCCACTCCTTTCCAATCAATGCCTTCACTTGAACTGCAGAAACCCTGCAGGGCTGAAATTTTAGTTTCCTTTATAACTCCACTATCGTACAATGAGAGTCTGAGTTTGGTTCTCAGATATTTCAAGATTGTGGCTACAGGAGACAAGATTTTCTTTCAGAGCACAAATAGAACCTTTCACATCATTCATGCAGGAATTAAGTTTCAAATTCGAAGCTTTTAACTCATCTCTTTCTTTTGTAACAGTATTCAGAGTATCTAGGAGGAGCTAGCCAACATCATTATATTGTCTCCACAAAACATTCTCACCCAGATCTTTGCTTCTAATAAGCGAGGAAGTAGGGGCATCCAGTGATGATATTTTGCATATCTCAATTGCCAACTTGTGCCATGGACTGTTAGCAGCCTCTTCATTGCTGGAAAGGAAGTCATCAGTACCCTTGAGTCCAATTAGAGTAGAAAGCCAATTCCAAAACTCCCAGAACCACCTCAGACCCCCCATATTTAAGACTCTGTTCCTCATAAACCCTACTCCTGGTACCAAGCTGTATTAGTCAGGGCTCTCTAGGGAAACAGAATCAACAAGAGATATCTGCTCAATAGTATACAATTCTATAAGAGTCTCTCACATGACCATGGGGATGCACAAGTCTAGGATCCACAGGCAGGCTGCAACCAGGGGCTCCAATGAAAGTCCAGTGAAGGTTCTTCGAGTTCTGGGAGACACTGGCTGTCTAAAGACAAGCTGGGAAATTCTTACTCAATGCTGGAATCACTTTCCCTTTTAAGGAATTCAACTGATTGGATAAAGCATCACTCATTGCTGATGGCAATCTCTCTGATTGATGTAATCGTAATCAGCTATTTACGATTAGTACCACAGTAAAGTCAATGGTGACTGAAGTCCATAAAGGCCCTTGTATTTCAGTTAGCCCAGTGCTTGCTTGACCAAACAAATGGGCACAATTACCTGGCTGAGTTGACAAATTAGCCTAACCATCACAGTGTGTTTCTTCAAAATCACTAATAGTCAATTAATACAATACATCACATTTACAGAATGAAGAAAAAAATACATGATCATCTCAATTGCTGCAGAAAAGGCTTTTGAAAAATCCAGTACCCTCTCTTGATTAAAGCATTTAGAACACTAGCAATAGAAGGAAACTTCCTCAAAATGAGAAAGGACAAATATGAAAGGCTGACAGCTAACACCCTACTTAATGGTGAAAGCTGAAATATTTCCCTCTAAGATCAAACAAGACAAGGATGCCCACTGACACCACTGTTATTCAGCATTGTATTAGAAGTTCTTGCCAGAGAAATTAAGAAAGAAAAAAAAATGGAAAGGAAGAAGTAAAGCTTTCCCTATTTGCAGATGATATGGCCCTACATACAGAAAATCCTGAAAAAATAGACAACATAGCTTCTAGCACTAACAAATCCATTCAGTAAAGTGGCAGAATAATAAGATCAATACCCAAAAATCAATAGTGTTTCTATATACAAGTAATGTGCAATCTGAGCAGAAATCAAGGGGAAAATCCACTTATAATAGCAACTAAAAGAGTCCATTATGGGGGAATAAATCTAACCAAGAATGCAAAGGACTTGTACACAGAAAGTAAAAAGCATTGTCAATAAAAATTAAAGAAGACCTAAATAAATGGAAGGATATTCCATATTAAAATGTCAATAATACCCAAAGTGACTTTTAGATTCAATGCAATCTCAATCAAAATACCAACAACCTTCTTTGTAGAAAACTAATCAAACTTATATGGAAGTATTAAGGACCCTAACTAGTCAAAGCAAAACTGAAAAAAAATGAAGTCAGAGGACTCACACTTCCCAATCTTAAAACCCATTACCAGGAAGCAGATGTGGCTCAAGTGATAGGACTTCCACCTTCTATATGGGAGGACCCAAGTTCGATCCCTGGGGCCTCCTGGTGAGAAAGAAGGAGAGAAAGCATGCCTGTGTGGCAAGCCAGTGCGCATGTGGTGAGCTGAGCCCCTGGGAGGTGAGCTGAGTGCCTGTGAAGCCAGGCAAATGCCTGCACGGCAACCTGAGTATACATGCAGTGAGCCAAGTGCCCATGTAGTGAATTGAGTGCCCACGTGGTAAGCCAAGTGCCCATGCAGTGAGCCAGTGCCCACACAAGCGAGTCATGCAGCAAGATGATGATGTAACAAAAAGAGAGACAAAGGGGAAAGTCAAGGTGAAGCACAGCAGAAACGAGGAACTAAGGTGGCACAGTTGACAGGGAATCTTTCTCCACATTAGAGGTCCCCAGGATTGAATCCTGGTGAACCCTAGAGGAGAAAAAATGAGAAAGGAAGATTAAAAAAAAAAAGACAGAGCAAGCGAGAGAGAAATAGATACAGAAGATCACAGCAAATGGATACAGTCAGCAAAAACAGCAGGGTGGGGGAAGGGGGAAGGAAAGGAGGAGAAGAAAAGCCATTACCAAACCACAGTAATCAAAACAGCATGATATTGGCACAAGGACAGACATATAGACAAATGGAAGAGAATTGAGAACTCAGAAATCAACTCTCACATTTATGATCAACTGATTTTTGTGGGGCAAAGACTACTCAATTGGGAAGGAATAGTCTCTTCAACAAATGGAGCTGGGAAAACTGGATCTCCATTTTCAGAAAAGGACAGGAGGACCCCTACCTCATGCCCTATATAAAAGTCAACTCAAAATGGATCAAAGACCTAAATATAAGAGCTAGAACTATCAAACGCCTTGAAGAAAATGTAGGAAAGCATCTGCGAGACTTTGTGTTAGTCAGTCGTTCCTTAGACTTTATACCCAAAGCACAAGCAACAAAAGAAAAAAATAGGTTAATAGAATTATATTAAAATTTTTTTTAAAAAGCTTTGGTTACTCAAAGGACTTTATCATGAAAGAAAAAAGGCAACCTACACAAAGGGAGAAAATATTTGGAAACCACATATTCAATAAAGATTAATATCTAGTATATATAAAGAAATTCTTCAACTTAACAACAAAATTACAAACAACCAATTAAAAAATGGGCAAAAGGTGTGAACATACATCTCTCCAAAGAAGATATATATAATGGCCAGAAAGCACATGAGAAGATGCTCAACATCATTAGCCATCAGGGAAATGCAAATCAAAACAATGAAATACTATTTCATACCTATTAGAATGGCTGCTATTTTAAAAAAAGGAAAATAGCAAGTGTTGGAGAGGATGCAGAAAAATAGAGCTCTCCTTCAATGTTGGTGGCAATAAATAATGGTACAGTTACTGTGGCAGAAAGTTTGGCAGTTCCTCAGAAAGCTAAATATAGAACTACTCTATGGTCCAACAATCCTATTACTAAGTATATACCCAAAAGAATTGAAAGCAGAGGCTTGAACAGATATTTGCCCACTGATGTTCAAAGCAGCATTATTCTCAATTGCCAAAAAATGGAAGCAACCCAAGCATCTATCTACCCATGAATGGATGAATAAAATGTCATATATACCTAAAATGAAATATTACTCAGTTGTAAAAAGCAATGAAGTCCTGATACATTTAACAACATGGATAAATCTTGAAAGCAACATGTTAGGTGAAACAAGTCAGATAGAAAAGGACAAGTATTGTACAATCTGATTGATTTTAAATAATTAGAATAAGTAAACTCACAGAGTCAGAATCTAGGATATAGGTTACCAGGGGAAATGGTAGGGATAGGGAATGGGAGGTTAAGGTTTAAAATGCAGGGTCCTCTTTGAAATGATGGAAATGTTTTGTTAACAGATGGTAGTGACGGTAGCATAACATTGTGAATGCAGAACAACACTGAAATATATTTATATGATTAAAAGGGGAAATGTTAGATTGCATACATAGTATCAGAATAAAAAATAAACATCCATTGAACTACACTACACAAACAGTGAGCCCTAAGTTAAAACACAGATTTTAATTAATGGTACAATTATAAAAATGTGCTACTATCAATTGTAACAGATGTTCCAGACCAATGCAAGGTGTTAGTGATAAGAGTGGTATATGGAAATCATGTATTTTATACAAAATTGTTCTGTATTCTTTATTAAAGGACAAAGAAAATCACTAATGGGCCCAGAGTGACCCCTGAAAAGGAAATCAGATATTTGAAATGTCACTAATCAAAATAAACCAAAATATTAAAAACTCTTTTATGTTAGTCATAATATAGGCTGATGTTCTGATATTGAGTTAATGAAAAGTGAACTATAACAAATTATTAGTGTTTCTTTAGACCTGTTCAAGAGAGACACTGTCTCTCTAAGTCTTTCAAAGGTCATTTGTTTGTTCGTTTATTTGTTTGTTAGAATGGAACTGGGATGGTTTTCAGGCTTAACAACCTACGGCAAACATCCTGCAAATCTGCAAATTGAGTTCCCTTTATATGGCTTTAAATTCCCAAAGCAATCTTTCAATTACTAATTTGGCTTCTCATTACCCTTTATTTCCTATCGGGGGTTATAATGGATCTTTGATATGAGTATTCCATGTCATGGCAGGAAATATTTACACAAAAACATTGAGAAAAAAATAAAAATAAAATAAATAAAATAAAATAAAAAATATTGATGACCTACAATACCAATGAATAAACTGGGGTTATCAATCTCTTAGAAATTTAAGCACAAGCCATCTTATATTGCAATTTACTATATATCTGTTTTTATCACTTATTAAACTGAAAAGTCCATGAAGATACTATAGCCAAGCACTCAACATTTTTTTTCCTATTTTTTATTATTTTTTAAAAGCTACTTAGATTATACAAATGTCACATAAGAAATATAGGGAATCCCATATGCTCTGCTCCCCACACCTCCCACAATTGCCCACATTAACAACATCCTTCATACATTCATTGCTATTGATGAACACATTTTGGAGCATTGCCACTAAGCATGGATTAAAATTTGCATCGTAGTTTACACTCTCTTCTACCCAATTCTGTAGGTTATGGCAAGATACATAATGGACTGCATCTATTGTTGCAATAATGTCATTCAGGACAATTTCTAAGTCCCTAAAATACCCCCATATTATACCTGTTTTTCCCTCTCCCTGCCCTCAGGACCTCCAGTGGCCGCTGCCTACACATCAATGATATAATTTCTTCAATTACTAGAATCACAATAAGTCTATAGTAGAATACAAGTAAGTCTACTTTAGTCCATGCTTCATTCCTCAACCCTTAGGATTCTGGGATGGTAATACCCATTCCACCTATAATTAAAAGGGGCCTGCACTCCTATAGGGCTGATGGGTGGGACTCTATTGCTTGTAATGTAGACTCTCTCTGTTCCTTGGTATTGCGGTTGTCCGTCATCACCTCCTTATTAGTTGTTTTAAATGAATGAAAGTAATGAGTGAATGAGCAAGCTTAGATGATCAAATTCTTAAGAAAGCAATGGCAATAAGACTCAAAATGCCAGGTGATTTTATCAGTGACAAACTTTTGCAATATTGATGTTAACGCTTGTTTGATATGTGATCTCAGTTTACAAGTACTTCCACATACGATTTCCTCACACCTTGTAAACAAGCCCATTAAATAAGTAAGCAAATATCATCGCATATTGAGAAAACCAAGGATCAAAGAGATCCAGGGCTTTCCAAGGACGATTAGGTAAGTAATGATGAAAAGCTGGAATCAAACAGCAGCTTTGATTCCTGAGTAAACATATCCTTTGCTCATGGTCAGAGATGGCTTAGCAGCAAAGGTGATGATGCTGTGTCACAGCATGTTTAGCTGGAGTTGTTTAAATAGCTCTCATCCAAAAGCAGAACTGGTCTTAATGTCTGAAGCAGAGTTGGACCCAAAAGTAGGGGTCAAAAGGCGTCAGCTATGGGAAGTGGATGTGGCTCAAGAAACTGGGCTCCAGTCTACCATACAGGAGGTACAAGGTTTGATACTCAGGGCCTCCTGGTGAAGGCAAGCTGGCCATGTCACAAGCTGGCCCATGTGGAGTGCTGCCCCACGCAGGGAGTGCTGCCCTGCATAAGGAGTGCTGCCCTGTGCAGGGAGTGCTGGCCCACACAGAGAGCTGATGCAGCATGATGATGCAACACAAAGAGACACAAAGGAAGACAATAAGAGATGCAGCAGACCAGGTCGCTGAGGTGGCGCAAGAGGATGAATACCTCTCTCCTACTCCAGAAGGTCCCGGAATTGGTTCCCGGAGTCGCCTAATGAGATTACAGGTAGACACAGAAGAACGCACAGCAAATAGACAGAGAGAGCAGACAATGGAGGGAGGTGGGAGGAATAAATAAACAAATCTTTTTTTTCTCTTAAGGCTTCAACTATAGGAAGAAGTACTCAGAAACAGAAATCTGGTTAGAATTTTTTTTTAAAAATTGAAGATCAGGTCCCTGAAAAACATTCCAATGGGGTTGAGAAAGGAACCAGACAAGAAGAAAGGAGTATCGAGAGACACAGGAAAAGCATTAGGTGAGAATAGTGGCAGGGAAGCAGAGGGAAGTTGGAAATGAGTAGCTCTGATGTCAAAGGTTGCAGTTAAGTCATAAGAGTAAGAACTGTGAAATGGCCACTTGATTTGGTGACTAGATATCACTGCTAACCATTAGGAGAACACTTTTGGTAAGGTGATGGAAACAGAATCTAATTTGAGAAGCATTCAAGGATTAAACGAGAGAATTCTAAGTTACAAAAACCTTGGGAAATCTAGGGATGTTTCAAACAAAATTTTTAGCAGCTTAAAAACAAACAAGGCAACCCTTCTAGTGCTTCTAAGAATGCTAACCCAACACAGAAGATGAAAATGAATTTAAAATATAAATATGAAATCTCTTGCTGCTGCTGCTAATTCTATTCTTTCAGCTGTCACAGAAGGAAATCTGTATTTTCAAGAGAGTTAAGAAGGTTGGAGATTGCTTGCAAGAAGGTTTATCATTGACAGTCACATCTTTTTGTCAGATGAGAGATTCTTCCTAGATGCCATTAACCTTCTACTGTAAGAAAAAGGAGTATCCCCATATCCCCATTTACTTATTTATTAAAGATCTATTTATTTCTCTCACCTTCCTCCAACTCCCCCCCCCCCCGCCCCCAATTTTCTGCTCTGTGTCCATTCACTGTGTGTTCTTCTGTGACTGCTTCTATCCTTCATCAGCGGCACGGGGTATCTGTGTTTCTCTTTGTTGCGTTATCTTGTTGTGTCAGCTCTCCGTGTGTGCGGCGCCATTGTTGGGCAGGCTGCACTTTCTTTCGTGCTGGGTGGCTTTCCTTATGGGGCACACTCCTTGCGTGTGGGACTCCCCTATATGGGGGACACCCCTGCATGGCACGGCACTCCTTGCACGCATCAGCACTGCGCATGGGCCAGCTCCACACGGGTCAAGGAGGCCCGGGGTTTGAACTGTGGACCTCCCAGGGGTAGGTGAATGCTCTATCCATTGGGCCAAGTCCACTTCCTGGGAGTATCCCCATTTAACGAAAAGAAAAGCAAGGAACAGACAGGCCAAGTGATTGCTTGAAGCTGAGACAGTGACTGACAGATCAGATTTCCTTCTTACTACAGATTTCCCTCCTCTCCCTGGTGATTAGATCTACCCTAACAGCCTTTATAAATGTTTCAATGAATCTTATCTTCATGCATTAGATTAGGAGGATCAACTCCCTACTGATAATGCAAAATAGCCCTGAAATGTTTCATGCTCCCCTGATAAGCCAGAAATTGAACTTTCAGTCTCCATTTGGACAGTGAGGATCTTGATCTTTCACCTCTAGCAAAAATCTTCTCATGGCTATCATTTTAAAGTTAGTAATGAGTGCCTTCATTTGCCTTCCGAGCAGATAGAAAACCAATTTTAAATAAACTCAGACCACCATGACCTTAATCTATGACTTAAAGAGTTCACCACGTGTAATAATTTTCTTTGCCCAGGAGATCGTCTTAAATTTTCTTTGAAGAGATTTGGGGACTAACCCCATTGATTAAAGTACATACACACTTTTAACTTGTCACTTTTCTACTATACCTGGAGTCAAAGTGTTTCTTTAAAATATGTTTGGAATTCTGCATGTCTAAAGGGTTCTAAAATCAATCCTCTAACTAAAATATAATTTAAATGCCAGCTAAATATGCTTACATTAAAAGGAGTACACAGTCTTAACTCCAGTTTAGGCAAGACATCAGCCTAATGCCTCCAAATACCAAACAGACCAGATCCCTAACTTGATGTTTTGGTTCCTCAGACACAGCTGGGAGGGACCAAACTCAGATTAAATATCATTTTTTCTACACTTAAATAGGAAAACAATTATTTGATGATAAGGGATAATCCAAAGCTATTCCACTCCATCTTTGCCTATTTTTGGAGGTATACAACTTGAAATAGAGGTTTTAAGTAGTGTAAAATCAAACAAAATAGAAGTTTTTTGAACACAGGTGCCAGATGATACTCTACTTTTTAGTTCCTAAGGTAGAAGACATGTCTTACATAAACTGAGTGCTTACATAACTACTGGTTGAATACCACGTTTTATTTTTAAAGCTGATAGTGGATACACAGTTTATTATTACTCTTTAAGTTGGACATAAGTGTTTTACAGACCTTTCGTAGTATAATTTACTTCACAATTTTAAAAAGAAGCAGATTCCTGAGCCCCATCCACCAGACATTCTAATTCAATAGGTCTAGGGTGGTTATTTATTTCTCTACTCACTCCCTGTAATGGCGGTACAGGTGTTCCATGACATATATTTTGAGAAACAAAATTAAACAAACAAACAAACAAACATAAATAAACATTCTGCAACCAGTAAACTGCTATTAGTAGTGAAGGAAACTTAGACACAAATAACAGAGTTTAGCATAAAACATTACCCTCAAATCTTACTGGAAACTTTTTCTTAACTTGCCCTGATTTTAATCTATTATGATTCTTAGATGCTTTCTTTTCCTTTTTTTTTCCTTCAGAGATTTGAAGACAGACATTATTAATTATATATCTCCCCTACTCAGTTTAATGCCTAGACTTACAAAATTCTACAGTTACATAACTTTGCAACTTTACTTGGTAATTAACACCTCATACATACTTCACATTTTTTGGCAACAGCCTTCAGCTGAGTCGTTGCCGTTTTCAGCTTGCAAAATATTATCGAGGTAAAAGAAGATAGTGCATCTTTCCTCAAACTCTACCTTTCTTGCTTTCTGCATAAATGATGAAGAAATGAAATATCTCTACCAACAGCAGGAACACCACATAACTCTTTCTTCCCAAACATAGAACAATTTTCCAGCCTCATAAAACAGAAACATCTTTCATAAGAAGAATCCCTGTGGTAGTTACTTTAAGACATGTTATTTGAATTTAAATACAATTATTCCCTTGGCAATAAAAACCTTTGCATAGGTTTTGAAAACAAACTGTATTTTTACCATGGAACTTTACATTTGGAAGAGAAATTTAAACTGAACAAATGGTTTTAAACAGAAAAATAAGTGTTCCTATCTCACATCTCCCACTTTAGAATAAAATATAATTTTGATGCAACTTCTTTCTTATATTTAGCAATGAAATCAGGGTTCCCTGGATCTAATTATTTTTTCTATTATTTATAAAAGAAATTACAAGTTCACACACACAAGCAAATACCACACCCACACTCCACCACCTCACCAATCAGACAATGTCAACAGTACATTCCACAGCCTTGCAGGGTTAAAAGAAAAAAAAATTTATCTGAGAAGTTGTGAGTTAATAAAACAATCATGCATATCATATAGTATTCCCATACATCGCCCTCCCCACCACCACCTTACATTGTTGTGACACATTCGTTACATATGATGAAAGAACATCATCATAATATTACTGCTAACTGTAGTCCATAGAGCCTCACAATTTTGAAAACTAAATTTAAAACACTTGAATGAATAAACAATAATCACAAAAATAACCGAACCAGATTTCCAGGATTTAAATAAAGTACTTTAAAATTTAAGTCACAAAATCTGACTGTTAGCTACACCCTTAAAACAGTCTCATTTAAAAACCTAAAGAATACATTAGCATAACAGTGCATATACATTGTTATGCACATACATTGAGTTCCTTCTGCTGCTAAAAATTATTATAAATTCTAATTGGCTGACTGAAATAAAAATAACCTAAGCAATAAAAAAAGAAATCATTTTTTAACTGTAACAAAATTTAGTAAGGCTACTTATCACCAATATACAAGTTGTGAGGTTAAAAGATGCAATAATTGGTTCAACTCATGACAAAATCTTTTGATTATCAATAATTTTACCCAAATGCATTTAAAATGAAAAGTGTCTAAGTAATAGCAAAAAAATTTTCTTCCTAAATTATATAAAAACTTTGAAAATCAAGATATTTGGAGGATGTATGCAGGCATAATCATATGAAATACATCCTCCAAACTATTAAAAACACACTGCACAGTCACACATTTTCTTAAGTGTATTGCATATAGAAGCATAAACTATGAAGTTTAGTAACACAAAATTCAGAAGGAAAAATGTTTTCTTACATGTCGTAACCACTGCTAAAAATAGTTTGAAAGGACAGTGCTGATGAAAACGTGCTGTAACAGGTCTAATCAGGTGGAAAGCCACCTGAGTACAAAACTGATACGTGCAAAACAGAGCAGAGAATCACAGAGAAATGAAACCAGAAACTTCATCAAACTGTACATGATGCTGAACCTAAGTTTTTGACTTTTTCATTTACATACACAAATAAATTCACTTTACATCCTTACATTAGACCATTTCCAATATAGTATACTAAAGATTAATCTTCCATTTACATGTACTTCAATAAACATCTATATTCAGGTCTCCTAAAGCATTATTTTAGAAAAACAGAGAACTTACAATGATCTAATATCTCTAATTGCAGATCACTTTCTCACATAATCTGACATAAATATAAAATAGTCTATTCATTTTATATCACAAAATGTGACCAAACTGGACTTTGCAAACTTCGTTTCTGAAGCTCAATTTTCAATATTCATGAAAAATTATATCTTACTCCCCAGGTCTATAAAAAATGCTTGCTAATCATGAAGTTTCAAAATATAAGCATTTAAGAACTAGACCAACATTTTAAAAAACGGAGATAGTCCTAATTCAACATTATTAACACAGAATATTAATGTAAAGAATTTAAATATCTATGACGGAATGAACATGTAAATATACTTAAGAAGAATCTAATGCTATATGCTAATGTGAAGAAAATGTCTGAACTTTAAACTTCTGTCAAAAGTCATCTGGAAACAAAAAGGCATTTTTGTCTTTTAAATCAATGTAACCTATACAATTCTTGAGGAAATCAAAATAGAAACAAAGAAATGACATCTTTAAACCAATTAACACAAGTCTCTGTTATACCCAAAAAGGCTCTTTCTTCAGGTTCTTTCAAAATAATAGGGAGACAGAGCAGACACTATAACTCCCTGACACAATGCAAACCTGGTTAAATCCAACTAACTGCCAATTCCAATCCTACACCAAGAAGCTAAATGTTGCTAAGAGAAAGCACACAACCACAGTAGCTGCCTTCACTTTAAAGGCATGAGGCAATCTTACCACAGGAGGTAATTCTTTCTCTTGGTCAAAATGACAACTACACACCCTCTCTCTCCTCAAACCCCCAATAACTCCTAGTCATCATCACCCTCCACTGCTGCCCCTGATCCCTACTTCATTAAGAAAATAACAGTCATCAGAAGAGAACTCCCAAGTATACCTGCATCAAGTCTACCCATCTATATTGCATCTACAGTTCCCAACGCTGCCTTCCCTCCTATTACTAAGGACAAAAACCTAAGCACCTATTGAAAGACATGCCCTATACTCATAAAACTTGATCCCATTCTCTATGACCTAATCAAAAATATCACTCCAGCAATTTTTCACTGTTTCTCATATCAATAGTACCATTCCCATCAAGATGGAAACATGCTCTAATATCTGCACTTCAAAGAAAAATCTCCTGCTAAACACTGCCCTATTCCCCATATCCCCTTTTTTCATAAAGGACTCAATAAGTGCCAGTACTTCCTGTCTCCAGTTCCTCTCTTCCCTGTTTTTTCTTGAGCCCACTCCAAACAATCCTCCCACCCCCAACCCCACCCAGCAACACTCCACTAAAACCACTCAGGTCATGATTAGCTTAATCCAATAGGCAATTCTCAGAATCCACCTTAGGTATCAGCAAAATCTAACCCAGCTGACCATTCTCTTCTTCAAACACTTTCTTTACTTGGCTTCCAGGACACCTGGCTTCAGGATACCACACTCTTGTTTTCCCTTCCATCTCACTAGCAATGCTTGCTCTGTCTCCTTAGCTGGTAATCCATGACCCTGACCTCTTTTTTCTTTTAAGGTTTATTTTATTTATTTATCACCTGCCCCCCCCCCCATTGTTTGTGTTCTCTATGTCCATTTGCTCTGTGCACTCTGTGTCTGCTTGTCTTCTCTTTAGGAGACACCAGAACCGAACCCGGGACCTCCCATGTGGAAGAAAAGGGCTCGTTCACCTGAGCCACCTCAACTCCCTGATTTGTTATGTCTCTCACTGTCTTTCCTCTTTGTCTCTCTTTTGTTGCATCATCTTGTTGTGTTACCTCGCCATGCCTGCCCACCATGCCAGCTCACCTTCTCCAGGCACCAGGAACTGAACCCGGGACCTCTCATGTGGGAGGTGGAAGTCCAATCACTTGAGCCATATCTGCTTCCCCACCCTAACCTCTCAATGTTTAAGGGCTCCAGGGCTCAGTCTTGATAACTCCTGTGGGAGCCCAGTAGGTTCCCTGCCCTGGCTTCCCCTCCCTAAGGGAAACTCAGCCCACAGTTCCCAGCAGCCTCCATGCCTCAGTACACAAGGTAAAATGTATCAAACCTCTTTATAGAAGAACAATATACAGATGGCATCATAGATTCTAATTTTCTCCAGGCTGTACAATTCCTTCCTACAATAACATCACCAGACCACATTTATGTAACTCTGCTATAAAATGTCTTTGTTCCAAGACCCTATATATTGCCCCTCATTTTTGCACCTGTTTGCAGTGCACTACTTGATTCTTCAGCCTGGCGCCGCTGAAGACCCTCTCCAGTCCATAAGTCCCAACAAATAAAACTCATGTCTGATTATGTGCTAAGTGTGACCTTTGGTCTTGCTGCTGCCCTGACCCGTGCCCTTCAGGAGCTGGGTTGTAACAACAACAGGCAAGTAGCAAGCCAGGAGACTGAAGGATCACTGGCAGTAGCAGACATGATCTCCGGGAAGGGAGAATCCGTGGGAGAAATCCCAGGTTTGGCCTATAACGTCCATGTGGGGAGAGGTAGCTGCCCTCCAGGACAAGTGGGGACCGCTGAGAGAATACAGGGATGTCCAAAAAGTCTCTGGTATGTATACTGGCTGTGTTACAGCAGATGGCTGAGCAGCTGCATTTAAATAAGAAAAAGGGAGACTGCCAGAGAGCGGCAGCCATAGTATGGCCCACATTAAGAGATTTACAGGTGGCTACTAAGGCAGAACAAGTAGCAAAGGCCTCTGTGTGCCACTTAGAAAAATAGTTAGTTAGAAAGGGACATACACCTGACATAGGTGCAGATGAAAGATTCTTTAACTGATCACCTGCGCCAAGTTAATGATCCTGGATTGTAGATATGCTTGGACTAGTTTCTGCAGGCTGCTTCAAGTCCAGGTCCAGAGGGTATTAACCACCTCTGGGTAGGACCCTAAGGCATGGAACCCTATGGACTCCTCCCCAGATAAGAAAAGGAGGAAAAACAGGGAAAAGGCTAGATGTAACAAAATAGAATAATATAAATGTAACTTAAAACTTTTCTCTACTAGGCCAGGGAATTAAGAATCATAGTTTGTCCTGTAATTCCCCAATTTAAACCTTCTAACAGCCTTAAAATGAGGGTAATTAATTCAATTACCAAATTTCAGTAAGTAAAGAAAAAGTCCTTAAAAGCTATGGAAAGATCTTTTCTAAATTATGATTAAAACAAATTAAACAATATATATCCAGAACCTGGCAGTCAGTATGCTTTTAAGGTTATTCACAATTTTATTAAAGAAAAAAAAAGGTTTTAGCCTCCTTTGGTGGGAGGAAAAGGAAGAGCATTTCTTGCATGAACTATAATTGTTCCAATTTTATTGGCTTAGGTGTAATCTCCCTAGGTTTATAGGATACTAATAAAATAAACAAGCAGTATATGTATTAAATCTTTAAGATGATGAAGATTGTTAAGTTTGTGTTTAATAAAATTAGGAAAAAAGGTCTGTCCTAGGGTAAATAACTAGTTTTCCCCCAAAAAAAATGAGGAATGCAAGACAAGTCTTAAATGGATAAAAGTAAATTTCATAGGTTGTTAACTGTAATTTAATAAACTTATTTTAAAGTAAAAATAACTTATAGCTATAGAAAGTTTGCAAAAGCATTTTCTAAACTAAAATAGTTAAATGGCTAATTCCAGGAAGCCATTATTAACTAGAAACCTAAAGTAATAACGATAACAAAAAGTAACTTCATATCACGGAAACCTGTCAGAGGCCACCTCAATCTGCATATTAAGGTGGTGGTAGGGGAGGAAAAAAATCTTAATTCCATTGGGAATCTTGAGTTTTCATAAAATAATGTTTAAAAAGTAGTTTTTCCCAATACTGCTAAAATAAAATACCTGTTAACGTAATCATGGTAAAGGTGTAAAAGTAAAAGGTAAAGTAATAAAAATAGTTAAGTTCATTTAATACATTATAAATTGCATTGGAAGTGTTTGAAAGTATATTAAAAAATTAAGAGGTAAACTTCAGTATTGTCAAACTTCTTGTGCCCCCAGAACCCTGCATGCTGCCTCTCCATTTGAGTGATTGGCTAGGTTGGTCACCACAACCCCTAAAACAATAAAAGTATCTGCTGCACCTCTGGACAAGCTCCTGAAGTGGATGGAAATTATGTTGCTGTTTTGAACACCTGTGGCAGCCAGCAATGGCTTGATATGGCCAGATTTACAATTTACATTGCCTCCAGACTGGCTCTATTTGTTGTGCGAAAAGGTGCTGTGTACCAGACCGGTGGAACATTGGAGCCTCCCTAGGCCCAATAGTGCTGCAACATGCTGGCTGTGTGAAGAACATACTAAGTGGAGCAATAATTACCACAGTAATATAAGTAGAACTTAAACAAATACAATTGGCATTGTAGCCTGCTACCATGGAGAGACAACATATATGGTACTGCAAACCTGGAGCCTAGATCTATTAACTGCAGCTTAAAGAGGAATTTGTGCTTGATTAGTGTATTAATTAGTACTAAGTGCTGTACCTATATACTTGATGAATATAATAATTTCTATTCTAGATCATATGCGGAAGAATATTGAACATATTAAAGTCTTTGTAAGCTTAATTCATTTTCTAAGTTTATTTCTTCCAGAATCATCGCCTTCCAGAACAAGGTATTAGTTATGAAGGGATTTCATTCAGTTCAAACCACAGTGCCGGACCCACTCTCCCTTCAAAATAAGAATGTCAACTCTCTGAGGGGGAAGTTAGTGTAGTTTAATATAGGAAACAGGGAAGGCAGCTGGGTTGCAATATCTCCCTAATTTACATTTTCAATCTAGACCACTCTCTAAACCCCAGACTCCTAACTAATCATTTAACTGAACTTTATATTTGGATAATTTAATAGGCATCTTACATCAAAAAACAAACTCTTGATCTTTACCCACATAGTAGACAATACAAGTGTTCACCACTATTCAGTTCCCTCTTTCAGGGTACATAAATGATAGCACATGGTGAAGTCATGTGACTTGTTCTGGCCAATTGTACCCAAAGTGAAAAGCACATTTGTGTTTCTCCGTTTTCCTGCTGTTGCAACAAAATGCCTGTTTTCCATCTGGATGGTAGAGCTTCTATCTCTCAAGTTTCCCTTATGATGGCAAAAGATTTCCCCATTGACCTAAATGGAACATGTACCATCAGCAAGAAATAAACTTACATGTTTAGCCACTGAGATTTTACAGTTTTTAGTGACCACAGCATAGTGTAACCTACCCAGACTAATCTCTCCAAAACTACTATCACCTAGGACACAACTCAACATCAGTATGCCTATTCTTCCAGGTGTTGAGCCAAAACCCTTGGAGTTATTCCTGAACCCCTTTTTCTCTTATATCCCCTATTCAGTTTGTCAGCATATCTTTTACCAATCCAGGTTCCAAACACCTTTAACTGCCTCTATTATCACTCTGTTCTTCAAAAAAACAATGTTAAGAAAATGAAAATACAAGCTGCAAAGTGGGAAAAAATATTTATAAAGCACATATCTGATGGATTAGTATCCAAAATATATGAAACTCTCAAAATTCAACAATAAGAAAACCCATCCAATTAAAAAAAAAGCAAAAGGTATGAATAGACATTTCACAAAAGACATGTGGATGGCAAATAAGCACATGAAAAGATGCTCAACTCATTAGTCACTAGGAAATGCAAATTAAAACCACAGTGAAACATAAGACTGTACAACACAGTGAACCCTATTGTAAACAATGAACTATAGTTAATAGTGCAATTGTAAAAATGTTCTTTCATGAATTGTAACAAATGTGCCATATTAATGCAAGGTGTTAATAATAGGGCAGTACATGGGAACTCTGTTTTATGCATGATTTTTATGTAAGCCTACAACTTCTCTAATGAAAAAAATAAAACTTCTCTTACTGGGAAAATATTGATCACAGTATCTGATGCACAATAGGCACTCAATAAAAGTTGAGTTGATTAAAAAAACACCTACACAAGATATCACCGGACATGTTAGCATAGCTGTTATTAAAAAGACTAACAAGGGAAACGGACTTGGCCCAGTGGTTAGGGCGTCCGTCTACCACATGGGAGTTCCGCGGTTCAAACCGCAGGCCTCCTTGACCTGTGTGGAGCTGGCCCATGTGCAGCACTGATGCACGCAAGGAGTGCTGCGCCAGGCAGGGGTGTCCCCTGCGTAGGGGAGCCCCACGCGTAAGGAGTGCGCCCCATAAAGAGAGCCGGCCAGCGCGAAAGTGCAGCCTGCCCAGGAATGGCGCCACCCACACTTCCGTGCGGACAACAGAAGCGGACAAAGAAACAAGACACAACAAATAGACACAGAGAACAGACAACGGGGGGGGGGGGGGGCGGGGGGGGAATTACATAAATAAAAAAATCTTTAAAAAAAAAAAGACTAACAATATCAATAACTGACAAGGATATGGAGAACTGGAACTCTCATACATTGCTGGTTTGGATATAAAATGGTACAACCAAAAATACGTCAAATGTAAGCTATGGATTATAGTTAGCTGTAATATTTTTGTGATGTTCTTTCATCATTTGTAATAAATATTCCACAACAATACAAGGTATTGGTGTAAAGTGATGAATGAGAATCCTGTATGTTATGCATGATTGTTTTGCAAGCTCACAACTTCTATAATAAAAAAAGAAAAGAAAAAGATGGTAACTAAAAAAGGAAAAATAAATCATTTGCATCATTTAACCCTTAAAAAAACAGTACAACCACTTTGGAAAATAGCTGGCAATTTCTTAAAAAGTTTAACATGTATCTGTGATAAGAGTACTTGTATATGGAAGTTGCAATTGTCTATCACAGAAACTTTATAGGTGATTTATAGCTCCTTCAAAAAGAATCCTCTTGGATGAAGACAAAAGACATTCTTATGCTTTCCTACTATTTACTTTAATTTTTACCCACTTTATTCATTCTTAACATATTTATTGAGTACCCGCTATATTCTTTTTTTTTTTAAAAAAGAGGCTTAATGAAGTATACTTGACATCCAATAAATTGTTCATACTTAAAGTATACAATGTGATATTTACCATTAAACTTACATTGACCCTTTTCCTATTGAGTTTGTTTGTTACAGTTTTTTTAAGAACTAACCAGTGGCCAAAGTCTGTGAATCTTGGATGAAAACTCCTTTTCATTGGATTCCTCTGTCTTTTTTCTCTCAGTTTCCCACTGGGTTAAAAAATAAAATCTCTACTTCATTCATTTCTTTTGCTCTTTTCTTTGAAATCCTAAATTCCATTCATCATAACCAATTTTAGTATCATCCTAATACATGAATATAACCACTTCTTTCAAATTCTGCTGTGATTATGGGTTTTCTGCAACATGACTACTTCATGTTCAAAACAGGCATTGAAGCACAGTACCCACTTATGTTTGAAAAAGTTAACACCATGACTCACCTCATTTCCACCAACTGCCTTGGTTAAAATCACTGCAGAAGACACAGGGGGAGGCATGCAACCTACTGTCTGCAAACTGTAAAATAAAAGAAAATGCAATTGTAAATAGTTTTCATGACACTCACTCTAAAACAGCAGAGCTGAGAAAATTAAAATAGAAGTGTTTATTAATGCACATGCCCTGGTTAGTTTAGATAATTCTATGTTCAGCAACATGGTCTAGAAGATAATACAAATGCATGGGTTCTAAGCAAGCGTAACAGAATGATTTTGTTTTTTAGTAATTTAAGCTCTTATTTTATCATTCAAAAAACAGTCAAGTCATAGTGAGTGTAATCATTGAAACATAATCGAAATGGTTAATCATTTTGTTAAGTGTATATAATCTTAGGTTATTTTAAGTTAAAGCAAAAATCAACCTGTCTTTGCTTTTTCAATCTTTCCTTCACTTCTGGTCCTTTTACGTACAAAGAAACAGAGGTCTCCCTAACTTAAAAAAAAAATCTCTAGGAACTGATGTGGCATGGGAGGTCCCAGGTTTGGTTCCTGGTGCCTCCCGAAAAAATAAAAACAAGCAATAAGCAAAACAAATGAAAAAACCAACTCAGGGAAGCCAATATGGCTCAGTGGTTGAGCACCAGTTTCCCACACATGAGGTCCCAAGTTCAATTCCTAGTCCAAAGTACCTCACGAAAAAAAAATCCCTAAACAATATATAGAGTGTCTTCTACAGGTAGATATTACAGAAAGCTATTTTAAAAAGCATGACATTATTTTTGCCTTCAAGGAGGCAGAAAACTCAATACACAAATAAAGATAACTAACAACAAAATTAATACTGTTGCCTCCTCTATGTACAATCCTACTTTTTCATTGTTGATTAGGCTGATTTTCTTTAAGTGTTCTACCTCCATAAACACTGAGCTCACTCTGTTTATTCCCCTGGATCCTGACTTCTAGCCCTTCTACTAGTAAAAACAGTAATATTAAAACCACCCAGTGATTTTCCAATCACTAAATCCAGTATTTTTTCCCCAACCTCATTTTCCTTTCCTTCTTCCTTCTCAAGGCACTCTATTTTCTTGGTTATCATGGTACTTCATCATTTTGATTTTTATCTCCTATTTTTTTTAAACCAGGCTTCCTCTCAATCTTACTTACAAATCTTCCAAAGTAGGTATACTTTCAAATCTACATTTCTAATGCTAACTACCTTTCCTAAATGTATAGCTGCCTATGACTGCTACCTCAAACTAAACAAGTCTAATACTGAATTTATATGTTTTCTAACAAATCAACTTCTCCTCTGAATTTATCTGTTTTTGCCAGTGGGACACGTTTTTTTTTTAATGATCCAGTTTGGAACTTTGTAATTATGTCTTCTCCTCATGCTCCTCATAAATCAGTCACCACAACCAACTTTCCATTCTTCTAATGACTACCTCCATCATTCCCACTCAGATACTTTTTGCTCAAGTCTGGATACCACAAATGCTTGCTGAATCATCTCCCTACATCCATTCTTTTCTTCAATAAAGCAAGGTAAGGAGTAATGTATCGAAATATATTTATTTCAATGACTTAAACACCATCCTGAGGTAGGAATCTCCAACTTCCTCAAGTTAAATAAGTGTGTACTCTCAAAGCGGGGAGGGGAACAAGAAAAAGTGAGCTAGGATAAACTTTCTGTAAGTTAAGTTAGGCTAAGTATACAATCCTTCAAGTTTAATATCCTAAACTGAGACCTGTAGGCTTGTTATATTTAGCAGACTGAAATTGCAAGTGCTACTCTTCCATTAATATCCCCAGTACAATGGTACCAAATTAATCCTGCTTAATAATCACTTTTTAGCATGTTTTTCTCCTTTTTAGCACTTTTAAGAGCTCTCCATCATCTGTAGATTCAAACCTAACTCCTTAGCCCAGTAGTTCAGGCCTTCCATGATCTGGGCCTAATGAAATTTTTTATCTTTGTCTCTCATTAATGCCTCATCTTGAACTCTCCACTTTTGGAGTACACAACCTTTCTGAACCTCTTACCCCATAACCATTTCACCATTCATCTGAAAAATCAGATGCTGCCCCCTTTTGGTTGGTTACTATTTTATACATACGTCTTATGTACCTAACAGGATTTCCTGAAGTTCCCTGAAGACAAGTAAAGTGACTTAGTATTTCCCATTCCTTGATTGCCATACACATGGCAGTAAATATCAGTTCTTGATACACATCACACATTATTGCTCTAGTAATGTCATCATATTTATGTGGCATTTCATCTTTTCTGTGAAACTTTATGTTCATTATCTTAAACTCTATCTGGCAAAAAATAAAATAAAGTGAAATACTCTTGATTTCCCCCTCTTCTCCTAACCTGTTTCTTTCCAGCTAAGTAAATGTTGCCACCAATTACCCGATAGCTCATACTGAAAACCCAGAAATCTTCTTACTCTCTGTCCAGTTCACTCTACATCCTAACCACCAGTAGGTTCTGAGGGCTTTTATTTCAAAATATCCTGCATACATTCATATCTCTCTAATGGACTACTACCTCACAACACTAGCATTCAAGGTAGTCTCTTAGCTGTCTTCTCTGGCCCCTCTATCATCTATTCTTCAAACAGAATATTTGCAAATATAAATGATATAAATGAGACCACATCACTTTCTCATTTGAAACCTTCCAATAGAATGCTGTAGCACTCAGAATAAAAGCTGATCCATGGTCTACAAGGTTCTGTGTGGCCTGCCTCCTGCTTACCTCTAAACACCAAGTCATCCTATTCTT
This sequence comes from Dasypus novemcinctus, assembly GCF_030445035.2. NCBI lineage: Eukaryota > Metazoa > Chordata > Mammalia > Cingulata > Dasypodidae > Dasypus > Dasypus novemcinctus. Next base: position 47,473,243 of record NC_080673.1, on the reverse strand, counting down.
CCCCTTTCTCACCAGCCTCTGGCCATTATGTCACTTTACAGACCATAGAATATGCCGGTTTATTCCTCTCTCGGCACATTCTGTTTGCTTAGAACATTCTGCCCTCAAGACTCTGCATTCTTTTTTTTTTTTAAAAGATTTACTTTTTATTTATTTCTCTCCCCTTCCCCCTGCCCCCCTCCATCTGCTCTCTGTGTCCATTTGCTGTGTGATCTTCTTGCATTCTTGTCAGCGGCACTGGGAATCTGTGTCTCTTTTTGTTGCATCATCTTGCTGCATCAGCTCTCCTTGCGTGCGGCATCACTCCTGGGTGGACTGTGCTTTTTTCGCATGGTGCGGCTCTCCTTGCACATGGGCTCCTCTATGCAGGGGACACCCCTGCGTGGCATGGCACTCTTTGCGCGCATCAGCACTGCACGTGCTCCAGCTCACCACATGGGTCAGGAGGCCCTGGGTTTGAACTCTGGGCCTCCCATATGGTAGGTAGATGTTCTATCAGTTGAGCCAAATCCACTTCCCAGGCCTCTGCATTCTAAAGTAGTTACCGGTCTGCCCACCTAAGCGTCTCAATCCTGCCACACTATTTTACTCTCTTCATAGCACTTATTTCTATCTTACTCTACTATTTACTTATTTATTGACAATTGCATACCCTGAATCTTCCCAAAGCTCAAAACTAGGTGATACTTTACCAGTCTTGTTCACTGTTGCTTTCCCAGCCCTACAATAATTCCTAGTACATAGTAGGAACTAAATAAATAACTTGAATAAATGAATAAGTGAGCAATCAATATTACCAAAATAGTTACAATGTAGGTAGTAAAAGTATGGCTATCCTAATTTCTTAGGGGAAATTGAGGCCCAAAACTGTTAAATGACTTTCCCCAAAGTCATACAGCAAGTTAAAGGACAAGGTCAGAACTCAGTGTTCAGACACGAGTTCAGTCTTTTAACCATGGTGCTAAAATGTGCAGTTAGTTTTAAACCACTTCAAATACTTTAAAAAAAAATAAAAAAACACTAAATCCTTTTAATATAAAAAGCAACATTTTTAATGGAAAAAAGATTCTTTTAAAATCTATTCTTCAACTATTACATCAAACATAAAATAGAATAAGTACAAAATTAAATGTTTGTCCCATTTTTTTCCTTTCCGTACAAGTTTTAAAAAAACATACTATGCTCATCCATTACCTTTACACATCTGTTAAGATGTAGAAGGCAAAATTTAAAGCACCTATTGACATTTTATATTATTAATATATATACAGATCTTACATCCTCTATTCCCTTCCATTTTTTATCCCATTGTCATTCTTTAAAATTCCCAGAAAAGTGTCCATCTTAGAACCTTATGATTAAGCATGAAGGTATATTTTAAGGTTCTGTTATAAATTCTTTGATCCATTTCCTTAAAGAAACATCACTTTAAAGGAGAATGATAATGTTAAAAGTATTTTTACTTCACTTAAATGTATGATACATAAGTCCCTTTATATTAGTTGCCAAAGAAACAAAAATGTCACTAAAGATGCCCCATTAAGAGTTGACCCCTCAAAAGATTTAAACATACCCTTTTAAGAGCCATTCATTGATGGGTGTGATTGATAAAAACTGGAGAAAAAGCCATATTGTTGCTGGGAAGAATGCAAGTGTAAAGATCTGAACAAAAAGATGCAGTTTTAAATGCATCAAAGCACTGGTCAGCTCCTAGAAAAATGAAGGACACAAAATAACAAGTGTAAGAAAACTATTTCTAAAGAGCAAATGCTACTAAAATAACATCAAATTTAGAATTATTTTATAGCTAAAATTTTTACCTATAAGGATATACATAAAAGACAGAACTAAGAGAAAAAAAAGTCACTTATGATTATTACACAGTATTTTTATATAAATTTTCTGAAATATTCTTACTTCTTTTAACTATCAGTTTACCCCCAACAATTCAGATTTATAAAATTCTAGAACAGGATTAAGACAGTATGAATTTGAGAATTGTTGACACTGTAAACAAATATGTTTATTTACTTTCATTAAAAATAATCTTGTTTAAAAATTTTAGCAAGACTTATTTTAATTAACTATAATTAATCTCTATTCATTAAATCGACCTAATAAATCCTTAATTTAATAGGATATAACAGAGTCTACACAAAAGTATTTTTAAAAGTGTTTTCCCCAATGATATTCTATAATTTTAAAATGGCTTTTTCTCCAAAATTTGCTCACTAGATTTCTTTGTTGCTAACATTTACTGAATAACAGGTATATGCTAGGCTCTGAGCTTAGCACTTTATGTCTGCTATTTAATTGAATCCTCTCCCAACAAGCCCTTTAAACAGTTATTATTACCCCTATTTTAATGGTAAGGAAATTGAGGCTGAGAGGTACTATGCAGTGAAGCTTAGAATCAAATCCATTTCTGACATGCTCTTAAGCCCACACCTGCTTTTTCCATTCTATCACACCACAGTCCCAGGAGGAAAAAAAAAAAGCACATTAAACATAACAAACCAGGCACATCTTAGAATCTCGCAACTAAAAATGGATACTCAATTAACTTTTGGGGCTCAAATACATACAAACTATCAAACATTTGCATTTGAATTTCTTTTTTAGTTATGTAGTTTAGTTCAAATAAAACAATTTCAGAATGTAGTAGAAAAATTATAGTCCTTAAAACATACAGGCAGTTACTAAAATAAGATATCAGAGATTTGCTGTTCATAAATGTAGCACTGTAATTGTCCCCCTAGACTGTTCAGGTAAGAAGTGCAGGAGATCCTCAGCCTCAGAAACATTAGCCTAAGTTTAACAGTTTAATAAACAGCAGGTTAATGCAGACTCATTCTCTGATAATCAAGTTCTGGGATCTGTCTCAGCAGCTTCCACTATCTGTCTCCCTGTGTAGAGACACACAGCAGTTTCTGTGAAATAGCAAGACATCTCTGATGATAACTAAGGAACTCTGATGATAACTAAGGAACTAATTTAGGGTCACTGGACAACACTGGGCAGACCGGAAGCCACACTGGTTTCTTGAATCAGGCCCAGTTATTAGACAATAAAAAGAGCTAACCTTAAATTGAATCAAAATTCATAAAGTTCCACCCCACAGAAAACTTGAGCATCAGCAATTCTGAGAATTCTCAGTAGTCTTGAGACTATATCTCATTTAAATATACCCAGAGGCATTGGATAAATACCAACTAAATGTAAGTAAAAAAAAAATTTAGATCACAATAAAATTATTAGCCAGTACATAGTATCGAAGTAATTTGCATATATTTCTGATAGGACTATAAAATGGTATAACTTTTCTGAAAAGGAATTTGGGAATATCAAGGGCTATAATATAATTCACATACTTAGACCCAAAACTTTCATGTCTAGGCATTTATTATAAGGACATAAAAAATGGTTACAAACAACTCACAGTATTATCTATTAGAGAAAAATCTGGAAATTACTTAAATGTCCAAAAATGGGAATTAAATAAAGTATAACCAGAGTGTGATGAGCTTTTAAAAATCATTTTAAAAGTGTGTTAAAGGTGTGGGGAGCCACCCGCTGTGAAATCTATTTACAGCCTCCAACAACATGGGCGGATTTCACAACTACCTCAGCCCTGCCCCGCCATTTCTTTCTTCTTCTTCCTCTTTGTTTCTTTGTTCTCCCCTTCCCGCCACAAACTGTGGTGACCACAGCACTACACATGCGCAAGGCGCGAAACTCTGCAGACCGGGCATGAACTTTCAGCCAATCCTCCCCTTGGACGCCTGCCACCCGCAAGACCAGCCTATCACCTATGTACATGTTCCCTTCCCTCAGTATAAATTGTACTATCCTACCTCTAATAAACGAGGCTTGATCAGAATCCTGTCTTGCCTCCATTCTTTCTCGTCCCCTGCCCCTACCCCCGCTTCTTCCCTCAGGTCCCTGGACTCGCCCCCACTGGTTCGGACATAAAGGAATGAGACATTTCTGGACTCTGTTCTCCCCCAGGAGCTTTGAACAACTAACAAAAACAGCAGAAACTCTTGCTTAAAGCTCCAGAAAACAATTAAAGACTGCAGTAATAAGGTGAGTGCTGAAGAAAACGGCTACTTAAAAGTGATAGGATCTTATGGCACCCTGGCTAGCCCATTCCCAACCCCAAATCTCTGGTCCTGGTTCTGGAGAGAGCAGAGTAACTGTCCTGCACATATTGAGAGCAAGTATATTTGGCCCAATCTGTCTTGTGATGGCCTGAGCGTCTTGCCATCCTGCACATAAAAGCAGTTCACAGGACTCTCCTTCAGAGCATTGTGCAAGAGCAGTCAAGTCATGCTGCCTGGGGCAAGAAATTGCTGGCTGTGGGACACACAGTGAAGTGCCCTGGACCCTGAGGAGACTGTTTTTTAGAGAAGAGGTACATTTGGAATTGCATATGTGGGGAAATTCCACATGCACATGTCCAAGAAAAGACAAGTGTGCAGAAAGGATCAGAGAGGCCCCTACTCTTTGGCCTCAACCAATTTCCTAAACTCACTGTATGGATAAGCCCTAAAAGAGAATGTTAGCACAGGTCAACCTGCAAAGACTGGCAAAGGTGCTTTCTTTTTTTTTTCCTTTTTTTTCAATTTTGTTAGTTATGACAAAGAAAGATCTGTCATAACACAGGATGGATGCAAGCTTAAGGAACAGATGCCTTAGAGTCTAAATTCCAGCAATAATACATTAAAATATCAAAATGTCCACATTTCAACAAAAGATTACTAAACATACAAAGAAACAGGAAGCAATGGTCCAGGCAAAGGAGAAGATTAAAGCACTAGAAACCATCAATAAGGAGGATCAGACATAGGACATACCAGATAAAAAAAAATCAGGAAAATGATAGAAGAACACAAAGAGAATATCAACAAAGAGAAAGAAATTATGAAAAGGAATCAGACCTGAGACCATCATGACAGAAGTTAAAAATTTCCTAGAGGGATTCAACAGCAGATTGAAACAGGCAGAAGAATCAGAGGACAGGAAGATAAGACAATTGAAATCATCCAATCTGAGGAGCAGAAAATATAAAGAATGAAGAAAATTGAACAGAGACTAAAGAACCTGTTAGACACCATCAAGCATACCAATATATGCACTGCGGGAGTCCCAGAAGAGAAGAAAGGGGTGAGGAGAACAGTCAAAAAAATATGACTGAAAACTTCCCAAATTTAACAAAAGACAAGAATATACACATCCAAGACACTCAATGAACTCCAAACAGGGTAAACCCAAACAGATGCATGCTGCAGCATATTATAATTAAACTGTCAAATGTGAAAGATAAAGAGAATTCTGAAAGCCACAAGAAAGAAGCAACATGCCACGTACAAAGAAACCTCAATATGATAAACAGTGATTTTTCAGTGGAAATCATGGAGGCAAGAAGGCAGTAAGATGTATATTTAAAGTGCTGAAAGCAAAAAAAAATTGCCAACCAAGAATTCTATATCTAGCAAACAGTCTTTCAAAACAGAGAGAGAGTTTAAGACATTCCCAGAGAAACCAGGGAGTTTGTCACTAGTTCAACTCGCTAAGAGATGCTAAAGAGAGTTCTGCAGATTAAAAGGAAAGGACAATGGACAATAGATCACATGAAAAAATAAAGATCTCTGGTATGGGTAACAATATGGGTAAATATAAATGCCAATACTATTTTATTTTTTATCTGTAATGCTACTTTTTATTTCCTAACAGGATCTAAAAGGCAAATGCATAAAATATAATGATACATCAGTGGCTTTGGACTCATATAATCATGTAATTTGTAACAAGAACTACATAAATGTGAAGGGATAGAGAAGTCTATGAACATAGTGTGCGTATACTATTTAAGTTGGTACCAAAGCAAAGGAGATTGCTACAGATTATGATGTTAAATTTAAGCCCCATGGTAACTACAAAGAAACTATGAGAGGATATGCAAGCTCACAGAGACAGAAATCTGATTATACTTACCTGGGGTTAGGAGTAGGGGTATAGGTTATTAATGTAATAGGTATAGGGTTTCTTTTTAGGGAGTTTGGGACATTTTAGTAATGAATGGTGGTGAGGGTAGCACAACATTGTGAATGTGATTAATCCTATTACTTACTATGCAGCTGGTACCATTTTATATGGAATTACTATCACAATTTAAACTGAATATATTATCTAATATAACAATTCCACTTCTAGGACTTTATCCTTTCCAAATACCCCAACTGTGGGAAACGACATATTTTCAGGTTATCCTTTACAGAGTTGTTTGTACTAGCAAAGCGTATAAATTATCTAAATGTGCATCAATAGAGGACTGGTTAAACGTATCATAATACATCTATACAATGGACTACTATTCAGCATATAAAAAGAAACAGGAAATTTCTTTATGCATTAATATGAAACGATCATGTTTTCAAGATTTAAAAAAGGTAGTGTCAAATAGTATTAAAAACTATAATTTGTAGGAGATTATATATGTAAGTTTTAAAAAAAATATCTCTTGAAAGGTGAACAGAAAATTTTTCACATTGGTTATATATGTGGAGGGGTAAAAGGAAGAATTTTAATCATATACCCTTTTGTGCCTTTTGATTCTGAACAGTGTGAAAAAATCACAGTTAATAAAAGTAAACAAGTATGGGCCATGATGTGAACCAATGTATATGAGGTGCAGAGGTGCCCAAAGATGTACTTACCAAATCCAATGGATGTGTCATGATGATGGGAACGAGTGTTGTTGGGGGGGGGGGAGAGGGGGGGTGGGGGGGTGGGGTTGAATGGGACCTCACATATATATTTTTAATGTAATATTATTACAAAGTCAATAAAAAATTAAAAAATTAAAAAAAATAAAATAAAATAAAAGTAAACAAATAAAAATTAAAAATATTAAATTACATGAAAAAATAATCATTATACAGTGTTACCTGGAAAATATAGGATTATATATGTGGGTATGTATGTATGTGTATATGAATATAAATTTATCTCAATTTTATTTAGAAAGTATTCTTTATATAAAACATGCTTAGAGAAAAAAGACTAAAAATACACTGATGTTAATAATAATTTATTCTTTTTTAATCTTTCTACATGGGTAAATACTACTTTTATAATCAGAAAAAATAAAAGAAATAAAATGTAGTTAGAAAATGCTAGTTGAGCTAATAAATGACATTGAGAAACAGCGCCATTGCATCAAAAGAACAGCAGAGAACCCAGCAAAATGAGTCATGAGGGCCCAGAATCAATGTTTAGCCATGAGGGGCCTCCTATCAGGGAAATAACAGGTACGAAGTGTTCCTAAGAAAGGCTTTCAAGATTGCCACAAAAATTTAGTGTCATATATTTTCCATATCTTCTTTATAAAACCGTAAGGATAAAATAAGGTAACACTGGAAAAGAAAAGGCAAGCAAACACTATAAAATCCAAAATGGTATCATTCCATATATATATGTCTGTGTGTAGAGTTTAGGACCACACACCCAAATAAAGGCTACGATGAATAAATGAAAAGATGACTTTACATGACATTTTGTTGATTCACATGTAATACAGGTTAAATTCCATTAAAATCAATTCAAGAATATATCCCACTGATTATACCAAAGTCTCACTGTCAGGGTCAAAAAATTGCTTAAAATCAGCTCTAACTGGGCTGTAGAAGTGTTTTCATTAGATACCAATTTTCCTTCTAACCCATGTTAGACCTTTAACTGATTTACTTTCTGAGAGTCAGCTTCATGGCTCTCGTCTTGTAACAAGCAGCATGAGCATAAAATTTGATTGCCAAACTTATTTCCAAAGTAATGGGATGAAAAACAATACTCTGTTTAGGAAAATAAGGAAAAACTTTTTATTATTCCCTACTTAGCAACCTTTTTCAGGCCCTGAGCTTCCTGCTTTCTATCTTTGGCCCGCACGGTGTTTTGTAGCCATAGGCACTTAATTGTAATTGTTTAATTAAACTGGTCTGCAAAAGTCTTTAAGTGACAAATCCTCTGAAAACGTAGGCTGAATCTAGCTAAATGTAAAATATATGTCAAATGTGACTTTACTTCACTTCAACAAAAATTTCAGAAACCATTTCAACGGGTATTTCAAAAACTAGAAATCATTCACAGTCATAAAATTGAAGATTCAGCGTTGTATTAGCACAAGGTCCTTCATAATTGGAATAAATTAGTAAAAAAATTTTAGAATATACATCATTAAATCAATATATGAGTAATACTATATGAAATAATCAAAATAAGTCAAACTTGAATGAGACCAATGTAAATGCTTTCAAATAAACTCAAGTCAATATTAATTTACCAAATATGGCCTGTGTGCAAAAAGCACCATTCTAGGACCTAATGGGATACAAAAGGAGTGGTCCCAACTGAAAAACCTGAAAGCATTAATAAGAAAAGAAATAAGACTGCTGGCTACTAACTTCTTCAGTTGCCCAGGAAATTAGGAAAGTTTAGAAATATTTTTAACATTACAAAGATGCTATCTAGGACATCTTGAGTTAAATGGCTTTTGAAAAGGATTTAATATTATATTGGTTGAAAAGAACCTTTGATGGAGGAAATTGGCTTTGATGGCCACTTAGATGCTGCAATAAAGAACAGGATCAAGGCATTTCATCATTAGGTCCAAATTAGCTAGATGACTGAAGGTTTCCTAGGTGCTTATAGAAGTCGGTCCTAAGAGGAAAAAGCTTGATAGCTGTGACAGTCTTCCTTCTTCAACTCCTGCATTCCACAAAGTTGGCTGCTTTACAGAATAGCATTAAGTAAGAAGCTAAGGAGTGAGAGAAATCAAGTCTCATGCCAGATTTCCCATGGCATAAGTAACAGCTGTAGCCATTAAGAAGCCACCAGGGGAAGTAGTTAGAGCAACGTCCCAAGTAGAGGACTTGGGTAAGGCAGCTGCTCCACAAACAGCATAAGCCAAGGCCAGCAGGAAGACCTTAATGTAAGATCAGTCCAGCACCTCGGTAGTGGCAAATATCTTTTTGTATCAGTGTGCCCCAGATTTGAGTGCCAATATTAGCACTCAGGTGTTGAGAGCAAAAAGCCTATGCCTGTAAATGCCATTCCTGGTCCTTTCATATCAATGAAACTTCAAAAGCTGGAATTTGACATGCTTAGGAAATCCTGTCCCATGCCAGTTATTTTCAAAAGAGCAAGTAAATAATGAGTGAGATCAGTTAGAATTCTCAATTTATCAGTTGTAGACACTGACCTATGTATATTAAAATATACCCCATTTAAAACTTAACCTAATAACAGAAGAATACATAAATTTAGTAAAATCATCTTTTTTCCATGTTGCCACTAGGGTAATCTAAGGAGATAACTAAATTGGGTCTTCATTCAAACCACTCTTAAACTAAAAAACAAATAAATAAGGAAATTCTGAGCTTCTTAAAATCAGTTTAACTCATGATGCTAAAACAGAATTTTTAACCTTGGGAGCTATTTCAATAAAATCTTTCTTACACAGTAAGCGTTCCCCATCTATATAAGAATTCATATTACAATGACAACTTTTAAAACTCTCTATATAAATTTCTTCAAAAGCAAGTGGGGGGAGTGGATGTGGTTCAGTAGTTGAGTGCCTGCTTTCCATGTATGAGGTCCTGGGTTCAATCTCTGGTACCTCCTTAAAAAAAAAAAGTAAGTGGGTTTTTTCTCCTCTTTCTTCTATTAGAAATCAAAAAGCATTATAAATTCTACTAATTCCTCTCTCTGACTTAAAAATGTCTTGATTCTTTTACTCCCAAGAGAATTATCTGTTCAGTGAAACCTAGATCGCTCAATAACAATATCAGTATGTCTTCATGATGGATTGTGACTTAGCATATAAAATAGCAATATTTCCTTAAAATATTTATTAATAACTAATAGATATGCTAGCAAAGACTAAGTTTTTAAAATTAGTTAGAAGTTATGACATAATAAGAAAACACTAGAGGAGCACAAGGTCTAGGAACAAAAGATGATCCACAATCATCATGGAAACTCAACTAAACACCAACTCAGATGTGCTCAAGGGTAGCAGTTGCCACCATAATCATCATCAATAATTTTAGGAAGACCTGAAGTAGATGCTTCAGTTCAGTTGTATTAAAAATGTCCTCGTTATAACCACATTTTCGGGATCCATGCTGCTCGACTAAAAATCATCTAGAATATGTAGGGACAAAATACAAGTCCTTTGTGGCGAAATTATACCTTCAGACTATAGCTGACAATGACCTTACAGAAGGACTTGGAAATTTCATAACAGTAAGGATAAATTAAATGTTTCTCCCTCCTTTCAATGTACTCCCATAGGTTACAGTACCTCTGTTTTTAATGACAGTCCACTGTTAAAGAATATTGTTGCAACAGCAATGTAGGTTACAGTTATTTCTGGCTTCAGTGGTCCTAAAAAGAGAGAAATGAGTTACTGTGACAAAATAGCTTTCAGTAGATAACTTGGTATGCAAGAAGAATCCTTTGGAGGAGATACATGATAGTCTAATTATTACTGTTGCCCTAATGTAATTTTGTTTGGACAGTTAAGCATTTACTATAATGCCAGTCAAACTCCACAGAAGATTTTCATGAGGGCAAGGACCATGGCTCCCTGGTTCAGTACAGTATCCTTAGACCAGAAGAATAAAAAAGCACACAGCAAAGGATATAAGCAACATCCTTCAATAGAGGCCCCATTTATATCTACCACTCTTACCAGTGATTACATAAGGAGCTTTTACTCCTACAATCAAAATTCCCCACACCAAAAGAAGAGAAACAACAGAAGTTTCCTTCTCTTCATCAAATATTATTTTATTCCTTCTAGAATATCAGAAATAAAAGTTTATCTTTTTGCATCAAGTTCTGCCAAAGTTTATTCATTTAACAAATACTTGTTGAGCAAGTATTTAACAAATACTATGTGAATGAGAGAATGTACATGAAGTATTTAACAACATATCGCAATGATTATAATTATTATTAAATCATGCTAGGCTTTGGGGGTAGTGTGGTGAACCAGACAGGCATAGTCCTTGCCCTCCAGAAAATCCTACTGGAGTTAGGCTGACATAACAGCAAATGCATTAACTCTATGAGGGCAATAGAAACAACACTAAAGTAGGCTTGTACACAATTAGCTTTAAGACATTAAGGTGCTAACCACTGAACAACATTCTCTTAAAGATGCAGTTTTGAGATAAGCAATATTATACCCTTATACCAGTGGTTCTCAAGTAAGGGCGGTTTTGCCCCCTATAGGATATTTGTCAATGTCCAGAAAATTTGTTTGGTTGTCACAAATTGGGGTGGAGGTGTGTGCTACTGGCATCTAGTTGGTTGAGATCTAGGATGTTGCTAAATATCCCCCCTCAACCACAAAATAGCTGGTCTAAAATGTCAATGGTGCTGACATTTTTGCCTGCTGCATAGCAATATTTTAAAATCTGAGATGATCTCATATTCATCATTCCCCTCAGCCCCTTTAAACAAAAGAAGAGGAACATAACATGGCTCCTCCAAACTCTGAAACCCTCCACCATATCTAAAGGTAATGCCTAATAAATGGAGGGAAGACAAAACTCAGAAAATGTCACTGTTCATTCTGTCAATAAATATTTTTTGAACACCTACTATGGCTTAGGTACTTGAAGCACATCAGTGAATAAAAGAAACAAAGATCCTCTCAAACATCACAATAAATTTTCTATATACCTAGCATTTACACAAATCATTTTGCTAAGATCTAAGAAAGGAAGCATTTCAGGGCAGTAAAGGCTGTTCAAAAACTTTTAAAAAGAGGTAAATTATGTTTATGTCTGTGAATGAATGAATCTGCCTCAGCATCTCCCAACCTAGAAAGCAGTATTTCCTACACAATTGAGGTAGATGATTCAGCAGATTTTAAAATCAAGGAGTTGGGGGAAGTGAATTTGGCTCAACAGATAGAGCATCCGCCTACCACATGGGAGGTCCAGGGTTCAAACCCAGGGCCTCCTGACCCGTGTGACGAGCTGGCTCACGCACAGTGCTGACGTGTGCAAAGAGTGCCCTACCATGCAGGGGTGTCTGGGGAGCCCCACGTGCAAGGAGTGCACCCTGTAAGAAGAGCTGCCCAGCGCAAAAAAAAAAGTGCAGCCTGCCCAGAAATGGTGCCGCACACACGGAGAGGTAACACAGCAAGATGACACAACAAAAAGAGACACAGATTCCCAGTGCAGCTGACAAGAATGCAAGCGGACAAAGAAGAAGACACAGCGAATGGACACAGACAGCAGACAACTGGGGAAGTAGAGAGAAATAAAAAATAAATCTAAAAAATAAAATAAAATCAAGGAGTTGGGCTTGATTTAGAAGTATATGCCTTCCAGGAATTTTAATACTCTAATACCCTATATTCTTACACTCAATATCATTTTTTATTGTTTTCCTCCAACACCATTTTTATGAGAACTTCTTGTCAATTGTGGTTTTTCTCAGAGTGGGGCCTCCCGAATTTCCATATAGGAAGGGTTAGACTTAGCAAAATGGTTGCAAGTGAAAGTGACAGGACATGTCCAAAGACACATCATCATAGCAAGCACACAGCTTTTACTTAGATTGCAGATTTGGGGGGGGGGGGGGGTGAGGGGGAATAACTAAAGCATCTGTCTTAGTTGACTAACAACTGCACTTTTTAAGAAATGAACTCTTTCCACACTTCCCACACACATACATAAATACAGACGATGACTATTAACTAATTAGCATAATTCTGTGGAATGGTTCCTGACTTTCAATATTTTAATTCTAGACTTAGGGTACTGTCTTTGTATTAGATCACACATAAATAACTCTAATCCATGAAATGACATGGTGACAATATTCCAGGGTTACCTATGACGTGTCTGTAAGATGGAAGGGGGACTCATTCTGATCTGGTGCCTTTGAAACATGATCACCTGTGATGCAAACACATCACCCAAGCTGAGAATACGGAAGTAGAAGCAACCCAGAAGTGGAGATAAAGACTTGGCAAATATTTGCACAGAGGTAAGAGTTGAAAAGCCAAGATATAAAAGTGGCATTTGCCTCCACCCACAAAAGGTAATGATTAGATCCTCTAAGTCACCAAAATAACCAGTTTCGGATCATAAGAGATCTATAAAGCACAAAGTGGAACTATAAATTTTACTGGGCTGGTTTTCCCGTAAACAAAATCAAAAAGGTTTATCAATGAAAATGTAAGAGGCACACTGAAAAACACAATAAAAAGAAAAATTAGCCATAAAGAAAAGTGAATTTTGAACTCCAAAACCCCTGCTTTTTATGAAATGGGGAGGGAGAAAGGAAAACATTTTGGAATGCTTAAGAATGCAAACAACCACCATCATGTCACAAAATCTACTCACCACCAAAGGAAATTTCACTTCTAAACCTAATCAAAGGTATTTTTGCTTATATACTTAAGTAAATGGAATGTTTCTGATTATGTTTTTTAATGGAAAAATACAACAGCTTCTTTAGCATTAATGTCTCATTAAAGCCAATAATTTAAGAAAAGATGCCAGTAGAAATGAGGATCACACTCTGTATTTCCAAAAGAGTAAACTGTTCTCTTTCCACGAATGAATAGGGCAGTACTGAACTCTTGCAAACTCCAAGGTACACATATCATTGATCAAGGTTTCCCTAAATTTGAGTGGAACAGAATCTATATAGGTACCTTTTTATTTTCAACTTTCTTCTACATATTTAGAAATGAAATATAACTGAGTCAAATAAATAGTGAACTAAGAAATTATCTAGGCTCATATCTGTATTATTATATTTCTTATTTTGGAGAGTCACTCAACTTCCCTATATTTTAGAGTTTGTATATCTATAAACTTCCTGCCACACTTAACTCACCAATTGGCTCTAAAGATTTGTTTAAGTGAGATCAGATCATTCATGTGACATTTTTGGTATAAAGGTCTTACATTGAAAATAAACAGTGTCGTTGTTAAGATATACAATCCTGGTAAAGGTGAAGTGATCGTCTTAACAAACTGAAGACTACCAAAACTTTTTCCTATTTAAGAAATTGTCTAGAAAATTGTTCTATTGAAAAATTTTCAGTCAATGCAAACACATTAAAAATCACATTCCTGATGTATAAACTTCATAAACAGAACCTTTTGACTAAAAATTACAAGCAAAAAGAGGCACTTTTAGACATTGTAAAGAGCAGGATACGATATAAACATTTTCAGCAGCCATTCTTCTTCTTGTTCCTAGACGTTTGTTGTTTTAGCCAGTGGAGTGAAAGTGCTACCTGATACTATTTGGAGACCTATTTTATTTAAGAGGTTTTGTGGGTGGGGAGGTTAAAAAAGCTCAACAGAAGTGTCAAGAACTTAGCCTGACAGCCAATATAGGAAATCCAAACAACTGTTCATTTTTTGTTTGTCTTTTGCTTTGAGAGAAAGTATTTTTTTTTTACACATGGACAGATAACAAAGAAATCATATGTAGTACACTGCAGTCTAATAATAGCTGAATTTGTTCTGCTCTTTGCGCCAAGAGTCAGAACATGGAAAATGTCTTTATTACTCAAGTCCTTCTTTATAATGGTTATTCACTTTGAATGATTTTTTGCCAGGACAATTACTATGGATTTTGCACCTGGTATGAACTGAGGAGGAGCCCTGTTCTCTAGTCCTTCTTCTTTCCTAAGAGAGTTACCTTAACCTAGAGTCACCTCACCTCAGGTCTCATGATCTTCAACCGTAAAAGAAGTATGTTGGACTAAAATACTTTAAAGGTCCCTTTTGGCTTTTATATTCAAATCTTTTATAGCTAAACAAGGAACGGAATGATCCTATATTGATGGCATAAGCATTAGTGAAAATGGGGAAACAATATTTCTAAGATACAATAATGTTCCAAAAACATCAAAAAGCAGAGTCAGAGGGAACACTTAAGATTTAAAAATCTATCTCAGACCTGCCACAGGTGGAAGCCCTAGGAAAAAGACTCCACACTCAACAACCCCTTCTCCCTCCAAAACATTCTGGGAATCTAAGACAAAAGGGAGTTTACCTAAACTAGCTCCTGCTGATTTAAACTTGAAGATTACAGAGCACCTATAATTTCAACCTAAAACTGATCAAATAAGAGATCTAAAAATAGAAGCTACAAATAATGAAGTATGTTTTCCAGATCACCTGAAGAGCCTCAAACTTTAATTCTTACTACCAAGTTAGCTCCAGGGGCAGGGAATCATTTTACAGAACCTGAAATACCAGCATTCACATGAGTTTTCCAAAAGTTCACAGAGAAGCTGTGTCAAAGAAGAAACTGGTATCTTCAGAGAGAGAAACCACAAGGAATAACATCTTTATTCTCACAGTCACATACTCTACACATTTTGAACTAAGCTGAATATAGATGGGGGGGGGGGGGGAAACAAGCTTTCATCTCCACAGTCTTTGTTCAATTAATTCATTTTACAAGATTCCCAGAAGCTACTTCTAAATGAAGAAATTGATGGGAGAAATTGAAGAAACCACTGTTCTCCTGAGAGATCATCTCAGTCACTCCCATCATGGTTTTTTTTTTAAAAGGTACAACTTCAAATATCTTTGTGAGCATTTTCTACCCTAACAAGATTTTGTATGCTCATTTCGGTCCTTATTTGCCCTTTAGTATGACATGTATTAAACCTGTCAAAAAGCATGGAAACTGACAAACAAGTTCAAAAAGACCATTGAAATGAAAAAATTAAATTAACGTTTTGGAAAAGTGCGAAATGATAGTCTAAGGGGAGGCAGGGGAAGAAAGGGCTAATGCTATTTCCAGTCAGTTTCCACCAGTGCCCATCCCCACATTACAAGGCTCCCACTCTTCAGATATCAGAGTGTGTTGTTAGCCTGCCTGTATTTTCTTTCCAAAATACACACTACACATAGTCTAACACAGCCTGTATCTGTTAGCATGCTGGTGTAGCAACTGGGTCCCAGCAGCACACGGAAGTAATGTCCTGTAATGAAAAAGTGCAACGTGTCAGTCGGTTTAGGGGTTTCTGGGGCGGCAGCAAATGCAGCAAATCACCACTCTCCAAAATGTGGGTCACAAAATCTGAGGGGGAGGGTCCTTTTTCCCCCATCCCCGCCTTTTTTTTTCTTTAGCGTGGGGGTGGGGAGTAGGACGGAAACATACTAACGATCTCCATTCCAAATAGACAACCTAGGCAGCTCCTGGCAACCTAAGGTCCCTTGGGATAGGACGCTACTTTGAAAGGAAGAGGAATAACTTTCATTCTCAGTAACCTCATTCCTTGGCGCTAAGGAGAGTCATTGTTCGCGGAAAAGGCGACCAGTGCTCAAATTCTTTTGCTCGGTTCCTAGATACAAATCCCCTTGGGAATAGGCAAGTTAAAAATAAAATAAAACAGCAAAAAGGCCTAAGGAAACCCTGGGCTGGTCAGTGCCCCTGAGAGAGAGGCAGGCATTCCTCAATTACTGTCTCCTTCCCCAAACTCGCAATTAGTCTTGAAGTGAGAATCGCGGTGGGGTATGCAGAGTAGTAACACTTACCCCCATTCACCCCTACGGAAGGCTTCAGTTTAGCTCCGGCGATCACCAGCACTATTCCGAGCATGAACCATTCTTTCCTCATTCTATCCAACAGCCCCATGTTTGTTAGGGTGGGTGGGTTTTGTTTATTTGTTTGGCTTTTTTTCTTTTCAAGCTGCGATCACTTAATCCCCTAGGCGTCTCCACAGTTTCCTCGGTCCCTCCTGACATGCAGCAGAGCAAGTCAAATTGCCACTTGTAAACGACAAAGTAGAGGGTTCCCTCAGCGGCTTTGAGGAGGGCTGGGAGTAGTAGTATCCAGTGACAGGAAAGTCTCACTGAGCGCCGCCATCACTACCGCACGCCTAGTAATAGAAGCGCACAAGGAGGGCGCCACCGCAGCTCTGGCCGCGGACTCCCAAGCGCAGATATTCTAAACCCGGAACTTGGGCGAGGCAGACAGCCGCAGACAGTGGTATGTGCAAGGAGGCTTACCGCCGGGTAGGGGTGACAGACCTGCCGCCGCCAAGACCTGCGGAGCCTTAGGAATGACTGACGCGGAGGGCGGCATGAGGCGCCACAACCGCCCATCCTCAGCGAGGGTTCCACTCCAACAAACCTTCGAGCACAGCGGCACATACCCACGGAGTGCATCCTAGGGGAGCTTCTCTTGGGGCTCCGCCATGAGCCTACGGGAGGGGCTAGCGCACAGCTGGTGCAGAGATGTCTCTGCCTGCAAGCGGCAGCGGTGTGCAAGTTTAGAAAGCCGCGCTTCTTCTAGGGATTACGACGCTTCCCAAATGCCGGCGCTGACGTGTGCGCAGAAGGCGGGAGTGGCTGCTCCTGGTCGGGAAGAGGGCTGCGGGAGTTCGACGCGCTAGGTGGTCGGCGCCAGAACTCGTTTCCTTGGGGGCGAGAGTGAGGGTCTCTAAGCCCCGGGAGTGGATGGAAAGGTGGGCGCCGGGTCGACGCCTAAGTTCGCAGGGACCCGTAGTCCCTCATCCGCAGCAACCCGGGGCGGGCGGGCGCTGGGCCCCGAGCCCCCTCCCAGGGGCCCTCCGAGTGGGAAGGAGGCCCGGGTGCAGGCCCCTGCCTTGGGTGGGGACCCGCGTTCCTTGATGGACGGTGAGTGAGTGCCCCAGCCCCCTTCTTCCCCCACGAGGCTAATCGTGGGGGCGGGGTGGGGTCTGCGCTCGCAGGACCGGAGGGTCGCAGGTACCCCGTCTGACCCACCGAAGCAACCAGACCATTCTTGGAAAGGGGATTAGGGACTTTAATGGTTAACTATAGAATTTAAGGTTTGAAAAGGATTCTTCAATGATGGGAAACTTTGATTCCGAATTTATCTAAAGCTTCAGAGGCTCATCCTGTAATTTTCTCTGTTTAATTTAGCTTTATTTCAATGGCATCCTTTACTGTCGAACAACTAAGCCAGTTTATGCGATTGTGCTACCAGTAGGTTAGACAGTAAGGAGTGACGTCTAATTATTCATTCAGGCAACATAAAGAAAACTGAATCTCAAGATAAAAAGAGTTTAACAGGGAGACACGGATGACATTAAATAATTTAACCTGAAAAGAAAAGGGAACACAAAGGACGTGATAAGTCTGATGTTAATTATTAGGTAATTACAAAGTAGAGATACGTGAAAGATAGTTTACAACATAATGCCATTCTTATAGTAATTTCTTACTGGGTTACAGATTCATACATCTCAGTCATTGAATTGATGCTTTTGTATTAAGAGATCATTAGACATTGTGCCACAGAAATTGAGCTGATTTAACTTTATGGCTTCACACATTCTTATTTGCCAAGAACTCGTTCATCTTTTTAGAGCAGAATCTAACTCCTGGAAAGACTTTTGTTTTGTTTTTAATGGCACTTAAAGGAAAAGAATGTAATGCACTGTGAATTCTGCTCTGTTAATCCTTGTATTTTTTTCCTGGGGTGCCATAACAAAACCAGGTTATTTAAAAACAACAAATTTATTCTCTGACAATTTTGGAGGCCAGAGGTATGAAATCAAGATGTCAAGACCAGACTCCCTCAGGAAGCTCTAGCAGAGAATATTTTCTTACCTCTTCCAGCTACTGGCATTCCAGCAATTGGCATTACTTGGCTTCATTGTGTTGTAGCCACATCATGCCAGTCTCTCCTTCTGTCTTCACTCTTTTCTCTGTGTCTTCTTTTTTGTGTATCTCTTATAAGGACACTTGTCACTGGATTTAGGGCCCACTTAGATAATCCAGGAAGATCTCTTCTTCTCAAGATTCTTAATTATGTCTGCAAAAACCCTCTTTCCAAATGAAGGAACATTCACAGACCCTTCCCTGCCATCTCTTTCTTCTATTGCTTTCTTTGTTCTAAAACTTATCACTTCTCACCCACTCGTTTTGTCCTTGTCATTTTTTTCTCCTCCTGCCTCTTCTCAGTCTTTTCTATTACTCCTGCCACTTCACCTGATTTTAATCCAACTGAAATGCACATTCGACACAATGTAATCTCTTTATTCAATACATATATTCAGTTATTGAAGACATTTTTAATGTGCCTCTACTGTCTGCCAGGTATGGTATGGCTATGCCAGGTGCTGACCAAAAGACAGGAGACCTGCCCTCAGGGAGTTTATAATCCAGTAGAGGAAACAAGCCAACAAATATGTAATTACAAAATTTAACTAGTGAAAACAAAACAATAGGATGCTTGGGTTTTTTATGTAACATTTTATGTAATCTAAGTATCTTTTAAAAATAAAATAAATGTTATATATATATATATATGAGAGAAAGCTGTTGTTAAGGTAGGAAAGGGCTTTACACTCCATGAAATTGAAAGACCAGCGTGGCTAGATTTATCAGTAAGAAAAAAATGATGTAATGAGGTTGGGGAACTAGATAAGGTACAGATCTTGTGAGACCTCCTATGTTGTGGTTAACAATTTAAATTTTAAATACTATCAAGCTGTCACTAAAGGACTTGAAGCAAAATGATACATCCAGTTTATATTTTAAGAAAGGACAAAAAGACTGGAGAGATTATTTTAGAAGCAATCTGGCCAAACAGCTAGAAGTAATACACTGAATCACCCTGACATGGGATCTGCTGTTTCTCTTTCCCTTATAAAGATCCTTATAGTTACAATGGGCATAGCCAGATAATCCAAAATAATCACCCTATCTCAAGATCTTTAACTTAGTCACATCTGCAAAGCCCTTTTGCCACAATGTCTGCCTCCTCATCCTGAATTGCAGGGATTAGAATGGAGACTTTGTGGCAGCTAGTTTTTCTGAAAGAAATAAGATCAATGAGATTGGAATACAGTATAGGAGAGGGGCCTGGAGAGGGGCAGGGGCCAGATGATCCAGATCATGTAGGCCTTTGTAGACCAGGTTATGAGATTTAGATTTCATTTATGTGTGGTGGGAAGCCATAAGGAAATTTTGTGCAAGGGAATATCATTGTTTTGAAAAGTTCACTCTGGTGGCTGTGCAGTAAAAGGAATTTTAGAGAGGAAGTAGGGAAACGAGTCAGGAGGTGTTTGGAGTGGTTCAAGTTAGAGCCACTTCTTGGCAAGACTGATATATTGGATTTAGGCTGGTAAGAGAAAGAGGAATCAATGATGACTCCTAAATTTTAGCTAGATACCTTGGTTTGAATAAATATTGCCGTCATTTACACAGATAGGGAAGAGCCGATTTAATGAGGAAAATCAAGCATTGTTTGAAGTGCCTGTTAGAAATTCAGATAGAGATTAAGCAGTTAAGTGGTTAAACAATTTGCAGCGCAAGGTCAGGGTTGGAGATTAAAATTCAGGTGTCATTGGCATGAGTGGTTTTTAAAGCCATGAGAATGAATAAGATTTTCCAGAGAGACACTGTATATAGAGAAGAGTCTTGCTTAATAAAGGATTACATTTTAACTACCACTTACCAGAGATACCACCCCCTTCAAGAATTCTCCACTCAAAGATCTTAAATGAGTACATGTTTCCTGTAGAATAAAATCAAATCCTACCAAGTCTTCAAGTCCCTGCACAAATGCCCCTTCACCATGAAGCTGTTTTGGTCATTCCTACTTAGAAGGAATTATTCTGTTCCCTAACTCCATAGCATTTTATCTTTACTCCTACTAGATTGTATAAGCTTATTGAGGGCAGGCTCCACATCTTTTGTGGAGCCTGAATCCTCTTTTGACTCTCACCTCCACAATGCATATAGACCTTCAAAAAATATTACTTGTATAAATAAAATGCCTTGGGTTTCTTTTCAGTATAGATCTTATGCATGCAAATATCTCAGTATGCCTCAAATGACTGTTTCTGATGCAAAAACAAAACAAAACAAAAAAACCTCATTACACAAGTTGTGATACGACAGAATAAATCTTTTCTCATTTTTACATTTTGTGTTTTAAAGATGTTTTTAAATCTCTTGATTCTTTGGTATTTTGTTTTCTTGGTTGTTTTGGTTTGGGGTTTTTGGTAGTTTTCCTAATACTGTAATACCGGGAAGTATATTTTTATCAAAATATTTTTATGTTTTTATCAGATTTTTAGCTCAGATTTGGTGCTCTGTTTTGGACAAGAGTAATGTAAGTTACCTCTTTTATATCCATATTGTGGTGTTAGGAAGGCAGTTGAGGGTAGAGATCAGGGGAGAAGTTTGGGATGGAGATAGACATTTTGTAAATATGAGTATATATGTAGTACTTAAAGCTACATGGGATTGAATGAAATGACCAAGGGAGTGAGGGTCGGTGGAAAAGGGAAGAGCTTGGATAAAGAGGAGGATGCTGCTAAGAAGACTGAAAAGGAAAAGCTAGAAAAGTAGAGGGAAATTAGGAGATTGTGGAATGTTTAATGAAAGAGGGAGCTCCCAGAGTTGAGCCTAAAGATTACTTCAGCCCCATCTACACCTTGATTGCAGCTTTGAGAAAAATTCTGAGCCCAGCACCCAACCAAGCTGCACCTGGATTTTTGACCCACAGAAACCATGAGACAATAAATGTTTGTTGTTTTAAGCTGTTAAATTTTGGGGTAATTCATTATGCAACAGTGTAGATAACTAATGCCAAAGCCAAATTGTAAAGAGTTGGAAAGTAGCTGCAGTGAGCATAGACAGCTCATTCAAGAAGTTCTGTATGCTGGTAACTGTAGAGATTGGAATTGGAATCAAACAGTTTTCTTTTGAAGATGAGTGATATTAGAGTATTTTCATTTGTTGATGAAAATGATTCATTAGAAAGGGATCTCTTTTTTTTTTTTTTTAATAGACCATGAACAATTGGTTTTATTCCAGGTATGCAAGAATGGGCCAACATAAGAAAATCAATTAATATAATACACCATATTAACAAAGCAAAGGAATGAAAACCACACATGATTATCTTGATTGACAGAGAAAGGGCATTTGACAAAAATCCAGCATCCTTTCCTGATAAAAGCACTTCTAAAAATTGAAATAGAAGGTAACTTCTTCAACATGATGAAGGGCATATATGAAAAACCCACAGCTAACATCATAGTCAATGCTGAAAGACTGAATAAATAGATAAATGGTACCTCCTCAAAAGTAAAAATACTTTGTGCCTCAAAGTACTTGGTCATGACAGTGATCTTAATGATGAATTTCCTAATCCCTAGAACCTGTGAGTATGCGATATTATGTGGCAAAAAAGGGACTTTGCAGATATAATTAAAGATTTTAAAATAAGGAGATTTTATCCTAGATTACCTGGGTTGGCCCAGTATAAGCATAAGGGTCCTTTAAAGAAGAAAGAGAATACCAGAAGAGTCAGAGAAAGAGATGTGATGATGGAAATAATTCAGTGATGTGATTGTTAGAAGGGAAAGTGAGCCGAGGAATATGGGCAGCCTCTAGAAGCTGGGAAAGTCAAGGAAAAGGGATTAAGGGATTCTTCCCTAGAGCCTCCAGAAGTAAGGCAGCCTTGTAAGAAGTAAAGCAGTTTCCAGAACTGTAAGATAATAAATTTGTATTGTTTTAAGCCACGAGGTTCATGGTAATTTGTTACAGCATCTATAGAAAACTACAAATTGTGGTACCTGAATATGGGGTGCTACTGTAACAAATACCTAAAAGTGTGAAAGTGGCTTTTTGAGCTGGGCACAGGCTGAAAGAACTTTGAGGAGCATGCTAGAAAAGCTCTAGAATGTCTTTAACAGACATTAGTAGAAATATGTATGCTGATAAAGCTGCTAGTGAAGACTCAGAAGGCAGTGAGAAGCATGACAGAAGAAACACATAGCATCTTAGAGACTACCTAGACTGGTGGTAGAAATGTGAACATTAAAAGCACTGCCAGGGAAGCAGATATGACTCAAATGACAGAGCTTCCACCTGCCATATGGGAGGACCCAGGTTCGATCCCTGCGGCATCCTGGTGAAAAAGTAGAAGAGAAAGCATGCCCACACGGTGAGCCAGTACCCATGCAAGTGGGTCACACAGCAAGATGATGACACATCAAAAGTGAGACAAGGGGAGAGTCAAGGTGAAGTGCAGCAGAAACCAGTAACTGAGGTGGTGCTATTGACAGGGAACTTCTCTCCACATCAGGGGTCTCCAGGATTGATTCCTGGTGAATCCTAGAGGAGAGAAAATGAGAAGAGAAGACAAAAAGAGAAATAAATACAGAAGATCACACATGGACACAGACAGCAAAAACAGCAGGGTAGGAGGAGGGGAAGGGGGAAAATAAATTAATTAAATCTTTTCTTAAAAAAAGCACTGCCAGTGAAAGCTAGTATGGAAATGAGTAGAATGTTATTCCACAAATAGAGAGGAATTTTCCCCAATCATAACCACAACCTCACTCATACCTAATTTAGATGATGAGATTTTGGACTTTGAGTTGATGCTATAATGGGCTGAGACTCTGGGGGAAGTTAAGATGGGGTAAACATATTTTGCATGCAGGTTGTATATGAATCTTTGGGTGCCAGAAGGCAGAATAATGGTCTCCCAAAGGTGTCCATTTCCTAATCCCTGAACCTGTGAATATATTACAAGACAAAAGGGATTTTGCAGATGTTAAGGATTTTAAAATATGGAGATTATCCTGGATTATGCACATGGACATAATCACAAAATGAAAGAGAAGCAGAGTCAGAGAACAAAATGTGACAGTTGAAGCAGACTTTGGAGTGTTGTGGTTGTTAGGAAGGGGAGATGAGCTAAGGAATGTAGTCTGCTTCTAAAAGCTGGAAAAGGCAAAGAAATGAGATTCTTCCCTGGAGTCTCTGGAAATAAGGCAGCCCCACTGACACCTTGATTTTCATCCTATTTAGGACTTCTGATCTCCAGAACTGTAAGATAATAAATTTGTGTTGCTTTAAGCCACTAAATTTGGGGTAATTTTTTACAACAGCAATAGAAAAATAACTACTATAATGTAGTACTTGAGTAGGTAAATATTAACCCTTTCTATAAAAATGAAAGAGAGACTGGAAAACATTTGCCCTCAAGCAGCTAATGCCTAGAGGAATTTAGGGCATAGGTAAATCTTTTCCATTTCCAGACCACATTAACCTGAGAAATGATCACATGTCTTTTAGAAAGGTTGCCTCTATATTATATTGCATGGTTTCTTTAAGGAATTCATAAAGCAGGAGTATAAAAAGGTAAGTCTAGAAGAGGAGTTATTGCATTGACTTATTGCCTAATGTTCTGATTATCTATTGCTGTGTGATAAAGTACCCCAAAACAAAGTATGAACTATCTCTTCTGTCTCTTTTAAGAGCATAGCTCTTTTCCCAGTCACCATACTCTAAACTGCAGCATTATTCTTGATTGCCTCCTTTCCTAATCAACAACTAATCAGGTACCAAAATTATTTTGTTTTCTTTCAAAATTTTACTCTTGTCCAATCCTTCCTATTTGTTATATTGCTACCCTAGTTCTTCATTTCCTTTTTCCTGGATCATTGCTATTAACTCTACCTAGTGGATCTTTCAATCTCTTTAATTCCAATAATGCCATTTCTCTGTTCAAGTTAAAGTCAATATCTCCCAGCACAGTGCCTGGCACACAAGTCCCTAATGTGTATTTGTTGAATAAAAGTTCAGCCAATTTCATTCATCCAATCTGATTTACAGTGCTATTTCTAATTATAAATTGATAATTGACATGCTCTTTTTTCATGACTTTTGCACATGAGTTTGGTCAGTTCTGGGATGCTGACAGGGTTGTACTTGTGAGCTTGTAAAAGCTCAGAGACAGATTCTGAATGATAGTGAAGCTACTGCACTAAAGGTGACTTCTTGGTGGCCAGCCAGGTATCTTCTTCCAGTAACTCCCCAACTTGTCATTAAAACTTCAAGAAATATTATTTTCCTTATTGTATAGGTATTAAGACCAAGGAAGATAAGGTAAGAGTTTTCCCCATGTCTGATAAGTAGAAGAGTCAAGCTTCAGACCTAGGTAAGCCTGACCTCAGAATCACGTGCAGTTTACCTCAGTGGTGAAGGGTATGACTCCAAGCATATAATTGCCCAGGCTTAAATCTCAACTCTAACTACTTACTATAATAGCCTCGTGGCCTAGGAAAGTTACTCAACATTCCTTAGCCTCAGTTTCCACATCAGAAAATGAGGGATAATTATAGAGCTTACCTCATATGGGTTGTTATGCTGATGAGAAAATGTTTGTATTAGAAACATGGTGAGTGTCAAAAATATTTACTACTATGATGCTGCCTCCTCTGTATCTTAACCCACATCAAATCTTACCTTTTATCAAAGCTTTCCCAGATGACTTGAGCTAGAAATAATCTTCCCCTCTTGTGTAAGTCCTCCTTTCTTGCAGTTATCATACAGTTATTTGTGTACACACTTTCCTACAGCCAAACTGGAACTTCCCCATGATTAAGGACTGCATTTTTTTTTTCATCTCCTTGGCATACACACCAACTTGCATAGTGTCATATGATAACTTGATAAATGTTTATTGACTTGAAGAGGAGGTGTAGAATTAGAGGGTACAATGTAAAGAAAAATAAATCAAGATTTATCCTTTGTTATAGTGGGTGTGGTGGTTTGGAACTGTATGTACCCCCAGAAAGTCATGTTCTTCAAGCTAATCTATTCCTGTGGGTGTAAACCTATTATAAGGTAGGACCTTTTATTAGGTTACTTCAGTTAGTGTGTGGCCCAGGGTGGGTCTTAATCCTCTTACTGGAGTCCTTTGTAAGTGGGATGAACAGAGAGAGAGAGAGAAAGCCACAGAAGCAAGAAGCTGAAAGCCACAAAACCTGAAAGAGAAGGAAGAGACCAGCAGGTGTTGCCATGTGCTTTGCATGTAGCAGAGGAGTCCAGGATCACTGGCAGCTGGTCTTTGGGAAGAAAGCATCAACTAATGATGCCTTGATTTGGACATTTTTCTCATCCTCAAAACTGTAATCTTGTAAGCTAATAAATTCCCACTGTTAAAAGCAAACCTATTTTATGGTATCTGCTTTCAGCAACCCAGGAAACTAAAACATCAGATGATAAAGAGGATGTACTTTTGAAACTCTTTAATGGCTCCCAAAGTCTAGTTATTTCCTAAGTATCCTGGATGATGGTGGCTGTATTAAGGTAATAGGTGTCAATGGGTAGAAGCTACCCATGACCCTGCTCTCATTAACTGACACCTTTGAGCAAGTGACCTCACTTCTTTACCAATTTGAAAGGACTCAAATAATAAATAAAAACCTAATATATTTATACAGTATTTTTATAGAGTGTCTCTATTTAGTTTTCTCCTTACCACCTAATCAGGACCTGAATGGTAAACCTAGAAAGGCAGTACTAGAGTAGTGATTAAAAATATTCATTTATTCCTATAATTTGACAGCTATGAAACTGCTTTAAAATTTAGGCTATGTCATTTATTAACCATTCATTTTTGACAAGTAACTTAACCTCTTCATGACTCACTTTCTTTATTTGTAAAAATGTGCCTCATGGAGTTGTGACAAAAAACAAACAAACAAACAAAAACCCCACCTATATAAAGTGTTTAGCCTGGCAAGGTGTAGGTACTTTAAAATGGGTGGTGGTCAGGAAGCGGTTGTGGCTCAAGCAAGTGAGCTCCTGTTTATCATATGGAGGACCCAGGTTCAATCCCCAGGACCTCCTGATAAAAAAGAAAAAAGGCATCCCAGATCTGCTTGGTAAGTGAGGCATGGAGAGGCAACACACCATTAAAAAAAGACGATGATGCAACCAGATAGAAAAAAAAAAAAACAGATGGTGACAATGGGAATTGTTGTGGGTTATATGAATATAGTTATTTCTTTTTGTTGTTATTTTACTGTCTCTGAAGCTAAAATTATCAACATATTTGTTTCATTTCTATATCACTCTGTCAATTCACTTGTTTTATATAATATACTCTAAGTGTTTTAGTGTAGATTCAACCATACCACTTGTTTTGTATGGTGTATGCATGAGTGTTTGGTGTAGAAACAGCCTAAATGTTTCCAATGATGAGTATGGGCTTGAGTTAGAAAGTATATATGAGGTGAAAGCATCGCTGACCCCAATAAATATCTAGTAACATGGAGTGAGGGACAGATGAAAAACAAGTAAAAAATTTAAAATTTAGTCTCTATTAATTCTTAGGTTCAAAGTTAAACAACTCTATACTTCATTTTGGCTGCCTATGCCATAATAATTCACCCAAACTTACCGTTACTTTCATGTCCTCATGATGCTTTTAACTTCCACACAACCCACCAAGAATTTCTCAAAACTTAGCAAGAGCTTATATATTGAGTGTGAAGATATAGTACTCCATTCGGACAATTAAATGTAAAGTCAACTGCTGAGCTTCTAGGAAGATGACACTGGAGTAGGCAGGGAGGGCTCGAAGGGTCAGCAGACCAGGACAGTGCTAGACAACTAAGTAACTTTAATATGTCAGTTCTGCCCAAACTGATTTACAGATTCAATGCAAGGTCAATAAAAATCCCAACAGCATTTTTTACAGAAATGGAAAAGTCAGTCATCAAATTTGTTTGGAAAGGTAAGGGGCCCTGAATAGCCAAAACATGTCTTTAAAAAGAAGAATGAAGTTGGAGAACTCTACTTCCTGACTTTAAAGAACATTGCTTAGCTACAATGGTAAAAACAGCATGGTATTGACCTAAAGACAGACAGATTGATCAGTGGAACCAAATCAGGAACTCAGAAATGAACCCTCACATCTATGGCCAAGTGATTTTTGATAAAGCTGTTAAGCCTTCTCGGCTGGGCCAAAATAGTGTAGTTAGCAAGTGGTGCTGGGGAAATTAGATATCCATATCCAAAAGAAAGAAAAAGGATCCCTATCTCCCACCTTATACCAAAATTAACCCAAAATGGATCAAGGACCTAAATGTGAAAGTGACAACCATAAAACTCCTAGAAGAAAATATAAGAAAACATCAAGATCTTGTGGTAGACAGTATAATTTCTTAAATCTTTCACCCAAAGCACAAGCAGCAACAACAAAAAATTGATTGATGAATGGGACCTCCTCAAAATTAAACATTTTGCACCTCAAAGGACTTTGTCAAAGGGTAAAAAGGCAGCCAACTTAAGAGGAGAAAATATTTGGAAATCACATATACCATAAGGGTTTAATATCCATACTATATGAAGAGATCATACAGCTCATTCAACAATAAGGCAAACTACCCAATTAAAAAAATTGGTAAAAGACTTGAATAGGCATTTGTTCAAAAAAGAAATACAAATGGTGAACAAAACACATGAAAAAAGGTTCAACTTCACTAGCAATTAGGGAAATGCAAATCAAAACTACAATGAGATACCATTTCATACCTATTAGAATGGCCACCATTAAAAAGTCAGAAAACAGTAAATAAATATTGAAGAGGATGTGGAGAGATAGAAACACTTATTCGCTGTTAGTGGAATGTGGAATGATAGAGCCACTGTAGGGAAATGTTTGGCAATTCCTAAGGAATTTGAGTATAGACTTGCCATGTGATCCAGCAATTCCACTACCAGTTACATACCTAGAAGAACTAACAGCAGTGACATGAACAGACATCTGCACACTGATGTTCATAGCAGTATTATTCATGATTGCCAAAAGATGAAAACAACCCAGGTGCCCACCAACTGACGAATGGATAAACAAATTGTGGTGTATACACACCATGGAATATTATGTAGCAGTAAGAAATGAAGTTGTAAAGCATATGACAACATAGATGAACCTGGAGAACATGTTGGTTGAAGTAAGCCAAACTCAAAAGGAAAAATACTGTTTGTGCTATTATGAACTAAATATATTGTGTAAAGTCATGGAGTCAATAATTAGAATATAGGTCACCAGAAAATAGAATGAAGGTAGAGAATGGAAAGCTGAGGGTTAATCTGTGCAAAATTGGTAAAAACGTTGTTTGTAAATCTTTAGAAATGAATAGAAGTGGTGAAAGCACATCATTGTATTTATAACTATCTAAGCTATTACATACGGATGACAGTGGTTGAAAGGGAAAGTATAAGGACTTATATTACTAGAAGGAAAGCAAAAAAAAAAGTAACAGTGTAACATGGGACTGCATAACATAGTGAAGCCTCATGTGGAATACAAATATGGGTAATGCATATTTAAGACTGTTTTTACAAAATATAAATACAAATTAGCTAGAGAGACAGAAACAGAATAGCAGCTATGTATAGCAGGGGAAGCATAGAGAGATTGAGAGGTGATGAGTTTTTGTTTATTACTATTATTATTGGAGTAATGAAAATGCCCTAATAACAACTGAAGTGATGAATACACAACTATGTGATTATACCAGATACCATTGATTGTATACTTTTGATGGATTTGTGCTTTATTAATATGTATCAGTAAAATTGATGTATTAAAAAAAGCCAACTGGTGAGGCACAGAAACATAATTTAGATGGTAATATTTCATTCAATTTATTTATAGCTGGTGGATAATTTAGGAAAATTATATATGTCATAGCCATATTATTTTATATTTTTCTTTTGTCATTTGTGTTCTTTTTAGTCATTTGAAGTAATTACAAATTAACAATAAAGAATATGCCATCTTCAAACATACTAACAACTAGTGTCTTAATAAGAGAATGCTTTCTAAAATAGTGAATATTGTTAGATCCAAAATGTAATCATGAAAGGGAATGCTGACTTCTTTTCCTGTACTCTAAATATAGCAAAAATAAAGATATATAGTGGCCTTGCCAGTTACAACAGAATATTACCAAAGCATGCATTATTGGAAAACATTGTAGCTAGCTAGGTAATTTCTAAAATAAACATCTAGTAGTCTGCCTCTTTGAGTATGGCTAAAATGCTTTTGGAGATGAAGTATTATTTTATTCTCTGATATTGCTTCTCCCTAGAACAACTCACAGACTAATCCTAAACAGTTAAGAAAATTCCAATTCAAATATAAGAGGTCATGTTTTCCACTAGGCTAGGAGTATAACCACTCTTCCTTCTTCTGCACAAGAATTTAGGCACGTAGCTTCTATAGTATATGCGTTAATGAGAGTTATACATGTAGATTCCCTCAATTCAAATTTGATTATGCCCTCTTCACTTTGATAGCCACTAGGTTTGTCAGCATGGAAGATGTAATGCTACTTTCTTTAATCCATAGTGGATGAATTTGTCTCTTTGTAGAAGACCTTATGCTCTAGTGGTTTGTGGAATCTCTCCATCTAATAGTTTCTCAGTCTCTTAAGTGGAAAGCTGTCTCAGGGAATTAAGGGCAAAGAGTAGAATAGAGAGCAGTCGATGATAAGCTATTGGGAGGCGCAGTATATAATGGAGGGAAATGCAGCCCAAAAGAGAGAGATCATTTCAGGCTATTAGATGACAAATCCACTTCAATGCAGTCATGATATCTGTAAATATAGAAAAATGATAATGTTGACAACTCATCATCACACAATCTGTGTCATTAATAAATGATGAAGAATAGAAAAAGAAACAAAGCCAAGTCTCTGCTCACAACAATATCACAGAAGCACTTGGAGAACTAGCTAAGCCATAAATACCAACGTAACTTGGCACCATTAACGAAGGATGACTGGAAAAATTCAAAAGCACTTGTGTGTGGAAAATAGCATAATAATACAGGTTTTGTTTGAAATCAGTCTATCAGTTTACCTCACATTATCAGGGAAAAAAATAATGTATAAACGCCTATGTAATTTGTTTTAAGTGTCGGTGTATTAGTTTGCCAAAGGGATGCTGATGCAAAGTACCAGAAAATGTTTTGGCTTTTATAAAGGGGTGTGGGGGGAGGAGCATTTTAAATCTTACAGTTTCAATGCTGTGAAAAGTCCAGCTCAAGACATCACCGTAAGAGGTGCTTTCTCACCAAAGTCAGCTGCCACGTGTTGAAGCAAGATGGCGGCCATCTCTGCCTGGTCTCTCCTTCCCCTCCAGGTTTTCTGTCTCAGACTCAGCTGCTCTGCTTTCTTCCAGATTTCAGCTGCAAGCTGGCATAGGGCTTGTCTCTTAGAGTTTCCTATATCAGTCTCTGCTATTCTGCTGTCTTCCAAATTTCAGCTGTAAACTACCAGGCAAATGGCTCATCTTACCCCAGGGCCTCAACTGTATGAGCCTTCTCCTTTCTGTCACATGTCAGAATCAAAAATGACAGAGCTCTCTTTTTCTGTGTCTGTCTCAGTCAGTCTTTCTCTGTGTTTCTGTTTATATCAGACCCAGCAAGGTGGCAGAGATCTAACTTGAGTTACATTTTATTTACTTAGCCCAATCAAAAGCCCTAGATCAATCTTATTATGTAATCTAATCAAAGGCCTCTCAGCTGAATTTTGTGCAACCATAGGATATCACACCCAGAGGAATAGATAAGTTTAGAGTCAACACATTTTGCCTGATAGCTTACACCTGAGATTTGGAAAAAAGCAGAACAACCATGACTGATATAGGAGGCCAAGAAAGAAACAAGCCCTTGCCAGGAGATAGAGGGCTTCATTTAAGCACAAAGTCTCAAGAGGAAGAGGAAGCCTAGAGGAGAAGGCAGAGACCATCCAGAGATCTGCAACATTTTGCTTTAACACGTGGCAACTGACTTTAGTGAGAAAGCAACCTTGAGTTGGACTTTTTTTACAGCCTTGTAACTGTAAGCTTTTACTCCAAATAAATACCTTTATAAAATCCAACAGATTTCTGATACTTTGCATTGGCATCCCTTTGGTGGACTAATACAGTTCCCTAATCTGATTAGATTCAAAGGCACTAATGACTCTGTTTCCAACTATCGGACTGATAGTCCATGGCATAAATTGGTAAAACAGATATGCAAAATATCACCACTGAATACTCAAATGTTTATAAGAGACAAGGTTCTGGGTGAGAGTGTTTTGGGAACCTTAACAGCTTTGTGGAGTTAAAAGGTATAGTGATGTTGGCTGGTTGTTCCTAAATGCACTGGATATAGTTGTAAAAGAAAGGAAAAAGTGCCATGCTTTAAATTCCCAACTTAAGTGTTGTGTGAAGGACATGAAAGTTTCCTTGTGTCTCCTGAAAGACAGTCTTATTTCATATAGCTGCAGACTTGAGATTTCTGAAAATCAGATGTAGAATCTCATTATGCAAGTAGCTGAATTACAACATAAATTAAATTCCAAACCCTGCAGGATGTCTGGTGTTAATGTGAGAGCATTGACTGGAAAGGAATGGAATCCTGCAAATTGGAATGGGGACATATATGTTGATAATTATGGTGGTGGGGGCATTAAATCACTAGATTTTGCTGAGTTTTTGCCAGATAAAACCTGTAACAGTCTACCCTAAAGAACTGGCTTTCTGTACTCCAGTCTGTCTTGAAGAAACTTCCATCCAGCCTACACCAGAAGGGATTAACCCTGCTGTGCCTGATAAACCTGTAATCAACTCCCCTGAGGAAACAACCCTCACTTCTCTGTCTAAAGAAATTCATCCTGTTTTACTAGATGAGACTGCAGTGGGATGCCCTGAGATAGTTGGATTCCAAGATACCTCTAATTATTCTCATGATGTATGCACATCACCCCTCTTTTCTTCAGCCTTAAAACTAGACTGAAGTACCAACAGGCCCCAAGAGATGTAGTACAAAGTTTGACAAATGAGAAGTTATGCTATACTCCAGAAGAATTGTGTGCTTTTTTCCAATTACTGTAGACAGAAATCAGGGGAATATGTGTAGGATAATAGTGGAAGGAATATGAAGTTGAATCATGTTGAATGTATTGATACAAGCCCACTAAGCAGAGATTCTGGTTTCAGTGTTACAGTTTAAGGACTTAGAAAAGGCTCTAAGAGTTTGTTCAGGTTGCTGTTTGAAGCATTTACCAAAAGGTGCCCTACATTGGTTGAAATGCCTGAACTGCCCT
This sequence comes from Dasypus novemcinctus, assembly GCF_030445035.2. NCBI lineage: Eukaryota > Metazoa > Chordata > Mammalia > Cingulata > Dasypodidae > Dasypus > Dasypus novemcinctus. Next base: position 47,440,272 of record NC_080673.1, on the reverse strand, counting down.
GCTATAATATAGATTATGAGATACAAAAGCTTAGAGAGTTTGGCATATTAGAGTGGATTTATCATGTAAGACTTCCTTACCCATACCAGGAATGTCCAGAGGACACATCTTTCACCAGGACTGTGAAGATGTGAGACTTACTCCATCTTCTCTGAAGAGGTCTGTGCTCTTTCATCTCTGTGGACCAAATATCACTGTGGGAACTGTTGTCATTGAACTGGGATCCTTAAACACAATGGGCCTGATCAGATACCAGGTTGGCAGAAGCCAAGTGACAGCACTTAATCACCAAGAAAATGTGGGCATGGCTACCATAATGGACAGCAGACTCAAAGCAGTTATCAAAATATTCTGACTTGCAGAGACCTATGGCATAAGCTAATAGATCATGGGTTACCTAGAAGTAAAATAGATGTGCAGTCTACAAAACTCTTACTTGATCTGTATAAGCAGAAGAGTTCTAGATCATGTGAACAAAAGTCTAACTTGAATTACCAGAACAGAGTCATGACCCATTAATCAATTCCCAGACTTGAGACAGTTTACAAATCCAAAGCCCCTTGAATGAAGAGAAGGCCGGTCCCATGATATAGTGCCAAAAATTTATACTGTTAATCTTCCCCCCAACCTTCCTGTGCTGGTTTGAGTCTTTTGTGGACCCCAGAAAAGTATGTTCTTAAATTGGTCCACTCCTGTGGACCTGAAACCCTTGATTGGATTGAATTCATTTGTGGCCCTTTGATGAGAGTATTTCAGTGAGGCATGACCTTGGGTGGGTCTCAGCCCTGTTGCTGAGAAACTATGGAGAGTTTTTCCTGTTTAGTTGTTAAAAAACAGGAAAAATATGGAGAGACACACAGAGGAAGAGAGCACCATTTTACACTGCCGTATGAGAGAGGACTCCAGAATCACCTCAACCCAGAAAGACAAAGAAAAGCTGAGAGGCTGAGAGATTGGCCAGAGGCTGGAATCAATGGAGCAGGTTAAAGGTAAAGTAATAAGGCCAGCAGGAGAGAGGAGAGATGAGCCTTTTGCCTGCTGCCCACTGCTGAGCTCAGGGGGAAAGTGAGCCTGGAGTGGAAGGTAGAGACTGGCTGTCATTTTGCCAGGTTATGTGGCAGTAGTCCAGGTCTGGCAGCAACTGACCTTTGGTGAGACAGTATCTCTGATGATGCCTTTATTTGGACATTTTCAAAGACTCAGAACTGTAAGCCTTTACCCTAATAAATTCCCGTTATAGAAGCCAACCCATTTCTGGTATTTTGAATTGGCAGCCCTCATCAACAAACTAAAATACTTCTCCAAAGACATCTACAGCTTTTTACCAGGATAACTGTGCACTGGGGAAAAGAAAATGATCAAACATTTTGGGGATTATTAGACATGACTCAGAAGTGACATTAATTCTAAGAGACCCAAAACATCATTAATGTCCACCAGTCACAGAAGGGGTTTATGAAGGTTAGGCAGTCAATGGAGTTTAGCTCAGGTCCATCTCACAGTGGCTCCAGTGGGTTCCTGGGCTTATTTTGTGGTCATTTCCCCAGTTCCTGAATGCATAAATATATAACATACTCTGCAACTGCCAGAATCCCCACATTGGTTCTCTGACTTGTGGAATAAGGGCTATTGTAGTCGGAAAGGCCAAGTGGAAACCACTAGAACTACCATTACCTAGCAAAATAGTAAATCAAAAGTGAAACAAGACTCCTGGAGGTATTGCAGAGATTAGTGCCACTATCAAAGACTTGAAAGATGCAGAGCTGATGATTCCCATCACATCCCCACTTAACTCTCCTATTTGTCCTTCGTAGAAAACAATGGATCCTGGAGGATGACAGTCTACCATAAACAACCAGGTGATGACTCCAATTGAAGCAACTATTACAGAAGGGATATTATTGCTTGAACCAATAAACACATCCCCTGGTATCTGGTACACAACTCTTAATCTGGCAAATGCTATTTTCTCTATTGGTATTAGTAAAGACCACCAGAAATAGTTTGCTTTTAGCTGCCAAGGCCACCAATACACCTTCACTGTCCTAATTCAGAGATTTATCAACTCTCCAGCCCTACGTCATAATCTAATCTGCAGGAAACTTGATTGTCTCTTCCTCCCACAAGACATCATACTAGTCCATTACATTGATGACATGTTGAATGGACCTCGTGAGCAAGAAGTGGCAACTACTCTAGACTTCTTGGTAAGACATTGATGTGTTAGAGGGTGGGAGATAAATCAAGCAAAAATTCAGGGGCCTTCCACCTCAGTGAAATTTCCAGGTATCCAGTGGTGTGGGACATGTTAACCCATCTAAGGTGCAAGATAAACTGTTGCATCTGGCCCTGCCTAAAACCAAAAAAGAGGTACAATGCCTGGTTGGCCTGTTTGGATTTTGGAGGCAGCATATTCTTCATTTGTGTGTGCTACTTCAGCTCATTTTCCTGAGTGATCTCAAAATCTGCTAGTTTTGAGTGGGTACTGGAATGAGAGCAGTCTCTGCAATAGGTCCAGGCTCCTGCTATCCAAGGTGCTCTGTCACTTGGGCCATATGATCCAGCATATCCATTGGTGTTGGAGGTGTCAGTGGTGACTAAAAATACTGCTGGAATCTTTGGCAAGCCCTTTAGAGGAGAATGATAACACAAGCCCTTATGATTTTTTAGCAGAAACTTGCCATCCTCTCCATGTAACTATTCTCCTTTTGAAAAACAGCTTTGGGCCTTATTAGAGACCAAATGCTTAACCATGGGCCACAAAGTTACCATGAGACCTGAGTTGCCTATCATGAATTGGGTGTTGTCTGACTAGCTAAGCACTTAAGCTGTGCATGCACAGCAGTATGCCATCATAAAGTGGAAGTGGTATATACGAGATAGGGCTCAAGCAGGTCTTGAAGGCACAAGTAAGTTACATGAGGAAATGCCCATGGTCCCCACTCCTGCCATGTTACCTTCTCTTTCCCAGCCCACAGTTATGCCCTGTTGGGGAGTTCCTTACAATCAGCTGACTGAGGAAGAGAAAAAGCAAGCCTAGTTTACAGATGATTCTGCCTGATATGCAGGGTACCACCTGAAAGTGGAAAGGTGAAGCACTTACATACCCTTTCTGGGACATCCATGAAAGATGGTGGTGAAGGGCCATCCCTTCAAGCAGAGTACCTGTTTGTTCATTTTGCTTGGAAGGAAAGGTGGCCAGAGATGCATCTGTACCTTTTGGGCTGTCATCAATGGTTTGACTGAATACTCAGGGACTTTCAAAGAACATGACTGAAAATTGCTGACATAAAGGTCTCGGTGGAGGGGCAGACTTGGCCCAATGGTAGGGCATCCGTCTACCACATGGGAGGTCCGCGGTTCAAACCCCGGGCCTCCTTGACCCGTGTGGAGCTGGCCCATGTGCAGTGCTGATGCACTCAAGGAGTGCCCTGCCACACAGGGGTGTCCCCCGCATAGGGGAGCCCCATGCGCAAGGAGTGCGTCCCGCAAGGAGAGTCACCCAGCGGGAAAGAAAGTTCAGCCTGCCCAGGAATGGTGCCGCACACATGGAGAGCTGACACAACAAGATGATGCAACCAAAAGAGACACAGATTCCCCTGCCACTGATAACAACAGAAGCGGACAAAGAAGAACACGCAGCAAATAGACACAGAGAACAGACAACCCGGGTGGCGGGGGGGGGGGGGGGGGAGAGAAAGAGTATGTGGCTAGACCTTTCTAAGTTGTCAAAATACATGAAGCTATTTGTATCCCACATGAATGCTTACAAGGGGGTGACTTCAGCAAAGGAAGGTTTTAATAATCAAGTGGATAAGTCGACCCATTCTGTGGATACCCATCAGTTTTTTCCCCCCAGACACTTCTATCATTACCCAATGGGCTCATAAACAAAGTGGCCGTAGTGGTAGGGATGGAGGTTATGCATGGGCTCAGCAATATGGACTTCCACGCACCAAGGCTGACCTGGGTACAACTGCTGCTAAGTGCCCAATCTTTCAGCAACAGAGACAAACACTCACTCCCTGATATGGCCCCATTCCCTGAGGTGATCAGCCTGATACTTGGTGGCAGGTTGATTATGCTGGACCACTTCTATCATGTAAGAGACAGTGATTATCTTCTAACTAGAATAGATACATACTCTGGATATGGGTTTGCCTTCCGTGCGCTCAATGCTTCTGCCACAACTACCATCCATAAATTTACAGAATGCCTTATCCACTGTAATAATATTCTATATATTACTTTTGATTAAAGAACCCACTTCACAGAAAATGAAATGTGGGAATGGGCACATGCTCATATAATTCAGTTTCCCCCATAGCCAGGATTCACAGGTCCAGGAATCAAGGGGTGGAAATGGGAGTGGCACCAGTCATTATTATTCCTAGTGATCCACTAGAAAAAAGTTTCACTTTCTGTCCCTGCAACCTCAAGCTCTGCTGGTCTACAGGTCTTAGTTCCAGAAGGAGGTAGTGCTTCCACCAGGAGACACAGCAATGATTCCATTGAACTGAAGTTAAGACTGGCACCTGGCCACTTTGGGCTCCCCATGCCTCTAAATTAACAGGCAAAGAAGGGAATTACTGTACTGGCTGGGGTGATTGATCCAGACTATCAAGGGGAAATAGGACTGCACCTACATAATGGAATTTCCCTGGAATACAGGAGATCCCCTGGGGCATCTCTTTTTTTCTTTAAAGATTTGTTTTTTATTTATCCCCCTCCCCGCCCCCCCCCCCCCCAGTTGTCTGCTTTCTGTGTCCATTTGCTGTGTGTTCTTCTGTGTCCTCTTGTATTCTTGTCAGCGGCACAGGGAATCTGTGTCTCTTTTTTTATTGTGTCATCTTGCTGTATCAGCTCTCCGTGTGTGCAGTGCCACTCCTGGGCAGGGTGCACTTTTTTTGTGCCAGGCGGCTCTCCTTAGGGCGCACTCCTTGCGCATGGGACTCCCCTACAGGGGTGACACCCCTGTGTGGCATGGCACTCCTTGCATGCATCAGCACTGTACATTGGCCAGCTCATCATATGGGTCAGGAGGCCCTGGGTTTGAACCCTGGACCTCCCATGTGGTAGGTGGACGCTCTATTCATTGAGCCAAATCCGTTTCCCTAGAACATCTCTTAATGCTACCATGCTCTGTGATTAAAGTCAATGGAAAACTACAACAACCTTGTCCAGGCAGGACTAGCAATGGCCAAGAAACTTCTGGAATGAAGGCTTGGGTCACCCAACCAGGCAAAGAACTCTGGCCATCTGAAGTGCTTACTGAGGGTAAAGGTTTGTGGGAGAAGGTAGTTATAAATACAAGCTACAACCACATTATCATTTACAGAAATTAGGACAGTAATGGTTATGACTTTTTCTTCCTTGTTTTGTTATGTTTGCATATATACATAAATGAAACATATTTTTCTCTATCTTATCCCCTTATAATATTACATAAATTGTATTGACTTCACATCATAGTATTTAAGTTTAGGACATCAAGTCAAGAGTGAATATTACCCAAAGGCTTACACCCTATTCTGGGGAAAGTTAATGCATTTCTTGTTATATACAGGACAGTTGAGTATTATTAGATGAAAATATGAATGTTATTTCTTTTTATTTAGAGATTAGGTATGACTTAAGAAGATGTACAGGGATGCCAAATTGACAAGGGGTAGACTGTGAAGGTTATAAGTTCATGTGTTAAATTGGCCAGGTTATGGTGTCCAGTTGCTTGGTCAAGCATGTGCTGGCCTAATTGCTACTATAAGAATATTTCATGTACTTACATTATCAATAAGTTGATGACAACTACAATCTACTGACAAGATTACCTTCAACAATGAGAAATGTCTCATCCAATCAGTTAAAAGCATTAAAAGTAGAAGTGATGATTTCAGCAGTTAGAAGAAGAATTTCCATCTCTAATTCAGCCAGCCAGTTTATCTTGGGGAATTCATCAAAAACCTTCCTCAGAGTTCCCAGCTTTTGGTCTCCCCTATGGAATTCGGACTTGCCTATCCCCACAGTCACATGAGACAATTCTTATAAAAATCTCATAATATTTAGATAATATATATATGTGTGTGTGTATAAATAAATGTATATATCTTCTGTCAGTTCATTTTCTCTAGAGAACTCTGCCTAATATACTGGACACATACAGGAAATGGAAATTAGCTTAGGTTTTGGTTTTGTTAATGTGAGGCTTAGCATGGGTGCCTCCATGTTGGGCCTAATAGATTTTTAAAAATCATTTTCCCCATTTTGATCCATCCCTTGGACAGGCTGAGGACTGAAATAAAAATTTAAGGCATTAGTATGACTGTTCATTACCATCTATTAGCTCTAGACAGCTCTCATAGGTGATTAACTCTAAGTTATAAGTTTCCAGGAGAAAATTTGGCAAGATGGCTGGGTACAACCATTTAAAAATTTTAGAGAGGTTATAGTACACCAGGGAGACCATTATCATTACTATGCATAATAAAATGTCCAATGTTTGGACTGTGCTTCAGAGCCAAGGACCCCAGGACACAACCAACTGAAATCAAAGAGATCAATGAACAATTCCAAGAAAGGACATACTTGGTTGAGCCTTGTGGCTTGTTTGACTATTTCATGTAACTTTATTTTTACTTTCCCAGCAGGGTTTATCCAGGTATAGCAGATGATATTGAAAATGTACAAACTGTTCCTTGCTCAGCCAGCAAGTAGTCAAGTGCAACTCTCTTATCTAAAAAATTCTGGCTAATGAATCTAAAGATTTTTGTTGGGCAGCAATAGCTTTTGCAGTGGGCTTAGCAATTTCTCCTCTGTTATAGGTAAGTTTCTGATCATATTTCCATTTATGTTAACTCTATCCAAGGAGGTAAGAGTCCAATGAAAGATGCCCATCCAGTGTCATTGACACTATATGAGTCAGCCAAAGGGGTGCTAATGCAAAATACCAGAAATCAGTTGGTTTTTATAAAGGGTATTTATTTGGGATAGAAGCTTACAGTTACCAGGCCATAAAGTATGAGTTACTTCCCTCGCCAAAGTCTATTGCCATGTGTTGGAGCAAGACGGTTGCTGATGTCTGCCAGGGCTCAGGCTTCCTGGTTCCTCTCTTCCTTGGGCTCATTTCTCTCCAGGCTCAGTTGCTCTGCTTTCTCCCCAGTGCCTTGTAGACTATCAGGTGACTGACTCTGTTTCTCTCCCCAAGGCTTGATTCTCTCTGAGCTCAGCTGCTTTGCTCCTCTGTGTGCTTACTTCCTGGGCACCAGCTCAAAACTCCCAACTCTGTCTTTTACCATGTCTTTCATCTGTGAGTCCCCACCCCTACATGGCCCAATGAAAGCCATAATCATAATTAAGTAAATGTGAAACTTCAGATAGACCAGTTTACAAACATAATCCAATATCTATTTTTGGAATTCATAAACAATATCAAACAGCTACAGACGCCACTTGGGCAACTCACATTTGGCTAGGTGCTTGTAATTTAAGTGAAAAGGCCAGTATAAGGTTTCAGATTTGTTACAAATTTCAAATGGAACTACTAAGAGGCCTGGCATATACCAATCATCTATACACTGAAATGCCCAGGTATATGGAGAGTGTAAGTCATGGTCTCAGACCCTTCCACACATGAAAATATAACACAAAGTTGAGCCTACAACACATTTATCTGTTCAGGGAATGCTCAAGTTGGATGCTTCTAATCATGCATTGGTTATGGAATTGCCACAATAGCACATATCCAAAATGGGCCAAAATGTCATTTTTGTACAGAGTAATATACATAAGAGGAGCTGTCCAGTTAAGTCTCTTGGATTGATGATCTGAGGACAAATAATATAGTTAGTGTAATCTCTGGGCCAATCATGTACTAATGCATAATGTATATGGCCATCAGGGAAAGGACTGATCAGTTTACAATATTTGTAAGATTAAAACAAGGCATGGAGGTTTCAACATGGAAGCAGTGGTACTGGAGGTGGTTAAAGTGATGGCCTGTTCTGGGGTGGGCAGAGTTGGAGATGGTAGTGTTTGCTCTTCCTAGGGGTCATCAGGAGCTGAGCAGGGACTGAGCCAGGGTGCTGGCCAGCACCTTTTAGCTTCTGGGATGGTGGCAGCAGTGGCAGTTCAAATTCTAAATGGCTTCTAAGAAGTTGGGTGCAGTTTTTCATCATGTTAAGTCATTCAAACTATGTAATTAGCATTCTAGAACTCTGGCATCAGATCTTCAAGGAACTTTTCTGTTACCTTGATGATGTCCTATTTAGGATAGGAGACAAATTCAAAACACCACTAGGAGTCCTGCTATATTCTCTAATAGAATGGCAAGAACCCCCCAAGTACATGGCCAGTGCCTAGCAATGGAAGACAGACCATTACACCATGCCCTTGATATTGATGATTGCATTTATGAACCTTTTCTTGTGAAATTGAAACCTAGTCTAGTATTATATATTGCCAGAGTTACTTCCTGAAAGCCTCTTTGTTGCTCAGTTGTGGCCTCTTTCTAAGCCAAACTCAGCATATAATCACAATACCTACCCCCTGCCCCAGCATGGGACTTGACTCCCTAGGATGAACCTCCCTGGCACCAAGGAATTGTTAGCAAGTGCTGACTAGTAATACATCTGGAAAAATACCTTGACCAAAAGGGGGAAATATTAAATACAAATAAGTTTTTATGACTAAAAGATTTCAAAGTAAGGAGGTCATTCCAGAGGTTATGCTTTTGCATGTCTCAGAAGGATCTCACTGACTCACTACTCACAGTAAACAGTGCCTCAAACAGTAGGGCTCCTGAAAGCTCTAGAGACATCTAAACACCATAGGGAAGGCAGACACTCTTAGGAATTTGGCACCCTGTCAGTGGCCCTTATTTTGGAATTTATGTTCCCCAATGTAACAGAATTAGACTAATTTATAATTTCCCTACCCTTGGCTCTTCTGCCTTTTATTTGAATCTATAATTAGCATTATACTTGTTAAATAAATGTCCCAGAGACTTAAATTTTCAGTCTGCCCAGATGCTAGTTGAGTCCTGAATCTCAGCAGAATTGCAACACCTACTCTCCAATTCATTGGACTCACCCAAGAAAACTAACAAAAGGATGATGCTGGACAGGCCCCATCCCCCCATCCCAAAAAGCAGAGAGTATCTACAACAGCAAGCAAGATAGTTCTATCCATCTGCCCTATTGAATCTAAGCCCCCTCTCAATCAGAAAAAAAGTGGGCATCACCATCCCAAAATCTTTCAGATTGGGGAATGAACAATGGACTAAAGTAGACTTATTATTTTTCTATTATTATTCTATTATGGACTTATTATTATTCTAGCAATGGAAGAACTTGTATCATTGATTTAAATGCAGTGGCCACCATAGGTTCTGAGAGGAGAGGGAAGAATAGGTGTAACATGGGACCATTTTTGGGACATTGGAATTGTCCTGCATGACATTGCAATGATGGATACAGGCCATTATACATTTTGTCAAAACCTATAAAATATTGTGGGGGAAAGTGTAAACTGTAATGTAAACTATAGTCACTGTTAGCAGCAATGCTTCAGTATGTGTTCATTAATTGTAACAAAAGTACCAAACTAATGAAAGATGTTGTTAATGCAGGAAAGTGTAGGAAGGTTAGGGTGTGGGGTATATGGGAATCTCCTATATATATTTTTTTGGGGGGACAGGGAAGGTACCAGAGATTGAACCTGGGACCTTGTACATGGGAAGCAGGCACTCAAACCACTGAGCTAAACCCACTCCACTCTATAGTTTTGATGTATCATTTATGTAATCTAAAGCTTCTTTTAAAAAAAAAATTTTTTTTAAAGCCCACCAGCTAAAGTTGGTCTACCCATTGGCTTCTCCTTGCCTGATTGCAGGTTGTCAGAGAAGTACAGTATCACTTCTCCTTGGAAAAGAGAACCATCAAATGGGTCTAAGATATTAAGAAAATACAAGAAGACCAGTGGGAAGCCAAGTGCATGACTGAGGAAGCAGAAACTCAAGTGAATTCTAAGAGTACCCGAGAGGGCAATATACTCCAAGACTCACATTACATCCACAGTGCCACTGCCTATCAATCCCATCCTTGCTAGGTTACAGCACAATAGCATCCTTACCCCATCTTGGGTCAGTAGCAGTGCTAAAAAACAGAAAGTTTTCAGTCCACCCCATATAAAGTCTTATTTCATCCCAGCTTCTTTTGAGTGTGAAGAAGACCCATTTGATAATCTGGAGCCAAAAACTATTGATGAGAAGGAACGGATAAAAAACATTCTGGTAGGAACCACTGGACCCATTGTGGCTCAGCTTTTTGACAATAACTTGCCCAGTGGAGGGTCTGGTTCTGTTTTTCAAGCAAGGAGATCCTGTCATCCTTGGAGTGGGCAATTCTAGATTTCAAGCCTCTTCATAAACCCAGTGGCTTTATAACCTTACCACAGTTGGGCAACTGTGAAAAGATGTCACTGTCTTCCAAAGTGTCCTTCCCACTATCACTGCAGTAAGCAATATCAAATCTCTGTCCTTCCCCAACTTGATTCTGATGACGGTAATAATAAGACAGCCAAGCAAATGAGCACTGTCCATAGCACATCCTGCCTTTGCAATGGCATGTTTCAGAATTCCCTAAAGCCATCCAGCCAGAGCAGAGCCGGTGAGCTCAATGGGCATTTTGGCTTTCACCTTTGAACTTGGACAGTGGCCCAGAGGTGCCAAACCTGTCTCTCTCTTCCCAGATGCCTTCCCCCTCTGTCTTGTCTGTGTGCACAGAAGAATCATAACCTCCAAATACAAGTCCTATTGTTACCCCCTCCTAATTTCTCAGTGTCACAAGTACCGAACACTCGCAGATGTCTCCTGGCCTATTCTGAACTGCAGATGCTGTCCCCCAGTGAGAGACAGTGTGTGGAGACTGGTCATATGAATGTGTCCTGAAAGCCAAGAAGAAAGGAGAGAATACTGACTAGATTCTAGACTATTTGCATATGGACAGTTCTGTGAGAAGGGCTTCAACCCTCTTTTGGTGGAAGAAGCTCTGGAAATACGCAAGTGTTCAGAGGAAAAGATGATGGAATTTCTTCAGGTAATGAGTAAATTTAAGGAAATGGGCTTTGAACTGAAAGACATCAAGGAAGTTTTGTATTACACAACAATGACCAGGACAATGCTTTGGAAGACCCCATGGCTCAGGCAGGAACCAGTTGAGACCAGGCCCTACCTGGACCCTGCCACGGAACCCCTGCCCCAGGAGGCCCTACAGAGCCTACCTGTGGGCAAAGAGAAGGGGCATACTTCTGGATTTTCTTTAGGGGGAGGAAGGTCAGGTATGGAGACTGTGCTTGGCAGTCTTTTTGGACCTAGGCTCTGAGCTAGGGAGAAAGTGGGGAAGACTTGGTCAAGTGCCACCAGGACAGTCCTGACTGTTCCTTCTATATTAAATGTATTTCTATTTTGAGAAGTGTGCTTTCCCCCTCAGCCCATCAGAGACTGCCTTGGTCATTCTGGGGTCTGTATATCCTCAGCCCAGACCTGCCCTGGCTGCCAAGTTGAATCAGGGAGAAGGGTTAGCAGAGCCAAACTCAGAACTGTTTTGGGGCTGGATTATCCTTCTATCCCTCACTCCATGGGTAAACTGAACGTGAATCCATGTTCAGTGTAATTGAATGGTTCTTCCAGGGTTTTGCTTATTTTTCCCTTTTTAAACTGAGTCTTTTAGTGTTACACTGTTTCTGCAATGTCTCTGAGGTACAAAGAATGTCCTTTTCTGATTGGGGTCCTGAACTTGCCTCTTCTAGGCTGTCACCATGCTTCCCTCCCGGAGCCTGTTTCTTTTGGCTTGATTTGGGCCACAGCCCTCTTCTACTCAGGATTTTAGAGTCCCATGATCTAGGAACCAGTTATCAGTTTAAGAAATCATTGGCCCTTTCCCAGTACATTGTATGGGGAAGAAAACAGGCCACAGTTTAACACTAACTACCTCTTTTCTCATTTAAGAACAGCCTTACCTTCCAGCTCATTGCTTTAGGATGACATAATGAATAGAACCTAGTCATAAAAACCAGTCTCTTTGGTTTGTTTTACATTATGTTGTACATCATTAAAGACCTAAATACAAAGGGAAAATGGTGTAAGTGACAAAGACTGCAATAGCCTGATCCTATATGTATGGGCAATTTTGCTAGCTGGATTCCAAGACACTGTGGCACTTGGGATCCCTAAAAATTGGTCACTGGCAGGATGACATGATCCAGTGGATCATGAACAGATCAAGAATTTTTCTGGAAAATCAAGCAGTCAGTTAGATTCCTCTCCTTTGCCATGGCCTGTGAAAGAGGTCGTTGATGTGAGAGGAGTGGGGAGGGAGGTGGTATGTGGGAACCTCTTATATTTTTTAATGTAATATTTTTTGGGATCTATGTACCTTATAAAAAAGACAGTTTAATAATACCAAAAAAATGTGAATAATAGTATTGTCTTTCCAAGCCATGGCACAGAGGAAGGAAGAGGCAAACAGGAACAGTTTAAACATCTTTCGTGGTAACATTTTCTAAGCAAAAGGAAAAGGTGTGCAAAAGGTGTGTGGAAACAATAAAAATACAACAATAATTATAAGGTATGTGATAAAGAATATAACAGGAATGTAGGAGAATTCATGGGGTCTTGTTTTGTGATCTTGGACAGAAGCTCTCCACCTTATGAAGTCTTGTACTTCTTGTCCTAGTAAATTTTAGCTGCAGATTCCCAGTTTGGTCACAGGTCTAATCGTTGGAAAGGAGAGCCTTTTTAAGTTGTGAGATCTGAACCCCAGATTCAATCTCTTCTAGTTGTACTACAGTAGTAAATGTTAAGAATACCTGGTAAGGTCCCTTCGAGCCTAGTTCAAGGGCTGTTTTGCGTTAATGTTGCTTCCAGTATACCTAATTGCCAGAAGTTAGGGTGTGAGGAGTCTAAGGGAGATTTGGATCTAGAAATGGTGTCTCTTACCTATTGAGATAATCCTTAGCACAAATCATTGGAGATTTACAATATTGAATTATCTCCTGCTGGCGAAGAAGGAGATCACTGTTAAGATGGAGGGCAAAGGAGTGCGCCCTGTAAAGAGAGCCGCCCAGCGCGAAAGAAAATGCAGCCTGCCTAGAATGGCACCACCCACACGGAAAGCTGACACAAGATGACGCAACGAAAAAGAAACACAGATTCCCTTGCCGCTGATGACAACAGAAGCGGACAAAGAAGATGCAGCAAATAGACACAGAGAACAGACAACTGGGGTGGGGGGTGGGGGGGGGGAGAGAAATAGATAAATAAATAAATCTTTAAAAAAAAAAGATGGAGAGCAAATTACACAGGTCCTCCACTAATAATTTCAAAGGAAAAAAGTTGATATTTCACAAAATATGTGCTTTGCATGGCCATAAGGGCCAGTGGAAGAACTTTAGGCCAAGTTAACCAGTTTCCTTAGGAAACTGTTAATTCAGACAGTTAAGTCTTAGTGTTCTCTTCACCTTTCCAGAGGATTAAGTGTGATAGGAACAATGATAATGCCAACTTATTTGTAGAATCTTATTTAGACCTTTAATGACCTGCCCAGTAAAATGAGTGCTTTGGTCACTAGAAATAATTGAAGGCAGTCCTCAGGCAGGGAATACATTTTCTAAAAGTTCTTTCAGCAACTGTTATAGCATCGCCTTATGACAAGGAAAGGCCTCTGTCCATTGAGATGTTTGAGTCTAACTGATATCATGAATCACCTTAACTTGGTCCTTTAAATTATTCAGGTTATTTATCATCATGCCAGGCCTATTAACATAAAAGCAGGGCAGTTAGGGTGTCTAGCTCCTGTCTGTTCTGGAGAACAGGATGCTAAGCTGTCACCTTCAGCCTGGAGGGCCCGAGGAGCACTGAGGGTGGTATTACCCTGTTTCCTAGCCTGACCTGTATTTCTGGCTGCTTTCCAGGCCACATTTCCTGGGGAAGGTGTGATGATGCTCTGAAGGGGCAGAGCCTGCATTACATAATAGGTCAGGACTGGGGTGGTAGCCCTCCTGTGTCAGTTTGAGGTCCGGTATACAAAAGATACCAAGTTAGCTCTCTGACCAGCATTGAGGGTCGACAATATGTGCAAGATCACAGGATCCAGTTCACTTACAAAACATGAAGTCATCTGCAGTTTACAGAGGCAGTACAAAATAGCTCAAAGAATGAACAGGACCAGACTCTGATAACCCACAGGAGTGTGCTATAGTTTTCCACTGAAACAAAATTTCTCTACATTCACCCTCCTTATGATCAAAGATAAGCTCAAAAAGACATTCTTAATAATAAAATAAGGCTGGTTTCATCAAATTTTGCCTGATTATTTACTTAGGTGCAGCAAAAATGGCAATTCAGCATATAGGCTTTTTAAAGTTTGCTTTGTGGACTTTTAAAAACCTCTCAAGACTAGGAAGCTAAGCTAACAACTAGACACCAGATTTTACCTGCAGCCCAGATAGTAATTTTCTTTACTGATCTATAAGGCTAGAAACCCTGGACCTAGGTTCCAGACTGGTTTTCCAGAAGGGTTTTGTAAGTATTGGCTCCATAAAGTCAACCTCAGTTCCTTAAAAATGTTGGGTCACATCTTACTAAATGAGCATCATTTTCAAACATGACATTCCAGTCGAAGCCTTGGTTATATATCCACTATCTTCAATTATGTCTTTTTAACAAGGGGGACAGATTCTGATTGAACCTATACAGATAATTATTTTGCCATAAAAATTAGAATATTCAATAAGAGTTTCCAAATTCTGAAGGGTGCAGGCATGAAGGTAGAAACAGATGAGTGTTTTATGAATTATAGATAGCTTAAGAGGAAAGAGGAAGGAATTCCTTTTTTTTTTTTTAGGATTTATTTATTTATTTAACCCCCTCCATCCTGTTGTCTGCTTTCTGTGTCCATTCACTATATGTTCCTCTGTGTCTGCTTGTCCTCTCTTTAGGCAGCACTAGGAACCGATTCTGGGACCTTCCAGAGTGGTAGAGAGGTGCTCAATCTCTTGTTCCACCTCATCTCCCTGGTCTGCTGTATCTCTTATTGTCTCTCCTCTGTGTCTTTTTGTTGCATCATCTTGCTGAGCCAGATCTCTGCTTGGGCCAACTCACTGCATGGGCCAGCACTCCGCATGGGCCAGCTCATCACTCAGGCCAGCTCAGTGCACCAGCTAACCTGTCCTCACCAGGAGGCCCTGGGAACCGAACCCTGGACCTCCCATATGATAGACAGGAGCCCAGTCGCTTGAACCACATCTGCTTTCTGCGTAAGGGATCCTAGTGTCTAAAAAATAGAACATTAAAATATTAACAATAATCCAAACAAAGTTATAATCATTCTTTATCAATTCATTCAATAGTAGGTGATTAGGGGAAATGGACTTGGCCCAGTGGTTAGGGTGTCCATCTACCACATGGGAGGTCTGCGGTTCAAACCCCGGGCCTCCTTGACCTGTGTGGAGCTGGCCCATGCGCAGTGCCGATGAGCGCAAGGAGTGCCCTGCCACGCAGGGGTGTCCCCCGCGTAGGGGAGCCCCACGAGCAAGGAGTGCGCCCGTAAGGAGACCCGCCCAGCGCGAAAGAAAGTGCAGCCTGCCCAGGAATGGCGCCGCCCACACTTCCCGTGCCGCTGACGACAACAGAAGCGGAAAAAGAAACAAGATGCAGCAAATAGACACAGAGAACAGACAACCAGGGGAGGTGGGGAATTAAATAAATAAATAAATCTTTAAAAAAAAAAATAGTAGGTGATTAGTATTTGTTCCATTCAATCTTGTGTTATCATTCTCTAGCTTCTTCATTAAATTCTAGAATCTTGACTTAGTCCAGTGGTAGGGTGTCAGAGTTATTTAAGCAACATCAGTAGAAGCCTGTGACCCAGAGCACTAGACATAGTCTTTCCCATGCACTTCTAAGGAATTCATTAAAAAAATTTTTTTTAATTAGGGAAGCTGTAGATTTACAAAAAAATCATGTAAAAAATACAGCATTCCCATATTCACCCCGATTATTAACACTTTGCATTAGTATGGAACTTTTGTTACAATTGATGAAAGAATATTATAATTGTACTATGAATGATAGTCCATACTTTACATAAGGGTGTATTTTTCCAATATACCACCCTATTATTAACACCCTGCATTAGTGGGGTACATTTCATTTTTGTTGAAGATGAAGTATCTAGACTATAACTGATTACAAGTGCTTTCAGGGAAGTGTAATAATAAAATTGCCTGTAGATGACAAAAGACTTAAAATGGCCTTGGTTAACTTATTACTATTTACAAAAGTGAAAGTTCTGATGAAATTTCATTACAAAAATAATGCATTTGAAAAGGAAATTTAATTGTTTGAGACATGCAACATTTTTAAAGAGAAACTGAAATGTTGACTAATAATACGGTTGGTTAATATCAGGCAGATCAGTACTAGGACATCTCAGGGACAGTGAGGACATTGACAAATCTCTAGGAACTTTATACAATTTCCAGAAATTTATATTAATAGCATTTCCTCATACAAATTTAACCAACAGAAAGTTAGAAAATTCTATTTAACTTATCAACACTTTCCCGTGCAAGGCATAACATATTAAATAAACCTATTTTTAGCACTTTTTAAAAGGTGAAAGAACAAATTCTTCGTGAGGGAACTTCTGAGAAGATGGTGGAGTACGAAGCACCAAGACTCTGTCCTTCCAACAAAATAGGCAGAAAATGTCTGAAACTACTATTTTGAAACTCTTGAGGCCAAAAGAATTTTCCAGGGAAGAGTAGGAGGAAGAGGCTGATAAATTATGGTGAACAACTGTCAATTGCTCTTTCCATGTGGTGGCTAGTAATGCCCATCTCCCACTCTCATGGCAAGACACCATGGGGTCCAATCCTTTGCTAGTGGCTGGTGACAGAAAGGGATGTAAAAATCCTCTTTTCCAGAAAAGGGGTGTGTATGACCAATCACTGATCATGGCTTTTGATTAATGAATTTGGATCACCAAGTTCCAGCTCTGAAGGCAGCTGTTGTTTCAACCCACCCCAGACAAAGGTGGCAGCAGTCATTATTTCAACCCTCCATGGACGGTAGTGAAAGCAGTGGAGATTTAAAGATGCAAGACTTCCTCAGGGCCATGGAGAAAGTTGGCTGAAGGGCTGCATTTGCTGGGCAGGGCAGGAAAATTCAGCTTTGAGGAGCTATCAGAGAAGTGCCCTTCCTGACCCCTCCACAGGATACTTTGGAGCCAATGTGCATCCCCTTCATGGGTCTATGGCCTGGTCTTGAGTGGGAAAGTCCTCCCTGGGGAGATGTTCCTACCAGAATTTGCCTTACAGGCAAAAGGCATATAAAAAAACTGTAGCAGCAGATAGTCTGTGACAAAGGCCTGCCAGCTTCAGCTATCCAGGAAAGGAAGGTTAGTTCCCTGGGAAACAGGTGACAACCAAGCTCCTGTAAACAGGAGCACAAAATCCCAGGACAAGACAGAGGCCCAGTAAGACAAGGGAAACTCTGCATCTTGCATTAGCCTTAGGCAGAACACCTGGATAGGAAGGCTAAAGCTCAAGAAAATCTCTGTCTTATCACTAGCTGGTTACAGGCACCCAGGATGTAAATCCCAGTGTTAACATTTTTTAAAAATTAAAATATACAGTGTGCAGGGAAGTGGACTTGGCCCAGTGGATAGGGTGTCCGCCTACCACATGGGAGGTCCATGGTTCAAACCCCGGGCCTCCTTGACCCATGTGTAGCTGACCCACGTGCAGTGCTGATGTGCACAAGGAGTGCCCTGCCACACAGGGATGCCCCCACATAGGGAAGCCCCACAACACAAGGAGTGCTCCCCGTAAGGAGAGCTGCCCAGCATGAAAGAAAGTGCAGCCTGCCCAAGAATGGCACCACACTCATGGAGAGCTGACGCAGCAAAATGATGCAACAAAAAGAGACAAAGATTCCCATGCCACTTACAACAACAGAAGTGGACAAAAGAAGAACAGACAACTGGGGTGGGGGGGGCGAGATGGGGAGAGAAACAAATAAAAAAATGTACAGTGTGCAACAAGAGTACAAGAAAAGAAAGAAAGAAACAGGAAATGATGGCCCATCCAAAGGAAGAGGATAAAAATACAGTAAACAAAGAAAGAATATGAGAATGTGAACATAACATACAAATCATTTTTTTTAATGGTCTTTAAAATGCTTAAGGAGATGAAGGAAAGTACATAAAAGGAACTACAGGATATCAGGAAAATGGTGAATAACAATATGAGAGTTAAGTAAAGAGATAGAAATTTTAAAAGGGAACCAAACAGAACTATTTGAAGACCACAATAACTGTGCAGGACAGTTTCAAGAGCAGAA
Source organism: Dasypus novemcinctus (assembly GCF_030445035.2). NCBI lineage: Eukaryota > Metazoa > Chordata > Mammalia > Cingulata > Dasypodidae > Dasypus > Dasypus novemcinctus. The sequence goes on along the minus strand of NC_080673.1, from coordinate 47,421,875 downwards.
TGGAACTGGAAGAAGAAAGAATCAGTGAACTTGCAGGCAAGCCACTTGAAATGAATCAGGCTGAGGAGAAAAAAAGAACTGTTAAGAGTGAAAATGCCTAGGCAGCTATAGGACATTGTATTATCAGCCAAAGGGGTGCTGATACAAAGTACCAGAACTCTTTTGGCAAATATGAAGAGTATTTGGGGTAGAAAGGTATAGTCATAAGGTCTTAAGTTGTAAGTTACTCCCCTCACCAAAGTCTGTTGCCACCTGCTGGAGGAAGATGGCTGCCAGTCACTGTGAGGGTTTAGTTTTCCTCTTCCTCCTAAGACTCTGTGGTCCCAGCTCCTTCCATTCTCAGCTGTAGGCTAGTATAAGGATTGTCTCTCTCCTCAGGGCTTACTTCTTTTTGGACTTTCTCAGCTGTTCAGGGCTCTGTTCTCTTTGTACAAACGATCAGGTGAACAGCTTGACTCTCTCCCTGGGTTCCAGCATCCAAAACTATACTTTCTGTATTCTCCTCTGTATCATTTTTTCTATGAGTCCCCACCCACCTGATGTGGCCAAATCAAATCATAATCATAATTTAACCAAGTAAAGGTGAAACCTCTGAATCTAATACGTTCTAATATGCCCAGAGAAACAGACCAATTTACAAACACAATCTAATATCTTTTTTTGGAATTCATGAACGATGCCAAACTTCTACAGGCACCATTGAGTACACCAATATACATGTTATGGGAGTCCCAAAAGGAGAATAAAGAAGTAGAAGGGTTAGTCAAAGAAATAATGACAGAAATTCCCAAACTTAACAAAGATGTGAATATTCACATCCAGGAAGCTCCGAGAACACCAAACAGGAACATATGATCTTGGGAGATTGTCAGGTATGTGCTTGAAATTGTGGTGCAGAGAAAACTCTTTAGAGAATGTAATATGGAAGGTTGCATGTTTGGGATACTTAAGGGGAGGGCATCTGACACAGGGCAAGCTTCTGTGTGAGTGCTCATTTTGTCATAGAGGATTATATCATTGGGTGGAGACCCATACAATGAGAGTGAAGGTATACCCACATCCTGGGAAGGACTGATGTATCTCTTGAGAGAATCAGTGGCTCCCATTGGGTTAGGGCAGTCAAGTATGTCAAGCCCTCAACATTTTTGCAAGTATCTCTGAATATGGTCCCTCAAGTAATGAAGATTGATTGTCATGGTGGGCCCTGAGGATAGGGGGAAAGAGGTGTTGAATACATGGAATCATGGTAACTGTGGGGCAATGGAAGTGTTCCACAGGATCATGCCATGATTGATATAGGTCATGTTAAATTACACCAAAAATGTATAAAAGTCTATAGGCTAAAATGTAAACCATAATGTAAAACATAAGATAACTAAAAATTTAGAAAATTGTATAAACCATGATGTAAACCCAAATGGAACTGTGTTTGAAAGTTATCATTTCAATATCTGTATGTTAGCTGCAGCAAATATAATGTGAACATGTAAAAAGATCACTCTTGGGGAAGGGACAAAGGGATATGTGGGAGTACCATATATTGTATATGTGAATTACTGTGACCTACAACTTATATCAAGAGAAACTTAATAATCAGGGAAAAAAAGAAAAGAAAAGAAAGAAAGGAGGTAGACACTGAGGATGAAATAGAAGAAATTGCCTTGCCACTGTACATACAGGGCAACACCTGTAGCAGTGATGAAAGATAAATGTCAAAAACAAAGCTTTTTCATTTTTTCATCTCTTTGATACCCCAATTTATTTTTCCTTTATTTAATTTTTCTAAATTTCTATGTATTCTATATCTAACTTTTAAACCCATCTCTATATTCCATTTTTCCATTAATGGACATGGCAATATATTGGGTTTCCCTTTTGAAGAAGTTTTGGACTACAAAGAGGTTCAACTATGGTGGGGGAGGAGCACTTGTGTGGAGCGTCATTAATGGGGGGCACATGGTTGGGAGGGAGTTCTCCAGGGCATGTACACAGGGTACATAGAAAGGTTTGGATATTTTCACAGTGGTTTCAGTTGGAAATGACAGATGAGAGAGTACTGAATTCCTGACAGGGGAGCTCTATCACATTCCCCAATGGAACAACAACAATCCCCCAAGTGCAATGGCAAAGACCAATAAAGATGGATGGTCCAATGATGAACCCTTGATACTGATGGTTCTGATTATGAGCCTGTGTGCCGGAAATATGAACTAGGCCTATAGCTGTGGGGCACCTAAGAGTTACCTCCTGAGAGCCTCCATTTTGCTCAAATGTGGCCACTCTTTAAGCCAAACTCAGCATGTAGATGCATTGCCTTCCCCCCAGCCTGGGACATGACTCCCGGGGATGAGCCTCCCTGGCACTGAGGGATTACTACCAAGCACCAGGTGATGATGTTACTACAAAAAGACCATGAACAAAGAGATCAGCTCAGACCAGCAGAATATCTCAGCTGACATGTAATATCAGGTGTTAAAAACAGCATTTGACCTTTGGTAAAGGGGGAAATGGAATGGACAAATGATTTTATATGGCTATGAGTCTCCAAAAAAGAGCCGGGAGGTCATCAGGGGGTGATGCTTATGTGTGCCTCAACAGGGTACTAGAGACAGCCAAGGTAGATGGAAATCCAGGTGCTGGTTCTGAGGGCTGCAGTGACCCACAGGTTCTATGGTCAAGGCAGATGACTCTGGAGTTCAGGGCCATGTCAGTTGGCCCTACTTTGGCATTTGTGTTCCTGAGTGTGATGGATTTGGACTCAGATATAACCTTTCTACACATGCCTCTTCTCTTACTTTTACCAGACCTGTGGTTGGCGTTTGGGTTGGTGTATACTCAGGAGACCTGAATCTCTGAACTGTTCGTGTGATAGCCAGGCCCTGGGCCCCAGCAGACTTGCAACTCCTACCCTCTGGTTTCTTGGACTTACCCTGGCCAGCTGACAGGGAGGTGAAGAGGGTCAACCACCATACCAGGGAGCCAAGAATGCCTACAGCTGCAAGCAGGAAAATTACATCCATCATCCATGTGGAATCTAAACCCCCTCTTGATGTAGAGGGGAACTGGACATAGCCATCGCAGGTCCACAAGGTGGAGGAATAGAGTATGGATTAGAGTGGACTTACTGGTGTTCTGCTGGGGAAATATTGTGATTAGTAAGGGAAGAAATTGTGCTAGTGATGTGGAGAGGGTGGCCATGGTGGCTCTGATGGTTGGGAGAGGGAAGAAGAGATATGGTGTGGAGGCATTTTCAGGATTTGGAGTTGTCCTAGGTGGTGCTGCAGGGATGGATGCTGGACGTTATGGTCCTGTCATGGCCCACTGGCTGGACTGAGGGAGAATGTGGACTACAATGTGGACCACTGTCCATTTGCTGCAGCGGTTCTCCAGAATGTGTTCGCCGGGTGCAGTGGATGTGCTACAATGATGGAAGAGTTTGTTGATGTGGGAGGGGTGGCAGTGAAGGTACTGTCCTTTAAGGAGTGAATCATGGTGGTTTCCATGGATCCTGAGAAGAGTGGGAGGTAGGAATAGAATAGATGGAACAGGGGCATTTTGGGGTCAATGGAATTGTCCTATTTGATCTTACTAAATAGATACAGGATGTGTTAAATTACATCAAAATTTATAAAATTGTATAGTCCAAAACATAAACTATTATGTAAGCCATTGACGATGGTTAGTAGCTATATTGAAATATTTGTACACCAGTTGTAACAAATGTACCAGACATATATAAAATATTATTGAAAGGTTTATGTGGAATAGGTGGAGGATGTTGAGTATATTGAAGTTCCCTGTATTAAATATGTGACTTTTCTGTAACCTTAAACTTCTTTGAAGGCAAAATGATAAAAGTAAGTTGGGGAAATAATGAAAGAAATTGTCACTGTACATATCAGACAACAGATCTTAAAGTGATGAAAGGCAAAATGTCAAAAACATTTTTAATATTTTACATAATTTTCTATTATACCAATTTAAAAAAACAAAACAAAACCGGATAAACATGAAGAAAAATATACCCTAATGTAAAAGACAATGAGAGAGTTCTGAGAGCTGCAAGAGAAAAGCAAACTCTTACATACAAGTGAATTCCAATAAGATGGAGTACCAATTTCTCATTAGAATCTGTGGAGGCAAGAAAGCAGTGGGTTGAAATACTTAAAATGCTGAAGGAAAACAACTGCCAGCCAAGAATTTTATAACAGCAAGACTCTCTTTCATAAATCAGGGAGAGATTAAGACATTCTTAGATAAATATAAGCTATGGGAGTACGTTACCACTAAACGTGCCCTACAAGCAATGCTAAAAGGGGTTATTCAGACTGAAACTAAAGGACACTAGGCAGTGGTTCAAGTGGCATACAGAAGTAAAGACTACCATTAAAGGTAACCATTTGGTTATCATAATCATAATCATAATCATAAATGCCAGAATTATTGTATTGTTTAGTATGTAACATAACTTCTTACTTCCTACAGGGACTAAAATAGAAATGCATGAAAAGTAATGCAAACAATGTACAAACATACAAGTAGTAACAATTATGAAAATGCTGGGAGGACAGAGGGGTGTAGGGAAAACATGTGTATGCTATTTAAGTTGGTGTCAAACTAATAATTGTTGTATATTTAGGATGTTAAATTTTAACTCCATGGTTACCACAAGGAAAACAGATGAAAAATATATTAAGATAGAAATGAGAAGGCATTCAATATGCTACAACACAAGAAAGCAAATAAATATAAATATAGGCTTTAACAGAAGTGAGGGTCAAAAAAGGTGTAAGACTTACAAAGGCTATAATAGATTGAGATGGTATTACCTCAAAAAAGATCATGTTCTTAGAGCTAATCTATTACTGTCCATGTGAACCTATTGTAGGTGGGAACTTTTGATTAAAGTACTTCAGTTAAGGGCCTTTGATTAGATTACTTCAGTAAGGTGTGACCCAGAGTGGATCTTAATCCTCTTACTAGAGTCCTTTATAAACATATGGAGAGATAGAGAGAAAAATGCCCAGAAGCTGAGTGAGGAAGCCTCAGAAGCCAGAAGCTGAAATCAAAGGAATCCAGGAGAAAGAAAGCAATGAGAGCAAGAAGCTGAAATCAATGGAACCCAGGAATGAGTAAGCTACAGAAGGAGCATACAGAAGCTGAAAACAAGCCTGGAGGAAAAGGCAGAGATTGGCAAATGCTACCATTGTCCCCTGCCATGGACAAGAATCCAGGATCGCTGGCAGCCATGTCTTTGGGGAGAGAGCATCACCTGATGCCTTGATATGGACATTTTTTCTCAGCCTTGGAACTGTAAACTTATAAGTTAATAAATCCACATTGTAAAGGCCAACTCACTTCTCATATATTGCCTTGGCAGCTAACTTAAACACTAACTAAAACAAAGGCTAAATAGCAAATGGCAGAAGAAAGACCTGTATTATAAGTAGTGACTTTAAACATAAATGTATTAAACTCTCCAGTCAAAGGGCTGAGATTGGCAGAATGGATAAAAGAGAATGACCCACTTATATACAGTCTGCAAGAGACCTTAAAGTCACCTTAAAGTCAAAGATACAAGTAGGTTGACAGTGAAATGTTGGAAAATATATATCAGGCAGTAGTTTCTGGGGGGGATATACTAATAACAGATAAAATAGACTTTAAGTAAAAAACAGTTACAAGTGACTAACATGGTCGTTACATAATGATCAAGTGAACAATTCAACAGGATGATGTAGCATTTATAAATATATATGCAGCAAACAGCAAAGGCCCTGAAAGTATGAAATAAATACTGTCAGATTTGAAGGGAGAAATTGACAGTACTACATTAATAATAGGAGACTTTAGGACACCATTCTCAATAATGAATAGAACAACTAGTCAGAAAATCAATAACGAAGTATAGGACTTTAATGATACACTAAACCAATCACAACTAACAGACATATAGAGAATACTGCACCCAGTGAAAACAGAATACATCTTCTTCTCAAGTGCACATGGATCATTTTCCAGGATAGGCCATATGTTGGGTCATAAAACAAGTCTTAATAAATTCAAAATATTGAAATCATACAATGTATATTCTCCAACCACAATAGAATGAAACTAAAAATCAACTGAAGGAGAAGGGGAAAATTCACAAATATGTGGAAATTAAACAACATACTCTTAAACAACCAGTGGGTTAAAGAGATCAGAAGTGAAATTAGGAAATATCTTGAGGGTAATGAAAATGAAAATACAAATACCAAACTCGCTTATGAGATGCAGCAAAAGCAGTTCTGAGAGAGAAATTTATAGATCTAAATGCTTACATTAAAAAAGAAGAAAGATTTCAAATCAGAGACTTAACCTCAAAACTGGGGGGGGGGGGGGGGGGAACAACTAGGAAAAAAAGAGCAACTATACCCAATCAGAAGGAAGAAAATAACAAAGACTAGAGCAGAGATAAGTGAAATAATCAACAAAAGCAAAATTTGGTTCTTTGAAAAGTTGAACAAACCTTTAGTTAGAATGACAAAGAATAAGAGAAAGAGGACTCAAATACTGAAAATCAAAAATAGAAAAGGAGATATTACTACTAACCCTGCTGAAATAAAAAGAGCTGTAAGTGGATACTAAGAACAATGGTATACCAATAAATTAGATAATCTCAATGAAATGGACAAATTTTTAGAGACACACAAACTACCTGCATCAATTTAAGAAGAAATAGAAGGTCTTAACAAACCAATCACTAGTAATCAAAAACCTTACAACAAAGGAAAGTCCAGGACATCACAGGGAAATTTTAACAAACAGTCCAAAAAGACTTAACACCAATTCTGTTCAAACTCTTACAAAAATTTGAAGAGAAGGGAAGCATACCTAACTCATTCTAAGAGGCTAACATTGCCCTCAGACCAAAGCTGGATAAAGATAACAAAAGAAAGGAAAACTATAGACTAACATCTTTTATGAATATAGGTGCAAAAATCCTCCACAAAATATAAGAAACATAATCCAACAGCATATGAAAATAATTATATACTATGATCAAATGGGATTCATCCCTGTCATAAAAGGTTGGTTCAACATAAGAAAATCAATTAATGTAATACACCACATTAATAGAATTCAGGAAACAAAACACATGATCCTTGAATTGACACAGAAAAGGCATTTGATGCAGCACAGCACCCTTTCTTGATAAAAACACTTAGAATGCTAGGAATCAAAGGAAACTTCCTCACCATGAAAAAAGACATATGAAAAACCCACAGCTAACATCCTACTTAATTGTGAAAGATTAAAAGTTTTCCCTCTAAAATCAAGAACAAGGCAAGAATGCCCATTGTCACCACTGTTATTCAACATTGTACTGGAAGTTCTTGCTAGAGCAATTAGACAAGAAAAAAGAAATAAAAGGCAAACCACATTGGGAAGGAAGAAGAAAAACTTCATTTTTTCATATATGATCCTATATATAGAAAATCCTGAAAATCCACAACAAAGCTCCCAGAGCTAATAAATTAATTCAGCAAACTGGCAGGGTACAAGATCAACATCCAGAAATCAGTAGTGTTTCTATATACAAGAAATGTACAATCAGAACAAGAAATAAAGAAAAAAGGTCCATTCACAATAGCAACTATAAGTATCAAATATCGAGGAATTCATCTAAACAAGGATGTAAAGACTTGTATGAAGAAAACTGCAAACACTGCTATTAATAAAAGAAATTAAAGAAGACCTAAATAAATGGAAGGACATTCCATATTCATGGATTGGAAGATTAAATATTGCTAAGATGTCAATACTAGCCAAAGCAATTTATAGATTCAATGCAATTCCAATAAAATTTCCAACAACCTTCTTTGCAGTCATCAAGTTTATATGGAATGGTAAAGGGTCCAAATAACTCAAGCCAAATTGAAAAGGATGTAGTTGTAGGATCAAAACTTCCTGATCTTCACCTTATTTCAGAGTGTATTAGTCAGCCAAAGGGATGCTTATGCAAAGCACCAGAACTTTGTTGGCTTTTATAAAGGCTATTTATTTTGGGTAAAAGCTTACAGTTATTAGGCCCTAAAGAGTACCAACTCAAGGTACCATAAAAGGTACTTTCTGACCCAAAGTCTGTTGCCACATGTTGACACAAGATGGCAGGCAATGGCTGTGAGGGTTCATCCTTCCTCTTCCCTCTGAAGGCTCTGTGGGTCCAGTTTCTTCCCATCACAGTTGTAAGCTGGCATAAGGCTCCTCTCTCAGGGCTTCCCAGCTGCTCTGGCCTCTTCACAAGATCAGCTGTAAACTCGCAAGTGAATGTCTCATCTCTCCCTGGGGAAAAGATGTTCTCATCTCTGCCATGCCTTTTCCTGTGTGTCTACTCCTCTGTGTTCTTGATTGAGCATCCATTTATATAGCTGACCAAGGGGGTGGGAACTAAACCCTGCATGCCCTAATGATGTGGTTGAATCAAAGCCCTAACTGTAGCATAATTTAATCAAAGACTTCTCAGTTGAATCTAATACAATCTAAGGGTATAATGCCCAGAGGAACAGACCATTTACAAACCATTTATAAACATAATCAATATCTCTTTTTGAAATTCATTAATAATAACAAACTTCCACACAAATTCACAATAATCAAAACAGCATGGTACTAGCACAAGGACAGAAATATAGACAAAAGGGAAGAGAACTGAGAGCTCAGAAATAAAACACTACATTTATAGCCAACTGATTTTTGACAAGGCAACAGTTAATATTCAATTGGGAAAGAATAATCTCTTCAACAGATGGTGCTGGGAAAACTGGATCTCCATTTGCCAGAAAAAGGAGGACTTCCTATCTCACACTATATACAAAAGTCAATTCAAAATTAATCAAAGACTTAACTATGAGAGCCAGATCTATCAAACTTCTAGAAGAAAACATCTTCAGGACCTTCTGTTAGGCATTGGTTTCTTAGATTTTTCATTCAAAGCACAAGCAACGTAAGGGAAAAAACAGATAAATGGGACCTCATCAAAAGAAAAAACTTTTGTTCCTCAAAGAACTTTATCATGACAGTAAAAAGATAACCTATACAATGGGAGAAAATATTTGGAAACCATATATCCAATAAAGGATTGATACCAGGATATATAAAGAAAACCTTCAACTTAACAATGAAAAAGACAAATAACCCAGTTAATTTAAAAAATGGGTAAAAGGTGTGAACAGATATATAAATGGCCAGAAAGCATATGAAAAGGTGCTCAACTCATTAGCCATCAAGGAAATGGAAATCATAGGCACAATGAGATACAATTTCACATCCATTAGAATGGCTACTAATAAAGTCAGAAATAAGCGTTGAAGAAGATGTGGAGAAATAGGAACACTCATTCGTTGTTGGTGGCAGTGTAGTTGGCACAGTTGCTGTGGAAGACAGTTTGCTGGTGTTCTGCTAAGGAAGAGGCGGAAACTCTAAATGCTATGCAAAGTCAATTTTATTCGGTCAAATGAGTTTCAGGTTATAGCAATGATTGTAACAATTGAGCAATCACAGAAAAGAAGAATAATTAAGGACTTTAGAAAAGTATATAACCATTCATCAAATCTGGAGGAAAACATCTGATCTCTCACAAGACTGGGAAGTTCCTTTGCAGCCGATCAGAGTCCTGACTGGAAAAACAATCCCAGACAGAGCATCCTCTCCTGGGTGAGACTTCAACCAGCAGCTTGGAGACCATCCCTTTTGAGGGGTTCTGTACTTTAGAACTTCAATGAGTCTTGCAACTCATGAGGAATGGCCTCATCGAAAGTAACCAAATACGTCTGGCAGGGGTTGGCCAGCCCTCCACAGGAGAGATGCAGTTTCTGGAAGGGTCTTCTATTCTGTTCTATTTATAGTACATTAAACAGGAACATAAAGGTTTTCAGCTTTTAGTTTTACAGAGGATACAAACAGGATGTGCAAATATCACATCTGGTGACTTCCTCATTCTAAACATTTGTTTTTAGTTAATAGGTAAGGGGTTGCCTGCCTCTCAGCATTACAACATTCCAAAGGACAAAGGACAAGTAATCATTCACATTTTTAGGCTAAAATAGGAGAGACTATTAATTAGAAAGCTTATGAATTTACAATTCTTTTTTTTTTTTAAGATTTATTTATTAATTTATTTCTGCCCCCTCTCTCCATTGTCTGCTCTCTATGTCCATTCTCTGAGTGTTCTTCTGTGTCTGCTTGTATTCTTATTAGGAGGCTCTGGGAACTGATCCCAGGACCTTCCAGAGTGGGAGAGAGGCAATCATTCTTGCACCACCTCAGCTCCCTGGTCTACTGCATCTCTTATTATCTCTCCTCTGTGTCTCTTTTTGCTGCATCACCTTGCTGCTGCAGCTCTTTGCATGGGCCAGCACTCCTGCACAGGGCAGCACTCTGTGTGGGCCAGCTCACCACCTGGGCCAGGCTTGCCTTAACCAGGAGGCCCTGGTATTGAGCCCTGAACCTCCTCTATGGTAGATGGGAGCCCAATTGCTTGATCCACATCCACTCCCCCACAATTCTTAATAATAATTTTCTTATAGTATATCAGCTGGCACCTCAGAGAGTGAAGTATAGTCTACCATATGACCCAACAATTCCACTACTAGGTTATGTACCCAAGAAATTGAAAATAGGGGCTTGAACAGATACTTACACACAAGTACCAAATGATGAAAGTAAGCCAAGCATCCATCTACCAATGAATTGATGAATAAAGTGTTATTCATCAAATGGAATATTATTCAGCCATAAAAATGAAGTCTTAAAAAATGTGACAACATGAATGAACCTTGAAGACATCATCCATAGTTTACATTAGGCATATTTTTGCCCATATACCACCCTATTAGTCATATCTTTTATGTGCTGTACTTTGTTATAATTCATGAAAGAACATTCTTCTACTATTAATTATAGTCCATCATCTACAGTAAGGTTCACTGTTTTATACAGCCCTATTGAGGCAGGCTAGATTAGGGAATAAAGAGATGTATCTGGGATCTGGCAGAAAAACATGTGGTCATGGATACCCCACACAATATGGCTGCTGGAAGAACCCCATTCGGGACAGAATTTCATCCAGGATCAAGGAAAAGTCCCAGATATTCTCAAGGGGCCTTATCATTGGGCCCTCGTTGGGAATTGATGGGAGAGAAAGGGAATTGATGGGAGAGAAAGGGCAAAACAGCAAACTGGGATTCCTCCCCCAATATTAGCAAAGAGGCAGAATAATTAATGGTTTAAAAAGCAAGTGTGGGAACCAAACCACTCCTTTTTCAGTCATGTTTTTGCCCTGTTTTGCCCTTTCTCTCCCTGCTCAGATTAGCATGCAAGTAGACCTGGGAATTTGTAATCTGTAATGGGGATTTGTAATCTGTAATAGAGACTTGTAGTCTGTGAATCAGTCCTTTTTACCTCATTTTATACCTTTTCCTCTCTCTACCTGGGACCCATAATCTTTTATTTTTTCCCATTTTTCTTTTCTCATTTTCTTAATAAACTACTGGCCTAACTGAACTGATATGTACTTACAATTCTTTTTATAACATAGCCAAGAACCTAGAGAAAATCTGACAACACTATTTTATTGTTTAACTTTTATTCTAGTAACATATACTAGAAGAGTATTTTAGTTCTACAAGTACTCTTTTTTTATTGGAAATATTACAAGTTTGGTTTCCTTAATTTCTAGGAGTTTAGGAGTATTAAATTATTTATAAGCACTTACCTATCTTTAAGCCAATTTGAATAAAGTTCTTTTAATGCATTTTCAAAGTTAACTTGGTAATACCATCCAGGGGTAGGAGAATATCAAACATATAGACAGATACAAATAGAGCTTTTAGCATCAATTTTAAACGTTTCAACCAAGAGTCAGACATAAAAACACACATACATAGAAAACATGGATAACAAATAACTCACTAATTTAGATAAGCTATTTTTAGAGCCTTGCAATTTCTTAATAGACTATGAGTGAAATTAAAACAGGCATCCTATTTGGCCTAATTCAAGAGACCTTTTTCTTGAGTGCATCTCTGAGATGAGTGAATTTGTCTCATTAGAATGTTCCCCATAATGGCTATTGTGACTCTAGGTTGTATTTGGTGAGAGTTTGCTATATGGTTAAAGAGGCACAACTCCCAGCTCCATAATTTTTGAACATGTAGTATACTTGGTTGCCAGAGGATGGAGAATCAATTTTTTAGAGTTTGAGGGTCCCATCTTTATCATTTCACTTCTTACCTTATGCACAAGACAAAGAAACCAACAGTAGCAAAAGTAAAACTGTGGATTACAACAAAAAGCTAGGGACTTGGACTAAAAATTTCAGCCTTCTCAAGAAAGATTCACTAACCTTTAGGCTAAACTAGAATTGGAGAGCTCAAACACTAAGACAGTAGAGCTCAAACCCAAGAGGCTCACACCCATGACTTTTTTTTTGTTTTTATTTTTAAAGAAGCTTTAGATTACATAAATATTACATAAAAATAAAAGGGGTGGCAGACTTGGCCCAGTCGTTAGGGTGTCCGTCTACCACATGGGAGGTCCGCGGTTCAAACCCCAGGCCTCCTTGACCCATGTGGAGCTGGCCCATGCACAGTGCTGATGCGTGCAAGGAGTGCAGTGCCACACAGGGGTGTCCCTGTGTAGGGGAGCCCCACACGCAAGGAGTGCGCCCCGTAAGGGGAGCCGCCCAGTGCAAAAAGAAAGTGCAGCCTGCACAAGAATGGTGCCGCACACGGAGAGCTGACACAACAAGATGACACAACAAAAAGAAACACAGATTCCCGTGCCGCTCACAACAACAGAAGCAGACAAAGAAGATGCAGCAAATAGACATAGAGAACAGACAATCGGGGTGGGGGGGTGGGAAGGGGAGAAGAATAAATAAATAAATCTTTAAAAATAAATAAATAAATAAATAAAAGTGATTCCCATATGCCTTACTGCCTCCCCCTCCCAAACTTTCCCACATCAACATCTTTCATTAGTGTGGTATATTTGTTACAATTGATGAACACATATTGAAGCATTACTACAAACTATGGATTCCAGTTTACATTACAGTTTACACTCTGTTCCACACAATTTTGTAGGTTATGACAAAATAGACAATGGCCTGTGTCCATCACTGCAATGTCATGCAAGACAAACCCAATGTCCTGAAAATGCCCCCATATTATACCTATTCTTCCCTCTCACATCCCTCAGAACCTCTGGTGGCCACTGCCTTTATATCAATGATAAGAGTTCTTTCATTGCTAGAATAATCATGTCTATAGTAGAATAATAATCAGTCTACTTTATTCCCCAATCTTGAGAGTTTGGGGATGGTGATGCCCACTCTGCTTCTAATTGAGAGGGGGCTTAGATTCCATGGCTCCTGGAGACAGTGAGGAGGACAGAGAACTCAAAGGGTTCAATGGCACCTTCATCTCTCTTCCTCACTGCCTCCAGAGCCATCATCCATCACCTTTAGATCCCATTTTCATTGCCAAAACTGTTAGAAGAAAAACTTTTCATGCAATTTAAGATTTCACAGCTTTATCGAACAATTCATGAACCAGGAATCATCCTATTCAAAATTATAAGGCAGTTCCCTTAAGGTTGTGAAAGGGCAAATGTGGAAGCAAGTGAGAAAATGTTCTGACATTAAATTTCCATTTTCCATAGGAGGGTTTCAAAAAGTGGGGAGAAGCTGGGTGCTTAGGAATGAGGAAGTTAACTGGAGATAACTGGTCAGCTGTATTTAAATTTGGTTTTCTGGGCAAGCTGGCATATATTGGAAATAGAAACTAGTTTGGGTTTTTGGTTTGCTGACATGGGGCTCGGCATGGGTGCCTCCATATGGCACAATTAGACTTTATTTATCAATTTGTCTGACTGATATAAGGGCTTTGTACTTAGAAAGGATGATATAGATGCTGGCAGTGTCCTGTTATCCAGCTCTTATTAATGCCAGCTGGGCAAATGGCTGCCAAATAAAGGTTATTTCCTTTGCCACTAGTAAATGGGCATGAAATGAAGTTCCAGGTAGGGAATGTAATTGGAAATTTCTGATTTCCTGGAAGATCCATAAAGGAAGGGGACAATCACTTCTTTATTGCTTCCTTCTTCCTGTTGACTGGAATGCAGATGTAAAGGCTGAAATCTAGCAGCCATCTTCTACCAAGACTGGCAGAGCAGCAAGCTAGGAAGATCCTGTTGCTCACAAAAGCAATTCTTAATTGATTGCTTTCAACTCATACAATCTTTTGGATTTACACATAGTAAAACCGAATCATTGGTGATAGATTGTTTATTAAGCAGAAAACCAAGACTGGAGTTTGTTGTTGTGATTGACCTACTTGTCTCGGTAAATCCAATTGTGCACATTTGAAGGAAGAAAAAGTCTGATCTGGAAGCTAGAAGTTATATTTGCAGACACCCTAGGACCACAACAGAGCAGGCATCCAGACATATTATTTAATACATTGGGTTTCCTAGGATCAAATGTAAGGTTGGTTCTTGAGCTCAGAGTGGCCTCGAGACACCGGAATGGAAACTCCTGAACAATGAGGAAGAAAACAAGAGGCACTGCCCTCTCCTAGGGGAGTGTCTTTTATTTTTCCCTTACTTTAAGGTCTGTTGCAGGAATTGAATAACCCAAGGAATCAGCCTAACCCTGTTATTTTACAACTGAGAAAACTGAGGACCAATGGCATTTCCAAATCTACACAGCTTTTCAATGCAAGGCTTTTAAATTTACATCTCCTAATAACTAGCTAATATTTATCATTTACTAGGGGTGGGCAAATTATGACTCTTGGACCAAATCATATTTCTGTAAATAAAGTTTTATTGAAACAGCCACAGGCAAGCCAGTTTTTTAGTATTGTCTATGGCTGTTTTCACTACTACAGCAAATTGTGTCATGACAGAAATGTTATAGCCTGCAAAGCAGAAAATATTTACTATCTGGCCCATTATGGAAAAAGTGTGGAGACCTCCTGCCCTATACCGTATTACCTTAGATAAGAAAAAAAATTAAGGTTCCTAATCTTCATCTTTGTCTTTTAAGTATTTCCTTCTGAAGATAACTCCCCTGATCTATCTAATTCTGGGTGCAGTTTGCATGCTTTGCTGGCGTGTGGAAATGCATTATTAAATCTCACTGGCAAAATTGCCCTCATCAACCCCAAACAAGTTAAAAGTTTTAAAAACTGCAATATAAAAAACTGGAGCCAAGAATTATATCAATGAAACTTAGCATGTACCTTTAGAAAGGCATGTCCTTGGGTAGTCAAAGGAAGTCATGGCATAATTTTTGTTTCTGAGAATTTCTTGAATGTAAAAAAAAATGAAGGGTAAATTAAACCAACAAAAGACCAAGGACACAAACAGAAAAAAAGGTTCAGCAGACAGACATATAACTGAGAGTATTAAAGTAGAGTTAAAGAGAATTAGGACAATTTACATGACATTGGTAAAAAGCCTGAGGGATGGTATATCAAGTGAGGCAGGCAAAAGCAATTCAGATAAAAGCAAAGGGTCAGATCCTCCTGGTCTAGACATTCATTTCTGGCTGAAAGCTATTCACATGTTTCAGCTATGAATGCTTCATCAATTCTATTTGAACTTGTTACCATTTGCTTGTAATTTTAGAAATTTAAAACTGAAGGTGAACTTGAAAATAATGCTAGTCCAACATTCCCATTTTACCAACAACAACCTATTGTGCCCCTCCTAAAAGTCATATTCTACATAGTGATGGAAATGGGACAAGCAACTACATTGCTCTTCCCCCCATTTGGGACACACCCTCCCAGAAAAACTGTTTTAATGGTGAAGACTCTTAGATACAGAAGTCAACTTAGGAAAGAAAGTATACAACTTTTAGAGATTTAGAGTTGCGTTAAGCAACAAATAATTGGAAGATAATCCTGTAGAAGGTCCCCTGAAAGACAGAGTCAATTCTTAACAGTACATGAGTTAGTGGCAAATTCAATGTAACAGTACTTTCACATTTTAAATATGTCTTGAAAGATTAGAGGAGGGGAAAACTCAACTCTTGTTTTTCTTTTTTCTTATGTGGCAAATTAATAACATTTTTGAGCGTTTTCATTATTGTATCCTTTTGCTGTAGTTCATTCTGAAATGTTTACCATCTCCCTTTTACCCTCTACTTCCAGTAATTAAAATTTATCATTTGATTTCCTCATCTCTGTGTTTGTAAATGCCTGCACATTTATTTTTCCTCAAGTGTTTTCAAGCATTGTATACCCATAATCTCTTAAAGAATCCCATTAATGAATATGGAATCTGAGATTAGTGTTTTTGCAACTAGAATAAAAAGGTGAGCAATCCTATTAGATATTCAGGAATATTAATTAGGTTGTAATGGTACTCATATTTTAGGGCTTCCTTGTAGTTGCAATGGCATGTCTTCTTTACAATTTCATTTCTTTGTCTCTACCTGAGCAGCAAATAATGTTTTTTGTATTTCTTCTTCAGCTGGGTACCAGCTGCATTCTCCCAATGGCTTTCAAAAGGAGACTAATGGGCCTAATCCATAAATACTGACTGGAAGCCAGAGTTAAGGCAGGGGCTCTGTTTATTGGCCATTAGTCATCAATAAATGATAGCAGTGTTAAACAATAAACATAAAGCTCTGAGAATATCATTAACATTATTTACAAAATAAATGTTTCTGCAATATATTGGTGTTTAGTAACCAACTCCCCAGAGGACTCTAGGACTGGATTTGTCATCTGCTGTGTTTTAAACTGAAATATCGTTTTGAAAAGCTTTTTCTGGTTCTCTGCTCTGATGGACTTGTAAAAAGAGTATGATCTTCAATTCCTCTGGCTATGAGCTTATCTTCATTGGATTAGCCCTGATGAAGGGCTGTGAATATCTGACAAATATTTTATCTTTTTACAACTTTAGTCCCTATATTTAAAATATATGTTACAGAAACAATGCCTATACCCACCAACGACCTAACCTCAGAAAGCAAAGTATAAACCTTGAGACATTAAGAAATAACTAACCCCCAAACAGGATAAATCTGTTTTTGTTCTGCTTTCTAGAAGAATATTGGAAAGAATGTACTTTGTTAACTGTCTGCTTCTCTCTCTTTTTCTTGAAGAGAAGAATATGCCATCTCACCTGCAAACCATATTGCATATTGCAAACAGCTGGAATCTAACATATCATAGTATCATTTCCACTTGTTGAATTTCCTAAAACCAATGAAAAGGGAAAGAACAAACATGTTTTTAAAATGATTCCACATTCATGCTTTATGACTTTCTCATGATTATCTTAGTTGTCTACCTAAAGACTAATTTTGAAAGCTAAGTGGTGATTACAGATGATTCACTTCTAAAACCAATTTGAAATGCTTTACTTTAAAACACTTAGCAATGTAAGAGAGAGCAAAAACCTGGAGACTTCGAACTCCACATTCCCTTTGAGTAAATAACCAATCACAGTTCGAGATCTGTTTCTTCATCAATAAAATAGCCAAGTAACACAGTTAAATATCTTGCAAACTTGAATTCTCAAAAATCATAGGAAAGACATGGGATAGTTTTTATCATTAAGAATTGCATAAAAATCTCATGCTATCACACTGAGAGGTGAGCAACTCTTCTATTTTCTGGTGAAATGTCATGGTTAATAATACCTACTTCAAAAGGTTGTCATGAGGGCTTTTAAAAATATATAAAACACCTAGAAATAGAACCAATGGCCAATAAACATTAATTCATTTCCCTTTGTGTTCTCTCCTTCTTCCTGTTGTTGAGAAGGAAAAAATTCAACAGTGATTTTAAGCATTAATATTTGTGGAATGGACTTAGAGACAGAATAGGATGAAAGTCTCAAACTTTTTAATGATAAATATAAAATGATGGTGCCTAACACCTTTCCAGAATCTTTACCCAGAGAAAATACCATAAAAATATACCCATTTGAAAGACCTAGAAGAGAAGTGGAAGCACCCAAATGTTAATGCCTTCTGTGAAGTTACTTAAGAATAGATCCGAAACTTTCTTTTGAAATTGAATAGCCTAGTATTATAGGTTGCCTAACAGTTACCTTCTGAGAGCCTTCTTGTTGCCCAAATGTGGCTTCTCTCTTAGCCAAATTCAGCATATAAATGCATTAATTTCCCCCTGGTGTGGGACATGACTCCTGGGGATAAGCCTCCCTGGCACCAAGGGATAAATACAATACCAAGCACCAACTAGCAATGAAACTATAGGCAGGGATGACAACTCAGGAGTTTGGTGCCCTGTCAGTGGGCCCAACTTTGAAGTTTATGCTCCCCAATGGGACGGAGTTGGACTCAGTTGTGGTTTCCCTACACATGGCTCTTCTGCCCTTTATATTTGAACCTATTGTTAATTATAAGAATTAATAGGTGCATGTCCAAGAGACTTAAATCTTTGGGCTGTCCATGTGCCAATTGTTGCCTGAACCTCAGCAGAGTTGCAACACCTACTCTCTAGTTCATTGAACTCACCCAGGACAATAACAAGGAGATGATGATGGATAATGCCCACCCCAAGGAATATAGAGAGTCTGCAACTGCAAGCAAGTTAGTCTCATCCATCAACCCCATGGGATATAAGACCCCTCTCAGTCTGAGGCAGAGTGGGCATCACCATCTCAAAACCCTCAAGATTGGGGAATGAACAATGAAGTAGAGAGACCTACTCTTATTCTACTATAGACTTGTTATTCTAGCAATGGAAGAACTTTTATCATTGATGGGGAGGCAGTGGCTACCAGAAGTTCTGAGGGGAGGGTGAGTGAAAAAAAAAAAGAATAGACCCAAGAAGAATATCAGCCCCCCAAATTAGAAGTTCAAAATTCTAATAACAAGCACATTTTTTCTGAGATATTATTCAGTGTCTAAGTTTGTTAGGTCTGCTATAACAAATACTGTAGACTGGTTGACTTAAACAACAGGATTTATTGTCTCACAGTTTTGGAGGCTAAAAGTCCCAGATCAAGGTGTTGGCAGGATCATCATCTCTCTGAATTCTACAGTGTTCTGCTAATGGCTTGTTGGTAATCTGTAACTCAATTTCTGCTTCCATCACATGGCTGTCTCTCTCCCTATCTGTCTCCTCTGACTGTGTCCAAATTTCTTCTGCTTATTAGGACCCCAGCTATATTGGATTAAGGCCCACCCTGACTCAGTTTGTCCTCATCTTAACTAATAACATCTTCAATAATCCAATTTATTAATGGATTAATGTTTACAGGCCTTGGGTTTAAAACTTAAACATGTCTTTGTGAGGGACATGATTCAATCCATAACACTCAGTATACTTATATATTTATCAGCAAGCTGTAGTCAAGTCACTAATAAGTTATTATTTTAATATATTTTTATTTTAAAAAATACTTAGATTACATAAAATATTACATAAAATAAAAATAAGGGGATTCCCATATGTCCCACTCCCCACACCTTTCAGTGTTCCCCACATTAACGACTTATTTCATTAGTGTAGTTCATTCATTGCAATTGATGAACACATTTTTGGAGCATTGCCATTTAGCACAGATTATAGTTTATATTGTAGTTTACATTCTCTTCCACTCAATTCTGTAGGTTATGACAGGATATATAATGGCTTGTTTCTGTCATTGCAATGTCATTCAGGATAATTCCAAGTACTGAAAATGCCTCCATATTACACCTCTTTTTTCCTTTCCTTGACTTCAGCACCAGTGGCCACTGTCTCCTCATCAATGATATAATTTCTTCCATTGCTAGAATAACAACAAGTCTGCAGTAAAATACCAATAAGTCCACTCTAGTTCATAGTTTATTCCCCAATCTTGAGGATCCTGGAATGGTGATGCCCACTCCACCTCTAATTGAGTTGGGCTTCAATCCTATATGGTTGATGGATGGGACTCTCTTGCTTGCAGTTGTAGACTCTCTCAGTTCAGTGGTGTGGTGGTTGTCCATCCTCACCTCCTTGTCAGTTGTCCTGGGTGAGTTCAATGAACTGGAGAGTAGGTGTTCCAACTCTGCTGGGGCTCAGGGCCCAGCTTGCACAACGACAGCCCAGAGATTCAAGTCTCTTAGACATATACCTACCAAATCCAGTGCCAACTATAGGTTCAAATAAAAAGGACAGAAGAGGCATGTGTAGAGAAGACACATCTGAGTCCAACTCAGTCACACTTAGGAGCACGAACTCCAATGTAGGACCTACTCGCAAAGCACAAAACTCCAGAGTTATCTACTATGACCATAAGACCTGGGTGTCTCTGGAGCCCTCAGGAGCCCCACTATTTGGGATAGTATCTACTCTGGCTGTCTTTGAGATCCTGCTGAGCTGTGCATAAGCATTACCTCTCTGATGACCTCCTGACTAACTTTGAAGTCTCTTAGCCATATAGACTCATTTGTCTTTACCTGTTCCCCCATTTTTCAAGGTCTTTTTCCAGTTGCATACCAGCCAGTGCTTGGTAGCACTTGCTCAGTGCCAGGAGGCTCATTCCTGGGAGTCATGTCCCACATTGGCAGGAAGGTAATGCATTTATAAGCTAAGAGAAAGGCCACATTTGAGCAATGTGGAACTCTCAGGAAGTAACTATTAGGCACCCTACAACACTAGGCTAAGTTGCAATTTCAAGAGCAAAAGTCTCAAAAGCATTGTTGTCTATACCAAGGGCCCATCCTTTATATAGGACCATCCTTCTTCACTAGTCATTGTGCCATACTTGGGAGATTGTTGCTGTTCCATTGGCGAATGTGACAGAGCTCCCCAGGATGGGAATTCAATATTCTTTTGATTGTTGTGTGAATCTCTACCCACTGTGGCAATACCCCATGAACATTTGAACATATTTATATACCTTGCATGTATGTCCAGGTGAACTTACTCCCATGTATCTCCCATCATTAACACCCCACACCAATGATCCTCCCCTGCCAGAGTTATAACCCTTCTCTGATCCAAAATTCTTCAAAAATGAAGCCAAAAATATTGCCAAATTCAATTAATAGGAAAATGAGATAGAAATGATAGGTTTAAACATAAGAATTAAAATACATAATAATTTGGAAAAACTAAAATAAACTTTAAAAAATGTGGTATTAAAAAATGAAAAATATTTAAAAAATTCTTTTTTTACATTTTGCCTTTCATCACTGTAATAAATGTCCTTTATGCGCAGTGGTATTTTCTTCGATTTCTTCCCCAGTGTCTCACTTTTTTTCATTTTGTCTTCAAAGAAGTTTTAGGTCACAGTAAAGTCACATCCAGAATATAGGTGAGTCCTAGACACCCAACATCAACCCCCCTTTCCCCCTTTTTACATGTGGATGGTACATTTGGTATAACTAATGTACAAATATTGAAGCATATCTACTAACCATGGTCAATGATTTACACTATGATTTACATTTTAGACCATACGCTTTTATAAATTTTTGATGAATTTTAACATGGCCTGTATCCATCATTGCAAGATCATGCAGAACACATCCATTGCCCCCTGGCCACTCCCTCTTGCTTCTATTCTATTCCTCTCTCATCCTCCCCTCAGGACCCACAGCTACCACCAGGCTTCACTTCTTAAAGGACAAGATTGTCCTTGCAACAATGCTGAGGGCTTGACAAACTAGTCTGTCCTCCCCTATTAGGAACTGCCCATGCTCTCAAGAGACATCACCCCCGCCCCCGTGTTTGAGAACATATTAGGCCTCCCCAGTATGAGAATTCAACTCTTTCCCAGTCATTATGTGGATCTCCACTTACTGATGTAACACCCTACAATCAGTCACACATTCTCTAGAAGTCTGCCCCAGGAGTACCCTGTCCAAAATGCCTCCCCCCATCCAACAACCTAAACCAGTAACCTTTCCTTGTCATATTGCCAAAAGGGTTTTCTCAACATTGTAGTTTAAAAAATGGACCCACCAATCCTCAGGGGTCACCTGCTCTCTCCCCAGCCCTCCCCACAGTTCCATGGACTGTCCAACCCATCCTCCCCAACCTACCCCCCTGTCAAGCTTGCACCACCCAACCCAGTATCCCTTGTCATATCCCTCCACTGCACAACTACTCACTTCTACCTTATCATAGATTTTGCCCTTGTGGGCACTGGCTCACAATCTTCTTCTCCCTTTCTATTTCTCATTTAACCTATCTTCCAGACTCTAGCTCTCTGAGCTGGCTCAGTTTGCTTAATTCATATCAGAGAGGTCATATAATATTTGTCCTTCAATGCCAAGCTTGCTTCACTCAATATAAGGTCCTCATGATTCATCCATGTTATCCCGTGTGTTAGTACTGTATTCCTTCTTACAGCTAGAAATATTTCATTGTATGTATATACCACATTTTGTTTATCCATTCATCAGTTGATGGGCATTTGGATAGATTCCAACTTTTGGCAATAGCAAATACTACTTCTATGAACATTGGTGTGCAAATATCTGTTCGTTTCCTTGCTTTCAATTCTTCTAGATATATACCCAGTAGGGGAATTGCTGAGTCATATGGCAGATCAATAGTTAGTTTTTTGAGGAACCACCAAACTGTCCTTCACAATGGCTTGACCATTCTACACTCCCACAAGCAGTGGATGAGGGTTCCCATTCCTCCACATCCTCTCCAACACTTGCAGTCCACTGTTTTTTAGTGGCTGCCAGTCTAATGGTACACCCAATATACCAATACATACCAATGAGGTGGTATCTCATTGTAGTTTTTATTTACATTTCCCTAATGGCTAATGATAATGAGAATCTTATCATGTGCTTTTTAGCCATTTGTAGTTCCTCTTTGGAGAAGTGTCTGTTCAAATCACTTTCCCATTTTTTAAATGGGTTGTCTTTTTATTTTTATTTTTGAGATAGAGGATTTCTTTTCATATGCTGGGTATTAGGCTCCTGTCAGATATGAGATTACCAAATATTGTCTCCCATTGGGTAGGCTGTCTTCACTTACTTGAAAAACTCCTTTGAGATGCAAAAGGCTTTAATTTTGAGGAGGTCCCATTTATCTATTTTTTCTTTCACTGCTTGTGCTTTGGGTGTGAAGTTCATGAAGCCATTTCCTATTACAAGGTCCTCTACATGCTTCCCTACATTATCTTCCAAGGTCTTTATGGTCTTGATTTTTATATTTAGATCTTGGATCCATCTTGAGTTGATTTTTGTATAAGGTGTGAGAGGGTATTCCTTTCTCATTCTTTTGGATATGGATTTCCAGTTCTCCAAGCACCATTTGTTGAAGAGGCCATTTGCTCCCAGTGGAGTGGGCTTGGTGGCCTTGTTGACTATCAGATGACTGTATATGCAAGGATCTATATCAGAACTCTCAATTTGGTTCCATTGGTCAGTATGTTTATCCTTGTGCCAATGCCATGCCGTTTTGACCACAGTAGCTTTGTAATATGTTTTAAAGTCAGGCTGTGTGATTTCTCCAATTTCATTTTTCTTTTTCAACATATCTTTGGTTATTTGGGACCTCTTACCCCTCCAGATAAATTTCGTAGTTTTTCCAATTCAGCAAAAAAAATGCTTTGGTGATTTTTACTGGGATTGCATTAATTCTGTGGACCAGTTGGGGTAGGATGGAAATCTTCATGATGTTTAGTCTTCCTATCCATGAACAGAAAATATTCTTCCATTTATTTAAGTCTTCTTTGATTTCCTTGAACAGTGTCGTGTATTTTTCTTTGTATAAATCATTTACATCTTTAGTTAAATTTATCCCTAGGTATCTGATTCTTTTAGTTGCTACTGTAAATGGTTTTTTTCTTGATTTCCTCCTCAGATTGCTCATTATTGGTGTACAGAAATGCTGCTGATATTTGCTCATTGATCTTATAACCTGTGAGTTGACTGAACTCATAAGTTCTAGAAACTGTTGTAGATTTCTCAGGGCTTTCTATATATAGGAGCATGTCATCTGCAAATAGTGAAATTTTTACTTCTTCCTTTCCAATTTGGATGCCTTTTAAATCTTTTTCTTGACTTAATGCTCAAGCAAGTTCTTCTAAAACAGTGTTAAATAGGAGCAGTGATAGTGGGCATCCTTGTCCGTTCCCAGTCTTAGAGGGAAAGATTTTAGGATTTCACCATTGTATATGATGTTAGCTGTGGGTTTTTCATACATACCCTTTAACATGTTGAGGAAGTTTCCTTCTATTCCTATCTTTTGTGATGTTTTTATTAGGAAAGGGTGCTGTATTTTGTTGAATGCTTTTTCTGCATCTATAGAGAGGATCATGTGATTTTTTTCTTTCAATCTGTTTTTGTGATATATTATTGTGATGGTTAGGATATTGTGTCAACTCAGCTAGGTAATTGTGCCCAATTGTTTGGTCAAGAAAGCACTGGGCTAACTATGATACAAGGGCATTTATGGACTTTTGTACCCCTGACTTTACTGCAGTGGTAAATCATAGATAGCTGGTTATAATTACATCAATCAGGGAGATTGCCATCAGCAATGAAAGATGCTTAACCCAATCAGTTGAATGCTTAAAAAGGGGAAATGATTCCAGCATTGGGAGACAATTTCCCAGCTCATCTTTGGACAGCCAACACCTCCCAGAACTCATCAAGAACCTTCATTGGACTTTCATTGCAGCCCCTGGTTGCAGCCTGCCTGTGGAACCTGGACTTGTGCATCCCCACAGCTGTGTGAGAGACTCTTACAGAATCGCATACTATTTTTATTTTGCTTGTTTTATTTTGTTTTTTATCCTTTATTTTCTTTTAAATGTTACATTAAAAATATGAGGTCTCCATATACCCCCCAACCCACCCACCTCACCCCTCCCACATCAACAATCTCTTCCATCATTGTGGCACATCCACTGCACCTGGTGAATACATTCTGGAGCACTGCACCACATGGACAGTGGTCCACATTGTAGTCCACACTCTCCCCCAGTCCACCCAGTGGGCCACAACAGGACACACAATGTCCAGCATCTTCCCTGCAGCACCACCTAGAACAACTCCAAATCCTGAAAATGCCCCCACACCATATCTCTTCTTCCATCTCCCTACCATCAGCAGCCACCGTGGTCACCCTCTCCACATCACTACTACAATTTCTTTCCTTACTAATCACAATAGTTCCCCAGCAGAACACCAGTTAGTCTACTCTAATCCATACTCTACTCCTCCATCCTGTGGACTATTGCAGTGCTGTCCAGGGGCTCCGCTCTCGAAGAGGTAAGGATGAACAGAGCAAGACAACACACAGTAACCACTCTGGAGATGCAGGCTGGTGGCACAGGTCTGATTTATTGAGGAAGTGTAGTAGCTTTTATAGACCATGAAGCAATGCGCAAGCAGCTTACTGGCTATGCTAATTTAGCGAGGCTGATTAGTTCATGTGCTCTAGTTGCTGGGAGAAGGCAGATTTCCGAGGGACATGCCCAGGCATGTCTGCTGCATGCCTCGGCGCCATCTTTTGGGTGGAACCCCAAAGGCCTTATAGTTAGAGAGGTTTTCCTACGTCTAACAAGGCATCGGCGGCTTGCCCACAGTGGACCCTGGAATGGTTATGTTCAGTCACCCTCTACATCAAGAGGGAGCTTAGATTCCACATAGATGATGGTTGCAATTCTCCTGTTTACAGCTGTAGGCACAGAATCACATATTATTGACAGATATCACTTGTTGACTCTGTTTCCCTAGAGAACCCTGACTGATATGATTACATTGATTGATTTTTTTATGTTGAGCCGTTGTTTCATACCTGAGATGAAACTCACTTGGTTATGGTGTATAATTCATTTGATGTGTTGTTGAATACTATTAGCAAGTATTTTGTCGAGGATTTTAGCATCTAGTTTCATTAGAGAGATTAGTCTGTAATTTTCCTTTCTTGTGTCATGTTTGTTTGGCTTTGGCATTAGGGTAATGTTGGCATCATAGAATGAGTTAGGCAATGTTCCCGTTACTTATTTTTTAATTTTATGTTTTACACTCTTTTTTTTTTTTTTCACTATAGAAGCTACTTTATTTAAAATATCGTATGTTTCCAGAGCTACAGCATGCCATATATAGCCATCCAATCTTGTCATAGTTTTGATTCTTAATCTTATACCTTCCTTTCCCTCAAAACAAGTAATTTAATTTGTTTGTTTTTTAACTAAGAATTGAATTGAGATTGGTGTGTTCTCACTGGATTTTATCTTTTTTCAACTTCCTGCATTTACAATATGAAATAGAAACTTCTGTTTCTACTGAGACAATTAAGATGTGTGAGAGACACAGTTGGAAAACTGTGGAGAACATGGGAAAACATGGGAAAATGACATATAAGTGATATGATCAGAATCTTGAAATTTAATACTTCTCCTTGGTTCTAGTACTGAATGCTTACTTGGCTCTGTGTTAGAGCTATCATATGGTGTTTGATACTATTTGAGGCATTCTGGAGAGATTTAATTATTTGTAATAAAAGATTTGCTGCAGTCTGATTAAAAAAAAAAGAAAACCCCTTACATTTAATTGTCATGATTTTTACTCTCCTTTAAGCTGAAACCATTTCTCAGCCTTACTTTATTTTTTACCTTGACATTCTTGATAAGTACAGGCTAGTTATCTTGTAGGATGTCCCTCAATTGGGGTTTTTCTATTTCTTTTTTTTTTTTATTGACTTTGTAATAATATTACATTAAAAATATATATGTGAGGTCCCATTCAGCCCCAACCCCCCCCCTTCCCCCCCCAACAACACTCGTTCCCATCATCATGACACATCCATTGGGTTTGGTAAGTACATCTTTGGGTACCTCTGCACCTCATAGTCAATGGTCCACATCATGGCCCATACTCTCCTCCATTCCATCCAGTGGGCCCTGTGAGGATTTACAATGTCCGGTGATTACCTCTGAAGCACCATCCAGGGCAGCTCCATGTCCCAAAGACGCCTCCACCTCTCATCTCTTCCTGCCTTTCCCCATACCCATCGTCCACTCTTATTAAAGTTAATAGATCACAAAGAATGCTACATTAAAAAAAACACTAAAAAAACATAAAATACATAAAAGGTTCCTATATACTCCACTCTCCATCTCCATCCCATCATTTTTGTAAATCGTATTTTTTGAAGATATATACTTCACACAAAAAATGTTACATTAAAAAATATGAGGTTCCCATATTCCCCCACTCCCCACCCCACTCCTCCCACACCAACAACCTCCTCCATCATTGTGGCACACTCATTGTACTCAGTGAACACATTTTGGAGCTGCACCACATAGATAATAATTTACCTTGTAGTTCACACTCTCCCCCAATACACTCAGTAGGTTAAGGCAGGATATATAAAGTCCAGCATCTGACCCTGCAATATCATTTTGGACAACTCAAAGTCCCAAAAATGCCCCCGAATCACATCTCTTCTTCCCTCTCCCTGCCCTCAGCAACTACTCACTTTCTCAACCTCAATGCTACAATTTCTTCTATTACTAGCCATAATAGTTTTATAGTAGAATATCAGTAAGTCCACTCTAATCCATATTTTATTCCTCCATTCTGTGGACCCTGGGATGGTGATGTCCCCTCCACTTCTAGATCAAGAGGGCGCTTAGATTCCACATGGATGATGGATGCAATTCCTCTGTTTACAGTTGTTGGCACTCTTGATTCCCTGGTGTGGTGGTTGACCATATTCATCTCTCTGTTAGCTGACCTGGGTAAGTCCAATGAACCAGAGAGTAAAAGTTGCATTCTGCTGAGGCTCAGGGCCCAGCTGGCACATGGGCAGTCCAGAGATTCAAGTCCCCTGAGTATACACCATCCCTAGCACCAACCACAGGTTCAGTAAAAGTGACAAGAGCCATGAGTAGGAAGGTCACATCTGAGTCCAGCTCCATCACACTCAGGAGCTCAAATTCCAAAGTAGGGCCCTGTGACATGGCACAGAACTCCAAATCCATCTGCCATGACCATATACCTGTGGGTCTCCAAAGTCTTCAAGAGTTTAAGTAGGACTTGTGTTAGTTCTTTCCAGAATGTTTGGTAGAGTTCCCCTGTGAAGCCATCTGGTCCTGGGCTCTCCTTAGTTGGAAATTTTTTAATGACTAATTCTATCTCTTTACTTGTGATTGGTCTGTTGAGTTCATCAATTTCTTCTTTCATCAATGTAGGCTGCTTGTATGTTTCTAGAAAATTGTTCATTTCTTCTAAATTGTCCTTCTTATTGGCATATAATTTTTTTTCAAAGTGTCCTCTTATTATACTCTTTATTTCTGTGAGGTCAGTGGTGATATCCCCTTCCTCATTTCTTATTTTGTGTATTTGCATCTTCTTTCCTTTTTTCTTTGTTAGTCTAATTAAGGGTTTGTCAATTTTATTGATCTTCTAAAAGAACCAGCTTTTGGTTTTGTTCATTTTTTTTTTGCGCTTTCTTACTTTCTATTTCATTTGTTCTGCTCTAATCTTTGTTATTTCCTTCTTTCTACTTCCTTTAGGGTTAGTTGTTATTCTTTTTCTAATTCCTCCAGAGGTGCAGTTAGGTCTTCCATTTTAGCTCTTTCTTCTTTTTTGATATATGCATTTATGGCTATGAATTTCCCTCTCAGTACATCTTTTACTGCATCTCATAGGTTTTGATAGATGGTGTCATCATTTTCATTTGTTTCAAGTTAGCTACTGATTTCTTTTGAAATCTCCTCCCTGACCCACTGTCTAAGAATGTGTTATTTAGCCTCCATATCTTTGTGCCTAATCTGGTTCTCTGGCCCTTACTGATTTCCAGCTTCATTCCACTGTGGTCAGAGAAATTATTTTGTTATGATTTCAATCTTTGTGAGTTCATTGAGAATTTTTCTGTGGCCTAGCATGTAGTCTATCTTGAAGAATGATCCGTGTGCTCTTGAGAAGAATGTATATCCTGCTGTATTTGGGTGTAGTGTTATGTATATGTTTATTAGGTCTGGATCCTCTAATGTAGTATTCAATGTCCTTGTTACTTTATTGATACTCTGTTGAGATGTTCTGTGTAATGGTGATAAAGTTGTATTAAAGTCCTCCACTATAATTATAAAGGCATCTGTTTCTCCACTTAATTTTTCCAGTGTTTTCCTCATGTATTTTGAGGCACCCTGGGTAGGTGCATAAATGTTTATGATCGTTCTTTCTTCTTGAAAGGTCACCCCCTTTTACTAATATACAATGTCTGTCTTTGTCTCTTACAATTGTTTTGCATTTAAAGTCGATTTTGTCTGATATTAGTATAGCTACTCCTGCTCTATTTTGGTTATGGTATGCTTGTAAGATTATTTTCCAGCCATTAACTTTTACCCTCCTTGAATCCCTGGGTCTAAGTTGGGTTTCTTGTAGACAGCATATAGATAGGTCATATTTCCTTATCCATTCTGCCAATACTTGTCTTTTGACTGGTGAGTTTAATCCATTAAAATTCAGAATTACTTACATTAGCTATATTTTCTTTGGGCTTTTCTACATCATGTTGTTTTTATCTCTTTTTGTCTTTTTAGTTATTCTTACACTCTCCTCCAACTCTGTCTCTCCTGTTTTTTCCTTTCAAACTGCAGATCATCCTTTAATATTTCTTGAAGAGTAGTTTTCTTATTGACACACTCTCTTAATTTATCTGTGAGTATTTTGAACTCTCCATCATTTTTAAATGCCAGCTTTGCTGAACAGAGAATTCTTGCCTGGAAGTTTTTTCCTTTTAGTACCTTAACTATGTCATTCCACTGCCTTCTTGCCTCCATGGTTTCAGATGAGAAACCAGCACTTAATCTTATTGAGCTTCCCTTGTATGTGATGGTTCTCCTTCATCTTGAGCACCGGAGAGTTTGACAAATATGTGTCTTGGAGTAGGCCTATTTGGATTGATATTGTCTGGGGTGTGCTGTGCTTCCTGGACAATACATTCATCTCCTCATTAGATCTGGGAAGTTTTCAGCCATTATTTCCTCCAAATCTCCTTCTGTCCCCTTCTCCTTCTTTCCTCCCTCTGGGAAACCTATAATGCTTATGTTTGTGTATTTTGTGTTATCATTCAAATCCCTAAGTCCCTGCTAGATTTTTTCTTTTTTTCTATCTGTTCTACTATATGTTTGATTTCAGCTGTACTGTCTTCCACATCACTAATTCTTTCCTCTACCTCTTCAAATATGCTGTTAGTGCTTCTAGTGTATTTTTGATTTCTTGGATTGTGCCATTCATCATCATCATATCCATTATCTTTTTTAAAAAATTCAAACTTTATTTCAAATACAAAAAAGTAAAATAACAGATAAAAGGCAGCTCAACAAGTTATGGAAGCATTACTCATAAAAAGTTCTGTCCAGGCACTTTCCTCTCATCTAATTACAACAGCCTCAATTGTTTCTCCAGTGTTCAGAAAGATACATGAATGAACACAGATTAGTTAAATGACATAGTCTCCTTATTAGTGAAAAAAAATGAAGAGAAAAAATACTTAATCATAATCATATCTCACAAAACCAAACCCCATATTCTTTTTTTAACTTTTAGCATTAATATAGTAACTTTTTATAATTATTATATTGTTAGCTATAGTCTATAAATTACATCAGTTATATATTTCCCATGTATCATCACATTCTTAACACCTTGTAGTAAAAGAACATTCCTATATTTATATTATTAACCATAATTCTCATATACCACCAAAATCACTGTCATACAGTCCCTACATTATCCATTAGCTGTCCTCCAACTAACATTAACCTCCCTAGACTATTCATTTCAGCCACAATCACATCTGCAAATCAACAGTGTTTAACACTCATTATTGTCACCATCAAGTCCATACATTACCACATACTTAAAATAGGGATAGTAGCTGTGTAATGTGTCACCTTGGTGAGGCTGATTTGATTTCCCAGGATTCCCTTTCCTGTAGGTGATTTGTGGCGAGCAGGAGGGAAGCCATTTTGTAGGCCACCATATTGTTGCTTACCTACTAGCTCCTCACATTTCTGTGAAGCTGCAACCTGCCAGTACATCACCTCCCCTGGTTCCTCCTTCCATTCTCCGACTCCTAGGCCAGGCATTGGGCATCTAGCTCTGTAAGAAAAAGGCCCAGGCTTGTGCAGGCCCCACACAAGTAAGGTTGGAGGCAACAGAAACTGATCTAGATTTCAATCTATCTTCACAGTCTCCCAGGTCACATGTGAGGGCCCCAACTTGCTTTGATCTCCCCAACTTTACATCCTCTTCTCATCCCTCAGGCCCTCTGCTATAGTATCAGACACAGATGACAGTTTACAGGGACTGCCTCTTCACTACACAGTTGTATAGGTCATATCCCTGCAACTGGTCACAGGTACCTTTCCATCCTAGTGGTTCTGCTTCTCAGGTGGGACTCATGCAAGGGAGTGGGCTCTTGGTGGGCAAATCCCCTTAGCCCTATGGACTTCCTGGCTCAGAGAAGGGGCACAGCTGCTGCAGGATGGCAGAGGGTCATTTAATGCAGAGCACCTAGGTCAGGGACCTCAGGGGCCCAGGACTAAGGGTCTACTGAACACGGGCAAGAGGATGCAAGACAACTGGAGACTGGGCAGCATGGTCAGGGCCTTTCTAAGGCAGCCTTTGAGCAATGACATGAACGATACGAAGAAGTCAAACGAGCCAAGAGTATTTCACACAGACACTAAGGTAAATGCCCCAAGGCAAGATCCGTGTCAGTGGGCTCTGGAACAGCATGAAGGCCAGTGTGGCTAGAGTGGAGGGGGCAGGAGAGAGAGACTACAGAGATGCAGGAGCCAAGAGGCTGTGGCCCCATGGACTCTGGTAAGGTGTTTAGATTTATTCCAGGTGTTGGGAGCCAATATGCTTCAGTGGCTGAGCATCAGCTTCCCACATAAGAGGTCAGTTGTTCAAATCCTGGCCCAAGTACCTGGAAAATGGAACCAGCCAGCAGGAAATCAATCATCCAGCAGCAAAGCACTTCATGTAGAAGCCTGAATTCCTCCAAGCTCACATGAAGGTATTTTCCCTGGAGAATCTGCAGGTTGTTTTCCTTTGTAGGAGACAACCACAATCGGTATAGGCCAAGATCAGTAGAAGTGTTTAATGAGGCTCTTGGAACTGAGAGCAGTGACAAGAACAGACATCTGCATGCTGATCTTCATAGCGGCGTTATTCACAATTGCCCAAAGTTGGAAACATCCCAGGTGTCCATCAACAGATGAATGAATAAACAAACTGTGCTCTAGTCACACAAAGGAATATTATGCAGCTTGGGAATACAGAGAAAATAATGACTCCAATCATTTTCTGTGTTTTGTGCTTCCCAGGGAACTGGGTTGAGAGTCTGCAATGCAGCAAGTTAGAGGGGTGGGCAGAAGCCCAGGCTGGAGCCCTGAAGCCAAATGTCTATAGCTGAGGTCAGTTCTCCATTATCTTTTTGTGTGTTCACAATTTCTTCAGTATGTTCTCCCAGTGTTTTCTTAATATCCTTAATCTCTTCCTTCACTTCATTAAGTTGGTTCCTGATATTTGTTTGGACAGCTTTGATTAGTTGTTCAATACTCTACATCTCTTCCTGGTTTTTAGTTTGTTCACTGGACTGGGCCATGTTTTCCTGTTCCTTGGTATGGTTTGTAACTTTTTTTTTTGCTGTCTGGTCATCTTTTTATCTTGATGGGTTTATTCAGTTAATTAGCTTCTCTCTCTACTCTAGGGTTTTATTTAGCTGCCATTTTTGTGTATGTGCTAAGTTTTCTCTTTGACACTTTGTTCTTCTTGTTCTATTTCCTTGATGTTTTCTATGTTCCCTTGTAGGAAAAAGATTAGGGCCTGAGAAAGTGAAACTCATAAGAGAAGAAGAAGGATAATAGTAATAATAATAGTAAGAGTTAGAAGAGGAACTGTATAAGACCTAGGAAAATTTAACTCATGTAAGCAGTGTAGAGTAATAGGAATAAAAAAGTGGCATAACTACAGTGAAATGGGAAACCAAATAGAGAAAACTGAATAGATGAGATAGAAATAAAAAAAAACAGAAAAATTGGGGACTAAACAAAGTGAGGTGGAATATAAGAACAATAGAGAGTGGAAGGTAGAAAGATGAAGGAAGGAAAAGATATAGCATTGGCAGACAAAATCAGAATACACAGAAAAGGGAAAATCAAGGAAGAGGATATACAGCAAACAAGAAACAAGCCAGCAGCACCTAACTGAAAAGAAAAAAAGAGGGGGTGGGGTGGGTAGAGGGAAGAAAAACAAGAAAAGAAAACAAACAAACAAACAAACACAAAAGCAAGCAGCAAACAAAAACTAAGGAAGAAACTTCTCTCTTAGGCCCCTGTGGAGCTTCTCAGGCTGCCTATGTTCATCAATCAATTATTGCAGCCTTCCCTCTGCAGATTTTGAAGCAGGTTTTAGTGAGTAAACTAATTTTTCTCTAAAGCAACCTTTTTTTTTTTTTTAAGGAAAGATAAGAGACTCAAGATATGCTTATACAAAAATAATGTCTAGGTTTCTCCCTGTTGTAAAGTATCAGCTGGATGTTTGATATCCCAGTGGATCACTACTCTAAAATGAGCTGGCAATCAAACTAGGGACTGCATATATTCAAGCTGGAAACTCCCCCACTGAGCTAAACTTTCTCATAGGGACAGTTAGCTCTTCAGAAAGCTATCCAGTCACTTTCCCTTGGGGAGGTTTGACTTTTTGCAGTTGCATAGATACCTGCTGATTAGCCATCTATCCCTGCCCCCTTTCTATTCTTATTGTCTTCATTCCCAAGGCAGCAGGACAATAGCCTGTGTGAGCAGTTCCGCACTCACCTCTCCTGGTCAGGTTGAGTTCCCTTTTGAGACCTTGGTGACTTAACCCACTGCAGAAAAAAAATGACTTTCAACCCTCTTCCACACCATGCTCTCCTCCCAGGGGAACCGAAATGGGCTCTTGGAAGCTTATTAAGTTTGTCCTACTGCCCACCTCCTTTAGGGGAGTTGAAATTTTGATAGCTTTCAATATGGGACTAGTCAATTGCCTGACTCCGCCACTCCCAGGCCAAGTTTCCTTATTTTAGGGTAGTTAGGTAAACCAGGCTGCCTCAGCAGCTTCCCCTCTCCCTTCTTCCTGGTGCCACCTCAAGCCAGCTGGTATGGTCCTCAAAGTTCAAAGTGGGTCCAGGCAACCAAACCCACAGAAAGGAAACCCCTCTCTATCCTTCATCAGAACCTTCCCACTCTCAGAGAACATTTCCTCCCACTGGATGGCCTGTGGGAGTTGGGGTTCTCAGCAGCTATTTGCCTTGAGGGTGGGGCAGAGCTGTCCCGCAGTTTCCAGCCTCAAGGGTAAGAAACTCACAGTTTTACCTTGAGCAGTTTATCTCTTTGTCCAGCTCTCTCCAGATCAATGCCCTGAAGCCTCCTACTCTGTGGGTTCCCAAAACAGCTCACTTGGGCAGGATCATGCCCTCAACCCAGCCCTTTTTTGCATGAGAGATGGTAAGTGCACACTTAAACCAACGCCATCTTGCCACCTCTCTGGTAATAAATTATTTTTAAGTTGTATTTATCTTCTGTGAAGTTTTAAATAGATACTCATTACATAGTTAGATCAGGAAGGCAAATGGAAGATTTTAAGAGAATTTCACAGCGGAGAGCAAAGAAGGAGGTCATAAACAAGCAAATACACAAGTGTCGGCCATGGCTGTAGTTTGAGATCCTGTTGTGTTTCAGAGGTTTCAGTGCCTCTCACTGAAATTCCTATTTTTTCATTGCCGGATGCTCTTTTCCCATTTGCATAGTTGTCCAGGATATCTACCAAGGCTGTACTCTCCTATCCTCATTTCTGTCTTAGTTCTCCCTATTGCACTTGTTGGCTTGGTCTCCTGCTTTGAGAAAATCACACTGGCATTGCTGCTGACAGGTAGCCTTCTCTGTACCCAAGATGCCAAATTAGTGTGTGATCTTTACTGGTCTGAGGCCATCTTTTGCCTGAAAGGGAATGAAATATATGCATGACCTGTGACAATGATAGAGTGTATCCTGGTATACCACAAGCAGGTAAAACATGGTGCTTGCATATACATAATTCCAAACATGTTCTAGGAGACTGGCCTAACTCCCAGATAATATCATCCTGAGGGATGAATGTTTTACCTCTAGATCCAGGCTGAATATTTCCCAGCAAGTCACCTTGATCTGGTTTCAGACAAAATCCAATAGGATGGCTTTAATGCATTCTGAGGGACTTCATTCTATCCAAGGAGCAGGCTTGGATCCTGCCACAGTTTAGTTCAGGGTGTTCAAGATTTCTCTAATCTTAACTTTCTCCAGATAGATTGCAACGCCCTTGACAGTTCTAAGACCAAACCAATCTTACAGATTTTCCTGGATCACAGAGAACACAGGATCAGGCCACTGACTTTAGATGCCTCCAAATAGCAGAGCAGGATACTGGGACTGTGCATAGCAATCCATGCTAACCTCTAACCTTATTTGCAATGAGGACCTAGATATGAGATCAGCCTGCTGCTACCTTCAAAGTGCCCTTCAATTTCAAGCTGATGTGTTTACTTTCCAGGACTGAAATTGTTGCCAGCAATTTCTATTTTAAATAGAAGTTGCAGTCACTGGTCTCTTAAAATACTTCATATTTACAAAGGTGCATTTTATAAAAACATCATAAAGTGCTGCATGAATATCATTTCATTTATCCTTATAACAGCGCTGTAAGAGAGAGTAGCCCGTGTTGCCCTTGCCCCTTATTTCCAGAGCCCTTGTTCAAACCAAAGTACACAAAGGCACAAAACAGAGGCTTTCTAGAAGACCAAAACAGAAGTCACTCTGGACCCAAGAATAAGCCTGTTAGGGTTGTATGTGAAGGTCCAGGCTCCTGAAAAGGGCTGAGAAGGGGCATAATTCCATCACCCTAAGAGAATTATGGATCCCGGAAAGCAGAGGAATGGGGCATGGTAAAAGAGGGTTTCGAAAATTAGCCTGTTCTGTTGAAACCCTTCCTTTCTGCTCTCCTCCTTACTTGAACTTACTGTGACCAGTTATAATATCACCCATAGACAGGGAATGGGGGGTAGGCATGGAGCACACTGGTGTGAGTTTGTTCCTTACTTTTGAATTACTCACTGGGTTCTTACTTTTGAGTCACTAACTTGTGTTCTAGATCAGACACCAACTGATTTTCATTCTATAGCACTTTCAAGTGATTAAGAGAACCACGAAGCATATCATAGGAACTTGTATTTCCTAGGATTGAATCAGTTTGATTTCACAACTTCAATAATTCAGTAGGAACTTTTGATAACTGTACTTAATATTAGTGAAAAGAGTTGAGGAAGAGTAATGATGATAAAAATTAACCACTTCTTTTACCAAGAAATAAATGCGTATTTTTTTTTTGAGTATCTATTTTGTACCTTGCACTCTTCTTAATGGTCTCTTCTATGCAATGCATTTCATCTTGAATTTGAATTTATGATTCCTGTATTCCCTTCCAAAAAAGGATAAATAAATCAGTACTCAACTCAAACCTTTCTAATTCCTAAATTCTAGCTGGGAGCTGCTTGGAGGTTGTTCTCATGTTAATCTGAGGCAGCTCAAAAACACAACAGAAATTCTCTTAACAAATGCAAGTTTGTAGTTGTTCCCAAATCAGTTTGGCATTTTTACTTGTTATTCAGGTTATATTATTTTATTAAATAGACTAATAAAATATGATTACAAAAAGGAAGAAGTTTATTGTTTCTATGAAAACTAACTTGACAGCTTTGGAAACACACTTAAAAATTGCTGTCATATAGATGTTGGGAAAATTTCATAAAATTCTAGGGTTCTACATTGAGATTGCTTCATGATTCTTACTGCAGCTCAAAGAAAAGGTGACTGGAAATTGTAGGCAATGCTTTACATCTCTTCAAGAAAGATGATGCAGCTGTCATTAGCAAAGTGGCCAAATAAAGGTTTAAAAAGCAAGTGTGGTAGAGGGGCGGGGCAAGAAGGCGTCCGAGTGCCTGCACCCTCCTCATCTCTCCTGCAAAAAACCGGCTGAGTGGGACAGAATCCTGCCCGAGTGAGCACTTTTGGGAACCCACAAAGCAGATTTCTGCACATCCATCTGGAGAGAGGGTGACAAAAGGAGAGCTTGCTCAAGGTAAAACTGCGGGTTTCTGACATATGAACTGGAAGCTGTGGGAAGGCAAAAACCCTTCTAGGGCTCTTAGCCTCAGCATTCCCTGAACTCCGCGGGTCGCAGGGCAGCGTTCCTGAGCCCGGTGTTCCCCAAACACGCGGTCCCCGAACCAATGTTCCCTGAACCTCGCATTCCCTGAACCCCGCATCCCCCATAACCCATGTTCCCCAAACCCACGTTCTGCTGAGCCTGCATTCCCCTAAGCCTGCATTTCCCGAACCCAGCACTTCCCAAACTCCAGCATTCCTCTAGCACTCTGGTCTCAGACAAACTCCAAGAGTGGAAGGGTTTGGTAAGGGGTACAGAGGGACGCCAGGAGTGCAGGTTCAATTGTCTGGTCTCCTGTTTTTTCTAGCTTGGAGGAGCATGCTAGCTGGCTTGGGGAGAGGGTAGGAAGATAGGAGAGGTGAATCTGCTGAGAGAGCCCGATTTACCTAAATGCCCTGGGATAGGGAAACTTGGTCTGGGAGAAGATGGAGTCAGAAAATTAACTAGTCCTACATAGCACACCTAAGGGAGGGGGACAGTAGGACGTGCTTGGTGTGTTTCCAGTAGCATATTTAGGTTTCCTGGCAAGGTGTGGGTGTTCTTTCTCAAAGAAAGTAAGAGTCATTATTTTCTGTGGTGACTTGGATCACCAGGGTCCCGTTTGAATCTCGGAGGGGAGCTCTCACATGGCCTTCCTGCTGCCCTGGGAGAGAGGGAAATGAGGAAGGGAGAAAGGGGGAAGGATAGACTCTTAAACAGTTTCTTCAATTGCAAAGAGGATTCCTTGCTTGAGGCCTTGTCCAGTCTTTCTTGTTTGTTTGTTTTCTTGTCTTTCCTTCCTCATTAACCCCCTTTAGCCCTTTTTTCCCCCTTTTTCCTTTTTTTTTTTTCTCCCCCGCTTTTTTCTTTCTTTTCTATTAGGTGTTGCAGGCAGTGTTTCTTATTTGCTGTGCTTCCACATCCTTGATTTCCTCTTTTCTGTGTGTACTGATTATGGCTACCAACACTATCCCCTTTTCTTTACATCTTTCTATCTTCTATCATCTATTGTTTTTCTTATATTCCACCTCTCTTTTTTTAGTCCCCAATTTTTCTGACTTTTTATTTCTAAAACCTTTATTCTGTTTTCTATCTTTTATTCACTCTTTATGTTATTGTCCTTTCTTTTCTCTTTCCCTCTATCCTGACCACACTGGCCTTTCAATTCATACTATATTCTCCTTCATATTAAGTTTACCATCTCATTGTACTACTTTTTTACTGTTATAACTCTACATAGCTAACACGGGTTTAATATCCATTCTCCTAGGTCTCACATTTACTATCAGTACTACTATTATACTTTTTCTTTTCTTACCTCTTTTGCTTTCCCTGGCCCTAATATTTTCCTTCAAGGGAACTTAGACAACAAAAAGGAAATAGAATAAGAATAACAAAATGTCAAAGAGAGACTTAACACACACACAAACAAAGAGAAGACAAAACACACACACACAAACAGCACCAAAATAAACCCTGAGATTAGATGGAGAAGGTAATCAACTGAACAAACCCATCAAGATAAAATGATGACCAGATAGCAAGAAAAAATTACAAACCATACCAATAATCAGGAAAATATGACCAATTTGATGAACAAACTAAAAACCAGGAAGAGGAGCAGAACATCCAACAACTAGTCAAAGCTCTCAAAACATATATCATGGACCAATTTAATGAAATGAAGGAAGAAATTAAGGATATTAAGAAAATACTTGGGGAAACGGACTTGGCCCAATGGTTAGGGCGTCCGTCTACCACATGGGAGGTCTGCGGTTCAAACCCCGGGCCTCCTGGACCCGTGTGGAGCTGGCCCATGTGCAGTGCTGATGCGCGCAAGGAGTGCCGTGCCACGCAGGGGTGTCCCCCGCGTAGGGGAGCCCCACCTGCAAGGAGTGCGCCCCATAAGGAGAGCTGCCCAGCACGAAAGAAAGTGCAGCCTGCCCAGGAATGGCGCCGCCCACACTTCCAGTGCCGCTGACAACAACAGAAGCGAACAAAGAAACAAGACGCAGCAAATAGACACAGAGAACAGACAACCAGGGGCGGGGGGGGGGGGGGGGGGCGGAATTAAATAAATAAATAAATCTTTAAAAAAAAAAAGAAAAGAAAATACTTGGGGAGCATACAGAAGAAATTGTAAACATACCTGAAAAGATTACGGATATGATGATTATGAACAGCACATTCCAAGAAATCAAAAATACACTCTCAACAAATAACAGCAGATTTGAACAGGCAGAGGAAAAGAAGTAGTGATATGGAAGACAATACAGCTGACATCATAGTAGAATTGATTGATAAAAAGATGGGAAAAAATCCAGCAGGGACTTAGGGATCTGAATGACAACACAAAATGAACAAACATATGCATTATAGGCATCCCAGAAGGAGAAGAGAAGGGAAAGGGGACAGAAGGTGTGTTGGAGGAAAGAACGAATGAAAACTTCCCAAACCTATTGAGGGAGATGGATGTATGTGTCCAGGAAGCACAACATCCCAAACAGCATAAATCCCAACAGGCCTACTCCAAGACATATACTTGTCAAATTTTCCAACACTTAACACAAAGAGAAAATACTGAAGGCAGCAAGAGAAAGGGGAACCATCACATAAAAGGGAAGCTCAATAAGATTAAGTGCTGGTTTCTCATCTGAAACCATGGAGGCAAGAAGGCAGTGGTGTGACATAGTCAAGGTACTAAAAGAAAAAAACTTCCAGGTAAGAATTCTCTATCCAGCAAAACTGGCATTCAAAATGATGGAGAGTTCAAAATATTCACAGATAAACAGAAACTACAAGAGTGTGCCAACAAGAAACCACCCTTCAAGAAATACTAAAAGGAGTTCTGCAGTTTGAAAGGAAAAAACAGGAGAGACAGAGTTGGAAGAGAGTGTAAGAACAACTAAAAAGACAAAAAGAGAGAAAAAAATGATGTATGACATACACAAATCCAAAGAAAACATGGCTAATGTAAGTAATTCCTTGAGAGTAATAACCCTGACTGTCAATGGATTAAACTCACCTGTCAAGAGACACAGATTGGCAGAATGGATAAGGAAATATTTCCCATCTATATGCTGTCTACAAGAACACATCTTAGACCCAGGGATTCAAGGAGGTTGAAAGTGAATGACTGGAAAACAATCTTACAGGCAAACAATAACCAAAACATGGCAGGAGTAGCTATATTAATATTGGACAAAATAGACTTTAAATGCAAAACTATTGTGAGAGACAAATATGGACACTACATGTTAGTAAAAGGAGTAATCTTTCAAGAAGAAAGAACAATCATAAACATTTATGCTCCTAACCAGGGTGCCTCCAAATATGTGAGGCAAACACTAGAAAAACTAAGTGAAGGAATAGATGCCTCTACAATTATAGTGGAGGACTTGAATGCACCACTATCACTATTGGATAGATCATCTCAACAGAGAATCAATAAAGAAATAAAGACTTTGAACAATACATTAGAGGAGCTGGACCTAATAGACATATACAGAACATTACACCCAAATACAGCAGCACATACATTCTTCTTAAATGCACATAGATTGTTCTCCAAGATAGACTACAAGCTAGGCCACAGAGAAAGTCCCAATGAATTCAGAAAGATTGAAATCATACAAGATCATTTCTCTGACCACAGAGGAATGAAGCTGGAAATCTGCAAGGGCCAGAGACCAAGATTAGGCACCAAGATATGGAAGTTAAACAACACACTCTTAGACAAAAGGTGGGCCAAGGAGGATATCTCAAAAGAAATCAGTAGCTACCTTGAAACTAATGAAAATGACAACACAACATATCAAAACTTATGGGATGCAGCAAAAGCTGTACTGAGAGGGAAATTCATAGCCATAAATTCATACATTGAAAAAGAAGAAAGAGCTAAAATTGAAAACCTAAGTGCAAGAAGAATTAGTACAAACACAACAAACTAACCCCAACAGAAGAAGAAATAAATAAATAACAAAGATCAGAGCAGAACTAAATGAAATAGAAAATGAGAAAGTGATAGAAAAAATAAATCGAAAAGCTGGTTCTTTGAGAAGATCAATAAAATTGACAAACCCTTAGCTAGACTAACAAAGAAAAAAGAGAGAAGATACAAATACACAAAATAAGAAATGAGAAAGGGGATATCACCACTCACCCCACAGAAGTAAAGAATATCATAAGAGGATGCTTTGAAAAACTATATGCCAAGAAGAAGGATAATTTAGAGGAAATGAACAAATGCCTAGAAACACATAAGCAGCCTATATTGATAAAAGAAGAAATTGATGATTGCGGTCACCCCTCGGGCTGAAGTGTGGTTTGCTGGCCTGGCGGGGGAGCAGCCACGGCAGGCCAAGCCGCTGCCCCCATAATAGGGTGGCTGGTCGGACTCACCGCCACCCCTGAAGGAAGCTCGGCATGGGCGCAGAGTGCCCTCGGGTCTCCCCTTCTCGGCAGCCATGCTTCCGCGGCCGCCCCTCCTCCCCGATAGCGCCAAACGATGCCCTCTTTCTCCCTGCGCAGGCGCAGGGTGGAAAAATCCAGTCTGCCCTTTTCCCTCCCCCAACAGCAGCAACAGCCAGGCGTGGGCGGGAAACTCAAATCTGCCCTCCACCCCAGCAACAGCAGCCACCAATCCCTAAACCCTGCCCCTTCCCCCAGCAACAGCGACAGCCAATCCCTAACCACCACCCCTCCCCCCGTCCAGTACCGCCCACTGACCTTTCCCCGGCAACCAATTAGAACAGGGCGTGGCTTCGACCAATCAGCCTTCCCCAGCCCCTATAAAACTGTTGCCTCTCCCTCAATAAAGTGGACTTGCGTGTTTACCTTGTCTCCGCGGTAGTTCTTCTGCCGTGCGCCCTCCAGTCCTGAGAGCCCCCGACAAGGGCCTGGCCTCCCTTGTCCCCAGTTCGTCGCCTGCTTCTCCGGGCGACCCCTTCGTCGCCGGCTTTGCCGGGCGACCCCGTCAGCCGAACCGCGCAACCCCTTGTGAGACCGATCCCTCGTCTGCTGCCGGACCGACCCCTCGTCCCAAGTGGGACCGACCCCTCGTCCCAAGTGGGACCGACCCCTCGTCCAGAGCTGGACCGACCCCTCGTCCGCAGCCAGACCCCACCTCTACCGACCGAGCAAGCCGCCGCAGATGATCTCAACAAACCAATCACAAGTAAAGACACAGAATCAGTCATTAAAAACCTCCCAACTAAGAAGAACCCTGGGCCAGACAGTTTCACAGATGAATTTTACCAAACATTCTGGAAAGAACTAACACCAATCTTGCTTAAATTCT
Source organism: Dasypus novemcinctus (assembly GCF_030445035.2). Classification (NCBI taxonomy): domain Eukaryota; kingdom Metazoa; phylum Chordata; class Mammalia; order Cingulata; family Dasypodidae; genus Dasypus; species Dasypus novemcinctus. The sequence goes on along the minus strand of NC_080673.1, from coordinate 47,379,354 downwards.
TCCAAAAAATCAAAATAGAAGGAACATTGCCTAACTCATTCTATGATGCCAACATTACCCTAATACCAAAGCCAAACAAAGGCACCATAATAAAGGAAAATTAGAGACCAATCTCTCTAATGAACCTAGATGCAAAAATCCTCAACAAAATACTTGTCAATCATATTCAACAACACATCAAATGAATTATAAACCATGACCAAGTGGGTTTCATTCCTGGTATGCAAGGATGGTTCAACATAAGAAAATCAATTAATGTAATACACCACATAAACAGATAGAAGAAAAAAATCATATGATCATATCTATAGATGTAGAAAAAGCATTCAACAAAATACAGCACACTTTCTTGATAAAAACACTGCAAAAGATAGGAATAGAAGGACACTTCTTCAACACAATGAAAGGTATATACTAAAAGCCCACAGCTAACATCATTGACAATGGTGAAATCCTAAAATCTTTCTCTCTAAGATTGGGAACAGACAAGGATGCCCACTATCACTGCTCCTATTTAACATTTTGTTAGAAGTACTTGTTCGAGCACTGAGGCAAGAACCAGATATAAAAGGCATCCAAATTGGAAAGGAAGAAGTCAAAATTTCACTATTAGCAGATGACATGATCCTATACAAAGAAAGCCCTGAGAAATCTAAAACAAAGCTTCTAGAACTTATGAATCAGTTCAGTAAAGTCACAGGTTATAAGATCAATGCACAAAAATCAGCAGCATTTCTGTACACCAATAATGAGTAATGTGAGGAGGAAATCAAGAAACAAATACCATTTGCAATAGTAAATTAAAAAGTCAAATACCTAGGAATAAATTTAACTAAAGATGTAAAAGACTAATACACAGAAAACTACACAACATTGTAAAAGGAAATCAAAGAATAAAGTTAAATAAATGGAGGAATATTCCCTGTTCATGGATTGGAAGACTCAATATCATTAAGATGTCTATCCTACCCAAACTGATCTGCAGATTCAATGCAATCCCAATAAAAATCAACACAGCATTTTTTAATGAACTAGAAAAACTAACTGTGAAATTTATTTGGAAAGGAAAGAGGCCCTGAATAGCCAAAGACATATTGAAAAAGAAAAATGAAATTTGAGGAATCACACTGACTTCAAAACATATTCCAAAACTACAGTGGTGAAAATGGCATGGTATTGGCACAAGTATAGATATACTGATCAATGGAACTGAATTGAGAGTTCTGATATAGATCCTTGCATACAGAGTAATCTGATATTCAACACGGCCACCAAGCCCACTCAACTGGAGAGAATGGCCTCTTCAACAAGTGGTACTTGGAGAAATGGAAATCCATATCCAAAAGAATGAGAGGAATACAATCCCACACCTTATACAAAAATCAACTCAAGGTGGATCAAAGCCCTAAATATAAGAGCCAAGTCCATAAAGACCTTGGAAAACTATATAGGGAAGCATCTACAGGACCTTGTAATAGGAAATGACTTCATGGTCTTTGCACCCAAAGCATGAGAAGCAAAAGAACAAATATATAAATGGGACCACCTCAAAATGAAATCCTTTTGCACCTCAAAGGAATTTGTCAAGAAAGTGAAAAGACAGCCTACACAAGGAGAGAAAATATTTGGTAACCATATATACAATATCTGATAGGAGACTGATATCCTGTTTATTAGTCTCCTAATAAATAACTTTATTTTCAAGGTACAAGAAATCCTGTATCTTGAAAAGAAAAAGAAAAACAACCCATTTTTAAAAATGGGCAAGACGGGAAACAGACTTGGCCCAGTGGTTAGGGCATCCGTCTACCACATGGGAGGTCCGCGGTTCAAACCCCGGGCCTCCTTTACCCGTGTGGAGCTGACCCATGTGCAGTGCTGATGCGTGCAAGGAGTGCCGGGTCACGCAGGGATGTCCCCCGCATAGGGGAGCCCCACGCGCAAGGAGTGCACCCGTACGGAGAGCCGCCCAGCGCGAAAGAAAGTGCAGCCTGCGGAGGAATGGCGCCGCCCACACTTCCCATGCTGCTGACGACAACAGAAGCGGACAAAGAAACAAGACGCAGCAAACAGACACAGAGAACAGACAACCGGGGGAGGGGTGGGAATTAAATAAATAAATAAATCTTAAAAAATAAATAAATAAAAATAAAAATAAAAATGGGCAAGAGATTTGAACAGACATTTCTCCAAAGAAGAAATACAAATGGCTATAAAAACACATGAAAAGATGCTCAAAATCACTAGCTATTAAGGAAACGCAAATCAAAACTACAGTGAGATACCATCTTACTCCCATAGGACTGGCAGCTATTTAAAAAAAACAAAGACTGCAAATATTGGAGAGGATGTGGAGGAATGGGAACACTCATCCACTGCTGGTGGGAATGCAGAAGGATCCAGCCATTCTGGAGGACTGTTTGGTGGTTTCTCAAAAAACTAGCTTTGCTTTATGACCCAGTAATTCCACTGCTGGGTATATACCCAGAAGAACTGAAAACAAGTACACAAACCAATATAGGCACACCTGTTCATAGCGGCATTATTCACTACTGCTAAAAGTTGGAATCAACCCAAATGCCCATCAACAGATGAATGGATAAACAAAATGTGGTATATACATACAATGGAATACTACTCAGTTATAAGAAGGAATACAGTACAAACACATGGGATAACATGGATGAATCTTGAGGACCTTATGTTGAGTGAAGCAAGCCAGGCATTAAAGGACAAATACTACATGACCTCTTTGATATGAAATAAGCACACCTAGCTGTCTCAGAGAGCTAGAGACTGGATGATAGGCTTATAGGAAATTGGGAGTGGGGAGAGGAAGGCTGTGAGGTGATGCCTACATTGGTGAAATCTATGATAAAGTAGAGGTACGTAGCTGTACATGGAAGGGATGAGAAGGGGGCATAGGGATACTATTGGGTGGGGCTTTGCAGGCTTGAGGGAGGCTTTGCAGGCTTGAAGATGGGTCAGATGGCCCAAGGAATTGGGGAGAGGGTTGGGGGCAACAGTTGAATGGGACATTGTTGGGTATGTGGTTGAAACTCTAATGTTGAGAAAATTCTTTAGAAAATATAATAAGGAAGGGTTACTTGTTTAAGGTGCTTAATGGGGGGGGGCATCTGTCACAGGGGCAGGATTCTAGGGAGTGTGTGAGTGCTGATCTTGTCATAGTGTGTTATATCATTGGGTGAGACCCAAACAATGTGTGGGAAGGTGTACCCCTATCCTGGGGAGGCCTGATGTTCTCAAACATAGGGAATTGTGTCTCTCAAGAGAATTGGTGGCTCACAATGGGGAAGGACAGTCTAGTGTGTCAAGCCCTCAGCATTGTTGAACGTATCTGTGAATCTGGTCCTTCAAGAAGCGAAGCTTGTTGGTCACTTTGGGCCCTGAGGGGAAGGGGAGAAAGGAATAGAATAGATGGAATCAGAGTAACTGGGGGGCAATGAAAATGTTCCACAAGATCATGCAATGATGGATATAGGACATGTTAAATTTCACCAAAAATGTATAAAAGTCTATAGGCTAAAATGTAAACCATAATGTAACTAAAAATTTAGAAAATTGTACAGTCTAAAATGTAAACCATAATTTAAACCAAAATGAAACCATGTTTGGTAGCTATGTTCAATATCTGTACATCAGCTACAGCAAATATAACATAAACATGTAAAAAGATCATTGTTGGGGAAGGGGAAAAGGGTTTGATGTTGGATATATGGGTGCCGCCTCTATTGTATATGTGACTTTACTGTGATCTAAAACTTTTTTAGAGAAAAAATTAAAAATTAAAAAAAAAAGGATGTAAACACTGAGGAAGGAACAAAAGAAATTGCCTTGCCACTGTATATAACAGGGCAACACCTATTGCAGTGATAAAAGGCAGAATGTCAAAACAAAGTTTTAAGATATTTTTCATTTTTTAATACCCCAATTCATTTTTTACTCTTAGTTTTTCTAAATTAGTATGTATTCTATTTCTAATCTTCAAACGTATCATTACTATTTCATTTTCCTACTAATCAAATTTGGCAATATATTAGGTTTCACTTTTGAAGAAGTTTTGGACCACAGAGGGGTTCAGCTATAACAAGGGAGGAATACTGGTGTGGGGTGTTATTGATGTGGGGCACATGTTTGGGAGGGAGTTCTCCAGGGCATGTATATAGGGTATATAAAGATGTTTGGATATATGTTGGGTATTTTCATAGTAGTTACAGTTACAAACGACAACTGAGGAAGTGCTGTGTTCCTAGCCAGGGGAGCTCTGTCACATTCCCCAATGGAACAGCAACAATCCCCCAAGTACAAGGGCAAAGACCAGTGAAGAAGGATGGTCCAATAATGAGCCCTTGATACTGATGACTATGCTTATGAGCCTGTGTGCCTGAAATTTTAACTAGGCCTAGAGCTGCAGGGTGCCTAAGAGTTACCTCCTGAGAGCCTCCATGTTGCTCAAATGTGACCACTCTCTAAGCCAAACCCAGCATGTAAATGTATTACCTCCCCCCAGTGTGGGACATGACTCCCAGGGATGAGCCTCCCTCCCACCAAGGGATTACTACCAATCACTAACTGGTGATGCAACTAGAAAAAGACCTTAATGAAAGGGGGAAGTGGTAAAGACAAATGAGTTTACATGGCTAAGAGTCTTCAAAAAGGAGTTTGGAGGTCATCAGAGGGGTTGTACTTATGTGTGCCTCAGCGGGATCCCAGAGACAGCCAAAATAGATACAATCCTGGGTACTGGTTCTCCTGAGGGAACACCAGTATATATTCAGGAGACTCTAATCTCTGGACTGGCCATGTGCCAGCTGGGCCCTGGCCCCAGCACAGTTGCAACTCCTACTCTCTGGTTCATTTGTCTTACCCACATCAGCTAACAGGGAGGTGAAGATGTTCAACCACCACACCAGGGAACCAAGAGTGCCTACAACGGCAAACAGGAGAATCAGATTCATCAACCATGTGGGATCTAAGCCCCCTCTCGATATAGAGGTGGAGTGGACATCACCATCCCAGGGTCCACAGGATGGAGCAATGAAATATGGATTAGAGAGTACTTACTAGTATTCTACTATAGAAATATTGTGACTAGTAATGGAAGAAATTTTAGCATTGAGATTGAGAAAGTAACCACAGTAGTTGCTGAGGGCAGGGAGAGGGAAGAAGAGATGTGATGTGGGGGTATTTTTGGGACTTGGAGTTGACCTAAATGATATTGAAAGGACAGATGCTGGACATATTATATCCTGCCATAACCCACTGAATGCACTGAGGGAGAGTGTAAACCACAATGTAAACTATTATCCATGCGGTACAGCAGTGCTTCAAAATGTATTCACCAATTGCAATGAATGTGCCACAATAATGAAAGAGGTTGTCAATGTGGGGGAAGTGGAGTGGGGTGAGTGTGGTGTATATGGGAACCTCTTATATATTTTTTATTACCCCCCCCCCCCTTGCGGCTTGCTTGCTATCTGCTCTCTGTGTCCATTTACTGTGTGTTCTTCTGTGTGTCTGTATTTATTTTTTATTTATTCCCCACCCCCTTGCGGCTTGCTTGTCTGTTCTCTGTGTCTATTGGCTGCATGCACTTCTGTGTTTTTATTTGTCTCCCTTTTTGTTGCATCACCTTGCCGAGGCAACTCTCTGCAGCGCTTGTGGGTCAGCGGCTCTCAATGGCGCTTGTGGGCCAGCAGCCCTCTGTGGCGTGCACGGGAGCCTGCCTTCACAAGGAGGCCCCAGGATGCGAACCCAGGGCTTCTCATATGGTAGATGGGAACCCAACTGATTGAACCAGAGCTGCTTCCCCCTCTTGTATTTTTTAATGTAACTTTTTTGCGATTTATGTATCTTCCAAAAAATACACTTTAATAAATAAAGAGCATTGCCAAAAAAAAGAAAGATGATCCTGAATTCAAAGAAAAGTCCAAATCCTACATCAAAGGATTGACAAAATTAATAGGAATTTATATTTTAGTGGAAATATATATACACACACAAACACACATATGTAGAATATAAGGTTTATGTATATATCCAATATATATGCAGTCTATTGAAATACATTGAAAAAGGAAATTAAAGCAGCAACTGGCATAAACTACACACACATATAGTATATGAGATATACATAAGGTATATGTATATGATTTATATACATTTAAACTTTGAAAAAAGGCACTTTATTTATATTCCCTGCTTTACCTCTCTTTTTCAGTTAACTAACCAAGATCCTAAATGTTTTGGATAAGAGGATAGCATCTCCTATATCTTCTATTTTCTAACCTTAGAATCCTATTGTATATTTGTACCAGTCTGAGGGAAAATGTACAGGAGCCTAACTGTCCCCTATAGGAAGGGGAAAACCCAAGGTAGGGTTCCCAAATAGAATCGAGGTAAATACAAGAACTGAATATCCAGTAAGAAACTGGGTCAGTGAGGTTAATTGGTGGCTATATCTTAATTAATGTTAAATTAGAAACCCATACCGTGTAAAGGTATTTTTCTGTGTTTTCATCCTGTTGCTTATGTTTGCCTTCATTTCCTAATAAGAAACTTGATTGTGAAAAATGCCAAGCTTTTCCACTAAGCATTCTCACCAACAACATTGCTTCCCCAGTCACCCAAAGTCAGAAGCCATGGAGTCAGCCAAGGCTCTTCCCCTTCCTCACCTCCCACATCTAATCCCAAGTGGCTTGGCTTCCTTCTTCACATTTTTTTTTTTATATCTGTTCCTTTACATAGTATAACTAGAGAGATTGAATGTGAGGGCAAGTGTTTACCAAATACATATATTAAGGCCAAATCCCATTTACCTGCACCTCTGCCCCTTGCCCCTACATAATTTCACTTTGTGACACCCTGATAGAGTGCAAAAGAGGATAGATAACATTTTCTCACTTCCTGTAATATGTGCTATATGGTAATGAGATTTTCTCAAAATTAGAAGGCTTCCCTGATTCATGTCATTGACATTCTTTTATTGTCCTGCCTGCAGCTACTGAGGTCAGTAGCAAAAAATGGTTATAGAGTCAAAGAGAAGCCTCTAAATGCTTTTCAGTTCATCTTCATAACCTCTCCCTGAACAATTCCATAGCATCCCCAAAAAGGAAACCTCCTATATTGACCATCCACCACCATTCCCGAATTCATATCAAATCTACCTTCTCCTATTCTGGCTGAGTTACCTCATTCATCTAAATCTAAATCTCAGTTTATAGCTGCTTTGCTCAAAACCAGGCAAGGTTTTGAGCAGGACTCTAATCTGGATTCCTTCCTGCTTTATAGAAGTGGTTCATCTTCTCTTTCCCCAGTAGCTTGCTCTTCTAGACATTTTCTGTTCGTTCTCCAAGACTCACTTGAGGTGTCATCGCCCTTAGAAAGTCCCACTGACACACCAGAAGGATAGATAAGGATGCTTCTTATTGTATCTCCAACCCCAGCAATATCTAATATGTAAGTGCTGGATATACAAAAGCCCTGTGCAAAGAAGCCAAAGAGAATTTACCAAGGCTTAACTCAATAGATATTTATTCCATTTTTATATTTAAAAATTGTACCAAGTAATAATTTTATTTGATATATAATTATATTAGTACTTTAAAAGCCCATGAGAATTTATGTGCTTCTCACAATCCTGAAGCATAGAAAGAACAGGAATTATTATCCCTGTTTTACTGATATGGAAACTCATGTGGCTTGAAGAGTCTGACTACATCTGCCCAGGATTAGAGTTGGGTTAACATAGAAACAAACAAATCAAGTTTTCTGGTTCCTAATAATAGTTTGTATGGTAAGGAGTTTCAGAGAATTCTTTATTCCCCCTAAGAACAGAATGCTGGCATGTAATAATATTTTAATTTTGGAAAAATCGTTTTACATTTTCAAGGTTGATTTCTTTGATAAGACCAAAGAATAGGAAAAAATGGGTTAAAATATAATTCTGGGTTGACTTCCTTATCACATCATTTTCTAAGAACAATGGTTTTATTAAAATTATTTCTCTCATTAGCCTATAATTCTATTTTATCCTCTACAGTCATCTAAGACTACTAAAGTAAAGAATTAAATATTAGAAAAATGAAATATAAGGGTTTACTTAATTTCTAAAATTCTGACAGGAGCATATCTAAATTTTTAAGTGCCAAAGAAGGAAATTAGGATGGTGTTTACATTTGTTACCACTTTTCTGACAACCAATGAAATTATATGGAAGATAAGAACTTGAGATATTAATGACTAAAAGTGAACTCCAAGAAAAAAAGAACCTTACCGCTTTTGTTCATTGGCTTAGAACAGGCCTGGAATATAGATAGTGCTTAAAAAATAAGTGTTGAATGAATAAATGAAAGAATAAAGGAAAGAATAAAGGAAATTAAAGCTCATAACCTCGTGTGTTAGAATATTAAAAGTAATTCATTCTTTCAACAGATATTTACTGAATGCTTTATAGGTTCTGGACAGCTTCCGAGGCTCTGGAAGAGACCCACCAAGCCCTTGATGCTTCCCTGGAGTGAGGTATTCTAATTTAGGCCAGATGGTTTAGGAAGGCCTCTCTGAAGAGAAGGCATTTGAGATCTGAATGAAGTGAGTGTGCAAGCCATGCAAAGATATTACCTACCTCATTCTACTGTTAAATTAGATGATGCCTAGAAAGCTCTAACCTCAGTGCTCAGCAAACACTCAATGATCAGCAAAGGGTTGGCATTATTATTTCTACAGGTGGCAATCAAGATATTTATTTCACCACATTCAAAACTCAGACAAAGATGCCATGTTATAATGGATACAGATCTTAATATGGCCAAAATGAAGAATTAGTTTTACCCAACCCATTTTTTTTTGGAAATATTAAGATCCATATGCAGAGACTCCCATCAGGGCCACTGAAAACCTTGGAGTTCCAAGAGATGTCAACTCCAGTTCCAGGAGAAACCGGTTCTGCTATATATTCTGACTTTCTAAATTCTGAATATCCCATTTTGATAGCTACTTCAGTTGGTTTTGAGAATCCTTGAACAGGACTAGGGTTTGCCAAGGGTCCATTTTCTGTACTTGAGCCATAATATATCAGCATAATAGAACTCCTTTATGCAATTTTTAAAAATCTGCTAAATTAAAAAAATGTTTATACAAGACAATAAATCTTATAGTGATGAAAGGCACAATGTCTAAAAAATTTTTTATATTATTTTAAATTTAAAAAGTTTTGTTTGTATTTTTATTTGTTATTCTTAAAATTACTATTATTTCCATTTCTTATTAATTTTATTTGGTTGTTTTGTTGACTTCATTTTTGGAGAGCTTTTGGATCACGAAAGAGTCATACCCATGGCAGGGAAGGATCACTGGTGTAGAGTTTTGGTGATGAGAGATGTGTGGGGAAGGGTGCACCTGGGGAATAACTTTAAGGCATATGAACATGTTCAAATGTTCATAGAGCATTGTCTCTATGGGTGGAGACCCACAGAATAACCAAAAGAATACTGAATTCCCATCCTGGGGAGTCCTGCTGCATTCTCTAATAGAATGGCAAGAATCCCCCGAGTACAAGGGCAGTACCTAGGGAAGGAGGACAGACCATTATGCCAGGCCCTTGATATTGATGATTGTGCTTATGAACCTTTACTTGTGAAATTGAAACTTAGCCTAGTATTACATATTACCTAAGAGTTATCTCCTGAAAGCCTGCTGTTGCTCAAATGTGGCCTCTCTCTAAGCCAAACTCGGCATATAAAGGCACTAGCTTTCCCCACCCCACCCCCATCCCTGGCATGGGGCATGACTCCTGGGGATGAGCTTCCCTGGCACCAAGGGATTACTACCAAGTGCCAACTAACAATACATCCAGAAAAAGACCTTGATCAAAAGGGAGAAATACTAAATACAAATGAGTTTTCATGGCTAAGAGATTCCAAAGTAAGTTGGGAGGTCATTCCAGAGGTTCTGCTTTTATGCACACCTCAGCAGGATCTCTTTGACTGCCACAGTAAACAGTTCCTCAAATAGTGTGGCTCCTGAGGACTCTAGAGACATCTAGACACTATAACCAGGATAGACAAGTTCAAAAATTTGGCACCCTGTCAGTGGGCCTTACTTTGGAATTTATGCTCCGCAGTATAACAAAGTTAAACTCACTTATAATTTCCTTACCCATGGATCTTCTGCCCCTTTATTTTGAACCCATAATTAGCACTATACTTGTTAAATATATGTCCCAGAGACTTAAATCTTTGGTCCATTCATGTGCCAATTGAGCCCTATATCTCAGCAGAGTTGTAGCGCTTACTGTCCAGTTCATTGGACTCACCCAGGACCACTAACAAGGAGATGATGATGGACAGTGCCTATTCCAAGGAACAGAGTGTTTGCAACTATAAGTAAGATAGTTCCATCCATCTGCCCCATTGGATCTAAACCTCCTCTCAATTAGAAATAAGAGTCCTCAAACCCTCAAGACTGGGGAATGAACAATGGACTAAAGTAGAAATTATTATTCTGTTATAGACTTATTGTTATTCTAACAATGGAAGAGCTTTCTCATTGATATAGAGGCAGTGGCCACCAGAGGTTCTGAGTTGAGGGAGAGGGAAGAATAGATGTAACATGGGGGCATTTTTGGGACAGTGGAATTTTCCTGCATGATATTGCAATGACAGATACAGGCCATTGTACATTTTGTCATAACCTATAAAATCGTGCAGGGCAGAGTGTAAACTATAATATAAACTATAGTCCATGGTTAGCAGCAATGTTTCAATATGTGTTCATCAATTGTACATTAATGAAAGATGTTGTTAATGTGGGAAATTGTAGGAAGAGGAGAGGGTGAGGCATATGGGAATCCCCTATATATTTTATGTAACATTTATGTAATCTAAAGCTTCTTTAAAAAAAATTAACTTAAAAAATGCTTACTAATTGTCTGGAATATATACTAAATCTACGCTTGAACACATAACATTACTTTTTTACCTTTCAAACATCTGTTCATAAAATTATTTCTGTATCTGTGTTACAGATTTTTATTAAAGTTTTTTCTTAAATGTTATTGTAACATTTTAAGAAGCATGATAATATACACTGAATCACAGCAGCTACCTGGTAATTCTTTTAACCTTTTATATATATAAAATGTGTTACTGTAAAATATTCAAACAAAAATTATATAAGTAAGAAACCAAAAAATCACTAGAGATAACCACTCTTAATACTTTGGTGACCATCCTTTAATATATCTCTTCAGACTTGTATCTGTAGACTTACATATAAAATTTGGAATAATTCGGAACATATTTTATTGAGAACACTTTTTAAAGAATTTTGTTAAATCTCATCTCCCTTGCTTATCCATCCTGCCTCACCACTACCTAAAAATGTTAGAAAACTTTTTCTCACTTGAGAACTCCTTGCATGTGTTCTCACAGATGCTGGTAGCTTTTTTTCTAAGGGATCACTTAAAGCGGTATATTTACTTGTTATCTTAATAGATATAGCCAGAATTGCATTCTCAAAAGACATTAACAGCTCACATTTCCCCTTTGCATTTTATTCAATATTTATTTATAGTGTTTATACACACATGTGTAGTTGGAGATAGTCTAGTGAGACTGGATACGTTCAGTTATTACTCAAGTTTTACCTTGCTCGTTGATGTTGTCACATGCATTTTAAAAGTAAGTGAACCAGGCCTTCCCATAGCCACATTTCTAGAGCTATAATGGGTAGCCAAATAATTAGAACTATAGGCAACAACTCTTGGAAGCCACAGTGGGAAGTTACTCACTTAGTTCCACCAGTTCCTGAAGTTTAGAATGCTGTCTGCATTCCATTTAGCAGAGAAAAACAGCTCCATTTTGCCAGCATTGCTTTCTGATTTTCATCCTACTGCTATGATATTTTCTTCCAGCCCCTGAAAGCAGCATAAAATGCACTTTATATCACTGAATAGAATTTCTTTTATGCTCTGATTTGTGTTATAAATTTTAAAAAATTTGTTAAACCCACACAATTTAGAGCTGAGTTTCTGCTTCTTTGCAGCATTCTTATTCTTTAAATGCTAAAAAACAAACAAACAACAAGATCACCTATCAAAGAAATGTAATGCCATTAACCCATTGTACTGATATATGATGAATTATTTATAATTGAATTATGCTAATTAGAGTTAACATACCAAACACATTCAGGCTCAGGTTTCACAGGCAGTATCCTGATTGACTTTCTGAAGTACATAATAATTGGTATATATTTGCACAGGTGGAAATTGGAGTCTCCTCTCTTATCCTCCCAGGTATGCCCAGTTCCTTACCCCTGGGCTCTTATGCCAAACTTGGAGCAATAGATTGGAAACGACAAAACATACTATTCAGAGTCGAACACCTTATTTTCAGTTACTTAAAAAAAATTAAATTGTTCTCTACTGTAACCACAGAAATAATTTCTAAAGGTGCATTAAATGTTTTCAGAAGCCTGTTATTGTGGTTATTTGATTCATATCACAAATAGCTGTTCACCTCCAAGTATGGTAGAAAAATGATCTTGAGGCATAAATGAAGTACAGACATTTTTTTTTAATCTTCTGTCCAGTAGCTGTTTATAAACAGAGTAGTGAGTAAGCCCCAAGTGAAACACAGCAATAATCACTGCCTGTATGCTGGTCCCCAGGGAGCTGTATATTAAGGTCTGTCGGGTAATTTAATGTCACCTCTAGGCATAAACAAAGATTTATTAAAATAGTAAGTAAAATATTTCTGAACACTGGATCACTTTTTAAGTTTTCTTATTCTGCTTTTGGAAATTAAGATAGTCTTTATTGAATCAACACCTGGCATCATTTTATTTAGGCTCTATTTAACATAGCCCAAAGCAAATAATCTACCTATATTTGTATTCAAAATTTTTTATTTCTGGGAGAAAAATTATAAAGGCGATGAACAGAGTCCCTTTCTCCAGGTTCCTTTGTTCTACCTGCCTACCAATTTTACCTCCCCTCTCTCCCTGCACAGCTTCCGACCTGCTTTACAACGACAAAATTCCTGGAAGCAGTTGTTTTTTTTCCATAAAAAATAATGAAATAGTGAAGCAAATTCACGCTAGAGAGACTGTCTCATGAATCTATCTTGAACAAGCATCTTTGCAGTCCTAGTAGTCTCCCTTTATCAACTGTGTACAACCTGGCATCTGGTGGTCTCTAGATCAGAGTCATTCTTATTTTTTCAAAGGAAATGGTCTGCGGCCATTGCCAACTCTACTGGGCATTTCCTTATAGAAGCCCAGCAGGAAGAACACAATAATATCCTGAGAAATACTGACTTCCAAAACTGTGGTGTGGTATATCACTACACTCAGAGCTTAGTATCTCTTACCTTAAAGAAACAGCAAAACTGTATCGAATGGTCTTATCTGTCCCATTCCCTCCCACAGATGTCACCCCAATTATTAATATTTTTGAAGAGGCTAGAACTCGTTATTCTTAAATTTCTCCTCATGATCCATTCATTAATCTATCGAGTCAAAACTGCAATCAATAAAATAAAGCAAGTGATTCGTGAATAAAAGTCTACTGCTAAGATCTTTTTTATGTGATTTTTGCCTTAAATGATAAAGAACTATTTGGCACTAGAACTTCATCCACTATGTAGTGCTTAGTATATAACTAGTTGCCTTTTCAATCTTTGGAAAGGATATTTATTGGTAAAACTTGGTATATATTTTTACAGTGTATGCTTGTTGTGACGTGCATGACAAGTTTATTTTCCCACCAGACATATTGATAGGTAACAATTTTAGTTGTGGGTGCTGGCAAATCACTTTGAGATGGCTTCATGGAATGGTTTTAGCAGTTGTGACTAGTGTAGGTACAGTTCTTCTGACAAAAGAGAACTGTACCAGACGTCTGGGAGACATCTTCCTTTGGTCCTCTGAGTTAATATTTTAATCCAAAAATCTACTGAATAAAATATTCCCAAAAGCAAAGATTGTTTTCTTGCATTAAAAAGGATATATTCCCAATGTTCACCCCCCCAAAAAAACTAGTTTAAAGTGGGAATGATGGGCATAATCTACTGTGATGAGTAATATCTTAGTGATTTATTTCCCCTCCAAAAGTGTATATTTATTTTTGTCTCAGTGATGCAGAATGTGGGCAAAACGATGTCACTTTATGAGCTTTGCCCACTGGTTTTAGTAAAAATAATTGCTTTACTAATAAAAAGAGTGGTAGAGTAAGTTAAGAAATAAAGGATAGGCTGATCTCCAAAAAGAAGAAAATTGCCCTAACGTGAGGATAAAGTTTAATTAGGAAAGCTCTGCAGTGCCCAATCTCATAAAACTCATTTTATTAAATTTATGTTCCATATTTTTGCCACAGTATATTGCTTTCTTCACTTAAAATCCAGGCATGAGGATATGAAATTATTTTCCCACTCAGCCATTAGCTTCAGGGGACAGGGTTCTGATTTCACCACGTTCTTTGGTCCCCTTGCCCTTTTGTACCTTATTCAAAAGTTTCAGCAAATTTGACCTCTGAGAAGATACAATTTCCTGTTAGGCTTATAGTTTGACTTTTTTGTTTGCATATTAGACCTCTGCTCAGAAGTCACAAGTCTTATAGCTCAGGAGTCAGAGCTAATATCAAGTAAACTTTTGTTGCCAATATAGTTCACAATTGGGTCAGTTTCCTGACCATAGAACTTGGTGTCTGAATCATATTCTTTCAGGGTCCATTCTGGGGAAACCTGCTTATATTGTTTTCTCTATGACCCAATCTTGAGTATTATCTAGCTAATTCTGCAAAACATATATGTCCCCAACAACAAATTATGCTATTGAACAAAAATAATGTGTTTCGGAGAAGTCTAGGTTATATAGGGGGTATCCAATAACATCAAGACAAATGCTCAACTCTCCCCTTTACTTCATTTTTTATTACCCTGCCTGAACAGAAAAGTCTACTGTCAAATTTGGTCCTTTTTGAGAAGAAGCAATATTCCCAATTTATACCTGAATTATGTTTCCAAATGTTCATTCATTAGTCAGATGCTTGGAACTCACTTTTCAATTAAAACAGTTTTTTAAATGAGATACCAAAATGCAAACAGAGACATTTAGGTTCAGGCAACTACTGTTAAGAGTGAAGTAGGCAGGGTGGAACATGCTTGATAATTTAAAATTTCAATGAAGCAGAAATAACTGGACAACCCTGGCCTGTGCAGTGCCAGGGAGAAACCACATATTACCCCCACTGCTGCACGCCAGATAATGGAATCCTTCCTCTGTCGAATGGTCCAGGACTTTAGCTCACTCAAGATTTGGAGGGACACCAGAGGACAGGCCATGACTGGGTGATAATTTGGAAAGGGAATGAAAAGTAAGGTCAGGGGTTGGGTTCTGATTCATTTTATTGTTTAATCAGGACAGAAATTGTGGCCCAGTGTGAGCATCCAACAGAGCTCTCTTACCCTGTCAGGGGATCCTAAGGGACAGTTGTTTCTCTATTCTTTTATAGAAATATAAAAAGGAAACAAGTAAGGTTTTCAAGCAAATGATTTTCACACCTGACACAATTTCTTTCCAAATGACTTGTCTTCTAAAAGCAGCACACAGATTTTTTGCATCATGGTGTGTTAATCCCATTTCCTTCCCGTAAGAAGAATCACTATATGGTATGTCAGGATGTCTGAGGCCCTGTAAGTGATCTATAAAATACTAAGCATTCACTATAGAAAATGGTAGAAAAATAATTTTGTAACAGTCAATATACAAACAAAATAGTGAAAAATTAAAAAACTTTAATGCTAGAACTTGCAGAAAAGATTTAATTTACTGTGGATTAAGTGTTGAACAATACTTGAGGAATTCTGAAATGACTACTGTGTATTTTTATTTCACCAAATTTACTTTCACAATTTAAGGATTTTTTCTTAATACATGAACTGTATAGCACTACCACCATTCTTGTCCTTCTTGGCTGTGATTAGGACAAGGATGGCCAACTGATGGCCTGCAGGCCAAAGCCTGTCTTAGAGATGTATTGTTTAATTTTTTAAAATTTGAATTTGAATGGTTTGGAATGGGGCAGGCACACTCTACTGTGCCCTAAATTCACCCAGCTGCTTTACACATTTATTGGCTTCCTGCTAGGCCCCAAAGGCATATATTTTTGGACCTACATTAAGTTACTTGAGGACTTAGAAATGGTAAGAAAAGCAAATTAAGACATAGGATAGGGAAAGAGATATGGGAATAGAGAGAAGATAAAAGATTTTTCTGAGCTAACTATGCAAAGATGTTAGAAGTGTAGAGAAAGCAAAAGGAAGATTGATTTAACAAATATTTATTCCACTCTTTTTATTTGCCAATCACTGTCAAAACTTTGGATAAAATAAAATAAAATAAGCTAAACAGAATAAGTGCCTACTCTCATGGAGGTTATATTCTAGTTGGGAGAAATATTTTAAAAAGCTAATAAATATTGCCAATGGAGTTAAGAAAAAAGAAAATAAAGCAAAATAAAGGATGTAAGCAATGGTGGATGGATAAGAGAGCTGCTGATATGTAGAGTAGTCAGGGAAGGTCTTCTGATAGAGTTATATTTAAGCAGAGACTTGAAGAATGTAAGGATATGGTCTTAGAACTATTTTGGGAAAGAGCATGCCCGACAGGGAAATATGATGAGTAAAATTCCCGAGGCCAGAGCAGAGTGGTGAGTTAGAGAAGAAGGGAAACCAGGCTAGGGGAGGAAGACAGGGAAGAGAAAGTGACAGGACATGTGACTATTGGCCAGATGATATAGGTCACAGACACATAAAAAGTAAAATTTATTCTGAGGGAGATGAGAAGAGGGTTCTGAGAATAGTAGTGATAGGTTTGTACGTATATTTTAGAAGAATAACTGGTTCTCATGTTGAAAATAGAGGAGCAAGGGTGGAAGTTGGTAGATCAGTTAGAAGACTTGCAGAAGTTCAAATGGGAGATGGTGGTGGCTTCAGTTGGGTGATAATGGTAGGGGTACTGATAAGTGATCCACATATTTTTCAAAGGAGAGCAAATAAAATTTGTTGATGGATGAGAGGTGGAGTGTGAGCAAAGAAAGTGGGTCAAGGTTCTCTCTGCTTTTGCGTAATTTTGAAAATATCCACAAGAAACTGTGAGAATGGATTTGCATTTACAGCTATAAGCAAAAATCAGAGAAAGGAGTACATTTGAGGGGTGGGACCGTGAGTTTAGTTTTGAACATGTCAAATTTGAGATGCCTATGAGACTTTCACATGGTGGTAGAAACAGGAAGTTGACTCTATGAGTTGAGAGTTCAGATGGGAGGTCTGAACTATAAATAAAAATTTGGAATCATATATATGTATGTGTGTATATATATATATATGGCATTTAAAATTAGAGGATTAGACGAGATCATCTGAAGAGTGAATGTAGATAAAGAAGAGATCTGAGGAGTGAATATGTTGGCATTTTCAAGTTTAGAGGTCTGTAATATGAGTAGGAGCCAGCAAGCAAATGGGAGTGGGGGGAGGATGACCAGAGAAATAGGAAGATAAAAAGAGCCAAGAAAAGAAAGCATTTTTAAGGAGGGAGTGATCAACTGACCAAATGCTGCTGATAATGTAAGATGAGAACTGAGAAATAACCATTAGCTTGATTAGCTTGTCAACATGGAAATCACTGTTAATCTTTGAGCCATTGAAGACAAAGCCTGATGGAAGAGGTTCAGGAAAGATTAGGAAAAGATGTGCAGACAGCAAGTGTAGTCCACAATTTTGAAGGTTTTTGCTATTGGAAGCAGAGAAATAGGTTAGAACCTGGAGGGGCATGTGTGGTTAAGGTAGGGTTTTATTTTTAATTTTAAAGAGTAGAGAGAGGTAAATGTTGATGAGGCAGGGAAGACAAGCAACATCAGGAAGGATGCTTTTGAGTACTAAAGGAGATCCAGTTTATACTTGGAGGGGTTGTCCTTAGATAAGTGCAGAGACAATTTGTTCAAAGACATAGAAAGGAATGCAGGATAAGGAGACACAAGGAAGAAAGTTTGCATTTGGTATTGGCAGCATGTGGAAGTCCTTTCTGATATCTATTTTCTTGGTAAAATTAAGAGTGAGGTCACTAAAGTCAAGAGTAAGAATAAGAGAAAAGGTGTAAGTTTGAAGTAGAAGTAAGGTATGAAATAGTTGTCTAGGAGAATAATAGAGTGAGTTGACTAATCAAAAGCAGTAGAATTGTCAGGTAGCAGTAAGGACTAATGTGTGGTTAATTAATGAAGTGAAATTAGAGAGCATAAGTGTTGTTTTCTTTCAGCCACATTCAAATGCTCAGGAGCAGGGGGGAGTAGATGTAAGATTGGATTTAACAAAAACCAAGTAAATTTGATGGTGAGAGAGCAGGGTAGGAGAATTGGAATGTATTAAAGGTAAAGATGATCATGTTAAACCATTGGTCTTAATTAAGGAAGAATGTAAATGAGGACGTGAGGAGGATGAGGGACAAATGCTAAAGTTAATGGATAGGTGATTCTCCTAGGGCTGAAAAATTACTAGAGTAAGAAAATAGGTGGAAGATCGTGCTGGGATTGTATGATGTTTGAAATTGTCAATTATTGGTGATAATAAGGTCTAAGACATGACCATTAGAGCATGTGGCTGGAGTGCCAACATCATAGGAGGAGAGGATGTCAAGAGCTTATTATTGCAAGGAACTTCTCAGTGATAATGAAATCACCTAATTTACGAGAAGAGATTTATTGGAGAGAATGACAGTGCGCCAGGCACAAGAATCTTCAAGGAATGATGGGGAATATATTAGTCAGCGAAAGGGGTGCTGGTGCAAAGTACCAGAAATCTGTTGGCTTTTATAATGGGTATTTATTTGGGGCAAAAGCTTACAGTTACAAGGCCCTAAAGAGTCCCACTCAAGGTTACTTCCTTACCAAACTCTGATGCCACATGTTGAAGCAAGATGGCAGGCGACATCTGCGAGGGTTCAGCCTTCCTCTTCCCTCTTAAGGCTCCGTGGGTCCAGCTTCTTCCAATCTCAGCTGTAGGCTTGCATAGGGCTCTTCTCTCTTCCCAGGGCTCGTTTCATTCTGGGCTTGGTTGCTCTGGTCTCTTCAGAAGGCCCATTGTAGACTATCAGGTGACTGGCTCATCTCTCTCCCAGGCCCAGCATCAAGTTCTCTCCTGTCCTTTGTCTATGGAGCGCTCTCTATTCCTCTGTGTATCTTTTTTTTTTTTTTAAGATTTATTTATTTATTTATTTATTTATCTATTTATTTATTTATTTATTTATTTATCTCCCCTTCCCTCCCCACCCCGGTTGTCTGTTTTCTGTGTCTGTTTGCTGCATCTTCTTTGTCCGCTTCTGTTGTTGTCAACAGCATGGGAATTTGTGTTTCTTTTTGTTGCATCATCTTATTGTGTCAGCTCTCCATGTGGGCAGTGCCATTCTTAAGCAGGCTGCATTTTCTTTCACGCTGGGTGGCTCTCCTTATGGGGCGCACTCCTTGCGCGTGGGGCTACCCTATGCTGGGGACACCCCTATGTGGCACGGCACTCCTTGCGCACATCAGCACTGCGCATGGGCCAGCTCCACATGGGTCAAGGAGGCCGGTGTATCTTCTCCTATGTATCTACTTCTGTGTTCTTGATTGAATGTCCATCTCTATAGCCCATCAAGGGGTCAGGGACTCAATCTTCCATGTCCTAATGACATGGTTGAATCAAAGCCTTAATCTTAACACAACCAAGTAAATATAAAACCTTTGAATTTAAATTAATCAAAGGGTATCATGCCCAGAGAAAAAGACCAGTTTACAAATGTAATCAATATTTCTTTTTTGAATTCATAAATAGCATTAAAGTGCTACAGGGAGTGAACGTGAGTTCTGCAGATGATGGACACATGGAGGAAAAATGAGGTGACCAACTTCAAAGGAGGCTGGTTAAGGAGAATTAAAGGAGGATGGCCTAGACTGGCAAACATCTCCAGTCCTCTTGAAAGAGAAAGCATCTACCACTTGAGGACTGCAGGAAGACCAGGTTTTATTTGGTGTAAAGCAGTGAAGTTAATGAAGAGAAGACTTTGATGACATAGGAGGTTTTGCTGATAGACAGTGAGCTCCAGAAGGTACAGTAGAAGACACTGTGTTTAGGGGAACAGCACAAAATTGGGTCATAATAAGGGTTGAACAGAATTCTGTGGGGATATGAGTGATGATTGGGGCTTGTTTTAGAGACTGAGAAGCATATCATGGGTAAATATAACCTAAAATTGAGAAATTCCCAAGACAACTTACTGAGTTTTGAGTATAGAGTAAATGGGAAAGCATTGCTTGTGAATGTGCAAAAGCAGTTTTATTATACAATTTGCCATCATGATCAGTAGGTGGTGCTGTTGACCCAAGATAGTTTGGTTGCTTTTCAGTACATCACTGAGAACGGAGGTCACAGAGCATACAGAAGGGAGAAAAGACTGTGTGTTCCCCATTCAGAATGCTGGTAGATTTAGGAGATTTCCCTTTTTGAGTTAATCCGTCTAAAACAAATTAATATTTGTTAGGATGAACTAAAAAGCACTAAGTCTCAGAAAGGACTAGAGCTTTTTTGAAAGCATAATTAGAGATAATTATGGAAATATGTAAAGTGCAAATGATGGTGTTTTTACTTTTTATTTTTTGGATTAAAAAACGGAAATAGAGAAAAGAGAAGAAAACTGCAAGAATTTGCAGGCAAGCTAAGACAATTCAGGATGCCAAGCCATTGAGATTTCTCTTAATTTGCACTAATCTTGGTAGATAAGTACATGAGGTCACCTGGCTAAATTCTGATATTTATTTCAAAGTGCATATTTTATAAGGGCAAAATCGATTTCTGCTAAAACAAACGAAAAAAAAAAAAAAAATCACACATCCTCCCTACTTTTCCTGCTTGCTTTGGGGATTCAGAGCGCAGTGTCTAGAAAGCCAGAGGCATAGTGACTTTCTTTTCAGAAGAACAGGCTGAAAGAGGCAGATGCTGATCAGAGTGTATGAGCTTTGCATATTCATATCCTTCAGTTATTCAGCAAGAAAATTCAGGTAATGAGCAAGTGAAATCTCCAGTAGTCTTTGTGTAGCTTGGGGGTTTGTTATTCTTGTGTTCTCTCTGTAGAATCTGACTCTGTCAAAGACAGATTCTGCCTGTACCCCCTCTCCCCAATTGAATTAGCACTTGTACATTGAAGTTTTCAACATCACGACAAGATTTTTAAGTCTTGTCAAAAGAATCGTCATAGTCTCTAACCATGAATAAAAATGATTTCAGATTCATCTCTATCTCACATTTCATTTCATGGGATTAATTTAATTGATTGAGCTGAATAGTATAGGTGAAGTGGTTGCTAGTAATTGGTAGAAATTTTAGTTTTTTAAGGAAAATATTCTAAGTACATTTTTACATACCAGGCTTATTTAGGTGGATTGAAACTCTTCTTTAATGTTAGTACAATTACAGCTTGATTAAACAATCCTTGGACACAAAACAAACAAAATTCCTTTGTAATAAAATCAGCAATATGAAGGAAAAAATCATTAACTATTACATGAAGTTGATTTGCTTAATATTTAGTTTGTACATTAAAAATGCCATGTATGACTGTCTCTGCCCATAGCTCCTATATGACCCAATATAACTGAAAGTTAAAAATACTAGAAAAAAAATGTTTTCTAAATTTCCCTTGGACACATCTGACTAGGCACCTGAGGTCCATATTACTATTTAAAGTTTTGTAAGAGGGAAGCAGACTTGGCCCAGTGGTTAGGGCGTCCGTCTACCACATGGGAGGTCCGCGGTTCAAACCCCGGGCCTCCTTGACCCATGTGGAGCTGGCCCATGTGCAGTGCTGATGCACGCAAGGAGTGCCCTGCCACGCAGGGGTGCCCCCGCGTAGGGGAGCCCCGTGCGCAAGGAAGTACGCCCTGTAAGGAGAGCCACCCAGCGCGAAAGAAAGTGTAGCCTGCCCAGGAATGGCGCCTCCCAATGGAGAGCTGACACAACAAAAAGAAACATAGATTCCCATGCTGCTGACAACAACAGAAGCGGACAAAGAAGACGCAGCCAATAGACACAGAGAACAGACAACCGGGGCAGGGCGGGCTGAGAAATAAATAAATAAATAAATCTTTAAAAATAAAAAATAAAGTTTTGTAAGAGATTCAGAGACCAGAATTTATGAGCTTAGCTCCAGAAGATTTCCTGGTGAGAATTGCTATATCTCTCTTAACAATTACAATGAAAGAACAAAATCTCCACTTTCTTCCACCTGCTAGGTAGACAGTGAACTCTAACCCACTTCTTCCTTATGGGTGATTCATGAGAGAATAATAGAAGACAGAAATGTTCAGGATGCTATTATATTATATAAGACTTTTTCTCTCTGATCCTTGAGCAATCCACTGTTTCCAAAGGCTGCTCTTATACGGTAGTGGCTCTCAGTACAAAGGGCAACTCTGATTCTCAATAGCTGTCTCTAGCAACAATTCAAGTTTGGAAGCAACTCAGAGAAGTGTTTATCGCAGTCTGCAAAATCATCTGTGGTACTTCTCAAAATTTTTTGGACCTTACAACAGCCCTGGGACCTCTGGGGTAGGGCTGACAATATGCATTTTTCAAGCTCAAAGTTGTATCTCTGTATCTCCCCTTGGCAACAAGTGTGCAGCTTGGCTCCTGAAAGAGTTTTGAAACAGAACTACTTTACATGTCTGTAGACTTGCACTAGGGAAGCAAAACAGCATGAAATACTATAATGTTGCAAATCCTAGCGATTCGTTTGGCAAATCAAGAACAGGCTTTCTGGGGAGATATATTTTTTATGACTAGTCCAACTTTTACTGCTTCCACAAACCCCCTACCCAGCCTTCTTTTTACCCCTTTATTCTAAGCATTTTACCTTGAATTCTATTTCGTCAAGAAAATGGTGGTGATAATCAGTAGTGGTTTCTCTGTGATTCCTGTACTTCTGGATTTCCTGACCTCCCTTTCAATAATTGTATCAGTTTTTAATTCCCTGGAATAATTCATCCCTGCTTGAAATATCTAGGTTATTATGATTGATATAGGCTGCTTCCAACTCTTTATTATTGCAGACAATGATTAAACAACTTATATAACTAACTTAGATTTGGTTTACAAAACTCTGTTGTCCAGAATCATATATCCAACTGCTACTTGACATATTTATTGGATAAATGTATGACAGGCATATTTCAAATTATGTTCCTCTTATTCTGTCAAAAGTCATCCACAGCCTGCTCAATTGATTGCAATTCCCTTTCTCCAGTTGCTCTGACCAATCATTTTGGAATCATCCTTGGCTCCCTTCTTTTCCTAACAACCCATACCCAGTCCATCAAAAAAACCTGCTAGGTTTACCTTTAAAATATACCAAGAAGAAACCACTTTTCATCACTTTCTTTACCATTTGGCCCAAGTCACTCATCCCGCATCTGGATTGTTGCAATGGCCCCATCCTCTTCTGCCCTCAACCTCTGCAGTCTATTCTCAGTACAGAAGCCAGAGTTATCCTATAAAAACTCTGGTCAAGTATATCTGTCCAAAACTTTCCAAAGGCTTCCCATTTCATTCAGAGTAAAAATCAAATTGCTTGCTATTTCTTAAACAGTCCCTTCACTTCTTCAACCATCATCACCCACCACTCTTGTCTTTGTTCTCCCTGTGCAAGCCACACTGGTCTCCTCACTGGTCCTACAATATGCAACTTATGCTCTCAAGGCCTTTGCATTTGCTTCCTCACTTTGCTAGACCTTCCATTCCTTCAAAATTTAATTTCTCTTTGAAGCATTCCGTGGTCATCCTATTTAAAATGTCAGTGTCCTGAATCCTTGATATTTTATGTCTCTCTTCTTTATTTTCTTTTCTTTTTCAGTACTTAACATTATTTACTCGTCATAAATTTTACTTCTTTGTCTTTATTATCTTAACTTCTAGAAGATCCTTGAGGGCAAGGTATTTGTCTGTCTTCTTCAGTACTATACCCCCAGCACCTAAAACACCGTGCAGTGCATAGTAGGTGCTCAACACATATTCCAAGTGAGGAAAGTGTTTCACAAAGGAGGGAGTAGTTACCTTTGTTAAGCTGATGAATGTTAAGAAGAGAGCTGAGAAACACAGAGATCATTGATAACCTTGATAAAAACAGCTTAACAGAATAGTGAGGACAGAAGTCTGTTTGGAGTGGTCTCAGGAAATAATAGGAGGAGAGAAAGTGGAAACAGTGAGAAAAGAGAGCTTTACCTATGAATTTTGTTATAAAGAAGAGAAAAGGAACGAGCTTGCAGCTGGAGGGAATGTGGGATTGAGAGGTTTTTATTGTGGTTGTTGTTTTGTTTTAAATTTAATTGGATGATATCACTTTATATTTGCATGCCAACAGGAATGATCTAGTAAAGAGGAAAAGGTCAGAGATCCAGAGAAGGGGTCATTGGAAGAGAGATATCCTTGAGTGAAAGAGGGAATGGAAATGAAATTGGAGTTTGGCCTTAAATAGGATAAGCAAGAATAAACTGACAGTTTATTCTCATAAAAGGAAAGGAACTAGAATAAGTGAATACGAATATAGTTGGTTTTATACATTTGGTTAAAGTAGCTCCTGGAAAATATTTTCTATTTTCTCAGTAAAATAAGAATCAAGGTATCAATTGTGAGCTGAATAAAATGAGGGGGCGGAAAGAGAAATAGGGTAAGAAATAATAATCTAGAGGAAATCAAGAGTGATTAGGTTAAGGAAATGAGGTGGGATTACAGAGCAGTACTAAATGCACACTGAGATTAGTGGTGATGAATTTATAGTGAGAACAACCTTTTCTAAGTGCAGTGTAAGGGAGGAGTTATATTTTAGCACATTTTTTCCATGTGACTACAGTTTGGGGAAAGAAGAGCAATGGAGTAAATTGAGTATAAACAGTCTTGGGAGGAAGTAAGTTGGAGTGAAATGGTAGCCAAGATCAAGGATTTGGAGTTTCTGGTGCAAAGATGATTGGTGAAGATACTAGATTGTGAGAGGTGAGGTTGGAGATAAAGAAGCTTGATAATGAGTTATGGAAAAGGCAATGGCAAGGTCAAGATGACTTTGAAAATAGGTAGTTGAGGTATTGCAAAAGACAAGATCCCAGAGGACAGCTGGTCAAGGACCTGAGAACTTGCATTATTTGATGGATCATCTCAGTATGTTGAGAAAATTGAAATGATTGATAGTGAGCCAAGAGCTAAAATCTTCAAGGATGATGGAGTGACTTGGACAGCTTTAGGGGACTACAACATGCATGAGTAGTAGGTGGAGCTGACAAATGGCATGCTCTTTAAAGCAGTTTGGGAGGTTTAGGGATGAGGAGAAATCATCGTCTGGAAGTGGCAGTAAAGGGCACAGAGGACAGCTGTCACTTCCAGACCCAATTGCTGGAGTCAAGGGACTTCAGGAAATGTAGTGTCCACAGGGCCACGATTCAGGTATGGGAAGATGAGACTGAGGATAGGGAAGAATTTGTTGGTTTCAGATGTGAGTTCCAGAGGCAACAGTGAGAAGGGACTGGGGTATGCAGAAAATACACTGAGTTGGATTGTCATGAGATTAAGAGAGCCATATGGGAATAAGTATTAGGGTGAAAGGCATTACCTAGAAATCTTGGCCTTCTTGTGGATGCTGAAGGGAATAGGGATGGGGAATATGGGCAGACAATGGTGATGAGCTGTGGGTACATTGAAGAAAGAAGACAGGGGTCTTGACTGCAGCAGGCAGGGCTTTAGAGCTCATCGTTCAGTCACTGGTGGTGACTTCAAGGGAGATGCAAATGTGGTGGCACCGGGAACCTCAAGGGACTTCCACATAGTCAGTTTATACAATGGGGCCTCAGTAACAGGCAATGGGAAGTTCTTTAAGAGCATCCATCAGTATGGACAAATTAGGTTTCTCGATCTAAAAGAATAATCTAACAAATGCTTTTCCTGGTGCTTTCTAACTTATCACTCTTGAGGGTACATCCGTCACGCTACGTAACTGAAAGAGGATTAGATTGATTTCTATTTAGTAAGAAAATGAGTGCTCCACAAAGCACATAAACAATGCAAACAGTAAATTTTAAAAATTACTTAAGATTCATATTTTGTTGGCTTGGAATTTGAGAGATAATTCCGAGGTGGCTTGTTATGAGTTTCATTGAGAGGGAAATCATTTTTCATGGAAAATATTTACTTGGCTTATTAAAGGAGCCCATTTTAAGGGTTAGCCTTGAAGAATGTGTTCTAAAGCAGGAAGATTGTTTTTGTTGCTGAAAGACCTCTGCACAGGATACTGATACTGTTAGGAGCATCTGGAGGTTTTCTTCCCATTCCTTCTGGAAAGAAAAAGTTAGTGATAAATTCGGGAGTTTAAGGCTTTGAATATCTTTTTGCAATGGGAGTGACATTTAGGAAAAACAAAAGAAAAGAAAGCACAAGGTTAAAGAGAAAATGGATAGTATTTCTCTCCCTCTTTGCAAATCAGGAACAGCTTCAGTCTTTCCTTCCCTCTTGAGTCAGAATAAATAAAGTGATATAAAACCAGTCTACTGAGGCATGACTTCAACTAATCCTCTCTGACAAATACTCAACATGTTATTGAGGCCACATGCAAAAACAACTCATTTAGAAATTGGGTTTTCCTCTGAACATTTATGGGCAATCTCTGCTCAAGCATGGAGAAAAGTTTGACTCAGAGGTTATTAAGAATGAAGGAACACTTTAACATTTTTCTTTAACAGGTAATAAACTGAGAATGAAATCGGTTATAGTCACTGAATTTTTTAAAACTTTAGATATTTCATTAACTTGTTTATGAAATCAATGCTAGTCATGGGGAATAGATTGTTTGTTTCTAACCTCATTGTTTTGGAGCCTGGAATTAAACTCTTTTCAGGCAGATTTTGCTGGGCCTCTTGCAAATGATAGGATTGAAGCATTCATTTACTGTAAGCTCCTATAACAGTTTAAAAAGCTAATGTTTCTATGGATTTGCCTTTTGATGGTTAAGATCATCTGCTGGGAAGCAGATGTGGCTCAAGCAGTTGGGCTCCCATCTGGGAGGTCCAGGGTTTGATTCCTGGGGCTCCTGGTAAAGGCAAGCTGGCCTGCATGGTGAGCTGGCCTGAGCAGAGTGCTGGCCTGCACAGTAGTGCTGGCCCGAGTGGAGAGCTGGTGCAGCAAGATGATGGAACAAAAAGAGACACAGAGACATAAAGACAATAAGAGATGCAGCAGATCAGGAAGCTGAGGTGGCACAAGAGATTGAGCACCTCTCTCCCACTTCAGAAGGTCCCAGGATTGGTTCCCAGTGCCGCCTAAAGAGAAGACAAGCAGAAACAGAAGATGGCACAGTGAATGGACAGAAAGAGCAGAGCAGAGTGTGTGTGTGTGTGTGGGGGGGGAATAAAATAAATCTTTTAGGGAAACGGACTTTGGCCCAGTGGTTAGGGCATCCGTCTACCATATGGGAGGTCCGCGGTTCAAACCCCGGGCCTCCTTGACCCGTGTGGAGCTGGCCATGCGCAGTGCTGATGCGCGCAAGGAGTGCCGTGCCACGCAAGGGTGTCCCCCGCGTGGGGGGGCCCCACGCGCAAGGAGTGCGCCTGTGAGGAAAGCCGCCCAGCGTGAAAAGAAAGAGCAGCCTGCCCAGGAATGGCGCCGCCCACACTTCCCGTGCCGCTGACGACAACAGAAGCCGACAAAGAAACAAGACGCAGCAAATCGACACCAAGAACAGACAACCGGGGGAGGGGGGGAAATTAAATAAAAATAAATAAATCTTTTTAAAAAATAAAAATAAAAAAATAAATCTTTTAAAAGAAAGTTCATGTGTCAACTTGAACAGGTTATGATGCCCAATTCTTTGGTCAAGCAAGGACTGGCCTGATTATTACTGTGATGATATATTGTGAACTTATGTCACCAGTAAATTGATTACATCTATAGCTGATTACTTCTGCAATCAACTGAGGAGTTTGCCTTCAACAATGAGAGACAACTCATCCAATCAGTTGAAGGCTTTAAAAGGAGAAGTGAGGATTTCAGCAGTCAGAAGAGAGATCTTCCAGCTTTACATCAGCCAGCCAGTCTCTTCTGGGGAATTCATTGAAAACCTTCATCAGAATTCCTAGCATGCAGCCTGCATATGGAGTTTAGGCTTGCCCATCCCCACAGTCACATGGGACAGTTCTTATAAAAATATCATAATGTTTATACATATCTCCTGTTGGTTCTATTTCCCTAGAGAATCTGGATGGAAATAGTTTTGGTACTGCAAGTGGTTCTTGAGAAACAGAATCTCAAGAGTGACATTTCTGATTTGGTTCTGGGGTTTTGGGAATTGGTTCTCTAATCCAATTAGATTCAAAAGCACTAATGACTCTATTTATAACAATCAAGGTAGGATTGATAGTCCATGGTATGAACTGGCTATAGAGATATGCAAAAATATCACCTGGATATGGTTACTCAAATGCTTATAAGAGGCAAGGCTCTAGGTGAGAGTGTTTTTGCACTATAACAGAGTTTTGTGGAGTTAAAAGGTATAACGATGTTGACTGGTTGTTCCTAAATATGCTTCATACAGTTTTAAAAGAAAGGGATGAGCTCAAGACATCAAATTTTCAACTCAAGCACCACATGAAGGATGTGAAAGTTTCTAGGGGTGCCCTGAAAGAGTATTTTATTTTGCGTAGCCACAGAGTTGAGATTTCTGAAGACCAGACCCAGAGTTGCATTGTGTGATTGGCTAAATTACAACATAAATTAAATTCCCAACCTGGTAGATTGTCTGCTGTTAAACTGAGTGTACTGGTTAGAAAGGAATGGGATCCTGAAAACTGGAATGGGGACATCAAGATAATGCTTTGTTCCCATAGACTGGCTGCCAGGAATCCCTGTGTCCTCTACCACAAGCCAGAGCACCTACTGATCTCTTGATTTGGACATTTTTTCAGCCTCAAAACTGTAGACTAATACATTCTCATAGTTAAGCCAAACCATTTCATGGTACCTGCTCCCAGCAGCCTAGCAGACTAAAGCAGTGGCCTACATTGCCTGAGGTTGAACTGCCAGGACAGCCCTGGTATACGGTAGATTATGAGATCCAAAGGCTTAGAGAGATTGGAAAGTTAGAGTGGAATTGTCATTAAAGATGTGTTCAGCCACCCCACGAATGTCTAGAGGGCACACCTCTCAGCAGGCTGTGAGGAATAAATTTGTGAGACCACCTCAATCTTCCCTGAAGAACTCTGTGGTCACTCTTCTCAGTTGGTCATGGACTGTGGGAACTGCTGTCACTGAATTTGGATCCTTAAACACAAACACAATGGGCATGATCATATTCCAGATTGGCAGAAGAAAAGTAGCAGCACTTAATCACCAAAGACAAGGTGGGCATGGCTACCATAATGGACAGCAGACTCAAAGCAGTTATAAAAATAATCTGACTCACAGAGACCTATGGCACAAGCTAGTAGCAGTCTACAAATTTCTTACTTGATCTGTATAAGCAGAAGAGTTCTCGGTCAACTGAAAAAGTCTAACTTGAATTACAGAAACAAAGACTCAGAACCCCTTAATCAATTCCCAGACTTGAAACAGTTCACAGGTTCAAAGCCCTTTGAATGATGAGGAAAATGGTCCTCTTGGGGAAGAACTCTGATACACTGCCAAAAATTTATAGTTAATCTTCCTCCCAACCTTTCCCAAAGAGATCTACACATTTCACTAGGATTACTGAACATTGGGGAAAAAGAAATGATTCGACACTTCAGGGATTTATAGACACTGATTCAGAGGTGACATTGATTTCAGAAGACTCAAAACATCACTGTGGTCCACCAGTCAGAGTAGGGGCTTATAAAGGTCAGGTGAAGAATGGAGTTTTAGCTTAGGTCTATCTCACAGTGGACCTTGTGGCTCCCCAGACCCATTCTGTGGTTATTTCCCCAGTTCTTGAAAGTGTAATTGGAATAGACATACTTAGCAACAGGTAGAATACCCACATTTGTTCCCTGACTTGTGGCGTGAAGGCTACTTAGGTAGGAAAGGCCAAGTGGACATCACTAGAAGTACACCTACCTAGCAAAGTAGTAAATAAACATACCAGATTCCTGGAGGGATTTCAGGGATTGGTGCCACCATCAAAGCTGTGAAAGATGCAGGGGTGGTGATTCCCACCATCCCCATTCAACCCTTCATTTGGCTTGTGCAGAAAACAGGTGGCTCTTGGAGGATGACAGTGGAGTATCAGAAACTTAACCAGGTGGTGAATCCAATTGCAGCTGCTGTTCCAGTTGTGGTATCATTGCTTGAACAAATCCCCTGGTACCAGGTATGCCACTATTGATCTGGCAAATGCTTTTTTCTCAATTGGTATTAGTAAAGACCTCTAGAAATAGTTTGCTTTCAGCTGCCAAGTTCACCAATTCACCTTCACTGTCCTACCTCAGGGGTATGTCAGTTCTTCCTATGTCATAATCTAGTCCTCAGGGAACTTGATTGTCTCCCTTTCACAAGACATCACACTGATCCATCATATTGATTTTATCATGTTGTGTGGACCTAGTGAGCAAAAAACAGCAACTATTCTAGTCCTATTTGTATGGCATTGATGTGTCAGAGGGTGGGAGATAAATCCAACAAAAATTCTGGGACCTTCACCTCAGTGAAATTTCTAGGTGTCCAGTGGTGTGGGGCATATTGAATTACCCCTTCTAAGATGAAGGAGAAGCTGTTTCATCTGGCCCCTCCTAAAACCAAAAAAGAGGTACAATGCCTAGCTGGCCTCATTGGATCTTGGAGACAACATATTCTTCATTTGGGTGTGCTACTCTGGCCCATTTACCAAGTGACCTGATAATCTGCTAGTTTTGAGTGGTGACCAGAAGTAGAGGAGGGTCTGCAATAGATTCAGGCTGCTATCCAAGTTGCTGTCCCATTTGGACCATATGATCCAACAGATTCAATGGTTTTGGAAATTTCAGTAACATAGAGATGCTTTCTGGAGCTTTGGCAGACCCCTTGTGGAGAATCACAACACAGACACTTAGGTCTTTGGAGTAAAGCCTTGTCATCTACTGGGCCTTAGTAGAGACCAAATTCTTTTTTTTTTTTTTTAATGATTTATTTTTATTTTATTTTAATTCCCCTCCCCTCCCCTGGTTGTCTGTTTTCTGTGTCTTTTTGCTGCGTCTTGTTTCTTGTTTCTTTGTCCGCTTCTGTTGTCATCAGCGGCACGGGAAGTGTGGGCGGTGCCATTCCTCCGCAGGCTGCTCCCTCCTTCGCGTTGGGCGGCTCTCCTCATGGGTGCACTCCTTGCGCGTGGGGCTCCCCTACGTGGGGGACACCCCTGTGTGGCACGGCACGAGACCAAATTCTTAATCATGAGCACAAAGTTACCATGAGACTTGAGCTGCCTATCATGAGCTGGGTGTTGTCTGACATACGAAGTCATAAGTTGGGGATGCACAGCAGCACTCCATCACAAAATTGAAGTGTTATATACAAGATAGCCTTGATCAGGTATTGAGGCACATGAGGAAGTGGCCCAAACGCTCATGGCCTCTACTCTTGCCCCATTGCCTACTCTTTCCCAGCCCATACTATGGCCTCTTGGGGAGTTCCTTACAATCAAATGACTGAGGAATAGGAAACTGAGGCCTGGTTTATAGATGATTCTGCATGATATATAGGTACACTTGGGAGTGGAGAGCTGCAGCACTTCATCCTCTTGCTGGGACGTCCCTGAAAGATGGTGGTGAAGGGAAATTCTACAGTGGGTGAAATTTCAAGCAGAGTACCTGTTTGTTCATTTTGTTTGGAATGAGAAATGAACAGAAGTCTGTTTGTACACTGATTCATGGGCTATCACCAATGGCTTGACTGGATGATCAGAGACTTGGAAAGACTATGACTGGAAAATTGATGGCGAAAAGATCTGGGGCAGAGGCATATGAGAAGACTTTTATGAATAGGTGGAAAACATGAAGATATTTGTGTCTGATGTGAATCTTCACCAGAGGGTGACTTCAGCAGAAGAAGATTTTAAGAATTAAGAAGATAAGATGACCTGTTCTGTGGGTACCAGTCATCCTCTTTTTCCAGACACTCCTGTCATTGCCCAATGAGCTCATGAAGAAAGTGGCCATGGTGGTAGAGACGGAGGTTATGCATGGGCTCAGCAACATGGGATTCTCCTCACCAAGGCAGATCTGGCTACAGCCACTTAGTGCCCAATCTCCCAGAAACAGAGACCAATACTTAGTCCCAAATAGGGCACCATTTCCTGAGGTGATCAGGCTGCTGCCTAGTACAGGTTAATTATATCAATCTTATATCAGGTAAGGGGCAGCGTTTTGTTTTAACTGTAATAGACATATTCTAAATATGGGTTAGCTTTCCCTAATGCAATACATCTGCCAAAACTACCATCCATGGACTTACAGGATGCCTTATCCACTGTCATAGTATTCTACACAGCATCGCTTTTGATCAAGTAATCTACTTCACAGCAAATGAAGTGTGGGAATGGTCACTGACTTATGGAATTCATTGGTCTTACCATGTTCCCCATCATCCTGAAGCAGCTGGATTGATAGAACAGTGGAATGGCATTTTTATTTTTTTTATTTTTTATTTTATTGACTTTGTAATAATATTACATTAAAAATATATATATATGAGGTCCCATTCAACCCTACCACCCCCACCCTACCTCTCCCCCCCCCCCCCAGCAACACTCCTTCCCATCATCATGACACATCCATTGCATTTGGCAAGTACATCTTTGGGCACCTCTGCACCTCATGGTCAATGGTCCACATCATGGCCCATACTCTCCCCCATTCCATCCAGTGGGCCCTGTGAGGATTTACAATGTCCGGTGATTGCCCCTGAAGCACCATCCAGGGCAGCTCCATGTCCCAAAGATGCCTCCACCTCTCATCTCTTCCTGCCTTTCCCCATACCCATCAGCCATCATGTCCACTTTTCTCAATCCAGTGCCACCTTTTCTATGTGGACATTGGATTGGTTGTGTCCATTGCACCTCTATGTCAAGAGGAGGCTCAGATTCCACATGGATGCTGGATGCAATCCTCCCACTTTCAGTTGTTATCACTCTAGGCTCCATGGTGTGGTGGTTGTCCTTCTTCAACTCCATCTTAGCTGAGTGTGGTGAGCCCAATAAGTCAGATTGTAGGTGCTGGAGTCTGTTGAGGCTCAGGACCTGGCTATCACATTGTCAGTCCAGAGATTCAAATCCCCTAAATATATCTTAAACCCCGACACTAACTGCACCTCCAGCACACTAGCATGAAAGTCTTATGAAGAGAGATCCCATCTGAGTCCAGATTCATCACACATAAACACCAGTTCCAAAGAGGGGCCATCTGACCTGGTAGTTAACCCCATCGGCCATGACCATAACTCCCATGGGTCTCTTTAGCCCTCGAAGGAACCGATATCTGGGGGTTGTATCTGCTTTATCTGTCTCTCAGACTCTGCTCAGTTGTGCATAAGGGCAATCCTTCTGACAGCCTCCAGACTCTTTTTTAGAGACTCGTAGCCATATAAACTCATTTCTCCTTTCCATTTCCCCCTTACATTAGGTCAAACAGCATTTTAAAGTCATGTTATTTTATGTAGACAGGGATATTCCACTGATCCGCGTTGAACCTTCCGTATAAGGTCATTTTCCAGTTGCATCATCAGTTGGTAGTTGATAGTGGTCCCTCGGTGCCAGGGAGGCTCATCCCCAGGTGTCATGTCCCACGCTGGGGGGAAGGCATTGCATTTACATGCTGAGTTTGGCTTCGAGACTGGCCACATTTGAGTAACCTGAAGGCTGACAGGAGGAAATTCCCAGGCACAATGCTGCTCTAGGCCTTGTTCTTATTTTAGGCTTATCAGCTCACAAGCATAGTCATTAGCATCAGGGGCTCACTGTTGAACCCTCACTCCCTCCCGGTCCCCGCCGCTGCACCTGGGAGACTGCCGCTGCTCCCCTAGGGACCACGACAGAGCACCACTGGCCAGAACCCAGTAACCCCCCTGCTGTGGTTTTTAATTGTTGCCACTATGAGTATATCCAAACATTGCCATGCACCCTGGACATATGTTCTGTACTGCTCCCTGTCAGCCATATATCCCCTGTCAATGGTATCCCATACCAGTATTCCTCCATTGCCTTTGTTGAACCACTCTGTGATCCAGAACTCCCTGAAATTTGAAGCCCAATATAATGTCAGGGTCCCTTACTAGGAAATGGCATATAGTGATGGGTTTAAAGGTTAGATAAAGAATACGTGTTGACTTGGAAAAAATTCTACATCCTATCTTCCCCCCCCCCCCCCCCCCCAATTATTGAGCTTCTCTTCACAGGAGCCCTAGACCACAGCAATGCATATATATAGTATACAGCACTCCCATACATCCACCACAAAACCTTTTCCCTTCCACAGCGATACTCTTACACCCTATTCACATCATATTTACTTAACGTGATGTACAGAGTCTGAGACAATGGCTTTCAAACAAGGTGAGCACAATGTGCTTACATTGTGGTGCATACTTTAGGATACACAGTTTTTTACATTCTTAGTTATCCTATGTTTTACATTATGGTTTACATTATCAGTCTGTCATCTCCTATATGTTATGGTGTAATATTACATGTTTTATATCCATCCTTGTGTACTCTCACAAAACTCCTCTCTTACCCCCCATTTACCTTAGTTACACGCATTTAACGTCCATTTTCCCTTCCACCTTGGTGCCCACAGTGACAGCCAACCTCCGTTTCCCGAGGAGCCACTTCCAGATATAGATGGAATAGTGTTCAGGGCCTAACTTGCTCAACTACCCCAATGCCCTGGGAGCCACCCTTTCTTTCGAGGGATACAGTTCCCTCTATTTGATGGCATTAGTCCTCCCCAGGATGTGGGTCCACTCCCACTCTCACTACTTGGGTTTCTACCCCATGGTGTCACCCACTCTGGCAGAATGAGCATTTAGACATTCCCCAGGAACCCGTCCTGCATCAGACCCTCCCCTCCGAGCATTCTAAACAGGTAACCCTCTTTATTATATTTTGATATGATTTTCTCGGCATTTTACTCTCCACCAACACCTGACCCTCTCCTGTGTTCGTATGCTACCCCTCCCTCCCCCCACTTTTGGGCAATGTTACCCATCCGCCCATCCCCAGCCTCCCTCAAACCCGCAAAGCCCCAACCAAAGGCAACCCCTTGCCCCCCTTTTATCTCTTCTTTGTGTTCATACTTACCACCATCTCGTCTTAAATTCCACCCCTGCAGACATCGGCTCACATCCTTCCTCCACCCTCCAATTTCCTGTAAGCCTATCGTTCAGTCTCTTGCTATCTAGGGCAGCTTGGTTATTTCAAATCATTGAGGTCATGTAGTATTTGTCCTTCAATGTCTGGGTTGCTTCACTCAACATAAGGTTCTCAAGATTCATCCATGTTATCACATGTGTTTGTAGTGTGTTTGTTCTTACAGCCGAGTAGTATTCCATTGTGTGTATATACCACATTTTATTGATCCACTCATCTGTTGATGGGCATTTGGATTGATTCCAACTTTTGGCGATAGTGAACAATGCTGCTATGAACATTGGTGTACATATATCAGTTTGCGTCCTTGTTTTCAGTTCTGCTGGGTATATACCCAGCAGTGGTATTGCTAGGTCATATGGCAAATCTATGGCTAGTTTTTTGAGAAACCGCCATACTGTCCTCCAGAATGGTTGGATCCTTCTGCATTCCCACCAGCAGTGGATGAGTGTTCCCCTTTCTTCACATCCTCTCCAGCACTTTTATTCTTCTGTTTTTTTCATAGCTGCCAATCTTATGGGTGTAAGATGGTATCTCATTGTGGTTTTGATTTGCATTTCCCTGATAGCTAGGGATTTGGAGCATTTTTTCATGTGCTTTTTTGCCATTTGTATTTCTTCTTTGGAGAAGTGTCTGTTTAAGTCTTTTTCCCATTTTTTAAATGGGTTGTTTATCTTTTTATTTTCAAGATATAGGAGTTCTTTATATATGCAAGTTATAAGTTTCTTATCAGATATATGGTTGCCAAATATTTTCTCCCACTGTGTGGGCTCCCTTTTTACTTTCTTGACAAACTCCTTTGAGGTGCAAAAGGCTTTAATTTTGAGGAAGTCCCATTTATCTGTTAGTTCTTTTGCTGCTCGTGCTTTTGGTGAGATATTCATAAATCCATTTCCTATTACAAGGTCCTGTAGATGTTTCCCTACACTGCTTTCTAAGGTTTTTATGGTCTTGGCTCTTATATTTAGGTCTTTGATCCATCTTGAGTTGATCTTTGTATAAGGTGTGAGATGGTAATCCTCTTTCATTCTTCTACATATGGCTATCCAGTTCTCCAGACACCATTTGTTGAATAGGCCACTCTCTCCCAGTTGAGAGGGTTTGGTGGCTTTATCGAATATTATGTGGCTATATATGTGAGGTTCTATATCAGAGCTTTCAATTTGATTCCATTGGTCTATGTGTCTCTCCTTATGCCAATACCATGCTGTTTTCACCACCGTAGCTTTGTAGTATGTTTTGAAGTCAGGTAGTGTGATTCCTCCAATTTCGTTTTTCTTTTTCAGTATGTCTTTGGCTATTCGGGGTCTCTTTCCTTTCCAAATAAATTTCATAGTTAGTTTTTCTAGTTCCTTAAAGAAGGCTGTGTTGATTTTTATTGGGATTGCATTGAATGTGTATATCAGTTTTGGTAGGATAGACATCTTAATAATGTTCAGTCTTCCTATCCATGAACAAGGAATAGTCTTCCATTTATTTAGGTCTTCTTTGATTTCCTTGAACAATCTTGTATAGTTCTCGGTGTATAAGTTCTTTACCTCTTTAGTTAAATTTATTCCTAAGTATTTGATTTTTTTATTTACTATTGTGAATGGTATTTGTTTCTTGATTTCCTCCTGATCTTGCTCATTATTGGTGTACAGAAATGCTACTGATTTTTGCGCATTGATCTTATAACCTGCGACTTTACTAAACTCATTTATGAGTTTTAGAATCTTTGTTGTAGATCTCTCAGGGTTTTCTATGTATAGGATCATGTCATCTGCAAATAATGAAATTTTGACTTCTTCCTTTCCAATTTGAATGCCTTTTATTTCTGGTTCTTGCCTCAGTGCTCGAGCAAGTACTTCTAAGACAATGTTAAATAGGAGCGGAGACAGTGGGCATCCTTGTCTTGTTCCTGAGTTTAGAGGGAAGGAGTCTAGAATTTCTCCATTGTACACAATATTGGCTTTAGGTTTTTCATATATACTCTTTATCATGTTCAAAAAATTTCCTTGTATTCCAATCTTTTGGAGTGTTTTTATCAAGAAAGGGTGCTGTATTTTGTCAAATGCTTTTTCTGCATCAATAGATATAATCATGTGATTTTTTTCCTTCAATCTGTTTATATGGTGTATTACGTTGATTGATTTTCTTATGTTGAACCATCCTTGCATACCTGGGATGAATCCCACTTGGTCGTGGTGTATAATTCGTTTATTGTGTTGTTGAATACGATTAGCAAGTATTTTGTTAAGTATTTTTGCGTCTAGGTTCATTAGAGAAAGTGGTCTGTAATTTTCCTTTCTTGTGATGTCTTTGTTTGGCATTGGTACTAGGGTAATGTTGGCATCATAGAAGGAATTGGGTAATGTTCTTTCTGTTTCGATTTTTTGGAATAGTTTCAGCAGGATTGGTGTCAGTTCTTTCCGGAATGTTTTGTAGAATTCACCTGTGAAGCCATCTGGCCCTGGGCTCTTCTTAGTTGGGAGATTTTTAATAACTGATTCTATCTCTCTGCTTGTGATTGGTTTGTTAAGATCATCAATTTCTTCTTTTGTCAATATGGGCTGCTTATGTGTTCCTAGGAATTTGTCCATTTCCTCTAGATTGTCATTTTTGTTGGAATATAGTTTTTCAAAATATCCTCTTATGATAGTCTTTATTTCTGTGGGGTCAGTGGTGATATCGCCTTTCTCATTTCTTATTTTGTGTATTTGCATCTTCTCTCTTTTTTTCTTTGTTAGTGTCGCTAAAGGTTTGTCAATTTTGTTAATCTTCTCAAAAAACCAGCTCTTGGTCTTGTTTATCTGTTCAAGTGCTTTCTTATTTTCTTTTTCATTTAGTTCTGCTCTTATCTTTGTTATTTCCTCCTTCTTCTTCCTGTTAGGTTACTTTGTTGTTGTTTTTCTAATTCCTTCAAATGTGCAGTTAGTTCTTCAATTTTTGCTCTTTCTTCTTTTTTGATATATGAATTTATGGCTATAAACTTTCCTCTCAGTACTGCTTTTGCTGCATCCCATAAATTTTGGTATGTTGTGTTATCATTATCATTTGTTTTAAGGTAGTCATTGATTTCTTTTGAGATTTCCTCTTTGACCCACTGTTTTTCTAAGAGTGTGCTGTTTAATTTCCAAATCGTGGTGTGAAATCTGGGCTTCTGTCCCTTGCAAATCTCCAGCTTGCCTCCACTGTGGTCAGAGATAATGTTTTGTATGATTTCAATCTTTTGAATTTGTTCAGCCTTTCTTTGTGGCCTAGCATATGATCTATCTTGGAGAATGATCCATGTGCGCTTGAGAAAAATGTATATCCTGCTGTGTTTCGGTGTAGCGATCTATATATGTCTATTAGATCCAGCTCCTCTAATATACTATTCAGATGTTTTGTTTCTTTGGTGATTCTCTTTTGAGATGTTCTGCCCAGAGTTGATAGTGGTGTATTAAAATCCCCCACTATAATTGTAGATGTATCTATTGTTTCACTTAGTTTTTCCAGCGTTTGCCTGATGTATTTAGAGGCACCCTTGTTAGGGGCATAAATATTTATGATTGTTCGATCTTCTTGACAGATTTTCCCTTTCACTAAAATGTAGTATCCTTCTTTGTCTCTCACAATTGTTTCACATTTAAAGTCTATTTTGTCTGATATTAATATAGCTACTCCTGCCTTTTTTTGGTTATTGTTAGCTTGTATGATTGTTTTCCAGCTATTCACTTTCAATCTCCATGCGTCTCTGGGTCTAAGATATGTCTCTTGTAGACAGCATACAGATGGGTCATATTTCCTTATCCAATGTCCCAGTCTGAATCTTTTGATAGGTGAGTTTAATCCGTTGACATTCAGTGTTATTACTATCAAGGAATTATTTGTGTTAGCCATATTTTGATTGGATTTGTGTTTGTCAAATTTTGTTTGTATATATATTTTTTTGTCTTTTTTGTTGTTGTTGTTGGTCTTATACTCTCCTCCAACTCTGCCTTTCCTGTTTTTTCCTTTCTTCCTGCAGAACTCCCTTTAGAATTTCTTGAAGGGGAGGTTTCTTGTTGGTGTACTCTTTCAGTTTCTGTTTGTCTGCAAATATTTTGAACTCTCCATCATGTTTGAATGCTAGTTTAGCTGGATAGAGTATTCTTGGTTGGAATTTTTTTTCCTTTAGTACCTTGACTATATCATACCACTGCCTTCTTGCCTCCATGGTTTCAGATGAGAAATCAGCACTTAATCTAATTGGGAATGGCCTTTTAAAAACTCAGTTATGGGGAAGCAGATGTGGCTCAAGCAATTGGGCTCCTGGCTACCACATGGGGGGCCCCAGGTTCGGTTCCCAGTGCCTCCTAGTGAAGGCAAGCTTGCCCATGCTGCAAGCTGGCACAAAATGACTCACCAAAAAAGAGACATAGAGGAAGGACAATGAGAGACATAACAAACCAGGGAGCTAAGATGACTCAAGCAATAAAGACGAGAAGAGAAGACAAACAGACACAGAAGAAGACACAGCGAATGAACAAGAGCAGTAAGTGCAAGTGGCAAGTGGGGTGAGGGGGGAGAATAGATAAAATTTAAAAATAATAAATCTTTTTTTAAAAAAGACTCAATTATGGTGCCAACTAGAGGCAATATCTTGCGGGGCCGGGGCAATGTTCTCTAGAAGACTGTATGTTCTAAATCAGCCTTCACTCTATTGTGCGCTTTCTCCCATTGCCAGGATTCACAAGTCCAGGAATCATGGGGTAGAAATGGGAGTGGCACCACTCACTATTACCCATTGTCATCATCTAGAAAATGTTTGCTTCCTGTCCCTGCAACCTTGAGCTTCACTGTTCTATAGGTATTAGTTCCAAAAGGAGGAGTGCTTCCACCAGGAACACAGCAATAATTCCAATAAACTGGAAGTTATGAGTTCCACCTGTCCACTTTAGGTTCCTCTGAATCAATAGGCAAAGAAGGGAATTACTGTACTGCCTTGGATGGTTGATCCTTACTATCAAGGGGAAATAGGACTGAAACTACACAGTAGAGGTAATGGAGAGTTTTCCCGGAATACAAGTAGTTCCCTAGGGTGTCTCTTAGTACTACCATGCACCGTGATTAAAGTCGAATTGAAAACTGCAACACCCTATCCAGGCAGAACTACTAATGGCCCGGAAACTTCAGGAATGAAAGTTTGGGTCATCCTGCCAGGCAAAGATCCACAGCCAGCTGAGGTGCTTGCTGAAGGTAAAGGGAATACGGAATGGGCAGTGAAAGAAAGTAGTTATAAATATAAGCTATGACCATGTGGCCAATTACAGATATGAAGACTGTAGTAGTCATGAATATTTCTTCTTTGATTTGTTATGAGTATGTTTGTATATATACATAAAGCAAATATCTTCATTTTCTTCCCTGTTTTATACCCTTATCATGTAGCATACATTGTATTAGCTTCATGCTATAGTATTTAAGTAACAGGATGTCAAGTTTAAGAGTGATTATTACTCAAGGATGCACCTGGGAAGGGTTAGTGCATTTCTGGTTGTACATAGGACAGCTGAGAGGTGAAAATATGACTGTTATTGTTTTTGTTTGGAGATTAAGTATGGTTTAAGAAGAGGTGCATGGCTGCCAAGTTGACAAGAGGTAGACTGTGATGGTTAAGCTCATATGTCAACCTGACCAGCTTATAGTGTCCAGTTGTTTGGTCAAGAAAGCACTGGACTGATTGGTACTGTGAGGATATTTTGTGGACTTGAGTTATCATGTGGTTCATGGCATCTATAGCTGATCACCTCCACAATCAACTGAGGAGACTGCCTTCAGCAATGAGAGAAGTCTCATCTAATCAGTTGAAGGCCTTAAAAGAAGTGATGATTTTGGCAGTCAGAAGAAGAATTTCCAGCACTGCTTCAGCCAGCCAGCTTCTCCTGGGAAATTCACTGAAAACCATTAGAGTTCCCAGCTTTTGGCCTGCCCTAAGGAATTTGAACTTGCTCATCCCCATAGTCACATGAGAGAAATTCCTATAAAAACCTATAATATTTTCATATATCTCTAAAAGTTCTGTTTCCCTAGAAGACCCTTACTAAAATATGCCTATTCTGGGCATTTCTTATAAATAGAATCATACAATATATGGTCATTCATGACTGGCTTCTCTCACTTAGCATGTTTTTTAAGGTTCATCCATGCTGTAGTGTACTTCATTCCTTTCTATTATAGATTCATATCCCATTGTATGGCTATTCTAGGAGCTGGAGGGAGAGGGGATTGGGAGTGCCTGCTAATGAGTATGGTGTTTCTTTGGGAATGAAGAAAATATTTTAAAAAATAGATTCTCGTGATGATTACACAACTCTGTGAATATACTAAAAAGCATTAAGTTATACACTTTAAAAGGGTGAATTTTATGGTATGTGAATTATATATCCATAAAACTGTTATAAAAACAATAAAGAGGGAAGTGTATTTGGCTCAAATGATAGAGTGTCCACCTACCATATGGGGGGTCCAGGGTTCAAATCCAGGGCCTTCTGACCCATGTGGTGAGCTGGCCCATGCGCAGTGCTGATGCATGTGAGGAGTGCCATGCCATGCAGGGGTGTCCCCTGTGTAGGGGAGCCCCACGTGCAAGAAGAGTTGCCACACAAAAAAAGTGCAGCCTGTCCAGGAATGGCACCGCACACACAGAGAGCTGACCCAGCAAGATGATGCAACAAAAAGAGACACAGATTCCTCATGTCACTGACAAGAATGCAAGCAGACTCAGAAGAACACACATGGAATGGACACAGAGAGCAGACAACGGGGGATGGGTGGGAGAAATAAATAAAAGAAGTCTTTAAAAAAAAGAGAAAAAAAGACTCAATAGCATCTTTGACTGCATTAATGAAAGCACTGTGTCCATAACATAAATTGTGAAAAAGGCATGCATTTCGAGTCAAAAGCCCTGGGTTCAAGTATGGACTTAGTCAAGTATTAACTTCTCTGAGCCTCACATTTATCCTCTGTAAAATGGAAATAGAAAAATAAGTTCTGCCTTGTAGAGATGTTATGAGACCCAAATAAGATGATGGATATGATAGGCTTTTATAGTGTGAATTGATATATTATTATTAGCATTAATTGATATACAGGCGAGGGAAAATAGGTGTCTTTTGCTCAAAGGGCTATTGTATAGAACTGGATTTATTCTGAATTGCTTTAAAGACAAGTGAAGACATGTATAATTTATAAAGGAGGTAGATATAAATTGATAATATAAAGAATTTTTCAAGGAAGGCATTGGCTGAGTGCCACTGACTGTAGGTATTAGAATAGAGGGTTCCACTTCATGTGGGCTGTTCGTGTAGAAGGTTGAAATAGATCTCTTCCAACTGTTGAAATAGGTGCCTTTCAACTGTGAGACTTTAAAAAAAGATATTTTTCCAAAATTGTAATATTTCTTAACTTCAATGTTCCCCCCAAAATAGAAGTTCTTCATATGGTGATAAGTCTTTTAAAAAAATTCCATCTGCCCCAGTGTCTTTTCCCAGATTCTTCAGTTCTTTGTATCTTCATTCTTCATTCTTTCTAACTTCTACCAACAGTGAAACTAACATCCTAGGATTATAGGTAATGGTTCTCAACTTTGACTGCATATTGTAATCACCTGGGAAGCTTTAAGAGCCCTTGATTCCTAGAACTCACTCCCAGACATTCTGATTTAATTGGTCTGGGTTGTGGAATGGACCTCAGAATTTGTAAAGCTTACAGATGATGCTAATGTATAGCCACAGCTGAGAATACTGCTGTGGAGAGAATGACAGTGTGATCCCAACATTGCTCAGCTGCGGGGGGTGGGGGGGGTGGTATGTGTGTGTGTCTGTGTGTCTGTGTGTTTCAGTTCTCCTAGTTCCTTCTCTCACAGGTCTTGTGCTTTGCAATGCCATCAGCTGCCTCTAAGTAGGTAAGCAACAGCTACAGGTGAATCTGGAACAGATGTCAAGCTGGAATTTTATTCCAGCAATTACTTTTCTCTCAAAGTCTTTTTTCTTTCTGTTAAAAAGCTGCCTCCCCTGTTGTCCTACTGATACAGTGAAAGTTAAACAGGCCTCAGTTGTGCCGCAATTAATTACCCTGGGGACATAAATGTCCAGGCCAAATAGGTATATAAGAAAACTGCAAAATTGCACTCAAAATATTGCTATTTTATATATACAGACTTTTGCAAATATTTTCTTTCTTTTTCTCCACCCCCATCATCTATACTCTGAAATGCTTCACTAAAGTGTTCCCTATCAATTCTGTATACCTGCTACAATTTTGTTTCTTCTGTCACATCATGTTTGGAGAAATAAGTTGACCCTTTTTCTTTTTTATTTATTTCCCTCCCCTTCCCCCCCTCCCCCCGCCCCAGTTGTCTGTTCTCTGTGTCCATTTGCTGTGTGTGTTCTTCTTTGTCCACTTCTGCTGTTATCAGCCGCATGGGAATCTGTGTTTCTTTTTGTTGTGTCATCTTGGTGTGTCAGCTCTCCGTGTGTGCAGCGCCATTCCTGGGCAGGCTGCACTTTATTTTGTGCTGGGCGGCTCTTCTTACGGGGTGCACTTGTGTGTGGGGCTCCCCTACGCGGGGGACACCCCTGCGTGGCACAGCACTCCTTGCGCTCATCAGCACTGCACATGGGCCAGCTCGGGGTCAAGGAGGCCCCAGGGTTTGAACCGCTGGCCTCCCATGTGGTAGACAGATGCCCTATCCATTGGGCCAAGTCCACTTCTCTCTTTTCTTTTTTCTAATCATTCTCTTGACCCTCATAGATCCAGGAAGGAGACCTACATCTTTAAGATACAATCATTTCCTTTGCCCAATTTGAGGCTGCTCTCCAAGACAAGAAAAAAAAAAAAGGCACCCAATTACTTCTCCAATTTCCTAACCAACACTTCCTAACCAATATTTTATATACTACTGTGGTCTATTATTATGAAAACTGGGCAAGTGAAAGAATATGTGATCTTTCCCCTTTCTGAACTTCTTACGAAATTAGAGATGCACTTCCAGTTTGCTCCACTCCAGAGGAATAGGCTTCCATTAGGCATCTTGATTTAAGGGAGAGCTTACAGTTATCTACCCACATCACAAATTTGAAGACAGGGATGTTATTATTATTTTTTATATTTGAAAATAGTGTACTGATGAGAAATTTAGTGTTCCTAGGACGTAGAAGGTGGGAGAGTAAAAGAATGGGAATATTCAATGAGAAGGTATTTTATGAGAGCAAGAAAAGAGCCCATTAGAAGGAAAACTCAGATGGTGTAGACCTTCTAATGTGAGCAACCTCTCATGGGTTGAATTGCTGACACCTCAAACTTTCTGGGGCCAGCTGCTCAAAATAGATACTCTTTATTAAACCCCTTTAAAATATTGTGTGTGTTTTTTTAAAAAAAATCCTATCCATTCAGGTATATTTGCAAAGGTAAATAACATATCAA
Organism: Dasypus novemcinctus; assembly: GCF_030445035.2. NCBI lineage: Eukaryota > Metazoa > Chordata > Mammalia > Cingulata > Dasypodidae > Dasypus > Dasypus novemcinctus. The sequence continues at coordinate 47,334,486 of NC_080673.1, read as the reverse complement.
CATATTTATAAGAGCCAAATGCCCACATGGGTGAAGTCTAAGATAAAGCAGAGGTAAGTAGTTGTGCAGGGAAGGGATAAAACAGGGGCATAGGGATACTATTGAGTTGGGCTTTGCAGCCTTGAAGGGGGCTAAGGTTGGTAGGATGGGTCAGATGGTCCAAGGAATTGGGGGGAGGGTTGGGGCAGGGAGCAAGTGAATACAGGAGATTGTCAGGTGTGTGGCTGAAACTATAATGTTGAGAAAACTCTTTAGAAAATATGAAAAGGAAGGGTTACTGGTATAAGGTGTTTGACGGGGTGCATCTGGCACAGGGTTCACCTGGGGCAGGCTTCTAGGGAGTTTGTGAGTGTTCATCATGTGTGTTACATCAGTGGATGGAGACCCATACAATGAGAGGGAAAATGTTATGCTCCCATCCTGGGGAGGCCTGATGTTCTCAGACAGAGGGGAGGGTATCTCTCGACAGCATGGGTGGCTCCCAATGGGGGAGGACAGACTAGTGTGTCAAGCCCTCAACATTGTTGCAATTATCTATGAATCTGGTGTTTCAAGCAGTGAAGCTGTGTTGTCACTGTGGGCCCCAGAGGAGGGGGAGAGAGGAAGAGAATAGTTGGAAGAGTGGGTAAGTGGAGGATAATGGAAGTGTTCTGCATGATCCTGCAATGATGGATACAGGCCACGTTAAATTTCACCAAAAATTTATGAAAGTGTATAGTATAAAATGTAAACCATAATGTAACCAAAAATTTATAAATGCTTACAGTCTAAAATGTAAACCATAATATAAACCATAATGGAACCATGGTTAGTAGCTATGTTTCAATATCTGTACAGCAGTTACAGCAAATATAACATCCACATGTAAAAAGATCATTGCTGGGGAAGGGAGAAAAGGGTTTGATATTGGGTAAATAGGAGTCCTTTATATTCTGTATGTGGCTCTACTGTGACCTAAAAATTTTGAAGACATAATAGAAAAAAAGGATGTAGACACTGAGGAAGAAATGGAAGAGATTGCCTTGCCAAGCTGTGCATACAGGGCAACACCTATTACAGTGATGAAAGGCAAAACATCAAAAAATATTTTTATGATATTTTTCATTTTTTTAATATCCCAATTTATATTTCACTTTTAGTTTTTCTAAATTATTATGTATTCTATTTCTAATATTTAAACCTATCCTTACTATTTCATTTTCCTATTAATTGAATTTGGCGATATATTAGACTTCATTTTTGAAGAAGTTTTGGGTCACAGAGGGGTTCAACTATGGCCGGGGAGGAGCACTGATGTGGGGTGTCATTGTTGGGGGATGCATGGGTGGGAGGGAGTTTTCCAGGGCATGCATGAAGGGTATATAGATATGTTTGGATGTTTGTTGGGTATTGACATAGTGGGTAGAGTTTCACATGACAACTGAGGGAGTGCTGAGTTCCCATTCCAGGGAACTCTGTCGTACTTCCCAATGGAGCAGCAACAATCCCCCTAGTGCAAGGGCAAAGACCAGTGAAGAAGGATGGTCCAATGATGGGCCTTTGATACTGATGACTATGCTTATGAGACTCTGTGCTTGAAATTTCAAATAGGCCTAGAGCTTCAGGGTGCCTAAGAGTTACCTCCTGAGGGTCTCCATGTTGCTCAAATGTGGCCACTCTCTAAGCCAAATTCAGCATGTAAATTCATTACTTTCCCACCAGTGTGGGACATGACTCCAGGGGATGAGCCTCTCTTGTGCCAAGGGATTACTACCAAGCACCAGCTGGTGATGCAACTAGAAAGAGACCTTGAATAAAAGGGAGAAATGGTAAAGCGAAATGAGTTTATAAGGCTAAGAAACTTCAAAATGAGTCAGGAGCTCATCAGAGGAGTCGGACTTGCACACATCTCAGCAGGATCTCAGAGACAGCCCCGGTAGTTGTGCTCCTGAGAGCTACAAGACACCCACATCCTACGGTCATGATAGATGGCTCTGGAGTTCATTGCCTTGCCAGTGGGCCCCTAGTTTGGAATTTGTGCTCCTGAGGGGATGGATTTGGATTCAGATGTGACCTCTCTACATATGACTCTTCTGTAACTTTTACTGAACCTGTGGTTGGTGCTCCAGTTGATGTGTGCTCAGGAGACTTGAATCTCTGTGCCAGCTAGACCCTGAGACTCAGCAGAGTTGCAAAATCTAGTCTCCAGTTCATTGGACTTACCCAGGTCAACTAACAGGGAGGTTAGGATGGTCAACCACCACACCAGGGAACTGAGAGAGCTACAACTGCAAGCAGGAGATTTCCATCCATTGACCATGTGGGATTTAAGCCCCTTCTTGATTTAGAGGTGGAGTGGACATTGCCATACCAGGGTCCTCAGGATGGAGGAATAAAATATGGATTAGAGTGGGGAAATTTTTTAAAAATAAAAGTCTAAAATAAAATTTTTTAAAAAATCCTGTTCATTCAGGTATATTTGCAAAGGTGAATAATATTTCCAAGTGCTTCGCCTATGACTTCACTGGAAACCCATGCTATTCCCCAACCAAAAAAAAAAAAAAAAAAATCAGTCTTACTTTTAAAGGAATTTTCATTTTAGGCTCTCTGGAAAAGTATAAAATAGAGAAATATTATTTTCCTTACAAGACCTGATAAATCAGACTGGCTATGAATTGCAATGGAAAAAAAAAACCTTTTTTTTTCTTTTTTGGTAAGTCTCAGTTCTCTTTCTGTAATGAACTATAGTTTTTGGCTGTTCCACATCTAATCATAATGCCTTCTGGAAGTGAATTCTGGTTTTCTTTGCTTTCTCAAGCTCAATGTCTGTGTTTCTGGTGGACTTTATTTCATCCAAGAGTGGACATATGTCCAAGTCAGTTACGGAACTACCCCTTCTAGAAAGTACTCTGCCCCTTCTAGAAATGAGTGGTCCAGGGATGGGTACAAGACCCAAGTAAGTTCAATTAGAGACAACAAGGTTGATTCCAGGACAGTAGCTTCAGTTACTACATTTTTAAACAACTTACCCTTAGAGGTAACTGGGACTTAATCCTGCTCGGAAATCCTGGGAGAAAATGTAGGGCAGAAGTCTTAAAGTTATTCTACCCTAGGGGCAAGGGAAGTGGGTATTTATACACTAGCGCCCATCAGTCATTGATTGAGAACTACTGGTGGTAGAGAGGGGGCAGATCATTAATTTCCTTGCATTTTGGGCTCAGGTGGCCAGAGAAAGTCCTCAGGCAAAGAAATGTACTTGCAAGTTGTGCTGCGTGTACTGAAATACTAAGAGCAAGGGGCATAGAGGTGGGGCACTGACAGCATCTGCTACAATAAATAACGATCTTAGTACAATATCTTATTCCATTTTATAGTAAGCACTTTGTAAATGTTGCCAATAATATCAATTCATTCAACAAATATCTATTATACCATGTACTGTGGTACACTCTCTGTGTTCCGTGCTGGGAATGAAACAATAACCAAGACAGAGACAATCCCCTCCCTCAAGAAGCTGACAATCTATGTGGATACAAGCAAGTAAACTAGAGGTTTTATAGTAATGACAGGGGAAGCATGGGGTACTAGGAGAACATATATAGAGAAACCTAATGCAGAACGTGTTTTCAAACATCCTCCCCAGGGGCCAGTAGTTTCCTTTTCAGCAGCAGAAAAATAAAAAAAAAAAGGGGGGGGGGAAGAATTTTAAAAAGTAGAGGATATAGATGGAAAGCTGAGTTTTTACTGTATATCCTTTTGTATTATTGAATTCCATACTATGTGTATGTATAACATATATCAAAATTAAATTTTAAAAGGGTAAATCCAGCAAATATCAACATAAATGAATAAAATTGCCAAATGCAGCAGTTATCTGACTATAACGTGGCTAAGGAGATTTGGAAACAATCCAATCTGGGTGATAAGGATTTCAGTCACATGGAATGCAATAGCTTCAAGAAAGTTTAAACCTAGCGTTTTGCACCATGGACTGTCCAAGGAAAGGTGACATCACCACTAGGGATGTGGCAGCAGGACACTCTGAGAGTGAAATTAAGCGTCTGTCATTATATCTCCATTATATCAGGCAGGCGGCTGCACAAACCAGCCATCACAGTTGCTGGGTCTTCTTGGTAGGTCTCTGGAGAATGCTCAACAGACAATTGTGGATTAAATTAATTCTAGTAGAAATGGACATATTAGACAATCACAACTCAATAAAACTAGCTATTAAGAATATCCCGAGCTCTGATTTCACATTCACCAAATAAACCTTTTTTTAAATTAGAGAAGCTATGGGTTTATAGAGCAGTTATGCATAAAACATAGGATTCCCATGCAGCATCCCAATACATTGCATTGGTGTGGAACATTTGTTACAATTGATGATAGCATTAAAAAAATAATTGTACTTTTTTTTTAACAGTAATTACCTTTGTTACACTTGATGAAAGATTAAGATAGTACTATTAACTATCATCCATAGTTTACATAGGTGTATTTTCCTTATACCATCCTATTATTGACTTCTTGTATTAGTGTTGTACATTTGTAATAATTCATGAGAACATTCTCATATTTGTGTTTTGACTATAGTCCATCATCTATTGTAGTGTTCACTTTATTATACAATCTTATGTTTTACCTTTTCATTTTTATTCTAATAACATATAAGACCTTGAGTTTCCCCCTTTCAACCACACTCACCTATATAATTCAGAATGTATTAATTACATTCACAATAATGTGCTACCTTCACCACCATCCGTTTCCTAACCTTTACAATCAACCTAAACAGAAATCTGTACAAATTAAGCATCAGATCCCCATTCTCTACCCCCAGAGTATCCCTTGGTAACCTATATTCTAGATTCAAACTCTGGGTTTGCTTGTTATAATTAGCTCATGCCATGAGATTATACAATATTTGTCCTTTTGTGTCTGGCTTATTTCACTCAGCATAATGTCCTCAAGGTTCACCCATGTTGTTGCATGCATAAGGACTTCATTCCTTTTTACAGCTGAATAATATTCCATCATCTGTATATATCACATTTTGTTTATCCATTCATTGGTTGATGGACACTTCAGTTTCTTCCACCATTTGGTAATTGTGAATAATGCCACTATGAACATCAGTGTGCAAATATCTGTTGAACTCCCTACTTTCAATTCTTCTGGGTAGCAAGGTTGCCAAGTCATATGGTAAGTCTATATTTAGCTTCCTGAGGAACTGCCAAACTGCTTCCAGAGCAGCTGTAGCATTTCACATTTCGGCCAACAATGAATTAGTGTTCCTGTTTCTCCATATCCTCTCCAACATTTGTAATTTTCTGGTTTTTTTTTTTTAATAGTAGCCATTCCAGTGGGTGTGAAATATCTCACTGTGGTTTTGATTTTCATTTCTCTCTTAGCTAGTAATGGTGAACCTCTTTTCATGTGCTTTTTAGCCACTTGTATATCTTCTTTGGAGAAATTTTTGCTCATTTTTAAAATTGGATTGTCTTTTTATTGTTGAGGTGTAAGATTTCTGTATATGTTCTGGATATTAAACCCTTATCAGATAGGTGGTTTCCAAATATTTTCTCCCGTTGAGTAGGTTGTCCCTTCACTTTCACGACAAAGTCTTTTGAGATGCAAGTTTTTATTTTGTGGAGGCCCCATTTATCTATTTTTTCTATCATTGCTTGTGCTTTGGATGTAAAGTCTAATAAACCAGTGCCCAACACAAGATCCTAAACATGCTTCCCTACATTTTCTTCCAGGAGTTTTATAGTCCTGGTTCTTTTATTTAGATCTTTGATCCATTTTGAGTTAATTTTGTGTATGATGTGAGATAGGGTTCTTCTTTCATTATTCTATGTATGGATATCCAATTCTCCAAGCACCATTTGTTGAAGAGACTATTTTTTCCCAATTTACTGGGCTTGGCACGCTCATGCAAAACAAATGGCCATAGAAGTGAGGGTCTATTTGTGAACTCTCAATTTGATTCCATTGGTCAATATATCTATCCTTATGCCAGTACAATGCTGTTTTGACCACTATAGCTTTACAATGTTTTAAAGTGTGAGTCCTTCATCTTCTTTCTTCTTTTTCAAGATGGTTTTGACTATTTGGGGCTCCTTACTCTTCCAAGTAAATTTGATAGTTGGCTTTTCCATTACTGCAAAGAAGACTGTTGGAATTTTGATTAGAATTGTGTTGAATCTGTAAACCATTTTGGGTAAAATTGACATCTTAACAATATTCACTCTTCTAATCCATAAACTTGAAATGTCCCTCCATTTATTTAGGTCTTCTTTGATTTCTTTTAGCAAATATCTTGTAGTTTTCTGTGTAGAAGTTGTTTACATCCCTAGTTAAATTTATTCCTAGGTAATTGATTCTTTTAGTTGCTATTGTAAATGGATTTTTTTCATTTCATTCTCAGCTTGCTCATTACTAGTGTATACAATCATTACTGATTTTTGTGTGTCGATCTTGTACTCTGCCACTTTGTTGAACCCATTTATTAGCTCTAGGAGTTTTGTTGTAGACTTTTCAGGACTTTCTATATATAGGACCATATCATCTGCAAATATGAAAATTTTTCTTCTTCTTTTCCAATTTGGATGCCTTTTATTTGCTTTTCTTGCCCAACTCTTCTAGCTAGACTTTGTAATGCAATGCTGAATAACAGTGGTGGTAGTGGGTATCCTTTTCTTAGTCCTGATCTTAGAGGGAAAGCTTTTAGCCTTTCACCATTGAGTATGATGTTTGCTGTAGGCTTTTTATATTAAATATATACCCTCTATCATGTTGAGGAAATTTCCTTCTATTCTTACTGTTCTAAATGTTTTTATCAAGAAACAGTGCTGTACTTTGTCAAATGTCTTTTCTGTGTTGAGATGATCATGTGTTTTTGTTCCTGCATTCTGTTAATGTGGTGTATTACATTAATTGACTTTCTTCTGTTGAACCAAATTTGTATACCGAGGATAAATTCCACTTCATCAAAGTGTAAATTCTTTTAATACTCTGTTGGATTTAGTTTGCTAGTATTTCGTTGAAGACTTTTGCATCTCTAATCATAAGAGGTATTGGTCTGTAATTTCCCTTTCTTCTGATATCTTTATCCAGCTTTGGTATGAGGGTGAGGTGGGCATCATAGAATGAGTTAGGGATTTTTCCCAATCTTCAATTTTTTGAAAGGTTTTGAGCAGAACTAGTGTTAAGTCTTCTTAGAATGATTAGTAGAATTTCCCTGTGACACCATCTCATCCTCATCTTTTCTTTGTTGGGAGAGAATTGACTGATTCAATCTCTTAATTTTTAATTGTTCTGTTGAGGTCTTCTACTTCTTTTAGAGTCAGGTAGGTTGTACTTGTGCTTCTGGGAATTTTACATTTCATCTAGGTTGTCTAATTTGCTCACATACAGTTGTTCATAGAACCCTCTTAGGACCCTTTTTATTTCTGTGAGGTCAGTAGTAATGTCTCCCCACTCATTTCATTTATTTGCATCTTCTCCCTTTTTTTCTTTGCCTGTATAGCTAAGAGTTTGTCAGTGTTATTGATTTTTTCAAAGAACCAACCTTTGGTTTTATTAATTCCCTCTATTCTTTCTTTATTTCTCAATTTTATTTATTTCTCCTCTACTGTCTGTTATTTCTTTCCTCTTGCTTGCTTTGTGATTAGGTTGCTGCTCTTTTTCTAGTTACTCCTGGTGTGCAGTTTTGTATTTGATTTTAGCTCCTTCTTCTTTTTTAATATAAGCATTTATGGCCATAAATTTACCTCTCAGGACTGCATCTCATAAGTTTTGATATATTGTATTCTCATTTTCATTAATCTCAAGATATTTACTGATTTCCTTTGCAATTTCTTCTTTGACCCACTGATCGTTTAAGAGTGTGTTTTTAACCTCTGTATATTTGTGGATTTTCCAGTGTTACACCTGTTATTGATTTCCAGTTTTATTCCATAGTCAGAGATGATTGGTGTAATTTCAATCCTTTCAAATTTATTGAGACTTGTTCAGTGTCCCAAATGTGGTCTATCCTGGAGAATAGATTCAGTGCACTTGAGAAGAATGTGTATGCTGCTGTTCTGTGGTGCAGTGTTCTGTATATGTCTGTTAGGTCTTATTCATTTATCATATTATTCACATTCTTTGTTTCCTCATTCATCTTCCATCTAAGTGTTCTATCTATTGATGAGAGTGGTATAATTGAAGTCTCCAAGTATTATTGTGAAAGTGTCTATTTCTCCCTTAGTTTTGCCAGTGTTTGCCTCATGTATTTTTGGGGCACCATGGTTAGGAGCATAAATACTTTTGATTGTTATTTCTTCTTGATGGATTGCCCTTTTTATTAATTCATAGTGTCTTTCTTTGTGTCGTATAATAGCTTTTGACTTAAAGTCTATTTTGTCCAATATTAGCATAGCAACCACAGTTGTTGTTTTTTTAATTACTATTTGCTTAGCCTATTTTTTCCCAACCTTTCACTTTCAGCCTATTTGTGTTTATGGCTCTAAGGTGAGTCTCTTGTAAAGAACATATAGTTGAATCATGTTTTTTTAATCCATTCTGTCTTTCAGTGTCTTTTGATTGGGGAGTTTAATTCATTAACATTCAATGTTATTACTGTAAAGGCAGTACTTCCCTGATGGATAATCCTACAGAGGCAGAGTAGGTTGTCTCAGTGATCTCTCTCACCTCTTTGATAATTATTTATTACATAAATGGATGCATTGGCATAGGCTGTTCTCTGCTTAGTGTGGCTCAGGGGCCCTATACCTATTACCTCAGAGTAAACTGACAAATATCACATTCCTGAACCTGCAAAGCCAAACACATGATCTGGAGCACCATGGCTCCACCAATATAAACACCTGTGAGGCCCTAAATCACATTTTCATTTCACTTCATTCTAACTACAGGTACATAACCAGAATTTTGAAGTTATGCACTGTTGCAATAAATTATAGCATTCAACTCAGGGATACCCCATTGCTCAATTCAAAGGGCACCATCTACTTTGGCAAAATCCATGGACTTGCCATGAGGATTTAATAAATGATACTATTTTATGATACATAGTTCAGATTCTTTTTTACTTTTAGAAAATAAAACATGCAGGAGTGAGCTTTGAACCCTTCCCTGATCCTACTCTTTTCCCTCTTTCTTTCCCTTCCAGAAGCTACATTATCCAAGGCTAATATGTATTGTTTTCATCCACGTTTTTTAAAAAAAATTTTTTTTAAGTTTTTTAAGTTTTTTAAGTTTGAATTTCAAATTAGTAAATATGGTTGTGTGAGTTTTTAGGCTTTAGATGAATAGTATTCTTCTCTCTATAGTATTCTGCCTCTTATTTGTTTATTCAATATTGTATTTCCTTGACTGTTTAGCTACCTATACATGGTAGTGCTTACATTTGACTTTAATATGCATACTCAACTCTAAGTTTTTCCAGGCATCTCAAGCCACTATCTCTGTGCTCCTTCTAATCAAAATGAAGATTCTGGCCTGCTTTGACCACATGCTGAAAACCTATTATCTCCCTTGTTATTGCTGCCTGGAATTCAATTCCAACTTATTAATAAAGCTTTTTTGTTTTAATTATTAATTTTACCAATTCATGTGTTACCACTGTTGTTACATTCCCCTCTCTCACCCTGGGACCAATTTTTTTCTTTTTGAAGTACCTCCATTTGTGTTGTTTCAGATATGCCTGAAATTTCAATGCCCTTTTTACTGGAAATCCACACCACGTATCTTACAAAATGGGATTGTATTATAAATGCAGTATTGAAATGTGCTCTTTTTGTTTAATGATAAATAGAGCCCTACATATTCATTTATAAAGCTTATTAGTGCCATAATTTAATCCACCAACACCTATTGATGAATATTTAGATTGATTCCAAATATTTGCCAATTGAATAACATTACAGGAGAAAAGATTTGAAAACACAGATCTTTTGTACATTTGACTGATTGCTGTCTTTGTTTAAATTCCTGATCTTGGCATTGCAGAGTCCAAGCAATACATATTTCAAATTTTGATATGTTACTAAACTGTCCTCTGAAAAATTGTTACATGCCTGCCATCAGTGGGTATTTGCCCACTTTCCCACCACTTCATCCAATGTGGCTTAGCAATTTTTTACCATATTTCCTTGATTATTAATAAGATTGAGAGGCCATGCTCATCTTAAGCATCCCTCCAAGAAACCTTACCTGGTCCCCAGACTAGTTTAGATCCTCCTGTTACAGATTCTCAGAGCACCTTGTACTTCTTCTTAACATGCAATGTAATTGTTGACAGAATAATCTGTATAATCATTTACCTCATGCCTGTCTCTTCTGCTAGACTGTAAGTTCCATGAAGATGGAAACTTCATATCTCTCATCCACAATGATATCCCAGCACCTGAACCTGTCCTTTATAAATCCCTTTTGGCAAATGAATGAATAAAGTATGACACAGCTATTGGCTTGCCATGGAATATTTTGTATCACCTTAAGAAAAAATTAAAATTGTTCCAAGTTTTAAAATTAAACCTTTACACAACTATCCTGTTTCTAAAACAGCAGCAACTAGTCCTAATTCCCAGTGTTGACATAATTTCCCCTTTTATCTAACAATCTCCTCATATCCAATTCAGTAATAAACACTTGTTGAAAACCTAGCATATGCTGGGCACTGAAAATACAAAGACATCATCCTGTCCCTAAGAAGCTCTTCATCTCATACAGAGAGACAGGCTTGTAAACAACAAGTTCAGTAAAATGTGCTATTGAAGTTGATGTAGGGCAGAGTAGCAACGCAAGGACTTCAACCTGGGGGAAATGGCCTTCAACTGTCTTGAGAGACAAATGGAAAGCTTTTTCCCAGCAGATGGAACAGCAGAGGTAAAGGCACAGAGGTCTGTTGACAGGGTGGGGCAGGTACCCTATTGAAGATTGATGAGGTAAGTAAGAGACCAGACCTTAATGGGCCAAGTGGGCATGATTAGCATTGGCAATGGCAATTCATGTTTGGGCAGAGAAACAATCAAGTTTGTACTTGTAACTGGATTCTCCTGGTAGCAGTGCACAGCAGCAATGCTGGTAGGGATGCTTGAACAGGTGCGTCACTTATAGCTCCACAGGTTACCCCTCACAGGCATGAATGTAAGCAGTGACCCTGGGGGTATAGAAAAGGCACAACTTCGGAAAGTTATTGTGACGTTCAGGAAGAGTAGGACCTAAACTAAAGCAATGGTTGTTGAGGATAGAGGAATGGGGAATGTAAGGAGATAGACTCTGCCAGACTTAGTCGCTGATGGTATATAAAATGAGGGTCAGGGCCACTCTAGGACAACTTCTAAATTTCTGGCTTGGATGCATGGATGGCTCGTGGTACCATTTTGAGAGAAGAGCAAATGGAGGAGGTGCTAGTTTAAGTGAAAGGTAAGGAGTTCAGCATGGGGATGCCACAGCTGAGGTTATTGTGAGGCATCCTGGTGGAAGCATCCGGTCAGAAATTGGCTAAATGCATTTGGAACCTAGAAAAACATTTAAGCTCAAGATATACCCTTAAAGTTGTAACCATGGGGGTGGTTGATGAAGCCAGAGAGTGCAGAAGATCACCCAGAGAGAGCAAAGAGAATTAGAAGAGATGATAACAGAATCCTGAGGGGTATCAGCATTAAGGGCAGACAAAGGCAAAGGAAAAAAATGGTCAGCATGGTAGGAGAAGGACCAGGATCAAGGGTACGTCACAGAGGCCAAATATGGGGTACCATCAGGCCTAATTAGAACTTACATAACAAGGAAGAAGATGAAAGGAAAGGAAGTCAGGTTGCTTAGATGAAACCTGGGGGTGTGCTTCTAGAGAAAAGAATTTAGACTCTACAAAGGGGTCCTTGATCATATCTTTCTTGAGTCTCACAAAGGAAATGCACTTTATGTTTCTCAACACACAGTAGATACTCAAGCATAATGTAAATATTTATCAGAAAGGAGTCTGGAAAGTATTCAAAATTTCAACAATGTTGAATTGCACTGCCAAATGAGGACTAAAATATCTAGTAGGTTTTATCACCATAATAGATTATTATGCATTTACAGCCATTACAATTATGTTTGCACAGAGTATGTACAAATTTTAAAGTTTATGTTGTAATCTTAAAGGAAAATAGCATAATATAAAATTTTTTTATCTTATATTGCTATTATGTAAAATGTGTGTAGCAATAAAAGGTAATGTAAAATGAAAATTATGTTAAGGTGGTAAGTTTTTAAAAACTATTTGAAAACATTTTACTTAATGCAAAACCTGTCCGATATAACCCTGGTGTATTACAATGCTGAATGCCTTTGTAATCTCGTCTTCTTCAAATATTTTCAATACTCTCTGTTAGGAAAATGTTTTTCTGATTTTATCAAGTTGGGTATGAAGAATTTAATTCTATTCCCTCCATTATATATTTATCGAATGCCTATTATGTGTAAGTCATTGTAAAAAGTACAAAAGTAAATTAGACATAGTCTCTCCCTTCATACAATCTAGGGCTGCAAGAGTAGTATTTTTAAAATCTCATTAAGATAGGAGGAAGGGAGGCCTCAGTTTTGAATTATTTTACTAAAATAATTCCCCTTTGCTGAAATGCATTTATTTCACAGTAGAATATTTTTGGAGGGGAAAGGACAGGAATAATAGACAATGATCATGCCTAAAAACTTAATTTTCTTTCTAAGAAAAACTGTTATGCCCTGGCACAGAATGTCTCTCCAACATCCTAATTATGTTACCTTCTTCCACCAGGTCCTGCTGGAAGTCCTGTCTGGACCCAGGTCCCTGCCCACTGCCTCCCACATCCACGGTGTGAACTCCTGGGTCTCTCCTCTCACTCCTTACATGCCCTGCTTTTGGGGCCTCCTCCTGACCCACAGGTGCTGTGGGAGCTGCCCACGTTGGATTCTCCAGCCCTAATCCTGTTCTATATCATCTGCAGGTGTAAAGAGATTCTAATGTGGGGGCTGTTCCAGCCTTAAAGGGAATAGGGCTCTGGAAAAAGATAGATTCAGAGCACAAGCACTGCTCAGGATTTGGAAAAGTTCAGGGAGACATAGGTAAACTCTGATTCCTGACGAGTAATACTGAAGCTGCAGTAGATTTGTGTGGCTTGCCTAGAATGGTGTAGTAAGGCCAAGACTTGGAGTTGACCTGAGTTAAAATCCTGACTCCACCACTTAAATCAGCATGACCTTCAGCAAGTTGCTTAACTTCTTTTAGCTTCAGTTTCCTCATCTATCAAAGGGGAGTTATTTACTTACTTCATGGTATTTTGTGGGAGATTAAAACATTTCGTAAAGCACCTAATACATGGTAGGCACTTTATAAATGGTAGCTATATAATTATTAATTTATACAGAAAGGCAAATGTCATTTCAAAGAAATTTTCAGACTACTACGTGTTTATAAACTGGGGACTACTCATAATCCTTACTTCATAAATTTTTAAAATCTCTCAATTATTTATTGACAAAAATAATTGTATAACATGGGACAAATATTAAACAGTGTTCAAGCCTTTCAGCCTTTTAGTATAAAGGCTAGGTTTCAATGACTATTAACTTAGAATAATCATAAAGGACAACATAGAAACCATAGACGATTTTGCACAGTGGAGTATACTCATAGGGAAATTGAATATTTATTTCTCTGCTCTTAGACAGCAAAAAAGAAAAGCATGAGAGTCTATTTTCACCATTATTCCAATTCTGTAATGTGCTTTGTAGTTGCAAGTATAGAAAGATAGGCATTTTTAATTTTTGAAATATAAGCAAGAAAATAAAAGCAGGGTAATTTTAGATTGCTGGTTCTCAAGGGGATAGTTTGTGTCCTTAGTTCAGCTATCCACATTATGGCCTGAGTTCTTACTTTCTTTGTGCTTTAGGGTGACTGTTCTCTTAGCCAATCATGGGTCTCTCTTTGGACCAAGCAAAAAAATCCATTTTATAGTATTTTTGTGAGGATTACAGGAGAAGTCCATTTTAAATATTATTGCAGTAGTTGGCACACAAAGGCCCTCTATAGATATGAACTATTATTTATTATAACACACATTGGAAGCAGCTACATTGTATGAGAGTATACTTCGATTTCATCCTATGCTGGGAATCAAATGCACCAATGGTTTTACTATATCCAATCCATCGATCTCAGCCACCATCAGTGCTGGCCTGGACTATTGCCTATACCTCCTGCCTGATCTCCTTGAATTCATTTTACCCTTTCATCCCCCATTCTCCACACCGAAGCCAAAGTTATCACATTAAAATATTGGAGTGCAGATGAAACTTAAGTGTCTGAGCACCTGCTTCCCATTTACAAGGTCTCAGATTCTATCTCTGTACCTCCTAAAAACAAGCAAATGAAAAAACCACTCTCAATGGGGAGCGGATGAAGCTTAGTGGTTGAGTGCCTGCTTCTCATGTACAAAGTCCTGGGTTCAAACCTGGGTACCTCCAGGAAAAAAAAATCAATATAATTTGGGGTAGAGGCAATTGGAATAAAATTAATCTGAAGCACTTTGTTTGGGAGAGGGGTTAATATATTGATTAACTTTAAATTAAGTAACCATGGTAAAATTTATGGATTACCACCAAAAGAATAGACTAAATAATGAAATAAGAAAAAAGAAAGAGAAAAAAGTTAAGATCAATGCTTATGTTTTTTAAAACATAAAAAAGTAATAAGAAAACTGACATCCCTAGATTAATGTCAGACAAAATAAACTTTATCTTGAAAGTCATTGTTAAGGTTAAGAGAAGTAATTATATAGTGATAAGAAGTTTGTTCATAATGTTGAAAGGAAGATATAACAATTCTTAAATCATATACCTCTAATAAAATAGCCTCAACGTGGAGCTGGCCCATGCGCTGTGCTGATGCGCACAAGGAGTGCCCTGCCACGCAGCGGTGTCTCCCGCATAGGGGAGCCTCACGTGCAAGGAGTGCGCCCCGTAGGGAGAGCCGCCCAGCGCGAAAGAAAGAGAGGCCTGCCTGGAAATGGTGCCGCACACATGGAGAGCTGACACAACAAGATGAAGCAACAAAAAGAAACACAGATTCCCAGTGCTACTGATAAGGATAGAACCGATCACAGAAGAACACACAGCAAATGGACACAGAGAGCGGACAACTGTGGGGGAGAGGGTGGAGGGAAGGAGAGAGAAATAAATAAAAAATAAATCTTAAAAAAAAATTGGCAAAATGATGAAAAATTAGTCAACGTAATTAAAATTTGAAAAACATTATTACTGAACTTGATTTAATAAACACAGATGGAATTAACACCAAAATTAGAGTCTAACCTTCTTCTCCCAGGCAAGACCCAGTCATCACTGACTGCTCATGAAGTGAAAAATTATCAGGAGAAATGCTGCAAAGTCAACATCAGACAGGTACAGGGACTTGGAGGAAATACTCACAGCCAGCATTCCTTGCACCAAGATGAGCTAGGAGTGCCAGAAGACCCTTTTCATTGTAATCATCTAAGAATTTTCCTAGGTGATATATTGACTTTCCCAATATTTTTAAAGGTGCTGCTGGCACTGTGTGTGATACTTATTGACTGAAAAGTTTCCTCTTTTCTCTAGACATTGCCAGAAATGGTAATGGATAGCCCTTAAAAGCAATTTTTGTATGGACTACCCTTCTTGAAGTTCTGCTGACATGTTTCCTGGTACATTTGGCAAAACCCTATATTTTAAGATAACTGTGGTGTTTGGAATGTTGAATATGTACGTTTCTTGTAATTAAAAAAATATATGCAAATAAATTATGTGAATACTTGACAGTTTATTTTTTCCTTTGACAGAAAATGCAAGAAATTATCTTAGATTTTAAAGTAATTTGTTGCTTTAGCATGTATGGTCTTTTTTTTCAGTTGAGAAACTGTTATATGGAAAGAATACATATGGTATTGGACACTGAATTTTTTGTTTCATACATGTGAACTATATGTTCACATTGATAACATAAGTATTAAATATAAGAAGTACCTTTAAAAGAAAGAGAACAGCAGAGGTAGAGAAGGGACAGTTATCCTGAGTGCTTTCATATTTGTAAGCTAATGCCACTTATCTCAAACTCAACCAATTGTAAGCCCCAATTAATCAAAAATGTATTTTTCATATTATTTATTCTACTTTTAGAAGATTCAAGCAAATTCTAACAAAAGTAATGGATATTACTGATTCCTTTAAAAATTCTATTCTGTGGCTACCCTCAAATTGCCAAATCAATTATAAAAACCAATTTAGAAGGAACAGTACAATCTAATGAAAATTCCTCATTTTACTGGATCAAAGAGGGGTTGTTATATATTTAGCTGAGAAGAGATTCAAACACTTGTAGCCCTGATCACCAGGCAGCACAACCGTAATTGTGAAGACAGTGCAGTATGGATGGAATTGTGAAGACAGTGCAGTGTGGATAGAATCTTTACCACTAGAACAGGAGACCTTTATAGTTAGTCTGCCTTAATTACTGTAGACATAAGAAGATGGATCCTGTATTAGTCAGTGTTATCTAGGGAATCAGAACCAACAGAAGATATTTGTAAACATTAGGAGATTTTATAAAATTGTCTCACATGACTAGCGAGGATGCGCAAGTCCAAATTATGTAGGGCAAGCTTGGAACTCTGGTGAAGGTTTTTGATGAATTCCCTAGGAGAAGTAGGCTGGTTGAAGTAGAGATGGAAATGGAAATGCTCTTTTCTGACTGCTGAAATCACCACTTCTTTTAAAGTAAGATAATCTCTCATTGCTGAAGGCAATCTCAGTTGACTACAGATGTAATCAGGCATTGATGCAATCAACTTACTGATTTAAGTCCACAAAACATCCTCACAGTAACAAGTAGGCCATTACTTGCTTGAACAAACAACTGGGCACCATCACCTGCCCATGTTGACACTTGAACCTAACCATCTCAGATAACTTCTAAAATCATTTTTTATGTAGATTTTTAAAAAGTGAAGTATATCATTCATACACGAACATACATAAACAATAAGTGCCGAGTAAAAGTTGTGAACTTACAAAATAAACATGCATAACATCATACAGGGGCCCCATTACATCACCGCTCCACCAACACTTGCATGGTTGTGATACATTTGTTACAAACTATGCAAGAGCATCATCAAAATATTACCACTCACTATAATCCATATCTTACATTTGGTGTATTTTTCTCCCAACCCCACCCTATTTTTTTAAACAAACCAATTTTATTGATACATATTAATAAAGCATACAATTTATCCAAAGTATTTGATATAATCAATGATATAATTGATTTATCCAATGGTATTTGATATAATCGCATAGTTGTGCATTCATCACTTCAATCATTATTAAAGCATTTTCATTATTTTAATAATAATATAATAAACAAAAAGCAGACAGACAAACATGGAAATTCCTTCCTCTCAATCTCTCTGTTTCCCCTGCTGTACATAGCTGCTATTTCTGGGTATTCTTACATAATTATTTATTTGTTCTTTAAGCACTTTTATTGAGATATATTCACATATCATATGATCTATCCAAAGTGTATAATCAATGGCTTTTTTTTTAGCTGTTAAAAAGAGCCTTTATTGTAAAATTATAAAATAAATAGAAAAACAGGTTGAAAGAAATCACTAATTTTAAAAGAGAGTGCAAGGTCAGGTTAGATTTAATATAATCAGTTATAAGAAATAGATAGTACAGCAGCAAACATTTATAAATGTAAGTAATAATTCAAGTATAATAGAAATTAATTATAACATAATTCTAATTTTTATATTACAGCTCTAACTATTGGACATAATAAATTCTAAGAATGAAATAAATGATTGGTTTAGTTATTTAATTTCGATTTAGGCCATAATTCTTTCTGGATAATCAAATTCCTATTTGGGAATTCTTCTCTTCTTATTGGAATGAATTACAGCAGATAACAATATGCCAACCCATGATTTTATGAGGCAGGAAAACTCAAAATCTTTCTCAACAAAAGTCATGCTAAATCACTATTGATCCAGATGGATTATTTTAATTAATGAGTATGCATAAGAAAAGGTTAAAGAAAAATGAAGATCAAAAAAAAAAAATATCTCTTAACAGTAGGAACCAAAACAAAGTTTGGCCAGAAAAAAACAATTAACAACTATATTCCGTAAATTAATCAAGATTTTGCTCTACATAATCACAAATTGAAAAGTATTGTGTGCATTCATATAATTTGAACCTCTGGTCTCAAGAAAGAGTCTTCTAAAGTTATCTCTGAAGCTATGCTTGTTGAATTCCTCACCATTAGCTAATAGTTTTTCTCTACCTTGGCTTCAGATTAATCCCATGGGAATCTTTAAAAATTACCAAGGACAATTTTAATAAAGATTTTTGCTTTATTATTATTTGCTAAGCTATACATTCATGTTTCATGTTCTTTAGTGACTGTTTTATTTCATAATAAAAAGTTATCAAAATAAAAATATACGGTATATATACTGTCTATATGCAGATCGATTTCTAATATTTATTCTCACTTAATCTGTCCTAAACTGAACCTTTGATTTTCTGTCTTAAACTTCTTCCTCCCCAGTGTTCTCCATCTCAGTAAATGGATGTCCCATCCACCCTGTTGCTCAGGCCAAAATTATTGGCATTATCCTTGACACTTGTCTTTCTCTCACATCTCATATCCAATCTATTAGCAAATATTATAGTTTCTACTTTTTAAATATGTCTTGAAATGGAACATCTCTCACTACCTTCATTCCTAATGGCCTAATTCAAGCTCTCATCTTCTTTTGTCTAGACTATAACTATAGACTTTCAAGTAGGTTTTCAACTTCAACTTGATCTTCTACAGACTATTCTCAGAAGAGCAACCAGGCTGATCTTTTGAAACCCAAACTTGGTTCAAATCACATTCACTTCCCTGCTTTCAGACTTCCAATGGCTTCCTATCTCATTGAGAATAAAATCCATGCTTTACCTTGGCTTGCAAATCTCCACATGACTTATTCCTGTTCCTTTTTTCCCCTATAATATTGGTTACAAAGTGAACATTTTGTTATTTTAAAGAGGTACCTCTGGGATTTAGGTCCTGAGCTGTCTGTTCCTTAAGTTTGTATCCAACTAGTGATAAGACATAAAATTTCTTTTGAGTGCCAGGTGCTAACAAAAATAAGCAAAACAATGCACAAAACACCTTTCACAGTCTGTGGATTGGCTCTGTGTTGGCTGGTACTTTCCTTCAGAGTTTAGCCCTCCTATAAAAATCAACCTGCGGTGAATGCGAAGTACATATCCTTTCTATCTTTACTGAGCCTGAGTTTTCTCTTGGCCTTGTACTTGCCTCTGGCTTTAGGAATTCTCCCATTTAGAGGAATCGTAATGCCCCCTCTACTTACTCCCTATGAAATAGACTTTCTCTCCCCTCCAGGGTACCCTATTATATGCCTTGAACCAGGTAACCATTTGCTGCAGGTTTCTTCAAATTGTTTCTTGCCCTTACTTAGTTGTTTGCTAGTTCTTGTGCCTGAAGGGCAAGTTCTGGGAGGACAAGCCAGAGATGGGTTTTCTTATTCAATCTTTTACACTGCCACCCGGTGATTGGCACTGATGCATAGGCTCCCCAGCATGTACATAGAGGTCACTCAGCTCCCTCCAGATCAGGGTCAGGGACCCATAATGGAAGCACAGTGTGGCTCCACTCTGCACTGGGGTGGGAAAGGGGCCAGCAAGGGCACTAGGAGCTTCTCCTACCTTTCAATAAACTATGTTTTCTTGATACAGCCCTCGCCCAGTTACTTCAAATTTTTTTACTGTTTTCCAGAGTTTTGAGGAAGATGGCTCTGCCAGTTTTTTGCTCAGTGGTCAGATTCTGCTGGAGAATGGCATCCTGGCATGTCTTATCCTGCCCTCTTGGTCCTGATTTGCTCTATGTTTCGTTTTTGAATTTACAATTAATTGTCACTTCAGAAAAAAGGAAGCAGAACCTAAGTGACTTTGAATCTTCAAGATGTGTTACTATATTCTGTGCACAGTGGACACCTATAATTTTATTCCTCTGACACCCAGAATTTAACCAAGGAATTCAGAAATCTGTATTAATTAGAGGTATGCAAGGACACGGCACCATGCCTAGTTTGCCCTCCTCCCCAAGTTAAATATTATAAATTCCCTGCAGATATAGATCCTGAGAGAGAGAAAAGGAGAAACACCAAGTTGTATAACCTAATAATTATTTATATTCCTAATCAAAGGCCTAGATTTTATATGCATTAGTTCACTACCCTCGCCCACCTGTTCCCCAAAGCTATTTTTCTTTCTTCAAATTAGAAATTTGCTGGTAAAATCAAATGCTGATTTTATGTCTAAAATTATATATTTTCTCTCTGTACATAGGAGTCCCACTATGAATCTAATTGCTGTCATTTCAAATTGCACAAGTACAAAAAGAGCTTCACTGTAAGAGACAATTCCAGCTATATCATTCCTATTTTACATCATTTTAAAGTCATGGTTTTCTTTCTTTTAGTATATTTTTTATTTATTTTTAAAAGATACTTAGATTACATAAAATTTTACATAAAGAAATATAAGTGATTCCCATATGCCCCAATTCCCACACCTCCCACCTTCCCGACATTAACAACTTCTTTCATTAGTGTGGTACATTCATTGCAATTGATGAACACACTTTGGAACATTGCAACTAATCATGGATTATAGTTTACATTCTCTCCCATTCAATTCTGTAGGTTATGGCTGTAAAAATAATGACCCATATCTGTCATTGCAATGTCACTCAGGACAATTCCAAGTTCTGAAATTTGCCCCTGTATTACAGCTCTTCATCCCTCTCCCTGACTTCAGCATCTCCAGTGGCCACTGTCTCCACATCAATGATATAATTTCTTCTAAGCCACGGTTTTCTTCAGTTCTGTTGGTCAATCCATAAAAGTGGCAAAGAACAATTGAATGAAGTAATGTGGGCAACATGGGTAAAATTTCAAATAATTTTAGTTAATTAACTGTTGGACTTCTATTAAGATGAGAAGAAACCAACTTAAATATATATTTCCTTTTGCAAATGCATTATCTCTCATCACTTTTATGCATATAGGTACTTACACGTGTATTGCTTTATGTTCAGTTGGCAATAGATCAGCTCTACTTGTTTTACCAAGCTATTCTAAGTAGTTTACCCTCTATTTGTCTTGGCTATGTCCAGGCTAATAGGTAGGTAAAATACGCAGCAATTTTCAATATATGATTTCAGACCCGCCTCTCTGTCACCACCATTGTTTTCTTTGCTAATGCTGTATGCTTACAATTAGAGATTCACTTTGAAGATCTCTATTAAGATGCAAATTTCCATAGGAAAGATGACACTTGAAATCTTTTTTGATACATCAGTAAGACAATTACACCTTGATGTGAATGAATATGTTGGGGACTTTCCTGAAATAAGTTTTTGGGAAGGATTGGAGCAAGAGGACTTTGGAAGAAAGAGGTAATGAACCATCAGGAGGAAGAGTCAAGAAAGACAAGGGTCCAAAGCAGCTCTTTTAAGAGGTGTTCAGGCCCTCTTCTGAAAACATCTATAGAGAAATCATCAGTGAACAAAATGTCCTGCTGCTTCTTTCTTTGTAAATGGAGAATAATCAAAAACCACCAACTGCTGGATCCCCATATGCTTTGGCGTCAGAAAGAACATCTCCAGTGATTTCCACTCTCTTCTTGTGTTGCCAGAAAAACTGGAACAAATAATAGGACAGTTGTTTGGCAAGAGACTGAAGTTGCCAGAGAAATGAAGAATGAAAACAAGCAAAATTGAAATACTGTGATTAATACTTGAAGAAAATGTGGCATTGGTGTGGAGAAAGTAGCCATGGTGGCTGCTGGGGGTAGGGAGTGGGAGGAAGAGATGTGATGTGGGGGCATTTTGGGGACTTGGAGTTGTCCTGGGTGGTGGTGCTGCAGGGACATTTACCGGACATTGTATGTCCTACCATTGCCCACTGGGTGGACTGTGGGAGAGTGTGGGCTATGATGTGGACCATTGACCATGAGTTGCAGCAGTGCTCAGAGATGTATTCACCAAGTGCAAAGAATGTCTCATGATGATGGAGGAGGTTGTTATGGGGGGAGGAGTGGGGTGAAGGGGATGGGGGATATGGGGCCTCATATTTTTTTAATATAATATTAAAAAAATAAATGAAGACAATAAATAAATAAAATGAATTTACCCCTAGGGATTTTATAACATCCCACCTGTTAGGGAAGGAAATTGTAAACTGTACTTGAACTTGTAGTACCAATTGAAATAAAATGTTTTTTGTGTTTTTTTAATGTTCACTGTGACAAAATTTCACTCACTTAACCATTTCTCAACATCTAAGTGATCTCCTGATAGGTTTTACTGTTGCACAAAATGAACTGAGATTTAAATTATTTCGTGCTATTACTATTCTATTGATATACTACTTCCCTTCAGATTTATTTCTGTTCAAAATAATAAATGAAAAAACAGCACTGGTGCCTATTTTAGCGCTCTTATAATTTTCAGGGAGAAATAAATAAAGACATAAAGATATCCTTGAATGTGTTTTAATTTTATTGGTAAAATTGGCCCTGGAAATATTCCCTATCCTAGGCTGTATACGGAGATGATTTTATTAGGACATATTTTTAATGATTAAATTATAAATCTCAGGCAATATATTTCACAGAACAAATTCCAACATTTATTTTATAAATATTAAATAAAATGACTATATTATGCTGTCATTTATAGTCAAATTTTATTTTTTTTAAGATTTATTTTATTTATTTCTCTCCCCTTTCCCCACCCCCTCCAGTTGTCTGCTCTCTGTGTCTATTCGCTGTGTGTTCTTCTGCCTCCGCTTACATTATCTGGTGGCACCGGGAAACTGCGTCTCTTTCTTGTTGCGTCATTTTGCTGCGTCAGCTCTCCGTGTGTGCAGTGCCACTGCTGGGCAAGTTGCACTTTTTTTTGCATGGGGCAGCTCTCCTTAAGGGGAGCACTCCCCTACGCGGGGGACCCCCCTGTGGTATGGCACTCCCTGCTCGCGGCAGCACTGTGCATGGGCCAGCTCATCACACGGGTCAGGAGGCCCTGGGTTTGAACCTTGGACCTGCCATGTGATAGGTGGAGGCTCTACTGGGCGAGCCAAATCCAATTCCCTATAGTTAAATTTTAAATTTTCTTTCTTCTGCTTTCTTTCTGGGGAAAAAATGCTAAAATCACTATCAGACCTACAGTCATTTATAAACTCTATCTCAATTGTATAGACTTTTCTTCTATAAAATCTTTGAGAAATAGAAAAAGTTACAAGCTTTTTAGAAAGTACTTTTAATTTTGAAATATATTCAAACTTAGAGGACAGTTGTAAAAATAATACAAAACCCATAGAAAACTCCAACATATCCCCCACCAAGATATCCAGATCCACCAACTTTTAACATTTTGTCACATTTGTCATCCCATTATAACAATCTTTGTATTATCTATCTATCTATCTATCTATCTATCTATCTATCTATCTATCTATCTATCCATCCATCCCTATCATCTATCTATGGATAACCAACTATCTGTCCATTAGTTTATCTTTTTTATTTTCTAAACATTTTGAGAGTAGGTTTTATACATCATTGTTTGTTCATGCCCCCTTGAACATTTAATACTTTCATGTATGTTTCCTAAAAAACCAGGATATTTGCTTATGTAACCACTTTAAGTACAGTTAAGAAGTTTAACATTGATAGAAAGCTTAATCTATATTCCTATTTTTTTCATATGCCCTAATAATGTCCTTTTGGGCATATTCTCTTCCATTATTAGATCCAGCCCAGAATCATACATTGCATTTATTGTCATTATCTCTTCAGTCTCTCTCTCTCTCTCTCTCAATTGTGGAAACATATATATAGCACAAACTTTCCCAAACCCCAGCATACAATTCAGTGGGATTAATCACATTCAGTGTTGTGTGACCCTCATCACCATCCTTTAGCAGAACTTTCCAATAACCCCCAAGTAGAATCCCTACATTCATTATGCATTACCTCCCTGTTCACTGTCTCCCTAACCTGCATTCCTTTTGCTCTCCCTATGAATGCATTTTATTTTATTGTAGTTACATATATATAACCTAAACTTTGCTATTTTAGCCATTTTTTAAATATACAATTGTGTCATTTATTACATTCACAATGTGGTGTGCCTTTAATCACCATCTATTAATAAAATTTTTCATCACCACGAGCAGAAATTCTGTAACCATTAAGCAATAATAACTTCCCATTCCACCTCCCCATAGCTCCTGATAGCCACTAATCTACTTTCAGTCTCTTTGAAATTGCTTATCCTAAATATTTCCTGTAAATAAAATTATACAATATTTACTCTTTTGGGTCTTGGCTTCTTTTACTCAGCATAATGTCTTCAAGGTTCATCCATGTTGAACTTCTTTTTGTTGCAACATCTTGCTGCGTCAGCTCTCTGTGTGTGTGGTGCCACTCCTGGGCAGGCTGCACTTTTTTTGCACTGGGCGACTCTCCTTATGGGGTGCACTCCTTGCGCATGGGGCTCCCCTATGTGGAGGACACCCCTGCCTGGCAAGACACTCCTTGTACACATCAGCAATGAGTGTGGGCCAGCTCACCACATGGGTCAGGACGCCCTGGGTTTGAACCTTCGACCTCCCATGTGGTAGGCGGATGCTCTATCCGTTGAGCCAAATCCACTTCCCTAGAATTTCTCCTTTAACCACCTTCAAATATATAATTCAGTGCTATTAGTTACATTCACAATGTTGTGCACTCATCCCTGCTATCCATCATCAAAACTTTACAATCAACCCAAATAGAACTCTGTACAATTTAAGCAGTAACTCCACATTTCCTACCCTTACTCCATCCTCTTTTAACCTATATTCTAAATTCTGACTATGCAAGTTACCTTATTCTAATTATTTCATATAAGTGAGTTCATACAATATTTGTCCCATTGTGTCTGGTTTACTTCAGTCAACATGCTGTCTTAAAGGTTTATCCATGTTGTCACACATATCAGCACTTCATTCCTTTTTACAAGTGAAATTCCATTGTATGCATATAGCACATTTTGTTTATTCATTCTTTAGTTGATGACACATAGAATGTTTCCATCTTTTGGTAATTGTGAATGATACTGCTATGAACATTGGTGTGAAAATGTCTGTTCAAATCCCTGCTTTCAATCTTTAGGGTATATATCTAGAATTGGGATTGCTAGGTCACACAGTAGTTCTATACTTAACTTTCTGTGGAACTGCCAAACTGTCTTCCACAGTGGCTGCGCCATTTTACATCACGACCAGCAATGAATGAGTATCCCTATTCCTCTAAATCCTCTTCAAAAACTTGTAAATTTTCTGTTTTTTTAAAAATATTAGCTATTCTAGTGGGTATGAAGCAATAACTCATTGTCATTTTGATTTGCATTTCTCTGCTGGTTAATGATGTTGAACATATTTTCATGTGCTTTTTGGCCATTTGTCTATCTTCTTTGGAGAGAGATCTAATCAAGTCTTTTGGCCATTTTTTAATTAGGTTGTTTGTCTTTTTGTTATTAAATTGAAGGAGTTCTTTATATATTCAGGCTCTTAAACCTCTACTGAAATGTGGTTTCCAAATATTTTCTCCCATTTTGTAGGGTGTTATTTTATTTTCCTGAAAAATCCCTTAGAATGTGTATTCTGTTGTTGTTGGGTGAACTATTCTACATATGGCTATTAGTTCTAGCTGGTTTAGAGCAGAGGTTCCTTTGGGGGGTCTGAGAGCTTGAATTGAAAAAAAAAAAACTTATTATCTTTATTTTCTCTGACCTCTAATTGAAATCTAGCATTTTCTTCACTTGTGAATGAATGCAAAGAATAAATTACAGTAGTACTCATTTCACCTGACTGGCAAAGAGGTCTGAGGAACAAAAAAGCTTAAGAACTAGTGGTTTAGAGTATTGTTTAAGTCTTTGATTTCCTTATTGATCTTCTGCCTAGGTGTTCTATCCATTATTAAAAATGGCATATTAAAGTCACCTACTATTAATGTAGAACCATCTATTTCTCTCTTCAAATCTGTCAATACTTGCTTCATATATTTTGGTTAGGTGTATATATACTTATTATGTCATTTTGTTGAATTTACCCCTTTATCATCTTTATCAGTATGTAATGACCTTCTTTTTCACCCATAACCATTTTTTTACTTTAAAGTCTATTTTATCTGATATTAGTATGGGTACCCCAGTTCTTCCTTGGTTACTACTTGTATGGTATGTCTTTATATCCTTTCACTTTCAACCTACTTATGTCTGAATTTGAGGTTAATCTCTTGTAATTTTGAGTGTTATTGACATCTTAATAATATTAAGTATTCCAATCCTTGAGCAAGGAATATCTCCCCATTTATTTAGGTAATTTCTATCAGTAACAGTTAGCCGTTATTGTCATAAAAGTCTTTACAAACTTGGTGAACTTTAACCCTGATATTTGACTCTTTTGGTTGCCCTTGTAAATGAAATTGTTTTCTTTAATTTCTTTCCCATTGGTCATTTCTGATGTATAGAAACACCACTGATTTTTATATACTTATCTTTAACCCCACCACTTTTCTGAATTAATATATTAGCTCCAGTAGTTTCTTATAGATTCTTCAGGAATCTCTATATTATATGATCATATCATCTGTGAATAGGGACAATTTTACTTCTTCCTTTCCAATTTGGATGTCTTTTATTTCTTTTTCCTGCCTAATTGCTCTGGCTAGTACTTCCAGTGCAATGTTGAATAGCAATGGTGATAGCTGGCATCCTTGTCAGGCTTTCAGTATTTTACCATTGAGTATGATGTTAGATGCTGGCTTTTCAGATAAACCCTTTATCATGTTGAGGAAACTTCCCTTTATTCCTGGTTTCCTATCATGAAAGTATTTTTACCAAGAAATTATATGTTGCCAATTTTCTGCACCAATTGGGATGATCCTGTGACTTTTTTCTTTCATTCTATTAATATGGTATATTATATTAATTGATTTTCTTATGTTGAATTACCCTAGCATTCCTGGGATAAACCCAATTTGATCATGGTTTATAATCCTTTTAATATGTATTTGGATTTGGTTTGTTGAAGATTTGCATGGAGGAAGAGAAAACTAGGACCAAGTGAGCAGAAATAAATGAAATAGAGAATGGAAAAATAATTGAGAGAATCAATGAAAACAAAAGTTGATTCAATGAAAAGATCAATAAAATTGAAAAATATGTAGACTGACAGAGCACAAAAGAGAAAGGATGCAAATAACAGATGTCAGAAATAAAATGGGGAAGGTAATTACTGACTGACAGCAATACAAAAGATTATGAAGATATTAAAAACAACTGTACACCAACAAATTAGACAGCCTAGATGTAATGTACAAATTCCTAGAAACATTTTCTCTAAACTAACTTGAGAAATAGAAAATCTGATCAGACAAATAACAAGTAAAGAGATTAAATCAGTAATAAAAAAATTAAAATTCCCAACAAAGAAAATTCCTGGACCAGGTGGCTTCACTGGTGAATTTTATAAAACATTCATGGAAGAATTAACACCGATCTTTCTCAAACTTTTCTGAAAAAAAATGCAGGGGACACAACACTTCCTATGAAGCCAGCATAACCCTAATAAAAAAGTCAGATAGAGATGTCACAAGAAAAGAAAAATTACAGACCAATATCCCATATGACTGTAGATGCATAATTCTTCCACACAAATCTTTAACAAAAAATTTAACATTGATATAGCTTACAGTTTATATTTCATTTGATTCATAAATCCCCATAATGTCCCACTGAATCTTTTCTTCTCCCTTATTAGATCTTATCTAGGAATAACTATTGCATTTAATTGGCACTGTTTCTTTAGTTGTTCTTTCTTTCTACTTTTTAAATTGTGGAAACACATACACAGAATGATCTTTCCCATACTAACTTCTTCCCAGGATGCTATTCAGTGGTCTTAATCACATTCATAACATTGTGGTATCCTCACCACCATCTATTACTAACAATTTCCATCTCCCCAAACAGAAACCCTGAACCTCTTATGCATTAACTCTGCATTCCCCCTGACCTCCACCCCTGGCAACCTGTACTCTAATTTCTGTCTCGTAAGCTTGCATATTCTCTGATATTCTCTTTATTGTTACTATGAGGCTTAAATTTAACATCCTAAGTCTATAATAATCCCCTTTGCTTTGGTATAACTTAATTTCAACAGTATACTAAATGATGTTCCTATACTCCTCTTTTCCCCTCCTTGTTGTACCTCTTATTACAAATTGCCTGTTTATACATGATGAGTCCAAAACGACTGATTTATCTTTACATTTTAAATATTGCCTTTTAGATCCTATAGTAAGTAAAAAGTGGAGTTACAAACCAAAAATACAGTAGTACTAGGCTCTATATTTACCCATGTTGTTACCCTTATGGAGACCTTTATTTCTTCATGTGGTTTTGATCTGTTATATACTGTCCTTTCCTTCCAACCTGCAGAACTTTTTTTAGCATCTCTTGTAGGACTGATCTGATGGTAACAAAATCCCTCAGCTTTTATGTGGGAATGTCTTCATCTCTCCTTCATTGTTGGAGGTTTTGCCAGCTATAGAATTATTGATTGACATTATTTTGCTCTCAGCACTTTAAATATGTCATTCCACTGCCTTCTTGCCTAAATGGTTACTAATGGGAAATTTGCATTTAGTCTTATTGAGGCTCCTTTGTGCATGGCATGCTTCTCTCTTGTGGCTTTCAGAATTCTCACTTCATTCTTTGGTTTTGAAAGTCTGGTTATAAAATGTTGTGGTGTTGATCTATTTGGGTTTAGCCTGTTTAGAATTCTTTGAAGGTCTTGGGTGTATATATTCATTTCTTTCATTAAGTTTGGGATAATTTCAGCCATTATTTCTTTGAATATTCTCTCAGTCCCTTCCCCTCTCTCTTTTCCTTCTGGGACTCCTACAATGCATATTTTGGTAATCTTGATTGTGTCCCACAGGTACCTCAGGCTCTGTTCACTTTTCTCCATTCTTTTTTCTTTCCATTTCTCAGATGGGAAATTGTCTTTGTCTTCCAATGTCTTTCAATTTGTTGTTGAGCCCCTCTAAGGAATTTTTAATTTCTGTTACAGTGCTTTTTAGCTCTGTTTGATTCCTTTTCATAATTTCTATCTTTCTAGTGATATTTGTTCTGTGTTCATC
Source organism: Dasypus novemcinctus (assembly GCF_030445035.2). Taxonomy (NCBI): domain Eukaryota; kingdom Metazoa; phylum Chordata; class Mammalia; order Cingulata; family Dasypodidae; genus Dasypus; species Dasypus novemcinctus. The sequence goes on along the minus strand of NC_080673.1, from coordinate 47,305,155 downwards.
TTTTATTTTCCTGATTTCCTTTAGTTCTTTGAGGATATTTGGGACAAGTTTTTAAGTCTTTATCTGGTATATCTCATGTCTTGTCCTCCTCATTGATTGTTTCTAATGTTTTTATCTCCTTTGTCTAGGCCATCACCTCCTGTTTCTTTCTATGCTTTATAATCTTTTGTTGAATCCTGGACACTTTGATATTTTAATGTATTATCATTATGATTTAGATTCTGAGGCATCTGTCCACCTAGTATTAGCTTTCCTTGAATGCCAGCAGCTAAGAAAGGAAGAAAGAAAGAAAGCTCTTCTCTGTGTTAAAACAAACAAACTAATCTTTATGGATTGTCATGTGTGAGTGCTTTCCTTCAGAGCTTATCCATAAAATAAGAGTAAGTTCAAACCAAAGCATAGAGACCTCCTTTGTCCTTTACACACATGCATCTTGTTTTGAACAATCACATTTAGACCTAGGAATTCCCCGTTTTGCATGGTATGAATGTCCTCTCTTCCCTAAGGACCATTTTCCTAACGGTCTCAGGCACTGCACTGCATGTCTTACAGCCAACAATTCCTTACCTCAGGCACCCCCTTAACTGCTCTCCCGCTGCCTTCTGTAGGAGAGCTCTATGAACTGCAGAGCAAGTTATGAGACAGTGAGTCCCTCAGGCCACCATCAGATAGACTGAGCCAGACATACATGCTCCCAGTATGTGCATGAGAGTTACTGTGCTCTCTCTGGAATTGGGACCAGGGGTCTGAATTGAGAGTGAAGACCAGCTCCACACCATGATGGTTAGGGTTGGAGAAGATGCCAGTCAGGTTGCCACAAGATATTACCATTTTTAAGTTGCTTTTTTCTTGATTTGGTACCACCCTTTTACTATAATAGTTTAACTGTATTCTGGAGCTCTGAGAAACATGCAACACCTAAAATGAAACAGTTATTTTTCCCTGTTTTCTGTTCATTGTGTACTTCTTTTGAATAAAAAGAATCATAGTATCCTGTTTGCTTTTTCTTAGTGTTTTTTCCCATGCCATTAAATATTCTCTGAAAATATGACTGTAATGACTGAATATTATGAAATAGTAGGGTTGCTATCTAGTTTATTAAATTATTCCTCTATTATTGAACATTTAGATTTTTCTAGTTTATCTTTCTAATTCTTCTTTCTGGGCATTGTTCCCTTGAAAGTGATACCTAGAATAGGATTCATAGGAGGAGATGAACTCTTTTAAGGTCCTTGGTATGTTTTTTTAAGATTTTGTTTATTTATCCTCCCTTTACCCCTCATTCTTTGCACTCACTATCTGCTCTCTGCTGCTCTCTGTGTCTGCTCATCTTCTCTTTAGGAGGCACACAGAACTGAACCTGGGACCTTCCATGTAAGAAGAAGAACTCAGTCGCTTAAGCCACCTCAGGTCCCTGCTTTGTTGTGTCTCTCATTGTCTTTCCTCTTTGTGTCTCCTTGTTGCATCAGCTCGCCATGCCTGCCTATCATGCCAGCTCTCTGTCTTGCTTATAAGACAAGCAAGTCTTTGCTTACCACATGGGAATGAAAGTTTGCTTACCACATGGGAACCAAACCTGGGACCTCCCATATGTTAAGTGGGAGCTCAATCACTTGAACTACATCTGCTTCCCAGGCCCTTGATATGTTTTAATTAATTTATTTCCAAGCTACAATCCTATCAGCTAATGGTACTTACTCTAAAGAATTGAATATGTCCTTGGATATTATCTTCCCTTGAAAAATATAAGTCTTGCTCTGTTTCTACTTAACATTTTAAAGCCCTTTGGTATTGCCATAAAAGTCATTGCTTCTAGCAAATAGACACAGAGAACAGACAACCGGGGCAGGGAGGGGGGGAGGGGAGAGAAATAAATAAATAAATAAATAAATCTTTTCTTAAAAAGTCGTTGCTTCTATCTGCTGTCTCTACTTCTCTTGATGGTAAGCAACACTCATAGGAACATCCTCAAACATTTAACTTACAGATTTGTAGAAAATTCCTCTTGAGTGTAACTCAGGACTGGAATTGCTGGATTAAAGGGTATTTGCAGGGTCTTTTTTTACTAAGAATTGCCAGTTTGCTTTTCAGAATGAACATACCAATAACTACACTTTTATCAGCTTTATGTTATGGTTTCTGTGGCATTTCCTTAACAAATTTGGTATTACTTTCCAATTTTTATGGAGATAATAGTTATTAGGTGATACATCATTGTTTTATCTAGCATTTGTCTGGTTAATTGGTAACATTTAGCATCTCTCCAAAGCTCGTTAGTCATTTGGATTTGTCAATCTGTAAATTGCTAATTTATATTCTTTGCCCACTCTTCTATCAGGTTCCCTTCATCTTATTTTGCAGGATCACCTTTTATAATCTAGTTATGAATCTTTGTAGTTTTTCCCCTCCCTCCTTGCAGCTTGCTGGCTGTCTGCTCTCTGTGTTCATTTGCTGCACGCTCTTCTGTGTTCTCTCCTCTCCCTTCTTTGTTGTGTCACCTTGCTGAGTCAGCTCTCTGTGGTGCTTGCAGGCCGCCCAGTGCTCCGCACTGCTTGCTGGCTGGGCAGTGCTCCACAGCACGCGGGCGAGCCTGTCTTCACAAGGAGATCCCAGATCAGGGACTCAGGACCTTCCATATGGTAGATGGGAGTCCAACTGATTGAGCCATAGCTGCTTTCCTCCTTGTAGTTTTTATTTACATAAATGTTTTCTCTCAGTCTGTCATCTATCTGTTAACTTTGTGTCAGGTACTGAAAAAGATCCAGGAGAGAATAAGCATTTGCAAGATTTTAATGAACAACATTAGTATCATTTACTATGTAATGATCATCTATACTTTCAGTCAACAAATATGTATCACACACATATTCTATACCCAAGATGCAATGATAAGATTCTAAGGTCATAAGAAAGAGAAAAATACAGTTTCTGTCTTCAGGATGTCACAATCTTGCATAGAAGGTCAGACCAGGAGTGAAAGTTATAATACAAATGAAAAGTATTAAATTCCATAAATGAAATATTGATAAAGTGGTAATGGATGAGCACAGATTTGGTTTGAAGGTAGAACACAATTCCAGGTGATAAATCTAATAATGGTTGGAAATGCAGAACTGCCTTTCAGAAGAGGTCAGATGATATAGTTTGGAGATACTTTTGGGTGAGAGCAGAAGCTATTAAATTGATTAACTTAGGAAAGGAGAAGCAAAAACGGAGTTGATAGATTTTAAGCAATCACCACATTTCAGGAAATGAGATAGTAACTGAGAGGGAAAAAAAAAAGAAACAGTGCCACAGAAGTTAGAGGGACAAAATACTCCTGACTTTAGAAAAGGAACCACGTTGCAAATGCTTAGATTGAGATAGAGGTGTTTTTATCCACAGAATTTTCCTTTAGGAAATAGCTTAGAAATGGTGGTAGGTGAGGCCTGGTTGTAAATATTTGAGTCTCCCTGATCAAGATAAAGCATAGGACCAATAATAATTAACTCCCTGCTTCTCTGAGTGGGTCTTTGATTTAATGAATGATTGGTGTATAAGCCTGCACATAACAGCCTTGGCAAGATAGGCCATGGTGAATTGCTTAATAGGCAAGAGATGGTAAGAAAAGAAAATCCACAAAGGACAAAGACTGGTTTATATGATGATTCTTCAGAGGCTGTCAAATCCTGCCTTTACAGATCATATACTGAGATCCAAGTCATTACAAGAATGAGAATTGGCAGCTCTCACATTTGGCAAAGAGATTATTGATATTTTCTTATTAGCTAATATTTATTAAGTGCTTATTGCATATGAGGAAATACGCCAAGCCTTTTACATACAATATGTTATTGACGCCTCTTAATAATCCAGGGGAAGAATATATTATCATTACTTACTTTTTTCAGAGAGGAGAAAAGAGAATAGGAGGATTATAGTTACATTCCTAGTCAATATATGGAAGAGCCAGCACAAAATTCTAAGTCTTAACCTGTCTGAGTTTGACATCTATACTTTTTGGAAAAGTGTCACAGAATGAGTGAAATAAAAGGTCATTGGTACCCTAAGAAAGAGTACCTTCAGTAGAGCATTAAGGATAAATGTAACCTTGCCAGAAATTAAGTGACTCTATAGTGAGAAGATAGAAGTAGTAAATGCAACTACCATTTCCAAAACATTTTTAGTGAAAGGAACAGAGACATTGGAGGAAAGCATTTAAGGGAAGTTTTTATTTTTGTTTTTAATTTTATGGCCAAGCCACCTTGAACATTCATAGTTAAGATTATATAGACTAGAAAGGAGAGACTGAAGATGCAAGTAAAAAAGTAAAATTGAAAGACCAAAGTTATGAAGGAAGTGAGAGGTGAAGTGATCAGGCATGCATGGAAGGGTTAACCTCGGGGAGGAGGTAATACTTCTTATGGGAGAATAAAAGGAAGAGATGTTGGGCGAAAATACAGAAAAATAATGGTTAGATGGCAGTAGAAAACTTAAGGGAACATGTGGCAGTAAACTATTTTCTCAGGAAACTGTGAGGGGAAGTTATGGTTAAAGTCATAATGTCAGAAATAGAAAATGTTTGCAATAAATTCCATAGGGAATGAGATGGAAAGTCAATTAAAAGTGTGTTTAAGAGTTACTGAGCAGTACAGAAAATAATGTTAAGGTTTCAATATTGGGAAGGATTGATTTATCTGAAAGTAACAGAAACCACTTTATTTTAAGGAGAAAGAGATTTAATACAGGTGGATGCTTACAAATTTTGGAAAGATTGAAGTATTAGACTTTAGGTTGAACTTCCGGGAATGGATCCCAGAACCACAGTACTGAATTAGCTTGCCAGGAAAGTTGCTAGCTCTGCCATTATCAGAATGGAGGGGAATAAGGAAGGCACCAGTGAGAATATAACTTCAAGAATATATCATTTTAGCAGCACACAACTATGAGATCTACAGAAATATGGCTCCTCTTAGATTCATATCAACACAGAAAAAATGACCCACACATCTGCCTCTCAATCAAACCCAGTACCTGAGCTGCAAGAGAGTCTGGGAAATATAATTTTTAGCTTCACATACTGTGCACTACAGGAAGGCACACAAGAAGGAGGTTTGAGGGGATGTTAAATACAAAAGTGGAGAAGGTGGACAATTTGATATGGGTAAAAGATAAAGCAGCAAAAAGTTCAAGAGTCACTATAAAAATGGCTGATCATCAATGGGGACCAGGAAAGTTGGATGAAATCTAAGAATAGAAATATGCCAGGTGAACATAATGTTGATAATACCTCTTTTGGCCTTGCCAATGTAGGCGAAGCCAAAGTAAGGGTGCAGTGGGCACATGGTATCACAAAGTATATAATATTGGCATGTTAAGGAGGAGAGTTCTTGATGATTTCAAATATGGCGTGCTTGTCATGACGCCAAGGCAAATTGATGTCTAGTATGCATATCTATAAAAACTAGTTAAGGCACAAACATGTAGCATCTATCAGACCATATTTTAGTTAAATTATATCTAGCTATTTGTATATTTGTAAAGGAGAGATGGGAAAAAAAGAACAATAGCATATATATTTGGGTAGAAAAAATTATGATGCTGATGTTGTTTCAAACATTTCTGTATATATGAGATTTACAGGCAAATCAAAGTCCATATATGAAATTTCAAGAAAGGATAAATTTTCACAGGCAAACTTGTCATTTTTGTTCGAATGCCCTCCTGCTGCATTAAATAAAAACCCTGAGATAGGATGCCTACAAAGAGTCTAACATGTTTTCTTGCACTCAATTCACATTTGTATACCTACGAAGTATCTAAATCTTTGTCATCAACCTATTAGCATTTCTCCTTAGGTTTCTCTCTTTCCTATAAAAGGTACACTGTTTTGGTTTGAATTCATTTGAGGATAGAGAAGGAAGGAAGGAGACTTCAGTTTCTCCAGAAGTGTAAGTTTTGGCATGGGCTGTAGATCTGCACTTTCTGGTGGCTTCCCAGCAGATACCTCAGCGACGACTTCATTGAATTCCAGTTGTGTGTCTGCAAATCTCTCCTTTTGTAAGATTTCCTTTATCTCTGAAAAGAGGCAGTGAAGTTTGCTTTCTGCCAGGCTGCTTTGAATTCTTCCCAGTGCCTCCAAACATCAACGGAGCACTCTAGAGGCAGTCCCATGTGTCTCTCAAACAAAATCAAGCCAGAATATGCAGTGAAAATCAGAATGGATTCACTGTATTTTCTTCCCAACACCTTTTTAAAGGTCCAGTACATGATTAAAGATTCTCCACATAATTATGTGTAGAAAACGCCTTTAAAGTCTTTGGATGTTGAAAAGTAAATATTGGAAATAAAAATAAATATAGTTTAGGTAACAGAAGAATACATTCACATAAATTTTAAACTGGAACAACTCCTTTGATGAGAAGTACAAGAGAAAGACTGACAATGAATCTTAAAGGATGATTAATCATTTTTTTAAAGACCACGGAGACAGGGAACAAACTGTGGCCTTTAGAGAAATCATTGTGGAATGGAATTACCAACCAAAATCTATCATAGAGCTATGTATATCTTAGGCATCTAGGAATGTTTGTCATTGAGAATAGTTAGTGGGTAAGTTTCTGGGACCACTATCCCCAGAACTCGGTAAAGTCTATATTATATTTTGCTCAAAAGATTTCTGTTGTATAAACTTTGTAGCACTCAGTGTATATGATGAAGGAAGATGAACACCCAAGGTAATTTTGGAAGAATAAAAATATACAGATAGGGGAAACAAGTAAACTTGTCTCCTTTGACAAATGCACAGTCTTTGGTTAACTTCTTATTAACAGTCTGTTCACATTTCATTCCCATTAAGAGCTTTCCGTTTTCTTTGTCTAAAGTGTTGAGTGGTTATGAATAGTAAGGATAGACTATCTGTAATTATTTTTTAATTATTAATGGTTTGGTTAGATCCTTTCACTTTTACATTACATTTCTGTTAATGTAAGTTAAATCAAAATGTACTTCAGTTTCCTAGCTGTTCCCCGATGTATTTTTCATTCTTTCATAACATTACTGCAGATTCCGTGAGGTGTCTATGAGAAAGCTGGCTTTTCTTCAATCACCCTCACTCAGATAATAAATTCATGGACTGAATTTATTGTATGAATTCACTGGCCATAGCATTAGTCATCACCGAGTTTCTGAATTCTTAATGATACCCTATGTCAGAATCATATGTTCAAGAATCATTTGATCTTAACCAAGATCCTTAAGCTTAAAGGGAGAGCACCTAAAATATATGATATAGATCTGAAGATTTTCCGTCAATTAGAAATCAATAGTCAACTAAATAAAGGGAAAGAGGGAAATGAGTGAGTTTGAAAGGAACAAATATCAAAGGCAGAAACTAGTTTCCAGGGTTTGGGTCCAGCTGAGTACTCTGAAGAGTAGGTTAGTTAGAAAAAAAAATACTCTGGTACCATGCCTTAGGAAGACAATGGCCTTTGAAGAAGAAGAAAAGGAACTTTCCTGGAGAGAAGGAAAAAACTCCAACTTTTAATCAATTTTTTCATATCAACAGACTGAATTTTTGATGGTACACTATTCCCTTAGAAAAATTGTCATGGTTTGTATTTACCAAGTGGCCTGGTTTCACATCCAATAATGAGCAGTTCACGCAAATTGAAATAATAACCCTGGTCAGCAAAAAGAAAAAGAGGGAATGGGTGAGATTTTTCATTTTTTAACTATACACACACTCAGCCCCAGGGATTCTTGTATGGTTACAGTTGGAGGCTTCTGAAAAAAGAACTGTTACTAGACAGCTCTGAGGAGTGAGAGGAGAGAGGGAGCCAAGTTCAAGGCAAAATTCCCGGGCAGAGGTTGGGGGCGGGCAGCGACCCCCAAGGAACTGACTAAGGAAGCCAGATCTTAGCCTAAAGTATAGAGTTAACATCTACTCCACCGAACACAAACGCTATTTGAAAATTACTGGATAAATTATGCAGAGGGATTTCTGGATTTCTTTCAAGTAATTAAGTTTCGATTTCTTGCATTTATTTTAGTTCCAGGAAGCACAAGGCGCCATGGATTGCAAAAGTCTTCATTGATTGTTCCAAAGCTTTAAGTTTGGTTTCGTGACTGGACTTAACTTTGGGAAAAAGATAAACACACGGACCAAGGAAACTCACTACCACAAAAAACAACAGTTTCGTTGGGGCAAGTAAACCCAGAGGCACCTGCTTGTGAACAGAGCGCCCAAGTCTGCCATGCCCCCTCCCCCGCCCCGCCCCGCCCCCACCCGCATCCTCAGCCCCGTGGCGCGCCGAAGCGAGTGGAAAGAAGAGGGTCTGTCTGTCTGTCTGTCTCCCTGTGTTAGAACGCGTGTGTTTGCGTGCATGCTTGTGTGAGCGCGTGTGTGTTGGGGTGTGTATATGTGTGTGTCTGTGTGTAAGTGTGTGAATGCTCTCGTGCGCTCTGGGGAGTGCGGAATTGAATACAGCAGACTTGAATCCTTACCCCCCTCCTGCAGATTTTAATTCCTTGCGGTCCCAGTGTGCGGGTTCCTGGTCACACTCGGATACAACAACCCCACCAGGCGGAATTGAGAGGATGTCCAGGAGGCCCGCACGCATCCAACCTGCGCCCGCATGCCCCCCTCCTCCAAGTCTGTTTTCCTTGAAACTGAGCTCTGTTCTTTTCCCTCCGGTGGGAAAAGAGGGAACGGTTGCTTTCCCCTCTACCATGCTTTCCGCCATCCCCTTGACCGCTGTCCAGCTGCTTTCCTCTGTCCAGAACTACTGAGAGTCCCACGTGGCTCATTCAGCCCCTACAGGCCCCTGGCCGAGACGGAAGTTTCTGCCTCCCCCCAGCTGTCCAGGCGCGCTCTCAGGACAGCCGGTAGCCGCGTGCCTTTGTGCCCTCTCCTGGCCGCGCCCTGTTGGGAAAGACTGGAGGGTGTGTGCTGGGATTTGGATTTAGAAGGGCCTAGGAACCGCTGGATGCAGGGATTTTGGAGACAATCGCTGGGACCGCTTGCATTATGAGGTTCGGAATGAGAAAACGTTAAGCCAGAAAGGCACTGAAAGGAGGCGAGGCACTGAAAGGAGGAGGGCATAGGGGTGCCTGGCATCTGGGAGAAAGAGGAATTCCTTCTGACCTCTAGGCGAGGGAATGTTGGAGCTCAGGGGAAGCCAGTGAGTGGGAAAGGAAAGTTAGGGACAAACGCAAAGGTACTGGCGGATGTGCTTGGAAGAGGAAAGCTGTTTGAATAAAATGCACTTATCACTCATTGGACCATAACCCCCTATCTCGGGACTTAACAAGCCCGGGATCGCCAACCTTTCCTACAGTATCTGCACTTCGCTCTGCTGCCAGTTCCCTGGGAACCCCCAGAAGTCTCTGTTTCAGGGACAATTCCCTCTTTCTCGTTTTCTTCCGCCAGAACAACCGAGGCAATGGAGGGGTTTAAGCACCCCGCCCCCAAACCTTCTGCCCCAAGCCAAAGAATCTAGAGAGAGCTCTGGAGGCCCGTCTTCTATGCAGAATCCGGAGCAGATTGGCTGGCTGGTCTCCTTAAAATTCCTGTAACCAGGAAGATAGGATGGGGGGTGGGGGGTGGGAATCCCGCCTTTTCTCCTCCAACACCTGTCTACCAGAGATCGAAATGGAAAACAAATAGGGCGAGATCTGTCTTTAAAGAAATCTTCCTTACAGTCCAACTCAATTCTGTGTTTGAAATACAAAGAAATCATACTTCCCTTAATAGATTAAAATTTAATAAAACACATTAGGTCCAGTAAAATATGAATGCACGGCTTAAAATTTTAATCGTAAATTAGGACCCAGATAACGGCAGGAAATAGTGATTTCTCACCTCATGATGGCTGCAGGTTCGGGCCCTTTTTAGGAGGGGGAGGCTGCTGCAGGGATCTCGCTGCCCTGGAAACTCGGTGGAACCTACAGCGACTCCGCCTCACCCGGACGGCAGTTGGCCACATCTGTCCGAATCTAGCAGCGGACAGGACAGTAACTATTGTCAAACAAAGAGGCTTGGAGGGAAGAATGGCAAAGGCAGTCCCCATGCACTCAGACGGTTGATTCTTTTTCCATTTTTCTGCTTTTCTCTATTTTCAGTTTACTGGGTAGGTCTGTGGATGTGCAGAGCCGCAGTGCGGGTAGGTGCTCGGGCATCAAAGTGTAAGTTGAGGCCATGCCGTAGGGAGCAGATTTGGGATATTGGGCCTTTCCCTTTCATCTTTTGGATTTATTCCTAACTTTCCAGTAGTTGAGAAGGCCCCTGCTACCTGAGGAACCGGAGTCTTCCTTCCACAGTCACGGAAACACTTTATAGCAATGCCCAATGCCTGTAAACGAAACTGAATGGGTTTATTGATATCACCGCAAAGATGCTGATATTCTGGACACTACCGGAAAGAAACGCTGCAAGTTGTGGTGATAAAGGAAGAATTGGAGTTTCCCTCTAATACAATGCAGGCACTGCTGTTCATTTTTCACTTTGAGAGGGAAAAGGAGAACTCTAACTCCATGACTTAATTTTTTAAAATGTTACGTGTTTTCTAGGGGGAAGGCAATAACTCCTAAATAAACTCTTGGGTTGCTCTACAACAGCATATTTACAGCTTGGTAATTGGAATATAAGGACTCCCTTTTTCCTGTCTGAAATTAAGGATATCTAAGAGATGAAAAAAAGTTGTATTAAAATGAATTTAATGATATCTGCATATTAGTCATCAGAAAAATATTCTCCTGGGAGTCTTTTTTTCTTGAAATTGTTTTAGTCAATAAATTCAATATCAAACAAAGTTTGTCCAGTAATTTCAACAGTGCCCTTTTTATTTCATGAATTTATTAATATTATACTACCTTATTTACCATATGAAGTGGTGACAAGTGTTTAGCATTTTGGAAATCAGTTGTCAGTTGCTATTAAAATCAAGATTAATTCATATTAACGATATGCATTTCTCAATACTCCCAGGTGACAACATACATTAAAACAACTATTGCAAGTAATTAAGCTCAATGAAGGGGGAGGGGAAAGGGAGCGACTCAAAAGACCCCAAATATTTGATTTTGCAATCCAAGTTCAGCAGACTGTTGCCACAATAATGCCTGGGAAACTCCTCAGGGTTGCTTTTCACTTTACATCTAATTAGGCACCTAATGAAAGAGAAGAATTTTTTCCCCATGTGGGTTTTCTGCTTGATATTCTTATGCCTTTATTTATACACATAAACACACTATTTAGGAAATGCAATGCTTAGAACTTTCTCCTGCGATTCACTTAGTATTATAATCTTGGGTAAATAGGTAGATGAGGGCATTTATCTTCCAGATATTTTCCAACTCCACTATCACTTTGGTCTTCTGACCCTTATATGACAGCACTGATATAAAACATACCCAAAATGTTTTTATGGATTTTTATTAAGCTTTAGAGATGCTGAACAGTTTATACTAATTAGACAATCCAAAGCCTTTTGAAGATTAAGCAAATTGGACAACCCTTGTTAATTAGAACATAATTTGAAGTTTGAAATTATATCACTGACGAAGTAGTCTAATTAGTATGACGATATGTTAATGGGCCAGTGAGACAGAGCAGCAGTAGAATTTGGCATGAACCTCTCCAAGGCTTCAAGAAATTCCTCCCTCTTATACCGACATTAATAAAAGATTTCTATAGACTTCAGCCTTTCCACGATGACATACAATTTATAGTACACACAATGCATTAGCCCATAGTGCTCTCAATTTTTTCACTATTATGAAAAGTAATAAATTCGTCAAGCTGAATTAAGCATACAAATCAGATGAGGCATAGCAGATTACACAGTGAAGCGCGGTGTCTCCCGAGCCTAAATGAAATTTCAATCTAATAATTCCTTTCTGGCCCAGTCATAATTTGTTTAGAGATGTTGTTCTACTTCTTTCAAAGCGCTATTCGCACTATAATTAAATGATACTCAAGCTTTTAACTTTGATTTATTTCATTTCTCGAAGCTTGCGACAGAGAGAGCTGTACAATGTCATTTTTTTTTCCTTCGAAAATTACCCTGGCTGTTGTTGAGGTAGAAATTAAACACCTAAGCACTTACTTGAACCGTCCGGCACAAGCCACATCCATTCATTTCAACATTCCCCCTCCCAGCTCCGTATCTAGGCTTCTCAGAACTCACACTCTGGGACACTACTCCAAGGAATCCCCTTCAGCTGCTATTTATTATTTTCTTTCACGCAGGGGAAGAGAAAGGCAGGCCCGAGAGTGGCACAGGACAGCCTAATGAGGTTAAGGACCATGGACAGAGCCCGCGGCGCGTCCTTTGCTGCGGTCCTGCTAGAATTCCGGTTACTCGCAAAGACAGCGCTCCCAACTTGAACCCGCCATCCCTAAGGTCAGGGCTGGACAACGAGGCCCCTTACTCGCCGCCGCCGCCGCCGCTGTGGGGCTTCCGGGCGCTGACCAGTCGAAGGTCTTTCTTCACCACGTCCCAGCGCGCGCCAGCGCTTCTCAGGCCTGCCGCCTGCTCCCGCACCTGCTCGCCTTCCCCAGGCGCAGCGCCTGCACCTGCTCCCGACCAGCCCCGTCCTTGTCCGGCCACCCGCGGGCTCCTGCGTCCCGATTGCGGGACCTTCTCTTCCTCGCCTGTACCCCGCTCCTTCTGCGCTCTGGGAGGTAACTGAGTATCTCCCAACATCATAGGAAATAGAAGACAGAAGCGGAGAAGAGGAAGGAAACGTGTGTGTGTGTGTGTGTGTGTAGGAGAGGTTGTCCCCCCTTTTTTTGCAACTGCAACTCAGTGTGGGTCCACTTCTAAGAAAAGTGGTCGAGCTGGGACAAATGTGCTACCAAACTGTCAGCTAAAAATAGGCGCACTCCACACAGAGCGGCTGTGGAAATGAAGATAAGTGGGGTTTGTGCCAGCCGCAAGGATGTGCGTGTGTGTGCGTGTGTGTGTGTGTGAAAGAAAGAGAGAGTATTGGGGGGATACTCAGCAGCACATGCGCTCTGTGATCTCTGGCCCTCCCCCTCCCTCTGTCCGTTGTCCCTTCCCCCTTTGATTGTGGCTAAGGAAGAATAATAAATCCAGTGGCAGAGTTTGCCAGGGGATCCACCCCAGACCTAACACACTTAGTGGGCACTAGGAAGAGAAAGAGGATCGGGAAGAAGAGAAAAGAGGGACAAGAAGATTGGGCGGGGGAAGAGAGACATTGGAGGGGGTGCAGGGTGGGGGGGGGGGGAGTCGCATGCGCATAGGCCACCCAGGCGGGCTCCGCGGCTGTCCAATCCGCTGAGAGCTTGGAGAAATCGAGTGAGAGAAAGCCCTGCAGTCCCGCGGACCCTATGTCTCTTCGGCACCAGGCACCCGCCGGGCCGAGGGGTCGCGGAAGCGAGCGCCAACAGCGAATCATACCTGGGCGTGCGCGCCGAGCAGAACTAAGGACCCTGTTTCACCGCAGCGTCCGTCCCCTCCGCTGTGGCCGGGGGTCCAGGAGAAGGGTGACCCGAGCTGCCGGGAGGGGCTGGCCAAGTGGGGGCGGAGGCCTGGAATTTAGCGGGAAGCAGGAGGCGGGGGAGGAGGGAACCAGGTAAGAGGCGCTGCTAGTAGTGTAGGGGGGGCGGGGGGGGAAATATCCCAAACTGACTTGGGCCGCAACTTTACTGAGGAGTTTTTTTTTTTTTTTTTCCTGGAGAGGCAGGGGCGGGTTGGAGAAGGGGAGGGGCTGAAGGCCACTAGGTGGGAACTGTCTGGTCTAAAGGTCTAAGAGCGATCGTGGCCCGCTGGGTGGGGTTGAGCAGGGACGCGAGTTTAAGTGGGAGCTTTGGGGCTCCGGGGAGGGGCGGCAGCATCAGAGCACAGGCGGGGATAAGAAGGGGAGGCGGAGGGCGCGGTGGGGTAGCGGGAAGCGGCGTTCGGGAGAGCAGAAAAGACACGAGCCTGGGGGGCAAAGAAGGAGAAGGGGCGACAGGAGACAACGAGCAGAAGCCAGCGCTTCCGGGCAGGGGAGGGCGGAGGCGCGCTAGGGAGAGGGAGGGCGGGGGGCGCGGGGAGAGGAGACTATAACTCCACGGCCGTGAGGCACCGGGGCAGTTTCGGGCGGCAGGTCTGTAGCCGGCGCCAAGCGGAAATCCGCATCAGCCTAGACTGACGGCGGAGGGGGCTGACGGGCGCGCAGCCGACGCTAGGCGCTCAGCCCACCGAGGCGGCGGCGTGCAAGCGCAACTTTGCACTGCCCTTCCCGGCTGGGTCTCTCGCCCGGCGCTTCCCCGGAGGGTCTAGGCTGCCAAGGCAGGCGCGTGCGCTGGGGACAAGCGCCCGGGAGTACGGGAAGATGATGATGATGTCCCTGAACAGCAAGCAGGCGTTCAGCATGCCTCACGGCGGCAGCCTGCACGTGGAACCCAAGTACTCCGCACTGCACAGTGCTTCGCCAGGCTCCGCGGCGCCCGCGGCGCCCTCGGCCAGCTCCCCCAGCAGCTCGAGCAATGCTGGCGGCGGTGGCGGCGGCGGCGGCGGCGGCGGAGGCCGGAGTAGCAGCGCCAGTAGCAGTGGCAGCAGCGGCGGCGGGGGCTCGGAGGTGATGCGGAGAGCATGTCTTCCAACCCCACCGGTGCGTATTTCTGCATAATCACTGCTTAAAGGCACATTTTGACAGCCCCCTTTATCTGCTTGATGTTTTTTTCATGTCTGCGCAGCAAATCACCCCACACCTCCAACCAATTTCCCCCCTCTCTTTCTTCTGTATTCAGCGGGTCTAGCATTTCATATTAATTTTTATGACCTGGGATGTTACCTGTGCGTGGGATGCGTTGTGTTGTGTCTGCGGGATCACTTCTCCTGCTTGCACTTTGGGCTTCTCTCGGTGGCTTCCCTCCTTTCCTACTTTCAGGATTAGTATTACTATTACTATTGTTATTATTATTATTTTAACGTTCTGGGAATGTTGTAGGCGCCGCGCCTGTGTAGAGCGCGAGGCCGGGGTTTCCGGGGACAGCACGCGCAATTCCCTGTTGAGCGTAATGTGTGCCTTCTACTTGCAATTGCAGAGCAATATATTCGGCGGGCTGGATGAGAGTCTTCTGGCCCGCGCCGAGGCTCTGGCAGCCGTGGACATCGTCTCCCAGAGCAAGAGCCACCACCACCACCCGCCCCACCACAGCCCCTTCAAGCCGGACGCCACCTACCACACCATGAACACCATCCCGTGCACGTCCGCCGCCTCCTCTTCATCCGTGCCGATCTCTCACCCGTCGGCGCTGGCGGGCACGCACCACCACCACCACCATCACCACCACCACCACCACCAGCCGCACCAGGCGCTCGAGGGTGAGCTGCTGGAGCACCTGAGTCCGGGGCTGGCTCTGGGCGCCATGGCAGGCCCCGACGGCGCAGTGGTGTCCACCCCGGCGCACGCACCGCATATGGCCACCATGAACCCCATGCACCAAGCAGCGCTCAGCATGGCCCACGCGCACGGGCTGCCCTCGCACATGGGTTGTATGAGTGACGTGGACGCCGATCCGCGGGACCTGGAGGCGTTCGCCGAACGCTTCAAGCAGCGGCGCATCAAGCTAGGGGTGACCCAGGCGGACGTGGGCTCTGCTTTGGCCAACCTCAAGATCCCCGGCGTCGGCTCGCTAAGCCAGAGCACCATCTGCAGGTTCGAATCCCTCACGCTGTCGCACAACAATATGATCGCGCTCAAGCCCATTCTGCAGGCGTGGCTCGAGGAGGCCGAGAAATCCCACCGCGAGAAGCTCACCAAGCCCGAGCTTTTCAACGGCGCCGAGAAGAAGCGCAAGCGCACATCCATTGCGGCGCCGGAGAAGCGCTCGCTTGAAGCTTATTTCGCCATCCAGCCGCGGCCCTCCTCGGAGAAGATCGCCGCCATCGCAGAGAAGCTGGACCTTAAGAAAAACGTGGTGCGCGTCTGGTTTTGCAACCAGAGGCAGAAACAGAAAAGGATGAAATATTCCGCGGGCATTTAGGGGAACCTGGGCCTCTCTCCAGGGACGACCCCCTCTCCTCCTCTCTTTTCCCTCCCTCTTTCTCTTGTCTTTCCACTTTTGGCGACCAGAACAATTCCGGTAAATGTGAATCCAGAGAAAGCGAAGATGATGGAGATGGAGCGAACGAGTGAGCATCTGACCCCGAACCCAGTGAGAATGTGAAGCCAATTTCCAAAGGAAAGAAAAATAAATGAAGGGATTTGTCAAGTTGCAGCAAAGTTGTCCCTTTCAACCTACCTGGAAAAGGTATTTCGGCTTCTTCAGAGGAAGTCTGGAGCTGGCTGTTTGGAGGAAGGCAGATGAGGCAGCCTTTTAAAAGGCCTCAAGAATGATCAAGTAAGATTTGTTTTTATTCTTAAAGACATCACCCTTGTTCAAGTTCAAATACACTTTGCAGCTATTTTTCAGAAATAGAAATTGAATCAGGACTGAAACTTTAAACTAGAGTTGATGCTTAATGCGCTAGAGACATCATTAAATTATTTTGAATTTTAAAAAAGATGGCAGATTTTCTGCATTTACACTGTATATTATATATATATATTTTTATTGTGGTTCTTATCCCCCTTCTTCCTTCTCTGAAGTGTTAATGATTAAGAAAGGAGTTGCGCCTGCTGTGTTCACTGATCTTGAAAGCTATTATTAGATTATTGCCGAACAGCCCTTTGTAAATTATTAATTTATCTCTCTAGCAACTTAATTTTGTGCACATTCTTATTAATTAAACTATTTTAGTCGGAAAAAATGGGGGTAACGTATGCTAGTGAGCTTCAAAGAATCTTATGTTTAATGAGTTTGCTAATTTTTACAACTTTCCTCTTATGCTGTGTTCCTTTTAGCCCATTTGTATATTCTCACTTTAAATGTAGATTTTTTTCTTTGCTTTTACTGGTGGTGTTCTGATTAGTGAGTTGACACTCAATAATGGACGTCTCAATCGTGTAGCCAGATTCTATGTCTGAAGTATTGTTTACTTCCTTACATATTTAATGGGATTCCCACATTGCCCCTAATAACTACACACGCACGCTCTTACCTTTACACACACACATCCTAATGGAAAAGAAGAAGCAGTTGGAAGTATGAGAATGCTACATCATTTTTTGAGCTTTAAGTGCATTTGCATTTGGTGTTTTTCCTTCCAGATTCTAAGCTTTCACTGCGACATTTCAGTCTTCCAGTTTTCAATGGCTTTGTTGACTACATTTTAACATTCACAGGAATCCTTTGGCTTTTCCTTTCGGAGGTTTGTTTATAGGAAAACTACATTGAACTATAAAAAAGGCAGTGCACTGCTTGTGAATTCACATTGTTTGGTAGAATACTTTTGGAACAAAAAAACAATAGGTACATAGTGACTGGTACCTGATCTACTGTAAATATTTCATTCAAAATGTTGCACATATAGATATATTCTTACAAATTTTGCTGTATTGCCATTCTGTTTGAGGCTTTCTGAAGCCTTCAATTCTGTATATCACCTGGTTTCTTGCTTTTGTTAATAGATGGTTTATTTATTATGGCAATGTATTAAGTTATTTTCAGTGTGATTTGATTGTCTTTCATTGAAGAGATAATGTTAATGTTTTATTGGCAGAGTATGCTGCTTTTTCATTAAAATATGCTATTAAAATTAATGGCTTTTAAAATATGATGTTGTTTTAATTATTTATGTGGGAATTATTTTGGTGAAGAATTTTTAAAGGTGGAAGCACATTTTGGTGGTTATTAGGGAGTTATTGTAATCAAAGTCTGACTTAGACTTAGAAGGCGTGTTTATATGGGAAAGTGTAAATGGGAAGGATTTATAATGGCCCAGAGTCAATATTTGACTCCAAATATCTCCCTTGGAGGGTTTTCTCTGTATCTGCAAAAATTCTGAAAAGAGAATCTTTGTGAAGAAAAGTATTGGATGGAAACAGTTTCACCCATTACCGTTCATCTCCTATAGGTAAAAAGAAGAAAGTTCAACTCACTTTTCAGTAGAGCTGGAAGACTGGAATATGGCAAGAACCAAGGATGGGTTTGGAGAGTAGGGGACTCTGACTGGGGCCTAGTGACTCATCCACCATACTTCTCAGTTCAGTCACCACTCCTAAAGAACAATATCTAAAGTTGGAAGAAAGCAGGAAGCACTTGGTTAAGAAGGCCTTCTCCTCTCCTCTCCTCTCTTCTCCTTTCGCCTCCTCTCCTCTCCACTCCCCTTCTCTTCTGTCTCCCACATGCTTTAAGGAAACTGGCATTGTCGCAAGAGGCAGAATAGGGCTGAGGAGGAGATCCATGGGCAGTTAGGAGTAAAAACTTCTCCCTTCTGTGAATCATCTAGACACCAGAATTGGTGTAGTTTTATCTAATGGGTGATTTGGGATAAAGACCTTCTGCCCATCTGACTCACAAAGTTTTCTTTTTCTGATCATAGTCTAAAGAGACCTATCACACATATTAATGTTTTTTCAGACAACTTATGACAGTAGAGAAACATGTTATGCTTTCAAAACTTTTTCAGGAAAACAGTGGTTGTTTTTTTAAAAATCACATTATTAATCAACTGAACTTCATACTAATCCATAGGCCAAATAAGAGGAGGAACCAGGTCATCCTCTAGGGGTAATTAACTAAACTGAGCTGTGACTCCTGTAAAATAGAACTGTCTTGGAATGTTTCTTATTTTGTTTTTGACGTTAGTGACTATCCCATGAGTTGGTGAAAATTATTATAATGCTCAAGTTGGGATTCAATATTGGAAAGCTGATTATGATTTCCAGAGGTAACAAAAATAGTTGTGAACATTGAATGGAGGAAGGGTGGAGGGGCCTGTTTTTCTATAACTGAAGTAAGGGAAACACCTGAAAAAATATTGTCCATGTGCTTGTGTAGAAATAATAAAATACATTGCTTAGGTGCCCTAAGGAAATGTTGAAAGTTACAGAGATTTAAAATAAATAATTGTGGATTCAGGTATATTGAAATTGATGGCTTAATTTTATTCTTATGTTCTTGAGGCTGAAAATCCCTTCCTCCATCCCTCTCCCCTTCTTAGATTCAGTTTTCTTGAAAAGTATTTTCAGCCAGTTAGCCTTCACTCTCAACGTTGTCGGGTACTGATTTCAGTACCACGGATAGCACCCACATGGTTCAGCCCTACTTCAACACACCTGTGTCCAAGCAGTTACAGTCAGCTAGAGAACTTCGTGTTTGTTTACTTTTTCCAGAGTGGAGAAAGTGACTGAAATGACTTGAAGGTGTAAATATCAGGCTTGTTTATATAGAATGAAAATTATCTTCAATATGTAATATCCTCCTCTTCCCATAGGTGGGTGTTTTTGGAAAGGCCAAAATATGTGTGTTAAGAGGAAGAGGAGTTATTTGGGGGAAAGAAAGATGGGTGTGTAGTAGTGTCTTTTTTCTACAAATATGACATCTTTAAACGAAGAGAGAAATCTTGTCACAGTAGTATAAATTGAGAAATATGTTTAGTAAAATTAAAATATGTTTATTCTTTTTTGGTAGGTTTTGAGTATATGGTAGCTTGCATGTATGCATGCATGTCCAAGACTGTCATGAGAAAAGTGTCCTGGGAAAAGCAACTATCCATTTATTTCAACAGTGGAGAGTGAAGGCCTTTATTTTCCCCAGATTCCCCAAGATTTCTTTGTCTCCTTGTTCCCTGAACTTTAAAAACTGTATCATTTTTAAATGCATCTTTACTGTGTTATTCCAAGTGAAAAAAAACTTTTTGCCTACAAGATGGACTTTTTTTCTATTCCTAGAACTTTATTAAATGTGTTTGTTTTGTGGGAAAGGCAGAAATTTAAAAGGAAACATATCCTTAAAGTTTTTATTAATAAGAGATGCAGAAACATACCAAACCAAAGAGATTTGGGAGAGGAGAGTTGACCTTAGAGAAGAAATTAAGGTAAGAATAAAATGAAATATGTATAAACTGTTGAAAAATATCCATTTGATGTTGACTTTCAAAATAGTCAAATGGATAAATAATAAAACATGGCTGAAAATTCTTGTCATACCAGTCAAACACTTTGGCATTCATGCCTCATTTCCTAGTTTTTCTCTCAAGGTCCACAATTACTATTTCACTGGAAAATATATTTCATGAATTGACTTAGTACCACCCCTAGGCATCCTATATATGATGGTTCAGAACTGTGTAGTTAAAAAAAAACAAACAAAAACCTCTCTAAAACAAGATCATCTAATCTTTCTGTTCAGTGTGATCATCTAAATCCAAACTGGAACAGAACAAGAGGTTAACAACAGGAATTATGTAAATCTTGGGATGTCCATTCTCTCTACACCAAAACACTGTAACATGAAGAATGAATGCCGTTTCCTTTGGATATTTGTCATTAAATTATTTGGTCAATTCTTTATCAGTTGAAACTTCATTGACACATAGCTTGTGAGAAAATAATGGAAATGCAAATAGGAATTACATACAATACAAATGTGTTTTTAAAAAAATAACACAACATAATGTTCTTTTATTATCAAGGGAAGATTCTGGGACCTCTCTTTGCCAAGGGAATTAGAATTTTGCAGAGAGAACTGGAATTTTGGGGATAAAAAGTTTATTTGAAAATTTAAAGAATCAATTTATTTGATTTATCTATTGTGAAAGCTGTTGGAGAGATGGTGGGAAAAGCACAGGAATGAGCACTTGATTTTTAAAAGCATATTATTCAGATGACGAAGCTCTAAATTTTCTAGGCAAGCCATGGCAGTGAGTTTAGAAACTCGTTCTAGCAATCATTTAGTGAAAATAAGTTATTTCTCTAGGTAAACAATCTGTGGTGGAAATCAAAACTGCACTTTGGTTTTCAGTTGACCTCTGAGGGAGGAGATGCAAAAGAAGGCGGGGGGTGGGGGGAGAAGAAATTGGATTTGTATTCTAATAGGCCAAAAGTAAGACAAACGTGCCCCAATAGTTATGATGTTAGCAGTGTTCCTGAGGTCCACATTTGTCAGGAGTTAGATTTATGGTAATGAGAAAGAAATCACTAAATTTTCCCTGCTTTATCCTTTTAAAGGAGCCATTCCCAGTGCTGAAAGGCTATTATGAGCAAATTAATAAATTACACAGCGAATTATTAAATCCAGATAATTACAAGGAATAAGTAAGTAATCATTAGTTATCTCAGCTAATTACTGTGGGTCAGAGCCAGCCGGAATGTGAAATCCTCCACGGGAATTGAAATTAACTTTGCACAGTGAGTCTCTCTGCTTGACATCCCCAGTCTGTAGGCACATGGCAGCTCCCCTGTGAACCAGTCTTTCTATTTAACTTGGAGAGAATAGAAATAAAATTAAGTGGCGATGTGATAATAGGAAGCTGCTCAGAAAGCAAACTGTGGGTTTTTTTTTCTGTACTTTCAATGCCAGGAGATGAAGAGCTTTATTTACATCAGTTTCCAAAAAATTTAAAGCATGCTTGTTGAGACAGTCTCCGCAAACACACACAAACATTCATGGATAGTCTCCTGGAGTCAGAGATTAGCAGCACATGAAGAATTCGCAAGACAATGTTTTGAGCTGTGTGTGAGTGTGTTTGTGTGTGTGTGTATGAGGGGGCAGCAGTGAGAAAAAAATAAAATGTTGCTCTTTGCTTTCATCCCGTACAGTGGCAAGGCTGTTGAAAAGTGCAGCCTAGTCTAATAATCTGTTTGTTTGGTTTGGGTAACAATATGCTTTCATCATGCCACACAGAATCAGCTTAGTGCAAATGTTGTCTGTTGCAGATCTTTCCCCAGATGCTTCAAGAGCGGATGCCACTTTTTCTTTCCCATATAGCATCACTTTCTAAAGCCAGTCTCCCCAGCCCTCTCTCCCTCTACTCCCACCAACCCCCCAGGCCTTCTGGAAGGGCAGAGAAGGCTTGAAGCCTGGTGCCTGTTGGAAGGTGGAAAATGTATCTGTGTGATAATGTGATTGTGTGTATCACACGGCTGGGAAAGACTGGACATATGAAGAAAACTGCTGTTAATATATTAAAATTAGAGGGGAGTCTAAGATTCCCCCCCCCCCTCTTTTTTTTTATCAATTGCAATTAGATGGACAGTCTTTCAGCTCATTCCCTGTTCTAGTCTGGGATGATAATAAAAATTTAATGAAGCCTGGGACGAGCAGAGAGCTCTGTCTAGGGACCGTGGAATAGAATATTTTAACTGTACATTTATACCAAGTGTCTGGCTTCAAAGACGTGACTGCTTTTAATCTCGAATTAGAAAACCACAGACTTGAAATTAAATATTAGATACCCTCGAATCTCCTTCCTTTCTGAAATATTGTCAGGACTCTGTTTTCTTACATTGCCCCATAATACACATATCTTAGGTCTCCAATTACATTTCTGTGAATAATAGATGGCTTTGATAGGGTGTAGTATTCTGGTGCTTTTTTTTTTTTAAATAGAGTTAATGCAATATTAATTGGCTGTAGCTGTTATAAGAATGCACAACCCCCTTTTCAGGAACAAATCGATGAGGTAGGGATGTGGGAGAGAGAAGGCGAAAGCTTTTCCCAGCCTAGGTCACTTCTTTGCGGAGGGGACCTTCTCAAAGATTTGGGTAAGTGCAGAGGATGCCGGAATTCCGCCGCCCGGGCAGCTCTGGCTCGGCCGCCTGGAGAAAGGCCTACGGGAGGGGGCGGATGGAGAGGAAGGGAACAGTTGAGGGTGAGAAGCCGGGCACGTAAACAATGATCACCGAAAGGCTATTGGAGCTTTTGCAGGTGAACGCTTAGCGCCAGCCTGACCGGGTCAGGAGGCGCGGAAGAGCTGAGATCCTCGCCCGCCTTTGAGGCTTAACATCTAACGTCCCGCACCCGCCGCCGCGGGTTCCCTGCCAGCGCCGACTCTCCTCTGAAACCCTCCAGTTCCGGGCGCGCGCTGCGAGAGACGGCCTGGGAGGGGCTGAGGAGGGAGTCCAAAGGGGTAGGGGTAGCCGGCAGACGCGCCCCTTCTGCGTGGCACGAGCTTGCCCCGGCCGGGTGCGGCCCCTAAAGCCTAGAGTAGCAGGCGTTGTCTGGAACCCGCAAGAGAGAGACCCGGGCGCCTCGCCCGCTGCATTTTACTAATCACGTCTATTTAAATTCTAGCGCGGTCCGCCGCGCTCTCCCCGGGAAAGCTCTGGAGAACTGGAACCATCAATTATTCTGAAAAAATCCCAGCTCCGGGAGGCTTCCTGCCTGCGGGAGGGAGGCGGCGGGAGGAGGTGGAGCACCTCGTTCCTACCTCTCTCCCTTCCTCTCCACCCCTCCCAGCGCGGATCCCTTGGTGCGCACTTAACTTCAGGGTTCTGGGGCCCAAGGGAATTGGCGCGCATGGAGGATTGCAGCTTTGGTTGACGCGGAAAGGTAATGGGGTAGGCTGGGACCTGGCCCCACTTCCCCTTCATCCCTTTTGGAAAGGTTTCTTTTCTGTGCAGGCAGATCAGATGGATTTTCGTTTCCCCCCTTACTACCTCCGTCTGCACCCCTCGCTCACTTTTTGCCAGGTCCCTAGCGCGGGCCGAATGGTCGGGGGCTGCTGGGCGTGCGGCGGTGTCTTTTCAGCCCTCTTTTGCTCCGCAGGCCCGCAAGAATGGGGCCTTGAGGAGATTGGAGTTCAGAAGCCTATTAGGAACCTGGATTTAAAAGTCCTTTAGCACGCACCACACCCTCCGTTTAGGTTCCAAGATGCCCTGAGGCTGAGCTGCAAGCGGAGCGCGCAGCTGGACGCGCAGAAAGAACGGGTTTGCTCTTAAGTACCAAGGCTGTTGAGCCTGGCTAGTAATTACTGCCCCCCCGCACTCCATCCGCCCCCACCCCCGCGCTGGGTCTGCAGCTATTACTCCAGCTGTCAGTCGGCTAGAGCAAGCCCCTCCTCCACCCCAGACTCTGCCGGAGCTAACCCAAGCCCGCGCCCCCCGCGGCCCGCGCAGACTATTTGGGTCGGGTAGTGGTTCTGAAACAGTGTTTACCATTTTTCAGCAACGCAATACTTTCTCCTTCCTCTTTCACGTACCTTTCCCATTAACTGGACCCTGTGTATACACGACGTCTTATTTGCGTGTATTGGCGAGTGTTTTTGTTTTATTCTTTTTGGAGGGGAGGAGGGCTCTGGTAGCCCGTGTCTCTGAATAATTTGAGGCGGCAAGGAAACGAGAACTATGTTCCCAATATTATTTCGAAGAATAATTTTCTTCTGAAATTGTTGAGAAGTCATCCTGTTCAAACAGTAGGCTCGATTTCACAAAAAAAGAAAGAAAGAAAGGAGGGAGAGAGGGAGGGAGGAAGAAAGGAAGGAAAGAAAAAACAAAAGAAAAGTTACCTAGGGGAGTGGAAATTATTAAAAGGCTTAAGTCAACACCCCTGGCAAAAATGGGCAGTCTGTTCTCTCTGAAGGCTGAGATGACTCTGGGGTTGGTAGGCTTACCAGGAGATGGAGGGTTAAAATGCACAGGACTAAACCATCCTACTCTCCAAAAAGGCTATGACAGCTTTACTAAATCAAAGTCTGCATTTCTGTGCATTTTGGTTAAACTGGGTGGAGGCAGGCTAACTTTCAGAGCCAGAGAAGGTCTTGGTTTGGAGGATTTATTGGTCTGGTGTGTGTGGGCGTGGGGGGGGGGACCGTTGGGGGGAGGGCTCTCTTTGCAAAAATAGACAAAGTTCCAAATTCAACAGCAGTCTGGGGTTGAGAAAAGTAAGCGTAAGATTTCCCAGGAAGGCCCTTGCCACCAAGCACCACCTTTTCTGCTCCAATCCTGGCCACTCGCTATAAACCCTTGGGCTCATCTAAATTGCCTTAGGTGGGATGGAGGGAGGGGGTCCTCCCTTCATGGCGATGGTCATCTAGCCAGCCTCTGGCAGAGCAAAAGCACAGTCTGGATTGAGACGGTGCTCTGAGGACCTGACAGAACCAAATCACTTCACAGCGTGGTGGAGGAGGCGCACGGTGGGCCAGAGCACATGAGTCCACTCCAAGATCATCTGCTTCAACTCTGGCCAATTTTTCCTGAAGCTTCTCATCTGGGTAACATGCGCGCACGCAGGAAATGATTACAAACCTGCACACAGGCACACCTAGAGCCACCTACCTGGGCCAACATGCCTGGTGAAACTTGAATTTCAAGCACAGTTAAAATCACATCTGCGATCAAGACGTTGTCTTCTCCTGGGACAGGGCTTGAGACACACCTCCTCTTCTTATTTTGGTACACCTGACAAGCTTTGACCTTTTGGTGGCCATAGCTCCCTTTCCTGCCTGCTTTGCCTTTACATGGCGCCCAGACACGGTGTCTTTTGGTGGCAGCATCACTGGTTCTGAAGGTGGAAGCAGTCTGTGCCTCCCTCAGAGGACCTGCAGACAGCGCCTGCGGCTGGGCATAGCAGAGATGAGGAGTCAGAATTAGATCAAGAGCTTCTCTTTGGAATCAGGGTTAGGTCCTCAGAACTCTTGGCTTCGTGGAGGCTCTCAGAGGCTCACCAGTTTCAAGTCCTATTTTGACATCAGCTGAGTGTCCAAATAAAGGCACCTCACTGGCTAACTTTCCATTTCAGTTCCCTGAGGTGACCTCCTGGATAGTCTTAGGTCTTTGGGGGAGAAGAGAACTCCCTCCCAAGGCTGCCATGTTAGGACGTCTGATTCTACCTGAAAGAAGGAACTTTTTCAGGAGCATGGGACCCTACAGTTAAATCTCTAATTCTTATGGAAATGGTCTTAAGGGGTTGGGTAAGAATTGGATGGCAACTTGAACTTCCTTTCCTCACTTTTCCACTTTGTAGCACCAGCAACGGAAGCTTTTAATTACAGTATTGTCAGAGGGGTCTCTTATTCCATTTCCTAAATCATTTCATTGATTTTTCCCCCCTCATGTTGCTTTCTTTTTCAGTAAGACTTACTTTTCCCCCCTGGGGTTCACTCAGAGTTTGAGAAATAAGCAGAAGAAAAGAGGGAAGGCGTTGAGGAAGAGATGAGTGGTTAACTGGAGAATGATCTGTGCCCTCTTCCAGGGAGAGGAAGGAACCAATGCAGAGAATGACTGCAGCTGCCACCTCCCACTCTTGCAGATTCATGCAAAAAAGAAAGAGGAGCTACAATGAAATAGAAAGGGCACCAGTGCTGGGAGCCATACCAACCCTATTTCACTAGATATTTTCAATTTGTATGAGGGCGGAATGCTGAGGTATCCAGATAAGTGGTAATTTTTCTTGGTATATGCACTCGTTCACTGTAGAGAAAACCATAAAATCACCTAAAAGTAGCATGACTTGTATACTCTGGGCAAGTAGAAGTGAAGAATAAGCAAATAAAGCTCTCTGAGCTGAAATGTGGCCAATAGTGCTTCTTATTCTTATTCAAGCTCAGCCACCTTGTCCCTTTAAACCAGGTGAGACCTGAATTCTGCACTTTTAAATGTACCAGTAACTCTGAATTTTATTTTCCAAAAATCAAGTCTTTGCATCCAATTCTGGCATTAACACGGGCCACTGAGATAGCCAGTGGAAAGCAGAAAGGAGCAGAATCTTTCATGTTTGACAATAGGAAAGTTGAGACTACTCTTTCTACTTGTTCCCATTGGTACAAAATCCTACCGTGACAGGTAGAAGAAATGTACAGACCTTCCCAAATGTACTGTCAATAGTAGGAGTGTGTGTGATTTGGGAGGGTATTGTGAGGGGGTGGGGAACTAGACAGATTTAATGAAGCACAACTGTATTTATTGTTCCCCAATTTGAAACGACTTCATAACTCGGTAATGATGGTAAGAAACAGCCTTACTCCATACCATTTAACTCATGGCCATTAGGTATCAGTTACTGCAAGATAAAATAATCTAATCAGTTGAAGCAAAATCTCTTTAATGCTTAATCTCTCACACTTCCATTTTTCTCCTTCCTCTGTCCCCTCTCTACTCTCTTCTCCCAAGTGACTTGGGTGAGGAAATCTTAGAAGCTGGTGTCGCTGGTAGAAACAGCTCAGTTATTGAGACAGGATTTCCGTACGAACTTTAACACTGCCCATGAGTTGCTTATAAAACTTTTCCTCCCAAATCCATATTTATCTCAACTGAAGAAGACAAAGAAAATTACCCCGAGATGCAATAATGTTTGGCTTTCCCACAGCAGAAAGGCTGAGTTTTTATCTGTTTGTAACTGCTATAAACAAGTTATTGGCAAGCTTGAGTTGGCTGGTTTTCCAGGTTTTGCAAGCTCACTCTTATACAAGCTCCTTCCCTTTCTTATCCAGGAAAGGATGCTATCTGTCCCTGAAACTGTAGCCCAAATGCAGTTCTAAGAAATGCCAGTGTTACAAGTGGCATTTACCCCCCCGACATCAAGTAGAGGTGATAAAGCAGAAATTGGACACAGGTAATACTATCTATAGTACCTCCTCTTCCCAGCTTCCCATTCTCTAACAGAGCAGGGATAGGTTGGAAAAAATTATACAATTTTAGTGTCAACTCCCAAATCCTTTCAAACACTGGTGATTTGAGACAAAAAACTTACAAGGGAGAGCCCACGAGGCAAAATGAAAAATGCCACCAGTATCTCCTCCACTTTGAATTGAGTAGATGTTAGGGTACTTAATGATGTGGACCATTGTCTATGAGGTGCAGAGGTGCCCAAAGATGTACTTACCAAATCCAATGGATGTGTCATGATGATGGGAACGAGTGTTGTTGGGGGGGGAGAGGGGGGGTGGGGGGGTGGGGTTGAATGGGACCTCACATATATATTTTTAATGTAATATTATTACAAAGTCAATAAAAAAAAAAAGAAAAAAAAACCCTCTCTATCTGAAGGCGTCTCTCAAATTTCCTTCCACCCTTCTTCCCACCACCACCTCCACCATCAGCATCACCTTCCTCCTCCTCACTTTCCTTCTCCCACTCTCCTTCCCTTCTCATTGTTATAGAATCTGAAGTGGGTGCAAAGCTAGGAATGAGCTCTCAAGGGATTTCAGTGATCTGATTCTAGGAAGTGCTAAATAGAGCTTAGATCCCTGTAAAGTTGGCTGTTTCTTGGAGGGTGGTGAAGGTAAGTGTGGTTAGGGAGCAGGTGAGGTGGATTTGGGTGCTAGTGAACGGTAGAGTTATGACTCCTCTGGGTGCCTTGGTGGTCAGAAAGAGATGAATTGGGTGCTCTTGTTTTGTCAACCTTTTTAACCGTGTGGAGGGGTTGCCAAGAACATGTTTACTCTTTTGGATGAAGAAGGAGCACACATGAATTCTAGAAGATATCCTACCTAGACATGCTGACTTTTAGATGGAATGCCATCAGTTGTCTCTGCCCAGGTCTGTTGCGGATCTATTAATCATATCCACAAGGATTGCCAAATGGCAGGGCTCTCTTCGCTTTTCAGTTTATACAGAACAGAATCATTTACATAAAGTCCTTAAGGCAAATAACTGTTGGGGCTCTAATTTATATCTGATCGAAAATTAGCCGTCATTATGCGCTCCATTAGCAGCGTCTTTAATGTGCTTCTAAGCACCATTTGTCAAGCGGCTTGTTAATATCCTTCAAGTCTTTAAAGTTGAGAGCTCATTAAAGAGTGCGCTCTGTTATTGATGTAATTTAGATGAGTTTGGAAGAGCAAGTACACCATGCCTTGAATGGGCAACCTCCAGGAAGCAGGGCAAGGGGGCATTTGGTGACCAAGTTCACTGTCAGTGATTTCCCAGAAGGCTTGGCGTTTCCTTGATAGCAGGTCTCTGGGTCCTGCAAGCGTGTTTTAAAAAGGTCCACACTCTGACCTTGGTAAGTCACTTCTTTCTCTGGGAAGAGCTGTGCTTGCCCACAATGTTTCCTTCTTTTCTCCTCAAATCATATTTACTGTGGCACATTGAGCCTTATGAGAAGAGGGTGGGAAAGACAAATGGGGCTTAATCTAGTATCTTTTATGAAAGGACTCACCGGTTTTTTGGTGTTATTTTTTAAGATTTTTTTTCTTCACGCTTCCAACCCCTTCCTGAGGTCAAGCCCTTTATTCCTTAGGGCAGAGGAAGTAAATATCCATTGAGAAAACCATAGGCCTAAAGACGGAGATGCGGGCCTTGAACCTATTTTGATGGAGGTAGAGCAAACTCGCTTAATTATGTACATATTATTACATTATCTATCAACCACGCCATCAGAAGAGCATAAAGGTCAATAAATTACTTCTCTTATTTATCTAAAAATCCATATATTTTGTCATTTTCTTTCTGGAGTTGATTAGGTTAGTGTAACACAATAAAGAAAACCATTAGCACAGCCAGAAAATTGCAACTGAGTGCAGCAATAATACCAATAGCAGGAATAAATAACAGTTAGAGCTGCTTTCCAGCCTGGATTGCTTGGTAGGTTGGATAAGCCCCCTTTTGATTTAAGTCTTTAGGGCATCTGTGAATCCTGTTATTAGGGGTTTAGTCTGATTTTGCAATACCCTTCACCACCTCCCCCTTCTTAATTTTACATTCAAGTCATCATTATTTTTGAACCCCAATTCTATTCCTCCGCTAAATCCACTTCCTCTCCTGAGACCTTCTGGGGAACTCAGAGATTAATGTAAGATAATGAAAGACATTAGGCATTTTATTCTCTCTTTTAAATTTTCTGGATTCTTTCAGCGGAAGCAGCTTGGGTGTGAGGATGGCTCTACTTTATCAGATTACAGTGAAAATAAAACGAAGCGTTTAGGAACTGCCTCTATATGGGATCGGTCCTAATACCTCAAAGTCTTCTCCAGTTCCTTCTCCTTTCTTTCCCGGTCAAAAAAAATCTCATTTTCAACACTTGCCGAATAGCTTATGTTTTGCACTCCACACCTTAAAAGAGTTCGTTTTATACACACGGAGAAAGAGAAGGGAGAAAGAAAGATATAATAAGATCAATTTAAGGACATATTGAGGTCATATAACAGCACAAATATTCTCAAGTGCTCTGTATAATGTGCAGCGGGGATTTTGGGCAGTTTTATTGTGTGGTAGGATCCTCATCTCCGTTGTTTTTTACAGGATTCCTCCAGGCTAAAGTAATAAAGCGAGTAATTAGAATGCTAAAGACAGATGTAAATAACAGGAATGAGACAGCGGTGACAGATGAGCGGCTGGGTCAGAAGGAGCCCAGTTGGTGGAAATGACACCGCTTCCTCGCTCCCCCCTTCCCCCACCCAGCGCCGCTCTCTCGGCCTCTCCTTCCTCCTTGCCGGTGGCCTTAGGCGGCCGACCGGGGACACACCGGTCAAAATTGCACCGGGCGGCGCGGCGCGGCTGCCGGCCCGGGCGAGCGCGGGGTGGAGAGGGGCGTCGCGAGCCTCGCAGCGCGGGTCTCGCCCACGATCAGCCGCGGGACGGACGCGGCGCGGGCTGCGGGGCCTTCGGGGAACCCTCCCGGGCGCGCCGCGCTCGGGCCGCCGCAGCCTCGCCCCGCAGCTCCCCCGTGGGCTCCGAGCCCGCTCTGCGCCGCGGCCTCCCGGGGACCGGGCGCGCGGGGGCCGAGCGCCGCAGCCGCCGCACCTCCCGCCCGCCCGGCGGCTCTGCGGCCGTCCTCGCCTTGTCCACCGAAGCAGAGCGCCAGGCCCCGGGGACGCCGCCGCCGCCCCGGTGCGCCCCGGGAAGCGCAGGCCGCCCCCGGCGCCTCCGCCGCGGCCCAGCGCCGCTAAGGGGCCGAAGCGCGGGGGGCTCCCGAGCTCTTTTCCTCGGGTCAGTCCCCCACCGAGAGTGGCTTCCTTTCACTCCCCTCCAAGGCCATCTCCCAGAAGTTACCCGAGGTAACGGGAGACTCGAGAGAAATCCCTGGCCGCAGCGACTAGGAGGGCAAATACGGTAATTAGTTACGTGAATGAGCTTGCCCTCCCAACAATATAAGTAGGTTGAACGGCCTGGTGCCAGGTTGTTATGAGGAAGTCAAAGCGATGGTAGGTAAATGCTATTTAACCATTATCTTTTACATTCGAGAAAGAATAATAATCAGAAAATCTTATAATGAGTAGGTCCTTTGGCCACTAAAACCCCATAGGTAACTTTCAGGATCTGGTTTCCTGAAACACCCTCTTCTTTCTGCTTAGAGGCAGAATAGGGCCTGTCCACGTTTGAAGATTCTATCTTTAAAAAGCCTGTTTTAGAGATGCTGCTGTCCTTTTGGTATTGATGTGGTTACAAATAGAAGTGACCATAAATTACCTTTATATTTTGACTTTAGAACATTAAATGCTTTCTTTTGAGCATCAGTACACTTCCGATTAAAACACAGACACACATATACGTGCACAAACACACACAAATCCCGAGTCAACCAAACCCCAGGAGGCAGCGCTAATCCCCCCAGGTAATGGCGCAGGGGTAGGTTAGCAGCTCCCTCTGAAACACACCGTGTCCACTGAGGAATTCTGTTACTTCCTGGATTGTTAACATTAGTTACCTCCACTTTTGGAAGAAGAAAACCATTCCCATACTTTTAAAAGATACTTTCAAATGGATAGAGTAAATAAACATATAAATTGGGACACCGAGATACATGTTCATCAATTTTAGTTTTAATTATTCTGATAATTCCAGAATTTGATTATAATCTTGTTTTGAGATAATATTTTTATTTTTAAGCAACTGTCTTGTAAAAGCAAAAAACACAGGAGAGTGGTTGGAGTATTTACAAAGCTGGGGCTGATGGGCACTGTTCCTCACAGGCTTTAGGTCAAATTGACAGGTCAGATTATTTTGAGGCTTTTGTTGTTAAGTCTATACCTTCCCGAAAGACACAGTTAAGGAATGAGATCTCTATCCTAGTTGATGAATTTATCCACACTGGTGGATGTTAATGAGAGAATCACCATAGAACTCATGGGAAACTGGTAGCCTACTCTGTGGGGCATATATTTTTTTCTGTCTCTATGAAAGTGGAGATCTGATCAATCATAAAAGCTTTGACATTGGAAAACGGAACTGAACTTAAAAGTAACACTTATAAAGAAACACACTGGATGCATCCCCTCTGTTTATGTGTCATTACATTTGATTTTCGAGGAAAAAAGTTGAGTAACTTTAAAACCAAGTGTGTTACATCGTAAATACGCTTAGTTCCACTGAACTGTGCACTTAAAACAGTTAAAATGGCAAGTTTTATGTATACCACAATAAAATTAAAAACTACACCCCCCCCCCCCCCCCCGCCAAAACCCTCAGGATCTAAAGTGTAGGTCTGATTAAGAATCCTGATCTAGTCATGTGTTTGATCACCATCCTCACATATCCTTATGGTAGGAAACAATAGATTTCATCTAAGAATCAGGCTGGTGCTGGGAGATGGGGGTGAGGAGAGAGTTGGGAGGTCCTGGGAGCAATGCTCAGGTGATAAGGGAATAAGTGCTCTAGCCAAAGGCTGGCTGTGGACTCCTTATGGCTGAGGTGGCAATGGGACTGGCTGTGGAGAGGTGGCAGAAGAGGCGGGAGGCTGTTAGAGGCCATGGCAATGCGACTTCCTTCGTAGGAAGCAGGAATTACTTTTTGGTTTGCCTTTACTGTCGTAGAGGGCCTTTTCTGTATACAGAAAGTTTGTTACAAACTTTGGTTTGCAACTCATTAGCAAGTAATAAAATCAATTTTATGGGTTGTGACAAGCATAAAGAAAAAAATTTAATTAAATAGAACAGAAAAAAATCAATGTGGATCACATGTTGTGAGAGCAAGTTTTGTTTCCTGAAAGTGTTGATTTAGTTTCCTTTATATCTACATGTTTGTATTGGGCCATGGTGTAAAATGTATTTCTTATTATGCATTTTAATGAAAAACATTTGAAAACCACTGTTTTAGCCCTAACTCAAGACCTACCCTCTCTGAGAACTCTTCTGGGTCTCACCAATGCCTAAGGGTTTATAAATCCTTTTGTTCTCTATCACTTATTTGATGCTTCCCTGTTTTATTAACTACTCACATGGGCATTTCTTTTCCAACTGGATTTAAATTCCTTGAAAGATAGGTGTTTTATGTTTCTTTAGATTAAAACACACACAACAAACAAACAGCCCAGAGTGAGTCAAACTAGGCCAGCAGGCCACGGTGTCTCCTTGGCAAGTAGTTACCAGTCTTGATGTGGTGCTGTATACCTAATACCTAATCAGTACCTGTATATGCTTTTTAAAAAAT
Organism: Dasypus novemcinctus; assembly: GCF_030445035.2. NCBI lineage: Eukaryota > Metazoa > Chordata > Mammalia > Cingulata > Dasypodidae > Dasypus > Dasypus novemcinctus. The sequence goes on along the minus strand of NC_080673.1, from coordinate 47,272,029 downwards.
TTTTATTATGTATATGCTTAATTACATAACCAAGTCAGGTGTCAGTTTATCTGTCAGTTTTTCAAATGTGCATTTCTTCTCTCCACCTCTGCTCTAGGCTAGATCGAGTCCCCCTGTTACTGGCTCTCAGCACTTTGTAATGCCTTCATGACATTTACTGGAGTTTAAATATGAACATTTATGTGATTATTTGATTTATTTCCTCCACCAGAGTTTAAATCGCTCTAGTATGGACCAGATCTGTTGAGCTCACCTGTCCCTTACTGTTTTAGTTTGCCAGAGCTGCGATGACAAATACCACACAGTGAACTGGCTTAAACAAATGTTTATTGGCTCATGGCTTTAGAGGCCAGAAGTTGCCCGGCAAAGTCTCAGCAAGTCCACACTTTTCCCCAGAGTTGGTCATGTCCTGGTGATGGCAGACCTCTGCCACACGGTGATGTCCCTGGTTTCCCTCCTGTGTCCTTGGTCTCCTCCTGCGTGTTTTCTCTAACTCACTGCATGTGACTCTCGAATATGGGTTAAGGCTCACCCTGATTCAGTTGCGCCCGGTTTCAATAGGATCTTAGAAGAACCGCTTCACAAATGAGTGCACACCTTGACTGATGATACAACTTCACAGGTCCTATTTACAAATGAGCTGACACCCATGGGTGCTCGGATTAAGATTAAGGACATGCCCCTTGTTAGGATACATGATTTAATCTGCCACACTAGCACAATGCTTGGCACAGGCTGGGCACTCAATAAACATCTTTTGACTGGACTGTCTGACCGAGGGGCTGAGAGACTTAAACAATGCCCAACAGTCTGACCTAATAGAGGCAGCAGGCCATTTCTTACTCCTTAACAGGAAGATGTTTTGCTAATGAACTTGGACTGCCAAGGGAAGACTTAAACCTCGTGATTTTTAGAATTAACACCCTGTGTGGTGGTATTGTCTCATTATTTTTCTTCTCTTATTTTCATAGCACATCTGTTTTGGTTTGCCTGTACCTGGCTATAAAAATGGGCCCATGCAGGAAGCAGCTATATGAGCAACATCTCTGCAATTTTTGAAACATTTATAGAGAAAACGATTATCTTGTGTGAGGTTCAGTTTGTGACCTACGCAAGAAATCCCTCTTAGAATGAGTAAGCTGTTCTTCTTGAGAGAGTGCTAGTCCTTTTTCTGTTAGAAAATGAGAGATGTGAACCCCGTGTAGTTCCTTCTTTGCCTTGGCTGAGAGTGCAGACCTAAGATTTGGTCAAATTGCTTAGGTTTTCTTCAACATAGATCTCTTGGAAATTTTATCTTTTCTTTCTTTAGCCTTTTAGAACTTATTTTTTTGGTTATTTGTCCTCTAAATTTATGATTATGTGTGTTTTCAGGTTTTATTACACCTAAATCAGCAAACTTTGGAGGAAATGGCATGCATTAGCAATGGAGATCCATAGACACGGGTTCAAATTCTGGACAAATTTGGGCTTTAACACTTCCTAGCTATGTGATCTTGGAAAATAAACCTCTCTGAATCTCAGTGTTCTCACCTGTAAAATGAGACCAATAATGCTTTCCGCATGGTTTTGAGTATTACCTGAAAGATAATGCTGTACAGTGCATGATGTCTTATTATGGTGTGCAACTTCAAATCCCTTTTGGCAAGAGATGTGTAAGATCCATGACAACAAGGGAGTTTTATGAGTTAATTTAAAATTTTACATATTTTAAGATTGTGGGAAAATAATCTTGTTTCTCTTAATTCCCTAATCTACAAAATTCAGAAAATAATAATCAATTATATATCACCTTACGGAAGAATTTGTTAATAAAACTGGTGTGTAAATTATTTGAAGATGCCCATGCATTATCTCAGGGATAATTCTCAAAAGGCACATGCAAATATTTAGAAAGAGATATCTTGATATACTGAGAGCTTCATTTCTAGTTTCGGTTAATCTGGTTTTTGCATTCATCACTTGAAGATATGTCTATATGATTTTTGCTAGTATTTTATATTTAAGTTCATCATATATTTGTTCAGGAAATTGTAGCCAAAATAATTGACCTTCTGTGCTATCCTAGATGGTTAAAACATATCTAGGGAAGTGAGAAACAGATTACTGCTTCAGTCTAAGGGGCATAATGCTAAGATATAAGAAGCATCTGTAGGGGTATAATGCTAAGATTAAAATAGCAGTCAAACAGAACTGGTTAGGTAATCACACAGGCTCCCAGGGGAACCAGGTATCAGAAAATGTCGAATGTCTGGGTTCTAGGAAGCCAATAACATGGGAATGAGAAACCAGTTCTTGAAGTTCCAGGTGGGTAGGAGTTTGGAATGTAGCAAATGAAGGTAGTTTGGAATGTGATACCATCAGTGCAGGCATATAAATGAAATGAAAAGAGTATTTTTCTCTGACTTCCTTTATACTTTTGGGGTGTATATGAATCTGAGCTTGAAGGTGTATCCTGGAAATAATTGCAAACTTAGGGAATTAATTCTCCTGCTAAGTTCATGATTTGTGTGAGATGTGAGATCATGGTTTCGCCATTATATGATGTTTTTATTTTCCAGCAAGATTTCTGCAGTTATCATCTTCATTAATACATTGAACATTTCAATAATTTAACACACATGTAGTTTGTTTCAGGTATTTTGAAAGGTGCTGGGAATAAAAGACTTAAATCCTACTGCTTAAAAGTTTATAGTCCATTGGGGAGAAAGCACCTGAAAAAAAAAAAAGATAATCAAAGGATCGTGCTTGTGGAATAAAGTACAGAGTGTGATGGCACTAGAGAAGTTGTAGCAGCAGTTTCTATTTTATCAAACAGCAGTTTCTGTTCATCCACTCTTCCGTTCTTCCCTGCAGTACACAGCCTGAATTGACATAGGTAGAATGCAGAATTTCTTTTCTTCTGATGGTATTTTGGGATATATAAAGCTGTATTTGTTAAAGTCAAGTGGAGGTGAGATAGCTATAGTGGTGATTCAAGGAAAGATTGCATTTTGCCGTTGCACTTTACATGTATTTTCCATTTTAATTACCCATTTCAATTAATGTCTTTGTTAATACATTCACTGCAGAACTTTTGGTTTATGTATATTTGTTGTAAATATTTTTAGCTAAATGAAAAAATGTTTCATCCATTTTCTCTTTAAGGAGAATAGATCATTTCTTTTGCTTTCTCAAGAACAGAATATTACAACTAGAAGAGAGGAGTGAAGATTACCCTCTTCATATTTTACAAAGATGGTATGGTTTTATTTTAGAATCAACACATTTTGGAAAATTCAGTAGCTTGCACATTGGGTAAAACAGTTTATCCTTTACTTTTATTGTGGCAAAGCAGATTGTATTTTCTGCTCCACTCCTTCAAAAAGGATTCACTTTTATTATTTGCAAAACATGTTAGTTCAATTGTGGGAAAGCATTTTGGAAAAATGTAGCATTTGAGGGGAAAATGGCCAATCCATGTTTTTAAAATAATTGTAGATGAGAAAAATAATTGTTTTGCATGATGAAAACCTCATAATGTTAGTAAAGTTAAGAAAAGGATAGCATGTTAATAGGCTCCAGTTATCTATTTTAAATGTATGTATTTCTTATTTACTTTTAATATGTAATAATTCAGCCACTAAAGTTGCTCTTTGTTTCCTACCAGCTGGGGAACTTGCTTTGGCAGTAGGCTGCCCTGCAGGATTTGGCTAGGAGCCAGACCACAAGAAAAGGCAGAGTGGAAGTCGTGTGAGAAAAATTAGTTAAGCTTTTAATTAACTCACCCTTGCCTGTTGTAGGGATGTGTACAGATTCATTTTTTCAATTATACTTCAAATGATCAAACTAGGCCATATGTTGACATAACCAATAAAGCAGTTGACTAAACTTTAAGGATGACATTACAGACGTATATTAGGAAGATTCAAAAGAGATACTTACCAGACCTAGAAGTCTGCAAGTATTTATCTAGAAATGGAGGGACATGAGGCACCTCAAGAGGCTGCGGGCCCCACTCCAGTCAGTGCAGCTGCCCTTCTGGGTGTGGAAGGCATGGGTGGTATTTATCGAAGCAATGACAGTTGAGTACATTCAGCTTAGTACATTTGTACATAGTTAATCAGGATTCATCTGAATGCATTCCATTTATTTACACATGTGGATTCTTGCCCTTGTAGGGTCCTTGGTTTGAGCATGTCCTCTGTATGAGTTCCCCATTAAGTCCTGTGTTACCTAGAGGTCACAGTTTGGGTGACCATATATGCAAATGGCCATATACTGTTTCTAAAATCAACTTTAAAAAATGATCAAGGTGTTTATTGTTATTACACAGCAAGAGGACCTGAGGGAAGGCACTCTAAAGTTGGTAAATTCCAATGTGAAAGCAACATTTTAACAGCTGAAGGAAAGGATATTGCCTGGGGCAATGTAAGGCAAGTTCCACAGGGCAGGATTTGGTCATTTGATTCTGAGACACTTTGATAAGCTCAGACCAGCATATGATGGTGGATAATGCTAGACGGAGGAGTCAGACATGGTTGCCAGCTAAGTCAGCTGCTTGTAACTTCTGTTTTCTGTTAAGAGATTGGGGGAAAGCTGAGGAGCGTGAGTATGTGGAATAAAGATAATTTGATTTTTATCTGTTGTCTGGGGATTTTAGTGTACACTAAGTAGGATATCAAACATGATAATAGTTGACTGCCCAGCTTGTATTTTTCAAATCTAAATGACAGGGTTTTAACTGAACTTTAATGATTTGGTTTTAAAAAAAAGCACACATGGTTTCAAAGGTAAACAAGACTTCCTTTCCTTTCTTCACAACTTTCTCCTTCCTTTCCCTCTTCTTATATCCTACTTTCATTCAGACCCCCCTTGAAACTCCTTTCCTCTTCTTCCTCAGCATAGATTTTATGTTAAACCTATTTTGCATTACAGTAGATATTTTAATTTTAGTCACTTAGCTATTTTTTTTGGTTATGCCTCAAACTATTTTTTATTTCCAACAACACGATTTCACACAACTGTTTTAAATAATGACATAGAATGGATTTCCTTGTGTATAAAAAACTTACATACTCTCCATAAAGTAAATGCATAATGGTACTGAAACAGACTGTCCATGCTACAGTGCTCTTGTATCCAACAGAGTTGCACAATATATAAACACTCAAGTCTAATATAAAAAACGCAGGCACTTGGCTAACTTTAATCAAGTTTCTCAAACTAAATCAATTTCTCTAAAGTGCACATATATGTTTCTAAGAAAGATTATTCTCAATAACTTCTCTATAAAAATAAGTTTGATGGTTTGGGCCATCTAACTTTACTACTATGAGTTTGAACTTTTAGGTTTTAACATAAACTCAGGCTTACTCTACACTTCTCTCAACAGGGTACCAACAGAATCAAAAGGCAACAGTGAGGTGCTAACCTGTGAGGATTAGGACAATGATTCTGGTCACAGTGCATTCCAGGAGGAGAAACCCATGTCCCTGGAATTGGTCCACATGGGTTACTCTTCCATTTGGATAACCACATGTAACAGAGCAGGGGGTAGTGACTGGTGACCATTCCTTCTGTACATTCTTGACTGACTTTTTTCCTGGGCAAAAGATGCCACATTGGAAAAGGCAGGAATGTCAGTTCTGAAACCTGGTACACAAGGCTGGGTGGGGTTGGTTGTAGTCACAGAATGCATGGCCTTTCCCTTCCTCACTAGGTTCTTCTTCTTCAGAAGAGGATGCCCAGTCATGATCAGAGGTTGCCCTATCAAGGGCCCTGGCAGCTCTCTTGGAGATGTCCTCCTCATGCTCATCCTTATTCTCAAAGCTGGCACCGATGCAGGCACTGTTTTCCTCTCCCTCCCCACAGCACACCTCCCATGGGTCCCCTCAGAGAGTGAGCTCTTTTTTGCAGGGAAAGGTCGCTGTACAAGATACAGCTATTCTCACAGGCTTTCAGGAATGTGGGAGTTGAACTCTCTCAAACCGATTGACTCAATGGATCTGCAGGCCTGTCCTTTGGATGCTTTTTCAGGATACCAACGATTTTATTTATTTCTTGAAGTATTAGGATTACGTTTTTAGTAAACTTCTTTATTCATCTTACGTTTTCGAACTAGCCTTAGAGAAAAAGAAGACAACGGCAGCGGGTCCGAGTCGCATCTTTCCCGCCGCCGCCGCGCCGGGGCCGCCTGGACCGTGTCGCCGCGGGGGACCGCGCGCCGCGCCGCTGGGGGAGGCGGGGGCCCGGCCGGGCGCGGGCGGCTCCCCGCGGGGTCGGCGGCTGAGCGCGCGCGCCAGGGAGCCGTGTAGCTAATTTTTAATAGTTCAAAATCTCCTGTGAAAACGTTGAATGAAAATGAAAGTGATTCTTTTTGTTTTTAATACTCGCATTTTGAGTTTATCGTTGAGCTTAAAGGCTTAGTATATATAATCAGCACATTTCTAAACTGAAAAATTTCTAATTCATCCTGCGAGAAGGACCCAAGGGAAAGGGAGTTAGCAAGCAATAACAGAAGACGGTGGATTTATTGTGCCTTATATTTTTGAAGCACACTAGCAAAGTATTTGTAAAAAGACTTCCACAGAAGAATGAAACGTTATAGACAAAAGAGGTTTGTGGGATGACTTTTGTCCAGACTTCTCATACTTCAGAGCCAGAAGAAGAGTCAGGTCACACAGAAAGTTAAAACACCAGCTGGTACTGGACTTCAGGTAGAAGGACCTTTTCTTAGTGTCTTTTCTTCAGATAATGATCTCGTAAGAAATTGGGATAATCTTAAAGCCAAATAAATTAGTGTGTGTTAACCACTCTATGTGTACCTCCTCCAGCTTATTTTCAAAGCAATTTTTCCTTTTGTGGGGCTGAACTCTGAGAGATGGTGGCAAAGAAACAGTCTGCTCTGTCTCAGTAAGTGTAAGTAGGAGGGTGTCTGTTGAGTCTGTCCCTGTGGCTGTCACTCCCCCCTGGCCCCGTCTTGCCTTGCTGACCTCTTGACTAGAGGATGAGTCTTAATGACCTTCCTCATCCTCCTGAGTAGAAACCTGAAGAGTGATGTGAATCACAATGCAAAGGGGTTACGTTGAGGTTGGCAGTACAGAGGGCCGTGTGTGCCCTGGGAATGGGCAGGTGAGGCCTGGTACATCAGGGCCTGGGCTCAAGGGATAGGAAGGTCTGAAGGATGGGGTGGGGAGCTAGTTTCTAGGCCGTGGGGCTGGTATAAAAGGGCCGGCCTTGTTTCTGTTCCATTCTACATAATTTAACTTCATCTTTAAAGAAATAGCTGACCCATTGTGCATGTTGCCTAATGGTATTTTGTCTCTGGATGGCATAGATTTTAGGACATTAGGGAAGCAAATATTCCTTCCTCTTACGATTGACTTATGTTCCTTTTCAGTTTGTCCACTCCCTAGTGTAGATCAAGGCCCTTGCGTTGTATACAATTTGCAACGACATTTTGAAATAAACGGCTGATTTTGAGGAACACATTATAAACTTGGAAAGACAAATTCAAAGAACCCCCCATCTGATACTAAAATGCCTGAGTCTTATCTATTTTTCAAGCCTCGAAGTTAATGGTTTTGCTTTATTAAAATGATACACGCTTATTCTAGAAAATATGCAAATGATAGAATAGATGTAAGAGATAAACAATCACCAGTTGCCTCACTATGCAAAGCCTATTAACATTTTGGAGTTTTTCATTTGTTTCTTCTTGTATCTTTTCTATTGCTAATTTTCCAGGGTTGAATGTATATTTATAGTTTGCTTTTTCACTTAGGTCTGAAATAATAGAAGTAGACAGCTCCAGGTGGCAGGCAGTTTTCTTTATTATGAAACATCATGTTCTACTGAGGTCATACTACAATTTACGTATATTCTTTTCATTGGATGTGTATGTCGAGTCCAATTTTTGGTATTATAAATGATGTTGCATCTTAATGCATATAACTTCTGAGTTTGGATTCTTAGCACACATTGCAGTCATGCAATTACAGGGGCTTGGTATATTGTCAAATTACTTTCCAAAACCATTATCGTTTACACCCTGCAAGGGATATCTGAAGTTCTCTATGTTCTCTATCCTTTTACCCCTCTTCTGGTAAGAGTATCCACTATTTTTAAAAGATTTACTTTGCCTCAAGCGTGATTGCCAGGACAAGGGGATGGTACCAAGCAGGAGCACATCTTCCTAGGTCACAGCAGTTCATCTAATGGGGACACGTGGTCCAAGCTAGGTCAATCAGACTTTTTCCCTTGAGTTTCCTGGACTTAAGCTTAGGTATTCTGTCCTCTCCAGTTTCTCAGTTGTAATGATATAACATGAAACTCCCTGTTGCCAGGATTCCTGACTTAATGAAGAAGTTTTGCGATTGGAACAAAGGAGGGCAATACAAAGAGAGAAGTTGAGAGGAGATGCTGGGGTTTGGATGTGGTCAGGCGAGAAGAAAAGAGGGTGTGAGGGTAAGAGGAAGGGGGATAAGGGATGAGATAAGGGCGAAAAGAAGCAGAAGGAACAGGAGAGAGGAGAGAGTTGAGGCCTGCAATTCAGTTTTTCCTGTGGCTCAATGATATCATATCTTTTCCAATTTCATGAACCTTTTATCAGATTAAATTTTTTCCTTTTATCTGATTAAATTAGTTTGAATAGGATTTCTGTGACTTGTCTCTGAAAGAATATTTATATGTATTCCCACTTTTGTTTTTTACAGTTTCACTTTAAATTAAAAGTCTGTAGTATGAATTTTTCATTCTACATTGCACTGATACCAAGTCTTAATCGTAATCAGTATTCAGTATTAATTGCAGTAGAGCTCCATGTTTAAGCTAAAAATGCTAAATGGGTTTCTTGAATCAAGATTAGTGACAACTGTAACCGGAAGTAAATATATTTTAAGTGATATATAAGGTATTGGATGAGTATTAAAGATTTATAGGACATTTATTCTGTAGCAAAAAAATTTTTTTTGTTGCTATATTGCATTCTTGATTTTTCATGAACAAGAAAATCTTATATGTTTATTTCCTTCAATAGCATCCAATATATTCCTTAACTCTTTGTCATGTTTAGATTGTGTCTGGAACCATATTTGTGTCCACCTTATGCCCATGCTAGGTGTCTAGAGATGCTCCTGAAGTGGGCTGGGTGGTATATGCCACTGACTAGAGTATTTCCTAAAAGTCTTCCACTCTAAAGTAGATGGGAGCTGGTCCTTAGTTAAAAAAAAAGGAGAGGGGGAGGGGTGTTCTTTGGTTTAAAATGTTGCTTTCTTATAGAATTCTCAAAGCCTTTAAAGTGCTAATTTATATTGTCAGTCCTCCAAAAGGGAATGCAAAGGCATTATTTACCAACCATTTTTCTTTTAAACCATTGAACACCTTCTTCATTTTACATTTCATCTGCTATCTGCTTGGTTCTGGAAATACAGTGGTGAGTGAGTTAGAAAGTTTCTTTGTACTCACAGAATTTATAGAACTCACAGTCTGCCAGTCATTAGCTGTGCTAGAACATGAGTACAAATGGGCACCCACTTATCATGTGTCTAAATATTTAAAAGCTATAAATTGATGTAATAAATTGCTAAATAAAATGTGTTCTGTCCTCCTATCTTGACTAATATACTTGCAAAATGACCTGGAAGGCCAAGTTCTCTTTTAAAATTTTTGAATTCCTTGGAGATGTGTGCCCTGATGATGAAGGGAGAACTTGTTCCTGTCTCCCTGCCTGTGGCTCTTTCCCACTTCTCTTCCCCCAGGAGAGCCCTTGAGTGCACGCGTGTGGACCCCACTGCATCTGCATTCAAAGTCTCCATCCTTGGCAGCCCCCACTCCCCATCATCTCTTGGGCCTAGGACCCATGAAGGGGGTGGCATGGACTTCAGGTAGGCACACTTCTTTGACACTTGCAAGTTCCAAGGGAAGGGCAAGTCCCAAGGAAGGCCAGAGCGCTGAGGGTACTGGGAAGGGCCCCACATATCTGGGGTACTCTTGCTTACTGTATCTCCTATAATGGCTGCAATGGAAGTTCTCAGGAATGCACTTCAGCAAACTGATTGAGATCATTTGTGAAGACACTGAAGACTTTGAGAATACTAATCCATAGACCTGTGGTTTAAATACAGTTAGTGCTGTCTTCTGTGACCAGCTGTAGAGTAGAATATTGAAACAGTCACAACATCAAGGGCGGGGAATGTTTTATATACATAACATCTTTTCCAGTAGTCAGATTTAAATAGCAACATATTTTATCTTAACAATTACCTAAATGTAATTGTTAAAGGCTTCTGAGCAGCAAAAAGCAGCCCCAGAGCATCAACATTTGGCTCTGTAAGAGAAGTCTAGAGCTACCCTTAAGTCCTCATCCATTGTTTGAAAACTTGGTAGCACATGAGATTGGAATAATAGCAAACAGAAGGGAAAAGAAGGCAAAAACAAAAAAGTGATACAAAAACTATAGAAGCACAACCATCCATGGTCCATCTGGTATAAAAACAACAGCCTTATAGCTCATAGTCCTTGCTTCCTAGGCCTTCATAGCAGCTCCATAGGTTTGTTAAATTTTAAGTGAAATTATTTTTGCAGTACTCTTTATTAAAAAATGTGATGCAATAGATATTTTTTACGTGTTTAAAATGAAAAGTGATTGCTTTCTGTTTTAGTGATATTCACTCATGTGGAATGCTTTATGTTTAATAAAGGAGAGATGAATGTATTTGTTTAGTAGTTGTATTAGTCAGGATACTCTAGAGAAACAGAATCAACAAGAGATATCTGTCAAGAGTATGCGGTTCTGTAAGAGTCTCTCATGTGACCGTGGGGATGCACAACTCCAAGTTCTGCAGGCAGGCTGCAACCAGGGGCTGCAACCAGGGGCTGCAATGGAAGTTCAATGAAGATTCTTGACGAGTTCTGGGAGATGTTGGGTCCAAAGACAAGCTATGAAATTCTCTCTCGATGCTGGAATCACTTCCCCTTTTAAGGCATTCAGCTGATTGTGTTATGTGTCACTCTTGCTGATGGCAGTCTCCCTGATTGATGTAATTATAACCAGCTATCTATGATTTACACTGCAGTAAAGTCAATGGTGACTAAAGTCCATAAATGCCCTTGTATTACAGTTAACCCGGTGCTTGCTTGACCAAACATCTGGGCACAATTACCTGGCCGAGTTGATACAATAGCCTAACCATCACAGTAGTTATTGAAAACTTCCTGATTAACTGCATTCACTAGCAGAGGAGCTACCATTCTTACACTTAAAATCCTGTGCAATGACTTGTTCTTTTTGCCATTGTTGTTTAAAGGAGGTTGTGCTTTTTCAGTGTCCTCCTACCCTATACTCCAGAATCCTAAGAAGGTTTATCTCCCTAAAGAAGGATGTACTAGGAAGATTTTTTTCTAAGATTTATTTTATTTACTTCTCTCCCCTTCCCCCCCAAGTCAGCTCTCTGTGTCCATTCGCTGTGTGCTCTTCTGTGTCCACTTGCATTCTTGTCATGAGGCACTGGGAAACTATGTTGCTTCTTTGTTGCATCATCTTGCTGCATCAGCTCTCTGTGTGTGCAGTGCCACTCCTGGGCAGGCTGTGCTATTTTCCATACGGGGCAGCTCTCCTTGTGGGGCACACTCCTTGCATGTGGGGCATCCCAATGTGGCAGGGCACTCCTTGCGTGTGGCAGCACTGCGTGTGGGCCAGCCTGCTACAAGGGTCAGGAGGCCCTGGGTATCGAACCCTGGACCCTCTGTATGGTAGGCAGATGCTCTATCAGTTGAGCCACAACCACTTCCACTAGGAAAAATTTAGATCATCTCCTGATGAGGTTTCCTTTGACTACTTGAGAGAATCTTCCCATCCACAGATTAAAGGGCCTTTTGGGCTACTATTGTTTGTTGAAGCATATTGAGTGTCTGGATCGCTGCTTATTTGACCTACTTAAAAACTCTCTTTTTTGTCTTTAAAATATGCTACAGATATTTTGAAAGTTTTTTTAGAAAATATTATTCTAACAAGCTGTTTATTTGCTAATATATTAAGTGGATAAGGAAGGAGAATAATGAGTGTGCAGGCATTAGGTATGTGCCATGAATTTAAGTTGTTGAAAGACATCAACTATGACATTACTGTGCAATGCATTTCTTTATTCTCTGAAGCTGAGTTTCAGAGACATGAATTATACTTGATTGCACAATATCTCCGTACAGAAATTATAGGGAGAGTGGCATGCCCTAACAGTGCTTATTTATATGGAACACCCTAGTTCGTTGTTTCCCCTCTGGCTTTTCTTAAACAAGCAATTTATTGCTCAACAGTTTTAAATTTAAAATCAATATTTCTAATAAAATAGTTCTACACTTTTCATCTTTATGTATGGACATATATTGGAAGAGAATCCAAATGAGTTTAAGCAGTAAAGAAAGATGAGATTATCAATATGTAACATTCCAGGGAAGTCTATGAAAATGAAATATTTCTGTTTATCTTTCAACACAAAAGTACATATGAATGGAAAAATAATATAATTTTTCATTAACTGAATCTTAAATAGTAAAATTGGTTTCAGGGAAAACATTGATTATAGCCAAATTAAAAAATGCATTTGGTAGGTTGAAAATAATTTAAGCAGTTTGTGCCTTTAAAATAGGTACTGAGTAGGACTCTTCATTGATGGTATGCTTCAGTAGAACATGTGTAGAGAAAATTTATGTTGGCATCCAGGGATTATAAGCATTTTTGAAGTTGCTTAACATGCTAATACTAAGATACTATCTAAATTATTGTCCAGTAATTTGGAGAAGTGGGTCAAGAGGTATTTAAAAACACTTAGAAATGGCCAGGTAATACATATTCATTGTAAAAATTTCAGAAAGTACATATATGTAAATGAAGAGAATAGAAATCACAAATAGAAGGAAAAAATCACAAAGAGATGAATATGGTTAACGCTTCATTCTATGTTCTACCAGATTTTGATGCCTATTACAAAAAAAAGGACCAAACTATGTATTTTTATTTTACTTATGTTGTTGTGAGTTGGTAATGCATTCTGGGATACAAAGTCAAAACATCTGCTAAGGTAGACAATGGGAAGTCTGTCACACATGTCTCTGAATTATCCAGGACTTCCACTCTCTACTTGTAACCACTTTAATTAGTTTCTTGCCTGTCCCTCCATTGTTCAAAGAAGACTAACCACAATGATCTGAAAAGACTGTTTAACACTCCTCCCTTTCCCAATTGCATATCTGTATGAGGCTGGATTTTCTTCATATACTCAAAATAATATGTGGCAGTAGGTTGAATACAGATCTGAGAATCCAGCTGTATTTTATTCAGCCAGACATTAGGTGATTTGCACAAATGTAAATCAAGGCCATCTTTTTCACTATATTATTTATTTTGGAAAATATAGTTATTTTTCATTAACATATGCTATCTATGTTAACAAGTAATGGTTCACGTTATTTTAAAATGAATACTTAAAAATTTTGTTTCATTTTCTAATATGGTTAGTATCAATATGTATATAATCCATAAAAATAAAAGCTCTTCCAGGTCATCAATTAATTTTAAGAGTGTGAAGGGATTCTGAGACCAAAAAGTTTGAGAACCATTATTTTAGCTACTCTGTAAAGGTTGATCAATTTGAAAATAGGTGGGGTCCAAAAGTTTAAGGCATAGCATTAATTAGGGATTTTTCTATGTGCATGATCTATTTACTGCATCAATAATCACATCTTGCTTTTCCACAAGTGGAAATTTATTTGCTTTAGATGCATGCACAAACTGAGACAAACTATTGTGAAGATATTTTTTGTCTCTTCCTTCTCTTTCTATTCTTAGCATTTTGATTCCAGTCAAAGCTGGTTTGTATCAGTGACTTTTATGCTTGGAATAAGCCTATGGTTCTTTTATTCATTTATTCAGGATTCATGAAGCCCCATGTGTCCAAAATTCATTTTGAAGTACTATTCCAGTGGGGGGGGGGGAGGGTCAGTGCATTGGGAATGGGATTTGGGTATCTATTGTGGCTGCCTGAGAGGTTGCCATGAAGTGCGACAAGTGGTAGTGGGTTATGAGTGAGAACATATCATAGTATTAACAAGAAAAAGAACAACCATAACATGATTCATTGAGCACCTTTATAGTAATACCATGCCTACATTTTTTAAAAAATCAAGGCAAATTTAAAATTTGGGGATAAAGATTGTATATGTATTTATATGGATATGGGCTTAAACAATGGATATTTATTTGCTTATGGTTAGAATCTGGCAAAATATCCAAATCAAGGCATCATCAAGTTGAAGCTTTCTTCCTTAAGTCCAGCTGCCAGCAATCCTTGCCTCCTCTGCCACATGGCAAGGCACATGGCAGTGTCTGCTGGTCTCTCCCTTCTTTCCCTGATTTCATTGATTTCATCTTATTGCTACTGTGGCTTTCTGTCTCCTTGTCTGAATTTTATTCTCTTTAGAAAAGACTCCAGTAAGAGGCTTAGTACCCATCCTGAGTGAGGTCGGTCAAACCTAACTGAAGTAGCCTCATCAGAAGGTCTTACTTACAATGGGTCCACACCCACGGGACTGGATTAAATTTAAGACCATGTCTTTCTAGGATATATACAGCTTCAAACCACCATAGTATTTGACCAAAACTTTTGTCTTTGGCTTAAGCTAAGGCTTTTAGAAGATTACATAGGAAAATGCTTACTTCAATTCTCATTCGTAAGCTTTTATGAAATTAGTGATGTAATCTTACAGATTACCATTTTATTGAATCAGCATATCAATGCCTACAGTATGAACAAGGAATATAATTGAGATTTTTTATTCATATCTGAATATTCACTTTCAAAATATATATCTATTCTATATGCCCTTAATGAAAAACAACTGTTTCAATGTTGACAATCTATCTGTCTGTTGAAGTATAAATGGAAATGTTATTGCAAGAGTAAAATATAGCAACAGTTGATGATTGTGAAAATTGCTAATATGTCAAAATAATTAGAAAGTTTCAAGAAATAAATATATAAGGAAATAGATTTAACGTTAAGCTACTGCTAAGAGAAAATATGTTAGCTAGATAACTTTAGAAAGCTGTCCTTCTAAAGGCAATAACTATGAAATTTTAGATAACACATGAAAGAATAGTAAAAGCCATATAATAAATATTAGAATTAATCTCTGGAATTGTTTTACTAGCATTCAAACATTAATGAAAATATCCTTTAAAATTGCACTTATTTTACAGTATTTTTAGTTATTTAATTCTGTTTAGGCTATGAGTCATTCAGGAAGAAGTTCTATTGGGAAATTCTCCACATTTTGAAGGATGAATAAAAAGCAAAATGTTAAACTTGCCTTGCTAAAATTTCATGAGGCAGGAAAACAACCCAAATCATGTACAACAACATCTGTGAAAAATCATCTTTGTTCTAGACATAACAAAGACTATAAAGAACAAAGGAAGAAAGTGTTAAAGAAAAATGAGGGACTCTTAAAAATATCATGTTCTTCTACCAATCTCAGTTGAAAGAGAGCCTCTATATATTAATAGTATCACAGATGAACTGTGTCTTTGTTTTTCAAGCTGCTATCACAATGGATTAGCCTAAACAATGGATATTTATTGGTTCATAGTTTTGGAGGCTAGAAAGCATGCTTGTCACAATCCTTGGGGTTCCTTGACTTGCAGCTGTGACATACAGTCATATGTTGATGTCTTCTTTCTCTTCCTACTTCCCATTGACTTCCTTCCTCTCTCTGTGACCTCCTTGTAAGACATCCAGAAATCCAATTAAGACCACCTTAGTTCAGCTGACAACACCTTAACTAAAAATCACATCTTCAAATGATCCTGTTTACAGTGGGTCCACATTCACATGGGTGTAGATTAATGTTAAGAACAGATCCAAATTGAAGTACATAATTCAACCTACTGCAAGCTGTATAGAGAACACAGGAGCAATCTAGCTTCTGACAGTGCTGCGAAATTGTTCCTATATTATGTCAAACTTTACATATTTTGGTACTAATTTAAATAATAAAATAAAATTGTAGTAAAATTTACCTTTTGGGTCAAATTCTGAGTTCATTCTTACTTCAGAGAAGTTCTATCTGTGATGGTGAGATTAGACTTTGATCTATGTTTTGACTGAAAGTTTATTTTTACATTTGTTCATTAGGCATTATCCCATAATTTTTCTTCAGTCTCCCCTACTTTTAAAAAGCATTACTCATTCAGTGTTCAATAAATAAGAAAGAGCTCATGATATTGCTGATAAGTTTGGATCTATGTGTATTTTTTGTTGTTGCTGTTTTGCTCTGCTATTTTTTCCTTCGATGAAATGCATATTTGCTTTTTTGCCCATTTCCTTTTGGGGTGTTTACCTTTTTCTTAACGTTTTGTAAGAATTCCTTATATAGTCTATCATTGTTTTATTATTCATTTTATTGCTCGTCTTTTTTTTTCACTCTGTTTTTGCTATCTTTTGATGAGTAGACGTTCTTAATTCTGTATGTTCAATTTCTGGTTCTCTTTTGTCTAGCACTTTTTATTTGAAAAGTTCTTTACTAATCTGATGTTGTAAAAATATTTTCCTGTATTTATTTCTAAATGAGTTGAAATTTTGTCCTTCATATTTAAGTCTTAAATCCATTTGGAATTGATTTTTGTGTATGTATTAAGTTATGAATTCAATTTTATTTATTTCTATTTTTATTTATTTTTTTATTTTTTACTTCTTTCTCTGTCCTTCCCCTGCCCATCCCCATTGTCTGCTGTCTGTGTCCATTTGCTGTGTGTTCTTCTGTGTCCACTTGTATTCTTGTCAGCAGCACCAGGAATTTGTGTTTCTTTTTGTTGCATCATCTTGCTGAGTCAGCTCTCTATGTATGTGGTGCCACTCCTGGGCAGGCTGCACTTTTTTCACACGGGGCAACTCTCCTTATGGGGTGCACTCCTTGCATGTGGGGCTTCCCTACACCAGGACACCCTTGCGTGGCACGGCACTCCTTGTGTGCATCAGCACTGAGCATGGGCCAGCTCCACACGGGTCAGGAGGGCTTGGTTTTGAACCCTGGACCTCCCATGTGGTAGACGGATGCGCTATCAGTTGATCCAAATCCATTTCCCTTATTTCTATTTGAATAACCATTTGTTCCACTATTATTTATAGAATAGTCCTTTCCCCCCCAATATTTTCAATGCTAACTCCGGCATAAATCGAGTTTCTTTTGTTATTTTATTACTTTATTTTAAAAGAAGCTTTATATACATAAATGTTGCTTGAATATATAGGGGATTCCCATTTAACTCACCCCTTCCACTTCCCTCACTTTCCCCTATTAACAACATCTTTCATTAGTGTGGTACTTTTGTTAAAATTGATGAACGCATTGAAGCATTGCTATTAGGCACGGACTATACTTTATGTTATGGTTTACACTTGGCACTACAAAATGTAACAGGTTTTAATGTATATTGGCCATTGCAATGTCATGCAGAACAATTCCAGCATCCCCCAAATGCCCCAAGTTACACCTATTCTTCCCTCTCCCCTCAGAACCTCTGGTGGCCACTGCCTTTATATTAGTGTTACAAGCTTTTCCATTATTAGAATAATAATAAGTCTACTTTAGTCTGTAGTTGCATTCCTCCCTTTTGTTTGTTCGTTCCTCAGTCTTGAGGGTTTGGGCATGGTGATGCCCGCTCTACTTCCACTTGAGAGGGGGCTTAGATCTCATGGGTCTGATGGATGGAACTGTCTTGCTTGCAGTTGTAGGTACTCTGTTTTTTGGGATGAGCATTATCCATCATCATCCTTTTGTTAACTGTTCTGGGATAGTCTGATAAACTGGAGGGTGGGCGTTGGCTGCAACTCTGCCGAGATTCGGGCTCAACCAGTATGCGAACAGCCAGAAGATAAATCAAGTTTCTATGTGTGTGTGATTTTGTTTTGGGTCTCTCCAGTCTGTTCCACTGGTCAATTTTTCTCTCCTGTCACCAAATATTACATTTTAAAATTACAGGAGGTTTATAATAAATCTTGACTTTATTACCAAAAGGGTTCCTTCACCTTCTCCATTTCCTCCTTGTTCAAAAATGTATTGACTATTCTTAAACTTTGCTTTTGTCTAGGAAGAAATTTTAAAATTGGATTGTCAAATTATGTGAAAATTATTGTTGACTTTAGTTTTTTTGAGGTAAACTTTATATACACCAAAACACACATTTTATATGAACAATTTGATGAGTTTTGAAAATGTATAATCTCTTATAACCAATACCCAGTTAAAATATAGAATATTTCTTTCATCCCAGAAAGTTACCTCATGCCCACTTTCAGTCAGTTCTTACCTGCTGGAAGCAACCACTGTTCTGATTTTGATCTCCATAGATTAGTTTTTTCTGTTTTTGAATTTTAAATAAGTGAATTCATATACTATGTACTCTTATTTTATTAGAGAAATTGTGGGCTTACAGAAAAATCACACATAAAATACAGCGTTCCCATATAACTCCCTATTATTAACACCTTGCATTAGTGTGGTACATCTGCTACAAATCATGGAAGAACATTTTTATAATTGTACTAGTAACTTTAGTCCATTGTTTACAAAAAAGTTCACTGTTGGTGGCAGACCTGACCCAGTGGTTAGGGCGTCCGCCTACCACATGGGAGGTCCGCGGTTCAAACCCCGGCCCTTTGACCCGTGTGCAGCTGGCCCATGTGCTGTGCTGATGTGTGCAAGGAGTGCCCTGCCACGCAGGGTGTCCCCCGCCTAGGGGAGTCCCACCCACAAGGAGTGCGCCCCGTAAGGAGAGCCGCCCAGCACGAAAGAAAGTGCAGCCTGCCCAGGAATGGTGCCACACACATGGAGAGCTGACACAAGATGACGCAACAACAACAACAACAAAAAAAACACTGATTCCCATGCCACTGACAACAACAGAAGCGGACAAACAAGACGACGCAAATAGACACAGAGAACAGACAACCGGAGTGCAGGGGGGAAGGGGAGAGAAAAAAAAAGTTCACTGTTATGTACACACCTATGATTTTTAAAAAATTTTTTTCAAGTAATAATATATGTGACCTATAATTTCCCCTTTAAACCACATTCAAATATATAACTCAGTGCCAACTCAATGCTGTTCATAATGTTGTGCTACCGTCACCACCATCTACTAACAGAACTTTATGATCAACCCAAAGAGAAATTCTGTAAAATGTTCTCTTTTTGAGTCTGAATTTTTTCATTCAACGTATTTTTGAGATTCATGCATGTATTTTGTGTATCAGTGGTTCATTATTTTTATTATTGAGTAATAGTCCACTGTATTGCTATGCCATATTTGTTAATCCATTCTCCTATTGATCATTTGGGTTGTTTCCATTTTTTCACTATTATGGATAGAGCTGCTATAAATATTCACATACACGCCTTAGTGTGAACATATATTTTCATTGCTATTGGTAAATATCTAAGAGTGCAATTGGAGGGTTATAGGGTAGAAGTATGTTTAACTTCATAAGAAACTGCCAAAGAGTTTTCCAAAATGGTTTACCAGTTTACATTTGCACTGGCAATGCATGAGAGTTCCAGCTACTCCACATCCTTGCCTAATGTTTGGTGGTGTCAAGTTTTTAATTTTAGTCATTTTAGTGGATGTGAAGTAATATCGCATTGTGGTTTTAATTTGCATTAACCCGATGATTAGTAATTCAGTATTTTTCATGTGCTTATTGGTTATTCATAAATGTTCTTTTGTGAAGTGTCTTTTCAAGTCTTTTGCTTGTTTTTAAAAGAGATTTATTTATTTATTTATTTATTTATTTCTACTCCCCCCCACACCCCCGTCCCCCGTGGTCTGCTCTGTGTGTTCTTATGTATGTGCTTGTTTTCTCTTTAGGCGGCACTGGCAACTGATCATGGGGCCTTCCAGAGTGGGAGAGAGGTGCTCAATCTCTTATGCCATCTTCGCTCCCTGGTCTGCTGTGTGTCTTACTGTCTCTCCTCTGTGTCTCTTTTTGTTGTGTCATCTTGCCATGCCAGCACTCCTGCATGGGCCAGCTCTCCACATGGGCCAACTAACTGCGTGGGCCAGCTTGCCTTCACCAGAAAGCCCCAGAAATAGAGCCCTGGGCCTCCCATATGGTAGATGAAAGCCTGATTGCTTGAGCCATATCCGCTTCCCTGCCTATGTTTTAAATTGGATTGTTTGTCTTATCATTGCGTTATATGAGCTCTTCTGTATTCTGGATAAAATTTCTCTGTTGTAGATAGGTGTTGTGAATAATTTCTCCTGGTCTGTGATTTAACTTTTCATTTTCTTAATGGTGTTCATTAGTAGTGGAGGGCAGCTATTGTTAAATTGTCTGTATTTTTGTTAATCTGAAAATATCTGTATTCCAGCCATGTGTGATATTTTCACTGGATGAAGAATTCTGGGTTGACAGTTTTTTCCTTCAACACTTTGAAAACTGTCATTTCATTGTCTTCTGGCTGCTTTTATTTCTGCTGAGAAGTCTGCTATTGTTTATATTATTGTATGTTACGAGTCTTTTTTCCCTATTTTAAGATTTGCTCCTTAACTTTGGTTGTCATTGGTTTGATTTTGGTGTGTCTTGGTCTCATTCTCTTTGTATTTTGCTCTTGTTGGATCTGTTGTGATTTTTTTCCTATATTGCAATTATTTGTGAAAATTAAAAAAGTCTCCCATATCTTCATATTAATACACTATACTATATAATTATAAAATTATATGAGGTTGAAAAATCTTGTACTCTTGAAGATATTTGATCCTGAAGTTATTGCTATTATCAATTTCTTTGTGAATTTATTCTATTTCTTCAATGACAGTGTGAGCCTCAGGGATGAACCTGTATTTTATATCTCTTAGTTGTCATGGCATTTGACACAGAGATGGCACCCAATGGAAGTTATTATTTTAAAAAAGATTTATTTATTTATTTATTTATTTCTCCCTTCCTCCTCATTGTTTGCACTTACTGTGTCTGTTCATCTTCCTTCTTTCCTTAGGGAGCACCAGGGCCTCCAATCTGGGAGGCACCCAACTGCTTGAGCCACCTCCATTCCCTGCTTTGTTGAGTCTCTCAATTTGTTTTTCTTCTGGTGTCTCTTGCTGCATCATCTTTTTGTGTCAGCTTGCCACACCTGCTTGTTGCGTCAGCTCACTGTCTTGGTTGTCTTCTTTAGGAGGCACCAGGAAACTCCACTCCCTGCTTTTTTGTGTCTCTCATTAAGTTTTTTCTTCTTGTGTCTCTTGTTGTGTCATCTTGCTGCATCAGCTTACCATGCCTGCCCGTCATACCAGCTTGTAATCTTCTTTAGAAGACACTGGAAACTGAACCAGGGAACTTCCATGTGGTAGGCAGGAGCTCAGTCACTTGGGCCACATCTGTTTCCTGGAAGTTACTTTTTAAAATAAAGACGAAACTGTCTTGCTGTGGTCCTTTGGGTTTTGCTCCAGTGCTTCTTCTATAGCTAGTATATCACACTTCTATGACTATCAGACATGAATTAATTTATTCATTCACTGATAGATCCATTCATCTAATCATTTGACAAATATTTATTGAGAAACTACTATGTATCTGTTCCTGTCTTGCTGTGATGGTTTCAACAATGTATAAAATGAACAATGTTCACATCATACAATTTATGGTTTAATGGGGGAAACATAATAAATAAAAAAAGAACTGTCTAGGGTACAATTAGATAGCATTCTATGAAGAAAAATTAAGCAAGGGAAAGGAATAAAGCATCAAGGAGGTAGTTATTGTGGTGATGATATATGTTTCTTAAAATAGGATTGGTAGGAAAGGCCTCTTTGAGTAGATAATATTTGGGTAGCGACCTCAAACTAGAGCAGTTATATGGTGTGTTTAAACAGAGCAAGGGGCCACTTATTAGGTGTTATTTCAGGGGGATTAGAGAGGCTGCTTTTCTCCACTAAACTTCTGAAATCCTTCTGTCTGAACTTTGCATTGTTATCTTAAGGTTATGATGCCTCAAAATTTAAATTCCTTTAGGGGAGTTATTAATTAATGTAAATTCTTGCTTTCAAATAATTCTTTGTAAATGAGTTACAGAATTTTTCTGAAAAGGTGAAAATAATAGTACAAGGATATATGGAGTGTGGTGGTTTGAAGCTCTATGTACCCCAGAAAAACAAGTTCTTACTCCTAATGCAATCCTGCGGGTGTGAACCCATTGTAAGTAGGACCTGTTGATGAGGCTACTTCAGTTAAGGTGTGGCCTATGTCAATCAGGATAGGCCTTAATCCTATTATGGGAGTTCTTCATACAGAGAATGGAATTCAGACAGAGAGGGAAAGCCACAGGAAGGAAGGAACTGAACATCAACCCGGAAAAGAAAGTAGAGACCAGGAGAAGCCTCCTTGTGCCTTGCTATAAGACAAGCTAAGGACCAAGGAGGGCCAGCTACCAGTCCTAAAATGCCACAGTCTTTGAGAAGAAAGCATTGCCTTGATAATACTTTGATTTGGACTTTTTCCCAGCCTCAAACCATATAAGAATAGATTCCCATCATTTAACCCTACCATTTCATAGTATTTGACTGAGCAATAGAGGAAACTAAAACAGAATCAGCATATTATAGTAGTAAAGAGCATGACCTGTCTAGGTTTCAAATCCTGGCTCTGTAACTTACTAGCTGTGTGACCTTGATCAGTTAGTTAATTTCCTTGTGTCTCAAGTTCCTCAAAAATACTTTCTAAAAAGTGTACATTAATTTAAATTCTATAAACTATGATTGAAGAATGATATTAAACCTTGACTGCATAATTTCCTCCTTGGATCATCAAATGGCATTACAAATGTCTAAGCTGTTAAAAAATATTCTGAAGACAGTTTGGAGGGAAGCGGACTTGGCCCAGTGGTTAGGGCGTCTGTCTACCACATGGGAGGTCCGCGGTTCAAACCCCCCAGGCCTCCTTAACCCATGTGGAGCTGGCCCATGTGCAGTGCTGATGTGCGCAAGGAGTGCCCTGCCACGCAGGGGTGTCCTCCTCATAAGGGAGCCCCAAGCGCAAGGAGTGTGCCCCGTATGGAGAGCCGCTCATTGTGAAAGAAAGTGGAGCCTGCCCAAGAATGGTGCCGCACACATGGAGAGTTGATGCAGCAAGATGATGCAACAAAAAGAGACACAGATACCCATGCTGCTGACAACAGAAGCGGTCAAAGAAGAAGATGCAGCAAATAGACACAGAGAACAGACAACTGGGGCGGGAGGCGGGAAGGGGACAGAAATTAAAAAAAAAAAGACAGTTTGGAAATGGAACAGAAATTGGAGCATCCATTCATAATAAACATTCTGGTGCACAGAAGAAACTTTACTGCAAACATAATATTGTAATATTTTGTATATTATTCTTTATTAAAATGGTTAGAATTGCGTTTATTTTTTAAGGGTCCCGTGGCCCAGAGAATGAGTCCAGGACTTTGTATGTGGGAAGTTGGCGCTCAACCACTGAGTCACATAAGCGACCCTGAGTTGGTTTTTTCATTTGCTTGCTTGTCATTTGTTTTTAGAAGGCACTGGGAACCAAACCTGGGACCTCCCATGTGGGAAGCAGGCACTCAACTGCTTGAGTCACATTTGCTCCCTAAAATACCTTTTAAATACAATCAAAGTTATTTAGTTAGTGAAGCTAATAGGGAAGAAGTTCAACCAGGAGAGAATGAAATATCAAGAAAAAAATTAGAAAACGTAGTGCTTTATTTGGGGGTAAAACAGATTTCTTTTTGATTGGTGACTGAAAGGCATGAATTTTTTCTTAAAAATTGTTCTTTATTATTTAAATATTCCAAACATACAGATAAGTATGGAAAATACTATATGTACCTTTGTAGTCATCACTTTTAATAAATCTTTGTTATTCTGTATTTACTTTACTTGGAAAGACAACGATACAAATACAACACTAATTGCTGTCTCATGTATATCCCTTCATGATACCATTTTTCTCCTTATCTTCATAGAGGTAATAACTGTTCTGAATTTGTTGTTAACTATGCTCATGTAATTTTTGTTCCTCAGAAACACATATGTGCATGCATATAATATATGGCATTGTTTACATGCTTTAAAATTTTATTAAAATTATATAATGTGATCATCATTCTGAAACATTCTATTTTACACAGAATTGTTTGATATTTGCTCATGCTAATACATGTCACTCTGGTTCATTCAATAAGTGTTACATATGACTTCCATCACATGTATGCCACATTGTATCCTTTTTAATATTGATGGACATTTGCCAGCTTTTCATTACCACCAAGGATGTAATAAATATTTTCAGTCTGTCACCTTATGCAGATGTGAGAAGTTTCTCTAGGATATATGCTTAGAAATGGAATTGCTTGTCATAGAGTGTAAGCACCTTCAACTTCACTAGATAGTGTCAACTTGCTCTCTAAACTGTTCCCATTTCTCCAAATTCTCAGCAACACATGGGGTTACCAGGATTTTTAATTTTTGCTAAATTGAATGGGTATAAAATATGTCTTGCTACTTTACTATGCATATTCCTGATTAACTGTGAGATTGATTTCCCTATTTTTATTGCTATCTGTAGTTCTTTGTCTATGAATTAAGTTCTTATACTTTGCCCATTTTTGTATTGCATTGCCATTGGTCCATTGGTTTGTGTAGTTTATTATATTACAGATACTAATATTTTGCAAATTATTCTTTAATTTTATCTATTATTACTATATGTTTAGAGGGGGTGGAGATGTGTAGCTAAACAGAAACATTTACCTTGATTGAAAATGCCTTTATTTATTATTTATATAACACTTATAATGGATTGTGGCAGTTTGATATTATTTATGAATCCCCAAAAGTGAAAAATTGTGCTTGTAAACAAATCTATTCCTCTGGGTATGATACCCTTTCATTGTATTAAATTCAATTGCGGGGTCACTGATTAGATTCCCTGTTAAGATTGCTTTTAGGGTTTTTCAATTCACCTATGTCAGTAAGGTGTGACTCAGGTTGAGTCCCCAACCCTTGCATGGTCTGATATAAATGGACACTCACAAAGACACATTGGAAAGAGAGAGCTCTGTCACTTTTGATCCTGCCATGTGACAGAAAGGAGAAGGCTCAAACATCTAAGGCCGAGAGGAAAGATGAGCAATTGTGCCTGATAGTTTGCAGGTGAAATTGGGAAGAGAGCAGAAAGGCCAAGCCTGATATAGAAGGCCGAGAAAGAAACAAGCCCCATGCCAGGAGACAGACAAGCCCTATGTCAGCCTGCAGCTGAAACTGGGAAGAAAGCAGAACAGCTGAGCCTGAGAGGACACCCAGAAGAGAAGGCTGAAACCTCTCAAAGATTGGTGGCCATCTTGCTTCACATGTGTGAACACACTGGGATCAACAGTAGCTGACGTTGGTGAGAAAGCATCTCTGCTGATGCCTTAAGTTGGCCTTGGAATGGTAAGCTTTTACCCCCAAATAAATCCCCATTATGAAAGCCAAAAGCTTTCTGGTACTTTGCATTGGACCCTTTTGGTGGTCAAGTATTTTTCTCTCAGCACTTTACAATTAACTAATTTCGATTTAGATAATCCCATAAGATAGGTACTATCATTATACATAAACATTTTCTCTTTATTGGAGAAGCTGTGGGTTTATAGAACAATCATCCATAAATTACAGGATTCCAATATACCACCCCACCACCACCTTGCATTGATTGATCTGAACGTTTGTCATAATTGATGATAGCGCATTTTTATAATTTTACTATTAATTAATTTTATGTTTTAACTTAGGGTTCACTCTTTGTGTAGTGTAGTTCCATGGATTTTCTTTTTAAACTTTTGTCACCGCAAATATAAAATCTAACATTTCCCCCCTTTAATCATATTCAGTTATACATTTCAGTGCTGTTAATTGCATTCATAGTGTTGAGCTACTATCACCACAATCCATTACCCAAACATTTCCATCATTCCAAATAGGAATCCTGTACATTTTAGACCTTAAGTACCCATTCCCTATCCCCACCCTGTATTCTAGATTCAGACTCTTATGAGTTTGCTTATTCTGATTACTTGAAATCATTGCAATCATGCAATATTTGTTTTTTTGTGCCTGGCTTATTTCAATCAACATGATGTCTTTCAAGTTTCATCCATGTGGTTGCATGTATTAGGACTTCATTCCTTTTTCTACTGAATAATATTCCATTGGATATAATTTTCTTTATCCATTCATCAGTTTTTGTTTTTTTTTTAAAGATTTATTTTTATTTATTTAATTCCCCTCCCCTCCCCCGGTTGTCTGTTTTCTGTGTCTTATTTGCTGCGTCTTGTTTCTTTGTCCGCTTCTGTTGTCGTCAGCAGCACGGGAAGTGTGGGCGGCGCCATTCCTCGGCAGGCTGCTCCCTCCTTCGCGCTGGGCGGCTCTCCTTATGGGTGCACTCCTTGTGCGTGGGGCTCCCCTACGTGGGGGACACCCCTGTGTGGTACGGCACTCCTTGCGCGCATCAGCACTGTGCATGGGCCAGATCCACACGGGTCAAGGAGGCCCAGGGCTTGAACCGTGGACCTCCCATGTGGTAGACGGACGCCCTAACCACTGGGCCAAAGTCCGTTTCCCCCATTCATCAGCTGATGGACATTTGTGTGACTTCCATCTTTTGGCTATTTGAATAATGCTGCTATGCCCATTGGTATGCAAATATCTGTTCAAGATCCTGCTTTCAAGTTTTTGGGGTACACGTCTAGTGTGAGATTGCTGGGTCACATAGTAGTTGTATACTTAACTTTCTGAAGAACCACCAAACTGTCTTTCACAGCAGATGAACCATTTTACATTGCCGCCAGTGGGGAATGAATGTTCCTATTTCTTTGCATCCACTCAAACGCTTGTTATTTTCCATTTAAAAAATTAGCAGCCCATTTTAATGGTGTGATTTTCATTTGTATCTCCCTGATGGGCAATTATGTTGAGCACATTTTCATGTAGTTTCTGTCCATTTGTATATCTTCTTTAGATTGATACCTGTTCAAGTCTTTTGTCCATTTGTAAATTGGATTGTTTGCCTTTTGTTAAGTTGAAGGATTTCCTTAAATAAGCTGGATGTTAAACTTTATTGGGTATGTGGTTTCCAAATATTTTCTCCCATTGTATAGGTGTCTTTCACTTTCATGATAAAATCCTTCGAGGAACAAAAATTTTGTGTTTTATATTAAATGAGGTCCCATTTATATATTTTTTATTGCTTGTGCTTTGGGTATAAAAATCTAAGAAACCATTGCCTAACACAAGGTCCTAAAGAAGTTTTGTATGTTTTCTTCTAGGAGTGTGATTGTTCTGGCTCTCAAAATTAGATCTTTGACCTATTATGAATTGATTTATTTTTGTTTATGGGGTCCTTCTTTTTTTGCAAATGGAGACCCAGTTTTCCCAGCATCGTTTGTTGAAGAGATTGCTCTTTTCCAATTGAGTTGTCTTTGCTACCTTGCCAAAAATCAGTTGGCCATAAATGTGGAGGTTGATTTCTGAGCTCTCAGTTTTATTCCCTTTTGTCTGTATTTCTGTCCTTGTGCCAGTACCATGCTGTTTTGATTACTGTGGCTTTTTAATAAGTTTTAAGATGGGTAAGTATGAGTCCTCCAACTTCCTTCTTCTTTTCAATTTGGCTTTAGCTATTCGGTGCCCCTTACCCTTCCATATAAACTTGATGGGCTTTCACATTTCTGCAAAGAAGATTGTTGAAATTTTTATTAGAATTGCCATTGAATCTACAATTACTTTGGGTAATATTGACATCTTAACAATATTTGGTCTTCCAGTCCATGAACATAGAATGTCCTTCCATTCATTTTGGTCTTCTTTAATTTCTTCTAGAAATTTTTTTAACACACTAATTTTATTGATACATATTAATAAAGCATAAATCCATCCAAGCTGTACAATCAGTGGGTATTTGGCATAATCACATAGTTGGGCATTCATAACTACAGTTATTATTATAGCACTTTCATTATTCCAATAATAATACTTTAAGGAAAACCCGAAAAATAGACAGACAAATGAAGATACTCATTACGTCTCAACATGCTATGCCTCCCTGGCTATACAAAGCTGCTTTGTTTCCATCTCTCTAGTGTATTTGTGTTTATATTTTGTAAAAACACTCTTATATATGCAATATTATCCATATTCATATTTTACATGAAGTTTCACTATGTTATGCCCTCCCATGTTACATTTTTTAGCTTTCCTTCCAAAATGTCTTTAGACTTTCCCTTTCAACCATTGTCATGCCTATATAATAGCTCTGTTAGTCACAAACACCATGATGTGCTCTCATCATTTTCAAAGATTTACAATCTCTTAAAATCAATTCTGCACAGATTAGCCCTCATTCTATTTTCTGGTGACATATATTCTAATTATTAATTCCACGAGTTTACACAACATATTCAGTTCGTAAGAACAATCATACAGAATTTGTCCTTTTGTGTCTGGCTTGCTTCACTTAACATTATGTTCTTCAGGTTCATCCATGTTGTCATATGCTTAACAACTTCATTTTTTCTTACCATTGCATAATATTCCATCCTGTGTACACACCACAGCTTATTTATCCACTCAATGGTTGATGTACACCTGGGTTGTTCCCATCTTTTGGCAATTGTGACTATACTGCTATGACCATTGGTGTGCAGATGTCTGTTTGTGTCACTGCTGTCAGTTCTTCTGTGTATATACCCAGTAGTGGTATTGCTGGGTCACGTGACAAGTCTATATTCAACTTTCTTAGGAACTGCCAAACAGTGACTGTACCATTCTACTTTCCCACCAACGGTGAATAAGCATTCCTATGTTTCCACAACCTCTCCAACACTTGTAGTTTTCCGACTTTTTAATAGCAGCCACTCTAATAGGTATACAATGATATCTCATTGTAGTTTTGATTTGTATTTCCCTAATGGCTAGTGAGGTTTAACATTTTTCATGTGGTTTTTCACCATTTGTATTTCTTCTTTGCACAAATAGCTATTCAAGACTTGCCTGTTTTTCATTTGTGTAGTCTTTTTATTGTTGAGTTGTAGTATTTCTTTATATATCATAGACTATCATGGATATTGTACCAGTTTGATATTATTTATGAATTCCAAAAAGGAAGGATTATGTTTGTAAACTGGTCTGTTTCTCTAAGTGTGATCCCCTTTGACTGTATTAGATTCAATTGAGACGAATTTGACTAAATTACTGGTTAAGATTAGGGATTTGACTGGACCATGTTGGTAGAGTATAACTCAGAACTGAGTCCCCTCTGCCTTGGTGGGCTGATTAAATGGATACTCATTAGGAAGACACATGGAGGAAGAGAGAACTTGGACGTTTTGGTCCTGCTATGTGACAGAAATGAGAAGGCTCAAATAGCTAAAACCCCAGGGGCACAGATAAGCCCTTTGCCAACTGACAGCTGAGATCTGAAGTGGCTGGGCCCACGGAGCCTTAAGAGGAAGAAGAAAGGAGAGACAAGACAGAGATTGCCCACCATTTTGCTTCAACAGACATTGGTGAGAAAGCAGGCTTTAGTTGGACTCTTTAGGGCCTTGTAACTACAAGCTTTTACCCCAAATAAATACCCTTTATAAAAGCCAATAGATTTCTGGTAATTTGCATCAGCACCCCTTTTGCTGACTAATAGATATTAAACCCTTATTGGATATGTGATTTCCAAGTATTTTCTTCCATTGAGTTGGCTGTGTTTTCACCCTTTTGACAAAGTCCTTTGAGGTGCAAAATTGTTTAATTTTGAGGAGACCCCATTTATCTATGTTTTCATTTGTTGTTCATGCTTTGGGTATAAGGTTTAAGAAACTGTAGCCTACCACAAGATCTTGATATTTTCCTACATTTTCTTCTAGGAATTTTATGGTTGTAGTTCTTATATTTAGGATCTTGAAACATTTTGAGTTAATTTGTGTGTAACATGTGAGATAGGGAACCTCTTTTTTTCTTTTGGATGTGGATATCCAGTTCTCCCAGCATCATTTGTTGAGCAGACTGTTATGGCCTAGCTAGGAGGGTTCAACAGCCTTGTCAAAGATCACTTGACCATAGATGTGAGGGTCTATTTCTGAGTTCTCGATTTGGTTCTATTGGTCAATCTGTCAGTCCTTATGCCAGTACCATGCTGTTTGTTTGTTTGTTTATTTATTTGTTACCACCGTAGCTAAGTAATAGTCTTTAAAGTCAGGAAGTGAGATTTATCCGACTTCATTCTCCTTTTTAAAGGCATTTTTGACTATTTGGGACTCCTTACCCTCCCAAATAAATTTGGTAATTGGCTTTTCCATTTCTGCAAAAAAAAAAAAAAAAAAGGCTGTTGGAATTTTTATTGGGATTCAGTTGAATCCGTAAATCAGTTTGGATAGAATTGACACCTTAACAATATTTATTCTTCCAATCCATGAACACAGAATGTCCTTCCATTTATTTAAGTCTTCTTCAGTTGCATTTAGCAATGTTTTGTAGTTTTCTGAATATAGAACCTTTATGTCCTTGGTTAAGTTTATTCCAAAATATTTGCTTCCTTTAGTCACTATTATAAATGGAATTTTTTTCTGATTTCCTCCTTGGATTGTTCATCAATATGGTATAGAAATGCTACTGATTTTTATGTATTAATCTTATATTCTGCCATTTTGTTGAACTTGTCTATTAGTTCTGGTGGCTTTGTTGTGGATTTTTCAGGATTTTATTAGATCATATCAGTCCATTGTGAAAGTTTCCCTTCTTCCTTTCCTATTTGGATATCTTTTATTTCTTTATCTAGTCCAAGCGCTCTAGGCCAGGATGCTTAGCACAATATTGTACAACTGTGACAGTGGGCATCCTTGTCTTACTCCTGATCTCAGCAGGAAAGCTCTCAGTCTTTTACCTTTGAGTACAAAGCTAGCTGTAGGTGTTTCATATATGTACTTTACCATATTGAGAAAGCATCCCTTTCCCCCTATCTTTTGGTGTTTTTATCAAGAAAGAATGCCGTAGTTTGTCAAACATCTTTTTGCATCAATAGAGAGGATAGTGGTGTACTGAGGTCTCCAACTATTACTGTGGAGACATCTATTTCTTCCTTCAGTTTTGCCAGTTTCTGTCTCATGTATCTTGGGGCACCCAGGTTAGATGCATAAATATTTATCATAGTCATTTTGTTTTGTGATTTGCCCTTTTTATTAATATATAATGACTTTCTTCATCCCTTATAGTAGTTTTGCATTTAAAATCTATTTTGTCTAGATATTGCTGCTCTAGATCTCTTTTGGTTACTATTTTCAAGAAATATCTTCTCCCAACTTTTCTCTTTCAGTCTGGTTGTGTCCTTAGGTCTGAGATGAGTCTCTTGTAGACAGCATGTATAGATGACTCATATATATTTTTAACCATTCTATCAGTCTATGTCTTTATATGGGAAGTTCAAGCCACTAACATTCAATGTTATTACTGTAAAGGTGTTACTTACTCCATCCATTTTATCCTTTGGCTTTCCATTGTCATATATTACTTTTGTCTTACTTTTTTACCTTTTAAATTACCCTTTCTAAGAATCTTCATATTTACACTCTTCTCCACATTTCTCGCCCTTGTCTTTTCCTTTCAGGCTGGACCACTCCCTTTATTAGTTTATCTTGTAATTCTAGTCTTTTGGTAACATACTCTCTCAGTTTTTTGTTTGTCTGTGAAGACTTTAAGCTCACCCTCATTTTTGAAAGCCCACTTTGCCAGATACAGAATTCCTGGCTGGAAGTTTTTCTCTTTCAGTACCTTACATAGATCATACTACTTTTTTCTTGTGTCCATAGTATCTGATGAGAGGTTAGCACTTAATTTTATTGAGGTTACTTTTATATGATGCTTTGGTGTTCTATTGTTGCTTTCAGAATCCTCTCTTTATCTCTGATATTTGTCATTTGAATAGTAGGTATCTCAGTAGGTATTCATATTTATTCTGTTTGGGGTCCTTGTGTTTTTTGGATATTGATATATATGTCTTTCATTAGGGTTGGAAATTTTTGGTCATTATTTCCTCAAATATTCTTTCTGTCCCTTTCTGTTCTCTTTTCCTTCTGGGAAACAAATAATGTGTATGTTTGTGCATTTCACATTGTCATTCAATTCCATGAAACTCTCTTCCATTCTTTCCATTTTTTTTCCTCTTTCTATTCTCCTGTCTTTTCCAGATCAGATATTCTGTCATTGAAATCACCTATTCTGTCTTTGAGCAATTCAAATCTGCTCTTATGTGCCTGTAATGTTTTTTAAAAATTGTTTTGCTTTTTTTTAGGAGGTATTGGGTATTGAACCCAGGACCTTATCCATGGGAAGTAGGTGCTCAACCACTGAGCTCCATCTGCTCCCAAATGAAATTTATTTTTTTACATTTTTAAGAAAGATTAATTAATTAATTTATTTAATTAAAAAATTTCTCTCTCCTCCCCCTTCCCCCTGTTGTCTGCTCTTTGTGTCCATTCACTGTGTGTTCTTCTGTGTCTGCTTGCATTCTTATCAGTGGCACTGGGAATCTGTGTCTCTTTTTGTTGCATCATCTTGCTGTGTCAGCTCTCCGTGTCTGCAGTGCCACTCCTGGGCAGGCTGTGCTTTTTTTGCACTGGGCAGCTCTCCTTACAGGGTGCACTCCTTGCATATGGTGTGGCACAACAGTCCCTGTGCATATCAGCACTGCGCATGGGCCAGCTCACTACACAGGTCAGGAGGCCCAGGGTTTGAACCCTGGACCTCCCATGTGGTAGGTGGATGCTCTATCAGTTGAGCCAAATCTGCTTCCCTGTTTTTTTACATTTATTTGTTTTTAGGAGGTACCAGGGATTGAACCCAGGACCTCATCATGGCAAGCAAGTGCTCAACCACTGGAACTACATCCACTCCTTTCTAATATATTTTTAATCTCATCCATTGTGTCTTTCATTCCCATAGGCTCTGCTACTTTTCTTTGCATGTTTCCAAATTGTTTCTTATGCTCACTTAATATCTTCTTAATATCTTTTATCTCTATAGTCATATTTTCCTTCAGTTCCTTGAATTGAATTTTGGAGATTTGTATGATTATCATTGCTTATTTGTCTTAAATTCAGCATCTCATCAAGATATTTAGTTTATTCATTTGCCTGGACCATCTGTTCCTTTTTCCTACTATGGCTTGTAATTTTTTGCTAATGTCTGGGTTTCTGAATATGTTGGTGAATTTATTCTAATGATCAATTTCTCTCAGGTGCCTAGTGTTTTTTTCCCCCATGACTCTTATTTTATTTTTGGTTCAATTTATTCTGAGTCCTTAAAATTGCCCAGCTTAATTTATCAAAATAGGGCCAGCTCACTAATGGGGTGTGAATTTTCTCCCATGGGTTTGGGTTATGTGAGATCTAAAATAAGTTTTTATCAATGCAATTTCCTGGCCAGCCAGCAGATGGCGATAATTGGTTAAACTTTCCATGGATGTGTTTCTTTCAACCTCTGCTTTCCAGTGTTTTTGGTTTGGGCAGAGCTGAGATTCAAAGCTGGCTCTGCTGGCCAAATTCACTGAAGAGAAACCACTCTCTGCCCTATGACGCACCTCCTCTCTTCCCTGGGGGAAGATTTCTCTTCCCATCTCAGTTGGCTGCAGCGAACCAGGGGATTTATCCAGGTTTAATGTCTTGAAGGTGGGTGATGGTGCCCTTCTCATCCACTGCAGGTGTTTAGTAACTCATGTGTGTTGTTTTGGGTCTTCTTTTCTCTTTCCCTCAACCTTTTGGGGTTGTGCAGTACTGTCCTAGTGTGCTGACCTCCAAAACAGTTTCCTTGGACAATCTTTGGCTCTTTTTTTGTTGTTTTAATGAGAGGGTTGAGCCCTGCCTACCTACTCTGACTCCATCTTCCTGAACTCCTTTAGCAATATTTTGTAAGTTTCTGTGTGCAAATCC
Source organism: Dasypus novemcinctus (assembly GCF_030445035.2). NCBI lineage: Eukaryota > Metazoa > Chordata > Mammalia > Cingulata > Dasypodidae > Dasypus > Dasypus novemcinctus. Next base: position 47,238,036 of record NC_080673.1, on the reverse strand, counting down.
TTTACATCCTTATTTAGATTTCCCCCCCCAAATATTTGATTCTTTTAGTTGCTATTTTGAATGGAATTTTTTCTTGATTTCTTCTTTTTGATTGTTCTTTACTTGTGTATAGAAACATTACTGATTTGTAAATGTTGATCTTTTATCCTGCCACTTTGCTGAATTCATTTATTAGCTCTAGGAGCTTTGTTTGGATTTTTCAGGATTTTTTTGTGTCTAGGATTATATCATCTGAAAATAGGGAAGTTTTACTTCTTCCTTTCCAATTTGGGTGCCTTTCTTTTTCTTGCTTAATTGCTCTGGCAAGAACTTCCAGTCCAATGTTGAAAAACAGTGGTAACAATGGGTATCCTTGTCCTGTTCCTGATTTTAGAGGGAAAGCTTTCAGTTTTTCACTATTAAGTAGGATGTCAGCTGTGGGATTTTCATATATAGATTTTTCTTGTTGAAGAAGTTTCATTCTATTCCTAGTTTTCTAAGTGTTTTTATCAAGAAAGTGTGCTATACTTTGTCCAATGCTTTTTCTGTCAATTGAGATGATCATGTGGTTTCCCCCCTCATTCTGTTATATGATATATTACATTAATTGGTTTTCTTATTTTGAACCAACCTTGAGTACAAGGGATAGATCCCACTTGATCATGGTGTATAATTCTTTTAATATGCTGTTGGATTCAGTGCATTAGTATTTTTGCATATATATTCATTTAAAAAATTGGTATTCAGTTTTCCTTTCTTGTGTTATCTTTATCCAGCTTTGGTATGAGGGTGATATTGGCTTCATAGAGGAGTTAGGGAATGTTCCCTCCTCTTTCATTTTTGGAACAGTTTGAGTGAAACTGGAGTTAAGTCTCCTTGGAATGTTTGGTATAATTCCCCTGTGATGCCATCCTATCCTGGACTTTTCTTTGTTGGAAGGGTTTCATTACAGATTCAATGTCTTTACTAGTAATTGGTTTGTTGAGATCTTCTATTTCTTCTTGAGTCAATGTAGGAAGTTGTGGCAGTTTGAGATTATTTATGAATTCCAAAGGGATTGTTAACTGGTCTGTTCCTCTGGCATAACAACCCTTTAATTGTATTAGATTCAGCTGAGACAGCTGATTAAATTATGTTAAGATTAGGGTTTTGATTCAACCACATCACTAGAGTGCAACTCAGCATTGAGTCCCAGCCCTCTTGGTGTGCAGATAATACAGACTCTCACATGGAAGCAGACACACAGAGAAGAAGAACACAGAGGAAGAGAGACAGTTCACTAGACACGGCAGAGGCCCCGGGAAGAGAGATGAGACTGAGAGTCTAAAGCTGACCTTGTGAAGAGAAGTAAGCAGCCAATCCTGGAAAGAAATGAACTTGGGAAGAGAGAAGAGCCTTATGCCAGCCTACAGCTGAGATTGGAAGAAGCTGGGACCACGGAGCCTTAGAAGGAAAGAAGAAAGGCTGAACCCTTGCACATATCACCCACCATTTTGCTTCAACATGTGGCCACTGACTTTGGGTGAAAAGTACCTTTTATAGTACCTTGAGTTGGACTCTTTAGGGCCTTGTGACTGTAAGCTTCTACCCCAAATAAATACCATTTATAAAAGCCAACAGAGTTCTGGTACTTTGCATCAGCACCCCTTTGGCTGACTAATACAGAAGTTTGTGTTTCTAAGAATATACATTTCGTCAATTGGAATATATTTGTTTACAGTATCCACTTATAGTCCTTTTTATTTCAGCAGTTTTCATAATAATGTCCCCAATTTCATTTCTGATTTTAGTTATTTATATCCACTCTCTTTTCTTTTTCAGTCCAACTAAAGTCTTGTTGATTTTATTGATCTTTTCAAGAACCAAATTATGGTTTTGTTAAGTCTATGTTTTGTTTTGTTTTTCTATTTCATTTATCTCTAATCTTTGTTACTTCCTTCCTTCTGATTTTTTTTGGGTTTAGTTTGCTCTTCTTTTTCTAGCTGTAGTTTTTGCAGTTAGGTCTCCAATTTGTAGTCTTTCTTCTTTTTAAAAAAAATTTTTTTCTTCCCCTCCCCCTGCCCTGCCCTGCTGATTTTGCTGTCTGTGTCCATTTGCTCTGCAATCTTCTGTATCTATTTCCCCTTTTGTCTTCTCTTCTTGACTTTCTCCTGTAGGATTCACTGGGATTTGATCCTGGGAACCTCTGATGTAGAGAGAAGTTCTCTGTCAATTGTGCCACCACAGTTCCTGGTCTCTGCTGTTATTCACCTTGATTGTCCCTTTTGTCTTTCCTTTGTTGTGACAGCATCTTGCTGCGTGACTCATTTGCACAGGCACTGGCTCACTGCACAGGCACTGGCTTGCTATGTGGGCACTGGCTTGCTATGTGGGCACTGACTCACCACACAGGCACTTGCTCACCATGTGGGCCCTGGCTCACCATGCGGGCACTCATGTGGGCACTTGGTTCACCACCTGGGCACTTGTCTCACCACACAGGTACTCAACTTGCCACATGGGCACTTGGCTCGCCACATAGGCATTTATGTGTGCACTTGGCTCACCACATGGGCACTTGGCTTGCCATGGGGGCACTCAGGTTACTGTGTGGGCACTTTGCTCACCATGTTGGCACTTGGCCTGCTGCTTGGGCACTGGCTCGCCACGCAGGTAGGCTTTCTCTTCTTCTTTTTCACCAGAAGGCCCAGGGATCTAACCTGGGTCCTCCTATATATAGGTGGAGGCCTTATTACTTGAGCCATATCTGCTTCCTTCTGTCTTCTTTTTTAATGTAAGCCTCTAGAGCTATAAATTTCCCTCTCAGCACTTCCTTCACTGCATCCCGTAAGTTCTGGTATGTTGTAATTTGATTTTCTTTAACTTCATGATAATTCTTTGTTTCGCTTCTGATTTCCTCTTTAACCCAGTTGTTTAAGAGTATGTTGTTTGATATCCATATATTTGTAAAATTTTCCTTACTTCCTTTGTTATAGATTTCTAGTTTTGTTCCTTAGGTTGATGCATCTACAGTCAATGAGGGAGACTGTCTTCAACAATGAGAAATGCTTCATCTAATAGTTAAGGTTTTGAAAGAAGAAATGAAGATTTCAGTAGTCAGAAAAGAGAATTTCCATCTCTACTTCAGCCAGCCACCTTCTCCTGTTTCATTTGGACTTTGCATCCTCACAGTTGTGTTAGGTAATTTTATAAAATATGATATTTACAGATATCTCCTGTCAGCCTTTTCCCTAGAGAAATCTGACTAGTACATGCAATCATAACATTTGTACAGAATAGATCCAGATTTAAACTTTGAATTTTTTTAAAGAAATACATCATGAGAAAAAGTCATGACATGTTAAAATTATTTTTTGTTCAAACAATATTTTTATAATAGTAAAGGAACAAGGAAAACCACCTATTTGTATTCTATCACAGGAGTGCTTGATCTATATTAATTTAACCTGCTATCATATTCAAATTTTGATTATTAGAAAACAGGTACAAAATTGAAATATCTTTAGTGACACAAAACTTGTCTCAAGTATTCCACACATTTATCACACTCATTGCTCAATAAAAGTTACTCAATAACTGAATTGCGAATAAATGAAATGTGAACACTATCAAATTTATTAGACTGATGTAAAATTAATTTTATATGTAAATATGTTAAAATGGTCATAAACCAAGAAATATTTTTAGTTCATATTATGCAGTGACATTTTGTATGTGATCATTGTATTTATCAAAGAAACCTTTTAATATCTACTGAAAATTAAAGAAAAACTTACAGAATCATTAAATATATCAGTTAAATGGACCTCGTTGCTTTTATTTAAAAGTATTTGTATATTAAACATTTGCAGTATGTTAATGTTTCACGCAAAACGTGGCAGTGCCTTTAAAATTAAGGACATTGAGCTCACTGTAATTATCTGCTACTTAGAAATTTGTGGGGATTTTTTACAGGAAAAGTTATCTGCTTTTAAAGGCCATGAAAGACTAAATGCCTTGGGATATTCTCCATATCTTAAAGTCAGCTGTGCCAAATAACGTAATATAATCATGGAATTGATATCTCCTCATACTCAGGTTCTGGGGATTACAGTGAAACACTTTGAGGAGCCATAATTCTACCTACCATATTATGGAGCAAAATACAATAACTAGAGTGATAATTTTAGAGTCAATATTTGGTTTATCTGTTCAGAGATCTCAATTAGGGCTATTAAAATACTGAAATATTTCTGTACATTTTGGTAAATAGCTACTTCCTTGAGTTCCCACCTCCTACCCAGTGCCCAGCTGCTCTCCCAGTCCCTCCCCTTGGTTAACCACGACCCCTCCCATCCTGCAACTAAAGGTCTAGTGCCTGCAGCAGTAAATCCCCGTAGGGACCAGGATGATTCTTTTTGATTGCTTGGTGCCTGGGAAGTATTAATCATATCTTACCCCGAGAGTTAGCTGTGTATTTATTTATTTATTTATTTTTTAAATTTTTTTATTTTTTATTGACTTTGTAATAATATTACATTAAAAATATATATGTGAGGTCCCATTCAACCCCACCCCCCCACCCCCCCCTCTCCCCCCCCCCCAACAACACTTGTTCCCATCATCATGACACATCCATTGGATTTGGTAAGTACATCTTTGGGCTTATAATACTACCAAGAGAGGGAAGAAAACATGTTCATTTAGAATGAATCAATAGATGAAAATAGATGGATTGATTAATAGATGTATAGAGACAGATGTACACGAGTCTATGTACGTTTGTATTGTTTCTTTTATATTAGTGAATAAACCATAGAAACAATTCCTGAAGGATATACCACAAAAATATTAACTGTGGTTATTTCTAAAAGGTAGAATTTCAAATTATGTTAGTTTAATTTTAAACATTTTCTATAATTTCTAATGAACAAATATTGGTATAATAAAAATATAGAGAGAGTCAAAGCAAAGTAATTTCTGGGATTTTCTTTATATTAACCATCTCTATGACCTTGGGGCTGGGGGAAAATCCTCATTTGTAAACTTTTGTTTCTTAGTAAGTAGAATGAACTACATGATTTTTTCTCATCCTTTCCAGCTTGAAGAGTTTGTGATTCTAAATCTATTACTCAACTATGTACTCAGGTTCAGTCTAGGTTTGTTTAAGAAAAGGAAGGAAGGAAAGAAAGGAGGGAGGCAGGGAGGAAGGAAGCAAAGCACAAGAAATTAATTCTTTATTTTATGTATTTTACACATTGTAGAAAACTATCTCTTCCTAAAATGACATAATTCATTCAAGATCAAGGTTCTTTGTGCAATTATCTATTCACCATCCTAATTGTCAAGGTACCATGAGTTTATTCCAATTTTAAACTGTATATCCATGAACTATCATTAATTGAGGCAATAAGCACTGAGATGACTATAATGAACAAGGCAGAGAAGGTCCCTGTTTCCAAAAAGCAGACATTCAAGATGGAAAATGCAAAGTCTTAAGGAAGCAATTAAATATTACTATTAGATTATTTTACAAAGTTTTACAAGCTTTGAAGGAGTTAAACTAGAAGATGTGATAGATAATAATGGAGAAAGTAGTACTTTAGACAGGGCCATCAGGGAAGGACTCTGAAGAAGACTAGAGGAAAATCAAAATTTGAGAGTGAAATCAAGAAATTTATCTAGGCATGAATTTGAGAACAAGGTCTCAAACAGGCAGTTGGACATAAGCTCCAGAATACAAAGCAGAGGTCAGATTAGAGACATAAACTTGAAAGTCATCAGAATATGAGTAGTACTTAAGGAAGAATGGTTAAGGTGGACTGACCCCTAGACAATTCAAAATTTATTCTTGTCATGTTTGCCTGGACTTTTGACCTATAGAACTGATAAGTGGGTGTTGCTTTAAGCTGCTAAATTTGTAGTAATTTGTTGTAGCAGCAATAGAAAGCTAATATACCTGGTGTGAGGGTACTATATAATGATTGGCTAATTATTTAGTTTTGGGCATTTAGGTTGAGACTAAGTTTTCTTCATTTTATTTTGTTTGCTTTTATGCTTGCATGAAAAACTTCAATAAACAGCCTTGTACTTATATAGTTTTTCCCTTGTCTGATGATTTCTTGATATAAATTCTTAGAAACAATATTGAAGTATACAAGAATCCATGTCTGTTAGTCTTCCTGCCTCTCTGGGAGCCACACACGGGACCTTCATTATGGGAAGGAAGTACCCAATCACCTGAGCCACCTCCGCTCCCTGGGCTGCCCTGTCTTCCACTATGTTTTCCTCCCCACTTCTCCTGCTGCATCATCCTGTTGTGTCAGCTCGCCTCACCTGCCCTGTCATGTGAGCTTGCTGTCTTCTTCAGGAGGCATTGGGATCCAAACCAGGGACCTCCTATGTGGTAGCTGGGAGTCCAATCACCTAAGCCACATCTGCTTCTGGGATCAGAGTTTTTAAAGGCTTTTGGTGCGTACTGTCAAACTGCTCTCAGAATTTCTTTACAATTTATATTATTCATCATTGTAACATTTGCTGATAAAATAGGCCAATATTAATATTGCATTGTTGTTTTAATTTGCATTTTTTTGACCACCAAGTTTCTTACCTCCAAGATGTGTTCATCAATTGTAACAAATGTACCACACTAATGAATGATGTTGCTGATGTGGGAAAATGTGGGAGGGCTAGGGAGCAGGGCATATAGGAATCCTCTGTATTTATGTAACATTTATGTAATTTAAACTTCTTTTAAAAAATAAAATAAAATAAATATATTTAAAAAGATTTAAGGATTATAGGTAGTGAAGAGATTTTGTTCTCTGAGGCCAAATTCTAGATCACCCAATCAAATAACTAATAAAAATGTTTTTAAAAAAATATTGAGACAATTCATATGTACTCAATATTTTGGAAGGAATAACAATATAATCAGTTTAATTTCATAGAATGTATAGCTATCACTCCACAAAGATCTATTATTTGAGGTAGAGCTTTTGAAATTAGAGACAAAAGCAAGATATTTGGAAAGTAAAGTACTAATTTAGCCTACAGCATTTGCACCTTTTTCTTTATTAATTTTCAGTCAATTCAGATAATTAAAAAAAAATAAAAATCCCATAATCATTACATGACTACACTATTCCCCAGGGTATACTTTATAATTTCTTTGGTGTGTGAGTGTGTGTGATAGAAATATTAATTAGTAATATTGATAATATAGTACATCCCTTTAAAAATATCTAGATAAAGTAACATTGGAAATAAGATTAAAACATTTCACCTTAATAGAAGTTATGCCCATTTATTTTTCTAAAAATGACCTACATTTCATCTTTAAGTATGACACTTGAAAGTTAACCACACAGAAGGGTTCTAACTGTGGCAGAGGAAGATCATTGGTGTGGGGTGTCAGTGATGAGGATACATGGGGGGAAGCTCACCCAGGTATACATACAAAGCATATGAATGTGTTTAAATTGTTCATGGGGCATTGTCACAGTGGGTGGAGATTCACAAAATAACCAAAGGAATATCAAATTCCCATCCTGGGGAGCTCTGCCACATTCTCTAATGGAACAGCAACAATCCCCCAAGTACAGGGGCAATGACTAGTGAAGAAGGATAGTCCATTAATAGGTCCTTGATATTGATGACTATGAGCTTTGCTCTTGAAATTGGAACTTAGCCTAGTGTTGTAGAATGCCTAAGAGTTACCTCCTAAGAGCCTCTCTGTTGCTCAAATGTGGCCTCTCTCTAAGCCAAACTCAGCATATAAATGCATTACCTTCCCACCAGCGTGGGACATGACTCCCAGGGATGAGCCTCCCTGGAACTGAGGGATTACTACCAAGTACAAACTAGAAATGGAACTGGAAAAAAACCTTGACAAAAAGGGGGAAAAGGTAAGGACAAATGAGTTTATAAGGCTAAGAGACTTCAAAGTGAGTCAGAAGGTCATTCCAGAGGTTATGCTTATGCACATCTCAGCAGGATCTCTTTGACTGCCAAAGTATATACTACCTCAAATGACAGGGCTCCTGAGGGCTCTGGAGACATCCAGACACTATAGTCAAGGTGCATAGCTCAGGAGTTTGGTGTCTTGCCAGTGGGCCCTACTTTGGAATTTAAGCTCCCCAGAGTGACAGACTTGGACTCAGTTGAGGTTTCCCTACACATTGCTATTCTGTCCTTCTATTTGAACCTATAATTACTACTAAAGTTGGTAATAGAGTTGGTAGGTGTACATCCAAGAGACTTAAATCTATGGGCTAAGCCTCAAATCTCAATGGAGCAACTCCTACTCTCCAGGTCATAGGTCTCACCCAGGACAAATAACATGGACATGAAGAAGAAACTGAGAGAATCTAAACTGCAAGCAAGAGAGTCCCATCCATGTACATATAATCTAAGAATCTTAAAAAAATAGAATTTAAAAAAAGAAAGTTAACCAAATGCTTGCTGACAGCATTTCACCATATACTACCTTTTGTATGTAGATAAGTGTATTACAATCCACTTTTGAGATAGAAAAGGAAGACGTCCAAGAAGGGAGTCAGAGTGGGGAGGGAAGAAAGATATAGGGGCCTTTAAAATTAGATCAGCGTGTATCTACCAGGACCTTTTCACTGTTATATAAAATGTAGGAGCATAAATATATCTGTTCACTGAAATCTGGGTTGCTATTTTTTTTTTTTTCACCACATTTTCAGGGAATCTTATTAAGAGATAGAATGAAAATAGGAAAGGCATGGTATTCTAGCAATATTTAAAAGAAGAATCTAAAAATTAAAATTATGGCACATAAAGGAATATTGTATTTTAGGTGCTGCTATTTTGATAAAAAAAAGAATTAGACAACACTATAAATACTTATTCATTGTGAGTGAGTGGTCACCACTGAATTATTTATGAGAAAATTTTTTATAGATAAGAACTTGTATTTGATGCGATTGTGATTTGCATCGGTCATCCATAAAACCTTGATTTTATTTTTAGATTTGTTTTCAGTTTCATAAATAAAAATGGTCCCAAATTGAAATTTAAGGAGAAAGCTCCAAAGAAACCTTTTGATTATGTCTAACAGAAAAGATAGCAGTGTATCTGTATAGCATTTGATTGTAAATTTTGGTTTCTATTGACCTTCCTGACAGGTTTATGCTTGGTATATTCAAACATGTAGGCATTTTTATTAAAAAGAAATTCACAAAACTTTTAGACATCTTTTTAAGGGACCTTAAAATTAATCTAAGAAGGCTCTTTAGTGAAAGGTAGTTGTTACAGAGGAAAAAGGTATTTGTTATTTGGATTTAGACCTTCAAACCTAGAATTGTCCTTATGAGATGAAAAATGGTTTATCATGAATAAGCTTACATTTTTAAAAAAATTGTGAGATGAGATAGGGTATTTGTGGTGAACACAGTCAAGAAAACACCAAGGTAGGAGAATAATTTGCCATTAATACTTTTTATTGTTAAAAAATGTATACACAATATAGTCATGTGGAAAAAATTAAAAAGTAGAACTGCCTTTACTCTCCCATTACCTAGAGGTAATCACAGCTCACTTTTGGTATAGATGAACTAAGACCTTTTGCTAAACACATATAAATATTTACATTACACAAATACAATGATTTTTAAATGAAAAATATTATCAAACAGAATATACTATTTTTTATTTTATTTTTAAAGATGATTTAGATTACATAAAAGTTGCATAAAAAATATAGGGGATTTCCATATATCCCACACTCTCCCCATCCAACAATTTTCCCCATTAACAACATCTTTAATTAACATGGTACTACATTTGTTACAAATGATGAACATATATTGAAGCATTGCTACTAACAGTGGTTTACAGTATGGTCTATACTTCACACCACACAATTTTATAGATTTTGACAAAATGTATAAGGGCCTGTATCTACCATTGCAATGTCATGCAGAGCAATTCCAGTGTCCCAAAAATGTCCCTTGTTATACCCATTCTTCCCTTTCCCTCTCCTCAGAAATTCTGGTGACCACTGCCTTTATATCAATGATACAAGTTCCCCATTACTAAAATAATATTAAGTCTACTTTAGTCTATAGTTGCATTCCCTTATGTTTGTTCATTCCTCAATCTTGAGGGTTTTGGGATGGTGACACCCACTCTGCTTCCAATTGAGAGGAGGCTTAGACCCCATGGGTCAGATGGATGGAACTGTCTTGCCTATTGTTGTAGATACTCTGTTTTTTGGGATGGATGTTGTCCATCATCATTCTTTTGTTAATTGTCTTGGGAGTCTGATGAATTGGAGAGTAGGTGTTGGCTGCAACTCTGCTGAGATTCAGAGTTCAACGAGCATATGAACAGCCAGAAGATTTAAATCTCTGGGAATATTTAATGGTTATAGTGCTAAATATAAGTTCAAATAAGAAGAATATAAGGGCTATGTGTAGGAAACTTATAAATGAGTCTAACTGATACATTGGGGGCATAGGTTATATATTCTAAATTAAGGTTCACTGAGAGGGTACCAAATTCCTGGGATGTATGCCCTGCCTATAATGTCCAGATATCTTGAGAGCTCTCAAGAGCCCTATGCTTGAGGCTCTGTTTACTGTGGCAGTCAGTGGGATATTCCTAAGATATGCATATGCATAACCTCTGAATGATCTCCCAACTCACTTTGAAATCTCTTAGCCTTAAAAACTCATTTGTCTTAATAACCCACACTTTTGTTGAAGGTCTTTTTCCAAATGTATTGCTAGTTGGTATAATAATCCCTCAGTGCCAGGGAGGCTCATCCCTGGGAGTCATGTCCTATGCTTGGGGAAGGTAGTGATTTTATATGCTGAGTTTGACTTAGAGAGAGGCTACACTAGAGCAACAAGGAGGCTTTCAGGAGGTAACTCTTAGGTAATATATAACACTATGTTAAGTTTCAATTTCACAAGAATGAGGTTCTTAAGTTTAAGTATCAATATCAAGGGCCTGGGATATTGGTCTGTCCTCCTTCACTAGGCACTGCCCATGTCTCTAGGATTCTTACCACTCTATTAGAGAATGTAGCTGGACTCCCCAGGATGGGAATCAATATTCTTTTGAATTTTGAAATGACCCCATGACCACTTGAACACATTTATATTCCATAGAGGCATGCACCATGTGCACCCCTCCCCACGCATCCTCCCACCACTGATACTCTGTACCAGTGATTCTTCCCTGCCAGAGATACAATCCTTCTGCAACCCAAAACCTCCTAAAAAACAAACCAAATAAAGAAATAAATAAAATAATAAAAATGCAAAATATAAAATATCAAAATATATATTTAAAAAAATTTGCATTGTCTTTTATTCCCTTAAGATCTGTTATTTTTTAATGTACAATGACAATTTCTTCTGTATGTTTCCCCAGTGTCTTATTTTTTCATTTTATTTCCAAAGAAGCTTTAGGTAACACAAAGGAAAATATAGAAAATAATGGGCATTCCCATATATCCCATACCCTCACCCTCTCACCTTTATCCCTATTAATAACATCTTACCTGAGTATGGTACATTTGTTACAACTGATGAACAAATATTGAAGCATTATCACTAACCATGGCAAATGGTTTATGTTATGGTTCACATTCTGTACATAAACTTTTTATAAGTTCTAACAAAATGCATAATGGCCTGTATCTATCACTAGAAGATCATGCAGAACAATTCCAGTTCTCTAAAAATGCCCCATGCTCCATCCATTCTTTCTTCTCCCTCCCCTCAGAATCCATGATAGCCACTAGAGTATAATTTTTGAAGAATAAGGTTCATAAGTACATGCTTTATTATTGAGGGCTTGACATATTGGTTTATCTTCTTTTGTTGGACACTGATTATGTTCTCGAGACACTCTTGGCCCTCTATTTGAGAACTTGGCAGGACTCCCTATGATGGAAATTTTTTTTATATGATGGAATTTTACTATTTTCTTGCTTATTGTGTGGGCCTCCACCCACTGAGATAGCACTCTACGATGAGATGAATGCTTTCATATTTCATAGAAGCATACCCCAGGCATGCCCTTTCCCACATTTCCCCCCACTCTTGCATCAATAACCCTCCCTTGCCATATTTGCTAAAAGAACATTTCCTCCACTGTAGTTTTAAACACAGACCTACAAGTCCCCAGAGTTGACCCTTCCTCCAGCCCTCTCCCCAGTTCCATGGATAACCTAACCCAATCCCCCACCCCACCCTGCTCACACTCACATTTCAGCACCATTGATCCCACTCACATCCCTGCACCACTATCATCCCCATCCACTGACAAACCACCCTCTTCCATCTTGTCAGGTTTTGCCCATATTGAGCTTCAGCTCACCACACTTTACTCCATTTCTGTCTCCTGATAACCTATCTTCCAGGCTCTAGCTTTGTGACTCTGCTCAATTTGCTTAGGTTATATTAGTTTGGACATGTGATATTTGTCCTTTACTGAGAGGCTTGCTTCACTCAACATAAGGTCTTCAAGATTCATCCATGATGTCCTGTGTGTCAATACTTCATTCCTCCTTGCAGCTGAATAATATTCCATTGCATGGACATACCACAGTTTGCCTGTCCATTCATCTGTTGATGGACTCTTGGTTGCTTCCAACTTTTGGCAACAGTGAATAATGACACAATGAACATTAGCATGCATATATCTATGTCTCTGCTTTCAATCCTTCTGGGTATATACCCAGAAATGGGATTGCTGGATCATACGGCAGTTTTATATTTAGCTTCCTAAGGAACCATCAAACTGTCCTCCACAATGACTGCAACATTCTACATTCCCACCAGCAGAGGATGAGGGTTCTCTTTCCTCCACATTCTTTCCAACACTTGGTAGTTTTTGTTTTTAAAATTCATTTAACCCCTTGTAGCTTTGATTTGCATATCCCTAATAGGTAGTGATGTTAAGGATCTTTTCATGTGCTTTTTAGCCTTTAGTATTTCCTCTTGGGAAAGTGTCTATTCAAATCTCTTGCCCATTTTTTTCAGTGGGTTGTTTGTCTTTTTATTTTCTAGATGTAGGATTTCTTTATTTATGCTGGATATAAGGCCCTTATCAGATAAATGGTTACCAAATATTTTCTCCCATTGAGCTGGCTGCTGCGGCAGCTTGCTCGGTCGGTAGAGGTGGGGTCTGGCTGCGGATGAGGGGTCGGTCCAGCTTTGGACGAGGGGTCGGTCCCACTTGGGACGAGGCGTCGGTCCCACTTGGGACGAGGGGTCGGTCCGGCAGCAGACGAGGGGTCGGTCTCACAGGGGTTGCGCGGTTCGGCTGACGGGGTCGCCCGGCAAAGCCGGCGACAAAGGGGTCGCCCGGAGAAGCAGGCGACGAACTGGGGACAAGGGAGGCCAGGCCCTTGTCAGGGGCTCTCAGGACTGGAGGGCGCACGGCAGGAAAACTACCGCAGAGACAAGGTAAACACGCAAGTCCACTTTATTGAGGGAGAGGCAACAGTTTTATAGGGGCTGGGGAAGGCTGATTGGTCGAAGCCACGCCCTGTTCTGATTGGTTGCCGGTGAAAGGTCAGTGGGCGGTACTGGACAGGGGAGGGGTGGTGGTTAGGGATTGGCTGTCGCTGTTGCTGGGGGAAGGGGCAGGGTTTAGGGATTGGTGGCTACTGTTGCTGGGGTGGAGGGCAGACTTGAGTTTCCCGCCCACACCTGGCTGTTGCTGCTGTCGGGGGAGGGAAAAGGGCAGACTGGAATTTTCCGCCCTGCGCCTGCGCAGGGAGAAAGAAGAAGAAGGGTGCCGCCCCACAGGCATCGTGTGGCGCCATCCAGGAGGAGGGGCGGGCGCGGAAGCATGGCTGCCGAGAAGGGGAGACCTGAGGGCACTCTGCGCCCATGCCGAGCTCCCTTTGGGGGTGGCGGTGAGTCCGACCAGCCACCCTATTATGGGGGCAGCGGCTTGGCCTGCCGCGGCTGCTCCCCCGCCAGGCCAGCAAACCACACTTCAGCCCGAGGGGTGACCGCAGGCTGCCTTTTCACTTTCTTGACAAATTCCCTTGAACAAAGGTTTTTAATTTTGAGGAGGTCTCCTTTACCTATATTTTTCTTTCATTCCTTGCACTTTGGGTATAAAGTTTATGGAACCATTTCCTATTGAAGCAGGCTAGTAAGATAGGGAATTAATAGATGGATCTGGAACCTGGCAGAGAGTCCACATGGACATCAGTAACTCCCAAATGGCTGCTGGAAAACCCCCACCCTCAAGATTCTGCTATCTAGAACAAAGACTTCTTCTGGATGCAAAGAAAAGCCCTGATGTTCCCTAAGGGACTTTATCATTGGGTCCTCACTAAGGAATTGATGGGTGGGGTAATCACTCAAAACAACAAACAGCTGGAACCTCTTCCCTTCCATTGGCAAATGGGTGGAATAATTAACAGTTTAAAAGCCAGGCAGAGGCCTGAGCGCTCCTGCTCTGCTCTCTTGCTTCTGGACCTGTTCTCTGTCGTCTATGTGCTGCTCTTGCCATTTTCCCCCTGCCACACAAGTAAACCTGGGGATTTATAACCTATAATGGGAAATTGGAACTTATAAATCAGCCCTCTTTATCACTTTTCACCCCCTTTCCTCTCTACCTGGGACCCCTGCTTTGTTATTTTCTCCCATTTCTCTTCCCTTCCTACCTGAATAAATTACTGGACTAACTGACCCAGCATGCTCTTGAAATTCATTTCTGCAGCATAGCCAAGAACCTAGACAAAATCTGATAACACTATTACAAAATCTTATAATGCTTCCCTACATTTTCTTCTAGGAAGTTTATGGTCTTGGCTCTTACATTTAGATCTTTTATCTATCTTGAGTTAATTTTTGTATAGGCATGAGATAGTGATCACTCTCATTCTTTTGGCTATAGATATCCAGTTCTCCCAAGACCACTGTTGAAGAGGCCCTTCTGTCCCAGTTGAGTGGGCTCAGTGGCCTTTTTGAATATCAGTTGACTGCATATGTGAGGATCTATATCAGAACTATAAATTCAGTTCCATTGGTCAGTATGTCTATCATTGATCTAATACCGTGTAGTTTTGACCACCGTAGTTTTGTAGTTTTCTTTAAAGTCAGTTAGTGTGATTCCTCCAATTTCATTTTTCTTTTTCAATATGCTTTTTGGCTATTTGGGGACCCTTGCACTTCCAAATAAATTTCATAATTAACTTTTCCAATTCAGTAACAAATGCTGCTGTAATTTTTATTGGGATTAAATCTATAAATCAATTTGTGTAGGACAGATATCTTAATGATAGTAGTCTTCCAATCTATGAACATGGAATATTCTTCCATTTTTTAAATGTTTGATTTATTTTAACAATGTTGTGTAGTTTTTCTGTGTGCAAGTCCTTTGCATCTTTAGGTGAGTTTAATCCTAGATATCTGATTCTTTTAGTCGCTATTGTAAATGGAATTTTTTCTTGATTTCCTCCTCACATTGCTCATTATTGCTCATTATTGTACAGAAATCCTACTAATTTTTAAGTGTTGATCTTATAACCTGCTACTTTACTGAACTCTAGAAGCTTTTTAAAGATTTTTCAGGGCTTTCTATGTATAGGATCCTGTCATCTGGAAATAGTGGAAGCTTGACTTCTTCCTTTCCAATTTGTATGCCTTTTATAACTTGATCTAGCTTAAGTGCTCAAGCAAGTACTTCTAACACAATGTAAAATAACAGTGGTGGGCATCCTTGTCTTCTTCCAGATTTTAGAGGGAAAGACTTTAGCATTTCACCTTTGAATATGATGTTAGCTATGGGCTTTTTTTGTATATATCCTTTATCATTTTGAATAAGTTTCCTTCTATTCCTATCTTTTGATGTGTTTTTATCAAGGATACTGTATTTCGTCAAATGCTTTTTCTGCATCAATAGAAATGATCATGTGATTTTTTTCTTTATGTTTATATAGTGTATTACTGATTAATATTCTCATGTTGAACCATCCTTGCCTACCAGGGATGAACCTACTTGATCATGATGTATAGTTCATTTAATGTGTTGTGGAATATTATTAGCAAGCATTTTGTTTAGGATTTTGGCATCCAGTTTCATTAGAGAGATTGGTCTGTAGTTTTCTTGTGGCATCTTTGTGTGGCTTTGGTATTAGGTGTCAAGGATTGAGTTAGGCAATTTTCCCTCTACCTCTATTTTTTGGAAGAGTTTAAACAGAATTGGTGTTAGTTCTTTCTGGAATGGTTGGTAGCATTCACCTTTGAAGCCATCTGGTCCTGGTCTCTTCTTAGTTGGGAAGTTTTTGATGACTAATTCAATCTTGTTACTTGTAATTGAGTTCATCATTTCTTCTTTCATCAATGTAGGCTGCTTGTGTGTTTCTAGAAATTCAAGACATTCACTTTTAACACTTTAGAAAGTATTGCTAAATTGACCCCACAAAAGGCTCTCTTAGTCTCTACTCTTCTTAGTGGTATATAACAGTGTCCTTCATCCTAAATCTTAGCCACACTGGGTATTAACAGTCTTTAAAATTTTCTTAATTTTATTAGTGGAAAACGATATTTCATTGGTTGTGCTTGTATTTCTCTGATCCTTAGACAGCTTGGCTATCTTTTAATATATGTATTTATCATTTGTAGTTTTTCATGCCTGAATTGCCTATTTGTATACTCTACCTCTTTGCCTATTAAATTGTCTTTTTCTTTTTCTCTTTCTTTTCCCACTTCTCTTCCCTTCTTTATTAATTTCTTTTTCAGAGAATCTTTGCATATTATGGGCATTACCTTTTTTTAAATGGCAAATAATTCTTCTGTCCTATCATTGTGTTTTAACTTTGTTTAATGACGTTTTCACTTTATGGATCTTTTAGAATGTAGTAATATATATTGTAGGGGATGTGTTTTTTCTGCATCTAACCTTTATTTATCAATGTTAGCAAAACATTCCCTTCTCTTTTATTCTGGTATATTTACAGTACTCTCTGATTTGATGGCGTGAGTAGGGAAAAGATTATATAGTTCCTATATAGAGAACCAATTGTCTCAACACATTCATTGTATAGTTCATCCTTTCCCCACATATTTGAAATGTGTCCTTTATTGTATACTAAACTGTTTTTTTTTTTACAGGATCTTTTTTGGATAGGGTTTCTTCAGTTGCTGGATCAGGATGGGTCTTTTTTTTTTTTTTTTTAAGATTTATTTTATTTATTTCTCTCCCCTTCCTCGCCCCACCCCCCTGCCCACCCCAGTTGTCTGTTCATTGTGTCCATTTGCTGCATGTTCTTCTTTTTGTCCGCTTCTGTTGTTGTCAGCAGCACGGGAATCTGTGTTTCTTTTTGTTGCGTCATCTTGCTCTGTCAGCTCTCTGTGTGTGCGGCACCATTCCTGGGCAGGCACTTTCTTTCATGCTGGGTGGCTCTCCTTATGGGGCACACTCCTTGCTCGTGGGGCTCCCCTACTCAGAAGCACCCCTGGTGGCACGGCAATCCTTACGTGCATCAGCCCTGCTCGTGGGCCAGCTCCACATGGGTCAAGGAGGCCCAGGGTTTGAACCACGGACCTTCCATGTGGTAGATGGATGCCCTATCCACTGGGCCAAGTTCACTTCCCAACTGTATACTAAACTTTTACATATAATTTGTTCTGTTCCTGAATGCTGTTTTCAGTTTCATTGATCAATTTGTCTGTTCCTGGGCAACAATACTCTCTTACATGTTCCTAGTTAAATCAGAAATTTCTAGCAAAAGAAGACATGGCAATCACTGTAGAAGCCTTATTTTCAAACACCTTCCTTAACTACCTTATTTCTCTGTCTCAATATTTTGTAAACATGAAGGCAGAGTCCTGGGCTTGCTCTCAGATATATAAATGCACTTTAATTCTAATTTTAGGGCAAAGAGACCAGTGGAAATCTGTGGGTACTACAAAAGATCATTCAGGAATCAGAGATGATATGGAAATTGTTTCTACCAATTCAACAATAAACAACATAGGAAAACCTTTTTTCATATACCTCATCCACAGTTTTTGGTATTTTAAAATTGAATCATGTTTTCTCACTAGGTCAGAATGCTGTTGACTTACTATTCTACAGAAAGTAAAATTATTCCACCCATTGCAGTATACTAGGATTAGTATCTACCAATCAATCATGGAGCATTCAAAGAAACCAGAACTAAAGCATATACTGACCAGGATTAAACAAGAGAAAATTCTTTATTGCTGGTAAAGTACTCCATTCATGAATTGCCTTTGAGCTGGAGATCTTCAGAAAGTATGTTCATAATCACTTTAGCTGTTTTCTCTCATTTTGTAAGATACGTCAGGGAGGGTCCTAAGACTGAAGGATTAAAAAAAAATTTTTGACATGATAAATTCGATTACTTACCATCAGGCAAAAGTATCATTGAATATACTTTGTTTGATAAATGAACTGTTTTGAAAAATATTTATCAATATGATAGCATTTATTGCTTATGATCCAGTAATCTATGCTGAATAGGTTCCTTGGAATTTTAGCAAATATTAGAAGAAGATGCCCTTAAGCTTATAATTATTTTCTCATTAGAAATAAATTTTGATATCACATTCCTGTGGAATAGTGGAGAAGAGGAAAAGTTTTATAGTTTGTTTTATGGATAATTGTTCATATTTCTAAACATTTGGGAGATATTTATTTTCATGAATTTAGATACTTTAGACTAAATTTGTAGTAATACATTGCAATACAAGATGCAATAAAAACATAATCACATTCAGTTTTATTATTACTCTATACTATTTGTAACATATTCCTATTAAAACAGATAAAAATCTAATGTGATATTGTAATTTTCCTCTTGCTTTGCTGTTGTCAAAAGTTGCTTTAAACATCACACTTGATTATCTGTAAATCTGAAATGAAATAAATTACAAAATTAGGTTTTGTATTGGACCAGAAAGTAAAAAACAAAACAAAACACTTCCTTTGAAAGATATTTTGCTTTCCATCATTTTCAGTCAGAGTTTAAAAGATTACAGATCTTTAAGGGAAAGGTTAAGTACCTTATATGATATTTAAAAGTAAATGTGAGATTTAAAAGAAAAAACAATGTTTTAGCATTAGTTTGTCAAGTGCTGGAGGAGACTACTCTTCTGGTGTTTGGAGAATGAGATTAAATTTAGTACATTGCACTAAGTGGATACATAATAGATGCTTTTTACTGGAATCATCTTACCCTGTTAGTTCTTTTTCCGAATGTTCTGAGTGTTGAGATAAACTTTCCATTGTGAATCTTCTACACTCTCCTATTAATAAAGAAAAAAATATGTATAAATTTAACATTTTACCAGGAATGTAGTTTACAGTTACTTTGAGCTTGAGCCTGGAAATCTTTATCCAGGGATGTCTACTTATAACCGAAAAATTAACAGATGGGTTTTGACTCACTGAATTGTATTTTAAGCAATTGCTTGCTTTCTGATATTTTACTATGTAGCCAAAAGAAAATACCAGGAGTTCATATAGTTTACTGAATTATAGCCTTGATGCATGTTAGCCTTTTGAGATAGCCAGAAGCAGATATGTGTAACTGTTGTAAATCACTGAACTGTAACCTACATGCCCTGTTTCTTTAACACGGATGCTATATTTTGAAACTGCATGATCTTACCCAGTAACTGAACAGGAACAAGACAACTAGTTAATGCCCTTGCTTGTATGTCATTATCTTATTCTGCAGCCCTGAAGTGAGTGCCCTTGCACATAAACCCCCCAACTTGGGTGAACTTGCACACAGCACCTTCTTGACTAAAAATGAGTCAGCCCAGGTCTATCCACCTCAAATTCCCGAGTTAAATTACTATACAAAAGCAGTTCTAATCAGAGTGAGCCTGCCTGACATGTGTAATAGCCTAAACTTTAAACCAAGTAAAATAAGCATGTAACCAATCTGCTCATGTTCACCAATTAGACTATCTCTATCCTCCTTATCATCCTGAGCTTGCCTGCCTTTGTTTGAATTTTTTAAAAAAAGATTTATTTATTTATTTCTCTCCCCTTTCCCCCCACCCCAGTTGTCTGTTCTCTGTGTCTATTTGCTGCATGTTCTTTGTCCGCTTCTGTTGTTGTCAGCGGCATGGGAATCTGTGTCTCTTTTTGTTACGTCATCTTGCTGCGTCAGCTCTCCGTGTGGGTGGCACCATTCCTGGGCAGGCTGAACTTTCTTTCGCGCTGGGCGGCTCTCCTTACGGGGCGCACTCCTTGCTCGTGGGGCTCCCCTACGCGGGGGACACCCCTGCGTGGCAGGGCACTCCTTGTGTGCACCAGCACTGTGCATGGGCCAGCTCCACACGGGTCAAGGAGGCCCAGGGTTTGAACTGCGGACCTCCTATGTGGTAGACGGACACCCTAACCACCGGGCCAAGTACGCCGCCTGTTTGATTTTTTGAATGACAGTTTGGAGAAACAGCTTTATAGCCAATAGGTCTTTTGTTCTTCTTGCTTTGTGTTCAGCAATAAATGCTTTCTCTCTTTGAAATTCCAGTGTCACATAATTGGCTTTTCCATGAATATCTGGCAGAGAACCTCCACATTGATTGGTATCATAACTCTTGTACCTGTGTCATTGTGGCAGATTCTTTTGTCCAAAGATGGTTACAACATTAACTCCCACTGTGATGGTTAAGTTCATGTGACTACTTGGACAGGTTATGGTGCCAAGTTGTTTGGCCAAGCAAGCACTAGCTTGATTGTAACTGTGAGGATAGTTTGTAGACTTTAATCATTAATCAGTTGATTGCATCTATGACTGATTATATCTACTCTCAATAAAAGGAAATTGTCTTCAGCAATAAAAGAAATATCATCCTGTCATTTGAAGACTTTAAAGGGAGAAGTGATGATTTCAGCAGTTACAAGGAAGTACTTCTATTTCTGCTTCAGTCAGCTAGCTTCTCCTGGGGAATTCAATGAGATCTTCATCAGAGTTTCCAACTTGTAGCCTGTCCTATGGAATTTGGACCTTCCAAACCCCATAGTCACATGAGCCAATTCCTATAATAAATCTTTTTATAATTACATCCTACTGGATCCGTTTTGGAGAACCCTGACAAATGCACCCACTTTACGTGTTTCTCTACAATGTAACCTTGTCACTTTCCCATCAAGAGGTGGACTCTAATTCCCCTTCTGTTGAAATTGGTCTAGTCTTATGACTTTGTACTCAACAGAATGCAGAGGCAGTGACTGCAGGAAAGGCCGTGTAGTTTCCACCTGGTTCTCTTTGTATGTTTGCTTTGGAGGAAGCCATTCACCATGTAAGAAGTCCTACTACTTTGAGCCTGCCAGGCTGGAGATGCTGTGCATATATGCTCCAGCCCCAGTCCGAGAACCCAGCCTTCCAGTCATCCCTGCTGAGGCCTGTGAGTGAAACTGTCTTGGATCTTTCACACAAGCCCATCTGCCAGTTCAATACGACTTAGTGACCTCACTGGATGATGCCCCACCAAGCCCTGCTGAATTTCTAAACTCACAGAATCTTTGACATATAATAAAGATGACTTATTAAAACAATAATCAGAAGGAGGATTAACTTAGAAAGAATATAGAGTATCCAAGTGAAATCAAATATGGGAAATATATACATATAATTATTTATTTTAATTTCTTAACTTTCATAGCTGCCCATCTACTATTGACTTGAATCCACTGAGACTAATCTAATAAGGTGCTCCTTATCCCTAATTATGATAGGCTCCACCTCACTACAATTCCTGAAACCTTTCCTCTGCACCCTTTGGGATTTTTGGACCATTATTTACAAAATACCTATATTAGTCGAGGTTCTCTAGGGAAACAAAACTGACAGGAGATAGCTGTAAAAAGTATGAGATTTTATAAAATTGTCTCATGTGACCATGGAGATGCACAAGAACAAATTTTGTAGGGCAGGCTACAAGCCAGAGACTCAGATAAAGGTCCTTTTTGAAGATGTAAGCTATCTGAAGTAGAGATGGGGATTCTCTCTACTGAATGCTGAAATCACTTCTCCTTTTAAGGCCCTTTTAAGGCCTTCAACTGATTGAATGAGCCATCACTCATTACTGATGGCAATCTCATCAGTTGATTGTAGATGTAATCAGCCATATATGCAATCAACTCACTGATACAGTCCATGAAGTGCCAATGTATTACAATTAGCCCAGTGCTTGCTTGACCAAACAACTGGGCATCATTACACAGCCAAGTTGACACATTAACCTAACTATCATAATATCATATATCCTCATTCTATTTTCTGAAATTCCCTTTACTTTCTTGGCTGTCCTCTGAGGTCACTACTAGCCAAGATGTCTTTTCTGTTTACGTTTTCTCACAATATTCTTACCATCGGACCTGGAGATAGATAGAAGTCTTCCTTCCTCCTTATTGGGCTTTCAGGCCATTCACCCTCTCTCTTTACTCTCTTCCTAAAACTCATGCCATCCCATTATACCTTCAACTGTTCATTACTTTGCCATCTACTTATATCTGCAATCATTACCAGGTGATTTTATCATTACCATTATCTCTACTTTCTTAATTTAGTAATTTGAATGTACATATAGAAGGGTCTTCCACCCTTGAGCTACTGTCCTCTGTGATCTTTTTCTTTACCCTACCTCATTCATGAATTCCCATGGTCCTCCTTAGACCTTGTCATTACCAGTAATTGCAAGCCCCCATCAATATCAGTTTCTTGAATCTCATTACATCACTGCTAACTCTTATCTTTCCAGCTCACTTTCTAGTACTCCAACCTTAATGATCCTTCAGCCTCTTTGGAACCGCCAATCCTACCACCTGTTCACTGATGTTTCCCATCTTGGAGTATTCTATCCCCTTCCTTGTAATTTAAATTCTGTGGCTGGACACTCCTTTGTATATATTCTCGACTCCTTAACCCTTTCCCACTTTGTCCTGCTCACTGGAAAAATTTGTAACCCTAGTTAATTTCATACTCTTTCTATTTTTCCTGTATTGTATAGCTAACTGTGGCTGGAGAAAGCAGGGTGACAGTTCTCACTTTAAATTCATGGCCACGAACATTAAGTGGACCCATAATATTTTCAGGAAATCCAACTAAACCTTCCTAGTCTATTCATTTTTCCATTCTTCTACATGAATGATAATTAAATTATCTTTTATTTTCTCAAACCTCAGCCTTTCATCTACATCATCACTCTCAGCTGATAATTAAATTTTCAGTTTCATACTGGAAATAAAATCCAGCAGGAAAATACTTTCACAAGCTCTGTGGCAAGATTTGCCCACCTACCTGCTTCTGTGCTTATATACTGTCTTCCCTCCTATTACTTTGGAAGAATTGTCTCCACTTCTTCACCAGGTATCATCCCCTCTTGCCTACACAAGACACAGCTCTAGTAATTCTTTCTGTCTACTACTCATCAGAGTTTTTTGCCCTCGACTAGATCTTATCCGTGAGTGTATAAATATTTAACTGAAGCCACTTAAGTTCTCACCAATGAATGTGGACAGAAGTTGTATATATGATCCTGTTTCTGCTCCCTGAGTGTTAAGACATTGAGCATTTACTGCTCATGCACAAGCTTGAACATGGAACAATTACCCTAAAATTCAGAGTCTACCATGCAGACAATGACAACACCCTAGTGATTCTCAAGCAAAGGTGATTATACTCCTCAGGGAACATTTGGAAATATCCAGAAACTTTTTTGTTTGCCATAACTTGGAGATGTGTACTAACAGTATCTAGTCAGTAGAGGATGGGGCTGCTGCTAAACATCCTACAATGCACAGGACAGTCTCTGGTCCCATCTGCCACACCTCATGATTTCAGTAGTATGGAGATTGAGAACCCTACCCTAGGGTATGAGGGACCAAAAAGATGGAAGGTCAGGAAGTGGACTTGGCCCAATGGATAGGGCGTCCGCCTGCCACATGGGAGGTCTGCGGTTCAAACCCCCGGCCTCCTTGACCCATGTGGAGCTGGCCCACATGCAGGGCTGATGTGCGCAAGGAGTGCCCTGCCACGCAGGGGTGTCCCCCATGTAGGGGAGCCCCATGTGCAAGGAATGCGCCCCATGTGAACAAAGTGCAGCCTGCTCAGGGGTGATGCCGCACACACGGAGAGCTGACACAACAAGATGATGCAACAAAAAAGAAACACAGATTCCTGGTGCTGTTGATAAGGATAGAAGCAGTCACAGAAGAACACACAGCGAATGGACACAGAGAGCAGACAACTGTGGCGGGGCAGGGAGGAAGGAGAGAGAAATAAAATAAAAAATAAATCTTTAAAAAAAAAAAGATGGAAGGTCATGGCCCCTTTGGGGCCATCCCATAAATGTAGACTGCTCACTTCAGTATTAAGAGAAAAATAAACTTCTATATTCTTAGGCTACTGTATTTTTGGGACTCTATCTTAACTAGTATATTCTATCATTCTTTTAGCTAAAGAACTACATTTAACTTCTCAGTTTAATATTGTTCATTGCCCCACAATATACAGAACCATTCTAATATAAAAATGCCTATATTATCATGTTTTGAACTCAGCATTCACTTTGACTTGGCAGGATGTAACAATATCTCTTAAACTTTAGGAATCTTTCCTAGATTCTCTAGTTTGAAATTTGCCTGGCCATTCTTAAATAATTGTTTAGGATTCATTCCATAAGTGCCAAGGAAAGGTGATTTTTATTGTAGAATATTTCCCAAACACATTCTCTGAGAAGTCTGATGTATCTTCATACTATAGAACACAACCTTCTTTAACTAAACATGGGCCATAATTGCTAATTTAAATCAAAGACATTCACGTTCTTTCTGTGCTAGGAAACATGTAAGGGAACATTTAAATTCAACATTCAGGTGTTCTGATATTTCCATTCATTTGCAGAAAGGTGAAAACCACAGAGTTGTTGACTCTTGCTGACTTTGTTACAAAAGCACAGATTTTTGTTCTTTTTTTCAACTTCAATTTTTATTAGAGAAGTTAGAGGATTACATAAAAACCACGCATAAAATAGAATTCCTGTATACCACCTTATCATTAATACCTTGAATTAGTGAGGTGCCTTTGTTGATTCATGAAAGAACATGTTTATAATTGTCTGATTAAATATAGCCCATCATTTATAATAAGGTTCACTGTGTTGTACTGTCCTATGATTAAAACAAATAACATATATGGAACCTAAAATTTTCCCTTTTAACCACATTGAGAAACATAATTCACAATCTTGAGCTACCATCACCACCATTTATTACCAAATTTGCAATCAACCCAAACAGAAACTCTATACAATTTAAACATTAAATACTCATTCCCTACCCCTACTCCATTCCCTGGCAACTGGTTTTCTAGATTCTGACTCTAGGAGTTTGCTTATTCTAATTAGTTCATATCAGTGAGGTCATATGATATTTGTCCTTTTGTGTCTTGTTTATTTCACTCAATATGATGTCTTGAAGGTTCATATATGTTATTTCATGAGTAGAACTTTATTCTTTTACAGGTAAATAATATTCCATTGTATGTATATACCACATTTTATTTACCCATTCATTGGTTAATGGACATTTGGGTTGCTTCTGTCTTTTGAAAGCTGTGAATAATGCTGCTATGAACAGTATGCAAATGTCTGTTCAAGCCCATGCTTTCAAGTCTTCTGGGTATATAACTAGTCATGGGATTGCTATTTGATAAGATAATTCAATACTTAACTTTCTAAGGAACTGCCAAACTGTCTGAAACAGTGGTTGCTCCATTTTACTTTCCAACCAACAATGAATGAGTTTTCCTATTTCTCAGCATCCTCTCCAACACTTGTAATTTTCTGTTTTTTTAAAAAATAGTGCATTCTAATAGGTTTGAAGTGGTACTTCATTGAAGTTTTGATTTGCATTTCCCTAATGGCTAGTGATATAAAGCATTTTTAATGTGCTTTTTGGCCATTTCAGTATTTTCTTTGGATAAATGTATATTCAATTCTTTTGTCCATTTATTAATTGGATTGCTTTTGTTGAGTTATAAGATTTCTTTACAGATTCTGAATATTAAATCCTTATTGGATATGTGATTCCCAATTGAGTATGTGGTCTTTTTACTTTCATGATAAATTCCTTTGGGGAAAAAAATTTAAAAATTTTTAAGAGATCTTATTTATCTATTCTTTCTTTCGTTGCTGGTACTTTGGATATAATGTCTAAGAAACCATTGCCTAACACAAGGTCCTGAAGATGCTTTCCTACATTTTCTACTAGGAGTTTTACAGTTCTGCTTCTTATATTTAGATCTTTGATCCATTTTTAATTTTTTTTTTTTTTGCATAAGGTGTGAGGTGGTGGTCCACTTTCAGTATTTTGCATATGGACATCCAGTTTTCTCAGCACCATTTGTTAAAGACACAATCTTTCCCAACTGAATGGACTTGGCACCCTTGTCAAAAATCGAATGGCCATAAACATGAGGGTTGATTTCTGAACTCTCACATCCATTCCATTGGTCAATATGTCTGTCTTTATGCCATGCTGATTTGATTTGATTACTGCAGCTTTCTACTACTAATAAGTTTTAAGATCAGGAAGTGTGAGTCCTCCAACTTCATTCTTTTTTTCAAGATGGCAATGGAGCTCACTCTTCCATAGAAATTTCGTGACTGTTTTTTCCATTTCTGCAAAGAAGGCTGTTGGGATTTCGATTGGGATTGCAATGAATCTGTAAATCATTTTGGGTAGAGTAGATATCTTAACATTCTTTAGTCTTTCAGTCCATGAACATGGAATGTCCTTCCATTTATTTAGGTCTTCTTTGATTTCTTTTTGCAATGTCTCGTAGTCTTCTGTGTTCAAGTCCTTTATGTTCTTGGCTAGATTTATTCTTAGGTATTTGATTTTTTAAAATTGGTATTGGAATGGATTTTTTCTTGATTTGTTCTTATTATTATTCATTACTACTGTATCAAAACACCACTGACTTTTGTGTGTTGATTTTGTACCCTGCCACTTTACTGAATTCATTTATTAGTTGCAGCAGGATTTTTCAGGACTTTCTGTGTAGAGAATCATGCCATCTGCAAATAGGAAAAATTTTACTTCTTCTTTTTCCATTTTGGATGACTTTTATTTCTTTTTCTTGTTTTATTGCTCTGGTTAAAACTTCCAGTACAATGTAAAATAATGGTGATAGTGGGCATCCCTATCTTGTTCCTGATATTTTAGAATATTACCTCTGAGATGTAGTACCTGGATTGTCTTTAAGTTTGTATCCAGCTAGTGATATGATAGAGAGTTTCTTGAATGCCAGGAACTAATAAAAAAATCAAAGCAAAAACATTTTTCTCTGTCTGCAAGTTGTCTCTGTTTTGGCTTGTGGTCTCCTTCAGAGCTTATCTCTTCAATCAGGAATATCAACTTGATGCAAATGGGGTCCAGGGTTCTCTCTGTCTTATCTGAACCTGCTTGGAGCCAGAGCTTCCTTTCCTGAGCTTCAGCTTGCTACAGGACTTAGGAATTCTGTGTTTACAGGAGTTCTATTGAAAGCTCCCTCTCCACCCTTTGCAACCAGCCTCCTCTCCCCTCCTGGGTGTTCTCTTGAGTGACTTAATGCAGGTAGTCTTTTGCTGCAGACCACTTCAACTTAATTGTTTCTCATTCTGGCCAGCTAATTGTGAGCTCTGAGCAGTTCTTCTCTCTCTAGACAAACCCTGAGAGGTGAGCCCAAGATACATTCTGGCTCAGTCTCTCACTCTTCCACCCAATAGATTGGTACTGACATATAGGTCCCATCACAGGAGCCACTCTGCTCTCTATGGAACAGGGCCAGACACCACATTGGAAATGCAAGAGTGCTGCATGCTGCATTGTAGAGAGAGTGAATGAGGGGTCTGCAAGAATACCAGGAGCTTCTGCTATGGCCTTTGAAGCTATAGTTTCTTAATTCAGCACTTCTCCAGGTCATGCAGCCCTTTAACTGACTTCAGCAGTTTTGAGGAAGCTTAGTCTTTTATGTGGACCCCAGAAGATCATGTCTTTAGAACCAATCCATTCCTGTATATCTATTGTACATGAGACCTTTTGATTTGATTCAGTTAAAGGAACTTCCTTTTGATTAGATCACTCCAGCAGGACATGACCCATGGGGGGTCTTCATCTTTTATAGCGTCCTTTATAAATAGGAGAAACATGCAGAGACACACAGAAGGCCACAGAGATGGGGAGAAGGAACCCAGGAGTTCAGGGAGGAGCCTGGGAGAAAGGAAGTCACAGATGAAGCAGCCAGAAGCTGAAGCAATGAGACTCAGAAGAGAAACAAATGTCTTCATGTGCCTTGTCATGTGAGAAAGGACTCCAGAATTACTGGTGGCTGGTCTTCTGATGATGTCTTGATTTGGACACTTTCACAACCTCAGAACTGTAAGTTTATTAACTTAATAAATACCCATTGGAAAACCCAACCCATTTCTTATATATTGCTCCCAGCAGCTTTTAACAAACGAAAACAGTTACTGTCTTCAAGATTCCTCTGCAGCCTTTGCCAGAAGAGGGTTGGAACAATGGCTGTCCTCAGAGCCATCTCCTAGTGATCTGAAATAACTGAGCAAAGGTAGAGATCTGGGATCAGACCATACACTCCCAGAGTTTGGATAACTAGTTTTTTATGTCCCACCCTTGCACCAGTAAGCTGCTCTAGGAGCCGGAGCTCCAATTCCCCACTGCTGCTGGCCAGAAGGCAAAGGGAAGAGCATTGGTAACTGCTGCAGGGAATGTGAAACTCACCAGTCTCTTTGACAATTTACCAAGCTCTTTCTCCTGGACTTCCTGGATGCTGCACAGCATTCTCCCAGACTAGAGCATTTCCAAGTGGTTGATTGAGACAGTTCTGCCATTTCAGTAGTTGTTTTGGTAGAAGGAGAGATTCCTGCATTATCGTAATCTACCATCTTTCCTCAGTCCTCTCCCTCCTTCTGATTCTTAACCAAAGATTTGTGCTGAGTCTTCCTTACAGCGTGATTTGAGATGTTTGGTCTGTTGGATTTTAAGGAAGCTAGGAGATGGGGACCAATTGCTCTTCACCATGACAGGAGGAAGCCAAGAAAAAGTTGAGTGTCATATTTCTTTATATTGCCTACCATTTCAGTAGAACTATGCACTTCTCTGTTGCTAATAGTAAAGACTCTCAAATGGTAGATTCTCTCAAGTGAACAATGAAAAGAGCTCATTTATACTACCACTTACAGAGAGCAAATAGCATGTCAGCAAATGTGGAATAAACCTACCATCCCGTCCCTTTATTTGAAAATGATGGAATATAATTTCCATACAATACAGTATTACATATAAATGAAATTTTAAAAATGTTATCTGTAGAGAAGTATGGATTGAAATGGAGGAGGCACTACCTGGTAGTAGGTGACTGGAAAGGTGTGTGGAAATTTATAATTTTAGCATGCAAAACATTTTTAGTAGTCTTATTCTAGAAAAGGGTAAATCATAGCTCATATATAAAGGTTGAGTCAGAGTTTATAGACTAGACCCCTGGTAATGGATTCAACCTTTCCACAACAAATCAAAAGTATTGTTGTATGCTCACATGAATATACAGTAGTCATTACCTTAAATTTAAAACTCACTATAGGCAGCAAATACACAGAGCAGGATATGAAGGCTGTATTGTATCAGTGTGGTCTGCAGAGAATTTCTTCATATGGTTTTTGCCTTGTTGAAATATGTGTTGCAGTTCAAAGCTAAAGGGATTACTTTTGAATAGTCATCACAGAGGTTGATTACATTCGTATATCATATTTAGCTGGACCTGCAGGCTATTATTCCATTAGCTATGCAGGTCCTGCCATTGTCAAAAAGTTGATCACCTAATGTTAAAAGACTGTGCTTTTCGTTGACTTTCTCAAAATGACTCAAAAGGTTTTGTTAAAATAAAACTTAGATTATGCTTTATGAAACTGAGTAAGAAGAAATGCTCCATACGAAAAGTCTCATATCTAATGGATCTTAACATTATGCCATTATTAATGGTAGGATTATATTTTCCCTTAGTATTTCAGCACATTTTACTAAAAGTCATAGATTCAATTTTAGTAGAAGTAGTCCTTCTTTCTGGATGATGGTAAAGAGTCTCAGGAACTGATTTTGAAAAGAAAACAAAAGCCTCTCCCCATCCTACCATGTATACAAATCATATAAAGTTATCATCATGCAAGTAAGACCAATATATCAATGTTAATACAATAGTACGTCTACACCAACCTAATTACAATATGGTTTTATAAGGCCATCATGCTGAGGGGAGCACAGAGCTTTGTTTCGAGGAAATCTGTACATAAATGAAAACTATGTCATTCACAATTGATAATCAGAAAATTATTTCTAAATAAGTAAATAATTTTAACAGTTTCTTCTTTGAACAAGGATTGTGTGGTTTAACACTTTTTAACTACAATCATGGAAGAATTGTAAATAAATCAGTTAAAATATATTTTATAAAAATTTTATAAAAGTTAAAATATATTTTATATACAGGGTTTATAATATAATATAAGCCATATATAGATAAGCTTTATTTTTCATCTATTGCATCATGAGTTAGCTACAAATATGTACCCAAATGAAAGTATATCTTTGAAGGAGATATTTACAAGTATGGCTTTATTATTTAAAATAATCTATTCAAAATTTTCACTAGAATCACATTATGAAAGCTGTCCTTTGGAACAAAGATGATTTTAAATCTCTCAGCTGAACAGCTAGCCTTTGATTATGTTCCCAGATGTGGTGATGGATTGGCATAGACTCATGTGTACTCTTTGTCATGCTTGCCCTTGTAACTGATGGTGTGTAAAACGTCTGGTCAGAGAGGCAGGCTGTGATCCTGGAATATAGCCAGACACTGAATTTTGGCCTCATTAGCACTCTTCTCTAATTAACTGAACTTACAGCAAGTGTAAGTTTCCTAATATTTCTTATATTTGTTGCGTCTAACCATCCCACTTGATAGCACAGAATAGAGAAGGAGTGTATATCAGTCAGGAGAAAATAGATGGCACATTCAGCTGGGATTTTGAAAGGACTATTAGGAGATGAGAAACCAACAAAGAATGTTGAGGAACCTAGGGACTAACAGTAGAGAGATGCTATGCCCTTTTCATCTTTAGGGCTGAAGGGTAATGGGGAGAGAATGGTGCTATTGGTCCCTAAATGAAAGATGGAGGAGATTTGGAAAGGGAGTCACCCAAAAGAATATAGAAGCTGCAATTGCGGTGTGTCACAGCAGTGTCAGAACTGAGCTGAAGCAGGGGGGGGAGGCAGAAGAATAGCACCCTGACCTCTGCCCCTTCCTAAACCCTGAACTACTGCTGGTGACTCCCTTACGCTAAACCCAACCCAAACAGTCAGAGGGCAAGGGAATCTGCTTGATACAGTCTACAGTCAGTCTCCTGGGACTCAGAGCAGAGAAAGTGGGAAGAATGGATCTTGGGTTGTGTGGGAGTAGCAGGCAGGAGATAATCACAGAGTGCACATGTCATCTTTCAGCAGAAATTCAGTCATGAGAAGATTGGTTTAAGCATAAACATATTTGATGTTGGCATATGATTTGGTGCTTCATTCATTTTTCCCTCCTTTTCCTTCCCCCCTTCTCTTTACCCTTCCTTTCCTTTTTTTTTTTTAATATTGGTTTGTCATTCATGGAATTTTACATTTCACAAGTCTGTAAAAATTTTATGAACTAAAGCCTGACATTATAAAATTAACCTCACTTTACCAAAAAAATGTAAGTTTTCTTGGTAATACTTTCCTGCTATTGGTTGTTAACAAAGAAAAAGATTATTCTTTTCTATCTATGTTTTGAAGTAGAAATCATGATCTGGTAATTCTATATCTGATGATAATGGTCAAGATATCTTTAAGCTTTTAGGGAGAAAGCATCTTTCAGGTATGGACAGGCTTATGCTTCTAAGACTGTAATGTGTTCTTTCAGAGTATAGGTTCTGGCATTCAGCAAGTCCCTTTACAAGGACTTTTGTTGATAAAATTTATTAAAATTTATGTAAGGATCAGAAAATATTATAATTTAAAATTATAGGGGTGTCTTTCCTTAAGCACCATTTTCTAAAATAGATGGAATGGAAAAATACCTGGATGAAACGTAGATCTCATACTGATGCTTAGAATGATAATAAATTTCTTCTTCTAGGTGACTAAACTTTTTTTTTTTTTAAAGATTTATTTTTATTTATTTAATTCCCCTCCCCTACCCCAGTTGTCTGTTTTCTGTGTCTTTTTGCTGCGTCTTGTTTCTTTGTCCGCTTCTGTTGTCGTCAGCGGCACGGGAAGTGTGGGCGGCACCATTCCTCAGCAGGCTGCTCCCTCCTTCGCGCTGGGCAGCTCTCCCCATGGGTGCACTCCTTGCACATGGGGCTCCCCCACGCGGGGGACACCCCTGGGTGGCTCGGCACTCCTTGCGCGCATCAGCACTGCGCATGGGCCAGCTCCACACGGGTCAAGGAGGCTTGGGGCTTGAACCGGGGGCCTCCCATGTGGTAGACGGACGCCCTAACCACTGGGCCAAAGTCCGTTTTCCAAGGTGGCTAAACTTTTAACGAAAGTACCAGATTCAGTACTATAAATCTGTTCAAACTCTAAATACTTTCTTAATATAAATAAATATGGTGTAGATATTTTCATATAATTCCATTTATTTCTCTTATAGGGCTACATTACAAATACTGCATTTTTCCAGCCCAGATGGAGTAATATAAATCAGATTACACTCTTGCCTGAAAAAACCCTCTCTCCACAAAGAAAAATCCTCAACTGAGTGAAATATAAGAAAAAATGATTTTAAAGACACAGGACATCAGACAACAAAGGTCAGTGAACACAGAGTGACAGGAAATGAATTAGGTGAGCACTATGGTTGTCCCAGATTGCTGTCTTAAGTGAGTTTCCAGATTATGGCTCAGAGAATACAGAAGTGAAGCCTCACAGACTCCCTGAGTTGAGGAGATGGAGCTGAGAGTCTAAAAGACTAAGACAACTGGAGTTTGCAACTAGTGTAGCAGAGAGAAGAATGCTGCCCAGAGAACACAGGAGCTCTATAGAGGGCTGCTCTTGAGTATTAAGTAGTGTATGGATCAAGCATATGTGTGAAGAAACTACTTGAGACTGGTGAAAGAACCACTCAAAATGATGTGAATGAACAGCATACAGTATCCACACAAGGCTGCAAATATTGCCTGTTTTCACTAGCCAGTTTGGAAAACATCATAATTCATGGGGCATTGGGTAGAGTACTCAGAAGCGTCTTGGAGGTGGGGAACAATTATCCCTAGACTAAACTTGGCTCTGGTTCTGCCTAACAGATCTTACAAGTAAAACCTGAAAGAATCAAACTGTTCCTAAGTAACTTAACTACATTCCAGAAAAAAGTTCAGACTACTTTGGGGAATACAAAAGTATCCAGCAACAGAAAACTAAAATATGCAATATCTGCCATATGATAAAAAATTATAAGATGCACAAAAAAGCAAATGAGGTAAAAACAAATCAATCAAAACTGACCCAGAGCTGGCACAGTTGTTATAATTGGAAACAAAAACATTGAAACAGTTATTATAAGTATTTTTCAGACATTGAAAAAGTTAACTAGAGACATGGAAGATATAATAAAGACGCAAATCAAAATTTCAGAGATGAAAACTACAGCTGAGATAATAAATACATTGGATGGAATTAATAAATGAAGAGAACATTGGAGAACTTGGAGACAGAGTAATAAAAACTATATTAAACAAAGCAAAGAACAAATAGAGTGAAAAAGATGAACACAGCATTAGTAAGCTGTAGGGCACATTCAAGCAGTCTAAAGTATGTGTTATTAGAGTTCTGGAAGGAAATGGGTGAAAAAATTATGGTTGAAAAAATTTCCATCACTGATGAAAATCATAAACCCAAAGATACAAGAGCTCAATAAATCCCAGGCTCCAGAAACTTGAACTACACCAAGGCACATCATAAAAAAGATGAAAATCTCAAAAACAGCCAATAAAATACACAGTTTACATACAGAGGAATAAGATAAGGATGACAACAATACATGTGAGAGCTTTCTCAACAATACATGTGAGAAGAGAGAGGAGCACATCTCCAAAACATTAAAAACAGAAATAAAAACTGTCAAGCCTGGTATTCTATACCCAGTGAAAATATCTTTCAAAAATGAAGGCAAAATAAATACTTTTCCTGAAACAATTCATTATCAGCAGACCTTCACTACAAGAAATGTTAAAAGAAGTCCTTCAGCAGAAGGAAAATGACAACAGAAAGAAATCTGGACCTATATGAATGAACGAAGAGCATCAGAAATAGGAAGTAGTAGGGTAAATATAAAACATTTTTTCTAATTATTTAAATTCCCTTAAATGATATTTGACTTACTTAAACAAAAACAATCATATTGTGTGGGATTTAAAACATATATAACATTTAACATTATGACATCAATAGTGCAAAGCACTAGAAGGGAGAAAAGGAAGTACGGTATCTTAAGTTTCTTCTACTATGGGTGAAATGGTATAATGCCACTTAACAGTAGATTGAGATAAATTAAAGTTGTATGCTGGTCATTACTTTGGTTTTATATTTTAGTTTATACTTTCCATTGTGACTGTTTTGGTTAAAAGGGAAAAAAACCCCACAAGATTTGAAGAGCAATTAACATTCCTTAAATTTGAAAAGGAGAAAGAAAATGAGAAAGCTCAAAACATTCATTTTCAAACTTACCCTTTATTTATATTTCCATGAACTGAAACTTGAAAATGAATTAATGAATTCAAAGCAATAAATATTTCATTATAACTGCACTTTCCCCCCTCCCCCCCACACAAAGTTTTAATTTTTGACCCAATTCTTTAAGGAATAATATATTTTATA
The DNA here is from genome assembly GCF_030445035.2 of Dasypus novemcinctus. Taxonomy (NCBI): domain Eukaryota; kingdom Metazoa; phylum Chordata; class Mammalia; order Cingulata; family Dasypodidae; genus Dasypus; species Dasypus novemcinctus. Next base: position 47,203,131 of record NC_080673.1, on the reverse strand, counting down.
TGAACATAAAAACTAGTAGAAAGATAGTTCGGATTTTTTCTGGTGACTTTAAAAAGATGAGAATTTGGAAAATATACAAGCTCCATCTTCTTTTCATGAATATACTACTTTAGAACAGAAGATTTTATAGGAGATAATATTTTTAATGAATAATCTAGAGATGTAAAAATTAATGTTTTTGTAAAGTTTTCTAATGTAGGCTGAGGTTTTTCAATAAAAAGATGCTGTAAATATACAATATCCAGTCCAAATACAAGAAGGTCAGTTATGTGCCAGTCAAGAGCAAAGTAGTTTCTAGAAATACATCTTCTTTTGAGGATCGAAACAATTCTCCCAGCAAAAACAAAAATCAAAATACTTGAGATCATAAATAAGGAACCCTTCCTTTTTAATTTTCTTAAGAAGGAATGGACCTATTTAAAATAATGACAAAGAGAAATATAGCAAATATGAAACAAATACCATTTTCCAAGTATCTATGTGCTTGCTACTCAAAGCATGGTTTCCAAAGGAACAGCATCAGTGTTATCTGGAGCGTGTTAGAAATGAAGAACCTCAAGTCCTGCTCCAGACCTAGTAATTCAGAATCTGCATTTTAACAGGATGCCAAAGTGATTCATTTGCATATAAAGTTTGGGAATCCCTGCTTTACTCTTATTTATAAAGTACTTACAATTTAACGTTGGAGCAAAATAGCTCGCTGGGTAAGAGAAGTAGTAATGGCGGCGTGATGTTTGTTCAGTTGCAACACTCCATAAGTAAAAATGAAATTTCCAAGGTTTAAGAACTTATTTGGCAGCAGGGAATGTGTTAAGTTTTACTTAAGCCTCACAACCACTTCATGTTCTAGGTATTATTATCCCAGTTTTTCAGACAAGGATACCAAAGGTTAGAGAGATTAAACTGTACAGTATTAAACAGCTCATACAGAGTTCAGTGGAGATTCAAACCCAGGTTTGTCTGGATCCAATGCCCATGCTCAGTATTCCTATACCCATTTTCACTTCAAAGGATTCAGAGGGAAGGTGAATAACAAGAAAGCCTCTCTGACAATGCCCAATGCATTGTGTTAGGCTTGGAGAGGCTGAATTTTTTTGGCTTTGTGAAGAATTGCTGTGGCAAGCCTATTTTGTTCTTAATCGTTGTCTATTTAATTTCTTGTCTTCTAGAGACTGTTCCTAATGCAGCTGTTAAAAAAAAATAGCCACATGTGCCAAGGATCTCCCTGAAGACCACTCGTCTGATATGTAGGTCATGATAACTGAGCTTGGACTAGTGAGAAACCTAATCCAGGGTTCCCATCATATACGTTGTTGCCTTTATTTCATTACACTTTGACTCAACCCCTAATGGATTCAGTTTCATAAAGTCAGAAAAAGAGGAAACGAAAGCAATTTATTCATGTTTTCACTGGAGCTCACTGCAGACATGAAATTTCTCTAAAAATGCAAATCATTTGGTACCACACAAGTGAAACTGGGTAGCTAAAGCTCTTAGAGGAAAGCTCTTTCCCAGGGCTAATGTTTTTATGCCCAGTGATTGAATAAATCGATCCATTTATTACAACATCTTCACTTGGGCTTTGTCCCCTAGATGAATGTATCTAAGGCTACTGGAGGACTTTGCTTCTCACTAAGAAAATTGATTACACTTGTTAATTTGGCTTTTAATCCTAGATATATCAAAATAAATACCATAAACAAGTGTAGAAAATACCAATACAGATTTGTTCAATATCAGATTGATCAAAAGAGGATTTAGTAAGACACCAAGATGTAAAGTACCAATGTACAAACTAAGCCCTAACTTATGTACTATGACACTAGAGGAGCTCAGTATAAAGCTGAAAGAAACTATTTCTGAAAACAGAAAAACAGTGCACTTTTGTTGCATTAAAGAAAAATCCCCAGAAGGCTTACCTATCCAAAGTATTTAACATGAACATTCATTTTTAAAAGCTGTCTTGTCTTTTGTCCAGCCATTCTTGTTAATTCATGGGGTACCATATCACAGATGGCTTTTTTAAGTTACATAAAGCAAAAATTACACTTAACATGTGTAAGCATGGTCATAAAAAATAGATAAAACACTCTTAAAAGCCAAGATACCATAAAGAAAGACTATCAGTCATACTTTTAGGAGATGGTGAGGACAATGAGAAATAAAAATCATACACAAAGAGTCCTGAAATGCCACTTAAAGCAGCTCTCGGCCATTATGGCATGTGTTTAGTAGAACCCAAGTGACAACCCAATTGCTCAGTGGACACTCTTGATTAAATATATTTTTTGTTTCACTTTTATGATAATGAATGAGACAGAAATCCATGAATGACAAGAGCTTTGAAATGCTTTTCCAATAGTGGCTACAGTTTTATGTTGAACATTCATTGTGTCTGCCATTTGATAATCCGTCTTCATTCGTCATTCATTCAACAGATCTTCATTGAGAACCCACCAGATAAAAAACACATGTTTGTGAGATGGTTTACAGGGTACAATTTGCAGCAGTGCTCAGATTAAATGGGTTTGGGATTACATGACCTGGGGGGGCAAGGCGGGGCTGCTCAATCTGCAGTCATGGCATAGCTCTCTGGATTGGAGGAGGGTCATATGTAAAATAGACACAGGGTTTCACAACAAATGCCAAGACTTTATGACAAGACTTTATAACAACGCAAATAAATGTGTTTTTAAAATACTTGTCCCAGGATAACTAAAGCTTTGGGTTTTTCACGTGGAGGACACAGATTCTTCAATAGTGTGATTGGTAGGTCAAAAGGATTGGTAAACAGAGAATCTGTGTGTTAGAACATGTCCCTGCAACACGCCTATATTATGAAACTGTATATATTTTGACATATAGATAAGGAGAAGTTATTTTGAAAAACTTTTTATGGTTTGAATTTAGATATGCAGTTGCTGTTTTTTGTGGTCTTCAGATTATACATGTTTCTCTTTGAAAAGTAATAATTTACCTCTGCATCTTCAGTACCTTACATGATGCGTTACAGATAGTACATACTTAATGTTTTCTGAATGAACACATTTTGTAGCTTATGATTCACTTTAGAAAATGTGACATAAAACATTGCCTGGGACTTAGATGACCAATAAATACCTGATGAAAGAAAGATAAAATGAATGAATATGACTACCCTTGAAAGTTTAGATGAGGGCATGAGAGACTTATAATAATGGCCAAGGTGTTTTTCTTAGTTTCAAATGCCATATATGCATTTTAAATTCTCCAGCAAGATCTACTGACAGATCCTTAATGAGTACATAAAAATATTCAGTGTATTAGTCTGCCAAAGGGGTGCTGATGCAAAGTACCAGAAATCTGGTTTTTGTTTTTGTTTTTTTCAAAGATTTATTTATTTATTTAATTCCCCCCCTTCCCCGGTTGTCTGTTCTCTGTGTCTGTTTGCTGCGTCTTGTTTCTTTGTCCCCTTCTGTTGTCGTCAGCGGCACGGGAAGTGTGGGCGGCGCCATTCCTCGGCAGGCTGCTCTTTCTTTCGCGCTGGGCGGCTCTCCTTATGGGTGCACTCCTTGCGTGGGGCTCCCCTATGCAGGGGACACCCCTGCGTGGCAGGGCACTCCTTGTGCGCATCAGCACTGCGCATGGGCCAGCTCCACACGGGTCCAGGAGGCCCGGGGTTTGAACGTGGACCTCCCATGTGGTAGACGGACGCCCTGACCACTGGGCCAAGTCCGCTTCCCCTGTTGGTTTTTATAAAGGGTATTTATTTGGGGTAAAAGCTTACGGTCACAAGGGCCAAAGTCAGTTCTCACGTGTTGAAGCAAGATGGTTCCTGATCTCTGTGAGTGTTCAGGCTTCCCCTGTGGGCTTCTTCTCTCTCAGCTGCAGGCTGGCATACGGTTTGTCTCTCAGGTCTTCCTCTCTCTCCTGGCATAGAATTCGTTTCTTTCAGGGCTTTCTGTATCAGTCTCGGCTCTCTTCCCAAGGTCAACTGTAAGCTATCAAGCAAATGGCTCATCTCTCCCTGGGGCCTTAGCTGTTTGAGCCGCCTTCTTTCTATTACATGGCAGTATCAAAATGACAAAGTTGTCTGCCCTCCCTGTTTGGCTTCTGGAGTGAGTGTCCATTTATATTGGCCCACCAACCCGGCTTGGCTCAACCTAAGTCACACCTTACAGATGTGGTCAAATCAAAGCCCTAATCTTAACAGGTAATTTAATCAAAGACATCTCAGGTCGAATCTAATGAAATCAAAGGGTATCACACTCAGAGGAATAGATTAGTTTGCAAACATAATCTTTCTTTTTTTGGGATTCATAAAATAATCTCAAACTGTCACACTCAAGTTTTAAGAATTGATTTTTTCCCCCTGAACATATTACTTGTTCATCTTGGAAGTAAGGAGGCAGAGTCTATACTTTTCAGAAGAGTGTCAGGAAAGAAATGAGCTTTTATATACAATTTCTTAAAACACTTCCTTAAATTCTTTAAACAATTTCATTAAAGAAATACCTATTTAAACTTTTCCTTCCTGCTTTAATGAAGAAAGATTTCAACTACACAGATTAACTGAATTTTCATGGTATCAGTTGTTTTATTTTTTAAAAAGATTTATTTCACTCCCTTCTCCCCTACCCCGGTTGTCTGTTCTCTGTGTCTATTTGCTGCATCTTCTTTATCCGCTTCTGTTGTTGTCAGCGGCATGGGAATCTGTGTTTCTTTTTGTTGCATCATCTTGTTGTGCCAGCTCTCTGTGTGTGTGGCGCCATTCCTGGGCAGGCTGCACTTTCTTTCACGCTGGGCGGCTCTCCTCATGGGGCGCACTCCTTGAGTGTGGGGTTCCCCTATGCGGGGGACACCCTGCGTGGCAACGCACTCCTCGCGCGCATCAACACTGTGCATGGGCCAGCTCCACATGGGTCAAGGAGGCCCGGGGTTTGAACCGCGGACCTCCCATGTGGTAGACGGACGCCTTAACCACTGGGCCAAGTCCGCCGCTGGTTATCAGTTGTTTTAAAGAGGAAATGTTTTAGTTTCCTAGGCTGCTTAAGTAAATGCAATGAAATGGATTGAGTTAAACAGTAGGAATTTATTCATTCACAGTTTTGAGACTGAGAAGATGTCCAAATCAAGCATTATGAAGGTGATGCTTTCTCCCTACAGACTGTGGCATTCTGGGGCTTGGCTCCTCTGTCACATGGCGAGGCACATGGTGGCATCTGCAGATCTCTTCTTTTCTAGGTTCCCTTTCAGCTTCTTACTTCCTGTGGCTTTCTCTCTCTCTCTGAATTTCATTCTATTTTTAAGGACTCCCATAATAGGATCAAGATCTACCCTGGATCTAAGCCACCTCTCATTTGGAGGCAGAGTGGACATCATCATCCTAAAATCCTCAAGATTAAGGAATGAACAAACATAAGTGGGGGAATGCAACTGTGGACCAAAGTAGACTGATTATTCTAGCAATGGAAGAACTTGTAGCAGTGATATAAAGGCAGTGGTCACCAGAGGTTCTGAGGAGAGGGAGAGGGAAGAATAGGTGTAGCATGGGCATTTTAGGGACAATGGAATTGCTCTGCATGGCATTACAATGATGGAGACAGGTCATTAAACAGTTTGTCAAAGGCTATAAAATGGTGTGGTGTGAAGTGTAAACCATAATGTAAACTACAGACCATAGATAATAACAATGCTTCAATATGTATTCATCAATTATAGCAAATGTACTACACTAATGAAAGATATTGTTAATAGGGGAAAATGTGAGAGGGGGAGGAAGTGGGGTGTATGGGAATTGCCTATGTTTTTTATGTAATTTGCATGTAATCTAAGACTTCTTTAAAAATAAAGAAAAAGACCCATCCTGAACGAGGTGGGTTATGTATTACCTAAAGTAACCTCATCCAAAGGTCCTACTTACAATGGGTTCACATCCACAGGAATGGATTTAATTTAAGGATATGTGCTCCTGGGGTACATACAGGCTCAAACCTTCACAGCAAAGAAGGTACCAAGTGACCTTTGCTCATTGCAATTAATGTCATTGGTGTACAAATGGGCATAGAGGGGAGAAGAGAGAAAGAATGGTAGAGTTTAAAGATGGTTTATCCTTACTACATAAAACATTTTTTTCCTTTAAATTCTACCTTTTCTGGCTCTATTGCACCATGGTTGAGGAAAATAAAGGTACTGTTCCTTAAAAGAAAAGATATTTTATGTGGAAAGATATTACATAAACCAGGCTTTAATGAATTGGAAGCTATTAAAAATTATAACAATACTTGTTCAGGTGCTAAAAGTTGCTGGAAAAAGATTATTTTTATGACTGATTCCATGTGACTGGATTAAACTGAAGAAAATTTTGATGCCGTCACTGAAAAGCCTATTACATATGTATGTGTATACACACACCCACACATATAAATACTTTTCATCAAGGCATATATAAAAATATATATATGGAGAGAGGGAGGGAGAGAGAGATTGCATCATTCTTAATAAAACCAGAAATAAAAAACCTAATAAACCAGGAATAAAAAACCAAATAACTATGTAGTTTAAAGTTGCGTTGATTTGCTCCTGCATAGTGTAGCATTTTGCCCTACATATTGGCAGAGTAAAATAAATTATATGCCAATTTCATAGAGTCCCTTATATTTATATGCCTAAACCTTCCATTTAAAAATTTTTTCTGATGCTTTCTCTGCCTTTGCATCTCCCATCCACTTGTCTCTTACTCATGTTACTCTGTTTTCTTGTTTAAATATAGTCATAACATTTCTATTCCTTTTTGGCAGCTGGTATCTTGCTCAGGGTTGAGTGATACTTTTCATTAAGATGGTATACAAACAACATATTTTGAATGGTGTTAAAAAGAATCTGATGACTCTATGGGGAAACCTTTTTTAAACAATAAAATATAAACTGTGTAGTGAAGAGATTGAAACTTCAGAAAGTAAAACGAAGTCTTTTTGCTCTGACATTATTAAAGAAGAACTTTATTAAACATTTTTTGAATGGGTAAAAATATTCAGTCCTAAGTATTTTGTAATTATTTTTTGAATGGGTAAGGCATGCACATGGTGTAATTGTTTAAAGGGTGTACAGTGAAAAATCTGTTTCAAGTTCCTGTGCTCCAGCCACCTACTTTCCTTCCCCAGAGGCAGTCACTGTTACTGTTTTTTGGATATCCTTTCAGAAACACTCCATGCATATACACAAGGATAAAGAAATGTATTTACCGATGCCATTTTTAATTTTGTGTCTTCTTTTATGCAAATGTCACCATACCATGCACATAATTCTGTATTTTATTTTAAACAGTTTATCCTGGATATCATTCTCTTTCCTTACATATAGAGTTGCTTCATTCATTGGTAACACTGGAATAGTATTCCATGCATGGATATACCATAATTTAACCAGTCTCTAAATGTCCTGTTGAACATTTAAGTTACGTGCAATCTTTCATTGTTACAATGTCGTAAATCAATCCTTTTTCATCTGTAAGGCTTTGGCATTTGCTTGTGCTTCAGTCTGGAATGATCTCAGATCTTCTCATGGTTTACTCTCTTACTTCATTTGGGTCTCTCCTGAAATGTTACCTCCTCTGAAATGTCTTCTTTGTCCATTCCATTTGAAATAAAATTGCCCCACTCCATTACTATAGTGTTCTATTTTTTATAACACACTTTACTAGCCAATATTCTATTACATACTGAGTTGCCCAGATTTATTTGCTGCTGTGTCCCCAGTGCCTTAGAGAATACCTGGCACATAGAGATGCTTAGTAAATAGTTTTTGGATGAATGAATAAATGAGTGAATGGATGTTATTATATCTATTGGATAAAAATAGAATTATTTGGTCAAAACTCTGCACATTTAAAATTTTGATCCTGCCAAACTATTCTCCCTAGAGATTCTATCTGTTCTTTTGCCAGTCTTACAGGAGAGATCCAGTATAGTTACATGCTCACCAACACAGCATGGTATCAAAATTTTGCAAATCTGATAGTTGAAAAAAATTTTTTTGTAGTTTTAATTTACCTTTTCTTTTTATGACTAATAGTCATCCTTGTTTTCACATTAAAATTTATATTTCAATAAACTGTCCAAGCCTTTTTACATTTTTAAAATTGGGATTTTTGTGTTTTATTTATTGATTGACAAGATCTTTATATGTAAAAGAGATGAACTCTTAGTGATATTGCAGTTATTTTTTCCAAGTTCATTTCTTATGTTTTAAACTTAGTTTGTGGTGCCTTTTGTTATGTTTTATTTCTATGAAGACACATTGTCATTTTTTGGTTTCTATGTGTACATTGAAAGGCTTTCCCTAATCCAAAATTGTTTTTTAAATTCTAAAATGCTGTCATTTAATATTTTATGGTGCTATATTATGCATTTTAGATTTTGACTGCCATGGAATTTATTTTGGTTTAAAGAATAAAGCAACAATGTAGTTTTATTTTATTCCCATTTGGTTATCCTCACAGCATTTATTGAATAATTCATATTTGCCAAGTGGTATATACTATCTCTCTGATCATATACTAATTTCACACTATAGTTTGATTTATTTATAGACTTTATATATTTAAAATTGATAGTCTATGCATGCTTCAATACAATGCTCTGCTTTAATTTCTTTATGTTTCTTATATGTTTAAATATCTGGTAGGGCAAGCTTTTTACCTGGTTCAATTTTTTAAAAATTATTTTCTTGGCTATTTTTCTATGTTATCTAATTTAAAATAGCCCCTGACAACCACTGATTTGTTTTCTACCCTATAATTTTAAATTTGCCTTTTCCAAATATTTATAGAAACCATATGTAGCCTTTAAGCCTTGCTTTCTCTTTTGGTTTAGCATAATACATTTGAGATTCAATCATGTTGTTACAGGAATCAATAGATCATTCCTTTCCTTTTTATCACCATTGCATGAATGCAACGAGTTAGTTCATCCATTCCCTAGTTAAGGGACATTTGGATCGTTTCCAGCTTTTCGTTATTACAAATAAAGCTGCTATAAACATTTGCATACAGATTTTTGTATGAACATATATTTCCATTTCATTTGGGTAAATAACTGTGAGTGGGATTTCTGAATTGCGTGGTAAGTGTATATTTAACTTTATAAGAAACTGTCATTTGTATTCCCAGCAGCACTGTATTAGGGTTCCAGTGGCTGTGCATCCTTGCCACACCTGGTGTGGTCAGCTTGAAAATTCGTCATCCAATAGGCATAGAGTGGTCTCTAATTTATATTTCCTTGCTGACTAATGATGCTGAACATCTTTTCATGTGCTTATTGCTATCTGTAAACATTCTTTTGTGAAGTTTTTCTGTTTAAACCGTTTTGCCCATTTAAAAAATTATGTTATTTGTTTTCTTAATGTTGTGTTTTGAGAGTTCTTTATGAATTCTGGATACAAATCCTTTATCAGATATATGGATTATAAGTATTTTCTCTCATTCAGTGCTTTGTCTTTCATTCTCCAATTTTGTTCTTTTTGATAACTGTTTCAGCTATTCTACTGCCTCTATAAATAAATTTGAGAATCAGCCCGTCAATTTCTACAACAAATCCAATGGAGATTTTGATGGAAATTGCATTGAATCTATAGATTACTTTGGGGAGAACAGATGTATTAACAATATGAAGTCCTTAAATCCATGCATATGGTGTATATCTCTTTATTCCTTTATTTACATTTTCTTTGATTTCTTTAATCCACATTGTGCAGTTTTCATATTACAGATATAACATATTTTATAATATTTATGTTTTTCTTTCTTTTCTGCTATCAATGGTACTTTAAAATTTTTGACTTCCAAATGTTCATTGATTTTATATACGTGCATGTGTGTATGATTAATTTTTGTACATTGCCCCTGCAGCCTTGTTAAACTCATTTATTGATTTTGGTAGCTTTTATTTCTTTTTTAGATATTTTGGGATTTTTTACATAGAGAATCATATGTCTGTAATTTGACACCATTTTATTTCTTCTTTTCTAATCTGTATGCCTTTTATTTCTTTTAACTGTCTTACTGCACCGACTATGTATATATTGAAAGGCACAGATGTGTTGACAGCCAACATCTTTGCTTTGCTCCTGATGTTAGGGGGACAACAGTCTTTTATCATTAACTGTGTTGGCTGTGTTGGTGTTTTTTGTTTGTTCGTTTGTTTGTTTATTGAGATACTGGGACTGGGGATTGAATCCAGAAACTCATACGCAGGAAGCCAGTGCTCAACCACTGAGCCACATCAGATCCCCTGAGTTGGTTCCTTCATTTGTTTGTTTTTTGTTTTTTTGTTTTTAGGAGGTACCAGGGACTGAACCAGGGACCTCCTGCATGGGAAGCAGGCACTCAACCACTTGAGTCACATCCTCTCCCTTGTAGTTTTTTAAAAAGAGAGCCATTTTCAAGTTGAGGAAGTGCCATTCTAATCCAACTATTCAGAAAATTTTACCATAAATGGACATTGAATTTTTTTCAAATGCTTTTCCTGCACTTATTGAGTTGATATTAAATTTTTCTCCTTTACTCTATTGATACATTGAATTACTTTCACTGATTTTTGAATATTGAAACAGTCTTGCATTTTCTGATTAATTAACTTGGTCATATGTATATTTTATCTTGTTGAATTTGATTTTCTAATATTTTCGCTGTTTATGCTCATAAAGGATAGTGGTCTGTAGTTTTCTGGTGGTGATTTTGTGTGGTTTTAGAATCAGGGTAGTTCTGTTCTCATTACATAAGTTAGGGATTGTTCCCTTCTATTTAATATTTTTATAAAACTTTGTGCTGAATTGGTATTATTTCTTCCTTAAAATGTTTGACCAGCCAAACTGGGTGTGGAATTCTTTGTTGGAAGGTTTTTAAACAATGAATTCAGTGTCTTCAATAGATGTTGGATCAAATTATCGATTCTTCCCGAGTGTGCTCAGGTTGCAGTAAGACTCCAACTGTACCCTACGGACAGCAGAGTTGGCTGCCCTTCTCAAGGCTTTAGGACCTTGGGGAAAATAGGGGGAAAGGATTCTAATGGGACTTTGTGCTTTTCCAGCAGCTGTAGCTGTTTCTCTACCCTGAACCTTGTGAAAGTCTTCCTCAGATCTCTTATCTTGCCCTCAGTCTTTCTCATGAACTGGATTTTGTCAAATGCTTTTTCTGTGTCAATGGAGATGATCATGTAGTTTTTTCCCTTTGTTTTATTAATGTGATATATTACATTAATTGATTTTCTTATATTGAATCACCTTGCACACCTGGATAAATCCCACTGGATCATGATATGTAATTCTTTAAATGTCCTGTTGGATTCAATTTACAAGTATTTTGTTGAGGATTTTTTTTTTTAATATTTTTTACACCCCCTTTTTTTTTTTTTTAAAGATTTATTTATTTTTAATTCCCCCCCTCCCCTGGTTGTCTGTTCTCTGTGTCTATTTGCTGCATCTTGTTTCTTTGTGTTGTCTGTGTTGTCGTCCGCGGCACGGGAAGTGTGTGCGGCGCCATTCCTGGGCAGGCTGCACTTTCTTTCGCGCTGGGCGGCTCTCCTTATGGAGCGCACTCCTTGCGCGTGGGGCTCCCCTACGTGGGGAACGCCCCTGTGTGGCAGGCACTCCTTGCGCGCATCAGCACTACGCATGGGCCAGCTCCACATGGGTTAAGGGGGCCCGGGGTTTGAACCGCGGACCTCCCATGCGGTAGACAGACGCCCTAACCACTGGGCTAAGTCCGTTTCCCTTGTTGAGGATTTTTGAATCTATGTTCATAAGAGAGACTGTTCTGTGATTTTTTTTTTCTTGTAGTATGTTTATTTACCTTTGGTATTAGGGTGATGGTGGCCTCATAGAATGAGTTAGGGAGTGTCGTCTCCTCTTTAATTTTTTGGAAGAGTTTTAGCAGGATTCCCCTGTGAAGCCATTTGGTCCTGGGCTTTTCTTTGTCGGAAGGTTTTTGATGAATGATTCAATCTCTTTACTTGTAATTGGTCTGCTGGTGTCTTCTATTTCTTCTAGAGTCAGTGTAGGTTGTTCATGTATTTCAAAGAGTTTGTCCATGTCATCTAGGTTATCTAATTTATTGGCATACATTTGTTCATAGTATCATCTTTAGTTCTTTATATTTCAGTGAGGTTTGTAGTACAGTCTCCAGTCTCAATTTTGATTTTAGTTTTTTTTTTTGTGTTCTTTCTCTTTTTTGTCATTGTAGCTAAATGCTTATCAATCGCATTGATCTTTTCAAAGAACCAACATTTTTTTGGTGATTCTATTACGATCTCCTCTACTTCATTTGTCTCTGCTCTAATCCTTATTTCCTTCTTTTTGATTGCTTTGTGTTTAGTTTGTCTTTCTTTATCTAATTCTTTCACTTTTGAGGTTAGGTCTCTGATTTGAAATATCTCTTTTTTATGTAAGTATTTAGTGCTATAAATAGCACTGGAGGTTTCTATTCATTAAAAGGTTGGTAGAATTCAAATATGAATTCTTTTCATATTTTACAAATTGAAGAGTGCTTTTACGTGTTTTCATTATATTGAATCATTTGGAAAGATGATCATTTTTCATTTATCCGTAGCACCTAGCCAAGTGCCTGAAATGAACTATATTGTAATCATCAATACTGTAAAATATGATTCACATGTCTAGAAGAAAATGCATAAGCTAAAATACCTTAACATAATGGATTTTATTAGCCCTTTCCTTCATTTTCAAGACTTCCTGCTTATCTTGTCTTTATTACTAGTCTATTATAGTAGTTTCTAGTAGTCTCCTAACTGGACTCCCTGGTTTCTCTATTTCTCTACACTAATATTCACTTTAGATCCCACTCCGGGTTAATTTTTTAAGGGCTGCTCTGCTCATTTGGCTCCTTTGCATAAAAGCCTTGAGTGGATTCCCAACTGCTAAAACAAGAGTCTAAACCTTTCAGTGCACTTTGTCTGAATCCAGCTCACCTTCTTTTTCCACTATTTCCCCATACATACTGTATGCCCAGTTAAACTGGGTTACTTACTATTTTCCCAGACAATTTTTGTGTTTTTGTTTTTGTCCTCTCTTCATGGTATTCCACTAGCTAGACTTTATATTTTCCCCCTATTGTTACTGCTCACTGAATCCTACTCATCCTCTAAGTTCTACTGTATCATGAATCCTTCTGGAAGGACAGAAATTATCTCTTCATTTCTTTGAAACACTCATGGGTATGTGTGTTGTGTCTTCTATTAAGCTGAAAGACTGATAGCTCTTTAGAACACTTAAAGCATTTATTCAATAATTAATTTTTTGAAAAAGTGAATGAATAAATTGACAAACTTATAAGGATTTATTCTAACATCTTAATGAAAAATCTGAACATTAGGGATCTCACAATGCTATGGAATCTACACCATATTTTGATAAATATATAAACATTTCCATGAAGTATATATATGTTTTATACATCTTTGGGGATATTAAAAAGTACATGAGCCTTGTTTTGCCCTTTCTCTTCCTTCACAGAGTAGCATGAAGTAGACCTGGGGATTTGTAATCTGTAATAGAGACTTGTAGTCTGTAAAATCAGCCCTTTTTGCCCCTTTTTGCCCCTTTTCCTCTCTCTATCTGGGATCCACAATCTATTATTTTCCACTCATTTCTGTTCTCTCATTCTCTTAATAAACTATTGGCCTAAAAAGAAAATCACATGAGCTGGTGTGAAATAGGGCAATCGAAGACCTAATTTCAAATTTGTCTTTCTTGAAATTACAATGGATTTATACTTAATGGCATTAAAATATTTAAAAGTGTTACCAGACCTATTACTTAAGTAAGAATATACTCATGTATCCTAAGTTATGTTTGTGCGTGGTGTAGAAAGGAGTAACAGTGTTATACAAAATCAAATAGCTTTCATCTTAAGAGTCATCTTGAGTGGCTTTCCCAATATGTTAAATAAGAACTTGAGGAAACAGAACTATGAGATGATAATTTTAAGATGAATACTGGAATAGGCCAGCCTGTTATTAGCATGTTAACACAATTACATCTTTTCAGTGTACCTGGACATATCCACTGACTCTTGAGAAACCTCTGGAAATTCTCTTACCATATCTGTGAGGCATTTAAAAAAATAAGATGTTGATAATCTTGAGAATCTGCAACTTAAACTGTAGCCAATGACTTGAAATATTTCTTCATGTATTTATAAAGAGAGCTATAATAAAGCAATTCTTTCTTTTCAGTAAGCAGAAATGTTAGATAACTAAAGAAGAAATGTTGGACTATTGGGCAAAGGAAAGTGTAGCAGTTTGATATGGCTGTGAATTCCAAAAATAGATACTGGATTATGTTTGCAATCTGGTCTGTACCTGGGCGTGATTAAGTTATGATTAGGGCTTTGATGGGCCACATCATTAGGGCTTTAAGTCCCCACTGAGGGGTGGGAACCCACAGATAAAAGGCATGGCAAATGACAGAATAGAGGGGTTTTTGATGTTGGAGTTTTGATGGAGTTTGATGCTGAAGCCTGAAGCTGAAGCCCTGGAAAGTAAGCTCACAGAGAAAAGAGAAACCAGGCCCAGGAAGAGCGGAAACTTGAGGCCAGGAAGAAGCAAGCCCTGGGAAGAAAGGAACCTTGGACCCAGAGAGAAGCAAGACCCTGGAAGGGAGAAACTCAGGAAACCTGAATGCTCACAGCCATTGGCAGCCATCTTGCTCCAATACATGAAGATAGACTTTGGTGAGGGAAGTAACTAATGCTTTATGGCCTGGTATCTCTAAGTCCCTACCCCAAATAAATACCCTTTATAAAAACCAATTTCTGATATTTTGCATCAGCACCCCTTTGGCTGACTAATACAGATGGCTATAAATCTTTTTTTTTTTTAAGAGTAACTTTATATTTTTTCTCCCCTCCCTCTCTCCTTCCCTGCTGTTTTTGCTGTCTGTGTCCATTCGCTGTGTGATCTTCTGTATCTAGTTCTCTTTTTGTCTTCTCTTCTCATCTTTCTTCTCTAGGATTGACCAGGACTTGATCCCTGGGAACTCTGATGTGGAGAAAGTCTCCCTGTCAGTTGCACCACCTCAGTTCCTGGTCTCTGCTGTTCTTCACCTTGACTCTCCCCTTTGTCTCTCTTTTGTTGCATCATCATCTTGCTGTGTGACTCATCTGTGTGGGCACTGACTCACCATGCAGGCACTCAGCTTGCTTCACAGGCATTCGGCTCACCACGTGGGCACCCACATGGGCACTCTACTTACCGTGCAGGCACTTGGCTCACCATGCAGGCACTTGGCTCACCGCGTGGGCACTCAGCTCACCACAAGGGCACTGGCTTGCTGTGCAGGCATGCTTTCTCTTCTTTTTCACCAGGAGGTACCAAGTGCCTACCCAGGTCCTCCCATATGGTAGGCAGAGGCCTTATCGCTTGAGGCACATCCACTTCCCTCTAAATCTTTTAAAGCCCATGTGACTACGTGAAATGATTAGTCAATTAATGATAGTTCTCCTTGATTTCTTTAACATTTACTAAATTTCTTTATAATTAAGAATTTGGACACAATTTAACGTCCAAATTTTGTAGATTTAAAGGAAATAAATATGACTGTTTAATAATATTTAAAGTCTATTACATTGGTTAGATAACTAGATTATTAAAACTGTCCTCTTATATTACAGGATGAAGATTATGAGAAAATGTGAAAAAAGTGAATGGGCTTTTGGATTCAACTAAAATAGTAGGATTAACTGAATGCATCCTGCCTCTGACTTTCTGCCTTTACTGAGGATAGAGAAGGTAAATTTACAGGTTAGATTTAATATGAATTTCCTTAAAATAATTCCTAGATTCTGGGAGGAGTCACCAAGGGAAATTTTATCCCAAGACAGAATTTTATCGGTGGTGAATGAACTCAGTGTTTTCTGCTGGAAAGCAGGGAGGGCTTTCAACCTTTTGCTTTGCACATAGTAAGCACATGCAATAAGCATTTGTGTGCTTTGCTGTTTTGTTGGGTAGGTTGTGTTTTGATGTATGTGTAACACCTATTGGAATACTATTTCTCCAAAATTAATGTTGTTAAATTATGTTTTCAGAGCTTTGCAGACCTTCTGATATAGTTTATATTTATTATATCAACCCACGTTTAGTCTGCCATCTATTTTCACAGGTTAAAGACTTTAATGCTTATTCATTTTGATAATGTCTTACTCCCTGATCCTCGTGCACAGCCCTTATCTTCTTGCTATTATACCTTTGCTTATGCTGTGTCCTCTGATGAAAAACCATTTCCTTGATCTACACATGCTTAACGTGACCCTCAAAGCCTTGTTAAATGTCTCCTCTACCATGAAGTTCTTCCTTATGCTTCCAATTGAAAGTTATCTTTCTGCCTTTTGGAGCTCTTATTGCACTTTCTCTCTTCCTTTTATTCTGGTTATTTGTACACATGATTTTCTTCCAAATTATGGCTAAAATATTTGCACTGTAAATTCAAATGTGTACCCCCACCTACCAACTCAAATTCTAGCATAAGGTTCTGTGTGGAATAAGCAGTCAGTAAACATTTATTGAGCGATTTTTTCAGCACTGCTCAGGAAAAAGCTATCATAGTTTACTTTGACATTTGGAGGGTAGGTGGGGAAAAGGGATGGTGGTTAGGGAATAATTCTAATATCTTATTTAAAAATCTGTGTAATATAAGTAGTTCCATATCAGAATCAACCAGTTTCAATATATGCATATTCTTTCCTACAAGTCCCACTTTTGACCAATAAATATATTGCATCTCTACACCCTTTTCCCTTCTGTCCAGATAGTGCTGGTAGATAGTTGTGGTGGAGACTGCTTGTTATCTCCCCAATTTTTTTCCTTACTTGGGCATAGCTAGACTACATCTCCCAGGCTTCCTTGCAGTTAGATGGGGCTATGTGACAAAGTTCCTTCCAAAGGAATGTGAAAAGAGGTGAGTGTACCTCTTATAAGCCTGGTCCTATTAAAAAGCCTCTCAAGAGCTTTCCCCATCAGATGGTTGGGTGCAACAATGATGACCTTATAGATGGTGAGGCAACAAGATGGAAGGATCTGGGGTCTTTGAATAATCATGAGGAGAAGAGCTACACATGCTGACCTGAAATTTCTATGGAGTGTTAAATAAATAAGGAAGAGCTCTGTTGTGTGGACCCATTGCATGCTTGATTCTTTCTGTTACTACAGTGTAGCTACTCTAAATGACACCCCAGTGAGAAATTAATGGTGGCTGCAAACTACATTTCACTGGGTTGGGAAGGACATGTGCTTGTGTTTAGGAGCTGGAATCATTGGTATGGTCATGCTTTGGTTATAGCTCAAGAGTAGCCAAGAAAATGCTGGCGGCACTAAAGAAATTGCACTGTTAGCTTGGAAAAGAGAAGAATGAGAATGAGTTGAATAAAAATTTTTAATTATTTCATGCTGTTTTGGTCACCATTACCCAGGCACCTAGCTTATGCTCTGGCAGAAACAAATACTTGATGAAACACTAGGTATTTGAATTAGTAAATGTGACAGATGCAGAGTTGTCATTTTTATTGAGAAAAATATTTGAAGAATAAGGCTTAAAATTAATTAGGAAAATTTTAAATTAGATATTAAGCCATTCTTTGTGTTAATAATTTCAGATTTTAAGTTTAAATTGATCGTTCTGTCACAGAAAAATCACTCAGTACCAGGAGCCATATTCTGCCTCTCAGGTGAAAGAATCTGTACTTTGACATTTTGACAAGGAGGTCATTTTAGTATAAATATATGACACATAATCAATATTATTCTAGATGCAGGGTGTGAAATTTTACATGACTGTACAGAATCATGTGTATGCTGGAATAAGAACAGAAGAGCTTTCTTACTTCCTTTACCCCCTTTTCTCCATTCCCTTTGACATTGCCTAATGCAGGTCCTCATCTCTTCTCTAGATTATTACAATAGCTTCTTAACTGGGCTCCTTGCTTCCCATCTTTCTTAATCTCCAGTCTATCCTCTATATTGCCAATATATGGATATATATGGACAATATATCCCAGACATATTCCTAAAATGTTCCAGCTGCCTATTCAAACTGCAATACTGTCAATGCCCTGTTTTCTTACAAGCATTTGGACTTCCTAGATTATCCTTTCTTTCCTTTCCTTCCACCTACCAGATAAATTTCCTACCCAATTCCAACACAATTAAAAAGCATTTCCTCTGTGATGCTCTCTTTAAATTAGGTGATTCTCATTTGTTCTTCATGGCACCACAAACTTTGATTTTAGAACTTACTGAATTGTGTGAGGTGAAAATTTCCTTCAGGCCAGGGATCTCTGTAATAATATTAGGCAGCCAACATTCTTGGGAACAAAGTAGGGGCCAAGTACTGTTTTAAGCAATTTGCATGCATTTTCTCACATGGGAATCATACCACTATTCCCATATTACAAAGCCAACACAGCTGGTAAATACTGGGGCCAGGATTTGAACCCAGGTAGTCTCATCCTAGAATTGGCACTTTTAATTGATGTGCCATCTGCTGAATGAATCTCCTCTCCGTGCATTCTGTCTTCTTGCCCCATTTCTTTTCCAATTTCTGCCTAGGGTATTTGAACATCCACCTTGAACTAAACAGTTCTTCTGGTTTTGCTATCAAACAGATCATTGTGCTTCATATTTGTTCTGGAGTGTAGTAGCAAGAGATTATTACCATCTGGTGACTTTATTTCTCCTTTTTGCAACTAGGAAGCCCAGTAAAGTCTCTGGGGAAGCCCTACTGTTTAAGGGTGTACCTGGACATATTGTCTTTGTCTGGGCAAAGTCTGACTTACATGTTATGACCAAGAATGCACTTTGTGGCACTAGACTCTGCTGTAACCCAAATGAAGAATTTCTTTGTGGCACTTTTGTTACAGCATGAAAATCTGTATTATTGGCAGGTGCTAAAGAACTCTAGAGGGGACAGAAAAGGATTCTTCTCATTCTCCTCTCTTTCTGTGAGGGCAGGCTCCTTGTATCCTTTAGAGCCTGGATGGTATATAAATCAGTTTGTATAGTAAATGCATCTAATATTTAAAAATACGTAAGAACATTGTAAAACTTTTGCTCATACAAAGCAGTGTGAATACCCTTCCTTCCTTCTTTACCTCCATCTTCCCTCACCACCCTTCTCCTCCTCTCCCCGTCCTTCTTCTTTCCTCCTCTCCCCTCCCCTCCCTTCTCCTTTCATCCCCTTTCCTTCCCTTTCTTATCCTCCTTCATCTTTCCTCCTCTTTTAAAGCAAAATAGCTGATCTGAGTACAGAGTACTAGACTGAAGTAAAGGTTAGGTTAGATTATTTATATGAAAATACTTTTTAACAGTATAGTTTTCTTTTCAGAAGGATTTTAACAGAAATACAAAACAAACTAAAAGTTTAGAAAATTCAAGGCCAAACAAGCACTCAGATGGGACTTTTTCAGCAAGTGCATTAACTAACTTCTCTGCCTGACATCATGAGAGATGTCAGTTCTTTAGCCTTGAGCTTTTTCTCTCTACCTGCATTAGCCAAAGACCTTTTGTCCTGGCAGGAAGTGCCAAGGAAAGTCTCTCAATCCCATGTAGGAAACATTCCCTAGGAACACTTGTTTTTAAAACAAAAAACAGATAAGAAAATTTGAAAAGCACTTTCTAACAAGCCTTGGGAAGGTGGATGAATGCGGTTCAGAATTAATTTCATCAAGACAATCAGATTTCACCCGAGTAAGTGTTTAAATGCTTTAATTTGGAATTTTTTCCTGTTACCTCACTTACAGATCACTGAAAATAAGTGCCTTGCCAAGCTCTACCCCAAGTACAGTCACTCTGTTTTCAAACTGAAAATAGATATTGATTTTCATTTCAAACTCTAATGCCAAAATTAGCCATGTCAGGTTGAATTAGGAGTGGATGGTTTACAGAGTTCAAACGTAAACTAGGGCACAACTAGACTGCTCTTTTCCTGGGTTATTTTATTTTTCTTTTAATGTTTTAAAGGCAACAAAGCATTGAATACATGGCATCCTTCAGTTTTATAGCACAAAGAGAAACAGTCAAACTCTACGTATAGATCTTTATCACATATGTTTCCTTCAAGTGTCAGTTCAGGAGAGATTATACCTAGTTTGTAGTTTATTATAGATTGCTTTACTTTCTTTCTTCTGGGCATTTTGCTTTTTATTTAGCTTTTCGTAAAGATTTATTTATTATCTCCCCCTTCCCACCCCGCCACTTGCACTCACTGTCTGCTCTTTGTCCATTCTCTGCACATTCTTCTGTGTCTGCTTGTCTTCTCTTCTCATCTTCTCTTTAGGAGGCACCAGGAACCGATCCTGGGACCTTCTGATGTGGGAGAAAGGCACTCAATTGCCTGAGCCACCTCAGCCCTGGTTGGTTGTGTCATCTTGTTGCAAAGGCTCTCCATGCCATGTGGGCCAGCCAGCTCTCTGCACTGTGCGGACCAGCTTGCTTTTCACCAGGAGGCCCTGGAAATCGAACCCAGGGCCCTCTATATGGTAGATGGGAGCCCAACTGCTTGAGTCATGTCCGCTTCTCTTATTTAGCTTTTAAAAGACCAAAATTTGTATCACACTTCAAATTTACAGAGCTTTTCATCTACACTGTCCCATAAAGGGAGTAGCATGGTTGTTGAATTACTCCAATTGAGAGGGGAGCCTTTACATCTTGGATAGATCAAACAGAAATATCTACAAATTAAGCTTATGATAGCTTCCCTCACATGAACAGTTAATCAAAGGAAAAAAGAGAGCCCTTAAATAGGGATATTTGAGCAAATGGACACGAATGTATCAGCCAGTCTTGATTTAACAGTAAGGAAGGGGGTCGATACCAGGATGGTTTCAGGGGGCAGGGAGGGAATGGAATGCATACTGATGTCCTCTACAATATCCCTGTGTTAGCACAAATAATGTTCCAATGTGTCTGGTTGTTATTCATTCTTACTCTGAATGAAGGAGGCTTTCAGATGCCTCCCACATAAAGGTATGTGATTAGGATGTATGTGTGTGCACACATTTGTGTGTGCGGAGATGGGAAGAGGAAGAGGTAGAAATGGGAAAGAGAAGAAAAGGGAAGAGAATGCAAAATGTCTAGCTTATAGCTTGCACTTAGGTCATGTATGATGAATGAATAGCTGGTGGGCTGTGCCCCTACCCCTGTAGAAATGTGTATTATTAGGAGTGGGGAGAGGGAGTAGTTCTCCAGTACAATAATATTTTAGGAATCAAAATTAAAAAAAACTGAGAGGAAAGTGGAGAGGGGTTTCTTGTCATTCATCAACAATAGCCCACCTAACCAAAATCCAGAGAACAAATAAAGCTGAACATAAACACCCAGCTGCCTGGTGTGGGGATTCGACTACCACCCGTTTTGATTAAGCACATGCCAAATACATAGTTGGACTTGTTGGAGGAAGGGTCTGAGAAATAGAGTGGCAGATTTGAGAGAATCTGTAAAAGTTGGTAGACTGACTGGTAAAGCAAGAGTGGGGCAAGAGCTTATAGGAAAAGGGATGGGGACTTGGGCTCAGGCAACTGCTGCTCGGAGCCAAGTGAGACAAAGTAGAGGAATTTTGTTGGCAAACACCAAAGCCTCCTGGAGTTAGAAAGAACAAATGAAATATTGGTAGGTGGTCAGAGAACCCTGGCCCTGGGGCTGGAACTGGTACACAGTTTTGGGCTTTGAGGGAGATAATCTTGGGTTGGTTACCCATGGACACTTTCTCTTTTGCCTGCAGCAATTATAGCTTGGCTGGGCAAAAGAAAGGGAGGAAATGAAGGACACCTTTTCTTTCCCAATTTAGCCCTTCTAACATAGTCAGACCTAGTACTCTGTGGGTGGAAACCTAGTTAACTCTAGTTGATAAGACCAATCTTTACATCTTGTAAACATTAGTTGATAAGACCAATCATTACTTCTTTGGATGCATCTTTTGCTACAAAATGCAGTGCTCCTGTGACCGGGCCACAGTGACCCTCCTGCTGTACTACGGGTTTCAGTAATAGATGGGAGAGGATTCTCGAGTGTCAATAGCATGCGGTACGTGCCAGACGTCTCAGTTAAAAATAGGCTGTGTGGGGAAGCGGCTGTGGCTCAATCAGTTGGGCTCCCGTCTACTGTATGGAAGACCCTGGGTTTGCATCCCAGGGCCTCCTTGTGAAGGCAGGCTCGCCCGCATGCTGCAGAGTGCCGCTGGCCTGCAAGTGCCGTGGAGAGCCAACTCAGCAAGGTGACGCAACTAAAAGGGAGACAAGCAAAAATGCAGAAGAACGCGCAGCTAATGGACACAGAGAACAGACAGCAAGCAAGCTGCAAGGGGGAGGGGGAGGATTAAAAAAAATTAGGTTGTGTGATGTCTGTTATTCAAATGTGTAATATAAAGATAGCTATACATTAAATCTTTTTCTCTTTGGCCTTTGGTACCGGTCTCTGGCATGAATACTGAAATGCAGGGCACTGGTACCTCACAATGTTTTTCTCATTTCTTTCCTAAAGAATGCAACCACAGGAAAGCCTATTTGCAAAGAGATGCTTTGCTTTCTATATTGCAGTTGGGAAGCACAGCTAGTTTACTCTGTCTTAACTCCCAGCTCTGCGATTGATGTTAGAGAAAGAAGCTCAGTCTCCTAGAGTGAGTGGAGTTTATAGACTAGCCTTCAGCTTGTAGATCCTCTGTACTAGCCCTAGGGGAGGATAGATTTTATAAATAAAATATTTGTGAACAGCAGTAGTCACAGCATTATTACAAACTTAAAAAAAAAGATATCAAAGGGCATGGTTACATAAAGTGAGCAACAAGTCAGCATTTGCTTCTCTGAAACATCTAGGGCTGTACCACCTTGTAGGACTCGTTAGTGTGCTTACAAAAGAGTGGGGAGTTGTATGCAAAGATTGGAGATATTCTAAATATATTTGTGCCAATTTTCCAACCAGCTAAACATTATGGCATTAGGTGTTTGTATTTATGAAGCAATTATGAAGCTCCATGGTGAAATCTTAAATTCAAGAAATTAAAAGAGTGATTTTGTTTCATTTGAGCTTGCTACAAACTTGCCAAATAGGGAAATATTTATTTGTTAGTATTATCCTGATAATTTTAGTTTAACAAAATTACTACTTTCAGGCAATTTTTACTGTCGTTAGGGGGGAAGTGATATTTTCTTCCCCCCCCCCCCCCGCTGAGATGAAAGAGAGTGAGTTTAGAGAAATGCTGCAGGGAACATTTCCCACTTCTCCAATTCTGCAGGTTGGTCCAGTTTCTGCCCCCTTCTAGTCGTGATTGAGATATAAATTTAGGGGTCTGCATTGAAGGTCCAAAGGCTGTTCAAAGATTGACCCAGAATCAAGTCCACCCTATTCCAGGAGCTAGTGTATCTATGGAAGCTGCAATCTGAAAGGATTTTGATATTCTTAAAATGAATCTATGTCTCCAGACTCAACATATTAGAGCTTACTGAAATTCAACTCTCGTGTTAAACAGAATTAGACCCTGTGATTTCTTTAGCAAAGTCTTTAGTTAGGGTCACATGTTTTATTATGGTTCTTTATTAGAAAGCTTCTTATTTTATTATGCTCACGTTTTAAAAATTCTATTAGATACTTCACTCATGATTAAAATGGTATTGTGGATAACATTAACAAAACAGAATAAAAATTAAATTTGTGGAATGTGACAGTTTGAAATTATTTTATGAATCCCTGAAAGAGAAAGATCATGTTTATGAACTAACCCATTCCTGTGGGTGTGAGGCCCTTCTGATTGGATTACATCAGTGAGGTGTGACTTAGGTTGAGTCTCTGCCCTCTTGCTGGGTCTGATGAAAATAGAGACAGAGACACAGACAGGAAAAGAAAGCTGCCATATTTGATCCTTCCATGTGAGAGAAAGAACTCCAGTTTCACCCAGAGCTGAGCTGCAAGGAGAGAAGCCCAAGGGGCTCGAAGAGCTGAAGCCCAGGGAGAGATGAGTCATATGCCTGATAGCTCACAGCTGAACTTGAGAAGAAAGTGGAGCAGCTGAAACTGAGAGAGAGGCCCAATAAAAGACAAGCCCTATGCCTGGTTGCCCTCAGCTGAGCTCTGAGAGACGGCAGATTCTGGAGGGAAAGGCAGAGACCACAGCAGAGACTGGCTGCCATGTTGCTTCACCACATGGCAGCTGACTTTGGTGAGAAAGCCTCTCTGCTGATGCTGTGATTTGGACATTTCACAGCCTCAGAACTCCTTTTACCCTAAATAAAATCCCCATTATAAAAGACAACCCATTTCTGGTATTTTGCATCAAATTAAATATGTTGTTCAATGTGATTTTATCAAAAAAGTATTCTGTGGTTTGACTAAGTTTCACTGTGGGGACATGTTGCTCAAAGTAAAATAATAACTCTCTAATATGATTAAGAGAAGTTGACTCCATTATGGACAGGCAAATCTTCAATACAAACCATCTTCTATACCATTCAACTGCAAACATAATCTTAAATGTACCAGGAAGAGGTTGGCAGCCAAACAGTGCCTTTTTTATAGTCTCAGAAATAACCCTCAATACACAAATTAGAGTAGGTCAATTAGAGAACACAGGGCATAAAGATTATGAAGAAGATTCTCGTGTGTCACAAATTATGTATGGAAAATATTTCTTCCTCTCCCATCCTTTAGTAATTGGTAATCCACCTAGAACAAATATGTTTGTAAGCTTCCACTGCACATTTTGTACACTGCATGCATAATCAATGTTGAAATAAGAGCTGGATGTTGGTGAATGATATTTTTTGAGTCATGGGGTCAAAGCTGCCTTGTATTCCTCTGGGTAAGATGTGGAAGTTGCAGGAGAATTTAGTTGAGCATTATCCCAAATCAGATTTTTTTATAGACTTGTCTCTGTTGCTCCATTTTACTTATTTCTTTGGTGTGGTATAGTATATGTAATTTAAATAACCGGGGAATGTCTCTGGACTCAAAACCACCTGCTGGCTTATATTAGCTAATTAATGGTGATTTATCTGAGTTACTAATTTGAGTGAAGCTGATTGCCTTTAGGAATTTGGGAAATGTTGTAAGAATTCTGATTAAAATTATGCCTTTCTGATGGACAGTCTCCTTACAAGGTTTTAAAAAATCTTGCCTTCTAGCAATTTTTTTTTTAAACTCTGCCAGATAGATGACCTTGTGTTGTTTTCTGGCTTAAATTAGGTCTTATGGTTAGCTTGCTTTCTATTGCTATTCAATTTTATCTCTGCTAGGCTCTTCTCATTTTGTCTCTTCCATTAGTGTTTATTTGCCTAGCTTCAGAAGGCTTTGACTGCTTGAAAAATAGAACTGATCTTGAATCCATAGAGCTTAATCTTTTTCACAAAATCTAATATAGTAGATTCATTTTGGCCAAATGTATGTGTCAAGCTGGCCTGATTCCAGGGCCTGAATGTGTGAATTTAATGGTGGTACAACCTCTGAGGTAGGAATATAATAGAAACCTCTCAGCAGTATATATCTATTGGATCAGTGTAATTTCTTTTTTTTTTTTTTTTTCCTCTGCTGGTCTCAATGTCTCTTAAGGCAATGTAGTCTGTAGACAGCAAAAAACTGGCCATCTTTCTTTACTGGGATCCCACTGCTGTTAAATTCAACAAAGAATCACCTTCTTAGATCAAGTATACAGTGGGCAACTGTTAACACAATCAAGGGTCACTGAAACATTAATTTTGTTAATTCAATGGTGGTGTGTTCTATTTTGATTTCAGGGAAATGGAACTATTGAACATATGATTACTGTTTTGAGACTTTTGGATTTTGGAATAGTTTAGCCTTGTCATCACCTCCACACCGCCTCCATTCTACATTCTATACCTGCCCCACCCCAAGTAACTTAAGAATGGCTAGGGTGTCTGTCTACCACATGGGAGGTCCGCGGTTCAAACCCCCGGCCTCCTTGACCCGTGTGGAGCTGGCCCACGCGTGGTACTGATGCGTGCAAGGAGTGCCGTGCCACACAGAGGTGTCCCGCATAGGGGAGCCCCACGCGCAAGGAGTGTGCCCCGTAAGGAGAGCTGCCCAGCACGAAAGAAAGTGCAGCCTGCCCAGGAATGGCACCACACACATGGAGAGCTGATACAGCAAGATGACGCAACAAGAAGAAACACAGATTCCCGTGCCGCTGACAACAACAGAAGCGGACAAAGAAGAACACGCAGCAGATAGACACAGAGAACAGACAACTGGAGTGGAGGGGGGCGGTGGGGAAGGGGAGAGAAATAAAATAAATAAATCTTAAAAAAAATGGCTAAAAAGAATATAGTACTTAGTGTGCATATTTTTCAGTTTCTATTTATTAATTTACATGTAGGTACTTTTCACACATGTGCATTATTAAGGTAAAAACATTTTTACTATGAAAAGTAGTTATAAAAGAACTCAAGGCTAAAAGAGAGATGAGAATGTGAGTTTTCAGTGAGCTCAGACTCATTGTTTGTCTGGCTTGTTTAAAACTAAGGACTGTAACAAGTATTAATTTGCTACTTTTTCTGTTCTAGTTTCTAATACACCTCCATGGCATGAGCAACTGTTTTTTTTTGTTTTGTTTTGTTTTGTTTTTTAATAGAAATGATACTTGCACTTATTCTACAACAGTCATCAAATTTGATAACCAAAAAAGAAACTTTGGTATTTCAACTCTGAGATGCAATTATTTATGTAAAGTTATTTCTAAATTTGGAGCACACTCAATTCCCTTAGGATGAAATTTTCATAGCAATTAATCCCTTTGTGTTTTTAATAGTTCTGCTAGCCTCATTGGTTACTCTGAGTTTGGACTTCGGGTACCTAGAATTCCACTCTATTTTAACTGCATTACTTTTAGTTTTTTCAGATTTGCAGGTGCTTTAGCTATGCTGAGTTCAACCAGTTCTCCTTTCCTATCGCTGGCGCTCTGCTCCTAATGTTTCCCTCCTTTCCACCCATCCCCTCAGCGATGACTGCTTCAAATAAATGAGAAACTCTTCTTAAACTTTTCACAATCTCTATGTTGAAGAGTCATATATTCTTGCGGATATAGACGAAAAAGTTTTGTGATCTCTAGGACAGGCTCTTGGTTCTCCAATTTTGATTTTGTAAAGTTTCAAACAATTTTGTCGGTGGCAATTCAATTCAAAGTGCAGTTCATTGCATAGTGGTTCCAGATCTCAGGCTTCCCTGCTTCAACCTGAATGTAGTATATGGTATGGTAGAACATAACTGTTACTCATATTCAAATTCCTGCTAGCGTAAGTATTGTGAGATAGGGTTCTTAAAGGTGAGGAGCAATTGGATTTAAGTTAGTGTTCTTAAGGTAACACCCCAAGCAGTTGTACTTTTCTAATAACTTTCAGATAAGTTTAATTAAATGATAAATTTTTTTTTGGAAAAAAGGTATGTCGTCTGACAATAGTTAACTGATTGAGGGTAGAGAGCATAGCTAGGTGATGGAAATAAAGGCTAGATCAGTTTTTTAATCTTAGTCACCATCTAAAATGCGTTCTGAAAGTGGCCCCCGCCTTTTTGCACTTACAGACTTCACTAGAAAAGTCCCCTCTTCAATCCTTTTTCAGATACAGTCTATTAATATTTATAGGCTAACTCCATGCAAGTCCCAAACTTTGTTCTAGTGAAAAGATCACACTAAATAACAGGGTTGATTATTGCTAAGCCAGAGGGGAGGACAATGATGACACCTGCCCAAACCTAATTTTCATATTTTAATGTGTCTTCCATGGCAGTGTAACATGACAATCTTTCAAGAGTGCAAAGTAGAGGATATATTCAAAACGCATGCTGGTCAACCCACTCTTTGACCATTTGACATATGGATTTGAAGTTTTTAGCAATCTCTAATGCTTAGAACTAGTTGTGCACCGAGTATTCAATCAGCTGGTGATTCATTCCAAAAGTGGTATGGGGGAGAAAATAGAATCCGATTCATACCTACTGTCTTGCACAAGGTTCTTATTTAAAACAGCATATTCCTGTAGCCCAGAGGGCTGACAGCTTCTTCCAAAGCAGATGTGCTCTAAGCTAAACCTCAAGGGGCTACTCAAGAGAGACGCAGCCTGTAGTCCTCTCCCAGGGAGGGGAAGGGCGGATGGCATCGTATCCCATCACCACTCCGAGCCTCAGTCACCCCAACAAGCAATATTCCTGAAGGCACTACTGACATTCGGTTCCCTGGTTAATTGGTTTATAAGTATTTCAAGAAGAACAATTAATTTTAAAAAGAAAGAAAACACTTTAAAAGAGAATTGATTTAGGAGAGGACGTATACCGAGGCTCGGTTAATAAAAGGGTTTTTGGTGGTGGTGTTGCTTTAGTTTGTTCAAACATAGGTATCATTTGCTTCTGTTACATCACCTGGGCTCGACTTTTTCTCTGCAGATGATCAAAATATAATAAAGGGGTCACTGCCAGACTTAGGCTCTTAACAATGTTGAGTAAAGCAGCACTTGGAGACATGGCACTGAGGAACAAAATGTACTGAACAAATTTGGTTCAAAAGGGATGATTATGTCCTGAGGTACCGCTAATGTGAATGCTTTTTTTACTGCCTGCTAAAAGTGGCAGCGACTGTAGAGAAGGCTCTTTATTTTTTAATTTATTTTTCCACCAAGATCATCAGTTTTCACTTAATTGACCAGACTATTTCACTTTTCATGAACAAGCTTGTTGATTTTAAGTTTGGCCATGAGCATTATTTGTGGATTTCTATTTTTGTTACCAAATAGAAAAAAATAAACACGTTCCTTGTTGATATAAATCAGACTTTAATGTATTATATCTCATCATTCCATAAATTAAAAAAAAAACTCCAAAGATTCAAAAGAAGTTTAGAATGTATTTAAGAACAGTTGGCCTTGTATATGTTAAAGGCATAAACATATAGATACATTTTAAAGTTAATTGGTAGTTATTTTTTAAATTACTTAGAACCTTAAATCCTCATTATAAAATTGAGGCAAATTTACATGGAAAAGGCAACAATTTTCATAGAAAGTAATTCTTTTTAAATAAAGTTAAATTATAATGTAAATGCCTGGTTATTTCTTTTAAAGAAACCCCAAATCATAAATTAACATTTAGGCATAATGCATTCAATTTTCCAGATTTTACTTTCTAAATAAATGAATGGGCTAAATTTGGAATAAAATCTTTCGTTTTTTCTATCTACAAAAATGGAAGCGTTTTTTTAAGCTTCTTCCTGAAGGCATCTCTGCATGCAAAGTATGGGAGCTTCAGTGATAACAAGGTAGTTAAGGAGTCATTGTTCCTCAGTAAGCACTGAGTCTTACAGTTGATTTGGTAAGCTACCCTGCCCCAAACCAAGGCTTTTGATTACACGGGCAGCCCTCCAAAGACAGGCAGGTCTGGGCATTTTAAAAGACGACACTCCCTGAGGGGAGGAAAAAGAATCTTGATCTAGGAGTGCAAATTCAAGGGATATAAATCAACTGTCAAAAACATTGACTGAAAGGTTCTCAAAGCTTAAACTTCAGAGGGAAATGTTTCTAGAATATCTGAGCTCTACCATAAAATCATATGCAGATCAGCTGGCTTGACTCTCAGTGACAGGAGAGCACTAAGGACAAATTGGGAGTTTCAGAAATGGAGTAAATAGTGGGGAGAAGAGTGGCCTTGAGGAAAAGTGTTATTTCCTTAAACTCAGGGTCTTAGTCCAGCTGTGCTCGACTAAATGGTAGGAAGAAAGCAATCAAGTTAAGCCAATCAATCCTAATGTAGGAAAAGCCATAATAATTCTGACATGTGAGGAAACATATTTTTGATCAGATCAGTATGTTCAAGACTGGTCTTTGGGTTGGCATCTACGACAGAACCAAATTCCTCATATTTTATTTCTTCTTTTATTTATTTTTTTCTTTCTTTTCTTCCCTCTCTCCCTCCCTCTCTCTCTCTCTCCATAGCTTCTCCCTTTCTCTAATTCTGCTTTAGAAAGATCTAAAGCATTGACAATAGGTACGCTAAAAATGCAAATTTTACAATTCTTTCCAACCTCCCCTGCCACTGATGGTGGGTGAAGAGGGCTTCATCATTTGGAGAAGGACAGGTAGAGCTAAATATTCCTAAATAAATATTTTAATAACATATTTATTACACATGGACTCCCCGCCTTTGAAAATAAAATTAAGTTAGCATTTTTTTTTTTTTTAGTAGGTATCGAGGACTGAACCTGGGACCTTGTACATAGGAAGCAGGCACTCAACCCCTGAGCTACATTTGCTCCTCAGTATTTTTTGGAAAGTGGATTTGTGATAAAGCCGTTAGTCTCAAAATTGCTATGTTGGGTTATGATGGTTTTCAAAATTAGGTTAAATCACATTATGTATAGATATTCTTCAGCATTAGGTCTTATGGGATCTTTGGCAGAATATGAGATCACAGAATTTAATAAATTGCTAAATAACTTGTTCTCAACCAATTTATTATCCAAGAAAGAAATACTGCCTCTGGGTAGGTTAGAAGGAAATAACAATGTTTCATTGTTTATACATTGGGAAGAAGCCTTTCCCAGGTAGTAGGTGAAATGTTATTATTAGAATTAGGCATTCAGAAGTAGTTCAATTCTTAAATGAATTGTTTAAGATTAAAGAAACATGGTATCATTGAAAAATTTCAATTGGAATTAGATGTTAATTTGGAATCATTCCCTAAATCATGCTGGTAAGCAAAACATTTATTCCATCATTTAGCCATTGCTTTAGCAACTAGGCATTGCAGCTCTTCACTAGAACTTCCCTAAATTTCCTTCATATCTATCACCTCCACCTTATGACATGAGAAAATAATGTTTTCTTGTGATCTCAGTGCAAAAATATCACTCTATTTATTATGCTTTAAACCATTCCTCTTAATTAATAATGTCTGGGCTCTGGAATCAGACAATCCTGGTTTTAGTCCTAGTTCTATTACCTATAGGCTGGGTCATGGGGGTCAAATAATTTATCCTCTCTAAGCCTCCTGTTTCTCACTTGTAAAATGGAGTTCCCCATCTCCTTCATTTGATTTGTGCTGTTCGTGACCACTGTCAGAGACCTCTCACTATTGTGTTCTAATTGCCAATGCTTTAGATTTTTCTCTCTACCTTTCCTCTCTGCCAAATGAAAACTTATTGTTTTGTCCTATTGCCTTGGGGTCTTCCTAATGTGTTAGCTAACTAATAATTCCCCTCCCAGATAACAAAATGCCTTATTTAGTGGAAGCAGACATTCCTTATTAATGATCACTATTTGTATAAAGTCTACAGTTTATAAGCATTTACACTTATCTCATTTAATCCACACAGCATCCCTGAAGTCAGACGTTATTCTCAACATTTAGTGGATGAGGAAAAGAATGCTGAAAGGAAGTGCAGTGATTTTTCTCAAGAATGTATACATGACTTGGGATTCAAGTTTTAGGCCAGTTGACTCTAAACCCTGAATTCTTTCTCCTTCACAGCTGTAATCTATAAAGTGCCCAGATAGGATTGAGAAATTTCACCCTGAAGAATGGGCTGATGTTGCAGAAATCACATAAGAACAGACTAAGAGAAGTCCTAATCTGGCTCATAGCCCATAGTCACGTGCATGCGTTAAGACAATCTATTTAATTTGGGCCTCAGTTTTCCCCACCTTCAAATTTCAAGGATTGCACAATTTGGTCAATTTCAGTTTTAATATTCCATGAGTCTATGAGGATATGTATTACAGTTGCAATTGTATACCACTATTTCATTTTCTTCTCAGGTCATGTTAATGGTTGGTTCAGAGAATTTAGTTGTTTGTCAGCAAGTGCAATAGTACTTCAAAATGTGTTATGATGGGTAATATTTTTAGGAGAAGAGAAAAATTGAGTATTAAATTTACAGATGTTTATACAAGAATGCAGCTACCAATGACCTAACAGCAGTCTTTCTGTGGGGTTGCCCTCTGTGTCTAAAAGTACTTAGTTTTAGGAGGGATATATGTGGAGTAGTGAAGGAGAAAGGAAACACCATGTAGCAAATCCTATCAGCTGAATCAACTCTGGATATCTATAGGGAATCATTTGTGGAAATAAGATAATTTTTTAAATTTTTAAAAAAATCAGATGCAAAACAGTATCAAGCCATGTGGTCAATACTGATGTTGCCTAAGTTAAATACATTTCTCTGTTTATTGTTATAAACTGTCCAAGAAAATCTGGCCTGATTTTATATGACAGGCTAAAAGCAAAATTAAAGAAAAAGATGACATTTTGAAGGTTTCTCCCCCCATGAACACAACTAGGCTGGCTGAGCTGTGCAACTGTGATGGAAATATTAGAGCTGTTGTGCCTGAAAAAAATGCAATGATCATTTCATTCTTCCTGTCTTTTAATGCTCCAGGGTTTTGGAGACGAATAGGAGCAATAAGTTCACTTTGCAGAATTAATGCAGTAATTCTTTATCATAAGAGCAGAGCATTACCTCAATCTGATTTTGCTACAAAATGGTTCAAAGTCTATTTTTAATGATGGCCCTAATTTGTTAACACCTTTTAAATTATTAATCCCCTTTATATTCAAGTAGTTATTGCATGTCATAACAATGTATCTATGCAGGGAAATTTAATAGTATTTTCTAGATGTCAAGAAAAGGCTTGTTCTGCAAAACGCTATTAAAACTGATAATGAGCTAAATATTTGCCATAGCAAACACTGAAATTACTATATCAATCAGCATTGGGCTTTCTTATTCAATAAACAGAAATTAACCTATTAACTATGCCTAACTTCAGCAACAAAATGGTTGCTTTCAAGCATTTCTCCCCACTTCAAATCTTTATTTTTCTTAAAACTACATAGTGCCCTATAATCTCAGAATTGTGAACCAAATTCTTTTTTTTTTTTTTAATTTTTTTATTTTTTATTGACTTTGTAATAATATTACATCAAAAATATATATGTGAGGTCCAATTCAACCCCACCCCCCCACCCCCCCTCTCCCCCCCCCCCAACAACACTCGTTCCCATCATCATGACATATCCATTGGATTTGGTAAGTACATCTTTGGGCACCTCTGCACCTCATATACATTGGTTCACATCATAGCCCATACTCTCCTCCATTCCATCCAGTGGGCCCTGTGAGGATTTACAATGTCCGGTGATTACCTCTGAAGCACCATCCAGGGCAGCTCCATGTCCCGAAGACGCCTCCACCTCTCATCTCTTCCTGCCTTTCCCCATACCCTTTGTCCATTATGTCCACTTTTCCCAATCCAATGCCACCTCTTCTATGTGGACATTGGATTGTGAACCAAATTCTTAATGTCAGT
Organism: Dasypus novemcinctus; assembly: GCF_030445035.2. Taxonomy (NCBI): domain Eukaryota; kingdom Metazoa; phylum Chordata; class Mammalia; order Cingulata; family Dasypodidae; genus Dasypus; species Dasypus novemcinctus. The sequence goes on along the minus strand of NC_080673.1, from coordinate 47,169,794 downwards.
ATTTATGGTTGAAATTTTGAACGTATATAATACAAAAAATCATGAATGTTTTGCCCTAGAGACTGCAAAGTTTTCACTTTCCTTTTAGATAGACGTTGCTTATAAGCAGTAAAAATAACTGTATCAGATAAAAAGCAAATACTCAAGCTTTTAAAGCACATTTTAGATTATTTCCCTGATTTCTAGGATTTCTTTTTAAGATTTTACTTTCACTTTTTCAGTTATGGGGTTTGGCTAAGTATACCTGGAAAAACTAGAAAAGTGAAAGGTGGCATAAGGGTCTATGATTAGTTAATTATGGCTTTCAGCTACTAAAATAAGAACATAGTTTTCATGCATGCCCAGAAGAAAGATGTTAGATCCCAAAGCACTTTACACATTATTAAAAATGAAACAAAGTCAGTCCTAGAATAAATGTGCTGCAGGTCTTTCAAATAGAGGGACTTCTCTAGATCCAATTATCATCTTAGTTATACTTTGAGCCAATGCTGAATGCTGTACAAAAGTGACCCAGAATTGAGTTTAGTTCTGACACTCATCATATAGTTTAAGGAGCTTTGTATAGCTTCAGTTACTTTCAATGTCTCTAAACTTCTAAACAAAGTCTACATGGCACACTCTAGCTCTTCATTTGAAATAAAGAAGACTACTGTTAACAAATGATGAGTACTAGAGGTTATATGAGTAGTTAAGCATAATAAAAATAGTAAAACAACTTATTTTGTACATTGTGCTTTAAATTTTCTCAAAGCTTTATTTGTGCCTGATACAACTACCCTGAAGTGGGTGGGTTATAAATCATCTTCACTGAATAGACTGATGGCAGAACTGGACAAGTGAGGTGATTTGTTTGCTAGTGGGAACATTAGGCAAAGAACATAGACTTTATGCAATAAAAAAACCTTTTTTTGACATTTTGTCTTTCATCACTGTGAGATCAGTTATCTTGTATGTACAGTGACATTTTCTTCTGTATATTCCCCGAGTGTCTTTTTTTTTTCTTTTCCATTTTATTGTCAAAGAAGTTTTAGGTTACAGAATAGTCACATAGAGGATCTAGGGAGTCCCTCTACCCAACGCTCTCCCGCTTTCCCCTTCTCCCCTATTAATAACATTTTACATGCAAATGGTACATTTGTTACAATTGATGTACATATATTCAAGCACTGCTACTAATCATTATCAATGGTTTATATTATAATTTACATTTTGGACCGTACACTTTTATAAATTTTGACGAAATATAAAGTGGCCTATATCCATTAATGTGAGATCATGCAGAACAATTCTAATGCCCTAAAAATGCCCTACGTTCCATCCAGTCTATTCTTCTCTCCCCTTCCCCTCGGGACCTATGGTAAGCACCAAATTTCATTTTTGAAAAATAAGATTCGTAGTTACTTGCAATAATATTGAGGGCTTGACATATTGGTCTGTTTTCTTTTATTGAGTACTGCCTATGCTCTTGAGAGACTCTTGCCCCTACGCTTTTCAGGCTTATAATTCTAGTAGTTATCAACTAGGCTTGATCCTCAGAATCACTTGGGGAGCTTTAAAAAAATACCAGTGTTTGGGTGCCAGCCAATTAATGCTCATTTAAACACAAATTCCTGGGTGTAAGTTCTCAGACAGTAGGTTCTAAAGCTCAGTTAGAGATGAAAATCACCAATCTAGCCAGCACTGCTCCCTTTCCAATGAGTACACAATCACCTGGGGATCTTGTTAAAAGCAGATTCTGATCCAGTGGATCTAGGGTAGAACTTGAGCTTCTGCATTTCTAAAAGGGAATCAAGTTAGGCCTTCCATGTTTTCTTTTACTGTCTCAATGGGAAAATGTACCACATCTTCACTTTAAAAAGAGACTTTTATATTTGAGGAATTGGTGACACTTTCTTTGGCTTAAATAGGTTACAGATTTCTTAACAGAAAATCATTCAACTGAATTCTGATTTAAGGGAATTCTAAATTAAGCATGATCTTATAAGAGATAGCTTCCAACTTAGAAATTTGGAGTCTATGACTAAATAGGGCAAAGAAAGTTGTTGAAAGAATGATTTCTATAATCAAACAAAGCTGAGTTCAAATTCCAGCTCTGTCACCCACTAGCATGTTTCCTAATTTCCCCTAAGCCTTAGTTTTTTAGTGTGTAAAATGGAAGCAGTAATAATATTTGTTATGCTTATTTAATAAATATATCCAACACCTACTTGGTGCCAATGACTCTTCAGTGGAGAACAGAAGAGTCAAGTTTCCTGCTGCCGATACAGTATCATTGTAGGAAGAAAAGAGATACTGCATGGAAATTGCTTAGCATAAGGCTCCATAAATGTTGATCATTATTTTATAGTAGCTCTAAAGTGATAGCTGTTATTATGGTCAATTGGCACATACTGTTTTGGTATGTGGATAGTACCAATAAGGTCGGGAACCCTTGATTAGATATACTAATCATAATTTCGGATACAGAACAGAACTTATGGGTACGTTATGCAAATATGCCCAGGAGCAGTGGATTAAGACTTCATTATTAAGACACATCTGAAATTTGTAGTTTTATGGTCAATTTTTGGCTAAAGACTTTAAGTTCAGAGTTTCTAGTATAACTGAAAAATATGTCTGTAAAAGTGATCAGGAAATTCAAGTGATGGTAAATTGTAAAAACATTTAAACTTCCTTTGAATGTGTAATTATTGGTGAAAGCTTTCATCTAATTAGCTATTTTTGAAAATTGTTCATTTAGTCATGATATATTTTCCTTTTTAAGAAGATTTTCCACTATTTACATTTCAGTTTTCAATTAAATGATTTAAGCTTAAAATATGAAACAGGGAAACGGACTTTGGCCCAGTGGATAGGGCATCTGTCTACCACATGGGAGGTCCACGGTTCAAACCCCGGGCCTCCTTGACCCGTGTGGAGCTGGCCATGCGCAGTGCTGATGCGCGCAAGGAGTGCTGTGCCACGCAAGGGTGTCCCCCGCGTGGGGGAGCCCCACGCGCAAGGAGTGCGCCCATGAGGAAAGCCGCCCAGCGTGAAAAGAAAGAGCAGCCTGCCCAGGAATGGCGCCGCCCACACTTCCCGTGCTGCTGAGGACAACAGAAGCGGACAAAGAAACAAAACGCAGCAAATAGACACCAAGAACAGACAGCCAGGGGAAGGGGGGAATTAAATAAATAAATAAATCTTTAAAAAAAAAAAAAGAAACATATCTCAACTGTCAATTTTTAAATTGGAGAGTATAAAAAGAGATAGTTTTGTTGGGTATAGGAGGCTAGGTGTAGAAGGTGCACAGGATTAAAATTAAAAATGTCAATATCCTCCTTTTATATCAGACCTTAAGCAAGCAGGGTCATTTTCATAACCCAGACTTCACAGGGGTAGAGCATAGCCATACCCTACTCCAACAAATTCAATTTAAAAATACCCTTTAAACCAACTTCCTGGATTGCAACTCAAAGCACCTACCAGGCTTTTCTGGAGAATAATTATAAGTTTAGGTACCATTGCCCTGCCTATCCTGTACCCTATCTCCTGGAATCATGGTCTCTCTGAGACAGAAGACATTTCTATGATCATGGTTAAGTCCTTCCTCCTCATTAGAGATGAGAAAATGGGAGCACGGAGAGCTGCAGTTATTTCCCATCTGCAAGTGGCAGAGTCAGGACCAGATTTCAGTTGTTTTTACATACTACCCTGATTTATAGTTTTAATTAGCAAAGAGGAGTTTTACATCATTCTTATTTAGGTATCCTGGATGTTTCTTATTTGAGCAGAGAAATTCCAGGACAAGGAAAAAAAAGATGTCTATGTTCTCATAACTAAAATGGCATTTTAGAAACAAGAAACTCCCATATAATCTTCCCATTTTGTTCATACAACTTTTCACTGGGCTGTTCACTGTTCATTTATCTATACTTGGCCAAACCTTTCTTCTTTAGCTCCACTTTTGTTAAGTTTCTTATTTCTTGTCTTCCTAGAATCTTATCACTGGTACTCTATTTTTGTTGCCTTTGAAATTTCATGTCAGTCGTGGTATGACTAAAATTATACTAAGATTTATAATGCAATGCTTGTAGAGTTTCTTCACTTTAGAGAAGTCCCTGAGTTATTAAGCTAGTGGAACCAAGTGTGAGAGGAAGAGAGGAGTCAAGATAACTTTAAGACTTGAGAAACTAGAAGAAAGCATGTGCCTTTTAACTGAGAGAAGATTGCCCAAGGGGTAAGTGGGGATGCGGGGGTCGGTGGGTTGGGGCAAAGGAAAATTTGGAATTTTGGGCACACTGAGTTTCAGGTGGCTTTTAGATATACATGTGGAGATGTCAAGTAGTACCTGGCCACACTGACTGGGAGTTCAAGGAATATCTCAGTGGATAGACAAATTTGGAGTTGTCAGTGATACTTTCCTTTTAATCTTTGTGGTCAATCTAATTAATTTCTCTCTTTTATACTTCCTTTTTTTAAAAAAAAACTTCCGGTTTATCTTGTTTTCCTATTATAATTTCTTAGTTTGTATGTTTAGCCCATTACTTCCTATATTTCCTCCTTCCTGATACAAACACTTAAGGTTATAAATTTCCCTTCTAGAATTCCACTAATTCCAAAATTACTGATAATTTGTTGTTATTTTGTTCCAGGAAATTTCTGACTTTGCTTTTGACTTTTCTTTGAAGGGTTATTCAGAAGTTTAAAAACTTTTAAATTATTCTAACTTAATTGTACTCTGGACAGAGACCGTGGTCTGTATGAAATCAGCATTATGGAATCTGTCAAGATTTGCTTCATGGACATTTTAGAATGTTTCACATGTTCTTAATACAATATGTATTGGGTAGTTTTATGTGTTGCTAGATCATTCTTCTTCTTATTTTTTTAAAGATTTATTTTTTTTTATTTTATTTAATTCCCCTACCCTCCCCCGGTTGTCTGTTTTCTGTGTCTTTTTGCTGCGTCTTATTTCTTTGTCCGCTTCTGTTGTCGTCAGCGGCACGGGAAGTGTGGGCAGCGCCATTCCTCGGCAGGCTGCTCCCTCCTTCACGCTGGGCAGCTCTCCTTATGGGTGCACTCCTTGCGCGTGGGGTTCCCCTACGCGGGGGACACCCCTGTGTAGCACGGCACTCCTTGCGTGCATCAGCACTGCGCATGGGCCAGCTCCACACGGGTCAAGGAGGCCCGGGGCTTGAACCGCGGACCTCCCATGTGGTAGACGGACGCCCTAACCACTGGGCCAAAGTCCGTTTCCCTAGATCATTCTTATTAACTTGATTGTTCTAGTCTTTATTTTTGTAGATTTTTTTGTTTGCTTAAGCCATGAATTTTCAAAAGAGATTTCTGAAAATATATTATGATTATAGATTCAAAATTTTTTTCATGTTTACTCCATCAATTTTTGCTTTATACATAAATAGGCTTTGATATAGGCACACTGGCATTTAGAATTTTATACCTTCCCAGTGAACTGAACCTTTTGTCACTATGTAATGACTCTCTTTATGTCTCTGATAATGCTTTTGCCTCAAAGGTTTATTTTACCTAATAGAAAAGCTTATCTGCTTTCTTTTGTTTAGTACTTGTTTGTGTATCTGTTCCCATCCTTTTATTTTTTAACCTTTCTAGTTTTAGGTATGATCCTTATCAATGCCATATAGCTAGATTTGTTTATTTAATTCAGTCTGATAATCTGCCTTTGTACTAAAATATTTTATAAGATAGTTTAATAAGATAATTTAAATTTATGTTCATAGATACTATGGATTTATTTTGACTATATTACTTAATGCTTTCTATTCATTCTATTTTTCCCTGAGTTTCATTTTTTTCTCTCTCCTCTCTCACCCCGGCACCACTTTTTAGCTTTTACCTCTCATCCCTTTCTTTCTCTCTATTGGTCTACTACTCTGCTTTTGGTAGTTAACTTAGATGTATGTACGATGAATTTTTAAAAAGTCAAAAGTAAATTTATATGTTTATCCTCCTCCTGCACAAGGACCTTAAATCACTTTAACTCCAATCATCCCACCTGGAATGATACGCTATTGCCCAGAAATGTACTGTTTTTTAATCACTCAGATTAGATTTTAAAATTTTTCTTTTTTATAGAATCAAAGATCATTTAGATTTACTTAAATGTTTGCTTTTCTCACCATTCATTTTTGCATTTCAGACTTTTCTTTAGGGGTCACTTTCCTTTAACCTTAAGTTCATACTTTAGAATTCTTTTAGCATGATTTTGTGAGTAGCAGACTGATTTGTTTCTTTGAAAATATCTTTATTCTGCTCTTGTTCTTGAAATATAATTTCACTGGGTTTACAATTCTAGGGTGACTTTAATTTCTCATATTATATTGTAACTATCATTTCCCTGTTTTTCTGACTGTCATTATTGTTAATATTTGATAACTCAACTGTCAATTTAATTGTTTTTCTCCAAAAATAATCTTTTCTTTTTCTCTTTCTGGCCACTTTGAAGATCTTTGCTTTATCTCTGGTGTCTTACAGTTTTACTCTGATGTTTCTAAGTTGTAGATGTCTCTTTATTTACCCTGCTTGGAATATGCTGTGCTTATTAAATCTGAGCACTCATTTCTTGGAAATTCTCAGCTCTTATTCCTTGGGTGTTGCCTCTCTCCCATTTTTTTATTATGTAACTCCAATTATGGTATGTTGGAATTTTCACTCATCTTCTGTGATTCCTAACTATTCTATTAATATATCTTCCTCTTTGTCTACTAATGTGCTCTATTCTGATATTTCTTTAGATCTATTTTTCTTTTCATCAATTCATCATTTAGCTGGATTCATCTGATGCATAAGCGCTGATCACGGGTTTGTTTGTTTTTTTCCATTTATTTCATTGTTTACCATATTAATTGCTCCTTTGAATATTTCTGAATCTCCCTTTACCTTTTTCTTGCTTTGATGCACTCACATGGTAAAAGTCACCCTTGTTAAGTTCAATTATCATCATACTTGATGTCCTGTACCCAAGTAGCTTAACTTGGTTTGATAAAAACCACAATCAGGCCGACTGTCTTTTCTTTATATTTGTAAACACTAACCTCGAGTGGTCTATTAGTTTTGTCCTGGAGTCATTGTGTATTAACCTAGTCCACTTACATGCTCATTTTCTTAAAAAACAATTTCATACCTTTTTTCTTTAACATCGCCATCTTCGTTTTTAGATAATGATGTTTTTTTCTTATTTCACTAATGAAATTGTAGCAATTAAAAGATAACTTCCATGAACTTCCAACAAATCTACTCATCTACCTGAATTTGGGCCCAGAAACTTTGTCTACATTCCTGTTTCAATGGAGCATGAGTCCATGCTGCCATCTTAGGCCAACCATAGATTTCTTTACTAGATCCCATCTGCTCTTCCCTAAATCAGGACATTGCTCCAGCAATTGTTCCCTCTCTTTTTGCCATAATTTCTTCTTTATTAGATTATTCCCACCTCACCCCAGCCATTAACTCTGGCACCTTGTATTGTATCCCTTTTTTCTTGCTCATCCCAATTAAGCTGAAATGACTTCTTTTCATGAACAACAAGCACATTTTGTGTTAAGCCTCTGGGATTTCCCTTAATTTTTGCCAGTTTATCCATGTATTTCAAAATCTTTAAAAATGTGTATTCGCCATTTCAATGGAAATAAGTGTTTTGCAGTGGTAATATTTTTCAGGAGATAAAATCACCTGTGATCATTTCTTATATTCAGTTTCACTTGTGGAGGGTCCTAGATCTCAGATTTTGACTCATTTTCTCTAAATATGGTCTCAAGATTATTTCATATAGTATTACTGCTTCAAATTACTACCATAAGTTATGACTCTCAAATTTGGACATGCAACCCAGTCCTCTCCTCTGAGCTCCGTACTTGCATATCCAACACCTGCTTGAAACCTGTTAGTTGAGGATTCTAATAAACACCTCAACATCTTAAACATAAGAAATCATAAATAAAACCCTTGATTTTTCCATCCAATATATTCCCTTCCAGACAAAAATGTCTCCACCCAGTTGCTCTGCAAAAACTAAGGATTCATCCTATATATCTCTATTTTTTGTCAGCCTTGAATGCAATCCATGAACAAGAGTCGTTGGTTCTATATAAAAGTCTTTCACTCGTCTGTTTGCTTCTTTGGCATCACCACATCTGTCTACTACTACAGTGCTAGCTACCAAATTTTAAGAGAGGAATAAAAGTTTAGTATTTTTTTAACTCTTATTTTCTTTTATATTCAGTTTTCTGAATATCATATTATGATACCCTTACTTTCCATTTTGCTTCTGTACTATGCATTATTAGGTTCATATAGATTCTCTGTTGCAGAGAAGCAGCTGTATATGGACATACATCATAGAGCAACTTCCACACCCATACGCAGGCATGCTTACAACCCTATGTTTGCAGTTGTACATGTGTGAGTATACATTACTCCATCAGGAAGAGATAGACTGCATATTGATTATGTTTCTAGAAATGATGAGCAATGAAGAACAACTTTGTAAAAGCAGTTTTGAAATGTTCTTCTAAGACTTGCAAGCTGGGCAGCAATGACTGAACAATGAAATGAGAAAATTAAATCTTAAGTGCACTTCATCACACTATAACCTGGTTAGAAAACTTGTAAAGATAATGTTGAAAAATAAGAATAAAATAAATGCCACAATGAGGTGGAGAACTTCTGGGGAAGATGGTGGAGTAGGGAGCACCAGAAACAGTCCTTCCAACAAAACAACTATTAAATAGGCAGGGAGTGTCTGAAACAATGATTTTGGAACTCCAGAGCCCAGAAGAACATAGTACAGCATCCAGGAAAGAGTAGGATGAAGAGGCTAATAAACTACAGTATAAGGCAGTAAATTGCTCTCTGGAGGGTGGCTGCTAGTGCCCACCCCCCACTCTCACAGCAGGCCACGGTGGGGTCAAGTCCCTGGTTAGCTGCCATTGACAGAAAGCGGCATAAAAATCCTCTTCTCAAGAACAGGGGTGGGCACAATCAATCATGGATCATGCTTTTTTGATTAGTGAATTCAGATGGCTGGGTCATGGCTCTGAGGGCAGCTGTTGTTTCAACCTGCCCCAGACAAAGGCAGCAGCAGCCATTGCTTCAACTCTCCATGGAAAGGGGCAGAAGTAGTGGAGATTTAAAGATTCACAGCTTCCTCAGGGCTGCGGGGTACAGTTAGTTAAAGGACTGCATTTGCTGTGCCTCCCAGGAAAACTCGGTTTTGGGGAACCATCAAGAAGCTTTGGAGGCCTTGCTGATCTCCTCCAAAGGGTACTTTGGAGCCAATCTGCACTGCCTTCATGGGTCCCTCACCATGGTTTGGCTGTGAAAAATCAAATTAGGAAAGTTCTACCAGGTCGATGCTCCTCCCAGGATTTGACCACCAGGCAAAAATAGTGTGAGGCAAAGAAAGCATTGTAAAAAACTATAGACATGGACAGTCTGATACAAAGCCTGGGACAGGGAAATTTGTCACCTAGGAAACAGAGGGGACAACTAAACTGCTGTAAACAGGGTACTCCAAAGCAACTAACAAGCAGAAGCCCAGGATGAGTCAGAGGCCTGGAAATACAGGGACGCCTGTGAACACAGCATTTGCCTTGAGCAGAACTTCCTGATAGGAGGATTGAAGTTCACAAAAATCTCCGTCTTATCACCAGCTGGTTACAAAACAAAGAAACAGACATCCCAGGGAGTAAATCATAGATTAACATTTTAAAATGTCAACATGTACAGTATGCAAGAAAAGAGAACAAGACAAAGAAATAGGAAATGATGGTCCATCCAAAGGAAGGGGATAAAAAGGTAGAAAACACCAACAAAGCAGATGAGAATGTAGATAAAGCTTTTTAAAAAAAATGATCTTAAAAATCTTTGTGGAGATGAAGCAAAGTACAGAGAAAAAAACTAAAGGATACCAGGAAAGTAACGAATGAGCAATACGAGAAACTAAGAAATAGAAATTTTAAAAGGGAACCTAACAGAACTGTTGGAGTTGAAGACCACATAATAACTGAAATGGAAAATGCCCAGGAGGTTTTCAAAAGCAGAAGAAAGAATCAGAGGACCTGAAAACAAGACTCTTGAAATGAGTCAGGCTGAAGAGCAGAAAGGAAAAAGAAATACTGAAGGTGAAAATAGGCTATGACAGCTATGGGATACCATCTAGCTCATGAATATACATATTATGGAAGTTATGAAAGAGAAGAAACAAAGAGAGAAAGAGAGAAAAGGACAAAGAAATAAAGATAGAGCGCTTCCCAAATGTAGCAAAAGACATGAATATGCATATCCAAGAAGCCCAGAGAACACATGATAAACACGAAGAAAAATATACCCCATCATATATTGATTATATTATGAAAGGAAAAGGACAAGGTGAGAGTTCTGAAATCTGTAAGATAAAAGCAACCTGTTACATACAAAGGAGTCCCGAGTAGACTGAGCACCAATTTCACATCAGAAACCATGGCGGCAGGAAAGAAGTGGGTTGAAATACTTAAAATGCTGAAAAACCCCACAAATTTCAGCCAAAAATTTTATATCCCGTGAGACTCTTTTTAAAAAATGAGAGAAATTAAGACATTCTCAGATTTAAAAAGCTGAGGGAGTAAATTACCACTAGACCTACCCTACAAGAAATGCTAAAGGAAGTTCTTCAGACTGAAATGAAAGGACACTCGACAGTGGTTCAAAGCAGTATAAAGAAATAAAGACCTGTGGTACAGTCAACCATTTGGGTAATTATAAATGCCAGTGTTATTGTATTGTATAGATAGGTATGTAATTCACTTCGAACTTCCTACAGATGGTAAAATGTAAATATCTAAAAATAATGATAAATCCAGGGTTTTAGACGTAAAAAGTGCAGAGACATAATAGTAATAAGTAACAAAAAATTGTGGGGGAGGCAATGATATAGGAAAAAATATGAGCATGCTATTAAAGTTAAGTTGGTATCATACCAAATATAACCATTATATATTTAGGATGTTACATTTTAATCCATGGTAACCACAAAGAAAACAGATTTAAAAAATCCAGATAAAAAGAAGGCATACAATATGGCACAACATGAGAAAGCAAATCAATTTAACAGTAAGCTTTATGGGAAGTAAGAGACATAAAAATTATAAGATTTACAAAGGTGAAAGAGCAAAATGGCAGGAGAAAGTCCTGTATTATCAGTAGTGACTTTAAATGTAAATAGATTAAACTCTCCAAAGGGCAGCTATTAGCAGAATAGATAAAAAAACATGACCCAACTATATGCTGTCAGCCAGAGACTCACCTTAAATGCAAAGACACCAGTGAAAGGATAGAAAAAATATACCAAAATTAGGAACCAGAAGAGAGTTTGGATTGCTATATAAAAAGAGGGACAAAGACATCATTATATATTGATAAAAGGGAAACTTAAATAAGAAGATATAACAATTATAAACATATAGGCACCTAACAGCAGAACCCCAAATTTTAAGAAGCAAATCCTGACAGATTTGAAAGGAGAAACTAACAGTTACATACTAATAGTAGACTAATATACCATTCTTGATAATGGGTAGAACATTTAGTCAGATGACCAACAAGGAAGAACATAAGTTGAATGATACATAAAACCAACTAGAGCCAACAGATATATGTAGAACACTGCACCCAACAAAAATATAATAGAATATATGTTCTTCTTGAGTGCAAATGGATCATTCTCCAGGATAGACTGTATGTTGGGTCACAAAACAGTCTCAATAAATTCAAAAATTATTATTATTATTTTTTAAAAGGATTTATTTATTTATTTAATTCCCCCCCACTCCCACCCCCCCCCCGGTTGTCTGTTCTCTGTGTCTATTTGCTGCGTCTTGTTTTTTTGTCCACTTCTGTTGTCGTCAGCAGCACGGGAAGTGTGGGTGGTGCCATTCCTGGGCAGGCTGAACTTTCTTTCGCGCGGGGCAGCTCTCCTTACGGGGCGCACTCCTTGCGCGTGGGGCTCCCCTACACGGGGGACACCCCTGCGTGGCAGGGCACTCCTTGCGTGCATCAGCACTGCGCATGGGCCAGCTCCACACAGGTCAAGGAGACCCAGAGTTTGAACCGTGGACCTCCCATGTGGTAGACGGGCGCCCTAACCACTGGGCCAAGTCCGTTTCCCAATTCAAAAATTATTGAAATCATACACTGTCTATTCTCTGACCACGATGGAATGAAGTTAGAAATTAATAATAGAGTGAGAAAGGGAAAATTAAAAAATATGTGGCAACTAAAATGCATTCTAAAACAACTAATGGGTTAAAGAGAAAATCAAAAGTGAAATCAGGATGTGACTTGAAGCAAATGAAATTGAAAATACAACATACCAGAATGTATGGGATGCAGCACAGGCAGTGCTGAGAGGGATATTTATAGCTCTAAATGCTTGCATGGAAAGAGAAGAAAGAAACTGAGGGAGTTCTGGAAGATAATATTGGAATAAGCAGGCAGCGGGGCTGAACTCTCTCACAGACAATAGAGAAAGGGCCAAAAGCTGTCCAAGGGCTCTGCTTTGGGGGTTAGCAGACCAGGACAGTGCTTCACAAACCCCAGGAAGGCAGGGGACAGAAATAAAAAAATCTGAAGCAATAAACATGAGTAACTAAACACCTGTGGCTTCTGGGAAGGGTTCCATCCCCAACCCTCAATTCACTAACCTTGGATAAAACCCTTGGCTCACTACAGCCAAGTGAGAGGGGAAAAGATATCTTCCTCCCTGTTAGCTTTTATAAGGGAAGAAGGAGGGTGAGTTGGAGGATATAGTATGGTTTCTCTTCAGTATTTTTGGGCAGCAGAGCCTGCTTTGAATCTTGGCTCAGGCCAGAGCAGAAAGATGGGTTTGCCAGTGAGTGCTATGTGCTGGCCAGCTAAGAAATTGCAAAGAGAAAAACTGTTTTTAGGTCTCTCTTTAGCCCCCTGGGAGAAAATCTGAACTCTGTTAGTGAGTCACTGGCCTGATTTTGTTAACTTAAGCTAGGAAGTTTAAAAGACAGAATAAGTTGAACCAAAAGTCAGAGAAGAGCTGTGGAAAAAACAAACAAACACTAGGTAAGAGAGCAAAATTGAACATCAGAGGAATTTCACCAACATATTTAGATACCTAAAATTGGCAAAAAATTATAAGCCATACTAGGAAATAGGAATAGATGGCCTAGCCAAAGGAGCAAGCCAAGTATTATTATTAGATACAGGATTAAGACAACTAATCAATGATAATCACACAAATCTTCTAAATCAATTCAAAGAATTGAAGGAAAATATGGTTAAAGAGATAAAGGATTAAGAAGACACTGTCTGAGCATAAAGAATGATTTGAAAGCATGCAAAGAAAAGTAACAGAGCTTATTGGAATGAAAGACATGGTGGATGAGAGTAAAAATATATTAGAGAGTAAAAAAATATAACCACTTGGCCCAGTGGTTAGGGCGTCCATCTTCCACATGGGAGGTCTGCAGTTCAAACCCCAGGCCTCCTTGACCAGTGTGGAGCTGGCCCTTGTGCAGTGCTAATGCACACAAGGAGTGCTGTGCCACGCGGGGGTGTCCCCCGCTTAGGGGAGCCCTATACGCAAGGAGTGCACCCTGTAAGGAGAGCTGCCCAGTGTGAAAGAAAGTGCAACCTGCCCAGGAAAGGCGCCGCACACATGGAGAGCTGACACAACAATATGACACAACAAAAAGAAACACAGTTTCCTGTGCTGCTCACAACAACAGAGTGGACAAAGAAGATGCAGCAAATAGACACAGAGAGCAGACAAACAGGGTGGGAGGGGGAGGGGAGAGAAATAAATAAATAAATCTTAAAAAAAATACATTAGAGGCACTTAAGAACAGAGGTGAATTGCTTGAAGACAGAATTAGTGATTTCAAAGACAGAATATCTGAACTGGAAAAGACAAGAGAAGAGAAAGAGAGGAGAATGGAAAAAATAGAACAGAGTTTCAAGGAATTGAATGATAATGCAAAACACACAAACATTTGCATTATTGGTGTCCCAGAAGGAGAAGAGAATGGAAAAGAGGTGCAAAGAATATTTGAGGAAATAATGACTGATTCCCAATCCTTATGAAAGACATAAATATCATTATCCAAGGACAATGTACCCCAAACAGAATAAATCCAAATAGACCTACTGTGAGACACCTCCTATTCAGAATCACAAATATCAGATATAAAGAGAGCATTCTGAAAGCAACAAGAGAAAAGCAAAGCATCACATACAAAGGGAACTCAATAAGATTAAGTGCTGACCTCTCATTAGAAATCATGAAGGTAAGAAGTAAGTGGTATGATGTTTTTAAGGTACTGTAAGAAAAACTGCCAGCCAAGAATCCTGTATCTGGCAAAACTATCCTTTGAAAATGAGGGCGAGTTTAAAGTCTTCACAGACAAACAAAAACAGAGTATGCTATCAAAAAAACAAAATTACAGGAGATACTAAAGGGAGTGCTGTATCTGAGAGGATAAAATAAAAGGTGAGAGACTTGGAGAAAAATGTAGAAATGAAGATTATTAGGAAGAGAGACACAACAAAGCAGGGAGCAGAGGTTCCAGGTGCCTCCTAAAGAGGACAAACAAGCTGGCAAGTTGGCATGACAGGCAGGCGCAGTGAGCTGACAGAACAAGATGACACAATAAGAGACACAAGAGGAAAAAACATAATGAGGGACATAACAATGCAAGGAATGGAAGTGGCTTAAGCTATTAGATGCTTTCCGCCCATAGCAGAGGTCCTGGGTTTGGTTCCCAGTCTCTCCTAAAGAAACAAAGAAGATGAACAGACACAGCAAGTGCAAACAATGAAGGGTTGTGGAGAGATAAATAAATAAAAATAAATCTTTTAAAAAATCTTATAAGGGATGAAGAAGATAATTATATATTAATAAAAGGGGAAATTCAACAAAAAGAATTAACTCAAATAAATATTTTTGCACCTCACCTGGGTGCTCCAAGATACATGAGGTATACACTAGCAAAGCTGAAGGAAAAATAACAGTTGGAAATTTCAATACCCCACTCTCAGTATTGGATAGAACATCTGGACAGAGGATAAGTAAAGAAATGAAGAGCTTGAATAATATGATAAATGAACTAGACCTAACAGATATTTATACAGCATTATACACCAAAACTGCAGGATATACATTCTTTTCAAGTGCTCTTGGATCCTTTCCCAGGATAGACCATATTTTGGGTCACAAGACAAATCTCAATAAATTAAAAAAGATTGAAATCAAAACACTTGATCAGATAATAAAGGAAAGAAGGTGGAAATCAATAATGGATGGAAAAAAAGGAAAATTCACACTCTTATATAATCAGTGGTCAAAGAAGAAATTGCAAGAGAATTCAGTCAATATCTGGAGACAAATGAAAATGAGAACCCAACATATCAAAACTTTTTTTAAAAAGATTTATTTGTTTATTTCTCTCCCCTTCTCCCCTACCCCAGTTATCTGTTCTCTGTATCTATTTGCTGCATGTTCTTTGTCTGCTTCTGTTGTTTTCAGCGGCACGGGAATCTGTGTTTCTTTTTGTTGCGTCATCTTGTTGTGTCAGCTCTCCGTGTGTGTGGCACCATTCCTGGGCAGGCTGCACTTTCTTTCACGCTGGGTGACTCTCCTTACGGGGCACACTCCTTGCGTGTGGGGCTTCCCTATGTGGGGGGCACCCCTGCGTGGCAGGGCACTCCTTGAGCACATCAGCACTGCACGTGGGCCAGCTCCACATGGGTCAAGGAGGCCCGGGGTTTGAACCATGGACCTCCCATGTGGTAGACAGATGCCCTATCCACTGGGCCAAGTCCACTGCCCCATATCAAAACTTATGGAACAACTCAAAGGCAGTGCTGAGAGGGAAATTTATAGCCCTCAAAGGAAAAAAAAAAGAGCTAAAATTGAAGCTCTAACTACACATCTGGAGGAAATACATATTTTTTAAAAGCAAATTAATCCCAAACCAAGCCAAAGAAAAGAAATAGTAAAGATCAGGGCAGAAATAAATGAAATTGAGAACAAAAAACAGTAGAATCAGCAAAATGAAAAGTTGGTTCTTTGAAAAGATCAACAAAATCAACAAACCCTTACCTATACTGACAGAGTAAAAAGAAAAAGAGAGAAGATGCAAATAAATAAAATCAGAAATGGAGGGTGGGGGGAGACATTACCACTGACCCTTTAGAAATAAGAGAGATCATAAGATAATACTATGAACAAATGTATGCCAAAAACTAGAAAATGTAGATGAGACAGACAAATTCCTAGAAACACATGAACAACTTACACTGGCCCTAGAAGAAATAGAAGACCCCAAGAAACCAGTCACAAGAAAAGAGAATGAAACAGTCATCAAAAACCTCTCAAGATGAAAAGCCCAGGACTAGATGGCGTCACAGGAATTCTATCAATCATTCAAAGATGATCTAATACCAATCTTACTCAAGCTCTTCCAAAAAATTGAACAGGAAAGAGTATTACCAAACTCATTCTGTGAATCCAATATCAATATAAAAACCAGATAAAGACACTACAAAAACTGAAAATTACAGATCAATACCTCTAGTGAATATAGATGCAAAAATTCTCAACAAAATACTTGGAAACAGAATCCAAAAGCACATTAAAGGAATTATACACCATGATTACGTTGGTTTTATCCCAGGTATGCAAGGGTGGTTCAACACAAGAAACTCCATGTCATAAACCACATTAATATATTGAAGAAGAAAAATCACAAGGTCATTTTGATTGATGTAGAAAAGATGCTTAACAAAATACAGCACCTTTCTTGATAAAGAAACAATCCAAATGATAAGAATAGAAGGAAGCTTTCTCAATATGGGAGAGTGCATTTATGAAAAACATACAGTTAGCATTGTACTCAATTGTGAAAGTCTGAAAGCTTTCCTGCTGAGATCAGGAACAAGACAAGGATGCCCACTGTCACCAGTATTATCAATACTGTGTTAGAAGTTCTAGCTTGACCTATTAGTCTCGGTAAAGAAATAAAAGGAATGCAAATAGGAAAGAAAGAAGTAAAACTTCATTATTCACTCATGATATGGTCCTATATCTAGAAAATCCTGAAAAATCCAAAATAATTCTACTAGAACTAATAGAGAAGTTCAGCAAAGTGGTCAGATACAAGATTAATAGGCAAAAATCAAGTGTTTCTATACACTAGTGATGTGCAATCTGAGGAAGAAATCAGAAAAAAATCTACTTACAACAGTGATTAAAACAATCAAATATTTAGGAATGAACCTAACCAAGGACCTAAAGGATCTGTATTCAGAAAACTACAAAACATTGCTAAAAGAAACTGAAAAGGACTCAAATAAATGGAAAGAGATCCCATGTTTATGGTCTGGAAGACTAAATATCATTAAGATGTCTATTCTACCCAAATTGATTTATTTACAGATTCAACACAATCCTGATAAAAATGCCAAAATTCTTTTTATTTTTGCAGAAATGGAAAAGTCAATTATCAAATTTATTTGGAAGGGTTTGGGGCCTTGAAAAACCAAAAACATCTTTAAAAAGAAGAACGAAGTTGGAGGAATCTCATTTCCTGACTTTAAAGCATATGACTTAGCTATAGTGGTAAACAAACAAACAAACAAACAAACAAACAAACAAACAAACAAACAAAAAACCCAGCATGATACTGGCATAAATAGTTTAGACAAATTGACCAATGGAACCAGATCAAGAACTCAGACCCTCATATCTACAGTCAAGTGATTTTTGACAAGACTCTTAAGCCCTCCCAGCTGGGCTAGAGTGGTTTATGCAAAAATTGGTGCTAGAAAAACCACATATCCTTATCAAAAACAAAGAAAGAGGACCCCTTTCTCACATCTTATATAAAAATAACTCAAAATGGTTCAGGACTTAAATATAAAAGTGGAATCATAAAACTCCTAGAAGAAAATGTAGGAAGACATCTTCAAAATCTTGTGGTAGGTGGTAGTTTCTTAAGCCTTATACCTAAAGCACAAGCAACAAAAGAAAAAGATATTGTTGGACATTGTGTGTCCTCCCATGGCCCACTGATTGGACTGTGGGAGAGTGTGGGCTATGATGTGGACCGTTGACCATGGGGTGCAGTGGTGCTCAGAGATGTATTCACCAGGTGCAGTGGGTGTCTCATGATGATGGAGGAGGTTGTTGTTATGGGGGGGGAGTGGGGTGAGGGGTGTAGGGGGTATATGGGTACCTCATATTTTTTTAATGTAACATTAAAAAAATAAAGTCGAAAAAAGAAAAAAAAAGCCTAGACAAAAAAAAAAAAGATAAATGGGATATTCTCAAAATTAAACACTTTTGTACCTCAAAATACTTTGTCAGAAGGGTGAAAAGTCAGCCTACTCAATGTGAGAAAATATATGAAAATCACATATCCAATAAGGGTTTAATATCCATGATATATTAAGAGATACTGCAACTCAACAATAAAAAGACAAATTACCCAATTAAAAAAAGGGCAAAACACTTGAATAGACAGTTCTCCAAATAAGAAACACAAATAGCAAAAACAAAACAAAAAAAACACTGCATGAAAAAAGGTCCAACTTCACTAGTGATTTGGGAAATGCAAACCAAAACTACAATGAGATGTCATTTCACACCTATTAGAAGAGCAACCATTAAAAAGTAGGAAAACTACAAGTGCTGGAGAGGAAGTGGAGAGATAGGAATGCTTATTCACTGTTGGTGGGAATGTAAAATGGTACAGTCACTGTGGAGGACTGTTTGGTAATTCCTAAGGAATTTGAATATAGACTTGCCATGTGACTCAGCACTACTACTACTAGTATATACCAGAAGAACTGAGAGCAGTGCCATGAACAAAATATCTGCATGCCAATGTTCATAGGAGCATTATTCACAATTGCCAAAAGGTGAAAATAATCCAGGTGTCCATCAAATGATGAATGGATAAACAACTTGTGGTATATGCACCCAATGAAATATTATGCAGCTGGAAGAAGAAATGAAGTTGTGAAGCATATGACAACATGGATGAACTGGGAAGACATTATGTTGAATGAAGCAGGCCAATATAAAAGGACAAATACTGCATGCTTGTGCTTTTGTGCTTTCATGAACTAAATATATTGTGTAAATAAATGGAGTTAATAATTAGAATATGGTCACCAGAAAATAGATTAAGGGTAAAGAATGGTAAACTGAGGATTAATCTGGTAGAATTGGTAAAAAGGTTGTTTGTAAATCTTTGGAAATAGCACATCATAGTGTTTGTAACTAGCAAAGCTATTACATGGGTATGACAGTGGTTGAAAGGAAAGTCTAAGGTCATGTATATTACTAGAAGGAAAGCTAAAAAATGTAACATGGGACTATATAACATAGTGAAAGCTCATGTAAAATAGAAATATTGGTAATATTACATATATAAGACTGTTTTTACAAAATATGAATACAAATAACTTAGAAACAGAATAGCAGCTATGTATGGCAGAGGAAACAGAGTGATTGAGAAGTGATTAGCTTTTCTTTGGTTTTCGTTTATTATTATTAATATTGAAAAAATGAAATTGCTCTAATAATGATTGAAGTGATGAATGCACAACTACATGATTATAACAAATATCATTGATTGCACACTTTGGATTGATTTATGCTTTATTAATATGTATTAATAAAATTGTTTAGTTAAAAAAAAGAGGTCAAATCAAGGACCTACCTCATAACTGGAAGAACTAGAAAAAGAAGAGGAAAGCCAAAATGAGCAGAAGGAAGAAATAAAAAAGATTAGAATATACATGAAATAGAAAACATAACAAAATCAAAAATAGAGAGAATCAACAGAAATAAGATTTGGTTCTTTGAAAATCAGTGCAATTGATGAAACATTAACTAGGCTGACAAAGAAAAAAATAGAGGATGCAAATAATGAAAATTAGAAATGAAAAGGGGAACATTACTACCACCCCCCTGAAATAGAAAAGACTGTAAGTTAATATTATGAACAACTGTATGACAATAAATTAGTTAGCCTAGATGAAGTGGACAAATTCTTGGAAACAAACTACTACATTGGCTCAAGAATAAATACAATAGAAGATCTCAATAAACCAAACTAAATACTTGTAAAGAAAGTGACCTGATAATTAAAAAAATCTCCAAAGAAAGAAAAGCTCAGGACTAGATGACTTCACAGCAGGATTCCACCAAACATTCCAAGATTTAATTTCAATTCTGTTCAATCTCTTCCAAAAAATGGAAGAGGAGTAAACACATCCCAACACATGCTACGTGGCCAACATCACCCTCATACGAAAGCCAAATAAGGAGCATAGAAGAAAAGAATTCTGCAGACTGATATCTCTTATGAATATAGATGCAAAAATCCTCAACAAAATACTAGCAAACTAATCTAACAGCATATTGAAAGAATTACACACTATGACCAAGCAGGATTTATTCCTTGTATGCAAGGGTGGATTGACATAAGAAAGTCAATTAATGTAATACCCCATATTAATGGAATGAAGGAAAAAACCACATGATTTTCTCAATGCAGAAAAGGCATTTGGCAAAATACACAACACTTGACAAAAACACTTAGAACATTAGGAATTGATGGAAACTTCTTTGACATGTTAAAGGGTATATATGAAAAGCTCAGAGCTAACATCCTCCTTAATGGTTGTAAGACTGAAAGTTTCACCCCTAAGATCAGGAACAAGACAAGGATGCTCATTGTCACCTCTTATTCAAAAACTGGGATTTTTTACCAGAGCAATTAGGCAAGAAAAAGAAAAGATGTACAAGTTGGAAACAAAGAAATAATATCTTCCCTATTTTCAGATAATATGATCCTATACACAGAAATCCTGAAAATTCCACAGTAAAGCTCCTATAGCCAGTAAATGAATCCAGCAAAATGACAGGATACAAGATCAATGTCTAAATATCTGTTGTTGAAAATGGGAGGATTGCATCCAGCATCCAGGTGGAATCTGAGCCTCCTCTTGACATAAAGGTGCAATGGACACAACCAATCCAGTGTCCACATAGAAGAGGTGGCATTGGATTGGGAAAAGTGGACATAATGGACAAAGGGTATGGGGAAAGGCAGGAAGAGATGAGAGGTGGAGGCGTCTTCGGGACATGGAGCTGCCCTGGATGGTGCTTCAGAGGTAATCACCGGACATTGTAAATCCTCACAGGGCCTACATGATGGAATAGAGGAGAGTATGGGCCATGATGTGAACCAATGTATATGAGGTGCAGAGGTGCCCAAAGATGTACTTACCAAATCCAATGGATGTGTCAGGATGATGGGAACGAGTGTTGTTGGGGGGGGGAGAGGGGGGGGTGGGGGGGTGGGGTTGAATGGGACCTCACATATATATTTTTAATGTAATATTATTACAAAGTCAATAAAAAATAAAAAAATTAAAAAAAAAATATCTGTTGTATTTCTACACACAGGCAATGACCAATCAGAACAATAAATTTTTAAAAATTCCAGTTACAATAGCTACTAAAAGAATCAAATGTCTAGGTATAAATATAACAGGATGTAAAAGAGGAATTGTATACAGAAAACAAACAAAAATTGCTAAAAGTAATTAAAGAAGACCTAAATAAATGGAAGGATATTCCATGTTCATGGATTGGAAAACTATTGTTAAGATGTCAATACTATCCAAAGCAATTTACAGATTCAATGCAATCCCAATAAAAATTCCAACAATCTTCTTTGCATAAATGGAAAAGCCAATTTTCAAATGTACCTGTAAGGGTAAGTGTCCCCAAATAGCTAAAGCCATTTTCAAGAAGAAGAATGAGGTTGAAGGAGTCAGATTTCCCAATCTTAAAACTTATTACAAAGCCACAGTAATCAAAACAGCATGGTACTGACACAGGGATAGACATATAGACCAATGGAATTGAATTGAAAGCTCAGCCCTCACAATTATGGCCAAATGATTTTTGGCAAGGTGGCAAAAACTACTCAATTGGAAAGAGTAGTATCTTCAACAAACAATGCTGGGAAAACTGTATTGCCATTTACAAAAAAAAGGAGGACCCCTACCTCACACCATATACAAAAATCAACTTAAAATGGATAAAAGACCTGAATATAAGAGCTAGAACTATCCAATGTCTAGGAGAAAACATGGGGAAGCATCTTCAGGAATTTGTGTTAGGCAATGGCTACTTCAGCTTTTCACTCAAAGCACAAGCAACAAAAGATCAAATAGATAAATGGAACCTTATTAAAATCAAAGAGTTCGTTCCTTAAAATATCATGAAAGTAAAACAACAATCTACACAATAGGGGTAAATATGTAGAAATCATGTATCTGATAATGTTTAATATCCAAAGTACGTAAACATATCCTTCAATTTAACAACAAAAAGAGAAACAACCCAATTTTAAAAGGGCAAAAGATTTGAACTGATATCTTTCTAGAAATAATAAACAAATGACCAGAAAGCACATGACAAGATGCTCAATATCATTAGCTATCCAGAAAATTATAATCAAGACCACAATAGGATACCATTTCAAACCCATTAAAATAGCTGCTATTAAAAAAAGGAAATAGCACATGTTGGAGACAATGTGGATAAATAGGAACATTCATTGTGTATGACAATGTAATATAGTGTAGCCACTGTGGAAGACAATTTGACCATTCTTTAGAAAGTCCTAATACATAAGAGGGCATGGATGAACTTTGAAGATGTCAATTTTGTATGAAATAAGCCAGACAAAAAGGGACAAATATTGTATGATCTCACTGATTTGAAACAATCAGAAAAAGCCAACTCTATAGAATGTAGGTTACCAGGGAATGGGGTGGGATAGGGAATGGGAAGTTAAGGCTTAGCATGCATAGAGTTACTATTTGGAATGATGGAAATGTTCAGGTAATGGACAGTGGTTTATAGTAGCACAGCATTATGAACGCAAATAACACCACTGAAATATATGCCTGAATATAATCACAAGGATGTAGATTGTATATATGGTAACAGAATAAAAATTTTAAAAATCCATGGAATCCCCAATATTTTCTATGTGACTCTTTTGTAACCTAAAGTTTCTTTGAAGACAAAGAGAATAAAAATAAGACACTGGGGGAACTTACAAAAGAAATTGTCACTGTACATAAAAGATAACGGATCTCATGGTAATGAAAGACAATTAATTTTTTTTTAATTTAAAAAATTTAAAAATTTTAAAATTTTGTTATTATGTTATTTTCTTATTATTTTTATTTGCTTATTATTTTGGCTTTGTTTTTGGGGAGGTTTTGGATTGCAGAAGGGTCACAACTGTGGCAGGGAAGGATCACTGGTTTTGGCTGTTGGTGATGGGGGCATGTGTGGGGAGAGGTGCAACTGGGCCATGCGGCATGGTCTCATTGGGTGGTGACCCACACGATAACCAAAAAATATTGAATCCCCATCCTGGGAAGTCCTGCTACATTCTCTAATAGGGCAGCAAAAATTCCCTGAGTATGTGAGCAGTGCCTAGTGAAGGAGGACAGATCATTTTGCCAGGCCTTTGATACTGATGGTTTTATTTATGAATCTTTTCTTGTGAAATTGAAACATAGCTTAGTGTTACATATTACCTAAGAGTTACCTATTGAAAGTCAACTTGTTGCTAAAATATAGTCTCTTTCTAAGCCAAATTCAGCACATAATCATACTACCCTCCCCTCTACCCCAGAGTGGGACATGACTCCTGTGGATGAGCCTCCCTAGCACCAAGGCATTATTACCAAGCACCATATGGCAATGCATCTGGAAAAAGACCTTGACCAAAAGTAGGAAATAGTAAATACAAATAAGTTAAACTAAGAGATTTCAGAAAGAGTCAGGAGGTCATTCTAGAGATTATGCTTATGCACATCTCAGCAGGATCTCACTGACTGCCACAGGAAACTACCTTAAACAGCAGGGCTTCTGAAGGCTCTAGAGACATCTAGACACTATAAGCAGGGTAGATAATCTCAGGAATTCAGCACCCTGTCAGTGGGCCTTTGGAATTCATGCTTCCCAGTGTATCAGAGTTAGACTCATTTATAGTTTCCCTAAAAATGGCTTTTTGGCCCTTTTATTTGAACCTATAATTAGCACTATGCTTGTTAAATATATATCCCAGAGACTTAAATCTTTGGTCTGTTCATGTGCTGGTTGAGCCCGAATCTCAGCAGAGTTGCAACACTTACTTTCCAGTTCATTGGACTCATCCAGGACAACTAAAAAAAGGATGATTATGGACAAAGCCAATTCCCAAAAACAGAGTATATACAACTGCAAGCAAGACAGTTCTATCCATCTGTCTTATAGGGTCTAAGACCCCTCTCAATCAGAAACAGTGTGGGCATTACTACCCCAAAATTCTCAAGATTGAGAAATGAACAAACATAAGGGGGGAATGCAACTATGGATTAGAATATACTTATTATTCTAGTAATGGAAAAGTATGTATTATTTATATAAAGGCAGTGGTCACCAGAGGTTCTGAGGGAATGGAGTGGAAAGAATAGGTGTAATAAGGGGGTATTTTGGGGATATGGGAACTGTCCTGCATGACATTGCAATTACAGAGATAGGCCATTATACATTTTGTAAAAACCTATAAAATTCTGCAGGGAAAAGCTTAACTATAATGTAAACTAAAGTCCATGGTTAGTAGCAATGCTTCAATATATATTCATCAGTTATAACAAATGAACCACACTAATGTAAGATATGGTTTATGTGGGAACTTGTGGGAAGGGGAGAGGGTAAGGTATGTGGGAATCCCCTATATTTTTTATGTAACCTAAAGCTTCTTTAAAACTTAAAAAAAATATATATATATAAAATCTAGGGAACTTACTGCACAGTGAACACTAAGTTAACCATGGACTTTAATTAATAGTACAATGATAAAAATGCATTATCAGTAATTGCAACAAATAT
Source organism: Dasypus novemcinctus (assembly GCF_030445035.2). NCBI lineage: Eukaryota > Metazoa > Chordata > Mammalia > Cingulata > Dasypodidae > Dasypus > Dasypus novemcinctus. The sequence goes on along the minus strand of NC_080673.1, from coordinate 47,144,791 downwards.
TCTAGACCAATGATTGGTGGTGGAGTGGTCAGTGGGAATCCTATATTTTATGGCATGATTATTTTGCAACCCACGAATTCTCTAATAAAGAAAATAAATAAATGCCACATTCCAGAATTATTGCATGAGGACTTTTGAAGGAGATTTTGCAATAATCTTTTCATGCCAACCTCATTGGAATATTTTCTCCTTACAATTTGTAGCAATTTCCCTTATAATTTGATTCCTTCAAATTAATTTCCCAACTTTTTCCAAATAAATATCAATCGAATGTTTAAGTAATGCATACTAGCATAAAAAGTAGAAACAAAAATATGTTTCAAGGGATGTACCACAGCTTAGAAAATCTTTGAAATAATATTGTAAATTATATTTAAGCAAGATATCTGATACATTATTAAACTAGATTGACTGATAAATATTGAAATATTTGATATCCATCAGTAATTTTAAATATTTACCTAATTATACAGTTTATTAACTAATTTTAATGGAAGAAATAGATGACATGATTCTCCATTTAATTTTTGCCATGATAGGCTTTATAATCCTGGAGTTTTAGAAAAGTTGAAAGAAGTTTCTGTCTGTCTCAGTCTAGCCATTGCTATATTTACCCCACAATTATTGGCTCTCAACTCTTGCTGAAAATGCCAAGCGCTCATTTTTCTTCCTTTGCATTGGTTCTGAGTCTATTCTTAATGGAAAACTAACCTGGAAGCTGGTCAAAATAAGGTTGAATTTATAGGTTTATATGTCGAATGGAATGACCTGCTATTTCCACTGCTTTTAGAGCATCTTAAACAAGATAACTGGAGCTAGAAAATATATCTCAAATTCAACTCTATATTCGAATAATCTTTTGGTTGATAAGATGTTATATTACTGCCTCCCCCTTTTGCCATCACAATAATGACATTTATAGCTACTTGGGTTCCTAGACAGTAGAGATTTCTAACATACTGCAATATTTCACAATTTGAAAGTATTATATATATTTTTGCCTTTCTTTGAAATGTCAAGGGTAGTAAACACAATTCTAACTCAAAATCTTAGTTTTAAAAGAAAGCAAAGCACGTTTAAATGTGTATCAATTTTCAGTATGAAAGATAAAAGGAAATAATATTTAAAACACAAAGTTCCTTCCTTCCTTCTAAAATCTTCATTTGAAACAAATGTGATGCTAAGCTTTGTAATAGAATATTCCAGATCTGCTAAAATCTACCCTCTTTCCCAAAGTTGAGTTTAGTGGGATACTTCTCATAGTAATTTTGGGCAACAACCATTGGTATTATCATCTTGGCAGTATACAGCGTTAGGCATCTTAATGAATATAGAATGGCCAAATGAATCATTTTTCTGAATGAACCTTTTAAATTGTGTGTGTGTGTACAGATGTTATGAGAACCTTTATATTCTGCACTATAAATTTCTGTAATGTTAAAATAGCTTTTTAAATAATCACAAAAAAACAGAAAGTAGCAGGGTCCATTATACTATCTTTTGAGACCAGAGGTTTCCAGATCTCTTCCAGGAATGGTGTGTCCTAAGTGATGAATTACGTAAGACATTTAGGCATGTATTTAGTGAAGAATATCTATGAGAATTTCTTCTTCTCTAGAATTATGTTGTCTTCCTTGGTTTGCTTTCATTTTCTATTTCCTGAGACTTCTCAGAGCTTTAGATTTCACTTTTTTGGGAATTCATTTCTTAAATGATTTTGACAATTTAGAATTTTGTGCATCCTATAAAATATCATGTTCTTTGAACTAGTCCATTCCTGTGGGTATGGGACTCTTTGATTCCATTAGATTCTGTTAAGGGACCTTTTGATTAGATCACTTGATTAGATTGCTTTAAGGAATTTGATTGGAATATGTCAGTGACACATGACTCAGGTTGAGTCTCCACCCATTTGCTAGGGTCATATGTAAACTAAGAACTGGAAGCAGAAACACACAGAGATAGAGAGCTGCCATTTTTACCCTGTCAAATGAGAAAGGATTCTAAGATGACCTGCAATCTCAGAAAAGACAAAGAATCTCCAAGAGGTCAAGAGAGAGGTCCTGGAGGCCGGAGGCTGGAATTGGTAAAGGGAGCACAGAGTCATGGAAGAGGTCCCTGAGAGACAGGCCCAGGAGCAATTCAAGGCTGAAGAGAGGAACCCTTACACGTGCTTGATTGCCCACAGCTAGGCTAGGAAGAAGGTGGTCTGGAGGAGAAGGTAGAGACCCAGACAGAGAGCCATCATTTTGCCTTAGCTTGTGTCAGGAGTCTAGGATCTGCCAGCAGCCAACCTTGGTAAAACAGCATCTTGGATGATGCCTTTATTTGGACATTTTCAAAGCCTCAGAAGTGTAAGATTTTACTCAAAATAAATTCCCATTATAAAAACCAATTCGTTCCCAATATTTTGAATCAGCAAACTAAAACAATGGTTGAACAAATATTAATTGAACACTTGCTATACAATGTGTACATATACAAAGTTACTAGGCTCTGTGCCACACTTTTCCCAACTTAATTCTTTCAATAGTCCTTTAGAGTAGGACTAGTTTGCTCATATAAAAAATTAGAAAATAGAGGCTCAGAAAGTAGCTTGCTGCTCCTAAATGACTACTATTAGAATCTGTACTTCTGAATCTCATTACAAATATTCTTGATTCCATCCCATGAACTTGAGGCTTGTAGATTTGCACAAGTCACACAAATATCAAAATAGCCCAATATCAAAATATCCCAATAATTGAACTATGCAGATAAACCTTGCATAGTTCACCACTTGGATGTGCATGTATTGTATTAAAGTACACAAGAAAAGAAATAGTTTATAAAAGAAGAGAAAATGACATTAGATATACTTGTAAAAATACATCCTCCATTTCTTGAAATAAGTGTATGTTCAGAAATATATCTATAATTTAGTGTCTAGAACAAAAAGTGAAATACAATAAAATCTACAGTCTGATGTGAATAGATTATCCAATCCAGTATCGTAGTGTTGCATCTTTCCCAACCAAAAAACATATGCCCAATAAAAAACATATACATTGTATTTTATTGAAATAAATGAATTTTCATATTAAGCCTGAGAAAGAAACTTAAGCTTTGAACAAAAAATTCCTTTCTTTTAACAGTTCTGAAACAGATCTTGAAATCACAATAAAAATATGGTCAATTCCAATATCTCTAAATAAATGATGGTTGAAAACACATGTAATTTTGCAGTTTAGTATTAAAATCTTGAAATGCAAAGAACAAACAAATCAGTTGCTCAGCACAGTGAAAGGTTATTGTAGGAGCTGCATTATGACAGATTTGCTCAATAAAAACAAGCATTATATAAAACCAGCTCACTATATTTTGGGTTCAGCAGAACTTAATTAGAAGCAAAGTTCACTGACATGCCATTCCGATACTGCATCATCTCAAATCATTTACCTCTGATGCAGGACTAACTACCAGAATTTGAAATTTTATCAAATAATACTTTGAAATGTTTTCAATTTGGTATTTTTAGAAAATGAAATCCACCTATCTCTGCAAATGGACGCCTTGCTCTACAGAAGTCTTTTTAGGTATGCATGGATTGTTAACAAAATTCAGAAGTTCAATGGTAGAAGAAATTGAATGGTAGAGTAGATGAGTCTGATAGCTAAGAGAAAATTTTTAATTTTAATCTTCAACAAACAAAAATCTAAAGTGACAACCACAAGGAAATCTCAAGTCTGCTTCCTATTAGGAAGGAAATAAAACAAAATAATCTCAGCTATTAAAGATGCTTTTGGGATAATTAAAACATGGCATAGACAATGACATCTTTTTAGACATAATGCCCTCACCCAAATGAGTTTCGTGGTATAATGGTCAATTACAAGTTCTGTATCTTTATTTTTACTTCTACAAATTGATTTCTGACATCCTGATTTAATACAGAAGATGCTGACACCTTTAAAACTTTGTAGTATATTTCTTCATTCCTTTTTCACAGTAATCTTAACTCCCAATAATTCCTTTCCTGCTACTTTTATGTAAACAGTGACCACTTTTAAAATAAATTATTCTGTTTATTTTACAGATACTAAAATATTACATCTTGGCCATTAATATGCACAATGTTGTTATTTAAAATTAATGGATTCTTGAAAATGAATTAATTAAAAAGATAAGGGAAAAGTAAAATAAGATAAAATGACAGTTAATTACATTCCTATAAAGTTACTTAAGAAATAATTATGTACCTAGTTTCCAACATGACTGTGTTGAAGAAAGTCACAGAGAAACAAATTAGCAAATACCATATTCAATGCAATAATTAGCTCATCACTTTTGTTTAGTAAGGTGTAAATGATAATGACTCATGATAAAAATGTTTTTCTTGTGTTAATATAATATAATATTTCATGGTGTAAAATGCTGCCTTTTATACTATTTTGTTGTTTTAAAAACTGACATTGTACATTTGTCAAAGCCTATAAAATTGTACAGCACCTAGTGTAAACCATAATGTAAACTACAGACTATGGTTAGTAGCAATGCTTCAGTATTGGTTCATCAAGTGTAACAAGTGTACCACAGTAAAGTGAAATGTTAATAATAGGGTAAACTGTGTGTGTATATGTGTGGGGGGAGGGGTTATATAGGAGTTCCTTATACTTTAAGTGTAATTTTTCTGTATATCTAAAACTTCTCTAAAATTAAAGTAAAATAAAGTTTATTATTATTAAAAAACCCCAACTATTCTATAATACCTACAACTGAATCAAGCTATTCTTTAATTATTACATTGCTATGGGTAACTACTTAGAACAGGATATAGGAGTCCAAAGACAAGGAAATTTTTATTATTTTAAATTGACCATATTTTAATGATTATGGGTACAAAGTAAAAATTAGCAAGTAAAGACAACTGATGAAAATGAATAACCTGAAGAGACTTTATAAATCCAGAAACCCTGCAGTCCCAGTTTCAGAGTTCTGTCAAGTGAGAGGAAACAGAATCTAACAACAAAAGCAATTTAAGTAAAACTCAAATTCTTGCATTTTTCAGATCTCATTTAACATTTTCTTTCTTATCTAATTCCTTTACACTCTCTATACCTTCCCAACACTACATATGAATCTTTCTCTTCTCTATTAATCAGCATTTTAGTCTCCATCACAATTCATCTTCTTTTTATTATATAAATTGACATCTCTGTCTCAGCCAATGATAGGAGGAGGAGGGAAGTTGAGCATGTCTGGGGATAAAGGGATACTATAAAACACATATAAACATTTGTTCATAGGAAAATGTTTTTTTGTCTAATCTAAATCTGAAATAATTTGTTACTTCTTCTAATTTAACATAATCACACTAACATCTATACTTAGGTTAGGCATTCATTTTATTTTGTTTTATTTTTAAATGTTTTTTTACTTTTTATTTTAAAAGTTTTAGATTACATGAATGCAATATCAAAAATACAGAGGATTCCCATATGTCCCAACCCCTTTCTCTCTCACACTTTCCCACATAACTAGGGACATCTTTGATATTTGTTTTCTACTTTGTGCTAAACAATACATTTTCTTTTAGGATACATGGCATAGTTTACAAATATTTTAATTATTCTTTGATGATAAAAAGGGGGTAGATGGGATTCATGGATGGATGAATACTTAAAAGAGCAATTAACCTAGAGCCCAACTCTCAAATGGTACATCCAACTGGCAACCTAAAACTCATTTCCATCTCTAATCTTTCCAAAGACTTGTGAAGTAGATTAACTCAGTAGCTTGACCTAGTTTGTAAATAGAGTTTTCCCCTCATTTTCTAACATCTTTTGAGATGGCAGACAGTAAACTTTTTAGGCAACTTAAATTTATTCCACCAAGTACCACGATTTAAAAAAATTTAAAAACAGATAACATTGTTGAAAGCACCACAGTGAAATGGAAAGCACTTGAGATGTGCTCTTTGAAGATATGCATTCTAGTACTGAGGGTCAGCAATTAACTATGAGATACAGTCTAAGGCCATTGAGTTTGTAAGGTCTCTTGGTTCTCACATAAAATGGTTTCAGGCTGCTGGGTATTTGTATAAGTGGTTGTGTATGCATGTGTTTGTGAAACTTCTCCTTGTTTTCAGCTATTATTGAATGGTGCTGTCACTGTGACTTTTCATAACTTGCTGCCATGTTTTAAATATTCTTATTGTAGGGTATATATACCTGCCTCTTCTATAAAATAGTTTGCAATTGCCTCAGACAACAACAATAAAATATTTGGCTTGTTGACGGTATCAGCATTTGACTGATGGATAAATGAGATTGAAGGGAAGTGGACTTGGCCCAATGGATAGGGCATCTGTCTACCACATGGGAGGTCCGTGGTTCAAACCCCAGGCCTCCTTGACCCGTGTGGAGCTGGCCCATGCGCAGTGCTGATGCATGCAAGGAGTGCTGTGCCATGCAGGGGAGTCCCCTGTGTACGGGAGCCCCATGCGCAAGGAGTGCGCCCTGTAAGGAGAGCCACCCAGTGTGAAAGAAAGTGCAGCCTGCCCAAGAATGCTGCTGCACACATGGAGAGCTGACACAACAAGATGATACAACAAAAAGAAACACAGATTCCTGGCGCCACTGATAAGGACAGAAGCGGTCACAGAACATACAGCGAATGGACACAAAGAGCAGACAACTGGGGGGTGGAGATGGGGATGGGGATGGGGGGGGAAGGGGAGAGAAAAAAAAATCTTAAAAAAAATAATGACATTTTAAAAAAAAAGATTTATTTACTTATTTCTCTCCCCCTCCCCCTCCCATTGTCTGTTCTCTTAGTGTCCATTCACTGTTTGCTCTTCTGTGTCTGCTTTGTATTCTAATTAGGCGGCTCTGGGAACTGATCCCGGGACCTTCCAGAGTGGGAAAGAGGTGATCAATCTTTTACTCCACCTTAGCTCCCTGGTTTACTGCATCTCTTATTGTCTCTCCTCTGTGTCTCTTTTTGTTGTGTCATCTTGCTGTGCCAGCTCTCTGCATGGGCCAGCAATCCGTGCAGGCCAGCACTCCTGCATGGGGCAGCATTTTATGTGGACCAGCTCTCTGCTTGGGCCAGCTCACCATGCGGGCCAGCTTGCCTTTACCAGAAGGCTGCGGGTACTGAACCCTGGACCTCCCATTTGGTAGACAGGAGCCCAATTACTTGAGCCACATCCGCTTCCCAAATGTGATATTTTTCGACAGTTCCACAATATTGGGCAATGATGGATATAGGACATGTTAACTTATATCAAAAATGTATAAAAGTCCATAGGCTAAAATGTAAACCATAATGTAAAACATAAGTTAACTAAAAATTTAGAAAATTGTACAGTCTAAAATATAAACCATAATGTAAACCAAAATGGAACCATGTTTGATAGCTATGCTTCAATATCTGTACATCAGCTATAGCACATATAACATGAACATGTAAAAAGATCATTGCTAGGGAAGGGGGAAAAGGGTTTCATGTTGGATATATGGGCATTCCCTATATTGTATATGTGACTTTACTGTAATCTAAAACTATTTTGAAGATAAAATTAAAAATTAGAAAAAAAAAGAAAGGATGTAGACAACTGAGGAAGAAATGAAAGAAACTGCCTTGCCATGGTACATACAGGGCAACAACCTATTACAGTGATGAAAGGCAAAACATCAAAAACAAAGTTTTATGATAGTTTTCATTTTTTAATACCCCAATTTATTTTTTCTTTTAGTTTTTCTAAATTAGTATGTATTCTATTTTTAATCTTTAAACTTATCACTACTATTTCATTTTCCTACAAATTGGATTTGGCAATATATTAGGCTTCATTTTTGAAGAAGTTTTAGATCACAGAGGGGTTCAACTATGGCAGGGGAGAAATGCTGATGTGGGGTGTCATTGATGGGGCATGCATGGGTGGGAGGGAGTTTTCCAGGGCATGCATATAGGGTATATAGATATATTCAGATATTCGTTGGATATTGATGTAGGGGTAGAGTTTCACATGACATCTGAAGGAGTGCTGAGTTCCCATTCCAGGAAATTCTGTCACACTCCCCAGTGGAACAACAACAATCCTCCAAGTACAAGGGCAAAGACAAGTAAAGAAGGATGGTCCAAAGATGGCCCCTTGATACTGATGACTGTGCTTATGAGCCTGTGGGCTTGAAATTTCAACTAGGCCTAGAGCTGCAGGGTGCCTAAGAGTTACCTCCTGAGAGCCTCCATGTTGCTCAAATGTGGCCACTCTCTAAGCTACCACCATGGGACATGACTCCCAGGGATGAGCCTCCCAGGGATGAGCATCCCTGGCACTGAGGGATTACTACCAATCACTAACTGGTGATGGAACTAGAAAAAGACCTTGAATAAAAGGGGGAATTGGTAAAGAAAAATGAGTTTATATGGCTAAGAGTCTTCAAAAAAGAGTCAGGAGGTCATTAGAGGGGTCATGCTTAGCCACGCCTCATCAGGATCCCAGAGATAGCCAAAGTAGATACAACCCCAGGTAGTGGTGCTCCTGAGGGTTACGGAGACACACAGGTTGTACGGTCATGGCAGATAGCTCTGGAGTTCAGGGCCTTGTCAGTGGCCCTACTTTGGAATTTGTGCTCCTGAGTGTGATGGAGTTGGACTCAGATATGACCTTTCCACATGTGCCTCTTCTGTCACTTTTACTGAACCTGTGGTTGGTGCTGGGGTTGGTGTTATACCCAGGAGACTTCAGTGTCTGGACTGGCCATGTGCCAGCTGGGCCCTGAGCCTCAGCAGAGTTGTAGCTCTTACTCTCCAGTTTGTTGGCCTTGCACAGGTCAACTAACAGGGAGGTGAAGAAGGTCAACCACCACACCAGGGAACCAAGAGTTCCTACAACTCCAAGCAGGAGGATTGCATCCATCAACCATGTGGGATCTAAGTCCTGTCTCAATACAGAGGTGGAGTGGACATCACCAACCAAGGGTCCACAGGATGGAGGAATAAAATATGGATTAGAGTGGACTTACTGGTATTCTACTATAGAACTGTTGTGACTAGTAATGGAAGAAACTGTAGCATTGATGTGGAGACAGTGGCCATGGTAGTTGCTGAGGTCAGGGAGAAGGAAGAAGAGATGAGATGTGGGGGCATTTTCAGGACTTGGAGTTGTCCTAAATGATATTGCAGAGACAGATGCTGGACATTATATATCCTGCCATAACCCACTGAATGGACTGGGGGAGAGTATAAACTACAATGTAAGCTATAATCCATGCAGTACAGCATTGTTCCAAAATGCATTCACCAAATGCAATGAATGTGCCACACTGATGAAAGAGGCTGTTGATGTGGGAGGAGTGGTTGGGCGGGATGTGGGGTATGTGGGAACCTCTTATATTTTTTAATGTAGCATTTTTTTTTGTGATCTATGTATCTTTTTTTAAAAAAAGATGATTTAATAAAAAATTAAAAAATAAATCTCTTGTACTGTAATTGTGAGCCCATTTTCTTTTGCTCTATCCTCTGAGGAAATTGAAGGACAGCTTTAAATATCCTTTCCTTAACAACTCCTACTTGAAGACAGTTATTAGGTCATTAGAGAATCACCTTTTCCCATCTTTTAAAAGGGTCACAACCTTTATTTGTGTCACATTTTCCAAATGACTAAATTTTTTCATTATAATTCTTTTTTTCTTTTTTGTCTTTATTTATTTTTGTTACATTAAAAAAATATGAGGTCCCCATATACCCCCCACCCCCCTCACTTCACTCCTCCCCCATAACAACAACCTCCTCCATCATCATGAGACATTCATTGCATTTAGTGAATACATCTCTGAGCACCGCTGCATCTCATGGTCAATGGTCCACACCATAGCCCACACTCTTCCACAGTCCACCCTGTGGGCCATGGGAGGGACATACAGTGTCCAAGTAACTGCCCCCACATCACATCTCTTCCTCCCACTCCCTACCCCCAGCAGCCACCACGGCCACTTTCTCCACACCAATGCCACATTTTCTTCGATTACTAATCACAATAGTTCATGAATAGAATATCAGTAAGTCCACTCTAATCCATACTCTATTCCTCCATCCTGTGGACCTTGGGATGGTTGTGTCCACTCCACATCTATAATAATTCTTTTATATGCCTCTTGAGCTGTCAGTTTTCAAAGCTGGAATTGTAGTCTTTTAATATTGCCATTTATGTTAAAATATCTTAAAGTGATGTAACCACTTTTGATAATTTGGCTATTTTGCTGATAATTAATCTGAAATAAGGAAGTTTAAGCATTTCAACAAAGTTCACCAAATTAGAGGTACTAAGTAAACCATGTTCTTTTTATAACAATTGGGTTATTAAAGACTCTCTCTCTCTCCCTCCCTTTTTTTCTCTCTTTCTTTCTCAGTTGGAATATTGGAATAGTAAACTTGACTTGGGACACTAGAATAATTTTCCTATGTGTTGGTTGTAAGGCTTATATTGGTAGTTGAAATTCTTTCTGATATACCAAACTGATGTGTAGAGTTGTTTTCTGAAATAGAGGTCTTAATTTTAGAGCAAAAAGACTCCTCCATTTCCTCCAGCGTACCACCTTCAGAAGCCTCTTATCTTATGACGTGTGTAAGGGAAATGCATGGAGTTGGCACTGCCAACCCTCACACTGCCAATCAATACTTTGGCTGATGATCATGCCTGTGTTTGAAATATGTGCTTTAAAATAACACAGTTTAATCAATTGTAAAGTTCAATCCACTGTACTCTCACTCAATAAAAACACAAATTGGATCAAACCTCATTTGTTTTATGCACATGGATGAAATTATAATACCATGCCCTGCTCTTTTGACCAGCATAATTTCCAATAAATTCTCCCCACTCCCCACTCACAACCTTTTGTAAAATGAATTTATACCTCAGTTTCTGAAATCCTATTTGTTCTTCAATTCTTTTCCACTTATTCTTACATGGCTTAGGGGAACAATTTATTTTTTCTTTTTTACTCTTTCCTCTGACATCTGTGAATATTTGGCTAATATTGAGATCAATGTCCCAGAAATAGTGTATAGGGGTTGAAAGAAGTGACTGAATATCTGTTAGAAAACCTACACAGATTTTATAGATCTATTTAGAAGCTGATATGTAGGTACAGAAAACAAACAAATGAACACCTTTATAAAAGTTACCAAATGAAAATAACATTTTAGAGGCATTTTCCAAGTAATATTCCTTAGGATAAAGTCTTTTTCTTAGAGCCACCAAACTCACTTTTTCGAGCTGTCGACCTAGAAAGGGATGATGGGAAATTATTCAGAATTATATGAAGATGATGATACATGAATAGTATCTTCTTGCATTAGGATAAAATCTTCAGTAGTTTATGTGCTTTGCTGAGATAAATTTCCTAAGTTTAAAAATGTGACTAATGAAAGAATTCTTCAAGCATACTCAAACATATTACAACATAATTTTATATATAACTATTATATCTTTCATATATTATGTAAAAAATTGTGCATGTTTGTGCTTGTGTGTGTGTGTGTACAGGGTAGAAAGAGTGGTAGTGATAGTGAATCTATTAAGCCAAATATTTGATTTGTTCCTCCAAAAGTAGGGAAATTGACTTATGCAATCGTTTGCTATTAAGACTTAAATAAGTCTAACATACTTAAGTTTTTGCCTATGTTTGTCAGTTGTAGACAGCTGTCAGTTTACAAATATGATTTGTTTATCTAAGCATCAGAATCATTGCATTAGGATCTTCAGAAAATCTGCTGTGAAAGCTGCAATTTTACTGTCCCAAATCAATGACTGCATTCTTAAACTTGCAGTGCGTTCATTTGTGGGCGCTGAGGCAGCTAGTGGGAGGGTATCGATTGGTGTATAATGTCCTGTGTAGCAGGAGAGAAAGATGAAAAGTGTTTTCTGCTTAATAGGTTGGTATTAAGTAGGTGGGAATGGTTTCTAATTAGATAACAATTGCAGCGTTTTCCAGTTTTCCTCTTTTCCCTCCTCCTGATGGTCACCAGCTGCCAACCTGTCCCCCTTTTAAAAAAAGTTTGGATTTCATTGCTCATTGCAGTAAAAGCCTTTGTTTAAGAAAGAGGGCTCCCAGGGTCTCAGCTGCCTGGGTACAGCTTGCTGCCTACTACGAGTAGCAACTGTCAGTTTATTTTATCTCAACCTTTTCATCATTCTGCTGGAACTGATCGACTGAAACCACCTGAGAGAGCTGAGGATTCAGTACCTACAAGTCATTAGCTAGGACTGCACAGACTCTCACCTCAGCGCAAGTCAGCTGAACTGCCTGGAATGCAGCCCACTTTAACCCCATGATTCCCCACCAATTCTGTCCCTTTTTGGTGTTCAAAGTTGAATTGGTGGGAATTGGTTTCCTTTGATGTTCAGTCATATGCCAGAATATCGTGCTTTGGCTAAGGGATGAGGATATCCCTTCTACGGTCTTCCTAATAGTGATATCACTAATATAGGGCTATAATGTCATCCACAGCAAGGTGAATGTGAAGTCAGAGAGTATTTTGCAAAGTGGCTTTATAACCTCGGGTCTTAAACTCCACACTGAGATGCCAGAACAGAACCCTGTTTGGGCCTGTGGGTGGTCCCTGATATAGCTTCTGGAGGGGATACCCCATGCTTCATTTTAGAACCAAGTAAAGAAAATTTTCCCACACCATAATGATGTATTCACATCCAAAATGCGTATAAATAGAAGGACATGAAGAGAATATTTGATCTCTTCAATGAAATTTTAGTGAAAATCAATGACGGATGATGCGATTGAGAAAAGATACTGCATTGTGCTACTTAGTATCGTGGAGTTGCGAATATGTGGTATTTAAAGTCTTTATAACATAGGTATGTAAGCTTCATCGGGAAGTGAAATTTTAGAGATGTCTGGAAAAGAGGAAAACAACTGAAGAGAAAAGTAGAATATTATTTCTGGTAAATTATATGAAGTAACAAAGTAATTGATACAGGGTGAGCATTAGGGAGGAAAAGAGTTTAACAAACTTTTTACTTGTTTTTTAAGACATATCTAAAGGAGGTGAATGGATGGACACACTGATATAAAGTCCTTTCCATATTTCATATGTGAATTTGCAATAATTTTCAAGCAGTATGACTATTAAGAAATGTTATCTGAGCACCCATTAAATGAATTTATGCATATTAATGAGGTATATATTCATGAGGAAAGCTAACATTCTCTTTATCATCATAAAATATTGGAAAACTTAAAGGCAGGTTCTCACACATAAGTATCACGTGGTGAGCTTGTTTAAAGCAGATTATTAAGCCCTTGTTGAGATTCTGATTCAATAAGTTTGTGGCAAGGCCCTAGAATATTCATTCATAAAAAAGTCCCATCACCCCAGGTAATTTTGAATCAGGTGGTCCTTGAGGAGTACCTAGAGAAACTGCGTAAGGCTTATTGTGAAGTTTAATTTTCCAGAGGGTGTCTTCAAATAATTGTTTAAAAACAGAAAATGCCACACAATATCTTGTTACCAATGAACATTTCTAACTTCAATGTCATCCCATCTTTTCTCATAAGACTATCCCAATTATAATTTCTTCAAAATAATTAAATCATAAAAAAGGCTAAACTAGAACCACAGTAGAAAATGCCAGCATGCTCCATATGTAGTGTTGTTTTGTCAACTCTTGATTCAATGTTATGTATTCTGTGTCACAATGTAGATTGTTTCTTACTGCAGGTTGTATTTTTAAAAAGCCACAGATTTACAGCTGATTCTTCACACAACAAAGTGATCTTTGTAACAAGTCAGTTAGATTCCTTGCCCTTCCATGCCCTTGGGATACAATGCGGAATCATCACTAGCCTCCAAGTCCTAACTGGACGGACTGTCCCTCAGACTTCCACTTTTACCTCTGCCCCCTCACTCAATTGGCTTCAGACCTTTTGGTCTTACTGCTCTTACTTTAATTAAACAAGCTTTACCGGGATAGCTCCTCTCCATCTTCCTAGATATTCACACAGTTTGCTTTATCATTTCAATCAGGTTTTCTTCAAACTATGCCTCTTTTGAGAGGTTTCTCCAGACCTTCTATTTAAAATAGGTTTCCTCAACCTTACTTTATATCCTCTTACTCTGCTTTATTTTTTATCTTCTTAGCACGTGTCACTATATCCAGGGGACATTATTGTACTTATTGTCCACCAGCATCAAAACCTCATTTTCCAAGTTTAAGAACTTTCCTACTTTATAAATTTAAAAGGAAAATGGAGATTTCTCATTGTAGCTGTTGAAAACTGAGACACTTTCCCATCTTCCCTTGCAGCTGAGGCAGTGGAAGCTAGTGACTTGTTATGCAAGTCTATGCAGAATCCAAACTGGCAAGGGATGGCGTCTCAGACAGGATTCTGTATTGTAGAGCTTACTTAGTAGCCCTCATGACAAGACATTGATCTGCCAATGTGTATGCAATGGTTAATTTTTGTACTGAATTTTTTTTTCTGTTATCTAAACATGGTTTTAGTATCCACAAACCTGAAAGATTTGACTTCTACATTTTTATTTATAGAATAGAACAGTAGAGATTTTTGTATTATTTATCTATGCTATATAAATATCGATGTGGATCTAATAATAGTTATTTAATTAGACATTTAATTGCACCTATTTTTGAATATAGAATATGTTTCATTTACAGGTATTTTTAATTTGCCTTAATTTCAGTTTATGGCTTGGTATTTCTCTTTTTCCCTCAAATTGATGTGTGAGGGAGGAAAGAAGAAGTACTGAAGACAGCAATAAGTTGGTTTTGGTCTACCTATCTTTTATTATAAATTCTATTTTTCTTGACATGTACTGAGAAGCTACCCAGTAGAAAGCTGATTATAAATATATATAAAGAAAAATCCCTCTGTTAGATATGGAAAATGACAGTATTATGCATAATTACCTATGCAATTACATTTGCACATGCTTGAAAATTTTTAGCCAGTGATGCTTAATAACATTTGCATGGTTAAATGAGACAGCGGAAACAACTGGAAAGGCCTCAGGGCATGGTCATCTATTTAAGCATCCACTTGGATTTTCAACATAATTAGTCATATAATTGTGTGCCTAAACTTAGTAGATTCATGTAGGTAATTATAAATTATTAAAAAGCAGTGCTTGTAATATTTTGCTCTCTATTTCCTGCCAATCAAATTACTGAGGAATATAGTATATTCACGTTTTCATCTTGTAAATTTTCAAATAGGATTATAAATTAAAGACCTGAATGAAGGCAAGTGACAAGTGAATTCATTCAGATGAGAAGTGGTAAAAATAGCTATTTGGACATCCATACTTTTAGAGAGTAGTCCTATGATCAAATAGAAAAGTCAGTCTGTTTATCTACCTCTGCTATATTAGTCAGCCCAAGGGGAGCTGATGCAAACTACCAGAAATCTGTTGGCTTTCATAAAAGGTATTTATTTAGGGTAGAAGCTTACAGTTACCAGGCTGTAAAGTGTAGTTACTTCCCTCACCAAAGCCTGCTGTTATGTACGGGAGCAAGATGGCTGCTGAAGTCTTCAAAGGTTGAGCCTTCCTCTTCCTCTTAAGGCTCTAGGGTCCCAGCTTCTTCCAATCTCAGCCCTAGGCTGGGATAAGTCTTGTCTATTTCCCAGGGCTTGTTTCTCTCTGGGTTCAGCAACTCTGCTGTCTCCACAAGGCCAGCTGTAACCTATCAGGTGAATGGCTCATCTCTCTTCCCAGGACCTCTGCTGTGTCTAATGGAGCCTTTTCTCTTTCCTCACCTATCTGCTTCTGTGTGTATTTATTTCCTGGGGTTCCAGCATCCAAAACTCCAACTAACTCCTCTGCTGTGTAGTTTTCTTTGTGAGCACTGCCCACCAAGGGGGCAGGGACTCAACATCCTATTGACATGGCCCAATCAAAGCCTTAATCATAATTTAATTAAGTAAAAGTGAGACTTCCAAATTTATTTTTTTTTTCTTTTTTTTTTTTTTTTTTAATTTTTTTATTTTTTATTGACTTTGTAATAATATTACATTAAAAATATATATGTGAGGTCCCATTCAACCCCACCCCCCCACCCCCCCTCTCCCCCCCCCCCAACAACACTCGTTCCCATCATCATGACACATCCATTGGATTTGGTAAGTACATCTTTGGGCACTTCTGCACCTCATATACATTGGTTCACATCATGGCCCATACTCTCCTCTATTCCATCAAGTGGGCCCTGTGAGGATTTACAGTGTCCGGTGATTACCTCTGAAGCACCATCCAGGGCAGCTCCATGTCCCGAAGATGCCTCCACCTCTCATCTCTTCCTGCCTTTCTCCATACCCTTTGTCCATTATGTCCACTTTTCCCAATCCAATGCCACCTCTTCTATGTGGACACTGGATTGGTTGTGTCCATTGCACCTTTATGTCAAGAGGAGGCTCAGATTCCACCTGGATGCTGGATGCAATCCTCCCATTTTCAGTTGTAATCACTCTAGGCTCCATGGTGTGGTGGTTGTCCTTCTTCACCTCCATCTTAGCTGAGTGTGGTAAGTCCAATAAATCAGATTGTAGGTGCTGGAGTCTGTTGAGGCTCAGGATCTGGCTATCACATTGTCAGTCCAGAGATTCAAATCCCCTAAATATATCTTAAACCCCAACATTAACTGCACCTCCAGCACATTAGCATGAAAGTCTTATGAAGGGAGATCCCATCTGAGTCCAGATTCATCACACATAAACACCATTTCCAAAGAGGGGCCATCTGCCCTGGTAGTTAACCCCATCAGCCATGACCATAACTCCCATGGGTCTCTTTAGCCCTCAAAGGAACCAATATCTGGGGGTTGTATCTGCTTTATCTGTCTCTCTGACTCTGCTCAGTTGTGCATGAGGGCAAACCTTCTGCCAGCCTCCAGACTCTTTTTTAGAAACTCGTAGCCATATAAACTCATTTCTCCTTTCCATTTCCCCCTTACTTTAGGTCAAACAGCATTTTAAAGTCATGGTATTTTATGTAGACATGGATATTCTGCTGATCCGCATTGAACCTTCCGTATAAGGTCATTTTCCAGTTGCATCATCAGTTGGTAGTTGATAGTGGTCCCTCGTTGCCAGGGAGGCTCATCCCCGGGTGTCATGTCCCACGCTGGGGGGAAGGCATTGCATTTACATGCTGAGTTTGGCTTCGAGACTGGCCACATTTGAGTAACATGAAGGCTGACAGAAGGAAATTCCCAGGCACAAAGTTGCTCTAGGCCTTGTTATTATTTTGGGTTTATCAGCTCACAAGCATAGTCATTAGTATCAGGGGCTCACTGTTGAACCCTCACTCCCTCCCGGTCCCCACCACTGTACCTGGGAGACTGTCGCTGCTCCCCTAGGGACCACGACAGAGCACCACTGGCCGGGAACCCAGTACCCCCCCTACTGTGGTTTTTAATTGTTGCCACTATGAGTATATCCAAACATTACCATGCACCCTGGACATATGTTCTGTACAGCTCCCTGTCAGTCATATATCATCTGTCATTGGTATCCCATACCAGTATCCCTCCATTGCCATTGTTGAAACACTCTGTGATCCAGAACTCCCCGAAATTTGAAGCCTAATATAATGTCATGGTCCCTTACTAGGGAATGGCATATAGCGATGAGTTTAAAGGATAGATAAAGAACTTGGATAAAGTTAGATAAAGAACTTAGATAAAGAATGTTGACTTGAAAAAATTCCACATCCTATTTTTTTCTTTTCCCCCCCCCCCCCCCCCTAATTATTCAGCTTTTCTTCACAGGAGTCCTAGACCACAGCAATGTATATATATAATATACAGCACTCCCACATATCCACCAGAAAACCTTTTCCCTTCCACAGTGATACTCTTACGCCCTATTCATATCATATTTACTTAAAGTGATGTACAGAGTCTGAGACATTAGCTTTCTAACAAGGTGACATCTGTATTTACATTATGGTGCATACTTTAGGATACACAGTTCTTTACATTTTTAGTTATCCTATGTTTTACATTATGGTTTACATTATCAGTCCGTCATCTCCTATATGTTATGGTGTAATATTACATGTTTTATATCCATCCTTGTGTACTCTCAAGAAACTCCTCTCTTACCCCCCATTTACTTTGGTTCCACACATTTAACGTCCATTTTCCCTTCCACCTTAGTGCCCTCAGTGATAGCCAACCTCCGTTTCCTGAGGAGCCACTTCCAGAGATAGATGGAATAGTGTTCAGGGCCTAACTTGCTCAACTGCCCCAATGCCCTGGGAGCCACCCTTTCTCTCGAGGGATACAGTTCCCTCTATTGGATGGCATTAGTCCTCCCCAGGATGTGGGTCCACCCCCACTCTCACTACTTGGGTTTCTACCCCATGGTGTCACCCACTCTGGCAGAATGAGCATTTAGACATTCCCCAGGAGCCCGTCCTGCATCAGACCCTCCCCTCCGAGCATTCTAAACAGGTAACCCTCTTTATTATATTTTGATATGATTTTCTCGGCATTTTACTCTCCACCAACACCTGACCCTCTCCTGGTTCGTATGCTACCCCTCCCTCCCCCCACTTTTGGGCAACGTTACCCACCCGTCCCTCCCCAGCCACCCTCAAACCCGCAAAGCCCCAAGCAAAGGCAACCCCTTGCCCCCCTTTTATCTCTTCTTTGTGTTCATACTTACCACCATCTCGTCTTAAATTCCACCCCTGCAGACATCGGCTCATATCCTTCCTCCACCCTCCAATTTCCTGCAAGCCTATCGTTCAGTCTCTTGCTATCTAGGGCAGCTTGTTTATTTCATATCATTGAGGTCATGTAGTATTTGTCCTTCAATGTCTGGGTTGCTTCACTCAACATAAGGTTCTCAAGATTCATCCATGTTATCACATGTGTTTGTAGTGTGTTTGTTCTTACAGCCGAGTAGTATTCCATTGTGTGTATATACCACATTTTATTGATCCACTCGTCTGTTGATGGGCATTTGGGTTGATTCCAACTTTTGGCAATAGTGAACAATGCTGCTATGAACATTGGTGTACATATATTGGTTTGTGTTCTTGTTTTCAGTTCTGCTGGGTATATTCCCAGCAGTGGTATTGCTGGGTCATATGGCAAATCTATGGCTAGTTTTTTGAGAAACCGCCATACTGTTCTCCAGAATGGTTGGATCCTTCTGCATTCCCACCAGCAGTGGATGAGTGTTCCCCTTCCTTCACATCCTCTCCAGCACTTGTATTCTTCTGTTTTTTTCATAGCTGCCAATCTTATGGGTGTAAGATGGTATCTCATTGTGGTTTTGATTTGCATTTCCCTGATAGCTAGAGATTTGGAACATTTTTTCATGTGCTTTCTTGCCATTTGTATTTCTTCTTCGGAGAAGTGTCTGTTTAAGTCTTTTTCCCATTTTTTAAATGGATTGTTTATCTTTTTATTTTCAAGATGTAGGAGTTCTTTATATATGCAAGTTATAAGTTTCTTATCAGATATCTGATTGCCAAATATTTTCTCCCACTGTGTGGGCTCCCTTTTTACTTTCTTGACAAACTCCTTTGAGGTGCAGAAGGCTTTAGTTTTGAGGAAGTCCCATTTATCTATTAGTTCTTTTGCTGCTCGTGCTTTTGGTGAGATATTCATAAATCCATTACCTATTACAAGGTCCTGTAGATGTTTCCCTACACTGCTTTCTAAGGTTTTTATGGTCTTGGCTTTTATATTTAGGTCTTTGATCCATCTTGAGTTGATCTTTGTATAAGGTGTGAGATGGTAATCCTCTTTCATTCTTCTACGTATGGCTATCCAGTTCTCCAGACACCATTTGTTGAATAGGCCACTCTCTCCCAGTTGAGAGGGTTTGGTGGCTTTATCGAATATTATGTGGTTGTATATGTGAGGTTCTATATCAGAGCTTTCAATTCGATTCCATTGGTCTATATGTCTCTCCTTATGCCAATACCATGCTGTTTTCACCACCGTAGCTTTATAGTATGTTTTGAAGTCAGGTAGTGTGATTCCTCCAATTTCGTTTTTCTTTTTCAGTATGTCTTTGGCTATTCGGGGTCTCTTTCCTTTCCAAATAAATTTCATAGTTAGTTTTTCTAGTTCCTTAAAGAAGGCTGCATTGATTTTTATTGGGATTGCATTGAATGTGTAGATCAATTTTGGTAGGATAGACATCTTAATAATGTTCAGTCTTCCTATCCATGAACAAGGAATAGTCTTCCATTTATTTAGGTCTTCTTTGATTTCCTTGAACAATCTTGTATAGTTCTCAGTGTATAAGTTCTTTACCTCTTTAGTTAAATTTATTCCTAAGTATTTGATTTTTTTATTTACTATTGTGAATGGTATTTGTTTCTTGATTTCCTCCTGATCTTGCTCATTATTGGTGTACAGAAATGCTACTGATTTTTGCGCATTGATCTTATAACCTGCGACTTTACTAAACTCATTTATGAGTTCTAGAATCTTCGTTGTAGATCTCTCAGGGTTTTCTATGTATAGGATCATGTCATCTGCAAATAATGAAATTTTGACTTCTTCCTTTCCAATTTGAATGCCTTTTATTTCTGGTTCTTGCCTCAGTGCTCGAGCAAGTACTTCTAAGACAATGTTAAATAGGAGCGGCGACAGTGGGCATCCTTGTCTTGTTCCTGAGTTTAGAGGGAAGGAGTCTAGGATTTCTCCATTGTAAACAATATTGGCTTTAGGTTTTTCATATATACTCTTTATCATGTTCAAAAAATTTCCTTGTATTCCAATCATTTGGAGTGTTTTTATCAAGAAAGGGTGCTGTATTTTGTCAAATGCTTTTTCTGCATCAATAGATATAATCATGTGATTTTTTTCCTTCAATCTGTTTATATGGTGTATTACGTTGATTGATTTTCTTATGTTGAACCATCCTTGCATACCTGGGATGAATCCCACTTGGTCGTGGTGTATAATTCGTTTAATGTGTTGTTGAATACGATTAGCAAGTATTTTGTTAAGTATTTTTGCGTCTAGGTTCATTAGAGAAATTGGTCTGTAATTTTCCTTTCTTGTGATGTCTTTGTTTGGCTTTGGTACTAGGGTAATGTTGGCATCATAGAAGGAGTTGGGTAATGTTCTTTCTGTTTCGATGGTTTGGAATAGTTTCAGCAGGATTGGTGTCAGTTCTTTCCGGAATGTTTTATAGAATTCACCTGTGAAGCCATCTGGCCCTGGGCTCTTCTTAGTTGGGAGATTTTTAATAACTGATTCTATCTCTCTGCTTGTGATTGGTTTGTTAAGATCATCAATTTCTTCTTTTGTCAATATGGGCTGTTTATGTGTTTCTAGGAATTTGTCCATTTCCTCTAGATTGTCATTTTTGTTGGAATATAGTTTTTCAAAATATCCTCTTATGATGAGACTTCCAAATTTAATGCAATCAAATATGTCCTGAGGATGGGAAGCAGATTTGGCTCAACTGAAAGAGTGTCTGCCAACCACATAGGAGTTTCAGAGTTCAAACCCAGAGTCTCCTGACCTGTGTGGTGAGCTGGCCCAAGCGTGGTGCTGATGCACACAAGGAGAACTGTGCCATGCAGGGGTGTCCCCCAAGTAGGGGAGCCCCACGCACAAGGAGTGTGCCCCTCAAGGAGAACCACCCCATGTGAAAAAAGCATAGCCTGCCAGGGAGTGGCGCTGTGCACATGGAGAGCTGATGCTGCAAGATGATGCAATAAAAAGAGACACGTATTCCCAGTGCCGCTAACAAGAATGCAAGCGGACAAAGACCACACAATGAATGAACACAGAGAGCAGACAACGGGGGGTGGGGGGCGAGGGAGAAAAATAAATTTAAAAAAAATGCCCTGAGGAACAGAACAGTTTACAAACATAATCCAGTATGTGAGTGAGCTGCAGGCGCCACTCCTTAAAGATGGCGCTGAGCCTCGCAGTAAACAACTGTGAGCCACTCCTAATTCTTCCACAGTCCTCAGCAACAAGATTCCATGAGCCAACCAGCCTCGCTGAATTAGCATAACCAATCGGGTGCTTGCACGACGCCTAGCTTCCCCCCAGCCACCCATAAAAGTTGTTGCACTTCCCCAATAAACTAGACCTGTGCCACCAGCCTGCGTCTCCAGAGTGGTCACTGTGTGTGTTTCCTTGCTCTGCCATCCTTACCCGTCCAGCTGAGGGGGTCTGCTGGCCAGACCCCGTCGATGACAGCTGGTGCCCAACGTGGGTCATCCAGCCTCCGGACGATCTCACAACGAGTCATCAAGTACGACTCTTGTTGCAGTTGGTAAGTGACCCTCAGCATGGGGAATCTTTCCTTGTCTGAGAAGGCCCCTCAAGCCTGTGCACTGCGTGCCCTTTAGCAAGCAGACGCATCAAAATATCTGAAAAGGAACTCAATCAGTATTGGGATCTTGTTTGTTTTAATCCATGGCTTTCTACTGCCCCAATTTGGGATCCCACCACATGGGCAAAGCTGCTTAAGCGCGTTCGCTCAGCTGAAGTCCATGAGGGTAAGACCTTTCCCCTTGGTCTTATTCCTGCCCTTTTAGCTGTCCATGCCTGTCTTACTGGTACCCCTCTAGAAGAACCTTCCCCCATTCCCCTCGAAGATCTAGTCTCTTCTTCTCCCTCTACTCCTGCCCTGCCACATGAACCTCCTCATCTTGAATCTCTATATCCTCCGCTTGTTAATCCAGCTTCCAATACCGATTCCCTCTCTTCTCCATCTCCTGCTGCTCCCCCTTTATAGTCTCCCCTCTCCTCGGCCGATTGTTGCCATGAGAAACAGCTTGGCTCTTCCTCTTTGAAACCACTTCTACTCCTGCTGATGCATCTTCCCACCAAAGCCCTGCTTCCTCTGAGGAAGAAAAGGAACTTATGTCTTTGGAGCCAGACAGGCCGCCACCTTGTGGCCTCTGTCCATTTCTCTCTAGGCCTAAACCTACTCCACCTAATCCACCCACGTCCGCCATTTCACCTTCTGCTTCATCCTTGTCTGCCATTTTCTCCTCTATTTCCCCTTTCTCCATGCACTCCATCCCTCTTCCTCTAGCTTCCCCTCTTTCCCTGACCACTCCCGTTCATCCTCCTTATCCGCTGGTGCATGCCTTCCCTGTGAATTTTGCCCCTTCAGATGCTGCCCCCTATAACTGGTATCCATGGAATCATAAAACTATATTTAATCTCTGCAAAGTGATCCAAGAGGATGGCCTTAACAGCCCCTATGCACAGATGTTACTAGATAATCTCTCCCTTGAACATAATTGTGCTGCCGACTGGAAGAATCTTGCCCATGCTATTTTAACTCCTGGGGATTATGTTACTTGGAAAGCACTCTATTATGATGAGGCTGAGACAGTTGGTGCCCGTAATCTCACCAACAACCTTACCGCGATCCCCCCTGACGCCTTGAAAGGAGAAGGGCAATGGACCCTCCCCACAATCCAAGCCACATGTCCTGCCCCATATTTTGATCAGTGTCTGACCATAGCCAAATCTGCTTTTCACAAACTCAATCCACAGGGTAAACCCGTACACCTTGCCAAACTCTTACAGAGTCCTAATGAACCTTTCTCTGACTTTTATAGTCAAGTCAAAGAAGCAGTAGGTAGAAAAGTTTCCTATGCCACTGCAGCAGACGCTCTCTTAAAAGATCTCCTTTGGGAAGGCGCAAACACTGAGTGTCGGCAAACAATTATGCCTGTTCGCAATAAATCCCCTGATGATTGGGTCCTTGCTTGTAGAGATATTGACTCTACCTCTGCATCTACTATAGCAGCTGCCACCAACTCTGCGACAATCCTCGCTGCGGCCTTAGCCAATCAGTTGAGCCTCCAAACACAAAATAGAACTTGTTACTGGTGCCATAGGACTGGCCACTTCACCAGGCACTGTCCAGAATCCAAACTATCTAGATCATCAAATACTCTCCATCAATCTGTCCTAGATGCCATAAGGGCTTGCACTGGAAAAGAGATTGTCGTTCAAAAACCGATTTTCAGGGCAATCCTCTCTCACCTTTAAATGAGGTCGGGGCACCTCTCAGCCCTGCAAGTAAGAGAGGAAACTTCACCTACCATATTTTGGACAATTCCCATTACGCAAGGAAAAGCTTTCCTCACCCTTACTGTTTAAGGAAAGCCCATTACAGGACAAATCGACACAGGTGCAGATTTGTCAGTTCTTAACCTGTCTGACACTGACCCTTCCTGGCAGCTTAAACTAGGCCCTTTGGTCCAAGGTGTAGGGGGATTAAGACCCTCACATCAACTTGTGGATCCCCTCACATGGACTGACCCAGATGGTAGGACAGGAATGTTCCATCCCCTTGTCTTGTCAAGTATCACACAAACTCTGTGGGGACGCGATGTTCTTCCAAATTTAGGAGCCATCCTTTCTACATCCTCTCAGGAGCACCCCCAAGCATAAAGGCCACTGGTCTTCCACCATTATTCACTATCAATAAACCCACACCTATCAAACTTATTTGGAAAACTCAAGAGCCTATATGGTCAGACCAGTGGCCGCTGCCTCGAACTAAATTAGAACAACTGGAAGTTCTTATGCAAGAACAATTAAATTCACAACATATTGAACCCTCCACCAGTCCTCATAACTCACCTGTCTTTGTAATTCAAAAAAATCTGGCAAATGGAGGCTATTACTTGACCTTAGAAACATTAATGCTTAAATGACAAAAATTGGCTCTCCTCAACCGGGCCTTCCTCATCCATCAGCCATCACGTGTGATCATCACATCATTGCGGTAGATCTTAAAGACTGTTTCTTTTTCATCCCTCTTCATGAGGATGACCGTCAATACTTTGCCTTTTCTGTACCTGTTACAAATAATTCAGTCCCTCAATGACGTTTTCAAAGGAAAGTCCTCCCACAGGAAATGAAAAACAGTCCTACTATATGCCAAATATTTGTTAGTGAAGCCACTTGTCCTCTTTTACCCTTTTGTGAGGTTGTTCACTATATGGATGATAGTCTTATTGCTCATGCGGACTTGACTCATCTACAAAAATGTTTGCAATCTCTTCTGCACGACTTCAAACAACTAGGTCTCAACTATATCATCTGAGAAAGTGCAGAAATATCCACCCTATACCTTTTTAGGCTATACCATTACAAAAGTTATCCAACCTGCCGTCCCTGTATTACGACTGCCACAGAAATGTACCCTTAACGCGCTCCAACGTTTGTGTGGCATTATCAATTGGCTACGTCCGCACCTAAACCTCACCACCCATGAACTTAAACCTCTTTTCGACCTCCTGGAGGGTGACTCTGATCCCTCCAGTAGTCGTACTATCAGTGAAAAGGAATGCAACTGCCTCAAACTCTTGAATGACAAAATGAAAAATCTCAGCCTAGCCCGTTTTCAGCCCGACCTCCCTCTTCTTGCTCTAATCATCAATACCCCTGGGACACCCACTGGTCTTTTATACCAAAACTCCCCCATCTTTGGGGTACATTTATCCCTTAGTCATATGGACAAAATTACTTCTTATTGTGATGCCATATGCATCCTTGGAAGAAAACTCAGAAAAACAGCTCTTCAGTTATACGACCTTGAACCAGATGTTTTAGTCCTACCTTTCACTCATGAACAGATACCACATCTTATTCAAACTGATCTAAATATGCAAATTCTCACATCAGGATTCACAGGTCACCTTGACAACCACCTGCCAAAAGACAAACTTATCACTGCCATGACTCTCCTTCCCTTTGTTCTCTCCTCTCACTCCTTCCCTACAACTTCTCCCATTCCTCACGCTGTTGTAATCTTTACAGGTGCTAATAAAACTCATAGTTCTATAGTTGTAAAAACCCCCGGTACTTCAGATTCTATCCATGTTGAGTGACATACTGGGTCTGTCCAACAAGGAGAAATATATGCCCTCTTCCTGGCTTTCCTACACCATCAATCCATTCCCGTGAATATCTTCACCAACAGTGTATATGCGGCCAGTACTATCCGTGCACTGCCACATGCTGTCTTTAAAAATGAAACAACCGTCCAAGATGATTTGATGCTCTCCTTAAAATCTCTTCTTGAAAATCGCAAGCATCCCTGGTTCATTCAACATATTCGTTCCCATACTGGGCTCCCAGGACCTCTTGCCAGTGGCATGCCTTGGCAGACTTCTCGCTCGTAATAAGATTAGTAACCACAGATCTAGACCAAGCTAGAGCCCTTCATGCAAAGTTTCACATGTCTGCTCATTCTCTCCATCAACTCTTCCCCTCATTGACACAACAGCAGTGCAAACACCTCACCCACACATGTAAACAATGTGGCCCTCTCCTCCCCATAGGCCCTCTTCAGCCCCAAGGAGTAAATCCTCGCGGTCTCCGTCCAAATGCTATTTCGCAAATGGACATTACTCATGTTCCTACTTTTGGCCACAATAAATTTCTTCATGTCATAGTGGACACCTTTTCCAAATTCACCTTCGCCACTGCCCTTACAGGAGAAAAAGCAAAACATGTCATTACTGCCTGTCTTCAGGCTATTAATCAAATGGGCGTACCATGGACCATAAAAACTGATAACGTACTTTGCTATTCTTCCAAAATTTTCCAAGATTTCTGTACGTCATGGTGCATCACACACAAAACAGATATCCCATACAACCCCCAAGGTCAAGCTATCATAGAACGCACTCATTCCACACTCAACCAACAAATTAAAAAATTGAAGGGAGAATATCCCTGAGACACTCCCCGAGATATACTAAACAAAGCCTTAATTACTATAAATTTTCTCACATTTGACAGTGAACGCTGCACCCCAGCCATCCGACACTGGGGAGGACTAAGAAATGCCCCCACCCCCTTACCATTAGTTAGATGGAAAGATCTACTTACAAATACTTGGAAGGGACCTCATTCCCTATTAACCCAAGGACAAGGATATGCTTGTGTCTTTCCAGAAACTGCAGAACAGCCAATCTGGGTCCCTAGCCGGCTTGTGTGACCAGCAGACAAGAATGTCACCTCATAACGACCAGGCACCTCGAGAAAGAACCGAACCACACCTCTCCTGTTTCTGGAATGCAGCTAAACCCCTATTTTTCTTTTTTAAATTTCATGTTACAGCTCCATGGTACCTCCAGCGCAGAGCTTTGGGCCGCTATCAGAAACCCCCCTCTCGTTATGCCACTAGATGCTGACTCGCTTTAATTTCCTGCCGTTCTTACCAATAATTGCACTATTGGACTTCCCTGCATAGAAACAGAGGTCCTCCAAACCAATTGGAGTTCTAATGTTAATGTCACGAGCCCCAAAACTCTTATATTTACCACCCTAAATATCTCTGTGGCATCCTATCCCCAGGGAACAAACGCCACTTGTAATTCCTCTGACTTCCCACAACATGCTCAATTACTTCACTACGAAACTGGCTACTTCTATCAAAATAAGTCTAGCAACAATTCTTATTGCCACGGCTCCTTCAAAGCAGTTTCACGTTTCTTTCCCCTCACCACTTGGGGCAACAGATATCCATGAAACGTCAATAATACTGCAACATCCAAAACTCCCCCTTGGACAAGATGCCCCTTCCTCCCACCTTATCATACCACCTTATCGTACCATGCTGTCCCCAGAAAATAACTGGGACAACTGTATTTCTTGGAGCAGACCAGACCCCATTACAAAATACCTTTGGGCATCCGGCCCATCCCTTCCTATATATGGACCAAAGCATTTTCGCCGTGATCCTATCACTGCTAAACATACAGCTTTTGGGCGATGGACTCTTTGTGGTGCAAACGCATGCTTAGATCTTTGCCCGTTCATAGTAATGAATGCAACTATTTCTAATGGAACATGGGCCTTTAATAATTCAAATGATTGGGCATTTAACAAAACTGTGAATATCAGCACCTCCTTTGCAATACGCGTGTTGCCCTGTCTTGACCTCCCTTTTCTTTTTCTAGTTTCCACCAATGAGTCCTTTCAGTGCAGTTCCTCTATGTGTCAGCTTACCAATTGTTGGAACCATTCCACATACTCCTTTGCTCTTGTTCTTAGAACTCCATCCCTAATATGGGTTCCTGTCAATGCTTCTGATTGGACTGGTCCCTCTGAAATAATAACTCATTTACATTTCAGGACAAAAAGAGCTATCGGTCCTATCGTAGCATTTGTCACTGCTATAATTACTAGTCTTGCTGCAGCTGCCACTAGCATTACTTCTATAGTACAGTCTAGTTCCAATGCCCAAACAACAAATGATCTAGTACAAAAGGTTGCTACTCCATTTCAAACGCAAAATTTAATTAATAATCACATTCATGGAGGGCTACTGAATTTACAACAACAAGTAGATTTACTAGAAGAGGAAATGCAAGTATTAGCTCAGCTCATTAGAGTACCCTGTGATATAAACTATCCATACATCTGTCTCACTCCCATCAATATAACAAGCATGCTTTACAATATAACCACAGCCAGATCAGAGTTATGACAAAAATTACTTGGACATTGGAACAGTGATTTCTTAAACTTCACCACTCAACTCACTTACCAAATCATTGCACTTAACAATACCCGAGCAACCATCCTGGACACCACTCTATAATCAAAAGTTATCTCAAAAATAACCTCTCTTTTCTCTCCCCAGAATCTAATCGTGTACATGCTTATTGGAGCCATGTTTTTAATTTTCTTTTGCATTATAAAATACATGCTTTGCAAAGTGCAGCACCTCCGGAAAGATGTAAAAAACTTAGTTCTTATATAGCAGGCTATGGTAAATGCTCTGGACACAAAAGAGGACAATGAAGAAGTTCTGCAGCATGCTGCAAATATCTTCAGTCTCGCAGTACTGTGCAACATGTACAACTAAAGAGTAGCACCAGTGTGCTTGACTGGTAGTCAATGACGGTTAAGATCTCCAGAGGGAGACAACCTAAGACTGGCACAGTCACATTGGTGCTCATTCAACCGCTGCCTAATGCTTCTTAAAAAACAAAAACAGGGGAATTGTGAGTGAGTTGCAGGCGTCACTCCTTAAAGATGGTGCCGAGCCTTGCAGTAAACAACTGTGAGCCACTCCTAATTCTTCCCCAGTCCTCAGCAACAAGATCCCATGAGCCAACCAGCCTCGCTGAATTAGCATAACCAATCGGGTTCTTGCACAATTCCTAGCTTCCCCCCAGCCACCCATAAAAGTTGTTGCACTTCCCCAATAAACTAGACCTGTGCCACCAGCCTGTGTCTCCAGAGTGATCACTGTGTGTGTTTCCTTGTTCTGCCATCCTTACCCATCCGGCTGAGGGGGTCTGCCGGCCAGAGACCCCGTCGATGACACAGTATCTAATTTTGGAATTCATAAACAATGCCAAACTGCTATACCTACTAAGATTTTTTGTAGGAATTCCCCACCTAGGGGAAACTCCAGCAAAAAACCCCTAGGTGGAAAGTCCTTACCAAAATGGCACGAAAGTAATGAAATGGCGCCCAAGGCAAACAGTGCGAAAGTAAATGGCGGGAAAATAATGAAATGGCGCCTAGAGCAATGACTCTGCATGTACTAGAAACTGGCTGTTTCCAGGAAAAGGCAACTGAAACCGAATGAGCACAGACCCAATAAGGGCATGGCAACCAGCACTAGAGCTCTGACATGCATCTCACCCCACTCAATATCATCCAACCAACCTTTTACACAATCCTTCAAAAGAAGAGTATAAAATAGCCTCCCCTTTTACAATAAATGGACACTGTAGATCCCCCCAGGGCCCACTGGATGGAATGTAAGAGAGTCTGGGCTATGATGTGGACCATTGACTATGGGGTGCAGTGATGCTCAGAGATGAACTTACCAGGTGCAATGGATGTATCACAATGATGGGAGAGAGTCTTGCTGTGGGGGGAGTGGGGGGCGGGGGCGGTGGGGTTGAATGGGACCTCATATATATTTTTTAATGTAATTTAAAAAAATAAATAAATAAATATTTAAAAAAACAAAAAAACAAAAAAAAAAACGGACTAGCTTTCTCCCATCAAGCTGTCTCCAGAGTCTCATTTTGTTCTGCCTGTGTGTGTGAATGGGTGCCTGTGTGACTAAGTGTGCCTCAGTGGCTTAAACTCTGTTGCCTTACCCCTGCCGAGAGCTTCTTCTTTTGGAGGCTTGAAGTGGGCATCTTCCCCCAGCAGAGAGACCCCAAGTAATCTACAGCAACTATTTTTATTTAAAAATATAATTTCTTTTACTCACATTATATTCAATACAACTAGTTTTTTTCTTTTTTGATTGAAGGAAATTAATACCTAAAGTGTGGATATAATACCTTCATGTATTGTTTATTTGTTCCTTTTCATAATCTTCTTAGCAGGTGGTGGTAAAAACTTTAGCCAAATAAATCTAAGCAGCAAAAATATTAACCTCAAAATTTGGGCCTTTTGACCCAATTCTCCAAGTATTTCTCACCAATCCTCTTCCTGAGTACTGATTTTTCATTTTGTTTGTTTTTGCCTTGAGTATTGATTTTGAAGCTTGATTTCATTTAAATTTACTACATTGTTATTTCAATATCTGGATTATCAATATGTGGAGACTTGAGGAAAACTATGTATCCCCCTTCAGGAACTTATCATCTCATAAACAAGACTGGAAGAACCTGAAAATGTTGAACTAAACTTCCTTTGATAAGAGTGCCAGACACATTTCATTAGTATTGTTACTGGTACAAGGAAACAATTCTCTTAATTCATTAAGATACTAAAGGCTAAAATTAACCAGTCTTTTTTACTCATTTTTGGGTGCCTGATTCATGTTAGAAGTAAAATATCCAATCCCTTAGTGGCACAGAACTTAAATGAGCTAACTTCAGTTTTCCCTATTGGTTTGACAAAGTTCAAGTTTGTTGACCTTAAGGGAATGATGAAGAGCATCTATGTGCTCAGATATTTAATTGAATATTAGAATGAGGTGAAAGGAAGAAAAAAATCTGAATGCATTGCTGTGCTGAAGGATTTGGAATAGTGAATATTGGTCAGAGCTTTTAATATTTGTTTCATTGCTTCACATTTTCTGAGTAATCAGAAGACAGATGGGTTAGGTACATTCATAGTGATTTAAGAACTCCTTTCAGAACTTCAAGATACTGATTTGGATGGACTGACATACACTAAAATGAATAAATATACTAGTATTTCTTCCAATTAGAGTCTTGCCCAATATTTCCCATACTGAGCACTTAGTACCCAGGTAGCAGACATTATCCATGAGAAGGGGAAATATGTATCAAAGGATTGAAATTCAAAAAAGTCATCAAATAAAACATTACAAATGAATTATAGCTTATAAAACAATATTTCTTGAGAAAAGCATTTATTTTTCTATTTATTATGCTAAAGAACCTGTATTATAGAAAACTTACACTTGCCTGTGAGTGAAAAATACACGGAGGACATCATGTTGAATGAAATAAGTGAAACACAGAGGGAAAGATGCTGTGTGATTCTGCTTAAATGAAAGAATTTATAAACACACAGTGGGGGAGACTATAGTTCAGGATATCAGGGGCAAGGGTGGGAGAAAATAGGGGAGTTAATATTAAATGGGTGATGGGAAAATTCTGGTAATGGAGGATGGTGAGGATAGAACAACATTGTAAATGTGAGTAATCCCACTGAATTTTATGCTTGGCAGTGGGTGAGATGGGAAAGTTTATATTTCCATAATTTAAGAAAAGAGACGATGACAATTAAGTGTAATACATGTTCCTGGCCTGGATCTAATAATGGAGAGAAAAGGCCAAGGAGGACATTGTTGGGACATTTCTTGAATTTGATACCTGTTCTTAAAGTGGTTAAATAAGTGAATATCCTTGTTCTTAGGAAATATACATGGGAGTATTAAGTGTTCAGGGTATATGATGTATAAAATTTACTCTCAAATGTTTAGAAAACAGATACATGGATGGATACCTAGATGATGGATAGATGGATAGATAAATGGATAGATAGATGGTAGGTAGACAGGTAGAAAGAATTTTACTGCAAATGTGCCAAAATGTTAAAAGTAGGTGCATCTGGGTCTCTAGGTGGGG
Organism: Dasypus novemcinctus; assembly: GCF_030445035.2. Classification (NCBI taxonomy): domain Eukaryota; kingdom Metazoa; phylum Chordata; class Mammalia; order Cingulata; family Dasypodidae; genus Dasypus; species Dasypus novemcinctus. The sequence continues at coordinate 47,112,715 of NC_080673.1, read as the reverse complement.
GATATGTTGGAGTTCTAAGCATAGGTTTGTATTTTTTTGGCAACTGTTCTTTAAGTTTGAAATTATTTTAAAATAAAAAGGTTTAAAAACATACAGGGAGGACAGCATAAAAGAATTTTTAAAAAAAGTGAATTCCAGGGAACATAGATAAAATTTTTTATTGCTCTTGAGGTTAAAAATATATGAATTCTGCAAGCCATAATGTAACCAAAAATTTATAAAAGTGTACAGTCTAAAGTGTAAACCATAATGGAACCATGGTTAGCAGCTATGTTTCATTAGCTGTACATTAGTTGCAACAAATGTAACAACCACATGTAAAAAGATCATTGCTGGGGAAGTGGGAACTGCAAGCAGAAGGATTGCATCCATCAACCATGTGGGATCTAAGCCCTGTCTTGATACAGAGGTGGAGTAGACATCACCAACCAAGGGTCCACAGGATGGAGGAATAAAGTATGGATTAGAGTGGACTTACTGGTATTCTACTATAGAACTGTTGTGACTAGTAATGGAAGAAACTGTAGCATTGATGTGGAGGTAGTGACCACGGTAGTTGCTGAGTCAGGGAGAGGGAAGAAGAGATGAGATGTGGGACATTTTCAGGACTTGGAGTTGTCCTAAATGATATTGCAGAGACAGATGCTGGACATTATATATCCTGCCATAACCCACTGAATGGACTGGGGGAGAGTGTCAACTACAATGTAAACTATATTCCATGCAGTTGCAGCACTGTTCCAAAATGTATTCAACAAATGCAATTAATGTGCCACACTGATGAAAGAGGTTTTTGATGTGGGAGGAGTGGTGGTGTGGGGTGTGGGGTATGTGGGAACCTCTTATATTTTTTAATGTAACATTTTTTGTGATCTATGTATCTTTTTTAAAAAGCCAAAAATATTTTAAAAAGATAAAATGAAAAAAAAAAGATTTAAACTGAAAAAAAAATAGATATGAATTCATAATAATGAAAATACCAATGTGAGAGGAAAAATATCCCTTAAAGTACCCCAAATCAGAGAAACTTTAGAAATAATTAAAAGCCAGGAAGATTTGTTTTCAATGTGTACATATTTTGAACATGTCACTTTTTCCAGAACAGGACACATCGTGTCAATTTGTTTGGAAGAAATCTTGTGGGTATAAACAAAGTCATCAGAATTTCTCCTAAAGAAGCCTTATCAAAGAAGAGTTAAATACAAAGGAGAGATGATCTTTCTGCCTCCCAGATTCAATCAGTGTTAGAAAATGTTTAGGTAAATTGGCCAAGTATTTGGAATCCATGACCACAAGTAAAAGAATGCAGAGGGAAGACTCACTGGGAATGAGGCAAATGCTGACAGGTGACAACAACGTTCTGCCAGAAACTCAAGCTCTACACTTATACTGGCACAATTCGGGCATTGGCTCTGATTTTCTAGAATTTATCCAACCAATCCATTTTTGATAAGTTTCTCAACTAACAATTATAGACGACATTGAAATAAAATGAGATTAGAGAAATCCAGCTACATTTTCCTTGGGAGTGGTGAGTTCAGTGTACATTGGAAAGTTAAAACTGGTAACACCATCGGCTACCAAGAACTGTGAACAGAATCTAAAAGAAGTATAGTTTTTCTCTGAGCAATCAAGAATTCTCTTTTATTGAACCAAGGCAGCAGATTGAGAAGGAGAATCTCAGAGGGGGGAAAGAAAGAATAAGGGAAAAAAATATCTTTCAACCCAAGGGAGCTCGAGCTACATTATTATTTCCCAATGAAGTAAGCATTAGTTGTCTGAAGCAATATTTGATTCTTAAGAAAGCAAACTCATCACTTGTGTTGTAGAAAATATATGAAGATGGGTGATTCAGGCTCACATACTGCTTTTTATTTTCAAAAGAAATTTGCCTTCAATTAAGTACTGATATGCTTTTTCAGTGTATTTTCACCTTTGGGATTATTCTATTTTGTTACCAGTTGCAGAAGCCATTGAATTCTCTAAGCTCTTTCTTAATATTTATTAGAAAGATCCTTAATCTATTATGATTTAAATGAAATTAACAGAAGAGATGCACATATCCTTCCTATGCTTTTTTAATACTAGTATACAGTATATAAAGAAAATACTTTAATGTTTCACCATGCATTTGTCTTATCAAACTTGTATACCATGATTAAAAAAGAAAGTAAAAAATAAAAGATATTAAAGGTGCCTGACTCTAAAAAATTCACAGGCAGACCCACAATCTATAAACACACAATTTATAAATTCTCATTTGGAGAAATGACAGCCCCACTGTTGCTACCATCTTGACGAATCCTGAAGCTCGCACAGTCAGTGTAGGCTAAGTTAAGCCATGCTAAGAAACAGCACCGACGATCTCAGTAGTTTATGATAAGAAAGAATTATTTGTGTTCACAGAGTCTGTTCTTTAGAATGAGTGACTTTTCAGGGCAACTGTTCTCCATGTGGAGAGCTAGCACTCAGGCTGCTTCCATCTTGTGACTCCATTATTTTTCATAAGACTTTCTTCCTGCCCACTGCCACAGGGAAAGAGTGAGTGGCAGGGTTACAGATACACTCTCCTGTACTTCAGCCCAGGAGTGACAGAAATGACCTTTATCTACCGTCCAGTTACTGATCCCTGCTCAACTGCAAGGCGCTGAGAAATCTGGTCTTCTAGGTGTCCAGAAGAAGTGAGAACCAGATACTGCTAATACATGTAATTTCTACCTCCTTGAGCAATGTTTACTGAACTTTTTGAATTTATACACAAAAAATATGTTTTTTATTTTCTGTAAAAAGATTGTATGTTTTTTTTTCTGAAGGAAGGAGAGACGATAGCTTTAACAGATTCTTCAAGGGGAGAATAATCTGTCACCTAAACATTCTAAGAACCTTCTTTGTTTTTAAGTGCAAATAGTGAAGAAAGAAAGCTTTGGAATTCAGGAACAGCTTAGAGAAGTTGAAATTTAGGGTAGAATTCCAGACTTTAGAACACCAATCCTTGTATTGGTCTCATTATCCATAATTATCTTGCTCCACACTGCTTGAATGATTTCCATTACATACTACATCAAAGCTGTCCTAAATTCTAGCAATAGGTAATCTTCCAACATTAAAAAATGCTAATTGCTCTGAAGAGGTTAAAACACTTTCAGTCACTCATAATATAGTATTAATTAGTTTAACCAGATTGATTCCTTCTTAAAAACATTCATAACTGCTGCTTTGAAGAAATGAGTATCCTAATTAGGGAAAGGAGTTGAGTTGGTAGAAGGAATAAGTAATTTTAGAACAAGGGTTTTTTTTTTTTAATTTGGAGAAAATTCCAGATTCTAAGATACTTCCTAATGCTTGAAAAACATAAATTTCATAAAAGTTCTACTGTAAAAAATGGGTTATCCATAGATTAATGGAACAGAATAGAGAGCTCAGAAATAGACTCACACAAATATAGTCAATTGTCCTTTGACAAAGAAACAAAGGCAGATCAATGAAGAAAGGATAGTCTTTATAACAAATAGTGCTGGGACAACTGGACATCCATATGCAAAAATTCTAGACACAGACATTATACCTTTCACAAAAATTAACTCAAAATGGATCAGAGATCTAAATGTAAAGCTCAAAACTATAAACCTTCTAGAAGATAACATAGGAGAAAATTTAGGTGACCTTGCGTTTGGTGATGCTTCTCAAATACAACCCCAAAAGCACGATCATGAAAGAAAGAATTGATAAGTTGAACATTAAAATTAAAAAACTTCTGTTCTGTAAAGGACAGTGTTAAAAAGAATGAAAGGACAAGCCATAGACTGGGAGAGAATATTCGCAAAACACATATCTGACAAAGGACTTGTATCCAAAATATACAGAGAACTCTTAAAACATAACAAAAGACAAAAAGTAAAGCACCCAATTAAAAAATGGGCAAAAGAGCTAAACAGACACCTCACCACAGAAAATGTACAGATGACAAGTTAGCATGTGAAAAGATGCTCAACATCATATATCATCAGGGAAGTGAACACTAAAACAATGAGATACCACTACATGTGCTAAAACCCCAAACACTGACAAAACCAAATGCTGATTAGTATGCACAGCAACAGAAACTAATATTTATTACAGGTAGGAATGCAAAATGGTACAGCCACTTTAGAAAACTATTTGGCAGTTTGTATACAGTTAAACGTAGACTTATTATCTGATCTGATCCAGCAGTCATGCTCCTTAGTATTTACCCAAATGAATTAAAAACGTATGTCCATTAGGAAATAGATGTGGCTCAAGTGATACAGCGTCCGCCTACCATATAGGACGTCCAGGCTTCAATACCCAGGGCCTCCTGGCCCATGTGGTGGGCTGACCCATGCACAGTGATGTCAAGCACAAGGAGTGCCATGCCATGCAGGGGCGCCCCTGTGTAGGGATGCCCTATGCACAATGAGTGCACCCTGTAAGGAGAGCCGCCCCACACAAAAAGTGCAGCCTGCCCAGGAGTGGCGCTGTGCACACAGAGAGCTGACACAGCAAGATGACGCAACAAAAAGAGACATAGATTCCCAGTGCCACCTGATAAGAATGCAAGTGGACACAGAACAGCACACAGTGAATGGATACAGAGAGCAGACAATGAGGATGGGAGGGGGGAAGGGGAGAGAAATAAATAAAATAAATCTTTAGAAACAATAAACAAACAAACAAAAACTTACGTCCATACAAAAACCTGCATATGAATGTTTATCATAGCTTTATTCATACTTGATAAACCTGGAAATAAGCAAAATGCCCTTCCATATATGAATGGATAAGCACACTGCAGTATATCCATACAATGCAATATTATTCATTGATAAGGCACAAAAAGACATGGAAGAATCTTATATGTATATTGCTCAGTAAAATAAGTCTGTCTTGCAAGGCTGCATACTGTTTGATTCTAACCATATGGCATACTGGAAAGGCAAACTAGAGAGAAAGTAAAAAACCAGTGGTTATCACATGTTTGGGAGGGGGAAAAGAAGAGGTAGACATTTCTAGGGGAGTGAAACTATTCTGTATGATAACATAATGGTGGATATGTGATATTAGACATTTGTCAAAACCCATGGAACTGTACAACACAGAGAGTGAACCCTAAAGTAAACTATGGGCTTAAGTTAACAATAATGTATCAGTCTTGGTTCAGTTGCAACAAGTGTACAACTCGAATGCAAGATGTTAACAATAAGAGAAATTGTGTGCAGGGGAAAGGGGGAATATAGGAAGTATCTTACTTTCTGCACATTTTATCTGTAAATTAAAACTGCTCTAAAAATAAGTCTATTAAAAATAGATTATTCAACAAATAGTCCCATAGTTCAGATTTCCCTTGAACACTTCGATGTGCCAGGCAGTGTGCTAGCTGCTAGGACTACAGTAATAAGCACACTTGCCATCTGTGTTAGATACTGTATAAGCACTGACATTTTATTATTAGAGTGCTTTTGGCTGCAAGTACCAAATCCCTCCCACAAAAAAAAAAAAAAACTCACAAAAACAAACAACCCCCCCCATACAAACACAAATAAAACAAAACAAAATAAAACCCTAGCTCAAAGTGGTTTAAGAAATAGGGAAATTATCCCACATAAGTAAAAATGATGGTGGCAATTAAAGTTTGGTTAATTCAATGTCCAAGGAAGTCATTAAAAATCTACATTCCTCTTATGTTTCTTCAGTGCCATTTTCAGCATTTGGATAGCTTAGTTGCAAGTTGGCTACAGAAACTTTCAGGCTTCACATATTTAAAATGAGGAAAAAGGGAATCTTCTTGCCTTTTAAGAACAAAGAAAACCTTCCTAAGATTCCTCAAAGGACTTTCTTCTCTTATCTCATTAATTAGAATTATGTCACCTATCCTCCTTAAAGATATCCCTTGGCAAAAATAATGAAATCATAGAGATTGGCTTATATTAGTAAATATTCAATAATTGGAGATAGAGAGGGTCTCAACCTCCATCATAGGACATGGCAACTTGAGGACTGTATCAGGTTTCTTTTAGTGAGTAAGAAGTTGAGCAATGGCCTCTGGATAATGCATCCACACAGAGATGCATTCGGTTATAGAATACTCAAGGCAACATTGTGAGGTAAGAACTGTCAACTTCCTTTTATAGATGAAGTAAAATCACCCAGTTCTAATAGCTATAAAGTCTAAGTTGAGATTCCCCACAAAAAAGATTGTCTGGCTTCAGAGCCCAAATTCCTCACAGCACAATATCTGGTGAATATGGCCAAAGAAGACTCCCATCATTGGAAAATGTCTTTTCCAGATTAACAGCCTTATCTATTTTGGATTTGTCTTAGTTCTTTACTTTAGTTTATGTACCTAAAAAGCCTTTAAAGAAGTGGTATTGTAGAGTATGATAAGGAATTTTATTGTGTTTAGATTATTTAATAGTTCCTCTTTTAAATCTTTATTCTTTTTGCTTTTTACTACCTGATATTGGTAAGTTTGCAATATCACAATAAAAACATTGTAGTTATTTACATGGAATTTACTACAAATCATATTGGAGCCAATGATGCTTTAATCCTTCTGGTTTTCAAGATTTCCTTAAATTCAATGATAATAAAATGTAATTTAAAAGCATAAAAATTCTCTCAGAAACCTGAGAATCATAGCTTTAAGGAATCAGAGAGGAATTCAGATATCATACAGTCTAATGCCCACCCCCTTCAATTTACAAATGAGAAAATATGTCCAACACTAAGAATACCAGTTCCCAAGGATGCTAGGAATGAAATTAGTGCATCAAACAATGATCTATTTAATATATTCCACAATCCACACATAATATTCTCAGAATAATAATACCAATATCAACACCAATAATAGGACTTCTCAAAACAACTTAGTTTTCTTTTCTTTTTAACATTTTTTGAAATAGGATAGAGACCACTAGGGATGTACAGTCAAAATTCTGTTTAAAAGCCACTTGGAAGATTTCCTTTCTGTATGATTAGACCACCAACTGGATGCATATTAGGATCATTAGTCTTTATTTTATTTTAGATTTTTAGGAATTACTTTTGATTTTTCAAAATTTACTTTCATTAGTGTTCCTTGGAGAAATAGCTGATTTCAGATCCAGAGTCAAGGATACGTATGAAAAGCTTGAAACAATTTCTCATAGCAGACAGCAAGGAAGCCATCAAACACTACAAAGTCTACACTAAAGACTGTTTGCAGAAGCCTGTGATAATTTGGGGTCAGAAGATTCCCAGGATAAAAATAGATTTCCTACCCCAAGCCAAGAAAAGATTTTCCAATATGGTGGAGAGAGAGAGAGGGAGAGAGAGAAATATGGAAACTTTAAAAAATCTCTTTTAAAGGGACCTACTGCTAGATGATGAAAGTATAGCTGTTAAAACAGGGGTTCCCAAAGAAGAGCATTATGGGGTGAATACTGAAGAAATTCAATTCAATACTGAGCTACAGAAGTCCCCATAGTTCAACTGGTATGCCCAATTGAAACTGAAAGTGTCTCTATAGACCTAGATTTCTCCATTTGATTTATATTTAACATGATTATCGATACATTGGGTTTGATTTTGTTTTCTATTTATTCCATTTATTATTGTTCCCATTTTTCTTTTTTTCTTGCCTTCTTTTGAACTGAGTATTTTTTTATAATTCCATTTTATCTTTTTTTTTTTCTAGCTATACCTGTTTGTTCTTAGTGGTTGCTTTAGGGCTTATAGGATTCATCATTAGCTTATCAGTTTATCTTCAATAAATAGTTCATCATTTCACCTGTAGGATAAGAACATTACAAGATACATCTATTTCTTCCCTCCCAGACTTTGTGTGATTGTTGTCATACATTTTACTTCCATATTTGTTATGAACCCCATATTACTTTATTATTACTTTAGCTTTAAGAAGTCACTTTAAAAATTTTGTTTAATTAAAAAAATTTAGATTACATAAATGTTACAAAAAAAATATAGGCAATTCCCATATGTCCTGCTCCCCACACTGGCGACATTTACCTGCATTAACAACATCCTTCATTAGTGTGGTACATTCATTGCAACTGATGAACACATTTTGGAGCATTGCCACTAAGCATGGATTATAGTTTACATTGTACTTGACACTCTCTCCTGCACAATTCTGTAGGTTATGGCAAGATAAATAATGGCCTGTATCTGTTGTTGAAATGTCATTCAGGACAACTCCCAAATTCCAAAAATGCCCCTGTATTATACCTGTTTTCCCTCTCCCTGACCTCAGAACCTCCAGGGGCCACTACCTACACCTCAAAGATACAAGTTCTTCCATTGCTAGAATCACAATAAATCTATAACAGAATACCAGTGAGTCCACTCTAGTCCATAGTTCATTCCCTAATCCTGAGGATTCTGGGATGGTGATGCCCACTCCACCTCTAATTGAGAGAGGGCTTCAATCCCATATGGTGACTGGATGGGATGCTCTTGCTTGCAGTTGAAGACTTTCTCAGCATCTTGGAATGGTGGTTGTCCATCATCACCTCCATGTTAGTTGTCCTGGGTGAGTCCAATGAACTGTAGAGTAGGTGTTGCAACTCTTTTGAGGCTCAGGGCCCAGCTGGCATGTGGTTAGCCCAAAGATTCAAGTCTCTTGCATGCACATTTACCAACTCCAGCACCAACTATAGGTTCAAATAGAAAGGACAGAAGAACCATGTGTAGGTAAACCACAAGTGAGTCCAATTATGTCACACTGGGGAGCACAAACCCCAAAATAGGGCCCAATAGCAAGGCACCAAAGTCATGAGCTATCTACCCTGACCATAGTACCTGGGTGTCTCCAGAGCCTTCAGAAGCCCTGCTGTTTAGAGTAGTGTCTAATTTGGCAATCAATGAGATCCTGTTGAGATGTGCATAAGTGTAAACTCTGGAATGACCTCCTGACTTACTTTGAAGTCTCTTAGTCATATGAACTCATTTGTCTTTACTTTTCCCCCATTTTTGGTTAAGGTCTTTTTCCAGCTGCATTGCTAGTTGGTGCTTGGTAGTAATCCCTTCGTGCCAGGGAGGCTCATCCCTGGGAGTCAAGTCCCACGCTGGGGGGAAGTCATTGAATTTATATGCTGATTTTGGCTTAGACAGAGGCCACATTTGAGCAACAAGGAGACTCTCAGGAGGTAACACCAAGGCACTCTATAATACTAGGCTAAGTTTCAATTTCAATAGTAAAGTTCCATAAGTGCAGTCATCAATATCAAGGACCTGTTAATGGACCATCATTCTTCACTAGCCATTGCCTCTGTGCTTGGGGGATTCTTGCTGTTCCATTAGAGAATGTGGCAAAGCTAACCAGGATGAGAATTAATTTTCTTTTGGTTATTGTGTCAATCTCCATTCACCATAACAATGCCCCATGAACATTTGAAGACATTTATATGAAGAGGCCACTTTTTAATTAATACATTTCTGTTAGAGAAGTTGTGGGTTTATGGAAATATCATTTATAAAATATAAAAAATATAGAGTTTCCATATACTACTCTATTATTAACAACTTGTATTAATGTTGTTACGCTTGCTATAATTCATGATAGAACATTTTTATAATTGTAGGGTTAACTACATTGTTTAAATAGAGTTCACTGGGTTATATTGGCCTATGTTTTTCCTTTTAATTTTTATTCTAGTAACATATATACAAAATGAAATTTCCCTTTTAACCACATTCACACGTGTAATTCAGTGCTGTTAATTACATTTACAATATTGTTCCACCATGACCACCATGCATTACCAAACTTTACAATCAACCCAAACAGAAAATCTGTACAATATAAGAATTAACTCCTCATTCTCTACCCCTAACCCAGCTTCTGGAAACCTATTTTCTAGATTCTGACTCTGAGTTTGCCTATTCTAATTATCTCATATCATTAAGATCATACAATATTTGTCCTTTTTAATCTGGTTTATTTCACCCAATATGAAGTCTTCAAGGTTCTTCCATGTTGTCACATGAATTGAGACAACATGGATGAATAATACTATTTTAAAATACCGAATAATACTATTTTGTATTAATATGTATATATCACATTTTCTTTATCCATTCATCCATTGATGGATGCTTAGGTTGCTTCCATCTTTTGGCAGTTGTGACTAATAATGCTATGAATATTAGTGGGCAAATATCTGTTTAAGTCCCAGCTTTCCAATCTTTTGAGTATGTACCTAGTAGTGGGATTGCTAGGTTATATGGTAATTCTATGTTTAACTTACTGAGGACCTGCCAAACTGCCTCCCACAGTGGCTGCACCATTTTACATTCCCATCAGCAATGAATGAGGGTTCCTTTGTCTCCACATTCTCTCCAACACTTGTAATTTTTTGCATTTCCATAATACCTGGTGATGTTGAGCATCTTTTCATGTGCTTTTTAGCCATTTGCATATTTTCTTTGGAGAAATGTCTATTCAAGTCTTCAGCTCATGTTTTAATCAGGTTGTCTTTTCTTTGTTGAGTTATAGGATTTCCTTAAATATTCTGGATATTAAACCCTTATAGGATATGTGGTTTCCAAATATTTCCTTCCATTGATTAGGTTGTCTTTTTCACATTTGTAATAAAGTCCTTTGATGAACAAATTAATTTTGATGAGGTCCCTTTTATCTATTTTCTCCTTTGTTGCTTGCGCTTTGGGTATAAAGTCTAAAAAACCATTTCTTACCATTTCTTACCTAAAGATGTTTCCCTATGTTTTCTTCTAGGAGTTTTATAGTCCTGGTTCTTATATTTAGCTATTTTTTGTTAATTTTTGTATATGATATGAAATAGGGGTCTTCTTTCATTCTTCTGCATATACATATCCAATTATCCCAGATCCATTTGTTGAATAAACTATTCTTTCCCAATTGAGTGGACATGGCAGCCTGGTTAAAATTCAATTGGTCAAAGTTGTGAGGGTCTATTTCTGAACTCTCAATTTGATTCCATTGGTCCATTTATCTATCCTGGGCCAGTACCATGTGTGTTGACCACTGTAGCATTGCAATAAGTTTTAAAGTTAGAAGGAGGTTTGTGTCCTCCAACTTCATTCTTTTTCAAAATGTTTTTGGATATTCATGGTACTGTACCCTTTCAAAAGAATTTCTGCAGAGTAGGCTGTTGGGATCTGGATTGAGATTATATGAAATCTGTAAATCATTTTGGGTAGAATTGATATCTTACTATATTTAGTTTTCCAATCCATGAGTATAGAATGTCCTTCCATTTATTTAAATCTTCTTTGATTTCTTTTAGAAAAGGTTTGTAGTTTTCCATGTATAAATCATTTTCATTCTTGGTTAAATTTATTCCTAGATATTTGATTCTTTTCATTGCTATTGTAAATGTAATGTGTTTCTTGATTTCCTCTTCAGACTGCTCATTTCTAGTGTACACAGACCCCAATGGTTTTCATGTGTTGATCTTGTACCCACCACTTTGCTGCATTTGTTTATTAGTGCTAGTAGCTTTGTTGTGTATTTTTGGGACTTTCTTAGCATGGGATCATGTTATCTGAAAACAAGAAAAGTTTTATTCTTTCTTTGAAATTTAGATGTCTTTTTGCAGTGCCTGTGGGGTTTGTATTATCCAACCTACATCTATAACATCCTAATTTTAAAAGATACTGTTTTAGTTTGATAGGGTTATGAATTCCAAAAATAGATGTTGGATTATGTTTGTAATCTGGTCTGTACCTGGGCATGATTATGTTATGATTAAGGCTTTGATTGGGCCATGTAATTAGGTCATTGAGTCCACCAATGGGTGGGGACTCACAGATAAAAGACATGGCAAAGGACAGAGTTGAGGATTTCTGATGTTGGAGGTTTGATATTGGAGTTTGATGCTGAAATCTTAAGATGGAGCCCTGGGAAGTAAGCACCCAGAGGAAAGAGAAGCAAGCCCCAGGAAGAAAGGAACCTTGAACCCAGAGAGAAACAAGACCCTGGAAAGGAGGAACCCAGGAAGCCTGAACCCTTGCAACCATCAGCAGCTATCTTGCTCCAGCACATGAAAATAGACTTTGGTGAGGGAAGTAACTTACAGTTTATGGCCTGGTATCTGTAAGCTCCTACACCAAATAAATACCCTTTATAAAAACCAATCAATTTCTGGTATTTTGCATCAATACCCGTTTGACTGACTAATACAGATACAAACTTAGCTTCAATAGCATACATGCTCTCTGCTCCCACATCCCTCTTTTTCTCCTTTTTATCTTGCTTTTGTCCCACATTACCTCTTTATACTTTGTATGTTCATTGTTAGGAAATAAGAGTTTTTCCTGTAATTATATTCTAAATCTTATAAGGATTAAAGAGTAGAATTATATATTGAGGATACAGTACTATTGGGTTTTGCATTTACATGTTTAGTTACCTTTACTGAAGATCTTCACTTATTGACACCCCTCCAAGCCACTCTATCCTGTCTTTTCCTTTTAACCTTCAGAACGCCCTTTAAAAATACTTGTACGGCAGGTCTTTTGTTGATGAACTCTCTCAGTTTCTGTTTAAGTGTGAATATATTTTACCTCATTTTTAAAGGACAGTTTTGTCAGATAAAGCATTTTTGGTTGGCAATTTTTCTCTTTCAGTACCTTAAATATATCATACCATGGCCTTCTTACTTCCACAGTTTCTGATGAGAAATCAGTACTTTGTCTTATTGAGGATCCCTTGTATGTGATGAATTGCTGTTCTCTTGCTGCTTACAGAATTATCTCTTAATATTTGGCATTTGATGTTCTGATTAGTATGGGTCTTAGAGAAAGTATTAGGTTTTATTCTATTTTGCATGTGTTGTCCTTCTTGCACATGAATATTTATATCTTTCATAAGAATTGGGAAATTTTTGCCATTTCCACAAATATATTTTCTACCTTATTTTCCCTCCTTCTGAGACACCCACAATACATATATTTGTATTCTTCATACTGTCATTCAAGTCTCTGAGACACCACTCAATTTTTCTTTTTTCTTTTTAGATTTATTTTTTATTTATTTCTCTTCTTACCCCCCTCCACCCCAATTGTCTGCTCTCTGTGTCCATTCACTGTGTGTTCTTCTGTGTCCACTTGTATTCTTGTCAGCAGGACCGGGAATCTGTGCCTCTTTTGTTGCATCATCTTGCTGCGTCAGCTCTCCATGTGCATGGTGCCACTCCTGGGCAGGCTGCACATTTTTTGCATGGGGCAGCTCTCTTTATGGGGTGCACTCTTTGTGCATGGGGCTCCCTTACATGGGGTGACACCCCTGTGTGGCATGGCGCTCCTTGGGTGCATTAGCACTGTGCTTGGGCCAGCTCACCACAAGGGTCAGGAGGCCCTAGGTTTGAACCCTGGACCTCCCATGTGGTAGGCAGATGCTCTATCAGTTGAGCCAAATCTGCTTCCTTCAATTTTTCTATTCTTTCTCTATCTGGTCTTCTGTCTCTAAGATTTCAATAGTCCTATCTTGTAGTTTGCTGATTCTTTCTTCTGCTGGTCAAATCTGTTGTGTGCCTCTTGAGTAATTTTTTAAAAATCTCCATTATTGTGCATTTCATCCCAGAAATTTTTGCTATGTTTCTTTTTAAACTTTTGGATTCTTCTTTATGCTCACACATTGTCTTCTTAATCTCTTTTAGCTCTATATACATCATTAGTTTATTTCTATCCATACTTTCCTTCATCTCCTTGAATTGATTTAGGAGATTTTTTTTTTAAAGTTCTTTGATGTCCTCTGAATTTTTAATTTGTTTTCTTGACTAAGACATATCTTCCTGTTTTTTAGCATGACTTGTAATTTTTCACTGATGTCTGGGCATCTGATTATTTTGATATGTTAACTCTGAAGGACAATTTCTTTCTCTTGCCTAGGATTTTATTGTTAATTAACTTTGTATTTAGGCTCTCCTTTGATGCCTGGTTCAACTTATTCTGGACCTTTAGGGTAGCATGTGTTTAACTGTTCAGATTTTCTCAGCTCTTCTGCACCTGCTTCTTTCCCTGGAATATGGTACAACTTTAAAGATTGCATATTTGTGTTCAATTGCTTCATCTCCAGAAGAAAGTTTCCTATCCTCTGTTCCTTCTCCAGAAATCTTCATCTGTTCTGTTTGTTTCCATGCAAAATTTTCTCCCTAGATCCTATAATTTGCTTAAATTCTCTCCTTCACTCAGTGTCCCCTTTCATTATACATTTCAGTTCTGGGGCCCAGCCTGTTTTACAAAATTCAGACCCCCTCACTGTTTTTTTTTTTTTTAATTTCCACATGAGGCTTTCTGCCTCTGGTTTCTTCCTTCCCTGTCATGTATCCTGCTCCAGGGAACCAGATGGGTCAATCTCAAAAGGTCCATTTTGCATTTTGGTGGTCCAACAAACAGAGCCTGGATTGAATGTGTGAACCTCTTGTGAACAGTTCTGCTGTGGTCTCTTTTTTCTCTGGGGGACATCTGTATGTGTCACACTTTTAGCTTCTTGGATATGTATGGGGTTCTAATTCATTGCTATGAGTGCCTCTATAGTCCCGTACTTGGATATGTGTGGGGTTCTAATTCATTACTATGAGTGCCTCTATAGTCCCATACTTGGATATGTGTGGGGTTCTAATTCACTGCTATGAGTGCCTCTAAAGTCTGCATCTGTGGCAGGAGGGAACTGGAATGTGCTGCTCTGTGCAACTTCCAAGCTGAATGGTACTAAGTGAGGAGGAGAGGTCCAGACTGGCAGGTCTTGAACACAAATTTCTTACCAGTTTTGGTGTCTTTTTTTTCTTTCTTTTTCTTTGATTCAGTGTTTATGGAGACTTCTTCAGTCTCTAACATACTCCAGAGATCTGAGCAAATGGGATTTATCCTTTCATTAGTTGATTCTGCTGAGAGGCTTTTCCAGTGATATCTTATGTCACCATGTGGATGGTGTAATCCCAGCAGTCAATTACTTTTTATAGCAATTTTAAAAATAAGACAAATTATTATTGACTGAAGGACTTTTAAAAATATATCTTATAGTAGTGTGTTAGCTATAAATTCTCTTACATTTTGTATGTCTGGAAAAGTCTTTATTTTGGCTATGTTTTTGAAAGATATTTTCCATGCATAGAGAAATCTGTGTTTGGCATTTTTTTCCTTTTAGCACTTTTAATAAGTTGCTTAATTATCTTGTTTCACATTGTTTTCATGGAAAATTCTTCTCTCTTTATTATCTTTGTTCCTCTCTAAGTAATGTGTCTAATTCCCTCCCACCTATACTCGGCTGTTTTTAGGATTTTTCTCTTTATCGTTGATTTTAAGTAAAGTAATTATAATGTGCCTTGGTTTAATTTTCTTTATATTTCTTTTGCTTGGGGTTCATTGAGCTTCTTGGATCTGTGGGTTTATTCTTTTTATTAAATTCAGGAAAAATATTGGTCAATCATTTTCTTCAAATATTTTTTCCTGTTCTCTCCACTGTCCCCTTTTCTTCAGGTTCCCGAAATCACACACATATTAAGATTCTTGAAGTTGTCCCATAACTCTCTGATGCTCTACTCCTTTTTTCAGTTTTTTTTTCTTTTGTATTTCATTTAGATAGTTTCTATTGCTTTGTTTTCAAGTTCACTAAGTTTTCTTCTGCATTGGCTGATCTGCTGCTAATTCTGTCCAGTTTATTTTTCATCTTGGACATTTTATATCTCATTTCTAAAAATTTGATGTGTGTCTTTACAAAATGTATTCCTCAACTTTATGTAAGAAGTTCAATCTTTCTACTACCTCCTTGATAATATGGTGTAATGGTTAGGCTAATATGTTAACTCGGCCAGGTAACTGTGCCCAGCTGTTTGGTCAAGCAAGCACTGGGCTACCTGAAACACAAGGGCATTTACGGACTTTAGTCACCATTGACTTTACTGCAGTGGTAAATCATGGACAGCTGATTACAATTACATCAATCAGGGAGATTGCCATCAGCAATGAGTGACACTTTATCTAATCAATTGACTACCTTAAAAGCGTGATTCCAGCATTGAGTGAGAATTTCCTAGCTCGTCTTTGGACAGCCAACATCTTCCAGAACTCGTCAGGAACCTTCATTGGGCTTTCATTGGAGCCCCTGGTTGCAGCCTGCCTGTGGAACCTGAACTTGTGCATCCCCACAGTCATGTGAGAGACTCATAAAATCACATATTATTGACCTAACTCTTGATTTTGTTTCCCTAGAGAAGCGTGACTAATACAATATGGGATATAGGTTTAATAACTGTTTTATGTCTTTGTCTACTAATCATGCCATTTCTGAGTCAGGTACTATTTGTTTTCTCCTCACTATAGATCATATCTTCCTGCTTCTTGGCATGTTTGGAAATTTTTAGTGGATGTCAGAGATTATGAATTTTACTTTGTTAGGTGCTAGATATTTTTTATTCAATTAATATTTTTGGGCTTTGTTCCGGGGTTCAGTTAAATTACGTGGAGGTGGTTCGATCCTTTTGAGATATCCTCTTAAGCTTTGTTTGTTGGGCCCAATGCAGCTTTTCATCTAGGGCTATTTTTCTCCCCACTAGTGAGGCAATGTTCTTATGAGCTATCCATCTAATATTCCATCAGCTATGAAGCTTTTCCCTTCTGGCTGGTGGAGATACCAACTCTTTCCAACTCTGTTTAAGCTTAGGTTTTTCTGCCTGCTCCTTTTGAGTGGTTCTTTCCCTAGCCTTTGGGAGTTTCCTCACAAACACATGTTGATCAGTACTCAGTTGAAGTGATGACTGCTGGTCACTGGAGCTCTCTCTCTGTTCAGCTCATTCCTTTCTGACTGTTCCCTGTGAATTCTGGCCACATTGGCATCCCCGAACTCCCAATTCAGTCTCACCTCAGGGAGTGTGCTGGACTCTGCCTTGGCTGCTCTCCCTAAGTTAAAGTCTGGGAACGTTTGTGAGGCAATACCCTGGGACAAGCCTGGCTCAGCTTGTTTCCTCACTTTCAAGAACCACTGTCCTACACTGAGTGTTGTCCAATTTCTGAAAACCTTTGTCTTATATATTTGTCTGTTTGTTTTTAGTTGTTTAAGGCAGGAGGGTAAATCTGGTCCAGATGTGGAAATCCTACTTATTTCTTTTTACTGCAAATATTTTTATATCCAAATTTTAATTCAAATTGTAATCATTTTCTATGTTAGGGTTTTTACTAACTATGAAGTAATATGTAAGAAAGTATAGTACATGGGGAGATTCCTGGACTAGAATTCAAGAGAACTAAGTTATAGTTTCATCTTTTTTCTTTTGGTATATTGCCTAATTCCCTTGAACTGAGGAAATTCGAAAATAGAGTCAGGACCAAGTGTTTTCTGTGGTTACCTTGCAACTCAAACATTCCATGGATCTATACAACTCAAAAAGGCCCAAGAAGATTTTAACTAATTTTCTGAATATGGAAAGGAGACATATGAATGGTACTACATTTAGGAGGGCAAGCAGTTGCAAATGAGGTGCATGAGAAGGGTTAATGAAGAGTAGAGAGCTGGTGAGTCATGCAAATCAGGCAAGTTCAGGATTGGAGGCACAAGAAACACTGTGAGAAAGGGCATAGGTGGGGGACTGCTGAGAGGACATAAAGCAGATTGAAAGTCTGCATATGAGATAGTTCATGAAGTTCAGATACCTCGACAGTGCTGAGCAGGGCAAAGTAAAATTGCATATGATTTCAGATAGCTAGGGACTTTACTATAAATTCTAGCAGAAGGATCACATCTTTATAACCAGCATTTGTGCAGTTGTTTATTATATTAAAAAATGTTTTTAAAACCTGTTTTTTGGGTCTCATAGAAACCAGTGTTTTTTGGGAAAAACAATAAATAAAAAGCTCATGAAACTCTAGGTTACAATCTTAAGGGTTGCAGAACACCATATTTATTTAGAAAGATGCTCCTTTGGAGAAACTGTGGTCAGTGCCAGAAGGAATCTTATCAACCATCTCTTTCAAACCTCAGATAATGAACTAAAGAGACTTGAAGTAAAATCTTTTGCTAAAACTCACAAAACTAGTAAGTGCTTGATATTTTGTTAGAACCAAGTCAATGGACTCCTGAGTAAGCACTCCCAGTCACACAAAGTTGCAGTAGTGTGAGCTTTGATTCAGCCACACCTTGCTACCAGAATCTTCTTTTTACATGTCATTTTTAAAAAAAGATTTATTTTTAAAAATTTATTCCTCCATCCCCCCCCACTTGCAGCTTGTTTTACTGTCTGCTCTCTGTGTCCATTTGCTGTGTGTTCTTCTGTGTCTGCTCGTCTCCCTTTGTTGCATCATCTTGCTGTGCCAGCTCTCTGTGGGTGCAGGCCGTCAGCTCTCTGCGGGGCGCAGGCCAGCTTTCCTTCACAAGGAGGCCCTGGGACATGAACCCAGGGCCTCCCATATGGTAGATGGGAGCCCAATTGATTGAGCCACAGCCACTTCCCTATATGTCATGTTTTTAAACATATCATTAGAGATAGAGGTTTATTCTGTAATTATGAGATAGTATCAAACCTGCAGGCATACTTTTTGGTTCATCCCATAGCTTTGTCCTTATTATTAGGAGGCTTAAATGAACCCAAGTAGTGATCAAAGTATTAAAGAACATGAGGACTCCTAAATGTGACTTTTTCACATTTGTTAAAATGGTTCTGTTGGAGTAGATGTGGCTCAAGCAGCTGGGTGCCCACCTCCCACATGGGAAGCCCCAGGTTCAGTTCCTGGTGCCTCCTAAAGAAAATGAGCAGATGCAATGAGCTGATGCAATGGACAGACAAATGAGCAGACAAAACAAGCAGGGAGTGGATGTGGCTTAAGCAGTTAGGCACCTGCCTCCCACATGGGAGGTCCCAGGTTTGGGTCCCAGTGCCTCCTAAAGAGTGGCAGATAACGAGTGGACACAATGAGCAGAGTCAATGAGCAGAGACAAAGGTCAGAAACAGCAAGCAGACAATGAGCAGGCAGATGAGGGAGCCATCTCGGGGAGAAATGAAACAGGAAAAACCCATTTATGATTTCAAAAAAAAAGCTCTTAAAAATGGTTCTGTTAATATGGTTCTCACGAATGAAAAATACAAGTAGTGAACAGTGTCAGAAATCATGGTTTGACATTAAACCATTGGTTCCACAAAGAATCAATATTAAATCAAGGACCAAGAGACAAATTCATGGTTTCTAATTATTTTCCTTTAAGAATATTTAAAGATTCATAAGAATAGGGTAAGTTTTTTGCACTCTAGGAAACCTTTCATCCATGCCATTTTGTAGAAAATAAGTGTTTGAAGTACTAAATAGTCAATATTTTCATCTCTTTCTGTACTCAGGGTTTGCATCCTGATTTTTAAGTATAATTTGTATTTGGTTGTGATAAAGAACTGCATTACCACCATGTTACTGACTTAATTTTTATCAGTGAAATGTTAACAATGTTGGCATTTAAATGACCATAACTGTATTTCTAGAATAACATTACTATTAACTAGAATAAAGAAAGCTTTTGTTTCATTCAATATTACTGTTTCACGCATGAATCTATGATCTATGATCTCCAAAAGGCAAGATGAATTAGGATTTCCTTCAAAAAATATTTTTTCTTTGGTTGTAGAGATGATAGTTCAAGTATGGAAAACAAACTATATTCTGGAGAAATCAGCAGAAATTCATAGGCCCTTAAGCCTTCCAGAGCCAACCAATTTCTGTTGCTTCAGGCTTGAATAATTTTATTGAACGGCAATAAATTTGAATTCCTTCTAGATTCCTAAATTTGGGAGAAGAAAGCCTGGTTTTTATTTGGATATTGGAAAGCAAAGGAGTAATATCAAATCATTCCACCCATAGCTAACAGTATTAGAATAGGAGGAAAGCGCCTGTGTTTGCCTTGTTCCCTCTGAAAGATACAAAGATGAGAGATGATTGCTGGTGAATCACTGCTCTATTTTATCTGGAGACCTGAGTGCTCTCACCGCCCTATTCCCTCAGGAGTTTGTGCTCCTCTGCTTAAAAGAATATTGCCTGCTCTGTGAGCTAATGATTTGTTTGGAGGATAGAAGTCTCAGAGGTGAAGATAACTGCACAGCTTTTATAATGTATCTTTCAGATGTTTGATCTGCTTTTTTCTGAATACATGAGACCCCTCCATAGCAAGATTAAAGATGCCTCTCCATAGAAGAAATGTGAAATTTGGAAACATAAAAGCCACTGAGATTTTCAAATAATATTTTTGTATTTTTCATTTTGTCAACATCGTATTTGGTGAGTGTTGTCCTGCATTCATGTGATAACTGGCAGGTAATCAAAATACAGTGTCGGATCACAGTTTTATTCATATTTTCCAAGAAGGCAGGGAAACTGAATTTTGTTTTAAAAAGTCGTTAGTGCAAGCTGGTTTCATGACTTAGCTGTTCACACTTATTTTGAAGTCTTTTTTTCTTTTTTAAAGTTGAAGTTATATAGTCTTTCTTTTCTTCCTTCCCCTCCCCCTCCTCTTCCCCTCTTCTGCCCTGCTGTTTTTGCTGTCTGTGTCCATTCACTGTGTGATCTTCTGTATCTATTTCTCTTTTTATCTTCTCTTCTTGTCTTTCTCCTCTAGGATTCACTGGGATTTGATCCTGGGGACCTCTGATGTGGAGAGAGGTTACCTGTCTATTGTGCCACCTCAGCTCCTGGTCTCTGCTGTGTTTCACCTTGATTCTCCCTTTCATCTCTTTTGTTGCATCATCATCTTGCTGTGTGACTCACTTGCACAGGCACTGGCTTACCACGTGGGCACTCCACTTGCTGCATGGGCACTCAGCTCGCCATGTGGGCACTGTCTCACCACACGGATGCTGGTTCACCATGCACGCCTTTGGCTCACCTAGCAGGCACTTGAGCAGGCACTCAGCTTGCTATGCGGGCACTTGGCTCACCATGTGGACACTCATATGGGCACTTGGTTCACTATGTGGGCACTCAGCTCATCATTTGGGCACTTGGCTCACCATGTGGGCACTGGCTCACTGCACAGCCATGTTTTCTCTTCTTTTACACCAGGAAGCCCTAGGGATCAAACCTGGGTCCTCCTATATGGTGGGTGGAGGCCTTATCACTTGAGCCACATCTGCACCCTGAAATCTTTTTAATGCAATATATGTTTATTTGTTATCCATAATAGTAAATGTCAGAAAGTGTGCCTTCTTTTATAGGAAATATCAAGAATCAGGACCTGTTTTCAATAAGGCGATTATGGAAATGGCCATCATATGATACAGAACATGAGAAATGAAAGTGCCTGGGGAGAAATGAAAGGCATTCAAAAATGAAGAGACCAGATTCAAGTGGGGGGGGATCAAGAAAGGTTTCAGAACTTCAGAAGGACCTTACAAGATGGCTGAGCTTTCACTGTATGGAGCTGGAGGTGGAAGCAAGGCAGTAACAAGATTTTTGGGTGTGTATATGAAGCCGGCTAGTAAGATAGGGAATCAATAGATGGATCTGGAAGCTGACAAGAAGTCCACATGCCATTTGGTACCTCCTAAAATGGCTGCTGGAAGACTCTAGCAAGAAATCCAATTCAGAACAAGATTTCCTCTGGAAGCCAGGAGAAGCCCCAGATATTCTCCAGGGGCATTATCATTAGGCCCTCCTGGAGGACCGACTGGTGGGGTGATCCATCAAAACAGTGAACAGCTGGGTGTCCTCCCCTGCCATTAGCTAGTGGGTAGAATAATTAATGGTTCAAAAGCAAGTGTAAAGGCCAAATCCTTCTCTTGCTCTCTTGCCTTCACCCTGTCCCAGTTTGTGCACCTGTTCCTGCCTACTGTGTCCTGCTCTTGCCATTTTTTCCCCTGCCATGACTGCCATGCAAGTAAAACCTGGGCATTTATAATCTATAATGGACAATTGTAGTCTGTAAATCAGCCTACTTTATCAATCTTCAGCCCCTTCCTCTCTACCTGGAACCCATGATCTGTCATTTTCTCCATTTCTCTTTTCACCATTCCTTAATAAATTACTGCCTAACTAACCTGACATGCTCTTGAAATTTATTCTTGCAGCATAGTCAAGAACCTAGACAAAATCCAGTTACAGGGAAGCGGCTGCGGCTCAATCAGTTGGGCTCCTGTCTACAATATGGGAGGCCCTGTGTTTGTGTCCCGGGGCCTCCTTGTGAAGGCAGGCTCACCCACCTGCTGCAGAGTACCATCCAGCCCGCAGGCACTGCAGAGAACTGCCCGGCCCACAAGCACAGCAAGGTGACACAATAAAAGAGGGAGACAAGCAAGAACAGAGAAGAGCACACAGCGAATGGACACAGAGAGCAGACAGCAAGCAAGCTCTGAGGGGGGAGGGGAAATAAAATAAATAAATACAGACACAGAAGAATACATAGTGAATGGACACAAAGAGCAGAAAGCATGCAAAAAGCCACAAGGGGGGGATTAAAAAAAATCCAGTTACATATGTGTGTGTTGGGGGGAAGGGAAGTGGTCAAAAAAGATCAAGAAGCCTGTCTGGGACTTGCAGGTCTGGGAAACCAATGACAAATTTTAAGCAGAGGAAAGCAGGATTACGTGTTGTGATTTCAGGCATAATTTTGTCATATTTTTAAAGCAGATTTTGGTGCCTTTTGAAGTAAAAATACATTTATGTAAGCAAAGCTGTGTTTGATAATAAGCTATGGGTTTTATTTCCAAATAGAGCAGTTTTCCCTAAAACACTTTAAACATGCCAGGAGGAGTATGACAACCTCTTGTTAATACTTGTATCTCATTTTTACAATGATGTAGCTCATCCATAAAACTGACCATCCCATCCCCTTTAGCTATTTGGTTTTTTTAATTTAATTTTTTAATTTTTTTGTCTTTATTTATTTTTTTAATATTACATTCATAAAATATGAGGTCCCCATATACCCCCCATCCCCCTCACCCCACTCCTCCCCCCATAACAACAATCTCCTCCATCATCATGAGTCATTCATTGCATTTGGTGAATACATCTCAGAGCACCGCTGCACCTCATGGTCAATGGTCCACACCATAGCCCACACTCTCCCACAGTCCACCCAGTGGGCCATGGGAGGACATACAATGTCCAGTAACTGTCCCTACAGCATCACCCAGGGCATCTCCAAGTCCCGAAAACACCTTCACATCTCATCTCTTCCTCCCATTCCCTACCCCCAGCAGCCACCATGGCCACTTTCTCCACACCAATGCCACATTTTCTTTGATTACTAATCACAATAGTCCAAGAGTTATTTGTTTTTAATTGACTATTTTGATTCTAATTCTTCATACGAAAAAGACCACTACATAGAGGAAATAAAGTGGAATAAAGAGAAATTACTATAAAATACTTTCTAAATATATATTCAAACTCACGTGGAACAAAAAATTGGAAAATTATTATCAGAAGAGTAAGTATATGATACAAACTAGCATCTATCAACAGATTTCTAGTCTGAACCAAATGAATCAGTAAGGGGATATAATTTAATAATAACATTTTAAAGAATTAATCTGCCCCTCTCTGCCATATGAGTAGCTGTGATTTACTGTCTGAATAATATTTGGAAATCTATTTTTTGGTCCTGCTTCCTAGGTTATTTAGAATAAAGCAAGTCATTACAAAAAAATAAGGGGACAAAATGTAAATAGGGTATAAAAATAAAATAACTACAGAGAAAAGCAAAGTAAAATCACTTTATAGAGTAAAGAAAAGCAAAATAGAGGTCCCAAACAGGATTGCAACTAATGAACACATGCTTCTCATCAGAAACTAGCTTTTTGAGGAAATTTTTTTCCATAGTTATCATAGTGGTAGAGTTTATCCAAGGTAAATTTGAAAAATGTGAGTATTAATAGTTCAACTGATCCTTCACCAAGACCTTTATCAGAACGAGTAGATGGAGCATATTTCCTCTATTTTATATTCTGCCATTCTGGGCAGTAGAGGAGAGAACTTAAAGGGTTGTTAATGCAAACTACAGAACTATGGGAACAGGCCAACATAAATTGTTAAGCAAATATTATCCAAGAATTGTTAGCTAATAGTCAACTATAAATTTTCAGCACACTGAAATTCAATAAGCCTTTTGTTTTTGCAGATTGTATTTTCATGACTCTTATTTGTTTTATAAGTACAGGAAAGAGGGACCCAATGGGTGAAGAGTAAGTGGTATTATGCTGGCTCAACGGTCATATTCCTTCATGCCTAACTTAACATTAAATGATGATTTATGCTATGAGGAGGAATAAATGCCAAAACAGATTGTTGTTTTATCTTTAGGACTAAGGAAAAAAAGTTCAAATCAAATGTTTCTTCACATTGCAAAAGTTTTGCTTCATTATTCCATTTGAGTTATTCCAAATCATTTATAATATTTTCCTTTAAAAAAGTTTGATTCTCAAAAATTAATTATGTGACCTAAAGATCAACCATAGGCAGCACTTAAAAAAATTGTATTCTAAAGTTCTTAACTGGAGACAGCAGCCTAGCCAAATTGACAGTTAAAACTGACCATCACATCCTTTTGTTTATTTAATTAGCTATTTTGAAAAGTAGGTTGGAAAAAGTAAATAATGAGCAATGACTATAAAACATTTTCTAAATTAATATTCAAATTTGATTGAACAAAAAAAATTTCAGAATTAACTAGCATTAGAAAATTAACTAAGTGATACAAATTAGCATCTACTGGTACTTGCTCTTGTCAATAAGGTACAACACTAAAGTTTTTAAAATGCATACTTATTCACATTCCATATGACTGATCAGTACAAACTGTTGAATATGAAGATAATTGGAAAAAATAGCATGAGACTGGTGAGTTAGCAAGTTGAACAAATCATTACAGCTATGTTTGCTTTCCTTAAACATGAAAGATAAATATGAAAGCACATCCAACCTTTATATTGCAATAAATAAAAAGTTTAAAACTACCAATAAAATTAAAGTCACCAATGATTGAATAAACTTTTACAAGGAGAATTACTTAACCATTAAGAATGATATAATAATTAAACTGTTTCTAAAAACCAACACCTTACCAAAAAGCGGATCGGGTGGGATGTTACTTCTACTCTCCTTCCATGACAATAGGCGGTCAAGGCTGGTATAATCTGCAATTTCTATGTAATTATTAACTGTCAGCATCAACTGATGAGCTTTTGCTATTCCATAATGAACTTTTGTTTCGTCCATCAGAGGCATGTTCATCAGCTCTTGTGTTGTGTCAAAAGCTTGTTGGAAGTACTCAGAAGCTCTGCTATAGAATCCCTAAAAATGTAATGGAAATAAATTTTTCTTAATTTTTTTATTTTACCATTTCATATGTCCTCCCATCCTACCTTGGGATGACCCATGCTGGTATTTCAACAGTTATCACAGTTCATATTCAAGAAGAAAGAGATGGCAAGAGGGGTCTGTATTCAAATAAGGCCCTTTTAAGGATTTGTGATTACTCACTACTCAATATCTTAATTTAGCAGGAAAGCTGCATCTATGAGGTTGAACTATATGAAACTTAAGTCTTTTGGACTAAAAAAGGTAAAAGATTCAACTTAATCCATGGTAGCAAAAGAAGTTTAGGAAAGAGTCAACCATTTCACATCTATTTGGATGAAATTTTCTTACCCATAGCACTGGATTTATCTACTGAAATATTTTTAAACTGGATTCATTTTCAGTCACAACAAGAGGTCATTTTCAGCCAATCCATTTACCCAGTATCCAGCAAAAAGAAAAGAAAAGAAAAGAAAACAAATCAAAACAAAACAAACCACAAAACTCTGTTGGTTTGGGCTACTACTACCCTTTTTCCCCGTGTGCACATGCCATTCTTGACTCTGAATATTGAGGCATCAATAGCTTAAAATATATATATATGATCTTGATAGCATTAGTACAAATCAAATGATTGTTCGAATGTCTATCCCTCCTCTAAGTCCTTTCCAACATTTTTAAGTTGAAAATTTTCAAGTGTTCTTGTCAGCCTCACCTCTCCTAAAAACTACTGTCACCTAGTGGTGTTTACCTAGTTATTATTAAACATCAGAGATAATGCTAAGTGCTGTATGATTGACCTTCACTCACAAACCCCCCTACCTAGAAAGTATTATTCTTATTTGACAAATAATGAAATTGAACCTTAGAGGAGAAACTATCTTCAGCTATCTCCAAATCTTGTTCATTAAAAATTTTCTCAGAGGAAGATTTTATTTCTAGGTTTGAGTTACAGTTGCAAAGGCTCTAGGGGAAAAAATTCCTCTTTCCATTGAATTATAACCTTTTGGGTTCCTGCTTCTCTCTCTTTCTTTTTCATACACATACACACAAACACAAGTACATGCATGAACACTCTTTTGAAAGGAAGGCTCTACAGGAGAAAAGTTTTACTATGAGTTTCCAAGTCATTTACTTATGTTTTATGAAGGTAATAGAAATAAAAACACCATAGAAATTGAATTTTATATCATAAACCTATACAGGTAAAATGTATGTTCAACTACACACATCTGTATACACACAGAGTTCAGAGAACAAAATGCCTAAGGCTAGCAAGTTGAGGGAACAAAGGTAACAAATAGAGCTTTTGTGACAGACACATTCCATACATGAAAAGCACATATAACAAACTATGAGAGATATTTGTATGCCAGTTAAGTAAAATATATGATTGAAAAACAATAGAAATACTGAAAGATAATGAAAAAAAATAAGGAGTTAAAACTTCAAAGGTACCATTTCTATTTGGGATAGAAAAGTTTTGGTAATGGATGGTGGTGATGGCGGCACAACACAGTAAACACAACAACACTGAATTATACATTTGGATGCAGTTAAAAGTGGAACTTTTAGATTGTATATATGACTAGAAAAAAATTGTGAAAACCTAGGACTGTCAACACAGTGAACCCCATTATAAATGATGGACTGCACTCAGTACAATTATAAAAATGTTCTTTCATGAATTGTAACGGATGCCCCACACTTATATAAGGTGTTAGTAAACTTTATGCACGATTTTTCTGTAAACCCATAGCTTCTCCAAAAAAATAAACACACATGCACAGCTTCCATCATTCAGGAGTCCGAGCACAGTTAGGTTGTGTCCTATGCTTAGGGTTTCACAAGACTGAAATCAAGGTGTCAGCAGGCTGGGTTCTCATGCAGAGGCTTGACTGAAGAAGAATCTATTTCTAAGCTCATTCATGTTATTGGCAGAATTCATTTCCTTGTGGATGTAGGACTAAGGCCATTTTGCTTCTGTTGCCTAAATGCTGTCCTAGAAGCTTCCTAACAGTGCTCTGACAATTTAATGTAGCTGCTTGCTTGCTTCATCAATCTAGTAAGGAGAATCACTTGTTCCAGTTTGCTAAGATGGAGTCTTTTTTTTTAATTTTCAAAATTTTTATTTATTTCTCTTCCCATCCCCCTCCCCACCTCCCCCCACCGTTGTCTGCTCTCTTGTGTCCATTCACTGTGTGTTCTTCTGTGTCTGCTTGCATGCTCAGGAGCACCAGGAATCTGTGTCTCTCTTTTTTGTTGCGTCATCTTGCTGCATCAGCTCTGTGTTTGTGTGGCACCACTCCTGGACAGGTTGTGTTTTTTATGCGCGGGGTGGCTCTCCTTGTGGGGAACACTCCTTGCACATGGGACACCCCTTCGCAGGGGCATTCCTGCATGGCATGGCACTCTTTGTGAGCAGCAGCACTGCACATGGGCCAGCTCACCACATGGGCCAGGAGGCCCTGCGTAATGAACCCTGGACCTCCTATATGGTAGGCAGATGCTCTAAAGGTTGAGCCACATCTGTTTCCCTTAAATAATGTAATGTAATCATGAGAGTCCCGTCCCATCAACTTTCCCACATTCTATCCATTAGAAGCAAGTCACAGGGAAGCGGACTTGGCCCAGTGGTTAGGGCGTCCGTCTACCACATGGGAGGTCCGCGGTTCAAACCCCAGGCCTCCTTGACCCATGTGGAGCTGGCCCATGCACAGTGCTGATGCATGCAAGGAGTGCCGTGCCACGCAGGGGTGTCCCCACGCGTAGGGGAGCCCCACGCACAAGGGGTGCACCCCATAAGGAGAGCTGCCCAGCACGAAAGAAAGTGCAGCCTGTCTAAGAATGGCACTGCCCACATGGAGAACTGACACAACAAGATGACGCAACAAAAAGAAACACAGTTTCCCATGCTGCTGACAACAACAGAAACAGACAAAGAAGAAAACACAGCAAATAGACACAGAGAACAGACAACCAGGGTGGGGGGGGGAAGGGGAGAGAAATGAATAAATAAATCTTAAAAAAAAAAAAAGATTAAAAAAAAAAAAGAAGCAAGTCACAGAGCCCACATACATTCTAAGAGATGGGACTAAACATGGCCATGGATGCCAGAAGGCAGGGTGACCAGGGGTCATCTTAGGGTCTGTCTGCCACCCTGATCTTGGAAGATATCATTTGTTAGCTATTGCCTGAAGTTATCTATATATATTCTTTTTGAAATATTCAAATGATTTGGTCAAATATCTGAATTTACTAGATTATAGTCAATTATTCCTTTAAGTAGGGGATCACAAAGTAGGGAATCGCAAATATATATATAATATTGTCCCAAGATAAGTAAGACCTGAAGTTGTTGAGTTGCTTTTTCAACAGTTTTTCCAATGGCTGAATGAAATGAACTGTTTTCTCTTACATTCTGCAAAATGTTTGACTAGCATAGACAATTTCTGTTTGAGGCCATGAAATATAGCTTTCCTCTTTGTAAAGTAATATTCATCAATCTTTTTTTTCTTTTTTTTTTTAAGATTTATTTATTTCTCTCCCCTTCTCCCCCCCCCCCCCCGCCCCCCAGTTGTCTGCTCTCTGTGTTCATTTGCTGTGTGTTCTTTTGTGGCTGCTTCTATCCTTATCAGTAGCATCTTTTGTTGTATCATCTTGTTGTGTCAGCTCTCCTTGTGGGTAGTGCCATTCCTGGGCAGGCTGCACTTTCTTTCACGCTGGGCGGCTCTCCTTATGGGGCGCACTCCTTGCGCGTGGGGCTCCCCTACGCGGGGGACACCCCTGCATGGCACGGGACTCCTTGCGCGCATCAGCACTGCGCACGGGCCAGCTCCACACGGGTCAAGGAGGCCCAGGGTTTGAACCGTGGACCTCCCATGTGGTAGGTGGACGCACTATCCATTGAGCCAAGTCCTCTTCCCTCATCAATCTTTAATCAATTAAAATAATTATGTGTATATGCCAACAAAAAATTAAAATTATAGATTGACTGAATTACCAGTTAGATTTGTCCTGTCAGACGTCAAAGATAAATGAAAATATATGAGGAGGCCAAACTTTGCTATTTTGAGAACCAGAAAAGTATAAATAAATAACTAATTATTGTTCCAGTTATACTTCCAAGATTTAGGCTATTTATTGTTTTGGGTTAAAGTCTTAATTAGGAAAATTCAGAGCCATAAATAAATGTCTGCATATATTTGAATTTCCAGATTTCTTTTTAAAAAATGTATATTTGTTAGAATTAACTCATCCATCCATCCATTCATTGGGCAACCATTATACATCAATCTAACGTCAGTGAATGGAGATTACAGTGAAGTGGGTGAACTTGCTACCAGTAGAAGTAGTGATATGTTTAAAACTTAGATTGAATTTTACTTAACAAGTGCTTTTTTTCTCCTTCTTTTATTTTTTTAATTAATGAAGTTGTAGGTTTATAGGAAAATAATGCATAAAATATAGATTTTCCATATATTATTAATAATTATTATTATTAAGACCTGCATTAGTGTGGTACATTTGTTATGATTCAGGAAAGAACATTCTTATAATTGTACTGTTAACTACAGCCCATCCTTTACAAAGGGTTCATTATGTTTTTCTTAAAATTATCCTTCTAGTAACATATATACAACTTAAAATTTCCCTTTTTAATGTTTTTTCTTTTTGAAAATAGAATTATAATTAGAAAACTATTCTTGCCTGCCCTCATTGTACCCAGTACTCAGTCTTTAGACAAGCACACACACACACCTATATAAACAACTGCTATACAACTTGTATCAACCTACATTTTTCTAGTTTAAAAACTATTAACACAACATTAATTCTTCTCAGATGCAAACATTTTATATATAATATTTTGGAATGAAATTTTATTAATGTATATTACATTTTCAGAGTTCTGATTTTTAAAGAGTTTAATATCTAAATTTAATCCCTTCTCCAAACGTTCTGTCCAATTTTCAACAGTTTATTTCAGTTATCAGTTAATTCTTATTCCAGTATAAAAGTGTGAAGAGTACAATAATTAATGCTGGAAGTTTTAAATACAAATTTGAAATATACAAATGAAGTTATATACCTCAGAAGTGCATCTTATTGAAAGAGACAACTTGACTTAATGTTATAAATATCACTGGTCAACATTTATTAGATAATTCCAGGACAGGTTCTTGATGACATCATAGACTGCAACAAAGCTTGAATTATTGCATTTCAATACAGAATTTTCATGCATTATTCTAATTTTTACCAGATTCTCTTAGTGTCTATAATGTCACTCTATCCAATGGGGAAGCTCAAAATAAATGGACATTTTTCTCAGTACTGATCATTTCCTACCCATTTTTCTTAGTATTTTAGTGTTGGAACTACCATCATTTTAAATATGTGACTATTCTATGAATCTTACTAGAGAAAGGAATCTCATAAAGGACCAATACACAGGAATTTTTATAAAACGTACTCATTTGCCCACTTTACATTAAATTATATTCAATTAACAGTCCATTAAAAGATCATATCAGGAGGATGGGTGCCTCATCTTTCATAATTATATAGTAAAAGGTAAGCTAATTAGATTTAAGGAGATTTTTTAAATGTGCTAACTTCAATTGTAATGACACTGTAATTACAGAAAATGGTAGCGCCAATGTTTTTGTAGAGAGGTCTATAATATTCTTTTTTTCTTTTAATATATATATAAAATATTATTTTTGAGATTGTTGTTAAGCATACAGTTATATACAGAGCCTTTGTATGGGTTGATGAAAAATTTTGGTAATGGATGGAGGTGATAGTAGTGCAGGATTATGAATATAGGTGATTTCACTGAATTGCATATATGAAAGTGGTTAAAGTGGGAAATATTGTATTGTATATACATTAACATGAAAACATTTTTAAAAAGATTATCATTATAATACATCAAATAAGTGATATGAAAGTAGAAATGATGAGTGCAGTTGGTAGAAGACCTTGAAGCCAGGTCGAAGACTAGCAGTAATATTAGATTTGCTTTTAAAAGATTCAGGACACATTTTAAAAATGCTCAAATAGTGTACAAAACTGAAGTAGAAGTTTGGAATTTCAAAATGATAGAAAAAATTGGTTACAAATTTACTGATTGGTTCAATGAAGAGATTTTTGCTCAGCAATTCTATGCTAGGTACTCTTCTAGGCACTGAGAATAAAATAATAAACAAGATGGATATGGTTCCTGTTCTTGTTAAGATTATATTCTAGCCAAATTAAACAATAACCAGAAAAAAATCATAAACAAGAACACTATCAGATAAGAGTTACCAGGATACGTAGCTATGTAAAGAGTGATCTGGTGGCCACTTTTTATTGCAGTTACCATGGGAAGGGCTCTCTGAAGGTGAGGCATTTAGCTGAGATCTGAATGACAAGAAGAGGCAACTGGGAGTTCAGATGGGAGAGCAGTCCGGGTAGAGCCTTCCCTTTAAGGGAAAAGGCCTAAGGTAAGAACAAGCATGGAAGGATGGAGAACTTCACAAAAGACAATTTGGCTCTAGTGGAGGGAGGATTAGGAGGAGAGTAGGAGGTGATGAGTTCAGAGACATAGGCATGAGCCATCTCAGAGAGAGTATTTCAGTATTTACATTTGTATTCTAAGA
This sequence comes from Dasypus novemcinctus, assembly GCF_030445035.2. Classification (NCBI taxonomy): domain Eukaryota; kingdom Metazoa; phylum Chordata; class Mammalia; order Cingulata; family Dasypodidae; genus Dasypus; species Dasypus novemcinctus. The sequence continues at coordinate 47,080,793 of NC_080673.1, read as the reverse complement.
AAAATGGGAAATAATGGAAGGATTTTAAGCAAAGAAGTAACCAGACTTAATTTACATTTTAAGAGGATTACTTTGGCCCCTGCATAGAGACGGGTTTATAGGAGGAAGGAGCATGCGCAGGGAAAAGGGGTAGGCAGTTACTGCAGTAGTCCAGGTGAGAAAATAAAGTGCCATAAACTGATGTGGAGATAGCAGTAGAGGCAGAGAGAGAAGGGATGAGTTTGGGTTAGGCTTTGGGGGCATAATGCTCAGGGTTTTTCTTTTGGATTGGATATGAAACAAGGAGGAGAGAAGAATCAAGGGACATCCAGATTTTTAGTTTGAGCAACTGGGTTGATGAAAATGGTGCCATTTCTGAAAACAGGGAGGACAGGTTAAGGGAGGGGGTATCAACTGTGTTCAGGCCATGTTTAAAGAGATTTATCGATTAGACATCCAGGTGGTGGTACCAAGCGGGAAGTCTGCGTTACAAGTGTGTAGTCCCAATGTTACCAGATTTTATTTAGGTTCTTGGCTTTGCGGCAGAAATGAATTTCAAGAGCACGCTGGGTGAGTTAGGCCAGTAATTTATTCAGGTAGGGAGAGAAGAGAAATGGGGGAAAACGACAGAGCAGGGGTCCCAGGTAGAGAGGAAGGGTGTTGAAAAGTGACAAAGTGGGCTGATTAACAGGCTACAATTCCCCATTATAGGTTATAAATGCCCAAGTTTACTTGCATGGCCACATGGCAGAGGAAAAATGGCGAGAGTAGGGCACAGAGGGCAGGAATGGGTCCACAGGCAAGAGAGTGTATGAGAGAAAGAACTCAGCTCAGTGTGACTTTTTGAACTGTTAATTATCCCACCCCTTTGCTAATGTCAGGGAAGGAGTTCCTGCTGTTCACCGTTTATACTAATTTCTCCCATCAATCTCCCAGGAGGACCCAATGACAAAGTCCTTGGGGAATATCCGGGGCTTTTTTCTGGCTTCAGGAGGAAGTCTGCTGAGTGGCAGAATCTTGGGGAGCCATCTTGGGGTTATTGATGTTCACATGGACTCTCTGCCAGGTTCCAGATCCATCTATTGATTCCCTATCTTACTAGCCTGCTTCACCAAGGAAAGATCAGGTTTGGAGATAATAAATTTAGAAGCCATCAGCATATGGGTGGCATTTAGAGCCATGGGTACGAATGAGGTCAGGTAAGAGGAGCTCATAGATTGAGAAGGTTTTCCAGAAAATACCTAAATAATCTTCTATCATGGTTGAACATTAAATTGGTAGAGAAATAAAGTTTAGGGAAAGATAGGTGAGTTCAGTTTTTAATAGAATACATTTGAAGTAATCTAAATGGAAGTGTCAAGTAGGCAGCAGGATATGGGTCTGGAGTTGAGGAGATCTAAGCTTGAGATATTGAGAAGCTAAGTACTATTGTGTAACCAGCATGTGCTGGAAATCCTACAGGTACCATGCATATTTAAAATTTTCTAATTCTATATGATTATGTCTCAAGGTGTTTTGTTATTGGCATTTGAAAGATGAGGAAACTGAAAATTAAAGAATTAACTAGTCTAGCGCAATTAAAGGGCTAGGCTCAAATTCGAATTCACCTGGGCGTAACTTCAGGGTACATCCTCTTTGCCCTGCTACAGGCTCCTTCAAGATAGAATCTAATAGATAGCATCTGGTACCAATAGCATGTGAAATTCTTTAGCTATACAACTGCAAGAAAGGCGTTAAATACAATTAGGAAACCCATAAACAACTAAGAAGACAGGAAATAATTCATTGTCAATGCTTTCCTAGGAAATGTCTTTGTAAAACTAGAAGGAAAGTCAGGACATCATCAAAGCAGTGCTTTGTCTCAAAAACATGAGAAGGAAAATAAATTATTATTACTTAGTTTTAATAAATTTGCTCTGTTAATACCTAATACCTTTTCAAGTCATAGTTTTATTAGCTATTTAACAACTCAGTCTCTGAAAAGTCATCAGTGAATCTTTGACATGAGGAAATTTCCAGGAACAATCACAGTAATACACAAAAACTAAAAATAATTGTAACAATTTTAGTAAGAAATCAACCTTTGTTTTGAGGTCTATGATGTCAAAAAGATCCTGATATGGTATTATCTACTAAATACTATACTAATTATCAGTTATCATTTATTACATTAAATATAAAGAATCACTAAGATGTATGAATCAATTTATATGTTTGAAGGTTGTCATTAAAGATAGCATGGAAAACTGGATTCCTCCAAATTTTATATTAGAAAAAAAAGATTTAATAATAAAAAAAACAAAAAATTTATATTAGGAGTATACTTATAAAATTTAACTCCTGGGGAGCGGATGTTGTTCAAGTGGTTGAATGCCTGCTTCCCATGTATGAGGTCCCAGGTTCTATACCCAGTACCTCCTAAAAACAAAACAAACAAACAAGAAAACCAGTAGCGTAGTGATTGAGCACCTGCTTTCATATATGAGGTCCTGGGTTCAGTCCCTGGTACCTCCAAAAAAATAAAAATTAAACTTCTGGCCATTGATACAGCCTTTGGATATTATGTCATATCTCTAGTCTACAGACATTAAACTCTTTTTTTAAGAATTAAAATTCAGAGAATAAAATGCAAATTGATGAGATGCAAATTCTTGGTGAAAATGTTAAGAATATCCAAATATAAAAATATCTCTCATAAGGGTTCATTGGTTTATTTTTCTTATGATTTCTGTAACTAGGAACATTTAGGCTGCATTCTATGTTCATGTTATAGGAAAAGGCTGAGCTTGGGGCATTGTTTGGTGGCAGGGTAAGATGATTTGTGCTCTTTTCTAATTCTGTTTTGAAGAACAAGCCTTGAAATAGTAACACTGTATATCTTTATTAGAAATGCCAAGTCTGCTGCTATAGGATAAGCTTCCACATTAGACTGTAAGGTGCATGAAGGCAGGAGCCTATTCTCTTTTCACCACTGAGTTCTGAAAAGTAAACAAAATGAACAAGAGAGCAAGGGAAAGAAGTCAGAAGAGCACAGCAATGCGACTCAGCAGAGCACAAATCAGAAAGACTTTAGTGTCCCTGGGCAACAGATCAGGGGGAAGCACACAGAAAGCAGGGAAACAAAGTGAGGGAGAGGGAGAGGACAAGGGAGGATGGGAGAGCAGTATGGGAAAGAAAGGAGCTGGAGACAAAGGAGCCAGGGGTAGGTATGAGAGGGGGAGAGAAGAAAGTGGGTGAGATTGTCAGGAGCCTGGATGGCGCTTAAGATATGAGTCTGTGAGTTGCAGGAGAGGGCAGGCAAATGAGAGAGGAGAAGCAAGAGAGGGGCAGAAGAGAGAAAAGAAATGAGATGCTGTTTGAAAGCTCTTTTTTCCATATCAGGAACTAAAGATATGTTTCTTTCATTCAGTTTAATCTCAAACCCAATTTTCTTAATTAAAATCTAAAGAATTCTGAAATCATCAAACTAACTTTTATGACAAATAACAGAATACTGTAGTGATTAAGAGTATGAGTCCAGGAGGGGAACTCTGGTCACTTTGAATAAGATATTGTGGGAAGTGGACGATGAAAAGAGAAAAGAATTTTAAAATTGCAAATTTCTCTCCCTAAAACCAAGAAACACATATACTCACTTTTTCATTGTAAATGTCCCCAAGCATTGTACTTGCTCTCGCAATGTCTAGGTTTTGGAAATTGTTTCTTGCAATTTTCAGAACTTTTTTCAAGTATTTAATTGCTTCGGTTGTCTCTCCTCGGCTAGAATAAATCAAAATTTTAAAAAAATGATTGGAGTACCAACTCAATGTCAACTTAAGAGAAGTTATTTTGTGTCATTGTTTTAGAAAATCAAGACGGTTATCAGGTTAATGAGATTTAATGTGTAAATATTAAATAATAAAAGTTCAGCTTGTCTTTGCAGGATCATACGGGAGTTAAAACTTAAAACAACCTTTTAAACTTGCATACACTGCTAGTGGCAATGTACAATGGTGCAACTGCTGTAGAAACAATTGGGCAGTTCCTTGAAAAGTTAAACATACAGTTACCATATGACTCAGCATTCCTCTCTCAGGTATATATCCCAGAGAAATGAAAACATATGTCCACACAAAAACTTGTACACAAATGTTTATAACACCATTATTCATAATAGGTCAAGGTGGAAACAACCCAAATGTCCATCAGCTGATGAACGGATCAACAAAATGTGTACCACGGAATATTATTAAGACATAAAAAAGAATGAGGTTCTGATACATGCTACAACACAAATGAAGCTTGAACTCAGGCTATGTGAAAGAAGCCAGTTAAAAAGGTCAATATTCTATGATTCCATTTATATGGAATATCCAGAATAGGCAGATCCATAGAGAAGGAAAATAGATTCGTGGTTGCAGAGGCTGGGGAGTGGGGAGAATGGGGAGTGATTGCTAATGGGCACGGAATTTCTTTTTGGAAACAGGAAAATGTTCTGAAATTAGATCATTATGATGGTGGCACAACTCTGTGAATATACTAAAAACTACTGAAATGTATACTTCAAAAGGGTGAAATATTTTTCTTAAGTATTTAAAAAAAAATTTATTGATACATATTAATAAATCCACCCAAAGAGTATAACCAATGGTATTCGGTGTAATCACATTTGTGCATTCATCACCCCAATAACTTCCAGAGCATTTTCATTATTCCAATAATAATAATAATAAACAAAACTCATTACTCTCAATGTCTCTAGGCCTTGCCTGATGTTCATAGTTGCTATTCTTTTTCCTTCTCTCTAGTACATTTGTACTTATATTTTGTAAAAAACAGTCTTATATATGCAATATCACCCATATATGTGTTTTACATGAGGTTTTACTATCTTTTACAGTTCCATGTTACAGTTTTTAGTTTTAGCTTTCTTTCTGTAATATACATGTCCTTAGACTTTCCTTTTCAATCACTGTCCTACCCATACAATAGCACTGCTAGTTACAAACACCATGATATGCTTTCACCATTTCCATTCATTTCCAAAAGTTTACAAACAAACTTTTTAACAATTCTGCACAGATTAACCCTCAGTTTTCCATTCTCTACCCTCCTTCTATTTTCTGGTGATCTATATTCTAATTATTAACTCCATGAGTTTACACAGTGTATTTAGTTCATAATAGCACTATCATGTAATAATTGCCGAAAGGTGAATTTTATAAGGCAAGTAAATTATACCTTAACAAAGCTATTTTAAAAAAATAATCTTTAAAAGTTTATAAAAAGTGAATGCCAGTTTTGTTCCTACAAGTTTCCTTCAGCAGTGAAATCTCATCTGTCACTAAATTCTGACAAAATACTCTGAAAGACATACAATTTCTAGCTAAGGGCTTGGCATTCATATATATATATGTGTGTGTGTGTATATATATAATTTTATTTAATTTCATGAGAGAAGTCATAGGTTTACAGAAAAATCATGGCATTCATATTTTTTTCTGGGTAGATGAATTAATTCATATTTTATTGGATTTAAACTATACTCATATTTCTTTCCATATTAACAGCTGTGACTATAGACCAAGTGAAAAAATGGATTTTTGATTATTCAGTAGTAAAATGACTCTTTTTATAAGCCCCAATTCAATGTTAAACATTTCTGCCACTGACAAAGATAAGACAAAAATGACAAAACATTTTGGCATTAGGCCAAAATTAATTTGATGAGGTAAGGAATAATTCTAATTAAACAATATTTATACTTGTAAATATTTTAATTTCTGTCCACAGAGTGAGCATTAGATTTTTAAAAAATTAATCTATTGAAATATATCACCCACACACAAACATACATAAACAATAAGTGTATACTAATAGTTGTGAACTTATAAAACAAACATATATAACATCATACAGGACTCTCATACCTCACCCTACCACCAACACCTTACATTCTTGTTAAACCTTTTTAACTAATGATTGAAGAGCATTGTCAAAATATTACTATTAACCAAAGTATTTTCCCTCAACACTCCCTTTTATTATTATTTTATATCATTTATATATGAACATACATAAACAATTAAGTGTATAGTAAAAGTTGTGAACTTACAAAGCAAACATGCATAACATTATAAGCATTAGATTTTTGTGAATAAATATTAAGCTTTTAAAAAATATTATGGGTTTAAGGACACAAAGTTCATATTTCCAAACTATAGCACAAATAACCATGATTTTTAGAAGAGGTTTCCTCATCATTGTTAGGGTGGAAGATTCTAATTATTTTACAAGTTAGTACAGGCAGCATCCAACAAAAGATTTACATTGAGTGCTTTGTGAGAATTTTTTCATGCAAGTATATGGTGATTAGGCCCTAGATACACACACTACAGAACAAGTCAAGCAAAATATGTTTCAAAGGGAACACGAACTTTGATTTTGGGATGTCAACAACACTTCTAATACAGGAATCAGGGACTCTTTTTCTTTTTTTCTACTCTTGGGCCATAGAATGGTTCCAGGGGTGTGGAGCTGAAAATTACACAAAAGGGCTAAGAGCCAGGATTAAGGAAGACATTATATAAAGCTAATTAATTAGTTCCTGCTAGTATAGCTTTGGCTACTTTTGAGTCAGGCACTGCATCTCAGGTTTACACTTTTTCCTTCCTTTAATCATAGAGCATAAAGATGCCTACTTCCCTTTTCACTCAAGCACCTATTGCCTTCCTGGGGTGTCGTGATGGTATGCAGGGTGGAAAAGGGCATTTTCCTTGCTTCTGTACTTGAGGTGACCAAACAGCCCTTTATGAAGGGGCTATATAAAAAGGTAAAGGCTCCATCCTAAGATACTTTTTCCACTTGCCATTTTCCTTTTCTTCCCAAATGGAGAGACAGTGCTGTACCCAGATACTAATCAGTTTTGGGGCACACAAATAAGTTACATTAGAAGGCAAAAAAAACTTGGGGGAACAAATCAATTTCACTAAGTACAGCCTCTCTAAGCAGAATTTATGGATTTGGGAAGAATGGAAGAAAAAATTGGAGGTTAAAGTAAAGAATCAGAGTGCTGTCTGCCTTTTCACAGAAAACTTTAGAGAAGGTGTTTCCAGGGAGAAAGTAAATGAGAAAGTCTAAGCTGCAACATTTAGAAAGAAAAAAAAGAAAAGAGTTTCCTATCTGGGCCAGCCAGCTACAGAAACTAGTCTTAAGTCCTGGCCTCTAGGAACTGGGGTAGATGAATTGGGAATTGACAAAATAGTTAAGTTAGGAAGCATCTGGATAAAAATTCCTGGTAGCTGAAGTCTACATTATTGACAGAACCAAAAGATTATTAGGACAGAGTTGGTCACAATGTTCCACCACAGCACATTCTGACATTCAAATTAGACATTTAAATGTAGCTCTTTTGGATTCTTTCATTTTTGTAGTATGATGATTTTATGTACAGAGGGTTCTAAATTGAAACGACTTCATTCGCATCACTCCTTCTGCACTCAGTTTTTGGAGACTGACAACCTGGTCCAATATTTCTAAAAGATAGACTAAAAGATAATAAAACACACACACTCACATACACAAACTAAAATAAGCTGTAAGGCCCAATCAAGAATGGCTTAATATTATTCATTTTCTTCTTTGAACATTTTTACTTAAGTGCTTTATTAGAGCCACTAAGTGTTCAGGATTCCCACCCCGTGCATCAATTTGTTTATAGGCTTTAGATTCAAGTTCTTTAAGAGTGCTTCAAGTATATTCAAAAGAACCTACATTCTCAAGATAATGTACACAGTACTTTTTCATATCTATGTTTTCAGTTCCCTGGTGCAAGATTTCTGCACTTGGGTGCTTTCAGGCCTCAACCAAATAGCATGAACAGTAGGGAATGAGAACTTTCCCTCTGTTAGATCTTCACAAAAGCTTTTGTTTTCACTATATTCTTTGGAGTGCAGATTAGCATAATCATCCCTAATTTTAAAAAAGAGCCCAAGTGTATTAAGTAGTGGCTTTAAACTTTCTTTGTAATCAGAGAACAACTGCATGAGACCTACAGCTAATTCAAATAGTCCACCTGCCTTCTGCAACACCATGGCTTTATAGTCTTCTTCAGTGGTACATGTATAATTGTCTCTCCAGTAAATATCAAGGTCTTGTCCCTGGTGGAGTTCCAAAAGCTGGTGGATAAAAACTTCACTGTGTCTGGGTGATCAAGGGTTAAGATTTTCTCTAAACCAAGGAAATAATACATAATTAGCAGAACTGATGACAGATGGAATTCCGTAAATGCTGTGTGCCACTGGAAAACTACATCGCAGTTTTGAGTTGTCTTCAATATCATCAGTGAGTAAACTGGAATTATGCAACATTTCTGTCACTTCCATGATAATCTGGAACTTTCAGCCAATGATTAAATGCCTGTGAAAGTCTGGTTCTTACTTTTTTATCTGGTAACTGAAGTAAGTACTTGTAGAGCTCTAGAAGAATTCTTTGGACTGTTGGTTGAGGTTTCTGCATTGTTTTTAAACTTCAAAGCTGATGGTTCAATGACAATATCACAATGTTCACACTGCTAGTCTGGTAGTAGCAGAACCCAGTGTCAGCTTCCCACATCACGGTTCAGGGCTAGGCTCCTCCTGGTGGCTACAGGTAGCCCTCCCCCTACCTCATCATAGAACTCTCCGCCCTCCTCAGCAGCCAGCAACAATGCATTGCTCCCTGCAAGAAAATGTGCATCCCAGTCACCCTTGCATTCATATATATATTTTTCCCCCATATATATTTTTTTTTCTTCTTTATTTTCTTTTAAATGTTATATTTAAAAAAATGAGGTCCGCATATACTCCCCACCCCACCCACCCCACCCCTCCCACATCAACCTCTTCCACAATCTCAGCACATCCGCACATCCACTGCACCCGGCGAATCCATTCTGGAGCACTGCTGCAGCACATGGACGGTGGTCCACATTGTAGTCCACACTCTCCCCCTGTCCACCCAGTGGGCCACGGCAGGATACACAACATCCAGCACCCATTCCTGCAGCACCACCTAGGACAACTACAAATCCTGAAAATGCCCCCACACCATATCTCTTCTTCCCGCTCCCTACCATCAGCAGCCACCGTGGCCACACTCTCCACATCACTATTACAATTTCTTCCCCTACAAATCACAGTAGTTCCTCAGCAGAACACCAGTAAGTCCACTCTCATCCCTACTCTATTCCTCCATCCTGAAGGAATGGTTGAAAATTCGAGAAGGGAAACACTATGAAGTACACATGACTGAGAAAGCATCCAGGTAAATTGTGAGGACAGTTATTTGGATATTTGGAGTCTGTGACTATAAATTTCTGTCTCCTGGATATTTCTGTAAGGTTAAGAAATGTTCGACAGTCTTTCAGGTGTCCTAGTGTGTTAGATGCTGGAGAACATGGTCCCCACCATTTAAGAATTTCACTTTCAATTTGGAGAGATGAATATATAAGAACAAATATGGGATTAACATCAAGGACACTATGAATTGTATTTACTGCTTTGAAGCTTGGAGCACATCATTTGAATACCTCCACAAGAGCAAGTCTATTGTTTGGGAGGTAGAGCAAATCTAGGGAATACAGAAGTGATTGTGAAGCATCTATATAAATTTGAAAAATTGTAATATTACGCATTGTGGGAAACACTTATGAATTTTAAGCTTCAGGAAATGCTTGGTATGCTTACATATTCACGGGCTCTTTGCTTTAATCCAGTGTTTCTCCCTCCTTCCCCCTCACCCAGAGGTTGCAAGTCACTACTATTAGCCAGCCTCTCTTTTTCAAAATCTATTTCCCTCTTTAGTGTCTGATATTCTCATCCAGTTTCTCTTCCTCTCTCTTTCTTTTAAATTCTTATTTCAGGAGTCATGGAGATTGAACCTGGACCTTGTATATGCAGAGCAGGTGCTTAACCACTGAACTACATCAGCTCCCACAACCTGTCTCTTTTTGTCTCACTTCTCTCACCACTTTGCCTGTCTCTCTTACTGACTGAATTTGAGGCTTCCTACATCCACAACTGACTCTTTCCAGAATTCTGTCCTGAGTATCCCTCTTCCTCCACCTAAACGCTCCCTGTGGGTACTTTCATATACTGCTGTGGTATGACTAATTGCTAAATGCAGATGCCTGGCACATCTACACTTCTAGCCCTGATTTTTGCCTGTCCTCTTCATCTGCATTTCCAATTGCCCAGACATATTCAGTATGCAAACAAGCACAGTCTCCTCCAATGGTCATCTTCGGAGGGGCCATCTAACGATGAGGCTGATGGCATTTGTGGAATGCCTCATTAGGGAAACCCCTTCAGAGTATGTTGTTATCTTGCATTTATAAATAATTTCATGAATTTTGTGAGGGGAAAAAATGGGGTTACCCATAGAGATTATTCACTGTATTTTCCAAACGTGACTCCAAATTCTTCTGGCTGTTTCCAAAGATCAAACCCACCTCTGAAATAATGATGCATGGCTATTGAGGCTATTCAAAAGAATATGTCACAAGCTCAGAAAGTATTTTCAAATAAGAGCATTTTAAATATGTAGCAGCAGGATTAGCAGTACAATTTGCATAACCCCACAAGATTTGAAAGGGACAACATTCACTTGGATATGTAAGCTGTGGTTTGTTTTTTGTGTGTAAAAAAAGTTAGGTTACTTAAAAGTTACAGCATCCTATGATGGATGTTAGAAAGATGTAGGATTGAATCTAAGCTTAGCCTTGTAACTAAACAACTTTGATCATATGTGTACTCTTTCTCAATTCAGTTTTCTTATTTTTAAAATGGCCATAAATTACTGTGAGATGATAAATTACCTATCAATCTATCTATCACCTGGCATGTAGTAGAGATTCAGTAAATGAGGGCTATTATTTTTATCCCTCAGTGAAATAAAAGGCAATCATGTCCATAGCTCTCTACGTGATATTGTCCACCATGAGCACAGAAGAAAATTCAATTTACTCAATCATTATTTTTGAAAGTCTTTCATTTGGCAATGAATTAAATGCCAAAATTTGAAATTACAATGTATAAAACATCCACATAAAGTCCTGGTGTCTCTTTATTAGGTGGCAGGGCCAAAGAACAAACATTTCTTTGTTTCGTTATCAGGTACTATCAAATATCTTCTTTCCCCTATCTTATTAGTAAAAGAATACTCTACCATATCAGAAATAAAATGTAATTTCATGTTCCCAAAATTGTAAATACTGATTTTTATGGTTCTGTCCTCACTTTTCCACAAAAAATTTAAATAATCTTTTTACACACTTAGGCATAGCTCAATTATCAGAAAAATTATGGATTGATTGAGGAATCTTTCCAATGCATGCACGGCCAGACTTCCTTGGTGCATAATAAAATTAGAGATGTACTCATTATTTTAATTTAAAGATTTGTTTTGTAGAACAACTAAAGTGGTATTGCTGAGAAGCAGACTTGGTCCAATGGATAGGGCGTCCGTCTACCACATGGGAGGTTCGCAGAATCAAACCCCGGCCTCCTTGACCCGTGTAGAGCTGGCCCATGCGCAGTGCTGATACGCGCAAGGAGTGCCCTGCCACTCAGGGGTGTCCCCCACGTAGGGAAGCCCCACGTGCAAGTAGCACGCCCCGTAAGGAGAGCTGCCCAGCGCAAAAGAAAGTGCAGCCTGCCCAAGAATGGTGCTGCACACACGGAGAGCTGGCGCAATAAGATGACGCACCAAAAAGAAACACAGATTCCTGGTGCTGCTGATAAGGATAGAAGCGGCCACAGAAGAACACACAGCAAGTGGATACAGAGAGCAGACAACTGGGGGGGGGGGGGGGGGGGGGAGAAGGGAAAAGGGGGGGAGGGGGAGAAGGGGAGAGAAATAAATAAAAAATAAATAACTCTTTAAAAATTTTTAAAAAATAAAAAATAAATAAAGTGGTATTGCGAGAGCCCAAGAGAATAAATATATTGATAAATAAACCAATATGCTATTTAGAATTTTGAATAAATGTGTGGATATTGTTTAATGAAATTAATAACTTTGGAAGCTCTTTTCTGAACTGTAATACTCACAAAAGATGAAAAAGAAGCAAGTAGAATTTTTTTGCATATCACTTTAAAAACAGAGAAAATTATTATTATGTTTGTTTGTTTTTTAGCTAAAATGGACTCACCAAAGCTCATTTATGTTCATGATTCTTCAAGGTGATAGGTTTTGATGAAAGTATGTTTTGGATTAGATTTAGCCTGCTGAGGATTGTTAAATCACAGCACACACACATATATACAACCATATACACAAACAAATGCAGGAAACAAGAAATCTAAAATAGTGTAAATAAAACTATTGCTGGAAAAATTGAGCTATTTTTTCCCAAAGGAGCAATAGATCTCTAAAACATTCAAAATTATCTATAACTTGGTCTAACAGATAATGGCACAGGAAGAGTCTATTATTATAGCCTAACCCCCTGCACAGATACCTACAATTCCATGCCAGCAAAGTTGTTAATATAGCCTCTGAAATATAAACAATCCATGTTGATTAAAAGACTTCCAAATGTAAAAGTTAGCAATAGATTTAGAAGTCAGTTTTCCTTTGGAAGGAAAAACTCAAATATTTTCTTACAGATTATTTGTATAAGTTAAAGGACAAGGTTAAAATGTTAGACAAACATTAATTCCAGTTTTCTATATGCAGTGCACAGGTGCAACTCAAAAAGCATATTATATGGCATAATCACTAAATTCATTCAACCAGACCTTAGAGAGTTAAAAACATATATTCTGAGGAACAGGACTCCTCGGTCCAAAGAATGAGAATGAAACTGTGAAGAATATTTGTGTATCAAGGTGATTCCAGTTTCCAACTGGGAAAACAGGACTGTTAACACCCACATCCCCTGACAACTGTCCAATTATGTATATCACACTTGGCCTACTGTTTGCAGTAGAAGTAATCAATAAAGGATGTGGTTGAGTGAACATAGATTTTGGTTGAACCAATGCATGAAAACTTAATCATTTACTCAGAGAGAAGAAATCAAATAGAGCAGAGATGAAACAGCCACTGAGGGGTTTGTTGATTGTGCCACCAAGTTTGTGGGCCACAGATGAAAGTAATAAGGCAAATGGAATCAGTGACAGGAGAAAATGTAAAAAGCCTTTCTTAATTTCATGAATTAATAGAAATGTTTTGATGTATATTTTTGGTCTTCTTTTAGGAAATTTCACATCAAAGCCTCGATGTTCCATTTTAAAGAATCTATGAAAATTACTAGAGCATGTCATTTCTCTCAAGCAAGAAGAAATTAATTTTCAGCTATAACAGAAAGGTAATTTTCACACTTGAAACTTCGTACTGATTGATTTAAAGATATCCACTGTGGAAAGTTTTCTAGGTAATACTTTAAACTTAGTTTGCAAAAAAATTTATAGTTGGTATGGAAGAAACCCAGGGCATGGGCTAGCTGTGACCAGTGTGTCTTGAACGTCTCTCATTTAAAAAAAAAAATTTCCTTAGTTTCTTTTTAAAACCGTCATGATTAGGTTGGAGAGTTGTAAAAGTTACTTTAGTAAAAGAGGCAAAAAAAAAAAATGCAGAAAGCAAGTTGAGGCATTATTTCCTCTGTATTTACTTAATTCAACTGTCTATATACTACTCATATTTATATGGTAATTTCTCAACTTACTTTTTCTTTGTTTCATGGACCATAATTCTGGTTTGAAAAAATCCTGGCTCTTACAGCTCTGTTAAAAGGTAATGGTGATCATTTTAGAATATCAATTTTTTTTCCACTTGCATTTAAAGTAGGGCAAAAAGACATTGTAAATTCTTACTTTCTGTTATGCTGCAGAAATACCTGCATAATTAATATTATTCATACAAAAAGCCAAACAAACAAACAAAAAAGCTTCATCAGTATCTCTGCTAAGGCCAGGGCTGGGTCCAGCATTATCAAATGGTTGGCTCTGAATTAGCAATTCCTCATCTTGAGGGAAGGTAGTATGTTTTTCAATTGAAGTCTCAGTATAAATTTTTATAACCATTTTAGAAGCTGCCAGGCTTAGAGCTTATTCACCTTTCATGCATTCTCAGCTGATGGCCTTAGACACACACTTATCATAGACATGGCTACCTCTTCCATTTCCTTTAAAGAGATAAAATATGTTTATAGAGATAGGGCTACCATTAGTGAAACTTGTGCAATTGCACAGGTTAGGGAAAAGATATTTAGAGGGGATGCTAAACTTCAGATGCAGCTTGATTTATATCCCAGCCACTGCCACCATTGTTTCCTTTCTTTTGGCTCGGTTCTATTTCTTGCATGTTGTGCCTAACCTGAGGGGAACAGTATAGGATAATGAAAGGGAGGAATATCTACATCAATAGCAAAGAACATAAAGACTTAGAAGTCAAAATTTCCACAAATGACCATAAAATCTATGTCAAAACAACACTAGTAATTAGTGCCCTTGATTTAATAAGGCTAACAGACACCCTCAGTGCTGTTGCCTACCTGCACTGAATTTTTGGCTTAGAAACATCTGCCTGTTAGTATACCATACTCTCAAGTTACTTTTCTACTAACAGCAAAAGAATGTCCTGAGGCTTGACACTCCTTCCTAACCAACAGCAGCACTGCAGAATGGCAGGCTCAGGTTGGGAAACTTGCGGCGGGCTTGGGACACGTTTTTCCTGTGACTCTTGGGTGTATTACATAACATTATAAAATATATCTACAATACACATTACTGATGTTCCACTTTCAATTTGCTGGGCATTTATTGGTATTTCAGTAGATAGGAATTCTTTCAATTGCAGAAAAGTAAGACCGGGACAAGTCCTCTTGTTCTATGTTTGCCCTGAGGCAGGTTGCTAGGCTGTTGAGAATGTTGGAGCAGAATCATCCCTCCTTACCAAATCATATGTCAAATATACCTGTATACTTCCCAAGGCCTAAGCCCCCCAAAATTCCTTTTTTTTTTTTAAAGCAAGCAGATTTTTAAAAAAGATTTATTTATTTATTACCCCCTCCCCCCAGTGTTTATACTGATTGACCTTATTGTTTGCTCTTGCTTACTGCTCTCTATGTCTGTTCATTGTGTGCTCATCTTTTTTAGAAGGCACTGGGAACTGAACCCAGAACCTCCCATGTGGGAGGGAGGCACCCAATCGCTTGTGCCACCTCTGCTTGTTGTGGCTCTTGTGTTTCCTCATTGTCTCTTTGTTGCACCATCTTGTTGCATCAGCTCGCCATGCCAGCCCACCTCATCAATTCATTGTGCAGCTAGCTGTCTTGCTCATCTTATTTAGGAGGCACTGAGAACCGAATCCAGAACCTCCCATGTGGTAGGTGAGTGCCCAACTGCTTGAGCCACATCTGCTTCCCCCAAATAATTCTTAAGCAGCCAAATGGAAATTTTAGATTGTCTGTCTTTGTAGCCAAACTTTACCAGATAATTGTTCAACCCTCCCCTGTGTTGACCAGGAATTCAAATCCTGGGGCAAAAGCTAAAATATTCCAGAGGAGACACAGGTTTAACAGGTGAGAATTATTTGAAGACAGCCGCATGCCCTTAAAGTTTCAAAAATAATTACAGAGATCATAGGTAACCAAGAATGCCCTTGTGTTTTCCTCTGATATAATAGGTGCTCATTAAATGCTTATAATAAAAGAAAATATGTTTCCCTGGAGTTTTGTTTCCTTTATGTTAGGATCCACTGGATATGTCATTTTGTAGAAATTATTTTATAAACATGCTTTAAAGGATGTACTTACTTTGCTGTACAGTCTCAGGCCAGGTCTGCCATTACTAAGCAAGACAAAGAATCAAACAATTTTCCACTGATCTGGGGTAGCGTTAACAGTAAATAAAATAATTTAATAATCACCGGAGAGTTTTTGTTGATGTGAAAATGAACTTAGCACATGAATACAGATTTAGTTTGTTCCAAATAGACACTGAATTGAATACTTGCCAATCTCTTCTTCATATTCTAACATTGCCTTCTTCCTCACTGTTATTTGTAAAGTAAAAGTTTTAAGGGATAGCTGAGTTGCTCTTCCACCAATTAGCTACCATCCTGTATTTGGAGGGACCACAACACTCACTGTTTGCCTGGCTTCTCTCTGCTTAGGTTGGCTTCCCTTGATTAAGTTTCTATACTCTCTTTATCTATGTGTCTGTGTCCCTAAACTAGTTACCCAGTGGTGACTGAATTTTATTTGATATTTTGCAGGCACCTCCCATTTCACTGATATTAATATTTTAAGCAATACTTATTATATTGGCAATGACACTTATTTTATAATGACAGTTCCACTTTCAATTTGCTGGGCATTTATTGTTTTAAATGCCTTTCAAATAACAGTATTACCTTTTAAAACATCAACCCATGTGTATTTACAACTGAATAACAAATGGGAAGAAATTAGAATTTAGGGCTACATAATCCTTATCCACTATTACTTACAAAGCGATAGCTCAGATACAAGATAACATATCAAAAATCAAGCCTCTACCTTGAAGAACTTTTCAATCTTGTTCTATCCTGGCTTAAATACTACTACTACTGTGTAATTTAATGATTAAGTGGAATACTCAACAATCACAGTACAATGCAGGATGGGCAAATCATTTTTTTTTACCATGGAACTATGTGTATCAGAAGTTGTTCATGTACTCTTCAAAACATTTCTGTTTTTTAAATAAAAAAAGGGAATGTTGCTTTTGAATCCAGTTGTTTATCCAGATATGCTCAAAGGGCAGATGTCTTAATGGAAGAAACATGACTGAACCATAAATGGAAACTTTTCTCAAAGAAGGTTATGGTGGACCACAGTTACTGAAGCGTGCTATATATTTCTGTGCTCTCTGCTTTTTTTAACCTTTGAGATGTGACCTGATTTTTCCCTGTTACTCAAGGCCACCAGGAAACTTACAGAAAACCAAAAAGAAAATGATACAAAGGAGGAACAGACAAAGAAGAGGTTAGATGCATATTTTAAAATACCTTATTGGTTTAAAATAACTTACGAAGAAAGGGTCACTTAAGAAGGGCACTGCTTAAAATTTAAGCAGACAGTAATGGAAAGCGACAGACCTCAAACAATTTAAGCCTTTCACAGTTGAGTGAATTCACAGTGACAGCAAGACAAGGGTGTGCTAACCTACCTCTGCAGGACCTTGGCCATTGCTTCGTAGGCTTTCCCCAGGCTGAGATCCTCTTCCAGGTCTGTAGAGATTTCAATGTACGTGTTAAGGACCTATCAGGAAGAGAAAGATGTATTACACATACAGCATGGCCAGACACACTGATGTTTTGTTTCATAACAAAAAAGATTCAAATTAATAGTTGTTTTTAATATCTCCATAAAAATTCTTTTGCTTATTAAAAATTCATGTTGGTTTGGTTTATTTTTATCTATAGCATAACTTGTTTCACAGCCATCTCTTTTAAGCCATGACAGTGAAATCTCGCTTTTGTGAAAATAATTCTTTTTTCTGCATAATCCCGAATCTTCCAATTTATGTAATTTAGATGTGAATACATAATTGAGTGGCTTACAGCATTATTTTTAAAATATGGGACTATAATCTAAGGTAATATAAGGCAGATTATAATGTTCTACCATTGTAGTTTAAACATCACTTTTTTTCCTATAAAGAGCTATTTGAAAAACATGAGTTTAGTGCGAGGCAAATTCTACATCTATCATTTTACCAATGCATGTCTCATAGTTGGTGCACATATACAGTATACACTAAAAATCTTTCTTACGAATGTACTGCATTAGCAAAAATATCTTCAATAATCAAAAGATTGTAGATGCCAAAGCCAAACATATGATCTTAATTTAACGCTGATATCACTGGTGAGGTAATAATTTTGCTTTTCACTCTACATTTTTTTTCACTCTGTCTAATGACCAAAAGGAGAAAAATATATAAAACAAAAACCTCATTCTTTCTTCTTCCTTCATTGTTACTTGACCCAACCTATTACACACATGAGGGCACAAGAAATCTCCAAAGACTTCCGTGGAAATCCTTTTTGCACATTTTCTAAGAAAGAATTAGTTGAGAGTCACTGGGCAGGGTTTAGGAGAGAGCGTCCTTGCAGGGGGGCTTGAATGTGCCATGGGCTTCTGCTCGAATTGGGCCTTACAGCACTTAGTGATATTTGTCTTTCTTTTCTTTTTTTCAAAGAAGTTTTAGATTACATAAATGTTACATTAAAAATATAGGGGATCCCCATACGCTCCACTCTCTCTTCCTCCCATACTTTCCCACATTAACAGCATCTTTCATTAGTGTGGCACGCTTGTGGCAATTGATGAATACACCTTGAAGCATTGCTACTAACCATGGGCTGTAATTTACATTATAGCTTACGCTGTGCCCTGCACGATTTTATAGGTTATGACAAAATGTGTCATGGCCTGTATCCGTCATTGCAATGTGTCTTGACTTTCTTAAAATTAATACTTGGGAAATAATTTCAAAGGGACCACTGTTATACCTTATACCATTTGGGTTTTGTGTGGTTTACAAGTGACTTGAGGGAAGCGGACTTGGCCTAGTGGTTAGGGCGTCCGTCTACCACATGGGAGGTCTGCGGTTCAAACCCCGGGCCCCCTTGATCCATGTGGAGCTGGCCCATGCGCAGTGCTGATGCACGCAAGGAGTGCCCTGCTACGCAGGGGTGTCCCCTGCATAGGGGAGCCCCACGCGCAAGGAGTGCACCCCGTAAGGAGTGCTGCCCAGTGTGAAAGAAAGTGCAGCCTGCCCAGGAATGGGGCCACACACACAGAGAGCTGACACAGCAAGATGACGCAACAAAAAGAAACACAGATTCCGGGTGCCGCTGATAAGGATAGAAGCAGTCACAGGAGAATACACAGCAAATAGACACAGAGAGCAAACAACTGGAGGGGGGTGGGGAAGGGGAGAGAAATAAATAAAAAATAAATAAATCTTTAAGAAACAAAATGAAAACGGAACAAGTGACTAGACATCATACAGAGATTAAAATTTACCTACCCATACATTGAGAGCTACTTTTTAATTCCTGCTAAACCTGGAACATTCAAAATTTTGATCCTTCTTTTTCAGCCTTTTAATAATCCTTGCATAAACCTGAATTTATTCTTTTTGCCCTGTCTTACATAACTGGCAATGCCTAGATTTAACATGGTATGACTGTACATAGACCTTTCTGAGTTAAGGAGAAGAAACTATGGATTTGGTGAGCTTACAGGAGAATATATTGAATCTAAATACCAAGCTATTTACAAAAAGATCTTCTCTTTTTGTTTTTTTTAATCATGTATTCTTATATGATATTCTAAAATTTTGAAGTAAAGATGGAATATTATATTTTGTGTCAAAAATAGTTGCTTTTTCAGCTAATATTTTTTGTTACTGTGTGCCAGTCACTATGTTAGACTCTAAGAACACTTAAATAGAATGAAACATGCTTGCAGCCCATAAGGCATTTACAGTCTAGTGGTAGATTTAGAACTGATGCAACTATATGAATCAGCAAAAACTGAAGACAGGTTTTTCCAGTGCTTAAGCTATGCTTATACTGTACTACCCTCCCATGTCCCCAGCCATCTTGGTCCTGAAGCAGTAAAGTGACTTCTAGAGAATCCAATTGAATCTCAGTAGATGCCCAGGAAACTATAGGTAGATACTTCTGTGTTGATGGCTCCTATCCCACACCAGTATGTCATGCTTCCAGGGGTGGCAGGGGCAGCAAATGGCTCATCTGAGGTGATTGTAGAGTAACTTCCAGTAGACCAGATGTGGTCTACTGGAATGAACATTCTCCTTAGAGCAAGAAGACCTGGATTTCCTGGGCTGGGAAATCTCCCTGAGGTTTAATTTCCTCAGAAGTCAAAAAGAAAACCTACCTTACATTTTTTTTTAATTGATTTTTTTTACTTTTTAAATTTTTTAAGATACTTCAATTACATAAATGTTACAGAGAATATTTAGGGGATTCCCATCTGCCTCCCTTCCCATGTGAGGCCACGTTTTTCCACTTTAGTAACATCTTTCATCAGTGTGGTACAGTCATTGCAATTGATAAACACATTTTGGAGCATTGCCACTAAGCATGGATATTGTAATTTACACTCCTTCCCGTTCGACTCTGTAGGTTATGGCCAGATATATAATGGCCTATATCTGTCATTTTAATGTCATTCAAGATGATTCCTAAGTCCCAAAAATGCCCTCTATTATACTTGTTTTTCCCTCTCCCTGACCCTATAACATCCATGGCTCACAGTCTCTACAACAATGGAATTTCTTCCATGGCTGGAATTCAGTAAGTCTAGAGTAGAATACAATTAAATTAATTTTAGTCCATAGTTTGTTTCCCAATCCTGAGGACTCTGGGAGGGTAATGCCCACTCCATCATTAATTGAGGAGGCTTCAATCCCATACATCTGATGGATGGGACTCTCTTGCTTGCAGTTGTAGGCACTCTTGGTTCCTTGGTATGTTGTTTGTCCATCACCTCTTCCCTGTTAGTTGCCCTGGGTGAGTCCATTTAACTGGAGTTGCAACTCTGTTGAGATTCAGGTCTCAGTTGGCACATGGACAGCCCAAAGATTTAAGTATCTTAGATGTACAACTACTAACTCTAGCACTAATTATAGGTTCAAATAGAAGGACAGAGAGTAATGCATAGGGAAACCACTGCTGAGTTTAATAAGAAAATGAAGGTAATGATAGTTTTCTACATAAGAAGCAAAATACAGAAAAAATTAATAAAGAGTAAAATTAAAATAATATATTTAAAAATTGGGATATTAAAAATAATGAAAAAATATTTAAAGAAAAAAACCTTTTTTGACATTTTTCCTGTCATCACTGTAAGACTGTTGTCCTGTATGTACGGTGACATTTTCTTCCATTTATTCCATTTATTCCCCCATTGTCTTGGAAAAAAAAAAAGAAAACCTACCACTAAGGGGAGTTGTGAAGTTACCATGAAATAATGTAAAATGCTATGTAAGCCCACGACAAGAACTTCTTGGGGACCTGTAACCAGCTACCAGTGAAAGCTCTTGGTAGGAGTTTCCCTTTTCAAAATAAAGATGCACATTTTATTTGTGACTTGAGAGATACATGTATCTCTTCCTACACTTTATCTAACAACAGGAAATAAATAGGCAGTGGGAAGAAAATAGTTAAGAGGTAAATAGTTCAATTACACAAAGAGGTAAATAGTCAATTACACAAAATAAAGCCATGTTGAGAGCTTTGTTGGTGCTGCAGGGGAGGCACTGGTGGAAATCAGAAACGTGGCCTCTGCTCCTCAAGAATGTGAGCTCTAGCTGGAGAGAGAAAGCTCATATAGGTGAGCTCATGAGGCAAATAGGAGGCACAGCCTAGAAGCTGGGTGAACTATGTTCAAACCAGTGATGATCAAATTCCAGGTGTAGGGAAGTCTTCAAAAAATGAAAATAAAAGCTATAAAAGTAACTGGAAGAATAACATGAGACTATGGATTCCACAGAAAATGAAGATGTTTTATACTGGCCTCATAGTAAGGTACTTTACCTGCTTTTTAAAGTTAAGATTTAAAAATTAGTAAATATCGATCAACTTGAGTCATAGGTCAGAGCAGAACCCTTTTTCTAACAAAGAATACTTGCAGTGAGAAAATACAGTTTGGAAATCTGAGGGAGGCACTGTCCTTGATTGAATGTCTCTGTGCTATGCATTATGTTGGAAACAAAGCCAGGGCCTGGAAGGTTAAAATTCATCACCACAAATCAAAGGTAAGAGGAGAGACTAGAGAACCCCCAGGTACAAAGTATTTTGATGAACTGAAAACTCAATTCATATCTTTAAATGAGTCAATCTTTGTCAAAAGACAGAGGGAAACACTGGTTCAGCATTTTACTATGCAAATTTAAATGAACACTAAACTGCATGATAACAAGGTTATCAAAGGTGGAAAAGTCAGTTATCAAAAATAAAAACTGAGTGCTAAATGGCCACTCATTTAAATTGCTTCAATAGTATTTCCATGAATAATGGAGACTAAGCTTTGGAACCATTTGACCAGAAGTGTTAAAGACAACAGATTATCTTTCTACCAGAATTAAATTGCTTTATTTGGAAAGACCTTTTCAAACAAAATTCAGATTCTTAAAACAGGATCATTGCTATTGGTCACCTAAAAACCGAACTAGTAAAATGCTTAGAATAAAAAACAGGAATGTGCCAAAGAATGATGTTGACAATATGCTGCAAATTCTTTGAAGAATTGTTTGCTGTAGAATCAGATTTTAAGGATCATTAATTTCTTTTACTGCAATAGGCTTGAAGGAAACACTGGATTTAAGTCAAGATTGTTACCTGTCAACATAGTGAGTGTGTGTGTGTATGTGTGGGAGAGGGGAGGAGAGAGAGAGAGAGTAAGAATAGAAAAATAGAAGAGTAGCCTTGCTCTCATATTCTCACATATTATAAGAATAAATCCTATGCCTGAGCTTTGGCATCTTTAAGGGGACCTATAAGAAGATACTATACTGTTTAGTAATATCAAATACCCAATTATTTCCTTTCCTTTACATACTTAAGACTACCTGTTAGAAGACTGCTTTGGAACAGAAGAAAATGGACTGTTCAGTACTGATTTCCACTTCTTGCCATCCTTTATTTATCTGTTCCTCATTCCACTATAATTCTTCTTTAATTTTAAATAACATTAAAGGGAAAAAAAAGCCAGCAATCATGGCCCTTGATAGCTTTCACACTTGAAACTTGACTTTCAACCACGATGATGACCACCACTCCAGGCCTAACTCTTCCAAATTAGTTAGACCCTCCCCACGTCCCTCCACCCAGCCAGCTATAATAAGAATATACTGCCCAGTGCATTTGTTTTATACTGTTTTAAGATAATTGCAGATTCATATGCAGCTGTAAGGAGTAACAAAGAGAGACCCTTCACCCAATTTTCTCCAATCTTGCATAACTATAGTACAAGATCATAATCAGGAAATTGACATTGATACAATTCGTTGATCTCATTCAGATTTCACGGGTTATGCATGAACTCATTATGTAAGGTCTTTGCTATTTTATCACATTTTTATATTCATGTGACCACACCACAGTCAAGAATACTTGTAATTCCATTATAGCAAGGATCCCTTCTGCTATCCTTTCCAAGTTCATTTTTAATATTTTTACTGCTTAGATAAAACAGAAGATTTTGTCTTGAACAAAATTCTGAAATAATTTGGTCCTCTTCCCTTTTGATATCCCTGTCCTCTCTCTGGTGTTGGTATTTCCCCAGAGAAATTTCCTCTGCTAAGTGAACAATAGCTGATTGAACTAATTCATATTTAAGCATGAATGATCTAAAAATTAGAACTGCAGTTCTGAAAAAAGGATGCTTTTTAGCCCTCCAATAATTTCTTATGTGTGGTCATCACATGAATGAAGCCATTCAGATAGACTGTGGCAGTATAATTTTGGGCAAAATGTTAAAAAAAAATGCAAGCCTAGTCTTGAAATTACCTTTATAATAACATCTCTTAAGTAGTTACTGATGTTTTATAACTTCTCTGTCTCCTTCTGCAGTTTCCAGTTTTATAGAAGCGCCACATGCTTTTCCACAAGGTTTCTCATTGCAACAGCATGAAAGAGATGTGAAAGTGGAAGACGGGTCCTGAGCAGCGGCAGATTTGAACATCACTGAGGCCTGTGAAGATCACCACATGCTACTTCCATTCCTCTTGTGTCACTTTTTGCCTACTGCTCAACTCTCAGAGCCAAAGTATTACATAAAGAACTTTCTGTACATTCCATTAGATGTGCCTTCTAGATATAAAATTATGTATATCCTTGTTCTTAGAGACCTTACTAGCTAAGGCAGTGAAACCTACAGGCATTGAAATTATATAGTCTCGTGAGTTGTTTAAAGGGCTAAAAATTTAGTCCAAAGACATTAATTCATTAAACAAAAAGTGTCATCTGTGGGCCAAGCGTTGTTCCAGGTAGTAGGGATATGATAGTTCATAATACAAAGATCCCGACCCCATGCAGCCTACATTCCATTTGGGCAGTGGGAAGACACTTAATTTGTAAATAATTAAATGAGTGAATTTCAGATAGTCTTAAGAACCTTGAAATAAATACAATTGATAAGAAAGTCTTTGTAAAGTAAGAGAAACACAATCTACATTTTAAAGGAATGAGAGAAGTTGGATAAGTAGTAAGGAGAGCATCATGAGTAGAGGATTGGAGATGGGATTGGACCTGTTGTGAATGACATAATGAGAAAAAAACTTTTACCTGAATACGTGGAAGGAACTATGTCCAAAGGAAGAATTTGCTTTAAGAGTCATACACAGAATGGTTTTGTATAATACCATGGACTAAGTAATCACAGTTAAAAAAATTTTTTTATTACAGAAAGTGTGGGCTTCCATCAATCATACATCAAATACAGATTCCCATATACCACCTTATTATTTACACCATTTATTGGTGTGGTATATTTGTTACAACTGATGAAAACATATTTTTATGATTGTGCTCTTAATTCTAGTCCATGACTTAATTTAGGACTCACTGTTTGTTTAGTGCAGTTTTCACAGATTAAAAAAAATTTTTTTTATTCTATTGCCATATATATAATCTAACAATTTTCCTCTTAAACACATGCAGATATATATTACAGTGCTGTTCATTATGTGCACAATGCTTTGCTACCATCACTGTCATCCATTACTGAAACATTTCCATCATTCCAAATAGGAACTGTGTGCATTCTTTTTTTTAAGATTTATTTTATTTATTTCTCCCCCATCCTTCCATTGTCTGCTCTCTGTGACCATTTGCTGTGTGTTTTTCTGTCTGCTTGTATTTTCATTAGGAGGCTCCAGTAACTGGTCCTGGGACCTGCCGAGTGGGAGAGAGGTGATCATTCTCTTGTGCCACCTCAGCTCCCTGATCCGCTGCATTTCTTATTCTCTCTCCTCTGTGTCTCTTTTTGTTGCATCATCTTGCTGTGCCAGCTCTCCACATGGGCCAGCACTTCTGCTCAGGGCAGCACTCCATGCAGGCCACCACTCTGTGTGGGCCAGCTCACCACATGAGTCAGCTTGCCTTCACCTGGAGGCCCTGGGCATCAAACCCTGGTCCTGCTATATAGTAGACAGGAGCCATATCCGCTTCCTGGAACTGTATGTATTTTGAGTCTTAACTTCCTATTCGCTATCTCCATCCCAGCCCTGGTCACCCCATGAGTTTGCTTATTCTAATTATTCATATCAGTGAGATCATACAATATGTGCCCTTTTGTGTCTGGCTTATTTCACTCAACATGAAGTCTTCAAGGTTCATCCATCTTGTCACATGTATCAGAGTTTCATTCCCTTTTATGGCTGAATAATGTTCTATTTTATCTATATACCACATTGTATTTGTCTGATGGACACTTGAGTTGCTTCCATCTTTTGGCAATTGTGAATAATGCTGCTATAAACATAGAAAATATCTGTTTGAGTCTCTGCTTTCAATTTTTTTGGGTGTTTACCAAGAAGTGGAATTACCAGGTCATACAGTAATTCTGTACTTAACTTTCTGAGGCACAGCCAAACTGTTTTCTATAGCAGGTACACCATTTTACATAGCCACCAGCAATGAATGAATGTTTCTATTCCTCTGCATCCTTTCCAACACCGGTGACTTTTTTTTAATAGTAGATATTCTAGTACATGTGAAACGATACTCATTATACTTTTGGTTTGTATTTCCCTGATGGCTAATGCTATCTACCATCTTTTCATGTACTTTTTGCCATTTGCACATCTTCTTTGGAAAGATGTCTCTTCAAGCTTTTTTGCCCATTTTCAAATTTGGTTGTTTTACTGACCCCTTCCTCAGTATATAATGACCATTTTTGTCCCTCAAAACTCTTTTTGACTTCAAGTCTATTTTATCTGATATTTGTATAGCTACCACAGCTCTCTTTTGGCTACTAGTGTAATATATTTTTTTCCATCCCATCACTTTCAAACTACTTGTGTCTTTTAATTTAAGGTGAATCTCTTGCAGATGTCCTAGAGCTGGGTCATGATTTTTATCCATTTTGCCAGTCTCTGCCTTTTGACTGGAGGGTTTAATCCATTTACATTTAAAGTCACTATGGATAAATTTAGGACTTTTTTCTGACATTTTTCTATTTAGTCTTTGTCAGTCTTATACATTTCCCCCCTCAATTCTCCTTCAATGTCTTTTATATTTATTTGATTTTTTGGTATTGTATCATATTGAGTGCCTTCTCATTTCTACCTGATATATTTTTCATATATTTTCCTTGTGGTTATCATGGACTTAAATTTAACACCCTAAATAGATAATCATATCTGGTTTGATATGAACTTAACTTCAATAGCACATAATATATGCAAAATTCCTATTCCCTCTGTCTCCCAGCATTTTTTTGTACTTGTTACCAATGATATCTTTATACGTCACATGCCAAAAACCATAGATTTATCACTCCTTTTTATGTACTTGCATTTTAGCACGTGTAGATTGTAAGAAGTTGAGTTACATACCATAAAATACAACATAATAGTACTGGCATTTATAATTACCCTATTGGTTACCTTTACTGTAAGTTTTTATTTCTTTATGTCTAGTGTCCTTTCCTTTTCCTCTGAAGAATTCCCTTTAGCATGCTTGTAGGGCAATGTGGTGATGAGCTCCCTTAGCTTTTGTTTGTCTGGGAATGCTTTTATCTCTCCCTCATTTCTTTCTTTTTTTAATTTAATTTTTTAATTAGAGAATTGGTCAGTTTACAGAAATATCATGAACAATACAGCATTCCTATATACTTCTATCCTTTATTATTAACACTCTACATTATTGTGGCACTTTGGTTACAATTGATATAAGAATATTATAATTGTACTATTAACTATATCCATAGTTTACATTAGAGTGGATTTTTTCCCAATATACCACCCTATTATTAACACCTTGCATTAGTATGGTACATTTGCATGTACCATATATTCATGGAAGAATATTTTTACAATTGCAACATTACAATACCATTTACAATAGAGATCATTAGGTTGTATAGACGTATGTTTTTCTTTTAATTTTTATTTCAGCAACATATATATGAGCTAAAATTTCCCCTATTAACCACATTCACATATATAATTCAGTGCTGTTCATTACACTCACAATGTGCTACCATCACCACCATCCATTTCCAAAATTTTACAATCAACCCAAATAGAAATTCTGTAGAAGTTAAGTATTAACTCCCTATTCCCTACCCTCAACCCAAACCCTGGGAACCTATATTCTAGATTCCAAATGTTTGACTCTCCCTCATTTTTGCAAGAAAGTCTTGCTGTATATAAAATTCTTGCTTGCTAGATGTTTTCTTTTAGCTCTTTAAGTATTTCAACCCACTGACTTCTTGCCTCCAAGATTTCTCATCAGAAATTGGCACTCAATCTAATTAGGACTCCCCCATACAATATATGCTGTTTCTCTCTTGCAGCTTTCAGAACTCTGTCCTCGTTCTTTGAATTCAACAGTTTGACTAATATATGACAGGATGTGTAGTATTCATGATTAATGCTGGTTGGTGTTCTCTAGACTTCTTGGATGTGCATATTCACATGTTTTGCTAAGTTTGGGAAGTTCTCTGTTATCATTTCTTTGAATATCCCTTCTGCTCCTTTCTCTCTTCTCCTCCTGGGATCCCCCTAATGCATATATTGGTATACTTGATGGTATCCCAGAGGTGTCTTAGGCTATTTTCACTTTTTATAACTCTCTTTTTCTTTCTACTACTTAGCCTGACTCTTTTCAATTGTCTCATCTTCAAGTTTGCTGATTCTTCCTTCTGCCAGCTTCAATCTGCTGTTCAAACCATCCTTAAAATTTTTTATTTCAGTTATTGTGGTCTTCAACTGCCTCTTCCTAAAAGTAAGTAATCTTTTGCCTCAGGCTATCTGCATCAATAGTTTCTTATACTGCTTTCTTTGTTGTCTCAAGCTGTTTTGGCTTGGAGGGCAAATTCTGGGAGGAGGAGACCATACTGGAGAGGATTTTTTAAAGTCTTTCTTTCTCAGTCAGAACAAGGCCCACAAGGGGGCACAGACTAGCTTTAAACTGCCCTGGGGAGGAGATCAGGAAGGGTGTAGGAGCTCCTTTTATGGCTCCCCAAAGCCGTGCTTTCTTGACCTGCCCAGCAAATGAAGTCCTTGAACTGTTCCCCACAGCAGAGTCTTTAAGTCTCCTCAGCAGCCTTTATCTTGGGGCAGATTGGAACAATGGCCGCCTTCAAAGTCCCCAGGCACTGGATGTTGCTAATCAAAAGCTGTGATCAGTGATCAACTTTGCCTACCCCTGATCTTAGTGAAGTGGATTTGAGTCTCTTTCTGTCACTAGCAAGCTAGCCAGGGGTCTGCTGCAAGAGTGGGGGTAAGATCTGGTAACCAACTCTGGAGGGATCAATTTACTAGTCTTTACCCAGTCTTTACCCAAATTTACCAGCCTCTTCCTGCCGTTCTTCCCTGGATGCTGTACAGGGTTCTCTATTGGACTTGGAGTTTCAAAATGATTGTTTCAGGCAATCTTGCGTGTTTAATAGTTTTTCTGGTGGATCTATTAAACCCTGGAGTTTCCTACTCCACCATCTTCCCACAATTCTCTCAGTAATAACAGTTTTAACTGATAATATGAGGTTAAAACTCTCAAGCTGTAATGTATCTTTTTGATTACAAAAAAAAGTTTGATTATTGTTTTAATGATAAGGCAGATCATTTTTTTTCATGCCCTTGTTCTATATATATGTAAAGCAGTCCTTTTCAGGACTTTTTTTGATTTATAGATTTTGTCTTTCTATTTTCTAGATAGCTCATCATGTGTGGTTAAAATATGCCACATTCAAGCTTGCACAGTTGGCTGTCTTCTTGTTTTCCATTATTCCAAGCTTTCAAAATGTTGTGCAGTTTTTTCCATGCCTAGGACAAGGAGAGAAAATACTTTTCTTTCACTGTCTGGCACAGCGGAATGCATACACAGCTCAAACCAATACTACCAGATCATACAGTTCAGAGACATGAAAGGTAAATGGGCCACTGCGCTCTGGCTGGTGATCCTCAGACCACTGTTTCTGTGGGGAAAAAAACCATTGAAAACACTATATGAAATCAGTTGTAAAAGCTAACCCATTTGAAATGGAGATTTTGTAATCTTGCAAAAATTTCAATGAGCCCTAATCCTATTACTTAATATTTGTTTTTCTGTGTTTTTTTCTTATGTGCGTTCCTTTTTCCTTTCGCCACCTTCCTCAGCACTCTCTTTGTTAGTGAATTCAGGATCCTGAGTTAGTAGGGCCTCCTACTTTGTGGGCACAGACAGGGTTCTTTGATTCAGAGATTTTGGGGACTGGAAAAGGGCTAAGGGTTATTTAGTCAAATTCCTCTCTGGGTATTCAATTTTCTCCAAATATCATAGGCTTTCGAGGCGTGCATGTCTTTACCTAAGTCAGTATCTCCACTACTGAGCTAAGTGCTATGTGTCAAGTGACTTAATCTCTCAGAACCTACTTTCTTGGGTGTAAAATGGAAATGAATAAAGCCCATCTTGAAGGAATGTCGTGAGGTTCCGATAGGATAGTGTTTGAATGAAGCAAATGCTTTCTTTTTCCAAGTGCTAACCTAACCTAGCGGCTCTCAAATGCAGGTGATATTGCCCCCACCAGGGGACATTTACAATCTCTGGAAGACATTTTAGGTTATCCTAATTGGGGGGTGCTACCGGCATCCAGCGGGTAGAGGACAGAAGTCCTGCTTAACTCCCTGCAATGCAAAGGACAGCCCTCCCAACGAAGATTTATCCAGCCCTAAGTATTAATAGTGCTGCTATTGAGAAACCTTGATTCTAGCCTCCATTTTCATGACTGGAAACCATCCCCTTGTGAGAACAGTTCTCAAACATTAGTGAGTTATGTGAGAAAACTACTGGTTCGGTTGAAGTAAAAGCTATAACCTCCACCTGCTAGTCTAAGTTGTGTTTTGTGCAACGACACACGGTAAGTCCATCCCTCTCCCACATAAAAGTCCTTTCAGTATTGCAAGGTGGGAGTGTTCCCTCTCCAAAGCCCCCAAACTTACAGAGTCATCCAGGATGCTCTGAAATAAGTGTGAATATTAGGTACCTTTGAACATGTTATACCTAGTTTCATTTACAAGTCTAAGAGTTCCGGAAGAGTTTCAATAAACCCACCTACCCCCTTATCTGTAAAATCATAAAGGGGCATCCAAGGGCTTTGTCTGTAAATAAGAAGTTATGATTCCATTGCCAAGGGTGCATTTTTTCACCTCTTTCTTCCTTGCCAACCATAAAAAGGCAGTGCAACTAAATATTTTGTTATATATACCCTACACAAACCTCAAATTGTGCTATTTCATAACAAGAGTTCACCACTGCTCTCAATACAGTCGGTCCGTTACTTGGAGGTAAAAAAGCAGTGATACAGATTTATACTTGTGCAATGAGAAATAAAGAAATAAAAAAATCAGATTTGCCATCTTGAGTTTAAAATCATTGTCAAATCTTATTGGAAATACATTTATTCTGATTTCTGGCAATCTAACCCCCTTTAGCCATTTCACAGTTGGTGAGCAGAAAGGATGTTTCTGCCTCATTTACAGTGTCTGAACATGATTCAGACAATCAATTGCAACATTAGTCAAAGAAATCAGTGGCTAATGACTTCTGACAAGCACTGAGGACCCGACCGGGCAGCAACAGTATTCAGAAGTATTTTACTGGTGCCAGCGAAAGGCAGTGGTAGAGGATGATAAAAAGAAGGGTAAACAGGACTGGTGTCACATCACTTAAAAGCTCTCATACACTTTCTGAAAAAGCATAGTGTCTGACATGCAATAAATACAGTAATTCTTTTCCACAAATATGTTATATTGAATAAACACCTGAGGACAAGCAAATGTGCAGTTTTGTAAACTCTAATATACAGAAGTTAAATACTTTCCATTCTGCTGAAATTATATTCTTAAGTTAGGAGTAGTCTAACATTACCATTTGTATTGCTCATTTAGGATATATAATCTTTCTCCCTGAAATATACTACTCAGCATTTGGACTACCTCTCCCACACTGATTGCTTACATTCCCAACACAGAAAATAGAGGCTGTGTGATCCAGGGCGGAAAGGAGTCAATGTTAAAAGACAGGAGTTTCTAATTTCTCTATCACAAGCTCATAGTTTGACCTCAGACATGTCACTTGATTACCTTTTGCTTCAGTTTCCAACTCTAGAAGACAATAGGGTTGCAATAAATGTTCTAGGGTTCACTTTTCCAAAAACATGATTTTAGGACCCAGTGATTCATGACTATTTTTTTAAACATCTGTTTGAAAGAAACAGGATGATATAAAAGGTTCAGTTCAACTTCATTCAGTAGAAGTTTTTCATGTTTCCTCTCATTTAGAAAGTCTTGCATACCCTTAAAGATCTGCTTTTTTTCCCTTAAATGACCCTACACTGGAATAGATGTCAACAAGGAGTATTAAAGCTACAGATCTTTTGGTTAAGATTAAGTAGCAATTGTTTAAAAGTGCAAGTGAACAGTGCTCCTAAAAATAGCAAATTTTTGTTTTACCACTGGAACTTTCAAGAATTTGATGACAACTCAAGATGATCCTTAAATTGCATACCTTAAATTAGAATTGTTAACTAGTCTTCACCTGCTTACTTACATTTCTAATGTTAGGAGCATCAAAATATGTCTTAAAGTTTTTTCAAGAATCTTCTTTTACCTAAATCCCTCTCCCTGCACAGTCATTGAACAAATGGGCTCAAACCCAAAATGATGAGACAGAATTCCACATTTAGTTAAAATTAAAAGTTTTCCTTGGTAATAAACTGAAACAAATAGCTCAAAACTGCCATTTGCTAGTCAGTCAGTATAGTTTTGTACTACGTTAACAAGAAACATATTTATGAAGAATTTTCATTCTAATTCCCAATTGCTACTTTCTATACTATAAATCAAAAGCATGGAAATATTTATCCTGGGCAGGCCAATAATGGTGTCAGTTATATGTACAATCCCTTGAAAGGGAAATTTCCCTGCTCATAGCCTCTTGCTAGGCAAATCCATTAGAGGTTTTTGTTTATATTTTGTAAGGAGGGCATTGACCAAAGGGTATCTAATTTACAGATAGTTCAGCAACCTATGAGGTAGCCTAATATAAAAAGTGTTCTGCTTATTCAAAGATTATGATAATTAGTTCATTCTATCATGTTTTCTTAGGATATCCAGAACACGTTAAATAGTTAACAATGGCAGAAATGAGAAGGAGCTCAAAGACAAATGAAGAGAGTAACTGAGTCATGTCAGTAGATGGAGTCAACTGGCTGCTGATATCGAGGGGTGTAGCAGTTTGATACTATTGATGAATTCCAAAAAGAAATATTGGATTATGTTTGTAAACTGGTCTTTTCCTCTGGTCATATGAGATTACATTGTAAACTCTTGTGTCAGTAGGGTGTCGAGTACCCACCCTTTGGTGTGGGGACTTGCAGATAAAAGGAATGGCAAAGGACAGAGTTGAGGGTTCTTAATGTTGGAGTTTTGATGTTGGAGTTTGATGCTGAAGCCTTAAGCTGGAGCCCTGGGAAGTAAGGTCACAGAGGAAACAGAAGCAAGTCCCAGGAAGAGAGGAGCCCAGGAAGCCTGAACCCTTGCAGATGTCGGCAGCCATCTTGCCAACACATGAAAATAGACTTTGATGAGGGAAGTAACTTATGCTTATGGCCTGGTGTCTGTAAGCTCCTACCCCAAATAAATACCCATTATAAAAACCAAACAATTTCTGGTATTTTGCATCAGCACCCTTTTGGTTGACTAATAAAGGAGTAATAAAAAACTCAGCCCCTGGAGTGATGACAGAATCTTCCAGTTTCCAGGAAATTTTCTGTGCCCATGTGTTTCAACTGTTGGCTTCTCCTGGGTATTCGTGGGATGATAGTCTCTTGGGAGTCTTCAAAATCAACTTCCCTACATGAGCTCATCTGAATGAATCCCCTCTTTCTTCCCCTCCAAATAAAACTGAGATACAATGCTTTCCTGAAACTAAAATGCCAAATAATTAACTTTAAGTCTTTTTTCTTCCCACATATTTATCAATAAAAATCAATATAGGTCAATTCTTTCCATGACAAGAGAAACAATGCCCATACACTCAGCCTATAATGATTAGAGATTTCATAATCAGGAAAAAGAGGTTTTTGAGTATTTAACTAAGAAATTCCTAAACACTACTTGATTATTTTTATATGAGCGTAAAAACTGAGCATGACAAATGATTCCTCTGTAGCTATGAGAGCATCACCAATAATTTCAGTTCTCTGTTATTTATGGAAACTAAAAATGATGGTGGTAAGCTGAATCAAATGAAGTGCCAGTCAAATCTAATTTGACCAAACATGTATTGTCACTCACTTTGCCAATGTAGAAATGTCAACATGTATAGCTGGCTGGAAAGTGCAGTGCTCTGGGAACCTAAGGTCAGCCTCACTGACCTTTCACTATCAGGAGTGAGCCCAGTTCCTTCTGCCTCCAAGACCTTTTTATATTCAGGCCTTTCTGCCTGCACTACTCTTTCTCATTTCACTCCCTACTCCCCATTGTACACACACACACACACACAAACACATGCACATGTAACATACAACATTCTTCTTTACTTGTTCGCTCTCTTCCAGCACTTACCACAGTATCACGTTTATTTTTTAAGGTCTCCCCAATTAGATCAAGTGCCACAAGGGCGGATGCTGGTGATTTCTGTTTTGCTGTCCATTGTAGTCCTAGCTCCTAGTCTTATACCTCAATATAGTACATTTTATATTGTTGAATGAATCTGGTAGAGCTCTTAGACAAGTACTAGTAGTGAAGTAGCTCCAGAAACATTAATGCGGATATAATGAGCTGTTGCATACATTGACTTTTGCATAATATCTTACTTGATAAAGGAAAAAATGTAAAATATAATATTTTATAACTACAGTATATGGAAAGTATGTGAAAATTTTCAGTTAGCAATCAGTCCTGGAGACTTAAGTATCAGCAATTAAAACAGATTCTTAGAGGAAGTCTCTAATGAAATTTCAAAATGACATAAAAATCCTAACTACATATGTTCTTGGGTCATTTAGCCACATTCCTAACAAATAAAAGTTTCCTCCCATTGCAAGCCCATGTGGTCACTGTCAGTTGTGGTATCTTCAGGAATAATTATTCCTACCCATGGAGAGAATAGAAATACTTTTCTTTTTAATTTAGAATAATGAGAGACAAATACAGTGTCTACTTTCACAGGTAACAAAGTGGGGGCAGAGGGGCAAGTGGGGAGACAAGTCACTAGCATGGTGACAAACTAAATTTCCCAATCTCCCCTGAGCCCCCACCCCCCAGTGGCTGCTCATCTGTTGGATCATTTGAATGAAATGGCTTCTGGTTCATGGAAAGGACCAGGAATTATATTTTCATAAGAAACTATCTAGAAGTTTTTAACAAGCATTAATAGTGTGAAAATTTCTGTAATTCTGCCTGAACAGTTTACCACTAGGAGATCTGTCTTTCCCCTGTTTGTAAAGCCATCATCTATTCATAATCCCCCTTACCAGATTTCTTTCTCATTTAGGGCAGGAGTCAATAAAATTTCATTTTGGGTTCCTTTTCTCAGAAATCCATGAAAGCCTTGAATAACATTTTGAAAATATTCTTTCTGTACAATTTGATGTCTTTTCTGCCACAGGCCATTATTCTGGTAAATTCCTAATTTAGCTCCACGATATAATGCTTTCATATCAGGTCTGTGTGAACACATTTCTTTAAAATAAAACATTGTAGGAAAATCTTCCTGTGAACCCTTTCACACTGGAGAAGCTTCATTTATTTCCCACTCCCAGTGATAGAAGAGACAGGAAAATTTATGAGTCATTTCCATTCTGACAGATGTGACAAAGACTGGAAATATAAGACCTGCCAAGAGCTTTTATCAAGTTTGTTATAACAGCTAGTAATGAGTGTAAATAATAAATGGCTGGAATCTTTGGGGAAACAGTGGCAATACGAGACAATTTTTGGTACTTCTGATGGGGTTATGACGCTCCTGGAATTCCCCTGCCTCCCAGTAGAGTTCTGGCCTGACAATAAACAACAGTTTAGTACTTTATCTAATCCCAGCCAGGAGGTGAGTTCAACAGCAAGCTTCTGCAGATGTTCACATCCAATAATCTATCCATAATTGATGAAACAGGGAGGTCAGATGTAATGGCTGCTACTATTCCAGCAACAAATAAATGGTTATTGACAAAACAAGCCAGTGTGGCGCAGAGCGCTGAGCAGCGACAGGCATGGAGCGGCGCTTAGGCAACGGCAGGGAGGACCATGCCGCGCTTCGTCTTAAGAATTCCTTAGTGAGCTGGTGGCATAAGGGCCATGCTGACACATAAGCAGATGGAGATGACTTGTAAAGGAAAAGGGAGGTTCCTGAAGGACAAAAATAGATGAAGACAGAATGAGGCAGAGGAGACAGTGAGCAAGCATCGGACAAGCCTGGGGACCTGGGTAAGTACAAATGCAGAAATGCCTTTGAACGCTTGTACTGTGATCCAGATGCCTGGGTTGCTTTTATCACGCAGCGTGTCTTCACTCGAATACCTGACTGTCAAACTGTGCAGCCTGGAAGACGAGAATACCAAAGAGGATGCACAGGATGCTTTGGTGCCCGTGCCCTCCCACTGAGGATTGTTCATTGATATTCGGTTTATTCTTTGCATACTTCTATTTCTACGTATAAAAAAAAAAAACTATGGAAATCATTTGTGCAATATTAAGGCTATTTTCCGATAAGCCAAAGATGCAAAATTGTGGCGCTGAAAAATTTCTCAAGACGAGAACTAACGCTGAAATACAAGCTGCTTAAAATTAAATTTACTGCAAAGGAATGTGAGAGGAAGGCAAAGTTTTCTTTAATAATAAAAAACAAACACTGCACTCTATTCACCTCAGCCCTATGCGAAGAGTATAATAAATGCATTAATCGAGTATACTTTTATTGACTAAATAAAATTCAAGTTATTCTGACATAAAAACCCAGCTTCATCCTATAATGCCATTCCAATGCTGAAAAAAAATGATGTTTTTAACACAGTTTACTGGGTAATATTATAAGGT
This sequence comes from Dasypus novemcinctus, assembly GCF_030445035.2. NCBI lineage: Eukaryota > Metazoa > Chordata > Mammalia > Cingulata > Dasypodidae > Dasypus > Dasypus novemcinctus. The sequence continues at coordinate 47,044,527 of NC_080673.1, read as the reverse complement.
GAAGAATGGTAGAATGAAATGGTAGTTATTATTGCTATAGGTGGCATGAAGAGGCTTGGGACAGAGATGCTTTAAATATTAATATTCCTAAAATCACTTAAATCAATTTAACACTTTTTAGTGGTTTAGTTAGAAGTGAGATTTACTTTATATTTTGTAGCCAATGCCTTCTTTGATCAGCTCTGAAATAACATCCAAGCTGAAAATAAAATGGCAAAACAAAGTGCTGTTAGCATTCTTACAGTAAGTTTTAGATTTTGTAGCATAAACTAGAACACTACCAGAATACTTGGCATTTTCAAAGCACCTATGGATACTTAGAAATTCACAGTTACGGCGCCCAGAAGGAATCGTAGGGATCATTTCTGTAATAACTAGCCGGCGCCCTGTGTCCCTCACCCTACCGTCCTCCCGGTGGGAGCCCCCCAGTCAGCAGCTCAGACCTTCCCCAGTCCCCGGAACCGTTTCTGTTCCTAGTTCTCCAGGTCAGAAGCTGGGCATCACATCAGTTTGCCAGGGATCAACTTCTGTTCCTAACTCATGTTAACGCGACCGAGATCCTGCCATGTTCCTTGAGACCAAGTGCCTGACCCGCCTCCCAGCCCTCGGCGCCGCCTTTCCGGCCTCTGCGCCCTGCTTGGATCTCGGCCTTGGTTCCCCGCCCGGTCCCTGGTCCTGCAGGTCTGGAGACCTCCTGCACTGTCAGTATCCCCACGCCAGGCGACCTGAACCTCAGTCCCCAGGGCTTGGGGCTTGGGACTTGTTGAAGGATGTCCCTACTGTTGATTGAGCAAAAACTACCAGTGCAAAGTGTTTTTTTAAATTCATGGTGTGTTTACTCGTCACAGAACTCTTTGATAAAAACGTTTGTTTTCCCATTTTACAAATGAGAACAATGCTGTGCTGACAGGCTGAGTCTTGCTCAGATACGCAGGGAGTTAGTGAAGGTGGAAGGCTTTGCGCTGGGTTTAATGCACCCTGAAGCCCTCGTTTTCTTGAGCACTGCCATATGCTGCTCCTGGATGGCTCTGAGCCTGATGGCGCTGACCTAGCCTTCTGCCTGCAGCTTAGCGTCTCCTGCCACATTCCCCAGCCGCTCTTCGCCACTCGCCTATAGGGACACCCATTGTCTGCAGCCCAGCATTTGACTTTCTGGGTGCCAATCTCACGACAGCCTGGCCACATCTTTTCCTATTGCCAGTTGCTATTTTTCCATTATGTAGCCTAATTATAGTAGCTAATAATTGCCAATACTAATCGAGTCTTTATTATGTCATCCTTTTGCCTGCATTTCCCCCCACCCACACTTAACACTCCAGTAAAAAGTCTTGCATTTTTTTTTAAAAAAAGCCTTACTTTACAATGGCCTACAGACTCTTACATGATCTGATTGCTCCTTATCTCTGGGACTTCAGAGATAATTCTTTTTTTTTTTTTTTAGTAAATTTTTTAATTGACTTTGTAATAATATTACATTAAAAAATATATATATATGAGGTCCCATTCAACCCCACCATCCCCACCCCACCTCTCCCCCCCCCAGCAACACTCATTCCCATCATCACGACACATCCATTGCATTTGGCAAGTACATCTTTGGGCACCTCTGCACCTCATAGTCAATGGTCCACATCATGGCCCATACTCTCCTCCATTCCATCCATTGGGCCCTGTGAGGATTTACAATGTCCGGTGATTGCCTCTGAAGCACCATCCAGGGCAGCTCCATGTCCCAAAGACGCCTCCACCTCTCATCTCTTCCTGCCTTTCCCCATACCCATCAGCCACCATGTCCACTTTTCCCAATCCAATGCCACCTCTTCTATGTGGACATTGGATTGGTTGTGTCCATTGCACCTCTATGTCAAGAGGAGGCTCAGATTCCACATGGATGCTGGATGATTCTTATTACCCATTTTCCTCCTTTGCTTCTCTTCTGCCCCTCTGGCCCCACCCCCAGGCACACGACCACCTTAGGGCTTTGGCGCTAATGGTTCTTTCTACCTGGAATGTACTTTGTAGAAATATCCCCATGGTTAACTCCCTCACCTGTGTCCAGTCTTTCTTCCAACGTCAACTTCTCAGTGGGATCGCCTATTTGAAATTCCGCCACACGGGCCCCTTGCTTTGGCACTCCTGAATCCTTCCTCTGCTGCATTTTTTTTTTCCTTCCTTTTTCCCCACAGCTCATCACCATCTAAGAGACGTCGTGATTCACTTGCTTATTGTATTTAACCTCCATTGTCTGTCTTCCCCCAGTGGAAGGGAAGCTCCACAAAGACAGATCTTTGTACTGTTACTGATGTATCCTAAAGGGCTTAGGACAGAGCTTAAGAAACAAGAGGTGCTTGGGAAACACTGCCGAATGATTGAGCCACAGACTGTTCTTAAGACTACACATTTACCAATTTAATCTTTACAACTCTCCATGAGTAAGTATTACAATTATTATTATCACTTTCTTAAAGATGAGGAAACCAAGGCACATGTAGATGAAACGATTGGGCCAAGGCCGCACAACTGCTGGGAGGTCAAGAGAGATCTTGAGCTCAGGCAGCCTGATTTCAGAGCCAGCACACTTTCCAGCCTTCTCTCCTGCAGCACTGCCAAGATGCTGCCTGACAATGCCGCCACATGGGCCAGTCTCCGAGTTCTGCCATCTTTTGGTACGACCTATCCTTTTGGCCCCCAAGATTATAGCAGTGGTGTCATACAACAATTTCCATATGGTTAATGAACAAAGTTCAATGACTTTTCTAGTGCCAAAGAGCTATTTAGTGACAAAATGACAATCAGAGCCCAGGAGGTCTGACTCTCAATTTGGTGTTCTTTCTGGTATTTTCAAAACCTTATTTTGAAGATCATAACAATTGCCTAGATAGTACTTTTACATCCCATATAATCTATTACAATAGACAATTAAAAGGTAATTTTGGCTTTACAACCTTGTGACAAATATTAGTGTTTGTTTACATAATATTTTAAAGGGAAAATGTTTATTTTTGTAATATCTATGATATTATAAACATATAAAATGCACACAATAAACACTCAGTCTGCGGTAAGCTAATATAAGCTCATAGGGAAAATGAATATGTTTAATTAAATTTAGGAAAAATGTATAGTTAAATCATTTGCAGTATAATAATAAGGAACAATAAACCATTATCTCTTTACTAGTCCACTGGAATTTTCATCAGCTTGCTATATTAATAGATACCATCTTCATTTTATAAAGTAGGATGATAAGAGATTTGCCTTTGATCCAATAAGTCACTCAGGGCAGCAAGAATAGCACAAGCCTTGCCCTAACCCAGCAAATCTGACTTTCACCATTCTATGGAGAGCCTACTATGTGCCAGGCACTGTTCTCAGAGCTTTTTACATATTCATCTCATTTAATTCTCACAACCACCCTATAGTTAGGCTCTATTGCAACCCCTTGCTGCAGCTGAGGAAACTGAGGCTCAAAAGCGGTTAAGCAATTTACCCAAGGGTGATATGCCTGCAGGGGCCATGCTCTTCACGACCATGTCATACTGCGATAATGGTTGAGATGGCAACGGAGTGAACTGAAATCTGCAGGTAAGACACTTGTCCTTCCCTTAGCTCATTTTATCCCAAATTTAAACATTCTCTTCTACCAAAATTATCACCTGAACAAATGATTCTTTTACTATGTTCTTTTCCTTGCATTTAAGAGTTGCTTATAGGCAGCAAATTTACATTAGGAAGAAGAATTAGAACAAAAAGAGACTTGGAGTTGTGGGAATATGTTGCACACATGACTTTTGAAAAAGTGAATTATGGATGTGGGCTTGGCCCAATGGATATGGCATCCACCTACCACATGGGAGGTCTGCGGTTCAAACCCCAGGCCTCCTTGACGTGTGTGGAGCTGGCCCATGGGCAGTGCTGATGCACGCAAGGAGTGCCATGTGGTGTCCCTCGAGTAGGGGAGCCCCACACGCAATGAGTGCGCCCTGTAAGGAGAGCCGCCCAGCATGAAAGAAAGTGCAGCCTGCCCAAGAATGGCGCCGCACACACAAGATGATGCAACAAAAAGAAACACAGGTTCCTGGTGCCGCTGATAAGGATAGAAGCAGTCACAGATGAACATACAACGAATGGACATAGAAGAGCAGACAATGGGGAAGGGGGAGGAAGAGGAGAGAAATTTAGAAAAAAAGTGAATTATATTACATTTTTTTAAAACAAGTGTATTAATGCTTGAGCGGTATATATTTTATTGTCAGCAAAACATCCAAAGAAAATGAGACAAATTTACCTAAGCAAAGTCATAAACAAGAATAAACACACGGCCCTCATTATCTATACTAATGGAGATGAAGAGGGAGATGGAAATGAGAAATGAGAGGAAGGAACTCTGATATCTCTTTCTCTGGAGAAGCTACAAAGCAGTGGGTCACTCCTAGCCCAATGCGATGCGTCGTGACACTTTTACTTTCTGAGTCCTCTTCCCCAAATCCTTTGCTGATTCCAAAGTGGCCTAGTAGGGAGGTGATTTTTTCTTTAAGCTTAAAGTACTATTTTATAATAATTTCTACTGGACAAGAATAACAAAAGATTGTTTACGACAATACGTAGTTTGTTAAGCAGAACAGATGAGAATGTTATTAAAAATTTATATGGAAGATTTGTGAAGAGAATCAATAGATACATTTAGGATTAAAACCACTTTTCTGGCATACAGAGATTGAGAGGTGAAGAATTTTCTTGTTTGTTTGTTTTTTATTATTATTATGGAAATAAAAATACTCTGATAATGATTGAAGTGATGAATGCACAACTATGTGATTATACCAAATAGCATTGATTGTACACTTTGGATAAATTGTATGCTTTATTAATATGTATCAACAAAATTGATTTGTTTAAAAAAAAACCAACATTTTTCTGAAAACTCCACCAGTCTTAAGAGCTTAAGTGGTGAGGAGTGTGGGCTCCAGTATTGGCTCCATATTTGCTAACTTTGTGACCACGGGCAGGTTATTTAATCTAAGTCTCAGTCTTCTTCACCCCTAAAGTGGGACTAAGAGTGAATATGAAACACTAATAATATCTACCTCTTAGTGTTCTTGTGAGTATTAAATGAGATGAAGCATGTAAAAACAAAAATGTTGCGTACAATTCCAAACAAATAGCATACAAGCAATAAATACATATATATCGTATTTATACCGAAACAAAACATTAGTTGTTACTGTTATTGATCATGATGATAGTGAATCGCTCAGAACTCACTTGATTTCACTAGAGAAAATACCACCCCAAACTAACTCAAGCAAATGGGGGAAACTAGAGGATCAAATTCCACTGGGAATTGCTCTCTTCATTTCTCAGCTTGGTTTCTTTCTCCGTTTGCTTTATTCTCCCAGGCCACCATCCTCCATGGCTCTGGAAATCCGAGGCTAAATTCTTCCCAACCAAGAGGACTGCCTCTGATATATGTATGTGTCAGGTAAGCAATCTGATGGGTCCAGGGGGATCTACCAATCATTGTGGCCTAGGGATTGGGGTCCTATGATTGGCTTAGCTCATTCATGGACTTTCTCCTAGACCATTCATTGGGCCCAGAAATGGTTAGGTGATATCTGTAACCACAATCTCAAGGTTAAAGACAAGACCATAGCCAGAAGGCTGGAAGTGGGAACTGTGCAATGTTTTGGGAAGATGAAAACCACAGGTGTTTCTTAAATTGCTCTTAAAATGTCTTCTGTGCAGCAGCTTTTTCTCTGTGTCTTCATCACGTTTACCAGTCTGTCATTCTTTGGATTACCCCAACAAAAATTTCATGTGCCCTAATTACTTCACATACCTGGACAGCAAAGCTTTCAAAATATAAAATGTCTCTCAAATCGATTACAAACTACACTACCACTGCCTGAGTTCAGGAGCTAATCGTTTCTCATCTGAACTATTTCAGAAGGGCCCATTAACTGGGCTTCCCTCTTCCAGCATCTCTCCAATTTGTCTTCCACAAAACTGCCAGGGCTGTCTTCCTAAAACAAGTTACTGCCCTTTTGAGAGATTTATTCCTGATTGAGGCCCTTGAAGATCTGATCCCACCACCTTATCTTCCCAGGCTCTTCTCCTCACAGCCTCTTTCCCACTCCCCCCCCCACGCAACCCTCACACTGCAATCTGGTCAGGGTGCTTTTTCTGCCCTCCCATGCCTTGACTAATGCTGTTGCCTCTCAGCTGAGGGGACAACTACCATTCACCTTGCAAAGTTTGACTCAAATGTCACCAATTCGGGAAGTCTTCATCTCAGTCTCCAAGTAAAATGAAGCTTCCCTATGGCTTCTCCAGTTCTTTGTCCTTATTATAAGTATAAGACATTGAATTATGGGTTAGACATGTCTATTTCTCCTACTGGACAATGAAGTCTTGCAGCTTAATGTACTTAGGTATAAGGAAATTGCCCTTGACTGGAATAACTGACAAGTTTTCCCAGGGCTTTCCAGTTCCATTGTCCACAGCGGTAACTGGCTTGGTAGCATACCTTCTTTTGGCTTCCTTCCCCTGCCTGACTCTTCCTGCAGTAGGACCCTCTCCCAAATAATTTACTTCCATTCAAATCCATGTCTCATCGTCTGCTTCTGTGGAAATCCAAACCTGATATCAAGATTGCTAAATTTAATAACATAAAAATGGTCATCTATGGTGGCCTATGTTTTTACGAAAATTCAAAGAATGATTGGCAAGCTTTGCAAAAAAATATCTGGAAATACACATTTGAATGAGGGTCATTTTGTGGATTGTTTGGCTTTTTCATGATCTTATTCTCTTTGTCTGCCTAGCCTCAGGTCAACAGAGGACAATTATGGGGAAAAATGAAGATTTAATCTTAAACAAGTCCACTGTATTAGTTACTAACTAAAGTAGTATAATTTTGATAAGGACAAAAGTTGAAATTATTGTGTAAAATAGTTTCTTGCAAGTATATGGATTGAATATTATAAGTATAGTATTAATGCTCTTTTTTAACTCTAGCGTTGAGAATTGAATCAAGTCCCCCAGAAAAGGCATGTTCAGGTACCAACCCCTGGTCCCGTGGGTCTGCATCCATTCGTAAGTAGAATCTGTGAGGATGTTATTAGTTAGGATGGGCCTTAATCCAACATGGCTGAAGTTCTTATAAACAAAAGAAATTGGACACAAAAGAGAGGTCACAGGGAACAGCCAGAAGTCAGTGGGACCTGAGGAGAAGGACAAGATGCTGCCATGTGCATCACCATGTAACAGAAAACCGAAGGACCAAGGTTGGCAGGTAGCCAGCCCCTAAGCACCCCAGTTTTTGGGGAGGAAGCATTATTTTATTGACGCGTCTATTTTAGACTTCTCCTAGCCTCAAAACCATGATCCAATAAATTTCCTTTAAGTAAGCCCCGCTGCATGGTCTTTGTCTTAGCAGCTGAGAAACTAAGGCATCTCGCAGATATTTATTTTTATTGAGACCATTATACGGAATAAACTCTAAAGTCAATATAGTTGCTAATTGAAGGTGAAATAACTGCCCATAGATACATTTGAGAATATTTTGGGTAAGTTTTAACATGCTGAATTAGATTTTCTTAGTTACTCCTTTTGTGTCTTAGAGGAAAAAATACATTTTTTTGTTAGATTTCTGATGACAAAGTATGATCCACATATTTATTCCCACCTAACACAACTAATCCTCTGATCATCTCTAGGTTCTTCCAGGCGCAATGGCGGCCTCTGGATCAACGTGTGCTAACAGCTGTGCCATAGCCTCTAGGTCTGTCATACAATTAGTCTTGTGATGAACTATGCAGGTTGCTTTATTGCTCCAGAGAACATTTTCATATGCTAGGCCTTGAACTTTAAGGAGTATACATACATTATGTTCCATATGCCACTATTCTCTATAGATGATTAGAGTAGTTAATTTTCACATTCTCAAAGTTCATCCTCTTTAGGTTGAACCAAACACAAACAGTCATCCCTCTCTTCATTTTCTCTCAAAAATCAATGTTAGAAATGTTTGCACTATTTCTTAAAATGTGGTTGAATGAAGACAAAAGTTTCACTAGTTTTGTAAAGAGCTACTGTAGTTGCACTTTCCTTTTTTAATGAATATGTAAAGCAATATTATCTCATCTAGATTCCACAGCCACCCCAATCAGAAAGATATGGTAAAAGTGGTATTCTGGATCTCAAGTGAATCTAAAAAAAACCTTTCACATTTAAAAAATTCAATAAATTTGATTAGTAGAAAAGTAATATTTATACTAATGTAAGGCCATGAACTTTCTTTCCTGTCATAAAACATGTCCCATTTCCATACATGTCTATGAAGTATAAATTTTTGTCACAGGGCTTCCTGTTTTAAAAAATACAGATTTCCATTTTTTCAAGAACCATTAGAGAAATTTTAAATAATAAAGAGAAAAAATGTTTAAAGGTAGTTTATCTTTCCACTAATGAGGAGATAAAAACCATTAAATTTAGTAAAATTATATTCTACAGTCTTTTCTACAGAAATTTATATTAAATTATTACTGTAAAGTTACTTGTTTTCACATACTAGAAAGGTCATGACTTTAAACACAGAGACAACTATAGCAAAATTTTTGGTAAAACATTTTACTTTTTCATTATTCCTAAATTATTAAAACAAAATTTTAAAGAACTACTTAAAATGCTATTTTCCAAGTAAGGCTAATTGTTCAAAGTATTGCTTAATTTGGGGTAATATAATTTCTGTGTAGTTTATAAATCCGTTTTTTTTCTATTAGGAAGCTAATATTTTTTATAACTGTTTTTGTTTGTTTGTTTTACAATCATACTACCTTTCTGTGGCTTCTCAGTTAATGGATATTTTAAACATTTCTCTAAATTGGGAAGCTTCTGAACGGAAAGGAAGTGCTATTTGTGTACCGGGTGGGAGCATGTGTTGGTGGTGGGGAGAGCACAATGCTAAACAGAAAAAGGTCTGAGTGGCAACAATTGGGGGAAATGGGATCTGTAACAGCTGCTCCTTTTAGATTCCCCAAGAAAAGAGACTGCCTGAGGTGAGCCACAGGACAAAAGGATAAAGCGGATGAAAACTCTGATGTAAAGCAGGAAAATGAGTGCAGAGACCCCTGAGCTTACACCTGAATCGTCTCAAGCTGCGTGGCGAGACCTCTTTAGCATGCTTCAGAAGCTGGTGATGAACTACACACTACCAGCAGGCAAACTGGCTGAAGGGATCATCTGCATGCTGTGTATAATGATAACCAGCGCTCCTCTGGGAGAGGACGCCACGATTTCATCTCTGCCAGCATCTGAGCTCCCCTCGGACTCTGAGGCCATTAAACCAAGAACAGAAGGGTAAATTTTAAGTAATGATTTCTAATTGGAGAGTAAAGACAACTTCTGTTGAATGGGTAGTGAACAGCTCTAATCTTTAAATAAATAAATGACGCAAATGCCCTTTTTTCCCCCCATAAATGGCTTTTTTTTTCCCAGAAGAAAAAATTATTAGTACATTAATAATAAAATCTCAGGACATTTTCCATAAATTGTTGGTTCACCATATTTTCTTTATAAGAAATGTGCCAATTACAAATATAAATTCAAACACTACAAAGTTTATTTTTTAAATATTTTGACAATGCTTTTTTTAATTTTTTATTTATTTTTTTATTTTTTATTTTTATTGACTTTGTAATAATATTACATTAAAAATATATATGTGAGGTCCCATTCAACCCCACCCCCCCACCCCACCTCTCCCCTCCCCCAGCAACACTCATTCCCATCATCATGACACATCCATTGGATTTGGTAAGTACATCTTTGGGCACCTCTGCACCTCATAGTCAATGGTCCACATCATGGCCCATACTCTCCTCCATTCCATCCATTGGGCCCTGTGAGGATTTACAATGTCCGGTGATTGCCTCTGAAGCACCATCCAGGGCAGCTCCATGTCCCAAAGACGCCTCCACCTCTCATCTCTTCCTGCCTTTCCCCATACCCATCAGCCACCATGTCCACTTTTCCCAATCCAATGCCACCTCTTCTATGTGGACATTGGATTGGTTGTGTCCATTGCACCTCTATGTCAAGAGGAGGCTCAGATTCCACATGGATCCTGGATGCAATCCTCCCACTTTCAGTTGTAATCACTCTAGGCTCCATGGTGTGGTGGTTGTCCTTCTTCAACTCCATCTTAGCTGAGTGTGGTAAGTCCAATAAATCAGATTGTAGGTGCTGGAGTCTGTTGAGGCTCAGGACCTGGCTATCACATTGTCAGTCCAGAGATTCAAATCCCCTAAATATATCTTAAACCCCAACATTAACTGCACCTCCAGCACATTAGCGTGAAAGTCTTATGAAGGAAGATCCCATCTGAGTCCAGATTCATCACACATAAACACCATTTCCAAAGAGGGGCCATCTGACCTGGTAGTTAACCCCATCGGCCATGACCATAACTCTTTTTTTTTTAAGATTTTATTTTTTTATTTATTTTTCTCCCCTTGTCCCCTCCCCTCCCCCCCGCAGCTGTCTGCTCTCTGTGTCCATTCCCTGTGTGCTCTTCTGTGACTGCTTCTATCCTTATCAGCGGCACCGGGAACCTGTGTTTCTTTTTGTTGCGTCATCTTGCTGCGTCAACTCTCCGTGTGTGCAGGGCCATTCTTGGGCAGGCTGCACTTTCTTTTGCCATGGGCAGCTCTCCTTACGGGGCGCACTCCTTGTACGAGGGGCTCCCCTACGCAGGGACACCCCTGCGTGGCAGGGCACTCCTTGCGCGCATCAGCATTGCACGTGGGCCAGCTCCACATGGGTCAAGGAGGCCTGGGGTTTGAACCGTGGACCTCCCATGTGGTAGGTGGATGCCCTATCCATTGGGCCAAGTCCACTTCCCTACATAGTTTAAATATGATAAATTTAGCAAGTTAAGAAAATACTATATATAAAGCAGGCACTTTGAATAGGCACTAAATGCTACCTTTTATAGTATCATTGCTGTCATTATACAATGCTAATATATCACAATACGTAGTAATAATAATATCATATTTCAAAATTGTTTATAGTTTAAAGAATAAACATACTTTTAAAATTTTTGATCTTCACAAAGACACACAGTGAACCTGGCATTATCATTTTTATTTTATAAATGAAACTGAGATTCCAAGAGGTTAAGTGACTAACCTAAAAAGTCACACAGCTACTATATGAAAGACAGGACTTCTCTAGCCCCAGGTCTCTGTGTGCTCTTTCCTATACCATAGCTGTCACTGCTATAGATTCTACATCAAATCCTAGATCAGCCCCACACTTACTGGGTTTTATTATGTGATGATGATTATAACTTTTATTTCTTTTTTTGATCGTTTCAAATATTTGACCAATTAACAAGTAGAGAGCTGATGCTAGGGGTCACTTGGAGTATATTATAGAAAGATCCTCTTTATATGTGTCTAAATAAACTCCTACTTCGTAACACTTTTGAATATGTTGACTTTCACCTTTTCTTCTGTGCTACCTAATGGTTGGGAATACCGTGGGCCCAGCGTATTCTATTATGTATGCTAGTGGTAATATAATATTTATGGTTTTCTGTATGTTAGATCTTACATATAAAACTTTATACACATTTTCTCACTCAATTCTCATGGGACTGTACTGAGTTAGTAAATATTAGTCCCATTTTACAGATGAAGAAACTAAGACCCAGAAAGTCACTTGCCTAAGCTCACACAGTGAGGATGGGACAGGGCTGGGATTTGATCCTAGATCAGTGAGATTTTTAAAGTCCATCCTGTAACAACTCTGTTGCCCTCTTACCTCAAAGAGTTGATACTTGCACTCACTAAAAAGTATGTTGAGAGTTTATTTGAAAATGCTAGTATTTATTACCTTTACTTCACACAAACACCTAAGAATCCAAGATTTAGAAGCAGAGGTGAGCATTTGTTTCCATTCCAGGTAACTCTAACCAAATATTGTGATACTATATTAAACTGGCTCCTATATCAAACTTGTCTTCTCCTGGTCATTTAAACTCAGCCAAAAGATGATAGAAAAGGGTAACAAGGCAGACACGGAGATGTCACTGCTCTCATAGAAAAACTGATTCACACTGCATACATTAGTAAGTGTAGTTTATCAAAGATTTATCATATCATCATTTACTGCAAACATACAGAACTTTCTGGTGACATACTTGAAATAATGTATAAAGGACTTAACTAAAAATGGAGCCTCAGATACCCTCTCTCCATCCCTTCTTTGCTTTAGCTTCTTTACTTTCATTTCCCCCTCTTCCCTATTGTTTTTTTCTTTATATTTTTTCCTTCCCCTGTCACATAGTTTCAAGAATCTGTCACATACAGTGTAAGAGAGACAAAAAATGATTAATGCAAGAGTATTGTGTCTCTTTCCTTTCCTGACCTACTAATTCTGGCATTGCCTACTTTGGCATTTCTTCCTTCCTCCCCCAACCCAGCCCCACACTTATTGAGCTTTATTATGCAGGTGACAGTCATAACTTTTATTTTTACTGGGGGGGGGGGGGCGGGAATAGGGATGTCAGAAGCAGAGATGAAGCTTTCATACTGAAAAAAGCCAAGATATACTGACCAGAGAGAGAAAAGGAGGCAGAAAAAGAGCGGGAAGGGGGAGCAGTGATGAGCGAAAGGAACTTGTGCATATAAGGAGTGACTTGAATATCCAGTGACAGGAGGATTGAAAAGTCAAAGAAATGGAAGGGAAGAAGATTTAAAGAAATGGTTCTGTGGGTTAAGAACTTTCTCTCTTTTACTGTTCTTTGATGACAAGTACAAATTGAAATTGCTGTATTATATTAGTTTATTAGTTAGGGGTTTTTTTCCCCCCTTTTTAGTATGTCATCATTCTGAGACTGAGCCATAGGAAACTTTGGGTTATATAATGGTTTCAGTAGTAGATGCAAGAGTATCTTTACTTCTAACAGTGACCAAAAGGGAAATTTGTTTTATGTATATTACTATGAAATCTGTTAAGGTATCTGCAAGGTCAGATGGATTAGCTTCTGATTTAAGAGCCCAATGCTATCAAGGATGGGGGGATGTTTAAGGGTGAAGGGAACAAAGTAAATAGAAAAAGGAAATACATAGGAAGAACTGTTAAGAATCATCTCCCCCAAAACTTTCTGTCAGCTAAATATTACAACTTAGATAAATTATTGTTAGAGATAACTTCTGATATATTATGGCTTTATCTTTGCTTGCATCTATTCAGTTGAAAAGTTAAATAAAAATACCATTACAATTATTTGGTGAAAATCTACAAATGTATCATTTTAAAAATATGATAAATATCCTTCATTGAAATAGATATTTATTAGCAAAACATGAGTTGCTGGAATATTAATGTAACTAGTTTTTTTTCTGATGCTTATTTATTTGCATTTTTCTATGGGATGCTCCTGGTGGACTAGAGATGCTTCCAGTATTGGAAGCATTCTATGCTATTAAAAATATGCCGGTGCATAAACACACATAGAGATACTTTTTGTACATGGAATAATTAATAGTGCATGGATGAACCCTGTACCACAAATGCCAAATGGAATATCAATCTGATTAATTTTGCTTTCATGGTATAATTTCTGATATGATGCATTATTGCTAAATAATAGGAAAGAAATAAAATTCACTGACTGTACTGAAGACTGAATAAATTTGTATTCCTAAAGTTACTGAATGGAATGGAGTATTTAGGGAGGAAGAAAACTCATACATAAAGAAATCAAAGTGCTGAGATAAGCCCTTCCTTTTTCTTAAAATAACATTATGATTGCAGTATAAAATTATGGAAGCTGGTCCACGTTAACACAAAACCTTAAATGTGATGGGTAATAAAATATTTTCATCTTTCAAATCTTAGAACTACATAAGACACATTTACCTTCTCAAACTTAGAATTTACTCTACTTGTAACATTTACAGGTTGAAATTGATGATGGTCAAAGGGGATTACTATTTCTTTTCTCGGAACCTGATACGTGAAGGTAGCACCCTCTGTAAATGTCAGGGTCTCAACGACCTCCTGCACAGGCTCATTAGTGTAACGACCCTTTCTCTGCACCACACTTCCTTTCCTCAGTTATATCCATTATTTGTTTTTAACTTAGCTTTATTCTGTCATTCCATAAATAACCCTTTATCAGCAAGGGAAGTATAACCAAACATTCATTCTCATGTTAGTCAACATATTCTTCTATTCCATGTAGTAATTACTTATTAACAAATTAATTAAAGCCTCTATTTATTTTTTAATATATATATTGAAAGATACATAGATCACACAAAATGTTACATTAAAAAACATAGGAGATTCCCATATGCCCCACTCCCCACACCTCCCACTTTCCCACATCAACAACTTCTTTCATTTGTGTGGTACATTCATTGCATTTGATGAATGTATTTTGGAGCTTAAAGCCTTTAAATTAAGATACATTTGCAAAATGTTTCTGTCTGATCAATACTGACTATTAATTAAGAATATTTGCTTTGTGGCATTTATCTAAGCCATGTTTCTTTGCAGAAATAGTGTAGAAATCTACACAAACAACCTGACTGGAGGGGAGAAACTTATGAGAAGTGGAGGTTGAATCGCGAGCCAAGATACTAAAAATTTGAAAATCCTCCAGATTATAAAATGAAAAATACAGTGTATGCAATTAATGACCAGAATTAGAGGCAGACTGGATGTGAGATGTAAAGGGAAGTGCACATCTGACCATAGGTCTTGTCCTGGCCCTAACACGACAGAGCTCATGACTTCTGGGCATTCTTCATCCTCTCCACAGCCTCTTTGTGACAGAAACACCAGAAATGCCTTAAAACAGATGGCAATAATGTGATATTGTAATACTGTGCATGGTGGGAAAGTAGGATAAAAAAGAGGATTTCAAAACAAAGTTTCTTTTTTATATATTGAGTTTTTACTTTGTGATTAGATAACTGGTCAGATATCTAACTAACCATTTGGGGAATTGATCCTACTTACTAACTGATAAGTTTTTATTATTATTTCTTATAATACATTTACTAAATAAGGAGCAATTAGTCCTGTTATGGATTTCTAGTTAATACCTTGTAGATCAGAAGTAATGTGGTCAGACTGAGAAAACTGCAGATGGAAAGACACGTTGGTAATTGGCAAACAGAAAACTTGTATAGCATGACTATCTTCACCATGTGTAGAAAAAAAAAGTGTAGGGCATTCAAGTGAAAGTCTGAAGACTATTCTTTTCTCTCTGAAAGGAAGCAGGAAAACATGACTAACAAGGTACCAGGGAGAATGAAACGACATTGCCTTCCAATCTGAAATCAAAGCAAGAAGTCAGGTTTTACAAGACTCTATTTCAGGACAACAGCAAAAACACCTTGCCCTTTGAAATAAGCTGAGCTGGAAGATCTCCATCCCCTGAATTACATAAATCGGTCTGTTCTGCACCAACAACACCCCAGTCCCACTTCCCTTTCCTGGGATTCATTGCTCTCTTTCCTGGCTCCTGTTTCACAGCTTGGCTCTGATGCTGATGCCTTCTCTATTTTGCTTTGGCGTCTCCAGCTCAGACCTGACACCTTATCCTTCATTTGCCCTGTGGCTCTGCCCCATAGGTCTGGCCCAAATCTTTTGCTTGGTTACTGCTTCTCTGGTGCTGACCCTGCAAGTCCTTAGCTCTGGGTGAGTTGGGCTCCAAAGAAGCTGGCAAGAGCTGGCAAGAGATGGGCTCTGAGGACAGCCCTTGCTTCCTCTCAACAACAAAGGCTGCTCCTAACTAGTAGCAGTGAGCCTGAGAGCTGAAACACGGCCCTGCCTGGGCTCCCAAAGCCCCCACCCTGGCTAGAAATTAAATGACAAGAATTAATCACTCCTAACCCTAACCCTGGCTCTAATTCAGGTACATGCCGGAGAGATGGGACTAGAGTTCCTACTGGAAACATCCTGTTTCACAACCAGTCATCTAGGGACCATTTTGATGCCTGAGCCTTCCTAACTTCCCGTATCTATATCTGAGTTCTTCCTAACTGTTGAAATCGTCTGTACTTCTCTGTCTTCACAACTACTGCACAAATCCAGGGACTTGGATTAATGCAAAAATAATAAACCTTAGTAACTATTGAAGACTTGCTAAGTACCAGGCAGGCACTCTTTTCAAACTTTACACAAATTATCTCTTCTAATCATCCTATGCCTTAGTTTCCTGGGGCTGCTGTAGCAAAGTATCACAAACTGCATGGCTTGAGACAACAGAAATTTATTCCCTCACAGTTCTGGAAGCCAGAGATAAAGGTGCTGGCAGAGCTGCACATCCTCTAAAGGCTCTAGGGGAGATTCTTCCTTCCCTTTCCCGCCGGCCACCAGCATGCCTTGGCCTGTGGCTGCGTCGCTCCACTCTCAGCCTCGGTCTTCACATGGCCCCCCTTGGTGCTTCTATTTTCTCATCTTCTGAGGGCATCGAAACTCACCGCCTTTTTCTTATAAGGACACTTGTCACCAGATTTAGGGTCCACTCAAATAATCCAGAATGAGTTCCTCATCTCAAGGAGCTCTTAATTACATCTGCTAAAACCCTTTTTCTAAATAAGGTAATAATCACACATTTCAGGGATTAGGATCTGGTCATACCTTTTATTTGTCACCATTCAACCCCCTACACTCTACAGAGTAGTAGGCTTAGTTGTTAGTCCCACTGGCTACATGAAGCAATTGAGGCTTATAGAGCTTAAGGGACCAAGGTCACAGTTACTAAATTTTGGATATAAGACTTAAATCTGGTTTATGACATCCTTTCTTCCAGAAAACCAATTTCAGTACTTTTCTGAAAGGAGTAAAACAGTTTCAAGAAATTTGTCACTTGGATGCCAAATATTTTGTCTTCAACCTGTCCATTACTAGACACATTCTACACCACTAGAGTTATCTTCCAAAGCTGCAGGTCAGATCCAGTGGCTGGCATTGCACCTGTCCTAAAGAGGGTACCCAACACTTGTGAATAAACTAAAGAGGTCCTGCCACCAACCTCATCAAAAGGCATCAAAAATTCCCCATTTCCTAAAAAACGAGCATCACTCTTCTCAACACAGCCTTGAAGACCCACAAAACCTTCTGAAGACAATTTAAAAAAATAATCTTGGAATAAGGATGGCCAGTCTAAGAGTGACCAGGAGTCATATGAGAACAGATTGATACATTTTTCCAAATACACATGTAAAAGTTTGGCATGAAAAAACTTAAAGTCAAAAAACAATGGCCTGGAAAAATATTCACAAACATATTACACATATGTCTAATTTCTTAATGACATAAAAGGCTCCTGGGGAAGCAGGCACCTTTATTTTTTGTTGTGGGAAGGTAAACTGTGAAGCTTTTTTGAAGGGAAGCTTAGAAATAAAAATGAAAATGTAAATTTACCTCCTCCCTGACCCAGCACTTCTACCTCTAGGAATTTATTTTATAGATACTTTGTCACACTTGCACAAAGATATTCAATGCTACATCCTTTAAATAAAACATGATTAGAAACAACCTAAATTCTCACCAATAGAGGATTGTTACACTAATCATGGTATAGTCATATAGTGGGATACCATGCAATCCTTTTGAAATGAGGCAAGTCTTTATGCATTAGTATAGAAAAGGTTCCAAGATAGAGAGCGAAAAATGTAAGGTGCAGAACAGAGTGTTATTAATCACTACCATTCTCTAAAAAAAAAAAAAAAGGACACACACACACACATATACATGAGAGAGAGAGAGGATATTTGCAGAAAAATATATCAGAAATTTTTACCTGTATTTGCCCTTGGGGAAAGAACCTGTGAGACTTGGGACAGGGTGGAAGGAAGATTTATTATTATTATTTTTCTTTACTAGAGTAATGGTGCATTTACAGAAAATCATGCAAAAATACAGGATTCCTATATACCACCCATTTGTTAACACTGTGAATTGGTGTGGAACATTTGTTACAATTGATGATAGAATATTTTTATAATTGTATTATTAACTACAGTCCACGGTTTAACTTAGCTTTCAGTGTTTGTGCAGTGTAGGACCATGGATTTTTTTTTTTTTTTTTGCTGTGAATTCTTCCATGTCTGTATTTTTTAATTTTTTAAATTTATTTCCCCTGCCCCTTGCAGCTTGCTTGGTGTCTGCTCTCTGTGTCTGTTCGCTGCACGCTCTTCTGTGTTTTCACTTGTCTTCCTTTTTGTTGTGTCACCTTGCTGAGTTGGTTCTCCATGGCACTTGTAGGCCACGGCACTCTGCGGTGCAGTCCACGGATTTTTTAAAAAAAATTTATTCTCTTACCATATACACATTTTAACATATTCAGATATATATTTCAGATATATATTTAACTTCACAAATTGTATTACCATCACCGCCATCATTATCAAAACATGTCCATTATTCCAAATAGGAACCCTGTATATTTTAAGCCTTACCTTACCTTTCCCTATCCCTGCCCTGTCCCTAGTAGCCTATATTATATATGCAGACTCTATGAGTTGCTTTTTCTGTTTCAAAGCAGAGAGATCATATAACATTTGTCCTTTTGTCTGACTTATTTCACTCAGCATGATATTCTCAAGGTTCATCCATGTTGTCGCATTTTTCAGGACTTCATCCTTTTCAATACTGAAAAGTATTCCATTGTATGTATGTACCACATCTTGTTTATCAATTTATTGGTTGATGGACACCTGGGTTGCTTCCATTTCTTGGCAATTGAGAATGTCACTATGAATATTAGTGTGGAAATAGGAAATATCCCTTAGAATCCCTGCCTTCAATTCTCTGGGGCATAAACCTAGTCATGGGATGGCCGGGTCATATGGTAGTTCTATACATAGCTTTCTGAGGAACTGTCGAACTGTCTTCTACAGTGGCTGCACCATTTTACACTATCACCAGCAATCAATTAGTACTCCTATTTCTCTGCATTTTGTACCACACTTGTTATTTTCCATTTTTAAAAATAGCAACCATTCTAATGGGACTGAAATGATATCTCATTGTGGTTTTGAGTTACATTTCTCTGATGGCTAATGATGCTGAGCTTTACATGTGCTTCTCATGTGCTTTCTGGCCATACGTTGCATACCAGAGATAAATCCAATTGATCATGGTGGTGTAATTCATTTAATATGTCCATTTCTTTGAAGAGATGTCTATTAAAGTCTTTCACCCATTTTTAAATTGAGTTGTTTGTATTTTGCTGCTAACTTGAAGAATTTCTTCATATATCCTAGATATTAAACTTTTATCAGAAATGTAGTTTCCAAATATTTTTTTCCATTTTGTAGGTTGTCATTTTACTTTTATGATAATGTCCTTTGAGACATAAACTTTTTTTATTTTAATGAGGTCCCATTTATCTGTTTATTTTTTTTCTTTACTTGCTTGTACTTTGGGTGTTAATTCTAAGAAACTACTGCATAACACAAGGTCCTGAAGATGTTTATCTATGCTTTCTTCTATGAATTTGATAGTTCTGGCTCTTGTATTTAAGTCTTTGATACATTTTGAGTTTATTTTTGCATGAGGCGTGAGCTAGGGGTCCTCCTTTATTTTTACAAATGAGATCCAGTTTTCCCAGCACCATTTGTTGAAGACACTGTTCCTTCCCAATTAAGTGGACTTTGCCCGCTTGTTAAGATCCAACTTCATTCTTCTTTTTCAAGATGGCATTAGTTATTTGGGGTCCCTAACCCTTCCATATAAATTTGATTATTTGCTTTTACATTTCTGCAAAGAAAGGTGTTGGCATTTTGATGGAATTGCATTGAATATATACATTGCTCTGTGTAGGATTGACATCTTAATGATATTAATCTTCC
This sequence comes from Dasypus novemcinctus, assembly GCF_030445035.2. Classification (NCBI taxonomy): domain Eukaryota; kingdom Metazoa; phylum Chordata; class Mammalia; order Cingulata; family Dasypodidae; genus Dasypus; species Dasypus novemcinctus. The sequence goes on along the minus strand of NC_080673.1, from coordinate 47,024,641 downwards.
GATTCATGAACATGGAGTGTCCCTCCATTTATTTAGTCGTCTTTGATTTATTTCTTCCTTTCCAAAGTGGATGCCTTTATTTCCCTTTCTTGCCTACTTGCTCTGGCAAGAACTTCCAGTACAATGTTGAATAACAGTGCTCACAGTAGACATCCTTGCCTTGTTCCGGATCTTAGAGTGAAAGCTTTCAGTCTTTCACCATTAAGTAGGATGTTAGTTGTGGGTTTTTCATATATGCCCTTTATCATGTTGAAGAAATTTCCTTGTATTGCTCTGCTGTTAGGTGCATATATATTTATAACTGTTATATCTTTTTATTGACTTGCCCCCTTTATCAGTATTTAATGACTGTCTTTGTTCATCGTAACTGTTTTTTTACTTAAAGTATATTTTATATGATATTAGTATAGCTGCCCAAGCTCCCTTTTGGTTATTATTGCATGGTATAATTTTTCCAACATTTCATTTTCAATCTACTTCCATCTCTGCATTTAAGGTGAATTTCTTGAAGACAGCCTATAGTTGGGTCATGCTTTTTTACCCATTCTTTGAGTCTTCCCTTTTGCCTGGAGAACTTAATCCATTTACATTTAAAGTCACTACTGATAATATAGGACTCTCTTCTAAGAGCTTGCTATTTAGTTTTTTAAGTCTTACACTGTTTTGCTTTGTAATTCTTCCATTAAAGTCTACTTTTATTTATTTTATTTTTTGTGTGTATTTACCACATTGAGTGCCTTCTCTTTTTCTATCTAGATATATGTTTCATGTATTTTCCTTGTGGTTACCATGGAGTCTAAATTTAGCACACTAAGTATATAACAATCATATTTGATTTGATACCAACTTAACTTCAATTGATAGTCATATACTCTTCCTTTATCCCTTTGTCCTTCCACCTCTTTTTTCCTATTTGTTACCACTTATATCTTTGTACATTGTATGTCCAAAACTTTAGATTTCATTATTTTTTATGCAATTGCATTTTAGTACCTATAGGAAGTAAGAAGTGGAATTACATACCAAGCAATGCACTCTAATAATATTGGCATTTAAAAGACCTTTATGGCAGGTCTTTAATTTTCCATGCTGCTTCGAACCACTGTCTAGTGTCCTTTCCTTTCAGTCTGAAGAACTACTGTTAGCGTTGCTTTAGTAGTGATGAACTCCTTCAGCTTTTGTTTATCTGGGAATATCTTAATTACTCCGTCGTTTTTGAAAGAAAAGCTCACCAGACATTCATGATTTGATCATGAAGCAGGCTCCTTCTCAGATTGGGACAAATAACTCCCTCCACCCCTGTGCCCTTCTCATTCTACCACACATTAAAGATCTATGTCAATGTAACCCATTCTGTTGTTTAATAACCACATTAGGAAGATGGGAAATTTTTCCTTTTCTAAGTCAATTTTCCTGAATCATATTTCATAATTACTGCAAAACCAAATATTTCTGTGCTCCTGGCATTTTGCTATTCTGCTTTAGTCTCTGTAAATAGGCTCACAGACATCTAGCCCACACCATTCCTGATTGCCTTTTAATAAAATAAAATAATAAAATAAAAACAAAAGATAGCAACAATTAAAAGTTAACTTAACTTACTGTTAATGCTTTTTCATACTCTCCTGCAGCCAAGTGTGCTAAGCCCAAGTAATAGGATGCTTCTCCTTCCATCTTTTTGTCACTTCCTAAAGTGAAGATACAGAAAAATTATGATAGCATTAAAGATATTGAATTATTACAACAAATGGAATCCTTTCTTCTTAATACAGAAGAACCTTATTAAGTAGTGTACAGATTTAGCAATAATCCCTGAAATCTAACTGGAAAAAAGGCTGATTTAAATACAATTTACCTGGATCAGAGATGTTAGAGTGAGTTGCACTAACAATAAAATTAGGAGATGCTTCTCTCTACAAACATGAATATTATCATTATTGACATATATGATATAATTGTATATGTTATAATTTCTCTGCTAGTTCACTATGTAAAGACCTAAAGCAATCTAGCTTAGCTGCTATGGCATACATGTAACAACTGGTAAAGATTAGCAACCTTATAATGGTGCACATACAAACACACACACATACCCACAAACACTAAAATTCAGCTAAGTATGCAATGGGGCAGATAATTAGCAAATTAAAGAATTATTGATTTAATTATGTTCAATTTGAAATAGCAGTTAAATTCGCTGAGTTTGATGTACAGAGCTTGGCTTCTCAGTACTAAATTTTGTGCATGTTTTGAAATCCATACACATTTTTGTTAATGATTGGTAATGCTTTTCATCATCTTTTGGCAAAGAATGTGTTTTATCCCAGGAATTATCCTTTCCAAAAGCAAAATGTCTAAAGGTGTTACATGTAGTTGAACAAGACATATGTACATCATACCATTAATAAATACATAAATTATTCATAAGAACCACTAAAGTTTTTTATTTTTAAAGGAACACTATCCCTTTTCAATTTTTGGAAGTCACTGGCTTCCAATGCATCCTAAATCTTGGATAATGCAAATGTTGACAGACCCACCCTTGTTTTTGCTCTGTGGACAGTAAATATCCTTAAGATTTCTGAACCCTGTGTTGCAACAATGATGAATTTCAGCAGGAGTCGGCAATTCTCCACCCTGCATTCACTCTCATCACTCAGTGAATTACCGCTAGTGAAGCAGTGGCCCAATTGGAAGACTGAAAAATAAACTGGATGGCAAATGCCAGTGACAGCAATATTTTTTCTTCAGTAGCTATTTTACCAATTGCAGAAAATTATACCCTCAAGATCTCACTTCAGTAGAGTTGATGGTGCCAGTGATCCAGTCTGGGGGATTTTAACTCTTACCAATCAACTGGGTCCTAGCTTTTTCTCTGCTATAGATTTACATTTGCTGGAGATAGGGGCTAGGAACGGAAAGACGGGGTCCAAGAAAGATTTGAAAGGAAAATTGCCTCTTGGATGATTAAAAGTTGATGATATGCGGGGTTTTAAACTTTGTACTTGCTTTGTTAAATGATATAACTGTGTTAAAGCACCTTAGTTGGAGAAGGGTAACTAACAACTGTATATGAAGGGCATCTAAGGAAAGAGAAGGAGAGAAAGGAAAATCTATCAGAGCCAGTAGAAAGAAAGATTTTGAGGGAGCTCTTTGAGAGTCCGGCCACATCAAATATTTGTTTTAAGGTTGGATTTAAACATGGTAATTTATCCTGTTTACTGATTGAGACAAAGTTAAGATAAATAGAAAGCAGCAAAAATAGTTGAGGAATATATAAAAAAGAGTAAAATCAACGACAAAAAAGGATTATAACTGAAACCTTGGCACATTAAAATTGAATGACCCCCTACTTTCCATTTAATTGGAGTCACCCAGGACAACTAACAAGGAGACGATTATGGACAATGACCATCCCAAGGAACAGAGAGTGTTTGCAACTGCAAGCAAGAGAGTTCCATCTATCTGCCCCATGGGATGTAAGCCCCTGTAGCAGTTTGATATGGTTATGAATTCCAAAAATAGATACTGGATTATGTTTGTAATCTGATTTGTACCTGGGCATGATTAAGTTATGATTAGGGCTTTGATTGGGCCACGTCATTAGGACATTGAGTCCCCGCCTCTTGGTGGGTGGGGACTCACAGATAAAAGGCATGGCAAAGGACAGAGTTGAGGGTTTCTGATGTTGGAGTTTTGATGTTGGAGTTTGATGCTGAAACCTTAAGCTGGAGCCCAGGAAGTCAGCATGCAGAGGAAACAGAAGCAAGCCCCAGGAAGAGAGGACCTGAGCCAGGTGAAGAACAAAGAGGAGTAGAGACAGCTCCTTAGACATGGCAGAAACCCCAGGAAGAGAGACAGAGCTGTTCACCTGGTAGTTTACAGCTAATCTTGTGGAAAGAGGCAAAGCCTAGAGAGCCTCATAGTCTATAGCTGACCTTGTGGAGAAAACTGAGGAGCTGAGCCCAGAGGAACCCGGGAAGCCTGAAACTTCACAGACGTCAGCAGCCATCTTGCTCCAACACATGAAAATAGACTTTGGTGAGGGAAGTAACTTATGCTTTATGGCCTGGCATCTGTAGGCTCCTACCCCAAATAAATACCCTTTATAAAAACCAACCAATTTCTGGTATTTTGCATCAGCACCTCTTTGGCTGACTAATATATCCCCTCTCAATTAGAGACAGAGTGGGCATCACCGTCCCCAAAGCCTCAAGATTGGGGAATGAATAATGAACTGAAGTAGACTTATTATTATTCTATTTTAGCCATTACTATTCTAGCAATGGAAGGACTTTAATCATTGATATAAAGGCAGTGGCCACAAGAGGTTCTGAGGGCTAGAAGAGGGAAGAATAGGTGTAACATGGGGCATTTTTGGGACATTGGAATTGTCTTTCGTGACATTGCAATGATGGATATGGGCCATGATACATTTTGTCAAAACCTATAAAATTGTACAGGGAAGAATGTAAACTAGAATATAAAATATAGTCCATGGTGAGTAGCAATGCTTCAATATGTGTTCATCAATTGTTAACAAATGTACCACACTAATGAAAGGTGTTATTAATGTGGGAAAGTGTGGGAGAGGGAGGGGTGTGGTATATGGGAATTCCCTATATTTTTACATAGCATTTATGTAATCTAAAGACTCTTTAAAAATAAATAAAAACATTTAAAAAAATTGAGTGACACAATACTCATACTACTTCCTACCCACAAAAAAAGGAAAAGAAAAAGAAACAAAAGGTAAAACACTGCATTGTGCAGTGTATTTGGGTGGGTTAAATTAAATGACATTTTTATGCAAATTTACAACTATTTACTTTAACACAATACTATTCTTTTGTTTTCAAACTACAAGTTTTCTATCCCTGTACTACTGTGTCTGCTGTAGAACCTGAAGAGGGGGTCATCACCAGTAACAAGGATTATGGATACAGACTATGTCCTCAGTGGAACTCAAATGTTTTATAAAATGTACTCTACAATTTCCATTTATTATCTGGGTGTCATATATTCAATCATTCATTTAGTCAAGCTTCAAGGACCTACTATGCATCAAGTACAGCTCTAAGCACTTGAGATTTACTGATACATCAGTAAAGTAAACAGACAAATTCCCTGTCCTTGGGAGCTTACATTTCAGAAGGCAGAGACAGAAAAAGACAAAAAATATACAATAAAATAATAAATTATGTGGTAAGTTATATGGTGATAAGTGCTCTAGGGAAAATATAACAGGGTAAGAGGAATTGAGAGAGCTAAGTGTGTGGGGGTGTATGCACAGAATGAAGCGTATTTCAATATTAAATATAATGGTCTGGGTAAGCCCTATTGAGATGATGTTGTTCACACTGAAATGGAATCAGAAATAAAAAATAGAAGTTTGGGGAACACAAATAGGTGGAAATTAAATAAATCATAAATAACCAATGGGTCAAAGAAGAAATCACAAGGTAAATTAGAAGGTAGGTTGAGATAAATGGAAAGGAAAACACATCAAACCAAAACTGTGGATGCAGTGAAAGTAGTGATTAGAGGGGGATTTGTAGCGATATATATATATATATATATATATATATATATATATATATATATATAAATAAATATCTTTCTACCTTAAGCCCATGGTGAGTAGCAATGCTTCAATATGAATATCTTTCTACCTTTCTACCTTAAGAAACTAAAAAGAGAAGAGAAATTGAATCCAAAGTAAACAGAAAGGAAGATATAATGACTAGAATGGAATAAATAAAATAGGGAATGGAAAAACAGTAGAGAGAATCAACAAAACCAAAAGTTGGTTCTTTGAAGTGATCAACAAAATGGACAAATCTTTAGCTAGACAGACCATAAATACAAAAAGGGAAGCCTCAGATTACTAAAATCAGGAATGAGAGAAGGGAAATAACTACAGATATTACAGAAATAAAAAGGATTATAAAGGAATACTATGAATGATTGTATGCCAACCAATTAAAGTAGATGAAATGGACAAATTCCTAGAAACACACAAACTACCAAAACTGTCTCAATAAGAAATAGAAAACCTGAATAGATCTATAAAAAAGAGATTGAGTTAGTGATCAAGATACTTCCCAGAAAGAAAAGTGTAGGCCCAGATGGCTTTACTAATGAATTCTACCAAAGATTAAAAAATAAATACCAATTCTTCATAAACTCTTCTAAAAATGAGAAGAGGAAAAAACATTTCCCAACTCAATCTATGATGCATGTTTTATCCTGACACCAAACCAGATAATGAGATCATTTGTAAAAGAACCATGAACCAATATCCCTTATAAGTATAGATGCAAAAATCCTCAGGGGGGAAAAAAAACTACCAAATTGAATCTAGAATCATATTAAAAGGAAGAGACATGATAATCAAGGGAGAGTTATTCTAGGAATACAAATGTCTTTCAAAATGGGAAAACCAATCAATCTGTCACGTTCTATGAATAGAAGGGGAAGAGACACACATGGATCATTTCAATTGCTGTGGAAAAAACACCTGACAAAATCCAATACCTTCCATTGATAAACATGGTAAACATTCAATAAACAGAATAGGAGGGGTTCTCCTAAGCCCAATAAAGATCATCTGTGAAAACCCCACAACTATAATGACAAAAGACTGAACATTTACTCCCTAAGATGAGGACAACACAAGGATATTTGCTCTCTATTCACCATTATACTGGATGTTCTAGTCAGGGAAATTAGGGAAGAAAATGAAAAAAGAATAAAAAGAAACAGTGTAAATCTTCATGACTTTGGATTTGGGAATAGATTTTTAGATTGATACAAAAAATACAGACAACAAGAAAAAATAGATAAATTAGTCTTTGTCAAAAATTAAAATTGTGTACTTCAATGAATACTGTCAAAAAATGAAAAGGAACCCCACGAATGGGAGAATATATTTATGTGTCATATATCTGATGAAGGATTTGTATCTTAAGATATAAAGAATTACAAATCAATAATAAAAAGACAAACAACCCAACTGAAATTTGGGCAAAGAATCTGAATAGATATTTCTCCAAAGAAGTTGTACAAGATGCTTAACATCATTATCCACCAAGAAAATGCAAATCAGAGCCACAATGAGGTACCGCTTTACACCTGCTAGGATGGCTATCATAAAAAGGATAGATGAGAATAAGTTGGAGGAAGTGGCTAAACTGAAACCCTTATATATTGCTGGCAGTAATGTAAAATGGTGCGACCACTGAAAAATGGTTTGGCAGTTCCTCAATAAATTTAATGTAAAGTTAGCCTATGGCCCAGCAATTACACTCCTAAGTTGGTCTATACCCAAGAGAAATGAAAATATATATCCACACAAAAACTTGCACACAAATAATTGCAGCAGCTTTATTCATAACAGACAAAAGAAGAAAACAACCCAAATAGCCATTAACTGGTGAATGTATAAACAAAATGTGTAAAACCAGACAATGGGCTATTTTCAGCCATAGAAAGGAATGAAGCATTGATATGCTACAACATGGATGAACCTTGAAAACATTTTGCTATGTGAAAGCAGCCAGCCACAAAAGACTACATACTATATGATCCTCTTCATATGAAAAATTCATAATAGGCAAAATCGTGGAGGTAGAATAGGTTAGTGATTGCCAAGGACTGCAGGGAGGGGAAGGTGACTGCTAATGGATATGGGGTTTCCTATGGGGATGATGGAAATGCTCTGGGATGGATGCCAATAGTTGCAAGGCTTTGTAAATATACTAAAAACTACTGAGTGTACACTTAAGAAATGAAAATAAAAGACAACACAGTATATGAGACTACTGTGTGGTGGTACCATATATGCTGTGCATTACCAAGGGGCCCACAGAAGGAGAGGGCCCATCGTGGGTGTGAGTGACCCTTCAACACATTGCACAAACCAATGTGGGGCAGGATGCTGGCCTGCCTGTCCCGAAAAGCATCAGCTTGCTGCTTCAGGTTTTCTGACCAAAGAAGGCATGGGAAGGGATGCATTGTCTCCCAGTGTTCCAGCCACTGTCAGAGCTCTGTCAAATACTGTGTAGTTCTGTAGCCTGTGTACTTTCTTACCTGGAAAGTGGGTAACAAATATTTATGGATTCTAAAACACATTTAAGGGAAACGGATGTGGCTCAACCAATTGGGCTCCCATCTACCATATAGGAGGTTCAAGGTTCGATGCCCAGGGCCTCCTGGTGAGGGCAAGCTGGCCCATGCAGTGAGCTGGCCCATGCCGAGTGCTGTCCTGCATAGGAAAGCCGCCCAGTGCAGGAGTGCTGGCTGATGCAGAAAGCTGGCACAGCAAAATGACAGAACAAGAGACAGAGGAGAGAAAATAAGAAGTAGCGAAATAGGGACCAGAGGTGGTACAAGAGAGTAACTCTCTCTCTCCCACTCCAGAAGGTCCCAGGATAAGTTCCCAGAGCCACCTAATGAGAATACAAGCAGACACAGAAGAACACACAGCAAATGGACACAGACAGCAGACAATGGGGAACGGGGAGGGGAGAAATAAATAAAAAATAAATCTTAAAAAAAATAAAATAAAAAATAAAAGACATTTAAAAATTATCGCTGTAGAAAAAGTAAGTTTTTCCCTGTTCCCCTTGCCTGTCCTTTGGAAAGTGAGAGATGTTTTTTAAAAGGGGCCTGCCTGGCAAGCAGCTGGGCTGTTGGAAGAAACTCAAGGCACCTTTCTTTGTGAGCTACCTTACAATTTGGCAAATGTGAACTTAAAGTAAAGTGCTTTTTTGTAACTGGTACATTACTTTACACTGAAATTCCCTGTAACTTGACATATGACTAAAGTTAGTTGCTCAAATTGATCTAAGAGCTAACTATTGATGCCAGGTTTGCCTCTTTGAGGGACGGTATAGGATCACTATTCATTCACAAGCAGCTCATTTAATGGGGCACATCTTTCAATAGGAGTGATTTCCTATGGGTATTCCAAGTAATATTACTAAAAGAGGTAACAGAGAATAAGATGTTTACTTTTACTCTTTAGTAAATTAAAATCACACCCAGAAAATCAGTCCTGTTTACTTAATAAACCATTTTTTCTTATTAGATCAATCTATTAAATATATCTGTGAGCTAATAAACTTTTGTTCAAGAGCACCGCTCCTATCCTTTTTTCTCCTTCATGAAGAGGCTACTCTATTAATAAATTAGTATGTGGCAATAAAATATCCTAGCATTTTACAAATTAAAAGCATCTAAAAATATGCTCCAAAATTTTCCTTTACATTTATATATACACAAAAGATATAAAATATTAAGGGATAGGATCAGCTTGCACAAAACTATCTTTCCTGCTGTGAATGTGCATATGAATCTCCTGGGGATCTTGCAAAAATGCAGATTCAGTTTCAGTAGGACTGGGGTAGGGCCTGAGACTCAGCTTTTCCTAAAAGCTTCCAGGCGATGCTGATGCTATTGCTGGTCCAAAGGCCACACTTTGAGAGACAAGGGTTTAAAATATATTAGGGCCCTATTTTCCTGTTTCTCCTAATTAAATATTTATGATATTTTCCCTATTACTTGAACATAGGAAATTTACAAACATTGAGAAGTCTCTCAGACAGTAAGAAATACATAACCTCAAAAATAAAAATACAACACACAACCAAAAAAACAAACACTACTCCCCCTTAACTTTTGCACTTTTGCTAATAGCCTTAACTTCTCATTATAGTTTCATTGTTTTACAATACTACTCCCAGTGGACTGTAATTTTGGAGATAAAAACTTTCAAGAAACTAATGGATTTTTTGTTGTCAGCACCAAGGCACCTCTGTTTCACAGTGAAATTTGAAAGTATATTGATGGCATTTGTCTTTGCATTTCATAGGAAATAATCACCCAAGTGCTTGACAATTTTTACTTTACTCTTGGGGAAAAAGAGTGCCTGTCCATTAAAGAAAGCGATGTGAAAGTGTTCTTTTCCACCTACCTTCTTTGGCTATTTCAGAAGCTTTTATTAGAATTCTGATGGCCTGTTTGTATTCTTTATTTTCCAGCATTTTGTCTGCGAGTAATCTGTAAGTCCTCAGGAGACTCTCACAGGCCCACAAGTTGAGAAAACGGCCTGTCTCATCCTTCCAGATCCGCCCTTGTGTCAATTGATGGAATGCTTCATAATGCTCGGCAGCTTCTAGAAGCTGACCTGAAGAATAAAAGCCATTCATAAATATAAACCCCAGGCCAGAACATATTTTTTAAAAATTTTGCGTACAACTTACGTTTTACTATTAAAAGGGAAATACTATGGCATGCAAATGAGGATTTCTACTACTGAAGAGGACTTAAACTGGGAAAGAAGCAATCTTGAATTGGACCTCAGATTCAGCAGGCATTTGGGTAAACACTTACAAGAGGGCTGTATCTAGGCTAGTGTAAATTGGCCAGGATTATACAAGTTTAGAGACAGGATGAACGTATAGAAGAAACATTAATAACCATCATGTTAGCTGACATTTATTTAACATTATATGTGCCAGGCAATGTGTTGGGTTCTTTACATGCATTTCTCATTTAACTTTCAGTACAATCCCATGAAGTAGGGATTATTGTGATTCCATTTTGCAAAAGAGGAAGCTGGGTCTTAGTGAGGTTAAGAATTTTGCCCAAGATTGCATGTCAAGTGGGTGGTAGAACCCAGGCAATTGGATTCTAGAGCCTATGCTTACAACCCTTGTCATGCAGTGCCTTCCTAACCGACAAAAATTTCTTCATTAATAAGAATTCAGGTATCTTAAAAAAGGGTGCCATCTCTTACAAATTTCAAATTCAAATATTATAGATCTTGAAATTACACTCCAAAGTTTGACTGAAATTTCCAAGCACATATTTTTATACTCTGCTTAGTTTTGAATAACTAGAGGGTAACTTAACCACCTTTCCTGTAATAATAGTCCAAAATGTATCTTCTCAAGGCCAAAATGCTATATTAACCTTCAACCATTTAATTCCTTAAAATAGGGCAAACATTTTCTGGAAGAGAAATTTGCAGCTCCATCTTGCAAATTTTATTTTGCCCGTAGATTGCCTTGTAGAAATGTTCTAATACCCAGTAATGCAGATACTCTTTCATGACATTAGAATTACCTCATTGGAATTAACTGGGAAAAAACAAAACAAAACACTTATCTAGAGCAGTCCAACAGAAAGAGTGCAAGCTCTGGAGCAGACAGCCCAAGTTCCTAACTCTGCTCCAACAGTTAGTCTTAGGATAGTGACTTACTCTCGTTGCGCCTTAGTTTATTTCTTATGTAAAAAGGATTATAATAGTACCTTCTGTGGGGTTACTGCATGAATTTGATGAATTAATATATGTTCAGTGCATGACATGTAGTAGGTGCTCAATAAGCATGGCTACTGTTATTGTAGAAATAAAAAATTTAGATATCCAATAGGCCAACTGAAATACTGAAATACAGCCACTAATGTGTTATTATCTTTAAGTACAAAATATTCTTCTTGAAAAAAAAAAAAAGAATTAGCTGAATCCTTACAAAAATCTTATCATGATTTATGGAATTAACCTATGCAGATCATACTAGGCTCCATGTATTTCTTCAGATAGATTTTATTTGATATTAGAGATTGGAGTCACTAACACGCCTATTGCATGCCACAATTTTCCCCTATTTTTGCACCAAATTTGCTCTCAAAATTAGTATTAAAGGAGAATGCACACACAATTATGAATATTATACTCAAAGCAACACAACAAACAGAGATGGATAATTAGTAACTGTTCTGTACAAAAATTCAGCAAAGATAATTCTGAGTACTGACCCATGGCACACAGCTGGAGTACACAGCAATGATTCACACCATGAAGGGAATGTATACTGCAAAGCTGCTTATAAACTGATATTATGAAACTTTCATATGTTAGAAGACTACAGAGCCATTAAATACAACATTGTGGAAGATTATTTAATTACATGGGCAAGTATTTGTGGTATGTGAAAATAATGGAAAACATCAGAAAATATTAACAAAATTTACCAGTGTTATTTCTGGGAAGTAGGGTTATGGGTGATAGTTTCTTTTAGATTTTTCTTTTTCTTCTTTCTCCTTCTCCTCCTCCTCCTTCATTTTCTCCTCTCCCTACTCCTCCTCTTCCCTTTCTCCTTCTGTTCTTGTTTCTGATTATTGGCATTTTCTAAAGTTTCTATCATCAAAATGTTATTTTTGTAATAAGAAATATACAGAGGTCACTTTAGAAATATATGCCAAATTCTTTTTCACTCTGATACAAATACTCAAGGTTGACGTTCACTGCTCTAATCTATCTTTACATTTAACTGACAATTTTTTTCTTACTGCCCGCAAAATCAAGCACAGTTTTTCATCTGTCTCCTGCAGCACCTTTTCCAGAAATACCTTGCTCCAAACACCCATGACACTCATTTAAAAAAAAAACTGGAAGGGAGCATTGGCATAAATGTGAGCTATGTCTCCTCTGTTAAATAAGTCTGCTTGTAAAGTATAGACTTGTACTCCTAGAAAGATATATACAGGAGTTTTTTTGTGTTTTTTTTTTAACCCAGTGCATCTGTCTATTCATAAAGTACAGATACATATTTCTCTTTGGTCATGTGAATAGAAAAGGGTAGTTTCAGGGAATTGTGAGGAAACCAGATAGTTCAGAAAAATTGGAACTGTTAACAAGGCTAGAAAGGATCTAATGGCATCTGTGGTCACACACAATAACAAGTTGGGAAGAGGGGCCAAAGTATGTAATGAAATGTTAGATTTGCTAAGAATTCCAGAAGAAGACCTGGGATATAAAGTTTCTGGATGACCCAACTAACTACAATGGGATGCAAATGAGGCATAATGATGTACACAGTAAAGGAGAAGTGATATCCACGTCAAAGACAGGATAGATACGGGAGCAGAAAGAGGAGATGGGGGAGGGGAGGAGACTGAGGGGAAAGGTGAGATGGAGGAAACAGGGGTAGACACTGTGCCTTTGCATTCCATGTAAGCTGGATCCCACTGGTGCTACTGAGTTCTGGAAGGCCACTAGGCATCCCAGAGGACCTGTTTAGGCACCAAAGAAGCACAAGTAGTTTCTGAAACATGGATTGCAGTTGATTACTATGGAAGGGAGCTGTGGGTGATTGAGAAGTAGCCTCTTTGGTTGAATTTGATTTTGCTAGTGTTCTGGGATCTAGAATCAGCATACTGCTTTTCTCTTGGTTATGGCCATGGTTCAACTGTCTGAAGAGTCACTATGACGTCTTCCATGAAGAAGGAGCCAAGTCCACGAAGCTTGGATAGAAAGAAGAGAGAACAGGGAACTATTCTCTCCTGGAGGCTTATTAAGTGGTTTTCCCCCATATACATTATCTTAACCTTGCAAAAACTGGTGAAGTAGAAGGTAGGCATGATTATTACTATTTAACTCAAAGGAAACTGAGGCCCAAAAGTTTAAGGGATGCCAGTAGCTAATTAGCATTAGTGAAAATTAGGATTTAAACCAAAGCTCATTGAAAGCCTATTGCTTGGTTGCTCCATTTCAAGTACTAGATCAGCAAACCAAGAGTCAGAAAATTAGGTGAAGTAAGTTGAATTTTCTGGGCATAAATCTCTCTCATTAAAAGCAATGCTTGAAAATTTCCAGTTCTGCAATTCTGTTTACAGGTAACTTCTCACATAAGAGCACAGGCGGCAGCCCCCGATGTGCTTCTGGTTGGTTTTTCTGAAGGAGTATAATGTCTAACTAGCCATGAGGGTCTGCACCTAAATTCCCTGCTTTCCTTGAATCATGCAATGACATTCTTGGGGGTACATGGAATTCTTCGGGTGCTTCAGACCTAGTCACCGGGGCCATGTCCAGCTATTCCACATTTCACCTCTTATTCCTTTAACCATTTTGCTACAGATAAGGTCATTGTTGCTAAGTCCTGGGGAGTCTGATCAGTTCTACTTTAAGCTGAGGTTCCTACACGAGGAAATAGCAATTTCCAGTCTTTCTCTGTCATTGGGAATAATTTCCAAAATAATTTAGTGAAAAATAGATCAGTAAATAAGTCAGCAAAGATTTGAGCCAATTGTCCAATACACACACAAATGACATAGCAATTTTTAAAGGCCGGTCAGAATTTGAAAGTACCCTTATAGTGTAGCATAATATTTGATTAAAAAATATTAAAGATATGTCTTTGCTAAGAAGGGAGCACAGTATTTTATATATGCAAATCTTTCCCTTTGCTATCAATGATATGATTCCATCTAATTTCTATTTCCAACTGTGAATAGGATATTCTTAATTATCTTACTTTCTGAGGAAAGGCTCTGATATTTATTAAGACTTATTAAGATATAATGCGTACTGTTTATATCTGAAATTTTTAAGTTCAATATACCTGACAAAAATAATGTGAAAGCCCACCAATATATTTTTGTCAAAGCTAAATGTAAATATAAATAAAGATAATAAAGCAGATCTTCAAATTTGGCTCATAATCCCCCTTTACAACTGCTTTGAAGTGTTCCTGTCGAGTGTACCCCTTGTTACCAAATGAACTTCAATGTATCTGAGCCAGGCTAGATTTCCAGAACCCACCTTCAATCTTTTAGGATAATAAGGACGAGTGTCTAGGTAACTATCCTCCTCTGGAATTACCAAGTTTAATGTTGCTTTCTATCAATGAAGAGGGTCAGAATGAAGAGGAATGATTATATCATGGTATCACAAAAATAAAAGTTAACAGAAAACAGGAAAGAAAAGAGAAAGGATCAGGAATATCCATAGATGTTAAGAGGAAATGACTTTTACCGTGTTGCAACAGAATCAGCAGAAAATCGTCATCATCACTATCAGTAACGAAGATCACAGTGGAAACCGCAATCAGGAATGTGTACTAACTATTGTTGAACTAAGTGCCTGGAATACATGGTTCTATGCTGAATGGAAATCTGAGTAGTTCACTAATATTTCTCTAATATTTCAGAGAAGAAAATGGAGCCATTATGTTTTGTTGAGAGCACTGGGGATGGACCTCCACAGATGCCGTCAGTAATCAATTTATCTCAACAATGTGAGGTGGTATCATAAAATACATCTTACAAGACGTGCTGTGAACAACTGCATAAAATAAAAGCAGCCAGGTATGGTTGAAAGTAGCCTAATCCTCGGATTTAAAAAAAAAACAAAGCAATTACATGGCATCTACATAAACAATAAGGAGGTTGGTATGTATTTATTGTTTTTCACCTAAAGGGAAGTGCACTCTTAAAATGAAACTACTACAAGTGAGTTTCACTTTTCCTAAAGCCCACACAAAGGAGAAATCCATCCATTTATTTAAAAATACAAACAAATTCAAACAATGTTGTAAACTGCAAAATGCTTGGTAGGATGTTAAGACAAACACTATGTAGAGAAAATGAGATTTTATATATTTGGGTATTACCCAAATTGTTGCTTACCCCTCTTCCCTGAACCACGTCTCTGAAAGTTTATAGATATTTGTTGTATCACAGCAGATGTCTAGAACAAATATTAAGCAAAGGAGAATGTATATGATCTCTCCCATTTCAGTTTTTTTTTTTAAAGTAGGAAGATTGACTAGATATTAACACAAATGGGTTTAAATGTGAAGCTGCCATAAAAGCAGGAACATAAATGTAATTCTCCCAGCCGCTATTTTGATGCACATTTTTGATTCCATGAATATTTTATGAAATGGCCCAAACTAAAGCCATATAACATTCCTGCATTACTGATGCTTGCGCCCGTAAGCTACGAACATTAGAGGCATGATTGAGTGCATTAAAATGAACTCATTCAGCAGTGCATTGATTACTTGAAGGGGGAGGGCAAAGAAAAAAGGAAGAAAGAAAAAAAAGAAGTTGCTCCACTTAAAACAGCACACAGATCTAAAGTTTGCAGTCTAATAAGGGAGACAGCAAGTTTGAATGAAATAATATTTCATAAATACACTGTGACTGTGTCTAGACCTGGCATTAATTAGGCAAGGTGTTAATTATGTCCAAAGATGGCTCCTGGTATCGTTTGGATAATTTAAAGTGTCACAATCTCTAAGACGTGCAGACTGACCTGCTTTAACTCCATGCATCAGCAACACTAAAAGTAGCTAATTATTTCTTTTTCAATCAACTTGCACATTTGCCAGTAAAAATAATGCAGCATAAACAGTTGCATGAAAATAATTTGACAAGTCCACAAGGCCCATTTCTTCAGCAGCACTGGTATAAGTCTTAAGCATATTTAGTTCTAAATCGGGCACATTTGTTGAGGACTGTAGGGATATATTCCACTTTAGTTTAAAACAACAACCTAAAGGAACAATAAAGCTTTAGGAATATTAGAGAACATTTTAATCTGGTGCTACCAGACATCTTTGGAGTAACTTACTCTTCTGAACAATGTAGACATAAAATCTGCTAGAAGCAATATTGAACAGTTGCAGAAAAAGAAAAATGTTATTGCCCTTTTGTAAAAACAAAAGATACTGCTTTCCATCTCAGTTTAACTGCATGGACAATTTATATTATCTTTAGATTTTTACATTCAATTATTGTAATTATAACAGCACTATTCAATGCTGAAATAGTTCAGGGCTTGTCACACTTCCCAATGGAAACTATTATTTGCAAGGGTATATATCTTGTCAGAGGAGATTTGTTGTGCACTGTAACACACAGCACACCACTGCGAAATGGAACACTGGAAAACAAAGATTTTGTTCTGTGATTTAATCGCGTCCCTAATAAACTGGGAAGAAAATGTGCCCATAACTTTTGAGTTGCTACTGTGGGATATTTAGAAGAAATTTAAGATGGTATTTTAAACGAAATCCTCGGTTTAATCATTTTTAGCAAAGATTTCAGATAGTCATTATAGGAATGCCGGGACACACACTTTCACACGTGTTGGTCTCTAAGCCGGACAATGCAAAAGGATCCCAGGAAGACAGGACGCAGGTGTGGGAGAGGCTCACCAAGGGCTCTACCACTGGTGCTAGCAATACTAGTACCAGTTAACTTCTAAAAATCTAGAGGTTTTGCCTAGATCTATAAAATATTCTAGGGGAACTGTTATTAATTGTTGCTGTTTATGATTTGTAGAGAGGTGAATTATGGTGTTCGGTGATAACAGTATTTCCCTTTCACAATAAACTGTTTTACTTTGATGTTTTCCCCCTCATCTTAAAATACTACGTAAAAATGTTGGCAGGCGTAAAATTTGAGGAGAATTAAAGTCAATATTAACATTAGATCAACTAATGAATTATATTTTGCTGGACTTAATCAATAATGTAATTCTTACTTGAATTATATATATCGCACATTATTAAATAGACCCTGTTCAACTTTATTATGCATATATTTGTATGAACAAAGAAAAAGATGTGAAAGTACATATACCAAAGTATTAATATTGATTATTGAAGACACAGGTGAAAAGAGACTATTGGCATTCCCCTCTACCTCTAACCTCAGTTTTGACTGACAATGAGCATACATTATTTTGGATATTACAAAAAAAGAAAATAGTGAACTAAAAATAATTTATTTGGGTGAGTATGGAAGTAGGCAAACAAAGTTAGCTGAACAGTTATTATGTGCCAGTCACAGGCTACTTACTCTATATTACTTTATTTGACCTCTGGATGTTAGTATCTACATATTAGAGATGAGCCTCTTAGGGATCATCTCACCTAAATTCACATAAGCAAGTAAGTGGCAGAGGTGATGCCCAAAGCCCATGGTTTCTTCCCTTTCTTAAGGTGGCAAACCTTTTAGAAACCACTCCCACTGTTAGGACTTGAAGGCGTGAACCCCAGGACCACGGTAACTGGGGAAAAATGGGCACCCCAGTTCTGTGCTCCTTTTCAGTCAGGGTTCTGAAACAGTGACAGTGGAGTGTGGTTGCTTGAAGTGATTAATGGGGAAAGGCAGGAAGAGATGAGAGGAGGAGGCGTCTTCGGGACATGGAGCTGCCCTGGATGGTGCTTCAGAGGTAATCACCGGACATTGTAAATCCTCACAGGGCCTACATGATGGAATAGAGGAGAGTATGGGCCATGATGTGAACCAATGTATATGAGGTGCAGAGGTGCCCAAAGATGTACTTACCAAATCCAATGGATGTGTCATGATGATGGGAACGAGTGTTGTTGGGGGGGGGGAGAGGGGGGGTGGGGGGGTGGGGTTGAATGGGACCTCACATATATATTTTTAATGTAATATTATTACAAAGTCAATAAAAAATTAAAAAATTAAAAAAAAAAAAAAAAAAATCATTTGTGCCAGCCACGTAGTTTGCTGGGTGCTTCTTAGGCATTCGGTAACTTTGACACTGTTTTGTCTAGTTTTTGGTGGTTTTTGTTTTTCCAAGTTTGCAACTGAAACTGAATCTGGATGGACCTAATGTGTGGAATGTCTTAAAAACCTAAATGTTATGGAACAGGGTCACTTATTCAAAATGAAAAGCCATGTAAGGTCATAATTCGACATAGAACACTTCTTTCAAATGAAAAACCCCCTTTTGCTCCTAGTCCTTTGTACCTCTGAAGACATATTTCTGGGGCAATGTCTCCTCTCAGATAGTGAGAGGAAATACTGCCTCTGGAACAGTTTATTCAGTGTGGCAAGAACTGCAGGCTCAGTACAGTTTTTCAAGACCTCCTTGCATAGCTTTGAAAAAGAAAAACCTGCTGCAGAGCAGACCTCTCTGAATGAGGCGTCCTCACAGTCCTACTCCTTAAGCAGTAAATAATTAAAGCACCCTGAGAAAGACAGGTAAAATACAAGCAGCAATATAAGTAACACAGACATGAAAGAGAAGGGGGAGAAAATGAATTTTAAAAAAAGCAACGAAATAATTCATTTGAAGCGCTAATAAAGTTTCATTTGCAGTCTTGTTTAAAGATATATCAGACTTTAGGGATGTAACCTAATTACATTTTTATTCTAAGTTCCATTCAGAGATCTTGGACTTTGACTCTTTAACACAGATCAAACATGGTATAATTTTCTTGTGGCTCTCAATACTTAAAAAGGATCTCTTCATTAAATACCAGAAGGTCTTATGAACATGTACATGTAGGGGATGGAGAATAAACTGACGTGACCCGAAAGGTGACAATTAATTTATATAAAAATAGCAGTGCTAATTCATTTAATTTCAGAAAAAAGTTTTAAATGAATTGAATTCATTTTTATTCAAATATATGGTGACTCTGTTTATAATACTAGTCTTATCAGGTAGAACTTAGAAAATGTATCAATTCCCACTCTCTAAACAAAGCTAGTCTTGGAATTTACTCCAAAATGAAGCACTGGAAACAGTAAGCCTCGCAATCACACAAGGGTTAAAGAGGAGACAATTTCAACGGGCTTGCAGTCTACCTTAGTGACAGGTATATTGGAATCATCAATATTCATACTTAGACACTTGTTTGATTGGTTTTATTCCAGGCTGTTACTAGGGAACCTAAATGGGATAATGTGTTTTCTTTCCCAAAGACTCTATCTGGAAAATTTCTTCCAAAGGGACTTTTAAGGTATAAATTTAGAAGCAATTTAAAAGTGAGGGGGGAAAAAACCAAGTAGGATTTATTTTTCAATAATTAAGAGAAAAAAATGTTCACAATGAACTTGCTTGTTATACTAAAGGTGTAGGCAGATGGAAAAAGTACCCTAGGACTTAAATACCCCAATACTTTGCTCATGGTTTCAGCAGCAGCCAGTGGGAGGTTTTGCTAGAATTTTTTTTTAATGTTTTTTTTATTAGAGAACTTGTGTGTTTACAGAAAAATCCTGCAGAAAATACAGTTCCCATTTACCCTCCACCCCCCCCCATTAATAACACCTTGCATTAGTGTGGTCTGTTTGTTACAATCAAGGAAATAGCATTATTATAATGGTACTATTAACTATATAGTCCGTGGTTTACTTTAGGGTTCACTGTCCAAAAGTAACTATTTTATGCTTGTCAAAATCTATTAACAGCAAACAACAAAAATATTTTCTTGTTATTATTTTTGCATGAATAAAATACTGGGTTTAGAAAGACAAAAGAAAAATTTTTTTAACATTCAGTCTATTTAAGGTGACCAATTTATTCTGGCTTGCTCTGGGATTTTAGCACTGAAAGTCATGAGTACCGGGAAACTCTCCACCTTAAGCAAACAGGAATAATTAATCACTTTACCACTGACCCCAAGTAAAAAGTATTTTAAAAATATAACTAAATAAAACACAAAGTAATATTTAACAAAAATATAATGCCAGATACATTTTATTTATTTTAAAGGCAAAAATATAACAGCATGAAGAAAACATTATGGGGACCATCAATCAATCAAAATGTTATAGTTTTGATCAAGTTTCATTCTACTACTTTTCCATATCCAAGCATGATTTTTAGATGGTTGTAAAAGAGTAGGAAATAATTTTTTGCCTATATAAATTATTCTAACAGAATTAATTTACATGTTACATATTTTCAGGATACTTTGATCACCCATTTGTCCGATTATTTTCCCATTATAAGTAATATTTCAATTAATACCTTCCTGTAGTTTTCTGTCTTCAAAAGCTATCTTAGAGTCCTAGAAGTGGAATTACTAGATAAAGAGTTTCGGAAAAATTTTGGTTGCTATGTATTGCCTTAATATTTCTCAAAAAACTATTTCAATGATTCACATTATCACCAATAATACAGGAGTATTACTTTAAGAAATTATGCTTACATTTTTTTTTCATTTTTGTCATTTCAAGAAGTATTAAATGGTACTTCACAATTATTTAAATTGATTTTTAGGGAAGTAGATTCTTTTCTTATATATTCACTTTGTATCATATTTTAGCATCTCTTCTGCTGTCATGCGGAATTTATCTCTCCTTCCCATATACTCAGCCAACCTAATGACCCAATCTCCTGGCCTGTCTTAATTTCCTGAAACTTCCCCTGCTTCTAGTCTCCCCTGTTCTGGCTCACCCTACCCAGATTACGGAACAGCCTCCTTGACACACAGGAACCTCCTCTGTGCCAAGCAGAGCATGCTTGTATTCAGGCCAAGCTGACTTTTCCCACCTATTTCATTTGCTAATCTTTGGCTCTTCAACTTTGGTTTCCTACAGTACAATTTAGGTAGGTCCCTTAAATTGTACTGTATTAGTGTTCATGGATTTGATTTTCTTAAAGAACCATCCCTTTATATGAGTAGTCTGGATGGGCTAAAACATTAGCAGGAATTAACTAATGAGGGTGTTGCCTTCACTCACACCGTCTGGCAGGACAGGATGCTCATTAGACAACACCTGGGAATCTCAAGTGGTTGGGGGCTGGGGGGGGCGGTGAGGGCAGGGGATAGGACCATGAAGACAGCTAGGAAATAATAAGATCTAGAGAGATATGATTTTTTTTTAATTCACAATTTTGTCAGGGTCAGTCCTATTTCAGAGGACTTTTCTGATTATAATTTTAGTAAAAATAAATCAGGAAAAAAACACAACAGAACCTAAATTTCTCTGCTAAGCAAACCTTCACAGGGGGAGGGAGTGCAGGGTAGTGGAAAGAATATTGAACCTAAGATGTGAAGACACAGGTTCCTGTCCTGGCTCTGACATGCTTTGGTTTGTCATGCTTCCTTGTAGAATTCTAATTTCTGTATCTTTAAAATGGGGATAATAT
This sequence comes from Dasypus novemcinctus, assembly GCF_030445035.2. Lineage (NCBI taxonomy): Eukaryota > Metazoa > Chordata > Mammalia > Cingulata > Dasypodidae > Dasypus > Dasypus novemcinctus. The sequence goes on along the minus strand of NC_080673.1, from coordinate 47,002,929 downwards.
CACCTATCTCATGCATGTGAATAACATATCATATCTAACTACCACTATACCTTTCAAGGGGTTACTGCCATTGTATACACTGCAGATACATATGATTTCTCTGAAACTTGTCTAAATGTTACTCTGAAATCAGTTTGACGAACCACATGTGGAGCTAGTGTATTCACTTGTGCTAGGTAGAACATAGAGAAGGGCATTTATAGGGAAAAGTCACCTGAAATGGATATTAGGTGCCTTGGGTGAAAATCCAATAAACTACATGGCCTTGGTAAAATTGCTTAATTACTGTCTCAACTTCCTCACCTATCAAATTAGAGTCTAGGCTAGGTTTTTTCTTGAAGACCCTGTATGATCCTGAAATTCATTTATCTAAAGTAACTGAACAATGTAAATTCCCAACCCAGCTTTAAATAGTTGAGGACTTTTTCACGATTTACTAAATCCATATCCACCTGTTCTTCCAAGGAAATATTTACCTGACCCTCAGCGGTGCCCTTATAGCATCTCTTATTGGGTGTCAACTTTCAGGAATCACAAGCATTTCGAAAAATAAATCACTGGAGAGCAGTTCTTCCCTTCTAATCCCCATCAATCTTCTACTCTCCAAAGAGTTGTGTCATTTGTATGCAGGAACCCAGCACCCTAGCAGAGCAGTGGGGGCAAACAGAAAAGGTCTTCAGGCTCCTAAGCCAAAGAGAACATACTCTAAATACTTACTGCCCCCACAAATGTGGTCTTACCACATGGAAAAAGACAATGATGGTGTTACCAATGGAGCACAGCCTCCCATGTTCATGTATGCTTAATGTTTTGAATGAAAGGATAAGAAAATCTTGAACAAAAGTAGAGTAGGAGTTTTTGTTTTAGATGAAAGACACAGGCTCAAAGAAAACTATTTTAAAAGGAAGTTTCCCTAAATTGCATTTGCTGTGTGGACTGGTAGGGAGAACCTGGAGGACATAATCAATGGAGTAGAAAATGAGAGGACTGAGGTAAAATGGCAAGTGTTAAAAGGAAGAATGAGATGTGATGAAAGAAGATGCCAAGGGAAAGGAGAACAGCATGAGCTGAGCAGCATGAGAATTCACTGGGACTGCTGCTTGTAGACCTGATATGAGTTACACCCGCATTGGAAATTCTTCCCTGAAACTTGCCAGCACTACTTGAAGCTGCACGCACACCCTGGGAGAGAGATGAGGATGTGAAAAGGGAAAAGAGCATTTATGGACTGCCTCTGTGCCAAGGAGGGAGCACCAGGCCTCACTCTTCTCATTTAGCCCTCAAAACAATTCTCTAGATAACTGCAGCTGACTTTTTCAATAATGAAGTGAGGCACAAAGAGGTTAATACTAGATTCAATCTCTCTTTCATAAACAATTATTTATCCCCACTAAATGGATACACACAATTTTTAATGGATGCTCTTTCAATAGCCATTTCAGTGAACATAGAAATCAGAGCTGGAGGTGAACTAAGAGCAGATAACATTGACTCTAGCTCTTTGGTTTTAGACATGAGGAAACCAATCCAGAACAAACAAGACAACTTTTGGGTCCTTCACATTTGAATCTCATGCATGTTTTACCTATCCTATCAGCACAAATCATCCACAATATTGTAATTATCAGAGTACTGGCTTGTCTCTTCCATCAAAATTTAAGTCCCTTAATCAAGGTACCATAATTATCTTTTTCGGCCACATATTCCAAGCACCTAGCCTGGTACCTGACACATAGTAGGGGCACAATATACATTTATTGCATAAAATTACAGGTGAAAAGTGGCATCTCTTTAGTGCCCTAATTTGTGCCTTCCTATTAACAATATTGACTTTTTGTCATCTTCATCATCCAGCTGAATTTCTTCTTTGACTTGACATCTCAGTTCCTTCACTCGTTTTTCTATTGGCGCTTTAGTGGTTTTCTTAACAATTTGTAAGTGCTCTTTATATAATAACATGGAGCAAATTTATTTCAAATATTTCCCAGATTTGTCTTTTAATTATCTGTAGGAAGTCTTTAATAAACAATTAAGAATACTATGTGTCAAATCTCCCAATTTTTGTTTCTTATAGAGAGAATTCTTTTCTCCTAACCTCATGTTTCCATGAGGGGCTTCCACTCTCCTTCCCTCCGCACTGCTCTTGGAGGGAAGAGGAATGACTGCTCTGTGGTGGAATTCTAAGTGCTCATCCTCTTTGGGCTGGTCCTCAGCAAGTGTGCCCTTTCCCCACTGCTGAACTCATGCAAGCAGGTCTTGAACAAGTTGGTCAGTAAGAAGGTGTTTAAAATTAATTCTGGGGGATAAGAGATTTAATCAGCTATGAGCTCTGTTCCCCCAAAAGCCTTAACAATTATGATCTGATTCTCATGTTTCTTCTGAATTGGTTCTAAACTTGGAGTAGGAAAAGGATGCATTTATCACTCCATTAAAGCCATCGTTTCCCTGCATGATTTATTCAATTTTTTATGCTTTGAGGGTCTAACCCATCCAAGATTGAGTAAACATTTGCCAATATTTTTACTTTTTTATAGTTTATTTTGAAATGTTTCTCATAAAATTTCATTTTCAAACAAGATGCAAAACTAATCAACATTACTGAAAAAAATGTTTGGTGAATATGGAAAATCACAAAGGAAATACTAAATTTTTATGCTCTGTAAGTATCTTCTATTTTCATATTTGGGGAAATGCATTTTTTTTTGTAGATTTAACTTCATGTTTAATTAGTTTCAGGGGCTATTTTAATCTTCATATGCAGATTTTTATTTTTAAGGTCAAGAAAGCTTTCTTGAAATATCTTTGATTGTTGCCTCAGTTCCAATGATTATGTATTCTTACAGAATTATTATGTTATTATGTATTCATGCCAGAACACTTATGATTCTCAGATTTGATATCTGTTTTCCACTTTCATATTTTAGGGGAAGGAGACAATCCTGTAAGACAAGAATGAGTGGGCCCCAAATTTTAACACTTCTCTGTGAGATTAAGATGGGGACAGTTCCTTAGAGAGGTGGCCCCTTCCACAAATTAGTTTCTGGGTCTTGCTTCCATTACTGAATGCTTTGGTGGAGAGCCATCAGCCAGTCCAGAACCTCATAACAATTCCATCCTGCTCCTTCTGGCCTCTGAGCAAACCCACTGAAATATACCACCGAGTATCTGGTCATGAAACTGACTATTAGCAAGCCAACGAGAACAGCTCTTCTTTCCTTCAAGGGTTCTCCAGTCATTGAAAGAACTTACAATCAATGCTGTAGAACCTGATTAGCCTGTACTCAGCTCCTACATTGCAGCCACAGAGGGTGGCTTTCTGAACTGGAAAATGTGACCTCCTCAACTGTTCTTATAAAGGTCTTAGTCTGCCTGCCTTCAGGGAACAAGATCTGCCCCCCAGGATTGTCACCCCATATGTATTCCTAGTCATCCTGCTCGCCCCCAACAGAGAAGTCAGTAACTAAATTCAAGGCCCTTTTGGGCTGAAATGGAATGAGCTTCTGACAGAGTGGGAGATGACTCCTAGAAGCCACCCACTGGAATTGGGGAAGAATAAAAGGGTAGTCTGAAATTTAGGGTTAAGTTACTTAAGATTGCTCCCTCCAGCTAGCCTTCCTGAAAAGAAAGCAGCCTCCTGCAAAGCTCCATGGAAACAAGCTAGTCTCAGTGCTTAAATCAATCATCTGCCAAAGACAATGTTAGATCCAGTCACTAAATTATTGGGGGGGGGGGGGCTAAGGGGCTGCAGAGAGTAGAGGGTGTTGGCACTTCCTCAACTATGAATGCTGATGTGGTAAACTGGACAAGCATAAGGCTTGGACCCCTGCCCCCTGATTATATCAGGGCAAGGGTTTGTATTGCACCCAACTAATATTGAGCTGGCAGCAAAGGACTGGCAATAAGGTTGTGCCACATCATCTTGCTTTATGATGACCTGGCCCTGGATCAGACCAGACGAAGGGCTGCTGCTCCCCCAATCATGTCTCTTAAAATCCCCTTCTCTCCCAGAGTCTTATGTCTGGCCTTGCTAGACCTCTGTGTCTTGCCCTAGGATGACTGGGTCCCTGTCCTACTGATTCTGTGTCTGAGAACTTTCTCCAACACTCCACAACTTGGTGTGAGTACTTCTTGTCCATTCGTCCTATACGCACAGAAAAATCCTTACAGATAAAATCTTATAGGTAAGAGCTCAATTCTGAAAGCAGACATAGCCACTGATTTGCTGAAGAGTTTGTCAATCCATGACTACTCTATGCATGCCCCTCCACTGTACATTAGAAGGTATTGAACTGAAGAATAAGACTGCCAGCTCGTAAGTCAGTGGGATCCAGGCCACGTTGTATACAGGGACTTAAACCTATATACAATTGTATATGGGGGTTTAAGCCTGACTGCTATGGGAGACCCTGGCCAGGGGACTCTGGGTGAGGCAGCAGTCCCATATGTGCTCACTGGGCTGAACACTGCCCCTGACTGTTGCCACTTGCCCAGTCCCCTGTGACTATGGCTTTGACCCATGTTCCTGATTTGCTCTACACTTCCCTGAAGGTGCTGGAGCCCTGCCCTGGATGACAGCCTGCTTGGTTGGACCCTGACAACTTGCCCCATGTTGCCATCTGCCAGCTGATATCCTGTTTCAACCTGAATGGGCAGCACTGGAACCAGGATGCTGCCACCTGCCTCTGAGCACAGCTGCAGCCTAGATGTTGCCTGGTGCCTTCATCTGCTTGCTCGGAACAGTTAGGTCAGCTCTGGGTGAGCTAAACCACAGCCACCTCAGTGGGAACCCTGTGGCCAGGTGAGTCCCAACTCCACTCGTGTCACTAATTCTTGATATTTCTTGCTTAGTTTCCCCATGAAAATTCTGCCCCAGATTACAAAAGCTGCAGGGATGATTTTCAACATCATTAAGTACATCATACCCTCTAATTCAATCTCTAGAATTTTCATTCAGACTGACAGTCAATGTCATGTATAATTCATTAGATAATAAAGACTGGTTTCTAGGGTCCACGAACGATTTCAGGACATAGGAAAATATTTTAGATCGGACAAAAAAAAAAAAAGGTTCCAAAACAAAATAACACAATCTGAATTAAAAAATAATTCCAGAAGCAAAAATCATTCAAAATTGTTCATATCCAAACATCCTACTTATTATGGAATATGGGTCCGTTTTATCCTGATATAAGGTGGGGCATCGAAAAGTGAGCAAACCAAGGACCTGTGAGTGATATCTCAGAGCAGTCACACCCTGATCACCTTTCCCAAACTCATCTTCACTCTCAGCCTCCGTCTGTCTGCCACTAAAATGCTGTGAGCAACCACTATGTCTGGGGTTATTAGGCACTCTGATATTTGTTGAACGAGTGAATGAATAGATGAATGAGTAAGTGAAGGAAGCAAGGAATGCATCCTTCATTAGCAATGCATCCAGAGATTAAAACAATCAGGAATAAAATGTATAGAAAACTCAGAATACATTTATGATAGCTTACTGAAATATATTGGGGCTACTCTTCAATTTTCAGTAATATGGCCCTGACTTCTTTAACCCTTACTTTTACACATTATTTATCTTGTGGCTTCTGTCTGAAGATATAGTTAATAATCCTTTGATCTGCCACTGTAAGTGATAGACTTTGATGAACTCAATTATATAAATAAAATGAAACATTTAGTCTATTCTATCAGGGGTTATTTCTACAGTAGATAAAACAGAAGGGATAAATTATATTTTAGTATATAACATTCAGGAGTTTTCACAATTAGCACATTATGGAAGTAAAGCCATCCTTTGTTTAGAACAGTGGTTATAAGCGCAGGCTCTGAAGCCAGCTTACGGGTTAATACCAGCTCCACCAAAGAAACTGTGGCTTCTTTATGCCAGTTTCCTTATGTTAAAAAATGGGTATAAAAACTTTTTTAAAGGTTAAAGAAGTATTTTGCCTGTGAGGTGGGAATAATAAGTTTTTAAAATTTAAGCAAGAATTCTACTTCAAAGTTTATCTTGTTTTCAGTTTAAAAGAGAAAACTTTACTTCTACCAATAGACTAACATTTTAATAGCCACAGTTGTTAAAAGTTTAATCACTTCTCAAGTGCCAGTACTAATATGTTTTCAATGCATAATTATATAGTCAATCTCCTATAATCCCCATACTCAGAAATAATCACTGTCAATACTTTGGTATATGGTACAGATAAAATAAAAACATATTTTACAAATCATTTTAGTTTGTTTTTCCACTTAATGTATCATGAGCATTTTCTCAAATCAATAAATATTAGGAGTTTCCCATGCCTTTTATAATAAAATCCGAAGTCCTCACCTTAGACTACAAGACCTAAAGTGATAGAGTCTCAGGCTCCTGTCTAACCTTCCCTCTTTCCAGTTCTTACTTTGCTCACTGAGCTCCAGCCACACTGGCCTTCCTGTTGGTCCTTGAGCATCCTCAGCTTGCACTAGCCTCAGGGCCTTTGCACTAGCCATGTTGACTTCTCTCTGAGACCCCATTCCTCCAGATTTTCACAAAGTTCACTTCCTCACTTTATGTTTCTGCTCTGATATCGTTTTCTAAGCAGCTTTCCCTGAACACCTTACATAAAGTAGCGGCAACTGCCTATCCTCTTACCCTACTTTATCTTTCATCATAGCACTTACCAGAACTTAATATCATATTATATAACTATTTATTGCTAAAGTTAGTTTTTCCCAGTAGTATGTAAGTCCCATTAGGTCGAGATTTTGTCTACCTGTTTACTCTTTCATCCCCCTGGTACTTACTAGGTTCTGAATAAATATTTGTTGAATGAATGAATGAATGAATTTTGCTCTACTGTGTAATTTTGTGACTACTCAGAACTCTGTTGCATGGATGTTGCTTAACATATTTAACCAATCTCCTGTTTTGTGATATTATTAGTCGTACTGCAATGGACACACTTAAATACATTCTCTAAAATACTTTTTAATTGTTACTTCAGAGCTAAATTAGCATAGCCATTTCCTAACCATCCTCCCTTCCTTTTTCCCTCTTCCCAAAGGGTGCATCACAGTAACACATATTATAACACACTCCTTCCCTTGTTCTGAATGCATAGACTTATGTCCAAAGTGTGTTTATTTCCCATCACTGTACAGAAATAGACTTTCTACTTTAAACAGTTTTGCCTATCAGTTCCTCTAATTACACCTTAGTTTATGTTGTTCCCTCACACAGAACATATCCCTATTTATTTCCCTGCCTAAATCCCACCCATCTTTTAAATTCCAGGCCAGTCCTTATTGATGTCATGCTGACTTCCTTGAATCTAGTCCTTATGATCTTTCACTTTGAATTTTTCTGGCATTCCCTGTATCTATTACTCAAGGTGGCCCCTCACCACATTCCAGCCCCTGCCATCCTCTGAGCTATAATCTCATTAATCACACTTTCCTGAAGCACACCTTATCCCTTTTTCCCTCTTTCAAAGTTCTGAGAAGTGCTAGGCACAAAAATAAATATTTTTAAATTTAACTGTCATCAAAGACAATACTTTTGTGGAAAATTAGGCAGCTGTTTTGGAGGGAAGGAATGGCATTATCTTTAACAAAATATTTTCACTTTCCCATATATGTCCTTAGTATTTTACCCACCCACTGTCCCTCCATAAAGAATTTTAATTCTTAAATTCCTATATGCCATCCTTTTAAACCACCATGCAAAACACGTTTTTGACAATTTTTGTTGTTGCTTTAGACTTTGGCTTGTCTTAAGATATATTATTATGTATAAAGTTATATTGAAGGAAACATTTCTTCCAGAAATTAATGTAAAATCATGATGGGGTGGTGTCCAAATTATAGAAATAAATTTTAGTTTTTTTTTATTTTATAGGGGACGTTAACACTGGGAAAATCACGGTGCACCTTTCTTTTTTCCAAACATTTTCATACATGAAAAACCAAATGGAAATGGGCAGAGTGGTGTCTTATAAGGAGAAAAAATCACAATGGTGCTGTGGCCTGAGGGGTGTACGTGGAGGGAGGGAAAAGAGGCTTCCTGTCCGCGGGGACGCTGGGAACTCCGCTGGGCAGCCGAGAGGGAGACAGGACGGTAGGGAGTGCTGAGGCGGACTCCACAAGTCTTAATTCTTGGCTTTTTGACGGCCGTCATTGGTGTTCCTACGCTAAAGCCTCGAGTCTTTTCCTCGACCTGCTTTTCTGGCGGTCTGTTCTGGGGATTCTCCCAAGCACCCGGGGCAGCCTGGCAAACACCCACTCACCGTCTTCCTCATAGAGAAGGCCCATGTGCGCCTGCGCTTCGGCTTCTTTCTTCCCACCGTCAATTTTGATCAGTTGAGCAATCTTAAAACATCGTTCATAAAAGTGATTCCTTACCCACTTGTCTTCAGGATTATTGAAGTAACAGGCCAGAGCATACAAGTTATTATATACATCTTCAAAGTATTCTTCAAAGAGAGAAAAAAATTATAAACTACATTAGAAAAATGCCTCGTGGCAAATCCTTTCGAAGGGCAAACCAGTATATAGTGACATTTCTTTTCTTTTTCCTTAAAGGTAAAAAAATTATATTAGATTTTAATATAATCTAAGTACAAAATTAAATTAATGTATTTTAACTGTGAAAATAATTACAACAATAAAGGATGTTCAGAAGAGTAAAGCAAAATCTTTTCAAAACTTAGAACGTGATAGTGATTGACATGCTATTATGTGAGAGCACTAGGCTTTATATAAAACAGAGGACGGCATAATACCTATACCAAACATGTGCTCAGTTCTTCTGGAAGAAACGTGTACTTGGTATCCTTAAGTACTCTTCCCAATGGAGGTTTGAAAAGTATTTATGGATTCCAGAGAGAAAACAACATTTCTTAACTATGGCAAAAAGATGATGTACATGAAGAAAGCATAGAGGAAATGGAAATACCAAAGTATTGCCATGCAGAAGGAAAAAGAAATCATGGGGCTGATATATAAGAAATGATGATCAAGATGACCCTATAAATTTTAAACACTAAGTTCCAGCAATGTTATGAAACAGTGGATTTATGTGCTTTTGTTTTTACAAGTATTTCATTTTGTTGAAAATGCATAAATCTTAATTGTCTCTCTCACTCCGACAGTTGCTAGTTTATTAAATAAACCTTTTGCACACTTTTTCTAAAGTGGCATCTGACTTATATGTACATTAATAAGTGTGTCAATATAGTGCTGAATAAGTCTTGAAATAGTAAATTTGAACAAAATGTTTGTGTTAGTAAATTGTGTCTTGGTCTTGTAAACACTACTCTAATAATGAATATGAACAAGTTAATAATCTTTAGGCCTTTTTGCATTCACACTGAAGATACAGATGTGAATATGAATTGGCTTCTGGGTTCCCCTTCCAAGGACTTTTTATAACAATTACTATCTGTTAGAATTCAATGATATGAACCACTCACTACAATCAGAAAAGTCATCCCATATGTTTCTGTAAGGATTACAATTATGAAAAATATTTATATTTTGCCCACTGTTATCATTAAAACCAAGCAGTTCAGAAAAATGAAACATGGGCCAGTAAAAAAATGTAGCTTTTAAGAGCTGTATATGTCATTGTGATATTTCAAAAAAAATTTCTAAAAGCAATGCCATTCCTCTACATACACTTCTTTCATAATTCCAAGGAAAATTTAAATTTCTTTCAAAATAAATGTTGTACTTAGAAAATAAAGTAGAAAAAAAGTTTCCCCATTTCTAAAGGAAGTGGGGAATTTTAGAGATCTATTCTATTTTTTTAAGGGCACTCAAGATAGGAACAGCTTAGGTTTAAAAGAGAGGAACCCGAGTTATATATTTAAAATTAATACTCATACCTCAGAACTAACTGCTCCTTGTGCTTTATCTTTCCATTCTGAATTTTCTACCTTTTATAAACTAAGCACTAAATTCTGTTTTGTACTATTTTATATTCTTTGTCACATTTACTGATTAGAGAGTTATTATTTTTATAAGACTGTTAAGTAAAACATTTCATAAACTCCATTAACTTAAAAAAGAAGGTATATAAAGAACTTTAAAAAATGTGTGTGGTCCTGAAATAATTTTTTATATCTTTCGGTATATAATAGAAAAATAATAGAAAAATATAGAAAAATATTCTATAATAGAAAATATTCTTAATAGAAAAATATTCCCCAATTTTTTTTAAAATTTAGGATAAGTTATATTAGCTGTCAAGATTCCATATTTAAAGGCTACTTGTCAGAGATGCTATATTTCTATGGGGAAAAAATGAGTATTTTTCAGTGTATTAAATAAAACGGAATTCAAGTATTGAATCTTTGGACAATTTATCTCTCTATATATATTATTTTAGCATTTTAGGAAGTTTCCTCCTTGCTTTTAGACTACTTCCTTGTATTGTCAGCAGGTATATTCAATAAGATGAAAACTGATTTTATTGTTGGGTTATTATTTAGACGACTGTTCCTTATTATTATGCTTTTTAAAAAAGAAGATTCTGTGATCAAATACAATTTGTAAATGCTCTTACTAATTTCCCTTTTCCAGTGACCACAATATGAAGCTACATGTTAAAAGCCTTGCTGAGTCCTGCAATAAACCATCCTGTTTAAATCCAACATTAATTCACCTGGTGTTTCCCAAATCTATTTCACCAGACAACTATTTTTGCTTTGGTTTGCATAAAACCTATAAATATCGTGTGGAATTATGTTTAAGTAGAACATACTTTGGGTGTCTAAACAAATGCTTTTGGGGAAAAGAATTGCTGCTCAACCCTTGACAATAACTTAAAGTTCAGAATAAATAATGTTTACATTATCTATTGATTCATTTACCCATTGCCATTATTGCCATTTCTTCCCCAGCCTCATGGGACTTAAGGCCCTAATCATGTTACAAATGGTACAGAGATGATTCTCACCAATGGGTAATATAAGAAACTTGTCAGGGCACAGAAACACTTTAAAAAATGGAAAACAATCCAAAAAGAAATGACTGGCTTACTTTAAACACTTCTTTGCTATAGAACAGCAAGAGATGTTCTGTAAAATAATTCAAATAACTCTGGGTTACTGCTCTGTAAGTCTCAAGAGACTGAAGTGACCCCAGATGACTATTGTTAGTGCCATAGCTTTGATTAAATGAACTTCATTGTGACCTTGGAGTGATGGTCTTTTCAATGAGAAGAAATGAGAATTCTCAGAGATTTGTTATTTCAGGATAATTGTCTCGGGTTCCATGACCATAGGGGATGGAATCTTGAAAAACTATGAACAGATCTCTATATTCTAGAATAAAATATATAGATATGGGTTTTAAGATTTAACATTAATTTAAGTTTAATAACAACACTGAATGCATACATCAAATTTTCTGGGACATTCCTAATTCAACTTGCGATTTTTTCCCCAATAAAGCTCATGTGTTAAATATGGAAAAATTAAATGGCTATAAAAATAATTTTTAAAAGACCACTCAAAAATGTTTAATTTCCTTCAACTAAAATATTTCCAATAATATTTTTGCAATAACTTAAAATTCTGTATTTCAATGAGGCAAAACCACTGCACCTTGTATGACAGAATAAACCCTACAGAAGTTATACTGAGAGAAGACAATTTTGCCCCATTTAACAAAAGAAACCTTAGTTACTATGAATATGATAAACCATTTAATGAAGAAAATATTTCCTTTCCTTACTTATATCATGTCTGTAAGACTTCAGTGCTTATAAAGCTTGGACTTTGTTAATGTCTTTGGAATTAAGGAAACATTTTATTTTGTATGTATAGATATTTTCATAAAAGATTATAAATTTAAAATGTTTTTTACCTTAAAATTCACTATTTAACACATTAAGTTTCTTTATAATTAGAAAATGCTTTATGTCAAGTTGGCACATATTTATGACCCATGATATATCTGACTCATATTTATGCTACTCAAATGAAAGTCTCTATTTAATGCACTTGGTGAATATCGCAAAATTCTACTTAAAAAAATGACTAAAGGGCAAAATTTATTTTGACTAATTCTACTTTCAGGTCACAACCTGTTGGGAAATATTTATCAGCCACACTGTAGAGGCTAAAAGGCTTCTGTTGTCCCTCCTGTGCTGTTTCCAAGTTCCCAGCAACTTTCCCCATTGTAGTATTGAGTAACAAAAATTTGCCTAATACTCTATTTTCCATAGAAAGGCCTGGAATAAAATATACACATCATCATGTTAGGGACTAAGTGCCTCTTTTTAAGTCCTATGGTATTTCATACAAAAATTGAAGAAAAAGTAATTTAGAACACCAAATTTATATTTCCTTTCTTTCCTTGCTTATATAAAATGTCCAATTCCTAATATACAATTGAGAAATACTTATGACAATACCAATAAAATTATAATAGCAGTTACAATATTTTCAACAGTACTTCAAACATACATTAACTTTCTGGAATATTTTAGAATACAAAAATTTACCATAATGGTGACATGGAAAATGCATAATTAATGATTGTACTTACAACTGTGAATTGAAGGCTATTCATCTTTTCACTATTCACTAATATGAACTCTCAGTCAAATCTGTAGGACTTCTTGATTAAACCTTTCAAGCCCATTATGTAAAGGCAAGAAAATCAGTATGATTATCAAGTTATGGTATTCTTTGAAACTATCTCTTCAGTTAAAGTCAATATTCAGAGGACATATAAAGACAAATTATGAAAAAAATTATAATTAAGGGAATGAAAGATTTCAATACATTGGGAAGTTATGGATGTATTATTAGGTGCTATGCATTGGCTTAGAATGACATCACCAGGATGTTCCTCCCACCCTTATGTATGGCAGCCTTGTAATCCAGCACTCCCCATCTTAATTCCACAAGGATGCCTGGTTCACTAGGTTGTACTGTGCTAAATTGCCTTCATGTTTCAAAGTCACACACAAAACAATCTGGAATCTTCCCTCAGATGCCCGCTTCTCGGGCTCCTGCTGCACTCAGCCACAGTCCCTCCACTTACTATTTCTTTCAGCAGTCTCAGCCCTGGTCAGGTAACGGTAGAAGTGATCCAGCTTTTCGGGCTGCTCTTCCAGTGGTCTCTGCTGCCAGAAGACCGACCGAACTCTCGCAGCTTCCCTCAGGGCATCCCACTCCTCCATTAGGGCAAAGAGCTCCGTGAAGGACTTATGAAAACCCTCTCGCAGCATGTCCACACAGATGTTCTTCTTGTATGAGTTTCTGTAACTGGGAATAAGAATCAGAACACTTGAAGCTTCAATTTAGTCCCTTAAATCCGTGCCATGTTTTTATATTCTAACAATTAAAGGTTAAAATGGCACAAGCCTTTTTCCCCGTCTGTGAAAGTACTGAAAGCTATCAAAAGATATTTGCCTCTAATATACAACATCAAGTTTGTGAAAGATGCCAGGAATTATCAAAATACAGTAATTTCAATGGAAGTACATTATCGATATATAAGTTCCAGGGCTGAGTTCTCCTTGAGTATGCAAATAGCCCCATCCCACCCCCAAGAAAAGTCAATAAGCCAAGGAAAAATAAAACAGGCATTTAATATCATAACAATGTACTCTATTAAGTGGTAAGTGGCTTCACTGTATGCTATGGTGGTCTATTCATTCATTCATGGAGAAAATTTATTGAAACCTATTACTAAGTATATTTTTATTTTCAGTTAAGATTAAGTTAATGATTTGTTAGGTTTATCATTCACTTGTAATTCAATAATAAATCATATGCAAAGAGATAAAGCCTGATAAAGGAAATATTCCATTCATTAATACAACAAATAGCTATTGAGTTTCCTACTAAGTACTAGGTATTATTCTGGATCAAAGAGATTCAATGACCTTGTGAAGTCTGCATTCTAGTGAAGGAACATAACCACTAAGTAAATTAAGTTACAAATAAGTAAATAAACTGTAAACAAATAATTTCAGATGATGAAAATTGCTATATAGGAAATAGCAGGGTTAAGGGGTAACAGCTGGGTAGTGGCTATCATTCCACTAAAAAAGCAATCAAAGGCCAAATGATAGAGCTAATTACAATTTTTACTTAAATCACAGGAGACAATTTTATCAACTGGCTTGACGTGATCCCATAGGCAATAAAAAGTCTCGTATGGAATGTGCGGCGGCTTGCTCAGTCAGTAGAGGTGGGGTCTGGCTGCGGACAAGGGGTCGGTCCAGCTCTGGACGAGGGGTCGGTCCCGCTTGGGACGAGGGGTCGGTCCCACTTGGGACGAGGGGTCGGTCCGGCAGCAGACGAGGGATCGGTCTCACAAGGGGTTGCGCGGTTCGGCTGACGGGGTCGCCCGGAGAAGCCGGCGACGAAGGGGTCGCCCGGAGAAGCCGGCGACGAAGGGGACAAGGGAGGCCAGGCCCTTGTCGGGGGCTCTCAGGACTGGAGGGCGCACACAGAAAAACTACCGCGGAGACAAGGTAAACACGCAAGTCCACTTTATTGAGGGAGAGGCAACAGTTTTATAGGGGCTGGGGAAGGCTGATTGGTCGAAGCCACGCCCTGTTCTGATTGGTTGCCGGCAAAAGGTCAGTGGGAGGTACTGGACGGGGGAGGGGTGGTGATTAGGGATTGGCTGTCGCTGTTGCTGGGGGAAGGGGCAGGATTTAGGGATTGGTGGCTGCTGTTGCTGGGGTGGAGGGCAGACTGGATTTTTCCGCCCACGCCTGGCTGTTGCTGCTGTCGGGGGAGGGGAAAAGGGCAGACTGGATTTTTCCACCCACGCCTGGCTGTTGCTGCTGTCGGGGGAGGGGAAAAGGGCAGACTGGAATTTTCCGCCCTGCGCCTGCGCAGGGAGAAGGAAGAAGAAGCGTGCCGCCCCACAGGCATCAGGTGGCGCCATCCGGGAGGAGGGGCGGCCGCGGAAGCATGGCTGCCGAGAAGGGGAGACCCGAGGGCACTCTGCGCCCATGCCGAGCTCCCTTCAGGGGTGGCGGTGAGTCCGACCAGCCACCCTATTATGGGGGCAGCGGCTTGGCCTGCCGCGGCTGCTCCCCCGCCAGGCCAGCAAACCACACTTCAGCCCGAGGGGTGACCGCAGAATGGACATAGCACTCAACTTAGCCCACTAGAGTTTAAGCCCAATTTTACCTAACTTCCCTGAATCTCAGTTATTCTCATGTATAAAATGTTTATATCAATAATTGCTCTACTTACCCCACAGGATTCTTTGAAGAACCAAATGAAATTAGGTATGCGAAAATATTTCGGGGAAAAGGGAAACCTGCTCTACTGGTTCTCAACTCCTGACTCTGCATTAAAATCATTGAGAGAAGAAACAAATGAAGAAACAAAAGAAAAAAAAATGCTTCAACCCCATTCTCCAAGAATTGCTCTTTCAACAGCTTAGGTATAGAACAAACCACACAGTGAGTGGTGAGGAGGGGAGTGGTGAGATAGGAATTCGGAGAAAAAGGTGGAGCCGGGATTAGGCAGAGACCTAAAAGCCAGGAGTGGTGTCAAAGCTAGGAGAGGTGTAGAGCCACTGGAGAGTCTGAGTCAGGGAAGGGCCTGATGAGACTGCATTTTTTAAAAAATTTCTCTCCTCCTCCCTCCACCTCCCCCAGTTGTCTACTCTCTGTGTCCATTTGCTGTGTGTTCTTCTGTGACCGCTTCTATCCTTATCAGCAGCACCAGGAATCTGTGTTTCTTTTTGTTGCGTCATCTTGCTGTGTCAGCTCTCCATGTGTGCGGCACCATTCCTGGGCAGGCTGCACTTGCTTTCGCGCTGGGCGGTTCTCCTTACGGGGCGCAGTCCTTGTGCGTGGGGCTCCCCTACGCGGGGGACACCCCTGCATGGTAGGGCACTAATTGTGCGCATCAGCACTGCGCATGGGCCAGCTCCACACAGGTCAAGGAGGCCTGGGGTTTGAACCGCGGACCTCCCATGTGGTAGATGGACACCCTATCCATTGCGCCAGATTCGCTTCCCACAGACTGCATTTTAAGTAAGATTGCCTGAAAGGAGTGTCCCAGCTGAGCTGCCACCCTCCCCCATCTGGCCGCCACAGAAAGGGTACCTATTGCTGCACAAATTGTCCCTAGGAGAAGAAATCACATTCCTAGGCTAAAAGGTCAAAAAGCATCAACTAGTATGAGACCAAAATTACTTGAAATGGGGAAGCGAAAACAACCGGGTTTTGCGTGTTTGTTCCTGCCCTCCAATCGAGGTGGAGAAGAATACAGAGCGGAGGCAGTGAGACGCTGTTAAGAGTTCTGTCCGCTCTTCCCTTCACTCTAGTCAAATCCCAGAAGAGACCAGGGCATAGAACAAGAGTCAACAAGTGAAATCCAGTGGGATTTAAGAGTAGAAAACACTTGTGTCCTGCTTCCCATCTGGGATTCTTGAAAGTGCGAGGATTACCTATAGCTCCTTGTCCTCCCACCCTGCCACAAAGGCATGGAAAGGCAGCAGAAGTCGCTGCACGAGTTTCTCTCTATAGGAGGATCAGAACCAGTCCCTCTCATTCCCCATAGCCCCTGGATGGTAGGGGAGGAGTGCCATAAATTTCCAGTGTGCTCCATGGAAAGAGAGAGCTGGCCTGTCTACCACAACATCACCTGGCCACAGCAAGGGGGTGCATGCTGCAAGACTGATGCGTGCTCTGCCCACTGGGGGTGGAAGGAGGACTCAGCGGCAACTCTGAGAATGAGCAGCAATGGAGAGCCATTGAGGGGTCAGGCAGCATGCTTCCAGGACAGGTAGAAAAAGGATGGATCGAGTGCACCAGATGTGGACACCTGTCTAGGACCCCGTAGGCTGGGAATGCATTCAGCTGTAAGTCAGAGAAAACATGCCACACAGTGCCTTTAAATACAGAGGTTTATGTTTCTCACAGCCCAAGATGCCTAAAGGGAGGGGCTGCTGGTCTTGGTTCAGTGGCCTGGCAAGTTCAAGGTCCCTGTCTCTGTGATCGTCCTGTTCCCTCTTGCTTGTTCCCCTGCTGGTTGCTAGAGAGCTGCTACAGCTCCACACATCATGGACACATTCCAGGCAAGAAGAAAGAGGATAGGAAGGACTAGCTGTCTCTTTCCCTGTTACTGAGGGGGAAAAAAAGCATTCCTGGAACTCCTAGAGGATTTTCACTTTGGTCCCATTGCTGTAAGTCAGTCTGGAAAATCAAATATCCTATTTGCTCCTGGGTACATTACTAAACCAAGTTAGGTTAGTAAAGATGGGGAAATGGATATCGGATGAGCAAAGACCAGGTCTATCTTAAGGCCCTAGATCAATATCTGATAATAAATGCTGATTACCGCCTCCCCCCCCCCAGGTTGTCAGCCAAAATGCAGGATGCTCAGTTAAATTTGAATTTCAGATAACAAACAAATTATTTAAGTATATGGCCCAAATATTGCTTGGGCATACTTAGACAAAAAGAAAATTCACTGTTTATTTAAAACTCAAATTTAACTGTACAGTCTGTATTTTTCTTTGTTAAATCTGGTAGCTCTTGCCACATCCTCCATCCCTACTCCCTGCCAGTGATATGCAGTTTCTCTGTAGGAAAATAGGGTGATAGGAAGAAGTTTTAGAATCTTTGAATAACCTGAGAAATCACTGAATTGGACTGACTACAAGATTGGATTTTTCCACTAGGAAGGATCAAAGCTCAGGGCCAGAAATTAAAATTAAGTTATAAAATAATAAAGACTTTCAATTTAGCACCCATGAGTTTGTGACTGAAATTCACACCTGGTCCAACAGAATGGATGAGAAGTAAATCTGGAAGCAGGGAGAACAGATGGGAGACTCTGATATTAACGTAAAGAAGAGGCAAGGGGAGCTGTGACTGGGGTAAAGGCAGTGAGGATGAAGAGAAGTACATGGATTCAAAACAAATTTAGGAGTTAAAAATACTGATTTATTGGTGATTAAGTGGAAAGAGAAGAGCTAGGAAGAAAACTAGGCTTTTGGATTGGGTAATTGGTAATTGGTAATTTATTGAAGGGGGGAATACAAAAGGATAAGCAGCTTTGGGGAAAGATGATGAATTATATCAGATAATTTGAGTTGAGGAGCCCAGGTGGTCATCCAAGTGGTGTCCCAGATGATAGGTTAAGGATGGCAGGGGGAAGTATAGAAGGAGAGGGTGGACAAGATGTTGGAAATGCATTCATGCTTCAAAAAAGCGCTGCTACCTTTATGTGTTTATGCATTGGCTACTAGTATGTTTTCCTATGAATGAAGAAAGCACGCTGGGGCAAAAATAAAGTGCCTGATAAATAAATAAAAATTAAAACTCTAACTTTAGATAATAATAATAAACACTAGATAGGAAGTCAGGAGGTTGCCGCAGTTCAAATCCAACAGGGACAGAAATGCAGAAAATCACTCTCTGGGGCTTGCTTTTCTCACCTGGAATATAACAGTGTTTTTTGTTGAAACTGGCCCATCCAGCCTCTAGTTCCACTCCTACAGGTGACAGCACTCCCATATGCTTTTGGAAATTCCGTCTCACATTGACTGTAGTCTTGGTGGGACCGGAAGTCAAAGATTCCCTAGTCAAGGGGTGGGTTAGTGCAAATTAAGCCAAATGGCCTGTCTCCCAGGCTCTTGACTCTTGAGGCAAGATAACACAAGAGTGTAGAAGGCTATCAGAGCACAATCAATCTAGCAGCTGTGTCCTGACCAAACTCTTAAGGAGCTCTTGCTACCTAGATCCCTGGAAAGATCCTGGGTCTTGTCCTGTTCTTAAGGGCTAGGTTCTCTACTAAATTCAGCAAGTTACCTGATATACCTTCCAGTAAATTTTTTTCCACTTAATCAGAATCAGTTTTTTCTGCCTGTGACTAAAGAACACAGATTCAGAAGGGATTGGACTAAGTTATTTCCAAGACATCTTTCAGTCCCCAAACATCTGATAAATAACTAACTTCAATTTTTAAAATTTCTAGTAAATTTTTAAAAGAGAATATTCTTTGGGGGAGAGATTCCAAATAGAAATGTATTTAAATATACATATATAACTATGTTGATATTCTCTCTACTTTATATACACATATGACATCATGGCCTATGTAAGTCTCATTACTAACACCTGATAGCAAGATAGAGCAATCATAGCAATTTACTAAAAATTTTCTATTTTAACTTCCATAATCAATTTGATTTGTTTCTTTTATTCAGAATACTCTTCATGTATCAAAATGAACTGAGTGCATGCAAATGAAAATTCATGTCAATTTCCACTATTGCATTTGGATTTCTCAGGTTTATATTTCATAGCAAAGAACTATAGGCAAACTTCATTTGCATTATGGTAAGAGATATTTTTTTAAAAAACACAGTAGAAATACAAACAGAATTCAAATTCCTTATTTTATTTGTCATCCTATTTGGACAAGGAGTTTTTAGGATTTGGTTCATTTATAAATGAAAACATGAATATTAGTTTAAATTAAAATATATTGTTTTTAAGTATCAGAAGAAGAAAAAAGGGTTAAAGAGATTGAGAATTCTGGTGAAATTTATGGGGAGAGCTATTTATTTATGGAATTTGAGGAGAACTGTCCTGGCAGAAAATATGCCTTTTGCAGAAGTACAAGTTGTGATATCCACGGACATGCTGGACATCTATGAATCTGCATTCCAAGGAAATAAAATTTAACACTTGAAAATCTTTCCTACTGCAGAAAACAGAGGCTGCAGGGGAATAAGGGTGCAACTGGAGAAAAATGGTGTTAAGAATAGAATGCAGTGGTCATGCACTTCATATGGGTTTTATTACCATTTTACCATTTTAATGCATTATTCCACGGAGATTCTGTGTAGCTATTTTGAATTTACATCAAAATTTCTCTAAAAATTTGAGATAAAAAAATCCATAAACTGACAGAAAGTAACACTAAATAATATGACATAACTCAATAGAAACTGAATGTGTGGAGCTGCTGAAAAATGGGAGTGGCTGTTAAACAGCCACGGAGATATTAAATCATTTTAAAATTCTGCCTTAAACTATTTTGAATAGCTGCTATTTATAGAGCACCTACAATGTGTCAGGCAATGTGTAGACATCATTTCTAACCCACACAATAACTCTACAAAGTACTACTTCCATTTTTACAGATAAAGAAACTGTCTTTCGTGAGGTTGTGACTTGCCCAAAGCTGTACAAGCTAATAAGCGGCAAAATTGGAATTCACACACAGGTTTCTCTGGCTGCAAACCCACCACATTGCCTCCTACTATATCAAATATTGTTGATTTTTCTTCTCCGTTTCCTCCTCCACACACTTTTCTGGCCATTTGCATAGATTGTTTAGGAATTTTGACATAATTTGACATTAGGATGTAACTCCATTTTAAGCCCTTATCTAGGCTAATCCAGGTTGTGTTGGATTAGGGAAAGAGATGGGTACCGTTCTGTGACTGCAGCACAGAAGGAATTCCTCCCCTTCCCCCGTTTCTTAAAATGAGGAAGCTGACTGCCAGTAGCATACATGCAAAGCAAATTAAGTAGACGCTATTCTCACTCAAGGGTGTAAAGTCTAATAGGAAAAACATCAACAAAGACAAACAAACAGATAAAGAGCACACAGTTCTACAACTGTGAAAAAATGAATAAATGTAATAGATACATATGATAACTGATTTTATTCATTCTGCACATAAAGGTATTTATATTCGTTATTAAGTAGGTTTTCAAAATCAAAATGCAATATCCACTACATAAATATATGATTACATATTTAAAACATTTTTCATAGGGCAAACTGAAACTACTGTATCAAGGTGAAGCTCACATTCAACAAAATATTTCAAAAGCAGCTCAATAAAATTAACTTTAAAGCAAGATCATAAAATTTATATTTAATCTAACAAAATAAACTCAAAAGATATGCAATATCAAAAATCAGGATAATACTTTTATTCCATTATGTTAATATTTATAAGCCATTAGTGGGTTATCTATGTGACTATCAGTTATAACAGCCTTACATTCATATTGGAAGTATAAATGTTATTGGAATCACCTACAGGGTAATTATATTGACTCTTAAATGAATACTTAAATAGCTTCAGTTAATACAATTTCCATGGAATTAAATGAGTCACTATTCTCACCCATACATATTGGAGTAGGTAAGATAGTTCATATAACTAAAATGGAAAAATCGCCATTTCTTGACATCACCCACACTAACTGATAAAAATCATATTGCAAGTTATTTGAGTATGTTTTATAATTTTTCTATGAAAAAGGTAATTTTTTTCTAAACAACTTATCCAAAAATAAAGTATTTCCCTAGCCACGTGAAGACATTAGGATGAAAAAACATGTGACTGTTTGAAGTGACTTTTAAAGCATATAGGATTACACTGAAAACTGAAAGCATTTTTCTGAATTTTACACATTTAATTTTAACAATTATTAATCATAATATTAATACTAATCATAAATTACATTACCATTACTCATATATTTTGCGTAACAACCCTTGGAGAATTAAGAATTTTAGGACTTTTATTTTATTTTCCATATACATTAAAATATAGCAAAAAAAGTTTCAATATAAAAAAATCTTGTTCTTTTTAAATTTAAAAGATTTCCGATGAGTTGACTGGTCTCTGGGGGCATCTACTGGAAATTTAGCAAACTGCAGTCATATCATGTAAATTTGATGACTTTCATTATCATCTAATACAGTTATTATTTTAATTGATATGCAAATAAGGCGATACTCAAAAGAAGATAAATGTAAAGTTATGCATAGTATTCTAGCTCATCCATCTGGTAACTGCAAAACATCTATGAGATCAGTTAACAAATACTCAACTTTTAAAAATGTAAATAGGGTAGGTGATATTTCACAAATTAGTTTGCAAACCATTCCATTTTCATTTTTGGAAAAATTAGAATTATATTTTAGAGATAAACATACACATATTTAACAAGGCATTTTATTTATCTGAATAAAATGCATATACAAAACACTTTTAAAATTATGATTTCTCTAAAACATTCATTTTGCATCTTACTACATCAATCATAAATTACCTGCTTAATGTTTATATGACTCAATTTAACTACTTATATATTGTATCTCACAAAGCAGAATTTATTTCACTTGGAGCAGAAGAATCTATCCTCTCTTATAATTTGTCATTATGATCATAATTAATTATTCAAGTGAACATTGTTATTAATTTCTTAATATTTTAGGGGAATTTCCTTATAGAATAACGAATATACAATGAACATAATACAATTTTTGCAACTTATATGTAGTTTTAACATGGATTGTAATAAACATAATAACTTCCTAAGTGAAATTACTGCAGCTACAATTAATCATATAAGAATTTTAATACCACAATATTATAATACTCTTCATTTTCCGTGGATTTATATTTCATATTTGCTTTAAGAAAAAGCAAAACAGAAAAGGAAAATAATTTTGAGAGTACAAATATTGTCCAGTATTTTTGCTGTAGGAGTAATATGTTTTATATATCTATAATTTTATATAAAATTATCTTAATAAAAACTTAAAAAGTCTATTTTAGCTTCATTCCAAAGAGTCAAACATCACTAATGCATGTATTAATTTACACTTTTTTTAGAAATTTCATTAACATTAGTGCACAAATAATGCTATAAATAATGTGATATTACCTTTAATTGTATGAACTGAAAAAATCGACATAAAATGTTATGAATATATTAATAAGTATTAATACAGCAGGATTTTTGGTTTGGCTTAGATTTATAGCAACGAGAACTGAACCAATTTGATAGCTTAAAAACAAATGAAATCCCTTCCTATAAGTTTATGGAATTGAATTTAAAATAAGGATAAACTTATTAAATTGAATCTTTAGAGGAAACTGTTAACATATGCAAATTTTGCTTGATATTTTTGGAAAATATAAAATTTGATCATTTATAATGAAAGTTAGAAACATGGTCAGACTTTCAACGTTTTCAAAATATATATATACAAATTGAAAAATGCCATTTGGAAAAAAATTATTTAACCCAAGTTCAACTTTTTTTCAAATTGATAATACCTGTGAAATAAAATTTATCCCAATTATTTTCTAAATAGGACTATTACTAAAATAATTCAACACACGGTAAAATATTTAAAAATTGATCCGCAAAGAAATCTCTCAATAGCACAATAAAAATTCATTTAAACAAGTTTGACACTATTACAGGATATATGGATTTTTTTGGTGTAGATTGGAACAAAGATTCTCAGATTTAATTATGTTAGAACTGATGTTTAGCTTAATCCTGTGAGATCAATAAATGTTAATAAATCAGAAAATATTTTCACTGGGGACTGTTACCATATTATCAGAGGATAGTCGTGGTTATTTAGCAGACAGTAAAAGACTGCAACCATTGCAATTGCTTTAAATATTTTCCTGAATGATATAAACGTATTTTTAACATGCATATCCTGTTCAAAATGATTTACTCAGGTGGCTCTTATTCAATCAAATATTAGATGTATGGTGATTTTCATTGATCCAAAATGAATAAACTATTCGCCAGTCAATATAAAGTCTTACCAAAATGTTTACTAATGTAGCTGCCATACAGGATTTTAACATCATTCATTTTCTTTACTGGGAAATCTTAAACTTAAACACATTTAAAAAGTTTTTCTGTAGAAGTTGAAGTTTGGTGAAAAAGCACTGGAAGAAAAGTTCCTTTATATAAGAATAATTACATACAATTTTTATAAGTGGTCTTATTACTTGCAAACTCTCATGAAATTCAAACTTTTTTGAAAAAAAAATACTTTAAGTCAAAGGATAGGCACAGGAAGTATGAAATGAACACCATTGCTTAAAAGGGATTTTCAGTGAAAGTATTTTCCAGCCAGAAGTGTTAACACTTGGGTCGGAACACCTTTGGTTAAATAAGGCAATCATATGAGTTCTTTACTTTTGAATTACACCGTTACTTCCAACTATAGAAAAAACAATTAAATATAAACTTAAAATGAAAGCATGAAAATAAGATCAATTTTTGGTGAATTACAAATGATGAAGAAAAAAGCAGAATAACATAATTCTGTTATATTTTGCTTCCTGATATAACTGACAACAAACACGAGAAGAAGGAGGAAAACAAAAAAAAGAGCTACATTCCACCATGTACAAACAATGGAACTGCAAAAACATGCAAACATGGTAATGCTAGCTTAACAATTGCATATTTTTTGTCTAAATTAGTATTTACAAAATTTTATTAACATATAACTCTATGGAATATAATATTCACTTGTTATTTGGAAACAATTCTGTGATTGCTGCAAGTTTTTTGAAATTCTATTGTTTAGAAAATTTTGTCTCAAATAATATCATCATTTAAAATTATCTTTGGTCTTCTCTCCATACATCCTTATAAATATAAGAACTATCATTTTTCCACAAAACTGAATGAAATATCAAACTTTTAATAAAAATCAAAAGCTGCAGAATATAAAAACCAAACTTAGCAAAAACAACAAGTTACATTAAAAAGAAAACTTCAGCTCAGAATTCTTTTTTCACTAAAGTATGTCATATATTTTATCTTTGCTAGAGTTTGATGAGTTTTGCAAGTAAAATTCTGTTTCCTCTACACTTGCTAATAGTCATGAGAATCTGTAGTTTGCACCTTCCCATTAAAAATGTATTGTATTTTTTTGAAATTATTCACCCCGCCTTTTATCCAGATCATGTCTTTGAAAGGAGGAAGTAGATAATAAATGGAATAATTCATGACTTCCCATTAAATATGAAACTTTCTTTTGCGGAGTTTAGAAAATGAAGTTCTACATAATGTACAAAAGTTGATTAGAACTTTTTCAACCTTTTCAAGAAAAAAACCTTTCACATTAAACAGGTGCATGAGGAGGTTTCTTTGGAAAAAGTAAACCACTAAATTTTTATATCTATAGCTTTGTCATATATATATATATTCTGATGTTGCTCCTTTTTTATATTCCAAACAATATTCCCTTTTAATACTTAAGAAGTATGAAAATGATTGGAAGAAAACAATATACAATTTGATATCAACATGACCAGATTCTAACAAATATCAGTAATGTTTAGATTACAAAGCAATAATCACATGAATTAAAAATGAAAACAAAGCATTGTCCATAGTCTTTTCACCAATGCAATGGAGTATGGTGTATGGGTAAATAACAAAACTTTCATACAGATTTCCCTTATTATGACATTTCCTCCAGTGTGGTAATGATATTTTGTCACCAGAAAAAAAAAATATTTATAAAGATTCTCTTTACAAACTATCCATTGGCACTCTAAGTTCAATATTCCACCGTATCTTTGGATAAAATTTTAAAAAATGAAACCAAATGATTTTTAGACTATTTCAACTCTCTGTTTATTTGCTGTTAAGAAATAAGTAGTAAATTCAACTGAAGAGAAATGTCAAGCTCTTGACTATTTTAAGGCAGCAGGTCACCTCATTTCTTTGAGGCTTTAAGTTTTTATCTTAGGGATAGTTCATCTTTTCACCAGACATTTAATCTTCAGCATATCAGAAAATGAAGCCAATACATTTCCCCCCTTCTAACATGAATGCTCAGAAAATAACCACCAAATTCTAAGTCATTTAAGAAATCTTTCATATTCTATGGTCTTAAACTACAAGTAAGAAGGGGATATATAGTGCATGTACGAACAGTAAAGTCAGGTTTTTTCAAAGGTTATATGTACACAATGTTCAAACTTTTAAAACATAGGTTTAAAAAGCAAGCTAATCATTTCGTTGCTTCTGTCAGATAACACTCACATACAAATATCTTGTTTTCCTGGATGTGATATTAATTTTATTGCAGCTATCTTAAACATTTAGAAAATTCCTAGTTATAGCCATGAATATAAGGTATATTGTATCAATTATGTACATCAATGAGAATATTGTAAGAACAAAATGAAGTATTTACAGGAAAATAAAAGATAAAATAAGAATCAAGAATTCAAACTTTTAAAAAACAATACAAAAGAAATATGCCCTAAGGATTAGGACTGCCTTGAGTCAGAGAACACACGTTTGTTTCCCTTGGATTCCCATACAATAGTGTAAATGCCAATAAAAAGACATGTAACATTATTAATATCAGAAAAAATAGAATTTAGGAAGAAAAAAATTAAAGGGACATAGGAACGGCACAAATGCATAAATAGACTGATTTACTGAAAACACAACATAGCTTTAAAATATATACAAATAAAAAAACAAAAATGAGAAATTGACTTTAATGCCTTTTACCCCTAGAAACTTCTAAAGTAGAGGGAAAAAATTTTTGAATAAATTGTTTTTCTTGATTTAAATAACAGGCTCAATGTAATTATTAGATTGTAGAGAGATTCTAATAGGTTTTTATATATAGAATTGTCTACCAAATAAATAGGGAATATATAATTATTTTTTAAACATACAAAACATATTTATAACGTTGACCAAGTACTGGCCATTGTGGAAATTTCATAAATTGATACATGGGATATTCACTGAGCACAAGTAGAGATACACTCCCCAACCCTGCCTCCCATACTTATCACCCCTTAAAAAACCACAACAATTTACCTGGGAACCTAATGAATGTATTTTTAATTTACTTACTGTCTAAAGGAGAAACTGTAATAGAAAATTTCATGTGTTTAGAATTGAAAGCCCTCCCCCCAAAAAAGGACTAAATGTCAAATTCCAGGGAAAGAAGTTATCACAGAATTCAAGGACACTTATAGATTTAATTTCATTGTTAGAAAACAACAACTGATACCAGTGAAAAAGCTTTCAACTCAATATGCTAGGAAAAAAATTCTAACAAAATAAACACAAGGAAATAAATACCAAAAACAGAGCATGAAGGAAATGTTAAAGGTAAAAGCATAAATTAATAAAATAGGAAATAAGAGTTCGCCCTTAAAGCAAAAGAACTGGTTGTAAGAAAAAGAAACAAATCTTTGCAAGTATAATCAAGGAACACAAAAATAGACATGTCACCAAACATAATACAAGAAATGAAAAAGGGGATGTAACATGTTTTTATAATTACAGTAACAGCTAAGTTTTATTGCATGCTTATTATGTAACAGGCACTGTTCTCAATACATAAAATATCTTATTTAAATTTTGCAACATTTTACAAGATAAATTATTATTATTATTTGCATTTGTAGATGAGGAAACTGTGGCACAAAGACTTTCATTAACAAGCCCAAGATCACACAACTTGTGAGTGGTGAAATTGGGCTACCATCCATCCATCCAAATTATAGTGACCATTATCTTTATACAACTTCCAAGTAACAGGCAACATTTCCATAGAAAAAGAAAATATTTAAAACATCATGAGAAAATAACAGGTTCAACTTTATCACAATAAATGTAAAAAATTTACATAAAATGGGCCCTTATTAAAAAATACCAATTATCAATATTGACTGGAGAAGACTTAGAAGACCAATTATAACAGAAGATCTATTTCTCCTATCCCTACTGTCCACCCCCATCCCTCTCTCCCATGGCCAAAGTAGCAAAACTGTATGATTTTACCGGTGACTTCTATCAAACTTTTGATGATAAGAAACTCCCATCTTATCCAAAATGTTTGAGAGCACAAAGACCATGAAAACTCTTTAGTTCATTTTAAAAATCCCCAAAGTGTAGCACAGAAAAAGAAAATTTAGGTCAGTGTTGTTTTCACTTCGATTCAAAAATCCTCGGAAAATAATGAATTCATAGTAAATTAAAACTGTAATGTGTAAGTAGGGTTTATCTGAGAATTCCAAGGATGGCTTAAAATTAGAAAATCTAGTAATTAGAAAACTTAGTAACTTTTCGTCAAAAATTATTTAATAAAATTCAAAGCTCATTTATGATTAAAGAAAAGTAGAAACTAAAAAAAAGTGAATTATTTATCTTGAAAATGTGCATCTACTGAAAACCCACAGCAAAAAAGTTCATGCTTTATGACACTTTAGAATCATTCCCAATAAAGACAGGACCATGAAGGGATGGCTGCTGTCACTGCTATTATTTAACACTGTACTGGAGATCCTTGTCAAATCAATAAGAAAAGGAAGTAAGAGTTATGATAAGAAAGAAAGAGGCAAAAGTCATCATTCTTTTTAGGCCCTATCTTTATCTACTTAGAAAACTCAAAGGAATCGATTAAACATTCAGTGTCATGACTGGATTGAAGATTAACTTACATGAGCAATACCTCTCTGATATACCAAGAATATAACCAATTAGCAATTAATAGGGTAAAGAAACCATTTGTAATAGTAATAAGGCTATGCAATACTTAGGGGAAAATTCAATAAGCTTTATAGATTAAACTATAAAAGTTTACTCTTCATAAAAGGAGACCTGATTAAATAGCTATATTATTTTAATATATAAGATTCAGTTTTTTAAAGATACCAATTCTCAAAGTTATATATAAATTCAATGCAATTCCTCAATGATAGTTTTCTTGACTCTAGACATAAGAATCTCAAGTTCATATGATATAGTTAATGTACAAGAAAATCCTGCTCATTTGGAACAAAGAGGGAGACTGTCTTGACAGATATAAACATACATTTTAACCATATTAATAAAAAGAGTTGTGACATTGATACAGAAAAC
Organism: Dasypus novemcinctus; assembly: GCF_030445035.2. Lineage (NCBI taxonomy): Eukaryota > Metazoa > Chordata > Mammalia > Cingulata > Dasypodidae > Dasypus > Dasypus novemcinctus. Next base: position 46,974,251 of record NC_080673.1, on the reverse strand, counting down.
ATCAATGGAACAGAATACGTAAACAGGCAAAATGAAATTTGTTATTTTTTAAAAATGGCATTTGGAATCAGGGGTTAAAAGATGAATTATCCACAAAATGTTCTGAGGATAATAGATGATCTATTTGTAAATTCTGTTGATTTAATTTCATATTACTATTTTTATATTATTATTTTAATGTAACATATATATATAAAATATGTTCTGAAATTTCATGAAGATGCAACTAAGTGGATTTTTCTTTTTTTCTTTATTTTTTTTTCTTTTCCATTTACTGGTTACTTTCGCAGTCCACTGCAGTCTGAAGGTCTGCATGCTTTTTTAGCTATTACCTTCCATTTCCTCCATTTTTACTGTCCTCTCTTTCTTGCATTTGTGCTATATAAATATTCATCTTCTGGACTGAAGCTCTATACCTCACACCTTTTTTTTTTTTAAGATTTATTTTTATTTATTTATTTCTCTCCCCTTCCCCCCCATTCCCCAGTTGTCTGTTCTCTGTGTCCATTTGCTATGTGTTCTTTTTGTCCACTTCCTGTTGTTGTCAGTGGCAAGGGAATCTGTGTTTTTTGTTTCTTCATCTTCCTGCGTCAGCTCTCCATGTGTGCAGCACTATTCCTGGGCAGGCTGAACTTTGTTTCCCGCTGGGCGGCTCTCCTTACGGGGCACACTCCTTGGGCGTGGAGTTCTCTTATGCAGGGACACCCCTGTGTGCAGGGCACTCCTTGCGCGCATCAGCACTGCACATGGGCCAGCTCCACATGGGTCAAGGAGGCCCAGGGTTTGAACCAGGGATCTCCCATGCGGCAGGCAGACACCCTAATCACTGGGCAAACTTCGCTTCTCACCTCACGCCTTTTAAAATATTTTCTATACTATTTCTCTTTTTTGATTCATGTGCTGCAGGGTATCCTTCCCTTTCTCTTCCACCCCTTCTATTGAAATTTTTATTTTAAATTTCAGCAATCATTACCTTAATTTTGAAGAATAATTTTTCTTTACTTTTTTTTTTTTTTTTAGCATCAGGTATATCTTTTGGGATAGAAGATTTTCTACAATTTATGTAAGGAAACAAATTAGAAGTGTTTTAAAGCTCTCCTTTTTCCCTTTGGAATCTTTATTTCAGCTGAATGTTCATCTTTTTAATTTTTCTTTTGTGTTGTGATATTTCTTCAAATATTAGAGGACATTTGTCTACTCATAATTATAAAGTTCTAGATTGCTTAACATAGGTAGTGTGCTTGGCTTTCCTCTGCTGGTAGGGTTCATGCTGAGGTGCACGGGTAGGTAGGGCACCAGGGGGCTAGTCTCTGCCCCATGCCCAACGCAAAGGACTTTACATGGTGCACTAGCTTCCCTGCTAGCAGTCTAGGCAGACTATTTTTATTTAAGATTTTTTGCATGTATATTCATAGGGGGTATTATTCTGTGGCTTTCAAATATAATAATTTTTTACAATTTTGCTATCAAGGTAATGCTGGTCTCATAGAAGGAGTTGAGAAGTATTTCCTCCTCTTCTAGTCTTTGAAAGAATTTGTACAGAATCGGCATTATCCTTCCATCAAATATTTGGTCGAATTCACCAATGAAGTCATATGGGCCTGGAATTTTCTTTGTGGGAATTTCTTAAACTATGAATTCAATGTCTTTAGTAGATATAAGGCTGCCAAAGTGGTCTATTTCCTTTTAGCAGTTTCTTTTAAGAAATTTAACCATTTCATCCAAGTTACTGAGTTTATCAACATTAAAATTTATTCCGTATTTAGAATTTCCATATTTGAAAGATCTGCAGTGATGTGTCTCCTCTTTCATTCTTGTAGTTGGTCAATTGTGTCTTCTCTCTTTTTCTCTCATCAGTCTGGCTAGAAATTGATCAATTTTATTGATCTTTTCAAAGAATCATTTAGTCTCATTGATTTTAGACATTTCTATTTTTCTAGTACACATATTTAATGCCATAAATTTTCCTTTAAGCACTATTTTGCTTGCATTGCACAAATAGCTATGTGCCATGCTTTTTTTTAAAATTTTGTTCAAACAATTTTCTAATTTGCATTTTGACTTCTTTGATCCATGAGTTATTTATAAGTTATTTATAAGTGTGTCGTTTACTTCCCAAATTTCAGGGAATTTTCCAGGGATCTTTCTGTTATTATTTCTAATTTAATTTTACTGTGGGGAAGGACATAAATTTCTATGATTTAAATCCTTAAATCTTAAAAGTATATTGATGTTTGTTTTATGGCTCTGAATATGGCCTACTTTGGTATAAGTTCTATGCACACTTGAAAAAAATGCATTCTATTGTGGTTTGGGGGTATGTTCGTTAGTTATTTAAGCCAATTATCTATATCCTTACTGATTTTTCTATCAATTATTGATAGCATGCTTGTGGAATCTCCAGTTACTAATATAATGGGGGATTATTAATAGGCAACTAGACTTGTCTATTTGTTCTTTTGTCAATTTTGGCCTTATCTATTTTGAAGTTCTATCATTAGGAACATAAACATTTTGGATTATGTTCTCTTCATGGAACCACTCCTTTTATCTCTGTATTGCTTTTTATCCATGGTGTTGGGGATTTAATCACGTTCCCTGGGCCTGTGAGTTGTTAACCCATTTGTAAATAGAGGACGTGTGAAGATGTTATTATTGGTCAAGCTATGGGTTCATTTACGAGCAGGATCATTGAGGATCCTATTTAGATAAGGCCAAATTAAATCAGAGTGGGCCTTAAGCCATATGACTAGAATCCTTATAAGGTGAGGAAATTTGGACACACTCAGCCAGTAGAAGCCAGAAGGCAGCAGAAATCAGAGGAGCAGACAGAGGAGAGAGGTATCACCATGTGTCAGAGGATTGCCAGAATGGTACAGACCCCAAGAGAAAGCAAACCCTGCCAAGATCTTGATGCTGGACTTCTAGCTTCCAAAACACGAGAAAATAAACTCATGAATAAGCCAACTCATTGTGTGATAGTCATCATAGCAGCCTTGGCAAACTAAGACAGGTGGTAATATTCTTACTGCTTTCCAAAAACAAATTCCGGAAAATCTGAACTCCTTTTATTTTTCTTCCTCCCTTTCCCATCATGTTAAGAATTTTTTATCTTGTATATTTCTGTATGATCATTTCAAATATGGGAAAGAAATATACTCAGTTGTCCACCTTCATCAAGGCCTTAAACCAAACTCACATTTAAGATGGTAATTTCCTTGTCCAGCAATGTATTTCTCTGACTATTTTGGTTGAAGGATAAGGGATTGTTTCAGACAAGCTTAAGCAAAGGGATTGTATGAAAAAGCTGTTCAATGTTGGAACTAGAATTCCATGGAGATCCAAATTAAGATTACAGAATGGCTGGGTCCCTATGGAGATGAACCCAGAGGGGTTCTGGATGTGGGATGGATCTGTGAATTTGAATTTGGGAGATATCTGGAAATCCTCTCTTTGATTTGCCATCCATCGTGACTCATCTACTCCATTTTCTTTCTAACTTATTCCTTCCTTTCTCTCTCTCTGAATCATTTTTCTACCTCATTGCTTCTGCTTCTTTATAACACTAACTGCCTTCATCAAATTTCTTGCTGTCTCTTTCATTTGGTCTCTTGGTCTTCACAGAATCACAGCAAGAGTAACTTAAAACAGGAACCAGCACATAATAATCATTTAATATATTTTACCTATTACTATCTTGTTTCAAACAAAAGCTTACAAAAAGATATATCATTCCTGACAGGTTGTCTAAATTACTGTTTTATCAATATTGTTCTTTCAGTGAACAAAGTTCTAATACATTGCTTAATTTTTGGGTATAAGGTTTTATGTGATAACTTTCTTTGGGAATTCAGTATCATGAAGAACTGATATGTATTCTTTCATCAGGTAATGAATATTCTAGAGGTCCTCATACCAGAGTTCAGAGTGAAACTCAATGTTTCCTCATGGGAGCTACATTAACACCAGTAAGAAGCATATTTATAGACTTCTTTATTTGCCTGTAATTTTCTGTTTATAATCTGACATCTGTAAAATACTTAACTTTACATTTCTTCAATCCTTTCAAAAAAGAAAACAAGAGAAAGCACCATTTTATGTAAATCATAAGAGTCTTAGAGGTGAATAAAACAGAATCCCTGCTTTCAAAGAGCTACCAGCCTGGAGCAGAGGGTCCTTTTCTGAAAGCAGCTTATTGTAAGAAAGACATTTTTCATTGCAACTCAGTACCTGCACATATATATTAAATATATGCATATATGAAATAGAAGTTTATTAGCACTAGTACTTAATACATGTCAGGAAATGTTCTAATATCTTTATAAATATTAACTCAATTAGTCCTTATAATGATTTGATGAGACAGGCCTTAATTACCATTAACCTTATTTTTTTCAGATAAAGGAAGCTGAGGCAAAGAATGGTTAAATAACAGAAAAGTTAAGTAGATTGGCCAACAACAAGTTACTTTGTTAGTCAGTGTAAAGCTGGGATTTAAGCCCAGATAGTCTAGTATTAGAATCCATGGTCCATTCCTTTATACCTGGCTGGATCCCAATATTTAGCCTTACTCTAGGTAATAAACTCTTTTCTATTCTATTTTACTACACCCTCTTTCATTTTTAAAATTCTGGTCATGTTCCATAAACTGATGGGTCACATCCAGTACCAACTAATGGATCACAATACATAGCGTGTTAATCACAAACATTAATCACAATGGAATTGAAAAAAACAACTCACATGTGTACATATGTCATGACTATTAAGAGAGCTCAAGTAGGAGCTCTGAACTTTACCATGTGGGTAGGGACAGAACACAGGACATCTCACAGAGTAAGAACCATTTAAGCTGAAGCTAAGATCAATAGAAGTTTACTAAGCACACAAGTTACAGGGGAAGGGAAGGGCATTTCAGGCAAAGCACATGTACAAGGCTATGGTGGGGATGGTAAAGGTCAAGGGCACTCATTCATTGATCCACCCAACCGCTATGAGCCAAGTACTGTATAAGGACTCACATGAGGACAAAGCAGTCATGACCCAGCCCTCTGGAAGCTTATGACCTAGTAGAGGAAATTATTAAAATAGCAATGATGTTGCAGTATTGTAAGTGCCATGATGGGAGGTTAACTAAAATAGTTGAGCCATTTAAGGAGTAGGAGTCAGCCATGGAATGATAATGGGTAAAAAGCATTCTACATTAAGAGACAAGCAATGCACTAAGGTTAAGAGATGAGAAAATGCATAGTTTGATGAAGAGCTGAATAACTTCATAAGTAGAGTGGTATAAGAGTTCAAAGATGGGCTCTGGAGTCAGACTGTGTAGGTTCAGATTCTAACTCTTCTGCTTATTAGCTGTGTGACTTTGGGCAAATTACATAATATCTCTGTGCTTCAATTTCCTTAGCTGTTAACAAAAGTTTTTCTAGTATTAAATGAATTAATACACCTGAGGCATTTAGAGCAATGCCTGAAATGCAATAAGTGCTCAAAAAATATTAGTGATTATTATTGTTAGGAAAGAATTAAGTCAAGTGGGAAGAGAAGAGATTAAACTAGAAAGGTAGTCATAGGCTGGAGCATGGGTAGCCTTAATTAAAAAATATTTGAGTCCCTACTATGTGCTAGACCTTGTTATGGGCACTGGAGACCTAGCAGTGAACAAGATCTTCACCCAGTTGCTCAGGGCACTTCAAAAGGATTATCTCTGATTTATTCCTTTACTCAATGCCCACGTTCATGTTATCCACAGCTGTGATCTCTGTACCACCTAAATATAATCTAATGCAGACCACTTCTCATCATTTCTGCCACATCTACTCTGATCTAAGCCACCATCATCTCTTACTTGGGCTGTTTCCCAGGCCAATATCTACAGAGCAGCCAGAATGATCCTTTAAAAATAAAGGTGCATCATGTCATTTCCCTGCTTACACACTTCAAAGGCTTCCTAGTATACTGTGAAGAAAAGTTAAGCTCCCTGGGAAGAAGTTGGACTCCCATCCTGGGGAGGCCCGATATGTTCACAAACAGAGGGGTGAGTGTCTCTTCAGAGCATGAGTGATTCCTAATAGGGGAGGACAGACCAGTGTGACAAGCCCTCAGTGTTGATGCAAGTAATTATGAATCTTGTCCTTCAAGGAGTGAAGCCTGGTAGTCACAGTAGGCCCCAAGGGGAGGGGATGGAGGAATAGAGTAGATGGAAGAAGGGGTATTTAGGGGGCAGTGGAAGTGTTCTGCATGATCTTGTAATGATGGATACAGGCCATGTTGAATATCATCAAAAATTTATAAAGGTATATGATCTAGAGTGTAGACCATAATGTAAACCATTGACCATGGTCAGCAGCTATTTATTTGTACATCAGTTGTACCAAATATACCATCTGCATATAAAAAGGTTATTCATATGGGAAGGAGGAAAAGGGGAAGGATGCTGGCTCTTTGGGAATCCTGTGTTCTGTATGTGGTTTTACTGTGACCTAAAACTCCTTTGAAGACAAAATGAGGGAAGCGAACTTGGCCCAGTGGTTAGGGCATCTGTCTACCACATGGGAGGTCTGTGGTTCAAACCCCGAGCCTCCTTGACCTGTGTGGAGCTGGCCCATGTGCAGTGCTGATGCGTGCAAGGAGTGCCGTGCCATGCAGGAGTGTCCTCCATGTAGGGGAACCCCACACGCAAGGAGTGCGCCCCATAAGGAGAGCTGCCCAGTGCAAAAGAAAGTGCGGCCTGCCTAAGAATGGCGCTGCCCATATGGAGAGCTGACACAACAAGATGATGCAACAAAAAGAAACACAGATTCTCATGCAGCTGACAACAACAGAAGCAGACAAAGAAGAAGACACAGCAAATAGACAAAGAGAACAGACAACTGGGGTGGACGGGGGGTGGGGGAAAGGGAGAGAAAAAAAATTTTAAAAAAAAGACAAAATGAAAAGAGGTAAGACATTGGGGAAGAAATGGAAGAAAATGTCACTGTACACACAGGACAACAGCTATTACAGTGATGAAAAGCAAAATGTCAAAAAAATTTTTTAAATAGTTTTCATTTTTTTTAATATCCCAATTTTTAAATTTTTAGTTTTAGTTTTTCTGCATTATTATATATTTTATTTCTTACGTTTAAATGTATCATTGTTTCATTTTCCTAATAACTGTATTTGACAATATTTTTTACTTCATTTTTGAAGAAGTTTTGGATGACAGAAGGATTACAACTGTGGCAGGGGAAGATCATTGGCATGGGGATACATGGGAGGAAGTTCACCTAGGCATATATATAAAGTGTATAAATGTGTTCAAATGTTCATGGGGGCATTGTCAGAGTGGGTAGAGTTTTACACAAAAACCAAATGAATATTGACTTCCCATCCTGAGGAGCTCTGCCACATTCTCTAATGGAAGAGCAACAATTCCCCAAGTGCAGGGGCAATGACTAGTGAAAAAGGATGGTCCATCGATGGACCCTTGATATTGACAACTATGCTTATGAGCATTTGCTCTTGAAATTTGTAAATTAGCCTAGTGCTGTAGGGTACCTAAGAATTACCTTCTGAGAGCCTCCATGTTGCTCAAATGTGGCTTCTCTCTAAAGCCAAACTGAGCATATAAATGTAATAACTTCCCCCCAGCATGGGACATGACTCCCAGAGATGAGCCTCTCTGGCACCAAGGGATTACTACCAAGTAGCAACTAGCAATGCAACTGGAAAAAGAACCTTGAATAAAAGGGGGAAAAGGTAAAGACAAATGAGTTTATATGGCTATATGGCTAAGAGACTTCAAAGTGAATTGTGAGGTCATCCCAGAGGTAATGTTTATGCCCATCTTAGCAGGATTTCAAAGACTGCCAAAGTAGATACTACCCCAAATAGTGGGGCTCCTGAGGGCTCTGGAGACACCCAGGTCCTACAGTCATGGCAGATAGCTCCAGAGTTTGGTGCCTTGTCAGTGGGTCCTACTTTGGAGTTTGTGCTCTGAGTGTGATAGAACTAAACTCAGTTATGTCTTCTCTACACCTGCCTCTTTTGTCCCTTCTAATTGAACCTATTGTTGGTGCTGGAGTTGATAGGTGTATGTCCAAGAGACTTGAATATTTGGGCTGTCCATGTGCCAGCTGGGCTCTGAACCTCAGTGGAGTTGCAACACCTACTCTTCAGTTCATTGGACTCACCCAGGACACTTAACAAGAAGGTGAGGATGGACAACCACGATACCAAGGAACCAAGAAAGTCTACAATTGCAAGAGAGAGAGTCCCATCCATCAGTCGTATAGGATTTAGGCTCCCTCTCAGAAGTGGAGTGTGTATCACCATCCCAGAATCCTCAGGATTGGGGAATAAAATATGGACTAGAGTAGACTTATGGTTTTCTTTTATAGACTTATTGTGATTCTAGCAATGGAAGAAATTATATAATTGATGTGGAGGTAGTGGCCACTGAAGGAGGAGGGAGAGGGAAAGACAGGTATAATATGGGGGCATTTTCAGGACTTGGAATTGTCCTGAATGACATTGCAATGACAGATATAGGTCATTATATATCCTGCCATAACCTACAGAATTGAGTGGGAGAGAATATAAACTACAATGTAAACTATAATCCATGCTCAGTGGCAATGTTCTAACTGTGTTCATCAATTGCAATGAATGTTCTACACTCATGAAAGAAGTCATTAATGTGGGGAAAAATAGGAGGTATGGGGAGTGGGGCATAAGGGAATCCCTTATATTTTTTTGTGTAACATTTTGTGTAATCTACGTATCTTTTTAAAAAATTAAAAATGTATTTTAAAAAAAGTCAAGCTCCTTAGAAATTATTGTGAACAAGCAACTTCTGATTCCTTAAGGAGGAATGTGAGTACAATTTTTAAAAATTCAAAAGCACTAGGAAATTTGGAAAGGTAATTCTCATTGTCACCCAAGAATACTTTAAAGACACTATATTAATTAATTAATAAGGAAATAAATAACTGCTTAATTTATTTAAATTAATTTAAATACTGAAGGGACACTTTGGTAACTATCCAAACCACCCAAATCTTGAAATCCAAGAACCGAGAGTAAAACAAACATTAAAAAATCAAAACATCCACTATTAAAACTTTTCTAAAATGTATCACTCATTTGCCTGCCATGTGAAACAGAGTAAGGTAAACAAAACAATAGTTTGTTCCTAACTCGATTATTTAATTCTGGCACAATGTAGCTATGGTGAAAAAGGTACCTGTAGCCCATTTTTTTCTTGTCCTTTTAAGGTAAACTCCCAGAGAGTTTGGCGTTTTAACAGTGGGCAATCATTGTCTTTCCCCCATAGGCTGTCATTTCCTCCTCACAGATTTAATCTACATAAAGTGTGAAAAGGAAATGTTTCCATGGACTGGGAGGTAGCTAAGCTTTTCAAATGAGGACACTTAATTTTATTGACATTTCTAAGTCAATTTGGCATCAAGGTGAGGCCACATACATCCTGAGAGTAAACTGTATGTTTTGGGACATCTATTTTTTGTAGCTGTTTGCATACACAAACTAAAGTCTGTTAACCTAAACCTGATAAATGAATTAGCAGGCCATCTCTGAATATTCTTACTGGAAACAGACCATCCAGTTTTGTCCATGGTATGTGGATTATGGGGGAAGAAGAGGATGTATTCTGCTATACCTGGGTTTAATTATACTTGATTGTGTACATGCTTACAGTTTAGCTTGAAGAAAAATGTTTAAAATACACTGAAATATTTTGATACAGTGTAAGAAAGGAGATGAATACTTAAATCTCAGAGTTTAAGAAGACACATACACAATATACAAATACATATATACTATAAACTTGCATCTATATGTATCTATAGCTCTATATCTTAAATTACCTTCCCAGATTGAAGAGAGTATGGAGTTTTTAAAATGATCTCATCAAGTCATCCCAAGTAAACATAAATCTTAAACATTTTCTAAATAATCTAATTAAAAATCATTGAAAAATATCTCCTCCAAATTTGTATTCTCTTTATTTCATATGCCTAGACACATAACTTTTTAATTTCAAAGTAGAATGCTGATACTATGATACTGTACTCTCCTGATATAGATAGGCATCGCCAAATGATGCATACCAGAAAAGACCCTGATCTAGTAGGACCTGAATGAGAGAACACTGCTCTGTGGAAGCCTGGGAAAGCAAACAAGTATTTGTGAACCCATCACTTAGTTTTCCTTTAAGTACTGATCAGGTGACATGGACTATTAGAGCATCTCCAGCTTCTAACACAGAAAACAGAACAGGGTATTGATATGAGCCAGGGGATGATTTTTATATAATTCCAGCAATGTCAATATTTTATATAATTCCAGAAATATCAATATTTTAAGGATTTTTCCAACCACAATGGAGAATGGCTGGAAAATGGTATAAAATTTTTATATCTTCCTACTACTGGTTTCTTAATATAGACAGAACACCATACCAAAAACAAATCCTGCTGAGTGCAGGGTGATGTGGCAGGACCACTGTGCCTCCCACTGGCGGTCAGTTCTGACTGATTCAGCCTCTGTGGTATGCGAGTGCGGGTTCTCTTTCAATGCTCTGTCCCTCGGACTGGAAGAGGGTCTTCCCAAGTGGTTTCCAAGTGGAGCAGTGCCATGGTGCACTTGGGGCTTAGGAGTTATTGTTGGAAGAGCCACGTTCTCCAGATATATTCTGTATATTTCTAACACTGCGGGTTTATACTTAAAGCATTCTTAGGTTTACAGTAATAACTTTAAGCCATTTATGGAAATTGAAAAAGGGTTTTTGAAACAGCTCAGCAGGGTGTACAAATTGTGTTCCTTGGTGTGGCATTAAATACCTGAAATTAGAAAATAAAAATTTACTCTAAGTTAAAATTTTTAAAAATCTTTTTTCCCCTTCCTTGATTAGTTTTACTAGCTAGGGATATATGCCTTATTAAAGCTCTGTTCTCAGAATATGATGAAAATGATATACAGTACATAGCAAAGTATGTAACCATGATTATTTAAAGAAAAATGATAAATGGATATTATTACCTAAATCAACACAAAGTTAAAGACAAAGTATTTTTCAGGAAGTCATTACTAATAAAGCAACATGAAGTCAATGCCAACTAATTAGATTATTTATTTAATTAATAAAAGACTAGAAACTAAAAACAAAAATTATCAGTAATGGTTAAAGATAATTTGAAAAGGGTAGGGACTACATCTAACTGTTTTGTGTAGGCAATCTCATTTAACCCCCATAAAAACTCCTGTAATTATTATGTTCGTTAAATAAGTGTGGAAATCAAAGATTAGAGAAGTCAGGTGACCTGCTCAAGATTACACAGGTATTAAGGATCAAAGGCAAGTTTCCAACTAAAGAAGAAATCAGCTCTGATAGCCAGAGCTGCCATGTCATGTTTCTTGGGCTTTTAAGACAAAGATTTTTTTTTTTAAGTCTGCAGGAGTTGCTAAGCTTAAACCCCTAACATGAAAATAATATTTTAAATCAAATTTCTAAAAGGCACAAAGACACAAAATGCCTGAGAAATGAGCATTTCTGTGCTCTGTTGACATTTGAAATCTTTTCTTCTCTTTTATGCTGTTGATTTGGTTTTGGTGAAAATCTAAGCTCATTTTTTTTTATACCTACTGAACACTAGCTTTTTTTAAAAAAACAACAGCTCCTGCCAACTGCATTTTTTAAATTCCCAAATTTTAAACTTGATTGATACCCATATTTTTCTTTTTTCAAAATTTATAGTTCAAACCCTTGTTTTTTTCTTCCCAGATTTCTCACCTAGAGATCTCCTATGGAAGACAAAGCCAGAAGTGAAAAAAGCAGGAAAGTGACATCTTTCCTCTGTCCCCATCTGCATTCTCTGCAAATGCTTATTTCTTTTTTTTCTTTTTTAAAAATTAAATTGTCTTTTATTTTAAAGATACATAGATCACAAAAAAATGTTACATTAAAAAATATAAGAGGTTCCCACATACTCCACACCCCACTCCAGTCTTCCCATAACAACAATCTCTTTCATCATTGCGGCACATTCATTGCATTTGGTGAATACCTTTTGGAGCACTGCTACACCACATGGATAATAGTTTACACTCTCCCCCAGAACATTCAGTGGGCTATGGCAGGATATATAATGTCCAGCATCTGTCCCTGCATTATCATTTAGGACAACGCCGAGTCCCGAAAATGCCCCCACATCTCATCTCCTCTTCCCTCAGCAATTACCATGGCCACTTTCTCCACATCAATGCTAAAGTTTCTTCCATTACTAGTCACAATAGTTCTATAGTAGAATACCAGTAAGTCCACTCTAGTCCATATTTTATTCCTCCAACCTGTTCATTTCTTTATACTTGATTTTTTTCTAGAAGGAAGGAGGGGCAGCTTGTCTTCCCCCTCTACCTCTTACTGTCTGGTCTCTGTATAATCCCTGAGGTTAGTTACCTAACTGTTTACTTGGCAAGTGGCTTCTTCAGAGAGTTCAATTTACAACTTTCCCTAGATAATTTAACTTCATACCACACAGAAGAGCAAAACGTTCTAAAGACACAACAAAAAGTGATTTCACTAAACTACTCAAAAATAAAACAAGTGAAGCAGAGGAAGAACACACCTCTAAGGGCCTAAATGTCTATAAAGTTACTGTGAAATTACATCCCGATTAAACTTCTTCACCTTGTCCCATATATTTGGAGTGCCCTGCCTTTGTGCAAATCCAGGTGCTAGACTTGCTCATAACAAGTACATCTTTTGTATGTGAAAGCATCTTTGAAGACAATTTTGAAATAAATCCAAGATGAAGACCAGGTTTGGCAAATGTTAATAGACTTTAAATGAGTGAGTAGAATACAATTCTAGATGAGGCAAGAGAAAAGGCTTTAACAAATTCATAGAGTCAGAAACTACAACATAGGTTACCAGGGGCCGGGGTACGGATAGGCAATGGGAAGTTAATGCTTAAATTGCACAAACTTTCTACTTGGGTTGATGGAAAAGTTGTGGTAATGGATGGTGGTGATAGTAGCACAACATCGTGAACATAATGAACAGCACTGAATTATATATTTGAATTTGGTGAAAGGGGGAAATTTTAGGTTGTATATATGTTATTAGAATAAAAAATAAAAAGACAAAAAGCAAAAAGCACAGGACTGTACAACATAAATAGCAAACCCTATTATAAACAATGGACTAAGGTAACAGGACAATTATAAAATGTTCTTTCACAAGTTGTAAAAATGTACCACTCTAATGAAAGATGCTAATAATAGGGTGTGTTATGGGAACTCTGCATTTTATACATTATTTTTCTATAAACCTACAACTTCTCTAAAAAAGAGAGAAAAGGCTTTAAAAGATACAAAATCAAAGTTCTTCATTTCTTTACAACCCAAACTTGTTGAATATGGTAGTTGACATTAATAGCTCTAACTGCCACTCTGCTGACAAACTAACTTTTAGAATAAGATATCCTGAAAGCAAACAAGCAAAATCTTATAAAATTGAACCAAATCCATTGTTCCACATACTAGAACTTGAAGCAGAAAATAATATTAAGCATATTAACATTCTATGTCCCTAGATGATTTTGTTTATTTGTATCCTCATATAAATAGCTAAAGCTGTAAAACTGCCCCCCAGGAATTTTTATTTGTATCTATAAATGACACTTTTATTACTTTGCTACTCAAAGCAATTATCGTATGATAATAAGTGATACTTTAAGTCCTATTAAAAACAATAATGTATTCTGAATATTATACAAAATATAAAAATCGAAGTACAGAAGCACTTTCAACATCAACTTCTTTAGTTGTTAAAAACTATCAACAAGTCATTTGAAGGGGTTATAAGGGAACCTCTTATGTTTTTTAATGTAACATTTTTTGAGATGTATATATATCCAGAAAATGCAATTTACAAAAATGATGGGGGTGGGGGGGTGGGCAGTGGGTTTTATGGGAACCTCTTACATTTCTTAATGTAACGTTCTTTGTGCTCTATTAACTTTAATTTAAAAAAGTGTAAAACAAAACGAAAAACAAAAACAAGTCATTTGAAGACCTGTCTACTAAAAATCAAATCATCAGCGTGGAATATAGAAAGTGAGTACATGCATTTGAAAAAAGTATATCTTTAAGAACACAGCCATAATCTAGTCATTTAAAAAGTAATAAAGTATACTGAAATTCCTTATGTATATGTAGATGATATAAACTTGAAAGCCCTTTGCCTTTGCCCTTTTCTACCCATTCCAAAGTAAAATAAATCCTCCTCAATTGTATTTGGCTATTCCAGTAACAACTACTTTAGCTTATCCTACTGAATTATTCATTTAAATTTTATACTCCTATCTAGGTACATAAAACATTTTTGAAGAGTTTAACTTGCTCAATTCAATAGTCAAACCAACTACAAACAACAGTGAAATGAAAAACTTAGCACTGAACCCAGTACTCCCAGCAGGATGCCTATTTCACGATGGGTTAATCTGGCATTCATTCACTTAACAACTAGGTATTGAGCTCCTACCCAGTGTCAGGCCCTTTTAGGCCCTGGGGAGCCACAGACACACCCTTTCTCTGGGGGAGCATTCATTCTGATGGAACAAAGACATTCGACCCACAAACTCACAAGCGAGTTGGAGACCAGGTTATAGCAGAAACAGACCCAGGTGATTTGACTGAGAGTGAGTGTGGGTGGAGGGGCGGCCATTAGGCATGTGGACACTTCACTGAAAAAGTCTCTTTCCAGGTGACACCTGCGTGCAAAGGAGTATCAGCAATAAGGTCGCACTGAGAGGAGGCAGCTGTGGGTAGAGTGGAAGACAAGGTCAGAGAGGTCAGCCAGGGTTGGACCATGCATAGCTTCAGGCCATGGTGGAGGCTTTGAATTTTCTCATAAGAGCAATGGAAATCTCTTGGAGGATTTGAAGCAGGGGAGTGTCGTGATCTAATTTTTCAAAATTGATATCTGGCAGCAGGATGTTGGTGTAGTTAGAGTGGGAGTGGGGAAGAGCAGCTCGGAGACTGTTCTAGTGGTTTTGAAGAGAACACAACATTTTGGAGTTGATCTGACAGGACAGGATGACGGATAAGATATGGGGGTGAAAGGCTGCCCAGGTGCTATGTACAGATTGGGGGAAAACTGTGGGAAGAAATTTTTTTTTGAGTAATGGTGAGACAGGAGTTCCGTTTTGAGCTTTATTAACTTTGTGATGTCTTTTATCTATTACATCATGGTAACTATATACATATATATTTATGCTATTATGCTATTTATATTTATATGCTATTATGCAATTTATATTTATATAAATGTTTGGAGCTCAGTGGAATGGTTGGAGCTGGATGTACAAATTTGGTAGTTATCAGGGTATTGCTAATATTTAAAGCTATAAGACTGGATCCAGGTGGAGAGTGTAGCTGGAGTAGAGGGCCTAGGACCTAGTCCCAGGGCACCCCACCACTTAGAGGCTGGAAGAAGAAAACCAGCCAATAAAAGAAGACCGAGGTGGTACAATGACTTTGCAGGAAAGCTATCAAATATGGCATCCAGGAAGCCCTCGATACAGAATGTTCAAGAAAGAGATAATGTTCAACTCTGTCAATGTTTCAGAAACAACAAGCAAGATGAGGAGAGAAACATGACTGTTAGATATGGTGAAAATGGAGGCTACAGGTGGCCCTAAATTGAGTGAGTTCAGTGAGTGCTCAAGTAGACATGGGACCTACTTGGACTCTAGTGAGACAAGAATGGGATGTGAGAACCTTGAGATAATAGTTGCTGTGAAGGATAGAGAGCAATTGGGAAGAGTTTGGATGGGGATATAAAGGCAAGGAAAATAGTAGAATAGTAATGAACACTAGTGAGATGGATCCAATGGAAAAGGAGAAATCAATGACATAGAAGGAAAGCATGTTTAACTGCAGGAAAGTCTTTGAGCAGGTGGTATGGTATACAGAACGCATTGGGGGGACCATCCTTAGACAAGAATATAACCTCCACACATTGCAATAGGAGAAAAGTCAGAGTATGAATGTACAGATAAGTAGGTTGGTATATTTTGGAGTATTTAAGACCATACAAAGAGCATGTGTGTATTAAGGGGTATCAAAGCTAGTGTACATCAACTGTATTAAAGCTTGTATTACATATATGTAGCATATGTATGTAAATATATCAATTATCATCTTAGAAAAAAAGAATAAGTCAGTAGAGAGAGGGATTTGAGGGTATACCCTAGATATTGCTTTTCTGCCTGATAGAAAACTTGATTCTTCAAGTTCTCCCCATCACTTCCTTTTATACTGAGGATCTGTGATTTACCAGTCTGATCATTTGATAATGCTACCAGACAAGGAGCCAGGTTAGTCTTCTCTGGTTTCCTCTAGACCTCTAGGCTGTACTTCACAGTATAATCAACATGTATTCATTCTATATTTGTTTCCTTATCATAGGTCTTATTGTTTCAAATGGATGTTAAGGCTTCAGGATGGGACCAAGTATTTTTCAATAAACTATCATTGTCTCTCCCACTGTGAAAAACCTCATATTAGATATAAAGTAGGTACTTAATGAATGCCTGTTGATCAATTTGTCTTTTAGAATTGAATGGCTAATAAAAAGTTTTATGCAGCAATTCCTTGGGTAACAGAATATGCATAATTCTTCGTGGCACCTTCTGGGGATTGCTGGGAGATGCTGAAATCATTCATCAATTTTCTCTTTTATATGCTATTCAATTAGTTTGTCTGGGGCGAGATCTAGAAAGTATATCAATCAAAAGCATAATAGTAAGCTGAGTACAAGCTGTCTTCATACTAATGGTTTGCATCCACTGTCTTAGAGAAAGGACTTAAAGAAGGTATTTAAGTGCAGGAATTTTTGAGAATGTACTAAGTACTGAGAATTACCCAGAGCTATTGTTATCTGTAGTATAATGATGGATTTGAAATCCATTTAGCAATATCCGTAGTGAAAAAAATATTACTAAGGGAATATTTATTCATCATCATAGCCTATCTAGCAAGATCAAATTTTTCTCCAAAGCAGACTGAAAATTTAGGAGTTAGCAGGTTTTTAGTTAAATTATGTGAAGCATAATTTTAGTTCCTAATAAGCCAGTTACATATATTTAGATATTATTATATTTAGATACAAATATTGCTCATATATATATTTATCTTATTTTAAAAGATACATAGATGACACAAAATGTTACATTAAAAATGAAGTTCCCATATACCCCAGTCCCCACACCCCCCACTCCTCCCACATTGACAACTTCTTTCATTAGTGTGGTACATTCATTACATTTATATATATATTTTAAGAAGTAACTTACCATTGTATTATTGTAATATTGTTTGCAATATTAACCATTAATTTTATTCAACAGGTTACCATGGAAAGTTAATGAATTAACCATCAGAACAACCGGTATCAAAAGGTATCAGGTACTATGAATGGCAGTCCATAAAGTTTGTAGGAAGTGAATGATTATAGTTATTCCAGAAATTTTACTATCAAAATAAAATAAGTCACAGAATGAACTACTCAGTTTTTCATATTACATACAAATTGACAAAAATATTATTTATAAAATAAAAGGTATCAAGAGATTTAGAATTTTAGATTGTATAAAACATATTCTAAAAATATCATTAGGAACACTCTCTTCAGTGGAATCCCATGACATTAGACAATACTCAGAGTTAGAATTTTTTAAAAGAATTTGTTGCATAAAATATTTTAATTAAATGATCTGATAACTTCCATAAAGTGCATATTCACAACTTCCATAAAGTACATATTCACTTATAAGATCCTCATGTTTCAATGTTTATATATCTAAAGCGCTGAAAATAATAGTCACTAAATCTATAGGTAAGAAACATAAAACCCATCCGACTATTATTCCATGTGTCTATTTATTTCTCACTAACTGACAGAGATTTTTATTTTGTTATATTTTAGTCCATAAAATAGATTCTAACTACTGACAAATAGCAAAGCTTACACTGTTCATTGAAAAAATAAATCTAGATCATTTAGAGTTATTTTTAAATTATCCAATAAACTATGAATCGCTGATTTTGTATGTGTGTTTGTGGGTTCTTGGCAGGAAAAAAAAAAATATGTTAATAAGGGCTTTTAAAAAATCACCAGGAAGAAAAAAGGTAGGGATATGAATCTTTTAAAGCTTTTTCCCCTTCGAGACAACATGCCTTAAAAGTGGAGGTTAATAAACAATTAACAGCATAGCCTTAACTAGAATACTGCAAATATGATATTATAATATCTTGGTAAATATGAGAATTTTACGAGCCATAAAATTAATTACTTTGATATGTGTAAGATCAATGGACATGACTTATCACTATTTAATATGAGTTTTAATTTTTAAATGCATGTCCAATGAAAAAGTGTATTGCACAGGAAAATTGAAATTTCAATAGAGACAAGACAAAAGAAACAAACTTTATATTAAAGCACCTTTAAGAGGTTATACTTACGCAGCAACCTCTTCTTTTGACAATCCTTTGAAATTCGTCTCCAGATAATGATCTATGTCATCCTTTTCTTTGATCAATTGAGACCTAAATGAAATGGAAAGAAATATAAAAATACTGCCTTTTCAGGTTGAAAAGCAACCAAATATATAAAACGCCACCTGGAGAAGAGAAATATTCAAGGCATAATACTATAAAAAATAACTGTTTTGCAGTAGCTAAAGTGTTAGGTTGTTGATTAATAATTTCACAATCCTAAATTTTGTGAATAGAAAAAGATAGGGAAGGATATTAAAATAGAGTGTAAAGTAATAAATGACCATCAGTTTCAAATAATCTATATTCTTACATAAACCAAGTTTTCTCCTTGAAGCTCATAAGTCTTCCATTTTCCTCACAATGTTTTACAGCTTAACTTTCCAATTATGGAAGTCATATTTTTCTTTATACAAATGTGTAAAATTTATTTGTTCTAAACAGTAATAAATTTTTCCCTGAAACACTGTTCAAGGGCTTTTAATTACACATAAAACTCAACTTATTATTAAAGTTTAAGGGTGCAAAATGAGTTTAAGAAGACCTTACTGAGAAATTTATAGTACTTGTAGGGAAGTCAGTTTTGACATCCACCTTGCAACTTCAAAAACAAGCATACTACTAACATCTCATAACCATGCAAGTATGAGGACAAACAAATATCTGTGTTTTATCTAGAAACTATAAGAGAATGTTGATACATAATTTGTCTGAAATGATTATGATAAATACTTTTTTTAAATGCTAAAATGAATGCAAGGAAAAGTTTTCTTTAAAATTCATCTCATTTTAGAGTTGTGAAACTGGGTTATGTTTTCATTCACCTTGGAAAGAAAATGTAATCTAATCATTAAAAAGACAAGAAAAATAGTTTTTTTAGACTTTCAACCTATTTCATATTATCCAAAAATTGCAATGGAAAATAAGAATAAGAACAAAAACTATATAAGAATATACATACACACACACACCAGAATTATGTATCTATGGAAAAATTTGTCAGCCACAGAAAATGAAAATTTTGTTTTGCTGTTGTCAAAGAACTTTTATGTTAATTTAGCTAAAGGCATTTATTTTGGGCTTTAGTCTTTTCTATAAATACTAAAAATGAGGTACCCGTCCTTCTCAGGACTTACAATACTTTGATCATTAAAGCCTTGCAAGAATTGAAGAATATGCATATAAAGAAAATAATCAGATTTACAAATGCAAATTATTTATATTGATAAATAAGGTGTATTTCTAAAAACCAATAAAAATTTTAATGGAAATATCTAAATAACACAATCTCAGTTAATAGTCATATATATGACAAAATACATCAAGTTCTATGTATCCTGCAGTTTCTCGGCTACAATTCCAGGAACTCAGCAGTTGTTCATGGGCAGCATCCCTTTGATGCAGCATATTCAGGCTCCAGGATGATTTCAGTAGCTAAATCAACCTGTCAATTCACCCTAGTAGCCAGGCTGCGCCCTCCTTCCTCCGAAACAAAAATCTGCATTCAGGACTTCACGTATTAGAAGCCGTGTACTTTTCACTCCCAAAACTTCTGCTTTCTATTCTCCATGATCACACACATTTGAAAAAAAGGAAAGGTAACTCCAAAGGCCGGTGGGAACCATGATAACACGGGGATAGGAAATAAAATGATCAAAAGAGCACTAGTTTGGTAAATAAATACGGTCTCAGTATTTCAAAGAGATTAATCAAACACTTTGAAATAGCAAATTTGGATTCTAGATATACCAATATAGCTTTGTCCTTTCTTTAAACATAATTTTATTTTCTGTAATATGCTACTGATATTTCTTACTGCATGAAATTCACTTTGTAGAAAAGGAAATGAAAACAAGGGGCACATACCTTGGAATTTTCCTAGGGGTGCACGGCAGCTTCTGCCTGGCCAAGGATGTGAGCCTGGGGCGTGTCATGGGGAGTGGGGGCAGGGTGGTCATTTCCGACTACAAAAAAAAAAAAGCAGAAATGGAATTTTTTAAACAATAAATCTTTCAAAGACTCCTTTAAGACATTGTAAGAGATGCACCATCTGTCATGAGCTGAGCTCGTCTCTGGGTAGAGCTATAGCTGTTAACTCAGGATTGATACTTGGTGAGTGGATTCTGCAGTTGGCCTCTCATTATTTTTACCTTCTGTCTGTCTTTCAGCCAATTTATTACCTATCTACATCTCCACCACCAAGTTGTTTTAGGAGAAAATTAGATACATGAATTAAAGATCCAATCAGCAGCTTTGGTAAAAGTACTGTGAAGAGGCAGGGTTGCAATGAAAGAGTCAAGATTTTTGGAACAACTATGGATTTAAAATGCTTTGCTCTCCTGTTACAATCTGTGATTGAAAATTGCTCATACTTCTCTGTTTTCTCAAAACTTTTATCACTGATAAAGGCTTCGCCTTAGAAGAGGTAGATGCTAAGAATAATTCTCAACAAGGCACCAGCTGCTCTGAGAGAGCACGCAGGTACAACAGTGTAACAAATCACTTCAAAACATAGTGGGTTAAAAAGAGACTGGTTAAAACAATCATTTCATTATCTCCCACATTTTATGTGGGTCAGGATCTAGGAGCAGGCACCAGAGATGGCCTCGTTCCTGCCGGGGTTAGCTCAGTGGTGGGGGAGAGGTCTGGTGGTTGATACCGACTCTGGCCGGGACCTCGGCAGGGCTGACAGAGCACATCCATGTGGACTCTTGAGATGGCCCGGGCCGCCTCACAGCACGACAGCCTTAGACTTATTATGTGGCAACTCAAGGCTACAAAGACAGCTGTCTCTAAGAAAAGCCAGATGGGAGCTGTAGTCCATTTCAGGATCTGCCTTGATGGCATAGCTCGTGTCACTTCCCCTGTGATAACAGGGCTGCCCACATTTAAGATGAATGAACACAGACCCCACCTATTGTGGGAAGAGTGTCAAAGTCATATATTATTTTGTCGTGGCCATCTTTGAAAAGTACAATCTGCCACAGTGGGGAAAGTAAGCGAGCTGTAATAAAGATGGGTCTATAAAATCAAGATATCTAACCCTTACCACAAAGAGGAAGACATGTGGACATGATGTCTATAGACTTAGACTACAACATTTTTCACATGTGGCTAGGACTCTCAGATGCAAAAAACCCCACAGTTCTACAGCTAAATAGAGAGGCATCAAAATGGCTAGACCCTCCTGATCCACCACCACTCTTCTACCACACTGACCTTTATATCCTTTGGCCCACCAAACAACTAGAAGACTTGTTTCAAGTTTTCCAGCAGTTAGTACCTGTGTTAGTAAATGTGCGGACATTTACTGGGCTACCACTTGGTGCCAGGGGCTGCTGCAGGTGCTGGAGATTCAGCAGGAAACAAGAAGACAAATCTCTCTGACCTGATGGAATTTACATTCCAGTTGTAGATGTGAGAAAAACAGACAATATGCAATTAAATAAAATTATGGAAGGTCAGATGATGATAAGATCTTTACAAGAAAATAAAGCAGGGAATTGAAAACTGTCCCCATGCTCACCAGTACCAAAGGGATAAATAAGAGAAAACAAAGATGCGGTCAAAGAAGTTAGGGAGAAATTCTGGGTGGCGTCCTGATGGCAGAAGGCCTTGTGGGTTACTGTAAAAACTCCGGCTCCTATTTGGATTAAGAATTAATAGGAGGATTTTGAGTACAGGAGTGACACAATTTAATTTCCACCTGGAAAGAATCCAATCTTCCTTCTCTTGAGAGATTAGAGTGTAGGGGGAAGATTTGCTGGCAGGCGCTTCTGAAATCTGAGTGGGATGGTGGTGGTACATGTAGAGAGACATGTTCAGACCAAGGTGGAGGCACCTGTAGAGTGCTGAGACACAGTGTTTCCCTAAAGCTACAAAGGAAGAGAAAGAGACAGAGAGAGAATGAGCAAAGACTTGAAGGAAAATCTCTTGAAATCACTGTAGAAATGGGCAGCTTTGTGTTTCTGGAAAAGATTCTTACCCTGACCAAAAAGTAATTTTTCACATTATTAGACAAGTCTATAGCAGATCACCTTTTTGTTTTTGATAAAATAGAATCCTGGTATTACCCAGATTATTAGGACTAGGTATGACCCATTAAACACAATGTTCACTTATTTTCATGGAACATAGCCTAAAAGCAGACAGCCTCATACTAATGTTAATACTTACATTAGCACTAGAAGATTGTAAACAAATATTAGACCATTATTGTATTATGCTTCATAAGTCTATCACATAATGATTTAACTCTAATTTTTCTTTAAAATCATTTTTTTCTGTTCAATGTTATATCAATTTATTACTTGGTTAGTAAGTTATATCAACTCATTACTTGAGTTAGTTCTGATAACTGGAACTTAGTAACAAATGGCAAAATTATGTCGAACATGTGGTAAGAAGTTATGATCAACATAGGGCAGACCCCAGTGCAGGTTTGAAGAGTCACCGGAAGCTCCCTCAACACTAATCCCATGAACTCACATCAAAGAGTGAGTGTTCCAGAGTCTTCCAATGACAAATACAGGCTATCGCAGTGCTAAACCCTGACACACCCAGCCTTAGTGAATTTGTTTCTGTGGGGGCATTCCAACCTCCTAATTAAGGCTCTCTATTCTGAGAGCCCCACAAGGCTAACTCAGGCATCCTGCAATGGGCATTGGGGTCTGAGTGATGTCTGCAAAATTGCAGGGGCCTCTGAAAGCTCACCCAGGAACTTCAAAATGAGGAAACAGTACTTGCAATCTCTCCAAATATTAGGAAATTCAGTTACTTACACAGACAAAGGGACCAGACCCCAGAAGCTCTGATCCTGCCTATATATCCCATCAAGGTGTGTGTAAGCTCCCTAAAGTTGGCCCCCTAGTATGCTATATGAAATCTATCCTTTCTGATGTTTACTTGGAATAGACAATTTTTGCTAGAAAATATAAGCATCTAATCAAATATAAATCATATACATGGGGAGGTACATGTCTTCTTTGTCACACGGATCAACTGAGCTTTCTTTTTTTTTTCAAATTCTCCGTCAACGTCTCTACCATTAAAGTTTCAGCTGCCAGTTCCTTCATTTTGCTCTCCTCTGATCTGAGAACATTAGCAGCAGGAGCACCTTTACTCTTAAATTTAGTTTAATGTAAGTATTGCAAGCCCTGCTGGCAAGCCTCAAGGCACAAACTCTGAATGGGGGGTGGTCAGACCTGAATGATAAAGTAGAAAAAAGTTATTAACTGAATGTTGAAAAAATATGTATCTCTCCACCAATCCACATTGGAAAGTTTAAGCTCCATTAGGGTGGAGGTTGAGCAGGCTCTCCCCTTGCTCTAAACCCTATGTCCTCCCTTTCTGGTGCCTGATGGGAAAGGGTATTTTGTTTTGCATAATCAATACATGGCCACATGAGAGTATTTTGTTTCAGCCAATAATATGTGACCTGAATTTTATGATACAAATAATATTAGAAATGCATCAAATATTAAATGGATCATGTAACAGATTATTTTCTTATCTAAGCAATCTCTTTTATAAGTTCAGTTTTAATTATGCTGTAGTTTCTTAAAGTAGCTGTGTTCTAGCACACAGAAGCAGCCAAGTGCGGGTAAAAATGTAAGCATGTTTAGGGGTCTGTCCTGTCAGGCTTAAAATTATATCTGTCCAGTGAAGAAAGTCTTTTGTTCTTTGTTAATATGAGTTGTCTTATTATTCCTGGTATTGGGCAAGATGGTACCTCCAGCTCCTGGGTGAACTCCAACCTAGACTCAACCATGAGGAAGGCGCTAGTGCTTTTGGGCGCCTGATTTAGGCATGCAGCAGGAATGGTACACAGCACTCTTAGCTCAACACCAGGGGAGGAGAGCACAGGAGAAGGGTGTGCCTGCAGGGAGGGGAACTGCTCAGGTTCAGGTGAGTAAGAGAGAAGGAGAACGAGGGGCATCTCTAACGGCTGGTACCAAAACAAGCTTAGCTCCAGGAGGTCAGGCTGAATCAGTCTGTTAGGAGGTTCCAGAGTCAGCTCCCCTCCATGCCAGCAAGAAGGTGTTGCTACATGTGGCACCACGAGTGCTAAGACTAAGATCAAAAGGCTGCCTGAAGCCATTCCACTGCTGGTATTCAGAAGAGATTTGGTGGATTCTTTGATCTGTTGTTTGGCTCTTGTATCACTGTTATAGTCTCTAAGTTTGGCCTCTGCATGCAAAGACAAATGAGAATGTAGAAATATAGGATGAAAGGTTTGAGAGTGCTGGGTCAGGGTGAATGCTTCCCATGGTGTGAGTTTAAATTTCTGGCCCATAAGTAAAATTCTTCAAAGAGGACCCCTTCTGTCCAATATCTCCAGAGATCCTCTCATCCGGAAACACAAATGAAAGGGGGCCCTGCACTGTGAACATAGGGGCTACTTGGACAGTGATTATGTCTGACACTGTCACTAGGGCTTAGGCACTTGGGGTAGCTACCACTAATTTCTTAAAGCTCAGATGTGAGAGAAAGCAGCCACTAAACTAGAGCAAGCAAGTTTGTTAACAAGACAGTTCAAAATAAATATGATTTTACCACCATCAGCACAAAAATTATTCATAAGAATTAGAACTTTTCATATTATAATCATTTTATTTTACTATGAAAGTTTGAAGAAAACTACAGAATAAATAAATATCATTTCATTATGCCCTTGGATAGAGAGGAAAAAATAACAAAAGGAAGTTTAAAGAGTTGCTAAAGAATGTTTACCCCTTTTATCCTTATAATTTTTGGACTCATCTAATAGTCTCTGGTGAATAATTAGATAGGCTACTAAATAAAATAAATAGAAATCAAACGTATCCTACCAACTGACATTTATTGATGGTTAAATTTTTAAAAAGCAGGTAAAGGGTTTGAAGGCAAACCACGTTTCACCTGACGTACACCTGGAGATTACTGCTAAGAGACTCTCCAGCTTCACAGACTTCAGCCTGAAAATCAGGAAAGCAAAGAATGTACCCGAGGAGAGAAAAATTAGTAAATAGAATAACTCCATCCTTGCCCATCTCCCCCAAGCACAGAATAAGTTGTATTCTTACAGCAAATACTTAGGACCTACTATGTTTAGAGGAACTAAAACAATCCTAAAATGTAGAGTCTATGAGAAGAAATGATCGTTAAATCAACGAAATGCCAACACATCTGAAATATATATGTGTACTTATATATTACAATGCAAATACGACCTTTGGGAACAACCATTTATTTGATCTCTCAAGTTTATGAGATGCTGTCAGCTGACTTTATTTTTATCCAAACCAACGCCATCTCAGTTCCTTTCTGCTCCTACCTAGTTCTAAAGGGGATTAATCTATTTCTTTGCCTGTTTATTTTTACCTGCCCCAGGAGGGTCCAATGAACTTAGGAGTGAGAAGAGTGCTTTTTTCTCCTCCTCCTATTCGTTTCTTGAGGTAAATGGTGACGGGTTTGGCTCATCATACTTGAGAACAGAGGTCTGTGGGCTAATGGATAAAGAGCTTTTCCGGACCAAGGAAGGAACTTCCCGCCCCTCTTAGGAGCTGTGAAAATCCTGTCCCCAGACTCGCCCCCGCCACCACGAACCTCTGCGAAAAACTCCGCTTTTCGGTTCCGCCTAAGTGTCCCCCGCCGGTGGCAGGTGGTGGGCGCCGCGCTGTGCCCTCCTCCGCGGTTGTTCTGCGCCTAGCCTGCGGGATAGCGGGGACGCCAGGCGCGTCTCCAGGGAAACGGAGGGGCGGGGCTGGGCGGGAAGAGGGCGGGGCTAGGCTAAACCGGGGCTCCCGGTTGGGGCAGCCCTCAGACTCTTCCGCAGTGGGGCGGGGCCTCAAACTCGGGCTTTTCAAGCGCAGCTGCGTTGAAGACAGTCGGTGAGTTGACTTAACCAAAGTACCTCGGCTTTGCCGCCCTGAGTCACCTCCTTCATGGCACTGCTTCCTCAATATTTTGGGAACATTTCCCTGTTATCCACAAGGGTGATGGAAAATCGCTTAGTTTGGCATTCATGAGCCCCATGACCTGAAATCCCAGATTTTGTATTTCCACCTACTTAATGTTAATCCTGTACTCTCAGTCCATCACTTCAACCTGTCTCTCACGTGGAAGCGCAAGAAAGCAAGCCTCCTTGCTCATTCTTACATACATATGGGGTGCAAGAGAGTAAGGCTTGTTCCTGATTACTTCTCAAACATAAATGTGCTAGAAAGCGAGGCTTTTATTTATTGCCTACTGTCAAGCACTGTAGGAGAATGATCCGGCAATACTGCACGCACGAGGTTTTCTATTAACTGTAAATCAATTCTATTCGGTGTACAAGCATTACACTTTCATTCCACCATCTTATATGCTGCCGCAAATTATTAAATTATTTCCACCTAATAAGTTTTCATTATCCATTCAATTAATCACTGTGACCACCTGTAAGTGGGTTCTTCCCCATTTCCTCACCAGTGGAATGATTCTCACGAGCTCATTTCCCACTTTTCAGCCTGACTTTAATACAGTTCCACTGTGACCTTTGTGAATTCTGTTCCAATCCTTGCTTCCTTTCCTGCCTTAGAGGTCTGTGAATTCTAGGCACCTTCTTTTCTCGCACGAGGCCCTCTTAGCTTGGCTTTCTTGGTGGCACCTTCCTGCTTCGCTGGGCTTTTTCCTCCTGCTTGTCATCTTTTCACCAGTAGTTCTTCAGCTAATTCACTTTCTCCTTCTGCTCAGGACAAGACTGTTTAGAGCTAGGGAATTCAGAGTACTTTGTCTGCATGTGACTGCAAATCTAACTCAAACTTTTTTTAAACAAAAAAGGAGACTGACTGGTTCCCACAACTGAAGGGTGCCAGCTTCAGGGGCAACTTGAGAGACTCGGGCCCTTCTGAAAACATTGAGGACTCCAGGACTCCCCACCTTTCACCATCCAGAATTAATCTCTCTCCCTCTCAGGCCTACCTTTATTATCAGTATCATTTTGCAGGGTTGTATTATATGAATTGATCTTTCCTTGAAGGTTGTGAACTCTTTGAAGGCAGAGGTGGTATATTATTTGCCTATGAATTCCCTGGACTAGTCCAGATATATGGTATGGGCCCACATTTCTTTTCTAATTAATCGAATGAATGACAAAAGAGATCAGACTTCCTTGAACCAACTCCCCTTTTACAATTCTTCTCATTGCTTCCTCACCCTGCCCCATTTAGAGGGGAGGGAGGTGTGATGGGAGGCATACTTGGAATACTATTTCTCACCTAAGGAGATCCAGGGTGCTTCCTTCTGATCTTTGCTCCAGATACAGATTGTGACAGTTCCCAAGGAATCTTCTAGAGAAAGTTGATAGATCATAACTACTCCTCACAATTGTTCTCAAAGAGTTTTTTTTTTTTTTTAAAGATTTATTTATTTATTTAATTCCCCCCCCCTCCCCTGGTTGTCTGTTCTTGGTGTCTATTCAATGCGTCTTGTTTCTTTGTCCGCTTCTATTGTCGTCAGCGGCACGGGAAGTGTGGGCGGCGCCATTCCTGAGCAGGCTGCTCTTTCTTTCCACGCTGGGCGGCTTTCCTCACGGGCGCACTCCTTGCGCGTGGGGCTCCCCTACGCGGGGGACACCTTGCGTGGCACGGCACTCCTTGCGCGCATCAGCGCTGCGCATGGCCAGCTCCACACGGGTCAAGGAGGCCCGGGGTTTGAACCGCAGACCTCCCATATGGTAGACGGACGCCCTAACCACTGGGCCAAAGTCCGTTTCCCTCAAAGAGTTTTTGATATCTCAGTCATCACTTCCAAGATGAAACTTGTTCTGAAGCATTCCTGTTTTACGGTATTTTACTGAACGCATTCCCAAATAACATCTTAAGATGTAAATTTCCTGAGTTATTTCATGTCTGACACTGTCTTTTATTTTGCCATTGCACCTGGTAGTTTCTCAGGGGTGACATTATAGGTTGACAATTGTTTTTCACCAAAGTTAGGAAGCATTACTTTGTTTTCTTTTCTAGTACCCAGTATTTATACTAAGAAGAATGGTGCCAATTTTATTTTTGTTTCTTTGTACGTGAGCTTATGATAAGATCTGTGTCCACAGTGACAATCCCAAATCTCAGTGGGAGAAAGCAATGAGGTTTATTTCTTGATTACAACGTGTAACCACCACAAGTTAGCCTTAGGTGTTGCTCCATAGCATCTTCACATCACAATCAGGCTGATAGAGCTGCTCGCATGTGGGTCACTGCTGGTCTTTGGCAGAGAAAAGATAACAAGAATGAATGGCATATTTGCTCTTAAAGGCTTCATCTAGATGTAGAAGTCCTAAATTTACCCCTTATCTTTTCCTTCATTTTCAGTCTCTTCGTTTTTGTTCTAAAATATGGAATATTTTGCCAATATTACTTCTAGTCTTTATGGATTTTTGAGGGTGATGGGAGGAATCTTGTTTAAAAATCTCTGAGACCTCTTGTTTTATGATAGTATGTTGCTCTTTTAAAATAAATTTATTATCTTTTTAATTATCTCTGAATATATTAGGATTTTTAAAAAGATTTTTTTCTCTAAATTATCTCTTTTCTATAGGAAGTTTTTCTTAATGTTGACATATTTTTTATGTAACTGATACTTTTTCATTGCTATATTATCAGTATTAGGTTCAACTGCTAGGAATAGAATACAAAATGCAGAATTGGAATGGTACTCCATGATGTCAGGTTCCCAGCTCCTTCTGTTTTGGATTTCATTCCCAAGATCACCCAATTGTCCATGATGGCTGCTTTCCAACCATCAAATCTGTATTCCATCAACAAAGTAATTACAGGGGAAGAATTATATGCTCTTTTCTGAAAGAGGAACACATTGCTTCTTGCCTCATCCCACTGGCAACAACCTAATTAAACTACTGCCTTTAGCTCTAAGGGCCGCTATAAAATAGAATTGTTACTTCAAATAACCATATGACTTACTAAAAATGAAGGCTCTGTAACTATGGAAAATAAGAAAGTGAGTGTAGGTAATGGGGACAATTAATATCCATTCTATTTTTATTAAAGAAGGAAATGGATACCTGGTGTGAGCTTCCTCTGGTATGTAAAGATTGTTTGGCACCAAGTGTCCTCTATGGGTGAGAATTTTGATAGAGAGCTCAAGATTAGGTGGGCAGGTCATGTCAATTTTGATTATTTTAGGGTGAGAGCATAGAGAACCAACTATCCATGCCAGAACAAGATGTCAACTCATCATCTACACCTAGAGTCTAATGTTTCCCCTGGTAGTTCATACAACATCCTTATAAAAGTCTTGTCCAGGTGAAAAGTCCCTTTTCCTGCTATGAGTCTAGGAGGAATGGAATGAAATGGGGTACTGAGGGGTTAGGTTATATCATGTTCAGAACAACACCCCTACCTTTGGCCTACTCCTCCTTCCTTCACTCTGTTTTGCTTACAGAATTCCAGGGCTTATATTGGAAGACTATCCTCTAATCACTTCAAAGATGGGGATTTCTTTACCTGTTTCATGTCGCCACCCACTCCCTTCTGCTTTGTGTCTTCAGACAGTTGTTAAAATCTCCTCCACTGGCATTTCTTATGCAATGCTCATAACTATTATTAGCATTTTAAAAATTTGTTTTTGGTGCTATGACAGTTTGAATTTTGTGAATCCCCAAAGTGAAAGATTATGTTTTAAACTTAGCCATTCCTGAGGGTGTGGGGCCCATTTGACTAGATTACCTCAGTGGGGTGTATTCATGGTGAGTCTCCAACCTCTTGATGGGTCTGATATAAAGAGAGTCACAGAGAGACAGAGGGAAAGGGAGCTGCCATGTTGATACTGCCATGTGAGAGCAGCGCCACCTTCAGTTGAGCTGCAAAGAGGGAAGCCCCTGAGAGAATCAAAGAGCTGAGGTCCAGAAAGAGAGAAGTCCCAGTAAGAGCCAAGCCCTTGCCCGGTTCACCTACAGAGCAGCTGCACAAAAGCAAAGACCTTGGCAGAGATCAGCAGCCATCTGCTTTGCCACATGCCCATACAACAGAATCAACAGTAACTGACTTTGGTGAGAAAGCACCTCTTATGATGCCTCGATTTGGACTTTTCACAGTCTTGGAACTGTAAGATTTTACCCCAAGTAAATACCCTTTATAAAAGTCAACACATTTCTAGTACTTTGCATTGGCATCCCTTTGGCAAACTAAAATAGGTACCTTATTAATTATTATTAATTTTAATTTTTGTTTCAGTGGGATCTTCAGAGGGAAGGGAGATGAACATGTGTGCTCAGTCTGTCAGCTTCTGAATCATTCCCATGGCAAGAATATTAAAAGAAGACAAAGCATAAATTAAAGGACAGAAAAGAAAGGAAGAGAAAATATAGAAGAAAATGGACGATTTTGTGAAAAGTGACAGAAAGCAACACTGACTATTTTATAATACTCAAGTCATAATCTACTTATCTTACATTTATAATAAATTACCTAATATTATTTTAAAAATTTTGGATTTGGATTGAATTAATTTGTGTGTGACTTGGTAGGTATACATCAATTTCTCTTCCTAAAATTGAGAAAATACTTAATCCCCGTTAGACCCAGTCTAGTCCAGTGGGACTGTATTAGTCACTCTATACTCCTCTAGCCAAGAGACAAGGATGTGACATAAGCTAGGTCAGTTTCAGGCCTCCACCTGCAAATTGGAATTTTGAGCAGCATAGAAAGTTTATCAGTGGGCCCCTATCAAGGTCTGCCAAGAAACCATTGTGATGTCTGCTTCCTTCGCCTTAGAATCACATTGATTCCTGCCAGTTCCCAAGTCCAGTTCTTCAGATCTCTGTCCATTTCCTTTTGCCTAAATGAGCTGCAGTAAAACTCTGCTGCTTGGGATTAAATTCTAGCTGGTATAGATGTTGGTGACCAATGCTGGATTGTAAGAAATGGATCTTCAGGGGAAGGTAGGGTTCTTGGGATTGGTTTTCATTCAGAAGTTCTCAACTAGGACTGTATCATGCCCTAGACTCCTAGGCTCTGGGAGTAATTCGAAAGTGTAGATGGAATATTATGGACTGAAGCCAAGGATGCTAGATTTCCTGAAATCCATGGTTCAGCACCACCCATAGAATAATTTTCCTATATCTGTAATGCTTTTGAATGTTCAGCCAGGCATTCATGAAGTGAAAATCATTTATATAAGTATCCAACCCTGGAAACCAAATATATTTTTGATGTACACATATATGTAATGTAGCTCTAGTTATTATTCTTGTAAGGCATGCTTCCAGGTATGCTAGAAACAGCTAGTAATTGTCAGTTGAGATTACCTGTAACTAATTGTCCACTCAGAGTAAGACTCTAACTGACCATGGTGCTATTACCAAAGATCTTCATGAAACAATGAGGAATTGAAGGATATGGGATGGAATAACTATTTCTGGTGACACTGGATAATTTAAAGAATAACAAATGTAAAATAAATTCCATTCTCAAAACACGGGCTAAGACTGAAGGACTTAAAACAATCCATCAGAGAATCAAGTGGCTGAATCACAGCAAGAGCTGACTATAGTCTGGGCAGATTTCTTTGTGAACCAGAAAAGAGTGCATCTTTCATAATGGAAGTGGGGTTAGCTGTACATATTCATTAGCCTAAAGGCTTAAGTCCCTCTTTTTTCTTTTTCTTTTTTTTCTTTTCTTTCGCTATTCCTTTTTTTTTTTTGTCTTTATTTTTTTAATATTACATTAAAAAAATGAGGTCCCCACATACCCCCCAACCCCCTCTCCACAATTCTCCTCCCATAACAACAATCTCCTCCATCATCATGAGTCATTCATTGCATTTGGTGAATACATCTCTGAGCACCGCTGCACCTCATGGTCAATGGTCCACACCATAGCCCACACTCTCCCACAGTCCAACCAGTGGGCCATGGGAGGACATACAATCTCCAGCAACTGTCTCTGCAGCACCACCCAGGACAACTCCAAATCCTGAAAACGCCTCCACATCACATCTCTTCCTCGCACTCCCTAACCCCAGCAGCCACCATGGCCACTTTCTCCACACCAATGCCACATTTTCTTTGATTACTAATCACAATAGTTCATGAATAGAATATCAGTAAGTCCACTCTAATCCATACTCTATTCCTCCATCCTGTGGACCTTAGAATGGTTGTGTCCACTCCACATCTATATCAAGAGGGGGCTTAGATTTCAGATGGATGCTGGATGCAATTCTCCTGCTTTCAGTTGCAGGCAGTCTTGGCTCCCTGGTGTGGTGGTTGGCCTTCTTCACCTCCATGTTAGCTGAGTGGGGTAAGTCCAATAAACCACAAAGTAGGATTTGCAAGTCTGTTGAGGCTCAGGGCCTGGCTATCACATGGTCAGTCCAGAGATTCAGGTCCCCTGGGTATACACCAAACCCCAGTACCAACTACATTTCCAGTAAAAGTAACAGGAGAGGCTTGTGGACAAAGATCACATGTGAGTCCAGCTCCATCACACAGAAACATAAACTCCAAAGTAGGGCCAACTGAGATGGCACTGAACTCCATCTGCCATGACGATAGAACCTGTGGGTCTCTGCAGCCCTCAGAAGAACCAATACCTGGGGTTGTATCTACTTTATCTGTCTCTGGGACTCTGCTGAGGTGTGCATAAGGGTGACCCCTCTGATAACCTCCTGGCTCTTTTGGAGACTCATAGCCATATAAACTCATTTGTCCTTTCCATTTCCCCCTTTTCTTCAGGTCATAAAGCATTTTTAACTCCTGGTATTATATGTAGACTGAGATATTCTGCTGGTCTGAGTTGATCCTTTTATTCAAGGTATTTTCTAGTTACATCATCAGCTGGTACTTGGTAGTAATCCCTCGGCACCAGGGAGGCTCATCCCCAGGAGTCATGTCCCATGCTAGGGGGAAGGCAACACATTTACATGCTGAGTTTGGCTTCGAGACTGGCCACATTTGAGCAACATGGAGGCTCTCAGGAGGTAACTTTTAGGCACCCTGCAGCTCTAGACCTTGTTCTTATTTCAGGTGCACAGGCTCACAAGCATAGTCATTAGTATCAAGGGCTCTTTGTTGGGCCTTCCTTCTTTTTTGGTCTTTGCTGTTGGACTTGGGGGATTGTTGCTGTTCCTTTAGGGACTGTGATAGAGCTCCCCTGGCTAGGAATTCAGCACTCCCTCAGTTGTTGTTTTTAATTATAACCACTATGAAAATATCCAAACATTTTTATGTACCCTGGATATATGCCCTGTAGGACTCCCTGCCAACCATGTGTCCCCTGTCGATAGCATCCCACACCAGTATTCCTCTGCTGCCATTGTTGAACCTTTCTGTGATCCAAAACCTCTTCAAAGGTAAAGCCCAAGGCAGCAGACTTGGCCCAGTGGTTAGGGCATCTACCACATGGGAGGTCCGCGGTTCAAACACCGGGCCTCCTTGACCCGTGTGGAGCTGGCCCATGCGCAGTGCTGATGCACTCAAGGAGTGCTGTGCCATGCAGGGTGTCCGCATAGGGGAGCCCCACACACAAGAAGTGCACCCCATAAGGAGAACCACCTGGTGTGAAAGAAAGTGCAGCCTGCCCAGGAATGGTGCTGCACACATGGAGAGCTGACACAACAAGATGACGCAACAAAAAGAAACACAGATTCCCGTGCTGTTGACAACAAAAGAAGTGGACAAATGAGAAGACACAGCAAAAAGACACAGAGAACAGACAACCGGGGTGGGGGGAGGGACGTGGAGAGAAATAAGTAAATAAATAAACAAAATCTTAAAAAAAAAAAAAGTGATGCCCAATATATTGCCAGGTTCTATTAATAGTAAAATGGAATACAGTGATGAGTTTAAAGGTTAGATATAGATACATATTAATTTAGAAAAATTAAGGTAAAAATAAATTGGGGTATCAAAAAATTTAAAAATGCAAAAGCTTTGTTTTTGATATTTTGCCTTTCATCACTGCAATAAGTGTTGCCCTGTATGAAAATTGGCAAGGCAACTACTTCCGTCTTTTCCTCAGTGTCTATGTCCTATCTTTTTCTTTTTTTCCCCCTAATTATTAAGCTTATCTTCACGAAAGTTTTAGATCGCAGTAATTCATATATACAATATATAGTACTCCCACATATCCAACATAAAACTCTTTTCCCTTCCATAGCAATAATCTTTTTACATATTCATATTATATTTACTGAAACTGATGTACAGATATTGAGACAATAGCTTTCAAATAAAGTAACATTTGGGTTTATATTGTGGTTTATATTTTAGACTATCCAACTTTATAAATTTTTAGTTATCTTATGTTTTATATTATGATTTACATTTTAGCTTATCAGCCCCTACATATTTTTGGTGTAATTTTACATGTCTTATATCCATCCTTGCTTACTCTTGTGGAACACTTCTATTGCCCACACAGTTACATTGGTTCCATCTATTCTATACCTCTTTTGCCCTTCCATTAGGGCCCACTGTGACAGTCAATCTTCATTGCTTGAAGGGCCATGTTCAGAGATACTTGCAACAGTGTTGAGGGCTTGGCATGCTCAACTGCCCTGGTGCACTGGAGCCACCATTTTTCTCGAGAGATACAATTCCTTCTATTTGAGAACATCAGTCCTCCCCAGGATGTGGGTATACCTTCACTCTCATTATATGGGTCTCTATCCAATGATACAACCTACTATGGCAAAATGAGCATTCACGTATTCCCTAGGAGCCTGTCCTGCATTGGATTATCCCCTTTGAGCATCTTAAATAGGTAACCTTCCTTATTTTATCTTTGAAAAAGTTTTCTCAGCATTATACTCTCAACCAAATACCTGACAATCTCCTATGTTTGCATGTTGCCCCACCCTCCCCCCAATTTCTTGGGCAATATTACCCATCCTTCCATCCCTAGCCCCCCTCAAGCCTGCAAAACCCCACCCAAAGGTGACCCTATTCCCCCATTTTATCTCTTCCTTGTGCAAATACTTACCTCCAGCTTATCATAGATTTCATCCATGTAGGTGTCAGCTTACATCCTTCCTCTACCCCCCATTTTCCTTTAAGCCTATCATCCAGTCTCTAGCTCTCTGAGGCACCTTGGCTTATTTATTTCATATCATTGAGGTCATGTAGTATTTGTCCTTCAATGCCTGGGTTGCTCCACTCAACATAAGGTTCTCAAGATTCATCCATGTTATCACAGGTGTTTGTAGTGTATTTGTTCTTAAAGCTGAGTAATATTCCATTGTATGTATATACCACATTTTATTTATCCATTCATCTGTTGATGGGCATTTGGGTTGATTCCAACTTTTGGCAGTAGTGAACAATGCTGCTATGAACATTGGTGTGCGTATATCGGTTTGTGTCCTTGTTTTCAGTTCTACTGGGTATATACCCAGCAGTGGAATTGCTGGGTCATATGGCAAATCTATAGCTAGTTTTTTGAGAAACCGCCAAACTGTCCTCCAGAATGGCTGGATCCTTCTGCATCTCCACCAGCATTGCATGAGTGTTCCCATTCCTCCACATCCTCTCCAGCATTTGTAGTCTTCTGTTTTTTTCATAGCTGCCAATCTTATGGGAGTAAGATGGTATCTCATTGTAGTTTTGATTTGCATTTCCCTGATAGCTAGAGATTTGGAGCATTTTTTCATGTGCTTTTTAGCCATTTGTATTTCTTCTTTGGAGAAGTGTCTGTTTAAATCTTTTCCCCATTTTTTAAATGGTTTTTTTGTCTTTTTATTTTCAAGATATAGGAGTTTTTTATTAAGTCCCTCTTAAGCTTCTTCCGCTGAGACATCTTTACTCAGAAAATTCCCCTACTTTGTTCGATGCAGCTCTTCCTTTCTTTCTTGAAGATACTGTTACTTCTTTGGCTTAGGTTAGTTCTTGAAATAAAAAGTACAATAATAGCCTTCTTATCCAACCTTTCATAATATCCAGAACTGTAACTTGAAGTACAGGCTATCATGTCCAGGGAAACACCCTGCAAAATCAAACCCTGAGGTCACACACACACACACACACACACACACACACACACACACGGCATTACTAGTTTGCATCAGCAAAAAATCGAGGGGCATTTTTTCTTCAGAATGGATTTTGAGGGTGCTAGAACAGAAAGGGTAATTTTGTCAAGATGGGTGCATTCATCAGAGACTTTAGATCCAATGTCTTATTTTGGGTGACTAGGTATATTCTATTCAATAGGTACCCGGCAGTTAATACAAACATGGCCAACTGTAAAATAAAATGAAGTTATGAAAAAGTCTGCTTTAATTTAAAGGAAAAAATTCAAAGACTTTCAGAGATAGGAATGCTAGGTTACATTTATCGTGCATATCTTACCTCCTATGTTCCCTAAGAAAGTATTGAAAATTCTCCCTTCACCAAGGATCTGAGACCTAAATTGAGGAGGAAAATGCCAGAACCTTTATAAATTCTTCAGTGATTTGTTCTCAAAGTTATGAATGCTGGTAGGAGATGTTATAATTGAAATGGACTCCATGCTTCATTGGAGATGTAATGTTCCCAGGGTAAAAGAAACCAGGTTATTAGATCTCAGTGGATGATCAGATGTATTTACCACTGTCTGTAGCCATGCCATTGTGTTAGTTAGAATCACCCTATCTATGGAGATCTCTGGCTATAATTAATTGACCACAACATAACTAGGGGTCAAACTAAAGGGTAAGCCACTTAACTTAGAACTTGGTTTTTATGAGAAGAGGGGGAAAAAAAAACAGCACCTCCTAAATATGGTAAGCACAGTCCTGGTTTGAGATAGTATGAGAGAGAATAGAGAGTACTGGTCTCTCACCATAGTCCAAGATAAGAGTTCAGTACCCAGACCCACAGCTCCTTGAATGAAACCTATACATCCTGGGGTTGAGAGCTAATATTTGAAATGAACTCTGTAATTCTTCTGTCTTTTCTCAAAAGTAACTGTTTTCATTTATGCAGGTAACTGCACTGGGGAAAGGAGTGTACCCAAAAGTTTTTGGCTTGTTAGATACTAGACATTAACTCCTATCTAATAAGCATCATTACTAATAGAGTTCAGGTTCAGTGGGACTCTGAACCCATTATATGATTATTTCCTTGAATGTATAGATATATGCAAAATGTGGCAGAATTCTTTAGTGTCCAACCTATGGAATAAAGCATATTAAGGTAGGAGAGGGTCAAGCAGAAGTTCTTGGGGCCCTTGCTACATGCAGCAATTACACTGGGGCAGATAATTGAAAGGATCCTCAAGACTCTAGCTTAGTTTAATAAGAAATATATCTTCCTGGCAAAGAATACACAGAAGCTGGAGCAAGAAAGCATAAGGCAAGATGAGTTGGTGCTGAACACCTGGGTGTACTTCTCTGGTTGGTCCTCTCTCTTGCACAGGATGCACTTTATCATCAGAACACAAGGTTATCAAGGGCTCTTTTAAGCTCCACTGGTCGCACTCACTGGTTTTGCAACCAGATAAACCAGGTGAAGATTATCAACCTATGTATTTTCAATAAACAATGTATACAAGGTGGTATGGAGTACATTCAAAGGAGCTACTACTTTTCATTCCTATCTGGCCCAAGGCTGAGTACTATAGCTCCAGGCATTCCTGGAGATCAACACAGAGCTACCATGGAACAGCTTAAAACTGACACTATTTAATATTCATGATATACAAAGAGATCATACAACTCAAGAATAAAAAGACAAACTACCCAACTAAAAAATGGGCAAAAAACTTGAAAAATCAATTGTCCAAAGGAGAAATACAAATAGTGAAGAAATACCTTTTAAAAATGTTCAACATCACAAGTGATTAGGGAAATGCAAATCAAAACTACAATGAGATATCATTTTACACCTACTGGACTGGCCGTTATTATAAAGTCGGAAAAGATAAGAATGCGTATTTATTGTTGATGGGAATATAGAATGGTACAGGCACTGTGAAGGACTGTTTGCCAGTTCCCAAGGAAATCAAATATAGACTTATCATGTGACCCTGCAATACCATTACTAGGTATATACCCAGAAGAACTGAGAGCAGAGACACGAAAGACATTTACAGACCTATGTTCATAGCAGTGTGATTCATGATTGCCAACAGTTGGA
This sequence comes from Dasypus novemcinctus, assembly GCF_030445035.2. Classification (NCBI taxonomy): domain Eukaryota; kingdom Metazoa; phylum Chordata; class Mammalia; order Cingulata; family Dasypodidae; genus Dasypus; species Dasypus novemcinctus. The sequence continues at coordinate 46,935,589 of NC_080673.1, read as the reverse complement.
AACAACCCAGGTGTCCATCAGCTGATGAATGGATAAACAAACAGTGGTGTATATACACGATGGAATATTATACAGCAGTAAGAAGAAATGAAGTTGTGAAGCATATGATAACATGGATGAACCTGGAGGACATACTGATGAGTGAAGTAAGCCAGACACAAAAGGACAAATGCTCTATGACTGCGCTATTATGAAGTAACTATATTGTGTAAACTCCTGAAGTTAATAATTAGAATATAGGTCACCAGACTCTATAAGTAGGGTAGAGAATGGAAAGCTGAGGGTTAATCTCTGCAGAATTGGTAAATAAGTTGTTTGTAAATCTTTGGAAATGAATAGAAATGGGGGAGGCATATCATGGTGTTTGTTACTAACAGAACAATTATCTGGGTATGACAGTGGTTGAAAGGGAAAGTCTAAGGTCATGTATATTACTAGAAGGAAATTTTAAAACTGGGGCTGTATAAGATAGTAAAACCTCATGTAAAACATGAATATGGATGATATTACATATATAAGACTGTTTTTACAAAATGTAAGTATCAATATACTAGAGAGAAGGGAACAGAATAGCAGCTACGTATGGCAGGGGAAGCAAAGAGAGATTGAGAGTTGATGAGTTTTATTTGTTTGCTTGTTTTTTTTTGTTTATTACTATTATTGGAATAATGAAAGTGCTCTACGAATGACTGAAGTCATGAATGCACAAATATGTGATTACACTGAACACCACTGATTGTACACTTTGGATGGAATTATGCTTTATTATTATGTATCAATAAAACTGATTTGTTAAAAAAAAACTGACCCTACAATTTCCTATAAAACAGTAAATCCAAAATATTACTGTATCTGTGGGGGAATTTTAGACTTGGAAAATTCAAGCTATGCTTTCCTGTATATCCCCATTTAATTCTCTGAGTTAGCTGGGCAAAATAGATGTATGTCTTGAAGAATTAAATCTTAGTCAGAGGGTAACTCTATGCTAATACTCCTGGAAGAACCTTCATGCTGGAGCAGCCTGGTATGCAGCACAGGCTGTCTCCTCCCTACATTTTGATGAGTAGAAAATGCAGCAGGCAATTTGCTTTTTCCTACCAGGGATAGCAATGTACTTTTGTTTTCCTTCTCAGTAATATGTCAAACTCTTTGGCTCTTTGCTAAAATTTAATCTACAGAGACCTTACTTATCAGACCACCTCACAGAATATTAGGCTGAAACTGTACTGATGAATATTCTATTAGAACCTGGAGAGTAAGAAATAGCAGGCACACATGCCTTGGTAATATAAATACATGCCAAAAGGAAATATATGCATCTTATGAGAATGCAGGGAACCTTCCACCTCAGTGAAGTTTTGGGGGGATTTAGATGGATGGATACTACATAGTGAAGTAGAGTTCGTTGAAATTTGTACGTCGTACTGAAATACTTATATTGCATATCTTTGGAGTTTGGAGGTCAATGTAAATTATGGCCTCTCATCACTAGGGCAGCTGTATCCTACCAGGAGATAATTATTGCAGTTCTAGCTCCAGGATCTGCCCTCCTCAAGTGTCATTCTATAGCTTCACAATGTTTTTCTGAGCCCCTAATATCTTTCCAATAAATTAATTTCTCTGAAGTTAGCCAGAGTCAATTTCTATCACTTTTAGCCAAAGACTACTAATTTACACAATAATTAGGAAAGTATTAGGTAACACGATGAGATAATAAAACAATAAAAAATTAATTACAGAGAATATAAATTATTTACACTTAACATTATGCATGCTGTATTTTTAAAATTAATAGCTGACACTCTAAAATTCAATTAAAAATTACATTAATAGCATAAATACCCATTTCATTTATTTTTCTATTGTTACATAGAGATTTGATAGAATTAGTTTAAATATTGAGGTCAATATATTTTCTTTATTTATTTTCAAATGGTGGTGTGTGTTTGACCTGGCTGAAAATATTAAAAATATTTTTGAGGTTTAAAAATTATTTTCCATTTGTATAATAAATCAGGTAGGAGATCTAGTCAATATATATTGATCTACAATAAACAGTGCACTGTACTAGGTATTCTAAGGTAAAATCGAAAAGTCATTTGTTTATTGATGCTTGCAAGTAATAATTTTATACTGAATTTATAGTTGAAAGCCTTTTTTATTGATTTTTATCAATATGTACAGCACTCTTTCAATTGTCATAAGTATTTTGCAGTTAAAAGAACCTGAATTATAAATTTGAATGTGGTTAAAAAGGTGAAATTTTAAGTTGTATACATGTAACTAGAATTATAATTTAAAAAAAAAACCCATAATATTGTACAACATAAACTGAACTCTGTTGTAAACCATGAATTATAGTTAATAGTACAATTATAAATTTTTTTCATGAATTGTACCAAATGTACCATACTAATACAAGGTGTTAATAATAGGATAGTACATGAGAACTCTATTATTTTATGCATTATTTTTCTACACACCTACAAATTCTCTAATTAAATAAAACCTAGAAAAATAGACTTTTAAGATCTAATAAAATAGAATCAGCAAATGTTTTCTATCTGGCATGTAAGAGAATAAAATCAGAAATCTTCATAAATTATAAAACCTAATAAATGTGCATGTTTTGGGATGTTTTTAAATAACTATACTAATAAAATGTCAGGATTTAGATATGAGTACTTCCTTAAAATTTCAACAAAATAATTGACATCATTAAATTACCAAATGGGCTAATAGCCATAAAGCATTCCAAGTGAATAAGGATAGACTTCTCTTTCCTTCTTCTCAAAGGAAGTATTCAAGGAACTACATTTTCTGATTTAACATCTCTGGAAAGAGCCTTTCTTTGTTTCACTTTATTTCCACATTAACACCTTAACTTCATTGCAAAGAACTTAAATATTAACAGCCATTGGCTGCTACAGCTGGAATGAACTATGTATATAAAAGCAATAAAACCACCCACTTCCTCACTTTAAATTGAGAATTAAATGGCCATTCCTCAGGTGCAATGAGATGTTACTTTTACAGCTTCACCAAACTTATACAGTATTCACCACATCGGTTGATACTCCACATCTGGTTGGATCTTTAGATGTTTCTTTAAAGCCATTCTATGAGGAGTCTTCTCCTTTTATTGATCTGATTGTTAATACCCCTAGGCAATGCCTTGTGATGTGGTGTTACCTAGCAACACCCATTGTTCAAGGATTGCTGCTCTTAGTGTCAGAGCAGTTAAATTAGATACATTGATGCAGAGTCCAGCAATTGTGTGACTCTAGCAAAATTGGTCCCAGAAGAAATATATAAATTAATAAAATAATTTAGGGTTGAAAGAAGGATAAATTCAATGTGATTGCAAAACCCTTCTATGTGCACACTAAACCAGGTGGCTCAACCAATCTTAAGAAAACAAGTTAGGGTGGTAGGTTGTCATAATCACTGCATTGCAGTTTAGCTGTCTCGCACTGCCAAGGGAGTGTGCTCTCCTGTGCTCCATCTAACCACCAGTCCTTGCAGGGGTGCCTATAGGTACAAGAGGTAAAAGAAACACAAACCTGTTTACACTGATTCATTTACAATGACTGACGACTGGCTCAGTGGGAGAAAAAAACAGGTCTACAATAAGTGCTTAAATGTGTCTCCTTTGTTCAATATTACCATGGAAACCTCTACCACTTCTTCCTTTGTCTCCTCTTTTAACTCTTTCCAGGTTCTCTTTTGGGGAGATCTTCCCACAGTGCCACCCAATGCCCTGTCCAATTTAGGCTTGTATCTCCTTATCCTTGGATCAGCATGTGACTGTGGCATGGGTAATAGTTTGGTGTCTTAGGCTAATAGTCTTCAAATGTTTAGTTGTACTCCCCATAAAAGGATTTCTGAAAAACTGTGTAGCTTCTTGGATATTTTCAAGTTGATGTTTTTTATCAAAGCTTAACCAGCAAAAAAAAAAGATTATTTTTGGTGAATGTTGTATTGTATTTGTGTGTTAAGATATCTTTATCAAAACTTGGAGCTGTAGATTTTGCTCTTCAATTTATCAAATTTGGTAAGACCACCATACAACCTAAATCATAAGCCACTCTACATTGTTAAAGCAATCTGCCATATCAGACTCACAGTCTGTATGAAAAAAAGTTCTGATCTCCTTTGTCAGTTCAAATAAACGTGTTAATATATATCCTTATGATAACTGAATTTTAATTCCGATGTAGTTAGATAAAAGCAGGTAGGCTTGCCTTGAGTTGAAGTCAAGGGCAAGAGGAAGCTGCCCTTTTCAGTATTTCTTACAAAGCTCTCTTGGCATTGCTGTCACAGTTCTCTCCCTCAGGAACTATGCATTCTCAACTTGTCCCTTTGGTGGGATTTTGTAAAATGAAAGGGAATTGGAAAAGTAGAAGCAGCAGACTGAAATCATAGTACTCAGGTAGATCACTATTACAAAGGAGCACATTTGAAAGGCGAGGGTCTGGGAAATGATTTCCTTAAAACTATCAATGTTCACGATGCCCTTGGAAAGTCTTCAGGATCTAGTTTGAAAACTTTTAAGCTCCCTTGTTAGGCATGTAGTCTGTATTTCCCTGGCTATAAATCTAGTTTTAGTTGGTGTTCTTCACAATGTGTATAACATGTAATTTTTAAATCCAAAGTACACACACATAAAAAAGTTTCCTTTATAATTTATTTTATAGACATCAGGTGATACTAAACTTATCTGTCCTTTGTTTCAGCAGTTTAATACTTTTGGTTCTACTGCTGGTATAATTTTGTTTGGTTAGACTGCTAAATCTACTAAATATAAAAAATTCCATTTGAACCTGAACATATGAATATACTTATTAATTTAATCATTTTGTGCCCCTACACAAGAGATAAAGCAACATTGGCATTATTTTCTATGGGTGGAGACAAATAATCACAAAATAATATGCTACAATTGCTGTCTAAAGTTTTTTAAACCTTAATTACGTGCGCACATATAATTAATACATGCATATATATACTTCTATACAGCTACTTAAATGCTTTCAAATATCATTCTAAGGTATTAAGAAGTATTTTAGTATTTATTCCATATAAATTGGAAATAAAATTTCTCATTTGTCAAGGACAAAAATCTAACTGTGTATATAAGCAAGGGGAATTCTAAACTCATAAACAAAAAGTAGAATATAATGGTATTTCTCAAAGACTGTTATAAACAAGATGACAAACATCACATTTGGTAAAATTCCACTATACTTTCCAGTATGGTCTCACAGGGAAGCAATTTATTAAATAACAGTATAAATAAAAGCTGAGTTAGACATAACAGAGGCAAGAAATATGGAGTAACAGTCCTAAGCACTGAGTTTGGAAGTTTAAATCCATCCATCCATCCATCCCAACCATGTGCCTGGGTCTCTGCCAGGATAGGAATAAAAGATAAGTCATGCTTTCAGTGAACTCATGGCTTGGAGCTAAAGACAAACTGCAGATGAGAAAATAAATGTTGCTTTGCTTTTAAGCTCTGAGACCCATCTGTACTAGCACTTGAAAGAACTGGCCTGTTGTCCTTGCCCTTTCTTAATGGCCTAGTCCTAAGCCATCCACCACAGGCTGTCACCCATCCTACTCCTTGGTTACTTCCTAGCCCTCTCGGCCCCTGACCCATTTTCCTAATTAGGGTCCCAAACTCATCACTCAGACCTGACTCTTGCTCCTCTGGTGCTCATCGAGGAATCCCAGGCACTCATATTCCAGGAGCTACCTGCCTCCAGCCAGTTGGCATATCCAATTAGTCCAGTGGAACCTGGCTCAACACAGACGTCGCCGCAGCTGATGCTCCTGCCTGGAGCATCCCAGTCCCGTGAATGGCCACACGCTCAGTGCTATAAAAAAGACATCACAATGGGAGCCCAGAGACGCACCACACAGCTGCTCAGGATTTGGTGGAAGTTTGGAGGTCACGATCTCTTCTCAGAGGGGATAATGATTGAACTGTGATTTGGAGACTTAAATTCGAGTGGAGGTGTGCCAGGGTCCTGGGAGAAATAGAATGACTAAAACCCATGGCTTGCGTGATATACCTGAATTCTAGAATACATGTGCAGGAACTGTGGAGGATGAACCCAGTCTCCAGACAATCTAGCAACGTAAAAATGTGTGCTTCAGCCAAGACAATGAAAAACGAAGCACATGGTAAGGTATTCATTAATTTAGTATATTTAGAATGATAGCTGGAATAGATGTTGATTTTATAGTATTTGTTGGAGTCAAGACACAGGAGATTTATGGAAAGTTCCCTCACCCCCAAGAAGGGTGAAATAAAGTCATTATCTGAAAATAAAATTAAAAAGCCCTCTTTCCTTCCATGAGGTTGGTTACCTACAAAAGCATTCTACAAAGGGCCTTGGTCTACCTCACTCCTAAATCATGCTGCCTTTAATTAACTTTCTTTTCTCTTATCCCACCCTAAATGGATGGTAAGTACATTCTGATTAACTGACTAAATATTTCAGTTCTCCTGGAAATTATATTCTCACTTTAAAATAATGCACTGGCATTTGGTCTCTGTATCAGCATATAAACGCTTGGTGCCTGTGGGTTAATGTCTCTAAGGCTGACACTTACACTGTGGTCAGGTTCCAGGACCTAAAACACTGAGGAGCATGTCTTTGGCTAGAGGGATCCATTCAGGCAGAGACGTCTTATGAGCACCAGTGTAGAAGCTATTGACTTCTCTGGGTGATATCTCTATCTTGTCCCCTTTTTATTAGAGCAATAATTACAGGTCCATGTGATTTATAAAAACTTTTTTTAAGTACCACAAGGAAATTCAGAGAATAGAAACACAATAAAATTGTTAAGCAATAAATAACCAATAAATATTATAACCAAAGTGTTGAAAAAGAATAATTTCAGTGGTTATGTGAATAATTTTAGCAGTAATCGCTCCCCACTTTTTTCGGGGATAATCGAAGATAAAGTAATCTTTTCCAGTGGCTGTGAAAATGCACCTCAAAGACCTCTAACTATAAGGAGAATAATTGACCAAAGACCCTAGCTACTACCCAGAATATCTAGATGGAATCATACTAGAGCTTGGCACAGAAGAAACATCACAGTACCATCTTGGACTTAAAACTGAATTCAGGAAAAGGTGAGATTTTCTGTTTACCCCTTTGGGGATAGAATAATCATGGTCTTGGATGTGTAAGGGAGAATCACACTATGTAAAATGTAACATTTAAAAAATATATACATGTAAATTAAAGAATAATGGTGTATGTTGTTGTTGGGCAAGCAGATGGGTAGATCGTAATAGAAACTGGTCATTATTTTTTCACCACCCAGCATCTGAGCCTCCTACCTATGTTCGGGAAATCATGTTCCTTATGCATAGAGTCCATTTTCACTACAGAAGTTCGAGGAGCCAGATATCCACTTTCCCAGACTCCTTTGCAAGAAGGGCATGGGTACTTTGCCAGTTTCAGCCAAAGAGACAGTCAGCTCCCAACTTTGAATCAGAAGCTAGTCATGCAAAGACAGCAGTCATGCAGAACCGGCAAGGCTTGGGGCAGTGTGGCCATCACTGCTGAGGCCAGGGTCCAGCCATGGTGCCCAATGGTCCCAGAGTCTTCACAGGACCATTTCTGAGGCAGGATTTGGGCATTGTTCTGGGTTGTAAATTTTGAATGTTCTGTAATTTATCCAACATGATTTTAATAAATTTGTATTTGCTTATATTAGCCAGGGTTGGTTTCTGCACATTGCAACGAAGGCCCTGACTGATGCACCACCTGTCTGCCTGGGTCATTTGAGGGCCTTGAGGTAAGAGGGGCCCTTCCTGTCTGGACCAGAGGGTTCTGCCCTTGAATGCATTCAAGGTCAGCACCAATGCCCCAGATACTGACCCTGCTGTTTGAGTAACTTATTTCAGGTCTGAGCAGTATCAGCCCTGCCACTTCTTTATGAAGCTACCCCCAGATGTGCAGCATGCCCCAATTTCTGCTGTATTGCTTCAGTTTACCCAGTTAGTAAGTGGCAGAGCTAGGATTAAGTCAGTCTTTCTGTCTCTAAAGTTCTTGCTCCTAGTCATTAGGCTCTACCAACTCTGATTAGTTATATCTCACAGATGGGAATGGCCCCTTTGAAGGTGAATGCTTTCCTCTCAACTCTTCCAAATCACATCATTAATATAGTCTCCATCTCATCTGATTGGCTACCACCTACTGACAATAGCAATCATTTTAATTGGCAAGCTATATTTATTATTGACGCTACTAATATCATCTGACCAAACCATTCTGCAGCTTTCACCTCATTAATGTGCTGCTCATACCTTTGCACTTGCCCTTCTTTTTCTAACTTCCTTTCTCTGGAAAGAGCAGCATAGTCTCAGCGCCTGTTCAGCCTGGTTTCTGCCCCTGGAATCATTGCTGCTTCCCTTTCCATCCCTCCCGAACTCCTGGTGTGCTTCTCCTGTTGCTCAGGCTAGCCCTTTGCCAATCCCAACACCTACAATAACATTATTGTTATAGTTCATCTAGAAATGCAGAGCACTGATTTGGGTGAGTAAAAAAGGAAAACAGAGAAATAGCTTATTACATTACAAAAGGATAGTGATTCCAAAATTGCTGCCATTGCTCTAGTAAGTGATTCTTCCATCTCTTTACAGTCCCATAGCTCCCTCTCCTCTGAAACCAGGACTGCTTTTGGAATGGTGGGAGGTTTTGTGGAAAAAAAGAGACCCTTAGAAGTATAGAAGGATATCTGACTAGACTGTTTTAACTGAATAAGAGCTTGCCACAATAAGATTAATTTACTGTCTGCGCTTAATTTTGCATGAAATTCAGAAGTAGAAGGAGTATTTTTGTAAAAGGAGAAAATAGTTTTCCTGGGATGATGATTCCTAATAGGAAAAAAAAAAGGCATCTTACTTGAAATATATAAGCCTCGAAAATTCTCCAAATCACCTCTCCTTTTTTTAAACATTCAGATTGAGTGATAAGATGGAGATAGCAGTTCTGTTCAAGATCAAATCAACTACCTTAATAAGTGTTCTCCATAGATATAGCTCATTTTGCAAGTCATTTAGCACATAAACTCCAGAAGAGCATATCAATGGTCACATTTCACTGCTCCAATAAGCGTTGAAAGAATAAAATATTTTCTAGAAATATGACACTTGAAGTATTTTTTACAGATTTTCCATTTCCCCTTCCTCACCTCTTATTCCAGAAAGAAACAGTTGAAAATTGTGATATTTTCCAACAAATTATTCTTCTAAAATATTGATGAAATTTATAATAAAAAAAGTGTTCATTGTTCTCCTTGTTAATGCCACCAAAACCACCTAAGCAGGTAATAATTTAATAAGATAAAGACATTGCATATAAGCAATGCATAGGAAGCTACAGATACCCAAGAGAGTGTGTCCAGAGGGCTTGAGAACAGGAAAAGAGATTGTTATTAAGCAAAATTGAGAGCTACCAAAATCAACCTATCATAGTCTAGATTAGGCATCTGTAAAGTAGCACAACATATGAAATGGCTTATAAAAGTGTTAACCCTGAGACTAAGAAGTTACAGTTATAAAGACTCAGTTCTAATACTGGAAATTGTACATATACTTGATTCCACTGAAATAGAAATTGCCTAGAAGATATAATATTATGACTGATAAAAACAGCAGAAGGCAGTGACTTCGAAAGTCCCCACATGACAAACTACTAGGCAAATGTTTTCTTAAATACCTAGATAGTCAAATCCTCATGTAAATGGATGTTGTACTTTTAGGAGTAAAATTATCACTGCAGAAATAAGAATTTTATGTCTTATTTTTTTCTTCCACATTTCTTTTAATATAGCAAGCTATATATTATTAAGAATTTTAATTCAGACTTCAGTCTTCTAAGTACTATATTTTACACTTTGTTAAGTCACATTATCAGACTGATTTTTTTGTTTTTTGATTGTCACTTTTTTTAAAAGATACAGAGATTACACAAAATGTTACATTAAAAAATATGAGGTTCCCCAGACTGATTTTTAGAACAAGGTTTTGACAACTCTATTTTTTCAAAAAGGCACTCTGATTATTTAAGTTCTTTATGCCAAGTAAAACCATGATTAAGCTGTTTATTTTGCTATTTAAATTAACCAAACAGCATTAGTTATCCTACTGCATGTCGATTCTAACCACCAAAAATATGGTGGTAAACAAGACACACAGGATTCCAGTCCAATGGGCCTTTTGTACATTATATGCTAGTGGTGCTAGTGGGAGTGGAGAGTGGGAGACAGATAATAAATAAGAAGGATAATTTCAAGCTATAAATAAAATAAAACAAGGTAATATAAGAGTGATGTACTTGCTTGTTTTGTGTGTATGTGTGCATGTGTATGTGTTAGGGGTTATTCATTTAGAGCATTAGAGAAGGTCTCTATGTGAAGGTGACATTTGAGCCCTAAGCTGAATGAATGACAGAATGGAGATAGTCAGGCCCAGATCCCAGGAGGGAAGAGGAAAGAATGTCACAGGCAGATGGAATGGAACAGGCAAATTTGAGAGGAGGGAGTAGATAAGTTGGTGCTTGACCTGTGGTGTAGACAGAAAATTAAGTTGCCCATCCCCATGATCCCACCTTCTGGTGTTCACACCTTTGTGTAATCCCCTCCCCTTGAGGGTGGGTGATACCTGTCACTTGCCTCTAATCAATAGAATATGGCAAAAATGGTAGGCCTTCAGTCCTTTAATTACTTTATGTGATAAAAGACTCCCTCTTGCTGGCAGTTGCACTCTGCTCTCTCTGTTGCTTATTTTACAGGAGTAAGTTTCCATGAATCCTGCAGCTCTAAGAAACTGCATGTTTCCAACAAACATACCAGTGGGAAGCAGACGCTTCCCTAGCAGAGCCTCCAGCTGAGAACCCAGCCCTGGCCAACACCTTAAGTACTGTCCCATGAGATCCTAAGCAGAGGATCCATGTAAGCCAGGCCCAGACTCCTGATCCACAGAAATATGAGACCATAAATATGTGTTGTTTTAAGCTGTTAAATTTGTGGTGATTTGTTACGCAGCATAGAAAACTAATACATGGCCCAAAGTCGGAATACACATTTGGCTGGAGGTTAGTGATCCAGGGGGAGAGAAGGAGATCTGAGATGAGGTAGAAAGAGGAGTATGTAGAACCTTTAGCCATGGGAAGGACACTGGATTTATTCTAAGTGTGTTATGGTGTCATTAGAGTTTTAAGTAAGAGAGCAACATGACCTTTTGACATGTTTAAAATGTCCCTGGTTACTTGTGAAGGATGGATTGCAGCGTGGCAAGAATGGACAGGGTAACTTCTTCGAAGGCTGTTGCATTCATTAGTCTAGGTGAGAGAATAAGGTGGCTTGGATTAGGATAGTAGGAATGGAATGGGGTGAGAAGAGAGAAAACTCAGGAAGAATTTGGAAGGCAGAGCCTATCAAATGCTAGGCATATGGATTCAATACCTGGAAGTGTGGTGGTGCCTTTACTGCAATGGAGAATTCTGAGGTAGGCAAAGAAAGAAGGCAAATCCAGGGCCTATTTTGATATGTTAAATTTGAAACTTCAATTAGACATTCAGGAGAAGATGTCAAGGAGGCAAATGGATAAATAGGCCTGGAACGTAGTGCTGGCAATTACATATATTAGAAAGGTGTGATTTAGTTAAAGGCTAGAAAAAGATAACCCTACACTGAGTTTTTACTGCAGGATTTCTCACTTCTCAAGAGTGACTCTTATCTTTCTTTCATGAGCACGAAAAACCTGGAGCTCATGAGTGCCTCAGGCAAGTGAGTTTGAAGGTCTTCTTTGGGACTGAAAGAAAGATAAGAATCAAAATCTAGGTCAAGATACTATTTATTCTATAGAGGATTGTTTAAGTTAGTGTTTGAAATTTAAGTCAGAACACATTTTAATATATGATTCATACCATGCCTATCAGTTATTCTTAATGACTACACACATTGTAATCTCATTCTATTTTACTTTGAGAAGTTTCCTAACATCAAGTAGTACAGCCATTAAATTATCATTACAAAGATATCAATCTTCCTTCATTGCATCTAACTATTTCTCAAGACACATGTCTTGGCAATATGTCTGAAAGCTTTAGAAACTTTAATATACCTTTTCAGAGAGAGAATGAAAACAAAAGATTTATGGTAGAAAAAGAGAGAAGCAGAGTGAAAAATAAATGTCAAAGAAAGAGGATCTAGTCTGGTGCATGATCAGGAAAGTTTGCCCTCAGGAAACTGGAATGAAGCCACTGATAGTTATTAGCAATAGGAATAGACATGGTATATTTTGTAATAAATATTTTTAAAAATCTAACAAGTGAAAAACATTTGAGAATTAAATAGTAAAATTTCATAAGATGGCTAACATTTGGTGGGGAATGAAAATAAGTAGTCATCATGAATATTTTCTTAATAGAGACATAAGCTCTATTGCAGTTGATCTACATTTCAACCAAAGTTTTCTGTTTTTCATATAGAAAATTTCTTTTTGCTTAACTATATTTGGTAATATACAACAATTGAGCATTTGGTATTAAAGAATAGATAAATTAACTCTGTTAAGCTTTTACCCTGAAAGTATTATGAATACTGGTTCATGTGAAGAAACATGTAATTATACCATCAGCTGGAACTTTGGATACTAGTGAATCCCAAGACTCTGAAAGAGCTGCCTTGCTAATACCTAGAAAATAGGGGGGAAAAAGACCAAAATTACATTTTCTGGCTAGAGACTCCACGCAACAACAGGACTACTTGGGGGAAAAAAAGGATTAAAAAAAGGGAAAAATAACATCATACATTTGGCTTGTGCTAATAAAAGTCTGAAGTATTTGTGATGATGTCTTGAGGTCCTAGAGGTGCTGGAATTGATAGTCAGGGCCCTGTAGTAAGGCTGGAAGAATCCTGATAATTACTTGAAAACCACTGAGAATGAAGCACAGTAATAGCAAGGGACTTGAGTTCTATAGGGGAAGGCAGATCATGTGAAGGAGCAAGGAGTTAGTGAGAGCAAGGTCAGATTCGGCTTCTGTCCAATGGCAAAAACTGCTCCTCAATTCCTGTCAGCCTTAGGATATGATGCTGAATGGTTACAAGGGAGCTGGATAAGTAATGACCTTTTGGTAAAAATGAAATTTCATAATGGTCAGGGATCAGTAGTACCATGGAACGTTTTTAGGTAAATGGAGATCATCCACTCAATATACAACTGAGGAGACTGAGGTTCAAATAGGTGACATGATCATTGAACTCAAATCAGAGGCTGAAGTTGAACATGGGCCTGCGAACCCTTATGAGGTCAAACTTCTCCCCAACACGCTGCAAGAAAGGCAATATGTTAGCTCCCCTTAGGAAATGAGATGGATCATCGAAATTCACAAACAAGCCTCAAACAGCCTTTTCAGCCAATATGCCCGACTTTCCTCCTCTCTAAGTCAAAGTAAATAAGAAAGAAATAATATGACATAATTGATAACTTTATCTTCTTTTACTTCTTCTCTCATTTCTCATAGAGTTTGCTACTGAACAGTGAAATGGCCAAAAATTCAGAAAGCAGAGAAAACAAAGGATGTAGAAAATCCACAGAGTAATTAATCAGCCCCAGTGCAACTAAGTGTTAAACAGTGACATATTTATCTGGTGCGTATGAAAAGGCTTCACCACATTCTAAAGTCTCAAAGAGCACAAGTGACTCCGGGCCTGCTACAGCAATTTCTTTGGAATGTTATGACTTAACAATTTCCCTCCATACCTACTGAAGCTTTATTATCTGAAACCAGGGCACTATTCCCCTTATCATGAAAGGTATGCCAATTAGAACTGAAAATAAAAATGATCTTACTAATGAGTTGGTCCTTGCCTGACTCTATTTGTTTTCCTGTCTCCTGTATGTACTAGAGAATTAGGCATTTGATGATCTTTAAAGAGGGGGCAGAAAGGGGGTGGCCCATTACTTCCCATCTCCAGGTAACACTCACACACGCACATACTCCATGAGGAATGCTCAGTCATTTCCTTTCTGAAGCATCGCTGTTCAATACAACACCAATATATTCAGGTGCCACAGAGCAAAAGGACACGCGAAGGTGTTTTCCTTAGCTCAGTAACTTACTTCTCCGCCTCACTGCGAGGAGAGGTTGAAGGAGAGGACATGTTGTATGTGGAGAACCTCCTGGGGCCACTGCTGAATCCATGTTTCCTGGACTCTCTTTTCTCTAGTGCTATCCCCCATCGAGCATGGCCCCAATCTCTTGGTCTTTAAAAGCGTTTTCTCCAGTCTTTCTGACCACAACCTGCTCTTACAGCCCTTTCTCTAACCTAGTCCTCAGTCATTTCCTACCCTCCTTGCTTCCCCTGCTAGCAAGGATGAGGAGGAATTTTCTAATCCTGAGAGCCAGGGACAGAAGGGCTAATAGGAAGGAAAAGACCCCCACAAAGGCTTAGCCTTAAAGCGGAATGTTTGAAAAAGAAATCAGCCACATCTTCTGCAAAGGTGAATCTCTTGATGGATCATCTCCTGTATCTAAAACAGCATCCATCTCCTTCCTGGCTGCAGTAAGTGCAGATTCTAGGGAGGGTGGGGGCAAAATGTAAAAGAAAAAAAAGATCTGTTTTTCTCCTAACAATCCATTTCCGTTTGCTGCCACCTGAGCTGAAGTTCTCTTTGTTAACAACTCCATCTGCAGACTGATAGAAAGCTCCAGACTTAATTTACCAAGTAGACATCATAAATGCTAAGTGTCTTACTCAGGCCTTTCAGAGTCATCAGAACAAGATCAAGTGCGGTCGCCCCTTGGGCTGAAGAGTGGTTTGCTGGCCCTGCGGGGGAGCGGCCGCGGTAGGCCAAGCTGCTGCCCCCATAAGAGGGTGGCTGGTCGGACTCACCGCCACCCCTGAAGGGAACTCGGCATGGCCGCAGAGTGCCCTCGGGTCTCCCCTTCTCGGCAGCCATGCTTCTGCAGCCGCCCCTCCTCCCGGATGGCGCCACACTATGCCTTGTGGGGCGGCACCCTTCTTCTTCTTTCTCCCTGCGCAGGCGCAGGGCGGAGAAATCCAGTCTGCCCTTTTCCCCTCCCCCGACAGCAGCAACAGCCAGGCGTGGGCGGGAAACTCAAGTCTGCCCTCCACCCCAGCAACAGCAGCCACCAATCCCTAAACCCTGCCCCTTCCCCCAGCAACAGCGACAGCCAATCCCTAACCACCACCCCTCCCCCGTCCAGTACCGCCCACTGACCTTTCACCGGCAACCAATCAGAACAGGGCATGGCTTCAACCAATCAGCCTTCCCCAGCCCCTATAAAACTGTTGCCTCTCCCTCAATAAAATGGATTTGCGTGTTTACCTTGTCTCCACGGTAGTTCTTCTGCCGTGAGCCCTCCAGTCCTGAGAGCCCCCAACAAGGGCCTGGCCTCCCTTGTCCCCAGTTCGTCGCCTGCTTCTCCGGGCGACCCCTTCGTCGCCGGCTTCACCGGGCGACCCCGTCAGCCGAACCGCGCAACCCCTGTGAGACCGACCCCTCGTCTGCTGCCGGACCGACCGCTCGTCCCAAGTGGGACCGACCCCTCATCCAGAGCTGGACCGACCCCTCGTCTGCAGCCAGACTCCACCTCTACCGACGGAGCAAACCGTCACAATCAAGGACATCACCATGTGGTTTAGACTTTGCACAGAGGCAACCGGGGGGAAGCGGGTGAAATAGGGGCTCAAATCCAGCCCATCTCCACTTGCCTGCCTTGTGCCCCAGCCAGGGCTGCAATCCCTGGAGAAAGCGTTGATTTGTTTTGCTCCACAAAGGAAATTTTTGCTGAGCAAGTCTTGCCTCTGCTTGGTGGGGCTGCTACCACCACGGGGCAGGGGGTGGGGAGGAACCTTTTTTCAAATTGATCTGCCCAGAGCAGAGCCTGCTGATAAGATAGCCCCATCATCACCTCTATGGACATGCAAATGATTGTGTCTCTTTAAATGAAGAAGTGGCATTCCCAGTGATTTTTCATGCTTTTTGAATAGTTTCTTCAAATGAATTCTAATAAATTTGGTGTCTAAATCCAAGCAGTTTTAGTTCAATTCTGCATGGGGGCCTGGCTCTCATGCCTTTCCCCAAACCATGGTTTATTGTGGATTATAGTTTAAAATTTTCTCGGCTGTAAGTTATTTTTAATGCAGCATCAGACACTTCAAACTAAGGTAAAATAAATTTCCCCCAGAGGTATGGTAGATTGAGTTATGTACCCCAATTTAGGCATGTGGTTACTCTCTGTTCTAATGTGTGGGTGTGAACCCATTGTTCACAGGACCTCTTGAAGGTGTTGTTTTTAGTTAACACCTTCTTGTGGTCCAGCTGAAGGAGGGTGGGCCTTAATCCTGATTACTGGAAATCTTAGTAGAAGAATCCAGAAGTCAGAATTTAGAGAAGGTCACCGGCAGAAGCCTGAAGTCAGACGTCAGCCGGAACTTGGAAGAGAAAGGAGAGAAGACAGCTGGGCAGCAGGCAGAGCTACAAGTCGAGAAACTCCAAGGATTGTTCCGAGCCAGCACCATAATGATACAGACTTCTGGAGAAAGTGAGCCTTGCTGGTATCTAGGTTTTTAGACTTCTTCTAGCCTCAAAACTGTGAGCCAATAAAATCCCGTTGTTAAGTCAAAACCACTTTGTGGTACTTGTGATAGCAGATCAGGTAAACTCTTTTTGTGTTCTCAAATCACTTGCTATTGTCTAATTCATTGTCATTTATGATTCTCCGATTCTCTTGACTTTTTATTTTCCAGGGAGACCAACAGTCATCTTGCTTGCTTGAAATGGTAGCACCATTCAACTGAGGATCAAAAAGTTATCTATTTTATGACAGGTTATAAAACAAATGACTCTCTTGGTTATTTATGTTTTTAATAAGTGCTCCTTCTTTTACCTTGAAGTTTTATCCTTAGTTGGGTGACAAATGAAGTATACTTCATGTGTGTATTTTACATACCAGGAGTGCATATCTATACATAAAACACAAGATGACATTCTTAAGATACAGATAACTCTAAATCACCTACCCATTATTGCTTTCTCCTTTCAATCAGTCAAATGCCTTCTTCCAGTTCTATGCAGAGAAATGTGGTACTTAAAAAAAGACTTTACCTATCAAGTATTTATTTTATTTACTTATTTGGAATTTTCATCTGTTTCAAGCCTTATATTTAAATATAAGTATTCTCATTCCTTTTTATCTTCCTAGGGTTCTCACTTCTGGCCTGGCAAATTTGCCCTCATGTGATTGTTTACCCTAGGTTTCATAAAGGCCACTAAAATTGCAGTGGAGGCCATTTCAACACTTCTTATAAGTTGTATGAATATAAGCATCTCTTATTAATTGCTGTTGATTAGCCAAAAGGCAAATATTTAATTAAACCTTGAGAGATAATAAAACTGCACATGAATTATCTATCAAAGTGCACAAAGGTCTGTACATTTCATTAAGATAGTTTAACTAATAATCACGTCTCTTAGAACCAGTCTTTGTTTGAGCAGGTTGATTGTTTAAATTTTTTCCCCTAGAGGGATGGTGTTGTTTCTTCTGGAGTCATATATTAGTTGATTTGTATTTACTCTGCTACTCGTTCATGTCCCATTAGGGGCATTGCTGATCACATCACAGATGAACACTGCTGTTTATTATCCTTGGAAAAGTATACTCAAGAGTAATTATTGACCAGTTTGAATGGCAATGAAGCCTCTTAAGGGAAAAGGCTGGGCTGGTTGGTAAGCAAAACTCAGTTTTCATTTGTGTTCACTCGCCCTTCTGTTTCTTAGAGTTTTTTCTTGGTGCTGAGGTTCTCAGGTTTCCACATGGCAAGGGGCTCTCTCTGGTATTGGGTGTGTGAGCTTTGAATGTTTACTTCAAGTACAAACCTCAATTTTTATTTGGTTGCTTAAAGAAGCTGTGAAAATCTAAACACTTCCAGAGCTTCTCAGCCAGCCCTGAACAGAAGTAGCTGTGTGACCTTAGCACAGGTTTTGCTAGCCCATTAGAGAAGAAGACACGGTGGACAGCTCCCAAGGGCAGCTCTCAAGACTGAGCAATCACCCACAGGGACCAGACCTTATAAACTGAGAACAATAAAGACATGTGCCTTTAAGGACTACTGGAAGCATACCCTTCCTAGTTGGTTTTACATTAACATAGCCTTTCTTTTATGATGCCGAAAGGGTTTTGTTTGTTTATTTTCAGTGGTCTTACTTTGCAATAAAACGTTTGCAGCACTATGACGGTTTCACTAATTTTTAAAAGATGTTTTTGGACATTTTCCATTTTATGAAATCCAAATGCCTTGGAAATGTTGGCCTACATTCAGTTTTCGTGCTTATGTTTGATGCTGCCACTTCTGAATTCTGGTTGCTCCTCATCTGCTGCTGCAGGAGTGCATTTCTAGGCAATGGAGGATACAGTACTGTTTGTCATTCTTGCAGAGCAGGGTACTGATCTCTGTGACCGGATGGCAACACCAGTGTGCACAGCACAAAGTTGTTAAAGATGTTGTTCTGCTCTGAAGAAATGGAGTAGCTCTGGAAACCGCACACACATTTGCCTGGCACAGCATTTTTTCTCATCTAAATGAGATTGGTAGGAAGACCTAGTTTATGCGCTGTGGATTGGCTGTTAGGATTGTTTACACAGCGTGGACCAGTGTCTCTGGCTTTGCAGAGTGAGGAGAATTTAACCATTCATCAGGCTGCAAAATACCCTAATAAGGCTCTGAGGAGCTGGCTAGCCTCTCCCATCCAGTTTGCTCAAGCAAGGAGTTACGTCATACTGTGCTCCTCTAATTATGCAGGCGCTTGCTATGCTATCAGTCATATACTATATGCATATAAAGATGGCATCAACATACATAAAACCATTTTGTACATATGAGGCAAACCAAGAATAATGCTCAGGCAAAAGACCCCATGAAATCATTCTAGTTGTAAAGCTATGGGTTTTATAGGTCAGTTGCTTTTACTGACCACCTCAGATTTACTTCACTATTTTACATCGGAGAATTAAAATGCAGAGCATCATAATTCTTTTTACGGTCATAGTTGAAATATCCTTGCAATTTGTTCATTCTTTCCTTCATTCATGATTCAGTTCTTTTAATGTATCAGGCATTGTGCTGGGGATTGGAGCATATAATCAAGTAAGTATGATATAATAAGTAATAAAGAGTGGTAAGGGCTATGAGAAGGGCAAGCCTGAAGAGCTGAGCACTTATACTCATGTGTGGATTGATGTTTCACAAAAGGAAACCAGCCCTAACCATCATCCTTTTTTTTCTCTTCTTTGCATCCTTAAGCATGTGCACCTTTTAGTGCTAACGAAGATATTCACTTTTCATTTCTTTCCTACCTCCTCAAAAATGTGGTAAGTCTAAAATCCTGAGAAATTTGGAATGATATAAACCATGGGTAATAGAGGAAAAGTGATTTATTGGCACTGCTGAAACACTATTCATTGATTTAAGACTCAGAGATTTAAGACTCTTTAAAGAACCTGCTGCTGGTTCTTGTTTTAAAGAAAACCCAAAGCCATCACAGTAGTCGCAAATACACAAATGGTGGAAATAGTGACCTGTCTGGAGTATTGGAGAGAAAGCTGGAGAGAGCTGGATGCAAAAGCATGGCAACGCCAACAGCAAGGTGAATGCAAAGGAGAGCTGGTTTAAACACAAGCCTAAAATTGCTATAGGAGAAACGATGAAGAGTGAACGCAAATGAAACCAGCGACCCAGCTGAGAGAGTCTCAAGTTCAATGCAGAGACTTTCATTCTCGTGTGCAGTTATTTAGACTGAAAATGGAAACCTGCAACTGGAAGGCAGATCTCATTCATACATAATTGAAACACCCGAGGGTAAAAGACTGAGGCACAATGGATGACATCTGATAAAAAGAGCAAGGACAGAAAAGAAGTTAAAAACAAGATACAAGACTCTAGGGACTGTAGAGAGGAATACCTGACATAGGCCAAAGAATCTAAAATCAAAAATATCCAAAATACCAGACAATGCAAATAGGATGACAAATACATAGATTGGGTATGAAAAAATGCTTAGACTATGAAACATTCAAAGCATGAGTCACTGGCAAGTGAAACTATTATTCTAACAAAATGCAACCACAAAAATATTTATATTATCCTCATATAGATAGGAACTGGACAAAGTCGTCTTTAAAGAAGTCATATTCTAAATGACTATATACAAGATATCTATATATAGCTATATATCTCTCTCTATATATAACTATGTAGATATGTTTAGATACCTATGAAAACTTTCTTAACTTCTTGGGAAAGCAATTGTGTTCGTGCATGTGTGCACAAGTGGATAGTTGGCTTCCTAGTTGTTGAGGATAAATTCCATTTCTTTGGAGAGATTTGTAGAAAAGTATGATTTGTGACAAGGATTTTAAGGAAAAAAACTGACCGGCTGAGAAACTATGGACTAGTAGTGCAGTTGTATTATCCATCTTCCTTGGCAAACTCAGAGGTAACTTTCCTGAGCAACTATAATGGACTAGGCACAATCCTAGATCTTCTGTAAAATCCCATTTTATCCATAATCCTCTGAAAAAGGCATTATTACTTTCATTTTAGGATGGAGATTGGGAGGCTCAGAGAAATTAAGTCACATACCTTGTCTAAACCTAAATGCAAACTCTTTCTATCACACCGTGCTTTCTCTAGTGATGAGCTGGAAATATTTTGTATTCACTCATATAATGTACATTTTGATTTAACAAAGTGAATGTTGCAAAAAATAAAGCAAAGTTCAGTTCCTTTTGCTGGGAAAAAAAGAAGACTTCTTTTTGAGTTATTTTTCTTTGTAGATGACCATGCCCATGTATTCACAAGGCAAGTGAGGGGCCAAAAATCGATGAAATAAACCATTACAATTCCACTTTGCATCGTGTACTGAAGTAAGTGTGGAGCAGGATTAAGACTAGCATTGAGGTTTTTTAAACATTCTCTTGCTATTTTCTTTTCCCTGGCAAACATACTCCATTCAAGTTCGTCTGATTCATATTCTAATCAGTGGGACATGGAAATAATCTAAATTACCTGGAGTCCTTTCCCACCCCCTTTGTCTTATGAAACCCTAATTTTCTAGTTCTCAAAATGAAACTAAGAACGAGTTCTTTACAGAGAAATCAGGGAAGAACAGCTGCCCCACCAGGTGGACAAGATGGTTATCTTGTTCTCTTAGGTGCCACCACAAAAGAGACCCGTTATGGGGACGGCATTGCTGAAGTGGTGAGCAGCCTGGCTCTCAGGATGGGGTGCCCCTGGAGAAGTGATCTCCTCCACCCCACTCCTGGACTCCTACCAATACAGGGGAACAGGAAGGGGAAAACAAAAGGGGAGATTTATTTTTGTCATAAAAAACCTTGACCTTACTCTATTTCCAGACAGTGTGGAAGCAAATTAACTTTTTAAATCTGAGGTCTACTTCTGCGTGAGATATTCTGAAGGCAAAAGGTATCTATTAGGAATTGATACATAGCATATCAATACTTCTAGATAGATATTAATTTATATATACATCTGGGCACTCTTTCACCTATAAATTATTTTTATATTTTTATGTCAACACTCAAGCCTCAGATCTTCTAAATCAGAATCTTGGAGGTTGGATCCAAGTATCTGTTAACATTTCAGTTGTCTGTTCTAAATAGAGAGTGAATTTTTTAACTGATACCTTTGGTTATTATTCATTTGGTTATTATTACTAAGATCAAATAATTAATTGTACATATGTTTATCCTTTTGTTACTGGATTGGATTACTTTTATGTACTTCTGATTTTCTAAAATCTGAGGAAAAAATTATCACTTAAATCACCATTATTTTGAAAAGATCATCCATTGATTATCCACCAATTGGTGGATATTGGTTTTCTATCCTTTTCTAGTGTTAATGATAATTTTATATAATCTTAAAATTATAAGTGAAAGCCTATGTCCAAAGTAAATAGACAGCAATGTTATAGAAACAACAAATACTTGCCCATGTCTTGAAAGGAGGTTCATCACAGTGAAAACCCTTGGCCTGGCTGCCCCATCCCACCAAAGTCCTTGAGGGCAAACATACCTGGTCTGATGAAATATACCAGGGCAAAGCAATCAGACTTATCTCACATGCTTCTGGCTAAAATCACCTAATAAATCACACTGAAATCTCCGTATTGAGAGCTCTCCTGCAGTGGGAGGCTGGAAGTGGAGGAGATGAAGTACATTGAGTAGGAAGGTTTTTAGGAGCAGCAGAGATAAACTGTAATGTTCCAAAGATCACTTTAATGGCCCACTGAAGAATTCTGGGACCCATAATTGTCAATATGTTAAAATATTACATGGCAAAATAATGCCATAATAAAAGGCACAGACTTTCAAAATGCTATCAATAAAATGGTGAATGAATTGGGAATGGAGGAGGAAAAGGACAATTAAAACTTCCATCTGGAGAGGAGTACAGACTTTGCTAGCCCAAATCCCTGTCACTTCTAACTGATGCAATTTTTGACAAAAGTTACGTATTCTAAACCCGTTGTTTACCTATTCACAATGGGATTAATAATAATTGATTAATAATGATGGTGAGGGGATGAAATAAAAGAATCTATGTAAGGTGCCACACACAAAGCAATTATTGAATCAAGTTTAGGGATTTTGTTTAGGAATTGAGAATAGAAAGGATTTGTCCTGGTTTGTCTTTTGAGGACCCCAGAAAATTATGTTCTTAAGCTAACCCATTCCTGTGCCTGTCAACGAAGTGGGGTCTTTTGATTAGATTCAGTTAAGGAACCTTAATTAGATCACTTGATTGGATAGCTTTTGGTTGGACTATGTCAATAAGTCAATAAGGCATGACACAGGTTGTGTTTCCACCCTCTTGCTGGATCATCTCTAACGTGAGAACACAAAGAAAGGAAGCTGCTATTTTGATCCTGTCATGTGAGATATAGGAGAAAACAGAGAGAGAGAGGACTCCAGGTTTGCCTATAGCTCCACAGAGACAGAGAAGCCCTGAGAAGATCAAGGAGAGAAGCCAAGGAAAGATGCCTGATTGCCACAGCTGAGCTCAAGGAGGAAGTAGAGGGAGACTGGCATACTCAACATATAGACTTGCCACATGGTGGGACTCCAGGATCACCAGTAGCAGACTTAGGGGAGAAAGCATCTCTGATGGTGCCTTTACTTGGATATATCATGGCTTCAGAATGGTAAAATTTCCCCATAATAAAATTCCCATTATAAAAGCCAACACATTTCTGGTACTTTGCATCAGCAGCCCTATGGCAAACTAGGACAGGATTTAAAAAATTTATTCAGTTAATTGAAGTTTTAAGTTTTTAAAATAAATGATTCTGGAATAAGATTAAACCTCATATCATTTAAATGGACAACACTTTAGTCCACTGTAGAAATCCTTTAAATGAAAGGAAAAAATTTCAGGACAAGAGGAAAATTTACAAGAGTAACATTTATAGGATTGAATATTATAAATAGTCCACATATTCTCTTAAAACCAAGCATGAAATTGTTGTGGAATTTAAGAGAAGTTCAATTATTTGAGTATAGAGAGGCCAGGACTCAGGAATGATTCTGAGAAGGAAAAATGGTTCATTGACGGCTGGCCAGACTCGGGAGCTTTCAGTTTGAATCCCGAGCCCTGAACAAGATTTTCAAACGTCTTTTATACAGAGAGGAAAGGCCAAATGGTCCCTTTGTTTCAGTTCTCAATAGGCTTCAATTAGCATATATCTTCCACATCTTAGGTAAGCTTTTAGCATGGACTCCAGACATTCTAGATAAGCCTTTAGCGTATTTGGTTTTTGCATTTCCCCTAAATACTTGAAGTTTATAGCCCCCGCATTGTTAAACATTTCCTGGGACTGGAGCCTGTTTGCCATTTTCCCTAAGGGCAGAACTGCAGCCTCTTATCTTTCCACACTCACAAGTCAAACAACTTAGTTGTCTCTGAAGAGACAAAGAGCCTTCCACCCATAGCCCACATCAAAATAAGAAATAAAATTCAATCATCCATGGTATAAAATAGATATATTTAAAATAGAGACAGAACAGAAGGGAAATATTGTCTAAGATCTCTCTGAGATCCTGTAAGAGCTGAATTTACAGCCTATGGCATGGAATACCCATTGTCTGGTATTTCAGAAACCATTAGCCCTAGATCACATCAGCACCTCTCCCTGGTGTTGGGAGCAAGGACAGAGTGGATGTCAGTGCATGAAATCATAATTGGCATCTGTGAAAGCAATCCCTTATCTCTTTAAAAGAAACTTCATTCTGTCACTGTGGTGCAAGTAAGATTGAATTAGGAGAATCCAGGGCTCAGCTTCCAGATTTTTTGTCAGGATCTGCCTACCAAAACCAGCATGGAAACCAGATAGGCCTGGGTGGAAGTGCCAGCCTTAGGCTTATTAAACTCAGTGAACTTGAAGTTTCAATTCTTCATTGGTAAATGACTATAATAACCCCAAAGCTAGCTCTCTTACTTTCCCTCTCCCAGTCTCTACTTATGTATATATGTGTTAATCAGCGTCTTCCAATGACCTAAAACAGTTTCAACTGGTTCCTTTTACATAAAACTAAGGCAAGGAAGCCTCCTGGATACTCATATATTCCCTGTTTGCTGTGGCCCCACCTCCTAAGTTTGTGACAGAGTCTCTTGTCCTGGTTTATCACTTAGACTCCTGACCCGTAGTCACCCTGACGTGGCATTAACACTGGCAGTAAAAGGACAAGCATGAACAGAGAGGGACTCCTCCTACCAAAGAGGTGGGGGACAAAGACTACAAAGAATTTTATTTTTCCTCTTTCGAGCAACTTCTCTGTGCAGGTCAAGGGGCCAAGTGGGTTTTTGTAGTCCCAAAAAGGGCCCTATATTTATTCTGTATTCTGTTGAATATTTGACTTATAACTGTGACCTCCAACCATAGCCTAAACTGTGTACATTACTGGGATTCATACACACAAAGATATACATTTTCATTGATTCATTTGTTCATCAATTCCACAAAGAGTCATTGGACACTTATTATATGCCAGTCACAGTTTTGACTTGAATGTCAGCTGATTTAGTGGGGTAAAGGCTTTCAGGCAACTGTTTCTACAAATTGAGTTGCATAGGGCTGGGAACCTGAATGGGCAGGAAGGGGGAATGAATAGACTGGAAGGTTGAGGGTCTGTTGTATCCCTGGTTCCACCTTCAAGGATTTGTATTTGAGCTCTGTGAAAAGAGTGCCTGAAGCAAGAAGCTAAAGGAAGTACTTTTTTGAGAGGAATACGGGATTGCTTGGGTGTCAACATGTGCCTAGGGTTCAGGAGGGAAGCATTGTTCTCATCACTGGATAGAATACAGCATGGTTATGAATCCCCGAAGACCCAACGACTGTGCGTTAGGGGTGTTCCTAATATTCTCAGGGAGTATCAGGGCATAGTTTTGGTTTGGATTCTCACAAAGGACACCAGGAACAGTGGTAGCAGTTAGGGGGCTTGCAGGCTGTACAGAAATGAATGGGGCCCCATTCGGATGTGCTATGGACTGGTACTGGCTAACTTGGACTTAAGCATGTGTAAGACATTCTCTGACATTCCTAGAAATCGTGGGGAGAAATTTTGCAAGAGAATGAGGTGATGCATGACTACCTAGAGACAAAACCAGTGAAACGAGTCACCACTGCTGATATGATCCATTTTCAAATGTAATGGTAATGTCTGGGGAATGCTAGTTGCATGTAATTACAGACTTGGGTTAAAAAGACTTTACCATTGGGAGAGTTGAAAAGGTTATCAATCATTTCAACTACAATACAATGTAGCTTAATCAGATCACTTTCCTAAAATCAAGCTATGAACAGGATCAGCTTCTCTGTAAGAATGAGTTCTGAGTGACAGAAGGAAAGGAGTTTTTTTTTGTTTTTTGTTTTTTGTTTTTTTTAATTTATTTAATTCCCCTCCCCTCCCCCGGTTGTCTGTTTTCTGTGTCTCTTCGCTGCGTCTTGTTTCTTTGTCCGCTTCTGTTGTCGTCAGCAGCACGGGAAGTGTGGGCGGCGCCATTCCTCGGCAGGCTGCTCCCTCCTTCGCGCAGGGCGGCTCTCCTTATGGGTGCACTCCTTGCGCGTGGGGCTCCTCTACTCGGGGGACACCCCTGCGTGGCACGGCACTCCTTGTGCGGTTAGAGCGTCCGTCTACCACATGGGAGGCCCGCGGTTCAAGCCCCGGGCCTCCTTGACCTGTGTGGAGTTTTGTTTTTTAAGCATAGAGAACTTAAAGGAGGGGCATATCTAAATATAGTAATAAATTATAAAGATTTGCAGTAAATTATGTAGTTCAGAGAAAGTATGGCATTAATAGACAAAGTTTTAAAATGCTAAATGTGAGCTGGCAGTGCTCCAGACAAACTTTTAAAATTACACTTGGAGTTAGCAACCTCACACTCCATCTTCCTTGCCTCATCTCAACTAAGCATAGCTTTCCTTTCCCTCTTCTCAGATTTCCCATTGCTGTCGTCTATCCCCATTATCTCACTGAGCCTGGAGCATTAAGAATTTGACAAGTGGTGGGGTGGGATGGACACTTGAGTCTGGAGACATGAGTCTCTGCTCTTCAATCTTCATCTATAGGTCAGTTAGAATGAATAACTAGCCAGACCTAGTCTTGAACTTCTTCAATAATACTCACTATAATTTAATCAGTAATATATGTGCATATTCTTTAAAGGAAATAAAAATGCTAACTTGATAGATATGTATATTTCTAAATATGCCCCTTTCCTTCATTAGTTATATTTGCTGTGTATATGCAAGGTATATGCAAAGCACTGTGTCATTGGTTGAAAAAGTCAATTTGGCTTCTATTATGTTAATCCAAGTGCTCCAATTAGTTTGGTGCTTTCATAATTATGTATAATTCAGTTTTCATTTATGCATGAAATGTTTATTTCCATAATTGTAACAAGCACGTAAATTAATTACACTATAACCTCTTGATTCTATGGGCCAACTGTTGAGTCTTTTTGTTCATATTTTAAAGTCAGGCCTTTTTTATTTTTGAATCCTGCCCCCCTGTCTTTGATGTGTTGTTTCTTACCCTTGTTGGAATTCTCTATGGAATATTCTCAGAATAATCTTGCAGTTTTCTTTTATGATTGAAACTTTGCATTTTAACAGTTGTCTGGAGATAGTTTCTTCCTTGTGAAATATCAGTTTTAATAACGGGAAAAGAAAAATGCTATAAATCTGCACTAACCACGTAAAGCTGAAGTCTCTGAGAGACCGATTAACATGGAGACTCTTCACAGGGTTTTCAGTAATTAGAGGCTGTGCTTGCATGGAGCCATGGCTGCTCTGGCCTTGAAGCCGTTTCCCAGGGCATCCAGCAATTATTACAGCCTCCAGTACATTTCTTATTTTCCATGCCTTAGCTATTGAAGCTCTTTCCAAAAAAGGTCTCTTAATTTCACAAAAAGTTAATATCACCTCGGATGAACAACACTGGTAAGACCTTGGCTACTGAGCAGAGAGAGCTCTCAGAGGGAAGGCAATTAGAAATTCCTAATTTGTTGTTCATCCACTCATAAAAGGTGAAAAATATTCTGGTCTCTGATTACATGAACAGAGCAGAGGGCAGTTTCAGCCTCCCGCAGTGGCCCAGCTAACTGTCTGCCCTATCAGCAAATGCTGCTGAACATTCCCTTCAGAGCACGTAAGTGAGGCGGTAGTCCTTTTGTGGGTCTGAGTATTCAAAAGTATTCTCTTTTGTCCCAGTGAATTACAGACAACAAATCTAAAGGACTGCCATTTTTCCTTTTGGTACAGTGCTTAGTATTATATAATATAAGCATGCAATAAATGCTAAATTTTAGCTATGATGTTTTTAGGGGAAAAATCAATGCTGTAATTCAACACCACTAGCCTCTGAGTACTATGTTTGTGATGCATAACTGCTTGTATAGTCTGGATGTAATTAGGCAGCATTATGAACACTGCGGTTGCCCACACAGCTCATTACAATGGATTATGTCAATGAGCACTGATGAAACTTTGACTGCATGATAAAACTTACAAATACGGACGGCTGCCTGCTGGACTTACTATGAAATAAGAAGCACATAATATACAAATGCTAGGGAAGATTAAACTCATCAGTCACAGGTAGTTGACTTGGCATTTGATTATCCTTCATCTATGCATTCAATCCTGCCCATTCAACCATTTAATTCTGAAAGACATTTGAAGTAAATATTTCAAAAATGAAAGCCAAATGGTCAAATTGAGTTCAGAACATGTCTCTTAAAGCTGGTTTGGGCTGTGGAATCTGTCTTAATGGAGAAAGAAAGGAAATGAAACTCAAAGAAGAGAGCTGAGAGTATTAAAAAAAAAAAAATCCTCCAATATCCTTTGAACAGCACTCTGAAATACAGCAAAAATGGTTTTTCCAATTGGTGTCTCCATTTCTGTTCATTCCCATCATTCTCTTAGCACCCATCCCCTCTAACTTCAAGGTCATCTGAATTCCCTTATTACTCACTCCCTAAGACCTAGGATTTTTCTTATTTCTCCATAATCCTTTCTTTCCTTTCCATTTCCACTTCCTACCACTATAGTCAAGATTTATTTCTCCCCACTATGCAAGTCTTGGAAAAGCCTCCTAAATTACACAAGACTTCCTACCTCCAAACCTACCCTGCTTCAAAACTACCTCTTATGAAAACTCATATAAAATTAAATCTTCAAATCACTTCATTGTGCATTTTATTTTAAAATGTTCAGTTATACTCCATTGCTTACACAACTGAGCTTTCACTCCCTAGCTTGGCACAATAAAGTTCCTTCCCAATTTGACCCAATTGAGATGACTACCTTAATTTTCTTCCATGCTAACCTCTGCTCCGGTGAAGTTTATTCTTTCACAGTCGTGGTTATTTCTTGTCTCTGTGTTTTGCTCTGCCAATAGCATCTGCCCCACTTCCGTTGGCCCAAAAATTCAACCCATGCTTCAAGATCCAGCTCAAATCTGAACCCCTCCTGGGTATCAACCCTCCTCATACCCTGTTCTCTTCCTTCTTTGAACACCTAGAATAGTTATCACAATTAACTAGGCAATTGCTATATGTTGGCTGCTCATGTCCCTTCTCTAACTGTTTCAAAATGTTTTAAAATCTTTTATTATCAACTTTTCTATTTACGAATGTACCTCAATAACCAACTTCTGAGGAATGGGACCAATCTCATACTTTAAATATCAAAAGAGAACTAATGCAGTCTTTGGTCTTTCAGCTTTCTAGGGTTCAAGTTGAGGAAAATAGCACCTAGTGCTGATGCTTTTAGGGTTTTATGATAGTTCCAGAAGAAACAATACAAATGAGTTCTGGTTCCATATACAAGGGAACTTTTTTAATACAGTTATTTAGAAGAGATAATTCATGATTTGGGGGAAGAACAATTCTGCTTTGAAAGAATCATGACTTGGTCTAAAGTTGGGTAAGTTGAACTGATTTGGTAACATATAATCTGTTCATTTTGTTTAATCATTCAAATGTGGAAGGGATTTAGAAGAATCAAGTTTTGTTTTTCTGGAGATATAAATTAATCCATAACAAACCATACCCAACACGTTGGCCTTTCATGCCACGTACTTGCCCTAACAAATATGTTTAGAAGTAATGACTTCTGACTCTAATTTTGTTCCTAACCCCAATTTTAATTTCATTTTGCCATAATTCTTTTTGAAAATAATTCTTGTAATATTTGTTTAAATTTTTACATCATGTAAAACATGCATCCTCAGTGAGCTTGCTTACTAATTTTGATCCATATTTCTATAACTATGAAATACACAAATCTACATTTTATGTGTTACATTACTGATTAAAAGACTTCTATAAGAATATCTGGGCTCCAACCCCTGCTCCATGTGACTTTTGGAGGTTCCCTAACTTCTCTGTGCTTCAGTTTTTATATTTGTAAAATAAAAATAATGTTCTTTGTTCTATTTTCTTCTCATAGTTGCTAGGAGAATAAAATGAAATGGTGTGGGTGATTTGAAAAAAATAAAGCAATATACAAATGCAATAAGTCGTTATCATATTCACTTTTTTATTTTATTTATTTATTACCCACTCCCCTTGTTGTTCGCACTCACTGTCTGCTCTCTGTGTCCATTCAATGTGCATTCTTCTGTGTCTGCTTGTCTTCTCTTCTCATCTTCTTTTTAGGAGGCACTGGGAACCAATCCTGGGACCTTCAATGTGTGAAAGAGGTACTCAATCACTTGAGTCACCTCAGCTCCCTGGTTTGTTGTGTCTCTCATTGCCTCTCCTCTTTGTCTCCTTTGTTATGACAGCTTGCTGCATGGGCCAGCTTGCCTTCACCAGGAGGACCCAAGAAATGAACCCAGGACCTGCCATATTGTAGATGGGAGCCCACTTGCCTGAGTCACATCTGTGTCCTATATTCCTACTTTGCCTCCACAAAAACAAGCCAGTGAGTCGAAAAATAATATTTGAAAAGGATATAAAAGAATGGGGAGAAATCTTATTGACACCCAGGCATTCAGCTAAGACCCAAGAAAGATGTCAACTTTAGCTATACCTAGAGTAAGGGCTACTCTAACTATTCTAACAAAACCTAAAACCAAATCCTGAGACGTAAATTAACTGCCTAACAAAAATTCAGCAGTCTTTAAAGGAAGACAATATAATCCAGATTCTCAATAATGTAGCATTCATAACATTCAGCAGACAATAAAACATTACTAGGCATGCAGAAAATCAAGAAAATCTGACATAAACCAGGGGGAAATAAACAAATCAAGAGATGACAAATATGTTGAATTAGCAGATAAGATCTTGAAAGCAGATATTATAAATATGTTCAAGAATTTAAAGAAGACATTAAAATGAGTGGACAGGTGTAGCATCCCTGAAGAAAAAGAGAAAACTCAAAAAGAAACAAATGGAAATTCTAGAATTGAAAAATACAATATTTGAAATGACAAATTCACCACACAGGCTTAACAGTAAGACACTGTGAAAAAGAGGTCAGAGGACTTGAAAAACAGATTAAAAGACTATTCAAACTAAAGCACACAGAGCAAAAAGAGACTGAGAAAACTGAACAGGGACTTAGCAACATTCAGAAATATCAAAAGTCTAATATTTGGAATTTCAGGAGAGGAGAGAGGCTGGAGCTGAAAAATATTTGAAGAAATAATGGCTGAAAATTTGATTAACAACAATAATCCAGAGATCCAAGAGTCCCAAACAGACCTAACACAAAGAGAGCCACACCTAAGCATGTGAGCTTCAAAATGCTGAAAACTGAAAAAAAGAAAAAAAGGGACAATCTTTAAAACATCGAGAGAGGAAAGGCACTTTGCATACAGGGGGATCCTGGATTGGGTACCAGCTCAGGTCCTCCCAGGGGCCCTTCCTCCATATCTTTGTCCTGCATATGTTCCCACTCTTCTTCACTATGTATTGTGACATGATGATGAGAAGGACTGCTAAGTTCCCATCAGAAATAATGCAAAGAGGGAAATAATGTTATGATATAATTGAAGTGTGAATCTAATACCAGGAAAAATATCATTCAAAATTTAACAAAATAAAAACATTTTCAAAATCAGATTTGGACTTACAGGAATTTCTTTGTGTTTAATAAAAATGATAGATGTAAACATGGATTTCCATGAAGAAATGAAGAGAATCAGAAATAGTAAATATGAAGGGTAAATAGAAAATAATTTTTCCTTTATCTTAATTTAAAAAATGACTGATTAAATAAGAAAAACAAGAGTAGTATGGTGAGGTTTATAACATACATGGAAGCAAAATGAGTAAAACCAACAGCATAAGTGTTGGGAGTGACATAAATGGAAGTTACTGTTTTAGGATTTTTACATTAAACATTAAGTGGTATAAATGGTATAATATAATTTCAAGGCAGACTAGATTAAGGTGAGAATGCATATTGTAATCTTTAGAGCAACCACTAAAAACTCTAAGAAGCTATTAGAGAAGGTAAATTTGATGACTAAAACAATATCAAATAATCAAAACTTGATTAACCCAAAAGAAGGCAGAAGAGGAGAAAAAAGAAACAAAGAAGAGATGGGAACAAATAGCATGACAGTGGATTTAAACACTAAATGAAAATGGTCTAAACATTTCAATTAAAAGACAGAGATTATCATGGAAGATAAATCAAAACCCAACTATAATACTGTCTACAAGCAAACTACTTTAAATTAAAAGAAAAAAAAAACATAGATAAGTTAAAAATAAGACAATGGGAAGAGATATAACATACAAATACTAGCTCAAGTTGCTATACTAATATCAGACAAAGATAATAAGAAAAAATGTATTACTAGAGATACAGAAAGATATTTCACAATAATCAAAGGATAAGTTCTTTAGAAATACACAATAATCCTAAATGCATATGCATCTAATAGCAGAGCCTCAAAATGCATGAAGCAAAATCCCAGGGAAATAAAGAAAGAGAGGAGTCACAATTATCATTGGAGATTCTTTTACTTCTCTCTTGGTAATTGATACAATAAGTAGACAAAAAAATTTAATAACTCTACAGATCTTGAATAACACTATCAACCGACTTAACCCAATTGTCAATTATAGAACACTGCACCAAAGGACTAAAGAATAAACATTCTTTTCAAGTGCATAGGGAACATTCACCAAGATAGAACACAAGCTAGGCTGTAAATTTTTAATCTTGCAAGGTTGAAATTATACAGAATATGCTTTATGATTAATGAATAAAAAATAAATTTTAAAAAGTATCTGAAAATTCTTCTAACTATTTAGAAATTGAACAATACATGTCTGAATAACCAATAGACCAGAGAAGAAAGGACAAAGAAAGTTATAAAATATTTTGGCTTAATGATAATGAGAACATCGTATATTGAAAATTATGGTAAGCAATTAAATAGGCTCTTAGAGTTATATTCATACCTTTAGACATTTATTTTTAAAAAGAAATAAATTTAAATCAATTATCTAATCATTCTAAAAACATTGTCTAAAACATTGTCTAAAAACATTGAAGAAGAGTAAAATATACAAAAAGGAAGCAAATAATAAAGATATAATCAGAAATGAGTGAAATAGGTAATAAATAAAATTGTCTTAATTTACAGATGACACAATCATATACTTGGAATATTCTAAGCAATCTAACAAAACAAAACATAACAAAACAAAATGAAAAAACCTCTCAGACCAGCTATAACTAATAACTGAACTTACCAAAGTCACAAGATAAAAGGTCAAATATAAAAATCAATTTTATTTCTTTATTCTAGCAATGAACAATTGAAAAATAAAATGTAAGCATGACATTTATCTTAGCATAAAACACCAAAGTATTTAGGGAAAAAGTAACAAAAGATGAGATATAAAAAATTCCTACACTGGAAAGTACAAAACATTGATTACAGAAATTAAAAAGACAAACGGAGAGATATACCTTGTTAATGGGTTGGTGGCGTCAATATTTTGATGATTGTAGTTGATCCCATATTGGTCTACAGATCCAATGCAACCCCAGCCAAAATCCAAGGAGGTTTTTTGGCAGCAATTTACAAACTGAATGTAAAATTGTAATGTAAAGGCAAGAACAGTCAAAGCAATTTTTAAAAAGAACAAAGTTGGAGCACTTTTACTACCCGAATTGAACATTTTTATTATATGGAGAATAGAAAAGAGAAAGAATAGATTTTTTTGACAAAGAATATTTGTGACAGGGATAATACTATCTTATCACCAAACTATATCATTTTCCTCCTGGACATGCTGACAGAATACATTTCCTAAATCTTTGCATCTAGGTGAGGCTGTCCAATGGAATATGGTCAAAGGTGACATATGTTATTCCCAAGTTAGGACCATAAAATGAGCTCCCATACATTATCCTCCTTCCCTCCTTCCCTTCCAAGGAGATCTTGGAGGCCATGTATGCAGGATGGCAGCATCCTAAAATGTAAGGACCTGTATCTCTGGGCCAGTATTTGGAAGAGAGTCTCTCAGTTGTTTCACTGAACTGAGAACATGAACATTGGATATTGTGTGAGTGAAAAATCAACTAACATTGTGTTCACGCCTGAGATTTGGGAGTTACCTGCTTTAGCATTTCACATTAATTAATCAGACTAATAAAAAAGATAAGAAGAAATACTATGAGGTAGAAAGGAGAAAAGATGGAGGTACTGGCTGGAAATAACTTCTATGAAGGATATTTTATGACCATATCAACCATTGACAAGGACATGAATTAAACTGGAACACTTATATCTGACCTGTGGTTCCATCATTTGGAAAAAGAAGTTGCAGTCTGATAAAGTTGAGGATACAAGATTCGATGACCTATAAAGTTTACTCTTAGATCTATATCCCAGGGCAGAGAACCCCAAATGGCATAGCAGGAAAGGTTTTATAGCCAAAATACATTTGCCTGTTGCTGACTGCAGCCTCCTCCATTCACCCCAGTATGCCAAACGAACATTATTGCCTATGTGTGGCAGTCTGAGATTATTTATGAATCCCCAAAAAAGAAAGATTATGTTTGTAAACTAATCTATTCCTGAGTGTGATACCCAGAAAGAAATAAGCCCTATTCCAGGAAAAAGAAAACTGGAAACCCCGGAGGGGAAGGAAAGATCAGGCAGAATTCAGCGACAATCTTGCTTCAACATGTGGCAGCTAACCCTGGTGAGAAAGCAACCTTGAATTGGACTTTTTATAGCCTTATAACTGTAAGTTTTTATGCCGAACAAGCACCCTTTATAAAAGCCAACATATTTCTGGTACTTTGTATCAACGCCCCTTTCGCAGACTGATATGCTACGTGTAGCATTATATGAGCAAAACTGGGAAAAACTGCCCTAGAAAAAATTGTGACAAGTGCACCAAGAGACATATGCAAAAGTTTTCATGGTAGCACTATCTATGAAAACAAAATGAAATAAAAAATGGCTCAAATAGCTATCACTTGTA
Source organism: Dasypus novemcinctus (assembly GCF_030445035.2). NCBI lineage: Eukaryota > Metazoa > Chordata > Mammalia > Cingulata > Dasypodidae > Dasypus > Dasypus novemcinctus. The sequence goes on along the minus strand of NC_080673.1, from coordinate 46,900,486 downwards.
GAATAGAAAATACATTTGTAATAGTCATAAAATGAAATGTTATACAACAAAAAGAATGAATCAGCAACATGAATAAATCTCAGGAATATAATTCTGTGAGAAAAAGTAAGTCACAAGAGAATCCTTACCATATGATACCCTATATATAAATTTCAATACAGGCAAATTTAAATAATACGTCATTTAGGCACAACAACAGATGTAGTAAACTGTAAAGAAATATATATAAAAAAAAAAACAATGTTCAGGATAGTGGTTACCTCTGAGAAGAAGATGGTAGATGGCTTTCATTGAGTGGCAAACAAGGTACTTCAAACCTAACAATTTCGTTCTTTTTTTAAAGCAGGTGGTGGAATCACGGGTGTCCATTTATCATGGTTCTTATACCTCATATATGTTTTATAAATATTTTCACATACATTATATAGTATAAACAATTTAAAGTACCTCAGTATATCAACAAGAAATGGTTGTAGGGACTGACAATTTACAGTGGGCACACAGATGATGCTCTGCTGAAAGTTTACCTTTATTGGTCAGATTTTCATGGATTCCATCCTCCAGCAATAACCTTCCATTGGCTCAGAATAATTTATTTATTCAATAAATGGTCTACAATTTCCCATGTGACTGGCATTGAGTTGAACACTCAGTCCAAGGTGAGTGAAATATGTTCCTTGCCCTCCTGGAGCTCACAGTGTGTGGCAGTAACAGTTGTAAATGATTAGGATGATATAATGGGTTTGTGAAGGATGATATGGAGATACAGAAAAGAAAGTGGATAGCCTTGCTTGAGGGGTTTAAGAAATCAAGAGATAGCATCTCGAGGTGGGGCAAGGTGGTATCTGAGTAAGTACACTGTCATCATCTCTCTTACAAAAGACCAGCTGTGTGGTGACTGAGTCCTGCCAGAGCAGGCTGTTTCCGGAACCTGCAGAGCGGGAGGTGTCTGGACATCCATCTGGTGAGACTGCAGCAGAATTGGTGTTTGCTCAAGGTAGAACTGCCCGTTTCTAACACTGAACGCGGGAGCCGCGGGAAGGTAAATCCCTTCCCCGTAGGGCTAAGAGCTGCGGTGGTGTTCACTGAGAACTGCTAGTCATGGGGCGGAGTTTCCAAGCCCCGTGTTCCCTAAACACCTGAATCCGGAGCCTGTGTCCCCTGAATCCCTGCGGCCCACGTTTCACAAATCTACATGCCCTGAGTCCACATTCTCCCGGGCCTCTGTTTCCTGAGCCCAGCACTCTCGGAAATCCAGCATTGCCCTACCCCTCCAGTCATGGACTAACTCTAGGAGTGGGAGAGTTTAGGTGGGAGGTGCAGAGTGGCCAAGGAGTACAGGTTCAGTTTTCTGGTCACCCCCTTTGATTGAATTTGGAGAAGCATATCAGCTGACTTGGAGAGAGCCTAGGAAGAGAGAAGAGGCAAATCTGATAAGAGATTCCAATTTACCTAAACACCCTGGGATAGGAAACTTGGTCTGGGAGAAGGTGGAGTCAGAAAATTAACTAGCCCCCTTGTAGCACACCAAGGGAGAGGGACCGTAAGATGGCTTTACAGGCTTCCAATAGCATATTTAGGGTTCCTGGCAAGGGGTGGGTGCTCTCTCAAGAAACTAAGAGTCATTTTCTCAGGTGAGTTGGTTCATTTCCTACAGGAGCCCTCACACAGCCTTCCTGCTGCCTTGGGAGAGAGAGAAATGAAGAAGGGAGAAAGGGGGAAGGTCAGACTCCTAAGCAGTTTATTCAATTGCAAAGAGGATTCTTTGCCTGAGGCTTTGTCTGGTCTTATTTGTTGGTTTGTTTTCTTGTTTTTTCTTCCTCTTTATCCCTGCCACTGCCCTTTTTTTTTCTTTTTCTTTTTTTCCCTTCCCTTTTTCTTGCTCTGCTTTTTTTTCTTCTCTCTTTCTTTTTCCTTTTTTCCCCCTCTTTTTTCTTTTTTTTATATTAGTGCCACAGGCAACATTTCCTACTTGCTGTGCTTCCTCATCCTTAGTTTTCTCTTTTCTGTGTGTACTGATTTTGGCTACCAATGCTATCCCCTTTCCTTTACATCATTCTCTCCTCCATCATTTATTGTTTCTCTTACATTCACCTCTCTCTGTTTAGCCCCCAATATTTCTGACTTTTTATCTCTAATACCTCTGTTTTCTATCATTTACTCACTCTTTATACTATTGTCCTCTCTTTTCTTTTTCCCTCTCTCCTGACCACAGTGACCTTTTAATTCATAATATATTCCTCCCCATATTCAGTTTAATATGTCATTATAGATATTCTACTTTTTTACAGTTATAACTATACACAGCTTACATTAGTTCTATATCCATTATCCTAGATCTCACATGGTTCTTCTGCTAACATTCACTATCAATACTACTATTATATTTTTCTTTTCTTACCCCTATTGCTTTTTCTGGACCTAATATTTTCCTTCAAGGGAACTTAGCCAACAACAAGAAATAGAATATGAAGAAAAAAGTGACAAAGAGAAGACTTAACATGCACACAAAAAGACTAATTAAATGCCTGGACTAGATGAAGAAGATAAACAATAGAATAAACACAACAATGTAAAATGATGACCAGACAGCAACAAAAAACTACAGAGCATACCAATAATCAGGAAAACATGGCCCAATCCAATGAACAAACTAAAAACCAGGAAGAGCAATGAAACATTGAACAAGTAATTAAAGTTCTCAAAATATGTACCATGGACCAGTGCAATGAAGTGAAGGAAGAGATTAAGCATTTAAGAAAACACTTGGAAAGCATTCAGAAGAAATTGTGATCATGCAAAAAAAAGATCGCAGAGATGATGGGGATCAATAGCACAATCCAAGAAATCAAAAATACACTCTCAGCAAATAACAGTAGATTTGAAAAGGCAGAGGAAAGAATGGGTGATGTGGAAGACAGTACATCTGAAATCAAACAGATAGTAGAATTAATATATAAAAAGATAGAAAAAATCCAGCAGGGACTTAAGGACCTGAACACAATGCAAAATGCATAAACACACACATTGTAGGCATCCCAGAAGGAGAAGAGAAGGGTAAGGGGACAGAAGGGTTATTGAAGGAAATAATGGCTGAAAACTTCCCAAACCTATTGAGGGAGATGCATGTACATGTCCAGGAAGCACAATGTACCCCAAACAGCATAACTCCCATCAGGCCTACCCCAAGACATATACTTGTCAAATTATCCAATGCTCAAGACAAAGAGGAACTACTAAAAGCAGCAAGAGAAAACAGAACCATCACATACAATGGAACCTGCATAAGATTAAGTGCTGATGTCTCATCTGAAATCATGGAGACAAGAAGGCAGTGGTATGACATAATCAAGGTACTAAAAGAAAAGAATTTCCAACCAAGAATCTCTATCCAGCAAAGGTAGCATTCAAAAATGATGGAGAGTTTAAAATATTCACAGATAAACAGAAACTAAGAGAGTATGCCAACAAGAAACCTGCCCTTCAAGAAATACTAAAGAGAGTTCTGCAGGAAGAAAGGAAAAAAACAGGGGAGACAGAGTTGGAGGAGAGTGTAAGAACAACTAAAACTACAAAAAGAGGAAAAAAAATCAAACAACATAAGACAAACACAAATCCAAAATAAATATGGCTAATATAAGTAATTCCTTGAAAGTAGTAACAATAAATGTCAATGAATTAAACTCACCTGTTCAGAGACACAGATTGGAAGATTGGGTAAGGAAATATGACCCCATCTATAAGTTGCCTACAAGAAACTCATCTTAGACCCAGGGATTCAAGGAGATTGAAAGTGAATGGCAGGAAGTGGACTTGGCCCAGTGGTTAGGGCATCCATCTACCACATGGGAGGTCCGCGGTTCAAACACCAGGCCTCCTTGACCTGTGTGGAGCTGTCCCACATGCAGTGCTGATGTGCACAATGAGTGCCATGCCACACAGGGGTGTCCCCGCGTAGGGGAGCCCCACACACAAGGAGTGCGCCCCATAAAGAGTGCCACCCAGCGCAAAAGAAAGTGCAGCCTGCCCAGGAATGGCGCTGCACATACGGAGAGCTGACACAACAAGATGATGCAACAAAAAGAAACACAGATTCCCATGCCGCTGACAAGAACAGAATCTGACAAAGAAGAAGATGCAGCAAATAGACATAGAGAACAGACAACCAGGGTGGGGGGGTGTGGGGGGAAGGAGAGAGAAATAAATAAAATAAATCTTTGAAAAAAGGTGAATGGCTGAAAAACAATCTTACAGGTAAACAATAACCAAAAAAGGGCTGGTGTATCTATATTAATATCAGACAGAATAGACTTTAAATGCAAAATTGTTGTGAGAGACAAAGATGGACACTACATATTAGTGAAAAGGATAATCTTTCAAGAAGAAAGAACAATCATAAACATTTATGCCCCTAACAAGGGTGCCTCCAAATACATGAGGCAAACACTGGAGAAAATAATTGAAGGAATAGATGCCTCTACAATTATAGTGAGGGACTTTAACACACCACTATCACTATTGGACAGAACATCTCAAAAGAGAATCAATAAACAAACAAAACTTTGAACAATATGTTAGAGAATCTGGACCTAATAGACATATACAGAGCATTACACCCAAATACAGAGGATATACATTTTTCTCAAGAGCACATGGATCATTCTCCAAGATAGACCACATGCTAGGCCACAAAGAAAGTCTCAATGAATTCAGAAATTGAAATCATACAAAAGAATTTCTCTGACCACAGTGGAATGAAGCTGGAAATCTGCAAGGGCCAGAGGCCCAGATTTGCCACCAACATAAGGAAGTTAAACAACATACTCTTAGAAAAATAGTGGGTCAAGGAGGAAATCTCAACAGAAATAAAAAACTACCTTGAAACTAAAGAAAATGATAACACAACATATCAAAACTTATGGGATGCAGCAAAGCTGTACTGAGAGGGAAATTCATAGTCATAAATTCATACATCACAAAAGAAGAAAGAGCTAAAATTGAAGAACCAACTGCACACCTGGAGGAATTAGTAAAAAAAACAACAAATTAACCCCAAAGAAAGAAGAAAAAGAAAAAACTAAGATAAGAACAGAACTAAATGAAATAGAAAATAGGAAAGCACTCAAAAAAATAAACAAAACAAAGGCTGGTTCTTTCAGAAGATCAATAAAATTGACAAATCCTTTTCTAGACTAACAAAGAAAAAAAGAAAGAAGATGCAAATACACAAAATAAGAAATGAGAAGGGTGATATCACCACTGACCCTACTGAAATAAAAACTATCATAAGAGGATACTTTGAAAAACTATATTCCAACAAGAAAGACAATTTAGAGGAAATGGGCAAATTCCTAAAAACACATAAGCAGCCTACACTGACAAAAGAAGAAATTGGTGATCTCAAAAAAACATTCATGAATAAAGAGATAGAATCAGTCATTAAAAACCTCCCAACTAAGAAGAGCCCTGGGCCAGATAACTTCACAGGTGAATTCTACCAAACATTCCAGAAAGAAATAACACCAATTTTGCTTAAATTATTCCAGAAAATTGAAATAGAAGGAACATTTCCTAATTTATTTTATGATGCCAACATTACCCTAATACCAAACCCAAACAAAGACACCACAAGAAAGGAAAATTACAGACCAATCTCTCTAATGAACCTGGATGTGAAAATCCTCAACAAAATACTTGCTAATTGTATTCAACAACACATTAAACAAATTATATACCACAACCAAGTGGGTTTCTTTCCTGGTATGCCAGGATGTTTCAACATAAGAAAATCAATTAATGTAATACACCACATAAACAGATTGAAGTAAAAAAGTCACATGATCATGTCTATAGATGCAGAAAAAGCATTTGACAAAATACAGCACTCTTTCTTGGTAAAAACACTGCAAAAGAGAGGAATAGAAGAAAACTTTCTGAGCATAATAAAGGGTATAAATGAAAAACCCACAGCTAACATCATTTACAATGGTGAAATCCTAAAATCTTTCCCTCTAAGATCAGGAACAAGACAAGGGTACCCACTATCACTCCTTCTATTTAACATTGTGTTTCACTATTTGCAGAATACATGATCCCATACATAGAAAGCCCTGAGAAGTCTATAACAAAGCTTCTAGAACTTATAAATGAGTTCAGTAAAGTCACAGGGTGTAAGATCAAGCACAAAAATCAGTAGAATTTCTGTGCACCAATGATGAGCAATCTGAAGAGGAAATCAAGAAACAAATACCATTTACAATAGTAAATTAAAAAATGAAATACCTAGGAATAAATTTAACCAAAGATGTAAAAGACTTATACACAGAAAACTACACAAAACTGTTCAAGGAAATCAAAGAAGACCTAAACAAATGGAAGAATATTCCCTGTTCATGGATAGGAAGATTACATATTATTAAGATGTCTATCCTACCAAAACTGATCTACAGATTCAATGCAATCCCAATAAAAGTCAACACAGCATTTTTTAATGAACTAGAAAAGCGAACTATGAAATTTATTTGGGAAGGAAAGAGGCCCTGAATAGCCAAAGACATATTGAAAAAGAAAAATGAAACTGGAGGAATCACACAACCAGACTTCAAAACATACCACAAAGCTACAGTAGTGAAAAGGGCATGGTATTGGCACAAGGATAGACACACTGACCAATGGAATCAAATTGAGAGTTCTGATATAGATTCTCATATATACAGTCACCTGATATTCAACAAGGCCATGAAGCCCACTCAACTGGGAGAGAATGGCCTCTTCAACAAATGGTGTCTAGAGAATTGGATATCCATATGTAAAAGAAGGAAAGAGGATTACCATCTCACACCTTACACAAAAATCAACTCAAGATGGATCAAAGACCTAAATATAAGAGCCAAGACCATAAAGACCTTGGAAAACAATGTAGGGAAGCATCTACAGGACCTTGTAACAGGAAATGGCTTCATGAACTTCACACCAAAAGCTTGAGCAGAAGAACAAGTAGGTAAATGAGACTTCCTCAAAATTAAAGCCTTTTGCAACTCAAAGGAGTTTGTCAGGAAAGTGAAAAGAGAGCCTACACAATGGGAGAAAATATTTGGTAACCATATATCGGATAGGAGACTTATATCCTGCATATATAAAGAACTTCTATATCTTGAAAATAAAAAGAAACAACCCATTTTAAAAATGGGAAAAAGATTTGAACAGATGCTTCTCCAAAGAAGAAATACAAATGGCTAAAAAACACATGAAAAAAATGCTCAAAATCACTAGCTACTAGGGAAATGCAAATCAAAACTACAATGAGATATCATCTTACTCCCATATGACTGGCAGCTATCAAAAAAACAGAAGGCTACAAGTGCTGGAGAGGATGTGGAGGAATGGGAACACTCATCCAGTGCTGGTGGGAATGCAGAAGGATCCAGCCATTCTGGAGGACTGTTTGGTGGTTTCTCAAAAAGTTAGCTATAGATTTACCATATGACCCAGAATTTCCACTGCTGGCTATAAACCCAGATGATCTGAAAATAAGGACACAAACTGATTAATGTACACCAATGTTTATAGCAACATTATGCACTATTGCCAAAGTTGGAATCAACCCAAATGGCCATCAATGGATGAATGGATAAATAAAATGTGGTATATATATACAATGGAATACTACACAGCTATAAGAAAGAATACAGTACAAACACATGTGATAACACAGATGAATCTTGAGGACTTTATGTTGAGTGAAGCAAGCCAGGCATTGAAGGACAAATACTACAAGACCTCTCTGATATGAAACAAGCAAACGGAGCTGTCTCAGAGAGCTAAAGACTGAAAGATAGGCTTAAAGGAATTTGGGGGCAGGGAGGGAAGGAAAGTTGCAAGTTAATGCCTACATGGGTGAAGTCTATGATAAGCTGGAGGTAAGTATTTGTACAGGGAAGGGATAAGATGGGGGCATAGGGATATCTTTGGGTGGGGCTTTTGGGGCTTGAGGAGGGCTAGGGTTGGGAGGATGGGTCAGATGACCCAAGGAATTGGGGAGAGACCTGGGGGGACCATTAAATATGGGAGAATATCAGGTATATGGTTGAAACTATACTGTTGAGAAAACTCTTTAGAAAATATAATAAGGAAGGATCACGTGTTTAAAGTGCTTAAGGGGGGTCTTCTGGTACAGTGGCAAGCTTCTGGGAGTATATGAGTGCTCATTTTGTTATAGTGTGTTATATCCTTGGGTGGAGACCTATACAATGAGTGTGTAGGTGTACCCACATTCTGGAGAGACTTGATGTTCTCAAAGAGAGGGAATTGTGTCTCTCGAGAGGATTGCTGGCTCCCAATTACTTAGGGCAGTCTAGTATGTCAAGCCCTCAGCATTGTTGCAATATCTGTAAATCTGATTCCTCAAGTAGTGAAGATCGAGTGTCATGGTGTGCCCTGAGGAGAGGGGGAGAGAGGTATAGCGTGGATGGAAGCAGGGCAACTGGGGGAGCAGTGGAAGTGCTCTACAAGATCATGCAATGATAGACATGTCAACTTACATCTAAAGTGTAAAAAGTCTATAAACCAAAATAAACTCTAATGTAAAACATAAGGAAACTAAAAATTTAGAAATTTGTATAGTCTAAAATATAAACAATAATGTAAACCAAAATGCGACCATGTTTGATAGCTATGTTTCAAAATTTGTACATCAGCTGCAGCAAATATAACATGAACACGTAGGGGGTGCTCTGTCGTGGTCCCTAGGGGAGCAGCGGCAGCCCCGCAGGTGCAACGGTAAGGACCAGGAAGGAATGAGGGTCCAACAGTGAGCCCCTGATACTAATGACTATGCTTGTGAGCCTATATGCCTGAAATAAGAACAAGGCCTAGAGCAGCACTGTGCCTAGGAGTTTCCTCCTGACAGCCTTCATGTTACTCAAATGTGGCCAGTCTCAAAGCCAAACTCAGCATGTAAATGCAATGCCTTCCCCCCAGCATGGGACATGACACCCAGGGATGAGCCTCCCTGGCACCGAGGGATCACTACCAAGTACCAACTGATGATGCAACTAGAAAGTGACCTTGAATTAAAGGTTCAACGTGGACCAGCAGAATATCCCTGTCTACATATAATAACAGGAGTTAAAAATGCTGTTTGACCTAAATTAAGGGGGAAATGGAAAGGACAAATGAGTTTATATGGCTATGAGTCTCTAAAAAACAGTCTGGAGGATGTCAGAAGCATTGCCCTTATGCACACCTGAGCAGAGTCTCAGAGACAGATGAAATAGATACAACCCCAGGTATTGGTTCTTTTGAGGGCTAAAGAGACCCACAGGTTCTAGGGTCATGGCAGATGGGGTTCACTGCCATGTCAGTTGGCCCTTCTTTGGAGCTGGTGTTTCTGCGTGATGGAGCTGGACACAGATGGGATCTCTTTTCATAAGGGTTTCATGCTACTTTACTGGAATTGTAGTTGGTGCTGGGGTTTAAGATATATCTAGGGGATTTGAATCTCTGGACTGACAATATGATAGCCAGGCCCTGAGCCTCAACAGACTTCAACTCCTACACTCTGATTTATTGGACTTACCCCACTCAGCTAACATGGAGTTGAAGAATGTCAACCACCACACCATGGAGCCTAGAGTGCCTACAACTGAAAGCAGGAGGACTGCATCCAGTATCCATGTGGAATCTAAGCCTCCTCTTGACAAAGAGGTGCAATGGACACAACCAATCCAAGGTCCACAGAGAAAATGTGGCATTGGTGTGGGAAAAGTGGCCATGGTGGCAGATGGGTATGGGGAATGGGAGGAAGAGATGAGATGTGGAGGCGTTTTCGGGACTTGGAGTTGTCCTGGGTGGTGCTTCAGGGACAATTACTGGACATTGTAGATCCTTCCAGGGCCCACTGGATGAAACGTGGGAGAGTATGGGCTATGATGTGGACCATTGGCCATGAAGTGCAGTGATGCCCAGAGATATACTTACCAAATGCAATGGATATGTCATGATGATCGGAGTGAGTGTTGCTGGGGGGGGGAGTGGTGGGATGGGGGTGGTGGGGTTGAATGGGACCTCATATTTTTTGAATGTAATATTTTTACAAAATGAATAAAAAAATAAAAAAATAAACAACAACAACAGAAAAAACATGAACACGTAAAGAGATCATTGCTGGGGAAAGGGGAAAAGGGTTTGATGTTGGATATCTGGGAGTCCCCTATACTGTGTATGTGAATTACTGTGATCTAAAAGTGTTTTGAAGACAAAATTGAAAATTAGAAAAAAAAAAAAAGGATGTAGACATTGAGGAAGAAATGAAAGTGCCTTGCCACTGTACATACTGGGCAACACCTATTACAGTGATGAAAGGCAAAATGTTAGAAAGAAAGCTTTATAATATTTTTCATTTTATGAATACACCAATTTATTTTTACTTTATTTTAGTATTTCTAAATCAGTATGTATTCTGTTTCTAAACTTTAAACCCATCATTGTGTTTCAATTTCCTATTAATTGAATTTGGCAATATATTAAGATTCATTGTTGAAGAAGTTTTGGATCACAGACAGGTTCAACTATGGCAGAGGAAGAACTCTGGTGTGGAATATTATTGATGGGGGGCACATGGGTAGGGGGGAGTTCTCCAGGGCATGTATATAGGGAACATAAATATGTTAGGATATATGTTGGGCATTTTTATAGTAGTTAGAGTTACAAACATCAACTGAGGGAGTACTGTGTTCCCACCCAGGGGAGCTCTATCACATTCCCCAATGGAACAGCAACAATCCCCCAAGTGCAATGGCAAAGATCAACAAGGAAGGATGGTCCAATAATGAGCCCTTGATACAGATGACTATGCCTAGGAGCCCGCATGCCTGACATATGAACTAGGTCTAGAGCTGTAGGGTCCCTAAGAGTTACCTCCTGAGAGCCTCTATGTTGCTCAAATGTGGCCACTCTCTATGCCAGACTCAGTATGTAAATGCATTACCTTCCTCCTCAATGTGTGACACGACTCCTGGGGATGAGCTTCCCTCGCCCTGAGGGATTATTACCAATCTCTAACTGGAGAAGCCACTAGAAAGAGACCTTGAATAAAAGGGTCAACTCAGACCAGCAGAATATCTCAGCCTATATGTTGGATCAAGTGTTAAAAACTGCTCTTTGACCCTGAATAAAAGGGGGAAATGGCAAAGACAAATGAGTTGATATGGCTAAGAGTCTTCCAAAAAGAGTTAGGAGGTCGTCAGAAGGGTTGCACTTATGCACACTTCAGCAGGACCCCAGAAAAAGCCAAAGTAGTTACAACCCTAGGTACTGGTTCTCCTGAAGGCTACAGAGATCCACAGGGTATATAGTCATGACAGATGCATTTGGAGCTCTGTGCCATGTCAGAGGGTAATACTTTGGAATTTGTGCTCTTGAGTGTGACAGAGCTGGATTCAGATGTGGCTTTTCTACACATGCCTCTTCTGTCACTTTTACTGAACCTGTGGTTGGCACTAGGGATGCTCCATACCCAGGAGACTTGAATCTCTGGACTGCCCATGTGCCAGCTGGGCCTAGAGCCTCAGCAGAATGGCAACTTCTACTCTCTGGTTCATTGGTATTACCCAGGTCAGCTAACAGGGAGGTGAAGATGGTCAACCACCACACCAGGGAATCAAGAGTGCCTACAGCTGTAAGCAGAGGAATTACATCCATCATCCATGTGGAATCTAAGTCCCCTCTTGATCTAGAGGTAGAGAGGACATCACCATCCCAGGGTCCACAGAATGGAGGAATAAAATATGGACTAGAGTGAACTTACTGATATTCTACTATAAAATTATTGTGATGAGTAATAGAAGAAATTTTAGCATTGAGGTAGAGAAAGTGGCCACAGTAGTTGCTGAGGGCAGAGAGAGGGTAGAAGAAGTGTGATGTGGGGGAATTTTGGGGATTTTGAGTTGTCCTTAATGATATTGCAGGGTCAGATGTTGGACCTTATATATCCTGCCATAACCCACTGAATGGACTGGGGGAGACTACGAACTACAGGGTAAACTATTATCTGTGTAGTGCAGCAGTGCCCCAAAATGTGTTCACCGAGTGCAATGAGCATGCTGCAATGATGAGGGAGGTTGTTGGTGGGGGAGGAGTGGAGTGGGGTAGGGGGTATACAGGAGCCTCTTATATTTTTTAGTGTAACATTTTTTGTGTGATGTATATATCTTCAAAAAAAATACAATTTACAAAAATGATGTGGTGGGGGTGGGGAGTGGGTTATATGGGAACCTCTTATGTTTTTTGTTTTTTTAGGTTTTTTAATGTAACATTCCTTGTGATCTGTTAACTTTAATTAAAAAAAAAAAAGAGATAGCATCTCTTAGGAAGAGTTCCTCCAGGAGACCCTTGATGGATGATAAGGAATGTGATAGGTGTGCTGTAGGAATAAGGACATTCTCTGCAGAAACAACAACATGAGTAAAAGTATAGAGCAATCAAAGGACATGAGGTATGGACAGGGACCTATGATGCAAGGAATGAGACTTTGGGCAAGTTATTTAACCTCTTCTCCAAATGTCCCATGAAGGTTAGTTTTATGTGCCAACTTGGCTAGGCTAGTGTACCCAATTATTTAATCAAATACTAATTTAGGTGGTGCTGTGAAGGTATTTTGTAGATGTGGTTAACATCAACAATCAGATAATGTGGGTGGACCTCTTCCAATCAGTGAATACCTTAAGAGCAAAACTGAAATTCTACCTCAAGAGTGCAACATCAACTCCTGCCCAAGTGTCTTTGGTCTACTGGATCTTGGACTTGTCAGTCCCTGGAATGATGCAAGACAATTCCTTGAAATAAATCTTTCTGGAGAACTGACTGGTAAAAGTCCAATCAGTAACATGGGGGGAAATAGTCCAATCAGTAACATTGGGGGAAATAGATGTCAGGATTAAATGAATTCATACAACTAAAATGCTTAGACAGAGCCTAGCATACAATAAGTACTCTAAAAAGCATTTCGGTTCCTGCATTGAGGACTCTCATCTCTTTTGAGCTAATTTTTGTGTTTGTATTGGGTGAAGAAAGGGTCAAATTTCTTTCTTTCCTCTGTCTCTCCCTTCCTTCCTTCCTTCCTTCTTTCCTTCCTTCTTTTCTTCCTTCCTTCCTTCCTCCCTCCCTCCTCTCTCTCTCTCTCTCTCTCTCTCCCTCCCTCCCTCCCTCTCTCTCTCTGTCTCTCTCTCTCTCTCTCTTTCTTCATAAGATATCCACTTGTTATAGTAAACATTTTTGAATTATCCTTTCTCCAATGAGTACCCTTAGCCCTTTTGTGGAATATCAATTGGCCATATATGTGTGAGTCTAATTTTGTATTCTTTATTTTGTTCCATTAATTTGTATGTCTACCTTTATTCAAATATTACCTGTCTTGATTAGAGTGGCTTTATAATAGTTTTTATATCAACTAGTGTTTGTCCTCTGACTTTGTTTTTCTTTTTCAAAATAGTTTTGGCTATTGTAGTTTCTTTGATTTTCCATGCAACTTTTTAGAATTACCCTGTCAATTATAACATAAAGCCTGCTGGGATTTTGACTGGAATTGCCTTGAATGTATTATCAGTTTGAGGAGAATTGACATCTTAATAATAAAGTGTCTTTTGACTCATGAATCTCTACAATTATTGGGTCTCCTTCAATTTCTCTCAGTAATGTATTATAATTTTCAGTGTACAGTTCTCATACATATCTTGTTCAAAATTTCCCTATATGTTTCATATTTATGCTACTTTAAATGGTTTTATTTCATTAATTTTAAGTTGCAGTAACTCGTTATTAGTATAAAAATATGATTGCTTTTTTCATCTTCTAGCATTGTTTAACTTATTAGTTTTGTTAGTTTTTGTTTTTGTGGATTCCTTAGGGTTTTCTACATAGACAATCATGTTGTCTATGAACAAAGACAACTTTACTTACATACAAACCATATGTCTTTTATTGCTTTTTCTGACCTTATTGAACTAACTATAAGCTCCAATATAATGTTGAGTAGAAGTGATGAGAGCAGACAGCCTTGTCTTGTTTCTGATTTTAGGGGAAAGCACTCAGTCTTTCCACCATTAAGTATGATGTTAGCTGCAGGTTGTAATAGATGCCATTTATCAGGTTAAGGAAATTCCTGTCTAGTTTGCTGAGAGTTTTTAAATTTTATTTTTTTTTCAAAGCTTTGTTTATTTATTCCCTTCCCCCTGACCTTCCAGAGTGGGAGAAAGGTGCTCCATCTCTTGTGCCACCTCAGCTCCCTGGCCTGCTGTGTCTCTTATTGTCTTTCCTCTTTGTCTCTTTTTGTTTCATCATTTTGCTGCACCAGCTCTCTGCTTGGGCCAGCATGCTGTGTGGGCCAGCACTCCTGCACAGGCCAGCACTCCACATAGGTCAACTCTCCAAACTGCCACAGGGGCCAGCTTGCTTTTCCCAGGAGTCCCGGGAATCGAAGCCTGTACTTCCCATAGGGTAGACAGGTGCCCAATTGCTTGAGCCACATCTGCTTCCCTTGAGAGTTTTTTTTTTTAAATCATGAATGGGTGATACATTTTACTAAACGCTTTCATGTTTTATTTTAAAAACTGAGTTACTATCATGAATTACATTGATTTATTTTAGAATGTCGAGGTATCTTTGCATACTTGATATAAATGCCTTTTGTCCTGATACATTATTTTCTAAAATTTTGTTTGTCTGGTTTTGGTACCAGTGTAAAAATTGGCCACATAGAGTGTGATGGGAAGTTTTTCCTCCTTTTCTATTATCTAGAAAAGTTTGGGTAAAACTGGTATTCTTTGTTTTCAATGTTTGATAGAATTCACCAGTGAGGCCGTCTCAGCCTGGAGCTAGTTTTCTTTGTGAATCTTATTTCAAGTGCTTAAGCTTCCTCTGTTCTATTTTACTACTTTCACATTTAACAGTTTCTTTGCGCACCATAACTTATTTTACATCAGATTTCCTTACTAGGATACTATTAATTTCCTTCTTCTTGAAGTAAGTATTTTAGAAATCCCCTTATGAGCATTTGTATATATTAAAGCTCAAAAGAAAACTTCCTCCAAATGATAGTCCCATGATCACCCACTTCCTAACATTGGCCAGGACCTCCTCTAATACACTACAGTCCATCCCCTTTGCTATTCAAGAATACTGCTCCAGCCGTTTTCTCCAACTGCACTAAATTTTAAAATTCATTCCTATCAGCCTACAAGAATGTGATTATTTCGTCCTTCCTTAAAATAATACTTTCTATTAGTCAAGGTTCAACTAGAGAAGCAGAATCAATAGGATATGTTTGTGTGTGTATATGTGTGTGTGTGTGTACAGATACAGATAGATTTATTACAGAGAATTGGCTTATGCAATTGTTGGGGTTGGCTCATCAGTCTAGCTGTCTGTGTGTCTAATGCTGACACGCAAGACCTTAGGAAGGCACTCGAGAAGATTATGAGTAGGCTGGCACTTTATGAACCCGTGTTCATTCTTTTTTAAACAAATAAGTGCTATCGATACATAATAATAAAGCATACAATTCATCCAAAGTGTACAATTAATGGCATTTGGTATAATCACATAGTTGTGCATTCATCTCTTCAATCATTATTAGAGCATTTTATTTCCATACTACTACTAATCATAACAAAACAGACAAACAGACAAAGAAAGTCTTCACCTCTCAATCTCTCTCTGTTTCCCCTGCTGTACATAGGTGCAATTTCTGGCTATTCTAGCTCAATTATTTATTTATTTATTAAGCAGTTTTATTGAGATATATCCACATACCTTATAATCTATTTAAAGTGAATAATAAATGGCTTTTTGTTGTGCCTTTTGTTGCCTCTAGGCTTGATGAAAAAGGTATCTTGCAGATACCTTCCATGTGTGAGCTGAACACACACACATATACACCTGGCCCAGGAGGTGGAGAAACCGAAGGAAGAGCCAGGAGGAGAGGGAGAATCATTGCAGGCCCATCTACTGCTTCACACCATTGAGGTGAATCAGCAGATCAGCAACAACGAGATGATTGTGGAGTTCCCAGAGTGTAGAAATACTTTATAATTTTCCTTACCCTCCGTTGAATGAAGTCTTTGCAATTTCACCCAGGCAAGATAAATTATGAGACATTTATCTTTTTCCTTCTCCCTCTTCCTCACCCCCAAACTGGAGGAACTAACCAAAGAGGAGGAGGGAGAAGACCATATTTTTACTAGTATGGCATAAAGCCATAAATATTTCTACAGTGGGAGAGGAAAAGAATAGTTGTAGACTAGATGTGATCAAAGATAAGATGAACAAGACAAATATTAAGTACCAGAATGGGACTGGACAAGTAGCTGGAAGCAGCTGAAAAATAATGGAATCCTGAAAAGATATCTGTGAAGAGAAGTTGATTCTGGCAACAGAGGGAGATGAGGGATTTAAAGGTAAACATGATCAAAGACCTGAAGATCTAGGAAGAATTTTCTGCAGAAAATTAGGCAAAAGATGAGAAGGGTTGAATTATTCCTATATATTTGTTAGGTGGAAAAATGACTCTGCCCAGTGTAAAGCAGGGAGAGGAAGAAGGATGTGAATAGTGGAGGACACTCTGGTACAGAGTGGTGAAGAGACTTGTCCACACTCGGGAGCTGGGACTATGAGTTGTAATATTTGGCTTCTATTCTCAAATGCCATCATTTTCAAGGTCATGTCCTGTAACCTCAAGAAACCCAATTTTCCTCTTTGAAGGGTGGATAAGACTTGTGCTTTTCATCTTAAATGTTTCATTGGAATCAAAACAAGATTACTTAAGAGAAAGCATTTTGAAAACTTAAAAATGTAAGACTGTGTTATTAAGCAAACTAATAAAGTTAACATGGCTTTGTATTTTCTTTCTTTTGAATGCTAATAGGTTAGATGACAGAAAAAGGAAACTAATTGAGGAAGAGAACTGCCCATACCCATTGTTTCAGTCAGTGCAAAGAGGCAAGACTCTACTCCTACTGCCTGAGACCTCAACGCACGCCTTTCATCCTCATCCTCGTTGTTATTGGATCGCGGATCTTCCATGCAGCATAGTCTCATTTACGTACAGTTTTGCCAATAAGGATTCTGTGGCTGCTCACCTGCGAAAATATTTCCAAAGCCGCTAATAAAAAGGTAACTCGTTGTGTGCTATGAGAGATGACAAGCATACCGTGGGATGAATGACGGGTAAAGAATTGTCATTTCTCCTCTCAAAATCAGGCTATCACTGGCTCGTGTGGCTTGGCACCTGTAGCTTGTTAGCAATTACACTGTAGAAGCCTACCCATTCAAAGATGCCCCTACAGAGTAGTTTTAGGCTGTTGCCTTCAGCCTATCTTTACGTGGTTTCAGGGCACTCCGATACATATTTTAGAGACAGCTTTAAAATCAGTTTCCCTTCTCATTGTAACATTTCTCCCATTTTGTTTTTAAGTGTGATTTCATTAGGTTAATCCAGGATTTAAGGAGGATGGGCATAGTAATCCCTGTGGGTGTGTTTAGACTCCACAGTAGACTTCAGTGTGAATAAATTTTTCGATATTGATTCACATTGGAAATGGTCACTGTATTTCAAAAATTATTCAAATTGGCTGCTCCCCAATAATGCCTTGTTTTTTGATAGGTAATATTATTAATAATAAAACAACCAAAATAACCATTTATTTTTTGCTGAAAATGTGCCAAGCAGCGTTCCTACAAATTATACACATGATCTCACCCAACCCTCATTAAATCTTGTGAGGTGACTTTACAGACAAGAAAACTGAGGCACAGGGAAGTTAATAGATTTACTTATTTTGTGTATATAATATAAATACTTACGTTTTGCAGAAAGTGCAAACAGATCTATGAACTGCAAAATTACTCCCCCTAAACCACCTTAATGAATCTATAACTCCTTTGGCTCAGTAATCAAATTAAGTGCAAACGCCTTGTCCTGACAGAACAGATCTCTTCAAAGTTCAAATGTGAACTTCCTTCTCCAACACTGTTTTCCAGTAATTCCCCAACTCAGTGGTCCTCAATCAGGGGCAGTTTTGCCCCTCAAGGGACATTTGACAATGTCTGGAGACATTTTTGGTTGTCACAACTTGGGGGCTATTGCGGGCTTCTAGCATTTGGAAGTCAAGGATTCTGCTAAACATCCCCTAATGTATTGGACAGTCCCCTCCAACAACAAGGAATTTTAGGGTCCAAATCAAGGTTGAGAACACCTGCTATAACCCAGTCTCCAGAAAAGCTAACAGCTTTTTGCTCCTTAAATAGTCTCTGTATGTTTTGTCTTGTAACTTTCATTTATTGCTTCACTATATTTCCACAGAATAACTACCATGCACCAGAAACTATCATGTGTAAGACAGATCCCTCCCCTTAGGGATCTCTTGCTGACTCAGCTACCCATCATCCCTTCCTTGGCCCCGTCCAATATAAAGAATCTTCCTGTTCTTCAAGACCCCTCCCAAGTGGCATTTCCTTCACGAGCTATCTTTATCTCTTTTATAATAGTACTTTTTTTACAAAATATTATCTGAAGGCATTGATATTACATAGAAATTGGTAAAGACTTGTTGTCCTAAATGTTATAGGTTGAATCACGTCTCCCACAAAGACATGTTCAAGGTCTCATGCCTGGTTCTGTGGATGTGAACTATTTGTAAAGGGGATCTTCAAAGATCCTATTAGAATGAGGTCAAACCAAGTCTGGGTGGGCCTTAATCCAATAGGACTATCCTTACAACAGAGGAAATTTGGACATAGAAGTAGGAGTGAGGAGGATACAAAAGGAGACAGATGGTCATGTGACCGAAGCAGAGACTAAGTTCTGGATTGCCAGCAAACCACCAGAAGAATGCTAGACTTTGGAGAAAGGATGACTATTTGACAACATTCTTTTGTACTTCTAGCCTTTAAAACTATGATATAGTAAATTGCTATTCTTTAAGCCAATCAATCTGTGGCACTTTGTTACAGCAGCCTTTGCAAACTAAGACATATGTATGATTCTAGTAAGAATATGTAAGTGCCACTTCTAACTGCAAGCTAAGCAAATCCCTATGTTGTGGATCTGTTCAATTTTTATTTTCAATAAGAATTTTTTTTTAAATCACAGTGCTAGAAATGAAAGTATTAAGTCATATAAGGTCCAGTGAGCATATTTTATTATTTGAGGAAGAGGCTGCAAAAGGCTGGCTGTATAAGGCTAACACCTCTTAATTTACACCATGTTTCATCTTAGCTAATTTCAATTTTTAAAAATCAATTCAAGAAAACAAAAAACTCCACAAAAACAACAAAAATTCAGTTCAGTTGGAAGTATTGAGTACCACTATGAGCCAGGGACTATGTAAGATGCAGAAATTCAAATGATAACAACTCATTCTTTCCTATAATGAGGTCAAATAAACATTTTAATACTTCAAAATGTTTGATTATAACACTAGAAGAATCCTTTACATAGATACACATTCCAATGACCAGGTAAATATAGAGGTGATAATGGGAATAAGTAATGAGTCATTTCTTCTACCTAGTATTAAAGAAGAAACTCAAGGAACAGAAATTAGGAATGCATGAATTATTAGGGTGTGAACAATGATATTGAATAAAAGTAAATGGATATGAGTAAATGGAAATAACTTGCATGCCCAAGTGCTCGATATTTAAAGCTATGTTTCCATATTTCAACAATACAGTCTGCCATTTCAAAAATATGTCTTAATAAGACTAAACCTCCCATATCTGATCCTGTTACTGAGTATAGAGCTGTTGATATATATGGCACATATCCAGAAAGTTTGAGCCTTGCATCTTGCTTCAGGTTCCCAAATTTATGGTAAATGTGATGATAATTTCATGTGCCAACTTGGCAAGGATATATTGTTCAATTGTTTAGTCAAGGAAGTGTTGAACTGTTTGTTATTGTGGGGGTAATTTGTAGATGGATTTGCATCTATAGTCAGTTGATTGAATCTACGGCTGATTGCATCTTCACTCAACAAAGGAGATTGCCTTAGCAATGACAGGAGTCTCCTCATCCAATCAGTTGGATTCCTTAAAACTAGAAGAGAGGATATCAGTAATCAGAAAGAAGAATTCCTGTCTCAACTTCAGTCAGTCATCTCCTCCTGGGAAATTCAACTCACATTCATCAGACTTTTCAACTTGAGTCCTACTCTACAAAATTTGGACTTGCCAATCTCTACAGTAATGTGAGCCAATTCCTATAATTCCTATAATATCTATTCCTATAATTATCTATCTATCTATCTATCTATCTATCTATCTATCTATCTATCTATCTATCTATCTATCCATGCATCCATCCATCCATCCTGTCATTTTTTTTTTTATCTCTGGAAAATCCCCACTAATACAGTAAGCAAATTCTATCTTTACTTGGTCAGACTCAAGTCATTGAAATCTGTCTTTGGGTTGCATAATCCTGTATGCAATATAAAATCCAAACAAATAAAACCAGAAAATTGCGTTTCTTTATAAGCAGATTATGTAAATGGTACATGAGTCAAATTGAGTTTATCAAGAGCCACATGTGTTGGTACCTTCTAAACTATATCTGCTTCTTAGGAATTCTCTCCTTAACTGACCCTGTATTGTCTGCCTCTGTAGTAAACAGGCTGTGGTGAGGCTGTCTGACTGGGGTTTGAGGAGGACTTCATTGAAACAAGGGAGGAAGAAGGAATAGTAGAAAGTAGAGAGGAAGATTAGAAAATAAATGACTGAAAAATAAAACAGGATGCATTTGAACTAAGAAAGAAGAAATTACATAGTCCTAAGGATAATGATCCTTGTAGCATCCTGTCAGGTAATGAGAACCATTCAAGGTCAGAGTTTCTTAACTTTTAGTATCCCCAAGAATCATCAGAGATAACTGTTATAACTGTAGCTTCCCCATACAGTACTTCGAGCTTTAATGTTTATATGAATCACCTGGGAATCTTGCTAGCTCCAGATTCTATTTCAGCAGGTTTGGGGAAGGACCTGAGAACCTACAGGTCCACCAAGCTACTTTTCTAAGGGCCATGTTTTGTATAGCAAGGGCATAAGAAAATTGGTTTTTAAACTTTGCTGCACCCTGGAATCACTAGGTTTTAAAAATTTTGTCACTGGAGTTCCATTCCTAGAGATTATTTAATTGAAATGAGGATTTTTTAAAGTTCCACGGGTGATTCAAGTATGCGGTAAAGTTTGAGAACCACTGCACTAAAGGTGATGATTATTAAAATAACCCAGGAATCTATATCCCAGCCCTGTCCAAAGCTTTCCCCAATGCATTTTCACGTCTGGGACCTAGAACAAAGAGCATCCATGGTAAATGATTTAGATTTTGGATTACTTAATGTGATTATGTAGCAAGGAACCCTTGTACAGAAGTGGTGCTGAGTGGGTTCACTGCTTATAGTAATTCACCAAGGCCTAGTAAGTTAGACTAAGACGTCCAAGGCGCTAGCTCTCTTTTTCTCCAATAAGCCCAAGTTCTCGTCTCAAATCTATGAAGCTCCCCTGGCCCGTCTTCCAGAGGCCTGGATGCAGATGTGCTTAAGGTACGCAAAGGAAAGCAGAGATACCTGATTGGAATTTAGGAGATCAAGTCCAAAAGAGAGGTAACTGTAACTTATGACCATGAGGGAGCATCTGAGTCAGGACATGCTGTCCTTGAATGTCCTTGAATCCGTTACCCTGCACATTATGGTCCTGCCTATTGCAGTTCTCCATCCCACAGACTGGTGCTCTGCTGCGCTGGATGGGGAAAGCATGCACTAATTGAGCCTGCCCAGCCTTTTCAGGGTTTGAAATTGTTTCACGACATTCCCCGATTTTGCCACTGGCTGGTTCATCTGAAGTAAGCGCTACAAGATGATTTTGAAAAAATTGGTTATTTGTGTGAAATCCAGCTAGGACTGCCAGTGGCTCCACAGGGTTCTTAACCAGAACAATGCCATATCCTCAGACAATGCCATTTGTAGTAGCATCTTTTCTTGATTTCATCGATTCCCCGGAAAAACAATCATAAAAGTGGTTCCTAAAATTCAAGGCCTCAGACATTTATTAAAAAAACTTTATGTATGGGATGAGAACATTTTCTGCTGAATTTTTAAACACAGTTCATGGGGTCCCCTAGAGTCAGAATGAGATTGAGGTTGGGATTTTATTTTATTTTTTCTTCTTGAATAAGTTTCGAGCTGGCATGACAGAAAATGAGAACACTTTAGCATGCACAACAAGGTGAGAGTTAATGTATCTGGCTGAAATTATTTCCTACCAAGCTGAGTATGACAGAAATGGAAAACAATGTTTGCCACCTTTTCATAAATTTCATCAGGGAAGGAAAATATTACAGAGCACAAAATCAAATTTCCCCAGTGATTTTTAAAATTTATTTCATAAAAAGCATGATTCTAATTTTGAATACTTACTAACCCTTAAAATGCTCTCTATGTTTTGGTATGGCCGACCCAATAAAGCAATTTTCTGTTCATAGTCTCCTACTTGCTTTTTAAGCCTCTTCTAAAGGTCACCTGAACATCTGTGATTAATTCCTTTTGGGCATGGAGTCCTGAAAGGAGAACTTGTCACAAAACACAGTTTCCCTTTCTGTATTGCCTGTTCTCTATGAAATGCCATAAATAAAACATCGGTGAACTAGTCCCAAACTAGAAAGATCTTTGGAGATGAGCTGGAAGAAATCTAGATAAAGAAAGAATTGCTTCTGGGGAATCTGGCAGGACATATCACCTCACTTTGTTCTAATGGAGAAGGAGGTTCCCTGTTACAAACTAGATGCAGAGAAGCCAGGCATCTCATGGAAGAGTTCTTGTTATGGACACTTTCCCCTCCCTCCCCCTCTTCCCCCTCCCCCCAACCCTTGAGATAAAATGTCTTTACAAACCAAAACAAACTGTTAAGTAGAGGAGGAATAGGTCTTGTTTTGCTCTAGGTCACAGTGAAAATGGGTAGATCTGCAAGGGTCCCAATCCTTGGAAACTCTAGTTTCTGGATAATGAGTGCTCGTGTCCCATCTAAAAGTCTCATTCAAGCCTGGAATGTTGTTCTCTTTCACTTTATAGTTCCCGATATACTTTCCCAAGTATTGTCTGATCTGAAACTGCTAAATATTTCAAGTCAAACATATTTCTTTCTGATTTTACTCAGGTTGTTTTTTGAAAATAATGTTAGATGGCACTTTATTACTCATTAGAATGCTATCATTTTTTGCTTTTAGGTACCAGGGGTTGGGGATTGAACCCAGGACCTTGTATGTGGGAAGCTGGCACTCAACCACTGAGCTTCCCAGGGTTGATTTTTTTTTATTTGCTTCTTTTGCTTCATAATCTGGGATCTCCCATGAGGGGGGCAGGTGCTCAACTACTTAAGCCACATCCACTCCCAAGGAGTGCTATCACTTTAAAGCCTTGTGACTTTGGGTAGGTCATGGCATCTCTTTGTCTGCTAAAATGGGTGTAATAATGAGCCTGCTTCTTAGAGCTGTTGTGAGAATTAAATGAGTTAATATATGAAACCCTTGGGTAGTATCTGTTATATATTAATGGTATAGTAGGTACTCAGTAAATGGTAGTGCAAACTAGGCCAAGAGAAAGAACACTCAACAATTACACCACACTTTCTGAATGAATCTAGATATGCAATGAAACCTATTAGAGTTTTGTTTTGCTATCTTTCAATAAAAAAGGAAAGGCCTGGTAAAATACATTCATCTGAGGTCTCTTGCTTAATTTCCATTAGATGTATCATTTTTTATAAGCATCATCATTTATCCATCAAAGCTTCTTTTCATGGTGGATCACAATATCCTCCACACGAGTGAGAGATGGAAACTTTGTATTTATGATTGTTGCTCTTCTTATTGTCAACAAGCATGGCAAAATGAAGGTCATGACAACTAGAATCACCTAAAAACCTGAGAAAGTACCTTGACCCTGTGCTCCTTTCCTGTAAAATACAAATGTAGAACATACGTGTGGCAAGCACTCTAGAGGGAATGGCCTTTCCTGTGTTAATGACACCAGAATTGATCATAGCAACTTGGATAAGTGTTTCTCCCCTCATCCCTGCTTCCTTCTACGCCTGGGAGAGACTTTTCTCTTACATTATTTGCCATTTATTGTTCTAGAAATGGTACATTGACCATTTTGACTAAAACTGAAAATTGGGGCTTTATAGGGATTGTGAATTTCTTCGGGTTGGGCTCACTGTGCAGGTTTGGTTTGAGCTCCGATCACCTGCAGATGTCACTGCCATAAATCAGGCTGTTTTTCTGACTGGCTGGACTTGCCCTCATGAGAGAAGAGTCAGCAAAATCTAGAAAGTATCTCATTTTCATGGATTTGTTTAGCTGAGCTCTGTAACTCATTTCCAAAAGCACCCAAATAGTTTAAATTTTTATAAGGTTGCATGCACCGATCACTTCCCTTGAATAGCTAAGTGAGGAAGGCAGGGAGGGCTGCAGGGAGGTTTTCCTGTAAATATAGTGTTTGTGAATGGATTAACATTTTCCTGCTAGAATTGCAAGTCCTCTTAGCTCTCAGAAGGTCCCAATTAGGACTGACACATAGCCATCACAGCACATACACTCCCTGTAACAACCATACAAAGCTCTGCTGGTGCTGGCTGAGTTTTAGAGCAGGTTTCCCAACCAGTGTGGGTGGACAGTTTCCACTTCAACACCCCCACTCTTCCCCCAGCCCACTGCAAATTCCTAGTGGAACACCCTGCTTAGCAACATGCTAGCGCCCAACACAGTATGTGTTTGTCAACAGCTGTGTAGCAGTTTGATATTGTTTATGAATGCCAAAAATAGATATTGGATTATGTTTATAAACTGGTCTGTCTGAAGTTTCACTTTTACTTAAATTATGATGAGGGCTTTGATTGGGCCATGTCAGTAGGGTATTGAGTCCCCACCCCTTGGGTGGGGACTTACAGATAAAAGACATGACAAAGGACAGAGTTGGGAGATTTGAACTGGAGCCCGGGATATAAGCACACAGAGGAACAGAGCAGCTGAGCCTGGAGAGAAATGGGCCCCAGGAAGAGAGGGACTCAAGAAGCCTGAACCCTGGCAGATGTCAGCAGCCATCTTGCTCCAACACGTGACAATAGACTTTGGTGAGAGAAGTAACTTATGCTTTATGACCTGGTAACTGTAAACTTCCACCCCAAATCAATACCCTTTATAAAAGTCAACAGATTCCTGGTACTTTGCATCAGCACCCCTTTGGCTGACTAATATAAGCTGTATAATCCTGATGCACAGAAACCATCTTGACTACACTGGATGGCAAGAATTACATGAAAACATTCTAGACTTTATGAAACATGTCAGAAGTTATGCGGAAATAGCCACCTGAAAATTTTGAGTGTGTCTTCAAGTGATTCTTTTCATCACCTAACCTTTGTTCTGATAACTAAAGTTGAGGTGCTAGTCCTGCAGACCTATAATGAATTTGGAAATTCTAAATGAGAACATAATGCTCCTGAAACAAAGCAAATGATACTATGCTTAGTGATTTTTAAAAAATTCCAAGTATGACATAATTTAAAGACCTTTCAAGATATGTAGAAAACTGTCCAAATTACTTTATCACTTTTTTGAAGAGTGAGCAATGACCATTCCTTGGAATTTTCTCAGCTAAACCTTTCATATTACTTTTTTAAAAAAATGTATTTTATAATAGATTCCTTTCTATTATTTTGTGCTTTCAGGATTTATAATATGAACCATTCTTGACTCACAATGATCCAACTTACTGCGATTCATATGGACAAAATTCTGGAAATTATACCCATGCAGTTTACTTGCAGAACTCTGAGAAGAGAGCAAGCCAAATGCACCACCTGCCCAGTTTGCAATTCCCCAATTCTCTGACTTGACCCTTTAGCCCATGCCTGACCAGGGCAGGCAACAACCCAAGACTTTTCAGTTGTTTCTTTGAAGCTTTTCTGGGAAACCATTGAGTAAATGTGCATCATTGGTTTTTTTCTTGCTTCCCTGTTTGATTGATAAACGTTTGGAAATATTATTTATAATTCACCATTTCTAGACACGCAAAACTAGAAGATTTTATGCCCTGTAACATAAAAGAGTATTATTTACAGTTAATTAAATACTGTATTTGTGGCCAGTTCTATTAAAAATTTAGGCACCAGGTTCTTGGTCAGGAAAGTAACCCCATATTGCTGTGGGTCTCAAAGGTATTCAGTTGGTAGAGCAACCAAAAGGCATAAAGTGAAACATGATGAGATATTAAGACATCATACTAAAAACAATTTAGTTCTGAATGAGAAACTATTTTATAATGAATTCTCTGTTAGAGAAGGATTAGGAAAAATAGGGGATTAAAAATTGTAGTTAAGAGAATTCTATAAATTAATTTTTTCTTGCAAATTTGGAAAAAGCCACTGTCATTACATTTTAGTGGTGAAATCCCATGGTCCAGCTTGTGGAATAGGAACAGAGTCTGAAACTCACTGCCCTTCTATAACATTGTTTAAAGGGGAAAATCGGATTTAATTCACATTGTTTATATTCTTGGATAGTTAATCTGGCACAATGCTGAGCACTACCTATTGTAAAATGCCCTTAGCACTGGGGTTCCAGGTTTCAGTAGACGCTTTTGAAGAAATCAGCTTTACTCTGTGCATTGTATTTCCACCTAGTGGATTTCAAACATCTGGAGGGGTTGGACGACGTGTCCTCAGTGGTCCCCTTTAGCCCTGAAATTTTGTGATTTCATATTAAATGGCTTTGGTCATTGAATCACCTTGCATTTTGAAAAACTGTTTCATATTTTTATAAGCCCATGGTAAAAGGACTGTGTGTTTGCAATCCCATTTCCATAAATAGTCTGTGCACTGGCAGTGGACTCTTTGGAAAAGGGAGTCTCTGTGAAATCTCTGTAAGTTTGAAAATAAAAACACAGTAGAGAGCAGTGAGTGGCAGAAATTTACATGTTAGAATCCTAAGAAAACATTTCAGAAAAGGTCTTTTGAGTCCTTTGAGATTGTAAAGCCACTACCTGAGGAAGAAACACCCTTTCAAAGACTCCATTTTTCAGCTAGGAGAATGTTGAAACTTAAGTCAGCGATCAAAAATATTTACAGAAAATTGATTTGGAGATTTGTAAATTTTAAAATAGACATTCGTCTTAATTTGCCAGGATGCTAAAGGATAACACACACAGGCTGGCTAATGCAACAGGAATTTATTTTCTCATGGTTTCGGAGGCTACAAGTCCAAAATCAAGGTATGGACAAGGACATTCTTTCTCCCCAAAGTCTGTAGCATTCTGGTCCTGGCTTGCTGAAATTCTTGGGGATCCTTGGCTCGCGTACTGCTTCCCATCACATGGTGATCTTGCTCTTCTTTTGGCTTCTCCTTTTTTTGGCTTCTGTGGCTTCTTTTGGCCGTGGCTTTCCCTGATGTGGCAATTCTGGTTTCTTTTCTTCATGAAGCCTCCAGTAATATGGATTCATACCCACCCTGAGTCATTTGGCCACATCTTAACTAAAAATAACGCCTTCATAATGTCCTATTTACATGAGTTCACCTCCACAGGATTGAAGGTTAGGACTTGTTTATTGGAAACAGGATTCAATCTACCACAATGATTGAAAAATTCTATGTGAGCAAATACCCAACACTACGATCAGTATGTTTTCCTTCTCTTTCCTCTGATGTTCCATCACTCCCTCCCAGCAACAATGACATTTGTCTGTAAACACAAGGCACTCGGAGCCTCCAAAAGAATTTGTGCTCTTAACGTTCCTTTCACATTTTTATTTACTCCTCTAGTATATAAGTTATTAACACACCAAATTTTTAAAAAATTAAGTTAGTAAAATTCATTAATGTTATGTTTTCTGTGCTAGACATGGTGCTTTTCCTTCATTCTCCATCATCTTTCAAGGTTATGAAGATTATGTCATATGAGTATTATGTCATAGAAGTCATTGTGGAATGTTTGCTTATCTTTCTTCCAAGAATTCAACACTTTTTATCTACTTTAAATCTGTTTAACATTCCTGGAAGATGAATTTATAGGCCAAAGTCTGATCATGCAAGTTGCATCCACAGCGTTTCCTTCCTATGCCCATGTCCATAAGTTACACAGCTCTTCTCTTTCCATCCAAGAGTTCTTCCCCTTGTCAAAAAATGCCATCACCTCTTCCTGAGGTGCATTGCGGGTTAAAAAGCTTTGCCTCCATTACAGTAATTTCAGCCATCTGTAAGCTGGTCATTTTGGGGTTGTGGGAAAGAGAGCAGATTGAGGGAATGTTCAGCTTCATCTGCCAAAGCTCAAGACTGCTTCTGAGGCAAGGATTTTTATTAAACTCCTTCTTTTAGGGTCCTCTCTAACCTGCCTTTTCACATTGTAAAACAGTTTCTCAGAATGGGGTAGCTTCTTCATTCCAACGAGCTCTTCATAGGCCCATTAATTCTTAATACATTCATGTTGGGTGACAATCCCTGCCCTCAATCATTTTCCCACTATCCTTTAAAGTGATTGGGTGCTAGACTTGATATGAACTTTGGTTATTTGGAAAATAAAAAAACTTCTGACTTCAAATGTATATTTAATTTTCCTCAAAGCTTAATTGTAATTAGGTAAGCTTACTAAGCAAGGTTTCAGTTATATTGCTTTTACTTTTCATATTGAAAATATATATATATGATTTAAATGTCATTTATATATATCTGCATGTGTACATACGTATGTATATTTGTATAAATACACATAGACACACAGAGAAAATGCTTTGCCTTTGTCCATTCAACGAACGTTTGAAAATGAATGTTGGTAGTCTGAGATAGCACTGGATTTAATGAGTAAGAGCAGTCCTGTGCCTGACACATGTCATTTTCTTTGTAATGTCAATCATTTTTGCCTTTATTTTTAAAGTTAGGTTAATGTTTACGATTAATGAGCAATTGATTTCATTTCAAACCAATAGGCTGTGGGAAGTAGATGAAATTTAAATATTACTATGTAACCTATTCAGGTTTTTGAATGATTTATGATTGATATATAAATGGTGTCAGAACATTTTAGTTGAAATTTAGAAGAAGCATATTCCTGTGATTAATGCATCTGGAAGAAGAAAAGTGTTTTGGTGGCAATGCCTTACTTTAATATGTTATTTGCATATATATAAAATACAAATCAGGAAAACAAATGATCTTAAGTGTGATCAGGAAAAATAATGCATCGCAAAAGAAGGCATGGGAAATATTACTTGAGAGTTCCTCAGAGGTAAATGTTAAATAGATTATAATTATGATTATGAGACAGTTATAACCAGTTCAGTTAACAGTATACCAGATTATCACCTGCAATACATGTAAGTCAGCTATTTCCACATTTATTCGTACAACATCTTTGTGGTCATGTGCAATAGGATGCCAAATAAGGGCAGTATCAGACAGTTTATCCCAATATTAATTATGAAGTTCTTATTGTTCACATATGGAATTTTAAAAATCGTAATCACTTCAGATCCTGAATCTGCGGACCTGAGTTAATTTGCATGCCAGGTACAATTTATTTCTAACAGAAACTATCCTATAATAATAAGATGCTTCATGCCCTACGATAAAAAATTTACGTTTTCAAAAGAAGTGGGGCTGGTCTTTTATAAGCCCTAAAATAAAAGTTGAATCCCTTGAATCTTGAATTTTCAATCTAAATCTGAATGGGTTCAGACTCTTGCTGGAAGCAATTACTTAAAAACTCATTTCCTTGGTCACTCCCTCTCGCCAAACCCCATCTCCCAACCGCCCTTGCAATGGAGAGTTAAAATTTAACCCTCTGGGCATTTGTGAGAATTAACCAGTTAGCTCTGTCAAAGCACACCTGGTTACTACTGATGAAGGGAGAATGGCTGGCCAGCAGTCCGAGCCTCAATGGCCTGAGTTACGTGGTTTTCAGTCTCTTTCACAAATAGAATTGCCTTTGATCCTCACAATTACCCGGCAAAGGCAGCAGCACCGACGATCATCTCCGTGTACGAATGAATAAACTGGAGGGTCAATTTACTGCTCATAAATGGCAGAGAGCGTTAAATC
This sequence comes from Dasypus novemcinctus, assembly GCF_030445035.2. Taxonomy (NCBI): domain Eukaryota; kingdom Metazoa; phylum Chordata; class Mammalia; order Cingulata; family Dasypodidae; genus Dasypus; species Dasypus novemcinctus. The sequence continues at coordinate 46,870,350 of NC_080673.1, read as the reverse complement.
ATGAACAAAGAACCTCTGAGTGATTATATAGGAATATATATTTTTTATATATTTCAGATTGTCACTTAAGTTACTAATTACGAGACTGCTTAAATGATCCTGCTCGCCCCCTTTAGATGTATTGCTTATTTGCACTTCCTTAAACTGTGGAGATGGAGATTTAATCAAAAGACCTTAAGATGACTGCCTTGTCAGAGCACAAACATTTTGAAATCCCAATGAAAATGCAGTTTAATGCATCCAGTTAAATTGCCTGAGAGGAAATAGTGAATACAGCTTTCTTAAAGCCTTTCCCCTCAGGCCATTAACTAAGAAACTGGTCACTAACTGCTGGTAGCAACCTATTTTGGAGGGATTATTGCTATTACTGGCATTCTGTGGTTTATGGCAACATTTTGTTAAAGATGTTAGAAACGATAGTGCAGCTGGACTTGGTATTTCAGAAAAAGCAGTCTTTCCTCTTGTGGTTAATGGCCATTTTTTATTCCAATTTAAATATACCGAGGCTGAGCTGCGCCACTGAGTTTATTATCTACTGCATTTCTTGTTGCTTTAAGAAATATGCTTTACATTGGAGTCAGCATTCAAATCAATGGAACAAAAATATAACATTTATTGTTAGTAAAATTGACTCATGCTGAAAAGGCTGAATGAATGCTTGACTTAAACTGGATGTTAGAAATCATTTCACTTGCCACAAGCGTTTCCAGGCTGACATGCAGCCACATGCTATTCCCTTCCTGTGATTAATAGTTAGCTGGAGAAGGAATACATACATTGCCAAATGGAGAATAATAACCAAAGTTATATTATTGATTTCCCATAACTCCACGTGAATTTATATACCTAGAGAGGGGCCTGTTCTGTGTGACTTAGAGCTGCGCGTTGATAACTCTACACTAACGAATTCCGTTTACTGAAAACGGAATCAGGAAGCAGACCGCCACCGCGAAGGGCAGGCAAACACGCAAAGAAAGAAAAGTTCTGGAGAGTTTCAGAAATATTTCTTTTGTTCACTTCAAATGCAGAAACAAGCTAGAGTCCTGACAGCTTATAATTTCAAAGAATATTACTGAGATTGAACACAGATTACAAATATGTTATTTGCATTGGAGACTTTTTTTTTTTTTTTTTTTTGCCTTTTTGGGGTCCCTTTTTTGTCCCATCTTTTAGTTAAAAAAAAAAAAAGATCAGAACATATCATTAGCTCTACTTCTCAGTGAACCTGACTTTTCTCAAGAAATTTACATCTTTCTCTCATTTTCTGTTAAGGTTTCTTATCCTGTTTTCTCACCTAAAGAATTATAATGAGGTAGAGCGAATGAGATCTATGGGGAGAGCACTGGACCCAGAGACTAAAGGTAAAAGGATGATTGATGGTATGAAATTACCATAAAAGTACAATCAGGATCAGATTTTAAAATGAATTTTTAAGCAGCCTAAGAGATACTCTTTGATTTGCAGTCTGGTGGAATGGATAATGTCTCATTCAGTGGATAAAGTTTCTCACTGTGTGACTTGAGGTTTTTCTGATCTTTCTGACTGGGAGTAAAATGGAACCAAAGCCTAAAGTGATTTTTAATGCAGAAAATATCAAACACAATATTCTTAATGTCAAAACCTGGGCATAGCAGGTGAGGAAAGAAAAATAAATAGAAGAATATTACTGTTAGTATTATTGTGCCAGACTCTTCTTTCACTGATAATTGGGATGAAAACATACCTTTGTTAACAGGGCAAACTTGTTTACCTTTTGGAAAAAAATTAAAGCTTAGGTAGGTGTTTTAGTTTGCCAAAGGGCTACCGAAGCAAAGTACCAGAAATGGGTTTGCTTTTTATAAGGGGGATTTATTTGAGGTAAAAGCTTATAGCGCCAAGGCGATGAAAGTCCAGCTCAAGGCACCATAAGAGGTGCTTGCTCACCAAAGTCAACTGCCACATGGTGAAGCAAGATGGCGGCTGACCTCTGCCGAGGTCTCTGCCTCTGTAGGTGTAAACAAACCTGGCACAGGACTTGTCTCTTATGGGGCTCCCCTCACAGTCTTCCCAAAGTTCAACTGAAAGCTATCAGGCATAAGGTTCATTTCTCCCTGGGCCTCATATCTTTGAGCCTCTTGTGGACTTCTCTCCTTGCATTTCAGGTGTGGGTGAAACTGGAGGACCTTTCTCCTACATGGCAGGATCAAATATGGTGGCTCCTTTTTCCTGTATCTCCATTTTTATCAGACCCAGCAAAAGGGCAGAGACTCAATCTGTCATGCCATACTGACATAGACTAGTCCAAAGGGTCTCACACCCACGGGAATGGATTAGTTTCTTTTGGGGATTAAAAAAATAACTTCAAATTGCCACAACTGGTGTCAGATTTTAATTTTTCTTAAATGTGTGAAATTCTCTCATTAAAATACTAAATATAGCATTGCATAGGCTGTATGTTTTCCAATTTGCCTTTTAAAATTTAAATAAACTATGTTTTAGAATACCTTTAGATGTACAGGAAAATTGCAGATAGTACAGAGTCCGCATGTACCCCTCCTCCAATTTTCCCTATTGTTAACATCTTACAATACTATCAGCGTTGTCAGATGTAGTTGATAAAATACAGGACACACCTTTAGATTTGAATTTCAGATAAACAACTTATTGTTTTTTAATATACCTATGTTCCATGGCAACCCTAATAAGTATGATACATTTGCCATAACTAAGAAACCAGCACTGGTTAAGGAAATCCCACATTTTATTCAGATTTCACTAGTTTTCTCTTAATGTCCCTTTTCTTTTCCAGGTTCCCATTCAGGAGACCTCATTACATTCAGATATCAGGTCTTCTTAGGGCCTCTGGTCTGTGAGTTTTTCAAACTTCCCATTTGCCTATAAAAACAGTACACAGTGAGCTAAAACATTGTATGATAATCTAATAGTGTTAATAAGCACTTTATACCTATAGCCAAAATTGACTTAAAAATTAACAAATTTCAAAAAAATGTTTAACTTATAATACATTTTATTCATTTATATATCCGATGGCGTACATATAAGATCATAAAACAGTGATAAATCCTAATTATAAATCAAGAATTTTCACTTTTAACATTAGAACAGATATACCTAATATCAACTTGTAAACACACCCAGACTCATCTTCAGACTGGAAATATTGTGGATTTGGTTGAACCTGACAGTTATCATGGTCCTTAAATAAAAAATAATTACGAAAACCTTACAAGTTATATACTTTCATTTTACTCAGTTTTCATTTTCCACAGAATATACATACATGCTTCTCAAAACAGATCCTTGAAAGATGTTAATTTTTAACCATTAATACAAAAATGGTTTCATCCCCAGAATTTTTCCAAGAAGATTAAAAAAATGGAAGAAGAAAATAAAGGGACAAAGGCATTATCGACCTATGAGAACTGAAACAGAAAACATCTGAAGCTTTACAATTTGTGTCGACCTTCATTAAGTTAAAAGCTCCTGCTTTAAAACTGTTAAACATTATGGGAATCTTTAACATTTCAGACAGTTGCTTTTTGTGACAGTATCCATTTCTTCTCCCCTGCTGACAGTTCCCATAATGACTTTAATCATAGGGCCTGGAAAGGGAATCGGCTTTTGAATAGCAACAAACTCAATGGTCAATGTCTATGCCACTTTTCTGGGAGCAGGACTTTCTGAGCATCAAGGAGCTAATACTCAGAGCCTCCTGGAAAAGTGCTAAGTGCATTAACTCTCTGTCAATCACATCTGTAACACTCAGGCCAAATTATTGCTATTTGGCTCAAGACATTCCATTGAAACTTATTTGTGTGGTATTCTTATCTGTGTACTGTATATAACTAATGATGATTGTTTATGGAAAGGTGCCTGTCCAATTATTTTTGAAGAAACACAGGAATGCAGAATGACTGGAAGCATCAGGTTTTTGCCAGAGAACGCCTCAGGTAAGAGAAGAATGGCTAGAGGCTATAAGGAATCACAAGAGACAAGTCAGAGTCGTAAATTGGGAAACTGACATATCTCATCTAATATACTTGCTAACTAGGCCTTTAAAAACCTTGACATTTAACTAAGTTTGTGGAAAAGTTAGGGGTTTTTGTCCTTTTCTATTGGCTCTAGCTCATTAATCCAGTGAATTAAGGTGTTTATCATTGTTACCGACATTAGTAGATACGGAGGGGACTGTTTAGAGGCAGGTAAGCGTCTCACAGCTGAGCAGCTGTTTTCTCAGGCTGTGCCTGTTTCAAAGTCAAGTCAGTCAAAAATGATACTTCAGTTATTTACCCTTTTGGTACTTCATGGCTGGAAATGTCATGAAAGGAGCCTTTCATTCGGCAGAGGTATTTAAATAAAGCTTTCGAAAAGCTGGTGTGTTTGGAAGAAGGTGGGCTCTGTACTGAAATAAACAAGTTTCTGGGGATTTTAAGAAAATAAGAAGGAAATGAAAACTTTCCAGTGAATGTTGTCTTCTTCGATATCTGATTTAGATCAAGTTTCTGTGATTTAAGGGCATAGTAATGGCCCATGGCAAGATAATTTTTGGTTTTATATGTTAATGTTTCTAAAGCAGATTTAGCTTTACCATAAGATATTTTTTAAATTCCAGAAACAATAAGAAACAAGACAAAAGGCATATCATTTGTAATCAGAAAGCAGCAGTTTCCTGAAAAGACAGACCAGAGAAGGTGCTTCTTACAAAACATGTAGTAAAATAGTTACACTCTTTATTCAGTGTTTTATTATATATATGTTCAAAGGAACTTCATTAAACTGAAATGCTTCTAAAAGAGGTATTGACATTGACTTTTATGGAATGATTGACTCCAAAATCAAGCCAGAAAGACTACCTTTTAAAAAAAAATAATTGTATATTTATGTTTTATGTTTATTCATTTGAAGTGGATGATAAAGGCATCTACAGACACTTTGAAAATGTTGAACTAATATTACCTAATAATTAATATGCAGAAATTATTACTCAGAAACCAAAAGAAACTATTTAAAATATTTTTCAAGGTATTAAAAAGCCATGTGTGTGTGTTTCCTTTTTCTCCATTTATCTATAATATATGGAACTATATTGTTTTAAAAATTTTTAATAAAGATAAAAGCCAAACCATTGGACAGTTTGACTCAAGAAAACTTTGATATTTGCTTTGAGAATTATCACTGCCATTTAAAGCACATAAATTTATTGGTACTATGAAAAATAATTCACAGCATATATTTATTTTTTCATGGACATTATCAAATTATACCAGTTCCTTCTTTTTTTTTTTAGGTTAATGCCTGTCAACAGTATATCAAGTCGATATTCATTTAGCAGTTTGAATGAACTTAGCACAACATTACATTCTTTGGAGAAAACATGAAAGAAGTATGACATGGTCTTGACCTTCAACCATTGAAAAATGGGGAAAAAAATGGAGGACAACTGCAAGACTATACATAGTGATTCATAAAGACCTTTTGTAATAAATAGTAAAGTACCATGTAATGTGGTAAAAGAAAATTATAAAGGGGTGCTTATAGCAGGAGCTCCCCATGGATAGAGGAGTCAGGGAAGGTCTTAGTGGAGGCCCTGGAGGTTGTGGGCTAAGAGCTGAGTTGTCCATGGGTGGCATGTTTTGAAAACCTGGTAATTGGCCTCAGGTAGTGATCAGTGGGTAGAGACCTGCAGAGAGATGCTTACCCCTCTGAACAACCCACTCCAAAGCTAGAAAGCAAACTAAGGGCGGTAGGAGTTAATGAAATGACCTAGAGGTTCGTAGGGACAGTAAAATATCCTTGACAAAGAGTGTAGCATTGGAGGAAGGGTGTGGAATACATAGTGTTCCCTTGGGTGGAAGTGCCTATCACCTTGGGCATGTTATTTAAACTTCCTAAACCTGGTCTTCCTCATTGGTTACACAGACCTAAAAATGGTACCACTCTCATAAACTTTGTGTGTATAACAAGTGAAAAAATGCACCTGCCTATTCATTAGACTGTGGTGAGATTTTTCAACGGTAAAATTTGCACAAAACACTTGTAGGTTAGGAGCAGATTCTGGAAGGTGCCAGGAAGGACATGGAAGTCGATGTCAGCCTTACGCTTGGAAGAGACTGGGTTGGGAATTCTGAAGCTCAGTTTGGATAGGTCAGGAAGTGGATTTGGTTCAACTGATAGAGCATCCACCTACCATATAGGAGGTCCAGGCTTCAAACCCAGGGCCCCCTGGCCCTTATGGTGAGCTGGCCCTAGCACTGTGCTGATGTGCACAAGAAGTGCTGTGCCATGCAGGGTTGTCTCCTGCATAGGGGAACTCCAAGCACAAGGAGTGCACCCCACAAGGAGAGTCGCCCTGTGTGAAAAAAGTGCAACCTGCCCAGGAGTGGCGCCACACACACAGAGAGCTGACACAGCAAGATGATGGAACAACAAAAAAAGTCCCAGGGCAGGAAGAAGAGACCAGCAGCGATCCAAAACCGTGCTAACGTGGCATAAATAGGCAGGTTTTTGGATGGGAAGAATTTTCCAGGAGTTCTCAGAAACTCATGGAAGAGAAATTGGTAAAGATATCGGACATCCAATAGTAAGTTGGACTGGAGAACTGCATTTATTGTGATTTGGGAATTAATAAGAATTGTGATCTCATGACTGGGTAAAGTATGGATATCTGGGTTATAGAGGGTTGTTGTGAGGTTTAAATGAGATAATAAATTAAAAGTTCCTAGCACAGCACCTGGCTTTTCATAGATTGTCTGTTGTAGTTGACATTATTTTTATTTCATGTTGGGAGTATGTAGAGATTTGGACTAAAATGCCATGTAAGATGTATTCATTAGTCAAGACATGTAGATAGTCAGGCCCCTGAATACACCAAATGTCACCACTGTGTGCACAGCCAGACCAAGGCATGACTGGAAGGCCATTTTCCACTCTTCATTTTCCCAGGTATTGACAAAGTCATAGGCACCCAGAAGTCTAATTTTCAAAATATACAAACTAAAAATACATTCGACAGAGCTGTTTGGGAGAGTCAAAGCCTGTGGTAGTAGGTGCAAGCCTCAGACAGCGACTGTACTGATGCAGTGGCAGTTCTGTGGGAGTTTTTCCATTCTTCCTTCTTAAGACTCCCAAAGGCCCCACCGAGTAGGTATGATGAACCCCGCCATGATTTGGTGCCCTCATCCACCCACAGGACTCCTTAGGTTCCAAGAGGAAACCATTTGACAAGAACATAGGACCCAGTTTGACATGTGTTGGAAGCTTTCCTTTGTCTCTAAGACTCCTCCCTATAAGATGTGCATTTGTCCTGGATACCTGGCATTGCGTTGGAGGGTAGGCTAGGATTTAGCACTGACATGGGCAATACCAATGGCAGCAATCAGATATAAAGCAGAAGGCAAAGTTTATTTAATGAGTTGAATTGACATCTAGTCAGGAGAAGCAAGATACAAGCGGAAGAATGGGAAGCATCTGAGACACCACATGGATTAATTATTTTAAAAATTAATTAATTAATTTTTTTTAATTACATTCAGAAAATATGAGGTCCCCATATATCTCCCACCCCCCTCACCCCACTCCTCCCCCCATAGCAACAATCTCCTCCACCATCATGAGACATTCATTGCATTTGGTGAATACATCTCTGAGCACCGCTGCACCTCATGGATTAGTTTTTGTTTTTTGTTTTTTAGGAGGTATGGGGGAATGAACCCAGGACCTTGTACATAGGAAGCAGGTGCTCAACCACTGGAGCCACATCCACTTCCCTATGAGAGTTGTTTCTTTCATTTGCTTGCTTGTTTGTTTGGTTTTGGAGATAGCAGGGATCGAACCCGGGAGCTCATACATGGGAAGCAGGTGCTCAACCACAGGAGCTACATCTGCTTCCCACATACTGGTTTTAACAGTAGGAAATGTCACATAGCAGTATACCCAAGTATCAGGATGGGGAACAGGGTCAAATGGAATATATGATGCTCTCTGATAATACTATTAACTGGCATTACTTGAGAAACATTTACCTACCCAGTTTTACTTAGGTACTTTAAGTGAATTAACTAAGTTAACCTAAAAACAACTGAATTTAAGAGAGAATGTCATTACCCCAGGCACATTTCTGCTTCAGGCTTTTGCATTTACGGTTTCCTCTGATAGAAACTTGCTCTAGTTTACTCATTGCTGAAGCAAATACTGTGCACTGGGTTGGGTTAAACACTGGGAATTTATTGGCTTATGGTTTTGAGGCTAGGAGAAGTGCAGATCAGGACATCATCAAGAGGATACTTTCTTCCTGAACACTGGCATTCTGGGGTGGCTGCCAAAGATCTTTGACTCTTGGCTCCCTGTCACATGGTGGTTTCTCTTCTCTTCTGTGTTCCATTGACTGCTAGCTTCTTGCTTCCCATGGTGTTCTTTCTCTCTGACCTTCTCTATATGACCTTCAGTAACTGGATGAAGACCCATCCTGATTTAGCTGGGACACACCTTAGCTGAGGTAGCCTCATCAAAAGGTCCTATTTACAAGAGCTCACACCCACAGGAATAGATTACTTTAAGAACATGTTTTCCAGAGTATGTAACTCCAAGCCACCACAGAACACCATCCCCTCAGGTATGTGCTTGGCTTACTCCTCACTGCATGCAGGCCTCTGGTCAAATGCCACCTCCTCAGAGAGGACTGTTTTGATACTCTATCAAAAACAGCAGTCCATGGCACCCTCTATTCCTTCTCATGCTCTATATTTCTGCAGAGATCTTCTCTCCCTACGGTATATATTGTTTTGTGTATTGTCTAGTCCCACTCTAGAACATAAGATACATGGTAACAGGGAATTTATATGCTTTGTTTATGGCCATATTCCCAGACCAAAAATTAGTACCCTTCTCAGAGAAACAGCACAAAAAAATGGCTGTTGAACAATGAATGGCATCTCAATTCACAGTTTACTTAAGCAAATTGCCCAAGGTCTCAAAAGCACACAAAGCCGAATCCAGCTTGAATCCAAGCAATGTGGTTCTGAGCCCCATCTCCTGACCTCTACTCTGGATTGCTTCATGAGTACTTTGTTATATGTCACCTCAGTACTGAGGGAGAAACAGACCCACTGTGAGCTGGACAGCAGCATGTGGAACATGGATGTCTTTGAATAAGGACTAGTAATGCCAGATGCCCACCTCTTGTCTCCTTGGCTCTCTCTTTCAGGCTGGGCCTCTATGCATGCTGCCAGGAGGCCCAGATCTCCTGGCTGGAGGGCAGGATCCATCTCTCTACCTCTTTTGCTAAGCATGAGAGCAGGGAATTGGGCTAATCCTCTGAAAACCTAGATCCCAGTGATACTCCTACTGATGGAGAAAGTATGGTAGGGTCTCTGTTTACCAGTGAATTTCTGGGAGTGTCACTGGCTTGGCCTTTTGGAATGCTCTGGTTTAGATGCGTAGAGCCCAGTCCTATTGGCTGTACTTGGATCACCAACTGTAGAGAATGCTATTGGGTCTCAGGACACAGCTGGCCTTTGTAACTCTGCTGAAGGCCAGGCTTCACCTTTATGTTTAACTGACTAACTAGAGAAGCAGGACTCTATATGCCTAAGACTCAGAGCTCTGGAAGTGTCCTTGTCAGATGTATGGAGAAGTTTCCAGAAGAAACAGATCAGTCAGCTACATTGGCAGTTACAGCATCCTGAGCATGCCTGGCCACTATCAAAGCCTCGGTCCAAGGAGCAGAAGAGGCTCAGGGAATGATGTCCAAATGACACTTGCAGTTGGGTATCCAGGGGACTGAGTTCCAGGGCTTGCAAAAGGCACAGGGTGGGGCTGGACAAATCCACAAACTGTGGTTTGTGGTGATCAAAGAAAGGGATCATGACTGAGGCCTACATTTAAAAGCAGGTACACAGCAGTAGCTCAGTCAAGAGGCATAATCCAGGTCAAGCAAAAGAAAAGAAATTAGGTATTCTTGGCCAGAGCAAGAGCATTCAGAACACAGTGTAAAAAAGTGGAGCCTAGAGACAGTCTTGAGCTATAGGGTGCTGTCACCATCCCCTTTATGGCACACTAGTGGCCTTGACAATAGGTGGGACAGACATTGAGAAGTCAGTGTCAGCTTCGGCAATACAAGTCATGGAGATGTAGGCTCTAATAAACTTCAGGAGAGAGAAAGAAAAAAGGGAAAAGTAATATAAGCATTTCTATTTTTATATCCCAAAAGCTCAAAAAAATTGCAGATTCTACCCTTCTCATGTCTTACTACATTCCTTTATTCATACAACTGTTTATTCAGAGCCTATTCTGCCAGATGTTGAAATAATAATTTATGGCTAAGGCAAACCCACTGAGCCACAGTAATTCCTTGCAGGGTTTCTTATGTAACTCTTTCAAAGAAAAAAACCTTCTTGTCAACTATCTATACCCATGTTATCCCATCTTTTGAAGCATATTTCTTCCAATATTTAAAACTTTTGAAATAGATACTGATGTTTTTGATCAGCTATAAACTCAGCAAAAAAGGTGAAAAATTTAGTTAATATACTGAAGAAGCAATAATTTTTGCTGAAGATGTTGCCTATGAGTCCATTAATCCTGCCTAGAGCTATTAACATTTGTATTTCCAAAAAGACCACTATCCTAGTCTACTCAAAGCACTCTTCAGGTTTATATAGACAGGCTTCTCTAAAGCCATTTACCTTGTTCTTTCGTGTTGTTTCCCATTTGACTCTCTAATGGTAACTGCTCTGAAGGGTCCATGATTCAGATCCCTCTAGTAAATGATGATTCTCTACCGGTAATGTGTCAATAATATGGCTTCATGCTCAAAGGATAGAATCTTTCAAATAAAAGTAGAGAATGCAGAACCGGTAAATTAGGATAACAATTGTCCATAATATGAGTGTGTTAGTCTGTGGTATGGCTTCAGTAGAATTTGTCTTCTACTATATATTGGGGTATTCTATCAATTTAGTGACTGGGGGTGCAAGACATACAAATTTACTGATGCTGTTTAGTCCAATAGTTAAGAACATGTAGTGCAACTTTAACTATTTTAAGTTTCTGTGGGACAGTTAGGTATTCCAGGTATTTTGTTTCAGGAAATTTTAATAAAAAGAGTCTGGTTTGAATCATGTCTAGAGAAAATATGGGGGCTAACAGAGCCATTGGGAACTTCAGCTCTGTTTCATTTAGAGATATTGAAAACTGGTCCCTAGGTATCTGGTAGACCAGGAAAGACAGAGCAAGGTTATTACCACAAAGGCAAGCCTCCCGCAAGCATTTCAAAATGTTCAACAAAGGGTCACACATACTTAGGCATTCAACTGAAGCATTTTAATATTGATTATGATAAAATTGTGGGGACTATTTCCACTAGTACACTACTCAAGTATATTTACTAACAGTGGTCTGAAAGAGTTTAATTTTTAATAAACTTTTGATTAAGATGTTACATGTAATATATAATATAAAATTAATTGTACATTTTATTCCTCCTTCCTTGTTTCCCATAAAATTATTCCCTAAATTATTCTTTCTTGAATATCCCAGTATATATTATTAGAGATGAACCCTTTTGAAGTCACACCACTACCAATACACTCATATTATGGACCATTCTTATCCTAATTCGCCACTGGAAAGAAGATGTCATAAACAGGCTAAATAGAGTTCCAGAGATGTTAGAAGATAACATTGACAGAAATCAGCATAAAGTCCATTTGTCTTCACTTCCAAACCATGAGCATTGACTGCAATGCCAGCCTATGTGCGAATATCGGCACTGAAACATTTTTTATTATGATCCTGGGCAAAGGTTATGGTTCTTGAAGTCATTTTTACTGACCAAGAAAATCACTTTGGGATCATGAGGTTTCAAGTTTTCATTATACCAAACAATCAACCAAAAATTTTATATCCCACCCAGACATACTTTGAGTGAACTTGCTACATCTTAGATTATTAATAATGAAGCAGAACTGATGATAAGCAAAGAGTATATTTATAGTAAGGAGACAAAAACTTAGTAAAACATTAGTGGAAATTAATTTTTTTCACTGTACAATAATGGAAAATACCATCTATCTAGGTTCCTGCTGAACAGAATAAGTCTAGAAATAGCAAAAGGGAGGATTATGAGGTTTTATAAGACTAATGAAAATAGACTTCATTGCTTCGGGCCAACTTCTCTCCTCTTAGATGTGTATAAAGAGCCACCTATACATTGGCAGGTGAAATGTCTTTCAATAACAAAGCTCCAGGCTGGCCCAGCCCTTTTACTTTCAGTGCCATGCTCTGTGACCAATAGGGGCTGTGTGATCCATTCCAACTTCTGAACATCCCCCTGTGGTTATGTAAAGTCTAGCAAACCCTAAGGTTTGGCTTCAAAAGAGTCCATTTCCCTGGGACTGATGAATCTCTTAATTTCCTTATTTGCCCTCTGAACTAGTAAATCCTTGAGGAGCTATAGTTATTTCTTACCCAGAAACATTAACATTAAGCTACCAGCAATTTGTTTAGTCCTCATTTTGTTTTTGTTGTTGCTGAGCTTCATGTCCGGCTGTCTAATTTTCACATTTATATTGTATGACAGGCCTGTGCTAAGTTTTTTGCAATTATTATATAATTTAGTCTTATTTTTTCTCAAACCCCTTGAGCTAGGTTTCATTATCTCCATTTTACAGATGAGAAATCTGAGGTCCAAAATAAATGATGCAATTTGCCTAAGGTCACAGAGCTTGGATATAGTAAATTGATCCAAGATCTCAGATTCCAAAGGCTATGTTCTTACTCTCAAAATTATTCTCTCTCTTTTGGGAAAAATCTAGATGGCATGTGTTGACCTTTATTTATCTCCATAACATTTATCACTGACATTAATTCTGTCATTTAGGGTCATGTGACCCTTATACCTCATCTGTAAAATGGGAATTAAGATAGTATGTATCTTAAAAGAGGGTGTTGAAAATTAAGGTAATATAAAAAATGATAATATTTGGTCATTTATAAGCACTCTATAAGTGTTAAAAATTATTAGTAGTGGCAGTAATAGTATGTTAATTTTTGGACACTTATTGTCTGTCTCCTACACAAGACTGCACACTGCTTAAGATGAGAAACTGTTTTGTCTGCTACTATATTCTCAATGGCAAGAACAGTGCCTAGTATATAGTAAGAACTTGATACTAATACTTACTTGTTAAATGAACGAATGAATGAATAAAGGACTCTCAGCTTTCATATTCCTTGTCCTGCAACTTTTGGGATTTGGCTAGTAAAGTTCACAAATGGGTGGCATAGTCTGAGATGACAAAGCTGCACACACCTGGTTTCAACACACCCTATGCCCAGATACAAAATGGGAATCATTAATTTTCTCTACTGTGCCTCATGGATGGCTACGACATTCTTAGTTCAAGTTGTCCTTTTCTCTCTCTTCCTAAAAGTGAAACTGTCCTTAATTTTACTCACATACAGTCTCCTTCCCAATAGGTGATTTGTAATTACTCTTGCAAACTAACATGCTATTTGAATTTTTCTAACACTTCTTCTAATTCTAAAATTCTGGGACCTGTGATCTGACATGACTGTGTAGTTACTCCATTATTTGGTATATGTATGATGAGAGTAGTATAGCATAAATGTGCTAATATTTACCCCTTCTCTGGTCATGAATGCCTTCATCCAAAGCAGTATCTTTAACAGTAGAACTCAGGCATCAAAGCTGGCCTTTTGGAAAAACTGCTTGGTGCTGATAGAACCTTGTAAAACCTATGAAATCCCTTGTTACATCACCTGTTCTAGTTTCCCATGGATGAGTAGAACTAGCACTCTCGGGCTCATCTGATCAGCTTCTTCTCTTAACTGCTTTAGCAACAGTCTTCTTTCCTGATCAGGTAACTGTGGTTTAAATTCCCTCCCTCCTGTGTAAAAGTGACAGAGTTTCCTCATAGAAACCATGAGTGAGAAGAGAAAAGGAGAAAGAGCAGAAAACAGAAGAAATGGACTAGAAATCCATGTAGCGTGCAGCAGCAGAAGAGAAAGGACTGGAAATGGGAGAGCAAAGAGAGCACTACTAAGGCAAACAGGGAAAAGAGAGTAAAGACAAAGGGCAGGAGAGTTAGCACAATAAGAATGTGGTAGAAGGCAATGGTTCCTCAAGACAACTGCGGTAACCCAGCAGGCAAGAATGGTCTAAAACAGAGACAAGACACGAATGGATTAAGACTTGGCGCAAACATTGTCATTTACCTATGTGAGGAAGGATGGAAGGCCTAACTAAAATGCATATATTTCCTTTAGAATTCAGGTCATGTAAGTTATTTGTGATACTTCTAGATACCTCAATTAATCTTACTAAATTGTAGTTATAATCTTATTCATTATATGCAGTTACGCTCAGTGCACCAATATAGCAAGCCCCTTGTTAAGGGGTAGAGTGTTCTAGCTTCACTTTTAATCCATTGTTATCTAAACTACAAGAATTAACTTTACATTGTTGGGATCTTCCTGGCTGTGCCTGGCTGTGCTATCAACTATCCTGACAATATAAGTATTTCTGGTCCTCTTTACAGGAAGGAAGTAATTATTTCCCAGAAGATATGATTTAATGGTTTGGCCTAGCTAGCTGTGAAAAAGGGCATGACCTACATAGCATTTGGCAAAAAGGCAATATATGTTTATGCTTCTCTGTCCATTCCCACTGTCCCGTCCTGAGTCCAAGCCACCATCCTCTCTCACTTGAACTATTATGATAGCCTCCTATCCTCTTTTCCACTCCCACCTTTTTCCTTCCCAATGTATTTTCCACAACACATCCCAAGGAAACTTTAAAAATATCCACCCCCAATCTTGTATTTAAACTTTCCAATGGCTTCCAATTTTACAAGGGATAAACTTAAATTCCCATAAGCTCTTATACAATCTTGTCCCTCTATAACTCATTTTTATGTTCAACTATTCTACCTTCATTCTCCTTTTCAGATGTGCCAAACACTTTCCTGCTTGGGACCTTCACATATCTCTGCCTTTAGTCTGGAACACTCTTTCCCCATTTTTCATCTGGCTAGCCAAAACGCATCTGTTCAATAACATTAATATCTAAATACTAAAAGTTTTCCCTGATCCCCCAGCCTAGGCCAAGGCACTCCATTACAGGTGCCCATTGCACATTTGGCTTCTTTTACACATCATTTTGCGTAACTATATTTTAAAGCTATTTGTGTAATTTATTTGTATGAATGTTGGCTGCCTTTGACTACCAATTGGTTGTAAGTTCTGTGAAAACTTATGTCATGCATATCTTGCCCATCATGCTTTCCCCAGGCCTGCCATGGTTCCTTCCCATCATATGACAAGGATCAGGATTTAGGGCAGACTAGTTGATGAAATCACTCTTTCAGCATCTTAGACTTGCTTATGACACCAAGGAATCTGCCCTAGGTAGGGAATGTGCAACTCTTTCTACAAAGTTATTTGCAAAAGGAGAGAAAACATCCACTCCACATCCCCTTGGTAACATGGTTCTGAATGGGCTCAGTTCTGCAGTAATGATGACAGGGGAAGGAGATAGTAAACCTGTGAAGCTTCCAGATATAGAATGGTGCCTATCAATGCCTCCCATGAAAGCAATGTGATGCTCAGTATCATTTCAGCTGGCTGCTGTAACACGAGCATTTGTGGTTCTTTTCTGTTAAGATGGGATCCAGCTGAAGGGCAGGATGCAGTTGGGGTCAAAGAAAAGCATTAATAGCCCTTCATATATTAATAAAATAAAAGAGACAAGTCTTTTGGCTTATTTGGCTTATTTGGTCCTCCGCCTATTTGACACTGCAAGTCTTGTATTATCTTCTCCTGCTGTGGTTTAGGGGTCCAATTTCAGTCTTCTTCAGACTAGTCACCAGACCCTCTTGTTTTATTGTAAAACAAAATCTGCACTTCTTTGAATAATGACTGTTATACAACATCCAAGGGTGACTTCCTTGAGAACTTTTGACTAAATGTTGCCAGTTTTGTTACGGGGGTCTCTGGTGGGGCCAGACAATCTAAAGCTGCTTTTAGTTATCCTTCATATTCTCAAATATTAAGATATTGACATAAACTAGACCTGGTTCACATGCTTGCTCCTTTCCATTGTGGATAGGGACTAGGGAAGGCAATGCACTGTCAACTCTGACATAAGTGATCAAATATATTTCTTAGGACTTGGTGATCCTCTTCTGGCAGCTACACATAGTAGCATTCATCGTATAATGGCATCAAACAAACACATAGGGCCTAGAATTACAAAAGGACACATGTAAACAACAATCTTCCAATTGGTTAAATCAGCCCATGTAAATGTTGTGTTTAATATTTAAACATTATCTACTGTCATTTGTATCTGTTTACTCAGTAGCCATCTGCAGAACCAACACGAATAAAAATGGAACTTGTGGGGCAAGAAAAATATATTGAGAATCAGTGAGTTGGACAGATCAAGTGGAAAGGTTACGTCTATTCAAACACCTGTCTTCCACCCTCCTACCATCTGTGCAATCACTTCAGCCTTCAGTCTCACAACTCACCCATACAATTACCCTGTCAAGAAGAGAGTGTGGCTCAGGTGGATTTAATGTGGATTTAATATGGCCCATTGAGTTTAATGTTGATTTCTTTTAAGTAGCCATTTTTGTTCTTCTATAAATCTATGTGTCTATGCTTAATTTGGATGACTAGTCCATTTAAGAGCCAGTTTATATGTTTTGTAAAGGGATGAGATCAAATAAGCAGATGATAGGCCTTCCAACACAGTAAGTGAAAACAGCAGAGTGATGCATAATTTACAGGTTACCGTGAAGTTAAAAGAGAAGGTTAATATTTTAATGTGCTCTTAAGAATTCTTTCACCCAAATCCTCAATCTGAATATAATAATCATCTATATATAGCTTTAAAGGAAAGAGAAGGAGCTAAAATGTAATCCATTCCTACTATACTGGTGCTAGGGAGTTTATATTCATTTTCTCATCTAATAAGGCAACTCTTCAAGGTAAGTATATTATAGACAAAGAACCTGAGGTCAGAGGGCTTTGAGTCTGAATTTAGGGCCTACGTCTTCTAACTCACTTTCCTCTAAGTGGTGGTATCACTTACCTGGTGATAGCGTATCAGTCTGGATTTTGCTACTCTTTAAAGGTCTCACCTTGTGTAATATATTGTTTGATTTCCACTATAGAAGACAAATAATTATTAGAAGAAATGGAAGTTGTAAATTGTCCACCTAGTTAGCTAGATATGACATCATTAGAGCTCAAAACAATCATAATCATAACTGTTCTGTTTCCATCCACTCATTCACTCATCCAAAAGATGTTCTTTGATTGTTGACTATGTGCCAGGCTCTGGGATAGACATTTTGGACAGAATGGTAAGCTAGACTGAAATGCTTTCTGATGTCATGGAGCTGAGTGAGTATGGGTACATTGGCCTCTATGGATTCTGAAGTGGTATGTGGCTCAATGTGCCTGTCTTAAAAAGTGAGAAACCAAATACAAGTAGTTGCTACTTCTCTAATCCAGGTTATAAAGTACAAAGACAGGCAGCAGGTTTTAAGATGGCAGTTTAAAACAATCCAGACAAGCAGTAGAAATACCAAAAAATATAAAGTTAAAAGTCAGTAATGTTTGATATTTAATTGGGCTTCAAACATTCATTTTATCAGATATGTTCTACCATTATATTTCACAAATATGAGAAAAGTTTTTGAAGGAGAAGTTTGTGGTTGATTTTCTGAATCTGTCAATAAGTTTACACCACCACATACCTTTATATTAATTTGCAAGTGTAGTGAAGAACGGTACAATTGGTCTCCAGTTATCATGCACAACATCTTAGTACTGAACCAAGAAATTCCCACTTTAATAAAAAGTACTCAGAATCATTCTGGAAAATCCACAGGTCATAAGTCCTTCCTGGGGGAAAATTTACCCTCTTCCCTCATTCCTGAGCCAAGAGCAGTGAGTTGTACTCTCTCACGGTTCGGTTCGTCATTAGACTTAGTAAGGTCAATCAAACAATTCATAAGAGATACATTGAGCATGTCACATCAATTTCTCTGTTGTTTACATGAAATGTACTCTGTGTTGGCCTCAAATTAGACACTCATCATGCATAATTAGCCCCTTGCAGAGAACAGCTGCTGGCTTTTACAATGCTTTCAATCCTGTGCTCTGTACGCATTATTGTGTTTACCATGAGAATTATTTAATCAAATCTGTGATATATGCATCATTTAATATAATGATTAAATATAGAAAAGCATTACTAGAGAAAAGCATGGTATATTCATAATCACCTGGAAAACTTAACTCTGAAATAATAATATTAAAAGACATTAGGTTATTATACTGGAAAATTATTTGAATTTTTAAAAAATTAAAAATGTTTTTACTTCACATTAAATATTATTTTAAGAGCATTTATGGAAAAAGAGGAAACAGATGAATGCAGACTACCAGCCAGTGTGTTCAGAGAACTATAGAGGTAATTAAATGATCAGGATGAACCTCATGGTTGAACCAAGAATCAGGAAATCTTGGACTTGACTCTGACTATAAAACTTTGCTAACACATTTACTGGAAAATAACCATCACCAAGAATGTATGTGAAGCACTTTAAGATGAAATTATTGCCACAGCTATACAAAATATAATTCTTAGAATATTTCTAAATTTAAACACCCTAATTTTGATCTGCCACAAAATCAGAGATCTTGCAGTGGAATCTGTTACTGATGGTGTATGTAGTTTGAGAAGTGGGAAAGTCATCACAGGAAAATAATCTAGAATTGGAATCATTGTTTTACAAATAAGATAATAGAGGAAAGGAAAGCCTACAAAGTCACAGTGAGATAGATAAGGAGATATTGCTACAGCTCCTTAGATTACGAGATTTTACTCCTAAGTACACCCCTCCAAATAAAGAGGCAGAAATTTAATATATTATATTTTAGACTAAAAAGGGCAACCAAAGCTAAGTGTCACTAGTCCAATTATCCTTTTTCAAATTATAAAGACAAATTTTGGTTAAGAGATATATTCAAACAAATTTTCAGTGCTAGTATGTATCATTTCTATTAAACTGGCTTTAATGGACTATTCTAAATACTGTTTATGATATTGGAGAAATAACTTCTAGAGTTATGTACTTTGAATAACTTTTGATAGTCAGAGATTATTTATAACATATACACATATATGTATACATACACACACACACTAAACAGAGCTCAGTAAATATTTATTGTTGACATATTGTATATTGTTGACACATTGTCTTTCCCTCAACAGGTCCCTTTTGGATGTTTGTGTTTACAACCTTGGTATTTAGTTGGTATACAACCAAAATAGTCAAAGTGATTATTTATGTGTGGGATCCCTTCCAATTTATCTGCAGGCTCTGATTGCTTAATGTCTATATCATACTGGTTATTAGATATTTCAATTATCACCTTGTGTGCATATAGTTTAATGTAGTCTATAGGATGTATTATAGCCATTACTACTAATAATTATTAGTTATTAAGAATTAGATAAAAATAGCAAGGAAAGTGGAGATAGTATTTATTTGGGAAACTTTACAGCACACAGTTGAGAGAAAAAGTTGGTAAACAAAAGGAGGAAAAGAGAAATATTATTACATGCAGGTTAAATAAGGAGACATGTGGTGAAGCAGGTCAGCACAAGCTGGGTCTCTATGATTATGATTGTGCATCACCAAGGGATACAAATCTCTGTTTGAAACGATAAACATTTCTACCCCACAGCAAGAGGATTCTTCACTTAAATTGCTTTAGGAAATCTTCATTTGATGGGGATACTTTTTTTAACATCTTTGGACTGAGTAGATGAGGGGCTCACTCGCTCTTTCTCTTCCCACTTAGATCAGAAAGAAAAAGAAGTTTCAATGTAAAATTTCAAAGACTGCACTTCATCAAAACACTCCAAAGCAATAATTTCCACAAATGCTTTAAAAATGTGACTATTTTTTAAAAATTAAATATTCTAAATTTTTATCCTTTGCGGATAAGATGTTCTATATCACTTTTATGTACATTGCTTTTTATTCTATTTTAAGCTGGGCTGGGGAAAAAGGAGTAATTTGGTCACTATTTTGAGGGGGAGAAAATCGTTAGCAAATATTTCCTCTATACATGCATTTAATTGAATTCAACTACTGTCTTCAGCATGACTGCTTAACTTAAATCTATCTGTTGTTTTAAGTTAAACTGATTGAGAAGGTTCACTCTATAATCAAAATCATTAATTTTTTTGTTACTTACATTAAAAAGAATCCTACAAAATTGAATAAGAAAATAATCATAAAAGATCATTCTTGTCTAGTCTCTATCTCTAGAAGGAAACATAGGCAAGTATTCATAAAAGAAAACTAAAATCTTTTAAAATACATTTAGCAAATGTTGTTCTATAACCATAAATCTTAGTCTTCTTATAAGCATCACCTTTAACTTCCTTGTGACTTACTCCATTTGTACAAACATTGGAGCCCCAATCTAAAAATGTATAAAGAAAATTTCCCATCAAGAAATAATTTTCTGCATTTTAAGTGTCATAAGTTAGCATACAATGGTTCTTTTGTACTTTAGTGATTTGTAAAACACAATCTCCACTGAACTACATGGGCTTTGCTTTTTAAAAAAACAATTTTAAGTAAAAATTTAAAAGAAACAAAAAGAAAAATCACATTAAGAAAATGTATTTAAAAGCTTTCAAACATCATTCTCCATCATTCTGAATTATTTAATGTACCTAGAAAGAAGAAAGAGAAAGTGGAAGGAAGGAAGGAAGGAAGGAAGGAAGGAAGGAAGGAAGGAAGGAAGGAAGGAAGGAAGGAAGATTATGTTTCTGCATGAAAATAATGGAAAGAGGTTGCATTGACTACCTTCAGCAAAGGCTGATCCAATGTGACACTCCATGCCAGCACAAGGATATTGAAGTTTTTCCTGTCATTTCTTATAGATATTTTGACGTTGAACATATTGATATATTTTGATGATTTTTCTGAAGGATATTGCACTTATCATAGAGAACAAGAATTGTCCTGGTTAATTTGTCTTTTTTTCAAACTGTTAGAGGTCCCCCTCACTAGGTTTGCAATAATTAACAACTGTGATTCAGGTCCCCCTGACATACATTAAGGAAAGACAAGCTCCCCCCTATCCCCACCAAGAGCCTATGTGTCTGAAAGCACAGCACTTCCCCAAAGGATGAACAAAGAAACCATGTGGAGATGGGAGTAAAGTGAGATAGAGATCTTTATCCCCTCCAGATCAAAGCATTACCTGCTCCTCCAGCATTCCAAGAAAACAAAACTCCGTCTAGCCATACAAGGGAAAATTTTCACCTCTAGGGCTTCCTATTGGCCCTGCACCTCACTAGGACCCTCATTCCCCTCCCACTGACTATTTCCCCACCTTGGAATGTACTTTATAAATTCAAATCCCCCCTTTCCAGAGGCAGGATTATTCTTCAGACCCCCTCCATTGGAGGAGCTTCCCAATAAACTTTCTGCCTGCAATCATCAGTCTCCACATCCCAGTAAGCACTGCCTTATCTCCAACACAAACTAAAAGACATATCGCCTTTTAGGAAGTGTTTTTGTTCTCTGGTCTAAAGGGAAAAGTGAAAGAAAATCAACATTGAGGTGAGTTAATTGTAGTGCTCTCAGAGACTGAGAAATGCAGTATTTCTTTGGTTTAATGTTGATAGTAACATATACAGACACTACCACAGTGTTTTAGAGTACAATGACTGAAGGAGAATAAGAATCATATATCCAGCTTCACAGAATTCCCACTGAAGACATTCAGAAGAAAAGGAAATCTGTCCAATGTTATGTGAATGAAATATTTACAGTCTTTGTCTATAGGATAGTGTGTTTTTAAGTCTTTCCATTTTATCATGACATACTTCAAGGTTTGTCACAGAGAACCACAAGGGGAATATCATTTAAGTATGCAAACAAATGTGCATGTTCAGAGAGGAAGAATTTTCAGCATTTGCATCAATCAACCAAATTTAGGAGAACTTGGATCAGTTGATGGGCCAATCAAGTAGGTATAACCACCAGTAAAACTTGAGAGAGGAAGCAGTTTGTCTATTAGGGTCATCTTCATGAGTTTTAATTAAGATTTATATGGAGAGTTATTTTTAAAAGCCAGGTGAGCCACTGTCTGATTTTCAACCAAGAGCTGAAAACAACTGGTTCATCTACTTATTAAATAAATATTTATTGAATACCTACTGTCTTCCAACTCGGTCAATAAGAACTTTGTTTTTTCAAACTGATAAGACTTGGGAAAGTAGGTAAAAGAAAGATGACAAAAGAAGAAAATTTTAGGAGATAAGGAGAGAGGAGGACTTTGAGCAGCAAGATGCCTTACCTAGGGATTATCCTCAAGGGCCTGTGTAGTTGGATAGGTTATTTTTACCTAGAGTCAAAGCAGTCATTTATTTACACTAAAGCAGGCAGATGTGCGAGACAGAACTAAACAGTCATGGTGTATGTGCTTCCTTTTTAAATTTTTTTTTAATTTTAAAGAAAATAGATTACATAAATGTTACATAAAAAATATAGGAGATTCCCATATGTCCCACTCCCTACTCCTCCCACACTTTCCCACAATAACAACATCCTTCATTAATGTGGTACATTTGTTACAACTGATGAACACATACTGAAGTATTGCCACTAACTGTGGATTATAGTTTACATTACAGTTTATACTCTGTAATTTTGTAAGTGATACAATTTTGTAAGTGATGATAAAATATGTAATTGCTTGTATCCATCATTGCAACATCATGCAGGATAAATCCAATGTCCCCAAAATCCCCCATATTACACCTATTTTCCCTCTCCCTCCCCTCAGGGCCTCTGGTGGCCACTTGAGAGGTTTGGTGGGGAGAGTTGGATTGGACTTCCAGCTTGTCCACTGAGCAGCTTTGCGACCTGGCTTAATGTTTCAACTTTCTGAGCCCCAGAAGCCTCATCTGTAAAACAGATGCCTACAAACTCTTCTAGCAGCTTCTCCCTGTTATTATTCTAAATTCTGGCCAGATACCACAAATATGTGTTATGGGTCAGGGGTAGATGTGGTTGGTACTGCAGACAACTCACCCAGAATCTCTTTTGTTTCCTAGAGAAAATAACTTACAATATGTTCTTCTATGGGTGGACTACTCACATTATCTTTAAATAGGAAACAGTCAACCCTTCGTTTTTTCCTTGGATGTGAATTAAGCAGACCTTAAAACCAAATGTTTACTAGGCTTTACTTTATAATAGCTTCTAAATTACTTGCTTAAAAAAAATTTGTTAAAGATTATATGCTCAGTTCTAAATATGAGCAGCTGTCTTCCCAAAACACTATCTTCTGATGTACATTTATTTTTACAAAATGGATGTTGAATCTCAAGCCCAAATGAAAAGGAAAAATCATTCTTCTACCCCAAGTTTAGTTTGGGGCAGATTTCCCATGATTCAAGTCTTTAAAAATTTGTTTGACATAGGGAGACCTTTCTCAATATCTTTCCTTCCTGCCTGGATTTGGAGATGTATGAGATTGGATTCATGCTGAGCCAAACCAAGCTTTTGAAACCCCAAAACTATTCTTTGTGGAAATAGGATTGTGGTGCAGGGATGATCCATGACACTCTTCAGATGAACAGTAAATACACAGATTTCTTTTTTTATCCCCCCTCCATTGTGAGAGATATGATTGCAGGCACTGGAGTCTGAGCAAGAAAATTGAGTTACATTTCCCTTGAATTTAAGCGTATTTATATTCCCTTCTCTAAAAAAAAAAAAAAAAAGAAAGAAAGAAAGGAAAGAACCCCCTGGGCTTAGACTTCTAAAGTGCTCACCTGGTCTTACTGTGAATTTCCCTCTGAGATGCTTTCCCTGGAGTATGAAGTAACTGATCACATCTTCAAGTACTAAAATGTCAGGAAGGACCGAGATGTAAGTACCTCAGGGAAGAATAAATATAGAACAAGAATTTGTCTGGAACTAAGACCTTATGTGGGGATAATGAAAGCACCTTATGTATGTTATTAGCATTTTGGTTTATAAGCAGAATGCTTTCTAAGAGCTTGCTTTCAAGTTTCACCCTCATTGTACTTGTAGCATTTTGTTAAGTCTTGGCTTCTTTCCTAACTGTAACTGTTTGTATGTCCAGAAATACACAATGGAATGTTATAAACACATAGAGACATTTTTAAGACTATTCAAGTTAACAGAAGCATCTTTCCTTACCTAGCATGACTGTTGTACCTGTGGGTTTTTAGAATAGAGCTCCTTAGTGTCTAAACATGGTATAAACCTAACAGAACTTCCTCTCTCTTGTTGGTGAATTAAAAAGTTGCTTTTTAAAAAAAAATCACTTTTTTTTGTTGGTGGTGTTTGGTCTGCCTTCTAGTAGTTTTAAAATGTGGTGCTCTGCTCCACACTCATCCCCAAAAGTTATTTTTCTAGCAAGGAAATACTCTGGCTCTTCCTGTGACTCTTTTCCTTGCCTCCCACTTCCCTGTTGCCTTTGTCTGCCTCAACTTCCTGTGAAGTACTCTTCCTTTTATTTATAACCTTGTTTGTTAGCGATTAGCCCCTTTAAATCCTCCTAGGCATAGGTTTTTCCCACTTGCTAGGGGCTTTCCTCAACCTCTCTTCACTGGCTGCATCACCTGAGCCTGCAGCAGGCTAGCCTCTTTCTCTTCCTTGGGCTGCCCCGCATTCCTCCCCGGGAAGAGGTTTCCAACTCTCCCAACCCTGGTTAATCACTGGCCTAGAACTTTGCAAGGAACTTTTCAAAGCTCCTGGGCCTCATCACTCTCTCACCACCATGTGCGGTGATCCCAGCCAGCTCACATCTTGTGGAGTTGGGGTGGGCGGCAAAAGCCTTTGATTTTGCCTGTTGGAAGATTACGGCTTCCTTGTGGTGGAGATACTGTGCTCTTTGGAGAGGCTATAGCGGGGCTGTCACTCTCCGCCAGGTTCAGAGGTTTGTTGTGTTTTTTTTTATTGTCCCTGTCAGTTAGCAGCCCAAGGTTACTGCCAGCTCTCTGTCAGGGCTTTGATTTTTGTCAGCTCTGGCCAGGTCCTTTTAGTTATCTGCTATCTTTTCAGCTTTGTTCAGGCTGAGCTCTACTTGTCTACTAATTAGCTCTTTGGAGATTTCCCTTTTAAAACTCACTATCACAGAGGACAGGAACCGTTCAAAAGTTTTGTGCTTCATAGAGATTCCATATTCATCCATATCCCATACAGCCATATTTTTAAAATTAAAAGTGGCAGGTCAGGCCAATTTAAGGTATATGAGTAACATCGTCTATAAAGAGAGACCTTCAGGTTCTTGATCAGGTATGTAGATGAGTGACAGGGAAAGGAAAAGGTTTACATCAAAAAAACACTGAGGGGTACAAATTAAAGAGAAAACTATCACTCTGGATAACGTATTCACATTTTCTTTATCTTCTGGTGTGCAAATATTGTGCTAGCTGAATATAAAAGTAGCACAACTTTAGGGTACAAAAAAACCACACTGTAATAACATCAAGAGTGGTCTTACATCAAGGAGGGCCCTGAGGATGTCTTTGTTGTCAACTTCAGAAGAAAAGAGAGGAACAGAAGAGGAAACTGGCAGAAGGAATAGATGCCAAAGAGAACTCAAAGGATTAGGTCCGGGTGAGGTGATCGGTATTCGAAAACAGTCTGCCTTCTGGCTCTGATCTAAGGGAATAGGCTGGCAGCCAAGCCAGAGGGCATAGCAGCACAAACACACCTTCAGCACACTGCTTGAGGGTTGCCTCAGTGCCTTAGAAATTGTGCTAGCAATTAGAAATAAAGCTATGTGAGAGCAATAGGCAAAAGTATTCTACTTAGGGGTAAAGCCCACATTTTTACATAATTCCCAACCTGGCTGTCCCCTACACACAAGCATGCTTTTTTTTTTTTTTAAACCCCCTTCTTTTTTTATGCTCCTAAGTATTAATCCATTTTTCTTTGCTAATTTAGTGCTGTTGTAAGTTGCGCTTGCATTGCATTTACACACTGTTAATGCCTGCAAGATGAAAGTAAAAACCTTTGAATATATTAATGTTATAACACAGATGTCTTACTTTTTACTCTTTTTTTTCCTTAGCAAGTTGATGTGGCTAATAATGATGCAGATTGTGCTGGATGGATGTGCAGATGAAACAGGGGAATACAGATTAAATAAAAATTTCTTCAAAGCTTACGTTTGCTTCATAATTTAACTTCTGGGCTTGTCTCGGTGGTAATAGGTGTGACTTAGCATCATAACATTGTTCTAAAACATCTCGGCATCCCAGGGAAACATCTACCCCATCAGCCCTGCTGTACTTCGAAGCCAGAGGGAAAAAATAAGGGGAAAAATAAAGACTGTCCGTGGATCCGCACGGAGCGGACTGACCTAACTGCTAATAATGGCAAAGCTGTGAGAACTCAGGGACAAAGGTTCTGTGTTTATGAAATAATCTGCTTTTATACTGGGCTGTGTCTTTTTGTAGCTACATTCAAGACCTCAGCAGCCTCTTCTATCACGATCTTGAATGTGGTGTGTGCCAGAGGTGGTTGCATCTCCGCGCTGTAAACATATGAAATGACACTCTCAATGAGCTTTTTCAAACAATGTATAAAAGGAGGGCATTGCTCACACCAGGCCTCCGAGCAGTCAGGACAGCGCCCTGTTTCGTGTGGTCACTCATTCCAGCACGCATTAGCATGCTGCTCTGTGCCAGGGATATTTAGGCCCTAGGGATATGAAGGATGGGTAAAACACAACCTTTTCCCTCCAAAAAGTCATAGCCTAGTGGAGAGCACATCTGTGAGCAGAAACTTATCATACCATCTTTCCGAGTTATGAAAAAGTGCTGTGCGAGCTCTCAGGAGGGGATCGTGCTGTCTGCCAGGCGGAAAGGGGCGGGACAGCACCCGGGATCTGCATCTCTAATGTGTGAGGAGAAGCTTCCCAGGGCCTGGAGGCAGGCAGGAGCAGGCAGCACGGTGCTGGGGAATGGTGAGCACATCAGCAAGGCCTAAGTTTAGGGAGTCGAGGGTCGAGGATGGGACAAAGCGGGTTTGAAGCAGACCCCCAAAGACTTACGTGGTATGCTAAGGCATCTAACGCTTATCCTACCGGCAAGGAGCAGCCAACTGGAAACTTCTGGCAAAGGGGAAGGGAACATGCTCAGGTGTCCTTTTAACCACTACTCTGGCAGCAGTTTGGAGAGACATCGGCTCCTCCAGAAGAGACTGGTGCAAGGAGACCATTTGAGAAGGGCGGTTCTCCGGACTGGGATGACAACAGACAACTGATGAAAAGAGGCTGGATTCAAGATGCACTGCTGAGGGCCTTAGATGAGCAGAATCAAAAATATCTGCCAGTGGCCACCTCATCCTCCCACCCATCTGCCACCCTCCAAGGGAGGCAAATTCGAGGTATTTGAAAATTCCAAGCTTCCTTCTGGGCAAAAAGAATTCGGTCACAAGGGTCTAATAAGACAGGTGAAAGAGACGGCATTCTTCTCTCTTACCTGGCAAGCTCTGTGAAGACAAACATCAGCCACACCCAATCTGCCATGTTCCTCCCCACAGCACCCGAACGGAGACTGAAGAGGGGATAATTCAAAAAGTTTTACTGAATGAATAAATCAAAGTTAGTGACAAAATTGGAGGGCAGGAAAAAAAGAAAAGAAAAACCAACAAAAAAACCCAGAGATTGTAAAAAGTAGTGCATTTGCTTGAAATAGGAGCCGGAGTATAAAGATTACTTGATTTTATTTTTATTTTGATAGAAAGGAAGTGATCAGTTTATTGTGCTCTTTGAAAACAAGTGCAATCCCTCTTTGGAAATAACGTTAAGTATATGATATTCAGGGGGCAGTGTAGAAATGCTGATATCTTAGCCTCCCGAGTAATAGCCACAGCATGTCTGCCTGGTTATGTGGCAGCTTTGCTTCAAGGGGTGCCTGCCCTAGCCTTGTGTTATTTGGATGTGGTGAGCAACTGATGTTGCAAGAAAAGAGAGTGGATATTACTAAATGCACTAAATGTTGCTGATGTTACTTGAGAAGCAGTAAGTAAACAAGGGCAGACGGGGCAGCTGTGCAGGCTGTGTCCTGCACAAGGACTCCCTGCAGAGGGGCAAGTGGCAGCTGAAATCTAAGAGCTGTGCCCATCTGGAGGGATGCTTTTTCTTAATCACACTTAGGTGCTGAGTGGGAAAATGGGGCCCTGCATTTAAGGTAAAAGAACTAGAAGGAATGGGAAATAGAATAGCTGAGACCAGTTTCCTAGAAAATAACTCCAAATCCACTCACTCCTCCAGGTATCTGGTGTCCTTTTATATTATCGTCCCCTAATTTCCCCTCTGTGGTTTTTGGGCTTCATAACAGTCTTTTTTTTTACCCTGTCTCTCACACTCAACATGGCTTATACAGCTTTAAAGGGTCTAAAAAGGAACAGGCATGCACAGTGTCTTTAAACACGACTGACACAGCCATCTGTCAGGTGCCTAAGGCACCTGGGAGGCAGTGCCCTCCACGCTCGTCTGACCAACTGGTGGACTGTGGGACCCTAATAAGGACGTTATCCGAGTGGGAGCATCATCCACCAGATGAAACTTCAGACATTACTGATGGATGAAATGAGGTCAGACTAGGTCAATAAAGACAAGAGATGAGCTAGCCATGACAGCTGTCCAAGCTCTCCCTGAAATGCAACATCACAGCATTGGAGCTGGGTCACATCCTCCCACCGAGAAGGGCTTCTGCCCACCAGGGCCACTATTGCCATGCAGTGTTTCAACCCCGGGGCACGTCTACCAGGCAAAGCAACTCTCCTGGAGGGGGATGAGGACAAAGCAAGCAGAAAACTGCTTTTGAGATCATGAAAGCATTTATTCTCATGTTTGTGCTCTTTTTTGTGAACATTACTGCTAGGCTGAGAGCTTCATGAGAGCAACGATGAGCATCGTGGTCAGTCATTAAGCATTGATCTGAATGAAAGCATGCAGTCAGTCTTGAATGAATGGACATTCTGACGACTGCAAAATATAAACAGCCTAGTGGGAAGACCTGGGGAGAGAGCTTTGTAAGAGGAGGTCACATGGAAAAAATTTAAGAGCATTTTTTAGGTTGTTCAGTACAATAAAAAGGTCTACCCCTGTGAGTGATAGTTCACTACCATTTGTCTAGTGTTCCAGAGTAGAAATATGAATTTAGAGGTTCACCTAGGGTATTTATCACAAGATCTATTCTATCTTAACAAGTATGCAATCACAAATGAAACCACAAAACGAAATCAGCCTTTTATAAATTTTCCCTTTACCTATGGCTAAAAACATTACTAAATGTAATAGATTTAGATACTTCAATTTATCATTCATAAAATTTATATTTTCCTTCACCAGAAAATAAGAGTATTACAGTGAGCATTGTTTACCCTATTAGGTGTTACCTAAGACCCTTTAATTTCACCTTGAATGCTGCCCCAATTGTAGACATCACTTAGAATGAAATACAAATATAATACAAACATTATTTGTGAAAAATAATAATTAATATTAACCTCAAGGAACTAAAAGTTTTAAAAAAGCATAGTTCCCATTTCTAAGCCTAATGAATCAGTCTAGTTTAGAGTCAAGGTGGTAAAAACATGCCCAGAGCTTTTTACTATAAACAAAATGAGAAAAGAAGTTTTCCTTCTGGGGAAGCAAAAAACCACATTTCTAGACTTTAAGCACTTTCTGCTTATTGCTCAATCTCAAATGCAGTTTCCTTCTGTTGCACTTTATTTTAATGTTATTCTTTGCACAGATGAAAGTTTTATTTAAAAAAGAGAGAGAGAACTAGAATATGTAGTGAGTATGGGCGTGATGGCTAGAAGGGATAGCAATAGTGATGTGATCTGGGAATTCTCTTCTATGTCACCAAACTCCCCTCTCCGTGAGTGTAGCAAAATAATTGGCCAACATAATTAATTATGAATTCGCATAACTTCAGACTTTGAACATGTGATCAGTTCTTTCATACACTAAAATGGTTGTTTCACCAGATTTTTATTCTGAAAGCAAAATGGAAAAGGCTGTACATTCATTGATTTGTAAATAAGAAGCTAATACTTTCATAGGAAGTTATTTGAAACTTTAGATTGTATTTATCCCAAATATGGGAGGGGGAATTATCATGAATTATAGTCCCTCTATCTTAGTAGAGTTCATATGTTCTTAAAAGAAAGATTTTGTAAGGTTATTGACTTGGGAGTTAGCAGTACCATAAGAACAACAACAACAAAAAAATCATAATGTCTTATTAATCAGCAGTTAGAAAATGAATCAGTCTTATTTACCAAAGACCTATGGTGATAGAGCTCATTAGCAGGTACCATGGAAAAGTGTAAAGAACATGGTAAATGGATTCCCTTCCCTCAAACGTCTGCAGTCAAATGGAAGAAACATTTATAAACAAATGTATATGAATGTACAGAAGTCAGAGCATGCAAAATCAATTTCAACCCAATGCACTTGAGTTCACAGTGAGGTGCCTCACTGATAGGATGATTTCATTTGAAATGAATGGTCTCAAAACATTGACGGTTAGGCACACAGATGCAGCTGGATGACAGTATTATACACATATAAACATGTTCATTTTCTATCACAGCATTTATTTATTGTGAAGTAGAATAGGAGTTAATATATAGTTAGATCATATAATAAAGGTTGTGATACAATTACTCTAATGATTATTTCACCCTTCTATTGATTGTTTTAAATAGACCACATTTTGCATTAGTTATAAAGAAAAGGAGGTAATCTGTAGATTTTTAACTTGCAATATTTAAATTATGTACCTGAAAGATAAGGTTTTTAGGTTAACTGGGAAGAAATGTGGCACATCTCTATGCTAATTTGGGTTTTTTTTAATTGGAAGGCAAGGAATGACAGGGCATTTTATCAGATTTTTCTCCCTTAGCTTTGAGACTCACTTATAAAGTCTATCTTAATTTTAGTAGGTATATATAGTAGCAAAAGGAGAAAATTTCTGGTTCTAAAAAACAATTTCTCATAGAAAATTCTAATGTTAGCCAAAAAAATCTCATGAACATTTGAAAAAATAAGCAGAAAATTACGGGAGTACAGAAATACTGGCTGCTATTTTTTTTAACAAAGACTGAATCACTCTAAACAGCAATGAGACCATAATAAACAACTTTAATTATAGGCTGAAACATGGGTATAGTAATAAAGTGTACCCATGTTTAATAAAGTGGGGAGACAACTTAATTTTTAACATGAATCACCCTGTCTAAACAACTATGTTTGTCCATGAATGGTTAAACAAGTTAATCACAATTTTAACAGCTCTAAGTTACCACATTTTTTGAGAGGCAGTGTGGTTTGATTTCAATGAAAAAACATTATTTCAAGTCCATCTCAGCCATAAATGACCTGGCTCTTTGGAGTGTCCGTCAACATTTTGATATGAAATCTGTAGGGATATTATAAAAAATAATATGCAGTTAGCAAAGTCAAAAACACAATAAGATGTGTAGAGCCTTGGGTAAAATTGCCATATATAAATTCCCTATTTAAATTCTATTAATCAACAATCCAATTACTTATGATATATCTATAACAGCTTAATATAATAGTAATTGGTATTTAAAATTATAAACCTGGAAATCTTGAAGGATCTTCTGAATCAATTTTGAAAAGAGCCTACATGTATTTTATTTGATTCCTTATTTTAATTCACATCAAACTGCTATCCAAAAAAGGGAGGGAAAGTTGAAATGGCATACCACAAAACAAATTTAAGAACACATGCGTGAAAAAGATCTTTAAAATAATGATAAACTACTTAAGTGCAGTAGAGATAATAGTTTAATAAAAAGGTATTTCTTTTCTGGAACTGCAGAAATTATAGGGAAAACCTGACAAATGCTGTGGGATGTGATGGAACAGAAAGGCCCCCAGCCAAGGACTCAGGAGACCTGAGCAAGCCATGACTAGGTGAGCCTCAGTTTCCCCATCTGTACAAGCAGGAAACGCTCTACATCTCCACCACGTACTCACTTTCTAATTACACGGACCAGGAAGAATGCTTTCTCTGACACATCCTGCAGGAAGAGCAAAGGCTGAAGATCTGAAACCAACCGGAATATACATGACAAATTCACAGGGGCATTGCTCAGTGAGGCACCTTAATCAGAAAAGAATCTGAGGTTGAAATACGAAGAATCAAATCCTGGAATCATGTTATCTTCATCATCTATACCAAAAGCAATGTTCACTTTTAAAAGTGCATAAAAACGCATTTTGTTTTAATTAACTTTAAACATGTTAATATGCTACTATCTACAAATCAAAATTTATTTGCACGTTTAAAAATCCTGACACATGACTAATTGTTCCTATTCAACTGGATATTTCTGTGATGAAATAATGTTTTAAGCAGGTAACTTTTTAAATTTTTTGAAGCTGTTATTAATTACTTTCCAAAGATGCTGGATGGTAGTGGGGAAGGGGAAGAGGGGAAACTTAGATATTTTTTATAAAGCTGTTGAAGCAGAGCAGTTTGTCAATTCCCTCCTGCTTGACAGGTGTTTGTCTGGCACAGTGAGATTTACTGCAAGCCGTGGAAATGATGAGGCTCTGTGATATAGCAGGTTGAAATGTTGGGGAAAGTTGGGTTCCAGCTGAGAATGTTGCACCTTTAATTTCTTACGGTTGAATAAGAGTGGGGTGAAAACTATAATTAGAAATTATGATAGATTTTAAAAAAGCAACTTCTGTGTCATAAAAGCAATGCGGATTCTACCTGGTCCCTTTTGGGCCAAGTAAGCTGTTTGATCAGCTTCTCTCGGTCTCTGCGGATGTCCTCATATGAGTCTAATTGAAGGACTCCTGTTCTCTTTTTATTTTTACTCTATGAAAAATGTATCGGAGATGTCTTATAATGAACTTTGATATGGTGAAATGATAATAATGTCCTAATTATATATAAAAATGTAATTACACTTGCTTCTATTATAGAAAAACTCCCGTTATAATGAAGTGTTATGTTGGAAGATTTTCATTATAGGCGGACTCCTTTACTTGCTAATTTGAGCTCTGATTCATCACTTTAATATTAAAAAACTTCTTTGTAAGTTACTTTTGATGTGTCTCATTTATGGTTCATTTCACTTCCTGGGCACCACAAGAAGCCCAAATCCAAACTTCTTTGAAAGACACTTAAAAATACATCTT
The DNA here is from genome assembly GCF_030445035.2 of Dasypus novemcinctus. Taxonomy (NCBI): domain Eukaryota; kingdom Metazoa; phylum Chordata; class Mammalia; order Cingulata; family Dasypodidae; genus Dasypus; species Dasypus novemcinctus. The sequence continues at coordinate 46,837,035 of NC_080673.1, read as the reverse complement.
TCAAAAGGAGTTATTTCTATGTGGTGAAACAGCAATAGTCAAAAAAGTATTACTGACCTTCCCATTTACTTGAGCTGTGAGAACTTTTGTTTTGAAATTTGAAAGGAATAAAATGCTACTCAGATATTTAAAAATCTGCCAGTGCATGAGGAGGCAATATGGTGGCTATTTAAAAATAGGTTTTAGCAATAATCAATTACACAGGCAGCTTCATGGCATTCAAACAATCTGGCTCCTTTTCTCCTCCTTTTGGGATTGCCCAGATCATCACTTCACCAAATAAGTGCAAAACTGCATATCTGTTTTCTTTGCTATTTGTAAAAAATCTGGTCAAAGTCTTGGCAGGAAAAAAAAGTTAGGTCTATTGGTTAAAATTAGTTTTGAGGTATTCAATATTATTTGGGTATTCAGCTGAATCTGACCACTGCCATCACAGCAAGTGATTATTTCATCATTAATACCAGAAGAGTGAGATTAAGCTGTAAGTTGTCAGTATCGACAAGAATATTTAATTGAAATTAAGAAGGCATTCACAAAAGTGTTACAAGAAAAATCCAAAATTTAACCTACAACCACCACGGAGTATTATATATATTTTAGGGCATCAATTTTCGGGTTTTAAGGATGGTTAATTAAATGAAAAATATAATTTATTCTTAGAGTGGTAGATTCTTAAAAGTGTGACTATGATTTAAACAGGTCTATTTTTCATAACATCAGAACCACTACTCTGTAAGTAAAATAGAAATCTTGAAAACTGGAGAAAATTCTAACTTCTTTTTTAACCTCTTTCTGACATCTCAGGTATCTCAGGGTAACTTTAGTTATGGAACTTTAAAGGAATTATACTTAATTTCTTCTTCTTCATGGCCCAAGCCAATATTCAGAATATCCAGTCTTTTAGCAAATCTCCTTGATTCTGTCTCTCAAATATCACTCAAATCCAGTGTCACCCTCTCATCTAAACTAACACCATCTCTCTCTTGGTATATGGGAGTTTTCCAGAGAAACAGTACCAATGGGGTATCTGTCAATCTATCTATCTATCTATCTATCTATCTATCTATCTATCTATCTATCTATCTATCTATCTATCTACCTACCTATCTGAGATTATAAGAGCTGGTTCACTTGACTGTGGGGATTGGCTAGTCTGAATCCTGTGTGAGAGGCTGCAAGCTGGACACTCCAGTCAAGGTGGTGTTCCCCTGGAGATGCTGGTTAGCTGCAGAGGCAGAAATTCTTTCTCCTGACTACTGAAGTCCTCCATTCTGGCTTCTAAGACCTCCAACTGATTGGATGAAGACGCCCCACACTGAGGTCAATAATCTTTGTGGTTTGTAGGTGCAATTAGCCATTGATGAAATCAACTGATTATAGATGCGAATCCATGTATGAAATATGCTCACAGTAGCAGTTGGGCCAGTGGGCTTGACCAAACAACTGGACACCAGAACCTAGCCAATTTGGCGCTTGAACTCAACCATCATACCTGGATTCCTGTAACGGCCTCTCAGTCTGTTTGCTTCCTCTTTCATGTCTTCCACTAACATCAGTTAGTGATGTTATAAACACATAAACCAGATCATGCCACTTTTGCTGAACAAATCCTTTCCACATCCTCCCTGTGCTCTCAGAATAAAATCCAAGCTCTTTACCTGGTGCAAAGGCTCAAAATGATCTGATTCTTACATAGCCCTTCAACTTTACCTCCTGCCACTTTCCCTTCCTCCACCTAACTTTTCTCAGATAGACTTTCAGTCCCTTGAACACATCAAACTCTGGTCCCTCTGCATGAAATGCTCTTTCCCCAAATGTTCCATAACTGGATCCTTTCAAGTCTCAGTTTCAATGACCTTACCTGGGAGTCTGTCTGAGCAGACACCAACATCACTTGTTTTCTTTCATAGCATCCTTTTAAAGATTTATTTATTTATTCATTTCTCTCCCCTTCCCCCCCAACCCCAGTTGTCTGTTCTCTGTGTCTATTTGCTGCGTCTTCTTTGTCCGCTTCTGTTGTTGTCAGCGGCATGGGAATCTGTGTTTCTTTTTGTTGCATCATCTTGTGTCAGCTTTCCGTGTGGGCGGCGCCATTCCTGGGCAGGCTGCACTTTCTTTCGCACTGGGCGGCTCTCTTTACGGGGCGCATTCCTTGCGCGTGGGGCTCCCCTACGCAGGGGACACCCCTGCGTGGCAGGGCACTCCTTGCGCGCATCAGCACTGCACATCGGCCAGCTCCACACGGGTCAAGGAGGCCCGGGGTTTGAACCGTGGACCTCCCATGTGGTAGACAGAACCCTAACCACTAGGCCAAGTCCATTTCCCCCTGCTGAGAATCTATCACTTCATGTCTTCCCAAATTTACCAGGCATTTTCACACTACCAGATCACTCTGCTCTTCCTTTCCTCTCTTACTGGAATATATTTCCCTTGTTTGGCAAACTTTCAAATTCTTTCTTGTCTTTCAAGACATGATTCAAATGCCACCTCCTCTCTGAAGCCTTCCCTGATTCCCATATTCAGAATTAATTTCTCCTTATATTTCAGTAACACCTTATTTAGAGTATTAATTGTGTACAGGTTATTTTGTACACTTCTGGATGTTTTGGATAGTATGAATTTTTTTATTTTTAAACATTTAATTTATGCCTTCCACTTAACCTCCTTTCAGAAATTTTATAATTTAATGGGCAAAGTATATTTCCACTTGTAAAACAGACCTGGCAAGTAAATAAATCAATGGTTTCCCATATTGGGTTTTTCATAGAAGTCTCTTAGATCATTGTTGATTATTAGACTTTATATGTGAGTTAGTTATATAATAATCCAAATGTCTATTCTTTTCATTAAGAACTTAAGGAGAATATTTACTAATTTCTTTCCTCCTCTACATTTTTACTTTTGTAGAAGTGATGATGGGGACCCAGCATTTAGCACAAACACAGCTGATGCAAATGATACCTTAAGAAGGTATATAAAACTGCTGATGTCTTAGATATGACAACATGGATTCATAAGTCCCAAAGGAGAATTTGGGGCTTAATATTAACAGAAGTTAGACATAAACAACTTTAACCTTTACCCTTTGATTTTCAAAAAAAATTATACAATAAATTTTTAGGATGATTTAGATATTAGTAATTATGATTAGATAACATACTTTAAAGCTGCTTGAAGAGTTGGCATAGCAAGTAGTGACACATTAAATTGAGAGAGTGTGAATTTAGAATTGACAAAGTTCCTGTGAGTTTTCTGGACATTTTGAAGTTTCCATTCCTCTATGTGTATGCTCATCCAAATCATCTCATTTTGAATGTTAAAAAAATACAAATGAACGTGCTTATGAATCATATCTGAAAATATATTTCAAAGGTCATTAGTATCAGGAAAATCTTTCTCAAAATACTTGTTTTATCTTAACACTGTCTTCTTTCCTAATAATCTATCCCACTTTTTATCCTCTTTCCATAACAGGTATTTGAATCCAAAAGGTCGAGTCTAAAATAACACCAGTTGGTATTTCTGACAGAATTCATTCAGTTGCATCAAACAGAAAACCCAAATTGCATTGGCTAGAACAGGGTAGAGGTGAATTCTCTCTTATGTGAAAAGGCACTGAAAGGCTATAATGGAAGCACCCCTGTCAATGGGGGTCTCTGTTTCTTCTACCTTTGTGCTCTACCACTCTTAGTCATAGCATCTATTATCAAAATTGAATATGGCCCAAGATAGCTTCTAGAGCACTGGCCTGACAACAGCATTCCAGGCAAGAGAAAAGAGAGAGGAGTGAAAGGGCAAAAGGGAATGTTTTCCAGCTGAGTCAGTTCCATGAAAGAGATTTCCAAGAAACCCTACTCAATATCTCTTGCTTATATGTCATTAACCATTCTTACCTACAAAGCAAGCTGAGAAATGTAGTTTTTCTCTGGGCACACTTGTTTGGAATAAAAAATTTATTTTTTAAGTAGGGAACAAGGGGAGAATGCATATTAGGAAAGTCACACACCGTAATACTGAAATGCCCTTATGCACTTGAGGATTAACGTTTGCAACCTTATCTCATGCCCACCCCTGCTCACTCACTATGCTCCCACCATACTAACTTCCTGGTAGGGTCCAGGACCCAGACATTTTTTCCTATTTTATAATCCCTACGATTGTGTTTCCTTCTGCATGGATAGCATGTCATCTGACTTCTTCCATGGCTGGCTCCTTCCCATTTTCCAGGTCTCAGCTAAAATGCCGATGCTTCAGCAAGACCTTTCTTCTCCACTCTAACCAATAGTATCCTCCTCCTCCCCCTCCTCCTCCTCCTCTTCCTCCTCTACCTTCTCCTTCTCCACCTCCTCCTCCTCTGTTATTCTCACCCATAGCACCCTATTTACAGCCTTCAAAACACCAAACACAATCAACAATTGCTGTCCTTATATATTTATTTATTAGCTATTATTTGTATATCCCTGTAGAGAGTGCAAACCCTACGAAGCAGAAATCAATCTGCACTGGTCATTGTTGTATTCCCAGAACCCAGTCCAGTGCCTGGCACATTGTTGGGGTGTCCATACGTCTTTGTTAAACAGGGAGCAGGTGTAACTAAGTGGTTGAGCACCTGCTTCCCGTGGACAAGGTCCCAGGCTTGATGACTGATACCTCCAAAAAACATCATAAATCTTTGTTAAACAATGGGAAGGAGCACCAAGAAAATTGTTACTTAACTGGTAAATAAAAAGATCACCTTGCTGACACCATCCTTTTGTGTGACCAACTCATTCCCAGACCCCCTCTTATAGTTATGAGCTGTTTGAGTCCTGAGAATCAGTCTTTAAAGGTGGCAACCTTAGAGCAGTCCTTTTGCCTGGAATAGCTTTTCAGAGACTTGAGGGCCAATCTCCTCCTTTGTGAAATGACATAAAAGTTGGATTCATCTGCAACTGAAGCTGGATTCTGCAAACGCCACTTTGACATCATGATATTCTCCCATGTTTCTCACAGGAGACTAATCAGTCCATCCATGCACTTTTTTTTTCCCTCTATTAATAGGTCAGAAACTTATGGAGAAAGGTGAAGCTACAGAACTTGATATTTTATCTGGAATCCTTAGGATATAAATGGAAAGATGCAAGGGGAAAAAAGATGGAAAGAATGAAGGAAGGGAAGAAGAGAGAGTAGAAGGGAAAGATAAACTAAGCATATAGTCCCTTCAGTTGCAGAGAAGACGTTTCATTGTGGCAGTTTGTGTCCTAATCTTTGGAGAATTGCTGGAAGATATTCTAACATCTATTTCTTCAAGGAGCTCGTTAGGGTGATGTAAAGTCCGTAACGAAGGGGCAGTGCCATGTTTGAAGAGCCAGGGGTTCCTGTTATCCTGAATTATTGAACAGTCACTATTCGGTGGACTGCTGCCTGCCCGCCTGTCTTCAGCAGGCGGTGACCCTCTCCCTTGCCCAGGAAGGCAGCTGCTTGCTCCTAGCCTCCCTTGAGCTTGCAACAGCCATTTGTTTCGATTTAAGACAGACACTGTCATTATTTTGTGCAGAACTTCACAGAAATATTTCCTCCTAAATGCGTGAACCATCTGAGTAGTACCAGGCAGGCTGCTGGCTTCATTAATAATGCATCCCTGTTTATCAATAGGTTTAGACAACTGGTATTTAGAAGCTTCTTCAGAAGGCGTGAGGTGGTTGGGTTTTTTTCACACAATTTAGCTTCATTCTGTCAGTTCCTTCATGTTGACATTATATCCAACTGGGTTCTGAAAAGCAGAGGTGCTAAAAATCCTGTTTGAGCTGTTCTCTTGCTTTGGAGCACTTCCTGATGGAGCTAAGTCCTGGTGGTTGGCCTTTCTGCCTTCCTTTCTTTCCTTTCAAGTGCTCTAAAGGGAAATATTTGCAATCACTTCTCTTTAAAGCTCACCACAGGGAGGCTTCTCACACCCAGTTCATCTGGACTGGCTCTAGTTGGCACTCTGCTCTAGTCTCCAAATGTTTTAGTAAAGCACAGTAAGACTGAACTCTAGGACATGTAGGCTGTGACAGAGAGCTACATAACTAATTTTAGATCACTTACAGGCACAGAAGACGCAACACACCTTCAAAACCTTTGGGCTTGAATAAACACTCACTGTTATGCAGAGTTCAAGCTGTTGGTATGTTGACAAACTCTTTGTACCTTGACAGAAAGCAATGCCATAAGAAAAGAAGGTTCTCTGAAATCCTGTAGGGCATCAATGAGAAAAAGAAAAGCTGTGGAAGTAAAATAAAAATATTGTTCCTCAGGAATAGATGTGGCTCAAGAGGTAGACTGCCCACCCTCCACGTGGGAGGTCCTGAGTTCTTTCCCATTGCCTCCTGAAAACATAAAAACAGACAACAGGGAAGCGGACGTGGCTCAAGTGATAGGGCTTCCACCTACCGTATGGGAGGACCCGGGTTCAATCCCTGGGGCCTCCTGGTGAAAAAGAAGAGAAAGCATGCCTGCATGGTGAGCCAAGTGCCCGTGTGGCAAGTCAGTGCCTGGGTGGTTAGCCAAGTGCCCGCACAACTGAGTCATGCAGAAAAATGATGATGCAACAAAAGAGAGACAAAGGGGAGAGTCAGGGTGAAGCGCAATAGAAACCAAGAACTGAGGTTCTGCAGCTGCTGACAGGGAACCTCTCTCTGCATCAGAGGTCCAGGATCAAATCCTGGTGAATCCTAGAGGAGAAAAAGTGAAAAAGAGAAGACAAAGAAAAAAGGAAGAAAGAAATAGATAAAATAGATATAGAAGACCACACGGTGAATGGACACAGACAGCAAAAACAGCAGGGCGGGGGGAGGGAGAGGGGAAAAATAAATGAATAAATCTTAAAACAAACAACAAGCAAAACAAATGAATAAACCCACTCAGGGAAGCCTTTGTGGCTCAATGGTTGAGCGCCACCTTCCCATATACAAGTTCCGGGTTCAAACCCTGACCCTGGTACCTCAAAAAAAAAAAATTAAAAATAAATATTGTTTTTCAATGCTGGAGTGAGGAATATATTAATGTAGCAAATGATGATACTCCAGGTTTTCTTTTTAAAGTTCCTGTATCATTCTTGTTTCAAAAAATGCTTTTTTTCCCTTGTAAATCTAAAACGTCTCTAAAGATCAAGTTTATTACTATATGTATATCTCCAAGGGAGGTTGATAAAGCTGGTATTAAAAGTCCCATTTGTAAGGGGAAAATAGTACAAAAAAAACTCAGATTTCTCTAGAGCAATGCAGATAGAAATATACCATGTAAAAAAAAATGACACATATATAAAATATATGTGCACAAGTGTAATGTTTAATGTAGGAATCAAATAGCAGGTTCCCAATCAATTAAAAACTCTTCACTAGCTTGTATTTTTCCTTACAAGAAATAAAGTATGTGGTCAGCAGAAAAATGGCCTCCCAAAGATCTCCTTGTCCTAATTCACAGAACCTATGAATATGTTATGTTACATGGCAAGGGGGAAGTTAGTTGCAGATGAGAGTGTGGTTGCTAATCCGCTGGCTTCAGCATGAGGAGACTCTCCTGGATGACCAGGTGCAACTAATGCCCTCACAAGGGGCCTTAGATGGGGAAGAGGGAGGCAGAAGAGTCAGAAGCAGAGAGATGGTAATAAGAAAGACTGGACCGGAATTGCTGGTACTGAAGATGGAAAAGGACCCTGCATTAAGGAAGACAGGTAGCCTCAAGCAAGAAGCTGGAAAATACAAACACCAAAACCAAAACCAGATCCTCCCCTAAAGCCCGGCCAACAACTTGATTTTAGACTAATGAGACCCATTTTGGACTTCCTCCAGGACTGGAAGATAACACATTTGCATTTTTTAAAAACTGCTAAGTGTCTGGTAATTTATTACAACAGCAATAGAAAAATAATATAAAGCAACTTTTAGAAAAAGCATGAAAATTATGAATACTAAAACAAAGAAAAGTAAAGGTGAGCAATGATGATCAAAATGGCCACCAAAGAAATGACCACTCTTCTATACTGCTGACAACATAGCATTTCTTGAGAGATATCTAGTACTATTTATCACAAACAATAAAATTAACCCTATTTCTTAAAGAAGAAATTGCACTTCCTGGGATTTTCCTTTAATGAAAGATGTGATTTCATAAGCACACACCAACACACATTTTTGGAGGCATGATTTGAAATAATAAACAATTAGAAACAACTACGATATGCAACAGTATGGATTGGTTCAAATAAATTACAGTTCACAGTGCATATTATGCATCCAATGAAAATAATATACCAGGAGAATATGCACTGACGCAGAAAGATCTCCCAACATATGGAAAAAAAATAGGTGTGCAAAATAGTATGATGCCTGTACTTATTTGGAGGGGAGATACTATGATCATGAAAGTGGTTTTCCCAGGGTGAGTCTTATCTATTGCATGCCAAATATTCTGATCCCTGCAATTTCCCTAAATATGGGAACTTAACTGCATAATTTGTGGTAGTGGGGACTGTGGTTGCATTCTCCCCTGAAAAAAAATTACTAGTATTTTCCCATTTATATAGTACATATACATTTATACATATAAATAAATAATTATAATAGAGTAAAAGATCAAAAGATATTATCAATGCTCATTTCTCGGTTTAAGGATTATTTTATTCTTTTTCAAATGTTACTAAAATGAAATTGTATTATTTCATATTCAGAAAAAGTCTACAATAAACTTTCTGTTAAAAATTGTCTTGACAGAGCTGGACTCATTTGTGGTTTTTCTACATGTGGCTCTTCTGCCCCTTCTATTTCTACCTATAGGTAGTACTATACTTGATAGGCGTATGTCCAAGAGACTTAAATATTTGGTCCGTCCATGTGCCAGCTGGGCCCTGAATCTCAGCAGAGTTGCAACATCTACTCTTCAGTTCATTGGACTCACCCAGGACAACTAACAAGGTGATGATAATGGACAAAGCCCACCCCAAGGAACAGAGAGTCTGCAACTGCAAGCAAGAGAGTTCCATCCATCCGTTCCATGAGATCTAAGCCCCCTCTCAATTAGAGGCAGAGTGGGCATCACCATTCCAGAATCCTCAAGATTGGGGAATGACCAATAGACTTACTATTATTCTACTATAGACGTATTATTATTCTAGCAATGGTAGAACTTTTATCACTGATTTGGAGGCGGTGGCCACTCGAGGTTCTGAGGGGAGGGAGAGGGGAAAATAGGGGTAATATGGGGGCATTTTGGGGACATTGAAATTGTCCTGTATGACATTGCAGTGGAAGATACAGGCCATTTTATATTTTGTCATAGCTTATAAAATTGCACAGGACAGACTGTAAACTATAATATAAACTATAATCCATGGTTAGTGGCAATGCTTCAGTATGTGTTCATCAATTGCAACAAATGTACCACACTAACAAAGGATGTTATTAATGTGGGAAAGTAAGGGAGGGGGAGGGAGTGGGTCATATGGGAATTTCCTATATTTTTTATGTAGCATTTATGTAATCTAAAGTTTCTTTAAAATAAATAAATTTTTAAATTTTGTCTTGAAGAAATTGTCTTCTGTTTTTAAAATTGTCTTGAAGAAATACCTTTCCTTCATTCAAGATAGGGGAGAATGAGACCATTTCCAGTTGCAGGCACACTACCTATCCCCTGCCAAAAAAAATGAGTGACTATTAAGACATTTAAAGTGGTGGTACTTTCTGAGTTAAAAGTATTGTCATATACAGAGAACTGAATTGGGATGAGTCATGTATAATCAACAACTGACGGCCCATATTTAACAGTCAAGAGAAAGATGCTTAAGGGCGGTTTGTTCCTAAGGTGAAGCAGAGTGTTTGGAAGCCAGTGGGTAGGTAGATCACAGAATAATTGCCTTTTTGGCACTGCTGGCATTCTCTTTTCAGACTTCACGGAGTGTCAGTATGAACCAGCCACAGAAGGCTCATCAGACAGAAGAAAGAGATTTTCTGGCTTAATTGAATGATTGTTCTTGCTTTAGAAGCCTCTGCCTTTGTTAATCAGTTTGTGATTTATAGTAGTCAGTTTATCTTTGGGTCACAGATGAACTAAGGAAGATGGATTTTGTTTATTTTAAACAAAATAAAATAATATATATTAGATCAAGGGGGTCCATGAGCTTGAATTGAAATTCAAAAAAAACATTATTCTTGTGGGGAAGTATTGGTGAGGGTGTGACAGATTTATTATATAATACACAGTATAGTGTGGACTTAGTAATGGGTCTGTGGTTTTCACATGACTGGCAAGGCGGTCCTTGGAACTAAAAAGGTTAAAAACCCCTGTATTAGACAATAGATAATATGGCTTATCCGTAGCTAAGTAGATGGCATTTAAACTTCCATAGGCATTGAAATAAATTTATGTTTTATTGAGCATAACTGCTATTTTAAAAGTGGTATTTCAATGTTGCCATAATGGAATAGACTAGTAAATTAGATTAGTTTCTTAGTTTGGGACAAATTAAAAAAATAAAATAAAATAAAGGAAATTTCAATATCATACTCCTTTCTTTAATGGGGAACCAAACTTAAGATTAAACACAACTTAAAAATTGAATTTCAGTTCTGTCTGTATGGTTTTCCACAAACTGAAGTCAATTTATTTTGCCAGCTTTATCTCCTTATTCCTGACAGAACCACAAGTACACTCCTGATAGAGGAACTTGCCTGAAATATATAATCTTTGTTAATATTTGAGTAGCAGAATAAAAAAAAAATGTTTAAACAGATCACACAAGAGTTCTCTTGATTGCTTATGAAAAGTTCTTGATGGAGGTCCTTGGATGAGGAAGTTAATAGCCCAAGGGGATGGCCTGGGGAAGAGAGTAAACCAACAAATAATTGAATTGTTCCATTTGCAAAAATAATGGGAATTGGGGATGAGAGAAGAATGGAGAGAAAGGAGATCAAAAGGAGAGAGAGAGACAGACAGAGAGAGAGGAAGCTAACCAGCACATTGGGAAATTGGATCTGAAAGAGAAATGGCTGGATAAGATTAGCAGGGTATGGATGCTCAAAAAGACCATAAGGAGTACGGTTTACAATCAGTTGAAAAGCATCTGCCTGCTTTAACATAAACCCTCTCTTTGGCTCCAACCCATCTGCAAAAATCTTCTCTAACCAATTTTAGCATTGGTAATTCCATGAGTGAAGGAGTCAGGGTGTTGGACACCTGAATAATCCCAAACTGTAGGTGCTAGGAGGTTTGAGCCAATTTCACTTGTATCACCAAGGCATGGACGACTTGTGCTAACATTGGGCTTACATATGACATGGTTTATAGGGTCTTAGAGTGCTGTGATAAATGTCTGCAAATCTTATTTATATTTGTGCCTATTATATACCTAAATCTTTAGTCATTTACTTATTAGGCACTTGCAAAGTCATGCAAGATGGTAAGACATGCATATAAGAAATGATAAGCAAACCAAAGATCAAGATGTGTAAATGCATACATCAGAATTTTAAAACTAATATAGTGAAGCCAAAAATTGTGCTATGCAATTAAAATGGGCAAGTAAAGAAGTAAACAATGTGTGTATTACAATAAACTCCATTCCTATTGTCACTTCATTATCTTACATTAGGCTATTGTAAAAGCCTCTTGGCTCCCTGTCTTTAGTGTTCCCATCACTAAAATCTATTCTTTAGTTTGCTGCTAAATTAATCATAATGAGGCAGAGTTCTTCCTGGCACAATGCCTGGCACAGGATAGGGTTTCAAGAAATGTTTGTTAAATGGACAGATCAATCAGTGATTCTTATCCATCCTGTACAAAAATTTGAATGCCTCATTATTTTCTATTTGTCTTTGTAATATTACATCTCATTATTGCTTATTATGCTCCTATGCAGTAACATTGCTCCTATTCTTATCTCTTGCTCTATGCTCTTTTCTAACTTGGCATACACTTTTCCCCATTCCAGAAATTCATCTTATCCATCCTTCAAAGTCTTCTTAGGTACCAACTGCTTTTCTCTCTGAACCCTGAGCAAGAAACAATAACTCCTCTTCCCATCTTCCATAAAAATGAATTTTCACCTTTCCTATGAAACAAAGGCTGTTTACTTGATATACCAGCAATTTTGCTTACAAGACCTGTCAGTTGTGTAGTACAAAGCTCACTGTACTGTCTGTTGCAGACAACAGAATCTACTCCAGCTTGTTAAGCATTTTGGGGTTTATTATGGGTTATTACATAGTCTATAGAATTTCTAGGTGGGCCAGAGATTCAACCTTAGACAGTACATATCCAGGAAAAATGTAACCAAAAGAACTGTTTGGTCATATCCAGGGAATTGTTTGCATAGAAATTCCATTGCTACTACCTTTTCTAGGTTCATGATACCTACACCAGAGACAAAACATAGCACCTAACATCTCCAATGCCTTGGGAGAACCAAATCCTTCTGCCACAGCATTCTACCTCTCCACATGTGACCTCAAACTCATGTTGCTCACTTCCATTTTCAAAGTCTTGCATGGATGCTGTATTAGTCAAGGTTCTCTAGGGAAACAAAAAGGATAGGAGATATTTGTAAATATGATGAGATTTTGTAAGATGGTCTCATGTGATCCTGGGAATGCATGAGCCCAAATTCTGTAGGGCAGGCTGCAGGCTATGAACTCCAATGAAAGCCCTCAAATAGTTCTCTGGAAGAAACTGTCTTTCTGAAGTAGAGATGGGAATTTTCTCTTCTTACTGCTGAAATCTCTTCTCTTTTAAGACCTTTAAGTGATTGGATGAGACATCTCATTGCTGAAGGCAGTCTCCTCAGTTGATTGTAGATGTAATCAGCCATAGATGCAATCAAGTCACTGATGAGTTAAGTCTATGAAATGTCCTCACAGTACTATTTGGCCAGTACTTGCTTGACCAATCACTGGACACCATTACATGGCCAAGTTAACACATGAGCTTAACCATCACAGATGCATTTGCTTGACCAAACCTAGAACCAATGTGAATTATAGTTGTAAGTTATGGTGGTCTGGAGATGTTATATCCCAGAAAAACATGTTTTCAAACTTAATCCATTTCTGTGGGTGAACCCAATGTAAGTAGGACCTTTTGATGAAGTTACTTTGGTTAAGGTGTGACCCACCACAATCAGGATGGATCTTAATTCTATTACTGGGGTCCTTTATAAGCTGAATGAAACTCAGACAGAGAGAGTGAAAGCCACAGACAACAGTCTGAAGCTGAAATTCAATGGAACCCAGAGGCGACTGGAGAGGCCAGGAGAGGCTGCCATGTGCATTGCCATGTGACAGAGAAGCCAAGGACTAGGGGCCACTAGCAGCCCACCCCAGAGGAAAGCAACGTTTTGATAACACCTTGATTTGGGCTTTCTTTTAGCTTCAAAACCGTAAACTAATAAATTGCCATTGTTTAATCCAGCCCATTGCATGGAATTTGCTTGAGCAGCCCAGAAAACTAAAACACAAAGGAATCTGAGCACTGCTGTTTTCAGGTGTCCAGCTTCTACAGTACAAAAAAGTTTGGAAGAATTGGATTGGAGAGGATATGGACAGAGCTATTCTGCAGTATCTATCACATTAGTAGGCATACTGTTGTCATACTACATGTCTGTTCAACGTAAATCTCCCATTTGCTAATAGGGAGTGCCCAATGACTATGATATGTCGAGTGACTGAAGACGAGTGAAAAAAGGTCAAGTGTGCAGTGTACCAAATAAGGGCAAAGGGAGTGAAGAAAAGGCAACTGGAGCCAGTGAAAACATTAATATTTCTTAAAAGGAATTCCTTTATTTAAATCATCAAACTACCAAACTTTGAAATAAGTTATTGAGCTTACTAAAAACTACAGAGAAGAAACAAGACAGAGAAGGAGAGTCCTTATCAGTTATCTCCTTTTTCTTTCTCCACTGATGAGAAATTCTTTGGATAACCTTGCAAGGGAAATAGTAATTTGTTTATTTTGCCTCACAAATTAGAAAAAAAAAAGCTAAGAGTGTTTGTTCAGAGAACTTATAGGTCAAAAATTTAAGTTTAAATAACTGATGATATGTCTATCTCACAGATTCATAAATCACTCTGAAATATCTTTTCTTATCTCTTCCATTTAAAATCCTCTTTATCACATTTCAGTTTAACTTCATTCATTGGTTAGGAACACAGATTTTGATAACATTCTTAATGGGTTACCTTTGGAAAAATCTTACTATTTTTCATATTGAAAGTGTGGGTGGAAATGACCAAAAAGATAAAAGGCAGGTGTTTTGTATTAATTATTATTTTGTATTAACTATTAATTAAACTAATGATAATTAAAAGTCAATTGAGAACCAACACTGTTCCACAATAGTTAGACAACTCACTTCCATGATGAAGGCATGTGTCCCACATTTTCATAATATTGACCACTGAATATTGTCCCCAACCCCATGGCTTGCCAACAAGCCACACCACTTTTTCTTTAGCCCCCATCAGCTTTTCCTAATGAATCATTCAAACTCTAATATTATTGAGGGAATCAAAAACACCTTCCAGAATCACATCTAATGAAAATGATAGTCGATAAAGAGCTCCCAACTTAATGAACACAAATAATATATTTCAAGGAACGATATATTTTTTTTTTGCTTGGCAAAATATTACATTGTTAGAGATAGAAGAGGTAAAGTAGCTGTTTTTTCCCATATTCCATGATGATTCACTGTATGAAAGAGATTATGGAGGAATGGAAGTTAGCTATATATCTGTTTGCACAAACATGCCATTTTCCCAAATCACTTAAAACACTATAATTATTGTCTTCATAATCTTCTTTTTGGATTTCCCCATAAAATAGATTGAACAGATTACCAATGGAAACCAATAATAGAGGAGCCAGTGAGATGCAGCTATGATTCAAAGGAAAATAGAGAACAGTAAATTAAAGTAACATTACATTACACACTTCATCTGAAGACCCCAGTGTAATTTGACATTAATAATATACAGTTATTATTAAGGGTGAGCTTTCTTTTTATATGCCACAGGATCTCGTATGGACTATTTTTGTTGTTTTATTTTTGTGAAAAGGCTGGGGATACGATACACAGGCACACATTGTGATTATGTAAAGGTCAGTTTGAATAGTGCATTTGGAGTTATGAAGTTAGACAATGGCCAGCTTCTGTCGAGTGGAAAAAGACCAGAATCACTAGGGCAAGGTGCTTCCTAGTGTGTACAAAATAGTCAATGGAGGGCTGCTTTGGAGAAAAGGAATGAAAGCAGATGATGGAGAACTTCTCTGAAGTGGACCAAAGTGCGGAGTAGTAAAATTAAGGAAATCAGTGCTTAACCTGCCTCATTTGTGCCCAGTCAAGGGAAAGATCTCTCCACTACCATTAAATGCCTCAATTAGATGCTTGCACCCTTGCTCCATGGAATGCAGTTTTCCACTAAATATAATGTTCAACGACTTCACACATTGCTTTCAGTGCATCGTTTTCAGTGGTGGTTGTGTACCGTTAAGAAAAAAAGAATCCAATAACATAAACCTATTTTAATAATTTTTAAGGGAAGTTTAAATGATACACACTCGATCAGGGTTGATGAAAATGGCACTAGTGTCGAAGGGCAACAGGTTGCTAATAAATACAATAGTTTAGGAAAGTGCGATTTCGGTCCAGGAAAAACTATATTGTGGGGAAAATAATACTACTGTAATTCATTTTTGAAAGCTATTGAGACTGCTTAGATGAAGAATGTAGTTATTAAAGGCAAAAGTACACAATATGTTGTAATGAAATGTTTGTGCTTCACACTTCATTAAATGTTTTGTGGGTCTCTGGGGAAATTCTCTCTCACTCACAGAAACAATGTTTATACATGGTGGTATCGCTAGAGGGAGTGCAGCAAGCAATGTTGAAAGGAAGAACTTGCTAAAACTTCTGTAGGTTCAAGGTAAAAAACGAAAATGAGATAAGAAAACGTTTATTGAAATGCCATTTTTTTTTAACTCATTTTGAAATTTTAAAAAATCGTGGATTTTGCTTAAATTGTAGAGTATGGAGAAGACCAGGTGGTTTTGAATTAGTGGGATTAACTGAAAAGGCATCGGATTCCAGATTCTACTGCCAAATATAGACCATCACACAGTTAGGACTCAGGAATTCAAAATGTTCCCAGTTTGGAGTCTTGTAACTGTGTTAACTTACGATTTGAAAACAAAAATGTAAACTGGTGGTAAAATTGCAAAGAAATCACAAAACATATATAATTCTTGGGAGGTGGGAAATTTCACTTAGAAGGAAATATCTAAAATAAAAGAATGACTTTATAAGGTCTTATTAGCTAAATAAATTTAAACAAGAAAAGTAAAGTCACAAAAAGAAAAGAAAACCATGAAAGTTCTTGCCAGTTAACATCTTGCATTGTTCCCTGACCAGGGCTGAGCAGAGCTTCCTTTGGAGGGATTTGGTCATTTGTCTGATATAAACATATATACCAATGCAACATTTCTAAGAAAAACGGAGAATGGAATCAGTTAAAAAACACAGTCAAGAGAGATATTAAAGAGAGTTGTCTTACGTTCTGGAGACCACCAGCTTAAAGTACTAACACCAAGATCCTTTTAAAAAGGCTATGTGAGATTTTCAAGGAAGTATTCCTTTGCCTCAAGAACATCTTTTCCCCTCAAGAAGTATGTTAACCTTAATGACTTTCCCTAGAGCTAGAATTTCAATTAGCTGCTTTACTGCCATGAATCTAGTCACATAAAAAAGGGGTGACTCTTCAAGATTCTCATTCTAAACCATATTCTTCATGTGGATGGCTAAGTCAAACAATTTTTTTTTATTTCAATGCACCCGTATATAGTAAGATGCTAGTTATAAGAAATGTGCAACTTGAACTTGGAAGAGCTTGGATTTCTTTCTAGTTAATAAAAGCACATGCTAAATAAAATGGGTTCATTTATTGGGTAGTCACAAATGTTATTAAAAATGAAACCTATAGAAAAGATGATGCTAAACCGTTACAAGGATCCCAGTCTCAATAATCATTTTTATCTGCTGTATTTAATAATTTAATGCATTATACTATATTAAGCATTATGACACATTTTTTAAAAAGTAGAAAATAAAGTCACTGAGGAATTCACATACTGAGGATTACCAACAGTACAATATTAAACAACATCATGCTCCTAATCAGGATTCTTAAGATAATTAGCTACTACAATAATATTTATATGGGCCCTTTCACCGTTCTCTTGAAATGCACATGCGCATCAGCCCCACAGGAATCCAGCATAAAGCACGAATGGCAGATAAATAACTAGCTAAAACTTCAGACAGCTACACAAGAGAGAAAATATAGGAGTTCAGACAGACTTCATTCTTTTGGCTGTAATTTGTGTTTCGGTTATTTAGCTCATTTCAGTACCTTTATGCTTATTTAAAAGTCAGGTAAGATCTGACTTCAGGTTACCTAAATAAAGGTCAAAGTTCACATCCCTCAACCTGGGAGCTGTTCTGGATGCAGGAAATGCTGCACAGGCCCTCTTCGGAACAGTACTCTCTGTCACCCTTTACCTTTTAAGCACAGTTTCTTCTTTTCTTTTAATTCATTTGTATATTGAGCCTGAAGAGTCCTCCATGCTATGTGCTTGGACTTTTTGATCTCTTCATTAATCAGGGTCCATTCAGGAAAACAGAAATCACTCAGGTATTTCCAGTAGAGAATTTAATAAAAGGAATTGTTTACACTGGTGATGAAAAAAGCCAAATGGGATGGTGAGACAATGCAGAGATGAGCAACAGCGCCAAGACATTACCACCCTTAGGGATGCAGGGTGGTGGTACCAAGCCCAGACTACAATAGCTGGGACCGTCAAGCAGGGGCTCTAACCCGGGTGGAGGTTGCCCAACAGCGGCTGAGATAATGGAGGGAGAGGTTGCCATGGAAGAAATGCAGCTATTGCCAAAGAAGCTACCATGGCAAGAAAAAGAAATATCCTGGATTTCCTCCCTTCTTTCACCCTCTACCACTGTCAACTGCTACCTGGATGGCAAAGGGCAAGAAAACCTGAGATAGGTGGTTTCCAGGGATAAGAACAGAGCACAGGAAGCTCAGTAACTGAGCTGCCTAAACCAAATGCCTGGTTTAGTTTCTCCTCACTTTTTAAAGAGTTCTTTTTGTCTCTAGCTTTGCCTCCTTATACTATCTCCTCTGTACTTTGGCCAGAATGTTTTTCTAAGAAGAAAATCTGACCATAGCACTCTGACATAACACTCTTCAGTGGTTTGTTATGGTCGATGGAATAATAAATTAATTACCTTTTACTATACTCTTGGCCCTGCTTCTTCAATTTTTTTTTTAAAGATTTATTTATTTATTTCTCTCCCCTTCCCCCCCACCCCGGTAGTCTGTTCTCTGTGTCTATTTGCTGCATCTTCTTTTTCCGTTTCTGTTGTTGTCAGCGGCACAGGAATCTGTGTTTCTTTTTGTTGCGTCATCTTGTTGTGTCAGCTCTCCGTGTGTGCGGCACCATTCCTGGGCAGGCTGCACTTTCTTTCGCGCTGGGTGGCTCTTCTTATGGGGCGCACTCCTTGCGCGTGGGGCTCCCCTACCCGGGGAACACCCCTGCATGTCACGGCACTCCTTGTGCACATCAGCACTGCACATGGGCCAGCTCCACATGGGTCAAGGAGGCCCGGGGTTTGAACTGCGGACCTCCAATGTGGTAGATGGTTGCCCTAACCACTGGGCCAAGTCCACCGCCCTACTTCTTCGATTTTGATTATGCACTTTTACATGGAGCAATACTGATGGGATTTCCAGATAATTCTGTACTCTCTCATACCTTTGTCCTTTTCATATTTGTCTCCTAGGAAAACCCCCACATACCCTATGTGGTATAGCAGACTGCCTTGGTTTGAACCCAGGGACCAATGCTTACTAACTACATGGACTTGGTCTAGTTACTGAAACTTTTTGTGATTTAGTTTCCTCATGTATAAAATGAGGATAATAATAGAACCTACCCGTAAAGGTTGCTCTAAAGAGTAAATGGGAGTTTATATGTGTAAAGCAATTAAAACAGACGCTGGCACACAGTAAGTACTATATATGTATATGTGATTACTATTATCATTTTTATTATTCTCTAAGACTGTACTTAGTTACTACCACTTCTGTCAAGGCCTCCCTAATAAGAGCTAAGTGCCCCTTTCCTGAAGCTTCTTCTAGACCTCTTGTATATCTCTAATCATATTGTGATCTGTTTGCATGTTGGTCCCCACAGCAGTGGATGAAGAGCTTGAGGGTGAGGTCCTACCATCCTTCCACCATCAGCCCTAAGGCTGGGGCTGTCTCCACAAGATGCTCATATGTGAACTGACTCTGAGCATCTTTCACAGGTGGGAAATTTCTAAACAATATAATATACACAGTACAGGCTAAGAGCAAACTTAAATTTTTAAAAAATCTCATAATCTTTAGATAATAGGAAAAATGCATCTTTTATGTTTATAATTCTTAAAATAAATAAATATTTTGTAAAGGCTTGTTTTCCTGCTGAAACCATTTCTGTGTGCTTATCACAATCTTTCACTGATTATGTGAAGGCAGACGAAGGTAACAGAAGGAGTCAATCCCTGCTCAGAAGGGTGTGCTTGGGATGGAGTTGTTCCGTGGCCTTGAATGAGAAAAAGGGACAGCTCTGTCTTTCAGGGAATACCTCCATGCTTTCTTACTATGCTGGTCCATCTCATCCTGATTTTCTCCCTCTGTCATCCTGGCCCTTCACCACTCCATGGTAGCTGTAATGAAGTTCCTAACAATGACACAATTCTAACATCAATTCTCTTCACTAAGAACTAGAAAAAAATCATAACCACCTAAGCTGGAATGATTCTAAATGTATGGGCTCCAATCTTAACTTGACATGGCCCTTCAGACCACTTGGAAATTGTTTAATAACATGATGTGATAATCTTAAATCCTCCATTAACTTCTCCCACTTCCCACAGCAGCTCTTTCAAATTCCACTCTCCACACTCACTCTCCTTTGTGCAAACTAAATGTTAGTCCCTTTCATGAATAAATTTATCCAGTGGAGTAAAGCCTAGCCTTAGCTACCCATATGTCCTGTGGCAAACAAGGAGGTCCCAGGAGCCCTTGCAGTTTTTCAAACATCACTTTAGCTGAGCACTGATCCAAGATGAGTCCATGATACAGAAAGTTACTGGCTGCTGAGCATGAAGTGGGCCTCTGTTGCTTTAACCGGCTCAGCACCCATTCCTCCTCCTGATGGCAGCACCTCCTCGCTTCCTACTATTACATTTGCATGTCTTCACCTAACCCCTTTGTTAGTCACAGTAACTGGTTCAGGGTAGCAAAGCATAAACAAGATAAAAACAATTAAACCTAAAACCTGATGACATATTTTTTGAGCACCTGGTCCTGTTGCAGCTGAACTTCAGTCTTGGGAACCAATACGTTTCCTTCTTCTATAAGCCAATTTGAGCTGAGTTTTGATTACTTATACAGAAGAGAATCCCGAATAATATAACCTCTTTCCCCATTCAAGAGGAAAGAGAGAGGAAATAGTCTGTGTTCAGTAGGAGTACTACGAGAAACAAAGGGGCATACGGTCTAGAGTCATAGAGAATGCTAATTGTTTCTCTCAGAAGTTTTTCCCCCCTTTGGTTATTTTTCTTTCTTTCTCTCAGAGGTTTTTAAGTTTTCTTGCAAATCTGAATAATGCTAAGTTCTTGCTAGCCTATTTACCTCATTTTGTGCCTCATTAGCAGAAATACATTCTGTAGAATGCTATGTCTTCTCCTAATTATGCAAAAATGTATTCCTTCCAAATGACTGTATCGTGCATGAATTTCCTCTTCATACTTTTAGTATCATTGGGTTTCTTCTGTGTCTGCTTTTAGGCCTGTGTGTGTCCTGGTGAATTTGCCACCTTTTTTCATCAGATTCCTTTTAGAGGTCTCTTAAAGTTCATTGCTTCTTGACCTATTTGGCCCAGTCCAATTCCTCAGTTGGGGCTTCCAGACTCCACTACTGCTGTCCTGTCAACAACCTTTTTTCCCCTTTCACCAACTTTTGGCTACTCCCCGATCACATTCAGGGTGCAAAAACTTTAAGACTGAAGAGTCAACTAATCCTCAACTCCCCACAAACTGCACTATGACAAAGCCTATCTGGAATCCCTTTACATGATATACTGGCTAATGCAGATAAACTCTGCAGCATCACTGTACCCTCCAGAAGACATCCAAATAGCACACGAGAAAAGCCTCAAGGATTAACTGATGCGAATAGAAATGTTAACAGTCACGGTCTAGACAAAACAGTGCATTGCAGTTGGTGAAGCTCTAAATTTATGGTTCCCAATCTTGACTTGATCCTTAACACCACTTGGAACTTGTTTATAATGTAATATGATAACCTTAAGTACTCGAATACTACAAGGTATTCTTTCTTGGGAAGGAAAACACTCCTCTTTGTAATATTGCTTAATAGTTTGCTGCCGCCTCTACAACCTGCTGCTGACAAGTGCCTGACCTCCACCGAAACGTGCCTTACAACTTATCAGAGAAGAACTCTCAGTGCAGATGCTCTTCCCACTCCCCTCACACCCTCACCCACTTTTATACTTCTTTTTTATAGTCTTCATTTTTTTAACAATCTTTTCAGCTGTCTGTCTCGCGGCTACAGCCCCAGCAGATTGGAACCTCCGCCAACGCTTTCTCCTTGCTGTCGCCTTTCTACTTCTAATTGGCGTTTTCACCTCCCTCGTCGCCCTCCTCCCATGACCACCATGCGCCCCCAAGCAAATTCACTCGAGCCTACCTCTCCAACACCACCGTCCGTGAGAACCACACCAGCTCCTTCTCGCCGCGAACGACGTCGACAATGCTTCTTTGCCCGCCGCCTAAGCCGTCTTTCCCTTGAAGATGATGACCCCATCGAGCGCCAAGTTCTCCAGCTCCTCCGACAGGCCCGCTCTGTTCACACCCCCGCCTCCTGTTCCCCTACCCTTCCCTACCTCATCCATCTCCTCATTCTCATGTTGTCTCTAGCCTCCTCTGCCCAAAGCTCCTCATCCCATCAGCCATTCAACTGGACCTTGCAGACATTCCCGGAAAAACGCATTCTCGCTTATAATGTTACTAGTGTCGCTCCCTCCTTTCTCACACACGTCTGCCCTCTTGCTGGAATTTCCTTCCGTCCCGAATGCCAAGTAAGCAACATCAGAAAAGCGAAAGTAGGCCACCACTCCTCCTCATCCTGTCGAGGCGGGAATACAGCATGCCTGCTTTCTCGAAACAACCGTCTCCTTGGCCCTCAATTCAACCCTGTGTCTGGTTTTTACATCTGTCCTGCTAGTGCTCGAGGTTGTCATGACCCATCACACTTCTACTGCCCCTCTTGGGGATGTGTGACCATGGCCCATGGATGGTCCGGCGCCCCCAACAGAGACCCGTATCTCTCTCTCCAAGTAGCCAACAATTCCCGTTGGGACTTTATTTGGCTGACAGTAAAAAACCCAAACGACGATACATGGCTGGCCGCTCGCCCCTATGGACTCCGGTTGTATATGAGCAACTATGATCGTGGCGCTTTGTTTGAAATCCAAAAGCGTGTTGTCTCCGCCCCACCCTCTGCTATTGGTCCCAACCACATCCTTAACCCTCCTCCCTCACCCACTGTTCACCTTCTTCCGTCCTCATCTACCCCCCTCAAAATCTCTTCCACCTCGGCCGCCGTCGTCCCTTCTACAAGCCCCACTTCCCCCCCCCCCCCCCCCCCCCCCCGCTCCAGGTATTCAACCACATCCTCTCATCCCCTCTAGTCCCTACTTCAAACTCCTAAACGCCTCCTATTCCTCTCTCAGTGCCTCCCACCCCAACCTCACTCGCTCTTGCTGGTTGTGTCTTTCCCCCAGCCTCCCCCTCTATGATCCACTTGCTATCCCTTCACCACTCTTTACTTCCTCCACCGACGATTCCCCCTCTTCCTGCAATTGGAATCAGTCTACTCATGTCCCACTCACTTTTACGCACATCTCTTCCAAAGGTTTATGCATTCACCCCCGTTCTTCCCACACTCCTAGCCTTACTGTCTGTACCAACTATACCTCCCCAAACATCTCTGCCAAATACTTAGTTCCCCTAAACACCACCCAATGGCTCTGCTCTTCCACCGGACTTACCCCATGCTTATCTGTTGCCACACTTAACAAGACCAAAGAAACGTGTGTTCTCATCCTCCTCACGCCTCGAGTCATCTATCACACTCCTCTACATTTCTTTGAAGCCTTTGATCACACTCAAGAAGCTATCTACCTCCACAAACGCGAACCTATTACTGCTGTACTCACTGTCACTTCCCTCCTAGCTACAGCTGGAGCTGCCACTGGTGTTGCAGCCCTAGCCACACAAGCCTCCGCCCTCCAAAACCTCAGACAAGCAGTAGACTCTGATATCATCTACCTCCAAGATGCAGTCAAGTATCTTAGAGACTCCCTCAATTCCCTTTCGGAAGTTGTCCTGCAAAACCGCCGAGGCCTTGACCTCCTCCTCCTCAAAGAAGGTGGCCTATGTGCAGCTCTGGGAGAAGAATGCTGCGTCTATGCCAACTATACCGGTTTAGTAGATTCCAGCTTAAAAGAACTTGAAAAAGGTCTCAACCAACACCGACTTGAACGAGCCCAAAGTGCTGGTTCCTGGGGCTTCCTGCAGCCCCTCCTCCCCTATCTCCTCCCGTTACTAACCCCAGTTCTGCTCATCATCCTAGGTCTCACCGTTGGTCCTTGGGCCATTCGACGAATCATCCGCCTTGCCAAAGATCACGCTGACAGTGTATTTTCCTCGTTTGTTCAAATCCATTACCACCATCTTGCTACCTCTGATCTCGCTCCTCAATCTCGCCCTTGTCCTCGCCCCCTTTCCCACCGTACTTCCCGCCTGTGAAGCTGCTTGCTGTGAAACTCCATGACCTTAGCCGCCGGCACGGGTTTGTTTCCCTCGGCGTAAAGGGCTTGGGTGCACCCTCCGCCCCCCTTTATTGCTATACGTCTGAGAGTCCTTCGCGGTTAAGCCAGCCACAGTGCTATCCACCCCAAAAAAGCGTGCGCAACATCATGTTAGATATTTCGTCTAGCACCGGCACGCACCGACCCTAAGGGCTATGCATACATTCTGGCCAAATGATATGTCATTTGCCCATCGCCAGTCAATTCTACCCTTTTTTTCTCTCACCCTCCACAGCCCATCCCTCTACTCTCTCACGCCCCTTTTTTTTTATAAAACAAAAGGAGCAATTGTTGCTGCCTCCCTTCACCCCTCCTCCTAGCCTTTGTTATCTCCCTTTTCCAGCCGTTACTATCCTTCCCGCCAGTCCTGCCCACTTAGCCAACTCATAATCTGCCCCCTTCCTTAGTCACCGCTTACCTCATAGCTGCCTGCACGGCTCCGCCTATCCACTACCGCCCCGTAGTTAATCCGCCCCAGCTCCTACCCCTCCCTTAACCCGACCCTATATAATCAAGTGTATTTCCGCAATAAAGTGGACTAGCTCACTCTCACAGGCTGTCTCCGTGGTTTTTACCGCGCGTCCCCCACACCTGGAGAACCTAGGCCTACGCGCTGGCCTAGGGGCTCACCGCCGAGCCGTGGAAGCCCGCCTGGTCCTCGTGGGTTGCTAACTCAAAGTAGCAAGCTCAAAATAGCAAAACCACAGTTTGCACCTTTTATATTAGTTGCATTGAATGTGGTAAGAACTACATCACATTACACATGAAAAGTTTATAATGGTTGTAAGAATTACAAAGGTGCCACTTATTCTATAACTAAGTCAATAAGTTTAATATGTTATTTCATGTCTCCTCACCCTTACATATTATATTAGGCAGATCCTTTTTGTCAGAGTTTTAACACATTGTAAAACTATTTGGTGGCAAGCTTTAAAAGCATTTAACAAATTGAGTGTGGAGGAAACATCATCAATGAACAAGGTTTGCCTTAGCCTGCCTATTGTTGTCTCTTGCTTCCTAGAGGTAATGGTTCAGCAGTTCTAGCTACAAGCTGAAAAAAACCTGAGCCTTTCTGGAGCCAAAGTTCCTTCCTCCTGCAGGGTAATGCTGCCTGTTAGCCTTCCATAAAGAGTAGTTTGTGGTCTATTCTGTTTCCTCAAAGGGACCTTTGGAAGGAATTTTATGGCCATAGGCCTTGTGTGAGCATTAAGCAATCCATGGCATATGTGAGAAGAGAAGGTGACAGCTTCAGTTAAACTTCCTACTTGCTTCCCAGAACTTTGCAAGTCTCCATTCGACCCAATGAGTCTTCAAAGGAAGCATTTAAAAAGTTATCTGTAGACCATACTCATTCACAGAACAGGTAACTCGGGTGCTCTTAGGGGGAAGCCTTTGCTTTCCTTCCTATTCACTAAACCACTGAGGTGGAGAGGTCTTACCTTAATGGAAGAAGTTAGGAAATAAATTTCTCAACACCCTGAGTGGGGTCTGGCCTTGATTGGTGTCTCTCGGGGGATTTGATGCTGGTTGACTTCCTCATTTTCACTTGGTCCCATCCTCTCCTTTGGTGAACACACATTTCTACAGACGTATTCCGTTGACTTCTAAGGGGAAGATCTATAAGCAAAGGTGAAGCAGAACTATATGGAGCAAATGAAAATCGAACCAGTGGGATAACCTGCCACTTTATGGAAGTAAATATGACAAACTTAGACCCATAGGAACCCACTTTATGGCAAAGATTTTGTCCTTTCAAAGAAAGGACTAGGCAGTTTATTTTGAAAATGGAACCTTAGATGAGTGAAACTATTGCCAAGTGCCTGATGGAAATGATATTGTCTGTAGGGACCTTCATGGTACTCTCCCATGGAAAGAAAAATTAACCTTCACTAAATAAAAAACTTTAAATTCCATGTTGGTAAAATTATTCTTACATTCTAGTTCTCATCAAGGACTAATATATATATAACAGTTGAAGTTTTTCCATTAAACCTTTTTTGAATTATGAGTGACAAAAAAAAACCCAAAAAACAGTTGCAACAAATTGAAAAAAAAAAGTGAAGAAAAAGGGTTTTCATGTCCCTTACCCAGAAAGTGTGTTGTTTACATCTCTGACAGGTCTCTACCCACCCTCTCCCCTAATGCAGCTATGGCAATACCATTATTTACAAGTTTTAGGTACAAAAACTTTTTCCTTTAGCATTTACTTTCATTCAACCGACGTGTGTACCTACTAAGGGCAAAGGAGTGTACTATGTATGCAGAACATATAAAGGAATTAGGAATTTATTTTAAGGAGTAAGTTTTATATTTCATGAATATAAGGAGTGATAGCTTAAATTCTGGAAATGTCAAAAATGTCAGCAAATGAAGGAGATGTTCATTCAGACCCCTGGAAATAGCAAAATTTGGTCAGTAGGGAGGTGAGATTGCAGTTTTAGTCTTCTGAGTCATGGGATGTAACAAAAATTAGGTTCCCAAAGAAAAAATTTAATTGAAATGATCACCAAGAAACTATTATTTTAATCTCACATTAAAAAATATCTCTCAAAGTGGTTAATATGTTTTGTTCTGAATTATTTCACAATGAATAAGTTCCATCTTCCTTTCCACTGCCAGCTAAGGGAGCAAAGCTCTCAGGAAAATCCATTAACCCTTTGAGGAGGTGAAGGACGGTGAGGAGTTATGTAGGGACCAAGAACTCAGCAGGGCCTGGAACAGAGTAGAGGAGAGAGGGAGCAGCTAGCCTACAGACTTGATGAAGAAGACTTTCTAAAGAGTGGTAGGTATCAAAGGATTTTCATGTAGAGTAAAAAATTTTTGAGAAAATGAAAACAAAGGTAGCAAAGTGGGAATTAGTTATTAACCCATTTGGACATTTTTTTAACTTTTTTTTTTTTTTTACCTTGATTACCTTTAAAAATATTTTCCTCTCCTAAATGTAGTCAGAAGTCTCAATCTCCATTTCCTAAAGTTGGGAATTGTGCTCTGGCCCAAATAGCTTAAAGAGAAATTTGTTACTGTCCTGCAATACTAATTGTAAGTCTTTATCAAATTTGGGGGGTCTCATTCATTAATTCACTCAGTATTCATATGTTTAGGTATTTTTTGTGCACAATCACTATTGCTACTTTTCCTGAGCATTTCTCCTATACAAAATGCCCATTAGTCTATAGAGCATCTTATTTAAGGAATAAGGCAGAGAAACTGATAACAAGTATAATCTTTTAGTAGTGTTTAAATAAATCTGATTCTTTTAAGAACTTTAGCGAGTAATTTATTATTTATTTAAATAAGTGTCTCAGTTTCTCCTTTTATGAAAATGAAGTAATATTAGGCAGAAGAGATATTTGTATTTGCTTTAGAGTTTTAAGTACATAGTGCACTGCTATGAGTTGGGGTTACTAAGGCTATTAAGGTTACATTGGAGATCAAGTCCTCCAGAAATGAAGACACAATATCAGAGCATGTTGTTTCAATAAGGAATGGTCACACTGTATCTGATAAACTTAATTTATCAATAAGTAGTTTATTCCATACCACACCAAATATTAGGGTGATTGATTAAATGCCTTATCACTTTTTAAAATTTTGAGATTCTATTATCTCTATTATCTGATTTCCATAGATGTCTGCATTAAGATCATGGACTACAGAGTCAGACAGACCAGGACTAAATCCCAGTTCTGTCATTTATAGTTATATAACTTTGGGTCAGTGCCTTCACTGCTCTGAATCTGTTTCATTATCTCCTATGTTAAGAATTGTTGTGAGAATTAAAGGAGGTAATAAATGTAAAACATTGGACAGAGTTTGAAGAGTAACAGATATGTTATAAATATTACTACTCTTAGCATTATTCATTTGATTCTGATGTACAATTTTCACAGAAGTTGAAAGTGAAGATAAAAATGATTATGATTATTAGAATTACCTTCTAATACCTTGTTTTGGGCGGGGGGGGGGACTCTGCCCTCCCACACTTTTGAGCAGGTTCGTTCCTTTCCCCTTTCGTATCACATCAAAGCACTCACTTGCTGAGGGCCTTTTATTTCTCTTTCAGAGCATATATACTTTTTGAAACTCAAGGACCTCAAGGACTCATCCAGCCAACAAAGGCAGCCAAGACTAAACATTTGCCATGTCTATTACTATGGTTTGGCAACATGAGGTTTTGGCATTCATTTTCCATTACACTGCTGGTGATAAGCTGACAGAGGGAAATTAAATGGGAAATGCCTGAAAGCCTGGGGTACAAATGGATTTATTCATAAGTTCTTGGGATAGAATGAGTTGCTTTGCATGGAAGGAAAATAGATCTGCTAGATGTCAATTTGAGTAGAAAGGAACATGATCTTTTAGGTTTCTGTACTGCTGAGGACCAAAACAAAAGGGTTTCCTGGAACTTACTTTGGAATATATGTTTGGTTTCAGTTGAAATTCGTAACAGATACTTACATTTACACAAGCAAGGGAAAGTTTACAATGGATCTAACTTTGGAATATAAATTTTTAAAAATTTCTCCACAGGATGGAGGAATAAAATATGGATTAGAGTGGACTTACTGATATTCTACTATGGAACTATTGTGACTAGTAATGGAAGAAATTGTAGCGTTGATATGGAGAAAGTGGCCACAGTAGTTGCTGAGGGCAGGGAGAGGGAGGAAGAGATGGCATGTGAGGGCATTTTCGGGACTTGGGGTTATCCTAATGTTATTGAATGATATTGCAGGGACAGATGCTGGACATTATATATCCTGTCATAACCCACTATGGACTGGGGGAGAGTGTAAACTATAATGTAAACTATTATCCATGTGGTGCAGCAGTGCTCCAAAATGTATTCACCAAATGCAATGAATGTGCACAATAATGAAAGAGGTTGTTGATGTGGGAAGAGTGGGCTGAGGAGGGGTGGGGAGTATATGGGAACCTCTTATATTTTTTTAATGTAACATTTAAAAAATAAATAAATAAGTAAAGAGGAAAAAAATAGCACTGAAGGGATAAGGATTTGACTTGAGTTATCTTGAAATAATAAACCAGCAAGCATATATACAAGTGTTATTCATGTTCAGTGAGAAAATGATTACTGTCCCATAAATTGTAGTTTTCTAGTCTGACCCTAAATAATACAACTTTAGTGAGATAATCTGGGCTCTGAGACACATTATAAACAGTTACAAATATAGCAATTATATTACTCTAGTCATTACTAGCAGAACTTTCCATTACAAATATGGTTATTAAGAAGTTCGTCATTCATACATAAAACTAATCTGATTCTTGACAGAACAAAGAAACTAACTTATCCACATGCAAATGAAGGTATTTTCTTTTCTTTCCTTTCAACTTTTCCTGTGACCATTCAAGCACATTTTTTGAAAACCTCATTCTTGAGGACCAAGGCCCTCTTAGACTATTCTCTGATCTTTCTGGGCAAAAATGTGGACAAGGCTAAAATCCCATCTCTGTACCTGCATCTGTACCTGGTTGTAATGAAATTAAAATAAATTTAATTTTAATGAATTCCTATTATAGGAAATTCAAACAGTAAATCCCTGAGGTCTTCTCACTGGAGTTGCTCAAATTTTCCAAGGAAAGACCACCTCTGATTTCTTGTTTGAGGGAAGGTTTCTGGTGTAGAGCATTTTGTGTCTATTGAAGGGCAGAAGGGACAATTATTCTGTACATGCACTGTTGGTAAGTCCCCCATTTTCTGCCCCATGTCTCATTCTTAACTTCCGTTATGCCTAATGATTCAAAGGTCTGAAAACGTAGTACCCCAAACCAGCAGCGTTAGCATTTCCTGGCAACTTGTTAGACATGCAAACTCCCAGGCTCCAACCCAGACACACTGAACCAGAAACTCTGGGGGTGGGGTCCAGCATTCTGTGTTTTAACAAGCCCTCCAGGTAATTCTGATGTACATTGTTTGAGAACAATTGATTCACATCAATCTGGTCCTTCTGTAGGACATACATGCTCTCTAGACTCTAGCTTTCCCTGCCCTGCTACTTCAATCACCACTCATGCATCTGCTCCCAATCTTTCAAAATGTGGTAAAGTCTGAGCTCCCCTAATGACCTCACTCCTGTTCCCTTTGTATGTCCTTACAATCTTTTTTTCACTTTTCCATAATTTCACTGGGGACTCAGGGAGGAAAAATTGATAGACATATACAATTAGGTCGCCATCTTTAATCAGAAGCCTTTTATGTTACTATTCAGATATTTCTAATCACCCCTCGTATTTGCACTTGGTACTCATTCATCTTTCCTAAAATTGAAATCACTGAAGGTTAGTCATTTTTTGTGTGTGGGAGGGAGGGGGCTGTCTTTAAAAATAGAGTTTTGTTTTACTGATCAACTCTATTTTATTTCATTACTTTCCTCTTTCATTTTTAGTAGTCACCTCTTGAGGAGGGCCTCTTTTCTTCTTTTTCTAGTTTCTTGAGTTGAATGCTTAGTTCATTATTTTTCTTTTTTTTCTCTTTTCTTTTTTTCCATGTAAAGCTATACATTTGCCATTCAGAACTACTTTGGCTAGTTCTCACAGTTTTTGATATGTGCCTTCATTGTCATTTATTTCTAAACAGTTTGAAATTTAGTTTGATTTATTCTTTAAATAAAAGTTGTTTGCAAAAGCCTTTTCCCTCTTTTTAAAAATTAAGGATAATCTAGGTATTGAAGTGGATGGGGTGAGGCATTTGCTTTCAATAATATTTTGGAAGTTTTCTTTGTGGCTTAATACATGGCCAATTTTTATGCCTCTTCTCTGTTGCTTGAGAAGATTATTATTTTTCTTTGGAGCACAATATTCTGTATACATATTAGGTCAAACTTATTTATTAAGCTATTCAAATCTTCTGTAGCCTTGATATTTCATGTCTAAATGAGCTGCTCAATTCTGAGTGTTATATTAGTTTTCTATTCCTATTATGGATTTGTGAATTTCACTTTCTATTTCCACAACTTTTTGCTTTTTTAAGTCTATAGCTACCTTATCATCTTTTGGGGTTCTATACATTTTAATTATGAAATATCAGTTTATTTTAATGCTTTCTACCTTAAATTCTACTTGCTTGAAAATAACATTACTATATGTTTTCATTTCATTCCCAGTATATCTTTTTTTAAAATTTATTGAATTATATCACTCATACGTAAACAATAAATGTATAATAGTTGTGAACTTACAAAACAAACGTATATAACATCAAACAAACATATATAACATCTCATCCTACCACCAATAACTTGCATTATTATTAAACCTTTTAAACTAATGATTAAAGAGGATTGTCAAAATATTACTACTAAACAAAGTATTTTTCCCCTACCCAATCCGATTATTATCTTTATATCACTTACATATGGACATACATAAACAAGTGTATAGTAAAAGTTGTGAACTTACAAAGCAAACATTCATAACATCATACAGGGGTCCCATACATCAACCCTCCACCAGCACCTTGCATTGTCATGAGACATTTATTACAAACTATGAAAGAACAATGTCAAAATCTTACTACTAATATATTCTTTATCTTAAATTTGGTGTGTTTTATCCCCAACCCACCCTATTACTATTTTTTAAATATATTTTTTATGACAGAGGTTGTAAACTTGTAAAACAATCATGCACATGTGCAGAATTCCCAAACAACATTCCTCCATCAACACACCACGATGTGGTGTGTCATTTGCTACAGATAAAATGATATCATCTGATTTTACCATGTCTGTAGTGTACATTTGGCTCACATTTTCCATACTGCCTCATATCAGTACAGTACATCTTTTGCGTAGATGCATGAATATTATATTATTACTACTAACCGCAGTCCATAGGTCACTAAGATTATTTTTCCCATCCTTCTCCACATTTCCAACAAATGTATATCACTACATTTGTAGTAGTGATATACATTTGCAGTAGTGATATACATTTGTTCTAGATAACAAAGGACACCCTTGTATCTGTACCATCAACCACAATTCCCACCCACCTCTTGGTTTCCTGCGCTATCCGTTTGATGGATTATTCTTAAGCATTCTGTCAATTGGCATTTACATACCTAGACTACCATTTTCAGTCATATCCCCATTTATAAACTAGCTGTTACTCACTGTGTGTTACCATCTACTCTATACATTTCCACAATTTTACAGTAAAGCTAATTACAACTTCTACATACATTAAACATCAGTAGTCCACTCAGTCCTTCTCTTACCTCCTTTAAGAATCCACCACCTACCACCAGGTCTTGAAGATATTTTGCAATAATTTCTTCTAGAAGTTTTATGGTTCTTGCTTTTATTTTTAGTTTTTTGATCCATTTTTAGTTAATTTTTGGATAAGGTGTGAGATAGGGGTCCTTTTTCCTTCTTTCAGCTATGGATGTCCATTACTTTCAGCACCATTTGTTGAATGGATTGTTCTGCCTGAGCCATGTGAGTTTGACAGGCTTGTCAAAAATCACTTGACCATACCTGTGAGGTATGTTTCTGAACCATAAATTGGGTTCCATTGGTCTATTGTGTCTGACTTTAAGCCAGTACCATGCTGTTTGTACCACTATATGTAGGTACTATGATTTAAAGTCTGGAGATGAGGGTTCACTTTTCGTTTTTATGATGTTTCTGGCTATTCAGGACTCCTTACCCTTCCAAATAAATTTAATGATTGTGTTTACAATTTTTTCTTTAATACTGGTGGAATTTTTATTGGGATTGCATTGAATCTGTATATCAATTTGAGTAGAATTGACATCTTAATGATATTTAGTCTTCAAATCCATGACCATGGAATGTTCATCCAGTTATTTAGGGCTTTTTTGATTTGTTTTAACATTGATTTGCAGTTTTCTGAATACAAGTGCTTTACATCATTGGTTAAGTTTTTTTCTATTTGAGTTTCATCTGTCATATTTTATTTTCACCACTCTTTTGACACTTTTAGTGACTTTTATTGATATAATCTTCTTGGACTCTCTTCCAGGCCCCTCTCTCCTGTCTTTTCTTTTCAGGCTCTAGCATTAGTATTTCCTAAAATTCTGGTCTCTTGCTTAGAAATTCTCTCAATTTCTGTTTATCTGTGAATATTCTAATTTCGCCCTCATTTTTGAAACAGTCTTGCTAGATAAAAGATTCTTGGCTGGAAGTTTTTCTCTTTAGTATTTTAAAGCTATCAGACCACTGTCTTCTTGCCTCCATGGTTTCTGGTGAGAAATCAGCACTTAATCTTATTGGGTATCCCTTATATGTTATGCATTGCTTTTCTCTTGCTGCTCTCAGAATTCTCTCTTTGTCTTTGGCCTTTAACATTCTGATGAGTATGTGTCTTGGAGTTGGTCTATTTGGATTTTTTCAGATGGGAGTACGTTGTGCTTCTTGGACAGTGATATCTTTGTCCTTCAATAGGGTTGGGAAATTTTCTACCATTATTTCTTTAAATATTCCTTCTGCCCCTTTTCCCTTCTCTTCTCCTTCTGGGACACCCATGACACGTATGTTTGCATGTCTGTTGCTGTCATTTAGTTCCCTGAGCCCTTGTTCAATTTTTTCCATTCTTTTCTTCATCTGTTCTTTTGTATGTTCACTTTCAGAGGCTGTTTCTTCAAGCTCACCAATCCTTTCTTCTGCCTCCTCAAATGTGCTATTATATGATTCCAATGTTTTTTAAATTTCATTGATTGCACCTTTTATTCCCATAAGATCTGCTTTTTTTCTATGTATGCTTTCAAATTCTTCTTTGTGCTCATCCAATGTCTTCTTAATATCCTTAATCTCTTTAGCCATCTCAATGAATTTATTAAGGAGATTTGTTTGAACATCTATCATTAGTTGTCTCAACTCCTTTATGTCACCTGGAGGCTTATCTTGTTCCTTTAACTGGGCCATGTCTTCCTGTTTCTTGGTGTGGATTGTAATTTTTTGTTGGCGTCTTGGCATCTGGCTTACTAGAGTATTTATTCAGGGTGCAGTTTTTCTCTTTAGTTTAGGACTTCCCATCGTTTCTCTCTTGCTGGTTGCGCAGAAGGAGCCAAGCATGTAGTTGGTGCTGTAAGCTGTGGAAGCTCAAGCTGCCCTCATTGCACCAGGGACCAATCAAGTTTCTTCCAACTTTCTCTTTTGCCAGGGGTAGGGACAGAGTCACAGCTATGCAGAATAGTCCATGTGCAGGCCTAGACTGTAGTTGCCCAGAGAGACTGATGAAGCTTCCCTTTCTCCCCTGCCTGGGGCAGGGATGGAGCTGCAAGTGTGGGCAGCAATCTATGCAGCGTGGGTCCAAGATGACCGCAGTTGCCCTGGTAGACTTCTAATTTTCAGTCTATGCCAGCCAAAGGTACCTGCAGTTACCTGGTTGGTGCAGGGCTCCTCAGCCTCCTCCCCCCCGTCACCACCTGAGGGAGGGCTGAAGCTTAGGCTTGGGCTGCAGGCTGATCTGTGTGAAAGAAACTGGTTCCCACAGACACTGAGAGTTTCAGTCAGCCTGGCTTCCTCTCAGGCTGGAGACAGAGTCAAAATGGCAGCTACTGGCCTCTTTCTGACTTGAGCTGGTTCACACCCAGCTCACATTCCCAGGGTTATGTCTTAGCCAGCCAAGTCTACCAATAAGGGGCTGAAATCAGCAGCCAACCGTCTCCTCCTCCCCTGTTTCTGGGAAATGGAACTTCCCATTCCCACCACAGAATAGCTCCTGGGGCAGCTCGTGCTGACAGAGTAGGATAATCACTGGCCTCTGTGGCTTGGCTGGTAATTTCCAGGAGAGGCTGGTGCAGGTCCCTGCAGCTTCCTCCCTGCTGGAGGTGACACTGGGCCTAAGCTAGACCTGCAATCTGATCTGGATGGAAAGAAGCCGGTCCCCACCAGCACTGGAATTTTCAGTCTGCCCTGCTTCCCCTCGTGCTAGGCACAGAGTTAAGATGGTGGCACCCAGCCTCTTTCTGACCTGGACAGGCTCAAATTTTAGCTGTTCTCATTATCATACTGTATCATCAGTAGCTGAAACTGGTGCCCAACCATCTCTTCCTTCCCCATTTTGGGGAAGTGGCTTCAATCCCAGCCACAGAACAGCTCCCGAGGCAGCTTGTGCCTCTGGTGGAGGATGGGCACTGCCTCCAGAGCGTGGAGCGCTCTACTTACGAGTCTTCTCTGCAGAAGGGCAGTCTCCTCCTTCCACTCCTTCAAGGAGGGTGCAGGATGCTCTTCTGGTCTCCTGGAGCCCCCAAACAGGTGCTTCAGCTAGCTCCAGAGAGCTCTGGGTGTTTGCTAACTGCCCTGTAGCAGGAGCTGACTCTAGGAGCTCCTTACTGCGCCACCGTCTTGCTGGTTCTCTCTAGTATATCTTTTTTATTCTTTTAATGACCATCCTCCTGTGTCATTTCTCATGTAGACATCATATAGATGAATATTTTTAAGTGCAATCTAAGTATCTTTGACTTTTTATGCAATCATGACTTTTATTGAGTTACTGTTATTTTTGGACTTCTGTTTCTTATTTTATATTTCCTACTTACTGTCCTTATTTTTTTCCATTTTTTATTTTTTAAATTGATGGAGATTTCCTTTTTTATTTGTTTTTCCTCAAATAAAATGTACTTGCATAAACTGTCAAATGCTTTTGTTTGCTTGTTGAAATTGGCACCTTTTGTAGTCAAGGCTCCCTGTTGGTCCATCCATGAATGTTAGTTCTATTTGCAGCAGCCTCCACAGTATTGTTTTGAATGGAGAAGTAGAGAGGAGGAGTGTTGGATGAGCCAGCAGATGCCATTGGCAATACTTAACTTTTTGGACAACTGGGCCTACTTGTCAAGCTCATGGGCTTACACGCTCTGTCCTGTATGTCAGCAGGTGATTTCTCTTCAGATTGTCCTCTTTACCACATTCTGAGCTGGTGAAAGCATGCTTTTCTCATAGCAAAGATGGGGGAAAATCAGGCACAGGGGATAAGGCAATTTGTTCCCACCTACCACTGCTAATTAGTGATGGAGTCAAGAACAAAACTTAAATCTCCAGACTCCTGGCGCTATAGCTATTTGCCAGGTCATACTAAGCAGATCTCTTGCCTTGATTTATTTTAATTAACTGCCACTTAACTATTGACCAACTGGAGAAACAAGTTCCAAAAAATGAAAGTAAACCATTGGGAGCAAGGGAGTAAAGGAGAGAAATTGAATATCCTTTAAACGTGTGTTTTGTTTTATTTTGTTTTTACATCATTACTGTCAGAGACTAATACGGGAAAACATACACCTTTACCCATGAGATGAGACTGGCTCAAAAGAATAAAAATAGAAGACAACATTTTTGAAGGATGAATGCTAATTATGAAATACAGGTTACTCAGTTATCACCAAAGTTAGCCAGAGTGTTCTCTTCTGCTGCAGCAAAGGTCATTCCTCTCACTATCGCAACTAACTTTGAGCAAACTGGGTCTCTAATCTGAATAAGGACATGGCTAAGCTGTGAAAATTCAATTGAATTCTCAGGGAGCTGAAGTACTGGTGTGGAAACTGACCCAGAACAAGCAATTGCTCAAGAATTCCAATGTCTTAAAAGGGAATTCTTCATATCTGCACATGTATGCTAGAAAGAGAATGTAGTTTAATCAGACTATCTCAGAAACTTAAGAATAGCATATCCAAATGGAATGTCAGAGAGGTTGTAAGTAAGAGACTTATTTTTAAATGTTGAGCTGTATTAGGGTGATAGGACCAAAGGATGGATTTATTTTAAATATTCTTTCTGATTTTCAAACATCATACAATGTATCAGATAGTTTTTGCTGCTTAACAAACTAACCTAAAACTTAATGGCCTGAACATAAACAATCTATGCAACTCAAAATTCTTCAGGTTGGCAGTTTGGGCCAGCTTTGACTGATGTCAGCCTGGGCTCTCTTGTGTCTGCAGTCTGCTGTCAGGTCAGCAAAGGCAGGCTCATCAGCACACAGGCTGCTCGGGTCTCTGCCTCATGGTCTCATGCTTGCCAGGGATTGCTCACAAGGTTTCTGGGATTGGAGAGCAACAAGCTCAGAAGCCTCTGGCCTCTTGAAACCTAGATTTGTAGCTCACACAGCCTCATATATATATATATTTATATAATTAGAGAAGTTGTGAATTTACAAAACAATCATGCAAATGTGTAGAATTCCTATACAACACCCCTCCACCAACACATTACGTTGTTGTATACAACCTCATTTCTTCCATCTGTTATTGATCAAAGGAAGTCACAAATTCAGGGAGTGAGAAAACCGATTTTGTCCTGTGATGACAGAAGCTACAAAGTGTAGTATCTGTACAGTCTATCTGAGTTGCTCTATTATTATTTAGAATTTTTTTTTTTTTTTTACTAAAATGAGGTCAGAATAGTAGGAATGATGCTGGTTAAAAAAACCATCACATGATATAATAATTAATTTGAAGAGAAACTAACCTTTATAAGAGGAAACTATTGTGTATAGAAAAACATTCCATAAAGATGAAAGCATAAAATTAAACAAAACAATGATATTTATTTCAAGACCATCAAGTTTACTCAAGTAAGCATTTGAAAGTTCATGGTTTTGAAACATGCTTACTTATACAGACCCCAGAGCAAGACTATAACAAATATTGACTAGGAAATTAGTGGCACAAAGTACATGTTTTAGAAATTAAATAAAATACTTATGCATTATTAGTTTTAAGATGACAACAGTTCATTGGTTTTACTATGGTATTACTATAGATCATGCAAAATTTGTCCTTGAAAAGCTGAACTTCAATGTTGATATGTTATTAGGTTAATTATTAATGGAATTAAAGTACCCATTTGTAGCCAGAAGGAAAAAGAAACCACTAATGTGGAGTTTTTTAGCTTGTATTCCAAAAGGCTACACACATGTGAAAGGAGGATTCAGAGGTATTTCCCCATGTCAGCACCTGGCAGAAGAATTTCCAGGCAGGTGCAGGTGCAGGTCCTCTCGGGCCTCCTGGCCTTTATCCTTAAAAGCCAAGGAAGTCCTAGTTTCTAAACTGAGCTCAGTTTGGCTCTAAACACACTGCAGAGTCCTCATTCTGTTCACTGTCAGAGAAAATCTCTCAGATTGGCCCAGTCTCAGGCGGGTTGACCCTGAAGTCGGAGTATTTGCTTGATGTCTCCACACACATTCCAGGTGACTTGGACCTACCGGGCCGCCTTGAGGCAGGTCTGTCCAACATACTCTGTTTCACGGGAGATTCTTGCTAGTCCAGGATGGCCACAGTCATGCCATCCTGCAGTGATCAGCTGCAGGAAACTCCAAGCTAGCCCCTTAGGACTTTAGTTCAATTCTGTAATCAAGATCCCAGAAATACAAACTTGTTTGTTATAGCACCTCTGATAACTAGATCAAGATTTCATAAAAAGGTCATATCATATAATGAGAGAGATAATCTAGGGACTTAAAAGAGGCATAGAGAAATAGGAATCTTCCAACCTATGGTACAAATATTACCTAGGCAGTCTACGCACTTTTAAAAGACTCCGTAAAAAGAGGGCTTGCTTTACAATAAATGAAAGGTGAAGAGATCTTTATTGAACTTCTCTTTTTTTTCTCCTTGAGTTTCAGAATGTAAATTTACACCACTGTTGCAGTGGTTTTAGGAGCTCATATTTTTTTTGTAGAGGATGAACAATGAGTCTTCTCCTTGTCCTAGTAAAAATAAAACTGTAATTGTTCAGCTTAAAATACACACTAGAGAAAATGATGTCATTGTTTAAGAAGTCTTAGGTCATTCGAGTTACAAGTATAGTTTTTATATAATTCCAACAATTGCTACCAGCTGTGTGACCAACTCATTTCTCAGTAAGAATATCTAAATCAAATCTCATGGTTTTCTGGCTTTTTCAGTTTCTCACACTTGATACAGACACATTTCCTGTCAGAGGTAAGGTTTTCTCTCTTCAGACCTAAGAAGACTCCCAGACCTGTGGCTCCAGAGGTGGGTGATGGAGTAGGAGTCTTCTCTGCCTACTGCTCCTTCTTCCTGGTGTTTGCCCTCTGGTAATAGTATGGCGAGTATGGAGAGAGAAAATATATCTCTTGACATTACTGTATATGGAAAATCAATTGTCCTCTTTTTTCTTTGTTTGAACAACTCTTCCCTTACATGAACAGCCACACTTTGGAAGTGAGAAAATTCTTCCACTTCTGTGGAAGTTCCACTACAGAGCTATGGACTACAAAGCAGAAGAGGGTAGGAAGAGAACCCAGGGCCCCTGTGGCAGGTCCCCAACTTGAGAGGATTGCATTAGCAGTTCCTTTAGAAATTTGAAAGCATCTTCAAACATGGAACCTCACCTGGTGTCCTGGCTTGAGTCTTTTGTGGACCCCAGAGCATCTTGTTCTTTAAAGGGAACCCACTTCTTGCCTGGTTGGACCCTTTTGATTAGATTCAGTTAACAGACCTTTTGATTAGATCACTTCAGTTATGGGTCCTTGATTAGACTGCAGGATCCAGGGTGGGTCTTAATCCTTTACTGGAATCCTATGTAAATGGAGGAAAGGGGAGAGGAAGAGGCATCGTTTTACCCTGCCAGGTGAGAGAGGACTCCAGGATCCCCTGCAGCTGCAGAAAGAAAGAGAGAAGCCACAGACAGAGCAGGCCAAAGCAGAACTAGCCACAGACCTGGAGGAGAGGGGAGAGACGAGTGGGCCTCCTTTATGCCCTGTGATGTGCCTGGTCACCCATAGCTGCAATTTAGTAAGACAGCCTCTCTTAATGGTGCCTTGATTTGGTCATTTTCCCAACCTTAGAACTGTAAGCTTTCAAGTTAATAAATCCCCATCATAATAGCCAAC
Source organism: Dasypus novemcinctus (assembly GCF_030445035.2). Lineage (NCBI taxonomy): Eukaryota > Metazoa > Chordata > Mammalia > Cingulata > Dasypodidae > Dasypus > Dasypus novemcinctus. The sequence continues at coordinate 46,797,171 of NC_080673.1, read as the reverse complement.
CCATTTCTGGTATATTGCATGGGCAGCCTTTAGCAAACTAAAACACCTCTCACACACACGAGAGTAGTCCTCAGCAAGCTTACAACCCTCCCTGTATTCTGACTCCTTCCCTGCCCACTGATGGGGTATATTTTGCAGAAGCCATGAATGCTCAAGAGGCTGATCCATGCCTCTTCCATGCATCCTTTTGACGCCTTCTTTCCCCAGTTCTCTTGCAAACCCTATTGCTCAGGAGATATCAAGTGGGCTGAATGTCTCCATTTTTGTCTAACACCCACAGACTTAATTGGGAAGTATTTTATCCCCTTCCACCCAACATTCCTTTCAGCCTTAGAGAAGAAACCAGTGCTTTGGTTTCCCCTAGAGAATTAAAAGGTGGGTAAGGCCTCTCTCATTAACATCAGGCTCCTCTGAATTTTCTCCAGGTGCCCTTCCAGTCTTCATTATAGAAACAGAGATTGCCAGCCAGGTGGTTGGAAAAGTTGCTTATCTTTGATTTTTCTGAAAGAGAACCTCATAGCAGGTCCTTTGGGGCTGGTGGATGGCACCCAAGCCTGCAGTTCTCTCTGAATTTAGAATGCAGAGTACGTAGTGGCTTCTGCTTTAAGCTTTGAGTTCTAGTAGCCAATACTGGGAAGTGAAAAAAATAAGATCACAAAAAAAAAAAAAAAAAGAGTCTCATTTGTAACTTCATTATCACTGTGAACGGAAATCTTTAACTTCTCCTTCTGTGGCCTGTTTTCATTTATTCTTTTTGTAGATTACCTGTTTCTTTGGCAAATCACAACAATTTATTGTAAGAGTTTAAGAGTACTTTTATAGGTATCGATTAGTTTAAATATCACAGTTCATTCTCTTTCCTTCAGTGCCAAGAAAATTGATGTGATAGCCTGTCTTATGCTGGCTTCCTCTATTGGTCTTTTATCTGACAAGACACCTTTGGCAAAGTAATGACAAAGGCTCATCAATATGCTACTTTTCATCTGCCTGACACTGAAATCAATGGACTGCAGAAGAAGTCCCTCTATCAGCATTGTCAGAAATGATCACTGGGCAGGACAGAACATGCTCCTTGATTTCTCTGAGTACTCATTCATTCCTGAAAGCTTTCTCTAGGCTGTTACAACAGTGACCCAGCTTAGAGGTCAGAGATAAAGAGGCTGTACAATCAAAGGCTTCTCAGTAAGTCTGGAAAGGGGAGACTTTCTCAGAGTGTGAGATGATATAATGGTCTGCATATCCGGCCCCTGGGAGAAATCACATTCTCCATCTCGGGGACATGTGACCTGCGGGATCTGCATCCGTGGGCCTGGAAACCCTAATTTGTCATAAGTGACAGCTGGGATTAGAAGGTTACGCTCAGTGCCAAGAAAAGAACTTACTCAAACAAAAGTAGTTGGACTGGCATAATCAATTTCAGGAAGAAAAAGTAATGTCTTCATTAAAAAATTTTGAAATAATAAAACATAGACATGATTATATAAATTTTTTAATGATAATTAATATTCATAATCAGGTAGATGAAAAACAATTTTCCAAATACCTTTGAACATATTTAGATAACTCAATAGTCAGGGATAACAAAAGTTATCCACAGAAAACTGAATTCTGCTAGCAAACCGAAACCTCATAGAATTAGGTTTTTTTCCTACCTTGGAAGAATAACATCCTGTGTGTCTACAGCCATTGCTTAGAACTCTAATCTAAGGTAGAAGAAAAATTAAAGACCGTTGACTTCAGACAGTGATAGCCAAAGCATTCTGATTGGTGAATATCTAAATTGCTCAGGGCAGCTGATTGTTATCTGCTTGAAGAACTAAAAAGACCATCATGCCTTAAAAAGGCAAGAGTTCTATCCTCCAAAAGAGCCCAATTTCACCTACTAAAGTGTACTTATCCTTCGTTCTTCATATTAGACAGTAGTTATATACTCCACCCCCCACCAAAAAAAAATTGTCATTCTAAGATAACAATATTGACTCTTTTGAGTTTTTCTGCCTCCTCTCCTTGTCCCCAACAATGGTGAAATGTTACAAGAAATAACATTATAGTTAAACAGCAGGGAAGCTGTGAAGGGACTCTGGTAAGTAATAAATTCCTAGAAAACTGTCAAGACTTCCCCTGAGGACGTAAGTGGTATGTGCTTCAGTGACACCTTGTTAATGGAGTGGCCAAGAAAAACCCAAATCAAGACTAGTTTAAAGGAGGACGTGCAGGTGCTGTAAGGCAAACCCTGCAGGAACATACATCACCATGGAAGGTACAGGGCCTAGGTTATCTACTTGGAAGTGAGTATCCCAGAAAACATAATCAAGGCATGCCTGCAAATCATAGCGCGGAGGAAGGAGAAGCTGAAGCAGGTGTAAGGAGAGAAGCAAGACCTCAAATAAGTCAAGTAGTCAGGAGGTAGAGGGATCAGAATTGTGAGGGAGTGGATTAGAAGATGAGTTCCCTGTGAGTTTATGAACAAGGGATTTACCCCAAGGCCTCAACAGTGAAAGAAGAATAAAAATTAGACGGCATTACTTACCATTTCCTCAGTCTTAAAAGGAGACCGTGGAGGGATGTTTCATTTGTCCCTGTCTCTGGATGTTGATATCTGAGGAGGTAAGATTAAAGGCTGAAAATGACCACCCCTCACTCCCTCCACTGCTGTAACCCAGTCACTTCTCACCTGGGCTACTTCACTAGCCTACTCACCTCATTCCAGGTTTCCACTCTCACCCCTTACAGTTCTTTGTCCATGAAGGAAGCAGAGTGATCTTTATAAACATGAATCAAGTCACTCCCCTGGTCGAAGACCTTCCATTTTATGATAAATGTCAAGGTTCTAATCATGGCCCATAAGGCCCTGATCCCTGCCTACCTCTGGGATCTCCTTCCCTACCATGCTACTCCTCACTCATTCCTTTCCAGCCATGCCAGCTTCCTTGCCGTTTCCTAGTAGGGGCTTTGTGCTTGCCTGGAAGCCCTCCCCCCAGGTGCTCCTAGGCTCACTCCTGTCTTTCTTCTATAGGCCAAAGGAGACTTCTCTGACAATCAATTATAAAGCATATCGTTTTAAAACCCCTTAACCATTCTTTATTACCTTGCCGAGCTTTATTTTTCTACATAGAATTTTCAACTGCTTGTCATATTACACATTGATTTCTTCTTTTTTTTTTTTTTCTCATTATTATTATCTCTGTTCCAGGTAGCATGTGTACTTGATGAAGGCAAAGAACTTGCCTCTTATCTAATAATATAGCAGGAGCTCTATTTGGAAACTTATGGCCAACTTATTCCACTGAGTCTGCAAAGTCCCATCATAACCATAGTACCTAGAACAGTGCTTGGCACATAATATTCACTCGATAAATGATGGTTTAATAAATGAAAAAAGTTATGTCTAGAGCTGTCATCCTCTGACCATAAAGGAATTTGTTGACATGTGATGGAAGGCAAAGGAGAAAGACTGAAAGAACCTAGATCTACTGTGAATTGTAGAAGCTTCAAGAACAGCTCTACCTCCTACTTGTCCAGTACAAAGATATGTTGTTTAAGTCACACTAATTTGGATTTGCTACTTACTTGCAAAATAACACATACATAATTCCAAAATTTTGGCATTTAAAATTCTGTACTATGTCATATAAGGACTTTTTTTTTCCTTGCTCATTTCTTATATAATCTGGATAATTCAAGTAAGTGGTTTATGGCTTTTAGGATCAACTGAATAATCCTCACCACATCTTCTACCTACTAGTAACTATTGTTATAGTCATTTGAATTTCCCCCATTTAAATAATGATGCAAAAACAATATACTTGTGCAACCAGATAGAAGTGAATTATAAAATTTACAACAGTACGAAAAGAAGAAAGCAGAAATAGAAAAGCAGAAGAAAAACAGTCCCACAAAACCTTGTCTCCCAGAATACTTACTTTCAAACATCTCCCTGAAAAAAAGGTTTTGCAACCCCTTAGAAACACTCAAGTAGAAAAGTTGATGCTGTAAGAGAGAGGAATGCTGTATAGAGAGAGATCAGCTAAAGTCTAAATCATAGACATATTACATCCTTCAGAAATTTCCCATATCCTCAAACATCTTGAGCTATTTTTCAAGAATTAAGTCTTTCATTTCCAAAAATTTCCCCATGAATTCACTGCTAACTATATTTGACCATATTATTACCGCCATGAATGGTTCATTCATGTGTTTATTGAGTGCTAGAAACTAGGGCACTGGGGAAGGCGCATATGAATATAAGGATACAGCTTTTGTTCTCTGGGAGTTTAGTTTAGAGAGCGCGGCTCTTTTGAAAACCTTCACAGTTGTATGCATCATAATAGGTGCTAACATTTCTTCCAATTCAGGCATTCGTGGAGACTTCTGCCAGTCTTCTTGCCCATGCTTTTAGGCATAGACAGTAAAGTACAAGTGCCAGAGTTTGCCAGCAGAGGGCGCCAATCACACTGTAATCTGTGTGAATGAATGAATCTAACCATCTTTGCTCTGCCGTACTCTTTCCGAATACTGCTCCATGTTTCTTTTATCCTATCTGTTGCTCCCATTCTCATTTTTAAGAAAACCTCAACTGCGACCTCTGGAGGCCCCATTCCATGTTAAATAAATGTCCCCAACATCTTAATTTTATTCACCAAACAATCCTTCTTTACTTCTGGCACTCTCATGAAGACAGTACTTTCCATGGAGCCATCTTAGTACAATTCATTGAGTAAGAAGTTGGCACTCTCTAGCTCCCTGTTGCTATTTCCAGGGAGTTACTCCTCCGTTATGTTGTAAAACTCTCTCTTGCTCTGCAAGTTAAGTCATTAGATAACTTCTACTCCCCTTCATCATTGTTATCTCCCAACTCTTCCCTCATATTCAGGGACCAATTTGATGCTGGTTTCAAACTCTTCATCTTCAAGTCAAATCCTGCCATCATCTCAGACATCATGGCAGGCCATCTTTGATTTTTCTTCTGATCTTATTCCCACCAAATTGAGTTTGTTCGTTTATTTGACTACATATAGACCTCTAAATAATCAGCGCCTTCACATTCTCCAGGTGATTAGACTTTCCCTTGCTTCACTTTTCTACCTAGCCCAGAAGACTTCTTTATTGACCACCTCAACAGTATCTTCCATAAAGGTAGAGGACAGATGGTTCTAGGAATATATCATCAAGGGTGAGTGTGTGTGTGTGAGAGAGAGAGACAGAAAGAGAGAGAAAGAACTGGAAAAATGCTAATGGCTAGGTTAATAGGAGCCATTCTAATCCTTTTCAATTTTTATCAGAGTGTAATAGCTATTTATCTCACCTAAATTTATGGTTATATCACTCATTTGAGGGTAGTTCTTCAATTGTCCCCATTTACAGAACATAGTTGAAGCTTCTCAGACTGATTTCCTGGGCGTGTAGTATTCTTCTCTTGTCTTCTCCTACAGAATCATTCCTCAGCATTTCTTGCTTTTCACATCATGCAAAAGTCTTTTTGCTCTTGGATATGCTTCTGCTTATAGTTTCATGTTCTCTTCCTTATGTAATGTCATAAAGAGGTCCCTTTCACTTTAATTTTCTGGTGAACTCCTAAGCATCCTTCAAAACCCTTTGAAGATCTTATATCACTTACATATTCATGTACATATACATATGACAGCAAAATGTCACAGAGAGCCAAGGCAGTGTCAATAGCTTTCTTCCAGTAATTTCTAAATAGAGATATTTTCTAGTTAAATATGGTATTTCAATACTAAGAAGGACAAAGACATTCTGGAATTTCTTTCTAAAAACTATCAGCTCGTTTGAAAACATTTTCTGAGCACTGTGGCCTAAAGCTATTTTTGACTGTGCATCTCTTAAAGCCTTCCCTGCTCCCTTCCTACCTGTCTGCTTTCTTACCTTCTTAAAGCACTTTCTGCCTGCCCCAAATTCCCCTGCAGTTTCATTCAGCTGTCCCCTTCCATGCCCGGCTCCAGGGCAGACATCCTCGGCAGCCCCCCACTGCTGCTCAGAAGGAAACCCTCAGCAGAGGGGAACGGCTCCCGGGTAGATGGCCAAGTCCATTGTCTGTCTGCTTCCTGTGCCAAGGCATTTGGCTCCTGTTTACCAGGCTTTTATCTGCATTTATCTTTTCAACCAAATGAATTTAAATTATATCTGTAACTTACACTACTGAGCCTGCCTGAGTTGTTCCTACCCTCCTGTGACTCCCCAGTACAGCCCACTTTCTTCTCTCAGAGAGGGTCATAAATATTGTGAGATGGGAAGATGGAGCACTTCTAGGAAAGTTGCATGAGTCCAGGATGGCGAGTGTGGGAAGGAATCAGACTTCCCAGCACTGTAATAGAGGAGGACTGAAAACAAATATTTCATATTTAAAACAAAATTAACTTACCGCTTCTCTCCCACCTGCAAAATGGCAGGGCTTGCATTCTTCTGCTTGCAGAGTTAATCACCAAAAAAGGAAAGAAAGTCTGGAGAACTCAGAATGTTAAAGATATTTCTCAAGACAACCACAGAATTTAGAGGATAGGTCCTTCCCCAACATTTGCTGGACCACTCTACAGATAAGTGCTATTCCCACCAAATTGGCATTTGCCTTTTGCTTTCTCTGCTTTGGGCTTTGTGGAAAGATGAAGCATTGGTTTTCGGATCTTATTTTTAAGCTACTATGGCAGGCAGTGTAGCTTGGCTACTCCAATTCCCATTCCCACCTCACTTCTCCCTTGCTCTGTCTCTAACTTAGAAGTTGGAAAAACCAAATACTCACTTTCCCAGACTCTCTACGCACTGGTATGGGAATGTGGAATATTTCCGCACAGTAGGACATAAGCAGAATATTGCTGGGGGATTTGGGAAAATGTTTGCTTTCCTGATATAAAAGACAGATGTTTCTTCTACTGCCACTTCCCCTACTTCCTGCTTTGGATGTGGACATACTGCCTGGAGCCGCAGTAGCCATCTTGTGACTGTGAAACATCTCTTACATCACTTGGCAGCTGCACTACTATGTTATATGAGAAAAAGAAACCTGGTCCTCTAAGCCTGGTGGACAATTGTTTGGGTGTTTGCTGCCCAAAGCGTCTATAATGAAAACAGTTGTGTTTATATGTGGTCAAGTCACTATGAAAATAAATGTGTTTGTTAAACCCTTTCCCCATGTACTCTCACCAGAAATCCACCAGGATTTCATGTGGTTAGTCCAAAATCTATCTGGCACTAAACCTTAATGTAAACAAACAATGATGGAATCGCTCAAGTTTGGTTCCAGAAGCTATGCTGAGAAACTAGGCAGGCCATAGGCTTTCCTATAGCTAGCATTTATTCAATGTTTACTGTGTGCTAAGCACTCTTTTTTTAAAAAAAGATTTATTTTATTTTATTTATCTTTCTCCTCTTCCCTGTCCCCTATTGTCTGCTCTCTGTGTCCATTCACTGTGTGTTCTTCTGTGTTTGCCTGCACTTTTGTCATGAAACTGCGTCTCTTTTTGTTGCATCATATTGCTGTATCAGCTCTCTGTGCGTGCGGCGCCACTCCTGGGGCGAGCTGCACTTTTCTTGTGCAGGGAGGCTCCCCTTAACAGGGCGCACTCCTTGTGCGTGGGGTACCCCTATGCAGGGAGCACTCCTGCATGGCACAGCACTCCTTGTGTGCAGCAGCACTGCACAAGGGCCAGCTCCACATGGGTCAGGAGGCCCTGGGTATTGAACCCTTGGACCCTCCATGTGGTAGGTGGACACTCTATCAGTTGAGCCACAAGTGCTTCCCCTAAGTACTCTTTTAAGGGCTGCTTTAAATGAATCAACTCACTTAGTTCGTATGAATCCTATGAGGTACATACCAACATCTTACTCATGTTAAGATCAGACAACAAAGACACCGAAAGCTTGAGTAATGTGCCTAAGGTTGCCCAGCTCCAAGTAACAGCTGATTAGTATCATGGCTCAGACTTTATGAACCTATAGAGTACATACCCTGAAGAGGTTGTACTTTGCAGGAAAAAAAAGCATTCTAGAGATGTTGGAAAACAGATGAATTCCTATTTATATTTTTGAGAGAATATCAGAGTTAATAGTCTATAATGTAAAACTCAGCTATAAAGGGAAAGATGATTCTGCACAGATCATTCAGGGAAGAAAGTCATCTAAATGAAATAAGATTAAATACCAATAAGAACAAAAAATAGTAATAACCACTAAGTTTCACTGTGGGCTTACCACATGCCAGGCACTTTCTTAATTATTTTCATGATTTTTAAAAAAAATTTAATCCTCAGAAGAATACAGAAGAAGTGAGACTGTCCCTCAGGCTTCCCTTCCTCATTGCTGTACAAGCTCCAGTTGTGTTTTGGCTACGCTTCTGATCTCCTCCCCAAGACCTGCGAGAAGCTTCTCCCATCCCCAGCCCCAGGAGAGCAACCGTTATTGGTCTCAGTCACTAATAATCCCATTCCGCTTTGCCAGTGATTGACTCAAAGCAGGCATGTAACTCAGTTCTAGCCACTGAGAACTGAGGAGTAATCTTCTGGGTTCTGCAAAGGTTTGCCTCACTGGCTAAAGGAGGCACCAGGAGGAAATGGCCGTGTGGTGCCAAGAACTGCAGCAGCCATCTTGGGACCAGTAGGTGAGAAGCCCAGGATCAAGCCAATTTGTTAATATCATGGAGGAGAAAAAGGAAAGAGGCTGGATCCCCAGCGAGAAGACTAACTGCTGATTTAACCCTTAAAATGCCCTACCTCTGGATTTCTTTGTCTAGGAAATAAAAGATCCCTCACTTTGTAAGTCACGCAAAACATATTCTTTTATCATCTTGCTTTTAGAGCTGAGAATACTGCGGCAGGCAGCAGGGAAACCAGGCTTCAAACCTAGTCAGTTTGCAGAGCATAAACTAGTATTTAAAATAAATATCCAGACACTATCAACATCCCCCAAACTACCCAGGTTCCTCTTCCTAGCCAAAAAAAAAAGTGCCCACTTTCTTTTTTTTAGTCCTCCAGTATGGGTTATTCAAATGTGAATTTTCAAGCAATCATACTGTTACCTGCGTTATATTCAGATTAGCAAGACCATGAAATCATGAAACTTTGCCTTCTCCCAAATAAGAATATGAAATGATGAAAAGTTTTGTGGATAAGACAATGACATGCATAAGAAGAAACTCGGATCAAGGCCTGGAGGGGAACTGAGCAGTTTCTCATGCTCATCTTCCACAACAGCCTTCTTTTAGGTCCCACCCATCCTGTCCTACCAGCTAGGCTGTTCACTTTCCTGACACACAAGAACCCCTTTCATCTTGCTTCCCCTAGTACAAGGCCCTTCCTGCAACTTGCCAGTCTGGATCTTTTCTATTCCCTAAGGCTCAGTTTTAAAGCCCCCACTTCTTCCCAAATCTCCCCAGTAGGAGTTGGCTTCTTTCTTCATCGCGTTCCTATAGCATGTTCTCTGTACCACCTGTAGACATTTATCATATTACCTGTACATTTTTATCATATTATTTCATTTGTATTTACAATTTTATGTCTGGCTCCCTTACTGGACTATAAGTGAAATGAAGACAATACCTGTGTTTTACTCATTATAATCTCCAATGTCTAACGATTGCTTTCTACCAAGTATCCCAAAGAAACTACCTCTATAAGAGCTTTTTAAAAAATCAATATAGTCATGAATCCTATAGCATTAATTATCTTTATGAATAAATATATAGCCAATTCCTTTTAAAACAAAGTAATTTATTCCCTTCTAATTAACATTTAAAATTGTTACAAGTTTTGTTTTAATTTCTTTCTAGAGAAAACAAAATAGAGAAAGCTTATGAAATACTACCTGATGTAAAATTAGGAATTTGAAAGATTTTTTCCAGGATGTATTTTTCCTTTTTTCCCCTATCCATTCCCCTCTTCATATCATTAAGTGGTATGAAGAGAGGACAGAAGTACTGGGTGGTGGATAGAATAAACTTTTAAGGCAGGGGTTCTTAACAAGGGGTCCATGAGCTTGAATTTAAATTAAAAACACAACATTATTCTTGTGAGGACATGTTAGTGCAGGTGTAATATATTTATTAAATATTACACAGTATAGGGTGGACTTAGTAAGGGGTCCATGGTTTTCATCTGACTTGCAAAGAGGTCCAAGGAACAAAAAAGCTTAAGAACTCCTACATTAAGGGCTATACTAGGAAAGGTGGTAGAAATCAACCATCTCCTGATAGCGGCTCTTTGATAGCACAAAGAAGCTGAGAAACTACCCAACTTACAGAGAAAACCGTTTAGGGAGGAGGGTCCCTGACTTCAAACCTGGACAGATAATGCTTTATTGCCCAATGAAGGAGGTTATCTAAGAGAAAGAACCAGATTATTCCAATTCATATCAGCCACAAAGCAAAGTAAGACGAGTATCACAACACAGCATCTAATGATGACTAGAACCAATCTGACCATAAAAAACAACTTTGTTTGAAACAGTTATCATCAGTCTGATCAACTTAATACGATGCATTCATTCACTCACATTTCATGGACCTCAGCATTTCTCTATTCATGAATACCATTTGTCTTGGAGTCAGTGTCCTCTTACTTCCATATACCTCTGCTACTGTGATCTATTCCTCTTTGAATTGTTGGAGGACTTAGAGAACTAGAAAGCAATAAGGAGGAAGCCAACTTTCATATCATTAAATATTCTTTGTGTCGGAAGTGTGCTCTGCCTTCCTCATTTCATCCTCAGCACAATCCTGTGACGTGAGAGGTGTCCTTGGCTCCACTTTAAAGAGGTCTGAGTCATGCCATGAGTTGTGTATTCGAAGCTCCAGTGTCTCTGGTTGGAGGAGACTGAGACCTGGTCAGAAAGACGTATGTGGCAAGTGTTCATTAGCTGAGTGGAATGACGTTGTATTCAGACAACTGAGGATCCACAGCCTTGTGCTCCCATTTAATAAAGGGCAAAGAGAGTCATTCTTACTAAATCTGTTTTTCTCATAGCAATAATAGTATGTTTTAAATCTAAAATTTAAATATTTGTAAAAAATGCTAACCCAAGTTAACAAACAAACGTAGATGGGGGTGGATGCCTTGGAATTTTGAGCCAACTCAAAGGTGCAAGTGGGGAGCCTTTGGTCAGTACGTTTGTTTCTCATGACCTGAAGGAAGACACTGGTCAATTACAAGGGTGACCACATAGAACAGAAGGGATCCAGATGACATCTTCAAGTCCTACCTCCAAACTGAATAAGCTCATGGAGATAAAATAAACCCATCACTTAGGAAAAACGTATGAGAAAGGCAAATATTTCTGTTAAGAGGTGGGCATGGGAAATTATAATTTTTAAATAAATTAGACATTTCTATGGTGGGAAATGGGTCCTATGAATAGACGGAAACATTGTGTGATCCATCTAAAAGCCTTTAACAATAGTCACGTAAAATGTGACTGAAAGTACATAAATCACAATGGAAGCTAGAATTGGGAGTGTTCCATAAAATCACCAAGTCCACGACCAAGGAAATCAGAGACTCAGAATTTTAAAGTATGAAGGGGCCTGGAAAATCACCTAGTTCAACTATTAATCTTATAAATTTGGAAACCACAATCCAGAGATGTTTCTAGAACACCACACTTTTTGACTCCTAGGCCAGCCTTCCTCTGCCACTTTATGATGTCCCACAATATATCAGTTAGAATCAGTTATAAAAAAGATTTAACATAATATACTCTATACTTACTCTGTAAAAGTTGTTCTAAATTAGAACAAAAATTACCTCAAGCTTCCCCAGGGCCAGATCAGAGCTGCCTTCAACATGCAAATACATATCATGAATACCAAAATGAGGTTATTCTAAGGGGATTCTAGAGCAAGTTTTAGCATCATCAAAAGGTATATTGAACATATGCCAGAAGACATAATCCTAATCTTTAAATAAAATATGGTCCTCTCTGAAATGGAAATACAATGTACAATTTTGTTTTTTCTTGCTCGAGAAAAAAACAAAACAAAATAAACTTAGAGAATTTATACATCATGTGTAAAGTGAGCACAGTATGATTATTCCAATAATTCTCAACTTCTCAGTGGAAGAGAAGGACCCCTTCAAAACTTGAGTGAGGTGAGTTAAGGACGAATGAAAGGAAGCATTGCTTTATACAGAAAATAATAAACGTATGGAGCTCATTATCACAAAAGAGGTACAGGCAAGGAATATAAATGGATTCATAAAGGTTTGGACCAAATTTATGAATGTCAGAGTCATAAATGGCTACTGAGAGGACACCTAACCTTCAAGGTTAATGTCAGGGAGGAAAACTGTGTCCTTCCCTGGAAAATCCCTTTAAGCCTCTGTGGTCAACATGATTTCGGGTTGGATGGAACAGGGGGTTAACCCAGCAGAGCAGTTCCTAAATTATTTTTTCCTAATGATTAACTGGGCCAGACAGACATCCATCTCTTCAACAGAAAAATAAATGAACAAATGTTTCATTTTGAAAAACAAGCTTAATAACATATTATTTATGCAATCAGTTAAATTTTGGTCTTTGGATCAGAAGAAAGGCAAGGCTTGAATCTGGGCTCTGCCACTTGAAAGGTCCTGCTCCAAGTTCTTTACCTTTCTGTGCCTCAGCTTCCTTGCCTGTAAAGTGGAGAGGATAATTTCTATAGTGCAGGAGTTTTGGTAGTCTTTAAAAAGAAAGCACTTTGCAAATTGAAAATAACATAATATTACTATATTGATAAGCAACTCTTGTTTAACTTGTTCTGGAGAGAATTGATAAGAATATTCAAAAAGCTCTCAAGACCCAAATCAAATACTGTTTCCTCCAAGCAGAGTTTCTTTCTCTTTAGAAATTTCCAGAAAACTCTAGTCATATATGTGTACACATGCATGTATGCATGCCTCAATGAAAGCATTTGTATTATTATTTCTCAGCTTTCTTATCTCCTTTGCTTAAGACGATTTGTAGTTGACACTCAACAGATGTTAAATAAACTATTTGTGTGATTAATCCTGTGGCCCCACTTCACAAAAGTGAGACACAGAAATGATCCAACCATGAAATGCAATAAAATGATAGTGGCTACAGTCAAGACTGACCCTTAGCTTCCTCAATTTCAAGGCTCCAGTCTCAATCATTTCCTTTATTTAGAAATAATATTTTAGTCCTATTTGCATGAAAAATGAAGAGCAAGAAATTAATCATAGGGTAGTGAAATCTTTACTAAGTTCATGTGCTTGAAATCCTAAGATTTCATTTTCCTGAAAAATACACTATGAAGTGTTCAATATAATAGAATAAATTTTGGCCATAACCTCAAATTTTTGGAGAGTACAAGATTGCAGAGTCTGATCTCCACCATCATCACCTTCAAAGGGAAACCTCCAACCTTGTTATCTGCAGAATTAAATTAAGGAATCAAAATGATTGTAAAACACAGATCTCACATTTAGTCCATGACACAAATGGATAGTTGTAGGTATTTAGACCGAACACCTGGTTTGAAAATGCTCAATTTTACTCTCAGTGGCAAATGCCCAAGCTTACTTCTGGCACAAGGAGCTTGACTAAATGGACTGGCTTCCTTTCTTCTTTCCCCATAGGTTAGAATGGTTCCACTTTGTCAGATTTTTTTGTGTTAATGCCTAGGAAATTTGCACCATTCCGTGAGAAAGTTAGAAGGACAATTGGAAAAGAGTGATACCACTAAAATTGTCCATGTTTATATATATGTGCATATATATGTGTGTGTGTGTGTTTATACATGTCTTTTTCTCACTTAAGTTAATAGTAGTTAAAATGATGAGGGTAAAATGGGTCAGCAGGCCACTGGACACCAATGTTTTCTCTGGTGTCCCCAGGCCCAGTTCAGTTCTACTTGACTTTGAGGGCCATCTCAGGCCAGTTTTACTCAGTCCTTTCCATCTAGCAGTTGCAGTTCTGGTTGCAGAACTGAGCCTCTGCTTCTTTGAATTCTGAAACACTATCCACCAATAAAAGTCTTTCTTCTTAAAGGGCTTGTAATGAATGTTTACTTCACATCTACTACTCCTTCACGTATCTATAGCCAGACTCATTTCACAGCCTTCAGATTTCTGCTTTTTTCTGCTCAGGGTCAAATTTACTTTGGTAGATAATCATAAAAAAAAAAAAAAAAAAAAAAAGGATAATCATATCCTGGCTTATTCTGACCAAGTACACTGATGTATCTCTTCCACCTCCTGGCATCATAAATGCATTCTACACTAACTTTATTGTCATTATTTCCTGCTGTCAGTCTCATATTGGAATAGGCAACATTGCTCTACTTTGTCATGGTGAAAAGTTTATCCTGCAAAATTTTCAGGTTCTTAGGTCTTCCGTGAATGGCTGTGCTTATCTCATGTGTGCTTCTAGGCATCTCCAGGGCTCTGCATTTAACTTCATACTTCTAAAAGCATCTGTACAGAGATAATATTAATGTTATTGCAACAGACAGGCAGAGCCTCATTTCTCTCTGCTTTGACTGAAAATGCCTGTTCGTAGTGAAAATGTGCAGACAGTAGCATTTTTGTGTGACGTCCGAATGTGTGTAGGTCCAGCCATTGGTGGCAGGAGGAAATAAGTCACAACTGCTAGATGGTTTGGTTTTAAAAATATGCCAGTCAGAATTTACTGGTGATCAATAGCCATTAAAATTATTTTCCAGAGGGGTCCTCTATACCAAAACTGGGAAAAAGTCCCGAATTCACTCTCAGTTCTGAAATGAGGTTCTTTGGAAGAGTGGGTGAATTAAAGGTCACTAATCTCCCTAAATAACTACTTAACAAGATATCAGGTTTTAAAAATTCTGAATACAACTGATTATCAGCTCCACAATTTTTGCAGACTTGATTTAGAATCCATAGTAGAAAGGTAGAAAGTAGTAGAAAGAAGATTGGATTTCGAGTTAAGTTCCCGTCTCTATCACAAATTGGTTATCCTTAGTATATCCCTAAGCCTCAGTTTACTTCTCTACAGAATGGGGATGATAAAATCAGCCATGGCAAGGTCATAGCCAAGCGTTATCTAAAGAATTTAGAAATTCATGGGAATGAATTCAGAAACCATCTGGTATTATGGAAATTAAGCTGTTGCTATACTACTAAAACAGAAGTCTCTGGAAGAAATAACTAAAAGGGTACCTATTTGCAGCCTAGGTTTTTAGATCATCCACACTAAACTTTCATTTTTTGGGTTCAGCTGCAAGTTTAGTACTCCTTTTGGTATTTTCTTATTTTTATCCCCAAACAATTCAACTCTAGGCAGGATTATATAATAATAAATAATAATAAGTTCAGGGAGGGAAATATGGTTCAAAATAATAGTAACTTTTAGAAATTTTCATCATGTATCATTCTTGGCAACAAAAATGTTAGTAGAAAATAATCAGCTCATTGCAGCAGCATTAATTTAGGGAAAAGTGATGATTTATACTGAGACAGTACTGATTCTTCACTTAACACAACACTTCACTTAATCCTTCCACTCAAGTTTTCCTGGACCTGTCTAATAAGGATGCCCTTCCCACCCAGCTTCCTCATATTTAATGCTATCTATCTCTGTGGACTTGAAGCTCTTCAAAGTCAATGCACAAATCTGTCTAATTGACTGCTGGTTCCATGGACCAGTTGGGTTCTCCTTGTGCAGTAGGAGCTCGGTGAAAACCTGCTGCATGATGGAGTGAAGCTAGCACACCTTTTCTCCTTGTAGGTCTAGATATTAAGGCATTGCTGGTGAAGGCAACAGAGTGAGGCAAACTCCACCCACTGTCCATCACTAAACGCAGCATCCCTAAGTACCCGTGCCCAGTTAATGTGAAGACTTTTTCTGAAGATATAATCAAAGAGTAAATAAAATGGAATGTCATCTGCTCTGAACAATGTTGTTCAGAGCAATGTTTCTCTAACAGCCTCCATAACACAGACTGTGGAAATGCAGCATTTAAAAGCAGAGAGAGAGCAAGTACCTCACAGAGGTCTAAGGGTTACTAGACGGAGCGCTAAAACATTTAAAAATCTCCGTATCTTGGCTACGATTCCATTTCAAACAGAAGTTCACTTTTTAACAGGAGAGTGCCATAACCACTAAATGAAACAGCGAGTCTATAAACTTTAACTGTGTTCAGTATTATTTCATAAGGATTGTAGGCATATAATCCAATACAACCATGATATTGAGTCATCATAAACATGAAACTCTAAGGTTATAATATAAAATAAATTAGGCTCCGAGCATATGAGAAGTTCAATTAAAAGCATTCCATAGGAGACACTATTCCAGAACTGTATTTCTTTAGTTGATTTTTTTACCAATAACATTATATGACCTACTTCAGTGCTACAAAACCTGGAAGTAATTGAAGAAAAATGTGCAATATTGAAATCACAAAAATGCTATTAGATAACAAAAGAATCTGTGTCAAAATATATAGGCTCCATTCCAAAGTTCACGATTTGTTAACCATGTGAGGTGGGACAAGTCACTTTACTTCCTTTGGATTGAGACTTCTGGTCTGTACTTTGAACCTCGTGGGGCTATTGTGGGGTCAAAAGATGTTGATGACAGAGGGTATAAATTGTTCTAACTCTTAAGTTCCCAGTTCTGTTTTCAAAACATTGCTTACTAGGAATTGACTAAATCTAGTAATTTGCTTGTTATTTTTAGTTCTGAAGACTGAGCTCTTTGTTGGAACTCTTATTTTAACGACAATTACTGAAACAGGCAACTATGATTCAAACTAGGTGATTCCTATAATAAAAACACCCTCACAACTGCAAGGCATTCTCTTCAGGTGTGAGCCACTTTTTTACTAAACTTTCTTGCTCACTTTACAAAAGTAATTCCAGACATCCTTTAGTTTTGTCAACATGTGATGAAACTAACAATTTTTTAGTTAAACATTAACTAAATTTGAGTTAATTTTAAAATATAGACATAAAGTGATGGCTTGCTTTTCCGAGCCTGTATTCAGATGTAAAAAGCGACTAGCTTTCCAAGGCAATTTCTAACCCACAGTATCTAGAGCAACAGCAATTTAATGTGAAATTCTTTTCATCTTCCCTTCACACTCCTGTGAAAAGCAAGAGAATTTCTGAGAGGCACAGAGATTCTCAATCGTTGCAACTAGGCAACTTTCTTCTAGTTTGAGCTCATGAGAGGAAGGGCAATTTCATGTTAAACATACACATAAGATGACAGGGAAGGAGGCAAGCTGATAGCCTGAAAAACATATGCAAACCCTCCTTTGGAAGCATGCTTTTCACTATCTTGTACAAAGTTAATGGAAACCAAGAAACTACCACACCAGAATCATTGCCCCCTTTAATCCTTAATAACCAAATAAAAATGGGCAGCCTGTATTCAGGACCAGCTCTAGCAAGCAGATCTCCAGGAAACAAGGCTCCCTACAGACTTTCCCTTGATCTTAAAGCTTAACTTGAAACATTTATATGCAAGGAGCACCTGGCCAGGAGATGCGAGAAGCCCTTTATTCACCTTGGCTCTATTTCTTTCTTTAATAATAAATTCTCAGTTTTCTTTTTTTCTCTTCCTGGAAACTGATTCCATTCTAAATACTGGTTTTTGTTCTTTCTTAATAGTTTAAGAAAAGAAAGACAAATCTGAAAACCCCCTATTAACACGCATCAGCCTCCCACCTGCTGATCGGTATCATCTCGGCTTTTAGGAAAGATGAAGTAGAAAGTTAGTGTAGGTTAATTCCAATCGGGTTGAGGACTTCTTTTGTTTGAATTCAAAGGGCTCAGGTTAACGTATTATGCAACTTAGTATCAACTGGCTACACAAATCTTCTTTCACACACCTTGCTGGGTAAAGAAGTGAGGAGCCCACTAATTGGTTCTGACGGCACCAGTTTAAAAATGCTGGCGATGGAATTGTGGTCAGGAGTTTAACAGGACAGATGGAGTGTGTCCCAAAATGGTAAGGCCTTCAGGGTCACCTACTCAACAAAGATTAAAGGGTGAAAACATAGTCTGGTAATTAGGTCTGCCCCAAATCAGACCAAATCTGGGACAGAAGCTTTACAACTGCTTTGAAACGAATGTATTTAGAGGAAAGTACTAAGTGCTTCATAACTATCACCATCCTCTCTTATCCTCTCTTTCTTCCATGTTTGTTTCCTTCCTGTTTCTCCATCTTCCGTCCACGAAATGATTTGAGGGGTCTTCTCAAAAGATCCAATACAGAAGGATAAAATAAAGAGTTGAATTTGGAGCAAAGGGAAAAGTAGGCGAGAAAATAAATGCAGAGGAAAACCTTCCAAAACATATAAATGCAAAATATTCTTTCCTGTTTGAGTGCTGAAAGGCGGTGACAAATTTGGCCATTGGGAGGTCACGACCCTAGCCCAGTCCCCTATCATCAGTAATCCAGATGCCCAATTCATCTCCTTGGCTCCCACTTCCCTCCTTTAATCCCGTGCTCTAATCAAAGCCCAGGTGATTCCTCTATAAAGCAAATCAGGTCAGGTCTCAGTCCTGCTTACAACACTTTAATGACTTCTCACTGGATTTAGAATCAAGTCAAAACTCCTCACTGTAATTTACAAGACCTTCAGAATCCAGAACTTTACTGCTGATTCTGGATTGTCTAGCCGCCCACCCCCCAGCCCCCCACTCTGCACTCCAGCCCCTGCCAGCCTCCTTCAGCAACTCAAAGACACTCTCCTCTGCAGTTTTGTCAGCGAGGTCTCTCTAAACTTCAGTTTCCTCCAGTTCTGGGTCACCCTCCCCAAACTGAATGAGGTGCTCCTGAAATGCACTATCACCTGCACTTCCTCATCATGGTATCTGTCACACTTTATCATTTACGTAACAGCTTGCTTTTGCTGTTTGATCATGCATTCTTCGAGAGTAGGAATTGGGTTTATGTTGCTCATTAATTTTATTCCCTGCATCTAACAGAGTGCCTGACACATAGTTATTGCTTAACTGCATGTTGCATGAATAAATAATAACTATGAATAAATAATAAAAACTCAAATAAATAATTATAATAATTATTAAGCATTTACCATGGACCACAAAAGATGCCAAATATTTTACTTTCCTTATCTTTGTGAAAAACAAAATCTATTCTTCACAGGAAAGCCACAGAGAAGGTTGTTATCATCTTTATTCTACAGATGAGGAAACCAAGGCTCCAGGTGACTGAGTATAGATGCTGGGATACCAATCTGTGGCTTTCTGATTCTGAAGTTCGAGCTCTAACCACTACTCTACGCTGCCTTTCTAATGACTAATGATGTTTCCTAGCTTCCTAAGCAGAAAAACAAAAGAAAAGAAAAGAGAAAAAAAAAAAGAACAATACTCAGTTCCAAGAGTCACAGAATTTGAAAGATAGAAAGTACACAAAGTGTTGGGTAGAAACTGGGCTTTTCCTGGACTCTGAAATAAAAAATCCTTCCCATGGGTCTGGGCAAAGCATTCCCTGGTGTCCTGATGCGACCCGACGGCAGCCTGGGAATCCCTGCAGGGAGAAGAGCAGGTTCGCAGAGCCACTTTCTGTGGAGTCCCTCAATCAGAGCCCATGGCACATCACCGCCCAGTTCAGCAAACTCACTTCTACACCAGGCAGAATACACTGGTGTTCTGTCTCAGGCCAAGGGATTATAGAATTTGTGGAAATTCAACCCAGCAAATACTCATGTTGCCATTTCAAATCATTTTTCCCTTGAGAAGGACAAAGAAGAGGAGAGTAAGTGGGAATAAAAGCAAGGATCCGGGACCTATTCAAACTCAAAAGGCTGCCAACAGAATGCGAGGAAGCGGCCTTTGCCAGGACTGATCTGACTGATCTCTAAAAGGCACGCTTCGCTGGATTAGACGGGCTCTGGCTTCCTCCTCCCTATCCTGGAGGCAATGTTCTCAATATCACTAGGATCTTTTCTGCTCTAAATGTCTCTGAATCTATGTCTAATTTGTCAAGGCCACACAGGGTAGGGGGGAGGCATGTGCCATTTCCTGTGATTTCCGTCGGCAGGTAAAAGCCTGCTATTTAACTGGCTCGTTTGGGGCTTGGTCAAGCAAGGCTATCCTGACTACTCCCTCCTTACGGTCTGGGCACCACAGCGGCTGAAAATCCCTTAGCCACCCAGGCTCCCATGCATACAGGCTTCCTTTAGTGCTGGGTGCAGCTGCCCACTTGGCACCCAGTGCTGTTTACACGTAGGCTCCCCGAGTCTGCTTGAAGCTTTTGCTCTTGAACAACTAAGCCTTTACCAATTATTGCTGGTCTCAGGCTGTGTTCCACTCTTTGGAAGTACTTATCCTTACAACCCTACGTGTGGCTGTTTTAACTCCATCTTGTTCACATCAACGTGAATAGAATGCTTAGACCTCGAGACTACAGAAAAAAAGGCAAATTTCTCTTTGCTCACAAGATTGTAACAGTACAGTACGCAGTTTCTGTGTTTTTTCCTTTTGTAGGTAGGAACCTATGCACCCATTTTTAAATTATGTAATTCTTGTCTTTCACACATTTACTGTATTCCCCAACCTTTAAATTACCCTGATCAATGACTTCAATGTGGTCAAACAATGTAAAGTCCTTCAACAATACAGATGTCCTTGTTCCTTGAAAAGGGAATGTGTGCATCATGTGCAGCAGAGGCAATTTTATTCTTTCTACCAGCCAGCCATGAAATGTATGATTCTATAATAGCAGACTTATACTATATTTCTATATATGTTTTTTTGGTATTATATCTTGAGAGTCTTTTAGTTCAACATTAATTCCACTATTTGCTCCACAAATAAGAGAAATAACTGATTCAGAAAAGATGATTGAAAGAGTTGAGAAATAAGTCCAAATTTCAGGGGAAAAAAATAACAGATGCAAAATAGAAAGAATTTGGGATATTTATCCTGGCAAGGAAAAGGAATGGTCTATGTATTTTTCCGGGAAGAAAAAAAGCAAGAAAGAAAAGTTTAAGTTAGACTTTTAAATAAAATGATTTTATCTGTTGTGATAAGCAGGATTTGTGTGGTCTATTGAGAAGTTAAAGACTAGAGTAGATATTCATCTTGGACAAGAGTAGAGGCAGATTGTACTCAAACGCAGTTGTACTCAAAGAAGGATGCAATGAAGTGCATGATTGCTTGAGGTCAGTTCCTTCCAACCCTCAGCATCAACAATATACCTGCCATTTAGTAAACAGGCTTTACGTAGTACCGGGAAGCCCAGTGCTTTGAAAGAATAAGCACATCTATCCTAGTCCCTGTTCATTAGGAATATACAGACCTCAAGAATATTTGGTACTCTATCTATGCCAAGTATTCCCATTTCACAGGAACAGTCAGTGTATCATCACAGGCAGGTAAGGGTAAATACCATTTCTTTTTCAGCAACCAGGTTAAAAAAAAAAAGTCCATACTTATCCCAAACTTTTCCATAACTTGTCAAAATAAAGGACAGTGAAAGCATGCAACAGAACGAAATGTAAATACCGCAAACTTGTTTTTGGGAGAAAATTCCTAACTGCGCCATCTCTGGTTCAATCATGCTGCTCATTAAACAAGTCATTTTAATCCTCCCTGTCAGCCCAGTCTTCTCGGTGCCAGGATTTTCTTTTGAAAAGGAAAGGTAATCCGTGGCCACCTTTCCAGAAAGGTAAATATTTCGAAATCAGGGCAGAGTTTTCTGGTATTAAGACCTGATATCTTCTAAAATTTAGGAACCCTTACCCTCCTTTTTGCTTTAAAATGTTATTAAATTTTCTTTTATTTTAATTTTTTATTTGCATAGGCACAGGGTACTGTGAAACACACCTCAAGTGTCTTTTAAAAATTAAAACAGCATGGATTTGTAGTGTCAGTGATTCCTGCTAATCAAAATCACTGACAATTTTTTAGGAGGGAAGAGGTATAGTTTAGCTCCCTCACTAGAGAGCACTGCTTAGTTTTTCAGTTTTGATCTGAATCTGAATGTTTTCCTGCAGATAATTCTCTTGCATTTTTGAAAAGACAGAACCTGGGAATGAAATTCTAAGAAAATAAGTGTTTATTTGCACAGATTCCTACCCCTGACTCTAGACAAATGAGTGGCACTTCAGGTCCCTCTACTGGCCCCAGTCGGCGAGGACTCTTCCCTTCTGTGCTGGTTCATAGAGTTCTGCCTCTAAATTAACTCTTCTAAATTGAAAGTTATGCTTCTTCTGTCCCTGCTACCACGGACCGTCCCCAGATTGCAGGGCAGAGGTAAGCGTGGACACCAATTGTGACCTGAAAGTCAAGCAGCCACCAGGATCAGAGTCTCTTCAGTGTGCCTTGGACTACGGAGCTGATGTTGCAACGTCATATCCATTTTCTTACTGTGTTTTGTTACAATTGTCTTTTTTAAAAATTAAGTCATTTTTTTATGCAACAAAAAATTTTTAGGAAGCTTCTTGTCTTGAAAGTCAAGGATTTATTAAAGAATCAGAGAGAGAAAAGACAAAAAAAAAAAAAAATACAGGAATTACACAAAACAGTAAGTTTCCCAGAATCTTTTCTTCTATCAGCAAAAATTCACAGTGTTTGATTCTTCTAAACTGGATAATTGTGTTATGATATTTTGGTGCTCTTTTTCTATGAAAATGAAATTGTTCCATAATATTTTAAGTTTCTATAGCTTAATTTTAAACCCATTCGAAAAAGCATTAGTTTGTCACTATGATGGCCTATATATAAAACCATTAATTGACTCTAAAAAATGACAGTGTTATTTTCTAATGCAAATCACCATGTTTTTAAAAGGAAAGATTAAGTTGGATAAAGAAAAACCATAAGGTCATTTGGCTCAAATAGTACCAGGCAAATAATATTTGAACAGTGAGGAACTAATTTAAAGCAAATGCCTCACAACAAAGAGCAAATAATCAGAGCAGAGAGAGAGAGAGACCAAGTAAGAAAGGGAAGAGGGAGGGAGTGAGGAAGGGCAAAAGAGATATATGTCCCAATACTTAACAGAATAAGAGAATAACCATAGACAGACATCATTCTCATATATGTGAAATTATTTCTGTGGAAGCACACAATTTGAGAATCCTTCATTATGAAAAACTCACAGGTGTGGAGACAGTTCGAGCAAGGTATCTTTCTCATCACATCAATTCAGGCCCATAAGTACATCTAATAATCTTTGTTTTAGACACATAGGGTTAAAGAATATCTCAGTTGCTAGAGTGCTACTATTTTTACAGTGATTTCAACTTTCTTGTAACAGACATGAGTAATTTTAGTTGACCTTTTTCTCTTTAAGAGAGTGTTTGTGGCAATTTTAAATCAAATCAAGTCGAAATTAATTTTATTTTGAGGATTCTGTGGCATATCTCCTAGTTGTAGAAAGAATTAAGGACAATTCTCCAACTTGTTGGTAGTCAAAAGAACCTGGAGGAATATCTAAAAATTCAGAAAACCACACTCTACTCCAGTTCTACTGAATCAGAATCTTTTGGGAAAGTCTCTGCAATCGTTTATTTATTTATTTAATTTTGTCTCTCCAGGTTTGGAAAGCCACTTCTCTAGGATGTTAAAAAAAAACTAAAGACATGTTAAATGATTTGGGTGAAAAGTCATCCAAAATCTGGACAGTTCTCTGCAGTCAAATGACCAGAAGAAATGAAGCCATGCTTTCATTATGAGCACCAAAAATAAATGTCTATTCTCCAAGGATGCATAAAATTAGAATATTACACAGTAAACATTTTGGGTAAATGAATCCAAAATCTGGAATTTAATACACTCTACTTTATTCCTAAGTCATAGAATGATGTATTTAAATAACTAATTTTTGCTTTTTTGTTCAATTTGTTTGTTGGAACAATGAATCTATATTTATGATACACAAGAAAGCTGTATCAGGTCTTAGGGTCAACCAAGATGATAGCATAAAACATTCTAGGGTGCCTTTACCCCACAGAATCTTTAAAAAATTAGCCAAAACTGGCAGAGCCATCTTCCTCAAAACTCCAGAAAATAGTTTTAAAAGGTTGCAATAACTGGGCAAGGGTTGAATCAAGAAAACACAGCTTTAAAAATGGTAGGAGAGGGAATGGATATGGCTCAAGTGGTTGAGCCTCTGCTTCCCACATGAGAGGGCCTGGGTTCAGTCCCCAGTATCTCCTAAAAACAAAAAAACAAACAAGCAAACAAAGGAAAAAACAACTCAGGGGAGCTGATGTGGCTTAGAGGTTGAGTGCCGGCCTCCCACATACAAGATCCTGGCTCAATCTCCAGCCCCAGTGCCTCAAAAAAAAAAACCCCACATAGGCTCTATGGTCATGGCAGATGGAGTTCAGTGCCATCTCAGTTGGCCCTACTTTGGAGTTTGTGTTTCTGTGTGATGGAACTGTACTTAGATGTGATCTTTGTCCACAAGTCTCTCCTGTTACTTTTACCAGAACTGTAGTTGGTGCTGGGGTTTAATATATACCCAGGGGACATGAATCTCTGGACTGTCCATGTGACAGCCAGGCCCCGAGCCTCAACAGACTTGCAACTCCTACACTCTGGTTTATTGGACTTACCCCACTCATCTAACATGGAGGTGAAGAAAGTCAACCACCACACAAGGGAGCCAAGAGTGCCTACAACTGAAAGCAGGAGAATTGCATCCAGCATCCTTGTGGAATCTAAGTCCCCTCTTGATATAGATGTGGAGTGGACACAGCCATTCTAAGGTCCACAGGATGGTGGAATAGAGTATGGATTAGAGGGGACTTACTGATATTCTATTCATGAACTATTGTGATTAGTAATCAAAGAAAATGTGGCATTGGTGTGGGGAAAGTGGCCACGGTGGCTGCTGGGGGTAGGGAGTGGAAGGAAGAGATGTGATGTGGGGGCATTTTCAGGACTTGAAGTTGTCCTGGGTGGTGCTGCAGGGACAGTTACCAGACATTGTAGGTCCTCCCATGGCCCACTGGGTGGACTGTGGGAGAGTGTGGGCTATGATGTGGACCATTGACCATGAGGTGCAGCGGTGCTCAGGGATGTATTCACCAAATGCAATGAATGTCTCATGATGATGGAGGAGATTGTTGTTATGGGGGGAGGAGTGGGGTGAGAGGGATGGGACCTCATATTTTTTTTAATGTAACATTAAAAAATAAATAAAAACAAAAAAATAATAATAAATGATATCAAGGAAATGGAAGCAGCAAAATCCAGATTATGGGAAATTCTACAGGCAGACTCCAGTTTTTCAACAATTAAATTATAAGAAAAAAATGGAGAGGAAATCTATAGATTAAAAGACATTTAATGAATATACCAACAAATTTCAATATATGGACCTAATTTTGATCCTGATTCTAACAAACTATACATTTATGAGCTAATGGGAGAATTACTATTAATATATAAGGTGTGATAACAGATTCATAGTTATACACATACATATATGTATCTGTTTGTATATTAAAGGTGTCCTTATCTTTTGTAAGTATTTTTCAAAGTATTTTCAGAAGAAATACTATGTCATATTAGCTCTAACATAATCTAGTTTAAAGGAGATATAAATGAAATAATATTGGTCATGTTTTGTTAGTTGTTAAAGATGGGTGTTGGGTACATGGTGTTCAGCACTATTCTACCTTTGTACATGCTTGAAAAGTTTCTTAATAATAACTAAACAAATAAAAAGTTGCAGAATGGTGGGAAAAAAAAAAGAGACTTACCTTAAATTCTAAGACACAAGTAGGTTGAAAGTGAAAAGATGGAAAAAATACCAAAAGAAAGCTGTGCTAGCTATACTAATATCAGAGGAATTAGACGTTAAGTAAAACTGTTATGAGGGACAAAGTAGGTCACTCTAAACTGATAAAGGAATTGGCGGCGGACTTGGCCCAGTGGTTAGGGCGTCCGTCTACCACATGGGAGGTCCGCGGTTCAAACCCTGGGCCTCCTTGACCCGTGTGGAGCTGGCCCATGCGCAGTGCTGATGTGCGGCAAGGAGTGAGGGCAGGGGTGTCCCCGCGTAGGGGAGCCCCACGCGCAAGGAGTGCACCCGTAAGGAGAGCCGCCCAGCACGAAAGAAAGTGCAGCCTGCCCAGGAATGGTGCCGCACACACAGAGAGCTGATATAGCAAGATGACACAACAAAAAGAAACACAGATTCCCGTGCCGCTGACAACAGATGCGGACAAAGAAGAACACTCAGCAAAATGGACACAGAGAGCAGACAACCGGGGTGGGGGGGAAGGGGAGATAAATAAATAAATAAATAAATAAATCTTTTAAAAAAATAAACTGATAAAGGAATAAATTCAAAAAGAAGCCATAACAATTATAAATACATATGCACTTAATTGTGCACCCCAAAAGATATGAAGCAAATACTGACAGATTTGAAGAGAGAAATAATTCTACATTAAAGTAGGAGACTTTAATTCATCACTATGGATAGAACATCTAGACAGAAGATCAATAAGGAAATAGAAGACTTGAAAGGTACTATACACCAGTTACAACTAATGGACATATTTAGAACACTGCATGCAACAGCAGCAGAATACACATTCTTCTCTAATACATATGGATCATTCTCTAGGATAGGCTATATGTTAGGTATCAAAGTCTGAATAAATTGAAAATATTGAAATCATACAAGTATCTTCTCCAATGACAATAGAATGAACCTAGAAATGAATAATATAAAATCCACATGTGAAAATTAGACAACACATTCTTAAACAACCACTGGATCAAAGATTAAATCACAACAGAAATTAGGAACTATTTTGAGGCAAGTGAAAATCAAAACACAACATACCAAAACTTATGGGATATAACAAAGGAAGTTCTGAGAGGCAAATTAATAGCTCTAAAGCTTACATTAAAAAGGAAAAAAGATCTCAAGTTATAGGCCTAACCTCACAACTGCATGATCTAGAAAAAGAAGAGCAAACTAAAGTTAAAGTGAGCAAAAGGAAGGATAAAACTAATATTAGAGCAGAGATATATAAAATAGAGAATAAACAAAAACAGTGGAGAACATCATCAAAATGAGAAGTTAGTTCTTTGAAATGATCAATAAAATTGGCAAGCCTTTAGATAGACTGATAAACAGAGAGGACAAAAATAACTAAAATCAGAAATGACACAGAGACATTACTACCAAACTCAAAGAAATAAAAGAGTTATAAAAGGGTATTATGAACAACTGTATAGCAAGAAATTAGATAATGTAGAGGAAATGGAAAAATTTCTAGAAACACACAAATTACACAAATTACAAGAAGAAATAAAACAACACAACAGACTAATAACAAGTTAAAAGATTGAATCACTAAACCAAAACTCCCAACAAAGTAAAGGTCAGGATCAGATGGATTCACTGGTAAATTTTACCAAACATTCCAAGTAAAACAATATTTATTGTGCCCAAACTCCTCCAAAACATTGAAGAGGAGCACTTTCCAACTTGTTCTTTAAGGCCAACTTCACCCTAATACAAAAGCCAGAAAAAGATACGACAAAAAAAGAAAATTACAGACCAATATCCCTTATGAACATAGATGCAAAAGTCCTCAAACAAACAAACAAACAAACAAACAAAAACCAGGAAACTGTGCTTGCTTCAGCAGCACATATACTAAAACTGGAAAGATAGAGAGAGGATTAGCATAGCCCTGCACAAAGATAACATGTAAATTTATGAAGCATTCCATATTTAAAAACAAAATAAAACACCTGGAAACTGAATCCAAAAGCACATTAAAAGAATTACGTACCATGATCAAATGGGATTTATTCCAGGTATGCAAGGGTGGTACAACATAAGAAAATCAATTAACGTAAAACACCACATTAATAGAACAAACAACAGAAACTACACAATCACTTCAATTGATGCGAAAAAGGTATTTGACAAAATCCAGCACCCCTTCTTGATAAAAACACTTAGGAAACTAGGACTAGAAGGAAACTTCCTTAACACAATAAAGGTCACATATGAAAAACCCACAGCTAGCATCATACACAATGGTGAAAAACTGAACTCTTTCCCTCCCAGACCAGGAACAAGACAAGGATGACTACAGTCACCACTGTTACTCAGCATTGTACTAGAAGTTTAGCCAGAGTGATTAGGCAAGAAAAAGAAATAAAATTCATCAAAATTGGAAAGGAAGAAGTCAACTTTCCTTATGTGCAGATGACATGATCCTATATCTAGAAATTCTTGAAAAAGTTACAAGAAAGCTACTAGAGCTAATAAACAACTTTTGCAAAGTGGCTGGGTAAAAGGACCAATGTGCAAATCAATAGTTTGTGTAAACCCTAGCAATGAACAGTTTTAAGAGGGAATCAGTTTTAAAAATTTCATTTCCAGGGGCTGTGGCTCAAACAGTTGGGCTCCCATCTGCCATATGGGAGGCCCTGGGTTCGTGTCTCAGGCCCTCCTTGTGAAGTCAGGCTTGCCTACTGTATACCACGGAGAGCCATCAGCCTGCAAGCGCTATGGAAAGCCAGCTCAGCAAGGTGACACAATAAAAAGGGAGACAAGTAAAAACACAGAAGAGCATGCAGCAAATGGACACAGAGAGTAGACAGCAAGCAAGCTTGGCGGGGCAGGGAGGGGATAAATTTTTTTAAAAATTCCATTTCCAGTAGCAACAAAAAGAATCAAATATCTAGGAATAAATTTAACCAAGGATGTAAAGGACTTATATATGGAAACTACAGACAAATGCTTAAAAGAAATCAAAGAAGACCTAAACAAATGCAAGGGCATTCCATGACCATGAATTGGAAAACTAAATAATGTTAAGATGTTAATTCTACCCAAAGTGATTTACAGATTCAACTCATTCTCCATAAAAATTTTAACAGCCTTCTTTGAAGAAGTGGAAAAGCAATCAACAAATTTATATTGATGGATAAAGGGCCCTGACATCACCAAAACTGTCTTGAAAAAGAAGAGCCATTTAGAGTACTCATACTTTCCTGTTTTCAAATGTATTATAAAATATAGTAATCAAAGCAGCATAGTACTGGTATGAGGACAGATGTATAGACCAATGGATTGAATTGAGAGTTCAGAAATAAACCCTCATATCTCTGGTTTTTGACAAAGTGCCAAGTCCCCTCAGTTTGGAAAGAACAGTCTTAAATGGTGCTGGGAAAACTAAATGTCCATTTGCAAAAGAATGAAGGTGGACCCCTACCCCACAACGTATATTAAAATTAGCTCAAAACAGATCAAAGGCCTAAATATAAGAATCAAAACTATATAATTCCTAGAAGAAAACATAGGGAAGCATTCTGAAGATCTTGTGTTAGGCAATCATTTCTTAGGTTTTACAGCAAAACATGAAGAACAAAAGGAAAAAACAGATAAATTGGACTTCAAAAAAATTAAAATCTTATTTTCCTAAAAGTACTACATCATGAAAGTAAAAAGACAATCTACAGAATGGTAGAAAAAAATTGGAAACCACATATCCAATAAGGGTTTAATATCATATAAAGAAATAAATAACATAATCCTACAACTCAGTTGCTAAACAACCCAATTTTTAAAAATGGGTAAAGACTTGAATGGACATTTCTCCAAAGAAGATATACAAATAGCCAAAAAGCACATAAAAATATGCTCAACATCATTAGCCCTTAGGGAAATGCAAATCAAAACCATGAGATACCATTTCATAACCATGAAAATGGCTACTATTTAGGAAAAAAGAAATAGCAAGTGTTGCAGAAGATGTAGAGAAAGAGGGACACTCATTCATTGTTAGTAGAATAATGTACAATGGTGCAACTGCTATAGAAAACTGTTTGGCAGCTTCTCAGAAAGCTAAGTACCATATGTTAACAGAATTACCCTATTGCCAGGCAATCCCACTTCTAGATTTATACTCTAAAGAACTGAGAGTAGGGACTTGAACAGCTACTTGTACACTGATTTCAGAGTGGCATTGTTCAAAACTGTCAAAAGATGAAGCAACCCAAGTATCCATCAAAAGATGAATGGATAAACAAAAGGTGGCATATACATACAATGGAATATTCTTCAACTGTATTTAAGGAATGAAGTTGTGATACATATGGCAAGATGAACAAACCTTGAAAACATGTTGAGTGAAATACACCAGACATAAAAGGACAAATATTATATAAGCTCCCTGATATGAAATAATTAGAATAAGCAAGTTCACAGAGTCAGAAAGTGGGATACAGATTACCAGGAGCGAGGCTGGGATAGGCACTGGGGAGTTAATGCTTAAGTGGTACAAAATTTTTGTTTGGAGTGATAGAAAAGTTTTGGTACCAGATGGTGGTGAAAGCACAACATTGTGAATGTAACTAAAGCCACTTAATTATATATTTAAATATATTAAAGTGTAAAATTTTAGATTGCATATATGTCACGAGAATAAAATTTTTTCAAAATTCAAAGACTACTACAAAAGTAGTGAGCCCTAACTTAAACTGAGGACTATAGCTAATAGGACAATTTTAATCATCTTTCAATAGCAACAAGGGTAAACCACTAATGCAAAGTATGTTAATAACAGGTAAAAAGTTTGTTCAAAAAGGGGTATGTGAGAACTCTGTTTTTTTCTGCATGATTTTTCTGTACAACTACAGTTCTAAATTTAAAAAAAAACAAAAACAGGAAAGCTGTGACATAAAAGAACAATGTTGCCATCTAGTGGTTGATTGGAGACATTAACAAATCAGTAGGTCTGAAATTTCAAGTTTCCCTAAGGAAAGAAGGTACACGAATTTCAGTAAAGATGACTTCCCATTATTGAAGGAATTTCTCTAAGCTATGGATTACTGCTTCCAGGTTCTTTGAACCCTTGTGCTGTCTCCTTGTACCAAAAACACCACAGTGGCCAATTTTCAACATGTGTGTTTCATTTGGCTTTTAAATAGAACTTGTACATTCTTTCCTGATTGTGTATTTCCAAAGTCCCTTAAACCGTCATGACACCTTTGTCAGAAACCCTACCTGACCCACTGGTTCTTCCCATTGCTCAGGCTCCCTGAAGCCTTGAAAGGGGGAGTCCATAGCTCTTCCCACCACTGATACCTCAGAGAGGTCACACTGCTTCCTGAGGTATTTCCTCCAGAAGTTCTCTCAACTTAGCCCCTCCACGGAGATTCAGAACATTAAGCTGTGTGGTGAAAGAGTTGGATTCTCAAGTCATTTGGATGAGGGAGAATTGCATGAAGTTAGCTCACATATAATCAGAAAGGAAGGAAAAGAATAAATCAAAGAAGAGACATAACTATTAGGCCATTTTAGTTACTTTAAATTTAAATATTTGGTTTGGTCTAAATGATTTCAATTGGGTAGTGATATTTTTTAAGTTTAAAGTTATGCCAACTTATCTCTTTGAGTTCTGAGAGTTACAGGACTAGTTTCAGGACAGCCATTTTACGTATCTTTCAAAGATGAGGTGTATAATGCTATCATTCGAATAGCTGAAAAACAGTGGGAAGCGGACTTGGCCCAGTGGTTAGGGCATCCATCTACCACATGGGAGGTCCGCGGTTCAAACCCTGGGCCTCCTTGACCCGTGTGGAGCTGGTCCACGCGCAGTGCTGATGCGCGCAAGGAGTGCCGTGCCATGCAGGGGTGTCCCCCGCGTAGGGGAGCCCCACACGCAAGGAGTGCACCCCATAAGGAGAGCCGCCCAGCACGAAAGAAAATGCAGCCTGCCCAAGAATGGTGCCACACACACACAGAGCGTATGCAGCAAGATGACGCAACAAAAAGAGACACAGATTCCCGTGCTGCTGACAACAACAGAAGCGGACAAAAGAAGAAGATGCAGCAAATTGACACAGAGAACAGAAAACTGGGGTGGGTGGGTAGAAGGGGAGAGAAATAAATTAAAAAATATGTATAAATCTTGTAAAAAAAAAGATACCAAAAAAATAAGATAAAATTGAAAGAGAATCCCTGCAGGAAATGGTAGATGGAACTTGGGGGATCTAGAGTCCCTCAGGTTCATCATCAAAATTGCTAGTCCTCATTTACAATACAATACCAGAGAGGACAGAAAAGAAATTAGGCCTCATAGCCAACATATGATGTAGATATCAAAAATGTTCATTGAGTAAAATATTAAATCTATTCCAAAGTTTAGAAGCTGCATTTAAAAATTCATTTCTTGATCAATTTATTTTACTGCCTTTTAATCACAAAATTATGACATTGGGGCAGAATGGAAAGCATGGGTTTCTTTGAGTTTTTAGTAGTTTTGTCATCATATATATAAATACATATGCACAGACGCTTATTCTATCAATGCTTATTGAGCATCTACTATATGCCTGACATTTGCTTAATGCTGTTGAGGATGGGAAGAAAAATAGCAAGTCACCACAATCAAGATGCTCATAGCCAGTAGGGGAGAGAGTCAGTGGATTGCGTGTTCCAAAATTGCAGCTTATCCACTGTAGTCCAGCTGTAGTCATTCTTATTCACAGAGAGTGACAGGATTCATGAGCCCCACAGCTCCACGTGCCTCTCTTTGAAAGAATAACTTAAAACATTGTACTATCATAGTTACATTTACATATTTTCCTGACTTTATTCTGATCTGCAATATTTTATTTTTAAAAATTACCCAGAGTGCCCCTTATCTTTCCACATGTTCATGAAGAAATCACTACATATTTCCTCTCTCTGGAGCTGTCTTTAAGGACTGCCTAGCAACCCACACTCTTCTCTCCATCTTGCAGTGGTTCCTCCACCTACTCCCCTTTCCAGGCCCTTCCCATCACTGAGGATCTTCTACTGCTTTGTTCCTGCTATTTGCGTCTATCTCAGTTGGGTTCCCATAAAGATTATTCAGGTAAGACATTTGAGAAGACTCACAAGACTTCACAGAGTACACTCATGTGAGACTTAAAATAAAGGTAAAAGGGTGCTGCAAGAAAAAGTGTGCAGGCAAGCATTGGGAGTCTGGGAGGCTAACTCTCAAGGGAGGACAAGGGCATGTATGATCTCCAGAATAAACCACCAAGATTTGTGCTGTGCATTTGGGCTTCACAGGATCTTCTTGCAGAATATCCCAGTAGGGTCTTGTAGCAGTTTCATATGGCTATGAATTCCAAAAATAGATATTGGATTATGTTTGTAATCTGGTCTGTACCTGGGCATGATTGAGTTATGATTAAGGCTTTGATTGGGACACCCCCTGGTGGGTGGGGACTCACAGATAAGAGGCATGGTAAAGGACAGAGTTGGAAATTTTGATGCAAGTTTTTTGATGTTGGCATTTCGATGTTTGAATTTGATGCTGAAGACTTAAGCTGGAGCCCTAGGAAGTAAGCACACAGAGGAAAGAGAAGCTAGCCCCAGGAAGAGAGGAACCCTAAGCCCAGGAAGAAGCAAGCCTTGGGAAGAAAGGAAACTTGAACCCAGAGAGAAGCAAGACTCTGGAAGGGAGGAACCGTGAAGCCTGAATCCTTGCAGCCATCAGCAGCCATCTTGCTCCAACACATGAAAATAGACTTTGGTGAGGGAAGTAACTTATGCTTATGGCCTGGTATCTGTAAGCTCCTACCCCAAATAAATACCTTTTATAAAAACCAACCAGTTTCTGGTA
Organism: Dasypus novemcinctus; assembly: GCF_030445035.2. Classification (NCBI taxonomy): domain Eukaryota; kingdom Metazoa; phylum Chordata; class Mammalia; order Cingulata; family Dasypodidae; genus Dasypus; species Dasypus novemcinctus. The sequence continues at coordinate 46,763,603 of NC_080673.1, read as the reverse complement.
TTTTGCATCAGCACACCTTTGGTTGACTACAACAGAATTTGATACAAGAAGTGGGGTAGTGCTTTTGCAATTACTGAAATGCTAGAACAGGTTTATAAATGGGTAAGGGATATTTTTTGGAGGAATTGAGAGATGCTTGATGGAAAAGGCCTAGATTGCTTTGAAGACACTGTTGATAGCAATATGGATGCTAAAGAGACTTTTTATGATGCCTTAGAAGTAAATGATGAAACTATTATTGGAAACTGGAGAAAAAGTGGTCCGTGTTTTAAAGTTGCAAAGAACTTAGCAAGATTAACTCCTGGTGTTTTATGGAAGGCAGATTTTGAAAATGGTGAGCCGGGGCATTTAGCTGAAGAAATTTCAAAAGCAAAACCCAGAGAATGTGGCTTGGCTTCTGCTTGCAGCTTATAGCAAAATGCTAGATGACAGAAATATGCTGAGGACTGAACTGTTAGGCACAAAGAAAACAGAAATTAATTCTGGAAATTCCAAGCATCTGGAAATCAATCTCCCAGATGAAAGTGCCCCATCAGAGGACTTAACTAAACTTGGAACTTATAAATCAGGATTGAAGATGCAGTTATCTAGGAAAGACTTGTGGAAAGTCTTACTGTCTGATGGCTTGGACCCCTACTTCCTGTGTGCTAAACCAACTAGGTTTCTGAGAGAGCTGTGTTAACAAAACCACTGTCAGCCTGGAACAAAAGGGAAAGGAGAGACTGAAGGGGAAAAGACTTCAAGAGAAAACCATGAAAGCTGAGATCTGGAATTAAGAAATCACCTTGGGCCAATAGAGGAACTCTACCCATGTGTACAGTGAATATGAGTTTGCCCCAGCACTTGAAGAGAGTGGATGTTCCTGTCTGATGTTCTGGGAGAGTTTTGCTGCCCCAGGGTACAGAGAGAACATTCCCCAAGGATTAGGGCGGTTAAGATCAGCACCCCACAGGTCTGAGAGGGGTGGACCTGTTCCCCAAAGGTAGGGAAGGCCAGGTGGTCAACTCATTGCTCTGAGAGGTTTGAGCCTGTATGCCAAAGGTTAAGGAAGGCCAGGTGGTCAACTCATTTCTCTGACAGGATTGAGCCTGTATGCCAAAGGTTAGGGGGAATGTTGTCTTCACATCACTGTACTAAGGGGGTTAGGACTCTAACCCAAAGATGGGGTAAGGTGTGGCAATCACACCAACTTCTTGGAGGGTGAAGTCTGGAGCTTGGCTGACCATGCTTGATGAGGGTGGAACCAAGAATATGGCCATTGGGCAAGCCTGTGGAAAGGGTAGGTTCCCATAAGGCCTCAAGGAGAAGAAACCGTCTTCTTAAGAATGACCTTTAGACTTTGAAATTGAATGGAGGATGCCCTGCAGGTTTATTGAACTGTAGAGGAGTGTGACTCATGTTTCCCTCCCAATTTCTCCTTATTATAATGAAAATGTTTATCCTTTGTCACTCTATTTGTGTATTGGGGACAGATAAATTGTTTTGTAAATTTCAGAAGTGTATAGCAGACAGGACTTTGCCCCAAGACAAACTGTATTTCCTTAAATTGATAGTGATATGAATTAGTACTTGCATTGTTACTGATTTAAGGTATTGTAATGTCTTTTTGGAATTCAGAGGGTGGAGTATAGCAGTTTGATATGGTTATGAATTCCAAGAATAGATATTGGATTATGTTTGTAATCTGGTCTATACCTGGGCATGATTAAGTTATGATTAAGGCTTTGATTGGGCCACGTCAAAAGGCATGGCAAAGGACTGAGTTGGAGGGATTTTGATGTTGGAATTTTGATGTTGAAGTTTGATGCTGAAGCCTTAAGCTGGAGCCCCAGGAAGTAAGCTCACAGAGGAAAGAGAAGCTAGCCACAGGAAGAGAGGAAACCTGAGCCCAGGAAGAAGCAAGACTCTGGAAGGAAGGAACTCAGAAAGCCTGAACCCTCACAGCCATCAGCAGCCATCTTGCTCCAACACGTGAAAATAGACTTTGGTGAGGGAAGTAACTTATGCTTATAGCCTGATATCTGTAAGCTCCTACCCCAAATAAATACCCTTTATAAAAACCAACTAATTTCTGGTATTTTGCACCAGCACCCCTTTGGCTGACTAATGCAGGTCTCTTATGGTCCTCTATGGTCCTCTGATCAGGTCACCAAGCCAGGCCAACTGGTTATGCCAGGTGAAAACTATCAACAAACAAATCAGCCCTGGGTTTCACCAGGGAGTTACTTCAAATAGTGCATCATAAATCATTAGTTAGTTAGTTCTCCCACTGACGTTAAACTGGCCAAGTCAAGGCAGATATTCAGGTGTCCCCAGTGATAAGCATGGGGCTTTCACAGTCCGGCTGTAAAAGAACTCTATTGTACACAGATTCTTCGGTTGCTAACAAAAGAACTGAATTTTGATTAACTCCAATACTCCAATTTTTCTGTCCCCTTATTCTTTTTTCAAGACAAATTTATGGGGAAGGGAGGGATCTCAAGAGCTAAAATTGGGTCCTGTATCTGCCCCCAGTCTAGGGGCTGATGGGACCATTGCTAATAGTCAAACTAGACGAGGTAAGAAGTAATTTCTCAATAGAAAATCCAATGTTATTAGAAAGGCAAAGTGCATTCTGGGTTGCCAAAATCGACCCAATATTCATTACAGCTAGTAAGCCATGTCTGTAGGAAAGACATCTCAGGCAATTCAGCTATATCTTATGTCTAAGACAATAGGATAAATGAATTCCTTATGAAAATATTCTTTTCTACTTCCCTCTTCCTTTATTATATACCCTTAACCACTAAAAGCAGCACACACCTATTGTCATATAAGAAACCTTTATATACTAGCTGAGATGAAAAAGGAAATAAAAAGTGAGTGCTTTAAAATCAGTTTTTCTTTTTACAAAACATATACATTCATTATGGAAAATTTGAAAATGAAGAAAATTTTAATGAAAAAAACTAAAATCACTTGTAATCTCACCATATAGAGGATAATTCCTATAAACATTTTGTTATATTTCCTTCCAGGTTTTATGTTTAAGACAGTCAAAACCTATGACCATTGGGGAATGAGCACTATTATTATAGCATTGTCCATGCATTTGTATAGTAACAATAATATTACTCTAATCTATGCCTATATTTTTGCATAATTTGGAGCATGCACTGGATTCAGGACTTTTTTCCTCGTTATTTAACTTTGTTTTTACAAAACTGCTGTATTTTACTTAAATTTATGATTTTTCCTCATGTTATATAGACATAAATTTTTTTTAAAATCCATATTTCTCATGGCTTTTAAAGAACCAACCATGTAGAAAAAATTGGAGCTCAAATTGTGAAGAAGTAATGAACTCTGTGACCTAAAATAACCCTGGAAAAGGATACCCATGAGGGGAAGGGATTGGAAATCAGCCCCAGAGCTTGCTAGGAAGTGGCAAAGAGGGCATGAGCCAGCAGAAATCAAATGATTTAGCAATAGGGGGAAAAAAATCACCCAGCGTCAAAAAATTGCCCAGCCAGTCCCTTCTGAGAAAGAAAACACTATTAATAACAGAACTTTAGGTTCTGGCATAAATTTTACTTGCTTCCTATTCCTTTCCCCACCTCCTGGGCTCAGTCTCCCCCATGACCTTAATCACCCTCCCCGCCACCACGCCTGAACTGCTGTGTTTTCTGATGTCTCCGTACTCTTCCTAGACTCACAAAGAATCTATTTATAGCTCTAGGGGATCGCTTTGGTCCCACAGCGACACTGACTCACTTGCTGGGAAAGTTCTGCCTGATTTTCTTGTGCTGCGTTAAGACTGCCGAGGCATCTCCTGAGGATGGAACTGGTGAGGTGAGCTTCCAAGCCCGTGGTGAAAGGAGCGCCGTCTTCCCTCAGGCCTATGGCTCATTTGGAAAAGCAGAACATGCATGAAAAGTTTGTGAAACATGGGCATTCGATATGTATTTGTTTGTTTTTGGCTACAGAGAAACAATAATTATGGGAATTTTTTACTTTCTGTAAATTTTCTATCTCTCTTAATTTTTCGCACAACCTGACATATTAACATTAGAGATAGATAAAGCACATGGACTTCTCCTTTAAAAGCTAAATCAAATGAAAGTACAAAATTGGCTAGGGAGCAATGTTTTAAAATTGTCCCATACAAATAATACCAAATAACCAAATACTCTATGGTCATACCAAAAGCGGGGGTAAAGTTTAAGTTTTGACAAGATTCCAGGTTAACCTGTCTAAAAGTTATGTTTAAGAATTGACACTGTGTTTTTCTACAAAAATTCCATGTTCTCTTCATTTGCTCATGGAAATCACTGAATCAGTTTGTTAAGGTAAACATTGTGCCCAAACATGAGTTAGGCTTGGTTTTATAAATCAAATAACTGTGACATGTCATGGAAAAGTTCTCTCATCAAAACAGCACTATCAGTGTGTAATTCTAGAGCCTGGGGGGGGGGGGGGACTCTTAGTTGTAATAATGAGGAAGGATCACAAATTTATTCATACTGTAACCGTATGTGAAGAAAATATAGAGTTCCACTTCTCTCTATAACTGGGTGTAACATCTTACAACCCTCCAACTACTGGATAATGGGAGGAAAAACTAATTTAAAAGATCATCATTGGTAAATCTGACTTACTTCCTTATTTCTATTTATATAGTTCAATAATTTATTCGTTGATAACATTTATTAGACAATTAAAAGGAGCAGCAACCAAGAAACACAGACTTTTACACTAATGTAGCCTTTGTGTAGTCATTTATGGACTGAATTACCTAATTCCCTTACTTAGCATATCTCTGCACTATTATTACTTCTTTAATGTTTTCTGTGAGAAAAAATAGTAATCCTGGCATATAAATTATTAGTTAACAATTTTATAATGTAATTTTTCTTTAGAGTCTTTCATTCAAGAAAACTGAAGTACTTTTATAACCATGAGTCCTAATAGGAAAAGAGTCCTATCCTTCATTATAAAGGATGACAGCGAGTTCATTTCCACCCAAGCTGTCCCCTGAGAGAAGAAGAGAAAATTGCCTGAAAAGGACAGCAAACTCATCCAATTTCAGAAAAGGTTTTTCTCAGAAGTTGTTGTTACCTAGGCTGACAGAGAACACCACCTGATTTAAAAAGGAGAATAATCACTGATATTTACTGAGTGCCCACTATATGACTGCCACTCTTGGCATATGACAAGCTATGAGTTTGGTTTTACCACCTAATTGTACCAATGAAAAAACAGAAGCTCCAACAGACTATAAATGGTCCAAGAATATCCAACAGCAGAGGTATAAGCTGGGATTCGAGGCCAGGCATGCTCCGTAGTGATAAAACATATCCTCAACTTCAAATATGTGGGGCTTTGAGGCTGCACTTAGATGACTGATATGACCAAGACTGCAAATACCTGCAGTCTCTAATCTCCTCCCGCCATTATTAAATCAGAAAGGGGCTTCAGTCTTAACTTCCAGAAAAGTTTTGCTAATACCTAGGACATCTAATTTCTAAGGAACATTCCCAACTGTCTCTGACAGATTAGAATTTAGCTGGAATCTGGGCAGTGTGACATGCCTATTCAGTGATGGGAATGTCTCTTGGGAAACCCAACAGTGGCAGGAGAGCCTGAGTACACCCTTTAATAAAATGAAAAATGAAGGGGCAGGGAATTTTCAGATTCATTTCTCCTACCTTCTGGTACTCTCTATTTTCCTAGAAAAGTTGTATCACTGCTGAGAAATTCTCTCTTCAGAGGCATCTATGACTTCCATATTCTCATCACTTTCTTTAATTTGCTCTGGGACAGAACCTTAGACATTTGAATTGAAGGGAAAAAAGGTTAATACAAAAGCAGCAGCCACTGGGTGTCACTGATTTACCACTTGAATGTACCGGGTCCCACCTTTCTACAGGAGGAAAAAACCTGGTATTTTTAGTGGAATATTTTGAAACCCCTCATCTTCTCGAGTGCTACAGATAAATATAGAAGAGTATAATATGTGCATGTTGTGACATTCAGAAGTTCAATGATTATTCTTCTGTGATCTGTTATAAATTATCCCAAAGGGTAAGGACTACTATGCCCATTTTAAAGGTGGATAGACTGAAGGAGAGCAAACTAACAAATCAAGGATGGCAGAGAGCACATTCCTGAACTTCATTTCCCCCTGCCCCGAGATGGCCCCCTCATCTGTCTCCTTGTTGCCTGCTCACTGTATTCTCTCTCATGGTGTCTGCTCTTTGTCTTCTCATCTTCCTTCTTTGTTTTTTTAGGAGGCACTGGGAACTGAACATGGAATCTACCATGTTGGAAGTGGCTCCACAACCACTTGAGCTACATCTGGTCTCTGCTCATTGTATCTGCTTGTCTTCTTTAGGAGGCATCAGGAACCAAAACTGATACCTCCCAGGTGAGAGGCAGGCACCTAACTACTAGAGCCACATCTGTTCCCCCCTGAACTTTACTTTATTTTTAAAAATTTATTTAAGTATATCACTCTTACATAAGCATACATAAACAATAAGGGTATAGTAATAGTTGTGAAATTATAAAACAAACATATATAACATCATACAGGACTCTCATAACTCACCCTACCACCAATACCTTGCATTGTTGTTAAACCTTTTAACTAATAATTAAAGAGCATTGTCAAAATATTACTACTAACCAAAGTATTTTTCCCCCAACCCACCCTATCAATATAATTATCTTTATATCATTTATATATGAACATACATAAACAACAAGTGTATAGTAAAAGTTGTGAACTTACAAAGTAAACATGCATAATATCATACAGGGGTCCCATACATCAATCCTCCAACAACATCTTGCATTATTGTGAGATGTTTGCTACAAATTATGAAAGAATATTGTCAAAATCTTACTACTAATTATAGTCCTTATCTTACATTTGGTGTGTTTTTCCCCCAACCCAACCTTTTTTTTTTAATATATTTTTTATGACAGAAGTTGTAAACTTATAAAACAATCATGCACATGTGCAGAATTCCCAAACAACACCCCTCTATCAATGTACCACACTGTGGTGGAACATGTTATAGATAATAGCATCTGATTATTACAACATCCATAGTGTATATTTGGCTCACATTTTCTATACTGCCCCATTATCAACACAGTATACTTTTGGCATAGATGCAAGAATATTAAACTATTACTGCTAACCACAGTCCATAGGTCACATTTTTCCCATGCTTCTCCACATTCCTATCACCCTGCAGTGATGATGTACATTTGCTCCAGCTCACAAAGGACACTCATGTATCTGTACAATCAACCACGATTCTCATCCACCTCTCGGCTTACTGTGCTATTCAGTTCTTAGATTACTTTCTAGCATTCTTCAATGGGCATTTACATACCTAGACTACCATTTTCAGCCATATCTCCATTTATAAAATAGCTGTTACTCACTATGTGTTACCATCCACTCTATAGATTTTCTACACTTTTACAGTAAAGCTAATTAAAACTTGTACATACATTAAACATCAGTATTCCATCTCAGTCCTCCTCTTATCTCCTTTAAGAATCCACCAGGTCTTGAAGATGTTTTCCTACAATTTCTTCTAGAAGCTTTATGGTTCTTGCTTTTATTTTTAGACTTTTGATCCATTTTGAGTTAATTTTTGGATGAGGTGTCAGATAGGGGTCCTCTTTTCTTCTTTCAGCTAGGATATTCAGTTCTTTCAGCACCATTTGTTGAATGGACTGTTCTGCTCAAGGTGTGTGGGTTTGACAGGCTAGTCAAAAATCACTTGACCCATACATGTGTGGGTATGTTTCTGAACCATCAATTTGGTTCCTTTGGTCTATGTGTCTGTCTTTATGCCATTACCATGCTGTTTTTACCACTAAGCTAGGTAATATGATTTAAAGTCTAGAGATGAGGGTTTCTCTTTCCTTTTTATAATGTTTCCAAACCCTTCCAAATGAATTTGATAATCATGTTTTCAATTTTTTTTTAAATGCTGGTGGAATTTTTATCAGGATTGCATTGAATCTATATATCAGTTTGAGTAGAATTGACATCTTATTGATATTTAGTCTTCTAATCCATGATCACAGAATGTTGTTCCAATTATTTAGGCCTTTTAAAAAATTTCTTTTAACATTGAGTGCAGTTTTCTCAATATAAGTGCTTTATATAATTGGTTAAGTTTATTTCTGATTATTTTAGTTTTAGCTGTTATATTTTATTTTCACCACTCTTTTGGCACTTTTAGTTACTTTTATTGATATAATCTTCATTTCTAGTCTCTCTTCCAGACCTCTCTCTCCTCTTTTCTTTTCAAGCTCTAACACACCTTTTAGCATTTCCTGAAAATCTGGTCTCTTGGTTAGAAATTCTCTCAGGTTCTGTTTATCTGTGAATATTCTAATCTTGCCCTTATTTCTGAAAGACAGTCTTGCTGGATATAAGATTCTTGGCTGGAAGTTTTTCTCCTGTAGTATCTTAAATATATCATACCACTGTCTTCTTGCCTCCATGGTTTCTGGTGAGCAATCAGCACTTAATCTTATTGGGTATATCTCTTATATGTTATGCACTGCTTTTCTCATCCTGTTCTCAAAATCCTCTCTGTCTTTGGCATTTGAATTTCTGATTAGTATGTGTCTCGGAGTTGGTCTATTTGGATTTTTTTAGATGGGAGTACATTGTGGTTCTAGGTCATGGATATCTATGTCCTTCAATACGGTTGGGAAACTTTCTACCATTATTTTTTCAAATATTTCTTCTGCCCCTTTTCCCTTCTCTTCTCCTTCTGGGACACCCATGACACATATGTTTGTATGCCTTTTGTTGTCATTTATTTCCTAAGAACTTGTTCAATATTTTCCATTCTTTTCTTCATCTGTTCTTTTGTATGTTCACTTTCAGAGGCCATTTCAAGCTCACTAATTCTTTCTTCTGCCTCATCAAATCTGCTATTATAAGATTCCAATGTTTTTTAACTTTCATTTATTGTACTGTTCATTCCCATAAGATCTGCTATTTTTCTATGTATACTTTCAAATTCTTCTTTGTGCTCATCCAATGTCTTTTTAATATCCTTAATCTCTTTAGTCATCTCATTGAATTTATTAAGGAGATTTGTTTGAACATCTATGGTTAGTTGTCTCAACTGTTTTATGTCATCTGGAGGCTCATCTTGTTCCTTTAACTGGGCCATGTCTTCCTGTTTCTTGGTGTGGATTATAATTTTTTGTTGGTGTCTTGGCACTTGGATTACTAGAGTATTTATTCTGGGTGCAGTTTTTCTCTTTAGTTTAGGGTTTCTCACCATTTCTCCCTTGTTGGTTGTGCAGTAGGAACCAAGGATGTAGTTGGTGCTGTAAGCTGTGGAAGTTCAAGCTGCCCTCATTACCCCCGTGACTGATGAAGCTTCTCCCAACTTTCTCCTTTGCCAGGGGTAGAGACAGAGTCACCACTGCGTGGAATAATCCAAGTCATGCAGGCCTTGACTGTAGTTGCCCAGAGAGACTGATGAAGCTTCACGCCCCTTTCTCCCCTGTCTGAGGTGTGGATGGTGCTTCAGGTGTGGGCAGCAATCTATGTAGTGTGGGTCCAAGATGACTGCAGTTGCCCCAGTAGACTTCCAATTATTCAGTCTGTGCTAGCCAAAGGTACCTGCAGTTACCTGGGTAGGCTGGTACAGGGCCTACCAGCCTCCTCCCTGCTTAGCTTAGGGCTGAAGGCTGATCTGGGTAAAAGAAACTGGTTCCTACTGTCACTGTGATTTTCAGTCAGCCGAGCTTTCCCTCATGCTGGGGGCAGAGTCAAAATGGTGGCCCCCGGCCCCTTTCTAACTTGGACAGATTCACACCCTAGCCGTTTCTAGGGTTATATCTTAGCCAGCCATGTTTACTAATCAGTAGCTAAAATTGCTGGTCAACCATCTCCTCCTCCCCTATTTTTGGGAAGTGGAGCTTCCAATTCCAGTGACAAAATAGCTCATGGGGAGGCTTGTGCTGCCAAAGTAGGATAATTACTGGCCTCTGCAGCTTAGCCAGTAAATCCTAGAGAGGCTGTTACAGACCCATCTTCCTCCCTGCCAGAGGTGTACTGTGGCCTAGGCTAGAGCTGCAATCTGACCTGGATGGAAAGAAGCTGGACCCTACTAGCACTGTGATTTTCAGTCTGCCCCGCTTCCCCTCGTGCCGGGGGCACAGAGTTAAGATGGCAGCTACTGGCCTCTTTCTGATTTAGACAGTTTCAAACTTTAGCTCCTCTTAGGATTATACTTTAGCCTGCTGTATTTACTCATCAGTAACTGAAGTTGGTGCCTAACTGTCTCTTCCCCTCTCATTTTTGGGAAGTGGAGCTTCCAGTTCTAGCCACAGAACAGCACCCAAGGTGGCTTGTGCCTCCTATGGAGGATGGGCACTGGCCTCTGTGGCATGGAGCACTCTCCTTAAGAATCTTCTCTGCAGATGGGCAGTCTCCTCCTTTCATTCCTTCAAGGATGTTGCAGGATGCTCTTCTGGTCTCCTGGAGACCCAAACAGGTGCTTCAGCTAGCTCCAGATAGCTCTGGGTGTTTATCAACTGCTCTGTAGCAGGAGCTGACTCTAGGAGCTCCTTACTCTGCCGCCATTGTGCTGATTGTCAGAACTTTGTTGTTAAACCCAGTGCTTTAACATTTTATTTTATTTTATGATAATCCTCTAAAACTAGAACCATAATGTGCATTCTATATCTAAGAAGAGAAAAAAGAAATTATTGCAGAATAATTTCTGAGGATTTTAGAATTCAGATTACATTCCAAGTCCCTGGAACATGATATGAGGAGCTGCCACTTATCATATGTCCATTATGTGCCAAGGACATTTAATCCCCACCACAAACCAGCAAGCAGGTTATCATCATTTCCAAAAAAAATACCTGGAGACCAGAGAAGGTAAGTAACTTGTTTATAAAAGTCACCAAAGAAGCAAAATGAAGATTTGGGATATAGTCTTACATTTGACTCCCAGAGTCATGCTTTTTATTTTGTCTTTTCAAAACAGCTTAGTGTTGTGCCAGTAGATAAGTAAAATACTAAATCCAAAACAATTGTCTAAGATCATTTGCATGTAATTCCATTTATTCAGGTAATAGATTACAATCTCTCATTCCACAAAGAATATGAATTTCTCCCAGTCTCCTCTGGGTAACTTTCTGGGCTGGAACTGGGTGTCTCCAGATCTTCCACTACATAAGCTGGCTGACTCTTATCTCTTTCCATAGTGGGTGTGTTCCTGGCTCTCATTTTTGGCTTGAAACTGCTCATCCATCTGGAGAAGTGTAAACCTTATTTAGGCTAAAGAGTGATGCAGAGACTTGGAGTTAGTTGTTTATCTTCCACACAGGTGCAGCATGCACCCAGCCAGGCTGAAGAGTTGTGAGATTCCTGAATCTTCCGTTCCAAGAGGATTAAACTCAGAGCCAGAGGCTCTTCTCTGGAGGAGATAAGATAGTGTGTCTACATCTGCTTTAGCTCCTGCCAAGTTTCTGCTCTGTAAAGAAGTCCGCTTTCTAGTTGGTGGACCTCAGATTCTTCTTCACCCAGAATCACACCTTGATTTTGGAGTTTTCCTTCCTTTAATCAAATATCAACACATCATCACTCCTTTGCATACCCCTGTCTCACCCCAGATTATTGGGCTTATTTCCAGACCTGGTTATGGTGGTGACTTTTTCCACTAGTCTGACAAACTATTTCACTATTTCATTTTCTAAAAATGAATCATGTTCTAAAATACAATGCTTCCCCCCGCCCCCTTTCCATTCTTCATTTTAAGGACAAAGTAGTGTTTTTCTTGTCACTCTCAGCAAATTTCAGATATCTATGGGATATAAGTAAACTCTTCTTCCTCTTTTCTCCTCCCATTTACCATTTCTTCTCCTGTTCCCATCAACATAGTTTTCTGGATAACAACATCAAAACGCTCCTGGAAAATTCTCCCCAAATTCAAGCTTCTTTGTGTTAGAAAACAATTTATTGAAAAGAGATTAAACAAATGTATAGTAGTAAATGCAATCTAATTCTCTGTTCTTTAATCTTTTAAAAATAATGCTCCAAATTTTTAATATTAAACATTACTAGATGTATAGTAAAACAACAAGAAAAAACATTATTTTAAAAATTTATATGGCTTCCCTGCTGAGAACATGAACCCTGTCGTTGGTTGGATAATGGGAATGCACTCTTGGGAGGTATGGGAAAGTATTTTTGACATGCCTGTGACATATTACAGACTAGATCAGCCATATAAATGATGAGAAAGTATTTGGTCTTTGTGATGGTTAGGCTAATGTGTCAACTTGGTCAGGTAATAGTGCCCAGTTGTCTGGTCAAGCAAGTACTGGTCTAATTGTAATACAAGGGCATTTCATGGACTTCAATCATCAGTGAGTTGATTGCATCTATGGCAGTCAACTGAGGAGATTTTTGTCAGCAATGAGGGACATCTCATCCAATCATTGAAGGCCTGAAAAGGGGAAGTGATTTCAGCAAGCAGAGAAAATTTTCCAGCTTGACTTTAGACAGCCAGAATCTCCCAGGAATTCATCAAGGCCCTTCATCAGAGCCCCTGGTTTGCAGCTTGCCTTGTGGAATTTGGATTTGTGCATCCCCATGGTCATGTGAAAGTTTTATAAAATCTCCTACTATTTACAGATATCTCCTATTGGATCTGTTTCACTAGAGAATTCTGACTAATAGTGTTTCCCAAATATGTGAATGTGAATATCTCCTATCTTGTGCTTTCATGTCATCTGACACTGTCCAAGTACTTACCAGTTCCATCACCCTCACCTCATAGTCTTTCTCCTCAGATAACCTTTGCAAGGGCACTGACCCTACCCGAGTCTTTGGATACTATATACTGTTTGTCACATCATTCATTCAGCACACATGCACTAACTAACTGCTCTATTGCAGGATCTGATATCAGAGTGTATGGCACTTTTGTGTAATGCCCCATCTTCTTCAGGCACTGCTTCTAATAACATTACTAGTTAAGGAACTGGTCCGAAGCCACATAAACAGGAATGGATAGAGGAAGGATCTAAAGCAAAGTTTAAGTTTTAACCAACATATGGTACCATAACGTAGAGTTATCCCTTTTATTCTAGTAGGGTTATTTCTTTCCCCTCTCATTCTTGTTCTTTCATTTCCTCATTTAATGATTTTCTTAGAGAAAAGATAAATAGAAAATAAAATAGAATAAAGTAACTTTAATTAATCAATATTCTAAAAGATAAGGCATCAACACAGATAATATGAGTATTTTGCTTTCTTGAAGTGAGTGACTACTGTGTAAAATATGTCATGAAGTTACCTCTGTATTTATATCCTTATGATTTTTCTTTCCTTTTCTTTCCTTCAGCCCATGGCCATTGCAAAGATCAGTAATTATGACATCCAGGGAAATCCATCTTAGGAAAGTGATAATTTTGAGAACACACCTGAAAGCAGACAGCAGATCTATTTTACTTTCTCCCCGACTGGGATTAGAACAGTCCTGGAAATAACCAGTCACATTGTGGCAATGGTTATGTTTTAGTTTCCCAGGGCTGCCATAATAAATTATCACAAACTGTTGGCTTAAAACAATATGAATTTATTCTCTCAAGTTCTGGAGGCTAGAAGTATGAGATGAAGGTATTGACAGTACCTTCTCAATGCAAAGATCCTACAGAAGAATCCTTCCCTGCCCGGGTGGTTGTCAGCCATCCTTGGCATTCCTTGGCTTGTAGCTTCAACACTCCAACCTCTGCCTCCGGCATCACATGGTTTTCTGTGTGTGTGTGTGTGTCTGAATGTATGTGTGTCTGTGTGACTCTGTGTCTGAATTTTCCTCTCTTAATAAGGACACTAGTCATTGGATTAGGTCCTTCTCTTAACCTGACCTCATCTTAATTTCTATCCACAAAGACTCTATTTCCAAATTCATTGGTACCGGGGGTTAGGACTTAAATGTGTCTTTTTGGGAGATATGATTCAACCCACCACAATTGTCATCAGAATTCTCTCACTTTCACAATCCACAGTTTAAAAGATGAAAAAACTTCCAAGGTGAAATTTCTCCCGAGTTTCAGATGCAATAAGACATGTGTCTGCAGAGAAAGAATTCCAAACTCTGCCTACATAAAGAAAATGACTGAAAATTCAGAATGTGTATTTTGAAGATCATATTAGGGAACCTTGGCCAGAAAAGTCTTTTCTGTCCCCTTACTACAATCTAATTGCACATTCTTACTTTCTCAAAATTTGTAAGGGAACACTTCCCCCTGACAAGGACACTCTGTCCCTGGAGAGCAACTTGTGTCCTAATGAGGCTAAGTGATGGTGAAATTGAGACATTCAGTCCTTGGGAGGTTCATATCAGAACATAACCCTGCCTGGTTTCTCTAGCACAGATAGCCACTTTGTCATGTAGATGTCAGCTGGAACAAGTGTGGGAGGTGAGGACCACCATCGTGGAATTCCCAGTGCCCAGGGCCTCACCGCCTTGCCCCTTCACTGCTGCTCAGGGTTTAGAGCACTTTCCAACTGTTCTTCTCAACAGACTCCTCCTCCCAGCATCACTTCTGTTCAAGCAACAGAGAAATTGCGGAGGTTATTGATCTTTACCACAAAGGCTGTTGGTCCTTAAAATACTGTTGTCTGGTAAGACTGGCACCCTGCATCGAAGCTTCCAGCTGGCTTGCCTCCATTCTTCCTGACCCAAGCTTGCCCACCTAGTCAGAAAATCTCAGCCACTGCTGACAGAATAAGCCTGTCCATCTCTTCCACCCCAAAGACAGAAGCAACAGCCTCCATAAAGCATGCGGCTTAAAGAAATTTATTATAACTTAACTAACCAGGACAATAATATAGCGATGTTATCAAACAGTAAAACTTACAAGCTCAAATAATGCAGTGGTTAGTCTAATTTTATGCTGCCTGTTGAATTAGCCGCTGAAATATACTTGGGTAACTACTGATACTACTCCAATGGCTATTTTCAGTAGAAGGGCTCATCTGATCTGGCACCACAAAGGAGAACCTTATCTGTCAGTGAGAAGGTGATTTATTGCATGTGCACAAGGAAGGAACAGAGGGAGTCTTCCCAAAAGCAGTTCAAAGTGAGAATGTGAGCTAGGATTTTTATAGGCAAAGAAAAGTGGGTAGGGGTCGAGGTTCAAGTGAGGACCTCATGATGCATTCTGGCCATGCTGGTATGACCCTGGACTCTTCAAGGGTCTCATGAGAGGGATGTGGGCTAATTTTACAATCTTGTCTTATCTCAAGTGTGCCAAACTCCTGCTTGTTGTCTCAGTTTCAGAAATTTATTGATTAAAGTTTAGGTGGATATTGTTGTATGAGCAGCTGACCCCTCAAGGATATCAAGATTTTTGTTTCTGAAGAAAGTTATAGGTGTTCTGCATTAGAAGGCCTTATGGATGCCATTCTGCAGCTTTGCTTTGAGATGTTATCTTAAGTAGAACTGGGAAGGTCTGGCTATTGTCCTTCTAGCAACTAAGAGCAAAGAGTATTAGAGTAAGAGAAAACCAGTTCAACTAGATCTGGGGAAGTATTAGAATTTCCAGAATTGTTTAAATGAGGAGATTTTTAGTAAGCACATTTTCCAGCTATCACTATCCCCAGAACAGCAGAGAAATGTATAAGGTTCATGTTAAAAAAAAAACAACTGTCCTCAAAAAAATAAAATCCCCAACAGCCATTGTTCTTTAAGTTTTAAGTGCTTTAAAAGATTATATATATTTCTATTTAAACACACTATTCAAAATAATATATACTGTGATGCAAAATAAGAACAAGGGGCAGGAGTGGCAACTTCACATTCAGAGGAACCCACTTCTAGAAGTACAGAGCTTGCAGGGAGCATGTTGTTTAAAGGGGACAGGAAACATGTCTCCTGATTGTGTTCAGTCTTGATTCTCCTCTACTCTAGTACTCTAATGTGGATAATTTTGGTGTCTTAACTGATATGAAGTAGAAGAAAAGAAACAGAAAAGAAACTACTTGGCCCAATGGATAGGGCATCCGCCTACCACATGGGAGGTCCACGGTTCAAACCCCGGGCCTCCTTGACCTGTGTGGCGCTGGCTCATGCACAGTGCTGATGCGTGCAAGTTGTGCCCTGCCACACAGGGGTGTCCCCCGTGTAGGGGACCCCCACACGCAAGGAGTGTGCCCCGTAAAGAGAGCCACCCCGCATGAAAGAAAGTGCAGCCTGCCCAGGAATGGCACCGCACACACAGAGAGCTGACACAGCAAGATGGCGGAACAAAAAGAAACACAGATTCCCTGTGCCACTGATAAGGCTAGAAGTGGTCACAGAACAATGCAGCAAATGGACACAGAGAGCAGACAACTGGGGGAGGGGGGGAGGGAGAGAAATAAATTAAAAAATAAATCTTGGGAAAAAAAAAAAGAAACTAGACTGGGAAGGGTACAGCTTTCTATTTCTTATTCTAGCTGAGCAAAGAAAAACCCAGAAAGATGAATTATGATAGAGAAATTGCTAATTACACACTTTGAGTTATCAGCAGCCTTCTTCCCACCCCCTCACCCCCACCTCCCTTTTACCATGAACCTATAGCTATGGGAGCTTGCAAGAACACTTGATGCCGAATTGGCCTGAAGTGAGTGGAGGATACGCCTGAAAAAGGTTAGCCCCCAAAAGAATGTAGGATATATTTTTAAGGAACCCTCTAATCAAGTTCTAGGAATAAAACCAAGCTTGATTAAGCTGTGAGAAATGGTAAGGAAGTGTCCCTTAGACCTGGTTTTCTTTTAAAAACATACTCTTTTGAGATCATCCTTAAAGCTGATACTTTATATTATTGTTTAAATTCAGCTGAACCCTGCCAGAGGACAGTCCTTACTTTAGGATTTATTTTTTTATGTGCTCAACAATATCATCTTCCTTTAGGGTACTAAATCTTATTTTCCGATTTATATATTTTAGTAATTAAAACTTTCGTAGGTTAAGCTGACAATCATAAACATTTAAAGTGATGGTAAAGTTCACATCTAGTTACCGACTAGTATTAGTTGTTTAATTGCTATGCTTTCATAAATATAGTTATGATACCCACTTGGTTTTCCAGTTTTGCTCATTTCCTTCATAAAAACATGCAATTGAACATGTAGTAAACCTGAAAGAATTCTTGTTGGTAAGCTCAAACAACTTATTCTACTTCTTTCATAGGACAATTGATAGCATAAAAATAGTGACTGGGGATTAAAATACTATAAAACATCAGACCCAGTAAAAAAATACTTATTAATAATTATGATGAAAACAAAAGGATAAGGCAAAACAGAGGAAAAACAAGGAGGTCCTGATGCAAAATTTTCAACTTCCCTTTTCTGACTGGGTAAAAAAGTAGTACGTTTGTATACAAACAGTGTTATTCAACAACTAATTTTGTGTTCTGAGAAAAGGATGAATCATCTTCTTTAAAACTTTCTGCAGATGTGTGGTCATTCCCAGATGTATGTAATAGAACCCAGATTTTGACTGTACCTTAGAAATTAAAATCTCCTTTAAAAAAAGTGGCATAGCTACTAGTGAGAGTGATTTCTTAAAATGGCTAAAATGGCTAGATATATTTTTGTCTCCCTTATTCTCTACTGTGAATTATTATAAACAGCACACTCCACAGTTTGAATATGGCCCACATTTTAAATTAAATTCACCAAAATTACATGTTCTACTACTCAATTTCCATTTAATAGGAATATTTCTAAAAATCCATAATATCACTGAAAGGCTTATCTGTAGCTAAGTACACGACTATTTCCAAATACCCATTTTATCCTAGGAGAAATTAATCTCTATACAAAAATATCATGCAAATATTTATTTGCTAAGAATTCTAAGCAAGTATCCAGAAAACCACATTTATAAATAAACTACTTGGCTTTCCACCAAATTGGTGGCTCTTTCACACTGTCTTAATTACTTTTGTAGAAATGCTATGTGTATGCTAAGACCCACATGATTTCTAGTTGGATAGGGAAGCTTCTGATTTAAAAATAAATATATGTTACAATATTACTACAAGTTATTGAGAACAGGTCTTTCAATAGCTAAGCTACCTCCTATAGAGACAAATTTTCTAGAAAAACAAATGGAGAAAGAAGAAAGTTCAGATTACAGGACCTAAAACCGAGTTGCTCATCTCTTCCCTCTCTGAATTACTGGGAACACTTTTTGGGTCAAACAGTAATTTATGAACCCGCCTAGAGGTCTTTGCTTTCATGATAATGGCTTATAGTTCTCTCAGTCTACTCCAAGGCAATCCTAAGCAAAATTAGAAGCATGCTCTTTGAGCTTGAGGCTACTCACATCACTGTCCTTGACTCAATCCTAATCTCTATTTGTTCAGTAAATTGCAAAAATTATAACAACCCATACAATCAACACTGAAACTCACACATACCCAAACCCACATATAAGCAATTTATACATAAATATTGTAGACAGTAGTTTGTACACCTGTAAAAATTACTCTGCTATGTTTTGAAAGTGTCATCTCATGATGCCATACAGATTAATGTCTCCATGAAAGAGAGTGAATATTTTTGTGGCAATTTTCTAGGGAAGAGGAAAATCCTTATAACAAAAATGGGACCTTGGTAGACAGATTTTAAATTCATCATTCATTCACTCATTCATTCATTCATGCAACAAATATTTATTGAGTGCTTACTACATATCCAGCAGTATTTTCCAGCCCAAACCATTGTCCAAAAGTAAAAATTATTTTTCCAACCGCCCACTCAGTATTTCCATTTGATTATCTAATAAGCATCTCCAATTCAGTGTGTCTGTAACTGAATTCCTCACATTCCAACTCCCCAACTTGCTTCATCCCTTGTTCCTCATGTTGGACAATGGCAACTGTTTCCAGCTGCTGACTAAACAATCTGATTCCCCTCTTTCTCTCACATGCTATATTCAATCCATTAGAAAATTCTGTTGACTCCACCTTCAAGATATAGCCCCAGCCTGACCCCTTTCTATCAACTCCACCGTCATTTCCTGGTCTGATTCACAATTGCTCGAAATTTCACAACACCCTCCACTCCAGTTCCCCAGCCTTCACTTTCCTTCACATAGTCGAGTCTCACCACAACAGCCCAAGTTCAGGTAAAATTTAAGCTCAAATCATGTCACACCCATCTGCTCAAAACCCTCTGGTGATGATGTGGGAGGAGTGAGGTTGGGGGGGAGGGAGGATGTGGGGTATATGGGAACCTCTTATATTTTTAATGTAACATTTTTTGTGATCTATGTTTCCTTAAAAAATACAATTAAAAAACTTGATGGGGGTGGGGGGGTGGGGAGTGGGATATATGGGAACCTTATGTTTTTTAATATAACGTTTTGCGTGATCTGTTAACTTTTTAATAAGATAATTAAAAAATTAAATTAAATTAAAAAAAACCAAAAACCTCTAGTGATCCCCAATTCACTCAAGAAAAGCCAAAGTCCTTTCCTTAATATGACCTCTAACATTCTCTTGACTACCCATTCCCTATCAGCTCTCTGACATCAATCCACTTCACTCCATTCCAGCCTTCTTCACTTTCAATAGGCATGCTGCCAATTTAAACCTTGGTGCCCATTCTTCCCTTTGTGTGGAAAACTTTCCCCCACTATATTCACATTTATGTGGTTAATTCAAGCACCCTTTCAAATCTTGGCTCAGATCTCACCTTCTCTACAAAGCCTCCTTTATTATCCTATTTTGCCTTGCAAAGATGTTTGCCTCCTCTGCCCAACATGCAAACCCTCCCTTAACCTGTTCTGTTTATTTCCGTGGCATTTATTTCAATCTAACCAAACTTATGCTTTGTTTATTGTCTGTTTACTGCTCCATGCACTTTCTTTGTTTTGCTTCTTTCTCTTTGGTTTCCTGATGTATCTCCTAGCATTTGGCATAGAGTAGGTGCTCAATAACAAAAATGTTTCCACGAAGGAATGTCGCAAAACAGATGTGATCTCTGCCATCAAGAAGGTTCCTGTGCACAGGAGTGATAACTCCTGTGTCTGTGGGCTTTGCTTTGTGGCCTAAAGGACATGCCCAGGTGGGATAGGAAAGATGGCCTCTGCCTCCCACAGGGGGCCTGAAGCTGCTAGATCACTATCTGCCTCCCACAGGGGGCCTGAAGCTGCTAGATCACTAATTGGAAAGGAGGGAGCTAGTCTACCTAATTCAGTCATTTAGTTGCCTGTTCCTGTTCCTGTTTTCTTTAGCTGTGCTTTGAAGATACATCAGAAGTTATGTGTCCCCTCCTGGGGAAGACTTCAATGGAGTCAGTGCCCTCCGAGCTCAGCTGGATTGTGGAGTGGTAAGGAGGTAATGATGTGGGCTATGGGTGGGAAGTTCTTCATCTCTTTGTAGGTAATCTAAACTGTCTGTGACTTGTGGGTGTGGGACGGTAAGAGGCTGCAGTCCTGCCCTTGGTAACCATGGCAGCAACTCCAGTCCCAGGAACCGTTTAACAGTGCAAAGTCTATAAACTTTAAACATTCAGGGAAAATACAGACCAAGTGGGCTAGAGGCTTATCTGGAATGTGTGAAGTCCATGCTGGGGGCTTACCTAAGATGTGGAAGATATATATGCTAATTCAAGTCTATTGAGAACTGAAACAAAACGACTATTTAACCTTTCCTCTCTGTATAAAAGAAACTCGAAAGTCTTGTTCGGGGCTCGGAATTGCAACAGGAAGCTCCCAAGTACGGCTGGACATCAATAAACCATTTTTCCTTCTCAAAATCATTCCTGAGTCCTGGCCTCTCTATACGCAAATAATTGAACCTCTCTCAAATTCTACAATAGTAAGAGGACATTCTTGGGGACGGAGGTCAGTCTGGAGGACAGCAGCCCCGCCCCGCCCCTGGGGCACAGTTCTCTCCCAGGGCCTTTGGAAATAGGTCCAATTTTGCTCAGGTGGCTAGCTGGTTTCCTTATGCCTTTGTGCTGCACGTCGCAAGCAATGATGCCCATCTCAATCTGCTCTAGCTCCCAGAGTGGCTCTTATTACACCCCCACCCCAACCTAGTCAAAACTTCTACTTTCCCAGGGAAGGCGACTAAGCGTACTGTCAGAGGTATAATCAGTGTGTACTAATCCAGTGAATCTCTAATCAGAGTTATTCAGTGATATGAACTATCCCAGGCAGTCTAGGAGAGACCTGTTGGGTCAGAAGGGCCCTTCCAGATCCCATAGGCCATGGCTCATAGACATCTAATACCTTTCCCGGCACAACCCAGTTCCTTCTCCTCTATGTAAACCTCCTCAGGGAGTTCACATTTCATGCTTGGTATGGAAAGAACTATGCCTGGGAGTTCTAGAGGAAATGAAAACTAGTTATCCCAGTTATTTCTTAAGAATACAAAATTTTGGTAGAAGGCAAATTGTTTCAAAGTCATAACAGTGCCATTTAGCAGAATATTCACTTTCTAAAGAGATGATGATCTTCCTGTGTGCCCATGTTGTAGAATTGAGAGAGGTTCAATTATTTGCATATAGAAAGGCCAGGACTCAGGAATGATTTTGGGAAGGAAAAATGGTTTATTGACAGCCGGCCGGACTCTGGAGCTTTCTGTTTCAAACCCAAGCCCCAAACAAGAATTTTGAGTTCCTTTTATACAGAGGAAGGGCTAAATCGTTCTTTGTTTCAGTGCTCAATAGGTTTGAATTAGCATATATATCTTCCACATCCTAGGTAAGCTTTTAGCATGGACTTCATACATTCTGGATAAGCTTTTAGCACATTTGGTTTGCATTTTCCCTGAATATTTAAAGTTTATAGAGTTTGCATTGATAAACTGTTTCCTGGGGCTGGAGTCGTTGCCATGGTCACCAAGGGCAGGACTGCAGCCTCTTACCGTCCGACACCCACAAGTCAGGACAGCTTAGGTTAAAGTTATCTCCGAAGAGACAAAGAGCCTCCCACCCATAGCCCACATCACCCAAATAATGTAGTTAGCTTATTATTATTAAAGTAATGTAGTCACTTAACTTTATAGCCTTCCCACAACCTAGTACCGTGTCTGGTCCAAATAGGTGTTCAATAGATGGGAGCAATCCAATATCCATTCATCTGTCCAAGTCAGAATATTGACTTTAATTGTCTCTTTTCTCTCCCCCAACCTCCAAGTTTAGCTATATGCCATAGTTATTTAGATCTTTAGTCTCCTAAACAACCAAGGGGAAAAAAGGGATATTTTCTCCTAATTAACTCACAGGGTGACATTGTTTTACAAGGCAGGTGTGAAACATTTATTATGGAACCAAATTTAATAGCTTTTACAATTTCTCTTTAATTTTCAAATTTGACTGGTAAATAATTAAGCTTTGGTTTACTGTAGAACTACTTTGGTAGAATCCTGGTCAGCAAGCCCCTAACTCCCATCCCAGATTTTCATCATGATAACCTCATTTCATGATGCTCTCAGGTTATCAGTTTATCCCTTCCTTCCAATACTGGCTTGAAGGAAGAGTCACTGACCTGATCATCAGTTCAAAGTTCTACCAAGCTAAGGAACATAGAACATAGGCTGCCTTATATACTTTATTTAATTCTTAAAAATTAATTTAGTTGAATGAGTTCAAGAGATTTTTTATATTTGTTTGTTTTATTTTTGCCATGGACCTCTTCAGCAGTTTGTTGAATCCAATGGATACCTTCTCAAAATGATATTTCTAAATGCATAAAATAAAATGTATAGAATTACTTACAGCAAGCAAATTCAGAGTCAGAAACTAGAAAATAGGTTCCCAGGGGCTGGGGTGGAGATAGGGAATGGAGAGTAAATGTACAGGGTAAATTGTACAGAGTTTCTAGTTGGGTGATAGAAAAGTTTTGGTAATGGATAATGGTGATGGTAGCACAACATCATGAACATAATTAACAATACAGAATTATTTATTTGAATGTGAATAAATTGGTAAATTAAAGGTTGTGTATATGTGGCTAGAATAAAAATAATTTTTAAAAAACCAACCAGGTACTGTACAATACAATCAGGGAACCCTAATGTAAAGCATGGACTATAGTCACTAGTAAAATTATAATAATATTACTTCATCAATTGTAACAAATGTACCACATAAATCAAGATGCTAATAACATATAGGAACTCTGTATTTTCTACATGACTTTTCTGTAAACCTACAACTTTACTAATAAAAAAAAATATGCAGACTTACAAAGGATATCAGTTATTAAATTTGCCATTGCTGGACTAATACAGAGTTTTCCTTCCCCTAAAATTTAGATCTGCTAACTATTCATATTATTAACTTCTGGAGTGTACCATCTACAATAAATCTAAATTGATTTGGAATTTAATAGAGAATTAGTAATTCAGGGACCTAAATCCCAGTATATAAAATAGCTATGATAATATCTGCATCTAAAGGACTAAGCTTAGCAATTTTGGTCTTAGCTTCACCTGGGCTTTGTAGTGGACCTAATTTGCCACATACTGACTCTCTGCTATCAAAACGATTTAGAATGTTAAATTTTCCCCAATTCTTTCTAAATAAAGTTGTTTTATTTTACTGAGCTGTTCTTGCAGGATTCTCTGTATAGTTGAAATAGAGTGCTCTCATTGCTGTACAAATGACTTTCCTCTATCATCTGCAATTTTATGATTTTCCCCATGTGCACACATATCTGGAGTAGATCAATGAATAAATGAATGACCTGTTTTCTTGTGCTTCTCTCCACTGGTGAAAAGATCTTCTTTGGTTCTTGTTCTCTCGGAAGATGAAGACGCAACTCTTCATGATCTGATGTGTTTTGGCCGTGGGAATTGCTGTGGAGGCTATCTGTGACCTTCTCATCAGACACTCTCCCTATAATTTGCTGAGGTCTTGGAAGCATCATTTGAGTTGGAGATGACAGAGAACTGAAAAGAATAAGTTTGAGACTAATCATAATAAAAATACCAAGTATATATTTATTTATAATTTATTGATTCATTATTATAGTTTTTACTATTGAATTCATATGTTCAGTAATTTTAAATATTTGAATAGTAGGACATGCCCTAATATTGGATTTTATTGAAAGATAGTATGTATATTTCAAGTATAGGCATCTGTGCATACATATGCTATAGTTTATTCAATAAATATTTATTAAGAGCCTACTCTGTATTACACTCATATAAACTATTATTTACCCATTAGGTTTGTTCTACTGCCCTGGGAACTCGGAAAACCTCCTGAATTTAAAATGTTAAAACTATTTTGGTGTGGATCCACTACAGCTAAGCTTCTGACATTGTCCAGTTCTAATGCTATTCAAGTGTAAAATTTCTAGCCGTGAATATTGACAATTTTCTCTTGGTTTTCAAATATGCTGTAATGAAACTTAAACTTCAACCACCAAAATCTCACCCTTAGAAAATTGCAAAAGTTATGAAAAACGTCAGCCCAAAGGCAAAATCATTCAGCAATTTAAAACAAAAGAAAAGTTTGCTAGGAAAAGTAATCTTTTTACCTTGGGCTCTCATTTTCCTTCTGAAGAGAGGAGTACCATGTGTGGCTAATTTTTATAAAGACCATTTTTATTCTGTTTTACAAATAAAAAGGGTGCTCATTATGCCTCTGAGTAAAATCCCTGAGGATTTTACCAAAAGGGACATGATGAGGCCATTCCCACATGGGCCATTTATTTGGTTGACATCACAGCTTATGTGAGAAACAGAAAATACCCAAATGAATAAGAGTCTTCCAAGGTCATTTCGCAGGCAGTATGTTTGAGCCCAGAAATAAAGTTAAATACCCCTCCCTAAAAAGGGCATTAAGAATGGAGATCTTTGCCCAGTAAAGATAAGGTGTTTCTAATTAAATGAAAACTAATTAAATGAGATACCCAGTATCTCACTTTCTAGAAAGGCAACTGAATCAAACAGTTATTTGATGGTCGAAATTAGGTTAAATTAATTTTGAAAACGTCAAAAAATAAATTACATTTTCCTTCTTGCATGTATTTTTCCAGATTCTTTTAAAAACAAAATGTTCATTTTGGGCTAAGCCAGCTAAAATAGAAATGTCTTTGGCATAGTCTCATCTCTCTAGCCTGCAGGCAAAATATAAAATTGTTGTTAAATTGTAGTGGAGCAGATAACTGATGATAAAACTTGTCCATGAAACTTCTGCTAATAACAAACATTTGTCCCATGACAATCCTGTAAGTAATAACACATGACAGTAGATAGATGTGTCCCTCTCCTGAGCAGCAGGTTTCAGTGCCTGTAAGGCAGCAGTGGGCCAAGTTCATCTACCCCTTCTGTTGTGGCATACTAGGAACCTTTTTGGGTTTTCATTAAATGCTGTTTATAAACTAGGAAATTCTTGGGAAGACAATTCTCTGGTGTTTTGGGTCTCACTTGGCTTTCCTTTAGCATTTCTATGCAGAAGAGGGGCAGCTTGGGTTGTGTTATTTAACAAGACTGAGCAAATGTTTCAGGTTTTATTTCCTAATTCAGCAGCATTTACTCTTTCCTAAGAGTTATGCCTTTCGAGCATTTTGCCTCCAGTTTTTTTCATTCATTAGTTAGAAAGAGATGGGAAATGATTTTTGAAAGAGGGAGATAGATGGTAGCTGAAGGAAACATGGCTAGCAGAGACAGTAAGTCCTTTCTCCTTTTTCTGGCTTTGTTTTACCATATCGTGTTGGATCTAAGGAATCACTGACTGTGAGCTGCACTATCATTATATGTACCAAAAGAAACAAGAATATGTGCTTCCAATAAATCTATGATACAACACCTTAATCATATTCCTGCTCAAAACCTGGGTGGCCACACAGCCTCTCTGCTCAGAAATTTCTTTTATCTATTACAAATTATTTGGCATTTTCCCTTGCCTTTGGTTGCACTGCTTGGCCTGTAATAGGGATTCTTTTCACTTATCTCAGTAACAAAATGTAACAAACCTCCTAGATCTGTAGACTTTTCCCTCTTAGTTTCCCTACAGCACTTTGTTTCTCTTTCCAAGAAAACAAGGAATTGAAGTCATTTCTTAGACAAAAACATTTGCTTTTACTAACACCAAATACATGGCCAGTTACTGCGTTTCCCTGTCTTTCTGCATAGACAGTCGCTTTTCATGCCAATGCCAACTATTAGTGTAACCTTTCTAAAGACTTTTTAAAAATTTGTATTTTGAAATACTTTCAAACTTACAGGACAGTTACAAAAAAATAATACAAATCCCAAACAGAGAACTCCAATATCCCCCTACCACCACACCCTCAGGCACAGAGAGCCACCAATTTTAACATTTTGCCACATTTGCTGTATCATTCTATCTAATCTATCTATCCAAGCTATCATTTATCTAAATCCATCTATATGTCTGTCTGTCCATCTATTTATCCACCAATCCATTTTCTGAACATGTGAGTATAGGTTGTATACATCATGCCCCATGAACACTTATTACTGCCATGTACATTTTCTAAAAGCAAAGACATTCACTTACATAACTACTTTACCTGCAGTTATCTAGCTCAAGAAATTTAACATTGATCCAATTTTTTCATATGTCCCAGTAATGTCCCTTTGAGCCTTTTTTCCTCTCTTACTAGATCCCAACCAGGACCTTGTATTGCACTTAATTGTCTTTGTCTGTTCAGTTGCTATTACTGTATCTTTCTTTTAAATTATGGGAACATATGTACAACATTCACTTTCCCTCAGATGTAGATTTTTAATCAATTTTATTGAAATGTATTCATAAATCATACAATCCATCTAAAGTATGTATGTAAAGTATACAATCAATGACACTCGGTATAATCATAAAGCTGTGCATTCGCATTATAAGCAATATTAGAGAATTTTCATTACTCTAAAAAGGAAAAAACCCTTCCCCTTAGTAGTCACCTCTCAATTCCTCTATCTTTTCCCTGCCATACATAACTGCTAATTATTTCCATCTCAATAAGTTTATTTGTATTTATATTTTGTATAGACAATGTCAAACAAAATGCAGTACTTTGTGTTTAGTTTCTTGCACTTAGCATTCTTCCTTTTTTTCCATTGATGGAAGAATATTATTATATTTCTATACCCTGCAGTCCATAGTTAGCTTTGGCTGTATTTTTACCCAAATATCCACTATTACTAATATCTTGTAACATTACCATACATTTGTTCTATTTCACAGAAAAACCTTCTTATAAATGCACTATTAACCACACTCATTTTCCACACAAGTCTTTGCTGTGCTATCAGTCCCATGTTTCGTGTTTTAGCTTTCCTTCTAGTGGTATACACAACTTTAGAATTTCCCTTTCAGCCATTATCATACAAATACATTCATACAGTATTTATCCTTTTGTATCTGGCTTGCTTCACACAACATAATGTCTTCCAGGTTCATTCATTTTATCATGTGCTTCATGATTTCATTTCTTCTTACAGCTGAATAATATTCCATCATATGTATATACCACAATTTGTTTATCTATTCATAGGTTGATGAACACCTAGGTTGCTTCCATCTTTTGGCAATTGTGAATAATGCCACATGAACCTTGGTGTGCAGATATATTTGTGTCCTTGCTCTCAGTTCTTCTGCACATACACCTAGTAGTAGTATTGTCAGGTCACATAGAAAATCTATACCTAACTTCCTTAGGAACCATCTTCCACAGTAGCTGTACCTTCTACATTCCCCAAAACAGTGAATAAGTGTTCCTATTTCTCCACATCCTCTCCAACACTTCAGTTTTCTGTTTTGTTAATAGTGTGTAAAATGGCATCTCATTCTAGTTTTGATTTGCATTTCCCTAATAGCTAGTGATGTTGAACATCTGTTCATGTGTGTTTTAGCCATTTGTTTCTCCTCTTTGGAAAAATGTCTATTCAAGTCTGTTGCCCATTTTTTTAATTGGTTCTTTTGACTTTTTATTACTGAGTTGTAAGATCTCTTTATCATGAATATTAAATCCTTGTTGTGTATTTGATTTCCAAATATTTTCTCCAGTTGAGTAGGTTGCCTTTTCACTCTCTTGACAATATCCTCTCAGGTGCAGCAGTATATAATTTTAAGGAGGTCCCATCTATCTATTTTTTTCTTTCATGGTTCATGCTTTGTGTATGAGGTCTAAGAACTCATCTCCTACTACCAAATCTGAAGATGTTTTCCTACATTATCTTCGAGGAGTTTTATGGTCCTGGCTTTTATGTTTAGGTCTTTGATCCATTTGAACTGATTCTTATATAAGGAGTGAGACAGGGTCCTCTTTCATTCTTTTGGTTATGGATATCCAGTTCTCCTGGCATCATTTATTGAAGAGACTGCTCTGTCCCAGTAAAGTGGATTTGGTAGGCTTGTCAAGAATCAGTTGACTGTAGAGGTAAGCATTTATTTCTGAACTCTCACTTTGATTCTATTGATCAATGTGTTTATCTTTATGCCAACACCATGCTTTTTTAACCACTGTAGCTTTATATTAATAATATACTTTAAGGTCAAGAAGTGTGAGTCCTCTGATTTTGCTCTTTGTTTTCAGGGTGTTTTTGGTTATTTGGGCCCTTTTCCCTTCCAAATAAATTTGGTAATTGACTTTTCTATTTCTGTTAAGTAGGCTGTTGGAATTTTGATTGGGATTGTATTGAATCTATAAATCAATTTGCAAAGAATTGACATCTTAATGTTATTTAGCCTTTCAATTCATGAACACAGAATGTCCTTCCATTTGTTTAGGTCTTTGATTTCTTTTAGCACTGGTTGGTAGTTTTCTGAGTACAGGTCTTTTACATACTGGTTAAAATAATTTCTAGATTTTTGATTCTTTTTGTTGCTCGAAGAGTTTTTTGCGCACCATTCCAGTCATTCCACATTAACTCAGTGGACATAACAGCATAACATGAACAGTTATGACAAAGTTTGCAGATAGTAACAACTTCACTGTGGCCACTGCCTGGTTGGCAGCAATTCTAACAGGTTTCCCATTTTCACAGACGTGAAAACATGGAAAATGTGTTTCTTAGAATTATCTATTGATTCATTGTAAGGGGTAGCAAATTCAAATGTCCATGGGCCTAGAGAAACCATGTGCATAGATCCAGCTGCACATAAGAAACATGTGCCCCTCTATGTCAAATATTTCTTGCCTCACTTTTAATAGTGGTATGAACACCAAGGCCTATTCTACACCATAAGGAATATTCCAGGTGTATTAGTCAGGCAAAGGGGTGCTGATGCAAAATACCAGAAATCTGTTGGCTTTTATAAAGGTATTTATTTGGGGTAAAAGCTTACAATTACCAGGTCATAAAGCATAAGTTACTTCCCTCACCAAAGTCTGTTGCCACAAGATGGCTGCCAACGTCTGCAAGCGTTCAGGGTTCCCGGGGCTCCAGCTCAAGACTCTAGCATCAAAAACTCTAACATCAAAACTCCAACTCTGTCCTTTGCCATGTCTTTTATCTGTGAGTCCCTACCACCAAGAGGTGGGGACTCAATACTCTACTGACATGACCCAATCAAAGCCCTACTCATAATTTAATCATGGAAAAGTCAAACTTCTGACAGACCAGTTTACAAATATCATCCAATAACTATTTTGGAGATTCATGAACTAATGCTAAACTGCTACACCAGGCCTCCCTTGCTGGCTACACAACAGGAAACAGTAGCAATCTAAGGAATATGTATCCCATCTAAAGGGGGCAGACAACACTCAGCGGGAGCTCAAAGTGACCTTGTCATCATCCCTTAAAGGCTTTGGGCACAATACTGTCAATATTCTGATTTTTCAAATAAAGCTGGAATTTTTATGTGAAATTTCTTAAATTTTGAATGCTGACTTCTCAGTCAAAAATTTTAAAACACCATGCAATCATGCCAAACAAATTTTCATGCCACATTTGGTTCCTAGCCCACCAAATTGTGGGCTCTTCAAGATACACATAACATAGATCTGCTGCCTGGTAAATATTGCCATTTGTCCTGTGGATGTATTTCAGCAAAAATCCATCAGCAAGCCTGGAAAAGTAGTATTGGTGGTAGCATCTTTGCCCTTGAAAGCATAAGGCACATTAAGTACCAGTGGAAATATTCAACCAGATTAGCCTTTTCAGTCAGTCCATTTTTGGATATTTTTCTTACAATTGTCTAAATGTAATAGAACCATTGGGAACAAGCTGTTTCTCGGAAAGTAGAAATTGATTTTGCTTTCTTTACAAATGGAAATTACTTCACTGGGTTCTGGTCTCACGTGGTGCTCTCTGTAGGGCAGCATCTGGCTGAAAAGGCTGATTTGGTGTCCCCTGGGGCTGAGTGAGGGGAAAGCCCAAACCCAGGGACCTGGAAGCCCTGGAGTGGTGGGGGTGGCTGACTTTTCGTAAATGTCCTTCTCATTATCCTCTGATTTCCAGGACAAGAAAATATAGCTTCTTTTTTTTCCCCCTTAGGAGAATGGAGATAGGAAAATGGAAGCAGTGGAAATGCTAACTATGGCTCAGCTCAATCCATTCATCTCTGGTTGAAAGGCTTGCTGTCAGCCAAGACAAACTTCAATTTTTATTAACCTGATGACTGGCTCCTGAATTTGCCTTCTCTCATAAAGGAATTAGACGTGTGGGGTGTCCATGGGTCCTTGGTTTTCTGGGACATATTCTTCCATCCATAAAATGAGTAAACAAGGTTAAAGAAATGCTTTTTCAATCTGTTTTCTGAGAAACTGTAGGGACTCATAGGTGCTTAAGGAGAGGGATCGGGTTTTACATGGTTTACATTTGGTAAGACTTCCATTCAATTGTACACCACATAGAAAAAAGACAGTGCTTAAAAGGCACTGGGTAGGTGATCTTAGTGATTCATGAGACGCCTTCTTCAGCTCGCATACTTTGTGATTATGAAATGTGCCCAGAGCCCATGCCCATTTCAATATTGTTCTCACAAAGTAAAATGCAGAGACAACTTGGGATGAAATAATAACTCAAACTTGTACTCAAAATAGAAGTCAATATGAATATTCTTTTCAGCTGAGCATGCAAAGAGTGTAAATGGCTTTGCTTTTGCTATTCTAAATGAAGCTTTCGTTTTTTCAGATTTTGCAAGCGACGACTGGCAAGGAGGATGAGTTTGGGAAAAGTAGTTCACACTTGGAAAAAGGAGGCCTTGTATCTATTCACAGTTGAGCATGTACACCCTGATGAAGTTTGTATATATAGTGAAGAGGAGAACTGAGGAAACTTTCAGCATTTAACAAAACTGCTCTGAACCATTTTCTTCTGGAGATGTAGAAAATTGAGGTGAAAATAAACTCTTGCATGCAGACCAAGCATAAACCTAACTACTGCTCAGTCATACCCAAGGTTTCACCAACTGCTCTGCCTGTGTCTGGAAAGCCCTCTAAATCATTCTTTTTTTTCCATTTTAAAGATTTATTTTATTTATGTATTTCTCAATGAAAGATTTATTTCTCTTTATTTATATCTTTTTTTGTGTGCTCACTGTCTGGTCTTCTGTATCTGTTCATTGTGTGCTCATCTTCTTTTCTAGGAGGCACTGGGAACTAAAACTGGGACCTCCCATGTGGGAGGGAGGCACCTGATCTCTTGAGTCACCTCCACTCCCTGCTTGTTGGGTCTCTCTTTGTGTTCTCCTCGTGTCTCTTCGTTGCATCATCTTGTGGCATCATCTTGTGTCAGCTCGCCGCACCAGTCTGTTGCATTAACTCACTGTCCTGCTTGTCTTCTTTAGGAGGCACTGGGAACCAAATCCAGGACCACACATACTTCCTGCCCCAGAATATTCTTATCCACCTCTCTAAATCCAAGTCTTATACACAATGAATTGTGATTCCTTTTCCTACCTCTGCATTATCCCACTCCTGTCAACCCAGGAGCACCAATTAACTTCTATATTATCATCTATAAATGACTAGCTTTATAAATACATATATGGGTTGTATTAGTCAGCCAAAGGGGTGCTGATGTAAAATACCAGAACTCTGTCAGCTTTTATAAAGGGTATTTATTTGGGTAGAAGTTTGCAGTCAGAAGGTCCTAAAGAGTCCAACTCAAGGTACTATAAGAAGTACTTTCTGGGAAAACTGACTTGGCCCAGTGGTTAGGGCGTCCGTCTACCACATGGGAGGTCCGCGGTTCAAGCCCCGGGCCTCCTTGACCCATGGGGAGCTGGCCCATGCGCAGTGCTGATGTGCGCAAGGAGTGCCCTGCCACGCAAGGGTGTCCCCCGCGTAGGGGAGTCCCATGCGCCAGGAGTGCACCCGTAAGGAGAGCCACCCAGCGCGAAAGAAAGTGCAGCCTGCCCAGGAATGGCGCCGCCCACACTTCCGGAGCCACTGACGACAACAGAAGCGGACAAAGAAACAAGACGCAGCAAACAGACAGAGAACAGACAGCCGGGGGAGGGGGGAAATTAAATAAATAAATAAATCTTTTTTTTTTTTTAAAAAAAGAAGTACTTTCTCACCCAAAGTCATTGGTCACTTGGTGGATCAAGATGGTGTATGACATCTGCAAAGGTTCAGCCTTTCTCCTTCCTCTTAAGGCTCCATGGTCCCAGCTTCTTCTGATCTCAGCTGTCACCTGGCATAAAGCTTGTCACTCTTCTGGGGCTCATTTCTTTTCTGGCTCAGCTGCTCTGTCCTCTCCACAAGGTCAGCTGTAGACTATCAGCCTCATCTCTCTTCCCCGACAGATCCTGTCTAATGAGCTGTCTCTCTCTTACTCTGTGCTCTCCTTCTCCATGCGTTTACTTCTGAGTGTCTGCCCACCAAGGGGACAGGGACTCAGCATCCTACTGACATGGCAGAATCAAAGCCCCAATCTTAATTTAATCAAGTAAAAGTGAAATCTCTAAATGTAATACAATCTAATATTCTAATATACCCAGAGGAGCAGACCCATTTACTACATAATCCAATACCAATTTTTGGAATTCATAAACAATACCAAATTGCTACATGTGTGTATGTATAAGTTTTCACCCACAAATTCCTGAAGTTTGTTTTCTTTACCTACATAAATAGATAACCAATAAATTTATATTAGATGAATAATAGTTTCATCTATGGCCAAAATCTTATTACATGAGGAATGATAATATCAGTTTAAAATTGGGAAAAAATGGAAAAGAAACTAATTGTTCATATAGCAGTATGAGACTAAATAATATCAAAATGATGCTTATGATATACTACTGAAGAAAGTAAGCTGCTGTTATATGACAAGTTTAATTATGTATTTAAAGAAAACTCATATTAAATAACCTGGATTTTAAAATATGGATTAATATATTAGTATTATTGGATTCAGAGTAAAATTTTTCTTTAAAAAAAAACTGAAAATGAGGCTCATATTAGTTTTATAATGAAAAAATATAATAAAGTAAGCTTTGAGTTTCTATGTTAAAGGTGATATAATATCAGTAGGTGGTATCAAAGGACATTGATATCAGCAGAACTTTGTTATAGCATGATCTTAAGGTCCACATAATTGCCACTTTTTAGAATGTTCTTTATTGGTAGTTCATAAACTAAGTATTCATATTTCTTCTCT
Source organism: Dasypus novemcinctus (assembly GCF_030445035.2). Classification (NCBI taxonomy): domain Eukaryota; kingdom Metazoa; phylum Chordata; class Mammalia; order Cingulata; family Dasypodidae; genus Dasypus; species Dasypus novemcinctus. The sequence goes on along the minus strand of NC_080673.1, from coordinate 46,730,003 downwards.
GTGCTTCTCTTAATAAAGTCCATTCCATGGAGAACAGTGTTGCAACAACATATTATGAAAATTTCATAAGCAAACTAAATAATTTGTTTCCTAGTGGATGTTTATCTCCATTAAGGACCCAGTGAGTAAAAAAATGACAATTATCTTACAGGTCTCTAACATGCTTTCAGGTTTCAAGCAAGAGCTGGCTTAGAGCCTGGAAGACACAATCTGGTAAAAGCAACATCTATGAGTAACCTAAGGAAAAGCTCAGAACATTTTGTTTCCTGGCAAGTACTTACCTGGATCTGTATGGCAAGCTACAAGAGAGTGTTCCCAGGGATAGGGGGCATGTCTACTCATGGACTGGTTTTAAATGAGTGTGTGTGTGTGTGTGTGTGTGTTAAAGAGAGTATATCCTAGACGGCAAAAGAAGTTGGCATGTTATATCACTTTTTTTTCAAGAAAGGCCTGTTGGCCTGTTTACTTTAAAAAGACTTGCCTATAGGAATGTGTCTAAAATAACACAATCTACTTCCATATTTCTATAGGTAGAAACACACACAAATCATTCCAAACTTCTTTTCTTACATCAATTCTGGTATTGCCTCAAGTTATTTTTAAAAAAAAAGCCCAAATGATCAATATAAAATTTCCACTCATTCCCTTCCACATCCCTTTGCTATGTGATACTTTCACAATTAGGCATACTTACAAATTTTCTGTGGTGTCCTTGGATACATTTTTTAAATTTCCCTGACTAAAAGCACAGCCTTTCCCCAAACCTTCTCCTTTTTCCTACTTTTCCTGATATGGATGTGGGTGTGAGTGTCAGGGTTGTAGCAGCCATATTGCAATTATGAGGGAATAGCCAAAAGAAATGCAGAAAACCTGGATCTGACATTGTTAAGTTGCTGAAATAAACCCAGAAACCACCTACCTCAGATTTCTTATTTTTATTTACGAGAACGTGGTTGGATTTTTCTGTAACCTAAGCATTCTTAACTCTTACAATCTGTTTATTGCCAACCTCAGTTACTGGTTTGTCTGAATCCTTCTCTATTGTTTTTATTTTTTAAAGATTTATTTCTCTCCCCTTCTCACCCATCCCCCCACCCCCCGTTGTCTGCTCTCTGTGTCCATTCGCTGTGTGTTCTTCTGTGTCTGCTTCCATTCTTGTCAGCAGCACCAGGAATCTGGGTTTCTTTCTGTTGTATCATCATGCTGCGTCAACTCTCATGTGTGTGGTGCCACTCCTGGGCAGGCTGCGCTTTTATTGCATGGGGTGGATCTCCTTGCAGGGGCACACTCCTTGTGCATGGGGCTCCCCTATGCAGGGGACACCCCTGCATGGCACTCCTTGCACACATCAGCACTGCACGTGGGCCAGCTCACCATATGGGTCAGGAGACTCTGGGTTTGAACCCTGGACCTCCTATATGATAGGCAGACACCCTATCAGTTGAGCCAAATCCACTTCCCTCTCCATTATTTTTAGACCCACATGTGAAATATGTCCACTTTGCAGACATTCCTATAATGCATATTGTTTACCTATGTATGTGCCATGTAATATGAGTCTGATGACATATACCACCAGAAAAGGAAAGGGGGGAGGTTGGGTTGGGATCAGAGAATAGAGAAAATTTTGTGATCAAACATATTTGGAAAATACTGGACATTCTGTTCCCCTTCTAGAGCTTCATATTACACATAAAACTTTTAAAGTTTGAGAAGTAGAAGTACTATGGTAAAGAAATCTGCATAACGTTCAGATGCTTTCTAATTTTATTGACCCCTGAAGTTATGCCTTTGTCATCTAATGTTCATCTCTCAGTATAGGATTCTGAGGACCATATGTGGGAAACACTGTACTGCATTCATCCATCATTTTTTAATGATTATCACTTTATATTTTCATATTTACATGTGATTTGTATGTTCTGAAAATTTTTAGAGAAACTTCTAGAGAATTCAAACTACAGATATGTCAACACACAACAAATGAAGGCAGGTGATCACTTCTGGCTAGTTGCAAATTCCCCATTTTTGGCTGGAAGATGCTGTTACTGATACTGTCAGTGATTATAACCTGCATGTGCATTTCTGGCTGAAGACAATTCTTTCCAGATGAAATGTTTGAGACATATATGCCTCGATTAGTCTTGGTCACTGCTCTCAGAAAGGAAAATCACTGTGATTCTGTGAATCAAGTAATTCTTTCTCATCTATGTATACTTGGTATGTCAGGTGTTTTTAAGATCCTTCTTTGCCTTTAATGCCAAATTTGCTTTCCCTTTGGGTATAGTTTATTCTGTCAGCAGGGGTAGTTGAAGTACCTCCCAGCACTAGTTTCCAAATTGCTTCTTTGTGCCACGAGCCAAACTGTAGATTTGAGGGTTCCTCTTTTTTCTCTTCATATTGTTTCAACTTTTGAGCCAGAATAATTTAAGCCAACAGGGTCTTGTCGGGTTTTGAAACCATGAACAGCCTAACAAGGTCTAGGCATTTTGCCAGAAATCTAAACTTTATTGAACTATGTTAAAAGGTTAAGAATTTCACAGAGTTTGGGCTCCCCCTCCCCAACTGCACTCCCAGCCCCTGCCTTGTTCTTAAATGTTTTTTTTTAACCAAGAAATGGAATAACTAATAATGTGCTGGATAGAACATTTTCAGCCATCACACTGTAACCATAGCTGTGTTTTTTTTCCCTTAAAGACCCAAGCAAATGGTAATCACACTTCTCTCCTTAATCAAAATGAGACAAGGACAGAGTCAATTTAGTTTTAAGATGAAAGGTTAGAAACTTTCCATAAAAGTTTTTTTTAATGAGGTTCTTAATAATTATTCATATTAATTACAATTTTAACAAAAAACTAACCTAAAATGGATGTCAATGAGTAAAACTAAAACTCAGCCTCTCCAGACCAGAAAAGAATATAAACTCCAACCTGGCTTTTTGGGCCCCAGTTTTGAAAGCCTCTTTCTGGTCATTTCCTGGAATACCAGATGCCTGTTCATTCTTTAGCGTGATGCTTTCAAGGTTATCAAACCTGTAGTTAACAACAATATTAAAGGGAAAAGGGAATTTAAAAATCTAGGAATCATTCCCTCAGCCTCATTCCCCATCCAAGGGAAGTACTCTCAGCATCTCTGATAGAACATTTCCCGTGTTGCCTCATTCCTGAATCCCTACCCCCTGGCTCCAGCCACCACTCTCTTCTACCTGGATACCTACAATAGACTCTCTAGCCTTCTTTCCTCCACTCTGCTCCTATTCTCCACAGTCAGGCTGTTGGGTTTCCAGTACCTTGGAAAAAAACATAAGCTTGTTGGCCTGCTTTATAAGACCCTTCTTAAAACCTCTCATTTTTTTTTTTTAAAGATTTATTTATTTATTTATTTCTCTCCCCTTCCCCTCCACCGCCCCCCCCCCCCCCGCCCCGGTTGTCTGTTCTCTGTCTATTTGCTGCATCGTCGTCTTTGTCTGCTTCTGTTGTTGTCAGCGGAACGGGAATCTGTGTCTCTTTTTGTTGCATCATCTTGTGTGTCAGCTCTCCGTGTGTGCGGCACCATTCCTGGGCAGGCTGCACTTTCTTTCGCACTGGGTGGCTCTCCTTACGGGATGTACTCCTTGCGCATGGGGCTCCCCTACGCGGGGGACACCCCTGCGTGGCAGGGCACTCCTTGCGCGCATCAGCACTGCGCATGGGCCAGCTCCACACGGGTCAAGGAGGCCCAGGGTTTGAACCGTGGACCTCCCGTGTGGTAGACGGACACCCTAACCACTGGGCCAAGTCCGCCTTCTCCTCATCTTCTTAAAACATCTTCCTCACCTACCACCTACCTATACTTGATAATGTCTTTCTTTCCTACAAACACATCAAGATTCTGTCTGCCTTAGTGCCTTTATAGGGCATGTCCTTCCCCATCTTTGCATGGCTGACTTTTCCCTGTCTTCAATTCTCTGCTAAGTGGTGTCTCTCTAGGACAGCATTCCCCAACCACCACAATCTAAAAACTCTCCTCTCCAAACCTCAGTTACTCTCTATCAGATCCCCTTTCTAAATGCTCTGCATAGCACTTTCCCTTTCTGATATTCTATCTATCTATCTATCTATCTATCTATCTATCTATCTATCTATCTATCTATCTATCTCTTATCTATCTCTTCATCTCTCAATCTCCTGTCTATCTTCTGACTCCCTCTTCTGGTAAATAAATGTCAGGAGCATCATATCTATCTTGTTTATTGCTATATCTCCTGTCCCTAGCATAGTTCATGGGACATAGGAGAAACACAATAAATATGTACTGAATAACTATATGAGAAAGACAGGAACTGAATATTTAGTGCCAAAGTTCTAGTAGCCCACTATTGGAAGATGTCACGATCAGTTATCAGGTATTATTTTTTGTTTTTATTTGTTTTTGTTGTTTTTTATTTTTATTTTTTTTTATATTTGTGTTAGTTATCAGGTACTACATGGTAAGGATGTGTCAGGGGTTGGGCATCCTGATAGATATCTCAGGGTATGCTTTCACCATGAGCTTTCACCAACAAAACCAGAGGAAATATTGTTACATAAACACTCATGGGGAACTGAACTTCTTTCTCCAGGCAGCTGTCTGTGTTTTTGACATGTTCCATACAGATTTAGCTACTACTTTTTATGGCACTCTCCTGAGAAAAAAATTCCCCTAAATAGAGGAAATATAATTTCATTTAACATATTCAGGTAATTCACTAGGGACTCTCTGAAAGACTGTCGCAAATTTCTAAGGAGTTTACAAATACTGTTAAATAGTCACAGTGTTCTCACTTAGCAAACAGCCAGCATAAATGATTCATGTACATAGGTTGAAAATTATATCTATGATCAAAGATCAAAGCCAAAGTTGGTCACTGGAAAAGTGCTTAACAGATCCTTGGCTTCTAAGTCAGTTTTAATCTAGGGTCAGAACTAGCAGAGGAAAGCATGAGCAGAATGGAATGTGAGGTTTGAGCACTGGGGAGAGAAGTCCCCAGGGCTGTGAACTGCTTTTGGTCAGCGGGCCCCAGAGCTGGCGCTGACTTGTTTCAGTCTTAAGTAATTTTGTTCTCATGACCAGTCAATGGGATATGATTGGAAGAAAACCAGGGAAGGAACCTGAGTGAGCAAACACACCAAAATATGTTTTATGGGGATAAGAGAAAAGGGACAGATCATGGTAGTTCCTGAGAGAATGCAGACAATGGCAAACTTATTGAGAAAGGAAAGAACAAGGAAGATGGCTGACCTGACCCCACTTTCATTTTTAAAAGGCACTGCTTTTCTGAGATTCATGTTCCCGAAGAGGTTAACAAAGGAGAATCTGAATCTGATAAAATATGCACCCAGCAGGCAGCTTCTCATAAAAATGTTGTACTACCATTGGTCATACAATACAAATGTATAAAAATACAAAGAGATGGTAGTGGTAAGCAGCTATATACCCCTAAATCTCACAAGAGAAAGCTTATGATTGGGAAAAGGATGGCAATTCCTTTTGCAGAACAACATGAAAAGAAAAATTATAGACCTTGATCAAAGAAGCCATTTCTGTGTTTCATTTGTTTAACAAGTGTTTATTAGGCAGACTCTGTGCCAGATACTGTATCAGTCACTGTGGAAAGAAAGATAAATAAATTACACATCTCAAAAATAGATTTGGGGAAAATATAAACTATGGCAACCCATATACAAGTTGAAGGTGGTCAGAGCAGTAGTGTCACAGGTGAAGGGAAGGACTGTTTGGTAAGAAGGGAGAAATATAAGCATTTTAAAGCCCTAAGTCATTTCTAAAAAGAAAGACTGAATTTTTTTTTCAATTATCATTCCATCACAGTTGAGTAAATGCTTCCAAAATAACATTTTTTTCACTTTTCTAATCATATTTTTATTGCTCAAGACAAGGCAAGAAACTTTGAGATAGGTCTTTAAATAGTATCTTAGCTACATCTTCTTCCCATCCTCATATTCTTTCCTCCCCCCCAAAAAAGACATGGTTTCCTTTCATTACTATTATTATTGTACTAAATAGGAAGTGCCTACCCTCCTACATTGACACATTTAGATCATTTCTCTTTCCAAAACATAGGTTAATTTTTTAAATTTAATTTTAAAATTAATTTGCCAATATTATACCATTCTTCTTTGATCATCTATTCATTCAACAAATGTTTAATGAGTGTATACTTTGTGCCAGCTATAGAATTAGGCAAAAGGCAGCCAAAGACAGGCAAGGTACAACTGATTCCTGCCCAGGGCAGTGTGCATACTAACAAGATCTAGTAAACAGAGAATCTCAATAGTGTGTAAGTGCTGTGATGGGGGTTAAGAGCCAGGTACTACCAGGGCACATTATTGGATAAAGTCTCAGGATGTCAGGAAAAATTTTCAAGGGAAGCATCAAAATGGGAATTTACAAGATGAGAAGAATTTATCTAAGTAAAGAATAGAGGGTGAAGAATGGTCCAATCACAGTGAGATGTATTTTTAAAAAGAGATGAGTGAAATATTCCAGAAATTACAAGTCTGTGGCTGTGTATATTGGTGGTGGGAGTGTGTAGATGAGAGTGAGGATGGTGTGATAGAGGGGTAGGAGGGTAGAAGATGCAAACGGCACTCAGGTTCCCAAGGAGGTAAGCAGAAGACAGGTGGTAAGGGATCTTGTAAACATATTAAATATTTTACATTTTATCCTGAAGGCAATGGGAGCCTCTGGAGGTTGTTACAATTAAGCAGAGGAGCCATAAAAATGGATTTGTGTTTTAGAAAACTAATACTAACTGCAGACTGAAAAATAAATTTCAAGATATGGCTTATAGTAACCGATATTCAAGGTGAAGGTGGTCAAAACAGTGGTGTCACAGGTGAAGGAAAGGACTGTTTGGAAAGAAGGGAACAATTTGAGCATATTAAATATTGATGTTAGCAAATCCATATAGAAGATTGAAGACATAAAGGAGAGATGATCAGTAAAGCAGTCCTTGCAGACGTTAGAAGGGACATATTCCAAGGTGTAGATTGAGGAAATAACTTTATTTGGCTATTGGATCAGGAGGAAAGAAGAAATGACAGTGTGGATGCAGGGTGAGTTTTAAATTTGGTGACAGGAATGGATGAAGTTTTCTTCTAGTGGCTTTTGCTTTCTCTAAGATTGCTGGCAAGATATTTTGCTGAGTGGTAGGGGAGGAGGTAGCATAAGGAGTTGAGAAGACTGGGGGATCTGAAGTAGCCACATTGGAAAATGGCACAGAGAGATGACTAAATCCATATAGAAGTCTCTCTGGCTTATATAGGGTGTTTGGTTGAGATCAAAACTACACATTTCTAGTGACATCAATCTGGATAACAGACCAGTTAAACATGTCCAGTCATTTTGAATGACAGAGGGTTAAAGTGTTGTCAGGTGGATATGGAGCACTGATAGGAGGGCAAAAGTGCCTGCAGATTCTAACAAAAGTATCATTCAAGAGATAAATCGGGGAAGCAGAGCTGGAAGGGAAGAAAATGGGATTGGTGAAGACTGATGAATATAGCAAAAGGAGCAAGAAACTAAATATCTCTGAGGCAAAAGGTAGGAGTCATTATGTATGAAAGACAGAAAGAAAGGAAGAGGAGAGCAGCATAAATGAATTTAAGTATTCAAAGTTGGAGAGTAGTTCCTGGAGAAAATCTAGTGTATAAATATGGGAATAAGAAGCTACAGAGGCATGGAGGAGAAGGTCACTGGAATTGAGATTGTGTTTTAGTTTCTTGGCTACTAAAACAAATATACAGTGGGTTGGCTTAAGCAATGGGAATTTACTGGCTCATGGTTTTGAGGCTAGAAGAAGTTCAGAATCAAGGTATCAATAAGACACCTTTTTCCCAGAAGACTGTAGCATTCTGGGGCTGGCTGCCAGTAACCCTTGGTCCTTGGCTTCCTGTCACATGGCAGTGCACATGGCAGCCTCTCCTTGAGTTCTGGATTCCACTGACTTTTGGCTTCTTCCCATGGTCTTCTCTCTATATGTCTGAATTGCATTCTGCTTATTAAGGATGCCAGTAATAGGATTAAGACTATCCCTATTCATCTAGTGTGCACCTTACCTGAAGTGACCTCATCAAATGGTCCTACTTATAACTAGTTCAAACCCACAGGAATGAATTAAGGTTAAGAACATGCTTTCCTGAGGCATAAAGCTGCAAACCAACACAGATTGTTAAGGAATTGAGAGGCCAGAGTGTTGGTGGGTCATCTATGGATCATGCAGGAGAAAGGCAGAACTTGACGTAGAGAGAAAGACTGTAAGCAGCTGTTAAAACTTCAGTGAATAAGGGTAAAATACATGGGCAGGCAAGATTAATGAAGAGGAATAAATAATGATATGGTTTGATGGCCTGAGCCACAAAGCGGAATGGTTTATGTGAGGGAGGATGAGCAGTGGTTTGGAAGAAACCAAAAAAGGAAGGAGGTGGATGTTCTACTTACTACAGGAAGGTGAGGTGTGGACAAATAACCCTCCTGAGAGGGCTTCAGGAGGCAGCCCATTATCAGGAAGTATCTAGAACCAACAGAGAAGGGGTGAAAATGTAATGATGTTGGCTAGTTACAAAAGAGGTTTCTAAAAATCACAGATGAAAGTCTGGAATGGTGGGGAACGGTGTGAGGTTGACCAGGGAAGAAGGATTGTTTTTTTGTCTTGAATGTTGATCAAGGACATTAGAGGCCTGAGGCATTCACATCTCTGAGCTTGAGAGTTCAGCTGGCCTCAGGGTTTCCAAAGAATTGATCGAAACTTTCCTGAACACATTATTCTTCATAGAAGGATATAGTTATGGGCTGGATTCATTTTTCTTTACTAAGGAATCCAGTCAAGGTGAGCAGTCTAGCGAAATGATTATTTGATCCTCTAGACTCACCTGTTAAGGATGGCAAGAGTCACTGGAGTCTGCAGCAGTCACTTGTGACTGGAAATTTTTTAATAACAGCTTTATTGAGATATAATTCACATACTATAAAATTGACATGTTTAAAGTGGTTCAAAAGCTATTGTTTCAATATCTGTACATCAGCTGTGGCAAATGTGATATGAACATGTAAAAAGATCATTGCTGGGGAAGGGACAAAGGGTTTGGTGCTGGATATGTGGGAGTACCATATAGTATATATGTGAATTACTGTGATCTAAAACTTATGTGAAGACAAACTTAATAATTAGGAAAAAAAAAAGGGAAGGGGTGTAGACACTGGGAAAGAGATGGAAGAGGTTGCCTTGCCACTGTACATACAGGGCAACACCTATAGCAGTGATGAAAAGCAAAATGTCAAAAACAAAGCTTTTTCATTTTTTCATTTTTTGATACTCCAATTTATTTTTCCTTTATTTTATTTTTCTAAGCTACTATGTATTCTATATCTAACCTTTGAGACCATCACTATATTCCATTTTACTATTAACGGAACCTGGCAATATGTTAGGCTTCCTTTTTGAGGAAGTTTTGGACTACAGAGGGGTTCAGCTGGGGTGGGGGAGGAATGCTGGTGTGGGGTGTTATTTATGGGGGGGTACATGGTTGGGAGGTAGTTCTCCGGGGCATGTATACAGGGTACATAAAAATATTTGGATATTTTCATAGTGGTTTCAGTTGGAAATGACAGCTAAGGGAGTGCTGAGCTCCTAGCCAGGGGAGCTCTATCACATTCCCCAATGAAACAGTAATAATCCCCCAAGTGCAATGGCAAAGACCAATAAAGATGGATGGTCCAACTGTGAGTCCTTGATACTGATGGCTTTGATTATGAGCCTGTGTGCCTGAAACATGAACTAGGCCTAGAGCTGCAGGGTGCCTAAGAGTTACCTCCTGAGAGCCTCCATGTTGCTCAAATGTGGCCACTCTCTAAGCCAAACCTTTCCCCCCAGCATGGGACATGACTCCTGGGGATGAGCCTCCCTGACACCAAGGGATTACTACCAAGCACCAGCTGATGATGTAACTAGAAAAAGACCTTGAATAAAAGGGTCAATTCAGACCGGCAGAATATCTCAGCCTACATGTAATATCAGGTGTTAAAAACTGCTTTTTGACTTTGGATAAAAGGGGGAAATGGAAAGGGCAAATGAGTTTATACAGCTATGAGTCTCTAAAAAAGAATCAAGAAGTCATCAGAGGAGTGATGCTTACACACACCTCAGCAGGGTACCAGTGACCCCCAAAGTATATAGAAACCCAGGTACTGGTTCTCCTGAGGGCTACAGAGACCAACAGGTTCTATGGTCATGGCAGATGGCTCTGGAGTTCAGGGCCATGTCAGTTGGCCCTACTTTGGAGTTTGTGTTCCTGAGTGTGATGGAGTTGGACTCGGATATGACCTTTCTACACATGCCTCTTTTGTTACTTTTACCAGACCTGTGGTTGGCGTTTGGGTTGGTGTATACTCAGGAAACCTGAATCTCTGGACTGTCCATGTGACAGCCAGGCCCTGAACCTCAGCAGACTTGCAACTCCTACACTCTGGTTTATTGGACTTACCCTGGCCAGCTAACAGGGAGGTGAAGAAGGTCAACCACCACACCACGGAGCCAAGAGTGCCTACAACTGCAAGCAGGAGAACTGCATCCATCATCCATGTGGAATCTAAGCTCCCTCTTGATGTAGAGGGGGACTGAACATAACCATCCCAGGGTCCACAGGATGGAGGAATGGAGTATGGGTTAGAGTGGACTTATTAGTGTTCTGCTGGGGCACTATTGTGATTAGTAAGGGAAGAAATTGTAGTATTGATGTGGAGAAAGTGGCCATGGTAGCTGCTGGTGGTAGGAAGAGGGAAGAAGAGGTGTGATGTGGGGCGTTTTCAGGATTTGGAGTTGTCCTGGGTGGTGCTGCAGGGACAGATGCTGGACACTGTGTGTCCTGCATGGTCCCCTGGGTGGACTGGGGGAGAGTATAGACTACAATGTGGACCAATATCTATGTGGTGTGGCGGTGCTCCAAAGTGTATTCACCAGATGCAGTGAATGTGCCACGATGATGGGAGAGGTAGTTGATGTGGGAGGAGTGGGGCAGGAGGGTGGGGGGTATATGGGGACCTCATATTTTTTTAATGTAACATTTAAAAGAAAATGAAGAAGAAAAAATAAATAAAGTGGTTCAGGGGTTTTTAGTAATATTCATAGATATGTATAATTATCAACGCTGTAAATTTTTAAAAAAGTTCCATCACCTCAAAAAGCAACTGCAAACCCCTTAGCTATCACCCCCTGCCTCCCCATTTCCCTTAGCCCTAAGCAACCACAAATCTATTCTGTTTCTCTAGATTTGCTTATTCTGGACATTTCATGCAAATGAAATCATATAATATGTGATCTTTGTGATTGGGTTATTTTTCTTAGCACAGTGTTTTCAAGGTTCATCTGCATTGTAGAACATATCAGTACTTTACTCCTCTTTCTGGCTGAATAATCTATTGTATGGATATATCATATTTTGTTTATGTATTCACCAATTGATGGACATTTGGATTGTTTTCACTTTTTATGCTATCATAAATAATGCTGCTTTGAACATATGTCTGCAGATTTTTGTGTGGATATATGTTTTCATTTCTCTTGAGTACTAGCAGTGGCATTGCTGGGTTATATGGTAACTCTGTGTTTACTCTTTGAGTAACTATCAGACTGTTTTGCACTGTTTGCACCATTTTACCTTCCCACCAGCAGTGCATGATGGTCCTGATTTCTTCACATTCTCATCAACATTTGTTATTATCTGACTTTAATTATAGATAACCAAGTGGGTGTGAAGTGCGATCCATTGTGGTTTTGATTTGCATTTCCCTGAGGGCTAAGATGCCATGGATCTTGTCATGTGCTTATTGGCCATTTGTATATCTTCTTTGGAAAAATGTGTAATTCAGACTGCTTACTCATTTTGAAAATTAGGTTGTCTTTTTACTAGTGATTTGTAAGAGTTCTTTTTTTTCTATGTATTTATTTTTTAATGTTACATTAAAAAATATGAGGTCCCCATATACCCCTCACCCCCCTCACCCCACTCCTCCCCCCATAACAACAACCTCCTCCATTATCATGATACATTCATTGTATTTGGTGAATACATCTCTGAACACCGCTGCACCTCATGGCCAATGGTCCACAACATAGCCCACACTCTCCCACAGTCCACCTAGTGGGCCATGGGAGGACATACAATGTCCAGTAACTGTCCCTGCAGCACCACCCAGGACAACTCCAAGTCCCGAAAATGCCCCCACATCTCATCTCTTCCTCCCACTCCCTACCCCCAGCAGTCACTATGGCCACTTTCTCCACACCAATGCCACATTTTCTTTGATTACTAATCACAATAGTTCATGAATAGAATATCAGTAAGTCCACTCTAAGCCATTCTCTATTCCTCCATCCTGTGGACCCTAGAACGGCCATGACCACTGTAAGAGTTCTTTAGCTAGTCTAGATACAAATCTGTTATCAGATATATGATTTGTAAATATGTTCTCCCATTCTGTGTATTGCCTTTTTACTTTCTTAATAGTGGCCTTTTTACTTTCTTAATAGTGTCCTTTGAAGTATAGAAATTTTCAATTTTGATGAAGTCCAATTTATCTATTTTTCCTTTTGTTGCTTGCGTTTTTGGTGTCATACCTAAGAATCCATGGAGATTTATACTTATGTTTTCTTCTAAAACCCCTTTCAACATCATGGCATTGCATGTGGTGAATATATTTTGGAGCACTGCTGTACTACATGGATAATGGTTTAGATTGTAGTTTACACTCTCCCCCAGTTCACTCAGTGGGCCATGGCAGGACATACAATGTCCAGCATCTGTCCCTGCAGTACCACCCAGGACAACTCCAAGTCCTGAAAATGCCCACATCATATCTCTTCTTCCTTCTACCTACCTTCAGCAGCTACCGTGGCTACTTTCTCCACATCAATGATACGATTTCTTCTATTACTAATCACAATAGTTCCATAATAGAATATCAGTAAGTCCACTCTAATCCATACTCTATTCCTCCATCCTGTGGACCCTGGGATGGTTATGTCAACTCCACCTCTACATTAAGAGGGGACTTAGATACCACATGGATGATGGATGCAATTCTCCTGCTTGCAGTTGTAGGCACTCTTGGCTCCATGGTGTGGTGGTTGACCTTCTTAACCTCCCTGTTAGCTGGCCAGGGTAAGTCCAATAAACCAGGGTGTAGGAGTTGCAAGTCTGCTGAGGTTCAGGGTCTGGCTGTCACAAGGACAGTCCAGAGATTCAGGTCTCCTGAGTATATACCAACCCCAGCACCAATTAATTTTTGTGTGTGAAATGAGGTATGGGTCCAATTTCACTCTTTTACATGTAGATATCCTGTTTTCCAGTACTATTTATTGAAAAGACTATTTTCACCCCACTGAATGGTCTTGGCACCCTTGTTGAAAATCAGTTGACCACAGATGCATGGGTTTATTCTGGAATCTCAATTCTAGTCCATTGATCTATATGTCTGTCCTTATACCAGTATCACAATATCTTGATTACTGTTTTACTGTTACGTTGTAATAAATTTTGAAATTAGGAAGTACTAGTCTACCAACTTTGTTGTGTTTTTTGAAAATTGAGGCCTTGGTGTTTGACCAGGCACTAGTCTCTGGAAGATAGAGAAATCTTCTTTCACTGCATTTTGGGTTTTCTCTAATTATCTCCAAGAGCCAAGACTTCATACTGCCAGGCTTCTAGAGAAAGGCCTCGCAGCTCCCTGAGGAGAGGCTACCAATGGGAATGGTAGGTTTCAGAAGTATCACCATAGCTTAGGAACAGCTGCAGCATCTGGTGGTTGGGTAGACTCTGGCCATTCCTAAATGCTTTAAGTCTTTTAAGATTCTTTATATTTTTCAAATGATCATGAACTTACAGAAAATTCAACAGTACAAAAATTTTCTACAAAGGACAAAAAAAGTGCAAAGAAACTTTCTTTTACTTAAACATTTTAGAATAAGTTGCTAAACTGATGCCTCATTATCCATGGATTCTTTAGTGTGTATTTCCTACAAACAAGGATATTCTACTGTATAATCACATTATACCCATCAAATCAAGAAATTAACAGTGATGCTTAACCATTATGCTACTTCCTAAACCTCAGACTTCACTTAATTTTTGTATATTTATTTTCCCAATAATATACTTTATAGCAAAGAGATTCAATTTAGACCTGTTTGGGGTCCCAGGAGACCAAAAGAGCACCCTGCCACATCCTTGCAAGAATGGAAGTAGGAGACTGCCCATCTGAAGTGAAGACTCATGAGTAGAACATTCCATGCCTGAGATGCTGATACCCATCCACCACAGGTGGCACAAGCTGCTTCAGGAACTATTCCATGGCTGGAGTTGGAAGCTCCATTTCCCAAAATTGGGGTGGAAGAGATGGTTGGACACCAACTTCAACTACTGATTAGTAAACTGGGCTGGTTCAACTATAATCCTAAGAACAGCTAAAGTTTGATCCTGTTCATGTCAGAAAGAGGCTAGTAGCCACCATTTTAATTCCACCCCCAGCATGAGGGAAGCAGGGCTGACTGAAAATCACAGTAATGGTGAGACCAGCTTCATTTCACCCAGATTGGATTGTAGCTTAGCTTAGGCCCCTGCCCCATCTCGAGCAGGGAAGAAGCTGGGGGGACCAGCCTCTCTAGGCAACTGCAGGTACTTTCAACTGGCACAGGCTAAATAGTCAGATACTTGGGGCTCCATCCCTGCACCCCAATAGAATAGGAGGAGAACTGTGTTTCCCTGACCTCTCTGAGCAACTGCAAGTGCTTTTGACTTACAAGAACTGGTTTATTCAGTGCCTTCAATCCCTCCCATCCCTATCCCCCACAGGATAGGAGGAAGCTTGTGTTTCTTCAGTCTTTCTGGGCAACAGCAGGTGCTTTCAGCCAGCACAGACTGGATACTCAGGCACCTGTAGTTCCATCCATGCCCCCAAATAGGATAGGAGGGAATCTGTGTTTCCTCAGCCTTTCTGGGCAACTGCAGGTATTTTCAGCTCAGATGGACTATTTATTGGGTGCCTGTGGTTCCATCCTCACCCCTTAAAGGGTAGAAGTGACAGTTCGCCATCAACCTCTCAGGGAAACTGCAGGCAATTTCAGCCTACATGGATTAAGTTGCTGGCCACACTAGAGGGTCCATCCCCATCCCTGGCATGAGATGAGCTACATTATTCTACCTAGTCACTGCAGTCAGTTTTAACCTGTATGGCTTAGGTTGCTGCCCATACTTGCAGCTCCATGCCTGCCCCAGGCAGGGAAGGAAGGAGTATCAAGCTTTATCAGTCTCTCCAGGCAAATACAGATGGTCTTATCTTGCATAGCTTGGATTACTACACACAGCTGCCACTCTGTTCCTACCCCTGACAGAGGAGAAAGGTGGGAGAAGCTTCATCAGATCTTGGGGCAATTCAAGCAGCTTCAGCTTCCACAGCTTAGAGTACCAAATATATCCTTGGCTCCTACTGCACAACCAGCAAGGGAGAAAGGGCAAGAAAGCCCTAAACTAAAGAGAGAAACTGCATCCAGAATAAATATATCTAGTATGCCAGATGCCAAGACACCAACAAAAATTTACAATCCAGACCAAGAAACAGGAAGATATGGTCCTGTCAAAGGAAAAAGATAAGCCTCCAGATGACATAAAGGAGTTGAGACAACTAATCATAGATGTCCAAACAAATCTCTTTAATAAATTCAATGAGATGGCAAAAGAGATTAAGGATATTAGGAAGATACTGGGTGAGCACAAAGAAGAATTTGAAAGCATACATAGAAAAATAATAGGTCTTATGGTAATGAAATGAACAATAAATGAAATTAAAAATACAACAGAGGCTTATAACAGCAGATCTGAGGAGTCAGAAGAAGGATTACGTGAGCTTGAAGACATGGCCTGAAAAGTGAACATACAAAAAAAAAAAAAAAAAACAGCTAAAGAAAAGAATGGAAAACTTGAACAGGGTCTCCAGTAACTAAATGACAACAAGAGACATGCTAACCTAAGTGTCATGGGTGTCCCAGAAAGAGAAGAGAAAAGGGGCAGAGGGAATATTTGAAGAAATAATGGTAAAAATTTCTCAATTTTTTGAGAAATTTTTTACAAATAAGATATCCATGTCCAGGAGACCCAATATACCCCTATCTAGAAAACTTGAAGGGACCTACTCCATGACACATACTAAGCAGAATGTCAAATGTCAAAGACAGAGAATTCTGATAGCAGCAGGAAAAAAGCAATGCATCATATACAAGGGACACCCAATATGATTAAGTGCTGATTTCTCATCAGAAACTATGGAGGCAAGAAGGCAGTGGTATAATATATTTAAGATATTGAAAGAGAAAAACTTCCAGCCAAGAATCTATTATCTGGCAAAACTGTCTTTCAAAAATGAGTGCAAGTTTAGAATATTCATAGATAAAAAGAAATTGAGAGAGTTTATAACCAAGAGACCATCTTTGCAGGAAATACTAAAAGGAGTGTTACAGCCTGAAAAGAAAAGAGGAGCGAGTCTAGAAATGAAGATAATATCTGTAAAAGTAACTAAGGGTGAAATAAGAACTGCCTTTTCAGTACTAACACTGAGTGTTAAGGGATTAAACTCCCCAATCAAAGACATAGACTTGCAGAATGGATAAGAAAATGTAAGCCATCTATATGCTGTTTATGAGAGACTCATCTTAGACCCAAGGATGCTGTGATGGTTAGGCTAATGTGTCAACTCAGCCAGGTAATTGTGCCCAATTGTTTGGTCATGCAAGTACTGGCTAATTGTAATATAAGGGCATTTACGGACTTTAATCATCAGTGAGTTTACTGCATACATGGCTGGTTATATCTAAAATCAACCAGGGACATTGCTATCAACAATAAGTGACATTTTATTCAATCAGTTAAATGCCTTAAGAGGGGAAGTAATTTCAGCATTTAGAGAGAATTTCCCAGCTTGTCTTTGGACAGCCATCATCTCCCAGGAACTCATAAAGGACCTTCACTGGACTTTTTATTAGAGCCCCTGGTTTGCAACCTGTCTGCAGACTCTGGACTTGTGCATCTCCTTGGTAATGTGAGAGAATTTTATAAAATCTCATACTATTTACAGATATATCCTATTGATTCTGTTTTCCTAGAGAACCCTGACTAATACAGATACCAATAGATTGAAAGTGAAATATTGGAAAAAGGTATTTCACATATACAATAACAAAATAAAAAAAAAAAAGCTGGAATAGCTATACTTATATCATATGAAATGGAGTTTAAAAGCAAAACTGTTATTAGAGACAAGGAAGGATATTATATATCAATAAAAGGGGCAATTCACCAAGAAGTAATAGCAATCATAAATGTATATGCATCTAACAAGGATGTCCCAAATTACAAGAGGCAAACACTGGCAAAACTGAAGGAAGAAATAAGTGTCTCTACAATAATAGTTGGAGACTTCAATACACCACTGTCAGTGTTAGGAGAATAGAAGATCAATAATGAAATGGAGGGCTTGGATAATATGATAAATGGACTAAACCTAATAGACATATGTAAAACATTGCACACTAAAACAAAAGTATATACAATCTTCTCAAGTGCTCATTGATCTTTCTCCAGGATAGACCATACATTGGGTCACAAAGCAGATCTCACTAAATTCAACAAGATTGAAATTATACAAAATATTTCCTCTGATCATAATGGAATAAAGCTGGAAATCAACAATAGGAGGAAAAAGGGAAAATTCATAAATATATGGATATTAAACAACACAATTTTAAATAATCAGTGGTTCAAAAAGAAATTGTGAGATAAATCAATAAATATCATGAGATGAATAAAAACAAGAACACAATGTATTAGAACCTATGGAATGCAGTGAAAGCAGTGTTGAGATGGAAATACGTAGCCCTCAATGCTTACATCAAAAAAAGAAGAAAGCTAAAATCAATTACCTAATTACACAGCTGATAAACTACAGAAATAACAGCAAACTAGTCCTGAAACAAGTAGAAGGAATGAAATAACAAAGTTCAGAGCAGAAATAAATGGAATTGAGGGGAAAAAAAGAATTTATAAAATCAAAAGTTGATTTTTCAATAAGATAAAAAATCCCAACAAATCCTTAGCTAGACTGACAAAGAAAAAAGAGAGATGCATATAAGTAAAATAAAAATGAAAATGGGGACATAACTTCTGACCACACAGAAATAAAGGAGCTCATAGGAGGACACTATGAACAACTGTACGCCAACAAACTAGACAAAGTAGATGAAATGGAAAAATTCCTAGGAATGCATGAACAATCTACACTGACCCTAGAAGAAACAGAAGGCCTCAACAAACCAATAACAATTACAGAGATTAAAACAATGCTCACCTGGCAGGGGAAATACCATGATCACAAAGATGGTTTTCCCAGGGTGAGGGTCATCCACTGCACTCCAGATATGCTGACCCCTGTGATCTCCCAAATGTGGGAAATTCAACTGCATAATTTGTGGTAGTGGGGGACTACCACTCTCCCTTATTAAAAAAAAAGGGAGAAAGAGAAAGAGATTAAAACAATCTTTGCAAGTGGACACAGAAGAACACACAGTGAATGGACACAAGAGAGCAGATAATGGGGGGGGGGAGGGGAGAGAAATAAATAAATACATAAATCTTAAAAAAAAAATGAAGGAACAGTCTTCAAACAACTCCCCAAAATGAAAAGCCCAGGTCAGATTGCTTCACAGGTGAGTTCTACCAAATATTCAAAGAAGATTTACTACACTCTTACTCAAACTCTTCCAAAAAATTGAACAATAAGTATTGCTACTTCTTGTTCTCTAACTCTAACTATGAAACTAATATCACCCTAATACCAATGCCAGATAAAGATATTTCAAAATATGAAAATTACAGACCCATTTCCCTAATGAATATGGAGGCAAAAATCCTCAACAAAATACTTGCAAATTTATCCAACAACATATTAAAAGAATTATTCATTCAGATCAAATGGGTTTTATACCAGGCATTCAAGGGTGGTTCAACACAAGAAAATTAACTAGTCTACTACACCACATTAATTAATCAAAGAAGAAAAATATATATGATCAATTGATTGACGCAGAAAAGGCATTTGACAAAATACAACATCCTTTATTCATAAAAAATACTACAAAACATAGAAATTGAAGGAAACATCCCCAACATGATAAAGATCAAATATGAAAAATCCATAGCTAACAATGTGCTTGATGGTGAAAGACTGAAATCTTTCCTGTTGAAATCAGGAACAAGACAAGAATGCCCACTGTTATCACTGTTGTTCAGTATGGTACTAGCAGTTCTGGCTAGAGCAATCAGCCAAGAAAAAGAAATAAAAGGCATCTAAATCAGAAAGGAAGAAGTAAAACTTTTGTTATTCACAGATATGATACTTTACCTAGAAAGTCCTGAAAAATCTACAACAAAGTTGTTAGTGCTAATAAATGATTTCAGCAGAGTGGCAGGATACAAGATTAATATGCAAATTCAGTAGTATTTCTATACACTAATTGTATTAGTCAGCCAAAGGGATGCTGATGCAAAATACCACAAATCTATTGGATTTTATAAAGGGTATTTATTTGGAATAGGAGCTTACAGTTACCAGGCCATAATGCATAAATCACTTCCCTCAACAAAGTCTGTTGTCATGTGTTGGAGCAAGATGGCTGCTGACATCTGCAAGGGTTCAGGCCTCCTCTTAAAGCTCCATTGGTCCCAGCTTCTTCCAATATCAACTGTAGGCTGGGACAAGTCTTGTCTCTCTCCCAGGGCTCGTTTCTCTCCATGCTCAGCTGCTTTGTTTTCTTCACAAGGTCAACTGTAGACTATCACACTCTCTAGGCTTTGTCTCTCTCCCCAGGGCTCGATTATCTCTGGGCTCTGCTGCTTTGCTCTCTTCCATGTATTAACTTCCCATGCTCCAGCTCAAAACTCCAACCTCCCTTCTCTTCACTGAAGTTTCTCTGTGAGTCCCCACTCCCTTGGTAGGCAGGGACTCAATTTCCTACTGATGTGGCCCATTCAAAGCCCTAATCATAATTTAATCATGCCCAGAAGAAGAGACCAGTTCACAAACATAATCCAATATCTATTTTTGGAATTCATAAACAATACGAAACTGCCACCCTAATAATGTACAATCAGAAAAAAAATCCATTTACAATAGTGACTAAAAAGATCAAATATTTAGGAGTAAACCTAATCAAGGGCATAAAGTACTTATATTCAGAAAACTACAATACATTGATAAAAGAAATTTTGAAAAGACCTAAATAAATGGAAAAACATTCTGTGCTCATGGATTAGAAAACTAATTATCATTAAAATGTCATTTTTACCCAAACTGATATACAGATTCAAAGCAATCCCAATAACAATCCCACCAGCATTTTTTAAACAAATGGAAAACATATCTATCAATTTATTTGGAAGAGTAAGGAGTTCCAAATAGTCAGAAGCATCTTAAAAAGGAAGATCAAAGTTGGAGGACTCTCACTTCCAGACTTTAAATTATATTACCTGGCTACAGTGGTAAAAACAGAATGATGTTAGATCAATGGAACCAAATCAGTTGTTCAGAAAGAGACCCTCACATCTATGGTCAAGTGATTTTTTGACAAGGCCATCAAATCCACCCAGCTGGATCAGAAAAGTCTATTTAACAAATGATGCCAGGAGAATTGGATATCCATAGCCAAAATAAAGAAGACCCCTATCTCACACCTTACACAAAGTAACCAAGATGGATCAAAGACCTTAAAAGTTAGAACCATAAAGTTCCTAGAAGAAAAAGTAGGAAAACATCTTCAAAACCTTGCAGTAACACATGGATTCTTTTTTATTTTTTTAAGATTTATTATTATTTTTTTAAATTTCTCTCCCCTTCCCCACCCCTGTTCTCTGTGTCTATTTGCTGTGTGTTCTTCTTTTTGTCCACTTCTGTTGTTGTCAGCAGCACGGGAATCTGTGTTTCTTTTTGTTGCATCATCTTGCTGCGTCAGCTCTCTGTGTGTGCAGCGCCATTACTGGGCAGGTTGCACTTTCTTTCATGCTGGGCAGCTCTCCTTCTGGGGTGCACTCCTTGCGCATGGGGCTCCCCTACGTGGGGGGCACCCCTGGGTGGCAGGGCACTCCTTGCGCACATCAGCACTGCACATGGGCCAGCTCCACACGGGTCAAGGAGGCCCGGGATTTGTACTGCAGACCTCCCATGTGGTAGACGGACGCCCTATCCACTGGGCCAAGTCCAATTCCCAAGACATGGATTCTAAAACCTACACCGAAAACATGATCAATAAAAGAAACATGGATAAATGGGACCTCCTCAAACTTAAACACTTCTGTGATTCAAAGGACTTCACCAAGAAGATATAAAGTTTGACCCTTCAATGGAAGAAAATATTTGGAAACCACATATCTGATAAAGGTTTGATTTTCATTCTATATAAAGAGATCATACAACTGAACAATAAAAGAGCAAGCAATCCAATTTTAAAATGGGAAAAAGACTTAAACAGATATTTCTCCAAAGAAGAAATGCAAATTGCCAAAAAGAACATGATAAAATGTTCTCTATCACTAGCTATTAGGGAAATATAAATCAAAACTACAATGAGATATCATCTTACACCACATAGAATGGCCATTATTAAAAATAACAGAAAACAGTAAGTGCTGGAGAGGATGTGGAGAAATAGGAATACTTTTTCACTGTTGGTGGGAATGTAAAATGGAAGCTAAATATAGAATTTCCATATGATTCAGCAATTTCTCTATCAGGAATATATCCAGAAGAACTGAAAACTGTGATGCACACAGACATTTGCACACCAATGTTCACAGCAGCATTATTCACAATTGCCAAAAGATGGAAAGAACCCAAGTGTCCATCAACTGATGAATGATAAACAAAATGTGGGTATATACATATGATGGAATACTATGTTGCTGTAAGAAGAAATGAAATTGGGAGACACATGAACCTTGAAGACATTATGCTAGGTGAAATAAGCCAGACACAAAAGGACAAATACTTCATGGTATCACTAATATGAACTAAATACAAACAATAAATGCATGGAGTTAAAAACCTAAAGTATAGGTTATTATGAGATAAGAAGAGGGCTAAGTCCCAAAAAGTCGCATATCACACCCCTTTTTCCCTCTCCTTGCCTTCAAGGTATATCCTTGATAGGTATGTGGATTACACTAGTATATGCTTTTGTCAAAACTCACCAAACTGTACACTTTAGATCGATGTATTTCTCCATGTCAATTTTATTTTATTTTTCTTCTTTATTTTCTTTTAAATGTTACATTCAAAAAATATGAGGTCCCCATTTACCCCCCACCTCCCCACCCCACTCCTCTCACATCAATGAAAGAAGTTGTTAATGTGGGAAAAGTGGGAGGTGTGGGGCATATGAGAATCCCTTATATTTTTTTACTATAATATTTTATGTCATCTATGTATCTTTTAAAAATAAATAAAAAATATATTTAAAAAAGAAGAGGGCTACGAAGGGGTACTCATGCTTAATGTATGTAGTGGTTTTAGGTAACTTGACTAAAAGTGTGGAAATCGATAGAGTTGATGGTAACACAGTGTAGGGAGTAGAACAAACACAGCTGATTTATAAATGAGACTGTGGCTGAAATGGGTAGTCTAGGGATATAAACATCAATTGAAAGAAAGCTAGAGAAAACTCTAGGGACTGAATAACATAGTGAACCCAGAGAATTGTGGTTAATAGTACAAACACAAAAATGTCCTTCTATGAATTAGAACAAATGTACATCACTATTGCAAGGTGGCAAGAATGTGGAGAAGCATGGAAAAAATACAGTTAGTGTAAACTGGACTATAATTAATAGCAATACTGTAATATTCTTGCATCAATACCAAAGATGGACTTGGTTATAATAGTGGGATATGGGGAAAATATACCAAATGTGCCCTATGGGCCATAGTGAGTGGTAATAGACTGATGATATTATCTCATAATTTGTGACAAATGTTCCACAACAATGTACAGTGTTGGTGGAAGAGGCATTGTTTGGGAATTCTACACATGTGCATAATTGTTTTGTAAGTTCACAACCTCTCTAATGAAAATATATTTTAAAGAAAGATCCAGTTCAGAATTATGCATTACCTTTGGTTGTCACATCCCCTTAGCCTCTTTCAGTCTGGAACATATTTTCAATCTTTCCTTGACTTTACTGACATTGACACTTTAGGTTACAGCCTAGTTACTTTGTAGTACATCCCTCAGTTTGACTTTGTTTGATGCTTCTCTTGATTAGATTCCAATTATGCATTTTTGGCAGGAGTATCTCAGAGACAACATGTTATTTTCATTTGATTTTGTCAGATGGCAAGCAATTTCAATTTGCTCCATTACTGATAATGTTTTTTAATCTCTTGAGTGAATTGGTGCCTGCCAGTCCTCTCCACTGTAAATTTCCTCCGTTCTCTTTAGAAAGTAGTAATTATTTTGTAGAGAGAGACTTTGAAACTATGTTAATATCCTGTTCATCTTCAAATTTTCTATTTACTCATGAATTTATCAATGTGGTGATAATCCATTACTATCATTATTATGATGCTCAAATAGTCCCAGATCTGACCTGAAGGAGCCCGTTCAGCTGGCTTTCATGTCCTTTTGACTTATCCCCAGCATCTTTTTAGCACTTTTTGCTTCCTGGCATATCATGCCCTTTTGTACCTTCTCTGCCCCAGCCCTAAAATTAGCCATTCCTTCAAGGAGCTCTGGATTCTTTGAGTGGAAAATAGTATTGAAAACCCAAGATCTGCATGCTACATGTGCTCATTTCTATTGGTATGTCACTGCTCCCAGGACTGTCTTGGAGGGGAGAGCCAAGAAATACATGTATGCATATACATAGCCAAATAATTTCCATACTCATACATACACTTACATCTTTAATTATCTATCTATCTATCTATCTATCTATCTATCTATCTATCTATCTATCTCTAATCAAAGACCACGAGTTCACATGGATAGCTCCTATTCCAATCCAACATAACAGGGTTCATTTTCATTTCCTCCTTTTCTGCATTTGTAACTCCCTTCTCTAAGAGTAATAAACTATTTCCAATTACTTTTTAAATATATTTACTTATTTAATAAATCCACTGTATGGAACTTGTCACCAGTCCTTCTCCTGTGTGGTTCCTTCTTATTTTGCCACTGCTCTTGTCTGACTTTACCTGCTGCTGTGACAAATACCACACAATGGGTTGACTTAAACAATGAAAATTTATTGGCTCATGTGTTTCGAGATGACAGCAAGTCTAAAATCAAGATATTAGCAATAATTTCTTTCTACCAGAGTCTGTATTTTCTGGTTCTGGCTGCTAGCAACTGTTGGGGTTCCTTGGCTTATATTTCTGCCTCCCATTGCATGGCAATGTCCTCTCCTTTTTCACTTCTGTAGCATCTGGGTCCTCTTTATGAGGCCTCCAGTAATCTGGATTAAGACCCACCCTTGGGCTATAATTTTTATGTGACATCTGTATAATCTAAGAATCTGTAAAAAAAAAAAAAAAAAAAAAAAAAGACCCTTATTCAGTTTGGCCACATCTTAATTAAAAATAGCAGCTTCAAGAGGTACTATTTACAAGGGGTTCACACCCACAGGAATGCAAATTAAGATAAAGAACATTTTTTGCAGTTCATAATTCAATCCACCACAGCTCTAATTCCTCATTCTGAGGTGGCCCTCCACGTGCAAAATTCATCACCCCCCTAAGGCTCTGACACCTCATAGAGCCCTCAATGGTTGATAAAATTGGGTCTTAATCCTATTACTGGAGTTCTTATTATTAATATTTTTTAAGGAAGTACCAGAAATTGAACCTGGGACCTCAAACATGGAAAGCAGGCACTCAAACCACTGAACTTTACCTACTTCCCCTTATTTTCTTTTAAAGTCACAGGGAGGAGCCAGAACCTGGGCATCAAGGGAACGCAGAAGGCAAAGGAGTGGACATAGTCGTATGGCAGGAAAGCAGCTGAGGAACCAAGGAATGCTGGCCAGCTAAAATCCCCACCCCAGGAGAAAGCAAGCCTGCTAACTTCTGAAACTGTTAGACAATAAATTCCTGTTGTTAAATCAGCCCATGTGTGGTATTTGTCATAGCAGCTAGAAAACGAAAACATCTTCCCTATCCTCCTTGGACTCTAATATCCCTTACCCAGTCCTCTTTCCAACACTCCACAATAGACCACCCCAATGTGGACATCCCACTCTTCCTACTGGAGCTCTGCCCATGCCAGGTTATTCCTTTGTGGAGCTGCTCTATCCTGCTCAGGTTCCAACTCCCCATACTGGACTCACCCTTACCCTGCTCAGGAGTGCTAGCTTCCCCTCTACACAGACATGCTCCTCAATTTGATCGGGTTCTGATGCATCACACCAAGCTGCCCCTACGTTCACAAGGATGCCCACCTTACCCTGCCTAGCCTCTGACTCCCTGGCCTCCCAGTGTGGACCATCTTCATTCTGTTCTGGGCCACTGCCCCTCTCACTGTCTGCTGCACACATACCTGGAATAACTGCTTTGCTCTTCCCCACTTAATGGTTTTAGGATGAATTTTTCCAGAAGGGAGGTGAAGGGCTCTGAAATGCTTTTAACATGAACAATGAAGGACTTCAAGATGTCTATAGACTCATGATTTATCACTTTTTTATCTTAACTTTTGTAATATGATTACCTATTTTTATTATTTTTATGAATTACTAATTTATTTAAGACATAGAATAAAATTCAATGATCTCAGTGGTATCCCATAAGATGTAAAACCAATAATTTTGCAGAAACATTTTATCCAATACTTAACGCTCATGAGCAGATGGAGCAGGTCAGCCCCAGTATCTCTTGCCCTATTGCATAAGACTACGGCCTGAGAAACTTTTGAGAATTTCAAGTCTATGGCAATTGCAGCATAATTAATTCTATAACATGAAAAATCCCAGCTTCTCATTTTGTAATCATCACAGTTTTAAGGAAAGTCTGACTTCCATCATGTTATTAAAAACATGTTATTAAACTAAACTTAATCCACTTCTGAGGGTGTCGTGTGATTGTAAATTGAACTTTTCAGTGATGTTACTTCATTTGAGGAGTGACCCAGCTCAGTACTTTATAAGTGAAATGAAATTCAAACTGACTGAGGTAAAGCTACAGAGGGAGCAGACAGAAGGTGAAAATCAATGGAACATGGAAGAGAAAGGGTCAGAAGAAGCTGCCGTGTGCATTGCCCTGTGATAGAGCAGCCAAGAACCCAGGATCACTGGCACCCTGCCGCAGAAAGCCAGTCATGGAGAAGAAAACATCACCTTGGTGATGCCTTGATTTGGACTTTTTCCTAGCCTCAAAACTGCAAGTCAATTCATTCCCATTGTTTAAGTCAACCCATTGCAAGGTATTTGCTTTAGCAACAAGGAAACTAAAAACATGGTAGAATCAGCTCTTTGAACTACAGTCACTGACTGGGGAGTGCCATTTTTCAATTCTCCATATTTTAAGGCACATTCTTGGTTGTTGGTGTCAACCAGAACATTGATTTTTAAAATTTTAGCTTTAAATAAGAACTCATTTTTTCATTATGTTAACTGTCGAATTTTGTTTAGAAATTTAATGTATGTAGGTATATGTATCAGCATGCAAATTTTCTCTCTATATTTGTGTTTTAGTACATATCATGTTAAACTCCTTAAAATGTTTTCACATTTGTCAAAGCATATTCATTCTGGTCACTCAGTATTTAACCATACAACAGATGTACCATCAAATTCTTTATTTCACCTTTTCTTTGATATCATGAACATGTTTAAGTAATAGCCAGTTGAAAAAACTGTTGGTTTAATTTATTTTCCTGTACCTCAAATTTTTGCCTGTGCTTTTTTTGTGTGGGGCAGCTCTCCTTGTGGGGCACACTCCTTGTGCACGGGGTCCCCTACACAGGGAACACCCCTGCATGGCCGGGCACTCCTTGTGCACAGCAGCACTGCGCATGGGCCAGTTCACCACTTGGGCCAGGGGGCCCTGGGTTCGAACCCTGGACCTCCCATATGGTAGGTGGACACTTTATCAGTTAAGCCACATCCACTTTCCTAAAATAAGCTATTTTGAAATCCAACTGTGGCCAAACTAGAATGTCAATTTTTTTCCAAGAATAAGGACAAGGTAATTTCTTTCCAAATGTGAATTTTTAAAAATCATTATTTTTTCTGATGGTTACCTATATAAATATATTTATATTATGCCTTTTTCTTTTCCCAAGAATGCTGAAACAGCAGTGAGCTTAGCAACATATTTTGCTTGGATTCAATTTTCATAAATCTATTATTTAAAAAAAGTACAAGAATATACTAAATTCACAGATTTTGCAATGTAACATACAGTACAGATTTCAATAAATACTAAACTATTCAAGGTGCTTTATAATTTATTAGTTTTGCTAATGAGTTCACCTTTTACCACTCTGATTATGGGAAAGATGACTATGTATCCATCAGCTACCAACCTCATTAGACATTCTTTTGATTCTTTTTCCTATCTTACCTTTTTCCTTCTTATCTTGCAACAACACACTTTTTTATAAGTCTTATATTGTGGGGTCCAGAGGTAATTTTATTTTATCTGCCTGCATTACAAAATGAAAATGAATGTACTCCCTCCCTGCATTGGTTTATGATTTAATAATGTCACAGTTTTGGACTTGTCAGTTTTCTTACCTCTGCAAGCATATTTTCAGGCCACTCAATTTCATACACACCTCATGTCATGTGGGTATCAGGAATACATGGCAAATCTCATAAGCAGTCTGCCACTAAGCTCCACGCGAGGTCCAAGGAGAAATGTAAAATACACCCGTTTATCATTGTTTTTCATTCTATTGAAGCTTTTACTTTGGCTAATTTATAATAATATATTTTTTTCAATTAGAGTGCTTAAACACTTTTATCAATCTAATCACCAAATATAATAATTGTTTTTAATGAATTGCTCCAAAATTCTGCCTTTCATTTATAATGCAAAACATAAAAATACTGTCATACCCTGATGTCTCTACCTAAAACAGAATACAATTAAAGTATGCATATAGTTGTGTTTTTTTTTTAACCAAAGTTATATGTAGACTGTAATAGTTTATGAAAAGCAGTAATTTAAAGCAAATGTTAAACTAATTTTAAGTCTGGAAAATATTTTGCAGTACCTGGAATAAATCAGGTGAAATATAGTACTACTACCAGAAAAATATGTCTATTACATATCCTCCTTTTCTTCTGAATCTTTATTCCCTTAACTCAAATGAATAACTTTTCAATGGGGATTAAACATTTTTTCCTCAATGTTACTTGAGGAACAATGTTGCTTAAGGTTTACAGAGCAAGCAGCTATGTAGGAGCTAGAGCTAATTTTAAAAATTTGCATAATACATGTGCCCAGTATGTTGAACTGCTGACTTAACTCCATCTTTTAAAACTTGAGTAAGGCTCTACACAAATAGGGAAAGGTCGAGTTATGCTAATGAGAACCATTTAGTCAGCTGTTTGACACTCATTGGACATGATAATCAAACTGCCTTATAGGCAGTAAACTCCACTGTAAGGTATGGCCTTTAAATCCATAAGGTATGCGAGAAAGCTTTCTGCATCGCTGTACATTCGATCTGCATTCAGTTCAGAGATACGTTAAACAAAAGATGTGTGAATTTGAAGGCAACCCTGTGAAGGAGAGGGAAGGGATGGCTCCTGCTTCTTAGCAGTGATCCTGTTTACGGACTAGGAAGTGGGACAGAGCATTAGTGAATGTTGAACTTCGTCAACCTTGGAAGATTTTGTCGTGACTTGAATGAAAGGAGGAAAAAGAGAAAAGGGAAGGGGTTGGGAAAAGGCAGGAAGAGATAAAATTTCAACAGCGGCATACATGATATAGCAGAGGTGACAAAGGTTGTCACCTTTGACCAATTGTCAAAAAATTACATATATGGAGGTAAAGTTGGGGACTGGGAAATGCAGTCAGAGAGGATCTTTTTACTTATAAGACTAGCCCTTCATCATACTTTGGTATCATTTTATAGTCTAAATTAAATTTGCAAAACAAAGAAGCTAATAATTCTGAACAAACCCTTCCATTGATTTTAAACTCTCATCCCTAGAGCATGGACACACAGCTAGAGGAACCAAAAACTCACAGCTCTATGGACTGTTCTCTAGATCCTCCTAATAAACCATGACTGCTAGAATGAATTAACCAATTCCTCAGGCATAGCCTTTTAACTTCCTCAGGAGATATGTGTAAGTTAAGATTCCCTCTTGTACAATTGCATTCCATTGCTATTTACATGGTATATGAGTTCAGCTAAGAGTCAAAAATTATTAACAAGTTAATAGGATATGCTGCTCTACAATATCTCCCCGTGTGACCAACTAGTAACACAAATGGGAAGTTGGGTGCTCTGATGATGGCAGAGACTGTGAGTTATAGAGAAGGTTGCCATTCTAGACTAAGAGAAACATTTAGAAGTTAGCAAGGGACACTCAATGGATAAACAGAAAACGTGTTGTGAGGCCTAAAGGCTTTCTTATTCAGCGAAATTTTCTGCTTCTAGATTATTTTTGCCAATCTTTTGCAAAAGATGTTTCAAAGAATAATGCTTCTAAAATAACTTCTAAAAAAAGAAGTTTCATATTCAAATGAGTATGAAAATGTGGCATTTTAAAATCCCCATCTTGGAGAGTCACAATGATGTAAGCAAAACTAAGGTTATATGATGTTATACAGCTTTCAAAATCCTGCTCAAAATTGTTTCATTTATTTGATCCTAATGACTTCCTGTATTTAACCCTAATAACTTCCTGTAACACTACTTTTACAATACACAGTAAAAAAAAAAAAAATACTAGTATATTTTTCCATTCATCTGATTATCCTTTCTTTTCTGAGACCATACTATTTTAACATTTAATTATCAGACTCAAACCTCATTTTAATATCCAGTAGAGTAAAATCATCTCAGCCATTACTTTTCATCTTCAAAATGTTTAAGCTTTTCCTGGCCCACTTATTTTTCTAAATTAATGCTTAACTCTTTAATAAGTTTTTAAAAAATTGATTTGTATTAGAATACTGAAACTTTAAATTAATAGGAAGAATTTTAATTTAACTAAAACTACTCTTTAAGAGTAGGTCATGTCTTCATTTGCTCCAGCCATTATTTTTGGTAGAGCAAAGCACTCAGTCAATGTTAAAGTTATCTTCATATAAGTTTCATTTTATTTTTTATTGTTGTTAATACTATTCATGTATCTTTATTCTCAGCTAATAGAATACTTAGGTATTTAGAAAAAATCTCTTGACTTTTTTCACATTTAATCTATGCTAGTCAATTCCGAAATATTGTGATTTTTTTAGGGAAGATGAATCACTTTGTTTTTTTTTAGATTAATTTATATTATCTCAAAATAGTATTAACCTTATTTTCTTTATATTTTACTATTAGTAGACTTATTTCTGCTCTGTATATTATTGCATTGGTTTAAAGTATAAATATTAGTGGTAATAGATTTCTTTATCTCATTTTTGATGTTAAAGGGAATCACTATTTTTTTTAACCATTAAATATAATGTTGACAATAGAGTAAAGGTGAGAATTTATTATCCTCTTGAAGTATCCTTCAAGTTCCAACTTGCCGATAGTTTTATACTAAAACAGAATTTTAAATTTATCAAAATCTATCAAATTTTTCTCAATGATCATATAGCTATTATTATTAGCCTTTTGAAATAATTATGGTAATAATGTATCCAACAAATAAAATAATTTTATATACCTGGCTAACCCTAGTTAATAATGGTAGATTATTCTTTAACTATACCAATGGATATGATTTCTTATTTAATTTAAGAAATTTTCACATTTCATATTCCTAATAATGATTGCAATGTTTTTGAGGAGCTAGGGATGGAGAGAGGAGAATCTTTCCAGGTGTATATAGCAGGGATATTGTCTATCATTTTATATGCCCTGAAACATCTATTTTAAAAATATATAGTATAAAAAATATCAGTTCTTTAAAGATTCATATAAGATAACCACAAAAATATGTAACCTAGGAATATGTATCATAAGAAATTTTGATAAGGTAAATAATTTCATTCCATGATTATAATATTTTTAGGTTTTCTTAAATTTCTTTAACTTCAATTTTTGCATATTTTAGTTTCCCATTAGAACAGATTTGCCTATTTTGTTGCATTTTTCAAAGACAAAAATGCAAAACAGGTTTTACTGAAAAAGGAGGGGTCTGAGTCAAGTAAATCTGAGGAATATTGGACTGAAAAAAAAGTTCAATACTTTTGACTTTTTACTGCAGAATTCCTCGAACTTTTCTATAGAAGAGAGGTCTTTGAATTGCTCAAAGAGAGAAATATATAATTTGTAGGGATTCCCAAACTTCTATACTATGAAATTATATTGTCCTGAGAATCTTTCAGATGGAATACACTTGTAGAAATGCTGACGTATCTTATACCCATTATAGAAACAGAAGTAGGTAATATAGACGTGCAAATAATTACAGAGCAAATTTTAAATTATCTATTTAAAATAATTTGCTTGTTTCACTAAGTTTTAAAAATAAATCATATTTTATCTGAATTTAAACTTTTTTAAAAATAAGTGCTTTCTTGACTAAATTTCCTGGTATAATGGTCACCTCTGATAAATCAATAGCTTTTCTTGAGAGTTTAACATATTTTCCCTTTGACCTTTTGTCTTGGTCAATATTTTCCTTTGGGCAATACTTGAATATTTCCTTTTTAGAAAGGGTTAGAAGTAGTGCTTATGTCATTTAGAAAGAAATTCTGAAGGAAAACTAATTAAAATTAGCCACTACATATCAGACTGAGGATTCTTAAAAAGATATGACGTAAGTCAGAAAAAATATGACACATTTCTTGCATGAAACTGCACTGCCTGTAGCACTACAGAACCATTCTTGGCTAAGGATTTTCAGATGTTTCACCAATGACGACACAGAAGGTAAAGGCTAATTACTATCATTTTTGGAAGACTAGGACTGGATCTCCTGGGAGACACACACAGACTTCTACACAGTCACACATGTATGTGCACATATCTTATACTTTACTTAGGCAAAGGAAGTGATAGATACACAAAAAGGAAAAACATAAAGGTAAAATTTGCCTCTTTCCTTATTTTGCTTAGACCCAACCTATACAAACCTTTTCAAAATTTTTTAAATTTTTTATTACTGTGCTCCCTTATTCCTGTAGTTCAGTAAAAATCCATCTTGGTACTGAATCACAGAATGCAACTCATTTAATCTGATCACATCCCATATGTGTCACCAGCTAGGAAAGGTCATTTGCTTAAAGTATGTGAGTGACTTTACGAAGGACCTCACGTGCTCTTTAGACCTCATTAGACCTAATCAGCCGGGCCATGCAGAACTCAGAATGAGGAGCCTGGCTACTATTCAAAGAATAGAATAACAACAAAATTTTAAACATCCCACATACTTTTGTTACTTGTCAAGAAAAATGGGTCAGAACTTTGTAACATTCTTGGTGTGCTTGTAGAGCCAAGATTTTTGAAATAATATATAGATTAAAGCACTAAGACTAAGATAAGCTAACTAGCCTGAGAGTTTACTGTGATCCATGTATACAAAGGAGGAATTGCATCTGGTGTCTGAAAACAGATTCCTCACTCATGCCACAGTTCCAAGCTTTGCACATGAACTTTGTGCTGTAGCATCCCTACACTCTGCAGTTTTAATGCTTTAGGCCATGTGTCACTACAAAGGGCCATGCAGGAAGGTGGCTGCAAACACACACCAGGTTCTGAGCAGGGAAAGGCCACCATAAAGGAAATTGGCTTCTCTCCTTCAGCAAACATGGTTCTCATTATCCCTGACCCCATTCAAAACACTGCCAGGAACTGCCAGGAAAAGGCTGGAGAAGACCAGTCCTTACATTCCCCCAGGCAGGCAGGGGGAGGGGGTGGGGGGGGGGGAGAAAGAGAGAGAGAGAGAGATCTTTCTGTGGTTGCAGTCAAGGCAAATTCCTACGACACTTTCCTGCCACCAAATGCAACTGGTTAATAGTCTCAGTGACCCTAACCTGCACAACTGCACCGTCAATAGTAGCAATTCCAGCCTGCCCAAATAGTTTGAAAGAGCAAGATGTGTAGGAAGCAGCTGCAGCCCCCATCTTAGAGAAAGGGCCTGAAGTGGTGGGGGGCAGAGGCATCCTTAATCATTGAGGTACAACCATCCACCTTGTTGTACCTCAACAAGGTACAGAAACTGGCTCTGCAACAGAAACGCTTTTAAATACTATACATTTCAGGGGCACACCTTGTTTTTTCTCTTCCCACTGTCTTCCCATTCCCTGGCATAGGAAGGTGGCACAGCCATCTGACTCTGGGGTACAGGTTTTTCCTCATCCATCACTCCTACCACTTCCTACAACGTTGCGGCACTCACCTCTATTTGGCCCAACTCTCTCCTTTTGGGGCATTCTAGATACGAGTCCTCCACTTCACCAGAGCTAGGGATGGTTTTTCAGAGGCAGACACGATAGCACTCATCCAGGTCTGAAGAAGGTCCTTAGTTGCTGAA
This sequence comes from Dasypus novemcinctus, assembly GCF_030445035.2. Taxonomy (NCBI): domain Eukaryota; kingdom Metazoa; phylum Chordata; class Mammalia; order Cingulata; family Dasypodidae; genus Dasypus; species Dasypus novemcinctus. The sequence goes on along the minus strand of NC_080673.1, from coordinate 46,696,230 downwards.
TGGAGAGGCTTACCTGAAACATTTGATTGTGGAGAAGAAATCCCTGGAAGGGTGAAGGAGCAGCTGTGGGGAAGGAAACCTCATTTCAGCGCTGCTCTTTAACCTGGAAACAGTGAGGCAACCTACTTTGCTAAACCCCTTAACTGCTACCACCCCCTCATCATCCTGACTCCTTTTCCCTAGCACTTTCCACTGAATTCATTTATTCAGTGAACACTAGCAAGTACCCATGACAGGCAGCAGGCCCTGTGCTAATTGTGGGAGAAAAGTAAGATGAAAAAGACCAGTTCTGTACACTGTAAACTCCACGAGAGCTTTCCATCCCTAGTATCTAGGACAGCATCTGGCATCGGTTGCTGAATCAATTAAATAATCTCAGTTCCTGCCTTGGGTCCCACAGGCTTTACGTTATACCTGTGACCAGGAGTTCCAGTTTTTACGTAGGGAACAGACACAGAGCTATTCTCTGCTCCGTCAGTCTGGGGCAATATTTGTGTTCTCACTGAGGAGTGACTGTGTCACTGGCTTTTTTTTTTTTTTTTTTTGCCTCATCCATCACCATGTAACGCGCTCCCCTCACCGCCCGCGCCCCTTGCCTTCTCTCGGGGGCTCTCTGAGCGGCAGCCCCCCGCCCCAGAGCTCTGCGCGCCCCAGGCTGGCTGGGAGGCGGCACCGCGGCGCCCTGCCGGCAGTGCTGGCTGGTCCGCAGGCAGGCGCCGACCGGGTCCGCGGGGAGCGCGGGCTCCCTGGGCCTGTCACTCAGGAAGACGGATGGGCGGCTCGCTGACAGCCCCCTGACCCTGAGGGGATAAACGAGTTGGTGTCAGACCCCAGGCAGGATCAGAGGGAACCAGGCGCGCTGCCCATGCCTTCGCCTCCCATCCCTAATTCTCCCCTTTCCTGAAATGTCCTGCTGTTGTAGTTTAGTTCCTGCAAAACTCCTTGGTGAACACACGTTATTATTATTATTTTTTTAAGCTAAAAGTTCTGCTGTTGAGTGGGAGTAGGAGTTTCGGTGTGGGATGAACTAGGAAAAGGAAAGGCAAGCAGGAAGTAAAAGATAATGAAGCCGCTTAAAAACGTTTCCAGACGTGCAATTTCTTTCCAGTAAAGGAAAAATACTGACTTTTTTTTTAAGTGCACTGAGTTGAAAAGATTGGAACTAGAATAAAGTTTAAGTAAGAAGAAATTCCTCCCCTAAGCTATTTGCTCAAAATTACCGGGCTAAATTACAATATGAAAGAAATAATGTTAAATGCATATTATCAAAATAGGCATACTAATTTAATATATATTAGTGGAATTCACTAATAGTATGGAATATCTTGCAATTATTCTCCACTGACTTTAATTAAGCTGTGCTAGATGTCTGGGTCGTGAAGGTTTTAGGGCTTGGTCCATGGGCAGATTAGCAGACCATAGGCAGATCTAGACATTGTAAATTTGCATTTCGATCAAGAGACAGGTAATCAGATGGCCCGGGTTTGAATCCTCACTCAACCACTTACAGTGGCACATCCTGGGCCACCTCCCTAATCCTTAGATTTTTTCTATCAGCAAAATTGGAGATAATAACAGTACCTACCTCATTTGATTGTCATGAACATTATATGAAGTAACACATGTCAAGACTTAGGAAGGTGGTTGGCATTGAATTATAGTAAATATTAGCTAATTAGTTTTGTTAATTCTGCTCAAATGATGAAAAAAACAACCATGGGCCATTGAAAATAAACTAAAATGTCAAAATACATTTAAAATGGGATATTATTGTTCCTTTATATATTTTGGTATTTTCTGAGTTTTTGCAATAAGAATGCAAATATAAAAATCATGTATTACTGTAATATATAATTGTAATAAATATACTCAAATAACAATTCACTAGTAGCTTTTAGGAGGTCAGTCAGGCTTTAAAACTTTGGTTGTGAAGAGATTGAGAGACACAACCAAATTTAGAGTCTATTCAACAGGAAGGCATTTATCCTGTTTATTTGAAGCCAAGGTCGCCAGTACAAATGCTGGGAAGGGTTGATGAACCAATATGCAAAGGACATGTCACAACTAACAGTTCACTTCCTGACTAGAAACAAGAACTAGACACAGGCACCAGCTGAAGGTTGGGACCAGATAAGAATGTCATCCATCTGGGAATAATAGAACCCTTTCATTTTCAATATCAATTGCCTCCAATTCTATATTTTTGTGTGGCCCAAACACACAGCTACAATTAGGTACATGCTTACATTTCTGAACTAGTAGTTTTTAAATATTTGTACATAAATGCATGCAAACACACAACACCAAATTTTTAACTTTCAGTTGTGCCCTGTCAATTCATTCAGTCACCTTGAAAACTGAGATTTTCACGAAGGAAATAATTAAAATTTAATATAAACATTTATTCTCAAGCATAAACAAAGGAGCTCCATACCCACATAATTTTAACAACCACCAAAGCATAAAACCATCCTACATGCATTCATAATAACTCCTTGTGACCCTTAAGGCATGTTTTAATGATGTGTTTATCATGTTTTACTTGATGATAAACAAATATCTGAAAATCAGTTAGTAAAATTTTTTGAGACTTTTAGTTTTTATTCGTTTGTTTTAAATTAAATCCCGGGGTGTAAATAGTTTGAAAGTATTTGACTAGGAGATTACATAAATCTCCATTTAAAGATGTTTTGAAGACAAAAAATGAGCATTTCAATCCCTCTAATATCCCCTCTTGCTAAAATGTGGGAATCCAGCTTTCCCTAAAATTTCTAGATATGCGTAGGTGGAGCGGCAGTAGAGGTGTTAGTGGTGATTTTAGGAAAATGTATTTTGGAGACTACAATACTTGGCACACCATTTAAAGCCCTGTATTCTGAGAAATTGATTTATGATATAATTCCTTTGTAAGGAAAAGAACAATCATGTCTTAAATGATGTAAGAAACAACCTTCATAATGATACAAAGATCTTTAAAAATCATTCACCTTATACCAGTTTATTTACTGCTGGGGATACATTTTTTATGATTCCATTTCAGCCTCGGTACATCTGACCTGCAGCTGCAGCTGACAGCCACCAGAGGTCAGAGTTTTACATCTGACCCAAATAGAAGCCAAAGGTGAGCCTCAAGACAATGGTTTTTATTTCGTTTTCCCAGCACCCAATTCTTCTCCAATTTAGCTTTATGACTCTAAAATATATATTCTTCTATGAAATAGAAGAAACACTTATTTTGCTTTCCCAGGTGGAAATGGCTTCAAGAGAAAAATAAAAGGGAAAGGTGGAAATTAACAAGATAGTTCTTACAAGGAGAGAGCCCTGGCGCCAAGCAGCCCTACAAATCCTTGTGAAAGAACAAGGAGAAAGCAAAAAACTTGTCTGAGCATTCTGCTGATCAAACTGTATTAGGATATCTGCCATCGTTCATGGAAGTAAAGTCAACCTTTATCAAAATAACAACAAAAATAATTACAGTAGCAGTGGCGGTGGTGACGGCGGGGTGGCGGCAGCGCACAGGGGTTGAGTGCTCTGCCTAAGCCCTTTACAGACTATAACCACATTTTAAGGATGAGGAAACCAGGCATGGAGGATTTTCTAATAATTATGAGAAGCCTGGAACATGCTCCTATCTTTTGAGACTATAATCTCCCATCTGAGAGTTTGGCCAAAGAAAAGAATTCAAGTGGGGGAGGAGGAAGCTGTTGACATGAAGACATTATATTAAGTTATTTATAACAGCGGAATCTGGAAACAACCTAATATCTAATAATAGTTAAATAACCAAATAAAGTAGTAAATATTATGTAGTCCTTACAAGTATAATGATGAAGATTAAAAGCAACAAGAAAAATGTTTAGTGAGAAGGAAAAAAACCATTGAGAATAATTTTATTTGTCCAATAAATAAAATTATGTAAAATACATCCATATATGAATAAGGATAAAGAAAGAAAACAGATATAAAAGTAATTTATATGTTAGGGGGTAGGACTGTAGGGATTATGTACAAAAAAAAATTTGAAAGTAGAAATCTGGGAACATGTTTTTAACATATTGCCAAAGGATACAATGTGAAAAATTTATTCTTGTGGGACTTGAAAGTATAAGCAAAACTCAATTTATTTCACATAGTTGGTGCTCACCCAAGGTCGGTTCACCACCCACACCCCAGGCCTTTCTGCTTTCCATGTCCAGGTTGGCCAAGTACATCCCTCAAGGGACTACAAGATTCAACACAGTTGAATCAATCACAGTTTTAAATAATGTTTTTGCTTAGGTTATTTCAAGTCCAATTCCTTATGAGCAAACATTGCCATTTAAAATCCCCTGGTACTGCGGGCAGAATCCCAGAGGAGAGCAATGAAAGAAATTCTGATGGATATGGGATTCCATAACAGAGGAGCAATTTGTGAAATTCACAAAGCACAGTATCATCTGGCCTTCTAGAAAACTCCATCGCACCCCAAGTCACAAAGATACAACACACTGAGATTTGAGAGAAATGTCTCAAAGGAGCATTTTTACAAAGGGCATCAGGTTCCCTTTCCTCACTGAATTCCTTTTGCTATCCTAACCTTCCCCAAAATAACCTATCAACAGAATCACCTGCAGATAAATACCCAGATTCCTGGGCTATACTCCAGACCAAATGAATCAGGGCAGGGCCTCAAAAACTGTATTTTATAAAACTTCCCCAGCTTTTAAAAGTCTCAGTAATTGCTATCTTTATTTTTTTTAGAGCGAGAGAAAAGTCAAAGAGGTAGAAAGCTGACCCACTTTTAAAGTTTTGCCCTTCGGCTCATGCCTAGATAGGTTCTTTGCGGTCACCCCTCGGGCTGAAGTGTGGTTTGCTGGCCTGGCGAAGGGAGCGGCCGCGGTAGGCCTAATTCCGCTGCCCCCATAATAGGGTGGCTGGTCGGGCCCACCGCCACCCCTGAGGGAAGCTCGGCATGGGCGCTCGGGTCTCCCCTTCTCGGCAGCCATGCTTCCGCGGCCGCCCCTCCTCCCGGATGGCGCCACACGATGCCTGTGGGGCGGCACCCTTCTTCTTCTTTCTCCCTGCACAGGCGTGGGCGGGGAAATCCAGTCTGCCCTTTTCCCTCCCCGGACAGCAGCAACACCCAGGCGTGGGCGGGAGACTCAGGTCTGCCCTCCACCCCAGCAACAGCAGCCACCAATCCCTAAACCCTGCCCCTTCCCCCAGCAACAGCGACAGCCAATCCCTAATCACCACCCCTCCCCCGTCCAGTGCCTCCCACTGACCTTTCTCCAGCAACCAATCAGAACAGGGCGTGGCTTCGACCAATCAGCCTTCCCCAGCCCCTATAAAACTGTTGCCTCTCCCTCAATAAAGTGGACTTGCGTGTTTACCTTGTCTCCGCGGTAGTTCTTCTGCCGTGCGCCCTCTAGTCCTGAGAGCCCCCGAAAAGGGCCTGGCCTCCCTTGTCCCCAGTTCGTCACCTGCTTCTCCGGGCGACCCCTTCATCGCCTGCTTTTCCGGGCGACCCCATCATCGCCAGCTTCGCCGGGCGACCCCGTCAGCCGAACCGCGCAACCCCTGTGAGACCGATCCCTCGTCCCAAGTGGGACCGACCCCTCGTCCCAGGCGGGACCGACCCCTCGTCCCAAGCGGGACCGATCCCTCGTCCCAAGCGGGACGGACCCCTCGTCCTGAGCTGGACCGACCCCTCGTCTGCAGCCAGACCCCACCTCTGCCGACCGAGCAAGCCGCTGCAGTTCTTCCCTGGCCTTGAGCATTCCTTTTAAAGAAATTACCTGCCAATTACAAAATAAGCAGTCTACTTTATCCACGCAACCCCCAGTTGTTGGTCAGAATTCACAGCTGCTCTTCTTCATACTTCCATAAACGCTGTCCACATTGAACACATGCAGTTACTCTTTACCACATTATGGCAAATAAATCCAGAACATAGTCACAGCCTGGTGATCAGAAAGAGCAGAAAATGCAGCAATAGGCAGTCCTATGTGGTTAAATAAAGCTGTTTTTGTTCTGAGCAGATTTGAGGAGAGCAGAGAGCATTAGGTAACAACTCTGGCATACATAAAGAGGAGCTGCACTCATTCATTGGCTCAAGAAGTATTTATTAAGCATCTGCTATTCACCAGGCACTGTTCTAGATGGTTACGATAGATGAATTAACAAAATGGGCATGGTGCCTGTCCCTGTGGAGCTTACATTCCAGCAGAAATTTGGACAATGCAAGAAGAGAAATTCAAACTAGACCAGGAAAGAATATATACTTTAGTCCTACTCCAGGACAATTCCACAGGAAAAGAGAATGGGATATTATAGCAACACTCCACAGCACATTCACACATTCCTTGTCACTCGTTATCATTCATTCTTTCATTTATCCTCTTCATAAATGCATTGAGTGCCTACTATTTGTCCAGTCCTAGGCTAGACCATGACCTTCTGAAAGCTTTATAAAACTCTTAATTAAAGCCCCTTCCAGGGATTGTAACACAGAGATACCTCTACTGGGTAGAATCTTCTTGTCTACTAAGGTCAAGAATCTGCTCCTGAAAAACCTGGAAAGTGTGTTCTTAAAAAATACTTCTTTATCAAAATTCCTTTTTTATTGGAGCTTCTGACTTTTTGAGGTTCCTGTCTTTCCGAGGAACAGCCCAGGCACTTACAATGCCTCGTACATTAATGTACACTCAAATACCTGTTGAATGATTAACTGACACTCTATGGCTCCCACATCAAAGGAATAATCCAAAATGAGACCTGTGCTACTGCCAGGTCTCTTCCCTCACTGGTCAAACAATATATTCAGGTTTGCAAAGTCACTGGCTGAAGAAGATGACAGTTTCATTCCAAAATAATGTAATTTTGGCACATGGATCAAGGTCCTTTGATTCCCAGATTATCAGGTTTTTGTTTGTTTGTTTTTAATATGGGAAGCATGTGCTCAACCACTGAGCTACAGCCACTCCCTCAATTGTCAGTTTTAAAGGAAAAGCTCTTACTTTATATGGAATTGATTTGTGAACACCGTGAAAATGAAGGCTCCCAAATAAGGAAAAAGTAAGCTCAACTATGTGTTGAAAGGTAAGCAGAAAGTCTCTTCCATAGTCAAAGAACTTTCCCTGAACATTTAGTACCGAACATACCTTTAGATGTTCTTTGAGATGAGATAACTGATACAGTGCAATTAAGGAGCTAAATCAACATTTCATCATGATATGCCCTGGTGTCCTTGATGGTCAGATAAGAGCAAAAGAAAATAGATACTAACTGAGTCAGAAGTCAACTCCAAAACATACCCTTCTACCTTCAAGGCCCATTAGTTTACCTACTATTTACATCTTCTGTAAAGCAATGATTTGGGTGTTGCTTCCTGAAAAATATGAAAAAGGTTTCTAATCATCTGCCTGAAAACTTCTCTAACACACTGCTATGAGATTGTTATTTTTAAGTCCTAATGTTTTCAAATCCTTGGTCTGGAGATGCGATAACTTTATTCAAGAAACAATAGAGAGTTTGGAGGCTGAGCTTTGAAATCAGGCAGACCTGGGTTCAAGTTCTTAGGCTCATTAAATGTGCTGTGGGAATGTCCTGGACATTCACTCAACTACTTCAAGCCACCTAAGTTAAATCAGGGGCAATATACATACACTTCTCACAAAGGTGAGGAGAAGATCAAAAGGGATACTGTATATAGAACTCCTAACCACATGATAAACGTTCGGAAAGATTAGTTTTCAATATATTAAGTAAAATCCTGAAGAATCTGAAGAAATTAACATCTTTAAAGATACTGTCCAAATTTATGTCTTTCTCAAAAGGATTGAGGAAATGTCCATGAAAAGCCTCCAAAAAACACATATATCCAAAAAGAGGACAAACTTCAAATTTCCTGCTCTAAGGATAATTTCTGTGAGAAAATTGGAAAATGTGAGACCCTGGTGCATTTCTTCCACCAAAGCCATCACTTATCAACATTTTGAGAAGACACTTAAAAATATTTTTCATTGCAATTTTCCTTGAGACCATCAGAATTTGAAACTGCCCTCGCCAAGCATTTTCACTAAAAGGAACTGATTTTGCCACTTCTCGGTAAACAAGGGGTTAATTTAAAGGGCCCGGGCATATGTGTGGCAAGGCTGTATTGTGGACCAAAACATCCTTCACAGTAGTCTCCCAGCCTCCCTTTCTAACAGCTCCAGATCTCATCTCTGCTCTTACTCAGATTTCCCTAATTGCTTTGGGGAGCCGGTGGGTTCCCCCACACTCCTCCAACCTAGTGTAAAAACTTGATAAATAAATTGGGACTGCAGTAGCCAATTGATCTAAGTCCTCTGGTATGAAGGTGTTAAAACTTAAAATTAAAAAAGAAAATTCCTATATTTTAACACTTGAATCATCATAATTACCTACTGCTTCTTTCTCTGATTCTTACTTTTACACAAATGTTCCTTGTCCATTTAAGCACACCCCATGGACAAAAGAAACTTTGGATCGAAATTTAAATCAGTAAATTAGTGTTTTTGAGACTTAATTTATTTGAGAAAATGTGGAATCTTTTGTACATTTTAACTTTTTCTGAAGTTTCCTTTTCTTTTTTCTTTTTATTTTAATACGTCTCTTCAAATATTTACAAGAAACTAAGTGCTATCACTCAGAACTGTGTTCAGAAGGTTACCACACTCCCTATTGAGAATGTTCCTGGAAATTTGAGAGGAAATTGTTGTGTTCTGCTGCTGTGTTCAGTATGTTTAAAATATGATTAAAGTACCTGAGACAGTTGAGTCCTCCCAGCTGGGTCATAACAGTCTATTCAACAAATGGTTCTGGGAAAACTGGATATCCATACCCAAAGGAAGGGAAGAAGACAGCTATCTCACACCTTATACAAAAATTAACTCAAAATGGATCAAGGACAACCATATAACTCCTAGAAGAAAATGTAGGAAAACATCCTCAAGATTTTGTGGTGGGCAGTAGTTTCTTAAACCTTATACCCACAGCATGATAACAAAAGAAAATATAAATAAATGGAACCTCCTCAAAATTAAACACTTTTGTACCTTGAAGGATTTTACCAAAAGGGCGAAAAGGCAGCCCACTAAATGGGAGAAAATATTTGGCAACCACATATCTGATAAAGGTTTTAATATCCTTGATATACAAAGAGATCAAACAACTCAACAATTAGAAGACAAACTACCTAATTTAAAAATGGGTCAAAGACCCAATTGTCCAAAGAAGAAATACAAATTGTGAAGAAACACACGAAAAGATGTTCAACATCGCTAGCGATTACGGAAAGGCAAATCAAAACTACAATGAGGGAAGCGAATGTGGCTCAAGTGATACAGCCTCTGCCTACCACATGGGAGGACCCAGGTTCAATCCCTGGGGTCTCCTGGTGAAAAAGAGGAAGAGAAAGCATGCCTGCGCAGTAAGCCAGTGCCTGTGTGGCAAGCTAGTGCCTATGTGGTGAGCCAAGTGCCTGTGCAGCAAGCTGAGTGCCCCTGCAGTAAGCCAGTGCCTACACAAGTGAGTCATGCAGCCAGATGATGATGCAACAAAAGAGAGATGAAGGGGAGAGTGAAGGTGAAGCACAGCAGAGACCAGGAACTGAGGTGACTCAATTGACAGGGAACTTCTCTCCACATCAGAAGTCTCCAGGATGGAATCCTGGTGAATCCTAGAGGAGAAATACGAGAAGAGAACGATGAAAAGAGAAATAGATACAAAAGATCACACAGTGAATGGACACAGATGGCAAAAACAGCAAGTGGGGTGGGGGAGGGGAAGAAAAAATGGGGTTAAATAAAAATTTTAAAAATTCATTAAAAATAAAAGACTAAAAAAAAGAAAGAAAAAAATTACAATGAGATAACATTTCATACCTATTAGACTGGTCGCTATTAAAAAGTTGGAAAAGTGTAAATGTTGGAGAAGATGTGGTAAGATAGCAATGCTTACTCACTGTTGCTGGGAATGTAGAATGATACAGCCACTGTGGAGGACTGTTTGGCAGTGCTTAAGGAAGTTGAATATAGACTTGCCGTGTGACCTGGAAATAGCATTGCCAGATATATACCCAAAAGAACTGAGAGTAGAGACACGAACAGACATCTGCACACCAAAGTTCACTGTTGCCAAAAGTTGGAAACAACCCAGGTGTCCATCAACTGATAAATGGATAAATAAATTGGGTGTATACACACAAGGGAATATTATGCAGCTGTAAGAAGAAATGAAGTCATGAAGCATAAAACTGGAAGACATCATGTCAAGTGAAGCAACCCAGAAACAAAAGGACAAATCCTATATGATTATGTTATCATGAACTAAATATACTGTGGAAACTGATGGAGTTAATAATTAGAATATAGGTCACCAGAAAATAGAAGGTGGATAGAGAATGGAAACCTGAGGCTTAATCTGTGCAGAACTGGTAAAAAGGTGTTTGTAAATCTTTGGAAATGAATCGAAATGGTGAAAGCATATCATGGTGTTTGTGAATAGCAGAGCTATTATATGGTTATAACAGTGGTTGAAAGGGAAAGTCTAAGGACATATATATTATAGAAGAAAGCTAAAAAATGTAACATGGGATTATAATATAGTAAATTCATGTAAAACATGTAAAACATGAATTTGGGTGATATTGCATATATTAGACTTTTTATGAAATATAAATACAAATATATGAGAGAGAAGGAAAAAGAATAGCAACTATATACAGCAGGGGAAACATAGGGAGATTGAGAGGTGATGAGTTTTGTTTGTTTTTTGTTTATTATTATTATTATTGGAATAATGAAAGAGCTCAAAGAATGAAGTGATGAATGCATAAATATGTGATTACACTGAATACCATTGATTGTATACTTCAGATGGACTAATGCTTTGTTAACATATATCAATAAAATTGATTTGTTTAAAAAAACTGACAGGAAAAAAGTGCCTGAGAAAAAGGTTTGACCTCTTTTCACTGCTTTTAATATTAAGGTATGTGGTACAAAAAACACAAAGTGTCAATTGTAAGTGGTTTTCTAATTAAAGTCATCATAATCAGGAGTCTGGTTCTCAGCCTGGCCTTTAAGGCTTAGAAAACTGAGCATGAACTTCTTCTCAGGTGTTGACTCACATTAGACAAGTTCATACAGACTTAGAAATAAATCAAAGTGCCAATTTATTCACTAACAGTGAGCAACATACTTGTCAATCAACTGGAAATGCTTGAATTAATGTTTTGTCTGTCTCTAGGGAAGATACTTAGGCCACCAGATTATAATCAGGAAGTTACTCAGAAAGTGAAGAGCACAATGGAATAAATTAGACATTCCGAAGAAGTAGATAAACACCTTGACCTTGGAGGCCAGAGTGCCCATATCAGGAAGTCAGGGAAGCGTCCACCCCTCCAACACCCAAACCTTGACAGCCAACCTCTGACTCTGTGAGTTAACCTCTTGTTTCTAGTTAATCTCTCCCTTCTATTTATCCAGTCTATCTCAAAATATTATAAAACTAATCTAATTTCTGATAAAATCTAATAAAGATTAGATTTCTGTTTACATAATCGCAACTATATTCCAGAAGCAACTCCCTGATTTCCATAATACCTGCCTCAACTGGTGCTCAGGAAAATGTAGTTAAAACCAGTAAAGATAATGTGTACCAGTCGAAGGCCTGTTCGTTCCTTCATTTTTAAATACTTTTCAGTAAGTATTTATTAAGCACTTACTTGTTGCTTGGCACCATCCTAGCATTGAGCTAGATGGTGTAGGAGTTGCCACAGACATAAAAGATAAAATGACTCCCCCAAAAACAAAAATCAAGGAAATGCTTACCTGTGTACTAAGAGGAAGTGTTCATAGAAGAGAGGGAACTCTGTGGTCCTGTGATGGCTCAAACGCTTTCCTGGAAGGGTGGGATTTGAGCATGCTCTGGAATGATGCATAGGATTTCAAAAGAGGAAGAAATAAGAGACATGAGAAAATCTCTAGAGAAGAAAATGAGCACACTCAAAATAACTTTAGTCGAAACAGCCAAGAAATGATCTGCTCTTTTTCAGAGAGTGACTTCTACTCTCACAGCAAAGCATTTAAACACTTCAATTGTCTAGAGACAATTGTCACTGATTCCCTGCCACATTTTGTTGAAAAGCCAATTTATACCTTAGGAAAAAACATGTTTTTGACTTCTACACAATTAATGAAAGGGAATTAACACTCTTGCATAAAAAAAGGAGCACAGTACAGCTCCCCTGGAGAATGGACACCATGACTTTGGTATAGCAGCACACTATGGGGGCATTTTTATTTGCAGTTGAGGAAGTTGTTACTGCAACGCTGGAGCTAGTTGGTTCCTCTGAAAAAATGTGGTTAGTTTACACTTTACATTCTATTAATAAGAAGGTCTTTGATGATTTGATTGGGACATATGTCTCCTGTGCACAACAAATTTAACTCTCCAAGGAAAACTACTGAGTCTTTAAAAAATACTGGTCTCTCATTTTGTAAGTCAGATGGTCCACGAGAGGCAGAAACCTGGGAATAAGGTCAGCAGGTCTTGGACCTGGGTCGTGGCAGGCTCTCCAGATCTTACACTAGCTAGTCACCTTATACAAGAAGCCAAATCATCAAGCTTTATTTTAAACATTCAGGTAGGGTGTCTTATGTAAGCATGGTCATAATTCCATTATTTCTTCTCCACCTAAGCTCACAAAGAAAATAACTCTTTGGGAAAATGAAAAACAGTTATGGCTAGTTCAGCTACATGTAGGTAAAAGTGATTCCAAATGATCTGGGTTTGTTTGCTTGAATGCCAAGTGAATGGCATTCCCAAGATGGCCATCAAAGCCCTTTAAATAAATCCTGATAAATTATGTCACCTTCAGAGAGCACCTGGAAGATCTTTTAATTGATGCTAAGAATAATCCCAATGAAGACTGATGCTAGTTCCATTTTGCTGATGGGAAAAGTAAAATGCACAAAGTCCTATTATAATGTTCCTCTCTCCCTAGCCAGTGAGTGATGAGAACAGAATGCATAATTTCTGGTTCCCATGAGGGGTTATTTTTTCTGCCATCAGATCTCATTCATTTATAGGGACACTTACCACTCATAACTTGATCCTGTTGATTTTACCCTAACACTAACTACAGTAACCACATAAAATAATAACATGTTAAGTAAAATAACATCTCCAGAACAAAGCAGGATGAGCAAAATAATTGCAATATTGTAGAGGAAGCAAACCTTTAAAAATAATTCTCAAACATCATCATATATATTTAAGTAAAATTTGGATAAGCTCTACCTATTTTAATATGTGGCTCAGTTGCCTCTCCCTCATAAATGGGTTTGCAACAGTAGTGAGTTTGTTTTGCTTTGGAAACAGCCAAAAAAATGAAGTTTGCCAGACAAACACTGTGGCAATCTGATCAGAAAGAGCAGGAGTGACTCAGAGATACCCCCGCTTCTTCCTTCACCCCCCTCCCCAGTTCCCATCCCCCTCCCCCATCGTCATTGCCAGATTTTATAATTCTCCTATGCCTCTGCAACTGGACAACCACTAATTTTAGACCAATTCTTTGAGTTTACCCATAAAAAATCTGAGGCCCACAGAGTGTCTGACAGGCAGAAATTAATCACAAACATAGCAAGAATCCAAATAATCTGATTCCTAACTCAATGCTTTCTTATAGCATTGCCCTATTTTGCCTTCTCTAGGTTAAGAGATTGTTATTATTCATTTATGATATCTCATTCCCAATCCTCTCTGTACCATAAAGGAAAAAAATTAAAAAGCTGAATTTCAAAAACTTACATCCTGAATTTTTGTGTGTCTGGAAATAATGCTAAAAAATAAATATATGAGGACTTCATACACATCCTCATAGGTCAAAACTGCATACTGGTAAGTTCAGCTTTCTGTTTATTTATTACTTTCAGTCCAAGGATTAACAAACAATGACTCTAGCCACTGACAATAGTGGTTCTGCAATGAATTGACTTAAAATAGACTTTCATTCATTCATCAAGAAAAAAAATACCTATTGAGTCCTTTAGGTAATTTGTTTGTGAAATAACAAAATTCCCATAATCACTTACACCAAATAAAATTTAACTGTGATTCACAAAACCTCTAGAAAACCATTAGTGATGCCCAAATATAGCTGATTTTTCCTCCTTTTGCAAATAAAATGACTCTTTTGTAATATTACATGAGCTTAAACCTTTCATTTTCCAACTGAAAACTATTAAATTTAAAACATATTTTTATGTTATTGGAAACTATTATAGTATTTTCAAAACTGACACAATAAAATGAGAACTAAATTCCACTGCAAGTATACTCAACCAACCTTTTGCGTGTCCAGTTAAGTCCAAATCAGAATTAAATATTTTCTATATCACTTTAAGTCTTATTCAATAGTTTAGAACTGGTAGATCCATACCTGGAATATTTGCTTTAAACATTTTTCTTTGTTCAAAGTAACTTTTCTTGATTTTAATGAATATATGGTCTTGTCAAAATTCAGGAACATTTTAAAAAGCATGCAATTTTTGAAAATGGATGATAATGCTAACCTCCAGAGGTAAATACTGAAAAAAAATTTGGTACATTTTATTAATTTTTGTATCCTGCTGCCCCCCTTTTTGGTATTAATGAGCATTTTACCATGTTGTTAAATATTCTTAGAGAATGTGATTTTTAATGGTTACTTCATAATCCATTTCATTATAAAACATCATTCATTTAATCAAAACCTTTGGTTGGACACTTAGGAGATCCTCTCTTTCCAAGAGAGCTAGAGCTACCACTGGCAGGCATAGGGCCACTGCCACAGGTCATGACCAACCCATCCTGAGCCAATCAGGGCCAGAGCGCCAGTCCTTTACCTTCTCTCACACCCTGAAGTTTCAAGAATACAGTGAGGTCTGATCACAGCAAGTCAGATTTTGATAAAGGTGGCCCCTGAATGCCATCGTTTGTATGTGTAGTTTGGAATATTAAGGCAGATGCTTGCAAGGCCTATTTTCAAATTGTTTCCTACTGGGCTGCCACCCCTTTCAACCACGGGTTCCTCTGAAACCTCAGACCTAAGGGTTTGTGAAGGTCTTACTGTACATGACGGGCCACTGTTCATCCCTAATTTTTCTTGAGCAACGTATCTCTATGAAGGCGGTTAGTACATGACCACTTCAACAGCTGCTGGACAGAACGATTACTCTACTCTGGAGCAGCAAACCCCTCTGCTTCTCCCCAAGACCATATAAGTACCGATCCAAAGCTGGAATGTGAATCCCGGCCCTGTGAAGGGAGGTGCTGAATGGTATGTCTGAACGGTTTGGTCCCTGGCTTGGTGTCACTGAAATGCCACACGCCTCACAGAAGTACACCGATAAGGCTGGCAGTGCTCAGCAACTTTAACCAGCAGACTTTAAATTAGGGCATGACCAAGCTGAATGCTAGCACATGCGGTGTCCTGTCAGCACGAAGCTTAGACCCCTGGTAGATCTGAAACAGAGTTTAGATTTTGGAGCCAAACAAAAATCTAGGTCATTAAGTACATAAAAGGAAAGGTTATAATGACTCCAATCTAAGTGAATTCTACTCTGAGGGAACCAAAGAAATTAATATTGTAATGCATTGGCAATAAAGAAACAGGCTCATATTCTTTTACATATATTATCTTACTGCCATTTGGGACAGTTTATTCTTCTGGCTGTCTGAACTAAGGAATACAGGGAGGGAGCTGAGGTATTACTATAAGCTACCTAGAGATTTTTTAATTAAAAAATAATTTTGCAACTTCTCTGGAGAGCTCATCCCTGGAGAATAAGTAGACACAACAACACCTTACAGTCTGGAAAATGTAGAAATGTGAGAGAGAAAAAAATAAAAGATGCCCATGGGAATCCTAATATCTAGGACAGAACTGAAAGAAGTTATTTATAGAAATTTAAACCTTTGGCCTTTATCAAAAGTAATGTAAAGTAGAATAAAATTGGTTTTCACACCATCAAATGAATGCAAAAAGAACTAGATAAAATTCAGTAGTTTCCTTTAGCGACTGTCCAAAGTTGTGACAGCCTCCAAATATTTACCAGAGCTCAAGTCTAATGGAAAATGTGTGTGAAAAGAATTGAATAAGTAGATTTGAGTGCTCAATAAAAGAAAAATAAAAAGAGTTTCCCTAGAGTGCACCTTGTTATAAGAAAATTTCTACCTATTTCCCAATTCACTTTTTTATGTGATAATGAAAACTGACTATATTTAGTGCCTTCACCTATTATTATCCATTCTGTGCTAGAAATGCCAAAGAGAAAAGAAATTCCTGAACACTGAAAATTTTAGGAGCAATCCTGACAGTGATAAATCCATGAAGTAGGGGGGATAGAGACAATATAACTTGAATAATTGCAATTTTAATAATCAATGTATAATTATAATTATGGAAAACTCTCCCTAAGAAAGTGACATGATTCCTTCTATTAGAAATAACATCTGGACTTCTGGGGAAAATGGTGACAAATGGTGACTTAAGTGCATGTAACTCTCCCACTGAACATAACATAGAGGGAAAAGTGGCATCAGTGGTAGAAAGTAGGGAAGTGTACTGTAGAAATGAGTAGAGGTGACCTTAGAAAGAATAGACTAGATCCTTGCAAAAGCCCCCTAACTTAGAGGGGCAAGGTCTGGTAATAGGAAAGCATCTTGGGAAAGAAGCAACATACCATTTGGAAAGCTCCTTTGCCACTGAAATCAGCAGCATCCAAAGCAATGGTGCAGAAAGGCCCAAGGGCTTGTAAAATGGGTACACCTGCAATAGGCAAGAATTCTACATGATTTGTGAGGAGCAGACTTTCATCGCTGGATGTGGATGGTCACATTATAAAGAAGGCTATGCACAGACACATAATGTAGCTGGTGTGGAGTGACCTAGTGGAAAGATGGATACAGAAAGCAGCTCCTCCAAAACCAGAGAAAAAATATTCCCCTGCTAGGACTGAACAAGGGCCACCATTTCCTTCCTACCTTCTTCTCTGGCAGCCTGCCTACTGAACAAATACTGTCAACTTTTATCAACCAGCCAGTTGAAAGGAGATAGTGAGAGATTGCAAGGCAGTTTCCCATACTATTTACTTGGACAGCCTGTTCTTCATTCAGGGTTAATTAGAGAAAGAAAAATTCTTCTGCATTAAAAAAGAAAGAATGTATCATGTAAGATACAGAGGAAGAGAATAATATTGATAAAGGTATTAGAGGAAAAAATTGGTCAGAAAGATACTCTATGCTTTCAAGAAGGCAGAATGTGATATAAAATATGCATTTAAGAAAAACAGAGTGAAATGAAAAATGAATGGTTAAATGGCATAGATAAAATATTTCTCCCAGGAAATAGAAAATCTGTTAGACATTAAAAATCTTCATTAGAAGAGAGTAGATAAGACAGAAAATGAGACCAGATGAATGATATAAAAACTCAAAAACAGAGCTCCAACATAAGAATGATTTTTTTTTAAGTACCTAGACGAGGGAAGGGGCCATGGATCAACTGATTGGGCTCCTGTCTACCATATGGGAGGCCCTGGGTTCACATCCCAGGGTTTCCTTGCAAAGGCAAGCTGGCCTGTGCCCATGGAGAGCTGACAGCCCATGCCTGTGGAGAGCTGGCACAGCAAGATGACCCAACAAAGGGTGGCAAGCAGGCACAGGAGAATGCACAGCAGATGGACACGGAGAGCAGACAGCAAGTAAGCCATGGCAGGGTGGGGGGTGGGGATTTTTTAAAAAGTACCTAGACTAGATGGAAAGGAAGTAATAATCAAAGATGAGATAACAGACATATTCCTGAACGGAAAAAGGTATGAACCTGCAAAAAAAAAAAGAGACTTACCACATTTGAGATAGTATTATTGAAGAAAGACCAGCCTTTAGATATATTTCAGGGAAAAAAATTAATTCTAAGAATAAAGAGAGAGCACAAAGAGAATCAAGAAAAAGGGAAAAAAATTATCTGTTCTTAGATTTTTTTCCTTAACCTTAAACACCAAATGATAATGTGACATGTCTACAGAGTTTTTAAGGAAAAGTTTGGGTCTCATGAATTGTACAATCATTCATTCATTTATGCAGATATAAAAGATACCTACAACTAGATTAGTATCCCCCATAGAGATGGTCCAACCTCATGCCCTCCTCCAGCTCTCTCCAGCCATCTGGCTTCATTGAGGTACTTTGAAAAGGTAAGGCCACTCACACATACAGTCCTAGTTGTGGCAAGGGAGAAAATATAATATTAATAATAAGTTATGTAAATATTAAAAAGAAGAGACCATATTGGTGAGGTTTTCAGGTGAAAACGTTCTGCCTGGAAAACCTAAAAGAATCAATAGAAAAATATGAAAACAAATAAGACAGCTCAATAAGGCAATCAATTACAATGGAGAAATATAAGAACAATTGCTTCTCTTCTGTTCTAAATGGCATTATAAAATCAGTTCCGTAGTTTAAAAACATAGGAATGATACTTAAATTATAAAGGGAAAATTAAAATAGTCTTGTCACAATCAGAAACAAGATATATCTCTATGGATCCAAACCATGAAGGGTAAAGTAAGAAAGTGGAGTTGAATCTGTGCTTCTCCTGAGTTCCAGAGGCAGGGAGAGAGGCTGGGAGTTCATCTCTTGATTGTTGTCACCATGACTAAGCAAAAGTACTGCAAGGGAGGTGGCTTAGTACACGAAACTGAGTATTACATGGGGATTTCTCTGCCATGTGACTGGAAGCTAGAAAAGAATGCTACGACCGGAGCTGTTTGGGATACTGCTTAGGTGAAGCCCTGTACCTGGCTCAGAGACAATATCTGTGGTATTTCTATTATCATCACAGAATGAAGCCACAAAACACATATATGGTATCTGCTTCTAGACCTGGGGCTTCAGGGACCCATAAAGGCGATTACAAACAAACTAAAGAGGGATGGAGAAGGGCAAAGAAAAGAAAGAGGGGGACAGTTTTAGAACCCCTTAAAATAGAAAAAAATGGAGAACAGATGACTGAATTAATTCTATGTGAAACAAATTATCAGAGTTTTATGGAAGACCATGTAAGACAAATATAAATAATGAAAACCATACAATGTCATTGGATGAGAGGAAGGAATATTGGATGTATGCTAATTGTTCTTAAATCAAGTAATATATTTAATACAGGTGCACTGAATACATACTTTAATAGTATGCCAAATGACCAAGTGTTAAAACCAGTATTTGATCAAAGTAAAGGCCTAAACTGAATCAACATTAATTAATCAAAAACAGAATATTATGTACAACTCTATGTTAAAAGTTGAGAAATTTCTATGAAACTGATTAATTTCTAGGAAAACTATATATCAAGTTAATTTAAGAAGTCAAATATCTGAATAATAATTTATCACTACTTAGATATCCATTAAAGAATTTGAGATTTAGCATTTGCCTCATTCTAAGAATAATTTTGAACACCTCAATCTCACCCATTTTCCATTTCCCCTCAATGACCAAATTTTGCTGATTCTTCTTTCTTAGTCTCAATTTAAAATGCCCTTTCTCGCCAGCCCGGCTATTTTACAGTACAGCCTTATCTCAGTCTCTCTTTACCTAAGTACAGGGAGTTTGTTTTCCATTTCACCATACCCAGCACCTAATATACAGGACCTGAAATTATAGGGAGTTGGAAAATGTTTATTGAAACCTTGAAGGCAAATGATACAATTGTCATGAATCAACCATAAAATATAGTTTGATTCTGGTAGTACTCTGGTTTGGTGAATTTAAATGGTGAATGAAACCTCATGTGGAATTCTCAGTCTAATGAACATAACAAAGAAGGAAAGTAGTGTATCCATCTTGCTATCAATGTTAGTGAAACTTTACAATGCAGACAACAAAGAGGATCTGATGGGGCATCCTCCAAGGGGCCATTGGGGTCCAAAATGCCCTGTTTCCTTAGCCAAAATGTAAGTACTTTGAGAAAATACACTTTGTATTTTGTTTTTTTCCATATCCTCCATGGTGCCTTATGCTGTGAATGACCTCTGTAAAGAACTCCATTTTCCTCTAAATATGCCCTGCATTGCCTCCCCTCTCTCCTACTTAGAACTATCACTGCAGCGATTTCTCTTCTTCCTCACATCACCAATGTTTTGCACTCTCTCTGGATTATCCCCATTAGCATACCGTCATGATGTTCTTTCTCCAACATTTAAATGTGCAGGCACAAGAACGTGGGTGCACACAAACACACGCACCCAACTTTCTTTTGCCCCAATCCCTCTTCCCCACTAGTAATCATCTTATTAATACATCTTTGCTTTAAAATCCTTTGAATTGGGAAGCGGCTGTGGCTCAATGAGTTGCGCTCCTGTATACCCTATGGGAGGCCCTGGGTTCGTGTCCCGGAGCCTCCCTGTGAAGGCAGGCTCGCCCGCATATTGCTTAGTGCCGCCTGGCCTGCAAGCACCACGGAGAGCCGACTCAGCAAAAAGGGGGACAAGAAACAATGCAGAAGAGTGCACAGCGAATGGACACAGAGAACACACAGCAAAAACAAGGCACAAGGGGGTGGGGGGAGGGATATATTAAAAATAAATACAGGCACAGAAAAGCGCACAGCGAACGGACACAGAGAGCAGACCGCAAGCAAAAAACCACCGGGGGTGGGGAGGGTATTAAAAAAAAACACCCTTTGAAACATCACTGCTTGCTATTTCCCATTCCTCCCCTCACATTTCCTGTAAGGCACTTCAAGCAGGCTTTTTCTCCCACCACTCCACCAAAATGCCTTCTCCAAAGTCACCAGTGACCTCCATGGTGCTAAATCCAATGGTAAATTCTCAGCCTGTGTTGTACTCACTGTTCAGTGGCATTTGACATGCTGGTTCCCTTCTTCTCTTCACTTCCAGGACAAAACGCCCTCTTGGTTTTCCTGTTACATCACAGGTTCTTCCTTCTCAGTCCCTTTGCTGGGGACTGAGATTGATTTCTTAATGGCACACTTTTCTCCTCCTTTATCTTACTCCTTTGGCGAGCTCATCCAATCTCACGGTTTAAACACATGGAATTCCTAAATTTATTTCTCCAGCACAGACTTCTCAACTTCAGACTTGTATATAAAACTATCTACCACACATCTTCACTTGGATTTCCAATAGGCATATCAAATTCAACAGTTACAGAACTGAATTCCTGTTCTTTCTTCTCAAAGGCATTTCATTGGTAGCCTTTCTCATCTTAATCGAGAGAAATCCCATCCTTACAATTGCTTAGCAAAACAAAACCCTTGGATTCTTCCTTAATTCCCTTAACCACACTCTTCGCATCCATCCATTCCCTCTGCAAATCCTGTTGGTTCTACTTTCAAAATATATCTAGAATCTAACACCTTGTGTCACCTCTGCAGCTCACCGTCCCAGTCTAAGCCATCATGTGTTTTCATTAGATGACTGCAATAGCCTCCTAACAGGTCTCTCTTTTTCTACTCTTGCCTTTCTCAGGTCTAGCCTCAACATGGCATCCAGAGGGACCTCTCCTAAGGACACTTCTGTTTTCCATTTCACTCAGAGTGAAATCCAAAGCCTTAAAACAGTTTCAAGTTTTCATATGATCTGCTATCCCCAATATCCCCCTGACCTCAGTGTCTACTTCTCTCTTCGTTGCTCACTCATTCATCAGAAATGTGCCACCTGTCTACCCCTTGCTTCAAGGGAGCCTGGAAAATCAAGTTCTTTCCTGAACACATTGTCATACCAACAAAATAGGAAGAAAAAGAGGAATGAACATAAGGGAGGCAAGCAGCAGTGTGAACCACTTAGGATTATCTTATTTTACAAAGAAGGAAGCAAAGTCTCAGAGAAGGTAGGTAACTTTCTTAGAAAGTAATTTAGCTAGATAGTGGTAAACTGGAATTCAAATCCATTTCCACATCACCATATATTTCTATTACATCCATTTACCTCCCTCATTTTATAGAAAATGGCAAGTCTTTGAATGATTTTGAGCCGAAACTGCTTAGTCCAAAATAGTCATCTTATTTATGCTCATAATGGTGATTAAAATTATATTTCCAGACAAAGGCAATCATAGATAGTGCTATCTGTGCTAGAATGAAATAAACTATATTTTAATTATTTATGCATTTCTTCTCTCAACCGTCACTGGAGTAAAGTCTATCAAGTATTTGTTTACATTTTAAAAATATCTTTCATTCAGTTATTCTCAGCCACGTTTAGACAGTCTATTCATATATGTATATTCATATATAATACAGACGCCTGAGCCTTATCTACAGATTCTGATTTAAGCAGCTGAGAGAGACTTGGGAATGAGCATTAAGAAAAAGCTTCCCACATCATTTTAATGTGAAGTCAAATTTTAAAACCACAGTTTTGGCTAAATAACATCTTAATAGATCCAACCTCCTATTCAGAAATCAAAGTGTCTTCTCATTAGGTGGCGACTACATAGCTCCACCTCCTTATCTCCCACTTCTGTCCTTGCTCTTTGTGCTCCAGCCTTAACAAATTATGTCTCTTCCCTGACAGTACTCTGATGTTTCATATTTCCATACCTCTAATCTGTAGCTGTTTTGAAAGCTTCCCTCTCTCTGCACCCCCTCACCACAGGTAAATTATTTACCCATCAAGACATCCTACACACCACCTTCTCTTAGCTTAAGAATCTATACTGTATCGCTCCATAATTCTTTACTTTCTAGGAAAGCTGGAACGTCTCAGAAACTATATTTCCCTCTGTTTCCATTACAAGGCAAATGCATATTGCCCACTAAATTTAATCTTGTTACCTTTTCATTATTAAAGACTAAATTCTTAAAGGTGTAAATCTGACATAGTCATCTATATCACTGCATTCCTCCCTGGCTTTCAAACCTTGCAATCATTGCCTGGTTTTATGACTGAATTCAAAACGTGTGTCTGACTTAACTATGAGAAACTGTTAATGCTTTTTACTTAAATATGCCCAACACTTTGGTTTTCTTAACACTTGGCGCTCTTTATTCTTTGATCTTCAAGTTTCAAATAGAGGACCCATGAATTCAGAACCTATAAGTAGGATTATTAAAAGAAAATACTGAGCACTTACGTATTTGCCATTCTAAATTTGGTTCAGCTGGACCAGAATTTCTCTGTCTACAAAACAAGCTTACGAAGAGCCCACACCGTATTTCCAAAGGGGGATCTGGCTTGAGTTTATGTTGCCAGTTTATGTTCCCAAATGGTTGTAAAGAACAATTTGTTGAAAGATGGTGTTCGTGTCATTTGTGGAGTCCTAGAATCAGAGCAATGAAGAAACTTCCTTATTAGGAACAAGTCAAAATCCCAAGAGCTGTAGAGACAGAGAAAGTCCCCTACGAAGAGGCATATTCCCCTAGCAGATATTTAAGATAGCACAAAGGAAAGAAAATAAATTAAGTATGATGTGGAAACCCACACACAATTGAAAGAGCCGAAGAAGCAAAACCAGGTTTGAGATCTGGTTCTGGTTTTGAACCTCAGGTTCTGATCAACAAGTGTGAGGGGCTATTAGACTCTGCCACGATTTCTGCCTCTGTAGTTGACATCCCTGCATTCTCTTGTACATTGAGCCAAAAATCTGAAGGAGGAAGGGGAGGCTTAATAATTCATGTCCCTGGAACCAACCACAGATCCACTAAATCAGAAACTTTAGCTTTGGAACCTCAAAATCTTCATCAAGACACCATTATCTTGAGATATTCTGATCTCATCTTAGTGCCCCAAGTCTGATAAATGGTCTTGTGCCTTTTCATTGAGCTATAACCTCCATTTTACATTCCTATTCAAATAATTGGGATCTTGTCTTATTCCACCATGATTCCCTACCTGTAGCTTGCCCAAAACTCTGATCTCCTGCAGGAGAGCATTTCTATGGCCCACTGAGTTTACTGGTGAACAGTTCTATGGCTGGAACCTGGCAACCTAATGACTTCTGATCATCATTGCCTTGTGCTATTACTTCTTTCCTGAAACCAAGTTTATCACCTTTTGCCTTTCACCAGAGATGTCAGATACCAAAGTGAGACTACCTTTCCTTTTTATCTTCTTTTCACCTGGCTTGGTGTCCTCAGGACCTCCATAACCCCAATGCATGATTTGAGTTTCCTCAGCTGTCTCCTCAGCCTATTATACTTCCTTGAGCCACATCTAGCTATGCCCCCAAAATGGTAAGATACATTCTAAGATTACTTTCAGTTGGCAAGTTCTATAAAACTCTGACTTATGATCTTCAAAAATTCATAGGATGTATAGCAAGATAGAGATTTATTAACGAGGGAATTTTCCAAGTTTTCCCTCATTCCCCTAGCATGGGAGAGATGAGGCTAATGGAAATGTAAAAGTGAACAAAGAAACAGACAAGCCATACTAGCTAGAGTCTCAGGAAAGTTGGGGTAGTGAGTTTAAAAGAGGGTGACCAACTGTCCTTGCTTCTCCAGAAGTGAAGGCATTCCTGGGTTATGGGACTTTCCATTTTAAAAAAGGAAAAATCCTGGAAAATTAGGATGAGTTGGCTATCCTAGAACTTGAAAATTGTTTGGGGTTTTGTGAAAGATTTGTACAGAAAAGGAGAGGAAGTTAAATTTTCTTTAATATAGTTTGAGAAAACACACAAAAATCAGAATTCCTTTGAATTACTCTTGACTGTTGGACTGCACTTCTTTGAATACAACTTTGTTCAGAGACTGGTTCACACAGGCCCCTAGCTTTTGTGCTAGTTACATACCTATTAATCAAAGAAAACACACAATCAGATAATAATATTGTCCAACATTTCTTGAGAACTTAATAAGCCAAACACAAATTAAAGTTCTATGCATAGATTATTTTGCTTGCCCTCACAACAACCCTCATGGGAAGGTCTTGTTCTTAGCTGCATTTTACTGATGAGGAAACAAAAGCATGAGTTTTAGACAATTTTTTTAGAAGAAATTCCAACACTGGATTGTCACGTGACAAGCAATTCAAGGAACCTCACAGTTATTCCAACAATACAGACCTTGTCAGGGATACCAGGGGTAGCTGATCATGTACTTTCACCAAAATACTTGCATACATCTACCACCCTAGCTGCACATAGTCTGGCAAACTTTGTGGTCAAAAGCCATCAAGGACGTTGCAGAAGAAATGCTTCTGAAAAATACTGAGACCTACAAGTTGGTTTTTTTTCAGCTAAATATTCCAAGCCAATGGATATGCTAAGGTGTTTTACGTAGTAGGAAACACCCAGATATTCCAGCAGCTTGTGTGTGGGTTAACCCAAAGGGGCTACAGGGGAAGAAGAGGACCCTGCTTGTCAAGTTGGAGGTGATGCTCTAGAACTTCAGTGTTCTCAGTTTGGTCTACCCTTTATAACATTAACATTTATGGAGTGCTTAGTCTGTATCAGATACTGTGCTTATATTATCTCCTTCAGTACTCACAACTATCTTATGACATAGTTATTGCAGGTTTCATTTTATAGATGAGGAAATAGAGGCACAGCGAGGCTAAGCAAAATGGCAAGATCATAAAGCTGGCAAGTGGTAAAACCAAGATTTGAACCCAGGCAATCTGGCTTTATCTATTTCATTACCTCAATTCTCCACTGCAGTGCATGTGAACTGAAGGAATATCAGAGTTACAGGGAACCTTAGTGACTACTTAGTTAGCTTAACCTCATTTTATTAATAGTAAACTGAAGCCCCCTAGCTTATATGTGATTCGGGAAGATAGTGCATCTACTAGGAAGAATGCAGGGTTTGAAGACAAATCACCTGTGTTTGATCCTCACCCCTGCCACCTATTAAATGTGTCATTGGTGCAGATTACCCAATCTGTCCAAAATTCAATTCCCTCATCTGTAGAATGGGGATAATACTATCTATTTATCAGGGAGATTGTGAGGATTGAACAAGGCAATGTATGTAAAGCATTTAGTAGAGTCCCTTACATATAGTAAGAGATCAATAAATAGAACTGCTATTAAATAATTTATTACTATTATTATTACTATGACTACCATTGGTTACTATTGCCACCATCACTACTATTGAATCAACATCATCATCATCAAAGTCACACAAAGTCATACAGCAGTCAATTGCAGAAGCAGGATTAAAACCTGGTTGACTTAACTTACTATGATTACACATTATCTCCCTTATTATAGAAGTGACATCAAAACTTCAACCTGAAAAAACATTTAATAAAGATCCTTGGCACACAATAGGTTATTTGCAGTGTAATCACATACTTGCAGATAAATGTGTACACAGATTTAAATGGCATGGAGAACAAAGAGTCACGATCAATGCCATGGAATCCTGGGCACTAATGTTGTTTCTATAGAATCTTTTCCAAGTAAAATAAAAAATAAGTACATATATTGGTTTTTGTTATTATTCATTATTTTGACTTTTCTGTGTTCACCACGTACACATCAAAGGCAGCCAATCCTTAAAGATTTTGTAGAATAGAATTGAGAGTGCTGTAACAAAGAAGATGCACTAGCTAACCTAACAGAGGTCTAATTTTATGGAGCTATAGTTTTGTAAAAGTCAAGAAAATAACCGACCTAAAGTGATTTCAGCTCTGTGATTGCTGATGCAGCATTGCAAGAAGCCCTCTTTCCTCTCTCTTCCCTGTTTTGATATATTGAAATGTTACAAACATCTGTTCACAGATATAAACTTTTCCAAATAAGGGTATATAGAAAAACAGTTTATAATGCTCTTTGTCATATACAAACTATACCACATGGTCATTTTTATTAAACAAATAGCACAGGCAATTATGTTAATTAACTAGAAATATAAATAAGTTAAAATAAGAAAATGAAAATAATCCATAACCCCACAATCTATGAAAACCATTGTTAATACTATGTGGCTATGCTTTCTGATTTTTTTAAGAATCAAAAATTTCACACATCAGTAAAAAAAGATAAAAATGTAAATGTATTTTACTGTAATCCTTTTCCCATAGCAAAATATTATATTTATCATATATATTATATATGCTAATTATATTACATATCATTATTTTAAGTAGTTGCCTATCCTTCCTTATGTAAACATACCATAAGTTACTAGTCAATCTCATATGCATGCACAGTTGGGTTGTTTTCTTTTTTTTTTTTTTTGCTGTTATAAACACTCATTTTTATAAACATCCTTGTTTATTCCCTTGGCACACTTGTCTAAGTATTTCCTTAGAAATATAAAATTCTAATAAATGGAATTACCAAATCAGGGACTGAATATTTTAAGGCTTCTTAATACATATTGCCATAGAGCCCTACAGAACCAGTGTGCTGATTTGCTCTCCCAGCAGTGGGTATAAGCAAGGCTGCCACACAGTCCTTTACAGCTACCCAAGCCAGCAATTTGCCTGGATGATCCTGGCTTCCCACCCTCTCACCAACACCATCTTTGTGACGTTAGAACAAGAAAAAACATCTGGCTGCTATGAGGACCTCCTACCCCACAGGCTGACTAACAGCAGCTCACACACCCTTGTGCAGTGTGATATCATAGACCATCAAATGAAAACCCCATCCCCAAACAACAAGCAATTTGGAATAGCTAGATAAGATCAGAGAGAAAAGTTCTATTTTTAAATGCATATTTGTTTTGCCTTATGAAATGAGGTAGAAAGGAAAGAGCTGGTCACATAGGGCAAGTAAGAATATTTTTCCTCTGAAAACTTAGAAAAATTTTTAAAAATTAAAATAAAAAGGAAAGGAAATAATTACAGATTTTTAAAAGCTGCTACAGATTTCAAATTTTCTGGCCAGATAGAACAGAACATTGGAGAGGCTGGGGGGGTGGGGGGTGGGGGGTGGGCGGTAGGTAGAAATCTTTCTCCTGTGCCTGAATAATATTTTAGAAGATATAAAAACCGAAACCTGACTGTTTCAGTGGTTATAGGCAAGGGAAAAGGAAGAGAAAGAGCTAGAAAACCCTTCCCTCAGTGCTGCTAGAGTTAGTTGCTTCAAAACTTCTTCCAGATTTGCACTGGAGACAGCTACTGCCCACCTCTTTCAGGGCTGTACTCTCTCTCCTGGAGCCAGAAAAGAGGAAGGAGACCACTCGGCAAGATCAGAGCCAGAAGACACTGCAGGTGCATGGATACCCCAAACACACATACCCACCGGTGAGGATGGAGCTAGGGAAGGGGCAATGAACTGCAATAATGTGCACTTGGGGAAAACTAATAAATTAAGTGCCATTTTCCATGCTGAGGGCTGTCAGAGAGGAGTTTCTTAATTATTTCAAATGGTTATCTGGTGTTTATTACGTGCCCTAATCTAAGTGCCCTCTCAAAAGTTAACTCCTTTAATTCTGCCACATATTATCCCTGTTTTCCAATGAGAAAACTGAGGCATGCAAGATAAAATAATTTGCCCAAGATTATACAACTAATGAGTGGAAGGGCTTCGATTCAAACCTAGGGAGGCTGGCTCTAAAATTCCACACTCTTAACCACATGGGTGTGCCAGCTCTCCCGGGTACAGTTATAGAGAGTTATAGAAGACAAAGGTTCAGCCCTGATTAGCAACCTGAGGCAAGTCCTTTAATTTTGTTAAGCCTCAGATTCCTCCTCTGAAATCTAGATATCAACTCTGTCCTAGCCTTCAACTCCAATGCATCCACCTGGATGCAGAACTCAACTCACCACTGAGTTCCCATTTCACCCAGCTTCTACTACATTTAAATCTGCATTTTTACTCACTATCAAATTTTATTCACACTAAATCATGATCATCATTCCCCTAGAGAATCCTCTGATACAAAAACACTGGAATGGGGAACCAATGTGGCTCAGTGGTTGAGTGCCAGCTTCCCACATACGAAGTCTAGGGTTCAATCCCTGACCCCAGAACATCAAAAAACAAAACAACAAAAAAAATTGGAATGAAAAATCCTGTTTTTCTGAACATTTTGTACGGGAGACTGAAGGAGTAGGGGAAATACATTGTATTCCACAGGGAACCTACTTAATTTCCCACTAAATATCCCCTGGTCCCTTAGCTCCATGCTGCCAAGTACATTCAATGCCATGTCCTTCTTGCAATTCCCAGAATTGATACCTCTCTTCTCTTCTGAATATTCCCCTGGGTATCTTAAGATCTCTTCTATTTCTTGTAAGTTGTAAATACCTTATTTACTTATAAATAATTTAATAAATATGATGCTCACATAAATGGTAGGTGTAAAGTACCTCTTAAAAATGAAGTGATAAGTTAATAGACAGTATTTTTAATATTCTAAAAGATGGCACAAGCTGGATAACTTAAAACATTGATTTACCTAAACTTATGAACAGGTGCACAAAGAATTTTTAGGGGAGGTAGTTCTACATATTGGTGATTGATGTTGAGTTACGCTCGCCTACAAATGATACATATCTGCCAGAGACAATACAGAGTTGGTTAGACAAATTTCCAAATCTGCCCTCAAGTCACATTCAGATAAGATGCTCCTCTTTCTTAAAATTGCAAATAGCCCCTTCTCCCCACACTTTTTATTCAATCATACTGGTGTTCCTTTTTATTATCTTACAGTGTTTAAGTTTATAAAGTTTCAAATATATGTTCTCTACCCTCTTCTTTCACTTTGTCCCCAACACCTAGTTTCTCCTTCTCAAGTTGAAATCCACACTCTTGAACTCCTGTACTACCATGAAATGTCCATAAAGGTCTCCTGGTTTCTAAAGACAATGACTGTTACCTTCCTCATTTTCTTGGCCCTCCCCACTGCATTTTCAAGGAAACTGGAGCAGAGGTTCCAGTAAGAGGAATCTTATTCAAAGACTGATACTGTTTTATGTCATTTATTCAATGGTTCCTTTAAAAATAATTATAAAAGGAAGATATTTTAACTGTCCACTTTGCCACCTCACATGGCATCATAACATGAAGGTACAGCTAGACTGTGGAAGATTCTTCCAAATCATACAGTTCATATAGGAAAACAACTTGATAGAGGTCTTCTTGAATTTGATAGCAACACTAAACTTTGTTACCTATAACAAATTATGAAGCTAAAAGTAATTTTCCTGCACTATTAGTAATAAAAAAATGTTTAGTTAGCCATCCTAGAGGAAAGACTGAATTATCTTTCAATTTTCTCTATGGAAATATTCCAAAATTTCTTGTCTCATGCAGAGGTGATAAAAAATATATATAGTAAAAAATTTAGGGAAAAAGATAGTCAGGAAATGTATTAATAAAAACGTATTTTGTGTATTAATAGAAGGCAGCATATTATTAAAAACCTTTGTCATTTTTCTGGATTTCATATTGTTTGTGCTATTTCTCAACTTTTATAAATTTGTAATTTCTTATGATTTCAAGTTAGTAGCAAATATTTACATTGTATATAATTGTGTGTGTGTAATTTTTAAATTTTTTTTTGGAGGTGTTCCAAAATTACGTAAGCTTCAGGACCTTCCAAACCTGGGTCATGTTAATTACACAGTCATTCCTCTATCACAGAAGTACAGATTACAAATATGAGTGTTTTTCTGGGTAATAAAACTGAGGGGCCATTATTAATAACTTACTAGACAACAGCTTTCCCTTCTCATGGCTCCCATGCCCCCTACAATTTCTCTATGTAATAGATTCACACCTAGGCTTCATGATACCTCAGGCAGATAATGTCCTGCTGCAAGCAGATTAGAGCCTAAGGAGAAAACATGAAAGCTAATAATTAGGCAATAAATTGATAACTGCTATAGTAGAATTAGGAAAAAATGTCCTGAAAGCAGAGAGGAGAGAGAGACTGGTTCTATCCTGGAAATTCGGAAAAATGTCCTCATAAAGGTGATAGTTGAACTGGACCATCAAAGAATGATGGGGCGGGGGTGGGGGGGTGGGGGTGGGCAACATCCCAGTGGGGAAAATAGTAGGTTAAGTTATGTGAATACAGTATGCAGTGGCTTGAATAGTGTCTCCCAATAACTCAGGTCTGCTCAGAACCTCAGAATGTGATTCCATTTGTAAATCTTTGCAGATATAATTAATTAAGATGAGGTCATGCTAGATTAGGGTGGGTCTTAAATCCAGTGACTACTGTACTTGTACAAGGAAAGGAAGTGAAACACAGAGGGAAGAAGGCCATGTGGTAGTGGAGGCAGAGCTATAAGCCAAGGATTGCTGGCAGCCACCAGAAGCTGGAATGGGAGGAAGCATTCTCCCCTTACAGTCTTCAGAGGTAACAGGATTCTGCACAAACCTTGATCTCAGAGTTCTAGCCTCCAGGTCCCTGAGATAATAAATTTCTGTTGTTTTAGACCCCTTAGTTTGTGGTATTTTGTTACAGCAGCCCCAGGAATCTAATACAGAGTATCGAAGCAATAGTCAGATATATGCCCCCACTAACAGAGAACAGACAAAAAATAGCTACTGAGTTCATGGATAATAAGCTTATATGCAGCATGCCTTATAACACCAGTTATAAAACTTGAAAATCTATGGGCTCCAACTCTGGTATAAGGTAGTCCTGAACATTGAATCTTCCAAAATTTATTAGTTGTGCCACCTGGAACAATTACTTAAATTCTTAAGGCCCCAATTTCCTTATCCATTAGATTGAACATTCATAGCATAAATAAGTGCTGAGCAAATGCTACCTGTTATCATTAAGTGAGGCTAACATACTGGTTTTTCTAACATTAAATAAAAATGTGAAATGCAAATCTTTGTTATACTATATTAACTCAGGGAAAGTCAGCACCCGTCAAACCAAATACAAATAATCTGGAAGCAGGAGCGTTCTTGCTAATAGCCAGAACATTCTAAAGAATTCCAGAAATGCTCTCACATTCTCTATAGCATTCCTTTAAGCACAGACTCATTTAAATGAACAGCCCAAGCACGCCACATCAACAATGTATACACAGGGGACAAATGTCATAAAGTAAATCCCAATGAAAAATAATCCTTTTGTGAAGAAGTAAGCACTTAATTCCATGTGATATAAGACATGGTTCAGAATATATCACTGCAGAAGGGAAGGTCTCATCATTTTTAGTCTCAGTAGGAGTGTTCTCAGGCTGGGCTACTTTGCACTCCTTAGAGAGAGCCTCTTCTGAGACAATTGTACCTGAACCAATAGCTTGATACTTTCCAGACTTAATAGACTTGATTGCTAGTTTAATGGCAAAAAGTTTGTATTTTTAAGAAGGGACATCAACCTCCTGGATTTATTCAGAAAAAATTATAGAGGACAGAACCATGTTTTATTTAAAACCAGCAGGTCATGAAACCCTTCACTGGGAAAAGGATTAGACTTTAGAAATACAGGGCAGATATTCAGTCCTTAAGATACTGGTGAGGAGCAGATGACACATCTTATCTTCTCACAGTAAACCAAACACTTGAATTTTGTGACTGGGGATTCTGAGACTGTAAATATTTGCAAACTGATCCTCTTAACAAATGTGGCTCTGATAACAGAAATCTGTGAACATTTCTAAGACTTTTTTTTTTGGTAGTACTATGTTTAAGTTTATGACCTTGAACCTGAAATATATAAAAAGTTCTTGGGCAGGTAAAAATTTCCTCTGAGAAAAAAATACAGGAATTTATGTTAATCAAAGTATATCCATCAGAACCCAACTTACTGCTGGCCATCATATGAGAATGCATAAATATGGGAAACCTGTGAACTTGTTCTTTTCTTGCCTTTTTTCTAATCACTAATTTCATTGAATGTGTTAGACCAGAAGATCACAGATTTCTTATAAGACACACAATGGAAGAGGGGTAAGTCACCTCTTAGAGGATTTACATGAAATGTATGTGATGTTTTTAACTGAAATAAGGCACTGAGCAGCCAGGTATAACTGATACATTCACAAATTCTGAAGACAATGCACATGGATGGATTTTATGGCTTCTTGTTAGGAATAAGATTTAATGCTGAATGATTTAACCAGGCCATTTAAGAGCAAGTGATCATAGACTAGCTTTAGGAAAAATATCAAATAAATGGTAACTTCTGTGGCCCATCAGAGGATCATTTATTTATTTTAGGATGGCATTGGATTAAACGTTATTTAAGTAGCATGAATTTTATGAAAAAAAAAATATTTTAGAGGGTTGCCTTCGGTTAAGAGGGAACGCAGAGAAAATGACGACATAGACAATGATTGTCATTATTCTCCATCCAGCCACATACCTTTATCCATATTTTCCCTTCCCATCTCAATCTTAAAAAAAGAAGTCCCAAAAAATGTTTTATTGAGGAAACTGTGAAAGGTTTCTATTATTTACACACCCACCTTGCTCAGGGCTACACTTCACCAGTCGTGTTGAATGAAATGCCATATTTGCCTTTAATTTACAGGCACCTGGCAGCCTGCCTTCATGCTCTCAGCTAATCCCCAGTGTGTTTGTCAGATTTGGCTATTCCAATAGTCTGCAGAATTTCATATTTACCTTGCTTCAGAAAGTTACAGCTGATGAAATCAGTGTTTAAAGAACTGCTCCCCAGCGTTTCCCAAATCATGACTCTTAGAGCAAATGATGGAATTCATACATTGTGGTAAACAGACGAGGCAGTTTGGGCCCAGAAGAAACTACCAGGGCAGGGGTGGTGGGGTTGATCAGCGGCCCGAGGTCCTGCCCCACTGGCCTGCCCTGCCTGGCTCAGTATCTACACGCTCCAATCAGCTGTCAGGAAAGGGCTTCCCTAAAGAGTGTGGATGTTTCAAGCATTCCCTTGAGCACACGAGCAGCTCTGAGGTCCTTGCGGCATAATTAGTAGTTATGTGATGAAACAGGAGGCTCTTGAAAGGTAATAACCCTTGTATTGTGATTTAATTTGGCTGCTATGAAACCTCTTATAAATAAACCGTCCATTTGCAGCCTTATTGACATCCTTTTAATTCTCTAAGAAAGTGGCATAGGTGTAGTGGAAGCGCACAGTCTTTAGAGTCACAGACTTCATGGCAAATACTGATTGGGCA
Source organism: Dasypus novemcinctus (assembly GCF_030445035.2). Lineage (NCBI taxonomy): Eukaryota > Metazoa > Chordata > Mammalia > Cingulata > Dasypodidae > Dasypus > Dasypus novemcinctus. The sequence continues at coordinate 46,662,196 of NC_080673.1, read as the reverse complement.
CACTTAGGGCGCCCACAGGTCCCACACCCTCTCTGAGCTTCAGGACTCCCAGACATGAAATGGGAACAATAATATTTCAATAGACTGCTGTGAGAAAAAAATACTTGAAAAGCCAATAACACTGAGAAATAGATTCTCAATAAATGTTAGTGTGCTTCTAGTCTATAGAAAAGAACCATTACCATCAGCTGTTAAATGCCCCATATCTATTATCTTCCTTTACTCCTTTTTTTTTTTTAACCTGCTTATTTTTTGTTTGTTTTTTGTTTGTTTGGTTTCTTTTTCCTGCTTTCTGGCATCCTCTCTCATTTTCCCTGTCTTCTGCCTCTCTGTCTTCTTGTCTTGTTGTCCATTTCTATTTCATCTGCCTGACTCTCTCCTTACCATGCTCCCCTAAAATCAGTGCAAAGAGGAAGAAAAGGGGATGGAACAGAAATGAGCAGGTAGCATGACTATTTAATTTAATTCAACTCTTGCAAGTTCTGTCCAAAGTATTTCAAATAATTCAAAAATATAAAATAATCTTTTATTGAGCAATACTGGGTTGAGACACTGTGCTGTTTGGTCTCTCAGTTTCCCTCAATAGCCATCCTTTAGAGCAGTGACTGCCAACCTTCACACCACTTCATCACAGCAGAGAAAGTCAGCACAGGCCCATCAGGGGGAATGGTCCATAGAAGTAGTTTTGTTAAAGGGAAAGGAGCTCACATGGTAGGTGCTCAAGAAATATTGGCTTTATTGCATTAATGTTTTAAATACCCACTGATACAAGTACCTAAGAACACAAAACTGAGCTATGCTATGGATTCACTAATCAGATACAAACTTATTCACTCCAGATCTAAGAGAGATCAGGATGAACCTAAAATAAACATAAAATAAATGTACAAGATTTTGCAACTGCTTTAATTTTTTAAAAATTTTGTTTCATTATTATCTGTGTACAGGGAAACTACAGAATGTATTTAAACTGGGCAAATATTCTTGGAATTCTCTCAGAAAACAGTGAAAAGAAGTTGACTATGACCCTGGGGTAGAGGCAGCAAGAATTGGCATGCCACTAAAATTTCCAAAATTGGATGATTCCTACAAAGAATTTGCAGACTGGGATACATTTTTAACCACTTTCTGAAATGCTTACTGTAATAGTTCAGATATTGTGACCTTAGTGGAAAAGAGCAGGCAACACACAATCTTAGCAAGCTTCTAAACAAAAAACATCTAAATGATTTGGAAAGGAAATAACAGCAACCATATGAACCTGTCACTGACATAAAGCAAATGTCCAAGCTGAAGAGCATATGAGTCATTTTCATAGTCATCTCAATGAAAGCTTTGTCCAAAGGCTCTATTTGTAGCTCCTAAAATGGGCTTTTGCTGTTCTCTTTAATGCAATCACTCCCAGGATTATGAGTGTGGTGAGCAATGTGGGGGGAAGGTTTCTGAGTGGGGTCTCCAACCATATTCATGATCTGTCAATGAATTTGCCTATGACATGTGAGTCTCTGTAAGGATATTGTGGTTAACATGATTCACAAATCAAGAAGGATAATATTGTGAAAGATTCCAATTTTGTTTCCTTGCTGAGAAAAAAATGGGGTCAGGTGATTTTATGGTCATTTTGGAAGGAGAAAGTAATCAAATGTACGCACTTCATAAAATTACATTAATATCTCTATGTTACTGTTTCTGCTAGTTTATCTCCAATATCCCTGCATTATAAATTCCTGAGTGATTTATATTTTTTCATGGTAATAAGCTATCATATGATTCCTCAATATTGTTTTAATAAGACTACAAAAGTGGGATGAGAACAGGATGACACAGCTACAGGGGACACAACTAACAGAATTCAGCGTGAATACTATCCTCTAGAGTTAGGCAGCAAGGCAGTCCTAGATGAAAAGAAAAAATGCAAAAAAGGAGAGAGGGGAGAAAAGGGAGAGAGAAAGTAGTAATAGAAATTATTGAAGAAATTTCTTTTTAGCAAATTTTCCAGTATAAAATGCTTGGTTAGGGCATATTAGTAAACAACAAAAAATGTTTAAAATGGAAATGATTGTCCTACTAATTTGAAAAGCAAAAGTTGAGAGAGAGAAAGAGAGAAAGTATGGGAAATAGGAAGACAGATATTACAGCTGTCAAGTTGTCATTCTTGGTTCTCAATCAATTATAAGAATAACAAAAGCTCCTATTATCCCTGATGCTCTCCCCCAAAGATCCAATAGGAGACAAAGCCTTAACTAAATGTCACTCAGCAGAACTATCACCAAAATGGGCAGGAGCTGAAAAGAGAAGGGAGAGGGTAGTGTTGGTAAGATCCAGGAAGAAACAACCCAACCCAAAGTATTTTGAATAGTCTTAGATTGTTGTAAAAATGTAAAAAAAAGAGAGTTGGGGTAAGGGTAGAGGAAGACAAAAGTGGACAAGTTCTCTGACAGAAGCAGAGGAAGGAAGTCAATTATACACATAGCCCATCGTGCTTTTCTGCAGCAAAAGAAAAATGTTTACTTAACTTGCCTCACATATTTCTCAACAACAACACTACCATCAACAGTCATCGCTGTTATTATTAGCAGCAGCAGGATAGGACACTTACTATGTGCTAATGTACTGTACCAGGCAATACATACAGATATTTCACTTTGTCCTTTGAACACCCTTTTACAGTTGAGGAAACTGATTCTCAGAAAGCTGGAGTAACATATTTAAGACTTTTTGTTGACTATTTAGATAAGACTCTGCACCCATGTGCTCAAACTTTAATAGATTAAAATTAACCTCCATCCTGCCTGATTTGAGTCAATGGAATTCTGCATTCCCCTACCTGTATAGCAACATTAGCACACAAGCTTTTATAAGATAATGCATTTTCTCATATGCTTCATTGACCACCACTCTAGTTATTAGTTAACACTCCCCACCAATTTTAATGATTCAGACAATTACCCAATGAACTATAATTTTTAAATAATCTTTACAAATATCCCCAAACCATAAAACTTTTAAGTGAATAAAAGGATTTAATATTGCAGTTGACTTTGGTAGGCCATCATTTAATGTGTTTGTTTAATGACATAGTAAAATTATTCGTTCTTGATTGACTCAGAGAAATTCCTCATTTTGTGTTCAGCACCTGCAATTTATAGCTTGGTCTCAATGTGGACTTTAGTTTCTACTTGGAGGCATCATTCAGCTACTAGAGAGTAATAAATGACGTTCTCTAAGCATATCATATATTCTAAAATATGAAGCATATATAAAGCAATGCATACCGTACCTATAAAAATACAACTTCCAACAATAATCTCAAAAGCAATGAGTATCAGTGTTAGAACTGCAAGAATGGATTAAGATTTGGAAGCCATTCCTTGCTAGATTTGCTAGACATTTGAAGTGTCCGAGAAAACCAGATACTTTAACTTTTTAATTACTGTTTGAAATGATTAAGGGAATTTAATTTGCAAAGGAGGGATTTTGGGGAAATATTGAATCATGCAATAAAGTCATTGCAGGTGGGCAAGATGGCCTATGAAGCTCTTGTAAAAGACTTCAGTGGTTCTTTGACAATTTTTCAGTTAACTCATGGAATCAACAGATTCATTTTTCCTATCTTCCAAGGCAGTCATATCCACTTCTTCATCCCAGAGTTAAATATTTACTCACCCAACCAAGGGCAACAGAATGACCACATCAGTCTATGGCCACTAATGCTACAAATTCAGCTAAACACAAGATATTCTGGACTCTTTCCAGGGTGATACTTCAGGGACCACAATTGATTAGAGGTAAACCCATTTTTTATAGTAATGGAATTATAATAATTCCATCTCTTTCACAATTTTTTTTAAAAGATTTATTTATTTATTTAAATCCCCCCCACCCCCCTTGTCTGCTCTCTCTGTCTATTTGCTGTGTCTTGTTTCTTTTTCTGCTTCTGTTGTCGTCAGCGGCACCATTCCTGGGCAGGCTGCACTTTCTTATGGGGTGCACTCCTTGCGCGTGGGGCTCCTCTACGCGGGGGACACCCCTGCGTGGCATGGCACTCCTTGCGCGCATCAGCACTGCGCACAGGCCAGCCCGTCCCTGCGTGGCATGGCACTCCTTGCGCGCATCAGCACTGCCCACAGGCCAGCCCCACACGGTCAAGGAGGCCCGGGGTTCGAACCGTGGACCTCCCATGTGGTAGACGGACGCCCTAACCACTGGGCCAAGTCCGTTTCCCCACAATTTTAAATTCACACTTGAATTACACATGAGTCTGGTTATGGACGAAGTTGTGCAAAATGGTACACCGATCCTTAGTACATAAATTTTAGATGTAGCAATTCAAGTCTAACTTTATTGAGTCATATTTTGTCCTGATATTAAAGTTTTTAGTTTATTTTTTCCTATTTTCAAAGCTACCAGTGTCTCTGCTCTATCATATATAATATTTTATCAACTTTAATATAATATTGTATGCAATATCATACCAAAATATATATTTAAATTCTATTATTTAAAGCTTTAATAACTTAATTTTTTAAAAGAAATGTAAATCTTATACAAGCATATTATAAAATAATACCTATTGGTATTTTTTTACCAACCCTATTATTTTTAGTTCAGAAAATTTTGATAAGGTCCAACTTTTAAATGTCTTTAGATAAATACTACTATTTCATTCAGTGTAATAGGATAAAATAATGCAACTCAATTAGTATCAATTACATATACTTTGCAAAATTAAAAATTAATCATTATTAGAGAAATGAACAAAATATCATAATTTTAAAACTTTATTCCAAAAAGTTTAAGTATAACCAGTTCTATAGATTTATTGTCAGGATCACAAAATAGCCCAATTATAAAAGCCTATTTGTAAAAGCAGCAGTACATTTGTATTAAAGAGACTTAAATTATAATTGCAAACACACAGCACAAGTACCCTCCACTATCATTTCCTTTTTTTTTTTAATAAAGAAAGAACAGAAAAAATAAGAAAATTATAGGCACAGAAAATTCTAGTGGAAAAAACAAAATCTTTTCTTGGATTAAAATACAACATTCTTGACCCTTAATTGTACATTCCAATGAAAATACTTAAGCATCACTAAACAAACTCACATATACTTTAAAATGTTTAAGGTTCACAAGCACACACATGCACATGCACACATACACACATAATGCACCAATAGATGATTTTCTTCATTGCATATGATAAAGATATCTCCAAACTGAAAACTCTGAACTTCCTATGTTTACTAAGTGCCTTTTTAAATTTAAATTTTCATTCTAAACATTTAATATGAGATCAGTATTTGATATTATAAACCCACAGAAAAATATTATCCACCTTTTTTTCTTTGCTCAAAATCTGAGGCTCTAGGAAGTAAAGCTGGCATACTTTTTTATTGTATTTTATTTTTCATTATTTTTTTAATCCCCCCCAACCTTGTGGTTCTTTGCATGCTGTCTGTTCTCTGTGTCCATTAGCCGTATGTTCTTCTGTGTCTGTATCTATTTATTTCCCCTTCCCTCTTGCAGCTTGCTTGCTGTCTGCTCTATGTGTCTGTCACTGTGCTCTTCTGCATTTTTTTTTTGTTTGTTTGCTTGTCTCCCTTTTTGTTGCATTGCCTTGCTGAGTTTGCTCTCTGCAGTGCTTGCGGACCAGGTGGTGCTCCGAGGCTCCCTGGGCGGGGCGGCCCTCTGCAGCATGCGGGCCAGCTTGCCTTCACAAGGAGGCCCCAGGATGTGAACCCAGGGCCTCCCATCTGGTAGACAGGAGCCCAACTGATTGAGCCACAGCCACTTCCCCATATATTTTTTTTAACTTTTTTTTTTTTTTTAATTTATTCCCCCTTTCCCGATGGTTCACTCATCTGTCTGCTCATTGTTTGTTCCAGGAGGCACTGGGAGCCGAACCCAGGACCTCCCACTTGAGAGGGGAGTGCCCAATGGGCTTAGCTACATCTGCTTCCCATGGGCCATGGTGTCTGCTGGCCTGTGGCAGTTACTTGTTGCAGCGGGGAAAGAGTCTTAGCTTCTTGAGGCAGGAAGCAGAGTCTACTTGTCTTCCTTTGGGAGGAAGGACCCCAGAACTGACCCCAAGACTTCCCGTGTAGTAGGTGGGTGTCCAAGGGGTTGGGCCACATGCGCTTCCTGAAACTGACTTACTTTTAAAAAGCTTATATTTCAGCCTTGGGAAATTGAGCATGTTATCTTATTTCTTTCTTGGTGTATTAGTCAGGGTTCTCTAGGGAAACAGAATCAATAAGAGATATCTGTCAATACTATGCAATTCTACAAGAGTTTCTCACACAGCCGTGGGGATGCACAAGTCCAGGTTCTGCAGGCAGGCTACAACCAGGGGCTGCAATAAAAGTCCAATAAAGGTTCTTGACAAGTTCTGGGAGATGTTGGCTGTCCAAAGATGAGCTAGGAAATCCTCTCTCAATGCTGGAATCACTTCCCTTTTCAAGGCATTCAACTGATTGGGTTAAGCATCACTCATTACTGATGGCACTCTCCCTGATTGATGTAATTGTAATCAGCTATCTATGATTTACCATTGCAGTAAAGTCAATGGTGACTAAAGTTCATAAATGCCCTTGTATTACAGTTAGCCCAGTGCTTGCTTGACTAAACTGGGCACAATTACGTGGCTGAGTTGACACAATAGCCTAACCATCACACTTGGTTAACTGGTCAAAGTTACTTTTTAAATTTAAGATTATTGTGAAAAAAATTATTGGTTTGAAATTTAGTTTACAGACTGGAAATAATCTTGGGGCAGAAAGACTCTAACTTATATCATCTTACTGACATACTCAGAAACATTTATACATGTTGATTCATTCCTGAACATTCAGATTTTCTAAGAAGTTCGTATAGATAAAGACTTCTCTCTATTTAGAAGATGCCTAATGTTCTTTGTCAAATCGTAGAGTTGAATCAGAGAGTTCCAAAGTTCCCTTTTGTCAGAAGGTACTTATTAGAAAAATATTAAAAGGCACAACTCACAGTTTAAAGTAATGTCATATTCAGATCCATATTGTGGCAAGATTGGGTTGATGTTTACCAATCCTATTTCTTTTTTCTCAGAATAAAGGAGGACTAAAACTTCCATTCCTCCCTGAAGTTAAGTACAACTGACCGGGTTTTGAACAGTGGTATGTTCGGGGAAGCCATGTACTGCTTTTGTACTTCATAAAATCCAACACATGATCATCTGTGGAGACAGCCACAGAAGCCATGTTTTGAAGATAACAGCTTCACAAGTAAAGGAGAGCAACCTTAACCGCATTGGACAGAGACTTGAGAATGAACTAACCTTTATTTATTTAGCCATGGAGATTCCAGACTTTGATTACTACTGCACCATAATTAGCACAAGCTGACTAATAGAGAAAATAGTACTGACAAATGGGGCACAGCTATCATAAAACTTTAACGATGTGGCATGGTATCAGTCAGCAGAGAAGCTGATATCCCAGGCTAGAAATACAGTGATCCAAATTGTGCTGTGGGAAAACAGGTTGTAAAACTGTTATCGATGACAACTGGAGAGACAGACTATAGCCTACTAAACCAACAGCTCTATAGGAAGAGGGTGGGAAAAAAACATACCATTAGTATGCATTGGCTATTACAGGTTGCATTTGGCAAGGTATTATATAAAAGAGTTAGGCTTTTTGAAAATCCTTTCCAAGTGAAGAGGTTAGAGACTGGATTATGCTCAAGCTAACAATGCAGTAACTTTTTTCTCTTTTACAACAATACAGCCTCTCCTAAATTTCAAAGGAATGCTCTTGAAAGTCTAGTGAATTTTCGTAATATCTTTGAGCTCTCTTCCTAAGGCAGAGCACATATAAATCCAAACACAATATTCAAATTCCCTTGACAGACCAACTATAAAACTGGGGGTTGGTGTGGAGAGCATGCTCTGGTATTCATTTCAGAGAACTGAAGTTAATTTTCTACTTTGGAAGGCTACGTATGATAGTCATTGTTTAACATCATTCCACTTAGGCCTCAAAAATCTCTATAAAAGAAAACTTATGGGAAATTTATGGTTCTTCAGTATGCCAAAGTTCTAAAAGGAGTGAGCTTGGAATTGGTGGCCAGTAGTGTTTCCTTCTTGTCCGAAGCATAGCTTTGTTCGCCATCTGGTCTGCTTGAAAAGCACTGAGAACCGGGCCAGGGATGGAGTCAAATGAATTATATAGGTGCCATCTGGCAACACTAGAAACTGGAAGGGGAGTGGAAATTTCCATGGGCCAGTCTCCAAGAGCATACCAAGAGAGAGGAAAATAATAGGGTAGATGCCCAACTGAATTAAAAATCAGGAAAAACGGGCTTTGAAAAGGATTCTTCCAGTGTTCAGATATGTTACGTTTTGGTCAAGTCACTCCTTCATTTAAACTTTAGTTTCTTCCTCTGTAAAATGGGGTAGGGTGGGGGCACTAATTATGGACTTCTGACTTAAATACCTATAAGGATCCAGAAGGTTAGTGTAATGGACAGACACAGGCCAAGCAGAAACTGTGGTTAAGTTAAGAGTGCCTGCCCTTCCAAAGGGGCTGCTGCTACTCAATGCCAGCTAATTAATGGTATGCAGGAATAGCGCCATGTTGCCAAGTTTCCGAAATTTTCAAAGCTCTTATGTAAGAGCTTCTTATTTCTAAATGTTCGCAACTAATTCAATTTTATGTACTTTATTGGCCCAAAACAACAACAACAACAAGTATCTGTTCCTGTGGTGCAACCTGGAGACCATATTTATCCCCCAGGCAGTCAGATAACCATCCTGAACTAAAGAATTTCGAAGGCCCCTTCCATTTTTGAAGATAAATTTAAACCAATGGCCTGATAAATGACATTTTGTTTTCTCTATCAATAATCTGATTTCTTTCTTTTTCTCTCATTTTCAAAATGTTTGTGAATGGACTTCCATACACACTCCTAGGGCCCTGAAGCTTTGGCTTCTGCTTCCATTACACTGAAACTGTATTCTTGATGTTATCGCTAATCTTGTAACCCCAAAATTTACAGGCTATTTCCTTGCACTTCATTCTTTACTAATATATAGCAACTCAATCTATTAACAACACCTATTCTGAAAAGCCATGCTCTAGTGGTTTTTCATGTTTCTAATTCTCTTGTCCCAAATTCCTTTGCTGCCTATTTTCCTTCCACTGTCTAAACATGGGTGTTCCCAAGACTCAGTCCTCAACCCTCTATTATTTAAGATTTCATCCCGAGAGCTTATCTATAGCTTCAGCTTCAAACATCTTAGACTCATTTCTACACGCAAACATCTCCTGCCTTCTATTGCCTAAACTCCAACTCTCCATTTCAAACAGTCATTTGAATATTTCTATGTAGGCTATGTTGCTCATTCCTTATGTTTGACATGCCCAAACTTAATCTTTTCACCAAAATATCTTCTCCTTTACTTTCCTTTTGGTACTAAATATCACCCACCTTTCTTCCCATCATTCCTCCAATTATGAGTTAAAAATCTTAAGTTATTTTCTCACCCCACTCACTTTCATTTTCAATGGTCTATTCACAAAATTGTAAACATTCTCTTTCTTTCCATTAAAGCTTCCACTCTTACCACTTCAGGATTAGATAACACCCAATGCATCCTTCCTACTTCCTCATGCCAATCCGTATAGGTACTGCCAGCATGTTGTCACTTGCATCAGGTTATAGCCTCACTCCCATTACCCCATGGGACAAATACCAATCTCCCTCACCTGGCAATCAAAGGCCACTTGTCTCTGGCCCCTGGCCATCTTCCTTACCCATTCTGTCAACACTCCAGCCAAACCAGGGTAACTGTTTTTCCCCAAAGACTGACTATATTTTGTTGGTGCTGAGAATGCTCTCCTTATAATAGTGCTACCTGTTTACATTCTTTGCATCTTCAAGGCCTTGCTCAACTTCCATCTTCTTTAAAAGACTTTCCAAATGGAGTGTTTGCTAAGTGTTTGCTTAGCAGAAGTGTTTGCTTTCTTAGAACTCAAGGAAGTGTTTTACAGAAAGGCTCAAATAGCAAGAAATACATATTTTTAAATGAGCATATTATAACATGGCAACGCTCTTATTATTGACTTTTGTTAATACTTTCATTTTTGTTTTGTGGGGTTTTTTTCTTTGAATTTTTCTTTCAAGGATTTTTAACACGCATGTTTTCTAACTGAATTTGATGTACTTTAACAAATAAAACAAATATAAAATAGAATTTTAAAATGTTTAAAAACTTGGGAAGTGGATTTGTCCCAACGAATAGGGCATCCACCTACCACATGGAAGGTCCAAGGTTCAAACCCAGGGCCTCCTGACCTGTGTGATGAGCTGGCCCATGCACAGTGCTGATGTGTGCAAGGAGTGCTGCGCCATGCAGGGGTGTCCTCGCATAGGGAAGCCCCATGCGCAAGGAGTGCGCCCTGTAAGGAGAGCCGCCCAGCGTGAAAGAAAGTGCAGCCTGCCCAGGAATGGCACCACACTAATGGAGAGCTGACACAACAAGATGATGTAACAAAATGAGACATAGATTCCCAGTGCTGCTGACAAGATTACAAGTGGACTCTGAAGAATACACAGTGAATGGACACAGAGAGCAGACAACTGGGGAGGGCAAGGGAAGAGAAATAAATAAATAAATAAATCTTTTTAAAAATATGTTTAAAAACTAAAAATAATTAAAATGGGGTTAGCAGGACACTAAGATGAGTTTTTAGTCCAGTTGATCATTTTTAAAGGTAGAAATACTTTATCTTAAATAAAGTAATAAAGTTAAAAAATAGAGTGCTGATAAAATACATGAACATTCTAATATAAAAATATTGTTGATGCATTTTAAAATGATGTGAAAAGACAGCAGTAGCCCTTCATATAAACTTTGAATAGATGATTACATCTGCTTCAAATGTACTTTACCCCTTTATTTGAAAGGAAAACTCCTCCAAACTTGAAGAACCTCCTGAAACAGCACCTCCCTGCTAACTTTTCCCCAATTCCTTTGGGTAGACTTAATATTTTTTCTCTCTGAATGGTACTGACAAAAGATGTTATTTATCTCTTTATTCTTTTAGGTATCTGAACTCCAAGGATGTTGCCTTAGTCATCTTTTTCTTCCTAAAATTGAAAGCTTTATTAGCTCTCAATCTCTAAATGTGCAAGATATTCAAGAAATAAGCTTCTCAATGGTCTCAACATTTTTAGAAGCACATATAGCATAAATGTACAGTTAACACTGTAAAGAGAACACCCCCTTAAAAACATCTAGTTCAAGTAATAAAACGTTTTCAGTGCCCTAGAATCTCTTCACATGCTCTGTCCAATCACAACACCCTCCCCACCAACTCCAGAAATACTCTTCACTTCTGTGGTAATCATTTCCATTGATTTTTATTTTAAATTTAACCCTATGCATTTCAGTCAATATAATTATTTTTGTCAATATACCTAAATGGAACTATAGAATATCTACATATTAATTTGTTTCTGGCTTCCACTTTCATTCAACTTTAGTTTTTAAGGTTCGTGTATACAGTTCTGTGTAACTATAGTCCATTCACTTTTGTTTCTATATGATATTCTGCTGTATGATTATCTAACAATTTACTCATCCCTTCTACTATTTTTGGACATTTGAGTGTTTCCATGTTGGTATATTAGCATAAGTGCTGTGAACATTCTTGGATACATATCCTGGTGCTCTGAGTTTGTGTTCCAAAGGGTACATACTTAGAAGTAGGATTACTACTTAATAAATCATATGTAATATCAACTTTACTAGAAAATGCTAAATTGCTTTCCAAAGTCCCACCAGAAGTTTCTGTATGTACCCATTGTTTCCCATCCTCAGTATTGTATTGGTATTATCAGTCTTTTAATCTCAGCAAGGTATGGTTCTAATTTGCATTTTCTTATAAGTAATGAGGTTCATCAATATTCCATTTGCAAACACTTGGATTTATTCTTTGTGGTATATATGTTCAAATATTCAGAATCTTGATTTTAATGGAGAAATATTTATCTATCAGATTGTCTGACATTTTCTCATTGATCTATGGGAGCTCATTATTTATTACAGAATATTCCTGTTGTCAGTTACACCTGATATAAGAATCTTATCTAATTGATGGCTTATATTTTTATTCTCTTAATGGTGTATTTCAATAAAAGAAGATCTTAATTTTACTGTAGTCATATTGACCAATCTTTTTTCTTAATAATTTTATACTCTATTTAATAAATATTTCCTTACCTAGAGTTCATGGAGGAATCTCATATGGTAGGTTCTAAAAAAAGCTTTATTTTTTTGCCTTTCACATTTAAGTCTAAAATTTACCTTGATTAGTCTTGTGTATGGTAAAAAGTAGAGACCCAATTAATTAATTTTTTTCCCTTAGATGTGCAATTTTTCCTAGCTAGCACTATCGATTACTGTTCTTTATCTATTACTATAAAATGTCAGCATTGTCATAAATCAAAGATACTTATTTGTAATAGTTGGTTTCTATTTCATTTGACTATTTATTAATTCTCACACCAATTTCATAAGTACTTAGTTAATATAGCTTTATAATAAGCCTTAATATGCAATAGAGACAGTCTTCCCATCTTGTTCTTTTTTTAAGTGTCTTGGCCCTTTGAATTTCCATTTAATTTTAGTGTCAACTTGTCAAGTACCCATCCCTTCCTAACAAAGCAAAAAAAAACACAACAACAAAAACAAAACTCTGTTGGTATGTTGGTTTCTTTGAATCTTAGATAAATTTGGAAAGAATTAGCACCGTTACAATATTTAATTTTTAATCCATTAACATGGTATGCTTTTCCATTTATTTTACATTTTTTCTCAGGAAAAAAATTCCTATGCATTTCTCTATAATGACCTTGCACATTTTGCTGGATTTATTCAAAGATAATTGGTTGCTTGCTTTATGTTCTCATAAATATTATATTTTAATTTCATTTTCCAACACTTATGGCTAGTAAATCAAAATACAATTGATTTTTATATTGACATTGGATACAGTTTTCTCATTAAATTCTCTTACTAAGCTAATGTTTCCTGTGTTCATTTATTATATTCTACATAGAAAATTATGTCATCTCAACATTGACAGTTTGATTTATTTCCAATATTTTTAACGGTAATTTCTTTTTCTTGCCTAACTTCACTGGATAAGACTCTGAGAATAACATTTCATGTAACTTGTACCAGCAATCATGGTAGTTTTGTTCTTGATTTCAAAGGAAACTATTCCAATGTATCACCATTGAAAAAAGTGATTTTTAAAAATATCCATTTATTAGATTGAGAAAATTTCCTTTTATTCCTAAATAGTAAAAAGTATTTATTAGTATTCCATGGCTGCTGTAACAAAAGTGAAAAATGCTTTGGATTTTGGATTTTGCAGTTTCACTCTGATATGTCTAGATTCTTTTTATTTATCCTGACTTGGGATTCTTTGGCCTTCTTGATTCTGTGGATTACTGTCATTCATATATTCTGGAAATTTTTCAGTTATTATCTCTTTAATATTAGAGCTTCCATTTAATCTTTCTCTTTTCTCTTTTTAGGTCTTCAATTAACATTCTTTTATATTCTCTTTGCCTCTTACAAAACTCTTTTGTGCTTTCCATTTTGTGTCTGACTAGGTTTCATTCTGCATATTTTGGGGTTAAATGCTCTTCTTTCTAACTTCTGAAGATGAAAATTTGGAATATTGATACAAACCTTCTTGTTTTTAACATAAGAATTTAATGCTATACATTTTCCTTTAGTCACTGCTTAGGTACATCCCTCCATTTCGATGTTGTGCTTTCATATTCATTCCGTTCCAAATATTTTATAACTTCCCTTGTGACCTCCTCTTTCATTCATGGGTTATTTAGAAGTATGTTTTTAAATCATATATTCTATAATTTTCCAGATACTGTCTGGTTATTGATTTCTAGTTTAATTCCTGAGTGGTCATGGGTACATTTTGCAAAATTTCAGTTCTTTAAAATTTGTTGAAGTTTGTTTTATGACTCAGAATATAGTCTACTTTGATGAATATTCCATGTGTTATTGAATGAGTATTTGGATATTTTTGGGTGGAGTATCCTAAAAATGCCCACTAAATCAAATTGGTTCATAGTGTTTACAATCTTTATATACTTAATTATATTGTATCTACTTGTTTCAATAAGTACTAACAGTGGCATGCTGAAATCTCCAACTATAATTATGGGTTTGTCTGTTTCAATCAGGTTTTTCTTGATTGTGCTGTGTTTCATCTATACATTTAAAATTGTTATGACTTCTTCATGAGTTTACCTGTTTATCAATATGTAATGTCCCTCCTGATCCTTGATAATATTTATTGGGTAAATTTTATTTTGTTTGATATTAACTTGGTCATTCTTGTTTTTTTTTTTTTAATTCATGTTTACATTGTATATCTTTTTCCATCCTTATACTTTTAACAGATCTATGTGTTAATGTTAAAGTAGTTTCTTGCAGGCAACATATAATTGTTAGCCAATCTGACAATCTCTGCCTTTTAATTAGTTTGTTTAGACAAGTTTAAGATAATTATTAATATAGTGGGATTGAAAGCTACCACCTTTTATGTTGTATTTTATTTTCCAACTGTACTTTGTTTCTTTTTCCCCTTTTCTACAATCATTTAATTATTTTTTATTATTTAATTTTATCTTCATAACTGGCTTACTAATCACACCCCTTCTTTTTTTTCATATAATACTTTATTTTTAAAGAAGTTTTAGATTACAGTAAAGTTGTATAGAAAGTATAGGCAATTCTCATGTACTCCACCCCCATCCTCTTTCACATTTTCCCCTATTAATAACATCTTACATTAGTGTGGTACATTTGTTAGAATTAATGAACAAATATTGAAGCATTACTTCTAATCAAGGTCCATAGTTTACATTATGTTTTTCACTTTGCACCATACAATTTTATAGGTTTTGACAAAATGTATAATGTTCTGTATCCATTGCAAAATCATGCAGAACAATTCCAATGCCCTAAAAACACCCTATGTTCCACCTATATTCTTCCCTGTCCCCCCCCTCAGAACCTCTCATAACCACCATATTTATATCAATTTTATAAGTTCTTCCATTACTACAATATTAAGAAGTCTACTTTGGTCCATGGTTGTGTTCCCTCCTTAAGTTTGTCCTTTCCTCAGTCTTGAGGATTTGGGGATGATGATGCCTGCTCTGTTTCAGATGGAGAGGGGGCTTAGATCTTATGGGGCAGATGGAAGGAACAGTTTTGTTTGCAGTTATAGATACTCTTTAAGTTTGGGGATGAAGGTTGTTCATCATCATCATTTTGTTAGTTGTCCTCAATGAGTCCAATGAACTGGAGAGGTGTTGGCTGCAACTCTGCTGAGATTCAGGACTCAGGCAGCATATGACCAGACCTAAGATTAAAGTCTCTCTGACATATTTTTAATGGGTATAATGCTAACTATAGGTTCAAATAAAATAAGTAGAAATATTATGTGTAGGGAAGTTATTAATGAGTCTAACTCTGTTACTTTGGGAAAATAGGTTATCACATATTACAATGCAAGGCCCACTGATGGGGTGCTGATTTCATGGGGTTGTATGCCTTGCCTATAGTGTCCAGATATCTCTAGAGCCTTTGGGAGCACCTCTGCATAAGGCTTTGTTTACTGTGGCAACTAGTGAGCTCCACCTAAGAAGTGCATAAGTGTAACATGTGGAAACCTCCTGACTCACTTCGAAATCTTTTAGCTG
Organism: Dasypus novemcinctus; assembly: GCF_030445035.2. NCBI lineage: Eukaryota > Metazoa > Chordata > Mammalia > Cingulata > Dasypodidae > Dasypus > Dasypus novemcinctus. Next base: position 46,646,404 of record NC_080673.1, on the reverse strand, counting down.
TAATGAGATTTAATGTTTTCCCCTTTTGGCCAAGCATAGCCCTTCTTAAAAAATTTTAATGGCCTCCCTAAAGTTGAAAATATTCATCTTTACCTTTTTGAGTCTATTGTTCTATTTAAAAATAATACTTTATGACTTCAGATACCATGTAAGAACCTTACAACATTATGCTTCAATTCCTCCTTCCTACAATTTGTACTTTTATTGTCTTATAATTTATTTATGATTATATATGTCATAAATTCTGACACATTTTTATTGTTTTTCCTTTAGTCAATTATTTCTTAGAGTGATTAAAAATAAAAGTGTTTAAGAATATATCTTATATTTACCATTATTTTTAACTTTATTGGCATTGATTTTTTGTTGTTGTCATTAGTAAAACCAAACTTTCACCTGGTTTCATATTCTTTCTGCCTAATGTACTTCCTTTAATATTTCTTATAGGCAAGTCTATTGGGAATTAATTCTCTTGTTATTTGAAACTTATGTTTGAAAAAATCTAAATTTCACGTTCATTTTTTTGAAAGATATTTTCATGGAGCATCAAAATCTGGGTTGACTTTTTTTTCTTTCAATACTTTAAAGATGTCACTCCATTGTCTTCTGGCTTACATAGTTCTAACATGAACTTGTTATAATTTTTTGCTGGTTTGTTCCTTTGTATGCAGAGTATCTCTTTTCCTCTGGCTGTCTTCAAGATTATTTCTTTATCATAGATTTCAATGATATGTCAAAATTTTCATTTATTTGGGTTTTTGTTTGTTTTTGTTTGGGCATTTATGTTACTTTCACTCCTCTAATTCTTGGATTTATAGTTTGATATCTTTCCTAACTGTTGGTGAATTTTCAGCTGTTATTACTTCTTCAAATATTTCTTTTATCTCATTCTTTCTTTTTTCTCTTCAAGGACTCCAATTACTTAGCCCATTAATATTGCTCCATAGCTCTTGGGCATTATCTATTAGTTTTTTTAAACACTATTTTTTTCACTTTGTGTTTCAATTTGGATAATTTTCTTTTGAGTTAGTTTCAAGTTTACTCATTCTTTCTTTGGCTGTTTCAAGTGCTCTGATGAACCTAATATCCATTTTGTATAGTTTTTTAATTTATAATTGACCCTTTCTTATAGTTTAATCTTTCTTCTGAAAATTCCTTTCAGTACATGTGTGTTGTCCACCTTTTCCAGTAGATCATTTAACATAATAATTATAGTTATTTAAAGTCCTTGCCTGGTTGTTCCAAGATCTTGGTCAAGTTTGAATCTGTATCTTTTCTATTCCTTTATTCTTAACAATGGGTTGTGTTTTCTTCCATTTTTGAGTGTCTCAGAAATTTATTGAATTCTGCCCATCATATTCAGGGCAGTAGTGACTGAGATAACTAATATGTATGCCTCCACTTCTGTCAGGCCATTTGAGTGGGAGGTTGAGTCAATTTACTCAATGACCTCAGTCTGGGTTCACTTCAGTGCATACACTTCTGTGCATGACATCTAACAGTGAGCTGCTATTGCCTTGTGCTTAGTGTGGGAGCTGTGGTGACAGACTATTTTCTCAGTATCCATGCTCTATCCTCAGCTTTGAGCCATTTCTGTATGCCTACATCATTAAAAGCTTTCTTTCCATGCTCTTGCCTACATCCCAAAATGTTCCTCTTGTTCTGATATGGTTCCCTCTTGTTCTGATCAGGTCTAAGACTTAGACAGGCCCTGGATTCCTAAGCCTTAGAGTGGAGCTTATCTAGCATACCTACTCTCCTTCCCATAGCAGCTAAATTCTAGCTTGAATTTATGGCTATCTTGACTGGGAGTTTCCTGCACTTTCCCAGTGGAAGCAGACCAGTCTTTGATACAGCATGGGATTCTGTGCTCTCTATGGACAGAAGGTTTTGTTCTTATGCTCTTCCTCATAGTGGATTCTTTGTGCCCAGTGAGTGGCATTATTGGATGCCCCTTCCCATTGGCTTAAGTATTTTTCTGATTAGGACAGAAAAGATCAAGAGAGTGGAGGAAGTTTATAGCCTTTCCACTAGCAGCTAGAGATCACCTTTTGCATGCCTCTAAATAAGGAAGAGTGTTCTCTGTGGTTTCCTGTCCAGCCCTCAGTCTTTCTCACGGACACTCAATGAAGGTGACTATCCCTTGTGTTGAGGGTCCAGTTATTTCAGACTGGCATGCTAACCCACACTTGGCCTTGAACAATTGGTTAAAATTTTGCTGATTTCTTCTTACCTTCTTAAAAGGCACTTGTCTATTCCTCCAAAAAATCATATAGTTCATACTCAATTTCTTCTCAAAAGAGCTTATCACTTTCTGGATTTTAGGTTTCCTTGTGACTTCAACTCAGCAGATTGAGAGCTTAATGGGCTCAAGAAAAGTCATGATTTTGAAGGTTATTTGGGTTTTTTGCCTTGGTAGGATGAGTGACAATGATGCTCTTTTCACCTTTCTACATCCTACATGAAAATGGAAGTTGCTAATTTACTTTTAACAAAATCTTGGCCCTTTAATTCTTTAGCCCCTGTGGAACTATTGATAGCTTTGTAAATGTATTTAGAAGTCTTTTAGATGTCTTACATTGCTACACAGAAAAATAATTCTTGCCACATTTAAGTCTAAATCCTCAAATCCAAGAAGGCATTTTCCTAGGTAGCCTTTTTAAAAATTATAAAATTTCTTAATCATAAAGTTTACCAAGGAAAGCTAAAGAATGTATTTTGGGGGAGTTTTTAATAATAGCCTACAACTTTACAAGGACCTTAACAAAAATATACTGCATGCCTACTATAAGCAAAATACCTAGAGATACAAAGTTGAAGAGGCATGGCCCATATCTTCAAGGATTTTACAATCTCTCTTTGTGAGACAGGTATCAAAATAATTCAATGTGATCATGCCAGTATGGAGGCATGTCAACAGGAACAACAGAGCAATAGAAGTATGAAGTAATAAGAGATGAGAGAATACTAAGAACACAGAAAACAGAATAGTTTAACTAGGCAAAATTAGTAAGGTAAAATTAATGGTTTTACCTTAAATGGTTACCATCAGGTTGCAGCTCAAGAGATGGAGCAGTTTCACTTTCCTATGACAGGAGCCAGAAATGTTTGTGTTAAGAATAAGTGTTAAGATAGCAAATGTAGCAAACCTATGATTGTGGTCAAAGACCTTTCAAGACAGTAATTAACCAGAATGAAACTATTTAAGTAGCAGGATGTATAAGCCAGGTATAAAATGTAATATAAATGTATCAAACAAATAATATTACTCCATTAAATCAAATGAAAAACATCAATTAAAAACTGGCTCAGTAATTGGTAAATGTGTAACAGTAGAAATAATCATAGGGGATTATAAGAAGTCAAATGAAATAAATCCTTGACTTTAAAAGCAGCATAAATCTCAAAAGTGACTAGAATTTGGAAACCTTTGAGAATGCTGGAATTTTTTTAAAAAATCATTTAGATGAAGTATGTTCCACTGAGAACTGCCACAAAGGAAACAGGAGATTTGTATTTTTCTGACTCAAGCCAAAATTAACTGGGTTATCCACTGAATATTTAACAAGTTAATTCCCGAAGGGCTACAAGAAAGCACACACTATATGAGTCAGAAAAAGCATTTTCTTCTTAAATTGCAAAACAAATCTGTCCTGAAATGATTTTTAATTTCTCTTCATTAGACAAAATTAGAATAAAAGCTGCCAGCATTGCTGATGAATAGATCCAGATGTATTGAATCTTTTAATTATTTCGTCCCTATTTCTAAGTTAAGCACTTGGTATGAAAAAGATACATTTTTAAAAAATCAGTTTTATTGATACATATTATTAAAGCATACAATCTACCCAAAGGGTATAATCAATAGTATATGGTATAATCACATAGTTGTGCATTCATCAATTCAATCATGTTTAGAGTAATTTCATTATTCCAATAGCAATAGTAATAATAAACAAAAACCTGTACCCCTTAATATTTACTTCTCAATCTCCCTAAGTTTCTCCTGCCATAATAGCTGTTTTCTTATTTCTGTCTCTCTAATTTATTTTGTACATTCATATTTTTCTTTTCTTAAGTATTTTTTCAATTTTATTGACACATATTAGTATAACTCCATCCAAAGAATGCAATCAGTGGTATTCAGTCTAGTCACATGTTTGTGCATTCATCACCCTAACCACTCCCAGAGCACTTTAATTATTCCAAAAATAAGATACAACAAACAAACAACAAACAAGCAAAATATCACCTCTCAATCTCTCTATTCCTCATCTAGCATACATAGCTGCTATTCTTTTTTCCTTTTCTCTAGTATATTTGTATTCATATTTTGTAAAAACAGTCTTATATGTGCAATATCACCCATATTCATGTTTTACATGAGGTTTCACTAGAAAAGATAAATTTTTGAAATGAACTTAAATATGTACTACTTTTGTTTATATTTTTGCCTACAAGACAATGTCTACTTCAAGGTTCAGAAACAAACAGCTTTAGTAAAATGTAGCCAATAGAAGCCAAAACGGTTTTAGGTTTCACTAAAATCCCTATCTGTTGTAGTTTTCATGATCCAGGAAAAAAGCACGGATCCAGGACTTTCAGTAAAACAAATGAGCACTGCCTGTTATCATGGCTCCAAAGAATGTAGAGAGAATCAACGACATGTGACTGGAGAGTGTCCGATCACACCACTATATTTACAAACCTAGTAAGGCAGGTTTTAGTCAAGAGTCCAGCAGCCTGACTGAGACCAATCTAAGATTCACTCATCCAACATATTATTGAGCATCAGTTTCTGCCAGGCTCTATTTTAGGTGTTTGGGATACATCAGTGAACAAACCCATAATGCCTGGTCCCATAGTATCTACATTCTATGACAAGAAACAATCTCACAAGGGCCATAATCAACCACAGCGTGAACAGGGGTCAATAATAATAACAGCATGTATCAGGTGCTTATTATGCACTGAGGACTCTTCTTCCGGGAGCTTTAAATGTATCAATGGTGAGGAAGGTACAATTACCATCTCCAGTACACCATATAGAATGTTTAAACATAGAATTTAGCTCGCTAGTAATATCAGGCTAGCACTACAATTCATTCACACTACAATTTGTGAGCACCAAGGAATTAAGAGGTGAGAGAATCTAGTTTTAATAAATGAAAGAGAATACCCAAGTTTTTCATTTGGCTCACTCAGTTCTGATCAACTCTATATGGACTAGTTTCTGATTCCATTTTAACTATGAAAAATAACCCAACTCGGGCAATTAGAAATGGAAGTCAAGAAATTCTTGGGACAGTTTGAAATATCATGTACCATTAAAGAGAAGAAAACTGCAACTCATGAACTGAACACATGTAGTTCTGTAATAACAAGATCATGTATTATACCATAGGAAAACAAGATCACACAAGAGAAACTTCCTGAATAAATAATATTAATCTATTGACATGTCTGGCAAAATTCAACAAAAAATAATTTCAGCTCAACTCGGAAGGTTGAGGAGGGTCTTTGGAGTCTTTTTCAAGAATTATTGCCTATGACTTTGCAAACTATCAGAAGTAGCTGGCAGAGCGTTTGGCAAACAGTGCAGAGCAGCAGGCTCTTGATAAATGCTGGTGGAACTGATCTGAACCCTCCAATTAAGAAATTACTCTTTGGGTCTTACAAGTCCAGACAGAACAATAGAGCAAGTGAAAAAACTTCTATTAGCTCATCCCTGATTCTAGGAATGTTAAGTTCAGAAAACTTTGAGGAAAACTTATACTATTACTGAGTTTCATAATCTGTGTATTCTCAACTAGGTAAAGGTGATAAATTGTATTCTGCATGAAGGTTGACTCTAAGCCAGAGACTAAACAATCTTAGCTTGTTTGGTCTCAACTAAATTTTTACACATTACACATATACTAAACTAATTTGGATTATTAGATTCTGCCACAAATCTCAAAATAAATGACTTCCTTCCTCTGAAACAGACCTGAACTAAGGAAAGTTTTGAATGTCAAAGAGTTTGGAATTTGGGCACATATTTTTTAATCTAATAGAATAGATACTTCTAAATATAGGGCAGTTTAGGCTGTATTTACCACAGAATTTAGGTCAGTAGTCAACTGAAACTATGGCATCTTTTTCTTCAGCCATAATTAAGTTTTACTTCAGAACCAACTAATTTTTTTCTCTTTCTTTCTGCTAAACTTCACATGCTTTGAGGACTGTCCAGACAATATTCCAAGGATCGGTTTCATGGTTTGTTTCTAATGAAATAAAATCTACTCATTCTTTCTTACCAGTTTAACTTGTAAATAGTTTTCAAAAACTTCTTAGATATATAAATGTTAATTGATCTAATTGATCATCAAGAAATCAATCTTGACACAGCTCACATTAGTAGTGCCAGGGCCTCTCCCTACTGGTTTTTATATTATTAGATAAAAAATGGCAAGTTTTAGGTAGTAGTACACATAATCCAAAAAAATCACCCCCTGGAACACAGTTTCCAAAACAATAAATAAATAAAAAAGAGATATGAAAATATGGACAGGGGTGTATTAAATTTTCTCCTAAAACCCACTGTATGATTCATTTAGGGATCCTGCTTAATTTCCTGGTTGAAACTAGCATTGAAATCCACCAACGTATTTTCCATTTTAAAATAAAAATTTTTGACCTGGCTTTTTTTACATGGCTGCCTTGAAGTAGCTAAATTATTGAAAATAGCCTTAATATAGTCTTCCATGAAGTATGCATACTTTCACAAGTTTGAATACATTTTTAAGTTAACATTTTATAAGTGTGCCTGTATTGTATCTAACTCTAAATATTTATGAGTGTACTTCCCCATTAAATCAGGAAAGTCAGGAAAGAAAAATTGTGAGAAGCATTCTCAATACAGTGGGCATGTTTAAAAGTCAAAAAAATTTTTTAAAGGAATGAATTAACCCAATACCCTAATTCTTGGCTGCTTTAGAAGGGTCTTTTAGCTTCCAGTCATCACTTCCAGTTACCTTGTGAACCATACTAGAATGTATAACCTATTAGGAAGCAGGTCGATATAGAAAGGGAAATAGAGCTAGAAAGAAGGGGAAGTATCTTATGATTCTTCACAAGACTTAATTTGAGCTAAGTTTTAGATCTGGTGCCTGACTATTTTTAGTCTTCTTGGAAAGATACTTTCAACTGGATTGAGGAAAAGTTCCCAGGTCCACCCTTTTTACACAGAGAAGAAAAATTTGCCATCACGATTATGTGATTGGAAAGGTATCAGAGAAGGAGTAGTTTTAACTGGGGAAAAACGGACTTTTAATGTGTGCATATTCAAAGTGAAATGCAGGTACAATTAATCTGGTCAGAATGTCACAAAGCTAATTGGTATTAGAACCTGGAAAGTCACTGTTTAGAAATATATCTATGATCCAAGAATATTTCTAGTTTGCAGAGGTGTCCCAAAAGAATATGGAATACTCAGAGATCCAGGGGCTCCATGTGGTGTTACCACCAGAAGACAGAATCCACTGAAAAGCACATGCATCGGCCATTTCTCAGCCTCTCAGGACCCATGCCTCATTTGCAAAGAGAGGTTTGAAATCAAATGTTCCCTTCCAAATCCATAATGGCTTGGTGACATCAAAGATCAGCATCCAAATAGTCTCTCTGGTTATCTGTGACCTTTGGCTTAGAAAAAAATATTTTAAGACCTACCGCATATCCCCTGGAAAACATGAACTTTTGATATTTTTCTTCAGGGAGAAAACCAAAACAATGAAATATTGTCAAGGCAGACTTTATATTTTTGGAAACTCAGGAAAAGGCAAAGATGAAACATTTGATGAAGCATCCAATATCGACGATTCCTATTTATACTGTGTCACAAATAAAGACATCTGGACAGTGTGGCACAGGGATTGTTAACTTTGACACATCTTAAAGTTTTGTGCTTTTTCTCCTTTTAATCTTAAAGTCACAGTAGTAAATCCAGTTTCTGGGAAATGTACTTGGCCCAGTGGTTAGGGCATCTGTCTACCACATGGGAGGTCCACGGTTCAAACCCCGGGCCTCCTTGACCCGTGTGCAGCTGGTCCATGCACAGTGCTGGTGCGCGCAAGGAGTGCCCTGCCATGCAGGGGTGTCCCCCGCATAGGGGAGCCCCACGCGCAAGGAGTGCGCCCCGTAAGGAGAGTCGCCCAGCGCAAAAGAAAGTGCAGCCTGCCCAGGAAGGGTGCCGCCCACATGGAGAGCTGACACAAGATGATGCAACAAAAAGAAACACAGATTCCCTTGCTGCTGACAACAGAAGCATACAAAGAAACAAGACGCAGCAAAGAGACACAGAGAACAGACAACCGGGGTGGGGAGGGGAAGGGGAGAGAAATAAGTAAATAAATCTTTAAAAATAATAATAATAAATCTAGTTTCTTATTAATTATAATTCACTTTCAAACTAATCCCATACCTGGAAACTTGAGCTGAAGAGTATCATGTGCACAGTAAAACAATGAATTTTTTCTTCCTCTTTCCAGTTCTGAAAAGATACAGGCATATTAAAGACTTCCTCTTAAAAGGAAAAAAATCCCCACAAATAAGTTCTTGTTATTTTTTAATTAGCATAAAAAGCAATCTCCCATAAGCATACCACCAAATATAAACACCATCATTTTCTAATATTTCCTTCATTGTTGTTTAAGGGCATCTTTTCATATTGCTATAATTATCATATACATAAATACTGTGCCTTCTTTTTCATACAGAACAGTACATGATATTGGTATTTTTTATGTTTACATTTTTATTAGATGTGTAATATTCTACTATTTTACTTAAGCATTTCCTCATTTTTGGTATGAATATTGCCTTGAAATACTTAACTTTCAAGTTGATAATACCTGGATGAATGCCTTTAAGTATTTTCTGAATATTTTCTAGACTACTGCAGCAAAAAAGGTGTAAACCTCTTCTGGGACCTATTACTCTGGTGCTTCCATCTATGTAATTTTTTTTTTTTCTGTATTCTCCCAGGTAATAAAATTTGTGGAATGATGTGGGATAGTATCTACCTCTCCTCTAACTTTTATCCTGGAAATATTTAAAATAAAGGACAAGCCCTCATACCAAAAAGTGAGTGATAAGAAGTGGAAGCGAAAGATAAGGCTAGGTGGCATATATGAGATATGTGGATTGTTCATAGACCTGGCAGGATGGCATTAGCCTGGGAAACCCAGTCACATGCCCTGCAGGAGACTTCTTAAGAAGGTGTTTACTGGTCCTGGCCTCAGAGTGGAACTCACTGAATGTACTGACTGAGGACAGCTGTTTATCAGGGTGCATTTTCACTCCTACTTTTGGCGCATGGGACCCTGAATCCCAGAAAAACCGTTACCACAGAATTAGTCTCTCCAGGTTTCTGCCTGCCAATATCCAAGGTGCTTGCCCCACCATCTACTATGGTTGCTCCTTTCTGCAAAGAGTTAGGTCATGCTGTCAACACAGACTGTAAGTGGGAGGAAAAGTGGTCATTCTTTTCTATGGAGATAGTCATTTTTTCTCCTTTTCTCTACCTTTTTCCAGTGTTTACCAGGTAGATATTTCCTGATCCATGGGGCTTGCTTTTTCCCATTGAATATCACCAAAAGGCTTTTTTGTCCACTCAGTTCTCCTAACTCAAACTTTTAAAAATTTGCTGAATATTTTTATTAGAGAAATTGTAAGGATACAGAAAAAATCATGAAGACAGTATACAGTTCCCATATACTACCGCTCACATACGGTTTTCCTTACTAACACTTTGCATTAGTGTGGTTCTTTGTTCAGTTATTGAAAGAATATTTTTATAATTATACTATTAACTGTAGTCCCTAGTCTACATTATGATTCATTATTTGCATTGTACAGTTCTATAGTTTAAAAAATTTTTCATTTTGTTAATATATTACAACCTAAAAGTCCCCCATTTAAACACATACAAATATACAATTCAGTGGTATTAATTATACCCACAATACTGAGCTACTATAACCACCATCCATTACCAAAATTATTTCCATCACCACATACTGAAACTCTGTACCAATTAAGTATTAACATTCCATTCCCTACCCCCTCCCCAGCTCCTGGCAACCTGTATTTTAGTTTCTACCTAAGAATTTGCATATTCTAATTATTTCTTATAAGTGGTAACATAAGATTTACTTCACGTTTATTTCACATGTTTATTCCACATGTTGAATGTCTTCAAGGTCCATCCATGTTGTTACATGTGTCAGAACTTTATGCCTTTTATAGTTGAATAATATAGTCATTCATTTGTTGATGGCACTTGGGCTGTTTCCATCTTTTGGCAAAGGTGAATAATGTTGCTAAGAACATTGGTGTGCAAATATCTGTTTGAGTCACTGCCCTCAATTCTTATGGGTATATACCTAGAAGTAGAACTCTCAGGTCATATGGCAATTATTCACTTAACTTTCTGAGGAACCACCAACATGTTTTCCACAGCAGTTGAGCCATGTAACATTCCAATAAATGAGTATTCCTATTTCTCCACATTCTCTGGAACATTTGCTATTTTCTATTGTTTTTTTTTTTAACAGTAGCCATTCTATTGGGTATGAAATGGTATCTCATTGCGATTTTGATTTGCACTTTCCTAATGGCTACTGATGTTGAGCATTGATGTTTCACGTGCTTAATAGTCAGTTGTAGATCTTCTTTGGAGAAATATCCATTCAAGTCCTTTGCCTATTTTTAATTGGGTTGTTTGTCTTTTTGTTGTTGAGTTGTAGGTTTTCTTTATATATTCTGAATTTTAAACCCTAATTGACTATGTGGTTTCCAAGTATTTTCTCCCATGAAAAAGTCATTTGATGCACAAAAGATTAAGTTTCATTTATTGGCTTTTTCTTTTGTTGCTCATGGTTTTGGTGTTAAGTCTCAGAAGTCATTGGCTAACACAAGATCCTAAAGATGCTTCCCTATGTCTTCTAGGAGTTTTATAATTTGATTCTTATGTTAGGTCTTTGATCCATTTTGTATATGTGTGAGGTAGGGGTCCAACCTTCATTCTTAGGTATGTGGAGATCAAGTTTTCTCATCACCATTTGTTGATGAGACTTTTATTTCCCATTGAGTGGACTTGGCACTCTTGTCAAAAATCAGCTGGACATACACGTGAGGGTTTATTTCTAAATTCTTAAATTTATTCCATTGTTCTATATGTCCATCCTTGTGCCAATATCATGCTGTTTTGACTACTATAACTTTGTAAAAATTTTAAAATCATGAAATGTGAGTCCTCAAACTTCGTTCTTCTTCTTTAAGATAGGTTAGCTATTCAGGGCCCCTTAACTATCTATATAAATTGAGAGGATGACTTTTCCATTTCTGCAAGGAAGGCTATTGGAATTTTGATTGGGATTGAATTGAATCTCTAAATCAGTTTGTGTAGAATTGGCATCTTAACAATATTAAGTCTTCCCAATCCACGAACACAAATGTCCTTCCATTGATTTAGGTATTCTTTAATTTCTTTCAGCAATGTTTTGTAGTTATCTGTGTACAAATCTTTTGCATCCTTGGTTAGATGAATTCCTGATATTTGATTTTTCAAATTGGTATCAAAAATGGAATTATCTTCTTGATTTCTTCTTCAGATTGTTGTTACCATTATATAGAAACATTACTGATTTTTTCCACATTTGTCTTGTACCCTGCCACTTTGCTGACTCTGTTTATTAGCCCTAGTAGCATTCTTGCCCAATTTTCAGGATTTTCTCTATATAGGATCATGTCATCTGCAAATAGTGAAAATTTGACTTCTTCCTTTCCAATTTGAATGTCTTTTATTTCTTTTTTTCCTTGCATTATTTTCCTGGCTAGAACTTCCAGTACAATGTTGAATGAAAGTGATGACAGTGGGCATCCTTGTCTAGTTCCTGATATTGGGGAAAGCATTCAGGCTTTCACCATTGATTATGATGCTAGCTATGGATTTTTCATATATACCATTTATCATGTTGAGGAAGTTTCCTTCTAGTTCTAATTTTCTAAGTGTTTTTATCCAGAAGAGGTGAAAGATTTGCCAGATGACTTTTTTGCATCGATTGAGATCATCATGTTGTTTATTCCTTGTCCTATTAATGTGGGGAATTACATTAGTTGATTTCCTTCTCTTGAACTACTTTTGCATACCTGGAAAAAATCACACTTGATCATGGTGTATAATTCTTTTAATATGCTGTTGGATAATGTTTGCTAGTATTTTGTTGAGTATTTTTGCATCTATATTCATAAAGGATATTTATTTCAATTTTCTTTTCTTATGGAAACTTTATCTGCCTTTGATGCATTAGGGTGATGTTGGCCTCATAGAATGAGTTAGGAAATGTTCACACCTCTTAAAATTTTTTGGAAAATTTTGATCAGTGTGACAGCTGGATGGGCTCCAGAAATGGATGTTCTTAGAGTTAATCCATTCCTGTGGGTGTAAATCTCACGTGGGTAGGGTCTTTTGATTAGGTTACTTCAGTAAGGCATGACCCAAGGTGGGTCTTAATCTTTTTACTGGAGTCCTTTATAAGAGGATGAAATTCAATAGAAGACAGAGAGAAAACCAGAGGAAGCCAGAAGCTGAAGGCAATGAAACCCTGAAGAGAAGGGAGAGACCAGCAGACCCTGTCATGTGCCTTGTCATGTGAGAGAGGAGTCCAGGATCACCAACAGTCAGTCTTCAGGAAGAAGGCATTGCTCGATGATGCCTTGATTTGGACATTTTTCTCAGCCTCAAAACTGTAAGCTTGAAAGCTAATAAATGCCCATTGTAAAAGCCTATCCATTTCTGGTATATGACATTTCAGCAGCCTAGCAAGCTAAAACAATCAGGCTTGGTGTTCATTACTCCCGGAATATTTAGTAAAGTTTACCAGTGAAGTCATTTAATCTTGGGCTTTTCTTGGGAGGTTTTCAATTACTGCTTCCATCTCTTGTTATTAGTCTGTTGAGACCTTCTATTTCTCCTTGAGTCAATGTGGGTGATTTGTTTGATCCTAGGAATTTGTCTGTTTCACATGATTATCTAATTTGTTGGTGTAAAATTATTCATAGTATCCTCTTATGATCTTTTTTATTTCTGTGGGGTTAGTATAGTGACCCCCATTTCATTTTAGTTATTTGCATCCTCTCTGTTTGTCAGTCTAGCTAAAGGTTTGTCAATCTTATTGATCTTTCCAAAGAACTGACTTTTGATTTTGTTGATTCTCCCTATTATTTTTTATGTTCTATTTCATTTATCTCCACCTTAATCTTATTTCCTTTTTTTCTCCTCACTTTTGGTTTTGTTTGCTCATCTTTTTCTAGTTCCTCCACTTGAGAGTTTAGGTTTCTGTTTTAAGATTTTTATTTTTCAAACTAGGCATTTAGAGCTCTACAGTTCCCTCTCAGCATTGTATTTGCTATATACCATAAGGTTAAGTATGTTGTGTTTCCACTTTCATTCACCCCACTGTATTTTCTAATTTCCCTTCTGGTTTCTCCCTTGAACCACTGGTTGCTTGACAGTATGTAGTTTGATTTTCACATACTTGCGAATTTTCCATTTCTCCCTCTGTTGATGCCTTTTTTTAAAGGCATAGATATAATTTTATTCTCAAAACCAATATTTGTATTATCAGTTTTTTAAACAACTGCACTCATGAAGGTCAGAGTGGGGTTCTGCTCTCATAACATAGTCACGAAAGGAAAACTCAAGATTGGAACTCTGAGGTAGGGGTAAAATATGAATGAATAGGTCCCATTTCTATCAAATCAATCAAATCACTGTGAAGATTATTTGCTTGTGTCCATTTTATAGTCTAGCAGAATTAGATGGCCATCTTTCCACAAGCAACTAGGCTCTTTGAAACATCCAGTAAAACAGTGTGTTGTTACTGTCCCTATATTTGGCAGCAAATCACATAAAAGAGGCTGTTTTAAACTGTACTATGTGTACATTTTTCCAAAATCCCCACAATCATGGTATCATAACCTTCCTATCAGGTGCTGAGACCCACCATTTACTGACAATCAGGGCAAACAGGTCAATGAGAGATCAAGGTCTCTTCTCCTATTTCACTTACTGCTCTCTTTTCCCAGTAGGATTCCCTAACAGCCCAGAGGAAATTCTAAAGAAATGGTTTCTAGAGCAAGAAAAATAAGTCTTCAGAGAGCTACCTGGACAAACTCCTACTATTTAAGAGGGAAGATATGGATGCATTGGAGTCCAACACACTTGACTGAAATTCCTGGATCCTAACTTCCTGGACCTTAGAATCTCAACTCTACTGATTTTGTGCAGCCAAGGAGATTTTATGAATCCTGTCTGACTTTCATCTTTGACTTAATTTCTCCATCCATACCTGGGAATAGCTCCATCCCAAGGCTTCTGGATCTTCAGTTGCTGCTATTTTTTCAATGACAAGATGGTAGATGCATCTTTCCTGCAGATATTTCATATGGTTATCATTTCTTATTTTTTAATGGCCATTTTGCCTGCCTAAAATTGGATCATGAAGAAATACTATTCCTTCTTTCCACAGTTCATCTCCTTGCTCCAATTGGAAAAGCACATCTGATTTGCAGACCTGAAATCCCACTAAAACCAGATGTCTGATGATCTCTGGCATCACATCTCTTAATAGTTTTCTCTTGAATGTGTCCAGGAAAGCCCATTCTTCATGGGGTAAGTCTATAGCCACATCTTTAAAGGTCATTGACTCCATAGGTTGCATTGTCAATAGCTCAACTGACACTTGTCTTCCCATGCACCACAAAGTCAGTAGTAGAGAAAATGTGGACATGGCCCAGCTTGTCCCGGGTGGGTCCCAGTGATGTTTCTAGGGATATCTGAGGCCACAGGAAGGGGTGCCTGGAGGCCTTGGGTATATAGGGCAGAAAGCTTCTTACTCTCTCTGTTTAGTGCACTCTCTCTTGGTTCTCTGGCTGAATCACCATGATTGCATTGAGATTACTTAATGCCAGTGACCGAGCTCTGGTGAAGTGGACACCTCAGCAGCATCAACATTCATTGTCCAGAAAGAAGAATCAGCCAAAGGAGGAATGGGGTAGTCTCCTTTCCATGCTCAGACTTCTCTGTCTCTGTTACTGTCTTTAGACAGGAGAGTTTCATTGATTTACATCTTTACATTTAAATTAACTACTGATAATGCAGCATTTTCATCTGTCATTTTGTAATTTAGTCATGGTATGCCATATACTGTTTTAATCCTTCAATTCTTCAGTTAATGCCAACTTTCCTATTTATTTGATTTTTTGCAGTGTATCATTTTGAGTCACTTCTGATTTCTTTCTGTATATATATTTCAGATATTTTCTTTGTGGTTATCATGGGGCTTAAATTTAACATCCTAAACCTATAACAAATCACATTTGATTTGATGCCATCATAACTTTAATAGCATAAACATGCACTGTTCCTAAACCCCATCTTCCCCTCATCTTTTTGTTGTACATGTTAGATATTAGATTTATAAACATTGTATATCCAAAACCACAGATTTATCATTATTATTTATGCATTTGCATTTGAGAATCTTTATTGAGGTGTTTTGTTTTTTTTATGTCTAGTGTCCTTCCTTTCAGTTTTAAGAGCTCCGTTGTAGTTCTGTTTGTAGGGCTGGTCTAGTGGTGACAAGCTCCCTCAGCTTTTGCTTATCTGAGAATATCTTATGCTCTCCCTCATATTTTTGAAAGAGAGTCTCACCAGATGTAAAATTCTTGGTTTGCAAGTGTTCCTATCAACACTTTAAATATTTTGTCCCACTGCCATCTTGCCTCCTTGGGTACTGATGAGAAATCAGCATTTTGTCTTATTGTGACGCCCTTGTACATACCATACTCTCTCTTTGTCCTTGCATTTGAAAATTTGACTACTACATGTGTCTGATCATGATTCTTTTGGAGTTTATCCTGTTTAGGGTTCACTGGGGTTCTTGAATGTGCATATTTACATCTTTTGTTAAATGTGGGAAGTTTTCTACCATTTTTTTTTTTAATATTTCCTCTGCCCTTCTCTCTCTTTCTTCTCCTTTTGGGTATCCCATAATGTTTATATTTGTATGCTTGATGGTTCCACAAGTCTCTTAAGCTTACTCACTTTTTTTCTTTTTGCTCCACAGCCTGAATCATTTCATTTATCTTAATTTTTTTAGTTCATATGATTCTGTCTTCTGCCATCTCTAATCTTTTGTCAAAACCCTCTAGAGAATTTTTTACTTTAGTTTTTTGTGGTCTTTGATGTCAATATTTCTGTTTGCTTCCTTTTTTAAAATTTCAATCTCTGTATTGAGATTCTTGTATTTTTCATTCACCCTTTCCTGATATCCTTTACTCCTTTCCCCATGTTTTCTTTTATTTCTTTGACCTTATTGAAGATCTTTTTTTAATAGTATTTGTCTGGTATATTCAAACTCTAATCTTCTTCATTGATGCTTTCTGAATTTTTATCTTGTTCCTTTGGATGGATCATCATTTCCTGCTCCTTTGTCTTGTAATCTCTTGTTGTACACTGTACTTTTTAATATTTTAATGTTTTACCTCTGGGATTTAATCCCTGAACTATGTATTCCTTAAATTTTTGTCCAGCTAGTGGTAAGACAGAGATTTCTTTGAGTGTCAGGAGCTAACAAAAACAAACAAACCAAGGCAAAAGACACATTGTATAGTCTTTGCAAATTGACTCTGCACTGGCTGGTGCCCTGCTTCAGAGTTTCATCTTCCTATCAAGAAGAATAGTCTGAGGCAAAAATATGATGTCCTCTCAGTCTTTTCTGAGCCTGTGTTTTATTCTGGCTTTGGCTTGAGTTCATGGCCTTAGAAATACCACCGTTTATAGGATTTCAAATGTGCAACGGCCCTTCCCTATGTAATAGACTTTTCCCCTCCAGAGGTGCTCTGATGTATGCAGGTAATCCTTTGCCTCAGTCTATTTTAATGAAATTATTTCTTGCAGTGTTTTAGATGTTTGAAAGTTTCTTCTGCCTATAGAGCAAGTTCTGGAAGGGTGAGCCCAGACAAGTTTCCTGGTTCAGTCTTTCAGACTGCCACCTGATAGATTGGCACCCACATACAGGCACTCTAGTGTACATATAGGGACTGCTCTGCTTCATCCAGAACAGAGTTAGGGATCAAATATGTACACAGAGGTTGGCTACACACTGTCCATGGAGAAGATGGGAAGGGCTCTGCAACAGTGCCATAAGCTTCTCCTACCATTTTTTAGCGTATTTTCTTAATCCAACATCCACCCAGTTACTGTAGCCCTTTAAATGTTTTCTGGAGTTTTGATGGTTCTGTCAGTTTTTGCCACCATCTTTGTTGACCAGAAATCTCCTGACACTTTTAAAATAGTACATTCTTACATTGATATAGTGTTAAAATACCAATTGCTATATTAGTTTTTGAAAGGTATGTTCCAATTTATAGTGTCACCAGAAAAAAAGAATATGATTTTGTTTCACAGAATCAATGTGAAACGTTTGCTTTTCTAAATATTTTCCTCCTTTCACTTTGGCAATAACACATATTCTGAAGGATCCAAGATGATCTCAAAACTCTCTGAAAATTATATACAGCAGCATAATACAATGTAAGAATTATTGAATGTCAACTAATGTCAGGAATTTCATATGCATTATTTCATTTATCCTTAAACAACCCAAACACTAGGTATTATTTTCCCCATTTGACCTGTAAGGAAAGTGAGGATCTAAAAGAGTAACTTGTACATGTCCGTTGCCTCTGTATGAAATATGGGCATGATTCAAACCTATGTCTCTCTGAATTTAGCTTTCTCAAAGCTATCTATGCTAGGCTAGCTCAAAGACATCAGGGCCATAACCCAGTGCCTTTTTTTTTTTTTTTTTACTCATCGTTCCTTTTCAGAATTGTCATTACCTGTTCATTAATTCATTGTTCAAATGAAATTCCAATGTTATAAATAATGAATTAAACTCTAGATAATTAAACTCAGGTGTACTTTTTTTCCCCAACCACAAATCTGAGCCTTTTTATGTTCTTTCAAAAGCAGCCAGCAAATTAAGTTATCCTTGATACTGTTCCAGAACTATGATGTATTCTTTATTTCACAAAGCTTTTACCCCAATAAAAAATGATTAATCTATTTGCTTAGTTGATTTGAAATTTGTAAAATCTCTTAGTTAAGGCTTTTAAACCAAAGTTTTAGGGGTCACAAAATTTTACTGGAGCAAAATGTGATATTTTGGGGTCAAGATGGAGAGAGAATTATATGGTACCTAAAGTCTTTATGTTATTCCCATTTTTTTCATATATAAATCACTAACAAAATGGCATTCCAATGATATCACCTTAAATAAACCAGAGTCTCTCGTATAAAAATGGTAAAAATTTCTCAATGTCTTCACCTTCCTTGGCACATCTAGTTTCATAAAGTTGGCTTGCTTAACCTCATAGATTAGGAGACTGTGGTGACTGAAGTTTTAATTAGCAAATGGATTGGAACAGGCAGAGATTAACATTCCTCATGAAGATAAAACAGGAATAGACAGATTGGCAGTCAAACCCACATAGTGGCTTCAAAAACACATACCAACTCAAACAATCACATATGCAAAGAAATGTTTAACTTTATATAAATATACATATAGTCCCTATGAAAATGTTTGAAAATAATTTTAGTGAAATGAACTAGGTTGATACTATCTGTGTAAAAATGGATGGTCTTATCACGTTTTATTATCTCTGAACTATAAAAGCAATGTGCTTTTTAAAATTTTACTTTACTTTTAAAATGCTAACTAACCTTTAAGGTGTTACTCAACATCATCAGCTTCTTGAGTGTCCTTTTTGCCTTTCCAATCCTTCACAGTCCCCTGCTCCTCATTCCAATAGAAATTATCACTCCTCTCTCTGAACTCCCAGAGCATATTAGCATAACTATTTTTATAATAATTTATCATATTTTTCCTAACAGGGGTGCATAAGTACTCATCTCATCTTCTGTGCTAAGCTACAACTATCTTGAGGCTAGTATCCATGTCCACCAGGAGTCTACATGATTAAAATAAAATGGTTAAAATAATGTAGGCTACCAAGTTGAAAATTCCATTTTTTTTTCAAATTCACAGATTTTGCTTAATAGCAGAGTTTGGGGTCATATGTGTTCTGGTACTTTTCTGCCTTACATTTCCACCCAACTTTTTTTCCCTATACAAAATTTTAAACTGTTATGATTCAATCAGCTCTTTTATGTGCTAGTTAAAAATTTTGCACTGAAAGCAATGATGAGAAGCACACAAATAACACCAATTCTATTCCTTGCTTATATTTGACTCATTACAATAACCCTAAAATTAGAAAGATTTTATGGAGGAGATAGAAAGAGAGAGAGAGAGTAAGAGTGTGAGAGAGGTTTATTCATGCTGCCCAAAGTTACTTCGCTGAGGAACAGAGACTTCTTTGCTGGAAGAAAGGAACAATGGGATTCATTATACCAAGGATTTAATTTAGGTATCACCTGAAGCAAAAGATGTACAGTTCCTACCCATTGTCCAGCAATGTCCAATTGTTGGTCTTACTACCCCTTAATGTAAGCCTGATTTTGATGCCATTGTCTAGGAAGCTATTGTTATTGTTCCACAGAAGACAACTCCCTTGAATTTGCCATTGCTCTGTTTAATTGCTTAGAATTCAATAACTTTATAATCTAAAAAAGTACAGAGACAACATGCGAAATCTCATTATTTAAAATGTCTTTCGGGGAAAAAAACAAAACACAAAACTACACTTTCCACTTCTTTCATTTCTTTCGGGACTTCCTTCAAAAATAAAAACATTATCAACAATGAGGACTTTTTGAAAAACTCAAAACTGTACATGCTGTACTAAATATGTTCTTGATATTTGCTTTACACTAGGATCAATTCTGTTAATAGACCACTGATTATGTAAGGATTATTTCCACTTAAATCTCTAAGCTACACATATTCATTCTGTAGAAAGAATTGAAAGTAAGCAAAGCTAAAATGTATTTATTAAGATGACCAGCATTTGAATAGATTCTTCCTTCTAGCTAGATTAAACTGTGAACATACAAACAGTTAGGAAACGGACTTTGGCCCAGTGGTTAGGGCGTCCGTCTACCACATGGGAGGTCCGCGGTTCAAGCCCCGGGCCTACTTGACCCGTGTGGAGCTGGCCCATGCGCAGTGCTGATGTGCGCAAGGAATGCCCTGCTACACAGGGGTGTCCCCCGCGTATGGGAGCCCCACTCGCAAGGAGTGCACCCATAAGGAGAGCCGCCCAGCGCGAAGGAGGGAGCAGCCTGCCGAGGAATGGCGCTGCCCACACTTCCCGAGCCGCTGACAACAGAAGCAGACAAAGAAACAAGACGCAGCAAAAAGACACAGAAAACAGACAACCGGGGGAGGGCAGGGGAATTAAATAAATAAAAATAAATCTTTAAAAAAAAAACAAAAAAACAAACAGTTAACAGTTAGTTTATAAATGTTTAGCAGTAATTTCATTTTATTAGATTCCTGTCCACGGGAAAATAGACACAAGTCACCTAGAAGTGTATATTTTAAACCAAATTATTCCTAATTCCTTGTAAGAAAACATCTATTTTTTAAATCAGGGGTTTTCTTTTTATTCTTAAGTGAACTGTATTTCATAAATCATTATTCCATTTGTTCTTTGACTAAAGAGACACGGTAAAAAATGGATCCATGAATTTGGGACTAGATTTAAGGGAAAGCATAGGAGGAGAAAAGAGGAAGAAAGGGAAAAAGGGAATGAAGTAAGTATAAAAAAAGGAAGAAAGCTAAGCAATATTTGTAGCATGGATTTCCTCATTTTTATACTGATACTAATCCTGTAAAAGAGGATTATGACTCTCCCCATTATGCAAATGAAGAGTAGGCATGGGGAAGTTAAGAAACTTGCCCAGAGCCACAGAACCAAAACTTGGAAGAGATGAGATTGGAACCAGATCTTAGGTTGTCAAAAATCCACATTCTGTCTTCTTCACTGTGCTGGCTTGAACATTACTTAATAAATAGCACCAGTGAATTCTTTTCTTAAGTCTAGTTATATGAAATGTTAAATTTTTACTGATTAAATAATCTCTGGTTCTTATTATAAATTACTGCTAATAATTATGTGACATTTGTCACCCATCTCTGCTTTCTTATTATAAATGGCAAAAGTAAATGCTGTGTGAGTTTCCAAGCAATATATGACTTAAAATATTCCATGTTCCTCAGAGAAAAGTTCAATCACAACTGAGTAGGCACCACAGGGTGATTTGAAATCACATTTTGCCACATAAGAAAATAAAAGTCTGTAAAGATGACATCTTGTTCTTTGCTTTTGAAAAGTATTCTATATATGCTGAGAATCATTTCAAAATCTATTCTATATTATCTAACAACAGGAATGGAAAAGAAATATTAGAAAAATCAAGAAAATTTGAGGAGCCTATCCTAAATATTGTTGAAAAACACAAAGTTTTATCCCCATAAATTATTAAAAGAATGAAATTAATGCAAAGTTTCTGAATCCTTGGCCCAGATCAATTTTAAATTAGTTCACGAAGGGTTTTAACTCTTAGATATACACATTTGCCGGATTGAGTGGCTTAGAGAAAAGTGGAAGCCATTGGGCCGCTGTTTTTTGTGTGCTTTTCCTCTTTCTATGTCTTGTCAAAATATCGGTTGGCCAAAATTTTTCAAGTGAAAAAAAAACTTCACTTTAAGGCCTTGTCTCAGTTTTTATTATTTTGTCGTTTCTTTTCAGCTTGTCCTTCTCACTTTTAATAAAAGCCTTTTGGATACTTTCCTCCGGAGAGCCCATTCCCTGTGATTCAGGTGAACTTGCCTGTGGCCACGTGATGAACCTATAACTCACAACTGGCCAATCGAAATCCTTCACCCCCACCTCAACCACACTGATTGGATGAGCACAAGACCTAAGCAAGGCCACCCAGGGTGCTTGATGAGCTTGCTGTAAGACAGTCTTCGTTTTACTGGATGTTTAAATAGATGTATATTCTTAGGTCTTTCCTACCAAATGGAGACATAGACTGCCTGAGAAGTAAACTAATACGTAAACAGGGCTGAGGAATAGAGAAACAAAGCCCTGAAGAAGTCACTAGAAATCCTGAATTTACATGAACGTGAAGCTAAATCCATCCAAGTACTATTTAAGCTATTCCAACAAATCCTTCATGTGTTGTTTAAGATCATTTGAGTTGGAGTGCTGGCTTGTACAACCAATGATTTCTAACTAATAAAAGTATAATGTTATGTTCTAAGCTATTGCTAGCTAGTATGCAGTATCTCTTCTTATTTTAAGGCAGCAATCAGATAATGTGAAAAAAGACCAGATGAAATAGTCAGGATCATTGAGGATATTCCAACTTTCTTTTCAGCAATATTTTTGTGATACTTAAAAGAAAATCAATATTCAATTTAATTCAACTTCAGTACAAATGTAACTGTATTTTCCTAGATTGATATTTAAGTTCATGCCAATTCTTTCGATAGCGAGGTTTTAGAATCTAAAGAGAAACTTGGAGTGCTTCTTCTCCTACCTTCATTTTAGAGCTAAAGAATCTGAAGTCTGGCAATATTAAGTGAATTATCCAGAATCATACAGCTAGTTAGTGACAAATGTTGAATTGAAACAAAGTCTGCATTCATATTATAAGAGAATTTATAAAAATTAATACCTATTACACTTCTGAGATGAAGTGACTAGAGATCTTAATAGAATATTATCATTTTGAAAATTGGACATTATGTTAATAAAGCACACAAGTGATTTTGATTATTTTAAGTCATCGGGGTATCTATTAATTCTTCTGAAATTAGAATGTACTAAATAAGCCTAAATTCCATTAAACATACACAATGTTAAATGACCTGAAATGGTCCCTTGGTAATCCCTTTGGGTTTATAAAGAAACTTGGAGGGAAAAAGAAATGACATTCAAATGGAATTATATTGAATTTGAAAACTGAATTATAATCCGAGTGAAAAAATGCTGATTAGTACAAGGTTTACATTAGGATAAGAATAGGTCATCATTCTCCCTGAGGATTGATAAGCCAGATTTGATAGTAACTAAATTTCAGGAGCCAGACAATACATTTATAGTATTCTAACAATCAAACAGTCTTTTTGACCAAGTTGTTAGATGCCCACCAGTTGTTAGATCAGCAGATTTTTATTTCTATATCCTTATTCCATAATTTTTAAAAGTAAAATATTCTTATTACAACTCCAATAGACGTAATTATTATAAAATGTTTAGTATGCATTTGTGGAATTTTAAACCAACTTTCTATACTTCAGGCAAGAAATCCTATTACTCCAAAAAAAGAACCAAGTATTTTCTTTTGTAATTGCCATATAATCAGATAGGGTACATTTTTAGCCCTAGAAAGTCAACCAATAAATTTAGATGTACCCAACTTGATCCTAAAAGCTGAATAATCAAAATGAAGACCATCCAGCTTGGCCACAAGCAAATGAAAAAAGGTGGATGGAATAAGGAGAATTTTACAAGCTAAATTGAATATTCATTTAAAAGTTTCTCCTTCAGCAATTTTTTAGATTTGAATCATTTTTAACTATTTTATTTTAAAAATAGTTAATAGGACTATTTAATACTTTTTCACAATCTACTTCATCTTAGGTAAATTTCCTTAAAAGGAGTTATTCTTTTGTTTGATATTGGCAAAAAGCAAATACAATTTTATAATAAATTCTTAACACTTATCTCTTGATAGCAAAACTTTGAAAAGGTGTTAAATGGTGAACACATTGCCCATAAAATTATAATGGCTAAAGGTCTACATAATGATTTTTTTCAACCCCAGTCACACCATTTTTCTATATCAACGGGATATTTAGTGATCGAACGGTTAACTGGTGTTTGTCAGATGGCCGAAATGCCTCTTTCCAATCGTTTTCTTTTTCCTCCTGTCTGCAGGAACACTCAACAGAGCAGCGGCCATGCCCCTGGTCTCCAATGCTATCCCCAGAAACCTGCCTTCTGCGGGTTCGCCTGTTTTGCCCCCATCCTCCCTATTCTCACGCTAATGAAGCATCTCCTCATCCTTCTCAGTCCGGTCCTCTCTGCTTCTAATCCCTAGGAAGCTTACAAAAACTCTTCATATCTTTAAAATAGACACACAATGTCCTGCACCTTTAACCCATCAACTCTCTGCTCACAAAACGATAGAACCATTTAGGTCAATGACTTTTCTACTCACTAGGCTGGTAGAGGAAAGTCGGTAAGGGACTGTTCGAACGTGCTCCATGCGCAGGTTCATTTCAGTACTTGCCACTGACAAGCCGCTCCTATTGGATTTTACCTTTCATCTTCAGGTGTAAAACAACGAGCAGTGTGTAGCCCTAGTGCTTTTTACCTGCTGTCTCCCTGCATCCAGGAAAATGGTCCTGACTCCTTCCCATTCAGAATCAGGGTGGAGAGACCTTCCTGCAGACCTTGGATGCTTAGGGTCAGCCAGACGCTAAGGCAAATGCTTATTTCTCCTTAGTCACACAGGACCCTCAATTGAAGAAGCAAAGCTATTCCAGAAGGGGGAGGAGGGTTTTTTTTTATGAAAAGTTTTTAAAGAGACCACACGATTTTTTCTCGTTAGTAAAATGCTGCTATCAATTGGAGAACTAAATCGTGAAGGCTCACTGGGTCCAGGGACCACATTAATGTCAACATACACGTAGCAGTGTTTTTGCTGCTGTCCCTTTTTTTTTTTTTAAGAGTAAGTTTTCCTACATACTTTAGTTTTAAAGTGCAAATAAATACAAGACCTAGTCCCTTTTGGATTCAATGTTTATGCTTGGAACCAGTGCCTTACAGATTATGACATGCAGCACACAGAAAATGGGATTAGAAAAGGTGCTGTGGCCATGGGGTTGTCCTCGGGCTGTAGAAGGCAGGGAAAACCCTTCATTATTCTTCCCCTCAGACTGAGGAAGCTCATGATAGCTATGTGTCACCTCTAATGTCATCGTCTCCCTCTCAGGCTTTGTCTCCCTGTCTTCCTCTCCCCTTCACTGCTTCCCCCCACCCCCACCCCTCCTCCTCTCTCTCCATCGCTCCCAGGACCAAAGAAAGACAGAAGAGCCTAAGAGTGGATCCACCATTCCCTAATGAATTATTAACAATGCCCAGCCCCAATGTGAGTCAGAAAGGACTTTCCAATTCCAAATAGTGGTAGGAATTGTTAAAAAGATATCCATTAGAAGTTAAAGAATTTGATTTTTATTGTTACTGTTGTGGAATCTGTTAAAACATTTAATTTTTTAAAAAGAGAAGGGTTTCAAGAATTGTTACATAAATCAGTATTGACGTTGGCTATCTTTTAAGAAATAAACAAGAAAAGTTACAATGAAATAGAAAAAGAAATTACTGTTTCTCTAATCCTTCAAGTTAGGGCAGAGGTTCATCAATATATCACTGGTATAGTAAAATGCCTAAGAGTTAGTAAATTTTTCTACTACATAGAGATAAAACAGATGATAGTATTTAAAATTATAACCATATCCCCTAAATTAAGAAGTGGTTATTTAGGTGTTATTTCAATAACCATGTAACAGTTTTCTCATGACTAAGCTAAATAACATATTTTCCTTTGTAATTATTTTATTGCAATTTTCCTTGACATTCAGAGCACCAATAAACCAGGAAAGGTAGTAAAACATAGCACTTAAAGAAATTTTAGAAATTTATATGTTTCCTGAAAGAAACTTATCTGAGTTTCTCAGTTTAGCTTTCTATTTACTGCTTGTCCATAATAAACTGATCCTTCTGCCTGGACAGAATGCTAAGTTGTACAAGGTCTAGTTCCAGTAAACAAAAGATGTGATACAATAGCAGTCCAAGAATCAATGGAAACAGGGCTTCTTCAGGCAATGGGGCTTGACAGAGAATATTATTCCTCAAACACCATGCTAATTTTCTTTCTGAAAATCCCTGTTTGGATTCCTTCAATCTGGGTGACAGAAAGTACATTTAAAAGTAAGGAAGCAGTACTGTTATGGACAAGATAACCTGACAATGAGTAGTCCAGCAGGCAATCCCACACACAGAAAAGGCACAAGAGTGCACTGTGGTCCCTGTTTTCCCCATTTGAGCAGGCAACACAGTAAAGAAATGTATTCAAATGGTCAATCACATCATTAAAGTTATTTTTATTAATCTAAATAAATTTAAATCACCAAAAAATTTCTACTTGTGAAAATAGATTTATTGATTATAAAACTAGGATAACTATTTAACACAATTTAATATAAAGCTTCATCAATTTTAATTCTTAGTTAAAAAACATGAGAATATATTGCAGTATATCTGTTCTGCTAGCTCATTAGATGATGTAAAAGGGGAAAATAGGAACAAATATTTCTTTCTGTTAGCATGAGATTTGAAGCCCAAGCTAGCAGGGAAAAAAGACTCTAAGTAATCTCAAAATATAAATCAGTATTCTTTTATTCATCAGCCAAAATTTAGACGGAAAATGCTTAATTAAATGAAATAGATATATACCCCATAGCCCAACAACCCTTCTTCCAAATATATACTGGTCACAGAAGCATTGATTATATCATATGTGGAAACAATAGAATACAAAGTAAAAAAAAGTCATAACGAATGAACCAGATTTGCATTTAACAACATACAAATAGCACAAAAACATATTTACTTCTTAAAAAGAAACAGAATAGGATTTGTAGCCCGATTCCTTTTATATAAATACTATATATATTTTGAAGGTTATACTTAATTTTAAATAGAGAGAGAGAGATTTTATAGTATAAATATTAATACAAAGTATAAATATATGTACATATGTGTGTATCTATCTATATAAGAAGAGTTGCAAGGGCTCATATTCAGTACATTACAGCAAATGTGTGTGAGTGGCAAGACAGAGACAGGAAGAACAGGGATGAAGTGAGAAAATGAAATGAAACAAAGGGAGGCGCACACTAGCCAAACCATGACAGAGTGGCTACAAATAAGGACCATGACTGACTCAATTCTGCAAAACTAATAACAGCAAAATATATAAGGACTTAGGAGCTACAGCTACTGATGTCAGGAAGAACCAACATCCAAAGATAAAATTCATCACAGGAGAAAGAAATCACTATTTTAAAAGACAAAGCAAAAACATAGAGTTTGGTGGTATCCTTAAACTACAATGTTAACAGTTTGGAAAGTAGAACTTTGGAAATCTTCAAAATCCTTTACTGAAATTTTTCATCTGAGAAACTGATTTATGGGTATGATTACAAACACATGTGAAAAAAAGCAAATAATAGCAAAGAAAGACCAACTAAAGATCTGCAGCAAGTGTGCTCAGGGGCATGTTTGACTCTAACTCAGGGTTATTGCTAAGTTGGCCAGCAGTTATATCTCATGGGGCATTACAATCTCTTTGCTACATGTGTGTATGGGTGGAGAAGCTGAGGAGAAAAGCAATTATATATGTGTGTGTATATCAAAGAAAATAAGTGAGAAATTTTCATTCAATGACCTAGCAGTTCCAGGTGAAATGATGGGATTTGATCTGAATAAATACTATGTCAAATCTCCAATTCACTTCAAAGCAGACTTAGTTTATAATATACATCATCCTATAAGAGGCTGCAGGAATCTAAGAAAGATAAACTATTTTATTAAAGACAACCAATCAAAACCATTCTGAGTGATCCATCATATTCAATCAGATGCTAAAATGGAAATTAGAGGGTCCCTATGGCTTTCATCACTTCAGAATTCTGAAAATACTTCACTATTTTTCCAATTTCAAATGAAAACAGGCACATGTTGATTTTATATCATTATGAAATGGATGAGCGGTATTACTTAGATAGCAAGTAATATTTAAGTTGTATCGACCTTTGTCTTTATTGCTAAATGAAGTTGGGTTAAATAATACATAAAAATAACTAGCACTAGTTGGTGTTCTTTCAGCAAATATATCTTGGAAGCATTGTCTCTTTTTAAGTCCACTATCTCTTTACTCTTTTTACCATTACTTATAGCGTTGTTTCCATGAGATTGTCTTGGAACATTACTGAAACCATGCAAATGTAACTAATTATAAATGAAGCTAATTATCAGAAAATAGGACAATAATAATTTACCTGAAGGATAATCCAAACCCAGCAAGCATATCATCATGTCAACATTATAAAACATTGCTGAAATGAGAATTTTTATGTCAAAATGTTATATATAAAGACATAGAAATCAACTACTCTAAGAGCTGACATACAAATTAACACTCCAGAAACTCTCATTTCAAGCTGAGTTATAGAAGCTATACAATAGGCAACAATATAAAGCAAAATGGACCAACTAAAAAGTCTCAAATACACACACAAACTTCAGAATGTACATTTTTATGAAATGAAAGCTGAGTTTAGGAAGCCATTCTCTGACCACACACACAAAAGAAGCAGCAATACTCAGGGTTATTTGCCTCATCATCTCAAACAGTTTGTCTGACAAGAAATAATAAATCAAGTCACCATATTTATGAGTGGCTATAAAGCTGTATTTTATGCATTGGTGCTAAGTAGATGAAAACTTACTTAGATGAATTAAGAACTTTGCTTCCTATTGTATAACATTTCCCTGTTAGAAGATTATGTACAGATGGTGAAGAAAAATCTAGAAGATGTATTATAAGTTATCTATTTTTTAAGACTATAAAATTGTGCACAGACCAAGCAAGTTTCCAGATAGTTAAATGGTCATGTCTGAGAGCTTATTTGAAATTTCTACAATACCTGGCTACCTTAAAAGTTTAAAAAAATACTGAGAAGTATTGAAAAAGAATTTTTGTTGGTTTTTTTTCCTCTCCCCTTTGCAACAGAATGAGGGAATGAAGCATTTTTCTTGGACACTGAGTATAATTATAACTAATCATCTCCTTCTCCTTGGAGCAACATTCGTTGACGTTCCTTCATTTTAGGTGGCTGGCTGACACAATTCAAATATAATTACTCTTCTTGCATGATAAACTCCAGCACCGTGAGCAAATACGGTATGTCTCATTGTCAAGTATGGCTAGACAGCAGCAGTGTAATATAGACCTTTCAAGCCCTAGTGTAGCCCCCTGCCTTTGAAATCTGTGCAAGATGACAAAACTGACTTTCATTTCCCTTGGACTTTCTCAAGGTATCCTTATTAAGAGAGAGAAAAAAAGCCTAAAACCCATAAATTTAATCTACTACCTGCCAATCACAATGGTTTCTGCTGACAGACACTCATGA
Organism: Dasypus novemcinctus; assembly: GCF_030445035.2. NCBI lineage: Eukaryota > Metazoa > Chordata > Mammalia > Cingulata > Dasypodidae > Dasypus > Dasypus novemcinctus. The sequence continues at coordinate 46,617,056 of NC_080673.1, read as the reverse complement.
TACATAACCACAAAATTTAAATGTTATTGTTTTATACAAGAAGAAAACGTTGCTCATGACTACCTCAGTCATGTGACAATTCAGTGCATTTCCTTTGTTTGTCTCCTTCACCACTGAACAATAGCAGAAATGTGCGTCCAGTGGACCAAATGCGGAAGAAGCTACACAATAATAAACTCTAAAGAGGATCATTTTTCCTCACTATCCTGTAGGAGACAATTGCATGATGAGTGAAAGTGTGTTTCTGATATGAGTATTTCATTTCAGATTAATAGTGATACTTCAATCTCTGATAGCTTTTAATTATAAGGGAGGAAGCTCATAACTTCCTGATCACTGGAATACAACTTTCACCAAGCTTTGAAAAAAAGTTAAAAAATTAATCATAACTTCATGTAGTCATGAATGTTGAGTTTTTGGAAGAAACAAAGGCTTGAAACTGAAACTGCAATGAAAATTTTCAATGTGGCCTACAAACCTCCAAAACCAATGTTTTCATTAACATAGTAAACTGCTGGCTTTCTCTCATTTATTCTGATTAGACTTTTTTTCCTTTTATTAGAGAAGTTGTGGATTTATGGAACAATCATGTCTAAAATACAGGATCCCCATACACCACCCAACCACCAACACCTTGTACTGGTGTGGAAGAGTTGTTAAAATTGATGATGGCACATTTTTATAATTGTACTATTAATTAAAATCCATGGTTTAACTTAGGTTCACTGTTTGTCTAGTGCAGTTCCCTGGATTTTTTTTTTTAAATCATATTCTGTTACCATATATGCAATCTAACATTTACCCCTCATATTCAGATATATATTTCGGGGCTTAAAATAAAGTCATTTTAAGGAAAAAAATTTCTATAAATTCACCACAATATAAATTTGATGTCATTTTGCATCTTGGTGACTAATAGCGAAAAAACAAATATAATTTTGCTGGCTATTTTCTAGGACAATTTTTCACAATGGCCCTTCCAGTTCTAGATGTGTTTTTTCACAAGCATAAGAAAACTCTTTTTCTGAGTGTAGCGCATTGGAAATGGAATTACATCTCATCACAATGAGTGTTGATCTTAAACTATTCATGGGACAATTACAGGCAACTGGATCTTCATTCCTTGACCTTCTGAAAACTATATAAGGTAACCAGCAACCGTTTTCATTAACAATGAGTAGACTTAGATGAAAAACCAGGGTCTGACAATGGGGCAATTTTGTTTATTGGGTGGGAAACAGGTTGGTTCAGCACATCCACTGGCTTCATTCCTTTATGATGTGAAACAGTGAACTCTAAATAAAGTTAAAACAAATTGAAAACAAAAGTTTGTTTGTTCTACTTTTATGTGCAAGCCCTCAGCAATTTTTGCTTCTAAAATAGGCAGAATTCTACTACACAATTTCAGCTGGAGAAAGGTCTTTCACACATGATCAAATATATGTGGCTAGCAGCCATCAAAGGAACCCTATAAATGAAATAAAATGGAGGCTTTGACCTCTGCTATTTGCCATGACTTATTGTAAGAGATGCCAGCTGTAATAAATGAATACATATTCAAAACAAAACAAGCAACAGAAAAGCACACCATAGGGACTTAGACTCAACATGTTTACAGTAACCCGGAAAACTCAAATAAAGCTCTTCTGTAGATAGGGTCCTACAAGGAACACAATGAGAGACCACCCATTCCCTTTCTATAACAAGGACATTCTGACAGGGAAAGCCTGAAAGTCTGCAAAGGGCTTTTTTGTGGTCCACAGTACACTCTGTAGCCATGCTGGCAATCAGCCTTGCCGTCACATTAAAAGACCTCAATAGTTTTCTTCTTTGGTTCTGTTCAAGGCTTGCACAGAACTGAGATTTTTCAACAGCACTCTCATTTCAAATTACCTCTTCCTTTCCCTAGAAAATAGGACTCTACCATTCTGGAAACTATCAGACCCAATTTCCTGTTTCAGGACATTGGCCTGATTTATAAACTTTGTCTTTTGGATGCTTTTATACTAACTTCTTTGGGTACACTGCCCGAAAGCAGGAGTAGTTTAGAAATCAAAACCAACTAAATAAGCAAAGTCACTGTTGGGATTAAAAAACAGTTACTTTAACATTCTTCTTGAAAGTTCAATGAAAGAAATAAGGAAAGAGATGTGAATTTATGATCAAATTCATTTTCACAGCACACTCAGTCTTCCCTCTGCTGTCCACGTAGCTTAGTCCTAAACCCTAATGAGCTCTCACTTCACTCTACTGACCTACTACCCAAAAAAAGTCTAAAATTCAGCAGTTTGAACAAAAGGAAAACTGGTTATTTAAGTGCAGTCCAAGCCTGAAAATAACAACAAACAGAACAAGAGCAGCTGGTTTGCCATGTTGCTTCTACGCAAAGATTGAGAATTCCTCACCTTAGGTATTTAAATATGCATCAGCTCAGAAGAAGTTACACAATGTTTCCATCAGCAGAAGATATGGCACTTAGAGAGAGCATCAGGAAAATAAAAACTACAGACAAAATAAGGGGTATTTGCATATTTCACTCGAAATTAGGCTATGTTGCAGCATATTGGAAACTCATGCATGGATGTCAGCTGAGTTACTTTTCTTTCCCCCCAAGGTGACATTGGTGCTTGTCTTACCAAATATGATGCAACTGACAAGTGTTTTCATGTAAGGAAGATATATGCCTCCCATCACCCTGTCAAGCTGAGTGAAGGCAAACTCCAGCATATCCTTTCACAAGTGATTAGGTGGTCGGAGTCATTAAAAGTCATAAAGTTAGACTGCTGAAGTGTGCCATGCATATATATGAATTCATCCAAAGCTGTCCTCCTTGAAGCAGGTGATAGCTCTCAACTTTGCCTCTGACCGATTCATAAATTCTTAGCTGAGCTTTCTTTCTTTTAGCATACCTTTGAAATTAGACTGAACAATAAATGCTGCTTTGGCCAGTCACATTGTCTTCTACTTTTCCAGCCAAATGTCTAAAAACTGGAGGTCCAAACATCTGATATTTGTTCACTAACACAAACAAACAACCAGATTTTCATGATTTATACATCTACAGCACTTTTTGAATTTTCAAAGTATTTTAAAAATATTTGTCAATCTGCCTACTTTAATTTTTTTTAAAAAAGTCAACAAGAAAAAGAATGGTATTATTTAACGTCCATAAAATTAAAATGCAAAAATTTATTGACATTGCCAAGGGTCTAGATCATTATATCTAATTAGGAGCTTAGAACAAAGTTTGAATTCTTATGTTATGACCTTCTACAATCTTCCCACTCTTCAGCCTTACCATTTCCCAGTAAATAAATCTTATATTCTATATATCTGATTTTAAAATGCCTATGACAATATAAATTTAAAACTTTTAAAACATTCATTTGACCCAGAAATCATATTTCTAATAATCTGTCCTAAAGTATTAGTTAAGTGTATGGGCAAAAATGTATGCACAAGATGTTCAATCCATCATTATTTATTTATCATAATTAACAACTGCAAAACAACCTATGTACAAATCTAGTGGATTCTTAAGGTGGTTCCTTAAATCAATCTTATTATTCCAATATATTTTTCTGAAGAATGTTTAATGCTAAAGTAAATAATCAGATACAATGCTTGTGAAAAAAGAAAAATACAATACTTAGTGATCTTAATTGTGCTAAATACATAAATATGCAGAAGAAAAAGGACTAGGAATAATACAACAAAAGGTATTGGTGTTTACCTCTATGTTTAGAGATTGGATGCAATTCTAATTTTCTTTTATAAAACTTGGATAGATTTGCCAAATTTTCTACAATGAGCATGACTTAAAGAACAAAATATTAAGGTTCCTGATTGGCTGTACAGGAAACTACCCACATTCCATAATTCTCTAGTATAGAATACCCAATATTTAAGCAAACTAAATGTTTTCTGAAATAAATTATAACAAAGTAGTTACTCAATATCTACCCTAAGTACCTAGAGTAGCTGAAGTATTTTTAAGACATAGTACCTGAATGGATGTTTATAGACTAGAGAGACTTTCCTAGAATTTTATTTCCCTGAAAATTTCTAGAAGTTTGTTCACCCAGCATAGATTGGATCCAGGCATGACAAAATAGAGTGGTAAGGAGGGAGACAGCAATTTTGAAAGACTTTAATTTCAAACTCTCTTTTATAAAACAATTTTGAGCTTTGATCACTGAAGCAATTAAGAACAGCTACTCTTGGACTAATCAACTAAACACAAATCAAATCATTTCAGCCTTCCAAAGAGTCATTAAAAGGAAAAATGTTTAACCATCAGGCATTTAAAAAGATAAAAAGCCAAGATGGGGATGCATATACACTTGAGTAATCCCTAAGACTGCATTTTCCATTGTTTTGGACCAATAACAAAACATACAAAGGTCCATGGTATTCACTATGTTAATATGATAGATATGGAAATATCTAAGCACTTACCAATAGAACATATATGCATGCACGATTCTTTTTATCAAATGTATGGATTTCATTTTCTAAAGCATCATCATCACCCTCATCATCAACATCTGGAACAGACAGTTGCTGAAGTGACTTCTTGCTCAGTTCTCAATGCCCGAAATGTGTTTTTCAAGCCTATTAAGTATGTGGCTCAGAAACTTTTAGAGAGTCTTGGTTTGCAGAAAACGAAGCTATGTTTAAAAATTAAAAAAAAAAAAAAAGAATCTGGGCCATTTGTGTTTCTCAGGACTTGTGGGGAAGAGACCCTCCTTTAGCCAGAAGGAAACTATTTTGAAATCCTGCCCACATGCGTCTTCTTCCCGCATTCTCTTTCAGAAGACACAAAGACATTCTGAAATTTTGCTGCTTGTTCTCACATAATTTCAGCACTGAAACATGGTCTACAAAATCTCGTTATTAAAAAATGAACCATTTTATTTCAAAAAACTTTAGCTCTACCTCTTTAATAGTAAAAGCTTTACTCAATACTTGCCCATAAGAAGGTCCTGCAAGCCTGCTCTGACTTTTTCTTTGAATCAAGTGCTAATAAATGGTATAATAGACAAAAAATTGGGCTTCAGGAATGGAAAAAAATAAAAAGAAATAAAATTCTTAGTTCATGCAAATGATGAACAATTTGCCACTGAAAAATTCAATTTAATGATATAGTTGATGGTCCTAGTAAAGAATGATCAGAATAGAGATGTCTCCTAATTTTCAATTTTATACCACCTTTCTCGTTATAAAAGCAATAAACAGTGTAAAAAAATTGTAAAGAAAATCTAATAAAGAAATTAAAGTTCTCCCAAATGATTCTAACAACTATTATTTGGAGTTAGTTCTTCCTTTTAACTTTTGACATAGATAGAAATTTAAATGTGTATATGTACTTCATCGTATATATGTGCAATAATTTATTTAAGTATTCTCAATTGGACACAGAGAGGACATCTATTTTTCATTATTATTAACTCTGCAATGAAAATCCTGTAACAAATCTGCATATTTCCGATTTTTTTTCTCCTAAGAATAAATTCAAAACAGTGAAATAATTTGGCTCAAAGAGGATAAGCTTTTAAGGCTTTTAAAATATGTTCCCAAATTGCCCTCCATAAAGTTTGTACTGATTTGCACTCCTACCAGCAGTGTTTGTGAAAATGTGTTTTCAAATAGCCCTTCTAATCTCTCTGTTTCAAAATAACAGGTTAGCTATGGAAAAAGGTATTACAAAAGCTGAAAAAGGATCCTATCAGTCTAGGAATTTTGTCTTCTAATATACTCAAAGCAGGGACATATATTTATAATGAAACCAATATTCACGTCAAATGACCACATCTGCAAGGCAGAAAAACATCACTAGCCACGCACATCAGCTTAGTTCTATATGAATGATGCATAAAGAAATACGCTTTGATTTATTGCAACACTGACATTTTGAGTTTTAAAACCCTATTAATTCCACTATTTTGAATGACTTGAGAAATCTAAAAAGTGGAGGCATTAACAAATTGTGTTTATTGCATCATATGCTTGTAATGTACTTAACCAATGTGATAAAGATTCCATCTACAGGGAAGAAAGGACAGTATCACAAGTCAGGGTGGGATGATATGAGACATCAGTTTCCCTCAGAGCAGGGCTTCTTTGCACCAAAACTATCAAAGAATTAGTGGGTATCAATAAGGCAGAATTTCATTTCAGAGGAGAGACAATTTGGAGAGGAATAAAAAGAAGGGAAGGATAGAGTCAAGGTCACATTGGTGCAGCTTCCCAACTTTGTCAAGCTGAACAGAGAAAATGAGCTGAAAGTGTGAGTTTCTTAATCAGAAATATGCCCCCCGAATTGCTTTTTTGTTCCCAGAGCTACTCAGAAAGGTATTGAGAGAGAGTTGGGGTTCCTGAAAAAAAAGAGATGTTACCATTCATCCCCGCCGGAAAGCTGAGCATTAACTACAGATTCACAGCATTTACATTATTTCTCCCATCACCCAGGAGGTCAATGCCACCCCAGGGGATATCTCATTGTCAAATGTTTATAGCCGCAAGGAACAGACACATCAGTGCTCTGAGAGGATTTGTAACACATGATTTTATTATCTAGAACGTTGATATGGATTGTCCCTACTGAATCAAAGGAATTTCCAATGAAAAACAAAACACTCAAATTAGTTTCTAGGCCCCTTGCCATCTGCAAAATGCTCCAAATTGAGATGTCCTGTTTACTGACCCACATAATATGAAACCTACATAAGATCTTTTCTAAAACTTGTGGAGGTTGGTTAAAATCTTTTAGTTGGATATTTCTGAGAAACTACAAAGAACTACTACATATGTTTTAAATTTATAAAGACCATTGTGGTCTCCAGAAAAACACAATAGCTTATTCCTGGGATTCAGTGGATAAGTAATGAGAAGCAAAAACACCCCTATACACTAGTGTCTATTTATCCGTCTAAATCTTTTTTCTTCCTTCCTATAAGTCTTCCTGAGAGCCTCTAACTCTCTTTTTTTTTTCTTTCTTCAATTCCATAAATATTTATTGAATTTGAGCATGGTGCTCTATTTGCAGTGACAGGAGAAAAGGAAGGTTGAGGATGCAAGGATGGACATGAGAATAACAAAAGGCAACCAATATACTTTAAGGGCTAGTAGCAGGGCTCTGAAAATAAATTTGACCCCACCCACACTGTCTAACTCTCCTTCCAAAGAGAAATCCATCCATGTTCTGTAGCCACTGAACAGCCAGCTAAACCATATGTGTGAGGAAGTCATTGCCAAACTTAAACTCAACCCAACAATCCAAATCTTACACAAGGTTCATGTTGGGCTTCAAATTTAAGCAAATGCTTGAAGGAGTCAGTAGATGTAGGATTGGCACCTAAATGCAGCCTTTTCAGAGAGGACAGTTTCCTAACAGATTTCCTAACACAAAATTCAGTATCACTGTGACACTGAAGGGGGAATGTTTTAGTGTTCTCTTTGTGAAAACAAATACCATATAATGGGTTGGCTGAAACAATGAGAATTTATTGGCTCATGGCTTTGAGGCTAGGAGTAATCCTTATCAAGGTATCATCAAAGAGAAACTTTCTTCTCAGAGACTGGAGTTCTGGGGTTGTCTGCCAGAAATTCTTGGTCCTGGGCTCCTCTGACACATGGCAATGCATATGGCAGCCTTTCCTGGCCTCCCTGTTCTCTTCTGGGTTCTGTTGATTTTCAGCTTCTAGATGCTCCCTCTGTGGCTTTCTCCCTCTCCCTCCCACTCTGTTTCTTACCTTCCCTATAATGCCTTCAGTAATAAGATTAAGACACATTCTGATACAGCCAGGCCATACGTTAACCAAAATGACCTCATCAAAACGTCCCACTTACAAGAGTTGACACCCACAAGTGTGGACCAAGTCTAAGAACATGTTTTTCAGGTATACATAGCTCAAAACCACCACAGGGAATATTATTCTAATGTATTTTATAGGGAATAGTAACTCTGTAGGCCAGCAATGGAATTAATTTTTTTTTTTTCAGTTTGAGAATGCTATGTCACACAAAATGAGTAGTCTTTAAATCGGGATGCTTGTTGAATCACTTTTAAAGTACCACTTAGCATGAGAATATTTCATAAAAACAAACCACTTCCCAACCCTCCTTGATTTAATGCTAAGAAAGCAATCACAGCAGAATGGAGTTTTTTCTAAATGATAGCGACTCTAGATTGAAATCAGATAATTAAATGTAAAAGAATAAACAACAACTCATACCAACATGGCTGTTTCTCTTTGGTCTCATCACTCAAGTGTTTCTGCCACCCTGAAAGCTTCATTCCATTTTAAGAAAGGCATTGACTCTGCTATTTGTGCTTAATTAAATTATCATTTTGGCAAAATTTCTCCATCTTCTAAACAGGATTCATTTACAGGAACTGTTACTTCCATTCTTTTTTTTTCCTTTTTGTCTTTATTTATTTTTTTAATATTACATTAAAAAAATATGCGGTCCCCAGATACACTCCACCCCCTTCACCCTACTACTCCCCCCATAGCAACATTCTCCTCCATCATCATGAGACATTCATTGCATTTGGTGAATACATCTCTGAGCATCGCTGCACCTCATTGTCAGTGGTCCACACCATAGCCCACACTCTCCCACGTTCCATCCAGTGGGCCATGGTAGGACCTACAATGTCCGGTAATTGTCCCTGCAGCACCACTCAGGACAACTCCAAGTCCAGAAAACGCCTCCACATCTCATCTCTTCTTCCCATTCCCCACACCCAGCAGCCATCATGGCCACTTTCTCCACACCAATGCCCCAGGGAAAATATACTTATTTTCCTGGATCCTTCATTTTAAAGATTTCAGATTTTCTAGTTAAATACACTTTCGAAGGAAACAAGTAGTTCATATTTAAGCTGCCTTTCCATATAGCGTGTCACTGACTTGCATCAAATAAATAAGATGGAATATATTTTCATAATCAAAATTTATTTTCACTGAGTTATTTCAACTGTGCCTGAAAATAAAGTAGATTTTTAAATAGAGCTTATGAAAATTCAGGAATGTCATCTATTGGTAGACAATTCAGAGGAACATGTGTAAAGTAGTAATTAATTTTTAGAGTAAATGCAAAACAGATACTCATAAAATTATTTTTCTCAGCAAGCTATCTAACTCTGGGGTGATCTTTCTCAGTATTCAGAAAAGTGCTAGCCGTTTCATCTCAAAGACATCTCCTTAATCCCTGCACCCACTCATCTTCAAATAGATGGCCAAGGGGCATGAACCTACCTGTGAGCTGCTGAGACAAAAGAAAGGGTATGGGAGCCTAAGGGGAATGATGGTACTGTTGCAGAGCACAATCAACATGGCGGCCACCTACCCTGCCTCCTTTTCTCACCTTCCCTTTTCAGACTGAGTTGACCCCTACTAGACCTGAGATGACCTCAGAGGATGCAATTAGAGCAAGAAATTTCACTTCAAGGAACTTTGATAAAATGGGACCAAAACAGCCTTCAAAGTAATGAGTCATTATTATTACTAGTGATTCTAGAAATTCCCTATGGAAAAAGAGCATTGTCTCTGCAATGTCAGGCCATAATGAGTCTGGATAATTTCCTTTTATGAATAGCTACTATCCCCTCTAATAGTCTCACTGCAGCACTGCATATGCATTTTCAGTCTGTCAGAGAGAACTAACTACTTCAGGGAAATGAAAGCTCAGAAAGTAAGGATGTAGCATCTTGGTCTTATTCAGTTAACCATCTCAATTAATCTCAATAATTAATGAACTGGCTTCCAAACCTAGGACCTCTGGTCTTCTAGTCATATTCCATCACTCAGGTCTCTCCATTTGTCCTGCCACAGAATGCTAAGGACATGAGTATGGACTCAAGAAACCAGTATCCAAGTCCCAGATACATCACTTTCTTACAAGTTGTGTGACCTTGTTAAAAGGACAGAACTTCTGCCTCCATTTCTTCATCTGTAAAAAGGGATAGTAATGTCTTTTTTCATAGGGTTGTTGTGAGGATCAACTAAAGTAATATATATGATGTATTTAATGCATCAGTGAGCTCTCAGTAACTACTGATGCTCCAAGGTAAGGAAATCAGGATTCGAAGATAATTCACTCAAAGCTGTATAGCTAAGGGAGCTGTAGAACCTAAATGTGTCCAGGCATGTCTGACTCCAAACCATTTTGTTTTTCCATACCATATGGTGACCTCTCCCCAGTTAAGCCTAGGCCTTCTCCTACTGTACTTTGAATTCTCTTCCATGGCAGTAAACACATGTTGCCATATATTCAGACAGTTATGTTTAGGTTCACCATTAGAGTGGTGTCTACTATGTAGCAGGTGGAAGAGGAAGGAAGGAAGGAAGGAGGGAGGGAGGGAGGGAGGAAGGGAGGGAGGGAGGGAGGAGAAAGGAGAAAGGAGAAAGGAGAAAGGAAAGAAAGAATAAAAGTAAGAGAGGAGAAAGAGAAAGAGATAAAAGAAGAGCGAGAAAAAGGAATAATTTTTCTGTCTCAGAAATACAAATTAGAATGACTTCTTCCCTGGCAATTTTTTTCTTTCTGGGCCCCATTCCTACTTGTAGGAATTCCCAACCATGAAACACTCAACCAGTCCACAGAAATCTCCCTCAATTAGCTTATTTTACAGCAACTGCCATGCTTCATGCTTTCTCTTCTCCTAATCTCTAACTTCAGAGGCTAGAGGGAGTAGCTTTTTAAAAGAATTTGAATATCCCATGCTTCCAAAAGCTCATATCTACTCTTTTACTACCACTCCTCTTCCTTCTTCCTTTCTCTCCCCTTCAATTGATTCATGTACCAGGGCTTCCCATTTTCGAACAGGAAAGTAGTATTATTTAAGCCACCTATAATTTGATGAAGGTTGTTTTTTTTTTAACCTTTGTTCAGAAGTTACAAACTAAAAGTTTCTATAGGCAACAGGATGGTTCTGTAAATGAATGAAACTGCTCCACTGGAGATTGTAGAAATCTGGAGATCACATCTCCTACTAAGTCCCAATTGATAGCTGCTCTGTACCACAAGGGTCTATGTGGCCAGATTGCCCAAATTTTCAAGGAAAGCTAAAAATATGTATTTTTATGTAAAGAAACTCCCTGCATTAAAATGATGCTGTTTTAGTTTCCTAGGATGCCTACAGCAAATACCATGAAATGGGTCAGGTTAGACAATGGAAATTTATTCTTTCACTGTGAGAGTCCAGGAAAATGTCCATTTCAAGGCATCATCAAGGTGATGCTTTCTTCCTGAAGACCAATTTCTGGCAATCCTTCATTCTCTGCCACATGGCAAGGCACATGGTGACATCTGCTGGTCTCTCCCTTCTCTTCAGAGTTTCCTTGACTTTATCTTCTTGCTTATGTGGTCTCTCTCTCTCTCACCCGCCCCCCGCCCCGTACCATTTATAAAGGACTCCAATAATAGGATTAAGAACCATCCTGATTGAAATGGGGCACACCTTAACTGAAGTAGTCTCATCAAAATGTCCTACTTACAGCAGGTTTACACACACAGGAATGAATTAGATTTAAGAATATGTTTTTCTGCGGATCATACAGCTTCACACCACCACAGATGCTAAACAATTGCATTTTTAAAATAGTACCTAGGCCATATGAACATGGTTTTGTGCTAGATTTAGTCTGAGGCTCTCCAGGTTAAGACATCTTCTCTAAAACATTTTAAAAGTAGTTTTCAAATATACAGAAAGAGAATACAACATTTATTTTTAGGAATAATGACATGGAAAAATTCATTTTATTGGAAATATAATGGAATATTTAAAGTCATAAAAATTTCAGGTACAGGTAAAATTAATTATATTAAGTGAGAAAAAAGGAGTTACAGATGTGGGGGTTTTACTTCTTAAAAATCTCTTACTCTCCCACTTTTCTTTGTCCTCATGGCCACCAACCTCTTCCATGCTCCCATTATATCTCACATGGACTAGTGCCCCAGCTCGCCAAATGGGCTACTGACATACATGCATCTATGTACCATGCACAGTATAGTCTGTTTTATGTTTCACTTTTTAATGTATTATATTAATCCTGAGTATAATACAATTAAACTAAGTACATGTACCCCACTACAGCTTCACCATTTAGTCTGACATTAATTTATGTAAGAATTCTAATTTGAAGGTTCTGATTGTTCTGAACAACAAAAAAAAAGACAACATAAAATCCTCCCAGTTTTTTCCTCTCAAAATACATGCATACATACATATATACATACATACACACACACCATAATAGAAAACACAGAAATTCAGTTTACCAAAATGAACCAAAATGAGCCACTAAAATTGATTTAGGCCTTTTCAGGTCAGGCTTATATCACAGTTTCTTAGGAGTAAACATGAAAGTCAAATCTTGGCAGAGGACTTAGGGTAATTGCTAAAATAGTGGAGCTAAGATTAGAGAGCACTTTTCAATTAGCAAGAAAATATTTTCTAGATCTGTATTCAGTTTCTGAACTATAAATTCCTGGCCCATAATGAAAAAAATATTTTTAAAGAAAGATTCAGCCATACTCTTAGGCAAATCATTGTTTCTTTAATGTAGCAATGTTCCAAAGTATAATTTTAAATATTTTATAACATTAGAATGAGAGTTTAAACTGTGTAAAATTCTGCTACACTTAGGTTTCCATACTTTTTACCATGAGATACGAAATATTTTCAAATTCTAAAATTCATGTATACAATTCTGTCCAGTTTTCTTGGAAAAAAAATGAAAGAAAAACTCAGTTTAATTTTAATATGGTAATTTTGCATCAGTTTGTTTTACCTATTAACTCTTGAGAGAACAAACTCTATAAATTCATTAGCCACAGTGTTGCATAGGATTTCCTCTTAGTTTTCTTAGAATGCCTTCTTTCAACCTCTAAAATTGTGATCCTCCAGCACTGAAATATGGTGATAAATTCCCAGCTTCCCTTATGGACAGTGTCACTTCATTATTTCATAAGTTTTCTTTCTCCTAGCCGTTATCTTCATAAACTAAAATGTTCTGATTTTATAGGCTGTGCATATTATCTACTACCATGATGATCCCTTAACATATAGAACTGCATGAGAACTGTATGCAATAGTGCATACATTGGCCCACTTTATCTTTGAAAATCAAATAAAACTTTTCAGTTTATTTTTAGTATTCTTCTATATCTTATTGATCATTTTTGGCTATGGCAGGCATTTTCTAAGAAATGAGTTTTTCTGACTCCTCAACTTAAAAATCAGCCTATTATAATCATTTTATGAAAAAAATTATAATCTTAAAGACTGTAGCATATTATGAAAATGTGTATAATTGAACACCTATTGGAACTTGTTATATAGTCTATAGAATAAGATCCTCAGGGAGGTGATAGCAACAATTGCATAATAAGGGCTTCCAAAAATTCTCTCCTTCTAAAAGCAAGGATAATATTGACAAAAATTGCCAAAACTCTGGAAATTAACCAAAAATTTGAAGCAATCTGGGCATAATTTATGCAAGAAAAAATGCTGAATCTCAATCAGAACAGCGAGTTTTCTGACTTTCAACTTATCCTAATTCAATTCTCCCTCTCTGGTTCTACAGTAGTTCTGAAAACCAGTAGAGAGCAATCATGGTAAAAACCAGCAGCCTGGAGTAATTGGAAGGGATGCAATAGAGTAGGATTCCTTCAAAGCCTCATTCCCCTACCATTGTTATGATCTGAGCTGTCTAGTAGCTCCTTGGAAGACCTAACATGTAAGGCTATCTGCACTTAACCTGGCTTGGTGCTCACCCAGAGCAAAAGTTTTTCCCCAGGTCATTTGTAGAGAACAATTAAAGGCATTTGATTAACTTTGTGGCTGTCTGAGGCATTGGATTTACTTGAGCAAACAATAGACTAACCAAAACATTTAAAAGGAGAGTATGGGGAATCATTATGGACATACATGTGGGAATCTAGAAGGCCACATGCATGTGGAGTGCTGTGTACATGACCAAATCTGTGCACATACTCAAGAAAGACCTGAGAAGGTCCTAAACTCTCACAGAGGCCTGTCATTGAGACTACATATAAGAAAGAAGACAAAGTTGTCAACTCCCTGACTGAAGGTTGAATGTGTGCCCACCATGCACACAGAACCTTTCAGCAAAAACTAGGAGAATTATTTATTGGTCCACTTTTCAAAAGAAATCACTATGTGCAAAATGACATAAGAAAATATGGCCCACATATAAGAAAAATATCAATAGAAGCTGTACCTGAAGAAGACCAAACATTATACTTATTAAGCAAAGATTTTAAAATCAGCTATTATGAAATGTTTAAAGATCTAAAGGACATTATAAGAATCATGTTCCACCAAATGGAGAATATCAATAAAGAGATAAAATTTTTATCTATAAAAAAAGAACCAAAAAGAAAGTCCAGAGTTGAAAAGTACAATAACTGAAATATATAATATATATAATTCACTAGAGTGACTCCAAAGCAAATCTGACTAGGAGGAGAGAGAGAATCAGAAAGTTGAAGATAAGTCAACTGAGATTACTCAGAATAATAAGGAAAAAGAGAAAAGTAATGAAGAAAAATAGAGTCTCAGAGCCCCAAGAGACAATATCAAGCACTAACAAATGCATAATGGGAGCCCCAGAAGAAGAAGAGAGAGAAAAGGGGAAGAAAAATAATCTGAAGAAATAATGGCCCCAAATTCCCCAAATTTGATGAAAAACATTGATCTACATAATGAAGAAGCTCAACAAAATCTGTGTAGGATAAGCTCAAAAGATCCAAAGCTCAAATTCATCATAATCAAATTGTGAAAAGACTGAGACAAAGAGAGAATCTTGAAAGCAGAAAGAGAAAATATATCTATTGTACAAAGTATACTTAATAAGATTAACAGCCAATTTCTCATCAGAAATCAAGGCAGCCAGAAAGCTGTGGGGTGACATGGTCAAAGTACTGAAAGAAAAATACCGTCAACCAATAATTTTATATCCAGCAAAATTATCATTCAAAATTAAAGGTGAAATTTAGATGTTCTAAGATAAGCAAAAACAGAAAATTCATCATTAGCAAATCTGCCCTAAAAGAAATACCAAAGGGAGTCCTTCAGAATGAAATAAAATCTCACTAGACGGTAACTCAAATTCACGTGAAGAAATAGAAAACATAAATATAAAAGATAGTTTAAATGTATATTGTGTTTGTAACTCTTTTTCCTCCTGATTTAAAAGACAATTGCATAAAGCAAAAATTATAAATCTGCATTAATGGATACATAATATATAAAAATGTTATCCAAAGGAGAAGGAGGGATCAGTTATATAGGAGCAAAGTTTATGTATGTTATTTTATTTTATTTTATTTTTTATTGACTTTGTAATAATATTACATTAAAAATATATATGTGAGGTCCCATTCAACCCCACCCCCCCACCCCCCCTCTTCCCCCCCCCAACAACACTCGTTCCCATCGTCATGACACATCCATTGGATTTGGTAAGTACATCTTTGGGCACCTCTACACCTCATAGACAATGGTTCACATCATGGCCCATACTCTCCTCCATTCCATCCAGTGGGCCCTGTGAGGATTTACAATGTCCGGTGATTACCTCTGAAGCACCATCCAGGGCAGCTCCATGTCCCAAAGACGCCTCCACCTCTCATCTCTTCCTGCCTTTCCCCATACCCATCGTCCACCATGTCCACTTTTCCCAATCCAATGCCACCTCTTCTATGTGGACATTGGATTGGTTGTGTTGATTGCACCTCTATGTCAAGAGGAGGCTCAGATTCCACATGGATGCTGGATGCAATCCTCCCATTTTCAGTTGTAATCACTCTAGGCTCCATGGTGTGGTGGTTGTCCTTCTTCAACTCCATCTTAGCTGAGTGTGGTAAGTCCAATAGATCAGATTGTAGGTGCTGGAGTCTGTTGAGGCTCAGGACCTGGCTATCACATTGTCAGTCCAGAGATTCAAATCCCCTAAATATATCTTAAACTCCAACATTAACTGCACCTCCAGCACATTAGCATGAAAGTCTTATGAAGGGAGATCCCATCTGAGTCCAGATTCATCACACATAAACACCATTTCCAAAGAGGGGCCATCTGCCCTGGTAGTTAACCCCATCGGTCATGACCATAACTCCCATGGGTCTCTTTAGCCCTCAAAGGAACCAATATCTGGGGGTTGTATCTGCTTTATCTGTCTCTCTGACTCTGCTCAGTTGTGCATGAGGGCAATCCTTCTGCCAGCCTCCAGACTCTTTTTTAGAAACTCGTAGCCATATAAACTCATTTCTCCTTTCCATTTCCCCCTTACTTTAGGTCAAACAGCATTTTAAAGTCATGGTATTTTATGTAGACATGGATATTCTGCTGATCCGCATTGAACCTTCCATATAAGGTCATTTTCCAGTTGCATCATCAGTTGGTAGTTGATAGTGGTCCCTCGTTGCCAGGGAGGCTCATCCCCGGGTGTCATGTCCCACGCTGGGGGGAAGGCATTGCATTTACATGCTGAGTTTGGCTTCGAGACTGGCCACATTTGAGTAACATGAAGGCTGACAGGAGGAAATTCCCAGGCACAATGTTGCTCTAGGCCTTGTTCTTATTTTAGGTTTGTCAGCTCAGAAGCATAGTCATTAGCATCAGGGGCTCACTGTTGAACCCTCACTCCCTCCCGGTCCCCGCCACTGTACCAGGGAGACTGTCGCTGCTCCCCTAGGGACCACGACAGAGCACCACTGGCCAGGAACCCAGTACCCCCCCTGCTGTGGTTTTTAATTGTTGCCACTATGAGTATATCCAAACATTACCATGCACCCTGGACATATGTTCTGTACAGCTCCCTGTCAGCCATATATCACCTGTCATTGGTATCCCATACCAGTATCCCTCCATTGCCATTGTTGAAACACTCTGTGATCCAGAACTCCCCGAAATTTGAAGCCCAATATAATGTCATGGTCCCTTACTAGGGAATGGCATATAGCGATGGGTTTAAAGGATAGATAAAGAACTTGGATAAAGTTAGATAAAGAGCTTAGATAAAGAATGTTGACTTGAAAAAATTCCACATCCTATCTTTTTCTTTTTTTTTTTTTTCCCCCCCTAATTATTCAGCTTTTCTTCACAGGAGTCCTAGACCACAGCAATGTATATATATAATATACAGCACTCCCACACATCCACCAGAAAACCTTTTCCCTTCCACAGTGATACTCTTACGCCCTATTCATATCATATTTACTTAAAGTTATGTACAGAGTCTGAGACATTAGCTTTCTAACAAGGTGACATCTGTGCTTACATTATGGTGCATACTTTAGGATACACAGTTCTTTACATTTTTAGTTATCCTATGTTTTACATTATGGTTTACATTATCAGTCTGTCATCTCCTATATGTTATGGTGTAATATTGCATGTTTTATATCCATCCTTGTGTACTCTCAAGAAACTCCTCTCTTACCCCCCATTTACTTTGGTTCCACACATTTAACGTCCATTTTCCCTTCCACCTTGGTGCCCACAGTGACACCCAACCTCCGTTTCCTGAGGAGCCACTTCCAGAGATAGATGGAATAGTGTTCAGGGCCTAACTTGCTCAACTGCCCCAATGCCCTGGGAGCCACCCTTTCTCTCGAGGGATACAGTTCCCTCTATTTGATGGCATTAGTCCTCCCCAGGATGTGGGTCCACCCCCACTCTCACTACTTGGGTTTCTACCCCATGGTGTCACCCACTCTGGCAGAATGAGCATTTAGACATTCCCCAGGAGCCCGTCCTGCATCAGACCCTCCCCTCCGAGCATTCTAAACAGGTAACCCTCTTTATTATATTTTGATATGATTTTCTCGGCATTTTACTCTCCACCAACACCTGACCCTCTCCTGTGTTCATATGCTACCCCTCCCTCCCCCCACTTTTGGGCAACGTTACCCATCCGTCCCTCCCCAGCCACCCTCAAACCCGCAAAGCCCCAACCAAAGGCAACCCCTTGCCCCCCTTTTATCTCTTCTTTGTGTTCATACTTACCACCATCTCATCTTAAATTCCACCCCTGCAGACATCGGCTCATATCCTTCCTCCACCCTCCGATTTCCTGTAAGCCTATCGTTCAGTCTCTTGCTATCTAGGGCAGCTTGTTTATTTCATATCATTGAGGTCATGTAGTATTTGTCCTTCAATGTCTGGGTTGCTTCACTCAACATAAGGTTCTCAAGATTCATCCATGTTATCACATGTGTTTGTAGTGTGTTTGTTCTTACAGCCGAGTAGTATTCCATTGTGTGTATATACCACATTTTATTGATCCACTCATCTGTTGATGGGCATTTGGGTTGATTCCAACTTTTGGCAATAGTGAACAATGCTGCTATGAACATTGGTTTGTGTCCTTGTTTTCAGTTCTGCTGGGTATATACCCAGCAGTGGTATTGCTGGGTCATATGGCAAATCTATGGCTAGTTTTTTGAGAAACCGCCATACTGTCCTCCAGAATGGTTGGATCCTTCTGCATTCCCACCAGCAGTGGATGAGTGTTCCCCTTCCTTCACATCCTCTCCAGCACTTGTATTCTTCTGTTTTTTTCATAGCTGCCAATCTTATGGGTGTAAGATGGTATCTCATTGTAGTTTTGATTTGCATTTCCCTGATAGCTAGAGATTTGGAACATTTTTTCATGTGCTTTCTTGCCATTTGTATTTCTTCTTCGGAGAAGTGTCTGTTTAAGTCTTTTTCCCATTTTTTAAATGGGTTGTTTATCTTTTTATTTTCAAGATATAGGAGTTCTTTATATATGCAAGTTATAAGTTTCTTATCAGATATATGATTGCCAAATATTTTCTCCCACTGTGTGGGCTCCCTTTTTACTTTCTTGACAAACTCCTTTGAGGTGCAGAAGGCTTTAATTTTGAGGAAGTCCCATTTATCTATTAGTTCTTTTGCTGCTCGTGCTTTTGGTGAGATATTCATAAATCCATTTCCTATTACACGGTCCTGTAGATGTTTCCCTACACTGCTTTCTAAGGTTTTTATGGTCTTGGCTCTTATATTTAGGTCTTTGATCCATCTTGAGTTGATCTTTGTATAAGGTGTGAGATGGTAATCCTCTTTCATTCTTCTACATATGGCTATCCAGTTCTCCAGACACCATTTGTTGAATAGGCCACTCTCTCCCAGTTGAGAGGGTTTGGTGGCTTTATCGAATATTATGTGGTTGTATATGTGAGATTCTATATCAGAGCTTTCAATTCGATTCCATTGGTCTATGTGTCTCTCCTTATGCCAATACCATGCTGTTTTCACCACCGTAGCTTTATAGTATGTTTTGAAGTCAGGTAGTGTGATTCCTCCAATTTCGTTTTTCTTTTTCAGTATGTCTTTGGCTATTCGGGGTCTCTTTCCTTTCCAAATAAATTTCATAGTTAGTTTTTCTAGTTCCTTAAAGAAGGCTGCGTTGATTTTTATTGGGATTGCATTGAATGTGTAGATCAGTTTTGGTAGGATAGACATCTTAATAATATTCAGTCTTCCTATCCATGAACAAGGAATAGTCTTCCATTTATTTAGGTCTTCTTTGATTTCCTTGAACAATCTTGTATAGTTCTCGGTGTATAAGTTCTTTACCTCTTTAGTTAAATTTATTCCTAAGTATTTGATTTTTTTATTTACTATTGTGAATGGTATTTGTTTCTTGATTTCCTCCTGATCTTGCTCATTATTGGTGTACAGAAATGCTACTGATTTTTGCGCATTGATCTTATAACCTGCGACTTTACTAAACTCATTTATGAGTTCTAGAATCTTCGTTGTAGATCTCTCAGGGTTTTCTATGTATAGGATCATGTCATCTGCAAATAATGAAATTTTGACTTCTTCCTTTCCAATTTGAATGCCTTTTATTTCTGGTTCTTGCCTCAGTGCTCGAGCAAGTACTTCTAAGACAATGTTAAATAGGAGCGGAGACAGTGGGCATCCTTGTCTTGTTCCTGAGTTTAGAGGGAAGGAGTCTAGGATTTCTCCATTGTAAACAATATTGGCTTTAGGTTTTTCATATATACTCTTTATCATGTTCAAAAAATTCCCTTGTATTCCAATCTTTTGGAGTGTTTTTATCAAGAAAGGGTGCTGTATTTTGTCAAATGCTTTTTCTGCATCAATAGATATAATCATGTGATTTTTTTCCTTCAATCTGTTTATATGGTGTATTACGTTGATTGATTTTCTTATGTTGAACCATCCTTGCATACCTGGGATGAATCCCACTTGGTTGTGGTGTATAATACGTTTAATGTGTTGTTGAATACGATTAGCAAGTATTTTGTTAAGTATTTTTGCGTCTAGGTTCATTAGAGAAATTGGTCTGTAATTTTCCTTTCTTGTGATGTCTTTGTTTGGCTTTGGTACTAGGGTAATGTTGACATCATAGAAGGAGCTGGGTAATGTTCTTTCTGTTTCGATGTTTTGGAATAGTTTCAGCAGGATTGGTGTCAGTTCTTTCCGGAATGTTTTGTAGAATTCACCTGTGAAGCCATCTGGCCCTGGGCTCTTCTTAGTTGGGAGATTTTTAATAACTGATTCTATCTCTCTGCTTGTGATTGGTTTGTTAAGATCATCAATTTCTTCTTTTGTCAATATGGGCTGCTTATGTGTTTCTAGGAATTTGTCCATTTCCTCTAGATTGTCATTTTTGTTGGAATATAGTTTTTCAAAATATCCTCTTATGATAGTCTTTATTTCTGTGGGGTCAGTGGTGATATCGCCTTTCTCATTTCTTATTTTGTGTATTTGCATCTTCTCTCTTTTTTTCTTTGTTAGTGTTGCTAAAGGTTTGTCAATTTTGTTAATCTTCTCAAAAAACCAGCTCTTGGTCTTGTTTATCTGTTCAAGTGCTTTCTTATTTTCTATTTCATTTAGTTCTGCTCTTATCTTTGTTATTTCCTTCCTTCTTCTTCCTGTTGGGTTACTTTGTTGTTGTTTTTCTAATTCCTTCAAATGTGCAGTTAGTTCTTCAATTTTTGCTCTTTCTTCTTTTTTGATATATGAATTTATGGCTATAAACTTCCCTCTCAGTACTGCTTTTGCTGCATCCCATAAATTTTGGTATGTTGTGTTATCATTATCATTTGTTTCAAGGTAGTCATTGATTTCTTTTGAGATTTCCTCTTTGACCCACTGTTTTTCTAAGAGTGTGCTGTTTAATTTCCAAATCGTGCTGTGAAATCTGGGCTTCTGTCCCTTGCAAATCTCCAGCTTGACTCCACTGTGGTCAGAGATAATGTTTTGTATGATTTCAATCTTTCTGAATTCGTTCAGCCTTTCTTTGTGGCCTAGCATATGATCTATCTTAGAGAATGATCCATGTGTGCTTGAGAAAAATGTATATCCTGCTGTGTTTGGGTGTAGCGATCTATATATGTCTATTAGATCCAGCTCCTCTAATATACTATTCAGATGTTTTGTTTCTTTGGTGATTCTCTTTTGAGATGTTCTGTCCAGAGTTGATAGTGGTGTATTAAAATCTCCCACTATAATTGTAGATGTATCTATTCTTTCACTTAGTTTTTCCAGCGTTTGCCTGACATATTTAGAGGTACCCTTATTAGGGGCATAGATATTTATGATTGTTCGATCTTCTTGACAGATTTTCCCTTTCACTAAAATGTAGTATCCTTCTTTGTCTCTCACAATTGTTTCACATTTAAAGTCTATTTTGTCTGATATTAATATAGCTACTCCTGCCTTTTTTTGGTTATTGTTAGCCTGTATGATTGTTTTCCAGCCATTCACTTTCAATCTCCATGCGTCTCTGGGTCTAAGATGTGTCTCTTGTAGACAGCATATGGATGGGTCATATTTCCTTATCCAATGTCCCAGTCTGAATCTTTTGATAGGTGAGTTTAATCCTTTGACATTAAGTGTTATTACTATCAAGGAATTATTTGTGTTAGCCATATTTTGATTGGATTTGTGTTTGTCATATTTTGTTTGTATATTTTTTTTTGTCTTTTTTGTTGTTGTTGTTGGTCTTATACTCTCCTCCAACTTTGTCTTTCCTGTTTTTTCCTTTCTTCCTGCAGAACTCCCTTTAGAATTTCTTGAAGGGGAGGTTTCTTGTTGGTATACTCTTTCAGTTTCTGTTTGTCTGCGAATATTTTGAACTCTCCATCATGTTTGAATGCTAGTTTAGCTGGATAGAGTATTCTTGGTTGGAAATTTTTTTCCTTTAGTACCTTGACTATATCATACCGCTGTCTTCTTGCCTCCATGGTTTCAGAAGAGAAATCAGCACTTAATCTAATTGAGCTTCCCTTGTATGTGATGGTTTTCTTTTCTCTTGCTGCTTTTAGGATTTTCTCTTTGTCTTGAGCATTGGATAATTTGACAAGTATATGTCTTGGGGTGGGCCTGTTGGGGTTTATGACTTGTGGAGTGCGCTGTGCTTCTTGGATATGTACATCTGTCTCTTTCAGTAGATTTGGGAAGTTTTCAGCCATTATTTCCTGCAACACTCCTTCTGACCCCTTTCCCTTCTCTTCACCTTCTGGAATGCCTATAATACGTATGTTTGAGCGTTTTGCATTGTCATTCAGGTCCCTAAATCCTAATTGGATTTTTTCTATCTTCTTATTGACCCCTTCTACTATCTGTTTGATTTCTGATGTACTATCTTCCACATCACTAATTCTCTGCTCTGTCTCTTCTAGTCTGCTGATATTTGCTGCAAGTGTATTTTTGATTTCTTGAACTGTGGTGTTCATTCCCATCATATCTGTTATGTTTTTGCGTATGTCTGCAATTTCCCCTCCAAGTGATGTCTTCATGTTGTTAACCTCTTTCATTACTGCATCAAATTTGTCGGTGATAAATGTTCTGAGATCTTTCATTGCTTGTGCCAAGTTTTGCTCCCCTTCGTGATTATTGGTTTGTTGGTTGGATTCAGCCATGTTTTCCTGATTATTGGTTTGGTTTGTAGATTTTTGTTGCTTTCTGGTCATCTCTTTATTTTGACGAATTTAATCAGTTCCTTAGCTTCTTTGTCTGCTCTTGGAGGTTAATTAGTTGTTATTTTTGCATAGGTGTTATATCTTCTCTTTGTCACTTTTTTCTTCTTATTCTAGTTACTTGTTGTTGGTTAAGTTCACTTTAGAGGAAAGTATTAGTGTTGGGGAAAGGCAATTGTGCAAGCAAGGGAAAAGTGTAAAGTAGTATTGGTGATGTATGTTAACAAAGCAAGAATATGAGATCTGGGAGGATGGAGGTTAGATTCATGTAGATTGTATAGAGTTATAGCTGTAGGTAGAGTACCTTTTATGAAGTAGATGACTGAATACTGGAGGAATATGGTATGAGCTACAAAGCTATTGTTTTCATGAGAGAGGGAAAAAGAAAAGAAAGGTAATAGTTTCAAGAGTGGATAACAGACAGAAAACAGAACAAAGGTATTAGAAATCAAGAGTTAGACACTTTGTGGATCAAAGAACGGGAGGTGGGGGGTGGAATATAGGAGAGACAGTAGATGATAGTGGATATCAAGAAGCAGGGGAAGGGGGATAGTGTAGGTAGCCTAAATCAGTTCACACAGAAATGAGGCAGTGGAGGATGGGAAAACCCAGCAAATGTGAGGTGTTCCCTGTGGCACCTATTGTATACTTGAATTAAAATAAAATAAGTGGAAGATGAGGGACAAGAGGGAAAGAGAAAACCGAAGGAAAAAAAAACTAATTATAATAAAGAAAAAAAGAAAGACAAGAAGAAAGGAAGAAAGAAAAAGAGGATGGGCAAACGGTGGGGAACGGATAGGGGGAAGAGAGATACAGGTATACACGTGTCACAATTGCAACACTATCTAAAACAACAACTTCCCCCCGCTTTGCCCTAAAACCCCCCGTCTGTCTGCCCAAATGGGTCTCAAGCACCTCCCTTCCCACAAACCCCCAATAGGCCACCCAGGGCCCACGAACTCTCCAGTACTGCAGATGCTCAAAAAAAAAAAAAAATTAAGTAAAATAAATTTTAAAAAAACAAAACAAAAAAAAAACAAAGAACAGAAACCCCTCCGCAGGCGCGGCCTCGCCCGCCGCTGCCCGCCACGGAGGCCTGGACCGGCTCTGCCCGGCTCCTTACGCCGCCCGGCTCCGCTCGCTACAGCGGCCCAGCCGGCTCCCGCGTCCACCTCCCGCCGCCACGGCCTGGACTGGCCCCGCCCGGCTCCGTACGCCGCCGCGGCCTGACCCGGCTCCGCCTGGCTCCGCTCGCTACAGCGGCCCGGCCCGGCTCCGGCGTCCGCCTCTCCTATGTATGTTATTTTAATTAAGCTGTTATTCATCTGAGCTAGATTGTTAGAAGTGAAGATGTCAATTATAATCCCCAAGAAAATAAATCATAAAATATTTGTAAAAGAAATGACAAGGGAATTTAACTGTATACTAGAAGATATTTAAATGAAAAGGAGACAATAATGGAGGAATAGTGGAATAAATAAGACATGTAGAAAACAATAGCAAGAGAACAGATATATAACCTACCTTATAATTCTATACAAGGGAATATTTTTCAGTCATAGAAAGAATGAAGTATTGATTCAGGTTACAACTCAGATAAAACCTGAAAGTATTACACTAAGTGAAGAATCTAGACCCAAAAGATCACATATTTTATGATTTTATATACATCAAAAATCCAGAGTAGTCAAATCAATAGAGATATTAAATAGATTAGTGATTGCCAGAGGCTGGAGAAAAGAGGAAATGAGAAGTGACTCTAATGAGTATAAGGTTCCTTTCTGGAGTCATTAAATATTCTGGAATTAGGTATTGTTGATGGTTGTACAACTTGTGAATATACTAAAAACTATTTAATCGTATACTTTAAAAGGATAAATTACGGTTTGCGAGTTATATCTCAATTAAAAAATATACTCGGAATCTCTGACAATGCCTAATCAGT
Source organism: Dasypus novemcinctus (assembly GCF_030445035.2). Classification (NCBI taxonomy): domain Eukaryota; kingdom Metazoa; phylum Chordata; class Mammalia; order Cingulata; family Dasypodidae; genus Dasypus; species Dasypus novemcinctus. The sequence goes on along the minus strand of NC_080673.1, from coordinate 46,592,098 downwards.
TTGCGTTTGTTGTAGAAAAGACCATTTATAGACAATAATAACAGCAGGGAATGGCCTGCACCAGATCTAGAACACTGAGAGTTGGAAAATTAGACTTGATCAATATTTCCCCAGCCTTTTTTTGTGGAAACGTTTCTCTAATTCTAATGACCTTTCTCAATTCTGTAAACAGTAAAGCCTATATTGTAGAGATTTCAATCATACTTGCAATACTGTTTTCTTCTTTACTCCAGTTCTTGCCTTCTTACTGGGCAAAAGTAATGTTCATGCCATTAACCTATTTCACACTCTAGCTTCTCATTGTGTTAATGACCTCAACTCCAGTAAGCTAAAAGCAGCATTCCTTTTGAGCCACACACTCACAAAGGAAATACCCTGAAACTTGTTTTCACCTACAAATGCCTCATGACAGAAAAACCTTAATTGCAAACATCTTTTCTCCTGATCACAATCTCCTAATTTTAATGCTCTTATTCTGAATTGGGATTTTATTCTACTGGAATATTTTATTCTATTGAAATTTTATCAAAAGCAATTTTAAACAGAAACATGACCATTTGATTTACAATTTTAAAAGATCACCCTGGATTTTTAAGAGGAGAAGAGTATGGACAAGGAAAACTATAATGCAGTTATTATAGAAATACAGAGAACAGATGACATTTTGGAATCAGGTGATGATGGTGAAGATTAAGAGAAATTGATATGTTTGAAAAGTATCTTGACATATCACAAACAGGATTTCTAGATGGATTATTTATGCAATATGAATGAAAAGGCTGTGTCAAGGATGACACCTAGGTTTTGGCTTATGCAAGTGATTTATTTGTGATGCCATTTACTGAAATGGGGAAAATTAAATAAACGCACGTTTGGGGAAACAATCCATCTGGGGAGGATTTAGGCAAGGTAGCAATGGCAGTAGAAGCATAGTTTTTTTTATTCTCCCCAAATCCCACTAATTAAAAGAGATGAGTCACTAGATAGCAAAACTAAATAAGCAGCATCTGAAACAAAACCAAGTAACAAGTTATTGCATAAACCACAAATTACTAGCAGATGGAGAAATGTCATCCACATCTTTAAGACCTGGTATGAAGATAGCATATGAACATGGTGGATGTTCATGTGTGATATGAACTTGATACATGAACATGTACACTGGAGGAAGCAGGGAGATAATTGACATCTGTCAGACCTGAGAACAGGAAAACCAAAATAGATAACTGATAGATACCTACTAGAAAATATGATGAGCCAGTTTGATAAAAACAATTGAATTGCAAGTGGTTCCACACTTGCAGGTGACTGAGCACGGGAATTGAAGTGAATGGAATAGCCTAAGCTTTATAAACTCTAAAATCTAGCCAGTGATATTATCATTCCAGGACAAAGTCCTGCACTGTGGAGAAATAACTGCAAAAAGATTATAAATTGAATGGCACAGAATCAGTAGAAACAAAGCAAAGAAAGGGTCAAGATAAAAGCAAGGGAGGGAAACAAGAGCCACAAGATATCAGAAAGTACTAGATTATATTTTTGAAAACTTCTTGCAAACAAAGAACAGTGACTATTCTGACATATTTTTCATTTTAAAAGTTCAGGAAAACTAATTTACATACAAATAAGCAAAAGGAAAAGATTTTGGTCCTGTGTGTCTATAGTAAGAAAAAAGAGAATAGAGAGGAGTATAAAGTTTCTACAGTTTATGAAAATGTACAAAAATATATTTCCACAAAACAAAAATTACAATGTAATATTTCAAACAAAATTATAAAAAGTAAGAAAATTATGCCAAATGTGAAAATGACAACATAAATAAAAGAACCCAAAAATAAGGTGATAGAATCATTAAGGAATTAGAAATAATGAAAATAAGCTTTCAGAAATGAAGGCTAAACTACAAGGAGCATAAAAGCAAACTAACATAAGATAATGACTCAAGAGAAATAAAAGATGGAAAGGTGGAAAAGGTTAAAAGTCAAAAAGAAGGTTAAAAAAAGAAAAAAATAAATTTGAGAGAAATGATAGAAAATAAAGAAAGGCAAAGAAAATTAAATATACCTATAATAGCCGTCCAAAGGCAGGACAAAGAGCCAAGTCAATCAATAAAATAGAGTAAATTTTTAAAATTAAATAATGCTTTCCTGAAATAAAAAAAATTGAAAAGGCATAATGCATACAAAATCTATGAATCAAGAAAAACTTGCAAAAATTAAAAGGAAATGTTTTGGTAACGGTAGGTGGTGATGCTTTCACAACATTGAGAATGTAATTAAAAGCACTGAAATATGTATCTGAACGTGGCTAAAAGGGGAAATGTTACATTGCATCTATGATAACAGAAAAAAATTTGTAAAAAAAAAAAATCCTTGGAGGTACACTACACAAATAGTGAACTTGAAGTTAAATCATGGAATATTGTTAATAGTATAATTATAGAAAATGTACTTTCATCAATTGTTCCAAACCAATGCAAAGTGTTAACAACAAGGTGGTGTATGGGAATCCCATATTTTATGCATGATTGTTCTGTGAACCCACCACTTCTCTAATGAAGGAAAAAATTAAATGCAATAACGTATTTGAAAATAAATGTTGAAAGGGCATATTGCATTTGGGTAAACTGACCCCAAACAATCAATTCTAAGATATATACTAGTAAAATTAATGCACTTTGAAAAAATCTTTTGGTATCCAGGCAGGAAAAAAAATCACTTATAAAGGAAAGAAACATTTTCTTCAGACTTCATTAGCAACACTTCATGCCAGAAGACAATGTTTAAGATACTGCTTTCTTTTGGTTGTTTTGTTTATACTTATTGAAGGTGATGTTTAATACTATAAATTTTCTTCTCTCAATTTCTTTAGCATTATCACAAAGATTCTGATATGTAGTGTTTTCATTATTGCTATTTTCCAAAAATTCTTTCAATCAATATTTTCCCTTTTAAGCAAGATTTCTTCACTAAGATATTCTTTAAAATGTTGAGATGTAAATGTCTATTTGTTATTTTTTACTTTGTTTTTAATATCTAGTTTTATTGCACTGTAGTCAGAAAATGCTTTTTATTTTTTTGATTCTTTGGAATTTATTGAGGTTATCTTTAGGGACTAAGATATGGCCAATTATTATACATATTTCCTATGCAACTGAGATGATATGTTCTTGATTACTGGTGTTCAGAGTTTGATAAACATTTACAAAAATCTACCTTACTGATTATGTTGTGTAGGTCTTCTATTTCCTATTAAATTTTGGTCCACTTCAATTGAGAAGTATGATAAAGTGTCCTACTATTTTTTACATGTTTTTAATTAGAGAAGTCTTAGGTTTATAGAAAATCCTGTAAATACAGCTTTCCCATATACCCACTATTTTTGACACTTTGCATTAATGTGGTACCTATGTAAACAATTGTTGAAAAGAATATTAAAGCTGTACTATTAACTGTTGTCCATAGTTTACATTAGAGGTATTTTCACATATATCGCCCTGTAATTAATGCATTGTATTAGTGTCATATATCTGTTACAATTCATAAAATAAAATTCTTAAACTTGTACTATTAACTGTAGGCCATCATCTACAATAGGGTTAACTGTGTTACACAGTTGTTACAGCCCAACTCCTGAAGGGCATGAGTTGGTGCCGCTGCAAGGCCAAAGAACACACCTGTAAATGAGTTAAGCATAACCTTTATTGGGACTTATTTTCAGGAGAGAATCTCTGATGGTGGCAGGTCAGAGAATGAAGATAGTGCTCTGCAAAGAGATGGAGGGTAAAATAAAGGGTTTCAGAACAAGGACATTCCACAGGCTGTGAGAACAGAGTTTCTGCAGGGTCAAGTGGAACATGCATATAGGGTCTGATATTGTTTTCACTTTGCTCGTAGGAAGGACGTTTACCAAGGACGTTTACTACTTTGGGAAGATTATAGTTTATAGTTTACTACTTTGGGAAGATTACAGGATTGTTATTATTTCTTCCTGGAATGATTGGTAGAATTCACTGTGAAGTCCTCTGGTCCTGGGCCTATGTTGGGAGGTTTTTGATCACTGATTCAATTTCTTTATTTGTAAGTGATCTCTTTAGATCTTCCATTTCTTCTAGGATCAGAGTAGATTGTTCATATGTTCTGCTCCCAGATTATACATATAAGATCATTGCAAGCTTATTCTACTTTTCTAAACTTTCCAAAACCTCCCCCATTTCTTTTGCTAATTACATTGTATGAACTTTTTCAGTGCATATAATAAATACATATTATTATGTTAATCTAATTCCCATTATTTTATCTCAAGTCTACAAGTAAATATATATTTAGTGCTCATCATTATTCCTTATGCAGGATCTTTTCCTATCATTTTGGTTGTCTGAAGCTTATTCTCTAATAATTCCTCAAAAGGGGCATGTGGCAACTTGTCTTTGGTCTTTAAACTTTATTTTCAGTTAGGCTTGATATTATATCCTTTGCTTAGATTTTCTTTCTAAGATATTGCTTAGACTTAGTATCTTAATTTTGTTTCCCCAATGGATTCTGGCACAAAGTATGGCTGTCATAAACTTTGGTGCTAATGATTTTGTTTCTTTTGCAATCAGAGTGACCATGTGAACAATTTACCTGACAATCCCAGTTTATAGCAGTAGTCCCAATCTAATTGTTAATAGTGTCCTCTGTCACTCTCAAATTCTCCAGCTCAGAACATAAATGATAGGGTTGCCTTATTTATTAGTGACTTGGTATTTGGCCTGATAATGAAAGCATTGTTTTTCTTTCTGATAAATTTTGACAGTTTTAGTAGAATAGGTCTAGTATTAAATGTTCTAGATTAAAGACCCAGATTGGTTAAATTCATCTTTTATTTCAAGAAAAATTTCTTAAATATGTGTTCAGTGTTTTTTTCTATTACATTGTATCTATTTTCTTCTTTAGAGATTTCAATTATTCACACATTGAATTTTCTTTATCTTCCTTTGAAATCTCTCACTTTCTCTTATATCTTTTCTATTTTCTCATATCTTTTTTAGTTTATATTTTCCTTTTTCTCATTTTCATTTTTTATTTCCCTTGGGATGTAATTTATGGTGCCCATTCACTCTTGTTACTTCTAATTTAATCTTCATTGGTGAAATATTTTTTCTTTAATTCTGTATGTTTCTTCAGATCTAGAGCTGCAGGGTGCCTAAGAGTTACCTCCTGAGAGCCGCCATGTTGCTCAAATGTGGCCACTGTCTAAGCCCAGCTCAGCATGTAAATGCATTGCCTTCACCCAAGCATGGGACATGACTCCCAGGATGAGCCTCCCTGGCACTGAGGGATTACTACCAAGCACCAGCTGATGATGTAACTAGAAAAAGACCTTGAATAAAGAGGTCAACTCAGACTGGCAGAATATCTCAGCCTACATGTAATATCAGGTGTTAAAAACTGCCTTTTGACTTTGGATAAATGGGGGAAATGAAAAGGACAAGTGAGTTTATATGGCTATGAGTCTCCAAAAAGGAGTCAGGAGGTCATCAGAGGGGTGATGCTTATGCACACCTCAGCAGGGGTACCAGAGATAGCCAAGGTAGATAGAAACCCAGGTGCTGGTTCTCCTGAGGGCTGCAGAGATCCACAGGTTCTATGGTCATGGCAGATGGCTCTAGAGTTCAGGGCCATGTCAGTTGGCCCTACTTTGGAGTTTGTGTTCCTGAGTGTGATGGAGTTGGACTCACATATGACCTTTCTACACATGCCTCTTTTGTTACTTTTACCAAGCCTGTGGTTGGTGTTTGGGTTGGTGTATACTCAGGAGACCTGAATCTCTTAACTGTCCATGTGACGTCCAGGCCCTGGGCCTCAGCAGACTTGCAGCTCCTACCCTGTGGTTTCTTGGACTTACCCTGGCCAGCTGGCAGGGAGGTGAAGAGGGTCAACCACCACACTAGGTTGCCAAGAGTGCCTACATCTCCAAGCAGGAGAGTTGCATCCATCATTCATGTGGAATCTAAGTCCCCTCTTGATGTAGAGGGGGACTGGACATAATCATCCCAGGGTCCAGAGGATGGAAGGAATAGAGTATGGATTAGAGTGGATTTACTGGTGTTCTGCTGGGGAACTATTATGATTAGTAAGGAAAGAAATCGTAGTAGTGATGTGGAAAGGGCAGCCACGGTGGCTGCTGATGGTAGGGAGACAGAAGAAGAGATATGGTGTAGGGGCATTTTCAGGATTTGGAGTTATCCTAGGTGGTGCTGCAAGGACAGATGCTGGATGTTGTGTGTCCTGTCATGGCCCACTGGGTGGACTGGAGGAGAGTGTGGACTACAATGTGGACCACTGTCCATGTGGAGCCGCGGTGCTCCAGAATGTATTCACCAGGTGCAGTGGATGTACCGAAATGATGGAAGAGGTTGTTAATGTGGGAGGGTTGGCATGGGTGGGGGTATATGGGGACCTCATTTTTTTTAATGTAACATTTAAAAGAAAATAAAGAAGAAAAAAAAGGTTTGTTTCAAATACTTCTCTTGCCCAATCATCTTATTTTTAGTTTTCTAAATTCTAATGTATAATATTATTTTACAGCTTTATTGTATTAATTTCTTTTAGTGTGCTTTTTTCTTATCATGTTTTACTCTGAGATAATTGTAGGTTCATGTGGAGTTTTAAAAATAATACAGAGATATATGCTTTAACCAGATTCCTTCAAAGGTATGTCTTGCAAAACTATAGTATAATATCACAACTAGTATACTGACTTTGATATAATCAAGATACAGAATATCCCCATCACCACAAGGATTCCCCGTATTGGCCTTTTATAGCCATACCCACATTCCCCAACATCTGTCCCTAACCCCTTGCAACTAGTAATCCATTTCTATAACTTTGTCAAGAATGATATGTCATTGTAATCATACTATATAAACTTCTGGGATTGAGTTTTTTACTAAGCATAATTGAGGCATATGGCAGTTGATTTTTAGTTGTTTTTTTCCCCAAGAAACTGCCAGTTTTCCCAAGTGACGATAATATTTTACATTAAAACCCACAATTTATGAGTGATCCAGTTTTCCATATCTTCATCAGCATTTATTTTAGCCATTCTAATATGTGTGCAGTGATATCTCATTGTGGTTTTAATACTCATTTCCTTAACATTCATGCTTAACATGTTTCCATGGGCTCATTTGCCATTTATTCATCCCTGGTGTAATGCTCTTTCATGACTTTTGCCTATGTTCTTATTGGATTGTTTGCTTTTAACTGTTTAGATTTGAAAGTTTTGTATGGTGGTATTCTAGATTCTTTGTCAGATATGTGGTTTACTTATTTCTTCCAACCATAGCTTGTCTTTTCATCTTCCTAACAGGGTCTTTCACAGAGCAAAAGTTTTTATTTTGATAAAGCCTAATTTATTTTTTGTTCTTTTATAAACTATGTTTTGGTATAATATCTAAGAGCTCTGTGACTAACCCTAGATCCCAAAGATTTTCTCGTATTTTTTCTAAACTTTTTACAGTTTTACATGCTACATTATGTTCACACCATTTTGATTTAATTCTCATATGAGGTATAAGACTTAAGTAGAGGTTAATTTCTCCATCATCACTTGTTGTAGAGGCTATCTTTCCTCTAATGACTTGCTTTTGCACTTGTGCAAACAATCTGTTAAGCATATTTGCATGGGTCTATTTTTGGGTTTTCTATTTTCTTTCATTTATCTATATTCCTATTCCCGTAGCTATATAATAAGTCTTGAATTCAGACAGACTGAGTCTTCTCAATTTATTATTCTTTTTCAAAATTGCTTTATATATTTGATTTCCCTTGCCTTCCTTATAAATTTTAGCATTATCTTGTTTGTCTACAAAAAATCTTGAGAATTGCATTTTTTGGTGACTGGCATCTTTCACTTAGCATCATATTTTCAAGCTTTATCCATGTTGTAGCATGTATTAATACTTTTATTGCCAAATAATAGTCCAGTGTATGAATATAGTACATTTTATTTACCCACTTATCCCTTGAAGACATTTGGATTGTCTCCACTTTGGGCTATTATGAATAATGCTTCTGTAAACACTCCTGTATAAGTCTTTATATGGACATATTTTTCATTTCTCTTAGATGTATACCTAAGAGTACAATTTCTGGATCATATGATAACCCTATGTTCCTTCTGATGAACTGATAGACTGTTTTCCAAAAGTGACTGTGCCAATTTACATTCCTACCAGCAGAATATGACAGTTGTCATTTCTCCACATGCTTACCAACACTTGTTATTATCTGTCTAATTATCCTATTAAGTGTGTAGTGGTTCATTTTTGGTATCAAACAATTACAAATGATATTGTATTGTTAATTTCAATGTCCACATATTCATTGCTTGTCTATAGTAATAGAATTGAACTCACTTATTTGTTCTAAGAGGGTTTTTTTTTAAGATTTATTTTTTATTTATTTCTCTCCTCTTGCCCCCCACCTTGTCTGCTCTCTGTGTCCATTTGTTGTGCATTCTTCTGTGTTTGTTGCATCTTCTTGCTGCGTCAGCTTTCCATGTGTGCTCTCCTTTTGTGTGGCACCTCTCCTGGGCAGGCTGCACTTTTCTTTCAGGCGAGGTGGCTCTCCTTGGGGGGAGCACTCTTTGCACGTGGGGCTCCCCTACATGGAGGACACCCATGCATGCCACAGAACTCCTTGCGCATATCAGCTCTGTGCGTGGGCCAGCTCACCACACAGGTCAGGAGGTCCTGGGTTTGAACCCTGGATCTTCCATATGGTAGGAAGACACTCTATCCATTGAGCCAAATCTGCCTCCCCTAAGAGGTTTTATGTGTGTAGATTCCTTGAGGTTTTCTATGTAGACAGTAATATTATTGGAAAATCTGTTGATTATTTGGGATTTTCCATGTAGATAATTATATTACCTTCCTTTCTAAACTGTATGCCTTTTATTTTCTTTTGTTTCAACCTGTTTTCCCTGGCTAGAACTTCTAGTACTTTGTTGAAGGAGAATAATAAGAATGGATATCTTCTCATTACTTACCTTCTTCCCAGTCTTAAAGGGAAAGCATTCAGTCTTTCATATTAAGCATAATGTTATGTTTTGTAACTGTTCCTTATAAGAGGAGGAAGTTTCCCTCTATTCTTATTTTATGAGAGTTTTTTCCATGAATAGATGTTTGAATTTTGTCAAATACTTTTCTGTATCACTTGATATGATCCTATGATTTTTCTTCTTTAGTCTGTTAAAATGGTGGAATGCACTGATTGATTTTCTAATACTGAAACAGCCTTGTATTCCTGGATTAAATGCCACCCAGTCACGTACAATTCTTTTTATATATTGCTGAATTTAACTGGCTAATGTTTTGTAGCATTTTTGTGTATATAATCATGAAGGTTATTGGTCTGTTGTTTTCTTTTTTTTTTTTTTGTACTGTCTTTTTCTGGTTTTAGAATCAAGATAATAGTAGCTTGATTAAATGAATTGGGAAGTTTTCCTTCCTCTTATTTTTTGGAAGAGGTTGTGTAAAATTGATGTAAATTCTGCACAGATTAAACTTCAGCTTTCCATTCTCTACCATTATTTGTAAATCTCTGGAAATTAATAGAAATGGTGAAAGCATATCACAGTGTTTATAACTAGCAGTGCTATTGTGTGGTCATGACAGTGGTTGAAAGGGAAAATCTAAAGTCTTGTAGATTACTAGAAGGAAATCTAAAAACTGTAACATGGTACTGTATATGACAGTAAAACAAAATGTAAAACACAAATATGGCTGCTATTGTATATATAAGGCTCTTTTTGCAAAATATAAATACAAATATACTAGAGAGAAGGAAAAAGATGTATGGCAGGGGAAGCATAGAGAAATTGAGAGGTGATTAGTATTGTTTGCTTGTTTGTTTTTTGTTTATTATTATTATTGGAATAATGAAAGTGCTCTAAGAATGACTGAAGTGATGAATGCACAAATACATGATTAAATGGAATACCATTGATTGTACACTTTGGATGGATTTATGTTTTATTAACATGTACCAATAAAATTGATTTGTTAAAAAAGATTAATGTAAATTCTTTAAACATTTGCTAGAATTCTGCAATGGCACTGGAGAGTTCTTTTATGGGAGATTTTTTTATTATGAATTCAAATTTCTTCAAGGTGATAAGCGTATTTAAGTTATGTATTTTGTAAGTTGTGGTAGTTTGTGGGTCTTGAGAAATTGATCCAATTAATCTAAGTTGTGAAATTTGTGTGCATAGAGTAGGTCATAGTGTTCCTTTATTATCCTTTTGATGTCTGCAGAGTCTGTACTAATAACCCCTGTTTCATTCGTGGTATTAGTAATTTGTGTCATCTTTCTTTTTTTTCTTTATCAGTATTGTTTCAGATTTGTTAATCTTACTGATCTTTTCAAAGAACAAGTACTCCATTACACTGATTTTTCTCTATTGCTTTTTTTCTCTCTATTGCTTTTTAATTGATCTGATTTCCACTCATCATTATTTCCTTCCTTCTGTTTGTTTTGCATTTATCCTGCTTTTCCTTTTCTAAGTTGTTGAGATAGGAACTTACCTTATTGATCTGCAGTTTGTCCCCTATGTTAATGTATGCATTGCATTTAATGCTATAAATTTTTCTCTCAGCATTATTTTATCTCTTTCATACTAATTTTGATAAGTCATCGTCTCACTTTCATTCAATTAAATGTATTTTTATTTTCCTTGGGACAGCTCCTTCATCCATGGGTAATTTAGAGGTGTGTGGTTTAGTTTTCATGTTTTTGGACATTTTCCCATTATCTTTTTGTTTTGATTTTTAGTTTGACTCTGTCATGGTTGGAAAACATACCCTGTTTGATTCTAGTTCTTTTAATGTGTTGAGATTTGTTTTATGGTGGTCCAGGACATGGTCTGATTTAATATATGTTCCACGGTCACTTGAAAAGAATGTGTATTCTGCTTGATGAGAGTGTTTTGCTTGCCTAATTCCTAGAGCCACACAGTACCAGCTTGACTTGATAGTTTACACTAAGAATGTAATTTCTGGTGAATGAAATGTCCTATAAATTTAAATTAAATACTGTTGGCTGGTAATGGTGTTGAGTTATGCAATAAATCAATAAATTCTGAATGAGTTAAAGAGCCAAAAAGATAGTCTTTTTATTAACCTCATCCTTTCAATATAAGTCTATGTTGGCTAATAATCTATTTATTTATATTAATGGATATGTTGTTTTATTGAACATAATTCATGCAACTATATAATATAAAAACTGTGAAAGCATCAAACCTTAAAATTAAAGTCACCTGTGCTATAATCCCAATATTCCATAACTACCACTGTTAATCCTTTATTGGGGTCCTTTACAAATAAAGAGGAATAAGAGCGTCAGAATCAGGGAAAAATCAGCTGGAGAGACAGGGAAAAGCCAAGAGAGGCGAGCTGAAGCCACTATGCCCTGCCGTGTGCCTGATCACCCACAGCTGGGCTTGAAGGAGAAGGCAGCGACCACAGAGCTGTCATTGTGACTGGCCACATGGCAGGAGTGCAGGATCGCACTTATAACGTTTCTCATCATAATACCCTGAAAAATAATATAATGTAGAGAAACTCTCAGCCAGAATGGAAGGGAAAATGAAAGAAAAAGAAAACTTCTACTTCTGGAAGAAAGCAAGGCATAGTGAAAGAAACAGATACAGCAAGGATGTCAGACTCCAGACCTCTATGGCATGTGGGGAATGTATGCAATGACACCCACATAAATATCAAAAAATAAGAGAGCATCAAGGCTAGTGCCCACCTTTTCAAGAATTGTCTGGAGCAGGGGTTGTAAACTTCTCATAGAAGTTTGCATTCAGCCTGGGACCACAATGTGGCACAATAACAGCAGACCAACACTGGCAGGATGAGGTTCATGGAAAAAAAATCTCTCCCAGGTCATATGAGATACAAAGGAAATCAAGATATTTTTAATTTTCCCACCCAACAAGGAAGACTGGTGCCCTACAGGAACCGTGGAATCAAGATATAGATGTTTCTGAGGCCCAAGACCTTAAGGCAGAGGTAAGAACAGAGATATTGATCAGCCACAACAAATGGTGAGACATGCCCCAAGACCAGGTAGGATCAAGCTGACCAGCAACAGTTTCATGAGAAAGAGGCTGAAGTCAAAGATAACTGAGATGATGTCTCACAGAAATAGAGTGAAAAGGATTTAGAGAACCACACTAGGAACAACTGCAAACACAACCATGAATTCCTTCTCTTCACAGCCTGAGGTCTTATCTACTCAAATACACCTAAAGACATATTGTGGAGAAGGGGGAAGTACAAGAATTGTAAAAGGTTTCATATTTACCCAAGTAATACTGTTTTAAAACCAAAGACCCTGAAGGACTGTGGGAAGATGACAGAATAGGAAACTCCAGGAATCAGTCCTTTCACCTGAACAACTATTTATCAGGCAGGAGCTGTCTGAATCAATTATTTTGAAACTCCAGAATCTAGTAGAACACTTTGCAGAATCCAGGGAAGGGAAGTAGGAAGAGCTTGGTCAATTGCACTAAATACTAGTGAATGGCACTCTTGGTGCAGCTACTGTCACCTATCCCCCAACCTCACAATAGGCAGCAGTGGGTTCTTAATCCAGTCATTGGCACTGCTAGCTGGTTCCAGGGTGGGATATAAAAATTCAGTTCCTCAAAATCTGGACATATGTGGTCCAATCACTCGATCCCGGCTTTTAATGCACTACTTCAGATCACAGGACGTCCAGCTCTGAGGGTAGCCACCATTCCAACCTGCCCTTGGCAAAAACAGCATAGGAGAGATAAAGAACGTATGCTTCCTTAAAACTACAGAAAGGGTTGCATTTACTGGGCAAGTGCAACAAGAAAATGTAGCTTCAAAGAGTCTTTTTCAGTCCCTGGCATTGTTCTGGCTGGGAAAGACTGACTTGGGAAACTGCTCTCCAACTTGTACCCCCTCCCAGAGCATGTGTTCCAGGCAAAAGCAGCTTGAGACAGCAAAAGCAGTGTAAGAAACAATTAAATCAGGCTGGGACATAGGCCAAGCTGTAATTCTGATGGTGGGTCACCTAGGAGAGGAAGAAGCCCTGTTTCTTGGAAAGTAGACAGGGCATTCAAATTCCTGTAAATAGGAGAATTCCTAAGGCCACTAGCAAGTACAAGCTCAGGACAAGACACAGGGCAAGAAAAGACAGGCAGGACCCAACACTTTGCATTCAGCTTGGGTTGACCTTCCTGATAGGAGGACTGAATTCTGAAGGAAAACACCAGTCAGTGTAAAGTAAATTTGCCAAGATTGTGAAAGCTGCTTTATGCATTGGTTTGCTTTATTTTGTTAGCTCCTGGTGCTCAATAAAAATCTCTGTTACAGCACCAACTGGATACACTTTCAAGGAACAGAAGCTCAAGGACCAAATCCCAGAGTTAACATCTTAAAATATTAAAATGCAGAGTGTGTAAAAAATATTACTTGGCAAACAAAGAAACAGGAAATGATAGACCATCCAAAGAAAGAAGATAACAATTCAAAAACATCATCAAAGAAGATCAGACTGTGGTCAGACCAGAAAAAGACTTTAAAACATTATTTCGGTATAGTTAAAGAAATGAAGGAAAATACACAGAAAGTGCTAAAGGGTATTAGGAAAACAATAAATGAACAATATGAGAATCTCAATAAAGGTAAATTTTAAAAAGGGAACCAACTAACCACTGCAGCTGACGACCACACTAATAGAAAAAGAAAAATATCCAGAATGATTTCAACAGCAGATTGGAGATGGAGAATCAGTGGCCTTGAGACAAAATAATTGTCATGCAGAGAACCAAAAAGTAAAAAGAATTAGAAAAAGCAAAAATAACCTAAAAGACCTGTGGGACACCATCAAGCATACTAATATATGCATTATGAAAGTCTTAGAGAAGATAAAGGAGCAAAAATAATATTCAAAGAAATAATGGCAGAAAAATTCCCAAACTTGGCAAAATACATGAATAAACACACCCAAGAAGCTCACGGAACATCAAATAAGATAACCTTGAAGAGAATATGTGGACATATTCATATATATCAAACTGTCAAATGGAAAGGATAAGGAGAGAATTCTGAAGTTTGCAAGAGAAAGTCAATGTGTTATACACAAGGGAGTCCCAGTTAGATTAAGTTCTGATTTCTCATCAGAAATCACGGAGACAAGGAGACAGTGGGTTGAAATACTTAACATGTTGAGATAAAACAATTGCCAACCAAGAATTTTATATCAGTTGAGACATTCCAAGATAAATAAATGCTGAGGGAATTCATCACCACTAGACCTGCCCTACAAGCAATGCTAAAGAGAGTTCTTCAGACTGAAATGAAAAGATATTAGACAGTGGAGCAAAACAACATAAAGAAATAAAGACCTCAGATAAAGTTAACTATTTGGATAATTATAAATGGCGGTATTATTGTTTTGTATTTTTAGTAACTCTACTTCTTCTTACAGGTGTAAAAATGCAAATGCATAAATAGTAATGATAAATCTATAGTTTAGGACATACTATATACAAAGATATACTTGTAACAAGTACAAAAGGTTGGGGGAATGGAGGGGTATAGGAATACTGTATTGTGCATGCTATTGAAGTTAACTTGGTGTCAAATCAATAATGATTGTTATATAATTAGTATGCTAAATTTTAACTCCATGATAACCATAAAGTAAATATACTTTTAAAAAATCCAGAGAGAAAGAGAAGGAACTTAATGTAGTACAATACAAAAAACTCAAATAAATATAAAAGTAGTCATTAACTAAAGAATTGAGGGTAAAAAAAAAGGTATAAGACTTGCGATAACTAAATAGCAAAATGGGAGATAAAAGTTCTGTGTTATCAGCAGAAATTGGCAGAATAGATAAAAAGCACAAGCCAACTATATGTTGTTTACAAGAGACTAACCCTAAATTCAAAGACATAAGCAGGTTGAAAGTAAAAGGATGGAAAAAATATATATCAGGCAAGTAGTAACCAAAAGAGAGAAAGGATAGCTATATTAATAAATAGACTTAAATTTAAAAACTGTTACAAGGGACAAAGAAGGTTATTAAATACTGATAAAAGGGTCAATTCAACAAGAAAACATAACAATTATAAATATATATGCACCTAACATCAGAGTTGCAAAATATATGAAGCAAGTATTCAGATTTGAAGGGAGAAATAGATGATTCCACACTGATAGTAGGAGATTTTAATACACCCACCACTTGCAATAATGGATAGAACATCTAGACAGAAGATCAACATGGAAACACAAGACTTGAATTATATTATAAATAAACTATATCTAACAGGTATATATAGAACACTTCACTCAACAGCAGCAGAATACACATTTTCTCTAGTGCACATGGATTATTCTCCAGGATAGATCAGATGTTAAGTCACAAAACAAGTCTCAAAAAATTAAAAAATATTGAAATCATACAATGTATCTTCTCTGACCACAGACCACAATGGAATGAACCCAAGAATCCATAATAAAGAGAAAGGGAAATTTCACAAATATGTGGAAATTAGATTATATTCTCTTGAATAACCACTGGATTTTTAAAAAATGACAAAAAAGGAAATTAGGAAAAACACTGAAGCAAATGAAATGAAAACACCAAAATCTACAGGATGCAGAAAAGGCAGTGCTGAGAGAGAAATCTATAGCTCTAAATGCTTACAGTTAAAAAATTAAAAAATTTTAAAAAAGGTCTCAAATCAGGGACCTTACCTAACCACTCAAAAGTGGAAGAATTGGGAAAAGAAGGACAAAAACATAGCAAGCAGAAGAAAAAGAAGAATACGGGTTAGAATAGAGATACATGAAATAGACTTAAAAACAACAGAGGGAATCAACAAAACCAAAAGTTGGCTCTTCAGAAAGGGCAATAAAATTGATAAACCTTTATCTAGACTGACAAAAAGACAGAAAATACAAATAGCTAAAATCAGATATGAAAATGGGGACATTATTGCCAACCCCATTGAAATAAAAAGGAAAAAAGATGATATTATGCATAACTGTATGCCAACAAATTAGATAACCTAGATAAAATGGATAAATCCTTAGAAACACACAAACCACCTACACTGACTCAAAAGGAACTAGAAGACATTAACAGACCAAAGCCTAGTAAATATATTGAATCAATAATCAGAAAGACCCCAACTAGGAAATGTCCAGGACCACATGGTGTCACAAGAGAATTTTCCCAAACTATCCAAGAAGACTTAACAACAATACTGCTCAATATCTTCCAAAAGGTTAAAGAAGGGGGAACACTCCCTAACTAATTCTATGTGACCAACATCACCTTCACACCAAGCTTGATACAGATACCACAGGAAAGAAAAGAAAATAAAAGACCAATGTCATCAGAGGGGTAATGTTTATGCATGCCTCAGCAAGTTCTCAGAGACAGCCAAAGTAGATAGAAGCCCAGGTACTGGTTCTCCTGAGAGCTTCAGAGACCCACAGGTTCTATGGTCATGGCAGACGGCTCTGGAGTTCAGTGCCATGTTAGTTGGCCCTACTTTGGAGTTTGTGCTCCTGAGTGTGATGGAGTTGGACTCAAATGTGACCTTTCTACACATGCCTTTTCTGTTACTTTTACCAGACCTGTGGTTGGTCCTGGGGTTGGCGTATACCCAGGAGACCTGAATCTCTGGACTGTCCACGTCACAGCCAGGCCCTGAGCCTCAGCAGACTTGCAACTCCTACTATCTGGTTTATTGGACTTACCCTGGCCAGCTAACAGGGAGGTGAAGAAAGTCAACCACCACACCAGGTAGCCAAGAGTGCCTACAACTGTAAGCAGGAGAATTGCATCCATTATCCATATGGAATCTAAGATCCCACTTGATATAAAGGGGGAGTGGACATAACCATCCCAGGGTCCACAGGATGGAGGAATAGAGTATGGATTAGAGTGGACTTACTGATATTCTACTATGGAACAATTGTGATTAGTAATGGAAGAAATTCTAGCGTTGATGTGGAGAAAGTAGCCATGGTAGCTGCTGAGGGTAGGGAGAAGGAAGAAGAGATATGATGTGGGGGCATTTTCAGGATGTGGAGTTGTCCTGGGTGGTACTGCAGGGATAGCTGCTGGGCAGTATATGTCCTGCCATGGCCCACAGGGTGGACTGGGAGAGAGTGTAAACTACAATGTAAACTACTATCCAGGTAGGGCAGCAGTGCTCCAAAATGTGTTCACCAAACAAAATGAATGTGCCACGATGATGAAAGAGGTTGTTGATGTGGGAGGAGTGGGGTGAGGGGGGTGGGGGTATATGGGGACCTCATATTTTTTTAATGTAACATTTAAAAAATAAAGGAAAAAAAGAGAATATGAAGGGGGAAAAATGTAATAATAATAAAAAAAGACCAATATCTCTTATGAACATAGAAGCAAAAATCCTCAACAAAAACTAGCAAATCAAATGCAATAGTGCTTTAAAAGAATTATACACCATGATCAAGTGGGATTTAACCCAGTTATGCAAGCGTTGCTCAACATAAGAAAATCAATTAATGCAATATACCACATTAACAGAATTAAAGGAAAAAACACCTTATCATCAATTAATGCACAAAAGGCATTTGACAAGGTGCAGCCTCTGTGGAAGACAATTTGGCAGTTCCTTGTAAAGCTATCCAGCAATTCGTCTACTAGGAATACATTCAAAAGAACTGAAAACTGATGTGAACAGACATTTGCACACCGATATTCATAGCAGCATTATTCACAACTGACAAAGGATGGAAACACCCCAAGAGTTCATCAATTGATGAATGGATAAACAAAATGGGGTATATACATACAATGGAATACTATGTTGCTGTAAGAACAAATGAAATTGGGACACATATGATAACATGGATGAACCTTGAAGACATCATGCTAAGTTTGAAATAAGCCAGACACAAAAGGACAAATATTGCCTGGTCTCACTAATATGGACTAAATACAAAGAATAAATGCATGGAATTAATACTTAGAGTATTAGTTATTATGGGATAGGAGGAGGGCGAAGAAAAGGTTTTGATGCTTAATGTATGTAGAAGTTTTACATAATTTGACCATAAAAGTGTGGAAATGGATAGAGTTGATGGTAACACATTATAGTGAGTAGAAGTAACACAGCTTGTTTATAAATGGGATTGTGGCTGAAAAGGGTAGTCTCGGTGTATAACCGTCAGTTGAAAGAAAGCTAGAGAATACTCTAGGAATTGAATGACATAGTGAATCCAGAGGTGGATGAGAATTGTGGTTAATAGTACAAATACAAGAATGCCCTTCTATGAACTGGAACAAATTTACATCATTATTGCAAGTTGATAAGAATGTGGAGAACCATGGAAAAAATACAATTAATGTAACCTATGGACTAAAATTAACAACTACACTGTAATATTCTTTCACCAGTGCCAAGGATGTACTGTGTTAATAATAGGGCAGTAGGGAAAAATATACCAAATATATGCTATAGACCATAGTGGTAATAGTCTGATGATATTATCTCATAATCTATAACAAAAATTCCACAACAATGTAGTATGGTGGTGGAGGGGTGTTGCATGGGAATTCCATACAAGTACATGATTGATTTGTAAGTTCACAACTTCTGTACTAAAAAAAGACATTTAAAATAATCTGGCACCCCTTCTGGATAAAATCACTTAGAAAACTAGGAATAGAAGGAAACTTTCTCAACATGATAAGGGACTCTATGAAAAACCCACAGTTAACATCATACTTAATGGCAAAAGACTGAAAATTTCCCACTGAGATCAGGAACAAGACACATTGCCCACTGTAACCACTGTTGTTCAACATTGTACAGAAAGTTCTAACCAGAGCAATTAGGCAAGGAGATGAAATAAAATCAATCCAAATTGGAAAGGAAGAAATGAAATTTCCCTATTTGCAGATGACATGATCTTACATACAGAACATCCTGAGAGATCCACAGCAAAGCTGCTACAGCAAATAAATGAGCTCAGCAATGTGGTGGGGATTAAGACAAACATGCAAAAAAATAAGAAATATTTCTACACATGGTAATAGAAAATCTGAAGAAAATGTCAAGAAAAAATCCATTTATAATAGCAACTAAAAGAATTGAATATTTAGGAATAAATGTAACCAAAGTTGCAAAGGATTTGTATATGGATAAACACAAAACATTGCTAAGAGAAATTAAAGAACTCCTAAATAAATGGAAGAACATTTGTGTTCATGGATTAGAAGACTTAATATTATGATATCAATTCAACTCAAGGTGATTTACAGATTCAATTCAATCCTGATCAATATATCAGCAGCCTTCTTTGCAAAAACGAAAAAGACAATCATGACATTTACATGGAAGGGTAAGGAGCCCCAAAGAGCCAAAAACATCTTGAAAAAGAAGGACAAAGATGGAGTAGTCACACTTTCTGATTTTAAAACTTATTATTAGGAGTGGATGTGGTTCAAGAGGTTGAGCACCTGCTTGCCATATGGGAGGTCCCAGGTTTGATCCCTAGTGCCTCCTAAAAAATAAAACAAGCAACAAACAAACAAATGAAAAAAACAACTCAGGAAAGCCAATGTGGCTCAGTGGTTGAGTGGCAGCTTTCCACTTATAAGGTCTGGGGTTCAATCCTCAGTCCCAGCACCAAAAAAAAAAAAAAATTTTAAAGCCACAGTAATCAAAACAGCTTGGTACTGGCACAAAGACAGACATATAGAACTATGGAATATAATTGAGAGTTCAAAAATCAATCTTGGGAGGCGGACTTGGCCTAGTGGTTAGGGCATCTGTCTACCACATGGGAGATCTGCGGTTCAAACCCCAGACCTCCTTGATCCATGTGGAGCTGGCCCATGTGCAGTGCTGATGCGCGCAAGAAGTGCCGTGCCACGCAGGGGTGTCCCCCATGTAGGGGAGCACCACATGCAAGGAGTGTGCCCCATAAGGAGAGCCGCCCAGCGCAAAAGAAAGTGCAGCCTGCCCCAGAATGGCTCCACATACACGGAGAGCTGACACAACAAGATGATGCAACAAAAAGAAACACAGATTCCCGTGCTGCTGACACCAGCAGAAGCAGACAAAGAAGAAGACACAGAAAATAGACACAGAGAACAGACAACCGGGGAGGGGGAGAGGGGAGAGAAATAAATACATAAATCTTTTTAAAAAAATACATTGCTTTGCTATGGTAATGTATTTTTTTTTTAATCAACCTTTACATATACAGCCAAATGATGTTTGACAAAGTTGCCAAGTCTACCATTTCTTCAACAAATGGTGCTGAGAAAGATGGATGTCCACATGCAAAATAATAATGGTGTACCCTTACCTCACACCATATACAAAAATCAACTGAAAATGGATTAAAAAAAACTAAATCTAAGAAGAAGAATTATAAATATCCCAGAAGAAAACATAGGGAAAGCATCTCCAGGCCTTATGGTAAGCAATGGTTTCTTAAACTTTACACCCACTGCCAGCAATAAAAGATAAAACAGATAAACCTGACCTCATCCAAATTAAAAAACTTTTCTGCATCTAAAGACTTTGTCATGGATTGACATCCCAGGGTCCACAGGATGGAGGAATAAAATATGGATTAGAATGGACTTACTGGTATTCTACTATAAAACTATTTTGATCCTAGCAATGGAAGAAATTGTATCATTAATGTGGGGACAGTGGCCACAGGAGTTGCTGAAGGCAGGGAGAGGGAAGAAGAGGTTTGATATGGAGGCATTTTCAGGTCTTGGAGTTGTCCTCAATGATATTGCAGGGACAGATGTTGGACATTATATATCCTGCCATAACCCACTGAATGGACTGGGCGAGAGTGTAAACTAAAATGTAAACTATAATCCAAGCAGTGTAGCAGTGCTTCAAAATGTGATTCACTGAGAAGCAGACTTGGCCCAGGTGTTAGGGCATCCGTCTACCAGATGGGAGGTCTGCGGTTCAAACCCCGGGCCTCCTTGACCCGTGTGGACCTGACTCATGCTCAGTGCTGATGCGCACAAGGATTGCCCTACCACGCAGGGGTGTCCCTGCCTAGGGGAGCCCCACGCGCAAGGAGTGCACCCCGTAAGGAAAGCCACCCAGCGTGAAAGAAAGTGCAGCCTGCCCAGGAATGGCACCGCACACATGGAGAGCTGACACAACAAGATGATGCAACAAAAAGAAACACAGATTCCCATGCCGCTGACAACAACAGAAGCAGACAAAGAAGAACATGAAGCAAATGGACACAGAGAACAGACAACTGTGGGGGGAGGTGAAGGGGAGAGAAATTTAAAGAAACAAAACATGATTCACCCAATGCATTGAATGTGCCACACTGGTGAAAGAGGTTGCTGATGTGGAAAGAGTTTAAGGTGGGTGTGGGGGTGGGGACTGGGGTATATTCCCATACATTTTTTAATATAATATTTTGTGTGATCTATGTATCGTTTTTTAAAAAGACAATAAAAAATTTGCTTAAAAAAAAAGACTTTGTCATGGAAGTAAAATGACAATCTACACAAAAGGAGAATATATTTGAAAACCACGTAAGCGTTTGATACCCAGAAGAATATATAAAGAAATCTTACAACAAAAAAGTCAAGCAACCCAATTTAAAAATGGCAAGACATGAATAGATGTATCTCCAAAGAAGTTATATAAATGAACAAATAACACATTTGAAAGTATGCTCAACATCATTAGCCATCAGGGAAATGCAAATCAAAATGCAAATAAAAAATGTAATGAATTATCATTTCATACCCACTAGAATCACTACTGTTAAAAAACAGAAAATTACAAATGTTGGAAAGGATGTGGAGAAACAAGAAACTCCTTCATTGTTAGTGGGAATGTAAAATGATGCAGCCACTGCCTAAGACAATTTTGTAGTTCCTCTGAAAAGTATTTATAGAATGACCATATGACCCATCTCAATTTCATTTCCAGCTGTATATGCAAAAAAATTGAAAGCAGGGATTAAAACAGATATTTGCATACCAACATTCATTGCAGCATTATTCACAATTGTCAAAAGATGGGATCAATCCAAGAATCCATCAATCGATGAGTGGAAAAACAAACACAATGAAATATTATTCAGCTGCAAAAAGTAATGAAATTCTGATACACATGACAACATGGATGAACCTTGAAGACATCATGTTCAGTGAAATAAGCCAGATACAAAAGGACAAATATTATATGATCTCACTGATATGAAATAATTAAACTCATAGAGTCAGAAACTAGAATATAGTTTACTAGAGGCCAGGATGGGGTAGGGAATGGAAGTCAATATTTTAATTGCACAGAGTTTCTGTTTGTGATCATGGAAATGACTTGGTGATGGATAGTGGTGATAGTAGCATTACATTGTGACTATAATTTACAGCTCTGAAATATATATTTAAATGTAGGTAAAAGGGGAAATTTAGGTTGTATATATGTTACAAATATACATTTCTTTTTAAATCCATAGGACTGTACAATACAAATAGTAAAGTCTAGGGTGAAATATGGACTATAGTTAATAGTACAATTATAAAAATGTTCTTTATCAACTGCAACAAATGTACCACATGAATGAAAAGTTGTAATATTAATAGTTGGGTATATATGGGGACTCTCCATTTTATGCATGATTTTTCTGTTAACTCTCATATTCTCTAATAAAAAAATACAAAAACTGTTTTTAACTAAAAGAGAATGAACTACATTTTATTGGTCAATTTATGAAAGACACACACACACATACCTACATTGATTCTAACTAAATGAAGGGACTCAGGAGAAATATCAGAGTAGTTAGAGAAAATGAAGCAGCTAGATTTTCTTTGTGTATTTCAGAAGTGGCACATTAATTTATCAACCATGCAACATAATTAATTTTTACAAAATTGAGGTCAGATTATACATATAATGCATTGACTTAAGAATATATGAAAAAACTTTTTTCCATAGCATTCTTCCAAAATAAGGTTTTTTAAATAATGAATAATATTTCATAGGCTGGACATAATTTATCTTACAAATCTTCTATAGTTGGACATTTATGTTGTATCCAATTTTTTCTGCTGTAATTAATGATGTAATGATTATTTTTGTTACACACTTGTGTATATCAATATTTCCTTATAATACATTTCTCATTGTGGGAATGCAGCCTATAGCTTTTAATACATATTATCAAGTGTCCACATAAAAAATTCCTTTATGGCCTTATCTCTGTCTACCTGTGCAGCCTAAATTCTTTCTATTCCCCACATGCCCTAAACCATAGACTTCAGATTGACTCTACTCCCTACTACCTTTAGAATCTTGCACTGGTCTCCCACCATGCAGAAACACTTCATCATCTCCTCCTTCCCAGTCTTAACCCCTGTGTGTACCTCATGCACAGATGTGTTGATTCCCTTTCAAGTGATAACTTGATCCCCTTAATAAATTGGTAAATCTTCCCAATTGAATAAACAGTCTTATTCTTGTAGTAGTGAGAAATCCATTAAAATGGGATCAGATGAGAAGCTCCCATCAGGTACTATATTAATCACTAAGGGTACAAGCATAAGAAAGATTGTTTTAGTGTCTTAGGCTGCTGAAGCAAATACCATGAAATATGTCGGGTTAAACAATGGGAATTTATTTGCTTACAGTTTTGAGGCTAAAAGAAAGTCTAAATCAAGGCATCATCAAGGCATTGCTTTCTGTCGGAAAACTGTGCTGGTCTGGGGCTGGCTGCTGGTGAATCTTAGTTCTTAGCTTGTCACATGCCAAAGTACATGGTGGTCTCCCCGTTCTGTTCTGGGGTTTGTTGATTTCAGGTTCTTACTTCCTGTGACTTTCTCTCTCCTTGTGTTTGAATTTCACTCCACTTATAAAAGACTCCAGTAATAGGATTCAGACCCATCTTGATTGCACCGGATCACACCTTCACCGAAGTAACCTCATCAGAAGGTATTATTTGCAATGGGTCCAAACACACAAGAATGGATTAGATTTAAGAACACGTTTTCCTAAGGTACAAACAGCTTGAAGCTACCACAAAGACATATTCCAATGAGTATAAAAGTTTAATATATACCTGATTAAAATTCAACCTCATCAGAGGTCAAGTAAATACCAATTCTAACACAATACTATTTTTTTCTTATAAATCTGGCCAAGTTTTTTTTTGAGTCAATGATACCCTGTGCTGAAAAACAGGTACCCCTTATACCTAACTGGAGGGAGTGCAACTTGTTATAATTTCTTGCAGGGTAATTATTTAAAATTTAAAATAAAATAATTTTAGTATATATTTACACCCAACAAATCCACTTAAATATACAAAGATTTGTATTAAAGGTAAATAAAATTTGCACATATATGCAAATACTGAAAGACTAAAAGGAAAAGACAAAAATATTAACAATGGTGAGGAAAAGATGAAGTGGGTTACTTTTTAAAATTTGAATAGTCTTATAATTCTAATTTTTCTACAACAAAAATATATAGATTTTGAATTCAGGAAAAAAAAGTCTTTATAAAAATAGTGTTACTTTACTCTTAATCAGTCTCTTCCAAGCAAGAAAGCTATTTTCCTGGGAAGTATCTTAATAAACAGGTAATCAAGGTTCCAAGTTTGCAGAGCCAACAGAGCAGAGACTGATATCTGGATGTCCACCAAGCTGCAGCTACCCCATAAATTCAATCTCAAAGAGTCACTAGCTTCTCTCCTGTTATTACGGCATTCATCACTTGCCATCTAACTGTGTATCATCGATCACACAGATTATTTATCAAAAGGTTAATTTAGATGGATCAGAAATAATTTCTGGGATGGCACATTGTCAATATTTCTTTCAGAAAACTTCCCATATATCCCTGCCTTTTATTTCTTAGCAGAAAACAAGGACTTTATGGGTTGAGGAGAAATCCCTAAGTTTCCTTTCTTACTGAAGCTTATGAGTATTTTTGAAAGATTAAATAAATGATGTTTGCTGGTTTCTCTTTATTCTCAAGTTTATTTGCTCTCTTTAAAGAGTTCTAGTAAAAATTGCTCTTAAAGTAAATCTTAGTGTTTTTTTTTAAATGTTAGTTGTAATGAGATTTTTTAATACACATTTTTGTTGATCAGATCTCTTGTGAGATTTTGGTGTGGGGATCCTCTTAAAATATTTTTGAATTCATTATGTGAAATGAAACCATCTATGACCTTTTCAAAGCAAAAACACACAAAATACAGTCACCTGATAATTTAAGCAACTACATTAAACATGAAAATATTAGTGGTTAACACACTCTAAAAGAATCCTAACTAGGAATGTTCACAAATCCAATGAGATCTTCTTGTCCCCACAATAAGTCACTATCAAGCAAATGCAATCAGATTTGGTTGTCACTAATAGCAAACTACTGGAAATTGGATTAGATTCTCAAAACTTTCACAATCACCACTAAATAGCCAGTGACTAAAAACACTATATATAATTAATCTGAGCCAAGGGAAAAGACTCAACAAGCTGTGATCAGAGACTTAAGCCATCTGGCCAGTCTCTCTCTTTCTTTTGAGATCACAGCTTAATTAGCATGAAGCTTCAAGTTATGATATTTAAAGGGATTTTTGTTATGAACAAGACAAAGTATAGATAGAAACATACATCTCAGTCTTGTTACATGCATTGAAATTAAGACATGATGGGGAATTTGTATTCTTGACGTAAAGGTGACTTGCTACATAAACTATTTAACCAATAGTGTTTTCAAACCTGCCAGTTGAAGATAAGAGCTCCTTTCCCTCCCCCAACCTTCTGAAGATTTACACAAATTATTAAAATCTGAAAGCAAAAATAATACATTTATTTGTAGAGAACATTCTGGTTTATTAGCTCTTTAGACTACAGAATTTCTGCATTTTGAAGCAGTGTTATAAAAGTTTTCTCCTTCAATATCTCTAGAATCATGTGCTGAAAGTTTGGCCCCTGCATCTGCAGCAGTGGGATTGCTTAGCCCATTCAGAAATGCGGAATTTCAGGCTTACTCCAGACCTACTGAAAAAATATTAGCATTTTAACAAGATCCCCATGTGATGCATATGCACATTAAATTTTAGCATGTATCAAAATCATCTAGAGGATTTGTTGAAACACACTTTCCTGGGTCCCACCACCAGAATTTTTGATTCAGTAGATCTGGAGTATGAAACATAATTTGATTCCTAACAAGTTCCCAATGGTGCTCATGCTGATGATCCAGACACCACACTTTGAGAATCGCTGCTCTTGACTAGAGGATGGTTTGTTTTGTCTGTAGTTGTGTAACAGATTATTCCTATTTTGGCCATAATAATGAATGGCAGGGATTTCTAAATTAATGCACATCCCATTGAAAGATCACTAACTTGATTGATTAAATTATATTTGACCAATATAGTAAGGCACATTGGAGGGGCTACCCCACTCACCAGGATCCTCCAAATTCACAGCAGCTGTGCTCCCTGTTTTATCCCCTGGCAATACAGTGACTGAAACCAAAAGAAAAGCAACCAACCCTGTCTGTTCCAATCAAATTCTCCCATCCAGGAATTTGAAAAACTGAATAAGGTCAGGCAACTATTCCCTGTCCTTCCCCAGTCTCAGTTGTTGAGTTCTTCCACCAATCCAGTAGGCTAAGATAATTCATCCAATAATTATTTGCTCAAATTACAGAACTAGCATCTGTTGCTTACAACCAAAATATGGTTGCTTTTACATATCTGGGGTTTTTTTGCAAGAACCATTTTATCTGTGAATCATTTCTTGTTTTCCAAAAAAAAAGGAGCCATGAGAGGGTGGTGGAGAATATAAAGAATAATGAAAACAGGCACCTCAGGGAGCAGATGTAGCTCAAGTGGTTGAGCACCTGCTTCCCGGGTACAAGGTCCCAGGTTCAAGCCCCAGTATCTCCTAAAAACAAAATCAAATGACAAAACAAACTCTCTGGGGAGTGGATATAACTCCCTATAACAAGGTCCTGAGTTCAACCCCTGGTATCTCCTAAAAATCAAACAAAAAACAGATATCTCTTATGTAACCCAATGGCGGTCACCCTTGTTCCCTACTGTTTATTATCTGTTGAATGAAAAGTGCATATCCTCTAGGGAGAGACCAGATGGACATGCTGGTGGTACTGCTACAATGCCTGGCATTGACAGTGACTGTAGAGCCTGGTTCTTATACATCTTCCTTTTTGTGAGTAGAGAGCATGCTGAAAAACCATTCTCGGAGAGTGGGATGAAGCAGCATGAAAACCATTAGGGAAGGGGAAAGGTAGAGCATACCAGGACCAGGAAAAAGAATCTGTTGTTCCAGTCATGCTAATGAGGCCTTCTGCATCTTGTGGTGTCTGCTAGGGCTCAGTCTTCAACGTAAGCTTTTGGTGCTTGGAAAAGACTTCTTATCCTGAGCAGGAACTCTGTATGTAACTGCATCAATAGCCAAACTATTCTCTGGGTGATCACTAGACTGAACGTAGGGTTCCTGTGGGCAAAAATGGTCTGATTCTCTACCACTACACCATCACCACCACAGAGGGTCTCAGGGTTTAATCTCATCAGCTTTTCACAACTTAATGCCATCTAAGTGAACAAGATGTTAAGAAACAACACTTTTCATGCCCCTAATTAGCACCACATTGAAGTATCATTAGCCTCCCACGAGATCTCTTAACTTGGTCTTTCTTCTTCTGAGTCTTAAAATATTTCTGAACTAGTCAGTGCTGGAAACTATAAATATAATCATAGAGCAATGCATGAGCCTAGAAGCCACAGAGGCAACTAAGAAAGAGGGCAGAATGCAGGCCTGTTTGCCTCAAATCCCATGGGAGATGTCCCTTCCTTCCCTTTCCTCACACATTTACAGAATTGTATGGATGAAATGGACAAGATAAATTTGTAGTAGGGAGGATGTAAGCCCCTAAATCTCTGAATTTTCTCAGCAGAGAGGTTGTGAAAGGAAGTCATAGGCATCTTGTTCATAGACTCTCTCTCCTAGTCTACCCCAAAAAGGGGTTTTCCTAAAATGCTTGACTGATGGGTGGCTCCTCCATTCCCAGAAACTTCAGAGCATTCAGACTTTATCATGAGGTCAAGTAGCTGTTACCTCCATATAAGACTCAACAGATTCATGAAAAAAGGACAAACAGAAGCCTCTCCATTTTGTGATTTGAAGAAACATGTACTCTGCTTACCAGAAGGAAAGTCCTAAGGATAAAGACAAAGTAGATGAGAGCCATAAGGAAAAGTAACCTGGATGTTAGCTGAGTCTTCTCTGGCCTCTGGAGATCTAGATATATGTGATTCAAAGCCCCATTTTCAAGACTTGTGCAAGCCCAAATCCTTCCCCAAGATTACCATAAATTCCAGTGAGGGAGGGGTGATGCCTGGGACAAACATGTTATAGGTCACCTCTGGCTACAACCTTCTGTTTCTTTAGTTTGCCAGTTATATCCAAATTTCAAATATGCTATCTCTGCTCTGGGTCACATCAGCCCAGAGCAGAAATCAGCACCTGTCTTCATTTCCTCACATATGTGCATGCACATTCTCTGTGTGTGTGTCTTTTCTCTCTCTCTCTTTCTCTCTCTCTCTCTCTGTCTCTCTTTCTCTCTCTCTCTTTCTCTGTCTCTCTGTCTCTCTCTCTTTCTCTCTCACACACACACGCGCGCGCCTGATAGGAAATAAGTGAATCTGGTGTATTTTAAACCTTTTCTAGATATGGAAGAGGAATTTTAAAAGATCTCCAGGAACATCTTAAGCAAGTATATTCCACTACTTGCCTTGCCCTCTGTTCTAATTTCCTTGCCTGCTCAAGCACATGCCGTGAAATTGGTTGTCTTAAACAATGGGAATTTATTAGCTCACAGTTTTGAGGTTAGGAAGGAGCCCAAAAGGCATCATCAAAGTGACCAGTCTTTCTTCCTGAAGATTGGCATTCTCTACTCTGGGGCTGGCTGCCAGTGATCTTGGTCTTTGGCCCCTCTGATACATGGCAGTGTACAAGGCAGCCTCTCCCACCCTCTCCCTTCTCTTCCAGGTTCAGTTTCAGCTTCCAGTTGCTCCCTGTGGCTTTCTCTTTCTCTCTCTGTCTGAATTTTAGTCGGCTTATAAAGGACTCCAATAATGCGATTAAGATCCATCCTTCTTGAGTTGGGACACAATTTAAGTGAAGTAGCTTCATTAAAAGGTCCTACTTACAACCGGTTTGCACACACAGGAATAAGTTCAGTTTAAGAGCATGTTTTGGTGGGGTAGATACAGCCCCAAACCACCACACCCTCTATCTGACTCTTCAGCTTCAGACCATCTCGCTCACACTGCTTCACTTTCTCTTCACTTTCCTTTTGATTTCCTCTTTCTCCGGAATAAAAAAAAACCATTTTCCTTTCATTGTCTCATGTACAGGAGTTCAGTGATCTTCTTTGCTGCCTTGACACTTGTCTCCACAATGTCCCCTAATATTACCCAAGCACAGAAGTTTAGGGCAGTGGTTCTTAACTGTGATCTCCAGAACAGCAGCATTAGCCTCACCAGGGAATTTATTGGAAATATGAATATTTAGGCCCACCCTGGACCTACTGCCTCAGAAACTCTACAACTGGGATCCAGAATCTGTTTCAATAAGCCTTGCGGGTGATTCTGATACAAACTGAAGTGGAGAACCAGTAATTTAGGGAAAGACAGGTGAGCAACTGGTGGAGTCAGAGTTGTCAACAAAAGAGATGGAGAAATTTTGTTTCCACAGTAGGATACCACTTCAACAGCAGTGCCAACAAGTAGCTTATAGGAAGGAAAACTTAGTCACAACCAAGACCACCTGACCCCACCACCTGCCATGAATAAAGCTATTGTTGCTTTGTCACTGTAGCTTCAATACAAATGGCCCATCTTCCAATTCCCACTAGATTGCCACATGCCACCAACAAACCCCTTATAAATCGTCTAAAGCTGCCAGTGATTGTTTTAACTCTAGTGTTGTTTTAACTATTATGTAGGAGAATGATTTAAGACTCAAAGACAGGATATTTATAATCAGAAAAGAACTGTTAAATCAAAATACAAAATAAGGATACAAATACTGTAGATTTTGTGTACAAATACTATAGAAACCAAATATGAGTGATTAATTCTGGCTTTGCTTTATTTTTAAAATCCTAGCATCTCGTCTCCGTTCCTTTTGCATAACTAAATTGGAATACTGAACAAATAACATATTCCTATTCATTACCTTTAAATTCTAACACTAAATTATTGCAGATATTGGTCATTAGTAATTATTTTGTGCCTTATTGTAGCACATTTTGGGGGGTGCCTCCACGCATGATCAAAGTCAATCATTGAAAATAAACCTCACAAAAGGCTTCATTTTGCCAGTAGCCTCAGGGAAAAAAAACAGTTAGTGGGAGGGAAGGATGGAGAAACTTGGAACATTCCATATCCTAGACTCTCCTTTACCCCAATTAGAAAAAACGAGAACAAACATTCGTCACATCCTAGGTAACTCAGCGATCTGCCTCTTAGACTAATATGGTTTTATTGCTCATAACTCTTTTAATTATAAATGCAAAGGTAAATCATCTGTAAACGTTATCAATGAAGTTAATATTTTATCTACCTTCTTACAGAGATGTTATTTGGATTAGTTATGTATTGTTGCATAACAAATTATAGGAACATTTAGAGGCTTACAACTAGAAACATTACCTCACATAATTTCTGAAGATCGGGAATCCAGAGCAGCTCTTAGCTAGCTGATTATCGCTCAGGTCTATCATGAGGTTTCAGGAAAGATGTCAGCTGGAATGGTAAAAGAAAAGCTTCACTAGGGCTGGAGATGCACTTCCAAGATGAGCCTCAGTTCCTCACCATGTAGGTTTCTCAGTATGGCTTCTAAAACATCATGGCAGCTAATGCCCACCAGAGTGAGCGATCCAAGGGAGAGCGAAGAAGTCACAGGGCTTTTTTATGACTCAGGCTCCAAGGTTGCCTACCATTATTTCTGCTTTATTCTATTTAATAGAATGAGTCACTGAGTACAATTGACACTCAAAGAGCCTGGAATTGGGGTCCATCTCTTGAAGGGAGAAACACCAAAGAATTTGTGGACATACTTCAGTCCACCACAATATTGTAAAACATATATTGGACTTTTTTTCCATAGATACTTCATCATTGGAGGAAAAAAAGTATGAATTTTTTGTAAGAGTGAACCATAATCAACAGAGGTTAAATAAATCTATACATGTGATGAAATGGGCTAGAACTATCCACAGGCATTGTAAAACCGTCAATTTGGTGCTTTTGATATTGTACTATAATTAAATAAAATGTACATGGAACCTCTCCATATTATCTTTTCAACTTCCTGTGAATCTATAACAAAAAAATACAGAAGTCAACCTTCATCAAAATAATTAGAAACAATCACTGTTAATGTTTTATATCAATTCAGATTATCTTCTAAACATATATTACTAACAAGAAAATCACATCATTCTATGCAAGACCTTTGTACCTGTTTTCTTCACTACCAGAAACAGTTGCTCTACATCAATAAATAGTTTCTATTGCATGATTTTAGGTTATAGAACATTCGCTTATATGGATGTATGAATAGTGGCAGACCCAATTCCTCACTGTTGAAATTTGGTTGTTTCCAATTTTTTAGTTATTGAAAATAATGTTACCATAAGCATATTTGAGCATCTTCATACATATCCCTTTGTTAAGTCAAGTGGTTTATAACATTTTAAAATATTTTTATACGTATAGCTAAATTCCACTCCAAAAATGTTGTATCAATTTATACTACCCTTAGTAGTATATGAGAGTACATGCTTCCTTCCTTTTCTAATATTTAGTATTATCATTCTTATTATCAGAATCTCAGAAAGAAAGGAGAAAGAGAGTGGGTCTGAAAGAATAACTCCCAAAATAAAAGCTGAAAACTAGCAAATTTGGGGAAAGACATAAACCTATATATTCAAGAAGCTGAACAAACTACAAATAGGATAAAGACACTAAAATGCCAGCAGAGAGTCTTTTCCACTTGATATAATTATGGGTGATATTTTCTCTTTTTTTCACCTTTTTCACATTCTCATATGTATACATATATATATATACAAGGATATATATTTATATATGTTTGTTTAAATAACCAGATTTTTCACCACTTGGTATCAAACATAACTGATTTTTTTATCTTTTGTAACCACCTTCCAAGAAACTGTATAAAACTACTCTTTCAGAATAAGTCATCCAAGGAGAGACAGAGAAAAATGCATTCAGTGGATAACAGCTCTCATTGATCAAAGTTTTGTCCCCCTGGCATTGACTCCCCTGAGCCGCTGCGCTGCACGTTTATGGGGACCAAGTGAGTACTGCAGTGTCTCACACCTCAATAACAACAAGGATGTGTAAAAGGTACGCAGCACAGGCATAAGGAAAAGCACTCTCATAGTTTTCTTTGTGATGTCAGTGGCTTCACCAGATTAGTGAAACAAATGGACAAGGACTCTATAAATAGGTGAAGCAGAAAAGACCTACAATGTCACAGAAGTGTCTGAATTGGTAAAAAAAAAGTTGGAAATCAATAGAAATGATGAAAGCAAAACATAGTGTTTATAATTACCAGCACTAATATATGGGTATGATAGTGGTTGAAAGGGAAAGTCTAAGGTCATGTATATCACTTGAAGGAATGTTAAAAAATGAAACATGAGACTGTATCACATAGCAAACTCTCTTGTGAAAAATAAATATGGTTAATAGTGCATATATAAGAATGTTTTCCTCTGAAACAGAACAAATGTATATTAATGTTGCAAGATGTCAATATTGGGGTGATATTTGAGCAAAAATACAATCAAAGCAAACTATGGACAGTAGTGCAAAGTATATATAAACAATCTCTCATTTTCCCATTAATGGTAAAAAAAAGGAAATGTGAAATTGAAGAAACAAGACAAAATGTACTATGTTTGATTGTGGGGAGTTTTTTGCTGTTTTTTTCTTTCTTCTTGTCTTTTTCGTGGAGTAATGAAAATGCTCTAATATTGATTGAAGTGATGAATGCACAACTCGTGATTATACCAAATGCCATTGATTGTACAATTTAAATGGATGGTATAGTTTACAAATATGTTTCAATAAAATTGTTGATAAAAAAAAATCAATTGACCATTAAAAAAAGAAGTGTCTGATACAACCTAGCCTTTGCATCTATCATTCCCCTTACATAATATACAGCTCCATACAACATAGATACAAAAAAAGAGTATCTACAAAAAAATCTATGACTAACATCATACTGACTGTTTTTCTTCTTACTACTTCTATTCAACCTATGGAAGTTCTAGTCAGTGCAATAAGGAAAGAAAATGAAACAAAATTACACAATTTGGAAAAGAAAAGTTAAACTATTTTATTCACAGACAACATATTTATTTGTGTAGAAAAAACCTACAAGAACTACAAAAAAGTTGCTGGAACTAATAAATGAGTTTAGCAAGGTTATAGGATATGAGGTCAACATGCAAATATATCAATTGTATTTCTAAATAATAGCAATAATCATAATTGATATTAAAATATATATCATTTGTAATAGTATCCAAAATATGAAATATGTAAGGATAAATCATAAACTAAATGTATGAATCTTGTATGCTGAAAACTACAATAAATTACTGTCAAAAATTAAAGATTTAATTACAAGGAGATATAAACTACGTTTATGGATAGGAAGGCTCAATATTATAAGATATCAATTTTTCCAAAACTGATCTACAACTTCAACACAATCCTAATCAAATTTCAAGTACGTTTTTCTGTAGAAATTTCTAAGCACTTCTGTTTATTTGGGAGGTCAAAGGACCAAAAATAAACAAAGAACTTGAAAAAATTATCTAAATTTGTCACATTTACATCATCTGATTGCAAGACTCAAAATGATGCTATAATCAAGATAGTGTGGTATTGGTATAAAGAGAGGCAAATAAATCAATGCCCCATCGAAACATGTCTTCCTCCCTTTCTGTACTGCTGACGGGTAAAATCCCAGCATACCTTGAAAGAGAGGTTAAAAGGGTTAGGATCTGGATGACCCTCAAACTTCCTTTAAGCACTAAGGATTCTAAGATATTTATTTAAACTTTTACAGAAAATAAAATCATATCCCCTGTTCTCTGTAAGCTCACAGTTTAGTGGGAGAAACAGGTATGTGAAAAGCCAACTTTAATACTAGTGGAAGTGCTGTTTTCACAGTTAATCCAGGGTGTTTCGAGGGGCACCTGTGGGGCAGGAAGTCAGGGAGAGCTTCGAGGAGCAGACAACACTAAGAAGGAAAAAGCATACTAATCAAGAGTCTCAAACTGCTAAACTAGCAACACATTTCTATGGTCAGTGTAGTATTTAAATTAATTCCAGAACTAATGCTCATAATAAGCTATTTGGTGTAATTCAGCTCTCTGTTAATTAAGAACTATACCGGAAGATATGTACTTCCTATGGGAGAGGAGCAGATAGGGGAGTTTCAACCCTAGAAGCTCCTCTTGGGGATAAAGAGGGAATGATAACTCCTCAGGCTGCGCTTTTCAAATTGTAGCCTACATAAGAATCTCCTGGAAGGCTTATTAAAACATGGATTGCTGGGATCTGGATTCTTGAGACACTGCCCCCAAGACATTTAGATTCAGTAGATCTAATTGGGCTAAAGAATTTGCATTTCTAGTAATATCTCTGATGATGCTGATGATACTGGTCCTTAAGCCACACTTTGAGTGACATTGCCCTAGACCAGTGGTTCTCAAACTTTAGCCTGCTTTAGAGTCACCTGGAAGGTTTATTAAAATACAGATTACTGGACTTCATGCCAAGAGTTTCTAATTGCTAGATCTTGGGAGAGTTCAAGAATTTGTATACCTGCAAGTTCTCCAGTAATGCCCATGCTGCTGGTTCAGGATCCACACTCTGAATCACATTACCCTAGTGGAACTTCCTGCACAACAGTATTTTTTTTGTCAACAATTGCCCTGACCCCTACAAATCATTAAAGACGTATTTAAACACTAGAAGGCAGATATAGGCTAAAGTCAAATGGAAAGCAGAGGATAGTAATGGGAAGGAAAAGATGGTGGATAGAGACCAAGAAGAAGGAGACAAGCACAAATGTGAGGCATGCATTAACAAAGTGGTAAAGTGGAGAGAACATTGGTTTTCTAGTCACAGAGACATAAGTTCAAATCCCCTATCTGGTATAAACTCTAAACCCATTTCCCATCTGTGAATGGGGATAAGGAAGCTTTTTCACAGATTTGTTGTATGCATTCAATGTGGGACGCACCTAGAACATTCTAATAAGCAAGAAAATAATAGAGCAATATTTTATAAACAAGTTCATAAATTTTAGAGCATAAAAGGAAAAGTTTGCATCGTTTTTCCAAATTTCCTTAATTTTTTTCCCATAAGTGCCATAAAATTTCAATCAAGTGCTCATATATCCAAAAATTATACACTTTCCTCTTATTAGGGATTAGAATTAGATGGCTTTAGGTTCTCCTCCTCTACTTTTATGCTATTTGATTATTAAAAGTAAAGCATCTCAGGGTTTCAGGGGCAAGGTAGCAGCAGAGTAAGGCACTCCAAGAGTCAGCTCATCCTACAGGGCAGTTAGCATCAGCCAGAACTATCTAAATCACCTGTTTGGGGAGACAAGAAGATCATCCTCCAATATCCATGGAAGAAGAGAAGGAGGAGAATGCCCATCTGCAGTAAAGATTCATGAGTAGAGCACTCCATACTGCGAAGGCCAGTGCTCATCCTCTGCTGGCAGCACAAGGTGCCTCAGGAACTATTCCCTGGCTGGAGCTGGAAGCTCCATTTCCAAAAAACAGGGGATGAAAGATGGTTGGGCACCAATTTCAGCTACTGATTAGTAAAGTTGGCTGGCTAAAGTTAGAACCTGTCCAAGACAGAAAGAGGCTGGTAATCTCCATTTTAACTCCATCCCTGGCATGAGAGGAAGTGGGACTGATGAAAAATCATGGTGATGGTAGGGATCAGCTTCTACCTGGGCAACTGTGGTCAGTTTGACTCACAAGCCTTAGTTTGTTGCCCACACCTGTAGCTCCATCCCTGCCCCAGGCAGAGGTATAAGGGGCAAGAAGCTTCATCAGTGTCTCCAGGCAACTACAGAGGGTCTTGGCCTGCATGGTTTGGATTACTACACATGGCTACAGCTCTGTCCCTTCCCCAGCAGAGAAGAAAGGTGGGAGAAGGATAAGTGAGTTTGAAAACAGGACCTCTAAAAGTGAACAAAGAAAAAAGAATGATAAAAATTGAACAGAGTCTATGGGAAATAAATGATGGCAAGAGATATGCAAACATATGTATCATGGGTGTCCCAGAAGGAAAGAAAGAAAAAGGGGCAGAAGGAATATTTGAGGAAATAATGGTAGAAAATTTCCCACCCCTATTGAAGGACATAAATATCCATGTCCAAGAAGCACAATGTACTCCATCTGAAAAAATCTTAATAGACCTAACTCTGAGATACATACTAATCAGAATGTCAAATGCCGAAGACTAAGAGGGAATTCTGAGAGCAGCAAGAAAAAAAGAGATTCATCACATACAAAGGATACCTAAAAAGAGTAAGTGCTGATTTATCATCAGAAACCATGGAGGTAAGAAGGCAGTGGTGATATATTTAAGGTATTGCAAGAGAAAAACCGCCAGTCAAGAATCTTGTATCCAGCATCATTCTTTCTCTTGTAACCCAGAGACCAGCTTTGCAGGAAATAAACAAAGCCTAATCGTCAAATACAAATCATTGCACCCCAAAACAGCAGGATATACATTCTTCTCAAGTGCTCTTGGATCTTTCTCCAGGATAGACGATTTGATTGGTCAAAAAGCAGATCTCAGTAAATTTTAAAAGATTGAAATTATACAGAGCACTTTCTCTGATCATATGGAATAAAGCTGGAAATCAATAACAGGCAGAAAAAAAAGAGAAGAATTCACAAATATAGAGAGATTAAAAAACACATTATTAAGTAATCTGTTGGTCAAAGAAGAAATTGCGAGAGAAATCAAATGTCTCTGGGGAATGAAAATGAGAATACAACATATCAGAACCTATGGGATGCATCAAAAGCAGTGCCGAGAGGGAAATTTATAGCCCTGGATACTTAAATTGGAAAAGAAGAAAGAGATAAAGTCAACAAACTAACTACACCACTGGAGAAACTGGAAAAAGAACAGCAAACCATGCCCTAAGCAAACAAAAGGAATGAAATAGCAAATATCAGAGCAGAAATAAATGAAATTGAGAACTAAAAACAATAGAGAGAATCAAGAAAACCAAAAGTTGGTTCTTTGAGAAGATCAACAAAATTGACAAACCCTTAGCTAGACTGACAAAAAAAACAGAGAGAGAAGTGCAAATAAATAAAATCAGAAATGAAACTGGGACATTCCTACTGACCGCACAGAAGTAAAAGAGATCATAAGAGGATACTTTGAGCAACTGTACACCAACAAACCAAACAATGTACATGAAATAGAAAAATTCCTAGGAATGTATGAACAACCTACACTGACCCTAAAAGATATAGAAGACCTCAACAAACCAGTCACAAGCAAAAAAGTTGAAACAGTCATCAAATAACTCCCCAAAATGAAAAGTCCAGGACCAGATGGCTTCACAGGTAAATTCTACCAAGCATTTAAAGAAGATTTAGCATACGAATCTTACTCAAGCTCTTCCAAAAAATTAAACTGGAAGGAATACTACCAAACTCATTCTATGAAACCAATATCATCCTAATACCAAAGCCAGATAAAGATATTATGAAAAAAAGAAAATTAAAGACCCATTTTGTAATGAATATGAAAGCAAAAATCCTCAAGAGAATATGTGCTATTGAATGTACTTCAATATGTTTCAATATTTTAGTGTGTGAACAATACACACTAAACACAGCAAAAGAATTATTCATCATGATGAAGTAGATTTTATCCCAGGCATACAAGGATGGTTCAACACAAGAAAAATCATTCCATGTAATATGCCACATTAATAAGTCAAAGAAGAAGAAAAATCACATGATCATCTTTATTGATGCAGAAGAGGTATTTGATAAAATACAACATCCTTTCTTTATAAAAGTACTACAAAAGATAGGAATTAAAGGAAACTTCTTCAACATGATAAAAGGCATATATGAAACACCCACAGCTAAAGTTTTACTCAATGATGAAGTATCAAATGCATATTATTCACAGATGATATGATGCTATATATAGAAAATCCCAAAAAGTCTATAACAAAGCCAATAGAGCTAGTAAATGAATTTAACAGAGTGGTAGGATACTGGATTAATATGCAAAAATCAGTAATGTTTCTACACACTAATAATGAGCAATTTGAGGAAGAAGTCAGGAAAAAATTCCATTTATGATAGCAACAAAAAGAATCAAAAGTTTAGGAAAAAAATTAAACAAGGACATAAAGTACAGGAAACTATAATGCAATGCTAAAAGTCAACAAAGAAGACCTAAGTAAATTGAAGAACATTCCATGTTCATGGATGGGAAACTTAAATATCATTAGGATATTGGTTCTACCCAAATTGATATACAATGCAACCAAAAAAAAAATTCCAACAGACTTTTTAAAATCAATTTTATTGATACATATTAATAAAGCATACAATTCATCCAAAGTGTACAATCAATGTTATTTGTTATAATCACATAGTTGTGTGTTCATCACTTCTATCATTATTAGATCATTTTCA
Organism: Dasypus novemcinctus; assembly: GCF_030445035.2. Classification (NCBI taxonomy): domain Eukaryota; kingdom Metazoa; phylum Chordata; class Mammalia; order Cingulata; family Dasypodidae; genus Dasypus; species Dasypus novemcinctus. The sequence continues at coordinate 46,553,194 of NC_080673.1, read as the reverse complement.
TTATTTCAACAATAATAATTTAAAAAAAACAGACAAACAAACAAGAAAATTCTTCACCTCTCAATCTCTCTGTTTCTGCTGATGTACTTTAGATTTATTTATTTTTTCTTTCTCTCCCCTTCTCCTGCCCTCCCAGTTGTCTGCTCTCTGTGTTCATTCGCCGTGTATTCCTCTGTGACCGCTTCTATCCTTATCAGCGGCACCAGGAATCCATGTTTCTTTTTGTTGTGTCATCTTGTTGTGTCAGCTCTCCATGTGTGTAGTGTCATTCTTGGGCAGGCTGCACTTTCTTTCACAGTGGGCGGCTCTCCTTATGGGGCGCACTCCTTGCACATGGGGCTCCCCTATGCAGGGGACACCCCTGCATGGCATGGCACTCTTTATGTGCATCAGTGCTGCATACGGGCCAGTTCCACATGTGTCAAGGAGGCCCGGGGTTTGAACCGCGGACCTCCCATGTGGTAGACGGATGCCCTATCCATTGAGCCAAGTCCGCTTCCCTATTTCTGGCTATTCTTGCAAAATTATTTACTTGTTTATTAAGCAGTTTTACTGAGATATATTCACATACCATATGATCTATCCAAAGTGTATAATCAACAACTTTTAGTATAATCACAATGTTGTACATTCATCAACTGAAAAATTTTAAAACAACTTCATTATTCCAAAAAGAAAGATTTCACACCCCTTAGCATTCCTTCCCCAGCCCTACATAACCACTAATCTAATTTCATCTTTATAAATTGATTTGTATTTATATATTATATAAATGGAATCTTACAATATGTAGTACTCCATGTCTGGTCTTCTTCACTTAACATAATGTGTTTTTTTGTCTGAGATTAACCTTTGTAGCATTAGCCTATATTTGTTCAGCTTTAAAGAAAAATGGTTTTATATATGCAATTTTGCCCATATTCATGTTTCACATAAAATATTTATATTTCACATAATATATTTAGTTCATAACAGCATAATAATACAGTATTTGTCCTATTGTTTCTGACTTGCTTCATTCAACATAATGTCCTCCACATTCATCCATGTTTTCATGTTTCACGACTTCATTTCTTCTTACAACTGCTTGATATTCATCATGTGTATACACCACAATTTGTTTATCCATTCATCAGTTGTTGGTCACCTGGGTTGTTTCCATCTTTTGGCTATTGTGAATAATGCTGCTACAAACTTTGGTGTGCTGATGTCTATTCATGTCACTGCTCTCAGTTCTTCTGGGTATATATCTAGTAATGGCATTGCTGGGTCCCATGGCAAGTCTATATTTAACTTCCTTAGGAACTGCCAGTCACCCACAGTGGCTGTACCATTCTACATTCACATCAACAGTGAATAATTGTTTCTATCTCTCCACAACCTCTCCAACACTTACAGTTTTCTGACTTTTTAATAGTGGCCAGTCAGTTAGGTATGAAATGATACCTCTTTGTAGTTTTGTTTTGCATTTCCCCAATTACTAATGATACTGAACATTTTTTCATGTATTTCTTCACCATTTGTATTTCTTTTTTGGATAGTTGTCTTTTCAAGTCTTTTGTCCTTTTTTTGTTGTTGTTCTTAATTTTTATTTTTTATTGTCTTTTTTTAAAGATACATGGATCACACAAAATGTTACATAAAAAAATATAAAAGGTTCCCATATACCCCAGTCCTCATACCCCCCACTCCTCCCACATCGACAACTTCTTTCATTAGTGTGGTACATTCATTGCATTTGATGAGTATATTTTGGAGCATTGTTACACAGCATGAATTATAGCTTATGTTGTAGTTTACACTCTCTCCCAGTCCATTCAGTGGGTTATGGCAAGGTATACAATGTCCTGCATCTGTCCCTGCAATATCATTGAGGACAGCCCCAAGTCCTAAAAATGCCCTAATAACACATCTCTTCTTCCCTCTCCCTGCCTTCAGCAATTCTTGTGGCCACTGTCTCCACATCAATGATATAATTTCTTCCATTGCTAGAGTCACAATAATTCTATAGTACATTACCAGTAAGTCCACTCTAATCCATAGTTTATTCCTCCATCCTGAAGACACTGGAATGGCGATATCCACTCCAGCTCTAAATCAAGGGGGGCTTTTGCCCATTTATTAATCAGTTTGTATTTTATTGTTGAGTTGTATGATCTCCTTATATATCAAGGACATTAAGCCCTCATCAGATATGTAATTGCCAAATACTTTCTTCCATTGAGTCAGCTGCCTTTTCACCCTTTGACAAAGTTCTTTTGAGTTGTAAAAGTGTTTAATTTTGAGGAGGTCCCATTTATCTTTTTTTTTTTCTTTTGTTGCTCATACTTTGGGTGTAAGGTTTAAGAAACTACCACCTACCACAAGATGTTGAAGATGTTTTCCTACATTTTCTTCTTACAGTTGTTTTTATATTTAGGTCCTTGATCCATTTTGAGTTAATTTTTGTATGAGGTATGAGATAGGGGTGTTGTTTCTTTCTTTTGGATATGGCTATCCAATTCTCCCAGCACCATTTGTCGAATAGACTATTCTGGCCCAACTGGGTGGACTTAACAGCCTTGTCAAAAATCACTTGACTGTCGATGTGAGGGTCAATTTCTGAGTTCTCAGTTAGGTTCCATTTGGTCAATTTGTCTTCCCTAATGCCAGGATCATGCCCAACAGACTTTTTTAATGAAATGGGAAATCCATTAATCAAATTTACTTGGAAGGGTAAGGGGCCCTGAATAGCTAGAAATATCTTTAAAAGGAAGAACAAAGTTGGAGGACCTTCATTTCAAGAATTTAAATCATATTACCTAGCTATAGTGCTAAAAACTGTATGGTCCTGGCATAAAGATAGACATCTCCGGGCTTCTGAGCTGCTCTGTTCTCTTCACAAAGTTCTCTCATCTCTCCCCTCCCCCAGGCTCCAGGATCAAAACTGGCAAAATTCTTTCTCTCTTCTTCTTTTGTATCTTCTCCCATGTGTCTTCTTGAATGAGTGTCCCAAGGAGGTGGAGATGCAACCCTGAGCCATGCCCTACAGATGTGGTCAGATCAAAGGCCCTGGAAAGCGGACATGGCTCAACTGATAGAGCATCCACCTACCACATGGGAGGTCCAGGGTTCAAACCCAGGGCTTCCTGAACCATGTGGTGAGCTGGCCCATGCACAGAACTGCCAAGCACAAGGAGTGCTATGCCATGCAGGGGGACCCGTGCATGGGGGTGCCCCATGCACAAGGAGTACGCCCTGCAAGGAGAGCTGCCCCATGTGAAAAAAGCGCAGCCCACCCAGGAGTGGCACTACACACAGGAGAGCTGATGCAGCAAGATGACGCAACAAAAAAGAGATGCAGTTTCCTGGTGCCGCCAACGGTGCAAACGGGCACAGAACACACAGCGAGTGGACAGAGAGAGAAAACAAGGGGTAGGGGAAGGGGGAGAAATAAATAAAATAAATCCTAAAAAAAAAAAAAAGCAAAGGCCCTGAAATAACTTAAGTAAACTTAAAATCTTTGCATTTAAATCAATCAAAGGGTATTATACCCAGAGGAACAGAACAGTTTACAACATAATCTGTATTTATTTTTGGAACTCATAAATAGCATCAAACTGCCACACACCTTATACAAAAATTAACTCAAAATGGATCAAAGACCTAACTATAAAAGCAAGAACCATAAAACTCCTGGAAGAAAATATAGGGAAATATCTTCAAGAGTTGGTAATAGATGGGGGTTTCTTAAACCTTACACTGAAAGCACAAGCAACAAAAGAAAAAAATGGATAAATGGACCTCCTCAAACTTAAACATTTTGTGTTTCAAAGGACTTTGGCAAGAAGGTGAAAAGGCAACCCAATCAATGGGAGAAAATATTTGGAAACCATATATCTAATAAGGGTTTCACTTCCATGCTATATAAAGAGACCATACAACTCAGCAATAAAAGAACAAGCAATCCAATTTTTAAATGGGCAAAAGATTTAGACAGACATTTCTCCCAAGAGGATATAGAAATGGTGAAAAAGCACATGAAAAGATGTTCAATATCACTAGCTATTAGGGCAATGAAAATCAAAAGTACAATAAGATATCATCTCACACCTCATAGAATAGCCATTATTTAAAAAAAAAACAAACAGAAAACAGGGAGTGCTGGAGAGAATGTGGAGAAATAGGAACACTCCTTCACTGTTGGTGGGAATGTAGAATGGTACAGCCTCTGTGGAAAACAGTTTTGTCATTCCTCAGGAAGTTAAAAGAGAACTGCTGTATGATCTGGCAATCCCTCTACTAGGAATATATTCAGAAGACCTGAAAACAGTGGCATGAACAGATATTTGCACACGGATGTTCTTAGCAGCATTATTCACAATTGCTAAAAAATGGAAACAACCCAAGTGGCCATCAACCAATGAATGGATAAACAAAATGTGGTATATACATACGATGGACTACTATGCTGCTGTAAGAAGAAAGGAAATTGGGACATATATGATAACACAGATGAACCCTGAAGACATAATGCTCGGTGAAATAAGCCAGATACAAAATGACAAATACAGTATGGTCTCACTAATATAAACTAAATACAAAGAATAAATACATGGAGTTAAATCCAAGATGGTAGGTTACTAGAGATAGATCAGGATTGAGAATGAGTACCTATGCTTAATGAATATAGAATTTTCAATTAGCTTGACTGAAAAGTGTAGAAATGGATAAAATTGAGTAGAACTAACACAGCTGGTTTATAAATGGGATTGTGACTGAAAAGGGTAATTTGAGAGGCAAATGTCAATTGAAAGAAAGCTAGAGAATAATCTAGGAACTGAATAACATAGTGAACCCAGAGGTGGATAAAGATTATAGTTAATAATACAAATACAAGAATGCTCTTCTATGAAATAGAACAAATGTAAATCCCTATTACAAAGTGGTAAGAATATAGTGATGTAGAGGAAAAATATAATTCATGTAATTTATGGACAATAGTTAACAGCAATATTGTAATTTTCTTGCATCAATGTCAAAGAAGGAACTATATCAACTCTAAAGATCAATAATGGGGGATATGGGATTTTTCTCTTTTGGACTAAGGAAAACATTCAAAGGTTTACCTGGGCGGTGACTGCAGAACTTTGTGATTAAAGTAAGAGCCACTTAGTGTACACTTTGGATATGTGGTACAAGGCATGGGACTGTATAACACAGTGAACCATGTGGTGGAAGATGGACTGTGGTTACCAATACAAATATGTGTGTTCTCTCATGAACTATAACAAATGTACAATACTAATACATAATGTTAATAATAGGGGGTATATGGAAAAAATATACCAAGTGTACACTATGGACCATAGTTAGTGGAAATAGATCTAATCATATTCTTTCATAATTTCTAAGAAATGTTCCACAACAACGCAAGGTTTTGGTGGATGGGTGATGTACAGGAATTCTGCACATTATGCATGATTGTTTTATAAGCTAATGATTAGAGAAATAAAAGAAAATAAAAGATATCCATTAAGAGCTTGAATAAGTGAAAGTATATTATCATTCCCCAAGCAGAAGAAAATAGTGTCTGAGTGACTATAACCAGTAGCCTTCTTAGGGACACACCTAACAGAAGTTGAGGCTGGCATGAAATCCATTGTTGATTTCAAGCAATGGGTTAGGCACAACCTCAAGTTCCCCATTCCTTAGCAATATCAAGTTAGGGATCAAATGACACATAAATAAGGTTTTTCTACTGCCTACCTAGCATTCTTTTTCTTCTGTGAGAATTTATTTCAATATTCCCAAAGTTCTCAATTCTGTATGTTTTCCAACCATTGCCTGCCTTCCTGAAAGAGTGCTACTTTGACAGGCGTCTGTTCCTATCAGTCATTGGGTGAAAAACTTTTTGTCATCTGTTTGTTGAATTGTCACACTAGGACCACAAGGAGGGAAATGAAAATTCCACGCCATTATTGCCCTTTCCACTCCTAGACCATTCCGACTTACATTATACTTGTTTCTTGATTTGTATTACCTCTCTAAGCAGATGTCATAAACCAATGTGTTTTTTTCCACTTTTGAACTTCTATTTTTAAATTTATAACATGGGAATACATGCATCTTTTCTTTAAAAAATTCAAGTTGAACGAGAATACTTAAAATTAAAGTGACTGTGAAATTTATTAACTGCAATACTCTTGTCTGGGACAAATACTAAGCTAAATAGGATGATGGGACACAAGGCATAACCCAGAACTGTCCTGAATATACCAGTATTTTCTGGTCATTCTCCTTGTAATGAAAAATAGTGGTTCCCTGTCCCACTCCAACACCCAATCTCAATCCCTAGCATCAATCACTGTTAACTCTTTTAGCTGTTTCTCTTGGAAGTCATTGCTAGTTTCTAAATAACATAATTATAGGACAGGTTCTTGATTAATCATTTTTAGACATTATCAATAGACCTCTGATTATAATAGAATAAGATTGAGTTTGCTTATACCAATGATCTCCCTCCTCCATTCTCCTAATATAATTACATCACTTTTTAGTTAAATTAATAATTAGTGCTTATGAAATTGACAATGTGAATATTATTCAAAGCAGAACCAAGTAATACAAAAGGATTTTGTAAAAGGATTATATTTTCCTTCTTATATCCCTTTTCCTGAAATTAACAGTTATCTTATATCTTGACTTTACTATATTTACTATACTCATATCTTGATTTTTTCCAAATGCTCTATCATATCTGCCATCTGTGTATTCTTACCACCTTAGCTATAGCTCTATGTTTTATCAGGTTCCTTTTTTCCCAGATGATCTCTTTCCAGGAACCCCAAAACCTCCTGCTCCAATCTGAACAAATGACTATTGCCCTTGTTTAATCTTGAATATTCTTGTTACTGACCTTCTGAGTTGTATTCACCATTTCCTGAAGACTCTGTCTTCTTGATTTTCTTACTCATTGTGATGAAGCACATTCACTAGAAGCTTGACTACCTGCTCTGGGCATTATGAATTCTGAATTTCAAGCAGTCACATATTTCCATCACTGCCCTCTTCCAGAGTGTCAACTCCACAAAGGCTCTATCAAAAAAACAAAAACAAAAACAAAACTCTTTTCTCATTAGCATCTCCTTTTTTTTTTTTTTTTTTTTAATTTTTTTATTTTTTATTGACTTTGTAATAATATTACATTAAAAATATATATGTGAGGTCCCATTCAACCCCACCCCCCCACCCCCCCTCTCCCCCCCCCCCCAACAACACTCGTTCCCATCATCATGACACATCCATTGGATTTGGTAAGTACATCTTTGGGCACCTCTGCACCTCATATACATTGGTTCACATCATGGCCCATACTCTCCTCTATTCCATCATGTAGGCCCTGTGAGGATTTACAATGTCCGGTGATTACCTCTGAAGCACCATCCAGGGCAGCTCCATGTCCCGAAGACGCCTCCACCTCTCATCTCTTCCTGCCTTTCCCCATACCCTTTGTCCATTATGTCCACTTTTCCCAATCCAATGCCACCTCTTCTATGTGGACACTGGATTGGTTGTGTCCATTGCACCTTTATGTCAAGAGGAGGCTCAGATTCCACCTGGATGCTGGATGCAATCCTCCCATTTTCAGTTGTAATCACTCTAGGCTCCATGGTGTGGTGGTTGTCCTTCACCTCCATCTTAGCTGAGTGTGGTAAGTCCAATAAATCAGATTGTAGGTGCTGGAGTCTGTTGAGGCTCAGGATCTGGCTATCACATTGTCAGTCCAGAGATTCAAATCCCCTAAATATATCTTAAACCCCAACATTAACTGCACCTCCAGCACATTAGCATGAAAGTCTTATGAAGGGAGATCCCATCTGAGTCCAGATTCATCACACATAAACACCATTTCCAAAGAGGGGCCATCTGCCCTGGTAGTTAACCCCATCGGCCATGACCATAACTCCCATGGGTCTCTTTAGCCCTCAAAGGAACCAATATCTGGGGGTTGTATCTGCTTTATCTGTCTCTCTGACTCTGCTCAGTTGTCATTAGCATCTCCTTGACACACTGTGGCTTTCTGTCTGTTCTTTATTCCTTGACTCCCATTTTTCTGGGTCTTAGAAGGAAGAGAAGATAAATATTTATAGTTGATCAGTCAGCTTTAATTGGATTCCAGGATTTTCTAATCATGAGACCCCAACAAGAAGGTGTTTAATACAGACCTAAGGGTCTTCAGGTTTTGAAGACTAAAGCTTTAACTTCTAAAAGGGAGGTAAAGGTAAAAATTGGCTCTCCAGATTCTCTATACAGTCATTTGCAAGCAGTACAGCAAAGTAATAACAAAATGGACCTGGGAAGCAGATTGACCTGAATTCTGTTATTCTACTAGTTTTGTAGGAAAATAGTTTAAGCTTTTTAGACCTGTAAAAGACAGATAATAATACCTGTTTCATAAAGATGTTTTACAATGCATATAAAGTATTTAAATAATGCCTGGTACATGGTGAGCATGTGATAGATTTTAGTTATCATCAAGGTACTGACTAACTTATACCTCCCTTAGTTTGTATTTCAAAACACATACATGGAAATTTTCCATTTATATTTTCATCCAAAAGTTTTGCCCTTCAGTCCTTTGTGCTCAGTCTATTAACAAATTAGTTCTCATGATTACTTAGCCATGTTCAATATTTGCAGGATTTATAATATTTTCAGCATCATTTTTTGGTATAGCTTGCAACCATTTAAACAGAGAAAAGGTTAATAAGAACTTCAAAACCAATATTATTTGCTAATTCAAAATAAATTCTGAGTTTTTTACTACCTGTAACACCATCCACCATAAAATGTAATTCAATGTACACACACACACACACAAGTAATGAGTTAACTGACTTTAAACTCATTTCCATTTTCTGTGGAAACGTTGCTATTTAAGGACACAAGGTTCTTGAAAATCTCTTACCATAGATGCTGAGTATTAACCCAAAACAATATCTTGCACTTTTATCTATAGTCTATTAATATTGGTTTTATATTAAAGGGAAAACTGTCATGAAGAGTTTTAGTATTGAAAAGTAGATGCCAAAGGACTACAAAATAAAAAACAAAGAGGCAAAAAAGCCCAAAGCAGAAGACCCAATCTGTAATCTTAAACTACCAAAAGAAAGAATTTCAGTTGGAAAAAAAATCCACGTGCAATGCTCAGATATTTGTGGTTTGACCGTAATTCACACATTGGCTCACCAGTCTGATTTCTGGCATTCAAATTTTCTAGGTCTTTTTTTTAATCTGCTAAGTGTAATTTTTTTATTACCCAAGGAAAGTGAGAACCAGCTCCTCTTATAAATATTTCCATTCATTGGAAGAGATTACATTGTAAGACATAAAAACTTGAGATACATTTGATTTAGTAAGACAACTGATTTACCATATAAACACATTACTTTGTTGCTGTGATTCACTTTAATAGGGTAGATAAGAAAAACACAAAACAAGAAATAAGATGGTTTTCTTCCAGATCATAAACTAATTCTCCATTCATTGTTGTCCCACCTAATTCTGTGGATTATGTCACACAGAATTAGATATAATAATGGAAAATAAAACTTTTTACATTTTATAAGGTGTTTTTACGTAAGACAATGCTCCAATGATCAAGAAGTCTTGTACAGCTGAAATCAAAGTATATGGAAACCAAATGCTTCGCAATTTCTTGCTTGCTTAATTTTCAAGTGATTCATAAATGTGGACTGTCAAATAAGCCAAAAGCACAGGAGAAGGCTTGAAAGTAATTACACCCATGTTGGAGATGGAAATAAGGTTTTTCCATCTTTTCATTTCTTCCAGAAAGAAAAGTTAAGCATTAACAATCTCTCAAAAGTTCTGGATTTTGAATTGTTAATAACTTTGAAATGGATGGTGTGTGTTCATCTCAAGAATATCTCTACAGTGTCTGTCTGAACTGAGGTAAAACCAGTGGTATTCACAATGAATTCCAACTCTTAGAGGTGTGAAAACTTTCCCTCCAACTTTCCACAAATGTGAATCAGGCAAGTAGAGTTACTTCTCAATTAATTATTGTCTTTCAAGAGCACAAAAGCCTGTCCATATTCAGCCTTCTCTCCACTGTACATCAGAGATTATGACTGCTGGTGATAGCCCTCCTTTCTGTAGTATTAGACAGTGAGATGATTTGCAGAGGACTGCTGTCTATGACCAATAAGCTATAAAAACACTTCCACAATATTCACTCCATGCTAGAAAACAATTTTTACAATTAGATTGAAGATTCATATTTCATATCAATGAATCTCTTAAGTGTTCATCGTGTCAATGTACTCCAAAAGGAGTTTTAAGTTCTGATGAGCATTTTGCAGTAGTCCGAATGACTCATGGATAAAAAATATATGTACCCTTTTTTTAAAAAACTACTGCAAATTTTAAAGTAGACAAAATTCACAAATATGAGACAGAAATGTTTAGGTGAGCAAATACAAAAGGGCTGGGCCTGAAACAATGCCTTAAACATACTGATTTTCATTAGGCATGGTTCCTTCAGTGCTTCCCATGAAACTGAAATATTTAGCCAATAATATGTTACCAACTTGAATTTCCACATCTAGTCCCCAAATTAGAAGCTAACAAGTTCCTCATGCTGCTGGCCCAGGGCCCCCACTCTGAATCTCATTACTGTAGAGGAACTTCTTTCATGATGGTGGGTTTTTTGTCAATAATTGCCATGATGCCGAGAAATCTTCAGAGAAGACATACGTGGCAGGTATAAATGAGGGCTTTAAAAAAAAATTGCATGTGTTCATTGTGGGAAATATATTGAAGCACCTAGCACATAGTAAGAAATGATTAAGTACTGGAGCAGTATTTCGTCTACAAGTTCATGAATTTTTAGGGTATATAAGGAAAAGCTTATATAATTTCTCCAAATTTCTTTTATTTATCCACCATAAGTATCATGATTTTCTAGATCAAGAAGAGGGAACTCAGCATGTCCTGACTAGATTTTCAGTGACACAGAATTCTCAAGTCTAGTGAGCTGTGTTTCTTTCCTGAGATTTCATTTCCATTCCCATGTGTACGTGACTATGGAATCATTTCATCTATTACAAAGGACAGCAACTTTTCATTTCACTTGCATTATGATCAACTACAGTTTAAAACAGTTTAGACTGCCTTTGTTGTTGTTTCTGTTGTTTTTGAAAAAGACACCAGAGGGTAAATTAAAGAGTTACATTTTATTTTGAGAGACTTGAACCAGAGGAGGTCCCAAATTGCTTTAAGGCAAGTATTGTCTTTCATCTAGGCAAAAGTTTGTAAGTGTTCGTGGTTAAGTACATGTTTTTCTCTCCTAGGCTTAAAACGACCTAGATGAATTATTTTCAGTTTTGCTGTTTCTAGCTGTGATAATATTCCTCATGCAGTACTACCTGATTCTTAAACGAATTACTATTATACTAGATTTAGAAACAAACCAATAATACCGTAAATATAGTTAGATGATATATTATAGAAATTACCCTAACAGCCAATAGCCATTCATTCAACATTTCCTATGTGCCAGAAATGACAAAAAATGCTTCAGATTCATTCTTTCATTTCCTTTTAAGAGATTTGGAGACATCTTTCCACAGTCATCACTGTACAGAGGAACCAACTGAAAGTCCCCTCTTGTCCAAAGTTGACTCAGACTAATTCTTCCTCACGACAGATCATGTTCACAGGTCATAAATCACAGGAGTTAAACCTGCAGTTGTTGTCGGCACCTGCAGCCACACCCTGAGGATAATTATGGATACGCACAGGCCACCGCCTCCCAGGCCCTTGCGGCTCCTCCCCACCTCTGTCCATCTGTCTGTGGCTGCCTTGCCTTCAGGAGGCGCCAGGCAGCGTTCTAAGGAAGTGATGACAATGGTCCTATCTGCAGCCTTCCCTACTGGAATGAGCAAACAGGAAGGGGCACGGCCTTTACCTTTTTAATCTCTCCTGGGGCTTCTTGCTTTCACCCTACGAATACGCGCCACTCTCCATTTTCCTTAAAAGAAAGCATCTTATTCCATTTCCTTCTCTCTGTTCTTCTTTTACTGGATTTCTTTCACTGTGTATGCCTAAACCTTTGCCAGGGTAATCCTACATTTTGTGGGCCTCCAATTATCAATGACTTGTTAACCATCCCAAAAACCTGGAATAAGGATGAGAAAACTGAAGTCCACATAGTTTCCTCCTTTTATCACTAGCGTGCAAGCTCCTGTCTGATACCACGGCCTGCAGGTCGCTTCCCACACCACCAGGGCACCTCCTGGAGAGATGCCCGTACAGCTTAACCCCTTCTCTTTGAAGCCAGAATACATTTGCAACTTTCACTATGAAGTTGGGTTATCAAAGGTGGTTACTTCTCCTCTTTGGTTCTCATGCTGGTAAAGGTGTCTCATACATGGTATCAGGGTCAGATTCTAGAATGTTCCCTTGGGGAACAGGGCCTTATCCATTTAATTGAGTCTACCTCCTTTGTTGGGAGGTCTGTAGGAGGAAGAAAACTTTATTCAGAGGATGATACGTGGATAAGTCTGGAGAGAGGGAGGAAGTGGAGGAATGGAGAAGCAGAGGAACATGTGAAGAAGAGGGAGATTAGGAAGGCCCTCCAGTTGCAAGCCTAGTGAATAAGCATTTTTAATTTAGCTGCAGAGTCGGTCCACTTGGATAACTTCAACCAGTGGGAGATTCCACCTAAACCAAAAATATCCAAGTGCCCTGCCTCTGCCTGACTAGGTACTCTCCTATCTCAGGAGTTTGTACATGCTCTTCTCGCCTGCTGCCTGGAATGCACTTTCTATGTATCGCCTCAGTAAGGCCTTGTTTGATTTCTATTTTTAAAATTGCAACACCTCTCCATGCTTCCAATTTTTCTCCATTACTCTTACATACTATGTAGTTCATTTGTTTTATTTTGGTTATTGCTTCTTCCCCCACTAGAATGTAATCTCTGTGAGGATAGGAACTTTTGTTCATTGCAGTCTTCTCAATGTCTAAGCAGTACCTGCCATACAGTAAGTGATCTAAAATATTTGTTGAATGAATGGATGAATTTGAAGGTAAGTGTTTACTCACATATAGTTTGGTAGCACAATATATTCTGAGCAAATATGTGTTTCCTTGTGGTGACTAAACCCCACTTTGGCTCAGTGGGGCAACTTTTCCCTTGGCCCTGAGCCCATGGGTTACCCAGGAAGATTTTTCTTTCAGGGTTATACATGACCTCATGGGGCAAGAGACTGGTTCTTATCAGGACACCTCAACCCTAGGTACTGAGTGTGATAGTCAAGATAAGGCTTCGTAGGTGAAGAGTAAAGAACAGCTGCTTAAGTAACCAGTGCTTAAAGTAGACTATTCTCAGGATCAAGGATAAGGAGCTGAAAATGGCTATTCTCAATCTACCTTATCATTTTCAGATCAGTAAATCTTAGTCCCACGGGCCTTAAATTATGACATTGGCTATGTAGAAAGGTCCATGATATCATCATGTCATCACATTAATTGTTAAATATCCTAACTCTGTTTAAAACTGATTTCCATTACTGTGTATTTCATGCTGTTTAGTGAACATTATGCTCATTTTGCCCTATAAACCTAAAGGCTCTAACTACTCTAGAAGATAATTATTTTGGACACTTAGTTATACTCGTCTTGAAACTCAGTCAAAGCAGGATTTTCAAAAGTCATATCCCGTTGGCCTTTCCCAAGAATAATTTACACTGGATTCTAGCTGCAGGGGTTAAACACAGAATGTGCTTACAGCTCAGATTTCACAAGAAGGAAATGCATCGTGGGTCTCCAAGGAATGTCAAACCCAAGAAGCTGAGAGGGGACTTGAGAAAAATTAAACATGTGCAAATTTTAGTTGTATTTTCTTACAAAGCAAACAGGAAGTCCAACATTGACTGCAACAGTTTCACATGAGACTCCGTCAGAATGGTTTTCATTTAATGAAACCATGGTAAAGTTATAGAAATCTCAGTAGATGTTTGAAAATCTGAGAGAGAATTTTAAAGTTTAATAAAATTAGCTAATACAATGGGCTGAGCCCTGGGGGCAAAACCAGCTAAGTGAGTGGAGGCAATCTCTGAGACATTGCCAGGAGGCTCTAGACGTCACCACCAGTTTCTTGCCTCTTGTCTGGTGAATTAAGGCAGCTTCATAGCAGCTCGCAAGAAGCCAATCCGGAAACTCTGAGGTGCTAATATAAAAGTTTACCACACGTGTGAAAGCCAAATGAAGTTCCTTATAGGGCAAGAGGCTGAAGAGTGTGTATTCTTGGTGCTGCTTTTACTCTGTTTTAGACCCTTGTGAAATTAAAAATGGTATCACTAAGTAGATTTCTAGTTAAGTTAGTATCAGATGAATCAGACTCACTTAGGGGGAAAGGGTTGTGCTTCTTAAAAATGAGACTCCCTGGGCCTAACCTATTACTACTGAATACAGAATCTCTGAGGGGCGGGGGGGCCTGGAATCACCAGTTTCTCCAAAATTCTGATGCTTGCTGCAGAGGAAGGCCAATGCTTAAAATGGCATCAACCTTAGCTCTATGTAGAATCACCTGGGAAACTTTAAAAATGAAGCCTGGTCCCACCCTAAGAGATTCTATTTAATTATCTGGTATGTTGTCTGGGCATCAGGATTTTTAAGAATCATTCCTTGCTGATTCTGATACGCAGCAGTAGAGTTTCTTCCCAATAACAGCCTCCTCCTTCTAATAGCATAGAAATAAAATATGAATCATATAATAGGTGTGATCGAAATAGAAAGTCCATAACTTTTTGGACTTTCTAAGTTTCTAAGAAACTGCTGGGAAGTAGACTTGGCCCAGGGGTTAGGGCGTCCATCTACCACATGGGAGGTCCGCAGTTCAAACCCCGGGCCTCCTTGACCCGTGTGCAGCTGGCCCACGCACAGTGCTGGTGCGCGCAAGGAATGCCCTGTCACGCAGGGGTGTCCCCGCGTAGGGGAGTCCCACACACAAGGAGTGTGCCCTGTAAGGAGAGTCGCCCAGCACGAAAGAAAGTACAGCCTGCCCAGGAATGGTGCTGCACACACGGAGAGCTGACACAGCAAGATGACCCAAAAAAAAGAAACACAGATTCCCAGCGCTGCTGACAACAACAGAAACGGACAAAGAAAAACATGCAGCAAATAGACACAGAGAACAGACAACGGGGGGGGGGGGGGGGTGGAAAGGGGGAAGGGGGAAGGGGAGAGAAGAGAGAAATAAATCTTTAAAAAAAAAACTAAGAGATTTAAATTATTTTGTGATTATAGGGGGCAACCGAGGTATTTGGGACATTAAAATAGCTCAGACAACTGTCTGAGGTATGATTTAATTATTTTAGACAAGAAGAGAGATCTGAGCAGGAGATTTTAGATTTTGCAAGCCCTGAATATAAACTGGAGATAGAGAGCGCTCATAGCTCTGCTAAAACCCTTCTTGTTCCTTCAAAGAGAGCAAAGGGGTTGGGTAGAACATTGAAATCTGTGGCCACTGTCAAGTATCAATTCATTGGCTTTTAAGTGCTCAAAGCCTTAATAATTTTGTGTATAAGTCAGACAACCGGGGTTTACAATAAGGTCCAACATTGACTGAACTCTTACTATGTGTCAGGTTCTGCAGTAATCACTTCAAATGCATTTTCTCCTTTATTGCTATGTGGTAAGTACAATTATTTTACCAAAGAGAAAACTGAGACTTTGTGAGGTTAAATTGTCCAGTGTCCCCCAACACAAAATTTCAAAACCTATGTTCTTATTCATTTGATATTATCATAGATTCAAATGCAGACTCAGTAGTCCCCCAGTGGTAGCAGCACACAAAAACAGAAAAGCAATATATTTATTTCTGTACAAAAGTTGATTTTTCTAACAACTTAACCACCCAAACTGTGATGAGTAAGTCCCAATTCCCGATGTTGCAATACTTAGTAAGTACAGGAAACCTAAAACTGTCTCAATGAATCTCTTCTCCCCTGGGGGTCTGCTACAGACCAATTTGTGATGGAAGGTACAGTCTTCTATTTTTAAACCATAGATCAACTCCCAGATAAATCCCATACTCAAAGGAATAAAGACTTTGTTTGGAACTAGAGAGGAAAACGCAGGGATGCATAGGAATGAGGCAAAAATGGCGAGTGTTACGGGTGACTTGCCTTCTTGATGGGATTCCAGGTCCTTGAGTGTTCACAGGCCCACATGTTCAGTAATCTTCAAGATAGCTCAGTTGCTCCCATTGCCGGGATGCACTCTTGAGATTATTAAAGGCCTGAAGGAGGGATGTCTTTTTTAAGACTCTTTCATCAGTGGATTTTCCCCTAGAATGCATTTGGAAAATACTTTTAAGAGTTTAAAAGTACCATAGAAGGTCTGGACTTGCAATACTTTTTGGGTGTGTATATATGTATCATATATTTTACCACACACACAAAATTTCCAATGCCAAATTTCCCATTTTAACTACTTCCTTGTGTACATTTCAGTGATATTAATTACAGTCTCAACATGGTGCTACCAATACTACCATCCATTACCAAAAGATTTTCTTCACCCTAAACAGAAACTCTGCACCCATTAGACAATAACTCCCCATCACCAACCCAGCCCCCACCAGCCGCTGGGAGCCTATGGTCTACCCTCTGTAACTGTGGATATTCTTATTCCAGGTATTTCATTCGCAAAACTTTTTAAAAGAAAAATGCTGGTATCCAGTGAACTAATGACCCTCCTTAATCATCATAAGGAAAGGAGACACTTTTCAAAAAGTCCCGGTGGTTCTACCATCACATGAAAGTACTGAAGTAAGAAGGGTATGAGAGGAGAAACAAAAGCATTTGCTGATGTCTGGAGTCAATTCCTGACATCCTTTCATCAGTGAAGATATTTTCAGCCCAAGAATGGGAGCCAGGGATCCTGATTTCTTGTCCTCTTTCCACTTCTGACTCACTGGCCTTCACAGTGCTACCTCCCTAGACTAGTCTCTTTCCCTCAAAAATGGAGCTAATGATACAGTATTTCAGACACTTAATCCCAGTGATGGCACTAGGATTACTGAGAGTGTTTGAAAAAGAAGGAAAAAAAAAAAAAAACTCTTCAAGCTTGGCTCGAAGGTGTGGATTAAATACAATATTTTATTATGAACAATAATAATAGGCCTTATTCTCCTGATGACTGGAGAGCAAACCATTCCCCTCTTAGCCCGCATAAATACCTGGATCCAAGGGTGTTAATTAGTAAAAACTTTAGGTACTGCATGGGCCTCAAGGAGATAAGCCATCTCCAAATGATTACTAATTTACTCCCTGCCACCAACCATTCCCACACTTGGTCCCTCTCTGTAGCATAAACCAACTGCTCATTTATTAAAGGTCTTTTGGGACCACCTTTGTTTCTTCTAATTCACTTAATAGAAAATAAGGGATCTGAAAGGGCTATTAGAATAATTATTTTCTATTTGAATATTTATTCTCGACTCACTGGTGGAAGCAGTCCCAAACAATGACCGCCAGTGATAGTTATAGTTGGTATTATTCCCCATATCATTGTCAAGAAAGTTTTTTTCCCACAGAGCACGGAATAAGTCTGTCCTCATTTAGTACCAACTTTAAAAATCCCTCTCTTCCTCCCCTGCCTCTCTAATATAATTTGAGTTTTTGTCTACATAGCATTCTTCCTACTCGTTTCATTGAACCACACAGACCTCACAGTTTGGCATAGAAGCCATCAAAGTCTTGGCTAAGGCACCTAGATCCTGGCTTCCAATTGCCAGTCTTTTTAAGCAAATAGACCCTTTTTTGCATGCTGGTTAAAATCATAAAAATATTATGATTTCAATGTCACAGTGTCACTTAACTTGTAACAACCATCCCTTTCGTAGCCATCCTACTCCCTCTCGTTTGTCCTAAATAGTAATATTAAGGTTAAGTGGAAGTCAGTTCCGAGGAACCTTAGCAGAGTCAGCAAGCCCTTTATCAGAAAAATATATGTCAGAGAAAATCAGTCTTATTTATTTTATACATGTCATTTTAAAGAATCTAATAATGGATGTAAGTGCGACACTTCCTGAAGATCTTATGGTGATTTAGGAGGCCCAAATGGTTTGGAATCACCTGAGCAAGCATCTCATCCAAAACTCTTATTTTACAGATAGAGCAACCAAAACCCAGAAAGCTTATGCGGCTTCCTCAAAGATCATGTCTAGGCATTCAGGGCTCTCTCCACTAATAAAGGTGAAGTACGAGAAAAGAGAATATTTGATTTAAAGACACCTGCCGTCAATTAGGAAGACCTCCAGAAAGTTGATAGAAAAATCACCTTAGGGTAACACCAACTTCATCCAAATCAAATTGAAATATTCTTCCAAACCTGGTGTAGGCTATAGTCTGACTTTGTTATCTCTTAGAGAGAGAACATTATCTCCTAGAGAGATGATTAACCAGTTAGTTAAATAAAATAGAAGAAAAGAGAAAGGCTACAGAGAATGAATTTAAAATGTATATACGTGCATATGTTTATGTTAGCTTGACTTACTCTACTGCAGCCCTGCACTCCTGACACCAGTAGACAAAAAAAAAAAAAAAAAAAACCAACTCTCCTAGATCAATTTGATAACAAGGAATTCCCAAACTCTCCCTAAAGTATTAATCTTGAGTTCCTGAGAGGCAGAGCTTGTCAGAGAGGCTTGCAGGGGATCTTAATGACCTGGCAAGAAAGGAGCTGTTATAGGATGATAACTAGACAGAGAAATGCCTCAGGTCATTGCTAGCAGGAAGTGCAATGGAGACTTGTCTCCTACACCCTATGTATAACAAGGATAAGCTGAGATTCAGCCAACACTTGATCTCTATTTTTTCCTCATCCACTCCTCCCTACTTAACCAAGTGCAAAGGGAAAGAAATGTGAACCATTCTTCAAAAAACACACTTCAGGAAAGTATCCAAGAATAATTTTTACCTTTGCAACAAGCAAGAAATTAGACGTTCTTTTGACTAAAGCATAAGACTTCAGGGAATCCTTATGAGAGTTGAGAAAGAATCCAGTTAATATGTATGACCAAGCACATTAGGTAAATATTTTATCTGCATTGATTTTAAAAAGTAAAGCGTACTTCATTTCTTTTAACTATCTTTAAGTCCCAAAGATTCATTTTTGTGTTTATAATCTGCCAGTGGATTTTTTTAGGGGGGAATGATCTTTCAGGAACTATGAAATAAAAATCGAGGTATTACTGTCAACTGTAACTGCAACTTCAATGAAGAATTTAAACCAAGACCTACTCACTTATATTTGAGATCATTGAACACAGACTTTTTAAAAGTTTTTCTTCATTGTAACCACACAGTTTCATAGTACTTCTCTTACAATTTGATATGTAAAACATTATTTTTCAATGGCATAAGGTTTATTACCAGTTTTATCCCTCAATGTATTATATGAAAATTAAGATAAGAAAAGCATGTTTTCAGCAAAAAAAGCTCTATGAATTCAAGGTGAAGCACCAAATTGGCCTTCATACTTTAGGGTGATAGCTTAAAACATGGTCTTCAACCCCAAAACTGAAACAGTGTTTAAATCTTACCCATGAAATAATATGACTCTGGATAGTAGCTGGTTTCCTGATGCATACTTCACAAATATTCTTAATTAACAAGGCACGTCTATTTGAAGCACCAAGAGATTCTAAATCATGCCTTTCTATAGAAATGCCCTTGAGGAGTATAAATTACTGTGATCATACCTGTACTTTTTAAACTGATGTCATATTGCATGATCAAAACAGTATGCTGATCTTGATCAAAATCCTAAGATGATTACATGATCAAAAAATCATATGGGGACATGAACTTGGCCCAGTGGTTAGGGCGTCCGTCTACCACATGGGAAGTCCGCGGTTCAAAGCCCGGGCCTCCTTGACCTGTGTGGAGCAGGCCCATGCGCAGTGCTGATGTGTGCAAGGAGTGCCCTGCCATGCAGGGGTGTCCCCCGCGTAGAGGAGCCCCACACGCAAGGAGTGTGCCCCGTAAGGAGAGCCGCCCAGTGCGAAAGAAAGTACAGCCTGCTTAAGAAAGGCGCCACACACATGGAGAGCTGACACAGCAAGATGACGCAACAAAAAAAGAAACACAGATTCCCATGCCGCTGACAACAGCAGAAGCAAACAAAGAAAAACACTCAGCAAATAGACACAGAGAACAGACAACGGGGGAGGGGGGCAGGGGAAGGGGAGAGAAATAAATAAATAAATAAAATCTTTAAAAAAAAAAATCACATGGATCTTTAAAACAAAAGGAAAATGGTAATAGTCCCATGACAGTTAGCCAGCAACCTCAATTACCCATGAAACAGTTGTGCAATCAAAAACCTGGAAAATATCCCCAAAAAGCTAAAACATAAATAAGTAACTCCTAGCACTTAATTTTCAAAATCCATTTCAAAGTGACTCAGAGTCAGTTTCTCTTATTTGGGGGCACAGTCTTATTGGCTTGGTGATCTGTTTCTGCAAGACATAAGTTTTAAGAAACGGGGAGGGGAGTAGGGCTGCTCAGTCAGTCACTAAAAGCAATAAGAAATATTAACTGACATAGCTTGACAGGGAGGAATAGCTTTTTCTTTCCATCTGGTCGCATCATCGTCTTTTTGGTGCATCACGTTGCAGTGTTGGGGGCCTGTGCCTCTCCGTGCTGCGCAGGCCGGGACGCCTTTTTTCTTTCTTGTACCAGGAGGTCCCAAGGGTCTATCGGATCCTCCATATGGTAAATGGGAGCTCAATTGCTTGAGCCACAGATGCTTCCCACTATTTTTAATAAGACTATAAAAAATCAGATCTTAGAACCCAAAATGAAGCATGGGATAATTTAGTGAAAGGACAAAGGTCCTCAACAGCCCCAGAGAATATTCCGATATTACACCACAATGACAGGTATAGATATTGATGACCCTAAGTCATTAAGAAATCATTAATTTGAATTTACAAATTATTTCATAAGATGTAGAAGCACACATACATTTTACCAAAATATATCCTTGTCAAAAGTAATGAAAATGTAAGTTTTAGGATTTTTTATAAGGTTCCTTGAAAATACTAAATAAGCATTGTTGTAAAATTGGTCACTGTGGCAACAAAACAAAAACTAAATGATTGTGGAAGTTATTTGATACTTAAATGAGGCATTGTCTAAAAGCTGGCAATCTGAGGATTCTAAAAATATTTGGAGAAGACACATGAAGGTCTGGGGCGAAGCGTCCCAGTCAAGGGAAGTATATGCAGTGACCACAAGACAGGAGCAAGTCGGGTGTGTTTTGTAAAGGAGAGAAAGCCAGCGGGGCTTCCACGTTGGGAACGGAGCGTGAGGTCAGAGAATACAGCAGGTATCACATCCTGTAAGGAGTTTGGGTTTTATTCTAAATGCAATGGGGAAACATTGCAACGTTTTTAAGATGAGAAAGAATGGCATCTGGTTTATGTGTTTTTCAGGTTTTTTTTTTAATTCTATGGCTGCTGTTTGGGGGATGAATTGCAGGGAGTAAGGGTGGAAAGTGGAAAAATCAGTTGTTGCTTTGTTCCTAGTGGAAGGTAACAGTGCCCAGTGAAGATAGAAGTCTTCACACTATCCTTTGAATAAACAAAGTGCTAGTTTGTATATTGATATTAACACAACTGCATACTCGTCAGGTAGTATCATTGGCAAACAAAAGCATATATTTCATTTCCCTTAAAACCTGTGTGATGCCTTAAGATTCCTAAAGGCTGCAGCTGTCATCCATGAAGACCAACTACAGAACTATTTGATCTCCTGCTCCCGCAGAAAGCAACCAGCTTGGAGAAGAGGGGTCAGGGGTACTTTCCAAAGGAGAATTTTCTCTGTAATCTTCATCTTTCATCCCATTTACTCTTTCCAGAGTTTGATTTTAGAAATGCGACTGTTCTACAACTTAATATGGACACGATTTTTGTTACTAAACACTTCTTTGACTTCTATCATTTTATTCTATGAACATAATTCCTAGCAGAGATCTGAAACTGTATTACTTAATGATGAAATATGAGCTTTGAAAGTCCTCCAAGCACTTTACCTTTAGATACAAGACCAATGATAAGAAATTTCCTGCTAAATATGGTATGAATTAAGAAACTTTCTCTTTCATTGTGCTGAGTTTTAATCCCCACTTGAATCACCTGTCTTAGGTAACACCACCCTTCTGCATGAGTGACTGTCTTGAAAAAGAGAATATACTTGGGTTTTTCTTCATTCAAGATAAAGAATCTCTCTACTCCCTACTCTCACTTTGTAGATCCCTTTCGGAAGAAATCTAGAAAAACTGAACTGGGAAGAAAGTGATCAATTTGTCAAAAGAATGTGATAAGCTTGCCAACTTGAGGTGGATGGAGATATTGTTTTCCAACTGTCATAAATATGACTTTAGCTTCTAGAGTCCATTTGCATGTTCCCATTCTCTTCAAGGAGCAAAGGAAGATTTCACAAGTACCAAGTGTCTACCCCGGAAGCATACTAAGGATGGCCAAATAACAGAAAGTAGATAAGAATCACTATGCAAGTGTAACGTGGTGGGGCTTAGGAGAATTGAAGTTCTTTGCCACCATCCTGCTCCCAACACACAAGCAAGCTCTGGGAGAATGAATAAGCAAATGATTGCATTTAACTAGTGCATGAGTAGCTACGGCTACTGATTTAAATCTAGAACCACAAATACACCTATGAGAATGGAAGTTACCAAAAAGTGGGAGGGAGAATTGCAAATTCTCATGAGAGACCCTATCCTGCTTGCTCTCTAAGATTATTGTAACTGTAAAGTACTGTATTAATTTATTCAAAGGTTTTTGGAGTACCTACCAAGGGAGTTAAGACCCCTGGCCAGTGCTCACTCTTCTCATACAGACCGTTGAAATGAAACCTTATGTCTCTCAGGTAGCAAAGCATATCATCTCTGGTCAACATTGCCTGCATTCAAATCCTGGCTCTATATCTACCAGCTGTATTAAGAGTTAAGCACCCTTGTTTCCTGGTCTGTAAAAGGGGGAAAAAAATAGTACCTGCTTCAAAGGGTTGTTAAGAGGATTATATGAGTTAATATATGCAAGGGACATCAAAGAGTCCCTGCACATAGTAAGTCTAATAATAATTTTTTATTATCCTTGCTTCCATCAGTCCACACCAAGAACGTATCCCCCTGCCTCACCCCCAACCTTCCCACTGCCTCCTACCTCCACCAGAGCAAATACGACTTCTAATCCCCTGAACAAGTAGTGGCATGTATTACCAAAAAGCTTATTAGAAATGCAGAGTCTCAGAGCTATCATCAGAACTTATGGAATAACAATCTGCGTTTTAACAGGATACCCAGGATTTTTGTTGCATATTCTAACTTGAGAAGCACTGTTTTAACACACCATCAGCCCATAATGCTCTATGTTTCCTTTCCTAGACTTACCCACTGTGCTCTCTAGAATCAACAAACTCCCTGTAACATTGGCTCCTTCTCCAAGTGCTCCATCTCCTTACCCTACCTGGACCCCAGCTTTCCCCTAAAGATACTGCTTCTTCAGCAAACTTCTGCACTGCTGTTTATTATTCTTACCTCAGGGATGTCAGAGTTAGAAAGTGAATTTCTAGTCTTCCTTCTTCTCCACTGCCAGGCTCCTCCTTTCTAGTAAAACACCCTGATCTTTGGGGGCCCATCCCCTTGGACTCTACATTGCTCTCTCATGCCTGTTTCTCTAAGTCTCAAGTCTTCTAGCCATTCCTTTTCATCCACTAGTCTGCCACTTCTCTCCAAGCCCTTTGTCATCTCTTAGAGGAAATGTATCAGCCATATGGACAGCCTGTCTTACAGCCTGCTTTCTCAGTTTCTGAACCACCATGTTTCTAATAATGTTCTCTAACACCTTACATCAGCACATAATTCTAGAGTTATAACTTAAACCTTGGAATTGTTCCAGTCCCAAAAGCACTAGTTTAAGTACTGCATTCTCTGGTCAAAACCTTTTCCTTCCAGCTTGTTTGTTGTGACCATTCCCAACAACTTCATTAATCTTTTTTCTGATCTATCACTTTCTTCCAATCTGTCAGCCATGTTTTTTATCTTTCTTCATTTCCCTTCTTATTAAACTTAGGTGCTGGATTATGGTTCTGGAATATAACTTAGGTCCTTCGATTTCCAATAGCATTCTTCCCAATTCTGTAAGCATGCACTTCAAAATGCATCACACTCCTTATGGCTATCCTCATCCTTCCTTCCTGTTACAGTGGGGAAGTTGAATCTGATGTTGCTTAAGGCCAGTCCCCCCACTGTGCTTTAAATGCGATCCTTGTTTATCTTCTCAGGAACCTCAGGAACTACCAATTTTCTCTCTTCAATATTCAGTTCCCCCTATCAGATGGATCTTTGCCATTGGCTTTCTTAAAAAATCATCAAAGCAGTTGCTGGTTTACAGAAAAATCATGAAGAGAGTTAGAGTCTTCCTATATGCCCCTCTCACACCTTGCCATTAGCTTTGAAATATGTTCAATTTCTTCCCATTGAAAGGGAACCTAAAGCTTTCCTTCACCCACATCTCCCTCCAGCCTTGTTGCCAGCCTTGTATTTCCCTTATAAAAACATTCTTGAAGGATTTCTTGTTGTTCTTTTTTACTTCCCTGCCCAGGTCCACTTCAGTGAGGTCCTGCTCTCGTGGATACTCTTGTCCCATTGTAACACTAAGCACGTTCTCATCAATGGGATTATTTCAGTCAAGTTTCAGGGATTGCAGACATCCCTCAATCAATAAGCACTTGCTGTAATAATGGCTACTGATATTTCTGCGATGCTTCACATAACTTATTTGAATTTCACAACTGCCCTATGGAATAGGAACTGTTCACACTTTTATTTTCATTTTGCATGTGAGAAAGTTAAGGGAGCGGATGTTGCTAAAGTGATTGAGCTCCCACCTACCACATAAGAGGCTCCAGGTTCAGTTCCCAGTGCCTCTTGGAGAAGACAAGCAAGACAGCAAGCTGGCACAATGGGCTGGTGTGGTGAGCTGATGCAACAAGATGACGCAACAAAATGAGAGACAACAAAGCAGCGAGCAGAGTTGGCTCAAGTGATTGGGGACCTCTCCCCCACATGGAAGGTCCCAGGTTCAGTTTCTATTGCCTCCTAAAAGAGAAGACGAGTAGACACAGAGAGCACACAGCAAATGGACACAGAGAGCAGACAGCAAATGTAAACAATGGGGTGGGGAAGTAGTAAATAAATAAAATAGATCTTTAAAAAAAAACTTGAGACTGTAAAAGAGTTAAGAGATGT
Source organism: Dasypus novemcinctus (assembly GCF_030445035.2). NCBI lineage: Eukaryota > Metazoa > Chordata > Mammalia > Cingulata > Dasypodidae > Dasypus > Dasypus novemcinctus. The sequence continues at coordinate 46,527,847 of NC_080673.1, read as the reverse complement.
GTCCAATGTGCCTGGTATGGCAAACCTGGAACTCAAATCTAATACATTCAATTCTGAAGTCCATATATTTTTTTCCATTTTGCTTCTATGATGGGTACTCTATTATTTGCTGTAATAATAGGGGAAGTACACAAATGAAAACACTGCTTTTGAGGAATGAACAATTTCATGAAGGAGATGTAATTGACACATAAATCATCAGCAAGATACCAAAGAAAACGTTTATTTTTGCTGCCAAGTAATATAGTAAAGGTAACTGCCACTGCTAAATATGGAAGGAACCATATATTCATCTTTACCAAATAATTTAAACAATTTTACCAGCACCATTTACTAAACAGCCCCTTATCCCCCTTCCCTTGAAAGATTTGTTTTCACTCATAGATTCCATTTATTCACCACTTATACTTTCCTCAACTCATGCCAATCTGAGTTTGAGCCTCCTGTGACTACAGGGCCTCTCTCCACACTAAGTGCATGTCTTGCTGTTCTAATGGATAACTTTTGAATCCATCTTGCTGCCCTAGTAGATTCAAGACTTAGTAATTCTCTTCTTAAAGAGCTCTTTTCCCTTGATCTTCTGAATTTCACTCCTCAGCTTTCCTGTGGTTTCTCTGGCTGTTCCTTATCCAACTCCTTTACAGAAAGCATTGAAACAAACATTAATTGCTGTTATTAACATTCATAGAGCTGAAAGGGATTTTAAACATGAATTCTTTTCTATATTTACACTTGTTTTAATATTAGTTGTAAACATAAATATACATTACTATCATTTCTGTTGCCTTATAATAGCTTTCACTCCCTATTTTATGATAATTTTCTGCATGCCTTATCAAATGTATAAATTCTCCCTGGACAGCCCCAAGGACAGCATGATTCTTCTATCACTTTACAGAGAGACCAACATGCAATATTCGAATATACTTTTATTTGCTGTATTGCTGTATATACTTATATATGTTCCCTTTTAAGTTAAAATGGCCCATTGTGGTAATTGCAGATGATAGGCAACTGCATATTGGACTATTTGGACAAGATGAAGTGAAAAATAGCAATAAAAAGATATATGAATTTTCCTTTCAATGGGAAACAATAAGTCCAAGGAAAATTAACTCTAAACACCCCCACAAATATGATTTCTCTAGGTCATAGTGACCTTTTTTCTACATCTTCTAAAAGGAGTAACCCCCCAGGAAAAAATTTTGAAAATTTGGGAAGCTAATTTTCCACTAATATCCAAATAGTAACTACAGTTATATTTTCAACCTGGTAACACAATGGAATCCATTTCTTTGAAAATCTGAAACATTGTCAAAGCAACTCTCTAAGTATCCATCAATTACAAGGACTGTCTGCACCCCAAGAAAGGCTTTCCCAAAGTAGGTGTGCTGATTTCCTTAGCATTTGACCTGTCAGGCCTCTATGACTTCTTTCACTGTAGTGTGGGGGAAAGAGAACTTAGATTTGAATTTTCTTCTACTTCCTATGGGTGGGTTAGCAATGGGCATGATACCCTTTATTAAAGTTTCGGTTTTATCATTTATAAAATGGGGACAACAGTGTGTACCTCCATAGTGGCCATAAATATGAAATTAAAAATTGTAGCAGAATTGAGGCATGGACCCAAATATTTATAATGTATGGCAGAATATTAATAGGCCACCAAAATATGAAAGTGGGGGCAGAAGCACCAGATCATGGATGAGTATATCCAGGAGTCTAGAAAGTTTGCTTCCAAAGGTCTTCTGCCCAAGCATGTAGAGTTAATGGTAGGAGACCGGCAGCTGAGATAGAGAGACCGAGGAAGGGGCAGGAGGTAAGAAATATAATGGAAATCTTGAGAAGACATAAGCTGGTATTTGAAATGCAGCATTAAGGCACAAGCATGGGGAACTAGGTTCTTGAAAAGTGAGGCGAGATCCAAGAAGAAAGGGATATTTACCTGGGACAAGTGAAAAATGGATATTCTCCACAAGATAACTGCTCAGTACAGAAGATGACAAGATTTGGAGTCTGATGGTCTCCATGGGAGGAAAAACAGCTTACATGAAAGACATTTTTTTAAAAAAATTAAATACTAAAGAGTATAGCAATGACTATGAAAGCAAAAAGCTTTCAGGAAAACAGGAGAACTCACTGAAATGTAGAGTAGCTGATGAAAGCTTCATGGGATACAATTGGGGTCTTCAAGGTTTAAAGAGAAGGCGGGTATTCTGGTAAGAGGTTGCATTAACAAATGATAGGGAGGCCAGAAAAAGAATAACCGTGAGGAAGCGGTCTTAGAAAGAGATAGGAACATAAACACTCAACACTCCATTTCCAGATGCATGTTTATCACCGTGCCTTTCAAAACGGAGAGAGAAATGAAACTATAGAGAAAAATGAGCAAAGGAAATGGTTATTCAAAACAGATGTCTTTGGTTTCACTTTTTTTTTTTTTTTTTTGAGAAAAGGTAACCATGGGAATTCTCCACTGAAATAAGGTTTTTCCTCTCCTCTATTTACTGCCGATTATCAGTAGTCTGATTTGTACAATTATATTTTAGGTAAAAGAAATTGTCTCTGAGATTATAATGCAAGTCAATAAGAAAATAAGATTCCAGTTGTGGTTAGTATTCTTGATAAATCATATGTACATTGATGAGGGAAGTAATTTTTCACAGATTCTCCATGCCCTGGTCTTAAACGACCAAGCATACAAATACAAAACTCTCTCACACATATATCTCAGCTCATCAATGATACTCTCAAGTGTAAAGGGTCAGAAGTCCTCACTATCTATTCATAGGCCACCCTTCACCTTACCTCACCACCAGTTCCTAAGGGCCCAGGTCCACTTTATCTTATGTGAACTTGGGATTTGAGGTATGCCCCGGGCTCTGGGACTCAGCAGACCTTATAAAGGATAATTTCATTCACTTTTGCTCATAGTCCTGTTCTGCCCTTAGGCCCCAGTTAGTGTTTCTAAAATTAAGTCCTCATTTTCCACAACGTCCTTGATGCCAAGTTGTCTGCTTTGCTTCTTTCTATCTGTAGCTCAGTAAATGGTCCAGAATTCAAATCTTCTAGAATTAGGCACTTACCTTGCCTTTGACAATCCTGTCCCCTGGGTGTATATCTAGTTCCAGACTGGTCTTTCCTAGTCCCTTGCAGTTAACTCTTCTAGAACCCATTTGTCACCAGAAGTGACATCTTCAGGCCACTCACCTATGTTAATTAGGCAAGAGTTAAATCACTGCCAGAGAACAGCTCTGGCCTTTTAGATCAAATGCAGTTTCCTCCCACCTCTCCTTTGTCATGGGTCCAAGAATTTGTCCTACTGTCCACATATTTTTTTACTAATTACTTTGTTCAGTGCTATAAGTTAGTGATGTAGATAATAGCACAGATTGTTTTGAGTCTTTGTTAGGAGAAACAGAGACCAAGAAAAAATTGATTCAGTCTATTCATGTAGCTGGGACTACAGTAAACAAACTCAACAGCAATGGGGAAGCCAAAACCACTTGCCACATTCATGACAGAGCAGAGCAATCGAATCTACAGGTGCAAACAAGGAACAGAGAAGACAAAATTCCAGGCCAGATAAGCCTGTACCTTCTTCTGGTTGTGTTCCCCCTACACCCCTTAGGGTTAATTAGAGAGCCCTGGAGTCTATAATAAATTTCCTTCTTTTGCTTTCATTTCTAAAGTGTCATAAAAAATAAACGTTACACGTGGACTCCCTCAGGAGGGATGTGCGGTGGGCAGTGACGAATCGTGTGGGTCTGGATCTCTGTAGAGAGGAGATACAGAGTCAGGAGCACAGCGCCTAGCATCGTTTCATAAAATAAATGACTGCTGGACACAACTGCCTCTTGTTTGGATGCTCTTCCATACCCTTCCATCCCAGCACTAGTCACCAAAGTTACTCCTTGTGGCAAATATCAAACGCCACCAAGCAGAGATGGCCTCTCCCTTTTCTAAATTCCATGAATCATCGATTCAAGAAGGTAAATTATATCCTCTACTCTGCTTTTTCTAAAACATCCTGAGGGGAGGGAGTTAGAAACTATTTCAGTGTGTCTGTCTGTGACAGCTCTTCCCACTCGTGCAGGGTCGCTGGGCAAGCCTCCAGAGATGGCTGAGCTCCTTCTATACCGCTATTCAGATAACTGCTATTCAGACCAATTCTCCCTTTGGAAATCCCAGAATTTTTTCTCTTTCCCTTGTAAATCATAGTTCTGAAGATAAGACAGATCCCCATCTAAGCCCATGAGCTTTCCTGAGAATACATGGCTTCAGAAAAATGGATGATTTTGACTGTGTGAATGACCTAAAAAAAATCATCATAAAAATCCTTAAACTGGGGCATTCACATTTCCCACAAAATAAAGCAGATTTATTCTACATGTAAATCACTTTGCTTAATGAAATGAATGCTCTACCCACTGTCCCCTTTGGAGGAACAAACCATTAACCAATTCTCTTCCTCATAACAAAGAAAATACCACTCAACCCCTATTGCACTGAGAAACAATAAATTACAGAACTCTCACAATAAAATTTAAAAGTTTTGCTATGTTTAGATTAACTTAAAAATAGTGAATACTATATGAAAGCAATTTTTTTTTAAATACTTATTGTCTGAACAACACAAAGTCAAGAATCAAGAACTTGCCATTGGCATGACCTGGACTAAAGACTCCAAAGGGTTTTACATTTTATAGATGTCTGATTTGTTTATTTTTCAAATATATAATGAGCACTTTTCTCTTTTTCTTTTCTTTTTTTTTTTTAGTCTGTGATCACAATAAAAAATTTTTCTATTTTGTAAGAAAAGGCCTGGAAGCACCCTTTATAAAGCCTAAGACAAGATAATTTATTGCAAGTCAATTTCTTCTTATTCATTTATTGTGAAGAGTTATGCATCAGGAAATTACAGAGGGCTTCTACCATATTGGCATGTCATTAGTAATTTACTGAATTGTTAGAATTTAATGTGGGTTTTTTGTTACTTGAGCAAAGAAAATGCTGTTTTAGACCACCCCAATGTGAACAATACAGTTCACTAAGACAATTAAAAAACAGAATTGTAGCTAATGATTATAAAGTCTTTAAGGCTTAAACATCTTTTGAAAATACTTCAATGTAAAACTAATGATTCTTAAGAACAGCCCAATGGTGGGCTGCCATTGTGAGCACCAGGCCTTAGAGTCCAAACCACTGGCAGGAGCAATGCTCTAAACCAGTGAGCTTGTTTCCCAGCTCTGATGAACATTAGGCTAACAGGCTGCCAAGAAAAACATTTCTCATTCACTCTCCTGAATAAGAGTCCTTATGTACATGGAAGGAAGTCATTTGCCAGATGTTGCTGTTTATTTTACAAGTCTCGCTTTGACTTGTGCTTATTTTCTCTTGACCTTCCCAACTTCTCCCATATCCACCACATGGAGAAAAACGTAAGACTCTGTAATCCATGCTAAGGAAGTACCTAACTGTTGCAGTCAATACCTCAATCTCAGCATGTGTTCTTGTTTATGAATCCAGCCTAACTGCTGATGGAGACTGAATGATTAGGCCTTCTCCAATCCATTCCATGTTGTCTGGATATCCATCAGTAAAGCGGACTTACAACTTGGCATCACAGCCAACATCTATGATACTTTCTCCTCTAAGATAACAACAGGCCCACAAATGATAAATCAAGGTAAATAAATAAAAGGAAATCCAAAGGAAAAGCAAAGACAACATTATTTTCTAAAATCACTTGATGTCTTTAGATCTCCCAAAAGAGATCACACAATGGAATATCCAAGGTTACATTTTACTAAGTGGAATTAAAGCAGGAATTTCACTTCAGTTTTGTTTTGCCCCTCCAGAGAGAGAGACAGATTGGCTGATTTAGCAAGAAAGTCTTGATTGTTCAATTTCTGTGTTATACGTACTTTGCTGACCTTCTGCTAAAATGACTTTGGTGTTCAGGCGGGCCATTGTGGCCTTTGTGCCCTCAGGGGTCTCGTGCCTACCACACCTTCTCCCCTACGTGCTCAAAACCACTTTTTGTGAGATAGGTGGTCTCTGCAGCTGTGTCCAATTTTAGCTTTCACACTCCTCCGTGATTCTCCTGTCTTGTCTTACCCATTATCTTCTGGTTGCCTTCCAAAAGGAGGAGTCGAGCAAACCAGGGTAACAGATAATGTTTCCAGGAAAATAGAGAAAACAGGATTGAAGTCCAGTCATCAAAGAGCATCTGCAAATGAGCTCATTTGGCCTGTATTCTTCAAGGGCTACTACAAGGAAGTCAAAAGTCTTGGATTTAAACCATCTCTAAGAAGATCTGAGGCCATTTAAAAGGAAGGTAAGAATATACACACAACTACTTACATTATTTCTAAAGTAGACACTAATAACTGGAAATGGACCTGGACTCAGTTCATGCTCAACAGTGATTGGATAGATGGACAGAGGGATAGATGGATGGATTGATAGATGGATGTATAGTAATTCTTGAGTGAGAGACGAAGCAAAGACATCTTTACATTTTGTAATAATATTCAACTATTTGGTCAGTTAGTAAGGCTTGCCTTCTTCAAATATTTGGCAAAACTTCTCACTTGGAATTCAGCTAAAATTGTTGCCATGTGACTGCAAAGCTCCAGAATCACCAGGTGTATTCACCTGGTGTACCAAGAGTTGGAAAATATCTAATGCTGTAACGTAGATATTTTTAATGTGGTATTTTATACTCAATGTGGTGGTTTTTTTTTAAGATTTATTTATTTTTATTTATTTACCCTCCCCCCGAGGCTTGTTTTTTGCTGTCTGTTCTCTGTGTCCATTTGCTGCACATTTTTTCTGTGTCTGCTTGTCTCCCTTTGTTGTGTCAGCTCTCCACAGTGCATGGACCTTCAGTTCTCCACAGTGCACGGACCTTCAGTTCTCCACAGTGCACAGGCCAGCTTGCCTTCACAAGGAGGCCCTGGGACTCGAAATCAGGGCCTGCCATATGGTAGATGGGCCCAACTGATTGAGCCACAGCCGCTTCCCTTAATGTGTTGGGTGTTTTTTTTTTTTTAATTTATTTTTTATTTATTTCTCTCTCCTTCCCTGCCCCCCAATTGTCTGCCCTCTGTGTCCATTCACTGTGTGTTCTTCTGTGACTGCTTCTATCCTTATCAGCGGCACCAGGAATCTGTGTTTCTTTTTGTTGCGTCATCTTGTTGTGTCAGCTCTCCGTGTGTGTGGCACCATTCTTGGGCAGGCTGGGCTTTCTTTTGTGCTGGGCGGCTCTCCTTATGGGGCAGACTCCTTGCGCATGGGGTTCCCACACACAGGGGACATCCCTGCATGCCAGGGCACTCCTCGCATGCATCAGCACTGCGTGTGGGCCAGCTCCACATGGGTCAAGGAGGCCCAGGGTTTGAACCATGGACCTCCCACGTGGTAGGCAGATGCCCTATCCATTGGGCCAAGTCCACTTCCCCCTCAGTGTATTTTGAAAAATGCATTCTTTTCAGCTTAACAACAAACCTGACTTGTGGCTTAGCATACTGTTTTCAAACTCTCTGTAGTGGAAGATCAGTGTCTGCTTTTCAATTTTCCAATCCAAAATGGACAGATACTTTTGTAAAATAAAATAGAAATGAAATACCAGAAAAATAAAATGTAAACACAGAAACTACAAATTCAATTGTTTTTTATCATTAGATTCAACAAATTTAAAATTACACTGTCAAGTTGTTCTAAAACCTTCTAAACACTTATTCTCTATTTCTATATTTATCTGGACACAGACAGATCATAATCAGCTTGCTTAGCAATACCATTCTGTGGATCACATAAGGAGGTATACTGGTTTAGGACCAATTTTCTCCTTTCTTTTGATCAGAATTCACCAGATTTAGAGAGGTAACTCAGAGTATGCCTATATTTCATATCATCTCTATTTCATAACAGTTAGCAGACAGAAAAGATCCCTCTGTGTCATTAAAATTAGTCTCCAATTTTTTAAACATGAAATATCATTTTTAATCCTTATGTTTTTCAAGTTTTTACATCTGAAGATTAAAATAGTTGTTGAAAGTCAGGAAAGAAGGTCACTGTAGAAACATATTTCAGAAAAAGTGATTATTCTCACTGATACTTTATGTCTGTTCTCCCACTTGAATGCTACCAAGCCATATTTTCTTGGCATTAGAAAATAATGAAGATGTATGTCTAGGTAACACTGAGCTCTTAACAGAAGAAAATATTGCCCTTCCTGTTGAGTATTCTTGGAAAGGGAGGAGGAAGAGGAGGAGGAGGAGGAGGAGGAAGATTATGTGTTATTCATTCTTTTAATTTCTCTCACTCACTCATTCACACACACACAGAGGAACATATGCAGGGCACATATAATAACGGCTTAGTAGTTAAGTGTGTGGTTTTGTAACAAGGCAAGGTGTTCAAATCCTGCCCCTGCTCCTTATTAACCAGGAGATGTTGGACAAGTCACTTATCCTTCTATGTTCAGGGTGTATAGGATTTAATATGGTAATACATGTGAATACATTTCTTATTCTCCATCTTTTGAAGAGACAGAATCCTATTTCTTTCCAACTAGCCAATGTAATTGTTCTGTGGCATGGAATTCTTTTTTGAAACAGTGATAAACAGAACAGCCCCCAAAGTAGTGTAACAAAACAAACGAAAACTAATCCCTGAGCCATGCCCATCCCATTCCTTAGCTCTAAGGGAGGAAAATAAGCACCAAGGTCTGACTTTGGGCTATATCCCACAAGGACCCTTTTTATGCTGTGGTCAATATTTGCATTTTTGGAAACTCTCCTTTCCCAAGTTCACATCCCATTCCTTAGTGAAACCAGCACAAGGTCATTGTCTGCAAGCACATTGTTCAAGTGATGCATGTTGAAAAAAGAGCCTTGCCCCAGTACTGAATGCTTCTAAATTGCTTTGGTGTTTCACTTGCCAATGCATGTTAGTTTTGGCAAAGCCAGGCATATGGAAAACTATTATTCTCATACTCTGGTTCTTATATATTGCATGTCAGATGAAAAGCAGTGCAAAACTAAAACTGTTCCAAAACAATGAAGACTTTAATTTAGTTTAGCTTTTGGGAGCCACAGAGTCATTGGGGGAAGGGTACTCTTTTGGAAATCTGGAGATGTACATTCTAGATTCAGTGCTGCCACTCCCTGTGACAAATAACTCTGCTCTCTGAGTCTCATTGTCTACTTCTCTGAACTGAAGAATTTATCCTAGATTAAGATTTGATGATCACTAGTAAAATAGAGTATCTAAAATTGAAGTCTTAAACAACTTTTCTATATTTACATCAATAAGGGGGTTTATTTTGAAATTATCTTCTGTTGCCAGAGCTAGGATTAGAAAAAATAAATTATTTAAGGTAGGAGTCACAGCTAAATTTCTACCAAATCATTCAAATCATTACTTAATTCATTCATTAAATATGTATTCAGTTGTATACTTCTCATGAAATTAGATGAACTAAAACTTTACTTTTATTTAAATACCTTCCCCTCTACCCTTTTTCTCCCATGTATCAATATGGCTTATAGAATGAGGAATAGCTTGTTCAAGCTATGGGAAACCAGAAGAGAATATGATGATGATTAGCTTGCTGTATTTAAAATGGAAGGGTTGAATTTCTATTACCATCATTAGTTGATAACATATCCATTACAGAAAATTTAAAAACAATAAAAAAGTAGAAAGAGGGAAATGCCAATGGTTTTATCACTCCCTGCTGATCTAGTTTTAGTAAATTTTCTTCCAGACTCTTCCTATGCATAAGCTTTTTAGAAGGAAGCATTGTTCTTGTTTTACCTAGTTATAGACATAATGTATATACAATTTTGCATCCTGCTTGTTTCACTTAACATGTTAACATAAGCACATTTCCAAGATACTGCAATACCTATTATCTTTAATGGCTGCATTATATATATATATATATATATATATATATATATTTACCAGAATTTTCCAAGCCATTCCCCCATACATAAGCATTCTAAGTAGTAAGTTCCTAAGCAATTTTAATGTTTGTGTATAAAGTCTATAAAGCTTCATCAAGACAGAAAGGCATGGGGCAACTAACTGCAATACTTAGAGACCAAATAGGGGCAAAGAGGAGCAGTAGCTCCTGACCACTGAGATACGCTTCAGAATAGATGCAAATAAGAATTCCAGAGAAAGGCTTCATGATGTGCCTTAATCAAGAAATGACAGTAAAAAAAAAAAATGGGCCTCCTGGCAGGCCAATGAAAACAAATGCTTGTACCAGGGAGAAGTGCCATCCTTCCACTGACAGGCAAAAATGCTCATCAAGGAAAATCTGATTCTGTACAACAGCAGAAAATGGCCCTCAAAGTAGTGGGACAAAATTGCTGCCCTAAAATTGCTGAAATGAGATAAAGCAAGTAAAACACCTAACGTGGGAGTTGTAAGGAAAAGGAAATATAATTGGTTTTCAATCTCAGTACACCAATAGATAACTTGATGTAATTGCTCACTAGGATATGCAGTATATACATTTATCTTCTTTACAGTGGTTTCATAATCAAATTTCTTTTTAAAACTATTTTCCTTCCTTTAAGTAGGATTAGAATTAGTGAAGCCCCATTCTTCATAGGGCTATCTTAGACAAATTCTATATTTAAATTCTTTTTTTTTAACTCCCTTGAAAAATAAATAAAGGACAGAAAACAACTTGACAAGAAAACATTTTCCCAATAGTAATTTAAAATGTATCGATGACAATAGAGATGCTTCCACTGATGGCTTAGAGAGATGTTATGGATAAATTAATATGCCTTGAAATTTTAAGACAAAGGGTAATGATTTTGAAAAGTGTTTTAGAATTGAAAATAACTTTGACTATTTTCAACAGGCAGAAAAATAAATTACATAAATCCAAGATGTAAAATGACTGAATAAGTCTATAGGATCTAAGAAAATATAAGTTGCAATCAGAAAAACTAAAAAATATATTTCAAAGAAAATTTCTACTAGAAAGGTTAATATTTGGAGAGGTTCTTAATTTTCTTTCCTTTGAAATATTTAGGAATATATGGCAGAGAATTTTCTCTCTAAAAATTTTCGGAAGGAATTTTGTGAAAGACAGAGATGGTCAAGTCTAGACAGTCTCTTAAGAGCCTTTCCTGTGTACTGATCCTGAACTTTGTTCATTACTCATCTCCTTAGAGGTAATCCAAACAGATTAAGATATAAAATGCTTTTTTCTTCCCTCTTCTTTTTGGCTTTGGGAACAATTTCTAAATTAATGCTTCCTGCTCTCTCCCAAGAACTTTTTGCAAACAGTTGTTAAATAGCTATGATTCTTTCCCATGTTCATTCAACAGACAAGACAACTCCCAAGATAAGCAATGCCTACTCTAAGGTACCCTGGTGTCAAATGTTATATTAAAGGGAAAAATGAGTTATGGCAGATGGTAAATATAGGCTTCTAATCCAAGAAATCACTACAAAAGAGAGAGGTTTTTGCTTTAGACAAGAGTTATAAAAGTTTCAAAATTCCATTAGTACTTAAAAGCCTCAGTCTATTAGACTATGTACAATTTGACTTGTAACTTACTTTTCAGTTTTCCTTGAGGTCAAACTATATTTGTAATATAACTAAGCCTATTAAATTTTATTTTTTAAATTCTGTGCTCATTTTATTGCACAATCCCAGTTTTTTGGAGTCAACTGCAGGAATCTTCCCCTGATATATTCAGGTAAATTTCTGCTGCTTTTTGTGAAGAACAGCTCAAAGAATTTTAGCAAAGGAATGATGTGCTATACAAAATATGAGTCACACATTAAGTCTAGAATGTTGGTAGAAAGTCTCAAAGGAAAAATCACTCCTACCCTCTTTCAGAGAGAAATCTTTGCAAACATGGCAACCAAGAATTCATATAATCTAACATTTTAAAAACTATGTGTTCTTTACTTTTAAAATATATTAAATTGACACTTGAAAGAGAGAAAACAAAACCCTCAAGACAGCCTTTGGATTTAAGTCATTCAAACCTTTGGTGTCATCAAATTGTGCTAACAGCTCCTTTAATGCAGTCACCTCTCTCCCACTGTTAGTTGATTCAGTTGATTCCACACACTATTGATATCCAATTGAAATAAAAACACTTGTGAGACTTAAAGATTCCTAGCTCTATAATCAATGGTGAGAAGGCCTAAACCCAAACACTAATTGTAGTATTTGGAAACCAACAAACAAAAAAGTTAAGTGTTTCCCACTAGAAGAAACAACATGCCACTAATCAAAGGAACACTTGATGTAAGATTGAATCATGGCAGCCATAGTCATATGCAACCTCCTTAGTTAACATAATGTAGTTGTTGATCATGTTCTAATTTTTGTGATTATTTTTGCTTTTATTTGTTATACAGATTTTTAGAGATAAAAGGACTCTGCTTCAGGCACCATAGAAAATTGCCCTCTCATCCAAGGACTGGAAATCCCCGGGAAAGTACAAAAGAGAGCGCATCATCAAATGGACTTTAACATCTTGGTGAGTGGTAAGCAAATTTTGGCTTGCATTAAAACTACCAGAGTGGAATTCGGGCATCTCTAATTTTCACAGGTGATTCAGATACCCACCCAAGTTTCAGAACCACTGTTCTAGATTGCACATTCAAGACCTCTTCTATTTTGTCCCAGCAACTAATTTTTAATGTATCCTGACTTACCAAATCTGGATTAAAATGTGGTGCTTTCTTAATTTCTAGAACCACCCATAACCACCTTTGTCTGTTCTATACATGACAATTCTTTGGTCCTTAGCAACAACAACTCACTATTTTTACTGATTCTCCTCTGAATCTAGGGAAATGAAAGGGAGGTCCACTCCATCAAAGGAAATCCCCTGTGGCTGAGCGAGAAGTGAATCCAGTTAGTTTAGTTCAATGCTGTCTCAGTTTCCTTACAGAATAACAATTTTAGCCTTCAAGTAAACTTTCTGTAATTACTGGATCCAGATGAAATACATGACACTGCTGCCCCTTTGGAAGAGACTTCCTCTTCCAAAAACACTGTGGGAAATCTGTTGATTTCCTATAGCCAGGCTGACACTAATCTCCAGTGATGTCAACCATTTCCTCTCCATGAGTTTTGCAAAGTCCTTTGGCATAGCAAAAGTTGTCTTAAAAAGCACATTCTAAGATATGTTCTTATTGGATCTCCAATTACTGGAGAACGCCCTACACAGCAGTAGACACTCAGTAAATATTTGTTGAATGAATGTTTAGTTTCTTGTGACAGTAAGTATGCAATCTTTAAAATCATGAAGGACAAGATATCGCAAACGACTTTTTGTCAAACATCGAAGAAAAACTTTAATGAACTATCTTTGCTCACTATTGATCTACCATAACATTATTCAGATGCTACTTGCCGGGACCATACTACATCTTTATGGAACCACTGATGCTAGGTGACACAGGTCATTATGAGTGGCCTTAGAATTCATCCCAATGTACTATGAATAATGATCTCATTCATAAAAGACTATCCTCCTTAAATATTCAGCAAAATCCTGATGTTAACTCTGTGCCATCTGGACAACTAACTATGCCTGAAATGACTAACAGATTTTCTAGGATGGACACCTCCTATTTCCTATTGACCCATTGATAGAACCCTCTTCTACATATTGGTAGCTGAAAGTCTTTTCTATTTAAAAAGAAATTCAATTTCATGGATTGAAACTACAGGTCTTAATCCTTCTAATCAAACAAGTAGGCTATATCCAATAGAGATGATTTCTAGAAGATATCTTTCAATCAAATTTTATCAACTAAATATTAATCTAAAATACTGAGGCAGATTATAAGTTAATGCAAACTTATGATATTATTGCTTTTTGGAAAATGAAGAAAAACTATAAGTCTTTTATAACAACAAATTTCTGATTTGTCTTATTGAAGTGATGACTTGTCTTAGCTTGAGGAAGATCTGTGGGATATTACTCATAAGTTAAAGGAAGAGATTATGGTATTAAAAAAAAAAAAACAGTATAACTCAGAAAACCATCAACAAAGTGAAACCTTGCCAAGGCACATTCTTTCTTTCATTCATAAAGTATTTGTTGAAATATCTCTAAGAGAAGTATTCTAAGCCAACATTATTAAGCAATGGAAAATAAGACAGTCATAGCCCCTGCCCTCACAGAGTTTACACTCAGGAGGAAAAAATAAATATTAAGAAAATACTTACAAGTGCAATAGGTTTGAAGAAATAAGAAGCTCAGATTGATGTGGGGATATTTAAAGTGACATCAGCAAACCCTTCCTGGGGATGTAATATTTAGGCCGAGACCAAAAACGATTGACAATTTACCTAGCAAAGAAGAAAATGCAGACTCACACCCCAGAGGTAATCAACAAAGAGACTGTGTCATGTGAGAAGACTTGAACAAAGGCTAGTACGACCAGAGAAAAGAAGAGATGGGGGCAGCAAGTTGGAAGATGAGGCAGTGAGGGGGCAAGATTCAGCTTGTGGAGGCCCTTGTTGGTAGGTAAGACTTTTGAGATTTTATCCTCAGAAGAGTGGAAAACTCTTGAAGGGGAAAAAGCAGGGATCTTGTGAATGGTTTCATGAACATCCATCAAGCAAACAGCATTCTGCCAGTTCTGACTAGAGCCATTCATCCCAGTCGAAGATTATTCTTAAGGAGCAGAGTCACAAACCTGCAGAGCTTGCATGCAGGTAGTTCATTTTAGGCCACGGAAGAGGAGTAGGGACCTGGGAAGAGGGAGGAGATAAAGCCCATGCAAAGGTGAGCAGCAGGTCTAGATGCCACTAGGGACATTCAAGGAGTCAGGTAGAAAATGCCCTGGACTCGTGCAGTCAGACGATAGAAAACATTAGTATTTACTTCCCACCTCTCACTTCCCTAAGTCATGGTGATAACTCCCCCATATGCCCAGGTTTGCATTTGTATTCAAATGGTTGACAGGGTCCATCTGGTGTGCCACAAGGCAGCAATTGAGAAGCCCCTGGAGAGAGTGAGAGACACCCAGTGTACCCAAGGAAGGTGCCATTAGATTAATAGTGACCTGCAGCTGGTTGTCACAGCAAGACTGAAATTAAAAAGTGGGACAAGAAGACATGAGGCAGAATACAGAAAGCATCAGATACACCACTCCAAATACTATGCACTTGGGAGTAGGCAGTAAATCTGGAATTTTTCATCAACTAAAAGCAGAGCCCATATGAAGCATTTTGGAGTGAAGGTGCCAGAGAGGAGGACTGGTGCCCTAGTGTCAGTTCCATCCATGATCAGTGCTTTTATCTTTCCAAATAACATTTACTAAGTGCCAGACACTTACAGAGTCACATTTAATCCTCCCAACGATTCTATAAGGGCCCACGATTATTATAATTTTATCAGTTATCTATTGTTCCATAACAAATTACCCCAAATTTAGCAGTTCAGAACAACAACAAACATTTCTTATCTCACATACTCTCCGTGGGTCAGGATTGGGGGCATGGTTTAACTGGATGGTTCTAGCTTGCAGTCTCATGAGATTACAGTAAGGGCTTTGGCCTGGGTTGCCGTCATCTGAAGGTTGCACCGAGAATGGATGATCTGCTTCCTAAGTGTCTCCATCACATAGTGAGTTGGCAGGAAACCTCAGTCCCCCACCCTGTGAAGTGAGTTCCTTCAACTGTGAGTCATGGGAACACAGGTTCAGGGCAAAACAGAAAGTTCAAGCAAATGATCCCTTTATCATACAGAATAAAGAGTTCCAGAAAGGGCAAATCTCTTCATCACTTACTTAGTACAAAGAAGAAGAAGAAGGAAAAAAAAAACCACACACACTAAAGAGCAGGAAGTTTCATCATGCTGGTCTCGGGGGTGGCCAAAAACTGCTTGGATTCAGCACTTGGCAGCTCTACACATCCCACTTTGCACCAGAGAAGAGAGACCAACCTCTACTGTATGAGTTCATTTTTACCGATCCTGGAAGGAGGGGGCTCTAACACCAAGAATTCCTGTTCCAATAAGCATTTGAAGCTGTTTGTTCCCAATTTCCAGGTTTAAGATCTAGCTGGGACTTTTCATTAGACCTAACATCTTCTGGAGGCTGTGGAAGGGTACACTATAGAAAAGGCAGTGGTTGTACTTGAAGGCCACAGGATGGCCACTTAGCTTAGCGTTGTTCGAGACTTCTCCAGAGAAGGAGCTAGAGGTAGGTGAGGCCTGGTCGATGCACCCCTCGCCCCACTGCCCCATGTGGCCCTGTCTACGGAGTGCTTACCTGTCTTTACAACATGGCCACCGGCTTCTTCCAGAGCGAGCAATCCCAAAGGAAGAGCAAGGCAGAAGCCCCAGCGTCTTGGATTATCTAGCATCAGAAGTCACACACCAACATTTCCCCAATATCCTATTCGTTAGACAAGTCAGACCTGTTTAATATCGGAGGAGACTACATCTGGGCAAGAATACCAGGAGGCAGGGGTAATTGTGGCAGTCTTGGAGACTGCCTACCACAATTTCCCTTTGACAGTTAAAGCTGGTGGGGCCCAGACAGGTAAAGTAACTTTCCTAGGTTTGCCCAGTAAGTTGTGGAGTTGGGATTTGAACCTGTTTCTCTTTCACTATACCATACTATCTCTTTAAATAACTTATACTTCAATCAGATATTTATCCACACAGGAAAATGTTTAATCTAAAATAATGTCAAGGAAAAAAGAAAAACCTGGAGCCTACCAATAGACTTAATTTGGCACAAACTTCTGACTCCAGCATCATCTACAGACTAAATTGTCAGATTTATAAACACAGGTGTTCTCGTGCCAGACTCAATCAAATGCTACGTGGTGTAGTGTAAAGAAAAGGGCACAATCTGAGAAAATTTAATTTGGCAAAATAAACTGACTTCAAAGCAGCCCAGATGGTTTTAATACTACCTTTATACAAAAAAAAAAAAAAAAAGGAAGATTAAGGGAATGATAATGAGACACAAATAACAGAACCATTCTGTGCTCTCAACAGAATGGGGGCAGGGATTGCTTCTTCACTTCATTTTTACAAGATGCAAAAACCAAAGGCATGTGTAACTGATCATTGCGATAAATCATCCAGGATGCCCAACTCGGGCAGTTTGTGGTGGACATGTGGGGGTACAGTTCTCAGCAATACAGTGCAGTACTGTGCAAACATTCATATCAATAAAATCAAAACATGAAAACTGAGGAGCCAAAAAAAAGTATACCGAAGGACATTCTCTCCCTCTTAGGATCTGCTACCACCACGGGTCCTCATTATATTCATCTAATGAACCTTAGTAGTGAAACAGAAAGGTAAGAGAACAACATCATTTATCATTCCTTAGTCCAGGTTAATATCAAGCAAGCCAATATTTAACTCACCCACAGAAAGTTTAGAACTAATGTTCTCAGTGTAGGGCACGCAGCTTGAGTTCCCACGATCCTAGCTTTGGTCTTCAAGGTATCTCCAGCACACCTGCTAATGGAGGAAGGCATTCAATAGAACATAATCCAGTTAGTTTCTCACTAATGAATAAATCAATCTTACTCTCCGTACTCCCCAGAGTTCTGACCCCTTCTCATGGACTCCTCCAGAACAATTCCCCACTGTTTAATGTAAATAACAATCTTAGAGCTCCAAGCACCGTTTCTTTTCATCTACAGCCATTATGAAAGCATTTGCTCTCAGCATTTCTTTCTCTTTTATGAAAGTTAACAAAAAACAGACATATCATGGGCTGAGATCCACATAGTAAATTAAAGCCATCCCACACTCAAAGGTTTCCAGCAGCATTTTATATCTGCAGAACAGGCCTCTAAACTCATTTTCATTCATTTCAACTTCTCTTACAAAGCCTTGGGAATGGAAATAAATTAGCCAGCTCATCTTTCCCTTTATTTCATAAAAAGCAAAGCACTATTGCTTTGGAGAGAGCGTTTCACGGAATAGACATCATTTCTTACAGTACAAGAGCTTGACAAATAGGGAAAGAGATATGCAGCAGTATTCAATAAGATTTCAAAGGAATGTTGAACAAAAAGAGGCAGGGGCTTAGACTCAATAAAGCACCCTCTACTGTCCAGGAACTTTGCTCTTAAAAAATGAAGCTTTGGAACATTACTGGAACAATCTCCTGGAATATTTGCTGTATTCTTTTTCTGAGAAAAGGGTATATTTAAAACATGACTATTAACAGACATGAGCCTCATCATGTTTCCCCATTCCATTTCCTGGTCCCATAGCAGTTCTGACACACTCTTGCCAACCCTCACAGGTACATTGCTGCAAAGGGTGGCCCCATTTGCTTGGAAGGGTGAAACAGTTAAACAGAAAAACTCCGAATCAATTAGAAGACAATTACAGAAAACAAACCAAGGGTTTTTAACCCAAATTGTTAGAGTCAGGCATACATTGGATAGCAAGAAACATGGGGGGTGGGGGGTGGGGAGAAGGAAAGAAAAAAAAAAAAAAAAGACAGAGCTAATGATTAACTGATGAACAGTGGGGATAGTACTTCAAGCAATTCTTAAACTTGAAAATAGACTTTGGTTCCCACCTAAAGCCTGAAATAGCTATAAAACCCTTTCCATAACACCAGAAGTAGCTCCAGGACCCTTCAATTGCACGGAGTCCTTCCCAGGAAGCCCTCATTCCTAATTTTGTATTTGTAATTTTGAGTTCTCTTTTAATTATAGAGTTCCCTTTCCCCATCATCTACCAAATTGTATAAGGTTTAGGGCCCTTACAATTTGGTTGCACTTCTGCACCACGCATTTGCAAAAAGTATCCATCATCATTTCTACAAATATAAGCAAAAGTGAAGAGAAACAAAAATACCAAAAGCATTTAAAAACCCTTAGAGAAGGTTAACCAGTGGCTCTGCTTAAAATCCTTCAAAGGCTTCCCATGCTACTTTGAATAAGAAACAAACTCCTCACTGTGGTCTGCAGAGATCTCCATGATTAGACTGCTTCATTTGATCCCAAGTAATCCCATTCTTTCCCTGACCCTCCGTCTTCCAGTCCTACTATCCTCCCTTGTGCTCTTCTACATTGCCAAGCTCTTTCTTATGGTAAATCCTTAGCCTACTGTTTCCACAATTGAAACTCTCTTTCCCCCACCTTGTCACAGGGCTGGCTCCATCTTCTCTGGCCCTCCCTGATAACTCTAAGGAATAATGCTCAACACTGCCTCACTCCTCAACCTTGGGGTTCTCTATTGCAACTTCATTCTTTTTTCTTGTAACCTTTTAGACAAGATGAATTATGGATTTTCTTTTTTATTTTCTTAATAATTGTCTCCAGGGAGACCATGCAAGCTCCACCAGGGCAGAAGCTGTATGTGTTTTGGTTATCAGTCTGGATCCAACTCTAGTATCAGTGCTGGGCATTTAGTAGATGTTCCACAAAAATATGACTAAAGGACGGTGAATGAGTCATTCAACAAAAATCAATTTTCTCATTACTGATCTTGATCCTTAAAAGCACAGAAAATAATAATAACTATTCTGGTGGAAGTATGTCCAAGTCTTTTAAAATTAACTATTTGAATGTAACATATTTTCTGGCAACTCAAGGTTATAATTATGAACATTAAATATTGTACCTTATAGCAATGGAATGCTGTTCTCAGAGGTAAAACTTCACGAAGAGGAATTTGTGATTGTGCTCATGAGCTCCTGATTGCTATGCTTTCAGGATTTTCTTGTCTGCTTTCTCTGGTTTTTCTGCTTCTGTTGTTGTCAGATTATCCAACTTCTTCATCTTGAACTTCTTGGTACATCTTCCTCATGCAATTCACAATGTCATTCAACTTTGCTACTTTAATCTGTTTGTGGGCTGGAAAATTAGATAATCAACCACGGAGAGATATGTGCAAAGTAACAGGAGACGGTCTTCTCAAATGCTGGCTAGATAACCCAATGAGTCCAATGACATCTATTTTAGCCACTCTAGACAGTCTTTTCTTACTCATAGTTTGGTGACTGTGCTTTGAATGGAAGAGAATGTTTGGTAAGTCATCCCTGAATAAGTGAAGTGTGGTTGAATTATTAAATGACTAAAATGGTAGAGTCTCCACACACATTTGAATTCATTCTTTAAACTTCCATTCGAAGAGGGGCAAGATAAATGCAAATTTAAATATAAATGCAAATATTATGTGGAGACATACAGCTGTTTTTTCCAGAGAAAAGAAAAATTTTATGTGTCAGGGGTATGAATTAAGGTGTTAATAATTCAGAAAGCTTACCGGAAAGTAATGTCAAGGATCAAAGTAAAAAAATATAAATTTTAGTTGAGTAGACTTTTTTACATGTGAGATATAAAATCTGATATTTACCAATAACCATATTAATGATCTGCTTCTCCATGAAGATGCCTTTCAGACTTAAGGAGAAAAAGGTGAATTGGTTAGCAGATTAAAAATAGGGACATGAACACTATTTGCTCTTTGAGGATGAGTCACCAGGACTCGACTAGATAATTGATTGTGAAGTGTGAGAAAAAAGAATGCATTAAACCATAGCCTTTTGAGCCCAGTAGATCTCTGAGGGACTCATCTCCACTATTTGAACTATTTTATTGAATAAGTTTATACCACAAATATTACTAAAGTGAAATGATCACAACATTTGGTTCTCTGGGTATTTCTAGAGTGCATTAACATTATTCTCTAAACTGAAAATCCATCTCAAACTAAATGACAAACTAATGTATTTTTAAATGTTTTGATTGCACCTCATTTCAATTCAAAAAGTAGCTTACAATAAATAAATATACACAATAAGGAAATTAAAATGGAAGTGAAAAACAAATAAATCTAACTTAATATCAAAAAGGGATGATAACATTAGATTTAACCATGAGCTTTCTGGAAGCCAAAGTAAATGGGGTCAGTGATGGAGCATGTCTTTCTTATCTGAACATAAGAAATATTTAAGAGTAACAAATCTTCTAAATATTTATTGTATCAATCCTTTTACAAACAACATTAGACTTTGATCCACAAACAACACCTTTCTAGATGTTGTTTATAAGTTCACAAACATGTATAAACATTTGCCTTTATGCAGTAGCAGGATAATATATACACATACAGGCAGATTGCTGAGTTATAGCATATATATACCTACATATACACTCTCACATATATACAAATACTTACTTGTATACATGCAAGCATGAAGTAACTCAGAGAAAGTGCTTCTCTAAAAGGATAAAGTTCTTGAAGAAAATATGAGTAGAGTCTATGTAAGATGATGAAATTTGAAATGTAACAGCTATTGATGAGAATTTGGCATTGGTCAAAATTAAGAACAAACCATAGCTAAAAGGTGGAAACAACCCAAGTGTCCATCAACAAGGGAATGAGTAAATAAAAAGTGATACCTACAGACAATGGAATATTATTCAGCCATTAAAAAAATGAAGTTCTGAGACATGCTAAATGTGGAAGAACCCTGAAAACATTATACTCCCTGAAATAAGGAAGGCATATAAGGACAAATATTGTATGATGTCTCTTATTAGAGATATCTAGAAATAGCAAATCTCTAGAGATACAAAGTAGATTAGAGGTTCCCAGGGGATAGTAGGAATGGGGTGTATGTTTGATGGATAATGAAGTTTATGCAAATAAATTAATATGTATACATATATTTTAGAGATATAGTAATGGGGTTGTGTTTTAATTGTTGGCAATGGTTGCTGTGATAATTCCTCCCAACCCTGTATTCTATCACTTTTCAATGTGCCTCTACCACTCCCCCATTAAAAGATGAAATCTATTTCTCCTCCCCTTGAATCCAAGCTGGTCCTGTGACCAGCTTTGACTAATGCAGCAGAAGTGATGTTGTGTGACTTTCTAACCTAAACTTCAAGAGTCCTTACAGCTTTGGGCTCACACTCTAGTGACAGCTCTGAGGCTGCGTAAAGAAGCCTAGGCTATCCTCCTTCAGGATATGAGACCCACTTGAGAGTGAGGCCAATGACCGTCAAGACCAATTGGTAGATACATGAATGAGGCCTATGTAGATGTTTGACCCTCATCGAGAACTGCGGCTGCCTGAGTGACCCCAGGAGAGACCAGCAGAAGAACCACCCAGCTGAGACCAGCCTAAGTTCATGACCACCAGAATCATGAGCTAAATAAATGGCAGTTGTTTTAAACCACCAATCCTGGCCTGGTTTGCCTCACACCAGAGACTGATTCAAGATATCTTATGTTTTCACTTATTATCAAAAAAAAAATGGAGTAATTGAAGATCTGTGGTTGTTCGTGATGTGGTACATTTCCCAAAGCCCTTTAAGGAATACTGAGAAAAGGTAGATGGAGCCTCAATTTAAGACAGTTCCATTTTTATCTTTTGATAAAAAAAGAAAAAACTTTCTTTCTCTAAATTAAGTGTTCTTGATCTGGCTTATCTGTCCTGAGTTCAAATTTTCTTATCAAACTATGTATTATTAGGTCAATTCTTACAATTTTGTGTTAAGACAAAGTAGATACTATATATATATTTATATATATATATATTTTTTTTAAAGATTTATTTGTATTTATTTCTCTCCCCTTCTCCCCCCTCCAGTTGTCTGCTATCTGCATCCATTCGCTGTGTGTTCTTCTGTGTCCACTTGTATTCTTGTTTGTAGCACCGGCAATCTGTGTCTCTTTTTTTTTTTTTAAAAGATTTATGTATTTATTTAAATCCCCCCTCTCCCCTGGTTGTCTGTTCTGTGTCTATTTGCTGTGTATTGTTTCTTTGTCTGCTTCTGTTGTCATCAGGGGCACAGCAAGTGTGGGCGGCGCCATTCCTGGGCAGGCTGCACTTTCTTTCGCGCTGGGCGGCTGTCCTTACGGGGCGCACTCCTTGCGCGTGGGGCTCCCCTACATGGGGGACACCCCTGGGTGGCACGGCACTCCTTGTGTGCATCAGCACTGCGCATGGGCCAGCTCCACACGGGTCAAGGAGGCCCGGGGTTTGAACCACGGACCTCCCATGTGGTAGACGGACGCCCTAACCACTGGGCCAAGTCTGTTTCCCGTGTGTCTCTTTTTGTTGCATCATCTTGCTGAGTCAGCTCTCCGTGTGTGCAGCACCACTCCTGGGCAGGCTGCACTTTTTTGCGCTGGGTGGCTGTCCTTATGGGGCACACTCCTTGCGCGTGGGGCTCCCCTACTCAGGGGACACCCTTGCATGGTATAGCACTCCTTGCGCACATCAGCATTACGCATGGCCCAGCTCATCACATGGGTCAGGAGGCCCTGGGTTTGAACCCTGGACCTCCCATGTGGTAGGCGGACACTCTATCCATTCAGTCAAATCCACTTCCCATGTCTATATATTTTGAATAATAAAAGTATTGTTGGCAAGTTAGATGCTTTATTGAGAAGTTTCCAAAGTCTTACATATTTTTACCAGATGGATAAACCCCCAATTTATCACAAAATCATGTAGTTCTTTTAAGGCACACAGCACTCAGAAGCATGCACATTAAGTACATGACTACTACTGGTAGATAAGTTATGGATTATAAGGAGTGCGGCAAAAGTAGAAATGGGAAGACAAAGAAACAAAAGAGGGTCGTTTCTAATCGTCCAAGCTAGAGATGATGGTGACTTGGACAATATTATTGGCAATGGAGATGAGGAAAAGAATGAATTCAAGATTTATTTGGAAGTAGAAATGACAGGAATTGATACAATAGTTAAAGAAGAGGAACAAAAGATAGGTAGCACATTTTTGTGCTTTGAGCAATTAAGTGGGTGGGATAAGGACAAGTTTAGGATGGGGAAAAGTCATGTGTGTGTTTAGGCATTTTACGTTTGAGATGTTTGTGGGACATCCAAGTACACACATCAAGTGTGTTGTAGATAAGATACATGGGTCGGGAGTACAAGTAAAAAGTTTAAAACAGGAATGCAAGTTTGAAAATTGTCAGCAAATGGGTGGTACTTAAAACCCAGAGTGGATGCAAGTTCCTAAATAAAAAAGGTGGACAGAGAAGAGAAAAGGGCTGAGCCCTGAGCCCTAGGGAGTCCCTACCTTTGGAAGTCAGGAAGAGAGAGAAGAGTCCAGGAAGGAAACTAGAAAAGAGCAATGAGAGAGGCAGAGGAAAACCAGGAAGGGAGAGGGAGACATGGAATGACAACCAGAAGATTGAGGTATCAAGAGAGGGCTTGGGGAGCTTTGTTTTTATGTTTTTTAGGTTGAGATACACTAAAGTATATTAGTAAGTTGCTGAAAATATTGCAGTAGAGAGGGAAATATTGATAAAGCAAGAGAGAGAGGAGAAATAAAAGAGAAAAATCCTTGAGAGAGAATGGGGTGCAGAGTTCTTGGTCGAGTTTGGCTATTGTTAGGATAATAGCTCTTTATTAATTTCATTAAGAGGGATGGGGGGGCTGGATGTGAGTATATCTGCTTGCAGGTCCATAGACTTGGTGGCAAGATTAGCATTTTCCCAGCTGATTGCTTCTTTTTTTCTCAAACTTATGTCTAGATCATCCACTGAATGCATCATTAGGGGATAAAAGGTGTTTCATAGATCTGCAGGAAAGAAAAAGGGATGAAATATTAATCTTTCAGACTAGGGTATGCACGTAGGAGACAAAAGCAGTGGGGTTATTTTGTGGTTTAGCTGGCCTGAGACCATTATTTTGGCAGGAAGCCAATCAGCCTAGTTGAAATTTGTTGGCAGCCAACCCACACTACAAAAAAATACTAAAATCTAATGTAAATGTTTCTGCTCTGGCAACTTTCCTCCAAGGAATAACTCAGGATTCCAGACTCCTATTTTGTGTTGCCACTATCATCAACATATGACCTCCAAGATTACTGAAGAAGAGAGAGAGAGTGAGCAGGAGGCATCCCAGATAGTCGACCACCTCTGCATGGAGGGACGTGCATCATGTGTGTTTGCACATCGCTGGGTATAACTATCCACATGCCCCCACCTAGAAACAAGGGCACTGGGCTATGTAATCCCGGGCCGGCAGTTGCTGCCCAGCAACAATGCTGTAACATACAAAAGAAGCACGCATCTTGGATGGTGAAGGAGCTGCCGCTAGCCTATCAGTTAGCAGAGAGAAACAAAAATGCCAGATGTATTGAAAGTAAAGGAGACACGTCTAAGAAAATGGAGAGTTGTGGGGATACTTTTTAAAACAGGATAATCAGTGAGGCACTGTGTGGAAGTGAAATTTAAGTAGAGGTGTAAAATGCAAAAGAGGGGAAAATTGGCGTTAGCTGGGGGAATAGTGTTTGAGCAGGAGAAGCAGCAAGTGAAAAGGTCCCGAAGCAGGCCTGTTTGGTGTGGTTAAGGCAGGGATCAGTAAACCTTTTCTGTAAAGGTCCTCCTTTGCTTTCCTTGAGCTGCCATAGCAAAGTGTCACAAACTGAGTGGCTTAGAGCAAGAGAAATTTTTTCTTTCATGATGCTAGATATCAAAAGTCCAGAACAATGGTTTTCAGAGAGGCAGGCTCGCCCCCGCCTCCCACCCCCCCACCCCCGAGTCTCTAGGAAAGAATCCTTCCTTGCCTCTTTCAGCTTCTGGTATTTGCTGGAAATCCTTGACGTTCCTTGGGTTGCAGATGCCTCACTCCAATTTCTGCCCCGGATGGCATTCTCTCTCATGTCTCTGTCTGAGCTCTGTTTCCTTTCTCTTATTTAGTCACCACTCATTGGATTAGGACACCACCCTAATCCAGAATGACCTTAACTAATTACAGCTGCAAAGACCTATTTCCAAACAAAGTCACATTCTGAGGCTCTACATGGACATGAATTGGGAGAGAGGGGCGCTGCAGGGCCAGATAGTAAATATTTGGGTTGCAGACAATTAGATCTCTGCTACATCTACTCAGCTCTACTGTAGCATGAAAGTAATCAGTGACAATATGTAAACAAACGAGCATGGCTATTTCCCAAAACTACTTTATTCGCACAAATATGCAAGAGGCCGGATTTGGCCCGCAAGTCATAATTTGTCATCCCTTGGTTAAAGGAAGAACAAGGAGGACACTATGAGGTTTGGGGGGGGGGGTTAGGAAAGAATAGTGAGATTAGAGAGGAAATCAAGGGGCAAATGAGGTAAATGCTATAGGCTTTTGAATTAATTCCAATGGCTTGGGAAACTGGTGAAGAACTTTAAAAAAAGAACTAAAATGAGTTCATGTGTATTATTAAAAGGATTATTTTGGCTACTATGAGAAATACTCTCTAAGGAAGTGAGAGTAAAAGACTAGTTAGTGTAAACAGGACATGATGGTGGCTTCAACCACTGTGTTAGCAGTGAAGGTGGCATGGCATTGCTGGCTTGGGGACATGGTTTGAAGGAAGAGCCAGTAGGATCTGCTGCTAATGAGCTAGGAGGATAAAAGGCAATATAAATTTGGGGTTTCAAAGGTGATACAATTTCTAGGGCTAAAAAAGTCCAAGGCATGTGCACAGAAATGGGTGGCTGTGACGGCAGCACCAAAAAAAAAAAAAAAGTGAAAATGAGGTGGCTGAGAACCCATGTTAAGTGAGAAATGTAGAACTGGTAGACTATCTGTTAATAAGCTGTGACCCTTGAGACAGCAGTGACTATGATGACACAAAACAACCAGCTGTGCCCTATACTCTCTATTTGACACCATCCTTTAATCAAAGATCTGCCCAGTAACCACAACCAAAAAACCAAAAAAAGCAAAACAACCACCACTACATAACATGAACAAGCAAATGTTGGTGCCCAGATCCTCATAGTTTCCACAATGCTCACACTTGCCTTGAAGACAGTCTTAATTTATCACATTCAGATGAAAATCCATCCAACACAACTCAAAAAGTGAAACTGAAATATCACTGCCATCTTTAGCATGGGCTTTCACAGAATGTCACTGAGAGATTTTACCCTTAACCCACTTCGAAACCCGTTCTTGCTCTCAATAACTCACAAAGCAAGACATAGAAACTGTCCCCTAATATATATAGATCCAAAATTTCCCAGAACTTTCTCTGAAACCTAGGCCATGATAACCTTTTTTTGACTTGCCCTACATTTCTCCTAATCTATTTCCTTCCAAGAGTAACTATTATTCTCCTCCACCTTAATCGACCTAGTCTCAGTCCCTTTCATTAACACAGTTTGCATAACAAAGCCCAGAAACTATGGGGTCAAAGTCCATCTTCTCAGACACAGGAACAGAAGGGAAAGATGCTGTGTCATTTTCTCTTCTGTCACGGAAGTAATAACACTTCAAACAGTGTTTCTCAGATTTCAACCTGCATGAGAATCACCCTGAGAGCTTGTTCAAATACACATCCCTGGACCCCAACTCCACTGACTTTGACTCAGTACGTCTGGGTGGGAAATGCAAATTTGCATTTCTAACAAGCTTCCAGGAGGATGCTGATACTGCTGGTCCACCAACCACACTGAGTAGCACTGGTAGAGCCCTTGGGGAAAATCTCAAAGGTCCTTTGGGCAGGGTCAACTCATGGCAATGTTTGATATTTGTAATATCTCTCTACATATACATATAATTTTCTATCAAGATACATATTCTTTCAGGAGAGAGTGATTAAAAATACAGAGGATGAATGGATGGATGGATATATATATATAGAGAGAAGGCAAAATTATGATATATAGATAGCTTAGATAAAGGAGGAGGGGAGAGAGAACATTTATTCAGGAAAAAAAAAGAGGGAGGGAAGAAAGAATTCATTCTATCTACTTCCCACCACTTGTCCAGCCCTGTGGTGGTAAATACAGTCTATCACATTGCCAAGGATGTCCCTTCTTCAGAATTCAGGGCATTTTTTTTTTATTGTCTCCCTGTCCATCACCTAGTCTAATGACATTTTCAAGATTCCTGTTGGTGACCACTATATTAGTCAGAGTTCTCCAGGGAAACAAATACATAAGTATTGTGAGATTTACTATAGGAATTGGCTCACGTGATTATGGGGATGGACAAGTACAAATTCTGTAGGGCAGGCCCTGAGCTAGGAACTCATGAATTCCCCAGGAGAAGCTGGCTGGCTGAAGTTGAAATGGAAATTCTCCCTTCTGACTGCTGAAATGGTTAGTTTTCCCTTTAAGGCCTTCAAATGATTGGATGAAACTTTTCTCATTGCTAAAGGCTTAGTTGATTGTAGATATAATCAGCCATAGATGCAATCAACTTACTGATGATTTAAATCTACAGTATAGCCTCCCAGTAACAATCAAGCTAGTGCTTGCTTGACCAACGACTGGACACCATAACCTCACCTAGTTGACGCATGAACTTAACCATCAAAACCACAAACACTAATTATTTGGCAGAGGTCCTGCAATAATGTAGCCATCCAGAAAATATCTGTAGACTAAGGAAGCTCATGATTACCCCTTCCAGACGAAGTTTCCCCATAGTCTCTCACCCTTCCATCCTGCTTTGTAGATTCTGCACAACTGCAGGGTTTATAATGAAAACTTATCCGTCCCCTGCTCCATCTCATCTCTCCCCACCACCATTTCTCCTCCCTCAAAGCAACTGCATTATACTATTTTACTGGTATTTTATGGTATTTGTCCTCACGTTTGTAAGTAACGTGAGAATACTATACTATTTCTTCTATTTTAGATGTCTATTTTTTCCTACTGTAGATAATGTAATTTTAAGTCTTAAACCATAATTCACTCAGATATTTTCCTTCCCTAATTACCAGAATACAGTTTTATTACATTTTGGAAAAATTGATATTCCATGTTTTTATTACTACTCTGTACTATTATTCATCACTGAGTCAAGTAGTGTATTACAATTATATTTCCCTTTTTTGAATAATTTTATGTTACTCTTGGAATTAATTGTTTCTTTTATATTTGCATTTCTGTCTTTGAGATTCTGGCTAAATCTTCTCATGATCTCCAATTACTTATATGGGCAAAACCATCATGTATCTATCAGTTCCATTTTTTCCCTGGAAGATTTTCTTCGTCAGCCCTCCAGCATCCTGCACAACTAGCTAGCTCCAGGTCTGCAGGATTTCCCTTTTTCTCTTTTACCTGCCGGATCCTCTGCTTTCTAGGTCCTGTGTCTTCCTCTTATTTTAAGTAATTCTTTGATCTTTTGGAATACATCCTTCAGTATCTTACTGAGAAATCTGTGGGAGATAGAAAAATAGTAAAAAGACTTTGCTGTATGAAAATGTGTTCATTCTAATTTCACACTAATTGATAATTTCATGAGGTATAGATTTCTAAATTAGAAATCATTTTTGCCAGAAATTAGAGGCATTTCACTAGTGCTTTCTAGCTTCCAGTCTTATAGGTGAGAGGATGGGTGCCATTCTTATTTCATATCCTTATAGGTAACCTACTGGTTTTTTTCTCTTTGGAAGTTTTGAGGATCTTTTCTTTATATCCATATTTTTAAAATTTCATCATCACATGTCCTTTGTGAGTCATTTTCCAATCATGGTGCTAGATCTTTTGCATCTAAAACCTCACGTCTTTTGATTCTGAAATTTTTTGTTTAAAAGTTTTATAATATTTCCCCTCATTTTCCCTGCTTTCTCTTTCTGGAATGTCTATTATTTATACATTAGACCTCCATTACCTTCTGATTTTACCTTTTCTCTCACATGACTTTTCACTCACGACTTTTGTTCTATTTCCTAGAAGATCTCAAACTTATCCTCTAAATTTTCCATTGAATCGTTTATATCTGCTATTATATTTTCATTTTCCATGAGCTCTGCTCTAGCTTATTCTCCTAATTTGGGTTTTTTAATATTCTTATTTTTGTCTTATTATATAATATTTTATCTTTCTGAGAGTATCAAATTTTTTCTTTACATTTTCTTGCGATGCCTGCATTGAATTTTTTCTTCCGATTGTTTTTCTGTTTGTCTTGTTTCCTATCTTCATATTCTAAACTTTCTTCTTTATTGATACTTCCTATTTAAAATTCAGTTCCCATGCTGGAAGCTCCCTGTGAATGGCCCTGCAAAGGATGGGCTTCACTGTGGGATGCCGGGCAAGGACTTACCAGTTGGGGGCCTTCAGACCTTTCTTCCAGTCTCCCCTGCCTGGGGTGCTAAGCCTGGCTGCCAGTGTTCTGGGATAGAGCAATAAATGAAGTCAGGGCCTCAGTGAAAACTTGACTTCCATTTAATCCTATTTTTCGTATGGCCCCGTTTCTGTCCTTGACCAAGAGCAGACACATTTTTCTGTCTCTGAGTTTGCATCCTGATTTGTCCTTAGTCATGTATACTCACGGGCAGGCCGGGAGCCTTATTGTGAGGCAAGAAGGAAAAAATGCACTAAGAAGAAAGGGTGCCAGAATCTGGGAGCAGCAAGATGAGAAGGTGCTATTGGTGCCCTGGGCCTCCTTTTGACTTCCCCCTCCTCCACTCACTTTCAATAGGCCAAGACAATTGCCTTTTTTTTTTTTTGCTTTTTTTTTAAAACAATGCTTCGATTACATAAATGTTACAGAGAATATATACGGGATTCCCATCCATATGCCCCGCTTCCCACACCTCCCAAATTTTCCCACATTAGCAACATCTTTCATTAGTGTGATACATTCATTGCAATTGATAAACACATTTTGAAACTTTGCCATTAAGCATGGATATAGTTTACTTTGCAGTTTACACTCTCTCCCTTTCAAATCTGTAGGTTATGGCTGAATATATAATGGCCTGTATCTGTCATTGTAATGTCATTCAGGATGATTCCCAAGTCCCGAAAATGCTCCCATTACACCTGTTTTTCCCTCTCCCTAACCCCAGAACATCCATGGATCACTACCTCCATAACAATGGTATTTCTTCCATTGCTATAATCACAATAAGTCTATAGCAAAATACTAGTAAGTTTGTTTTAGTCCATAGTTCGATTCCCAATGCTGAGGACTCTGGGATGGTGATGCCCACGCCACCATTAACTGAGGGCAGCTCCAGTCCCATACATCTAATGGATGGGACTCTCTTGCTCGCAGTTGCAGGCACTCGCGGTTCCTTGGTATGTTATTTGTCCATTATCTCCTCCCCATTAGTTGTCCTGGGTGAGTACGTTGAACTTGAGAGTAGGTGTTGCAACTCCATTGAGATTCAGGGCTCAGTTGGCACATGGACAGCAGTGGTTTCCCTATGCATGACACTTCTGTCCTTCTATTTGAACCTATAACTAGTACTAAAGTTGGTAGGGGGCAGCGGGCTTGGCCCAGTGGTTAGGGCGTCCATCTACCACATGGGAGGTCCACAGTTCAAACCCTGGGCCTCCTTGACCCGTGTGGAGCTGGCCCATGCGCAGTGCTGATGCGCGCAAGGAGTGCCGTGGCACGCAGGGGTGTCCCTGCGTAGGGGAGCCCCATGCGCAAGGAGTGCGCTCCATAGGGAGAGCCGCCCAGTGCGAAAGAAGGTGTAGCCTGCCTAAGAATGGCGCCACCCACACAGAGAGCTGACACAACAAGATGACGCAACAAAAAAAAAACCCACAGATTCCCGCGTCAATGACAACAACAGAAGCGGACAAAAGAAGAAGACGCAGAAATAGACACAGAGAACAGACAACCGGGGTGGGGGGGGGCGGAGGGGAAGGGGAGAAAAATAAATAAATAAATCTTTTAAAAAAATAAAAAATAAAAAATAAAGTTGGTAGGTGTACATCCCAAAGAAAATTGCCTTTAAATGCTTTCTACCCCCTCCTATCTCTTTCTGCCTCTTGGAGCAGTGCAGTAGCAGGGAAGGAAAGCCTAACTCAGCTTCTATTTCACAGGAATATGCCCATCTGGTGGCTGACTGTGAACAGAACTTTTTCTGGGATGATTTATTCCTTACATTATCATAAGCATATACAGTTTTGCAGAAATTCTGCTTATCATTTTTATGCTTCATTTACCTAGATAGGTTGTTAAAATATCATAATGGCTATCACTATTATGTAAATTGACTGCAATTTTAAAAGGCATAATAAACTTTGTGTATTCCAATCATAAAAGTATTTTCCCACCCCTCCTTCTATTTCTCTTGGAACATCAGCAAACTGAATTGCAAGGAAAATATAATGAAAAGATCGTAGGTTATCCTGCAGACATGAAGACATGGGAAGTTGGCTATAAAATTACATTTGGGTATTTTTTCTTATTCCCTCTTCAACCTCTGTCCAGAATCTCTCTATGCAATAGGAAACTTTCTTTCCCTTTCCCGCCTCTGCACTCTGCACATCTAGGGCTAGCTGGACTTTTATAAACACTCCCTTCCACTCCCCACCCTGTCCGCTAAAATACTCGGCAGCATTAGAGACTCATTCCTCAATGCCTGAACTGTTAAAAAAAAAAAAAAATTGTGTTCATAACAAAGAGCCTTCTAACACTGCCAAGATAAATTGTGATCAATCCCAAAAAGTTATGCATATTCCAAGAAAATAAGCATCAGCAATTTTAAAGAAAACCAAGATGTATGACCAAATAAATGCAGGGTGTACATAGTTGTATAGAAGCAGACATGCAAAAAAAAAAAAAAGGCAGAGGGTGTTTTAGGAGTTATAGATTAAGCTCTAACTCCAATTCACATGGTATTTTCATTTTCCCATGTGTGTCCTGTTTCATTCACTTCTTTCTTCCCCCTTATTCTTCTCTTGATTGAAGGGTTAGACATGGTGAGAATAGTAATGATGATGTGGATTATAATCAAAATCATATGCACTGTGGAAGTTGGGGAAAGCCTTCACGTAGAATATTCTGATTATTTTTACCCTTAGACTTTGAGCGTGTGTGATATTTATGGTGATCTTTGCCCTACATCTTTGTCTTGCATCTTGAACATAACTCACAGCCGTACAAGTGGAAGAGTACATTACATTTCAATGCTAAAACACTCTAAGAAAGTCTTGTTTAAAAGACATGTGATGAGGTCAAGCCCTAATTATCCAAAGGGACTTGAATGCATGAACTAAGTTCATAAATGTTTATGGGTATTTAGCCTTGAGCTTTTCCATTGGACAAGGGGGAAAAGGAGGAAGAAATTAAATAAATTCCAGCTAGATAAGCAGTCTGGGTGAAGGAGAATAGTAGTGGGGGATGAAGGAAAGTCCATCATAAGCCAAGAAAGAGAGAGGATCATTAAACTTGAGTTTGAAAGGAAATTGCACAAACAGTTAATAAAGAGATCAAAACAAGTGTGGTATGTTCCCAGGACCCTGGACAAGTTAGCATCTGGCAGCTGATTTGTATATATGGCAATGTGAACAAAGTAGATATAGAATGCACAGCTGATTGGGAATTCAAGAGTGTTCCAAGCAGGCACTTTCTTTTTCAGCCTTGCTGCAATTGTAAGAGATGCTAGATGGTAAAAACTTCAATAGAAAAACAAAAGACTTCAAACTAGACAATGGTGGTCATTGGGTTAATAAGCATTGTCATAAAAGAACCAAAAAGTCTTTTAGGAAATTTAGCTAATGAGATTAGTGAGAAATAATATATTCCAGATTGTGTGATCCTTCTTGACCCATTCTGCCCTGCTCTTATTTCTCCTCTGCCTCAAGCAACACAACCATGACATTTATCAGTAGGATATGACCATATGCAAAAGTTCATGGTCAGAAGCTGCAGAATAACCTAAAATGCCACATTAAATAATTTTTCATAGGAATTCTTTGCAAAATACATTAACAGGAAGCATTTTAGCAAATATATCTAGGAAAGAGGATTCACCACATAAGCGATCTTCTCTCTGCAGGAAATGATAGTTGGGCTCAGAGGCCAATATCAACAATGTGTCCTGCAAGCTGACCCATAATCTCAGGAATCTAGCTGGTCCTGCTAACAGAGGCACGATTTATCTCTCAAGGATGTAAAGGAATGAAAGGCGTAACCTAGAAAATTGGAGTTTATACAGATCAGATTGATTCCATGGGACAATGATTTTCCCACCATTCATGTCTTTATATCTATATACCTGTATACATTTATGGTACCAAGCCATTTATCAGGGCCGTGGTGGTGTTGAATGACCAACCACTATCTTAATATTTCATTTTTTTCAGACTAGTGCTTCCTTTAGTTAGAAATTTATTAATAAAATTTCTTTAATTTACAAAGTAAACTTTTTTTTTTTTTTACCAAAGCAAAGTTCATTTTGATTTACTGTCATTCATCTTCTTGGGAAAGTGCTAATTTGCATTTTCCAAACACTAAAACTATTTTTCTGAAGCACGATTCCAAGACTTGCCTTCCATTTTCTGTACACTTAGAAAACAAAGAAGAGATTCAAGTTAAGATATGATTTCTGCTTTGAGAAGACAAATGATGCTTGAAAAAGCTTCACCCAATCCAAAAACCCTCACCCAAAGATCCAGCTGATAAAAGGATCAATAATTTTTCTCTTCTTTTACGGGTCATTTTTAGGATTCCTTTTTCCGAAGTTACTATAACACCTATCTTTCAAGAATCCAAATAACCAAAACATTCAGATTACTGGAACTTTTCTACATTTTATCTCACAGTAAGAAAGTGACAAACTAAATAGATGGATATCGGAGACCTGGGATTTTACTGTTGTCCTGCTGTTGTTTTGCTGTTCTATCTTTTAGAGTGGGTCATAGGATCAGTACACCTTATAACAACATCTATATCATATACATCTATAATACTCGGTTATGTTTAGTCATGATTATATTGAGGTTCTTCGAGGCATTAACCATCAAAGGACAAACAAATTAGTTTTAATGCTATGTGTCTTATATTTTGATCAAAAACTTTTAAAACTGGACATCAGTGCAGCTCTCAATGAACTATAGCATTTTAAAGGCCAGAACACTTCAATGTTCCTACATGTTTCATAAGCAGGAAAAATAGATTAAATTCTAGTAGTAGACTAAATTCAGTGAAACATATGCATGCACATAAGCACACACACACTGGCTTTAACAGAAAAGTCAATTATGTAGAAGAAATAGAACTTCAATCACTCTCAAAGCAAAAGAAGCCAGTTGCAAAAGATATATATTGTATGATTTCATTTACATGATGTTTCCAGAATAGACAAATCTGTACAGACAGAGAGTAGATTAGTAGTTGCCTAGGGCTGGAGCAGGAAAGGTAGAGAAAAATGGAGAGTAACTACCAATTGTTATTGGTATCTTTCTGAAGCGGTGAAAACCTTTTAAAGTTAGATTCCTGTGATGGTTGTACAACTCTGAAAATACTACAAATTGTTGAATTGTACACTTTAAATGGCTTAATTGTGTGGTATACAAATTATATTTCAATAAAACTGTTGAAAAATACCTTCTCAGAGATAGTTACCTAAAACTGCCTATTACATGACTAGGTTAATAAAATCCAACTGAGAGGGCAGCAAACCATAGGGTGACTCCCTGTTGGCTCATTGTCTTCTCTCCTTTCCTTGTCAGTGGGATTTGACTAATTTGTTTCTTTCTCTGCTTTCATCCCATGAACTTGGGACTGTATTTCCCAATCTGCTCACTGACTTTACTTTGAATTTCTGGTCCTCCTTAAAATAACTCCCTCTCCCCTTTAGAATGTCCACTGATCAATGATCTTGCCGACTGGAACGCTTACAAAGCCTGACACCTGAACCCATTCTGTCAATCTGGGCTAACACACTTCTGGACTCTGCCAACTTTTCATTATCCTCTAATCTAAACCTCAGTCTTCTCCAGAGATGTTAAGTTGGAATCGAGGCATGGCCAACTGATTAACTTCAGGCTAGACTCCTCAAGAAGGCTTTGCTTGACTTGTGCCAGTCAGTTGCATCTAAAGGAAATGCTGTGAAATCTCAAAGAGACCAGCGTTAGGGAGCACGGAAACCTTTTCTCAGGGTTAAACTGACTTAGATACTAGCAAGTTTTCTATTTGGGTTGGACCACCCTGCCCACCACCAAGATGCATGCTACAGAACTGAATGCCCAGGGCCGTCATAGCAGCACTATCTGGATCCCCAGAATCAGGGAGGTCCACATCCTGCCCATCACCTTCATGTATGACCTGGAAGCACCTCTTTCACTAAAGATCATTTATTTAATGTCCTTGGTTTTGATGGCTTAGAAACAGGGCAAGCCCTAATAAGAGCTTTTCTGATCTCACGGAAAGATAGAAGTTAGTCATGTGTGTTGTTGGGTTGTTCAGCTTTACCCAGTTTTCTCTACCCCACATTCAGAGCTCCTTTTGGCTTCATATGCAAATTCTTTTCAGGAAGTGATGCCTAAATTCCCAAGTCACTGAGTTGTTCTGTGCTGACTCACTGAAGCTTTAGATTTTGACTGAGAGAAATTGCTTGAAAGCACTGATACCTTTTTCTGACCACAGGCAAATGGCAAAGTTTTCACATGCTGAAAGCAATGCCCATTATTGCATACACTTAATATTAATAATTAAAGGACAGGCCAGAACAGCTCAATTACTCAAAAGGTTTTCTTAAAAGTTTAGTGTGAAGAGTTGATAAGTCACCGGCAACCTAAGAAAATTCTTTCTTCAAATGAATTTCTTTTAAGCATTTATCTGGAAGTTATCATAGACTAAATGAATGCTTTAAATTTAAATTTCTATATAGCAGTCTTAGTTTCACAGAACTTTAAATATTAGAAAAAACATAGTACAACTCCCTCACTTATTGATAACAAAACTAAGACCCAATGAAGAGAAGGGATTTGCCCAAGGTTCTGTCACTAAATACATGACTAATTCAGGACTAGAAGAGCCCAGGTCCTCAGACCCCTGAACCAGTGCCGTTTTTTACTCCACAATGTGACAATAGTTTATGATGATGTGAGTCCTGTAAAATTTCTACTTAATCTGGGGCGGGGGGGGAGGGGTTGGAGCTAGGGAGAAGGAAAAGGAGAATATTTGGAAGAGATGGTGAGGAGCAAGGTGATCAAATAACCTCCTTGTGCAGGACTCCCTGCAATGGCTGAAACAGAACATTGGAAGTCTGTTACCTGTCTCACTGAATCAAATATAGCAAAGCCCTTCTGGCAGGTAAAAGACAGGTAACCACAAAGCCTTCCCACTCCCCCACAGTCAGTGCCTGGAAGCTGAAAGCCCAAATCCCTCTGTGTTAAAACACAGACAAAGCCCCAAATGAACAGTGAGTCGTGCCAGCCTTAAATAGTTGCAATACTCGCATACTTGTTTGTATATTACTCTCTTACAGCAAAATAATAATGGCAATAACATGCACTTATATTTTATACATAACAGAAATTCATACTCAATGTATGATCCAATATAAAGGAAATAAAGAAGGAATTGCAAGGAAGAAATAAAACAAGCTACTCTTCACTATGCCTATCTCCTGATTTGCCTTAAACTTAACCTAATTTCTCTTTTAGAATAAGAATTTCTCTTATTAGAAACTCACTTTCTTCCATCAGGAGAAATTATCTATAGCTATATATTTTTTTGCAATGTGCTATTTCTGGCATTTCCAATCAGTAATTCCACAGAACAGTTTCATGGGGGCAGAGGGAAAGTGAGTGAGTCATAGAGACTACTAGGAAGGAACCAGAGCTCTCTATTTGAGTAAAGGAGAGTTAGGTTATTCACTAGGTTGAGAGCATGTCAGATATTGCTGTCCTTGAAGGTGCTTCTACAAGCTGGAAGGGAGCCTCCTAAAGGATCCACACAAGGCAAATGGTCTTTGGAGCCAGAGGGCAGCACTGCGGAGTGATACATACAGAGCCTGGCTTACATTTTGGTTGCCTGATTACTAACTTATGATATTGGATCAGTTACTGAACTTCTGTATGAAATAAAATCAGTAGTACCTACACAATAAGGTTGTTATGAACATTATATGAAATTAATATATGTTTGTGCCTAGCTTGGTGCCTATATAGACTGTATCAGCCAGAACTGATAGCTCCCTTCCCTTCCCGTCACTAATGAAAATGAGAGCTTGGCTATCCTGTCTACGGTTATACCATAAAAAAGATTCCACTGGAGTCCCATGAATTTAGGAAGATTAGACTCAAGCAGTAACTTAGAAAACCAGTGTGGCACTCATGTCTCCTCAATCCTTTGGCTATTCTTCTTTATGATCCAGACCATGGCTGTTCAAAGTATGGTCCTTGGTCCAGCAACATCAATATCACCCCAGAACTACTAAATCTGGCTCTCTGGCAGAAGGGCTCAGGAAGCTGTGCTTCTACAAGCCTTCCAGGTAACTCTCATGCACGCTAAAGTTTAAGAAGCCCTGCTCAAGAGAAATTGTTGGTAGCAAACAAGAGAGGAAAACATGGACCAGGGAAAAGATTTTCAACATCCCAAATTTTCAAAGTCCAAGAGGTTTTAAGGAAGGTATAGGAAACAACTGATAGGAAGTCCATGGTAAAAATATTTAGGGATCAGTAAAAACAGATACAAATTTATAAATGCTTTCACTCCTTTAGCAAACACTAATCCACATGCTGTTCATTAATCTTCTAACTAGAGATAAGCCACTGAATTAATTATAAA
The DNA here is from genome assembly GCF_030445035.2 of Dasypus novemcinctus. NCBI lineage: Eukaryota > Metazoa > Chordata > Mammalia > Cingulata > Dasypodidae > Dasypus > Dasypus novemcinctus. The sequence goes on along the minus strand of NC_080673.1, from coordinate 46,489,367 downwards.
TTGTAGTCCAAGCCCCTAACCCTTTAAAAAGGGCTGGGGGTTTATCCCCAAGACAAGAATTGATCAGCAGTAAAATCCTTTAAAAAAAGAGCCTGCGTGCTTATTTTTGGTGACAGTGAGAAAAGAGGGAGATGGGAAGATAGTGTCCTACTCAGTAGCTAGTCTTGGGAGAGAAAAGAACTAAGGAATAGAAGCAATTCAAATCCCTAAGGCTTTTAAAAGAAAAATAAATAAGAGAGAGACATGGGACTGAAATCCAGAGGTCAAGGCATGACCCATCAGGCACATAACTGGCAGGAGGCCCAGCAGTGAGGCTCCTTCTTAGGAACTAAGCATCTGCTTGTTTTCATGTCTCAGCAACATGCTAAATGAACTGTTAGCTGGAGGTTGAAGCATCCACATAGATCAGAGACATACTACACTTAGAAAATCCAATTGCAGGAGTAAATGTTTACCTAGCTACTTCCTTAGGGTCTACAGACCTATTTCATTTTATTGGCTGAAAAATCCATCACTTTAGTGAACTATTATATTTTATCAGAAAAATGGGAAAGAAAAAAGCATAACTTGAAATAACTGGAACAAGGTATTTCTAAGGTTCAGTAATTATAGTTAACTCCCACCCATACCTCTGAAACTGGGGTTGGGGAGCTGGGGGACTTTAATCTCAAGTACCGGATTCTTAAGTAGCATATCCATGCAAGATCATTCAATACTCTAATAATCTACAAGGTTCCCAGCTCCTGAAGCTTCTTCTGCTCAAAATTAGGGACACTTGACCCAATTTCCATGGCGACCCCCACCCCAGGATCTATCTCTAGTATAATCAGTCAGAAGAAATTAAGGGAGCTCCAGCTGAGTACCACAAGTAGATACTTCAGAGAACCTTCAGAGACTCTTACTCTTTGGTCTCTTCCGGCTTTCAGTTCAAGTTATATTAACTTTGCCTCTGCCTTTCTCTTGTGGTCAGCATCCCTCTTTATGTTTTATAGTGTATCAGCTTTGTGCCTGCCCCAGAGCTGGACACTGAGGTTCAAGCACTTCCCTCAGGAAGCCAACAGTCTACCTCCACTAGGACAAGAATCTAAACTTCTACCCCAGCTCAGTGGGAAACCATGTGCTCTGGCCTGGACAGAAATTTAAAAAAAAAAAAAAACACTCAATAAAAAGATTGGAAGATAAAGTTGAGGAAATCTCCTAGAAAGCAGAGCAAAATGAAAAAGAGATGGAAAATGCAAGGGAAAAGATAAAATTGAGGAGCCAATTCTAAGAAAGCAATATCTGCATAATAAGTTTCCAAAAAAAGAGGACAAAGAAAATGAAGGGAGGAAATCCTCAATTAAAGAATTCAAGAGAATTTTCAAGAACTGAAGAATGTGGGATTCTAGCTCAAAAGAACCATCTGAGTGTCCAGCGTAATGGATGAAAATAAACCTGCACACATGGACACATAACTTAGAATCCTGGGGGTTAAAGAGAAGATAAAATACAATTCCAGAGAGAGAAAGAAAATTCATATATAGAGGAATCAGAAAGTAAAATAGCTTTAAACTGCACAAATGCAAGTGAAAACTAGAAATCAGTGGAGTAATGCCCTCAAAATTCTGAAGGAAAGTAACTTCCAACCTAATATTCTGTAACCAGCCAAGTCAATATTTAAATTTCAGGGAGGAATGAAAATATTTTCAGATATTCAAGGTCCCAAAAAACTTCTAGGAAAGTAGTGAAGGTCTTGGGGTTCAAACAGTAATAAATACATTTTTAAATAAATAAATTTTGGCAATATATTAGGCTTCAATTTTTAACAAGTTTTGGGTCACAGAGGGGTTCAACTATGGCAGGGGAGGAGCACTGGTGTGGGGTGTCATTGATGGGGACACATGGTTGGGAGGGAGTTCTCCAGGGCATGTATATAGGGTATATAAAAATGTTTGGATATTAGTTGGGTATTGTCATAGTAGGTAGAGTTACACACGACAACCAAGGGAGTGCTGAGTTCCTAGCCAGGGGAGCTCTGTCACATTCCCCAGTGGAACAGCAGCAATCCCCCAAGTGTAAGTGTAAGGGCAAAGACCAGTGAAGACGGATGGTACAGTGATGAGCCCTTGATACTGATGACTATGCTTATGAGCCTGTGTGCTTGAAATTTCAATTAGGCCTAGAGCTGCAGGGTACTTTAAGTATTACCTCCTGAGGGCCTCCATGTTGCTCAAATGTGGCCACTCTCTAAGCCAAACTCAGCATGTAAATGCATTACCTTCTCCCAAGCAGGGGACATGACTCTGGAGATGAGCCTCCCTGGCACCAAAGGATTACTACCAATCATCAGCTGGTGATGCAACTAGAAAAAGATCTTGAGTGAAAAGGGGAAATGGTAAAAAAAAATGAATTTATGTGGCTAAGAGACTTCAAAATGAGTCAGGAGGTCATCAGAGTGGTTGTGCTTATGAACGTCTCAGCAGGATCCCAGAGACAGCCAAAGTAGATACAATCCTGAAGGCTACAGAGACACACAGGTTCTGGCTCTGGAGTTCAGTGCCTTGCCATTGGACCCTACTTTGGAATTTGTGCTCCTGAGTGTGATGGAGTTGGACTCAGATGTGACCTTTCTACATATGCCTCTTCTGTCACTTTTACTAAACCTGTGGTTGGTGCTGGGGTTGGTGTATATTCAGGAGACTTGACTCTCTGGATTGGCCATGTGCCAGCTGGGCCCTGAGCCTCAGCAGAGTTCCTACACCTATTCTCCAGTTCATTGGACTTACCCAGGTCTGCTAACAGGGAGGTGATGATGGTCAACCACCGGGGAACCAAGAGTGTCCACAACTGCAAGCAGGAGAATTGCATCCATCAGCCATGTGAAATCTAAGCCTTCTCTCAATTTAGAGGTGGAGTGGACATCACCATCCCAGGATGCAAAGAATGGAGGAATAAAAATTGGCTTAGAGTGGACTTACTCGTATTCTACTGTAGAACTACTGTGACTATAGCAATGAAAGAAATTGTATCATCGATGTGGAGACAGTGACCATGGGAGTTGCTGAGGGCAGGGAGAGGGAAGAAGAGGTGTGATATGGGGGCATTTTTGGGACGTGGAGTTGTCCTGAATGATATTGCAGGGACAGATGCAGGACACTATGTATCCTGCCATAACCCACTGAATGGACTAGGGGAGAGAATAAACTACAATGTAAACTATAATCCAAGTGTTGCAGCATTGCTCCAAAACATATTCACCAAATGCAATGAATGTGCCCTAATGATGAAAGAAGTTGTTGATATGGGTGGAGTGGGGGGGTGGTATATGGGAACTGCTTATATTTTAATGTAATAACATTTTTGGTGATCTATGTATCTTTAAAAAAAGACAATTAAATAAAAATTTTAAATTTTAAAATAAAAGAGAAACCAGAAAAAAATTTTAATTTTTTTTTTAAATTTTAAAAGTCAACCTCAAGGAATTCAGAAAGTTACATAGATGTGGAAAAAATAGCACATGTACATATTTCATTTGTCAATAATGTTCAATGTAATAATAACATAAACTTGCATATAACTCTAAGCAAAATTACAACAGAACTGTGTTAGGAAGTAAGGGAGATAGAAAGACAGTGTCTGAGTGTGTGTGTGTATGTGTGTATGTGTGTTGTGAAGAAAGAGAAGGAAAGAGAGCTAAAATCCTCTTCTTTCAACATCAGAAGTCAATAGATAATGCCCAAAACCAGGGGGGAAGAATTCAAGAAATGTAAATAGTAGTGTATTATTCAGAAGAATGGAGGAAATCACCAACACCAAAATCAGCTAGGAGATACAATTGTTTTTTCTAAGACAGGAGAAATGGGGTAAGGGAACAAGGAAATACTGGTTTTCATTAGCAATTTTGTAGGGCTTTTTAATGTTTAAAATTAGGTATGAATATAATTTTGATTAAAATCAACACAGAACGAGACCCCCACCCAGCTAAGGAATGTCAGAGGAGAGTGGGGAAGACATTATGTCTGAAGTTGAATCATCATGATTTGAATTCTGGTTCTGCCTATTACCAATTATGTAACTTGGGGGATTTAATACCCTATAAAACTCAGGCTAAAATTAGGTTAAAAAATACATCAGATGCTGGCCCTACCCAATCAAGATGGTGCAGTGAGATACTTCAGGACTATGTCCCTCAAAAGCTTTGGACAACCAGCAAGAACTGTAAGAAACACTTTTCTAAAAGTTCCAGAAATCAGTTAAAGGACTGCAGTAACAGGGCAAGTGCCTAATTAACTTTAAAGCAGTAGGATCATAATGCTCTGACTGGCTCCTCCCCCACCCAATTACCAGCTTAGCCTAAAGTGGGCCTGTGCTCTCAATCCTGGTTTCAGAGGGAACAGAGTAACCCTTGTGCTCATACAGGGAGCATATACGTCTGGCCCAATGTGTCTGGGGGTGGCCTGAGGGACTAGTAGTCCCAGAACTTCCCATACTGAAGGCAGCTCTCCAAGCTCTTCTACAAAACACTGTGGGAGAGCAGATATGTCATGCTGCCTGGGCCAAGAGATTGCTGACTTTAGGACATACACTGTTGTGTCTAGGATCAGGAAGAAACTGTTTCCTAGGGAAGAGAGACATTTGTATCCGTGTAAATGAGGAATTCCCAGGGCCACATGAGCAAGCCCAAAACAAGACACAGAAAGGCCGGGGGGGGGGGGGGGGGTTGGAGAGGAGGGTTTAGGGACTCCCTAAGTTTTGGCCCTGGACTATTCTCTATACCCATTGTATCATTGTATGGAAAGTCCTGAAGGAAAGCACTCAGGCCACTCAATCTTTCAAAGACTGGGAAATGTGTTTTCTTTTTTCCTTTTTGGGGGGTAAGGTGGGTGGGGTGGGTGTAGGTTGATCCTGGTAGTCAAGGAAAGCTCCATCATAACTGTAACTGGATAAAGTTTAAGAAACAGATGCCTCAGAGTCTAGATTCCATCAATAAGACATTAAAATATCAAAATGTCCAAATTTCAACGAAAGGTTATATAACATAAACAGATGCAGGAAGTCATGGGCCAGACAAAGGAGAATATTAAAACATTGGAAACCATCAATGAGGAGGACCAGACATGGGGTATTCAAGACAAAGACTTAAAAAATGGTCCTAGCACATCTCACCCTGTAGCATGGCCTGCACCCATGTCTGGGGTTGTGTACTGTTTTCCTTTTCTTGTTTCTTAATAAACTTTTACTCTCTTGCCTACCCCATGGCATGTCCTTAAATTCCTTTGTGCATTGTAGCCAAGAACCTAGAAACCCAGAACTCATACTGGCCCACAAACATATTTAGCAAGCCATGGCAAGAGAAAAAGAGGCAAGTAAAGCTCCTTGACCCCTGACAAAAAATGAACCAACACTTTTCAGAACAATGTGTTAGTCATGCAGGGATTTCACCCAGTTCATGGCCTGCACCCATGTCTTGAGTGTGTGCTTTTTCTTTCTCTCCTTTCTTAATAAATTCTTTACTCCATTACCTAAGATAGATAGATGATAGGTAGGTAGGTAGATAGATAGATAGGTAGGTAGGTAGATAGATGGATGGATGGATAGATAGATAGATAGATAGATAGATAGATAGATAGATAGTAAATAAATTTTTAAATGGTCTTAAATGTGCTCATTGAGTTAAAGGAAAACATGAACAGAGAACTAAAGGAAATCAGGAACAGAAGAGATGAACACAACGAGCATATCAATAGAGTGATGAAACTTATGAAAAGAAACCAAACAGAACTGGAGACCACAGTAACAAAAATTTTCAATTCCCTAAAGGGATTCAGTGGAATATTAGAGTTGGGAGAAGAAAGAATCAGGGAACTTGATAATCAGACAATTGAAATTATCTAGTCTGAGGAGCAGAAAGAAAGAATGAAGAAAAGTGAAAGGAGCCTGAAGAACTTGTGGGACACCATCAAGCATACCAAGATACACATTGTGGGAGTCCTCTAAGGAGAAGAAAGATAGAAAGGGGCAGGGAGAATATTCAAAAAAACAATAGATGAAAACTGTTGGAGAAAATATGGCTCTTACTGGGATACAGAGACTGACCAATAAGCCAAAAATTTATTTATTGAGAAGCTCTCCCAATGGAGGGGGTCTGAAGAACAGACTTCAATCCCCCCACCACCACGGTGGGGGTCTGAAGAGAGACTTCAGCCCACTCCTGGGAGGGGGGGCTTGAATTTACATAGAACTTTCCTAGGTGGGGAAATGATAGTTAGTGGGCGGGGTTTGAGGGTGTCTGTGGCTTCTTGGAATGCTGCAGGAACAAGTGTTTCTTTTGATCTGTAGGGTTTTAAAGGGTTTGTAAATAGTGAAGGTTTTTTTGTCTACATCTCCCTCTGATATGCAGATGGTGAAGATCTGTATCTCCCTTTACTCCAGGGTTCCTTTGTTTAACCTGTGGGAAAGTGCCACACGGGGAAGAGGGTTTACTTTTTTCCCAGTGCATATCAGGGAAAACTGAGGTATAGCTTATTAATTATTGCAAACCTCTAACAAAAACTTTTAAAATTTTACCAAAGACATGAGTTTACATATCCAAGACACTTAACAAACTTCAAACAGGATAAATCCAAAAAGACTCATGGCATGTCATATTATAATCACACCGTCAAATGCCACAGATAGAGAATTCTGAAAGCTGCAAGAGAGAAACAACGTATCACTTACAAGGGAGCATCAATAAGATTAAGTGCCAATTTCCTACTGGAAACGCTGGAGGCAAGAAGGTAGTGGGAGGACAAATGTAAGATGCTGAAAGTAAAACAGTACCAACCAAGAATTCTATCTCCATTGAATTGTCTTTCAAAAATGAGGAAGAGATTAAGACATTCCCAGATAAATAAAAGCTAGGGACTGTTATTGTCGCCACCAATCCAGACCTACAAGAGATGCTAAAGCTTTGCCTTTAAAAGGAAAGGACAACAGATTAAACCATATGATGAAATAAAGTCCTCTGGTAAGGGCAACAACAAGAGTAAATATATATACCTGCACTAATGTATTTTGGCTTGTAAATCTGCTTCTTCCTACAAGATCTAAAAGGCAAATGCATAAAATGTAATGATAAATCAGAGGTTTAGAGCTTATAATGTATAAATACGTAATTGGTGACAAGAACTACATGAAGTCAGGGGAGGGAATGGGTATAAAAACAGTTGTGTGTGCTATTGAAGTTAATTTGGTATCAAAGCAAATGAGTTTTAGGATTTTAAATTTAAGCCCCATGGTAACTACAAAGAAAATATCAGAAGAGACAATAGAGACAAAAATTATAATGAACGTTGTCAGGGGCAGGGAGAACGGGGAGTTAATGCAAAATTTATGTAGGAGTTCTGTCTGGGAAGGTAGGAGAATTTCAGTAATGGAAGTCACTGAGGGTACTGCAATTGTGATTAATGCCATTGAATGGTATTGTACATATGTTACCACAATTTCAAAAAAAGAAGAAAGAGCAATTAAAGAGACAGTGACAATTAAAGGTAATACATGATCCTGTTCAGGATCTAACAAGGAAGGAAAGAAAGCTAAAATGACATTATTGGGACATATGAAAAAATTGGAATATATACTGTAAGCTTATATCAATGCTAAATTTCTTGAACTTGATAACCGCACTTAAGAAGTATACATAAGTGAATATTCTCATTCTTAGAAAATGTACATGGAAGTATTTAGTGTTCAAGTAGCATGATGTATACAACCTACACTCAAGTGTTCAGAAAATGAATTAATAAATACCTAGACAGACTGACAGACACATAGATAGATGAGAAAACACAACTAGAGACACAACAAGCAGGAAACAGATGTGGTTCAAACGATTGGTATGTCACTCCCACATGGGAGGTCCCCGGTTCAGTTCATTGTGCCTCCTAAAGAAAAAACAAACAACAAGCAAAAAAAACACAATGAGTAAGCAATGAGTAAAACAGACAAGGGAGAAAAAGAAAGAAAAATTTTTAAAAACCAAGTCTTTATATGAATACATTGAAAAAAAGTTTGAAAATTACCAAGTTAGTGTACTTAGGTAAGAAAATCTTGGAAAGAATATGCTTGAAAGATGAAACAGCCTCCTATAATATGAATAAGCTATCTTTTACTTAATTTTTGTTAATTCCTTTTTTAAGATGTCAAATCTTTCTTAGGATAGGTATATCTAATACTTCTTTTGGTTATGCTATATTTGCAAGTTTAAAATAGACTTTTATCATTGTTTTCATATTAAAGATACATATTCATTGTATTCAGAAAATAACAAGAAAATTAAGTTCACCTATAATTTCACCACCTAGAGAAAAACAGTTAATAATTATATATATCATGTTCTAGTCTATATTCTTTGTCTACATATTTTTATCTTACAAAAATCTCACCATACTATGCTTACTAGTTTATAACCAACTTCTTTACTTAGTAACATTTCAAGAACAAGCTTTATGTGATTATATTCTCTTATCCATTATATTCACCACAGTGATAAACACCTCTGTGATGGACATCTTTATAGCTCGATTTCTTTTTGTTCTTCTTCATTGCTGCCAAATGTGAAGTCCTTGCTGTTTTCAACTACAGCTTAAGCCTTAAGATTTGGCTTAATTAAAGAGTCATCCTGCTCAGAAAAAGACAAGCTATATTCCTCCAACTATTGCAAATATACATTTACAACTGGTCATTGATTGAGAGTGTGGATGAAGAAAATAAGAAAATTAAAGATATTATCTAAAATAGAAATCTGGGTTCAATGACCCAATATTATTCATTGACAAAGTTTAAGGAATATGCTGTTGGAATCGATTTGTAAGTATTTTGTTGAGAATTTTTGTATCTATGTTCATTAGAGAAATTCGACTGTAAATTTTTTTTCTTGTATTGCCTTTATCTGGCTTTGGTATTAGGGTGATGTTGGCTTCATTAAATATATTAAGTAATTTTACCTCCCCTTCCATTTTTTGGAAGAGTTTAAATAGGACTGGTGCTAATTCTTCTCAAAATGCCTGGTAGAATCCACCTGTGAAGCCATCTGGTCCTGGGTTTTTCTTTGTTGGGAGGTTTTGATGATGGATTCAATCTCTTTAAATGCCATTGGTTTGTTGAGTTCTTGTATTTCTTGTATCATCAGTGTAGATTGTGCAATTCTAGGAAATTATCCATTTTATCTTGGTTGTCTAGTTTGTTGGCATAGAGTTTCTCATCCTCTTATAATTCTTTTTATTTCTGTGGGGTCAGTTGTAACTTCCCCCCTTTCATTTCTGATTTTATTTATTTGTGTCTTGTCTCTTTTTCCCTTTGTTAGTCTAGCTAAGGGCTTGTCAATTTCATTGATCTTATCAAAGAACCAGCATTTGGTTTCAATTTTCTTTAATTTTTTGTGCTCAATTTCATTTATTTCTGCTCTAATCTTTATTATTTCTTTCATCTCCTTTTTTTGGGGGGGGGACTGGTTTACTGTTCTTTTTCTAGTTCTCCAGTTATTAAGTTAGATCTTTGATCTTGGCTCTTTTTTTCTTTTTAATTTAGGTATTCAGGGCTATAAATTTCCCTTTCAACACTGCCTTCCCTGTATCCCATAAGTTTTGGTAAGTTGTGTTCTCATTTTCATTCATCTCAATATATTTACTAATTCTACTTACAATTTCTTCTTTGCCCCACTCTTAGAAGTGGGTTGCTCAACCTCTACACATATATTTTACCTCTTTCTCATCTTTTACTGATTTTCAGTTTCATTCCTTATGATCTGAGAAGGTACTTTGTATAATTTTAATCTTTTTATATTTTTGAGACCTGCCTTGTGACCTAACATGTGGTCTACCCTGAAGAAAGATCCATGATCATCTGTCTAGTTGTTCAATCTAATGGTGTGAGTAGTATGTTGAAGTCTCCAATGATTATTGTAGAGATGTCTACTTCTCCCTTCAGTTTTGCCAAAGTATGTCTCATATATTTTGGGGCACCCTGGTTAGATGCATATATATTTATGACTGTTATTTCTTCCTGGTAGATTGTCACTTTTATTAACATATAATAGCCTTCTGTATCTCTTCTAACTTTTTTGCCTTTAAAGTTCATTTTGTTTGATATTAGTATAGCTACCCTTGCTCTTTTTTGTTTACTGTTTGCCTGGCCTATCTTTTCCCAGCCTTTTACTTTGAGCTGGTTTGTATCCCTGGATCTAAGGTAAGACTCTTGGAGGCAGCACATGGATGACTCATGTTTTTTTACCCATTATATCAGTCTTTATCTTTAGATTTTGGAATTTAATCCATTCACATTCAATGATATTACTGTAATTGCATTATTTACTTCCACCATTTTATTCTTTTGTTTTCATATGTCATATCTTATTTTTGTCTGTCTTCTTATTATTTTGATTATCCTTTCTGTTATTCTTTCTTCTATACTCTCCTCCAAGCCACTCTCTCCTGTCTTTTTCTTTCAGGCTGTGAGGCTTCCTGCTAAGCTAGATTCTTTTTTATGAGCTCTCTTAGTTTCCTTTCTGAAGGACAAGTTTGCTTGATAGAGAATTCTTGACTGGCAATTTTTCTTTTTCAGTATCCTATATATCACACCACTGTTTTCTCACCTCCATGGCTTCTGATGAGAAATCTGCAGTAAGTCTTATGGGATATCCAATGTATGTGATGGTTTTCTTCTCCCTTATTCATAGAATTCTCTTTGATGTTTGACATTCTAAGTAGTATGTGTCTTGGAGTAGATCTAGTTGGATTTATTCTGATTGGGGTACAGTGCACTTCCTGGCAGTGAAATGAAATGAATGTAAGTTCATTTCTTTCATGAGAGTAGGGAAATTTTTAGCCATTATTTCCTCAAATATTGTTTCCTCCCCTTTTCCCTTCTCTTCTGGAACTCCCATGTCATTGCATTTTGTGTTATCATTCAACTCCCTGAGCCCCTGCTCAATTTTTTCCATTCTTTTCTGTGTTCCTTTCTTTCTTCATTTTCAGCTCATCTGTCTTCTGTATCATTATTCTTTCTTCTATCATTTTGAGTCTGCCATTGTATGCCTCTATGTGTTTTTGAGCTCACCTATTGTGTCTTTCATTCCCATGAGCTCTGTTACTTTTCTATTCAGGTTTTCAAATCCTTCCTTGTGGTCTCTCAGTGTTTTCTTGATGTCATTTATCTCTTTAGCCATATTATCTTTCAACTCATTAATTTGATTTTGGAAATTTGTGTGCACCTCATTAATTAGTTATCTCAAATCCTGCATCTCTTCTGGGGCTTTGATATATTCCCCTCTTGGGCCATATCTTCCATTTTCATAGTATGGCTTGTAATTTTTTGCTGATGACTAGGCATCTAATTAGAATGGTGACTTTACTCAGATGCTTAATTTCTCACTTTCATAGGGATTTAGTGGCAGGAGGCTGTGTGGTGTGTTACTGCTGTTCTTTGATTCTTGGTTCCACCTGGATCTTTAGAGTTGTCCCTGTTAGTTGCTCAAATCTGGGCTCTGGACCCAGTAATAAGTTGCAAACTCACTTCCTAGGTCCTTGGGGAGGGAGGCTATAAAGGCCTGAAAAAGCCTCTCATACTTATTTACTTTTAATTTCCTCACATGTACTTCCTTGACCTGCCAACAGATAGCGTTTTTGTCAGCCCTCTCAGTTCAATGCTCGGTCCAAGTGTTTGCTATGATATGGACCAGATCAATATGATAAAGGATCCTGCCTGTGAGCTAAGAACCTCATAATTCAAACTTCCTCAGAAACAGTTCTCCAACCTTTGCTGCCAGCTCTCTCCCTTTATCCAGGTAGGGGATAATTCCCTGCCCTCTGCATCTTCAACAGCCACTTCCAGTCAACAGAGAGGGTCGGATCTCTTTAGTTCTTTGCTGGCCCCCAAGGCAAACAATGGAGCAGCCGCCACGTGGCCTGGAAGGGCATGTGGGATACAGTAGAACAAATTTGTAGGTCAAAAGCTGTGTCAGCCTTTGGCTGTGTCTCTCTCTCTTCCCCCTTTCCTGAAGAGATGGATCCCTGGGGCCTTTTTTGTCTGTAGCTGCTGATCCTGAGGCCTAAGAATTCAAAAGTGTCTTCAGGGGAGCATGTGTAGCTCAGTGGTTCAGTTCCTGCTTCCCACATACAAAGTCTTGAGTTCAATCCCCAGTGTCTCCTTAAAAAGAAAAAGTGTCTATAGTGTGGAGGAGGATGCTAACAGTTGCAACTGCGGCTTTTAACTCAGAGTTTTGCTGTCACTATTCTTTTCCTCTGCCCCTTTCTCTTCTAGACAATGTTGAGACTTCCCCTGGTGTCCTAAAACTTAGAAGATTTTTTTCCATTTCTGCTTGTCCTATAGCTATTTTTCTTGGACAGAAGAGTCTCATGTTTTTCTAGTATGCCATCTTCCTGGAAGTGCATCTCTCTTGTATCAAGTTTATAATAGGAATATTTAAAACTAAGCAAATTATAAATACAATTGGGCATATTGTAATAGGGATATTTTTAAATAAACAAAAATGAATAGACCATTTATAGGTTCCTTATCAGTTATTCACATCCCCCACCCAAAAGGCCACCAACTATACCTTCCCAGTCTTTTTCTGAATGAAGAAAAATTACATTCAAAACTCAAAATTGAAACACTGTATTATTTTGTCCTTTGTAGGGTAATAAAATCTCCAAGAGGTGCATTTCCTCTCAATAATAAAATCTCTGTTATTCTATAGCTCTACAAAGGCCTGACTTGGTATTTATACAAAGGGGCAATAACATATATGGGCATGTGCCCATTTATCTTACTTTACACATTACCTTACACAGTAAGTGCAACTTTAGTATTGCTTTAAGTGGTCATGTATTTATTCACCAAACGTTGATAAATGAGGAATAGACCCTACCTTAGGTAGCTTATCAGCGTAGTGAGGGGACATAGATGAACATAAAAAAAAAAATACAGTTCACATAAGAAAGTGTCAATGCCACAGAATTGGTTTGGTTTGAGTGCTTTAGAGGAGTTCAGAGGAAAGCAGCTAATCCTTCAGTTCGGGAAAGTGTGGGAAGGTGGGATGTGAAAGGCTCCATGGAGGAGGTGACTTCTGAAGGACTGTTTGTACTTGGATATTGCAGGATGAGACAGAGGCTCTGACATTGCTGGCAGTGGAAACTAATGAAACAAGGCACCAAGGCAGAATATTTCAGTGTATAAAAGAGGAACAATAAGTGTTTAAATTTAACTGGAGCATAGAGCATGGGAAGAAGAATGATGGAAATATGAGAAATAAAGGTGAACAGTTTAGTCAAAACCAAATGAAAAAGGGTCTTATCATTGCCAGATAAGGGACTCCAGGTAAAAATCATAACAGGAAGAAAAGAAGAGAAGGAAAATAAAGGCTGCTCAGAATCCAGCTGCCAGGGAAATGTTCTAATGCCCTCAGCCAAGGCACTGGCCACTTGTCTGACTGTGCATTTCCCAATTCTCAGATTTGCTATCCAAGATTAGAAGTAGAATCTGCACAGAAACTTTGGGGTAAATAACAACTGTCAGTCATAAAATTGATTTCCTACTTCAATATCTTTTTTTCCTTTTGAGATTTCTTTACCTTGGGACAATTATTTCTCTATGTTGCTTTGCTTTCTTTCAAAAATCAAGGAAGCAATGGTAGCAATCTTCCTTTCCTCCTCCCCTGAGCCCCTCCTCTCCATGCTTTATGACGTCAACACCATCCGCTGATCTAATAACTAGCCTTGCGCTTTGTGTTCACATTTATTGCAAGTCACTGAGGTCAGAACCATGAAAACCAGAACCCTCAGAAACTCTGACAAAGAACCTTTTTCAAATGTTACAAGCAGGGAAATAAGTCTGTAGCCCAACTTTGCATCTTCGTGAACACAACGTCTACAATTTGGTTAAGCAGTTTTTGTGTTTTCCACAAATCTCTTGCATGCCCAAATAAGCATAAATGTAGCATCTCCTCTGAAGCCTTAGATTTTCTGTAACCCATTTATCTGGAGAGATCTCAATTTTACCATGGAATTTCACAATCTTTAGAGATATATCGCAATCACTTTTTCTGCCAATAATAACAATAACTCACATTTATTGAGGACCTATTCTGGGCCTGGTTTTTGAAATCTTATTAAATCTTCATAGCATCTCTGTGAGATATATGCTACCATTTTGCCCTTTTACAAATAAGAAAACCAAGGCACAGAGAAGTTAAGTAATTCACCCATGGATCACAGAACAGAAAGTAAATGAATGAAAAGATTTCTTTCCCCTTTTGGCCAAGAGTCCACAACTTCTGCCAGCAGCTCTCACCTGATTCTTCCCTTCTTCATCAAGGTGCTGCTGTAAATAAATCCTCAGACTGTACATTGGTTCCTTTCTAAGAAGGAATCCAGATTCGTCTCCTAAACTGAGCACTTGACAAATCATCTTGTATTCTGCAGCTTTTAGCATTTTTCAGTTTTGAAACAAAAAGCCCTTAATTAATATCACCCTCTACCATCATTATTCTCCTATCTTATCAGAACTTTCACAATCTTATCATGAGGGTTTTTTTCCCACTGCATTTCATAATTCTAAAATGTCACTTGTCACCATGTTTGCCTTTTTTGGAGACCTAAAGATCACGCTTCATCAAGACCATCTTGGAACCCAACAATACAACTTAGATAAAAATGGAGAATTAAAATGTCATATTGGTGGTAGCACAACGTTGTGAATATAATTATCACCCCTGAATTGTATATTTGAAAGTGTTTGAATGGAAATTTTTAGGTTGTGAATACATTACCAGAATAAAAAATTTTAGAAACCATAGAACTATACACACAGTGAACCCTAATGTAAACTGTGGACTATGGTTAATAGTATAACTGTAATAGTATTGTTTCAGCAATTGTAACAAAGCACCACACTAATGCAAAGTGTTAAAAACAGGGAAAATCATGGTGGGAGGAGTATGAAAACTCTGTACTTTCTGCATGATTTTTCTGTAAGCCCACATCTTTTCTAATTAAAAAAAATGTCATTACCGGAATGGGAAAGAAAAATAAAACTGTGCTCCAGCTGCACATACATCTGTGTGTTTCTTTGGACGCTGACTTTGAAATGCTAAAAAATGCTCCCACATGGAAAAAGATCCATCAGTTTGTTTATGCATCTGAGTACACAAACATATGCTTGCGAATGTCTGGTTTACAATGCCAAGATAATTCAACCAACATGTTAAGTTGCCTTTTATTAATTTTATAGAAATTTACAAAGAGGTATATTGCCCTTGTACATGAATAAAATTATGATAATTTCTAAATGGATCATTAGTCTAAGCAAGTTTGGTTCAAATAATCTATATTCTCCTATACATGTGATGATTTTTTTAAATTTACACTTAACCATTTTTAGAGGGGAAAAAAAGAGACTAGAGAACATTAAGCTTTATTTATATTTCTCTAAATTATCTTCCAAATATTGTCACAGTACATACATAAGGACATTTTTATGTCATTGCATAATGCATGCATTCAGTTTTGTGATCTGTTTTTTCCTCACTTGTTTAAATATTCCTTTGTACCTAAATAGGTTCCATGTTTGCCTTTTTCATGCCATAGAATAGTTATATATGGGTTTCTTTGTGATGCTATTGCTCAGTTTGCCTTTTTATTTCATTGGCATTTGGACTGTGTCCTATTTTTTACTATTTCAAGCTGAGTTATATTTACTATTTTTGTAGAATTTACATTTTTCTTTTCAGGGATACATCCTTAGAGCACTAGCTTAAAGTACATTTTTAGCGTCTTAGAAATCCCTAGTTTAACTAAATTTTAATTGAAAATCTAAAAAAAACCATAAAACAACAACAAAAAAAATGAGCAACAGCAAAGTAAAATGCCTAAGTCCTAAACTTTCCCACCCCCTTTGCCTCTAGGACTCCTAACGGACTGATTCAAATGCCACTGCCATGGGATTGAGTCCCAGAAGCAGAACTATCACATCAAAATGGATGAACGGCTTTAAAGCTTTTATTTTTTTAGAAAATTTTGCCTCACTATTCTCCAAAAGGACTAAAGCAATTCACAATGTTGGCAGCTATGCACAATTTTACCTTCCCTGGAGCCCATCATCATTGTGTTTTACCAGTAGTTGATTTGTACTACTTAAATAGGTATACAGTGGTATCTAAATGCTATCTTAGAATTCATAACCTCAAATTTTGAGCTATACCATATATGTTGTCATGTTCTGTTTTCTTTTCTCATTTTTCTCCAGGGCTCACCTATTGAATTGGTTCTTGGTGTTGTTACGACATATTAAGATAAACATTTAATTTTTATATATAAGTTTTGCATTATTTTGTGTCATATATCACACATATATTTTGTAACAGATTTACCCATTATTTTGCCATTCAGTCTGTTGTAGTCTTTAAAATTTGGTCCTGTTACTATTTGTTGTACAGAACATTTTTTGTTTTGTGTATTAAAGTCACTTGTCTGAGACCCAGACCCAGGAAGGCAGGCAGAGCCCAGGATTGCTGATCACAGCTTCAGAGTTGCCCATGGGGCAGCTCTCAGGCAGGAGCCCTGGCCAAGGCAAAGGAGACAGACGGGCAGCCCAACGTTAAGTCTAAAGGAAGCTTTGCTCTGAGGGAGATGGACTGAGCCAGGGAAGCCAGCCAATCGGGACGCTGTGCTAGAAGGGCTGGTGACCACTGGAGGTCAGAGTGCTTTTGAGGACTCAAGGTGGACCAAAGTGGGAGTAGTCTGGCCAGTTTGAGGTGAATTGCACTGTCACTCATTCTTACGTGTCTTGACTGCTGTGTGATTTGTCAGAAAAAAAGCTTGGAACAAGTCAGAAACAACCAGAGCTATATCAGAACCTTCCCCCTTACCTTTGACTGTATCCTTGTTTTCTTCAACTGTCAGAAATTTATTTTCCAATTATAAATTTCTTCTCTTGTTCCAAAAAGTAGTAGACTTAGTTTACAGAGGAATACATAAAATAGAATAATGTCAAAATAGAAATAGATTTATAAAATTAGATCAAGGGAAATATAAATCGAAGTAGTAAATGTCAAAAGCAGATATAAGGAAAACATAACTAATTCTAATGATACTTAAGATAAATATACTTTATGGTGCCCTTTATGGTTTTCAATGCTTTACTTTTGGTTAAATCTAGAATTTCTTATTACAATATTGTGGTAAGTTTGTCATTAATTAAATTCTTTTGGAAACCAATTGCAATTGTCCCCTCAAAATTTATTAGTGAATAATACCACTCTATTACTACATTTTGTCTGATCCATCATTTTCATTCTCTTAAAATAGTTTGTAAATACTTCTGCAATCCCAATATAATTACATTTTCTCTTTTTAACCTAATGACATAGTTTTTTAATATGTTTTATTTTTAGAACAGTTTTAGATTTACAGAAAAATCACAAAGATAGTTCAGTTCCCATATATCCTCACACCTAGTTTCTTCTATTATTAACATCTCACATGTATATGGTACATTTGTTAAATTAGTGAACCAATGTTGAGACATTATCATTAACTAAAGACCATACTCCACTGAGATTCCCTTAGTTTCTACCTAATGCCTTTTTTTCTGTTCAAGGACACCATCCATAAAACCACATTACAGTTAGTCACCATGTCCCATTAGGTTCCTCTAGGCTCTGACAGTTTCTCACGCACTCTTTGTACTGGTCAAGTATTTTGTAGAATGTCTCTAAATTTGTATTTGTCTGATGTTTTTCTCCTGATTAGCCTGGGGGTTTGTGTTTTAGGGAGGAAACTAAAGAGATAAAGTGACATTTTTATCACATCATATTGAGGCCCCATCTGATGAACATGATTCATCACTATTGATGTTGACCTTGTTTGCCTCAATGAGGGAATGTTTGTTGGGTGTTTCTACCTCAAAGTTATCTTTTTTCCCCCTTTTGGTAAGGAAGTGTCTATGCAGAGAAATTTCTATGCAGGTTTATGCCCCACCTTCTTGAGGGTAGAGTATCTATATAAATTATTTGAAATTCTGCACAGGAGATTTAGCTCTTCTCCCTTATTTATATATTTATTCAACTATTTATTTATGCCAGTATAATCAGGGACATTTATTTTATAATTTGGGTTATAATCTAATACTGCTTTATTTTGTTGTTCAAATCACTCCAGTTTTTTTTTTTTAAAGACTTATTTATTTATTTAATCCCCGCCACCACCACCCCCCCCCCCCCCCGCCCCCGCCGTTGTCTGTTCTCGGTGTCTATTTGCTGCGTCTTGTTTCTTTGTCCGCTTCTGTTGTCGTCAGCGGCACGGGAAGTGTGGGCGGCGCCATTCCTGGGCAGGCTGCTCTTTCTTTTCACGCTGGGCGGCTCTCCTCACGGGCGCACTCCTTGCGTGTGGGGCTCCCCCACGCGGGGGACACCCTTGCGTGGCACGGCACTCCTTGCGCGCATCAGCACTGCGCATGGGCCAGCTCCACACGGGTCAAGGAGGCCCGGGGTTTGAACCGCGGACCTCCCATATGGTAGACGGACACCCTAACCACTGGGCCAAAGTCCATTTCCCAAATCACTCCAGTTTTGATCATGGGGAGCATTTTCAGTTGCTTCCTGTACATGTCCCTTTGACATATCCCCATCATTGTGGGTTGCTTTTTAATTTATTTTTTTGTTTTATCATTTCCTTACTTTCTGGCAATACAGTATGCCCCAAGGTTATTTTGTATATTTTCTGCTCCAATCCTAGAATTAGCCATTTCTTTTTTTTTTTTTAAGTTTTATTTATTTTATTTTATTTCTCTCCCCTTCCTCGCCCCCCCCCCCCCAGTTGTCTGTTCTCTGGTCTATTTGCTGTGCGTTCTTCTTTGTCCGCTTCTGTTGCATCACTTTTTGTTGTGTCATCTTGTTGTATCAGCTTTCCGTATGTGCAGTGCCATTCCTGGGCAGGCTGCACTTTCTTTCACGCTGGGCGGCTCTCCTTACGGGTGCACTCCTTGCGCATGGGGCTATGCAGGGGACACCCCTGTGTGGCACAGCACTCCTTTCGCACATCAGCACTGCGCATGGGCCAGCTCCACACGGGTCAAGAAGGCCCTGGCTTTGAACCGCAGACCTCCCATGTGGCAGACAGATGCCGTAACCACTGAGCCAAGTCCGCTTCCCAGCCATTTCTTAAAGAAGTCTGGCTTCCGTTTTTGGGTGAATGGTATTAGAAACCAAGATCTGGGCACTGGGTGTGCTCCTTGCTACTGGGGTGTTGTTGTTTCCAGGCCCTCTCAGCAGACAAAGCTATGAAATATATGTGTGTAGATTAACCCAGGTATATATGTATATCTATACATATTTCTATATGTAATCATCTATATCTATATTAAATTAAACTTGATTTCATATTGATATCACCTACTCTAATCCATTACCCCATAGATTATTCTAACCTCTTTTCCTTACTCTCACTCCAGTACTCTCAGTACAAAACGGGAATCTACCCTCTGTCATTGATTTACTTAACTGGTCAATTCTAATACACACGTATAGTGGTATAGAGTTGTTAACCAGTACCCCTATGTGAAAGAACTTTACCAACTGGAGTACAATGCTTAAGAGGAGATGATTTTCCCTTTACTCTTACAGACTCCATCCACTAATACACAAAGATATCTAGGTCAGCAACATTTCTTCCACCCCATACCATGAGGTTGTTTCTTACATTTGTAGCACAGATTGTTTTGTCACATGCTGCATTTTATCCTAGGATCCCCTAACATCGTAAGGATTCTTTTAAACTGCATACATTAAAGTTCATTCTTTGTGCTGTAAAATTTAACAGGTTTTGGCAATTGTATTGTGTCATATGTACAAAATTTTAGTATCATATAGAATATTTCCACCACCTTAAGAAATCAACAGTGCTATTCAACATTCCTTCTTTCCCCAAGTCTCTGGTCCACTGATCTTATTACTATGGCCATTGCTTTGCCTTTTCTGGAAAGTCATAAAATTGAAATCATACAGTATCTAGCCTTTTCAGACTGGCTTCTTAGCAACATGCATTTAAGGTTCATCCCTTTTTCTTGACTTGATAGCTCATTTATTTTTATTGCTGAATACTATTCAATTCTATGAACATACCACAGTTTGTTTATTCATTCCCTATTGAAAGACATTATTTATTGCTTCTGTTTTTGATGACTAGGAGTAAATCTGCTATAAATACCTTTTAGGTGCAGGTTTTTGTGTGACAATAAATTCCTAGTAGCAGATTGCTGGACTGTTTGGTATGGCTATGTTTAGTTTTCTAAGAAACTGCCAAACTGTCTTCCAAAGTGGCTATACTCCTTTTATTCCCAATGAATGAGAACTCCTGTTTCCCGTGTCTTGGTTTACCAGGCTGCTATGACAAATACCACACAGCAGAAATGTAGTGTCACATGGTTTCAGAGGCTAAAAGTCCAAAATCAAAATATCAACAAAGCCATGCTTTCCCCCCAAAGTCTGTAATGTGCTAGTGCTGGCTTGCCACAATCCTTGAAGTTCCTTGGTTTTCATCTCTGCCTCTTGTCACATGGTAATGTCCTTGCTCTCCTCCTGTGGCTTTCTCTAAAGTCTGACACATTCAATGAATTACCTCTCTTAATAAGGCCTTCAATCATGCAGATTAAAGCTTGTCTCCATTTAGTTTGGTCACCCCTTAGTAGGATCTCTGAAGATTTTATTCACAAATGAAACCACACCCTGACTCATCTTAACATATTCAAAGATCCTATTTACAAATAGATTCACACACAGAAAAAGTGGATTAAAAATAAGAACATGTCTTTTGTTAAGATATGTACATGATTCAATCTACCATGCACACATCATCACTAGCAACAGGTACTGTGAGTTATTTGGATTTTAGCCAATTTAATAGGTACAGTATCTCGTTTTCATTTGCAATTTCCTAATGAAAAACTGTTTGGAGTCTCTTTTTATATGCTTATTTTCCATCTGTATATTTTCTTTCATTTCAGATGTTTTGCCCATGTTTTATTTGGATTGTCTGTTTTTTTTATTGTTGAGTTTTAAGAGTTCTTTGCATATTCGGACATACATACTTTAGCATTTATGTGTTTTGCAAATATTTTCTTCCAGTCTTTGGCTTTTCTTGTGATTCTAGTAACATTGTCTTTCCCAATTTAATTTTAGTCTAATGTATCAAATTTTCCTTTCATGGATAATGCTTTTGGTGTTTCATCTAAAAACTCAATCAAACTTAAGTTTGTCTCAATTTTCTTCTAGAATTTCTATGATTTTGTATTTTACATTATATCCATGATTCATTTTCAGTTATTTTTTTTTAAGGGTATAAGGTCTATGTCTAGATTTTTTTTTCTTTTTTTGCATATAAACATCCAATTGTTCCAGCACCATTTGTTGAAAAGACTAACCTTTCTCCATCGAATTGTCTTTGCTCCTTTGTCAAAGATCAGTTAAGTATATTTGTGAGGGGCTCTTTATGGTTTCTCTATTCTGTCGCACTTTATCTCTGTTTGTATTCTTTCACCAATACCACAATGTCTTGATTACTACAGTTTTGCAGCAAATCTTGAAATTGGAGAGTTTGAGTGCTGCAACTTTGTTCTTCTTCAGTATTGCATTTTGCTTTTACATTACTTTACTGTAGAATCAGGTTTTCAGTATCTCAAAGTATCAAATATATATATATCTATAAGTAGCTTGCTGGAATTTTAACTGAAATCGCCTTGAATCTATGGATCAAGTTGGGAAAAATTAATATTGAAACAATATGTAGTCTGCCAGTCATAAACATGAAATATCTCTCCGTTTATTGATTTCTTTCCTCAGGGTTTGTCATTTTCTGCATAGAGATGCTGTATACATTTTTATTGTATTTATTGCTACTGTAAGTAGTTTTCTTTTCCAATTCATATTCCAATTATTCATTTCTAGTATATAGAAAAGCAATTGGCTTTTGTATTTTCACTTTGTATTCTGTGAACTTGCTAAACTTCCTTATTAGTTTCAAGGGCTTTTTGTCAATTCTTTGGGATATTCTACATGGACAATTATGCCGTTAACATAGTCAATTTTATTTATTATTTCCCAATCTGTATATCTTTTATTTCCTTTTATTTTCTTTTTGCACTAGCTAGGATTTATTGTCCAATATTAAACAGCAATTTTGAGAAAGGCCATCTTGGCTTTGATCCCAATCTTAAGAAGAAGGCATCTTCTTATCATTCTTATGATAAGATTCTTATGTTAAGATTCTTATCATTAAGTATGACATTACCAATAGTTTTTTTTGGTGCAGATTTTTTATCATGTTGAGGAAGGTCCATCTTTCCTAGTTAGCTGAGACTTTATTATACAAGGATGATGGAATTTTTCCAAGGCTTTTTCTGCATCATTAATAAAATCAAATGATTTTATTTCTTTATCCTTTTAATGTGATGGGGTATATTGATTAATTTTTGAATGTTGACTGAGCCTTACATTCCTAGAAAAATTCTACTTGGTTATGGCGTATAATTCTTTTTATGCATTATTGGATTCAACTGGCTAACATTTTGTTGAGAATTTTCACATCTATGTTCTTAAACATATTTGTCTGTCATTTTTCTTTCTTGTAATGTCTTTATCTTTATCTTGTTTTCATATTATGGCAATCTTGGCCTCATAGAATGAATTAAGAAATGTTATTAATTATTGATTCAATTTTTTAAAAAGATGTACCTATCATATTATCCATTTCTCCTTTGTGTGTCTTTTAAGGAATTGGTCCAATTCATCTGGTTATCAATTTGTGGGCAGGGTTGTTCATTATGTTCCTGTATTATTTTTTAATGTCCACTTGATCAGTAGTGATAGGTCCTCTTTCATTGCTGATATTAGTAATTTGTGTCTTCTCTCTTTTTCTGTGATTAACTTGACCAAAGATTTATAATTTTATTGATCTTATCAAAGAATAGCTTATGGTTTCATTGATTTTTCTCTAGTAATTTCCTATTTTCCTTTTCATTGATTTGTGCTCAAATTTTTATTTCTTTTCTTCTGATTTAAGTTTATATTGCTCTTTCTTTAGTGTCGTAAGAAGGAAGCTTAGATTATTCCTTTTAAATCTTTCTTTTTTCTAAAAATGTATTCAATATTATAAACTTCTCTCTAAGCACTGCTTTTGCTACATCCTACAAATTTTCATTTTCACTTAGTTCAAAATATTTTAAAATTTTTCTTGATTTTTCTTCTTTGATCCTTGTATTATTTGAGACTTCTTTGACCCAAATATTTTGGAATTTTCCAACTTTACATTATTGATTTCTAGATTAATTCCATCATAGTCTGAGAACATTCTTTGTATGATTTCTGTTCCTTTAAATATGTTAAGGTATATTTTATGACCCAGAATGTGGCCTGTTTTGGTAAACATTCCATGTGAGATTGAGAAATATGCTTGTTCTGCTGTTTGATGAAATATTCTGTAAATATCAGTTGGATCCAATTAATGTTTGTGCTTGTTTAGTTCAAATATATCCTTAGTGACTTTTTTTTTTTTTTTGCCTGTTAGTTCTGTCAATTACTGGTAGAGAGGTATTAAATCTCCAACTTTAATAGTGGACTTGTCTATTTCTCCTTGCAGTTATATCAGGCTTTGCCTCATGTATTTTGACGCTCTATGATTAGGTGCATTCACATTAAGCATTATCATGTTGTGCTGATTTGAATCTTTTGTGGATCCCAGAAAATCATGTCTTTAAAGTGAACCTGTTCCTGTGCCTATCACCCATTGTAGATGGAAACTTTTGGTTAGATAGCTTCAGTTAAGGGTCTCTAATTAGATTCGGGATCCAGGCAAATATTGAATGTCTCCTTGGAATCAATTGAGCTAAAATGTAGGCTTCTGTTTTCTTTCTTGCAAATGTGATAGCTGTATTCTTTGGGACAGAAGGCTCACCATGCCACAATAAACCTTATTTGTTTAAAGCTTATATTGCTTGCTGTGTTCCCTTTTTTAAAAAAAATTTTTATATGTGCCTATAATTTTCCATTTTCCTGCTTATATAATACGATAATGTTCTCATGTTCAAATTCAAAACTATATTTGCCTTATTTATGTTTTAGAAAAGAACATAGTTTTGGAAATCCTGAAAGTGTTTCCAGTTTTACAAATATTCAGGTACAACTGCCATTTTTTTAATTGCATAATAACCGTCTCTATTTCTTCCTCTCTTTATGTGCCTTACTTCTTCTGTTTATACAGTTTGCATTGCTTTTATAAGTAATCATTTAACTTGATTACCAAAGTTACTAATATAAAACTGGGAATAAAATACAGAAATGATTTAAAACATGTTTGTACTGTTATCAATATTTTGAGTTCTTATTTTTGAATTAATGTTTACTCTCTTTTCTTATAAGTTTGGAACAAGTTTTTCAAATGAATCATATCAGCAGTTTACTCAGTTTATTCATTATTTTGAAGACCCAACTATTGAGTTTGGATGTTGTTTTATTCATTTTTTCAATTTATTTGTTTATGCTGTTAGTTTTATTTCAGCATCTTCTCTTTCAGTTGGATGAAATTTTTATAGAATTCGTGTATTAAGAACAGCTTATGCCATCCCAATAGAAAGTCAAATAAGGTGTTGTATGTTTAGTACAACTCGGCCTATACTTTTGTGTCAACAAGTCCAGCAAGTTATATGAAAACGATTTACCAACAGTGGAGCTAAAACATCCTACAAGCCTGCAAATCAATAAACAATTGTCAGGCAGGATATTCTATCACTGAGCTATTTATCTTTTTGATTCTAGGACAAAAAAGAGAAAAGCTTTCAATTGAATAGGTATGTGCCAATAATGTAAAAGATTTAAAAAGGGATGGTTGCATTGGTTTTGTGTCCTTTGTATACTCATGATTTCAGAAGGTTTGTAATAAGAACTAAAAACTAGATTGATGTGTAGTACTGACACCTTTCAGTCTATGCAACACCACCTGGCCAAGAACCACCCACAGATCCTTGCTTCCAGGTGAGTCACCATACTCAAGCTCAGCCAACCCGTCTCACTTTAAAGAACTTCTTTTCCTCACAGTGCTTTCAAATTCTAATGAGATCTCCAGGTGTTTATTTGCACACTTCCATCACTGGCTGGTAAACAACTCTTCTATGTTCAAACAACCTCAGTGAATTTCAAAGTTTATTTCTAAAGAAAGTTTGTTTGACTGTTTAATTCTAAGAATTTTTGTCATCAATAAGCTTTGGCTTTGAGGAATTTATTTTGTACCTGAAGATATTTTCAACTTATCTTTTTGTTGTTCATAGAGTTGACAAGCCCAGTCAAAAATAACAAGTTGTCAACTTGGCTAAATCTCTGTCCTTAAGACTTGAGGCTTTCTGCTCTAGGATTCACCAGGACTTGATCCTGGGGACCTCTGATGTGGAGAGAGGTTCCCTGTCAGTTGCGCCACCTCAGTTCCCAGTCTCTATTGTGCGTCATCTTGACTCTCCCCTTCATCTTTCTTTTGTTGTGTCATCTTTCTGTGTGAATCATTTGTGCAGGCAGTGGCTCTAGAGGAGAAAGATGAGAAGAGAAGACAAAAAGAGAAATAGATACAGAGGATCACACAGCGAATGGACACAGACAGCAAAAACAGCAAGGCAGGGGAGGGGAAAGAGGAGGGGAGGGGGGAAAAGACTTGAGGCTACCCCTAGAGCGAGGTCTGTGAGGCTTGTTGACTCAACCTGTGTGCTGTCAAAGATATGAGGCAGAAGAAACCATCGAAAACTCCCTTAGTGTAACATTTTGTACATACCAGCATGCTAAGTAGTTTCCATTTTTCACCCTTATTGCCTTTGTAGTTGTGAGGTAACAACTTTTGTTGCTCTTTTTTTGTTTTAAAGAAAACCTTTAGGCCTTGAGCCACTACCACACAGCAATGGAAAGAACAACAGGGAATGTTGCTTTACAAAAGATGTTAGAACTGCCAAACCACCCAACTCGCCAGAAGCTCCCAGCCAGCAGGAGCCAAGTCTTGTTCATCTTTGTATCCTCTTTCTCTTAGGATCGTTCTGTATGTGGCTCCCTACCCCGATCAACAAAGATGGCCTCCACTAGTCCATCCAGTGCCTCAGTACATATTAGGAAAAGTGTATCTTCCTCGAGCAGCATTTTTAAGCTAGCAAGTTATTTATTTCTCATTTGTATATAAATAATATATAATATAAATAACAATAAATAAAGTCATTTTTATAAAATCAACAAATCGATTATAGCATAAAAATAATGCAACACTTAAAATTTAATAATTAAGTACACCAATCAAGTAGGATATAATAATTGGTTATAAAATAATTGCACATTATGCACCTGAGGAAAATTAACTTATTACAGTAATACCAGTATTTACGTGTAACTATGTCTAATTCAATAGGTAGTCACTAGGTTAGATTATCTTTCTTGTGACATTGTAGATATTAAATTGTTTTTAATAAATTTTCCAATTTGAGAAGCTACTTTCTCCACTGGCAGCCAATACTGACAGAGTTAAATATAAACTGGGAGTTATGTATTTGGATATGTATGCAGTAAATTAAGTCTGCATGATCATGTCCCTTCTAATATATCATTCCTTACTATGTTCATCAGTCAATTTCAATTGTAAATTTGTATGTAATTACAGTAATTCAATTCTACAATTCTTCAAAAATATCCATGCCATCTAAAACAAAGATGAGCAAACCAGAAATCAGCCAAATCTAGCCTACCATATGTATTTGTACAGCCCACAAGCTAAGAATATATTTTACATTTTAAATAGTTGAAAAAAGTTAAAATAAGAAAAATACTGCATGACATATGAAATTACATGAAATTCAAATTTCAGTATTGATAAAAAAAGTTTTATTGTAGCACAACTACAGTCACCTACATATTATCTATGGCTGCTTTCTACAATGGTTGAGTTGAATAGTTGCAACAGAAACCATACGGCAAAAAAAGTCTAAAATATTCACTATCTGGCCCTTTACAGAAAAGTTTACCAACTCCTGATCCAGTACTCTGAAACCCCTGATCTAGAATATGATAGCATTTTACTACTGAAAACATTTTTAATGATAATATTGTATCACCATTGTATATTATTAGTCATGATTATATATAATTATTATATGCTATGATCAAAGTATTATTGAATTAGTATTGCATATTAGTATTCTTTATAGGCCTATTTAATATATCTATCCA
Source organism: Dasypus novemcinctus (assembly GCF_030445035.2). Lineage (NCBI taxonomy): Eukaryota > Metazoa > Chordata > Mammalia > Cingulata > Dasypodidae > Dasypus > Dasypus novemcinctus. Next base: position 46,462,111 of record NC_080673.1, on the reverse strand, counting down.
TATATTTAGATATCTTTATATCATCAATAATTATTAAATAAACATGGTACACTGCTTCTGATTATGTTTTTAGTGACATAATATTAACAGCTGACTTCTCCATCATACATTTGACAAAGTTTTTAAATTTTTTATATTAACAAATACACTTTAGACACAACCCAATTTTGGCTGAAGCTAAAGAGCTGGTTAGTTCTTGAAAGATATTTAAAATTTAGCAGTGTCAAAAATAGTTTTGTACTACATTGTTAATTGCCAAGTTTAAAGAATGGAGAGATCAAGAAATAATGGCTCTTCTGTTACAAATTGCTATTTTTCCAAACATACTTCTCACATCCCTAGCCCTTCAAATTATTTTTGCCTATATTCAGTTTTTTAAATAGTTCACTATAAATATACATTATTCTTCTTCAGTTATTTTGTCTACAGCGCAAAATTTTTCCCCAAGAATTCACATATAGAAATATATACATTTATACAATCCACAAACCTAACAATAATTGCTATTTACCCTACATGGTATATAGCAGAGGTTGTATCTAAAACAATTTATGGAAAGTGGTTGTGGCTCAACTGATAGAGCATCCAGCTACCATATGGAGGGTCCAGGGTTCAATCCCCAGGGCCTCCTGACCCGTGTGGTGAAGCTGGCCCATGCAGTGCTGCCGTGCACAAGGAGTGCCAGGCCACGCAGGGATGTCCCCTGTGTAGGGGTGTCCCATGTGCAAGGAGTGCTCCCTGCAATGAGAGCCACCCCATGTGAAAAAAGCACAGCCTGCCCAGGAGTGGTGCCGCACGCATGAAGATCTGACGCAGCAAGATGACGCAACAAAAAAAGCGACAGTTTCCCAGTGCCACCTGACAAGAATACAAACAGACACAGAAGAACACACAGTGAGTGGACACAGAGAACAGACAAGGGGGGAAAGGGGAGATAAATAAATAAAATAAATCTTTTAAAAAAATAAAACAATTAATTATATTTCACATTTATTCTTTATGCAAATGATTCTGCTATACATTATGGGTTTTGTTCAAGCCTCTAAGAAAGTTGTCATCGATGTTTCTATTTTGGGCAAATGACTTCTATAGTGTTTAAAATTCTGCTATAATTTCTTCAAAATACAGGAAATTGCCATCATTTCATTCTTAAATTTTCTTGAACTATCTTCTCGGTATTAGGCAGGCCTAACCAAAAACTAAATCAAGTATATTAAGAGGTCACATATAGTATACAAATAATTTTTCTTTTCCATATGAATCTCTGATAGTATCAATTGTTAAACATTTTTCTATGATTTCTATTTTGCATACTTACATTACTGTTTATGTGCATTTTACTTTTTTGATGTTTAGTAAGAATATGTAACAGATGCTGACAGTCATTGCACACTTTCTCATTCACTAGCAGATTTTTTTCTACTCCCAGAGTTTTGTAATGTTGACAAAAAACAGAACTTTTACAGGAAGAATAACCAGAATGTATTCATTTTTAACATTTGGGAGAATTTATGTGTAATCATTTCTGAAGCAATCCTATCTATAATTTCTTTGGGAATGTTACACTTTCTTAGTAGAATGGGATAATTTTCAACAAGAATATCATGTCTTTTTATTTAATGTTCAAATTCAGTGGCCATGGACCTGGATTGGGTAAAAGAATCTTTGGTTAAATAGATACTTCAGGAAGATGTTCTTGAAATTTTTCATCTAGACTTGACATTGAGGTGGAAAGTAACTTAACATCCTGCTGTATGAATGCCATATCTATGTTACAGGCTACCGAAAATTGTAGCTCTGAAGTCTTTCCCTTTTTAGCTCTGTCATTACATCTATTTCTCCAGAAAATTTATTCAACCAGCCAAAGTTGACTTTCTGAATTTTCTCTTTTCTGATACTAATAATCTAGTTAGGGTTTCTTTTCAAAATTTGAGGGGAAATAACACATTTGCCAGTAATTTGTAACATTTTAAAATATTATATAATGTCTCCAAATTTTAAATAGTTATTTGTTGTAACAATAGCATATTAACAATTCCTTAGTAACAAAAAATATTATAATTAATGAATTGCTATATATTAATCTCTAATTTACATTTATGTAAAACTTTGTAGACTATTAATGTAAATTGAATCATTGCATAGTAATTTCTGTCACAGTAAAGAACTTGTTGATCAGCCATACATTTTTGATCTAGGAAACTAGAGCAAAGTACCAAACTGACCCAGAGGTTTTTTTTTTTAAGATAGTCACCAAGATATTCAAGAAGAAGCTCCTTGTCTAGAGGCCCAGGTTATTAGAACAACAAGCCTTGAGCTTTTCTAAAATTATTAAACTCATTCTTCTTTTTTAAGGTAAAGCTGAAAGATATATATTTACATATATATTCTCTTGGAATAAGGCATTATACTTCCATTTTTTGGATATTTGTCATATTGTGCGGATTTCAATAATGCAAAACCCCTTAGTATCATATGCCAGAAAATGGTCATAATAAATATGCAGACCATCCCTTTTTGTAGTCAACAATTAGGAAACAATAATTTTTAAATTTCAATATAATGAGGATGTATATATATATATAAATATATGGTGGGAATGCAGCCCACATTAATATGGCACCCTTGTACATTGCACAGCCTGGAAAATAAACACAGCAGCCATCTGCATGGGTGAACCTGAAATTTCCTGCAGTCTCTCCAGAGCCTACCTAGGAGTCAGTCAGTAGCTACTTGCTGAATGAGTCTTAATCTGCATTGAGCCTACCTTTTATTTGTTCTCTTTCCAAGCCCCATCTTCTTACCCATTTTTCTCTTTTTCATTATAAAGCCACTTCAAACTGTTAAGACATAGAAGTTGGAGCCCCAAACTCTCTTAATTTAACTTGAATCATTATGGAAGGTTGACAGTATTCTGGGCAATATCAAGTGCTGTTTGTCTCTCATTAGGATGACCACCCAATCCCAAAGGCCAAAGAAAAAATAAATTTTAAAAAAATAACAGAAGACTGAATAAATGTAATAAATCTATATCTAGATGGCCTGTTCACACAAACAATCAGAGTCATTTATAAAGTGTCTAAAAAGAGATCAATATGTAGGTGAAACGATAGTGGTCCAGCAGAAGAAAGCAAAAAGATAATAAAAGTGCATAAATTTAAATCATGCATAAACCCATGCAAAACTTTGCATTGGATATCCAATTGTATCAGATTGAATTATGTACCCCAACAAAAGACATATTCTTAATTGTAATCCATGTTCCTATATGTGTGAACCCATTGTAAATAGAGACACTTTAAAATAAAGATTTATTATCATTTGTGAAAAGGATCTTCTAAGATCTTATTTAGATGTGGCTGAAGTGAATCCAGTAATCCATATTACTGAAAGACTTACAAAGAGAGAAATTTTGGATATATAGCCAGAAAGTAGGGGCAGCCTCAGGGAGAAGCCAAAAGTCAGCAGAAACTAGAAAAGCAGGCAGATGTCACCATATGACAGGAGGCAGAGATGCAAACCAAGGAACCCCAAGGAATGCAGCAAGCTGACACCAGAATGCTATGGACTTTGTGGAGAAAACATGGCCTTGCTGATACCTTGCTTTTGAACGTCTAGTTTCTGAAACCATGAGACAATAAGTTGCTGTTGTTAAGCCAACCAGTGTGTAGTATTTGTCATAGCAGCTCTGACAAATTAAGAGACTAATCAAGTAGAAGACCAACCAGGGATAAATAATACACAGATTGTTATGGTTAATTTTGCATGTCAATTTGGTTAGGTTATGGTGTCCAGTTCTTGAATCAAATATCGACCTAGTTGTTACCATGGATGTATTTTTGTTGATGGAGTTAGCATATATAATCAGTTGACCTTAAGTAAGGTATATTATTCTCCAGAATGGGGGTGAGACTCATTCAATCAGTTCAAGATCTTAACAGCAAGACCTGAGGGTCCAGAGATCAGAAAAATTTCTCCCTCAAAACTTCAACATCAACTTTTACCAGAATTTCCATCTTGCCACCCCCCACAATTGCATGACAGAATTCCTTATAATTAATCTCTTTATATATTTATGGAGCTTACCCCTTACTGAGGGAAACAGACCACAAACAAATAAATAAGCAAAACATCTGTCACACTGTGCAAGGTGCTATGTGTTGTGGGAAAACAGTAAGGAACATGGTTTGAAGTTGAAATGTTTCCATAATGCAGACAAAAAGTGCAGGCTTAGGAACACCTGGCCTTGACTAGATGGAATACCATGTGGTCAGCACAAAAAAAAAAGTTTGTGTGAGGAGGATTTCAACTTTCTATGACCTGTACCTTATTATCATAAATATTGCACCTGTCCCATATTATAGTAAATAATAAACAGTTGCTTGTTAGTTCCTAAATAAATATGATGTGGAAACTAGGGTTGAGGCTCTCAGTTTCAGAAGCTGCGAGTCCCCTGGTCCCATCTTTATTTCCTCTCTTGTGTCTTTCTGTCCTTTTATTTCTTCAGTTCTGTGTCACCTTCCCTTCATGCAAACTTACTGCTGAGCTGGTCTCAGCAACTGGTGCCCAACAACATGGGGTGTGAAGGGAAGAAGAATTGTTTCAAGTAAAATTAAAGTTTTTGTCATGGCGTAGAGCCCCAAGTGGTTTAGAAGGCCTTCCAAGTCCTCAGTGAATAAGGGCACTCTTGGGTATTCTAACAGGGTTACAATGGGAAACGAAAACAGTTCAACAAAATATCACCCGTATGTCTGTCTTCCCAAACAACCCCTCAAAGCAGGAGGAGCCAAGGCCAGTGAGCCTTGTATTTTAGAAATTTTATGGGTTGTAGAAAAATACCTCTCATGGTTCCCAGCAGTTGAAAGTTTAGAATTAGAAAACTGGGAAAGAGTAGGAAAAGAGTTAAAAAATTACATGTACAAGGTGTTCCACTCCCTGTTACTATTTGGTCCACTTGGATGATTATTAAATATATTTTGGAACCTTTGCAAATAGAAGATGAAGGAAGAGAAAAATGAAAATAGAGAAAGTGAGGAAGTACCTTCCACTGAATTTTTTGATGATACTAAATCTAAAGTTATTTTGTCTTCTGCTCCTTCATTAACTGACTTTAGGAAGTCACCCCTCCCCCCGCTGCCACCTCCTCCCCCTCCTATGCCCAGAGACACTCAGCCAAAGTTGTCATCTTTACAACAAGACCTTTTACAGGTTAGAAGGGAGGGTGACTTGGAGGCACATCATAAATTAGTTAAGGAACAGTTAGATACGGGGCATATTGAAGAACCTTTTAGTCCTTGGAACTCTCTGGTGTTTCCTATTAAGAAAAAATCAGGCAAATGGAGGCTTTTAACAGACCTCCGAGCAGTAAATACAATCATTCAACCTATGGGTGCACCGCAGCCAGGTTTGCCCACACCAGCTATGATCCTCTGTAGCTGGCCACTTGTTATTGATTTAAAGGATTGTTTCTTTATAATACCTTTGGCTCCCCAAGACTGCAAGAAGTTTGCATTCTCAGTGCCTTCTTTCAATAACAAAGAACCTATGAAATGGTTTCAGTGGAAATATCTTCCTCAAGGAATGCTTACTATGCCCACCATATGTCAAAATTTTGTAGCTAAAGCCTTAAATCCAGTCAGACTGGCTTTTTATATTATACATTACATGGATGATATATTGTGTGCTTCTCCCTCTTCCCAGACTCTAGTTTTAGCATATCAGGCCTTAGAAAAGAGCTTAACTGCAGCAGGGTTAAAACTTGCCCCTGAGAAAATTCAAAAGATTACTCCCATTTCTTATCTTGGGACTATTGTTGATAAAGTTACAATAAAGCCCCAGAAAATTCAGATTAAAACCTTGAATGACCTGCAGAAATTATTAGGAGATATAAATTGGCTGAGGCCCAAAGTGGGCATTTCCACATATGAACTGTCTAATCTTTTTTCCCTACTATGAGGAGATCCTCAGTTAAAGAGCCCCCGGGTTCTAATGAGAGAAGCAGAACAGGAATTAAAACTAATAGAGAAAAAAAAGTTTAAAGAGCCCAAGTTAAGTGCATGAATCCAGAACAGCCACTGCAATTGATTATCTTGCCTTCCTTACACTATTCCATGGGATCATATTGTAGAATGGATATTTTTACCTAACCACATTGTTAAAACTTTATCTCCTTATGTGGATTTTATGGCCCAAATTATACTTAAAGGCCGTGAACACACTCGTGCCCTGCACAGACAGGATGCTTCTCATATCATTCTTCCACTTTTGTTCAAGGAAGTTGAGGCTTGCCTACAAAATCACTTACAATGGCAAATAGCCTTTGCTGATCATATTGGACAGATAATCATTACCCTAAAAATCATATCCTATAATTCATTAAAAGCACTCAATGGATTTTACCCAGCACAGCTAAGTTTCAACCAATACTTGATGCCCCTACAATCTTCAAGCCAAGGAACCTCAAGGACTGGGGCAACCCAGCACCAGAAATGCTACTAACCCCACAAGGAAGTAAGCGCTCTAACCTCAGAAATCAATTCCCATTGTTTACGCCAACCTGTTGTGTGGTATTTGTCATAGTAGTCTGGTCAACTAAGGTAAGTGGTCTGGAAGGCCCCTTGGAAAGGTAGTATTTCAGAAAAGTCCTGAAGGAGATGTAGGACTGAGCCATGTGGATGTCATTTAGAATACAGGAACTGCTTGTCTAAGAATATGACTGGTGAGTTGGAGGAATTATGTATTCATGGACAGCACAAAGACCACTGCAGCTAGAGTGAAGAGAGGAAGTTGAACTGAAGGAGATGTGGAGAGAGAGAAGATGAGAGACCAAATCAAGGAGGGCCTTGTAGACTATTATGCAGATTTTATCTATCAGAGAGAAGACAAGCAGTCAAAGATTTGGAGTAGATTAGACTCAGGGAAAATCTGGATTGGAAAAAAACAGTGATTTCGACAAAGGTGGTAGCAGTGGAGTTGGTCTGCAGTGGTCAGATATTGAATACACTTGATGCCTAGCCCAAGGGCTGAGCCCTGACTTTATAATTCCTTGAATGAAAACCCTGTACTTCACTGATCAACAATTCCAAACTACACCAAAGCAGAACTGCCCTTCCCAAAGCATCCCTCATGGCTACCTTCAGATCAGACTGACCTACTGGGTTATGGATTCCAGCTCAGCCCAAACTATTTCTTGCTACAATCCTTGAATATGGTGACTTGAACTCCCTCTTCCCCACCAGCAGCAACCTGCTTTACTATGATGATCACCATCCATGACTATAAAAGGCAGAGGTGGGAACTTTCACAGCATATTTGGAGGGAACCATCCAACTGGACTAATTCCTAAGAATATGCAGTATAGGAAAAGCATCACTGAAAGATGAGACTGGAAAGGCAGGCTTGGCTTGGGAGTGCCTGTTCCAACCCAGCACCTGGAGAGCATGGGTTTGTGTGGCTGCAAGACTAAAGAACATACCTGGCATGGAATCAGACATAAGCTTTACTTATGGGAACATATGGATGGGAGAGATTCTCCGGTGGCAGTAGGCCAGATAATGAAGATAGCGCTTTGCAAAGAGGCAGGAAAAGAAGGTGCAATATAAAGGGTTTTAGAACAAAGACATTTTATAACAGAGTTTCTGCTAGGGTCACAGGAAGCACACAAGTGGGGTTTGGTGATGTTACTGTAGGAAAGAAGTGTATAAATGGAAAAAAATACAGTTATGACATCTGTACATTGTTTCCCTGAGGGGAAGTTTGCCACATCTTAACTTGTGTCCTGGGGCATGCAGGTGGCTACATGTGGTAGGCTGTTTTCCTTTGGGAGGGGGAGCCAGGGTCCTGGACCCAATGGACCCCCCCAATCTACTCTCATGCAGCAGCTAATATTGCCCATTGGACACACACTGCATCCACATTTCACAACAATACAGCACACAACAGAATGTTAAGAGTCCTGCACCAAAAACTAGTCAACCTTAAGACATGTTATCAAGACCAAGAGAGGTAGTTAAGCCAATTAGTAGAGGATTAATAGCTAATTTATTATTGTTCTGTATGTGTTATTGCATGGGAGTGATCAGGAATATACACACTACATTGAACATTAATGAGTTTCATTATAAGATGGAAAAGGTCTTGTTCTAAACTCATTGATGGGTCATACTCTGCCATACCAGGAGGGTGTTTTACGGTGACCAATTTGCAGGAGTGACAGGCCCCTTTTAAATTTTCTGAGTTTTTTATGGTGATTTCAAAATTTAGTTTAGGCATAACAAGAGCCTACTTGTTATGCCTAACACTTAGGGCCCCAGCTATTTGCTTTTCTAGTTATTTGCCTTATTTTTACCTGTTAGCTTTCAGGGAACCAATGCGGAGGCCTTTTGTTTGGAGTTATTTAGTACTTATTTTGAGCCCAGGACTTTTAAACTGGACCTTGTGACCAGGGACTTTTGTGGGCTTTATTCTGAGCAGCTGCCTTCCCTGTTTCCTATACTACCTGCATCAACTTTTTCCTCAGAGAGTTTACACCCCTATTCTTAAGGGAGAGCTGAAGAGCAATGTTCATTCTTCTATAGCTGCTTTCTGCTGGTCAATAACAGTAGTACCTGCTTGATTGGGTGTAATAATCTCTGGCTATTTTACTAAGATTGAGGGAAGCTAGGTCCAGCACTATGGCTGGAACTGGATGAAATCCCACATGGCTAATATCTTGTTCTGGAAGGCATTGATTCTGAAAGAAATAAATTTAGAAAATGAATTAGGTTTACAAAGACTACTAACATGGTTAATGTACTTCTGCATATGACATATAAGAGATATAATACTTATTAGCTATGTAGGTATAGCACTTGATACTAATTAATGCATAAGTTTCTTTTTGAGCTGCAATTAATAGAGCTAAATTCCAGGTTTGCAATATTATACATGCTGTCTTTCCTTGGGAGCAGGTTATAATGCCAATTGTGTTTGTTTAAGCTCTACTCACATTACTCTGGTAATTATTGCTCCACTTGCTATGTAGCCCACATGCTGTAGCACCATTGATCCTTGGAGAGAAGTTCTAGTGTTTTACTGGCTTAGTGCCCTTTGGCACTATGACACAGAGCAGTCTAGGGGCAATGTCCATTGTAAATTTGGCCATATTGAGATATTGCCTGCTACTGCAGGAGTCCAAACAGCAACGTATCTTCCATCCACTTCATCAGCATATCCAGAGATGTGGTAGGTACTTTTTAAATACTCCCAATGTAGTTTATAACTACAAATAAACTTAATTATTTTAAAAAATTTTATTTTTAAATATGCTTTATTTTACATAAATGTTATATCAAAAATATAGGAGATTCCCTTATGCAACACCCCTTCCCCTTCCCACGCTTTCCCACATTAACAACATCTTTCATTACTGTGGTACATTTGTTACAATTGATGAACACATATTGAAGCATTGCTACTAACCATGCACTACAGTTTATATTATAGTTTACAGACTGCCCTGCACAATTTTATAGGTTTTGAGAAAACATATAATGGCCTGTATCCATCACTGCAATGTAATGCAGGACAATTCCAGTGTCCCAAAAATGTCCCCATGTTATACCCTATTCTTCTGTCTCTCTCCCCTCAGAACCTCTGGTGACCACTGCCTTTATATCAATGCTAAGAGTTCTTCTATTATTGGAATAATAATAAGTCTATAATAGAATAAAAATAAGTTTACTTTAGCCCATTGTTCATTTCCCAATCTTGAGGATTTGGGGATGGTGATGCCCACTCTGCTTCTAATTGAGAGGGACCTTAGATCCAATGGGGCAGATGGATGGAACTGTCTTGCTTGCAGTTGCAGATACTCTCTGTTCCTTGGGATTGGCATTGTCCATCATCATCACTTCATTAGTTGCCCTGGGTGAGTCCAATGAATTAAAGTAGGTTTTGCAACTTTGCTGAGATTCAGGGCTCAGTTGGCACATGAACATAACAAAGTTTTAGGTCTCTTGGAAATAAATCTGTCAACTCTAGTACTAACTATAGGTTCAAATAGAAGGAACAAAATAGTCACATGTACAAAAACTATACACAAGTCTAACTCTGTTACATTTGGGAGCATAAGTTCCAAAGTAAGTCCTACTAACAAGGTACCAAAATCCTGAGCCCGTCTGCCCTGCTTATAGTGTCTAGATGTCTCTAGAGCCCTCAGAAACCTTGCTATTTGAGGCATTATTTACCGTGGCAGTCAATGAGATCCTGCTGAGACGTGCATAAGCATAAACTTTGGAATGACCTCCTGAATCACTTTGAAATCTCTTAGCCATAAGAACTCATTTGTGTTTATCATTTCTCCCTTTTGGCCAAGGTCTTTTTCAGATGCATTACTAGTTGGTTCTTGGTAGTAATCCTTTGGTGCCAGGGAGTCTCATCTCTGGGAATCATGTCCCATGCTGGGGATGAGGGGAGGGGGGTGTAGGAAGTGCATTTATATGCTGAGTTTGGCTTAGAGAGATGCCATATTTGAGCAACAAGGAGGCTTTCAGGAGGTAACTCTTAGGAAATATATAATACTAAGCTAAGTTTCAATATCACAAGAAAAGGTTCATAAGTACAATCATCAATATCAAGGACTTGGCATAATGGTCTGTCTTCCTTCACTAGGCACTGCCATGTACTCAGGGGACTCTTCCCATTCCATTAGAGAATGTAGCAGGACTCCCTCAGAGAGGAATTCAATATTCTTTTGGTTATTGTGTGGGTCTCCACCCATGAAGACAATGCCCCATGAATATGCAAACATATTCATATGCCATAGAGGCACGCCCCAGGTGCACCCCTCCCCACACATTCTCTCCATCACTGACACCTTCACCAGGCCACAGTTGTGACCCTTCTGTAATCCAAAACCTCTCCAAAAATGAAGCCAATGAAATAACCAAATAAATTTTATAATAAAATAACATTTAATATTTTAAAATAACAAATAAAATACAAAAATAAAAAATTGAAAAATAAAATTTTTTAATACCTTGTGCCTTTCATCACTGTAAGATCTGTTATCTTGTATATACAGCAACGATTTCTCCCATATGTCCCCCCAGTATCTTATTTTATTCACTTTATATTCAAAGAAGCTTGACATTACAGAAAAGTCCACATAGAAAACATAGGGGATTCCCATATACTCAACAACCGTGCCCCTCTTCCACTCTCCCCTATTAGTAACATTTTACATGTGGAGGGTAATTGTTAAAACTGATGTACAAATATTGAAGCATTGCTACTAAGCATGGTCAATGGTTTATACTATGGTTTACATTTTGCACCACACACTTTTATAGGTTTCAACAAAATTTAAAATAGCCTATATCCATTATTGCAAGATCATGCAGAACAATTCTAATACCCTAAAAATACCCTATGGTTCATCTATTCTTCCCTCTTCCTCCTCTCAGAATCTATGGAACCACCAAGTTTCAATTTTTGAATAATGAGGTTCATGGTTACTTGCAATAATATTGAGGGCTTGGCATATTGGTCTTTTTTCTTTTACTAGGCACTGCCTATATTCTCAAAAGATTCTTGTCCCTCTTTTGAGAAGATATCAGGACTCCCCAGGATGGGAGTTCAATATTTTCTTGTTTATTGTATGGCTCTTTACCCACTGAGATAACACACTGTGACAAGACAAACACATATATTCCATAGAGGCATGCCCCAGATGCACCCTATCCCATATACACCCCCACACCTAACACTCTAAACCAGTAACCCTTGCCTGGCAACTTTGCCAAAAGAATATTCACATCATTGTAGTATTAGTCAGTCTAGTAGTTTGATATTATCTTGTTAAACTGTCCCTGCCTAGCAAAATAGTAAACCAAAAGCAATACCGGATTCCTGGAGGGATTGCAGAAATTAGTACCACCATCAAGGATTTGAAGGATGCAGGGATGGTGATTCCCACCACATCCCCATTCAACTCTCTTATTTGACCTGTACAGAAAACAGATGGATCTTGCAAGATGACAGTAGATTATTGTAAACTTCTTAACCAGATGGTGACTCCAATTGCAGCTGCTGTCCCAGATGTGGCATCATTGCTTGAGCAAATCAACACATCCCCTAGTATCTGATATGCAGCTGTTGATTTGGTGAATGTTTTTTTCCCAATTGCTATTAGTAAGGACCACCAGAAACAGTTTGCTTTCAGCTGGCAAGGCCAGCAGTATACCTTCACTCTCCTGCCTCAGGGGTATATCAACTCTCCAGCTCTATGTCATAATATTGTCTGTGGGGATCTTGATCATCTCTCCCTCCCACAAGACATCACACTGGTCCATTGTATTGATCATATCATGTTGATAGGACCTAGTGAACAAGAAGTAGCAAAGACTCTAGACTTATTAGTAAGGCATTTGCATGAGAGAGGGTGGGAGATAAATCCAACTAAAACACAAGATCCTTCCACCTCAGTGAAATTTCTAGGTGCCCAGCGGTGTGGGGCATGTCAAGATATCCCTTCTAAAGTGAAGGATAGACTGTTGCATCTGGTCCCTCCTATGACCAAAGAAGAGGCACAATGCTTAGTTGGTCTCTTCGGATTTTAGAGACAACACATTCCTCATTTGGGTGTGCTACTCTGACCCATTTACTGGGTAACCAGAAAAGCTGCTAGTTTTGATTGGAGACCAGAACAAGAAGAGGCTGTGTGTCAGGTCCAGGCTGCTGTGCAAGCTGCACTACCACTTGTGCATATGATACAGCAGATCCAGTGTTGCTGGAAGTTTCCATGGCAAATAGAGCCGCTGTCTAAAGCCTTTGGCAGGCCCCTATAAGAGAATCACAACACAGACCCTTAGAATTTTGGAACAAAGTCCTGCCATCTTCTGCAGATAACTACTCCCCTTTTGAGAAACAGCTTTTGGCCTGCTACTGGGCCTTCATGGAGACTGAACACTTAACCATGGGTCATCAAATTACCATGAGACCTGAGTTGCCTATCATGAGCTGGGTATTGTCTGGTCCACCAAACCATAAAGTTGGGCATGCACAGTAGCACTCCATAATAAAGTGGAAGTGGAATATACAAGATAGGGCTCGAGTGGGTCCTGAAGGCACAAGTAAATTACATGAAGACATAGCCCAAATACCCATAATCACTACACCTGCCATGTTACCTTCTCTTTCCTAGCCCACAGCTTTGGCTTCTTGGGGAGCCCCTTACAATCAGTTGACTGAGGAAGAGAAAACCCAGGCCTGGTTTACAGATGGTTCTACGCTATATGCAGGTACCACCCAAAAGTGGACAGCTATAGCCCTGTGGTCCCTTTCTGGGACATCCCTGAAGGACAGTGGTGAGGGAAAATCCTCTCAGTGGGCAGAACTTCAAGCAGTGCACTTGGTTGTTCATTTTGCTTGGAAGAAGAAATGGCCAGAAGTGCATTTGTACACTGATTCATGGGCTGTTGCCAATGGTTTGGCTGGATGGTCAGGGAAATGGAAGAAACATGATTGGAGAATTGGTGGCCAAGAGGTCTGGGGAAGAGGTATGTGGATAGACCTTTTCAAGTGGGCAAAAAACATAAAAATATTTGCATCCCTCATGAATGCTCACCAGACGGTGACTTCAGCAGAAGAAGATTTTAATAATCAAGTGGATAAGATGACCCGCTCTGTGGCTAATGATCAGTTTCTTTCCCCAGCCACTCCTGTCATTGCCCAATGGGTTCATGAACAAGGTGGCCATGGAGGTAGGGATGGAGGTTGTGCATGGGCTCAGCAACACGGGACTTCCCCTTACCAAGGCTGACTTGGCTATAGCCACTGCTGAGTGCCCGATCTACCAGCAGCCAAGACCCACACCTATCCCCCAATATGGCACCATTTCTCGAGGTGACCAGCCTGCTACCTACCTGGTGGCAGGTTGACTACATTGGACCACTTCCATCATGGAAGGGGCAGCAATTTGTTTTAACTGGAGTAGACACATACTCTGGATATGGGTTTGTATTTCCTGCATGCAATGCTTCTTACCAAACTACCATTCATGGACTTACCTAATGTCTTATCTACCACCATGGCATTCCACATAACATTGCTTCTTATCAAGGAACCCATTTCAGAGCAAATGATGTGTGGGAATGGGCACATGCCAATGGAATTCACTGGTCTTACCATATTCCCCATTACCCTGAAGCAGCTAGATTGATAGAACAGTGAATGACCTTTTGAAGACTCAATTATGGTGCCAACTAGGTGACAATACCTTGCAGAGCTGGGGCAATGTTCTCCAGGAGGCTCTGTATGCTCTAAATCAGCATCCACTCTATGTTGTTCTTTCTTCCATAACCAGGATCCATGGGTCCAGGAATTAAGGGGTGGAAATGGGAATGGCACCACTCACTATTACCCCTAGTGCTCCACTAGGAAAAGTTTTGCTTCCTGTTCCTGCAACCTCAAACTCTGCTGGTCTACAGGTTTTCTTCCCGAAAGAAGGAGTGCTGTCACCAGGGAACACAACAATGATTCCATTAAACTGGAAGTTAAAACTGCCACCTGGCCACTTTGGGCTCCTTTTTCCTCGAATGGATGGTCAAAGAAGGGAATTACTGTACTGGCTGGGGTGATTGATCCTGACTATCAAAGGAAAATAGGACTGCATCTACACAATGGGATAAAGAGAGTTTCCCTGGAATACAGGAGATCCTCTAGGGCATCTCCTAGTACTGCCATGTCCTATGATTAAAGTCAATGGAAAATTGCAACAACCCAATCCAAACAATGGCCCAGAATCTTCAGGACAAACAATGGCCCAGAATCTTCAGGAATGTAAGTTTGGGTCACCCCACCAGTCAAAGAAACACTGCCAGCTGAAGTGCTTACTGAGGATAATGGAAACATGGAATGTGTAGTGGAAGAAGGTAATGATAAATATGAATTTTGACCACGTGACCAGTCACAGAAACTAGGACTGTAATGGCCAAGAATCTTTTTTCCTTGTTTCATTATGATGATAATTGTATATGTACTCAAAACAAATTTGTCTTCTTCCCCAAACTATTCCCTTATCATATAACAAGTTGTATCAGTTTCATGTCATAATATTTGAAGATGTCAAGTTTAAGAGTGAATATTACCCAAGAACTTGCACCTTATGCTGTATGTAATTAAAGCATTTCTGGTTGTACGCAGGAGAGTTGAACACTGTTAGGTGGAAATATATATATATGCATAGTTGTTATTGTTTTTAGAGTCTAAGTATAGTTTAAGGTAATGTGTATGATTGCCAGGTTGACAAGGGATGGACTGTGATGGTTAGGCTAATGTGTCAACTCAGCCAGGTAATTGTGTCCAGTTGTTTGGTCAAGCAAGCACTGGGCTAACTGTAGTATAGGGCATTTACAGATTTTAGTCACCATTCACTTTACAGCACTTTATGATTTACAGTGGTAAATCATAGATAGCTCGTTACAATTACAATTACAATCAGGGAGATTGCCTTCAACAATGAATGACGCTTTATCCAATTAGTTGAATACCTTAAAGGGGGAAGTGATTCCAGCATTGAGTGAGAATTTCCCAGCCCATCTTTGGACAGACAAAATCTCCCCAACCTCATCAAGAATCTTCACTGGATTTTCACTGGAGCTCCTGGTTGCAGCCTGCTGCTGAACCTGGACTTGTGCATCCCCATGATCACATGAGAGACTCTTATAAAATTGCACACTATTGACAGATATCTCTTGTTGATTCTTTTTCCCTAGACAACCCTGACTAATACAATCACAGACCTGTAAATTCCCAGAGTTTGCCTACTCTTTCCTCCAACCTTCCCCCCAGTTCCATGGATAGTCCAACACAACACACACACACACACACACACACACACACACACACCCAACAGTACTCCTCCTCACAGACCAGCCCTGCAGAACCAGATCGCATCACTGCACCACTCTCATTCTCATCCACTGCCCAACCACACTATTCCACCTTATCATAGCTTCTGCCCATTTGGGCATCAGCTCACCATCCTCCCTTTCTCTTTCCTATAAACCTATCTTCCAGACTCAAGCTCTGTGAGTCTGATCAATTTGCTTAAGTCATATCAGTCAGGTTATGTAATATTTACCCTTCAATGACTGGCTTACTTCACTCAACATAAGGTCTTCAAGATTCATCCATGTTATCCTGTATATTAATACTGCTCTCCTTCTTACAGCTGAGTAATATTCCATTGTATGTATTTACCACAATTTGTTTATCCATTCATTTCTTGATGGGAACTTGGGTTTCTTCCAACTTTTGGCAATAGTGGGTAATGCTGCTATGAACATTGGTGTGTGTAGCAGTTTGATATTATTGACTGATTTGTACTAGATTTTTTTCTAAGACTATATTTTTCTAACTCATTTTGTGTTTTAGTTGGTTGATAATCAGACAAGTTTGACATAGAGAACTGCTATAATCTTTCAAAATTAAGGAAGATCTCATGCTCAGATAGAAAAGTTTTCAGACTCCTCCATATCCTTCTGTCTGTGATATTGGATTTCTTAAATACTTTATGTGATTCTTTTTTTTTTTTTAAGATTTATTTCCCCCTTTCCCTCCCCCTTCCCCTGTCCATTCTCTGTGTGAACTTCTGTATCTATTTCTCTCTTTTTGTCTTCTCTTCTCATCTTTGTCCTCTAGGATTCAGAGGGAGTCAATCCTGGGGACCTCTGCTGTGGAGAGAGATTCCCTGTCAATTGCACCACCCCAGTTCCTGGTCTCTGCTGCACTTCACTTTGACTCTCCCCTTCGTATCTCTTTTGTTGCATCATCATCTTGCTGTGTGATTTACTTGCATGGGCACTGGATCACCATGCAGGCTCTGGCTCACCACATGGTCACTCATGTGAGCAGTTGGCTCACCACGCAGGCACTTGCACAGGCACTCGGCTCACCGCATAGACACTCTTTCTCTTCTTTTTCAACAGGAGGTCCCAGGGATCAAACCTGGGTCCTCCCCTATGGTAGGCAGAGGCATTATCACTTGAGTCACATCCACTTCCCTATGTGATTCTTCTGAAAACTATTTGTAACTAATTCTAACCCTGATCTTCAAGCTACCACATTTAGAAGTAATAAAACTGAATAGCAGTAAATTATGGTATCAGTTTTTTTAAGCATCTTGACTGATTTGTACTAGATTGGAGCATCCTGGTAAGACAAGCATTAGATATTCCCAAGGCTTGCCATTTAAAATGTGATATATTTTTTAAAGAGGACAGACGCAGAAAAATGTTACCTTAGAAGGAAAAAAGGGACCAGAAAGAAGAAAGTTATCTCTTCCTAACAAAGATCTCAAAACTTATTCAGGAATATTGGCAACTAACTAAATTAAGTCTATATAGAATAATAGTAACAGCTGCCCTTTATTATGTGGTTTCTATTTACCAGGCACTTGATATGCATAATCTAGTTTAACTCACAGAAACTTCCAGTAGGTATTATACCATTTTATCATTGTCAAAACTGAGTCTCCTCAGCAAGAGTGAGATACTTGTCTGAGTTAATGTAAGTAAAGTGGGCTAGTAAACTACAATTCCACTATGATTAACATAGATAAAAGCCTGGGTAGTAAACTGAAGGGGAGAGAGGTTAGGGCAGAAAGAAATTCATAGTCTCATTTTTGAGTTGAGGGAATGAATCATTTGGTTTCACTCAAAGGAGGAGTCTTCAGTTTCTAAATTTAATTCATGCATGTTTGAAATACCTAGACTTCACTCACTAAATGCAAGCTGAATCAAACTTGAAAGAATTGACTTCAAAAGATTCAATTACACCCCTTCTCCAAATACTGATCAAAAAATATCAATGATTAATGCCGAATAAAGTACATATTGGCTAAAGGGCAGTCAATGCCTCAAACAGCACAAAAGAATAATTTTCAATAAATACTTTCTGAAAAAGCACATCAAATCCTTGGATCTTAAAATTCAGGCAGAATTGGGATAAGTTATTATGCTATGCCACTTAAAATAAATATTTACTATTAAGTGATTGGGAAATTAAATAGAACAATTGGAAGGACACCTATTAGGAAAAGACTGTGAATGCTTCAGAATTTGAAATACAACGCCCCGAGAGTCCAAATATTTTCATATTAATAGTCATCAAGAAAAGTGATGAGTATAAGGCTACTTTGAAGAAAATGAAAATAAAACTTCACATCACACACATCATAGGTTGCTCTCTAAGCTCTGCAGTTAAAGATTCTTTATAAAAATAAGGTACTTTTACTATCCCAGCAACTTGTCCTCTGATCAGTCCAAAGCTTAGGACATGAACTGAATACACAGCTCGTAGTTGGCTGACCTCGGCTCTTCCTCTGAACTTCTCTCTCTGCCCGTGGAGAGCCTGCTTTCTGAGGACATGCCCATACTCGAACTAACTTGGGCTGTTGTCTGTCTTTCACTAGTCCCAGAAGTTTAATGGTAACTCCATCATGTGACTATGAATCAGCTACAATGAAGTAGGCATTCTCCAACATTCCTGAGCAAGATGTGCTAATCTTCATGTTACATTTGGCCCATGGAGACTTTGCCAAAGGGTGCACCTGGAGTTCAGTAAAGCTAAAGAGGAGCTGCCTTTTAACTTTATAGCTCCCTTATGGTGATATACCAAGTTTTAAAATAATTGCATCCTTCACTTTTTTTCTTAAGCTTTTCAGCCTAAGACGAAGCCAAACACTTTGCTACCTGAAACATAAGTAATTGTTTTTTAAATCAATTCAATGAGAATAAACAAACTTTTTCACTGAGTAGAAGAAACCACGAATTGACTGAGCAAAATTTTCACTTTATGACTATTTATGTTGATGTCATATTGACAAAAACAAAGTAAACTCTGTGAGTCCTAAATAAAATAAAACATCACCTTCCAAGATCCAACATGATTTAGACTCTGCCTTCCCTTTTTAATCTCATTTCCTAATATAGTTAGCCCTTACAAAATCACTCTTTTCCAGTCATGCCAACTTCCTTTTATTCCTCAAATAAACCGAGCTTGTGCCTTCGGGTCAAATGCCCTTTGCTGCTCCTTCTTCCTGGAACAGTCGGCCTCAGGTTCATGCATGGTTTGCTTCTACTAGTCATTCATGACTCACTGATATGTCACCTCCTCAGAGATGTTTTCCCAGATTACTCTTCCAAGTAGCACCACCCCTATAGCTATTCAATCCATTTCTCATCACAGCTATATTTTCTTCATAGCGCTTTTCATTATCTGAAAGTATCATGTTCATTTGTTTAGTTGTTTTCTGTCTCTTATATTAACTCAGACAGGTTACTCATGCTTGCTGAGGAGACTCAGTTTTGACCATGATAACTCTAATATAATGAAAGTATTTACCATTTATCTAAAATGTTTGTTCAGATACATAAAAATATATACAAATAACCACTCAAAAATTAAAGTTCCCTGTTACTTATAATTCAAAACATTCAGGATTAATGACTAATAATAAAAAACAGAATAGCATTAAAGTAAATAAAAGAGAAATACTTTCTATTTAAATACTTTCACATTTAAGCAAATCTGACAAATTGTCTTATGGGAAAAAAAGCCTACCCAGCATATGAATTTTTAAAATACATTATATTATGGGCAAGTTGTCAATGTTTTAATTACCTAGCTTTTTTTTTCTCTTGCAAATGGATTATTCCAGCTTCAACATGGCTCACGCCCCCATTTATAGGCTAATGCCACTACCTGCCTCTAAGCTAATAGTCAGATAAAATAAGTCTGGTGGCATGTTGATCTCCCATGCCTTGGCCTTTTGCAGAAAAAGCTTAATCGTGCTGACTGGCCTTGCCAACCTAACCTCAGATGCATGTGGCTGGTTTTGAAGCACTTTAAAAACTGTATCACATGCGGGACAGACTCCTGGGGAATGTCTGAATGCTCATTTTGCCAGGGTGGGTTGTACCATTGGGTAGAGACCCAAGAAGTGAGAGTTGGGGTGGTCCCACATCCTGGGAAGGACTAATGCCATCAAATAGAGAGAACTGTATCTCTCGAGAGAAAGGGTGGCTCCCAGGGCATTAGGGCAGTTGAGCAAGTCAGGCCCTGAACACTGTTGCAAGTATCTCTGGATGTGGCTCCTCGGGAAATGGAGATCAGCTGTCGCTGTGGGCCCCAAGGGGAGGGGAAAATGGATATTGAATGGATGGAACCAAGGTAAATGTGGGGGCAAGAGAGGAGTTTCACGAGAGTACACAAGGATGAATATAAAACATGTAATATTACATCAAAAACACACAGGGGACGACAGACTAATAATGTAAACCATAATGTAAAACATAGGATAACTAAAAAATTTAGAAAACTGTATATCCTAAAGTATGGACCACATTGTAAGCACAGATGTCACCTTGTTTGAAAGCTATTGTTTCGGAGTCTGTACATCAGTTTCAGTAAATATGATATGAATAAGTTAAAAGATTATTGCAGTGGAAGGGAAAAGGTTTTATGGTGGATGTGTGGGAGTACTGTATATTGTATATATGAATTACTGTGATCTAAGACTCTTGTGAAGAGAAGCTCAATAATTAGGAAAAAAGAAAGGAAAAAGACAGGATGTAGAAATTTTTCCAAATCAAAATGTACTCTAGATCCAACCTTTAAACTCATCGTTATATTCCATTTAACTAGTAAGGGAACCTGACATTATATTGGGATTCACTTTACAGGAAGTTTTGAATCACAGAGTGGTTCAACAATGATGGCGAAGGAATACTGGTATGGGATGTTATTGACAGGCTATATATTGGTTGACAGGGAGTTATACAGGGCATATGTTCAGGGTGCATGGTAATGTTTAGATATACTCATAGTGGAAACAATTAAAAACAACAGCTGGGGGGGTACTGGGTTCCTGTCCGGGGGTGCTCTGTCGTGGTCCCTAGGGGAGCAGTGGCAGTCCCCCAGGTGCAACGGTAAGAACTAGGAAGGAATGAGGGTCCAACAGTGGGCTCCTGATACTAATGACTATGCTTGTGAGCCTATACGCCTGCAATAAGAACAAGGCCTAGAGCAGCATTGTGCCTGGGAGTTTCCTCCTGACAGCCTTCATGTTACTCAAATGTGGCCAGTCTCAAAGCCAAACTCAGCATGTAGATGCAGTGCATTCCCCCCAGCATGGGACATGACACCTGGGGATGAGCCTCCCTGGCACCAAGGGATCACTACCAAATACCAGCTGAAGATGCAACTAGAAAATGACCTTGAATTAAAGGTTCAACGTGGACCAGCAGAATATCCCTGTCTACATATAATAACAGGAGTTAAAAATGCTGTCTGACCTAAATTAAGGGGGAAATGGAAAGGACAAATGAGTTTATATGGCTATGAGTCTCTAAAAAAGAGTCTGGAGGATGTCAGAAGGATTGCCCTTATGCACACCTGAGCAGAGTCTCAGAGACAGATGAACTAGATACAACCCCAGGTATTGGTTCTTTTGAGGGCTAAAGAGACCCACAGGTTCTAGGGTCATGGCAGATGGGGTTCACTGCCATGTCAGTTGGCCCTTCTTTGGAGCTGGTGTTTCTGCGTGATGGAGCTGGACACAGATGGGATCTCTTTTCATAAGGGTTTCATGCTACTTTACTGGAATTGTAGTTGGTGCTGGGGTTTAAGATATATCTAGGGGATTTGAATCTCTGGACTGACAATATGATAGCCAGGCCCTGAGCCTCAACAGACTTCAACTCCTACACTCTGATTTATTGGACTTACCCCACTCAGCTAACATGGAGTTGAAGAATGTCAAGCACCACACCATGGAGCCTAGAGTGCCTACAACTGAAAGCAGGAGGACTGCATCCAGTATCCATGTGGAATCTAAGCCTCCTCTTGACAAAGAGGTGCAATGGACACAACCAATCCAATGTCCACAGAGAAAATGTGGCATTGGTGTGGGAAAGGTGGCCATGGTGGCTGCTGGGTGCGGGGAATGGGAGGAAGAGATGAGATGGGGAGGGGTTTTCGGGACTTGGAGTTGTCCTGGGTGGTGCTTCACGGACAGCTACGGGACATTGTAGATCCCCCCAGGGCCCACTGGATGGAACGTGGGAGAGTGTGGGCTATGATGTGGACCATTGACTATGGGGTGCAGCGATGCCCAGAGATGTACTTACCAGGTGCAATGGATGTGTCATGATGACGGGAGAGGGTGTTGCTGTGGGGGGAGTGGGGGGTGGGGGCGGTGGGGTTGAATGGGACCTCATGTTTTTTAATGTAATATTTTTTTTTTTTAAAATGAATTAAAAAAAAAAAAACTGTATCACAAAAATGACCTGACAGCCCTTCCCTCACCACAGATGCTCTATGTACCTATTTTCCCTCAAAAATGCAACCAACACACAGCAGTTTAGTACTGAGTCAGTCATTGTCATACAGTCTAAGAGTGTATCAATTGAGACCTTGTTCTGGCAGTAAAGAGATTTCCATCCCACATAGTCCATAATGTGTCTATGCTTTTACATCCTCTTCATTGATATCTTTTCTTTTATAAAGGAGGATCCAATTGATTTATGTTTGTCTGGGAATATACATAGGGGAAGGTACTAAAAAAGGAAAATCAGAGATTCAAAACCTTGGGACTGCTGTTGGGCTCAAGTCTAGGGAAAATTTTCAAGATATTAACTCCTGTTGTAAACTCTCTTCTAAAGAGAGAATGGAACACATCTCTGAAATTAGAATCAACTTTTGTGGGTAATTTCACTAAGGTTAATAATAATGTGGAAGTTCCTGGCTATCAAAAATATGTGAACAGGACATATTACAAGTGACCAGTTTTTTACCAATAAAATTTTCTCTTTATTAACTTCAGGACTCACAGTTCACTATAGGTTTACTTTTCTGAAAAGGGAAAGAACAGGTAGAAAAAAAGAGCTGTAGAGGTTACTGTGCAATAAATAAACAACCAAGTTCAAAGCTTTAAAATTATTGTGTTTACCTATACACACACACATACACACACACACATATACTTTTTTTAAAGAGAGAATTCAGAGTCTAAAGTTAAAACATATATAGTCTTCAAGGTTGATACCCAAAATCTTTACCACACTTTGTGAAAGTTTGTTCTTTGGAGTTTTATCTAAGTTCACTTGACTTAGGGTTAGGAAATGAGAAGGCAACTGACAGCATTTCCTGCTTACTAACAGGCCAACATAATGAGCAGACATCCCCAAAATGCCCATTAATTTAGATCACTACTCATTGTCTTATGGTTTTTAGATGGCACAATGGATTGGAAGAGGTGGATGTGAGTGTGTTCATGAGTATTTATATTGCTGGGGATTTTAGGAGGTCAATAAATAACTCTCCTTTTCTCCCATCTTGAGTTCAGACCAACTGAGAAATAGGGCAGGCGCTTCTGTACTACTTGCTACATTTTTCGGTGTGAAGGGCTTCCACTAGGCCCAGAGGAACACATGTGGCTTCTTGCCCTCTCTTTACATGTATCTGTGTCTGTGCTTTAACACAAAATCTACCCTGCCTTTCATTTAAGAACTCTGCTAGATCTTATGGCTTTTCCTAAGAAAGTAGTATGATCGGGAGGATGGGAAGGCACACATCTGTGTGGCGGGTTATATTCCCACTGAAGTGAAGCCTTCGGTCATTCAGCTCTACAGAGCATCTGGTACATTTGAGTTACTCACTAACTGGTGAGCAAGCTTACAAAGTCCTTTTGCTTACAGACCTTTTGAAAAAATAATGCTGAAAGAAAAGAATTATACTTTTCCCAAATACATTTTTCTGATTTATGGTAATCACTTCCTTGCTTTTCTTTAGAGTCTTACCACCCAAGTATGAATCCTCAAACATCCTAGTTTAGTGCTGCCCATTTTTGAACTTTATAAAGATGGTGCCATACAGTATGCATTCTTTTGTGAGTAAAGATCCTTCAGTTCCTCATTAAATGATGCTCCCAAGATGTGTTGCAGATCACCTCACTCACTCTGTGGCTTTCTTTTATCAGTCTCTTTTGGAGCTTATAGCATATATAGAGAATTAAAATATATGACAGCATTAGCACAAACAGTGAGATGGAGGAGTGTAAAAGGAATTAATAGTGTTTTGAGGTTCTTACATTATATAGTAAGGAGGGCAATATTAATCTCTAGAGCAGTCTTTAAATATGAATACAAATGTATAGCATATACAAATACAGAGAGACAAAAAAGAGACCTGGAATAGACATTGAGGAAAAATTATCCTCAATTAACCAAAAGAAGACAAGGAAGAAATAATAAAGGCACAAAAAACAGAGACCAAATAGAAATAAATAGCAAATTGATATTACTTCAATTCAATCTAATATCATCAAAAAGAAAAAGAAAGAAATTGATAAACTAGAATTCATCAAAAAAAAAATACTTCTGCTCTTCAAAAGACATCATTAAGAAAATTCAAAGGGCAAGCCAAAGACTAGAAAAAATACATTTTTAATCCATGTATCCATTATATGACTTGTATCCAGAATACAAAAAGAGCCCTAAAATTCAGCAATTAGAAGACAGTCCAATAAAAATAGACAAAAACTTGCATAGATACATCACAAAAGAAGATATATGAATGGTCAATAAGTACATGAAAAAATGGTCAATATCAGTCATCAAAGACATGCAAATTAAAACCTCACTGAAGCATCTCTTCACACCTACTAAAATATTCCAAAATAAGAATGACAATACCAAAAACTGGTAAAGTTATGCGGCACCAGAAGTTTCATACACTGTAGATGAAAGTGCAAAATGAAAAACAGTTTGGCAATTTCATGTAAAAATTTTTAAGCATTTACTTACCTTTTAACCCAGTATTTCTACTCCTAGCTTTTTACCCAAGAAAAAAGAAAGCATATTTCCACAAAAAGAATTCTGTAAGAATATTCATAACAGCTTTATTTGTATAGCCAAAAATTGGAAACAATCTAAATATCCATCAAAAGTTAAACAGATAAACAGATTATGATACATTAATACAATGAATTTATACTACTTAGCAATAAAAACTTATAAATCAGGAAGTGGACATGACTCAACTGATAGAGCATCCATCTACCATATAAAGGGTCTAGGGTTCAATCCCCAGGGCCTCCGTGTGGTGAGCTGGTCCACGCGTTGTACTGTCACAGGCAAGGAGTGTCGTGCCACACAGGGGTGTCTCTGTGTAGGGGTGCCCCATGCACAAGGAGTGTGCCCCACAAGGAGACCCGCTCCACATGAAAAAAACACAGCCCACCCAGGAATGGCACCATACAAAGAGCCGATGCAGCAAGATGATGCAACAAAAAAGAGACGCAGTTTCCCAGTGTCCCCATACAATGCAAGCGGCGCAGAAGAACACACAACGAATGCACACAGAGAACAGACAATGGTGGGGGAAGAGGAGAGAAATAAATTTTTTAAAAAAACAACTTATGAACTACTGATGCATGCAACAATATGAGTGAATCTCAAAAACACGTTAAGGGGAAGCGGACTTGGCCCAATGGATAGGGCGTCCGCCTACCACATGGGAGGTCCGCGGTTCAAACCCTGGGCCTCCTTGACCCGTATGGAGCTGGCCCAAGTGCAGGTGCCCCCCGCATAAGGGAGCCCCACACACAAGGAGTGCGCCCTGTAAGGAGAGCTGCCCAGTGCGAAAGAAAGTGCAGCCTGCCCAAGAATGGCACCGCACACGTGGAGAGCTGACGCAGCAAGATGATGCAGCAAAAAGAAACACAGATTCCCATGCCGCTGACAACAACGTAAGTGGACAAAGAAAAACACTCAGCAAATAGACACAGAGAACAGACAACTGGGGGGGTGGGGAGGAGATGAATAAATAAAGAAATCTAAAAATAAATAAAAATAAATAAACATGTCAAGTGCAAGAAGTCAGATAGAAAAGAGTGCTAATGTTCAAGTCTGTAAATATGAAGTTCTAGAATGGGTGATACCATTCTTTTGTGATCAAAATCTGATCAACTACTTGTTGAGCCCTGAATTTCAGGCAGACTTGCAACACTCACCAGGACAATTAGCAAATAGATAATAATGGACAATGCCCATCCCAAGGAACAGAGAAAGTCTGCAACTGCAAGCAAGATAGTCCCATCCATCTACCCCATGGGATCTAAGGCCCATCTCAGTTAGAAGATGGGTGGGCATCACCATCCCAGAATCCTCAAGATTGGAGAATCATCAATGGACTAAAGTAGATTTATTATTTTTCTACTGTAGACTATTATTATTCTAATGGAACAACTTGTATCATTGATATTAAGGCAGTGGCCACCAGAGGTTCTGAGGGATGGGAGAGGGAAGAATAGGTATAATATGGGGGCATTTTCAGGATTGAAGTTGCCCTGCATGACAATGCAGTGACAGATACAGGCCATTGTATATTTTGTTATATCCTACAAAATTGCGTGCAACAGAGTATAAACTATAATGTAAACCATGGCCATTGTTAGTAGCAAAGCTTCAATATGTGTTCATCAATTGTAACAAATGCACCACACTAACGAGGGATGTTGTTCATGTGGGAAAGTGTGGGAGGGGGAGGGAGTAGAAGGACATATGAGAATTCCTTATATTTTTTATGTAACATTTATGTAATCTAAAGTTTCTTTAAAAAAAATAATTTAAAAAATATTTTTAATCTGATCAACTGTCTGACTGGGGCATGAGAAAACTTCCTTGGGGGGTGGAAATATTCTATATCTTAACTGGGGTTGTAGTTACACACATACACACAGAAATACATGTGTAAAAATTCCCTGAACTGCACATCTAAAATCTACATTCTATTGTATGCAAATTATAGCTCAGTAGAGTGGAATAAATAAGAAAGATGTATCATGGGAAGAAGTTTTGGGAAATTTTTTTAAATAATGAAAACCAGATCATTTTCTACAATCGGAAATAACTGGTCTCATTTTTACATAGAGCCTAAACACAAAAGAATGAAACAACAAAACTCCTCGAGCAATTTTTGCTGTTGTCTTGATAAAGAGTCCCCCTTAAGCATATGCTATTTTGAAACAGCAAAAATAATAATAAAAATAGGTAACACTTACACAGTGATGATTATGCTGTATGCTTTACTACTACTATTCAAAGCCATTTAACCCTCATAACACCCCCATGAGGTGTTACTGTTAGGCCCACTTTACAGACACAAAAACTGGGGCACTAAAATTTGAAGTGACTTATCCAAGGCCTACAATGAGTAAGTAATGGACCAAAATTCACACCCAGGCTGTCTTACTCAGGAGTTAATTTTTCTTTCTTTGGTTGCCAGACCATCCCCCAAAGTGACTGAAGTCTGATAGCTATAAAGCTGGTTAATATAACTTAACTACAATACGAATGTGTGATTGGGCTTTTAGTTCTCTGTTTAAAAAAGACTGCTAAATTGCTGTGCCTGAACCTATGGCTCCTGTCAGGAAGGGTAGCACCTCGCTGGACCCATAAAGAAGAGGACCTGATGGTCAGGGCCCAGGAAGGCTGAGGTGGCTTCTTGCTACCTGTTCCTGGAGCTTCCTGCGACAACTGTAGGAAACACCCGCCTATCCCACCCGCCAGCAAGGACCTGGCTGTCACTGTGGGAACCTTTCCACAAACCACAGAATCTGACCCGGATGGTGGGACGCCTTCACCTTTAACTTTCCTCTTTGCGTCCCCTCCATTTTCCCTTAGGCCTCCTGACCACGCATGCAGAAACAGGACTTGGTGTCTGCGTAAAGGCCCACTCATTCAGAGAAAAAGACCCAGCTTCTCCTCTGCCTCCAGAACTCTCCTCTGCCTCCAGAACTTGAAACGGTCCCAAGCAAACCTCCTCTCCATTAGCCTCACAGCATATTTCAAGGTTTCAGATAAAAGAGCATTCCTTTCAAACTTCTCCTGTCCCCCAAAACCACAGCTAATCGGCTTTCAACTGGTAAAGAAAGATCAGTTGTTTTTTTATTTTTATTTTTTAAGAATTAGTAACAAAAACCATGAACCACTGCTCAGGATATGAGCAAGAAATACCACACAATGACCAAAGAATGACTCAGAAAGTTATATAATGTTCTCGAATCCCCCAGAGGGTCCAGAGAGCCCTTCAACCTCTGCCCTCTCGTGCTTGTCATTCCAGCCTAGGCGAGTGGGGTCTGGGCCATGTTCTCAGTGTGTGGTCATTTCACCCGACAAGATTCAGCAGGCCTGCAGTCCAGGTCATGCAGGAAAGAAGGAAACGAGCACTGAGTGAACACCTGTTTTGTGCCAGGCACAGTGCTGGGCACTTTATACACATAAGCAGCAGCAGTGGATGAGCGGAGAGCCCTGGAGTCAGAGCGAGTGAGATTTGACTCCGAACTCCACCTCTTACTAGCTGAGTGACATCAGGCTAGTTACTCAACCTCCTTGTGCCTCAATATGTAAATCTGTAAAATGTAATGGTAGATATAGGGATTATGGTGGGGTTTGCATTAAATAACACATTTTGAGTGCTTTGCCCATAGTCTAGAACAAAGTAAGATATTAATAGCATCACTATCATTATTATTGTTTCATTATCTCACATTATCTTCTTTGGCAAAGCCCAAAATGGAAGGAATTTCCCAAACCTTCTCCAACCTAAATCTACTCTTCTCAGGTAGATCCCAAGAGACATTTCAGAGTGTAAGTTGTTCCTTGCACCTAAAAATGTCCCTGCCCCCGTGGACACTAGGATTCAATGAATTGCTCTTAGCATTAGCTATGTCTGTTCCATTGTTGCCAAAACACAAGTCCCTACAGTTTTTTCTAAATGAGCTTGTGAGAATACCAGTCAATTCCAAATGTAAACTTGTGCCACTCACTGAAACAAAAACTGACATTTAAAGTGGTGCCACAAATCCGGTGGTACTAAAGTGGTACTAAAATGAAACACCATTAATTCATTGCTGGAATAACTGACTCCCTCCCACTCAAAGTCTACACTGCTACTGAATGGATGAAAATTCCCTTTAAAATGCATCATCAATGATGGGTCAGTTGAAACCGTTTGCCTGGTTTTAGAACAAAATTGGAATTGACCTTTTATGGAGATTCAAAAGCAAACAGATACTATCTGCAATTATTTGCTTCTTTGCATTTATGGAATTGCCGCTCCCCCAAAGCAGGTGGCCTGAAGCAAACTGTGCCAACTGCTTGCTTCCGGAATAATCCATGTTTGTACATTCACTCCCTGCACTTCAAAAAAACCCGACAGAAACTAAACAGAAACAGACATATGCTAAAAACAACTCTCTGGCGCATGCTCCACAGCCCACAGCCATCCAGATTTCTATCCTCCCTTTTTGCTCAACTAAACGGACAATTTTTAGCTCTTGTCTTCCTTGACTTTCTGAGTACTTTCTGAAAGATTTACACTGTTGACCTCACCACTTTCTGTAAACCACCTCACAGCTAGTCCTAGTCGCACCTTCTCGCCTGGTTCTCTTTGCATCTGTCTGGCTGCTCTGGCTCTGTATCCGACATGGGTTCATCTTCTCCTGCCCTCTCCACTTGAGTGGTGGTCCCTAGGAAACATGGTCCTCTTCTCTCAACACTTGGCACATGGTACATATAACCTGCAACTGGGATGGAATGAAGTCTAAATAATGCATTTCAGTTAGCATTCTAAAATGTTAAATCTTACTTTTAAAAAATGTCCATAAGCTCAGATCATTTCAAAGGCATTTACTTGCCTAAAACAAAGTAACTTAAGGGGAAGCCTCTGGATCATACTCTGTTTACAATACAAGAAAGCAGGCATGTCAGCACAGTTACTGGGAGAATAAATTGACATAAATTTCTTGAAAGCAATTTAGCAATAATTATCAAAAACTCTTCACAGCGTTCATCCACTTTGATACAATTCCAATTCCACATAATTGGGAATATGTGCCTAATATTCATCTTAATGCTCAATTTAAAAATTTATTTGAAATAGCTAAGAATTGAAAGCAAATCTAAATAGTTCAATAAGCTGTGATATAACCATATGATGACATTAAAAATCTCCAAAAATATATTCTTCCATGAAAAAGTTTAAAATAGCACATAGGTCATGACTCCAATTCTTAATAGATGTATATATGTTTGAATATATTTACACACATACAGAAAACAAGAGGAAAAATAGAAAGAAATCACATCCAGTGTGAATAATGCGAGAAATGTAGGTGAGTTGTATTTTGTTCTTTGTGTTTCTCTATATTTTCAGTATATGCCAATATAGGGTTGTAATGGTTAGGCTAATATATCAGCTCGGCCAGGTAATTGTGGCCGGTTGTTTGGTCAAGCAAATACTGGGCTAACTAACTGTAATACAAGGCCACTTATGGACTTTAGTTACCATTGACTTTACTGCAGTAGTGAATCCTAGATAGTTGATCACAATTACATCAATCAGGGAGAATGCCATCAGCAGTGAGTGATGCTTTATCCAATCAACTGAATATCTTAAAAGGAGAAATGATTCCAGCATTGAGTGAGAATTTCCCAGCTTGTCTTTGGATAGCCAGTAACTCCCAGAACTTGTTAAGAACCTTCACTGAACTTTAATTAGAGCCCCTGGTTGCAGCCTGCCTGTGGAACCCGGACTTGTGCATCCCCACAATCACGTGAGAAACTCTGATAAAATTGTATACTATTGACAGATAACTCTTGTTGATTCTGTTTCCCTAGAGAACAGCTGACTAATACAAGGGTTTGCTTTTGTAATGAAGAAAAACAACCTTTTTAGGAAAAAATTTCTGGAAGAGAGAGACCCATATTAATATAGATGATACAGCAACCATTCTCCTAGGATACTAACTTGCAACTCCTAAAAGAAAACCCAGGTACTGGGACTATTTGAAATCAAAAGTGTATTTATTTCAGGAGGAGATGCATTTCACTTAACAGACTTTAAATCCCACGTGAGGTCAGTCTGGTGGCAAATATCTACATAGAGCAGTGTCTCACTATTATAACTTTATGTAGCAGGTAGAACAGCACCTGGTTGAATCTAGAATTTGTCAAAAAATAGCAACTTTTCAAATGCAGCATGACACACGTTTCAAAGGTAAAAGAATGGCCTTTGGAAATAGAGGAGCATGTTTTACCTTTTATCCACTCCACTAAGTTGTTGGCTAGCCTTAAGCAGTGGACTGAGTATCCTTGGACCTCAGTTTTATTTTGTTTTTATCTTGTGAAATCAAGACAACCTCACTTCACAAGGTGCAGATGCAAATTTTATACCATTCATTTGTGTTTTCTGCACATATTAACTTGAATGCCAAAAACATGAGCAAAGGTGTAAAACAGTGCCTAGAATGGGGAAAAGTGTATAATAAATATCTGTTAAAGAAACATAATATTACCTTAAACAGACAGCAAGTGTCATAAGATACCTGTTTTAACACAACATTCAGTTGCATTTTCTGAAAAGGCTTAAGCATGATGGCTTTGCAAAGCTCTTTTACCTGGTCTACATTTCTTTTTTTTTTTTTTTAAGATTTTTTATTTATTTCTCTCTTCTTTCCCACCCCTCCTCCCCTGTTGTTTGCTCTGTGTCCATTCGCTGTGTGTTTTTCTGTGTCCACCTGCATTCTTGTCAGCGGCATCCAGAATCTGTGTCTCTTTTTGTTGTGTCATCTTGCTGCGTCAGCTCTCCGTGCGTGCGGTGCCATTCCTGGGCAGGCTGCACTTTTTTCATGCTGAGCGGCTCTCCTTACTGGCACACTCCTTGCATGCATCAGCACTGCACGTGGGCCAACTCATCACATGAGTCAGGAGGCCCTGGGTTTAAACCTTGGACCTCCCATGTGGTAGGCAGACACCCTATCTGTTGGGCCAAATCCACTCCCCTGGTCTACATTTCTTGCAATGCGGCTAAGTCCTATTTCTTATAGGCCAACCCATCCTTCAATAACCAAACATGTTCACAAGGAGAACATCCAAAGCAGCTTCAACATTATATTTTGGCCTATCAGTAATTTCTACTTCTCTTTTAAGAGAGATTTCCACCGGTAAAAAACTGGTGTTTAATTTCTTTCCAACTCAATCCATTCTCCTCCTGCCAGGAAATACTATTATAACTTATCTTTCAGTCATTCGTGGAGATATACTGATTCTAGGGGATTCACCATCAGTATTTCTGAAAGAGTAGCCAGGGAAGAAAGTATTTTAAAAAGAGAGGGGGAAGAAAAACAAAAGAAAACTTAAAAAAGAAAGAAAAAGAGAGGAGGGGGAAATCTATAATTCCAACCTAGTCATGAGAAAACATAAGACAAATCCATACTGAGGGGCATTTTACAAAATATCAAACTGGTACTTTTGAAAAGTCTCAAGGTCCCAAAAGACAAGGAAAGATGGAGGAACCCACACAGATTTGAGGTGACTAAAGAAAAAAATGACAAGTATATTGCGCAACCCTGAGTTGGATTTCAAAACATAAAAAGGGCATTGGTAGAAAAATGAGAAAATGAAAATAAAGCCTGCAGTTTAGTTAATATTATCATATCAATGTTAACTTCATATTTTGTCTAATTGTTACCTGGTTAGGTTTGGTACTATTATTATGGGACATTGCGGGAAGACCCAACAGGAACTCCCTATACTATCACTGCAACTCTTCTGAGAGTCTAACATTATATCAAATAGTTTTGAAAATGAATGAGAAGGAGTGGAGGAGAAAGTAAGGGGAGGAAATAGAGACTTACCCCGTACTTAAAAGATAAATGGTGCATTGAAGTCAGGAGTGGGTAGACAGCGACTTTGGGTACCAAGTAAATTCCTTACGATTCATAGAGGCCCATCATTTTCTAGTAGAATTTAGAGAAAGCAGTTCTTTAACAACTCTGCCTGAAATGGCAACTCTCCCCAAAGCTCTTAAATTCTTGTTCCTGGAAGCTGTCTCCAGGCATGCCAGATCAGAACACCCCTCCCATATGCCAGTCAGGTGATCTGGCCTATTCAGAACTAGAGGACCAGAGTTCTACAAACACAGAGCCTGATAGGAAAATCATATTTCACCTGCAAGTGTAACATTTGTTGTCTGGCAGTGTTTGTTTTCTCTGGGAAAGATCTCTATGCCCGAGGTACAAGTGTCTTCAAATGTCCTTCTAGGAAAAACATAAGTACTAGAGACATAGCCCCTTGTCATCACATGACCATGAGAATCCTAGCTTGTAATCATTTTAGGCAATAATGCCCCACCAAGCTCCTGCAAAGGCCAACTGCTGTTCAACATCTCCTCTTTGTGTAATTAGTAGAAATCACAATGGGCATGATCCAACCAAAGTAGTGAGGAGCTACTTATTCCCTTCCTGAAGACATGTCAGAGCTGGAAAATTTATTTTCTTATCCACAAGTTCCTTGAGTCAGCCCTCCCTGACAGTCAGCTGGTGGAATGGAGTTGCTGAGTCCTGACGGCAGAGATCTGACTGTTCACTGCGTTACTTTACAACCTTGAAATTGTCCACATGGTCATAATCTATCTACACAGGAAATATGTGGGCCCAGAGCTTTCCATCGTTTGCAGTAAGGTTCACAGTGTTGGACAGTGCTCTTTGTTTGTTTAATTTTTATTCTAGTGACATATATATAACCTAAAAGCCACATTCGAATATATAATTCAGTGTTAATTACATTCAAAATGTTGTGCTACCATCACCATCTATTACCAAAATTTTACCATCAACTGAATTAGAAACTCTATGCAAATTAAGCTTTAACTTCCCATTCCCTACCGCCACCCCACCTTCTAGTAACTGATGCATAACTAGTAATTTTAAGAGCTAGCATTCTTTCTTTCCTGCATTTTGTGTTTTAATTTTTTAACAAATCAATTTCATTGTTACATATTAATAAAGCATAAATCCATCCAAAGAGTACAATCAACGGTATTTAGTGTAACCACATATTTGTGCATTCATCACCCCAGTCATTCCTAGAGCACTTTCATTATTCCAATAATAATAATAAACAAAAAACAAACAATTAAAACACATCACCTCTCAATAGGAGCTAGCATTCTTAAACTCTTTTCTGCTTCACTCACCATTCATCATAGCAAAGTATCTAAAAATAAATTACAAACTGCAAAATCCCTTAAGAGGAGATTGTGTTAATAAATTATAATACAAATAGATGCAATAGAATAGTACCAGTGATAGAATAGAATATTATTAACATCCCAGCAATATAAATCTGTTGTTGATATGAGAAAGTAATAAAATAGTTCATTTTATTGAGTGCTACTCTGTGTCAGGCATTATTCTTAGTGCCTAAATGCTTTCTCTCACTTGCTGTTTATAACAACCCTGTGAACAGATTATAAATTGTTCCCATTTAATAAATGGGACAAATGAGTAATTGAGCAACTTGCCTAAGGCCACATAGCTTATAAGTGGCGAAGCTGGGATGCCAGCCCAGGGAGTTCAACTTCAGAGGCCATGTCCCTAACCACCATATCATACTGCCTTATTTTTATCACAATATATTTTTAGTTGAGAAAGATCAAGTTACAAAAACAATGTGTGATTCCATTTTGGTAACAATAAAAGAAAGTATGCGTGGTTGTGTAATATGTTAATGTAGGCATGGAAAAGAAAATGGAAGGACTTCTTTTAGTATACAAATGTCAACCGTAGTTACTTCTGAGTGATAGGGTAATGAGTGATTTTATTTCTTCTATATCTTTTTCTGTATTTTCTGAATTTTTTGCAACAAAAGTTTACTACCTTTATCATGAAAAATATAAAAATATTAAAAAATATTTAAAAAGAGGGAAACTTCAAAACTCCAATAGAAAAAAAATGATAAAGTAAATTAAAAAATTAAAGTATGATTGCATAATTGAAGAAATACAAAATAGATTAATAAAGTAATTAAAGTAATAGGTTCACCTTTTTCATTAAGCATGCATTTT
Organism: Dasypus novemcinctus; assembly: GCF_030445035.2. Lineage (NCBI taxonomy): Eukaryota > Metazoa > Chordata > Mammalia > Cingulata > Dasypodidae > Dasypus > Dasypus novemcinctus. Next base: position 46,427,158 of record NC_080673.1, on the reverse strand, counting down.
TGAAATGTTAATTCTTAGTGTTTGCTATGGTCCTGGGAGATAAATATGTTCAGCTATTGCTACTGGACATGAATTTAGCATTATGTATCAAGAAAAAATGCGTACCATTGTGATGGTTTGAAACTGAATAGACCCCAGAAAATTATATTCTTAAAGTTAATCCATTCCTGTGGATGTACACCTATTGTAAGTAGGACCATTTGCTTAGGTTACTTCAGCTGAACCATGGCCCACAGTGGATCTTACTGGAGTCCTTTATAAGAGAATGTAATTCAGAGCGAGGAAAGAGAAAGCCATGCAAGCCAGAAGCTGAAATCAACAAAACCTGGAAGAGAAGGGAGAGTACAGCACACCGCCATGTGACAGAGGAGTCCAGGATCACTGGCAGCCAGTTTTGGGGGAGAAAGCATCACCTGATGATGCCTTCATTTGGACATTTTTATCAGCCTTGAAACTATAAGCTTCATAAACATCCCCATAGTAAAAGCCAACCCATTTCTGATATATTGCTCTGAACAGCTTAGCAGGCTAAAGCACCATGTGACCCAATAGCAACAAAGCACTATTTATAATGACAACAAATAGAAAAACAACAAAGTCCAGCAATAAGCAAACGGTTAAATAGATAATGGAAAACCCATATAATGAAAAGGAATGCAGCAATTAAAAACCATATTTCCATATAATATTTAAATATATGCTTTTCCCTATGTTACTTTATTTCCCATTTTATTTAAAAAGCAGAATATAACATGGTATATACCAGCATACTTCATATGTGAGTGAATACATGTGTACATATATGTAAAAATGCCTCCAGAAAAACCTGAAATTGAATAGACCAAAATTTAATCTGTTATTTCTATATAGTAGGTGTATTAGTCAGCCAAAGGGGTGGTGATGCAAAGTACCAGAAATCTGTTGGCTTTTATAAAGGGTATTTATTTGAAGTAGAAGCTTACAGTCACAAGGCCCTGAAGAGTCCAACTCAAGGTAACATAAAAGGTATTTCTCACCCAAAGCCTGTTGCCACATGTTGACACAAGATGGCAGGCAATGTCTGTGAGGGTTCAGCCTTCTTCTTTCCTCATAAGGCTCCATGGTCCCAGCTTCTTCCACTCTCAGCTATAGGCTACTATAGGGTTATCTGTCTTCCTCTGGGGCTCATTTCTTTCCAGGTTCACCTGCTCTGTTCTCTTCACAAGGTCAGCTGTAAACTATCAGACTCATCTCTCTTACCAGGGCTGCGGAATTCTCTGTGTATCTTCTCTGTGTATCTACTCCTCTTGCCCTCTTGATTGATTATCACTTTATACAGTCCACCAAGGGGGCAGGGAATCTTAACATAATTTAATCAAAGACATCTCAGTTGAATCTAATACAATCAAAGGGTATCACACCCAGAGAAAGAAGTTTACAAACATAATCAACATGTCCTTCTGGAATTCATAAATAATATCAAACTCTCATTGTAGGATTTCAGATAACTTTTATTTTCAGCTGAATAGTCTCCAGGCACATGGGACAAATCCATGTTGAACTCAATTGACAATAATACATTGAGAAGGTTAACAGGAGGTCAAGGCCCAGGATTTCTGGGCCAATTCTTGATCTGAGCAGTCTTTGCACATTGTTTAATCACACGGGAGACCACCACAAATACAACTGTTAGAGGAAGTTTTGCTAAGCATGAAGCCGAAGAACTTAACTCCCTGAATTCTCATGGAGTCATAAAGTCAATGGAATATATGTAACTATCCTACAGAGCTAGAACTTTCTTTGGGTTATAAGCCAGAGACAGTATAAGATTAGTTTATCAGAGCTGCTATGACAAAATACCACAAAATGCTTGATGCAAACAAAAGGAATTTATTGTCTCATGATTTTGGAGGCTATGATTGGCAGGCTTTGCCTTCTCCAAAGTTTGTAGCATTCTGGTAATCATTCTCTGCTGGAAACCAATCTCTGCCTTTGTCATGTGGCAATCTCTTTCTGCCTCCATCCATGGTTTCTACTTCTATGTCCAAATTTCCTTTGCTTAAAAGAACTCCAGTCACAAAGACTTTAGGCCCACCCTGATTCACTTTGGCACCATCTTAAAAGGGTCTTTGAAGATCCCATTAAAAATTAGTTCAAAACAAACAAAAGAATTAAAGTTTAAATTTTTTAAAAATGAGTTCATACCCACAGGCTCAGGGATTAGGGCTTGATCATGTCTTTATGGGAGACCCCAACAATCATCAAGTTATCTACACATTTCTATTGTCACAGATGCTGCTGCTGCTGCTGCTGCCCTGATGGAGATGTTCTTGAAGAAGAGAGATTCATGAAAAGGCAGTACTTCAGGGTAGCCAGATATATGCTGGCTCCCAAGTCAAAGAGCATGAGGGGTCTTTTTTAGCTTCTTCAGCATATAGGTTATTTTGTAGTTGAACCTATTAAAGAACACAGCCACAACACTTATCACAGAGCAGCTTTTAATTGATCTATTTGTATATGAAGCACCTGGTGTCAGATCTCCCAAAAATCATATCGCCTCTTGAATGTGATTCAGTAACCAGAATCTCTTCATATCCCAGGTAATTCTAACCAGCCAAGGCCATTACCTAGAAGAAGGAACATATGAAGCCTAGATCCTTTCTGAGAGAGGTAGAGGTGAATATTATCTCCTCTGCGCAAACAAGTGAACAAGGCAGGATTCAAATCCATCAAACTGCAAAGCCCAAGTTAAATTTTAACCTCTGACCTATGAATCTGAAGAATTAAGTCTTCTCCCATCTATATTCTATTACGATTATGGAAGAATTTGCATATAATTTGTGCATAACTAAGCAATAGATTGGATGAATCCAAGGGTCCTAATTTTTATCCAAATCAATTAAATCTGGATTCTGATCCAAACTATTTTTTTTTAGGCCAGTAAAAAGAATTTATTGAGAAATGGGGGAAAAGGACAGAGCTTGCTGAGAAATAGGAGAGAAGGATGGAAATACACACCAAGATTTAATGTGGCTTCTCTAGGCAGAGAGAGCAAGATTTGGCTTGTATGGTTACCTTTTAAGTTATTAATTACTCTTCCTTCCCCTTGCTAATGTTTGGGGGAGGGGCCCCAGCTCTTTGCTGTTCTGATTACCCCACCCATCAGTTCACCAGGGGCCCAATGATGATATCTGGGACTTTTCTTTGACCCGGAATGAGGTTCTCGTGGACAGAATCTTGCAGTGTCATCTTTCTGGTAAACTTCTTCACAGGAGGTTTCTGGGTGGGGTCTCACAGCCTTGTAGTCTGTCAGCCATATTGTCTGCTGTGCCAGCCACCTTCCCCCTTTCACTATACTAGCCTACTCAACCACGCCCTCAAAGAGTTTATGCCCTTATTCTTTTTTTAAATATATATATATTTTTATTTTCAAAAGATACAAAGATTTCATAAAATGTTACGTTAAAAAAATATAGGGGATTCCCATATGCCCCACTCCCCACACCTCCCACTTTTCCCACATTAACAATTTCTTTCATTAGTATGGTACATTCATTGCAATTGATGAACACATTTTGAAGCACTGCCACACAGCATGGATTATAGTTTACATTGCAGTTTACACTCTCTCCCACTCCATTTCATAGGTTATGGCAGGATAGATAATGTCCTATATCTGTCTTTGCAATGTCATTCAGGACAATTCCAATTCCCAAAAATGCCCTCATATTATACCTCTTTCTCCCTCTCCCGGCCTTCAGCAACTACTGTAGCCACTGTCTCCATATCAATGATGTAATTTCTTCCATTGCTAGAATCACAATAAGTCTATAGTAGAATACCAGCAAGTCCACTCTAGTCCATATTTTATTCCCCAATCCTCAGGATTCTGGGATGGTGATGCCCACTTCACTTCTAATTGAGAGGGGGTTTTGATCCCATATGGCTGATGGATAGGACTCTCTTGCTTGCAATTGTAGACTTTCTCAGTTCCTTGGTGTGGTGATTGTCCATCCTCACCTCCTTGTTAGCTGTCCTGAGTGAGTCCAATGAACTGCACAGTAGGTGTTGCAACTCCACTGAGGCTCAGGGCCCAGCTGGCACATGGACAGCCCAGAGATTCAAGTCTCTTGGATATAGACCTACCAACTCCAGCACCAACTATAAGTTCAATAAAAGGAACAGAAGAGACATGTGTAGAGAAGTCACATCTGAGTCCAATTCTGTCACACTCAGGAGCACAAGCTCCAAAGTAGGGCCCACTTGCCAGGCACCAAACTCTGGAGCTATTTGCCATGACCATAGGACCTGGGTGTCTCCATAGCCCTCAAAAGCCCTGCTATTTGGGGTAGTATCTACTTTGACTGTCTATGAGATCTTGCTGAGATAAGCATAACCGTTATCTCTCTGATGACATTCTGACTCTTTTTTTTTTTTTTAAAGATTTATTTATTTATTTAATTCCCCCCTCCCCTGGTTGTCTGTTCTTGGTGTCTATTTGCTGCGTCTTGTTTCTTTGTCCGCTTCTGTTGTCGTCAGCGGCACGGGAAGTGTGGGCGACGCCATTCCTGGGCAGGCTGCTCTTTCTTTTCACACTGGGCGGCTTTCCTCATGGGCACACTCCTTGCGCGTGGGGCTCCCCCACGCGGGGGACACCCTTGCGTGGCACGGCACTCCTTGCGCGCATCAGCACTGCGCATGGCCAGCTCCACACGGGTCAAGGAGGTCCGGGGTTTGAACCGCGGACCTCCCATATGGTAGACGGACGCCCTAACCACTGGGCCAAAGTCCGTTTCCCCTGACTCATTTTGAAGTCTCTTAACCATACAAACTCATTTGTCCTTACCATTTCCCCCTTTTATTCAAGGTCTTTTTCCAGTTGCATTACCACCCAGTGCTTGGTAGTGATCCCTCTGTGCCAGGGAGGCTTATCCCCAGGAGTCATGTCCCACACTGGGGAGAGGGTAATGCATTTCTATGCTGAGTTTTATACCCTTATTCTTAAGGGTATAAATTCTTATGTAGCTACTTCCTGTGTCTGGCTATTTGCTCAGTGTTTAATTTCATATATCAGGATGATAATATCAAAATAATAAATGAAAATTATTAAAAGTGCTCTATATAAATTGTTTAAAAAAAATTAAGTATGTGAGTATATATGTGAATGAATATTCCTGAAGCCCAAATTAAGCTAAGCAGGATGGAAAGGTCATATATAAATCTGGATGTAGAAACTATTGGGAAGGGGAAAAAGTTTTTCCTAAGCTCTTTAACCTAGTCAGCCTCCAGGGCCTTCTCTTTGCAAGAGCTCTGAGGGAGGGGATAGGTGTGAGAGATTAGAACACTATATTCTAGACTGGGAATTGGGAATCAGTTTACCCTGTAATTCCCCAATTTAAACCTTTTAAAAACCTTAAAATAAGCATGGTTAATAATCCTATTACCAAATTTCAGTAAGTAAAGGAAAAGCCCTTGAAAGCTATAGAAATAGCTTTTCTAAATTATAGTTAAACAAATTAAACAACTGTTACATATTCCAGAACAATTATAACATATTGTTATATATTATTTCATTTTAGAATTTAATTAAAGAAAATAGATTTTAACTTCCTGTAAAGGAAGGAAAAAGAACATTTCTTGCATAAATTATAATTATTTTAATTTTATTTAGCTTGGGTGTTATCTTCCTAGGTTTATTGAATACCAATTAAGTAAATTAATGTTATATGTATTAAATCTTTAAGATGATGGAAGTTGTAAGTTCATGTTTAATGAAATTAATATAAAGTAAATTTCATTGGTTGCTAACTGTATTTTAACAAGCTTATTTAAAGGTAAAGTAACTTCTAGTTAATTACAAGAACTTTATAACAGCATCTTCTAAACCAGGGGTTCTTAACAAGGGTTCCATGAGTTTGAATTTAAAGTCCAAAAATTTATTCTTGTGGGGACATGTTAGTGCAGGTTTGATATATTTATTACATAATATACAGTATAGTATGGACTTAGTAAGGGTCTGTGGTTTTCATCTGACTGGCAAAGGGGTCTGTGGAACAAAATAAGGTTAAGATTGTAAATTGAAGCATCTAAATGGCTAATTCCAGGAAACCATTATTATTTTGAAACCCAAATTGATATTAATAACAAAATGTAACTTCCTAGCAGGGAAACCTGTCAGAGGTCAACTCAATCAGCATATTAAAGTTGTGGTAAGGAAAGATAATCTTGATTTCATTTGGGAATCTTAGATTTTTATAAAATAATGGAGAAAGAAGTTTTTCCAGTATTGCTAAAATAAAATATCTGTTAGTTAACATAATCATGGCAAAGTAAAGTCATTTGATATGTTATACATTACATTAGAAGTGTTTAGAAAGTGTATAAACATCAAAAGAGATAGATTTTAATATCATCAAACTCTTTTACATTCAAAACAGGCCTTCACTTCCCCCCAGCGCGGGACATGACACCCGGGGATGAGCCTCCCTGGCAACGAGGGACCACTATCAACTACCAACTGATGATGCAACTGGAAAATGACCTTATACGGAAGGTTCAATGCGGATCAGCAGAATATCCATGTCTACATAAAATACCATGACTTTAAAATGCTGTTTGACCTAAAGTAAGGGGGAAATGGAAAGGAGAAATGAGTTTATATGGCTACGAGTTTCTAAAAAAGAGTCTGGAGGCTGGCAGAAGGTTTGCCCTCATGCACAACTGAGCAGAGTCAGAGAGACAGATAAAGCAGATACAACCCCCAGATATTGGTTAGTTTGAGGGCTAAGAGACCCATGTGAGTTATGGTCATGGCCGATGGGGTTAACTACCAGGGCAGATGGCCCCTCTTTGGAAATGGTGTTTATGTGTGATGAATCTGGACTCAGATGGGATCTCCCTTCATAAGACTTTCATGCTAATGTGCTGGAGGTGCAGTTAATGTTGGGGTTTAAGATATATTTAGGGGATTTGAATCTCTGGACTGACAATGTGATAGCCAGATCCTGAGCCTCAACAGACTCCAGCACCTACAATCTGATTTATTGGACTTACCACACTCAGCTAAGATGGAGTTGAAGAAGGACAACCACCACACCATGGAGCCTAGAGTGATTACAACTGAAAATGGGAGGATTGCATCCAGCATCCAGGTGGAATCTGACCCTCCTCTTGACATAGAGGTGCAATGGACACAACCAATCCAATGTCCACATAGAAGAGGTGGCATTGGATTGGGAAAAGTGGACATAATGGACAAAGGGTATGGGGAAAGGCAGGAAGAGATGAGAGGTGGAGGCGTCTTTGGGACATGGAGCTGCCTTGGATGGTGCTTCAGAGGTAATCACCGGACATTGTAAATCCTCACAGGGCCCACTTGATGGAATAGAGGAGAGTATGGGCCATGATGTGAACCAATGTATATGAGGTGCAGAGGTGCCCAAAGATGTACTTACCAAATCCAATGGATGTGTCATGATGATGGGAACGAGTGTTGTTGGGGGGGGGGGAGAGGGGGGGTGGGGGGGTGGGGTTGAATGGGACCTCACATATATATTTTTAATGTAATATTATTACAAAGTCAATAAAAAATAAAAAAATTAAAAAAAAAAAAAACAGGCCTTCAGTACACTGCATGTTGCCTCTCCTTTTGAGTTATTGACTAGGTTGGTTACTGACCCCTAAAACCATAAAGGTATCTACTACATCTCTGGTTGTACTCCTGAAGTATATAGAGAGTGTGCTGCAGTTTTGGACTCCTGCAGCCACTGGTAATACCTTGATATGACCACTGTTTCATAGTGCTGAAAGACGCTATGCACCAGGCTGGTGAAACACTGGAAACTGGTCTTCCTTGTCTCTCTCTCAGATCAACTGTGCTGCAACATGCTGGCTGTGTGAAGGACAGACCAAGTGGAGCAACAATTACCACAGCATTGTGAGTAGAACTTAAACAATCACAACTGGCAGTATGAGATAACATGGATGGTATTGCAAACCTGGAGCTTAGATCTATTAACTGCAATGCAAAGAGAAACTTGTACATTAACTAGTATTAAGTACTGTACCTATATGCCTGATGAATATGATAATCTCTCTTCCATTTTAGATCATATACAGAAGGATATTGAACATGTTAAAATCTGGTAAATTTAATTAATTTTCTAAGTAGTTAATGAAAATGCCTGTAAAATAAAGGAATGGCTTTCTTAAGAACTGTCTTTATCTTACTTACCATATGTTTGTCTTGTTGTTGCCTGTACTGTCCTTGTGAGTTTATATCTAGGGCAGTGCCTCTCTTCATATATCTCCTAGCTGTGCTAAGCATAACCACTGCTGTGGGAACTGAGGTTGGCAGTTTATACCCAAACCCAGCAGGTCTACCACAATCTCTCCCTAAAATTAACCAACAGCATAAAAGAACTCAAGGAAGAATGCTGTTTCCCATCAATTTTGGGAAGATTCATCCTCTTGAGGCACCTGCCCTTTCTTACTCTTGTGGTCCAGTATGTCATGGTTGGCCCCCTTGGGGACACATCTACCACCATCTTCTTTTTCTTAATTAAAAAAAAAAATTATTTCTCTCCCCTTCCTCCCAATTGTCTGCTATCTGTGTCCATTCGCTGTGTGTTCTTCTGTGTCCACTTGCATTCTTGTCATGCGGCACTGGGAAACTGTGTTGCTTTTTTGTTGTTGCATCATCTGGCTGCATCAGCTCTCCATGTGTCTTCTTTATCCTTAATTTAGTGGGACCATTTATCTTCAAAATTGCAATGACGTTTACTTCTTACAGAATCAATGCCTTATTAGTTATGTGGGAATTTCATCCAGCTCTAACCCATCTTCCCTCAACCACAATAGAAGAGCCAGAGAGGTTTGTGCCCTGTCAGACAAACTATTACTTTTTAATTTAAATCCCTACTCTGCTACCAAAAAGAAACTTAAAAAGATATATATAGTATAGCAAGGTAATCTGAATTAGAAGCAGTTGAGAAAGAAAAGTTAACACAATGTTAGGGACACAGGAAGGTGCTAAGATTGAGATGCATATAAAATCAGATATCAGGAAGTCCTTCTAAGCATTTGGTATGTGTTCTTTTATAAATCTGCTTAGCATCTTATAAGCATACCAGGAAAACTCTGTTTATGATCTATTACCAATTGCCTAGTTATGTCTTAAAAATCCAGAATACCATTGCCCTAAGCTGTTTTACATAGTGTTAGAAAAGAATTTTTTTCTGCCATAGCTTCTAGATCAGGATTTGTTTTACCATAGCTGTGGATTGTGGATTAGTAGATATTGAGGGAAAAGCACTAGCAGCTATTTGACTTTTCCATTATGCTGGTTTGTGATTCCAAAGCCTATACGAGATAAAGATTTACTTTAAAATGAAATGAATGTTAAATTTACCACTTCCAGTTTCTATTAATACTGTAACTTTCACTCCCCACTGGTGATAGAGCAGTGTCAGATCTAGAGTTGTCACAAGTATATATACCATTAAAAACTTATTATATTTAATGCTATCAATAAAATAAATTAATTTAATTGATAACAAAGAGTAAACCAACGCAGATGTTTATTTCTACTATGGAGAATTGTTTTTATCAATAAACTAGATCACATAAGCTATCAAACAGCACATTTGGATACCTATATAGGAGCAATGATTTTTTTCAGCCATGGGGTTTTAACAAACCTCTAAGGTTCAAACATGCCACACATGCATGCACACACACACCCCAAGAGAGCAAGAGAAAATCCGAAGTCTGTCAGTAGATGTAACATTTGGAAAAATCAAAACATATAGAGAGATAAAATACTTTGACTACATGTCAGAACTGGGGTGGGAAGCCTATAAGCATGTGAGACGAAACTTAGAAGGAGTCACACAGTAATTCAAATAGAATTCTCACCACTTTCCTTCATCTATGAACCAAGACTGCATGTATATGGATGGTCTTTATCAGTACTTTTCAAACTTTAATGAGCATATAAACTAGAGATCTCGTTAAAATGAAGGATCCAATTCAGTAATTCTAGGGTGGTGCCTAAACTAAGAAGCTCATGGATGAGCCAAGGACCTTGTTTATGAGTAATAAGCTTTATGTTTTATCTTTGATCATTATGTTACTACACGAAAAGGCATGTGCTTTTACTTGGGTAAAAATAAACTGGACATTATGATGTTTTGAGACTCCACTGAATTTGCACTGTGCAGTAAGGTAGCTTCTTGCTTCATGTCGCTATTTAAATTTAAATTTGAATAATTTAAAATTAATGAGATTTAGAATTCAGTCCCTCAGTTACATTATCCACATTTTAAGTGCTCAATAGCCACATGTGGCTAATGACTACTATATTAGACAGCACGGAAGGATATTTCCATTTTCACAGAAAGTTCTACTCAGCAACACTCTACTGGATAGTTAGGTTATCAAACAAATATTTAAAGAATATAAGGTTTATTCCATTTTGAAATAAATCAAAGAGTGAAATCTTCAACTGTCATCTGTAAAATTCCAGCCATCTTTCCTCAGAAAAAAAACAAAGAAAGGTCAGGACAACACAATATCCATTAATAAAAAAGCTTACATTCCTACTTCCCAGCAACGTGCAGTACAGCTCAACCTCAAATGGAAAGTGACATTAATGGGCTAAAAGGGAAAGATGGGTAACAGAGCAGCTGAAGCTAAATAGAACAGGCACCATATGCTCTGTATGCTTCTTGCCAAAGCCATTTTCATTACCCTTTACTCTTATCAGTCAATCTCTTGACCTGATGGTAAAACTAACACCAGCAAGAAAAAAAAAAAAAAAAACTAGGTGATGAGGAGCACATTTTGGGTTCAGCTCTATCTGGAACACTCAACTCTGATTATTCCACTCAGGCCAACAAAAACGAAAGTAGGACAGAGATGATGAAATTGTTAGCTCTGGGTCTCTAGTATCTGGGCGCCTACCAGGTCCCTTTCTTTTTACTTCCTCAAACCTCAACAGTGTCACCAGTGTAGATTGTGATGATAGTAATGGCCATAATAAAGGGTAGACTTGGTAGGGTTGGCTGCCTGTCACCTATCCCCCTCAGAGTTTCACTGATCATGAAACTCCTTCAGCTATTGTAAGGGAGCTTTCCGAACGGGTTTCCTGATGTCAATCCTGACATATGGACTGATGCAAGAGGTTAGGGGAAAGCATCAGCCATTTTTCTTTTCCCAAAGCTCTTCCCTGCCAAGCCTACCCCAAATGCTAAAAATTAAGATTCTGTTTTACTAATTATATGACCATGTTGGAAATTTTGGGAATAACTGAGAAGTTTGTGAAACTAGTTTGAGCATCTCAAAAAACAGGCACTGCTAAGAAAAAATTCTCATTAAAAAAGCCTTTGCATAGTGGGCATCACCATCCCAGAATCCTCAGGATTAGGGAATGAACAATGGACTAAAGTAGACTTACTGGTATCCTACTATAGACTTATTGTGATTTTAGCAACAGTAGAACTTTTACACTGATGTGGAGACAGTGGCCACTGGAGGTTCTGAGGGAAGGAAGAGGTAAAATCTGGTGTAATATGGAGGCATTTTCAGGACTTGGATGTTGTCCTAAATGACATTGCAATGACAGATATAGACCATTATATATCTTGTCATAACTTACAAAATTGTGCAGGAGAAAGTGTAAACTACATTGTAAACTAAAATCCATGTTTAGTGGCAATGTCCCAAAATGTGTTCACCAATAGTAAAAAATGTACCACACTAATGAAGGATGTTGCTAATGTGGGAAAATGTGAGAAGGGTAGGAAGTGGGACATATTGGGACCCCCTATATTTTTTATGTAACATTTATGTAATCTAAGCATCTTTTTTAAATTAAAAACTCTATTTAAAAAAGAAAAGAAAATAGTTTATTACTTAAAAAAAAAAAAAAAAGCCTTTGCAGGCTTCTAAACTGAACCTGAATTTTCTCTTTGGTCTGGTATTTAGAAGAGAAAGGAATTTGTTCACTTTCTAGAAAAATAATAATTCCCTCAGACCGTGGTCTTCATGGCTTTTGCCTTTTACTATTCCTAATTGTGCATTCATAACTGATTAATATATACTATTTGCAGTGTGCTGTCTGAGTGAGGAAAAGAATCTGTTGTAAGTCTATAGAAATCCTTCCTCTCCACAGTGATGTTAAATATTCAGGTAGCAGGTCTCTGAACTGACTTCCTTCACCACTAACTTCAATGTCTGACCAAAATCTTTGTGAATCCCAGACACTAATATTCAACTTATAACACAACTGTAGCTTTTTTTTAATTATCTTTTTTTAAAAGATACATAGATCACACAAAATGTTACATATAGGAGGTTCTTATATGTCCTACTCCCCACACCCCCCACTCCTCCCACACTGACAACTTCTTTCATTAGTGTGGTACATTTATTGCATTTGATGAGTACATTTTGGAGCATTGCTACACAGCATGGATTATAGTTTATGTTGTAGTTTACCCTCTCTCCCAGTCCATTCAGTGGGTTATAGTAGGATATATAATGTCCTGCATCTGTCTCTGCAAAATCATTCAAGACAACTCCAAGTCCTGAAAAATACCCAATATCACACCTCTTTTTCCCTCTCCCTGCCTTCAGCAACTACCATGGCCACTGTCTCTACATCAATAATATAATTTCTTCCATTGCTAGAGTCACAATAATTCTATAGTAGAATACCAGTATGTCCACTCTAATCCATATTTTATTCCTCCATCCTGAGACCCTGGGATAGGTGATGACCATTCCACCTCTAAATCAAGAGGGGGCTTAGATCCCACATGGCTGATGGATGGAATTATCCTGTTTGCAGTTGTAGACTTTCTTGGTTCCCTGGTGTGCTGGTTGACCATCCTCACCTCCCTGTTAGCTGACTTGGGCAAGTTCAATGAACTGGACAGTAAGCATTGAAACTCTGCTGAAGCCCAGAGCCCAGCTGGCACATAGACAGTCCAGAGATTCAAGTCTCCTGAGCATACACCCACCACAGGTTTAGTAAAAGTGACAGAAGAAGCATGCATAGAGAGGTCACATCTGAGTCCAACTCCAGCACACTCAGGAACACAAATTCCAAAGTAGGGTCCACTGACAAGGCACTGAACTCCGGAGCCATCTGTCATGACTATAGGACCGGGTGTCTCCATAGGCCTTAGGAGTACCCCTACCTGGGGTTGTATCTATTTTGGCTGTCTCTGAGATCCTGCTGAGAATGCATAAGTGCAACCCCTCTGATGACCTCCCGACTCATTTTGAAGTCTCCTAGCCATACAAACTCATTTGTCTTACTATTTCCCCCTTTTATTCAAGGTCTTTTTCTAGTTGCATCACCAGCCAGTGCTTAGTAGTAATCCCTTGGCGCCAAGGAGGCTCATCCCTGAGGGTCATATCCCATACTGGGGAGGGAGAAGTCAATGCATTTACATGCTGAGTTTGGCTTAGAGAGTGGCAACATTTGAACAACATGGAGGCTTTCAGGGGTAAATCTTAGACACTCTGCTGCTCTAGACCTAGTTGAAATTTCAAGCACACAGGCTCACAAACATAGTCATCAATATCAAGGGCCCATCACTGGAACATCCCTCTTCACTGATCTTTGCCCTTGCACTTGGGGGATTGTTCCATTGGGGAATGTGACTGAGTTTCCTGGAATGGGAATTCAGCACTCCCTCAGTTGTTGTGTGAAACTCTACCTGCTATGTCAATTTCCAACAAACATACAAACATATCTATATACCCTATATACAACTGCAGCTTTTTGCCTTCACCTCGGCATTCCCTGGGGGAGGCTTTTTCTTAGCATTTGGCCTGAAGTTCTGTCATGATTTTAATGAAACAAGCCATGTCCTCTGCCTTTATTCATCCACAAGATACCATGACCTCCATCATACCAGTTACTCTTAGCTCTTAAATAAGAAGAGAAAAAAATAATACAAGTATTGATATATTTATACTCTTGATAAAGACTTGGAAAGATTACATACAACAAACCCCATCATAATTAAATTTCATATGAAATATAAGAATTGCAATTATCGTGACTTAGTTTCACATAGTCAATGTAAATTCAGGAAACAAAACTAGTAAAAATCCATTCATGAAAAAAAATAAAGAATATGCCCCCTCTAAAACTTGGTCCTGACCCAATTTTCCATATTCCAGACCTCTCCTGCTATGTACACATATCCTAACTTGCATCCCACCTTCTTAAGTTCATTCTGACACTTGAATTAATTCTACCCATTCCCTTTTATAGACTCAGCCAAAGTCCTATCTGCTAGGTACTCAGCATGTCTTCCAATTCTTTCTTGATCTAACCACTTAGATTTAATATCTCTTCCTCTGTACTTGCAGAACACATTATCTTTACCAATATTAGAGCCTTTTGGGTTGGATTATCTCATTTTTTGTGAGCTCTCACTCAAAAATTTACAGTGCATTTTTCTTTCTCTTCCAGCACCCAACACACCACATGCTCAAATAAATGTCCAAAGTAGAATGAGATGGGTAAGTATGAAGTTCACTTCAAAGAAGATTAGTGTCATGGGCCAAGGTTAAGCTGCTAACACAGTTTTTCAGAAGTCCAGTGACTCTATAATGTAATACAATGTCTCCAGCCCTCAAATCCTCAAAGACAGGAGAAAATCAAAGAGTATTTGAGAAATGAAGAAAAAGGAACTCAAGAAGTGAAATGAAGAAGAAAAGGACACGGGGTCCAATCAAGGGGACAATGTAGCAAGAATCAGGATGTACTCACTCTCCCAGAGTTGCCTCAAATTTATTTGGACAAGAAGAATCTACTAACTCTGCCACTGTGACTACCCCAGCCATATGTGAAGTGGTAAACTATGACCATTGCCCCTCTATCTCCTATAATAAAAGAATGTTGTGTTTAAAATTCTTTCATACACATTATCATATTCTAGTCTTATGTACTTTGTGAGGTAGGCAGAGTAGTTGTCCACATTTTATTGATGAAGAAAGAATCTCTGAAACTAAATAATTTTTCATAAATCACATGGGTAGTTTAGAGCAGATCTGTTGGGTACATTTCCACTCTTGTAGGCATGAGATTTCTAAGCCTTAGCTACCATTTATTATCTCTGGCCATACATTTTTCAGTTGGGTTGAGGAAAGCAGCAAGTAGCTTCAAATATGAAGGCAGGGACCAGGGACTGCTCAGATAAGGCAAAGAGCATGGGAGGTAGGTAAGGGCAGGCCCTGGGGGTGGAATTTATTGTGATAAGTAGCATTTTTTCCTCCAGTACCAGAAACATTGCCCTTTTAAGACAAATTTTTCAGAGATAAATGACAATCAGAAATGAATTATAATTATCCAAGTCAAGTAAAAGTGAAGGACTCTGCTGGCATGCAGGAAGGAGAGGGCTCTTGAATCTCATTAGGGGCATTGCTCCAGTGATGGTAGAGAAAGGACTGTCTGCTACTAAGGAATAAAGAAAAGTCAAGGTCCTTGAACTTCCAAAACATGAAACCTCAAGACATTGTAACCATGAGAAAAAATATTATTTCCATACTAATATGCAAGGTGTCCAGCCATGGACAATAACTACTTTTCATAAACAATACTGCTGGAAATTATGCTTAATTCAATATTATGATATTTTATAGGAATTACCCAAAGAATCTAGCTATATGATAATGAATGGCTAGATAGGAAAGATATTCCAAAATAAGGCAAGGATATTCACAAAAAGCTTTTAGGTTCTTTGATATTTGGTATAAAAAGATAAAGAAAACATATACATTAAGCCAACATGTAACAGATGTGATATATTTGATAACAAGAGATAAAATACCTGTTATTGCTACTTAAGTTTTTTTCAATGCTGATTAAATGATCTAAGTGAGTAGGGGAAATAAAAGAAAAAGACTAAAGATAAACTGGAAGAAGAAACCAAGAAATTGCTGAAGTCAAGTGTGAGAGAAAAGAGAAAAGCAAAACAAAGTGATGAAAAGAGACAAGTGAAATTGAGAGAAAAAAGCAAGACTCTGTAAATATGAATATCCATTCATTATAAAGAGTCTTTATTGTTTAACCTTGGTTGTAAGAACATTATTTCATAAGTTTATGTATATAATATTTCATTTTGCTTCAATGGGTTTAAAATGTACTAAAAAGAGTTTGGCTTTTTCAAGAAGAAATATGAATACATGGAAATAATTAGAATGTTGTCACTGTGGTTATTTTTAACATTAGGTGATTCTAACATTGTTTGGGGTATGTATGTGTAAATATATATGTACAGACATATAAAACTGCATGTATTTCTGTGTATGTGTGTGTATAGTTTTCTTTAAGAGTTACTGGAAAGATGTAGAGGTCTTAAGCATGTGAACTGTGGATCACTAGGCTAAATAGGATAATTTAGTTAAAGAGATAAATTGAGGGGAAGAATAAGTAACTAGGTTGCTATGAGAAGTCTCTTCACCAACCCAAAAGAGACAGATACAGGGAATTATTGAAAGTGATATCTTGCTGTTACCCCGACCCCTACCACCTCCAGGTGTTGGCATTAGAAAGTGTAGGCCACAGCTAATTTAAAAAACAAAACAGAAAAACCACTACCTCCTTCCTTATAGAAGAAGAAACTAAAGATTTATTTCTTTAGTTTCAGAGCTAACATATAGAGTGAAAGAGAGTGCTTGTGTTTATTTATATGTGTGTATGTTTTAACACAAAGTTAAATCAAGATCTACTTGCCAAGCAAGGAAAACCTAGAAGCAAATTTTTGACTCTGGAAAAAAAGTCAAAATGAGTTGTAGTTTATCCTGAAAAGTAAATCTATTATTATTTATTATTTCTACTTGCCTATTTAAAAGAGACAGAGAGAGGGGAGTAAGGGAGAATTTGATATAGCTTTTGGTTACAGGCAGGCATAAATTAATACTGTTGAAATAGAAATTAAAACCAGAAAGGAGAAAGAAACAAATATCCTAACCACAAAGGATAATACAGTTACTGTGACTGAACTCTATGCTTGGCCCTAAGCTTTTTGGCAGTCAAGACACAAAGGAAAACACAGTAAGTTATATAATGCCAATGAAAGAAAGCATACAAATGCTTCAAGGGAGAAAGCCTTTGTTTCTGATAGTAAAAGCTCTAAAAACTATTCATCACTAGATTAAACAATAATTAATAACAGTTGTTAAAATCTTCCTCTCTCTGTTATTCTTAAGTAAGCTTTACCATTTCAACCAAAGCCAGTTGCCAGTCACATAGTGGGCATCTAATAGCATTGATTTTCAGCTTCAAATATACTAAGGGACATAAGAAACTTGCACGATTTTCATAAGTGAGCATTCTTCATGGAAAAATAGTGCCAACAGGATTTTAAATCAGCTTGGATAATTTGCAATAGTCTGAAGTTATTTGGGGTGCAGTGGGCTTTTCCATTTTAATGGCAGAAGTAGGTGATGAGTTTGGTTTTCTTCTTTGGAATCATGGACACTATTGTTCCCACAAAAGCACAAGACTCCCCCATGAAAAAAGTTTAAAGAGAAGGATAGGAGTGGAAGATATAGACATATGAAGAGACGAACAAGGGAATGAAGATATTAAAGGAATGGATGCCAACAGTAACACTTGAGAAGGACACAGGATTTTCAGAGGAAAGGTGATTTTTAGAAAGAAATGATTGGAAATTGTTTAAGATCCTTCTTGGAATGTAGTACCCCAAAAATAAATAGGAAAAACAAATTACAGAGAATAAGAGTACAAGAATTCTGGACATCCAAGGGGCTACTTAGGGTTTAAGGAAAAGTACATAATTGTAATATATATAATATATCAAGTTTATGTTATGTGAGAACAGGAGTAAATACACTTGCATGTGGATTCAAAGCTTTGTGGATATTGCTAGCATGGCCCAATAAAAGGAAAAACTATAGATGACTATAGATACTATAGATGACTGAGTACAGAAATGAGGAAAGGAAAGAGAGACAAGAATGAAAAGATGCAGCACAAATAGAAAAAGCATGGATTTTTAGTTAGACTCACTTGGATGGGGCTCCCTTTCTACCACTCATTGGTTCTGCAATATAGGACAAATTACAAAACTTCTCTGAGTCTCAGTTTCCTCATTGGTGAAATAAGAATAACAATAGTATTAAAAGTTTAATGGAATGATATAAAAACACATAGCACAGCACCTTCCACAAAGATTATTGACGCATTAGTAGAGCACTGAAAGATGTAGAGAGAGATAGGAAGGAGGGAGGGAAAGGAGGAAGGAAGGAAAGAAGTAAAAAAGGGAGGGAAAAAGAGAGTAGGCCAGGAGGGAAAAAGAGAGAAAATCCTATTTAGGGAGCTTCTGAAGGCAGCCAAATAAAGAGAGAAAACCTGTCATTTGTTATACACCACTGGAAGATTTAGAGCTGAAATATCCCTTAGAGATTATTGAGTTCTATAGATAGGAAAACTGAGACCCAAAGTGGTACTAGCTCAAGGTCACACTACAAGTTTTCAGTAGCTGTCTTCTCTAGAAAACCTATTACGGTTATTTTAGATAAGAAAATTAATGTCAGACAAGGTGGATGGTATATTTGTGGGTATAAGTAGGGGATGAGCCTTTACCCTGGATGGCCTGAATTTCCAATTTTAATTACATCAGTTTTCACCTGCTTTTGCCCTGGCCACTTGAAGCCTTTCTTCTAAATTTAATGAATAGTGTTTAGCATTCTATTTAAATATAAACCTAAAGAACCTATTGAACATTTTTTCATTATAAGATTGCCAAGACTAGGCATGTAGTTCTTTGGAGTAAATAATTATTATACCTTTGTTACTTTAACCACTGTCTCTGAAGACAATTTAGCCCAGACATGTCAATTAATACCAGAATCATTAGTTCTTGGCAGGCATAATTTCTTGATACCTTCTCCCTTATTGTAGCCAAATTCTGGCAGCTATAGTCATAAAGATTCTTTTCCATGTCCTATAACCTGGTTGTTATTTTTAAATTGTAGCCAGAAAGAACATTTCTCAAAGAAAAAATAATGTTTTTTCCTGAGGAAGAAAAATGATGTGTTCCAGCCAAACTAGGCATGTTATTAAATATGTTTATTTGTACAAGGTGTAAGAATATGTTTCTGCTCTTTCTCTCATCTTCGAAGAGTTCAAATCACTAAAAAATACTTGGAGTGGGATTTTGGTCTATCTGTTTACTTATATATCCACATATACAATTAGATCTCTTCAGGTAAATTCCATCTTGAGAAAATATGAGAAGGTCATTGGTTCTAACATTAACTAGATTTAACTTCTTAATTGGTGGCTATGTGGTAGGCTGAGTTACGTTTCGCAACAGATACATGTGCTGAATCCTAATCAGAGTGCCGGTGGGTGGGAACTCATTGTAAATAGCTTTATACGAAGTTGTTGATTTTAGTTAATGTGAGGCAAACTGAATCAGGGTGGGTCTTAATCCCATATTACTGGAATCCTTATAAAAAGAACACAAAGGTCATGGAAGCCAGAAAGGAGAAGACATTGACAAATGATGAGATGCAGATATACAAACCAAGGAATCCCAAGAATTGCTGGCAGCCAGCACCAGAAAGCTACGGACTCAGGAGAAAGCAAGCCTTGAGAGTATCTTGATTTTGGTCTCCTTCTACCCAAAAAATGATGAGGCAATAAATGCCTGCTGTTTAGGCCAACCCATTTTGGGGTATTTGTCATAGCAACCTGGAAATCTAAGACAATGACTATTGTCAACCTCATTGTAATCTACAAACACTAGCTATATAGTGTTTTGAGACCCTTTTTATCTTCACAAAGAACTGTAAGACAGGTCCCTTTAGTCTCCTGAACAAGTTCACCATCTAAAGGAGTAGCTAGGATTCAACTGCCTACCACATGGGAGGTCCAGGATTGAAAGCCAGGGCCTCCTGACCTGTGTGATGAGCTGGCCCATGAGCAGTGCTGATGTGCACAAGGAGTGCCGTGCCATGCAGGGGTGTCCCCTGTGTAGGGGAACTCCACGCGCAAGGAGTGTGCCCCCAAGGAGAGCTGCCCAGCACAAAAGAAAGTACAGCCTGCCCAAGAGAGGCGCTGCACACACAGAGAGCTAATGCAGCAAGATGATGCAACAAAAAGAGACACAGATTCCTGGTGCTGCTGACAAGAATACAAGTGGACACAGAAGAACATACAGCAAATGGACACAGAGAGCAGACAATGGGGTGGGGGGGGGCGGGGAAGGGGAGAGAAATAAATCTTCAAAAAAATAAAACTAAAAAAAATAAAGGAGTAGCTAATAGTTAAAGACAATTCTCCACACAATAAGTCATTCTGTGAAATGAGATTTGAGAGAAGGGACATAAAGACGATCAGGGAGGACCTACAAAATCATCACCACCACCATCATATTTAACATGTAACAATTGTTTATTATGTGCCCAGGGCTAGTTTAAATGCTTCCTATGTATCAGCTTACTTAATTTGACAACAAACAAAAGAAAAAGAAAAAATAATTTTGACATCAACCTATGAGGACAGTAAAATTACCCTCATTTTCAGATGAGGAAATTGAAGCTCAGAAAGGTTAAATGACTTATCCAGGGTCACACAATTAGTAAGCAGAAGAGCTGAGATTTGAGCTAGACACTCTGGCTTCCCAAGGAGAATGGTTTGATCTTGTCCTGACAGATGGATAATACTTCACTAAATGCAGAGGAGATTTGGTGGGGAAAGATATGAACCAAGGCAAAGGGTAAAGAAGAGCCACAGTTGTCTGGAACATAGAATTGTAAAATGAGAAAGATTGGTCTATCTTATCAATAACAACAGCAACACCACACACACACACACAGCACTAAAACCTTTGAAGCAAGAATTAGACAAGTCAAAATGTTAGTCTAGGAGATGAATCTGGAAATAATGGGTGAAATGGATTCAAATTGCTAGGGACTAGTTAGCAGACTTACAAGCCAAATGTGTAGCTATAAGGACGTGAACAGTGGTAATGGGAAAGAAGAGATGAAAGAGAAATATTACAAAAAGAAGAGTTAAGATCTCAATCACTGAATGGATCTGAGGAGTCAGAAAAAAAACAAAGACCCAAATAAGGCCCTGAATTAAACATGAACAAATAGAAATACATCACTATTAACAGAAATTAGAGAGCTGTTTTATGAAGACAAGTGTGAAGTATATCTGTCATTTCTCTGAATTCATTGGTTCTCCTACACACTGCTATTACTTCTGTCTCCCATAATCTATGTTTTTATTTCCCAAGACTGGTCTTTGACCCTCTTTTTTTCCTTCTTACTCATCCTTTTATCCTAGAGATAGCTAACCTACTCTCGTACCTTCAGTGTTACTTTCTATTTTCATAATTCCTTAATTCCACATCTATCATCAAGCCTTAGTTTATCCCCTACTTCCACTTGGAGACACCTCAATTGCCAGGTTTTCCAGGGCTGCTATAGCAAACACCACAGACAGGCTGACTTAAACTAAAAGAATTTATTATCACACAGTTGCAGGGGCTAGAAGTCCAAAACTGAGGTATTGTCAGGCCTTTTTTCTCTCATGTCTGTAGCATTTTGGTGGTGGCCTGCCAGCAATCCTCTGTCACATGGTGATCTGTTTCTATCTCCTCTTCAATCCTACTCACTCCTCCTGTGACTTCTACTAGCATGTCCAAATTTCCTTTGCTTATAAGGACAACATTCATGTTGGATTAAGGCTCAAACTGCTTCAGTTTGGCCTCGTCTTAAAAGGATCTTTGAAAATCACATTTACAAATGAGCTTACACCTACAGGACCTGGGATGGGATTTGAACATTAGAATTAACTATGAAACATTTAAAATTCACAGGTGCTAAGTCTCTCCTCCCACCACCCCCAGAATCTTAGGCTAGGATCATGAACTTGTGTGTGTTTATAAACCTCAACAGATCTTTCTCTTGTGAAATGAGAGTTGAAAATCACTGACCTATGGTGATATTAATCAGTAGGGCTCTGGCTTCAGATATGGGAAAAGCAAATAAGACAGTGAGAAGTTGGAGTCAGATTGTAGAACAAGGATCAGTTTCTTGCATAAAACAACCCCAGAAAACATGTAGGAGACTTAGGTACATAAAAGATCAGAAATGGGGTACCTTGAATAACAAAGTCATGAGAAAAAACAGGTGGCATTATGATTTAGACCATTAGTTCTCCAAGTGTGACCCCCAGACCAGCACTTCAGCATCATCTGGAAACTTGCTAGAAAAACAAAATTCTCATACCACACCTGACCTCGTGTGGTGGTTTGAAGGTGTATGTATTTAAATGTTGTTAAATCTAATCCATTCCTATGGGTGTGAACACCAAGAGGTGTAAGAAGGACCTTTTAATGAGGTTACTTCAGTTAAGGTGTGTCCCACCTCATGCAGGAAGGCAGACAAACAGAGAGAAATCCATGGAAGCAAGAAGCTGAAATCAAGTAAACCCAGAATAGAGTGGAGAAACCAGTAGATGCTGCCATGTGCCTTGTCATGTGGCAGAGGAGCCAAGGATTGTTGGCTGTCAGTCTTTGGAAGAAAGCATCACTTTGATGATGCCTTGATTTGGACATTTTCCTGAACTCTAACCATGAGAGAATAAATTCCCATTATCTAACCCAAACCATTTCATGGTATTTACTTTAAGCATCCTAGGAAACTATAAGAGTATCAGTTTAATGTAGGGAGTTTATTTACATAAAAATACAGATTTTTAACTTTCCTTGAAAATGTGGGCAAATTGGCCACATGGCTCTTCTTGGTACAAAGAGCAATCAGTTGAGACTAGTAGTTGCTTAGAATACATGTTCTCAAGATCCCTAGAGTCCCCAGTGGAACAGTTTTGTTCATTTATAGAAGGATCCTGCTGCCTGTAGAAGCATTCAGTTTACAACTTCTGACCAAATGTTTTTTAAAAAGTCCCTCATCAAATTATGGGTGGTTTCAAAAATATTGCTTTCCAGTTTGAGTCAAGAGTGAACTAACAGAACTTTGTGTAGTTACTATTTGTTCTGTGAAGATGGTGAGGCTCTAAAATGTAAGCTTGACATCCTGGGCCTCTTGGAAAAGGGAAGCCCAAGAACATGGCACAAGTGAAAGGGAGAGAAGGAAAGAAGGAAAAGGAGTAGTAATCAAAGAATAATATACAAGCTTTTGGAAGCATTAACTATTCAGAACTGAACTTCAGTGGCTACAGAGAGTAGCTCTTAAAAAGTATTTCAAACAATCCAAAAGAAATCAGAAAAGAGAAAACAGAGAAACAAAAAACAGAAAACAAATAATAAAATGGTAGCTCTAAATCCATACATATCAATAATTACATTAATTGTAAATTGTCCAAACATACCAATTAAAAGATGGAGGTTTCCAAATGAAATTTTATTTTATTAAAAAAGCAATATGCTGTCTACATGAAAGACACTTTAAATACAATTATAGAGGTAGATTAAAAATTTAAATTATGGCAAAATATACCATGCAAACACTACATTACAGCAATCTGGAGTGGCTATATTAGTATCCCAATACTAATAACACCAATTCTACACAATCCCTTCCAGAAAATCCAGGAAGGAAACACTTTCCAATTCTTTTTTTTTTTTTTTTTAGGTAAGAAATACCTTGATACCAAAACCAGACAAAGACAATAGAAGAAAAGTACAGTCCAATATCCCTCATGAACATAAACATACAAAAATCCTCAACAAAATATTATCAAATCAAGTCAGGCTCCATATTAAACCCTCAGGAATGCAAGGCTGGTTTGATATTCAGAAAGTAATCAGTGTAATCCCTTACATTAACAGACTGAAGAATAAAAACCACATTTTATTAATTGATGCAGAAAAATACTTGACAAAATTCAACATCCATTCATAAAATAAACTCAGAGAAAACTAAGAATAGAAGTGAGCCTTAACTTTATAAAAGTCATCTATAGAAACTCATATCTAATATCATAATATATATTATTGTAATATTATATGTAATATAATATATAATACCATGTAATACTAAAAAGCATTTTATAAGAGTCTTAGATCAACCTGTTTCAACATGAATAAATCACAAAAATAAGTGAGTAAATAAAGTAAGTTACTGAAGGCTATATACAAGTAATGTATCATTTCTGTAAATTTTTAAAACACACAAAATAATAGTACACCTTGTTTTAGATAAATGCCTATGTAGTGAACTTATTAAATCATGGACTGTAAAAGTCCATACAAATTTAAGTGTAATGATAACATCTGGGTAGTGAGATAAGGAAATGGAATGTTGGGACTTTAAAATATATCTGTTAATTTTATTCTATAAAAAAATATATTTGTATTCTTTTCCTATGGCTTCTGTAACAAATTAACACAAATTACATAGTTTAAAATAACAGAAATTTATTTTTTGACAGTACTGGAGGCCAGAAGTTCAGCATCACTTTCATTGGACTTAAATCAGTGTGTTGAAGGGGCCATAGTCCTCCAGAGGTTTTCTTGCCTCTTCTAGCTTCTGTTGGTTTTCTTGCCTCTTCTAGCTTCTGTTAGTTGTCAGTATTCCTTAGCTTTCCTTGACTTGTGGCTGTATCACCCCAATCTCTACCTTCCATTTTCACATTACTTTCTCCTCCATGTATATCTGTCTCCCTCTGCCTCTCTATTATAAAGATGCTTTGCATTGGATAATCCAAGATAAATGACCTCATGTCAAAATCCTTACTTTAATCATATGTATAAAAATCCTTTTTCCAAATAAGGTAAAACTTACAGGTTCCAGGGATTAGGACCTAAGACATAGCTTTGGAGTCACCCTTCAGGTCCCAAGATCTGAACTGAATATGTCAAAATTGTATCATTTCCTAAATGTGGACATAAAGCACAAGGTGACATCTCCTAAAGGAGATGAGGGAGTAGCTTTCTAGGACTGCCTTAACAAATTACCACAAACTTGGTAGCATAAAACAAACATTTGTTTTTTCACAGTTCTGGAGGTTAAAAGTTCAAAATCAAGGTGTTGGCAAGACCATGCTCTCTCCAATGGCTCTAGGAAAGAATCTTCCCTTGCCTCTTCATAGCTTCTGAGGTGGCTGGCAATCCTTGGCACCCCATACACAGGCGCAGAGTTCCAATTTCTGCCTCCAGTGTCACATGATCTTCTCCTTTGTGTATCCCTCTGGATCTCTTTTTTTCTTCTTAAAAGGATACCAGTCATATTGGATGAAGGGCACCCCCTATTACAGTATGAATTCATCTCATTTAACAATTACATCTGTAGTGACCATACTTCCAAGTAAAGACACATCTGAGGTAACAGGGTTAGGACATCAACATATATTATGGGGGACACAATTCTACCAACAGCAGGGAGTAAGCAATGTGGACAAACTGAGGAAAATCTGTTTATGCAGAGGAAGAGGTCCTGAGGTCAGAGTGCCCTGAACATTCAAGAAATTGCAATGAGACCAGTGAGGCTGGAATGGACAGAATAAGGACACAAGGAGTAGAAAATGCAGTCGAAGACATAGGAAGCCACACAGTGTAGGGTGGGCCATTGTAAGGACTTTCCTTTCATTCTGAGTGTAATTAGAAAGCCAGTGGAGGATTTTTGTCAACATCTTCAGACAAATTTTAACAGCATTACTTTGGCCATTCAAAGACAGACGTAAAACAGGGAAACCACTAAAGAGACTACATCATTAATCAGTTAGGAAATGATGGATATAAAAAAAAACTATCAAAAAAAAAAAGAAAGAAAGAAATGATGGAGACTTAGAAATGAGAAACGAAAGATTCTGGATAGATTTACAAGATAGAGCCAAAGAATTTGCTGATGAATTGTGTATGGTATGTAAGAGGAAAGGATCAAAGGATAACTTAAAGTTTTTGGCCTGGGAAATAGAAAAACTAGGGATGTCATTTTCTGTGATAGGCTATGCTGTGGAAAGAGCAGGGAGATTTTAGGTTGATGGGAAATAAGACATTGAGGTTTAAATGCATTAAATGTGAAATATCTATTATTTATCCTACT
The DNA here is from genome assembly GCF_030445035.2 of Dasypus novemcinctus. Lineage (NCBI taxonomy): Eukaryota > Metazoa > Chordata > Mammalia > Cingulata > Dasypodidae > Dasypus > Dasypus novemcinctus. The sequence continues at coordinate 46,401,109 of NC_080673.1, read as the reverse complement.
GTACAAGTCCAATATATTTTCCTAGAGTTCTAGGAAGAGGACTACACTGTAGCCATAAATTTGAGAATCATCAGCTTATAGTAGGCCTCTAAAGCCATAAGACTGTATAAGATCACCACAGAGTGGAGTAGAAAGAAAAGGCCTAGGACTGGAGCCCTTAATAATGCCAACCCAAGGAGGTCAGGGATTTGAGTGGGGAGGCCATAGGGTAGGAAGAGAGTGATGTCCTGGAAGCCAAACAAAGAAAGTATTTCAAGTAGGAAGGAGTGATCAATCATATCAAGTGCTGCTGTTTGATCCTTTAAGATGAGAATTGAGAATTAACCACTGGATATAACATTGAGAAGTCAGTACTGTACTTGACAAGAGTAGTTCCTTATAGAGGGCTGGAAGCAAAAGGATTGAAGAGGTATTATGAAGTCTTTAATCTATCTGAAAGTACTTAGCATAGACATAATGATATAACTGTATGTGTTAATTTAAATTACCCTTGGGAGAAGTCAGATACCTTAATTCCAATGTGGTCAGCTATCATGCTAATCAGACAGCCCACACTACAGAAGAAGCCACTAAAATCATTTCAGTTATTTTTTATCTCTGATCAATATAAGAAAGCTGGTTTATAAGTATAATACTTTCCATACCTATGAATGGATTTTCATAGGTAAAGTTCAGTGATATTCAAGGTAATGTGGATTAAACCTAAAATAGTTTTCCCCCATTTCCATGAAGATAGTATAAAAGTCTAGCAAGCCCTGTACCCTGTATACTTTGGGATAGCACTCTAGCTAAGATCTCTAACTAGAGATGGCACCCTAGCTAAGATCTCTAACTGATCTAGGTTTGAATTCAGAGGATTTTGATTGTCTGAATGGTACATCTAGAATATGGCTGTAGCAGTTTGATATGGTTATGAATTCCAAAAATAGATATTGGATTATGTTTGTAATCTGATCTGTACCTGGGCCTGATTGAGTTATGATTAGGGTTTTAATTGGGCCACGTCATTAAGGCACTGAGTCCCCGCCCCTTGGTGGGTGGGGATTCACAGATAAATGGCATGGCAAAGGACAGAGTTGCAGGTTTTCTGATATTGGAGTTTTGATGTTGGAGTCTGATGCTGAAGACTTAAGCTGGAGTCCTGGGGAAAGAGACAGAGCCATTCACCTGGTAGTCTACAGCTGACCTTGTGGAGGAAACAGAGGAGCTGAGCCCAGAGCAACCCAGAAAGCCTGAACCTTCACAGACGTTAGCAGCCATCTTGCTCCAACATGTGGAAATAGACTTTGGTGAGGGAAGTAATTTATGCTTTATGGCCTGGTAACTGTAAGCTCCTACCCCAAATAAATGCCCTTTATAATGTCTAGTAGATTTCTGGTATTTTGCATCAGCACCCCTTTGGCTAACTAATACAATGGCCATGTTTGCCTTAGTAACACTTTCAAACAAGCTGTGGTCAGAATGCCTAAATAGACAAAGATTTGAGATTTTTGTCCCCTTTTTTGTGCCTGCTTGCTAAGTAATGTTGTACATGTGTCAGAATTTTCTTGAAACTTGCTTCCATTATAACCTTTTAGTAAGGTTGTAGAGAAATAGCAAACCCCTGCTTGCTCCTCTTGATGGCTATAATTATCTAACAAAAACAAAGCAATAGTCATACATGGCCAAATTAGTCTGCACTAGTTCATGTCAACTAGATTTAAGAGAGAATGGGGAAGAGAAAAATTGGAGACTGAGTACAAACAATTCCTTCAATAAATTTTGTAAAAGGGAATAGAGATATAGTGTCTTGACTGGAGGAAAAAGTGAAGTCACAAAAGATTATTGCATTATTTTCAAGTAGTGAAGAAAATAATCTTCCTTTTTTCCTTTTTTCTTCATATTCCCCCAATACCTTGAAAGTGTTTAAAAAGCACATAAAAATAAATAAATAAACACCTCAAGACCTTGTGATACTCAAAAAAGCATTAAGGTGTTTTAAATTATTTTACATTCTTAATCTATCATATCTATATTTGAATGTACAGATATACAATCTATTTATTATCCCAAAGAGTTTGGAAAATTAGGAAATATATGTAGATGAATAGAATTAGATTTTAAATTCTTGGAGTTTTAGCCACTGGAAAATAGGATAGAGTTTTGAGCTTTCCATTCAGCATCTGTTATTCTGTTCCACTTCTGTAGAATGCCATTCCCCTTCAACCACCACAAACAATCTTTCAACAACATTTGTTCTTTGGAGTATTTTGTTTCCCTAACTTCAGATCTCAGAAAGGTTGAATAGGAGAGAAGGATGTTTTGCTAATGAATCCTTCTTTTTCTTCAAAGGTTTCATCTTGATCCATTAGAAAGCTTAATTTTCTTCTGCAATAAATACACCCCAAGGTTATTTTTCCTGGCAAATTAGCCCAGGAACAAATGGATCCTGAGTTTTCATGGCTCAAGTTCAAAACTTTTTCTTTTACAGTTCCCTGCCTGGCAGAATTCTCAAATTGAAGACTGAATCACACAGACTGATAGTTTAAGGAATCTGATTAAATAATGAGTCTCTTCGACTAACACTAGTTTTTGTAAGGAACTAACCACAGAAAGGTGAGCCCTAAATATCTATTCTAGAAAAAAGGCTCAGCCAGCCTAAATATATTAAGTATACTGAGACCAGACACATTCTAAACATTTCTAGCCCATTATCCAGATGTTTCTATGAACACATCTCCAAAGTGGTTCCTTTTGGATAGCACAATTTGGAAACATTGATGAAAACAAACCTTTCTTTTTCATCAGATCTAATGAATTCTTCTACTTTATTAAACAGAGAACCTATTGTTCTGCATTTGTCTCTTGCTCATGTCTACCAAGTTTTCATTTTAATAATAAAACTAATAAATATTTGAATTCAAGGAGTCCTTATCTTTAAGGAAATCATGAATCCTATTGATTTTTTAATCATTGTTTGAAGATAGATAGTCTTTGGAAAGGTCTAGAATACTTAATACTAACTTACACTTACCTAACTTTTGTTTCTTAAAGAATCTTCACATTTGTCACAAAAATCTGTGAGATAGGAAATAAATATATTATTGTCATTTTGCAAATGAGGAAACTGAGGTTCAGAAATGTAAGGAATTTTCTCAAGGCCCCAAGCTAATAAGGACCAAAGGCCAAACCCAAATACAGGGTTCCAAACTCCAAACCCAGTGCTCCTTTCCTGACACCAAGTATGCCCCATTTGAGTAAACAGAAGACAACAGATTCCTCAATTCTTTGTCAGTTGAGTTCATGATTGATTTCCAGACTTGCCTTACTGGATGTACTAACACAGATACCACAGCATTAAAAAAAAAATTGTCAATGCTCAAATAAGTTCATGGTTCAAACATAATAAACATTAAAGTCTAAAGATTTAAAGTGCTTAGAAGAAATATTTCTAGGCAGCACTGAATTCATACCATAATGTTAAACAATTTTTAAAAATCTCTATTATTAACTCATCACCATAAAAAAGAAAGAGTATATGTTTAGTAGAAAAGAGACCAATAAAGAGACCAACATACAGAACTCATAAGGTGTACAGTTCAAGGTGAAATTAAATGCATAAGTTTATTTTTCATTCCTTCCAAAACTCCATTTAAAATATGAAAAAAATATATATTTTAAAAGAATAAATCACTAAAAGCACTGGAAACAAAAGAAAAAATATGATCAGTAGACCAGAAATTTTGAGGAAACAGAAAGCAGATGGAATCAGATTGATGGAAAATCCAAATCAGAGAAAAATGCAACACACAATAGGTATAGGACAGTCAACTGTGAAAGAGCCATTTATCTCTCAGGACACCACCAGAGAAAACTACAAGCTATGAATCCACAAATATACGGGCAGAGTGAGTAATGAAAAGATCACCAGGATAATAAAGAAACACCTGTAGAAGAGCTGAGCCAGCTGTGTCCCTTCCTCTCACTGCCTAAGGAGATCTGGCTTCGATCTTTGCTTCTAGAGGTTCTAAATGGGGCAAGAAATAGAAGCACAACAGAGTCTGAGGTCTCTCCAGAAATCCACAATGGATGAAAACACACACTCATACAGAGGAAAGGGAGAAACTTCCAGACCTAAGCCTTCCTCATACTGGCAATGCCGGGTCTCTCAGCATGCCTATCTACTCCCAGTCAATTCTTACAGAGAAATGTTTAAACTCCAGTGAAATGCTGTGTTCATGGGAAACATAAATATTCCGAGTTCTTCCAAAAGAAGTTCGCAACCCAATTTAGATAACAACCCCTATTTTAGTTTGCTAATACCTGCTCGGAGCAAGATACCAGAAATGGATTGGCCTTTATAATGGGAATTTATTAGGTTAAAAGTTTACAGTTCTGAGGTTGTAAAAGTGTCCAAATCAAGCCATCATCAGAGATGCTGTCTCACCGAAGGCTGGCTACTGGTGATCCTGGACTCCTTCCATGTGGCAAAGAACAATGGCGGCTCTGCTGAGGTCTCTGCCTTCCTCTCCAGGCTTACCTTCTCCCTGGACTCAGCTGTGAGCAATCAGCATATGGTCGTCTCTCCTCTCCCCTTCCATGCCTCTCTCTCAGCCTCACAGGGGCCTCTTTCCATGCCTCTGTGGTCCACTGATTCCAGCCTCTGGCCTCCAGAATTTCTCCTCTAAGCTTTGTCTCTTCCAGCCTCTCAGTGTTTCTCTGTCTCTGACACTTTTTTCTGTGTGCCTGCTGCTTTCAGTCCTCTGTTTATAAAGGACCCAGCCTGTGTCAGACCTCACTGAAACAATCCAGTCATAGGCCTCCCCAACTGAAGCAAGCTAATCAAAGGCCCCCCAACTGAATCAAATCCAATGAAAGGATCCCACACCTATAGGTATGGCTTCAGTTCAAGGACATGACCTTTTCTGGGAGCCACAAAATACTTCCAACTGTCACAACCACAGAAGAGATTATATATGGGAAAGGGAAATGTGTGCCCCCAAAATCTATGCACTAGGTCCATGCTATTTTATGGGTGTTTGTCTTAAGAAAATAGATAATCTCTATTTTAATAATTAATAATTTGTCCCTGACCAGAGAGAGAGAAAGAGAATGCCTCCTAACTTATTTTGTAGGGCTAGCACCAACACATACATATATAATAGACACTACAAACTGGATTCTCTAGATTAAATCCATCTTGCAGATGATCATGTTTAGGCAGCATGTTTTTTTAAATTGTGAATATAAATATTATGAGACAATATCCATTTTCCTGCAACTATAGCCGCCACTTCATACTTTGTGAATTTCATCTCCTTTATCATTTCTTAGCCAATTTGGTTCCTGGAGGCATTTGAATTTACCACTCCTATAATATAAATCAATTTGACTGGTAAATGCAGATTTTAAAAGTTTTACTAAAATATTCACAAAGCAAATCCAGCAGTAGAGTAAAAGAACAAAGCATATAACTAAATAGGTTTATATTAATTCTGGTTTACCATTATGGAATTAATTCAAATAATTCACTACTTTAATAAAGAACCATTTGATAGGTGATTCTACACACATGCATATGCTTGAAAAGTTTTATATCCATTCTTGATTCTTTTGTAACTCTTAGTAGCATAAGAACAGAAGGAAGGTTTTAATTTGGTAAAAAGAATGTATCAGAAACATAAAGCAAATGACTTCCTTAACGGTAAAGTATAAGAAAGAACTGAGAAAAATAAAAATCATCACTATTATTCAAAACTCTTTTGGAGTTCCTAGATAATGCAATCAGACGAGAAAGTAAATGAAGGATAAATATAAGACAGAAAATATTCAAGGCTTTGAATATGTAGAGCTCAAGATAATCCACTGAAAATTATTAGAATAATACTCTCCTGAAGGATCCAAATACAAAATAAATATACCAAAATAATTGCATTACTATACAGCAACAATAACCAATTAAAATGCAATTACTTATAGTCACAACAACAAAATTTTATATGTACATATATTTAAGAATAACCTAACAAGAAAGGCACAAAATATTATTAAATATTTCTCAAAAAACTTTTTAAAAATATGAATAAATATCAAAATACATTACACATTGTATATAGGTGGTTCCAACTGGTAAGGATAGCAAGCCAAATGTGTGTGTGTATATATATATATATAAATTCAATGAAATTCTGATAAAAATTCAAACTATTTTCAATGAAACTTGTTTCTAACATTCATTTGGAATAATAAATGTGACCAAAGAGGGTTCCTGACCTCCAAATGTTAATGTGTCCCAAGGCTCAATCCTCAGCTTCCCCTTTTCTTTTTACTACTAACTCTTCCCCTAAATGACCTCATCCAGTTTCATGGTTTTAAATACCAGATGACCTCCCCTCCCCCAATTTATCTCTCTAAGCTGGACAATTCCTCCTTGTTCAGACTAATAAATCCAAATGCCTATCGGATATCTCCACTTAGATGTCAAACTCAGCATACATAAAATAAGACCCTCAATTTAACCCATGCTTAAATGCACCCCTTCTCAGTGAAGAGGAACAGCATCCGCCAAAGTTGCTCAGTCCCAAGACTCAGAAGTCACCTTTAACTCTTCAAAACCAACATTTAATCCCATGGCAGTTCCAGGTAGCTCTGCCTTCAAATTCTTCCAGTATCTCATCCCCTCATAATGTCTGCTGCTACCACTCTAGTCAAAGTCATCATCGTTCAACTAAAATTCCTGCAAAGGCCTCTATACTTTGACTGTCTATTTTCCACAGAGTAGTCAGAGTGATGTTTGTTAAATAAATCATATCATCTCCCATCTTCAAAACACTCCAATGTCTTCCCATCCTCTTACAATAAAAGCCAATTCTCTACATTGATATGGCTGTCATAAGTCTGTACCACCCAGATCTCCAACTACCAGAAGCATAATTGACCAAAGGCCCCTGCTTCTCCACTCTGAATTTCATCACTGCGTTTGCAGCCAAGTCACACTTTTCACCGGAAGGGATACCAAATCAAACCCGTTCCTGGAAAACAAAAGACTCCTCATTTGGACTCCTTGATGATCCTGCTGAGCCTTCCTTGTACTGCACAGCAGACTAAAACACTTCCACCATCTTCCTTCCTTCTCTGCTGTACTTGGGACACCCTTTCATCACAGTATCACAGTCTGATGGCTCTCCCAGATTTCTAGCACACCGGTATTTACATAATAAAATCCATGTATGTTTAATCCAGTCTAAGCTTATTGGAGAATCCAGCTAAGCACACATGCCAGCTAAACTTTATATAATTTGGTCACTGGCTGCCTGACCGCCTCACCTTCTCTCTCACAAACAGTAAAATGCTGGCCTTCATTTTGTCCCTTGAAGATGCAAAGTGGTTTTGCCCTGGCTCTTTGCTTTTGCTGATTCCTCTCCTGAAATGCTCCCGCCCCAGATCTTTGAAGTATTCATTCTCTTTAAATTAGATCTGTGTTCAAATGCCACAACTACTGAGAGGCCTTCCTGGACCACACTTTATAAAATGGTCCCAATCCCACTAGAAATTTTACCCACTCTGACCTACATTTTTTACAGCATGTATCACTAACTAAAATTGTATTATATCTACTCCCTTGTTAATTGTCTGACATCCCCCACTAAACTATAAACTCCGTTAGGGCAGACACCATCTGTTCATGACTGAAATCCCACTGCCTGGCATACAGTAGAAATTCAGTAAAATAAAATTAATCTTGTGAAATCAATGACTTTTATGCTATATCCATGCAATGATAAATACACACATTAGTTTTTATAGCCTTTAGCAGTTAATATTGACCACCAACCAAAGTCTATATTCATGTACTTAAATTAAGATATTGTCTTATTTCAGTTTAGCACCACTGTGATAATGCTCCATTTTTAAATTCTCATCTTATAGCCTAGTAATTGTATTTATTGATACCAATAAAGTGTGATGAGTTCTGATATCTGCACCTGCCAGCAAAGTGTCAAGAAGTCCCACTGACTTTGAGGGATGATAAGCCTTCATCTCTATGGTATTGTCTTAGTTTGCCACAGGGCTACTGATGCCAAGTACCAGAAAAGGGTTGGTTTTTTTTTTTTATTTACTTTTTTATTTTTTGGTAGGCAAGAGAGTAAAGAGTTTATTAAGAAACAAGAAAAGAGATAAGTACACAACCCAAGGCATGAGTTGTGGACATGCTGCAGGATGAGACACAACAGGGCTGATTTTTACAATGGAAAATTTATTAGGGGTAAACGCTTACATTTCTGAGGCCCTGAAATGTCCAAATCAAGGCATCATGAGAGATCGCTACATCACCAAAGTCAGCTACTGGTGATCCTGATGTCCTGCCATGTGGGGAAGAAAGATGGCGGCCAATCTCTGCTAGGGAAACTGCCTTCCCCTCTAGCTCACCATCTCCCAGACCCAAGCAGTGGGCGGCCAGGCATAGGGTTTGGCTCTTTCCAGGCCTCTGTTCTCAGTCTTAGCTGCTCTGCTTTCTTCCCAAATTCAGCTGTGAGCTAGCAGGCATATGGCTCCTCTCCTCAGCCTTAAGCTGCTCCATAGGCCTGGCGCCTCTGGAACCTCTTTCCATGCCTCTGTTCTCGGCTAATTCTAGACTCTAGGACCTCTCTCAGCCCCTTGGGGTTTCTCTGTTTTCCTGCAGTTCTCTCTCACGCATGGTAGGAACAAGATGGCGGGTTCCTTTCTCTGTGCCTGTCTCCGTGTGTCTCCATTTATATAAGACCCACCAAAAGGGCAGAGATGCAACCGGAGTCAGGCCTCACTGACATAGTCCAATCAAAAGCAATCTAGTCAAGTTCTCTAAAATGAATCAAACGGTACCACATCTACAGGAATAGATTAGTTTAAGAACATAACTTTTTGGGATCCACCAAATTCAAACTGTCACAGGTATCAATCAACTGCCTTTGTAACTGAATAAATTGAGGCTGTTGGAGAAGTAATGATGATACTCTTTGGGATGGACTTTTACTTTTATTTTTTTTTAAGGAGGTACTGAGGATTGAACGTGGACCTCATACAGGGGAAGCAGGTGCTCAACCACTGAGCCACACCCACTTCAGGCCTTTTAAAAGAATTGCCAGTGATTTTTTTTTTAATTTCAAACAATTTGTCAAGTTTTTTTCTTCTATTGAACACTTACTATAGTGCTTTAAGACTAGCTCTAAGGTCATACCTCTAATTATATATGTAACCTCCAAATTTAACACTGTCCTTTTGGGCAAATGAGGATCACCTTATAATGATTCACCTTATGATGCAGTTTCCAGAGAAACTATGGTAAGAAAATGAGAACTGCCTATATCTTCCCTACCTTTCTCACAGGAAGACTGAAGATCTTATAAAAATAAAAAAAGTTTGGTGTAAATGCATTTTGAAAAATCTAAATGAATTAAATGCAAATTATTATCCTCCCTACCCCACAACATCCAGTTACCGACCCTGGAAACATTACATTCTAAGGTGAGCAGTATGATTGCTATGCATGCCGACCCAATTTAGCTTTTAAAAGTTGTGGATCCAAGGACTCTATATTTATTCTTTTTAATTACATAATACCCAAATAAAGAAAACAGAAAAGGAAATATGATTTTTAGAGTATTGAAATAATCTAGAAGAGAGAGAGAATAACAACATTCTAACGTCTAGAGTGACAAGTATAGGTGGACTCAGCTGGCTAAGCCTGCAAAAAATCCACCAGTGAGGTGAGTCATAGGTTGTGAATGAAAGATGAGAGTGTGTTTTATGAAAACACATTGGGAAGGTATTCCCATCAGAGTGGCATATGTGGTGGCTAGACAGCAAGAGAGGGTGAAACTGGAGAGCACTTGCATGAAAGTCATCAAATATATTTGTCTGAATAAACTCAGAAAGCATACATTCAAAAGTATAACAAATAAGTATAGACCAGTAGGATTTCAATTTGTGATGCTGATAGAGAGATAAGACAATCAAGAGTTTTAATTTAATGTAGCTTGAGGTTGAAGAAAAGGAATATTCTTGCAGGATACGGGGATACAGGTCCACTGCAGACACAAGTTAACTACACAACAGTTCTATGAATTGCACAAAAAAGAAAGAGAGAGAGAAAGAGAGAGAGGAAGGAAGGGAGGGAGGGAAGGAGGGAGGAAAGAAGGAAGAAGGGATGTGGTAGTCATTCACGTGAACTCTTTTTTTTAAACATATCAATTTTATTGATATGTATTAATAAAGCATACAATTCATCCAAAGTGTACAATTAATGGTATTTGGTATAATCACATAGTTGTGAATTCATAGTTTCAACCATTATTAGAACATTTTCTCTCTTTTTTTTAAGATACTTAGATTAATAAATGTTACATAAAAAATGTAGGGGACTCCCATATGCTGCACTTCCTACCCCTCCCACACTTTCCCACATTAACACCCTTCATTAGTGTAGTACATTTGTTACAATTGATGAACACATATTGGAGCATTGCCACTAAGTGTGGATTATAGTTTACATTATAGTTTAAACTCTCTCCCACACATTTTTGTAAGTTATGACAAGATATATAATGGCCTGTATCCATCACTGCAACATCATTCAGAACAATTCCAATGTCCCGAAAATGCCACCTTATCACACCCATTCTTTTTTTTTAAGAAACTTAGGTTGCATTAATGTTATGTAAAAAAAATATAGGGGGGGAAACGGACTTTGGCCCAGTGGTTAGGGCGTCCGTCTACCACATGGGAGCTCCGCGGTTCAAACCCCGGGCCTCCTTGACCCGTGTGGAGCTGGCCCGTGCGCAGTGCTGATGCACGCAAGGAGTGCTGTGCCACGCAAGGGTGTCCCCCGCATGGGGGAGCCCCACGCGCAAGGAGTGCGCCCGTGAGGAAAGCCGCCCAGCGTGAAAAGAAAGAGCAGCCTGCCCAGGAATGGCGCCGCCCACACTTTCCGTGCCGCTGACGACAACAGAAGCAGACAAAGAAACAAGACGCAGCAAATAGACACCAAGAACAGACAACCAGGGGAGGGGGGGAAATTAAATAAATAAATAAATCTTTAAAAAATATATATATATATAGGGGGTCCCCATATGGCCCACCCCCACACCTCCCACACTTTCCCACATCGACAACATCCTTCATTTGTGTGGTACATTTATTGCAATTGATGAACACATTTTGGAGCATTGTCACTAAGCTTGAATTAAAGTTTACATTGTAGTTTACACTGTCTCCTACCCAATTCTGTAGGTTATGACAAGATATATAATGGCCTGTGTCTGTTATTGCAATGTCATCCAGGTCAATTCCAAAGTCCCAAAAATGCCCTTGTATTGCACCTGCCCTCAGAACCTCCAGGGGCCACTGCCTCCACATCAATGATATAATTTCTTCCATTGCTAGAATCACAATAAGTCTATAGTAGTATACCAATAACTCTACTGTAGTCCATAGTTCAATCCCAATCCTGAGGATTCTGGGATGGTGAAGTCCACTCCACCTCTAATTGAGAGGGGGGCTGCAATCCATTAGGGCTGATGGATGGGACTGTCTTGCTTGCAGTTGTAGACTCTCTCGTTTCCTTGGTATGGTAGATGTCCATCACCTCATTGTTAGTTGTTCTGGGTGAGACCAATGAAATGGAGAGTAGGTTTTGCAACTCCATTGAGATTTGGGCCTAGCTGGCACATAGACAGCCCAAAGATTTAAGTCTCTTGGATGTATACCTACCAACTCTAGTACTCATTATAGGTTCAAATAGAAGAACAAAAGAGCCATGTGTAGGGAAACCACAACTGAGTCCAACTCTGTCACTCTGGGGAGCATAAATTCCTAAGTAGAGCCCACTGCCAAGGCACCAAACTCCTGAGCTATCTGCCCTGACTATAGTGTCTGGATGTCTCCAGAGCCCTCAGGAGCCCCACTATTTGGATTAGTATCTACTTTGGCAGTCAATGAGATCCTGCTGAGACATGCATAAATGTAACCTCTGGAATGACCTCCTGACTCACTTTGAAGTCTCTTAGGCATATAAACTCATTTGTCGTTACCTTTTCCCCCTTTTGGTCAAGGCTTTCTCCAGTTGTACTGCTAGTTGGTGCTTGGTAGTAATCCCTCGGTGTCAGGGAAGCTCATCCCTGGGGTCATGTCCTACACTGGGGGAAAGGTAATGTATTTATATGCGGAGTTTAGCTTAAGGAGAGTCCAAATCTGAGCAACAAGGAGGCCCCCAGGGGTAACTCTTAGGTACCCTATATACTAGGCTAAGTTTCCATTTAAAGAGTAAAGTTTCATAAGCACAGTCATCAGTATCAAGGGCCCATCAGTGGACCATCCTCCATCATTAGTCATAGGCCCTGTACTCAGGGGGATTCTTGGTGTTCCATTGGACAGTGTGGCAGAGTTCTTCAGGATGGGAATTTGATATTCCTTCAGTTATTGTGTGAATCTCCACCCATCGTGACAATGCTCCATGAACATTTGAACACATTTACATGCCTTATATGTATGCCAGTGTGAGCTTCCTCCCATGTATCCCCATCACTGACATTCTGCACCAATGATCCTCCCATGCCACAGCTGTAACACTTCTGTGATCCAAAGGTTTCTCAAAAATGAAGCCAATAAAATAGCCGAATACAATTAATAAGAAAACGAAATAATAATGAGTTTTAAAAATAAGAAATAAAATACAAAAAAAATTTTTAATTGAGGATAATAGAAACTAATGAAAAAACATTGAAAAAAACGTTTTACATTTTGCCTTCCATCACTGTAAGATCTGTTGTTCTATATGTACAATGACATTTTCTTCCATTAATTCCCCAACTTACTTTTTTCATTTTGTCTTCAAAGAAGTTTTAGGTTACAGAAAAGTCACATACTGAAAACAGGGAAATCCCACATACCCAACATCCTCCCCCTTTTCCCTCTTCCCCTATTAATAACATTCTATGTGTGAATGGTACATTTGTTACAACTGATGTACAAATATGGAAACATAGCTACTAACCATGGTCAATGGTTTACATTTTGGACCATATACTTTTATAAATTTTGATGTAATTTACCATAGCCTGAATCCATCATAGCAAGATCCTATAGAACACCTCCATTGACCCCAAATGCCCCCTGTTCCATCTATTCTATTCTTCCTTCCCCCTCCCCTCCGCAATCCCCTCCCCTCCACAGCAATCACCCAGTCTCACTCCTTTTTTTTTTTTTAAAGATTTATTTTATTTATTTCTCTCCCCTTCCCCTCCCCCCCCCCCCCAGTTGTCTGTTCTCTGTGACCATTTGCTGCGTATTCTTGTTTTTGTCCACTTCTGTTGTCAGCGGCACGGGAATCTGTGTTTCTTTTTGTTGCGTCATCTTGTTGTGTCAGCTCTCCATGTGTGCTGTGCCATTCCTGGGCAGGCTGCACTTTCTTTCATGCTGGGCAGCTCTCCTTGAGGGACACACTCTTTGCGCATGCGGCTCCCCTACGTGGGGGACACCCCTGCATGGCATGGCACTCCTTGCGCGCAGCAGCACTGTGCATGGGCCAGCTCCACATGGGTCAAGGAGGCCAGGATTTGAACCATGGACCTCCCATGTGGTAGACAGATGCCCTCTCCACTGGGCCAAGTTCGCTTCCCCAGTCTCACTCCTTGAAGGACAAGATTCATAGTTATTTACAACACTGAAGATTTGACACCCTGGTCTGTCCTCCCTTATTAGGCCCTGTCCATAATCTCAAGAGCCTCTCACCCCTCTATTTGAGAATATAGTGGGCCTCCTCAGGATGGGAGTCCACCACCTTGCCACTCATTATGTGGGGCTCCACCCACTGATACAACACACTATGGCAAGATGAACACTCACACACTCCCTAGAAGACTGCCCTAACTGCGTTCTGTCCCAAATGCCCCCCACCTCGAACATCCCAGACCAGCAGCCCTCACTTGCCATATTGCCAAAAAAGCATTTCCAAAATTGTAATTTCAACTATGTACCCGCCAATCCCCAGGATTCACCTGCTCCCTCCCCCAACCCTCTGCTCAGTTCCATGGACTGTCCAACCCACCCTCCCCATCCCACCCCCTGACAAATCAGCACTGCCCAACCCAATAGTATCATTACATTACTGTCATGCCCCTCCACCGTACAATTACACACTTGCACTTTATCATATATTTTGCCCATATGGGCATTGGCTCACAACCTTCTTCTCCATTTCTGTTTCCTATAAACCTATCTTCCAAACTCTAGTTCTGTGAGTCTTTTCAATTTGCTTATTTCATATCAGTAATATCATGTATTAGTTGTCCTTCAGTGCCTGGCTTGCTTCACTCAACATAAGGTCCAACAAATTTATCTGTGTTTTCCCGTGGGTTAGTACTGTATTCCTTCTTAAAGCTGAGTAATATTCCATTGTATGTATATACCACAATTTGTTTATCCATTCATCTGTTGAAGGGCATTTGGGTTGATTCCAACTTTTGGCAATAGTGAATAATGCTGCTACAAATTTTGGTGTACATGTATCTGTTCATGTCCCAGCTTTCAGTTCTTCTGAGTATATACCCAGCAGGGGAATTGCTGGATGGTATGGCAGTTCTATAGTTAGCTTTCTGAGGAACTGCCAAACTGTCCTCTACAATGGCTGCCCCATTCCACATTCCCACCAGCAGTGAATGAGTATTCCCATTCCTCACATCCACTCAAACACTTGTAGTCCTCTATTTTTTAATAGCTGCCAGTAATGGGTGTAAGATGATATCTCATTGTACTTTTGATTTGCATTTCCCTAATAGCTAGTGATGTTGAGCATCTTTTCATGTGCTTTTTAGTCATTTGTATTTCTTTTTTGGAGAAGCATCGATTCAAATCACTTGCCCATTTTTTAATGGATTTTCTTTTTATTTTTGAGGTATATAATTTCTCTATATATGCAGGATTTTAGGCCCCTATCAGAAAAGTGTTTACCAAATATTATCTTATACTGAGTAGGCTGCCTTTTCACTTTCTTGACAAAATCTTTTGGTATGCAAAAGTTTTTAATTTTGAGGAAGTTCCATTTATCTATTTGTCCGTCACTGCTTATGCTTTTGGTATGAAGTTCATAAAAACATTTCCTATTTTAAGATACTGTAGATGCTTCCCTACATTATCTTCAAAGATCTTTATGCTCTTGGCTCTTATATTTAGATCTTTGACCCATCTTGAGTTAATTTTTATATAAGGTATGAAGTGGTGTTCCTCTCTCATTCTTTTGGATATGGATACACAGTTTTCCAAGCACCATTTGTCGAAGAAGCCATTCTCTCCCAGAATGGGCTTGGTGGCCTTGTCAAAGATCAGTTGACTGTATATGTGAGGGTTTATATCAGAACTCTCAATTCAGTTCCATTGGTCATTATGTCTATCCTTATGCCAATACCACGCAGGTTTTTTGTTTTTTTTTTTTAAGATTTATTTTGTTTATTTCTCTTCCCTCCCCCCCCCCCCCCCCCCGCCCCAGTTGCCTAGTCTCTGTGCCCTTTTGCTGCATGTTCTCCTTTGTCCGCTTCTGTTGTTGTCAGCGGCATGGAAATCTGTGTTTCTTTTTTTTTGCGTCATCTTGCTGCGTCAGCTCTGTGTGTGCAGCACCATTTCTGGGCAGGTTGCACTTGCTTTCACACTGGGCGGCTCTCCTTACAGGGCACACTTCTTGCACATGGGGCTCCCCTATGCAGGGGGCACCCCTGCATGGCATGGCATTCCTTGTGCACATCAGCACTGCACATGGGCCAGCTCCACATGGGTCAAGGAGGCCTGGGGTTTGAACCATGGACCTCCCAATTTCACTTAGTTCTTCTGTAACCTTCATTATTGCCTTCTTTCTACTTGGGGTTAGTTTGTTATTTTTTTTCTAATTCCACCAGGTGTGCAGTTAGGTCTTTGATTTTAGCTCTTTCTTAATATAGGCAATCATGGCTATGAATTTTCCTCTCAGTACAGCTTTTGCTGCATCCCCTATGTTTTGATATGTTATGTTGTCATTTTCATTCATTTCAAAGTAGGTAATGATTTCTTGTGTGATTTCCTCCTTGATCCACTGTTTGTCTAAGAGTATGTTGTTCATCTTGCATATCTTTGTGACTAATCTGGTTCTCTGTCCTATATTGATTTCCAGCTTCATTCCATTGTGGTCAGAGAAATTACTTTGTATAATTTCAATCATTCTGAATTCATTGAGAGTTGTTCTGTGGCCTAGCATGTGGTCTGTCCTGGAAAATGATCCATGTGCACTTGAGAAGAATGTATACCCCACACTCTTTGTGTGTAATGTTCTGTATATGTCTATTAGGTCGAGACACTCTAATACTATATTCAAAGTCTTTTTTCTTTACTGATTCTCTGTCAAGATAGTCTGTCTAATGGTGATAATGGTGTATTAAAGTCCTCCACTGTAATTGTAGAGGCATCTATTTCTCCATTTCATTTTTCCAGTGTTTGCCTGATGTATTTTGTGGTGCCCTAATTAAGTGCATAAATGTTTGTGATTGTTCTTTCTTCCTCATCAATTACTCCTTTTATTACTATACAGTTTCTGTCTTTGTTTCTTATAATAGTTTTGCATTTAAAGTCTACATTGTCTAATATTAGTATACCTACTCCCACCCTTTTTTTTTTTTTTTTTTTTTGGTTATTGCTTGCTTGTAAAATTGTTTTCCAACCATTCACTTTCAACCTCCTTGCATCCTTGGGTCTAAGGTGTATTTCTTGTAGACAGCATATAGATGGATCATATTTCCTTATCCATTCTACCAATCTGTGTCTCTTGACTAGTAGTCTAATCCATTAACGTTCAATGTTATTACTGTCAAAGAATTACTTACATTAGCCATATTTTCTTTTAGTTTATGTATTCCATACATTGTTTTTATTTCTCTTCTTAATGTTTTAGTTGTTCTTACACTCTCCTCCAACTCTCTCTCTCCTGTTTTTTTCCTTTTGACCTGCAGAACTCCCTTCAGTATTTCTTGAAGTGCAAGTTTCTTATTAACATACTCTCTTAATTTCTGTTTATCTGTGAATATTTTGAATTCTCCTTCATTTTTGAATCCCAGCTTTGCTGGATAGAGAATTTATGTTTGAAAGTTTTTTTCTTTTAGCACCTTAAGTATGTCATACTTCTGCCTTCTTGCCTCCATGGTTTCAAATGAGAAATCAGCATTTAATCTTATTGAGCTTCCTTTATATGTGATGGTTCTCTTTTCTCTTGCTGCTTTCAGTATTCTCTCTTTGTCTTAAGCATCGGACAGTGTGACAAATATATGTCTTGGAGTAGGCCTGTTAGGAATTATTCTGTTTGGGGTGAGCTGCACTTCCTGAACATGTATATCCATGTCCTTCAATGAGATTGGGAAGTTTTCAGCCATTATTTCTTCCAACACACTTCCCGTCCCCTTTTCCTTCTCTTCTCCCTCTGGGATGCCTATAATGTGTATGTTTGTGTGTTTCATGTTGTCATTCAAATCCCTGAGTCTCTGCTGGATTTTTTCTATCTTTTTATCTATTTGTTCTAATATCTGTTTGATTTCAACTGTACTGTCTTCCACATTGCTGATTCTTTCCTCTGTATGTTCAAATCTGTTATGTGCTTTCATTGTAATTTTGATTTCTTCTATTGTGCCATTCATCACCATTATATCCATTCTCTTTTTATGTATGTTTACAATTTCTTCAGTGGGTTCTCCCAGTGTCTTCTTAATATCCTTAGTCTCTTCCTTCACTTCATTAAGCCGATTCATGATATTTGTTTGAATGTCTCTGAGTAGTTGTTCCATGTTCTGCATCATCTCCTGTTTTTCAGTTGGTTCGTTGGACTGAGCCATTTCTTCCCATTTCTTAGTATGGGTTGTAATTTTTTGTTGGTGTCTAGCCATCAGTTTATCTTGATGGGATTGTTCAGTTGATTAGCTTCCCTTTCTAATCTAGGTTTCTATTTTATTGTTGGTTTTTTTGTGTGTGTGGTCAGTTTTCAGTTTGACACTTCATTCCTCTTATCCTATTTTTTTCCTGTTGTCTATGTTCCCTTGAAACAAAAATTAGAACTAAAGAAAAGGAAAGAATTATGAAGAGTGAAAGGATAATAGTAATAATAATAGTAAAAGGTAGAATAGGAACTGTATAAGACCTAGGAAAATGAGTAATTAACTCGAATAAGAAGTGTAGAGGAATTAGAGTAAAAAGGTGGAATACAAACAATGAAATGAGAAACTGAATAGAGAAAAACATACAGAATGAATTAAAAGGCCAGAATGGTAAGGAAAGAGGGAAAGAGAAAAAACATTTAAAAAATTAAAAAAGAAAGAAAACAGAGAAAAAAGGAAAGAGAAATAAGAACAAGAAAAATGGAAACCAAACAAAAAAAGATGGAATGAAAGAACAACAACAGAATGCAGAAGATAGAAAGATGAAGGAAGGAATAGAAATAGCATAGGAAGACAAAATTGGTAAACACAAAAAAGGAGGGGGCCAAAGCTAAGGGAAGTGAAAGAAAGAAGAAACGAGAGCAGCAACTAATTAACAACAAAAGGTGGGGGAAGAAAGTAGATTATGGGGGGGGAGAACAAAAAGCAAACAAACAAACAAAAACCATGGAAAAGTAGTGTCCCTTCTTAGGCCCCTAAGGAGTTTCTCAGGCTGCCAGTGTTCATCAATCAATTACCCTGCTGCCTACCCTCTACAGCTTTTCAATTGGGTTTTAGAGAGTAAACTAAGTTAAATGGAAAAAATGAATCTTTTTTAAGAAAAATAAGAGATCCAAGAAAAGTTAATACAAAAAGAATGTCTATATGTTTCCTATCCTAAATTATCAGCTGTATATTTGATAATCTGGTGGATCACTTCTCTAAGAAGAGCCAGGAATCAAATCAGGGACCTTGTGTACTCAACAAACTCCTCCACTGAGCCTTTGAGAAAGATTTCCACCCGCTTTCCCTCTGGCAGATTAGAAATTTTGCACTTGGCCAGAGACTGCTAATTAGAAAACTGTCTGGCCCTGCGCCTTCCTATACTAATTGCTTTCTCTCCCATGGCAGCTGGGTGTGACAGCCTGTGTGAGCAGATCCCCCCTCCCCTCTCCTGATCAGGTTGAGGTCCCTTCCAGGATTCAAAGGGGACCCTGGTTGCCAACCTCACCACAAAGAAACCACTCGTGACCCTCCTCCAGATCCCTCCTCCTTCAAGGAGCCCTTGAAAACTTACTGAGGCTTTCTACCACCCACCTCCCTTGAGGGAGTTGGAATTTTGATAGTTTTCAATGCTGGACTAGCCTGTTGCCTGTCCCACCCTCTCCCTACCCAAGTTCCTCTCTCCCAGGGTGGCTAGGTACATCAGGCTGCCTGAGCAGACTCCCCTCTCCCCTCTTCCCAGAGCCACCTTGGTGCTGGCTGGTATGCTCCCCAAAATTCCAATGGGGCCCAGGTAACTAAGCCCACAGAAAGGAAACCCCTCTCCACCCTTTGCCAGAACTCTCTTCCTCCCAGAGAATGCTCCTTACCACTTGGTGGCTGGTGGGATTTAGGGGGTTCGTAGAGGATTTTTGCCTTGAGGGCGGAGCCTAGCCACCCACCATTTCCAGCCACAGCAACAAGAAACTTACAATTTTCCTTTGGGCTCTTTTTGTCTTCGTCCAGTTTCTCCAGCTCAAAGCCCTGAAGCCTCC
The DNA here is from genome assembly GCF_030445035.2 of Dasypus novemcinctus. Taxonomy (NCBI): domain Eukaryota; kingdom Metazoa; phylum Chordata; class Mammalia; order Cingulata; family Dasypodidae; genus Dasypus; species Dasypus novemcinctus. Next base: position 46,381,416 of record NC_080673.1, on the reverse strand, counting down.
TGCTCTGTGGGTTCCCAAAACAGCTCCTTTGGGTAGGGTTTTGCCCCTTCTCAATCATTTTTTGCTAGCGCTCAGGAATGCCCACCTAAACCAATGCCGTCTTGCTGGAACCTCTCAGAGCATTTTCATATTTCAATAGTAACAATAATAAACAAAAAAAAACAGACAAACAAACAAAAAGGAAAACTCTTCACCTCTCAATCTCTCTGTGCTTCTCCTGATGTACATAGCTGCTATTTCTGGATATTCTTGCATATTTGTCTATGTATTTTAAAGCAGTTTTATTGAGATATATTCACACACTATATGATCTATCCAAAGTGTATAATCAGTGGCTTTTAGTATAATCACAATGTTGTGCATTCATCACCACAAAAAATTTTAGAACAATTTCATTACTCCAAAAAGAAAACTCCACATCCCTTAGCAGTCCTTCCCCAGTTCTACATAACCACTAATCTAATTTCATCTTTATAAATTAATTTATATTTATATTTTATATAGATGGAATCATACAATAGGTAGTATTTTGTGTCTGGTTTCTTTCACTTAGCATTTTTTTTTGTCTGATATTCACATCATGTAGTATTAACATACATTTGTTCAATTTCAAAGAAAAATTATATATGCAACTTTCCCATATTTGTAATTCACATGCAGCCTTACTATGCTAAACAGTCCCATGTTATATTTTTTTAAACGCTTTCCTTTTAGTAGTATACATGACCTTAGTCTTTCTCTATGAACCACTTTCATACCCACGTAATAGTATCACTAGTTATAAACATTATGATAGGCTCTCACCTTTTCTATTATTTTCCAAATATTAACACAGACCATACCATTTTTAATAATTCTCATAAGTTATCACTCAGTTTTCCATTCTCTAAACTCATTCTATTTTCTGGTGACCCATATTCCATTATTAACTCCATGAGATTACACAATATATTTAGTTCATAGTAGTGCATTCATGCAGTATTTGTCTTTTGTATCTGGCTTCCTTCACTCAATGTAATGTCCTCCAGGCTCAATCATGTTGTCAAATGCTTTACGAACTCGTTTCTTCTTACTGCTGCATAATATCCTATTGTATGACTACACCAGTGTGTCAATCCATTCATCGTTTGCTGGGCAACTGGGTCATTTCCAGTTTTGGCAATCCTAATTAATGCCACTGTGAACATTGGAGTGCAGATGTCTGTGTCACTGCTCTCAGTTCTGACGAGTAAATACCCAGTGGTGGTATTGCTGGATCATGTAGTAGATCTATATTCAACTTCTTTAGGAACTGCCCAACAGTCCTCCACAGAGGCTGTATCATTCTGCATTCCCACCAATAATGAATAAGTGTTCTTATCTCTCCACACCCTCTCCAACACTTGTAGTTTTCTGACTTTTTAATAGCAGCCATTCTGATAGGTGTGAAATGATATGTCATTGTATCTTTTCTTTCATTTCCCTAATTGCTAGTGTTGTTGAACATTTTTTCAAGTTTTTTTTTTTTTGCCATTTGTATTTTTTTAACAGATATCTATTTAAGTCTTGCCCTTCTTTAAATTGGTTTGCTTGTCTTTTTATTGTTGAATTGCAGCATCTCTTTATATATCATGGATATTAAACCCTTATCAGATACGTAATTTCAAAGTGCTTTCTCCCATTGACTTGGCTACATTTTCACCCTTCTGACAGAGTCCAGTAAGGTGCAAAAGAGTTTAATTTTGAGGAGGTCCCATTTATCTATTTGTCCCTTTTGTTGCTCATGCTTTGGATGTCAAGTCCAAGAAACCACCACCTACACAAGGTCTTTAAGATGTTTCCTGGCATTTTTTCTACTAGTTTTATGGTCCTGGCTTTTATATTTAGGTCTTTGATCCATTTTGAGTTGATTCTTTAATAGTGAGTAAGATAAGGGTCCTCCTTCATTATTCTGGTTACGGATATCCAGTTCTCCTTGCACCACTTGTTGAAGAGAACATTTGGTCCCACTAGCATGGCTTTGGTAGGTTTATCAAAAAACAGTTGGCCATAGAAGTGAGTGTTTGTTTTTTGACTCTCAATTCTATTGATCAACGTGTTTAATTTTATGCCAATACCATGCTGTTTTGACCACTTTAGCTTTGTAATATGTCTCAAGGTCAGGCAGTGAAATTCTGCCATAATTGCTCTTCTTTTTTAGAATGCTTTTGGTTATTCAGCTGCACTTTCCCTTCCAAATGAATTTAGTAATTGCCTTTTCTATATCTGTAAAATACACTGTTGGAATATTGATTGGCATTGCATTGATTCTATAAATCAGTTTCAATAGGATTGACATCTTAATGATATTTACTCTTCCAATCCATGAACACAGAATGTCTTTCCATTTGTTTACATATTCATTGATTTCTTTTAGCATTGTTTTGTAGTTTTCTGCATATAGGTCCTGTACTTCTTTGATTAAATTGATTCCTAGGTATTTGAGTCTTTTTGCTGCTATTGTGAATGGAATTTTCTTCCTGATTTCCTCCTCATATTGTTTAACTACTGTACAGAAACACTACTGATTTTGGTATGTTGATCTTGTATCCTACCACTTTGCTGAACTCATTTATTAGCTCAAGTAGCTTTGTCATATGCTTTTCAGAGTTTTCTAAATATAGAATCCTATCATCTGCAAATACTGAGAGTTTTACTTCCTCCTTTTCTATTTGGATGCTTCTTTTTTTTTTTTTTTTCTTGTCTAATTGCTCTAGCTAGAACTTTTAGCACTATATTGAATAACAGTGGTGACAGTGGGCATCCTTGCCTTGCTTCTGATCTTAGATGGATGGCTTTCAATTTTTCCACATTGAATACAATGTTGGCTGTGGGGTTTTTATATATATACCCTTTATCATACTGAGGAATTTTCCTCCATTCCTATCTTTCAAAGTGTTTTTATCAAGAAAGGATGCTGGATTTAGTTCAATGCCTTTTCTGTATCAATCGAGATGATCATGGGGTGTTTTTCTTTCAATTTGTTAACGTGTTGTATTACATTAATTGATTTTCTTATGTTGAACCACCCTTGCATACCAAGAATAGGTCCCACTTGGTCATGATGTATAAGTCTTTTGATGTGCTGTTGGATTATATTTGCAAGTATTTTGTTGAGAATTTTTGCATCTATTTTCATTAGAGATATTGGTCTGTAATTTTCTTTTCTTATAGTGTCTTTATCTTGGCATTAGGATAATGTTGGCTTCATAAAATGTGGTGGGTAATTTTCTCTCTGCTTCAATTTTTTGGAAGAGTTTAAGCAGGATTGATGTTAATTCTTCTCAAAATATATGTGATTACAAATATGGGTAATATTGCATATATAAGACTGGTTTTCTTTGAACCTGAATAAATTATATTAATGCTACCAGATATCAATATCAGACCCAAAAAAATTATGCTAAGTAAAAGAAACCAGACACAAAGTACTATATACTGTATGATTCATTTTATTTAATATGTAAATATAAATCAATTTACAAAAACGAAATAAGATTAGTGGTTATAAAGCAAGCTAGTAAGATGGGAAATCAATAGACCAATCCGTAACCTGGCAGAGAGTCCACGTGGACACCAGTAACCCCCAAGATGGCTGCAAGACCCCCACCCCCAAGATTCTGCCATTCAGAACAAAGACTTCTGGATGCAAAGAAAAGCCTCAGATGTTCCCTAGGGACTTTATCATTGGGCCTTCACAGAGAATTAATGGGTGGGTGTATTAGTCAGGGTTCTCTGAAGAAACAGAATCGACAAGAGATATCTCTCAGTAGTATGTGATTCTATAAGGGTCTCTCACACAGCCGTGAGAATGCATAAGTCCAGGTTCCGCAGGCAGGCTGCAACCAGGGGCTGCAATGAAAGTCCAGTGAAGGTTCTTAAGGAGTTCTGGGTGAAGCTGGCTGTTGAAAGACAAGCTGGGAAATTCTCTCTCAATGCTGGAATCACTTCTCCTTTTAAGGGATTCAGCTTCACTCATTGCTGATGGCAATCTCCCTGATTGATGGTATTATAACCTGCTAGCTATGATTTACCACTGCATTAAAGTCAATGGTGGCTAAAGTCCATAAATGTCCTGGTATTACAGTTAGCCCAGTGCTTGCTTGACCAAACAACTGAGCACAATTACCTGGCCGAGTTGACACAATAGGATAACCATCACAGTGGTAATGAAGCAAAACAGCAAACAGCTGGAACCCTTCCCCTGCCATTAGCAAAGGGGTGGAATACTTAAGTTTATAAAGCAGACCTCCAGGCCTGAGCACTCTCGCCCCAATCTCTTGCCTCTGAACCCGTTCTTGCCCTCTGTGCACCGCTGTCGCCATTTTTCCTCTGTCATGTGGCCACTCCAGGAAACTTGGGCATTTATAATCTATAATGGGGAATTGTAGCTTGTAAATCAGCCCTCTTTATCCATTTTCACCCCTTTCTCTCTACCTGGGACCCCTGCTCTGTTATTTTCTCCCATTTCTCTTCCCTCCCTACCTGAATAAATTACTGACCTAACTCACCCAGTGAGCTCTTGAAATTCATTTCTGCAGCATAGCCAAGAACCTAGATAAAACCTGATAACAGTTATGTAGAGCTGTGGAAGGATAGAGAGATTGAGAGGTGACTGCTAAGGAGTGTGGAGTTTTTCTTTTTGAAATAATGAAATTGGTCTAAAATTTTTTTGATGATGAATGCAAAACTTTGTGATTATACTATTATAAAAGCCATCGGTTATACACTTTGGATAGATTATATGACATGTGAATATATCTCAATAAAACTGCTTTAAAACAAATAAGTAAATACATAAGAATAGCCAGCATAGCAGCTATGTAAAGCAAGGGAAGAACAGAGAGATTGAGAGGTGATGAAATTTTTGTATTTGTTTTTTGTTTATTATTATTATTGAAATAATGACAATGCTCTCATAATGATTGAAGTAATGAATGCACAACTCTGTGATTATACCACATACCATTGATTGTGCACTTTGGATGGATTGTGTCCTTTACTAATATGTATCAATACCACTGATTTGTTTAAAGACAAAGATTAATTAATTAATTAATTTTTGAAATTCTCACGTAGACAGAAATCACAAAATAGCATGAGTAAACATTACCTGTCATGATTAACATCAGTGTAACAACTCCAAAATGATGAGTAATGACACATAACCACATCCTTGAGACTCACCTTTGTCCACATTTCATAATGTTATTTAACCACAGAACACTTTATGTATTATAAAATGTTGGTGAAACACAAACCAAGAAATTATCAAACACAGTTCATTGAAATAAGATAGCAAAAAAGAATAGAATTAAGAAAATATCAAAATTGAATTCATATATTTAAGAGACAATAAACATTGAATAAAATCACAAAGAAACTAAATAGGAAGATGTTTTAACATTTTAGACATACATACAAAATGTTTAGAGGTGAAATGTCATGATGTCTATCATTTATTTTTTTAAGTTTTTAATTTGAAATAACATCAAACTTACAGGAAATTTGCAAAAATAAGACAGAGAACCCTCTATATACCCTATATACCCCCTACCTAGATACCAGATTTACTAGCTTTTAACATTTGCTATATTTGTTTTATCATTCTATCTATCTATCTATCTATCTATCTATCTATCTATCTATCTTCTAAATATGTGAGAGTAGGTTGCTTACATCATGCTCCTTGAACACTTAATACTCCCATGTATATTTCCTAAGAACAAGGGTATTTACTTATGCAACCACATTAAGTAAATATCAAGTCCAAGAAATATAACACTGATATAAAGTATATAATCTGTATTCTAATTTTTTTATTATCTCTATAATTTAAAATACTTCTGCAGAAATATATCCATTTATGAAGCACGTAAAGCAACTGTTGGCATTTTTTTTTAATCATTTAAACTCCAGATAGCACTAAGACAACAAGTCAGAGCAGAGCTATGGAGCAGAATATAGTGGTGTGTGATAAATGCATTTGCCACACCACCATTTCAAACCATAGAGCTCAATTGTTAGATGTCCTTCTAAATATATTCAAATTGGAAACCTGTAAACAAAGGTCCTTAAGATACTGTCTAATCTCTCCATCTTCCTTTAGGCAGAGCCACTTCTACATCTTCCAACTGAGGAATGAAAAGAGAGCCCAAGAAGAATAACCGATATCCATGGAAGATAACTAAGTTGTTGGAAATGGCACTGAAATTCTGGTCTAAAATTCCTTACAATACAAACCCATCAACCAGTTTTTGACATCTATTTCAGAACGGTAGTCTTAATGCCTTAATTTAGAAATAAATGATGAAAGAAATGTAGGAGAAAACATTGCTATAGAACGCACTCTGCCTTAAACATTACTTAAATGTTTATCAATAAATATACATTAAAAGCTAGAAGTCTCAATTATTGTTTCTTTAACTCAGAATTCAAATAAGATCATGGGGGGAAATATTCAAATTTTTAAAATATGAATGAAAAATTAGTACAAGTTACTGCTTCAAACTTCACCTTACACGCATGCTTTCTTGTCTCTTACTCACCTCTCGATAAAAACATAAGTAGAACTGTTTCCCAATAAAATTCCTTTTCTAAAAGTTACCAAGAAGTCTTGAAAAACCTAACATAGCACATGTTATTTGTAGACAGTGATGATTTTTCTTCCACGTATTACAAAAGTAAATTTAGCAAAAAGATTTCTACTCACTACTAAGCAATGTTTCCGCATGTCTTTTTTCCACTGTTTCTAATTACTAAGTTATTTTGAATGTGTGTAAACCAGAAGAATTTGCCTAAAGGCTAGGCCTGACGTCCTTAGAACAATGTCCCCCTTATTGCCCATCTCAGTGACCTGTTCTCACTCCTCATTCTCTCTGACCTCTCTTGACCACCCTTTCATTCCTAAAACTCTCTTCTCTTCTTCCTGTCACAGTCACCTTTCTTCCCTGATTGTTTTCTCTGATGCTTCTGACTCTTTCCCACAAGCTTCTAGTTATTGCTGATCTTTACTGAATGCTTTATACAAGGTTCTGTCCTGGTCTCTTTGCCCTTTTCTTTTTCATACTTTGTCTCCAAATGAAATGCATCCAACTCGTGACTTAGGTTACTAATTATTACCCTTATACTTCAAGCCTGACGCCCTCACTTGGACTCAGGCCTATAGCTCCTATGCCCTCATTCATCTCTATTTCAATGTTCTTATACTGTTTCATAATTGAACTCCTCTTCTTCCCACCTTCTCCCCTCTAGCCTTCCAACCTGGCTCCCCTTTCTAACTGCTCTGAAGGAATTCAGTGTGAATCTTTCTTACCTGGCTACTTTGTTTACGTATTGTCTCTGGTTACTTTTGTAGAGTTGAGTTGAGTAATGTTGAGTAATTCTGACCATATAGCCCTCAAAGCTGAAAATACAGCTCTTTACAGGAAAAGTATGTTGACCCTAATGAGCAGACAGCTCTGGCTTAACAGTGAGGAGGCTGATAATGTGTCTGTCTGCATATCCCTTCCCCCCATGAATCTCTAGGCTAGTGTAGGCTAAGGTCTTGTCTTATTCTTTTTTTTTTTTTCCCTCTATTTTTTTTCAAATGTTACATTCAAAAAATATAAGAGGTCCCCATATAGCTCCCACCTCCCTCACCCCACTCCTCCCATATCAACAACCTCTTTTATCACCATGGCACTTTCACTGCATTTGGTAAATCCATTTTGTAGCACTGCTGCACCACATGGATAATGGTTTACATTGTAGTTTACACTCTCCCCCAGTCCACCCAGTGGGCCATGGTAGGACATACAATGTCCAGCATCTGTCCCTGCAGTACCACCCAGGACAACTCCAATTCCTGAAAATGACTCCACATCATATCTCTTCTTCCTTCTCCCTACCCTCAGCAGCTATCATGGCCACTTTCTTCACATCGATACTACAATTTCTTCCATTACTAATCACAATAGTTTCATAGTAGAATATCAGTAAATCCACTCTAATCCATACTCTATTCCTCCTTCCTGTTGACCCTGGGATAGTTATGACCACTTCACTTCTATATCGAAAGGGGGCTTATATTCCACATGGATGATGGATGCAATTCTCCTGCTGTTGAGTTGTAGGCACTCTTGGCTCCCTGGTGTGGTGGTTGACCCTCATCACCTCCCTGTTAGCTGGCTGGGGTAAGTCCAATAAACCAGAGAATAGGAGTTGCAAGTCTGCTGAGGCTCAGGGCTGGGCAGTCACATGGATAGTCCAGAGACTCAGGTCTCCTGAGTTTACACCAACTCCCAATGGAACAGCAACAAGTGCGATGGCAAAGACCAATAAAGGATGGTCCAACAACAAGCCGTTGATACTGATGACTATGCTTATGAGCTGTGCACCTGAAATATGAACTAGATCTAGAGCTGCAGGGTGCCTTAGAGTAACCTCCTGAGAGCCTCCATGTTGCTCAAATGTGGCCACTCTCTAAGCCAAAGTCAGCATGTAAATACATTACCTTCCCCCCAGCATGGGACATGACTCCCGGGGATGAGCCTCCCTGGTGCTGAGGGATCACTACCAAGCACCAGCTGATGATGTAACTAGAAAAAGGCCTTGAATAAAAGGGTCAACTCAGACCAGCAGAATATCTCAGCCTACATGTAATATCAGGTGTTAAAAACTGCTTTTTGACCTTGAATAAAAGGAGGAAATGGAAAGGACAAATGAATTTATATGGCTATTAGTCTTATTCTTTTGTTATCTCTGCATAGCACAGCTTCTGGTATGTAGCATTTACTCAACAAATTTTGAACATCCTCTTGGAAATTTTAGAATCATTTTGACTCTTCCTAATTTATACCCTAGATCTAATCTTTCCACCCTCCCCCATTTTTTTGGTTGTATTAGAATGTTTGCAAAAGAAAAAAGAAACGGATGCAATAAATCCTTCTCTCTTCCCATGCTTTCAGTTAGTCCCCTCCATTACTGACTCTGGACTTGTCCATATTACTGGTTTTCAACAGCAAATTTGATGGAAGCAGTGAGTTGAGTACTTAAGCACTAGGCTTGCCTTCTCTTGCTGCACTTGCAACCCTGATACCACCAGGTGAAAGAGCCAGGCTAGTCTATTGAATGACAAAAGACATGTGGACCAGTTACTCCTTCACTCCAGTCAACAACCAGATATGTGCGTGAGGTTATCAAATGCTAGCTGACTGCAAATATTTGAGGAAACTTTATTTCATGAGTTAGCCCCTCCCCCCCAAAAAAAACCAAAAAACTCAGTTAAGCCTAGCCCAAATTGCTGACCTAGGAAATCATGAGTTAATAAATCATTCTTATTTTAAATCATATGTTTTGCATGGTTTGTTATACAGCATAAGCTAGCTAATACAATGCTAATTTCATTTTAAATGTCTCTGTAATTCTGATTTAATCTTTATCCCCAAACCACTAAATTGGTGTCTATTACCACCTTATATTCTACCCTCATGATTCATTCTAGGATAATACCCCTACTGTCTTTTTGCCTCTAGTTTCTATTCAGATACATAAAATACTTCTCCCAAATGAACATTACTAAAACTTTTCTTTCACCACATCCTGATCAATAATAAATAACACCTTATTTTCTAAATGTAAAACCCAGCCTCTCTGATCCTAGAACCATTATAAGCTCCATGAAGAATGAATCATAAAAATCATAAAGTAGGAAAAAAAGCCTATAGATAACACAATCTTACAACTTCCTTTTACATATGAGCTAAGAAATTCTGAGGGAAAAAGAGTTTCAGGAAAGTAAAGTAACTTGTCCAAGATCACACATCTACTTTATAGCAGGAGTGAGCAACTCTGATTCCTTAATTTCCAGACTAGTTCTCTTGCTACTGAACATGCATAAATACTTAGAGTATATTTTTCTTTACTAGCCTCATACATTGGAGGATCAGCTTTTCTGTTGCTCTAGAAGTTACAGCCACAGTACCACGTACACTTGGAGTAGAAACTAACAACCATGAATATTTCCTCTCCTTTATCCTTGTAATCAAGTTCTATTTCCATACTCACTTTCCAGTCCTGTCAGCTGTCACCTCTCATTTAGAATTTGCCATTTTCCAAAGAGAAGCAATCATTTCTTCTTTGAATATAGCAACTTCCTTCTAAAGTTCAGTCTTAGAGGAATAATCTGCATATTATCACAATAAAGAATGTTCAAAGTTGTTCAGTACAGCCCTGTTTGGAAAAGTAAAAACTGGAAAGAATCTAAACATCCATGAAAGGGAATTGATTAAATTAATTATAGTACAAGCACATTACAGAACGCTGTTTGTTTGTTTTTTTTAAGATTTATTTTTATTTATTTCTCTCCCTTTTCCCCCCGGCCCCAATTGTCTGCTCTCTGTGTCCATTCACTGTGTGTTCTTCTGTGTCTGCTTGAGCTTTTGTCAGCGGCACCGGGAAACTGCATCTTTTTTTTGTTGCCTCATCTTGCTGCATCAGCTCTCCATATGTGCAGCGCCACTCCTGGGCAGGCTGTGCTTTTTTCACGCTGGGCAGCTGGTCTTGTGGGGCGCAATCCTTGCATGTAGGGCACCCCTTCACAGGGGACACCCCTGCATGGCATGGTATTTCTTGTACATGGCAGCACTGCTGTGGGCCAGCTCACCACACAGGACAGGAGGCCCTGGGTATCGAACCCTGGACCCTCCTTATGGTAGGCAGATGCTCTATCAGGTGAGCCATGTCTGCTCTCCCAGAATGCTGTTTAAAAGGATTCTGTATGTAACATGAAAAATTGCTAAGCATGTAGAATATGAAATAGCATGTCCCTAAGCAGTAAGAGTATGATTCCATTTAAGTAAAATAAACAAAAATATATACAAAAAGAGGTACATGTATATTTGTGTGTACACGTTGTTTACAAGAGAAGGGTTGGAAAGATAAGCTCTATGTAGTTAAAAGTGAATGGAGAGAAGTGGCTGTCGCTCAGTTAAGTGGGCCCCTTCTACCACATGGGAGGCCCTTGGTTCGCATTCGGGGGCCTCCTTGTGAAGGCAGGCTCACCCGCACGTTGTGGAGAGCCACCGGCCTGGGCGCCGTGGAGTGCCACCAGCCCGCAAGCACCACAGAGAGCCGAATCAGCAAAGTGATGCAACAGAAAAAGGGAGACAAGCGAAAACGCAGAATAGTGCACAGCAAATGGACACAGAGTGCAGGCAACAAGCATAAAAAAGGTGCAAGGGGAAATTTAAAAAGTGAATGGAAGGATGTGCTAAAGCAATAACTTCATGTTTTACTTTATTTCTGAATTGTTTGAAGAGAATATATACTGATGATTATTTGTATAAATTTTTAAATAAGATGAAATTCGGGAGGGGGTAAAATAAATAAATAATAAATCTTTTTTAAAAGAATAAAAAGATTAAATTTCCCACCACCATCACTCTAGGGAAAGCACAAAGAAAAACATGAATGGCTTTTGTTTCTTCTACAAATTAGCCTATTGATAGTCAGTGCTTTATATTAGGGATCAGCAATTGAATGCATACTAGCCAAATCCAGCCATCACCTGTTAAAAGTTTTGTTGGAACACAGCCACATTCACTTCTTTACATATTGTCTATTGCTGCTTTCAGGCTTGTAAGTGGCTGCCGCAGAGACCACATGGCACTCAAAGCCAAAAATATTTAATATATGGCCCTTTCTAGGAAAGGTTTGCCAAGCCCTGCTCTAGAACTATGACCATAACACAGTTAATTAATGGGCTCTACGAGGCTCAAATGCAAACGCTTACCACACTCCGGCCATGCATGAATCAATTTAAATGCCCCAAGCGTTATCAATAACAGCAAATTACAAGTCAAAGAGCTGGATTTTTTTTCCCTTGAGATCTTTCCACTCACATACTTTTTTTAAAGTGTCAACATGATTTTGAAAAGGTACAGTGTTTCAATTGGATTCCATTTTCTCTGTCTAGACAAGACCTCTTATCTCTTCTATTAATTCAAGTGAAGCAATTAATTTTATAATAAAATCTTTCTGCCTGCCACAAACACTACATTATGTTTTATTTAATTAGAAGAATGTAGACTGTAGCTTTTAAAGTTTGCTATATAAAGATTCACTGCCATCACAACAGTAACAAGTAACATTTTGAAGCTTTGAATTGCTATATTTTCCTACAAAATGAAGAAAAATAAATTTTCCACTCTTTTGGTTAACAAAGCATAAACAGTGGAACTAAAAGATGAAGTTTCCTGGGAGCATGATAAAAGAAGGGAAAGAAGCAACAACAGTTGACATGGGAAGAAAGAGCTAATGGTACGTGCAGTGTAGGAGAAGTCAGTTCATAAATGGAACACTGTGGGAAATTTACTGTGAATAGAGGCGCTACAAAATAAAACACTCCACTCCTTCATCACCCCTTAAGAATAAGGGATGTAGTTCTCTGAGGGGGGGTGGGATGAAGTAGGGAAAGATAGGCGAAGGGAGATAACTCAGCAAAGGAGGAGGACCAACTGAAAATCACCATCAGATCATACCTAACCACAGTCACTGGCCAAGGCCTAATGCTGAAGATACCAGGTGACTAAAGGCCCACCGGTCACCTGACCACCACAGGTTTCACCCACCCCTCCCCTGGACAGTTCCCACTCCGAGGAATATGGAACCAGTAAAAAGTTGTAGCTTTCAACCCCTCTTTTGCATAAGGTAGACCAATGAGAATGTTGGGACTTCCAAGTCCTAATTTACATGGTGGGAGAAGAAGGCGGAGTCCAGCCTTCATAGAACAATACCCCAGCCCCAGCAGGCACGATTCGTGCAAATGGTATGAGCACGCCCCCTCTCCTGTCTTGAGTGTATACGTTCAGTTTACATTAAACTCTCCTGTTAATAAAAAAAAAACAAAAACAAAAACGAGTATGTTCCATGATGTTTTGTTAATAGTTAGACTATTCTGTTGATAAAACATTAGAGTATTTATCAGAAAGTAGGGAGAAAATTTAATAGTAGGAAGCCATGGCCACCATTGGGGAACTTGCGCCACTTAGACTCAGTCCCCTCCTCAAGAAATGAAGGAGTTAGTATAGATGATGGCTAAGGTTCACTCCAGCTGAAAAATACTGTTTCCATCTGCATATTACTTCCCAAGTTTATGACCTTAGGCAAGTCACTTAACCTTTCTAAGCTTCAGTTTTCTTTTCTTTAAAATGAGGGTCATAATGGTACTTTCTCTGCAGAGCTGTTGTAATAATTAAGCAGGATAACACAGGCAAAGCAATCAGCACAATGCTTGCATGTGGTGGAAGTGCAAACAGTATTTATTTTTAGTTATTATCATAAAGGATCATTCCACTATCACTGTTACTATTTAGTATTAATAAATGTGTAATAGTATTACACAAATTAGGAAAAGGCCCTCAAACCAAACATAATGCTTTCCTTAGAAGAAATATGGCAGTAGGGAATACTCGCACTAATTGAAATACCTGATTTTTAAATGTTTCCTAAACACCAATCCTAACCCTCCTAGTCAATGGTGCTGAACGGGCTGCTAAGAAGCTTAAAATCAGAGGCAAAGCAGTTTTCTCTAAGTAGATACTCACATATTTTTTTTTTTTTTTTTTTTAAAGATTTATTTATTTATTTAATTTCCCCCCCCCCTCCCCTGGTTGTCTGTTCTTGGTGTCTATTTGCTGCGTCTTGTTTCTTTGTCTGCTTTTGTTTGTTTGTCCGCTTCTGTTGTCGTCAGCGGCACGGGAAGTGTGGGCGGCGCCATTCCTGGGCAGGCTGCTCTTTCTTTTCACGCTGGGCGGCTTTCCTCACGGGTGCACTCCTTGTGCGTGGGGCTCCCCTACGCAGGGGACACCCTTGCGTGGCACGGCACTCCTTGCGCGCATCAGCGCTGCGCATGGCCAGCTCCACACGGGTCAAGGAGGCCCGGGGTTTGAACCGCGGACCTCCCATGTGGTAGACGGACGCCCTAACCACTGGGCCAAAGTCCGTTTCCCCACATATTTTTAAAGTAATTTTTTTAAAGGTAAAATTGTGAGTCTCATCAGTTTATAAAACATACACATGTCAATGATTCTATTTAACACATTAATCAAAGAGGGAACTGAAAAGATGTTACAATGAGTTCAAAGGAAATTTCAAAGTAGCCTCATACATACAAGCAATCAGGAATGCTGAAATTAATGTACAAATAGATACAAAACTGGTCAATGTCCATAGGACAAGAATTGCTTGCATCTCCACCAGATGATATTCATTTTCATTTCTATGGACAAGAATTATTTAAATTACTATCAGTTTTCTACAACTTAGAGCAAAAGAAAGAAAAATAGCTCAAAGATATTGAAAGGCACTGATAACACCGAAAAGTGCACTAGACAGGACACTCAAGACAAGTTCACAGTCTTTCACAAGTTTCCTTGCCAGATCCAAACAACCAACGATAAGCTACTTGTCCTTTCCTTAAGAGCTCTGAAGTTACGCCACTGGAGGCCTGTAGGTCAACCTGGTCCTCTTAAGCATCCTCTATTCAAGCTTATGCATTTTTTTTGGTTTGTCTCCTTTTATTACGACAGAGACCCACAGCACCCAAACTCACGCCAACCTGAGGGAACATTCAAGAATCAAGACCACAGTGATGGCATGAAGGCACCTCATAGCATGCATCAGGAGCCCTCAAGCCCCTCCTATCTTGTCTGAGGGGTCCTGCTCTGCGTGGCTGTCCTCCCCATCACCAACACAGGGCGTCGGTCCCCTTCCAGCTTTTAGCCTGGAGCTCCCTAGATGCCACTGACCTCCCTGGCCCTCCTTGCTACTGAAGCCATCCATTTCTGTCATGCAAAGCTCCTTATTTTGAGCTAACAGTCAGCTCACTGACAAAAGGGGAAGGAATGAATAGAAGCGAAAAGTGCTATCCTTTATTGAATTCCTGTTATACACCAAGCCTTTAGGTACTTTCCAGTCTTTTCTTTTTTAACTTAGATTATTTTTGTTCATACTTTGGTAGTTTAAAACAGATTCCTTATATAACTATAAATTATAGATATAGATGTATCTATAGATATGTTATATCTCCTATTTTAACATCTCTAACATAAACCTTTTATATTTTCCTATATATCTAAAATAATATTTTCACATTTAATAAAAGGAATAATGATTAATATCATATAATACCTAGTCCAAAACCTGATTTTCCCAGTTGTCCCAAAAATGTCCCTTACACCTAATTTGTCCAAACCAAGATCCAGTCCATGACTGTGCATTACAACCACACAAAGTCCATGACTTGTTGAAGAGACAGAGCTAGTTGTCCTGTAAAATGTCATACCATCTAGATTTATCTATTTCCATCCTCATAACATTTGTTTAGCTTGTTCGTCTACCCCCCTTTTCCCTGGAAATTGGAATCCTCCCATTCAGTGGTGCTGAAGAGGGCTGCTAAGAAGCCTAAGATCAGAGGCAAAAGCAGCTTTCTTTAAGTAGATACTCATAACCTTTAAGTAGAAACAACATAACCTTTCCTTAGTTGCTTGAGATTTAGATCTTCATCTACTCTGCTTTACTTTGGGATAATGGCTTCAGTGGATTCAAACCAGTTTTCAGTAAAGTTAATCACTTTACTATATTCAAGTTAAACATTGTGGGCCGTACAGAACATATCATCACACTGAGGACAGCTAATATCTGATTGTCCCTCCTTAGTGATGCTAAGGTTGACTAATTTCTCATCCCACTCATGGGGTCACCAGCAGTTTATGCATTAAATATATTTTGAAGGAAAAACGTGGGGTCTTAACAAAAATGAACAGCCTTATTTCAGTGGAAAAAAAAACAACTTCAGAATCCTTAGGAAACCATCTGGAATACTTCCTGTGGCAGTTTGAGATTATTTATGAATTTGAAAAAGAGAGATTATGTTTGTAAACTGGTCCCTTCCTCTGAGCGTGATACCCTTTGATAGTATTAGATTCAGCTGAGACATCTGAGTTAATTATACGAAGTTTAAGGCTTTGATTCAACCACATCATTAGAGGCGACTCAGCTCTGAGTCCCAGCCCCCTTGGTGGGCTAATAAAGCAGACTCTCACATGGAAGTAGACACACAGAGAAGAACACTGAAAAAGACACGGTAGAGGAGAGGACTTGGTTTTGACGCGGGAGCTCTGGGGAGAGATGAGACATTCGCCTGATTGTTTAAAGATGACCTTGTGCAGAGATCAGAGAAGCTAAACCTGGAAGGAAACAGGCGCAGTGAAAAGAGACGAGATTCATGCCAGCCTACAGCTGAAATCCAAGAAGCTGGACCCTCGGAGCCTTCAGAGGGCAGAGGAAGCCTGAACCCTCGCAGACATCACCCTCCATCTTGTGTCAACACGTGGCAACAGACTCTGGATGAGAAAGTACCTCTTATGGTGCCTTGAGTTGGACTCTTCAGGGCCTTGTAACTAAGCCTTCATGCCAAAGAAATACCCTTTATAAAAGCCAACAGATTTCTGGTACTTTGCATCAGCACCCCTTTTGTTGACAAATACACTTCATTTTGAAAACAAGCTGCCTGTAGTCAATTTTCATTTAAAATGAACTTTCAACTCACTAGGCCTGTTTCTTCTTCTCCAAGCCAGTAATGGTCCCTGATGCAGAGAGCCACGGCTTCGGCACTGTTGGTGAGGAGGGAGCAGTGATAGGTACAGGTCTCTAAGGTACTCCTTGCCTTTCCAGTCTTTTTTATCTTTATGATTGTTCTCTGAACCCTTCATCTTTTATTTCCTTGCACAAAAAAGAACTCAGCATTCCTATCAAGTTTTGTGAGACTCAGATCCTCATTTGCATTTCAAGGTTGAGAATCCTGGGAGTTAGCAATTGTGAAATGGATTTGCAAATTTGAATTAAGAAACTTAAATTCAGAACATTTGCCCCCAAGGATATGTAAGACATCAGATTTTAAGTGCTACCTTGAGTGCTCCTTAATCTTCTGCAATTATTTTTCAAGAAATCAATAATGATAATCTAACAATGAGAGAAGTCAATGTAACTGACATTACAGTAATATCCCACTGCTGCTTGAAGCGGAATTCAAGTGTGATCAAGAAAGTCAGGCTGAAACCCAGAAGACCTGCAAATATGTATCCAAGTCACCTTCCAGGGAAAGAAATGAGCTTTGGAAGTCTGTGAAACTTAGTTAAATATATTAATTACATATCTGTTTAGAGTACAAAATAGGGCATCCAGAGAAGGGGCAAGTATATAAAATCTTGGTGTGGGGAGAAGCATTAACTTTACTGAAAACTGGTTTGAATCCACTGAAGCCATTTCCCCAAAGCAAAGCAGAGTAGATGAAGATCTAAATCTCAAGCAACTAAGGGAAGGTTATGTTGTTCTCATAGAATGAGGTTGTTCTAATTTCTTTCAAAGGAAGCTCTATGCTGCTTATTCACACTCAGGCTGAGAACCAGCCTCCATGCTGTGAGGAAGCCCAAACCACCTGGTGGAAATGCCTACCTAATGTGGAGAAAAATCGACAAAGCACCAAAACAGGGCACCATCCTGGAAATGGATACTCCAGCACCAGTTGTGTGGTACAAAGATGAACTGTACCAGCCAAGACCCAGTAAAATTTCAGACTGACAAGCAAAAGAAATGATTGTTCTTTTAAGGCACTATGGTTTAGGGTGATTTGTTTAACAGCAGTCGATAACCAGAACTGTCTGTGATGTAATGTGACCAGAGCTCTAAACTTATATTTCCCCAATGTGCCTGACACCAGTAATGCACTTAAGGACACCAAGGCAAAGTTTTCCTTGGAGAAGGCCCCAGTTTTTTCTCATGTAGCACAGGCAATGTACTTTGTCCTTCATCCCCCAATATAGGTAAAGTCATGGTCATGATAAACATGACCCTCTTTCTGCAGGGGCTGCAACCTCATTGCTTTTCTTTCTTGAGTCGTTTTCACCGAGCCACACACCGGAACCTTCCACAGACTCTGCTGGGCTAGTTTTTGTCCTGTATGTAGCCTTTGGGTGCTGGTTTTGAGGGACACGATAGAAGCAAAAAGTACCGGATCCAGTAAGCTGCCTGCCACTTTGGCCCTCTAACTTTCTACAAGCTAAGAGGGAGCACAAATGCCGGGCAAGGGGAGCGGGGGACACAGAGGAGAAACCACCCTGGAATGTGCCTCTGTCTCCAGTTGCTCCTCCACTGTTCGAATCTGTCTGCGCTTTTCTGCCAAAGGGGATGGGTTTTCTCTGCACTGCCATTCTGACTTCTGAGCCTTGATTGCTAAACCATCCCCGTTCCTCTATCCGCCCACTCCCCTTCATTTCAGGAAGGAAACAGTTAAAAAGACTCCGGCCCTTCAGGGCCTGGGTGGGAGGGGACAGCAGTTTTACGCTTTACAGAGACAGTCTCCTGAGACTGCTGGAAGGCTAGGACACTGTAGCTGTCCCGCGGTGGAGGAGAAGGTCCGGGAGCTCTGGGGGAAGAAGGGGAGGACAGAAAGGAGGCGAGTTCCTTTGGAGTTTTCTTTTTCTTGGGAGCCCTCGTGCGCGCGCGCGCGCGTTCACAGTCATCCCTTCGGTCTGGAGATTGTGGAGAGGAGGTGGAGAGGCTGGAGGCTCCGCAAGAGAAGCCTTTCGGAGGACGTGGTGCACCCGGGACACCCGCCACCCACCACACCACCCACTTGAGCCGACTTCGGCTTTTTCTCGCCCAGGCGCTGCGCCCGGCGAGCTCTAAGGTCGGTGAAACTCTTTCCTTAAGGGGTGGGGTGGGGTGGGGTGAGGTGGGGGAGGGGGGTGGGGCGGGGAGCCGCCCGCGGGGCTCCCCGACTAGGGTGAGAGCACCGACACCCGAGCGTTCTTGCCCAGCGACCCCGCAGCTGGGGCCAATCACTACGGCCGAGGATGGCACCATCTGCCCCGAGGTGCGTGGTGCGGCGAGCGCCCTCCCGGGGAGGGGTGCGCTTCGGAGACCTTGGGGGTTTGGAGAACTGATCTGGAGCGTCTCAGGTTCCCCAGGAGGAATTCGGATTCTTTAGCAGAAGCGAGACCAGCAGCTCCTCCCGGGCCTCCCCCTTTCCCCAGGCGTGCGAGAACTTCGTGGAACATCACCTCGACGTTGTCCCTCGCTCCAGAGCCTACCAGTGAAGCTGGCTCCGCAGCTCCTTCCTCACTCACTTGCTTCTCCTCCACACCCGCCCCGCGTGTGCCTAGGGTAGCCAAGGGCACTGGGTGTGAGGGGCTGATCTGCATTGGAAAACCCGAAGTGAGCTAGTTTTGGAACCCAACCGGTGGAGTTCGGGGCGTTTTGTTCTGTGCTCTCCTTTAAAGGGCACTTGTTGCCTTTCACATGCAGAAAACAAGGGCTGTTTCTAGATAATCAGGCTCTGTTTGCACCATCCCTAGGCTCTTCCCCTAACGGAGTTTGGGGGCGGGGAGGAGGGTGAGATGGGCATGTGAAAGCCAGGCGTCCTCAGTAAGAACTAATATTTTACCCAAAAGAGCAAAACCCACAGAAAACCTGTAAAAATTTTTTTGAAAAGCCCCCACGTTTGTCTTTTTCTCCTCTGGTAGTTGTTTGTGGGGTTTTTCCACCTCGCACTCCTTCTGTTTTAAGTGTTAGCTAATTGAGAAATGCCTTGGCAATAATTTCATGTAAATTACCTGTTCCAAACGCACGCCATTTTTGTAAAGTTGGAATTTCCAAATTACTAATTACTGGTGAACTTTGTTCCTGAGAGTTTGAAATATTAAGTAGTTAAAGTATAAGCATAAGGATTCAGTCCTCTTTCTTAATAGCTTTTGGGGTCCAGCAAGCTCTTAGATCCTAAATATGGAGAGTGTCGAATCTACAGACCCATGTGCTTCAGGTTCTGAACCTTAAATGCTTCACTAGAGATGACTGATCGTGACAATTATGACATGATGCAAAGCACATCTTGACCCAGATCTGTGGAAATGAACTACAGATCCAACCCGGTGGAATATGCATTTGAAAGGGTTTTGTTTTATTTTGTTTTGTTTTGTATTTTTCACCCAATAATAGTATGGTAGCCACATGTCTTTGCAGGGTATCCCTTAGCTCTGCAGCTTACTGTGTGTAGAGAACTGACAGAGTTGTCCTCAGAAAGAATTTCTGTCGTGGTGTCATTGTTAGAGGAGCAAGGAGGTGGTTTTATTGGTAGCTGGTTCACACCAGGATAAGAACCCACAGCCTTGGACTTCCTATTTCCTGCCATAATCAGTGAACCAAGCAAACTAGCAAGCTAATGCTCAGAGCACTGGTGGCACCTCTGACACTCGGTATAATACCCATGCTAGCCAGGTCAATTAACGAAATATCCTTTTAGTGGACTCCAGTGGGTGAAGAGCCGTTTCAATTCTGGAAAAAGCCCTTTCTCTCTTTTTTTTAAGAAAACTGTTATTGAACTTTCCATTCTGATTGGGCAACTGGGAGGCTTTAGTGATTAAGTGGCACAAGATAGTGAGGTTTTTATTTTCTCCCATATCTATGATATGAAGAGGAGGATCAC
This sequence comes from Dasypus novemcinctus, assembly GCF_030445035.2. NCBI lineage: Eukaryota > Metazoa > Chordata > Mammalia > Cingulata > Dasypodidae > Dasypus > Dasypus novemcinctus. The sequence continues at coordinate 46,360,874 of NC_080673.1, read as the reverse complement.
CAATATGCTTTGTTCTCCACTTTGGAATGGAAATGGTGGCATTTCATAGGTCTATCAATATTCAGTCTGATGCTCCAGATTATAAGAAGCAGGGTAAAACTGCAGACTGCCTATAATAAATGTAGACAAACTGATAAGTAAGTACATGGTATGCCCCTAGTATTGAGCAGTTGATTATCATTTAATCAGACTGAATCAAATTCTATAAAGCGTTAAGTGAGACATTGTAACCATCCTGCCACCTCTTGGCTATGAAACCTGGACCGACTCACTTAACTTCTTAAGACCCAGTCTCCTCACAAGTAAAATGGGGATATCATGCCTTCCTATGTAGAGCTATAAAGGTCAAGTCAGATAACAGATACCTATATAATATATTATTATATATGTCATAGGCTAGTATTATTTCTGGTTTCTTGAACAAAACTCTGGAGAAAGCAAAAGTGTAGGGTGCTTGCACCTCACATTTGTCTTATACCTTCTATACAACTTATTTAACCCTTATTTATCCAAATATTGACTAAACATGAGTTATTTTGATTCCCCAAGGTAACTTTCAAAAGTCATAAAATGGGTAATACCAGCCTTGCATAGGCTCAAAAAAAAAAGACATAAATTTTTTTTAAAGTAAATAAATTATAACCTGGATGTACACATCATACACACAAAAACACACCATTGTATCAATGAGGTTATGGTCTTCATTACAGATTCATACAAAACCACAGAAAATGAAATATACAAAATACAGGAATAGGGAGCAATTTGGATTCACCAGTAGTTACTCTGTTACCACTAACCTCCCTCATTTCTCCGATGTCTTTTCTTTAAATAAGGCAGAAACCTAGACTTCTTGGGAAGGAGGGCACTTGCTCTCTGCAAGTGACTAAAGAAACAAGTAAACGGTCTTTTGAAAAATGGCTATCCACCATCCTGAGTTCACTGCTTCACCTAAACACTGGTGACTTCTCTAAAACATTCTGGATGCTAATGAGGCATAAGAATAAGAGGCAGAATGATGTAATGGTTAAGAAGTTAAGCTCTATGGTGGGGCTGACCTGGCTTAGAGTCTTAGGATCACATCATTGCCTGTCACCACCTGTGACTTTGACAAGCTACTTCACTTTCTGAGTCTCTTTTCCTCTCTTCATAATGGAACTGTGTATCTACTGCCCAGGGTCATTGTATGGATTAGATAGTAAATGCATATAAAGTGCTCAGTACAGGGACTGGCACATAATACATGTAGTTACTTAGGATGTTTGAAAGATAGCATGAAGACAAATATACCTTGAAAAGCCAAATAGCTTTAATATGCCTTTCATCCCAGTTTGCTGCTTTCTGCCCCCAACTCTCTCAGGGGAGCAGCATTAGGATGGTACAAACAGGCTGTTTATCTAAAAACAGCCCTTGTTTACTGCATGTGAAAGGCAACAAGTGCCCTTTGAAGGAGAGCACAGAACAAAACGCCCCGAACTCCAACGGTTGGGTTCCAAAACTAGCTGCACTTGGAGTTTTCCAGTACAGGTCAGTCCCGCACATCCAGTGCTCTTGGCTACCCTTGGCATACCCGGGGCGGGTGTGGAGGAGAAGCAAGTGAGTGAGGAAGGAGCTGCAGAGCCAGCTTCACTGGTAGGCTATGCAGCAAGGGACAATGTCAGGGGCTGATGTTCCACAAAGTTCTTGCATGCCTGAGGGAGGCCCAGGAAGAGCCGCTAGTCTCCCTTTTGCTGAAGAATCCGAATCCCGCCTGCAGAGGCTGAGGCTTCTGATCGGTTCTCCAAACCCCTAGCGCCCCAAGCGTTCCGGGAGGGCTCTTTGGGAGGGCTCCAAGTTTTACTCACCAACAAACATAGTGATGATGATTTCTGAGGAACAGGAAAGCAAACAATTCCTATAGGAAGCTGTAGATTTCACACACATAAATCCTCGAGGTTTCAGTAAAATAATTTTAAATATTTTCTCTATCAATTATATCATCTTAGTTGAAACAAAGTTATTAAAGGTATTGAAGGTGTTGACCATAGTTCCAATTTTAAATTAACGTTTTGCATCACTTTAGATGGCTACCTGTACTGTATTTAGTCCTGTATTCATTATTTACTATGTATAAAACAGCACACATTGTGGGATATTCTATTTATTAATTGTGGAATTTGGTAAGTATATTTTATGGTTTAATACTATGTTACTTTTACTCAACATATAATGCCGTTTCTCCTCCATTAATAAATAAAAATTTTTATCTCATCTTTTGAAGGGTTTTATTAACTCAGGTTCTTATCAACCTAAGTATAGTGGGGGAAAAAACAAATAAATTTTCACCTAATACTTGAAGGAAAAACTGACATTCTCATCCATATAATGATCTAGATATTGATAAGATTGTGAAAGAGATGAGATAGAGATGGAGAGATGGAGATAGAGATACTGAAAGAGAGAGAGAGGCAGAGAGAAGGAGGGAGAGAAAGAAAGAGATGGGGAGGGGAGTTAGAGAGAATTTGCCCTAACAGACCTTTGGTCTTTTTCTGGTTTAGTTCTGCCAGGGCATAACCTGACATAGATATAGCTTACCAAATATATCCTGCTTTTTAATTGAAGCAGTAAATATTCATTGACTCTACATCTTATTGGCCGGTGAGTTTTGTAACCAAAATTCTTTTCCTCTTGCTTTTTCCAGGTGTTAAAAAAAAAAGTGGAAGTGCTAGGAGCAAACCATAAGAGACACTTCCTCAAATGTGCCTGGAGATGGAAACCTTTTGCCTCAGGGTATCCTTTTGGCTCCTGATGGTTGGCTGTGTCATCAGTGATAATCCTGAAAGATACAACACTAATCTAAGTGATGGAGTGGATGATTTCACCACTTCTCGGGGAACAGAGCTCAGCTACCTGGTTACCACCCATCGACCCACTAATTTGGCCCTCCCCAGCAATGGCTCAATGCACAACTATTGTCCACAGCAGACGAAAATTACTGCCGCTTTCAAATACATTAACACTGTGATATCTTGTACTATTTTCATCGTGGGAATGGTGGGGAATGCGACTCTGCTAAGGATCATTTACCAGAACAAGTGTATGAGGAATGGCCCCAACGCGCTGATAGCCAGCCTTGCCCTTGGAGACCTAATCTACGTGGTCATTGATCTCCCTATCAATGTGTTTAAGGTAGGAAATAACTACAAACGTATTTGCAGGTTTAAACATATGCTCTGATACTGTTAAGAGAGTCACTGCAGACCTTTCCGACCTTTGGAATACACAGCACTGTTTTTATTGATAGCTATCTTCTGCTGTCTTAACAGTGGCATTTTAAATTTTTATTTGTTAAATATTATACCTGTTTTTAAATAATTCTTACCAAAATAGGATTTCAAGAATAGCTCTTTGAAATCATGCTTTTACATGAATTGGATTCTCACAACCAGCCTAGAGTTTGCTGGTAGGTGGGCAGTCTTGGGAAGATCATTGGATTATTAAAAAATTTCCCATTTCCAGGGTGAGAGCTACTGAGTATGAAAAGTATATCAAGTAAACATATCTTCAGTTTCAGTTACCTTTTTAATGTGATGCTGTTCAGAAGCCAGATAGCCACAGCACAGCTTAAAGTAGAAAGTAGCTATTGTATTTTGACTGTCTGCATCAATGACTGAAGTCAAAGGGCATCTTGGTTTTTCTCTGTTATCTGGGTAACTTAGAGATAATGGGGTACATGTGATAAGATGCCTCCTTAGGCAGTATTACTAGAACTGTTTAAAATATGCATCAGTCTACTGTTGTCTTCATCATTTCTTCAGTTTACATTTATTGAGTGCCTTCTGTGTGCCTTCTTTGTGCCTGTCTTTGAATAAATATTCAAAGATAAATAAGTGCCTCAGGGAACTTACAGTGAGAGAGGAAGATAATTAACCAAACTTTACTGTGGTCACCCTAATCTAGGAACAATATAGTAATACATCAAACTGGAGCTAAAGGGAATCTGATAGTCCATATTTGGTTTAATGGTTGTGAGGGCGAAATTGCTGTGAGAATTCAAGTGAGCTAAAACTCAAATGAAATTGCATGATATATGCCAGATTTTCTGGAAAGTCTTTGATCTAAACCCAGGGAAGTTACTTCTAATAGGTTGTCATCCTCAGTCTTTTTTTTTTTTCTTCTCTGTATTATCCATGGAAGCAAAACTTCTCTGTATTATCCATGGAAGCAAAACTATTCTGAGCAGTAATATTCTGAAATATTATTTAAATGGCAAGTTTTGCCTGTTGGAGACAAAATATATTTGAAGTAGAACAGTAGTCTCTCAGTTTCCAATAGAGACACCTAAAGTATGGCAAAATTACACTAGCCTACCAGAAAAAAAATCAATGGGTCTAACAATAAAGATGAAAACAATGATTAATATTTTGAACACTACAAATAAAAACCTTTCAAAATTGCACACAAAATGCTGTTTGCAAAATTAGGGAAATTAGATGAATCATAATCAAGAAAATAGTACAAATTATCTCTTTCCGCAGAATAGCGTAAATATGTATTCTCTGTTTGAACCTAAAATGGGATTTTAGAACAAAATTATGATGCAAAATTGAAAAAGTATAATTAATTAAAAATGTTTTGTGCTCACTCTGACAGCACATGTACTAAAACTGGAGCAATACAGAGAAGATTAGCATGTCCCCTATGCAAGGATGACAAGCAAATTCATGAAGCATTCCATATTTTTTCATAAAATGTTTAGCATATGCTCCAGAGAAAACTTAACATTTTTTCTTTTACAACATCTTAATTTGCTCCTTATGCAATGTTATGTGTTTTGAACCCTGACTTTCTCATGGTGTCTTTCTTTAATGGAAGATTTGAATTTGTTGGCATTATTTTTATTCAACAGTGTGAAGATTAAACATCTATATGATGATTCATACTTGTGCCCTAGCTAACCAACCCATCATGGCTTGGAAGAACAATTAATCATCTCTGAATTAACAGCTCCCTGCTGTAATTCATTCTGAAGCATGCTACATAGATTTGACCCAGTGTAAAGTACCTCCTTGGTACATCATATCTGCAACTGCTGGGAAGGAGACTCATTTGTATCTTTGTGGTACTACCAGCTGGTCACCAGACTAAATTTCATTTCTATTCCATAGCAGCGTTTTAAGTCAGATCATCTGGAACATCCCCAAATTTGGTGAATCTCCAAATGGGAATCTATTTTATATTGATGTAGCAATGGATAAAAATTAACACATCCTTATTTGACCATATGGATCTTCCCTCTCAGGAATCCAATACTTTGTATACTTTAATGTAATTCTAAATAGTATGGACAGTTTGTGATCACAGGAGTACATTTGTGTAATTCATGTTTTTCTAAAATCCATGTCCTCAATCATGTAGTCAACAATAATTTTAGAAAGTAAATCTTTTGGGTTAAAAGTAAATTCTCTTTAGTTATTTCAGTATTCATCCAAAGGAAAAGAGAATAGCATGGGAGTGAGCTAAAAAAGCCTCACAATACTTAGGGGTGATGCCTACTTCCTTTTCTCTAAATCCTCTGCTCCATGTTGCTGATTCTACGACTTCTGCCCAGCATAGTCAAGAGAAATCCTTCTAGGCAGTGTGGTTTCTGAGCCCCATTCTTCCTTTTCCACAGAATACCCCTACAGTAAGATTCTGTTGCTTTGGAGTTTCGCACATAGCTGACCTACGAATTCCTCTAACCATGTCAAGCTCACCACCACTGACATGCAAGGCATGGTGGCAGCTGTCAAATCCTTCATCTCACTTTACCATTATGTTTATGTACTTACAAAAATAACGTGTAGATGTGGAGAATATTCCATTAAAGGGATTCACAAGCCTTTATCTCCCCCACTAACAGAAAAATTAGGCTAGCCTATGGTTCAAAGTATCTGCTGTGCTCTTCAAAGAAAGATGAGTTTTGAAATCACACATGTTACTGTGTTTAGCAATATGTCAGTTGATTTGATACTGAATTCTAAGGTGTCTCCAGACAGAGAACATTGCAGTCATATCAGAGCCAGTGTTAAGTGGAAGTGAGCAGTGTGAAGATTGTGTCTTCAGGCAAGCCAGCATTGCTGCTTAGACTGCAATAATGTTACCAGAAAAAGGAGAGGGCATGATAAAACGTTCTTTCTATTCACATTTTATTCCCTCCTCACTTTGAAAGAGATTGTTCTGAGACTGTTTCATAGATCAATGTGATGTAAAATACAGCTGAAAAGCAAGGCTGCAAGTATCAGATAGCGGGGCTCTTTCTAATCCATCATTATCCTGTGCAGCCTCTGATGCTGGATGGAGCTAGAAGTTCTGTGGACAGGGAAGGGAGTGTCACCCTACACCTGAATTTCCAAAAGCTTTTAAGTGGTCTCCATACATCTGGGGTTTGTCCCTCCAGCCTATCCTGTGCTTCTATTTCTCTAGTGTTGTTCCTTGCTCAAAACCATGCAGGACCTCACAATTACACTCTCTGCCCCCCATAATTAGCAGTCATGGCCCTTTAAACTCTAGCCACACTTTACCTGCTTCTTGGCAGCTCCCAACATGCATCCTCAGCTAGGGTGAGAATGCCATCACTACCCCTAAATAACGTTCTTTGCCTTAACATCCTTGGAGAGGTTGGATGTAGCCGCTAAATTGCAGCTGCAGAAGCATGTACACATTCTAAATTGAGAAACGAGTTAGGTATGGAGTTCTCTATGTTACACAGAGAAGAAATAAATTAAAAAGTAGAGAGAAACACCTCTCATTCTTGCCTACAGTCACACACATACACACACACACACCTGGTGATAAAAGAAAATCAGACTGTCTGAAACAATAAAATGTAAAGCAGAAGGAATGGAAGGATTCAAAGTAATGCCGGTTGCCGTTCTTGGTTTTCAAATCATAGAAGGGCCTTGCAAATAGTGACATTGAAGAAAAGCTCCCCAAATGAAGCCCTGCCTAGCTTTAATTGTTCAAAAAACAGGTAGTGTTACTGTCTTGGTTTACCAGGTTTCTGTAACAAAGTACCACAGACTAATTGACTTAAAGAGCAGGAATTCATTGTCTCACAGTTCTGGAGGCCAGAAGTCCAAATTTAAGGTGTCAGCAGGGCCATGCTTTCTCTGAAGTCTGTAAGGTTCTGTTAGTGGCAGCAATCCGTGGTGTAAACTGATCTTGCCTCTGTCGCACGGCCGTCCGTGTGTGTTTCTGCACCATCTCCCCTCCTCCCCTCCTTTATGAGGAAAACCAGTCCCGTTATCATATTGGATTAGGGTCCACACTAATCCAGTTTGACTTCATCCTAATTAATAATATCTTCAAAGATCCCATTACAAATGAGTTCATTTTCACTGGACCAGGATTTAGAACTTGAACATGTCATGTCTTTTGCGGAAACACAATTCAATCCTTAACAGTCACCAAACACAAGAAAGAGCTGACCAAAAAATAGAAGGGAGGAAGGGAAAGGAGCTAGCAGACTCTTTCAAATACCCAAGCTCATGACCTAAAGTGATGATGGATTCTCTTTGTCAAAAAATGATATTATCTGGTATCATGAATCTTCAAGAAATACAAAAATATAGCCAAGTAAATTAATATGTATATTTGCATATATAATATTTATAGTCATTAAAACAATTAAATAATGGAAATATTTTTTCTGTGTTTTGGAACAGCAACAAAAATCCCAATTACTAATGATAATGTAGATTGGAAGTATAGTATTTAATATGTTTATTTTTTAATGATATTTTATTTATGACATGGAGTGTTGTCTATAGGGAGATGGATTATAACTTTAAATAGAGTGGAAACCCTAAAAACAATGATTGTGACTGGGCCAAGGCTTGGTGCCATGTGGTTTCTGGATAATAGCTCACCCTTATGTGTACACAGATAAGCCCATTAACCACTGTACCTTAGCCACTTAAGCAGAAACAGCAATCCGGGGAAATATATGTATGAGAAAATGGGTTCAGATAGCCATAGGAAGACGCAAGAAGTTGAATCCAGATAACCTGGCCTAGAAGTCTCTGACATGTACAGCGGCAAGCTAAGACCAGTGGTGTCATGGATATACTTGTAGGTGAATAATGGCTCCATTTAGCATGTGGGGCAAAATGGACCTGTGAGAACAAGTTAAATAGTCAGTGATTGAATCCAGTAACACTGATTGTTGATGGCAAATTCTGTCCAGTCTAAGCAACCCCCTCTTGTTGAGGACAACAATGAAAAATAAACAAATAAATACAATTTCTGTATGAAATTATTCTGGATATTTTGCAGTGCAAAGTCAAGACTCTCAATATGTTGCTTTGGCAGAGGATCTGAGCAATGTGGAAACCAGAGACATTCACATAGAGACGGTTATGACCAAATTCTCACAAAGCCTTCGACATCTTGTGCAACTGAAATGTATCTTGTTTGGGTAGCCATACAAATGTTATTTCTTGGCACATCAAATAACCCCGGCAATTTCTGTGTCAAAAATAAATTGCCACCTTTTAATTATAGATCAGATTCCTCAGACATAGTAAGTGTTCAATAAATACTTATTGATATGATTTGATTTGTTTAGGACCTTTACAGTTAAAATTAACTTTTCTCCTAATCAGATTTCTCTGAGACCTTCAAATTAAAATAATAACAATGATGATAATTCATCAGAGAAATGCATCATTTACACGCAAAGCACAAGACATTATTTTCTGTGGACTGCACACTCTATTCTCCAAATTAATCAAATTACCCATCAGATTCCACATGTAATGAGGGCATTGTTTCCCTTTTACTGCATCATCAAGCAAATAAAGACAGATCTTTCTCATTTACCCCAGTAATATTGTTAAAGTCATAAAATTAAGTCTAGAACTTATATTCCCTGACTTTTAAGAGAGAGACTGTGTCCCTTGACCAAAATCTCAGGCTCTTGTTGGTGCAGTCCATCCCAGCTAATTATTTTCCATCTGACCCTGCCTCCTCAGGTGATTTCTCTCCACGCTTTTCCTCTACCTCCATCTATTCTAGCTAACCTCACCCATCTGTAGTTCCCCAAGAATGTCAAGATGATCCTTCTACCTGGAATATTATTTCCCTCACCTCCCCTCTGGCTTGTTTCCCTTTGTTCTCCAGATCTCAGCTTAAATTAATATCGCCTTGTCTGGCAGGTATCCATGACTCAGACTGGGTTAGTGCCTCTCCTTTGTACTCCCACAACACCCTCTCCTTAACCGGGCACTGGCATCTAATACACTCTCTTTTGTATTGGCCAATTTATTTGCCTGTCTGCCCCCTTAGACTGCAAGTTCCTTGAGGCAGGCTGCCACCATTCTCATTTATCACTGAATGGCCTGCATGCAGCACTGTACCCAGCTACCAAAATAGTCGATAAATGAATAAAATAAGAAAATGTACTGTAGTTGCCTATGTAACAAATGTTTTTCATGTACCTCGAGATCTTTAGCATTGGCTCTAAAGGCAGTCGTGCTTATTGGATTTCTTGAATAGCTGCTTTTTTCCTATGAAATAGGAATGTCTCAGGGTCCATAAATCTGAGAGAAAGTTACACAAAGCAAATCAGTACCTAACAATGGGATCCTTTTCCCCTTTCCCTCTACCTTTAGAGATCGAGAGTAGTTTTCCTACAGTGCACACATTGTGTGGTTTAACTAATTCCCTCTCTCCCTGGTACAGATAACCAACTAATGGTTCTCATTCCAAGATTCCTGTGTAATATACATTCTCTGAGCATAGCTTAATTGTTACTTTGAAATATTAAGCCACAAAGTGATTTGGGATATCAAAATGAACATGGATATCTGGGAAGATTTCATTTGCTCTTTAGAGAATTGGAAATAGGTTGATTTTCCAGCCTTGCTAAGACAAATGCACGTTGCAAAAATCCATTATGTTAACAAGCTGACTTAAAAATATACGTACATATAAAAAGACAGCGTGATAAATTTATTACCCAATTTGCTCTTTGTTATAAGGAAGTTTCTGTCTGGAAAGACTTCAAAACCCTCTCCAGCTCTACCTCCCCTTCTGACTTCTTGTTTCCTGTGTCTGGGAACCTCGTTCCTTTCTCTCATGGCCATGTGAAGTCATTATTCTCATCTGAGGTTACTCTGCTAACCCTCAGCATTTGGCTCACAACTGAGTTATTCCCATTTCAGTGATGGGGATTGGAAACCATCCAGAACTGCAAGATTGTTCCCATGCCTGAGGACAGAGACATAGTTTCAGTTTTGTTCTTATTAGAAGGGTGTTGAGGTGTAAATAGCTTGACAACTGATGATATTCCTCCATCAAACAGTACATCTCACAGAAGAGGTTGACGTATTTTACATTTATCATAAAATAAGGATGCATAAAAATTTTAGTTTTGTAAAAAGAATTTTTATAATTACACATTTTGGGGTGAGGGGATATAAATTTTGCCCTGATTCCAGCAACCTGGTCAATAAAAGCAGATACTTGGGCTACTTTATTCTGAAATACCTCTATAGTATCATGGTCTTATGAATTGCTGGGGTGTGAGGATTATTTCTTTATTATTGTACGGTGTTTGGACAGTTATTATAAAAAGTATAGGAAAGGGGTGGGGAATCAAGTTCACTATGTCTGAAGTTGATTCTAAGACTAGAGTGGTTAAATAAGAATGCCCTAAGTAATTCTGTCAACATAAACCTGACATACGGCCAGAAACTCTGCAACTGCCTTCTGAATCTACCACATTCTCTTTGGAGTTAGAATAATAGCTTTCTATAACTATCATTTTATTTTTATATGAGTCTAATTTTTGTTGGAGAAACTTTCTTAAGTTATAAAGAGTTGGAATAAAATTCAATAATAGCACCAAATGTAAATATCACTCAATATTAATTTTTGGGAGCCTTAGTTTTTAATTTGAACATCAAAAATTATGTAGAACTATGTGTTCTACAGTGTTTATTTAAATCTGGAAGGTTCTCAATTCAGGAACCAAAATTCAAATGTGTGCTAAGAAATATTTCGTTAAATTTTTGGGTGTGCAAATTGAGGTCACTTCTTAGAATTTAAGCATCTCATTGGCATTGTTTGCCGTCATAACTTTTATTTTTTATTTATTTCTCTCTCCTTCCCCCTCCTCCAGTTGTCTGTTCTCTGTGGCCCTTTGATGTACGTCCTCTGTGATCACTTCTATCTTTATTAGCGGCACCGGGAATCTGTGTTTCTTTTTGTTGTGTCATCTTGTTGTGTCAGCTCTCCGTGTGTGCAGCGCCATTCCTGGGCAGGCTGCACTTTCTTTCACGCTGGGCAGCTCTCCTTACGGGGCGCACTCCTTGCATGTGGGGCTCCCACACCCCTGCGTGCCAGGCACTCCTTGTGTGCATCAGCGCTGCGCATGGGCCAGCTCCACAAACCGCGGACCTCCAATGTGGTAGGCGGATGCCCTATCCGTTGGGCCAAGTCCGCTTCCCTGCCATCATAACTTTTAAAATAATTTACTTGGAGACTAGTGCTTATAATGGAAGCTAGTCAATTTATGCTTCCCATAACATTTGTTCTAAAAATGGAACTCATTATTTTCAATCAAAATTTATACTAGAAAGCAGTGGAGATGGCAACAGATTGGCCATTTGGCTCCTCAGTTATATCTGGTCTTTATTCTCTTTCTAGATCCTCTTTAATTATTCATTCAATAAATATTTATTGTGCTCCTGCTATACCAGACATTGGCAAAATAGCAGTGAACAAAACAGACAAACATTATTTCCCTCATGAAGCTTACATTCTGGTAGAAAAGCAAGACAATAAGCAAGATAAATAGGTAAATATATAGTATATGAGAAGTGCTAAGAAGAATAGTAAAATGAGGAAGCAGACTGACTAGGAAAAAGGGGAGAGGATATAATTTTAGAGTGGATGGTGAAGAAAGGCTCAATACAAGGTGGCAATTGAGTAGAAACTTAAAGGAGATGAAGGAGCAAACCATGCTGATATGTAAAGTAAGAACATGTCAGCCAGAGAAAACAGTTGTACAAAGGCCCTGAGGCAGGAATGTGTCTGGAGAGAGTAATTGCAAGGAAAGGCCATGGTGGTTGGAATGGAAAGGTGAGAGTAGTTAACAGATGAGCTCACAGAGATATGAAGCCAGGACAGGAACTGGAGAGAGGCAGATTATAGCAGGCCTAATGTCAGGTGACTTCACAACTTATTGTCCAAACCAGGACACTTTTGAGAGTAAAAGGCATAAGCCAGGACTGTTCTGGATAAATCAGGAAAACGTATCAGCCTACCGCTACGCCTTTATAAAGCCTTTGGCTTTTCCTCTGAGTGAATAGGAAGCTTTGGAAAGGTTATGATCATTTGAGTAACATGATCTGATTTACATTTTAACAAGAACATGCTGGCAACTCTTGGAGAAGCATTTCCTAAATCAATGAAGGAAAAATACACAATCTTAAAATATGTTAATTCATGTTTACTCTGTGCCAGATTAGCTCATTTAATCCTCCCAACAAACCTCTGATGTGCTTCTGTTTCCTGGATTCTAAAAATGAAGAAACTGAGGCACAGAGCATTAAAATATTTCCTCAAGGTCACACAACCAGCAAGTGACAGAGCCGGTATTTGGATCCAATGTGATTCCAGAGGCCAGGCTGTTAGCTGAGACGCCACGCTGCTTTTCTTTCATACACCTCATAAAACAAGCTTTGTAATAGTTAAAATGGCATCCTCAACACCAAAATATAAAATATTTTCAAAGACCATGTTCAAAATTGAAAATCACTCCCTTTTGAGAGAAAAAGTTGTTCTCTCATTAAATTCAATGGCTGCTATATTTCTTTATTTAAGACACACATTATAAGGGAACACATTATAAGGGAACATGTATATGAAGCAGAAGTTGCTTTCCAGAATAACATTTATGTTATGTGTGCCTTGGAACACCTGGTAAACAGGATTTTTGTATTTTATACTCCTTGTTATGTTGTTCAGGTCAACTGACAAAAGGGGAGCCAGAAAATTTTTTTTTTTTTTAATGAGAAGAAAGGTTGAGTTATTTGCTGGACTGATTGCCTAGACACACACATCTGCTCAGAGGAACACTTTGTGCCAAGCTGATGTCTCATAGAGTTATCATTCGAGATGCTAGGCAATTTGTCTATGGACATGATACATAAAAATGAAAATCTATGGCTTGTCCCTAGTTTCAGTTGGGGCAGAAAACATCAAGGCTTTATTGATAAAACTAAATGTTACATTTCTAACCTCCTTCCCTAGGGATTTGCCAACTGCACAGACATTAAAAGGGACTCAAAAGAGGATTTATCTAGACTAATCATTAAAAACATGCTAGAAATCTTTGGGGTTTTAAAAAATTATATGTAAAGTATATTTACATGTAAATGAAATGGTTCTGTTAAATTTAAAACTATTTGAATAAAGAACTATACTATTTGTTCCTAATTTAAAAAGCAAACAATATTGAGTATGTTCAAAATGTCCAAAATCATTGCCTGTTAACTATGAAAGGGAATGGACACACTTCTCTCTGCCACGCATTGAATAAACCTGTATGCCTACCATTCCACATGAGTTTTCCATCAGATCAAGCAATTCTGTAGAATGTCTGCACAATAAAACTGACTGCTTTGAACTACCAGCTTGAAAGGAGACTGAGGATTAGTTTCATAAAATGAAAATATCTAGAAGACCCCAAAGTTTCTTTTAAAATGATAAATATGGTGTTTCTATGCATATTTCCCTTGTTACCGTAAGTTTTATTTGCTTATGGCAGCTAAACCGATGACAACTAGGGTTGTAGTACATCATTTAAGAGCCATAATATTAATATTTTTAAATTTTTTAACTTTCAATTGAAGTATAATATAAATACAGAAAAACGTACATGCCAAGTGCCCACGCTGTGAATTTTCATGAACAACGCATCTGTGTAACCAGGAAAAGAACCAGCATCTCAGAAGTCCCCAAGTCTCTACCAAGGTTAACTACTATCCTGGCTTCTAACAACATGAATTCATTTGCCTATTTTTTTATTTTTATATTAATGGAATCAATCTTTCAGCTCTCACTTCTTTGGCTCAACATTGTTTTTCTGAGAGTCATCCATATTACTGTGTTTAGTTAGAGCTCATTCATTCTCATTAGTGTATAGTATTTCACTGTGTGAATATGCCACAATTGATTTATCCATTATACTGTAGGTGGACATTTAAAAGTCTTTAGTTTTGAGCTGTCGTGATAGTGTTTCTATGGACATCCTCATACATGTCTCTTTGTATGCATATATATGCCTTTCTGTTGCATATGTATGTTAAGAATTTTATATATAAAATCCCTATATATGTATTATATTAATATTTTAATAATACAGATATATCAATATATACATATTACTAAATATATATTTTAATATAATTCTTCTTGATCATGGTCCTTTTATATTTCAGTCAGTAATTTTGGAGAACTACACCAGGTCTTGGTATAATATCAGAAGCTAGGCAGAGTTTTCTAGACAGAATTCTAATTCTAAAAGACCTGTGTGTTCTACATATGAATTTTATGCATTATAATTTTTTTTTGCCTCTCAAGCAAATCTATCTGTTTTCATAATGGATAATTCCTGTCAGCACACATATTTACTAAGCATCTATAGAAAACACAAAAAAATCTAGTCGTGCCATGCCTTCGAGTTACTTACCCTCTATTTGAAGATAAAAACATACATTCCATCAAATTAGCCTGGCTTGAGTGTCAGGTGAGTTTTATACTCAAGTGTTAGATGGAGACTACAGAACACACACAAACTATATTTTGAAAGACCTATACCTATTTTCTTTAAAAACAGAAAAACTATGGCCTCCCCTCCCGAAGTAATATATATATATCCAGCTAAAATGAAATGAATCTCAAGTGATATAGAAGTAAAATGGTTTCAGTATTTTCCATTACTGTTAAAATAAATGATTAGCTATTTTAAACCATTAAAACATAGCAACATGAAATACAGATTAAGAAGTGCTGACTCGAAACAGTAAATCTTGCAGGAGTCAAAGTTGGTTTGATGAACTTTTCCAGACAATCTCTCTGAAGTTATTTTTATTACATGACGTATCTTGGGTTTGTTGGTTGCTTGGTAAAACTTTGTGGTTTAGCCGTAATCTGGTCACTACATTATAGTAACACAAGATTGGTATGGTGGGGAGGATTGCTACAGAAAATTTATTAAACTATGACATATGAAGACAGATCTAAAAATAAACCCTCCTAATAACAGCAACAAAATTTACATTGCAGCATCCTAAAAAAAAGAAATTTCATTTGGCAAAACTACCAACCACATTTTAAATGGAACTATCTTACAATGCAAATAACGCGTTCTCCCAAGAAGGTTTTCCGACCTGTATGACTTGTCTGAGTACCGTGTTTTGCAATCTTATGAACACACTTTTTTTTTTTAAGATTTTATTTTTATTTCTTTCTCTCCCCCACCCCCCCATTGTCCGGTCTCTGTATCCATTCACTGTGTGTTCTTCTGCATCCACATTCATTGTCAGGTGGCACTGGGAAACTGCGTCTCTTTTTTGTTGCGTCATCTCGCTGCATCAGCTCTCCGTGGATGTGGCGCCACTCCTGGGTGGGCTGCGCTTTTTTCATGTGGGGTGGCTCGCGGCAGCACTGCACGTGGGCCAGCTCATCACACAGGTCAGGAGGCCCTGGGTATCGAACCCTGGACCCTCCATATGGTAGGCAGATGCTCTATCAGTTGAGCCCTGTCTGCTTCCCTGAACACACATTTAGAATTAGATGATTTGTTGAACTGTTTCCCACTTTCTGTTTTACAGAAATGTTTAGCTTCACAATAATGTTTTCAAAGTTTTATGGAATGACCAACTACTGGGTCACCTTAAAGGAGGGGAAGTAAATTCAGGAGTAATATTCTCTATTTGTAATATTCTCTGATTGTAAACACTGAATGCTCAACACTGCTTTCTCCTGTCTGATTCTCTGACCCAAGGTCAGCAAATCTGGCCCACCACCTACTTTTGCAAATGAAGTTTTAATGGAACATGGCCATACTCACTGCTTACATTTTGTCTATGGCTGCTTTGGCATGCATGGCCTACAAAGCCTAAATCATATGCTATCTGGCCCTTTACAGAAAATGTTTGCTGACCCTTCTGGCATCTCCAGCTGCCTGCTCTGCCTCTGCCTTTCGCCCCTGCCCCTCTCATCCACCTTTTGTCAAAGCTAAAGACCTGAACTTCAAAAATATGGACAAAGCTGCATAACCTTTGATATTTGTAGACGGCTCACGTCCCTAACTCCAAAAACCAAATGGGCATAATCTCAAGAAATCAAAGTGTTTCTTTTTAATCAATGGCTTGCCACTGTTCTTGAATAAATCACTTGATCTTGCAAGTCATTATCGCTGTATGAAAAAATGTACAAGGGCATAATGATCAGAGAAGACCTATCCCTGAGGTGACCACTGACATGAACTAGAAACCATTAACAGGACAACCAAGGCCCATTTTCCTCTCTTAGTCTCCCCCGTTTATGTTAATGAACATCAGAAATTTGACCTCATGGAACGTCCCATCATCTGGTACCCTTGAAACATAGTTGGACAAATCATGCATTTTCTGATGAAAATTGAATGTTTTTAACTCTTTGCCATACCCTTAGGGGTAATTAAGAGCAGCTCTGGGGAAGCAGATGTCACTTAAGTGATAGAACTTTCCACCTACCATATGGGAGGACCTGAGTTCAATCCCTGGGGCCTCCTGGTAAAAAAGAAAAAGAGAAAGCGTGCCTGCACGGCGGGTCACCGCCCATGTGGCAAGCCAAGTGCCTGCGCAAGTGAGTCACGCAGCAAGATGATGATGCAACAAAAGAGAGACAAAGGGGAGAGTGAAGGTGAAGCGCAGCAGGGACCAGGAACTGAGGTGACGCAGGTGACAGGGAACCTCTCTCCACATCACAGGTCCCCAGGATCAAATCCCAGTGAATCCTAGAGAAGAAAAAAAACTAGAAGAGAAGACAAAAAAAAGAAATAGATACAGAAGATCACACAGCGAATGGACACAGACAGCAAAAACAGCAGGGAGGGGGAGGTCGGGAGAAGGGGCGGGAGAAGGGGAGGGGAAAATAATTTTTTTTTAACTTAAAAAAAAAAAGAGCAGTTCTAAACCAGGAGGTCAGATCTTCAGACAGCCATTCATATTTCAGGAAAAAAAAGAAGAAAAATGACAAGGAAAAGAAGGTGAAGAAGACCTTTTCAGTTTAATTTTTAGCACATCTCATACTACTATAAAGACCTTAAAGATTAAAAAAAAAAACTTTACATACCTGAAGCTATTAGATCTGAAATCACTACATTTTATATTTCTTTGGATAGAGAAATTAAATCACATGGTCATAACCAAAAATAGAATAATTTTCCTACATCTATGTTATAAATTTCAAGGAATAATTCTTTGAAAATGAACAGAAAAGCCATTGTCAGAGGCACAAAGAAAGGTGGGGAAAAAGATAAGAAATATCTCAGTGTTCCATTTTTTTTTAAACACTGTAATGTGTATATGCCCTTTATGGCACAGATATCCTCTGTAGATATCATACATTTCTGAAATATTGGAGGGAAAATAAGGAGCAAGTATAGAAAATGGAGGAAAGAAGGCAGAGTTGGGCGATAGGGATCCATCCTTGGAATCTATCCCTTAAACACCATGCAATTCAGCAAACCATACGGAAGACATTTCATAAATGAGATATTTGAGAAAGAAAGAAGGGAGGGGTAGAAAGAGAAAGGAAAGAGAGAGGAAAGAGGGAGGGAGGAAGCAAGGTAGATTCTCAGAATGTTAGGAGTCCATATCTGTAGTTCCACCTATGTAAAAGCTGCTTGAAGAGCCCAGAATATTGAGTTGTTTATACTTTTGCAGAGGTATTGATTCAAATTGGCTCTACTTACTGGCTGATACAATAGAGACCCAACTGACACACTAGAGCCCACCTTTCATGTGGTTTTGAAATTCTTTACTTGTTTGCAGTACTCTAATGTCATGTGATATTTAGTGGGGTTTTTTTTTTTTTGCATTGAAAATGACCCAGTAGCAAAAGTTTATAGGAGAATTGAAGATATCTAATAAAGTGCTATTTCTTAGACAGAAATTTATATGAATGAGTGGTGAAAAGTCAGTGCTTTAGGGCTCAATATTTGTTATTTGATCACTTCTTAGGATCTCTGATCCTTGATGCATCCCCATATTCTGTTCAGACTACTTCTCTGCCAAAGACATCCTTCTGCAGTGACAGTTCCTATGCCATAGTGGGTAGATACTCATGCATTTATGCAATTGGCATTTTATAAATCAGAGAAAAACCCTTATTTTTTCAAATAGGAAATACATTCACATGGTCCCCAAATCCAGAAAATGTAAAAAGATTTGCATTGAGAAGTCTTTGCTCCAATGTTAGTCTCTGACCACCCAATTTCCTCACCCCAAACTCCAAAAGTAATCCCTTTTATGAACTTACTATATATTTTTCCAGTGGTTCTTTATGCAAATATAAGCAAATCCAAATATACATATCCCATTCCCAATTTCTTGTATAATGTTCTTAATGTTGCTTTTTCAATTAACAGTAGTATCCTGTATATCTTTCAATAACAATACATAAAAGTTCCCTTATTTTTTATAGTTTCAGAGTATTCTATTATTGGGAGGGATATCATAGTTTATAAAATCAGATGCTATAATTACAAACAGAAATGTCATATTTATATGTCTCAGTATATCTAATTGGGAAATTCCAATCATAAGATTCTGGTGTCAAAGAGTAAGGGATGTATAATTTGACAGATGCTGCCAAATTGCCCCATAGGAATTGTATTATCTTTCCTTCCCACCAGCAATATGTAAGAGTTACTATTTCTCCATTGTCTATTCAGAATTTTATAGCTTAAATCTTTCTTTCTTTCATTTAGATTACCTCAAAGTAGAAAATATCAGAGAGCGGGTCTTTTTTTTTCTCTTCTATACATTAAGATTGCCTATAAAAATTGTGAAATAAAAAAACAGGAAACTAATTTGGGAAACATATTGGGTTACTGGATCAAATGTCTGGTGATAATATAATTTGTAATTAATTTTTACAGAATTATACATATTTACTCTAAGTGAATGAGACTATTTCAAGAAATATACTAGAAAAGTAAATTAGTCATTTTCCTACTCCAAGGCAATCATTAATATTTACTATTACTCTGTCAGTAAATTATATACTTTCAGTTCTTCCAGATTTCATCTGATAGTTATTAAATACATTAATCCTGATTAATTATTAGACAGAAAAATAATATCTAAAGAATTTACAGCAATTTTTCCCAATCTGTTGTATATCATAAAAATACTCAAAATATAATAAAATTAGTTTCATCTTCAACATGAAGAGCTTTTTTGGTGTTTCAGGTTAAAACCATGATCAGGTCAAATTCTGTGCATTGATGCTGAGTGATTGTACTTCTCACAAATATAATTTTGAAAACTAATTTGTGAAGTAGTTAAGTTCTATCCAGTTTCCATTTACACTTGTTGACATGGATCAGAATGAGAAACCAAACTCAGGAATCCTTCTATTACTGAATGAAAACAACAGGGGGCAACTAAATGTTGATTTCTCTCATGAGATAGCATGAGTACAACCTTTTTGGAAATGTCTGGGATGGTGGAATTGTAGGTATCTCTTTAAAAACATGTTTAGGGAATTGTGGGAAGATGGTGTCAGAGTAGACAGGCAGGGCCCAACTCTCTCACAAAAACAACAGAGAAAGAGCCAAAAGCTATCCATGGGACCTGCCTTGGGGGTCAGCAGACCAGTACAATGCTATACAACTCCCAGGAGGGTAAGGAACAGAGAGACAAAAAACCCAAAGCAAGAAATGTGAGTTACCAAATTCCCATGGCACCAGGAAGGGCTCCCCTCCCCAACACCCAAGATATTAAGCTGGAGTAAAACCCCTGGCTCACTGCAGCTGACTAAGAGGCAAACAGACATCTTCCTCCCTGTCAGCTGTTACAAGGGAAAAGGAAGAAGATGTTGGGAAGTAACTTTTCTTCAGTGAATTCAGCCAGCAGAGTCTGCTTTGAGTCTCAGCTCTGGCCAGACCAAAACACAGGATACAGGAAAGCAGAAATTGAAACACCTCCATGGAAAGGTGCACTATCAGCACCCTATATTGGCCGTCTGGAAATTGCATGGATAAAACTGCTTTCGGTTCTCTCTGTACCTTACTTCCTGGGAGAAAATCTGTACCCCATTAGTGAGGCCCTGAACTGATTTTGATATCTTATGCTGGGGAATTTTAAAGGCTCAGAATAAGTTTAACCAAATATCAATGAACAGCTGAGGGAAAAAAAACAATTGGAAAGAGTGAGAAATTGGCCATCAGAATAAATTCACCAACATATTCAGATGCCAAGACATCAGCAAAAAATTACAAGCCATACTGAGAAACAGGAAGACATGGCCAAAGGAACAAACCAAATATCTTGAAGACATACGGGACTTAAGACAACTAATCAATTTGATAATCACACAAGTCTCCTAAATCAATATAAGGAGGTAAAAGAAAATATGATGAAACAGATAAAGGATATTAAGAAGACACTGAGAGGGAAGCGGACGTGGCTCAACTGATAGAGCATCCACCTACCATATGGGAGGGTCCATGGTTCAATCCCCAGGCCCTCCTGACCCATGTGTGAGCTGACACATGCACAGAGCTGCTGCATGCAAGGAATGCCATGCCACACACAAGGAAAGCCTGCAAGGAAAGCCGCCCCACGTGAAAAAAGTGCAGCCCACCCAGGAGTGACACTGCACACATGAGAGCTGATGCAGTAAGATGATGTAACAAAAAAGAGACACAGTTTCCTGGTGCCACTGAGGGTGCAAGCAGCACAGAAGAACACATAATGAGTTGACACAGACAGCAGACAAGGGGTGGGGGGGAAGGGGAGAGAAATAAATATATCTTAAAAAAAAAAAAAAAGACACTGAGAGAGGATGAAGAACAGTATGAAAACCTACAAAGAAAAGTAACAGACCTTATGGGAATGAAAGACAAGATGGGTGAGATTAAAAATGCATTAGAGGCACATAAGAGTAGGTTTGAATTACTTGAAGACAAAATTAGTGATTTCAAAGACAAAACATCTGAACTGGAAAAGACAGGAGTACAAGAAGAGAAGAGAATGGGAAAAAATGGAACAGAGTCTCAGGGAATTGAAGGACAATGCAAAACACACAAACATTTGCATTACTGGTGTCCCAGAAGGAGAAGAGAATGGAAAAAGAGCAGAAAGAATGAGGAAATAATGACTGAAAACTTCCCAACCCTTATGAAGGATATAAATATCAATATCCAAAAAGGACAACACACCCCAAACAGGATAAATGTGAATACACCTACCCAGAGACACCTACTATTCAGAATGATAAATATCAGAGATAAAGAGAAGATTCTGAAAGCAGCAAGTGACAAGCAAAGCATTTCATACAAGGGGAACTCAATAAGATTAAGTGCCTACCTCTCATCAGAAACCATGGGAGCAAGAAGAAAGTGGTATGATATATTTAAGGTATTGAAAGAGAAAAACTGCCAGCCAAGAATTCTGTATCTGGCAAAGATGTCCTTCAAAAATGACAATGAGTTCAAAGCCTTCACTGACAAAAACTGATAGAATATGTTATCAAAATACCAGAATTACAAGAGACACTAGAGGGAGTGCTGCAGACTGGAAGAAAAAAACAAGGGCAAGAGACTTGGAGAACAGTTTAGAAATGAAGATTATTAGGAAGGGTAAACTAAAGGATAAGAAGACAAATAGTAGACTGGCATGACAACAAAGAGCTGAAGGACAAAATGGATGAAGTAAGTAATGCCTTTACAGTAATAACACTGAATGTTAATGGATTGAACTCCCTAATCAAAAGACATAGACTGATAAAAGGGATAGAAAAAGTATGAGCCATCTATATATTGTCTACAAGAGACCATCTCAGAAATAATGACACAGCCAGGTTAAAAGTGAAAGACTGGAGAAAGGTATTCCATGCAAATAGTAATCAAAAAAGAACTGAAGTAGACCAGATAAATGAAAAATAACCTTACAGTATATGAACAATAGTTACCCAGTGCAACTGGCAAATTGTTCCTGTGATCAGTATTCTGTAATTTTTTTCATATAAAATAAATACTTGCTTTTAATTGAGGAGGGCTGGAGAGGTATACTTTTGGATACTTCATTTTTCCTTAACCCTTTCTTATTCATACTCTTTAGTTAAAATAACCTATCTGCATCAATAATGATTTAGCATGACTACTGTTGAATAAGATTTTTTAGTTTTTCTGCCTCATAAAATTTTGAGTTAGTATATTGTTATCTGCTGTAATTCACTCCAATAAGATGTGAAGAATTCCCAAATAGGAATTTGATTATCTAGAAAGGATTATCACCTAAATGGAAATTAAATAACTAAACCAATAATTTATTTCATTCTTAGAGATTATTATGTCTAATAGAGCTGTAATATATAAATTAGAATTATGTTATAATTGATTTCTGTTATATTTGAATTACTATTTACATTTATAAATGTTGCTATTATGCTATCTATTTTTTATCATTGAATATGTTAAATCTAACCTGGCCTTGCACTCTCTTAAAATTTGTAATTGCTTTCAATCTATTTTTCTGTTTATTTTACAATTTTTCAATAAAGGACTTTTTAACAGCTTTTTTAAAAAAAGCCATTGATTATATACTTTGACTAGATCATGTGGTATGTGACTATATCTCAGTAAAACTGCCTAATAAATAAATAATTGTGCAAGATTAGCCAGAAATAGCAGCTATGTGCAGCAGGGAAAACAGAGATTGAACGGTGAGGAACTTTCTTGTTTGTCTGGGTTTTGTTTATTATTGTTATTGAAATAATGAAAATGCTTTAACAATGATCGAGGTGATGAATGCACAACTATGTGATTATATGAAATACTATTGATTGTACAATTTGGATAAATTGCATGCTTTATTAATAGTATCAATAAAATTGATTTGTTTTTAAAAAGTTTAAAAAAACATTAGAGGCACTCAAGAGCAGATTTGAATTGCTCAAAGAAGAATTAGTGATTTCAAAGACAGAATATCTGACTTGGAAAAGACAGGAGAAGAGAAAAAGAAGAGAATGGAAAAAATGAAATGATCTCAAGGAATTGAATTACAATGTGAAACACACAAACACAGGCATCATTGGTGTTGCAGAAGAAGAGAATGGAAAAGGAACAGAAAGAATATTTGAGAATATAATGACTGAAAATTTTGCAACCTTATAAAAGACATAAATATCAATATCCAAAAAGGACAACACACCCAAACAAACTGAATAGCCCTAACCTGAGACACCTACTATTCAGAATGATAAATACCAGAGATAAAAAGAGGATTCTGAAAGCAACAAGAGAAAAGCAAAGCACATACAAGGGAAACGTGATAAAATTAAGTGCCTACCTCTCATCAGAAACCATGAGGGCAAGAAGAAAGTGGTATGATGTATTTAAGGTACTGAAAGGGAAAAACTTCCAGCCAAGAATTCTGTATCCAGCAAAACAAGTCCTTCAAAAATGGGGTTGAGTTCAAAATCTTCACAAACAAGCAAAACTGATAGAATATGTTAGCAAAAGACCAAATTACAAGAGATACAAAAGGGGGTGCTGAAAAATCAAGGGCAAGAGATTTGGAGAAGAGTGTAGAAAGGGTGAAATAAAGGATAAGAACACAGGCAATAGAATGAAATGACAACAGAAAGGTGAAGGACAGAATGGATGAAGAAAATAATGCCTTTATAGTAATAACATTGAATGTTAATAACTTGAACTCCCCAATCAGAAGACATATACTGATGGAATGGATATTAAATAATATGAGCTATCTATATGTTGTCTACAAGAGACTCATCTCAGATGTAAGGATACAACCAGGTTAAAAGTGAAATGTTGGAAAAAGATATTCCATTAAATAGTAACCAAAAAAGAGCTGGAGTAGTGATACTAATATCAGACAAAATAGACTTTAAATGCAAAACTGTTATAAGGAATGAAGAAGTTCATTATATATTAATAAAAGGGGCAATTCACCAAGAAGAAATAACTATACTTAATATTTATGCACCTAACCTGAGTGTCCCAAGATACATGCATGAGGCACACACTGGCCGTGCTGAAGGGAGATACAGATGTCTCTACAATAATAGTTGGAGACTTCATACACCTCTTTCAGTATTGGATAGAATACTTGGACCAAGGATAAATAAAGAAACAGAGAGCTTGAATAATATGATAAATGAACTATACTTAACAGACATCTAGAGAATTGCACCCCAAAATAGCAGGATACACATTCTTTCAAGTGCTCATGGATCCTTCTCCAAGATAGACCTTATGTTGTGTCCCAAGACAAGTCTCAATAAATTTACAAAGATTGAAATTATACAAAACACTTTCTCTGATCATAATGGAATGAAACTAGAAGTCAATAATGGATGAAGAAAGGGAAAATTCATAAATATATGGAAATTAAACACACTTAAATAATCACTGGGTCTAAGAAGAAATTGCAAGAGAATTCAGCAAACATCTTGAGATGAATGAATATGAGAGCACAACATATCAAAACATATGGAAAACCACAAAGACAGTGCTGAGAGGGAAATTCATAGCCCTCAATTCTTACATTAAAAAAAGAAAAAAGAGCTAAAATTGAAGCTGTAACTGCACATCTTGGGAACTCAAAAAAAAAAAAAAAAAAAAATAACAGTAAAATAATCCCAAACCAAGCCAAAGGAAAGAAATAGTAGGGATCAGAGAAGAAATAAATCAAATTGAGAACAAAAAAATAATAGAATCAACAAAACCAAAAGTTGGTTCTTGGAGAAGATCTGCAAAATTGGCAAACCCTTAGGTAGGCTGAAAAGAAAAAAAAGAGAGAAGATGAAAATAAAATCAGAAATGAGAGGGAGATCATTACCCCTGACCCCACAGAAATAAAATAGATCAAAACAGGATACTATGAGCAACTTCATAGCCAAAAAACTAGACAAATAGAGGAGATGGAAAAATTCCTAGAAACCCACGAACTACCTACATTAACCCTAGAAGAAATAGAAGACCTCAACAAACCAATCACAAGTGAAGATATTGAAATAGTCATCAAAAGTCTCCCAAAGAGGGAAATGGATGTGGCTCAACCAATTGGGCTCCTGTCTACCATATAGGAAGTCCATGGTTTGATGTCCAATGCCTCCTGGTGAGGGCAAGCTGGCCCGTGCAGTGAGCTGGCCCACATGAAGTGCCACCCCATGCGGGAACGCAGCCCCATGCAAGAGTGCCACCCTGCATGGGAGTGCCACCCAGCGCGGGAAAACTGCCCTGCGAAGGAGTGCTGGCCTATACAGAGAGCTGGCGCAGCAAGATGATGCAACAAGAGACACAGAGGAGAGACAATAAGAAGACATAGCAGACCAGGGAGCTAAGGTGGTACAAGAGAGTAATCACTTCTCTCCCACTCTGGAAGGTCCCAGGATCAGTTCCCGGAGCCACCTATTGAGAATACAAGCAGACATGGAAGAACACAAAGCAAATGAACAGAGAGAGCAGTCAACACAGGTGGGGGGCGGGGGAGGGCCAAATAAATAAATAAGTAATCTTAAAAAAAAAAAGAAGCCTCCCAAAGATGAAAAGCCCAGGACCAGATGGAGTCACAGATGAATTCTACTAATCATTCAAAGACGATCTAATACCAGTCTTGCTCAAGCTCTTCTGAAAAATTCAGCGGAAAGAACACTATCAAACTCATTCTAAGAAGCCAACATTAATCTAATACCAAAACCAGATAAATATACTATGAAAAAGAAAATTACAGACCAATATCTCTAATTAATATAGATATAAAAATCCTCAACAAAATACCTGCAAACAGAATCCAAAGGCACATTAAAAGAATTATACATCACAATCAAGTGGGTTTCATCCCAGATATGCAAGGGTGGTTCGACACAAGAAAATCAGTTAGTGTGGTAAACCACATTGGCAAACTGAAGAAGAAAAAGCACATGATCCTCCTAATTGATGCAGAAAAGGCAGTTGATAAAATACAGCACCCTTTCTTGATTTAAAAAAAAAAAAACACTCCAAAAGATAGAAATAAAAGGAAACTTCCTCAATATGGTAAAGTGCACATATGAAAAACCTACAGCTAGTACTGTACTCAACAGAGAAAGACTGAAAGCTTTCCTGCTGAAATCAGGAACAAGGCAAGGATGCCCACTGTCACCACTGGGGTTTTTTGTGTTTTTTTAAAAGATTGATTTATTCCTCCCTTCCCCCCTGGTTGTTTTGTGCTCACCGTCTGCTCTCTGTTTGTTCTTCTGTGTCTGCTTGTCTTCTCTTTAGGTGGCACTGGGAACCAATCCTGGGACCTTCCGGAGTGGGTGAAAGGTACTCAATATCTCGCAGTATCTCAGCACCCTGATCTGCTGCATCTTTACCATCTTGTTTCTGTCTCTTTTTGTTTCTTCATCTTGCTGTGCCAGCTCTCTGCTTGGGCCAGCTTGCCATGCAAGCCAGCACTCCTGCATGGACCAGCACTCCACGTGGGCCAGCTCTCTACTCAGGCCAGCTTACCTTTCACCAGGAGGCCCTGGGAATCGAACCCTGGTCTTCCATATGGGAGACAGGAGCCCAGTTGCTTGAACCACATCCATTTCCTTATCACCATTGTTATTCAATATTGTCCTAGAAGTTCTAGCTAGAGCAATTAGAATAGATAAATAAAAGGCATGCAAATAGGAGAGGAGGAAGTAAAAATTTCACTATTTTTTGATGATATGATCCTTTATCTAGGAAATTCTGAAAAATTCACAACAAAGCTATTAGAATTAATAGACAAGTTCTGCAAAGTGACTGGGTACAAGATTAATATGCAAAAATCAGTAGTGTTTCTTTTCTCTACAGATGTGCAATCTGAGGAGGAAATCATAAAAAAATTACATTTATAATAGTGACTTTAAAAAATCAAATATTTAGGAATAAACTTAACCAAGGACATAAAGGACCTATATTCAGAAAACTACAAAACATTACTAAAAGAAACCAAAGAAAACTTAAATAAATGGAACAACATTCCCTGTTCATGGATTGGAAAACTAAATATCGTTAAGATGCCAGTTCTACCCAAACTGATTTACAGATCCAAGACAATCCCAGTAAAAATCCCAACAGCCTTTTTTCAGAAATGTTAAACCCAATAATCAAATTTATTTGGAAGGATAAGGGGCTCCAAATAGGCAAAACTGTCTTTAAAAAGAACAAAGTTGGAGGGCTCTCACTCCTGAGTTTAAGCCATATTACCTAGCTGCAGTCATTAAAACAAAAACAAAAAAAAAGCAACATGGCACTGGTAAAAAGACAGATTGACCAAATGAAACTGAATAGAGAACTCACCAATAGACCATCACATGTACAGTCAAGTGGTTTTGACAAGGCTGTTAAGTCCACCCAGCTGGGCCAGAACAGTCAATTCAAAAAATGGTGCTGGGAGAACTGGATACCAAAAGAAAGAAAGAAGAACCCTATTTCTTCTATACAAAAATTAACTCAGAATGGATCAAGGCCCTAAATATAAAAGCAACAACCATAAAACCCCTAATGAAATGTAGGAAAATGTTGGAAATGTAGAAATGTAGAAAATGTAGGAAAACATCTTCAAGATCTTGTGGTAGGCGGTAGTTTCTTAAACCTTACATCTAAAGCATAAGCAACAAAAGAAAAAAATAGATAAATGGGACCTCCTCCAAATTAAGCACTTTTGTACCTCAAAGTGCAAAAGAACTTTGTCCAAAGTGTGAAAATGCAGCCAACTCAATGGGAGAAAATATTTGGCAATCACATGTTTGATAAGGGTTTAATATCCATGGTATACAAAGAGATCATACAATTCAACGATAAAAATGACAAACTACATGATTAAAAAATGGGCAAAAAGGAAAGCGGATTTAGCCCAATGGATAGGGCGTCCACCTACCACATGGGAGGTGCGTGGTTCAAACCCTGGGCCTCCTTGACCCGTGTGGAGCTGGCCCATGCGCAGTGCTGATGCACACAAGGAGTGTTGTGCCACGCAGGGGTGTCCCCCGCATAGGGGAGCCCCACGCACAAGGAGTGCACCCTGGAAGGAGAGTCACCCAGCAGGAAAGAAAGTGCAGCCTGCCCAGGAATGGCGCTGCACACACGGAGAGCTGACACAGCAAGATGACTTGACAAAAAGAAACACAGATTCCTGTGCCACTGACAACAACAGAAGTGGACAAAAACACGCAGCAAATAGACACAGAGAACAGACAACTGGGGCAGGGGTGGGGGGAAGGGAAGAGAAATAAATAAATCTTTAAAAAAAAAATGGGCAAAAGACTTGAAAAGACAGTTGTCCAAAGAAGAAATACGAATGGTGAGGAAACACATGAAAAAATGTTCAGTATCCCTAGCAATTAGAGAAATGCAAATCAAAACTACAATGAGATATCATTTCACACCTATTAGAATGGCCACTATTACAAAGTCAGGAAACTGTAAATGTTGGAGAAGATGTGGAGAGATAGGCACACTTATTCACTGTGGAAATGTAGAATGGTACAGCCATTATGGAGGACTGTTTGGCAGTTCCTAAGGACATTGAGTACAGACTTGCCTTGTAACCTGACAATACCATTACTAGGTATATACCCAGAAGAACTGAGAGCAGTGACACAAATAGACATCTGCACACCAATGTTCTTAGGTGCATTATTCATGATTGCCAAAGGATGGAAAGAATCCAGGTGTCCATCAACTGATGAATGGATAAACAAAGGGTGGTGTATACACACATGGAATATTATACAGCAGTAAGAAGAAATGAAGTTGTGAAGCCTGTGACAATGTGGATGAACCTGGAGAACATTATGTTGAGTGAAACAAGCCAGACACGAAAGGGCAAATACTGAATGATTCCACTCTTATGAACTAAATATATTATGTAAACTCATGAAATTAATAATTTGAATATAGGTCCCAGAAAATACAAAGAGGGTAGAGAATGGAAAGCCAAGAATTATTCTGTGCAGAATTGGTTAAAAGGTTGTTTGTAAGTCTTTGGAAATGAATGGAAATGGTGAGAGTACATCATGCTGTTTATGACTAACAGAGCTAAAGGGTATGACTGGTTGAAAGGGAAAGACTAAGGACATTTATATTACTAGAAGAAAAGCTTAAAAATGTAACATGGAACTGTATAATATAGTGAAACCCCATGCAAAGTACAAATTTTGGTGATATTGCATTTATGACTTTCACAAAATATAAATACAAATAAACTAGAGAAAAGGAAACAGAACAACAGCTATGTATGGCAGGGGAAGCATAGAGAGATTGAGAGGTGATGAGTTGTGTTTGGTTGCTTGTTTGTTTCTTCTTCTTATTATTATTATTAGAATAATAAAAATGCTCTAAATATGATTGAAGTGATAAATGCATAACTATGTACTTATAGTGAATACCATTGATTTACACTTTGGGTGGATTTATATTTTATTAATATATATCAATAAAATTGATTTATTAAAATATATATATCACCAGATGAAAAAAAGCATGTGTTTTGTATAGTAGCTGGAATATTTTATATATTAAAAAACTAGTATGAAAATTTTTCTCTTCTTTTTTTGCATTTTTAAGCTAAATTTCTTTAGCTTAAAATTGGTGCAGTGGTGGTTCAGTTTGAGGTTGTCACAATAAGGTTTTTTTGTTTTTGTTTTTGTTTTGTTTGTTTGTTTTTTACTTATTTATTTATTTCTCTACCCTTCCCCCCCACCCCCACCACAGTTGTCTGTTCTCGGTGTCTATTTGCTGCATCTTCTTTGTCCGCTTCTGTTGTTGTCAGCGTCATGAGAATCTGTGTTTCTTTTTGTTGCGTCATCTTGCTATGTCAGTTCTCCGTGCAGGCGGCACCATTCCTGGGCAGGCTGCACTTTCTTTCGCGCTGGGCAGCTCTCCTTACGGGGCGCACTCCTTGCACGTGGGGCTCCCATATGCAGGGGACACGCCTGCGTGGCACGGCACTCCTTGCGCGCATCAGCACTGTGCATGGGCCAGCTGCACACGGGTCAAGGAGACCCAGGGTTTGAACCGCAGACCTCCCAAGTGGTAGACGGATGCCCTAACCACTGGGCCAAGTCCGCCTCCACAATAAGTTTTATGTACTCTAATTTCACAGAATTTAGTTATTTGGGGAAAACAATGACTTCCAGTAAATAAAGTATACCTTTTTAATTTTTTATTTTCTTCCATCTTTAGTTTGTTTTGAGAACTTTAGCCTTTGGTAAGAAAGGGAAATTCTCTTTTCAAATTTGGAAGAAATGTGAAACATCATATTTTTAAGAAAACGTTTACTTTTTATGCAAAATATTTGTGGATACTAGGCTTCGCTTTGTTGAAGTTCACCCCCCCACACACTTTTTTTAAAAGCTGAAATAGTCAATTCTGTATTGATGCAGGTGATGGACCATTTTCTCAATTGTCTAAAGACCTTGACTCTAGACCTTGCCCTGACAGAGCAAGTGACAAGAATCTCAATCCCCTGGCACCTCCCAGCATCTAGGCAGAGATCCCAGGAAACAGAAGAGTAGGAAAGGGTTCTAAAGGTCGCACGTGCAGAGCTCCTCTACATTCATGGAACAAAATGACCAGCTGCCTCCTTGTAAAACCATCCCTGTGCCTGCCATTGTACTGTTCATTCTAAATATTTTAACCAAGGGAGTTATGTTGAAGGTTGACATAGTTTAGAAACTAGCAACCACTTTCAAAGAAGTGATTACTATACCTTTTGGCTTGTATGAACAGTGCCGAAATGAACATTGACATACAAGTCTTTGTGTAGACATATGTTTTCATTTTTCCTAGGTATAGGCCAAGCTGGGAGTGGAATTGGAGGTTATATGGTAAATTTAAGTTTAACTTCGTAAGAACCTGCCAAACTGTTTTCAGAAGTGTTTGTACTAAATTGAGCTATAGGTTTAAAGCAATTTCTATCAAATTCCAGGGAAGTTTTTTAGGTTTTAGAAACAAGCTTATTCTCACATCTATGTGGAAAGGCGCGGGCCCTAAAATAGCCAAAATAACTTTCAAAAGGAATGGTAAAATGGGAGAGATCGATCACTCAATCTGATATGAAAACCAAAAGTCAACTATATAGCTACAGTATTCAAGACAAGGTGGTACTGGTGGAGGAATTAGCACATAGATAAACGGAACACAATAGAGAATCCAGAAAAAAACCTTACAAATATGCCCAACAGATTTTTTACAAAGGTGCGACTGCATTTCAGTGGAGTAAGGAGAGCCTTTTGAGCAAACAGTGCTAGAACGGTAGGACATAGGCAATAAAATAAACTTCAACCTAAACCTCACACCTTATACAAAAGTTAACTCAAAATGGATCCTAGATGTAATTTAAAATATAAAAGTATAAAACCTTTAAGGAAAAAAAAGTGAGAAATCTTCAGGATCTAGGGTTAGGGAAAGAATTTTTAGACTTGACACCAGAAGCGCAATTGACAAAAAGAAAATATCGATAAATTGGACCTTGTCAAAATTTAAAACTTTTGCTCTACTAAAGTCCCTGTTTAAGAGAATTCAAAGACATGCTACATATTGGGAGAAAATATTGACAACACATCTGACAAAGGATTAATATCTAGAATATACAGAGAATTTGCAAAACTCCACAGTAAAATACAAACACTCTAAATTGAAAATTTGCAAAAGGCATTTCACCAAAGAGGATATGCAGATGACAAATAAGCACATGAAAAGATGGTCAACATTATTAACCATTAGGGAAATGCAAATCAAAATCACACATCTTTAAGAATGACTAAAATAAAAAATAGTGACAACAAACACTGGGGAGGATGTAGAGAAACCTAACTCATACATTGCTGGTAAGAATGCAAAATGGTACAGCCACTCTAGAAAAGAGTTTGGCTGTTTCTTATAAAATTAAATATGAAATTATCATATTTGAACTCTTGGACATTTATCCCTGAGAAATGGAAATTATGTTCACTCAAAAACCTGTATGAATATTCATAGCAGCTTTATTTGTAATAGCCCCAAATTAGAAACAACCTGGATGCCCTCAGTGGATGAGAGGTTCAACAAACCGTGGTGTGTCCGTAACAGGGAGTTTGTACTCAGCAGTGGAAAGGAGCATGCTGTTGATACACACAGCTTGGATGAATCTCAAGGAAATTGTGCCGAGAAAAAAAAAAAAAAAAATGTAAAAGGTTGCATATTATATGATTCCATTTCTATAACATTCTTAAAATGATAAAAATATGGAGATGGAAAACATATTAATGGTTGCCAGTTAGGGATGAGCAGGGAGAAAGGAGGGTGGTGATAAAAGGACATCACAAGGGGTCCTTGTAGTGATGGAACTTTTGTCTCTTGCCTGTGGTAGTGGATACACAAACCTACATATGTGATAAAATTCATGGAATGAAACACACACAAATGAATACAGGTAAAATGGAGAAATTTGAGTAAGATTGGTGGATTGTGTCATGTAAAAAAAAAAAAGATAGTTGTGCCATTTTACATTGCCACCAACATTATGTGAGGGTTTCAAGTTTTTCACATCCTCACCAACACTCATATTCTCAGCCTTTTTCACTTCAACCATTGGAATGGTGTGTAGTGTTATCTCATTGTGGTTTTAATTTGCATTTCCCTAATGACTAATGATGGTGAGCATTTTTCATGTCCTTATTGGCTATTTGCATACCTATTTGGGTGAAATATCTGTTTAAATATCTTGTGCATTTTTAAATTAGGTCATTTGCCTTCACTTCTTAAATTGTAGGAATTCTTTGTATTCTGGACATAAGATTTTCATCGGATATATGATTTGCAAATATTTTCCCAGTCTGTGGCTTTCATTTTCATAGTGGTGTCTTTTCAAAGAAGCAAAGTTTTTAATTTTATTGCAGTCTAATGTACTAAATTTTATTTTATGGATAATGCTTTTGGTGGCATGTCTAAGAAATCTTTGTCTAACCCAAGGTCACAAAGAGAGTCTATATTTTCTTTAAAGTTTTAAGTCTTAGGCTTTCTTTTTAAAGTTTTATAGTTTTAGCTCTTATATTTAGGTCCATAATCACTTTGAATTAATTTTTGTGTATGCCGTGAGGTAATTGTCTAAGTTCATTTTTTCTTTTGTTATGGATACCCAGTTGTTCCAACACTGTTCATCAAATAGGCCATCCTCTCCTCTTTGAATTGCCTTGGCACCATTATCAAACTCAAATGACAACAAATATACGGGTTAGTTTCTGTACCTTGTTTTCCGTTCCAATAATCTATATTGTATTGTTGCATTATCCTGTTTTTTCTTACTATACCCATATAGTAAGGTGGTTTGTTTTGGTTTTTTTTTATTTTTTATTTTCTTTCTCTACCTCCCCTCATTGCTTGCACTCACTGTCTTCTTTCTGTGTCTACTCATTGTGTGTGCGTCTCATCTTTTTCTTTTTTTTTTAAGAGGCACTGGGAACCGAACCTGGCGTACCTCCCATGTGGGAGGGAGAGGCCCAATGGCTTGAACCACCACTACTCACTGCTTATTAGGTCTCTCATCGTGTTTCCTTGTTGTGTCTCCTCATTGTGTCATCTCGCTCTTTCATCTTGCTCTTTTTCTTTAGGAGGCACTGGGAACTGAACCTGGGGCCTCCCATGTGGTAGGTGGGTGCCCAACTGCTTGAGTCACATGTGCTTCCCCTGTATAGTAATTTTTAAAATCAGGTAGTGTCAAACTTCAACTTTGTTCTTCTTTCCCAAAGTTATTTTGGCTCTTCTAGATTCTCCATATTTTTAATATTGATTTGTTAATTTCTATAGGAAAACTTGCTGGGGTCTAAATAGAAATTGTGTGGATCTACAGATCAATTTGGAGAGAATTGCCATCTTAATAATATTCATTCTGCAAATCCATAAACATTTATTTGTTTCTTCTTTAATTTCTCCAATATTTTGTAGTTTCAGTGCAAGTATTACACTTCTTTTGTTAAATTTATTCCTAAGTGTTTTATTCCTTTGATGCTATTATGAATGAAACTGTTTTCTTAATTTCATTTTTGGAATTTTCATTGCTGGTATTTAGAAATACAACTGATTTTTGTATACTGATCTTTACCCTGTGACCTTGCTAAACTCCTCACCATTGCTTTTACACCATCGATTTTTTTTACTGAGTGTGTCATAGTAAAGAATACAATGACGATTATACAGTTTGGTGCTGCTGCTTTGATTCGTATTACCCACCATTGTTTTTGGACTGTCAATGCAAATGTCAGCCAGTGAAAAAGGCAATAGTATCTTAGTGTTATCTTGATATTGTAGACTCAATGAAAAGCTCTCGGGGATCCCCAGAGGTTCACAAACCACACCTACAGAACCAAATCTAAAGTAAATGCGGTTTAGACTTGCCTTCATAACATTTGCTTATATACCTCATTTTCATGGCAGTCAATAATCATTAGACAATTGGTACATGTAAAACAAAATGCTAGGTTCTCTGAAGGAGACAAAAAGAAGTAGAACAAAGGCCCTAATCTCAAAGAAATGGTACAAGAGTCTCTGGTATCCAAATGCCTAGGAAAGGATCCCTTGTGTCACATTAAGCCCCAACTTTGTATGATTTTGGTTCTCAATGGCACTAAAAATTTTTAAATACTTGCAGTATACATATAAAATATCGAAAGTAGAAATAAAACTAAGTAAATTCTATTTACTAGTACAACTTAATGTGATCTCATTCCAAATAATAAATAAGACATACAGTAATATAAAACTAATTTTAAGACTTTTTAAAAGCTTTGTTACGTATTTATTTATAACAGACCCATGACCAGAAGCCTAAAATACCCAATTACCTAATTTTTTCTACATTTTACGTAAGGTCAAGATTGTAATTACAATATGATGTTTGTCGTTTACTGGACAAAATTACTATATATTTTAGTGTTTCCTTTGAAAGTAATAAAATACTTTTTATTTTTTTACATTCAAGGTAAAAAAAAAAATTTCTCAGGGCTTATATTTGTAGGATTCCACAGGTTCTGACATCCAAAACCCTTTTGGGTGGGAAAAAAGCAAAAGGAACTAAGATACTCACTAAAGAATAAAAAATAAAATGGGGAAACAAAATTAAACATAAAGATTAAAGTTAGGATAGGAATAAATGGGGCGGGGAGGATAATAGTTTCAGAGAAACTAGCTACAGATTAGAATTCTGATATGAAAATGATCATAAAGTTTAAGAGCTGGCAAAGAACTTAGAGGTAATCTAATTCTAGCCTAACATTTCTTATTTGGAGAGGAGGAAACGAAGATGTAAAGATTTTCAACAGGGCTAGAGCTGGAAGCCGGTGTTTCTAACTTCCCCTTTCATACATTCTATCCCGTTCTCTCAGCATTAAATATTACATTGGTGGTTTTAATATTCCCCATACCTCATAAGCATCTCCCTCAAAGACAGCTAGCCTTCTAAAACTTTAATGGGTGAATTGTTAAAATGCATGTCATTCTTATATGAAATACCATGACATCATTCATGATGTAATTCACATGTCTTGAGTTTGTCTATTTCATGTTATTCCTCTGCTATTGGTAAGTTTTCTTGTCTAATTAATTTCTGTTATTAAATAGTCTCAATCACCTCAACCTTATTTGCTGTAATCTGTCAGCTTCTGCATCAACAGTGTTTTTTTTCCCCCAAAAGACACACATGGTATCATTTTCTTCATGCTGCATACGACATCTTTGTTGTTTCCATCTTATACACAGAATAATTGTGACCACATTACATACTTTACAATGACGAACTAAGTCAAATTCTTTAGAAGGTATACATTAAGCCGCTAAATAAGCTGTGTGCTTTCAAATATGCCTTTGGTTTTGCCTTTCTTCTATTCATCACCACCTCTCTGAAAAGATTTTTGGGCCACTACAAATCCATATGTGGGGATCTCTGCTGTTTTGTTTGGTTTTTGCCAGCTTGCTTCTTTTAAATAAGTGCTAGCCTGTATTACCACTTAATTAAAAAGAACAATAAAACGTTTGCATTAGGTCTGGGGCCTTTCTGTGTGTCCAGGTCGGAGCACCCATGTCTAGAATTAACTGTGCTTGCACTTCGTTACACATAAATGTAGATCCTACTCACCATCTGTGTATAAAATCGTTTCTCCATGCAGTAAAAGCCACAGTTCTTTCTTTCCAACATAAATCTTCTCTCCACTATGAATTAAAGCCTACATAACATTTGGCACTCACCTGTATAATTTTGATACTGAGTACCTACAATGTTTCTGCTTTAAAAAAGTTTTATCTCCTCCATCGAATGATTTTTTGGTTTTATGTGTATCCTTACAGCAAACATTTATTAAAAAGAAGCATTACTTTTCATTCCCAGCATTCACATGACTGAGACTCTCAGAGATGGTTAAGGGTGGACAGTCTTTCCTCTAAGGAAAAAAAAACCTTCAAGGCTCTGAAACTCTGTTTTTTAAAAAGTATTCTCTCCTCTCTTCTTTCTCCTCTACCTGGTTGTCATTAACAACTATGTATTTCTGATTCTAAAAGTTAAGACCTCAGCAAAAATGGAAACACTGAATCTTCAACAGTGAAAGATGTGGGTAGCAAGGAGTAGCAACTATTTCATCTTCCATCGCCTAAGGGCAGCGTAACAAGAAGTAGTTCCTCAGAATCCATCCCTCAAAGGAACTAAAGTTTATGGGGTGCTGGGGACCTGGCCCTTCTCGGTGCTGTGCATGTGTTAATTCAGTTAATCAGCCCATCGACCCTATGACATAGATACTCTTTTATTGCCAGTGTTCCATCAAGGCACAGGCAGCTTTTCTTTTTTTTCTTTTTTTTTTTTAAGATTTATTTATTTATTTATTTCCCCCACCCCCACCCCGGTTGTCTGTTCTCTCTCTTTACTGAGTCTTCTTCTTTGTCCACTTCTGTTGTTGTCAGCGGCACAGGAATCTGTGTTTCTTTTTCCTGCGTCATCTTGTTATGTCAACTCTCCGTGTGTGCGGCACCATTCTTAGGCAGGCTGCACTTTCTTTCGCACTGGGCGGCTCTCCTTAGGGGGCGCACTCCTTGCGCATGGAGCTCCCCTGCATGGCACAGCACCCCTTGCACACATCAGCACAGCACGTGGGCCAGCTCCACACGGGTCAAGGAGGTCTGGGGTTTGAACCAGGGACCTCCCATGTGGTAGACGGACGCCCTAACCACTGGGCCAAGTCCACTTCCTGGCAACTTTTCAAAGTTATGCCAGGTGACAAAGCTGGGAGTTGGACCATGAGCTTGCTCTCTCTTGCAGCTGCCACCACCTCTTTCTGTTGGACTCCCACAGAACCTCGTTTAGAGCTTTTCTTGGATCCATTGTTTCAACTCCCCATCTTTTGGCCATATGTTCCTTGAGAGTGGGTCTGTAATCCCTGCACAGCCTCACCGCTTCAGCACCTGATTGCTTGGATGATCCTCCTTCACAATCTCTACAAAAAGTAGAGAGTGATAGCCATGAAAATAGCCCACATTTCCTGATACTCACAGTCTGCTAAGCCCATTATATGGATTGTCTCTTCAATTGCCCACAGCTACTGTAACTATCCTCATTTTATAGATGAGGAAACTAAAAGAAAAGAGGTTACCCGAGATACCAAGGTCACATGGTTGGGAACGTAGCAGAGCTTGGATTCAGTCCAGCCTAGGGAGTAGAGCTGCTTCCGGGCCCATCTTCCTACTCCTGCGCCAAGCCACTGGCTTTAATTGGAAGGAATGTTCCTCCATTCCCCAAGTCCGTGACGGCATGCAGCGCCAATGCCGGGAACATTCTGGTGTTATTGCTCTCCTCTACATTTTTCATATGCTCCAAATTCTTGGACCATTCCGGGAAGAGCCTGTCAAAGGACAAAGTATATGGATAAGGTTGAAGCCACAAGTTTTTATGACATGTCTATGAGAGCTCTGCCTCAGCCCTGAAGCAATTAAAGCATAATGAGGAGGAAAAGCCATGCAAAGTGATCCATTTATTTTATAATATCTGATTTGACATTTGCAGTAGCGAGAGAGTATCTTCTCATTGAAGACCTCTCCTGGGCATCCCAGGCTTTATAATCGTCTCTCTGTGCTGTTGGAGGATGTTTTGTTTACTACTGATTCAATTAGGTACCAATCTCTACATCCCCACCCCTTCCACACAAGAAACAAAACCTCAGAACCTCAGTATTGGAAGAATGGTACCTGGTCAGACATGTCCAGTTCCATGTCGACGGTTTTTACAATAATCCATGTCGACGGGAAGAGAACATTCTATTTACTGTACAGTTTTCAGCTGTCACAGACCACTCATCAATCCCTCATTCCTGTCCAGGATGGGTGGAGTGAGGTGAAGAGAAGGAGGAGAATCCCTCAGCCTCATCGGATGGCTGGAAGGAAAATTAGAAGTTTTATTTGGACCATGTAAGATGCCATGACAATAACAAAAATAACGTCTAAATAATGGGACTAAATGGCAGGGAATGTTAGGAGATGTTAACATCTGGTATGGATAAAAAAGGAGTAAATTCATTTTACTATCCTTTTTCCCATTGTTGTGCGTAGATGGTACATTTCAGTTTCTGATTATAAATTATAGCAAGGTCTGAAAATAATAACTAACACTTGTGTGGTATGCATGCAGTTCGCAGAATTCTTTCATATGCATTGTCCCGTAGGAGCCTCCCAAATGGTAATCAGACCATGTGGCCGTTTGAGTACCACCCCATTTAATAAAAAAGGAAACATATTTAGAGTGGGTGAGTGCCTTGCCCAAGGTCACACAGTTAGTCCCAGGTAAATCTTGTACTTGAACCCAACTCCCTAAGAGTTCACCACCCAATTTGAATAGAGGGGAAGAACAGCCTTCTTTAAAGGGCCACACTGGTGAGGCTGGGCGTGAGGGCTGTGACGTTAGGGTTATGTTCCAAAGGAGCAGCCCATTTAGGTCCCCTGTGATTGAACTGTGCATTTCTGTGTTCATGCCTTTAAGGACATGTTTGAGAGGGTAACAGGACACAATCTATGTGGCTCCAAACCATGATGACTTTAATTTCTTTTGTCTAGCTTGTAGACTCTTTTCTGTTCCTCCCACACTGTTTGTCAGCCCTCAGTTTTTGCTAATCCTGGTTTCCAAAGTACCATTCCCAGACCAGTAGCATCAACCTCAACTTGGAACTTGTTAGAAACGCAGATTCTCAGGCCCCATTCCAGACCTCCTGGATCACAGACTCTGGGAGGGAGGCCCAGCGATCCGTGCTTTAACAATTCCCCCAGATATTCTATTGCACACTAAAGTTTGAGAACCAATACTCCAGATCACTGATTTTCAGCCATGGCTAGACATTAAAATCATCTGGGGAGCTTTAAAAAAACACTCATGCCTGGGACCAACTCCCGAAAGTTTCCACTTTCATTGGTCTTGGGCAAGGTTTGTCAACCTCAGCACCACTGGCATTTTGGGCTGGATTGCTGTGGGGCTGTCCTGTGCACTGGAAGGCATTTAACAGCATCTTTGGGCTCTGCCCTCTAGATGCCAGTAGCACCCCCTAGTTGTATGACCAAAAATGTTTTCGGGCATTGACAAATGAACCTGGGGGGCAAAATCACCCCTAGTTCAGAGCCACTAGTCTAGGGCATCACCTGTGCACTGGGATTTTTTTAAATTTCCTAAATAATTCTAATGTACAGTCAAGAGTTAGAACCTTTATTTTATCCCCCACCCCACCCCCTGCCCTAAGGTGGCTCCCTCATCTGTCTGCTCGTTGTCTGCTCATCTTCTTTAGGAGGTACCAGAAACCGAACCCGGGAGCTCCCATGTGGGAGATGAGTGCCCAACTGCTTGAGCCACTTCCATTCCCTGCTGGTTGCATCACTGCTGGTTATGGCATCTGCTCATTGCAGTAGTTGCAGTTTCTGTTCATTGCAGTGTCTGCTTGGTGTGGCGTCTGTGCTCAGTGTGGCAGTTGCTGGTTACAGCATCTGTTCATTGTAGCATCTGCTCATTGTGACAGCTTGCTGGTTGTGGCAGCTGCTCATTGTGTGTCTGCTCGTTGTGGCAAAGACATAGAAACTTTACTCTGTAGGGTCCCTATTAATGAGCTACTTTGAATGTGGAATTGACTTAAAAATAATAAAAGCTAAATTTAATACCATTGGATGTAAAGTAAGAATAAATCCACCTGCGGGGAAAACTCAGGCAGTTCACCTGTGAATAAAGTACATGTGCTTTAGGGCATACATTTCACATCAACCCTTTTGCTCCTTACATTTCTGCTTACTTTCTGGTTGTCAGGTATATTTTAGAAACTTACACAGACAGGTATATTGCACATACATAAAAGGCCCCATCCAAGTGATAATGCTTTGTGCTGCATACGGTGATGGACGTAGATCCTGCTTTTGGATTGAGCCATTCTAAAAACAGGGAGCCTTCAGTGTGCTTGTCAGTGTGTCATATGGTGCAAGTGCCTAATATTTAAATGTTTTTGACAGTTTTAAAGTTCAGCTTATCAACTTTATGATGTTGATTTTGACACAGTCCAAACCAGTCACACAATCAGAGAATTTCTTTGTTGTTGAGAAGCAATTTAGTTTTCAGGTGCTGATCAGGGACTTTAATTACATTTCAGCTATGGAAAAATCCTCAGCGCTAGAACAAAGGCGAGTGTCCTTCAGGAAAATCCATTCTCGGCAGGTTGGCCCCTGTTGTCTCTAATTGCTTCTGTGGTATTCCTCTGTTCGTTGCTTGAGAAGGGGAAAGCATGATGTGTATTTAGACCACAGGATGTGCATTATCTCCAAATGCCTGCTTTCTGAGAGTCTAATCAGGCTGGGCAGTCTCATCAGAGCCCAAAGCAAGATGTCACCAACCAATGAGTATATGGCAGTCCCATTTCCACTTGGACTCCTAACTAGGACAGTACCGTATTCTCACACTTCCTCGAACAACTATACATACAGTGGGCTGTAGTAGTCAGCCAAAGGGGTGCTGATGCAAAGTACCAGGAATCTGTTGGCTTTAATAAAGGGTATTTATTTGGGGTGGAAGCTTACAGTTACCAGGCCATAAAGCACAAGTTACTTCTCTCACCAAAGTCTGTTGCCGCATGTTGGAGCAAGATGGCTGCCAGGGTTCAGGCTTCCTGGGTTCCTCTCTTCCTGGGGTTCATTACTGTCTGGGCTCAGGTCCTCTGTTTTCTCCACAAAGACAGACTATGAGGCTCTCTAAGCTTTGCCGCTCTCCACGAGGCCAGCTGTAGAGTATCAGGTAACCGGCTCTGTCTCTCTCCCCAGGGCTTGATTCTCTCTGGGCTCAGCTGCTCTGCTTCTCTGTGTGCTCACTTCCCAGGCTCTAGCTCAAAACTCCAGCATCAACACACCAACATAAAAACTCCAACTAACTCCTCTGCCCTGCTGTGTAGTTTTATAGGTGAGTCCCCGCCCACCAAGGGGACAGGGTCTCAACGTCCTACTGACGTGGCCCAATCAAAGCCCTAATCATAATTTAATCATGCCCAGGTACAGACCAGTTTACAAACATAATCCAGTATCTATTTTTGGAATTCATAAACCATATCAAACTGCTACATAGGTGTGTTGTTTCTTTCTACATAAAGAGTAGAAATATTACTTTGGGATATTGAGAAATAATTTTTAAATAAATAAATTAGAAGATGAATATGTTTTCATGGCAAAATCAGTACAATCTAGTTTCAAAAACTATGAGAATATTTCCCTGAACTAGTAGGTTATAGTCATTCATTTATTAACACCAACTATGTGCTAATTACTGCATGATATCCTACAAAGGTTACAAAGAATGGGCTCCTTTATGACAAATACAAGCTATAACTATCCCAAGTTGCCAGATTAGCCCTTTGAATTAAGTTGACCTGTCAGTTTGTCCAATAAGTTTGATTTTTTTAATTGAATTGATAGTAGTATCTCAGCATTAATGAAATTAATTTCTTTTTTCATGGTCTAGATATTATCCTAAACAATTACTTTTCTTTTCCTATCCTAAATTGTTTCACCACCATGCTTTTAAAAATCAGAGTCTTTTAATCAGCAAGATAGAACTGCTTCCCAGAAAATTACTCCAGAAAAAAAAGAGAGCACAATAGACTGTTGAAAGTTTTATTTCCATATGTTCCCACTTGCTTAAAAAAAAAAAGCACAATTAACAATTTTTTTAAGATTTATTTTTTATTTGTTTCTCTCCCCTTTCCCTGCCCCACCCCAGTTGTCTGTTCTCTGTGTCCATTTGCTATGTGTTCTTCTTTTGTCCACTTCCATTTTTGTCAGCGGCATGGGAACCTGTGACTCTTTTTGTTGTGTCATCTTGCTGTGTCAGCTCTCTGTGTGTGCGGTGCCATTCTTGGGCAGGCTGAACTTTCTTTCGCGCTGGGCAGCTCTCCTTACGGGGCGCACTCCTTGCATGTGAAGCTCCCCTACGCGGGGGACACCCCTGCATGGCTTGGCACTCCTTGCGTGCATCAGCACTGCACAAGGGCCAGCTCCACACGGGTCAAGGAGGCCCGGGGTTTGAACCACTGACCTCCCATGTGGTAGATGGATACCCTATCCACTGGGCCAAGTCCACTTCCCCACAATTAACAATTAACAGTGGTTGCCTTTGGGTGGGAAGTTTAAGGTCCTTAACTGGGAGGAAAACTTGCTTTTCATTATATAAATTTTATACAGTTTAATTTTTGCCATTTTAAATATTGTATTTTCAGTTTTAAAAGCTAGTATATAACAAAGAAAGGAT
This sequence comes from Dasypus novemcinctus, assembly GCF_030445035.2. Taxonomy (NCBI): domain Eukaryota; kingdom Metazoa; phylum Chordata; class Mammalia; order Cingulata; family Dasypodidae; genus Dasypus; species Dasypus novemcinctus. The sequence continues at coordinate 46,317,816 of NC_080673.1, read as the reverse complement.
GCACCCTAACAGTATTTTAGAAGCTCTAGACTGCCTCTTCTAAATCAGAAAAAAGCAGGTAAACTACATCATTGACCGTTATGATGATCCCCATTCTTTTGTATGTTTTACATCATTGACCGTTATGATGATCCCCATTCTTTTGTATGTTTTACTGCTAAAACAGAGTGAGCTGAAAGGAGACTTTGAATGTAATATTGCTCCAACACTAGTTCCATGAAAAAGATTTATAAACTGGTTCTGCTTTAGATGGAGTCGTTAATAAGAGCCTGAATAAGCCACAATTATGCAGAGAGGGAAAGAGAGGGGAAAAGTCGCCTATAGGCAGAGGCCAAATTCCACCCTGGCAGCCCTGGGTGGCTGCCATCCATACATCCATGATCTTTGTGCTGGCCCGCTTCTTGCATTCTGTCCTTCCTTTCCTGTCTTTCCTTTCTGTCCATCCTTCATATCTAGCACTAGTCAAAAGTTTTAAGAAAGCATAAAATTGGGAACAATTCAACTGAGTTTGGAAAAGCATGAAAGAAATGCTCCGTTGTGAATTTTTTGTATCATTTTCCTAGCACTGGATGCTTAGACCTTCACAGGATTTCAGAGCCTCCTTTGTTAAGTGAGAAACTTCCTTTTCTTTTCCCTCATTGTTGGATATGTAAATTGGGAAATATGTCCACAGGACTTTGGAGTCCTCCCTGTCTCCAGGAATGTGCCATCAGTTATAATTCAACTCTTCCCATATCCCACACATTTTAATTACATCGCTTTGGTTTAATGGAGAACTACTATACAAGGCCAAAATACTGACCTTTCATCTGTAAAGAATAGTTTTCAGGTTTCTTTGCCTTTATAGGGGATGATTCATTCCAGAAATAGTGTTTTGTGTCTTTACTTGCATTAAGTATTAACAACCAGCAGTCAGCAATATTATAATTGTTTGTTAGCTTCAGGAAAACTGTCAGGGCTTAATGCAGTAATTCTGCCCAGAGCCCTGCGGTTGTCCTAGGACAAAAGTTTATGTGGAAATTCTGAGAAGATACAGACAAAACTGGCTATAGTGCAATTAAGGAGAGACCAGAGGTAGGATGGAATTGAAGGAAAAACTCCTTTTAGAAAACTATCCAGAAGAAAGGGAAATATACATGAGCACTAAAAAGGGAAGACTTCCAAAATTAAGTCACAAAGGCCCTTATCCATGGAAATGGAATTAAAGAGAGTCCTGTATTACTGGATTCTCAAAAGATGTAGGTTCTTATTTTGTATCTGTGGAGTTCTGGTTTCCCATCCTCTTTCAATAAACTCATGTTCATGACAACACTGACCATGGAATTAAACATCACATATGCTTTTAAAAAAGGTTGAACAGAAATTCAAAGCTGAACTTAGAGTTACTATGGCAAAAGATACTTTGGAGAGAAAAAAAAAAGCCAGTTTAAATTAGTAGCATAGAATTGAAAGGGCATCATATAGTCATCAGGGACTTCCTTCCCTCTTTAGTAGCTGACCTGTTATTTAAGTTCATGCTTCTAATACAATACCTAGTTAGTTAACTACCATCAGCTCACAGGTGACTGTAGCTGTGATGGTCCTGCTACTACCACAACCACTAGAGGGCGCACACCCTTTCCTTGGAATGAAGATTTTAAATTGTCAGCATGGAAAACTAGACTTTTTCTGCAAATGCTACAAATGGGTCACTGTAGCCACATGTTCTATATGTGGGAAATTTTGGCCTAAATAAAGAAAGGCCACTTATGTCACAACTACTGAGCCAGAGTCAGAACAGAGGAAAAGGTAGTTCTAAGTAACTTGAGGGGCTACCACCTGGCAAAATCAGTGCATCCAAAACCACTTCATTTTCCAGCATCCTCCATAATCCCTCATGCATAGTTGTGTTTTTTTAAAGAGTTATTTATTTATTTACCACCCCCCCCAGTCTTTGTTCTCTGTTTGCTGTGTCTTCTTCTTTGTCCGCTTCTGTTGTTGTCGGCGGCACCAGAATCTGTGTTTCTTTTTGTTGCATCATCTTGTTGTGTCAGCTCTCCGTGTGTGCGGCACCATTCCTGGGCAGGCTGCGCTTTCTTTCACTCTGGGTGGCCTTCCTTATGGGCTCACTCCTTGCATGTGGGGCTCCCCTATGTGGGGGACACCCCTGCATGGCACGGCACTCCTTGCGCGCATCAGCACTGTGCATGGGCCAGCTCCACACAGGTCAAGGAGGCCCAGGGTTTGAACTGCAGACCTCCCGTGTGGTAGACGGATGCCCCATCCACTGGGCCAAGTCCGCCGCCTCATGCATAGTTTTAACTGCCCTCGAAAGGCAAGATACCCTTCAGTGCCACTAGTTGAAAGTGACTTGTTCGACTCGGGTTTAGTAAGACATGGCTGACTGCTCCCTGGTTGAGCGGCCACCCAGAAACCCAAACTTTTGCCACTCGTGAAAAGTAAATGGCATGACTACTATGTATAAGATCAAAGATTTCTTCTCTTTTCTGTTACTATGTTTATTGGTCACAATCTCTCTCCAAAAAAAAAATTGCTCAGACTTTAAAATATGAAAAAAATAATGATAATAGTATTGTATGGTTACCACAGTTAACTGGAAAGCATAGAATATAATAAAAATTAGAGAAGTTCAAAGTATGACTGGAAATAAAGGGTCTGTGTGTTCCATGACAACACTGCCTTTGCTGACTACTGCATCTCCTTTTTTCAGCTTCTGGCTGGGCGCTGGCCTTTTGACCAAAATGACTTTGGAGTATTTCTTTGCAAGCTGTTCCCCTTCTTGCAAAAGTCCTCGGTGGGCATCACTGTCCTCAATCTCTGCGCTCTTAGCGTTGACAGGTAACGTGGTTCTTTCTCTTTACTCTTTTGTCGGGTTTAGAAAAACTTATTTTTCTTAAGAAGACGAGAAGCCAAGGAGTTTTGAGAGTTGGTGCCCAGCACCGTTTAATTAGTTTAAAGTTAATTAAAGCATTAACACCCTTGCCTTTACAACTGATGTACACATTTGCAGAATATTAGCCATTTCAGCTCAGGCAATTTGTATTTAAAGCATTTTGCCAATTAAATTCCATTTGGCTCCTTATGGCAACAAGGAGGAAATGAACATGTTAAATGAGAATAAACTTTGTGCAAAGGAGATCCCAGGACATATAATTTATATATATTCAACTGGAAAATTTTTCTTTAGGACAAAAAAGTTCTTATTCAATTTTACATGTAATGCTTGATTCCTTGAGCTGAGTGGTGACTAAATGATATTGTTATATTGTTTTTTGAATGCCTGAAATGATCCATAATTTTTAAAAAGAGGACAACAGTAGCATCTCTTAATCCAGTTCTGAAAAATCCATCAGGTATCCTAAGTCTTTCCAGAATTCTAAATATAGTGTCAAGACTTCTCTAAGAAGCCCTTTTGAAATCCATGACCTTCTAGATGGTATGTTCCTCACCTAATTTTCATAGCAGGAATTATAAAGAATAAGGTTAAGGACTTTATAACACATTCTGTGGTGCTCTTTTGTTTTGAATATAATTTTACACAAATGACATTTAATGTCTTATTTAATTGGTTTAATATAATTTGGAAGAACCCTCTATTTTTTCCATCTAATTCCCTGCCAATTTCTTTAGCAGAGTACCTGAGTACTATCATCGTAGAAAGAAAAGACTCATTTTTTAAAGAACATTTAAGTGTTTACAGATGTTCTATTATTTATCATTATATTATTTATAATTAATTCAGGGAACCAAAATTGTTGTTAAAACATAAAAATACTCATTCCATCTGTAGTTGACAATTATAGTGTTATCTTTGTTATAAATGTATGGTAATAACTTAGAACACAAAATAAGCAAAACATTCAGTAGTGTTACTAAAATTAAATTTATTGCATAATTAAAACATGCAAAAATAATTCTATTGGTAGTTTAAAATGCAGTAATACAGCTGGCAAAAATATTAACACTGCAACTGTAAACCCAATGTAAAAGACAAGAAATAATGTCATCACCTATTAATAAAATTGTCAGTGGTTCATAGGGAAACTCTAAGGTCTACCTAGGCTACTTCTGCATCATATCAGATTTTAGGGTTACATATCTAAGGTGGTCTGTATATCATTTCCACTTATCGAACTAGAAGATTGTGATGGCTGGGGCCACTTCCATAAAAAGTTGAGTAAGCATCTAGATTTGACTCTTGAATAAACTCTTACCCCGTTGTTCCCAACTCAGCATTTCAGTGACACCTTTTCTTCTTTTACCCAAAATGGCTCATGCTTTAAAAATTAAAAGCTTTAAATTGTATCTATTCTATTGCTAATACACATGGTTTAGTTTCCTTGGCCACTCAAGCTAATATCATGCAATGGGTTGGCATAAATAGTAGGAATTTAATGGTTCATGGTTTTGAGGCCACAGAAAAGTCCAAATCAAGGCATCATCAATATAATCCTTTCTTCCCCAAAGACTCTGGAGTTCTGGGGCTGGCTGCCAGCAGTCCTTGATCCTTGGCTCTTCTATCGCATGGCAATGCATATGGCTGCCTCTTGGCCTCTCAGCTCTCTTTTGGGTGCCATTGAATTTCAGTTTCTTATTTCCCATGGCTTTCTCTTTATTTATGAATCTCATTCCACTTGTGAAGGACTCCAATAATAGGAGTAAGACCCATCCTGACCAAGCTGTCCACACCTTAACTGAAGCAACCTCATCAAAATGTTCTACTTGTAATGAGTTCACACACACAGGAATGGATTAAGTTTAGGAACTTGTTTTTTTCTGCAGGACATACAGCTCCAAGCCACCACAGCAAATAATTTTTTTCTTTATTTACCAAGCTGCATATTTGGAGCTGCCCATATGTATTCTCATTTATATAATATTCAGTTAAATTTTTCAATTGTAATAGAACTCTAAAATCCATGTTGGGAAAAGAAATGAGAAAATAATAATGACTTAAAGAATAATGATTTGTCCTCCACATGGACTCTTCCTATATGATATTTCCAAATGGTATAAAGCTACAATATTTAAAACATGTGGTACAGGCACATAAATATACTGACAAATCAATGGAAAAACCAGAAACAGGCCTTCGAGGAGACAAGAAGGTTGAAATCACTTTGAATATAATGGAGAAAGGAAAGATTCATCAATAAATAGTGCTATTTGGCCATTTGGGGGGGGGGGGAGAAGTATGTTAAATTCTCCTAGTACATGCCAGTAACAATATTTATAATAATTACCTTTTCTTGAGTATTATAAGTACCAGGAAAAGTAACAGATTTTTAATGGCTATTAAAAATATTTTAAAAGCATTAATTTATTTACTCCTTATACCACAACCTTGTAATATTATCCCCATTTTACAGATGAAAAAGCTGAGCTTGAAAGAGGCAGATCAAGGCCACACAGCTACTAAGTGCTGGAGCCAGTAATCAAACATAATTAGCCTGCATTCTTAACTACTGTACTCAAGCATGTAAAAACACAAACCAGAAAGCAATAAGAGAAAATTGACTAAAATCTTTTTGATCTCTAGAAAAGGAATATCTCAGAACTTAAAAAGAATGATAAAAAGAAGAATAAAATTACAAATGTATTTAAGGACAAAAAATTTAAGTCATAAAACATAAACAAATGCAACAAGCTGGGGAAAATATTTGCAGCATAAACTACACAGCAGGTTAATATTCTTGGTACTTAAGAGGTCATACAAATAGACCTCCATAAATAAGTGCATAAAGGACATGAACATAAAAATCACCAAAGGAGAAATAAAAATTACTGAAGAACATATGGATAAAGTTCATGTAATTAAAGGAATACTAATTTAAAAGTATGTTTCTCAATATCTGGAAAGGTTGCTAGTAGAAGTGAAGATTCGTACAGCCTTTCTGAAAAGCAGATACCTACAAATGCTTTTGCCTTTTGACCCTGTAATTACAATTTTGTAGGATATATTCTAAAGAAATGAGCCAAAATTTGGACAGAGAATTCATGCACAAAGATTATTTTTAAGGACTATTTACAGCAAAATGTTGAGAAGAACCTCATTGCCCCATATTAGGTAACTGGGTAAGAAGTTAAATACAGTTTACCTGTATAGGTACCTGAATATAAAACCCCTTGAAAGAATATGGTAAATATTAAAAGTTCTGTGTGGAGAATGAGGTGATGGGTTTTTGTAATGTGCAGAAAAAAGTGCCTAAAATTTTATTTCTATTACCTGTCACCCATTTTCCTTATCTAGTTTATGGCACTCTATACATTTTATTTTTCTCATTTTCACAGCTTGGCCCTATAATCTTTTTTTATATTAATGCTAATATTCTATAGCCCAGTCAGCCTAAAACATGATCACACATACCCATATAAATGTGAACACAGACACCTGTTGTGGGGAAGTGTATGTACATCCCCAGCCTGGAGTTACTCCCATCCCTGCTGTTGCCCTTACAAAAGCACCGTCGAATTTTGGAAAATACCATTTCACCAAAAAATTAAACTTCATCCCAAAGCTTGGGTAAGAACCAGGATGATAACTAATTTTAGAGAAGAGGAACTCAGCATTCTAAAAAAAAAATCATGCCTCTGAGGAAACATCTAATGAAAAACCAAATCCACCTAAGAACTGTACATAGCAAACAGCAGTGAGAAATGAGAGAATGAAGACAGTGAAGATGCTTGGCTCCTGTAAATAACACCCTTTCTAAGGCAGCCAGATTCAATCTTCTGAGAAGAGAGACCTTGACGAAAAGAGAAACCAACAGACAGACAGAGAATTGGTTTGGTGTGGAAAAAAAAAAAATGTAGACAACATTTCATGCCTGTAATATGTTTCCTTGCTACAAAATTTAGAGTGAGTTTTGTAAATAGTGTTATATGGCATGGTATAGTAGCCTCTTTTATATTTCATGTAAATCTATTTGATAATTGTTTTCTTGATTTAAAAATATTATAAGGCATAGTTTATTCCTTGGTGATAAAAGATATAACAAATTATCCCTAAATTGAGAAATATAATTCACAATTTAGTTCGACAGTGAGACTTGGGCAAGAAGAGAATGATGAGTGGACATGAAGATTGAGGCTTCCTACTGTCCTTTAGGAATTTTCAAGGTCATGAAGACATTGATCTGGAAACTAGGGAAAATGAAATAAGTGGTAGGCAATGCGAATCTTAAACAACCTAAATCATCAAAAACCTTCCACCCCTTCCCAAGCTCACATCTCCACCTGCTCTTTCTTCCTTCTAAGGGGACTGACTTACTGAGCTCCCATCATCTCTAGGGGAGGTGTCTGGGGTCCTATTTCTGGGGGAGGCTCACCTACCCAACCCATCTTCTCCTTCTCTCCAACACGAAGGCAACTAATGGAATGTTCAGTCACAAAGTATTAGTTGTATGTCTACTTCCAAACACCTTAAAGAAAAGAAAAGAAAAAAAAAAATTGCCAAGAATCTATTTCACTGAAACTTGGTCTCAGGTTTAGACCAAGAAGAACCATTTTAAAATTCCACTCCCACAAAAGCCTGCCTTAATCCAGGAAGTTTTTCCTTGGTAAGAACTTTCTTTGTTGCCTAGATCCTTTCTTTATTATTTTTACATTTCCTCTGGTATTGACTCTAAGCCTTGGGGCATTCTGTAAGGACTCTCTTGACATTCCTATTTCAAAAGTTTTCACACTAGAAAACAACACGTCATTCACACTTAATTCCTAAAGATAAGATAATATTTGTTTTGAGACTTGATTTGATGGCATTATGTCTACTAAAAAAAAAAGTAAATCACTTTTTTTTTTTAAAAGAAGAAAAGGAATAAAAAGACAGAAACTGGAACCTGTTAGAAACCAATTTACAATTTTTTTAACCTCTGCTCTAGTTTTATGAGTTGAATCAAATTATGGCCCAGGAAAAGTTCCCGTGATGGATTTTTGTTTTGTTTTGTTTTAAATCTGATAGTCATTTCAGAGTTTTGTTCCTTTGGATTGTCAGGTTTTCTGTGGGTTTTTTGGGGGAGTGGGGGTTGTTTTTGAAGGAAAATAATGAGAAAAACTATGCATCCAAATTCTATGCAATTTTGTCATTACTTCACTGTTACTGTTTTCTTTGCTGTAAGGTCAAAGAAAAGATCTAGTTTTGTCCCTATCAGTTTTTAATCTGAATAAGGTAAACAAGACAGAAAAAAAGGCACATGGCTGGGGCCAGAATGCATGAGCTTCCATTGTTGATTTCAAATACGGACTTTTCTCAGTTTAACCTTTTCACTAATTTCCTTCATGAATTTTTTTTTGTTATTTTTTAAATATCACAATCTTAATCACCTTTTTAAAAAATTAAAGCAGGAATTTTTGGATATGACTGAAGAAGTTTAGGAACAAATTTTAACCCCTACCCAGCTTTCAGTGACATGTTTCTTTAAAATACAGTATACTTCTGCAATGATCTTTTCTCAACAAAGTGTAAGTAGCCAGCCATTACCAATAATTAAAATAGTTATTCTTACATGCTGTAAGCAGCAAGTTTGTATTTTATTTATCGTTTGTTTGGGATGGGAGGGAGATGTAGGGATGGAGGAGGGGAACTCAGTGCCATTCTTTGCAAAATGAACAGTCCTGTTTATAAGTAGAAAATGACTAGGGTCAGACCAGCAAAGAAGTCTGGGTAGAGAGCCAACTTTCAATGAAAAGTTGCCTACGGTAGGGACTGGGAAAAGATAAAACTCTTTTAACAGCTATTCCAGAGTGATGTGTAATTAGATATATTGGGAAGTTTCAGAGATCAATTACTAAGGCAACTTTGTTTTATATGTCTCAAACTCAAAAGGTGATGTTGATTCTTCATTCTATGATTTCAAATAATTGCTCAGTGGTCGCTATACTAGTCTCAAAACTATATCTTAATTGAAGCAGCACGAGGATGATTTTCTGCAAAGCCTCATGGTTTCTCCTCCTCCTGTTGTGATGATTTCTATCGCTGCATAACAAACTACTCCCAAAATGAGCAATTTAAAACAACCACCATCTTATTATATCTCACAAGGTCATGGGTCAGGAATTTGGGCAGTTCTTCTGCTCCTTGTCACTTGTTAGATATCAGCCTGTGGCTGAGCTTGTCTTGTGGATCCAGACTCAAATGCCAGGACCTTGACAAGGACAGCTGGGAGACTGAGCTCAGCAGAGCCCATCTCTCTCTCCAGGGCCTCTAAACATGGTCCCTCCATCAAGCTCGGGACTCCAATGAGGAGCCTGCTGCTCCTCCTAGAGGCCATGCCTGGAACTGACAAAGCATCATTCCAGCTCTACTCCGTAGGTCAAAGCAGTCACCTTCCAATCCAAATTCAAGGGCTCAGTTGAAAAAATGTCCAAGGATTTGCAGCCGTTTTAATCTACCATATATGGCGTCTCTTTAAATTTCTTCCTGCTAGTATTTTGCCCCCAAATCTCTGTAAGGCAATTGGTTAGTCTCTTACATAAGGAATATAAATAATAAACATTATAAATGGTAACTTGCGGTTTTATTTAATGAACTTTTTGTAGTAACAATACAGTACAAATTTCCCATTTAACTACATTTAAGTGTATAATTTAGTAATATTAGTTATATCCTCTATGTTGTACTGCCATCACTGACATCCATTACTCCTACTTTTTCATCACCTCAGATAGAAACTACTCACCCACTAAGTAATAACTCCCTCTTCCTACCCACTCCACCACCACCACCCCACTCCCTATAAAACACCATCAGTCTCTCTCTATATGTGTATCTATGAAATTTGCTTCCTCTAGTTATTTTGTGTAAGCAAGTTCATACTATATTTGGTTTTTTGTATCTGGTTTATTTCACTCCGTACTGAATACTTCAACGTTCATCCACGTTGTAGAGCCCATCAGAACTTTCTTCCTTTTTACACTGAATAATATTCCATTGTATTTATATACAACAAATTGTTTATCCTTTCATTTGTTTATGCGCACTTGGGTTGCTTCCACCTTTTGGCCATTGCAAATAAAGCTGCTGTAAATATCGGTATGCAAATATCTGTTCCAGTCCCTGCTTTCAGTTCTTTGAAAGAAGTGAGATTACTGAGTCATTGTGGTAATTCTACTCTCGATATTCTGAGGAACTGCCAAACTGATTTCCACAGTGACTGCACCATTCTACTGTGCCACCAGCAATGTAGAAGGGTTCCTTTTCTCCACAGCCTCCTCATTTATTATTTTCTGTTTTTTTAATAATAGTCCTCTTAGTGAGTATGAAGTGGTATCTCATTGTGGCTTTGATTTTTATTTCCTGATAAACAATGATATTGAACATCTTTCCATGTGTTTATTGGCCATTTGTATATCTTTAAAGAAGTGTCTATTCAAGCCCTTATTCCAGTTTTTACTTGGTTTGTCTTTTTGTTATTGAGTTGAGGTACTCTATATATTCTGGATATTAAACCCTTATCAGATATATAGTTCACAATTCTTGTCTCCCATTCTGTAAGTTGTCTTTTTGCTTCCTTGATAGTATCTTGTGATGTACTGTACAAAAGTGTTTAATTTTGACAGAGTCCAATTTATCTGGTTTTTCTTTTATTCTTCATGCTTTCGGTGTCATATCTGAAAAATCCCTACCAGATCCAAGACTACAAAGGGCCCTCCCTATGTTTTCTTTTAAGAATATTATGGTTTTAGTTCTTATATTTAGGTGCTTGTGCCAAGTAGAGTTAAATTTTACATATGATGTGAGGTAGCAGTCCAGCTTCATTTTTGCAAGTGGATATCCAATTTTCCTAGCGCCATTTGTTGAAGAGTCCATTCACTTAGCACCCTTGTCAAAATTCAGCTAGCCATAGATGCTTGGGTTTATTTCTGAACTCTTAATTCTATTCCATTGATCTATGTGTCTGTCTTTATGCCAGTACCACACTGTTTTGTTTACTGCGGGTTTGTAATAAGTTTTGAAATCAGGAAGTGTGAGATCTTCAAATTTGTTCTTCTGTGGCATTGTTGATTTTGCACCTTATGTTTCCACATGAATTTGAGGACTGGCTTTTCCATTTCTACAGAAAAGGCTGCTGGTATTTTGATAGGTTTTGCATTGAATCTGTACTTTACTTTGGGTAGAACTGACATCTTATATTAGGTGTTTCTATCCATGAACACAGGATCTCTTACCTTTTATTTAGGTTTTCTTTTATTTCTTTTAGGTACTTAGGTGACATTTTCATTCACTTTATCCAGTAATCCCAGTCAAGATAATTAAGCCATGAAAATAATTCAAAAAAGAGAAAAAAATTTATATGTGCAAACATGTTTACAGGCATGTTACAACAGTGAAACATTAGAAATGTGAACTTGGAAGAAAGACTTAAGTATTGTATCAATATCTTGCTCTACTTGTAGCCAATGAATTGATAAATGCCATGCCTATTTAGAAACACGGAAGAGTGTTTTTAAATGTAAAATGAATAAAATTAAAAGTAAAATTTTAACTAATTATGATTATAATACATAGTCAAAACTATGCCATTGAGAATAAAAGCAAATAAACAAAGACTCTGAAGAAGAAAAAATAGACTTTGTTGAAGCAGTATCTTTTGAATTTAAATTTTATTTCCTAGTGTTTTAAAGTCCATTTAATAATAAATTTCAAAATTTAATGATTGTCCAGACTATATAGTTTAAAGATTCTATAAATATGGATTAAATGCAAACAGGCCTTGAAAACCATGTAAAACCTACTCACAGCGACAAACATCATTACACAAATAAAGCGTATAACTTATACTTTCATTTTGGCATATCACATGACAGGGTACAAGCTGCTCTTTTGGGGACTCTGCTGCAGTTGGCTGACCAGAGGCCCCGGCCTGAGTCCTCATAACTCATGGACAGCGGGCACAGAACCCAACGGCCAGTCCTCAGGTTGCAGTGGGAACATGAAGGGTGGAAAGACCAGCTCAGGGGTCCCTCCTGCCTTATTCGATCCTCTGTTCTAAATACAATAGCTTTTCATCTGTTGCCTAACTCAGGGCTGGCTTGAAAAAGAAGAAAATATTCAGAATGTCATGTGCTACTGGCTTTGGCCAACAAAGTGCAATAAATGCATGGTAAGATTAAAAAAAAAAAAAAAGATACCTCATTCAACAATATTTAGCACCTATTATTCTAGGTATCGTGAACAAAATGAAAAGCACACAAAATTTCTGCCCTAAGGGAGCTCTATTCTAAGGGGTGAGGTGGAAATAGACAAATGTGAAGGTAGGAAAGAGAGCCAAGGACTAAACCTCTTGGTAATGCTAAGAATTTGGGAAGTAGAGAGAACCCAATAAGGGGACTGAGAAGGCATTGCCAGTAAGAGAGGAGGAAAACCAGGAGAGCATGGTGTCCTGGGAGCTAAGTGAAGACAGCGTTACAAAGAAGAGGGATTATTTCTGAAATATCAGTTGCTAGTTGGTTGGAGCCGCTCTTTGTAGATTTTTTGAAGGCAGTTTATAATCACATCTTGTAAAGAGAGATTAATTTTGTGTGTATGTTTTATGTATTAATAATTATATATCAAATAGAAATGATCTTCGGAACATCCAGCATTTTGCATTTTCCACACCTTTCTCCACCCCCATCATCACAAATGATTGAGTGTTGTGATTGTTCTTATGTTTGTTCTCTCCTTATCTCGTGGAAATATTATCAAGATCAGTGTGATTACAAATGGAAAATATTCTAATGCTCAGGGATGTGGGCTAAAGAAGGGATAGACTGATTATGACTCATTTGCTAAACTAGACAATAAAATCTATCCTATTTTAAAATAAATGTTTTAATTTATATTCGATTACATGTGTAATGTTCTGAGAACTCATGGCACATTAAAGTATGAAGCTGGTCTGTTAATATATTCATCATGACGATAAAATGACCACAATTCCTAACGTAAACTACCGTCCACCCCTAATCCTGCCTAAGGAATCTGGTTTTCTGAGGAGACAAGGTATTTCACTTGTCACCTTTTCTGGTCATGGAGCTAAGAGAAGGAGAGAAGTAGATATAACTCAGTTGACACAGATTTGGGATACAGATATCCCATCTCCCTTCCTTCAGCTTTTACTGTGCATCAGGCTGCCAGTCTAATAGGGCACCAAAGGAAAGTAACTGAAATGGAAAACAAAATAAAGAGCAGTCTTGAATCCACTGGAAATAACTCATAAAATTAAAAATGCAGACTTGGCCATATAGTAAAGGGAACTGCTCGGACTGTTTCCATAGCTGTCTTTTATTCTGTTCCCAATTAATCTAGACTTTCTTAGAGATTGCTATTGTATACCAGTTTTATTTACCCAGGATCATTTTTGCGAAACATTTATCTCACATGTTGTGCTGGATATATGTCAGGTGACATCATCGTGCACACCAAATATGTAGGCTCATATACAGGCAATTCCAGTGAAGAAGCAGGCAGCGTAATTCCTAGGACTTCTGTTTCCAGAGATGCCCATATTCTAACTTTTCCTTAGACAATCCACTAAATATAAGTTATAGGGGCTTATCTTGGTTGAGATGGGTAGCTTGTAGCTTGCCTTAACTTTATTTAGCTAATCTTCCACATTAAGTTGCATGCCTTGCAAACTCAAGTACACCTGTCTCTAATGCCTTGGTTTGTTTTACAGCCCTCTTCTGGCACTATGCAATGAAAACTATAAAAAGGGAATGTTTCCTTTCCATTACAATAGCAAAAAAAATTCAAGAATTATGTCACAAAAATACCATACCACTTCACAGGTCCTTTCTTAATAGCAAGTTTAAAAAAGAACAATTAGCACCAGACCATCACACCAGGTGAAAGCACATAGAGTTTCTATAACCAAACCTTCTTCATATATAACATTTAAATGTCACTTTTGTCCTAAAAATATTTTATAGTTGATATAATTTTAATTGATATAATTGTTTGATTATGTCGATATCCTATATTTCCGTATGAATTCTTCTGTTAGACTAAGAACCAAGTATGTTTTAAGTTCTTATATACTCTAACATAGGATCATAATTGAAGAGACGCAGTCATTCTTTGACATTCATCAGAAATATTATTTGCTTATTAAAACTGCTACCTGGTATAAGCCCACTCTGTTAATATTTTGAGGGTAGATGGTGAGAATGGAATATTCCATATTGCCTGTTCACTTAAGGATATCTAGACCCACATCATAGGTAATGTTTCAAGTTGTTTTTTTTTTAATATATAAGGAGGAATAAGATACTACCATAACAAGGAGAAGCATCTTTACAACCCCTTCCATCATCCAATTTTCCCCCCACTTAGAGAATATAGGCACACCTGTCGAATGCTTCCACATTTTAACCTTGCATGTGATTTTTGCCGGATCCCAAATAAGGATTTCAGAATCAGGCCTACCCATGCAGTTGATTTCCAAAAAGGTGGCACTCTTAACCGCCCCACTTGTTTTTAACACCAAGGCTTACAGAAGATTCCTAACAAAGGCAAAGGTTGGTCACTGGCCAAGGGAAGGAGCTAAAGCAGTACTCTATCTTGACCCAGATGGGGGTAACTCTGAATCTTGTGACCACATTCACGTGTCCAGATTGAGTAGAGGAAGAAAGCAGCAAAAAGAAACCCACATGGAGCAAAAGCATTTTAGGTCACCCTAAAGCTTCTCTGGCTCCTTGCCCTTCCCCTCTTCTCCCATGCTGTCTTATGCTTCCCCCACTGCCATTCCTTCATTTAAAATACTGTCACTCACATTCTTATCAAATTGTTTATCCCCTGCTATTATTAGAAACTCTACTTAAATATTTTCCAATTCAGAATCTGGTCAATTGCAGAGATTTCCCCAAAAGGCCATTATCTTTTTCCCCCTTTGGATAAATTTTAAATTTCATTTCAAAACAAAATTCAGTCTGTCCACTGTTTGCCTTAGTGACAACTCCTTAGCTCCTTCTGTCATTACTATCCAATTATAGCTAATGCCCTTTAAGTACTTTCCAGAATTTATGTTTTGTTTATTGAAATAAATTTTATCATTCTTAACAACTTGGTTTCTACCACCCCAACTTTTTTTTCCAGGTACAGAGCAGTTGCCTCCTGGAGCCGTGTTCAGGGAATTGGGATTCCCTTGATCACTGCCATCGAGATTGTCTCCATCTGGATTCTTTCATTTATCCTGGCCATCCCTGAAGCAATCGGCTTCGTCATGGTGCCCTTTGAATACAAGGGTGACCTACACAAAACCTGTATGCTCAATGCCACATCAAAATTCATGGAGGTACCCATAGTTTAAGTGAAATTAATTGAGGAGAGGAGGAGGTCTTCAGTGATAACTCACCAACTTTAGAGCATCTCCACAATGCTGCATGTGGTTTATTCTGTCAGTTCAGTCAAATATTCTTCAGGTGCATGAAAAGTAGATGTTTTACCAAATATTTAGCTTCTTGAATAGAACACAATTAATCAACTGTTTTTCATTTTTCAGTCTGAGATTGTGGCACACCTATGAACATAACTTCTTCTGTAACAAACACCTAAGTATTATGAAACAACTTTACTATATATATATTTACTAACTCAAAGGGGGAAGTAGTACTTACATGTACTTATATTAGTAGAGAATTTGTGTCTGTTATACAAAAAAATATGAAATTGCTGAACTTTTTAAAAAAGTATTCAATTTATCCAATTTAGTTTCTTTACTATTCCTGCCCACAACAATGCTTTTCTGAAAAGTTTAATTACATGATGGAGTGTATTAGTAAACATGTTGCAATGCATATTTCCTCTGCAAAACAAGCTACATATGGACATAGGAGGAAAATCAAAGAGAGAAATACTTCTTTTTTTTTTTAAGATTTATTTATTTATTTTATCCCCCCGCCCCAGTTGTCTGTTCTCTGTGTCTATTTGCTGTGTGTTCTTTGTCCACTTCTGTTGTTCTCAGCAGCACGGGAATCTGTGTTCCTTTTTGTTGCATCATCTTGTTGTGTCAGCCCTCCGTTTGTGTGGCGCCATTCCTGGGCAGGCTGCACTTTCTTTCGGCTGGGCGGCTCTCCTTACGGGGCGCACTCCTTGCGCGTGGGGCTCCCCTACGCAGGGGACACCCCTGAGTGGCAGGGCACTCCTTGCGCGCATCAGCACTGCACGTGGGCCAGCTGCACACGGGTCAAGGAGGCCCAGGGTTTGAACCGTGGACCTCCCATGTGGAAGACGGACGCCCTAACCACTGGGCCAAGTCCGCTTCCCAAGAATTTCTTTTAAATCATCATAATTTAATGTTTTGATGTAAGTTTTCATACAACTCAGATTCCACATGTAATCAGTTACAGGCATCTCAAGGTAAGTTTTCCTATCTGCAAAATTCACAAAATTAGTGGTTTTACAGTTGACCAGTTATCCTGCTTGGAAATTGTTATAAATTAAAAATACTCAGGAAAACTGCCAAACTGGCAACCTTAAAATTGAGGTCCTTTGTTTAGCTACTGACTTTTTAAAGTGAGGTCACTCTCCACAGTGAAAAACAAAGTAAGTAGACAATAGGAGGTTATCGAAATTTAGGATGCGGGAATAAGTAATCTAGATAATTGAGACTAAAGTGTTAGAGAGAAGAGGCTCACTATAAGAAGCAGCTTACACATTATTAGACCAGGACAAAACGAAATGGGCTGCTTCATAAAGTCTGAGTCTCCTCAAGCAAGGAGAGGAGCTACCCTTCCGGCTGGGGAGTCTTGGAGGGTTGCGGTCAAGGGGATGAGTTTGAGCTGATGTTTTTTAGATTTCTTTCTAAGTTTTAGGATACTCTTTCTCCTCCTACCCTTTTTTCCTAACTTTCTTCCCCACTTTCCTCCTCAACTTTGCTCTAACCTAGTCTGAAGGAGGTACCTTCTGACCCTTGCTGATGACACCTTTCAAAGGAAATGTGTGGCCCTTTCTCTAGAGACCTCTGCCAGGGAAGGGGCGGGAGGGTTCTGTCCATCCCTCTCCCAGGTCACCTTCCAGACCCTCAGCAGCTGCTTCTGGGTCATTCCCACCCAGCTAGCAACACCCGGGCACAAAAGAAGGGAGCTGCTTACTTTAAAGAGAGCCCTATCGGAAATCTCTTTTAAATTCAGAACTGAAATCTTTCTCCAATGTGATTCAGATAGAGAAATATCTGTTTAAAGAGATCTGAATAAACCAGCTTCTCTAGGAATTTGCACTTAGCTTGAGGGTTCTGAGAATGTGGATGGGGGAAATTACATGTTTATTTTCACTAGCTTCAAACTAAAATTTGTCATTTCCTTTGTGCATCAGAGTAGGCAACAAACCACATAGCATTAAGCTGTATCTATGACTCTCTCACAAGTAGGAATAGCAGGTATTTTCACACCACATTACAATCATTGCATAATCTCACATAGTCATTTATGTGCATCACTATGTCAATGAAATTAGAACAAACATTAGACTTACTTAATTTGTTAGTAAAGAAACACACATACCAAAAAATTTTTAAATAATTTGATAACTGTTTTAATGTAATCTGCTTCCTTTGTAATCTTGTGTATTTTATTTTATGCATGTAAAAACATTATTTTCAAAAGAGATTATAATTTCCAGAGAGGTCATGGAATAAAAAGTAGTGAGGAACCTCTGCCTAGAAAATTTTCCTGAGGAACCGTTTATAGATTATTTTAATAGACATGTTATAAATGTAGCCGATTGGGCCCTTTCTATATTCAGAAACTCTCCAGTATTTCACAGAGCAGCATGATCATTTTTTTACTGTGGGAACTGAGATATTACAGGAGGCTGCATTATCCTCAGTAAATAAACCATCTGAAGAAACATTATAAGAAAAAGAAAAGTATATTTTCCCAAGTCATGATTGCTTTGGTTGGAGGAAGAATTTAGATATCATTTTCCAAATTCCATTTTTATAGAGTATTAAGTTTTCTTCTTAAAAAAAAAAGAAAAGAAAGAAAGGCATAAAACTGAATAATCCTGGTATTTACAAATCTTGCCCACAGGGAAATAATGCTAAATTTGCCTTCAGCTAGGGTATTCTGCCTCAATGGCTTCCAGGTGGTAAGTATTAAGAGAAGGAGAAAGACTACAGTTATTGATGATGGCTCCAGCTGGCTGCAAGGTCACATAGCAGGCACACCAGGCAAAGGGTTAATTCCCAGTAACCAAAGCTATACAGATGAGCCATTCATAACCTTCACTGTTTCCAAACAAAATGTTCACGGTAAGTACACTTTAGCCACAAGAATCAACAGTAAACCAGACTCTAGCAAAATTTTAAGACTCGTCAATAAATAAAGACAAAGATATATATTCTGTGAGTCTCAAAATCATGTTTTAGAAGCACTGGAAGAAAATTATTTTATTGATTAGGGTTCTTCCATTGTGGAATGGAAGCCAACTTCAGTTTATTAAAAAAATATGCTTGGGAAGCGGATTTGGCTCAACTGATAGAGCGTCCACCTACCATATGGGTTTGAACCCTGGGCCTCCTGACCCATGTGGTGAGCTGGCCCACATGCAGTGCTGATGCACACAAGGAGTGCTGTGCCATGCAGGGGCGTCCCCCACATAGGGGAGTCCCACACGCAAGGAGTGTGCCCCGTAAGGAGAGCCACCCCATGTGAAAAAAAGCACAGCCTGCCCAGGAATGGTGCCGCACACATGGAGAGCTGACACAGCAAGATGACGCAACAAAAGAGACACAGATTCCTGGTGCTGCTGACAAGAATGCAAGCGGACACAGATGACACACAGCAAATGGACACAGAGAGCAGACGATGGGGGGGGCGGGGAGAGAAATAAATAAAATAAAATTTTAAAAGTTTCCCTTTTGCTCTCTTTTCTTCACTTTACAGTTCTACCAAGATGCAAAAGAATGGTGGTTGTTCGGATTCTATTTCTGCATGCCCTTGGTGTGCACGGCAATCTTCTATACCCTCATGACTTGTGAGATGTTAAACAGAAGAAACGGCAGCTTGAGAATTGCTCTCAGTGAACATCTCAAACAGGTAAATCTAATAAGAGAATGAAAATCTAGCCAAGACTGTTTTGTCCTTGACCAAATACTTCAAAATACTGTATCTACAGATAGTCTAGTTTTCTAAAACCAAAAATCCTGTCTTGTAAGGGTTTTATTTATAATTAGAGTGTTAGGAATAGGGAGCTGCCTGTAAAACAGGTAGCCCTGAAAGCTGGATCCAACTAGAAAGGGACTACTTTTTTTTCAATTAGAGAAGTGGGTTTACAGAACAATCAGGCATAAAATACAAGATTCCCATGTCTCACCCTATGATTAATACTTTGTGTTAGTGTGATACCTTTGTTACAATTGATGAAAGCACATTTTATAATTTTCCCATTAACTCTACTCCATGGTTTAATTTAGGATTCACAGTTTCTGTAGAGCAGTTCGATGGATTTTTTTAAAATTTTTATTCTAATAACATATATATATACAACCGAACATTACCCTTTGAACCACATTCAGATATATATTTCAATGCTGTTAATTACATTCACAATGTTGTGCTACCATCACCACCACCCATTACCAAAACACTTCCATCATTTCAAATAGGAACTCTGTATGTTTTAAAGGCTTAACTCCCTATTCCTTAACCCTACCCCATACCCTAGTTGCCTGTATTCTAGATCCTAAAATATGGATTTGCTTATTCTAATTATTTCATATCAGTAAGATCAAATAATATTTGTCCTTTCATGTCTGGCTTATTTCACTCACATGACATCTTCAAGGTTCATCCATGTGGTTACATCCATCAGAACTTCCCTCCTTTTTACAGCTAAATAATATTCCATTATATGTATATACTACTTTTTTTTTTCCATTCATTAGTTGATGGACGCTTGGGTAGTTTTCATCTTTTGGCCATTGTAAACAATGTCACTATGCACATCAGGTGAAAATATATGTCCAAGTCCCTGCTTTCAATTCTTTTGCATATTTACCTAGAGATGGGATTGCCAGGGCATATGGTAATTCTATATTTAGCTTTCTAAGGAAATGCCAAATTGTCTTCCACAGCAACTGCACCATTATATACCCCCACCAGCAAAGAATGAGTGTTTCTATTTCTATGTACACTCTCCAACACCTGTAATTTTCTTTTTTTTTAATAGTAGTCATTCCAGTGGGTGTGTAATGGTATCTCATTGTGGTTGTGATTTACATTTCCCTGATGGCTAATCATGTTGAGCATCTTTTCATGTGCTTTTTGACCGATTATGTATCTTCTTGGAGAGATATCTGTTATTCATTTATTTTGCCAAGAGTATACTGAGCATGCGTGCACATGTGTATGCACATTTGTATGTGTGTAGGTTGAACTGGTTTAGAAACTGAGGTAGAATGAAAAAAAGCACATGACTGTCTTTGTAGTCCCTCAGTCTTGTGGAAGTAAAACATAAACGTGAAACAAGTAGAAAATATAACCACAAGGTATGCTAAAAGTAGCCTGTACTACTAGCCAGGGGTATTTGAGATAGTCAGGGATAAGCTGTTCAGCAATAAGGGGGATTGTATTGAGCCCTGCAGGAAAAATGGAATTTGTTGTGTGAAGAAGAGGACAGAGGCCATTTGAGGTGGGAGGAGAGGAGTCTGGTTAGAAGCTGGAATGGGTACCATTCATTTGAGGAGTGATGAAAAGGATAGGTATCTGACTAGAGCAACATCTAAGGTAAATCTCAAGATAGGAAATTGGATTGGATACAAAAGAAGAGGTCAAATTTTGGAGGGTCCTCAGTTCTAGAAGGAGTTTGAACACGTCAATAGAAGGCCATTGGTGGTCTTTCTCAGGCAGCATAACAGAGTAGAAAAAGCTGTGGTCTTTATAGTTCAAAATTTAGCTCTTCACCTAGGTGGCTCTGTGACCTCCAGAAAATTAATCTCTCTGAGCTTCTATTTCAACATAAATTGTATATAATAATACATCATAGGAATTACTTAATGCATGCAAAGTGCCTAATAGAAATTAGCTCATAGTAGGTACTCAGAAAATATTAATATGCATGAATTCAAAGAGTAAAGCTTGAATTACAGGTGAAATTTCAGTCTCAACATCTAAATATCTAAAATTACCCAATAGCAAAGTTAATGTGAGTTGTTGATGGAGCCTACAAATCTGTCCTACATAATCACAAGCATCATTCCATATTAGCACCTCTTTTCAACTATGTTCTGATTTTTCTGAACATCAACCTCTTATCTGTAAAATGGGTATTATAATGTATGAATCAATGTCATTATGAAAATCAAGGAAATTGATGTGCGTGCATGTACTATGTAAAATTGAATGTACCATAAAAATGTTAACTATTACATTTTTGTTTTAGTTTGCCAAAGGGTTACCAATGCAAAGTACCAGAACTATGTTGTTTTTTATAATGGGAATTTATTGGGGGTAAAAGCTTACAATCGAAAGGCTGTGAAATGTCCAAGTTAAAGCATCAGCTGAGATGTTTTCTCACCAAAGTGAACTGCAGTGTGGTGAAGCAAGATGACCACTAATCTCTGCCAAGGTCCCTGCCTCCCCTCCAGAATCTACCATTGGCTCCTGGCACAGGAAGAATAGGCATAGGGTTTGTCATTTTCCAGGCTTCCTCTATCAGTCTCAGCTGCTTGAGCAGTTCCATGGACTTTCTTCTTGAGTTCAGCTGTGAGCTCTCAGGCATATGGCTCAGCTCTCCCTGGATCTCAGCTGTTCAAGCCTCTTTAGGGCTTCTCTCCTTGCAGCTCAGCTGTGGGCAGAACTGGAGGTTCTTTATTCTCATGGCAGAATTGAATATGCCAGTTTCTTTTTCCTGGGTATCCATTTTCATCAGTCCCAGCAATAGGGCAGAGACTCAACCTGAGTCATGCCTCACTGACAGAGTCCATTTCAAAGGGTCTCACACCCACAGAAATAGATTAGCTCACAAACATAATCTTTCTCTTTTGGGGATTGATTAAATAATTTCAAACTGCCGCAATTATATTGAAATTGAGCAAGAAGATTATATTGAGAATTCTTTATATAACTTTGTTCAGGTATTATTGCTTCAAGTACTCCAGATATGAAATCTATTTAGTAACTATTATCTCTCATTCCTATAATGGAAATAATTAGAGTTGACTTATGAAAAACAATGTTTTGAGTGTTCATTTTAGCATTAGCCCCATGGTTGAGTCTGTTTAAGCAATGAGTGTTATGTACTCTGAAAAGAATGAAATAGTGATTGGGTGCAATAATATGTTGCTACTTCCTATTTACAAAGCACAAGCTTTTCCATTCTTCTGTATTATTTGATTACACCATGGAACCTCTGAGGTAGTATCTTAGTTTCCAGGTTGTTACAACAAATGCCATACAATAGGTTGTCTTAAACAACAGAATTTATTGTCTCATAGTTTTGGAGGCTGCAAGGCTTGCTTCCTCCAGGTCCAGTAGCGTTCTGGTTGGCTGGCAGTCCTTGGGTTCCTTGGCTTTCCTGTCACATGGTGATGTTCTCTCTTTTCTCTTCTGGCCTGCCACAAACTTCTAGCTTCTGGCTCCTCTCCATGGCTCTCTCTCTCTCTCTCTCTCTCTCTCTGAATTTCCTTTTGCTTATAAAAGCCTCTAGTAGTATGGATTAAGGCCCAACTTCATGCAGTTGGGCCATACCTTAACTAAAATCACACCTTTAAGAGGTCCTAATTTCAATGAATCTGCACCCCAGGCATGCAGATCAACACCAAGAACATGTCTAAATCAGGGTACATAATTCAATCTACCACAGATAGGTAAGGCAGTATTATCTTCCTTTTACAGGATGCTTATGAGTTTTGCTCAGCCAGATGGAGATTAGAACCCAAGATGTGAATCCTCAAGCAGTGGACCTTCCCTTCCCTCACTTAGAGCTGTCACGGAGTCTAACAGCAAAAGAGCAATCCTCCCTGGAAAGTCTCTAACTGGGCCTCTGGGGGAGCTAGCACAGAGGAAAAGGCTCTTCCATCCTTTGACTAATATGCTAGCTCCTAGTCTTGCTTCTCACGTGGTTTTCTCTCATTTCTCTTCATTATGATGGCAGCAACTGTATCAGTTAGGGATTGCATTTTGATTCTGATAACAGAAAACCCAAAATAATAGTGACTTGACAAATAGGGGTTTATCTTTCTCACACAGCAGAAAGGTCAGATGGCATTGGTCCAGTGGTCAAGGAAGTCAAAAGCTTTCTGCCATTTTGCTGGCCTTTCCCTTGGTGTTGTAAGATCGCAGCTGCAGCTCCACCCTTAGATCTGATTTCCAGGCGGCTAGAAGCAGAAGAACAGAGGGCACTTGAGTGTGTGCACCAAGTATCCACACCCACTCCCACTTCTAAGTAACTTTTCCAGAAACCCCACACAACAACTTCTACTTAATCTAATTGGCCAAAACTCTGTCATGTGGCCATGTAGACACTCAAGCCAGGCCACCCTGCTGCCATAACAAAATCAAGGATCTGAGTGATAAAAAGAAAGACACGAGAACGGACACTGGCGAAGCAAATATCAGACAGTCTGGTGACATATGAACATTGCCTTTTAAAAAGGTTTTCCCCTTTGTGCATGTGCTCAGAGACAGTACCCTCTCCCCCTGCTGCCCTCCTTGCCATTTTTATGCGCATGCTGTCTTTCTGTGTACACACAGTCATCTTTAGAAAGCTCCCCCATTCTTGCAGCTTGGATTCCTTTATTTCTTCCCTCCGTCATCTGTTTACGTGTTCTCTGAAGCCACATCCCCAGCTAGCCCAATAACTGTGAAAGATTGAGGGACTCCAGTTCTTTAGGCTAGAGCAGCAATTTGTGACGACTGCCCTGGAATCGTTTTAAGTGGCTCCACTAATCAGGTAGGTTTATTGGAGACTTCCCACACTTACTGCTATATGGTTTGGGTTGAACCAGCATTACCCTTCCAAACCTTGTTTTCAATCAGTTTTATTTTGACAGTAACTGATTCCAGTTACAGGCAAGTTGCATTTTATGTTCCTAGTTAGGCTTCTAAATGCATTCCTTTTAATACTCGAGCATAATGCACACAAATGAACAGCTGCAGATAATTCTTAACCTGTGGTTTTTCTGATCCTGTGCAGACCTGGAAGGATGGAAGGCTTCAACTGAAGCAGTCCAGGGTCAGCATGTCTCAATTTTTCAAAGTATCATTGCTGATCATTGTTTACTCTCTTCCCTCTGTTTGCAGACAATATGTATGTGGGAACTACATGCCACTAACAAAAGAATGTAAAAAGCCTCATGCCGGCTTTCTCCAAGATCTGGAAATGGAGAAAGCATATTGCTGTTGCTTTTTTCTCTTCCCTACGCTTTTGTTTCCAAACCATCTTTGTGGATGTGTCCATTCACTATCTTGCTGTGTTCGGTGGCCTTGCTCCTATGCCATCATGAATGCTAGTTTCCTGTTACCGAGACTTTACGCTAACCCTTTCCTCCTGAGGCAAACCTCAAAGACATTACAGGTTCCGTTGCAGACCACCACAGGAAAGCACACATCACAATAAAGAGAGTCGCTCAAGTTTTTTTGTTTCCTGGCACATGTAAACATTATGTTTATACTCTACTGTAATCTATTAAGTGTGCAATAGCATTATGTCTTTTAAAAAAAAGCAACATACATGCCTTCATTAAAATGTGACACAGAGAAATGAAGTGAGTACATGATGTTAGAAAAACGGCACCGATAGACTTGTCCGGCGCAAGGTTGCCACAAAGCTTCAATTTGTAAAAAAAACACATGATCTGAGAAACACAGTAAAGCAAAGCACAATAAAACAAGGATCCCTGAACTCATCCTGCACAGACTCAGCCACAGACAACACAACAGTGTTGTCTCAGCTCTGCCCGTTCGCACCTCTGCTCTAGACATAAATCTACCGTGGCCCTAAAAACCAACCCGAAGACACCGTCCTTCCTTGCAGCTGCCCAAAAGCGTTGTCATCAATTTCTAGATTAGAAAGTTGCATGCAGAATCTGGAAGAGGTGGAGGCACGATGAGCAGGTCATTATCCTGGCTCTCCTTTGGGTTGTTCCTTCCATGGTATCTACTACCTCCTTGTTGTGTAGTTTTTTCATCCAGTAAAAAAAAAAAAAACACTGAATGCATTGTGCTTTTTTTCTCACTTTCCTTTAGCGTCGAGAAGTGGCAAAAACAGTGTTCTGCTTGGTTGTAATTTTTGCTCTTTGCTGGTTCCCACTTCATTTAAGCCGAATTTTGAAGAAAACTGTGTATGATGAGAAGGACAAGAACCGATGTGAATTACTGAGGTATGATCCTGTTTAGTCTTTAGGAAATGGGAGTTTCCCTGATTTTCACATGTATTATACTTTCACAGAATCTTTGAGTTTGTATTCTTATTAGTCCTGAAAGTAAAAACTACAAAGTTAATGAATTTTCTTTAGCTGACATAGCCCATAACTGATGCCAAAATTTGTGCAAGCAGGTCTATATCTTGCTTCTCTGCTCCTGAGACCATACATCAGGGTTTAAGCTAACCAAGTGGCTGATGTATCTGTAAACGCCCTGCAGAACTGAAACTGCCATTTAAACCAACATCCTTTAAAAAATTCTGACTACCACCTATAAGAAATGGCTTCTGGGCAAGAAAACTGCCGATTCCAGGGATAAATGCTAGTTAGCACATTTAAAAACATTACGGACCAATTATTCTACTCTATTTTCTTTTCCTCTAGTTTCTTGCTGCTCATGGATTACATCGGAATAAACTTGGCAACCATGAATTCATGCATAAACCCAATAGCTCTGTATTTTGTGAGCAAGAAATTTAAAAATTGTTTCCAGGTAAGGCTGTTTTGTTTTTTTAGAGACAACTAAATGAGTATATTAAGAAGCCTACAGGCACCACTAATTGCAGTGGTAAGCATTACTTTCATAACCGAACTTCTTTTAGTGGAGAATTGAGAATCTTATTGTTACACAGAAGGAGAATCAGGTTAGCAGCACAACAGAAAAGCAGTACCTATTCAGACAGCAATATTTTCAAAAGTTAAAATAAAAAGGACTAAACGTTTTTCTTAATTCCATGACCATTTCTTACCTTCCTTTTAAAAGCGCAATCATGAGCTCCAGGCCACATAGAATACATATAAAATCTAGTCACACTTTACATTGTCTTATACTTTGACTAGTGTCTTGACATAACATAAACTCCGTTGCTAAGAAAGTTCTCACTAAATGCTATTTAATAGTATATTTAATAATACCCTGTACAAGGAAAGTAAATGGTTATTGTTTAGGAAATCTGAAATAATTTAATTTTCATTTGAAATCAGTTTTCTTCTGTTCTTCAAATCTCCATCCAGCTAAGCCAATCCACGTCCTCCAGCAGCTCCAAACACTTTTAACCAATGTGACATTTTTCCAGTTCCTGGGATGATTTTAGCGTATAGTTAGTCGTAACTGAATTTTGGGGTTTTTTTTTTTTTGGCCAGAATGTTTTAGTTCATGGCACATATTAGGTCGGAAAGCATAGAGGTCAAGGATGCAGGTTCTGGAAGCAAACAAGCTTGATTTACAGCACAGCTCTGTACTTGCTGACAGTCTAACCCAGGTCTGATGGTACCCCTCCTTTTTCCTCATTTTCTCATCTGTGATATTGGAATGATCACAGTATCTGCCCCAGAAGTAGGGTACAATGGGTGAGTTTATATAAAGTACCTATGGGAAGCAGACTTGGCCTAATGGATAGGGCATCCGCCTACCACATGGGAGGTCCGCAGTTCAAACCCCGGGCCTCCTTGACCCGTGTGGAGCTGGCCCATGCGCAGTGCTGATGCACGCAAGGAGTGCTGTGCCACGCAGGGGTGTCCCCCGCGTAGGGGAGCCCCACACGCAGGAGTGTGCCCCGTAAGGAGAGCCACTGGGGCAAAAGAAAGTGCAGCCTGCCCTGGAATGGCGCTGCACACACAGAGAGCTGACACAACAAGATGATGCAACAAAATGAAACAGATTCCCAGTGCCGCTGATGAGGATAGAAGCGGTCACAGCAGAAGAACACACAGCAAATGGACACAGACAAACTGGGGGGGGGGGGGCAGAAAGGGGAGAGAAATAAATTTAAAATATATATATATATATATATAAAGTACCTAGACAATAGTGGGTGCTCTGTACGAGGTAACTGTCATCATTAGGGTTACAGGTGAGAGGAAACAACACAGCCTCTGCCCTTGGGGGATTTGCACTCTAAGGGGAGACATATTAACCAAAAAAATCGCATAAATAGATGAAACCAGTATGGAAGTTTTAGCTGCTGTATTTTTTAAGAGTGTGCGATAGTGTTTATGAGTCACAAAATGCTCTGTCCTAAGAAGGATTGACTCCCATCCTGGTCATAACTAATGCATTATATAAGCTGCAGTTGATCTCATTTGCTAATTAATTTATATATGCCACTGTAGAGGGGAAGGGAAAAACAAGGTACAAACCTTCAGATAGTAAACACACTTTTTGAACAGTCTTCATAGAAATGGCAGCATGCCCAGGGGAAAGAGCCCAATCTAGAGTCCTGGTTTACATTTCCACTATTGCCTCTGATTATCCTCTCTATGCCTCACTGTCCTCATTTGGAAAATGAAAAGAAGAATAGCACCAACAACCTAGCTCTGCGGTAAGGAGCCACTGAGCGGGTGGTGCCCCCCAGAGAGCTGACAGGCCCCTCCTGGCCCCTTCCCCACAACAGCCCGAGTCAGTAGCACGTTCTCCTTCTGGCCAGTGCTGCCTTCCCTTCCTTTCCACTGGGTGAATACAATTAGGATGAGAACGAAGGGATAGAGAAATATTTCTCTGCACTGAGTGGTCAGCTTAATTTCTGCCTGGAGATGATAGGCTCTGTCCTCTGGGTCAATGTTACAGCTCCCATTCTTTCTCAAACTTTTGTTACTGGGAACCAGATGGTAGGCCCATGTTACTAAGTCTCTTCCTCTCCCCAGTCGTGCCTCTGCTGCTGCTGCCACCAGTCCAAAAGCCTGATGACTTCCGTCCCAATGAACGGAACAAGCATCCAGTGGAAGAACCCCGAACAGAACAACCACAACACAGAGAGGAGCAGCCACAAGGACAGTATAAATTAAATGCTTTAAGAAACACTAAGCAGTATTCCTTCAAGTCCTGTTGGAGAAAAATCTCACTGCAGCTATGTCCGTGGAAATCTCTCCTCTGATCCTTCTTGTCCCTTAACTCAGTCCCACTCCTGGGGGCGGGGTGGGGAGGGGACAGCAGGGAAACACTCTCCCAGTCATCAGAGACTGGACTCCTTACCCACACATTGTATGACCCTTACTTCCTTCATCTGATTGACATATGCAGATGAATATTACATTCGGCACTAAGAAATGGTGGGAGTTGGGAATGGGCGGGGACACTTTCATGAAATTGGAAAGATGCTAATTTTGCATGAAAATAGTTTCCAAGTACATCTTGGCTTTCATGAGAGTTCTGGCAAACGTTCCATGAGAATTGGTCACCACACAATTTCAGAGATGATAACATGATTTTGTATTTTTTAAAGTGGCTTTTGGGGGCCAAAATACAATATGGGTTTAAGATACGTTTACTTGAAATGTCTTTTAATGACAGTGTTTTCCAACTGCGTAATAGCATAAAAATGATTATTCTAGTTTATTTACACATATTTTGCCCAAAGAAGAAAAAAAGATAAAAGATAAATAGTATTCAGGTGAGAGATTGGGTTGGTATTTCTCAAGTCACTGTTTTATTTTTAAAGCATGAATTCTAAAAGCTGCAACAAATGCAGGCACTTAAAGCACAGACTGAGAACCACATATGGCAGTTTAATAGCTGCTATTCTAAGAATTTATAAGACTATATTTTATTTTTTAGTAGTCTTGTTATAAGAGAACTTGAAACCTATTTTTATGTTAAATTCAGAAATAGTGCTTGATTAACATAGTCCTATTTTTCACCAGCCCAATCTTTTTTTAAAATGTCTGCAATTTTTTAATATGAAATCCATATCATGTACAAAAATTTAAATGAACATATCATTTCTATGCCTAAGACTTGCAGTGCAATGCATAGAAGTCCAAAGAACACTTTGGGGAAAAAGGATTGAATATTTTTAGAAATGTTGGAAATTTTCATTGAGTTTTTTGATAATGGTAGCACTTACATGTGTGTGTACATTTACACACATGTTACACATATCCCTTCATATTCTCTTAAGGTCTCTAAAATGTTAAATGACACTAAGACTTTATTAGTCATTCCCCTTTCCACATAGGAAACATAATTTCAAAGTGGCCAACTGGGTCCACCATGCCAAGGAAATACAACTACCCCCAAATTCATCCTAAACTTATGATCCTTTGCTTTCCTGGGTTTCCAGTGTGAACCTAAATCCTCCCACGGTCACCATTTCAAAGAGCCCACAGTGACTTTTGCTGGGCATTTTCCCATATGTTTACAGACTGTGAGAACAGCGGAAAATCTTTTACTGTGTATATTTATATATAATGTAAAAATATTTGTAAATTTTTCTTAGCCAATTTTTCTGTGATTGTCTCTATGGAATATACTTGTGTGTGTAAGATATGCATGTATGTGATGGTATGTATGGATTTAAGGCAATCTAATAATTATGTATTGTTAGTATATGCCAAAGTACATACTATGAGTGGAATTTAGGCAATTTTTCATCATGAAACAGGCACCAATCAGTTTCCACATATCAGAATCATCTGCATTTGTCAATTTCACAACCATGTTACCTTAAGGAATGGAAGACAGCGGGCAGCCAGCATGAAAGCCATGGTTTAGCAATAGGGTTTTGTTTGGTTGCTTGATTGGTTGGTTTGATGAAGCAGTGTTTGGGGTTGTACTGCTTCCTGTGCTGGAGCACAGATCGTTCCACTTTAACGGGTGGCATAGTTCTAACCCTCAGCTCAGTGTGGCGATGAGATTGACAAATGCCTGATGTTTCTGTCAGACTTCCCTAGACAGACTGCTGGGGGTAAAGTAACTAAATCAATTTGCCCAGCCCCACTTTAGCAAAGTCACATGTCAAATGATATCAGATGTTGACTGCTTAAATTGCAGGGCTAAGAAATACCGCTCCTTTATATGGTAGCTGCCGGATTCCACCACTTTGCTGGTGCATCACATGCAGTGAGACATGCCTATTGTAACAGCCATAGGGTCACACCATTTTGTTTAGACCATTGTCTATTTTTAAAGATACTTTGTTTCTTGCGTATGAAGAAAAAATGCATTTTGTACGTTCAGAAAGTCATACATTTCTGAATAACTACACAGGCTTCAGTGTACACGTTGTTTATAAACTGGTACATGACTGTGGTTTACTAGAGGGGTCATTTCTGATCTCTACCTTTATCACATATTTCTAACAAGTAAACCTGTAGAAATGAGCCAGAAGTCAAGGCCCTGCATTGGCAGTGGCCTGTAAGTATAAAATAAAAGATTACAGAAGCCTTCCGTCTCTTCTTTAAAATATATATATTTATATGTATATATGTATATAGTTAGCTCAATTATAGGTTTACAGAGTTGCCGTAAGCCTTACCCCCTTCCCATTATTAACACTTTTTATTAGTGCACTATATTTATTACAATTGATGAAAACACATTTTCATAATTGTCCTATTAACTGTAGTCAATGGTTTACATTTGTGATCACTGCTTATGTTGTACAATCCTGTGGCTTTTTTTCATTTTTATTCTAGTAACATACATACAATCTAAAATTTCCCCTTTTAATCACGCTCGCACATATATTCAATGGTGGTTATTACATTCACAATGTTATGTTACCATTATCACCATCCATTACCAAACCTTTTCCATCACCCCAAATAGAAATTCCATACCAATTAAGCATTAATTTCCCATTCCCTACAAAGTTATGACCCCCACACACACCTTGCATTGGTGTGGAACATTCATTACAATTGACGATGGCACATTTCGATTATTGTACTATTAAATAAAGTCCATGGTTTACCTTAGGGTTCACTGTTCAAGTAGTATAGTTCCATGGTTTTATTTTTTTCATTATTCTGTTGCCATACATCTAGCATTTCCTCTTTAAATCATATTCAGGTATATATTTCAGTGCTGTTCCCAACATTGTGCTACTCTCACCACATCCTTTACCAAAACCTTTCCATCACTCCAAAAAGGAATATAGGAACTCTGTACATTTTAAGGCTTAATTCCCTTTTCCCTAACACCACCCCATACCCTGGTTGCCTATATTCTAGATTCTGCCTCTATGAACTTGCTTGTTCTATTTATTTCATATCAGTAAGAGCATATAGCATTTGTCCTTTTGTGTCTATCTTATGTCACACAACATGATGTCTTCAAGGTTCATCCATGTCACATGTATCAGAACTTCATTCCTTTTTACAGCTGAATAATATTCCATAGTGTGTATACACCACATTTTATTTATCCATTCATCAGCAGTTGATGGATACTTAGATTGCTTCCATCTTTGGAACCCAGGGTCTCATGTGTGGGAAACCGGTGCCTAACTTGCACGAAGCTACACCAGATCCCCCAAGTTGTTTTTTTCATTTGTTTGCTTGCTTGTCTGCTTTTAGGCGGTACTGGGGATCAAACCTGGGACCTCAAAAATGGGAAGTAGGCACTCAAACACTTGAGCTACAACTGCTCCCCTGCTTCCATCATTGGCAAATGTAAATAATGCCGCTGTGAACATCAGTGTACAAATATCTGATCAAATCTCTACTTTCAGTCCTTGGGTATATATCTAGAAGTGGGATTGCTGAGTCATATGACAATTCTATGTTTAACATTCTGAGGAACTGCCAAATTGTCTTCTAGAGCAGCTGCACCATTTTACATTTCCACCAATAATGAATGAGTATTCCTATTTTTCCACATCCTCTACAACCCTTGTTATTTTCCATTTTCAATAGTAGCAACTATAGTGGGTGAGAAATGGTATCTCACAGTGGTTTTGATTTTCATTTCCCCAGTGGCTAATTAGGTTGAGCATCTTTTCCTGTGCTTTTTGGCCAAAAAGCATTTGTATATCTTCTTTGAAGAAATGTCTATTCAAGTCTTTTGCTTATTTTTTAATTAGGTTGTTTGTCCTTTTCTTGTTGAGTTGTAGGATTTCTTTCTCCTTTCTGAATATTAAACCTTATCAGATATTCAATTTCCAAATATTTTTTCACATTGTGTAGGTTGCCTTTTTTTAAAAAATATTTATTTACTTATTTCTCAAACTTCCACCCCCTGCTGCCCGCCCCATTGTTTGTGCTTGATGTCTGCTTGTCTTCACTTGTCTTCTTTAACCGGCACTGGAACTGAACGCAGGGCCTCCCATGTGAGAGGGAGACATGTAAATGCTTGAGCCACCTTCACTCTGTCTTTTTATTTTAACAATGAATTCCTTTGATGCAAAAAAGTTCTCATTTTGATGAGATCCCATTTATCAATTTTTTCCTTTGTTACTCCTGCTTTGGGTGTAAAGTCTAAGAAACCATTGCTTAACACAAGTTCCTAAAGATGCTTCCCTACGTTTTCAAGTTCTTAATAGAAAATGTTTATTGAAGAATGCTTGATGCAAAGCTCTCTCTAATAATCACCAGGCAAGCAACAGGCTTTCATATAGATACTTTCTAACTATCTTTCAGTTAGACCTTCTCTCTTTATTGTATTGAAAAGTTACTTGCCTCATTCATTCCTTTTTCATGTTTCTAGGGAATTTTATTGAGCACCTATGCTAAACCAAGCATTCTTCTAGGTACTGAAGAGAGAGCTATGAACAAAGCAGACCAAATCCATGCCTTCATGGAGTATGCATTCTTGAGGAAGGAGTTGTACAAAAATAATTATGGACAATCTATAAACAATTTGTCAGGTAGATAGCTGGAAGAAGAGACTCATACTTATTTGACTTCTCCAGTTGGATGGCCAACAGGATGATATATCCAAAACTAAACTCCTGATATGCTCCCTAACGTGCACCACCATACTGTTCCTCTGCTCAGTTAAAGACAACTCCGTCCTTTGAGTTATTCCAGACAAAACCTTGAAGTCATTTCTGATTTATCTCTCTCATCCTTCACATTAAATACATCAATATATCCTTGTCTTCATGATCTATCCAGACCCTAAATATTTTGGGAGGTTGTGAACCTGGGAACTGCCGGCTGCCATGGCTCGAGCATTATGAAGAAAGTCAGTCTTCAGAGTGTCACAGGGAAGCAGACGTGGTTCAAGCGATTGGGCACCTCCCTCCCACCTGGGAGGTCCTGGGCTCTGTTCCCAGTGCCTCCTAAAAAAAGAAGACGAGCAGATACAGCGAGCACAAACAACAAGGGGCAGGGGGAGAAATAAAATAAATATTTTTAATAAAAATGAGTGCTCCCAGAGCTAAGAAAGAGCATTTAAGTTCCTGGTTCCAGTTTTCCTCGGTGCTTTCCCATGGCTTGATAAGCATGTCAATACATTTACCTTTTTGCCTATTAGATTTCTTTTCTGTTGCTTACAATATACACATTCTAAGACTATCGCATCCAAGATATCTTGATGTATCTTTTCACTAAACACTGACATAGTGAACACAGCCATATTGTGGTAGTTGCTAGGAACACAAAACCAGATGTATAAATAAATAAAGGCAATGGAGTTCTTAGTGGTGACTCAGTAGAGCCTAGCAAAGGGGAAAACACAAAGGAAAGGGTGAACATCAGTAAATGAAGTGTGAGCTCTCTTGCTCCTACATCTCTTATTTTTGTTAGCATAAATACATGTTACTGCCAGGATAATGGCATAATAATAAGCAATATAGTATTGTCTTTACATTATGAATTTTTTTAAGGTAGTAAATTACGGAAATATAAAAACGGTAGATTAAGTCCAGGAAAAGGCCAAGACAAATTTGAATTTTTCACTGGACTGTTACCACTATTGTTTTTAATACTATTACTAGTTCATGAGAGAGTATTAAAAACTACATATGTGTTGAGACAAACAAATGTTGAGTAAAGGAAGTATACTGCCTATCTTTCCAAGCCTCTCCAGGCTTGAGATTCTGACTTTATGATTCCTTTATTTTTTATGTAATTTAGTACAGCACTGTATTTATTGATTTTTCTCCATACTTTGAACAAGCAAAGTTAAATCAAAACACAAGTTAAGGTACAGTTCATTGTTTCTGGAATTCCAGTGGGGTCTTCACATTGAAAAGCCTCACTATCACTTGGTTAGTTTTTTGTGGGGTTTTTTTTGTTTGTTGTTTTTGTTTGTTTTTTGTTTTTTTCAAATAATCCTACCTTTGGAAAAGCCCTTATCATTCTTTCTTCTAAGGAGTAACAGAGACTAACCAGTGTCTATATTTGGTCAGTGCTGACACTCTTTGACTTTTTTGTTTCTAAAACTGAAAGAAGGCAGACAAGTGTTCGCACCAGTTCTTAGAATGAGGAAATAATCAAAGACTGAAAATAACATTGGAACTGCAAAGCTAAGCTTCACCCACAAAGCACGCTAGTGTAGCTCACTCAGAACATCTCACGGTTTCCTTAGTTTTTAGCATCAATATCATTCAGTATATTCTATCAACTGTGTTTCTTCCTGGAGGTAATAAAATAGGAATAGGGACACCAAATCTAAATATAATCTGAAGAGTCATGGAATCTTCCTAGGGGAATATAGAGAATTCCACACATTTTTACTTTTTCTCATAAACCATAGTCCCCTTATCTAACTTGCCAACGTAGAACTGATCATCTTTTCTTTGAATTTTGATTCTCCTAAGGTAAATTGAATTATATTTGGTATTTTATGATAACTTGCCCCAGATGGAAGTAATAGGCCCTGCCTAGGCTACCTGTGATGACACAGTCAGACAGACACAGCCCTCAGGCATTGGCTCACTCCTTTTATGCATGTTTTTACCAACTAAAGCCATTTCTCTATGAACTGCAGCTCTCTATTTTGCTCAAAGTATGACAATTAGGATTAGCTTCAGTTAAATTCTAATGTTTCAGAAGTATCCTGAAGTGAGACTGTCTACTAAATCATCAGGTGAAGGATATATATGGGCCTCCTTGGGTTTTTCAGGTGCACATTGGGGCATGATTAAAATTAATCTCTTTGGTCCAAGCTTTTCTCTATGTTATGAAACCTGCTGGACTTGGACAGGATTAACGTGCCTCATCCTCAGTCAAGATCCTGTTGGGGGGAAGCGGACTTGGCCCAGTGGTTAGGGTGTCTGTCTACCACATGGGAGGTCAGCGATTCAAACCCTGGGCCTCCTTGACCTGTGTGCAGCTGGCCCATGCACGGTGCTGATGCGCGCAGGGAGTGCTGTGCCACGCAGGGGTATCCCCGCGTAGGGAAGCCCCACGCGCAAGGAGTGTGCCCCATAAGGAGAGCCGCCCAGTGCAAAAGAAAGTACAGCCTACCCAGGAATGGTGCCTCACACACGGAGAGCTGACACAACAAGATGACACAACAAAAAAAGAAACAGTTTCCAGTGCCGCTGACAACAACAGAAACGGACAAAGAAGAAGACACAGCAAATAGACAAAGAGAACTGACAACCGGGGTGGGGGGAAAGGGGAGATAAATAAATAAATAAATCTTTTTAAAAATTCTTTAAAAGCATCTCTTCATTTAAAAAAAAAAAAAGATCCTGTTGGGGAAGGGGCTGGGGATTTTGCTGATCAGCTTAGCCCAAGCAGGACCAACCCTGGAACTGAGAGCGGAGTGACTTCCCAAAGAAAAATCCATGTGCCTTTAGAAACAGGGAGGGTGTACCACTTCCTTTCTTCCCTTTGAGGATATTGTCTGTACATCCTGCTATGCCTTTTTCTGCAGCTTTTTAAGTTTTTAGCTCAGTTAATTCCTCAGACAATTGTTATCTACTTTCAAAAATAATTTTTGCTCTTCTTTTTACAGAAAAAGAATTATGTAAAATATAACAGAGCAATAGTTAAAGAATTATAGGGAGAAAAATATCTATACTTGGGAAAATTTATATATACCACATTTAATCTATCCAGTCCTTTGCTGTCATGATTGAGGCTATTCTGTAGATCTCTGTACAAGTTTCCATGGAGACTAATGTGATTTCTCTGGGACATTTAACAGGTAGGATTGCTGGCTCACAGGGTTTATTCACACTAATATCACTAAGTCCTTCAAGGTTGTCTCCAAAATGACCATACCAGTCCTGGGCTGACCGAGTGGTGAAGATTTCAATGACTCTGTGTTGGGCAACAGCTCTGCTTCCACTAGAAGAGCATCTACCTTAAGGCTCATGGAGCAAGCGCTATTGAAGATCTGACCAGATCCCCTCAGATCCCCTTTACCAGTTCTGTTCACCCATCCCTGGCTTCTTGTTTTTGCTACTAAATATTTGTACCTCTGGAGCCCCCTAGACTGGCAGGAGAAGGCAAAGTGCCTGGAAATACATC
The DNA here is from genome assembly GCF_030445035.2 of Dasypus novemcinctus. NCBI lineage: Eukaryota > Metazoa > Chordata > Mammalia > Cingulata > Dasypodidae > Dasypus > Dasypus novemcinctus. Next base: position 46,281,328 of record NC_080673.1, on the reverse strand, counting down.
AGCCCCTGTCTCCACCATGACCTGTAGCCAATGACTTACTGGTGGCAAGTACAAAAGGCCAGCTCTTATGCCTCAAGGGCTGGTGAACATCAAGCACTCCCAAGAGATGGGGCAGGGTCTGGGACTTCACCTGAACTCTCACCTTGGCTTGACTTTTTCCCTGCCCTAGCCTGCTTCTATGCCCTTATAGGTTTCTTCTGAGAGCTATGATTTCATAAATCATAGGCACCCAAACTACAGGCACTGACCCCTATTAGATCGTTCACATCCTAAATTTGGCCTCATATTTGAAACTACTTTTTTTTATTTCTCTATCTGAGGCATCTTAGTATAGATAGTCTCTCTCCTAGTTGACAACACAAATTTCCTCACCCTCAGCTTCAGTCCCAGCTGTCTGGGGAAAAACATGGTTTTTCTATTAGGTGGTCATGAAGGTCTCTCCCAGGGACTACGTCAAGGTTTTCAAGTTCTCTGGAAACTCGGCTGTTTAGCTTTGCTGAGTACCCAAGCATTCCTCATATCCTGAAATCAGCTGTCGTTGCCTTTTTGTTTTGCTTTGTTTTCCGCTTTTTTTTTTTTAAGAAGTTGTGCACTTATAAAACAATCATACGTAGCATACATAACATACAGGATCCCCATACATCACCAACACCTTGTGTTGTTGTGGGACATTTGTTACAAATGATGAAAGAACATCAAAATATTACTACAAACTATAGTCCATAGCTTACATTTGGTGTTTTTTTTTTCCATTAACCACCCTATTATTAATATCATGTATTAGAATTGTACATCTGTTGCAGTCCATGAGAGAATGTTCTCATATTTGTACTGTTAACCACAGTCCATCATCCACCACAGGGTTCACTGTGTTATACAATCCAATACCTTGTACAGTCCACCCAAAGTGTACACACGGTGGCTCTCAATTTCATCACAGAGTTGTCCTAGTACAATTACCTTTTAAGAGAACATGTCCCTCCCTAGTGGCTGTCAAATGAATGTTTAGGAAGCTGGAAATCAATGAGAGGGATAATAAGATTATGTTCTATCTTATTTCCCAAATGGAGTGGGGAAAGCAGGCAATAAGCACAGGCCACTCTTTCATGATGATTGACAATAAAAGTACTAGAAAAATAAGATGACAGCCTGAGGAAAGAGCAAGGTAGGTCAACAGAAAACTTTTTATTTCCCCAAGAGAAAAACAATCTCAGCATTTTAAAAACATAATTGAGGCCAGTGAAAGAAAGAAATTGATACCAATTGAGACCAATGAAAGGAAGAGAATGTAGATGGATTGAGGTTCCAGAGGAGGTTCAAGGAGGAAAAGGGAGCCTTGGAAAGGAAAATTCTACATCACTGACTACCCATCAAGGGTCTGTTTCTTCAGTTTATGATTTCCTGTGAGTTCCTATACATGACTGTCCACTGTCTATATTTTAGGCTTAAGGACAAGAGCAGGACATGCTTGTACCATAGAAAGAAAGTGTCATTTTTAAAAGGTACCTTACAAGAGCATCCTGGAAAGCTCTCTATCCAAGTGTGCCTATATGGATATGAACTGTTCACCGTGACCTATAGCTAGAGTCAAGGCTATCTGTGGGTGCCAGTGGAAGTTGTGTAGCTTTTTTCATATAATGACTATATATTGCTCTTGTAATCAGAATATGTACATAGAAAATGTATCCTTGATTTTTCGTAAGGATGATATTTAACTTCCTCAATTAGGAATTAATTATACCATAAAACCTGAGATAATAAAATCATTTCATTACTTTTATATGTTTTCTTGTAGAACATATCAGGGAATATAAATTTCCAATAAGCTGAAGATACATAACTACCTGTGTGACTATGCCTTAAAGCCTTTATTTTAGAAACATCTCTAATATCATAACTGTCCCACACTGAAAGCTCTTCCTCAGTGTTCCAAATCCATCCATCAGGGTGGTTGTTGGAGAGTGAACCCTGAGGCAGTCTGACATACTTATCTTCCCTTCCTGTATTATGTCCATGAAGAGTCTATAAAATAGCAAACTGTTTTGTAACTCCTCCTCCTTCACTGAGTATGTTTTCCAAATATGATTTGGCTCAATATTCATTAAACAGAAGGCATCCTGAGCTCCTCCATATTATTTCTATTTCTCAGATTCTACAGCACGTGCAGATATCGAAAAAATTACATTACAAATTACAAAGGTGACAGACTTGGCCCAGTGGTTAGGGCGTCTGCCTACCACATGGGAGGTGCGTGGTTCAAACCCCGGGCCTCCTTGACCCGTGTGAAGATAGCCCATGAGCAGTGCTGATGCGTGCAAGGAATGCCCTGCCACACAGGGGTGTCCCTGCGCAGGGGAGCCCCATGCGCAAGGAGTGCGCCCCATAAAGAGAGCCGCCCAGTGGGAAAGAAAGTGCAGCCTGCCCAGGAATGGCACCCCACATACGGAGAGATGACACAACAAGATGATGCAAAAAAAGAAATACAGATTCCTGTGCCGCTGACAACAACAGAAGCGGACAAAGAAGATGCAGCAAATAGACACAGAGAACAAACAACCAGGGTAGGGGGGAAAGGGGAAATAAATAAATAAACAAATCTTTTTTAAAAAAAAATCCCTTGGGCATGAGTAGTTGATACAGTCACCCACTTTTGTAATCTGACTGGGGTCTCTTTCACTCAAAAAGTAGAAAGGCCATGGGAGCTTAATATCCTACTGAACCGTGAATTGGGTCAATCAAAATAACAGCATAACTTCTGACTACGCTTGGGATTACTCATCATTCTGCCAGGTTGTCCCAGTACTCCAGAGAACATTTTGTGGCCATGCTTTCGAGAATTCTCATCCTAGAATTATGCTGCATGACGTATACTCTCACAAACTCTTGCCCGTGTTGATTACACAGTTTACAATAAAAGGCTGTCATTCTGCTTTCAGCTTAAATGTTACCTCCTCAGAAAGACCTTTCCTGACTACACAATTTAGTCACTCAGCTACTCTCTCACTATTGTGATTCTCTGCACAGCACATATCACTAAAGAATATTTTTCTTGCTCATTAAGCAGTGTATCTGTTTATTGTCTGTTTCCTCCCATTACAGAAAGGACCTGATCTGTCTTATTTATTTAAATATCCCCAATGTCTAGAATAATTCTGGATGACACATAGTAAGTCCTTAATATGTAAGTGTCACATGAATGAAATCAAGATGATAAGATAGAAAATGTAGAAAATGGCTATGATGACACTACCTTTCATATAGGCTGGTCATAGAGGACTTCTTTGGGTAGGTGATTTTTTACCTGAAAGCTGAAGAGTGAAAAGAAGCTATGAGGTTGGGGCTGAGCTTTTCAGGTAGAGGAATTCACAAGTGCAAAGGTACCAGGTCAGTAAATTTCTTACTATGTTCATGGAACAAAAAGAAGAACAGTGTGACAAGAGTGCAATGGAGTTGGGTGGGAATTTGGGAGATGAGATTAGATATATTGGTAGGATTGAGATCACTTTTGACCTTGAAGGTAGGGTAAAGAATTTTAATATTATTATAAATGTGATGAGAAACTATTAGAGGGTTTTGAATAGGGGAGGGGCATGATGTTATTTTTCTTCTTAAAAGATCATTCTGGAAATTCCTTTTCTGGTAATATGGCAGATTGGGAATGTAGAGCAGCCCTCCTGGTTTAGAACTAAAACTCTGATACAATACATTAAATCATTTTTATGAAGCTGAAGACAAAGTAATAAATTTTCTCAAGGGATAAAACAAAAAGAAATCATGAATCCAGAAGTGTAATCTAGTTCTTCATCCAAAGTTATCAGCCAGTCCCCAGTGCTAAAAGTCTGGTTTCAAAGCTCAGCTACCTCTATGGGGATAATGAAAGGACCTATTGAAAATATGTGTAGATACAATAGATGGTATATAAAAATAAAAATTAAAAAACCTATAACAGAACCAAATGAACTGTGAATTTTAAAAAAATCTTTTATAATTTAAAATAAAAATTAGAAATTCAAAGAATAGGTAAAATAACATTAAGGTTGGAGGGTGAATAAATGGGAAGATAAATCTGGAGATAGTTCATAAAAGACGACAAAAGAACAAAAATATTATTTTTGAAAGGGAAAATAGAAGTCAAGAGATAAGAAGGATAGAGTGAGAAAGTCTAACATAGTAAATCCAAATTTAAGAAAAGGGGAGAGAAATTGTGGTAGAAGTAGTATTTAAAGAGATAACGGGGAAGCGGACTTGGCCCAGTGGTTAGGGCATCTGTCTACCACATGGGAGGTCTGTGGTTCAAACCCCCGGCCTCCTTGACCCATGTGGAGCTGGCCCATGTGCAATGCTGATGCGCGCAAGGAGTGCCCTGCCATGCAGGGGTGTCCCCCGCGTAGGGGAGCCCCACGCGCAAGGAGTGCGCCCCGTAAGGAGAGCCGCCCAGTGCGAAAGAAAGTGCAGCCTGCCCAGGAATGGCGCCGCACACACGGAGAGGTGACACAACAAGATGAGGAACAAAAAGAAACACAGATTCCCGTGCCACTGACAGCAACAGACCTGGGCAAAGAAGAACAGGGAGCGAATAGACACAGAGAACAGACAACTGGGATGGGGGTGGTGGGAAGGGGAGAGAAATAAATAAATAAATAAAATCTTTACCAAAAACATAAACAAAAAAACAAACAAAAAAAAAGAGATAATGGCTGAGACTTTTTCAGTATTTATGATAGAGACTAATCCCCAGATTCAGGAAGCCCAGTGACAAAAAGCAGAAAAAAACAAAAACAAAGTCATTCAAGACATATCATAATAAAACTGCAGTGCACCAAAGACAAACAGATGATCTTAAACAAAGAGAAAAGACAAATTACATATGAAAGACCAATAACTAGATAGACAGTTAACTTCTCAACAGCAATTATGGAAGCAAGAAATCAGTTGAGAAAAAATTTGACACCATAGAATTTATATTCAACAAAACTATCTTTCAAGAATGTGAGCAAAATTAGGACATTTTGAGAAGGACTGAAAATGATAATTTATTACCAACAAACTCTTACTAACAGATTCTTTAAATAATATTCTTCAGAAAGAAAGAATATAATCTCAGAGGAAATGTCCAGCAGGCAAATAGTAATGGATAGCAAAGAAAATGGTAAACATGTGACTAAATTAAAGAACTGTTGACTTATAAAATGATGTAGAAATAATATAATTGTCAAATTTGTTGGATTAAAAAAATCAAGATATTAAAATGCTGAACAACAATATTACATATTTTTCCTGAGAAGAGGAGATAGAGTTAACATATCATAAAACCTTTTTACTATTCAAGAATTAGGTAGAGGGAAACAGACTTGGCCCAGTGGTTAGGGCGTCCGCCTACCACACGGGAAGTCCACGGTTCAAACCCCGGGCCTCCTTGACCCGTGTGGAGCTGGCCCATGCGCAGTGCTGATGCGCGCAAGGAGTGCCCTGCCACGCAGGGGTATCCCCCGCGTAGGGAAGCCCCACGTGCAAGGAGTGCACCCTGTAAGGAGAGCCGCCCAGCACAAAAGAAAATGCAGCCTGCCCAGGAATGGTGCTGCACACACGGAGAAGTGACACAACAAGATAACAACAAAAAGAAACAGATTCCCGTGCCACAGACAACAGAAGTGGACAAAAAGAAGAACACGCAGCAAATGGACACAGAGAACAGATAACTGGCAAGGGGGAAGGGAGAGAAAATAAATAAAAATAAATCTTGAAAAAAAAAAGAATTAAGTAGAAATCGATTTTATAATTTTTAAGTGAAATAATACATATTAAATATAAATAATTCTAAATGAATAGAAATAGACTGTATAACTTTCAAACTTAGTGGAACAAAAAAAAAATTGCTCTTCATTCTAAACTGATCAAATTCAATACATCCAAAAGGCAGGAAGGAAAGGGAAAAAGAAAATATAGAAAAAGCAGGGCAAATGAAAGTTACAAATTATAAAATATGATAGTAGGTATGGATCCAAATACATCATAAAATACTAATAATATAAATTTACCAGTTAAAAAACAAAGGTAGTACTATAGAAGTATTTTCTTGCTAGAAATTGAAGAAATTATATTATTGATGTAGTGACAGTGGCCACAGGAGTTGCTGAAGGCAGAGGGAGGGAAAAAGAGGTGTGATATTGAGGCATTTTCAGGTCTTGGAGTTGTCCTCAATGATATTGCTGGGACAGATGCAGGACATTATATATCCTTCCATAACCCACTGAATGGACTGGGAGAGAGTGTAAACTACAACATAAACTATAATCCATGCTGTGTAGCAATGCTCCAATATGTACTCATCAAGTGCAATGAATGTACCACACTAATGAAGAAGTTGTCTATGTGGGAGGAGTAGGGGGTATGGGGAGTGGGGTATATGGGAACCTCTTATATCTTTTAATGTGACATTTTGTGTGATCTATGTATCTTTTAAAAACAGATTTTAAAAAGATTTTTAAAAAGACAAAGGTTGACACACTGAGAGTAAGTTGTTGGTGTTTATTGCTTTTGTTTTTAATTTCAGTTAAATGTTTGACAAGAAACAAATTGCAAACAAGAAAACACAACAGTGTTAAAAGTAGAGAAGCATCCACCGGACTGAGGAGATTACATACTCTTCTGCTGAGAAGATTACACACTCTTCTGGGTTCTTTGCAGTTCCAGTGCTCCCACCTCCACCCACCAAAATTTAGCCAGTTGAGAGGTAGAGTGTGGAGACAGAAAACACTCAGAGTAGAGAAACAAGGTAGAAGCCTCAGACTGGTTAATGTTAAATTGTGTTCTCTATATAAAAAGGCCATTATGTACTTCCACTATTACTTGGAATATGGAAGAAGATCCATTTAAAAAAAGAGAGGACTTTATGAAGCTATCCTCAAGTGTTCCACACTTTCTCATGCAGTGTAGAAAAAATTCAGAAGTTCCTACTTGCTCCCAGAGGAGGTCATGGAAGACAGCCAAGAGAAGAGCCAGTAAGCTTGCCTTGGAGTTACTGTGGAGGAGGAAGAGATGACCTTGGAGGAGGAAGAGATGACCTTGGAGGCCACAGGGTGGACAGCCTAGACGAGAGAAAAAGAGACTACAAAACTAGAGATTTCAGCAGTAGATGCAGTGAGGACAGAAGTCAAGTGAGGCCAGTATGTATCCCAGCTGGTGTTAACAGAAAAATACAGGATGATATCACTTGGGCAAGAGCCCTTCCCCAAAGCTATGAAGATAAATAAGCCTTCCTCTGCCAAACATCATCCTAAGCATAAAGAGATGGAAGGGAGACTCTTCAGAAGAGAAATAGCTCTGATAGGGGATTTGAATTTTAAATTGCTTGAACATGAATATATATACACCCATAAAGTTTAAACTATTAAATTGGAAGAGGCTACTTCCTTTTAATCATGAGCTTTAGAAAATAATTTTTTACCAACATCAGAAATTAAGAGAATGATGAGATCAGTTATAGAAATACAGTAATTAAATATTTTGCACACTCACTTTGGATTGATTAAATTTTGACCCTACTCTGTATATAGGACAAATGTCCACTCCTAATTTCCCAGGTTGGATGCTCTGGCATGCTCAGTTCAACTCACAGACTTCCTCACTAGAGGTGCAAGTATCCATTTGGTCTTACAGTTGTCTTGAAGACAGAGGAAGAGCACAAATAAGAGAGTATCTTTCTCTATTTGCTGTAGAGGAAAGGAGTGAAGACTCAGCAGAAGCTAGGTATCATGTCCATACCCACAGGGGCTATATGGTTTACTGGCAGGGCACTGGTACCAGTGATATGAAATCCCCTTCAACTAATAAAGTCTTTTATCCAACATCGTTCTGGGCTATCGAAATCATGACCTGGAACTTCCTTGTCAGTGACCCTCTCTCCTAACCCAAAAGCCTGTTGTGTTTGTTTCTACATACCCATATATACTCCTCCCTTCTAAGTCTCTCCTAATTTAACCCATGCCCCCCTTCTCCTATTCCCAACATGGAAAAGTTCTAATTTTTTCTATCTCCGTAGCTATTAATGGTCAATAGTTAAAGCCATGATCATCCACTTAACCATTATCCTATAGCATCTGTTCCTTTTCCTCAAGGACAGAAAATGCTGTCTCTAGAAATGCTGTTTTCAGATCTCCCATTCCTGCAAAGGAAGAAAGAGGTTTGCTTTCTGTGTGCAAGAAGGTAATCCAAACATTCACCACCACCTTCTTCCCATCCCAAATAAGACAAATGAGTTCTTTGAATGCATAAAAGAAAATATAGTAAAACAAGGTTATTAGCCAAGAAAGAGAAAACATGAGATCCAGAAAACAGGGAATCCAAAACAGGAAAGAGGCAAAGGGACTTTCCAGAATAATAGTGAAGAGAAGGCCTGGATGGCAGCTGAGCATATGCAAGTGTAGAGCAAACAGTCCAGACAGGAGCAGGAAGATAGAAAGTTCTGAAGAGAGGTCTGGTCTCCAGGGTGTAAAAGAGAACTGGTAAATTATTTAATATATATGTCCAAATTATGGCATTACTCTCTTGGGAGAATCCAAGAAGTAAAAATATATGTGTGTGCGGGAGGTGGAGATTGAGGTAGGACTGCATCCACCAATAAATAATGCATAAAATTGATCAGCCAGTGGAAATGGCAGTATAATCACATTGTCCAAACACGTGGAGCTAAATACCAGAATAAACAGTTAAAAAGTTGAAAGTGGTTGCCTCTCTCAAGCAGGAATAAGGAAAGGAAAAGGATGGGGCAAGATACTTCTCCTTTTCATTATAAGCTGTAGTAGATTGAAGATGGTCACAAATTCTTTGACATGCTTCCCAAATGGCAGAGGAAGGGTGGCCAGTTTCCCCCTCCCTATGAATCTGACACTCTCCTCACCAGGTCTAGTAGTCTTTAAGAGGATTAGAAATCTCCACTGTGGTCTCTTGACAACCTGAACCATGACGCAAGAAGACCAACCACCTTGCTGGAGAGGCCACATGCAGAGGTCCTGATCCTTTGTGGACAAAGAGAAGGGACCAGCTGAGCCCAACTTTCTAGTCCTCCCTCCTAGGCATGAGGCATGTGAACGAAGCTCTCCAGGACCCCCATACCAGACAAGCCACCAGCTGAACACATCAGCTCAAACACACCCAGTCAATGCCACATGGAACAGAAAAATTGCCCTGCAGAGCCCTGATCAAATGCCTGATCTACAAAATCATGAGATATGGTAAAATTGTTGTTATCCAACCCTTTACATTTTGAGGCTATATTACGGTGCGTATTAACAAATAACAGGGACACATTTCATTTAGTACTTAACAGTAATAAGTTTTTATTGCTGATTTTTAATGATGTACATGTATAATTTTTTCACAAAAGTGAAAATTAATTTAAAATAGTTTTCTCTGAATAAAGTTGATGGATTGTATTAATATCAATTTCCTAGTCATGATCTTGTACTATTGTTATGCAAGATGTCACCATTGGGGAAAACCGGGTATAGGGCATATGGGATCTCTCTGTATTAGTTTTTTGTTGTTTTGTTTTGTTTTTTAAGATTTATTTTTTATTTATTTCTCTCCCCTTCCCCCCCCCCCCTCAGTTTTCTACTCTGTGTCCATTCGTTGTGTGTTCTTCTGTGTCCACTTGTGTCAGTGGCACCTGGAATCTGTGTCTCGTTTTGTTGCATCATCTTGCTGCGTCAGCTCTCCGTGTATGTGGCGCCATTCCTGGGCAGGCTGCACTTTTTTTGCACTAGGCGGCTCTCTTTACAGGGCACACTCCTTGCACATGGGGCTCCCCTACACGTGGGACTCCCCTGTGTTGCATGGCACTCCTTGTGTGCATCTGCACTGCGCTTGGGCCAGCTCATCACACAGGTCAGGAGGCCCTGGGTTTGAACCATGGACCTCCCATGTGATAGGCAGATGCTCTATCCGTTGGGCCAAATCCACTTACCTGTATGAGTTTTTAAAACTGCATGTGAATCTACAATGATCTCAACATAAAAAGTTAAAAAATGGTAAAAAATAGGTCTAACAGTTAAGGTTTGTATCTTATCACATTGGTATGTATTTATCAAAAATGGATATGTTAGAAATTATTCTGCACTTTTTCCCATTTAATATGTTTTGTGCTTATTTCCATGTCAGCATTATTTTCAATGGTTGCATTATACTCCACTCTATGGAATTACTATAATTTATTTAACTAATGTCCTAAACTGATGAACTTGTTTTCTGTTTTCCATTCTAGATATTAGGTCCTTTATGAGATCTGAAGAATTCTAAGTCCCCTTTGAATAATATAACCAGAGATCCAGCAAATGGCAATAGCTTCCTACTCTAAACACTAAAGAAACTTATTTCTACCACTCATGATAATTACTTTCCTGTCTTTGCATCTCCCATAAGCAGTTTTAGACACTAATCTTACTTCTTCCAGGTATGTATACCTATAGAGCTAACTCAGCTCTGGGTAGATAACTGTAACTCAAACAGCTGGATGTTAGGGAAAAAATAATAAATTAAAACTCCAGCTCTGAGCATCACCTGAATGAAGGGTTTCAGAAAAAAGTGAAACAGAAGACAGAAGATACAGAATACAAAGAACTGATCTTCAAAACTAGGACTAAAATCTCAGTGTTTCCAATATGCAAGTGTAATGGTTAATTTTATGTGTCAACTTGGTTAGTCTGTATTGCCCAGTTATTTGGTCAAACACTAGTCTAGATGTTGCTCCGATGGGACTTTATAGATGTGATTAATATCTACAATCAATTGACCTTAGGTAAAGGAAATTACTCTCGATAATGTGGGTGGGCCTCATCTAATCATTTGTAAGCTTTAAGACCAAAAATTGAGGTTTCCCAGAGAAGAAGAAATTCTGCCTCAAGATTGCAGCATAAGGCAGTGGACTTGGCCCAGTGGTTAGGGCAGCCACCTGCCACATGGGAGGTCCGCGGTTCAAACCCCGGGCCTCCTTGACCCGTGTGCAGCTGGCCCATGTGCAGTGCTGATGCACGCAAGGAGTGCCCTGCCATGCAGGGCTGTCCCCGCGTAGGAGAGCCCCACGCGCAAGGAGTGCGCCCTGTAGGGAAAGCCGCCCAGTGTGAAAGAAAGTGCAGCCCACCCAGCAATGGCACTGCACACACGGAGAGCTGACACAGCAAGATGACGCAACAAAAAGAAACACAGATTCCCGTGCCACTGACAACAACAGAAGTGGACAAAGAAGACGCAGCAAATAGACACAGAGAGCAGAGAACAGACAACCAGGGTGTGGGGGAAGGGCGATAAATAAATAAATAAATAAATAAATAAATAAATAAATCTTTAAAAAAAAAAAAGATTGCAGCATAAAATCCTACCTGGGTTTCTAGCTTGCCCTACAAATTTCAGACTTGCCAGCTCCCACAATCTTGAGAGCCAATTCCTTAAAATATATCTGTTAATATAGATTACATATATTTCATTGGTTCTGTTTCTCTGGAGAACCCTGATTAATACACCATCCTCCCAAAGCAATTATTTAATCTGGTTAGCTTGTTTTTCATTAACAATTTAATTAAGATCAAAAGAAAAATGTAGGTTCTAGGTAGAAAAACCCACAGATTTCTGGCCAAGAATAAGTCATTCTGCCCTGATGGCTCTATGTGCTTTTAAGAAAGTGGATCAAAGTTTACTATTCATTCACTCAATCAAAAAAATAGTTAAAGGAAGCCCAGTGGTAGGGCATCCGTCTACCACATGGGAGGTCCGTGGTTCAAACCCCAGGCCTCCTGACCCGTGTGGAGCTGGCCCATGCACAGTGCTGATGTGCACAAGGAGTGCCCTGCCACGCAGGGGTGTCCCCATGTTGGGGAGCCCCACGCATAAGGAGTGCACCCCGTAAGGACAGCCACCTAGCGCGAAAGAAAGTGCAGCCTGCCCAGGAATGGCACCACACACACGGAGAGCTGACACAACAAGATGATGCAACAAAAAGAGACACAGGTTCCTGTGCCGCTGACAACAACAGAAGTGGACAAAGAAGAACACGAAGCAAATGGACACAGAGAACAGACAACTGGGGCAGGGGTGGGGGGTGAGGAAGGGGAGAGAAATAAATAAAATAAATCTTTAAAAAAAATAAAGTATCAGGTAGTGTGACAGAGCTACACAGGAAGCAGACGAAGGCAGCTGTTTCCCCAGTGAAGCTTGTACTCTACCAGAGAGACCAAAAACTAAATAGAGAAGCATAAACAGTGGACTAGAGAATAATAAAAACAGTACACAGTAGCCAGCATTACACAGGAAGACACTCAAGGCTTTTCTGAAGGAAATTACCTAAGCCTTAAATAGGGCTAGGCATCATCTGTGTGAAGAGAGAGGTCCTTCCAGGTGGGGGCAACATGAGCACGGGCCCAGAAGCAAACAGAGGGTTGAGGACAACTTGCAGGTGGGACTGGTCCTTAGGGGGTAGGAACAGCTCTCTAAGCAGTTGCACGCTGTCCACGCATCTAATGGAAGCCTGGAGGGATGTGAGACCTAGGTTAGCGCCAGATCACACAGGGCTGTTTGTGCCTTTCAGAAGAGTGAATTCTCCCTAAAGAAGCAGGGATACAATAAAGAGGAGTTTTGCTTAGGATAAACATATGTCTCTGTTTAAACAAGGCTGTCCCAGCTTGTCTCTTTCCCCAATGTATTTATTAAGAGTGCTCGCTTTTACTTGCAGATGGGCCCTGATTTAGATGATTAATTATACACTGAATCTACTTTAAATGATACTCAGGTCATTGACAATCTGTGTAACGAAAGAGAGAAGAAAAAAGAGAGAGAAAGAATGAATGAGAGTTATCCAGTGATGTAAACCATGATAAATATGTAGTAATAACTACTCTGTTGGCCCTGGAATCCACATTTCTATATGGTCAAAAAGATCGATATGTGAGTGACTGTCTTGGAGCTCTTGACAATTCCATCCTGCTCCCTTGGTCCCTTCTATGATATACTTCCACTCCCCCATGAATCCAGTACTTCATTCAGTCCCTCTTCTGTTCTCTATCAGAGTCTCTTCCAGGTTGTTTAAGGCTTGGGTCAGGTCTGTCCATTTCCTTTCCTAGGGGGTTTGCATTTGAAGTCTCAAGTCCATCGAAAGTCATTTGAGGCATCCCCAGCCATAGGAGAGGTCCATCATTTAGTCACTGAGGCTCTCTGGTGCCACCACTGGATAACTGGGCAATCACAGACTTCCCCAGCATGTGCCAGAGCCAAAGCATAGTGGTAAACAATGCCAAGAGCATTCTCTAATTCAGAAGTTTCCAAACTTTCTTTATCATGGAACCCTTATCTTATCCACTTTTTTGTTAATTACAGAAGCAATTGATAAGTCCAACTTTACATAGAGCAAAATAGGTGCAGATGGGCTACAAGAAACTGTCAAAAAGAAGACACAAAGAGAATTTAGGAAGGGTGAGAGAAGAGATGGTCACAGTCACCTGAAGTGTTCGAATGTAGTGGGACCACCAATCGGTGGCTTCCCAGTGGTTCCAGGGAAGGGGGAATGAGGGTAAAGGAAGAAGAAAAGGAAGAACCTACTCATACAATGATTTAGAGTGGTAGCTAGTGTGGGGGTTTTTTTGTTGGTTTTTTGTTTTGTTTTGTTTTGTCCCTATTATGGATTTATGGATGAGGCCCTGGAGTTTCCTGGGTCAAGTTTGAGACAATTACTTACATAGTACAGGCAAGTTTACACTGAATGGCTTAGAGATTTTCTGTTTCCCAAATAAATGGATAAACAGAAGACTTTAGTCTCCAGAGTCATTAATCTGATATCTTCTGTGAGCACTCAGCATGCATACAAAGCCAAATAAGAGCATTCAATACAGATCAATCAATAATAACTTATAGCTTTTTAACTTGCCAAAAAGAAATGTTTATGCATGGAGAGAAAAATAAATAAAATGACTTTTAAAGGAAGAAATCATCCCTCCCCACAAACACATAGGGAATAGAAGAAAATGACACACTAAGACATTCAATGTGTCTCCAGAGTCTTTACCAAAGTGGGGAAATATCGGTCAACATGCCAAGACCTGTGACTCAATGGATCAGTTAAGCCTGTCTGAAAATCAAGTGCCCAAGAAAGCACTTGAATTTGTTGTCGAAAATAGTTTAATAGCTTGATCTATTCTCAAATTTTGGAATCACTGAATCTGATATGGGACATGCTAGCTGGGAATAATTCTAATATCAAAATATTGCCAGGCAGCCCCATTTCAACAATAACGAAATGCCTGAAGAAAGGATATTTTGTTCAGTGCGTGCTTTGCCACCAGCACCAGGTCCATGACTAGTTCTCCTCAGTGCAAGGTTTTCCTTGCACAGGGCTTCTTAATCTTTTTTGGGTCATGGTTGCCCTTTGGCAGACTAGAATGACATTCTTAAATGCATAAAACGAAATACATGGAATTACATGAAAACCAATTATATTAAAATACAGGTATAAAAATATTTCTTTAAAAATAGGGGAGCAGATGTGGCTCAAGTAGTTGAGCACCAGCCTCCCACATGGGAAGTCCTGGTGCCTCCTGAAAAAACAAAACAAACAATAAGCACAACAAACAATAAAACCAACTCAGAGAAGCCAATGTGGCTCCGTGGTTGAGTGCCAGCTTCCTACATACAAGATCCCAGGTTCAATCCCTGGTCCCACAATACCCCAAAAATAAATAAATAAATAAATCAGCAAACAAACAAAAAATGTGTGGTAAGGCAATATATGAGTTTTGTTAACATATTAAATAAGATCTAGTAGCAGGTCAAATAATGATAATTTCAAACTAGTAGTGCACACAGGTAATATTTGAGATACCCATAACTGCAATATGATATGAATATCTGTGATTGCTAGTTGTGAAAGAGTCCTACATATAGCTGAGACCACTGTGACATGTTGCCTGTATGCATTACTGAAGACAATGCTAACTTTCAGCTGGAGGTTATTACAACTAAAACTAAAAGTATAATTTGTCCCATCCACGTCCTCAAACCCCCTAAATTATATTCAAAGACCCCCTCACTGAGAACCCCTTGATGAGGCTCTCTTGGACTTCAAAAATTCTCCTTTTTTCAAGGCTCCCAAAGGGCGATGGGCCTGGGTGAAGAAACAATCCCTCCAGAATCTCCCACTCTTAGCAATAGTTTCCGCTCACAGCCACGCTAGCACACCCACATCACATTCATATCCCACCTTTACCACCTCGGTTGAAAGTCAGAGAGTAACAGCCTCTGAGAGGCAGGGGCTGCCACCACTGGGGCCTGGGGAAGAGAGCTTTCAGCACCAGTCTCACAGATTCCATAATGGATATAGACGGGAGAAGAGAGATGATTTGGTTTCTACTGCAAACTGACCCAACCAGAGCAAATACCTGCCTGAGTCAGGCACCTCAGACGTTTCTGTGTGATGTGTCTAGAGCCAATCATGTGCTTTCATCTGGTAGCTCAGTCAGTCACGAGACAAATATTTATTGAGGGCTGACTTTGTGCAAGGCACTGTGCGAGGTGCTACGAGTGGATGCTTGGCTTTTGCTGCAGCCCAACGCTGCAGAACACAAAATACCTAAGAGCCCTTCAGTATGATAAATAGGAAAAAATAGAGAGGACAGGTAGTCCATAACTTTACTGATCAGGGTTCCCCAGAGAAATAGAACCTACAGGATTATATGTATATAAAGAGATCTATTACAAGGAAGTGGCTCGTGTGACCATGGAAGTTGGCAAGTCCAAACTCTTTAGAGTAAGCAACAGGGTGGGAACTCTGATAAAGGTGAAACTGAAGTCTTTAGTCCATATTCTGCAGGAGAAGCTGTCTAGCTGGAAATTCCCACAAGAACCCATGCTGAAGTTGAGTCCAAAGCTGGTTTCTGATCTCTGAAACCCTCAGTTCTGGATCTTAAGATCTCCAACCGCCTGGATAAGAGACTCTGCACATTGCTGAGGGCAACATCCTTGTAGATCATAGATGCAAATCCCATATACAAAACATCCTCATATTAGCAAGCAGGCCAGTGCTTGACCAAGCAACTGTATACCAATAACCTAGCCAACTTGACACATGAAATTAACCATCACAATAACATTTCCCAAATGATGCTCTGGATACAGGATGTAGTTTGAAAAAGGAGAGGGGAAAGAGAACTAACATGTATAGAGTACCCATATGTGCCAGACACTGTACTATAGGTACTGTACATTCATTATCTCAAGGCACCCTTAGGAAAAAGAAAAAAAATGGATCCCTGCATGGATAGATGGTTTATTTTCCAGTAAGTATATGACTGTCCTTGGTTTTTAATCCAAGTCTCTCTAATGCTAAAGTGCACAATCTTATTTCGCTACATCATGCACTGCTGACACTGGGCCAGCCTCTTGACCATTCAAAACACTTTCCTTATCTGGGTATAACAATAGAGTGGATCATTTGAGACTATGTACACAAATGCTTTGTCAACCATAAATACTAAGAATATGTTATTGTTGTAATCCTATGTCACTGTTAATATTATTATCGGAAATTTGGTATTTAATAAAATTTCTGAAATCTTTAGAAATCTTGGGCAGTTAGACAATTCTGTGATAAATGAGTCTACCTAAGCAAGGATAGCTTTGTCACTGAAAAGTAGGGAAAATTCATTCTGATTTTTCCTGGCAATTACTTTATAAAATAAAGAAATTGGGTCATTCTTAACAAGGAGTATAATTTGCAAATGAATTCCTACTTAATACTAATAGTTCCCAGGAAGTTATATAAAACAAACAAAAAAAAAATTCTAACAAAATTAATAGTATCCTAAATGCAATAAGGAAATACGTTGTTCAATGAAACACCTTATTCAATGGGTCAAACTCTTCTCTCATTCTTGAGCAGCAGCTCTGTGAAATTTGTACATGTGACACCTTCTCCAATGGAAACTTGTTCTTGCTTTTTTTCCCCCAAAAGGTTTCATTGTGCCCATGTTCATTAAGTGGATTTGCTTAAAATAAAGTGGGGTTTTTTTGGTATTTTTTTTTTTAAAGATTGCTTTTTCCTGCTTACAAAAATAATACCTGATCATTACTGGAAAAAAGGAAATGAAGATGAAAAATAAAATGCCAGAGACAACCATGTTTAATAAGCTGTGTAAATTTGTTGACCGTTTTTTAAGTTTTAATACAAATTCAATAATTTCTTTCAACTCTATTATAGCAAACAGACTTCCCTTGGTGGATTTAGCAACATAGTGACTAACAAACACACAGCAAAAATACCTTTCCTAATTAAGTGAATATAATGGAGCAATATTGGATCCAGTGATCCAATGATGTACAAACAGTTTTAAAAATAAAGGGGTCAATGGATATACTCTAAAAAAATGAATTGTGTGAAGTCTGAGACTCAAACTAAAGGGATATTATTGAGCCAGAAAACAAATCATATCTGAGGGTCTTCGGGCAGAGGAAGGGGGCTTCACAGTCTGTAAAAGGCCAGGGAGAGGCCCCCTATGGTAGCCCATCCTGCCTCCTGGGCCCTCCAGGTCACAGCCCTACCCCTCCAAGCCAGCATCTTCAGGCTGGCTCCTTGCCCCTCACTGAGGGGCTGGAGGAGTGGTGGGAAAACTATGCCCCGTTCTTGCTGATCTCCCTTTTCCTCACTTTGAAAAGCAAAATGGGAATTCAAGTCTTCAAGATCAGTTGGGTTAAACCAATGAGGATTTCTACGGACTGAAGAACCCCATAACTTCTCCGCATTTTGCAAATGCTGGTTTTGTTTGCTTGTTTTCGTTTTGTTTTTTGAGGTACAGGGGGCCAGGGATTGAACCCAGGACCTCATATGTGGGAAGCCAGCACTCAACCACTGAGCCATATCGGCTTCCCTGAATTGCTTTTATGGTTTGTTTTGCTTGTAGTTTGTTTTTTGTTTCTTTTCAGAAGGCACCAGAAACCAAACCCAGGACCTCTCATGTGGGAGAAGAGAGCTCAACTGCTTGAGCCACATCCGCTCCCTGGCATTTCTTTTAACCAGGGTCAGAAATAGAAATAACAAGATGGAATTCCAAAAGTCTGACTGAGTGTGAGAGCTGGGTAACCTGGTTAGGAAGAGACTTGGAATGAGGAAATCCATGAAGATGACATGTTTTTTCCTAGAATAAACCGTTTACTTTCAGCTAGGTGGGAACAAATAAAGGCCAGGCAAAATTATTTTTGACATTTAGTTACAAAGGCAGACAGCACAGCTTAAAACACTTGAAAGATGTCATGCTCCCAAGTGCATCTTTGTTCCTGTGTACCTCACTGCTGACCAGCATAAAGGGGCTTCCCTGGTAGTTCATTCATTCATCAAGAACCTACAATCCGAGAGCTGGAAGTGATCTTTTAAAATCATCTAGTCCAACCCACTCATCCTCAGAGGAGGAAACCAAATTCCAAAAAGGTGAAATGAGTTGGTAAAGATCGGCTCTCTAGTTAGTAGCTAGTTCATGGTTTCCCCAACCCCTAATTGCAGTCCTCATTTCCATTCACCAGTGAGCTCTGTGTCCTAATTCAACATTAAGAGCACTCATACATGTAGTAAGTGGGGCCTACCTACCTGTGGTAGCTGACCTACATCTGTTTCTACTCGGATATTGTTGGTACCCACTGTTTCTTTATAGAAACTACACCATGACACTAGATGTTCTGTCTCTCAGTTGCTTCAAAACGTACTTTCAAGGTAATTATACAAGTTTTTGCCTGGCTGCAATTCAAACCATTTGGTCACACCAACCATAGGTCAGATACATCAAAGAATAAAGAAGCCAAAAGAAGGTAAACTAGAATGTCATAGCTGTTACAGTTTGCAGTTTCATGAATCCCAGAAAAGATCATGTTCTTTGAACTAATCCACTCCCGTGGTTGTGAGCCCTTTGATTGCATTAGACCAAGCAACTAAGGGACTTTGATTAGATCATTTTAGTAGATTGCTTTAGGGCTTTTGATTGGATTACATCAGTCAGATGTGACCCAGGCTAGTTCTCTAGCCTCCTGATGGGGTCATATATAAGCAGAGAACTGAAAGCAAAAACACAGAGATTGTCCCCATGTCCCAGGCATGGTAATCAGCAAGTGTAATGAGCACATGGCAGATGGGTGTATGTGTGCTCAAAGAGCAGCAAGGAAGCCAGTAGGGCTGAAGCGGAGTTTAGCAAGGGGAAAGTAGTAGAAGAAAAGGGTGAGATCACACAGAGCCTTGTAGATCTTTCCACTTCATTATATTACCTTTTCCCAGAAAAAGCCTGGATCCTCTCATTGTATCTCTAGACTTGTACTTGTAGTAAATATCTGCCTTTTTAGATTTTTAATAGCCAGTATCATATACACTTCCTATTTGGGAAGAAGCTACCATTGTATGAGTCTTGGCCCCCCATAGTGAAGCCAAACAGCCAGATATTCCTCCTCTGTAGCCCAGGGCAGCAAAGGGGGGAAGCCAAATATGACTAAACTGTATTTGCATGTACAAGAATCATTTCCATTGTGATCAGCTTTCTATAATTTTTTGTTACATACATGTTACCACAATAAGATTAAATATCTATATCTATGTCTATATTGTCCTTTAATAATAGTGAACAGGAAATTTATATCACTGTCCTGTCTTTAGCTCAGAGTCCTCTGACCTCCACCCACCCTACAAAGCCATGTACTTCATGGAGCAGGAGACCTGGGTGCTGCTCTTAACTCTGAGCCCAACCACTGTGTAAATTCACAAAACTCCCTGGGTTTCAGATCCCTCTCTCAGAAATGAAGAGGATGGACTCAACACTCATTAAACTCCAACTCAGCTCTACCTTCTTATGATTCACTATGTTACATTCCCATGTGTTCTCTCCACAGCATTCCTTGTTTCTCTTCCCTTTTTCTACCTTTTTCCAGATACTCATGTATTTACTTCTTTTTATTCACTTTCCACCACACCATACCCTATTTTCCTTCTCTTATTTTCTCAAGATTCAGTTCCTCTGTACTCAGCTTTCTGTCTCCCCACCCCTCAACACACATATACACAAACCTCTTTGTGGGAACCAAAAAGCTATGACAAACTTGTAGTTATTATAGTATTACATGGAAGAAACAAGTAATTTCCACACTACTTTGCTCTTAATCCTTCCAAAGAAGCTACCTCAAAACAAAACAAACAAGTGCTTCACTAAAAAGCAAACTAATAGAACAAACAAACTACTCTGATCTCTCTATTCAGTTTGACCCAGAGATAGATACTAGAACAAGCAATGGGCTTTCTTTTGTATTGCCCCTGTGTCCATTGCCAGAAGCACATGCACTTCCCCAACTGGATCAGGAGAATGCATGTTCTGAAAATCACTTTGTAGTTTACACAGAAGACTGCTTGGGCCTGCCTGCCAAGACTCAGAAGTTCATATTCTTGCCCTGTACTTCACACAGCGACCAAGAGACTGCAAGGTCAACCGCCCTTGGGAATCTGCTTTTGCAAAATGCCTTTGTGTATATTTTCTACCCAGTTCAGTTAAGAGTTTAGATGCTATCTTTTTTATCCAAAGAAAAGACCAGTAAGAAAGCCAAATTAGAAGCTCCAAAGAATTATTTCCAACATTAATTGCTGACCGGTGTGATGCAACTTCTAAGGTTTCTTATAGCTCATAAAATGTCATAGGGTATTTTGAGGTTAAAGGAATTGTGCCAAACAAAGAAGGCAAGAAGAACACCCAGGCCAAGAAAATGCATTAGCAAATGCACAGATTTTTCAAAGGGCTCCAGTGTTCTGGGAAATGGGAGTAAACTGTTCAGTGTGGCTGCTCCAAAGGGTCTGTGTAGGGCTGTAGGGCAGAAATAGAATTAGAAGGAGACAAGTCTGTGAAGGTAAGTGGGAGCTAAATTGCAAGCACCAAACTGCATCTTCACTGCCAAGGACAGCACAAAAGGAGGCCTCTGTCAGACCTGTTTCTTTAAAATTCAACAAAACCTCAAGGTAGGACTTCTGAAATTTCTCCTTTGAGGTGCACATTTGATCTACTAGTCTTTCCTAGCAGACAAATACAAGAAGTTATTTGACCCTAATATTGCTTTAAAAAGTACAATTAGGGAAAATAAATGAGTAGTTGAGAGTTTTTATTTGCTTTTTTTTCCATGCAAAATTGTGGGAGTGAGAATCTTTCCTTCCCCACCTCCCAGACTCCCTGCAGCATCACAAAGTTTAATAAGCAAACCTCATTAGAAGTAAACATGCATAGTTGCAATAACTCCTAACAATTCGCAGCATAGTAATGACGCAGGAATTTGGGTCTCAAAACATGATCATTCCCCATCAAAGAACTTTGAATGCATATTCATTTTGATTTTGGTACCTTTTTCACTTTGTGATCTGTCTCCTGAGGGCATATGGACAGTTGATGTCTTAGTCTCCTGGTTTAAGGTGCTCTCTGCAGGAGCGGGCCTCCCTGTGCCCTGTGTATCTCTGAATAAACCAACCAGGAGAGGCTTGGAAAGAGAGAATGCCATCTGATAAACTCACATGTTGATCCTGCCCCAAAGCACAACCAGGCCCAAACAAATGCAAGGCAGCAGGTTTGCCTTCAGCCCTCTTCCTGCCTCATGCACACCTTCATACTCCTTCTGTCCCAACCCTTGTGAGGAGCATCAGGGCAGTCGACTTTTATCCACCTTCTTGCACTTTCTTCACATGTTCATTCCTGCTCTCCATCTATGTTAAGAGACCACTTAATTGAGCTGAACATTGCAGTTATCCCTTCCACATTGGAACTTTTCCCATTACAGTTTTGATAAATCGCAGATTGGCATAAGAAATTAAATGGGAATTTGGGGAGAGTTTAGCAGAAGCCACAGACGACACATGAAGGTCCACAGATGACCCAGAAAAAGGTTAGAAAAGCAGAAATGCATAAAATACATGCATAGTATTCTATAATATCAAGATATTTTATCTCCTAATACCATAAATATATACAATATCTTTTTTAAAGTTAAAGCAAGTAAAAAGTTAAAGTTTGCAAAAAGAATATGAAAGCCAGCAGATGACACACAAAGGCTAGAAATGTAGAGGTATCATAACAAGTTTAGTAACTTATAAATGCATAAAAATGTGCTGTTATGTATAATATTACCTGTACAATATGAATTTTACTATTTAAAAACATAAATGAATAGCTACACAAATTTTTTTCTTAAAATTAAATTTATAGTAAAAGAACTGCAATTCTAAGCACTGGTTTGGGGATGTCAGGGATGTTTACACACAATTCCTCTCATGGCATCTCCCTGTGATCTCCCAGTGATCTTTGCATCTCACGTGTCTCATGTCTTGTGCCATTTAACTCTATCAAAAAATCATAGTTCCTAGTGCTTCAGAGAGTACTCCCAAAAAGCAGAGGAAAGAGATGAACTTGAAGGAAAAAGTAGAATTGTTAGATATACTTCCTTCAGGCAAAATGGCTGCTGTGATTTGCCACCATTACAGCGTTCATGAGTTGACCATAAGGCATATCAAGGAAAAAGAGAAGGAAATTCAAAAAGCCATTACTGCAGCCACACCAACTACTGCAAAGCATTTGCATAAACCACGACATCTGTATCTCTCACATGTAGAAAGTGCAACATTCCTTTTTTTTAATTTATACCTTAGTATTTTATTTTTTTGTCTTTATCTTTTTAATGTTACTTTCAAAAAGTACGAGGTCCCCATATACCCCCACCCCCCTTACGCCTCTTCTCCCCCCATAACAACCTCCTCCATCATCATGAGACACTCATTGCACTTGGTGAATACATCTCTGAGCACTGCTGCACCTCATGGTCAATGGTCCACACCATAGCCCACACTCTCCCACAGTCCACCCAGTGGGCCATGGGAGGACATACAATGTCCAGTAACTGTCCCCGCAGCACCACCCAGGACAACTCCAAGTCCCGAAAACGCCCCCACATCTCATCTCTTCTTCCCACTCCCTACCCCCAGCAGCCACCATGGCCACTTTCTCCACACCAATGCCACATTTTCTTCAATTACTAATCACAATAGCTCATGAATAGAATATCAGTAAGTCCACTCTAATCCATACTCTATCCACTCCACATCTATATCAAGAGGGGGCTTAGATTCCACATGGATGCTGGATGCAATTCTCCTGCTTGCAGTTGTAGGCACTCTTGGCTCCCTGGTGTGCTGGTTGACCTTCTTCACCTCCATGTTAGCTGAGTGGAATAAGTCCAATAAACCAGAGTAAAGGAGTTGCAAGTCTGTTGAGGCTCCGGGCCTGGCTATCACATGGTCAGTCCAGAGATTCAGGTCCCCTGGGTATACACTAAACCCCAGTGCCAACTACAGATCCAGTAAAAGTAACAGGAGAGGTTTGTGAACAAAGATCACATCTGAGTCCAGCTCCATCACACAGAAACACAAACTCCAAAGTAGGGCCAACTGACATGGCACTGATGCAACATTCTTTTGGGTGCAGGGTGATGATTTAAAAAGCGTTCCAGTAGATTCTGGCATCATACAAGAAATGGCTAATTCCTTTTATAATTCCCTGAAGGAAAATGAAGGCAAAGGGTCTACCCCTATGGATTTTCAGGCTGGCAAAGGCTGGTTTGAAATGGTTTTTTTTAAAAGGTTTATTCTACAGAATGTAAAAGTACTGGGAGAGGCAGTGTCTTGATCAAGAAGCAGTTAGGGAGTTCCCTGAAACATGAAAAAAGTGACTGAAGAGAAGAGCTACAAACCAGAACAGACACAGTATTCAATGCTGACCTGACTGCCCTATATCAGAAAAAATGCCTCGGAGGGCATACACCAGCCAAGAAGAGAAACAAGCCCCAGGTTTTAAAGCCGCAAGGGATGGGGTAACCCTGTTCTTTTGTGCCTATGTCATAGGGTTCCTAATAAAGACAGTCCTGATACATAAAGCTGCTAACCCCAGAGCTTTGAAAGAAAAGGACAGGTACCAGCTGCCTGTCTTCTGGATGTTCAATAAGAAAGCATGGTGACCAAAGCACTTTTCTTTGACAGGTTCCATCAGTGTTTTGTGCTGAAGGTTAGAGAATACCTTGCCAGCAAGGCCTTCCCCTTTAGGGTATTACTGCTTCTGGACAATGCCATGGGTCACCCAGAACCCCAAGAGTTCCAAGTGCTGAAGTCGTCTACACACCACTTAACACAACATCTTTCATTCAGCCTCTTGATCATGGGGTAATATAGACATTTAAGGCACACTACACTTGCTATTCAATGGAGAGGATCGCAGAGACTATCAAAGAAAATCCTGACAACAACATAATGAAAGTGTGAAAGGAGTTCAATAAAGCAAATGCCATTAATGTCATTGAGAGATATACAAAAGCTAAAAAAAGAAAAATTCAAACTTCTTCTCTGGTAGGAAAGGAGGGCCAAAATTTTTACACATATTTTCCAGATGGTAGGAACGCAGCACCCCTAACTCCTGCTGTAGAGAGGGGATAACTGTACTACTACAATTCTGATGAGTTCAAATTATTTACTATCTCTCCTGTTCTGCATTTAATCTGCACTTTACCTAAGAGGGATTTTTTTTTTTATGGTGGCAAAATACACATAGCTAAAATTCATGATTTTAAGCATTTTAAAGTACATTTACAATGCTGGGAAACTATCACCACTATCCATTTCCAAAACTTTTTCATCACCCCAAAGGAGCATCTTCCCCTCTCCCCCACCCCTGTCCCAACCCCTGGGAACTATTAATCTGCTTTCTGTCTCCATGGATTTGCCTATTCAGAATATGGATTTGCTTATTCTAAGCATTTCATATAAATGGAATCTTAGAATACGTGGCCTTTTGTTGCCTTACTCTTTCACTTAGCTAAGGAGAAATGTTAACCTCTTTAAGGAAAGGTGAAAAATGGGAAGAAGAACTTATTTTGTGATATAAACATTTAGGAATATCCTTAAAACCATATCAGCTTCATACTTAGCTATTTTACAAAGATTTTGGGGGGTTCATCTGTGATTCATCTGCCCTGGAAATTCTACCCTGTTTAAGGCTTTTCTTTCCAAGGATGGTTGAAGCAATCGGAACACAAGCTGGCACTGGGCCAGGATGGAGCATGTAGACACTTCAGTGACGCTTTCCCTCCATCAGGTAAGCCTTCCTCCCCTGAGAGTGATGCACCAGAACAAGGGGCTTACAAGGTCACGTGTCTCTGAGGGGTGCAGGGATGCTTGTTCACAAACACTGTGATGGTTTGAAGTGGTATGGATCCCAGAAAGGAGGTTCTTAGAGTTAATCCATTCCTGGATGTGTAAACTCATTGTAGGGTAGGGCCTTGCGATTAGGTGCTTCAGGTAAGGCATGGCCCAGGGTGGGTCTTTTAATCTCTTACCAGAGTCCTTTAAAAATGGATAAATACAAAGAGAACAGAAAGAGTAAGCAACAGAAGAAAGAAACTGAAATCAAGAAAACACGGAAGAGAAGGGAGAAGATGCTGCCATGCAAGATACATGCATGGCACACATGCTGCCATCCACCTTGCCAGATGACAGAGGGGTCCAGGACGGTGGCAGCAGGTCCTCAAGGAAAAAGCATCACCTGATGATGCCTTGATCTGGACAGTTTTCTCAGCCTCAGAGCTGCAAGCTTGTAAGCTAATAAATCCCCGTCGTAAATGCCAACCCTTTTCTAGTATATTGCTTTCAGCCGCCTAGCAGACTAAAACAGATACTTTAGGTCTTGGTAAAATAAATAAATAAAAGCTCTGGCAGCAAAGTAAATTATTCATGTGTTTTCTTTTAAAAGAGTAAGTATTTATAGAAAAAAAAAAAAGAGGACACCATGTCAATTCCAAAAATCATTTCCAGAAAATGATAATCAAATGTGGGTCAAAGATACTCCGTTGTTCCTGCAACACAGCTACTGACTCACAAAAGGATCCCAGGTTTGTTCAGATACGGTCTCTATAATATGGGGTAATTTAAAAGAATACCTCACTTTGTTGGGAATGTCCCACTGTTGGCCAGCCCTGACTACAAGTACATTGAACTTTTGTGGGAAATGAGCAGTTTGGCAGCACCCCAGTCTGAAGGTCTGAGAATAGTAAGCCAGAAAGCCTCAGGGGCCGCGAGGGCACTTTAGAACGGTGAAGGCCTGAGAGGCCCAGATGGACGGTTTCAGTCTGTGTCACAGATTTTGGCTGCCAACTCCCACAGCTTTATGTGGCCTAATTTATTTAACTTTTTTTTTTCTTTTTACCTCCTTTTCACTGCTCTCCTTATTTTGTTAATTAACCAGACAAATAAATTGCAAATAAAACTTTTTTATTATCCTTTTTCTATTTGTATATTTGCTGAGATCAAAGTTTGGATTCATCCTCAAACAATTTCATGTTGTTTTTCTACTTTTGTTTCAAAATATGGACCACGTAGTCTTTACAATTTTATTCCATGATGACTAGCTTAGATTTAATCATATACACAGCACTGCAGTAATACACTAAACAAATCCATGTGAGGACAAAAGGAAAAATCACAGGCATGGTCCGGACACAAAGGCCTTTGTAATTTTCTTTCTGTAACTTCCTGGAGTCTGGAACTGAAGACAGAAGAATCTGGTTAAAAAATCCACAACTCCTTATTAAATAATAGCATTTGTATTTTAGCTCAAAAGGATTTCAATTTCACTCCAAACATATTTATATTCAAAAGACATGACTAAAAGACAATGTCACAGGGTTTTAACAAATATACATGAATTTATCCATACAAATAAATTATTTCCCCCTCAAAGCAGGTACTTCGGAAGACAAGGCACATTTCAAGGATAATGCCTTTGTTCAAAATGGTTTGAGAGCTCCAGTTAGGAAATTCCTTTCTCAAAGCACTGCAGGGACTGCTTTAAATGTCCCCAGTGGTTTAAAAAACAATTTATTTTTCTCATCAGGGTAAGTATCATTTTTGGAAACAATCAAATCATTCAGATGAATAAGACAGATGGTAATTGACTGGACAGAACTGCTTTGCCTAAATAAGAGGTGCCTACAATATAATGGTTGGCTTTTTCTTTAATATGATGCCTTAATTAGTCCCAAAGGCAATTCTAAAGGAAGTTCCTAAAACATTTACAACAATAATAGTACAGTTAAAAGTAATACCTAGGGAAGCTGACTTGGCCCAATGGATAGGGTGTCCGTCTACCACATGGGAGGTCCGTGCTTCAAACCCCAGGCCTCCTTGACCCGTGTGGAGCTGGCCCGCGCGCAGTGCTGATGCGCGCAAGGAGTGCCATGCCATGCAGGGGTGTCCCCGCGTAGGGGAGCCCCATGTACAAGGAGTGTGCCCCGTAAGAGGAGCTGCCCAGCACAAAAGAGAGTGCAGCCTGCCCAAGAATGGCACCGCACACACAGAGAGCTGACACAACAGGATGATGCAACAAAAAGAAACACAGATTCCTGGTGCCACTGATAAGGATAGAAGCAGTCACAGAAGAGTGCACAGCGAATGGACATAGAGAGCAGAAAACTGGGGGTGTGGGGAAAGGGGAAAGAAATACATTAAAAAAATAAATCTTAAAAGTAATACCTAGACATCCAAAGCAACTCTTATAAAAAGGATGGTATTCATTTGAATATATAGATTTTTTTTTTTAAAGAAAATAGGCTAACATCACCTTGTTTAATTTTCACAGAAACTTCATGTTACAGTTGGCTAGATAAGGGGAACTGGCTAGTTTTCAGCTTGCTACAGGATAGAATTTTAGTTAACAGTTCAATTTTTGGTGTGAAAAGAAGTGCACAACCAGAAATATCTAATATATTCCTAGAACTATGCTTTAATGATCCCTTCCAAAACAAATTTAAAACACTCATATGGATAAACAATCTGGAAGTCAATATGTGTGTCTATACACACACATATCATGCTCAACAGATAAACATATATATATGAATATTAACAAAGGATTAAAATACTAACCATACCAATTACTATTCATACTTTTGGTTTCAAAGTCTTGTTTCCAAAGCTAATTGCATTAATGATTTCTATGACTCATAAGA
Source organism: Dasypus novemcinctus (assembly GCF_030445035.2). Lineage (NCBI taxonomy): Eukaryota > Metazoa > Chordata > Mammalia > Cingulata > Dasypodidae > Dasypus > Dasypus novemcinctus. Next base: position 46,253,251 of record NC_080673.1, on the reverse strand, counting down.
ATGGTATCTACTGAAATGTTAGGTGCTAATAAAATTAGTTTAAACAGGTTTTGTATTACATCCACATAGAGATGTTTAATATAGATAAGTTGTGTTATATTTCTGTGTCCTGTCAATAAGGAAAGACAGAAGGAAATAAATATTACGCAGCTAGTGTACATCAAGGACTGAACTGGTTACTAATTTAATCCTCACAACATCTCTAACAAATATTTTTATCCCATTTACAGATGAAGAAACAAAACTCAGGGAATTTAAACAATTAGCAAGGAATACCACTGGTCAAAGGGAAAAGAGCATTCAAAATTAAGAGATCAAAAAAAGATAAAAAGGGAAAGGAAAAAACAAAATTAGCAGATCATATTGATGAAAAGGAAAAAGGCCATACCTACATCTTTGGTAAAGGAAATGAAAGTATCTCCCCCAAATAAACTGATGCTATCATTCATCCAAATTGTCGTTGTTAAATTCGGTAATTTTCTCATACTTATCCAGAAAATGAAATAAGACACTTACTTCTCATTCTGGGAAAATAAACTGTTCTATGAATATTTATCTTGTTTTTGTACAAAGAGCCTTTGGAAACCAGTGAGGTGCTTGAATCCAGTTTGGGTGGGACATATAAAAATAAAGCAGGCTAAATAAAGTACTGTTGAAGTGAATAAAACAAAGAAAAGAAAAAATAATAATAAAACAAAGAAAAACTATGATCCTTAGTTAAAAGATGCCAAGAGCCTTAACTAACTGTCCGTCTTTCTATGGGGGTAATACGTTAAAGCTTCCAATTAAGAAAACAATGAAGGGGAGTCCTTCAATAAAATGCAGGAGGAAATTGAGAATGTCAGGACATTTCACTTGACCTTAGAGACATATTTTACTGGTGACTTTGTTTTTAAAAGTGTTTCTGATTTTCTCTCTTTGTTAATGATCTCAATTTGCCAGCATATCTCCCAACTCCACTTTATTCTGCCTACTAAAGCGTGTTCACTTGAAGATTTTAACTTTCGTGTTCAGTTTCAGACTGATAATTGAAAGGAAACAAACTAAAATAATGCATTTGGGTTAAATAATGACTTTTTTCATCATCTTGATGGATAAAAATTCATTCTTAAATTAATAAAAGCTGCATAATTTATTGATATTTCTTGAGATTTTTACCTTATTTATGTGAGGATTTCATTCTCACTCTCTTCTAACTTTGCCATTGTCAAAACTAACAGCATCCAAATGGTAAAAGGGAATAAACTTGAAGTGACTGATGTTTTGAAAATGATTTGATCAAAAAATAGTCTTATTCAGAAATTTAGACTTGTGAATGTCTTATCAGAGGAGCTCCCAAAATCTCAAAATTACTTGCCTAAGTCTGGCTTTTTTTTTGGTCTTTGTAGGTCTGTGTCTCTTTTTGTAGCAAAAGTATATACAGAAACTCACATACATTGTTCATCTCAAAAGTTGATAGGTTAAGAAATAGAACTGAGTACAGAATTTTCTTTCACTTCAAAGGGCATAACACAGGGTGCAAAGAAAGAAGGCATTGGGTCTTTCCAGCCCAGCGTTGCCCTCTGGCACTCATACTCAACTCCCCAGGGATACAAGAGGGCAAACTTTGGCCCCTTGCTGCTCTAGGTAACATTTCCCACAACCCCTGCTTCATAAATATTGACATTTGGGACAATAAGAGCAGATATTTTGCCAAAAAAAAAAAAGTTTTCAAATTTAAATGTTTATATAGTTTCTAAAATCTGATTTATATCTAAAGCGCCATTATGGTTTTTTAAAAACATATATCTATCTTGGGATTTTAAAAATAATCTTGTCTATCAACAACTAGAGAATATAGAAAAGAGAACCTTCAACAGAAGGTTTTTAATCAGTTTTTTTTCTTTTTCCTTTTAAGTATTTGTCTCCACTGTCTCTACCTCAAAAAAAAAAAAATCTCTGCCTCAAAAAAAAAAAGAAATAGCATGGTAATTAAGACTTTTCAGAGTTTCTCACTCACAAACCAGTCTGTTTCCATTGTGGGCCTATAGCGCAACCTGGTGGTATTTACTGTTATTACCAGGGTTTATGCGTGTGAATAGCCAGTTACAAAACCAAATAAAAGAGAAATGCCTTCTGTTTAGGCTTTTAGAAAATAAACTATCAGGAAAGAGAACAGTGGGGTGGCTCTCTTAATATCTTAATTATAAATAGAATTTTATAATTTCTAATAAAATTTTTTTTTTAGTTTAAAAACAATTTATTGAAGTATATCATTCATACATGAACATACATAAACAATAAGTGGATAGTAAAAGTTGTGAACTTACAAAACAAACATTCATAACATTTTACAGGGTTCCCGTACATCACCCTACCACAAACACCTTGCACTGTTGTGAAACATTTGTAACAAATTACAAAAAAGCATCATCAAAATATTACTACTAAATATAGTATATATCTTATATTTGGTGTATTTTCCCCTCAAACCACCCCATTATTTTTTTGGGTTGTTGTTCATAAGTCATACAATTTATCTAAAGTGTACAATCAGTGGCATAATCATCTAGTTTCTCATTCATCACTTCAGTCAATATTAAAGCATTTTCACTACTCAAAAAAAAAAACTATCAAACCCGTATTTTAGCACTACAAATTCTATGATGTGCTTTCACCATTTCTATTCATTTCCAAACTTAACAAACAACATTAACCAAGTCTGCACAGATTAAACCTTAGCTTTCCACTCTCTAACTGCATTCTTTCCTCTGGTGACTTATATTCTAGCTATTTACACCATGAATTTCTCATTATATTTAGCTCATTAAAGTAAAATCATATGATATTCTTCCTTTTGTACCTGACTTGCTTCTTCATTCAACATAATGTCCTCTGGGTTCATCCATGTTATCATATGCTTCACAACTTCATTTCTTCTTACAGGTAAATAATATTCCACCTTGTGAATATATTAATTCCTCAGTTTGTTTATCCATTCAGTGATTGATAGAAACCTGAGTTGTTTTAATCTTTTGGCAATTGTGAAGAATGTTGCTATGAACATCAATGTGAATATGTCTGTTTGTGGCACTGCTCTCAGTTCTTCTGGCTATAAACCTAGTAGCGGTATCGCCAGGTCACATGGTAGATATATATCTAACTTCCTTAGGAAGCACCAAACAGACTTCCCCAGTGGCTGTGCCATTCTACATTCCCACCAGCAGTGAAAAAATGTTCCTATTCTTCCACATCCTCTCCAAAACTTGTTTTCTGTTTTGTTAATAGTGCCCATTCTAGTCAGTGTGAAATGATATCTCATTGTAGATTTTATTTGCATTTCACTGATAGCGATGTTGAGCAGTTTTTCATTGTTTTTTTCACCATTTGTATTTCTTCTTTAGAAAAATATCTACTCCGGTCCTTTGACAATTTTTTAATCTAGTCATTTGTCTTTTTATTATTGAGTTGTAAGATCTCTTTTTATCATGGATATTAGACCCTAGTCAGATGTGTGATTTCCAAATATTTACTCCGATTGAGTAGACTGCCTTTTTACCCTCTTCACAAAGTCCTTCGAGGTGCAGAAGTGTTTAATTTTGAGGAGATCCCATTTATCTACATTTTTCTTTGGTTGTTCATGTTTTGGGTGTAAGGTTTAAGAGAGCCCCACCTACAAGACCTTATAGATGTTTCTCTATATTCTCTTCTAGGAGTTTTATGGTCTTAGCTTTTATGTTTAGGTCTTTGGTCCATTTTGAATTGATTCTTGAATAGGGAACAAGATAGGGGTCCGCCTTCATTCTTTTGGTTATGGATATCCAGTTCACTCAGCGACTTTTTTTTTTTTTTTCAGGTACTGGGGCTAGGGATTGAACCCCAGACCTCATATGCGGAAAGCCAATTCTCAACCACTAAGCCACATCAGCTCCCCTGAGCTGGTTTCCTCATTTGTTTGCTCGTTGTTTTTTGGTTTTTGGTTGATTTTTTTTATTTTGGTTTTTTTGTGCGTTTTTTTTTTTTTTTTTTGTCTTTAGGAGGCACCGGGAACCAAACCTGGGACTTCCCTTGGGGAAAGCAGGCATTCAACTGCTTGAGTCACATCTGCTCCCAGCACCAATTATTGAAGAAACTGTTCTGTCCCAGAGAAGTGGACTTGGTAGGATTTTCAAAAATCAGTTGACCATAGAGGTGAGGGTCTATTTCTGAACTCTCAATTTAATTTCAGTGATCCACATGTCTATCTTTATGCCAATACTATGTTTTTTTAATCATGGTAGCTTTGTAATACACTTCAAGGTCAGGAAGCATGAGTCCTCCAACTTTGCTCTTCTTTTTTAGGATGTTTTTGGCTATTCAGGGACTTTTTCTGTGGGAAAATAGTTTGAATTTGAATGTGGGGGCGGCGGACTTGGCTCAGTGGTGAGGGCATCCATCTACCACATGGGAGGTCCCCGGTTCAAACCCCGGGCCTCCTTGACCCGTGTGGAGCTGGCCCATGCACAGTGCTGATGCACACAAGGAAAGCCATGCCACGCAGGGGTATCCCCAATTAGGGGAGCCCCACGCGCAGGGAGTGCACCCCGTAAGGAGAGCTGCCCAGCACGAGAGAAAGTGCAGCCTGTCCAGGAATGGCGCCACACATACGGAGAGCTGACACAGCAAGATGACACAACAAAAAGAAACACAGATTCCCGTGCAGCTGACAACAACAGAAGTGGACAAAGAAGACGCAGCAAATAGACACAGAGAACAGACAACCTGGGGGGGGGGGGGGGGAGAGAAATAAATAAATAAATAAATAAATAAATAAATAAGTCTTTTTTTAAAAAAAAGAATGTGGGAACCTGGCTTGACATTGAAACATTTCCATAATGCAGATAAAAAGTGTGGGCTTAGGAACACTGGCCTTGACTAGATTGAATGCTGTATGGTCAGCACAAAAATTGTTTGCATGTGGAGACATTCGGACTTTGTTATGGCCTGTTCCCTAGCATTGGAGGGGTTACAGTTTTAATAACAAGCAGCCCTGAAAAAAACATAGATAACTACTGCTTTGTAATTTCTAATAAATACGATGTGGAAACTAGGGTTGAGGCTCTCAGTTTCAGAAGCTGTTGAGTCCCCTGGTCTCATCTTTATTTTCTCTCTTGTGTCTTTCTTTCTGTCCTTTTATTTCTTCAGTTCTGCGTCGCCTTCCCTTCATACAAACCTATTGCTGAGCTGGTCTCAGCATCTTTCCTTCTAAATAAATTTTGTAATTGACTTTTCCATTTCTGCAAAATAGGCTTCTGGAATTTTTATTTGTATTTCATTGAATCTATACGTCAGGCTGGGTAGAATTCACATCTTGGCAATGCTTAGATTCCCACTTAGAGTGTCCTCCCATTTGTTTCAATCTTCTCTAATCTCCTTTAGCAGTGTTTTGTAGTTTTCTGAATACTGATCCTTTACATGCCTAGTTAAAGTAATTCCTAGATATTTGAGTCTTTTTGTTGCTATTGTAAATGGAATTTTTTTCTTGATTTCCTCCTCTGCTTGCTTATTACTAGTATATAGAAAAGCTGCTGATTTTTGTGTGTTGATCTTGTATCTTGCCACCTTGCTGAATTCACTTAATAGCTCTAATAGTTTGTTATAGATATTTTTGGAATTTTCTAAATACAAGATTATATCATCTGTGAAAAGTGAGAGTTTGGCGGCTTCTTTTCATATTTGGATGCCTTTTATTGCTCTTTCTTGCCTAATTGCTCTAGCTAGAACTTCTGGCACAGTGTTGAATAACAGTGATGACAGTGGGCATCCTTGTCTTGTCCCTGATCTTACAGGGAAAGCTTTCACCCTCCACCCCATTGAGTATGATGTTGGCTGTGGGATTTTCATATACACCTTCATTATGTTGAGTTTTCCTTCTATTCCTATCTTTCGAAGTATTTTTATCAAGAAAGGGTGCTAGATTTTTTCAAACGTCTTCTGCATCAATCAAGATGATCATGTGTTTTTACCTCTATTCTTAATGTATTAATTAATGTAGTGTATTACATTAATTTATTTCCTTATGTTGAACCACCCTTGCATACCAGGAATAAAACTTACTTGATGAATAATTGTTTTTATATGCTGTTGGATTCAATTTGCAAGTATTTTATTGAGAACTTTTCCATCTATGTTCATTAGAGAGATTGGTCCATAATTTTCTTTTTTTGTGGTAACTTTATCTTTATTTGGTTGATGCTGGCTTCATAAAATGTGTTGAATAATTTTCCCTCCTTTTCAATTTTTTGGAAGAGTGTAAACAGGATTGTTAATAATTCATCTCAAACTGTTTGGTAGGATTCACCTGTGAAGCCATCTGGTCCTGGACATTTCTTTGTTGGAATATTTTTGTGTCTGATTCCATCTCTTTGCTTGTGATTGGTTTGTTGAATTCCTGTATTTCCTGTAGAGTCAATGTAGGTTATTCATGCATTTCTAGGAATTTGTCCTTTTTATCTAGGTTGTCTAACATGTTGCCATACAGTTTCTCATAATTACCTCTTAGGATCCTCTTTATTTCTGTGGGGTCATTTGTAATGCCCCCCCTCTCATTCTTGATCTTATTTATTTGCCTCTTCTCTCTTTTTTTCTGTTAGTCTTTCTAAGGGTTTGTCAATTTTATTGATTTTCTCAAAGAACCAGCTTTTGGATTTGTTGATTTTCTCTATTGTTTTTGTTGTTGCTGTTGTTGTTGTTGCTCTCAGTTTCATTTATTTTTGCTCTAATCCTTGATATTTCTTTCTTTCTGTTTGCTGTGGGATTGGTTTGCTATTCTTTTCCTAGTTTCTCCAGGTGTTCAGTTAGGTCTTTGATTTTAGCTCTTTCTTCTTTTTTTTAATATAGGCATTTAGGGCTATAAATTTTCCTCTCAACACTGCCTTCACTGTATCCCATATGTTTTGATATGCCGTGTTCTCATTTTCATTTGTCTCAAAATATCTACTAATTTCTCCTACAATTTCTTCTTTGACCAACTGATTGTTTAGGAGTGAGATGCTTAGCTTCCATATAATTGCAAATTTCCCTCTTTCCTGCCTGTTATTGATTTCTACTTTCATTCCACTATGATCAGAGAAGTAGCTTTGTATAATTTCAATCTTCTTGAATTTCTTGAGAAATGTGTTGTAGTCCAACATGTGGTTTATCCTGGAGAAAGATCCATGAGCACCAGAAGAACGTATAACCTGATGATTTGGGGTATAATGTTCTGTATATTTCTTTGAGGTCAGCTTATTTATCATATTTTTCATGTTCTTTGTTTCCTTCTTGATCTTCTGTCTAGTTGTTCTATATTGATGTGAGTGGTGTGTTGAAGTCTCCAACTGTTATTGTAGAGATGTCTATTTCTCCTTTCTGTTTTGCCAGAGTTTGCCTCATGTATTGTGGAGGACCTTGGTTAGATGCATAGACTTTTATGACCACTATTATTTTCCTGATGGATTGTCCCTTTTATTAATATATAATGGCCTTCTGTATCTCTTATAACTTTTTTGCATTTAAAGTCCATTTTGTCTGACACCAGTATAGCTACTCCTGCCCTATTTTGGTTATGATTTCCATGAAGTATCTTTTTCCAACCTTTCACTTTCAGTCTACTTGCATCCTTAGATCTAAGGTGAGTCTCCTGCAGACAGCCTATGGATGGCTCATATTTTCTTAGCCATTCTGTCAGCCTGTGTATTTTGATTGGTGTGATGGTAAGGCTAATGTGTCATTTCAGCCAGGTAATTGTGCCCTGTTGTTTGGTCAAGCAAGCACTGGGCTAATTGTAATATAAGGGCATTTGTGTCTTTAGTCATCAGTGAGTTTACTGCATAGATGGCTGATTACATCCATGATCAACCAGGGAGATAGCAATCAACTATGAGTGACATTTTATCCAATCAGTTGAATGCCTTAAAAGGGATAGTGATTTCAGCATTCAGGGAGAATTTTCCAGCTTGTTCTTGGCCAGCCAATATCTTCCAGGAACTCATAAAGGACCGCATCAGACTTTCGCCGGAGCCCTGGTTTGCAACCTGCCTGCAGAATCTGGATTTGGGCATCCCCACATTCATTTGAGAGAATTTTATAAAATCTCATCTATTTACAGATATCTCCTGTTGATTCTGTTTCCCTCAAGAACCCTGGCTAATACAATTGGGGGGATTAATTCATTAACAGTCAATGTTATTACTCTAAAGACATGAGTTACTTCAACCATTTTATTATTTCACTTTCATATGTCATATCTTATTTTTGTCCATCTTTTTACCTTTATAGCTACCCTTTCTGATAGTTTTCACTTCTACTCTCTCCTCCACATCTCTCTCTCTCATCTTCTTTTTTGCCTGCATAACTCCCTTTATGCTTCCTTCAGAGCTGGATTCTTGTTCACAAGCTCTCAGTTTCTGTTTATCTGCAAATATTTTAAGTTCACCATCATATATGAAGGAAAGTTTTGCCAGATAAAGAATTCTTGGCTGGCAGTTTTTCTCTCAGTGCCATAAATATATCATACCACTGCCTTCTTGCCCTCATGGTTTCTGAAGAAAAGTCCTCATTAAGCCTTATTGGATGTCCCTCATATGTGATGTTTCACTTTTCCCTTGCTGCTTTCAGAATTTTTTCTTTGTTTGGCATTTGGCATTCTCCATATTATGTGTTTGGGGTTGGTCTATTTGTATTTACTCTAATTGGAATATGCTGTGCATCCTGGGAATGTATATTCATGTCTTTGATGAGAGTTAGGAAATTTTTGGTCATTATTTCCTCAAATACTCTTTTGCCTCTTTTCCCTTCTGGTCTCCTTCTGAAACTCCCATAACACATGTTGGTGTGCTTGGTGTTATCATTCAATTTCCTGAGCCCTGCTCAGTTTTTTTCCCGTTCTTTTCTCTCTGTGTTCTTCTTTCCCTTCAATTTCAGTTGTTCTTTCCTCTACCTCACTGATTCTTTCCTCCGTGATTTCAAATCTGCTGTTGTGTGCCTCTATTGCATTTTTTAGGCGATACCAAGGAGTGAACCCAGGAACTTTTACATGGGAAGCAGACGCTCAACCACTGAGCTACATCTGCTCCCTTCTATTGTATTTTTTTACGATTTATTTTATTTATTTCTCACCTCCTCATTTCCCCCATTGTCTGCTCTCTGTGTCCATTTATTGTGTGTTCTTCTGTGCCTGCTTGTATTCTCATTAGGCTCCAGGAGATCCTGGGAACTTCCAGAATGGGAGAGAGGTGATTACTCTCTTGCATGCACCACATCAGCTCCCCTGTTCTACTATGTCTTCCTATTTTCTCTCCTTTGTGCCTCTTGTTGCGTCATCTTGCTGCACCAACTCTCCACATCAGCCAGGTCTCCTGCATGGAGCCACATTCCTGCATGGCACTCCACTTGGGCCAGCTTGACCTCACCAGGAGGCCCTGGGCATTAAACCCTGGACCTCCTATATGGTAGACAGGAGCCCAGTTGGTTGAGCCACATCTTTTTCCACATTTTTAATCTCGCTTATTGTTTATGTCCCATAACTCTGTTATTTTTCTACCCGAGATTTCTATTTTTTCTTTGTGCTCTCTCAGTGTCTTCTTAATGTCTTTTATTTCTTTCATCATGCTGTCCTTCCCCTCCATGATTTGATTTTGGAGATTCATATAAACCTCATTGATTAGCTGGTTCAAGTCTTGTGTCTCATCTAGAGCTTTGATTTGTTCCTTTACTTGAATCATACCTTCCTTTTTCTTTGTATGCTTGTAATTTTTGCATGATGTCTAGCTATCTGATTATGATGCTGAGTTTATTCTGGTGTTCAGTTTTTCTCTCTTGCCCAGGGATTTATTATAAAATGGCTGTGTGCTACCATTGTTCTTTGACTCTTGGTTCAACTTGTCATAGATATTTAGAATTGCCCCTGTTTAACTGCTCAAACCAGAGCTAAGGACATGTCCTCTCAGTAAGGGTGCAGACCAGTTTGCAAGGGCCTTGGAGAGGGTGGCATTAAAGGTACCTGCTTTCCTCTTTTATTTATTTATTATTATTTTTCTTTCAGCACTTTTCTGGACAGCCAGCAGATGGCACTCTTTGGCAGCCCTCTCAGCTCAGACCCCAGAGGCTAGGGGGGATGTACTCAGTGTAACTCCTCAGGCATGTGGGTGGTGCAGAAGCACTGTCCTCAGGGCTGGCCAAGCCTCACAAACAAACTTTCTCAGATACTGTTCTCTACCCTTGACCAGCCACACTGGCCCTCCCTCTGCCTCTTCAGCAAACAGCCTGGGGCAGGAAGAAGGATGTTTTAGAAGGCAAATTATCTTTAGCTCCCTGACATAGCAACTGTAATCTTTTAGGTATTTATATTATTTTATGCCCATTCTCTTATTATCTAATCCTCTCAACAGCCCTATCAAATGAAGAATCAGTGTCTCCATTTTACAGACAAGGGGACTGTAGTTTAGGGATATAAAGTAACTCTGTCACTCAGCTCAGGGGTGACAGAAGGGACTGAACTTGGTCTGCCTGCTCCAAAGGCAGGCTCATGTGCCTGGAGCTCAATAGCACCTCAGTTACTCTTGGTTGACCCAATGAACAAATGTACCAATTGCGAGGACAGCAACTAGAGCCAGGGTCTTTTCTCTTCTCCCCCTCCCTGCCTGCTGTTTTTGTTGTGTCCATTCACTGTGTGATCTTCTGTGTCTGTTTTTTCTTTTTCTTTTCTTTTTTTTTTTTTTTTTTTGTCTTCTCATTTTCTCCTCTAGGCTTCACTGGGATTTGATCCCAGGACCTCCAATGTGGGGGAGAGGTTTCCTGTCACTTGTGCCACCTCAGTTCCTGGTTTCTGCTGCGTCTTGCCTTGACTCTCCCCTGCATTTCTTTTGTTGCATCATCATCTTGCTGCATCACTCAGTGCATGGGCCTGGCTCACCACGCAGGCACTCCTTTACCAGGAGGTCCCAGGGATCGAACCCAGATCTTCCCATATGGTAGATGGAAGCCAAATCACCTGAGCCACATCTACTTCCTGAGCCAAGGTCTTCTGACTGTACATCCAGTACTTTTTCCAACATACCAAAAGGTTTAGACATATTGGGAATCTTCTCTTGCTTCTGCATACAATTATACTCTTCAGAACCTACAAAGTACCTACTATTTCCAGAAAAAAACAAGAACTGATACCAGCCAGCATCAAGGCCCCACACAGGGCCAGCAGGAGCCCTCCTGGGCCTCAAGCCCCAGTTGTTTTATCCACCAGGTGCCATAGCAATTCTTAGTCACATTTTGTGCCAGTGATCCCTTTGGCAGTCTGGTGAGGAATATTAATCTCTTTCCAAAATAATGTCTTTAAATGTGTTACAAAGGAAACGAATTATTTTTAAATACAGTTTTCAATTTTTTTTTTAACTACTTTGTAGGAAAGCAGACTTGGCCCAATGGATAGGGTGTCCGCCTACCACATGGGAGGTCTGCAGTTCAAACCCCGGGCTTCCTTGACCCGTGTGGAGCTGGCCCATGCACAGTGCTGATGTGCGCAAGGAGTGCTGTGCCACGCAGGGGTGTCCCCTGCGTGGGGGAGTCCCACGCACAAGGAGTGCACCTCGTAAGGAGAGCCGCCCAGAGCAAAAGAAAGTGCAGCCTGCCCAAGAATGGCACCACACACACGGAGAGCTGACACAACAAGATGACGCAAGAAAAAGAAACACAGATTCCCAGTGCCACTGATAAGGATAGAAGCGGTCACAGAAGAACACACAGCGAATGGATACAGAGAGCAGACAAATGGGGGGGGGAATGGGGAGAGAAATAAATGAAAAATAAAATCTTTAAAAAAAAAAGGACATTTATGGGCTTTAGTAATCAGAGAGTTTACTGCATAGATGGCTGATTACATCTACATCAACCAGGGAGATTGCCGTCAGCAATGAGCGACACTTTATTCAATCAGTTGAATGCCTTAAAAGGGATATTGATTTCAGCATTCAGAGAGAATTTCCAAGCTCATGTTTGGACAGCCACCATCTCCCAGAAACTCATCAAGGACCTTCATTGGACTTTCATTGGAGCCCCTGATTTGAGGCCTGCCTGTGGAACCTGGACTTGTGCATCCCTACGGTCATGTGAGAGACTCTTATAAAATACTATTGACAGAAATCTCCTGTTGATGCTGTTTCCCTAAAGAACCCTGACTAATACAGATATGGAAGGAAGGGAAGGAGGGAGAAAGAAAGGGAGGAAGGAAGGATTTTAGGTATCTGGATACGGAGGCCATAGTGTGTTCAAATTCTCTGTATGGGTTTTTTTTTTTTTAAGATTTATTTATTTATCTCTCCTCACCCCCTTGTTGTTTGCACTTGCTGTGTCTGTTCATCTTCTTTGTTTCTTTAGGAGGCACCTGGAATGGAAACCAGGACCTCCCATGTGGGAGGGAGGAGCCTAATCACTTAAGCCACTTCCGTTCCCTGCTTTATTGTGTCTCTCATTATGTTTTTCCTCTTGTGTTTCTTGTTATGTCATCTTGTTGTGTCAGCTTGCTGCACCTGCTCATCGCACCAGCTCTTTAGGGAGCACAAGGACCAAACCACAGACCTCCTGTGTACAGGTAGGAGCCCAATCCCTTAAGCCACACCTGCTTCCCTGGATTGTTTTTGCAACTGTCCTGCAGATTTGAAATTATTTCAAAATGATAAGTGAAAAGAAAAGAAAAAGATAACTAGCAACACAAGAGAGGAACTGAAAGTATATAGTTCAGAGTTGAAGTCCCATGGGAGTAAGAAGAGAAATGATGAAGGTGGACTGGGAAGATCTGGGAAGTCTTCACATGAGAAGTCAGGCTTGGGCTGAGTCTTAGTAGATGAGTTAGATTAAACTGTGAGGCAAAGGGTAAAAAGAGAGTTCTGGGTGGGAAAGACAGCATAAGCATGGGGCAGAAGCAGGGTTATGCATTTGTACTGTGACTGGAAACAGAAGAATTCCTGTAAGAAAGGCCATATTGTCAAGGCCTGGAAATGCCAGGGAAGAAAAACAGCTCATCCAAATAGTTATGTGGAGCAAATGAAGGTGGTGTTAGAAGAAGAAAATTGACATGATTAAAATAAGATTTTGTCAAATTCGCCGGTAGAAGTGGTCAGGAAGCAGGCTTGAAGCAGACAGATTGATTAGTGAACTCCTGACAGTCCATACCTATGGTAATAAAGACATAACTGAGAATAGCTGTCAGGAAGGTGAAGATTATATTAAAAAGAAGGAGATGTCAAATCTGAGTCACTGAAGGGTCAGGGAGAAGAAAGAATAAAGAAAGCTCCGTTACTGAACCAGGGTTATGGGGGAAATGGTGCCATGAACAAGAAATTGGAAAGATGGATATAAGAAGTCATGAATGGCAGCAGACTTGGCCCAGTGGTTAGGGCATCTGTCTACCACATGAGAGGTCCGCGGTTCAAACTCCGGGCCTCCTTGACCCGTGTGGAGCTGGCCCATGCACAGTGCTGACGCGCACAAGGAGTGCCCTGCCACGCAGGGGTGCCCCCACGTAGGGGAGCCCCACGCACAAGTAGTGCGCCCCATAAGGAGAGCCGCCCAGCGCAAAAGAAAGTGCAGCCTGCCCAGGAATGGCGCCGCACACATGGAGAGCTGACACAACAAGATGACACAACAAAAAGAAACGCAGATTCCCATGCCACTGACAACAACAGAAGCGGACAAAGAAGAACACGCAGCAAATAGACACCGAGAACAGACAACCGGGGTGGGAGGGAAGGGAGAGAAATAAATAAATAAATAAAAATCTTAAAAAAAAAAAGAAGTGGTAAAAAATAACTCTTAGGATATTGTCCTAACTGTAAAATTATACCTTTGAAAGATTTTCAGAATGGTCTGGAATTGTGGATATTTTCCCACTAGCTAGACAAAAGTAACGCAAACCTGTAGAGGTACTACCTCTTCTCCTCTCCCTCCCATTCCTGACCTTGCCTACTACCTAAGACCATGACTGCTACCTAGAGAGGACATCAGTTTTTTCTGTCTGCTCAACATCCCCTCCTCTTTGCTAACAGCATTTGTCTTTCCTGTAAGGGTCTCATTCCCATGTGGTACAGGTGGGGCCATACGCCAGTCTTTCACACCCTACCCAGCTCTCCCCAGCCCAGCCTCCCAGACGGGCACATGGTGTGACCTGGCCGCCCCACTGCTCTTGCACTATGGAGAGCTTCAAAAACAGCTGTGTGCTTATGCCAGGCCAAACACCATCCAGGGAATTTTTCTTGAGAAATAACTGGAAGCATTTTTTTCTGCTACAAGTAGTGTCCATAGTAGGAGTTAAGGGTTAAAGACAGAGGGCTAACTAAGGGATAACGATTAAATGATGGAATAACTAGGACAGAACCTGGCTAAGATGGGAAAAACAGAGTCCCAGCAAAATAATTTGAACCTCTGGATCCAGCCGTATCTAAAGTTAGCTGAACTTCTGAACTTTCCAATTACATCATCCACAAGTCCTATTTTTGCTTCCTTTTTTTTTTTTTTGGTGGGGAGTGGGGATTGAAAGCCACTTTCATTTTTTATTTTCAGTCCCAGATGGAACTGAAAATAACGGAATTATTTGTATAGATATATCATTTTTAAAATGGAACTTTTGTGGGCTATTTTTTAATAGATTTTTTAATTTATATTTTTAAAGACACATAGATCATAAAAAATGTTACGTTAAAAAATACAAGAGGATCTCATATACCACCTCAGTCCACTCCTCCCACATCAACAACCTCTTTCATCATTGTGGCACATTCATTGCATTTGGTGAATACATTTTGGAGCACTGCTACGCAGCATGGATTATAGCTTACCCCAGTCCATTCAGTGGGTTACGGCAGAATATATAGTGCCCTGGATCTGTGCCTGCAATATCATTCAGGACAACTCCAAGTCCTGAAAATGTCCCCATATCACATCTCTTCTTCCCCGCCCTCAGCAACTCCCATGTCCAGTGTCTCTACACCAATGATAGTTTCTTCCCTTGCTAGAGTCACAATAATTCTATAGTAGAATACCAGTAAGTCCACTCCAATCCATATTATTTTTGCTTCTTTAATGACTGTTTAAGTTTGCCAAAGTTTGGCAATGCAAAAATATCAGAAATGGGTTGGCTTTTTCAGTGGGAATTTATTAGGGAAAAATCTTACAGTTCTGAGGCTGTGAAAATGTCCACATTGGGGCATCATCAGAGATGCTGTCTCACTAAAGGTCAGCTGCTGGCAGATCCTGGACTCCTGCCATGTGCCAAGGCAAAACGGCAGGGTCTCTGATTTCTCCTCCAGGTTCACTTCCTCCCCGCGCTCAGACGTGGGTGGTCAGGCACATGGCCCACCTCTTCTCAGGCCTCATCTCTTCAGCTTAGGGCTGCTCCACTGAGTCCAGCATCCGGCCTTCTCTCAGCCTCTCGGGGTCTCTCTTTCTGCAGCTGTAAGTGATCCAGGAGTGCTCACTCACATGGTAGAATAAAATGGCAGCTCCCTTTCTCTGTGTGTCCCTGCGGGTTTCTACCATTTATAAAGGGCTCCAGAAAGAGGTCCGAGACCCATCGTGGGTCATGCCTCACTGAAGTACTCCAAAAGAAGGCCCCCAACTGAATTTGATCCAATCAAAGGGTCCCACACCCATGGGAATGGATTAACTCCAAAAACATGATCTTCTCTGATATACACAAAAACTTCAAACTGTCACAATGACAGAAAATTAGGTTTCTGTCACTTGCGACCAAAAGAGAGATTTTATATAGCTCTAGCTCACTTTGCTAGGTTTTGGTTAGAATAGCTCATACGATCTTTAAAGATCACATTATTGAAATCTTGGCCATCTTCCACCCAGATGATTGGCACTGGCTTTGAAGAACTTTTAAAAGGTTGCTGTCACAGCACAGCCTCCTGAGTGTGGCAGTAACTAGGGGGAACCTCCAACACAGCCTTGCCCTGGGGACTTTCCTAGCCAGTCTTATTTTACACATGACCCCTGAAAAGTGGGCAGGGAGTTATAAACTACAGGATTTCCTCCATATACCACTCCTTGTCAGCTCAGGTTTTCAGGGAAAACCTATATTTGTAGCCTTCTCTAGTGTGGATTTGTTTTGTTTTGTTTTGTTTTGTTTTAAAAAATAATGTTTCCACTGTAGAAAACTAAATTGAGTATCTCTACTCACTTTTCTTTAATGTCTCTTAATAAATCCCCTTGCACCCTAGTGTGTGTCAGTCTCTGTGGAATGTAGTAGAGGCTGGAAGAGTGCATGTGGGAAGTCTGAAGACAGACTCAGCCCCTAGGCAGGCCTCATGGGAACACAGAAACAGCCATGGAGTGAGGGCTCTGGGCCTGGAAGATTCCAGCACAGCTTCAGTCCCTGTGTTATCTCCCTGGCCTCTCAGTCCGTTTGACCTCTGCCGGTGGATGTCTTGACTTCCCTTATGCCTGCTTTCTCACAGTTATCCCCACCAACCAGCAGTGACGTCCTACATTATTTTATCACTTCTGTTCCTCTTGCTTTTGCTTATCCATGGTTTCTACATACTTACGGTTTCCTCCTACTTGTGGTTTCAACTCCCTCATAGCCTCTGAGTACTGCCTTCCTTCATGCATCCAATCAACAAATACCTTATGAGCTCTTCTTGTGTGTCAGGCACCAAGGTGGTGGCAGAGAACTCAAAAGTCTTCAACAAGATTTATGGTTCCTGCTCTAATGGATTGAAAGTCTAGTGGGGGACAGAGACAATAGCCCAATCATAGCAGATCAAAATTAAAATTGCTAAGTTGTGACAAGTGTGTGGAGGAAACTGCTATGAGATAAATAAGCAATGCTAATGGAAGAGCCTGTCCTGGTCTATAGAACTCAAAAAGGGTTTTGCTAAGAAAGGGGATTTTGACCTCTCTGGTCCCTCTGTTGACTGGCTTTCTCTGATTTTCCATTCCAAATATCAGAGAGCAATTTATCAGACCAGTTAATTAGCACTTTTCCTGGGTAATGAAGGTTTTTTCCCAGCTTGACAAATAGGTCCCCCTTTTGTAGAAGGAACTTTACATTTGCCTTCAAACTAGTCTTTCCTCACTGTTAAGTGAGTTGTTGGGGATTTTATTTGTTGTTTTTAAAGATTTTTTAAAATTTTTATTTATTTCTCTACCCTCCCCCCAACCCCACCCCAGTTGTCTGTTCTCTGTGTCCGTTCACTGTGTGTTCTTCTGTGTCGGCCTCTATTCTTGTCAGTGGCACCGGGAATATGTGTCTCTTTTTGTTGCATCATCTTGTTGTATCACCTCTCCATGTGTGTAGTGCCACTCCTGGGCAGGCTGCACTTTCTTTCGTGCTAGGTGGCTCTCCTTATGGGGTGCACTCCTTGCAAGTGGGGCTCCCCTACGTGGGAGACACCCCTGCGTGGCACCACACTCCTTATGTGCATCCACACTGCACATGGGCCAGCTCCACACAGAGTCAAGGAGGCCTGGGGTTTGAACCGCAGACCTCCCATGTGGTAGGCGGACTCCCTCTCCACTGGAACAAATCTGCTCCCCTAGCAACAAAAGGTATGATCCCAAAAGGGTTGATCAGATGTGTACTACTAGGAATATGAGTTTGAGCAGAGTGGCACAAATATCTAAAGCAGTAGGGCTAAATTATCTTTCCTGGTGGCTACCTGAGGAGACTATCCATTGTTTCCTACAGTTTGAAGCTATATGTACCCCAGAAAAACATGTTCTTAAAGTTAACCCATACCTTTTGATGAGGCCACTTCAGTTAAGGTGTGACCCACCTCAATCAAGGTGAGCCTTGATCCTATTACTGGAGTCCTTTATAAGCAGAATGAAATTCAGACAAAGACAGAAAAAGAAAGAAGTTGTAATGGAACCAAAAGAGAAGGAAGAGACCAGGAGATGCTGTTATGTGCCTTATTATATAACAGAGGAGCCCAAAGATCACTGCCAGCCAGTCCCAGAACACCACAGTCTGTGGGGAGAAAGTATAGCTTTGATGATGCCTTATCTTGGACATTTTCCTAGCCTCAAAACCATGAGCAAATAAATTCCCATTGCTTAAGCCAAACCATTTCATTGCTTGAGCAGCCTAGGAAACCAAAACAGTCTCCAAAGCACTTCCAAATGATATCTTTCCCAAAGCCCTGGTCTATGAACTACTCCCATGTCCTTCCAATGTGATATTGATATCTGTTGCTTAAAACAAAAGTACCCTAACAAATATTCCCTACCTGGGGAGAGCTTTTGTACCAAGGGGCCTCATAGGTCTCTGGCCGGCATATCACTTATTAACCCTCCCCTGGTCCAGGCACCTATGGCCAAAAAGAGTAGTAGAGTCACATATCACAGATCATGATTGTTGGAATTTTAGTGATACAATAAATAGTGTACCTCCTTATGACCAATATTTAAAACCAATGAAGACACAGGAACCAAGCAGATGGATAGCAAGATCTTTAGAAGTTGCAAATGATTCATTATGAGTGTAATATTGCCAAGAAGCTCAATGCTTAACACCATTCAGATTCATTCACAAAGCAAAGGCTTTGATGTGCATCAAAAGATCAGCAAAATAATGTACATTCATAAGATATAAGTTAAAATTAAAAGGTTAGGGGGCTGATGTGGCTCAGTGGTTGAGTGCCACCTTCCCACATACAAGGTCCTGGGTTCAATTCCCAGCCCTGGTACCTTAAAAAATAAAAAATATAAAAAGGTTTAAAGCCACAATCAGACAATATGGTGCAGACTCATTTTTCCCTGCTCCTTCCTGCTAAGTACAGCTATGAACCTTGAAAATAATGCAAGAGGC
Organism: Dasypus novemcinctus; assembly: GCF_030445035.2. Taxonomy (NCBI): domain Eukaryota; kingdom Metazoa; phylum Chordata; class Mammalia; order Cingulata; family Dasypodidae; genus Dasypus; species Dasypus novemcinctus. The sequence continues at coordinate 46,234,446 of NC_080673.1, read as the reverse complement.
AACCAAAAGAGGACTTTGAAAAGTGGAAAGAGGAAGATGAACTGGTCAGGGATCCTGAGCCTGGAGAAATAACAGTACAGTAGGATATCTTAAGAGCCCCAAGCAACAGCAGAAGGAGACCCAGGCCCAGCTTCTCCCAACCTCAAACAAGCAGCAAAAGGTGGCCCAGGAAGGTTCATTCCTCCCCAGATAGAATACGCACGTGCAAGGGAAGTCATCTTTGATGACAGTGGCCAGCAGAAGCACTCTCTTTCCCAATATGCCTGATAGTCTCCCTCCCACTCCCCCAGAAACTCCATCCCCAGGAAGCACTCTTCATCCCCTGTGGGCTAGAGAACCCCTTCTTCACCTAGACACACCAGACTGGAACTACAGGTAGAGGGAGTGAGTTGGGGGACAGGTATGGAGAGCAACTAATAGCATCTAAGCAAACTCTGGTAATGAGAGACACAAGCAGAGAGTGGAGTTTGCTCAAGCAATTAGGTGCCTCCCTCCCACATGGGAGGTCCCCGTTTGGTTCCCAGTTTCTCCTAAAAAGAAAACAGCACACAGAGAGCAGGCAGCAAATGCAAACAATTGGGGAGGGGGAGAGGGGGAGTGGGGTGAGAAATAAATTTAAATAATAATAATAAGCAAAGCCTGGCAACTAGCAAACCTGATTTTAGAAATTTTATATGTATGAGAGGCCTGAATGCTTTTTTTTTTAAAGATTTATTTTTATTTATTTCCCCTTTCCCCCCTCCCCCTCCCAGTTGTCTGTTCTCTGTGTCCATTTGCTGCGTGTTCTTCTTTATCCGCTTCTGTTGTTGTCAGAGGCACGGGAATCTGTGTTTCTTTTTGTTGCATCATCTTGTGTCAGTTCTCCGTGTATGTGGCACCATTCCTGGGCAGTCTGCACTTTCTTTCGCACTCGGCGGCTCTCCTTACGGGGCACCCTCCTTGCGTGTGGGGCTCCCCTACGCAGGGGACACCCTGCGTGGCACAGCACTCCTTGCACGCATCAGCGCTGTGCATGGGCCAGCTCCACACAGGTCAAGGAGGCCCAGGGTTTGAACTGCGGACCTCCCATGTGGTAGGCAGACGCCCTATCCTTTGGGCCAAGTCTGCTTCCCCTGAATGCTTTCTGACTACCCTAATAGAAGCCCTTATTTCTTATAGCCACAAGGCAAAGATTTCTAAAAGCCAAACTCAAAGTCTAATCATGCCAGTACTGAATTACAATACAAAGTGAATTCCCAACCATTGATTGTGAAGGAATGGGGTCCTGAAGAGGAGCCATGTAGGAGGCAGAATGCTAAGATGTGCCCCAAGAGTCCCAGCCCCTGATACATACAATCCTTCTCCCAAGTAGGTTAATCAAATACTAATCTAGGTACTGCTGGGAAGAGATTTGTAGAAGGTCCCAAATTAGTGACCTTGAAGATAGGAAAACTATCCCAGAGGGCCTGACCAAATTACATGAGCTTTCAAAAGGAGAGAATTTCCTTCAGCTGGTCACAGAAATGGTAGTCAGAGAGATGTGTTCCAGCTGGTCTGGAAGAGCACAAACATCCATGTGAACTGCCAAAGGCGTGGTAAGCAGCCTTCAAGAGCTGCGAGTGGTCCCTGGCCAAGAACTAGAAGCTAGAAGGAAAACAGGGGGTCTCAGTCCTTGAGCTAACAACCAATGAGCTTGGAAGAGGTCCCAAGCCCTAGCCAACACTGCCTTCAGGCCAGTGAATACCTAAACAGAGAATCCAACCATGCTGTGCCTGCCTATCTGATCACTTGTCCTTCACCTTGGAAGAGATATCTCAACAGGCTCCAGACCACTGGACCCTTGGCATGGGCAGATCCCAATAGAGCTGGGGACCTGGAATCTTTAAATTCTGCTGAGCCTTCTTTACCAGGAGATGCAGCCCTTCTAACTGGGTTTGAAGAAGTTAATTTCCCTTTGCTGGGAGAGTTTTCTTGGTATACTGTAGACAAAGTATCCTAAGGCTTACGGACATTGGACTTCAAGCCCCACCATCAGACTCAAGGGTGACAGCATTACAAAGGCTATTTAATCAGCTCCCACAATTGCATAAGCTCAAATCTCTGTAACAAGTCCATATCCACGTATGTGAGTTTGTGTGTCCTAGAGCTTCTGCTTTTCTGGTTGGACCTTGACTAATGAAGCAGTCTCAGTGTCACTAATTTCATGTTAAGGATGTGTCCTTTTTTGCACAGGCCCTGGTGTCATCCTAATGTACCTTCCTCAATGTGTTATTACCTAACCAGTCAGGAAAAAAAGTTGCTCCCATCTTCCTTAATTTGGTACAAGAGATTGAAGATATATTAGGCAAATTTAATAAAATCACCATGAGTTAGCAGGCAACCCGGCCTTTATATGTTAAAAGAATAATGTGAGAAAGTCTATAATTTTTCTGCTCCAAAAAAAAAAAAAAAGTATAAATATTTCTTCATAAGTATTGTCTTGATATTTCCCATTTCACTTTGTCTCCTTTTTCTTAAGGAATGCAAATGTCTAGAAGGGAAACACAATTGCTATTGTTTAGGGCTTGTATGCAAGTGATAGAAACATGAACTAGCCTTAGTAGTCAGGATTCAGTCAGAGAAGCAGAGCCATGAAAGTTTTATGGGATTTATGATTAGAATTAGATCTTACACAAATGTGAAAAGAGCTGAAAGAGGGAAGCTCTAGAAGGACAGTCAGACCATTTAAGAAAGAGTCCCTAACTAGTCCTCATAGGCATGAGTGGATATGTAGGGACTTGTAGGGAAATCCAAGAAGGTAACTATTCCCTGTCTCAGTGGGATTCTGAAGGGGAAATTCAAGGAGAAATCTATGGGAAGATATTCCCTCTGCATAGCTACCATCTCTTAGGGTCTACAGTCAACTGTAGCATCTGTTCTGTTTAGAGGTGGGGGTAGGGGTGATCTGGGTCTCCTTTGGACAAGCAGGGCCTGCAGTCAAAATGATGAGCTGCACACAGTATGAAGGAGAGCAAGAATAAGTTGGGACCCACTGGCACCTCTGGATCTGTCTACCTAACCATGATGAAAGTAATGGTCTTTGGGAAGCAGATGTGGCTCAAGCAGTTGGGCTCCCATCTACCATATAGAAGGCCCAGGGTTCGATGCCCAGGGCCTCTTGGTGAAAGCAAGCTGGCCCATGCAGAGTGCTGGCCCATGCGGGAGTGCCGCTCCATGTGGGAGTGCCAGCCAATGTGGAGAGCTGGCACAGCAAGATGACACAACAAAAAAGACAGAGGAAAGGCAATAAGAGACATAGCAGAACAGGGAGCTGAGGTGGTACAAGAGAATGGTCACCTCTCTCCCACTCCGGGAGGTCCCAGGATCGGTTCCTGGAGCCACCTAATGAGAATACAAGCAGACACAGAAGAACACACAGCAAATGGACACAGAGAGCAGACACCAGGGTGGGGGGGTATAAATAAATAAATCTTAAAAAAAAAAAAAAGAAAGTAATGGCCTTTGCTTCACTTCCTCCATCCAAATCACACAAAAGTTCCTCTTTGGCCAACTTTACCCCAAAAACATAGCATAATCCAGCACACTACCAAAGAAAAAAGAAAAAAAATTATAAGGACTCTGAGGACAAGAATGTGGCTAGCTCTCAACAATAGTCAGAAACAGGAACTCAAGCATCTTCAAGCTCCCCCTGTGGCTACTGTCTCTAGTTCCTCTCTACTTACCCGCCCCTTGTCTAATCTGTCTCTTGGTAGACTGGCCTGTTTCCTTGCAGGAAATCTAACCATTAAAACAATCACATCTTATTTCTTACAGCTTCAGATGTGTTAACTGGAGAAAGACTGCTTGCTTTCTCTTTGCTATAACCAAGTACCACAGACAAGTTTGTTTAAATAATGGAAATTTATCGTCTCACCGTTTTGGAGGCTAGAAGTCCTGGTCAAGGTGTCAGCAGAGCTATGCTTCCTCTGAGGTCTGTAGGCATCTGGCAGTGACTGGAAATCCATGATGGTCCTTGGGTGGAATCACTCATAACTCTGCCTCCATCACATGGCATCTCTCAATCTATGTCCGAACTAACTCTCCGTTTAGGGACCCTTATCGTATTGGATTAGGGTCCAACCTAGTCCCATTTGCTTTCACTTCAACTAACAACATCTTCAAAGATCCTATTTCCAAACAGAGTCACATACACAGGACAGGGGTTAGGACTTAAACATATTATTTTGGGGGACGTAATTCAATCCATAACATAGATGGGTTGCCTCTTGGAGCCTAGTACAGGAAATTCAGAGATGGGACTCATTGGCCAGAGGGCTGGAGCACATTGTAACATCACTGCTCCTGCTGTACCACATGAATGGGGAAAGGAGAAACAGTTTCCAGAAAAAAGAGAGTGTTGAGCAAACAATCTCCTAGGTGCCCGCTGCATAGGGAAGGGTTTATTTATCAGTGCTTACAATACACTAGACTCTGGGAGGAAGAGATGTGATGTGGGGGCGTTTTCGGGACGTGGAGTTGTCCTCAGTGGTGCTGCGAGACAGTTACCGGACATTGTATTCCTCCCATAGTGCACTGGGTGGACCATGGGAGAGTGTGGGAGAGTGTGGGCTGTGGTGTGGACCATTGACCATGAGGTGCAGCAGTGCTCAGAGATGTATCCACCAAGTGCAATGAATGTTTCAGGATGATGGAGGAGGTTGTTGTTATGGGGGGAGGCGTGAGGTGAGGGGGGTGGGAGATATATGGGAACCTCATATTTTTTTAATGTAACATAAAAAAAAATAAAGATGAAAAAAAAAAAGAACTCCAATATTGATTACAAAAAAAAAAACCCAATACACTAGTCTCAAAGACAAGAGCTTTGCGTATATTATCACATTGAGTGCTTTTGTTAACCCTTTGAGGTTGCTATCATTATGGTCCCCATTCTTCATGTAAGGAAATCGAGGATAAATAGATTATACCCTGCCTAAGGTCACACAGCTAGTAAGTAGTAAGACTGACCCAGTTTCAGAGAATGTTCTTTGTACTGTACCAGGAGTTTCCAGGGTTCCTAAGAGTCCTGGTAGCTCTATTTGATCGTCATTATGTGGTGAAGTATCCCCAAACATTACATTCCAACAGAACTTACCATGATTTAAAGAAAGGCTTTAAGAACTCTATGCTGTATTTCACTGCCTTTGTTCTCATTTCACAGGTGGCAGAGATACAAAATAACTACCCAATGTACACATCAGGAAAAAAATCCCTGGCTCCTGGTAGGGCTCACTTCCCTCCTGCACACTGCCTTTGCGCCCTTGATCATCTACTGCAATGAAAATGATAAAGGCTTCTTTGAATGTCTTACTTGCAGCAAGAGAAAGTATGTGTTCATTCTCAAATACCTTCACTTTAGCATAATGAAAGCAAAATCCACACTTGATATAATCATGAAAATTGCTATTTATGCTACTTCAGGTTCATGAATCTTCTACCAGAAAGAAAGAGTAAAGCAAAATGAAACAGTTCAGAAGCTCATTATTAATTCTCCTCCAAGAATTTCATTAACTACTATTAATATATATTGAGCACTTGCTATATTATAAGGCACTGTGCCAGGCATAATGGATAAAAGGGAATGTGTAGGACCCGTTCAAGCCTTTTAAACGCTGGTTGAAATTTCCAGGAAGATGGAGGATTAGGGAGACAGAGAGATCACTTCTCCCCTAGAAAAATAGCTAAAGGACAGGCGGAGACTGTCTTGAGGGCTGTTCTGGAGCTTAGGACACCAGAGAAAGGCTAGACACTACCCATAAGAGAGAGGAGCAAAGGAAAGGAATCTCAGCTGGCTGGAACAATCTTGTGAGTAAAGCTACAGCAGCAGCTGCTGGCGCCATTCCCCAATCCTTGCAATAAACTGAAGCAGGTCCTCCAGCCCCTGGCAGGTGACTATAGACTAAGGGGGTTGCAGGGGATCGTCTTCCCCAAGAGAGGGGAGAGGGAGAGACATAGGCTATAAGAAATTAAGATTTTAGCCAGCCAACTTGATCTGTTGCATTGGAGGGGTTGCACACTTCCAGACCCAGTGAGGCTCATTGCACAGGCACTGGCCCACCACATGGGCACTCACACAGGCACTTGGCTCACCACATGGATACTCGGCTTGCCATGCAGTCACTTGCACGGGCACTTGGCTCACTGTGTGGGCACTCACTTGCTGCGCAGGCACTGGCTTGCCATGCAGGCACACTTTCTCTTCTTCTTCACCAGGAAGCCCCAGGGATTGAACCCAGGTCCTCCCATATAATAGGTGGAGGCCCCATCACCCGAGCCACATCCACTTACCTACCAGTGTTCTTTGATTCTTGGTTCAACTTGTTCTAGATATTTAGGATTGCCCCCTTTTAACTTCCAGACCCGGTGAAGCCATGACATTGTTTGTCCTGAGAGCTGTCAGGGGCTAAAGATAATCTCCCAATTGCCTGGGTTGGTTGCTGAGGACTCAGAAGGAGGGAGGTTGTGGGGGATCAAGGGAGGAGAACAGTTTCTGAGAAAGTTTGTTGGCGAGCTCCCCCACCCCCTCGGAAGACATTGCAATCAGGTGCCTTACCGCTGCCCTCTACAAGTGCCTTGGAAAATGCCCTGCACCCCATTACTGGCTCTTAACTCTGCTTTGAGCAGTTAAAAGGGGGAAATCCTAAATATCTAGAACAAATTCCAGTGAATCCTAGAGGAGAAAGACGAGAAGAGAAGACAAAGAGAAATATATACAGAGGATCATGCAGCGAATGGACAAGACAGCAAAAACAGCAGGGCAAGGGAGGGGTAGGGGAAGAGAAAAACGGAAAGAACACTGGTAGCACACAGCTAATTAAAAGTAAATCTCCCCGGCCCCAGGGGGGTGACGCTGCACCGGGGGCACTGGACAGAACACGAAAACGGGGCTCCCGTCAGGTCAGTGCCATCGCCAAAGGACCCAGGAGCCCAGACAGGGATGCGGCTTTCTCTCCGGGTTTTACTTCTGGGGGGGCCGGGGGAGCAGGCCGGGGCGGGTGATGGGGTTTCCCGGGAGGATCGGGCGGCCTGGAGCCCAAGTCCAGGCAGACGGCCAGGCTCTGCCCCCGGCCTCGGCGGAGATGGATCCGTCCCGGGCAGATCCCGGCCAAGCCAGGACTTTCCAAAATGCAAGTCACACGGAGGTGGGCCGTTCCTTTATTTCTGGGTGCTTTTATTTTTTCTCCCTTGAAGTGTGCTCTTTATTTTGTTCAACTTAATAAATGTTTTGAAAATGTTTCTGCCAAACAGGGCTCCTTTCTGAAGCAAATGAAAGTTTTCGCTAACCCGGAAAGATCAGGTCATGCTCAGAAGCCGGGCAGTGTGAGGCTTTTGTGGAATGGGTGCCGTGGAGCGCCTTTCCCAGCGGGGTGGGAGGGCTGCGTGGGCTATTCTTTTTTCATTGACACAGTTAGACCAAAGGGCATTTGTCGGTGTCCTCTAGTTAGTTAGATACAAATCTCCTTCAGGGCTTGTTTTTGTTTCTTCTGGTGGAGTTTAAAAAGGTCAAAACTAAAGGAAATTTTGTGAAAAGAGATGTGATTTGCTGAAGTCACTTGGTGCTTGGATATTGAAGAAGCTCTTAACGTGTCTAAAGACGGTGCATTTTGCTGTCAGGTTTTAAAATCAGGGTATATAATATGCTCTGAGCTATTCATTTAAAATATTAAAAATGATTTTTGGTGTTCTGGATTTGTAGAAAATTCCAGAAGACTCCTAAATTCTTAGGCAGATTTACTCACAGGGCATGCACAATCGCTATTCAGAGGCTGCCAGTTTGGGCAGTTTTTACTCAGAGTGGAGGTTAGTGTTTTGAGGTGGGGTGGAGGTGGCACGGGTCAGAGAGAGATTCCTGCTCACGCCGTGCTCAGTGAATTTTAATTACTTGGCTTTGCAGAGGAATTGTGTAATTTCCATTTTGTGTCTCTTTCAACTGTAGTAAACCCCTAGAATCAAAATTTAGAATCATAAAAAGTGACAGAGTATTTCAGCTGGCTTTTCATATGTTGCCCATTTATTTTGCCAAAATGCTTGTGAGCATTTCTTTAAAACACTGAACATTCAAATGATTACTGGACAAATTCCAGCCAATATCTAGGGCTTTTTGATGTGCAATATTATGGTGGCTTTTTGTTTGTTAAAAGTAAATCTCTAGGCAAGAGAGAGAAACTGAACATCAGGGTAAGCTCAACAACATAATTTACCTAATTCGATGCCTAGACATCAGCAAAAAATTATAAGCCAGACAAAGAAAAAGGAAGATATGACTCAAGCAAATGAATAAATCAAAGCTTTAGACAAGACACAGATCTTGAAACAATTAATCAATGAGATTCACACAAATCCCCTAAATTAAACCATGGAGTTGAAGGAAGACATGGGTAAAGAAATAAAAGATGTTAAGAAGACACTGACAGAGCAAAAAGAAAAATTTGAAACCTTGGATAAAAAAATAAGAGCTTATGGGAATGAAAGACACAATGATTGAAGTTAAAAATACAAAACAATAGAGGCATATGTATTAGTCAGCCATATGGGTGCTGATGCAAAATACCAGAAGCCTGCCAACTTGCATAAAGGGTATTTATTTGGGGTAAGAGCTTACAGATACCAGGTCATAAAGCATAAGTTACTTCCCTCAACAAAGTTTATTTCTGTGTGTTGGAGCAAGATGGCTGGCAATGTCTGCCAGGGTTCAGGCTTCCTGGATTCCTCTCTTCCCAGGTCTTGCTTCTCTCTGGGTTCAGGTCCCCTGTTTTCTACACAAGGTCAGCTGTAGACTACCAGGCAAACAACTCTGTCTCTCTCCCCAGGGTTTCTGCCATGTTTAAGGAGCCATCTCTGTTCTTCTGTGTTCTTTTCCTGGCTCAGGTCCTCTCTTTCCAGGGATTGCTTCTCTTTCCTCTGTGTGCTTACATCCCAGGGCTTCAGCTCAAGACTGCAGCATCAAACTCCAAATCAAAATTCCAACATCAAAATGCTTCTAACTCTGTCCCTTGCCATGTCCCCTTGGTGGGTGGGGACTCAACACCCTACTGACGTGGCCCAATCAAAGCCCTAATCATAATTTAATCACACCCAGGTATGGACCAGTTTACAAACATAATCCAATATCTATTTTTGGAATTCATAACTCTATCAAACTGCTACAGCATATAACAGCATATATGAAATAATGGAATAGAGAATCAGCAATGTAGAGGATAGAACAACTGAAATTGAAAAGAGAGAAGAACAGTGAGAGAAAAGAATGGAAAAAATTCAGCAGGGGCTCAGGGAGTTGAATGACAACACAAAACACACTGACATATGTGTTATGGGAGTTCCAGGAGACTAGAAGAAAAGGGGTAGAAAGAGTATTTGAGGAAATAATGGCTGAAAATTTCCCAGCTCTCATGGAAGACGTGAATATACATGTCCAGCTGTTTGCAGTTCCTAAAGAAGTTGATATAGACTTGCCACGTGACCCTGCAATACCACTACTGTGTATATACCCAGAAGAACTGAGAGCAGTGACAGGAATAGACATCTGCACACTGATGTTCATAGTGACATTATTCACAATTGCCAAAAGTTGGAAGCTACCCAGGTGTCCATCAATAGATGAATGGATAAATAAATTGTGGTCTATTCACACGATGGCATATTATGCAGCTGTAAGAAAAAATGAAGTCATAAAACATATGACAACATGGATGAACCTGAAAGACATTATGTTAAACAAAGCAATCTGGACACAAAAGGACAAATACTGTATGATTGTGCTACTGTGAACCAAATATATTGTGTAACATATTGTATGACTCAAAAAAAATTTATATGTATCCAGTACATTTAAATGAGAAACGTATGTTTTTATTTAACTGTTTTCCTTTTAGTTATTAAGTGTTTATATTTTAAATTATTAAATGTACAAAATAAAGCTAAAAATGCAAAAAAAAAAAAAGGTTTTCTTTTTTATTGTACTTACTCAGTATAGCAGTTTGATATAATCGATGAATTCCAAAAAGAAATATTGATTATGTTTGTAATCTGATCTGTACCTGGGCACGATTGAGTTATCACTAGGGTGTGGAGTCCCCACCCAGTCCCCACCCCTTGGTGGGTGGAGACTCACAGATAAAGGCATGGCAAAGGACAGAGTTGGAGCTTTTAATGCAGGGATTTCAATGTTAAAGTTTGATGCCAAAGACCGGGGAAGTCAGCACACAGAGGAAAGGGAAGCCAGCCCCAGGCAGGAAGGAACTTGAAGCCAGAGTAAAGCAAGCCCCAGGAACATAGGAACCCAGGAAGCCTGAACCCTTGCAGACACTGGCAGCCATCTTGCTCCAAATAGACTTTGGTAGGGACTAACTTATGCTTTATGGCCTGGTATCTGTCAGATCCTACCCCAAATAAATATCCTTTATAAAAACCAAACAATTTCTGGTATTTTGTACCAGCACCCCTTTGGTTGACTAATACACTCAGCAAAATAAAAAGATAGCTATACTATGTCTATCTTCAAAAAGGGGAAAAATAAAATAAAATAAAAAATATATATATATATATATATATACTTGTCCAGGAAGCACAGGATACTCCAATAAGAATAAATCCAAATAGTCCTACCCCAAGACACATAATATTCAGAATGCCAAATGCCAAAGATTGACAGAAAAAAAATGAAAGGAGCAAGGGATAAGTAAAACATCATACAAGGGATATCCAGTAAGACTTAGTGCAGATTTCTACTTGTAAAAATCACAGAGATGAGAAGGCAGTGGTATGATATAATTAGGATACTGAAAGAGAAAAACTGGCAGCCAAGAATTCTTTATCCAGCAAAACTATCCTTTAAATATGACTGTAAATTTAAAATATACACAGAAAACAGAAACAAAAATAATTTGTAAGCGAGAATCCAGTTCTTCAAGCATAACTAAAAGGAATTCTGCAGCCAGAAGAGAAAAGACAAGAGAAAGAGGTATAGAAAAGAGTACAGAAGTGAATACTATCAGCAAGGGTAACCAAAAGGGTAAAAAGACAGACAAAAATAAGATGTGATATATGAAACTCAAAGGATAAAATGGTTGATGTAAGTGACACCTTTACAGCAATAACACTGAATGTTAATGGGTTACACACCCCAATCAAAAGATATAGGTGGAGGGAAGCAAATGTGGCTCAAGCAATTGGGCTCCCATCTACCATGTAGAAGGTCCAGGGTTCGATACCCAGGGCCTCCTGGTGAAGGCAAGCTGGCCCACCCAGCAAGCTGGCCTGTGTGGAATGCTGCCCCACGCAGGAGTGCTGCCCCACACAGGAGTGCTGGCCCACACAGAGGGCTGGTCCATGTGGAGAGCTGGTGCAGCAAGATAATGCAACAAAAAGAGACACAGGAGAGACAATAAGAGATGCAGCAGACCAAGTAGCTGAGGTGGCGCAAGAGAATGATTGCCTCTCTCCCAATCCAGAAGGTCCCAGGATTCCCTAGTGAACTAATGAGAATATAAGCAGACACAGAACACACAGCTAATGGACACAGAGAGCAGACAACAGGGAGGGGGGAATAAATAAATAAATCTTTAAAAAAAAAAAGACATAGGTGAAGCAGATATGGCTCAAACAGTTGAACACCCACCTCCCACATGGGAGGTCCCAGGTTCAGTTTCCAATGTGTCCTAAAGAATACAAACAAACAAATAGCAAAAACAATAAGCAGGGAAGTGGACTTGGCCCAGTGGATAGGGCGTCCATCTACCACACGGGCGGTCCGCGGTTCAAACCCTGGGCCTCCTTAACCCATGTAGAGCTGGCCCATGCACAGTGTTGATCCACACAAGGAGTGCCATGCCACGCAGGGGTGTCCCCTGTGTAGGGGAGCCCCACGTGCAAGGAGTGCGCCCCATAAGAAAAGCCGCCCAGCACAAAAGAAAGTTCAGCCTGCCCAGGAATGGTGCCGCACACACGGAGAGCTGACAAAGCAAGATGACGCAACAAAAGAAACACAGATTCCCATGCTGCTGACAACAACAGAAGCAGACAAAGAAAAACATGCAGCAAATAGACACACAGAACATACACCTGCGGAGGGGGGGCAGCAAGGGGAGAGAAATAAAATAAATCTTAAAAAAAAAAACAAAAACAAGCAGATGAGAAAAAATGAGCAGACAATGAGCAAAAAAAATGAGCAAGACAACAAGAAGCAAAAACGAAAACGAAAACAAAAAACAAGCAGGGAGCAGATGTGACTCAAGCAGTTAAGTGCCCATCTCCCACATGGGAGGTCCTGAGTTTGGTTCCCAGTGCCTTCTAAAGAAAAAAAGACAATGAACAGATAATGAGCTTAAACAATGAGGAAAAAACAATGAGCAAAAACAATGAGCAAACCAACAAGGGAGCCATCTTGGGGCAGGGGAGGAGTGGGAAGACATAGACTGGCAGAATGGATAAGAAACTATGGGCAATCCATATGCAGTCTGTAGGAGACTCATCTTAAACCCAAGGATGCAAATAGACTGAAAGTTGGAAAAAGATATTTCATGCATACAGTAACCAAAAGAGAGCAGGGGTAGCTATACTGCTATAGGACAAAACAGACTTTAAATGCAAAAAGTAATGAGAAGTAGAAGGTCATTAAATATTAATAAAAGGGGTGGGGAAGCGGTTGTGGCTTAACTGATAGAGCATCTGCCTACCACATGGGAGGTCCAGGGTTCAAACCCAGGACCTCCTGACCCATGTGGTGAGCTGGCCCACGTGCAGTGCTGCCGCATGTAAGGAGTGCCATGCCACACATGGGTGTCTCCCACGCAGGGGTGCCCCACACAAAAGGAATGCATGCCGCAAGGAAAGCCACCCTGAGTGAAAAAAGCGCAGCCCACCCAGGAGTGGCACAGCACACACAGAGAGCTGATGCAGCAAGATGATGCAACAACAACAAAAAAAAGTGACACAGTTTCCTGGTGCCACATGACAAGAATGCAAGCAGACACAGAAGAACACAGAGCAAATGGACACAGAGAGCAGACAATATGGGGGAAAGGGAGAGAAATAAATAAAATAAAATTTTAAATAAATAAAAGGGATGATCTACCAGAAAGGAGTCATAAATATCTATGCATCTGTGATGGTTAGGCTGTTGTGTCAACTCAGCCAGGTAATTGTGCCCAGTTGTTTGGTCAGGCAAGCAGTGGGCTAACTATAATACAAAGGCATTTATGGACTTTAGTCACCATTGACCTTACTGCAGTGGTAAATCGTAGACAACAGGTTATAATTACATCAGTCAGGGAGATTGCCATCACCAATGAGTGATGTTTAACCCAATCAGTTGCATCCCTTAAAAGGGGAAGTGATTCCAGCACTGAGAGAGAATTTCCCAGCTCATCTTTGGACAGCCAACATCTCCCAGATCTTGTCAAGAATCTTCATTGGACTTTCATCAGAGCTCCTGGTTGCAGCCTGCCTTTGGAACCTGGACTTGTGCATCCCCATGGCTGCATGAGAGACTCCAATAAATCTCTCATTATTGGCAGATATTCCTTGTTGACTCTGTTTCCCTAGAGAACCCTGACTAATACAGCATCTAACCAAGGTTCCCCAAAATAAATGAGGCAAACTCTGGCAAAACTGAAAGGAGAAATAGACATCTCTACAGTAATAACCAGAGATTTAAATATACCACTCACATCAATAGATAGAACAACTAGACAGAAGACCAACAGAGAAACAGAGAACTTGAACAATATGTTAAACAAGCTGGACCTGGTAGACATATCCAGGACATTGCACCCCTACTGGCAGACTATACATTCTTCTCAAGTGGTCATGGATCTTTCTCCAGGATAGACCACATGTTGGACAACAAAACAGCTCTCAATAAATTTAAGAAGATTGAAATTATAGAAAGCACCTTCTCTAATCATACTGGAATGAAGCCGGAAATCAATAATAGGCAGAAAAGAGGGAAATTTGCAAATATATGTGTTGTGGAATTTAAGAGAAGTTCAATTATTTGAGTATAGAGAGGCCAGGACTCAGGAATGATTTTGAGAAGGAAAAATGGTTTATTGACCGCCGGCCGGACTCGGGAGCTTTCAGTTTGAATCCCGAGCCCTGAACAAGATTTTCAAACGTCTTTTATACAGAGAGAAAAGGCCAAATGGTCCCTTTGTTTCAGTTCTCAATAGGCTTCAATTAGCATATATCTTCCACATCTTAGGTAAGCTTTTAGCATGGACTCCAGACATTCTAAGATAAGCCTTTAGCGTATTTGGTTTTTGCATTTCCCCTAAATACTTAAAGTTTATAGCCCTTGCATTGTTAAACATTTCTTGGGACTGGAGCAGCTGCCAGTCCCTAAGGGCAGGACTGCAGCCTCTTACCGTTCCACACCCACAAGTCAAACAACTTAGTTATCTCTGAAGAGACAAAGAGCCTTCCACCCATAGCCCACATCATATGGAGGCCAAAGAACACATTATTACCACATGGGAGGTCCCTGGTTTGGTTCCCAGTTTCTCCTAAAGAAACAAGGAAGATTAACAGACAGACAGAGCAAGTGCAAACAATGAGGGAGTGGGGAGAAATAAATGAATTAAATTAATCTTAAAAAAAAAAAACATGGTATACAGTGAAGGCAATGCTGAGAGGGAAATTTATAGCCCTAAATGCATATATTAAAAAAGAAAGAGCTAAAATCAAAGACATAATTAACACCTGGAGAAACCAGAAAAAGAATAGCAAACCAACCCCAAAGCAAATAGAAAAAAATAACAAAGATTACAGCAAAAATAAATGAAACTGAGAAAAAAAATAGAGAAAATCAACAAATCCAAAAGCTTGTTTTGAGAGGACCAATAAAATTGACAAACCCTTGGCTAGACTAACAATGAAAAATAGAGAGAAGAGGTAAATAAATAAAATCAGGAATGAGAGAGGGGATATCATGATTGACCCCACAGAAATATAAAGGATCCTAAGAGGAATACACTGATAAGAAAGTGTATGGCAACACATTAGACAACTTAAATGAAAAGGACAATTCCCTAGAAATGCAAAAAAAACCTACACTGACTCTACAAGAAATACAGGAACTCAACAAACCAACCACAAATAAAGAGATTGAATCAATCAAAAATATTCCAAAAAAGAAATGCTCAGGACAATTTCTTGGTGAATCTACTAAACATTTACAGTAGAATTAATAACAATACTGTTTAAACTCTTACAAAAAAAAATTGAAAAGGAGGGAAAATTATCCAACCCATTTTATGAAACCAACATCACCCTAATACCAAAGCCAATTACAGACCAATCTCTCTAATGAATATAGATGCAAAAATTCTCAAAAAAAATTTGCAAATCGAATCCAACAGCATATTAAGAGAATTATACCTCACAATCAAGTAGGTTTTATTTCTGGTATGCAAGACTGGTTCAACATAAAAAAATCAATTAGCATAATACACCACATTAACAAATCAAAGGAAAAAAAAACACATGATCTTCTCAATTGATGCCGAAAAGGCATTTGGCAAAATTCAGCACTCTTTCTTGATAAAAAAAAAAAAAACCTCAAAAGATAGGAATAGAAGGAAAGCTCCTCAACATAATGAGGGTATATATGAAAATCCCATAGCCAGCATCATACTCAATGGGGTGAGGGTGAAAGCTTTCCCTGTAAGATCAGGAATAAGACAAGAATGCCCACTGTCACCCCTGCTACTAAACACTATGCTAGAAATTCTAGTTAGAGCAATTAGGCAAGAAAAAGCAATAAAAGGCATCTAAATTGGGAAAGAGGATATAAAACGCTCACTATTCACAGATAACACGGTCATATATTTAGGAAGTTCCAAAATATCTACAACAAAGCTTTTAGATTTAATAAATGAGTTCAGCAAAGTGTCAGGATACAAGATCCGCCTCTTTTCCCCTTTGTGCGACGGCTTTGTGAGGGTGGAGATGCACGCGCTGTCCTTCACCGGATGCCTGCCGTGGAGCACGCCACCTGAGCCAAGGGAGACCCCAGGTTACAGCGCCCCGCGCCGTTTTTCCTTTACCGTCTCGTGCAGGTCCCTGAACCCTGCAGGCGAGTCCCAGCACCACGAGGGGGTTTTGGCGTGAAGACCTCTGTCGGTGTGTTATCTTTGAATAAAGTGTGAGAGTTTTGGTCACCCAGCCAGGGGCGGTATTGTTCCTGGAGATTGCATTAATTTGAAGCCTGAGGCCCTAATGTTTGGAATTTACCTGCCTGGAGAAGTGCTGTCAAGTGGCTTAGACACGTAGCAGTGATGGCAAGCTGTGTCAAGAAGCGGAGAGCCAAGCATCTTCTCTGGCTGCTGTGGTGGGTGTCCTCCGTTTGGGCTCCCGCCCCAGAGTGGGAATGGATTAGCCCCAGCTGTTCCCTGAGGACTCTTTAATGCCTCCCCTCCGCTTGACTCCTCCCTGCCCATCCAGCACAGGGTTTTTTTGCTAGTTGCCTGCAGGAGTTTTTTTCCTTCTTTATTATAGAAGTTCTGCATTTAGAGAATAATTGTGCATAAAATACAGGACTCGCATATACACACAATTACCTTGCATTGGTGTAGAACATTTGTTACAATTGGTGGTAGCACATTTTTTTTAAAGACATCAATTTTATTGACACATATTAATAAAGTATATAATTCACCCAAAGTGTATAATCAGTGGTATTTGGTATAAGCACATAGTTGTTCATTCATCACCTCAATCATCATTTGAACATTTTCATTATTTCAACAATAATAACAAACAAAAACCAGACAAATAAAGAAGAAAATTCTTCACCTCTTGATCTCTCTATACGATAGCACCTTTTTATATAATTGTGCTATTAACTACAGCGGTTATTAACTTTGGCCACAGGGTTCTAACACATGTTCCTTTAATAAAGTTTCAGGATCTTGCTGACACATAGAATGCACTGTCTGGAATTTGGCTGATTCAGAGAGCTTTCCTCTTATCTGTACAAGCACCAGGACTTGATTGGACAAAACTGCTGTAAAATTTTCATGTCAAAGAAGACAACTCAAGGAGTCAACATTAACTTTTTTTTTTAAAGATTTACTTATTTATTTTATATTTATCCCCACCCCCACCCCCACCCCCCCCCCGCCATTGTCTGCTCTCTGTGTCCAATCGCTACATGTTCTTCTGTGTCCACTTGCATTCTTGTTCGCAGCACCAGGAATCTTGTGTCTCTTTTTGTTGCGTCATCTTGCTGCATCAACTCTCTCTGTGTGCAGCGCCACTCCTGAGCAGGTTGTGCTTTTTTCATGTGGGGCACACTCCTTGCGCAAGGGGCTCCCCTACACAGGGGACACCCCCATGTGGCACGGCACTCCGTACGCACATCAGCACTTCACATGGGCCAGCTCACCACATGGGTCAGGAGGCCCTGGGTTTGAACCCTGGACCTCCCATATGGTAGGCGGACGCTCTATCTGTTGATCCAAATCTGCTTCCCAACATTAACTTTTTTAATATTTGTCTTATATATGTGTCTGATTCCAGTATGTGGGTTCCAATAAAAATGGTTTAAAGCAAAAAAAATAAAATAATTTAAAAAAGGATACAAGATCACCATGCAAAACTCAGTAGCATATCTATACACTAGTAATGAGCAAGCTGAGGAGGAAGTCAAGAAAAAAAATTCCATTGACAATAGCAACAAAAAGACTCAAATATCTAGGAATTATTTTAACCAATACTGTAAAGGATCTGTATTCTGAAAACTACAATAAATTGCTGAAAGAAATCAAAGAAGACCTAAACAAATGGAAGGACATTCCATGTTCATGAATTGGAAGACTAAACTTCTTGAAGATACCAATTTTATCCAACATGATTCATAGATTCAGTGCAATACCAATCAAAATTCCAACAGCCTACTTTACAGAAATAGAAAAGTAAATTACCAAATTTATTTGGAAGGGATAGAGGTCCTGAATAGCCAAAAATGTCCGAAAAAAAGAACGAGTTGGAGGACTTATGCTCCCTGACCTTGAAGTGTATTATAATGCACAGTCGTCAAAACAGCATGGTATCAGCATATAAATAGACACATTGATCAGTGGAATCAATCTGAGAGTTTAAAAATAGACCCACACCTCTATGGTTAACTGATTTTTCATATGCCTACCAAATCCACTTTTCTGGGAGAGGAAAGACTCTTCAAAAAATGGTGCTGGGAGAACTGGATATCCATATCCAAAAGATTGAAAGAGGACCCTTATCTTACTTTCCGTACAAGAATCAACTCAAAATGAATCAAAGACCTAAACATAAAAGCCAAGGCCATCAAATTCCTAGAAGACAATGTCGGGAAACATCTACAAAAACTTATAATAGGTGGGGATCGCTGAAACCTTAATCCAAAGCACAAGCAACAAAAGAAAAAATAGAAAAATAGGACCTTCTCAAATTAAACACTTTCAGCACCTCAAAGGACTTTGTGAAGCGGATAAAAAGGCAGTCTACTCAAAAAAAGAAAATATTGGAAATCACACATTCAACAAGGTCTAATATTCATGATCTATAAAGAGATCCTATAACTCAGCATTAAAAAGACAAATGACCAGATTAAAAAATGGGCAAAAATGTATTTTATGGACATGGTTGATGATAATAGTCTGATATTATCTCATAATCTGGAACAAATGTTCCACCACAGTGTGGTATGTTGGTGAAGGAGTATTGTAAAGGAATTTTACACATGTGCATGATTGTTTTGTAATTTCACAACTTCTGTAATAAAAATACATTTAAAAATAATAACGGTGGGTTGGGGGAAAAATACACCAAATGTAAGATACAGACCATAGTTAGTAGTAATATTTTGATGATATTCTTTCATAATTTGGAACACAAGTTTCAAAATAATACAAGAGGATGCATGTATGATGTTATGCATGTTTGTTTTGTAAGTTCACAACTTTTGCTGTACATTTACTGTTTATGCATGTTCATGTATGAACAATAAAGTTCAATTAAAAATTTTTAAATGGGCAAAAGATTTGACTAGACATTTTTCTAAAAAGAAATATAAATGGCAAAACAAAAATGTGAAAAAAAATGTTCAACATCGCTATTAGGGAAATGCAAATCAAAGCTACAATGAGATATCATTTCACACCTACTAGAATGGCCATTATTAAAAAAACAGAATACTACACAAGTGTTGGAGAGGGTGTGAAGAGATAGGAACACTTTTTTTTTTTCAAATTCTACTCAATTTATTCACTTTTTTAAAAGATATTACATTAAAAAAATATGAGGTCCCCATTCGCCCCCACCACCCCCACCCCACCACTCTCCCCCCCAATAACACTGTCCCCCATCATCATGTCACATCCATTGCATCTGGTGAGTACATCTCCAGGCATCACTGCACCCCATGTCCCGTGTTCCACACTATAGCCCACACTTTCCCACGTTCCATCCAGTGGGCCATGGGAGGACATACAACATCTGGCAATTGTCCCTGGGGCACCACCCAGGACAACTCCAAGTCCCGAGAATGCCTCCACATCTCTTCTCTTCCTCCCCTTCCCCGCACCCAGCAGCCACCATGGCCACTTTTTCCACATCATTGCCACATTTTCTCAATTATTAACCACAATAGTTCAAGAATAGAATATCATTAAGCCCACTCTGATCCTTACTGTATTCCTCCTTGCTGTGGACCTTGGCTTGGTTGTGTCCATTCCACATCTATGTCAAGAGGGGGTTTAGATTCCACATGGATATTGGATGCAATCCTCCTGCTTTCAGTTGTAGGCACTCTAGGCTCCATGGTGTGGTGGTTGACATTCTTCAACTCCATGTTAGCTGAGTGGAGTAAGTCCAATAAATCAGAGTGTGGGAGCTGAAGTCTGTTGAGGTCAGGGCCTGGCTATCATATTGTCAGTCCAGAGATTCAAATCCCCTAGATATATCTTAAGCCCCAGCACCAACTACAATTCCAGTAAAGTAGCATGAAAGGTTTGTGAAAAGAGATCCCATCTGAGTCCAGCTCCATTACGCAGAAACACCAGGTCCAAAGAAGGGCCAACTGACATGGCAGTGAACCCCATCTGCCATGACCATAGAACCTGTGGGTCTCTTTAGCCCTCAAAAGGACCAATACCTGGGATTATGTCTACTTTATCTGTCTCTGAGACTCTGCTCAGGTGTGCATAAGGGCAATCCTTCTGACAACCTCCAGACTCTTTTTTAGAGACTCATAGCCATATAAACTCATTTGTCCTTTCCATTTCCCCCTTAATTTAGGTCAAACAGCATTTTTCACTCCTGTTATTATATGTAGACAGGGATATTCTGCTGGTTCACGTTGAACCTTTAATTCAAGGTCATTTCCTAGTCGCATCATCAGCTGGTACTTGGTAGTGATCCCTCGGTGCCAGGGAGGCTCATCCCCGGGTGTCATGTCCCACGCTGGGGGGAAGGCATTGCATTTATATGCTGAGTTTGGCTTCGAGACTGGCCACATTTGAGTAACACGGAGGCTGTCAGGAGGGAACTCCTAGGCACAGTGCTGCTCTAGGGATAGGAATGCTTATTCACTATCGTTGAAAATGTAGAATGGTACAGCCACTGTGAAGGAGTGTTTGGCAATTCCTAAGGAATTTGAATATAGACTTGCCATGTGACCTGGAAATACCATTATTAGATATATATCTAGAAGAATTAAGAGCAGAGACACATACCGATGTTCATAGTGACATTATTCACAATTGCCAAATGATGGAAACAACCCAGGTGTTCATCAGCTGATGAGTGGATAAATAAATAGTGGTATATGCACATGATGGAATATTATTTAGCTGCAAGAAAAAATCAAGTTGTGAAATGTATGACAACATGGATGAACCTGAAGGACATATGAATGATATACTTAATTTTTTAAAATTTGGTTGAGTAGATAAAAAACAAGCAAAAACAAACATAGAATATAACCAACCATTTACGGTAGCCTATTCTAACCACTAAATGAATGAAACAAAATAAGGAGTAATCAGTGAAACCTGATATAATCCGAAAAGGAATCATGAAGAAGGTAGAAGTCCAGGTGAAAATCTGGATTTCATCAAACATTCATTTCTTCAATCATTCCTTCACTGATTTATTCACTCATACTTTCAGTATTGAGTTGGGCATTGCCTAATGTTGTGTTTTGGTAAGAGTAATTGAGCAATGGCATTTAGAGGTACAAGATAATCATGAGATATTATTCCACTGGGAAAATTTTTACAATTCAAGTGTATACTCTTCACTCTTGTAACCATCAGACACTTGTTGAGTGTTTATCTGCTCAATACTGTATCAAATTTTTCTAAATGAAGCAAATACAGAAAACATTTAAATAGTAAGATAGATCTTTGTAAGAATAGGTGTCCAAACAGTCCTGCTGAATAATAACAAGCCCTTTGTATCTCATAGTATAGGCCCAAAGAAATGGCACAAGGCAAGCATGGTGCATTCAGTACCCCAGCCTTGCATATGGGCTTCTCAGGAAGGTGCATGGATCCCCTGCCACCTTGCTTATTCATAGAAGATTAGAGAGGGGCAGGGATCATTCAACCACTTTGGGAGATTCTACCTAGCTGGTACAAGAAATAGCCTTTTCTCAGATGTAAACTTGCAAATCACCACTGGTTGCAACCTTGAAACTTAAATCCTCTCTGCTGAGCTAACCTGTTGCTAGGCTGCCTGGAGTTGAGCCACTGGGGTCATCCAGTACAGAAACTGGTTTAAGTTTTCGCAAAGCTGAGTTCAGAGTAAGGTGAGAAGGCAGGGTAGATCCAGAGATAGGAATGTAATCAGTGGAAAGAAGGGAGGTTGGGCACTTTAAACAAGGGCCTGGCACAGGCAAAGGTGCAGAGGCAAGACTAAGTATGCTGGTTCTCACTAGTATGCCAGTCACATAGTAGATACTTGGTAAACAGTTGTTGGATGACTGAAAAACAGTCCGGAAATCTGTATGTCTAACGTAACTCAAACTTGGTCCATAAGACAAATGACAAAGTAGCAATGTCTCTAGGGATATTCAGAGCCACAGGACAAATATGACAATAATGTTACCAGGTACTGGTAAATAAAGTAAAACTCCCAAAAAATTAAAACAAATTCAATATAAATACATACACACATACATATACACATAATGGACTAGGTTGCAAAGTTGCAAAAAATTCATCAACTAAAATATGAGATTTGAGAGAAATGGATCCTTTGTGGTACATTCAGGCAACTTTCAGACCCCTAATAAACATAATCAAACTTCTCTTGAGAAGAAGTTTTTTTCCTGTAAAAAAAAAAAGTGATGAAAAAAGCAGCTGAAAGATTTTTAAAAGTGAGGAAAATAGCAGCTGAGGGACAAATTTTAAGATCCCTAATATTTTCTTGAAGAAAATGTTTCAGTTAAGACTAAAGAAAAAAAAATTTTAATCAGTAGTAAAATGGATTATGCAGCCCCCAATAGCTGCTTATAGGTTGAAGTACGAGTTCATAGCAGTAGGCTTTCATAACAAAGAAAACATTTAGCTTTACAAACCATATCTGGGAGGAAACAAACAAAACAATACCCTGCCAGAATTTTTAACTCTTCTCTCTCTCTCCCTCTCTATTAAATTTAAAATTATCTGTTTAAGAAACTACAGACCTTTCTTAAAGTTGAAATTATTTAAGGCCAAAAATGAAGAAGACAATGGAATAGCTAATGCAATATACAATAGTAGCTCATTATTAGAAATTTTATGGATTCACTATAACTGAAAAGAAAAGTGAACCACTAAGTTTCATTTTGGTATTAAATATTCTTGCATAAAATTTTTACCACAGTCTTCAGTTTCAAAATTTGATCTCACTCTCCCTCATTTCACCTCTTCAGAGAGTAAATGTCAAGCAGCTTTGGGCTTCCTGAAGATAACCAGTAAAGTCAGCTCAATGTTACCGTAAACTTCAGATGTGAATGTTGTCACCCATTTGCTCTTTCCAAAGATACCAGGGCACTTATTTCAAGACATTTGTCCTACTATATTAGCATTAAAAAATGCTGGTGACAGTGTAGCTGAAAATTCAAATGGAAAAGAATTTGGATGGGTCAGCATTTTTCTTATCACTGAATTTTTTTTTAAAACTGCTTCTTGAGAAGAATATTTCTGTACAGGATGACCAAGCTTTGGCATCATTGATCCTATCGTTGCAAGCCCCTTCATAATCACTGTAGATGGTCACATAGTTCACTCAACCCATAGTGATGAAAATCAGATGTGAAAGTGGCTGAAAAATTGCATCAAATCTACAGAAGGCCAGGTCAGTGGTCACATAAAAATGAGGGCATATTTAAAAATCATAATGGAACAGATTTTCTACCTATAAAATAGGAGCTATGATGGTGTGATATTAGCCAAATTTCAGGAGAACATTAGTAAGTAAAATGTAAATCCTCAATATTTATATATGTGTAGAATAAAAATAAACAATACTGTTTATCATATAAATTAAGGCAGATTTATGTCCCAAACATATTCTTTCCCTCTCATAATAAAATGAGTTAGCCAGTAATGAAAGCATTGGGGAGTCAGAATATTTCAAGTAAAAATTTTCTTAATACTTTCTATTTTATTATGCTATGCTGAATTTTTTTCCTTTTGTCACTCCAAATCCATCCTCTACCCTTCTCTGCCCTGCTCTGTGCCCTGGGAGGATGATCTATTTGGACTACATCAACAGGGCCCCTTGTACCCAGGCTTCCAGTTGGGTTTGACCAATAGGGGCCATGGGCATGAGATCAGAGGAAGGAAAGTGAGTGAGGTCAAGCATTGATTGTTCCAGCTCCCCTTTGCAAGATCACCCCTCCACAACTCCTCTTGGAGACTGAATCATGTACCCCACAAAGAACATGTTCAAGTTGTAAACCACATTCATATGGATGTGAACCCATTTGTAAGTATTATCTTTGAATACATTAAGGTGAGTCAGGGTATGGACTCATTTGTGAATGGGATCTTTGAAGATCCTATTTAGATGATGCTAAAGTGGCTCAGGATGTGACTTAATTCCTATGACCAGAGTCCTCAAATGGAAAGGAAATTGGATGCAGAAGTAGAAGCCAGAGAGAGACAGAGACAGAGACAGAGAGATTACCATGAAACAGACACAGAGATGTAAACTGAGAAACTGCAAAGATGGTGGCAATTCAGCACCAATGCTACAGACTCCAGGAGAAAGTATGACTTGTTGAGACCTTGATTTTGGACTTCTAGCCTCTAAAA
Organism: Dasypus novemcinctus; assembly: GCF_030445035.2. Taxonomy (NCBI): domain Eukaryota; kingdom Metazoa; phylum Chordata; class Mammalia; order Cingulata; family Dasypodidae; genus Dasypus; species Dasypus novemcinctus. The sequence goes on along the minus strand of NC_080673.1, from coordinate 46,210,147 downwards.
CTAAGACAATAATTTCCTATTGCTTAAGCCAACCAGTTTTTTGGATTCGTTATAGCAGCAGCCCCAGCAAACTAAGACACCTTCACAGCTGTTTTTAGGTGGCCCATTTCACATAGCATCTCTATGTTCTAGTAACTACTTTCTCCTCTTTGCCCCTACTGCACTATCCCAAGTGATTTCCATACTCTCTGCCAAACCTTTGTAAACAGTCTCTCTAATAAACTCTCCTCAAATCATTCAACTGGATTTATCAGGTATTTTCAGCTAGAATCTTGACTGAATCACATGACCAATAGCCTTGATAAATCATTATTTGGAATAATTTGGCAAGTAATCTTAATTGAAAGCATTTTTTGAAAATAACAAAAGAAAGGGATGGCTGTTCCCCTTCACCCTGTACATAGTTTCCCTGATACATCTGAGGCAGGTGCTTTCAGACAAAACTTAGAGGAAGATTCACAGAATGTACTTTCAATTTTTCAAAGATATGTGGCCTTATTTTTATTAAAGGGATTTTATTAAAGTGAGCTGCCATAGAGAAGAAAGCAAGTAACTCAGGTTGGTTCAACTCAGGCTGCTAGTCATCAAATGTATAATTTTTATTTTTATTTTTTAAGGGTTTATTTATTTCTCTCCCCTTCCCCCCGCCCCCCTCCCCAGTTGTCTGCTCTCTTTGTCCATTCACTGTTTGTTCTTCTATGTCCACTCGTATTCTTGTCAGTGGCACCAGGAATCTGTGTCTCTTTTTGTTGCGTCATCTTGCTGCATCACCTCTCCATGCTTGTGGCACCACTCCTGGGCAGGCTGCACTTTTTTCATGCTGGGCAGCTCTCCTTATGGGGCACAATCCCTGCTCCCCTATGTGAGGGACACCCCTGTATGGCATGGCACTCCTTGCACGCAACAGCACTGTGCATGGGCCAGCTCATCACACAGGTCAGGAGGCCCTGGGGATGGAACCCAGAACTTCCCATGTGGTAGGCGGATGCTCTATCAGTTGAGCCAAATCTGCTTCCTGGTATAATTTTTAGTAATACAAATCAAGTAGGTCTGGTTATCTAGATTAGGCCTTATTGGGAGACAATTCACAATGGCATTTCACCATGTTTTTGTTTGTTTGGTTTGGTTTGGTTTGGTTTTGCTTGCTCTCTTGTTTTTTTTATCAGCTTTCATTCCAGACTATCTTTTCAAGGACGTGTTTATAGCAAAGAGCCTTGAAAGATGGAGGTGTTTCCTTCTGAGGCAAGAGCAATTTTTTTTTCCTCACCAGGAAACACAGATGTCTTACTACAGAACAAAGGTTGAGTAGGTTTGCCTGCAACCCATTATTAAAAAACTGGGATTTTCTAAACTTGGGGTTTCTTAGTGTGATGGAAACCTGCTGCATGTACAGCATCTACATGGGCTTCTTTTTTTAAAAAAGATTTATTTATTTATTTTTCCCCCTTCCCCTCCTCCCACCCTGCTGTTTTTGCGTCTGTGTTGTCTTCTCTTCTCATTTTCTCTCCTCTAGGATTCACCGGGATTCGATCCTGGAGATCTCAGATAGAGAGAGAGGTTCCCTGTCAATTGTGCCTCCTCAGTTCCTTGTTTCTGCTGCGCTTCACCTTGACTCTCTCCTTGTCCCTCTTTTTGATGCATCATCATCTTGCTGCATGACTCACTTGCACAGGACACTGGCTCACCACACAGGCACTCACGTGGGCACTCATGCAGACGCTGACTCACCACACAGGCACTTGCACAGACACTGGCTTGCTGCACAGGCATACGTTGTCTTCTTCTTTTTTGCCAGGAGGCCCCAGGGATCAAACCCAGATCCTCCTATATGGTAGGTGGAAGCTCTATCACTTGAGCCACATCTGCTTCCCTACCTGGGTTTCTTTATTGCCCCAAGGGACTTGAAAGGCAAGAGAGACTGATGCAAATATGCAGCTCATGCTGCCTGCTGTGCTGTGAGTAACAGTCCTTTTTCCCTGACCCAGATGCCTCATATCTTCTACCAGCCTCTATGAAACTGTAACGGGCTAATCTCAGATCCTTCATAGTTCTTAAAAATCTTAAGGATTCCTAGATCAGTTAGCAACTGAGGTCATGGTATACAAAACCTGCTGCCTTTTATACTAACTGAAACCACTTTTTTTCTATCTAATAAGTACTGCTACTCAGCTTTTACCACATGTAAATCCTCCTATCTTCAATGAAATTAGGGAGCCTATATTAACTGTGTTGTTCCTCTGTAGCAGCCACAAATTAGAGATAACAGCCACTAAAGCACTTTCCAAAGATAGTTGCACTTCTTTCACCAATGGATTTTTTCTAGACCTTGATCAAGAGTGTATTCTGGAACTTCTAGAGGAGATAAAGTTAGAAGGTGGCTGATTGGGTGTCTGCACTTGAAAAATCCACTCTAGTTCCCTATTTCCAAAGCCTAAATATCTTTCTCTGGGTTATGCCAAGGAAACTTTTAGCACCTTGACTTCATGTAGTATGGACCCACTGAGTGCAGATTACAGTCATCTAGAATCATCCCAACCACTCCAACTGCACATTAAATTATAACGCTGGTAAGTGCACCTATATTGATAAATGCAGCCCAATCTAAAATTATGTTCTTCCCTTACTAAGCACCCTCGGAATCCACTCCCACACAAGTCTCCATATGTTTTAATTATAAAATTAGCAAATTATCATAATTCTTTTAGTGTTCAAGCTTTCTCCTTCTGCGTTTGATTTTCTATTTAGCTCCCCACCCCACCCCATCCTCCCTCAACCCCCCAGTCATGCTGGATGTGACTTAAGGTATAAGTGTGGAGTTTAATAGGAGTGAGTCACAAGTAGGTGTGAGGATTGGCTCCCTCTTCCAAAGTGACTCCATCAGGGCGGAGTTGCTGGTTAGACGTGCAAGGGAACAGTGGGTTTAGAGTCCTACCAAGTCTTTCATATCCTTTCATGTATATATATATTCCAGATCCCAAGGTACCAGTTTTTATAAACAATGCCTTAACTTACATATAAGAAAGGAGGCAATGCTATAATTCAGATATGCTGTAAGTCAACAATCTCCTGAATCATACTTTCTATTATGTTTTTGGTTATCTCCGCCTTCTTCACATCTCACTCAACCAATGGGAAGTCTGGAAAAACAGGTTTCAGAAAATGGGCAAGAACCTAAAACAAACTGGGTATTTCAGATGGTGCCACAGGAACTGCCTGCTCCGGCCTATGACCACAGGACAGTTGCTGCTGTACCATGGAGCTCACCACTCTGCCAACTAAAGGTCTCTGACTACTCATATTGAAGCAGGCTAGTAAGATAGGGAATCAATAGATAGATCTGGAACCTGGCAAGAAGCCCATGTGGACATCAGTAACACCAAGATGAGTGCCCAAGATTCTGGCACTCAGAAGAAGACTCCTCCAGAAGCCAGGAGAAGCCCCAGGTGTTACCTAAGGACTTTATCATTGAGCCTTCCTGGGGGACTGATGGGAGAAATAAGCAATCAAAGCGGTGAACAGCTGGAACTCCTCCCCTGACATAAGCAAAGGGGTAGGATATTTAGCAGTTCAAAAAGCAGCGCTGGGCCTGAGTTCTCTCTCTGATGCTCTCTTGCTTCTGGACCCCAACTCTGGTTGCCTTCTCCCCCATTTGGATCACCATGCAAGTAAACCTGGGGATTTATAACCTATAATGGTAAATTGTAGCCTATAAATCAGCACTCTCTATCACTTTTCAGCCCCTTCCGCTCTACCTGGGACCCCTGATCTATTATTTTCTCCCATTTCTCTTCCCTCCCTACCTGAATAAATTACTGGCCTAATTCACCCAACATGCTCTTGAAATTCATTTCTCCAGCACAAAGAACCTAAACGAAATCCAGTAACCATGTCTTTGTGTTGTTCCTTCAAGGTTCAAGGTCTCAACGGAGTGCATCCAATTGGCTGGACAGGCAAAGAAGAATGCCTCTGCTCTAATTCTATGGGGGGCTGGGGAGGAGCGGGGTGATGTGGCTCAGTGGTTAGCACTGGCTTCCTGCATATGAGGTCCTGGGTTCAATTCCCAGCCCCAGTGTCCAAAAAGGGGGAGGGGGGGGCAGTTGGAAAATAGGTCACAGGTTTTGCCTCAAGACAAAAAACTAAACATAAATATTTATCTTTTCTCTCTAACTCCCACTGAAATGATGGAAGACATTAAAAAAAAAAAAAACTAAAGTCATTGAAGTCCTGAATGTATAAAAGTACTAAAAGTGATGTATAGCAGAGACCAAAAGTTGTCCACCAAAATCTGTTTCCCCCTTCCTTGATACTAAAGGATGTCCCAACTTTTACCTGGGCACACAACTGCCCAGAATATAGACTACATTTCTCAGCCTCCCTTGCAGGTAGATGTAGTCATGGCACTCATTTCTGGCCAACAGGATGTGAGCAGAAATGAGGTGTGCAACTTCAGGTTCATGCTCTGAAGAAGGGGTGGACCCTCCTTGTCCCAATTTTCTGGTAGCTGGAATAAAGACTTGGTGGTGAGCCAAGGAAAAGAAAGCAACATTCTAGAGAGAACAGAGAAACAAGAAGGAGCCTGGGCTTTTGACACTATAGTGGTCACTACACAACAGTGGACTGTTTATGCCTGAACAGTTACATTACGGATAAATCCATTTTCATTTTAGTTAAGGCACTTGTTATTTTGGAAATCTGTTCTAGCGGCTAAATCTTCATCCTATCTAATGGAGATGGCCACAAGCACACCAAAATAGTGAGACTCTTTGGAAAGATATTCAAAAGAAAATGAAAATATCAAAGACAAAACCCAACAGGAGTAAGGAAGCTGCCACTTGACACAATTAAAAGAAAACTCCCCTGCCTCCACTTGCCTGCCCTCCCCCCACCCCCTCCCACCCCCCGCCACCCCCAAAAAAATCAGAGACTTGGGGAATGAGAGAAACTGAGTATCAGTATTTGGCCAGTGACATGAGTAAGTCCTTGGATAAAGCTTTAACTACAACTCTCTAAAGTAGGATTTATTTTCAAATTCTATTTTCCCCAAATACATTGTTACTCATGTGATTTTCTTTTGCACAATTCACCATGGACTTGGGGCAGTGCTTCTCAAACTTTGGCTATATCAGAATTACCTGGAGGGCTTGATAAAGTAACAGGTTCCTGGGCCCCACCCCGTAGTTTCAGATTCAGTAGGTCTAGAATGAGTCAGTAGAACTTAAATTTCTAACAAGTGCCCCAGTGGTGACAGTGCTACTGATCCAGGCATCACACTTTGAGAACCAGTGGTGTGTTCTTTGGAGAACCAAGGGACAAACAAAGAGTTGGAAATAAGATCTATAAGGTCTACAGCTTTTATTATTCATCTGACACTTCATCATACAGTCTTGAAATATTTTTACATGGTCTACTACTCTTTAACTTTTTCAAATGTACCTGTCTTGCCTCATCAAACAAATTAGTATCTCCTTGAAATAAAAACCCAAGTTTATACTTTTTGCATTCCCATATTCCCTGACACAGTCCTACAAACAAATTATGTGCTTTAAAAATGGGTTGATATACACAGGTAATTATATACACATATATTTTCCCTTTCTCCATCAACTGAGAGAACCTAGAATCAATGATATCCCAGTAGCAATGAGCACAGCTAGCATCCAGATCTTGGTTTCTAATAGCATTCTCCAAAAAAGAAAAAAAAAAGAACCAAGACTCTTTGGAGAAATGATAGATTCCAGGAATAGGTCAGGAAATATTCAAGATAATCCTGAAGCATCTTAGCATCTTACAGTACCAGAGAGTAAGACAGTGCTGCTAAATAAATAAATAAATAAACACATTTAAGCCCCACAACAACAAGGGTATATCAAAGGGGACATAGGAGCCAACTGAAAGAGCTCCCATTGGCCAAAGCTGAAACTTTGTTATTTGTTTAACAACAAAATAAAGTGATATTGAATTATAATCCAAATTGTATATAAAGTATCTATGAAGCCATACTGATATAAAATAAGTGATTGAATAAATGGGGAAAAAGAGAAAAATCTCTTGTGCAATTATTTATGTGGATACTTTGCTTTCAAGGATGTAGAGCATAACTCCCCACTCCTTACATGTGGATTATAGGTAGGGACTTCCTTCCAAACAGTACAGTGTAGAAAGAGAAAGAAAGGACAGTAACTTTTCAGTGAAGAAATGTGTATCTCAGTCAGATGATCAAGGTCAATATCAGCAGTAATAAATCATGTTAACATGACAAGATGGGATGTTAATATGATGAAATAAAAATGTCACTTTACCTCTGTGGTCTTCCTCTCCAAACTGAATTACTCCAGTCTACTCATGAGGAGAACATGAGACATATCCAAATTGAGGGATATTCTACAAAAGTCCACATCTGACCAGAACCCCTCAAAACCTATTAAGATCATCTAAAACAAGGAAAGTCTGAGAAATGGTCACAGCCAAGAGGAACTTAAGGAGACATGGCAACTAACTATAATGTGATAAGTATTCTGGATAGGATCCTGAAACAGAAAAAGGGCATTGGGCAAAAACTAAAATAATCTAAATAAAGTATGGATTTGAGCTAATAAAAAAGTATCAATATTGGTTCATTTATTATAACAAATGTACCATACTATTGTGAGATGTTAATAATAGGGGAAACTGGTTGTGAGGTATATGGGAAAACTCTGCACTATCTTTACAATTTTTCTGTAAATCCAAAACTGATTTACAAACAAATTTATTTTTAAAATGAGTTCAATGAATGAATGGGAATATAGGAAACAGAGAAAGATGAAGTGGGCCCAATATATTAGTCAGCATAGGCCATTGGCATGCAGGAAACATACTAAATCAAAATATCAGTGGCTTAATGCAACAAAAGTTTATCACCCATGCAAAGTCTGCTGTGGATCCAAAGAACTCATAAGGGCACCTGTCCTTCCATGTGTTGGTTGAGAACTTCAAGTTGCTTCCATCTTGTGCACCTCCATTTTGACATGACACTTCAAGGTTTGGTGGGGTAGAGAAGAGCGTACTGGAAAGTCTTACTCCAGCAAGTAAATATTTCAGTAAATACTTCAGGGGGGTTGTTGCTTCACGGGAACAGACTTTTTTGTTAATTTTAGAAATTTTGAAATATATGTTTTTTAAATTTCAGCCTGGAAGTGACATATGACTTCCCCTCATAACCCATTGGCCCAGACAAGTGTCTCCTAAGTGCAAGGGGGACAGGGTAGTGTGCTCCCCTCAGGGTCCAGGAAGGACAGGAGAACCGGTTATGCATGAGCACCTCACTCAGGTAATTTAAGGCTACCTCAGTGATGAAGGGTTACAATGTCACAAACTATTCACACACCCTAATGGACAGCCATTTGGCTATATGTCCTCCCTTTATTTCCCCCAAACAACCACGAGAACAAGAGTTCTTGAAATCAGTCATTTTATTCATGCCAGATGAACAGGGATTTAAACTTGAATGGAAGAAATGTCTGCTATTGTTACTGTTCAATCTAGTTCCTCAACTCCAAATAATCTATAGTTACCATATCTTTGAAGAAAGCCAAATTTAGCCAATAGCAAACTCAAGATCAATAAGATATATGCTATAGGAAACAAAGGTGGAGGGGACTTAAAATATATATAAATAGATGGCTTAAAACCTTAAAAACAGGGAAGCGGATTTGGCTCAACTGATAGAGCATCCGCCTACCACATAGGAGGTCCAGGGTTCAAACCCAGGGTCTCCTGACCCATGTGGTGAGCTGGCCCACACGCCGTGCTGATGCATGCAAGGAGTGCTGTGCCACCACCCCACGCGAAAAAAGTGCAGCCTGCTCAGGAGTGGCACCACACGCACAGAGAGCTGACGCAGCAAGATGATGCAACAAAAAGAGACACAGATTCCCGGTGCCGCTGACAAGAATGCAAGCGGACAAAGAAGAATGCACAGTGAATGAACACAGAGCGCAGACAATGGAGGGGGGGAGGGGAGAAAAATAAATAAAAAATAAATCTTTTAAAAAAAGAAAAAACCTTAAAAACACATATAAACAATAGCTACAGAAAAAGGACACACATTATGCAAAAAAAAGTCCACTACAAGAAAAGAAACAATTGACATTTAAAACTACAATTGTTAAAATAACACACTTGGTAGGTGGGTGGAATAACAGAATGGTCACATCCTCTCTCACACTGCAGGGTCCAGAGGTGGGGTGGACATCCTCCATGCTCCCCAGTGTGTTGTCCAGAGTATCATTTCTCTGCCATCTTTATGTCAAAATCCCTGCATCTTGGAGAGCCATGCCATTCAACTATAGTATCCTCTACCCTTCTTCATGCAGTCATAATCTGACCTCCCTCATTAATTAATAATTTAGCATGTGCTGAAGTCTTTCTCTTTGTTCTGAGTGCTGCCATCCTCCTTTTCCTTGACAATGTCCTCTTGGAAGAGTCATACTCCACTCTTGCTTCTTTGTTCCCTGACCTCCTCCATTATCACCCAGCTGCTCCCATGGCTACCTCTGAAATCTTATACTCAAACATCCAACCTTCTGACCACAAAATGCCTCCAGTTCATTCATTATTCCCTGATTTGTTTTCATTAAGTCTTCATGTCCCCTTTGCTTTATCTCATTCATAAATCTAGTCCTCTCTCCATTCAAGGGTCTCAGGTCTGTGAACAGGCTCAGGTCCGTGAAACTGGTGAGAAGCCATGAATTCTAAGAATGGTGTCTAGTTAGTTTCTGCACAGCAGACATAGAAGTATCCCTTCTACTACGGATCAAAGAGAACCTTTAGTGGGCTGCCCATTTACTTCATTTCAAAACACTCTTATTATCATTCCACCTCTGTAACTCTTCATGGTAACTGTACCTAAACTAAACTGTCATTTAAGCTCTACCATCTATCTTCTGATTAAGGTTACAGACCTTGAGACAATGAAATTATTGTGGATTACCTACATGAGCACAAGTTAATCAAATGGATCCTTAAAACTAAGATGAATGAAGAAAAGGGGATCAGAGAGAGACATGACAAAAAAGGGACTCGACTCGCTGTTCCTGGCTTTGAAGGTACAGCAAGGAGACCAGAAGCCAAGGAAAGTGGACATCACCTAGAAGTTAGGAACAGCCCTCACTTGACAACCAACAAGTAAACAGGGACCTCAGACCTACAATTCCAACAGGGATCTCTGACCTGCCACCAACCAAAATGAGCAAGAAAACAGATCCTCCCCAAGAGCCTCCAAAAAGGAACACAGCCCCACTGACACCCTGATTTTAGCACTCTGAGACCCATATCAGACTTCTGACCCCCAGAAAAATAAGATAAAAAATATGTATTATCTAAGCCACTATGTTTGAGCTCCCTTGTTAGGGCAGCAAAATAAAAGTAATACACAAGTATGATGGTTAAATTCATGTGTCAACTTGGCCAGTTTATGGTGCCCAGTTGTTTGGTCAAGAAAGCACTGGTCTGATGGTTACTGTGAAGATAGTTTATGGACTTATATCATCAGTTAGTTAATTACATCTTTGGCTAATTATATCTACAATCAACTGAAGAGACTGCCTTCAATGATGAGAGAATTCTCATCCTATCAGTTGAATGACTTAAAAGAAGTCATGAGAAATAAATAAATAAATAAGTATATAAATAAATAAATAAGAAAAGAAAAAAGAAGTCATGATGCTGGCAGTGAGGGGAAGAATTTCCACCTCTACTTCAGCCAGCCAGCATCTCCTGGGAAATTAATCAAAAACTTTCATCAGAGTTCCCTACTTGTAGCCTGCCCTAAGCAATTTGGATTTGCCTACCCTCACAATCGCGTGAGACAATTTTTATAAAAATCTAATAATATTTACAGATATCTCCTACCAGTTCTGCTTCTCAGGGTACCGTGACAAATACAATCAGGCAAGGTACTTTTTCCTCATAAGTTTTCTTCCCTGGAGACACTAATTACAAACTTAGGGTCCCTGAGAATGGAGGGGAACTTAAAAAAAACTAGTTCCTGGGACAACTGCCTGATTCTTATATCTTGATCTAGAGATGATCCTAGGGAGAGCATTAAGCAGGGAGGTTAAAAACAAAGACACTGCTCTCCCAAATGAAAAAAATGGAAACTACAAATCATTAGGTTTATAATACAGAAGCAAAAATGTCTAGTTGTACCTCTACATAGAAAAACTGCTATATAAATAGAAGCATGTATTACACTGGCCCAAACCTGGTAAATTCCACTCAGACCTATGCATACTCAGAATATTCTACCATGCAAGGGAGGAATCACTTTCCCCCTGTGGTATTTTGAAATTATTTGTAAAATCAAAGCCTTCTTTTTATGGGAATCACCTCAGTCTAGTATCTAATGTATAAATAAATGGCATGTTAATTTTTATTTAAATCATAAAAGAATTTATCTCAGTATAAAGATACTTTTCCATTCTTACATTTTTTGTAATACACAGAACCTTCTTCCTGATCAGAAACCTTTTTCTCCCAAAGTTTCAGAATTACCTAGTTTTTATTGTTATTTATTTTAAATTATTAACATTTTCCTCATTCCTTTTACCCTGAAACTTGATATTCCAGAATTGTGACTGAAATAGCCTAAAAATAAAACATCAACTGAGATAAGAAAAAAAAAAATTCCTCTGCAGACCAACCTAGTGAAAAGTTCATCTAGTAAGTAATAATTTATAGAAAGGTAATTTTTTATTTACTATGCATGTTGCTTGCACCATTCACAGTATCCTCACTTAGGTGATAAAGGACAACAAATACCACTAAGCATTATCAGGTGGCTTAAGATATTTTATCACCTTCCTTGTGAAGAAACTGGAGAACCTTATGGTAATTAATCCAGTAATTCTAGCCACAGACGCTTTTAGGATGAGAGCATGTTCTATTCATTTAAATATTTATTTCAGTAGTATTAACAAAGAGGCTTTATAAAGAAACCCCAATATAAAAGTTAATATACTGGGAGGAAAACCTGAATCAACAATGTAAAAATTAAAACTAAAAGCAAAGAAAGCTATCAGGAATTAATGTTAGTCAAGCCCTGGAAATGTGGAAAATAGTATCTAGGATGAAACAAGAAGCAAGGGCAAGGAAAACGTCAAGTCCAGGTCAAAAGCAGGAGTAAAAGACCCTTGGACTGCAATTAAATCACAGAAAGAGCCCTAGGGTACTGCAGTGAACTAACCACAGAAGCACCGTGAGGTATTTCAAATTTTTGAGGGAAACACAGCAACATTTGTCAGACACCATATGAACATCTACAATAAAGTTGCTTGGTCCTAATTACTTAATAAATGGAAGTATTAAATATTTCTTTGGTCTAAAAGCACCATGAAAAAATCACTGAGACACCAAGGGCATCGTGAAATGAGAATTTTTGGGAAACTTTTTGCTGGATGGACATGCTAGGGTTTTAAAGGATGCAGTATGCTTTAGGTAAAATCAGAAAAGCATATCAGAAGTGAAAAGGAGAGCACCACTGGCTTCCATATACTTTTTCATACATGGTAGAGTCTTTCAGTTTATCCTGTCTCTAAAGTTAAGCCTTGTGCCCTGTTACTCCAAATTTAAAATCAGTGAACTCATTCTTAATAACAAAAACAAAAATAAATCCATGATTTTTCAATGTTGGTTTTGGGACAATAACTGGAATTCCTCCAAAAATTCAGAGTGAGAAGTTCCAATAAATTTAAGCATAACTTTTCTAGTAAAGAAATGAACTCTATGGTAAAATTCATTAAGTTCAGTTAAAGCCCATAATAAAAGTGACACAAACACAGTATATCTAAACGAAAAATAGCCAATTATCTGCTCTATAGGTTTAGCTTAAAAGGCATTAAGTTCATAAAAACTCCTTTCATCACACAGAATGTCAACCTTTTGAAATGTCAACCTTATGTTTTTAACACAAGTTCCAAATATGCAAAGGGTATTCAGTTTCTAAAATTAAATTGCTGAATTTTCACCTGCTTCTAAAATTAAGCTAGCTTTAGAGAGGCCCTTCTGCAGGATCCAGAAAATACAGAGCAGCCCACCCCTACATTCTAGCATCTCAGAGATAACTAGGCCAACGCCCCCCAATCCTCTCTGCCTTCTTATTCCAGCTGCCTCCAGTAGCCATGTCCAGTGAGAATCCGAGGTCTTTTAAGCAGAAAACGGCCTTTTCCCTTCCAGTTCAATTTTAAAGGAACTGTCCCTTACTATCCAGGCTTTAAAACTGTTTAAAAGTGGAATAAAGTCAACAAACGAACGGTTCCTCAAGTTCCTCAAGTCTTAACTATTCCTGCCGTTTCCAGAATCCCGAAGGGCCATTGGGCCACCACTGCAGCTCCTACACCCTCTAATCACGTCTTCTTTCCTCTACACTTCACGTGCAACCTCACAGCCCCGCCCCCGCTAATGGCCAATCAGAGAAGAAGAGGTGGGCCGGATGGGGCGGGCCCTGTTTGGTGCTGCCGGCAACTCACCCCCCTCAACAGCAGGGGCGGAAGCGGAAGAGGGGCGGAAGCGGAAGAGAGCCGGAAGACGGGTCGGGCCTTGGGTTAAGCTTTGGGGGTTGTTGGTTGGTAGCGAGCGAGGATATCCTGGGGTTCTCAGGGTTGAGCCTTCGCTTCTCTTCCGTTCGTACAGTTGGACGAAAAGACACCTTGCGAGCGCCGGAGGGAGGAAGCTCGACCCCCAACGAGAAGAGCAAGCGGGAGCACCCGGCCTGTGTGGAGGGTCCCCAGAGGCCGGACCTGGTCGCCGCTGCTCTTCCCGAGGCCATGGTGCAGGCGCAGCTCAGGGCGATCCCCAGGTGAGGGCAGCGGTTCCACCCGGAGGTTCTACCGTGGAGGAACTGGGTAGATGTGAGGTGGGGAAGAAAGGATGCAGCCCTCACAGCTTCTCGGTAGCACCCTGAGCAGCCGCCGTTGCGGCAGCAGCAGAGAGCAGAACTCTCGCGGACGAGGCGGCTCGAGTTGCTGGTAAAGTCGCCTAACAGTTCTTTCTCCGTAGTATGCGAGTTGACAAAACAGCCAGAGCGCAGAACTCCCCATTACGATCTCCTTCGAGCTCTTTTTTCTTGCTACTTGGACGAGATTTGTACGAAAACATGCCCTGCACGTGTACCTGGAGGAACTGGAGACAGTGGATTCGACCTTTAGCGGTGGTCATCTACCTGGTGTCCATAGTGGTTGCCGTTCCCCTGTGCGTCTGGGAATTACAGAAACTGGAGGTAAGAGGGTCGTGCACCGTCGGCCCCAACCCTTTCTTCCACTGCCCTGCCCCATTTCTGACCTTCCCAGATTTGGTATCTTGAAAACGGTCTCTTTAAAATGAGAGCCCAGCTTAGGACCTGTCCGGTCTCTTGTTCTTGGTTTGAAAGGTGGTACTATAGGTGGACGTAGGACCGGTCCGAGAAAGAAGTTGTATGTTAAGATAGCTGCTTAGACGAACACTGTTTTGCAAGTATTCATCAACTTCCTGAAAAAAGTGATTTTAATCCTGAAATCTGATCAGTTCAGATATTGGATTTACCTCAGCTAGATTAAATAAACTACCTTAAACCATGTATTGAATTTTATTGTGCTTTTAAGTAGCGTTCCGAATCAAAGGATTCTGGTTGTTTCATTTCATAGTTTGGTTTTACATATGAAGTTAGCTCTTAGCCAACAAAGGTTTTGCAAAAAGTTACTTGTATTTTTTTTTTATGTCATATTCTTATTATGACATCAGTAAAGTACTATAAGCAGCCTGGAAATCCCTAAACTAAATCCCTTAACTAAATGTTTACTTTTAAAAACTTTTATAACTTGGAGTTAATAAAAATCAGAAAATACTTTCTCTGAAAAATGCCCATGGACAAGGGCTATTTACAACTCCATGGGTATTATAGGGCCTTTTTTTATTGTGGAAATTTTTACATTGTTAAACAAAATATACTTAATTTATGTTTGTGTTCTGTGTGTTCACCAAATTCCTTTTTTTTACTTTCCCATACTGGCATAGTCTGTATAGTTATTTTTAATGGTAATGTCACATTCCATTCGTTAAACATTTCCTGTTTGTTAGATACATATTTTTCCCCCATAATTTGTCTACCAAAATTCAGCCATAAACATTTTCATACAAATAGGGTTTTCCCACTTCAAAGCATTTCCTTGGAGTGTGGTCTAGGAACAACTTTAAGGGTAATAATATGTATATTATCAACCCATTTAAAGACTTCTCTTAGTTTTTGGTTTCAACTCTAGTTTAAGTAACACTGTCTTTTAAGGAAAGCTTTAATCTGCAACAGTAAAACAAGTTTGAAACCAGATTTGTTTTGCATAAATGAAGGATTAGTAACATCGTATCTTGCCCTTTTGTGTGTGTGTGTTCTATTTCAGGAAACACTTTGTTCAACAATTATAATAGAAATACTAGTTTAAATACTAGTTTTAATTTTTCTGTACCCCACCAAACTGGTAAATACAATACTTTTGCACCAGGTACATCTCAGTATTATTTAGCATCATATATAATGGGCTATACCTTTTAATCTGAGATGTCAGTATGACCAAGTAAGCAGTCTTTGACTCCTTGGAATTATCCTTGTTGCTCACCTTCTCTCAGCAATATTAGAAATTAATCTGTCTACTTTTCATTGTTTCTGTTTCGGACACCCTGAGCCAAGCTATTAACACGTCTTGACTATTTTCGATACAGCCAAATTGATCCAAGTAAAACATAAATCATCGTGTCTGTTCTCTCCTCAAAGCTCGCCAATCACTCCTAATCCCAGAATAAAGGCTAATAAGGCCAAACAAAGAAGCCCAACATAATCTGACAGTATCCCCACTGCCTCCCCTTCTGACTTTTTCTCCTCAGTTCCTGGGTTTATACCATGCCATGGCTTTGCTCACATGCCAGACATGCTCCCCCTTTTCAGGACCTTTGCACTAAATGCTCTTCATAAGAACACTCTTCACTCTTTCTCCAGAGAGTATTTTCATTATATCCTTCAGGTCGTTATTAAATTGTCACCTGACAAACTTGTTTAAAATTGTTAAGCCTACTCTCCACAAGACCATATTTTTAATTTTCTTTTTAGCCCTCGCCACCATCTAATATGATATATATTTTACTTATTTTCTCTCCTTGTCCTGCTCAAATGTCTAATACTTGAATTAATAATTTAATATTTTAGTCCCAGTTATGAATCAGTCTTTGTTCTTTACGGTTAGAAATACATACATGGCACCTACTTTCATGGAACTTAGTGATGAAGACAAACAACCAACAAAAACATAACAGTCAAATAAAATTGTGTAAAATGCTATGGAGGAAACTAAAGAAGGTCCAAGAAATTAACAGAGGCAGGGTGATCTACTGCCCAACTTTAAATAACTACTCTAACTGGAAAATTAAGTAGAAGTAGAGGAGAGTTAGAAAGCTTTTTATGGTAGTTAAAAGATGGTCAGTTTCTGGGCTACTATGATGGCCTGGATCACGATAGCAGAAGAAGAGATGGAAAACTGAATTTTCAGTATGCTTGTTAGTAAACAAACAGGATTCAGCAGTGGATTGAATTGGGGAGGAGATGTAGTCAGAGAAAGGGAATAATCAATGATGACTCTGTAGTGAATAACTGGGTAAATGATGACTGTTACTGAGATGGAAAGTAGAGGGATAGGGACAGGTGTGAGGGAAATCGACTTCTTTGGTCATTGGTCATTTAGTTTGAGATATATGAGAGACATTCAAATAGGCATTTCAAATATGCAGCTGGATATGCAAATTTGGAACTCAGATGGATTTGAACTGCAGATATAAATATGGAAGTTGTCAGAACATAGATGGTGTTAAAAGCCATGAGGATGGATAAGATTACAAAGAGTAAGAAGACCTAGCACCAACGTTAAGAGGTTAGGTGGAAGAATAGGAGTTTACAAACATGAAACAGCAGCCAGTGGGAAAGTAGAATGCCAGGAGAATCATGTTATGGAACCCAAGACAGGAGAGTGTGAGAAGGACAGATTAATTAACATTGGTCCCTGGCTGAGAGGGCCATTGTTTTTTCACAAGACACAAAGGTAATTTTTTCTTGCTTTATTTTGTTTTGTTTTGTTTTTAGGGGTTAGAGACACTAACTTAAGCTTGTTGCCAAGATTTAGGTATAATCTTATTTAGTCCTCTTAAAAGCCCTACAGTGTAAGAATTACCCTCATTTTATAGACTTGAAAAAACTGGTGAGAGAGATGTTAAATGACTAAAGTGACATTGTGCTAAGTGCTCTACATGTAAATATCCTTATCTAAAATGCTTGACTATGTGCCCACCATATAGTAGGTGCTCAATAAGCCCTGTATACTTAGTGTTTTTATTATATCATCAGTGTTGCATTGGAGCAGGAATTCTTGGGGGATAGTATCTTAGCTGGGGCTAGGCTCTCAATTGAGCATCTAGGGCAAAAATTATTTGCTCTACTTGAGCACATTAGCCTTCATTAGTCACTATTGTATCATCTCTTTTAAGTCTACCACCAAATTTTACTTTTTGGCTAAGGCAATCATAAAAACAAAGGTGGGTATTGAAATTAACTTGGCAACTGTACTTGATGATCACCTTCTAATAGAGAAGGTCCCAGATTTGCTTATGGTTTGTTTTTTTTTTAAATTATAATTGAAGTAAATACTCAATTTTAAGTGAGAGCAAAGCACAAAGCCCTGGAAGATCAATGTTCAGGCATTCCTTTCATAATCTTCACCCCATAGTACTCATAATATTCTGTTTTATTATTGATAGCTGCCCTTGTTGGTAAGTAATATTATCTCATTGTGGTTTTGGTTCAATTTTCCCTAATTATTAATGGTGTTGAGCATCTTTTCAGGTACTTATTGGTCATTTGTATATCCTGTTTGGAGAAATGTCTGTTGCCCATTTTTTGTAGTTGGGTTATTTCCCTTTTTGTTGCTGTGCTGTAAAAAAAAATTGTTTATGTAGTCTGGACATTAAACCCTTATCCAGTATATGGTTTGCAACTGTTTTCTCCCATTCTGTAGGTTGTCTTTTCACTTTCTTGATAATGTCATTTGATGCACAAAGGTTTTAATTTTGATGAGTTATCATTTTTGTTGCTTGTGCTTTTGGTGTCATATGTAAGAATTCCTTGTTGAATCCTAGATCATGAAGATTTGTCGCTATTTATGTCTTAGTTTTATGATTTTACCTCTTATATTTAGATACTTGATCCATTTCGAGTTAATTTTTGTATGTGGTATGAGATAGGGGTCATTGCTTTGCATGTGAATATACATTTTTTTCCAGTACAGTTTGTTAAAGAGGCTGTTGTTTCTCCATTGCACATACTTGACAAGCTTGTCAAAAATAAATTGGCCATAGATGTATGGGTCCATTTTTGGACTTTCAGATCTATTCCATTGGTCTATTTGTCCTTATGCCAGTACTACACTGTTTTGATTATGATAGCTTTGTAGTAAATTTTGAAATCAGGAAGTATGAGTCCTCCAATTTGACTCCTCTTTTGCAAAATTGCTTTGGTAATTCTGGGCCCCTTGCAGATCCATATGAATTTGAGGATCAGCTTTTCCAATTCTACAAAAAATGCTGCTGAGGTGTTTTTGATAAGAATTGCATTGTATCTGTAAATTGCTCTGAGTGGTATTGATATCTTAATATGAATTTGTTCAATCCATGAACATGGGAAGTCTTGCCATTTAGGTCTTCTTTAATTTCTTTCAGCCGTGTTTTGTAATTGTCAGTGTACATGTCTTTCACATCCTTAGTTAAATTTATTCCTAGATATTTTATTCTTTTAGATGCTACTGTAAACGGAATTGTTTCCTTAATCGTCTTTGTATTTCTAGTGGACAGAAACTCAATTGATTTTCTCATGTTGATCTTATACCCTACCACTTTATTGAATTCATTTATTCTAGTAGTTTTTCTGTGGATTCCTTTGGATTTTCTATATTTGAGATCATGTCGTCTGCAAATAAAGATAGTTTTACCTTTCCCTTTCGAATATGGAAACCTTCCATTTGTTTTTCCTACCCAATTGAAGTATACAGTTTTTTTGTAGGTTCCATTTATTTATTGACTGTCACATGCTAAGCACTTTACTTATTTTTAAATTTTATTACGGTGATGTATATATAACATAATTCTCCCATTTTAACCATTTCTTAAAAATTTATTGAAGTATATCACTCATCTATAAACATTCCTAAACAATAAGTGTATAGTGATAGTTGTGAACTTACAAAATAAACATATGTAACATCATACAGGGCTCTCATACCTCACCCTACCACCAATACCTTGCATTATTGTGAAACATTTTTAACTAATGATTAAAGAGTGTCCTTAAAATATTACTACTAACCAAGGTATTTTCCACCAACTCAACCTATTATAATTATTTTCACATCATTTATGCATAAACATACATAAACAATAAATGTATATAAAAGTGGTGAATTTACAAAGCAAACATATATAATATCATATAGGGGTCCCATACATCAACTGATCACTACCATCATGAGACTTTTGTTATAAATTATGAAAGAATATTGTCAAAATATTACTGCTAACTATAGACCTTATTTTACATTTGGTATATTTTTTCCCCAACTTATCCTGTTATTATTTTTTAAATATATTTTTATGACAGAGGTTGTAAACTTACAAAACAATCATGCACATGTGCAGAGTTCCCATACAACACCCCTCTATCAACACAACACACCGTGGTGGAACATTTGTTACAGATTATGAGATAATATCATCTGACTATTACCACCAACCATGGGCCATTGTGTACATTGGCACACTTTTTCCATGCTTCCCCATTATCCACACAGTACATCTTTAGCATAGATGCATGAATATTACATTATTATTGTTAGTCACAGTCCACAGGTCACTCAGGTTGTATTTTTCCCATGCATCTCCACATTCCCCCCTCCCTATTATAGTGATGTATACCTACTTTAGCTCACAAAGGATACTTGTGTACCATCAACCACAGTTCTCAACCATCTCTGGGTTTACTATGTTATTCAGTCCCTAGATTATTCTCTAGCTTCCTGTCAGTTGGCATTTACATTCCTAGACTACCCTTTCAGCCACATTTCCATGTATAAACCAGTTGTTACTCACTGTAATGTGTTAGCATCCACTCTATACATTTCCACACTTTTACAGTAAAGTTAATAAAACTTCTATGTACATTAAACATCCATAGTCCATCTCAGTCCTCCTCTTATCTCCATTAAGAATCCACCACCTACCACCAGGTCTTGAAGATATTTTCCTACATTTTCTTCTAGAAGCTTTATGGTTCTTGCTTTTATATTTAGGTTTTTGATCCATTTTGAGTTAATTTTTGGATAAGGTGTGAGATAGGGTTCTTCTTTCCTTCTTTTAGCTATGGATATCCAGTCTTCTCAGTACCATTGTTGAATGGACTGTTCTGCCTCATCTGGCAGAACAAGCTAGTCAAAAATCACTTGACCATAGATGTGAGGGTCTGTTTCTGAACCATCAGTTTGGTTCCATTGGTCTATGTATCTGTCTTTTTGCCAGTACTGTGCTGTTTTTATCACTGTAGCTAGGTAATATGATTTAAAGTCTGGAAGTGAGGGTCCTCCAATTTTGCTTTTCCTTTTTAAGATATTTCTGGCTATTCAGGACCCTGTACCCTTCCAAATAAATTTGATAATCATATTTTCCATTTATTTTAAAAATGTAGGTGGAATTTTTATCAGGATTGCATTGAATCTGCATATCAATTTGAGTAAAATTGACATCTTTTTTTTTAGAATTGACATCTTAATGATATTCAGTCTTCCAATCTGTGAACATGAAATGTCAGTGTGGTGTAGTATTCTGAATACAAGTGTTTTACATCATTGGTTAAGTTTATCTCTAAATATTTGGGCTTTATCTGTCATATTTTATTTTTACCACTCTTTTGACACTTTTAGTTACTTTTACTGATATAATCTTCTTTTCTAGACTCTCTTCCAAGCCTCTGTCTCCTGTCTTTTCATTTCAGGCTGTAGTACACCCTTTAGAATTTCCTGCAGAGCTGAACTCTTGGTTAAAAACTCTCCCAGTTTCTATTTATCTGTGAATATTCTAAACTCACTCTCATTTTTGAAAGGCAGTCTTGCTGGATATAAGATTCTTGGCTGGAAGTTTTTCTCTTGCATTATCTTAAATATATCATACCACTGTCTTCTTACCTACATGGTTTCTGATGAAAAATTGGTACTTTATCTTATTGGTTATCTCTTATATATTATGCATTGCTTTTCTCTTGCTGCTCTCAGAATTCTCTCTTTGTCTTTGGCATAAGAGAAAAGGAAAAGATTGAGAGGTGACTGCTAAGCAGTATGGGGTTTTTCTTTTTGGAGTAATGAAAATGTTCTAAAATTGATTATAGTGGTGAATGCACAACTCTGTGAATATACTGAAAGCCACTGATTGTATACTGTATTAGTTAGCCAAAGGGGTGCTGATACAAAATACCAGAAATTGGTTGGTTTTTATAAAGGGTATTTATTTGGGGTGGGAGCTTACAGATACCAGGCCATAAAACTTAAGTTACTTCCCTCACCAAAGTCTTTTTGGAACAAGATGGCTGCCAACATCTGCAAAGGTTCAGGCTTCCTGGGTTCCTATGTTCCTGGGGCTTGCTTTACTCTGGCTTGAAGGTTCCTTCCTAGGGCTGGCTTCTCTTTCCTCAGTGTGCTGACTTCCTGGGTCTTCAGCATCAAACTCTAACATCAGAAATCCCTGGCATCAAAAGCTCTGTCCTTTGCCTTGCCTTTTATCTATGAGTCTCCGCCCACCAAGGGGTAGGGACTGGGTGGGGACTCCACACCCTAATGAAAACTCAGTGATGCCCAGGTACAGATCAGATTACAAACATAATCCAGTATTTCTTTTTGAAATTCATCAATTATATCAAACTGCTACACTCCACCCTCTGAATTCCAAAAAATTATTACAATATTCAAAAAAGCCTTAAATCAGTTACAGTCTAAGTACTAAATCATATTATAATCAATTTAAAGAAATACAGGTTGTCTTGGTGCAAAGTCCTGTCTGCTACAGACCCCTGAAACTTACAAAACCATTTATCTGTTTCCAGTACACAAATGGACAGACATAGGATAAACATTTTCAGTATAATAAGGAAAAATTGGGAAGGAAACATGAGTCATGTGTCCTCTACAATTCAGTGAACCTGCAGGGCATCCTCCATTTGATTTCAAAGTCTGAGAATCATTCTTAAGAAGATGGTTTCTTCTCCTTGGTGCCATATGGGGACCCACCCTTTCCACGGTCTTGCCCAATGGCCATTTTCTTGGTTCCATCCTCATCAAGCATTTGGGTGTCGACCAAGCTCCAGACCTCTCCCTCCAAGAGTGTTGGGGTGATTGCCATACCTTACCCTATCTTTGGGTTAGAGTCTTAGCCCCCATAGCACATTTATGTGAAGAAAACATTCCCACTAACCTTTGGCATACAGGCTCAACCCTCTCAGAGCAATGAGTTGACCACCTGGCCTTCCCTAACCTTTGGGGGAGGTCCACCCCTCTCAGACCTGTGGGGTGCTGACCTTAGCTGCCCTAACCCTTGGGGAATGTTCGCTACCTTCTCTGTACCCTGGGGCAGCAAAACTCTCCCAGAACATCAGGTGGGAACATCCACTCTCTTCAACTGCTGGGGCAAACTCACCCTCTCTGTATCCCCGGGTGGGGTTCTGCTCTTGGCCCAAAGTGATGTCCTAAGTCCAGATCTCAGCTTCCATGGTTTTCCTCTTAAAACTGTTTTTTTCTTCAATCTCTCCTTTCTAGGTCCTTTTTATTCCAGACTGGCAGTGGTTTTGTTCATACAGCTCTCTCAACCTTATTGGTTTAGCAAGTAGGGTCCAAGCCATCAGACAGTAAGAATTTCCACAAGTCTTTCTTAGATAACTGCATCTTCAATCTTGATTTACCAATTCCAAGTTTAGTTCAGTCCTCAAATGGGACACTTTCATCTGGGAGCTTGATTTCCAAAGGCTTGGAACTTCCAGAATCAGTTTCTGTTTTCTTTTTGCCAAATAGTTCACACCTTAGCTTATCTCTGTCATCTAGCATTTTGCTATAAGGTGCAATCCAAGCCGCATTCTCTGTGTTTACTTTGGAAAGTTCTTCAGCTAAATGACCAGGCTCACCATTTTCAAATTTTGTCTTCCATACACCAGGAGTTAATGTTGCTAAGTTCTCTGCAACTTTAAAACATGGATCACCTTTCCTCCAGTTTCCAATAATAGTTTCATCATTTACTTCTAAGGCATCATAAAAAGTCTCTTTAGCATCCGTATTGCTATCATCAGTCTCTTCAAAGCTTTCTAGGCGTTTTCCATCAAGCATCTCACAATTCCTCCAAAAAGTAACACTCTTACCCATTTATAAAACTGTTCTAGCATTTCAGTAATTGCAAAAGCACTACCCCCTTCCTGGTACCAAATTCTGTATTAGTCAGCCAAAGTTATCTGCAAAATACCAGAAATTGGTTGGCTTTTATAAGTATTTATTTGGCTAGGAGCTTACAGATACCAGGCCATAAAACCTAAGTTACTCCCCTCACCAAAGTCTATTTGGAGCAAGATGGCTGCCGACATCTGCGAGGATTCGGGCTTCCTGGGTTCCTACATTCCTGGAGCTTGCTTGTCTGTGGGTTCAAGGTTCCTTTCTTCCTGAGGCTGGCTTCTCTTTCCTCTGCATGCTGACTTCCCGGGACGCCAGCTTAAGTCTTCAGCATCAAACTCCAACGTCAGAACTCCAAGTTCAGAAACCCTCAACTCTGTTCTTTGCCATGCCTTTTGCCACACCCTAATCATAACTCAATCATGCCCAGGTACAGATCGGATTACAGGCATAATTCAATATTTATTTTTGGAATTCATCAATATTAAACTGCTACATATACTTTGGATGGATTGTATGGTATGTGAATATACCTCAGTAAAACTGCTTTCAAAAAAAGATAAGGAAAGGGATCCCCTGGGGATGCTATATGATTTCTACCCTTGCTTTAACTGGTGCATCTAGAAAAATCACTGTTTTAGACTGAGTGGGAATTCTGGTTCTTGCAAGAGAGGGGGCTAAGATAACATGAAAATTTACTATAAAAACCTGAAAATGCTGTGATAATTATTTTTTAAAGCACCGTTAATTTCACAAGCACTTGTTCTCCTTTTGGGACCCCCATGACATGCATGTTTGCATGTTTCTTGCTGTCATTTAGTTCCCTGAGACCTTATTCAATTTTTTCCATTCTTCATCTTTTTATATGTTTGCTTTCAGAGGACATTTCTTCAAGCTCACCAATCCTTTCTTCTGCCTCCTCAAATCTATTACATGATTCCAGTGTTTTTTTTAAATTTCGTTCATTGCACCTTTCATTCCTGTAAGATCTGCTATTTTTCTCTGCATGCTTTAAATTCCTCTTTTTGTTCATCCAGTGTCTTCTTAATATCCTTTATCTCTTTAGCCATCTCATGAATTTATTAAGGAGGTTTGTTTGAACATCTGTGATTAGTTGTCTCAACTCCCTTATGTGATCTGGAGGCCTATATTATCCCCTTAACTGGACCATATCTTCCTGTTTCTTGGTGTGGATTGTAATTTTTTATTGGTGTCGTGGCATCTGGCTTACTAGATGTATTCTGAGTGCAGTTTCTCACTTTAGTTTATGGTTTTCTTGCCCTTTCTCCCTAGCTGGTTGTGTAGTAGGAGCCCGGGATGTAGTTGGTGCTGTAAGCTCTGGAGGCTCAAGCTGCCCTCATTGCCCCAGGGACCAGTGAAGCTTCTCTCAACTTTCTCCTTTGCCAGGGTTAGGGGACAGAGCCACAGCTGTGTGTAATAATGCAAGTCATGCAGGCCTTGACTGTAGTTTCCCAGAGAGACTGATGAAGTTTCCCACCCCTTTCTCCCCTGCCTGGGGTGACGATGGAACTGGACGTGTGGGCAGCAGTCTATGCTGTGCAGGTCCAAAATGACTACAGTTGCCCCAGTAGACTTCCAACTAATCAGTCTGTGCCATCTGAATATACCTGCAGTTACCCAGAGAGGCTGGTGTAGGGCCTGTCAGTTTCTTCCCTGCTAGACGTGGGGCTGAAGCCTAGACTAGGGCTGCAACCCCATCTAGGGGAAGGAAACTGGTTCCTACAGTCACTGTGATATTTGGTCAGCCCAGCTTCCCCTCAGGCTGGGGGCGGAGTCAGAATGGTGGCTAATGGCCTCTTGCACAGGTTCAAACTTTAGCTGTTCTTAGGGTTATATTTTAGCCAGTCAAATTTACTAATCAGTAGCTGATATCAGTGGCCAGCCATCTCTTCCTCCCCTGTTTTTGGGAAATGGGGCTTCCAATTTCAGTCACAGAATACTTCTTTAGGTGACTTGTGCCGCCAGAGTAGGATGATCACTGGCCTCCACAGCGTGGCCTGTATTTTCCCGAAGAGGGTGGCACAGGTTCCCCTAGCTTCCTCTCTGCCAGCGTCGCACTGGGGCTTAGGCTAGAGCTGCAGTCTGATCTGGATGGAAAGAAATTGTTCCCTACCAGCACTGTGATTTTCAGTCTGCCCCATTTCCCTCATGCCAGGGGCAGAGTTAAAATGGCAGCTGCCAGCCTCTTTCTGACTGGCCCAAACTTTAGCTGTTCTTCGGATTATATTTTAGCCCACCAAATTTAATAATCAGGAGCTGAAGTTCATGCCCAGCTGTCTCTTCCTCCCTTGTTTTTGGGAAGTGGAGCTTCCAATTCCAGCCACGGAACAGCTCCTGAGGTGGCTTGTGCTGCCAGTAGAGGATAGGTACTGGGATCCATGGCATGCAGCACTCTACTTATGAGTCTTCTTTGCAGGTGGGCAGTCTCCTTCCATTCCTTCAAGGATGTTGCAGGATGCTCTTTGTTCTCCTGGAGTCCCCAAATAGGTGCTTTAGAGAGCTCTGGGTGATTACCAACTGCCCTGTAGCACAAGCTGACTCTAGGAGCTCCTTACTCTGCTGCCATTTTGCTGGTTGTCTCTTAGAATCCATTTTAACCATTTTTAAGTGTACAATTCAGTGGTATCAGTTACATTCATAGAATAAAGCTTTTCAATACCTAAGGGAAAATCTGTACCCATTAAGCATCAATTCTCTCTCTCTCTCCCCTTGGCCCTTTGGTAACCTCTAATCTACTTTCTATCTCTATAAATTTGCTTATTCTAAATATTTTATAGAAGTGGAATCATACATTATTTGTCCTTTTGTGTCTGGCTTATTTCCAGTTAGTGTATTTTTTATACTACCTTGTTTTTGTCTCAGGGTTTTTTGAGATATGTTCACATATTATACAATCCATCCAAAGTATACAATCAGTGGCTTGGTATATTCACAGAGTGGTACATTCATCACTATAATCAATTTTAGAACACTTTCATTACTCCAAAAAGAAAAACCCCATACTGCTTAGCAGTCACCTCTCAATTTTTCCCCCTTATCTCTTACCCAAGGAAGCCACCAATGCATCACTAAAGAGCCCTTTGTTGATAATCACAAGTCTTTTGGAAGGGTCAGCAAAATACAACGTAAGGTTTTATTGGAACACAGCTGTGTTCATTTGTTTATATATCACCTATAGCTGCTTCCATGTAACAAGGTCAGAGTTGAGACAGATTATACAGATGTCATATGAACTGCAAAGTCAAAATATTTACTATCTGGCCCTTTTTAGAAAAAGTTTGCTAATCTATGGTCAGTTGAGTTCTTCTGAAAATAAAAAAGACATTACCATTTGTAATGGTTTGAAGCTGTATGGATCCCAGAAAAGTGTGTTCTTAAAGTTAGTCTATTCCTGTACATGTGGACCCATTGTACATAGGATCTTTTGGCAAATAGTACCTTAAGATGTGACCCACTTCATTCAGGGTGAGTCTTAATCCTCTTACTGGAGTCCTTTATAAAGAGAGGACTGAAAAAGCCTCAGAAACAGGAGAGCTCCGGGAGGCTGGAGGCTAGAATCAGTGGAGCACAGAGGCATGGAAAGAGGCCGTTGAGAGACTAGCTAGTCAACAGAGCAGCTCAAAGCTGAAGAGACAGGTGCTAAGGAGAGGGGAGAGACCAGGAGACTACCATGTTGTCCTGCCATATGTTTGATCACCCACAGCTTAGCTTGGAAAGAAAGCTAAGCTTCCTTAGATGATACCACCATGTGCCTGATCACCCTCAGCTGCAACTTGGTGAGACAGCAACTTTTGATGATGCCTTAATTGGATACTTTTATGGCCTCAGAACTGTAAACTTTTCCCATTATAAAACCTGTGATGGTAGGCTAATGTATCAACTCGGCCAGGTAATTGTACCCAGGTGTTTGGTCAAGCAAGCACTGGGTTAATTGTAATACAAGGATAATTATGGGCTTTAGTCATCAGTGAGTTTACTGCATAGATGGCTGATTACATCTACATCAATAAGGGAGATGGCCATCAGCAGTGAGTGACACTTTATCCAATCAGTTGATTGCCTTAAAAGGGCAGGTGATTTCAGCATTCAGGGAGAATTTCCCAGCTCACCTTTGGACAGCCAAACATCTCCCGGAAATTCATCGAAGACCTTCACTGGACTTTCATCAGAGCCCCTGATTTGTAGCCTCCCTGTAGAACCTGGACTTGTGCATCCCCACAGTCATATGAGAGAATCTTATAAATCTCATATTCATTACAGATATGTCCTGTTGACTCTGTTTCCTGGAAGAACCCTGACTAGTACAAAATCCATTCAATTTCTAGTATATTGCATTGGCAGCCTTTAGCAAACTAAAACAGAAATTGGTATTAGGAAAGTGGAGTACACACTGCTATGTGAATACCAAAAATGCTGGATTGGTTTTATAAATGGGTAAGGGGAATATTTTGGAACAATTGAGAGGTGCTTGATAGAAAAGGCCTAGATTGCTTTGAAGAGACTGCTGGTAAAAATATGGACACTAAAGATACTTTTGATGAGGACTTAGAAATGATGACTATCATTGCAGATGGGAAGGAAGGTAATCCTTGCTTTAAAGTGGCAGAGAACTTGGCTAAATTGACTCTTCATGTTAGATGGAAGGCACAGTTTGAAAGTGACAAGCTTGGATATTTAGCTGAGGAGATTTCCAAACTAAATATGGAAAAGGTGGCCTGGCTTCTCTTTGTAACTTTTAGCAAAATGTGAGAGAAAAGGGATAAGCTGAGAATGAACTCCTGGGCACCAAAAAACAAACAAACAAACAAAAAAACAACCGCAGAAATTCATGGTTTGGGAAATTCCAAGCTTCTGGGAAACAAGTCCCAAGAGAATAATGCCCCATATGAGGAATTAACTGAACTTGGAACCAGCCAGTCACAGTGTAAGTCAGGAATGGAGATGCAGTTGTCCAGGAAGGAGCTGTGGAAGGTCTTACTGACAGCTTGGACCCGTGTTTCCTGCATACTAAACTAACAAGCTTTTTGTGAGATCTCTGTGAACAAAACCACGAACAGTCTGGACTAAAGGGACAGAAAAGGGAGATGTTGAAGGAAAACCTACTTCAAGGGCAAAATCATGGAAGTTTGAGGTCTGGACTAAAAATATCTCGGGCCAAGAGAGGGACCCCACCCATATGGGGGGGGGCAAGTTGGGGGAGAGTGAGTATACCCCAGAGCTTAAAGAGAGCAAGCCTTCTCCCCTTTTGTTCAGGAAGAATTCGGTAACCCCAGGCTTCAGAGATGGTGGGGCATATTCCCCAGAGATTTGGGAGAGTTTGGTTGCCACCTTACTGTTCTAAGGAGGTTGGACCTGTGCCCTGGAAATTGTGGCTGTCACCCCAAGGTTCTTGGACGTTGAGGCTTAGAGCTTGGTCGCCACGCAGATTTTGATAAGGGTAGAGCCGAAAAGATGACTGCTGGGCAAGCCCTTGGAAGGAGTGGGCCTCCATGAGGCCCCAAGGAGAAGACATCACTCTATAGATGACTCTCAGACTTTGAAATCTAACAAACTATGCCCTGAACGTTTTTGGAACTGCTTGGGACCCGTACCCCTGTTTTCCTTCCAATTTCTCCCTGTGGCAGTGCAAATGCTTATTCTATACCTGTCCTTCCTTTGCATATTGGAAGCAGATAACTTGTTTTGTAAGTTTCACAGATCTACAGCCAGAGGGGAATTTTACCCCAAGACAGATAGCCTACCTATAACTGATTTTGATGAGATTTTGTGCTTAGCAATTTCACTGAAATGCTTTAAGGTTTTTGAAATGTTGTGATGGAATGAATGTGTTTTACATATGGAAAGATCTTGTCTTTTGGGGGTTCAGAGGGTGGAATGTGGTGGTGTGAAGCTATATGGACCCGAGAAAAGTTAATACATTCCTGTGGGTGTGGATCCATTATAAGTAGGGTCTTTTGGGAATTAGGATCTTAACCTAAGATGTGACTCACCTCATTCAAGGTAGGTCTTAATCCTCATTCTGGAGTCCTTTATAAATGGAGTTCTAAAAAGACACACACACAGAATAAAAGCCTTAGAAATTGGAGTGGTCCCAGAGGCTGGAATCAGTAGAAACACAGACCATGGAAAGACGCCTCCAAGAGGTTAGGCCCATGGAGCAGCTCCAAGCTCAAAGACAAGGCTCAGAGGAGAGGGGAGAAACCAGCAGACCAGCAGTGAGACAAGCCATGCACCTAATGGCATATACCTGAGCTTGGAGAGAAAGTGAGCCTGGAGAAAGCACATTGGCCACCATTTTGCCTTGCCACATGGCAGGAGTCAGGATCACCTTTGGTGAGACAGCATCTCTGATGATGCTTTCATTTGGACATTTTCTCAGCTTTGAAACTATAAGCTTTTACCCTAACAAATTCCCATTGTAAAAGGCAACCAATTTTTGGTATATTGCACTGACAACTTCTAGCAAACTTGAAACACCATTTTTCTCAAGAATTTTCTTCTTCTTAATTTAACATAAAATTTGAAGAAAATTTAGGTAAATTTTTAACTTTCTAGACATAATAGTAAAGAAATAAACCATTGAAACATTTTTAAATTTGATTTGCAGAAAATTTTAAAGCATTTGTGTATCTGCAAATACCATAATCAAATATAAACAGCAAATTATAAGCTGCAGGAGGGGGCAGTGTTGATTGATGTGATGTGAATATTTTTAATGTATATAAAGAACTCTTACCCATGAGAAAAACAACTCAACCCCTTGAGGAAAAATAGATCCCCTCCCTTCCAAAATAGCACACAATTGAGGTATTTACTGAAGAAGAAATAAAAATAGCCACTAATCATATGGAAAATATCCAGCCTCATTAGTAATTAAAGAAATGAAAATTTGAAAAATAAAAATATTTAGTTCTTCAGTTTTAATATTGGAGAATATATATGAATGTGATTTTTTTTGCTTCTTAAGGTTGGAATACACACCAAGGCTTGGTTTATTGCTGGAATCTTTTTGCTATTGACTATACCTGTATCTCTCTGGGTGATATTGCAGCACTTAGTGCATTATACACAACCTGAGCTACAAAAACCAATAATAAGGTAAATCTTAATATATTTTTACTTTACTAGTATTGTGTTGGCTTTTTTATAAAGATGTTGTTAAATGTTCTTAATTTATTTTTGCTTTCCAAATAGGATTCTTTGGATGGTACCGATATACAGTTTAGACAGTGTAAGTATGTTTCATTTTGTCTCCTTAACTAAGAACTTGTTAGATGATACTAACTACAGAAAGCTTAAGGTAGTGAAAGTATGTTATTTGGCAATAATCAGCTTAATAAGATAAGTGAAAAGGTAATTGTCCACTTGCATTTAATATTGATAGAGAAGAAAAGGTATGATAGAAAATGGAAAATGTGATTTAAAAAAATTTTTTTTTTAAATCGAATCATTTTCTTTGTTTAATCTTTTAAACTTGCATATTATTAGGTCTTGGTCCTTTAAAGAATATAATATTGGAAGTTATATTATTACCTTTTTTATTTATTAAATCTTCTATTTCAACCTAAAAGCCTTTCCTAATAAATTCTAGTGCAAACAGTAGTTATGAATGACTGCTCCAATTTATTACATATAAAAGAAACTTTGGCATCATTTTTTATGATCTTATCAAGAAAAATTTTAGATTAACAACTCAAGTACTTAATTTAGCTTCTCTCTTTATATTCATTATTTATCCCAAACACTTAATCCTTTTGTTTACTAACAAAATATCCAAGCTGTTTCTTCCTTTTAAAAATTCATCTACAGATTGTCTGGTAGTCCTTGTAATAAAAAATTTTAGAGCATTTGCTCTAAGTATGTGACAAGACATTTCAAGTTTTAAAATTAGTTTATTGTGAAGACCATGAATTAGAATGGTAATTCATTTTATCTTATCTGTAACTATTTTTAACATCTGCTTTTTTCCAGTGGATAGCTTTGAAATATCCCAGCATTGCAATATATGTGGATACATGCAGAGAATGCTATGAAGCTTATGTCATTTACAACTTTATGGTATTCCTTACCAATTACCTAACTAACCGGTATCCAAATCTGGTATTAATCCTTGAAGCCAAAGATCAACAAAAACATTTTCCTCCTTTATGTTGCTGTCCACCATGGCCTATGGGAGAGTAAGTGTGTTGTTTTTAATTCTTTTGTGTTTGGTTTTATTTAAGCAGAGTTTTTAACTATCTGTCTGCAAGGCAGTGTGTTAAGTACTGTGAACTGAATAGAATGTTTAAGACTGGGTCCCTGCCCTTGCACAGTTTACAGTCAAGTTTGAAAGATTACATTTTTATAATCTATGTATATGTTAATCTCTTTTGCATTATTCATGCTAAATAAAAAACTTAAAGTAGTGCAAAAAAAAGCTTAGAAATCATTTAATCTAATATTCTTTTACAGTCGGGAACCACCATCTGGAGAGAGTAACTTATTCAAGCTCTAAGACTCAGGAGAAGGTAGGCTAGGTGAAAACAGCATGAGGCAAGGAATATCAATATTTATTCTAGGAACAAAGAATAAATTAGTTTGCCATAAAATATGTTCGTGTAGGATAGTAAAGGAAGATAAAGCCTGAAAATTAAGTTGAGGTTAAGCTTGATTGTCCTTATATGAAACGAACCGTGTGAATATTTTCCAACCAGGAAACATTTGAAAACAATATTTTAGAAAAATTAATTTTGCAGTACTATTCGGATTGAATTGGACAGAGGAATACTCCAAAGATGGGGAAGTTAGGAGGATGTTATAATAGTCCATGCTGAAGAGAAGGGCTGAAATTAAAATAGAAAGGAAGGGAACAATAAGAATGCAACTGCACAGTCAGTAGGACTTGATCACTGATAGACTGGACAGTGAGTGAGTGTTCAAGCCAAGGTAACTGGAATGATTTGGAACTATAGTAATCAGTATAGAATGGCCTTAGGGATGATTGCATTGCTTCCCACACAATAAAAAACCACTCGTACAACAACCTGACAAATTTTATCTCTACTTACATACTTGGAATGATAGGAAGCTACCTGGCTTTTCAAAATAATAAGCTTCTAACATTTTCATTTGAAAGATAAATATTGAGCCCCTTGTATGTGTTAGTATATTGGTTGCAAAGAATTTGGGCATCTCTGTTCAGTTAGCCAAGTACAAAATTAGAGAACATAGTCCACAAGATTTCCCTCACTTCTAGCACCAATTGAAGGTCAGAGTATTTCTGCATGTTTGGTAAATTGTTAGAAGGGCTCACAGATCTCATCGAAAGCTGTTATACTCGTCATTACAGTTTATTATAAGAAAAGGTTACAGATTCAGATCAGCATAGGGTTGAGTACAGGAGGGTCCAAACAGAGCTTCTGGTTGTCCTCTCTTCATGGGGTCATAGACGATATTAACTCCTTCTGGCACAAAGTATTACCAACTATGGAAGCTCGTCCAAGCCTTTGGTATCCAATTTTTATTGAGGCTCTATCACATGCTGCCCACACAGCTGACCTTTAGTTTCCAACTTCTCCAGAACCCAGAACTGATATGACAAGGCCCAAAGCTCCTATCATAAATCACATTTTAGACTTTCTGATGGCCAGAGCCTCCAAGCAAACAAAGATGTTCCTATCAGGCAGGACATTCCAGCGGTCCTAGTTGCTGAGGGCAAAAGCCAGGCCTCTCTTTAAGTAAAGTTAATTCTTCACTACACAAACATTTTATGTTGCACAAAATATACATAGTCCTCACAGAATTTACAGTTGGGTTAGGAGAGTTAGGGATTAAATAAAGACACCATATCTATATCTTCATATATCTGTATCTGTTTATGTATATAATTTCAGGAAATGCTATTGAGGAAAAAGAACAGGGAACTATGAGAGAAAAGAGTAAGGAAAATCTAATATGGATTGGAGCTAGAAGGGTTGCATAACTGCTCTGAAGCATTTAAGCTGTAACCTGAAGGATGAGGAGTTTTTACAGGGAAAGAGCAGGGGGTATTCCAGATACCCTAAAGAGCTTATAAAAAGGTCCTAAGGGCTAGGGTCTCCTAGCACCTGAAAGAGCAGTGAAGCTGAACAGTTAACAGGCATCAATTGGAAGGTCAACAGGGGCATGGAGAGGGCATTGTAAGTCATGGTGAAGATTCTATGCAGCATACCAAGTGCAATGAGACACCATTAAAGGATGTTAAGCAGAGGGCTGTTGTCCAAATTTCATTTTGCAAAGATCACTGTCCACTGCTTTTGTGGACTAAATTGGAACTAGGCAAGGGTGGGAAATGGGAGATAGATAAGAGGTTGCAGTGATCTGGTATATAGGATGATCATGGCTTGGATGTGATTAGAACTCTTCTTCTATTAATATAGAACCTGAGGTGAGGTTCTAGCTGCCTCTTTAAATGGATTGAAAATTAGCTGGTGGTCAGCTAAAACCCCAAACCTTTTTCAAATGATTTTACTGGTCAGAACCCCCATATTCTGTGTCTGTGCAATTGATTTGTTCCTAAGTATACATACATTTCTATTTGTTTTTGTTAAATCTCTTTGTGTTCATTTCCCTCTTCCTAAGACTCTTAAATTCTAACAACCACTGACTGAAGTTTTGAGTAAACTCAGATTAGTCGCATTTGACAATATCCAGTCAACTGTGAGTCCATAAATATAACTCAGGTATTCTTGGCTTTGGAAAGACATGAAGCATTTACCAAAGTCATGAAGTGTGGGGGTAAGGTTTGTTGGTTTTTTTTTGCTTGTTTTTGTTTTAATATATTCTTATTAGAGAAGTTGTGAACTTACAAAACAAGCATGCATGTGCGTGTAATTCCCATATAGGGGTTTGGTTTTAGTAATAAAACTTTCCATTCTTTTGTATATAAATACATTTTGGGGTACCAATCTCCCTCTGTAACTGATGTTACATATCTGACAACTAACCAGACTATTTCTGTTTAGTTTAATTTAGTATAATGCTTTGGTTTTAAGATACAAATACCACAGCAGGTTTGCAGTTGGTAAATAATAAAAGCTGTCTGCTTTTTATACTCTGATTTCTGCAACATAAGCAGTCTTCACAGTTTTCTTTTAGTGACTATTCAATTTTATATAGGTTAATTAATTCATGGAGGAAAGGGGAGAAGCACTCTACCTAGTGACCCAGTACACATATGCTTCTATATCTCAAAAGGATGTTTTCTTGAAACAGTCTAAATCCTGTTACTTATTAGTCCCTCCTTCCTTATTTCTTTCCTTTTTTCTTTTCTCCTTCCTTCCTCCTTTCCACAGTTCTTCTGTCTTATTTTGAAAATTTGGGTCAAAACCCACTAAACTGAATTAACATTTGAAAAATATTGTTCTAGGGTATATATCTTAGGGTGGATATACTGTCTTTTGATTTTGTTCAGTTTTGCAAGTTAGTGACAAATTGTTTTTTGAAGTCTTAGTATCAAAAATTTCTCTTGCAGCAAGAATATAAAATAGTTCCAATTGAGCCACATCCTTACCATCATTTGGAACTACTCAGACTTCTTTGCCCATCTAGAGGGTATCAAGTGGTTTATCACTGTGGTCTTAATTTGTGTTTCCTTGATTGCTAATGAGGTTGAGCATCATTTCACATGTTTATTAGCCATTTGCATTTCCTTTTCTGAGGAATGTTTGAATGTGTTTCTTTTCATTATGTCTTGTGGATTTATAGGGAATCAATCTTTTAATCATCAGAAGTTTTGAATTTTAATATAGTTTAATTTATCAATCTTACACTTAGTACTTTTCATATCATGTTCAAAAATTATTCTCTACCCCTAAATTAATAGTGTCCTATGCTTTTCTTATAAATATTTCAAAATTTACCATTATGACTTAACACTTGAATCCATCTAGAACTCATTTTTTGTGTGCATGCCCTGTGAAGAGGGAATGCAATTTCATTTTATTGCGTTCAACAGCTGTCTTACCATTCTCTTTCCTGTACCTCTCTGATCTGCACTGACATATATCATGTCTCCATATAGGTAAGTTTGTGTTCTTTTTATTTTGTTTTATTAATTAATTTTTCTATCTCTAGACCAATTCTTTACAATATTCCCTATAACTTTTTAATAAACCTTAATAGAAAGGGCACATGCTACAACCCTAGTATCTTGACTATTCTTGGGTTGTTGCTCTTACATATAAATTTTAAAATCAAGTTGTCCAGTTGTTTGAAAAACCTTGCTGGGATTTTTTTTATTGGAATTGAATTCAATCTTTAGTTTATTGACTATTATTATGATTTGATGAGTCTCCCTATCCATGAATATTGTGTAACTTTCCACTTTTATAGCTCTTTGTTAATATCATTCAATAAATTATAATTTTCTCATTAAGGTCTTGCACATCTGTATTAGGGTCCTCTAGGGAAAAAGAACCAACAGGAAATACCTGTAAATAATATGAGATTTTATAAAAATTGTCTCATGCAACTGTAGTAATGCACCAGTCCAAATTCCATACGGCAGGCTATAAGCTGGGAAATCCAATGAAGGTTGATGGATTCCCCAGGAGAAGCTGACTAGCTGAAGTAGAGATGGAAATTCTCTCTTTGATTGCTGAAATCATCACTTCTTCTTTTAAAGCCTTCAAGTGATTGGACATGGAATTTCCTCAATTGATTATAGATGCATTAGCATAGATGCAATTAACTTACTAATGATTTAAGTCCATGAAATGTCCTCAGTAACAATCAGACCAGTGCTTGCTTGACCAAAACAATTGGGCACCATAAACTGGTCAAGTTGACACATGAACGTAAACATCACAATCTACCCTTTGTCACCTTGGCAGTTGTAGCATTTGATATTGTTGATTAATACAAAAACATATTATGTTTGTGAACTGGTCTGTTCTCTGGGCATATGAGATTATTTTGGATTCAGAGGTTTCACTTTTACTTGATTAAATAATGATTAAAGCTTTGATTGGGCCATGTCAGTAGGATGTTGAGTCCCCGCCCTCTTGGTGGGCAGGGACTCAAAGAGAAACCACTGAGAAGGGTAGTTGGAGTTTTAAATGCTGGAGCCCTGGGAAGTAAATACACAGAGAAGCAGATAGTAGAGGAAAGAAAGAAGGCTCCATTAGACACAGCAGAGGCCCCAGGAATGGAGATGAGTCATTCACCTGAGAGTTTATAGCTGGCCTTGTGGAGAGAGCAGAGCAGCTAAGCCTGGAGGGAAAGGAGTCCAAGCAGAGAGACAAGACTTATTCCAGCCTACAGCTAATATTGAAAGAAGTTGAGACCACCAGAGCCTTAAAAGGAAGAGGGAGGCTGAGCCCTTGCAGACATCAGCAGCCATCTTGACCCAACACATGGCAACAGACTTTGGTGAGGGAAGTAACTTATACTCTACGGCCTGGTAACTGTAAGCTTCTACCCCAAATACATACCCTTAGTAAAAGCCAACAGATTTCTGGTATTTTGCATTAGCACCCTTTGGCTGACTAATGCAGCAGTCATACACATCTCCTTAAACCGTACGTTATCTCTAAATAAAAACAATGATAGTCATATTTTCACCTAACAATACCCACCGCTCTGCAAACAACCAGACACACAAACTCTCCCCAGAATAGGGTGCAAGTCCTATCAAGTTTAAGAATGAATATTTAAGAATAATCATTCTTAAACTTGATATCCTATACTTAAAGACTATAACATGAAGCTAATACAATTTATGTTATATGATGTGGGGATAAGATAGGGAAGAAAACAAAGATATTTGTTTTATTTGTTTTATTTGCTTTATATATATATACAAATATACTCATAACAAAACAAGGAAGAAATACTCGTAACTGTATTAGTCAGAAGGGGTGCTGATACAAAGTACCAAAAATCTGCTGACTTTTATACAGGGTATTTATTTGGGGTAAAAGCTTACAGTTACAAGACCCTAAAGAGTTCAACTCAAAGTTAGTTCCTCACCAAAGTCTGTTACCACATGTTGAAGCAAGATGGCAGGTGACATCTGCAAGGGTTCAACCTTCCTCTTTCCTCATAAGGCTCCGTAGACCCAGCTTCTTCAATCTCAGCTCTAGGCTAGAGGACTGCTCAGCTGTTCAGGGCTCTGGTCTCTTCAGTTGCAGATTATCGGACAAATGGCTCACCTCTCTTTCCGGAGCCTCTGCTGTGTCTTTAGAGTTGTCTCTGTTCCTCTGCATATTTTCTCTGTGTACCTACTTCCATGTGTCTTCTTGATTGTGTGTCCATTTATATAGCCCACAAAGGGGGCGGGGACTCAAACTGAGTCACCCCAAAGATATGGTCAAATCATAGCCCTAATCTGAACATAATTTAATCTAATACAGTGAAAGGGTATCATTCCCAGAGGAACAGCTTAGTTTATAAGCATAATCAAATTGCTTTTTTGGAATTCATAAATAATATCAAATTACTACAGTGCCCATTACAGTCTTTTTCTGTAACTGGTCATGTGGTCATAGCTCATTTATAACTACCTTCTTCTACCTCCCATTCTGTGTTCTCATTACCTTCAGCAAGCACCTCAGCTGGCTACGGTTCTTTCCTTAACCTTCATTCCTTAAGTTCCTGGGCCATTGTTAGTCCTGCCTGGATTTGGCTGTTGCAGTTTTTCATTGACTTTAATCACAGGACATGGTAGCACTAAGAGACATCCTAGAGAATCTTCTGTATTCCAGGCAAACTCTTCTGTACCCTCATTGTGTAGTTGCAGTCCTATTTCCCCTGATAGTCATGATCAGTTACCCTGTACAGTACAGTAATTCCCTTCTTTGCTTGTTAATTCAGAGGCATGAGGAGCCCAAAGTGACCAGGTGTCAGTCTTAACCTCCAGTTCAGTGGAATCATTATGTTCCCTGGTGGAACCACTGCTCCTTTTAAAACTAAGACCTGTAGACGAGCAGAGCTTTAGATTACTGGGACAGGAACAACACATTTTTCTACTGGATCACTAGGGCTAATAGTGGAGCCATTACCATCTCTACCCCTTGATTCCTGGACTCCTCTGTCACAGTCTGCTGGTCTCTACTTTCTCTGCCTCTGTTGCTCACTGCTCCTGGCTGCTCCATCTGTTGTTTTCTCTCAGCTTCCTCTCTGCACTCCTATGGATTTTTCTCTCTATCTCTATATTCATCCTGTTTATAAAGGACTCTGGTAAGAGGATTAAGACTCACCGTGGGTCAAGCCTTACTGAAGTAATCTAATGAAAGACTCTTAACTGAAGTAATCTAATCAAAATCCTACCTACAGTAGGTTCATACCCATAGGAATGGATTAGCTCTAAGAACATGATCTTTTCTGGGGTCTACAAAAACCTCAAACTACCATATTGCCACATATTGCCTGCAAAGTATTGTCACCTAGTAGGTGCTATCATTACATCTTCAAGGCATTCCCAGCGTTCTATCAATCCAGCTTCTAAAGAATGATAGGAACATTGGTAAGGCCAGTGAATTCCATGAGCATGTGCCCATTTGCTGTGAATTGGTCCTTTGATCAGAAGCATTGCTATATAGAATACCATGGCAGTGGATAGGCATCCTATAAATCCACAGACGGTAGTTTTGGCAGAAGCATTGTATTCAGGGAAGGCAAACCTATATCTGGAGT
This sequence comes from Dasypus novemcinctus, assembly GCF_030445035.2. NCBI lineage: Eukaryota > Metazoa > Chordata > Mammalia > Cingulata > Dasypodidae > Dasypus > Dasypus novemcinctus. The sequence continues at coordinate 46,171,961 of NC_080673.1, read as the reverse complement.
ATGTGTATATTCAGTTAGAACAAAACGCTGTGCTTCCATGATGGAAGTGGTCCAATGTAATCACCTGCCATCATGTAGCAGGCTGATCCCTTGGGGAATGGTGCCATATTGGGGGCTGAGTGTGGGTCTCTGCTGCTGGAAGATTGGGCATTCATTTCAGCCTTGATGAGTGGAAAGTCCCACTTGCCGAGTACATGTATAACCTCCATCCCTACCACCATGACCACTTTGTTCATGAGCGCATTGGGCAATGACACAAGTGGCTGGGGAAAGAGGCTGACTTCTGTCTATGGAATGGGTCATCTTAACCACTTAATTATTAAAATCTTCCTCTAGTTATGTCATCTTCTGGTGAAAGTTTTTCTGTCCACTCAGAAAGGTCTATCCACATACTTCTCCCCCACTAATTTTCACTAATTTTCCACTCACGTTCCAAGTTCCTGACCATCCAGCCAAACCATTGGCAACAGCCCATGAATCACTATGCAAATGTACCTTCAGCCATTTCTCCCACCAGGCACAATGAACAACCAGGTGCACTGCTTGAAGTTCCATCCACTGGGAGGATTTCCCCTCACCACTGTCCTTCAGGGATGTTCCAAGAAGGACAGTTAGTCCTTTCTACTGGAGAACAGCTGTAGAACAGGCCAGAGTTTATTCCTCCTCAGTCAGCTGATTATAAGGAATTCCCAAAGAGGTCATAGCTATGGGCTGGGAAAGAGAAGGTAATGTGGCAGGAGTGGGGGCCATGGGCGTTTGGACCAGCCCCTCCTGTAACTTACTTGTGCCTTCAGGACCTACTTGAGCCCTGATACATACCACTTCCATTTTATAATGGAGTGCTGCTGTTCATGCCCAACTTTATGGCTTGTTAGGTCCAGCTTGTGATAGGCACCTTAGGTCTCATGGTAACTTGGTGGCCCATAGTTAAGCATTTGATCTCTGCTGAGGCCTAGAAGCAGGCCAAAAGCTGTTTTTCTGAAGGAGATTAGTCCTGCACGTCCCCCCAGCCGGTGGCCCAGCAGGCGGTGCCATGAGCGAAGTGGCGAGGTGAGGGAGAGGCAGATAGGCAGCTTGGTGGGCAAGGCGAGGCGCGGCAGGGCCAGGTCGGAGCCAAGCTCCCCACGGCTGTAGTTGGCGGGCACCAGGATGGTGGCCACAGTGCGAGTGTGTTCGCGTCTGCCAAGGGCCCATCCTGGGAGTGCACGCCCAGCAGCACCGACCACTTGGCTGCAGGCTCCAAGGTCCCATTCCTGCACTGAGGCCCAGGTCGGGGGGTGGGTTACGTTGACCTGAGGGAGGGGGCAGGCCCTTGGCGGGGCGGGGAAGCCAAGAGGGGCCAGTCATTAGAGGTCAGATGAGATGGATGGGCAAGTGGGAGAGGAGCAATCTGCTGTGGAGGTGGCTATTGGTGACCTTGGGCAGAGGAGGTTCCGACTGGGCTATGGGATGGTGTGGTGGGAGGAAGTAGTGGCCTCGCCCTGCCCTGAACCCTGAGGTGGAACCAGTGTCTGACTTTGGACCAGAGACCTGGGGGCGGGCGGAGCAGGAAAGGGGGAGGAGAGGCAGGGCAGCTCTGCTCCAAGTTAGCCTTGAGGACACAGGTGCATCTGCTGAGCTTCACAGGTGAATGGGCCTGAACAAGGGCGGATACTCATAACGTAAAACTACACGGTGGAGAGGACCAGGAGGGGGCAATGAGAGAGCCCCTGCAGACGTGGCCCCCTCTGTAGTGCAGGCTCACGTGCCACAGCCAGGCGCCCAGGCACCCGGCGGCATGGCGGAGCCCCCCCTGATGAGGGCAGAGGGCTCAGGGTACCCGCAGTCTGCAATAGGGTACCCCAGGGGTCAGGGCCCACCCTCTTCCCCCACTCCAGGGGTCTAGGTAAGGCAGGACAAAGCCCCGTGCCCCTCTGAATAAAGAACAAAGAAGACCTAGAAACGTCTAGGTTTTCTCGTCAGTTCCCCTTCCCTCATTGCCCTGCCAACCTCAACCTCCTTGAAGACCCCAGGACCCCAGGTCTCTTCTTACCCAGATCTTCAGCTTCGTCTTAGGAAGGGTTGAAAGCCAGGAGTCAGAGGGTAAAGGAAGATAGACATTGGACCTCCAGCCCCTGCCGCTGCCCAGCCCCCATCTTCCTGCTCTCTAGCCCCCTCCTCCCTTCCCCTTCCCCAATTCCCTGCCCTTTCAGTGCTCCCTGCCAGCACCCATGCCACCCGTCCTGTCTTCGCTGCCTGGCTCATGACTTTCTCCCAGTCCCGCTTACTTACCTGAGTCCTGCGAGGCTCCAGGGCTGGGGCTGAGGTCTGGGAAGACAGAGGCAGGAAGGGCTGGGAACCTGTGCAGGTGATTTACAGAGCATCCCCAGCTCTCCGGCCTCCTTTCCCCTCCTCTGACACACACACACCCTCCCTCTGGACACCCACTCCCCACCAGATCCCAGGGGACCTGCTTTTTCATCCCCCCAGATGCAAGGACCCAGGCCCCTCGTAGCCATCCCTGGTACCCCGAGGTTACCAAGGATCAAAAGTGGAAAGAACAGGTGCTGGGACATGGCACTTTAGAGCTGGTTGGAGGCACAAGGGATGGGTGAAGGTCCATTCCCTGCCACAGCTCTGGCCCTGCCCAGGCAGCCCTTGACTCCCAGCGGTCCCAGGAGCAGCCCCACCCTCCCTGGCTGGAGCCCATTTCTGGGAATCTGAGAGGATCTGAGGCTGGAAGGGGGAAGTGGGGAGCACAACCAGAGTGCATCTCACACCTCTGGAGGCCTGTGGGGGCTGAGGGTATGCGGGTGTCTAGCTCCCAGATACCTGGTGGGCAGGGTAGGGGAAGTGGAGAATGCCTTGGGCAAAGGTGGAAGGGGGCGGGCAGTGTCCTGGGTCTTTTGTGAGCATTCGCCCTTGGGACAGAGGGGGGCCCTCATGGGCATGACTCACCTGAGACCTCACCTCTGTTTGGGGTGTGGCTGCCCCAATGGCCTGGCCTATTCTTCTCACACAGCTCTGGTTACTGGACCTACTGGCCATGTCAGGGACCGGGGCCCTAGGGAATTCAATCCGGATTGGACAGGGTGTAGGGATTCTGGGAGGGGGTCAGGCAGGCTGGCAAGGCTGTGAACAGGACTTCAGCCCTTTCTGTGTCAGGGAGAGTATGCTCCAGGGCTCTGCTGCTTCCTCTTCGGGTGACCTCTGGCAAGTCACTCAGCCCCTTGGTATAGATCAACATGAAGACAGGAAGACGGTCAGGAAATGTGGCACCTCTTAGAGGAATTGAGAGTTTCGTGAAGGAAGGTATGGGCAGGTTGAAGGGAAAACCACAGGGATGGGGCAGCACCCTGGGGTTGGCAACATTGAGAGCCCCTGCTAGTCCCAGACTGGAAGGAGCTCTGGGAGAGTCGCTAGAACCCAGGAAGATCTGCAGCTGTAGGAGGGAACTGGGCTTAGTGGCTTTGCTAGAGGAGGGAATGATAGAGGAATACAACCTTTATCAACCTGTGGCCCGGCAGGGAAAGAGGTGGGGAGTTAAAATCCCTATCAACCTCTCCTACCCTCTGCTCACCTATTAGAGCCTCCTGTTGCCTGAAACCAGATGCAAGGGAGCTTACGATGTGGTCCATCCAGAGACCCCTCTGGAAGGAACCAGTCAGAGTGGAGGAGGGTAGAGAGTGAAAGTGGAGGGTCAGTGAAAGACTGTCCACACACGTGAGTCTATCTTCTCGCAAGTAATAGCACCTAATAATAACATGACTCTTGATCCAAATTCTGTAGAAAATGGGCCTGGGCAAAGCCACCTGCTCATGCTGTATTGGGTGGGGCAATCCCAGGGCAGCAAGAGTGAGAAGAAAGAAGTGGGGCAGGGAGGGAGGAAATGCAGATGCTGCAGTGGACTGGCCTCAACTACTAACTTGCAAGCCATGGTTAGTCCTCAGCAAGTAATGATGAAGGTGAACTGAGAGTGTCTGAAGCTTTGAGCCAGTTGCCACAAGTGGTGACAACTTCACACTTGTTCACACAATCCTGGGGTTACGTGGAGCTTGCTGCTTTGGTCAGCATTTGCCCCTCAAAGGATAAAGAACCAGTCATTCATTAAGCAGGCACTGAAAAAAATGAGGCAAAAGAAGAGAGAGAGTGCCTACAGATTGCTAGTGATGCTCACAGTTTAGGTCTCAGGACCCCTTTCCACTCTGAAAAATTATTGAGGCATCTAAAGAGTTTTTCCTTATGAGGGTCATGGCTACCAGTATTTATTATATTTGAAATTAAAACTGGGAAAAGATTTAAAATATGTATTCATTTAATAATAGTGTGGTATAGGTGCATGTAAATGACCTATTTTATGAAAAACACTTTCTAAAGCAACAAAAAAGCAAGAAGCGCAGCACTGTTTTACATTTTTGCAAATCTCTTTAATATCTGGTTAGTGGGAAATGGCTGGATTCTCACATTTGGTTTTTTTTTCCCCACCGCCGTCTTAGGAGGTATCAGGAATTGAACCCAGGACCTTGTACATGGGAAGCAGACACTCAATCACTGAGCTACATCCACTCTCCATTGAGAATTGTTTTGTTTGTTTTTTGTTGTTTTAAGAGGTGCAGGGGAATGAACCTGGGACCTTGTACATGGGAAGCAGGTGCTCAACTACTTGAGCTACGTCCTCTCCCCTCTCACATCTGCTTTTGCATTCAGTCTGCTCTGATGCAACGTGGCATGTAGCCTCTGGAAAACGACGTTGCACATATTCACAGTATGAGAGTGGAAAGGACAAATGAATGACATTACTATAAAAATAGTTTTCACCTCACGTACCCCTCGAAAACCCTCTTGGGGACATTCCTCACCCAGGAGTTCCTAGACCGTATTCTAGAATTGCTGCTTTTAAGGCAATCTTTTTTTTTTTTCTTTTAATGTACCAGGGCCAGCATTAAACCCTGGACTTCGTATATGGGAAGCTGGCAGTCAACCACTGAGTCACATCAGCTGCCCTAAGTCGGGTTTTTCTTTTGCTTGCTTGTTGTTTTTGTTTTTAGGAGGTGCTGGGAACCAAACTTGGGACTTCATGTGTAAGAAACAGGCGCTCAACCGCTTGAGCCACATCCACTCCCTGAAACAATGATTCTTAACCCTTTCCCCAATCCAACAGACCTGAGGAAGAGGGCTTGCTCCTTTGTAAGTGGCTCAGTGGCTTACCAAAACGATGGATCTTGGGGAGCAATTTCCTTTAGGAAGACAGGAATTTCTGGGGTGGCAAGCACAGTTGGCAAAAGCTTTCCAGGTGATTCTGATCACTCCTCCATCCCAACACGCCCTGGCTTGAGAATCACTTCTCTAAACCTCCTAGCAGCCAATGCAAAGAGGAAAACTCAGGCATCAGTCTCTCACAGGTACCAGGACAGACAAGGAGTTTCTCTTGGGGGTTTTCATGGAGAGGAGACTTCTTTATAATGAATTCTTCCTCAAAAACACTGTTCTGGCAAAAACAGGGAAGAGTTTTATCAGGTGGATTTTTATGGCAGCCAATGAAACCATAACCAAACCGCTGTCAATAAAATAATTACCTGGGGGGGAGTACCCCTGAGTAGAGAAGGATGAATAAATGGATCCAGAGTGATCTGCAGGTCTGATTAGTAGAAGGGGAAATTATAGATAAGCTAGCATATATTTTTTCTACTGCTGCTATAACAAATGGCCACAAATTGAGTGACTTCAAACAATGCATGGTTTATTGTCTTGCAGGTCTGTAAGTTAGAAGCCAAGGTTGCAGCAGGCAGTGTTCCTTCCTAGAGGCTCAGGGAGAGCATCTGTTTCATTGCCTTTTTCCAGCTCCCAGAGGCTTCCCTCATTCCTTGACTCCTGGGCCCTTCTTCCATCTTCAGAGCCAGCAACGCAGCATCAACCTTGCCCTCCTTCCATCTTCATATCTTTTTCTTTCCCCCAAACCAGGGGAGGTCTTTTGCTTTTAAGGATTTATGTGATGAGCTGAGGCCCACCTGACTACTCCAGGTTCATCTCCCCACCGTGGAGTACAGTACACTTCATTACATCTGTGAAATCCCTTTGCCATGGGTAGTAGTTTGATATTATTTATGAATTTTTAAAAAATAATTATGTTTGTAAACTGATCTGTTCCTCTGGGCATAGTATCCTTTGATTGTGTTAAATTCAAAGGTTTTACATTTACCTGATTAAATCAGGATTAGGGCTTTGATTCAACCACATCAGTAGGGCATGACTCAGGGTTGAGTCCCTGTCCCCTTGGTGGGTGATATAAATGGATGTTCACTCAAGAAGACACACAGAAGAAGATATTGAATAAGAGAGAACTTCATCAGTTTTGACCCTGCAGCCCCTGAGAGAGAAGAGCCATTCGCCTGATAGTTTACAGCTGACCATGTGAACAGACCAGAGCAGCTAAGAAACCCTGAGAGGAGCCCTATGCCAGCCTACAACTGACATCAGAGGAAGCTGGGCCCACAGAGCCTTAAGAGGAAGAAGGAAGGAGAGACCAGGCCCACCATCTTGCTTCAACATGTGGCAACAGACTTTGGTGAGAAACCAACCTTGAGTTGGACTCTTCAGGGTCCTGTAACTGTAAGCTTTTACCCCAAATAAATACCCTTTAAAAAAAAAAAGATTTAGTTATCTGCAGAGGATGACAAGGCTTTGTTCCAAAATCCTAAGAGTCTGCATTGTGATTCTTCTTTAAGGGCCTTTCACAGGCTCCAGACAGTATCTCTGTTTGCTACTGGCGCTTGTAGCACTATTGGATCTGCTGAACCATATGGCCCAAATGGCAGAGTAGCTATGATAATCAACTGTCATTCTCCAAGATCCATCTGTTTTCTGCGTAGGCCAAATAGAAAAGTTGAATGGGTATGTGGTGGGAGTCATCGCCCCTGCATCCTTTAAGACCTTGATGTTCTCGTTGTTTAAGGTAATCTCCTTTGTCACTTGTAGATGTAATCAGTCTTAGATGCAGTCAACTTACTGATATTTATTTATTTATTTATTTCTCTTCCCTTCCCCCCCTCCCCCACCCCGGTTGTCTGTTCTGTGTGTCTATTTGCTGCGTCTTCTTTGTCCACTTCTGTTGTTGTCAGCAGCACGGGAATCTGTGTTTCCTTTTGTTGCATCATCTTGTTGTGTCAGCTCTCCGTGTGTGCAGCACCATTCCTGGGCAGGCTGCGCTTTCTTTCGCACTGGGCGGCTGTCCTTACGGGGTGCACTCCTTGTGCATGGGGCTCCCCTACGCGGGGGCACCCCTGCGTGGCAGGGCACTCCTTGCGCGCACCAGCACTGCACATGGGCCAGCTCCACACGGGTCAAGGAGGCCCGGGGTTTGAACCGCGGACCTCCCATGTGGTAGGTGGATGCCCTAACCACTGGGCCAAGTCCGCCGCCCTTACTGATAATTTGTCCACAGAATGTTCTCACAGTAACATTCACATCAGTAGTTGCTTGACCAAAAAACTGAGCATTATGAACTGATCAAGGTGTCCCATGAACTTAACCATCACAACATCATTTGTTGAATTTATGTATCTTATATTTTATTGCTGTTGTAAATGGCAAACTTTTAAAAATTAGTTTACCTGCTGCCAGTGTCAAAAGGCAACTGATTTTTGTATATTAATCTTTTTTTTTTTTTTAAAGATTTATTTATTTATTTATTTAATTTCCCCCCCTCCCCTGGTTGTCTGTTCTTGGTGTCTATTTGCTGCGTCTTGTTTCTTTGTCGGCCTCTGTTGTCGTCAGCGGCACGGGAAGTGTGGGCGGCGCCATTCCTGGGCAGGCTGCTCTTTCTTTCACGCTGGGCGACTTTCCTCACGGGCGCACTCCTTGCGCGTGGGGCTCCCCCACGCGGGGGACACCCTTGCGTGGCACGGCACTCCTTGCGCGCATCAGCACTGCGCATGGCCAGCTCCACACGGGTCAAGGAGGCCCGGGGTTTGAACCGCGGACCTCCCATGTGGTAGACGGACGCCCTAACCGCTGGGCCAAGTCCGTTTCCCTGTATATTAATCTTATACCCAAAAATTTTGTTACATTTTCTTACCTTGATGGTGTAGACTGCCATATGTGAATAACAGATTTGTTTTCTTTCCAGTCTTTATACCTTTTGTTTCTTTTTCTTCTCACTGTGCTGGCGAGTATCTCTAAAGATGTTTTGCAGGTACCCTTAATCAGGTGAAGCCAGCTCCCTTTTACCCCTGGTTTGTTGAGTTTTAAATCATAAATAGATGTTGATTTCATCAAATTATTTTTCTATACCTATTAAGATGATCATGGGTTTTCTCCTTTAGTATGTTAATGTAGTGGATTACATTAATAACTTTTTTATTAAGACTTTGCATTTTTAAAAGAGAAACTTAAATGTGATGTATCATCTTCACAGGATCTGGTTTGCTGATACTTTGTTTAGAATTTTATATCTAATTTATGGGTAAGATTAGATTATAATTTCCTTTCTTGTACTGTCTTTGTCTGGGTTTTATTTCTGGGTTTTACTGGCTAAATAGGGATTATTGCCATTTATTAGTATATCACAGGAAGAGATTATATACTCTACCTTGAAAGATTATATCTGGACTTCTTTTTTGTGGGAGGACAATTATAGAACTAATTAGGCATCTTTTTCTGATGTTATTTTTAGAAAAGCATAGTTTTTAGGAATTAGTTAGAATAGATAATTTAAAAATATGGGCAAGCACTGATTGATACCTTCTTAATCTCCTTTGGATCTATCTTCATGATCCCTTTTTCATATCTAATGTTATTTTTATCTTTGTTTTTCCCTGATTAATCTTACCAGAAGCTTACCTGTTTTTACTTGTCTTTTCAAGACCTGATTTTTGGCTTTTTTTATTTTCTTAATTCTGTGCTTGTTTTTTTATTTCATTAGTCTCTGTTCTATTCTCACTTCCTTTCTTCCATTCTCTTTGTTTTTTTGTTTGTTTTCTGAGAGTGATACTTTAGTCATTTCGGCTTACAATTGAAACTCTGGAAATTCAAAGTTAACATCCTTGCCAGTGATCTTTTTATATACACCAGAAAATGTTTCAACCTTGTATTCTACATTGTTCTGCTGTGCTTTGTCCAAATAAACCTTTATAAGCCGGCTGCCATCCAGTTTTACACGGAGTCTCTTGCCCACAGTTTACTTAGGAAGACCAAGGCTTCAAGGATTGCATCGTGCACAGCTGTCAGAGTACAGCTCCTGGGACGCTTTTGCTTATTTTTTTGTACGGCTTTTCAAGTTGGCTTAGGCAGAATTCTCCTCCGAGCAATAATGACAACAGGCTTTCCACTGAACTTTTTTTCTAATTCATGTACCAGCCAGACTTGGATTTTCTGGAAAGACTTTAGTTGAGGTACGGGAACAAAGATTATAATAGCTTTCCGACCACCACCAGCTTCGATTTCCTTGGCTGCTGTTATATTCAGCTCCCTCAACTGAGCCCTTAGGTCTGAGTTCATCTCCAGCTCAAGAAGAGCCTGAGAAATGCCAGACTCGAATTCATCTGGCTTTTCACCATTAGGCTTCACGATCTTTGCACTGGAACTGAACGTGGCCTTTTTCTGGTGGAGCGCCGGCCTAGAAAGAGGCCAGGGTTTCGCGAGAGCTCGTCAGATCTCAGAGGCGGAAGGGAAGAGCTCTTCCCTTTGATTTTCTGTATTCTTTTCCTAACTTACTGGATTCTTACTAGGTCATTAATATGCAGTCGTCTTTTTTTTCTTTTAAATTTATACTATTTAAATACACCGTACTAGAGCAAATGTCTCTGAAAATATCACAAAAGATTTGTTTTCTTCATTCAGCACATTAGAAATGGGGGGAATCTCTACAGCAGTGTGTCTGTTTTTTTCCAATTTTTTTTTCCTTTGCCATGGGAGTAGCAACATTAGAACAAAAAACACACGTATACCTACTTTGTATTTTACAGACCTTGTAAAATATCACAAAAGCCACATCTCTTGCCTTTATCTCATGTTTGATTGATTGAAACACATTCCTTATAACACTTAAATAAAAAGCAAATGAATCTTGTTAAGGTAAAACATAGTGTACAACCTCTGGTCAGTGCCCTGCTAATTGTTAATGAGGGTAGAAAGCAGATTTGAATGCTTTTTAATTAGCTTCATTAGTTATTCCCCCCCCCCCCCCCCCCCAGATGTTGTTGCATGGATCTTTTTTCATTTTCTCTGTAGTCTCCCATTAGCCTAGGTTCATGGAGTCCTTAATGTTCATACTCAGTCGTTTTAATACACCAGTAAATGCAGGAAGGGCAGTCAAGCGTAAAGAAGGTGCAATAGCATGAAGCTGGCACTGGTGCTGGCAACCAAAGGTGATTTAGCTACTGAAGACACATGGGATACACCTGTGATGAACAAAATCTCAGAATGCATGAGATGAAGGCATGCATTCTGCATTACTCTGACCTTTTAGCAGACCTTCTGGTCCGACAGTAGTGGATTGCTCTGGAGTGAATTCAAATGGCCATTGACGAGAGCTGTGGGTCTATCATATTCACAAAATAAACTGCCATTAATGTAGTGAAACTGATCTGGGACCGAGACGATTCCTGCAGGTAGAGCATGTAAAACATTTAGGATAATACACATTGCCTTGTGCCTTCACGCCAAGTTCACTTGCAGTAATCCATAAGCGCTGTAAGCAGCGGTATTCCCAAATAACCTAATGTAGTTATTTCTGTGAAGGATCATGCCGCTCCTGGTATAACAGGATTTGTCTATGTCACCCAGCTGTGCTGGCAGCAGGAGCACTTGAGGTACCAACTGTGCCAGTAGCAGTCCATGGGGTATAGCAGAAAGCGCTCCGCAATCTTGCTCCGCAATCTTGCTCGGCAGCCTGCGCACCACTTCCAGGAGATGGAGCGGGCCATCACTGGGGACGCTGCGAGCTGCTGCTGCTCGGATTCACCCTGGTTTGCATTTGCCGTGTATTTCAATACTGCGAGAAGAGGTGGTGGCGTCCAGAGAAGGGGCGCTTCGCTGGAGGGAGGGTGTTCTTGCAGAAGCAGGAAAGGGGAGGAGGGGGCTAAGGCTGCCTTTTTTTTTCCCCTTAACATGTTGCTCTGAGGCTGGGTTCGGGGCCCACTCAAGCAGCAACCGGCAGGGAGCAGAGAAGTGTCAGGCTCAACCCTCCTCCACCACAGGCTCCGCACGAGCAGCTGCAAGAGCCCTGGGCCCGCAAAGGTGCGGCAGCAACTGCTGCAATTGCAGCTGCAAGTTTGGCAATGTCTCTTCTTTTTTAATATTGCATTTGAGACTACAAATTTACTGAATCCCACAGTTTTTATATATAGTATTTATATTATCGTTCTGAGTTTTTTGGGTTTTTTTTTTTTTTTTTTTTAATTCCTATTGTGATTTCTTTACCTTAGTTACTTTGGAGTATTTTTAAATTTTCAAACATGGGGGTTTTATGGGTTTTTTTTTTTATGTTTTTCCTTCTATTGTTGACTTCCATTTGCAATCACACAATGTACTCTGAGATAGTTTTTGGAATTGGTAAAGATTCATTTCACAGCCTCTAGTACGTGGTCAGTTTTTGTAAAGGTTCCCTGTGTGTTTCTGAAGAGAATGTGTACTCTATTAACGGGAGGCAGTATTTTACGTCCATTCGGTCAAGCTTGCTTAAGTCATTCGGTTCTCCTTTATTGCTGTTGATTTTCGCTCTTTGTTGCATGCTTTCTGGAAGAGGTAGATCTAACTTCTGCCACTGATAATGGATTTATCCTTCATTTCTGTCAGTGTGTACATTATGTATTTCGCTGATGTTTTATTAGGCACATATAGTTAAGGATTGTTATTTTGGTGAATTTAACTTCTAATATTGCCATGATTCTTTCTTTCTCAAATAATCCTTTTTGTTTGATATTAACAGCTTTCCCAGCTTTTCTTTGTTTTAGTATTTGCCTGGCAAAACTTTCTCCACCTTTTACTTTCATCTTTCCATGTCCATTTGTTTGTCATGTTCTTATATTTTTTAAAATAGCTTAGTTTTTTATTCTAATCTGACATTCCCTCATTTAAACAAAGTAGACCATTTACAATCATATGATTATTGCCATCTTCATTTATATTCTCACCATCCTTCTATTTTCCATTTGTCTTTTTCTTTTTTAAATTGATTATTTTTTTACTAAATTTTTTATTTTTAATCATTTTTAGTTTAAAGAAAGTTGCAAGGACAAGACAGAGAGTTCCCATATACCTTTCACTTAGTTTCCCCTAAGAAGATTAGTATCTTATATAATCATTGTGTATTTGTCAAAACTAAGAAATCAACATTGGTACAATCATATAAACTACAGAGTCTACTCAGATTTCTGAAATGTTTCCACAAATGTCCTTTTTTTAAATTTCAGGAACCAATTTACCCAACAATCAGCTTTGTGCCTGGCCTCTTTTTTTTTAACCTCTTTTTAAAAATATTATCTTTTCATTTAATACTCTAAGAAGATATAGATTGAGACTGTCCTTCTAATTATTTAACAAAGATTTTAATAATTTTAAAGTCTTCAGATATTTGGAGGACTTATAAACAATGTAATAGACCTGTTTTCCCATCCACATTTAATAAATGTTTATATCTTACAGGTCTACAGTTCCTTACCTGCAGTTAGAAAATGTAAAGTCTTGGAAATAAAAAGCTTTTTCATAACTTTAGTAGCAAAAATGCAATCTGGTTTATTTATAATCTTAATGTGATTCTTTTACCTATGTTTCACTGTGAATCAATATGTTTGATTACAGGTGCTGGCCCAAATCCCATTGGGAGTTGATCATATTTTGGTTTGTTTTTTTTTCTTGTACCATTTTCTTTTAGTGTTGGTGTATCAGTGGCAAATTTTCTTAGATATACTTTAAGCCCCTATTGTCATTCCTTTATAGTGACATGTATCTGGCTGCATTTAAGATCCTCTTTTTAGCAGAGCAGGTGCTGCTCAGTGGTTGAATGCCTGCTTCGCATGTACAAGGTCCCAGGTTCAATCCCAGGTACCTCTTTTTTAAAAAAAATCCTTTTTGTCTTTGGTGTTCTATAGTTTCACTACAAAGTGTCTACAGGTTTTTGTTGTGGTACTTTTTTTTTTTTCCAGTCCTGCTTGATTTTATAGTATGCCTCAACGTATAGATTCATGTCTTTGGTTCTGAAAAGTTTTAACCATTATCTCTTCAAATTTTCTTTTTCTAAACTCTGAATATACATTAGACCTCTAACTCTATTCTACTGTTAACTCTCAAGCTCTTTTCATATCTCAGACTTTGCTACATTCTGGATAATTTCTTCAGATAATATCTCCCAATTAATTAATTCTTAACACTATTCAAAGATACCTAACTGGCTATTTAACCCATGTGTACAATCACCCTCAGTGGTCTCAGGTTCAATTTAATAATCAACTCATGTTAATACTTAAGGTTTAGCTGAGCTCCAGCTTAGCTTTGTGAAGTGTATGGGACAGGAAGCACAGCATATAGCCAAGGCATTCTAATCAAGAAGTCTTGTGACGAGCCCAGGTGCAATTTCTAGACTCCACCACAAGAGAAAACTGGTTTGGAAGTGAATCACCTTGGCACAGAGTAGGCTCTCACTCAGCAGAAAAGCCTAGTCGTTTTTATTGAATCTTGTAATAAGACACCTCAAGAACAGTATGCCAGGCTTACAGTCCTCTCAGTCTAAATGCAATCCTTATATTACAGACTCCTATTATATAAAACTGAAAACCAGTTCAGACAGCAGTGCTAAATAAACACCCTCAAAGCACATTGGCCTTGTAAGACTCTTCCACAATTCTCTCAGGACATTGTTGTTGTTGTTTTGGGGCTTTTTGTGTTTTGTTGTATTTGATGTTGTGTTTGCTACCCCTTCTGAAATTTTCCCAACATTGTGTTAGCTACCCCTTAAGAAAATTTCCCGGTAATAGAATAAAAATTGTCTTATGAAGGATCTTTGTTTTGTCCTATCAGAGAATCTACTCCATGATACTTGAATACCAAACATAGAATCCTAAATATGAGCAATACACATTCACATACACACACATTAATTTATTTGCCACTCAGTTTTTCTTCCAGAAAACACAGGAACCACTTTGGTTCCTTTTGTTCTCTGCTGCGCTATTGAGAAATTTAAAACTGTTCAAAGAAAGGAATACATTTCAGAAGATCTAGTTGTCAAGTAATTTTTCTCACATATATTACCATTTTTAGTAAATAAAGAATAAAATGTCAAAAATGGTATCTAGATCATTTGTTTGCCACTATTCATATCCTTCCTTCCCTGCCACTTAGAATGACTAAACTGAAAGAATTACATTTAAATATGCCATCATCTGTCAAAATGCTTTTTAATTGGGGCCTTTGAGAAAAATCTAATGCTATTTTAAGGAGTCACTGTGATGCAAATTATTTTTCTTTTGTAGAGTATTGCTGTTTAGGTGCAAATTGGGTGTACTACAGTATACAGTTGTCAGGCCATTCACCACTATTGTTGCTTTGTAAGTATACAGAATTTAAATTATCAATAATTTTTTTTAATCCTCACGATGTTATTTTTACTTACCTGCGTACTGAGTAGGAACACAAAGAACATAATACAGGTCTGCTTTGATGTAGAAAACATAGTATATAGAAACCTTTTTCTATTAAAGTAAAAAAGGTGACCATTTACAGGCAAAGAATCACCACAGGCTTCCAAATGACATCCTTTCTAAAGCCTAAAATGCTTTCTTCGAACGTTAATATTCATATAGCTTTACAGAAATATGATTGCATGAAGTTAAAGTATACTACTTTTGGTTAATTACTTGGTTTTATTTTCTGCATAGTTAATTTAGAAACATGAGCACTATATGCCAAAAAAGAAATCATTTCTTTTCTTTTTTACAAAATTCTGTCAAGGCTTAAGACTTGAGGTAAAATGGGTTATCATTAAGCTACCTGGCAAAACTATTTCCCAAAAATTCAAGGACATCAAATAATCTAAAGCAAGTAGTTTACATGCTGTATCTGCTATTCCTAATGTTCTGCATGTTCACAGTGGAAGAATGGAAAGATGAGTGAAGGAAGCCTTTGTTTATTGTGCCTTTTAGTTAGCAATTATTTAGGCATATTTGCCTAAAAATGCAGACAAATTCACTTTGTTTTTTAATCTAATAGCAAGTTGGAGGCATTACCACATGGTAACATTTCTAAAAAATGTTTTTCTTGTATTTTTGAACCTCCTCTGTGATCAAAAGCAAGTGATGGTCTATAGGATCTTTCAAATGAACTGACTTCTACATTTAAGTATTGCTGTCCATGCAGTATTCTAAAATACATTTTGCTTTGTTTAATCATAAAGTTGTCTCATTTTTACCTTTTTTAGAATCTGTGAGCTGCTTGCTATATATGATGAAGGTAACTTTAGTTTTTCAAATGCTTGGACTTACTTGGTTATAATAAACAATATGTCACAATTGGTAAGTAAATATTCATTTTTATTAATTGTACTAAATTAGTAACTAAGTTTTCTTAGGGAAAATTTTTTCTTGGACTAAAACTTGCTTTGTAATCTTGAAATTTGATTTATATGAAGAACTTCAAGAAATGTTAATATATATTTTTATTAAATGGTGACTTGGCATTGATCTGTTCACTATGCTGATTGATTTGTTTCTTGCACTCATGCATAGTTGTGTGATTATGCCATGTTTGTAAAGCACAATGTTCTGCAAAACAAAAAAAAGAGTGAGAACCACACCCTAGGCAGAGTCAGTAAAAGACAATGTATAATTGGTGTATGACAGTTACAAAGTTTGATAAAAATGGGAGAATAAAATTCTCTAGCATCATATTTGGAAACTAAAGGAAAATTTAGAATGCCAAGTTTAAAAAAGTGGATGATAGACTATAAACGTAAATGCTCTAAAGATAAACCTTTCTGATCCTATCAACTTAAGAATGTGCATTTAAAATTTTTGATTAATGTTTTAGGCAAAATAATGGTTTAGAAATGTAAGGACATCTATATGTGGTATGAGAGCCTAGTAATAAAAAGTAAATGCCTGTGTATCCAAAGTTTTCACACATATTCATATTCATCGGAACCAATAACTGCATTTCTCAAAATGTTTTCTAAAGAAATGGTCAGAAGTACTCTTGCTTTGAATATCTTTTCATTATGAAGCCTATTATTTATAATAGCAAAAAGCTGAAAACAGTCCAAAAGCTGAATGATGGGAACTGGTTGAATATGTGGTCTTTCCACTGGCCAATATAATATAGTTATTAAAGTTATCGTTATGAAAGTGGGAAAGTAAGGTACTTTAAGTGGGAAAAAAAAAAGCAACAGAATTTTATATAGATATATATGTGCGTGTGTGTGTGTGGTTGGCTGGTGATGGGACTATGAATAACCTTTCATATTCTAAATATTTTAAATGAGCATTTTATATTATTTTAATTTTAATGCAAAAATTATTTGAAAATTATTTTAATGCAAAAATTAAATTTTTTGAGGAAAATGTTTTGCTATTCAGCACTGCACTAGGTTATTACCAATGATTTCTAAAATAAGTCTTAGGAATTTATTTTAAAAAGTAAATTCAACTGGACTAACATTCTATCCTCAAGAAAAATGTTTCCCTGATTTCTTACTTTTAGATTTCATGGTCACAATTTTATTGAAATAGTATTTATTTTGGCACTCCCTTATAAATAATATGCATACAATATATGTAATGTAAAATAAACCAGTTAATAAGCTAAACTTTTGTACGATGAGGGGGAATTTGTTTATAAAAGCCATTAATAAGCAGATAACTTTTAATTTTGGATGAATGAGAGCTTTTCTTTTCCTTTTTTTTTTTTTTAAGAGATACCAGACCTTGTATGTGGGAAGCCGGCACTCAACCACTGAGTCATATAGGCTCCCCTGAGTTTTTTCGTTTGTTTGATTGTTTTGGTTTTTTGTTTTTAGGAGGCACTTGGGACCAAACCCAGGACCTCCCATATGGGAAGCAGGCACACAACCACTTGAGTCACATCTATTCTGAGAGCCTTTTATTAACCTCAGTCATGTGTTCATTGTTTTCTTTATGGCCCTAGTAAGCGAACATTTAAAACAAGTTCAGGGAAATATTAATGTTATAAAATATCTATGCTGAGAAATGTCATATAGTCATCCATAGTAAATTTGAATGTGTTGGTAATCTAAAAATAGCCTAATAAAGCCTAGAAAAATTTCCTTGAAATATTACTCTGTATCATTTTTCTAGTTTATAACTTAAAAATTTCTATTACTATATTTAGTCTTTCTTATTGAAGAAGTTTCAATGTTAATCTCAATTGTTTCTAGTTTGCCATGTATTGTCTCCTGCTGTTTTATAAAGTACTAAAAGAAGAACTGAGTCCAATCCAACCTGTTGGCAAATTTCTTTGTGTAAAGCTGGTGGTTTTTGTATCCTTCTGGTAAGTGTTGCTATCTAGTAAGTGTGCTCAATTTCTAAAGGGCAATAAAAAACTTTATTAAAGAGAACATTTTAAACATCTTAATGTAGAAAATGGACTAAAATGCCCCCACTTTCCTTTGAAAAAGTTCATCCTTTAGCCCTTCTAAGTACTTCATAAAGAAATAATTAGGTGAATACTGTAACATAATAGGAAAGTAAATGGAGATAATCAGTGTGTGTCACCATTAGAGAAATCATTAGAATAAATCATGGTTCTGTCATATAATAGAATACTATACAGTTTGGAAGGAAAACATGATATAGAATATTTAATAATGTGAGGAAACGTTCTTCAGGAAAAAACACTCCTTAAAACCGAAGGCAAAACTATACAGGTTTGGTAAAAGGGTAGGGGTGGGGCAGAGAACCTAGAAACAAACAAATCATTTTAACCAAAATGTGAATTAACACAAAAAGTATGAAAAGAAAAAATTAAAATCCTTAGAATCCTACCACCCAGGAAGAATGATTTATATTTTGGTGCATAATTGTCTTACACACAACTCCACAAATGATTTTATACTACAAAAACTTGTGTAACTGAACAATATGTTTGCTATATTGTGAATATAGTTTTGTCAGTTAGGAGAACTACTTAGTATTTTCTTTTTTCTTTTTAAAGATTTATTTATTTATTTAATTCCCCCCCCCTCCCCTGGTTGTCTGTTCTTGGTGTCTATTTGCTGCATCTTGTTTCTTTGTCCGCTTCTGTTGTCTTCAGCGGCACGGTAAGTGTGGGCGGCGCCATTCCTGGGCAGGCTGCTCTCTCCTTTCACGCTGGGCGGCTCTCCTCATGGGCGCACTCCTTGCGCGTGGGGCTCCCCCACGCGGGGGACACCCTTGCGTGGCACGGCACTCCTTGCGCGCATCAGCACTGCACGTGGCCAGCTCCACACGGGTCAAGGAGGCCTGGGGTTTGAACCGCGGACCTCCCATATGGTAGACAGACGCCCTAACCACTGGGCCAAAGTCCGTTTCCCAGTATTTTCTTATTGACATTTAGATGTTCCTAATTTTTTCACCATTACAAGAAACAATAATATTCTTGTTTATAGAACTACGAAAGCTGGTTTATTTCATTACTCACTGTTTAAATCTAACCTGAGATCATAGCCCTAGATTTGTTTGAAATGCTTCAGCATGACTCCCTATCTCAAGAGTCAGATTCCCTTCTGAGTTTTTGTCTCTAGCACCAGTAGTTCAAACAAAACTATTCAAAGGACTGTTTAAAAGAAAAATCAATCAATGCATGTATAAATATTTTGAGTATTTGTTCTTTATTTAATATTAGGTGCTTTTTGTACAAGGTGTTAAGACATTGTCTATGTATAGGAAGAATTTATAATCTAAGAACTTGTGCATACTTTCAAAGCAAAAAGAAACAATGTATAAACTTCGTATTTCATCCGAAGCTCTGAGTGATAAAAACTCATCTGATGAAACAGAACCAGAACAGTAAAACTTGTAAAGCAATATATTTATATATAGATATCTAGTTTCCTCATAAAAGTAATGTGCCAAATTTCTAAATGCAGGGCATTGGTAGTGGTTGGGGATGGGATGGGATTGAGGACAGAGGGTTGGGGGTTGGGGCACTGGGTTGCACTGGGGGATTAATTTTTTTAAATGGCATGTTTTTAAAACAACTGCTCATTTTATGCTTGATATAGATTTGGCGTTTACCTTTTCCTAACATATAGGCAAGCAGTAGTTATTGCTTTGTTGGTAAAAGTTGGCGTTATTTCTGAAAAGCATACATGGGAATGGCAAACTGTAGAAGCTGTGGCTACAGGACTCCAAGTAAGTAGTGCTATCTCTGAATTCTTTATTAAGCAGTTTCACATATTAGTTCCAGTAGACTTGATAACACAGGCTAAGCTGCTATTATCCCTACTTAACAGATGAGGAAACAGCAGCCCTAGAGAAATAATACAAACACCTCATTTGTAGCAGAGCTTCAAGTAGAACCTGTATTTTTTTATTCCTAGTCCATTTCTCCTCTCAGTCCTTGAGCAGTGGATTAAGAATGCATTGTACCCTCCGAAGAAATGATTGAGGGCAGTGCAAGATAGATTTAGATTCTGGCATTTTGTCTGTCTGGTTTTTTGTGGAGAGAGGGGGAACAGGTCAAAAATAATTATTTGGGAGAAATGGAATGAATATAATATTCCAAAAAACAATGTTGGTACTTAAATACTTTTACAAATGGAGAAAGAGCTTTTCTTGTACCTAGAAAAATAGATTTAAACCCAAAAGACTGATATTTTTGTTGTTGTTGTAGGACTTTATTATCTGTATTGAGATGTTCCTTGCTGCTATTGCTCATCACTACACTTTCTCATATAAACCGTATGTCCAAGAAGCAGAAGAAGGGTCATGCTTTGATTCGTTTCTTGCCATGTGGGATGTTTCAGATATTAGAGATGATATTTCTGAACAAGTCAGGCATGTTGGTAAGTACCAGTCATTTAATTCATCCAGATAGGTAGGTTATCGTATTTTTCTCTTAATAAGTTAATTAGTAGCTACATAACTGACAGAAGGACTTCATTTAAAGCAACACCACAGTACAAGTGCTTCAGATGTAGAGTGGGAGCCAGTTATAGAATGGTGAGTTTATAATGGTAAAAATAACTTAACTTTTAGCTAACTTGGAAACCTTTCTATTACTTTGAAGGAAGGACAGTCATGGGACATCCTAGGAAAAAATTTTTTCCTGAGGATCAAGATCAAAATGAACATACAAGCTTGTTGTCATCATCATCACAAGATGCAATTTCTGTTGCCTCTTCTATGCCACCTTCACCCATGGGTCACTACCAAGGGTTTGGACATACCGTGACACCCCAAACCACACCTACTACGGCCAGGATATGTGATGAAATATTTAGTGATACAACTGAAGAGAAACAGGAACCTTCAGATAAATCTCTGGCATCCTGAACAGTGTGCAAAAGCAAACTGTGCTACTGCCATGTTATTTCATTACCCTGGTGTATCCCATTGGCTCAGGATTTTGTGCTTGGGACAAGCCATAAATGATGGAAAATTTTCAACACAAAGATAGGCAAAAGCCAGGTACAGTTGTTGGATTTATGTAATTACATTTTGTATATCGCAACAAGTAATCCGTCTAAATTTCCTAGACTTAGACCTGATTTCTTAACATTAGAGTGTCATATACTTACTTGGTAGAAAATGATATAACTAAATGCACCTGATCTTACATTGCTTTATCAAGATAGAAGAAAGAAAAGAAAAAATCAATGCTTTCTACCAGTGCTGCATGACTATAACATTCTGGAATTAACAGAGAGCAATTAAAGAATATGAATTAGTGGGACTTAATCATAATCATGTGCCATATAAGCTTACCTAATAATTATTTCTCTATTTCTCAACTGGATGTCTTTCAATAAATAAGAATTTATCATTTATTTTCGTCTCTCATTTTTTAGGACATACTTTTAAGTTACAACAAAAATTTCTTGATTAGAAGCACAGAAAAAATAAGTCAAAAGAACAATGGATTAAATATTATATAACTACAATGAAATTTCCCATATATTCCTATTGGCTAAAATTCATATTTGCAACATTGCTAATAGATTATTAAATAAGAAAACAGTAATAGAAATGTAGTCTACTTTTCCTCAATGCTGCGGAAGCAAATGTAAATATTGGCTGGTTATTTTTAATTATTCATATTTATTAAACCACACTCAGAAGACATATAGGTGCTATTTTGGGGAAAATTACTTAGGAGACTGTTTCTCTAATTACTAATCACAACCCACTGGGTCATGTTTGGCATTTTAGAATGAAAAGAAAATATCGAAAATGCCAGATTAGTATATTACAAATAGCAAAGTATTGTTTCTCAAAACCTTTGCTTTATATATTATACACACTTTTCATATATGTATACTTATACTGATTTACAGTAATAATGGCAAAATGTATTCTGTGTACATTTATAAACTAAAGATTTCTATTAAAAGTAATGCTGGGAAGGAAAGCAGATGTGGCTTAAGCTGTTGGGCACCCACCTACCACATACAAGGTCCCAGATTCAATTCCCGGTGACTCCTAAAGAAGACAAGCAAGACAGCGGGCTGACACAAGATGACAAAACAAAGATAAAAAGAGGAAACAAAATGAGACAATACATTAACAGGGAGTGGAGGTGGCTCAAGTCATTGGGTACCTCCTTCCCTTGTAGGAGGTCCCACGTTTAGTTCCTGGTACCTCCTAAAAAGAGGATGAGCACACAGACACAGAGCAGACAGAGCACAAACAATGAAGGGGGTGGGGGCAGAAATAAATCTTAAAAAAAAAAAAAAGTAATGCTGGGAAAAAATAGCTAGAGGACAAGCAGAACAGCCTGGGGAAAAAATCTAGCATTTAGGACACCACGGGAAGGCTGGACACCACCCAGAAGAGAAACAGACAAAGGAGAAGAATCACAAGGCAAAACTGAGTTAAAACCTCAGCAACTACTGCTGGCACCCTCCTCCACTCTAAAGCCACTTCTGAATTCTCAGGTCCTGTGGCTAGAGACAAAGAGGGCCCCAGGGATCCACTTCCCCAGGAAAGGGGAAGGAGTGGGACAGACTAAGGCTGACTCAGCTTTTGACTCACAAATTTGGTCTGCTCTGCCCCACACACCCTTCCAGGCCAGGTGGGATCACACCAGTGTTTGCCTTGGGAGCCAGCAAGGGACTAAAGAGATACGGGACTAAAGAGATCCAATCCTCTCAATCTCCCTCTTTATTAACCAGCACTGATTGTAGAAGATGCAGAGGAGAGTGGAATTATTTCCCACCCAGGAAAAAGGCATAGGCTGCCAGCAAAGGTTGGAGAACTGTCTCAGAATTACTGAACCTGTATCACATTGATTTAGTCTGTGTTGCAGCAAACACCCTCTGGTCAGACACTGAACAATGAGGCACCCCATCTGCAGGCAGGCCAAGGAAGTGCACATAAAATTTAAAGTAAATAAGAGAAGATTTTTCTGGCCTGTACAGCCTCCCTCCCAAGGCCCTAGGAAGCGGGTTTGTACCCCATTAATGAGTCCAGAGCCCAGTTCTGAGCAACAAAGAGGGACAATCCTAAAGACCCAGGCTGAAACAAGAATCAAAGAACAGCAATAATACACTGCCTCCTGCCACTAAATCCATACGGAAGAGAGAGAAACTGTGTGTCTGAGTAAACTAACCATCTTAATCAGATGCCTAGACATCGGCAAAAAATTTACAAGCGATACTAAGATTATGGAAGACATGGCCCATGAACAGGAATATATCAAAGCCCCAGAAAAGATGCAGGATTTGAGACCACTAATTAAAAAGATGCAAACAAGTTTCCTATATCAATGAGTTGAAGACAGTATGGCTAAAGAGCTAAACAACATGAAGAAAACATTCACCACAAAGAAGAACTTGAAAACCTCAATAGAAAAGTAATATAGCTCATGGGAATGAAAGACATTATAGGTGAGATCAAAAACACATCAGAGGAGAACCAGCAAGATGGTGATGGAGTGAGGAGCACCTAGAGTCAGCTCCTGCTTCAAGGCAGTTAGCAAATACCCAGAGCTCTCTGGAGCTAGCTGAAGCACCTAAAATTTGAGGGTCCAGGAGACCAAAAGAGCATCCTGCAACATCTTGAAGGAATGGAAGAAGAAGGCTGCCCATCTGCAGAGACTTGTGAGTAGAGCGCTCCATGCCCCAGAGGCCGGTGCCCATCCTCCAGTGGAGGCACAAGCCACTTCGGGAGCTGTTCTGCGGCTGGAATTGAAAGCTCCACTTCCCAAAAGTGGGGAAAGAAGAGACGGTTGGGCACCAGCTTCAGCAACTGAGGAGTAAATTCAGCAGGCTAAAGTATAATCCTGAGAACAGCTAAAGTTTGAGCCTGTCCAAGTAAGAAAGAGGCCAGGAGCCACCATCTTAACTTCCCACCTGGCACAAGGGGAAGTGGGGCAGACTGAGGATCCCAGTGCTGGTGGGGACCGGCTTCTTCCCATCCAGATCATATTACAGCTCTAGCCTAGGCCCCAGTGCCACTTCAGCAGGGAGGAAGCTGCGGGGACCTGTGCCAGCCTCTCTGGGAAATTACCAGCCAAGCCGCAGGCCAGTGACTATCCTACTCTGGCAGCACAAGCTGCCCCAGGAGCTGTTCTGTGGCTGGAATTGGAAGCTCCATTTCCCAGAAAAGGGAGGAGGAGACAGTTGGCTCCCGATTTCGGCTGCTAATTGGTAGACCCAGTTGGCTAAGATATAATCCTGGGAATAGCTGGGGTGTGAACCAGCCCAAGTCAGAAAGAGGCCAGTAGCCGTCATTCTGACTGCCCCCAGCCAGGGGAAGCCGGGCTGACTGAAACACTTAGTGTCGGCAGGAACCAGTTTCTTTCATGCAGATCAGCCTACAGCCCTAGCCTAGGCTTCTGGGGAGGAGCCTGAGAAGCCCTGCACCAGCCTATACAGGTAACTGCAGGTAACTCTGGCTGGAACAGACAAAAATCAAAAGTCTACCAGGGCAACTGCAGTCATCTTGGACCAGCACTGCAGAGATTGCTGCCCACACCTGCAGCTCCATCCCTGCCCCAGGCAGGGGAGAAAGGGATGTGAAGCTTCATCCGTCTCTCTGGGCAACTACAGTCTAGGCCTGCACGTGGATTATTCCATAGCTATGACTCTGTCCCTAACCCTGGCAAAGGAGAAAGTTGGAAGAAGCTTCATTGGTCCCTGGTGCAATGAGGGCAGCTTGAGCCTCCACAGCTTACAGCACCAACTACATGCTTGGCTCCCACTGCACAACCAGCAAGAGAGAAAGGATAAGAAGCCCTAAACAAAAGAGAAAAACTGCACCCAAAAAAAAAAGTACTCTAGTAAGCCAGATGCAAAGACATCAACCAAAAATTACAATCCACACCAAGAAACAGGAAGCTATGGCCCAGTTAAAGGAACAAGATAAGCCTCCAGAGGATATAAAGGAGTTGAGACAACTAATTATAGAAGTTCAAACAAATGTCCTTAATAAATTCAATGAGAAGGCTAAAGAGATTAAGGATATTAAGACGACACTGGGGAAGCAGACTTGGCCGAGTGGATAGGGCGCCTGTCTACCACATGGGAGGTCCGCAGTTCAAACCCCAGGCCTCCTTGACCCGTGTGGAGCTGGCCCACGCACAGTGCTGATGTGTGCAAGTAGTGCGGTACCACGCAGGGGTGCCCCTGCATAGGGGAACCCCACACGCAAGGAGCGCACCCAGTAAGGAGAGCCACCCAGCACAAAAAGAAAGTTCAGCCTGTGCATGAATGGTGCTGCACACACGGAGTGCTGACGCAGCAAGATGACGCAAAAAAAAGAGACTCAGATTCCATGCCGCTGACAACAATAGAAGCAGACAAAAGAAGAATGGGCACAGAGAACAGACAACTGGGGTGGGGGGGATGGGGGGAGAAATAAATAAAATATAAATCTTAAAAAAACACTGGATGAGCACAAAGAAGAATTTGACAGCATACATAGAAAAATAGCAGATCTTATGGGAATGAAAGGTGCAATCAATGAAATTAAACATTAGATTCATATAATGGCAGATTTGAGGAGGCCGAAGAAAAGATTGGTGAGCTTGAAGAAATGGCCTCTGAAAGTGAACATACAAAACAGATGAAGAATGGAAAACATTGAACAAGGTCTCAGGGAACTAAATGACAGCAAAAGACATGCAAACATACGTGTCATGGGTGTCCCAGAAGGAGAAGGGAAAAGGGGCATAAGGAATATTTGAAGAAATAATGGTAGAAAAATTCCCAACCCTATTGAAGGACATAGATACCCATTTCCGAGATGCACAACATACTCCCATCTGAAAAAATCCAAATAGACCAACTCCAAGACACAGACTCATCAGAATGTAAAAGGCCAAAGACAAAGAGAATTCTGAGAACAGCAAGAGAAAAATAATGCATAACATGTAAGGGATATCCAATAAGATTAAGTGCTGATTTCTCACCAGAAACCATGGAGGCAAGACGACAGTGATCTGATATATTTAAGATACTACAAGAGAAAAACTTCCAGCCAAGAATCTTATATCCAGCAAGACTGTCTTTCAAAAATGAAGGTGAAATTAGAATATTCACAGATAAACAGAAACTGAGAGAATTTCTAAGCAAGAAACCAGAATTTCAGGAAATACTAAAGGGTGTGCCAGAGCCTGAAAAGAAAAGACAGGCGGGAGGGGCCTGGAAGAGAGTCTAGAAATGAAGATTCTCTCAATAAAAGTAACTAAAAGTGTCAAAAGAGTGGTGAAAATAAAATGACAGATAAAGCCAAATAGTCAGGAATAAACTTAACCAATGATATAAAGCACTTGTATTCAGAAAACTGCAACTCAATGTTAAAACAAGTCAAAAAAGCCCTAAATAACTGGAAGAACATTCCATGCTTATGGATTGGAAGACTAAATATCATCAAGATGTCAATTCTACTCAAATTGATATATAGATTTAATGCAATCCCAATAAAAATGCCACCAACATTAAAGAAAAAATTGAAAACACGATCTTAAATTTATTTGGAAGGGTAAGGAGTCCCAAGTAGCCAGAAACATCATAAAAAGGAAAAGTGAACCCTCATCTCCAGGCTTTAAATCATAATACCTTCGTATAGTGGTAAAAAGAGCATAGTACTAGCCTAAAGACACACAGTAGACCAATGGAACCAGATTTATGGCTCAGAAATAGACTCTCACAGGTACGGTCAAGTGATTTTTGACTAGCCTGTCAAACTCACACAGCTCAAGCAGAATAATCCATTCAACAAATTGTGCTGAAAGAATTGGACATCCATGGCTGAAAGAAGGAAAGAGGACCCCCACCTCACACCTTATCCAAAAATTAAAATGGATCAAAAAACTAAAAAAAAAGCAAGTACCATAAAACCTCTAGAAGAAATTGTAGGAAAATATCTTCAAGACCTGGTGGTAGATGATGGATTCTTTAAGGAGATTAGAGAAGGACTGAGTGGACTACTGATGTTTAATGTATATAAAAGTTTTAATTAGCTTTACTGTAAAGGTATGGAAATGTATAGAGTGGATGGTAACACACAGTAAAGCTAGTTTATAAATGGGGATATGACTGAAAATGGTAATCTAGTTATGTAAATGCCAATTGACAGAATGCTAGAGACTTATCTAGGAAGTGGATAGCACAGTAAACCAAGAGGTGGGTGAGAATTGTGGTTGATGCTACAGATGCAAGAGTGTCCTTTGTTAGCTAGAAGAGAATGCATATCACTACTTCAGGGTGCTGGGAATGTGGAGAAGCATGGGAAAAATACAGCTGGAGTGACCTATGGACTGTGGTTACTAGTAATAATATAATATTCTTACATCTATGCAAAAGGTGTACTGTGTTGATACTGAGGCAGTATGGAAAATGTGAGACAAATGGACACAGTAACATACTGTATCTGTAGCAAATGCCACACCACATTGTGGTGTGTTGATGGAGGGGTGTTGTTTGGGAATTCTGCACATGTGCATGATTGTTTTTATAAGTTTACAACTTCTGTCATAAAAAAATATATTTAAAAAATAATAATAGGGTATATTGGGGAGAAAACACACCAAATGCAAGATAAGGACTATGATTAGTGGTAAGATTTTGACAATATTCTTTCATAATTTTTAACAAACGTCTCATGACAATGCAGGGTGTTGGTGGAGGGTTGATATATGGGACCCCTGTATGATGTTATGCATGTTTGCTTTGTAAGTTCACAAATTTTACTCTATACGTGTTTATGTATCATTCATATATAAATGATAAAAAGATAATAGGATTGGTTAGGGGAAAAATATTTTGTTTAGTAGTAGTATTTTGACAATGCTCTTTATTAGTTTAAAAAGTTTAAAAACAATGCAAGTTATTGGTGGTAGGGTGAGATGTTATATATGTTTTGTAAGTTCATAACTATTATACACTTATTATGTATGTTTATGTATGAATATTTATTTTAATAAAGTTAAAAAAAAAAACCATCAGAGGCATACAACAGCAGACTTAAAATGACAGAATAACTGATACCAAAGACTGAACAGCTGAAACTAAAGAGAGAAAAGAATGTAAAAACTGAGCAGGGACTCAGGGAGTTGAATGACAACACAAAATTCAACAACATGCGTGTCATGGGAGTTCCAGAAGAAGAGAAGGGAAAAGGGGCAGCAAGTGTATTTAAGGAAATAGCTGATAATTTCCCAACTGTAATGAAAGAAATGAACATACATGTCCAAGAAGCACAGCATACCCCAGTCAGAATAAATCCGAATAGACCTATTCTAAGACACATCCTACTCAGAATGTCAAACTTAAAATACAGTGAGAAAATTCTGAGAGCAACAAGGGAAAAGCAAACCACCACATACCAAGGGACCCAGGTTAAGACTTAGTAAGGATTTCTCATCAGAAACCATGGAGATGAGTGGGCAGTGGTATGATACAATTAGGGTACTGAAAGAGAAAAACTGCCAGCCAAGAATTTGTATCCAGCAATATTGTCCTATAAATATGAAGGTGAGTATAAAATATTCACAAACAAAACTAAGAAAGTTTGTTAAAAAAAAAAAAAAAATCCACTTTTGCAGGAAATCTTAAAGGATGCCTTACTGCCTGAAAGAAAAAGTCAGGAGAGAGAGGCTTGAAGGAAAGTATAGAAAAAATAGCAGAAAATATAACAAAAAGAGTAAAAAGACTGACAAAAATAAGATGATATGAAAACCAGAGAATAAAATGGTGACAGTAAATACTGCCTATTCATTATTATAGTTGAATGTGAATGAATTAAACTCTCGTATCAAAAGATACTGCCTGACATATGGATAAAAAAACATGAGCCATCCATATACTGCTTACAAGAGATTCACCTTAGACCCAGGAATACAAACAGGCTGAAAGTGAAAGGTTGGAAAAAGATACCCTAGTAAGCAAAAAAGATCAGGGGTAGCTATACTGATAACTGTATAAAACAGATTTGAAATGCAAGAAAGTTTTAAGAGATACAGAAAGCCATTATATATTAATAAAAGAGACAATCCATCAGGTGATGTAAGTCAATATCTATGCACCTAACCAGGGTGCCCCAAAATGTATGAGGCAAACTCTCAAAATTGAAGGGAGAAATAGACATCGCTACAATAATAGTTGGAGACTTCAAGATACCACTCACATCATTTGATAGAACTAGACAGAAACTCCGCAAGGAAACAGAACTTGAACAAAATGACAAGCAAGTTAGACCTAAGAGACATACACAGAACACTGCATCCCAAATTCAGCAAGTTATACATTCTTCTCAAGTGCTTATGGATCTTTCTCTGGAATACACCAAATGTTATGTCACAAGGCAAGTCTCATTAAATAGAAAAAGATTGTAACTATACAAAGCAGCTTCTCAGATCATAATGGAATGAAACCGGAAATCAGTAGAAGGGAAAGAGGTAAAATAATAAATGTGTGGAGGCTGAACACACGTCTAAATAATCAATGGATCAAAGAAAAAATTGCACGTGAAATCAGTAAATATATTGAGACAAATGAAAATGAGAACACAACTTATCAAAACTTATGGGATACAAGGCAGGCAGTCTTGGGGAAATTTATATCCCTACCTGCCTATATTAAAATAGAAGAGCAAAAATCAAAGATCTAACTAAACAGAGACACTAGAAAAAGAACAGCAAACCAATCCAAAAGCAAACAAAAGAAATAATAAAGATTAGAGCTAAAATAAATGAAATTAAGAAGACAAGAGGAAATCAATAAAACCAAAAACTGGGTCATTGAAAAGATCAATAAAGCTGACTAACCCCTAGCTAGACTAACAGAAAAAGAGAGAAGATGCAAATAAATACAACCAGAAATGAAGGGGGAAGTTATGACTGAACCCACAGAAATAAAAAGGATCATAAGAGGATATTATGAGAAACTGTATGCCAACCAACTAGATAACCTAGATGAAATGGACAGATTCATAGAAATGCACAAAAAACCTACACTGACACTACAGGAAAGACAAATCACATTTATTGTATTTTTTAAGATTTATTTTTTATTTATTCTCCCCCCCTCCAGTTGTCTGCTTTCTGTGTCCATTAGCTGTGTGTTCTTCTGTGTCCGCTTGTATTCTTGTCAGCAGCACCAGGAATCTGTCTCTTTTTGTTGCATCATCTTGCTGCATCAGCTCTCCATGTGTGCAGCCATTCCTTGCGTGCAGGGTTCCCCCACGTGCGGGACACCCCTGTGCAGGGGATACCCCTGCATGGCACAGCACTCCTTGCACGCATCAGCACTGCGCATGGGCCAGCTCATCAAACGGGTCAGGAGGTACTGGGTTTGAACCTTGGACCTCCCATGTGGTAGGCGGACACCCTATCCATTGGGTCAAATCCGCTTCCCCAAATTACATTTAAAGAGATTGAATCTGTCAACAAAAATCTCCCAGCAAAGAGAAGTCCAGGACCAGACAGCTTCACAGGTGAATTCTACCAAGCACTTTGAAAAACATTAACCCCATTCCTGTTTAAACTCTACCAAAAAATTGAGGAGGGAAAATCACCCAACACATTTTATGAAGCTAACATCACCCTAATACCAAAGCCAGATAAAGATACTACAAGAAAAGAAGATTACAGACCAATCTCTCTAATGAACATAGCTGCAAAAATTCTCAACAAAATACTTGTAAATACAATCCAACAGCATATCAAAAGACTTACACATCACAAGTGGGATTTATTGCTGTTACACAAGCCTGGTTCAACATAAGAAAATCAATGTAATATATCACATTAACAAATTGAAGGGAAAAAACCCATATGATCATTTAAATTGTTCCAGAAAAGGCATCTGACAAAATCCAGCATCCTTTCTTGATAAAAAAAAACTTCAGAAGATAGGAATAAAAGGAAAATTCCTCAATATAATAAAAGGCATTAGGAAATCCCCACAGCCAACATTATATTTAATGGGAAAATATTGAGATCTTTCCCTCTAAGATCAGGAACAAGACAAGAATGCCCACTGTCACCATTGTTATTCAACACTGTACTAGAAGTTCTAGCTAGAGCAATTAGACAAAAAAAAAAAAAAGGTATCCAAATAGGAAAAAAGGAAGTAAAACTCTTTGCAGATGACATCATCCTATATTTCAAAAATTCTGAAATGTCTATGGCAAAGCTACTTGAGCTAATCAATGAGTTCAGCGAAGTGGTATGATACAAGATCAACACAAAAATCAATCATGTTTTTGTACAATAGTACTGAACAATCTGAGGAGGAAATTGGAAAAAATTCCATTTGCAATAGCAAAGAAAAGACTCAAACGCCTAGGAATCATTTTAACAAAATAAGTATAGGACCTGTATGCAGAAAACTACAAAACAATGTTTAAAGAAATAATGAAGACCTAAACAAATGGAAAGACATTCCGTGTTCACGGACTGGAAGATTAAATATCATGACGATGTCAGTCCTACCAAACTGACTTACAAGTTCAATGCAATACCAATCAAAATTCCAACAGCCTAGTTCACAGAAATGGAAAAGGTAATTACCAAATTCATTTGGAAGGGAAAATGCACCTTAATAGCCAAAAGCATTCCAAAAAAAGGGAGCAATATCAGAGCAATTTCACTGCCTGACCTTGAAACACATTACAAAGCTACCATGGTCAAAACAGCATGGTACTGGCAGAAAAACAGACACATCAATTAGTGGAACAGACTGAGTCCAGAAATAAACCCTCGTCTCTATGGCCAACTGGTTTTCACAAACCTACCAAGTCCATGTTAACAAGACAAAACAATCTCTAAAACAAAAAATGGTGCTGGGAGAACTGGTTATCTATAACCAAAAAAGGACCCCTATCTCACTCCCTGTCAAGAAACAACTGAAAAATGGATCAAAGGCCTACATATAAAAGCTAGGACCATAAAACTACTAGAAGAAAATGTATGAAAACCTCTTAAAGACCTTGTGGTAACTGGTGGTTTTTTGAACCTTACACTCAAAGCATGCCCAACAGAAGAAAAAATAGATTAAAAGGACCTCCTCAAAATTAACCACTTTTGCACCTCATAGGACTTTGTCAAAGTGGGAAAAGGCAGCCGATTCACTGAGAAAAAATATTTGGAAATCATATGTTCAATAAAGATTTAATATCCATGATATATAAAGAGATGTCACAACTCAACAATAAAAAGAAAAACGACCTGATTAAAAAATGGGCAATTTGAACAAACATTTGTCTAAAGATGAAATACAAATGGCAAAAAAACAAATGAATGAATGTTCAACATCATTCATTAAGGAAATGCAGATGAAAAGTACAATGAGCTATCATTTCACACCTATCAGAATGGCCACTATTAAAAAGAGAAGTACAAATGTTGGAGACAATATCAAGAGATATCAACATTTATTCACTGTTGATGGGAATGGAGAATGGTACAGCCACAATGGAGGACTGTGGCAATTCTTAAAGCAGCTGAATATAGATTTGCCACGTGACCCTGTAATACCACTACTTGGTATCTACTCAGAAGAACTGAGAGCAGTGACATGAGCAGACATCTGCATGCTGACGTTCATAGCAGTGTTATTCATGATTGCCAAAAGTTGGAAACAACTAGGTGTTCCTCAACCAATAAAATGGATCAACAAACTGCAGTGAAATCACACAATGGAATCTTTAAAGATGAGATTAGATTAGCAGTTATGTACGGCTGGGGAAGGACTGCTAAGAGGTGTGGAGATTTTCTTTTTTGATAGTAAAATGGTTCTAAAAATTTTTGTGGTGATGAAAGCACAACATTGTGATTATACTAAAAGCCATTGATTTTATTCTTTGGATAGATCGTTATGTGAATATATCTCAATAAAATTGCTGAATAAATAAATAACTGCAAGAATACGCAGAAATAGTATGTACAGCAGGTGAAACAAAGAGATTGGGGGTGAAGAATTATCTTGTTTATTATTGAAATAATGAACACGCATTAATGATTGAACTGATGAATGCACAACTATGTAATTATATCAGATACCACTGATTGTACACTTTGGATGAACTGTATGCTTTATTAATATGTACCAATAAAACTGACTTGTTAAAAAAATTTTAAGTAATGCTAGGTAATGTAATAATAATGGAAATTATGAAGAGCAGATAGTCGGAGAATAAGAATATCCCATTTTTCTTGTGGCTTACATTCAAAGAGCACAGAGCACATAGACAGGACATGATAATCACCTTATTAATCTGTATTTTTAAAAGCCTTAAAACCTGGATCATTCTTTATTTTTTATTATATATCTTGATCAAAAGTTTATAAAACAATGGTTTGTATTAACTTCCTGGAATTTAAAAAAATTTTTATTTTTTATTTTTGGCCAAAGTAGGCCAAGAAAAATCCTAAAGATTTCTTTAAGTCTTTTACCCTCTTAAAAATAGCTTAGTGCTTATATTCTTATTCAAGTTCGCATTCCCCAAACAAAAAACCTGAGGTGTTTTAGAAGTACTGAAGGAAGCAAGGTTGGAATCTACAGGTACAGCCCTCAATATTCTTTATCCAATTATAAATTTGGATTTTAAAAAAAACCTAAAAGATGAAAGTTTTGCTTTACTTATGATATATGACAATGAGGATGAGAATATCCCTCACCTTTACAGCTTCAGAGTATGTAGACTAGAATGTTTAGCAGAATTTAACTAAAATAAAATCAAGTGGCAAAAGTGAATAAAACGTTTCCTAATTTGAACAGCAAATAATGACACAGCCTTTTCAAGAAAGCAAGTCTGCAGCAAAATTTTTAGTATAATGCTACTTTTTAATTTATTAATATTTTATTAAGGTCAATTTTTAAAAATATTTGTTACAAGGAATTAAATTTTTATGCCCTATCTTATGATTACAACTTCACTAATTTGGACCATGAAACTTTTTACTTGCTGCTCTACTTGAACAGTTTTTCATTAGAAAACTTCTCTTCATTGCCTTACTGTGATGCTGACATTGCTTTTGTGGTGCTGGACATTGAGTACAAGTTCCTCTCCCATTTTAACCTGGATGGGATTATCTAAAACAACTGCAGCTTGTTTCCAGTGGGAGGCTTCACTTGATGTATCCAACCTAATCTCTTCATCAAGGTACATATGATACCAAAATGGAATGGCAGTCACTTGTCCAGATTTACAAATGTGTACCTATAAAAATTAAGAAATTATCAAAACTACAAAAATTTTATCAGCATAAATAGTGAAGACTTGGGTAAGCAAATCTTTCTCATTTTAGTCAATTACAGATAAAAAAATTTTACAGGCTGAATACATTTAATCACCCAATCCAAATTAATATCACTTATTTTATTCAGTAATATTTACTCAAGCCTAGTTTTGTATATGGTTCAAGATAGAATGAACACTTAAATTTTCATAGAAAGTGGCTAAAACTTTATATATGTATGAAGTACATATATAAAGGTAATTCTAAACATAGCAAAAGTCAACCATTTTGCATGTTGCCCTTACCTTTACTTCTCTGTTGGAGGTATTCAGATATGGAGTCATTAAATCTAATCTTAAGAGTTCCACTGGCTTGCTTAAAGGAATACAGGGCAAGGAGGGTAAGTCCAAAAATACATGTATAGGTACCTAGAGAGAGTAAAGATTTTTCACTTTTCTTTATTCTTTTGGGGCCAAGGTTCAAATGCTTGCTTTGTGCTTGACTCAGTATTATAAAGTACTTTTTACATCTATCACATCATTTAATGCCCATGTCTAAGCCTAAGGTATAAGAACTTTCATTTTTCCAGTTTGACAGAAAGACTGAGTAAGATTTAGGCAATTAGGTAATCTGTCATGGTCCCAATTATCTGTAGGGCCACCTTACAGATAAGAACAAATTAAATTCTTACATAAGCCAAATAGCACCAAAAACTTAAAACCAAGGATTTGCTTGTGGTGAAAAATGAACTAAGCAAAGAGTATATGTTAAATATTGATTTGTTTAAGAAAAATAACAAACTTAGTCAAACAACTTCATAGAGAATTTCATTTGGAAAGTAAGTTTATTTCTTGAAAGCAGTGGTTCTCTAAACATTGGCCGCACTAATCACCTCGGTGTTTTTAAAAAGCTCCAACTCAGGCCACAATGCAGACTAATCTGGAGTTGGGATCTGGGTATCAGTATTTCTAAGAAATTCCACAGATGTTTCTAGTGTACCATTCAAAGTTGAGAACCACTGGTATATAGTGTTTTATCAATAGAAACCAGCTATTAATAAATTTTAGCCTCATCACTTGAAATAGAAAAGAAATAATTGTTTAAAAAGTGTCCATTTTCTTGCTCTGTATTAGTGGGCAAATTCTGTGGCTAAAGAAGACACAGATACATTGAATTCTCCCTGGGCATACTTGAAGCAATCCAACCTTCTCTACCCATAAAAACTCAGAGCAACCACATACCATCTCAAGGACTCCTCATTATGATCTTTATCCCTATTTATATCAGTCCCCAGAAGAAACCCTAGACTCCCATGTTACCTCTCATCACCTGAATTCTAATCCCCTCACACTCTACCCATTCCTCATAGTGTCCATGCTTCTCTTGTTGGTCAACCTAGCCTACTAGGTCACTCCTTTCTCTTTTGATTCCTCTATATTCCCAACTCCTTAACTATGAATAATCTAGAGGTCAGATCTCAACTCTCTTCTCTTTCTACAGACCCTCAAGAGGATTTCATCCAGTCCTGTGGCTTTAAATACTGGGTGTATGCTGTTGCCTGGGGAAGCTGTATCTCCAGTTGAGATCTTTCCCTGACCTCAGTAATGATTCCATTCACACATAAACACAATCTATTCCTGTTATTTTCCCGTATCAGTAAATGCTATTTTTTATCTTCCCAGAATAGACCAAAAAAAAACCACCCCAGCTCTCTCTCATATCCCACATCCAATCTATCAAAAGCCTACTTCAAAACAGATCCATAATCTGACCGCTTTGTACCACCTCCATTGCTACTAGTCTGGACTAAGCCACTAACCACCTCTCTCACCTGGATTATTGAAATAATCATGCCTTTGGCTGCTTGCAAAAGTGGTCTATTCCCAGCACAGTACCTAGAGTGATCCTTTCAAAATAAAAGTGATATCATGTCACTCCTCTGTTCAATACTCTCCAGTAGTTTTCCCACTCCTTTCAGAGTAATAAAAGTCAAAGTGGTTTTTTTTTTGTTTTGTTTTTTAGGAGGTATGGGGGGACTTTACCCAGGACCTCCTACATGCAAAGCAGGCACTCAACCACTGAGCCACGCCTGCAGGTCCACCCAAAGTTTTTTTTAATGGCCAAAGGTTCTGTAAGATCTGGCTCCCTCTATCTCTTTGACGGCATCTATCATCACTCTCATAATTTCTTCTTTTGTTTCTGGAATACTCCAGTCATGTTCTTGCCTCAGGCCACTGCACTTGTTGATCCTTCAAACTGTATATGGCTTGCTTCCTTATTTCCTTCAGGTCTTTTCTTAAAATCACTTACCTATTTCCTTAGTCAGAATGTATAAAACTAGAGCCCATAACCACACTCCCTATCTCCCTTCTCAACACTTATCATACTAATCTTTTTGTTTATAGTCTCTCTCTCCTAATTTGAATATTAACTCCATGAGTGCAAGAATTTATCTGTTTAGTTTCTCAGCCATATTCCCCAAACGTAAAACCTGCTTGGCATATAGTAGACATTCAGTAAACATTTTTTGAATGAATAAATACATTTGTTTTTTGTTTTGTTTTTTGCAACCTTGTTTCATTGTTCACTCAGTTGTCTGTGTAATAGTCAGAAAATCACCATGTTAGAGGAAAGAGGACAGTATTACCTAAGAGAATGGGTGAGTGACTAGGGAATGTAAAATTGCCAGGCAAGATAATGGTGCCTCTTGAGATGTGTGGTAATCAGTTGAAGTAAGACCATAGTCAGCATATTCAGCTGTAAGGGTGATGTAAAGAAGGCAAAGAGTTGGATTTAACCAAGGTAGGGTTTTCCCAGACCACTAAAAAAGCATATAGACCACAGAATATAAGCTGTTAAGAAGGGAAGACGTGAAAGAAGAGAAGTACAGTGAAAAAGAGTACACGGTCAGTATATTGTAGATTCTGAGTGAATCA
Source organism: Dasypus novemcinctus (assembly GCF_030445035.2). Classification (NCBI taxonomy): domain Eukaryota; kingdom Metazoa; phylum Chordata; class Mammalia; order Cingulata; family Dasypodidae; genus Dasypus; species Dasypus novemcinctus. The sequence goes on along the minus strand of NC_080673.1, from coordinate 46,135,215 downwards.
AAGAATTGTTGGTCAGTGAATGAAGATGGAATAAGCTAGAAAGATAGGAGATGATGTTAATTTTAAACCACATAATAAACTTCTCTATTTGTTGAGCAGGTGTTGTTCATGGAAGATCTAATAATACATATTCAAAAACTTGCATACTACCCTTTAGATAAAAGTTGTAGATATTGTTTCTCCAATTCTATATTCATTAACCTTGTACTTCTCAAAGTTCGGCTTTAGCTTACATCGCAGTTTTCTAACTACTTCCTACCTCATCCTCCAACCCCAATAGTCTCTTCCCTAAACTCTCCATCTACTCCCACAATTTTAACTTGCAGATTTGTATTTTGATACTACTGCCTTTGCCAGTTTCACTCCCATATCTAAATCTTGACTCCTTGTTTCCCAAAGAGACACTATTTTATCTTGAGCTCCAGTGTCCTAGGCTCCTAGATACCTGATCCTTTCAGTATGATTGCCTAGACTCTGGACATTAGATGTTCACACCTATCTCCTGACAGCCTGAGGTTTCCAAGTAAGGGTTCAAGTTTAGAACATAGGTTTTCTTTTTTTCCTGATACATGGCATCCTTTTACATAATACCAGAACTAGAGCCCTACTTTTCATTCGTAACAGTGGTTCAGGGGAATATCTATACACTCTTACCAATAGGAATGGCAAAATTCCTTGGTTTGATTATACCCATAATAAATTTCCTTGTTTGATTTTACCCATAATAAATTTCTTTGGTCCAGGAAACTGATTACCATCCTAATCCAGCTACACAACACAGTGACTGATAGAAGCAAAGACTAAAGAGAGAACTAAGGTAGATGGTGGATATCAACTACTGGTTAAATTTTTTTTCTAGATGCTTACCTGAAACTGGTTAATGAACGGTGCTATATTTAATCCAAGAGTACATTCTGTTCCTTGAACAGCACTCTCCTCTACCAGTGTCTGTGACTCCACCAGCAACCCCAACATCAGCACATACTGAGGAAAGATCTTGCCTCCAGATTGTAGCAAACACCTAAAGAAGGAAAACATTTATAAAAACATTTTGATTCCCTATATTTAAAAAATACCAATAACTAAGAATCATAATGAATTAGTGAGCTAGAGATTGTATGCAAACGGTCTAATGGACTTTGTGTTATTGGCTGATAGTTCAGAATGATATTAATAAATCCCTGGAACTAGTCAAACAAAATGACTGCTGATATATAGAAGAGAATAATAACCAGACTATTGGATGGATTTTTAGATCCAGGCAAGATTGTCAATGGGTGCTAAATCTAGTTATGAAATTTTAATGAGGCAATTTATATTTACAGAGTCTCAAACTATCTCCCCAAAACTGACTTATTACAAAAGGGAAAACAGTTACTTATTGTGGAAAAATATGGCAGAGACACCTTAAACCATGTGATCAAAATTAACATCACCAATAATAGGATAAACCCAGGACCTTGTACATGGGAAGCAAGTGCTCAATCACTGAGCTACATTCACTCTCCCTATGTACCTTTTTTTTAAAATCTCCCCCCTTGCAGCTTTTTGTGTGCTGTCTGCTCTCTGTGTCCATTCGCTGTACATTCTGTATCTGTATTTATTTTCCCTCCCCCACTTGAGGTTTGCTTGTGGTCTGCTTTCTGTGTCCATTTGCTGCGGGCTCCTTTGTGTTCTCGCTTGTCTCCCTTCTTTTTGTTGCATCACCTTGCTGAGTCGGCTCTCCGCAGCGTCTGCGGGCCAGGCAGTACTCCGTGGCGTGCGGGCGAGCCTGCATTCACAAGGAGGCCCCGGAACTTGAACCAAGGGCCTCCCATATGGTAGACAGGAGCTCATCTGATTGAGCCACAGCCGCTTCCCCATATACCTCTTAATGTGACAAAACTTCTGTGGTTTTCCTTTCTAAAATGAATAATCTGAATCTAATCATAAGAAAACATGAACATTTTACAAAATTAATATCCTATACTCCTCAAAACTGTTAATGTCATGAAAGATTAAGGAACTATCCCAGATAAAAAGGACCAAAGAGCCATGAAAACTGAATGCAGAGTATGATACTGGATCAGATTCTGAACCAAGAAAAAAAAAAAGATATAAATTCATTATTGGGACAGCTGGCAAAATCTGAGTAAGATTTGTAGATTGATTATATAACAATATTGTATTGGTGTAAATTTCCTCATTTTGATGACCATAATATGGTTAAGTTAGTGAAATGTTTTTATTCTCAGGAAACAAACACCAAAGTACTTAGCTGTAAAGGGACACGATATCTGAAATGTACTCTCAAATGGAGAGAGAATAATAAGCAGATGACACAAAATATTAATCTGTGTATCTGGGGATAAGTATATGGTAGCTTCTTTATACTATTCTTTAATTTCTTTAAGTTTGAGACTATTTCAAAATAAACTGGTAAACACACTGGTTGAAAAAAAATAAAAATAAATTGAAATGCTCTAGAAAGAGCGTACGAAAAGAGTAACAAAACCCTCTCTCCTCCTACACGGGGAATTGACCTTAGTTGGATTCTCCTCTTTCCCTGGAAACCCAATAAAGGTGGAATGTTAGCTGTGCTATCAACAATCCTTACTTGTGGTATGAAAAAAAAACACACCTCATGATAGACCACATCCAGACTGAGAGAACTAAGAAGGAACTATAAATACCTAACGGGCAGCCAGACCTTTGGGCTTCCCTGAGTGTTGCATAACTTGTAACCAGGTGTTCCTGTTGCTGGGACTTGGAATTATGCCCATGGAATTAGGTATTAGTAACTATATGAAGCTTAGGGCTCCTAAGCCAAAGTGGCTCCCACACGTGGTCTTGCCTCCTAACATCTGAGCTGTATATGCTGGGGAGGCTGGGGGACAAAAGGGTAGGCATAAGAAGCAGAAATAGTTCCCAGAAAGCTGTGAGGACTGCTGCTAAAAGCTGACTCTGCCAGATGGCATACAGTTTCCTGTCCTGTGTCCTTCTAACGGAGCCAGCACTGGGTGTCATCTATCCAGTTTGAGTTCCCAGTTGAACCCAAAACCACAGTGGCTGAGTAAGTGGGAAACAAGACACAGTAAGACAAATGTGGAGGTTAGACATGACTAAAGACCATGAAAAACCAACACAATGTGGGTATCTCAATGTTATTCATTTTGGATATATTTTTATAAGATTTCCTTTTATTTATTTCTCCTCCTTCCCCCCTCCCCATAATTTGCATTCACTGTTCATCTTCTTTTTTAGGAGGCACCAGGAACCGAACCCAGGACCTCCTATGTGGGAGGAAAGCACCCAATCACTTGAGCCACCTCAGCTCCCTCCTTTGTTGGGTCTCTCATTGTGTTTCCTCAGTGTCTCTTGTTGCATCATCTCACTGCATCATCTTGTTGCATCAGTTTACTGCATCAGCTCACTGTCTTGCTCATCCTCTTTAGGAGGCACCAGGAACTGAATCCAGGACCTCCCAATGTGGTAGGTGGGCACCCAAATGCTTGAGCCACATCTGCTTCCCTCATTTTGGATTTTAAATAAACAAAAATAGATAACTATCTCCACTGAAAATCCTTAAATCAGAGCCAGAAATTCTGTAAAATTCAGCCTACACAAGAAGACAGACTGACCACATGCAACTGGGTTCTTCTTACTATCCTGCCCCATTAAATGATATTTAAAAAAAAGAGAGAATGAGCTGGTTCATCAGAGAAGTTAAGAGTGGGGACAGATGAAACAAAGTAGCAGAAATGCAATACAGAAAATGAACATACAGGACTAGAAAAGAGGAAAAAGTGAAGATCCAGTCTTCCTAGCATCAGGGACTCAGGACACAGAAACACCAGTTAAAAACCAACAGGGGAAAGCACAAAATGGTGGCGTAGGAAGTTTTACAGATCACTCCCTCCACCAGATAAATGAACACGCTGGAAAACGACTGGAACTAAAAGGTAACCTAGAAAGAAACTGGACATTTAAAACAACCACAGGCAACCAGATGAAGGGAGAAGCTGCCAAGATTTCAGCTGCTTTAAGTGAACACAAGTATAAACCCATAACTGTTTCATTCTTCAACCCCACATATGTGCTGTGGAAACACAGCCCTGATTCCAAGAGTGGCCAGATGGGGACAAGACAGGCAAAGGAAGCCTCGTTCTCCACAAGTTGGGGTTGGAGATCAAGACTGGTCTCGAGAATCCCTGAGGAATCACCATGAGCACTGGCCCCAGTGCCAGCCCTCTTAGCAGCAGCAGCTTCTGGACTTCCACCATCATCCACTAGTATGTAAAGAGCCAGTACATCTTTTTTTTTCCCCTCCCCTTCCCCTTTCCCTTTTCCCATTTCTTCCTTCCATTCTCACTTTCCTCCTTCCCTCTCCCCCAATTTTTTTCCCACTCTTTTTTCTGTTTTTTTTTTTTTTTTTTTTTTCAGTCTGGCAGATCCGAGGAACCAGTAGAGAGGCTGGCCTCAGTTCAAAAAACTGACAAAAAATATCCCAGAGACTGAAGTTAGACTCAGAGAGGTAGTGTCAGATGGCGGGGACAACATCCCTTTTGGCATTGTTTCACAATGAGGTAGAGATCAAGAACTTCCAATATGATAAAGACTTGGAGAAGTATTTCTACCCCTGCCCATACGGGGATAACTCCTCATCACCTAGGAAGATCTGGAGAATGGGGAAGACATAGCAATGTGTCCTAACTGCTCTCTCATAAAGTGGTTTATGACAAAGATCAGTTTATGTGTGGAGTAATAGTTCCACCAACAAAGAATTAGTTAAATGCTGAAGAAGGCTTTAAGAATCCAAATCTCAAACAGTTGTGAATGAGCCAAAATGGAGAAATACAATGCACAGTTACAGACCTCCTCAGTGACAACCTTTTGTGATTTGTTGTCCTATTATACTGTGGGTTCTTTCCATCAACTGCCACATTGATCTTTAATTAAAAAAGCAATCCCCAACATAACATACCTGGATTTCATGCATAAAACTTTGAATTGCAAATGTTCTTAATTTTCCACCCAAATTTTTGAATATCAGTACTTTCCCTCTGTTTCACCATTTTTATATCTTAAACCTAATTACTTCAGTATCTGGTAAGAGAATCATCTACCTCAAAGTCATTAGTATTCCTTAACAAAAAGGGATTGTATTTTTACTTGGTTATTAAGATTATTAAAATTAGCCCTTCCTTGCTGTTCTAAACTTAAGAAAATTAGTTGACTTCTCAGTACTGCATTTCCCATTCCTGCACCAAGCCAGTCTCCTCAGTCCTGTCACTGTTAGAATGTTAATATTCTATTAAGCATGATTTTTCTGTTATGCCTCAGGCATAAAATGTTCGTTGTGATATTAAAGATAAAATATAGTTAGGTCATAATTTCTCCAGAGCTGAAAGTTAGTATGTAAGAAAGAAAAGTTAAAAAGTAAAATGATTAAATAATACAGAGTTCCCTTTTCAATATTCTGTGTGCTCCTTGAAAATAAGATATAAGACAAACAGCCAAGGAAAATGAAATTGGTAACAAAATGAGAGGAACCAAACCTGTCGACTTAGTAAATGAGATGCTTGAATGATTTTGCCAAGTCAGAGCAAATAACACTTCCATATCTGGGTTTTTGGTTTTTTTAATCTGGCATTTGTTGGCTTGTTTTTCAAAAAGGCTAATGTAAATATACTCCAGATAGGAGTTAATATTTAGTCTTTATGGCTGGGCGCAATGCTTGCAGCATTATTACAATATCACGTCTCTACTCTTAAAATGTGAAGCCTCTGCAATGGCTTGCTGAAGGTGAGCTTCAAACCCGGAGGTCTACTCTAAATATGCCCATGAGAGTATATCTAAAGTGCCATAACCAGCAACCAAACATTTCTCTGCACTTTTAGAGAGAAATGTTGCCCTGGAGAATATATAAAGATAAACCATCAGTCTTCCTTTGCTGCAGTGCTGAAAAGTAGCATGAAATTAGAATCACTTATACAAATTCAAAAATTCCCTTTATATATGCAGCTTCCTTGTATATATAAAGTTGGAAAAATGAACTTGTTTGAAAGGTTGTTTGGGAAGTGGCATGGCTTGCTAAAATTTGAACATTCTATTGCTGGCTAATATATGTGCTACACACATTCACTGGGGGTTTAAATTAAAACAACTGTGTGACCTTTTCTTGACTAACTGCAGCATGACTGTGTAGCCATTAGGCTGAGACATAATAAATCACCAAAATTTGTATGCTGGAAGTACATGGAACATCATGTGAAGCATTATATGGCATATGCTTTATATACTAAGAAATCTCATTGCTATGATACCCCAGAAGTTCACAACTGCTTTGCAAAACCTGGTCTCAGAACCAGTGACTGTTCAAAGGAACAGAGCAGGATATGTGACAACTACACAGAGAAATGAACCAAACTCAAATGTTGGTTTCATAGATATTGGTGGCATGTTAGCTCCCTCTGATGATGCTGAATTTCAAAAAGAACAGACACCCCTGACATAGGTCTATTATGAGCACAGAAGAATGGGAAGAAAAGTTGCCAAAGTCAAAACATCCCAGAAGAAAAGAAGCATAAAGAGCACTGGCAATCAGTGATCATGATAAATTTTAATAGAATGATTTTGTTTCCAAAGCAACAAAATCACTAAATTTGTTGTGAACTATAAAAAAAAAAATCAGAATTCAAGCCTATGTTAAACAGAATAAAGCCAGGGTCCTCTTAGATATGATTAGAGTTCTGTGTAATTTTGTGTCATATGTGGCCAAATAAGGCATTTTTGGAGTCTTTCTAAGATAGTCCAAGCTCTATGTTTTATTAGCTTTGTAATCTTTGACAATGCCAGTGGTTTCCTTATCTGTACAATTAGGAAACTGGATCAGATGATTTCTGAACTGTCAGTTCTATAATGTCAAGTTTAGTAGCTTGCAGGTAGTGAAATGGTATTTAAAACCTTTATAAATGCCAACTATCTAAATCATGAATTACAGAAAAAGACTCTAATCTTCAAAAACTTGATGTTACCACACTTTTGAATTGGAAAATTATAATGATAGCTATTTAATGCTGGTGTCCAACATTTTTTAATAACTGCACATATTAATTTATTGATGGGCTATACTATTGGTAGGCTAAATAAAGTAAGATAATTCAGGGAAGAAATCCCAGAGGAAGCCCAGTGGCTGGAATTATTAACCAAAGATCTTAGATCGAATAGTCTTAAATAGGATCAGTAACATAAAGGAAAACATGGACAAAGAACTAAAGGAAATCAGGAAAACAATATATAAACAAAATGAGAATTTCAATATTAGATAGAAATTATAAAGAGGTGCTGGGGAAGTCACAGACACACCTAACAGGCATCTACCCCACCTCCTTCTCTATTGTGTAAGATGTTTCAATACCTTTCCATTCTGCAGCCCAGGGGAAATGTTAGGTTTAATAGAGTTGACCAACCATACCTTAAATCCAGAAACCAGAAACAAGCAGTCCTAACTGCTGAGAAGGGCAGGAATTCTCAGTGGCAGAGTACCCTAGCCATGGGTTGTATAAACACCTTGCCCTCAGGCATCAGAGTTCTCTCTTCTCTCTGACATAAGAGTGGGGCCAGGGAGCTGCCATCCACCAATCCTGACCCAGGAGTCTGGCCATGATGGGCTCCCTTCCCTGCTCTTTTGGATCTTTTGTGCTGTGTAAGTAATAAAGCCATCAGATGCTGAAAGTTTCTGTTGTGCTTGACCCTGTGTTTCCATGACACACCAGACAGCAACTTGCACAAGAGGAACCAAAGTAGAAACTCTGGTGCTGGAAAGTATAACAATGAAAATGAAAAACTCAATAGAAGGGTTCAAAAGCAGATTACACCAAGAAGAAGAAAGAAATAGTGAGACTGAAAATAAGACAAATATAATTGTCTAAGTCTGAGGAGCAGCAAGACAAAAGAATGGAACAAAAACAACTACAACAAAAAAGAAGAGCATGAGGAACCTGTGGGACACTAACAAGTATCCATATCAAAAGAATCCCAGGAGAGAAGGGAGCACAAAAAATATTCGCATAAATAGGGAATGAAAACTTCCCAAGCCAAATGAAAAATACAAATAGGCAAATCCAAGCAGCTCAATAAACTCCAGACAGGATAAACTTAAAAAGACCTGAACAGAGACACTTTATAACCAAACTGTCAAATGACAAAGACAAAAAGAAAATCTTAAAAACAGCAAGAGAGACGTGATACAACATACATAAGGGAACCTAAGTAAGATGAATACCTAATTTCTCATTAGAAACCATGGAGGCCAGAAGGTAGAAAGATGATATATCTGAAGTGCTGAAAGAAAAAACTGTCAACCAAGAATAATACATGCGGCACAACTGTCCTTCAAAATTGAGGGAGAAATTAAAACATTTCCAGATAAGCAAAAGCTGAGGAAGCTCTTATTACAAGATCTACCTAACAAGAAATAAAGGTAGTACTTCATGTTGAAAGGAAAAAACACTAGACAGTAACTTAAAGCTATATGAAGAAATAAAGAACTCTGGTATAGGTAACTATATGGATAAATTTAGAAGCAAGAATTATTGCATTTTTCATTTGTAACACCATCTTTCACTTCTTTTATAGCTTAAAATTCAAATACATGAATACTTGTGGGGACATGTTGGTGCAGGTATGAAATATTTTTAAATAATACACAGTACAGTGTGGACTTAGTATAATTTTTATTTTGATGTAGCATGTCTGAGAGCAGTGGCTAAACTACCTGCAAAAGGTTAGGATGGCAGGGATGGTTTTATCATGCCATCTAAATATTTGCCAAAAATGAACCGTGTTAGGTTATCAGGTATAGAAGTTATGGGAAAGCTGTAAACCATAATTTTGAATAATCCTAATACTTAATTTGAAGACATGTCAATGTTGAGTGTTATAAAATTATCTGCCACTACATTCTGAGAAGGGGTCCGTGGTTTTCACCTGACTGGCAAAGGGATCTGTGGAACAAAAAAAGGTTAAGAACCCCTGTTTTAGATATTCAAGCCAGAGCTAGTAGGCAAGAAAAAGAAATAATGGCATCAAATTGGAAAGGAAGAAGTAAAACTATCTCTATTTGCCAATGGCATGATCTTAAATATAGAAAATCCAAAAGAATCTGCAAGAAAACTCCTAGGAGTAATGAATGAATTCAGCAACATGGCAGGATACAATATTAATATGCAAAAACCCATTGTGATTCTATACCTATAAATGAATAATACAAAGAGGAAATTAAGAAAATTCCATTTTACATAGCACCTAAAACAACAAAATATCTAGGAATAAATTTAAATACATATGTGAAAAACATGTACACAGAAAACTATAAAACACTGCTAAGAGAAATTAAAGACTTAAATAGATGGCAAAGACACCCCATGTTCATGGCTTAGAAGACTTAATATTAAGATGCAATAACACCCTGAGTGATTGTAGCAGTCTGAGATTAGGTCATGAATCCAAAAAGAGAAGGTTTGTTACCTAATCTATTCCTGAGCGTGACACCCTTTGATTGCACTGAATTTAGCTGGGGTGTCTTTAATTAGATTACCCTTTAAGATTAGAGCTTTTGGTGTGATCACATCATTGGACATGACTTGACTATGTCTCTGCCCCCTTGCTGGATCTATAAAAAATGTGTACTACACAGACAGACACACACACCAAAAGAGAAAGGTATGTCATTTTTGATTCTGCCAAGTGACAAAGTAGGAGGCTCAAACAGCTGAGGCCCGGAGGAGAGATGAGCTTACATGTGATAGCTTACACCTGAGACTGGTGAGAAAGCAGAACAAACAAGACTGATATAGGAGGCCCAGAAAGAAGCCCTGTGCCAGAAGAGAGAGGACTACAGGATCACTTAAGCAGGAAGCCTCAAGAAGCTAGGCCTCAAGAAGAAAAGGAAGCCCAGAGGGGAAGGCAGAGACCAGTCAGAGATCAGCAACCATTTTACTTCAACAAGTGACATCTGACTTTCGTGAGAAAGCAACCCTGAGTTGGATTTCTTATGGCTTTTCAACTGTAAGCGCTTACCCCAAATAAATACCCTTTATAAAGCCAAATGATTTCTATTACTTTGCATTGGCAGACTAATACAGAGATGCATAGGTATAATGCCATCCCTATCAAAATTCCAGCACTGTATTTTGCAGAAATGAAAAAACTGATCCTTAATTTCATAATGAACTACAAGAGGCCCCGAACAGCTAGAAACATCTTGAAAAAGAACAAAGTTGAAGAACTCACACTTCCTGATTTCAAAACTTACTGCAAAGCTACAATAATCAAAACAGTGTAGTACAGGCATAAGAACAGATGAACTGACTAATGGAATAAGGAATTTAAAGTCCAGAAACAGAACCACATGTCTATGACCAAGTGATTTTTAACAAGGGTGTCAAGTACATGAAATGGAGAAGAATAGTCTTGTCAAGAAATGGAATTGAGAAAACTGGATATCCACATGCTAAAGAACAAAGGTGGACCCCTACCTCACAACCTATACAAAATTAACTCAAAATGGATCAAGGACCTAAATACAAGAGCTAAAATCATAAAACTCTTAGAAAATAATATAGGGGCAAATCTTTATGACCTGGGATTTGACAATGAGTTCTTAGATATGGCACCAAAAGCACAAGCAACAAAAGAAAACAACAAATCTGATTTCATTGAGATTAAAAACTTTTGTGTATCAAAGGACATTTATCAAGAAACTGAAAAGACAACCTAGAGAATGGGAGAAAATAGATGAAACCACATACTGGATAAGCATTTGTCATGGTTGGAGGTTGTGGCATCGGCAGGTTTGAGGCAATTCAAGCTCCAGCCAGAATAATCGAGGTTGTTTCCAACAATCATCTCGGGAAGAAGGTTCACATGAAATACAACACTGATGAAAGCATCGGGGACCTGAAGAAGCTAATCGCAGCCCAAACTGGCACCCATTGGAACAAGATTGTCCTGAAGTGGTACATGATTTTTAAGGACCATGTGTATCTGGGGGACTATGAAATCCACGATGGGATGAACGTGGAAATCTATTACCAGTAGAGCAGAATTCCTTCCCCTTATTCTCTTTCCCCCCCACTGGAATGGAGCATGTTTCAAAAACTCACATTACTAAAAACTTAGATGCTGAAGAAAAAAAAAGTATGTTCTTAAAGCTAATCCATTGCTATGAGTGTAAACCTTTTTGCAAGTAGGGCCTTTTGATTAGGCACAGCCTAGGATGGGTCTTGATCCTCTTACTGGCATCTTTTATAAGAGAATATAATTGAGAGAGAGGAGAGAAAAACACAGAAGCAATAAGCTGAAAGCAGCAAAACCCAGAAGAGAAGGGAGAAATCAGCAGACACCACCATGTGCCTTGCCATTTAACAGAGGAGTCCAGGATTATTGGCAGCCTCTTCAGAGAAAAAGCATAACCTGATGATGCCTTATTTGAACATTTTTCTCAACTTCAAAAGTGCAACCCTATAAACTAATAAATTCCCATTGTTAAAAGCCAACCCATTTCTGAACATATTGCTTTTGGCAGCCCAGCAGACTAGAATAGGGTTTAATTCCAGAGTAGAGAGAGAGAGAACTTTTACAAAACAACCACCAAAAAAGAATAAACAACCCTTTTAAAAATGGGCAAAGAACTTGAACAACATTTCCCCAAAAAGAATATACAAATGGTTAATAAGCACATGGAAATATGCTCAACATAGTAGCCCTTATGGAAATGCTAATCAGTACCACAATGAAATACCACCACACAACCACAAGTGTAGCTATTATTAGTAAAACAAAATGAGTGTGGAGAGGATGCAGAAAAACTGGAACTCCAATGCACTGATGGTGGGAATGTACAATGGTACAGCCACTGTGAAGAGCAATATGGCAGTACTCAAAATATTAAATATAGAGTTAACTGTGTGACCTGGCAGTTTCATTCCTAGATATTTACCCAAGTAAAGTGAAAACAAGGTCTCAAACAGATACTTGTCACCAATGTTCACAGCAGCATTGTTCACAGAAGACAGAGTAGAAAAAACCCAAGTGTCCATCAACAAATGAATGCATAAACAAATGCGGTACATACACATAATGGAGTATTCACTCATAAGGAAGAATGAAGTTCAAAGACATGCTGCAACATGGATGAACTCTGAAAACATTGTGCTGAGTGAAACAGGCAAAGAATTAGACAAATATTTTATGATGTCACTTATATGAGATACCTGGAAACAATTTCTTAGAGACAAAAAAAAAAACACAAAAAACAGAGGTACCAGGAGATGGGGGGAGGGAGCCCAGAAGAGGTAGTTTTTGCTGGGTGGATACAGAGTATTTGTAAATAAAATTAATATATAAAGGGGGGAGGAGACCACCAGATATAATATGAAGGTAAGAATAAGAAGAAAACAGAGAATTAAGTGAAAACCTGTAACGTATATAGTTTAATCAATACCAAAGAAAAATTTCAACCACCCAGACATTTTAACATGGCTAAACAAAATATCTCAGGTAAACTAAAACAGCTGTTGTACACTGCAGACACCCAGAACAAAGAACACCACCCTTGTGTTCTAGCATTTAGGGGACACTGAATAAACACCCATCTCCTGACTACTGAGAAAAGCCATTCACTTGATGAGTCTTACCCAAGCTCCCAGGCTCCAACAAAGTTCCTAATCAGCGTTTCACTACCTCACTCTTAAATGCAGTGAGCAGAAGAGAACATGTTTTAAATTTGTAGCTAATGTCCTTTGAAAATTTTGAGAAGTTATTGCATTCATAAAATTAGAAGAGAATCAGAACAGGGTGCTATGAAAAAGGAAACAAAATTAAGGGGAGAAAAAGGTTCTTGGAAATTAAGAATGCTGAAATAAAAATATTAAATAAGCAGGTAGAAAGATAAAGTTGAGGGAATTACTTAAAAAGTAAAATTTAAATATAATATATATGGGCAAAAAGATAAGAGATACAGAGGATCAATTCAGCAGGTCCAACACTGGCTAATAGTGCTAGAAAGAGAAAACAATACAGCAGAGAAGAAAATATCCAAGAAATAATAGAAGAATGTGTCTTCACATTTAAAGGACCTAAAATAGTCAACCTTCACAGTCCACAAGATAATGGAGCCCCAACATCCCAACTTTTTGGTGCTGAGAGCAAAAGTAGTGTTGGATTCTTGGAGGCCTAGGGGCCTGCCTGCTTGGGGATAAAAGTCAGAAGATTCTGCTTCTTTTGGACTACTTAGCCTCCAGGGCTCTAAAAAGTAAGAGAGTATGGGAGCTTTGGATACAAATACTTTTTTAGCATACCAGTATGACTTAGCACATGTATGTTGTTGTTTAAGCTTTTTTTCTTCTTGTTGCAGTTGGAGCTGAGTTGAGCTAAGCTAAGTTTAACACATATACACACAGGAGGAACTACAGTTTTCTCTTGGAACTGTGAAATAAAACATTTTGCACAATCTTAAAGCTTGATCTAGAGCAGTACCATTTGAACATTTGAATAAAGAACATGCATGGGGAAGCAGACTTGGCCCAATGGATAGGGTGTCCACCTACCACATGGGAGGTCCACAGTTCAAACCCTGGGCCTCCGTGACCCATGTGGAGCTGGCCCATGTGCAGTGCTGATGTGCACAAGGAGTGCCCTGCCACACAGGGGTGTCCCCTGCGTAGGGGAGCCCCATGCGCAAGGACTGCACCCCGTAAGGAGAGCCACCCAGCACGAAAGAAAGTGCAGCCTGCCCAAGAATGGTGCCACACTCACGGAGATCTGATACAAGAAGATGACGCAACAAAAAGAAACAAAAAGATTCCTGGTGCCGCTGATAAGGATAGAAGCAGTCGCAGAAGAACACATAGTGAATGGACACAGAGCAGACAACTGGAGGGTGGGGGAAGGGAAGATAAATAAATACATAAAATCTAAAAAAAAAAACATGCATGAACAAGAATGAATAAAAGTCAAGAAAGTGATGCCTTCAGAGTTCAGGCTTAAAATAGTATTCAACCTAAAATTCTACAACCAGTCAAATTTATCATTTAAGTATAAGCATAGGCATTTTCGGGTACATAAAAATTCAGAAAGTTTACCTCCTATACACCATTTTTAAAGAAGGTATTTGAAAATCCACTTCAGCCAAACTAGAAATAAACTAATTATCAGGGAGTAAATTTTTTTTTAAGATTTATTTTTTTATTTCTTTCTCTCCCCTTCCCCTCCATTGTCTGCCCTTTGTGTCCATTTGCTCTGTGTGTTCTTCTGTGTCCGCGTGGATTCTTGTCAGCGGCACCAGGAATCTGTGTCTCATTTTGTTGCATCAGCTGTGTGTGCGGTGCCACCCCTTGGCAGGCTGCACTTTGCTCACATGGGGCACGCTGCATGTGGGCCAGCTCACCACATGGGTCAGGAGGCCCTGGGTTTGAACCCTGGACTTCCCATGTGGTAGGCGGATGCTCTATCAGTTGAGCCAAATCCACTTCCCCCGAGGGTAAACTGAGGAGGTAAAGGCCAATAAAGGTAAATCAACCAACCTAGCTATATACACCCAAGCAGAATGATCGAGCGAACGAGCTCCTATTTGTTTTATTAAAAACAGAAATACTCTGAATTACTGAGACTTAAAATTGATCATCTGAGCCCTTAACTTAACCTACAGGCTAGCAAAAACCTATAGTTCAAATAGAGTCTACAACTCAGATCAGCTATACAAAAGCTGTCAGGAAAAGAAAACAAGGGAAAAGAAGGAAGGAGAAGGGGAGGAAGGAAAGGGGAAAAGAAAGATTTATAAGACAATCCAAAAGAAATGCACAGGTCTTCTGTTGCCATCAAATGAAGCAGAGTTGGAGAATACTTTAAGGTACTTTATACCAAGTAATTATTTTCATATTTCATTTAAACACTTTGTTTTTACTGAATATATCAAGCTGTTTTCTACGTGAACTTCCAGAACAGAATACTACAGACAAGTGGATTTCATTATTACACAACTCTTTTATAGTTAACTTTTCACTCCTAAATTAAATATTTAGAGTTGGTAAAGATCTATTTATAAAAATATAGGAATAAATATCTCACCAATTCATTTGTGCATACCTAAAATATAATTCCTACAAATTTCTAAAATATCATGCTATATAGTTTCCCTAAATAGATCATTAAAACCTAAATGACCTTATCCTATTCTTTAATACAATTTTGGCACTTTGGCTCTTAAATTAGTTTAAATTATTAATTCTGCTGGCTTTTCCAAATGGATTATCTCAACTTCTTCACTACTTAAAAACCCCTAAAACCAGAATGATAATTAAATTATAACAATACCTGACAACTAAATATAATGTATGACACTTGCGTTGGGGGCTAAGGCTACAAAAAATATTACTGAGACAACAGTGAAAAAATGTTAATGTGGACTATAAATGAAGTAATAGTATTTTATCAATGTTAAATCTGAGTATGATCATTTTACTTTTATTATGATATATAGCAGAAGAAAGCCTTTGTTCTCAAGAGACACATACTAAGTGCTAAAGTAATGGTAAAGTTCATGATGCCTACAATTGTCAAATAGTTCAGTAAATACTTTTACTATTTTTGCAATTTTTTTTAAGTTTGAAATTTTGAAATTTTTCAAAATAAAAAGTTGGGGGAAAATTTAACATTAAGTACACAGGTTACTCTTATAACAGCTCACTTTCTCTCTAAAGACAAGCTAACAACCAAAGCATAAACAGAAGTAATATGATGAGCACAGAATCAGCAAGGAAAGTTAGAGGTGATTGCTAAACGTAATGGCAACAGATTCAGACAAGTTATGTTCCTATACCAGAATAATCTAGCTTCATGTTCGAAATATAATTAATGATCATTTGAATTGTAGTATGTTCAAACATATAGATTAGCCTAAAAACTCCATCCCCAAACCCAGTGCTTTTACTTATTTTTGTTATTCCTCTATCAGCTTTTTAACGTTTTAGGTAAAGTCTGGTAGAAACTGAATCTGCACAATTAGTGAAATAACATTCCTATTGATAACTTATCTCAACAAAATTTGTACCCATGCCTTTACTAAAACAGATGAAATTTCAATGCCTTCCTAAATCACTGGAGAAACCTTCCTGTTTTCCTCAAATGGATTAACTTTAATCCTGACAAATCATTTACCAAATCTGCTTGAACAAATGAAGTTATCAGCTAACTGACTGTGATCCATTTAAATAAAAAACAGATCAAATTTCTCTTAGGATTACAAAGGTTTCAGAAATGAGAGACTAGCCACAGAACTCTGTTGCTTGACTAACACTGCCCCTCAAAATAACCACAAGAGGGTACCATTCCACAAAATCAGCAAACTCAAAAAGCAAAGAGGTTAATGAAAGCCAACCTTCTGAACACGAAGTAATATGTGAAAGAGGAGGGAGAAAAATGCCATGCAAGTCATTGAGGTAGTAAACAGAAATATTTAGGCTAAACAAAATGTCGAAAATTTCATCTCCTGAATCCTAAGAGTCAGCCAAAGCTGATTCGAGTACTAGCAATCATGCCAGAGAAAAATACTACACAAAAGCAGTTTTTGGGAAATATTTTCAAAGGTCATATTCACCCTATTTTAATCTAAAATCTTTAAATCTTTCCTAACTTCAGTGTTAGGAATGCTTTTTAAATAAGTTAAGATGAAACAATAATCAACTTCAAACTCTCCTTAACTTTATGACATTGAATGTTTTGTCTTTATCATTTACACCATTGCAGCTGCCAGACTCTCTGACAGAATCCTATACAAAGCTAACAATATTCAGAACTACCTGTGCCTTCACAGCTGCAATGAAAAAAATAGGTTCTAACACAAAAGTCCAGCCATAAAATGGCAAAAATTCTGAAAACTCTTCACTGTTCCCTTGGGATTCAACATAAAAATTTTTAAAGGTTATTTAAATTTAAAAAAGAAGCTTACCAAGTTTTCAAGCTTTCCCTGTATTTTAATCTAGTATGAGTTAATAAAACTTAAAAATGAATATTTTAAAACAATGAATGCAAATGTAACTGAAGACTAAATACTTTACCTTGCTAAATGGTACCTTTTCCTTGCCATTTTTTTTTATAAGTCCAATGACACAGGTGTCCTTTATCCTTACCCTAAATACAATCTATTCTCCCTACCACTAACTTCATTCTGATCACTTTATGAGGCCTCCCAGTTGTCAGAAGTTAATGATAGTAACAGGAGACCTGGGTGAGAAGATCTACACACCTCTGGCCTCAGGATCAAAACACCTGTAAAGAAAATTTGCTATAACTTAGGCCAAAGGTAAAGACCAGTAGGTTCACTGCAACCCATGAGGCACTGGGAAGATGGGGGAGGGACTGTTCCTGGGTGAAACAAAGATTGAGGCTGCTACTAGCATTAAATGCCAAGAGAGAAACATCCTGCAATGCACAGCACAGTCCCACAGAGGGATGAGGTGTCCCACCCAAAATGCCAACAGCACCACTCCCAAACAGAAGAACAGTGGGAAGCGGAGTTAGCAGGAGCCTTCATGAAGCTGTACCTCCCATTAATATAACCAAATCAATCATTCAGACAGAGCAGACTGACAAATTGTTTTATAACCAAAAATGCTTTTTAAAAATACTTTATAGGATTCCACTTAAATCAAATGTGACTATAAATTCATGTGTCATTCTTACCATTAGTCACAATGAAGCTACCAAAACAAATTCCAAAAAGATTGACACAGTGATCCATTATTCATCACATTTGAAATGTGTGTCTCTTAGCACTAATTTATGTTTCAAACAAAAAAATCAATTTTTTACTTGCAATTTACCTAATTTTTAAAGAAAAATGAGATTTTAAAATATCAATAATGACCTTATCATTAAAAGGCCCTCACATAACAAACATTATGTCACCACTGTATTCAAATCAGTGTGCTATTATAAAGGCAAACAGACATTAAAAAAAAAACACTAGATTATCAAAACTTATGTAATTGTACACTAAATATTTAAGCTTTCATAGTATAGAAATTATATATATAAATACTAGAAATTATAAATGAATACTGAACTCCAGTTTACAGTAGGTTTGATTTCCACAGTGGTATGATTAGCAATTCTGAAACTATTTCAAGTGCTTTCTAGACATTTCTGGAGTAAATGTTGATGCTAGTGGGATCTAAGTTTTCACTGTTGGAGAAAGGAAACTACAAATATGAAAACGAGAAAAACTAAAATGACCCTGTGGTGGTGGACTGGAATTAAAAGTATCAATACTAGGGAAGCGGACCTGGCCCAGTGGTTAGGGAGTCCGTCTACCATATGGGAGGTCTGCAGTTCAAACCCTGGGTCTCCTTGACCCGTGTGGAGCTGGCCCATGCGCAGTGCTGATGCGCGCAAGGAGTGCCGTGCCACGCAGGGGTGCCCCCGCGTAGGGGAGTCCCACGCAGAAGGAGTGCGCCCCGTAAGGAGAGCCGCCCAGCATGAAAGAAAGTACAGCCTGCCCAGGAATGGTGCCGCACACAGAGAGAATTGACGCAGCAAGATGACACAACAACAAAGAGACACAGATTCCCATGCCGCTGACAAGAGAAGCGGACAAAAACAAGAACACACAGCAAATGGACACAGAGAACAGACAACTGGGGGGTGGGAAAGGGGAGAAAAATAAATAAAATAAATCTTTAAAACAAAAAAAGTATCAATATTACCTCATGGTTTTATATAGATAGGTAAATATATAGATGTAAGCGTATATGTGTATGATTGTGCATGTGTGTGTATATGAATCCATACACTTATACACATACACACACTCTTCCTTGTTTTGTCTGCTAAGAGGGCCTAGAAGAAATGACTAACCAGTACCAATGAACATGCCAACCATCAAGATCTTGGTTTCAAAATACTGTTCTCCACTAAAAGGAACCAGGGCTTCCTGTAGAAAGACTGAAAGCTGGAGCAAAGATAATACAAATGAGTCTAGATCATCTGATTGCATCAAAAGAACATGCTCAAAGACAAATGGGAACCTATTAAAACAATAAAGGGACCAGTGTGAAAGAACGCCCACTGGCCAATTCTTTAGACATTTTAAGCATCAAAATAAATATTGATAATAATGGATTATAACCCACTGAATAAAATAAGAACCCACAAGCCCATATCAAAATGGCAGAAGGCAGAAGGATAGTGCTTTCACACAGCAGAATGCCAACTAATATAGAAAAACTGGTGACAGAAAATCAATGGAGGTTAAAATTAGTGAATAAAGGTTAAATGAAGAATAGGATATTTACATAATCTCAAAGTAACTCCCCATGAATGACATATTAACTATAAGAGATAAATAGGAAACATAGCGGAGAAACCTAGCAGACACAACCTTAAACAAATGATCAAAGTTAACATCACCAGAAACAAAACGAATAAGTCTCATGTGCCTTCTGATACGATGCACTGAATACACATCATTTCTGTGGTATCTCTGCCAAATATGTATAATATAAATCTAATAATTTAAATGAAGGATCATTCTACAAAATAACTGGCCTGTATTCTTAAAAAAAATGACAAAGTCATAGAAGACAGTCAAAGGTTTCTAAAGGACATTATTAGATCAACAGAGAAAATTTAAATATGGCCTGCACATTAAATAATACCTGTTAATTTTCTGATATTGGGCACTGTACTGTGGTTATATAAGAGAATGTCTTTGTTCTGAAGAAATACACAGGGAAGCAGATGTGGCTTAAGCCACTGGGCTCCTGTCTACCATATGGGAGATCCAGGGTTTGTTTCCTGGGCCTCCTGGTAAAGGCAAGCTGGCCCACCTGGCAAAAGACCAAGCGGCATGCTGACCCATGCAGGAGTTCTTGCCCACACAGGAGTGGTGGCCCGAGCAGAGAGCTGGCCCACACGGAGTGTTGGCCTGCACAGGAGTACTGTAGTGCTTGCCCGTGCACAGAGCTGGTGCAGCAAGAAGACGCAACAAAAAGAGACACAGGGGAGACACAGTAAGAGACACAGCAGACCAAAAAAGAGACACAGGGGAGAGACAGTAAGAGACACAGCAGACCAGGGAGCTGAGGTGGCGCAGGCAATTGAGTACCTCTCTCCTACTCCAGAAAGTCCCAGGATCAGTTCCTGATGCCACCTAAAGAGAAAGAGAGAAGAAAAGACAAGCAGACACAGAAGAACACACAGCAAATGGGCACAGCAGACAGCGAGTACAAACAATAGAGGGGAGGAAATAATTTTTTTTTAAAAAAGAAAAAATAACTTGGAAAAAAAGAAATACACAGTGAGAAAGCGGCGATGGCTCAAGCAACTGAACTCCCTTTTAACATATGGAGGACCCAGGTTTGATTCCCAGGACCTCCTAGTAAAAAAGGCGTCCCAGACCTGCACAGCACAGAGAGGTGCACCCCCTGCACAGCACTGCAAAGCAACGCATCAAAAAGACAATAATGTGGAGAACCAGCAAGACGGCGACAGAGTAAGGAACTCGTAGAGTCAGCTCCTGCTACAGAGCAGTTAGCAAATACCCAGAGCTCTCTGGAGCTAGCTGAAGCACCTGTTTGAGGGTCCAGCAGACCAGAAGAGCATCCTGCAACATCATTGAAGGAATGGAAGGAGGAGGCTGCCCGTCTGCAGAAAAGACTTGTAAGTAGAGCGCTCCATGCCCTGGAGGCCGGTGCCCATCCTCCACTGGAGGCACGAGCTGCCTCAGGAGCTGTTTCACAGCTGGAATTGAAAACTCCACTTCCCAAAAGCTGGGGGAGGAAAAGACGGTTGGACACCAACTTAAGCTACTGAGGAATAAATTCAGCAGGCTAAAGTATAATCCTGAAAACAGCTAAAGTTTAAGTTTTTCCAAGTCAGAAAGAGGCCAGGAGACACCATCTTAACTTCATACTAGACATGAGGAGAAGTGGGGCAGAATGAAAACCACAGTGCTAGTGGGGACCGGCTTCTTTCCATCCAGATCATATTGCAGTTCTAGCCTAGGCCCCAGTGCCACCTCCAGCAGGGAGGAATCTCCAGGGACCTGCGCCAGCCTCTCCGGGAAATTAACTGGCCAAGCTGCAGAGGCAGGTGATTATCCTACTCTGGCAGCACAAGCAGCCCCAAGGGTTATTCTGTGGCTCGAATTGGAAGCTCCATTTCCCAAAAAAGGGAGGAGGAAACAGTTGGCTGCCGATTTCGGCTACTGACTGGTAGACTTGGTTGGCTAAGATATAATCCTGGGAACAGGTGGAGTGTGAATCAGCCCAAGTCGGAAAGAGGCCAGTGGCCCCCATTTTGACTCTGCCCCCAGCATGAGGAGAAGCCGGGCTGATCTAAAATCACTGTGATGGTAAAGACCAGTTTCTTTCATCCAGATCAGCCCACAGCCCTAGCCTAGGATTCAGCTTCCACTCTGGCAGGGAGGAGGCTGGTGAGCCCTGCACCAGCCTATGCAGGTACTGCAGGTACATTTGGCTGCACAGACTGAAAATTGGAATAGACATCTACCAGGACAACTGCAGTAATCTTGGACCCACACTGCATAGACTGCTGCTCACACCTGCAGCACCACTACTGTCCCAGGCAGAGAAGAAAGGGACATAAAGCTTCATTAGCCTCTCTGGGCAACTACAGTCTAGGCCTGCATGACTTGGATTATTCTACACAGCTGTAACTCTGTGCCTATCCCTGGCAAAGGAGAAAGTTGGCGCAGTGAGGGCAGCTTGAGCCTCCACAGCTTATAGCACCAACTACGTGCTTGGCTCCTACTGCACAACCAGCAAGGGAGGAAAGGCAGAAAGCCCTAAAATAAAGAGTAAAACTGCACCCGGAATAAATATTCTAGTAAGCCAGATGCAAAGACACCAACAAAAAATTAAAACCCACACCAAGAAACAGGAAATTATGGCCCAGTTAAAGGAATATGATAAGCCTCCAGAGGACATAAAGGAGTTGAGACAACTAATCACAGATGTTTAAACAAATCTCCTTAATAAAATCAATGAGCTGGCTAAAGAGTTTAAGGACATTAAGAAGACACTGGATGAGCACAAAGAAGAATTTGAAAGCATACATATAAAAACAGCAGCTCTTATGGGAATGGAAGGTGCAATCAATGAAATTTAAAAAACACTGGAATCATATAATGGCAGATTTGAGGAGGCAGAAGAAAGGACTGGTGAGCTTGAAGAAATGGCCTCTGAAAGTGAATATACAAAAGAACAGATGAAGAAAAGAATGGAAACAATTGGACAAGGTCTCAGGGAACTAAATGAGAGCAAAAGGCATGCAAACAAATGTGTCACGGGTGTCCTAGATGGAAAAGGGGAAGGGGGCGTAAGGAATATTTGAAGAAATAATGGTAGAAAAATTCCCAACCCTATTGAAGGACATAGATATCCCTGACCAAGAAGCACAACATACTCCCATCCAAAAAAATCCAAACAGACCAATTCTAAGACACATACTCATCAGAATGTAAAAGGCCAAAGACAAAGAGAGAATTCTGAGAACAGCAAGAGAAAAATAATGCATAACATGTAAGGGATATCCAATAAGATTAAGTGCTGATTTCTCACCAGAAACCATGGAGGCAAGACGACAGTGGTCTGATATATTTAAGATACTACAAGAGAAAAACTTCCAGCCAAGAATCTTATATCCAGCAAGATTGTCTTTCAAAAATGAAGGCGAAATTAGAATAGTCACAGATAAACAGAAACTGAGAGAATTTCTAAGCAAGAGACCAGAATTTCAGGAAATACTAAAGGGTGTGCCAGAGCCTGAAAAGAAAAGACAGGAGGGAGGGGCCTGGAAGAGTCTAGAAATGAAGATTATATCAATAAAAGTAACTAAAGTGTCAAAAGAGTGGTGAAAATAACATATGACAGATAAAACCCAAATATTTAGAGACAAACTTAACCAATGATGTAAAACACTGGTATTAAAAAAAACTGCAACTCAACGTTGAAACAAATCAAAAAGGCCTAAATAACTGGATGAACATTCCATGCTCATGGATTGGAAGACTAAATATCATTAAGATGTCAATTCTACTAAAATTGATATACAGATTCAATGCGATCCCAATAAATATTTTACCAGAATTTTTAAAAAAAATTGAAAACACGATTATCAAATTTATTTGGAAGGGTAAGGGGTCCTAAATAGCCAGAAACATCATAAAAAGGAAAAGGGAGCCCTCTTCTCCAGACTTTAAATCATATTAGCTAGTTATAATGGTAAATACAGCATGGTACTGGCATAAAGACAGACACATAGACCAAAGGAAACAAACTGATGGTTCAGAAACAGACCTTCACAGGTATGGTCAAGTGATTTTTGACTAGCCTATCAAACTCACACAGCTCAGGCAGAACAATCCATTCAACAAATGGTGCAGAAAGAACTGGACATCCAAAGCCGAAAGAAGGAAAGAGGACCCCTATCTCACACCTTACCCAAAAATTAACTCAAAATGGATCAAAAACCTAAAAATAAAAGAACCATAAAATTTCTAGGAGAAATTGTAGGAAAATATCTTCAAAACCTGGTGGTAGGTAGTGGATTCTTGAAGCAGGTAAGAGGAGGACTGAGATGGACTACTGATGTTTAATGTATGTAGAAGTTTTAATTAGCTTTACTGTTAAAGTGTGGAAATATATAGAGTAGATGGTAACACATAGTGAGTAACTGCTAGTTTATTTGGGGATGTGAATGAAAATGGTAGTCTAGGTATATAAATGCCAATTGACAGAATGTTAGAGAATAATCTAGGAACTGAATAGCATCATAAACCAAGCGGTGGATGAGAACTGTGAGGTGTTGCAAATGTGGAGAAGCATGGGACAAATACAGCTGGAGTGACCTAGGGACTCTAGATTCTAGTAATAATATAATATTCTTGCATCTATGCGAAAGAAGTATTGTGTTGATAATGAGGCGGTATGGAAAATGTGAGCCAAATGTATACTACGGACATGGTAACAATCAATGATATTATCTTATCTGTAGCAAATGTTCCACCACAGTGTGGTGTGTTGATGGAGGGGTGTTGTTTGCAAATTCTGCACATGTGCATGATAGTTTTTTATAAGTTTACAACTTCTGTCATAAAAAATATATTTAAAAAATAATAATAGGATGAGTTGTGGGAAAAACACACCAAATGTAAGATAAGGACTATGATTAATAGTAAGATTTTGACAATATTCTTTCATAATTTGTAACAAATATCTCACAACAACGCAAGGTGTTGGTGGAGGGTTGATGAATGGGACCCCTGGATGGTGTTATTTTTATGCATGTTTGCTTTGTAAGTTCATAGCTTCTACTATACACTTAATTGTTTATGTAGGTTCATATATAAATGATATAAAGAAAATAATAGGGTTGGTTTGGGGAAAAATACTTTGGTTAGTAGTAACATTTTGACAAAGGTACATTTAAACATTTGTCAAAACATTCCTTTGGAAGAAAAAAATCAGTAATGTACACACAAAAAAAGGCATGAACTCACAGATCCTGAAAAACATACTCTGATCTTGTCTGATTTTTTCTGGTACGCTGTTAAAGATCTAAAAACATTTACATGAAGTTTGAGCTCAAAAAAACCAGAAGTTATATTTTGTGTTTACCTGGATATTGCGGCTTTTTCCATTATTTCCTGCTGAATGAGCCCAGATGGTTCAATGACATCCAATATAATTATGCTCCACAACTTGTCTAATTTTGGCCTCTGTAACACAGCAGATTCATCCTCCACATGCCTCAGCCAAAACTCAAGTGTTTCTTTAGGAAAGTGATTGGCTTCAGATATGAGATCCAGAGTGATACGATGTTGGTCTTTCTCCACAGAACTGTAAGCTTTAACCTGCCCAAATGTACCCGCAATTATGGGCAGAATAGAGAAGCCTTCAGACACATCTAACACGTACAAAGGGTCATGGCCACTTTGTATGGAATTCTCATTCTGACCACCTTCAGAGCTCATTTCATTATTCTGACAATGAGTATCCATAGCCTGCAACAGTTTCTCTGGGGTCAGTGAAGACAACACTTTCTTCATTGCCATTTTAAAGCCTTCATGATATGGGATATTATTAAGCAAAGCAATTTCCGAGGATTCCAATATACATATCTGTTTTACAGTATCTGGTTTACTGGTTTGAAGGTTAGCCAAGGCACTACAGAGTTCAGCTTCATTTCCTAAAGAGAGCAAGTCTTTATTCTTGGTAAAACTTTCTGTAACATCCATTTTATGTTCCAAACCCAAGACACTGATATTGTGGATTCTTAGGTAACAATCTTGACAAGACACTTCTATCATCACATGGTCCCCTGGCTTTATCTGGTAGTCTTCATTAAACAGTAAGAAAAAAAAGTATAATTCTGATTAATATGGAGTCTTTGTTTAAGTCTTCCCTCTTACATAAACATACCCTCCCTTCAGGAGGGGTAATATCTATCCATCTAATAAATGAAAAACCAGAAACATCCTAGGGGTTCTAAATAGGGTAACTGAAGTTTGAAGAATGAATTACCTGGCAGCATAATGGAGAGATTCAAGAGCTCTATTATTGGACCCTGAGATTATCAGTACTACAGTGCTTTATTACAACCATAGATATTACCATTTCCTCAAATTGGATGTATGTGGGTACACGGAATTAAATAAATTTCAGGGATCAATACCAAACCTTACTTTTGCTTAAAAGGATTAAATTTCTCTAAAAGAAATTTCCAAAAGAATAAGGCAATATTCAACAGAAACATATCAGTAAAAGCTCTTAACTATAAATATTTAGATACTCTTACATATTTAGGACTGTGAGAGCATAAGGAAGGACTATGTCCTATAATAAAGACCATATCATGGTCTTTTCCCTAAACTTTGTTAAAATTTGAAGTGCTTTCAAAACCCAGCTAAAATGTTTAAATATTTAAAATGTACTTTCCTGAAAGATTTAAAAAAAAAAAAAAAAAGACTATCGGTAATTTCTAAAAGGGAGTTAGAATAAACAAACACAAATTAAAAATACTATTTATTGAGTGCCTGTTGCTAAGGTAGACATTTCATACCCATTATCGGCTAATAATCCCCACAGCAATCCTGCAAGGTAAACGGTATCATTTTTAATAAACAACAACAAAGCTCTGAGAAATAACTAGCCAGGCTGACCAGGGAGCCAGTAAGTAACAAAGTCAAGATGTGAATCCAGATCTACCTAACTCCAAAAACACTGAAATAACGAAAACACTTTACTGACTTCATGACTTAAAGACCTTAGCAGGCAAGAATCTTGATTAGGAGACTAAACAGAAATAGAAACTTACTTCCTTCCCATTTAAAAAGAATAGTTTTTCTAGATAATACAACTCCTACTTACTATACTTTATCCATCAAATTGCAGGTAGAAAATTTGCTAAATGAAAAATGTCTGTAATATAGAATTCCCGAGGAAGTCCACAGATCCATGAACTCCCTAAAATTGTGTAAAATTTTATACATATGTTGAGTATGTGCATTTTCTGACAAACAGCTCTGCAGATGCCATTAGATTCCCGATGGGGTAAGAATTCCTACACTAAAAGTAATGCCTTCCCATGAAAATTGTGCCAGCATTTCTCTCATATACTGATAACCAGAGTAATTAAAGCTGAAGAAATTATTTGAAACATAATATTTTTGAATGACATGCAACAGTGTTGTGTGTCAGTGTGAACTAAATATATTATTTACTTAAAACTACTTTTAAATAAGAAAAGTAAAATTCTGAAAGATTTAACCAACCTCTACTGGAAACTTCATATCCACAGTATATTTGTTCTTGTGGGTTTTTTGCCACTGACTCAAATGCTTACAAGATTAAAAGAGTAAGTTTAAAAAAACAAAAAACAAGAAAGTTTAGAAATTTACCTGCAAGGTCCTGTACAGGGTAGACAGCCTGTTCCCAACATGTTTCCTCACTAGGACTTGTAGATAAACTGTGTTCGTCATCAAGCTGGAGTACAAACCAAACCACTATGGCATCCAGTATACCTTCTTTTGTAACAGGGATACCAATCTTAGGTTTTTTAGTTGCAAGTCTTTTTAATTCCTAACAAAAATATAAGCAGAATGAGAGGATTTTATAATTTACATACATACATGCCTCAGTATCATACCACTTTCCATTTCTGTAAGTTCTCAGCCCTGCCCAGCACCCTTAGGAAAGCAGTATCTGGGCACACCTATATCCACTTAAGTCACACTGAACAGGAAACCCCGATCTATTATATTGCAACACCAAGTAGCTATTTTTAAATGAGGCAGATATATGTTAGTGATGTAGAAAAGTTCATGAAAAATTGTTGAATGAAAATGGCAAGTAGCAAAGCAATAGCTATTGTTTTATTTTTAAAAAAAGTGCATGTGTGTGCGTATGTATGTCCATAGAAGCACAGAAAATGTCTGGAAAGGTGCATATCAACCTGTGACCTGGGGAAGGAAGGGTTTTTTCTATATTACTTGCATGTGCTAAACAAGTAGGTACAACTTTCAAAATTAAAACCTTACCAAGACTTTTATCATGACAAAGAAAAATGAAAATAGGAAAGACTTAAAATAATAGATAGCTTTCAGGTATTAAGCAGCTACAATCATTTGGTTCTCTACTGAAATATCATGCTCCTGACGCTTAGAAAGACAGCTCAATCTCAGTAAGCCATGCCAAATTGTAAAATTAGCTCCAGACCACCTCAAGGAAAATCTACTAACAATCAACAGGGGAAAGCGTTTATTAACTGATAAAAATCTTAGGCTGAAATAACTCTCACAAAGTCTTCTGTGTCCCGGTAAGTGCTTATCTAAAAACACTATGAATTTGGATATTTAACCTGTAAATAAAGACCTTACAAGAAGGATTCTACATAATTTCTTTGTACAGCACAGCCTCCCACCATCCACCACACTGCACACATATATATGCTAGGGTGACAAACTTGTCTTAATTTGCCTGGGACCATCCTAAAGAAGCATGCCTCAGGAATTCCATCGGTCCTGGGCAAATAGGGATGGCTGGTTCCCTAATGCACACACAATCTGGAGATCTGAAATAGTCTTCTTTTCCAGTAATATTGTTTATTTGAAATGGCAGGATAATCCATAGGAAAATGTCAGAAAGATCTAGAACTTTAGCCCCTGCATTCTCAAGCTGCATAATTTAGGGGAAATTATTCAAAGGGAGCAACACTTTCCTCATCTATATAGCAAAAGGATGATTATAATTCTAGTGCAACACCATCATAAGGGCTGCATAAGAGCACATGTGAAAGCACCTGGCACATTCTACATTCCCAAGAACTCTGTTTTTTTATCTGTATTTAAAGTAAGTGAGTTCCTAATTATTTTAGGAAGGAATTCTGGTTACCCTTTCTTCATTTTTCTTTATGTACAGGGAGTGGAATTTCATGTAAACTCATAAAATAAGGCTGTCCCATACATTATTTTAAACAATGCATAAACTTTAATGCTCAAAAAGCAGGAATCATACTTTTTTACCTGAAGATTGTTGAAATCTACTGTCATAATTTCAAAGCACTCTGTCAAAGCCAAATATCCCCCAGGAATGCGATTCATCTTTTCGGTTGTATAAGGTTCAACTGTTTCTTCAGAATCTAAAGAAGAACAGGCTGGACTCTGAAATTTTACGTTTGTTGGCAAACAGACTCCAGCAACATTCTTAATATCTACCCTGGTGAGGGAGGGGGGAAAAGAGGTGGAAGTAAGGGTGGCTTTTCTTAGCATCAAATGACACCATCTAATATTGAGCCCAGTAAAAACAAAAATGAAAAAAAATTTCATGGACAATTGTATCTTAAACAATTATACACACACATATACACAACCACTAATCATAAAGGAAAACACAGATGATAAATAGGACCATATTGAAATTAAAAATTTCTGCTCATCAAAAGACACCCAATGAGAAAATGAAAGGGCAAATCACTGAGAGGGAGATTTGCAATACATATATCCAAAAAAGGGCACAATCCAAAATGCATCCAAATTTCCTACAATTTATAAAAGTCAATCAGCCTAAGAGAAAAATGGGCAAAAAACTTAACAGACTTGTCACAAAACTTGGTTAAAATAGTTTCTAATTTCTTCTATGTATATTTACCACTTTTCCTTTTGTATTAAGTAATTTGTGAGGATGTGAGGATATACTTTGAAACTACACAAATACATGATCCTGGGAAGCAGATGTGGCTCAAGCAACTGAGCTCCCGCCTACCTCACAGGAGGTCCCGGGTTCAGTTCCTGGTGCCTCCTAAAAAAGATGAGCAAGACAGCGAGCTGATATGACAGGCTGGCATGGCGAACTAATGCAAAAAGATGACACAAGAGACACAAGGAGGAAATCATAATGAAAAGCACAACAAAAGCAGGGAGCGGAGGTGGCTCAAGTGATTAGATGCCTCCCTCCCACATAGGAGGTCCCAAGTTCAGTTCCTGGTGCCTCCTAAAAAAAAAAGACCAGCAGACAACGAACAGGCACAGTAAGTGTAAATGACAAGAGGGTGGGGAGAAATAAATAATACATGATTCTTATGAAACTGCCCCCCAATTCTGACTTAGCATCCATTCATCATTCTTGCCTGAATCTGTACATGAGAATTACAAATTCTGCATCATTTCTATTTTTATTAGTCAGCATTCAACTATAAAAAAGAGTTGTCTTGTTCTCCCCCATTTATGTATGTATTTATTATCCTAAGGACTCGATGGATTCTTATTTTAGTCAGTGGATTTTAACCCATAACTGTCCTTATTTATTTTAGTGCTTAAATTGTTTCAGATTGGCCACTGTGAAACCCTTCAAACAAGCTTCTGTGTTCTTTTAACAAGTTCCCATAAATACACATATATATAGTTTTCAGCACTTCCTTACTTTTCAGACACAATTTAAGATGTTCCAAGATCACGGTGAATGTACCCTCCCTAGTCCTGGAATCAATCATTTCTCCAAAGACCCATAGTTCCTTTAAAATGGTATTTAAAAAACAGGATCTGGGAAAGCAGATGTGGCTCAAGAGACTGAGTTCCTGCCTAACACAGGGGGGGTCCCAGGTTTGGTTCCCAGTGCCTCCTAAAGAAGACGAGCAAGACAGTGAGCTGAGCTGACACAGCAAGATGACACAGCAAGAGACATAAGGGGGAAAACATAATGAGAGACAAAACAAAGCAGGGAGTGGAGGTAGCTCAAGCAATAAGATGCCTCCCTCCCACATGGGAGGTTCCAGGTTCGGTTCCCAGTGCCTCCTAAAAAGAAGACCAGCACAAAACAAACAGATACGGTAAATGCAAACAATGAGAGGGTGGGGAGAAATAAATCTTTAAAAATAAATAAAAATAAAAATAAAAATAAAAAACAGGATCTGGGGGCTAAGTGTACTCACAGCTACGAGGGTCATGCCTTATCTTTTTCACTTAACAGTATATCATGAATTTCTTTCCATGTCTATACATGAAAATTAATTCTTTTTCAGCATTTGCACAGTATTACATTGGATGACTACATAATAATTAGAGAAATTATCTTATATAATAAACATTCAGTAGTTGTTTTTTTGGAGGGGTTTCCAATTAGTGTTAAAATGCACGATCTTGCACAAACCACTGCAAACAATATGAGTATTTGTCAGGATACATTCTCAGAAGTGGAACTGCTCACACCTTTAATTTTGTCACATAAATCCAAACTGAGCTACTAAAATGTTGTATCAATAGTATATAAATTTGCCCCAAACCTATGACAAAACAGGATCTATCACTTTTTAATGTTTGCTAATTTAAGCAGCTAAAAACATCTCACTGATTTAACTTCCATTTATCTAATTAATAGACACATAAAATATTAATGCTTTATTGCAAAAGTTGAAATTACTTTTTGTTGTTTTATTTACAGTATCTTTCACCAGACCAAAGTTTTCAATTATTATATGGTCAAATTTCTCAATCTTTCATTGCTTCTTCCATGGCTTTGAAAAGCCTTCATCACATAATGCATTTTTTTTTACACTTCAATATTTAATTCATTTTGAACTAAAAATAAGATCTAACTTTGAATTAAATCATCTCCATTTACCATATACTAAATCCCTATAAATGCAAGGGTCTATACATAGATTATACTGTGTTCCACTGATTTAAACTATCAATAAAGTTTTTAGTTTTAGTCTAGGCTTTCAAATCAAATAAGGCAAGCTATACTTTTATTATTATTAACCATTTGGTCTTTCACATGAGCATTAGATTTAGCTAGTCAGATTCCAAATGTAATTTTTATAATAATGGCTCACAAATGTTTCTACTGGGTAAAACAAGTAGCCGTCATCTATATATATATTTTTAGCACCTTTTTTCACTGTCTTCAACCCATACTTGCCAAGTTTTGTGAAAATATGGATACTAGGCCTCACTCACCCAGACCTATACAAATGTAAGACCTATCTACTTTTAACAAAAGCTCTTCTAGTGCTTCTGTTCTACAGCCAGAACAACTATTCATTTGCTGTATATATAAATGATGAGGGAATCCTTTTTCATAAGAATAGATACCATTACCTTCATTTCTATTTTGCTTAGGCAATTTTAATGGTTTTACTAAAAAATACAAAGAGTAACTACTGAGGGCAAGGAACCTAGAGTCATGTCACAGCAAGAAATCCTAGCAAGACACACCCAGTTTTTTTGTTGGGCAATTTAGTAATGTATCTGTAAAATCTGCAAAATAATGTGTATACCCTTTACCTCAGTAATTCCTTATTAAGCAATTTAACCTAATAAAATAATAAAACAAATCCACAAAGATGTAAAGTGCTAAGATGTTTTTAAAAGCGGAAAAGTTGAAGCAACCTAAAAATTCTCAAATCCAAGGACAAGAAATTGCATAAAAAAGGGTAAGGAAGAATATACTACAAAGGTGAACGGTGGTATTTACCGGTAAGCAGTTTAAGATGATTTTTATTCTTTTACTCCTCAGTATTTTTTTTTTTAAAGATTTATTTTTTTATTTATTTAATTCCCCTCCCCTCCCCCGGTTGTCTGTTTTCTGTGTCTTTTTGCTGCGTCTTGTTTCTCTGTCCGCTTCTGTTGTCATCAGCAGCACGGGAAGTGTGGGCAGCGCCATTCCTCCGCAGGCTGCTCCCTCCTTCGCGCTGGGCGGCTCTCCTTATGGGTGCACTCCTTGCGCGTGGGGCTCCCCTACGCGGGGGACACCCCTGTGTGGCACGGCACTCCTTGCGCACATCAGCACTGCACATGGGCCAGCTCCACACGGGTAAAGGAGGCCCGGGGCTTGAACCACGGACCTCCCATGTGGTAGACGGACGCCCTAACCACTGGGCCAAAGTCCGTTTTCCACTCCTCAGTATTTCTTATACTCTTTATAGGTTACATTTATTACTATTAAATTATTGGGGAGGAGGGGAAAAATTCCTTTAAAACTTCTAATAAAATGTGATCAACTTTTTAGCAAAATAAAACTTTCAAAGGAAAAAATCGTGACCAAGAAACTTCCGTTAAAATCATTTGATATCACATTTTCAACTGTATTATAACTAATGCATAAATTTTAGAATTTTAAAAATATAAAGATCTTAAAGTTCATCCCATTCAACCACAAATCATTATAATATTAATAAATTTATTAAGAGGGAAATGAGAGAAATTAGTTAAACCTAAAACATTTTCACATTGAGATTTACATTTCACTTTAAAACCAACCTAAACTTAGTATTTTCTACATGATCTATCACATATCAATAGAATACTAAGTTGTATCAAAATTTTTCATTTAAAAAGTTAAAGGTGGTTTTTATTACTAGAGTTCTATTTTAAAACAAAGGAAAAAAAATGTGCCTTTCACCCCACTGCACCCCTCTCCCAAAATTAAACTTGGAGTAATCACCATGACTTTAAATATCCAAAGACTACAAATTTCACCCAAATAAATATTCACTAAATAAACTTTGAGGTACAGTATAACTCCTAAAAACCACTGTTTTTAAAAATTTACTATTTAAATAATTACTCACCTATGATGTCTTCTAATCTCTGCACATTCTACTGCCATCCCAAATATAACAGCACTTGCTGGGATAACTTTCCCATACTTTTCACAATTACTATCTTCACCTTTGGTCTAAAAATTTGATAAAAATTATGCTCAGTTTTATGTATACAAAAATAAATGTGTATATTGACAAACTGTGAAACTTAATAAAAATTTTAAAGATATTTTCATTAAATTTTTTCTTTTATTTTCATTGCTGTATATAGAAATGTATAGTTTTGATTTATTTTGTCTTTCAATACAGGAAGGAAGGAGGAAAGGGAAGAGGGAAGGAAGATTTAAGTCTACATAGAACAAAAGACTACTGGAGGAAGAAGCCATGGCTTAACCAATTGGGCTCCCGTCTACCATACAGGAGGCCCTGGGTTCGTGTCTCAGGGCCTCCTTGTGAAGGCAAGCTGGCCTGCACCCATGGAAAGCTGGCGCAGCAAGATGACGCAACAAAGGGAGACAAGCAGACACAGAACATGAAGCGAATGGATACAGAGAGCAGACAGCGAGCAAGCAGCAAGGGAGGGAACTATAAAAAAAAAATAGCCTTGGAAGATCCAAATTTAAAAAAGAATTAAAACTCTTTCAGTGTCAAAAAAGCACAAAAAAACAGGAAAGGCACAAATAATTGGCATTGTTTAGCTTAGTGAATAAATTAAATTAAAAAAAAAAAAGGCTATTGGGAAGGACTTTAATTGAGAAGCCAACATTTTCATTACCAATATAAAAAACAAATTGTTCTTCTTTTCAAGAACAAATTTAATTGGCTATTTTAAATCCAAGTCATTTTCTATAAACAGCGAATTATTATTACATTTTTAAGTCCTTAAATTCGTAATACATATTATGTAAACCAAATCTGATTTCTGGGTCATAGCAGAATATAATTTGGCAAATATAAGAGTTAGCCCTTCCCAATAGGTAGACTGGGTTCAACTGGTACTTTAATCCATACAGAGCCAGAAAAACGGTGTGACAGTTCCTCAAAAAGTTAAA
This sequence comes from Dasypus novemcinctus, assembly GCF_030445035.2. NCBI lineage: Eukaryota > Metazoa > Chordata > Mammalia > Cingulata > Dasypodidae > Dasypus > Dasypus novemcinctus. The sequence goes on along the minus strand of NC_080673.1, from coordinate 46,101,061 downwards.
CATAGAACTACGATATAACCTGCCAATTCCACTCAGGTATATACCCAAAAGAACTGAAAACAGAAACTCAAACAGATACTTGTATGCCGATATTCATATTAGCATGATTCAAAATGGCGAAATGGTGTAAACAAGCTAAATGCCCATCAAGAGATGAATGGATAAACAAAATGTGGTATATATACACAATGGAATATTATATAGCCATAAAAAGGAATGAAGTTCTGACACATGCTACATTATGGATAAACCTTGAAGACATTATGCTAAGTGAAATAAGCCAGACATAAAAGGAAAATATTATGATCATATAAAATATCTAAAACAGGTAAATTCGTAGAGACAGAAAGTAGATTTGAGGGTACCAAAGGTAGAAATGGGGAGTTATTGGTTAATGGGTACAGAGTTCTCTTTGGAATGGTGATAAAGTTTTGGAACTAGTGGTAAAGGTGTGTACAACACTGTAACTGTAATTAATGACACTGAATTGTACACTTAATAAGTTAAAATAGCAAATATTATGTTACATATATTTACTACCAAAAAAAGTTTTTTTTAATATACTGAGCCAAGTATCACTATCCTCTCTTGATAATTTGCAAAAATTCTAAGTCATGAAGGCTATGAGGCTGACGTTTCCCTTTCTCAACCCTACTCAAAGATTTCATGGTCATTCCCTCCACAAACAAACCTCAATTCCTATGAATTACTTGCTGGAACATATTTTGCCTGCAGAACTCATTTGGACATACAAATACACATTGCTGTATGTTGTTCTTAAATATTTTTCACATAAATTCCTTTCCAACTACACAGTATGTATCTTGAAGGCAGGAAATGTATTTCATATTGCATTGTAAATATACTAGGGGTTCAATAAAAATCTGTTGAAGTAATGGATTATTAATCAAATTAAAGCATTTTCATTCTGCTTACCTTTGGCTGTAAAAGTAAATGCTCCCATGCATGAATCAAACTTTCCACAATCCCTTCTCCAAATAAACCTGCATCGACAGTTTCTGTTACAACAAGGGACACTCTACAGAATGATTTTTTAAAGACATATGTAAGTAAAATATCATAATATTTATAAAGATGTCAAAGCTAAGAGAGGAGAGAAAGGAAGAGTATATTATGAAAATGGTCAATAAGTAAAACTTTCTAATATTTTTTATTTCTAATATCCTTCCCTGAATCTTGACAAACTTGATTCATATACTCAAATATCCCTCAGACTCCTCTGTTCTCCACTGGCACTTTCTCTCTGGAGGCAAGCGGGATAAGGGGTAGAAAAAACCTTTTACTTGGATCTGCTCATCTCCGTAGGCTATTCTTTCAATGCATAAATCTTTAAGAGTGGTTCATACCCATTATTTTTATCCCTTCTTAATGATAAGAATATTGGATATAGATCTTCGACACGACAAAAATATGCTTTATCATCAACTTCCTTCGTATCAAAATGAATTATCCTCAGTTCTCATTTTCCTTGATATACAAATAACATTTAATGCCCTCCCCCTCAAAATCCATTCTCCACCTTCTATGATCCTGCATAAAGTTTGTGCCTTCTCCCATCATGCTTGTTTTACCCACTAGCTAAACATGAGTCTTCACAAAAGCCTAGTCCCCAGAGTTCTGTCCATTCTTTCCTTACAGAAAATGTAACCCAAACACACTCCAAAATAATGTCTCCCTTCTCTGAACTCCTTTAGCACTTATTGCCAATATCATTCATTTGTGTAGTTAGAAAAGAAAGAAAAGTTTCATTAATTTTCCTTATTATCCTATCTAAATGGTAGGTACCTAGAGGGCAGGAACTATTTTGTTATCTCCCACAACACCTAAACCCAATATTATATATACAGAAATTATCCAATATTTAGATTTGTGTATACTTAAAACGTGGAAGGTATCTCAAATCATCTAGAGATTTGTTCAAAGTCAAAATAAATTAATAATAGAGTCTGGCTCAGAATCCTAGTGATTCAAAGGCCAGTAGTCCTTTCTACAATAATACCTACAGAATAAAAATTCTGCGTAGTAAAAAAATATAAAGTAACTTTGATTCTATATTTCTATAAAATGAGTATATCTGCCTAACAATCTAATAAGATTTCTTTCATGAAAACAAATGTAAAGACTATTACAAAACATGAAATACTATGTAAACATTAAGTTATATTATTATATAGCTAGAAGACTTTTTTTTGAAGTACCAGGGGCCCGTGATTGAACCTGGGAAATGGGACCTGATATATGGAAAGCCGACACTTGACCACTGAGCCACATCAGCTTCCCTGAGTTGGTTTTTTCATTTGTTTTGCATGTTATTAGTTTTTTTGTTTTTTTCAGGAGGCATCAAGAACCGAACCCGGGACCTCCTATGTGGGAGCCATATCTGCTCCCTAGAAGACTTTTTAAAAAATCATAGTCCGATATCAAGAACCCAAAAAAGCCCTCTCTCAATATAAGCTGAATTCAAGTAAAATGAGAAGACAGGCTACCTGGGAGAGACAGTAAAGCTGGTGCTATACAGAGAAAACTGTTTCTAAAATGATGGAGTTGGACCATTTGATTTTTAAATCCCTTCTTACTATAAAATTCCATCACCCTTGTGATATGGAACAGAGTGAGATGGCACACTAAAAATTCAAGACTTCTGAGATTATATTCAAAGAATGTGAGGGCCCAGCCCCAAATACATTGACAGCTGACACTTCCAGAGCTTTCATTTTAGCCAAGGATTTAAAAATGAGATAACTGCATGAAGTCTGATCAACTCAATTATTATTTTTAAGTACATTTTTAAAATAGTTATTGATCACAAAAAAGGTACTATCCACTTTTACAAACTAGAACACTGAGATTAACAAAGGTAAAGTAACACGTTTTTCTTAAATCCTTTGTCACAAATTCTCAAGATGATTAAAATTTTTTATAAAGAATTCAACCTCATTATAACATATTTCCTACACTAAATTATCCTATATTCATATTTTTAAAAAATAAGGGCTTTAGCATTTTTTTGGGGGACTAGAAGCTTCAAATATGAGTATCTCAATTTTTAAATTGAAATAACAGAATTACAAACAATAAAATTAGATTACATTATACTACCTTTCAGGAATGTGCTTTGGAATTTCTATGTCAAGTGACTTCATATGTAAGAGTTTGATCCCCGCTTCCATCTTGTTCGCTGCTACTACATCACAAGCAAGTTCATACATGGTCTTGGATAACTCACAGGCATATACCAAGTGTGCTCCAGCTTTTTTAGCGAACATGCTACAAGAAGAAAAAATGCTCTATCAAGAAAAAAATAATCACTGGTTCTTTTTCAAATCTTATTGGAATTATGATCCTTAAGGACGAGGTTTTCCTTTAATTGAACCAACGTTTTTTCATTATGCATAAAACATTGACTAATATTCTCATTTAGACACAAATCTTACAATAAACCATCATATCCAACACAAGAAGACTAATGGGCTTTAACTTAGACAACTAGATTCTACCAGAATGTTAATCTAAAAAATATATATATATTTTTTTATGGGTGCCCCAACATTTTTTTTAATGTTACATTGAAAAAATATGAGGCCCCCATATATCCCCCACCCCCTCACCCCACTCCTCCCATAACAACCTCCTCCATCATCATGGGACATTCATTCATTGCACTTGGTGAATACATCTCTGAGCCCTACTACACATGGTCAATGGTCCACATTATAGTTTACACTCTCCCCCGGTCCACCCAGTGGGTCATGGGAGGACATACAATGTCCAGTAACTGTCCCTGCAGTACCACCCAGGACAACTCCAAGTCCTGAAAATGCCCCACATCACATCTTTTCTTCCCACTCCCTACCCCAGCAGTACCATGGCCACTTTCTACACGTCAATGCTACATTTTCTTCGATTACTAATCACAATAGTTCATGAATAGAATATCAGTTAAGTCCACTCTAATCCAACTCTATTCCTCCATCCTGTGGACCCTGGGATAGTTATGTCTACTCCACATCTATATTGAGATGGGGCTTAGATTCCACATGGATGATGGATGTAATCCTTAAAACTCATTAATGGAAACTTAAATAACTCTAACTCCAAAATTTTCTTAGCAGTTATATGTGGTTCCTGACAAAGTAAAAGAGTGAAAAAATACAATAAAAGGTAGATGGTTAATAACAAGATTATGAGAAATAATAACCTTTTATTTTAAATGGATTGTTAAATTTCTACATTTGGTAAAATTTTTAATTTACATTATTAGTATATCTGTGTATGTGCATGTATATACATATAATTAAAACACAGTTACAACAAACCTTAGTATTCCAGTTCCTGCTCCAATGTCCAAAACACTTTTAGATCCTGAGCAAACTGCCTTTTGGATTGCTGCCTTATAAGTCATATTCCTCTTGCTGTCATTAAGCATGATAAAGTGCCAGCGTTCCACCAACCAGTTTGCGACCCGATAAAAATTCTCCTTTGCATCACTGAAATCAGGGTTTAGTTTCACAGCTTTATGAAAATACCCAGCTGCTTCATCTCTAAAGCCCATTCTAGAATAAAAAGTGACAAAGACAAAATATTTAATTACATGCTGACTGTAGCGCCTTGTTAATGCTAATCGTCTGGCCTGGAAATCCCTCAACAGCACCCCAAATCCTACTTAACCTGAGTACCATCTCCTTTTAGAAGCCTTCTGTGGGAGCCGCAATCCTAAATGATTTCTTTCTTTTCTGAACTCATTTATGCATTCCAGGACACTAACAAGTACCTGAACATAAATTACTATTGTACTGAAGTATAGAAGAAGCTCTCTTAGCAAAAGCCATTTAACCAACTTGCTATAGAATATCAGTGCTCTCTGAAAACAATTCCTTCTGTATGACTTACTAACCAATGCCTGTGGCTAGTAGCCTCTTCTCTGGTGTGCCTGCATATTTTTCATTTAGCTGAGTTGAAGGGTCATCAAAAGTCAATGCAGGGAAGCTGACTTGGCCCAGTGGTTAGGGCGTCTGCCTACCACCTGGGAGGTCCACGGTTCAAACCCCAGGCCTCCTTGACCCATGTGGAGCTGGCCCATGCACAGGGCTGATGCGCGCAAGGAGTGCCATGCCATGCAGGAGTGTTCCCGCGTATGGGAGCCCACACACAAAGAGTGCACCCCGTAAGGAGAGCCGCCCAGTGTGAAAGAAAGTGCAGCCTGCCCAGGAATGGCACTGCACACACGGAGAGCTGACACAAGATGATGATGCAACAAAAAGAAACACAGATTCCTGTGCCGCTGACAACAACAGAAGCGGACAAAAAAGAATACGCAGCAAATAGACACAGAGAACAGACAACTAGGACAGGGCAGAAAGGGAGAGAAATAAATAAACAAATCTTTAAAAAAAAAAAAGTCAATACACTTGCTGCCAAACCAGTTTATGCCAGTTGTACTTGCTACTATAATTACAGTTTAACTCAATTATAGAAACTAAATAAACATGAATGCAAAACAGGAGTTGTTCCTTAAGCTAAATGCTTTGAAAAAAATCAAGGTGAGTCACTCCCAAAAGTGCTGTTAAATTACATATAAGCAAATCAACAGTAAAAGACAGAGAAAAATATAAAACCATCTAGACTAGTGCTTCTCAAACTATCTGTAGTGAAGTACTCCCCACCCCACCCCCTTTTTAAATAGCTAATTCTTTGTAAATCTACAGTACAATTGCACATGATTAGTACACAGCTCATGCCACATTTGAGTTTAGCAATATCCAAACTTTCCTACATGCTCTTCAATGAGAGAATTCTCTGACCACATGCTTAGATGTGTGGCCATGTCAAACTGCTATACATATTTCTAAATGCTTACTCTCAGTGTCTACACTTATCTGTCTGTAACTGATGATGTTTTAGACTCCTGGGCTGCTCAGGCAAATACATGCAATAGTTGAGCTTTAACAATGGGAATGTATGAGCTCACGGTTTTGAGGCTAAGATAGAAGTCCAGACCAAGGCATAATCAGGGTGACACTTTCTCCTTTAAGACTGGGGCCTTCTGGGGCTGGCTGCTGGCAATCCTTGGTTCTGGGCTCCTCTACCACATGGCGATGCACACAGTGGCCTCTCCGCCTCTCCCTTCTACTCCAGGTTTCACTGATGTTCAGCTTGTGCTTACTCCCTCTGGCTTTCTCTCTCTCTCTGAATTTCATTCTGCTTACAAAGGACTCCAGTAATAGGATAAGATACATCCTGACTGAGGTGGGCCACACCTTAACTGAAGTTCCCCTCATCAAGAGGTCCTACTTACAATGGGTTCACACCCTCAGGAACAGATTGAATTTAAAAATTTGATTTCTGGGGTACATACAGCTCCAAATCATCACAATAGTAATTTGTGGACAAGCACCAGTAAACACACCAAACATTAAACAGAATGGAGCTAGTAGAATTTGTACTCATACTGCTTGAGTAGCATCTTTAAACACAGGGTCCATTTTACAAGATACTGAACAAGCCATAGGCATTATAAATATGGTTTCCACAAAAAAGACATTGTGAAACTCCAAACAGGGAACGACACTAATAAAAGGCAACAAACAAGCAGATGTGGCTCAAGTAGTTGAAAACTGGCTTCCCACATACAAGGTCCTGGGTTCAATTCCCAGCCCTCAGCACTTCAAAAACAGCCTTACATCAAATAATCACAATTTTGTTTTAGATTAAAATATAAATGTTCAAGGTTGATTTTTTTTCTTTACTTTTATTGGCTTTTATAATTTTTTTTCCTCTTCCCTTCTCCCCCCCCCCCCCAGTTGTCTCCTCTCTGTGTCCATTTGCTGTGTGTTCTTCTGTGACAGCTTCTATCCTTATCAGAGGCATTGGGAATCTGTGTTTCTTTTTGTTGCATCATCTTGTTGTGTCAGCTCTCCGTGTGTGTGGCGCAATTCTTGGGCAGGCTGCACTTTCTTTCGCGCTGGGCGGCTCTCCTTATGGGGTACACTTCTTGTGCGTGGGGCTCCCCTACGCAGGGGACACCCCTGCGTGGCACAGCACTTCTTGCACTCATCGGCACTGCGCAAGGGCCAGCTTCACATGGTCAAGGAGGCCTGGGGTTTGAACCGCAGACCTCCCATGTGGTAGGCGGATGACCTATCCATTGGGCCAGGTCCGCTTCCCTGGCTTTTATAATTAATCAACTAACTACCAATGATTAACCATTTGACTACCAGTCCTGATAGGTCAGTTAAGAGGGCTTTTGTTGTATAGATTAATCCTCTTTTTTAACTAGAGTTTTAAGTTCCTTGAAAGGTAGAGCTCTCATTCATTTTATTGCAACTGCCATAGCAACAGTACAGTTAAAAATACATCAGGGGAGTGGATGTGGCTCAAGCAGTTGAGTGCCCACCTCCCACATGGGATATCCCAGGTTCGATTTCCAGTCCCTTCTAAAGAAAACAAAAGACACTGAGCCAAAAAAAAGTATCATTTGTAGTAATTATTTGTTAAGAGACAAACTTAGCAATGAGTATTAATAAAATTGACCAATCTGGGAAGAGGATTTGGCACAAGCAATTAGGCTCCCGCCTACCAAATGGGAGGTCTGTGATTCAGCTCGCAGGGCCTCCTAAAGAAGACAGCAAGCTGGTGCAATGGGCAGGCATGGCAAGCTGACACAACAAGATGATGCAACAAGAGACACAAGAAGAAAAACATAATGAGAGACACAACAAAACAGGGAGCAGAGGTTCCTCGTGCCACCTAGAAAAGAGGACAAACAGGGCAGCAAGCTGACGCGACAAGATGACACAATGAGACACAAGAGGGAAAAACATAACGAGATAGAACAAGGCAGTGAACGGAGGTGGCTTCAGCAATTAGGTGCCTCCCTCCTACGTTGGAGGTCCCAGGTTCAGTTCCTGATGCCTCCTAAAGAAACAAAGACAATGAACAGACACAGCAAGAGCAAACAAGAGGGTAGGGAGAGATAAATAAATATAATAAATCTTGAAAAAAAGTTTTTGACCAATCTATTGAATCAATGCCAAACCTATTCTTAGTTAATGTCCTGGATTTGGGCTTCCCTTAGGTTTGATACTTAAAATAATGCACTATCCAGTTTTCTTAAACTGCAATGATATCTTAAAAATATATAATCCACTTAATTAAAATTTACCTAACACAGAAAGACTCAACATATTTGTCAATAATAACATTAATGAACTATAAGAATATCTCTTCCTTTGAACTAGGAAAAATTACCTTTCTGATTAATGATTTAAATATATTTTGCTTTATTTAATTAATATCTATTGGATCCTATTGGAATAACAAAAAGTTGGAAAGTTGAGACACCCTAGGCAAGAATTTTATTTCACAAATAAGCGTGAGGAGCTAACGCTATCAATTCCTTTGGAAATCTTTTTCTCCTGGAATAGTGATTCTTTTGGTGGGGAGTAAATGATCCACTGTTTTTGATGTGAAATTAGGGTAGAACAAAGGCTAAGAACCACTGCCCTAGAGAATAAAGGTAAACCATATAGGAAAAGCACATTCACATTATTAAAAATTCTGAATTGCCAATGTTTGAATTAGGAATGCTGCATATTTACATCTTCTCAAAGCAAATTAATACCAAGCATTTTTTGTCTTGATGTTCATTAACTGCTCAAAATAATTTGTGTTGAATTGAAAAAAGATATATTCAAGTCCTAATTCACAGTTCCATGACCATGACCTTATTTGGAAATAGGGTCACTACAGATGGAACTAGTTAAGTTAAAATGAGGTCACACCAGAGTAGGGTAGGCCCTTAATCCAATATGACTGGTATCCTTATAAAAGGGGGAGAAGAAATACAGGTAGACAAGAGAGAAGATATCCATGTGAAGATAGAGGAAGAGGTGAAGTTTTGTTTCCACAAATCAAGAGATGCCAAGGACTGCTGGCTACTGCCAGAAGTAAAAGAGAGCCACGGGAAAGATTTTTTCCTAGAGATGTCAAGGGCAGCATGGCCCCGCCAATACCTTGATTTCATACTTCTAGCCTCCAGAACTGTGAGACAATAAATTTCTCCTGCTTTTAGACATCAAGTTTGAGGTAATTTGTTACAGCAGCCCAAGGAAACTAATATAATGTCCCATAACAATAAGTCACCAAGAGTTACACTCTGTCAAAAGTATACAGCGCTCTAGATCATTATTTGTATAAAATCTGGAAATCTAACTGAATCCTGCAGAGTATCTCTCCTTACAAAATACTGAAGAACAGAAGAAAACAGTGAAATCAGAATGTATATTTTTAACTAATTTGAGAAGTTACTAAAAAATCTTTTTTAACTGAATCTTATTGAAACAGCAAAAGGCTACTAATTTGTAGAGATGGATGCTATGTCTCAGATGAACTATTAGTATGAACATATAGGCTTCTATTGACATTCAGCCTATTTTCCTAATTATCATCATACTCTACACAACTAGAAATTATTATAAGGTTGTTAAATAGCACAGTAGTTACAGCACAATACTAAGACTGACAAAGTTTGGTAGAGGCATTTCTTGCATAGAACTCTTCATTGAATAAAACTTAAAATATAACCAGGTTTGGAAGCGGCTGTGGCTCAATCAGTTGGGCTCCCATCTACCATATGGAGGGCCTGGGTTCACGTCCCGGGGCTTCCTTCTGAAAGCAGGCTCGCCCGCACGCTGCAGAGAGCCATCAGCCTGGGTGCCGGGAAGTGACCCTGCCTGCGGAGTGCCACCCGGCCCTCAAGCACCACAAAGAGACAATTCGGCAAGGTGACACAACTAAAAGGGACACAAGAAAAAAAAAAAACACAACACAGAAGAGTGCAGTGAACAGACACAGAGAGCAGACAGCAAGCAAGCCACAAGGAAGGAGGGGAAATTAAAAAAAATAAAATACAGATACTGAAGAATGCACAGGAAATGGACACAGAGAGCAGACATCACACAAAAAGCCGCAAGGGGGAGGATAAAATATGTGTGTGTGTGTGTATATATATTTATATATATATAAAACCTGATCAACCAAGCAAAAATACTATGGGAAATCAACTAGAACCCGAGAAACCATCTTACTATATATAATAGGACATTACAATGGCATTTACTAAACTAAAATTCTCTTTTTATTTTGAACAAAGCAGTGAAATCACAGGTAGTAAAAACAAATCCAGGGAAGTGGATGTGGCTCAACTGAGAGAGCATCCACCTACCATATAGGAGGTCCAGGGTTCAAACCCAGGGCCTCCTGACCCATGTGGTGAGCTGGCCCACGCAAAGTGCTGCTGCGTGCAAGCAGTGCTATGCCACACAGAGGTGTCCCCGGCAGAGGGGAGCCCCACGCTCAAGGAGTACGCCCCACAAGGAGAACCGTCCCGCGCAAAAAGCGCAGCCCTCCTAGGAGTGGCACCACACACATGGAGAGCTGAAGCAGCAAGATGATGCAACAAAAAAAGAGACACAGATTCTCAGTGCTGCCGAGAATGCAAACGGACACAGAAGAACACACAACAAATGGACACAAGAGAGCAGACAAGGCAGGGGAGGGGAGAGAAATAAATCTTAAAAAAAAAAAAAAAAATCCAAACAAAAATATTTGGATTGCTACCCTGTTTTCCTAAGCTTAAAGTTTCGATGTAGAGTAGAAAGAAATCTCCATGAAGAAAAAGAACATTCTACAGAAGAGTAATCATATTTATTTATAAGTTCATTTCAAAACAATACTTTCCTATACCGAAAAATGCATAATAAACACTGAGCTAATTGTTGAATTAATTTGCCTTCTCAAAACCAGATTACATATTCTCCTTTCTCAGAGCTCTGGACTTGCACAGCATAGTCCACTGAGCCAAGTAAGGGGTCCATGGGCAACAGGGACAAGACTAAGAAGCTGATGATCAACAGCTAATGAAATCAAGATACATTCCAAAAGAGAAATCCTGGGGTCCTGAGGAGCTTTCCAGCACACTGTTAGTAACTCCCGAGTTTATTTCAGCTGGGTGTGATTCAGAGGGCAGGGGGAGAGGTTAGCAGGCACAAAAGTAACTAAAATGAACATGAAAAAGAAAATTCATTAATGTAATTAAATTTCTAGCAATCTGTGCAACTTTTTAGCAACCTGTCAACTTTTCCAACTTGACAGAATTATGCTCTCACTCCATTACTCTGAAGCTTTGGAATTCAGAAGCAAAGTTAACCTTCACTGTATTTCCTGTATTTTCTCAGAATTACTTTACACATATTTCCCAATATGCAGAAAAAATTTAACATAGCAGGTCTGGCTACTCCTTTGAAAGGCCTATTTACAAGGGTTAGCCCTTTGCTAACATCAGGGAACTTGGACTCAGGAGGGTTCCTACCACTCTAACTGGTAAGAGGAGCGCACTCCACCTAAACTGTTTGTACAAACAATATGGCTTATGATGAACACTCTAGAACTTACTTATTGTAGTCTGGAATTTTGTTCATGCCAGGCAGAAGGTACTGAAGTGACCAGCTCCCAACAGTCAGCATCTTCCCCCAGCACTGATTTTGTAATGGAGTGCCTCCAAACAGACAACTCCCTCTGAAGTTTTCCCTGGCACCCCAGAGGGCAAATATCCTTTAAGTTCTTCAGCAAGACACCACAGTCACTTCTCTGCCATTCTGTGAACCACAGCTGTGCTGTCTCCACCAAGGTCTGGATATCAGCTCAGTGTGCAGGGGGGGGGTGAACAATTCTTCGTTGAATGCTCTATCTCAGCCTGAGCAGTAGTAGCTATTATGAGTCTATTATATAGTATTAAAGCTGCTATATTACATATTATATCTGCTCTATCAATATTCTTTTCAGTTCTCTTTAACTCTTATCAGATAATCCTTTATTACTCTGATGCCCTGTTATAGTTAATAATTTCCTACATTAAACCTCCCTGTTCAAATTACTATATGACTTATTCCTGATCCAGACTGATACAAAGTAATTCTTAACAATACTGAAGTCACCACGAACCTGAAGAGATGCTCTCCCATACTATTGCAAATTACTTCATCATCAGGAAACAGTTCCAAGGCCTGCTCATAGCAACCAAGTAAGTCTTGTATCCGATTCAGAGCATCAAGCTCTTCAGCCCATCTGAAGAGTGTATACTGAAAAGTTTCCTTTATAAAAGAGAGGAAAATGAGTCAATAACATACAGGATAACACAATATACAATGCTGGTTCAAGATTCCACAGAAAATGGAACTTAACTACTACTGAAACTTCCTCAATGTTTAGTTGGCTTTAGTAGGCACTGTTTGCTAAATAAACAAATGTGTAAATGAGTTTTTCCACCCATTGGCAGTAGTAACATGCACAATGAGACAGTTTGACAACTCTTCTCTAAACTCCTTAGTTGCCATGAGACTCACCTGGTTCTACACCTACCTTTTTTCTTTTTTTTTTTAACGGGCTCCTATGGTTTAGAAGTTTGCCCTTAGCCCTATTGTCTTTCCTCATCTATATCTAATGCATTAACTGTCACCTAGGTGTTGATAAATACTATATTTGTATCTCCAATCAAGACCCTCTTTTTTGAACATTAGACTTGCAGATACAACTTTCCAAACAGGGACTGTTCCCTCAGCCATCTCAAACTAAGCTCAATTCAGTATTTTCTTGAAGAACCAGAGTGCAAAGAGCTGAGGCTAAAACACAGTGACAGACAACATAAATTCTATTCCTATCCTCACTGAGGCCTTGTAGAGGGTAATTTAAATATACAATTTTTTAAAAGTTTAAAATGTTTTAACTGAAGCCATCATATTCCTCTCACACAAGATATAAGGCTAAGGTGCCAACCACCCCAACCTCAAACCCAGACTTATAACTCCATATACCGTCTTAAACCCCCAATTCTTTATATATTTCATGTCCTCTACATTCCCACTGTTACAGCCTCATCTGGCCCTCATAACCTATCTCTGGGCTACAAAAATAACCCTCTCACTCTCACCCTAGTTCCAATCTCACATCCCTCCAGCCATTCTCCACACTGCAACACAGCAGAAAGGGGACACTTTAATTACCCCAGCTGTACGAAGAATACATTTTAAATCATCTTCACATATTTCATATACAGAAGAGGTGATTTCTGAAACTGAATCTTAGTGGAGTCCACCAGAGAAACAAGGATAAGGAGATACTGGGTGTGAAAGAAAAAGCACAGATCATATGAAATGGATCAGGAGATTTACAGGAAAATAGCTTGGTGTGACTGGTGTTTGCGTATGAGGGGAAGGATAGAGTAGAAGAAAATGAGACTAGAGAGACAGCACTTTGCAACTGACCCATGCAATGGAATACAGGCTTTGATCTACAGGACACAGAACTAGTTACTGGAGCCTACCGAATGCCAGGCACTACAATAGGAACTTTGCATATATTTCTAATCCACAATAAAAACCTAGAGAAGTATCATTAGCCCTGCTCTACAAAAGAAGAAACTAAGGAACAAAGAACTAAGGAAACTGCAGTTGGGTTGATCCATTACTCTACTGCTGCCTATCTAAACAAGCAAACTGTATCCCAATATTATCACCTTCTCCTCAAGTAGGCCTATACTGGTCTTAAAATTTACACTAAATTTATATGAACCAAAAATGTCTCAACAAAATACAACCATTTGTCTCAACGTTGCCATATGACTCAACTTTAAATATCTAAAATTCTGACCTTAAAATAAACTAAGGTCTGACAATAGACAGACCATAAGTGAAACAATGAACTCGAAATTTAACTCTTTCCTCAAAATCGGCACCAAATATCCCTAAAGAATGTTCGGCAGAAATCTGCATAAACGAAATCTGAAGGAATAAACACCTAACTGTGAATGAGGGGCCCACCTTCCTTTGCCCTAGTTATTTATTTTTCCTGTACTGTTAAAGCAGTGGTTCTCTACCAGCCATCCCCTAGCCCCTCCACATGAGGAATGTCTGGAGACATTTTTGATTGAAGTTACTGGGGGTGAGTGTGTGACGGAGACAGCAGAGACTGCTGCTGACATGTAATACATAGATGTTAGAGATGCTCCTAAACATCCTGCAATGCACAGGAGAGCCCCCACAAGGGATTGATTACCCATCCAAAATGGCAATAGTGCTGAGGTTGAGGAAACCCTGTGTTAATGCAAAGTACCCTGAGGCTGAAAACTGAAAACAAAATCAAGTTAAATCACTTTTAAGTTTAGATTCTAAAATTATTCGGGAAAAAAAAAAGATACAGCATTTCGACAAAACAACTGTCATATATCTAATAATTGAAGCTTAAAGAATGAATCATAGAATGATGACCACTTTAGTCTTACTGCAAACTTTATTCAACTTCAGAAACCCAGAACATTCCTTCCACACACTGTAGGGACAAGCGCAAAGGCTAAGAGGCAGGGGCATGTCTGAATTGGATTAAGGGGAGGGAGAGGATCACCCGATGCCTCGTTGGCCGTACTTGGGATTTGTAACTGAGACAGAGGCTTTGAAATAGAGAAGTGACATTATTTTTGTTGTAAAAAGTTCACGCTCGTCGTGTGGAGACAGACTGCAGGGAAAAGCCCAGTTGAGAGCCTACTGCGAAAGTCGGGCAAGAAATTATTGAACCTGGGTACTAAAAGAGGACATGGTGAGAAGTGATAAGATTCGGGATATATTCAGAAGGTGCAGCCAGCAGTACTTTTAATGGGCTGGTTGTGGGTGTGAATAAAAGACGTCAAGGATGAACCGCAAAAAGAGCAACACCAGCCGCGCACCCGGTCCCTCTACACCCAACTCGGCTTGCTAAAGAGGAAGAGAAGTGCACTCACCTTCACGTCGTCTTTCAACTCGGGCGCCAGGCTAAGCACGAGGAGGTAGTGGGCATAGGCGGTGCCGAAGTCCTGGGCGCTCAGGCAGTGTTCTGCGCTCTGCAAGGACCGCGACACCAGCTCTTCCCGGCCGGCCGCCCCGGCGCCACCCCGGGCGCCCCTGCGGGGCCTGGGGCGCGAGTTGGGCATGACAGAGTCGCCCACCTAAACCTGAGCTTGTATAACCAAAGGGAATGTGCTTTCCACAAACCGAACGGGAAAACTCCGGAGACCTGCGCTTACAAGAACCTACCGAAAGCCAAAGCTGCTCCTCCACTGCAGGTGCGCGAGCACGCCTCGGCCTAGCCAAAAGCCCCGCCCTCTACGGCGGCCCGCGCGGACCGCGAAGCACCATCCGGCCACTGTAATCAGACCCAGGCCGGCGACGCAACTCTGCAAACGTCAGCGCGTCCGACGGTAGCACGTCGTGGCTCTTCTCCCGGAAAGGTTGGGATAGGATAGGGGCACGAAAGCCGCAGCACGTGCGCGTGAGAGACTTTGTGGTTGGTGTTTGCTCTCTTCTCTCGCCCTTCTTTCCTCTTTCCGGCTGAAAGCAGATCTTTCGGTCCAATCTCATTTTCAGGAGAGAAGAGAGAATAGGTATTAATTATAGCTAAAAGAAAATCATTTTGCCCCCAATTTCTAATACGTTACTGGTGAATATCCTTTAACAAGAAGCAACAAAAAAATAGAGCATTTTGCATATCAAACTAATAAATTTTGGTGGTTTCTCCGAACTCAAAAGTCCGTAGTTTGCATGCGTTTTTTTCCTTCTTTGATCTGATTATACTTCACAAAGGATTTACCTTTGTAAATCGAACCAGTTCTTCAGAGTTCAGTTCACGGGGCCTACCTAGGAAAGGTAGGAGCTAATCGGAAAGCAGGGAATGTAATTAACCGCTCTTGAAATCATTACACCTAGCAGAATCTGACACAAAGTAAGGCTCAAAGTTAAGGACTCAGAAGTTTGTTAAATAGAAAATACATCCCACACCGAGGTTTTGTAAGTAGACTTTCCCAACTGTTCAGGTCCTTTTTCTCCCATCCTGATATATGTACTAAACAATGAAGGACAAAACTATCATATTTTCCTAGCAAGCCTGTAACGTCCAAACCCTTTCTATTCCTGGTAAGATGTAGCAGAACATGAAAATGCCATTGGACTTTTTAAAAAAGTGTTCTACTCCAAGCTTGGTGCTTTCTGGCCTATGCAATAGCCTTTCATTAAGATTCACTTTCTGTTTGGGTTGTTGTTTGATGACAAAGATTGTGGAAAAAGTAGATGCATAAGCTATTAAAAAATTCTACACACAAAAAAATTTAACTTTCTGTAAAAAGGCCTAATTAAACTGCCTTTCCTACTTTAGTCACAAGACTGCTACAAACATGAAATGATATGTATAAAAATATGAATAAAATGCTATGCATGGTCATTATTATCTAGAATTATAAAAGAAAAAAAAACTGTCTGGATTATTAATTTTTTTAAGTAGGTCACTAACATCTTTAAGAATTTGATGAAAATTGTATGCACAGAGCAGATGTGCCTCAAGCAGCTGAGCCCCCATCTAAGGGGGAGAGGGGATTAAAAAAAAAAAAAAGCTAAATGCAACCCATATGCAAGAGTCGAATGTAAATGCATTGGCTGGAAACTCCCTCTGAAAAAGCAGTGTGTGCTGAGATTTGGATAGGAGGAAAATCACCAAGACCTCACCTTTCTAGTCACATATGAGAACCCCTATGTGAGTCCCTGCTTCAGCTGTATTACTACACTTTACAGATAATCTCATACTCCAGTGCATTCTTTCCAGTTCCACAGGGGCCTAGTTTCTGTTAACCCACAATTTACCTTGTTTTACTTAGTTTCATTTTTTGATCTGTTCGATTCATAACCCAAGTACTCAAACAATTATATTGTACATATTTCTACCAAGTTAGTGTAGGCTAAGAGATGGAAGACAGACTTGACAAGAAGTAGAGAGAAAGGCAGAGAAAAATAAAAAGAACCAATGTTGGTTCTTTCATCATCACCTACATTATCAACCTGTGGACAGTGACTACTGCTAAAAAGGTATAAGAAATATTTACTGCCCTTGTGAAACACTTGAGATTATTTTACGGCTAAATTAAAGTATGATAAAGCTAGATAGGAAAATCACAAGGTGATTGGTATTTACTTGTAATTCATCTACAGCTTAAGGACACTCTGAATAGGGTAGGTCATTTTTTAAAAATAAGATGTCAAAACTAACTTGGAATATCTGGTCACCTTAGAAGAGGGAATACAAAATAAATTTTGGTTATTATTTTCTGTTATTTTACTTCAATCCTAATTGACACTTAGAATTATTCAAAAGTGTTCTTATTAATTGAAGTGTTCTTATTAATTGTAATTACCTTCCAGCCCTTTTTGAAGAGCCCTATATTCCATTAAAAAAAATCCAGAAATACAATACAAAACTAATGAAGAATAAAGCTTCTACTTCTTAATCCTTAAACAAAGATTTCTTTAAAAATATTAAGTCCTCACTCCTTTGTTCACAGTAGCCTTCCATTTCTTAACAAAAAAGAAGCCAAAGTTGTAATCTTTAACTTTGAGAGTCTATTCAATTCTTTCATTTAGATTTTCTTTTTTTTAATCCTCTTTCAGAGTTCTAAGAAAAACCTCACTCATGTGGAAAACCACTGCATGTTTAGTTGTGGTTGACTTTCACCATGTTCTGTGTACCATGTCAACAAGCAAGGAAGCAAAGCTAAGTGAAGTACTATTAATCAACTCCCCAGTGTGCAAATTTGAAGGTTACCAGAAGTGAAAAAAAGGCCCACAGGAAGCACATTAGCAAAAGATAAACACCATACTGGACACAAGGTATCCTGTGTTTATGCCTTCTATGGAGTCATATCTTTTTTGGGTGACCTAGTTTGTTCTATTTTGAAGTTTGGACAAGTGCTCTCTTTATGCATTTTAGAGTCGTTTGGGGAGATTTTTAAAAATATCAATGCCTGAGAGATTGGCAAAATGGATTTTTAAAAAGGCATGACCAACCAACTATATGCTGTTTACAAGTGACTGTCCTAAAATTTAAGACAGAAGTAATGTGAAAGGAAAAGAAGGAGGATGGAAAAAAGTATTTCATGAAGTAGTAACCAAAAGAGAATAGGGGTGGCCATACTAATGACTGACAAAGTAGTGGGTTTTTTAAATTTTTTTTAAGATTTATTTTTCATTTATTTCTCTCCCCTCTCCCCACCCTCCCCCACCCCCCCTACCCCCGTGTCTCCTCTCTGTGTCCATACACTGTGTGTTCTTCTGTGACTGCTTCTATCCTTATCAGAGGCACCGCGAATCTGTGTTTCTTTCTGTTGCATTATCTTGTTGTGTCAGCTCTCCATGTGTGCGGCGCCATTCTTGGGTAGGCTGCACTTTCTTGCGCGCTGGGTGGCTCTCCTTACGGGGAACACTCCTTGCATGTGGGGCTCCCTTATGCGGGAGACACCCCTGTGTGGCATGGCACTCCTTGCGCGCATCAGCACTGCGCATGGGCCAGCTCCACACGGGTCAAGGAGGCCTGGGGTTTGATCCGCGGACCTCCCATGTGGTAGTCGGACGCCCTATCCATTGGGCCAAGTCTGCTTCCCCAAAGTACAATTTAAGTCATAAACCACACTAATGCAGTGTTATTAAATAAGATGGTATATAGGAACTCTTGTATTTTGTGTATTTTATGCGTGGCTTTTCTGTTAACCCATAACTTACCTAATAAAAATAGAATTTAAGTCAAAACTGCCTCAAGGGACAAATGACTGTATATATTTAAAAAAGGGCCAATTCATCCAGAAGATGTAACAATTTTAAATGTATATATGCACATAATATCAGAGCCCCAAAATATATGAAGCAAATTTTGAAGGGACAAATAGATGATTCTACAATAATAGCCAAAGACTCTGATATACCATTTTCATCTGAACAAACAGTAAATATGGAAACAGAGAACTTGAAAAATACTATAAAGCAGTTAGGCCTAAAAGACATACATAAAACACTTTACCCAACAACAACAGAATACACGTTCTTCTCAAGTATACACAGATCATCCTCTACTATGGACCATATATAGGTTACTGTATTAGTTAAAGGGGTGCTGATGCAAAATACCAGAAATCTGTTGGCATTTATAAAGGGTATATATTTGGAATAGAAGCTTACATAGTCACAAGGCCATATAAAATCTAAGTTACTTCCCTCACCAAAGTCTGTTGCCATGTGTTGGAGCAAGATGGCTACCAACATCTGCAAGTGTTCAGCCTTCCTCTTCCTCTTAAGTCTCATGGTCCCAGCTTCTTCCAGTATCAGCTTTAGGCCAGGATAAGTCTCATCTCTCTCCCAAGGCTTGTTCCTCTCTGGGCTCAGCTGCTCTGGTCTCTCCACAAGGTCAGCTATAGCCTATCAGACTCTCTCTTTTCCCAGGGCATCTGCAATGTCTATGGAGCCTTCTCTATTCCTCTGTGTTCTTCTCCTGTGTGTTTACTTCCCAGGGCTCCAGCATCAAAACTCCAACTCTTTCCTCTGCCCTGTCATTAGCCAAACCACAGCCTTAATCATAATTTAATCAGGTCAAAGTGAAACCTCTGAATTTAATACAATCAAAGGGAAACACGCCCAGAGGAACAGACCAGTTTAGAAATGTAATATCCAATATCTATTTTTGGAATGCATAAATAATATCAAAAACTGCTACAGTTACAAACAAGTTTCAATAAATTTCAAAAGGTGGAAATCATATAGAATATCTTCTACAAACACATTGGAATGAAACTAGAAATCAACAACAGGGAGAACTGAAAAATTCTCAAATATGTGAAAATTAAAAAATACACACTTAACAAATGGGTCAGAAAAGAAATTGAAAGGATAGTAGGAAATACATTGAGACAAATGAAAACGAAAACCCAACAAATAAAAACTTATGGAATGCAGCAGAGGCATTGATCAGAGAGAAATTTATAGCTATAAATAATTAAATTTTAAAAGAAGAAAGATTTCAACTTAGTAACCTAACCTCACACCTTGAGAAAGAAAACAAAGAGCAAATTAAGTACAAATTAGAAGGAAGGAAAATATAAAGGTTAGAGTGGAGATAAATGAAATAGACAATAGAAAAACAGACAAAATTTAAAAATCAAAAAACTTTAAGTTTTTAATTGACAAAACTTTAGCTAGACTGAAAGAGAAGGGAAAGGACTCAACTTAAAGAAGTCAAATTAATTTTCACATTACTACCACCTTACAGCTATAAAAAGGGTTTTAAGAAGACACTATAACAAGTGTACACCAACAAATAAGATAACCTAGAGGAAATGATCAAATTCCTAGAAATATACAAATTACCTAAACTGACTAGAGAAGTCAGAAGATCTCAAACAAACAATAACAAGAGACTAAATCATTAATCAAAAACTTTCTGGGAAGTGCATGTGGCTCAACCAATTGGGCTCCCATCTACCATATAGGAGGTCCAGGGTTTGATGCCCAGGGCCTCCTGGTGGGGCAAAGCAGGCCCATGCAGTGAGCTGGCCCACACAGAGTGCTGGCCCACATGGGAATGCAGCCCCATGCAGGAGTGCCGCCCTGAGTAGGAATGCCGCCCTGCGTGGGAAAGCCACCCTGTGCAGGAGTGCCAGCCGACACGGAGAGCTGGCACAGCAAGGTGATGCAACAAGAGACACTGAGGAGAGAAAATAAGAAGACACAACAGAACTGGGAGCTAAGGTGTTGCAAGAGAGTAATAGCTTCTCTCCCACTCCAGAAGGTCTCAGGATCAGTTCCTGGAGCCGCCTAATGAGAATACAGGCAGACACAGAAGAACACACAGCGAATGGACACAGTGAATGGAATGGGAGGGGGAGGGGGGCAGAGAGAAATGAATAAAAAATAAATCTTAAAAAAAAAACTTCCCACCAAAAGTGTCCGAGAACAAATAACTCCACTGGAGAATTTTACCAAATATTCAAAGAAGAATGAATACCAGATCCTTCTGTTCCAACCCAACTCCTGAAGGGCACAGGTCATGGCTGACAGCAAGACCAAAGAATGCACAGGGTACTGAGTCAGACATGAGCTTTGACTTACATACAGGAGAGAGTCTCTGACTGCAGCCAGTTGGAGAATGAAAGTAGCACCCTGCAAAGAAGAGAGAAAAGATGGGGCAATATATGGGGTCTCAGAACAAAGACATTCCACAGGGTATGAGAACAGAGTTTCTGCAAGAGTTCATGAAGTGCACAAATGGGGTGTCTGGTGACGTTATACCAGGAAGGGAGTATACAGCCTTGAGAAGATTAGAGTTTGCAGTAACATCTGTACTTTTTTTTTTCCCTCCAGGGAAGCTTGTTACTTTTTAACTAGTGAGTGTCCAGGTTAAGCCAGTGGCCACTGAGCTTTGGGCTGTGTTTCATTTAAGGAGGGGAAGTCTGGGCCCTGGAATCCCACAATCCACCCCCAGGCAGCAGCCAGTGTTGACCATGAACACACGTCGCAGCCACATTCCACAGCAACAGTATAACAGACAACAGTAAGAGTCTTTTCCTAAAAGCTAGTAGACCCATGAAGACATGTTGCCAGGGCTAGGAAAGAGAATTAAACCAGTCAGATAGGGGGTCAGTAGCTAATTTATCGATGTGCTATAGGTACTCTTGCATATGATTTAAAGCTTGTGAAATATCATGGGAGTCATCAGGTATACACAACATTGAACATTAATGAGGGCACGGGTCCCACCTTGTCCTGCGGTATGAATTTTGAAAGCCATTCTAAGCCATCATATCCTAATAGAGGTTTAGACTTACTCCTTTACAAGGGAAAAATATATTTATGAGTTTTTTGTTAAGGCAGTAGCTGGATTTCAGTTTTAAAGGAAAAGATCTTGTTCCAAAGTTACCGATGGGTTGTATTATATCTTGCCAGCAAGGAGTTCCACTCCACCCAGTTTGCAGGAGTGACAGTCCAAGGAAGGCCAGTAGCAACCAAGGATGGCAGTTCGGTGCAAACTGAACATTGTGTCTGATTGTGGGCATGGGTTACTGCTGAAGCCCATTGCAGGAAAGTATTGGCTAGGGCACTACAGGAAAAAAAGATGTTTATGGGGAACAGTAAAGGGCCAATCATGCTTGTCTATCAACACACAAGCTGCATTTCCATTAGTAGACAACAAAGTACCAGGAAAGGGGGTTTTATGAGGAGGCTTCAAAAATCAAACATTTTCCCCTTCTAAATTCTTTGAGTTTTCTTCAGTGACATAAAAAACTAATTTAGGCATAAGGAGAGTCATATAGGTACACAGAGAGCTACAGTGGGAATAGGAGACCTCAGATTATTACTAAAGATTTTTACTGGAATTTTTTGTATAAATTGTGGTCTTATAACAATGGTTTGGGGGATGCCTATTCCCCATGGGTTTAAGATTCCCAATCATCAAGGCTGCATAGGCCAGTACTATGGCCAAAGGACCTCATTTTCTCCAGTTTGTACTGTTTGAGGCATAGGCAAAAATCAATTATTATTACTTCCCCTTTTGGACTGTAGGACTGCTGGTTCTTTAACTTGTATTTTCAATGCCTACATCGGTCCTTCTGTTAGCATTTCCACTAGAGCAGGGGTCTCAGCCAGTGCTGAATTTATATGAGTCAAGGCTGGATATACCCTCTTAGTCCATTTTTGTAAAGATCCTTTGTTGCCTTTATTTGTTCCTTTAAAAGTGCATTCAGGGAAGTGGACTTGGTCCAAGGGATAGGGCACCCACCTACCACATGGGAGGTCTGTGGTTCAAACCCCGGGCCTCCTTGACCCATGTGGAGCTGGCCCATGCACAGTGCTGATGCACACAAGGAGTACCATGCCACACAGGGGTGCCCCCGCATAGGGGAGCCCCACATGCAAGGAGTGTGCCCCGTAAGGAGAGCCACCCAGCATGAAAGAAAGTGCAGCCTGCCCAAGAATGGCGCCGCACGCACAGAGAGCTGACACGACAAGATGACACAACAAAAAGAAACACAGATTCCTGGTGCCGCTGATAAATATAGAAGCAGTCACAGAACACACAGCAAATGGACACAGAGAGCAGATAACGGGGGGGGGGGGGGGGGGCGGGGTAAGGGGAGAGAAATAAATAAAAAATAAATAAATATTTAAAAAATAAAAGGCCATTCATTCTTTCTATAAGACCTGCAGCAGTGGAGTTATAAGGTAGATGGAAAGTCCAAACAATATCCTTGTCCATAGCCCAAGACTGCATGAGGTGACTGGTAAATGGGAAAGCCAACAAGAGTCCCTTGGCAGTGTCTGCAGCAGTGAAAGCATACGTTGCCACTTGTGACAGTGGGAGGAGACCAATGTAATCTGCTTTCACCATGCTACTGGAGTTTGTACTCAGCCAATATGTCCTATCCAGTGAGGTAATTGCTGCGGTCATCAGAGCCAGCACAAAGGACACTCATGAGTGACGTACACAAGCTATTGGCAAGTGACAGGCAGCTGTAACTGCTGGGCTAGGCACCACAGGGTCTGAGAGCCACAATGTCCACTTTTCCTGTGAAGCCACTCTGCTGCTTCTCAGGTCTCAGCAGCATGGCAGCTGAAATGGGTGTTAGAGGAGTGGGCAGGGACATGATAGACAGTTACCTGTAGTGGCTGACAGGGGTCCCAGATGTCCTTCCATAGATCTCTCCCCCGCAGACGGCAGCCTACAACAGTCCGTTGTTCTTGTTATCAAGTTGCCATCCAGGTGGTAAGGACTTTGTATACTGCCCAACTATCAATACAGATTGTTAATGCATCTCCAGGCTCATGTACTATAAACATCTACAAGGCTCTTAACTCAGCCTACTGACTGCTTTGCATGGTGCCTGTTTCCCACCAAATACTGTTAGTGCTAGGCTGCAGAGCTACAGTTGGCCATAGCTAGTCTGTCCACTAGCTGGACTGTCCATGTATCATGCATTCTCTGGGACCATTCCTATGCCTTCTTTAGTGGGCACTTCAGTGGCCCCCTTGGGGGTTGTAACTTGGGCTGAAGAATATTTCACGTATTTCAGGGGCCTGGGATTTTATGCATTTTGATACTTAATGGGCTAGAATTGAAGACACTGCACTGTAGTAGGTAAGCTTTCCACTTCGTTCCGGTACTTAATTGCACACTACCAGAGTGAGGCTTGTTGCCAGTATCCATAATCCACCCCTGGATTGGGATAGCAGTCTTTAGAGTGACCGGACCCTTTTGGGATAAGCCCTCCACTTGCAACATGGCACAAAGTTGCTTTTTAAGGGGCTGTAACATAATTCAGCCCCTTTTTGCAATAAAAACCCAAGGGTAGTAGTTTAGAAGGTTGTCTTTGCCACAAACACCACCCAAAGCCAATATTGGTGCTGGCTACATTCAATTCCCAGGGTAAGTAGAGGTCCACTCTCCTTAGTACTTGAGCCTGTGCTGTTGCCTTCTTTGCTTCTTCAAAAGCCCCCTGCTTGGGGTCCTCCCATTCCCATTCACGACCTTTCCTGATTAACACATACAGTGATTTAAAGATTTGAACTAAATGAGGCTGAATGGTCTCCAGTCCCCCAACAACCCTAGAAAGGTCATCATTTTTTTTGGAGTTTGTTATGTGGGAAAACATTCTACTCTATTGATTGCAACAGAGGGTATAGTTTTTGTCTTACCCGACCAAATACCCAAGAACTTGACAGAGGAGACAGGACCTTTCAGCTTGTCCTGATTGATTGCCCATCCCCAGCTTTTAAGATGAGATACTATTGTTTCTGATGCTTCTTGAATTCTTAAAGAAAATTACTGGTTAACATAATATCATCAATATAATGAAATACGGCTATAGCCACAGGATTCTTCCACAGGAGACAGATCCTTTGCCGTGAGGCTGTGACAGATGGTTGGGCTATGCACATAGCCTTGGGGAAACACTGTAAAAGTCCATTGTTGGCCTTCCCAGGGGCAGGCAAATGCAGGCAGGCTTGACTTGTCTAAGGCGATACTAAAGAAAGCACAGCAAGATCTGAAACAAAATTGATAGTGGCATAACTGGATACTAATTTCTTGCAACAAACCAGCAATGTTTGGGCCTGCTGCATACAGTGGTGATGTTATTTTATTTGACTCTTGGTAATCTAAAAAGTCAAGTACCACCTTGTGGCAGCCCCTCATGGCTACTCCTTTTATGTAGCTATAGGGCCATTTCTTCAGGGGAGGTGGGGCAAATAAGTTATGAGTCAAAGCATCTGCTTCTTGATTTCCAGGCATAACATAACATCTTTAAAATAATTTAAACCATTATTAATAATATTATACTGTTATCTAATATTATACAGAAAACATTATTAAATCTCTAGGAATTTTATACAGTCTAAGTATGATATGAACATTTTACCCATACAACTTTGATTAATAGAAGTTTAATTTTATAACACTTTCTGAACACTTTCCGTTTAACTTATAACATATTAAATGAACTTAACTATTTTTAGTACCTCACTTTTTTCAAGGTGGAAAGAACAAATTTTCTCCAATAGTTTGAAATAAAAAAATACTTTCTAGTGTTTGACTTTGAGAAAGCAAAGTGTAAAAAGTTTTCAGATTTGAACATTATGTTCTTTTAAAAGGGAGAAGACTTGTTTTTCTTAAACCATCAAGGACACAATAAGGCTAACATAAAGTATAAGAAACTATTTTGATAAAACAGTTTCTGCTTTGTATACTGATTATTCAGGAGAAAACTCTACTAAAACATACTAATAACTTAAGAAACTTTGTTACTTTAACAGAAAGAGCCAAATTTTAGTTTTGCATCAGTATACTATTTGATATTAAGGCTTTTAAAACTTCATAGATAGACCCATCAAATCTTACTCAACTTTGACCACAAAAATTCCCTTCCTGCCAACCTTTTGCACTTTCTGAATCCATTCAGCTTTTGTCCCACATTTCCCTCTTTTTTAATAAACAGTTATTTTATCTTAGGACAAAATTACTTCCTTTTTCCTTAATAAAAAGAAAAAATAAATTCTATGTACCTTACATACTTAAGTTACCAAAATGATTTTGGAAACTGTCTCCAAGCAAACCTCTTACAACATATGATTACCATCAAAATTAAACAAACTTGTCAGAATAATGATTCAATTTGGTTATATGGAAACATAACTTCTCTTCATTTCAAATACCTAGTAACGTGCAATATTAGGACATTGATCATAGGGAGCTTTAGTTTAGTATATCAGTTTTCCAGTGAGATATAAAATGAAGCATTTACAAGGACACATTTCTGAAACAATTTTCTGGAGGAAAGTTGGCAGGGGAGGCTGACTGTTATCAGGGTTAATCCATGATTGAATTACAGGCTTACAAAGCAGCCAGTATTTTTCTATTTTTTTTTCGTTGCATTTTCATTGGGTTGTCCAGATCAAAAGCTACTGAACTTTCACAGTACCAATTTTATCAATATGCCTATCGAGGTCCAATTAGAATTAACATCAAAACAGAACTGAGAACATTGATGTTGCTAAGTTTTTCTGCTTCTCCCAGTAATAAAACTAATTCCATGAGTCCCACAATCCCACAGGTGGACCATTCTGGTGGCAAAGGGTTTGGGGGTTGCTGCCAGAATGTTTTCCCTATCTCAGTTAATGCTCCAGCACAATATTTTCTTTTCTTTTTTTTTTTTTAAGATTTATTTTTTTTATTTATTCCCCCCCCCCCGTGTATGCTTGCTGTCTGCTCTTTGTGTCTGTTTGTTATGTGCTCTCTGTGTCTGCTCATTTTCTTTTTAGGAGACACCCAATCACTGGAGCTACCTCCATTCCCTGCTTGTCTCATTGTGTTTTCTAATTGAGTCTTCCTGTTGCCTCAGATCACCATGCCAGCCTGTTTGCTGAGACCAGCTCAGCAACGGGTTTGCACGAAGGGAAGGCGACACTGAACTGAAGAAATGAAAGGACAGAAAGAAAGACACAAGAGAGGAAATAAAGATGGGACCAGGGGACTCACAGCTTCTGAAACTGAGAGCCTCAACCCTAGTTTCCACATCGTATTTATTTAGGAACTAACAAGCAGCAGTTTGTTATTTACTATAGTAAGGGACAGGTGCAACATTTACGATAATAAGGTACAGGTCATACAAAGTTCAAATGCCTCCTCACACAAGCATTTTTTTCATGCTGACCAGATGATGTTCCATCTAGTCAAGGCCCAGTGTTCCTAAGCCTGCACTTTTTGTCTGCGTTATGGAAACATTTCAACCTCAAACCATGTTCCTTACTGTTTTCCCACAACAATTCCCCCTTTTTGTTTTTGCAAGGCAATGATGACACGTTTGGCGATTTCTTGCTGCTTCATACCCTGGAGGGTTTGTTGCTTGCATCTGAGGAGGTTGCTGTTACTATGGCAAGCATAGCTACCAGCAAATTGGGAGCAGTAACTGGCCATTTCTCCTTTTCCAACTGTTGTTTGGCTTCTTGACTCAGATGTTTAATTTGCCCCCATGTGGGGGGTGAAGCTGCTCTGATCTTCGGAGTGAGACCCAGCCATGTAGTTTCCAGCCTCAACCTCTCCATCTGCATGACCGGAGGCTCTGGGTTTCACAGGAACTTTCCCCGTCTTTTGGCGTTCATGATGTTGTTTTATTTGACAAGCTTGTGTCTCCTGGGGAAACACAAGCATACCCTCATTCCCAAGTTAACAGCTTCCTTGTTGACCATTCATTAATTAGTGGATCATTCCACCAAATTAAAGGTTTTTCAAACAGAGTTTGGGTTTAAGTTTTTGAATTATTTTGGAAATGCCTTTCAGTTGCTGTCCCTTCCAGGGTGGTTCCATAGTTAAGAAAATTGAGAATGAATAGTACTCTATGTAACTGCACCTGTGGTGTTTCCTTGTTTTCCCCTTTTTGTTTTTGTAACACGAGTTTAAGGGTTTGATTTGCTCTCTCCACAATAGCTTCCCTTGTGGGTTATATGGAAGTCCTGTAATATGTGAAATACTCCAAGTATCTAGAAATCTTTTAAAGGAAACACTGCTATAAGCAGGAGCATTATCTGGTTTTAGAGACTGGGGAAGTCCCATTGCAGCAAAGCAAGCTAACAAATGCTGTCTTACATGTCAAGCAGTTTCTCCCATCTGAGCTATATAGCCCAAGTGAATCCTGAACAAGTATCTACAGAGACTTGAACATAACATAATTTTCCAAAGGAGGAGATATCAGTTACATCCATCTGCCACAGTGCGTTAGCAGTTAAACCACGGGGATTTACTCCAGGTTCCAGTTGTTTTGTATTAAGAATTTGACAGGATGGACAAATCTGAGCAATGTCCCTAGCTTGTGTCCATGTTAAAGGAAAACAAGCTTTGAGGCTGGCTGCATTTATCTGGGTTAGATTATGAAAATGAATAGCTTCTTATAAAACAGGAGTGACTAATTTATCAGCGGCATTATTGCCTTGTACTAATGGTCCAGGTGAATTTGAATGAGATTGAATGTGAATGATAAAAAATGGATTTTTTTCTATTTCTAATTAGCTGTTGAAGTTTGTGAAAAAGCTTATAAAGAAACTGATTTATGTTAGGTTTGATAAGAACTGTTTCAATCAATTGAGTAACCTGAATGACATACACCAAATCTGAAAGAATGTTATGGACTCTGGTATGTCTTGCAAAGCAGTAATTACTGCTATTAATTCAGCTTGCTGAGCTGAAAATCCAAGAGTAGGAATTCTCTTAGTTTTATACCCAGTATTCCCAGCTGTGCTATTTCTAGATCCGTCAGTTAAGATTGTAGGGGTGTCAAGTATTGGTTGAAACTTAGTTATGCTAGGTAAAATCCATTGAGTGCTTTTAATAAATTGTAATATATGATTTTTAGGGTAATGATTATCTATCTGTCCAATATAATCAGCAAAGGCTATTTGCCATTGTAAGTTGTTTTGTAGGCAAGCCTCAACTTCCTTGAACAAAAGTGGAAGAATGATATGAGAAGTGTCCTGTCCATGAAGGGCATGAGTGCATTCATGGCCTTTAAGTAAAATTTGGGCCATAAAATCCACATAAGGAGATAAAGTTTTAACAATACTGTTAGGTAAAAATATCCATTCTACAATATGATCTTGTTGCATAAGGATTCCCATGGGAAAGTGTAAGGAAGGCAAGATAATCAATTGCAGTGGCTGTTCTGGATTCATGCACTCAACTTGGGCACTTTGAACTTTTTTCTCTATTAGTTTTAATTCCTGTTCTGCTTCTCTTGTTAGAAACTGGGGGCTGTTTAACTGAGGATCTCCTCGTAGTAGGAAAAAAAGATTAGACAGTTCATATGTGGAAATGCCCACTTTGGGCCTCAGCCAATTTATATCTCTTAATAATTTCTGCAGATCATTCAAAGTTTTAATACAGTCCCTATGAATCTGAACCTTCTGAGACTTAATTGTAATTTTATCAACAATAGTCCCAAGATAAGAAATGAGAGTAACCTTTTGAATTTTCTGAGGGGCAAGTTTTAACCCTGCTGCAGTTAAGCTCTTTTCTAAGGTCTGATATGCTAAAACTAGAGTTGGGAAGAGGGAGCAGCACACAATATATCATCCATGTAATGTATAATATAACAGGAAGGAAAAGCCAGTCTGACTGCATTTAAGGCTTTAGCTACAAAATTTTGACATATGGTGGGGCTATTAAGCATTCCTTGTGGAAGATATTTCCACTGAAACCGTTTCATAGGTTCTTTGTTATTGAAAGAAGACACTGAGAATGCAAATTTCTTGCAGTCTTGGGGAACCAAAGGTATTGTAACAAAACAATCTCTTAAATCAATAACAAGTGGCCAGCTACAAGGGATCATAGCTGGTGTGGGCAACCTGGCTGCAGTGCAACTATAGGTTGAATGACTGCATTTATTGCTCAGAGGTCTGTTAAAAGCCTCCATTTGCCTGATTTTTTCTTAATAGGAAACACCGGAGAGTTCCAAGGACTAAAAGATTCTTCAATATGTCCCTTATCTAACTGTTTCTTAACTAATTTATGGAGTGCCTCCAATTTTTCTGGGGTTAATGGCCACTGTTCAACTCAAACTGGAGAGGCAGTAGTCCGTTTAAGAGGAATGGGTTTGGGTGGTTCAAGGAGGCTAGACTGAGCAGTGGCCATTATGGAAAAGGCGAATAGCCTAATCCTGTATGATTACCATGAGCTGTGGGAGCTATTGGTTTAACAATTCCCTGATAGTGCTTACCCAATCCTAACCCTGGAACATGCCCTTGTTTCCTCATTAATTGTTGACTTTGTTTACTATATTGGCTAACCTGGGGAATATAAATTTCAACCTGCCATTGTTCTAATAGATCATGTCTCTAGAGATTAATAGGTAAGTCTGCAACATATGGCTGCAAGGTGGCATGTTGCCCATCAGGTTCCAGACAACGAAAAATTTGCACACTCTGTTTTAAACCTCTGGGAGTTCCAAGTCCCAAACAGAAATAGATGCATCTTGTAATGGCCAAGCAGACGGCCAATGGTTAGAACTCATGATAGAAATGTCAGCTCCAGTATCAATAAGTCCTTTAAACCATTTGTTCTGAATGGTTACTTCACAAACAGGATGAGATTCTAAAATTCTTACAGTTAAAAATATTTCTGTTATTCCTGTACTTCCAAAACCATTTTTCCCTCAGACTTTCTTATTAACTCCTACAGGAACATAAGGGAGCAACAATTGTGCTATGCAATCTCCAATATCAAGCTTTCCATGGAACTGAGGTGGACATGATAACTTGAATCTCTCCATGATAATCACAATCAATTACTCCTTTATGCACTCTAACTCCTGCAAGGTGAGACTGCTCCTCCCAAAGAGAAGTTGGACCGTGCCAGTTGGTAGAGGTCCCCTTATTCCCATTTTTACACAGATGGGGGTATCCTTGGGAAGCAAGATAACAGGTTCTGCTGTAGGGATATCTCCGGCTTCGCTTCCTGCCTTGGCAGAGGATAAGTCAAGGGCACTGCAAGGTATCGGGGAGTGCTGGGATTGCTCTGTTGAACTCCAAAAGCTCCCTTTTGGAACGGGGCTAGGAGCTGGCCCTGCTGGAAGTTTCCCAACAAGGGAGTGCCATTCTTATGATAATTAGACCAACATTGGCTAACCCAATGATTTCCTTTACCTCAGTGGGGGAACGGTTCAAATGGTTCCTGAGCAGAAATATTCTGTCCGGGTGGCATTGTTTTTCCCTCAGGCTTCTTTTGACAATCTTTTCTCATGTGACCAATTTTTCCACAATTGAAACATTTTCCAGAGAACCTCCTATTGATTTTCATTCCTGCCATAGCCTAAGCCATCATAGTAGCATGGTGGCCCTCTGTCCCTATATCCTGGCACAGTTTAATATATCCTGTTAAATCCACTTTACCTTTCATAATCCCAATAGTTTTCTGACAATTCTGATTAGCATTTTCATAAGCCACTAGCTGCAAAATAGTATCAGCAGCTTCTAAATTATTGACCTGTTTTTTGATAACCTCTTGTAACCGAGCAATAAAGTCAGGGTAAGGTTCTTTAGGTCCTTGTAATATTTTTTGAAATGACACCAGAGGCTGGCCTTTAGCCTCAATTTTTTCCCAGGCCCTTAAGCAACAATGATGGACCTATGTGATGGCTTGATGATTCATTGTTTTTTTTTTTGTTTTTGTTTTTTTTTTTTAAAGATTTATTTTATTTATTTAATTTCCCCCCCTCCCCTGGTTGTCTTTTCTTGGTGTCTATTTGCTGCGTCTTGTTTCTTTGTCCGCTTCTGTTGTCGTCAGCGGCATGGGAAGTGTGGGCGGCGCCATTCCTGGGCAGGCTGCTCTTTCTTTTCACGCTGGGCGGCTTTCCTCACGGGCGCACTCCTTGCGCGTGGGGCTCCCCCACGCGGGGGACACCCTTGCGTGGCACAGCACTCCTTGCGCGCATCAGCACTGCGCATGGCCAGCTCCACACGGGTTGAGGAGGCCCGGGGTTTGAACCGCGGACCTCCCATATGGTAGACGGACGCCCTAACCACTGGGCCAAAGTCCGTTTTCCCAGATGATTCATTGTTAATTGCTGATCTACTCCCACCCAATTCCCCACCCCCACTAACTGATCTGAGGAAATGGGGATATTATAGGCTCTATTATAAGCAGCCTGAGTCTCTGCATGATCTGTCCACCATATTTTGAATTATAAAAACTCTTCAGACCTAGGGTGATGGGTGCAGACCAGTTGGGATCAGCTTAGAGCCTTCAGCAAGCCCTTGCACTGTACCATAGGTAAAAGGAGAATTTGGACCATATTGTTGCACTGCTACTTTCAACTCTTTCAAAATTTTAGATGGGAACGGTTCATGAGTGAATTCATAAACTCCATTCGGATTTTGAGGATACACTCCAGGAACTACTCTTTCTCATATGGTGACCAGAAAGGCCATTTGAAGTGCCTCCAAGTCACCCTCCCTTCTAGCTTATAAAATGCCTTCTTGTAAAGCTGACAACTTTGGCTGAGCATCTCTGGGCACAGGTGGGGGAGGAGGTGACAGCGGTGGGGGAAGTTGACTTTTTTGTTGTTGTTTTTTAAAGATTTATTTATTTTATTTCTCCCACCCCCCACCCCCACCCCCCGTTGTCTGTTCTCTGTGTCTATTTGCTGTGTGTTCTTCTTTGTCCGCTTCTGTTGTTGTCAGCAGCATGGGAACCTGTGTTTCTTTTGTTGCATCATCAAGTTGTGTCAGCTCTCTGTGTGGGCAGTGCCATTCCTGGGCAGGCTGAACTTTCTTTTGTGCTGGGCAGCTCTCCTTATGGGGCGCACTCCTTGCGCATGGGGCTCCCCTACACGGGGACACCCCTACGTGGCACGACACTCCTTGTGCACATCAGCACTGCACGTGGGCCAGCTCCACACAGGTCAAGGAGGCCCAGGGTTTGAACCGCAGACCCCCATGTGGTAGACAGATGCCCTAAACACTGGGCCAAGTCCACTTGCAAAGGTGACTTTCTAAAGTCAGTTAATGAAGGAGCTGAAGGCAAAATAACTTTAAATTTAGTAGCATCAAAAAATTCAGTGGAAGGAACTTCCTTACTTTCTCCATTTTCATTTTTCTCTCCCTCATCTTCTGTTTGCAAAGGTTCCAAAACAGATTTAATAATTGTCCAAGTGGACCAAATAGTAACAAGGAGTGGAACACCTTGTACATGTAATTTTTTTAACTCTTTCCTAGTCTTCTAATTTTAAACTTCCTACTGCTGGGAACCATGAGCAATATTTTTCTATAATCTGTAAAAGTTCTAAAATACAAGACTCACTGGCCTCAGCTCCTCCTGCCTTGAAGAGTTGTTTGAGGAGACAGATATATGGGTGATATTTTGTTTAACTGTCTCCATTTCCCATTGTAACCCTGCTAGAATACCCGAGAGTGTCCTTTCTTACTGAGGACTTGGAATCACTCAGGGCTCTATGCCGTGACAACACTTTTAATTTTACTTGAAGCAATTCTTCTTCCCTTCATGCCCCAAGTTGGGCGCCAGTTGCTGAGACTAGCTCAACAATGGGTTTGCATGAAGGGAAGGCAACACAGAACTGAACAAATTAAAGGACAGAAAGAGAGACACATGAGAGGAAATAAAGATGGGACCAGGGGACTCACAGATTCTGAAACTGAGAGCCTCAACCCTAGTTTCCACATCGAACTAACAAGCAGCTGTTTGTTATTTACTATAATAAGGGACAGGTGCAACATTTTTGATAATAATGTACAGGTCATACAAAGTTCAAATGCCTCCTCATGCAAACATTTTTTCATGCTGACCGGACAGTGTTCCATCTAGTCAAGGCCTGGTGTTCCTCAGCCCACTCTTGTTGTCTGCGTTATGGAAATGTTTCAACTTCAAACCATGTTCCTTACTGTTTCTCCACAACACCTGTTGCCTTGCTCATCTTCTTTAGGAGGCACCAGGAACCAAACCAGGCATCTCCCATATGGTATCCCTTAGGGTAGATAGGTGCCCAACTGCTTCCCAGAATAGATACGTGCCCTGTTTAGCACTCCTGCTTATATGGGATGTTGTGTTTGTGATTTAACCTTCCTTTGCACAGGCAATCTAACATGATTTAAATCTTCTTCTATAGTTTCTGCATCTGAATCTCTATCTTCTTCCACCTCCCATTTACCCTCCTTTTCCTCATCTAAGGAGGAGTCAGTAGGATCCCATGTCTTAGGGTCCCACCCAGGGGTGGTTAATATACCCCAGACCTGGACTTCAGGTAGCCTGTGTACCCTAGTCCTAGCATACCTACAAGCCAGGGTTTTTAACTGATCATCAACTTGGAGCAGACAGTCAGTTAAAGAGTATTTCATATCTGACTGTGCCAAGTACATATCCCTGTCTAGCTTTAACTCTTCTTCTAAGCAGCAGATTTCTTTGTCTTTCTCTCGACAATCAGCTGTAGCTAACCATACACCCATAGCAATGACCTTCCATCTGCTGTGGCAGTGTGCCTGCTATCTTTACTAAACTTCATAATTTTCTGTTCTTGCAGCAGGTGCTCTATTCCCATTAGGATTTTCAGGGCATACCTGTACTTACACAGAGTTCCATGGCAGAAAAGCAAGTGAGCAACCCCATTTCTCTCGGCAGTCTCCAGTTATCTAGTCCCCACTTGTCCAGGAGGACAGTCATCACTCCCCATATGGATGTTATAGGCCAACTTGGGATTTTCCCCACCCTTCCCGGAGCTCCTGCCCACCACTGCTGGAGATCCTTTGGTTTCCTGGATGACTCACCAATTGTTCCAACCCAACTCCTGAAAGGCATAGGCAGCTACAAGACTGAAGAACACACATGGTACTGGATCATACATGAACTTTACTGGGATTTATATATAGTAGAGAGTCTCCGATAATGGCCAGTGAGAGAAGAAAAACAGCACCATGCAAAGAAGCAATAAAAAATGGGGTAATATAAGGGGTCTCAGACAAAGATGTTCCACAGGGTATGAAAACAGAGTTTCTGCAAGTTACATGAAGCACACAAATGGATGTCTGGTGATGTTATACCAGGAAGTAAGTATACAGCCTTGAGAAAATTAGAGTTTGCAGTACTATTTGTACATTTTCTTTCCTCCAGGGAAGCTTGTTATGTTTTAACTAGTGAGGGTCCAGGTCATGCCAGTGGCTACATGCTTTGGGCTATGTTTCTTTTAAGGAGGGGAAGTCTGGGCTCTGGGCTCCCAAACTTTCTCAAACACTTCACAAAAATATGATAAGAGGTCCCAATCAAAGAGTGGTGTGAGAAAACAGGAGGGATTTCTGGAAGATGGCAGACAAGAAAGACATGAGACTCTCTTCTCCTCCAGAAAAATAGCTAGAGGACAGGCTGAAACAGCCTAGAAAAAGATCTTCTGGGGTTTAGAACACCAAGTCAAGGCTGAACACCACACAGAAGAGAGAGAGACAAAGGAGGAAAATCCTGATGACAGAACTTTGATGTGAAACCAATGACTGCTGCTGCCGACACCATCCCCTGCACTAAAGACACTAGAACTCTCAGACCCCTGAGCCTGTGACTACAGACAAAGGGGGCTCCAGGGATCTACTACCCCAGGAAAGGGGAGAGAGAGGGGCACAGCTTAAGGATGACTCAGTTTCTGACCCACTGCTGTGCCCCCGGAGTCCTTCCAGGCCAGAAGGGACCACACCATTGCTTGCCTTGGGCAAGGGGCTGAAGTCAGACAACCCTCCCAATTTCCTCCTCTACTAACAGGGACTGATTGTTGAGGACTCAGAGGGGAGTGGAAATATTTCCAACTGGGAAAAGGGAGGAGGCTGCCAGAGAAGGTTGGAGAACTGACTCAGAGAATGTTTGAATTACAAGGCTCTTAGCCTCCAGACAGGAAGCTCAATCACAGTAATCCAGTCTGAGTTGCAACAAATACACTGACCAGGCACTGAACTAGAGCTGTCAAAGAGCACCATCTGCTGGCAGACCAAGGAAGTGCACTCAAGAACATTAAAAATAAGTAGAAGCTCTTTCTGGCCCCTCTAATCACCATCCCCAAGGCCCTAAGAAGTAATTCTACAACTAATTACTGGGTCCAGTGCCCAGTTGTGAGCATCCAGTAGAACAATCCTAACAATCCAGGTCGAGCCAAAAATTAAAGAGCAGTGGTAACACATAGCCTTCTGTCATTAAATCCCTACAAAAGAGAAAGAAATTGAGCATTTGAATAAACTACATCCTAATCAGATGCCTATTTATAAGCAAAAAATTACAAGCCATAGTAAGAAAATAGAAGACATGACCCAAGAAAAGGAATATATCAAAGCCCCAGAAGAGATGCAGAATTTGAGAGAACTAATCAGCACAATGTGCACAAATTTCCAAAATCAAATTAATCAGTTGAAAGACAATATGGTCAAAATGATAAATGACATCAGGAAGACATTGAGGGAAACGGACTTGGCCCAGTGGTTAGGGCGTCTGTCTACCACATGGGAGGTCCACGGTTCAAACCCCGGGCCTCCTTGACCCGTGTGGAGCTGGCCCATGTGCAGTGCTGATGCGCGCAAGGAGTGCCCTGCCATGAAGGGGTGCCCCCGTGTAGGGGAGCCCCACGCGCAAGGAGTGTACCCTGTAAGGAGAGCCGCCCAGCGTGAAAGAAAGTGCAGCCTGCCCAGGAATGGCGCTGCCCACACTTCCTGTGCTGCTGATGACAACAGAAGCGGACAAAGAAACAAGACGCAGCAAAATAGACACAGAGAACCGACAACCGGGGGCGGGGGGGGATTAAATAAATAAATAAAATCTTAAAAAAAAAAAAAGACATTGAACGAGTGCAAAGCAGAATTTGAAATCCTGAAATCCTGAAAAGTAACAGCTCATGAGAATTAAAGACACAATAGGTGAGATCAGAAACTCTTTTGAGGCCTACAACAGCAGACTCGAAATAATAGAAGAAAGAACAAGTGATACCAAAGACAGAACAGCTAAAATTGAAGAAAGAAAAGAATGGAAAAAATTGAGCAGGGGCTCAGAGAGTTGAATGACAACACAAAAAAATGCAACAACATTCGTGTCATGGGAATTCCAGAAGAGAAGGGAAAAGGGGGAGAAATAGTACTTGAGGAAATAGCCAAAAATTTCCCAACTTTCATGAAAGAAATGAGCTTACATGTCCAAGAAGTTCACTGAATCCTAATCAGAATAAATCTGAATAGACCTACTCTAAGACACATACTACTCAGAATGTCAAACATCAAAGATAGAGAAAATTCTGAGAGAAGCAAGGGAGAAGCAAGCAATCACATACAAGCAGTGCCCAGTAAGACTTAGCATGGATTTCTCATTAGAAACAATGGAGGCAAGGCAATAGTGGTGTGATACAATTAGGATACTGAAAGAGAAAAATTACCAACTGAGAATTCTTTATCAAGCAAAATTGTCTTTCAAATATGAAGGTAAGTATAAAATACTGACAAAAAGCAGAAACTAAAAGAGTTTGCAAAAAAGAATCCACGTTGCAGATTCCTGGTGCCACTAAGAATACAAGCAGACACAGAAGAACACACAGCGAATGGACACAAGAGAGCAGACAGTGGGGGGAAGGGGGAAGAGAAATAAATTTTTAAAAAATCTTTGCAGGAAACATTAAAGGAAGCCTTAGAACCTGAAAGAAAAAGACAGGAGAGACAGGTTTGGAGAAGGGTATAAAGGAAAGAATAGCAGAAAGGATAACCAAAAGAGTAAAAAGACAGACAAAAGATATGACATATGAAAACCAAAGAATAAAATGGAGGAAGTAAATAGTGCATTTATAGTAATATCATTGAATTTGAATGGATTAAACTCCCCAATAAAAAAGATATAGGCTGACAGAATGGATTAAAAAATATGAGCCATCCATATGCTGCTTATAAGAAACTCACCTTAGACCTAGGGATACAAACCAACTGAAAGCCAAAGGTTGGAAAAAGACACTCCACATGAATAGTAACCAGAAAAGAGCAGGGGTAGTTATACTAATATCAGACAAAACAGACTTTAAATGCAAAAAGTTGCGAGAGATAGAGCAGGCCATTATATATTAATAAAAGGGGCAATCCACCAGGAAGATATAACAGTCATAAATATCTGTGCACCTAACCAGGGTGCCCCCAAAATACATGAGGCAAACTCTGGCAAAACTGAATGGAGAAACAGGCCTCTCTACAATAATCATTGGAGACTTCAACACCCCACTCACAGCATTAGATAGAACACCTAGACAGAAGGTCAACAAGGAAACAGAGAACTTGAATAATGTGATAAACAAGTTAGACCTAACAGACATATATAGAACACTGCATCCAAACTCAGCAGTTTATACATTCTTCTCAAGTGCTTATGGCTCTTTCTCCAGGATAGACCACATGTTAGGGCACAATGCAGCTCTCAATAACTATAAAATGATTGAAATTATACAAAGCAGCTTCTCTGATCATAATGGAATGAAACTGAAAATCAATAATAGGAAAAAAGTAAATTTGCAAATGTGTGGAGGCTGAACAATACACTCCTAAATAATCAGTGGGTCAAAGAAGGAATTGCAAGTGAAATCCATAAATATATTGAGACAAATGAAAATGAGAACACAACTTATCAAAACTTATGTGATATAGTGAAGGCAGTCTTGAGAGGGAAATTTGTAGCCCTAAATGCCTATATTAAAAAAGAAGGAAGAGCTAAAGTCAGAGATTTAACTGAACAACTAGAGAAATTAGAAAAAGAACAGCAAACCAATCCCAAATCAAGCAGAAGGAAAGAAAGAGTAAAGATTAGAGCAGAAATAAAAAAACAATAGAGAAAATCAACAAAACCAAAAGCTGATTGTTTGAAAACATTAATAAAATTGACAAATGCCTAGCTAGACTAACAAGGAAAAAAGAGA
This sequence comes from Dasypus novemcinctus, assembly GCF_030445035.2. Taxonomy (NCBI): domain Eukaryota; kingdom Metazoa; phylum Chordata; class Mammalia; order Cingulata; family Dasypodidae; genus Dasypus; species Dasypus novemcinctus. Next base: position 46,062,192 of record NC_080673.1, on the reverse strand, counting down.
AAAGATGCAAATAATTACAATCAGAAATGAAAGGAGGGGAAGATACAACTGACCAAACTGAAATAAAAAGAATCTTAAGACGATATTATGAGAAACTGTATGCCAATGAAGTAGACAACCTAGATGAAATGGACAAATTCTTAGAAATGCACATCCAACCTTCACTGATGCTATAAGAAACACAAGAACTTAAGAAACCAATCACATTTAAGGAGATTGAATCCATCATCAAAAATCTCCCAGCAAAGAAAAGTCCAAGACCAAAATGGTTCAGAGGTGAATTTTAGCAAACATTTAGAAAAGAATTAACAACAATCCTATTTAAACTCTGCCAAAAAATTGAAGAGAAGGGAAAATGACCAAACACATTTTGTGAAACCAGCTTCACCCTAATACCAAAGCCAGATAAAGATACTATAAGAAAAGAAAATTACAGACCAATCTCTCTAATGAACAGAGCTGTAAAAATTCTCAACAAAATACTTGCAAATAGGATCCAACAGCATATCAAAAGAATTATATACCACAATCAAGTAGGGTTTATTCCTGGTATGCAAGGGTGGTTCAACATAAGTGAATCAATTAACATAATATACAACATTAACTAATTGAAGTAAAAAACTACATGATCATCTCAATCAATGCAGAAAAGGTACTCAACAAAATCCAACATCCTTTCTTGATTAAAAAACACTTTGAAAGATCAGACTAAAAGGAAAATTCCTCAATATGATAAAGGGCATGTATGAGAAACCGCAGCCAACATCATACTCATTGGGAAACATTAAAAGCTTTCCCTCTAAGATTTGGAACAAGACAAGGATACTCACTGTCACCACTGCTATTCAATATTGTGATAGAATTTCTAGCTAGAGCAATTAGACAAGAAAAAAGAAAATTAAAGTTATCCAAATAGGAAAAGAGGAAGTAAAACTCTCATTGTTTGTGGATGACATGATCCTATACTTAGAAAATCCTGAAGTATCCATGACAAACATACTTGAACTAATAAATGAGTTCAGCAATGTGGGAGGATACAAGATCAACATGCAAAAAATTAGTAATGTTTTTGTACACTAGTACTAAACAATCTGAGGAGGAAATCAGGGGGAGAATTCCATTTTCTTTTTTTTTTAAGATTTATTTATTGATTTATTCCCCCGCCCCCTCCTCCCCCTTCCCCTCCTTGTCCCCACCCTGCTGTTTTTGCTGTTTATGCTGGTTGTGTCCATTTGCTGTGTGATCTTCCGTAACGTTTTCTCTTTTTGTCTTCTCATTTTTTCTCCCCTAGGATTCTCTGGGATTCAGTCCCGGGGACCTCTGATTTGGAGAAACATTCCCTGTCAACTGCACCACTTCAGTTCCTGGTTCTGTTGTGCTTTACCTTGGCTCTCCCCTTCATCTCTCTTTTATTGTGTCATCATCTTGCTGTGTGACTCACTTGCACAGGCACTCACTCACATGCAGGCACTTGACTTACCACGCAGCCACTCACACAGACACTCAGTTCATCACGCAGGCAATGGTTCACCACACGGGGACACTTTCTCTTCTTCTTCTTCACCAGGAGACCGCAGGGATCAAACCCAGTTTCTCCCATATGGTAGGAAGAAGCCCTATCACTTGAGCCACATTCTCTTCCCTCCATTTTCAATAACAACAAAAAGACTCAAATACCTAGGAATTAATTTAACCAAAGAATTACAGGACCTATATGAAGAAAACTACAAAACAATGCTAAAAGATATTTTTAGAGACCTAAACAAATGGAAAGACATTCCGTGTTAATGGATTGGAAGAATAAATATTGTGAAGATGTCAATCTTACCCAAACTGATTTATAGATCCAATGCAATACTAATCAAAATCCCAAGAGCTTACTTTACAGAATTATAAAAGGCAATTACAAAATTCATTTGGAAGGGAAAGTGCACCTTAATAGTCAAAAGCATTCCAAAAAAGAAGAGCTATGTAGAAGGAATTTCACTGCCTGGCTTTGAAACATATTACAAAGCTACAGTGGTCAAAACAGCATGGTACTGGCATAAAGATAGACACATTGATCAGTAGAACAGAATTAAGAACCTAGAAATAAACCTTCACCTATACAGTCAACTGTTTTTTCACAAGCCTACCAAGTCAATGTTAATGAGACAAAACAGTCTTTTCAACAAATGGTGCTGGGATAACTGGATATCTATAACCAAAAGAATGAAAGAGGACCCCATCTCATTCTCTTTATAAGAATCAACTCAAAATGGATCAAAGACCTAAATATAAAAGCCAGGACCATAAAACTACTAGAAGAAAATGTAGGGAAACATCTTTAAGACCTTTTAGTAGGTTGTGGTTTCTTGGGCCTTAAGCCCAAAGCATGTGCAACAAAAGAAAAAGTAGATAAATGGGACCTCCTCAAAATTAAACAAAATTTTGTAAAGTGTTGAGGACTTTGTCAAAAGGGTGAAAAGGCAGCCCACTCAATAGGAGAAAATATTTGGAAATCACATATCTGATAAAGGTTTAATATCCAGGATATATAAAGAGATGTTACAACTCAACAATAAAAAGACCAACAACCCAATTTTAAAAAAGGCAAAAGACTTGAATAGACATTTGTCCAAAGAAGAAATACAAATAACAAAAAAACACATGAAGAAATGCTCAACATTACTAATAATTAGGGAAATGCAAATCAAAACTACAGTGAGGTATCACTTCACACCTATCAGAATGGTCACTATTAAAAAGACAGAGAACTATAATTTTTGGAGAGTATGTGGAGAGATAGAAATGCTTATTCACTGTTGGTGGGAATGCAGAATGGTACAGACACTCTGGAGGACTCTGACAGTTCCTAAAGAATTTGAATATAGACTTGCCACATGACCCTGCAATACCACTACTGAGCACCCAGAAGAACTGAGAGCAGTGATAAAAATAGACATCTGCACATTGAAGTTTATAGTGACATTATTCACAACTGCCAAAAGTTGGCAATAACCCAGGTGCCCATCAACAGATGAATGGATAAACAAACCGTGTCTATTCACACAATGGAATATTATACAACTGTAAGTAGAAATGAAGTTATACAGCAAATGACAATATGGATGAACCTGGAGGACATTATGTTGAGCAAAGCAAGCCAGACAAAAAAGGACAAATACTGTATGATTACACTACTATGAACCAAGTATATTTTGTAACATATTGTTTGATTTTTAAAAAGTGTATAAGTATCCAGTACATTTAATTGAGAAATTAATGTACTGGATACATGAGAAATGTATGTTTTGTTTTTTATAAGGTTTATTTTTTATTTATTTCTCTCCCCTTCCCCCCACCCAGTTGTCTGCCCTCTCTGTCCATTCGCTGTGTGTTCTTCTGTGTTCGCTTGTATTCTTGTCAGTGGCACCGGGATGCCGTGTCTTTTCGTTGTCATCTTGCTGCATCAGCTCTCCATGTGTGCGGCAACACACCTGGGCAGGCTGCACTTTTTTCGCAGTGGGCAGCTCTCCTTAAGGGTGCACTCCTTGCACGTGGGGCTCCCCTACACGGGGACATACCTGTGTGGCACAGCACTCCTTGCACACGTTAGCACTGTGCATGGGCCAGTGCATCATGTGGGTCAGGAGGCCCTGGGTTTGAAACCTGGACCTCCCATATGGTAGGCAGACACTCTATCCATTGAGCCAAATCTGCTTCCCAGAAATGTATGTTTTTATTCAATGTGTTTTCTTTTTAGTTGTTTATATTTTCAATTATTAAATGTACAAAATGAAGTTTAAAAAAAGAAAGAAAAAAAATATGAAGAGGAGGGACTACTTCCTAACTCATTCTTTGAGGCCATCATCACCCTAATACCAAAGCCTAGTAAAGATATCACAGGAAAAGAAAACTACAGATAACATCCCTTTTGAATACAGATTCAAAAATCCTCAAAAAATTAGGAAACCAAATATAACAGCTCATTAAAAGGATCATACACTATAACCAAGTGGAATTTATCCCAGGAATTCAAGGGTGCTTCAATATGAGAAATTCAATCAATATAACAGAATGAAGAAAAATAATAGTTTGAAGGAAATACTAAATGATCATCTCTATTGATGCAGAAAAGACATTTATCATCTTTTCTTGATAAAAGAAAAACTCAGAGAACTAAGAATAAATGGAACTTTCTTTACATGATAAATGGCACATATGAAAAATCTATAGCTAACATCATAACAATGGTGAAAGACTAGAAGCTTTCTTCCTAAGATAAGGAACAACACAAAAAGGCCCACTTTCACCACTGCTATTCAACATAACACTGGAAGTTCTAACCAGAGCAATTAGGCAAGAAAAAGAAATAAAATTGGAAAGGAAGAAGTAAAACTTCACTTATTCATATATGACATGATCCTACATATAGGAAATCCTATAGAATCTACAATAAAGACACTAGTGCTAATAATTGAATTCAGCAAAGTGGTCGAATATGAGATCAACACTCATAAATCAGTAGTGTTTCTCTAAACCAACAATGAACAATCCATAAAGGAAATCAAGAAAATAATTCCACTTGCAATAGCAACTAAAAGAATAAAATATTTAGGAATAAATTTAACCAAGGAAGTAAAGGTATCGTACATGGAAAACTACAAATCAATGCTCAGAAAAATTTAAAAAGACCATGCTCATAGATTGGAAGACTTAATAGGATCATCATGTCAATACTGCCTGTATTAGTCAGTCAAAGGGGTGTTGACGCAAAGTACCAGAAATCTGTTGGCTTTTATAAAGGTTATTTATTTGGGGTAGAACTTTTACAGTTACCAGGCCATAACACGTAAGTTACTTCCTTCGCTAAAGTCTGTTGCCACATACTGGCGCAAGATGGCTGCTGACCTCTGCAAGGTTTTGGGCTTCCTGGTTCCTCTCTTCCCGGGGCTAGCCTCTTTCTGGGCTCAGCTGTTCTGCTGTCTCCACTCCACAAGGCCAGCTATAGATTATCAAGTGAATGACTTGTCTTTCTTCTTGGGGCCTCCGTCATGGCTATGGAGCTCTCTCTATTCCTCTTGTTCTCCTCCATGTTTATTTCCCAGGCTCTAGCTCAAAAACTCCAACCAAATCCTCTGCCTTCTTGTTTTCTCTGTTTTGAGTCCCCACTCACCCCAGCCACCTACTGACGTGACCCAATCAAAGCCTTAATCATAATTTAATTAAGTAAGAGTGAATACAGTCCAATATAATCCAATGTATTAGGTTGTTGCAAAAGTAATTGTGGTTTTTGCATCATTGAAATTTGACATTTGATATTGGAATATATTCTTAAATAAATGTGGTTATGTTATCCATCACTTTAATGTGCATTCCTTGCATTATGTTTTTTTGCTAATGACTTATTAGTTTTTATTTATTTTTTTAAATATATATTTTACTTTTTAAAAAGGTAGTTAGATTACACAAAATATTACACAAAATATATAAGGGATTCCCACATGCCCCACTCCCCAGATTTCCCACCCTTCCCCACATTACCAACTTCTTTCATTAGTGTGGTAAATTCATTGCAATTGAATTTGGAGCATTGCCACTAAGTATGGATTATAGTTTACATTGTAGTTTACACTCTCTCCCATTCACTTTTGTAGGTTATGGCACGATATATAATGTCTTGTATCTGTCATTGCAATGTAATTCAGGACAATTCCAAGTCCTGAAAATGCCCCCATGTTACACCTCTTTTTCCCTCTCTCTACCTTCAGCACCTCCAGTGGCCACTGTCTGTATATCAATGATATAATTTCTTCCATTTCTAGAATCACAGTAAGTATATAGTAGAATACCAGTAAGTCCACTCTAGTCCATATTTTATTGCCCAATCCTGAGGCTTCTGGGACAGTGATGGCCACTCCATCTATAATTGAGAGGGGGCTTCAATTCCATATGACTGATGGTTGGGACTCTCTTGCTTGCAGTTGTAGCCTCTCTTGGTTCCTTGGTGTGGTGGTTGTCTGTCATTACCTCCTTGTTAGTTGTCCTGGTTGAGTCCCATGAACTAGAAAGTAGGTGTTGCAACTCCCCTGAGGCTCAGGACCCAGCTGGCACATGGGCAGCCCAAAGATTCAAGTCTCTTGGATATACACCTACTAACTCCAGCAAGAACTCCAGTTTATCATAGATTTCACCCATGTAGGTGTCAGCTTAGATCCTTCCTCTACCCCCCAATTTCCTTTAAGCCTATCATCCAGTCTTTAGCTCTCTGAGGCAGCTTGGTTTACTTATTTCATATCATTGAGGTCATGTAGTATTTGTCCTTCAATGCCTGGGTTGCTTCACTCAACATAAGGTTCTCAAGATTCATCCATGTTATCACATGTGTTTGTAGTGTATTTCTTCTTAAAGCTGAGTAGCATTCTGTTGTATGTATATGCCACATTTTATTTATCCATTCATCTGTTGATGGGCATTTGGGTTGATTCCAACTTTTGGCAATAGTGAACAATGCTGCTATGAACATTGGTGTGCATATATTGGCTTGTGTCCTTGTTTTCAGTTCTACTGGGTATATACCCAGCAGTGGAATTGCTGCTGGGTCATATGGCAAATCTATAGCTAGTTTTTTGAGAAACCACCAAACTGTCCTCCAGAATGGCTGGATCCTTCTGCATTCCCACCAGCAGTGGATGAGTGTTCCCATTCCTCCACATCCTCTCCAGCATTTGTAGTCTTCTGTTTTTTTCATAGCTGCCAATCTTATGGGAGTAAGATGGTATCTCATTGTAGTTTTGATTTGCATTTCCCTGATAGCTAGAGATTTGGAGCATTTTTTCATGTGCTTTTTAGCCATTTGTATTTCTTCTTTGGAGAAGTGTCTGTTTAAATCTTTTTCCCATTTTTTAAATGGGTTTGTTTGTCTTTTTATTTTCAAGATATAGGAGTTCTTTATATATGCAGGTTTTAAGTCTCCTATCAGATATATGGTTACCAAATATTTTCTCCCATTGTGTAGGCTCTCTTTTCACTTTCTTGACAAATGCCTTCGAGGTGCAGAAGGCTTTAATTTTGAGTAAGTCCCATTTATCTATTTGTTCTTTTGCTGCTCATGCTTTTGGTGTGAAGTTCATGAAGCCATTTCCTATTACAAGGTCTTGTAGATGCTTCCCTATACTGCTTTCCAAAGTCTTTATGGTCTTGGCTGTTATACTTAGGTCTTTGATCCATCTTGAGTTGATTTTTGTATAAGGTGTGAGATAGTAATCCTCTTTCATTCTTTTACATATGGATGTCCAGTTCTCCAGGCACCATTTGTTGAAGAGGCATTCTCTCCCAGTTGAGAGAGTTTGGTGGCTTTATCGAATATTATATGACTATATATATGAGGATCTATATCAGAACTCTCAATTCAGTTCATTGGTCTGTGTGTCTCTCCTTGTGCCAATACCATGCTGTTTCCACTACTGTAGCTTTGTACTATGTTTTGAAGTCAGGTAGTGTGATTCCTCCAATTTCGTTTTTCTTTTTCAATATGTCTTTAGCTATTCGGGGCCTCTTTCCTTTCCAAGTAAATTTCATAGCTAGTTTTTCTAGTTCATTAAAGAATGCTGTGTTGATTTTTATTGGGATTGCATTGAATGTGTAGATCAGTTTTGGTAGGATAGACATCTTAATAATATTTAGTCTTCTTATCCATGAACAGGGAATATTCTTCCATTTATTTAGGTCTTCTTTGATTTCCTTGAACAGTGTTATGTAGTTCTCTGTGTATAAGTTTTTTACATCTTTAGTAAATTTATTCCTAGGTATTTGCTTTTTTTATTGACTATTGTAAATGGTATTTGTTTCTTGATTTCCTCCTGAGCTTGCTCATTATTGGTGGACAGAAATGCTATTGATTTTTGCGCATTGATCTTATAACCTGAGACTTTATTAAACTCATTTATGAGTTCCAGAAGCTTTGTTGTAGACCTCTCAGGGTTTTCTATGTATAGGATCATGTCATCTGCAAATAATGAAATTTTGACTTCTTCCTTTCCAATTTGAATGCCTTTTATATCTGGTTCTTGCCTCAGTGCTTGAGCAAGTACTTCTAAGTCAATGTTAAATAGAAGAGGTGATAGTGGGCATCCTTGTCTTGTTCCTGATCTTAGAGGGAAAGATTTTAGAATTTCACCATTGTAAATTATGTTGGCTGTGGGTTTTTCATATATACTCTTTATCATGTTCAGAAAATTTCCTTGTATTCCAATCTTTTGCAGTGTTTTTATCAAGAAAGGGTGCTGTATTTTGTCAAATGCTTTTTCTGCATCTATCGATATGATCATGTGATTTTTTCCTTCAATCTGTTTATATGGTGTATTACATTGATTGATTTTCTTATGTTGAGCCATCCTTGCATATCTGGAATGAATCCCACTTGGTCATGGTGTATAATTCGTTTAATGTGTTGTTGAATACAGTTAGCAAGTATTTTGTTGAGGATTTTTGCATCTAGGTTCATTAGAGAAATTGGTCTGTAATTTTCCTTTCCTGTGGTGTCTTAGTGCGGCAGCTTGCTCGGTCGGTAGAGGTGGGGTCTGGCTGCGGACGAGGGGTCGGTCCAGCTCTGGACGAGGGGTCGATCCCGCTTGGGACGAGGGGTCGGTCCCACTTGGGACGAGGGGTCGGTCCGGCAGCAGATGAGGGATCGGTCTCACAAGGGGTTGCGCGGTTCGGCTGACGGGGTCGCCCGACGAAGCCGGCGACGAAGGGGTCGCCCGGAGAAGCCGGCGACGAAGGGGTCGCCCGGAGAAGCAGGCGACGAAGGGGTCGCCCGGAGAAGCAGGCGACGAAGGGGTCGCCCGGAGAAGCAGGCGACGAACTGGGGACAAGGGAGGCCAGGCCCTTGTCGGGGGCTCTCAGGACTGGAGGGTGCACGGCAGAAGAACTACCGTGGAGACAAGGTAAACACGCAAGTCCACTTTATTGAGGGAGAGGCAACAGTTTTATAGGGTCTGGGGAAGGCTGATTGGTTAAAGCCATGCCCTGTTCTGATTGGTTGCCGGCGAAAGGTCAGTGGGCGGTACTGGACGGGGGAGGGGTGGTGGTTAGGGATTGGCTGTCGCTGTTGCTGGGGGAAGGGGCAGGGTTTAGGGATTGGTGGCTGCTGTTGCTGGGGTGGAGGGCAGACTGGAGTTTCCCGCCCACACCTGGCTGTTGCTGCTGTCGGGGGGAGGGAAAAGGGCAGACTGGATTTTTCTGCCCACGCCTGGCTGTTGCTGCTGTCGGGGGAGGGGAAAAGGGCAGACTGGATTTCTCCGCCCACGCCTGGCTGTTGCTGCTGTCGGGGGAGGGGAAAAGGGCAGACTGGAATTTTCTGCCCTGCGCCTGCGCAGAGAGAAAGAAGGCATCGTGTGGCACTATCTGGGAGGAGGGGCGGCCACGGAAGCATGGCTGCCGAGAAGGGGAGACCCGAGGGCACTCTGCGCCCATGCCGAGCTTCCTTCAGGGGTGGCGGTGGGCCCGACCAACCACCCTATTACAGGGGCAGCAGTTTGGAATAGGCCTACCGCAGCCGCCGCTCCCCGCCGGGTCAGCAAACCACACTTCAGCCCGAGGGGTGACCGCATTTCCCCCTTCTTTTCAAATAAGGGCCAGGATGGCAGCAGCAACAAGTAGCCGAGGCCCAAGAGGCAGTAAGCAATGAGGGAAGCGGGGCTGAAGAGGGAGGTGAGTATGACGGGGATATAAATGTACAATTTAGGGGGCGGTATCTTGCCGTTGCAAGCAAGGGTGGCCAATGTCCAATTCTTGTTGATCTCGGCGGCTATAAGATCCATCTGTTGTTAAAAGTCCCGAATGACAGCACGTTACAGGTAGTTGATCTCTTCTTGGCGGCGAAGAGCGGCAGAGGCAGACTGTGTGATGGTCTGGAGGATCACAGTTGTGAGGACAAGTCGTGTCAGGGTGCTAGCAGCGGTGGTGGCGGCAGCGTCGGGAGTGGTGGAGATGTAGGCGAGGACAACAAGAAGGTCAAAGTCTCCACGGGCGCGAGAGAGGCCGATGTTAATGGGGCGGGCCGACATGGGGCGGCCCAATCTGCAACGCAATGGGGATTCAAGCAAAAAAAGGAGGGGGGCGGGGGACGAGAAAGGACGCTTTGGATGGCTGAGAAGAGGAGTGAGGTCGAGACAGGAGGAAGCTCCGCAGAAGTATGGGGAGGCAAGAGTAGAAACGTTATTGGATGCTAGAAAGCAGGCCGCAGGCCAGGGAAAGCGGGTTGCGGGCAGTATAGCGGGGCTGGAGCTGCTTGAGAGCGATGGCGGCATGGGGGGCCGCGGTTACAGAAGACTTGGGGCTGTTTCAAAGAGATCTTACACCGGTGAGTGTCTAGGAGACCGGCAAGGGCCCGAACTTGTGGGGCTTGCTTAGCAGATAGGATGTTACCCATTGCTAATGGCCTTTTGGAGCCGATAAGAAAAGGGGCCCTTACCTTGAGAGCGCGGCGATGGGAGCCGAGGTGCGCGGTGAGACGAGGGGTCGGAGCCGGTGGGGCTCCGACAGTGGTAGCGGGCCAAGAGAAGGCCCCGACGAGGGGAGGGCGGAACGACGAGCAGTGGAGCAAGGCAAAGGGGAGCAAGCGCGGAGGGGAGGAGGCAGAGGTGAAGGCAGGGGTGGAGGTGCTCAGGCACGCGCTCCTGAGAGTTTTATTGGCGCCTCTTAATCATAGCGGGTCGGTATAAGCCCCCGACATGGAAGGAGAAAGCCATCCAGCGATTCTCCCAGACTGCCGTGGATCATATGAGGTCACCAAGTTTCAGGAGCAGCAATGCAGAGCGAAAAGATAGGGGTGAGAAGAGAGGAGGGCGTAGGGCTGTGGGAGGGTTACTTCAGACGTGCAAGCGCGCGCTCCCGAGAAATCCAAGGCTCCTCTTAATCATAGCGGGTCGGTATAAGCCCCCGACATGGAAGGAGAAAGCCATCCAGCGATTCTCCCAGACCGCCATGGATCGTATGAGGTAGCCAAGGCTCAGGTAGCAGCAATGTTGCACGAGAGAAGTCCCAAGGTGAGAAGAGAGGAGGGCGTAGGGCTGTGGTAGGATTACTTCAGACGTGCAAGCGCGCGCTCCCGAGAAATCCAAGGCTCCTCTTAATCATAGCAGGTCGGTATAAGCCCCCGACATGGAAGGAGAAAGCCATCCAGCGATTCTCCCAGACCGCCGTGGATCATATGAGGTAGCCAAGGCTCAGGTAGCAGCAATGTTGCACAAGAGAAGTCCCAAGGTGAGAAGAGAGGAGGGGGGGGCTGCCAGGTTATGGAGTGAGGCTATGGTGGAGTTGCCTTGCCCCACGTTGTGCTGTGGTGGGGTTGCTTTGCCCCACGTTGGGCGCCAACTGCGGCGGCTTGCTCGGTCGGTAGAGGTGGGGTCTGGCTGTGGACGAGGGGTCGGTCCAGCTCTGGACGAGGGGTCGGTCCCGCTTGGGATGAGGGGTCGGTCCCACTTGGGACGAGGGGTCGGTCCGGCAGCAGACGAGGGATCGGTCTCACAAGGGGTTGCGCGGTTCGGCTGACGGGGTCGCCCGGCGAAGCCGGCGACGAAGGGGTCGCCCGGAGAAGCAGGCGACGAAGGGGTCGCCCGGAGAAGCAGGCGACGAACTGGGGACAAGGGAGGCCAGGCCCTTGTCGGGGGCTCTCAGGACTGGAGGGCGCACGGCAGAAGAACTACCGCGGAGACAAGGTAAACACGCAAGTCCACTTTTTTGAGGGAGAGGCAACGGTTTTATAGGGGCTGGGGAAGGCTGATTGGTCAAAGCCATACCCTGTTCTGATTGGTTGCCGGCGAAAGGTCAGTGGGCGGTACTGGGCGGGGGAGGGGTGGTGGTTAGGGATTGGCTGTCGCTGTTGCTGGGGGAAGGGGCAGGGTTTAGGGATTGGTGGCTGCTGTTGCTGGGGTGGAGGGCAGTTTCCCGCCCACACCTGGCTGTTGCTGCTGTCGGGGGGAGGGAAAAGGGCAGACTGGATTTTTCTGCCCATGCCTGGCTGTTGCTGCTGTCGGGGGAGGGGAAAAGGGCAGACTGGATTTCTCCGCCCACGCCTGGCTGTTGCTGCTGTCGGGGGAGGGGAAAAGGGCAGACTGGAATTTTCCGCCCTGCGCCTGCGCAGGGAGAAAGAAGGCATCGTGTGGCGCTATCTGGGAGGAGGGGCGGCCACGGAAGCATGGCTGCCGAGAAGGGGAGACCCGAGGGCACTCTGCGCCCATGCTGAGCTTCCTTCAGGGGTGGCGGTGGGCCCGACCAACCACCCTATTACAGGGGCAGCAGTTTGGAATAGGCCTACCGCGGCCGCCGCTCCCCGCCGGGTCAGCAAACCACACTTCAGCCCGAGGGGTGACCGCACTTTGTTTGGCTTTGGTACTAGGGTAATGTTGGCATCATAGAATGAGTTAGGTAATGTTCCTTCTGTTTTGATATTTTGGAAGAGTTTCAGCAAGAGTGATGTTAGTTCTTTCCAGAATGTTTTGTAGAATTCACCTGTGAAGCCTTCTGGCCCTGGGCTCTTCTTATTAGGGAGGTTTTTTTTTTATTTTTTTTTTTATTTTTTTTTTTATTTTTTTATTTTTTATTGACTTTGTAATAATATTACATTAAAAATATATATGTGAGGTCCCATTCAACCCCACCCCCCCACCCCCCCTCTCCCCCCCCCCCAACAACACTCGTTCCCATCATCATGACACATCCATTGGATTTGGTAAGTACATCTTTGGGCACCTCTGCACCTCATATACATTGGTTCACATCATGGCCCATACTCTCCTCTATTCCATCATGTAGGCCCTGTGAGGATTTACAATGTCCGGTGATTACCTCTGAAGCACCATCCAGGGCAGCTCCATGTCCCGAAGACGCCTCCACCTCTCATCTCTTCCTGCCTTTCTTAGGGAGGTTTTTAATGACTGATTCTATCTCTTTACTTGTGATTGGTTTGTTGAGATCATCAATTTCTTCTTTCGTCAATATAGGCTGCTTATGTGTTTCTAGGAATTTATCCCGTTTCCTCTGAATTGTCGTTTTTGTTGGAATATAGTTTTTCAAAGTATCCTCTTATGATAGTCTTTATTTTTGTGGGGTCAGTGGTGATATCTCCTCTCTCATTTCTCATTTTGCATATTTGCATCTTCTCTCTTTTTTCCTTTGGTAGTCTAGCTAAAGGTGTGTCAATTTTATTGATCTTCTCAAAGAACCAGCTCTTGGTTTTGTTTATCTTTTCAAGAGCTTTCTTATTTTCTATTTCATTTAGTTCTGCTCTTATCTTTGTTATTTCTGTCTTTCTTCTTCCTGTGGGGTTACTTTGTTGTTTTTTTACTAATTCCTCCAAATGTGCAGTTAGTTCTTCAATTTTTGCTCTTTCTTCTTTTTTGATGTATGAATTTATGGCTATAAATTTCCCTCTCAGTACTGCTTTTGCTGCATCCCATAAGTTTTGGTATGTTGTGTTATCATTTTCATTAGTTTCAAGGTAGTTATTAGTTTCTTTTGAGATTCCTCTTTGACCCACTGTTTTTCTAAGAGTGTGCTGTTTAATTTCCATATCTTGGTGTGAAATCTGGGCCTCTGGCCCTTGCAGATTTCCAGCTTCACTCCACTGTGGTCAGAGATATTATTTTGTATGATTTTGATCTTTCTGAATTCATTGAGCCTTTCTTTGTGGCCTAGCATATGGTCTATCTTAGAGAATGATCCATGTGCACTTGAGAAAAATGTATATCCTGCTGTATTTGGGTGTAATGATCTGTATATGTCTATTAGATCCCAGCTCCTCTAATATACTGCTCAAAGTTTTTGTTTCTTTATTGATTCTCTTTCGAGATGTTTTGTCCAAAGTTGATGGTGGTGCATTAAAGTCTCCCACCATAATTGTAGAGGCATCTATTCTTTCACTTAGTTTTTCCAGTGTTTGCCTCATGTATTTGGAGGCACCCTTGTTAGGAGTATAAATATTTATGATTGTTCATTCTTCTTGAAAGATTATCCCTTTCACTAATAGGTAGTATCCTTCTTTGTCTCTCACAATTGTTTCGCATTTAAAGTCTATTATGAATGATATTGATATAGCTACTCCTGCCCTTTTTTGGTTATTGTTTGCTTGTAAGATTGTTTTCCAGCCATTCACTTTCAATCTCCTTGAATCCCTGGGTCTAACATGTGTTTCTTGTAGACAGCATATAGATGGGTCATATTTCCTTATCCAATATTCCAGTCTGAATCTTTTGATGGGTGAGTTTAATCCATTGACAGTCAGTGTTATTACTTTAAAGGAATTATTTGTTAGCCATATTTTGTTTGGACTTGTGTTTGTCATATTTTGTTTGTGTTTTTTCCTTCTCTTTTTGTCCTTTTTGTTGCTCTTACACTCTCCTCCAACTCTGCCTCTTCTGTTTTTTCCTTTCTTCCTGCAGAACTCCCTTCAGTATTTCTTGAAGGGCAGGGTTCTTGTTGGCATACTCTTTTAATTTCTGTTTATCTGTGAATATTTTGTACTCTCCATCATTTTTGAATGCTAGCTTAGCTGGGTAGACTATTCTTGGTTGGAAATTTTTTTCTTTTAGTACCTTGACTATATCATACCACTGCCTTCTTGTGTCCATGGTTTCAGATGAGAAATCAGCACTTAATCTTACAGAGCCTCCCTTGTATGTGATGGTTCTCTTTTCTCTTGCTGCTTTTAGAATTTTCTCTTTGTCTTGAGTATTGGATAATTTGACAAGTATACGTCTTGGGGTGGGCCTGTTGGGATTTATGGTGTTATGGGTGCATTTTGTTTCCTGGACATGTACATCCATCTCTCTCAGTAGATTTGGGAGGTTTTCAGCCATTATTTCCTCCAACACCACTTCTGTCCCCTTTCCCTTCTCTTCTCCTTCTGGGATGCCTATAATATGTATGTTTGTGTGTTTTGCATTGTCATTCAGGTGCCTAAGTCCCAGCTGGATTTTTTCTATCTTTTTATCAATCAGTTCTACTATCTGTTTGATTTCAGATGTACTGTCTTCCACATCACTAATTCTCTCATCTGCCTCTTCTAATCTACTGCTATTTGCTGAGAATGTATTTTTGATTTCTTGAACTGTGGTGTTCATCACCATCATATCTGTTATCTTTTTGCATATGTCTGCAATTTCCTTTCCAAGTGTTTTCTTCCTTTTGTTAATCTCTTCCTTTACTTCATTAAGTTGGTCTCTAATATATATTTTGAGATCTTTAATTACTTGTCCGATGTTCTGCTCCCCTTCTGGGTTTTCAGTTTGTTCATTGGATTCGGCCATGTTTTCCTGATTATTGGTTTGGTTTGTAGTTTTTTGTTGCTCTCTGGTCATCATTTTATCTTGATGGGTTTAATCAGTTCCTTAGCTTCTTTGTCTAGTCTTGGGGATTAATTAGTTGTTGTTTGTGCATAAGTGTTATGTCTTCTCTTTGTCACTTTGTTCTTCTTACTCTATTTTCTTGTTGCTGACTAAGTTCACTTTGAAGGAAAATATTAGAGCCAGGGGAATCAAAATGAGTAAGAAAAGAAAATGTATAAAGTAGTATTGGTAATAAATGTTAACAGAGCAACAATGGGAGATCTAGGAGAATGGATATTAGACTCATGTAAGTTGTGTAGAGTTATAGCAGTAACTGGAGTACCTATAATGAGACAGTCAACTGAATATGGGGAGGAATATAGTATGAATTAAAAGGCCATTGTTTTCATGAGAGAGGGAAAGAGAAAAGAAAGACAATAATATCAAGAGTGGATAGAAGACAGAAAACAGAACAAAGGTATTAGAAATAAAAAGTCAGACAATTTGGGGGCCAAAGAAAGGGATGTGGAATGTAAGAGAAACAGTAGATGATGGAGAATAGAAAGATGTGGGGGAAAGGGGATAGTGTAGGTGGCCAAAATCAATACACACAGAAAAGAGGAAATGGAGGATGAGGAAACATAGCAAGTGTGAAGCGCCCCCTGCAGCACCTGTTATATAAAGAAAATAAAATAAAAAAGAAGAAAAAGAAAGAAAAGAAAAAAAAGAAGAGAAAAAGGGGGGGGCAAAAAAGGGGGGGGGAACAAGCAAGGAAAAGAAAAAGAGATAAAAAACTAAATAAATGAAAAAGGACCTCTTGCAAGAATCTCCTGTCACCATCCCACCAAATCGATGTCCACACACCTCCTGCTCTGCAAACACCCGAAACTGCCCAGTCCAGCAGGACTCCAACCCTACTCAGCCACTTCTTTGCAGGAGAGATTATGAGGTGCACTTAGATGCCCTATATTTATTTTAGACTATGGAAATGATGTTAGACAAAAAGCAAATTCGAGCAATTTTCTTACTTGAGTTCAAAATGGGTCATAAAGCAGCAGAGACAACTCAAAACATCAAAAACACATTTGGCCCAGAACTGCTAAGAACGTACAGTGCAGTGGCAGTTCAAGAAGTTTTGCAAAGAAGACAAGAGAATTGAAGATGAGGAGTGTAGTAGCTGGCAATTGGAAGCTGACAACGACCAATTGAGAGCTATCATCAAAGCTGATCCTCTTACAACTACACAAGAAGTTGCCAAAGAACTCAGTGTCAACCATTCTACAGTTGTTTGGAATTTGAAGCAAATTGGAAAGGTGAAAAAGCCAGATAAGTGGGTGCCTCATGAGTTGACGGAAAATAAAAAAAATCATCATTTTGAAGTGTCTTCTCTTATTCTACACAACATCAATGAACCATTTCTCAATTGGATTGTGATGTGTGATGAAAAATCGATTTTATATGACAACTAGTGACAACCAGCTTAGTGGTTGGACTGAGAAGAAGCGCCAAAGCACTTCCCAAGGCTGAACTTCCACCAAAAAAGGTCATGGTCACTGTTTGGTGATCTGCTGGGTTCTGATCCACTACAGCTTTCTGAATCCCAGTGAAACCATTACATCTGAGAAGTATGCTCAGCAAATCGATGTGATGCACCTAAAACTACAATGCCTGCAGCCAGCACTAGTCAACAGAAAACACCCAATTCTTCACAACAACACCTGACTGCAGGTTGCACAACCAAAGCTTCAAAAGTTGAATGAATTGGGCTATGAAGTTTTGCCTCATCCATCATATTCGCCTGACTTCTCACCAACCAATTACCACTTCTTCAAGTATCTCAATAACTTTTTGCAGGGAAAGCACATCCACAACCAACAGGATGCAGAACATGCTTTCCAAGAATTCATCGAATCCCAAAGCACGGATTTTTAGGCTACAGGAATAAAAAAACTTATTTCTCATTGGCAAAAATGTGTTGATTGTAATGGTTCCTATTTTGATTAATAAAAGATATGTTTGAGCGTAGTTATAATGATATAAAATTTACAGTCCAAAACTGCAGTTCCTTTTACACTAACCTAATATCACCAGCCCAGAGGAACAGACCAGTTTACAAACATAATCAGTATTTCTTTTTGGAATTCATCAATAATATCAAACTGCAACACTACCCAAACCCAAAGCAATTTACAAATTCAATGCAATATGAATAAAAATTTCAACAGCCTTTTTTTTTGTGCAGAAATAGGAAAACTAATCATCAAATTCATATGGAAAGGCAAAGGACTGTAAATGGATAAAAGCTTCTTGAAGAAAGAATAAAATTGCTGATTTAAAAATATATTACAGTGGAGTGGCTGTAGCTCAAGAGGTTGAGTACCTTGTTTCCATGTACAAGGTCCTGGGTTGGATACCCAATACCTCCTTAAAAACAAACAAACAAACAAATGGAAAAACGAACTCTTATTTTGTAGCAGACGTAGTCCAGTGGTTGAGCACCTGCTTCCCATGTATGAGGTCCTGGGTTCAATCCTCAGTACCTCCTAAAAACAAAACAAACAAATGGGAAAAACCCACCTCTCACTGGGGAGCAGTAGCAGCTCACGTGGTTGAGCAATTGCTTCCCATGTATGAGGTCCTAGTTTCAGTCCCCTGTACCTCCTAAAATAAATAAATAAGTAAATAAATAAATAATAAGGCTCTTTGAACCTAATAAAAAGCAAGCAATTACAGTGGATGCCTGATCCCCAGAACACTTTTTTTTTTGCTCAATACTGATTGGTTGTGGACCAGATCATAAAATGGATGGCACCCAGAAATACTAACTGAATTTCTTCTCATCATGTAATTTGTCCTCAAGCAGGGTTAGTTTAAAATGTTCATTCTCATACTTTCTAAGCCAAAGATTCCCTTTCTCACTGCCTTATTTGAAAACGTGTGTTTTTTCCGAATTCTGTATTCCTTTTCCTGTTTTTAATTAATTTATTTATTTTTGGGTTTGTTTTTATTTTTTAAAAAGTTTAAGATTACATAAAACTTACATAAAAAATATAGGGAATTCCCATATGCACCACGCTCTCCCCCTCTCACACTTGCCCCCATTAACAACATCTTTCATTAGTGTGGTATGGTTATTATGATTGATGAATACTTACTGAAACATTGATACTAACTATGGTCTATAGTTTACATTATGCTTTACACTTTGCACCACACAATTTTATAGATTTTAACAAAATGACCTGTATCCATCATTACAATACCATGGACCTGTATCCATCATTACAATACCACGCAAGACAATTTCACATCCACAAAATGGCCCATGTTACACCTATCCTTCACTCTCCCTCCCCTTAGAACCTCTGGTAACTACTATTTTTATATCAATCTTACAAGTTCTTCCATTGCTACAATAATAATAAGTCTACTTTGGTCCATAAGTTGCATTCCACCTGTGGCAGTTTGATATTTTTTATGAATTCCAAAAATAGATATTGGGTCATGATTTGTAAATTGGTCTCTTCCTCTGGGTATATTAGATTATATTGGATTCAGAGGTTTCACTTTTACTTGATTAAATAATAATTAAGGCTTTGACTGGGCCATGTCAGTAGGACGTTGAGTCTCTGCCCCCTTGTTAGGTGGGGACTCACAGAGAAACCACACAGCTTAGAAGGGAAGTTGGCATTTTTTGAGCTGGAGTCCCAGGAAGTAAACACACAGAAGAAGAACACAGAGAAATAGAGATGGCTCCATAGAAATGGCAGAGGCCCTGGGAAGAGAGATGAGCCTTGTGGAAAAAGCAGAGCAGCCGAGCCTGGCAAGAGATGAACCCCAAGAAAAGAGTTCAAGTTTCTCTTCCTCCGGAAATCCTTCTCTGAATTCCTAGTTTAGGCAAAACATTAGGATAGTCCCTCTTCCATACCACCATCTTAGCATTTACTCTATGGTATTGAAATGATCTGTTCCTTATTCTGTCTTCCTGACTAGAAAGTGAACTCCTTTGCCTCAGGGAGCATGTTTTTTTCCTTCTTACACCAACATTCAATATATTGACTAGAATTAAAGCAGTCATTAAATGTCTTTTGAACTGAGATGAAGGCAGTTGTAGGAGTATCAGGGAAAGAGGAATATTTCAAAGATAGGTAGAATGCAGAATCAACAGGATTTGAAACAAATACATAACAGGAGTAAGAGAAACATAAGGAAAAGAGGAATTGAAGGTGATGCCAAAACTTATTGCACAAGCTACTAGATAGATGGTGGTACCATTAAACAGGGTCTGAGTTATAGGCAGAAAAAAAGAATAAATTTGAAGAGAAAGATGATGAGTTCATTGGCTATATTTGGGATGTCAATTAAAGATGTCTGGTGGTCAGGTGAGAATGAGTATCTAACACTCAAGAGCAAGAACTAATCTAGTTATTTGATACTTGGAAGTTTAAATTATTTTGGTATGTTGAAATTGTGGAAATAGTTATAATTTCTAGGGAAAGTGTATAGAGAGAAGAAATACACAAACCAAAATTTGAATGGGCAGAGAGAAAAAGCCAGCAAACCTCTGATTTGAAGAGTCCTCTGAAAGTGATACTAGAAGAAAGTAAGACATGATTGATAAAATGAATCATTTTGTAGGAATAAACCATTCTAAGGTATGTTTATAAATGAGTTACCAGTAAGACCAGGGTCTCTCCTAAATCCAATGAGTGCAACTAGGATATAGAATAACCAAAAACAAAAGGAATGCAAATAAATTATATTTTCTCAATATGTTGTAATTCACCATTTTTATATACAGGTATTTTTTGTGCCTGATTAAAAGTAGAAATTGGAGGATCAGAATATATTGTCATTTCTCCAGATAAATTTATACTCTAACTATACAGAAATTACTATTTATTTAGAAACAAATATAATTTAGTATGTTAGTAATCATTTATTGAATGCATTCTATCCATGGCACTGTTTTACGTATTTTAAAGTTTCATTGACCCAGCATCTTCCCCTTCTTTTTCTGGGAGGAAGGTACACCTCATTCACAAGGATTGGCAGTTGATTATTTATTCTGACTTGTCTGGTCATTCCTTGGAACATTGGTTCAAAAGCTTGTCTTTATTCCACCTAACTCTAAAGTGGCTTCATGCAAAAGCAGCTTCCCAGGAGACATTTGTTGAAAACAGTTGCAGGCTATTATCTGAGGTAGCTGCTGCCAGAGGTGATAGATAACAATTGGAACAAAAAATAGACTGATCAAAAAGCTTGGGAGGCGGACTTGGCCCAGTGGTTAGGGCATCTGTCTACCAAATGGGAGGTCCATGGTTCAAACCCCGGGCCTCTTTGACCTCTGTGGAGCTGGCCCATGCACAGTGCTGAGGTGCACAAGGAGTGCCCTGCCACACAGGGGTGTCCCCCGTGTAGGGGAGCCCCATGCGCAAGGAGTGCACCCCGTAAGGAGAGCCACCCAGTGTGAAAGAAAGTTCAACCTGCCCAGGAATGGTGCTGCACACACAGAGAGCTGACACAACAAGATGACGCAACAAAGAGAAACACAGATTCCCATGCCGCTGACAACAACAGAAGTGGACAGAGAAGAACACGCAGCAAATAGACACAGAGAACAGACAACTGGGGTGGGGGGGAGGGGAATAAAATAAATAAATAAATCTTAAAAAAAAAAACCTGGGAGGAAAGGCTAGGGGATGAGATCTCTCATAAGGGCTTTGAAAAACTTTTACATGTTTTTGGGACTCTAGAAGGCCGTAGGCATGATCAGCATTATGCACATGCTCAGGGAAAACTGAAGAAGGCCATAAGACCTCAACTCCTAACCTTGAGGTTCTGTGGAAGCAGTAAGTTAAAGCTAAGGCAAAATTGTAAACTACCTGGATGTGTGTTAAATGCATGCCCCAATGCACACACAGATATTTTTTCACTCTATGCATTTAAGAAAATCTTGTCCAATCATTACCTGACCACTAAACAAACAGAACAGAGATTTCAGGGGCCATATATGACAAAGAATACAGAATACAGAATTAGTTCAGAAAATTCACTTAAAAAAAAACAATTACAGTAAGCAGCAACAAAAACAGAAGCTTGGAAGGAGAGAGAATATGATTGTCAGAGTTGCTACATTTTATTATTAACAATGTCTAGTTTACAACAAAATATTTCAAGGTGTGAAAAGAAACAAGAAGATATGGCTCATACATAATAAAAAGAAAAAGAAATCAATAGAACCTCTCCCAGAGTAAACCTAGATGTTGGACTTTCTGGGCAAAGTCTTTAAGTTCAATGAACTAAAGGAAAGTATGTGAAGGATGTCTCACCAAATTGAGAATCTTGATAAAGAGATAGAAAGTAGAAAAGGAATCAAATCAAAATTTAGAATACAAAATTTTAAAAGTACAAAAACTGAAAGGAAAAAATCAGTACACAGACTCAATGGTATATTTGAGAGAGCAGATAAAAAAAATCAGAAAACTTGAAGATAGGTAAATTGAGAATATCCTGAGGAACAGAAGAAAAAAGGATGAAGGATGAAAACAGAGCCTCAGATACATGTAAGACACTACTAAGCACAACAGCATAAGCATAATGAGTCTCAGAATGAGAGGAATGAGAGGAAAGGGCAGAAAGAATATTTGAAGAAATAATGGCTGAAAATTTTAAAATTTGATGAACAACATTAATCTACATATCCAAGAAGAGAAAGAATTCCAAGTAGAATAAATTCAAAGAGATCTACACCCAGGCACATCATAATAAACTGTAAAAAGCTAAAGACAAAGAGAATGTTTACAAGAAAGAAGTGATTAACTCATCTTGTGCAAGGAAAACTCATTAAGATCAATAGCTGATTTCCTACTGAAACCAAGAAAACCATAAAGTTGTGGATGGCGTATTGAAATTACTGAAAACAACTGCCAACCAATAATTCTTTATCAGGCAAAATTATCCTTCAAAAACAAAGGAGATGGGAAGCAGATGAGGCTCAAGTAATTGGGTTCCAATCTATCATGGGAGGTTTAGGGTTCGATTCCCAGGGCCTCCTGGTGAAGGCAAGCTGGCCTGGGTAGCAAGCTGGCCCAAGCAGAGAGCTGGCCCATGTGGAGTGCTGGCCCACATGGCAAGCTGGCCTCAATGGAGAGCTGGCACAGCAAGATGACACAACAAAAAGAGATACAGAGGAGAGACAATAAGAGACAGAGCAGACCAGGGAGCTGTGGTGGTGCAAGAGATTGAGCACCTCTCTCCTACTCTGGAAGGTCCCAGGATAGGTTCCTGGTGCCACCTGGGGAGAAGACAAGCAGACATAGAAGAACACATGGCGAATGGACACAGAGAGCAGACAGCGAGGGTGGTGGGGAGAAATAAATAAATAGACATTAAAAAAAAGGAGAAATTAACACATTCCCCAATGAACAAAAACTGATGATTTGTCACTAGCAGATTTGCCCTATAACAAATGCTAAAGGACAGCCTTTAGGCTGAAATGAAAGGACACTAGACAGTAAGACTACTCCACATGGAAAAACAAAGAACACCAGTAAAGGTAACTACATAGGCAAATATAAAAGGTAGTATGGATGTATTTTCTCTTTTTAAGTCCTTTTTTTTACCATTTAATTTAAAAAGCAACTGCATAGAGTATTAATTACAAATAAGGTTAAGGGGCACACAATATTTAAAGATGTAATCTATGCAATCTGTGACAATAATAGAATAAAGATGGAGGAGAGAATAAAGATATATAGGAAAAAAGTTTTTCTCTATATAATTGTATATATAGTTCGGTTAGTATTAATATGAATTAGACTGTTAAAAGTTAAGTGTGAATTGTAATCCTCAGGGAAACCACTAAGAAAATAACGCAAAAATCTATTAAAAGAAATAATAAGGGAATTAAAATGATGCACTAGAAAATATCCAACACAAAAGAAGGCCATAATGGAGAACCGAGGAACAGAAAAGAAGTAACATATAGAAAACAAGTAGCAGAATGAGAGAAGTCCCTTAATTTAAAAAAATTATATTATAAATGGATTAAACTTTCCATTAAAAAGCAGTAATTGGAAAAATGAATTTTTTAAACTCACAATCCAACTGTAGGCTCCCTACAAAAGACTCATTTAGATTCAGAAACATAAATATTTTGAAAGTAAAAAGATGTAAAAGGATATTCCATGCAGATATTACTGAAAAGAGAGCTAACATGGCTATTCTAATATTAGACTTTAATACAAAAATTTTAACTAAAAGGAAATAAGGGGAAGCAGATTTGGCTCAATGGATAGAGCATCTGCCTACCATGTGGGAGGTCCAGGGTTCAAACCCAGGGTCTCCTGACCCTTGTGATAAGCTGGCCCACACGCAGTGCTGATGTGTGCAAGGAGTGCTGTGCCATGCAGGTGTGTCCCCAGTGTAGGGGAACCCCAAGCACAAGGAGTGCACCCCATAAGGAGAGACTCCAAGTGCAAAAAAAGTGCCCAGGAGTGGCACCGCACACACGAAGAGCTGACACAGCAAGATGATGCAACAAAAGGAGATACAGATTCCCGCTGCCACTGACAGGAATACAAGTGGACACAGAAGAACACACATTGAATGGACACAGAGAGCAAACAACTGGGGGGTAGGGCAGGGAAGGGGAGAGAAATAAATAAAAAATAAATCTTAAAAAGAAAAAGCAAATAAGAACTTTAAATAAAGGTAAAAGGGTCAATACCCCAAGAAAATATAAACATATATTCACCTAAAAACAGATTCCCAAAATACATGAAGCAATAAACTACAAAATACCACTGAAATAAATTAAAGATCTAAATAAATAGATATTACATGTTCATGGATTGTAAGACAATATTAAGATACCAAGATGCCCCAAATTAATCTACAGATTTAATGAATTTCCTATAAAAAAATCTAACCATATATTTTTTTCAGAAATAGATAACCTGATAGTAAAATTCACATTGAATTGCAGTAACCCTTAATAGCCAAAAAAACTTAAAAAGAAGAACAAAGTTAGAGGACTTAATCTTCCTGATTTCAAAATTTAACTACAAAGCTCCAATAATTAAGCAATGGAATAGAATTGATAGCCCAGAAATAAACTCATATATTTACAGTTAATTGATTTTTGACAAAGGTGTCAAGGCCATTCAATAAGGAAAGAATTATATTCTCAACAAATTACTGTGCCTGGACAACTGCATATCCACATACAAAAGAAAGAAGTTGAATGCCTCCTCACACCTTATAGAAAAATTAATTCAGAATGAACCAAAGACTTAAATATAAGTGTTAAAATATAAAGCTCTTAGAAGGAAACTTAAAGGGCAAACATTCATGACCTTGGATTCAGCAATGGTTTATCAGATATGATGCCATAAGCACAAGCAATGGAAGAAAAAATAAATAATTTTGCACTCAATCAAAATTTAAAACTACTGTGCATCAAAGAACACTACCAAGAAAGTGAAAAGACAATTCATACAATGGTAAAAAGTATTTGCAAATCATATATCTAATAAGAGTCCAGTATCCAGAATACATTAAAAAAAACTCTTACTACTCAAATATAAAAAGACAAATAATCCAATTCAAAACTAGACAAGGAGTCTGAATAGACATTTTTCCAAAGCAGATATACAAATGCACAGGAAACAGTGATCACCATCATTAGTCATTAGGAAAAATGCAAATCAAAACCACAGTGAGATACCACTTCACACCCACTGGAATGACTATAATCAAAAAACCAATAGCACATATTGGTGAGGTTGTGGAAAAATTGCAACCCTCCTACGCTATTGGTGGGAATGTAAAATGTGCAGCCACTGTGAAAAACAACTTGACAGTTATCCAAAATGACCCAGCAATCCCACTTCACTCCAAGTATATACCCAAGGGAAATAAAAACATAGGTACACAAGAAAAGTTGTACACATTTGTTCACAGCATTATTATTCACAATAGCCAGAAATGGAAATTACCGAGATGTCCATCAGCTGATGAATGGATAACAAAAGTGTGCATATTCATGCAACAGATTATTAAACTACAATAAAACAGAACTATGTATTGATACATGCTACAACATAGATGAACATTGAAAATATTATGCTAAGTGAAGGAAGTCTGTCACAAAGGACTTCATAATTATGATTCCATTTATATGACATTTCCAGAATAGGCAAATCTGTAGAGTGAGAAAGTAGGTAAGTATTGCCTAAGGATGGGGGAGGAGGGAATTGGGACTAACTGCTAACATGTACAGGGTTCTTTTCTGGAGTGACGGAAATGTTCTGGAATCAAACAGTGTTAATGATTGCACATTATAGTGAATATAATAAAAGCCCTAAAGTGCATTCTTCAAAATAAATAGTTTTGTCTTATTCGAAGTATATCTTAACTTTTAAAAGTGCTATAAAGGAGAAAAGATGACATGACAGAGTTTATAATTTCTGGTTAGAAACTAACATCTGGAAAATATAGAAAATAAAAGTCCCTATACAATTTGGTTCTTAATTGTGGCTTCCTCTAAAAATTCCACCAGAAATTTATTTAAACTACTGGATTAGATGGATCGATATTTGGGGAGGTGATAGGATGTGAACGGTGTCATAAAGAATGAGTGGTATTTGGGAAACATCATTTCAGGAGAAGGGACCAGCACAAGCAGAAGCAAAATTGTGGGAATGGATGCTGGAAACAGTGAAGAAAACTGTTTCTGCAGAAAGTTATTTAATTGTTTAAGATGAATAATAGTGGAAAATAAAATTGAGAGTATGGAATGGGCCCAGGCCATGGAAAACTCTCTGTTCTTCTCTTTCCACTTCTGTAAAATGGGGATAATAAGAGGACCTACCTCATAGAGTTGTTGGATGTATTTTATGAGTTATTACATATAGGCACTTGGAACAATGCCTGATGTAGTAAGAGTGCAGTTATTGTTGATTATCAATATCCTTTGTAGTGATATGAATTATCCACAAGGTAACGTGGTATGTACCAGTTTGATATTATTGATGAATTCCAAAAAGAAATATTAGATTATGTTTGTAAACTGGTCTTTTCCCTTGAGCATATTAGATTATATTGGATTCAGAGATTTACTAGATTAAATTATGATGGGGGCTTTGATTGGGCCAGTAAGAGAGTCAAGCTATTCACTGATAGTTTACAGCTGGCCTTGTGGAAAGAGCAGAGCAGCTGAGCAGGGAGAGGAATGAGCCCTGGGGGAGAGATGAGACTAATCCCAGCCTACAGTTGATATTGGAAGAAGCCGGGATCATGGAGCCTTAAGAGGAACCAGAAAGCCTGAACCGTGGCAGATGTCGGCAGTCATTTTGCTCCATCACGTTGTAATAGACTTTGGTGAGGAAAGTAACTTATACTTTATGGCCTTGTGAATCTAAGCTTCTACCCCAAATAAATACCCTTTATATATGCCAACAGATTTCTGGTATTTTTCATTAGCACCCTTTAGCTGACTAATATGCCCTTCAAATTCTTGGATAAAGGAAAAAGAGATAGAAAAGACAGAGGAACCAATTATGTCTAATTGGAATTTCCAAAGTTTCTCTCTTAGTTCAAGATGTTCAGAACCAAGCCATATGTTTGATGACATTGGCAGAGGAGAAATAGAAATTCCAGATGATTCTTTGAGCTAATGCATTAAGAAGAGTCATTTGATAGCAAAAAAATGTCTTTCTCTATGGCATATAATAAATATGACATCAAAAATTTTTATTGAATTGTGTAAATAGTCAAAGTACATTCAAGTGTAAGTATAATATTCAAGTACTAATTAAGTAACAATGTAATTATACTAGTAGACTTTCATAATTGGACTTCTAATAAAGATAACTAAACAGAAAGGCTATAATTTGATAACACATTATGGCCATTCCTTCTTAGAAATTGTAAGTACTATAAAGCATCAAAAAGCGGCAAACTTGGCCCAGTGGTTAGGGCATCCGTCTACCACATGGGAGGTCCGCAGTTCAAACCCCGGGCCTCCTTGACCCGTGTGGAGCTGGCCCATGCGCAGTGCTGATGCGCGCAAGGAGTGCCGTGCCACGCAGGGGTGTCCCCCGCATACGGGAGCCCCATGCGCAAGGAGTACGCCCTGTAAGGAGAGCTGCCCAGTGCAAAGGAAAGCGCAGCCTGCCCAAGAACGGCGCCACACACACGGAGAGCTGACACAACAAAATGACGCAACAAAAAGAAACACAGATTCCAGTGCTGCTGATAAGGATAGAAGCGGTCACAGAAGAACACACAGCAAATGGACACAGAGAGCAGACAACTGCAGGGGCTGAAATAAATAAATAAATAAATAAATAAATCTTTTTTTAAAAAATAAAGATCATCCCTCTAAGACCATATTATTGAGAATTGCTATTCTATGTCTCTATTCTTATAGGTTATTTTATCATTACAATATGTTCTTTTCATTTTACAACCATTCTTAATTAAACTGTGATATGAAGCATTCATTCAATATTTGTAAAAGTCACAAAATATTTCACTAGTTCTTACTAGTTATTAATAGTGACTCGATCACAGGTCTTACACTGATAATCATAATAAAGGCAAGTTTACCTTAAGAGCTTTACCTAGACTAGTTCTCAAACTTTTTGGTCTCAGGATCCCTTTATGCTCTTTAAAAACAATATAGGATGGACATCTGGAAAAGTAGCAGATTAGAAAGACACAGGACTCTCTCCTCTCCCAGAAAAATAGCTGGAGGACAGGCAGAAATGGCCTGGGGGAAAATGTTCTAGAGTTTAGACACCAGAGGAAGGCTGGACACCACCCAAAAAAGAGAGGGGCACAGGAAAAAAATCTTGACATTAATACCCTGAGTAGAACCTGCAACTGCAGCCACTGGCACCTCCGCTCAACCATGGGCAGACAATTTTGAATTCTCTGGCCTTGGGCTAGTGGCTACAGACTAAAGGGGCCACAAGGATCCACCTCCCCAGGAAAAGGGATAGAGAGGGATGTAGCCTAAGGCTGATTCAGCTTTGGCCAACAAATTTGGTCTTCTGTGTCCCACAGGCCCTTCCAAACCAGGTAGAGCTGTACTGAGGCAGGTTAGTAGAGGGAAATAAGGAGTAGATAAGCCACAACATGGCTGACAGAGAGTGTGGCTGGGAGACCCCACTGAGACCTTGACCATGAGGTCCCAGGTAGGAGTCTTTCCGGGGCCAAGGGGACACCCCAGATAATTCTAAACAGGCCTCCCCATTGGTCCTGGATAATGCCACACAAAGGTCTCACCAGTGACCTCCACTAATGGTGGGGTAGCCAACAGATGGGACCCTCCTCTTAGCATTAGCAAGGGGAGGAGTAATTAATAGCTTAATAAAGGTAACCATACAAGCTAAATCACTCTCTCTGCATAGAGGAATCCACATCAAATCTCAGTGTGTATTTCCCCCTTCTCTCCCATTTTTCAACAAGCTCTGTTCTTTCCCCCCATTTCTCAATAAATTATTTTTACTGGCATAACTAAACTGGCAAGTTCTTAAATTTGTTTATGCGACATAGCCAAGAACCTAAAGAAATCCAACACTTCCCTGGCTTCATTTAGTGAGCCAGCCAGGAATTCTAGAGGAGGGTAACCCCTCCCAAACACCCGACAAGGACTGATGAGTCTATGCTTTTAATTATAGCCTGCCTGTGCCCTCTTTTGGGTCTGCCATTTTAAAGGGGTTCCTGGATGGGCTCCCACAGGTCATGAACTTGGTCTGTCCAGACTTCAAACTCCCTCTTCAGAGGTGGTATGGGTGAGCCCCCATGCCATGTAGATCCAAGGAAGTTCTGGGTGGAGGGTGAAACTGTCCTTGAGACCTGACTGGGCATGTAGCCTAAGTCAAGCAGGTGTCCACTGGGAGTCTACCAGGCCCTCTCTGTGAATGCAGAATGGCTGTCTCTCATTATACCATTTCCTTAGACCACTAGTTAACTCCTTTAAATGAGAAATGCCTTTAATACTCCAACCATTGTTGTCTTCATGTGGGGACTGTGAGATGTTTAGAAACTGAAAATGCATTTGTTGGCGAGGCATGAGTCCTGCCCTTGGTGGTGCCCTGAATAATGTGCTCCTTTTCCACAATGGGAAGGCCCTGAGATTGTCTCGGCGGACCCCTGAGGCTATTTGCTGGCAAGTCACATGAGAGTTAGTCTCTAGGTTTTTTAGTGGGGTTTTACTGTCTGGCTTAACTGAAGAACTTGGCTCCTGGGAGTGGCTGTGGAGTGAGCTCACATGTAGCCATCTCCTAAGACTTCTGTAAAGTAGGCAAAGAAAGGTCCCTAGCTAGTGCCTTTCCTAGGGTCAGCCCGGCTTGGGTGTTTGGTCTGAGGGCTGGACCCAGACACATCCAAGACCTCTAAGGCTCTGGGCACACCCAGAGAACAGACACTTCCAATTTCCAGGAAAACGGGGTCAGCAGCAGGGCTTCCAATCTCCAGAATTTTAGATTGCTGAGCAATCCATTCAGTTATTCTAACGGTGGAACGTCACCCAGACTGACAAATGCATTTTATCCTCCTCTAGGATAATGGGTGACTCTTCCAGCATTCCCACAGACTCCCCATTGGGGTGCCTTCTCAGAAACTGGGAAGACCTGCCTACAGATGTTCTAAAAAGGAAGAAGCTAATCTCTCTCTATAACACAAGGCGACCTCAGTACCAATTAAAAGATGACCAGGAGTGGCTGCTAAATGGGACCCTCAATCTATGACCCATACTTCAGATAGCCCTACTGTGTAAGAAGGAAGAAAAATGGCTAGACTTTCCCTATATACAGCTTTTTATAGTTCTATATCATAATAAAAGCTTAAGGGTTCTTGCTGGCTGTGCTATACGGAAGGAAACTTCAGAGCACAGAGTAAGCCCCCTCCCAAGGAGGAAGAATATAACTTAGATGACCCTCTTCATAGTGACCCACCTCACCATGATCCAGCTTCAGACCCAGAAGCCCCTTTAAACTCACCTTCAGCAGGGGCTCTAGCCCCTCCCTCATATGCCCTGAGGCCTAGTCCAGCAGGTCATACCCAAATTGAAGCCTCATTTTACCCAGGTAGGAAGTCTGAGGGTCTCTACCCTTTCATTTCAGGAAAGTAACTAATGGGGATGCAGGAACCATTATGACCTACCTAGCACAGTGCAAAGAGAAGTTAGTTTGGGTTCTCTGAGGACCCAACCTAATTTACTGATGGGTTCCAGCACTTCACATTGATCTTTGAACTAATATGGGGCGACATGCACAGTATTCTTTCAACTTGCTGCCCAGAGGAAAAGTACTACATCTGGACTGAGGCCCAAGGGCAGGCCAATAAGCAGGCCACCCAACTGCCTAACCAGTAGGCAGTGGTAGCAATGGCAGTTCCTAAAATAGATTCTGGATGGAACTATCAAAGGGGACAGGCAGATCTGAAGGCTAGAGATCATATGGCCACATGTCTCCTTGAAGGGACGAAGAGGTGCATTACCAAAGTGGTCAACTACAGTAAATTCAGGGAAATTACTCAGGAGCAAGAGAAGAACCCAGTCTTACTTCAGGGAAGTTTGGTAGAAGTAATGAAGAAATATACTCTGATAGATCCTAACTCTAATGAAGGACAGATCCTCATAGCAATTTTCTTCATCAGCCAGTCTGCTCCAGATATCTGTAAGAAGCTGCAAAAGGTTTCTATGTGTCCCCAAACTCCCATGAACACCCTTATAGATACAGCCTTCTCAGTCTTCAACAATCGAGACCACACTGTCAAGGTGGAGAAGGTAAGGAGCGGTAGGGTGAAGGCCTGAGAACAGGCTCGCCTTTTTGCAGTCGCCATTAAAGGCAACCTGTCATCTCAAGTCCACGTGGGTTCAGGCTCCACATCAGCAGGAACCTGCTTCAAGTGTGGAGAGGTGGGCCACTGGAAACGTGGCTGCCTGAGGCTGCCTCACTGCAGGCAGCCGCATGGGCCTTGCCCCAATGAATAAAGGATGGGCATTGGGCCCAGGAGTGCACCACTCCCCAGAGAGGCAATGGGGCTCCCCTGTGAGCCCTGCTCCATGCCTCCAAGGAGGACTGAGAAGGCCCAAGGCTAAGTGTGGCTCCCTGGACAACATTGAACTATCAGCCAGGAGGAGGAGACTCGGGTGAACATTGACGTGGCAGGTACAACTGTTTATTTCTTAACTGATATGGGAGCCACTTGTTCTGTCCCTAACCTGCCACTCTGGACCTCTTTCATCTTGGTCGTGTGTTGTAGTGGGAGTTGATAGAAAATCAAAATCTAGACTGTTTACTAAACCTCTCCCCTATAGACTAAGAAATCTCCTAATACGCCATCAGTTCCTAATCATTCCAAAATGTCCAGTCCCATTAATGGGATGAGACCTTCTCCATTCCCTGGGGGCTGGCACTGGATTAGAAGACCCCAGCCTGAACCTCCAGGTGTGTATAATGCCTCAGAAATGAGAGTGGGTGAGCCTGGGTTTAAAACTGTCTACCTGTAGTGTTAGCATCAGACGCAGGGACCCCATTAAATGAAATCCCTCAAGACATAACTGAGCAGATAAATCTTTTGGTATGGGATATGGGAGTTCCAGGTTGGACACTCCAGGTTCAGCCCTACTCTCAGAGAAAGCAGTAACCCTTAAGGAAGAAACCATTAAAGCCTCTGGCCCATGATTAAGAAGTTCTTGGAAAATGGCCTTTTAATTCCCTGCCAATCTCCTTGCAACACGACTGTTCTTCCTGTAAAAAAGCCCAATGGCGCTTACCAGCTGATTCAAGACTTTAGAGCAGTCAGTAATGTTGTTATACCTATTCATCCCCTTGTGCCCAGTCCTTATACTCTGCTGAACCAGGTCCCAGAAGCTGCAGCTTGGTTTATTGTTCTTGACTTAAAGGATGACTTTTTCTGCATTCCTCTCCACCTGGACTCCCAATTCCTTTTTTCCTTTGAATGGCAGGAGTCCAACTTTAAGCCTCCAGTCCAGTTTCCATGGACCATGTTGCCACAAGGGTTCTGAGACAGCTCCCATACTTTTGGGAATGTCTTAGCTCAAGACCTAGCTGATCTCCACTTGCCTCCCTTTTACAATATGTGGATGATTTGTTGCTTTGTAGTCCAACAAAGGAAATTTCCAATGCTGTAGTGGTTTAATATGGTTATGAATTCCAAAAATAGATATTGGATTATGCTTGCAATCTGATCTGTACCTGGGCATGATTGAGTTATGATTAGGGTGTGGCAAAGAACAGAGTTGAGGGTTTCTGATGTTGGAGTTTTGACGTTGGAGTTTGATGCTGAAGTCTTAAGCTGGAGCCTCGGGAAAGAGACAGAGTCATTTGCCTGACAGTTTACAGCTGACCTTGTGGAAGAAACAGAGGAGCTGAGCCCAGAGGAACCCAGGAAGCCTGAACCCTCACAGACGTCATCAGCCATCTTGCTCCAACAGGCGGAAATAGACTTTGGTGAGGGAAGTAACTTCTGCTTATGGCCTGGTAACTGTAAGCTTCTACCCCAAATAAATACCCTTTATAACATCCAGCAGATTTCTGGTATTTCGTATCAGCACCCCTTTGACTGACTAATGCAGATGCCAACACGATTTTAGTCCTTAATTTCCTAGTCAGTTGGGGCTACAGTGTGTTGGCATCCTAGGTACAAATTTCTTGACAAAAAGTCTCCTACTTAGGGTTTCTTCTCACCCCTGGGGAAAGGTCTGCCCAGAAAGAGTTCAAGTATTCCCCAGCCCCAAACAAAGGAACACCTGTAAATTTTCCTAGGGATGGCTGGTTACTTAGGCTGTGGATACCCAGGTTTGGCAAAATAGCCCAGCCCCTGTACAGAGCTATTGCGGGGGCTGATACCCATCCCTTAGAATGGGCAACAGACCAGGAAACTGTCTTCCCTGACCTAAAACAGGCTTTAATTAGCCCTTCAGACTTAGGAATTCCTAACCTAAAAAAGCCTCTTTCTGTATGTAACTGAGAAGAAGAGAATGGCTCTAGTGGTGTTATTCCAGAAACTGGACGAAATTTCTTGACTGTAGCTTCTTTCTCTAAACCTCTGGATAACACAGCACAGGGATGTCTTCCTTGCCTGAGAGCAGTGTGGGTTATGCTCTTTTAATTGGGCAGGCCCCCAAACTAACTTGGGGGTGTTGTGCTGAAAATAAAACAGACTTTGAAAAGGGGTGCAGTGCTAAAGCTTCATTAATGCAGGAGCAGCACCAAAAGAGGTTTCTGCTCAAAGGGGGTGAGCTGGCTGAGCAGCTTATATAGCTGCTTGAGACAAACGACAGGTGGGGGAATGGGGAGGGACAAAGGGGACCTGATTTATGGGTAGTACGTGTGTTCCATGAGCTGCGTGGGCTACGGGGGCTTCGGGGGCTGTTAGGGCAGGGTGTCCTTGAGGCCCAGCTTGTTAATCAGCAAGCAGGATGTGGATGTAGGATTGCAGCCATCTGGCGAAGGTCAGCAGGCCTTGCTGGTGTCAGTTTGAACTCTTAGTTACAGCTCTTCCTCTCAGGCTAGGGCAAGGGGTTTTATCACCACCACAAAGGATCACTGATATGTCAGCTTGCTTCAGTTAACCTCTGCTTCTCCTTTATAACTCCCTGGGAAAAAAAATGGAAACTCAAGCAAATCAAGATGTTTAGTAAATTCATTTACCATTCCAATCTCACAGGGCAACCTCTTACAGTCTTCACCCCCCACCGTGTGAAAGACGTTCCTGAGGCCAGGGGCTACCAATGGCTTACAAGTAGCCAGTTAATTAAATACCAGACTCAATTTACTAGAGGCCCCTGAGGTGCAGCTAAAGTGTGGCTTACCCTCAACCCAGCCACCCTGCTACCTGCAAATGGCCAAGGTCAGATCCTGAGGGCCCCCTTCTCCGCTCCTGCCGTGAAACTCTCAACCAAAACTACTCAAGCAAGCCAAAATTAAAGGAGGAAACTCTCGCAATCCCAGACTTTGAGTGGTTCGCAGGTGGAAGCAGTTTCATTAGGGAAGGAATTAAAAGGGCAGCCTGTGCAGTGGTATCTCAGTTTGAAACCACAGAAGCCCAGACTCTTCCCCCTGGGACCTCAGTCCCGAGATCAGAGCTGATCATCCTCACCTGGAGTGTAAAACTGGCAGCTGGGAAAAGAGCTAACATTTACGCAAACTCCAAGTATGCTTTCTTCGTCTTCCTTGCCCATTCTGCTGTGTGGCGGGAGTGAGGCTTGCTTACTAACGGTAGGTCACCCATAAAGCACAGGCAAGAAATCCTGGACTACAAGGACTGTTCTTTTGCCCCGAGAAATAGCAGTTATTCTTTGCCCAGGGCACCAAAAGACAGGCACGGCTATAGCCAGCACACAGCAGCTAAAGCTGCAGTGCAAACCCCAGTCTCTCTCCTAGCCCTTATCCCAGAACCTGTCCCAATATCTAAGGCTCCAGATTATACCCAGGATGA
This sequence comes from Dasypus novemcinctus, assembly GCF_030445035.2. Classification (NCBI taxonomy): domain Eukaryota; kingdom Metazoa; phylum Chordata; class Mammalia; order Cingulata; family Dasypodidae; genus Dasypus; species Dasypus novemcinctus. The sequence continues at coordinate 46,027,399 of NC_080673.1, read as the reverse complement.
GAAAACTAAAGTGGCCAGCCTAGAATTCACCCTGGAAGCTAGTGGGTAGTTTGTTAAGAAAGCTCAAGTTGGGAAGCGGACTTGGCCCAATGGATAGGGCATCCGCTTACCACATGGGAGGTACGCTGTTCAAACCCCATGTGGTGCTGGCCCTTGCACAGTGCTGATGCACGCAAGGAGTGCCATGCCACGCAGGGGTGTCCCCCATGTAGGGAAGCCCCACGCACAAGGAGTGTGCCACGTAAGGAGAGCCGCCCAACGCAAAAGAAAGTGCAGCCTGCCCAAGAATGCTGCCGCACACATGGACAGCTGACACAGCAAGATGATGCAACAACAACAAAAAAAGAAACACAGATTCCCATTGCTGCTGATAAGGATAGAAGCAGTCACAGGAGAACACACAGCGAATGGACACAGAGAGCAGACAACTGCGGGGACGGGGGAGAAGGGGAGAGAATCTTTAAAAAAAAAAAAAAAAAGAAAGCTCAAGTCTACCTGCCAGGAGTGGTGCAGTGGAAAGTCCTTCACATATGTCACTAAGCCACTCATCCAGGGAGGGGTGCCCTGACCAGCTCAGCCAAATGGGTCTTTGAGTTTCAGGGCCTGGCAAAAACAATCAAAGGGGTTACCAGGAGCTCCTCCTTATGTGCAATTAGTGACCCAAACAACAGGAAAACCCCCTCCCTTAGACCCCCCTGTCCAGATGCGGGGATCATACCCTGGGAAGGACTGGCAGACTTTACCCACATGCCATCTTGCCAGGGTTATCAGTACCTCTTAGTATCGGCAGATACTTTTACTGGATGGGTGAAAGTGTTTCCCACTAGAAGGGAAACAGCAAATGAGGTGGCTAAAACCCTCCTAAGGGAAATTATTCCCAGATTTGAACTACCTAAGTCCCTCCAAAGTGACATTGGGCCAGCCTTTATTAGCAAAATAACACAAGGTCTCTCGTCTGCCCTTAGAATTAAATATCATCTTCATAGTTCCTAGAGGCCCCAATCCTCAGGGAAAGTATAATAGAAAGAGCTAACCATACCCTGAAACAAATTCTGGCCAAACTTTGTCAGAAAACTACATCACCTTGGGTTACCAATCTGTCCATTGCTTTGCTGAAACTGCATGTAGCTCCAAAGGACCTGCCTTCAGCTTAGCCCCTTTGAGATGGTCTGTGGGTGACCTTTCCTCACCCAGGACCTGGCACTAGATAAGAAACCCAGGAACTCACCAAATATTTTATCAAAACCTAGGAAAAATTCAACAAGTCATCCAAGAGCTATATACCCCCTAACCCCAACTGTGAGTTACCTTTACCTAAAGTTAAATCAGAAGACCAGGTTCTGATCAAAACCTGGCAGAACAGGCTTCACTCCCAAAATCAAAGGGAACTTCCTCCGTGGTTCTGATTCCAGCTGTTAAAGTTAAAGGAATTGCCAGCTGGGTGCATTTATCCTGAGTGAAGCAAGGTGTCAAGCAAGTGCCGACTCACTGGAAGCACCTAACGGGATGTGTAAGTGCCAGCCACTGGATGGCCTAAGATACCTCTTTAAGAGAAAAAGTTAAGTAGTGTCTGTGCCAAAGCCAGTGCACAAATTGTGTGCTATTCCCTCTAACTTTAGCCCAAATGAAGCTTCATATATTCTACTACATCGTCCTATGGCTAGAGGGAGGACAAACCAGACCCTGCTTAAGAAGTCTTGTCCAAAAAGTGGCCGACATAGCCAATAAATCTTCATGTTGGTTCTGTGGATCTCAACCAGAGACATCCATGACCTGGCCAGCTGCTCCCAAGCACTGGGCAATCACCAACCTCACAGTCAGGCCCATTGCCACAATATCACCCAGGTCAGGGGTAGAATACCGACATCCCATCAACCAGCTTCTCACCACACTGCAAGCTAGCAGCATCACCTTAGAACGTACCTCTCTCCTCTGCTGAGATCTCTATACACTTCTGTTCACATACCTGACAACACTACCTTTCCCATCTGTATCTACTCCAACATTTCTCCTCCCCTCCTTTCCTGGGGAAAGATAATTCTATCTCCTGTAACACCTTCTGGATGGCCCCCTAGCCAGTCAAACACTAAGGTATGCTGACTGCTTGCCCTTGAGTGGTCTACCTAACCCAGTACCAAATCAACACTGCAGTGCTTACCAGCACCAAAGACCCATTCACAGCTCAGCAGACCAAGGGAGGAATAGTAAGGGAAGCCCTGCTAGCTCTTGTAAATCTATACTTCTAAATACAGCTTATGTCAACCAAAGCATCCCACAAAAATGCATGTTGTAAACTAGACCCCTATGGCCTGGGAGGAGAAGCTAACCTTTTCTGGGACACCCAGAGAAACATTGTGTTTCATGACCTAGGGTCCAACAGATGTATATCAGTTCTGTCTGCTAGCAGGCCAACCAGGGAGCTGGTAACTGTAAGCTCTGAAAAGGGCTCCAGCTCACTAATAACTAATCTTGCATATACTGCTACTTTAAACTATCAAGATGGAATTTTCTTTCTCTGCAGAGGCAAGACCTACCTTTCCTTACTTTCCCTTTGTACTGGTTTATGCTCACTAGCATACATCACCCCCTCTATCTACTATTGTCCTGAAAACCTCACTGTGCCATTTCCTGTATCTTCTCATCATACAGTAATTAAAAGGGCAGTGCCTCTTTTCATTCCCCTCCTAGCTGTTCTAGGCATAGCCACAACTCAACTGTGGGGACTGGGGTTGGTAGTTTATACCAAACCCAGCAGACCTACTACCACCTCTCTCTGGAGTTAACCAACAGCATAGAAGAAACTAGCCATGCCTTAAAAGTCCTAAGACAGCAAACAGACTCTCTTGCCGCTATAGTACTGCAAAATCATAGGGCACTAAACATGCTAATGGCAACACAGGGAGGGACATGCCTGTTTCTCAAGGAAGAATGCTGTTTCTACATAAATCACTCTGGAACAGTCCCAGACAGTATTTGAAACCTGCAAGATGAAGCCCACCAACTTCAGGAGGATGCAGCCTCTGGAGGCACCTGGTCTTTCTTATTCTTGTGGCCCAGTACTTCATGGCTGGCCCCCTTTTTTGGGGCCCACTTACACCATCTTCTTTAACCTTTAGTGGGACCATGTAGTAATATCTTCAAAATTCTAAGTTAATTTCTTCCAGAATCAACGCCTTCCAGAAGAACATATTAGTTGCACAGGGATTTCATCCAGTTCCAAACATGGTGTCAGACCCACCTTTTCTCATCCTCAATAAAATAGCCAGAGAGGTTTATGCCCTGTCAGGCAGGGGCTACTGCCCTAACCAGCAGGAAGTAGCCACAGAAGAATGACCATCACGTCTCAGTGCCCCCTTAAGAATAAGGGTGTGAACAACTCTGAAGGAGGAATTGAGACAGGTTAGTACAGGGAAATGAGGAGAAGACAAGCCACAACATGGCCAACAGACAACGTGACCACAAGACCCCCACCAAGATCTTGACCATGAGGTTCCAGTTGGGAATCTTTCCAGAGCCAAGGGGATGCCCTGGATAATTCCAAACAGGTCTCCCCATTGGTCTGGATAGTCCCCTACAAAAGGTCTCACCATTGACCCCACTATTGGTGGGATAAGCAATAACAGATGGTCCCCTTCCTCTGAACATTAGCAAGGGGAGGAGTAATTAATAGCTTAATAAAGGTAACCATACAAGCCAAATCACTCTCTCTGCATAGAAGAACCCACAGCAAATCTCAGTATGTATTTCCCCCTTCTCTCCCATTTTTCAACAAGCTCTGTTCTTTCCCCCATTTCTCAATAAATTCTTTTTAGTGGTCTTACTAAACTGGAATGTTTTTAAATTCTTTTACGCAACATAGCTAAGAACCTAAAGGAATTCAACACTTCCCTGGCTTCAGCACCATTGTTTGCCCTGGAAGCTGGCACAGGACTAAAGAGATCCAACTCTCACAATCACCCTCCCTACTGATCTGGACTGGTTGTTGAGGACATGGAGGGGAGGGAAATTATTTCCTACCTGGGAAAAGGGAGAAGGCTGACAGAAAAGGTTGGAGAATAGCCTCTGAGAAAGCTTGGATTCCGAGGCTCTTAGCCACCAGACAGGACCCTCTGTCACATTCTTCAGGGTCAGTATTACAGCAAACACATGCCAGAACAGGTTTTGAACTGGGAGGGTTTTTGAAGAGCACTATATACCAGCCAACCAAGGAAGTGCACATTAGGAAACTAAAATAAGTGAGAGAGGCTTTTTCTGGCCTTTTTGGCCTCCCTCCCAAAGACCCTTAGAAGCAGGTCTGCAACCCATTACTGGGTCCAGGGTCCAAATTTGGGCAACTAACAGGGACAATCCTAAGGACCAAGAAAAGGTTGAGCCAAGAATCAAAGAATGACAGTAATACAGCCTCCTGCCACTAAATCCCTACAAAAGAGTGAGAAATTGAGCATCAGAATAAACTCACCATTATAATAACATGCCTAGACAAGAGCAGAAAACTACAGGCCAAACTAAGAAAATGGAAGAATTTACCCAAGCAAAGGAATATATCAAAGACACAGGATCTGGGACAACTAATCAATGAGATGCACACAAATTTCAAAATCAAATAAATGAGCTGAATGACAATATGGCTAAAGAGATAAAAGACATCAAGAAGACATTGAGTGAGCAAACGGAAGAATTCGAAAACCTGAATAGAATAATAACAGAGCTCATAGGAGTGAAAGACATGATAGGTGAGATCAAAAACACATCATATGGGAGGGAGTTCTCCAGTGTATGTATATAGGGTATATAAAAATGTTTGGATATTTGTTTGGTATTATCATAGTAGGTAGTGTTACACATGACAACCGAGGGAGTGCTGAGTTCCTAGCCAGGGGAGCTCTGTCACATTCCCCAGTGGAACAGTAACAATCCCCCAAGTACTCAGGCAAAGATGAGTGAAGAAGGATGGTCCAATGATGGGCCCTTGATACTGATGACTATGCTTATGAGCCTGTGAGCTTGAAATTTCAACTAGGCCTAGAGCTGCAGGGTGCCTAAGAATTATCTCCTGAGAGACTCCATGTTGCTCAAATGTGACCACTCTCTAAGCCAAACTCAGCATGTAAATGAATTACTGTTCCCCCAGTGTGGGACATGACTCCTGAGGATGAGCCTCCCTGGTGCTGAGGGATTACTACCAAGCACCAGCTGGTGGTGCAACTAGAAAAAGACCTTGAATAAAAGGGGGAAATGGTAAAGACAAATAGAGTTTAGAAGGCTAACAGACTTCAGAATGAGTCAGAAGGTCATCAGAGGTGTTGTGCTTACGTCTCAGCAGGATCCCAGAGACAGCCAAGGTAGATACAACCCCAGGTACTGATGCTCCTGAGGGCTACAGAGACACACAGGTTCTATGGTCATGGCAGATGACTCTGGAGTTCAGTGCCTTGCCAGTGGGCCCTGCTTTGGAATTTGTGCTGCCGAGTGTGATGGAGTAGGACTCAGATGTGACCTTCCTACACATGTCTCTTCTGTCACTTTTCCTGAACCTGTGGCTGATACTGGGGTTAGTATATACTCAGGATACTTGAATCCCTGGACTGGCCATGTGCCAGCTGGGCCCTGAGCCTCAGCAGAGTTGCTACACCTACTCTTCGATTTGTTGGACTTACCCAGGCCAGCTAACAGGGAGATGATGATTATCAACCACCACACCAGGGAACCTAGAGTGTCTACAACTGCAAGCAAGAGAATTGCATCCATCAACCATGTGGGATCTAAGCCCCTCTTGACAAATTCCTAGAATTGCACAAACAATCTACACTGACACTACAAGAAATACAAGAACTTAATAAATAACATTTAAAGATAATAGCATCCATCAGACATGTGGGATCTAAGCCCTCTCTTGATTTAGATGTGGAGTGGACATCACCATCCCAGGGTCCACAGGATGGAAGAATAAAATATGGATTAGAGAGGACTTATTGGTATTCTACTATAGAACTATTGTGACTCTAGCAATGGAAGAAATTGTATCATTGATGTGGGGACAGTGGTCACAGTAGTTGCTGAGGGCAGGGAGAGGGAAGAAGAGGTGTGATGTGAATGATATTGCAGAGAGAGATGCTGGACATTATATATCCTGCCATAACCCACTGAATGGACTGGGGAGAGTGTAAACTATAATCCATGCAGTGTAGCAGTGCTCCAAAATGTATTCAGCAAATGCAATGAATGTGCCACAATGATGAAAGAGGTTGTTGAAGTGGGAGGAGTGGGGGTGGGGTGGGGGGTGGGGTATAAGGGAACTTCTCATTTTTTAAAATGTAACATTTTTTTGTGATCCATGTATCTGTAAAAAAAGATAATTAAGTAAAAATTTTAAAATTAAAAAAAAATCACATTAGAGGTGAGCAGATGTGGCTCAAGCAGTTGAGCACCTGTTTCCCAAATGAGAAGTTCCCAGTGTCTCCTAAAAACAAAAAAAGCAGACAACAAACAAACAAATGAAAAAAAAACAAAAAACAGCTCAGGGGAACCGATGTGGCTCAGTGGTTGAGTGCTGGCTTCTCACAAGTGAGGTCCTGGGTTCGATCTCTGGCCCCAGTGCCTCAAAAAAAAAGGAACACCTCATTGGAGGCATACAACAGCAGACTCAAAATAATACAAGTAAGAGTAAGTGATACAGAAAACAGAACAGCTGAAATTGAAGAGAGAAAAAAATGAACAGGGATCGGGAGAAAAAAATGAGCAGGGGATCACATCAAATGTTGAATGATAACACAAAACCTAACAACATATTGTCATGGGAGTTCCAGAAAAGAAGAGAATGGAAAAGGGGAAGAAAGAGTATTTGAGAAAATAATGGCTGAAGTTTCCAACTCTCATAAAATAAATGAATTTATAGGTGCAAAAAGTGCAGTACCCCAATCAGAATAAATCTGAATAGATCTACTCCAAGACACATACTACTCAGAATGTTAAACATCAAAAATAAACAGAAAATTCTGAGAGCAGCAAGGAAGAAGAGAACTGTCACATACAAGGGATGCCCAGTATGTTTTAGTGTGGAATTCTGATCAGAAACCATGGAGGCAAGAAGACAGTGATATGATATAATTAGGACACTGGGTGAGAAAAATTGCCAGCCAGGAATTCTTTATCCAGAAAAATTGTCCTTCAAATATGGAGGTGATTTTTGAAACATTCACAAATAAACAGAAACTAAGAGAGTGTGTTTGCAGGAATTATTCAAGGGAACCTTATAGCCCCAAAGAAAAAGACAGGAGAGAGGCTTGGAGGAGAGTGTAGAAGGCAAGAATAGCTGAAAAGATAACCAAAAGAGTTAAAAGACAGATAAAAATAAGATATGGCATATGAAAACCAAAGAATAAAATTGGGAATAAATAATGCATTTACAGTCATTTCATTGAATGAGAATGGATTAAACTCCCTATTAAAAGATATAAGCTGATGGATTAAAAAAATTTGAATGGAGGGAGGTGTGGGAAGTGGGGTATATAGGAACTCATATTTTTTAATGTAACATTTTGTGTGATCTATCTTTAAAAAAAGGTAATTTTTTAAAATGAAAAAAATGTGAATCGATTAAAAACATAATCCATCCATATGCTGCCTACAAGAGACTCACCTTAGACCAAAGGATACAAACCAGCCAAAAGTGAAAGGTTGGAAAATATACTCCATGCAAACAGTAACCAAAGAAGAGCAGGAGTAGCTATGCTATTATCAGACAAAACAGACTTTAGGTGGAAAAGGTTTTAAGAGATACAGAAGGCCATTCTATATTAATAAAAGGGACATTCCACCAGGAAGAAGTAAGTTGTAAATGAGTATGCACTAACTAAGGTGCCCCAAAATACATGAGGCAAACTCTGGCAAAACTAAAGGGAGAAATAGACATCTCTATAGTAGTCACTGGACACTTCAACACACCACTCACATTATTAGACAGAAAACTAGACAGAAGATCAAAAAGGAAACGGAGAACTTGAACAATGTGATAAATGAAGTAGACCTAACAGACATATACAAAACATTGCACTCCAAATCAGTGGATTATACATTCTTCTCAAGTACTCATGGATCTTTCTCCAGGATATAAGCATGTTAGGTCACAAGTCAAGTTTCAGTAAATATAAAAAGACTGAAATTATACAAAGCACCTTCTCTCATCATAATGGAATGAAACTGGAATTCAATATTAGATGGGATAGGGGGAAATTTGCAAAAGCGTGGAGGCTAAATAACACACTCCTAAACAATCCGTGGGTCAAAGAAGAAATTGCAAATGAAATTAGGAAATATATTGAGATGAATGAAAACAAGAACAGAATATATCAAAACTTATGGTATACAGTGTTAGCAGTGCTGAGAGGGAAATTTTGTATTAAACATGTATTTAGAAAGAAAAAAGCTAAAATCAAAGATATAACTGAACAACTGGAATGACTATAACAAGAACAAAAGATCAGAAAACCATTCCTAAAGCAAGCAGAGGGAAAGGAATAATAAAGATTAGAGCAGAAATAAATGAAATTCAGAACAAAAAAAAAAAACAGAGAAAATCAACAAAACCAAAAGCTGGTTCTTTGAGAAGATCAATAAAATTGACAAACCCTTAGCTAGACTAATAAAGAAAAAAGAAGAAGATACAAATAAAGTCAGAAATGAAAGGGGGGGGGAGAGTTATGACTGATCCCACAGAAATAAAATGGATCATAAGAGGATATTATTAGAAACTACACCAACAAAGTAGACAACCTAGATGAAATGGACAAATTCCTAGAATTGCACAAACAACCTACACTGACACTACAAGAAATACAAGAACAAACAAATCACATTTAAAGAGATTGAATCAGTCATCAAAAATCTCCCAAAATAGAAAAGTCCAGGACCAGGTGGCTTCATAGATGAATTCTACCAAGTATTTTAAGAAGAATTTTAAAAATACCAAGCATTTTAACAAGAATTAACCAATCCAATTTAAACTCTTCTGAAAAATTGAAGAGAAGGAAAAATTACCCAACACATTTTATAAAGCCAACATCACCCTAACACCAAAGTCAGATAAAAAAACTACAAGATGGGAAGCAGACTTGGCCCAGTGGATAGGGCATCTGTCTACCACATGGGAGGTCCGCGGTTCAAACCCCGGGCCTCCTTGACCCGTGTGGAGTTGGCCCATGCACAGTGCTGATGCACACAAGGAGTGCCCTGCCACACAGGGGTGTCCCCGCATAGGGGAGCCCCACGCACAAGGAGTGCACCCCATAAGGAGAGCCACCCAGTGCGGAAAAAGTGCAGCCTGCCCAGGAATGGCATCGCACACATAGAGAGCTGACACAAGATGATGCAACAAAAAGAAACACAGATTCCTGTGCTGCTGACAACAACAGAAGTAGACAAAAGAAGAACACGCAGCAAATAGACACAAAAAGAACAGACAACTGGGGGAGGGGGGAAAGAGGAAAGAAAAAAAAAATACTACAAGAAAAGAAAATTTCAGACCAATCTCTCTAATGAACAGAGCTGTAAAAATTCTCAACAAAGTACTTGCAAATAGGATCCAACAGCATATCAAAATAATTATATACCATGATCAAGTAGGGTTTATTCCTGGTATGCAAGGGTGGTTCAACATAAGTGAATCAATTAACATAATACACAACATTAACAAATTGAAGTAAAAAACTACATGATCATCTCAATCAAAGCAGAAAAGATACTCAACAAAATCCAACATCCTTTCTTGATAAAAAATACTTTGAAAGATCAGACTAGAAGGAAAATTCCTCAATATGATAAAGGACATGTATAAGAAACCCACAGTCAACATCATACTCAATGGGGGAAACAATGAAAGCTTTCCCTCCAAAATTGGGAACAAGACAAGGATACTCACTGTCACCACTGCTGTTCAATATTGTGATAGAAATTCTAGCTAGAGCAATGAGACCAAAAAAAAAAAAAAAAAAAAAAAAAAGGCATACCAATAGGAAAAGAGGAAGTAAAACTGACACTATTCATGATGAAATGATCTTATATTTAGAAAATTCTTAAATGTCTACAACAAAGCTACTTAAGCTAATAAATGCATTCAGCAAAGTGGCAAGATACAAGACCAACACACAAATACCAGTAATGTTTCTGTACAACAGCACTGAAAAATAGTGAGGATGAAATCAGGAGAAAAATTCTAATTACAATAGCTATAAAAAGACCCAAATACCTAGGAATCAATTTAACCAATAAAGTTCAGGAACAATATTCAGAAAACTACAAAACAATGCTGAAAGAAATAAAAGAAGACCTAAACAAATGGAAAGACATTCCATGTTCATGGATTGGAAGACTAAATATTGTGAGTATGTCAATCCTACCTATCAACTCAAAATGGAGCAAAGACTAAATATAAAAGCCAGAACCATAAAACTACTAGAAGAAACTGTAGGGAAACATCTTAAAGATCTTTTGGTAGGTAGTGGTTTCGTAGATCTCACACCAAAAGCATGAACAAGAAAGAAAAAGTAGATAAATGAGACCTCTTCAAAATTAAATACTTTTGCACCTCATTAGACTTTGTTGAAAGGGTAAAAAGGCAGCCTACTCAATGGGAGAAAATACTTGGAAATCACATGTCCAATAAGGGTTTAATATCCATATACATAAAAAGATGCTACAACTCAACAATAAAAAGACAAACGATCTGATTTAAAAGTGGGCAAAAGACTTGAATAGATATCTGTACAAAGAAGAAATATAAATGGTGAAAAACACATGAAAAAAATATTCAGTATCATTAGCATTTATGGAAATGCAAATCAAAGCTACAATGAGATATCATTTCACACCTATTAAAATGGACACTGTTAAAAAGACAGAAAACTACAAGAGTTGTAGAGGATGTGGAGAAATAGGAACACTTATTCACAGTTTGTGGGAATGTAGAATGGTATAGTCATAGTGGAGGACTATTTGGCAGTTCCTAAAGAAGTTGAATATAGATTTACCACATGACCTGGCAATAGCACTACTGGGTATATACCCACAAGAACTGAGAGCAGTGACATGAACAGACAGCCACACAATGATGTTCATAGTGGTATTATTCATGATTGCCAAAAGATGGAAACAACCCAGGTGTCCATCAACCAATGACTGGATAAACAAACTGTGTTGTATACCCATGATGGAATATTACATAGCTGTAAGGAGAAATGAAGTTATGAAGCATATGACAACATGGATGAACCTGGAGGACACTATGTTTAGTAAAGCAAGCCAAACACAAAAGGATAATTATGGTATGATTGCAATATTATGAACTAAATACATTGTGTAAACTCATAGAGTTAATGACTAGAATATGGGTCACCAGAAAATAGAATGAGGTTAGAGAATGAAAAGCTGAGGGTTAACTGTACAGAATTGGTAAAAAAAGGTTGTGTGTTAATCCTTGGAAGTGACTAGAAAAGGTGAAAGCACAACATTTGTAACTAGCAGTACTATTATGTGGGTATGACAGTAGTTGAAAAGGAAAGACTGAGGTCATGTATATTACTAAAAGGAAAGCTAAAAAATGTAAGTGGTACTGTATAGCATAGTAAAGCTCATGTAAAATACGAATATGGGTAATACTGCATATGTAAGACTGTTTTTTTCTTGAAACCAAACAATGTTATGTATGTTAATGTTACAAGATGTTAATGTCAGACAAAAAAAAAAAACCACAAAAACCCAAACACATTATGTTAAATGAAAGAAACCAGACTGAAGATACTACATATTGTATGATTCCACTGATATAAAATGTAAATGTAAATATAAATCATTTTATAAAGATGGAATTAGATTAGTGGTTATATAGGGAAGGATGGGGGGATTGAGCGGTGACTGCTAGGGGATATGGAGTTTTTCTTTTTGGGTTAGTGAAATTGTTCTTAAATTTTTTGTGGTGAGTCCACAATGCTATGATTATACTAAAAGCCATTGATTGTATACTTTGGATAGATTGTATGGTATGTGATTATATCTCGATAAAACTGCTAAGAGATATATTCGATAAAAATATCAAAGTGTGCGAGTGATCATTTTGTCATAGTATGTTGTATCAGTGGGTGGAGACTCACATAATGAACAGGAAGGAGGTGGACTCCCATCCTGGGAAGGACCGAAAAGTTCTCAAACAGTGGGGGCGGGGGGAGGGGGAGTCTCTCAAGAGCATGGGTGGTTCCTAATAGGGGAGGAGAAACCAGTATGTCAAGAGTTCAGTGTTGTTGCAAGTAACTATGAATCTTGTTATCCAAGGAGTGAAGCCTATGGTTGCCATGGGTCCCAAGGGGAGGGGGAGGGAGGAATAGAATAGATGGAACAGGGGGTGTTTAGTGGGCAATGGAAGTGTTCTACATGATCTTGCAATTATGGACACAGGCCACATTAAATATCATCAACACTTATAAAAATATACAGTCTAAAATGTAAACTATAATGTAAGTCATTGGCCATGGTTAGTAGCTATGTTTCACTATTTGTATATCAGTTGTAACAAAAGTACCATCCACGTATAAAAAGGTATTAATACAGGAAGGAGAAAAGAGGGAGAATGTTGGGTATATGGGATTCCCCTGTATTCTGTATGTGACTTTACTGTGACCTAAAACTCCTTTGAAGACAAAATGAAAAAAGTAAGACATTGGGGAATAAATGGAAGAAAATGTCACTGTACATACAGGACAACAGATATTACAGTGATGAAAGGCAAATATCAAAAATTAGTGTTTTTCATTTTTTAATATTCCAATTTTTTATTTTATTTTAGTTTTAATTTTTAAAAATTTGTATGCATTTTATTTCTTATGTTTAAATGTATCACTATTATTTCATTTTACTATTAATTGTATTTGACTATTTATTGGCTTCATTTTTGAAGTAGCTTTGAATCATAGAATGGTTATAACTGGGGCAGTGGTGTGGGGTGTTAGTGATACAGGATACATGGGAGGAAGTTCACCTGGGCATGCATGTAAGGTATATAAATGTGTTCAAATGTTTATGGAAGGAAGCAGATATGGCTCAAGCAATTGGGCTTCTGCCTCCCACATGGGAGGTCCCAAGTTCTGTTCCCAGTGCTTCCTAGAGAAGGTGGGCTTGTGCTGAAAGCTGATGCAACAAGATGATACAACAAAAGAGACAAAAAGAGGAAAGACAACGAGAGACCCAACAAACTCAGGAAACTGAGGTGGCTCAGATGATTGAGCACCTTTCTTCCATATGGAAGGTCCTGAGTTTGGTTCCCTATGCTTCCTAAAAAGAAAACAAGCACACAGCAAATGGACACAGAGAGCAGACAGCGACCTCAAACAATGAGGGGGGGAGGGGATAAATAAACAAAATAACTCTTAAAATAAAAGTTCGTGGGATATTGTCACAGTGGGTGGAGATTCACACAATAACCAAAAGAATATTAAATTCCCATCCTGGAGAGCTCTGCCACATTCACAAATGCAACAGCAACAATCCCCCAAGGACAGGGGCTATGACTAGTGAAGGAGGATGGTTCATTGATGGACCCTTGATATTGATGACTATGCTTATGAGCCTTTGCTCTTGAAATTGAAACTTAGCCTAGTGTTGTAGGGTGCCTAAGAATTTACTCCTGGGAGCCTTCTTGGTGCTCAAATGTGCCTCTCTCTAAGCAAACTCAGCATATAAATGCTTTACCTTCCCCCCAGCATGGGACATGATTCCTGGGGATGAGCCTTCCTGGCACCAAGGGCTTACTACCAAGCACCAACTAGCAATGCAACTGGAAAAAGACATTACATAAAAGGGAGAAAAGGTAAAGACAAATGAGTTTATATGGCTAAGAGACTTCAAAATGAGTGGGGAGGTCATCCCAGAGGCAATACTTATGCACATCTCAGCAGGATCTCATAGACTGCCAAAGTAGAAACTACTCCAAATAGTGATGCTCCTGAGGGTTCTGGAAACATCCAGGTCCTACGGCCATGGCAGATAGCTCCGGAATTTGGTGCCTTGCCAGTGTTCTCTACTTTGGACTTTGTGCTCCTGAGAGTGACAACGTTGACTCAGCTATGGCTCCCCTACACATAGCTCATCTCTCCCTTCTATTTGAACCTATAGTTGATGCTGGAATTGGTAGGTGTACATCCAAGAGACTTAATCTTTGGGCTGCCCATGTACCACCTGGGCCCTGAGCCTCAGTGGAGTTGCAATACCTACTCTCCAATTCATTGGACTCACTCAGGACAACTAACAAGAAGGTGAGGATGAACAACTACCATACCAAGGAAAAGAGAGTCTACAACTGCAAGCAAAGGAGTCCCATCCATTGACTGTATGGGACCGAAGCCCTCTCTCAATTAGAGGTGGAGTGGACATTACCATCTCAGAATCCTCAGGATTGGGGAATGAACTATGGGCTAGAGAGGACTTACTGATATTCTTCTATAGACTTATTGTGATTCTAGCAATGGATGAAATTATAACATTGATGTGGAGGCAGTGGCCACTGGAGGCTCTGACAGCAAGGAGAGAGAAAAACAGGTATAATATGAGAGCTTTTTTGGGACTTGGGAATCATCCTGAATGACATTACAATGACAGATACAGGCCGTTATTTATCTTCCCATAACCTACAGAACTGGGTGGGATAGAATGTAAACTATAGTCAATACTCAGTGGCAATGTTCCAAAGTATGTTTATCAATTGCAGTGAATGTACTACACTAATGAAAGATGTTGTTAATGTGGGAAAATGTGGGAAGTATGGAGAGCAGGGCATATGGGAATCCCTATATATTTTTTGTAATATATATGTAATCAAAGTATCTTTAAAAAATAAAAATATGTATTAAAATAATAGTAGAGGACACCAAACAACTTTTGTTTATGTGAATTATAGCCACCTTTATTGACCATAATAGAAGTTAGAACTCAGGTTTTAAAATATTTACCAATTTATATAAATAACAATGATAAATTAATTATTAACATACATAATATATTTTATGAAAATATCATTTTTTTTCCCAAAACAAAAAAATATATTGAGAAGAGTGGCATTGTGAGAAGTGGATGTGGTTCAAGTGATAGAGCTTCCACCTACCATATGGGAGGACCTGGGTTTGATCCCTGGGGCCTCTTGGTGAAAAAGAAGAGAAAGCATGCCCACATGGCAAGCCAGTGCCTGTGTGGTGAGCCAGTGCCCGCATAAGAGCCCACGTGGTAAGCCAGTGCCTTGTGCAAGTGAGTCACGTGGCAAGATGATGACACATCAAAAGAGAGACAAGGGGAGAGTCAAGGTGAAGCTCAACAGAAACCAGGTACTGAGGTGGAGCGATTAACAGGGAACCTCTCTCCCCATCAGGGGTCTCCAGGATTGAATCCTTGAAAAGAGAAAATGAGAAGAGAAGACAACACAGACAGCAAAAACAGCAGGGGAAGGGGGGGTAAATAAATAAATAAATAAATGTTTTTTTAAAAGTGGCATTTTTTATATTTTTGCAACTCTCTTTAATATCTAACAATAAAAGGTAGATTCACATATCTGCTTCTCCATCCTATTTGTAGCAATATGTTTTGATTGAAGTGTATGAAGAAAATCTGACCTCATATAGACAGGTAACTGGAAAAGGGAAGCACATTTTAATAGTCTTTTTGGATAGTTGAGGATATTTTTCATTGTAAGTACAGCAATCCACAACAAGTAATAGTTTCTTAAAGTTCATTTGCAATGTGGAATAAAAAATCTATCAATGAACTTTTCATACTGTTACATTAAAATTTAGTGGTCTGTCTTGCACTTTTGAATGGATCTTTAATCCATGCATGATTTTGTAATTCTTTAGAAAATATTAGTTTACTGAGACATACATGTGGTCTTCCAAATGTTATTTTGTTATACTATATAAAAAATCACAGTTGTTAATACTGTCACCAAATTCATCAGAAAATTCTTTATGTATTACGAAGCTGTCAAGCTAACAGTGGTGGACACAAATTTTCCAAAATTCTAATTTTTGCTTGAAAGCTTGAATTTTATCGTTAGCAACAAATATTGTGTGATTTTCCTTGAAATTACAGACTTGCTTGATTCGTTTTCAGAAAAACGTCTATAAAATTTCCAAGTTTAAATAACCCAAACCTTCTGTGGTTCATAAGCATGATGAATGGGTGTTCACGCGTTTACGTGACATGTGCCTCCTGCAAACCTTGTTAAAATGTTGGCACATTACCTGTCTGGCATGAAAAAATAAATAATAAATAACCATGGTTTGTCTTCCAGTTGTTCTTTAAGGTAAAAATTGGGTTGCACACGATAAAAGCAGCTAATTCAGCATGCAAAAATTCAAACAATAGCAAATGTGCTCTTCTCAAGACAGCTCTCCTACTTCTGTATGCATCAGAAGTGCTTTAAGAGTATTTCCTGTTTTGTCTCACAGAATTTTTAAGAGGTGTATACTCAACCAGTCATATTTTATATAAAAATAATAAATTTAACTGCTCCATTAAAGGTGTCTTTAATGAAAGTGTGTGATGGTGAAGAATACAGTTATGTATTCATGCTAAGGCACTAGCAGTTCTATCCACCGTTGTTTACTGTCAGTGGAAATGTGAGCACAGTGAAAAAAATCACATAATGCCTTAGTATTATTACAAAAATGTTTTTGACCTTTGGGACCCCCTGAGGTATTTGAGGATCTGAGGAACATATTTTGAGAGCTGCTGATCTAGAATGTCAGCAAGAATAAACAAAAAAAAATTTTTAAGTGGCTTTGCTTTGTCTGCTGTTGTATATCTGTAATGTTGTATTTAGATCAGTGCCTGGCACACAGAACTTGGTCAGTCACTATTTTCTAAATGTATTAATGAGGATAGGATAGGTGGGAAATTAATCCTTTGTGGAACACAGAATAATAACTTAACATTTATGGTCTTTACTACGTTTAATTGTTCACCAGCGCAAGCAAAAAAAAATGGTTATGGAAATCTAATCTCATTATTGCCATTTCCTTTGCTGATTTTCCACTGACTTCCAAATTATGAGCAGAGACTAAAGGACCTATGTGAGGAAGAAATGTAAAACATGACAGAATCATAGAGCAAATGCTATTTTTTTTCACAGAAGTACACAGCTGAAATGCCATTAGAGATCATCTAGCCTGATATCTTCATTTTTTGCAAAAGAGAACACTAAACAGCCTGGAAGGCTATATCACTGGCCCAAAGTCATAGAATTTGTGACAGGACTAAAATTCAGGAACTTTCACATTTTCTCTAGCATTCAGCAACAGTAAGAATGGCAATGGGAAAAAGAATAATGTTTAAGTATTTCTCTTAGAGGACACTGGTCAAGCCAGCTCAAAGTCAAAATCTACGACAGGGGCTTGGTGTAAGGCTAAAGAATAGAAGTCCTGGTAGATAATCCTTGTTCCTCCCCCAAATATCTCAGCCTGGAGAAATGCAAAGACTGAATAGCCTCATGGAAACTGGACAGGAAAAGAGCCAGGGTCTCAGAAGCAAGTTGAGTAGAGACCATGCCTAAGAAGAGGGACGTGAACAGGGGCAGAGGTAAGAAAAGCCCTGTTTTAGTTTGCTAAAAGCTGCTGGGAGCAATATACTAGAAATGGGTTGGCTTTTATACTGGGAATTTTTTAGGTTAAAAGCTCATAGTTCTGAGGCTGTGGAAGTGTCCAAACCAAGGCATCATCAACAGATGCTGTCCCACCAAGTTGCAGCTGTGGGCGATCAGGCACATGGTGGGTCATGTAAAGATGCTTTCCGGGAAGCAGATCTGGCTCAACTGATAGAGTGTCCGCCTACTACATGGGAGGTCCAGGGTTCGATCTCCAGGGCCTCCTTCACCCATGTTGAGCTGGCCCATGAGCAGTGCCGATGCCCACAAGGAGTGCCGTGCCATGCAGGGGTGTCCCTGGCATAGGGGAGCCCCACACAAGGAGTGCACCCCATAAGGAGAGCAGCCCCTTGTGAGAAAAAGTGCAGCCTGCCCAGGAACGGCACCGCACACACGGAGAGCTGACACAACAAGATGACGCAACAAAAAGAAACACAGATTCCTGGTGCCGCAAGAATGCAAGCGGACACAGAAGAATGCACAGTGAATGGACACAGAGAGCAGACAATAGCGGGGAAGGGGAAAGAAAGAAAGAAACAAATAAAATCTGAAGGTCTCTGCCTGCTCCTTCAGGCTTACTAGCTCCCCGAGCTCAGCTGTGGGCAGTCCCCTCTTCCCTGGGCTTCTTCAGCCTCTCGGGGGCCTCTTTCTGTGCTTCTGTGCCCCACTGGTTCTGGCCTCCAGCTCCAGGACTTCTCTTTCAGCCTTTTGGGGTTTCTCTGCCTCTGCCGCATTTCTGCATGTTTCTCTGGTCTATAAAGGACTACGTACAAGGATAGTTAGCCACCCTGGGTCATGCCCTACTGAAGTGATCTAACCAAAAGGTCTCATCTGCAATAGGTCCATATGCACAGGAATGGATTAACTCAAAGGACATAGTCTTCTGGGGCTTTTGGCATTTTGTACAGAACTGTCCCACACATTGCAGGATATTTACCATTCCTGCCCTTTACCCGCCAAATGCCTGTAATCCCTGAATCATTTGAGAACTGAAAACTTACTACACATTTACAAATGACCACTAGGGGGCCGTATCACTCTGGATCGCTAATCATTGTACTAACCTAATCCTAAAACCATTTTACCACACATTTACTGATAAACATACTTTCTGATGAATGTAGTGGGATACAATACAGAGATAATAACTAATGTTTCTCTTCTTCATTTTTTTTTTTCGGTCCCTCCCTCACCCACAATTGAATTAATGGCATTCATTGCCTCAGGAAAGGGTGAGCATTCCCTTGAACAAAGGCAACTAAGTTTCAGAGTGGAATTTAAAAATTCAAGCTGAGATTTGGATTTTAAAGGGAAGACTCTTCATTACAGGGACCAGATTGTTGAAAGAAGAAGCAAATTTTTGAACTCATAGTAAGAACTTGGAGGACTTATTCCATAAACCAGAAAGTTAGGCGGGATGAAGCTTTCTACCAAGAGGAAACAAAAGTTCAACCTGCTGGGAGGCGGAAGAGAAGTGATGGGGATATGGCTAGAATGTGGGTGCTGAGCGGTGTCTAAGTTAGGATTCTGCACCCTGTCCACTCTCCTGACTGAGCCGAGATGACAGGAAATTCCTGGAGGAGACAGAAAGGACTTCTGAGCGGAGAGGACCTCCCCTTGCTTCCAGCAGGCCCCACTGAGAAGGCCCCTGCTTACCCCAAGGCTGAGGCAGAAAAAAGCGGAAAGGAAGAGAGGGCAGAGGCAAACTCCTGGACTGACGCTGCTGAAATCCACAAATTGCTAAGTTTTTGGAGAAGGTTAGGTTTTCTGCTCTTAGGTTGAAACAGGGCCTTGACAGCAGTAATAGGGGAGCGGATTTGGCGTCCACCTACCACATAGGAGGTCCAGGGTTCAAACTCCAGGCCTCCTGACCCGTGTGGAGCTGGCCCATGCGCAGTGCTGATGCGCACAAGGAGTGCCCTGCCACGCAGGGGTGTCCACTGTGTAGGGGAACCCCACGCGCAAGCAGTGTGCCCTGTAAGGAAAGCCACCCCACACGAAAAAAGCGCAGCCTGCCCAGGAGTGGTGCCTCACACACAGAGAGCTGACACAGCAAGATGATGCAATAAAAAGAGACACAGATTCCTGGTGCTGCTAACAGGAATGCGAGCAGACACAGAAGAACTCATAGCAAATGGACACAGAGAGCAGACAACGGGGGTGGGAGGGGGGGAGGGGAGTAAAATAAATAAATCTTGAAAAAAAAAGAAATAATGACAGAATGAGTCCAGGAAATACATCCTCTATGCACTAGCCTGTATTTATCCCCCCTCTGTAGTTAAGCCCTTTAAACTTGCAGGAGGTACCTAGATGTCAAATATCAGCTACTCTGCTTGTACGGGGATAACTATTTATGTGCTTTTGATGACTGTGTATTAAAGAATAAGTGCTTCTTTTATTTCTCTGTACTTTGGAAATATCATTGAAGTAGACACTGACTTAGTGGCCAAAGACCTGTGCTGTTGTCAATGGATAAGATATTTCACTTGGAGTCTGTTCAGTTTTCAGTCAATGAACTATTTCCTCTTTGGTGCAAAGTATAGTTTTAAAATTAACCACTGGACAGAACTGGCACTAAAAAAACAAACGAGGGAAACGGACTTTGGCCCAGTGGTTAAGGCGTCCGTCTACCATATGGGAGGTCCGCGGTTCAAACCCCGGGCCTCCTTGACCCGTGTGGAGCTGGCCCATGCGCAGTGCTGATGCGCGCAAGGAGTGCCGCGCCACGCAAGGGTGTCCCCCGCGTGGGGGAGCCCCACGCGCAAGGAGTGCGCCCGTGAGGAGAGCCGCCCAGCGTGAAAAGAAAGAGCAGCCTGCCCAGGAATGGCGCTGCCCACACTTCCCGTGCCGCTGACGACAACAGAAGCAGACAAAGAAACAAGACGCAGCAAATAGACACCAAGAACAGACAACCAGGGGAGGGGGGGAAATTAAATAAATAAATAAATCTTTAAAAAAAAAAACAAAAAACGAGAGCTTAGATCTTAGAATAGTTTTCTGGAAACATTCTCCAAAGTCTCACAATTCCTAAATTGTGATCCATTAGTGTAAATGCAGGGAAATTCCAGCTTAGATTTGACTAACTATCTAGGAGAGAATGATTTCCCCTTTTTTCATACTCTGTAGAGGTTTTTTAATTTAGATGTCATTAATATTCAGATTTTGAGTTTGTTGACTTAGTGCTCATGAACCATTCTTTTGGAAGTCACCACAATGGACATCCCTATCTTATTGGATATGCTTTGAGGAAGCCAAGAGTATAAGTTATTGTTGTTGTTTTTTTTTTAAAGATTTATTTATTTATTTAATTTCCCCCCCTCCCCTGGTTGTCTGTTCTTGGTGTCTATTTGTTGCGTCTTGTTTCTTTGTCTGCTTTTTTTTGTTTCTTTGTCCGCTTCTGTTGTCGTCAGCGGCACAGGAAGTGTGGGCGGCGCCATTCCTGGGCAGGCTGCTCTTTCTTTTCACGCTGGGCGGCTTTCCTCACGGGCGCACTCCTTGCGCGTGGGGCTCCCCCACGCGGGGGACACCCTTGCGTGGCACGGCACTCCTTGCGCGCATCAGCACTGCGCATGGGCCAGCTCCACACGGGTCGAGGAGGCCCGGGGTTTGAACCGCGGACCTCCCATGTGGTAGACGGACGCCCTAACCACTGGGCCAAAGTCCGTTTCCCAAGTTATTGTTTTGATGCTAGTAATTTCCACCCTTCTCTCTTTCTTGAAAACACAAGAATTTGTTTATTTTCAAAGTAGGCCAAAATAGTTGCAGAAAACAAGAAAGGCTTGCACACTCATAAACACAAAATAAGATCTCTTCTTTCATGGAGACTGTTTGGGAAATTTAGTTTTACATTACAAATGAGTAAAAGTGGCTGTATTCTAATACACTGCTAGTTTTGCAACCAAAGTCCCCTAAAATTTCATGTCCTCATATTAAAATATGTGAGTTTTTAGTAGCAGCCTCCTTGCCTTATGTCAAAACTAAGTGATAAAACAAAGAAGTGTGCTGGAGATTGTCTATTTTATTGCATACCTGATACCTTTTGTAGTTGAATTATGTTTCTTGATTTGGGGGAAAAAATCTGCAATTGCAAGCTTGGCCTTCAAGGTACTTCTTTTTTTTTAAAGATTTCTTTTTTATGTATTTCTCTCCCCTTCCCCCGCCCCCACCCCATTGTCTGCTCTCTGTGTCCATTCACTGTGTTTTCTTCTGTGTCCATATGCATTCTTGTCAGCAGCATCAGGAATCTGTGTCCCTTTTTGTTGTGTCATCTTGCTGCATCAGCTCTCTGTGTGTGCAGCACCACTCTTGGGGAGGCTGTGCTTTTGTCGCATGGGGTGGCTCTCCTTGCAGGGCGCACTCCTTGCACATCGGGGACACCCCTGCATGGCATGGCACTCCTTGTGCGCATCAGCACTGCGTGTGGGCCAGCTCACCACATAAGTCAGGAGGCCTTGGGTTTGAACCCTGGACCTCCCATATGGTAGGCAGATGCTCTATCAGTTGAGCCAAATCCACTTCCCTCAAGGCACTTTTGATAGCCTTGTGCTTCATTCCATTGCTTAGGAACTCAGGGTTTTTTCTTTTGTTTATTGGTTTGTTTAATTTGTCAGTAAAATGTGTTGGTGGCTTGAATGGTATCTACACTTTAGTTAAGTAAAGAAGAGAAGACAGACTTATTAACCATATTGTTACATTCTAAGGGTAAACACAGCTGAGTCTGACTACAACAAAAAGACATTATGAATTTATTATTCCTTTTCTTTTGATAACCTCATCCGGTAAGTAACAAGAAAAAACAAGAAACATATAAAATTTTAAGACTTTACTTTTAAGTTCAACATTTAAAGATTAAGAAAAATGTGAGTTAAAAACTGGATGTTAGGAACTAAGCATGCCAAGCAACTTATTTTTTTTTTTTTAAAGATTTATTTTTATTTATTTAATTCCCCTCCCCTCCCCCGGTTGTCTGTTTTCTGTGTCTTTTTGCTACGTCTTGTTTCTTTGTCCGCCAAGCAACTTATTTATTGCACTTGTAGCTACTTTTTCAGACAGGTTAAAAACTGATAAGAAGCTCTTGGGAAACTCTTATCACTCATTTGCAAAAAATAGCTCAACCCATTGTAACCTAGCAAATACTTAAAAGAGGCCTAAATTCCTAAAAGCAGTGGGGGATTTTTTTCCCCTGTTTTCTCAGTGTGCTGTATAAAAATGATTTTTTTTTTCTTTGAGGTATTAGGCACATGTATTGAACACAGGACCTCGTAAGTGGGTAGCCTGGTGCTTAAGCACTGAGCCACATCAGTTCCCCTGAGTTGAGTTTCTTGTTTTTGCTTGTTATTTGTCTTTGTATTTAGGAGGCACCGGGAACCAAACCCAAGACCTCCCATGTGGGAAGCAGGCACTCACCTTCTTTTTTCACATCTGCTCCCCTGATATATATATTTTTTTACAACAAACTTAGAGTTAAAATATCTTTATTCATGTAATATCGTACACTAGTACATTTGCAGTCTATAAAAGAGGTTGTTGCTTAAGCTGGCACTACAGAACGTTGCAGGTGTATTGATAACAATTTACAGGTTTGTTCTGAGTTAGTGAGTTCCAAGCAGGTTTGCTAATGGAAAGGCGATCATAAGATTGGTGCTTCTTCCATTACTGCCCCAGTCTGGATCATGGCCAATTCCTGTGAGGTAACTGCTATGAATATTTTGGTGCATATCCTAACAGTTTTTTTCCTCTCTTCATATACATTTTTTCAATTTCCAAAATTGATCTCATATGTACTTACTATTTCATGATCTTTTCCCTCTAACAAGTGTTAGTAACTTTTTAAAAAAACATGCTCAGTCTTGTAAGATAATTGATCATATAGCTACAACAGAATTTATTAAACTAGTTTCTTATTCTTGGACTTGTAGGCTATTTTCAATTTTTGCCTATTATAAATATTGTTATGATTAACATTCTTGAACATAAACCTTTGGGTACATCCTGTTTATTTCCTATAGATAAATTCCTAAAGGTAATATTACTGTATTAAGAGGCATATAATAAGAAAAATGATCACTGTAATATGACAACTCTAAGATAACTGCTGCCAACAATTTGGTGCATATTTTTAAATTTAAAAAATTAATATGTATGTGCATGAATGTATGTATTATAACTTTTTTTAGTTGTTAATATGTTATGTATGGGAGCACTGGAGGATTTTTTAAACTGTTTAATTGAGATATATTCACATACCATGCAATCCATCCAAAGTTTATAATTCAATGGCTTTTAGTATAATCACAGAGTTATACCTCCATCACCACAATCCATTTTAGAACATTTCCATTACTCAAAAAAGAAAAACCCTATTCCCCTTAGCAGTCACCTCTTAACCCCTCTATCCTTTCCCAGACTTACATAGCCACTATTCTAATTATGTCTCTGTAGTTTTTATTTATATTTTAATTTTATACAAATGGAATCATATCCTATGTAGTACTTTGTGTCTAGTTTCTTTCACTAAGCATAATGTTTGTTTTTTTAATTGTTGTATTTTTAAAATAGAGAAATTGTGGGTTTACATGAAAGTCTTGCAAAAAATATAACATTCCCATATAACCCCTATTGCTGACAATCTGCTTTGGTGTGGATCTTTGTTTCAATTGGTGAAAAAATATTAAAATATTACTGTTAACTTTAAGCAGAGGAATGATATGATATGATTTTCATTTAGAAGGATCGCTCTGGCTGCTCTTTTGATAATAAACTGTAGTGGAGCAAGGATAGACGCAGGGAGGCTACTTGGGAGGCGATCGTAAGCCAAGACAGAGTGCCTTGTGCCAGAGGGCAGCAATGGAGGTAATGGTTGGTGGTCAGATTCTGGATACACATTTGTAGGTAGGTGTATTGGATATGGTCTCTGAGGGAAGAGAGGAGCGCAGATTATCTGCAAGTTTTTTGGATCTGAGCAACTGAAAGGATGACACTGGTATCAAGTGACAGGAAGAAGACTGAAGGTGGAGCAGGTTTGGGGAGGGGGAATCACGGTTCAGTTTAGAGGGAGGGAGTTTGGGATATCTATTAGGTATCCAAATGGAGTATCCAGTAGGCTGTTGAATACATGAATCTGGAGTTCTTGATCAAGCAGGGGTTGGAAAAAAAAGTTGGGGAATCATTGGAATATAGATGGTATTTAAAACCAGAAGACTGAGTGAGTACAGACAAGTAAGAGAGAAGGACTAAAGACTGGGAAGGGAAGTATTTCCAACATGAAGAGTAGGTACTATGTGCCTGGAACTATTCTACGTGCTTTACGTAGAGTACTGGTTGACTCGTTTAATCTCCAAACCAATTCAATGAAGAGGTACCATTATATTGCCCATTTTACAGAGGAGGAATCCGAGACACAGAGAGATTGTCAGTAAATGGAACAATTATTTTATAATATGAATTGATAAAATAAGATTTCACTCCCTTGTTGAATAATGCAAGCTTATTCTGAAATAAATCGTGTAAAAATTTTTTTCTACTCAGGTATTTTCCAGCCAGTCTTGATAAACATTCCAGTTATATTTTAAAGAATCAGCATGACTTCTGTGTTCAAAGGTGCTTTTCTTTCCTGCTGACAAGACATTCTAAGGAAAGAATGTTGAGGCGAGCTGAAAAAAATTGCTTATGTTCACATAGGAGAAAGGAAGGGCCATTTTTAGTATTCAGTGTGTCTAAAAGAACACATTGCTCTCCCAGCTCTCTTCTTCATGAACCATGCATTCTCTAATTACATTTTGGGATGGGAAAGATAAGTTAATAAAGGGGAATGGTCATCATTCCTACCAACTCACTCTGACATATTCAGAACATCTCAACGGGACAGTTTCTAAAGCTGTTTCTCACTGTTAACAGAAATGAGCATAAGACAGGGAAAGACATGAAGCACTATGGTAAGTTAATCATTACAGGAGGCTTCTTGAAAAAATATTTCCTATTGTTCCTTTGGCACCCTGAAGTTTTTATGTCCTGGGGCAGGGATATGGATGAACAAGTTTGTAGTATGCTCTTCTACAATCTCTTTTTTTCTGGGAAAAACCTTATTGTGCAAGAGGATGATGAGAAAGGAGAAATTGCAAGATTTTTTTTTTTCAGACAGATCAATTTTAGGAAAAACATAAATGTAAGTTGAGGATTTAGAAACAAAATTCTCTCTGCCAATGGAACTCCTAGGAAAGTCTTCGTATACCTTTGCAGTTTCCTATAATTTAGTTAGAAGACTGTTAATTCCAACAGAGAAGAAAAAAGGAGAATTATCTAAATAAGCCCAGAAGTGACTACAAAGGCATCCCTCTACTGAGTGCAAAATAGGAAACAATGGGTAGAGATGTACATTTATCTAAATACTTGTTAGCAGGGTGACCTATGAATAACAATATCAGGAAAAGCAGAATCCAGAACGTGTTTTGACGCGTGAAAAACAGAACAACAAAAAGGGTCCTTCTAAGGTCATGTTCAGAGCAACAACAACAACAAAAAAGACGGGAAAAGAGGATGTAATCTGAAGAGATAATAGAGAAAGCAGAACTAAACAAAGTATCTTTTTCTTTATTCTTCTCTCAGTAACGATCTTCATGTGGAAAGGATAAAAGAGAAGTGATCAGGAGGAAACCTAAATCCAAGGAAGATAAGAAAAGTAGGAGGAGATATTTTTTAACTTAGTCATTTCAATGTTTGTTTTATGCCCAGATAAATTGTGTCCTGAGAGATTTAGCAAACTAGCAGTTGTAATCACATCTAAAGGTAACAATCTTAAAAAGTAATTTTATGAACAGAAAGTCAGGATAGATTCATTACAAATAACTCCTGTCAGATTAACCTTACATAAATATAAGTTCTAAAACTTAACAATAAAGTAACCACCTAAGAACGCATTATTTAAGAACTAGTTTTATATCATTTTTCACTTAACATTATACTGGAGCATTTCTCCGATGTCATTAAATATTCTTCTACACTATAATATATTTTTTAGGAGATATGGAGGAATAAACCCAGGATCACATACATGGGAAGCAAGTGCTCAACCCCTGAGCTACATCTGCTCTACCTACACTATAATTTTAAGTAAATGTATAGTTAATCATATGAATATAGTCTAAAATTTTTAACCAATCACCATGGTCAGAATTTAGGCTGTTTCAAATTTTTAACTCTTAAAAATTATGCTGCAGTTACCAACATTTTATGGAAAATTTTGTAAGTTTTTTTTTTAAATTTAATTTAATTTTATTTACTTAGTAATAATATTACATTAAAAATATATATATATGAGGTCCCATTGAACCCTACCTCCCCCACCCCACCTCTCCCCCCCCTCAGCAACACTCCCTCCCATCATCATGACACAGCCATTGCATTTGGCAAGTACATCTCTGGGCACCCCCGCACCCCATGGTCAACGGTTCACACCATGGCCCACACTCTCCCCCATTCCATCCAGTGGGCCCTGTGAGGATTTACAATGTCCGGTGATTGCCCCTGAAGCACCATCCAGGGCAGCTCCATGTCCCAAAGACGCCTCCACCTCTCATCTCTTCCTGCCTTTCCCCATACCCATCAGCCATCATGTCCACTTTTCTTAATCCAATGCCACCTTTTCTATGTGGACATTGGATTGTTTGTGTCCATTGCACCTCTATGTCAAGAGGAGGCTCAGATTCCACCTGGATGCTGGATGCAATCCTCCCACTTTCTTTTAACAGTAGATCAAATTCCTAGAAAAGGAACAAATAAATCAAAGAACACAGTTTAAAAGTTTTTTATTAGGTATCACCAAAATTGTCTCTAGAAAGAAGTAACCATTTGTATTCTAACCAGCAACTTATGAGTGCCTGTTTTTTCCATTGATAATGATCAATAATGGAAGATTTTGTTAGGAAAATTTTAATTTTTAAAAAATGTTGCCATTTGCTTGCTGTATTTTATTCCATGTCATCAGCATGGTTCTTCACCCTTCCTAAGATCTTGTAATTCTTTTGTATTAGTCAGAATTGGCCATATAGCAACATGTACTACATCTAGTAACAAATGACTCCAAAATCTTGTGGCTTACACAACAGAAGTTTATTTCTCACTCATGATACCTATTTTTTGCCAGTCATTGTGTGTCCCTGCTTCACCTACTCCTGCAGAGATCCAGGCTAAGGGAAGCTCAATTATTTTCATAGCTTCACCATTTTGAGCAGAAGACTTCTTGGTGACCAAGGCAAGGCAAGAAATTGCTAGTCTTGCACTAGCAGTTGAAAATGACACGTGCCACTTCCACTACAACCCAAAGATCTTGGTTAGAACTAGTAAAATGGCAGAGGGTGGGAAATATATTCTTTCTGTATATGCTGAAAGAGAAGAGATGTGTATCTGAGTGAATGCTAGAAGTCTCTGCCACATCTTCATTCAAACCCAATTGTTACAAAACTGGCTTCATTTAACTATTCACAAAATTAGTTTCCTATTAATGGAGCCACATGTTAATAATCCATTTTTTGAATATGCACAAGAAAACTTGGAATAAGAAATGGAAAAAAAATTAATTTAGTAGAATGGTCACGTGATCTCAGTGAAAAATCATTCTTCACAGAGTGATATGTAAAGGATGTACTGTAGCTGTACATGTTAAATTGTCATATTTGGGCCTAATTTTTTTAATAACTTCTGACTTTTGAAGTAGATGCTGATGCTTTACCGGCAGCACCGTGCCCCCTGGTTTTCCTGGGGTGAGTCATAGCCTGAATTGCCTCATGGAGCATGTTAATTTTTGACAAACACTTTACATGTTCACCAGCAACCTTTTTGAGAAATGGGAACCCAGTACTTAAATTTTCACTTAACATACACCTTTCTCCCTCAAAAAGAGTATTGCCAAACAGTTAACTATATAAATAGTTGTAGACTTGTACAGTACAATAAAGGACAAACAATTACAGCACTAGGATTCAGACTACTCTCTCCATATTCTATGGTAGCTCTCTTTAGCCTCCATTTTCTTGTGCATCTTACACTCAGCCTATATTGTTTCTTGATTCTTGTTGATCTCTGCTGACTAGTAGCCTGAAAACTTCACTCATTTTGCGGGCTACTACATGGGCCATTGCAAAACTGGCTGGGACACCAAATAGCCAGTGAGAGTAGCAGCACCAACTACTTTTATGGCTATGTGATATTGGAAAGGGTTAACTGCGCCTAAGTGGTTATGTCCCAGAAAGCTTCATTTTTACCAGAAAATGTCTGTCATGCTTTCTATGGTAGGAGTCGGAAATATGGAGTGGAGGTCTATCAAAGCCATCTTAGCTCAGCTGTTAATCTATTTATAGGAAAACCCCATTAAAATGAAAAATCCAGGAAAAATGCTAAATAGGATGGGATACCAGGATGTGTTTGGAAAGGTCAGTTCCAAGCAAAAGAGGACTTAAGGTCCTGCTGTTTAGAGCTAATTGAGCAAAGATGATAGCTTAATGGCTTGTTTCTTCATTGTGTGCTGTGGGGTATAGGTTCTCCTCTCAGAAAACAAATGGCAGTGTTAATGCTTTATGTTCTTGCTCATCCAGAAAACTAATTGCAAATATCCCCAATTTTCCTGAAGGCCCATTACCTGCAACCCTCTTTCTAGTACCAGCCTATGTATTTACTAATCTTCTTTGATTGTAAGCACAAAACCCTGATTCTGGCAACTTAAGCAAAAAGCATTTTATTTGAGGTACATGGGGTACTTAGGAAAGTCTGAAGAATCAGTCTTAGGAGAAAAAGCAGGTAGCCTGCCAGGCAACAGATCTCTTTTGACACTCTTGAATGGAATAGGTGAACTTTGTACTGTCTGTCCATGCTTAGGTAGGCTCAAGAGTCAAAGCTTTAGAAAGAGAGTCTTGATTGGCCAAGCTTATATTCTGTGTCCACCTCTTGGCTGTGGCCAGCCTCAGATGAAGGATTGAGCAGAAGGATCCTCCAGGTATCCTTTTGGTTTCCCCAGAGGAAGGCAGGCACATAATTTTATCAAGACTTTACATTACATTACATGGAAATACGGTTACTCGAATGGAAATCAGGGTGTTACTGGGCCGAGCATCCAAAACTGCCAGTGTCTACCACTTAGAACAAAAACAATAACAAAAACAAAGTTATCATTTTAATAGCTGCTAAGGTCATGAAACCATGAGTTTGTTGAGTTTGTATGTGCTGATGTATTTTGCTATCTTTCCATTGTTAGGTTTCTTCCTTTTTTTTTTTCTGCAACAAACAGCCCTAAGCATACAGATTAAAAATTTAAAAATTTCCCCCCTTAGGACAAATTGCCAGGTGTGGAATAACTGGGTTAAAGAATAAGAACATGCATTTGTTTCCCTTTTTCTATCTTATTGAAGTGCTGTAGACTCTGAGAATACGCCCCTAGTCCTGGAAGGCTGACTTTCCAGTAGATGGGTAATTGCCAGGTTGAAGGTCCTCCCATGAAAACGCTCCTCTAGGCCATACCAGGGGCATTTGGAGTTCTGCGAAGGACAGACTATTCAGAACAATTCTCCCTCCTATCTTTTTTTTTTTTTATACCAGGTTGTATCTGGATAAATTAAATTGCAAGGTCACTGCTTAGGCCCTTTGATCCACATGTCATAGGAGAGAGAGCAGTTTTTGCTTGAAAGACTCTGCCAGCAGTGCAGAGGACCTACTGATACGCTGTCCCCAGTCCCCCCTTCCCCACCCCAGGTCTCTCTAGAAGCTGGCAGCAGAGGAAGCAGGGACTGAGCTAATGACAGTGGACTCCACCTGGAGAGGGTATTGGCTGAGTGCCCTGACCCACATCTCCGTGAGCCAGTTCTTTTCACTTCCGAACTTGAACAGATGAGTCTCAGATTTCTTCAGAGGTCATGGGTTTACATATGGGAGGGTTTGAAAATCTCCCCGCAACCCCTTTTCTCCTATAACCCCACCTATTTTCCTACATCCCCCCGCCCCCCCCACACACCCCAGCTGCACTGGGTAGTCCGTTTCCCGGCCAGGCTGCCAAGCTGTGTGGACTAAGCAGTAATGTGCTTTGTTTTATAATATCCTTGCTGTCCGTTGATCCCCTATGAGCAGAGTGTACTGGATTATAAACACCTGAGATTAGGGACTGTCTTGCCTTAGTATTTCTTGTAGTACTTACAACGGTGCCTTGCCTACCTCAGATACTCAATATTTGCCGACTGAATATCCCTGCGTAACTGGAGTAGTTCTAGAACTTCCTCGGGGTCCCAAACTCTTCCAAATTAAGCTGCCCAGGAGTGCTGAAAAAGGTCAGCTCTTTCTAGAAACAATCAGGGAATCTAGAGGAGTTCTGAAGCCCATGCTCAGTGTTCTCAAGGGGAAAAGCAAGGTCAGTGCAGCCGCGGATGGAACGTGCCCTCACTCTCCCTTCAGCCTCATCCTATGGTGTCCAGCCATACCTTTGCAGTTCATGTACTAGCTTTTCTTCTGCCCACATTGTGCACATTTCACTTCTACTCATTAACTCCTTCTGATCCTTCAGATCTCAGCTCAATTCTCACTTCCTCACTGATATCTCAAACTAGGCCAAATTAACCTGTTATTGCACCGTGTACAGCTCTTTCCTAGCCCTTACTAGAGTTTTCATTTACTATTTATATTTGCAACTACTTGGTACATTCTTTGACTGGAGAATATTACTCCATGGGGGCATGAATTATGTTTCTTTTGTTCACTATTGTAGCCCCAATTCTAATATAGTACCTGGCATAGTAACTGGCACAATACTCAGTGTACCCACTGGTACTCAGTGAATATTGAAGGCATGAGTAACAGTCTCTCTAACCCACATCAGTGTGCTCCAGCAACCCTGGAAGATACAGAATTCTGGGTTAACTCTCGGCAGAGCTTAAATGTAGTGTTCTTAGCATAGCATTTCTCAAATTGTATTACACAAAGCACTATTCTACTGCTAGTTTGGAAATTATTAATATGTGTTCTGTGAAGAAAAATGTTCTTTGAAAAATATGGATGTAATGAAAATGTCTGTGGTGGTTTGGGGCTGTAGATATTCCAGAACAACATGTTCTTAAACTTAATCCATTCCTGTGGGCGTGAACCCATTGTAAATAGGACCTTTTAATGAGATTACTTCAGTAAAGGTGTGCCCCTGGATGGGTCTTCATATTATTACTGGCATCCTTTATGAGCAGAAGGAAAAGCACAGAGAGAGAGAGAAAGCCACAGAGGTAGCAGCCAGAAGCTGAAATCAACAGAACCTGGAAGAGAAGGGAGAGGCCGCCATGCGCATTGCCATGTGATAGATGATCACCGGCAGCCAGCCCAGAACACTAGTCTTCAGCAAGAGAGCGTCACCTTGATGAGGCCTTGATTTGGACTATCCTTTAGCTTCAAAACTGTGAGCTAATAAATTCCCATTGCTTAAGCCAACCCATTGCATGGTATTTGCTTGAGCAGCCAAGGAGACTATAAAAAGTGTCAAACATTTGTACAATGATTATTCTGTGTTGATTTGTCTTCAAGAACAGGGTGCTGCAAGCTACTAAGAGTGGTTATGTACCTGGAGAGGAGTAGGATGGACAGAGGGTCTTTTATCCTTTCTTCATTATACTTTTTATTTATTATGAGTTCACAAACTCATTGTATGACATCCTCACATTTTGAGTGGAATTATTCCATCCCCAGCTCAAAGGGTGATGGCCCTTGATGGGCCTAAGCTTTTTGGTATTACACTCTCTTTGTCTCCATAATTAATTCAGGGACAGGCCTTCAGGTCTAAGCCAGTCACGGCATGGAGTCTGCTAATGTGGTTTGTTGCCCAATGTGTGGTAGTAGAGAAGCAGCATTCTAGCTCAGGAAGAGGTATTGTTTGCAGATGACCAGAAATGTCCTGGAGGCTGAAGTCAGTTACCCAGAGGTGCAGAGCTGAGAGAACCACTGAAGCCTGACTTACCTCTCCATGAAGGCTATCAGTGATGTGTTCCAATAAATTTATTGTTTTAGCTACTTGGAGATTTTGGTCTCTCACTCCCTCTCTCTCTCTCTCTCTCTCTTGCTTTGCTTTATTTTCCTTTACTACTTGTGAGAGAAATCAGCCTGATACGGTCTGGAGGACACCCAAAGTTTTGTCTAATACTTCTTTTAATGACATCATTTATGTTTTTCTGCAGCTGTAATTTATATTCCTCACTTACAAAGGTGATAGACTGTGGCAGAGACTGCCAGGTTCCTGTTCCAAATCCATTGTCCATTTTTTTCTACATAAGCAAACTCAGATTTTAGGGTGGCGTGTACCTGGAGAGAAAGCGATGCTTTCTAGTTTCCCTTGCAGTGAGTTGTGGCCATGTGGCTAAGTTCTGGCCAGTGGGATAAAAAACAAATATGTTGTGTGGGGCCTCAGGAAAGCTGGGAAAGGAGCTGATTCTGCTGGGAGGCGGAACCCCTTTTCCTCTTCCTCTACCTCCTTCCTGCATTAGCTCCAGAAGTCATAAAGTGATGCCAATGATGGGATGGTGGAGCAGAAAGATATACCCAGCCCTGGTCTTTCCCTGGAAACTGTGGAATCACATTGAACCATTTACTTCTGGACTTCTTTTACATGAGAGTACTAAACTTCTGATGGGTTAAACCATTGTTATTTTGGATTTCCGCTATAATGTGTCTGAACCTAATTCTAACTGAATCACAACTGAAAAATATTCAAAGATAGAGTAGAACCCATATTTGACTTCATCGGTAGAAACTTTGTGACTCATTGTGGAAATACAGCATTGTATGTAGTGGAATGTACATAAAGGGGAGAGTCCTCTGAATTAAACTGCTTTATTTGGACTGAAATTTGACCATATTGCATTGGTCGAAATCCTTAACTAATCCAGGCACTAAGCAAAGCATAAAAGGCCATTTTGGGCATCAATGCCAACCTGACATATATACTTGGGTGCTTCCCAGGTGCCTCAACCTTAATGAATCTGAAATCAAAACTGATCTGGCCCACCTAACCACCACTACCAAAATGACTTCTTTCCCCATGTACTCCTGTCAGTAAATGGCATTTAATTCATTATACCAGGGGCCATCTTTGACACCTTCTTCCTCATTTGCAATATCGAAGACTTTGTCAAGTCCCAGAATCTTCTACTAAAATATATTTTTTATTCTATTTCTGTCTCCACTGTTACCTAGGAAGGTTAAGCTATACTATTTCTTGTCTGGATTCTCATTTAAACATAGCAGGGGATGGAAAACACAAGTCAGATCACATTACCACGATGCATAAAACTCTTCTAAGTCTTCCAATAGCATTAGGGTACAACTCAAAATCTTTAATATGCCTGCGAGATCTGTAGCCTCTGAGCCCTATCCACCCTTCACTCACTCTGCTTTAGCTACCTGACCTTTTCATACAGTCCCTTAAATGTACCAGGCTCTTTCCCACCCCAGGGGCTTGGACAGGCTGGTTATTCGCCTGGATTACTTTGCTCCCACCCTCCTTTTAATGGTTAACTCTTACTGATCGTTCTAGTCACTGATTAAATGACACTTTCTTGATGAGGCTTTCCTTGACCCCCCCCCCCAAATCTATAGAAGGTCCCCTTGTTATAATGTCATCTCTCATTTCACCTATACTTTTGCCTGCATAATAGTTTCATTTTAAATTAGATATATACTGTGTGACATTTTTTCTGTATGATGTCAGTCACCTTCCTGAGACCAAAAGCTCTGCGAGGACAGACCCCATGCCTGTTTTGTCTACTGCTGCATCACTAGCACCTAGCACAGTGCCCAACACATACAGAAGTTTAACAAATATCTGTGGGAGGAATGAATTAGTGAGTGAACTGAAAATGAGGCCTCGAAACTCAATAGCATCTGCTATTGTGGGCACTCTTATTGAAATCTATCTTACATGGTTTAATGCTGTGATTTAAGGGGTGTAGGTTGGTACCTCTACCCCCCAAATCTTCACTTCCTCCTCCCTCCCTTCTCCTCCTCAACAGCATAGCTTTCAGTAGGCACTTTACAAATACAGTTTCAAAAAAAATCTTCTCACCCCACCTGCAGCTGCAATGTCTTCATCTCCATGTCGTGGAGGACAAATCTGAGGTTGAGAGAAAACTGACCTTTGCCAAGGTTGTACATCTATGTACTGGTGAAGCTGGGGCTAGGACCCAGGTTAATTCTGCTTTTAAATTTCTGTCTTTCCAGTGTGTCATAAGGTCTCTCTCTCTTGATCATGCTTTTCATTCATTCCACATTTACTGGTCAACTCCACCAGGCACTGTACAATGTGCAATTGAATAAAACTAAACTGATTAGTCTCCTCCACTTACGGTGATTACAGCAGACCTATTTAATATTGAAAAGAGTCATATCCATTTACTCTTTTTTATTTATTGAATTTATTTTTATTAGAGCAGTCCATCTACTCTTTAACACTGGGGTGTGTAAGTGTGTAAAATGACAAGTAACCTTCCCCACCCCCCCACGTTGTAAAGTTGTTTTAAACTTGTTTTGCTTCAAATTTCCAAAGAATGGCTACACTGAATGAACTGGAGTTTTTGTGACTGGTTGTGGAAAGTGATAAGGAGGGAGATGCAGTTTGGGGGCAGTTCCCCCCCCCCCATATTGAGGTAGCATTCACTACTAGAAAATTCCCCCATTTAGAGTGGGTTAATATATTCACAGATTCATACAGTCATTGCCAAAGTCTAAGTTTAAAGGGTTTTCATCACCCTCGGAAGAAACCCCTTACTCATTAGCAGTCTCCTTTCTCCCCATTCACCAGTCCTTGGCAATCACTAATCTTTCTGTCTGTATAGATTTGCTTATTCTGGATATTTCATATAAATTAATCATACATATGGCATCAAAGAATATGTGGTCTTTTGTGACTGGCTTCTTTAACTTAGCATAATGCTTCCAAGTTTCATTCATATTGTAAAATGTATCAGTATTTTATTCCTTTTTATTGTGTATTAATATTCCATTGTATGGGATATGTCATATTTTGTTTATCCATTCACCAACTGATGGACATTTGGGTTGTTTCCACCGTTTTGACTATTATAAATAATACTGCCATGAACAAGCATGTTCAGGTTTTTGTGGTGACGTAAGTTTTCACTGCTCTTGGATTCTACCTACAAGTGGAATTTCTAGGTCATATGGTAATTCTATGTTTAACATCCTGAGGAACTGCCAGCAGCCCCGCTTTATGAGGAATAGTATAGGTTTTGCTCACAGAATTAAGTATCTCTCAGTGTTTTGCTGTTTTGCAGGGCTTCCACGGTTTGTTTATACCCCTTTTATTCTGTCTTTCCATCCTCATTTATTGCCTTCTCTACAGACTCCAGTTCTTGCTGATTTTAGTAGGAACTAAAGCTTTCAAGTTCCAAAAGTTATTTGTAAAATATTTTGAACTATCTGAAGGATGGACATAATAATAATAATGGTGATATTTATCCGTGGGTTAGCCACTCAAGGTACTGTTTTGTATCAAAAGAGCTTATTGAGTAGGAGGCTTGTTTAACTAGTGACACTGCTACAGCACATTGTCCAAACAGATTTTCTTAATTATCCACCTCAGCATCTGAACGTTTTAAAGAATGACTGAAGTTTCTTGGTGGTATTGCTATCAATACTAAACCTATGGAGTATGACATGAGTAGCAAAAAATGTATGCAGGGTGCCTAAAGTGTGCCTGGTACACCATAATTGCTCAATAAATACTCAGTTATTATGAAAAGTTACTCTATTGAAACTTTTGTGGGTTCTTTTAGGTATAATTTTAAATGTCATTGCTTTTTTTTTGGGGGGGGGGTTACATTTGAGTCTTTTTCAGAAGACACAGAATAGGATTTTTCATGTGTATTGACATAAACTCTCATTTGATTGTCGAAAACCACAAATAACCTGACATTTATATACCTACTGGTGGTTTCTCAAATAATGAAGGTCGCTGCTACCTACACAAGCAAATTTGCTGAACACACAAAAAAAGTTGTCTGTGGTTTAGCCACCTTCTCCCTTACCCCAAGTCTAGAGGCATTCGGTGTGGATACGCAAAAGTGTAGTAAAACCTCCTGGGTCACCCAGAAAACTCTCCTTGCCCTTGCAAGCTTTCACTCTAAAACGATGATTTCAGACACATTTTAATTTACACGGGGGACGTGAGATCCTGGTGTACTAGTCCCTCCACAGCTCAGGATCTGTCCCAGGATAAACGAATCAATCATTCCTCTAGTAAATCAGACCGCCTCTGTGTTAAATCGCCCTGCTGCCGGGATTAGGCATTGACTGCTTTTGAGACGCTCCTTCCTTTCCCCAGTCGGTGAGTCACTCCGAAAAGGAGAGCCAAAGAACAGGGGCGAGGCACGCGACTCGGTAGTGGGGAGAGGGCCAGGCCCAAAATCTAGACCGAGGAAGCCTCGGAAGGAAGAGGAGGGGCCACTGGGCGGGGGGAAGAGAAGAAAGAGGCGACTCTGGGAGGGAAGGGACGGGAGGAAAAAGGAAGGCGGAGGAAAAAGAAGGGGGAGAGCGCGGGGAGGGCCCAGGAAGCGCCCGGGGCGGGGTGCGAGCTGCGGGGCGGGGCTGCCGGGCGGCCTCGCGCCTCGGGGAGGTCGGCGGCGCGGGGGCCGGGCGGGGCGGGGCGCGGGCGCCGAGCGCTGGGCGGGGGCTGTCGGGATTGGCGCGCCGGGGTGCTCGCTCGCCCCGGCCCCAGCTCCTCGCTCGGCTTGCGGCTCTGCTCCGCGGGATATGTGTGCGCCGCGCTCGCCGCGCGCCCCCGGCTGCTAGCTCCTCCCGGGCTTCCTGCCTGCGCGCCACGCACCTGCCCGCGCCTCGGAGCGGCTGTAGCGCGGGGCGCGCGTCGCTCGGTGGGTCGGCTCTGCGCGCCGAGCGCGGGGAGCGGCGATCATGGGGCTCCAGCCCTTGGAGTTCAGCGAGTGCTACCTGGACAGCCCCTGGTTCAGGGAGAGGATCCGCGCCCACGAAGCGGAGCTCGAGAGGACTAACAAGTTCATTAAAGAGCTCATCAAGGACGGGAAGAACCTCATCGCTGCGACCAAAAGTAAGAGGCGGCCGGAGGGGTTGGTGGGGGACCCGGGCGCGGGCGGGCTGCGGCGTGGCGGGGCCGGAGAAGGCAGAAAGAGGTCTCGGGCTCGGCGGCCGCGCCAGGCAAGTGCTCGGGGCCGGCAGCCGGGGGAACCGGGGAGTCATTCCGGACCAGCCGGGGTCCCTCGGAACCTAAGAGGCCGAGAAGTCTTTCCTCCTCCAGGCAGGCGTGCGGTGGCGAGTCCCTTCTGCCTCTGCGGCGGCGGGAGTGAGCCCTGCCTGCCAGCGCGCCGCCGCCAGCCCCGGCTCGGCCACTGCCCAGTGCCTCTCGGAGCCTGTGTTCCCCGCTGGACCTACCCAAGGCGCTCGCGGCTTAGAGTCGGGTTTTATAGCACCGTGAAGCTGCTCACAGTCTCGTACAAACCGGAGACATCAGCTTT
This sequence comes from Dasypus novemcinctus, assembly GCF_030445035.2. Lineage (NCBI taxonomy): Eukaryota > Metazoa > Chordata > Mammalia > Cingulata > Dasypodidae > Dasypus > Dasypus novemcinctus. The sequence continues at coordinate 45,989,215 of NC_080673.1, read as the reverse complement.
ACTAGTTTTCTGTCGTGATCTCCCCAAGAACTTTCTTGGGGGAAAATCTGATCGGTGTTGAATTCTTCCTCTGTTTCCGTCTTATTTTCTGATCTTTGTCGACAGTCATGTTCCGGGCCATTCACTATGCCAAACCTGAAAGTCCACCTGGGCTTTGTGCACATTCTTTTCTTCCTTCTGTGCTGAGGAGCGTTCTAAGATTGGTGCTCGTAAGAAAAAGCGCGTAGCCTGCCCTCTGGCCGCGCTGCGCACTGCCTGCAGTTAGGGAATTCCACCCCTGTCAAGCTTTCTGCCTTCCTCCCGTGGTCTTTTCTGTCTTGAAAAACTAGGAAGTGGCCACAGAAGAAACAGGAGCGATATGGGTAGTATTGTTGAGAAGAGTCTTCTAGGAGAGAGATGGACTGAAATTCGTGCGGAAACACTGAGTTGGGGATGCTGCAGGAAGTGGGAAGGAGGTAACTCGAGTGAAGAGCTGGATAGTCTGAGTACCTTGTGGATACCTGTGAGCTCCCTCCCCACTTTCCCGCATTAAAAGATCTGCATGCATGTGTACAGTAGGGAGGAGACCAGGGCAGTATCCAGTCTCGCGGTTTGTGTTATTAGAGCCTTTTTTCATTCCCCCAGTTCCCCAGTTCAGTGATTTCCAGTCTTGGGAATCTGTACCTTATACCCTTATGTATAGACATCACCTCGGGTAAGAATAACCCATATCATTCCTCCCTTCCTCTCATTTTGCATGAAAGAAAATTAAAACTTTCTGTCCCAGATACCCAGCACAAAGTGCCTTGGCTCAGTGAATGTTTGTTTAATGAATGAGTCCAAATAAATTTTACTGGGAAGAATCTCGTGAACCTTCCCTGTAATTTTGGAAACAAGTCACTCAATTTCCCTGGATAATCTCCAAGGTTCCTTTTGCCTCTTTAACCTCCTTATTGCTGCAGAAATCAGATTTGGGAGTCGCTTTGTTGGTACCATGTGACTAGTGAGCTTATTTGGTTGATGGCCCTCCAGTTCCTTGGCACTAGGTATGAGTGTTGGGTGGGAAATAGGGAGGGGCTGTAAATAAGTAGGGATGGGCATAGAAAGGGGGGAGCTGGAAGTGTGCAGAGTTGGGTGTGGAGTAGGGACGAGGGAGAGGACTTTTTCCTTCTGTGAACTGATAGTAACTGGTGTCACTCACGGGTGGAAGGTACCTTCCCTCTTCATCCTCTCTCATTGGCTGTAGCAGCTCCCTCTGGAGTTAGGGAGATGGGGAGGCCTGGAGAGGCAGATGGTAAAGCCAGTCTGGCCACTGGTAGGAAGCTATTTTTGTGACTGTGTATTGGCTCTTCTGCTAGTAGGACGAATGTCATGTGTTTGAGCAGCAGTTAGTGCATCTGGGGGGGACAAACTGTGGGCCATCCTCCTCAGAATGTAGACGTGAATTGGTGCATTTGTATCTTCCTCCTTTTGATTCTTGCCCTTTACCATAAGAAACATAATTTGTAATTATGTGTGAGAGAGTAATTGAGAAGTCTTTTTCTTTTCTTATTGTGTTTAATTAACTGTATACCCAGAATAGATGAAACACAGATTTAGCTCACATGCTTTTTTGGCTGATTGGGAAGATATGCTTTGCCCAGCTTGCTCTGTAAAGTTCCTTATTAAAAACAAGAGCTAAGAGCACTGGACTAAAGTCAGGAGACCTGACTGTAATTCTTCTTCACTATTAGGGCCTGGCTACATGACAGCTGGGCAGTCATTTAATTCTTTTGCGTTCTGTTTTTTTTCTGCCCTACTTCTTAGAAGCATTAATAGCATTCTGCAGCATTTGGGAATGACCTGATTGGATCATTGGAAATTGCAGTGTAGGGCAGTTCAGTCTTTGACCTAACCAGTTGAACCTTTCCATGATATCTGTGTGTCAAGGGAGTCAAAAGGAAGGAAACTAGGCAGAGGATCTGCAGAGAGAATAACAATCAACTAGGTCAGATTGTTTATATTTCCAGTTGTTTCACCTTTTCATTTTGCAAAAATGGTATGTTATGTGTTTTCATAATTGGGTGTTTTAAATGATTCTTTTAATTGCCCTGTAAGATGTGTCTTGCATGCACTAAATGCTTGTTGGATTTATATAATTTTATGTCTCGATGCTTTGAATATTCTATAAATATTTAAAGAAAGTTGGAGGAAGTTATGTAGGGCATGAAGGCTTACTTCTGCCTTCAGTTATTTAGCAACCAGCAAATATTTAGCACCTATGATTTGTTAATTATTGAGACAGAGATACAAAGAGGTAATAAAGTAGAAGCCCTTGTAGAAGTTTGTCCCTGAGTTGAATCTAGTTCAATCTAGGAAACATTTTTGAACTCCTTTTCTGTCTGCATTCTGCTAAGTTGTTAAAGAAACAAAGGATACACGAATATAAATGGTCTAAAATTCAGTGACAAGTGTTTTAACTTTGCCAGGAACAAGAGTTAGTTTTAGGTTAGGGTGGAGAAAGTTTGCTGGAGGTTTTGGAATTCAATGGTGTTTTAAGTAAGGCCTTGAACCTTGGCAGATTGGAAACAGCTGAGAAGAAACCAGATCACTACCAGTTTTTGGGGGAAGGGGAGGAGAACACTTCGGCTGGAATAGAGATTTAATTTTGGTGGAGTAAAAGGGGATGAATGGAAAGGTCACTTCCAGATTATGGAGGGCCATAAAAGTGAGGTTGGGAATGTGGACCGGAAGCCTTTTTCAGCTGAAGACTGACGTAATGGGAAAGAGATGGTTTAGAGACTCTGTGTGGGGGTGAATTTGGGGTTGACACTGGGGGTGGGGAGGAGAGAATACTCGAGGATCATAAATTTATGTGGTGGATTTGGAGATTAGTCATTCAGTTCAATGGATTCTTTGTTCAAAATGGCTTTTTAAGTCCTCTTTATTTTTTTCATTCCTTTCCTTTCCTAGAAACCAGTGTCCTCTTTAAATGCAGTTTATACATTTGTTAGCCTTTCTTGTGCTGGCCACCTAGTTTCAGGTGCTTATGATTCATACCATAATATAGTGTATTTATCAGAAAAAGCAATAAGCCATATATGCTTTTTTTTTTTTTAACTTATTTATTTCTCTCCACTCCCCCCCCACCCTGGTTGTCTGTGCTCTGTGTCTGTTTGCTGTGTCTTCTTCTTTGTCCGCTTCTGTTGTCAGCGGCACGGGAATCTGTGTTTTTTTTTTGTTGCATCATCTTGTTGTGTCAGCTCTCCTTGTGGGCAGCACCATTCCTGGGCAGGCTGCACTTTCTTTCACACTGGGCGGCTCTCCTTATGGGTGCACTCCTTGCATGTGGGGCTCCCCTACGTGGGGGGACACCCCTGTGTGGCAGGGCACTCCTTGCGCGCATCAGCACTGCGCATGGCCAGCTCCACACGGGTCAAGGAGGCCTGGGGTTTGAACCGCGGACCTCCCATGTGGTAGACGGATGCCCTAACCACTGGGCCAAGTCCGCTTCCCTAAGCTTTTCTTATATATTTTGTATTAGGTGTTATTAAGGAAAATACATTCTGTCCCATTTATTAAGCTCTTACATGTCTACATAAAATGCTCTTTAGTAAACTCAGACTGTGTGGTATTATGTGCACGTGTGTGTCTGTCAAGCTGTATGTAAGGGATCTTGTTAGAGGTAGAGCCAGGACTTGAACAACTCCTGTTTTCTTCAAGTCTTGGTCTTAGTACTTTTAGGCCTCGATATTTTAATGATTTTTGCGACCCGCCCCCCCCACTTTGCTCCTTTTGTGTTTATTATTTCAGGGAAATGGTTCTTGTAGAAATTCCTCCTGGGGAAATTTTGCAAGTTGCTGTTGCATTGAAACACACTGAGATTTGGAAGACTTAAGAGAATTTCACTTCTTTGTGAACTCGAACTTTGCTGTCCTTTTTTAAAATGGAAATGCTGCAGAAATGTTGAAGATTGGATGAAATATTGTAAAAGTGTTTTTGAAAGTACATGTAGAGTGGTTGTGAAGACTGTCAGTTGCCCAGCCAACAGTTTTTTTCCCTCCCTGACAAAATCCAGATTTTGTTCAGGTCCCTAGATCCTATCTCAAGTGACTGAGGAGAAGGTGATTAGGGCGAATTCTGATTAGTCTCATTCAAGGATTCGCATCCTTGCTACCCTTTTGAATTTCCTAGGGAGCTTTAAAAAAGACGCACACAAGTTTTCAACCACTGACCTCTAACTCAGCTCAGGGTAAGCCCATTTTTTTGGGTAATTCGTTTAAGAATGAGAATGTATCTCAATTCCAGCCAAGGAGACATGATGGGAAGTATGCTGGAGACTTCAGGAAAAGGTTTCCTTTCATCTGAAAAGGATGGTCCTCTGTGCTGTCTGGTTATGGACCCTGGGACTGCCACTGCCCTCTTGGAGAGGTGAGCAGGGCCAGCCTGAGGGCAAGGAGCAGAGAGGGCGGGCTGAATCGAGTTCCTGATGCCAAGTTCTCCATGCCATCGTGGGAGCCATGGATTGCTCTGTGCCTGCAGCCCACCTCTGGGCGGCTTGATAAATGATGTAAGCCAATTTGAGCAGTGTTTTCCGCTACTTAGCCTAATTTCGATGGTGTAATTTAATTGTAAATTTGTTGCTGAAGTGCTCATCAAGTGGGATTGAGAGAGGTATAGACATTAACACATTAACATGCTCTTTACAAAAGTCACCAAATTACAAAATAATTTCCCCCCTGAATGGGAAAGATTAAAGCATGTATTCTTTGCCCCTAAGAAATCACTATGGACCCCCTACAATTTGGGGCATCTCCTGGGATAAATCTTAAACACATAGGGTTTTACTGCAGCCAGCCAGTGTCTAGTATGAATGTCGTCCTGCTGTGAAATGATTACAGCCAGACTTAAGCGTTAAATGCTTTACTCTGAAGGTCCTTGACTCAATTTAGAATGATTTTTATTAGGTTGGTGCAAAAGGAATTGAGGCTTCAGACCGTGAATTTTAATTCATTATAACTAGGGCTCAAACACATCTTTATTTTATTTTTTATTTTGTAAAGATTTATTTTTTATTTATTTCTCTCCCCTCCCCCCCCCCCCCAGTTGTCTGCTCTCTGTGTCCATGCGCTGTGTGTTCTTCTGTGACCACTTCTATCCTTATCAGTGGCACCGGGAATCTGTGTTTCTTTTTGTTGCGTCATCTTGTTATGTCAGCTCTGTGTGTGTGTGGCGCCATTCTTGGGCAGGCTGCACTTTCTTTCGCGCTGGGTGCCTCTCCTTATGGGGAGCACTCCTTGAGCGTGGGGCTCCCCTGTGCGGGGGACACCCCTGCGTGGCAGGGCACTCCTTGCTCGCATCAGCACTGCACATGGGCCAGCTCCACATGGGTTAAGGAGGCCCGGGGTTTGAACCGCGGACCTCCCATGTGGTAGGTGGATGCCCTATCCATTGCGCCAAGTCCGCTTCCCTCAAACACATCTTTATTAATCAAAATAGGAAACATTACAATCAACACATTTTTGCCAATAAGAAATAAGCTTGTTTATTCCTTTTTTTTTAAAGATTTATTTTTATTCATTTCTCTCCCCGCCCCCATTGTCTGCTCTCTGTGTCCATTCACTGTGTGTTCTTCTGTGTCCTCTTGCATCCTCAGTCGGACCGGGAAACTGTGTCTTTTTTTTTTGTTGCATCATCTTGCTGTGTCAGCTCTCCATGTGTGTGGCACCACTCCTGGGCAGGCTGCACTTTTTTCATGCAGGACGACTCTCCTTGCAGGGTGCACTCCTTGTGCATGGGGCACCCTGACACAGGGGCACCCCTGCGTGGCGTGGCACTGCTTGTGCGTGACAGCTCTGTGAATGAGCTAGCTCATCCCACGGGTCAGGAGGCCCTGGGTTTGAACCCTGGACCCTCCCATATGGTAGGTGGACACTCTACCAGTTGAGCCATGTCCACTTCCCTATTTATTCCTGTAGCATAAAAATCTGTGCTTCTGGATTCAACAAACTCTTGCAAAGCATTTTCTGCATCTTGCTGGTTGTGGAAGCATTTTCCCTGCAAAAAGTTGTCAAGATGCTTGAAGAAGTGGTAGTTGGTTGGCAAGAGGTCAGGTGAATATGGTGGATGAGACAAAACATCATAGCCAAATTTGTTCAACTTCTGAAGCTTTGATTGTGCGATGTGTGGTTGGGTGTTGTTGTGGAGGAGAATTGGGCCCTTTCTGTTAACTAATGCTGTTAGTTTTTGGTGCATCTCATTGATTTGCTGAGCATACTTCTCAGCTGCAATGGTTTCACCAGGATTTAGAAAGCTGTAGTGGGGAAGCAGATTTGGCTCAAGTGATAGAGCATCTGCCTACCACATGGGAGGTCCAGGGTTCAAACCCAGAGCCTCCTGACCCATGTGGTGAGCTGGCCTATGTGCAGTGCCAATGTACGCAAGGAGTGCTCTGCCATGCAGGGATGTCCCCTGTGTAGGGGAGTCCCACACGCAAGGAGTGTGCCCTGCAAGGAGAGCTACCCTGCACGAAAAAAGTGCAGTCTGCTCAGGAGTGGTGCCGCACACACAGAGAACTGATGCAGCAAGATGATACAACAACAACAAAAAAAGAGATGCAGTTTCCCAGTGCCACTGACAAGAATACACGTGGACACAGAAGAACACACAGCAAATGGACAGAGAGAGCAGACAACTGAGGGGGGGGCAGGAAGGGGAGAGAAATAATTAAAAAATAAATCTTAAAAAAAAAAAGAGAGAAAGCTGTTGTGCATCAGACCCTTAGCAGATCACCAAACAGTGACCATGACCTTTTTTGGTGCAAGTTTGGCTTTGGGAAGTGCTTTGGAGCCTCTTCTCAGTGCAGCAACTGAGCTGGTCATCACTGGTTTTGCATAAAAGCCACTTTTCATCACACATCACAATCCACTTAACACAACCCACTCAAGAAATGGTTCATTGTTGTGTAGAATAAGAGAAGATTACGCTTCAAAACGACAGTTTGTTTGGGTTTTCGTAAGCTCACGAGGCACTCACATCGAGATTTTTTACCTTTGCAGTTTGCTTCAAATGCTGAATGACTGTTGACATTGAGTTCTTTGACAGCTCCTCGTCTAGTTGTAAGAGAATCAGCTGCGATGATTGCTCTCAATTGGTCGTTGTCAACTTCCAATGCCCAGCCGCTATCCTCCTCATCTTCAAGGCTCTCATCTCCTTTGCAAAACGTCTTGAGCCACCACTGCACTGTACGTTCTTAGCAGTTCCTGGGCCAAATGCGTTGTTGATGTTGCGAGATGTCTCTGCTGCTTTACTACCTATTTTGAACTCAAATAAGAAAATCGCTCAAATTTGCTTATCTAACACCATTTCCATAGTCTAAAATAAATATAAGATAGACAGCAAGTAATAAGTCATTACCAAAAAAACATAAAGTGAGCAATGCACATTAAAATGAAGTATAACATAACCATATTTATTTAAGAATATGTGCCAATATCAAATGGGAAATTTCAACAATGCAAAATTGCGGTTACTTTTGCACCAACATAATAGAGCCCTCCACCAGCCAAGCCAAGTTCACTTAGAATGTTTTATGGGCCAGTTAGTTCTCTTAGGTTCTCAGGGTCTTTCGGACACAGTACATTTCCTTGTCCTGCTGACTGGTAGGCATCCTTTGACTTCGACTGCTTCCTTTTTTGCTGAGGTGCTTGGGAGACCAGGGAACACCATTTATTTTGGAGAAGGAAGCAGACAGAGAGGAGAGGGTTTTGTGTTTAATCTTTTTTTTTTTTTAAACTCTATTTTATCCAGTATTTCCACCACCCCCCCTTTTTTTTAAGATTTATTTATTTATTTATCCACCCCGCCCTGGTTGTCTGTTCTCTGTGTCTATTTGCTTTGCGCTGGGTGGCTCTCCTTACGGGGCGCACTCCTTGCGCGTGGGGCTCCCCTATGTTGGGACACCCCTGCGTGGCAGGGCACTTCTTGCGTGCATCAGCACTGCGCATGGGCCAGCTCCACATAGGTCAGGGAGGCCCGGGGTTTGAACCGCGGACCTCCCATGTGGTAGACAGTTGCCCTAACCACTGGGCTAAGTCCGCTTCCCTCTGTTTAATCTTTAAACTAGCTGATGAGACAGTGATGTATAGAAGATTGAGGGGATAGACTCGGGTACTAGTCCGTCTTGGTCCACATCTAACTCAGACACCTACTGCAATGGAATCTTGGTCCAGTTGCTCAGGCTCTGTGTATCTGTGTTCTCGTATATAAAATGTAAATTATAGTAGTACCTGTCTTTTAAGATTGCTAGTTGGGTTAATTGTGTTAATGCCTGTGGAGTGCTTAGGATAAGCTCTCACAGGTAAACAAATATGATGATGTAACATTTAAATTGCAGGTGGAGGTTCTAACATCAAGGCCATTTTCTTGCCTGAAAAATGACCATGCAGACTCATAAATCAGTTATCTAACCTTTTAATGTTTATTACCCCCTGGAGTATATTTGTCAAAATCATTTTTACCAGTGGCCAAGAAGACAGACAAAATTGTCAAAACTCTTGAAAGCCTTCTAAATTTTAAATGTAGTTCAGGACGTTGGAAAATCTTGAAAGTAAGTAGAAAATCAGAGCTCAGTGGTATCTTGGGAAGATATTTTCCAGAATTTATTTCTGATTCACAGAGAAGTGAAGAAGAAGTGGAAGGTAGTACTGAAGGCTGTGGTAAATCTGGCACGTCATTTCCAGCTGCAAGATTCAGGTAGCAAGCCAATCAATCAGGGGACTGGCAAGAAAGAGTTGAACACAAATAATGAACTCTAATGTAAACCGTGGACTATAGTTAATAGTATAATTATAATAATCTTATCAGTTATAACAAATGTGCCACACTAATGCATGGTGTCTTAGTTTGCCAAAGGACTGCTGATGCTAATTACCAGAAATGTGTTGGGTTGTCTAAAGGGAATTTATTTGGGATATAAGCTTACAGTTCCGAGGCTATGAAATGTCCAGATCAAGGCACCGTCAGACGTGCTTTCTCACCAGCACCAGCTACTGCTGATCCCAGCGTCCTGTCACATGGAGAACAGGCAAGATGGGTCTGCCAGGCTCTCTGCTTTCTCCTTGAACTCAGCTGTGGCCCATCAGTCGTCTCTGGGTCTCAGTTCCTTGAGCCTCTGGGGCTTCTCTCCTTGAGCCCTTTCTCTTGTATAGCCGGGTCAAAACCCCAGAGCTCCCTTTTCCTGTGTGTCTGTCTCTGTGTCTCCATTTTTATAAGAGCCATCGAGAGGCTGGATTCAACCTGAGCCCCACCTCACTGATGTAGCCCAATCAAAAGGGTCTTGCACCCAAAAGAATAGTTTAGTTCAGAAACAAAATCTTTTTCTTTTTGGGATTCATAAAAGAACTTCAAAGTATCACACATGGTGTTTGTAATAGAGGACTGTATGGGAACTTTGTGTTTTCTGTATCATTTTTCTGTAACCCTACAACTTCTCTATTAAAAAAAAAAGAATTGATGGTGACCCACAAGTCTGTTCAAGGTACTGAGATGACATGCGTGACTGGGGCCTCCAGACACTTAAAAATTGCGGTGATACTTGTTTTTATCTATTATATTTTTAGGAGGTACTGGGGATTGAACCTGAGACTCGTAGGTGGGAAGCAGGTGCTCAGACCACTGAGCTATACCTGCTCCCCTCAATGATACTTTTTGAAGAGATTAGTTTTAGCATTTAACATGTTGGAAACACTAACAACTTAATGGACAATGCCACGGGAAATTCACAGTGAGAAAAAGAAGGCAGCAAAAGAGACTTCCCTAAGAGCTGTTAGGTCTAATTCTCTACAAAAGAATCCTCAGAGATCCCTGGACAAATTCTCAAAGAAGCTATTTTGAATTCAGTGACTCCAATAGTTATTGCTTTGTGATTTTTTTTTTTCATTGCAAGAAGGGCAGGAATTATGAAGGAAACACAAATATTGTGTAGTCTCCTTGGTTACCAGAAATTATACTTTAAGTCATTGCTCACTGTGTGTGGCGATGAATGGATAAATTGTTTACTTTTGTCAGAGTAAATAAAAGCTGGTGTCTTTTTATCACTTCCATGAAATTTGATGTTAGAAATATAACTTTTAAAACACTGTTTTATGAGATTCAGTATTGTCCTGCATTGCCTTTGACTTTAAAAAAAAAAAAATTTTTTAGAAGGAATTGGGGATTGAACCCCAGGCCTTGTACATGGGAAGCAGGTGCTTATCCTCTGAATTATACCTGCTCCACTACCTTTTACTTTCTACATAGAAAACATGGGGGAGTGTATGTGGCTCAAACGTTGAGCACCCACCTCCCACATGGGAGGTCCTGGGTTCAGTTCCCCGTGTATCCTGGTAAAACAAACAACAAGCAAGACAAATGAAAAAACCAACTCAGGGAAGCCGATGTGGCTCAGGGGTTGAGCCCTGGCTTCCCATATGTGAGGTCCTGGGTTTAATCTCTGGCCCCTGGTACATCAAATAAAGTCTCAAGTTGACTTTATTTCAGAATTTGCAGGAAAGATTTAGAAATTTTTTGATTATAATTCTGATTGACTAAGGGCATCTTAGATGTTTACTAGGTTACTTTCAGTAATTACATAACAGAGGCAAATAGGCAATTATAAATTTACATTTGAAAAATGCTTTGTGTTATTTAAAATGTTTATAATTTAAGTAATTTTAATAATAAAATTAGCTAAGTGTTTTCAATTTAATTTACTTAGTGTTAAGTTTAGTGCAGGTGTTTTTTAATGTTAAGAATTACTCTAGGGAAGCAGATGTGGCTCAAGCAGTTGGGTGCCTGCCTACCACATGGGGGGGGGGGAGTGTTCCAGGTTCGGTTTCTGATGCCTCTTAAAGAGTATGAACAAGACAGTGAGCTGATATGACAGGCTGGTGTGGTGAGCTGACCCAACAGATGATACAACAAAGAGACACAGTGAGGAAACAAGAGAGAGACAACAAGCAGGGAATGGAGGTGACTCAAGTGATTAAATGCCTCCCTCCCATTTGGGATGGTCCTAGGTTCCATTCCCAGTGCCTCCTAGAAGGAAGACAAATAGACAGTGAGTGCGAAACAATGAGAAAGGGTGGGGAGAAATAATTAAAATAAATCTTTAAAAAATAAAAAACAATGTGGTATTATTTACATGTTTTGCAGATTAGGAAACTGAATTTAGACAGGTTAATAGCTTGCTTGAGTCACCCAATTTGTCAGTGCAGAAACTGGAATGTGAACCCAGGTTTGTCTGACTCCAAAACCCTTAACCACAATATGCTGTCTCCCTAAATGGCTGTAACCACAGTCTTCTGCTGGGGAAGTTATTGTGAAAAATCTTGATAATCTGCAATGTATGCATATTTGATCTGATTGAAATATTCTTATCTCTGCTTAATGACCATTATTTAAAATTTGATGAATTCTTAAGACCCCTGTGATCATTATTGTAGGTGAAATAGATTGGTGATTTGTATTATAAATATGTGTTCAGAGATTGGTTCGATTTAGGATCTGTTACTAGACAAAGATCTCTACTCAAAAAAATACCATTTCCTTCCTTTCCTACTCTCAATCTCTTGGTTTCTTGATATCTCTTTAAATCACTCCCTCGCCCTCATTTCTTATGCCTTCCTTCCCTCTGTATTCTTTACTCTTTACTTGAGTATATTTTAAATGTGTTCTCATCTTCTTAGTATTCAGGATTTTTCTTATGCCTCCCTACTCTCCATATTCTTCATTCTTTTCTAGAATATATTTTAAATTTGTTTTTATCTATTCAGTATTTTTTTCCTATAAAAAATATGTGAGGGAAATGGACTTGGCCCAGTGGTTAGGGCGTCCGTCTACCACATGGGAGGTCCGCGGTTCAACCCCAGGGCCTCCTTGACCCGTGTGCAGCTGGCCCATGCGCAGCGCTCATGTGCGCAAGGAGTGCCGTGCCTCACAGGGGTGTCCCCCGCGTAGGGGAGCCCCATGCACAAGGAGTGTGCCCCGTAAGGAGAGCTGCCCAGCGCGAAAGAAAGTGCAGCCTGCCCAGGAATGGCACCGCCCACACTTCCAGTGCAGCTGACGACAACAGAAGCGGACAAAGAAACAAGACGCAGCAAATAGACGCAGAGAGCAGACAACCGGGGGAGGGGGGGAATTAAATAAATAAATCTTTAAAAAAAAAAAGTGATATTTTACACATGTAGTCTCATAATGAACATCCATGGTCTTGCCTCTTGCTTAAGAAATAAATGTTCCTTGTATACCTCTCTCCAGTAGCAACCCCGTCCTTCTCTCTAGGAGGCAGCAACTATCTCAGATCTGGTATTTATTATTCCCAGGCATCTTAATATCTATGCGCACATCCCTAAATATTGTGTGCTTTGTTTGCTTTTAGGTTTTATATAATGGTTTCACACTATATTCTTCTGCGATTCTTTTTTTCCTTCAACATTACGTTTGTGAGATTTATCCATGTGGATACATGTAGCTCTTTCATTTAGTTCAGGCTTCCCTTTCCTACAGTGACATTTTAAAAAACTTTGCTAATTGTACTATAATACACCTTATTTTTTCTTTTTTAAGATTCATTTATTTATTTCTCTCCCCTTCCCCCTCCCACCCGGTTGTCTGTTCTCTGTGTCTATTTGCTGTGTCTTCTTTGTCTGCTTCTGTTGTTGTCAGCTTCACAGGAATCTGTGTTTCTTTTTGTTGTGTCATCTTGTTGTGTCAGCTCTCCATGTGTGCAGCACCATTCCTGGGCAGGCTGCACTTTCTTTCGTGCTGGGCGGCTCTCCTTACGGGGCGCACTCCTTGCGCATGGGGCTCCCCTATGCTGGGGACACCCCTGCGTGGCAGGGCACTCCTTGCGCGCATCAGCACTGCACATGGGCCAGCTCCACACGGGTCAAGGAGGCCCGGGGTTTGAACCGCGGACCTCCCATGTGGTAGATGGACACCCTAACCACTGGGCCAAGTCCGTTTCCCCTATAATACACCTTAAATCCGTGCATTTTTTTGGTTATGAAACAAATGTATTTAAAGAATTTATTCAGCATGAAAGCCTTAATGTAATTAACTGTATAAATTTTGAAACGCTAACGTTAGAAACAATCTCTAAATAATGAATCCATGAATCTTGAAGACATTTAATAATTTCTTTTCAATATTTTATGCTAGCTCAGGGTGGACACAGAGCAAACCAGTTTAAATTTCAGGATTATAAACAACAACAGGTCTGATTCAATTTTAAAAACCTTGCTTTTGCTTCATTGAAATTAGACTGCTAGTATTAGGATCTAAAGGTACACATATTCATAAACACAGTGCATGTAGAATTTGGGTAACTGTCAGTCGAGTTAGGTCAAATGTGTATGATGATGTTTGACCTAAAGTAAGGGGGAAATGGAAAGGAGAAATGAGTTTATATGGCTACGAGTTTCTAAAAAAGAGTCTGGAGGCTGGCAGAAGGATTGCCCTTATGCACAACTGAGCAGAGTCAGAGAGACAGATAAAGCAGATACAACCCCCAGATATTGGTTCCTTTGAGGGCTAAAGAGACCCATGGGAGTTATGGTCATGGCCGATGGGGTTAACTACCAGGGCAGATGGTCCCTCTTTGGAAATGGTGTTTATGTGTGATGAATCTGGACTCAGATGGGATCTCCCTTCATAAGACTTTCATGCTAATGTGCTGGAGGTGCAGTTAATGTTGGGGTTTAAGATATATTTAGGGGATTTGAATCTCTGGACTGACAATGTGATGACCAGGTCCTGAGCCTCAACAGACTCCAGCACCTACAATCTGTTTTATTGGACTTACCACACTCAGCTAAGATGGAGTTGAAGAAGGACAACCACCACACCATGGAGCCTAGAGTGATTACAACTGAAAGTGGGAGGATTGCATCCAGCATCCATGTGGAATCTGAGCCTCCTCTTGACATAGAGGTGCAATGGACACAACCAATCCAATGTCCACATAGAAGAGGTGGCATTGGATTGGGAAAAGTGGACATGGTGGCTGATGGGTATGGGGAAAGGCAGGAAGAGATGAGAGGTGGAGGCATCTTTGGGACATGGAGCTGCCCTGGATGGTGCTTCAGAGGCAATCACTGGACATTGTAAATCCTCACAGGGCCCACTGGATGGAATGGGGGAGAGTATGGGCCATGATGTGGACCATTGACTATGAGGTGCAGAGGTGCCCAAAGATGTACTTACCAAATCCAATGGATGTGTCGTGATGATGGGAGGGAGTGTTGCTGGGCGGGGGGGAGAGGTGGGGTGGGGGGGTGGGGTTGAATGGGACCTCACATATATATTTTTAATGTAATATTATTACAAAGTCAATTAAAAAAAAATGTGTATGATGAGTTTTTTTTGTTTTATTTTGGGCAGGGGTTGGTTGGTATCTTATGGTAAACCTCAAAGCAAACAGGAGCCACAGCCCACTTTATTTCATTATCCTAACACAGGAGGATAATTTATAGACTTACCATGGGAGTGCTTTTGCTTTGTGAAAGCTTTTGCATCCTTCTTTTTAAATGCACGTGCACGCGTGTGCACAGCTCACACACAATTTACATCCTAAGGAAAGCATCTCTTTGAACTCAGATGAGCTGGAATCACACCCTGTGTTGCTCTGGCCTCTGTCGGCCTGACTCCCTGGTTGAACTAGAATTTCCGCCCTGTGTTTCCTGAGGAAGAGTTAATCCTGTGCCACCTAATATTTCAGTGGTGACTGTGATTTCTCCTTCCTCACTGACTTGTTCACCCACAGGCCACCCTCTGCCCTTGGGTGCTAAGGCACGTGTTCTGTTGCCATCTGGTCGTGAGTCACGGTGAGTTGTGTGGCTGGAGGAAATCAGTTTGGCCCGCCATGTCATCTTGGGTCTCAATACATGATGCTTAATACGCTCTTAAAAAAATATGAAAGCTTCTTTCTCTTACTGTATGATTGACTCCACCACTTATTAGCTGTGTGACCAGGGGTTACGTACACCCTCAGCACCAAGTTTTTTATTAGTAAAATGGAGATAGTAAGAACTCTTTGCCTCATGGGGTGGTGTTATTAAATCCTCACCTTACACGTTGAAAGATCTTAGAACTCTGCCTGGACCATGGGAAATGCTGATTACTGTTGTGATTACTAAAAGTGAGCCCAGCTTCCTTTGCCTGAACTTGAGCACAGTTGGTGGCTTTACCAATAGTGACAGTAGAAATAGTCTGAAAACATAACCTTTTCTTTTAAGCTTACCAGTATTTTGAAGCACAGTGTTGAATACGCCTCTCAGTTGTTAAATAGAAACCATCTGTAATAGTATGTTGAAATACAACATATTGCTCAAGCTCTTTGCTTGAAAGTTTGGGGACAAAACCAAAAGTAGAAGGGCGTGGAGTGTCACTGAAATATCATTACTTTTATTTGAGAATCTGGCAGATAGCACTTCTGTTACTCTGACGAGGGTTTTGTTTTCCTTTTGTGAAATGTACCCCAAAACGTCAGAGGCAACCCAGCAAAGTCTTTAAAGATCATGGTCGTTGAAATCAGACCGGCTTACTGTGTGACTTTGGGCAAGTTAATTTCTCTGTGCCTCAGTCTCCTCTTCTATAAAAAAAGGATAATAGTTTTATTTCCATAAATGGTTGCTACGATTAAATTGGTCATTTATTATAGAGTATTTAGAAAAGTGCCTGAATCGTAGTGAGCTATACATGTGTTTGGAAGTATAGGGAAAACCTCAAATCCGTTCACATTCGTCACTACAATAATCTCACTTATGGTAATGTGCCAGCCCAAGTCATCCAACTCCACCTATTGTGCGCTGGTTGCTGGAGACTTGACAGTGCGGATGCTTATCCTTATCCGGAGAGAGAATGTGGAGTCAGGAAGAAAGGTGGTTTAGGGCATGTCCTGAGATACACCAACTTATAAGGAGTGTGTTGAAGAATAGCTTGAGAAGGAGACTTGGGAAGGAATAATGAGAGAGAAAGAGAGAGAGAGAGTGAGAGAAACAGACATATACCAGAGAGAGGGAGATGATAGAAAGGGCAGAGAGACTCTATATTCCTTTATGGGATTCTGCTCTTGTTTGTGGCTATAATATTCTATATCTTTTATCCTTATTAATGACAACTTCTTGATGTTTTCTTCTTTCTAAATAATGGGTTTTGACAGAGGTTCCAGATATACTCACACACACACATCAGAGAGACAAACAGATGGACAACGTGGCGGGTAGAGAGAGAGATACTGATGATGGGGGGATGAGAGAAAGGGGGGGGAGACAGAAACAGAGGCAAGAGGGAGAAGAGAGGAAAGGGGAAGATAAAAAGAGGGAGAGGAGAGGAGAGGGGGAAGATGAGAGGACATGGGGCGACAGATGACGGGGAGGGGAGACTGGAGGACATGGGGTGATAGAGATGACAGAGAGACACAGACAGGAAAGGGAGGGCTATGGATGAGAAGACACAGAGTGATGGAAAACCAGGAAAGGTCATAGAAGCTAAGCGGGAAGGAGTATTTCAGAAAGCTGGTTGCCGTAGACAAGTTTCATGCTAGGGACACGGACAGGTCAAGTGACTTTTATTAATGAGACAGTATCACTGGTGATAGTGGGGAGAGCAGCTTTAAGTGGGGCAGCAGGGGTGGGAGCCCCATTGCAGTCAGTTGAGAAGAGACTGGGAATAAAATAAATGAGTTGGTGGTAGAGACAGCTCTTCCACATTATTTGGTTAATAGGAGAGTTGAACATGCTGCTGTAAGTATCCAATAGAGGAGCTTGAAGATTCGGGGAATATACCAGGGTGCAAAATGCTATCCAGTAGAGATGGAGATGGGATCTGGATCCAGATTCCAGGTGCAGTAGGGACACCGCCTTCGTCTATTTAAACAGCAGAAGGAGTAGACGTGATGGTTGTACACACAGATAGATTTATAGAATTTGTGGCAGGACATTGAGGAAATTATCAACTGATGGATTTATTTTCTCTGTAAGGTAAGATGGAAGATAATTTTTAGTAATTCTCTTAAACTTTCTCTTATCTGCATTTGTTTTCCCATTAATAAATAAGATATGACTTTATGCTTGTTTCGTTTTGCTGTATACAAGGAAGAAAATGTCTCTGGCAACATCTGGGAAGGTTCTGTGACTTCACTTTCCTGCCCCAATATAATGTATATCTGCTCTCATTTCTTTCAGTTGCAAATGAGAGAAGTCCAGTTAAAATTAGTTGAAGCAAAAAGGAATTTTGGGGCTCATATAGGTGAAGTCTGTAGAGTGGGGTTGGCCTTAAGATGCACCTGAGTTCCAGGTGTCATCAGCCTTTTCTTTGCATCTCTAGCATTTTCCTCAGTTGCACTCTTCACTTTCAGATTGGCACTCTTTCCAGGATGGCTGTAGCTTCATTTTACATCTTTCTTCTTGTTCTGGGAATTCAGAAGAACAGTGACCTCCTTTTTCCTGGAGTTGGTTTTCACATGAATGATTTTGTCCCTCAGGGAACACTTGACAATGTCTGGAGGCATTATTGGAACAGAATTTGCTATTTCAAATGTATATTCACCATGTTGTGCCACCATCAACACCATCCATTACCCAAGGTTTTTTACTACCCAGAATAGAAATCCATTAAGCAGCAGTAACTCTCCACTTCCCCTCCCATCTACCAATAACCTCTAATCTACCAATGCCTATGAGTTTGCTTATTCTGGGTATTTCATATGAGTAGAATAAACCAGGATATGTTTGAGAGTAAAATTATGCCAGGACAACAGGTACAAATAGGATAGCCCTTCGTGCCCTTCCTAAGGATCCTGTCAGCCCTGGGTCACTTAGCCCAGCCTCGAGCAGTCACTGTGACCTGGTGGCACATGTTGAGCAGCCTCAGTCAAAGCAAGTGAGCAACTGCCTGGACAGAGCACTAAGATTCAAAACAAAGGCATGTGGAGGAAGTGAAAAGGTGATGCCCAACGTGCTAGAAAACTTCCTTTTTTTTTTTTAGGAGATACTGGGGATTGAACCCAGGACCTCGTACATGCGGAGAAGGCACTCAACCACTGAGCTACACCCACTTCCTGAAAACTTCCATTTTTGAAAGTGACTCTACTAGACCTGTTTTGATCTGGGTCTAGGGGCAGGTTGTGTGTAGCAAATGGATACTATGTGAAGGTAGCAAGTCCAAATAAGAATGTCTTCTAGTTTTCCCTGGCAATGATGGGTTAATTTAAACCAGAATAGGGAGGAAAGGGGGATGTAACAGGGGTGATAAAAGTGGAAATGAAGATTCTGCTCTGTGTAACCTGCTTGGATACATGGTCAAGGTTCCTGATAAAATGAGGTATTTAGTGTATGTATTTATAGTGTTTAACCACTGAAATATGGAGTGGCTTTGATTTTTTTTGTGGCCACTGTAAAACTTACAGTAAAATAATTCATAACATTTTAACTTCATATTGTCAAATGAAATATTTAAAAAATTTAAATAGTGATTTACTGGCTTAATTTAAATTTCTGATACTGATATTTCTCCTTTTTATTTTTGGAGAAACAAAGTATTGTTAAGAAAAACTGATTTTTTAAAAAAATTTAGGAAGTGGACTTGGCTCAACAGATTGAGCGTCCGCCTACCACATGGGAGGTCCACGGTTCAAACCCAGGGCTTCCTTGCCCTGTGTGGAGCTGGCCCATGTGCAGTGCTGATGCACGCAAGGAGTGCCCTGCCACGCAGGGGTGTCTCCCGTGTAGGGGAGCCCCAGGAGGGGTGCCGCACACATGGAGAGCTGATGCAGCAAGATGACACAACAAAAAGAGACAGATTCCCGGTGCCGCTGACAGGAATACAGGAGGACACAGAAGAACACACAGCGAATGGACACAAGAGAGCAGACAACTGGGGCTGGAGGGGGGGGGTGGTGGGTGGGAAGGGGAAAGAAATTAAAAAAAAAATTTATTTTTAAAGGAACTTTAGATTACATAAATGATACATCAAAAATACAGGGGATTCCCATATAGCTCACCCTCTTCCCCTCCCACACTTTTCCTCATTAACAGCATCTTTAATTAGTGTGGTACTTTTGTTAAAATTGATGAACACATACTGAAGCACTGCTACTAAACATGGCCTGTAGTTTACATTATAGTTTACACTTTACACTGCATATTTTTACAGGTTTTGACAAAATGCTTAATGACCTGTGTCCATCATTGCATTGTCATGTAGAACATTTCCAGTGTCCTCAAAATGCCCCATATTACACCTGTTC
The DNA here is from genome assembly GCF_030445035.2 of Dasypus novemcinctus. NCBI lineage: Eukaryota > Metazoa > Chordata > Mammalia > Cingulata > Dasypodidae > Dasypus > Dasypus novemcinctus. Next base: position 45,969,969 of record NC_080673.1, on the reverse strand, counting down.
TTCCCTCTCCCTCCCCGCAGGACCTCTGGTGACCGTTGCCTTTTTATCCGTGATACAAGTTCTTTCAGTACTGGAATAATCATAAGTCTACATTAGTCCATAGTTGCATTCCTTATGTTTGTTAATTCCTTAATCTTGAGGATTTTAGGATGGCGATGCCCTCTGTTTCTGAGTGAGAGGGGACTTATATCCCTCGGGCAGATGGATGGAACTGTCTTGCTTGCAGGTATAGACACCCTCTGGAAAAAACTGGTGTTTGAGTGTAATTCATCCAGCAGCGTGGATTGAGTAATCTTAACATTGTTTTTCCTTTTAAACAATTTTTCTTGAATGGAAATTGAGCAGATTCCCACCCCCCCGCCCCGATTTTATATATTCCTGGTTTAATTTTAATTTTGAAAACAGTTGTAATATTTTATAAGCATTTAGAAAAGTTGCCTAAACAATTTTATTTTCTTCTGAAATCACATCTAGTCTCTGGAAATATTTTCCTTATGTCCATTTTATTGTACGTGCTGGATAGTATCTGAAGTAAAGATTTAAAAATAAGTGAGCTTATTTTTAGTTTAGACTAAACTGTAAGATTTTAGACTATTTTCTTTTCATTGATTAAAATCTAGGAGAATTAAGATTGCTATATTCAATATTAGGTAACTTCTGAAATCTTTTAGAATTGACTGTAGTGTCTAAAGCCTTGTATAGCTATGCAAATTAAGCTGTTGATGAACAGTCATATATTCAGAAGCAGGATGTATCATTTAACCACAGTTAACAGTTTTTTGTTTGGTGTAAGATGGTTCATTGCCTTTTGGCAGCATGACTGACTTATCTTTACAATCCTAGAATGAAAAGCTTTTTTGAAGAGTGCTGCTTTGTCCAGAAAACAGAGGGTACTTTGTAACAACTTTTGAATTTTGTTGACTTTGAAATTTTCATTCTAAAAACTTTAAAGCTGAAAGTATTGTAGTGAGTAAATGCATTTCCTCTGAAACTGTATGCAGTGATAAAATGGAAAGCAGTGGGGAGGGAGTCGGCTGCGGCCTGGAAGTGAGCCATCAGCCTTTGGAAAGTGTTGGAGGGGCACATTAGAGAGAGGGTGTTGCTTCTCTTCTAGACTCTGGTGTCCTTTAAAGAATACTCTTAAGAGAATACCTGTGTGTACCAAAACTCACAGTTTATCAGAAGAAAAGTTAGAATAGAATACTCAGCTCTGTGGGCTTCCATTTAGTTTGTATACGTGTGTATGATCCTTTTTTTTAGGAAGTTATCAGGGATTGAACCCAGGACCTCGTACAAGGGAAGCAGGCAGGCAATCACTGTGCTATATCTGCTTCCCCCTCCCCACTTTTTACAAAAAAGTGTGATTATTTTCAAGCTATACTAATACGATTATGTCTTTCTTTACATAAATTTATGAAATATGTGTGTGAATAATTTAATCATAGGTGGGATGTAACTTAAACTACGTTTGCTATTTAAAAAGGATTGGTGATGATTCCTTTAAAGTGAATAGTCTTCTCCCAATAGTCATCTCCTAATCTACCTTTTAAAAATGCGAGTATCCATTTTTATGCGCTGGTTTTGTGTAAATGAAGGACCATATAAAGTATCTTAAATTTGAAACGGTAATGGGTAGATTAATATTGTCTTAAATTAGAGATGTTAAGTTTTGTTTTAATTGGCTTGATATTCATGTAATTATTAATAGCATCTACTTCTCACAACAATCCAATGAGGTAGATACTCTCATAATAAATTGCATTTTGCAATTTAGGAACCGGGGTTTAGAGAGGATAAGTTACTCACCCAAGGATACTCAGCTGTTTTCGAAAGTGATGGCCCCTGCTGGGCTTTGTTAGACTCTCCGAGCCTTTAGTTTGGGCTGTTATCTTCTATAAAGCCCTGGGTTACAAAGCCTGCAGAGCTTACTCTAGGAATTTAAAATTTTTCCATGAAGTCATAGAAACTTTCTCTGAACTGAATTAAAAGACACAGGAAAGGAAGTCATTTTTAGATGCTCTGGAGTAGTGGCTACACTATTCTACTTGTATTTAAAAAAAAAAAGACTGCTGTTCTTTGCTTTATACCAAAGCACAATTTAAAAAGTAGTGTTATTGTTAGTGATTCAGAGAGCATATGGGTTTGGTCTGTCCCTGTGGCCTAATGATATTGCTGTATTCAGCCTTTATGATTTATCACTGATGGGCCAAGGTCTATATGATTTGTTTCCTTAACTTTGTAGAATGGGTGCTTTACTATGAATGCCAACCTGGATCCTTGGTTAAATTTGCTGATTTCATGTCCCCAAATGGTGGTGTTTCCATACTTTTTCAGGAATAATAGCTATTCCCTTTTTGGTGATGATATTCTGTATATATTTACCCTGGAATAATTTTTTTTTCCTGCTTTACCTGTTATCCAGAAAGTTAAGCATTTTACCCAAAGTCATATGGCAAAGCCATAGGACAATATCAATTTTAAGACATTGTAGTCAATTTAAAACTATTTGAGTTTACCTAATGAATATTGAATTAATAAATCCCAGTTCCCACATGGAGGGCTAGAATTAAAATACTGGCCTCTTGACTTCTGTGGAGCTGGAAGTTTGTTGATTTAGCTCAAGCCTCTCACACAGATGACAAAACACGCCCTGGGTGGCCACTTGGATATCTGCTTTGTGCTGTTCCTTGGTTTCCTGAAGCTCATTTGTGGTGGTAAGTTTACATTGAAGTAATTTTTTCCATCTGTTTTGCAATATTAATGGAAAAGTAAATGAGGAAGTAATATTTTGCAGAGTATTTTTTTCCTCCCCTTTTTGAAACTGTTTTCATGATGCCCATATCATGTTCAGGTATGTTAAAAGTTTGCATGTGGATGAGAGGGAAAAAATATTGGGACTGTTACCACTTAATAATAATTCACAATGACAGAGTTATTCCTCTCGATGCATAATTTGAAGTTACAGTAGAGAACTTATGAATTGAACAAATATCATGTGACATTGTTTTGCAGTTCGTGCTTCTGCCTTGGCCAGTTCCACTGAAGACCTCCCGTTCCTGGAAACTTTGTTACCCCTCACCTGGCAGGTGTTCCAGCTCCCACCAGGCCATCATCCCCTTAGGGCCGCGGCTCGGTTGCAGTCGGTGTCAGTGCCTAGAACAGGGTCTGGAGCACAGATGTTGGATAAATACTGGTTAAATAAGTCTGGCTTCTGGAATGTTGGAATTGTTGACCCTAGTAGAAATGCAGATAAAGAATGTGAGAGACTCCAGGGCCCTTGATTCCTGTCCTGTTCCCAGGCCTCTTATGTAAGGCAGAAAGAGCCTTTTGTAACTTTGTGCCATATGTGGCTATCTCTGCTTCTTTTTGCAAATTGCGGCTAAGTACTTTACATCTGATGAAAACCATCAAAGTCATAACGCTCAGGGGTGAAAGGGCCTAGTTTCTGCTTGACAAGTTATTTTGGCCTCAGTTGAGTGACAAATTTTTGGAGAGTGGAGAAAGGTCTCGGAGGCGTTGGGACACAGTTGGGATGGCAATCAGCTACTTCTGAGAGGCCCTTAACCTGTCCACATATGGGAGAAAAGCTCAGAGTGGTTGTCGGCTAGTAGTTTATTTTTTTTGGTTGAATTTCCATTGTCATTCCTTAATGAGTGTTTATATTTAATATGCTGAAAGGTGTATATAAAATTTTCTTATGTCTTTCTCCATGTGGAGAGAGATAGTATGGAGGAATTTTCACTGTTTTACACAAGTAAAGGTAAGCATTAAAAAATTTCTTTCACATAAAGAAAAATAAGAGGAAAAAGGCAAATACAACTAATTAGTGATTTTGCTACACATTTAAATCGTGCATTCTTTAAATAGATTTATAACAGAACAAGGTCCCTGAAGGAATATTAAAATCCCTTCAAAATGAGAGCTTTAAAAAATTCCTAAGCTGTAATGATAAAATAAAAGAAAACTCAATATTTAAGCAAAACCAGAGCTGTAATATTTGAAGTATTTGTTATTTTAAGAAGAACAGAATATTACATTTTCACTTATTAACATTTTTTCTTATGTAATTAGTTCTTGGATAAACTCAGTCTGGATGTTCTGTGTTCATGGCATCTCCTCCCATTTAATTTCTCATAGAAACTTGCAAGGCATTCCATTTCATTCGACTGTTTGTAAACAGGAAGAACCCTTGCTATAGGAATATCAGTACCATATTATCAGACAGAAAGAGGAAGACTGTTTTTGAAAACACTGTCATCATTGGACTTTTCCTTTGGTAATCTCCTGATTTAAGTATTATTTCTTTTGGGAAGCGGTTGTGGCTCAACTGAGAGAGCGTCTGCCTACCATATGTAGGGTCTGGGGTTCGATACCCAGGACCTCCTGACCCGTGTGGAGCTGGCCCACACGCAGTGCTGCCGCGCGCAAGGAGTGCCGTGCCACACACCAGTGATCCCTGTGTAGGGATTCCCCATACTCAAGGAGTGCACCCAACGAGGAGAGCCACCCCATGCAAAAAAAGTGCAGCCCACCCAGGAGTGGCGCCACACACACGGAGAGCTGATGCAGCAAGATGATTCATCAACAAAAACAAGCAACACAGTTTCCCGGTGCTGCATGACAAGAATGCAAGGGGACACAGAAGAACACACAGTGGATGGACACAGAGAGCAGACAATGGGGGGAAAGGGGAGAGAAATAAATAAAATAAATCTTAAAAAAAAATTATTTCTTTTGATTATATTTTACCTTATTGGTTTGTGTATGTAAAGGAATTTTTGTTCTTTATTAGAGAAGTTGTGAGTTTACAGAACAATTTTGCATAAAATACAGGATTCCCATGTGCCATCCTACTATTAACAACTCACGTTGGTGTGGAACATTTGTTGTAATTGATGACAGCATGTTTTTTTTTGGCTTTAGAAGCTCATATTTTATTTAAAGATAGAACACTGCTATTGAATAACTACTGTTTTATGACCTGTGTTCCCTTGGGCCCACCTCCATTTTAAAAATTAAAAATACCATCCAAAAAGTTGAAAGTGTTTATAAAGTAATTTACTTGCTGACTTCTTTATCCTGGGCTATCTCCTCAGTATAAAGAAGGTCATGGTGGTGGACTTGGCCCAGTGGTTAAGGTGTCCGTCTACCACATGGGAGGTCCGCGGTTCAAACTCCGGGCCTCCTTTACCCGTGCGTAGCTGGCCCATGCGCAGTGCTGATGTGTGCAAGGAGCACCCTGCCACGCAGCGGTGTCCCCCGCGTAGGGGAGCCCCACGCACAAGGAGTGCGCCCCATAAGGAAAGCCGCCCAGCACGAAAGAAAGTGCAGCCTGCCCAGGAATGGCACTGCACACACGGAGAGCTGATACAGCAGATGATGCAACAGAAAGAAACACAGATTCCTGTGCTGCTGACAACAACAGAAGCGGACAAAGAAGAACATGCAGCAAATAGACACAGAGAACAGACAACCAGGGTGGTGGGGGGGAGGGGAGAAAAATAAATAAATAAATCTAAAAAAAAAAAAAGGTCATACAACCGTGACTGATAGTTGGTCTTGGTGTTCAATGATTTGTCTAAAATGGACTGAGTAAAGAGCTGGTCAGCAGAGAGAGAGGAATTTGGTATCTGATAAAAAGGCTCTTCTCCAAACCAGTAGTTTCATTAGGCTCAAAATCTGTAATAGGGAAACGGACTTTGGCCCAGTGGTTAGGGCGTCCGTCTACCACATGGGAGGCCCGCGGTTCAAAACCCAGGCCTCCTTGACCCGTGTGGAGCTGGCCCATGCGCAGTGCTGATGCGCGCAAGGAGTGCCGTGCTACACAGGGGTGTCCCCCGCGTAGGGGAGCCCCACGCGCAAGGAGTGCACCCATAAGGAGAGCCGCCCAGCGCGAAGGAGGGAGCAGCCTGCCAAGGAATGGCGCCGCCCACACTTCCCGTGCCGCTGACGACAACAGAAGCGGACAAAGAAACAAGACGCAGCAAAAAGACACAGAAAACAGACAACCGGGGGAGGGGAGGGGAATTAAATAAATAAAAATAAATCTTTAAAAAAAAAAAAAGCATTTCCTAAAGTCTTTAAAAAAAAAAAATCTGTAATAGTCTTAGAAAAAGAATCCCAACACTTAGCTGTGGTTACTCGCTGTTGTCTTGCATGCATCAGGTATTCAGAATCTTACAAATGAGAACAAAGTCCGTGTCTGATGAGGTATTTTGGTGGTGACAGTAATTGACAGATCAGGATGATGCTCTACCTTCACTCCTATACATTCACTAAACACTTCGTCAGGAGATAATGAATTCATGCACTTTTCCATCAAGGTTTCCATATAACTGCCTGAGACCTCTTTATTCTCATTTTGCTTTTATCAACTGTGAAGCATATCTTTTCTGCCATTCTGCTAGTTCTTCCTGGGAATGTGCTGAAGTACACTGGGCACCATACCTACAGATTCCTTGCTCAAAACATCTTTTACACAAAGTATATTCCTCGCTGCTTGTGATTACCCCCCTGGGTGGTAGGTGGAAATGCCAACCATTACAAGATCCCTCTTCCGTGTCTTCCACATGATACTCAGAGAGTTTGTTACTAGTTACAGTCCCTGTTTCTGTGAGAAGTGTTTCTAGTCTTGTCAAATCTTTTGTTACCATTCCCTTCAGGGACTCTCCTGTCTGACTTGGCAAGAAAGCTGGCTCCGGGTTGGAGCTTTCCTTTCTGCCGCACGCAGCACAGCAGTGCCTGAGCGGTGCCATCTCCCTTGGCCAGTCCCTCTCCAACACATGCCTGCAGTCTTCGTCAGCTTGCCCGTAGTTTTTCGGTTGCAAAAATGAGGCAATTCTATAAAGAAGAGTCTCAATTTTGATGCATGCTGTCTCTAGTGGACACGGCCCTGTGAAGTCCTTTGAGTACTGGCCTAGAGAAAGGAGGGCCTCTGTGCAGTCGTGAGGGCCGTTTCATAGTCCTGCCTTGAAGTGATTCACATGCTTGTTCACAGGACTTCTCGGCCCTTCTGTCTTCCATGACTCAGGGACAAAAACCCTGCAGTTCACTGCACTGGGTATTACCCAGTCAGCCCATCCGAGCTCTTTATAATTTCTCACACATCTCACCAGCACTGTAGTTCATTAGTGATCAGTTACTTCATCCAATTCCTGTCATTCCTTTTTATGCTATCTTGGATGCCCTTGTCAACGTCCCCACAAAGCCTAATCTAGCACATTTTTATAATTGTACTATTAACTTTAGTACAATAGGGTTCACTGTTTCTGTGGTGTCTTTCCATGGATTTCTTAAAAAAATTTTATTCTGTTGCCATATATATATATTGTCTAACATTTCCCTATTTAATCATATTCATATATATATATTTCAGTGCTGTTAAGTATATTCACAATGTTTTGCTACCATTACCACCATCCATCACCAAAACATTTCCATCATTCAAAATAGGAGCCCTGTACATTTTAAGCCCTAACTTCCCATTCTCTTTCTCACCTCGTCCCCTGATAACCTTTACTCTAGATACTGACTCTATGACTTTGCTTATTCTAATTATTTCATATCAGTGAGATCAGACAATATTTATCCTTCTATGTCTGGGTTATTTTACAACATGATATATTCAGTGTTCATCCATGTTGTCACATGTATCAAGACTTCATTTTTTATGGCTGAATAATATTCCATTTTATGTATATGCCACTTTTTATTTATCCATGCATTGGTTGATGGACACTTGGGTTGCCTCCATCTTTTGGCAATTGTGAATAATGTGGACACTGGTGTACAAATATTTGTTCAAGTCTCCACTTACAATTCTTTTGAGTATATGCTTAGTAGTGGCATTGCCGTGTCATGTTCTATACTTAACTTTCTGAGGAGCCACCAAACTGTCTTTCACAGCAACCATACCCCTTTACATTGCCACCAGCAGTTAATGAGTATTCCTATTTTTCCATATCCTCTCCAGCACTTGTAATCTTAAAGTCTTTTGCCCATTTTTAAAAATTGGATTGTCTGTCTTGATTTATGTTGCATTATTTATCCCACTCATGTCTTGAGGAGCAAAGTATCAGTAACAACTGGCTTTATGCTATGAAAAAACTAGTTGACCGTGTTTTGGCTGAGTTGGCAATGATGTTTTCCCTCACATCACAAATCAGCAGTGGGTGGGTGCTGGCCAGTTGTCAGGGCTGAGGTTTCTGCAAATCCCTTGGCCTTTTCCTTGTGGTAGCGAGATGGCCTGGCCATTACATCCACTTTTCCGGGGAAAAAAAAAAAAAGTGGAAGAAGAAGAAAGGAGGAAGGGTCTGTATTAAAGGCTTTCCCAGAAATCTCCTATTGGCTTCTGCTTGTGTGTCTTTGGCCACAGTTTTTGTAGCTTCCCCTGGCTGCAAGCAAGTCTGGAAAGGCTGTGGTCCAGCCTTTGCTGTAAAGCAAGGGAAAAGAAGGTTGGAATGGTTGTTGTATGAACTAATTTGTGAGTCTGCAAAAACAGTTAAAATTTCTGAGGTGAGGGTCTTTAGTAGTTTCTCCACTCAACCAATTAGTCGATCGATGGGTCGTCACTCAGCACTGCGAATGTGAATGCAGTTGTTCTTTGGAGGCAAGAAGGGGAGTTGGAACAGTATAATGTGTTGTCTTATTAGAATTTACAGTCTGGTTATGGAAATAAAAACATACAAAAGATTTTGTATAAACAAAGTGCTGTGTTTTCTCATCAGTTTATAAGAAGGGGGACATTCGTGGATACCTGATATAATGAAAAGGGCTCTATGGGGAAGGTAGAGTGGATGCGGAGAGGGTGGTGTGAGGGGACAGCAGGAGTTTCTGGACTCAGGGCAGCTCGAATTGGCAGGGTCCATGCTTCAGGGCATTGCACATTGACGCTTTCCTGACCGTGTTGTTTCAAACAGTACCCCTACCCATTCTTCCCTCACCCCACCCACCTGCTTTTTATACTACACAGCACTTGTTAGCTTACAAAATAGGTAGTTTTTATTTACTTGTTTTTTTTAAAGACTTATTTTTTATTTTTTTAAAAGATTTATTTATTTATTTTTATTTCTCTCCCCTTCCCTCCCACCCCGGTTGTCTGTTCTCTGTGTCTATTTGCTGCATGTTCTTTGTCCACTTCTGTTGTTGTCAGCGGCACGGGAATCTGTGTTTCTTTGTTGCATCATCTTGTTGTGTCAGCTCTCTGTGTGGGCGGCACATTCCTGGGCAGGCCGCACTTTCTGTCGCGCTGGGCGGCTCTCCTTATGGGGTGCACTCCTTGCGCGTGGGGCTCCCCTACACGGGAGACACCCCTGCATGGCAGGGCACTCCTTTGCGCGCATCAGCACTGCGCATGGGCCAGCTCCACATGGGTCAAGGAGGCCTGGGGTTTGAACCGTGGACCTCCCATGTGGTAGACGGACGCCCTAACCACTGGGCCAAGTCCACTTCCCATGAAAGCACTTTCTAAAAAATATTTTTTGTTTTATTTTTTGTTAATTTTTGGAGGTACTGGTGATTGAACCCAGGGCCTTGTATGTGGGAGGCAGGTGTTCAACCACTTAGCTACATCTGTTTCCATGGCAGTCCATTTTTATAATTGTACTATTAAATATAGTCTGTGGTGTGACTTAGGATTCTCTGTGTTGTGCAGTTGCATGGATTTTTAAAAAAGTTTAATACCGTATACAACCTAAAATTTCCCTTTTTTAAGCACAAATATATAATTCAGTGTTGTTAATTTTGTTAATTATGTTCACAACATTGTGCTACCTTCGTCAGTGTAAAAATTATTCATGAGATATTTGGCATTCTTTTTGTTTCATACTAAGTTTTTGGCATCTAGCGTGTATTTTATACTTACATGTCTCTGTTCCTAGCAGCCACTTTTGAAGGGCTCGGTAGCAGTGTGTGGCGGTGGCTGTTCCACTGGACAGCCCAGGTCCGCTGGCTCCAGTGCGTGGTCTTGCCTCGGTACCTGCTGCTTCCCTGTATGCAAGCCGCCTCCTCCCGGCTTGGGAGAGCAAAGCCGTGTGCATACCTGGCATCTGGAGAGGCTGACGTTTACAAAAGGCTTAGCCGACATCCTCAGCTCACTAGGTTTTCACAGTAACTCGGGAGGTCAGCAGGTCACCAGACCTATCCGTCTAGCAGAGTAATTTTACAGATGACCATGTCAAGATCTGGAGGGCTGAAATGGCTTGTTCAGATTCACCAGGCTCCTACTTGGCAGGGGAGTTGAATCCAGTCCACGTGGGTCCGTAGCGCACTGTGCGCTCCTTCCGGACAGAGCAGCAAGGAGAGGGGATGGGAGGGCAAGTGTGAAAGGCTGTGCCCTCCCTTCTAAGACTTGGTAGAGTCCTCCCACACGGAGGGCTATCTGTCTCCTGAGTTCATACCAGGCCTTCCGAGGGACTCACTCAGTCAGAAACCCAGAGATTCTTTGTTTCTGATTCTGGACTGTGCTTATTTTGACTCTCCCTACTTTTCCTCTTCTTTGAACACTGTCCCACCTTCCCTACCCTAATCGGTGTCCATCATCACTTCTTTCAGACTAGGTTCCTTTTATGACTTTCCAGTCATAAAACACATTAAAAATGTGTTCCCAGAGTCTCACCAGGCAGTTCCCTTTCATGAGACATACCTTAAAAAAAAAGAACCAAAATTGTAAGAAAAAGGTATATTAAATTGACGACTTGAATACCTGAGAGCCAGTAAATGAGATGCCAGTGCAGAACCAGGCAAAGAAAAGATTTTCTCATTTGTGGTTGGTGTCCCTATGTCACAATTGAAGAGCCCTGTTTTCATTGCCCCTGGGAGCCGTAGGAAATCCCTGCTGCTGTGGGGCAGTGGGTGGGGCGTGCGTGGCTGAGAGATAGTAGTTCCTGGGTGGCTGCTAGCTTATCAGGCTTGTGGAAACTAGACGTACTGGAGGAAGAGGCTGCGTATGAAGTTAAGAAGCTTCCACTGAGAGATGGAAAAGGGCTTGCTTATTGACAACAGTTTTTGAGAGGCCTTTATTTTATAAGTTAAGATTATCCTCTTTACAATACCCTGGAGTTATATTTGTTTAAAATTGTCTTCTGTAGGGTTTTTCCCTTTTACTAGTCTTTCCTTCACTTACCATATAGGCGTTTTGTGTGTGTGGCTCCTCTGGGACTTTTTGGGTGGATGTTGCAACAGCATTTAATTCAAACCACATGAGTTTGCAGCATTATTTTAGTGGTTCCTCTCTGATTGAAAACATGATACTTGGTTTTATTGCCCCATAGGAGAAGCAGCAGTCTTTCAGTCATGGATGAAACTCCTTTGTTGGGGAGTTAGCCCATTATGTCAGGCTTTTAACTTTATCCTCTATAAAATGTAATTGCCAGGAATTCTGCAACCAAATAACAGCGAGCAGTGTGAATTGGGAAATCTGCCCATTCAGAATACGTAGGTTAGTATACCTTTCATAGTACTGGGTTCTTGGCAAGATTTTGTGCTCATTGGTGCCGAACAACTTTTAGGGTGACTTTTAAAAGGCTTTCCTGGGATAAAAGAAGGAGGAAAATGAAATGAGAAGGCATTTGCTGATCTGCCTTATTCCCAGCAGTGAGTAGCAGCACCATCTTCTCCTGTATTCATTCCCTTGACTCTGGTTTTCATCTTCAAGCCTGGATCAGAATCTGCCAGATTCTCAACTCTTAAAAATGTGTTCCCTTTGAAATCTAAATATAGCAACAATTAACGTGCTATTCTTTTAACAGGTTATACTGTTTCACAATGGTGTATCTTACAAGGATTACTTGATAATATGAAGGAAGAAGATAAAAGAATGGTAGAGATGTAGGAAACGGAAGATGAGAGTTGATGGGGACAGTGAGGTGGCAAAAGATGACATTGTTTTTATTGCCTACTTTTTTCTTGACTAAGTGGACTGGGGTGGATTGTTAATAATCGAAGAATGGATACCTGCTATTCAACTATTCTCTATCTGATTTGTTTGGAGCTATGAAAGATGACAATAGACTTTTACGATTAAGGAGCTAGGTAATAAAACTTTAACAGGACATAAATACAAGGAAAGTAAAATCAGAATGAGTTAACTAACTAATGGTTTAATATCAAAACAGAAGATCTATCATAGGGATGTGTAGAATTTATTGCAAGATAGATAGTATAGAGTGATTTTCAAGTCTCACTATGCATTAGAATCACTTGGGGCATTTTGAAAAAATACTGATGACTTTAAAAAAATGTCAATCATTCTCTTCTACTTGCTTTGGAATGGAGGCTGCAGTTGGTAATTTTGAGAACTCTCCAGGTGATTCTAATGTTGAGCTATGGTTGAGAATAACTGGTATAGACTACTTATTATTATGTTAGGCAATGGTTTTTAAATTTTAGTGGGAATCAAAATAGCCTAGGGTACTCATTAAAAATGCAGTTTCCAGGTTTCCACTTAAATTCTGTCAGCGGACAGATGCAATCTCTTTGGCTACTTTTTGTGAAATACTTTTGTTGGTGTCCAGTTTGGGTGATAAGATTGCCGGCATCTGAGTGGGACTGGAAAGTTTTCCTTGAAAGTGGGACATGAGCATGTTTCTGAGAAATGTAAAGATTTGAAGGAAAACTGGATGGGTGATTACAAGGTATATTTGGGATAAGAGTATAGTTAGTTTTGGTGGGGAAGTAATGTGATGAGGCTGGAAACCCTGGTCTGAGCTAGCCCTGAGAATGCTAGGTTGGCCAACATCTGAAGGTGAGGTACACTTGATAGTATAGAAAATAATTGGTAATAAACCACTTTATTAAGGGGGATGATACAGGAAATACTAATTTCCCATCAGTGCTATGCACTAATGAGATAGTATCTTTTGAGCTAAAAACTGTTAAACTTGGAATAAATAAATTAAGCAAACATTTATTAATTCCTAAAGGTTAATTTATTTCCATAAATTAATGTATTAATTTGTGTAATTACTGTGGATTCACCAGATACCACCCAACAGACTAGGGAGCAAAAGAGTATCTACAACTTGTATTTGTGTTCAGATTCTGTTACCATGTTTATTGCTCATTGGAAATGTTTTAATTGGGACTATTTGCAATATTTTTGATGATCTTGATTTGGCAAATGAAATTATTTTGTGTTGTAAATATTACTTGACTAACGCTAGAAGACATCTGATTCATTGGGAGTGTTTTGAAATATGTATTTTTGGGTCATGGAACCCTCTGAAGATCTGATAAATGTTAGAACTGCCTTCCCACAAAAATGTGGAGGTACATGTAATTTTGCTTATCATTTCAGGGCTTATGAATACTCTGAAGCCAATTCATAATATCTGTCGATGTTCATAGACTTGAGTGTTAATTCTTAGATTAGACTATGGAATAATTGTGGTGTCATGTCATTACATTTTAGGGGAATGGTGTCTGTGATATTTTCATTTCTCTTAATTGATAGTCATAATTCATCATGGCATAGGAGTAATTCAACATCTATTTAACAAATAGGTTTTGAATGAAGTTTGCATGAATCACACACAGTGTTTCTATATCAGAATAATGTAATTAAAGTACACATTAAAACAGGGATTTGTGTGTATATAATATGAATGAATGTGCTACATCCATTTTAATTCCTGATGGGCTGCAGGGCCCTGGGTGTGTCATTGTTGTCCAGTCTCTGAAGTAAAACACAAGATAGGATTTAACCCCGCAATTTGCACTGTGTTTTCTGGGGGAACACTAATCCTGAAAGAAAGAAGCTCCATGAAAAACAGTTTCCAAAGTAAAAATCCTTTTGTAATTCGTCACATGTTCTATCCTGTGTGGAGATGCATTATGTACCCGAATATACGGAAGGAAATTCAGCTGTAAAGAAATCTTGCTTAGCTTTGTTTCAACACATTGATCCCTAAATTTATTTAACCAAGACCTCTTTTCTCAAAGCACTCTAACTTTTCAAAAGACAAAGAATGGGGAATATTAATTTAGCTGATTTTAATCAAAGATAGTTATGTGACATATAAGTGAAGCTAGATTGATGTATGCTGCAAAATTTAACCTTTTAAACCCATGTGGAAGAATTATTTAGGTACTCTGGCAAAAACTTAGTCTCCCTGCCAATCTAGTACCAAAATTTTGAAAAACTTTGTGAGATAAGTGGTATCTGCCTGAACCATACCTTTAAAAAATAGCTGTTTGCTCTTATAAAGGAAGACTGAGAATATATCGAGAGGTTAACAGGAATCATGTTGCAAGTAAAATTAATCTAATCCATGGCTCTTGTTCACCTGCAGTCCTTTCCCCAGTATAAACTACAAATTTGAAAACTGTCACGATAGGGATAGGGGACCAGGGAATAACGTATTTGAATGATGAAGGAAATGGGTCTTAAATGATAGGACTGATAAATTAGAGCACTTTATTTAGGAAGGGAGCAAAGATATAAGATTATAGGATCATGAAGGATATATACTTAGGGAATACATTTTCCAAAAAGAAAAATGGTATAATTGTAAGGCAAGAAAAATAGTGAAATTAATTCGTTATTAGTTGACTATTTCAGATTGATTTTCAAACATTGATTTAGATCGCTTGTCAAACACTTAATAAATACCTGTAATTGGCTGGCATATACCCTAGTTGTTGAGTATTCAGGAAAGGATAAGCATGGCCCCTCTGCATGCGAGGGACTCATATTTTTTGGTGGAAGTTCCTTTCCCAAGCACTTGTCCTCTGGGCGGAACCTTTTCCCCTCTCTGGGCCCTCCCTCTCTGAAAACTTGAAAATCTGATCATACTTTACTGTCTTGCAGCCTGCACCCCCACCCCTCCCTTTCCTGCCCCTCCCACTACAGTCAGAGGGGAGATTTCAGGCCCAGTGCATCATGAAGCTGAGCTTGCCAGAGCTTATATTGTTTTATTACATTGTAAAATTCTTCCTGATAAGAATATACAAGTGGTTTTGAGTGTCGGAAAACATTGTAAACCTATTGTCAGATAATTCTAAAGAATCTACTGTTAACATCAATTTAAAAACTTGTTAGTGATTTACTTGCCAAATTCTTTGTTCCTGTCAGAGCAGTCTCCGTAATGAAAAAGACAGTAAATTTCATTAAAAGTTTGGATTCAGTGAATTTTATTTAACTAAATTTTTTCAGGAACCATAGTAAAATGAATTGTTCATTCTAAGAATCTCCTCTGTCAAGTAGTGCGTTTCAAAAACATTCTATTTTGCCATATAACGTGAATTTTTAAGTAGAAACAGGTGCAAGGGACTGTAGAAACTGGAAGAATTTGATGTTTACTCTTTTTTGTTTTTGAATGTTATTTGTTTACATTATATTTAAGTTCTTAAGAGTGGAGGGATGCCATGGTAATATTATTACATCTCTCAGGGACTGGGTAATGTTTTAAGGGAACACTAATCTGTTACAATGATGAGGCATTTTCTCACCATATATAAGAGTTCCTGGGCTTTAAAACAGATTACCCAGTAGATATTCTGAAGTTGAGAAAATGAAAGTATCCATCATGGCGCATACTGTTTAACTTAAGGTAGACGCCTATTTAGAAAATAAGTATAAATTTTGTATGCGTTTAAGTTCTTGTATTTCCCTGTTCTATATTGTTTTAATCTTATAACAAATGTTATAAATAAACCATGTATGAAGGACTTTATTTCAAATATGTGCCACAGTACTCTCTTAAAAGAATTTTTTTTATTGTAGCATATTGTGGCAGTTTGAATTTGGTGAATTCCCAAAAGAGAAAGATTGTGAACTAATCCATTCCTGTAGGTGTGAGACCCTTTCAATTGGACGTCAGTGAGGTGTGAGTCAGGTTGAGTCTCCGCCCTCTGGCTGTGTTTAATAAAAAAGGGAGATACAGAGAGACACACACAGGAGAAGGAAGCTGCTGTATTTGATCCTGTTGTGTGAGAGAAACAACTCCAGCTTCACCCACAGCTAAGCTGCTGTAGAGAAGCCCCTGAGAGACTCAAAGAGCTGAGGTCCAGGGAGAAATGAGCCATATACCTGATGGCTTAAGCTGAACTCCAGAAGAATGCAGAGCAGCCAAGACTGAGCAAGGGAGCCTGGAAAGAGAGAAGGCTGAGCTCAGACCTTGGCAGAGATTGGCAGCCATCTTGCTTCAACACGTGGCAGCTGACTTTGGTGAGAAAGCACCTTAATAGTGCCTCGATTTGGACTTTTCATGGCGTTGGAATTGTGAGCTTTTACCCCCAATTAAATCCCCTTTATTAAAAGCGTCCTGTTTCTGGTACTTTGCATTGGCAGTCCTTTGGTAAACTAAAACACATATGCATCATACAATTTCCCATTTCAATCATTTTCAAGTGCATATCTCAGTGGTGTTAATCCCAGTGCTTTGCTACTATTACCACCATCCATTACCAAAACCTTCCATCACCCTGAACAGAAACTCTGTAATCATTAAGTGCTGTTTCTACCTGACCCTCAACTCCCACTCTTGGTAACTTGTAGCCTACTTTCCATCGCTATGAATTTCCATATTCTATAAATTTTATAGGCATTTAGCTTCTTGTGTTATATTTCCCTGTTCTGTACTGTTTCATTTAACTGAAATCATATATCTGTCCTTTTGTGTTTGGCTTATTTCACTCAAGATATCATCAAGGTTCATCCAGGTTGTAGCATGTAACGGTACAGTCATACCGTGGTACTTGACTGCTTTGAAATATGTTGAATTTGGTACTCAATGCATTTTGACGTGAAAAGTTTTGTCCCGGTACTCGTCATTTGTTTGGTACTCTATGTGTGAGCTAGAACTTTCCCCATACTCGCTACCCTTTCCAGCCGAAGCAAAGGGTCACGTTAGTCACACGGTAGCT
The DNA here is from genome assembly GCF_030445035.2 of Dasypus novemcinctus. Taxonomy (NCBI): domain Eukaryota; kingdom Metazoa; phylum Chordata; class Mammalia; order Cingulata; family Dasypodidae; genus Dasypus; species Dasypus novemcinctus. The sequence continues at coordinate 45,953,106 of NC_080673.1, read as the reverse complement.
CTTGCCCTGTGCACATCCCATTGCCATCTTATCTTAGCTCCTGTGGTCATTTTGTATATTTTTGCCCTTTTTTCCTCATCATCAGTCCCAAGAAAATGAACAGTGATAACACTGAGCAGAAAAGAAAATTACTTTGCACCACTATTGAGCAAAAAAAAAAAAAAAAAAGAAAGAAAAAGAAATAATAGGCAAATATGAGAGCAGTATTTGCATTACTTATCTTGCTAGGGAATATGGTATGCCTAGAACAGTCTCCACCATCAAGAATAAAGAAGTGATTAAAAAGACTGATGTTGCAAAAGGAGTTAAAGCAGTAACAAAGGACGTTGAAAAGCTGTTATTAATTTGGGTAAATGAGAAGCAGAGAAGCAGTTAGCAGGTGTTAGTGTATTAGAAGCTATGATATGTGAAAAAGCGAAACTGTTGCATGCTGATCTTTTGAAAAACAAGCCGGAATGAATGATGAGACTGTTGAAATTTTCAAGGCCAACCATGGCTGGTTTGCTAATTTTAAAAGGACTGGCATGAATTTGATATGGAAGAATTTGTGGCCAGAAAATGTGACTCAGAGAGACTTGAAGGGTTTGAGGCTGACCCCAAGTGTGCAGGTATGGAGGGCACACTTGTGCAGGATATTGTATCTTTGGGCCAATGCATAGGTCTGGAGGTTGATGCTGCTGATGTTGAGGAGTTAGTGGAGTGACATCATGAAGAGCTCAGCACTAAGGAGCTGCAGGAACTACAGAAAGAGCAGCAACAGGAGATGGCTGAAGAGATTTCTTCAGGTGAGGAGGAGATAAGGGAGGCTGTCCCCAGTTCCTTAACAAAAGAGATGTGTGCAAAATGGGCAGATGTTCAAAACTGCGTGGAGAAGTACCATCTGGATAAAGCTCTGACAAGCAGAAATGTGAATTTATTGAATGACCAAACAATTTCACACTTTTGAGGAATTCTGTGAAGAAGACAGAAGGCAGTTCTCATTTGATAGGTTTTTAGGGAAGGTGATGAATGTGTCAGAGTCTGTGGTGCAAGTTGAAAAAAAAACAGAAAAGAGAAAGAAGACCTGAAGGGCAAGTGCCCGATGTTCTACTGGAGGGGGCTCTCCTTCCAGGCAGCAGTAACCTCTCCTCCCCACCACGCTCCTCCTACCATCCCATCAGGCCATGGACTGACTCTTCTCAGTACCAGTGAAGTGAAGTTTTTATTTTGTTTAAGTATTTATTTTTAGGTTCATTTCTCATGTAAAGTAATGATATACAACCCTGTCTTTTTACATATTGCCTTAAAAATGCATTGTCTTTGGCTTGGGAGCTCATTAATTTTATTTACATTATTCCTTATGGGAAAAATTTGTTTGGTGCTTGTTGTGTTTGGTACTTGTCATGCCTCAGAACCAATTAATGATGAGTACTGAGGTACCACTGTACTTTATTCCTCTTTATGACTAAATAATACTCCATTATATGCATATACCACATTTTGTCTATCCAGTCATTTGTTGATGGACATTTGGGTTGCTTCCATCTTTTAGCTTTTGTAAGTAATGCTGCTATGATTATCAGTGTACAAGTATCTGTTTTAGTCCTGGGTTTCAATTCTTTTGGGTATATACCTAGAAGTGGGATTGCCGGGTCATATGATAATTCTGTGTTTAACTTTTTGAGGAACTGCCAAACTGTTTTCCATAGTGGCTGCACCATTTCACGTTCCCATCAACAATACACGAAGGTTCCTCTTTCTTGGTATCCTATTTTCTTTAAATAATAGCCATTCTAGTGGATATGAGGTAATATCTCATTGTGGTTTTGAGTTGCCTTTCCCTAATGACTAATAATGTTAAACATGATTTTTTTTCATATAATAAATTATTTTAAAAGAAGTTTTAGATTACAGAAAAGTTACATTGAAAATATAGGGGATTCCCGCATTCCCACCTCTATCCCTCCCACATTTTACCCTGTTAATAACATCTTACATTAGTGTGGTCCGTTTGTTACAATTGACGAACAACTATTAAAGCATTGCTATTAATCCAGGTCTATAGTTTACATTATGGTTTACACTTTGTACTATTTAGTTTAATAGGTTTTGACAAAATGTGTAATGGCCTCTATCTGTCGTTGCAATATCATGCAGAACAATTCCTATTTCCTAAAAATGCTCTATGTTTCACCTATTCCTCCCTTGTCCCTCTCATCAGAAGCTCTGGTAACTACTACCTTTATATCAATCTTACAAGTTCTTCCATTACTACAGTAATAGCAAGTCAACTTTGGTCTGTGGTTGCATTCCCCCCTTATGTTTGCTCATTCCTCAATCTTGAGGATTTTGGAATGGTGATGCCCGTTCTGCTTCAGATTGAGAGGGGGCTTAGATCTAAAGGGGAAGATGGAAGGAGCTGCTTTTCTTGAAGTTGTAGATATTCTTTTTTGCGGGGGATGAGGGTTATCCATCATCATCATTTTGTTAGTTGTCCCGGTCAAGTCCAATGAACTGGAGAGTAGGAGTTGGTTGCAACTCTGCTGAGATTCAGGGCTCAACCAGCATATGTACAGACCGAAGATTTAAGTCTCTAGGACATAATATTTAATGGGTATTGCACCAATTATAGGTTCAAATAAAAGGGGAGAAGAATCATGTGCAGAGAATGTAAATGAGTCTAAATGTTACACTGGGGAAATAGGTTATCATATATTCCAAGGTGTGGCCCACTGATGGGTTTCTGATCTCATGGGGTTGTCTGTCTTGTCTATAGTGTCTGGATGTCTCTAGAGCCCTTGGGAGCACCCCCCTTTGAGGCTTTTTTTACTCTGGTGGTTAGTGAGATCCACCTGAGATGTGCATAAGCATCTGTGGAATTACCTCCTGACTCAAACTTGGAAATTTCTCAGCCATAACAACTCCTTTGTATTTAATGTTATCTCCTTTTGGCCAAGGTCTTTTTTCCAAATGCATTACTGGTTGGCATGTAATCTCTCAGTGCCAGGGAGACTCATCCCTGGGAGTTCTGTCCCATGTGGGAGGTCGGGGGGAAGGCATTGTGTTTATTTTCTGAGCTTGGCTTAAAGAGAGGCTACATTTGAGTAACAAGGAGGTTTTCATGAGATAACTCTTAGGCTATCCTTATTATTAGGCCAAGTTTCACTTGTACAAGAATAAGGTTCAGAAGCACAAGCACTAATATGGAAGGCTTAACATATGGGTATGTTTTCTTTTATTAGGCACTGCCTATGCATTCTAGAGATTCTTGCCACTCTGTTAACAGAGAATGTAGCCGGATTCTCCAGAATGGGAGTTTAATATTATGTTGGTCTCCACCCACTGAGATAACACCCTATGACCAAATGAACACATTCTTATTTCATCAAGACATGCCCCAGTTGAACCCTTCCTCACACATCCCTCCACCACCAACACCCTGCACCAGTGACCCCTCCCTGCCATAAATGCTGAAAGAACACTCCCACAATTGCATTCTCAAACACTCCTCTGTCTCCCCAGAGACTGTCCATGGATTTTCCAACCCCTCATCCCTGCTCCTACTCACACTCTAGCACCATCGACCCCACTGACATCACTGCAGCATCATCACCCAGTCCATTGCCAAACCACCACCATCCACTTTATCACAGATTCTGCCCAAATTGAGCATCAGCTTACCTCTCTCTAGTCCCTTTCTTTCTCCTGTATCCTGTCTCCATGAGTCTTCTTATTATCCTTAGTTCTTTTTTTTTTAAGATTTATTTATTTATTTCTCCCTCTCCCCTCCCCCCCAATTGTCTGCTCTCTGTGTCCATTCGCTGTGTGTTCTTCTCCATCTTCTTGCATTGTCAGATGGCACCGGGAAACTGGGTCTCTTTTTTTGTTGCGTCATCTTACTGCATCAGCTCTCCGTGTGTGTGGCACCACTCCTGCGTGGGCTGTGCTTTTTTCATGTGGGGTGGCTCTCCTTGCACATGGGGTGCCCCTACACAGTGGCGCCCCTGTGTGGCACAGCACTCCTTGCGCGTGGCAGCACTGTGTGTGGGCCAGCTCACCATGTGTGTCAGGAGGCCCTGGGTTTGAACCCTGGACCCTTCATATGGTCGGCGGACACTCTATCAGTTGAGCCACATCTACTTTCCTATCCTTAGTTCTTACCAGTGAGGTCATGCACTATTTATCCTTTAGTGACCAGCCTACTTCACTAAACATAAGGTCTTTGAGATTCACCCAGGGTGTCACATGTGTCAATACTTCATTCCTTCTTACAGCTGAGTAATGTTCCATGAAATGTATATACCATATATTGCTTATCCATTCATCTATTGATGGATACTTGGGTTGCTTCCAGCTTTAGGCAATTGTGAAAAATGCTGTTATGAACATTGGTGTGCATATATCTGTTCATGTCTCTGCTTTCATTTCTTTTGTGTATATTCCCAGTAGTGGAATTGCTGGATCATATGGCAATTCTATATTTAGCTTCCTGAGGAACTGCCATACCATCCTCCACAGTGGCTACATCATTCCCACCAGCAGTGGATAAGTGTTGCTATTCCTCTACATCCTCTCCAACACTTGTAGTTTTCTGTTTTTTTAATAGCTGCCAGTCGAGTAGGTGTGAGATATCTCATTGTAGTTTTGATTTGCATTTCATCTTTTCACGTGCTAACTAGCCACACATATATCTTCTTTGTGAGCATTCCTATTTTTGTCCAGTTTTTAATTTTTTTTCTTTCATTTTCTTCTTGAGTTGTAAGAGTTCCTTATATATTTAGGATATTAAACCTTTAACAGATACATTATTTTTTTAAAATAAAGTTTTATTGACCCATACCCATTTTTTTTGAAGATTTATTTTTTATTTACACCCCTTCCCCTTGTTCCCCAAGTTGCTTACTCTTTGTGTCCATTCACCGTGTGTGTTCTGTATTCTCAGTAGGTGGCTCCGGGAACCAACCCTGGGACCTTCTGGAGTGAGAGAGAGGCGACCACTTTCTTGCACCACCTCAGCTCCCTGGTTCTGCTCTGTCTTCTTATATTCTTTCCTCTGTGCCTCTTGTTGCATCATCTTGCTGCGCCAGCTCTCTGAGTTGGCTGGCACTCCTGCATAGGTCGGCTTTCCCATGCAGACGACATTCCCATGGAGGGCAGCACTTCTGTGCAGGGCCGCATTCCCACGTGGGCTGGCACTCTGTGTGGGCCAGCTTGCCGCATGGGCCAGCTTGCCCTCACCAGGAGGCCCTGGGCTGTGAACCCTGGACCTCCTATATGGAAGACTGAACCCCAATTGGTTGAGCTGCATCTGTTTCCCCAGATAATTATTTCCAAATATTTTTTTTCTCTCCCATTCTGTACGCTGTCTTTTCACTTTCTTGATAATGTCCTTTATACAAAAGTTTTATATTTTGATGAGGCCTAATTTATCTAATTTTTCTTTTTTTTTTTGCTTATGCTTTTGGTGTAAAGTCTAAGAATCCATTGGCTATACAAAGTCCTGAAAATATTGCTATGTTTTCTTCTAAGAGATGTATACTTCTTTCTCTTATATTTAATTTTGATCCACTTTGCATTAATTTTTGTATAGGTAGGGGTCCACTTTAATTCTTTTGCATGAGGATATTCAGTTTTTCCTACATTATTTTTGAAATAGACTATTTTTTCCCAATTGAGTGGACTTGGCACCCTCATCAGAAATCAATTGGTCAAAGATGTGAGGGTTTATTTCTGAACTCTCAATTCTCTTCCATTGGTCTGTATGTCTGTACTTTTGCCAGTACCATACTGTTTCGATTAGCTTTGTAACAAATTTTGAAATTGGGGAGTGTGAGTCCTCCAACTTTGCTCTCCTTTTTCAAGATAGTTTTGGCTGTTCTGTGATCCTTAACTCTTCCATATGAATTTGATGATTGGCTTTTCCATTTCTGCAAAGAAGTGTTGGAATTTTGATAGGGATAATGCTTCTTACATCATAAATTCCCTATTAGTAGACGTTCTGTTACCCTGAAATTTCCATACATGAACAGGTTCTTTCCAGAGTGATGGTTAATGCTCATAATGATTACCCTGAAGGTCCACCAAGTCCTCTGGGATCATCAAAGATTAAATTATACTCAGTATAGCTTTTATGTCACATATGTGTTGTCTTCTAATTGTTTTAAAAAATTGGTAGTTTACCTACAATAATTTTCTCTTGGTTAACATGCCCCGTTTTCCCTTGTACCCTGACTTAAACGCCAGTGCTTGGAATTCTGAAATGTGTAAGGAGGGAAAGAGGGGAGCCTGAAGTGACCACCACCTTTCTCTCACATGGAATAAGGAATTATACAACTTTGGGTTGAGAATAGTTAAAATGTGGCTATTGAAAAATCATCTGTTTATTATATATATGTTTCCATAACAACACAAGGGCTTGAGGGAAGCAGAAAAAACCACCACCAAAAAACAAACCAGTGTTCTGTAGCCATAGTCTTTCATCACATAGAGAGCAGAGTGTGTATTCATACACCAGCCACTCCCCTATCCTTGCCACCACTGTCTTAGGTCAGATTTTCAACAGGCCTCAACTGGACCATTGCATTAGTGATGTAAGTACAGCATCTACCTCAATTCTGAACTCCACTCTAATTCATATAGTTACTGATACAGATAGTATTTTCTGTCACAGCACTTAGGCACGATAGCCCTTATTACATTGTGCTGTGGCTATATCTCTGTATCCTGTATTCAACTTAGAGTCATGTGGTGTAATTAAAAAGCATAGCCAGGGGAAGTGGATGTGGCTCAGGTGACAGAACTGCCTATCACCTGGGAGGTCCATGGTTCGGTTCCTGGTACCTCCTAAAGAAAACAGCGAGCTGGTGTGATGGGCAGGTGCGGCAAGCTGACACAACACGATGATGCAGCAAGAGACATAAGAAGAAACATATAATGAGAAACACAACAGAAAAGCAGGGAGCAGAGGTTCTAGTGCTTCCTAAAGAAAATGAGCCAAACACGAGCTGATATGATGGGCAGGTGCAGCAAACTGACGCAACAAGATGACGCAACAAGAAACACAGGAAGAGAAAACATAATGAGAGGCACAACAAAGCAGGGAATGGAAGTGGCTCAAGAGATTAAGCACCTCCCTCCTACATCAGAGGTCCTGAGTTCAGTTTCCAGTGCCTCCTAAAGACATAGCACACAGCGAGAACAGACAACGTGGGATTGGGGAGAAAAAAAAAAAAAAAGGCATAGCCAGAATTTATTGAGCATTTTGTGCCAGTCTAAATGCTTAATATGGAGAAAGCAGTATGTATTTGATGTCGATTTGAATTTTAGCCCTGCCACATACTAGCTTTGTGATGTTGATGAAGTTTCTTAGCCTCTCTGAGCCTCAGTGTCTTTTTTTTCTTTTCTGTAAAGAAAGTTGTCAATAATATGTGCTCGAGTATGTTGTGAGGATTAAGTGAAATAATATATGCAAAGGCATTGTATATGAGCTTAGTGCATACTCAGTCAATGCTAACTCCCTTCTCTTTGCTAAGGCTGGAATAGAAACTTGTTTTCTTTGTATCCCATCCAAGTCTAAATAGAGTAAATGTTAGTGCTTGTGGCCAAGCACCTTTGAAGCAAATTACTCAATTGGTTGCATGAATGGAGGTAAAGGAGATGAGAATCACTTGAAAGAGTCACTTAGACATCTAAAACACAAACTCTAATGATGTTTACTCCAAAGTTTGGTGTTTTTCAGACTGTTCTGCTTTTCTTCCCTCACTTGGCAGGTTTTTTCACTACAGTTCCATATACAGACTGGAAATTTAGGGCAGGGTGGGATAGGTGAAGGGGTAAGCAACATCAAAGAAAAATGAACACAGGCTTGTGATGGCTTATTTTTGTAATTCATACTTGTTCCATGTAGCCTGTGCCTTGTGGTGAGCAAGCCATAATTCATCTGAGACGTTTTCTTGAAGGATAATGTTTGACAGAGTATTGGCAATTGTTTATCATCTTGAGAATTCCAAATAAAAACACACAAGTTTTAAATCCTGGTATATAAACTGTCAAAAATTCATTTAATTTGTTTACTTATAGGCAAAAATATGTATTTTTAAAATACTGTTTAAAAAGCTTTTTACAGACATTTCATTATTTACTATGGGAGGTTTCCCATAGCGTTCTCATAAGTTAGGAGGACTTACTAAATGCAGTTTTCCAATTGGAGCTTGGTTTCCTGAAAGCTATTCTTGGTGTGGTGGATGAGTGCAGCTGTTCATATCTCAATTTTTCAGCCTGAGTCATTGGGTGGGCGGAACTGATTAGAATTCCAAAAGCAACACATATAGGGAATTAAGTGGAACTCTCTTAGATTTTGACAGAACTCCAGCATGCTGGAGTTAGACGGTAAAAACAAAGTATCTGGGTAAATGTCTTCTCCATTTAGCTTTAATTAAAAAAAAATTTCTTTTTGTGATTATTTTGTTTTTGGTTGGGGGAAGGGACACTTTCCTTCATAGTAAGAGACTGTTAAAATATGTTGTCAAGATAAGATTCTTTGAAAATATTTTAAATAACAGGTTTCTCTTCCAAAAAAAACATGACATTAGTTTCACGAGTGTTCATATGTATTTATAAGACCTTATTATCTGTTCTTTAAAACACTTTACAAAGACTTATGGTAATTCCACCCAATTTATCACAAGTTTGAATTATGCTATATTCCATACACCACTTAGAAAGGGAAATTATATTTATTGGGTGGAAAGCAGCTTTTGGGCTGGCTAACATAAACATTCCTTGGAATGTTACTCTCTACTAATAAAGAGGAAAAGTGGAAAGCTTCATGTTTTAGGCTTCCAGCTGTCCAGTGACAGCTTGTGAAACAATGTTATGTTTTAAAGTTTGTTTTAGGAATAAACTCAAATCCCTGGTGGGACCTGAATATTATATTCTGAGTTGGGATATAACAAGCTGACATTTTAATGTTTTCTACTAGGTGGTTCTCAGGATTGTCATGAATAATAAGGCCTTACAAACAATTATCTGGTTTTCATGGACTAAGTTTAAGATAGTCTAATAAAAAGCATGCACTCTATCTAATAAAAGCCATGAATCAAAGTTCAAGAAACAGGGAATCCTAATGCGATGAAGAGGAGAAGATGACTCTCAGTTCTCCATACCAGGACCTCAGTCACATGGTGAGTCAACATGGAAAGAACCTGGACTGCTCTTGAAACAGTGATGTTTTAGAGCTGGGAGTTGTTTTTTTTTTTTTCTCAAGAAGTACTGGAGGTTATTGAACCCAGGACCTCATACAGGGGAGCAGGCACTCACCACCGAGCTACATCCGCTCCCCAATGACAGTTGGTTGTTTTCATTTGTTTTGCGTTTAGGAGGTACTTGGCATTGAACCAGGCACTCAACCACTTGAGCTACATCTACTTCCCTGGGAGCCCCTTTTAGGGAGTATTTCCTTTTGTTGGTCATTTAGTCCTTGATCTGTTCTAGAGAGTAGCTTGGAGTATATTTTGAAGCCCTTTGAGGAGTAGCACAGACCTGAGCACCTGATTTCCTGGGTGGGTTGCACCTGGGTTTGCAGCCCAGCTCTGTGATGTTGGGCAAGTGACCTATCCTTCTGTGCCCCAGTTACCTCAGCTATAAAATGGGAAAATAATAGTGTGTTGTGAGAATCAGATGAGTTGATATATGTAAAGCATTTAGAACAGAGCCTGGCTATTCTTATTATCTCAGGACCCGTTAAACTCCCATATTTGTTCCTGGTCAGACCAGGTTGACATGCAGTTCCCTTTGTTCCCCATTCCTGACCTAATTTGTCTTGGGTTCTCCAGCTGAAATCTAATCCCTAGGCTAGGTAAGCATTAACTCTTCCTCTTAGTGGAATCTGAGTGGCAGAATTTGTTAATGCAGGTGTCCGATGTTGTCTGATGGGCTTGGTTTGCATGTAGGTGGACGACACTATCTGGGTTTGTGTCTGTAGGTTTTTAATATGTCTTCAGGACGAGGGTTTTATAAGGACAATTTTGAAACCAAAGTTCTCTTTATTGCTTTCTCCCTCTGGTTTTCTCTATTCTATAACACACTTAATTATTGGTTTTTAGCCTTTGAGGCTCAGCCTCCTTATATCCTATAATTTTGTTTATTTTGTGGGATGGTGACCATCCAGGATTTGGAAAGCTTACTTGTGTGTTGTGGAAGATTGTAATAATATTCAAATAATGATTTTACCCAACTGCTTGTATGTGTTTGGTTTTGTCCTTTGGGCCTGCATGATCAGGCAAAGATAAACTTTTTGTTATTTACAGAGCCCAACAGGACCCACAGCTTTAGGTGAGTCCCTGCTGTTTGCTACTTCACTTCTAGCTCAGGTAAATGGAGATGGCCTCTCAGCATGGGCAGTGCCGAGCAGCTGGGAGGCTGGTGGACAAAAGCACTGACCAGTTTCTCAGGACATGGTCTGAGCAGCCAGTGACATTAAAGACCTTTTCACAGAGTTGCACCAAGGGCCCGTTCTAAGCCTTGTTCTCATATACGTTAACTCGATATATTGCAGCATGACATTGTAGCAGATGGTCCATCAGTGTCCCTATCCTTGACCTGTGTCTGCTCTGGGTTCAGCCAGCAGGTGGAGTGGGAGTATGGAAAGATAGCACAGATTTTGTGGTCACCTGACCTTGGTTTGAATTCTGGCTCTGTTATTTATTCTGCTGCTACAAATAAATTATTCACACTGAACCTTAGTTTCCTGCTCTATAGCATGTAAGTTCTAATTCTTCCTGCACAAGGTTATGATGTGAAAAAGCCTGCAAAATGCAGCACACCAGGATAGAAGCAGAATCTGAGATGATGATGATGATGATGATGATAACTGTTAACACTAATATAGTGCTTATTAGGTACCAGGTGTTGACCTTAGATGTAACTTATATTAAGTTATTTGATCCACACAATGCAGAAAGGTCATTTAAGTTGTACATGTTGGCACTGGAACCCAAATTTGAATCCAGACACTTGAAAAATAAGCTTCCTCAATTATCCCAATATGGAATTTTTTGACAATTTCTAAGACTTTTGATAATATAAAACATAACTATTTCTAATTTTTTATGATCTCAGAATAGTGGTTCATTTGTTGCTGGTATATTTACCTTCTGTAGACCCAGATCAGTGGGCAACAGATACTACTTACACAATGAGAAAATTGTCCTTTTGCAGATGTCAGGGATGGAATTTTAATAGTTGTTCTGGTTCAGTGTAAAGCGTAATGTAAAGTGTAATTTCCTCCCTCAGAGACTGCTTGTGTTGTCCCCACAGGCGGCGAGCAGGCTAGACCTTTTGATAACTTTATGGAACAGAGCATCTCCATGCCTTTTTGCTTCCTCTTGCATTTTTGCTTAACCCAAGTTGACAGGGAGCTCTGCTGCTGCTCTTTAGATAAGGTTTGATAGGGAGCCTGTCATCATGGGTGGGGAGCTCCAGAGCTCAGTGTATTGGGACTTGCTTTGAAGCAAAGACAGTTTTGCTTATCTTTTGTGAGGCTAAGTTTATAATGTGGTTGGTTCTGTTTCTGCTAAGAATTTTGAAGATTGTTCAATAGCAATCATACAATTGTGAAAGCTCTGGAGTTGTCTACTTTACTTCCTAGTGGCCTGCCATCACACTGAGACTCAGGAGGTATGCAGGTATGCGTTTGGCTATATTCACCACTGACCAGTTCAGAAAAAACTCTGGCTGGGCTTCACCTGGCAACAGAATGTAATGTGATGCATGATTAGCTGTCATAGTCAGTTTTCTTTTTTTGCATGTAAGTATATACTAATGCCAAACTTTTAAGTTGAATTTTTTTTTTCTTTGCCACCTAATACCCGTGTGATTGATTAGACTTGTTAGTTAGGGTGTGCTTTTCAAACCTGGCCTCGTGTTGAACCTAGGGCTTGTGAGATACAGCATTCCTGTTGGACTAGCAGGTCCCTGATTGTGACTAACAGTGACTGATCTTCAGGGGTGAATCATGAGTCCTTTGCAACTCTATCTTTAATAGGAGTAGTTTGGATTCTCTAAATAGTCCTATGAATTGGGGGAATTTGGGAAAGGTACTCTGCTTTTATTATTTTGAGTAACATACATGAAGTTACACTGTGGTCTTTAGTGTACCATGTAGTTTGTGTTTTTAATGTTCTAAGTTTCTGAAGACTAGACTATTTCCTAGAGGTAGGGAGAAGTCTGGAAAAATTGGACTCCTAAAGCTAGAAGTGAACTTTCCAGGTCCCGCCAGTCTGTGCTGCTCACAATCTAGAACTAGAACTAGATGTTGTGAGGGTCAAAATAAGACCCCAAGACCTGTTTCTGGCTCTCAAACTGCTTACCACTTAGGTGGAGGGATGTGAAGAGAAAACTATGTATGTTTGTAACAGGGAAGGTTATGTTGGGAATATTTATTAATATTGGCACTAAGGATCACATATAGATGGTTCTGTGTCCTCTGAACCTGGCTGAGATGATACACTATTTGTGGATTTCTTAAATATGAGTGAGAGCGGTGGGTGCAATCTGTCATATGACAGATATAACATTCTTGGCAGAATATAGGTCTTTTGCCCCTCACGTCTCCTGATGTCATGTGACTGTGGGATTCTGGAAGGGAAGAAGCGGTCCTGTGAGGCCAAAGGGAATGTACATGTTCTGGGGACAGTGCATAAGTCAGTTTGGTAGATTTGCAGGGTTTCTGTAAGGTGGTGGTTCGTAACTTCAGTGTGCGTCAGAATCACCTGCTGGGCTCCATTCCCAAAGTTTGCTGTTCAGTAGGTCTGGAGTAGGGCCCGAGAATTTGCATTTCTAACAAGTTTCCACATGCTGCTGCTGCTGCTGCTGCTGCTGCTGCTGCTACAGGGTCCAAACTTGAGAACCAGTGGGGAAGCATGTACCATGAGTCTAGAGGAGTTATGTTAGAGTAGAAGTGGCAAGTGGGACAACTGTGTTACCCAGCTCCAGAGATCACCATTCACACATGGGTATTCTGAAGTTGTGCAAAGGAGCAGTCCTGGGGAGGCTTTGAATACCTGGCTAAAGAACTTAATTTTAGGTAGTGGGAGCCATTGAAGGTTTTTGCCCAGGAGAATGTTATTGGCATGTTTTTTCAGTTAACATGACAATTGAGGGGCAAAGGACCAGAGGTGATAAGACATGTTGGAGGGTAGTGCAGTGTTTTAGTTTCCTAGGCTGCTTAAAGCAGATACCATGAAATGAGTTGACTTAAACAATGGGAATTTATTAGCTTACAGGTTGGGGCAAGAAAATGTCCAAATCAAGGCACTATCAAGGTGATGCTTTCTTCCTGAAGACCGGCTGCTGGCCATCCTTGGTTCCTCTGCCACATGGCAAGGCACATGGCGGCGTCTGCTGGTCTCTCCCTTGTCTTCTGGGGTTCTTTGCATTCAGCTTCTTGAATCTGTGGCTTTCTCTCTCTTTGTCTGAATTTCATTATCTTCTAAAGGACTCCAATAAGTGGATTAAGACCCCATCTAACTGAGGTGGGTCATACCTTAACTAAAGCAGCCTCATCAAAAGGTCCTACTGACCGTGGGTCTATACCTACAGGATGGATTAGCTTGAAGAACATGCTTTTCTGGGTATACAGAGTTCCAAACCATAACACGCAGCATCCAGTGGATGGATGTTCTCAGGAGTACATTTTGGAGAAGGAATTGGAAGGCTGGGTTCAGTGAGGAAGGTATGAAAGAGGAAAAATAAAGAAGTAACTCAACATTTCTTCAGAGTTGGAACCTGGAAAATGGGGATCACATTGACATAAAGGGGAAATCAGACTGGAAAATTATCAGTTATTTTAAAAGTGAGTTTAAATTATCTTCACGTCCAAGGAGATTACTGTCGATCACATTTTCAAAACAAAGGGTCTATGAAATTTTCCATGTTTTCCAGTAGTTTTTGTCTTTAATGCTTAATCTTTTCATGAGTGTAACCATGTAATCTCATCTCCTAAATTAATTCCCTCTTATTCTGAGGTTTAAATTGAAGAATACTCTTTAAAAATAAAATCACTTAGCCATTTCACTGTAATTTTCTTCAGACTTTTACACTGATGTAGTCTTTTCTTTAAAAATTTATTTAATTTATTTATTCCCCCCTCCCCTCGTTGTCTGCTCTGTCCATGTACTGTGTGCTCTCTGTGTCTGCTCATCTTCTCTTTAGGAGGCACTAGGAACTGAACCTGGGACCTCCCATGTGGAAGAGAGGCGCTCAGTCACATGAACCATCTCAGCTCACTGCTTTGTTGTTGGAGTGCATGTGATTGTTAATGCAAGTACTTTGTGAAGAACTTGAGGCACGACAGGATGAGCAGATGCCCAGAGGAGTATACAGCGATATCCAATGAGAGGGAGTCCAAGGGAAAGGATGGTGGACTGGGGCCAAAGATAAAAGTAGCAGCTGGGGGTGGGGGCAGACGCACAAAGAGCAGTCTGTGTTGCCGGTGGGTTAGGCCCCTTTCCCCCCACCTTCCACCTTTAGGAACTCCAGAGAGTGAGAGAGAGAAGAGGAAAGGCTCAGGCCTTGCATTTTGCAGTGGGAGCCATTGATCCTACGGTCTTAGGGAATTACTGTCAGTGACTTACTTAGGATACAAAAACTGTTGAGGATAGATATGGTGACCGTATAATTGGTTGACCAAATTGGCACACTTTTGAAAATAAAAGTGGGATACTATTAATATTTACATTGGGACTGGAATTGCCAAGCAGGCTGTAGGATCAACTTGGATATAAAAGCTATTAGGTTACATATAGAGGTTAAAAAAAAATCAGGGACCTGCTTTTTTTTTTTTTTTTTAATATATATCTGTATATATATATTTTTTAGATTTATTTCTCTCCCTTCCTCCGCCCCCCCAGTTGTCTGCTCTGTGTCCATTCGCTGTGTGTTCTTCTCTACCCTTATTAGCGGCACGGGAATCTGTGTTTCTTTTTGGTGCGTCATCTTGTGTCAGCTCTCCATGTATGCAGTGCCATTCTTGGGCAGGCTACACTTTCTTTCGCGCTGGGCGGTTCTCCTTATGGGGCATACTCTTTGCATGTGGGGCTCCCCTACGTGGGGGACACCCCTGCGTGGCACGGCACTCTTTGCGCGCATCAGCACTGCGCATGGGTCAGCTCCGCATGGGCCAGCTCCACACGGGTCAAGGAGGCCCGGGGTTTGAACCGCGGACCTCCTATGTGGTAGGCAGATGCCCTATCCATTGGGCCAAGTCCGCTTCCCGGGACCTGCTTTTATACTACTACTTTCTCGTTTTATTCTGTTGTTTTAAAATAAGGATATAATAGTCCTTATATCAGAACAATTTGCCATACTAATTATATTCTTAAAAATACTGTTAATGGCTAATTGTGTTTCATCCTATAAATGTACCACAAATTTAAAATTAATTTTATATTACTCATATAGATTACTTTCCAGCTATTTGCTACCATAAATGATAGCAAAAGAAGTAAGTCTTTGTCTATGTCTCAGTATTTCTGTAGAAGTCAAATTCTTAGAAATGGAGTCACTGGGTTCAGATTGTACAGTTCTTAAATCATATTACCAAATTCTAGGTATCTCTTTTAAATCTGAATTTCTAAAATGAAAATCTTTGACAGGTAGAGCTGCTTTGGTTTTGAAGTCCTGTGAAACAAGTGATTTTTAAAAAATCACTGAAGAGCTTTTACTGTGTGTTTCTCCTGTGACCTTGAACTAGAAAGGCAGAATATAATGAAGCAACGACTTGAGGAAAATGCTTTTATTGCTAATATACCATTTTCACGTCGTCGTAAAGAGTGCTCTGCAAGACTGGTTTATACTGTGGTTACTATGGAGATGTGTGGGTGTAGAAATATTTGTGATAATCCTTACTGTTTTTACTGATAGTTTGCACAATACAGTTGAAAGAGCGAGTATTGGGCGTGTTTGTGTGTAGTTTTTATGAGCACCATGACAGTTGTCTATCATAATGGGGAACCTGGGCATTTTTCAAATGGCGTATGCATTTTATCATCAGCATGAAACTAGTAAATTTTAAGGACAAGGTTCATCTGGTGTGATTCAGCTTTGCAGTTGACCGGTGGGTTCCTAGTTATAGAATACTACTTTGAGAAGACAATTGTCAGCCAAAAAAAGTCTTCCTTATCTCAGCAAGAGCAAAAGCTGAGCAATCGACTTTGTGGAGGTCTGTGTGTGCATCAGTGGGTTGAATGAAGCAAAGACCCTTTTAAAGCCCTGTATGATTACTGGTTCAGTCATTGCTAATATTCGAATACAGTGTGCTCGTCCTATCTCTGAGTTGCTGGTTACTGGCTATGTTATAACTTGCCCAGAGGGGTCAGGCCAGTTTTCACATAGGAAGGAAGAAACTTCTGGAAAACCCATGTGTAAGACTTCCTGATTATTTTGAAAACATTCCTGAGTTGTTTCCAGCTCAACTAGTCTCTAAAGATTCAAAGGACCCAGGAAGACTTTTCCTTATATTTTACATATAACAGATTACGGTAGATTTTCAAAATGATGAAGAATATGGATGATTGTTTTGTAACAGAAAAATAAAGTTTAGCTGCAAGAATAAGACTCAAATAATGATACCTAAGTTAAAGGAAAAGAACAACCTCAATTGCTGACCTTGTTAACTCTTAGAACCTTTGTGGTTAAGACTTAGATTGAAGCAGGAGAGTATGTACGATTTGAAGCATCACTAAAGCTAAAAATAAAACCACAGGACTGGAGTTCTGCTTTTAGATTTCTCCATTTTCCAACATTGGCTTGTGGTGGTTCATTCCTTCCTTTTGCTGAGTCTGCAATCCAGTGTTCCATTTTGCTTCTTTCTTTTCTCTAGTTCCAGAGTTAACATTTATTGATACAGTTTCCCTGTTATTTTTGAAAGGCAATTTGAGAATGTTAGGCATAACTAGAAGCCGTATTATACCATTCAGGTCAATAGTGTATGACTTTTAGAAAACAAATTTTGCAAAGGCAGTAAATGTTGACAATATACTAAGTTTCTCCTTGAATTTCTTGGACATCTTCAAAATGGTATGTGGTATCCAGGACATAAGTGACATATAGTTTATATTTTCAAACAAAGATTATTCAGACTTGGGATTCTACCCTTCCTCCAACACTGTCATATCTGAGCTCTTTTCTCTTAAAATGAAAATAGTAAATTTGTTGAAGATCTTTACTAGGAGGACACATGTTTCTTTTTCCCTCTATTATCAATAGCTGTGATTTTGGCCAATTAATATGGATTTTGAGCAAATCATTTCATATAAGGAAGATTGTACTCTGAGATTTTAATATAATTTAAAAATAGGCTTGGTGCATGGATGACTTTTAAATGATGCTGATTTTCTTAATCCTTTGGATGTGCAAGCCACTTCCTGTTTTTATAATTCATAACTGAATACAGTAATTAAAAAAGTCTCTAATTAGTGAAAAACTGAACCTATGAATCCCTCTTACAGGATAAACATGTTTCTGATTTTAGAAAAGTTGTGGTTTGTGTCTTGATGTTTATTGAGAAGAGTTTTTCTGAGGTGGGCCATTTAAAAGTTGTTGGTTTCCTAATTTTCCATGTGCAAGTATGCCTTTTTGGTTAAAGATAAGACAGAGGGAGACCCTACGCTGAGGAGATGGAAAGTTCAAAATGGGATCAGAAAGTAGGTTATTAAATGGAACCAGTCTTAATAGAAGGCAGCTGGCAAGCCTGTGAACCTCTTAAGCAGCTGCATCGTATGAAATAACTATGATTTGCATTAATATTACATGAAAAACCAGGCCAAATAGTGTCTTTAAAATGAACTTTCTTTTGTGTATGTGTATCTGGAAGCACTGTTGTTTTGTAGCCAACTACGAGAATGGGAAGCCTAGGAATCTGCTGAGGAATGGTTCTTGGCAATGACAGGGAGATGTAGCATTTCAGAATTTGTAGCAGGGGAGTGGATGTAGCTCAAGTGGTTGAGCGCCTTCTTCCCATGTATGAGGTCCCAGGTTCGATCCCTGGTACCTCCTGAAAACAAAACAAATGAAAAAACTGACTCACTGGGAGTTGGGTGTAGATCAATGGTTGAGCACCTGTCCCATGTATAAGGTCCTGAGTTCAATCCCTAGTACCTCCTAAGAACAAAACAAACAAACAGATGAAAAAACCAACTCTCATTGGGGAGTTGGATGTAGCTCAATGGCTGAGCACCTGCTTCCCATATATGAGGTCCTGGGTTCAATCCCTGGTGCCTCCTTAAAAAAAACTGTAGTAAGGATTTTCTTCTCCCTCTTTCCCATTATTTCATTCCCTTAAGCCAGATATTTTTTCATTTATAGGAGCAGAAGGGGAAAAAAATCCCATGAAACATTTTTATCCGCCATGTAGTAGGAAAAAAGTTGAAATTTTTGAAGGGATAACTGAGGGTGAAGTGCTTACTTAAAGTAAACCATTGGTAGAGATTTGGGCAGCTCATGTGATCTGGGTGGCACAGATTAGTTTTTGTGTTTGAATTCATCTATTTAATAATTACTATATTGAACATGGCATGTAGGACATGTTAAGGGTATTTGGAGGTAATGGTGGAAGAGAGTTGGGCACAAAAGAGAGTCTATATTCACTCTCTGGGTTCATTACCTCCCACGCTTTCTTTGCTCAGCTCACTATAGTTCTTTCTCCTCTCACTACGCTAGTGAAACCTGCTCTAACCAAGGTCATACCTGTCCTCCTTGAACTAAGTGCTTTGAATGCTCTTTACTTCTTATCTTCACCTTTTGGAAGTTTGACATTGTGAGTAGCTTCTTTGACCTTGGAGCACTCTTTCCTATTCTGAAGGCGCCGGGAAAGCTCAGACCTTTTCGAAGGTTAATTTGTTGTTTACTAGTCTTATCTCCCCAAAAAATAACTAAGGGAGAAGCCAGAAGATAAGGTTGTAACTGATAAGGTGCTATAGGCCTTCGAGAGTATTTGCAGCTAAAAAGTTTCAGGTATGATTTTCTGGTGGAAGTTGTATTACATTTTTTTTTGTTGTTGTTTCTTTTTTTAAGTGGCATTTGAGAAGTGTTTGGCTTAGGATTTGAATGAATAAAGCCAGATTTAAACAAACATATTTGGTGAGGTAAGAGTATTTTAGGATTAGGAAGCTGTCCCATCAAATGCCAGCAGAGGAAGAAGATGGGGCTTGTGAAGGTAAAAATGAATCATTCTCTTGGCTGGAGTAATGGAAGGGGGTACATCAGGAGGGGAGCAAGAAGAGTATGCTCTTGCCAGGTTGTGGAAACCTGTGAATATCAGCCAAAGAATTTTGGGTTGTGGTTTTTAGGAATTTTGGACTGTGGAGCAGGAGTGGCTTTTTGAATTGACTGATCTGGCAGCAGTTTGTTGGGTGGATTAGAATGCAGAGATCCTCATTTTGGTCTCACCTCTAGACTCATCTCAGGCTTTTTAGTCCTAGCCTTCATGCTACACTGACTCTGTCCTGACCCATTCCTCCACAGTCTCCTACCAGTTCACCAGAGCTACCTGGTTCCATGGCCAGTGACCACCGAATTCAACTGCGTGCACAGCTGATTAAGTAATGACAGCCTTAACACTAGTCTAATGATAATACAAATACAAATATAATCACTTTAGGAGAAGTCATATTACCTAGTGGCAAATAAAGCAGCAGTGGCATTGGAGTTAATGTAAAGCACCAGATCTTTGAGGGTGAGAGAGTCTGTGATGTGGAAATGAGAAAGGAGGGTGTAAGGCGGGTAAGGTTAGAAAGAGGAACTTAGGGTGAAATAAAGGCAAAGAATTTATCTTAAAACCCAAACAGTTTCTAGCTATGAAAACATTTTATGTGTATGTACTTGAGTTATGAGCTCTTCCTCTGCATGCCTCCTTTCTCCCATTTCCACAAAAACATCATCACACCCTCAAAATCCCATACTGACACCATCGTAACTCCTTTTTTTTTTTAAAGAGTAAGAACTTCTGAGACAAGTGAAAGTTTGAAGGAAAAGTTTAGAAAGTATTTCTGATTTGTCCAGAACTTTGTGAACTTGGGGGGAAAAGATGGCGGATGGGGCAATAGGCACCTTGAGCTGGGAAGGGCAGGTCCTTCCACATCACTTTTTTTTTAATTTTTTATATTTTATTTTTCTCTCCTTCCCCTCCCTCCCCCTTTTGTCTGCTCTCTCTGTCCATTTGCAGTGTGTTCTTCTGTGTTCGCTTGCATTCTTGTCAGGCGGCACCAGGAATCTTTTTGTTGCGTCATCTTGCTGTGTCATCTCTCTGTGTGTGCAGCGCCACTCCTGCATGGGCTGCGCTTTTGTCCTACGGTGCGGCTCTCCTTGCAGCGCGCACTCCTTGCACGTGGGGCACACCTTCACGGGGGATACCCTGTGTGGCATGGCACTCCTTGTGTGTGGTAGGACTGTACGTGGGCCAGCTCACCACATGGGCCAGGAGGTCCTGGGTATCGAACCCTGGACCTCCTGTACTGTAGGCAGACACTCTATCAGTTGAGCCACATCTGCTTCCTTCCACTTCACTTCTGCCAACCCATTCTGTGCTGTATGATTTAAGCAATTGATAAAAATGTCTGCATTATCTCAACAAATGATGTCCTCATTGGATTGCTCTCTCTCATTAGCAAAAATGGAAAAAAATATATCATCGTGAAATATTTATAGAGAACTATAAAAACAGTGCTTTGGTAGATTCCCATGACATCAGGAAAGCAAGATATTTTCATATGCTTGAAAAAATATTCATGCTTCATTGTATGTTATTTACAAGCTATAAAATGACACCTGAAAAGTCACTCAAATGGAGTAAAACCAGGTCTTGGTAAGTACATCAATTAATATTTAATAAAGGATTGTGAATGTGATGTCAATGCCACAAACCCATTCAGCCCTTGCAGCAGCAGCAGCAAAAGCAGCTTCTTTTCTCACCTAATGAAATTTTCACTAAAGTGATGACGTCAATGAAAACCGCAGGTGGTGACTGCTATTTGAGAGCGGCCGATTTAGTAGGCTGCTGAAAGCAAATACCATGAAATGCGTTGTATTCAAAATAGGAATTTATTAGCTTACAAGCTCACAGTTTTGAGGCTGAGAAAATTGTCTACATCATGGCATCATCATGCAATGCTTTTTTCTCAAAGACTGGCTGCTGGCTATCCTTGGTTCCTCTGTCACATGGCAAGGAGGAGTCTCCTGGTCTCGCCCTTCTCTTCCTGGTTTCGTTGCACTTGGCTTCTTGCTTTTATGGCTTTCTTTCTCTGTGTTCATTCCATTTATAAAGAACTCCAGTAAGAGGAATAAGACCCACCCTGGGCCACACCTGGTATAATCATAACCTGAGCAATATTTTGTCAAGATACATTTCTAGATAAGTGGGCTTAGTGCCACTTGGTTGTGTTCTCCACGTATTTTAGGTGAGAGGTTCAGCATTACTAGTTAGTGGAAGATCCTGATTTTGAAACTGAAGAGACCTTGGTCACCTGGGCCAATCGTGGTTTTTAGATAAGGTCATCATGTACCTGGCCCATACAGGGTCACACAGCTAGGTAGTATCAGAACTTTTGTGTTTTCACTTTGTATTGGGAGCTTTCCTCCATAAACTAAAGTGTTTATTTGTGAAACAATGATGGGAGTCATTTAATGTCAGAGCAGTCTTTTTAGTCTGGGGAGACAGGATCCAAATGATACGTGAATGTTTTGCCAGCTCTTAGCAGTATGGATGAGTGCTCACGTCAGGTCCTTTCCTTTCAGCAGTTAAGAAGGTGTGTTCTTACTGGGCAGAAAACATTTTTAATTAAAAAAAAATTTCAAATCTTAGTAATGCTGTTGTTAAAATGGGCAGTCTGATAAGGAAGTATGTTTTCAGTTGGAGAGAAGATCCAATGTATCATTAATTATTATTCATATGCATAAATATTCAGAAATGAGAGTAAACTTATTTGAAATATTCAGAGATTACCAGATAATTGGTTTTTTTTTTTTTAACTTGTCCAGTTTGTTCAGCAAATATTTATTGAGCCTATCTTATGAGTTAGGCTCTGTTCTAGGTTCTAGGCCAAAGGATGATAAGATCAAACTGCAGCTAGAGGAGCCCATAGTCAGGTAGCCAGAAAAATTATAAATAGCATGAAAGTAAGTAAGAAATGAAGAAAGTTATTACTACTTAGCCATCTATAAATAAGCTAATTTCTTTAGGTCTTTTTTCAAATAAATTTTTACTCATGAAGTTGCAGTCTTTGATCTGCTTTTTCTTTTAAATGAAATGTAAACTGTATGATATATAGAGAATAATGTAATGAATACCCAGCTGCCCACATCTCACATGATCAGATCTTAATATCTGAAGGAAATACGTCAAATATTTTTCATATGAGAAGTGAATGTCATTTGGACTGGAAGGCCCCACTGTACCTTTTCTGGGTGTATCCCTTCTTCCCTTTCTAGTATTCACTATCCTAGATGTGGGGGGGTGTCAGTTCTGGAAATGTTTTTATACTCGTTTCTATGAGCCTATCAGCACTTTAAGATAGGTCACGTTTTTATCTTTAACTTTAGTAGATGGTGCCAGATATGCTGGTCCACGTTCCCTCTGCACTATATCAGTGGTCTCATTGCTCCCTGTCTTCTCCAATCCTTGGTATTATTAGACTTTTGAATTTGTGCCCATCTGTTGGGGGTAAAGTTATATTTTGTTGTTTTTTTAATTTAACACTGCATTCTGCAAAGTGCTGTAAGGCTGAATACTTTTTCACCTACGTTCTGACGTTTCAGGTTTCTTCTTTGATTTGCTTGTTACTCCCTACTTCTTCATTGGTTGTTGGGAGTGGGGCAACTTGGGTGTACAGGAGTGGATTAATCATAATCCTTGATTCTTGGCACATTATCAGCATGGGTCCTTACATGGATGGCTCTTTTACTTTACTCATATCTTTTTTTAAAAAAAAGATTTATTTATTTCTCTCCCACCTATCCCCCGTTGTCTGCTCTCTGTGTCCATTCGCTGTGTGTTCTTCTGTGTCTGCTTGCGTTCTCTTTAGGTGGCTCTGGGAACCAATCCTGGAACCTTCTGGAGTGGGAGAAAGGCAGTCACTCTCCTGCGCCACCTCCGCTCCCTGGTCTGCTGCGTCTCTTATGTCTCTCCTCTGTGTCTCCTGCTGTGTCATCTTGCTGCCCCAGCTCTCCATGTCTGCTGGCACACCTGCGCAGGGCGGCACTCCTGTGCGGGGTTACTCCTGTGTGGGCCAGCACTCTGCATGGGCCACATCACCGTGTGGGCCACCTTGCCCTCACCAGGAGGCCCTGGGCATCAAACCCTGGACCTCCCATATGGTAAACAGGAGCTCAATTGCTTGAGCCACATCCATTTCCCTATTCATACTTTAAATGTAATAATCCCCTGTGAACGCTTCAAAGTCTGAAATGTTCGGAATAATTTACACCTTCCTGTGCATCTCCTCATCCTTCCCTCTGCCCACTCTCCATCCCATATTATTCTGAACTTTTATCATTCCTTATCATATAATTCTATGTGTGGTCTTCTGGGCCTTGCTTTTCTCATTTCCTGTTATTAGTGTGATTTATCCAAGTATTGATTGTGGGTCATTCCTTTTCACTGTTGTATCACAATCCCTTGTGTTATACTGAAGTCTTTCTATCAGTTCATCTTTGAATAGGCATTTGGGTTGTTTCCAGTTTTCTGTTTTTATGAACAGTTCTTTCATGAACTTTTTAAAAAAAAATTATATTAATTAATTAATTTCTCTCCCCTTCCCCCCCCACCCCAGTTGTCTGTTCTCTGTGTCTATTTGCTGCGTCTTCTTTGTCCGCTTCTGTTGTTGTCAGTGGCAAAGGAATCTGTGTTTCTTTTTGTTGCGTCATCTTATGTCAGCTCTCTGTGTGTGCGGCACCATTCCTGGGCAGGCTGCACTTTCTTTCACACTGGGCGGTTCTCCTTACGGGCACACTCCTTGCGTGTGGGGCTCCCCTACGTGGGGGACACCCCTGCGTGGCATGGCACTCCTTGCGCGCATCAGCACTGCGCATGGGCCAGGTCCACACGTGTCAAGGAGGCCTGGGGTTTGAACCGCAGACCTCCCATGTGGTAGAAGGACGCCGTAACCACTGGG
Organism: Dasypus novemcinctus; assembly: GCF_030445035.2. NCBI lineage: Eukaryota > Metazoa > Chordata > Mammalia > Cingulata > Dasypodidae > Dasypus > Dasypus novemcinctus. Next base: position 45,928,963 of record NC_080673.1, on the reverse strand, counting down.
CCAAATCTGCTGCCCTCATGAACATTTTTATACATGATTCTTGCTGGCCATGATCAGTACTGTCTCTCCAATACGTAACTGGGACTGGAAATGCTGGATTATTGGTTTTCCTGAGGTGTAATTTTGTTAGGCAAGGGCAAGTTTTTCTCAAAGTCATTATGCCAATTTATGTTCCCACAAGTGGTGGATAAGAGTCCAGATTGCTCGATAGCTTATGCTCAATTTGTAGTTCTTTTTGTGTGTATGATTCTCATTAGTCAACATTAGTTAATTTGGGGAATTAGGTAGTAAAGTTTGGGTTCCTTGTACATACCAACTCATATGAAGGTGGCAGAGCTGTTGAAGGCTATCATTGTTTATGAAGAGAACCTGACATTTGCTGGATGACCAAATGGCTTTGGTTAGTTTACAGCACCACTCTTCACATGTATTTGATTCCTGCTTTTATACTTTCATCATTGTTTCTTTACTGGTTTTATAATCTCTCTCATAGAGCTGTTATTTAATGTAGTGGCTGTAATTCCTGCTTTTTGTAGTTCTGCTCTGTTTTGTTCATGGTGGATGTGTTTCTTTGCATATATTGTAGTTTTGGATTTGAGCTCCATTTCAGTGGAGCTTTATCTGTGGGAATCCCAGGGGACCTGGGTTGAAAGTGTATTAAAAAATATGGGGTAGGGTTTCAATTTACAAAATAATTAGCAATGTTGGGTAAAATATAACAAACATTGTTTAAAATGCACAGTTGTGATACTAAAAAGTATGGAAATTCTTTAGAATCTGACAATGGAGAAAGAATGTCATTCCAGAGCAGTATCCTAGGAGTTGAACTTTAATCAGGGTCAGAAGCCAAGATGCTTGGAGTCTTAAACCCACATGGAGATCGAGAACGAGCACTTGGAAAGGGAGTTGGACTTGGCGGGACCTCCAATGGCTGAAGGAATTGGCCAGAAAGAGCTTACTTAGCACCATAGAACTACGAAGAAGTTTGTCCATACAGCTTGGGCTTTATAGGGGGTAAATGCTCTCTTAGCCACCTTAAAATTGGAAACCAGTCTGCTCTCACTCCTCAGGATTCAAATACATACTCCCTAAGTTATCTAGGAGTCACAGAATTAGCTGTGCCTTGCAGAGATCAATCTATGGCCCTTTACATGTCTTCCCTGTTAGCGGTGTCGTGAGTGTGGGAACCTGGTCCTATGTAACTTTGTATATAGATATATTTTGTGGAAGTCCTTAATAAATGAACAAGTAGCAACACATAGACATTTTTACCAGAACATGAAGTTCACCCACAAAGCAGATTTTTGACACATTAAAAAATAATTAATCCTTAGAAAGGATAGTCTTTTACAGTGGAAATTTTCTATAATTTTCAAATAATTCTTCCATTCTTATAGTACTTTGCAAAGTACAGAATCAGCAGATACTTATCAAGCCTCTCTGTTGTTCTGTGAGAGAAATAAAATATTACCATTGTGCTCCACCCTTAGGAAGTTGTAAGTGTAGGGGCATGACCCAACGAATTATGGTGCAAAATGCAAAATAAATGTTGTGAAGTTACCAAGTGCTTTGGGGTTGCAGATGTTTTGAGTGTTTCATTTCACCTGAGGAATTTTTTCATTCAGTGAATGTTTCCTGGAGCTTCTCGTGTGGACAGCATTGGAAGGATTACAAGAGTACCCAGTATTTATTGTGTGCCTGTGTATTAGGCAGCAAACATTTTATAGTTAATCTCTGCAACATAAATTTAATTCTGACAGCATCCCTATGAGGAGGAGTCTATAATTATTCCCATTTAAAAAAATTTTTTCATTGAAATTTAACACGTGTTGAGGTAAATGCACATATCCTAAGTGCGCAACTGGACAGATTTTCATGGATTGTATACATCTATGTAACCAGCATCGAGAAGCAAGAACAGAGCATTAGCTGTTCCAGAAGTTTCCTTCATGTCCCCTGCCAGGGGCCTTTTCTGGTGCTCTCTTCCCATTAGAGTAACCACAGTCATGACTGTAATTTTTTACATGTGTCCATTTTATAGTGTCTGGAAATGGAATCATATTGTATGTATGACTTTTGTTGTGTTGAATTCCATTATCCCCATTTTACACATGAGGAATCTGAGAGGTCAAAGTCATCCAAGATCCTACAACTAGTAAGCAGTGGCATTGGGAATTGAACTCAGGCTTAGTCAGAGTTAAGTGCTTAACCTCTACACTCTATTAAGTCATTACTTTACCAAACTTAAATATATGCCTGTTTATCATTATAACTTCACAGGTAATGGATTATTTTTAAAAACAGTATAGAAATAAAAGCATAAGACAGCTACAGTCCCCTTCACACACCTGATTCTACTCTCTTCCTTGTGATTAACTTTTGTTATCAGTTTGGTTAGAATCCTTCCAGACTTGCCTATGTGTATGAAAATATGTTTATTTTCCGTGTTATTTATAGATATAAAAACTACCTTAAGTGATGTGTAATATTCATGTATTAATGAATTATAGTTTATCTCATCATTTTCCTAGTAATGGATATGTAGGATTTTTTTCCATTGTAAACAGTACAAATATGTGTCCTTGTAAATGCTTCTTTGTGCTCTTATGGAATGTAGTTTAGAATAGACACTGATATGGGAGCAAGGAGAAGAGATGAGAATTATGAAGGAGGAATTAATGAATTGTGAATGACAAGGTCAAAACCAAACTTGTGTTAATATTCTCTTAGCTGCTTCTTTGCCTCTACGCATTTCCATGAGCTGATTTCTCTAACTCTTAGTATATCTTTTGAATAATGGTTTTGTGGTGGTATTTTCACAGAAAATAATTGGCCATTTCTAGGAACACAATTGTAGGATCCCACAATTTTAGAATTGGAGGAGATAGGAGTCATAACACTATCTTCTTACTCTGTGATGAACACTCTTCAACTGAAATCCTTTTGAAAATTAATTTGTACACGAGGAATATGTAGTGTAGAAAAATTAGAAAATGGAAACAAGCATAATGCTGTTCACAGTGGTTATTTCTGGGTGGTTGATTTATTGTTTTTAAAGTAATAGTATATATTTTAATAAAAATTTGGATCAGACCCTATGTATTACTCTGTAGTTTGTTTTTCTCACTTAGTTGTAAATGGTAAGCAGCTTTCCACATGTTTAAATAGTACTCCATGGCCCTGATGAACGATTTAAGTGACCAATTCCTCATGTGTTTTTGGGTTGATTCTAATATTTTGCTGTTATATGTAATATTTCTATGGTTACTTGTATAATCATACCCTTAGAATATTTCTAAAAAACTGGAATTCCTAGTTTAAAAGATATGTACATTTTTAAACGTTTTTTTGAGTGTACATCAAATTACACTCAAAGATAACACGAGTTATATTCCCACCAATAAACATTTCTAAGATGACTCGCTTTATGGCTGTAAACACCATATAGTTAAAAGGTCAAATTTTATTCTTTTTTCAGATTACATTTTTGTCAGTTCAAATAGACTATGGCATAGCGAAGCCCTGTGAGTAAGTGTGTGGATGGATGTGTGCATACGCGTGCAGTTTTGAAGACTGTCTCATGCTGTATTTTCAATTTTGCTCACTGCCTTTTTTGAAACTTATATCACAATTATATTACCATGCCCTAATTTGTTTCTTTGAAACATGATTTTTACAGTCCTTATGTTGTTCTGTCGTCGAGTATAGCACAATTTATTTAACTAGTTGAGTTGTTTCCAACATGTCTTCCTTTATACTTTACTATAAAAAAATCAATTACAGTATTTAAAATAAGTTTTAAAATTTCCAACCACTTTGACCATTGGTTATAATTAGTGTCACACTTATAGTGTGGCAGCTAGTAAAATATTACTTTCCTCCGCGGCTTACTTTGTAAAGTAGCAGCTGCTAATGGAGGCTGGCATTTGTGGTAGTTATATGTGGTTTTACTTGCCTTTTGAAAGTGCTTTGTATGAATATGCAAATACCCTTTCTCTGTCCTTATTTGTTCTTCCTTCTCCCTCTTTTTCCTGGGAAATATCATATAAGATAATTTCAGGCCTGCTGCAGTCCAACATTACATTCTTTTGCCTGAGGGTCGCGCTCCCTTTGGCCTGCTGCTGCGTCCGGTGGCCGGTTCTCCCTGGGTTCTTTGGCAGTCCTGGGCTTTCCTTTATGAGATATTGTCTAGTGCGGTGATTCAGAGAGCACTTCCGGAGAGCAAGCTCCTTGAAGGGAGGGGCTGTGTATAATTCCCAGTGGTGCCTGGCGCAAAGTAAGTTCTCAGTAAACATGGAGACTCCCTGGAGCCTTGGATATGTGTTTTCCTTCAACTGATCTGTATAGTAGTATGATTTATGCTTTTGGGCCAACATGCTTAACTTTCCTAGGCTTTTCAAACAAATAGGACACCTGGAATTGTTACACTTTTAAATTAATTAGATAATTAATTGATTTTTATTCTGGTAGTAGAAGAAGAGTGATTTATGAACATGAGAGAAAACTATGAAGAGTTTGTTAAAGTATGAAGTTTCTTACATTTTCCCCATTCATTGAAAACTTATTGAAGCCCCACTATGTGTCATGCAATAGAGATGCAAAGATGAATACAATAATCCCTACCTTATGGAATATATAATCTAGTAGGAGAGACAGACACTATATAAATATAATACAGTGTGATAAAATATATCTTTAAGGATGTGAGCAGGCCTTCGGGGGAAAATAGTGAAAGGGGAGCAGGGTAGAGGGAGAAGGCTGTCAGAAATGACACCAGTTGGTCTTTTTTTTTTTTTTTTTTTTTAAATTTAATTCCCCCCCTCCCCTGGTTGTCTGTTCTTGGTGTCTATTTGCTGCGTCTTGTTGTCTTGTTTCTTTGTCCGCTTCTGTTGTGGTCAGCGGCACGGGAAGTGTGGGCGGCGCCATTCCTGGGCAGGCTGCTCTTTCTTTTCACGCTGGGCGGCTTTCCTCACGGGCGCACTCCTTGCGCGTGGGGCTCCCCCACGCGGGGGACACCCTTGCGTGGCACGGCACTCCTTGCACACATCAGCACTGCGCATGGCCAGCTCCACACGGGTCAAGGAGGCCCGGGGTTTGAACCGCGGACCTCCCATATGGTAGACGGACGCCCTAACCACTGGGCCAAAGTCCGTTTCCCTGGTCTTTTTTTTTTTAAGATATATTTTTATTTATTTCTCCCCCCCCCACCCCCAGTTGTCTGTTCTCTCTGTCCATTGGCTGTGTTTTCTTCGTCTGCTTCTGTTGTCAGTGGCACGGGAATCTGTGTCTCTTTTTGTTGCGTCATCTTGCTGTGTCAGTTCTCCATGTGTGCGGCACCATTCCTGGGCAGGCTGCACTTTCTTTCGCGCTGGGCGGCTCTCCTTACGGGGCGCACTCCTTGCGCGTGGGGCTCCCCTACGAGGGGGACACCCCTATGTGGCAGGGCACTCCTTGCGCGCATCAGCACTGCGCATGGGCCAGTTCCACACGGGTCAAGGAGGCCCAGGGTTTGAACTGTGGACCTCCCATGTGGTAGGCGGACGCCCTATCCATTGGGCCATGTCCTCTTCCCCCAGTTGGTCTTAAAGACAGGACATTAATTCCTGCTCAGTTGTCTACCCTGATACTGTTCTACCTCTTTTATTCTTTATTTCTAGGATAGGAATTTCTGACCATAGTTATAACATTCTACCATTTTTAATGCAAAACACCTAGTTCTTATCTTTTCCCTTGTGCCACATAGCTCATGTGCCACGTAGCTCATCTCACACACAATCTTGTTGATTTTGCTCTGAAATGCCTGTGGAATGTAGTTTCTTCTTTCTCTTCCTTCCTGTTGTCATTGCCACCTCCTTCAAGGACAGGGATGAAAATTACTGGTCTTTGCATTTTGATCATCTGACCTGGAGCCTGGCACGTCGCAGTGTTCTGGCTTTTGCTGAACCAAGGTGAACTGGTCTTCTTTTTTCCATTCCCTTTTCCTTTCATTTGATTCTATACAGTGTCTTCAAATTGAAAATTACAAATGAAAAATTTCATGTTATTTCCAAGGTGCTTAGTGGTGAGCTGGGGAGAGATAGGTCTATGGTCTCATGCCCTAGTCATTCTTTTTCATAGGTTGGGTTTTTAAAAAGCAGTTAAAAAGTCAGAACAATTAGTGTTTATTTTTCTACATTCAGCAAATCGTTTCATTCAACTGTCTAATTCTATAGGTAAGGAAACTTGAGAGTCAAGTTAAGGCTAGAACTAGGTTCCTAGTGTCTGATCCAGTATTTGCTTCTTTGTAGCAAATTAAGTCAGAGGCTTCTCTAGAAGATAAAAGGAGAACAATTGACTTGCTGTGGTGTTCTAAGTTATATAAAATTAACAAACCAAAGAGTTTATACCTCAAGTGGAAAACCTATCAGAATACAAGAAGAAAAGAATCCAGTCTCAAATTATATTGACTGAAATTAAATGACACATGGTTTATTTGTCTCCATTTAAAATCTAATCATCTATGATAAAGTCTAAAATAATATACCTTCTTTTTTAAAAATAAACATTCAGATTACCTTTTAAATGTTTGAACTTGTGGAAGAAAAGTTCTGTCTCACTGATTATCATCACTATTCTTATTCTACTTCAAAGAGGGTAAAGAATATAATTAAGATTAGTGGCACCACCCAGATTGTGTCATAATTTAGCATAAGGGACTTTTCATCTAGTCATCTTTGTGTACTGCAAAGACATCAGTTACTTCTTGTCGTATTTATCCAAGAGTCATTTTTCTATATCACAGAGTTGGCAAAATGGTGAAAATTATAACAGAAGTCCCTGTGATTTTACAGAAAGTAAGGTGATAGTGGAACTGATCGTGAAACTCTTTGGAGTTCTGAGATGAGAAATTGCTTCTTTCCCTGAGTCTGAGCTTAGCACGGACAGGCAGGGTAGGACTAGGCATTGGGATCCTAATGCCTTCTGGCTTGTGATGTCTGAAGGAGCTAGGAGTGGGTGTGTCATCAGTAAGTGGCTCAGTCTCCGCCTTCTCTTGCATACTTGTTTCTGCTTTGGGTTTTTTCCTTCCTATTCCCAGTAATCTTGCACAAAAGTAAAATCTTTGCTCTATATTGAAGAAGGGACTCAAACATACGGTGCTTTGGCCAACTTTTCCCATCATTCGTCGTAAAACTCTAGCCTTGGCAATCCATATGCTAAGATCGTTTGTTTGGAATTTGGAGTAAAGTTTCCTAAAAAAATTCCATACAGCATGATGGCTAAATCTTTTTTTTTTCTTCCCCTGATGAAGATACACACTTATTAGAAATTTTTCAGCAGCATCATTTCCAGTTGCTTTTCTGATCAAAGTACATTTCAGAGTAAATACAAGAAGCTCTTGAAAGATGAGCTGCAAGTATTTTGAGCATACAGGAATACCTACTAGTACGTTTCAGTCATCCACCCATCCATCCATTCACGTATTGTTTAACCAATGTGCAGTATTAGCAGAGAGCCAGGAATGCTACCTCCTATAGTAATTGTGTATTCCAGATGGCTAAATCAGCAAACCTGTCCTTTACATAATGTAGTTGAACTGTATTGTTAAAGGTGATATAATCATAGTAGTGCTAATAATTGAGCAATAATCTGTTTGTTTAGAACTGAAGAAGATGAGCATTGGACAGGGCCCCTTTTTGGTCCACTGCTCCAACCACCCACCCACAGCAGGTCTCTACAAAACAGAATAGTGACTTCTTATTGACTGTAAAGAAAAAGCCCACTCTATTATTTTATTTGGTTAGCAACTTCTTTACACTAAACCATATCTGCTTCCCTTAACTCTACCTATATCGGTTTCTGGATGGATCTCTAGGACCACAGAGAGTGAGTCTAATAATTGTTTTCATTAAGGCCCCTCACAGTTCAGAAATAGATGTAATGACTGTCTCCCCAAAGGTTGCTTCTGAATGGATGAAACTTTCGAATCCTGTAAATTCCATTCATCAGCTCCTACTCATATTTTAAAAAGCCACTTTTTAGAAAACCACAGCAGAAAAATAGTCAAGAAGTTAGAATTAATTGTATCTTCTCTTATAATATTGCTTATAGGATGGATAGCAAGCCTGGAAACCTTAGACTAGTACAAGTGCTAGTCCTAGAGCTGTGTCAAACCCAGTGTTATCCACTCTCCAACTCTGCACACTTAAAAAAAAAAGCATACGTTTGTGTATACATGGTATTTTCTGCCAAGGAGGCCCCTTGTTTATAACTGTTGACATGCTAATCATTTAACTTGATTTGTGAGGCGCTACCTCTCAAGAACTACCAGACACACGTGCTGAACAAGCATAAACAGGGGCCGATGCAAAATGCTAAGGAGCGAGCGCTGCTCCACAGACGTTACCACCGCAGTGTCTAGATGTCGGTTAATTTCCCAGGCCATGTCAAATTTGCTTTAAATTTCTTTCAAACCAGCCCTCCAGACAGCGTAGTTACACGTATCTATTAGCTCATTCACTTTCTAAAAAGTTGCCCAGACTTTTGTTAGTTTGCTCCGAAGTGTTTCTGTGCCAGATTATAGCCATGCCCCACCTATTTTTTTTAGTTCACTACACGAGAGGCCTCAGTTTTCTTTCTCTTCTCTTCTATTTAAAAATGTGGGTATGGCCCAATTTTTATCACCCACTGTCACAGTGAAAAAGGTGCTGCTCAGAGTGTGGTCTCTAGACCAGTACCTGTCCGCTGACTGTTGGTTATGCTGAGATAAGGAGTTTGCTTTCTTCATCAAGGAAGTCGTGCTGTTAGAAAACGTCCGCTTAGCTAAACAGTGTGCACAGTGACTTGCTCAGTTCTGTTCAAGTTCCTTGTCTCTCATGGACAGTTCAAGAGCTGGTGCTGAGTTGCATTGTCCTCTTGTACCACAAGCCTCTTGCCACCCAGTTCTAACCACTGTGGCTATCATATTTCCAAACCCCTAGTAGGTTTGAAACCATTTAAGGGGATGCTGCGCTACTTTGATATTCAAATTAACATAAGAAGCACGATGACATTTAGTGTGGAGCAAGTAATTGTGCCAAACAGAACCATCTGTCCCATTCATTTGGGAATGAATAGATCGTGATTTGGGAATCTGAATGACCTGGAGTTGATTCTGGTTTTACAGTTTATTAGCTGTGTGACTTGTTTTATTTCTCTTGAGTTCCCCTACCCCCCATATCTATAATATGGGCTATAATAGCTACCTTGTAGGATGATTTAAGGATTAGCAGTAATTTGCTTATAAAATATCCAGCATTATATGGTAAATGCTTGTCGTTATTATTGTAAGGAAGAATTATGAAATGATCATCAAAGAACTAAAAAAGAAATTATAAGGAATGATTGTACTAGATTATACTAGGTAATGAAAAGTGTAACATGAGACTGAGGTTTTAAATTGTGGCACAGGAAGAGAGACAAATAATGGGACAGAATAATTCAGAGATTACAGAATTAAATTAAAAAAGAAAACATATCGAAGGCAACTAGCAGAAAGTTAAATATTCACAGGATATCTAGGGACATGAAAGTTTGGGTGCAACACACAGAAAAACCATTGTTTTCAAAGTAAGGGGGAAAGTTTGTCTACCTAAAAATATAAAGAATTTCAGAAGTATAATCCAAAGAAAAAGAGGCCACAAAAGTAAGGGGAAAATACTTGAAACAAAATGATTACATATCAGACTTATCGAATTAGAGAAAATAAAGACAGGACATATATAAATGGTAATTTATACCAGAGAAATACTTGTAATCAAGGAAACAAAAGTCAGATATGAGAAAGTACAAAAAAATAAAATTTGAAAACAGTTGACAAGATAGAATAATGAACCCCTATGTACACATTGTCTAGCTCCAGCAATTAAGTACTGAACTTTAAGTCAGGCCTGACATGAGAATATCTATCAGGCCCCTTGGGTTTCTAGGTGCTTTAGTCACTGCATTTTAAGCATAATTGGGAAGAAATTTATGCCTGCTTTATCCATTTGTGGAAAAATAACATGAAACTCAATATTTCCTCTTAGCAATATTCTATAACTTTTCTTTTCTGATTCTGCTTTTTTTTCCTAAGTTAACTGTTACTCTGATGAATTTACTTTCTTCAACATAGTTTAGTGAATGAAGGATGTTAGCATATCTCCTTTTTTTTTTTTAAGATTTATTTATTTGTTTATTTTTATTTATTTAATCTCCCCCCCCAGTTGTCTGTTCTCTGTGTCTATTTGCTGCGTCTTGTTTCTTTGTCCGCTTCTGTTGTTAGTCAGCAGCACGGGAAGTGTGGGCGGCATCATTCCTGGGCAGGCTGCACTTTCTTTCGTGCTGGGCGGCTCTCCTCACGGGTGCACTCCTTGCGCATGGGGCTCCCCTATGGGGGGGACACCCCTGCGTGGCACGGCACTCCTTGCGCGCATCAGCACTGCCCGTGGGCCAGCAGATCTCTTAAGTGCCCTTTGAACAGGAGTTATAACTGTCCAGAAAAAGTTTATGAAGGTACTTTTCCTCCTTACCCTTGATTTGGTTGTGTGTGGTATAATTTTTGTCAGGCAAAGAGGAATCAGTAATGAAATTAAATCTACAGTGACAGAGATAAAGAATTGTAACTGGAAAATATGCTTTAGGGGCTGTGGATCTTTGATCAGTATATAGACGATTATTTCTTAGGCATCTAAGTGTGGTCTTTTCATTTTGGAATAAAAACTGGTTGAAGTTTGGAATTGCAGGTTGCATTTACTGAGGCTACACTATAGACAAAAGGATTCAGGGATTAGTTCATTGAGAGCTTGAAGGGGGTTTCTCATGTCAGTTGTATTTATGTTTTGGGGGAGGTGGGAGAGAACATTCCAGGCAGAGGGCAGGGCATGTATAAAACTCCTAGGTGGGAAAGAATTTTGGTGGTGTTTTTATTTTTTCCAGGAACAGAAAGGAGGCTGATACAGCCAGAGCCAGGTAAATTTAGGAGGTTATGAGGCTGGAGAGCTAAGTGGGGACCAGATCGTTTGGATTCTTTGAGACGCTGATAAGAGAAGGGTTGGATTTTATCCTAAGCTGCAACAGGATGGTATTGAAGGTTTTAAGCGGGGGAGTAAGGAGAGCCATCTTAAGTTTACTTTGGAGGTATGTAGGGATCAGATTGAAGAGGAAAATTGTGGAAACAGAATGACCAGTTCAGAGATGATCGTGACTTGGAAAATGCAGTAACAGTGGAAATAGAAGTTTGCAGATCCATGGTGTATCTTGGATGTAGAATGTACTTTGGGGGTTAAGGGAAGGGAGAAATCAAGGGTTATTTGCCAGACAACAACTTCGTGCCAAATCTGACAGCTTAAAAAAACAGTTGAGATGTTTGATCCTCAACTTTGTGTCTTTTCTGATTCTGTACGCCTTCTGTACCTCATTTTGACTGCTTTCTCTTTGTCCTTTTGCCTTCTGCTCCCTCCTCATTTGTGAGCTGGCTTCACGGCTCACTCTGTTTTTGCTCTGGATTTTCTGTAATTTTCCTGCCTAAAAATCCCCTCTTTATTTTACTGTCACCACTTTTCTGCAGACAATTGACAGTTAAAATCTCTGGCCCTGACCTTTGTCTGTAATGTCTTACAGAATTTGTTTACTGAATCGGCTACTTTCTGAAATATCTCAGTTGTAATGATTTCTTTCTTACCTTATTTTGATTTCCTCCCTTGACTTCCCTTTTTCTTTTTTAATGGCTCTGTCATTCTCTGTCTCCCAGACAGGATAGTTTAGTAATCTTTGATTCATTGTATTCCTTCAAGACATTTTGTTATATAAAGTCTAGTGTTATTCCCAGGTTGTCAGTGAGGAAGCTCTGAGGGGTTTTCACCTTGTCAGGGCCAGACAGCAGAGTCACGCCAGCTGCCCAAGCCAGCACCCGTATTCTTAATCATTGTGCTGTACCACAGGCTGAGGAGCTTTGCCTTAGGTATTTCCCAGAAGGTGTCCAATCTCACTTCATTTGATTTAAAAATGTCAAATTTTTAGAGACTGGGACTAATACAGATATTAACAAGTTACACTATCATTTTTTTTTTTTTTTAACTGTTTAAGTACTGTGTATGTCTTTTATTTATTTTAATTATTCTTTTCGTAGAGCCAGTGAGATATTGTCAATTTGCTATGCCAGGTTGTGCACATTCCTTTTTTTGAGGGGAATGAAAGAGAGGGGGATAACGAGTGGTTGGAGGGAGTAGGTTCTTTATTTTTTATCCCCTTACCAATATATGAAAGGGTCCATTTCCCCTTACTCTTGCAAACAATAAGTTTTATTTTTTTTTCTTTTATTGATTTTGTGATAATATTACATTAAAAATATATATGTGAGGTCCCATTCAACCCCACCCCCCCACCCCACCTCTCCCCCCCCCCCAGCAACACTCGCCCCCACCATCATGACACATCCATTGGACCTGGCAAGTACATCCTTGGGCACCTCTGCACCTCACAGTCAACGGTCCACATCATGGCCCATACTCTCCCCCATTCCCTCCAATAAGTTTTATTATTTCAAAATATTCTTGGATATTCAGAAAAAGGTGTTAGCTTTAATTTTCATTTCTTTCATTAGTGGTGAAGTTGAACATTTTTGGGGGTGTTTATTAGTAGTTTCTCTTTCTTTTGTGAATTGAATTGCTTGTTCTTGATTACTATAATTGTTGATTCTTAGAGCTAAAAATTAATAAAGATGAACTAAAATATTACTGTATTTTAACCTCTGTCAGAAATTGAGTGCTAGATGCCTAATGTTTACTTACTACTTTTCAGGTTGTAAAAAAACTTCACTTTAATCTTCTTATGTTTACCTCTGGTCCCTAATTCTGGATGTGACAATGCAGAGCCAGAGACTGTGTTAGGCAGGAGATGATGAAACTATGAGTGGCAGAACATAAGTCCAAGTACAGTGCTTTGCCACCTTACCTCTCTGCAGTGTTTTAGAGTGTGGGTGAGGGCGGTAGCCCATAATAGGGCCCTCAGTGACTCTTCATGTTTTGAAGACACAGCCTCGAGTGCTGGGTCCCTATGAGATCAAACTGAGAAGTCTTCCTGAGCCCCTTATGACGTGGTCTATCACTTCTTTCACTCAACAGATATTAATTGAGTACCTATTATATGCCAGGCATTCTCCTAGGCTCTGTAGATACAGCAGTGAACTGGACAGAAAAATCCCTGACCTCAGAGCTTATGTTCAGATGGCGAACTGAGTAACCCCAGAGTGGGGACCTCTGCATTCTTGACTCCCTCAAGTCTAACACCCTTCTTTGCATCCTTGCTCCTTGCCTTATTCACTCTTTCTCCTGTTTCTTAGGTCATCTCTGGCCTCTTCTTTATCCTCAGGGTGCTGCTACTTAGTTCTTCCGTTTCTGGCAGTCAGGCCTTCTTTTATTCTTGGTTTTACCATTTCCTAGCTGCAGTCATGACTCCTGACCCCAGTCTGGTTGTTAGGTGTTGGGCCTTGGTCCCTCAGTGCCCTCCTCTGAGAGCGCTCCCGTCCTCTTTCTGTCCTGTCATGGTGGCATCCTGTTGGAACGCTGACCATTCCTTAACATCTCGGGTTCTGAAACAAGTGTAGAGCAGGTACAAACTGTGTAATAGAGTCAGTGCTTCCTCAAACCTCATTTTGTAGGGACATGGAATGTGTACAGTTCCCCAAGCTATAGCCCTGGTGTCCTAATGCTGACTTGTAGGCCTTGTCACATTATCTTTACTTCTGCCTATCCTGGTGATGGCTGAGTCTCTTTCTCCTCCTCCTCTTCTTCCTCTTCCTCTTCCTCCTCCTTTTTCTTTGAATTATTTTTTTCTGATGATAAAAGTAATTTATTCTCAATGAAGAATATTTAGAAAATACAGAAAAACATAAAGAACATTAAAAAAATTGGTATAAATTTGGTGTCTTACTTTGTGTGGCAGTTTGATATTATTGATGAATTCCAAAAAGAAATGCTGATGATGTTTGTAAACTGGTCTGTTCCTCTGGGCTTCTGATACCCCCCCCCCCGCCCTTTTTAAAGATTTATTTACTTATCCACCCCCCCCCACCTGTTGTCTGCTCTCTGTGTCCATTTGCTGTGTGTTTTTCTGTGTCTGCTTGTATACTCATTAGGCAGCTCTAGGAACCGATCGTGGGACCTTCCAGAGTGAGAGAGAAGCCTTCATTCTCTTGTTCCACCTTGACTCCTCTGTTATGTCTTCTTATTGTCTTTCCTCTGTGTCTCTCATTGGGTCATCTTGCTGCGCCAGCTCTCCACATTAGCCAGTATTCCTGCATGGGGTGGCACTCTGTATGGGCCATCTTCCCGCTTGAGCCAGCTTACCTTCACCTGGAGACCCTGGGCATCGAACCCTGGACCTCCTATATGGTAGACGGGAGCCCAACTGCTTGAGCAACATCCGTTTCCCTCTGGTACCCTTTGATTGTATCAAATTCAAAGGTGCCACTTGTACCTTATTAAGTTAAGATTAGGACTTTGATCCAACCACTGGATTAGAGTGCAACTACCTTGGGCTGATGAAACAGACTTTCACATGGAAGTAGACACACAGAGGAGATAGACAGAGGCTCCTGCAGCCCCAGAAAGAGAGATGGGTCTAATAGTCTACATCTGACCTTGTAAAGAGAGCAGAGCAGCTGAGCACAGAAAGAAAGAGCCTTGGGGAGAGAGATGAGGCTTATGCCAGCCTACAGCTGAGATCAGAAGAAGCTGGGACCATGGAGCTTTAAGAGGAAGAAGGAAGGCTGAACCCTTGCAGTCATCGCCCACCATCTTGCTTCACCATGTGGCAAATAACATTTGGGTAAGAAAGTACCTCTTATGGTATTTTGAGTTGGACTCTTTAGGGCCGTGTGACTGTAAGCTTCTAACCCAAATAAATACCCTTTATAAAAGTCAACAGTTCTGATACTTTGCATCAGGACCCCTTTGGTTGACTAATACACTTTGTAAACTATTTTAGGTGACTTAAATACTTTACACATGCTTTTGATGATTTTACAAGTTAATCTATGTTTCTTATTTATATAGCACTTCCCACTGTGAACATGGTTAATTTTCAGAATTTCTTGATTACTATTATTGTTGTTGATTCTTAGAGCTAAAAATTAATATAGATGAATTAAAGATGACATGGGTCAGTGTACTTCAAGGGGCTGTGGATTGTGTTGACTGTTTTGCCTGGTATCCTAATATATGTTGAGCTTGCCCTTGGAGGAAGAATGACACTAAGAGGCAAAACTCATTGACTTCACTGCCCAACCAGTATACTGGTTTCTCGAAGAAACTTTTCCAAATTTACATTAGTGCCTTCTTCCTGCTGGCTCTAGTTCCACAGTATAGCTCTCAGCCTCTGCTTAAACCTGCTCTTCTTCTTGGGAAACATTCCTTTCCCAAGGGCTGCCCATAAAACTTTTTTTTTTTCTTTCTTTTCTTTCCCTTTCCTCTAAAGTTTCTACATAATCAAGACAGTCCGATTGTTCATTTGCACATTATAAGGACATTACAAGAAAAGGGTTTTGTGGCCTAACTGTGGCCTGAGAAATATTGTTCCCTGTGGTAGGGTTTGGACAGAGCTGGCTTCAGAGTCCAAATCCTGATTTTACCATTTAAACATGTTTTGACCACTCTGTACTGCCTTGAGCTCATCTGTAAAATGCAGTGTTAAAATTCTTACGGCATTGGGTGTAGTGAGGAAGTGAATTAATATATACAAAGTATTTGGAACAGTGACTGGAACATAGGAAGTGTTAAATAAATATTAGATGGCTATTGTATACACTTGAAGTGTTTGGAAGCACTGGATTCTAAACTTTACCTTCAATGTTAAAATTCCTTTACATTGAACACACTTCCATACATTAAAATGATGGGTCTCAATAACTCGGGCTATGCCTGCTGCAGTTTTTAGATTGGTTACTCCCTTGAGGATTGTTTGTGGGATTTTATGTATAAATGTAGTAAAAGTCTTCAGAAATAATTTTGGCCTTCAAGGGTTGTTTGTTTTTTTCTTTGACCTCTTACTGGTATTGTTTCTCAAAGCTTCTGCTAACTATTTCACAGCCCCTGTCAGGTGAGACTGCCCTGCTCAGCGGTCATTGAGGAGAATGCATGCTGAGGACTGTGGGGCCTCTCTCATCACCTGTTTTTGAGGTGACTGTGACAGTTTGAATTTTGTGACTCTCAGAAAAGATAATTTTGAACGAATTCATTCTTATGGATGTGGGGCCCTTTGCTGGCATTCAATTCTGTGAAAGGACCTTTGATTAGATCACTTGATTAGATTGCTTTGGGGCTTTTCATTGGACTACATCAGTGAGGTGAAACCTAGGTCAGGTCTCTGCCCTCTTGCTGTGTATTTTATAAACTGAGGACACACACAGACAGACAGACAGGAAGCCACCATTTTGATCCTGCCATGCAAGAGAGGACTTGAGGATTGCTAGCAACAGAAATGAAGCAATGAAGCCCCCCAAGAGGCTGGGCACATGGGGCAGCTCAAGGCTGAAGAGGTGAGCCCATCTGCCTGATCTCCCCCAGCTGAGCTTGAATAGAAAGTAGAGGAGACCAGCAGACCCACCATCTTGCCTTGCCGTGTGGTAGGGCTATAGGATCTGCCAGTGGACGACTCTGGTAATAAAGCATCTTTGATGGTGCCTTGATTTGAACTTATCACGGACTTGGAACTGTAAACTATTACCCCAGATAAGTCCCCTTTATAAAAGCCAACCCATTTCTGGTAATTTTGCATCGGTAGCCTTTGGCAAACTGAAACAGTGACTGACTTGATGGGGTGGGACAATAGAACTGCCAACCACCTTTGTGGAAAAAAAAAATGAACTGGGCCACTTTGATTCTCCTGAGAATTTTTTTGAGAATTAAAAAAAAAACAAAACAGCACGAGCTGAAGTTGAAGGAATGCCGTTAACTAGTGTAAGGCCCATGAGAAGGCCGTGTTAGGCAGTGTCAGAGGCAGCAGATGTACCGGAGCAGAAGTTCTATGAAAGCAGAATTTATATGTCATAGAAAAAATGGTAAGACCTTCCTAAGTGACAGAGAGAAAAGTAAACACTCAGAGAAGCCAAGTTGTGTCAGTGGCAGAGGCCTTAGGGAGATGACCCAAGGCAGGTCTACCTTGGAGGCTCTTGCTCTCTTGTGACAGGTGGTTCACTTTTTTGTGGGCTCTTTGCAATTGTGTTTTCACAATTTGAGTCTTTATTCCTTGCATTCAAAAGGCCGTAGTTGATACAGTTGGCATAATACATGCAGTCCGTCTGTCTCATCGCCATCTAAAGGATTTCTTTGATTTTGTTCCTATTGTCCCAAATCTCATTTCTTAGTTTTTAGTGATATATTATAAATCTAACTCATTTTCCTACTATCTAGTTCAAGTTCCCTCTCAAGCCCTCCACCGCCTCCTCGCTCCCCCAGTCCATGCTGCTTTTCCTCATGACTTTGCTGTTTTCTGAGATTACAAACTCCTGTGGACTTTGTACTCTGGAGTGCTCGGTTCATCTCTCTCCCATGTCTGTGTTGAACTCTTTAGGGAGAGAAGTCACGTCCTCTTTGTGTTCTATACAACACCCTGGGCTGAGCTGAACGAACCCAGCAAATCATTGGTTATTTCTTGTAGCTTTTCAGTTAGCTCTTGTCATTGGCTTAACATGGGGCATAAAAGAGAAGGTATTAGCCCATTTAGAGTTAGTCTTTTTTGTTAATATTGAAAAATTTACTCCAAAGAAAATAAATATTAGAGTTTGAGAGAAATGGGGGAGATACACAGCAACTCCTGGCTTTGGTTGGCAACTAGGTTTCTCTTTTGTGCCTTGAGATGGTAATATTCTAATGGCAGAATGTAGAGAAGTGTGCATTCTTTAAAGCAGATTAAGACCTGACATCTTTAATCCCTACTAATATTTACTTTAAGCTTTAAGCATATATTTGTGGTTAGCAAGGTAGCTTTTCTTGACATTATCCCCCATATGTGTCCCCCCCCCTTTTGTCCTTTCTTAGACATTTGTAAGCCGTTTTGTTTGCCAAATTACTATGTATTTGGTATGAAACTGTTTGAATAATATTATGCCTTGCCATTGAGCGTAACATCCCTAATCTGTAAAATAATGTTTGCAAATGGTGATCTTATCTGTATATTGCTTTTAACTCCAAGGTACTCTGTATTTTTCTACTAATAAACAATCACGGAAACAAGAAATCCTTCCCTTCCTCCCTCTCTCCCCTCATCCCCCTAACATCCATCTCTCTTTACTTTTTAAAACCCAGATAAGGAAAATGGGGTTGTGAGAGGTTGTGTCTTCCTGAGATTTTTATTTGCGATGGTGATGTGCTACAAACATTGGAATCCAGCTCATCAAACTCCAAATTCCTTCCTCCTTCCTCTACACTCAGCGCCTGTGTTGTTCAGGGCGTCTTTTGGGCACTTCCCCTTTCTGCAGCTCTCACGTGCCTTTTTATTGTCGTGTCTCATGGTGTGGTGTAAGGAACTGGAGTGGAATGTAGTGCAATAGCAAGTGCAGTGCCAGTGTTTACAGAGGCTACTGGAGATATCCCTCGGTTAGGCTTAAGAACAATTTGATTTGGTCACACGTTTTTCTTTTTTTCGCCATCGTGTAGGTAGGGTTAATAATTAACGAAGTGATTTCTATACCTGAGCAGGGTACACTGAAGCTTATGTGGCAAATGGTTGGTGTGCAAATATTCTAGTGAATAAGCAACACAAGCAGAATGTAGATGTATAGAAGAAGGAATGGAACACTGGGTAAAAACACTAGAATTCTTGCCACTTGGGTTCCTGGAAGTCCAGGACTGAGATGAGAATAGATAGGATGAGAAAGAGAACAAAATGCTTTATTCATTCAGGTGTCTGTGTTGGTTTTTTTTTTTTTTTTGGATGAAGAATATTGTGTTCATTTTACATTTTATTCTGTTTGCTACATTATTTTATTTTTAAAATTTACAATAGAAAGTTGTAAGGATAGACTAATGAACACCCATAAACCCTTCCCTAGATCTACTAATTGTAAAATATTTTGCCACATTTACCCCTCATCCCTCTCTGTTTTCCATGTGTCTGTGTGCCTGGCCTGCCTTTGGGGGCTGTTCTTGGGCCAACTGCCCCTCTCTGTTCATTTAGCCCTGGTGAAATTGGAGCAGGGACATAGGCTACAAAACTTTCCATTTTAGGAAGTGGGGCTTGGGATCAGGCAGTTTGTGTGAGAATGGGAAGATGGATGTTACATGTCAGTTTAATGTGACATTCTTGTTATTTTCAATTTATAGAGGTAATCTAACACTTAGCTTAAGTGTTTTATCCAAAACCACATTGCCGGTATATGGCGGAGTCAGTATTTGAAGACAGGTCTGTTAGGTTATAGAGCTTTCTCTTTTTCATAAGCCATGCTGTCACTAATTTACTGTGCCTTTGATTTCTCATCTGTAAAATAGGCTCATTAGACTAGAGTATCCCTTCCGTCAGATTCCCTGCTAAGGTCTTTTAATATAGGCCAGGACTTGACACTCCACATGCTGTCAGGGGTCAGGAAGATATTTCAAATATGTGAGGCCATTGATTAGAGGACATTGGGGAGTGGTGGGGCCAATGGTCACCAGAGGGTTTACAAGCCTTGAATTAAAATTTTAAGAAAAGAGATGGCCAAGTAAGTCTATGGGATCACCAGGTTTTTATGCCTAGATTTAGGCGCTTCCCTGGAAATGTTAAGCCATTCACCTTAATTTTCACCATGTAATTTTGTCATTACAATGTTTGTCGGCCCATCAGCCATTCTTGTTTTCTATAAAGTGTAATTAGAGAAGGTGGGGGTTGGTAGCGTGTTGGCCTGAGTGTCCTTTTTCATACGTAATCACTTCCCCTTCCCTCAACACACACACACACACAGGTATGCCCTTCGCAGCCTTTCTCTGGGGTGTGCTGCCCAACTGCTGGGCCGCGTGTTCATTGCTAACAGAAGCACTGTCACTGTTGTTCTTTGCCTTTCCAGAGTAGACCTGGGTTCTGTTAGAGCGCTTACTGAACTAGTATGTGAAATTGAGCTAGTTGCCCAGTGTTGTACCTCAGTTTTCCAAACTATAAACACGGTAGACTGTCATGATTTTCAAATTGGGCTTTGTAGGTTGTGGTCTCATCAAGGCACCACTCTGGGAGGTAGAGACTAGTTGAGCTGGACTATTCATTCCACCTCTACCTGAGCAGCTTTGCTGTTCTTCCAGCTCCATTCCTTACTAGTTGTATAATCTGATTAATTGTTTAACCTGTGTGCCTCAAGTTGCTCCTTTGCAAAATGAGCATAATAATAGTACCTGCCCCATGGGGTTGGTATAAGAGCCAAATCAATCACTGTATAGTGATGAGTAAAGTGCCTGCTTTTATGAGATGTGGCAATCAGAATAATGACCCCTGGAAATGTCCACATCCTAATCCCTGGAACCTGTGAATGTGTTACCTTAAATGCTAAAGGGACTTTGAAGATGTGATTAAATTAGGGCTCTTGAGGAGAGTCAGCTTGTATTATCCAGGTGAGCCCAGTGTAATCACATGGGTCTTTAAAAGAGTCCAAGAAGGAGATGTGACAACGGAAATAAATTTGGCCATAAACTAAGGAATTTAGGCAGCCTCCAGAAGTTGGAGAAGACGAGGAAATGGATTCTTCCCTAGGCTCCAGGAGGAAAGCAGCCATGCTGACACTTTGGTTTTAGTCCAGTGCAACCCGTGTTGGACTTTAGAACTCCAGAACTGTAAGATAGTAAATTTGTATTGTTTTAATCCACTAAATTGGTGGGAATTTGTTACAGCAGCAGTAGGAACAAATATTTTAAGTGTTAGCTGTTCTATCTGTACTCACTGTAAGTAGATTTTCTTTGAAGGAAGGCATCAGTGGCTCAAGACGTTTTGAAAACCAGTGCGCTAGGTGGTCGGCATCATCCTCTTTTAATTGAATAGCCTGTCATGGCAGGTACTCTCTGTATACATCGTCTAGCCTGGAGTGGGCTAGGCATTTGCCTAGTTTGTGCACTACAGTTGAAGTTGAGTTAGATTTAGTGAAGGTTGGGTGACGTTCTTTTCCAAGTGGACCTGCCTTTAGGATTTTCTGTAGTCCAGATCATTTCCTTTGAAGGGTTCTTCACAATTATTTTGACAAACAGTGTATGGTTGTCTGTTATGTGCCATGCTGGGTCTTGGGCCCTGTACTCCAGGTTTATGGATTTGTTTGAGGGCATATAAACCTTTGTGAGTTCAGCTTGTTTTCCTTTCACCCCAGAAATTTGCCAGTTCAAGTCATTCTACTGCCTTTAGTTTGTGGTTACTCTGTTATTAAGAAGATCCACTACCTAGACACACCAAGTGGGCTTGGAAAGCCATGGCTAGGTGTGCCTTAACCTAAGAGTACCAGAGGCTGTACTGGCCTATGAGCTGCTCCTAAAACAGCCTGTGATTTGGCCTTCAGGCCTAGAGTAGCCCAGTAATGCATTCTGGGATCATGAGAGGATTGCACCATTATTTAAATCTACATAGTGAGCTATTTGCTGTCTTTTTTGACTTGTACAGAAAAGTCATAATGCTGTTTTTGCATATAGTGCCACTGTTGGTTTTATAAATCTGGAAAACAACAGCAAAATATGAAGCCAGTCTGCAGTCCTGGAGGAATTTTGTTTCATTTCCAAGTTGTTTGGATTAACATCAGCATTATTTCTTTGGCATGAATCTGGCTTGGAAGATATTAAGTTCTTAGAGTATGTACCCTGTTCCTCTCTAAATAAAACAAGTGAAGAATTTTGGTACATGTTTTGATGTGCAGAATGGGGGCCCATCCCCTTGGCAGAACTTTGCATATTTGATAATCTAATTATTTAGGTCTCTACATGCAAAGGAATGTGAGCTTATAGAGGTGGTTTGTGTATTTAAGAAAATAAAAGCTTTGCAGTCCAATATGATTTGTGAAGACTCCTGTATTTCAAATGCAGTGAGTCAGGAGAGGGCATTTATTCAAAACTGCCCCATTTCTCCTTCCAGGCCCAACATTATACAACATGCCACATCTTCTCAGGTGTCCCCACTAGTACTTCAGCTGGTGGAGTGGGAAGTTTTAGGAGATGGTAGTTAGGACCTTATGACTGGGGCCAGGCTTGTCACTTAGGGGGGGTTACTATGCATCCAGAGTGTTGCTGGGAAGTACAGTAAAGTTGAGCAACCAGAGAGGAGCTTGCCGTTCACCCCAGACAAATGCCTGCATTTGTCTAACATTTCATGGTCCTAACTTAAAAGTGTTGATAGGTGGCTGTGCTGTAAGAAATAATTTTCTCATTTTTAAAATCATCAAGGAAAAGCAACAGCCCCTTGGACCAGGGTCTGCAGGATCTCCGAGCCTGGATTTAAACTGCAGGCCCAATCTCTTCACGTGGTGTCCTCCATCTCATCCTACCTACTCAGCAGGTCTCAAATATAGCTCATCATCTCTCAAACCGCTTCTGACCCTGGGGACAGATTGATCTCTTGAGTCTCCTCTCCCATTTATGTCTGCAGATCAAGGACCTGAATATTTGAATCTAGGAGGCTCTGGAGTGGCAAGTTCATTGGAAAAGTGCGTGACTTATTAATTCTTTTAAGTTAAGCTGTGTTCTCTGTGCATGCTCGTGCTTGGTGTTATCCATCAATATATGTCAGCCTTGAAGTTGTTTCAGGAGAGAATTATTAATCTACAACACTCAGGACTTAGTCGGTAGGAGAGCATAGGGGACATGGCTTACAAATAGGAACTTTCCGTTGAGTTAGCATTCTGCTTTAGAGCCATACTGGTATCCTGATTGTTTCATATCAGTTGAGACCTGGACCAGAGACCTGGGAGTAATGTAAATGTCTTAAAATCATAATGCTATGATGGAAAGGGGGTTGATCCTTTGCCTCCAGGACATACTACCAGTAGTCCAACGAGGTCTGTGATCTTGATCAAGCCATTGATCTGCCTCTCTGAACTTCCTTATCCCATTTGTAAAATAAGGCAACATCAACACCTGGCCTCTGGCTTATAAGGAATACATGAAGTAATAATATGTATAAGTCAGTTAACGTGGAGTTGCCACTCAGTAAGGTTATAGTCCCTTTTAGTAGGCCCCCTCACCATCTTCCCTGAACGGAAGAATGTTGCTTGCCTTTGTAACTAGTAACTTAAATACCTCCTTGAGTTTATTTGGAAGGAAATGGTAATCAAAACTTAAAACATCATCCTTTGCACAAATCTTTGAGTTTATTTAATGGACTATATTAAGTCTGGTAAAGTGCTCTATGATTTTATATTTATATTTACACTTATATTGAAAAGAGAAGATATTGATAAAAGTATAAACTGCATGGGAGAATAAATACACTGAAAATGTACCAAGTAATGGAAGGATAATACATTTGTGATTATTAGAAGGCAATGGAGTTTGTGGTTACATTTTTAAACAGTAAAACTTCTGTATAATAAATTCTAGTAACATTGGAAGTAAACCAAGAGAAAGGGAAAAGGAGTGATAAAACAGGAAGCTTTCATATTCTAAAATGAAGAACTGAGGTGAATACAATACTTAGTAGAGTATCAAGGAAGGAAACATGCTATTTATTAATATAGCAGATTAGGTGTTCAAATTAATCCAAATTTAACCTACCATTAAACACTGGAAAACAAATGCATTTAAGTTTTAACTTTCTAGAGAGCACCCTATCCTGGCTATATGAAATAAGGTCTTTGAAATATCCTTTGACCTGGTAATTTCAGATAAAATACTCTCCAAAGGGGCAAAATATAATTTATACCTATATATAATATATATATAGTATTATATTTATGTATACTAGATGTGTTTATACACACATATGCACACATACAGTAGGACCAACTTACATGCCTCTGTTGAGATCTGGCAAAGCAAACTGATGTATTAAGCAAAAGAGAATAATATATCAGTATTAAAAAGACAGCCCACAAACTGTCAGTATTTGGAAACATGTGTATGAAATAAATTAAAGAAGAAAATCACTCAGTTTTATGTTTACTGCATCTTGTAGGTGTGGTGTCTGATCACGCCAAGTCCTGAGAACAGGGAATATAGTGAAACACAAGACTATTATCTCCTGCCTTAGGAAGTTATATTTTAAAGTAGGACTATAGATGATGAGTAAATATTGTTTAAATAAGGTAATTTTAGACAGTAAATGCAATAAAGAAAATAAAAGTGGGCAATGGGCTAGAGAGAGTGGCACTGTTAGAGAGGCTGGTGAGAGGAGGAAGGTGCATTGAGCTGTGCCTTCAGTGTTGAGAAGGAGCTGGCCAAGTGAAGGGCTGTGGGGCTGGGGCCATTTCAGATGGAGGGAACAGCCAGTTTAAGGGATCTGAGACTTAAGTGCCATTATCAAGTTCAAGAAACTTAACATTGATCTAAAGCTTACAGTCTATATTCCAGTTTTTCCTATGTACCAATAATGTCTATTATAGCCCTTTTTTCCTCCATTCCTAGCTCCAGTATCAAGTATTGCATTGCGTTTAATGGCCATTATCTCTTTAGTTTCGTTTTTTTTAAAGATTTATTTATTTCTCTCCCCTTCCCTCCACCCCCTAGTTGTCTGCTTTCTGTGTCCATTCACTGTGTTCTTCTGTGACCGCTTCTATCCTTATCAGCGGTACTGTGTTTCTTTTTGTTGCGTCATCTTGTTGCATCAGCTCTCTGTGTGTGCAGTGCCATTCTTGGGCAGGCTGCACTTTTTTTCACGCTGGGTGGCTCTTCTTATGTGGCGCACTCCATGCACATGGGGCTCCCCTATGCGGGGGCACCCCTGCGTGGCGTGGTACTCCCTGTGCACATCAGCACTGCGCATGGGCCAGCTCCACATGGGTCAAGGAGGCCTGGGATTTGAACCGCAGACATCCCATGTGGTAGGCGGACACCCTATCTGTTGGGCCAAGTCCGCTTCCCTCTTTAGTTTTTTTGTTTTTTCAGTTGTGGAAATATATACATCATAAATCTCCCCATCCCAAACCCTCTCAAACCTGCCATTCAGAAGGATTAATCACAGTCACAACATTGGAGTACTCCCACCACCATTAAGTACTATAACTTTCCCTTCACCCCAAACAGAAACTCCACACTCATTTTGCATTAACTCCTCATTGCCCCTGCCCACCACCCCAGTAACTAATCTACTTTCTGTTTCCATGAGTTTGCGTATTCTCCAATATTTTCTTGTGTGGTTACTGTAGGCCTTAAATTGAACATTCCTAAATCTATAAGAATCTTGTTTGCTTTGATACAACTTAATTCCAATAGTATAGACAAACAGTGTTTTTCTCTACCCCTCTAGCCCCCCAACTTTATGTAGTTCTTATCACAAATTAGATATTTATGTGTTATAAATACAGAACCATTGATTTATCATGATATTTTATGCATTTGCCTTCAGATCCTCTAGGAAGAAAAATACAGTAACACTGGTATTTATTTATCCATGCATTATCTTTACTGGAAAACTTTATTTCTTCGTGTGACTTCCGTCAATTGTCTGGTATCCTTTCCTTTCAACCTGCAGAACTCCCCTTAGTATTTCTTATAGGGCCGGACTGATAGTGATGAAATCCCTTAGCCTTTGTTTATGTGGGGATGTTGTAATTTCTCCCTCATTTTTGACAGATAGTTTTGTTGGATACAAAATTCTTGGTAGGCAGTTTTTTTTTTCTGTCAGCACTTTAAGTATGTCTTCTCACTTCCTTTTTGTCTCCACAGGTTCCGTTGACCAATTGGCACTTAATCTTATTGAGATTCCTTTGTTCATGACAGGTCTCTCTCTTGCAGTTTTCAAAATTCTCTCCATTTTTGGCATTTGACAGTTTGATTATAATGTGGCATGGTTTGGGTCTCCTTGGGTTTATCCTGTTTGGATATTGTTTATTGAGCATCTTGGATATGTATATTCATGTTTTTTGTTAACTTTGGGAGGTTTTCGGACATTATTTCTTTGAATAGTCTCTCTGCCCCCCTTTCTTTGTTTCCTTTCCTTCTGGGCTCCTCTATGCATGTATTGATAATGCTTGATGTTGTCCCACAAGTTTCTGAGGCTCTGTTCATGTCTCTTTATTCTTTCTTCTTTGTGCCTCTCAGACTGGATGATTTCAACTGTCTTATCTTCAAGTTCACTGATTCTTTCTTTTGCCAGTTCCATACTGCTGTTGAACCCTTTCAGGGAGTTTTAAATTTCTGTTATTGTAGTCTTCAGCTCTGTTTGATTCCTTTTCATAATTTCTATCACTCTATTGATAGTCTCTTTGTATTCATCTATCATTTTCCTGATTTCTTTTTATTTTTCTGTGTATTTTCCTTTAGTTCTTTGAGTATACATAAGACCATAGGACCATTTAAAAAAAAAAGTCTTTGTCTAAATATCCTGGGTCTTCTCTTCCTCATTGATGGTTTCTAATTCTTTAATCTCCTTTGCCTGGGCCACCACTTCCTGTTTCTTTGTGTGTCAGCTCCTTAAGCTTGTTGCCAGCTAATGTTATGACAGAGCTCTCCTTGAGGAGCTTACAGAAAAAGGAGGAGGGAAATGAAAATACCTTTCCCAGTCTTTGCAGATTGACCTCGGTGAGTGCTCTCCTTCAGGGCTTATCCATAAAATGAGTTTGCAGAATAGCTCCAGGCCAATGCCTACAGGTCCCCTTGGTTCTTTCTGTCTTTGTCTCTTGTCTTGGGCATTGTCTGTGACCCTAGGATTTGCCTGTTTTTATATACATACTAGTGTCTTTTCTTCCCTAGAGAAGTTTCCTCATGGTCCTCAGCACTCAATGTCCCACAGCCAGCAACCCCTTGTCCCAGGCAGCATGAGATGATGGCTCTCTCACAGCCTCCTATAGGAGAGCCCTGGGAGCTGACCTCTACATGCTGGTCAAGTTCTGGGACAGCAAGTCCCTAAGGCCACCACAAGATAGATCGGGCTCCCAGCATGTGCACAGGGCTTACTTTGCTCCCTCTGGAACCCGGACCAGGGATCTTCACTGGGAGATGGTCCAAGTCAAGCTGGTGAAGGGTGGGAAAGGGCTGGCAAGGGTGCCAGGAGATCCTACTGCTTTTAAGTTGTCTCTTCCTGATTTGGCACTTGCCCTGTAACTGCATCTTTTAACTGTTTTCTGGAGCTTTTCAAAGCTATTTCTGCCAGTTCTTGCTGATTGTTCATTCTGCTATCCCAATTGGGATGGGGTTCCCTAAGCTTTACTCTTTGGTTTTAAAATTTTTTAAAAAAATTGTGGAACCTCAGCATTAATAAAAAGTATATGAAACAAATGTACATTTTAAAGAAGAAAAGCAGGTTATGAAATAAAATTCCTCTAATTCCTTCTACCTCACTGACTGCTTGGCCTTCCTTTGCCCCAGAGGTAGACAGACATTGCCTGACTTCTGAGTTGCAGTTCACTTGCTATTTTGAAATGTCTTGGCATATAGTTTAATGTAGCTTGTTTTGAATTATTTATATAAAAAACACTGCATGTATTCTTTTGTGGCTTGTTTCTTTCTCTCCCAAATGTGAGATTCACCCTCGTTATGTGAATCTGTCGTTATTTTTCACTTTATATTGTATCGATATCCTATAATTTATTCCCTTGTTCTACTCTTAAAAGGTATTTCTTTTTGTCCAGTCTTTGGCTATTATTATGATCAATTCTGTTGTGAATTTTCTAGTACATGTTTAAAGTGCACCTGTGCAAGAGTATATCTAGGGAATATGCCTAGGAGGAAATTTTCTGGGTTATAAGGGTTTCATTGAATTTAGAGAATTCCAAACTACTAAAAAGTAGTTCTATCATTTTTTCTTTTTGTCAACAGTGTATGAAAATTTCTCTTGCTCCATCAGTGCTAAATCAACACTTGAGATTAGCAAACTTACCAATTTTTGCCAATTTGATGAGTGCATTGAGTTATCTTGAGGTTTTAAGTTGCATTTTGATGATCACTAATGAGTTTGAATGACATTTCATATGGTTAGAGGCCATCTGGATTTTCTCTTTTGTTAAGTGCCTGTTTAAGTGCTTTGCCAGTTTTGAGATTGGGATTTCTGCTTTATTCATTGATTTGTAGCAGTTATTTATACCATCTGAATGTGAGCTATCTTTATTCTTTTTATGTCTTTAAAATAGTTTAATTTTAATGCAGTCAAATTTGGTTAATCCTTCTAAATAAGTCCTCTATTGCTTTGTAACAGATCATCCCAAAACCTGGTGGCTTAACGCATTAGACATTTATTTATATCTGTCTGGGTAAGGCTCAGCTGGGCAGTTGTGGTCTTGTCTGGACTGCTTCCTGAATGTTCAGGGACGCTCCGCTTCTGGGCTTGACTGTCTGAAGGGACAGGCAGGTGACTGAGCCACATGTCTTTCATCATCCAGCAGGTTAGTGTGGGCTGGTCCGCATGGAGGAGTGCCAGGTTCTTGAGGTGGAGGTTCTGCACGGACCAGTGTCACTCATCTCCGGTTCTTTTAGGCAAGGCAAGCCACAAGACCTGCTTGGATTCAAGGGATGGGCTAACAGACTCCCCATTAGTGGGAGGAGTTCCTAGTCACCTTGCAGAGAGATATGCATGGAAGGGGGAGTGGAGAATTGCAAGCACAGCAAAACACAAATTAGAGGAAAAATGAAATTTCAGAAACCACAAGACGAGCTGAAAGAATCTGGTGAGCATTATTAGAAAGCTGAAGAATTAAGAGAAAGCACTTGGTCTGGAGGACATTGGGGAGTCATTTATTTAATGATGGAGATTAAAGATTTGTTAAAAAAATAAGTGGCACTTTCCATGTAAAATTAAGTCTTTTATTAATCTGTCGTTCCTTGTTTCTTCACTATAATATGTTGAATAAAAAGAATAAGAGAACATTGCTTCTAATATTCCATCTTATCAAATTAAAAGGAACTCCCAATTTTACATTGTTCTTTTCCCTTTTCCATATTTATTTGTGTATGTGAGAACTCTTATCAGCCAGCAGTTATGTATTGCATTTTTTTTTCTAATTTTCAATTTGCTTGATGTGAAGTCTTATTTGAGCGTAAATATGAATATCATTGTGCTGAAACAGGAGCTGAACAGGAGTGCAGAAATCATTGGGCAGTTTCTTAGAAAGTGCTTTAGATGGAAAGACCAGGTGGAAAGGGCAAGAGCTTTGGACAAAATGGCTCAAGTACAACAAATCTTTTGCTGTGTATTGGCTGTGCAGCCTTATGGAAATTATTGAAACTTCCTGAGCTGCAGCTTCTTCCTTATTTGTAAAATGGAGATAATAAACTTTATTCAATTCATCTCTTGAGAGTATTGAATGAGATAAAATATATGTATCACCTACCATAGTGCTTGGCCCATAAAAGGTTTTGAGTAAATGTTAGCCTGTTTTAGAATGGTTTTCTACTATTTTCTATTACTCCCCAATAAAAAAAATATGAGGGCCTCTAAAGGCCATTTGCAGAACTTGTTCTTTCCACCATTTAAGCTTGGTCTTTAGTTACCCACCTGCTGTTGTTCTCTATGAAAATGAGTAGTTTTCTCATTTTGAATGACCTCAGTTTCTCTGGTCAGAGTGGTTATTTGACAGTTAGCTAAGTGTACTGAGTTGGCTAACTTTGAGCTTCTGAGATGTTTAGTTTTGAAATTTTGGCAGCTAGCCAGATCTCATCAAACCCTGAAAGATAGGAATGTGTTTTCTCCTAATCACAGCCTAAACTTTTGAACTGGGCATGTTTTGGCCTGAGTGAGCAGAGAAAGGGACAGTGCTGTAGGGAACAGTGTGAGGAAGTTGGGCCCCGGGAAGTAGAAGGTGGGGAGGGAATAAACATTCCTCCCGTGCCTGTTCTGTGCCAAGACATGGAAGAGGAGGCAGCGGCAAGCCAGGGTGTGTGCAGGCTGAGGATAATGGGCCCCTTGGCAGAGGAGTTGGGTTCTTCCTCTCACAGAGTAAGTAGAGGACAGCTCTTCAGCTCTATTAATCTTAGGAGGAATAAATTCCTTATAAGCAGGACCCCAGTAATCCTTAACTTTTTCTTCCTAGGTCTCTCAGCGGCCCAGCGGAAGTTTGCTCATTCACTCAGAGACTTCAAGTTCGAGTTTATTGGTGACGCAGAGACTGATGATGAACGCTGCATAGGTGTGTAGGAATGGCCTTTTGGTTTGCTTTACTTTGCTTTGGCCACCAAATAATAATTCCTTTTCCCTTACAGATGCTTCCTTACGTGAATTTTCAAATTTTTTGAAGAATCTGGAAGAGCAGAGAGAAATTATGGTAAGTTGAGGGATGTAAATTAATAGGGGATTACTTTACATGGGGTAAATCTGGGTTTAGAAGCTGGTTCTTATAGAAGTTTTGATGCATTTATCCAGGGAGAAAGTGGTGTATTTTAGTGGAAAGGACCCTGGAGTCCAGGTGTCAAGAGCCCCAATTTCTAGTTCCACAGTGGTGCCAACAGCAGTGAAATCTGCGACAAGTTACTCAACCTCTAGAGGCAGGTCCTGTTTCTTCTGTAATGTGGTGGGTTGGACTAGTTAGGAGTAGAGCACTTTCATTTAGGTTGAATATCTTGCAGAACCATAATATATCAAGTGGATAAAAGCAAAAAAAGTTATGTAGAAGCTGAGGAATGAAAAGGGGAAATTGGAACCTGACCCACACCTCTGTCGATTTCTAGGCTGGGTAGAGAGGGAGAGAACTTGGGCCTGGAAGTCTTAGAAATTCCACCTTGTGTTGAGATTTGTGATCATAAGGGTAATAATAGTTGCCTTCCAACAAAGTGCTCCATTTGCCTGGTGCTATGCTGAATGCATTGAATGGATGTTCTTATTTAACTTATCCTTCTGTATCAGTAATGAATTTTGGGGAAATTGAGTAATTTCTTAAAAGCTTATACTTTCTTCCTAATGGCTGATATTTGTTTTTAACTGTGTGCCAGGTATTGTTCTAAGGTATTTGCCTAATATTAAGTCATTTAATTGTTATACCAACCCTATGAAATAGGTGCTGTTATTACTCCCTAAGGTCATATGGTCACTAAGAGGTGGAGGTGGTACATACAAACGAACCACTATAAACCACCTGCCGTTGCTGCCAACTTCAGAGATATTGAAAGTTCCCGAGTTGTGACATTGGGACTTTCTGTCTGGTACACTTGTAGTATGGGCGAGAAATAGGAGGAGGGCACTAATTTTTATTTAAAAAGTGATAGGGAACATGTTCTCTAAAAACCCTAATATAATTTGCACCATTCCATGCATTCTGATGTAAATTGTATAGATTATTAGTATCATAGATGGTATCTGAAAGTCCTGTGGTCTGTTACATTTTTTGACACAGATTGATTTATTCAACCATTATTCATGCAAATTCATAGTTATTGATTTTTCACATCTAAGGATAGATGTCACCTTTCTACTACATTAAGAGTATGTGCAGAGTGTATGAGTAGGTTGATGAAGGTGCACGTTCTTAGCTTATGTAAATAATATAAACTTTTCTGTTCTCAAACTGACATTGATATTTAGTTGTACTTTCCAGCCACTTTCCTGGGGACCCGAGTATGACAGTTTGAGATTATTTATGAACCCCCAAAAGGAGAAGAATTGTGTTTGTAAACTGGTCTTTTCCTCTGGGTGTGATACCCTTTAATTGTATTAAATTCAAAAGTTTTAAGTTTATCTAATTAAACCAATTTAAGGCTTTTGATTTGACCATGTCAGTAGGGCATGACTCAGGCTTGTCTCCCTATCCCCCTGGGGGGCTGATATAATCAGACACTCACTCAAAAAGACACGCAGAAGAAGATACATGGGAAAAGAGAGAGTGCTCCATAGACACAGAAGAAGAGAGAACTTTGATCCTCGCCCTGGGAAGAGAGATGAACTGTTCACCTGATAGTTTGCAGCTGAAGAGAACAGAGCCCACTGAGCTGATAAGGCATGGAAAGAAACAAGCCCTATGCCAGACTCATACGAAGCCCTGAGAGACAAGTGCCATGCCAGCCTATAGCTGAGATTGGAAGAAGCTGGGCCCATGGAGCCTAAGGAGAAAGAAGAAAAGAGAGACCAGACAGAGATCGCCCACCACCTTGCTTCAACACATGGCAACTGACTTTGGTGAGAAAGTACCTCTTACGGTACCTTGAGTTGGACTCTTTGTGGCCTGGTAACTGTAAGCTTTATCCCAAATAAATACCCTTTATAAAAGCCTAACGATTTCTTATTTTTTGTATCAGCACCCCTTTGGCTGACTGATAACACTGAGCATCCAGTAAATATTTATTGATCTCTTCTTGTGTTCCAGTTACTGTTTAGAATCTGGAGACACAGTGGTAAAGAAGCAAAGTCCCTGCCTTCATGGGGGTTATAGTCTAGAAAGGAGAGGTGATAAATAAACAGACATATGCTATATTGTCTGACAATGATTACTGCTGCAAAACAAACCTACAGCAGGGAAGGGGCAGGAAGTGGGGCAGGATAGATAGGATGAAGAGAAAAAAGACCTTTTCAGCAGAGACCTATATGAAGCATCATGCTGGTTTCTGGGGAAAGTGAGTTCCAGGCAGAGTGGTGCTGGATCGTTAGCTCTAAAGAAATACTGCGTGACCCCTGTGTGCACTGATATACTATTTCTATTTTATGTTCCTTGAGATGAATTGATGAGGTAAAAAAACTGGAACTTGGTCTTAGTTCCAGGTTGTCTGATATAGACAGCATGGCTCACAAAGCTATTGTTAGCTGACTTACTGGTTTAATCTTCACTTGTGATGGAGGTTGATAAGAGTTTTTGTCTTAGGGTGGATGAAGGTGACAAGATTGGGTTTCTAGTGCAGGATAGAAGTGAGAAAAGGGTAATGTCTATATATGGCCACAAACCCTAGAGGGAAAGGCACAGTAGCTTACAACTCGTTTCAGGGAACAGAAACACTTGCTAAATATTGAGAAGCTACCCAAAGAAAGCAGTGGGTGGCAGCTAGGAACAACTATAGAATTGACAAGACATATATCCTCCAGTTAATGTGCAGCTCTGTTGCTATTAAAGTGAATCGTTGGGGAAGGAAGTGGATGGAAGGCCAGTTTAAAGAAGCTAGAGTATTTCCTCTTTTGCAACCAAATTCAGTTCCGATGAATGGGTGTGCCCAGCCCTTTATAAAGCCAGAACTGTCATTTTCAGGACAGGGTTTTCAAATGATCATGTTGCCAACCCTGACTGTGACAGTGTTTATTCAGACTGGGGGAGGTGTACTGCTAGTGGCTGAAATTGCTGGGCTCACTTCTCTGCATGTCCTCTGAGGAAAGGGCTACGTGGTGTTTCGTTGCCAGAATTCCGGAGATGTTCTCTTTGGCATGGCAGGACATGTTGTACTTATCTGAGGTGGGCAGCTGTCCAAGAATTTAAGAACTTTTAAAATAGTGCTGTCCTGTTTATGATGTTCTTTTCAAAGCCCTTCATATTGTATTTACTTCTCTGCATGTGCCCTTTTATCAGATCGTTTAGTTTGTGTCCCGAACCTAAAAATGACTGTTCAGTTTCTGAGGGTTATGGCAAATTGGGGCAGGTGTGTGAGCCCAGTGGTTTGGGACAGGCTCAGGTAAGTGGGGATGCCAGGAGAGGGGAGGTCAGCTTTGCTCACTGGCCGATGCACAAAAGCGCCACTTGTGTTGCTCTTGAGCATCTCTATCAGCCAGAAGGCTGGGGGGCCGACTGGCCTGCCAAGCACAAGGGAGGCATCTCACCACCAGCTGCATACCTTTCCCCATTTGGGCAAGATCACTGTTTGCATACACAGACTCTTTAGGCTTTTGATTCCCTCCCCTATTTTTTTTTTTTTTTTTCATGTGCCCCCCCCCCCCCCCCCACAGATTTCACCCTTTTGAAAACACTGGGCCCCTGGGAACACTTGCTGGTAATATCCCCTGGGCTCACACCCCACCAGAGCAGGCACTAGGCTTCTGAGTACTGAAGTCTTCGGTGATAGTTTAAATGGTGCCAGGCAAGAAATGATTCTTGTTTCCTCACCCCTTGTTGTATTTGCTTCCCTCCCTGTCTCATGCATTCTTCCATTGTTTCCAGGCTCTTAAAGAATCATGTGTTTAAATGATTTTTTAACAACTTTTTGTTTTTGACACTGATTTTTGTTTAAAATTTTCTATTTTTTTTCTTTCAAAAGTACGTATGATATTAAAGTGAATCAGAATTATATCACCTTTGAAGAAAATTTCATGATATTTAAATTGGTACGGCCTAGGGCAGTGGTTCTCAAAGTGTGGTCTCTGGTCCAGCAGCATCAACCTCACCCGGGACCATGCTAGAAATGCAGGTTCTCAGGCCCCAGCCCAGCACTCCTGAATGAGGAACTCTGAAGTGGGGCCCAGTGGTCTGTCTTTTCATAGACCCTCCAGGTGATTCTGAAGCATGCTTAACTTTGAGAACCCCTAGCCCAGGGTGCCAGTGAAAGCTCCTAGCCTTGGAGCTAGATTTATCTGAAAGTTGGATGTGCTGTGAATAGCTTTTTGATGACTTTATGCATACCAGGAGGTTAAAATAATCTTTAAAATCCTAACTTTTACTTGTCATTTCCAGAGGATTTTGGACTATATCTAGGTTGTTTATTTTAGTGAACCAGTTTCTGCTGGTGGTAATAATTTGAGTGTTACTTGGTTTGCATTTTGTATTGTGAGTTCCTGTATGGTGATCACTTTCCTAGGCATTACATGTCTTTGAAAAGGCGATTCCCTTAGTTTCTCTTTATTAGTTATACTGTTTACATGGCAAATCGAGCCTGTCTTAATCAGTTATTTTGCAGGAAAAGTGCCACATTTTTTAGATGGAATTGTGTTGGTGGGCACATTCAGAACGGGCAAGAATCCATCTTGACCATATTTATGAAAACATTTCAGTTTGGTTTGAAAGTTTTCAATGACCTAATTTTGTGAAGAATTTTTCTTCTTGGAACTGACCTTTACAATTTGACAACATGGCTTTTTTTTCATTTGAATCATGTTTTTTTTTTTTCTTTCTGTAAACACATTACAATTCAGTCAGCTAGAGATGTTATTGTAAAACCTATTTTCAGTTATGTAGCTTTTGAGAGTTTTTTTTTTTTTTTTTTTACTGACCCATAACCCTATAGAGGGCTTAAATCAAAATTCTAAAGTGAGTGAGGACTGTCCTGGGCACAGGGCCTGGATTCCTTCCAGAACCCTTTCTGTGTAGGGCTTGCCCCATGACTCAGTGTCCTCTCTATTGGTGACTCATCATCATCTGTGGTCACAGCCTTGTCATCGTCAGCTTCTACTTCCCTATTGAAACTTACATTTCCTATGTTTCATGTCCTTGGGGTCTGTGCTCTGCTTCTGGGGAATCAGCTGGCTCTTCTGATAAACTGGTTTATACTGATGTGAAAAGGCTAAAAAGCAAGAACTTGGACTCTTCTCCCTCTTCCCTGCCACCCTTTCCCCCCACCTTTCCAAAAAAATATCTTGGGACCTTGAATATAAACAGCCCATTCATTTAATTTTCTTATCCAGAGGGGTGGTTCTGCTTTTGGGGATTAATTCTGCTGAGTCTGTAGTCTCATAAGGAAAATATTTTGGGCTGAGACAGACGGCCTCAAATTATTCTTCAGACCCTGTCATGAAATGCTCAGTGGTATGGCCTTGGCCTTCAAAACAAAGAGCTTAGAGAAGCTTACATTTAATCCATTCATTTTTAAAAATAGGGAACTTGGAGCTCAGTGAGATGTGGCGACTTGGTCTACATCACAGATCAGTTGGTGATTGAAAGGAAAATGGGATCTTTCTTCTATCTCCTGTTATCCTGAGGTGGTTATTTCTTGCCTTTAGTTCCTTGTAAGAGTAAATACCTTTTCCTCTACCTTTGAGTATTAGTGAAGTGGGTGTGTATCTTATCATTGCCTTCCACTGAGCAGCAGTCATGAACAAATGTACGTTTTATTTTCCCTGATATGTTGGACAAACTGTAAGGACTACTTGAGGGAGAAATATGAATGCAGGTAATTGTTTGAAAAATTTCCACTGAGGCATTCTAGTTAGATCAGGAAAGGGCCAGTATTAGTCCTAAAGAGTGAATGCTATTATCTGGGCAGAAAATCCTGGATACATTAATGGAACACTGCTTTAAGAAATACTGCTTTTCCAATATACTTGTTGACACAGAGGAAGAAAGTGTGTGGGAGAAAACCACAGACACTGGTGACAGAGATAAAAAGTGATTCAGAGGAGCTGAACTCTGAATATGAAGAAGTCTTAAGAATATCTTAAATGCATTTTATTTGCTTTGTTATGTGTGCACAAGGGTGATACATGATAAAAATATATCTCTCAAGAGTTTTTCAATAAATACAACAGTTCTTAAGTATGAAGAAAAAGTTGTGTCAGGATTTAATTAGCATTTTTTCCTTAGCATATAAACTTAATATAGCACCTTACAATTGATGGCATCTTGGATTCAATGAAATATGGTATTATAATGATGGTGGGGGTTATTCGAGGTTCAGGGGACTTTGGGACTTGAGGTGGCCATGCCTCTCGGATATCCAAACGCAGGCAGCGTAATTGACCAATGGGCCCAGCTGCTACGTCAGTGGGAAGGCCACGTTTCCTGTGTCTGCCCACCCAGTCACTGAGCACAGCAGGGGAGCTAAGGCAGACTTGTTCCTGGGCAGCTGTCACAGGGGGCTCTGGGTGCAGGACTTCCTGACAGCCTATCTGAACTTCCCTTAAGTTGCACGGTAGCCAGCATGCTTCCACCCAACCTTCCTTCCTTCTCTGACTCCTTGCCCTGGAGTCAGGCCTGCATGGCTCTGCCACAGCTCTTCCAGCCTCCCTGGCTCCCTCCCCATTTTCTCTCTCAGACGTTTCCCCTAATGAATTTCATATATGGCTAATCCTGTCCGGTCTTCTCCTTCTTGGAGGACCCAGACGAACACAGAAACAGACGCTTTGGGTGAGAGAAAACATATGTAGGAGACCTAGCATAGGCACTCGATGGTTTCTATTATCATCATCAGTGGGAAACACTGCGATTATGTGAAGACTGTGTCTTTAGCTTACCTGAGTTTATAGGAGACTCCCACTTAATTACAAAAACAGATAATTTTGAAAGCCAAGCTCCTGAGGATGAATTAGGCCCTCGTCTTAAGAAGAGTTGCTCTGCTGGGGGCTTCGTAGTGGAGGGACGAGTTAGCAAGAGCAGGGAGAGGGCTTCGGCCCCGCCCTCCTCCTTCCCCCTTGGTGCACAGACCACCCAGACAGCCTCGCATCGCAGAAGGGACTAGAGAGCTGGCCTTTTTTGCCTTGATCAGAGGGATCTTTTCCTCAGCATTTCTTTTTTCTTTTATTTTCTTGATTCTCCCTTTTTATTCCCTTTCTAAGCACTAGGTTCCATTTCAGGCCCTACTCTGAGTAATGTCATTCACTTCAGATTAAGATTCTTATTTAAAACTAAATAGCAAAATTTCAGACTCATGTTATTTATTTATTTTTTTACAGCTTTCAGACAGGCTTCTCTTTCACCTACTTCCTTGGGATTTTATTCCCTCTCATAATGTTCTGCCCAAGTAGTTACTTTGTTTTATTTTTATTTTTTATTTTTTCAATATATTCCTTTTTTTTTTAAAGATTTATTTTATTTATTCCCTGCCTCTCCCGTTTCTCCCGTTGTCTGCTCTCTGTGTCCATTTGCTGTGTGTTCTGTGTCTGCTTGTATTCTCATTAGGCGGCTTCGGGAAGTGATCCTGGGGCCTTCGGAGTGGGAGAGAGGTGATCACTCTCTTGTGCCACCTCAGCTCCCTGGTGTGTTGCATCTTTTATTGTCTCTTCTCTGTGTCTCTTGTTGCGTCATCTTGCTGCGCCACCTCTCTGCGTCTGCCGGCACTCCTTCGCGGGGTGGCTTTTCCTGCATGAGGCGGCATTCCCACGCAGGGCGACTCATTCCCCCATGGTCCAGCTTGCCCTCACCAGGAGGCCCTGGGCATCGAACCCTGGACCTCCTATATGGTAGATGAGAGCCCAATTGGTTGAGCCACATCCGTTTCCCTTTACTTTATTTTAAAAAGTAGAAACTAGGTCCTTATTGTCCCTCATGCACAGAAGGAAAGAAACCCAAGGTTAAGTATTTGCATATCCTTATTTAGACAACTCATTCCTAATATGATCATTAGTATTTATTTAAAAAATTTTTTTTGGCGATACCAGGGATTGAATCCAGAACATTGCACATGGGAAGCAGTCGCTCAACCAACTGCTACATCCACTCCCCATTAGAGTTGTTTTTTTGTTTGTTTTGTTTTTAGGAGGTACCAGCGATAGAACCCGGGACCTTGTATGGGGAAGCAGGTGCTTAATCACTTAAGCTGCATCCATTCTCCCAGCTTTTAAGAGTCTCAAATTTTCTGAAGATAATAAAAAGAAAATCTGTACCAGCTGGCTCTATTTAAGTAATCTGAGAAAAATTGTTACTTTCTTCTTTTCAGTTGATGTCCTTCGAAATTGATGCTAATTTCTTTTTTTCATTTTTTAGAGTGATTTAGTGTTTAAAATGTTTTCATCTAATGGCAAATAAATATACTAAGATATTTTTTGTAGAACATAGACATTATGGGAATCTAAACTTTTGTGACAGACTGACTTAACTTTTTTTTGAAAGGGCATAGCCAGATATTCGGAGAATTAAGTCAGAGACCAGAAGTTGCCTGAACATCAGTTCAGATCCTCTGGTTTTGTAGGTTTCATGTTATTCAGAGTTCAAAAATGAAAGGTGTTAAAAATTCTTAATGAGACTTCTTTTTTAAACAAAGTGCCAGTTTTATTGATATGCAAAAAGCTCTTTGAAAATCAATAAGAAAAAAGATAAATGATCTAACAGAAAAATGGGCAAAGAAGATGAAAGGACAGTCCATAGAAAGAATTGTACAAATGGCCAGTAAACATGCAAAAAGCATAGTCTCATATATAATCAAGGAAAAATGAAAGTTTTAATGAGGCACTATTTGCATATCAGAATAGTATAGATCACAGTTTGATAATTCTTACTGGCGATGGTTGAGAAAACAAATTCTCACATAAACTGTGGATGAGATTGTAAATCTGTAAAAGTTTTGGAGGTCACTTTAGTCCTATCAAATTTTTCAGAATGCATACTCTTTTTAAAATAGTTAATAGTAATATTTTAAAATTTTGTTTTGTTTTTATTTTTAAAGGAGCTTTCAATTACATAACTATTACATTGAAATATAAGTGATTCTTAATGGGGACTTTTAAACTCTTGAACAATTGAATGAAAGCAGAAGTGTGGTAATTGAACCTAGTGAATTTGGAATGTATATTTCACATGACATGCTTTCTAGGTTGTTAAGTGAGACTGCCGTAGTTTGAATAAAATGAGACATTCATGAAACAATTTCATATTTATTGGTTCCTAATTTTCAAGTTTAACTCTGTAGAATTAATTTATAGCCCCTCTGCACCTATATCCCTATTAGAGATTTGGGTACAGATTCATTAATTTTCTTACTAGTTCTTAACTAGTAAGTTTGAGATATTACCCCTATAAAACTTAATTTAGTTTTCCCACTATTTTTTCCTACCAGGAGGATTAGATTAAGGTACATTTAAAAAGAAAATATAGAGATTTATCTATTTAGAAGTTAAAATTGCTTCTGGCTTGATGTTCCCTTCCTTTTTATACTTAATTGTGTTAAGTAGATAGGGAGCAAGTATTATTCCTTCTTTACAGTTGAGAATATTTCGATAACAAAAGGAAATTGTTTTTCCCATAGACTAAAAATAGAACTTGTCAGAGCAGTAACAAAATGAAAAAAAAAAAAAAGAAAAAAATCTGTCTTCTTGCTGCTATAACAGATTGCCATAGATTTAATGGCATAAAACAGCACAAATTGATTATCTTATAGTTCTAGAGGTCAGAAGTGAAAAATCACATCATTGGGCTATACTCAAGGTACCAGCAGGGCTGGTTCCTTCTGGAGTTTCTAGAGGAGAATCCCTTTCCTTGCCTTTTCTCTAGAAGCTGCTTGTATTCCTTGGCTACTGGCCCCTTCATCTTCATATCTAGCAACATATCATCCTACTCTCTCTCTCTCTCTTTCTCTCTCTCTGCTTTGGCCATCACAACATCCTCTCTGACTCTAACCCTTCTGCCTCCCTTTTATAAGGACCCTTGTGATTGCATCAGGCCCACCCGGATAATCCAGAATAATCTCTCCATCGCAAGATCCTTAACTGAATCATACCTTCAGAGGCCCTTTTCCTTGTAAGGTCCCGGGGATTAGGAGGTGGCCATTATTCAGCCCACTCGATTTGGCCTCTTATGTGTCATGTGGCAGGGCTCTTTAGGAACACTGAGTGTGAAACTTTTAGTTTTATGTCAACAGCAGAGTATTTTGACTCTCTGCTCTTTCTCTTTTTATTTTCTTAAGATTTATTTATCTCTCCCCCTCTTGTTGTTTGTGCTCGCTGTTTGCTTGTCTTCTTTTTTTAGGAGGCATCAGGGAACTGAACCTGGGACCTCCCCTGTGGGAGGAAGGCACCTAATCTCTTGAGTCACCCCCCCGCCACCCATTCCGTGCTTGTTGTGTCTCATTGTGTTTCCTTGCTGTATCTCTTGCTTCTGTCATCTCACTGTGTCATCTTGTTGCATCAGCTTGCTGCACCAGCCGGTTGTGTCAGCTTGCTGTCTTGCTTGTCTTCTTTAGGAGGCACCTGGAAGAACCTAGGACCTCCTATGTGGTAGGCGGGAGTCCAGCTGCTTGAGCCACAGTCATGGCACAGAGTGTAAACTATAATGTAAACTATAATCCACGCATAGTGGCAGTGTTTCAACAGTGGCAGTGCTCATCAATTTTAACAAATGTACCACACTAATGAAGGATGTTGTTAATGTGGGAAAGTGTGGGAGGGGGAGGAAGTGGGGCATATGGGACTCCCCTATATTTTTTATTTAACATGTATGTAATCTAAAGTATTTAAAAAAATGTTATTCTAACTTTTACATGAATCTTTTACATGAGTAAGTTCATCACAGCACACATTTTGAATTTTTCAGTGCACCTCCTGGGCTGCATCTGTCTGCATTCTTTGAGATAGCACTTCTTAATCTATGTGTGATGTCTTCACTGGAACTGTTATCTAAACCACAGTTATCCATTTGCAGCATAGTCAGGCTCTTTTTTAAAAGTGTATCCCTTAGATGTATTTTCATGATTTTCTTAATGTAGCTACTTAACTTGTTCTCTTTAAAGTGCTTTTTATAAAAATACTTAAAATTTTGAGTTCATATTCAGAACTAAATCTCTGTTAAATTCTGAGCTGCTGCTTGTTTTTATAACCCAGTCTTATTTGTCATCTCTAAGTATCTGAAACTTGCTATGTTTGGGTCCATTTCAAGCTAAGTTTCCTTAGACAATTTTTTGCTGATCGAACTAATGGTAGGTACCCTCTTTAAGAAGAGTGTAAGATTCTTCTATAAGGCAAGTCCTGTTTTCGCTGAGAGATCATTTTGGGAAAACTGTTCAAATATATTATTCCTTGGTACCCTCTCTGGAGATACTGTTTCAGGGAGAAATAAGGGGTGTGTCTTTGCTGAATGCTATTCTTGACTTTGGAATTGGAAAGTAGAATGTTCTCTTTAGTTTAGTGAAATGGGAACTATCTGGAAGGTCATGGGAGAAAATAGTGGAAATTCTCCTATGCATTCCTCTGGGATCAAGAACACTTGGAATCCAGGCTTAAAATAACAAGGGCCGTAGGGAGCAGAAAGAATTCCTTCTGTTTCATTAAACTCAGTCTATCCTTGTTCGTATTACATGATTAGAGGGGTTGATTCAGTATTCATATGGACTTATTCTCTGCTTTACCAGTATTGGGACTTTAAAAAATTGTTAAATGTATCATAGGATGAAGGTATGCCTTTGTGACACTTTTACTGAGGAAGGCTTTCTATCCATAAGAAACTCTACTACTCTCTTTAGAAATTACAAGCTCACAAGCTAGCCTTTGGCCTCAGGTATAGGGATAATTAAAAGTAACTGCAGTCGCTCCTCGCCACAGAGGAGGCTGATTCTCTGCTGGTCACTTACTATTGTCAACAACTATCGGAGCTTTAGCTTGAATTGTAGAGAGAGGTAAAGATACCTCTTTCCTTTCCTTTATAGACTTTCAGGGTTTGCACTTCCAAATGTCTAATGAAAAGGGCTTTCAGATTTGGGCAGTTGTGGGAAAAATTTTAACACCCCCACATTGTTATATAATAATCTTTTTCCTTTGCTTTGAATTGTGAAGTTCTAATGGCTTCTATGGTGTACCGCCATTTATTATAAAGGGACTTTGAAATGTTGTTTACCCTTATGCTTCTTCCAACACATTCAGAATTGCAGGATCATAGAGATGGATAGTACTTCAGAGGTCTCCTAGACCAGCTTTCTTCCCAGCACAGGAACTGACAGAGTCACCTAGCCTCGGCTTGTTTATGTGGGAGGGGCTGCAGCTCACTAGCTCGCAAGGCCATTACAGATCCTGCCGTGTTCCTTCTGATATTGAGACAAATGGCTGCTTCTCTAGAGCTTCTACCCTTTACACCTGGTTTTGCCCCCTTGAGAAAATCAAAATGACTTTCTTCTTTCACACCCTAACCATTTAAATATTTAGAGACAGGTTTCATGCTCCCTCTTAATGTTCTCTTTCTTTGCATTCCCATTAAACACTTCTGATTTCCTTATCTATTTCTCCTAAACCTTGTTAGCATCCTGGTCATTTTCCTGCTTTACCCTAGTTAGAAAATCTCTCTCTTAAAATGTGGTAACCAGAACTATTTAGTTAAGTTGTTATCTAATTCAACAGAGCTGAATAGTTACCTTAAGTGGATTTGAACAATATGTATAACCCACGGATATGATCATGTACTTTTGGGATAATTTGTGGCTCCTTTGGTTCATATATATATATTTTTTAAAGATTTAGTTTTTATTTTTCTCCCTCCCCCCATTGTCTGCTCTCTGTGTCCATTTGCTGTGTGTTCTGTGTCTGCTTGCATTCTTGTCAGCAGCACAGGGAATTTATGTCTCTTTTTGTTGCGTCATCTTGCTGCGTCAGCTCTCCGTGTGTGCGGCACCACTCCTGGGCAGGCTGCGCTTTTTTTGTGCAGGGTGGCTCTCCTTATGGGGTGCACTCCTTGCACGTGGGGCTCCCCTACATGGGGGACACTCATGTGTGGCACGGCACTCCTTGCATGCATCAGCGCTGTGCGTGGGCCAGCTCATCACATGGGTCAGGAGGCCCTGGGTTTGAGCCCTGGACGTCCCATATGGTAGGCAGACACTATCAGTTAATCCAAATCCACTTCCTTCCTTTGGTTCATATTGACGGTAAAGTTGAATAAAAATTTTAAGGGTTTTAGCAACTTACTCATTGGGCGAAAGTATTTAGAAACCACATATCCAATAAGGCTTTGATTTCCAGGCTATATAAAGAGGTCATGCATTTCAATGATAAAAGGACAAGCAATCTAATTTAAACATGGGCAAAAAGCTTGAATAGACATTTTTCCAAAGAGGAAATACAAATGGCCAGAAATCACATGAAAAATGTTCAATATCACTAGCTGTTAGGGAAATCCAGATTGAAAGTACAATGAGATATCATTTCATGGACTGGCCATTATTTAAAAACAAAAAGCAGACAGAATATTACAAGTGCTGGAGAGGATATGGAGAAATACGAACACTCGTTCACGTTTGCTGGGAATGTAGAATGGTGCTGCCTCTGTGTAAGTTTGATGGTTCCTTAGGAAGCTAATCACAGAACTTCCTTATGATCTGGAAATCTCACTACTAGGAATATATCCAGAAAACTGAAAACAGGGTCATGAATAGACATTTGTACAATGATGTTCATAGTGGCATTATTCACAGTTGCCAAAAGATGGAAAAACCCACCTGTCCATCAAAAGATTAATGGATAAGCGGCGGACTTGGCTCAGTGGTTAGGGCATCCGTCTACCACATGGGGGGGTCTGCGGTCCAAACCCAGGGCCTCCTTGACCCGTGTGGAGCTGGCCCATGTGCAGTGCTGATGCGTGCAAGGAGTGCCCTGCCATGCAGGGGTATCCCCCGCGTAGGGGAGCCCCACGCGCAAGGAGTGCGCCCCATAAGGAGAGCCGCCCAGCGCGAAAGAAAGTGCAGCCTGCCCAAGAATGAAGCCGCACACATGGAGAGAAGACACCACCAAGATGATGCAACAAAAAAAAAGAAACACAGATTCCTGTGCCACTGACAACAACAGAAGCGGACAAAGAAGATGCAGCAAATAGACACAGAGAACAGACAACTGGGGTGGTGGTGGGGGGGAGGGAAGAGAAATAAATAAAATAAATAAATCTTAAAAAATAAAAAAGATTAATGGATAAACAAAATGTGGTATATATACATATGATGAAATACTATACCTCTATAAGAAGAAATGAAATTGGGACACATGCGACAACATGGATGAACCTTGAGGACATTATGCTGCGTGAAATAAGCCAGACACAAAAGGACAAATCCAATATTGTTTGGTCTCGCTAATAGGAACTAAATATGAAGAATAAATACATGAGGTTAAAATCTAGAGTATAGGCTGCTAGGAGCT
Organism: Dasypus novemcinctus; assembly: GCF_030445035.2. Taxonomy (NCBI): domain Eukaryota; kingdom Metazoa; phylum Chordata; class Mammalia; order Cingulata; family Dasypodidae; genus Dasypus; species Dasypus novemcinctus. Next base: position 45,884,233 of record NC_080673.1, on the reverse strand, counting down.
AGGATGAGGGCTTAGGAGGGGTACTGAAGCTTAATGTGCGTAGAATTTTTAATTATCTTGTTAATAAAGGAGTGGAAATGGCTAGAATTGATAGTAACATGTTATACTAAGTATAACTAACACTGCCAATTTATAAATGTGATTGTGACTGAAAGGGACTAGTCTAGGGACATAAATGATAATTGAAAGAAAGCTAGAGAATAATCTAGGGTAGATGAGGATTATGGTTAGTAGCACAAATACAAGAATGTTCTTCCATGAAATAGAACAAATGTGTATCACTATTACAAGGTGGTAAGATTATGGTGATGCAAGGGAAAAATATAATTAATGTAACTTATGGACTATAGTTGACAGTGATATTGTAATATTCATGTATCAGTGTCAAAGAAGTTTCTATATCAATGCTAATAATCAATAATGGGGGTATGTGACTTTTTTCTTTTGAATTAAGTAAAATATTCAAAAATTTACTGAGGCAATGACTGTACAACTCTGATGAAAGTAAGAGTGACTGAGTGTACACTTTGGATAGATTGTACAAGTCATGGGACTGTATAACTGTATGGAAGAAGATATACTATGGTTAATAGTACAAATAAAGTGTTCTCTCGAGCTATAACAAATGTACAGTATGGTGTTAATAATAGGGAATTATGAAAAATTATATCAGATGTAAGCTGTGGAACATGGTTTAGCAGTAGTATTTTGATGAGGTTCTTTCATTATCAGTAACAAATGTTCCAAAGCAAGGCAAGATGTTAGTGGAGGGGTGATGTATGGGAGTTCTGCACGGTACACGTGATTGTTTTGTAATTTTGTAACTTCTCTAATAAAAAAATTAAAAAAAAAATGTAGGGGGAAGTAGCTGTGGCTCAATCAGTTGGGCTTCCGTCTCCCATATGGGAGGCCCTGGGTTCGCGTCCCGGAGCCTCCTTGTGAAGGCAAGCTCGCCCGCATGCTTGCACAGCAGAGTGCCGCCTGGCCCGCAAGCACTGCAGAGAGCTGACTCAGCAAGGTGACGCAACAAAAAGGGAGAGAAGCAAGAAATGCAGAAGAGTGCTACAATGGACACAGAGAGCAGACAGCAAGCAAGCCGCAAGGGGAGGGAGGGAAATGAAGAAAATAAATACAGATCCAGAAGAACTCACAGCGAATGGACATAGCAGACAGCATGCAAAAAGCCACAAGGGGGGGATTAAAAAAAAAATGTAGAGGCCTTAACCTCTCTTAAATGCACATAAACTATTGTTAAGCTGACTTTTACACTTGAGCAATTGACTTTCACCATGGAAACCTGGTAGATTGCTTATCCCAGGTAGATTTTATGGTGTCCCTTTTGATTTTCTTTTCAGCTTGAGAGCTACTTGAATTGTAATTCATTTATCCAGCATCTAACCTTTCCTCCCAACTTTTGGTCCCTTGCAAGTATGGTAAATGTATATTTACAAAAATATACAACTGGATACAGCAAGTAGAACATTTTATGCCATGATACTCAATATGATTCTCCTAGACAGAAGTTGGTAAACAGAGGTCCATAGGCCAAATCCACCTCTCCTCCTGTTTTTGTGAAATTTCGTTGGAACACATGTACCGTCTATGGCAGCTTTGGGGCTGCATTGGCAGAGTTAGGGACTGTGTGTCTGTAGAGCCTAAGTGAATTACCACCTGACCTTAGACAGGACACATCATCTGCTGACCTCTGCTCTAAGGCAGGAACAACTGATTAATTAACATGCTTTATGTGCAACTGATTAATTAACATGCTTTATGTTCATATTGCCGCCTTTTATTTCTAAGCAAGACTAATTAAAACCCTTTCCAAGGATCTTGAGCAAAGGCATTTGTTACTTCTCTTTGGTCTGGTTCAAGTATTTTATGGAAAAAATATGATTATATAATCCTGGGCAGTTATAAAACCACATTTTATATTTGCTTTGTCTCACTCTCATCTGACTCATTTCTAATGCATTAGTGTTGGAAAGCTTTTCTCAATATTATTACTTTAGCTGGCTCTTTGAAATTGGGTAACTGCCATCACATAAGTGGTGGAGTTTTAGGAGAGATCCTAGGTTTGGTGTTTATTTGTTTCTGGGGAAGAAGAATCATGTTTTGACATAAAAAACTTCAGTGACGCTTATTAATGACAAATACTATATGATGTTTCTGTGAAATTATAAAAGGAACTGAGAGAGTCCATGGATTTCAGTCATTTTGAGGAAAAAAGAAGACAATCTTCATATAACCAACAATGTTTTACTGAAACATTTAATGGCTACTTAATTATTTGTTTAAACAAAAAATTTTAGGTTCAGTTTAGAAGTTATAAGATCAGATTTTGATAAATAAGAAAAATGATGAATTTTTAAATTAAAAATATTTAAATTAAGAGAAAAAGATGATTAGAGTTTGATGTAGTAGCATCCATCATAAGTACTTCTTTTCTTATTTTGGAAATTTGCTTATTAAACAGCTAGAAACTCCTTATATTCTTTTTCTCTGCTAGTGCTATCCCTTGGAAATCAGAAGAATACATATCAAATTAATTCTCCAAGGGAAGCGGACTTGGCCCAGTGGTTAGGGTGTCTGCCTACCACGTGGGAGGTCCACTTTTCAAACCCCGGGCCTCCTTGACCCGTGTGGAGCTGGCCCATGCGCAGTGCTGATGCGCGCAAGGAGTGCCCGGCCACGCAGGGTGTCCCCCGCGTAGGGGAGCCCCACGCGCAAGGAGTGCACCCCATAAGGAGAGCCGCCCAGCGTCAAAGAAAGTGCAGCCTGCCCAAGAATGGCGCTGCCCACATGGAGAGCTGACACAACAAGATGATGCAACAAAAAAAAAGGAACACAGATTCCTGGTGCCGCCGATAAGGATAGAAACAGTCACAGAAGAAAACACAGTGAATGGACACAGAGAGCAGACAATGGGGGGAAGGGGAGAGAAATAAAAATAAATAAATAAATCTTTAAAAAAATTCTCCAAGCGAAGGACAAATATAGTGACTAAAATTTTTCTTTTGTATTTATGGCCTGGTCCCTTTGTGAATGTCAGAATTTATTCCAGAGTTTTAGAGTTCTTATTTTAAAAGGCCTTCGTCTCTCCATAGTGCTTTTTTTTTTTTCAAGATTTATTTTTAAAATTTATTTCTCTCCCTTTCTCCCCCCCTGCCCCCCCCCCCCAGTTGTCTGCTCTCTGTGTCCATTTGCTGTGTGTTCTTCTGTGACCACTTCTGTCTTTATCAGTGGCACCGGGAATCTGTGTTTCTTACTGTTGCGTCAGCTCTCCGTGTGTGTGGTGCCATTCCTGGGCAGGCTGAACTTTCTTTTGTGCTGGGCAGCTCTCCTTACGGAGCGCACTCTTGTGCATGGGACTCCCCTACGCGGCGGACACCCCTGCACGGCGGGGCACTCCTTGAGCGCATCAGCGCTGTGCGTGGGCCAGTTCCACACGGGTCAAGGAGGCCCGTTGTTTGAACTGCAGACCTCCCATGTGGTAGACGGACACCCTATCCATTGGGCCAAGTCCGCTTCCCTCTCCATAGTGTTGATGCATACTTCTTGCATTTATTGAGCATCTTGTAGGCCCTCTTCAGACAGGTAATGGAGCCCATCTCATCTCTCCAGCCTGCTCTCCTGACCTCCCTGACTTTGTCACCTGCTTCACTGACATTGAGCTGCTTGTATTCCATGCCTTGAAATTACTATTTCCCCCTTTCTGCCTCCAGTGCCTTTCTTTTACTCTCTCTTTTCCTGGAGAACTCCTTCTCCCTGTTTTGGGCTCAGCCCTTTGTTTTCTCTTCAGGAAGTCTTCTCTTACCCATGCAGGTTCCTCCCTGTGCCCCAGCAGACCTGTGAGGCTGCCAGCACTGCACATACCATCTTACAATGATGTGTTTGCAGCTCTTACAAATACCCCTACCTGGATGAACCTAACTGCCCACCTTTTCTGTGCATTGCTGGAGGAAAGTCTACAACGGGCATTTAGATGTCTCCATAAACTCCTGCTTAGTTGGTCATGATTCTTTAATTCTTTCTTCTTTCTAATCATGTGTCCTCCTATGTCCAAACTCTCTGTGAATGACTTTACCCTTTTTTCTCTTTATTTCTAAAGAAGATTTAAATTACATTTAAGTTACATAAAAAATATAGGGGATTCCCATATATCCCACCCCTCATCCTCCCATACACTTTCCCACATTAATAACATCCTTCATTAGTGTGGTACTTTTGTTACAGTTCATGAGCACATTGCTACTAGCCATGGTCTATATTTTACATTATGGTTTATACTTTGTACTGCACGATTTTATACGTTTTGGTTTGTGTCTATCATTGCAATATCATGCAGAACAATTCCAGTGTCCCCCAAATTCCCCAAGTTACACCTATTCTTCCCTCTCCCTCCCCTCAGAACCTCTGGTGACCACTGCCTTTATATCAGTGATAGAAGCTCTTCCATTACTAGAATAATAATGAGTACTTTGGCCCATAGTTGCATTCCCACCTTACGTTTGTTCATTCCTCAATCTTGAGGATTTTGGGATAGTGATGCCTATTCTGCTTCAGACTGAGAGGGGTTCACTTTACCTTTTGATTTTTTTATCGTTCTTGTCATTTTTTTCTCTGTGCCTTCCTTCCAGGACATGCTTCTCAAGATAGACTCTTTCCCTGACTGTCACATTTCAGTCATAAACCAACTCTAATTTGGTCCTTTGCACCTTTCTGTGGTAATTGCTAAGCTTTCATTCCTTCTTTAACTTTTCAAAAGTACACAATTAAGCCCTTTCTTCTTTCATCCAGCACTCTGGTAGCTCCTTCCCAATCTCCTTTGCCATCCTCTCTTCAACCTTTCTTTTCCTGACTCCTAGGTGTGGGACCTTTTTTTCCTCCTCTCTACCGTGTCCTACTTGTCTGCTTGCTGATGACTACCATATGTATCTCTGACCAAAACTTCTCTGGGGTGTGGACCTATGTTTCTAATGCCCTCTTTTACTCATCTTTTGGGAATCTCACATCATCACATCATCTCAAATTTAACATGAGCTCTTAATGCTCACTCCTAGCTGCCTTTTTTTTTTTTTTTTTAAGATTTTTCTATTTCAATAAATAGCATTTTTATCCATTTATTTGCTCATGCCAGAAATCTGGAAACCTCCACTTTCCTCACATTCAGTCCATTACCAAGTTATGTTGATTCCATCTGCAGATACCTCTCAACCCTCTACTTCTCTCGTTCTCTTATCACTACCTTAGGCTAAGACACCACGATCTCTTGCTTGTACCATTCCAAAGCCTCCTAACTAGCCTTTCTGCTGCCATTTTTTCTCTTCTCCAATCTTTTTTACACACGGTCAGAAGAATGTTTAAAAGTTCTAAATTCCATTTCATTAATTCCCTACTTAAAAACTTTCAGTGGCTTTTCATTATGTCCAAATAAAACAGTAGTTCTTTCCCTGGGCCTATGAGGCTCAGCAAGTTCTGGCCTCCTGTGCCACTTTCCTTATTCATCTCTTTGCATTCACTTCCTTGTTCATTATGCCCCAGCCATACTGATCCTTGATGTTACCTATTATACCCTAAACTCCTCTCTATCTTAATCTGTTGCTTCTGTTGGTTTCAGCCTGGAAACAGTTTCCCCTTCTTTATGTACCACTAATTCCTTTTCATCTTTCAGGTGTGTAGCAGTTTGATGTACTTATAAATTCCAAAAATAGATATTGGATTATGTTTGTAATCTGGTCTGTACTTGGGTGTGATTAAGTTATGATTAGGGCTTTGATAGGGCCACCTCATTAGGCTGTTGAGTCCCCGCCCTTTGGTGGGTGCAGACTCACAGATAAAAGGCACGGCAAAGGACAGAGTTGAGGGCTTTTGATGTTGGAGTTTTAATGTTGGAGTTTGATGCTGAAGCCTTAAACTGGAGCCCTGGGAAGCTGGAGACTTTACAGAGGAAAGAGAAGCAAGCCCTGGGAAGAGAGGAACCCTGAGCCCAGGAAGAAGCAAGACCCTAGAAGGGAGGAACCTAGGAAGCCTGAACCCTCACAGACGATGGCAGCCATCTTGTTCCAGCATGTGAAAATAGACTTTGGTGAGGGAAGTAACTTATGCTTATGGCCTGGTATCTGTAAGCTCCTACCCCAAATAAATACCCTTTATAAAAACCAACCAATTTCTGGTATTTTGCATCAGCACCCCTTTGGCTAACTAATATAAGGTCTTAGCTTAAATGTCACTGTTTTGATGAAGCGTTCCTTTCTACCCCAATAAATTTCTCCCCATTGTCCTTCTTTTCCCTATTTGAAGGAATTACTCATCTACTTATGCATTCATGTGTCTAATAGTTTTCTCCCTATTAGACAGTAAGGTCCATGAGCAAGGGGCTGTGTTTGTCCTGTTCATGGCTATATCTCTAGCCATGGCACTGGATACTCAGCATATTCATATCAAGTTTCATTAAATACAGAGTTTATTAAGATGACTATGGGGAAGTACTCATTTGGTACTGTTACCACAATGTTGTATGGTGGTCATGCACACAAGCTTGGGCTCAGACTTTTGATTTTGGAGCCCTGTTTGTAACCTCTGTGAACCTAAGCAATTATTAACCTCTGTGATCCCAGCATATAATGCAAGGCTGAGTTTTTCCTTGAGTTTGCCAGCCTCCACTGAAGATGTATTATTATATGTAGGTTTATTCAGAAATACTAGTAAACTAGAACCAGCCGTGGAAGTTAATGAAATGACACAGATGCTAATATAAATGTGTCTTAAATGAATCTATGAGAAGTTGCATGTGATTTAGATCACTTTTGAAATATATGGCAGGGCCTCCCATATCTACTCAGTGGGGCTTGGGGCACTCCGTATTGTTTGGGGTCCGAAGGGTTCCTGACCTCTGCTGCTCTGTCCCCCTTTGTTCTTCAGTATCTTGGTTTGCAGTGTAGGTCACATGGTCTAAATGTTGAGAGAGTAGTATTAACGTTTTAAAGATGACTGCTTTCTTCTGCCAAGTAGTCTGGTCCCTTTCTTCCTCTGAATTCTTTCCCTTCGATCCCTGTTGTGCTAGCTCTTCAACTTGTAAGAACAAGGGGTCTGTGTAGGAGTGAGTGGACCCCTGGAGCAGGTTTGGGGAAGGTCGTTCAAACCCTGGGCACCTCAAATGAGGGCAGACTCACTTGTTTTGAATGTTTGTTGTCTCACAATATGAACAGTCACTTTTGGAGAAATGCTTACACAGTGAACCATTACAAAGAAGCCTTTGGTTAAATTAAGAATCTTTTCTACTCTAAGTCACTTATTTTAGTTTTGTCTGTAATTTTAAGTTTGAATTTTGGGTTGCCCATTTTTCTGTGTGTGAAAAGAGGGACAGAACATTCTTGTGTAGTATTTTGGGGTTTCCTTTTTTGGATGGTATTTTTGGTCTCCTAGGAGTAGAAGATGAGAAAGCTTTGCTGCTACCAGCATATGGTTATTAAGTATATTCTGCTTTGATAAATATTCCCTTTTATTTGCATTTTTACCATTGTTTGGTAGGCTCTGTCTTCAAATGAAAAGTCCCAAGCCAGCCAATATTAAGACTGCATGTGGCTGTGCTGGCGTTTTCCAGCCTGGCTCCTGTCAGGTCCTCCCTCTCCCTCGTGTGATGTTTGCCAGCAGTGTTTGCTCTGACTTTGTCCTGAGCCTCCTGTAAATCTGCTTTGCCAGCATACCTAAAATCCTTAGGAATTTTCAGCGTTGTAGGGCAGACTGACTGTATTTAAATTTATAGCCACAATCCTAGCCTTTCACATAATGTAGTCTGATTACCAATAAAGGAATGTAATTGAATTTTAAATTTCTGAGGAGGGGGAGGGAAAGACATCTCAAACAGAAGTGTTCTTTTAATGAATTGATAGGCCCCTTTGTTGTTTAAAACAACCCTTTTGCTCTTTCCGTACAGAGTTCGGGGCTGTGTTGCACATTTTACTGGTGATTTGCCCCAACCTCCTCTTCCCTGAAAATATTTATGGACTTGTAGTGCTTTAGTAAGTTTATAAGTGATTTGTCTCTTTGGCAGGATGAGATAAAGCCGTTTAATATGCTCATTTTATTTCTGGGTGGGGTGGAAGAGGGAAATGAGATACTAGTTTTTTCCTTTTTGGAAACCTAACGCTGTGCTCTTTTGTTATCACTCTTGTTCCCTAGGCATTAAGTGTGACTGAAACCCTGATTAAACCCTTGGAAAAATTCAGAAAAGAACAACTTGGAGCTGTAAAGGTTTGTGTCTTATTTGAGTACCCTTGTAAACAGAAAACGTGGTTGCCTCTGCTGCTTCAGTGTACACTTTATGCACATTTGGCAGCTTTGAAGGAGATGCTGGAGTCAGCCATCTGTTGTTTCATGTTTTAAATGTGCTTTTTCCCTTTGGGGGATATGAAATTGAAAACAAACAAAGAAAACACCTGGGTAGGGTAATAAAACCTTTAGTAATTTTCTTTGGCTATACCTTCCCATATAGAGTTCAAATAATATCTTTAGCCAAACAACACATTTACTCAGAATAGAAGAATCATATCTCCATAGGAATTATGGTTATTTCCATGTACACCTCAGTTTTATGGAGGAGTATAACATTATATGACAGTTTAAGATTAGAAATCCTGCTTCAACATGATGGCATAGAAACTAGGATGAGCATATTAGGTTATTGGGATGTAATTTCTTTCTGTTTAGTGAATTTATTGGGCATCTATTATATGCCAGTATTTTAATAGGTGCTAGGATTTGAAGATGAGTGAACCAGTCTCTGCACTTAAGGATCTGGGATTTAGCCAGGATTTCCAGGAATAATGCAGTGACTTTTCCACAGGAAGCCTGCGATACTTGGCAACTTATAATAAAGTTTGCGATTTGAGCTTGCAACTTATCCCAGAGAAATAATTTCCACTGAACTTTCCTGAATTATGTGTTTGTACTTGAGGGAGAAAAGGTAACATTTATGTGTTATTGAGCTCTTTTGGTTTGGACCGTTTTGTAGAAGGGAAACAGGGTTCTCCTTATGAAAAGAGAATAGTATGAATTTCAGGTAGGAAATGGTTTTTCTATTTGTGTCTTTTCTCCCCATGTGGATGGAGGAACGCAGTTTCTTGATCTTGCTAAATGACACTATATAAAATGCTAACTATTAACATTCCTTTGTCCAGGTAAGCATTGCAGTCTGAATGGCTGTAACTATACTGATGAGCCAGGCCAGCTTTCCAGTTGCTATTTACAGAATCCATTCCCCTTTATGATTTGGTAAAATACTAGATCTTCCTTTTTGGCCTAATATTTCTCACCTTTCCTCTCCCCACCCACCAAGCTGACTGTCACTGCTTAGCTGCCAGAGCAGTTTGTCTCCTCTGGCTCTGTGACCTTGAGCAAGTAAATGGGCTTCAGTTTTGTACCTGTAAGATGGACTTGGGGATCTGACTCCTCTACTTTGCAGTTCTACAATTCGGTTTTCTCGGATCTTGCTTTTTTTTTTTAGATTTAAAAAAAAATTTGTTTCTCATTTATTTCTCCCCCCACCCCCCCATTGTCTGCTCTCTGTGTCCATTTGCTATGTGTTCTTCTGTGTCCACTTGCGTTCTTGTCAGCAGCACTGGGAATTTGTGTCTCTTTTTTATTGCGCAATCTTGCTGTGTCAGCTTTCCATGTGTGCGGTGCCATTCCTGGGCAGGCTGCACTTTTCTCGCATGGGGTGGCTCTCCTTGTGGGGCACACTCCTTGTGCTTGGGGCTCCCCTATACAGGAGACAACCCTTCGTGGCATGGTACTCCTTGCACGTGGCAGCACTGCATGTGGGCCAGCTCCACACGGGTGAGGATGCCCGGGGTTTGAACCCTGAACCTCCTATATGGTAGGCGGATGCTCTATCATTTGAGCCACATCTGCTTTATTGAAATACAAAGGGGGAAGGCATGGGGCTGTTTAATGAAGTATTTATATTCTTTTCTAAAGCTAGTGTATCAGTCAGCCAAAGGGGTGCTGATGCAAAATACCAGAAATTGGTTGTTTTTTAGAAAGGGTATTTACTTGGGGTAGGAGTTTACAGATACCAGGCCATAAGCTTAAGTTACTCCCCTCACCTAAGTCTATTTTCACGTGTTGGAGCAAGATAGCTGCCAGCATCTGCGAGGGTTCAGGCTTCCTGGGTTCCTTCCTTCCAGAGTCTTGCTTCTCTCTGGGCTCAGGGTTCCTCTCTTCCCAGGGCTTGCTTCTCTCTGGGCTCAGGGTTCCTCTCTTCCCAGGGCTTGCTTCTCTCTGGGTTCAGGGTTCCTCTCTTCCCAGGGCTTGCTTCTCTCTGGGTTCAGGGTTCCTCTCTTCCCAGGGCTTGCATCTTCCTGGGCTCAGGGTTCCTTTCTTCCTGGGGCTTGTTTCTGTTTCCTCTGTGAGTTTACTTCCCGGAGCTCTAGCTTAAAGCTTTAGCATCAAACTCCAACATCAGAAACCCCTCAGCTCTGTCCTTTGCCATGTCTGTTAATGCCCTACTGACATAGCCCAATCAAAGCCCTAATCATAACTTAATCATGCCCAGGCACACACCAGATTACAAACATAATCCAGTATCTATTTTTGGAATTAATAACCATATCAAACTGCTACACCTAGTCATTCCTTACTATTGTTTATAGCTTGAAAATAAGCTGTTATGTTTTCTCATTCCAGAAACCATACAAAATTAAAAGACTTAAAAAAAAATCATCAGGTAACTTAAAAAAAAAACCTCCCTCCAGGTAAGCCAAAACAAAACAAAAAAACCAACAAAATAAAAAGTAAAAACCAAAAATTCCACTAGTATTCCTTTTTAAAAATGGATAACTTATACACTTGCATGAATTCTCTGTATGTTTTTTTAATCCATTTTTTTTCCATGGAAATATTAACACGTGCTACTAGCAGAAAATGATTAATAAAGAGTATTTTATGTTAAGAGTCTATCACCTCTTTGCTGACTTAATTGCAGTTTTCCCCACTTTGAATTTTGCCTTTTAGCTTGCTTATTGTGTATTTTTGATATCTAGATGTTCTTGTGATTTCTTCCATTTATTTATTTTTGCTTAAAAGGTCTTTCCTATCCATACGTCTGATGAAAATATTTCTCTTTTTCATGGTTTCATTTTTAACTTACGACTCTTTAAATGTATGTAGGATCAATTTTTATATGAGTTGGGATTCTCTTTCTCTTTCCGAGTGGTTGGATCTTTTCTTACGTTACCCAGTGATTTGTGATGATGCCTTTTTTCTTTTTTTTTAACTACTAATGATATTCAGGAGACCTGATTTTATCTGAATAATGGTTCTTGAATTTATGAATTCTTTCTACTATTTATATAACAACTGTCTTATTTGACCAGATATGTGGTTTTAAGTAATGGCTGACTTAAATAATGGAAATAGAGGTTTGGAGGCTGAAGAAGTCCAAAATCAAGGGGTCAGCAAGGCATTACTTTCTCCCTTAAGGCTGTGGTGCTCTGGGGCTGGCTGCTAGAGATCCTTGATCCGCGTCTTTTCCATCACATGTTCATGTCCATGGTGGCGTCTTCTCCTTTCTCTTCCTGTTTCCATTGATTTCCTCCAGCTCCTTGCTGCTTCCTGTGGCTTCTCTATGAGGCTCCAGTAACAGGATTAAGACCCCTCCTGACTGAGGCTGGCTGTGCCTGAACTGAAATAACCTTGTCAAAAGGTCCTATTTACAATGAGTTCACAGCACAGGAATGGATTAAGGTTAAGAGCATGTTTTCCTGGTGTACATAGTTCCCAGCCACCTATGCTTTACTATTTTTTTTTTGCAAGTGTGGTTTTTAGGACAGATTGCGAGCTGACTGCCTGTGAGCCATATTTCACCTGTATATATAAATTTTTTTAGGCTCACTCATGCTGTTAAAATAAAAACCAAACCAAACCAAACCAAAAAGAACTTGCCCCCATTTAAAAATCACTGGGTTTTCTGCTATGAAAGAAAATTGAGAAGACATGGCTATACAGGGGCTCCATCCCTACAAGGCAAAATGTGTTGAAGCTGAATTTTGGCTGCTTTCCCCTTAAGCTATCTGGGCTATCTGGTTTGCCATTGCTCCCAGGTTCCTCGTTCCGTTTTACTCCCAGGTTGCCTTACTCTTTTATTTTACTGCCTGGTCTAGACTGAGTGTGAGTTTGTAATGTCAGTTTTATAAGAACAATTTTCACACTGTGTTTAGCTTGATCCTTGATGGAACTTTTAGACTGACGTTGCTCAATTTATATTTTATATGTATTTCCTGTGGTTCAGTGTTGAAAAATGCTCCATTCTTTTTTGAATTCTACTTGAACACAGTCCCCTTTAAAAATTGTATTATTTCAGCACAGAGTCACATGGCACAAAAAACAATAATATTCTTTAATGGCATTAAGAACAAATGCGGGACAAAATAATTTTCTAAGTCTTAAGATTCAAAAACAAAACACAGCAGCATTTGTTTAATATTCGACCATGTATGAACAAATTTATTTCTATTCTAATTGGTGGGTGGAATGTTGTTTCTTGGCTAAATTCTTTCTTCACAAAATCTTGATATCATTATTTTCTTTCATTCCCAAGTTTACCCACATGCTAATTTACATATCCCACTATTGCTGAGTTTGCTGGGTGTTTTGACTGCTGATTTCAGCATCACTGCTTTCTTTGTCCCATTTTGTGGTTCAGATCAAATCAAGTGAGTGAGTAAAAATGTTTTCAGTATTCCTGGCTAAGTACAAGTCTGTAAAGATAGTAAGTATTCTTACTATAGTATCTTACTTTGCAGCAATCTTGTAGTAAATATAGAGGCATGACTTCTCTTCTTCCTGTGTTAGTACCTAAGAAACTAAAGTTCAGAGTACTGTGCCCCTGTTATAAAGTCACACAGTAATAAGTGGCCAAAACTAGAATTTGAGTGTTCTGACACTTAATCCAATGTACATACATTCCACAATATGAATTTTTAAAAATCGTGTATATTTTGAAGTAATGTGCATATGTGTGTTTTGGTTTATTTTCAGTTAGTTGCTAAAAGTTGATAAAGAGCATAATTATGAAAAGTAGAAAAGAGAGTAACCATCTAATATTAATTTTATACCTTAAATATTTGTAATTTAAAAAACTAGCACATAAAGAAAAACATGTGTTGTGTCAATGAAATACTAACTATTAAGTAGAAGGTTAAAATAAAACTTCCTGAGTTTTACATTTCTTACTCACACATAAGTGAATCATAAAACCATAGAATTTTAGGTTTGGATCTGAAAACAAGCTAGTATAAATCCCTGATCTTTTAAATAAAGAAGCCTAGGTTCTTTGTTGTCAAATGACTTCTTTGAAGTTACGTAGCTAATTGGTGGGTAAACTTGGAATAGCAATGGAAGAAACTCCAGTTCCTGAGGTTCTCAGCTTGGTCAGTTTGGGGATTAATTCAGGGCCTTTAGATGGGCTGGAGAGGACAAAGTCTCTTTAAGGGCCTAAAGAACAGTTCGTAGTCCCATTTAGTGGAAAAAAAAACCCCAACATTCAGAGAGATAGAACTAAAGTATTTTGTTTAATCTCTTTGCCTAATAGGAAAAAAATCAAGCCAGAAAAGACTAGAATATTTCATTATTTTTGCTTTAGAAAAAGAAGTTGGAGAATAGGGAACAGATTGTTCCTTTCCAGGAGGCGGTGAAGAGTTAGAGAGATTTTGACAACAAGCGGAACATAGTGCGCTCTGATTGGTGATCAGAAATGTTTATTTAATCTACTAAATTGTGAAATAGCTACAGAGAGAGAGTGAGTCTTCTTTGCTCCTAAAAATTTGGTTTTGTGTTTTTAAACAAAGCTGTACCGAAAGGAATGTAAATGCTAGTTCTAGGCTAGCTATGCTAGTTCATACGTGAGATATGTTTGTAGTATTAATCAAAGAATAAGTATGTCAGTACTATTTTGGACCAGTTGGCTAATTGATACATATTCCAAATAGTGTTCTAGAAATCATTTAAGGTTTGGGAATGTAGATGACATTTCTGGACAGAGGATTTTATTGTTGTGTTCATATGTGACCATTAGGGAAAAAGATCTTTCCCAAGATGGTTTTCCCAGCTGTGAGTGTTGTTTTTATTTTTATCTAGACCAGAAATTATTATCCAGTTTTAGAGGATTTCATTTCTGTGCCAAAATCTGCAGCAAGTTTGCTCTTTTAAGCTTTATGTTCCACTTATTATGATTCTTTTTTTGTGAGAGATGAGTGACATAAAACTAATTCTTTACGTTGAGGAGTATGAAAAATAACTCAGGTTGGGAAAAAGCCCATTAAAGGAAAAAAAGAAAAGATAAATGACTTTTGAGCCCTAGTGCAGTCTTAGTGACTTTTGAGCCCTAGTGCAGTCTTGGTGATTAATAACCAGTGTCCTGGCTACAGATACATTTTTAAGATAACTTCATCGTGTTCAGTGGTACTTTGTTTTATTTTCAGGGTTTTGAGCTTCCCAGAGCAGTATTAACTATGTGTATGCAGTTTTTTTTTCTTTCTATTTAATCATAGGTGCCTGTGTTTTTCTTATTTATAGGAAGAAAAAAAGAAGTTTGACAAAGAGACAGAAAAGAACTATAGCCTAATTGATAAACATTTGAACTTGTCAGCCAAAAAGAAAGACTCACATTTACAAGAGGTATGAGGTATTCTTTTCATTTTTCTTTTAATTTGTTTCTAAAATTTAATAAGCTGGGCATGTCTTTTATTTTTTAACGTGCTATTGTTTTGAAAACTTTCCTTCTTAGGTTATATAGAAATGGAAAAAAAATCAATAGGAATTGCCATGAAATAAGGAAAAAAGACTTCCTGTGGAACAAGACATAAGCTGATTAAAATATGGTGATTGACTACATTCATAGTAGTCAAATTTTTGGTTCAGAGTATTTTTTTTAGCAGGAACAATAATTTTAACCAGCATTACTGAAGAGCAGATATATAATTTCTTTTTTTTTTTTTAGATTTATTTATTTATTTAATTCTCCTCCCTCCCCCGGTTGTCTGTTCTCTGTGTCTATTTGTTGCGTCTTGTTTCTTTGTCCGCTTCTGTTGTTGTCAGCGGCACGGGAAGTGTGGGCGGCGCCATTCCTGGGCAGGCTGCACTTTCTTTCGCACTGGGCGGCTCTCCTTATGGGGCACACTTCTTGTGCGTGGGGCTCCCCTACGCGGGGGACACCCCTGCGTGGCAGGGCGCTCCTTGCGCGCATCAGCACTGCGCATGGCCAGCTCCACACGGGTCAAGGAGGCCCGGGGTTTGAACCGCGGACGTCCCATGTGGTAGACGGATGCCCTAACCACTGGGCCAAGTCCGTTTCCCTAGATATATAATTTCAAAGAATAAATCTGTTAACTGGTTTTCAAGATTTCTTGAAGAAAAGATTTGAATTTAATAAGCTCATTCCACTTTAATGTGAAGGCAGCTTTAGTTGTATTTAGTGCTGAAGATTCAGGAAGTTCCACTTCATTGGAAAAAGAGCACCTGCTTTACTTGTGTTAATAGACATTAATTTTGTGGAGGGAAAGCCATATGTAAGTAAGGAGAAAGGAATTGCTATCTTATCTTGTATTTTCTTCTCTAAAAATCCCCTGCCACTCTGCCACTGTTGTTTACAGTTTGGCACATACACTTTCATTGAATGTAACACTGAATGTAGTTCTTAGGGTCTTAGACCCATCCCATAAAAGTGTGATTTTCCACATTTGTTTGTTCTTAAACAAATAAAGAATCTGGGTGTAATCTGCTGTTATAGTAGTTATTTATTTCAGTAGCATGAAAATGACACTAACAGTATTGACTCTAGTATAAACTTGGACCATATTTACCTGTCATTTAGTTGTAAACCCTATATATGGACGTATTTAGTCTATATATCTAAACATCTGCAACATCTGATTCTCTTGTCGCTATACCTTTGAATGTTATTTGAATGGTGTTTGACAGTTTCTAAAAGAGAAAGGAAAGGAGGTTTTACATCACTTAATCCTCACCGCCATAGTGTAGGCGTGAACAGCTAGGGCTCCACTCTCTGTTCCACATTACATAGAAAACCATACAATTGTTACATGGGCTTCTTCAATTCTTCCCTTCTGCCAATTTTGAAATGACAGCTGTTGCTTTTAAAGGCTCTCAGTCTTGATGCTAGCTATTTTCTACCTCTCTTCTCCCTTATCTCTGTTTTTAGGCATTCTGAAGAGAATTTTCACACTCCAAGTAAATTTCCATCTCCACTTTATAGTTTAATTAGGTATCTCATTTTACATGTTGCTCAGGCAAAATCCTTATTCTTCCGTGGCTCTTGCTGTCAACCCCCCACATCCAATCCGTTTGCATGTCTTCACTGCTTACAGAATATACCCAGAATATGGCTGCTTCTCATGACCAACGCCACCACCTCCCACCTCCACCCTGGTGCAAGCTGCTGACATCTCCCACATGATTACCGTAAAGGTACCCTAACTGGTCTCCCTGCTTCCGCTTTTTGTTCCTACAGTTTATTTTCTGTCCGGCAACTTGAGTGATCTTTCATGTCAGTGTTCTTCTCCAGACCCTCCTAAGGCATGCCTCCAGAGGCCTCAGGGCCCACGAGAGCCTATGTGATCTGCACCCACCCCTGCTCTTGCCTCCACCAATGCCAGCTGCCTTCTCACGCCACACTTGGGCAAGCATATTCCTTGTTCAAGTCCTCTACATTTGTTCTTTTCCCTGCCTATTATTTTTTTTAACCCATAGCCACATACCTTGCTCCTCCAAATACTTCAGATCCCTACTTAAAGAATACCTCATTAGACATATTTTTCCTGACCATCTTATTTTAAATATCCTTCTTCCTCTGCTTTATTTGACACACGATATATTTGTATGTGGCTTTATATATAACACATGATATATTTGTATGTGGCTTCTTCCACTAGAATGTAAGCTCTTTGAAGGCAGAAATGTTGTTTTTACTCAGCACTCTGTTGTCACTGCCTAGTATTGTGCCTGTCATGGAGTGGGTATTCAGTTAATATTTGCTGAATCAGCAGGTGCTTATATTATGTTAAGCCAGGGCTTTGGCAATTTCCTGTATCCCCAAAGCTATCTAAACTCAGATCAGGAATTTGAATAGAGAACCTAAAAATAAATAATATTTCACCTAAAATACATATTCTTTCCTTTCTTGCTGTTTGCTCTGCATAAACATTTGGAATTCTACTTCAAGCAGTCTTCTAAAAATGAGTTGGTGTGTGTGTGGGTGCTTTTTAACAGGAACAAACTAGATTTGATCCTCATTACGTTTGGCAATGGCTAATGTATTGCTGATCTTCAGTGAATTGAGTTGAGGTGCTCAGGAGATTAATATTGCTCTGAGTGGTAATGTACAAAAGCACAGGAACTTCTATAATTCATTTATTTTCTCCGTTTGCTTTGAATGAAACAGGAGAAAAATTATGGCAGAAACCAGGCTGGCTAGTTTGATAATTCTGTCAGAACCTTTAGCTGTAGCTGTACGTTTAACAGGCACAAGAGCTTATACTTCCATTCACATCTCTAAATTTTCTTTAATTTTTATACTAAACATTTATTGCACATTTGAGAAAATTCCATTTGTGTTTTGAAGTATGTTTTTCCTTCCTGAGTAGCCAAATGATACTATTTCAGCATAAAAGTGATTGGAGAAGTAGATCCTTTGAATTACTTGATGTCAGGCTGATCTGTCAGTACATACTACTGGTAAGAATGGCTGGAAATGAGATGATCATCAAATTGAAACTGCATGTTGGTTAAAAAAAAAGTGACTTCTGCTTGGTGTCGTGATTGCTGTTTAGATTGAGCCAGGCTATAGGAAATCATTCTCTGCGCTGAAGGCACAATTCGGATGTCCATGGCCCTGTTGTAAGGTGGGGGTTATTGATGATACCAGGGATTCTGGTGATTTACTTGTGCAGCACGTGGCACAGCAGTCCTGGACACCATGAAGTAAGAGGGTGGTGATGGAGGTGAGTCTGCAGCGCAGGGATAATCACTCTAGCAAGACCAACCAGGAGAATCTGCTCAAGTCCAACACCGACTTGGTAGTTCTAACCCTGGTAAAATTCCTTGAAGGAGTTTCCCAGTAGCCACATACTGAAGAAGCTATTCTTAACTCTTCATGTCTTCATTTTATTAAATGCCCAGCAAAATTACATCATCTTCTCTGGGAGTTGTACCTTTTAACTGCTGGTGGCTGGACTATCAAGCCTGGTCATTAGAGGCACAAAAAATGATTCTGAGGAGTTTTAGACAGAAATTCTCATTTTGGCTTACTAATACTCTTTTTTATGATGTTTAAGTATTATTTCACTTACAGAAGCGTTTGACACCAAAAAATCCTTCTACATGTTCGATAAGTACTTTTAAAAGCAGAACTAGCCAGGTTAGGAAAACTATTACCTGTGGCTTGTAAGAATGGTTTCTAGGATGAGAAAACATTTGCCGCTGTGCTTCTGTGGAACTGTGCTCCTCTCCGGTTCCTTTATAGTTAGACAAGACCAACTGGAACCTTGCTCTGGAATAGCCTCGGGACCATCTGGTGCTCCCTTCACACTCAGGACATCAGACAATGTGAGGGATTAAGCGTGTGGCTACTTGGAGATGGGCCTCCAGCCCTGACCTGTGTCTGAGAGCCGGGCTCTTGAGGTGGAGCCATTGCCGCCACTTTCCCAGCTGCTGCCATCGCTCAGCATGCCAAAGTAACTGGACTTTCCCCCAGCCCCTCCCTCAGGCAGACTTCATTCTCAAAAGATTGGTTCATTTGAAATGATATTTATGCGATCTTCATTCTAAGAACATGGTTCAACTCTGTGTCACTGCTGGTTGGTGTGAGTTTTTCACGAACAGAGCCTGACAGGTCTTCAAATTTTGGCGTTGACCTTATCCTATAGAGCAGAGGTTGGCAAATTTTTTCTGCAATTCTCTTTGTAGACTGTATGTTTCCTGTCCAACCACTCGGCTGTGCTTTTGTAGGAGGAAAGCAGCCATAAGCAAATGGACATGGAGGTGTTCCAGTAAGAGTTTATTTACAAAACCTGGCAGCAGGCCATATTTGGCCTGTGGACTGAAGTTTGCTGATCCCTGACATTGAGTATCACTTCTCACTATCTCCAGTTTGACCTGCTGCAATTCTTTTAATATAGGCAGATATCCAAGTGGAGCAAAATCGGCAACACTTTTATGAGCTGTCTCTTGAATATGTATGTAAACTTCAGGAAATCCAAGAAAGAAAGAAGTTTGAGTTTGTGGAACCTGTGAGTATTACAGCACGTTGTTCTGCTCCAAGATTTTTTGCAATATAAAAGAAGAAAAATAGGAATGTTTTTCTTTCTAAGTATAATTTTATGATTGACAGAGGTCATAGTGTGTAAGCAGGAAGAAGACATCATAAATTATTGAGTGGACGCAGATAGCCAGGAAGTTAAGGAATCACTTATAAATCAGTGGCTCTTGGCCTTATTGGCACAGAAATGTGATTAATTATGTTCAGGTTGTTATACACTGTCGTAGTAGACTCAGTGCATTTCCTGCTACCCTAGCTATAGCTCCACTGTTTTTAAAACGTCCTCTGAAAAGAAATTTTTTTTTGGATATGAGTAAGAATGGTGGTGTTTATGGGATTACCTTGATTGTACTCAAGTTTGCTTTTACAACAAGTAACCAGTCGAAATTCTGGTACTTTAGACATTATTGGAAACATATTACTTCTAACACAACTCACAATGTTTATGGGAATGAAAGTTGAGAACTAGTGTGTGGAGCATTTGAAACTATTTTGTGATACACTCTAGCCTTTCTTTATATGTGTTTTAGAAATATGATTTTTGTTTGTACTTATATAAATATTTTAGAGTAGCTTCAGATAAATTTATCTTCTGAGTCAAAATGTAAAAGGTATTTCATACTGTGGTTTTAGCAAAACAAAAAAATCAGTGGAAATCTTGATTCTCAAGATTTTTATTTATCTTAATTTGAACCTTTTTTGCAAGTGATTATTTTTAAACAGCTTTATTGAGATGTAATTCACTCATTTTTTAGTGTGATTTTGAGAAGTAAAAAAGTAAACAAGTAACAATTAATTAAAAATTAGCTTTCTTGGAGCTGTGGTCCAGTTGGGGTAATAAAATTAACCTAAATAAAGCAATTAGAAAACAATTAAATCTCTTTAAAGCGTTCTTTCTATGTGAAGTAATAATGTTTGCCTATGTTTATTGAACATTTACAGTGGGCAATCATTATTCTAAGTTCTTTTCTGTGTTCACTTAATTCCACACAATAACACAGTGAGGATATATTTTTATTATCCCATTTAGCAAATAAGGACATTGAAGTCAAGAAAGCTTCAGTAATTTGTCCAAGGTCACGTAACAAGTCATTGCTGAAGTTGGGAATTGTCTGTAGCTGGCCCTCTGACGTCAGAGCCTCAAATTGCAAAACCATTATAGTACTGCATTTTGAAGAAAATAAATTTCAGGATTTCCTTAGCTCTCATCCCAAATCACTTAAGGCCAAATCACTAAAGGCCTTTTGAGAGAGCCTTTGGTTCTTTGATTCTCCAATTGAATGATACAGTATTCATTATAGTCTAAATGTGTATAGCCATTCACTTGGCAAAAGATGACAAATGGATAATTTTCAATTCCATTTTTCTTATAAAGCATACTATAAAAATTGGCTAGCAGCGCTGATATTTAAGGAAAAATCACATGTCCTTCCTTTTATGTAAGACTCAATAAATAATATGTAGTTAAGTTTGCATATGAATTGGTTTCCTTTCAATTATTTACTTCATATAAGAACAGTGAGATGAGTGGGAAATACTTAGCTGTTTTTCACTTTTTTGATTTTCTTTCTTTTTTTGGGTGTGTGCGTGCTAATGTCACTTTTTCTTCTTTGTCTCAGATGCTGTTGTTTTTTCAGGGAATGTTTACTTTCTATCATCAGGGCCATGAACTTGCCAAAGACTTCAATCACTACAAAATGGAACTACAGATCAACATTCAGAATGTAAGGAAATGAAAGGTTTCTGGTATAAAAAAGATGTTTGAAATCAGTGTATTTTTTTAAATCTATTTGGTCTATAAAGTCTTAAACTAAGACCAAGCTCAACTTCGGTACTGAGAAACTGAGGATGTGTTGCCACCTTCTGGTCAGTTCTTGTATAACAAACTGTTCTCAGGTTCATGGAGCTTTGGGAAATTCTGCCACCTGACGGCGGTCCCTGCCCTTTCTGGGTGATTCTTAGTATAAGCTTTATTAAGTAGTTAAGTCAGCTAACAAAAGATCACTCCACTTCAGACTTCAGACGTTTAACTTAACAATGATCTAAATTTCTTCTTGGTTAACTCTGTATCTTATTTTGATTTTTAGTTCCCAGATTAGCTTTATGGTTCATGTGGAATTTCTTCCCTACATTTTCTGCACCTTCACTAATGTACTGGGTGTTCCATTTGCTGTAGGACTTCGTTATTTTCTTTTGGATGATGTATGATTTCTGTGAAATCTTAGAGATTTAGAAGAACTTTACCTATTAAACATAGTGTAATGTATGGAATTTTGATTAGAAGGTGGTGGATGCTTTCTTCTCAATACGTGAGTTGATTTTGGAAGCATCCCCATTTAAACGCTATTCAGAGTTATGCTTAGCATAATTTGAGACCTTAGTAGAAATCTAGTTGATGGTTTTGTGACAAACTCGTAGCACATACTGAAAGCTATATCAACAGAAGGACTGGAATCTGGTGTTTGTTGCCTGCCCTTCAATATCTCAGAAACTTAGAGATTGAGGATGAGTGACTTTTGTGTAGATTTTCTTTCTAAAGGTTTTCTATGGTTTCCTAGACTTGGGGATGTTGGGCATGTAGACAATGAAATCTCTTGTTTTTTGTAACTTGTGTCAAGATTTTGATTTTTGTGTCAAGTATTTGGATGGTCAGCTGGGTTAATGATTAATAGGAAACTTGAGTAGATTTTTAAAAAATGATATTCTGGTCCCAAGACCAGTGAAAAGAGTTATAAAATAAGTGTTATAACTGTAATGTAAAACAAGTTTTTAATTCACCAAATATGTATGTGCAGATTGGTCAGTGTATTTGTTTGCCAAAGGGCTGCCGATGCAAAGTACCAGAAATCTGCTGAGTTTTATAAAGGGCACTTATTTGGGGGTAATAAAGTCCCAAGGCCTTAGAAAGTCCAACTCAAGGTACTATAAGAGGTACTTTCTCGCCAGAGTCAGCTGCCATGCATTGAGTCAGATGGTCGCTGATCTCTGCCTGGCCTCTCCTTCTGGGCTTCCTCTCCCTCCCCAGGCTCCCTGGGCCCTGCTTCTTCCCCATCTCAGCTGTAGGCTGGCCTAGGGCTTGTCTCTCAGGGCTTCCTTTTTCAGCTGCAGACTGTCAGGCAGGTGACTCATCTGTCCCTGTGGCCCCAGGATCAAACACGACAGAGCTCTCCCTCCTCCCGTGTATCTTCATGAGTGCTTGTATCAGCCCACCAAGGGGACAGGGACTCAATCTGAGTCATGCCCTACCGACATGGTCAATCAAAACCCTAATCGTAAAGATAATTTAATCAAGGGCTCCTCACCTGAATCCAGTATAATCAAAGGGCACCACGCCCAGAAGAATAGATTAGTTTACAAACATAATCTTGCTCTTTTTGGGATTCACAAACATAATCTCAAACTGTCACTGTTAGTAACCACAAAATTGTTACTGTAGGCAGAATAATAGAATATTTAGACTATTGTGATATTTCAGAACACTTGAAGGCAGTAGAATAGAGTGCTGTAAAAAGGACTATTAGATAGTTAGAATATTAGATTATAATCTTGATTTTTTTTTTTACCCCCTCCCACCAACTGGCTGTGCAATCCGTGAAAGCAGCTTTTTCTGTCTGGACCTTGTCTGACTAGTGCTGGGCTGACCTGGACAAGTACCTCCAGGGAGGTCTGGCTATATAATTTGTGGGGCCAGTAAAAATGTTGATGCGGGGCTCTTTATTCAAAAATTTAAGAATTTCAAGACAGTGACAGCAGAGCATTAAACCAAGCATGGGGCCTTCTGAGCACAGGGCCCTGTGTGACTCAACAGGTTACATGCTTCTGACCCAGCCCTGCCTCCAAGTCTGCGATAGGTGAGGGTAAGTTGGTGTCACCTGGGGGCTTTGGTGATACCATCTGTGCACAGCCTGTGTGCAGGTACACTTATAACACACCAGTGATGAAGGGGGAGTGTCTGATTATAACTTTACTCTGCATAAACCAAAATAATTACAGAGAGTAAGTATTTAAATGTGGATAAGTGATACTTGGTCATAAACACTTGCAAGCAAAACTTGAAGACAAGCAATCATTTGAAAATGCTTTACGCAGTGACCTGTTTAGTAGCCTTCTGAGGTGGAGTGGACATCACCTCCCAGGGTCCATAGGATGGAGGAATAAAATATGGATTAGAGTGGACTTGCTGGTATTCTACTATAGAACTGTTGTGACTCTAGCAATGGAAGAAACTGTATCATTGATGTGGAGACAGTGGCCACCGGGAGTTGCTGAGGGCAGGGAGAGGGAAGAAGAGAAGTGATGTGGGGGCATTTTTGGGACTCGGAGTTGTCCTAAATGATATTACAGGGACGGATGCTGGACATTATATATCCCACCATAACCCACTGAATGGACTGGGGGAGAGTGTGAACTACAATGTAAGCTATAATCCCTGCGGTGCAGCAGAGCTCCAGAAGGTATTCACCAAATGCAATGAATGAGCCACAGTGATGAAAGAGGTTGTTATGTGGGAGGAGTGGATGGGGTGGGGAGTGGGGTATATGGGAACCTCTTATATTTTTTTAATGTAATATTTTTTGTGATCTGTGTATCTTTAAAAAAAAAAGACAATAAAAGTAAAAGAATTAATGGAAACTGGTTAACTGTACTTAGAGTCACCTTCACCCTCTGCTGCCTTTAATGCTTTGTTTCTGGGTAAAACTTAGTGTGACTAGCTCCACCCCTCCGTCCTCTTCCACTTCCTCTGAATCTGTAGACCTCTGCTTCATATCAGTCAAGGATTAGCAGAGTAATCCTCTGCTACGCCTAATTCACCAGCTTTGTAGACAAACTCAGATGTGTCTGAATTTCAGCTTAGTCCCCAAATTGAACTTTCCTTCTCCAAAGATGTGCTATGATAAAAAGATGCCATTTATAAGGCTTAATTTAAGGTTGGTTTGTTAGGAAATGTTATTTACCAAAGCATATAAGGAAAGGAAGGAAGACAGGGCAGCTTGGTGTTTCATTGGTGTTACTGAGTGTAATACCAGAGACCTACCCCTTAGGTTTTTGGGAGCATCGAAGCCCTGTGAAGTGCCCCAAATGCAGTAGTCACGGGGCAAGTATTCAGTCGATGCTGTTTGTAACATTTATAGGGTAACATTATTATTAGAGCATATCTTTATGAACACCTGGAAATTGCTCGGTTCTGCCCATTCTACTGATTCCTGTTCACATTAAAAAATACGCTTCTTCCCTGATTCATAATTTATCTAAAAATGGTACGGGTAAAACTAGATAAACCTTCCCTTCCCTTCCCAGCACAGAGTCATAGCGTCTGAGGAAGTGGGACAGTTAGGGGAAGAGGGGTAACTGCCTGAGGTGTCTGCAGCAGGGCAAGCGGGGTGGGTGGCGGTGTGTAGGCAGAGAAAAGGCATGTACAAGAGGCGGTTGGAGAACTGGTGAGATTGGTTACATTGCGCAGATACATTCATCAAGCAAGTAAGTACATATATTGAGAAAAATGGGAACAAGCTTTCTCACTGAGAAGAAATGTACAAATTTGTAAAGTGGTAGACTAAAAACAGCCCTAAGGTAGATATTGCATTGGAGTTGGACTTATTAGTAAGAACGCATAGGTTTTTTCTTTGTTTCCCTTTCCCTCCCCCTCCCCCGCCCTGCTGTTTTTGCTGTCTGTGTCTATTCGCTGTGAGATCTTCTGTATCTATTTCTCTTTCTGTCTCCTCTTCTCATCTTTCTCCTCTAGGATTCACCAGGAGTCGATCCTGGGGACCTCTGATGTGGAGAGAGGTTCCCTGACAATTGCGCCACCTCAGTTCCTGGTCTCTGCTGAGCTTCAGCTTGACTCTCACCTTTGTCTCTCTTTTGTTGCATCATTGTCTTGCTGTGTGACTCACTTGCATGGGCACTCGGCTTGCCGTGCGGGCACTCATGGGAGCACTCAGCTCACCACGCAGGCACTCGGCTCGCTGTGCAGGCACTTGGCGCACCACATGGGCACTTGCGTGGGCACTCAGCTTGCCACATGGGCACTCACGTGGGCACTTGGCTCGCCACACAGGCACTCAGCTCACTGTGTGGGCACTTGGTTCACCACGCAGGCACTGGCTGGCTGTGCAGGTGTGCTTTCTCTTCTTTTTCACCAGGAGGCCCCAGGGATTGAACGGGGTTCCCCCCATATGGTAGGCGGAGGCCCTATCACTTGAGCCACATCCGCTTCCCCATAGATTTTTAAATGTACAGACAGACACAGAAGTAGTGCTGTATGAATGTGAATGAGTGTATAAATATATATGAGTGACTGTATTGTATACATGCATATAGTTCCTAACTCTTCTGAGAAGACCTAGAAGCAATAATATCCTCTTTGCTAGGACCCTGCACTGTGCCCAGATATTTGTTTCTAAATTCTGTCTTCTACAAGGGCTCCTTTGGGGAAAAGGTTGATTCTTGGATGAGTTCCAACCTCTTTGTAGCCCTGTACTTTCTTCAAGTACATAAATATTTAAAAAAAAAAACTGTTTTAGAAATAGGTCTCTGCAGATCAAATCTTCACTTTATGATCTACATTTATCAGATTCCCCAACCCCCTAAAAGTATTTGCTGTTCTACTTTTTTTTTTCTCTTAGGACTCTTGGTAACCCCTTTCATTGAGAGAGGAGACATTTTAATATGTATATACTGGCAGTTTTTGGTATTAATATGTTTATTTTTGAATATGGATGAAAGAAACGTCCAAAAACATGGTGCTGACTCATCACAATTGCCATGGTAGTTTTGTCACTTTGTACATCCATTTTCTGTTTGACAAAGATGCTGGATACGAAGTCCTCTGGGTTTCAGAAACTTGATTTGTCTCTTCAGAGGTCAAAGATATTATTTCTATTAGGTCGTTGAGGTACCCCACCACCCACTTCCTTCTTCTGGGAAGAAATGTCACTTTTGAGTGTAATTACCATGACCTGGCAAAACTGACACTTGTAATTATTAGTTTACAAAATAATTTTCAGATTCTGAGTGCTTAGGCATACTACTAGTATAATAGTAATGAATTGACTCAGATTTATTATTGCAAGGGGATGATTTCTCAGGTAGAAATTTTATGATCTCATTTTTTTTCAAGTCTAAGAATTTAATGATAGTGTGAGACCTGAAGACAGGAATTCTAATGTTGAATAATAGAATTATTCTTGTTGTTAGAAGTCCAAAAATAAACTACATTTAATTACCTTGGCTTATACTCCTCTATTAGCTCTTTTACCAGCAATTTTTTTGTCTTGGAATAAGCATCTCAAGAAGAAGACATTGAAAAGGTGGGGGTATTTTGAGAAATTTTTAGAAAAATTTTACAAATTTCACTACCATTTGATTATCCAGAGATTTAAAAATGTGAATGAAAAAAAAAAAAACTCACGTGAGAAGTTAAAAAAATCACATTTACATGTTTTATCCATTTCAGACACGGAATCGTTTTGAAGGAACAAGGTCAGAAGTGGAAGAACTTATGAACAAAATCAGACAGAATCCCAAGGACCACAAACGAGCAAGTCAGTTTACAGCAGAAGGCTACCTTTATGTACAGGAAAAAAGTAAGAGGCATTCAAATGGTGGCTGAAAGAGTGGTTAAAAATCCTAGTTATTTTATAATGCTGCTATTATTAATCTAATGACTATGGCATCTTTGGGATAATTATCCTGACCACTTTCTTTGCTCCCTCCTTTCTTCGGAGGCATATTTTGCACATTTGGGGAGAACACACTCCTGCTGTAGAGACTGGACAGTGTGGTTAGGAATGGCTGGGAGCACCCTGCTCCTTGCACCCCTGCTACATCTGCTCCACACACTGGCTCCTTGGAACTTGCTTGTTAAGGGAGCCAGAATCTGGGGTGAGGCTGAACAACAGGCAGGCATGAAAGGGTGTTGCTATTCTTTTTCATGGTCAATATATTTTCCCTCCCTTCCCGTACCCCTATCCTTATCAGAGATAGGCCTACACATACATCCTGCCCCCTCCCCACACTGCCCCTTACTCTCCTTCAAGTTACAGTCAAAGGGAACGTATTTCTATTTTTCCTTCCCATCTTTTCTTTCCATATTGATATGGGATAGTTCAGATTTTTAACCAAAATTATCAGGGAGAGTCCAGATAGCTATAAAAAATATTCATAGATAGCATCCTAACTTATTTCACAGAAGTTGTTTTTTTTTTTTTTTTTTTTTTTTTTAACACTGTTGCTGTCTTAGTGAATATACAGCACATGGGCATCCTTTATTTTGAAAACTAAGGGACCCTGAAACTTTTTCAGACTTTTAACAGTTTGGTCCTTTTTTTTTTTTCCCCCATTAGCAAATCTCTTAAACCATAGTTTTTCAATTGGAGAACATTATTGCTAGTTGTAGAAATGAGAAGAATATGAAAAGCTCTCTGTATTTACTATTTTTCTTCCTTACCCCTTGATGGTAATTAGAGTGCCTTATAATTGTTAGTTCTTTTGTTATGCCTGGCTAATTTGCAGGATTTTCAAAATGACCAATTTAGTAGCAGAGAATATTCAGTGAACAGTTAGTGATATCTGTGTTTTTGAATTAAAGTTTATATTGTAAGCAGTCAGCAAAATAATACACTTTTTTTTTTCCTATCTGGTTTGTGTCATTGTCTTTTTGATGCCTCTCGATGCAAGTCTGGGACAACTTTTTACTTTTTCTACTAGTAGTTCCTGGGGATTGAACCTGGGTCCTCCATATGGGAGCTCAATTACTTGAGCCACAGCTGCTTCCCTTTACTTTTTCATTTGCTCTATTTTATCTGGGATATCACAGTCTTCACTGATCATGTAGAGCAGTAGAGGACATGGCAGAACTCTGAAATTTTCCTTAGTCTGAGTTTGTTTATTGAATTTGAAAGAACAAAATTAAAATGCAGATTACAAACATGAGAATGATAGAATTCTTTTTATTATATGCCCATGTGAAAATCACACAAAGCTTTAATTTTTGGATAGATTAGTAACTGTTGTTCAAGTTATTGGCTTTGAGAGGAATTGAGCCAGAGCTAGCCAGGAAAAACCAACAATAACAATAGTGGCAAAATTTTGTCACCTACTGAGTGTGGGGCTCTGTGCGATAGGCACTTTATACAAGTTACTGCCTTTAATCCATAAAACCACACCATCAAGTATAAAGTGCTATTACTATCCCATGTATGGGTGAGGTAAGTGAGGCTTTGAGAAGTAAATACTGTTTCTAGATCACCCAGCTACTAAATGCTGGGATTTCCTGGTCTGAGACTGGCATCGGTTTGCACCCTCTCTCTAACGTTTGCCTGGAGCTCACACAGGTGTGAAGGAGCATCATCAGCCTCTTTCCTGAGTCAGGTGGGTGTGAAAAGGAGCTGATGGCTTGGAAAGTGGAAAGGCTTTGAGATTTGAGGCTAGAGCCAAACTTCATTTGGCATCCTCATTTCTCATGGCTTTGGTCTAAGCTTAAGTTTCTTTAGATTATAAAGACAATAATGTACCATCCCTGTCTGAGATTTTGCTTTCCTTAGTATTAAGTGACCTATCTGTGAATTATTTTTGTGAACCAGAGAGCACTGTACAAATGATAGCTGTTTTTTTTTTTTTTAAAGATTTATTTCTCTCCCCCTCCCTGTCGTTATCTGCTCTGTGTCCATTTGCTATGTGTTGTTCTGTGTCCACTTGCATTCTTGTCATGCTGCACTGGGAAATTGTGTTGCTTTTTTTGCTGTGTCATCTTGCTCCATCAGCTCTCTCTGTGTGTGGTGCCACTCCTGGGTGGGCTGCGCTTTTTTCATGGAGGGCGGCTCTCCTTGTGGGGCACACTTCTTGTACGTGGGGCACCCCTATGCATCACGGCACTCCTTGTGCACAGCAGCTGTGTGTGTGGGCCAGCTCACCACATGGGTCAGGAGGCCCTGGGTATCAAACCCTGGACCCTCAATATGGTAGGTGGATGCTCTATCAGTTGAGCCACAACCGCTTCCTACAAATGATAGGTGTTTGTAGCACATATACCAGTGGTTGCTGAATTCTAGTGTTTGGACTAATGATGGTCTGAGGTGAAGTTTATGATCATCTAATAACCCCTTTCTTCCCCTACCCCAAGACAGTGTAATTAGCTTTTCCGAAAGCTACCTGCATTTCTTTTAAACTACTCTTTTTCCTCCCTCCTGAGTTTGTCCTTATTGATTTTTAGGTATAGAACCCTTGTAGGTGAATTTATGGTGATAATAGATTCTAATTGCCTTTTAAAAAATGTCTTTACTTAATAAAGGAAAACATTGTCAGCCTCCGCTGGGTCAAACCTTTGTTAGGTTATGATTGGACTTTTGCTGGTGTGTGAAGTTCCAGATGTGAGGACCCCTGCCGTGGTGCACTTCCTTTAAGAGCTCAGATGGTGGCAGTACTGACAGAGTTAGGAGGGATTCCGATAAAACTCGGTTGCATCTGTGGACAGTGTATCCCTCCATAAGGCTCCTGTATTTCTTATGCTTCACCTTTCATTTCTAAAGCTTACTGTTATCATCATTGGTCAGGGTGGCTGTTTCCCTGGGTGCTACAGTGGGGTGAAAGCTGTAGGTGGATTTCCCAACTAATGCTTTTTCTCAGCACTCTGATTCTACAATTCTTTCATTCTGAGAGGCCAGAATTGAGCCCCAAACCACCAAGATGTATTAAATGGAACCTTTGAAACCTTCGCAAATTCTTCACATCTACAACCAAACAAGAAAGGATAGCTTACAAGTATGAGTTTGGTGGTTTTTTTTCCCAAAGATTTATTTATTTATTTCTCTTCCCTTCCCCCACCCAGTTGTCTGTTCTCTGTGTCCATTCGCTGTGTGTTCTTCTGTGTCTGCTTGGATTCTTGTCAGCGGCACTGGGAATCTGTGTCTCTTTTTGTTGCGTCATCTTGCTGCATCAGCTCTCTGTGTGTGTGGCACCACTCCTGGGCAGGCTGGACTTTTATCACGCTCTCCTTGCGGGGCACACTCCTTGTGTGTGGGGCTCCCCTATGCGGGGGACACCCCTGCGTGGCATGGCACTCCTTGCGCCCATCAGCACTGCACGTGGGCCAGCTCCACACGGGTCAAGGAGGCCCGGGGTTTAAACCTTGGACCTCCCATATGGTAGGTGGATGCTCTGTCCATTGAGCCAAATCTGCTTCCCCATAAGTACGAGTTTTTGGGTATGAGGTGTCTGTTGATTCTTCTGGCAAACTATTTTAAAAGGTTATCTTTAAATCACTTCTGTATTGGTAAAAATACCTTAGGTTCTTGCTTCAAGTTACCTGCATGTGTGCCTTCTTATTTTTCCCAATTCTCCCCTTTTATTAGAATCAGCAGCATTGTGGATTTGTTTCATTGAGCTGTGTTAGTATTTGTTGCTGCTTATTGGGTTTTCTCTCCTTATTAATGAATTTGGTACCTGGCATGTTTCATTAGTTGTGAGGAAACTATCAAGAACTTTTTTCTGTTGAAGGGCCTGCTCCATTTGGTTCCAGTTGGGTGAAACATTACTGCATGTATCGGAAAGCAGCCAAGAAGTTCAGCATGATCCCATTTGAGCACAGATCTGGAGGAAAACTTCTGGTAAGTATTTTGTCATACACTCTGCATTCTGTGTGAGAGGCAGTCTCTGACGGTGTTATTTAATGGTGTTTATATTTACTAATGATTAACACACTTAATTTCATTTTTAGAATTAAAGTTTTGGCTTTCTCTTGTTTCTAAAAATCACACTGTAAAACAGTAACTCTTGTATGTTCTGAATTGCATTGATGGGTTTTTATTTCTTACCTTGTTAAGAGAACAGTAGAGTCCCTTAATGTCACTGTGATTGGAAGAAAAAGATAATGTGCACAGCAAACATTCATGGCTCAGCGAGGCGGTGCCTGGTCCGCTGGTATTAACACAAGAGGTCTGACTCGCCCCCATTTCTTAGCCTGAAAGCTCTGTCGAGTGCTGTACAACGAGCTTCACTCTTGTTCAGCTAGGCTTATAAGGTTCTCACTTAGGCACTACTCTTCCAAAGAGATAAATAGCAAAACAAAGCATGATTGGGGGGGGGGGTAACATCACAGAAGTTAATTGTGTAGGAGAGATGGTCATTATATGTGTTTTAAATAGAAGCTACCGCTCACAGTAATCAAACATTATTTTGATTATTGAGACAAAACTCTACCCACCATGGTTGAACATAATTGGTAACACTTTTTTAGGAGATGAGTTAATTTATTCCATGCTGAATGGCTGGGCCTAGTTTTGCTTAAGTGAATACAGAACTAACACATTTACTTCTATTTATATATACTTAGTTTCTTTCTGAAAACTATTTAATATAGCTTATAATAAAAACACATTTATGTAACAAGTTTACTGAAATGGACATGGAAAAACAGGGCCATGGAGAAGAGGAGGAGGTGAAGATGTCACTCTTGAAGGATATTGGAGTTAAGTTTAAACATCAAGTTTGATTCCAAGTTTCCTGTCAGAGCTAATTTAAGTTTTAGGCCATTCCTGTTTAGGGATATGTTTCTGTTTTAGTCACCAAATAAGCAATACAGTTTAGAATATAATGATTGTGATATTGGATATTTATATATTTGATTGTTGGTTTAAGGTTTTTTAGACACCCTCACATTCTACAAAATATTATGTTATACAAGTGTGTGCTCGGATCTCTTAGAATTCTTCTTTATTGAGGATCTGTGTTCCTGCATTGCTTCTGTCTCCGGCCTTTTAACTCTTTTTTAATGCTCTTACAGAGGATGGTTTAGTTATTTAAAAAATTAACTAAAGATAATTCAGGGTGATTCACTTAGGGAACAGCAAAACCACGTAGAATGAGTGGTTCAAGCATTAGAGGATCACAGTAACTGATCTCTGATCCTTTGTGTACTTATAGGTTGACCCATATGGAATTTGTTTTACCAGGTCATAAAGGCCACATGTTGACATATAACCCAATATGAAATAAAAACAAATGATTGTTCTTTTCAAAAGAGTATGATCAGAGAATAACAAATATTCTAGCAGATGGAAACTGACTTGTTAATCTCTCTTTTAAAACTAGCATTGGTTATATCTGGTTTAATGCTACAATAACCAAAACGAGATCTAGAAGATCTTCAGTAATAGAGGACAACAAAATTATTAAAATTTTAGATTTTAAATAGTGGTTACTGGGGAAGCAGATGTGGCTCAAGTGATTGAGCTCCCATCTACCACATGGGAGGTGTCGGGTTTGGCTCCTGGTGCCTCCTGGAGAAGATGAGCAAGACAGCAAGCTGGCATGATGGGGGAGGCATGGTGACCTGACGCAACCAGATGACTCAACCAGAGTCTTCAGTGTGTATACTCTGACAAAGAGATACAAAGAGAAAAAACAATGAGAGGCACAACAAACCAGGGAGCTGAAGTGGCTGAGGCAACTGAGTGCCTCTCTCCTACTTGTGAGGTCCTAGGTTCGATTCGCGGTTCCTCCTAAAGAAGAGATGAGGAGACACAGAGAGCACAACAGATGTACAAGAGAGCAGACAGCAAGTGCAAAAACGAAGGGAGGGGTAATAAATAAATAAAATAAATCTTAAAAAAAAAGAATTGAATGTACATTTAAAAATAAATAGTTGTTACAGAACCTGGTTTGAAAGAGACTAAGTTGAAGAGAAGGCACTTAAAATCTTGAACCTTGTTTTTTCTTCCTAATATAAGGTGTCTCACTGTGTATAGATTTATACTGTAGTTTTTCAAAATGTTTAAAATAATTATTTGCAGGGGGATGGAGAGGTCATCTTTTTGAAAGAATGTACCAAAAGGCATACTGACTCCATTGACAGACGGTTTTGTTTTGACGTAGAAGTAATTGACCGGTAAGTTATTGGAATTATTGGACTTGATGAAAGAGTCATTAAAAAATGATTTTTAAATAGAGGTTAATGGTAACTTAGATTCCCATGGCCAGGAAGAATGCTTGTTATCTTGTTCCATTTCCAGCCTGTATATTTATTATGAACAGTTTAGTCTTGGTCATAGTCTTTAGCTGTGAAGTGTGATAGCTTAATCTTGGCTCAAGTTTGGAGTCATTCTAACCAGTGTTGCCACTTGAAAAACAACCCTGTGGCATTTCATTGTTGACCCAAGCCTTATTTGTAGCATTAAAGAATAATGAGAGTGAGGAAGTGGTTGACAAAGCCAAAAAGGGGGATTAATTATTAATACAGAAGAGTATTTATTTTTTGGTGTGGGAATTTTCAGTGGGTATACTCTGTATGTGATGGAGGATTTTAGGTAAACTCTGTTTATTCAAAGACTAGTGATTTTTTTCTTGTCGTGTAACTTTTAGCTGTTTAGTTAGAAAACAGTCTTCATTGGAGAGAAGGAAGTAAAGAATGAAAAAATTTTCATGTCTGTCAGTATTACTATTTACCTGGCATTATGCGTTTCCATGTCCTCCCGTAGCACTAGGGAAACACATGGTCCTCATATAATATTTCCTTATTAACAGCTGAGTCTATACTGATTCCTTGCCAGCCTGGGTTTTGGCAACAGTGGTTTTTAGATAAGGCTGTTTCATATTTATATAATAAAAGTTTACAATATGAAAAATTTTTTTTAGCAGAAGTTCAGCTGAGGTTAGAACCCAAGAGTATAAAAATAATTAATGCTTCCTTTCCCCTTAGACAGTGTAGGTGGGTCTGTGGGAAGCAGTGGAGAGAGGGAAGGTCTGTTTCACTTTCCAGTAAATGAATTAAAGACCTGGTATGTAAAAATGTGCCTTCAAGGAGGATGATGATTTGGTGCTACTATGAAAAGAACAGGTATTTTAGCATTTTGCCAAGATTGGGAAAAATGAAAGAAAGGAGAATGTCAGTGTAAAAAAGGCTGAATTTCAAGCCAGTCAGGACTGGTTTTAAAACTCTACAAAGTGATTCAGTCACTGTCATGAAACCTGAGCATATGCATGTGTGCACACCCAGACCTAGCCCTGACTGAGTCCTTTCTAAGTGCCAGACAGTGTGCAGAAGATTTCTGTCTTGTTTCATTTAATCCTAACTGTAGCTCTATCAGGTGGATATTATCCTTCCCACTTAATGATGAGAAAGTAAGACACAGGGTAGTTAAGACATTCTCCCAAGATCATGTAGCTGGGAAGTGGAAAAGCTAAGATTTGAACCCCTGCATTCTGTTTGTAAAGTCCAAGCTCTTAGGTCTCAAGCTTGTTACTGTGTAATTGTGATAGTTTCTAAATAATTGACGGAAGTGAGAGTCAGCAGGGCTTTCTACTAGAAAATGTATTGGATCGGTAGATCTGGTTGTTTTGGAAGTGCAGGATAATCTAGTGTTTTCATATTTTTAAAATGCAATTTGCATTGTTTTTCACTAACTCCTTATTTTCTATGAGACCTTGATCTTGCCAACTGTTCCTTGTCAACCATGACACTTATTAGGATTAGAAGCACCCTATCTCCTAATCACAAAGATTGATGAGGTATTACTGTGGGGTCATTTTCACATAAAAAATGATAACATCTCATGAGGGGACTCTCAGACCTGGGAAAAACCTAGGGCTGATCTACTCTGGTGGTTTTCAAACTGCGTTATAGGAAGGAAGACCATCTTCTCCAATAAAATGTTTACATTTATGTGGATATAAAACAGAAAAAAGAGAGTTCCCTTATTAAAGTGGAGTGAGAGACCTAGATTCCTACCTTTCCATTCTCTCTTGTAGAAATCTCTTACTTTTCTTCATTTGGGCATGTGTTTTTTTTTCTGGGAACTCCTGGCAGGGAGTTGTAAGCTAGTCTAGACAGTAAAAGAAAGGCATCCGGTGGCTCTGATACCTAAGTTAAATACTGAAGGGTTGTTTGGACCCAGCTGGCACTGAGACTCATATACCCAGTAGAGTGAATAGCACATGTTGAGGCCTGTAGTCAAGAGAAGATATGGCCCATTTGAGGTACCAGGAGGCAGCCAGCATTACTGGAGCAAAAGCCAGGGAGAGTGGCCTGAGGGGAAGCTTGGGATGTAGGCAGGGGCCTGAACTTAAGGTCTCTGAACTTTGTCCATTAAGGTTTACCCATTAAGCTGGGGATTGAGCTTTATGCATTATGTGTGGCAGTGAGTGACTGTGGCAGTGAGTGACGTAATCACATTTGTATTTTTCAAAGCTTGCTTTAGAAGAGTGAAAAAGGTTTGGAGATGGCAAGAGTAGATAAGAATGAGTAGCTTATGTGATGAGGGAGCCATGAATTAGAGTGGTGACAGTAAGAATAGAAACCAGGGGATCCATTTGAGGGGGATTTTTGAGATAAATTGGGAGATAAATTGGAAGTTGGGGTGTGTGTAAAGCAAGGGAAAGCTTTTGGCTTGAGCAACTGATTGGTGCCATTTATTAAAATCAAAAACAAAGGAGGAATAAGGATACGGGATGATGGGAAACCAGTTTTAGTCATGTCAAGTTAGATAGATGACTGCGGTGCATTCAGAAGAGAAAGCCAGTGGGAAATCATGGATAGCTCTTACCTGGTGTAGGCAGTATTTGACTTGGTATTCACCTTCTACCTCCCGAGACTCTTCTCTTCTTTAGCATCCATGACAGTGAGCCATGCTTGTACTTTCCCAAACTCTTGGCCCTTTCTGTTTTTGGCCATTGCCTCTTCAATTTTGGTATTTCCTCAGATTGCCCCCACCTCCTTCCCTCTCATTTCCCATGGTTTCACCCTCAATGTGAGTAACTGCAATCTGTATTTTGTTTTTTACCTTTTTACCTGTAATTTGAACTGCTTTTGGAATCTTCATTCCTTAGTGCTTTTAGCTCTTTATCTA
Organism: Dasypus novemcinctus; assembly: GCF_030445035.2. NCBI lineage: Eukaryota > Metazoa > Chordata > Mammalia > Cingulata > Dasypodidae > Dasypus > Dasypus novemcinctus. Next base: position 45,848,056 of record NC_080673.1, on the reverse strand, counting down.
TATCTCCAGTTGTACTCCTTTTGTAATTCTTGATAATTTTAATATCCTTTTGGATGGTCCTTTCAAGTACTTAGCCCCTGATGCCTTGAATGCCTCTCCTTCAGTCAACTTGTCCTTTACCTTACCTCAGCTGTGTCTTCCCATGACCTTCCTTAGTCCTGCCTTTACAAAGACATGCATCCCCTCTGTAATCTGAATTGCAAGGTTGCTTCTTTCTGAACCTGTCTCTCCCACTTACGCTTAAGTACCTCAGCTTCAAGAATCCTTTGATCTCTCATCAAGACCTATAATCAATTGATCTTACTGTCCCTTGGCCCTCACATTTCACAGTCAGTCATTATAGTCCTACTCTATAAACTCCATTGAACTTTCCTTACTTTATTATACTTGTTTGCACAACCTCTACTTAAGTTTCAGCTTTGCCTTCTCTCCTCCAAGAGAGATGCATTCAACCGTGTTCACCAGGATCTTTTCTAGTTCATAACTACTAGCCCCAAGTAGGCCATTATCGCTAACCTCTAATCATACTATGTTTTCTTAGTTCAGTCAGGCCTTTGCTGCAAAGTCTCTCTTGTAGTTGATTTTGTTAAAGTCATCAATGATCTCTATGTTGCTAAATTCATGGATTAGTTCTTAACCCTCATGTTACTTTCCTGTCACCACCATTTGACATGGCTGACCACTCTTCTTCTTAATGATACACTTCCTTCAAGAACATCTCACCTACTGTTTTTTTATCTGGCTGACCCTTTTCTAGATTCCTTTGCCAGTTCTTTATTTCCCAGACCTATTACTGTTGGAGTTATCTTAGAGCTCTTCTCTATTCATACTTCTTTATGACCTCATCCAGCCTCTTAACTTGTGTCATCTGTATGTTGTTAACTCCCAAATTTATAATCTCTATCTGGTCTACTTCCCTGACCTCTAGAATCTTATATTAATATTTCTTCTGAGATACCTAGTAGGCATTTCAAATAGTGCAGAGGTGGGGGATATTGGCGATTTTTTGGTAAATTTTCCAAGTACTTTTAGGGGGAATAAGGGTGTGTTCACTTTATGGAATCCAGCATTTTATATAGACATAGGCACTCAATATTATAAGTTATACAACTAATATTCCAGAAATCTTTATTTTTTAAAAGTAGCACATGCTTCTCCACAAGTCGTAACTTTTTCTAAAGCTCTTAGATTAAGTCTCAAAGTGTGTCTCCATGAGTCTTCAAGAGCGAACTGCTTTTCATTTGATTTACAGATTCCTGTTGTCTTTGTTTTACTTCCTCATCTCTAAACAAGGAATCATCTATTCAGGTTTGCTGTTACCAATGGATAGTGTTTGTGGGGCTCTTGGGTTCCAGCCAGCTCTGTTGTCATTGTATTGCTATTGATCTCCCATTTGTGGAACAAGATCAGGGGGTGGAGGTGGGATTTGGTATACTTTGAGATCATTAGCCTAAATCTGGTGCTTCAAAGACAATATTTAATGAGAAGATTGAATGAGGTGGGCTCTTCTCTTACCTAGCTCCCTGGTTTCTGGCCAAAGTAGACTACTGAGAATTGTAAGTAATTTGTAACTATCTATTAGATTATTATAGATTATTAATTCCATGAAGGTAGGGGACCGGCATACTATTATACTAAATGCAATGATTTATATGTGGTGGACATTCACCAAATTTCTGCTGGATTAAATGAAATTGAATTGTTGCACGTAAGTGGGCAGGACTGGGATTAGATTTGGTCAAACAACTGACAGTCAGCTATCCTCTTCTTCTGTACCACATTACTGCACAGAAAACTCTAGTGTTTTTATTCTTCTTATTAAAGGAAAATAAACATAACCCAATAGGAGCATTGTATATGGGTTTCTGACGTAGTCTGTGCACAATGGTTATTGGGTAACTTTATAGAGCATGTTATGTTTAATATAAACATATTAAACAGTATCAGTTTTTGCTATTTTTATCTTCTTTGTGTTGGAAAAGCAGTCAGGTATCATTTTGACAGTAGGTGATACTTAATAAACTGCAAAATGGAACCTGGACTTGCATTTGATCTGTGTATATGTAGATCAAGAGCTTTTGCTCAATTTGCTGCATTTGTTAGGATTCGTTTGGTTGCACATAACAGAAAAACTTGAAATAATGATGGTTTAAACAATGTAAAGTTTATTTTTTCTCTTTCTCAGGAAGTCCAGAGGTTGACAGAGCAGGTTTGATACAATGCCTCTAGAGATTAGATCCCGCTACTTCTTGTGCATGGATTAACTTCCACAAATCACCTCAGGTCTAAGATACTTGCTCCCTTTTGTTGTCTGACACTTTCTCTTGCTTTAAGAACACTTTCCAGAGGTTTCACACATTAATTTTGCTCAAATACCATTGGCCTGAGCAAAGTTAGATGGTTAGAACTCTCTGCAAGAGAGGTTGATTGAGGAATGCTGCCTTTGTTTCTGGACACCCTTGGACTTTTGTAGTACTTGGGTAATTAATTACAGAGAATTAAGGGGAGATTGGTCACTGGGGAGGTGGGAAACAGCTAGCCATTACTTCTTTAATTATGGTTAGATGGATGTGTGCTACATTTTTTCCTCTTTAATTTACTGAAAGATTTCTTTGAGTATCTTTTGAGCTAAGAGCCAGTATTTAAGGTCATAAGGTGCTAAGAATATCATAAAGAAAGTGAAAAGACAACTTACTAATATGATGCCTATAAATCATAATTCTGATAAGGGCTTGTCTCCAGAATATATAAAAATTCTTACAACTCAATGATAAAAAGACAACCCAATTACAAACTGGGCAAAAGACTTGAATTGTCATTTTTCCAAAGAAAATATACAAGTGGTCAAGAAGCGTAGGAAAAGAGTGACATTATTAGTCACTAGGGAAATAGAAATTGAAACCACAACGAGCTACCACTTCACGCTCACTAGGAAGGCTATAATAAAGAAAGACAAATAATAACAAGTGTTGGTGTGGATTTCAAGAATTTGAAACCCTTATACACTGCTGGTGTAGTCAGTTTGGAAAACAGTTTGGTATTTCCTCAAAATGATAAACTTAGAATTATTATATGATCCAGAAATTCGATTCCTAGGTATATACCCAAGAAGAATGAAAACCTATACCCATATCAAAAACATGTGCATCAATGTTCATAGAAGTAGTATTCATAATAGTCAAAAAGTGGAAAGAACTCAAATATCTACTGATGGATAAATAGAATGTAGTATAGCCATACAATGAAATATTATTTGACAATAAAAAGAAATGAAATACTTAATCATAGTACCATGTGGATGAACCGTGAAGACATTGTGCTGCTAAGTGAAAGAATTCAGTCACAAAAGGCCACTTATTATATGGTTTTATTTATGTGAAATGTCTAGAGTAGTAAATCTGTAGAGACAGAAATTATATTGGTAGTTTCCTGGGGCTGAGGGTATTGGGGGAGAAATGGGGAGTGGCTGTTGATGGATGTGGGGTTACTCAATGGGGTGATGAATATGTTCTAAAATTGATTTTGTGGTGTTTTCATACCTCTGTGAATATACTAAATATCATTGACTTGTACCCTTTAAGTGTGTGAATTTTATGGTATGTGAATTGCATTTCAAGCTGTTAAAAAAAACAACACATCTGCTGAAATAGTACAAAGAAAATGGGTACAATAGCTAAAATAAGGCTCTTAAAATGACAATAAGGACTCACTTCTTGGTGCCTACCAAACTTCAGATATCCTGGGCTGTGAAATGATCATGTGACTCATTTTAGGTTGAAGAAATAGTATTGCATGGAGTTGTTTTCTTTATGGCAAGCTATTGTCTGTCAGGAGATGGAGATTTCTTCCCTGAAGGTTGAAATTGCACCCCCACCCCCACACTCCCTGTACTCCAACAATTATAGAATGTACTTTTAGCTTCATTGGCCTACTTGCCATATTGTAATGTGACCACCACACAAATGCTTGATATCTAATTACCATACTCTGAATTTCTCCCACATATCCCTTTCAGGCATTGCTTAAAGAAAATTATTGCCATTTTACTTTTATTAATCTTACATTTCAGCTATATTTTTGATTTGATTTTGCCTAGTTCCAGGTATATCATTCTTGAAATGTGGCAAGATGCTTCTTTTACAGTTCATGCATTTATATTTTCATGATGATGATGGGAGGATAAAATCACCTCTGTATTTGAAGCATTATGCTTTTTGAAGTGCTTTTATACCAATTATTTTATACCAAAATAAAAAAAATTCATGTTGGTCTTTGCTTTTTAAGCAAGGTATTTAGTTCATTTATCTTTAATGTAATTATTGATATGTATGAGTTTACACATACCATCTTGATATTTGTATTCTATTTGTTCTGTCTTTTTTCCTCAGTTCCTTCTTTGCTGCATTCTTTTTGTGACATGACTGTTTCTTAGTATTCCATTTTATCTCTTGTATTTATTTTTATTTTTGCATTTAAAAAATATCACATTTTATACATTTTTGTAAACTGTATAAGAACTGTACAACACAGACTTCTAATTAACACCCTTTGCCCTCTGAGCCCTTGTTATTATGTATCTTAATTCTACTTAAACTATCAACCCAATAGTACATTATTACTTTATAAAATCAATAATTAGTATTTTAAAAATTTATTTTACTTTATGTGCATATATGTATGCATGTGTGTGTATGTATGGCTTTCATATATGATTTTACATATATGATTTTTTAAAAAAAGATTTATTTATTTATTTAATTCACAAACACACACAGCCCCCCCCCCCCCCGGTTGTCTGTTCTCTGTGTCTATTTGCTGCATCTTGTTTCTTTGTCCGTTTCTGTTGTCGTCAGCGGCACAGGAAGTGTGGGCGGTGCCTTTTCTGGGCAGGCTGCACTTTCTTTTGCGCTGGGCGGCTCTTCTTACGGGGCGCACTGCTTGCGCGTGGGGCTCCCCTACGCGGGGGACACCCCTGTGTGGCATGGCACTCCTTGCGCGCATCAGCACTGCGTGTGGGCCAGCTCCACACGGGTCAAGGAGGCCCGGGCTTTGAACGCGGACCTCCCATGTGGTAGACGGATGCCCTAACCACTGGGCCAAGTCCGTTTCCCAAGTTTTTTTGAAAATTTCTCTCCCCTTACCGCCCCCCCCCAGTTGTCTATTCTCTGTGTCCATTCACTGTGTGTTCTTCTGTGACTGCTTCTACCCTTATCAGCAGCACCAGGAATCTGTGTTTCTTTTTGTTGTGTTATCTTGTTGTATCAGCTCTCCGAGTGTGTGGCGCCATTCTTGGGCAGGCTGCACTTTTTTTTGTGCTCGGCGGCTCTCTTTATGGGGCGCACTCCTTGCGCATGGGGCTCCCCTGTGCGAGGTACACCCCTGCGTGGCAGGGCACTCCTTGCGCGCATCAGCTCTGCGCATGGGCTGGCTCCACACGGGTCAAGGAGGCCTGGGGTTTGAACCGCGGACCTCCCATGTGGTAGACGGATGCCCTATCCATTGGTCCAAGTCTGCTTCCCTAAGTTATTTTTTAATATCAAGGTATTTACCCTTTCTAGTTTTCTTCATTCTTTTTTTTTCTTTAAAAGATTTATTTTTTTCTTTCTCTCTCCTTCCCCACCCCCCCAACTCCATTGCCTGCTCTCTGTGTCCATTCGCTATGTGTTCTTCTGTGTCTGCTTGCATTCTTGTCAGTGGCACCGGGAATCTGTGTCTGTTTTTGTTGCGTCATCTTGCTGTGTCACCTCTCTGTATGTGCGGTGCCACTCCTGGGCAGGCTGCACTTTTTTTCACATGGGGTGGCTTTCCATGTGGGGTGCACTCCTTGCATTTGGGGCTCCTCTACATGGGGGACACTCTGTGTGGCATGGCACTCGTTGTGCACATCAGCACTGCGTGTGCGCCAGCTCACACACGGGTCAGGAGGCCCGGGGTTTGAACCCTGGACCTCCCATATGGTAGGCAGATGCTCTATCAGTTGAGCCACAGCTGCTTCCCTTCTTCATTCTTTAATGCAGAACTTGGTTTCTATCTTGTGCTGTTTCTCATATGTTTTTTAGGCTAATTTGAGCATTTCTGGTAATGCAGGTCTGTAGGAGAATAATTCTTTCATATTTTGCCCCTTTGAAAATATCTTAAGTTTACTTCCAGTTTTGAAACATATTTTTGATAGACATAGAATTCTAGATTGAGTTGCCCCCACTCCCCAGCACTTCAGAGAAGTCAATCCATTGTCTTCAGGCTTCCATTTTTTATTTCTGATGACAGGTCATCTGTCTTTCTCATCATTGCTTTCTGAATGTCTACTTTTTCTCTTGCTGCTTTCAAGATTTTCTCTTTGTTTTTTATTTTTTAGCAGTTTAATTATGATGTGCCTAGGTTTGGTTTTCTTTGTTTTGTTCTGCTTTAGATTCCCTGAGGTTTTTGGGTATCTGGGTTATCTCTTATCAGAAAATCTTAGCCTTCACCTTTTCAGATATTTCTTCTGCCTCATTTTCTTTTTCTTCATGTTCTGGGATTCCAAATATATTATGTTGCATCATTTGATATTGCCCTGAAGATACCATATTCTCTCCTATTTTTCCTATTTGTGTTTCCTTTTTGTGTTTCAGTTTAGTTAATTTCTATTGACATGTACTCAAATTCAATGATTTTTTTTCCCTCTGCTGTGTCAAACCCATCTAAAGAATTCTTAACCATTGTTACTGTACCTTTCATTTCTTGCATATCCATCTGTCTCTCTTTTTTTAAAGATTTATTTGTTTGTTTTCCCCCACTTGCTGCTTGCTTGCTGTCTGCTCTCTGTGTCTGTTCATTGCATGTTCTTCTCTGTCTGCTTGTCTCCATTTGTTGTGTCATCTTGCCTTGCCAGCTCCCCACGGGCATGGGCTGTCAGCTCTCCACGGGTGCAGGCCGTCAGCTCTCTCTGGTCTCAGGCCAGCTTGCCTTCACAAGGAGGCCCTGGGACATGAACCCAGGGCCTCCCATATGGTAGACAGGAGCCCAGTCAATTGAGCCACAGCCATTTTCCCATTTGTCTCTTTTTAATAGTTTCCGTCTCTCTACCAAACTTCCCCATCAATTCATACATATCAACCACTTTTTGTACTGAATCCTTTAATATAGTTATTTTTAGATTCCCTAATAGCTGGGCTTTCTCTGTGTCTGGTTTACTTGACTACTTTTCTTGATGATGGATTACATTTTTTTCAATGCATGTCTCAGGTTTTTGGTTGAAAGCCAGATACCGTGTGTGTTATTCGCCACAGGGCTGTGATGCAAAGTACCCAAAATGGGTTGGCTTTATAAAGGGAGTTTATTTGGAGTAAAAACATACAGTTCTGAGGCTATGTAATGTCCAAATCAAGACACCATCAGAACTTCTGATGCTGTTGATCTTTGTGTCCAGGTGCTGTTGATCTTTGTGTCCTACCATGTGGCAGTCAGGAATATGGCAGGGCTTGTCTCCTCAGCTGCGGTTCTTTTCCATGGACCCGGCCCCTTGGGGGCCTCTTTCTGTGCCTCTGTGCTCTGCTGGTTCCAGACTCTGGGACCTTTCTCAGTTTCTCAGGGTGTCTTTGTTTTCCTGCAGTCCTCTCTTTCATACGGCAGGATCAATATAATATGGCAGCTTCCTATCTCTCTGTGTCTCCATTTATTTAAGACCCAGCAAGAGGATGGAGACTGAACCTGAGTCACACCTCATGTAGTCTAACCAAAGCAATATAATCAAGTGACCTACAATGAACCTAATGCATTCAAAGGATACCATGTTCACAATTGTAGATTAGTTTAAGAACATAATCTCTTTCTTTTTGTAATTCATAAAAGAACTTCAAACTGTCACACTGTGTGTGAAAGAATAGTGGAGACAAGAGTAAATAATATTTATGCCATATAAAGGGCATCCCCATTCTGCTGTCAGTTCCCTAGAGTTTAGGACTGAGTTGATACATTTTGTAGTTGAGCTGGAATTGGGCTTTGTTGATCTTTCATTAGATTCAGTTTATCATTGTCTTCATATGATTTGAGAATGTTGTCAGAAACTCCTTAGAAACATTTTTCTTAGTTCTGTCCTGACCTTGGCCTTCAGAGACCCCACATGTCTGTGCCTCGGGGTCATCGTTCTCAGTTTTCCTACCTTTACCCTAGTGCCTGGAGGCAACTGTCTTACTCAGAGAAAGCATGGAGCGCCAATGCTGGCTGTAGGTTTTTCATATATGCACTTTTCCATATTGACAAAGCTTCCCTCGATTCCTATCTTTTGGAGTGTTTTTTATCAAGAATGGGTGCTGTATTTTGTGAAATGTCTTTTCTGCATCCATCAAGAGGATCATGATTTTTCTTCAATTTATCAATGTGGTTTATTACACTAGTGTTGAACCACCCTTGCATACCTGGGATGAAACCCACTTGATTGTGGTGTATAATTCTTTTAATGTGCTTTTGGATTCTCTTTGCAAGTATGTTGTTGAGATTTTTTTACATCCATATTCATTATATATAGTGGTCTATAATTTTCTTTTTTCATAGTATCTTTATCTAGTTTTGGTATTAGAAGATGTTGACTTTGTAGAATGAGTTTGGTAGCATTCTTTTTATTCAATTTTTTGGAAGAACTTGAGCATGATTGGTATTAGGTGGTCTTTGAATGTTTGGTAGAATTCACCTGTGACGCCATCTGGTCCTGGATGTTTTATCTTTGGGAGATTTTTTTTTTTTTTTAAAGATTTATTTATTTATTTAATTCCCCCCCTCCCCCGGTTGTCTGTTCTCTGTGTCTATTTGCTGCGTCTTGTTTCTTTGTCCGCTTCTGTTTTCGTCAGTGGCACGGGAAGTGTGGGTGGCGCCATTCCTGGGCAGGCTGCACTTTTTTCGCTCTGGGCGGCTCTCCTTCCGGACACACTCCTTGCGCGTGGGGCTCCCCTACGCGGGGGACACCCCTACGTGGCATGGCACTCCTTGCGCACATCAGCACTGGCATGGGCCAGCTCCATCAGCATTGCGCATGGGCCAGCTCCACACGGGTCAAGGAGGCCCGGGGTTTGAACTGCGGACCTCCCATGTGGTAGACGGATGCCCTAACCACTGGGCCAAGTCCGTTTCCCTTTTGGGAGATTTTTGATGACTGTTTCAGTCTCTTCACTTATGATTGGTTTGCTGAGGTTTTCTATTTCTTTTACGGTGAGTTTAGGTGGTTTGTGTGTTTCTAGGAATTTTTCCATCTTGTCTACATTGTCTACTTTTGTAGCATACAGTTGTTCATAGTATCCTCTTATGAACTCTTTTATTTTTGTGGAGTCAGTGGTAATTTCCCCCCACTGTTTTCTGATTTCATTTATTTACATCTTCTCTCTTTTTGTCTTTGTCAGTCTAGCTAAGGGTTTGCCAGTTTTGTTATTTTCTTAAAGAACCAACTTTTGGTTTTGTCGATTATCTCTGTTCTTAGTTTCATTTGATTCTGCTCTGATCTTTATAATTTCTTTCCTTCAGTTTGCTTTGGTATTAGTTTGCTGTTCTTTTTCTAGTTCCTTCAGGTATCTTCACTTTTAGCTCTTTTTTCTCTTTTAATGTAAGCTCTGAGGACTATAAATTTCCCCCTCAGCACTGCCTTTGTGGTGTTCCATAGGTTTTGATATGTTGTGTTATCATTTTCACTCACTTCAAGATATTTGCTGAATTCTCTTGCAGTTCTTCTTTGACCACTGAATATTTAAGAGTATGTTATTTAATCTCCATATAGTTATGATTTTCCCCCTTTCCATCCATTTTTGATTTCTAGCTTCATTCTGTTATGATTAGAAAAAGTGTTTTTGTATAATAATTTCAATATTTTAAAATTTATTGGGACTTGTCTTGTGACCCAATATGTGGTTTATGGTTTAGCTTGGAGAAGGAGCCATGATCACTTAAAAAGAAATGTATCTCCTGCTGTTTTGGGGTGCAGTGCTCTACAGATGTCTGTTAGGTCTAGTTCATTTATCATATTACTCAAGCTCTCTGTTTATTTATTTCCTGTCCAGATGTTCTACCCAATACTGCGAGTGGTGTATCAAAATCTCCAACTATTATTGTAGAGACATCTATTTCTCCTTTCAGCTCTGCCAGTGTATGCCTCACGTATCTAGTGGCACTAAGGTTAGGTCCATAAATATTTATATAGGTATTTCTTCTTGATGAATTGCTCCTTTCATTAATATTTGATGACATTCTTCATTATTTTTTGCATTTAAAATCTATTTTGTCCAATATTAATATCACTACTACAGCTTCTTTTTGATACTAATTGCTTGAAATGTCTTTTTCCAACCTTTCACTTTTAACCTGGTTGTATCCTTACATCTGAGGTGAGTCTCTGGTAGGCAAGATATAGATGGCTCATATATTTTTAATCTTTTCTGTCAGTTCATGTCTTTTGATTGGAGAGTTCCAGCCATTAACATTTGATGTTATTACTGTCAAGGCATTACTTACTTCGTCCATGTCCTTTGACTTTCTGTTGTCATGTCAAATACTCTTTATCTGTCTTTTTACCCTTTAATTTACCCTTCCTAATAAACTTTATTTCTATACTCTTCTCAAGTCTTTTGCCCTTGTTTTTTCCTTTCAGGCTGCATCTCTTCTAATTCTGGTCTTTTGGTGACATTCAGTCACTTTTTGTTTGTCTGTGAAGACTTTGAACTCACCCTCCTTTTTCAGTACCTTAAACACATCATACCACTTTCTTCTCTCCTTAAAGGCTTCTGATTAGAGGTCTGCACTTACTTAATCTTAGTGAGGTTCTCTTGCATGTGATCCTTTGTTTTTCTCTTGCTGCTTTCAGAGCCCTCTCTTTCTCTATGATATTTATTATTCTGAATAGTAGGTATCGTGGGGTAGGTCTCTTCAGACGTATTCTGTTTCGAATACAGTGTCTTTCTTGGATATTGATATCTATGTCTTTTTTTAGGGGTTGGGAAGTTTTTGGTTATTATTTCTTCAAATATTCTTTCTGCCCCTTTTCTAGTCTCTTCTTCTGGGATATTGATAATGCACATGTTTGTGCGTTTCACGTTGTCATTTAGTTCCTTGTGACCCTGTTCCATTTTTCCCATTCTTTTCTCCATCTGTTCTCTTTTCTTTTCCAGTTCAGATTTTTTGTCTTTGAAATTACCAATTCTGTCTTCGAGTAATTCAGATCTGGGCTTATGTACCTCTCATGTATTTTTAATCTCTTCGACCATGTCTTTCATTTCCATAATGTCTGTTACTTTTCTCTGCAGACTTTCAATTTGTTCTTTATGATCACCCAGTATTTTTTGTTTGTTTGTAGTTTTTGAGGTACTGGGACCCAGGGATTGGACCCAGGACCTCGTATGTTGGAAGCCGACACTCAATCACTGAGCTGCATTGGCTTCACTCAGTTGGTTTTTTCATTTGTTTGCTTGTTGTTTGTTTTTGTTTTTAGGTGGCACTGGGGACCAAACCTGGGACTTTCCATGTGGGAAGCAGGCACACAACTGCTTGAATCACATCTGTTCTTCTTAATATCCTTTATCTCTTTAATCATATTTTCTTTCAATTCTTTAAATTGATTTAGGAGAGTTGTATGATTATCATTGATTTATTGTCTTGATTCCTGTATCTCTTCAGGATATTTGGTTTGTTCCTCTGGTTGGGTCTTCTCTTCCTTTCCCCTGTATGGCTCATAATTTTTTCCTGAGGTCTAGTTATCTGAATATGTTGGTGAATTTACTCTGATGGCAAATTTCCCTCTCTTACCTACTGTTGTTTTTTGTTTGTTTTTGTTTGTTTCCCACAGGTCTTCCTTGATATTTGGTTCAACTTAATCTTAGTCTTTAAAATTGCCCAGCTTAGGTTATCAAAATTATGCCAGGGACTCACTAATGGAGCACAGATTTTCTCCCAGGAGTTAAAGTACAGAGAGACCCTGAAACAGCTTTTGTCCATGCTATTTCTAGACTGGCCAGCAGATGTGCACCTTTCCACAGAGAGGAAATCTCTGTTTTCCTGTGTTTACTTCTTGCCAGAGTTGCAACTCAGAGCTGGCTCTTGTGCTGAATTCACTGAAGAAAAGCCCTCTGGCTTTCCTTCCCTTTTTCCTTGTAACAGCTGACAGGGAGGAAGATGTCTGTTCTCCTCTAAGTCAGGTACAGTGCCTCAGGGGTTTTACCCCCAGCTTAATTTTTTGGGGGTGGAGAAGGGATCCCCTTTCCCAGGTGCTGTGAGTTTTGATAACTCATGTTTGTTGTTTGAGATTCTTTGTCTCTCCCACACCTTTCTGGGAGTTGTGTAGCACTGTCTTGGTCTGCGGACTCCTAAAGCAGGTTCCCCAGACAGCTTTTGGATCACTTTTGGCTCACTCTATAAGAGCACAGATCCCTGCCTGAGTAATCTGATACCATCTGCCCACAATTCCTCCTAAGTTTTGACTCCTTCTTAGTTCTTTCACTTAGCAACTCTCCAGTTTCATAAGGCAAGTCTAATGGCATACTATTGTTAAGTTTCTCATCATTTTTACCTTTTTGTATGTTTTCTTAATTTACCAGCTCAGTGATCTGTCAAGTAGAATACACATCTTCTGCATTCTTTGATAGAGCTATAGATAAGGGGTAAAATGTAGAATCCAGGAATTAGTTCTTTAGATTATTTGCTTCTCATGATTGGCCTATGGTAGTTCTTTATGCATAATAGTATACAGTTTTAAAAAAATGAGTGAATGCCAAGAAGTTGAGATGGTGATTTAAGAGCATGAATTTGTTTAATCTAAGTGTTGCCTTCTTCAGAATTTTAGTTCCCAACTTGCACTCTGTGGATAATAACTCTGGTTCTGAGTAAAGAAATGCTACTCTCCTGGCAAGTTGGTATTTTCCTCCTGGTCCATTTTTTCTTCATGAAGTTTGTACTGTTGCCTTTATATTTACCATGCATAGCAGTCTGACTTGGTTATGAATCCCAAAAATAGATATTGGATTATGTTTGTAATCTGGTCTGTCCCTGGGCATGATTGAGTTAAGATTGGGGCTTTGATTGGGCCACATTATTAGGGCATTGAGTCTCCACCCCTTGGTGAGTGGGGACTCAGAGATAAAAGGCATGGCAAGGGACAGAGTTGAGGGTTCTTAATGTTGAAGTTTTGATGTTGGAGTTTGATGCTGAAGTCTTAAGCTGGAGCCCTGGGGAAAGAGACAGAGCCGTTTGCCTGATAGTCTACAGATGACCTCGTGGAGAGAGGCAAAGCCTAGAGAGCCTCATGGTCTACAGCTGACTTTGTGGAAGAAACAGAGGAGCTGAGCCTAGAGGAACCCAGGAAGCCTGAGCCCTTGCAGATATCGGCAGCCATTTTGCTCACCGTGAAAGTAGACTTTGGTGAGGGAAGTAACTTATGCTTTATGGCCTGGTATCTGTAAGCTCCTACCCCAAATAAATACCCTTTATAAAACCAACCGATTTCTGGTATTTTGCATCAGCACCCCTTTGGCTGACTAATATACTACGTTTTAGTTTCCCAGCTACTGAAACAACTATCATGATGGGTTGGCTTAAACAATAAGAATTTATTGGCTCATGGTTTTGAGGCTGAGGAAATAACAAAAATAGAGGCATCAGTAAGGTGATGCTTTCTCCCAGAAGACTCTGGCTTTCAGGGACTTGCTGCCAGTGATGCTTGGTCCTTGGCTTTTCTGTCATGTGGAAATGAGCATAGTGGTATATTCTTTTTTCTTGTGGGTCCCATTGACTTCCAGCTTCTGGCCGCTCCTTCTGTCTTCTCTTGCTGTTGCTTATAAAGCACTCCAGTAATCTGGATTAAAGCCAAACCTCATTCAGATGGGTCACACCTTAACTGAAGTAACTCTTGAAGAGATCTTACTTACAGTTTGTCTACACCCACCAGATGGTTGATCAAGACCATGAAATTGTCCAAACCAGGCTGTATAGTTCAGTCTACCACACCAAGAATCATCTTTTATTCTGTGTGGTGAAATAGCCAGAGATTTGCATAATATCTTACATATAGTAGGTTTTCAGATCTTAATTTGGTTGAAATGTATTTTTAGATCAGTAAGAGAATGACTATGTACTTGGAAGAGCAAATGTCATGAATTGTAGCAATATTAGTTCCAAGAACTAAAAATTAGAACCTTCTCAGCTGTAATTCTAGGTCCAGTGGAGTTACCGATGTTGCTACCTTAGCTTATCCTTGAAATGAAAGATGATAAAATTGCTGTTTCTTTCTTTATGTAAATGTGACTAATGTAGCACGTAGTTGTGCAATTTTCTGGTCTTGGCTATCCTTGTATTCACCACGCTATACTATATATCCATTAAATTTTATTAGTAATACATGTCCCTCCCCCCCCAACTACAGAATATTTTTATTTTAATTAACAGTGGGATGCTTTTAGTACTGTATTTTGAAATGTGTCCAATATTTCCTAAATTATCATTTTCTTTAATTATTTCCTAGCAATTCCTTATTAAAAAAGTAAGAGAAAGAAACTCAAGAAATGTGAAGACTAAGATATGTTTCAGTATACTGTTTTATTTTCCCTACGCTAATGTTAGTAACTCAGCAAATAGAAAATGAAAATGAGGTGTCTTTGTAATAGGATGGGGACCTAGCCTTACATAATTCTAGTGACCCTTTCAGCGATGTGTTGCAAGGGTGAAGGGTTCTGAAGAAAATGTAGTGTGATGAATTGCTTCTCCAAAGTGGAGAAGTTGTTCTGAGTTACTATATTATTTGTCATAATGTAAACAGAAATAGAATTCTTTCTTTGTGTATGATATACTTAATCTCTCATCTTTCAACTGGTTGGTTTGTTCTCTGCTCAGTTCCACAAAGGGCTAAAGTTTGCTCTAGTGTGAATCATTGTGCCCTGCCTTACTTGGAGGCAAGGCATGTAATTCTTTAGTTTTCAGTCCTGATTGGATTTTTATCCAGATGTAACATGGCTGGGTCATCTGAACCCTGACAATTGCTGTTTTCCCTCTGTCAGTATGTATAATTCTAGTTCATAACTCTCTAAACCCTCCACATTCAAAGTGCATTTCTTATATTCCAAGTTAACAAAATCATTCATTCTTCCTCCTATTTAACATCTCTGTTTGCTGCTCTTACATGTAACTTAAGAGTATCCTACCATCTACCTATAGTAAGTATTATTTCCCCTCATACATGAACATAAATGGAAAATAATAGAAAACAAAAAGGGACTAGAGGATATGAAGAATTTCTTCAGGGTTATTGTTTGAATTTTGGGAGTACTTTTCTTTCTCTCTCTCTCTCTTTCTTTTCTTTCTTTCTTTCTTTCTTTCACAGTGAGAATTTACTTATGGTTTTGAGGTTAGGGGAAATGTTCACATCAAGGCATCATCAAAGCAATGCTTTCTTCCTGAAGACTGGAGTTCTATGGTTGGTTGCTGGTGGTCCTTGGTCCTGGGCTCCTCTGTCTCATGGCAATGCACATGGTTGCCTCTCTTGGCCTCTCCCTTCTCTTCTGTGTTCTGTTGAATTCTAGCTTCTTGCTTCCTGTGACTTTCTCTCCCTCATGTCTGAATTTAATTCTGCTTAATAGGACTCCAGGGAAATGGATGTGGTTCGACCAATTGGCCTCCTGTCTACCATATGGGAGGTCCAGGGTTCAATGCCTGGGACCTCCCAGTGAGGGTAAGCTACCCCACATGGCGAGCTGCCCCACATGGAGTGCTGGCCCAAATGGGAATGTGGCCCTGCACAGGAGTGTTGCCCTGCATGGGCATGCCACCCCATGCAGGAATGCTAGCCAACGCAGAGAGCTGGCTCAGCTGGATGACGCAACAAGAGACAGGAGAGAAAAAAGAAGATGTAGCAGAACAGGGAGCCGAGGTGGCACAAGAGAGTAATCGCTTCTCTCCCACACTGGAAGGTCCCAGGATTGGTTCCTGGAGCTGCCTAATGAGAATACAAACAGACACAGAAGAATACACAGTGAATGGACACAGAGAGCAGACAATGGAGGGGGGAGGGGGAAGGGGGAGAAATAAAATAAATCTTAAAAAAAGACTCCAGTCATAGGATTAAGATCCACCCTAATTGAATTTGGTTATACCTTAACTGAAGTAACTTCATCAAAATGTCCTATTACAATGGGCTCATACCCACAGGAATGGATTAAGTTTAAGGACATGTTTTTCTGGGGTACAGAGCTCCAAACCATTGGTAATATGTTAGGAGAATGACAGGTAGGACAATATTCACTTTCCAGATTACCAAACTTTACTCTTCAGCACTAAAGCTTTATACACACATACACACTTTAAGTAATTTTGGATAAAATAATCTTTCAGGTAGTGTGAAATAGTAGGCAGGGTAGAAGGTTTTGAAACAGAGAAATCTGCGTTTGAATCTTGGTGTATACATTTATTAGGCTCTGTGTGACCTTAAGGAAATGGCTTAAGCTCTCAAATCCTCATTTTTCTCATTGAGAGTACTTTTTAAGCCCTTGTTTACTGTAATTATTTTTCAGCTTTCACTGAATCCTTTTACTAGGTATCAATGTATTGTAATTGAATCTGTTTTTAAAATTCTTTGAACAATAGATTTCTTACTCATCATTTTGTTGCCTAAAGCATGTATTTTTGAAGTCCACTCATTTTTCTTTACAATCATTTTTACCCTTCTATCTCATCTTCCCAGTCTTTTAACATCTCTTTTTATCCAATTGCCTATTTTCAATTCATTCTCTGTCTAGCTGCTAGACTGTTAATGTATAGTTTTAATCTGTTCATGATATTCCCCTACTAAAAATCTTTAGTGGCATAAACCAAATCCTTAGCATAGCCAATGACGCCCCATGCAGCTGGACTCTAGTCTACTACTTTAGCTTTCTTTCGTTCCACTTTCCAACTGGTTTTATAGGACTAGATTTGAGGCTGATCTTTGTTTTGCCAAAGTGTGCTCTTGGTCTCCTCTAAACTTTGTGTGCCTGCCAGACTGCTATGGCCTTGTTCCTCTCACTTAGCTGGTTCATCCTGTTGACCTCAGTTTAAATATCCACTCTCCAGAGAAGCCTAACTTCCTGGTTTAGGTCAGGCCTTCTTGTTACATACCCCTATAGTACCTTCAAATGTGGAAATTGCCAACTTTGAGACCAGCGCCTGAATTAGCCTACAGATAATTCTTATTTAATGTCGAATGCCTTTATTTTTGGGCATATACTCGATTGTTCTGGTCCTATTGCTCCCTCTTTTTCTTGCAGGTGGCTTGCATCTGGCTCCTCTTTGCAACACTCTATAACTATAATTAATAAATTTCCAATTTGTTAAACTTCTCTTTTTTCTGCTAGATACTATGCTCTCTATGGCCTGTCTGCTGAGTATATGGCCTGGTACATGGTAGGTATTTCGTAAATGCTTATGACCCTCTGGCACAAGGCTTAAACAGAGTAGGCAGTCACTTAATGTTGTTGAATTGAATGTTTGTAAACCCTGGGTTGTTTTCATATGAGAGAGTTTGCCATTTTTGCCCTTGAGTTCTGTTTTCTCTGTTTTGCCATTCCATGATTAGAAAATCTGTCCACTTTCTATTATTCATTTGATAATATTTACATTTTATACTTTTGTAGGCTTAATTGCATATTAAAGGTTTGTATAAATAATATTTTAGGGTGGTCTTTAGGTATTTTTCTTCTTTATAAGAATGGAGCATTATTGCAAACCTAAGACGTCCCCTTCCTACCATATGTAAATATTGTGTTGTCACTTAACGGATATAAATAAAAGCATTCATGGCATCTGACATTTTCCTTCAAGATTTTAATTAACTCCTTTGGCCGAGTAGGGGTTACCAAGAATAATGGCCAAAATCTTTACATCCTAGGCAAAGAACTTTTTAAAAATAGCTTGTTTCATGGGTGTCCTAGAAGGAGAAGAGAAGGGAAAGGGGGCAGATGGAATATTTGAGGAAATGATGGTAGAAAATTTCCCAGCTCTTTTGAAAGACATAGATACCTGTGTCTAAGAAGCACAACATACCCCCATCTGAATAAATCCAAATAGATCTACTCTGAGACAAATACTAATCAGAATGTCAAAAACCAAAGATAAAGAGAAAATTCTTAAAGCAGCAGGAGGAAAGCAATTCATCACAATCAAGGGCTGTTCGATAAGATTAAGTGCTGATTTCTCATCAGAAACCATGGAGACAAGAAGGCAGTGGTATGATATATATTTAGGATATTGAAAGAGAAAAACTACAGCCAAGAATCTTATCTGGCAAAATTGTCCTTCAGAAATGTGATTGAGTTTATAGAGTATTTGCAGATAAACAGAAACAGTGTGTCACTAAGTGTATTATTCTATCAAAGGGGTGCCAATGCAAAGTACCAGAAATCTGTTGGCTTTTATAAATGGTATTATTTGGGGTAAAAACTTAAAGTTACAAGGCCATAGAGAGTCCAACTCAAGGTTGCTTTCTTACCACAGTCAGTTGCCGTGTGTTGAAACAAGATTGTTGCTGATCTCTGCCTGGTCTCTCCTTTCCCACTGGGCTTCCAGTCCTCTCTCTCCTGGTTAGGCTCATCTCTCAGGGTTTCTTCTCTCTCCAGGCATAGGGCTTGTTTCTTTCTGGGCTTTCTGTATCAGTCTTGGCTCTCTTCCCAACAGTCTCTGTAAGCTATCAGGCAAATGGCTCATCTCTCCCCAGGCCTCCAGAATAAAAAATGCAAAGTTCTCTGCTCTTTCATGTGTCTTCTTGAGTGAGTGTCATTTTATATCAGCCCACCAAGGGGGTGGGAACTCAACAGTCATGTCCTAATGATGTGGTTAAATCAAAAGCCCTAAATTGATTTTATCAAGTAACTTAAATCCATTGAATTTAGTATAATCAAAGTGTATTAATCTAATCACAGAGGAATAGATTATTTACAAACATAATCTTTCTCTTTTTGGGTTTCATAAATTTTCTCAAACTGCCACACCAAGAGACCAGCTTCACAGGAAATATTAAATGGAGTGCTACAGGCTGAAAAGAAAAGACAGAAGAGAGTAGCTTGGAAGGTAGTCTAGAAATGAAGATAATTAGTAAAAATATCTAAAAGTATAAAAAGAGTGGTGAAAATAAGATATGACAGATAAAACCCAAGGGTCAAAAATGGGTGAAGTAAGTACTGCCTTTACTGTAATAATACTGAATGTTAATGGATTAAACTCCCCAATCAAAAGACACAGACTTATTGTATGGATTAAAAAAATAAGACTTCTCTATATGCTATCTACAAGAGACTCATCTCAGACCTAAGGATACTAAGAGGTTGGAAGTGAAAGGCTGGAAAAGATATTTCATGCATCCAGTAACCTAAAAACAAAACAAAAAGAAAAACAAAAAGAAAAAAGCTGGCGTAGCTATACTAATATCATTCAAAATTGACTTCAAAAGCAAAGCTGTTATAAGATACCAAGAGGGAGTTTATATATTAACAGGGGCAATCCACCAAGAAGAAATAATAATCATAAATATCTATGCACCTAACCAGCATGCCCCAAAGTACATGAGGCAAACACTGACAAAACTGAAGGGAAAAATAATAGTTGGAGACTTCAATATACTGCTCACATCAATAGGTAGAACATTGAGATCAATATGGAAATAGAGAACCTGAACAATTTGATAAATGAACTAGACCTAACAGACATATACAAAACAATGCACCCGCAAATAGTGGATATAAATTCTTCTCAAATGCTTATGAATCATTCTCCAGGATAGACCAGGTCTCAATAAATCTAAAATGATTTGAAATTATACAAAGCACTTTCTCTGATCATAATTGAATTTAGATGGAAATCAATAACAGGCAGAAGACTGCAAAATATACAAAGGTATGGAAGTTAAACAACACATTCTTTTTTTTTTTTTTTAAAGATTTATTTATTTATTTATTTCTCTCCCCTTACCCGCCCCCCCCAACCCAGGTTGTCTGTTCTCTGTGTCTATTTGCTGCTCTTGTTTCTTTGTCCGCTTCTGTTGTTGTCAGCGGCACGGGAATCTGTGTTTCTTTTTGCTGCGTCATCTTGTGTCAACTCTCCGTATGGGTGGCGCCATTCTTAGGCAGGCTGCACTTTCTTTTCGCACTGGGCGGCTCTCCTTATGGGGCACACTCCTTGCTCGTGGGGCTCCCCTACGCGGGGGACACCCCTGCATGGCAGGGCACTCCTTGTGCGCATCAGCACTGCGCATGGGCCAGCTCCACGAGGGCAAGGAGGCCCGGGGTTTGAACCGCGGACCTCCCATGTGGCAGACGGATGTCCTAACCACTGGGCAAAGTCCGCCACCACAACACATTCTTAATCATTCAGTAGGTCAAAGAAGTTGCAAGAGAAATTAGGAAGTATATCGAAATAAATGAAAGTGAGAACTCTACTTATCACAACTTTAGGGTTACAGCAAACAGTGCTGAGAGGAAAATTAATAGCATTAAGTGGCTACATTAGAAAGGAAGGAAGATCTAAAAATCAAAGACCAAACTACTCACCTGGAGGAAATAGAAAAAGAACAGCAGACTAATCCCAAAACAAGCAGAAGGAAAGAAAGGTCAGAGCAGAAACAAGTGAAATTGAGAATAACAACAATAAAAACAAACAATAGGATCAACAAAACCAAAAGTGGATCTTTGAGAAGATCAACAAAATTGACAAACACTTAGCTAGACTGATAAAAGAAGAGAAAATATAAATAAAACCAGAAATGGGAGGGGGATGCATTACTACTGGCCCCACAGAAAGAAAACATCTTAAGAGGATACCATGAACAATTGGTTACCAACAAACTAGACAACTTAGAAGAAATGTACAAATTCCCAGAAACAACATGAACATCCAACACTGACCTTAGAAGAAATGGAGGACCTCAAAAAAGCAATCACAAGAAAAGAGATTGAAACAGTCATTAAAAACCTCCCCATAATGAAAAGCCCAGGACCAGGTGGCTTCATAGATGAATTCTGTAAGTCATTTAAAGAAGATTTAATGTCAGTCTTGCTCAGATTCTTCCAAAAAAATTTGAACAGGAGAGAACAATACCAAACTCCTTCTGTGAAGTCAACATCATCCTAATATCAAAGCCAGATACAGATATACAAAAAAAGAAAATTATAGACCCATTTCCTTAATGAAAATAGATGCAAAAATCCTCAACAGAATACTCACGAATTGCATCGAATACCACATTAAAAGATTTATTCATCATGATCAAGTGGATTTTATCCCAGGCATGCAAATCAAAGGAAAATCACGTTGTCATCTCAGTTGATGCAGAAAAGGTATTTGACAGCATGCTTTCTTGATTAAAATACTCTTAAAGATAGGAATAGTTAGAAACTTTCTCAACATGATTAAAGGGTATATGTGAAAAACCCACAACTAACATTGTACTCAATGGTGAAAGACTGAAAACTTTCCTATTGAGATCCAAAACAAGAGAAGGATGCCTACTGTCATGACTGTTGGTCAGTGTTTTGCTAGAGGTTTTAGCTAGGGCAATTAGGTAAGAAAAAGAAATATGTCCAATTGGGAAGGAATAAATAAAACTTTCACCATTCACAGATGATATTCTATACCTAGAAAGTCCTCAAAAATCTACAACAAAGTTCCTTGAGTGAATAAACAAGTTCAGCAGAATGATGGAATTAAAAACTAATATGCAGGGAAACGGACTTGGCCCAGTGGTTAGGGCATCCGTCTACCACATGGGACGTCTGCGGTTCAAACCCAGGGCCTCCTTGACCCATGTGGAGCTGGCCCATGCGCAGTGCTGATGCACACAAGGAGTGCGGCGCCATGCAGCGGTGTCCACGCAAGGAGTGCACCCTTAAGGAAGGCCGCCCAGCGCTGAAAGAATGCAGCCTGCCTAGGAATGGCGCCGCCCACACTTCCCGTGCCGCTGAGGACAACAGAAGCGGACAAAGAAACAAGACGCAGCAAATAGACACAGAGAACAGACAACCGGGGGAGGGGGATAATCAAATAAATAAATAAATATTAAAAAAAAACCTAATATGCAGAAATCATAAGTGTTTCTATACACAAGTAATGAGCGATCTCAGGAGGAAGTTAGGAAAAAAATTCCATTTACAATAGTGATCGAAAGAATCAAATATTAGGATTATTTGATTAACCAAGGACATAAAGAACCTGTATTCAGAAGTTTACAGAACACTGCTAAGAGACATCAAAGGTGACCTGAATAAATGGAAGGACATTTCATTTTCATGGATTGGAAGACTAAATATATTAAGATGTCAGTTCTACCAAAATTGATTTACAGATGCAGAGTCACCCCAATAAAAATTCCAACAACCTTTTTTGCATTAATGGAAAAGCAAATTATGAAATTTATTTGGAAGGACAAGGGACCCTGAATAGCCAGAAATATCTTAATACTCTAATATCAAAACTCTAACATTAAGAACCCTCAACTCTGTCCTTTGCCATGCCTTTTATTTGTGAGTCCCCACCCACCAAAGGGTAGGGATTCAACACCCTAATGATGTGGCCCAATCAAAGCCCTAATCATAATTTAATCATGCCCAGGTACAGATCATATTACAAACATAATCCAGTTTCTATTTTTGGAATTCATAACCATATCAAACTGCTACACCAAAGTTTATTGGTATATCTTGGAGATGACTGCTGACATCTACCAGGGTTCAGGCTTCCTGGGCTCCTCTCCTCCTGGGCTTATTTTTTTCTGGGCTCAGCTCCTCTGTTTTGTCTACAAGGTCAGCTGTAGATTATGAGGCTCTCTAGGCTTTGCTTCTTTCTACTAGACTATCAGGTGACCAGCTCTGTCTCTCTTCCCAGGGCTCGATTCTTTCAGGGCTCAGGTGCTTTGCTTCTCTGTGTGCTTACTTCCTAGGTTCCATTTAAAAACTTGCAACTCTGTTTTTATCCATGTTTTTAGCCCTCATTGGGTGGGGACTCAATGCCCTACTGACATGACCCAATCAAACCCTAATTATAATTTAATTGAGTAAAAGTGAAACTCCAGACAGACCAGTAAACAAACATAATCCACTTTTTTTGTAATTCATAAACAATATCAAACTGTTAAATTCCACCCTCCGAGTTCCAAAAAGACATTACAATATTTAAAAATCTACCTTAAATTAGTAGGAATGCTAAGTATAGAACCACATCCATAACCAGCTTAAAGAAATACAGTTTGTCTTGGGGCAAAGTCCTTTCTGCTTAGACCTCTGAAAATAATTAACTGCTTCTAATACACAACAGACAGACAAAGGATAAATATTTCCATTACCATAAGGAGAAATTGAGAAGGAAACATGAGTCATGGGTCCTCTACAGTTCAGGAAACCTGCAGGGCATCCTTTATTAGATGTTAAAGTCTGAGAGTTATTCTTAAGATTGTGGTTTTTTCTCCTTGGGGTCCCATGGGGACCTGCCCTTTCACAGGCTTGCCCAATGACCATTTTCTTGGTTCCACCCTCATCAAGCACCACCTGGGTGTTGGCCAAGCTCTAGACTTTACCCTTCAAGAGTGATTGCCACACTTAACCAAATCTTTGGGTTAGAGTCTTAGCCCCCTAGTACAACGACATGAAGACAACATCCTCCCTAACATTTGGCATACAGGGTCAACCCTCTCAGAGCAATGAGTTGACGACCTGGCCTTCCCTAATCTTTGGGGGACAGGTCTACCCCTCTCAGACCTATGGGGTGCTGACTTTAACTGCCCTAATCCTTGAGGAATGTGCTCCACTTTCTCTGTACTCTGGGGCAGCAAAACCCTCCCTGAACTTTGGGTGGGAACATCCACCCTCTTCAACTGCTGGGGCAAACTCACCCTCTCTGTACACATGGGTGGGCTTCCTCTCTTGGCCCAAGGTGAAGTCTTAATTCCAGATCTCAGCTTCCATGGTTTTCCTCTTAAAGCTATTTCTCCTTTAGTCTTTCCTTTCCATGTCCCTATTAGTCTAAGCTGACAGTGGTTTTGTTTATACAGCTCTCTCAAAAAGCTTGTTGGTTTAGCATGCAAGAAGCAGGGGTCCAAGCCATCAGACAGTAAGACTTTCCACAAATCTTTCCTAGATAACTGCATCTTCAATCTTGATTTACAAGTTCCAAGTTTAGTTAAGTCCTTAAACAGGGCACTATCATCCAGGAGCTTGATTTCCAGAGGCTTGGAATTTCTGGAATCGGTTTTTGGTTTCCTTGTGCCCAAGAGTTCAGTCCTCAGCTTATCTCTTTCATCTGTCATTTTGCTATGAGCTGCAAGGAGAAGCCAAGCTGCATTCTCCAAGTTTATTTTGGAAAGTTCTTTAGCTAAATACTTAGGTTTGCCGTTTTCAAATTCTGTCTTCCGTAAAACATCAGGAGTTAATCTTGCTAAGTTATCTGTGACTTTAAAACATGGATCATCTTTCCTCCAGTTTCCAATAATAGTTTCATCATTTACTTCTAAGGCATCATTCAAAGTCTCTTTAGAGACTCACAATTATTTCCTTCTAAGGCCTTATCAAAAATAACTTTAGGCTCCATATTGCTACCAACAGTCTCTGCAAAGCAATCTAGGCCTTTTCCATCAAGCATCTCACAATTCCTCCAAAAAATACCCCTTACCCACTTATATAACCCTTCCAGCATTTTGGTAATTGCAGAAGTACTACCCCACTTCTGTTATCAAATTCTGTATTATATAGCCAAAGGGGTGCTGATGCAAAATACCATTAATCAGTTGGTTTTCATAAAGGGTATTTGATTGGGGTAGAAGTTTATGGTTACCAGGCCATAAAGTGTAAGTTACTTCCCTCACTAAAGTTTATTGCCATGTGTTGGAGCAAGATGGCTGCCGACATCTGCCAGGGTTCAGACTTCCTGGATTCCTCTCTTCCTGGAGCTCATTTTTCTCTGGACTTAGCTCCTCTGTTTTCTCCACAAGGTCAGCTGTAGATTATGAGGCTCTCTAGGCTTTGCTTCTTTCTACTAAGTCAGCTGTAGACTATCAGGCAACCCCAGGGCTCCTATCTACAGTGGTAAGAACAGCATGGTACTGGAATGAAGATAGACATATGAACAGTGGAGTTGAATTGAGTGTTCAGAAGTATACCCTTACATCTGTGGTCAAGTGATTTTTGACAAGGCTGTCAGGCTAACCCAGCTGGGACAAAACAGTCTATTGAACAAATGGTGCTGGGAGAACTGGATCTCCATAACCAAAAGAAAGAAAGAGGATGCCTGTCTCATACCTTATACAAAAGTTAACTCAGTGGATGAAAGATGTAAATATAAAAGTGAGAACCATAAAACCCCTAGAAGAAAATGTAGGAAAGCATCTTAAATATCAGGTGGTAGGCTGTAGTTTCTTATGTCTTACACCCAAAGCACAAGCAAAAAAAAGAAAAAATGGATAAATGGACTGCCTCAAAATTAAATACTTTTGTGCTTCAAAAGACTTTATCAAGAAAGTGAAAAGGCAGCCTACTCAAAGGGTGAAAATATTTGGAAGCCACATATCTGGAAAGCGTTTGATTTCCTTGTTATAGAGAATGCAACTTTTTAGATCATGCAACTCAACAATAAAAAGGCAAGCAAACCAGTTAAAAAATGGGCAAAATTCTTAAATAGATGTATTTCCAAAGAGAAAATACAAATGGCAAAAAAAAAAAAAAAATCACTTGAAAAGATGTTCAAGATCACTAGCTACTAGGGCAGTGCAAATCAAAACTACAATGAGATGTCTTTTTATACCTTCTAGAATGGCCATTATTAAAAAAACCAGAAAACTGCAAGTGCTGGAGAGGATGTAGAGTGATAGGAACACTTCTTCATTGTTGATGGGAATGTAGAATGGTACAACTCCTGTTTATGAAAGTTTGGCTGTTCCTCACTAATATTTGGGACATATTCAGAAAAACTGAAAACAGGGATATGGACAGATGTTTGTATACCAATGTATATCATGGCATTATTCACAATTGCCCAAAGATGGAAAGAACCCAAGTGTCTATCAACCAATGAATGGATAAACAAAATGTGGTATATGCATATGATAGAATACTCTACAGCTGTAAGAAGAAATGAATTGGGAGGCATGTGACACCATGGATGAACCTTGAGGATGTTATGTTGAGTGAAATAAGACAGACACAAAGGACAAATATGAACTAAATATGATGAGTAAACTCATGCAGTTAAAATCTAGGGTATAGTTTATTAAGAGATAGGATGAGGGTAGAGAAGGGATAGCTTATACTTGATGCATGTAGAATTTTTAATAAGGTTGATTTTTTTATTGTAAATTATGGAAATTGATAGAGTGGACGGTAACTCATTATAGTGAGTATAGCTAACACTGCCAATTTAGTAATGTGATTGTAGTTGAAAGAAAGCTAGAGAATAATGTAGGGACTGTATAGCAAAGTTGGTGGTGGATGAGGATCATGGTTAGTAGTACAAATATAAGAATGTTCTTCTATTAACTAGAATAAATTTATGCCACTCTTACAAGGTGGTAAAAATACGGCAATACATGGGAAGGTACAATTAATTTTGTAATTTATGGACTATAATTACCAATAATATTCTGATATTCTTGCATCATATAAAAAATACTATATCAGTGCTAAGGATCAGTAATAGGGAGGTATAAGGTAGTATGGGATTTATTTTCTGTTAGAATAAGGAAAATGTTCTAAAATTGACTGAGGTGATGACAGTACAGCTCTGATGAAACTGAGAGTCACTGAGTGTTCACTTTAGATGGATTGTACAAGGCATGACAGTGTAAAACACAGTGAACCATTTGGTGGTTGATGGACTGTTTGGTTAACAGTTCAAATATGTTTGTACATATTCTCTCATGAACAAATACTAGACAGGGTGTTAATAATAGGGAGGTTTATAGAAAAAATACACCAAATTAAGCTGTGGACTATAGTTAGCAGTAATAGTTTGATGATTTTCTTTCATAATTTGTAATAAACCATAATAATGCAAGGTGTTGGTGGCTGAGTGATGGAGGAATCCTGTATATCATACATGATTGTTTTGTAAGCTCACAACTTTTCTAATATAAATGAAAAAAAAAAACAGCTTGATTGGGCATCTTGCCTTGATTTTTGCACTGAAAGGATGCTGTAAGCAGTAGATTAAGAGAAGGTAGAACCTTTAGTCTCTGCCAAGGTACAGCCAGGGGCAATCCAAGAATGTTTGGAGTAGACAATAAAGAGTCATTTTGCTGGTCAGGGGTAGGGTTTATATTAGGGTTTTTTAAAATTTTTTCTTCACAAACCATAGTTTGGAGAAAGCGATTGTAGATAAGAGCCTATTAATTGCAGTTTATGTTGTAGTTATTTTATAGTGAAATTTAAGCAAATAATTTATTCTCATGCTTTACCACCATCATGGGGGGTAAAAGCATAATGCCTGTGGGAATGAATCTTGGAAGGATTGCTTATTCATTACTTGTCATAGTACTTGCAGAGATTTAAAGTACTTATAACAATTGTAGTGATTATTGAATTACAGTTGAGTGTACAGCTTACCTTAGTTGAAAAAGATTACCCAATAGTTAAAAAAGAGGTGAAATAGAATTACAGGAGTGATAACTTTAAAAGAATATTTAGTGCCAAAAGGAATTTCAACCAGTTATTTTCATTTCCAATGTTGATGGTTTTGGAGTACCTATATGGACTTTTTAATTCCTTGCCAGAAAATTTATTTTCTGATCCTTTTGATCAAAAATATAAAAATTGTTTCCTTTGAGAAGCTATCCATAGGGTATGTGGAATTACTTAATGGCTCTCTACTTGATATTCTTCCCAATATTAAGAATTTTCAGGCAAAATCTCCAAATGTGTGAATAAATTGAACTGAGAAATATTAGTATCTGGCCCTGAGGACCAAAATGGAGCACTAAGAAAATAGGAGGGAAACTGTCAGAGCAGTTACCAGCACTGTCCTC
This sequence comes from Dasypus novemcinctus, assembly GCF_030445035.2. Lineage (NCBI taxonomy): Eukaryota > Metazoa > Chordata > Mammalia > Cingulata > Dasypodidae > Dasypus > Dasypus novemcinctus. The sequence goes on along the minus strand of NC_080673.1, from coordinate 45,820,092 downwards.
TCAGAAATGGATTTGGGGTGGGGTGAACGACGACTTGCCGTTTCACTCCGTACATGTCTAGATAACAAGAAGCGTGTATTTCTCTCATAAATAACAGCTTACTCAATCTTCATAATAAAGCCCTAGCAGATAGAAAAGGTAGTATTTCTTCTCTGGCCAAAGGCTAACCTGACCTGTTCCTGGTATTTTCAGGCCCGGCATTCCTCTGACCATGCAGGCGTTTTCAGAAGAGGAAAGGAAGCAGTGGTTGGAAGCTCTGGGTGGAAAAGAAACTGTAAGAATCATTACTGGTTGAGTTTTAATTTCAAGTCCTTCAGAGTTTGTGTGTGTTTATTTTTATGCTATTTTTGTTTTATAGTATTTGCAAAAATTTCCTGCTGAAACTGGCATTTGCATTCATCTTGGAAACATTATATATTCTAGTAATATGGTTTGGGGTAGCAGCAGCGCACATTAGACTGGTGTGTCCTTAGGTTTTATTTCTGATTTTTCTTGACTTTACCACTCTGAGTTGCTTTGCTTGAGGAGGTCATCTAAATTTTCAGTTTCTTCATTCCTATCTGACATGATTTTAGATGATGAACACGATAAATGCTTGCAGTGCATTTTGATCAATTCAGTGGAGATGGAAAAGTAAATATAAGATAGTGCAGGCAATATTATAAGTGACTGCTGTGATTATTTTGCTTGATTTAACAGTTTATAGTTTATTCTAATGTTTTACAGTATGCATATTATATAGCTTTAGTAAATGGGCCTCTATACTGAAATTGGTTGGAGGAACAAATTAAAAGTAGTGATATAGATCCAGAGGCACAGGAATTCACAATGTTCACCCCTTTATTCAATCATTGCTTCATTTTGTGGGCTAGTGGTGTTTGGGGGTTGAAAATTTGGCAGGGCATCTATTAAATTGGGGATTTAGTGATGATAATTATAGAAAATGGTGTAGTAAACTAAGTAAACTGTTTAAAGTATTGTGAGTCTAAAAGAACTGCCAATGTAAGTATTGGGTGGGCTGTGTCTGGAAAGCATTTGCCATTTCTGCAGGTTTTGGATAAAGGAAAGAACGTAATTTTAAAAAGTGGAAGAGGGGTCATATACAGGAAGTAGGCAGAAGTGTCAGAATAGAGCTTATGAAAGGGCCATAAGAGAAAGTTATCTAATGGTAGTAGAGGGCACGTTTGTGAGGGGATAGGAAGTGGGGTGCCAGGAGGTGGGGCAGCAATAAGGTGGTGTTTAAAAAATCAAAACCCAAGAAATGTTGTATTTTGTAAATAGATGCAAAATATAAGAGTTTTTTTTTTTTTTTTTTTGAGACCTTGGGGCCAGAGATTAAACCCAGGACCTCATATAGGGGAAGCCTGTGCTCAACCACTGAGCCACAAGGGCTCCCAGGGTTCTTTCTTTCTATTCTTAATTTGTTCTCAAAAGTTATAGCTGGGGAGTTGAGAGTACTTACAGTATTGATGGTTACTGAGAGCCAAACCAGGTTCTTGTAATTTTCTTTAGTAAGGACAGTGCACTGACTAGAACATATCTGTCCAGAGTAATAGATGGAAAAGCGAGTTTGCATAGCAAAGCAACCATATGACCAAGTCACCGAGAAATAAATCTGGTGCCAATGAGAGTGTAGGCTTGAAGACATGTCTATAACCTCCCCTTTAGAGGAAGAAGCCAAATGATTAGCTTACAGATACACAGACAAACTCAAACCTTCAGAAAGACAGTATTCTGCTGTGTGTTTGTATGGGGCATTGCTCATTTTTTGAAGGTGCTATATGCCTTCCAAATAATGGGTCAGTGCTAGAATTCTTAGAGGCTACCTGGAATTACCACCTTGTTGTTTCAAATGTATTATCGTTATTTAAAGTATGGGCAGGTTCATCTTTTGTGAATATAAAGTTCTAGAAATAATGGTGAAAAATGAGCTTCATCTCATTGGTTAGAATGCAGCAGTTTTTTGGTCATTTTGTAGCTATAACACTGAACACTTAAGAACAGCGTCCCTTCATCTCGTTCTTGCTAGTGACTACCTCTCTTTAGCACAGCACAATGGAATTGAGAGACAAAGTTAGAGCAGTACCCATTTGTTATTTATTTTTGTGTTTGAGAACAGGATAGTATGGTATTAAACAATTCAAGGTTTATGAAAATGTATTTTTTGCATGGTTCTAAGTGTGCCTACTTGTGTCATTTTTGTTGATTTGTTGAAAACATTGTTGCCTATTCTCTCTTTTCTAGCTGTTCCATAGTTTTAGTAGAGCTATCCCAAGACCAGAAGGAGGTAAGTACTAGTCTATAAAAATGACTTTCTCCTTTTCTCACGACTTACTTTGTGCTCATGCTGTCAGACTGTTGACTCCTTCCTCTTTCTCCTCCATCCTCTTTCTCTTTCCAAGTTTTTTTAAAATGGAGAAATGAAAACATGTAGTTTTGCTAAGTGTAAAGATGTACTTGAATTTTATAAAGCTTTGTGAATAGTGGATCCTGAACAGTAAACTACTACCCAATTGTTTTCATCAGAATTCTCCTCAGGCTTAGCCCTGTGAAAAACTGTGAAGTCTGTATTGATGAGTTGCTCATGCTTTCCTCTCTGAGAACTGTGAGTTAGCATTGCTAGTCCCTAGGTTCTGAATGGAGAGGCTAAGGCTACTCATTTTTCCTGATTTAATTTTTGAAACATGAATTATCTTTTTTCAGGATACACAAACATGCCGTTTAAATTGTAGGCAAGCATCTGTATTAGAAAAAATATGTAATTATATTTTCAAAGTATTCTTTATAAGAATCATCTGTTCTAAATTCATGAAAATAACAAAATATTATTTTAAAACTTAGAACATGGTATAAAATATGAAAGTTTTAATTTAAGATGATCGTTAAAATATCTTTAAAATTCTGTTTAAAACTTTTTCTAGGCTTTCAATAAGAAAGTTTTGTGTTTTGGGGCTTTCAAGAAATTTTAAGAACCATCATTCATTTATTCATATATGTATATGTATACAAACATATACCTGTTATTGACTTATTTGCTTTTGGAATTTTTTTTTTTTAAACGCCTCCCCCGCCCCATGGCTTTTTGCGTGCTGTCTGCTCTCTATGTCCATTCGCTGTGTGTTCTTCTGTGTCTGTTTTTATTTATTTCCCCTCTCCCCTTGCGACTCGCTTGCTGTCTACTCTCTGTGTCCATTCGCTGTGCGCCCTTCTTTTTTTTGCTTGTCTCCCTTTTTTGTTGCGTCACCTTGCTGAGTTGGCTCTCTGCGTCGCCTGCCTTCACAAGGAGACCCTGGGACGCGAACACAGGGCCTCCCATATGGTAGACGGGAGCCCACCTGATTGAGCCACAGCTCCTTCCCTTGGGATGTTTTTGACAGAGTATCTTAACTGTTTTTAGATAGCTTCCTCTAAGTATTTGCAATGTTTTATTTTTTTTGCTGTTTAAAGTATGTTACATTTATTAATTAAAAATACTTTAAATTATGAATTTAATTAAAATACTGCTAATAAATTTCCTGATAATTCAGAAAGTTTTCTTCTAAATATATGAATTTCTGTTATACGTCTCTTAAGTGGGAAATATGTGGCTTTCAGCTTTCTTTTTAAGTAGTAACCAAACATTAGATTGGAGTTAAAGAAAAGAAATTCCTATTCCTGTAAAGAAGAGACATATGAACAATTAATTGTGACCTTTATGTTTTCTAACTGTTTCTTATAGGTGCACAGTTGGATCAGATGGGATTCACAATTCTCAGAAAATGCATCAGTGCAGTTGAGACACGAGGTAACATGATATGTCTGAATCATTTTATTCATGAAAGGCTGTAGGTATGTAAAATCTAAAAGCCGTTTAAAATGCTCATAGCTTGGTTAAGTGTTTTAGAAGGAAAGACTTTACTATAAAAGAGCATATTCTAGGTATCAGAGATCAGTTTATTTATTTGAGAGTGTGGGTTCTTCATTTTTACTTATGTATTTCCCTCATACATGAAAGTTTGAAGTCAGTACTGAAATGAGAATCATTAGAAGAATCAACAGTGTTGGGAAACCAATATTAATCACTTTTTGTTCAAGTACTGTTAAGATATTCTCCATCTTCCATTGTCCTTTGGACCTCCATTAAAAAAACCCAGCTTTATTGAGGTATAATTTACATACAGTAAAACTCACTGATTTTAAAAGTGCTCACATTGATTAGATTTTTTTTTTTTTAAGTTTTATTTATTTATTTCTGCCCCCTCCCTCCATTGTCTGCTCTCTGTATCCACCTGCTGTGTGTTCTGTGTCTGCTTGTATTCTCATTAGGCATCTCTTGGAACTGATCCTTGGGCTTTCCAGAGTGGGAGAGAGGCAATCATTCTCTTGCACCACCTCAACTCCCTAGTCTGTTGCATTGCTTATTGTTTCTCCTCTGTGTCTCTTTTTGTTGTGTCATCTTGCTGCGCTAGCTCTCTGTGTTGGCCGGCACACCTGTGCAAGGCAGCACTCCTGCATGGGGTGGCACTCTGCATGGGGCAGCACTCATGTGAGCCAGTTAACTGCACAGGCCAGCTTGCCTTCACCAGGAGGCCCTGGGTATCGAACTCTGGAACTCTTATTTGGTAGACAGGAGCCCAATTGCTTGAGCAACAACTGCTTCCCACATTGATGAGTTTTGACAATGCATATAATCTTTTTGTTACCATCACAGTCATAGGAGATTTCTATCTTCCCAAGTAGTTCCTTTGTGCCCTTTTGTAATCAATCCTCCCCAGCCTCTGGCAGCCACAGAGCTGCTTTCTATCACTCTAGTTTTGCCTTTTTTAGCAATTCATATAAATGGAATCATGCAGGATATAATATTTTTAGTTTAGTTTTTTTTTTGTGTGTGTGTGAGGTACTGGGGGCCAGGGATTGAACCTGGGACCGCTTATGTGGGAAGCTGGTGCTCAACCACTAAGCCACAGTGGCTTCCCTTAGCTGGGTTCCTCATTTATTTTGCTTGTTGTTTTTGTCCCTTCAGAAGGCACCGGGAACCAAAACCAAAGCCTCCTATATGAGAGGCAGGCACTCAGCCACTGGAGTCACAGCTGTTCCATTTTGCTTTTTTATTTTGCATGCTTTTTTTAAAAAAAAGATTTATTTATTTTATTTATTTCTCTCCCTCTCCCCCCGTTGTCTCTTCTCTGTGTTTGTTTGCTGTGTGTTCTTCTTTTGCCCGCTTCTGTTGTTGTCAGTGGCACAGGAATCTGTGTTTCTTATTGTTGCGTCATCTTGCTGCATCAGCTCTCCCTGTGTGTGACGCCATTCCTGAGCAGGCTGCACTTTCTTTTGCGCTGGGCGGCTCTCCTTACGGGGCACACTCCTTGCGCGTGGGGCTCCCCTATGCGGGGACACCCCTGCGTGCCAGGACACTCCTTGCGCGCATCAGCACTGTGCATGGGCCAGCTGCACACGGGTCAAGGAGGCCCAGGGTTTGAACCATGGACCTCCCATGTGGTAGACAGATGCCCTAATCACTGGGCCAAGTCTGCTTTCCTGCATGCTTTTTTAATTAAACTTTTTATTTGCAATAATTGTATAATTACATGCAGTTGTAAAAAATAATATAGAAAGATATTTTCTGATATATAGAATATATAATAGAATATTATAAAATAATACAGAAATATAGAATGAATAGAAATATAGAAATACAGAATATAGAAATATAGAATAATATAGAAAGATATTTATCCAGTTTCTTCCTGTGATAGCTTGAATCTTGGGAATCCCAGGAAAGATTGTTCTTGAACTAATCCATTCCTGTGACTGGTGCGCTTTGATTGCATTAAATTCAGTTAAGAGGCCTTTGGATTAGATTGCTTGATTAGATCACTTAAGGGCTTTTGATTGGACTATGTCAGTGAGGCGTGACTCAGGTTGGATCTCTGCTCCCTGGCTGGCTCTTATATCTGAGAAGACAGAGAAACACAGAGAAAGGAAGTTGCCATTTTGACCTGGCCATGTGAGAGAGAGGACTTGAGGATCGCTAGCAGAATAAGCTGAAGCATGAAGCGCCCAAGAGCCTGGGCCCACGGAGCAGCTCAAGCTGAAGAGACGCTGTATGCCTCATAGCCCACAGCTGAGCTCTGTGGGAGACCATGAGGCTGGAGGGGAAGGCAGGGACCTAGGCAGAGATTTGCTGCCATCTTGCCTTGCCACGTAACAAGACACCAGGATCACCAGTAGCTGACTTTGGTGAGAAAGCATCTCTGATGATGCCTTGATTTAGACATTTTCACAACCTCGGAACTGTAAGTTTTTACCCAAATAAAATTCCCATTATAAAAGCCAACCCATTTCTCGTATTTTTGCATTTGCAGCCTTTGTCAGACTCAGATACTCCCTATGGTAACATCTTTTGAATCTTTAGTATAGTATTACAACCTGGTTGTTGACATTCCAGTTAAGACACAACATTTTCATCACTACAAAAATCTCTCATGTTGCCTTTTATAGCCACACAAGTGGTTTTTTTTTTTTAACTTTGTTGTGATATCATTTTAACAATTTTTAAGTGTACAGTTCAGTGGCAATAAGTATAATCACTATCACCCCTATCCATTACCAGACATTTTAATCACCCCAAACAGAAACTCTGTACCCATTAACCATTAACTCCCCGTCCTCACCACCCCTGCCGGCCCTTGGTTATCTCTAATTTACTTTCTGTCTCTATGAATTTGCTTATTCTATATGTTTCTTACAAGTGGAAGGATATATTATCTGTACCTTTGTATCTGACATATTTTGCTCAACATGTTGTCTTCAAGTTTCATCCATTTTGTAGTATGGCAGGACTTTATTCCTTTTTATAGCAGAATAGAATTCCATCCTACGTATATGCCACATTTGTTTATCTATCTCATCTGTTGATGGATAGCATTATGCTTTTGAAATTCATGTTGTTTGTCTTAGCTCATTTCTTTTTATTGCTAGGTAGTAGTATATAATATGGATGTACCACAATTTGCTTATCCTTTCACTTGTTGATAGATATTGTGGTTGTTCCCATTTTAAATTTCAAGACCAAAAGCTTGAAGGCTTTTCCTTTGTTAGTCCCTAAGGAAAAATAGGGCCCTTGTACCTTGTAGCCATACCAACAGGCTTTAGAGAAAAACCAATATTGAACCTTGCAAAACAGGCTGTTTCTGGAAGTTGAAGACCTTTTTGTTTAGAGACCTAGTGAAGTATGGATAAATTAATTCACTCTCATATATTGTACCTTCCAGTCCTACTTTGGATGACTGAGTGGAATGAGATAGTACATTCACATTTTCTGCCAAAACAAGGTCTTTCTTACAAAGCCAAGACCTGTTTTATGATTTGGGGATTTGCCCATCAATAAACCTAACCCACAGAAGGCTGTTTCTCTCATACTCTCTCATAATGGCAATTCAGGCTAATCAGATTTTCATTCATTTCAGTTTGCACTGAGGTTGAACTGACAAATTTCTTCATTTTCCTAGTTTTTCTAAAATTTAGAAAAAATATTGTAATTTTCGTATTTCTCAATTCAGCATTCATATTTCTGTTTTTATTTCCTGAGCTTCTTAAGTTAGGAGCTATAATTATATCATTTGCTTACTTATTATTCTGATAAATTATTTTTCAAAAGGATATGTTTTATACATACTTGATTCTGCTTGAACAGATAAAGTTCTATCTAGAAGGCTTTCTGATTGGTATGTGTACTTTTATGGAGTGTTATGTGCATTGGAATGGATACACTGAACTCTGCATGTGCCGAATATGTTTTTATTTTAAATATATAAATAGTTGGGTGTTTTAAGCAGAAGAATGAGTTTGCATATTTGAAATTGGATTTTCCTATTTAAGTAAAAAAAACCCCACATTTTCCTTTTCAAATCTTTTGAACCCAAAACTCTTCCATTACTGAAACATTTTTCTTTTAATAGAGAAATAGACTGATGAGTTAAAAAAAGAATCAACTATCAGATCATATTATTAAAAGTTACGAAGATTTAATAGAATTTCCGAGGCTTTTTCCTAAATTTGGAAGTTCTTTCAAGGAATATTGCTTGTCATGATTTCCCCCAGATAACTGTCGGTGCTTTTGGTCTCTTTCATTCTGTAAGTGGTCTTGCCTCACAACATAGCTTATGTTCCTGTAATAAGAAACCTCTCATCAGTGGCTTAAAACAGCAAAACTTACTTCTCATTCATGAAGCATTGTTCAGTTCAGAGGGCTTTGCTCGTCTTTCAGATACCTGGGCTTTATGGAACAGCCACCATTTTAAAAGTTGCCTTGCTAAAGGGAAAGAAAGCTTTGCAGGACCTTGATCCAGCAGGTAAATGCACTGGCCTTGAAGTGAATTACATTTCTTCCAAACTAACTGGCCAGATAGTCACATGCCCCTACTCAACCTCAGTGGTCTGGGAAGTACAACATTATCATGTGCTTGAAAACAGGTAGAGAGCTGGAAATATTTGGTGAACAACATTAATGACTCTTGTGCACTGGTGCTACATTCCTAGTGATTGGAGGCATTTATTGAAATCTGAGTGAATAATAGTTTCTAATCACTGTGTTCAGTGTTTTAAATATTACTCTCATTGAAAATGTTCATGTTTTCGTTAAAACAGTTAGCTTACTTTTTCCCTATGTTTTATTTTTTTAATGATATTTGACATTTTTCTTATCAACCTTATTTGTGAGCATCAGATAAATGTCTAAAATTTACTGTAGCCTCAGTACTCTAAGAAAATAGCATCTTTTTAAAATATACTAATATAGGCTTATTGTGGCCTGGGACTATTTAACAGTTACTCTTATTTTGAGATGAGAGCAAACCCCATTTCACTAAAATAGCAGTATCAGTTAACCATTCAAATTCACTCATTTCCTAAGAGTGATTTGCACATGAAGTTAGGGAATGTGGGGAAGTCAGGTCAATTGACCTTTCATCCATTTAACAAATACTTGTTAATGATATGTGCCTAGTTTTAGGGGATTCAGGTCATCTGTGATTACTACTAGGAAATTATTTGCTTATGTATACCAAGTAGAAGGACTTCCTGAAGTGGTTATTCCCAAACTTTGCTAAACATTAGAATCATGTGAATATCTTTAAAAAATACCGATGCCTTGCTCTCACCTCTAGCCAGGCTAAATTTATTGATATTGGGTGTTTCACCTGGGTACTGGGATTTTTAAAACCTATTTAATCCTAGCATGTAGCACAGTTTAGACACCACTGTCCTAATGAAACAATGGCTTGTGTAGTGAGGAAATGGGATGCATGATTGTTATCTTTATATTTATCTTATCATGCTATATGGGGAGCTTTTCTCTTAAGTTCTTGGTAAAGATAACCCAACTTAAACCCAACCAAACAAAATAGAAAATTTCTGATGAAAATAGTGCAACTTTCTTTTCCTTGTCTCAGTAAAAGATGACTTATCATAATTAAACTCTAATTGTAATCTGAACCTTGTCAACCAGTATTTACTGAGCAATTATAGGGTATGTAACCTTGCTCTGGGTCTTTGAGATACACATTAAAGGTTGGTTATACAGAATCCTTGTTCTATTAATGGAGATAAAATAGAGATTTGTAAGCATTTGAAGTATACCAGGAAATAAAATGGTTTCAAGTTTGCATTGATTAAGAAAATTTGAATATGTGTTGCTGGATTGGAAAGTACTTGATGTTAATTGAGAAACATCTTTAGGAATAGGCTTCCTTAGATTTAAAGAACAAGAGAATATATTTTGACATTTTGAGAAGCCGGTAAAGGATGTAGAGGTAGGAGAGGAAGAATAGTTTTTTATGGCAGAGACAAGCCAAACTTGATTGGAAAGAAAGCATGATGAAACAGAGGAAAAGCAGGGACCCAGACATTTGTGTTTGTGGAAGAAAGGCATGACTATTGGAAGGTGATGGATAGCAAAGTAGCAGGCTTAAGTTGGTAAATATGAAAAATAGTATTAGTAGTATATGTGGAATGACTTAAAGAATTTTGCCTAGATTGGAGTATTCTATAAGTAAGACAACAAGAGTCTGGATAATAGATTTTGGTATCCAAATAGATTTGGATAATAGATACATCTGAGTAATTTTACAGAAATGATAGTAGTCACGTTTAGGTATTTGTTGAACATGTAGGATGAGAGTACTGCAAGGAATAACATCTTCAAGTTTTACTTCAGGAAACAAAGAAGGTTTCAAGGAAACTCAGGGGTCGATTGCAAACCTGAAGACATACATGAGGATCAACATGGAAACTGTTTGAAAATGTAGATTCCTGGGCTCAATCCAGACCTACTGAGTAAGAATCTTTGGAGGCTCTACCTCTGCTATAGACAAGGGGAGAACAACATGAGCAGAACAGTGGAGTCATGTGGAGAGAGGGGTTTTCTAATCTTCTGCTTCTCTATAAGAGAGACTTCCTGAGGGCACAGGGTTTTTGAAGGCCCTGGGTAATGATCCTTGTGGCTTTTTGGATTATGGGAGAGAGCATAGTGGTTATGGGGTAGTATGTTTAAGGGATACCTAAAAAGTGAGATTAAGAGAAGAAATAGCAAAATGGCTGAAAGTGCTCACTTATCATTGTCAGAAGCCAAAGAAGGGTGGATTAAAATTTCAAATGCTTTGCAGGTGATTCAAGGCAAATTTGGAAGTCTTTATGGCAGCTCTAGTCACCAAAGTGCTTTGCCCCAACCCTCCCACATAGTCTCTTTCCCAGTGCCCCAGGGTAGTTTGCCCTTTTGTGGGGAAATACCTCATTATTCTCAATTAGCTTCATGCAGCCTTTTCTCTACTCTCCTGGCTTTGCTAGGAACAAACATTACCGTGTACCCTCCATAATCTGTGTTCACTCACAATGGAGTTTGCTACTCTGCCGCTCTCTGGAAGAAGATGGCTCAGCATTCTCTTTTGCTCCTTCCGGACTTCTGAAACACTGGCCACTCACAGCTTCTCTGAGGACTGCCATATGTGGGGTGTTTGAAGGAGGGCATTTGGGGCAGAGAAGAGAGTGGGACTCAATACAACAAAACGACTAAAACTAATAAATGTATTCAGCAAAGTGATAGGTTATAAGATCAATACCCCAAAATCAGTGGTATTTCAAAACATTAGTAATGAACAATCTGAAAAGGAAATCAGGAAAAATATTTCATTATAATAGCAATGAAAAGAATCAAATATCTAAGAATCTATTTAGCCAAGGATGTGATGGACTTGTACATGGAAAACTATGAAACATTGTTTAAAGAAATGAAGAAAACCCCCCAAAATGGGAGAATAATCTGTGTTCATGGATTGGAAGACTGTTAAGATGTCTTTTCTACCCAAAGTGATTTATAGATTCAGTACAATCCCAATCAAAATTCTAACAGCCTTCTTTGAGAAATGGAAAAAGTCAATCATCATATTCACGTTGAAAGGGAAAGGGCCCCAAATAGCCATGTGTTGAAAAGAATATCGTTTGGAGGACTCCTACTACCCAATTTTAAAAATTACTGCAAAGCTAAATAATCAAAACAGTGTCATACTGGCACAGGGACAAAGATATAGTCCAGTGGAATCAAATTGGGGTTCAGAAATAAACCTTTAAGTCTATGGCCCAAGAGATTTTTGACAAGCCTGCCAAGTCCACTGAATGAGTAAAGAATAGTTTCTTTAACAAATGGTGTCAGGAAAACTGGATATCCACATACAAAGAATGAAAGTGGACCCACTACTTTACCCATATTCAAAATATATTCAAAATGGATCAAAGACCTCAACATAAGAACCAAAGCTGTATAACTCCTAGAAGAAAATGAAGAGAGAAACATCTTCAGGACCTTGTATTAGGCAACGGTTTCTTCGATTTTATACCTAAGCACAGTAAACAAAAGAAAATATAGATAAATGGAGCCTCACCAAAATTAAAAACTTTTGTGCATCAGAGACATCAAGAAAGTAAAATGACACCCTATACAATGTGAGAAAATATTTGAAAGCAACATGTCTGGATTTAATATCCAGAATATATGTAGAAATCCTACAACTCAATAACAAGATGACAACTCAATTAAAAAATGGATAAAATACTTCAATGGGAATTTCTCCAAAGAAGATGTACATCTGGCCAATAAACACATGAAAAGATGTTCAACATCATTAACCATTAGGGAAATGCAACTCAAAACCACAATGAAATACTGTTTCACACCCTATAAACTGGCTGGCTACTATTGAAATATCAGAAAATAGCCAGGGTTGACAAAGATGTGGAGAAATAGGAACCTTGGAACATTGTTGGTGGGAATGTAAAGTCATGCAGCTGTTGTGGAACCAGTTTGGTTTTTCCTCAGAAAGTTAAGGATACAATACCATATGAACCAGCAAATCCATTGCTAGATATATACCGCAAAGAATTGAAAGCAGGGAATTGAACAGATAGATATTGGCACACTAATGTTTATAATGGTCAAAAGATTGAAACAACCCAAGAGCTCCATCAACTGATAAATGAATAAACAAAATGTGGTATATTCAGATAATGAAATATTATTCATTTGTAAAAAGGAATGAAGTTCTGCTATGCTATAGCATGAATGAACCTTGAAGACTTCTTGTGGAAGTCTGCCGAAATAAGCCAGGCAGAAAAGGACAAATATGGTATTATCTCACTTATGAAATAATTAGAATAAGTAAATCCATAGAATTAGAAATTAGAATATACATTCTGGGGCAGGAGTGGGAATGGAGAATTAATGCTTAATGAGTACAGAGTTGCTATTTGGGGTGATTTTAAAAGTTTTGGTAATGGGTGATGGGGATAGTAACACAACGTTGTGAATCTATTTAATACCACTGAATTGAATTCTGGGTTGTATATATGTTACCAGAATACAAAAAACACCTCCAAACATTAAACTGTACAACCCAAAGAATGAACTGTAATGTAAAATATGGGCAATAGTTAATAATATGATAATGTTGTTTCATGAACTGTAACCAAGTTACCCCACTAATGCAAAATGTTAGTAATAGGGAAAACCATATTGTGTGTATGTGTGTGGAGGGAGCGGGCATCGCCTGGGTTCTCTATTTTCTGTATGATTTGTCCATAAACCTTCAACTGCTGTAATAAAAAAAATATACACACATAACACAAAGCATAGATGTTTAAAAAAATGTGATGTATCTGGGGCTAGGAGTCACTGGCAAGAATGGCAGGAGAGAAGAGCGGGAGAAAGGGAGGTACCCCAACGACTGCTGGAGCATTTACCTCTCCTTTGGCTGGTAAGGAGTTGTGTGGTTGAACCTCCAATGTGATACAATAAAGACATTTTGGGAGGATACTTAATGTCCCAGACCTTTAATTTCCATAAAAATTAGAATGAGAGTTCACTCTGTCTACCCTCCTAGGGTTTGTGACGATAAGAAGACCTAGTTTTTGTATATAGTAGATAATTCCCTAAATGTAGCTCATCCTTTCTCTTCTTCCTCGTTCCCTTGAATTTTTTAATACTAAATGTCTGTGCTTCTCATTTGGCACTTATTACCTGGTATGGACATTTGTATTTCAAGTGTATTTAATTTGTTTCTGGAACATTAATAATTGTTTGGGATGGAAAAAATGTCTTATTTATCCCTCGCTTCCCTCTTCTCATTTTTAGGAACATATAATAAGCACATATAATAAGTACTCAAGAAACAATTGCTTTTTGTTTGAGTATTCAGGTATTTGACTGAAATGCCATGTTGGTAATATTATATGTTCCAACAAATTATTGGAAGAATATATTCTTCTATATGTGTTTTTGGAATTAGTACTTTCAAATAAGAACGGTAGGATTGATTGTCAATCCTTTATGAATTTGTCACCATCTTCCTGAATCATGGAGAATATTTTAGACATATATAGAAAGAAGCATCATATTTCACGTGAAAGGGTCTTGTGGTTTCAGAGCTTGGAGAGTAATCACATCATTTCCTCAGGTAAATAACTTCCCTTCCCTGCTCTAAACCACCCTCCACCCTCAAGACATCATCTTTTCCTGAAACTGCATGACACTTCCTAGCTTTTTCAGGTGCATGCACTGTAAAACATGCAAAACAAAAGTAAGACTCTTGTGCTTAAAAATGTCTTTGATTGCTATTTTTTAAATAATCATTATGGTTTAAAACTAAATTTGTATGCTACTTTTGTTTATGAAGTTTCTCTTCAAAAATCTTCCATATGTGAATAATTTGAATATTCACTTTAATTTTCTAGAGTATGGCATTAAAATGTTAGTCTAGGCAAGCTGTCAGTTATCAAATTCATTATTGAAACAAGCTGTGAACTCATGGGATGGAAGTAGGAAGCCACATATAAGATGTGACAGTCTCTGATTTGTCACATGTAAAAATGAATTTCTCTTTGAAAAGCAAAACTTTGGATTTTTGGATAATTTTACTGAAGTTGGCGTATGTATTCTTCTCCTTCCAGAGCACTTCTGGAATTGTAGGGGAGCTCAAGATGGGCTCTAGTAAAAGATTATAACGCACAGTTTCAGTATTAATCTTTAGGTTTCTGAGGGAGGGGGTAGTGGAGAAGATGCCCGAGGTGAATTTGCAACATATTTTACCATGATTACACATTAATCTTAAATTGCCAAGGGCAAATTATATGCAAAATGAGGAAAATAAAGAACAGCTGTCCCTGGAAATTTACAGCAAGTAAACTAGTTTCTCACTCTTCTTTTTTAATCAGAATGGGTGTGAGGTGAGTGTGGGTGGAAATAGAGGACAGTCTTGTGTGGGAGGGAGCTGAGGAGTCTTGTAGTGTCTGCAGAAATGCAAATGCAAAACCAAAATACTAAATCCAGGCAAGTTCGGGCTGAATATTCATTTTTTCAATTAGGCCTTTTATTTGTTAAGAGCTCTGAAAAGCTGTTAGCTTTCAAGTGAAGGGTAGAGTTAAATTAATAGAATTAAATGAAATAAATTTAATATTAAAATTAAATTAAAAAAACCAATCTTATAAGATGGCATTTCCCTGAAAGTTCCTTTTCATTTACCCCTAGTCCATGTGGTTTAGGGTTTGTTTTTCTGTTGTCCATCCCATGACTTATTTTTTCCAGACTGGAGCCTCCATGCGTCCTTATGAGACTTCTTTTCACCATCACCTGTGGTTTATCCACTTTCCTCCTTTTTAACAGATCTCCATAATAGGAGAACAGAAAATTAATAGAACTTAATCAGTTCATTACAATAAATCACCTTGCTTCTGGGTATATTTGGGATTGGGGGTTGGATAATTACAGGAGAATGACAAAGGTGTATTTTCAAGTTGTGCTGGAGAAGTTTTAGATAGAAAAAACCTGGTGAAAACTCTGTTGCTGCAGAATAGCCATGCTAGGTTTTGTGTATTTGTGTCAAATTCTGATGTGGTCCATGGCATTTTATTGCAGTGTTCTGTAGGCACTTTTAGCATAGCGGTGAAGATCATGAACTCAGAAGTCAGTCTTGATTGGAATATCAGTTTAGCCTTTACTAGCTCTGCAACCATGGCAGGTTAACTACTTAACACCTTGATGCCTTAATTTCATCCTCTCTAAAGGGAGATGATGGTAGGATCTCCTTCATAAGGTTGTTGTGAGAATTAACAGAGAATGCTTGGGACATTGGCACCTATGGAGTGCTCAGTAAACGTGAGTTGCATATTCAGAGATAAATTCCAGGGAAGCGGATGTGGCTCAAGCAATTGGGCTCCTGACTACCATCTATGAGGTCCAGGGTTCCATACCCTGGGCCTCCTGGTGAAGGCATTCTGGCCTGTGTAGCAAGCTGGCTCACATGGAGTGCTGCCCTGCCACAAGGAGTGCTGGCTGATGCAGGAGTGCTGCCCTGTACAGGAGTGCCATCCTGCACAATGAGTGCTGCCCAGCGCAGGTGTGCCGGCCAACGTGGAGAGCTGACACAGCAAGATGACGCAACAAAAAGAGGATAGACAATAAGAGATGCAACAGACTAGGGTGCAAGAGAATGATTGTCTCTCTCCCACTCCGGAGGGTCCCAGGATCAGTTCTTGGAGCCGCCTAATAAGAATACAAGCAGACACAGAAGAATACACAGAGCAAATGGCTGCAGAGAGCAGACAATGGAGGGAGGGGGAGAAATAAATAAATAAATCTTAAAAAAAAAACACTAAAAGAAAAAGGGATAAATTCCATTAATTGAGGCCACTCATAATGAAGTAGTCCCATTATTGAGTCATGACTTTGGGATCACTGAGGAACTGTGTTTAGGTTTTTTAGTAGCAATTTACTTAGGAAAATAAATCATCTGAATTCACTTTATCTAGTAGTTTTATGTGGCTCTTCTAAAGAGCAGCAAACAACCAAATTTACTGGTTTGGGTAAATTTCCTGCTCCTTTTGTGTGTTGTGGATCCTTGAGAAGTGAAATGGCCAGAAGGCAACAGGGAGAGGGGAGAGGCTAAGGAACAACACCATGGCTTTTAGATTATCTCAGGCTTTCTCTCAGAAGCATCCCCTTCCAAACAAACAAACAAACTCAAACAAACAAACGACATTGAGGGATGCCTAGAATTGATTTAGTACCTGATGCTGCAGCTGCTCTGAGGTGGAGAGGCAGATGGCAGCAGCGAGACACCATTAGTCATTCTTAATATTAAGATATCTGTAGAGAAGGGATGAAAGGGATTCTTGCAAAAAGAAGCAGCCAATGTTTGCCTTGAGTTTAAGTGTCACCTTTCTAATTTATATGAGCAAAAATTTTGTCACCATTTAACCTTGAATTGAGTGATGAGTTTGAAAATAAGACTTGGTTTTATTTAACTGCTGCCCGATCCATTCTAGCTTATCTTAATACTTTCCTGTCCCAGCCACATGTGTGATAGACTTCAGTCATCACTCCCACAGGGAAGATACTGGAAGAAAAAATGAAGGAGTCTTGAAAATTAGACTCCATCTAGTTTAAAGAACTGTGAAGGCTCTGAGATTTACCCGACTTTCAAACTAACAACTTAGCCTGCCGCAGTTTCATGGAAACTGGTAGAGGACACAAGACTCCTGGATCAGACACCAAGGACTGTTTATTACTCTCAGTAGCCAGAGTATTGCATTTTGTGCTGGTACCCTGGGCCCCAGTTCTCATAGGACAATACAAAGAGGGCCTGGTGCAACAGTGCTTCCAGCAGAGAAAGAACTCTGAGTGTAGGAAATCTGAATCTTATAATGGGTAGCAACCATGCCTGCCCTTTTCTCTAGAAAGAGACACTTTTTTCCATTTTCCAAGGCCATAAACAACTATACTCTTTTTTTCTAAGGCTGTTCCTTATACAAATGTCCTTGAAAAGATGGTCTGGAACAAAGGACTTTGCTTGTAAGACTTGGATAAAAGAGAGAGATAAACCATGGAAGGCATAGATAATGGAAAATTATTTCCCAGTGTCTAGTGGGGAGATAGGCATATGGAGAAGTGACTGATATCCAAGGTAGTATATAAATGCTAAAGTGCCCAGCTGGAAGCAAGACAAGAGTGTGAGTGCTGAAGAAGGAGAGATTTATTCTAACTCTCATGTCACAAGGACCCTCCAATAGAGCTGCCTTTTAGCTATGATGCAGAATGTGGTGGTTTGGAGCTATGTATCCCAGAAAAACATGTTCTTAAACTTAATCCATTCCTGTGGGTATGAATCCAACCTAAGCAGGACTTTTGATGAGGTTACTTCAGTTAAGGTGTGACCCACATCAGTCAGGATGTATCTTAATCCTATGACTGGAGTCCTTGATAAGCAGAATGAAATACACACACAGAAAGAGAAAGCCACACAAAGCAAGAACTGAAGGTCAACAGAACCTGGAAGAGAAGGGAAAGGCTAGGAGAGGCTGCCATGTGCATTGCCATGTAACAGAGGCACCAAGGACCAAGGATCACTAGGAGACCACCCTGTAATGCCAGTCTTTGGGAAGAAAGCATCACTTTGATGGTGCCTTGATTTGGATTTCTCCTAGCCTCAAAACAGTGAGCTAATAAATTCCCAGTGTTTAAGCCAACTCATTGTATGGTATTTGCTTTAGGAATGAGGGAACCAAAACATAGAGGAATATGAGGGAAAATGTGGGGGATGGGGTGATGGAAAAAGATATCCTAAACAGAAGCAATAGCCTGGGTAAGGTGTTATGTTTGGAAAGTGCAGGGCTTAATGGAGTAAACATATCCCTGGTGTAATGGTGGCAGAAGTGCATGGGTGGGTGCAATGGGAGAAGATGCTGTGTGGGGAGTTGAGACCAGAATGTGGCAAATCCTGAGTGCTGTGCTGTACAGTTTGCTTCAGTTCTGTAGGCAGTGGTGAGCCAGTAACAGATATGAGCTGGTGTGTTGTGTGTTCAACTCTCTGATAGGGAATGAATTGTTAGGTGTCTGGGTAGGGGTGGGGTGATAGAAGCCAAATGGCTGGATCGAGTTTTGGTAATAATCCAGATAAGAGATGATGAAGATTTAAATGAGGGCAGTGACAGTGGAAAGATAGGAAAAGAGAGACTTGTTAGAAAATCAGAATTTGGTGACCATTTGGATATAGGAGGTAAGGGACAAGGATAAATCAAAGTTGTTCTAAGCAGTAGACTTGCGAGAAATATATCTTGGTTTTAGATACACCAAGTTCAAGGTACTTGTGATGTATCTGTGAGAAATGGAATGAAGACCTGACAGATATCAGATAAAAACAAAGATGGTGGGCATCCCTTACTGAGAGATGAAGTTTTGAGTGCCAGAAAAGTCATTCAGGAAGATGATGAGGCAAGATGGTGATGGAAGGAATCTTTGGGGGTCCTTGCATTTGGGGGATCAGAGGAAGAATAATCAGTGAAGGAGACATAGAACAGTCAAAGAGGTAGCAGGAGAAGCAAGAGACGGTGGTGTCAAGAAATCCAAGAGAGGGGAGAGATGCCTGAGGAGTCTATGTCAAATGATTTAGAAAGTTAAGGAAGGAGGACCAAGAAAAAACTACTGCATTTAGTGACTGGAAAGGCAAAAAGCTAGATAGTAGCCAGTTTGTACTTGATATTTTTTAAGTGACCCTTCTCATAGGAACCCTGGGGACAGGGGGTATTCTCACCATTTTACATAAGCAGCTGAGGTGATATATTACATATACTATATTATACAAATATATTTGATTTGTATAACTCTTAGAGCTAGAAAGCAGCAGACTTGAACTGAAATCCATGTTGAGTTTTTTAAATGCCCATGCTCTCAACCACAGTGAACTTTTTTATTTTTATATTTTATTTATTCCCCCTCCCCCCCAGTTGTCTGCTCTGTGTGTCCATTCGCTGTGTGTTCTTCTGTGACTGCTAATAAGGGTCACAGAATCTGTGTTTCTTTTTGTTGCATCATCTTGTTGTGTCAGCTCTCTATGTGTGTGGTTCCATTCTTGGGCAGGCTGCATTTTCGCGCTGGGCAACTCTCCTTATGGGGTGGACTCCTTGCACACGGGGCTCCCCTATGCGGGGGGACACCCCTGCGTGGCACAGCACTCCTTGTGTGCATCAGCACTGCACGTGGGTCAGCTCCACATGGGTCAAGGAGGCCCGGGGTTTGAACCGCGGACCTCCCATGTGGTAGGCGGATGCCGTATCCATTGGGCCGATAAAGAGCAGATAAATTTTTAAAGAACAGAGTAGGTTTGAAATTATTTGTGGATAATAGGAGAGGGAAGAAGAGAAGGAAGATTTAAGTAATACTCTTTGAAGTGTTCATCCACATTTAGCGTTCAGGGTATTTTAAAGTTATACCTGCCTTCTTTTCATATCTTCTTCATGGATCTCACAATCCATGAAACAACTCAAAAAAAGATTTTCTCCCTTTGCTAAGAATCTCTGCAACATCTCAGGGGATCTCTTATGGCAGATGGTAAAGTCAATGTGGAACTTCCACCTGGATATTATTTTAAATTTAAAATCCTAATATATAGCACTTTATGTTTTCAGAGACTCTCTGTCACCTGATCTCTCCATAACTTAGTAGATAGTTGAGCAGATATGTCTTATTTATTAGGTTTTCTTGTATACGAGGAGTTTGAGGCTAAGAACAAGTTAAGGGTAAACCTGCTGCAAGTCACAGACTAGAAAATTGCAGCGCTGAGATTTGGATTCCCGCTTCCTCATTCCAAGTCAGTAGTATCCTATGGCAGTGGAAATACGGTGAGAGGGAGAGTGTGCAAGTCTATTGACAACGCATATCAGTAGTATTAGGGAAGTGGAATTCTTCCATAAGGACTAGAGACTGTGAGATGTTCCTTTTGCCAGGTACGACTTTTAAGGAAAGATGGAAGGGCACATTGAGTCAGCGGTAGCTGGTGCCTCTGTTAGATTCTGGCACAGATAGATATCAGACTGTAGGGGAGGCTTTGGGACCCCAAGTGTTACTAATAAAAAGGGAAACCTTCTTTTGTTCTATAACTTTCTTTCAGCCCCTGTCTAGGCACTCTGCCCAGCGGCTTCGGTGGATGTGTAAGGAATAGCAATATCTAGGGGCTGGCTGGTGAAGCTCAAATGCTTTCTCTTTCCAGCTTGGGCTTGATGTTGGAAATGAGACCAGCCACACATAGCATTGGGAATATGCAGTTCATTTCAACCCGAGTGGAAAAGTAGTAGCTAATAAGCTTTTTGTATTGGAAAGGACGAGACTTAGAGTCAAGCCTGGATATGTCTGATGAATCCTAAACATGATCAGTACTTCCAAAAATATTAACTTAGACCTGGAACTGGATATTTGTCTTGTACATTTTCCATGCTTCTCCCTTAATGCTGGAATGGGAGCCGTAATGGAAAGTAGGCGTGACAGCCAGCCTCTGCAGGCACAGCCACGCTCAGGTGCCAAGCTGTCAGCTTTCTGCACCCAGTCCCTGGTTTGTTTGGGTTGTGGAAAGACCAGGTGAATGAATTCATAAGGCCTTTCCTAAATGTACCTGCTGGGGCTGGGGGTGACTATTCATCAGTCGGACTTATAAAAAAAGGCCTAGGTGAAGGCCAACAAGGAAGTGAAGTGCGAATGCAGAGGTGGGGAAATGCAGATAGTAGCTGTCAGTAATGTTTTTCTACCTGCTCTCCAAATATTATGTATAATCCTGGGGGAGAGATTAGAAATGTTATTGGTGAGCAGGTGACTTATATTTTCTATGAGTCATTTATATTAAATCAAACTTTGACTCTCTTCCCAACCTGTGCTTAATTTTATGAAAGTGGATTGTGTGGATTAAAAACTTCGTTTGGGTGACTTCTATACGTAGAGTGTCTAGCTACTTTGAAATTAATTTGGAGTTTTATGCTACTAATTAATACTTTTAATGAGTGCTTGGTATGAATCAGGCTCATGTAAATGCTTTACAAACATGATTTCCTTAAATTTTCAAAATAACCCCATTCTATCATTAACTCCGGTTTTCAGATGCTGAAGCTAAGGCATCGAGAGACTGGTTGTGTAACTTGGAGGTCACACAGCTAAGAGGTGTAGAGTCAGGGGGAGCTTGCAGGATTGTAGTAACCTTACCTTGTAATAATTTATATTTTATTTTTCAGCTTTAACAAATTTGTGTTGTTGTTTTTTTTGTAAGTAGGGAGACAAGGTCCAGGAAGGTGGAATGTTATTCATTATCATTTTGAATTTCTCATCTTAGTACAACTAGAGTTTATCACTTATCTTTTAACTGGCCTAATGTTTAGGAATTGTCTCTTACCCTGTTCTTTGCATTATTTAATGCACTGTAAGGGTTAATATAGTGCATTCTTCTTCCAAAGTTTTAGAATTATGCTAATATTATACAACATCTATTAAAGTTCATGGTGATGAATGTTATGCCCCTTTGATGGAATAGAGCAAATCATTCTTGATTCTCTCTACTTATGTTTAAAAACCAATTTAATCTAAATATGCATTTTTGACAGAATCTTAAAAATGTTATAAATTGCTCAGTATCTTAGAATGGTATCTTTGTGTATGAACCTGCTTACTTTTATATTACTCAGTGGATAGGAAATGTTTAATATTTTTACACAGATATTTAGACATAGTTTTATTTAAATTGAGGATTTTTAAAATAATTTTATTTTTTAATTATCTTTTTTAAAAGTTAACAGATCACACATAACATTACATTAAAAAACATAAGAGGTTCTCATATAACCTACTCCCCACTCCCCACCCAATCAATTTTTTTAATTGTATTTTTTTGAAGATACACACATCACTCAGAATGTTACATTCAAAAAATATAAGAGGTTCCCATATACCCCTGACCCCCCTTCACCCCACTCCTCCCACATCAGCAACCTTTTTCATCCTTGTGGCACATTCATTGCATTTGGTGAATACATTTTAGAGCACTGCTGCAGCACGTGGATAATAGTTTACATTGTAGTTTGCACTTTCCCCCAGTACATTCAGTGGGTTATGGCAGGATATATAATGTCAGTATCTGTCCCTGCAATATTGTTTAGGACAACTCCAAGTTCTGAAAATGCCCCCACATCACATCTCTTCTTCCCTCTCCCTCCCCTCAGCAACTACCATGGCCACTTTCTCCACACCAATGCTACAGTTTCTTCCATTACTAGTCACAGTAGTTCCATAGTAGAATATCAGTAGTCCACTCTAATTCATATTTTATTCCTCCATCCTGTGGACCCTAGGATGGTGATGTCCACACCACCTCTATATCAAGAGGGTGCTTAGATTCCACTTGGATAATGGATGCAATTCTGCTTGCAGTTGTAGGTACTCTTGGTTCCCTGGTGTGGTGGTTGACCATCTAAAATTGAAGATTAATTATAAATTTTATTGAGCATTAATTTACAGGAACTTACCAAATTTTTGTGATTCATCTATGAAATGAAAACAGTATATGTGAGCCTCTTTATTGCTTTTCTTGGAGTTACCTTTTTATCATGTCTTTCTTAGTCTCATTGCTAGGTATTTCCTCACAAGATTTTCTAATCATTTATCTATAGTGCTTTTTCCCTTTTGCTTTATTTCCAAGAAGCTTTCAAGGGATTTGGTTATCTAATATTTATAATTATAAAAACATATCCCATAGGAGAATTTTTCTTTGCAATGAAGGTAGGATCTCTAAATCTAAATTTATATTTATGTGTGCGCATGTGTACATCTGCACACATGCCTCATTAATAATGAAATGTTGCAGTCTTCTGATGCAATTCCTGCACATGTGAGCGTGATCATTGATGACTTCCCCCTTCTTGTCAACATATACAAGTGCAAATAAATGATTCAGCCACTCCACAAATATTAAGTACCTCATTCAAAGCCAAGCACTCTGGTTACTAGATGGAACTGAATATTTGTTAGTATATAGTGATGGATTCTGATCATTTATTTCTGTAGAATCATACAGCTGCAAAATCCTTTTTTTGTTGTTTTAGGAGGTACTGGAGATTGAACCCAGGCCCTTGTACATGGATGTAGGCGTTCAACCCCTCAACTACATCCACTCCCCAATGATGTTTTTTTAGTTTGTTTGTTTTTAGGAGATAGGAGATAGTGAGGATTGAATCTGGGACTCATACATGGGAAGCAGGCACCCAACCACGTGAGCTACATCCGCTCCCCCAAATCCTTTTTAGTGATCTCTTACTATCAAGTGTTTATGTTCCAGTTTGAGCCCTTCTTCTTTAGTTACCGATTCTTTCTCTTTTATTTTCTTTCCATATTCCTTTTACTAATTCATCCAGTTGCCAACTTATCAGTCATTTATTCAGTTCACTCATTGATTTCTCCATTCATTTGTTATGTGCACACAAAAGCGTGGTGGCCATGATATCTGCATGTGAACCTTGATAGCCTCAAAAAGTTATAATAATTTGGACATTTATTTTATTTATTTATTTCAATGTGGACATTTAATTTAAAGTTTTCAGTTTATAATTGTAATGTCTGTTTTGGCCAAACCCCGTTTATTTCTAGTGTTCTAAATTTGTTTCCAGTCAAATCAAATCTTACCATACCTTATTCCATGCTGAACTATTCTATGCAAGGCACTATGAAATCTATTAAAAAAAAACACAAAAACTAAGGTTGACCTCATCTCTTGCCAGATAATATCTCTAAATATTTGGAGAGAGAAGGTGGGGCATAGATTCACAATTCTTTTATTAGAAATTCTGAGGTTGGATGTGGTATGGAATATAGATTTTTTATGTTCAGAAACATCATATAGGACATACACTGTGTATAATATAACAGCTCCAGATAGGTTTGGTATGGAAGTTACTTTTATCATGGTGAAATATGAATAGAAGGGAAAAATGAAGTTTTAACCTGGTATTACTTCAAGCATTCAGACTTTTGGAAAATTGTGAATAAGAGATGGTAGGCTTGTTTAAAAATGTAATCATTTGTTAAATTATAAGAAATTAATTATAGGTTATGTTCATAAAAAGGAAATATCACTGTGGGCCGATGTCACAAGAGGTGTGGTTTTATCTGGTTTTGAAGGTTTGGATGGGACTTTATCTTATTCACAGTCAGCTAGAAGAGTGCCTGGCACTTATTTGATGAGTAAATATTTGATGACTGAGTACATTTGTGAAGAGAAAAGAAAGAGCATTCCTGTCTAGGCGAATCTTCAGCATGATCCTGTGTATAGAGGAGAGAGTAAACTTGTTTATTTGCTGGTAAACATCAGTGATCTGCTCTGCTCTGATTAAATTAAGTAGTTTTTAAGCAAATTCTCTGGAATAAATGTGAATGGGTGAAATGGATCCCATAATGGATGGCTTTAAGTAATTGTTCAGTCTGAGGAATTTGGACTTGATCTGATGGGTGACTCTTTAAATGGGGGTAGAGGAACTTTAGACAAAAAAGTGGTTTGAAAAAGGAAAAAAAAAGGCGCTAAGCAGAATGGATTAAAGTATGTGTTTCTCTGAAGGGATGCCTTAATAGATGAGTGTGCATAAAATTCAAGATTGAAGAGCTGGAGATAAATCTGAAGTTTGAAGAAAGAGTGACAGTTACTACTGAATTTAAAAAGTGCTGGGGAAGAAGAAAGGTCAAAGATAATTTCAAACTTTAATATTTGGTTATTAGGAATAGTTATCCCCTTGGCTAAAAGAGGGACATTTGGAAGGGAAGCTGAATGGGGTATTACTGACCCGCTGATATGACTTGACACTGTTGCTTTATATTCTTCAAGCATATTTATTTGATATATCTTGTATGACGATGTGTGTGGTTACAGATATAAAGAATGTTTGGATTCTTGTTTTATTAGTCCAGATCTTTTAAGAGCAATGTAGCAAGAAACCAAAACCCAGAAGACCTTGCTTGTGTGTATTTTACGTGCCATTTCCAAATTGCTTTGTAAGAAGTTTATTTAAATTACATTTTTTAAAAAGTAAAAACTGCATTGAGTTGCATTAATCCCCCCTTGCACCTTTCATTATGCATTAGCAATTAAGTCTACTCTCAGGATGATGAATTTGAACTTGATCAATTATCTGATAGTAATTACCAGCACAGTGATTATTATTGCTGAAGTAACATTCTTATTTCACTTCTCCATTTATTTTGGGCACTTTTCATTGAGGCACATTTATTTGACTGCAGAATGACTTGCTTTTTTGGCATCTGGCACTGAGGTCAAACTATTTTAAGTTTCTTAAATAGAGTAGTATTGAAAAAAGTCCTCTGTTATTTAAAACTACCTGACATGCCCTCTCCTTTAGCAGAATCAAAATCTTGACAATTTCTTTTTGTTTTACCACTTCTCAACAGGCTGACTTGGATTTTTCCCCTTTCTTTTAATCAGTTAACCTTCTCCATCAGGAAGGTGCATCTCTGCTGCATTGATTCTTTAGCATTCTGAGTAGACTTGTATACATGGAGAGGCTATGCTTCACTCTTCGGGCTCTTTGAGCTCTATTGAGATAATTGAGAAAGAAGGAAAAATAGACCATTTGAGAAGCTTAAAAAATTGAGTGAGGAGGAATCAATAAAAAGGCAAAAAGTGAACAAGAAGGAAAAGAAATAACACGTTTTCAAAGGCAATAATAAAAACTTTTGTGAATGTAGTGCGTTATAATTTACAGAACACATGTTCATATCTTCTGGTTCTCCTCCACCATGCCATAGGATGTAGGCTGCTGTTCTTAATCTCAGATGCAGCATCCAAGTTCAGAGAGGTTTTATGCCTTGCCTCAGCTGTTGAGGAAGTGAGTTGTGTCTTGAACCCAATTCTTTAGACTCTCTCTAGAATTTAACATCCCATGCAGGGAGGTGAAGAGAAAGTAAATTCCCTTGGGCAAATTCCATGGCCCCTTTGTTGTTGGCATTTTGTTTTGTTTTGTTTTGGAAACTTGGGTGATGAGAGGCATCATCTCCTTGTCAGCTAGTTGTGTTCTTGTTAGCTTTAACATTCTTAGTGCAGAAAATAAATGCGCAGCCAGAAAGCCTCAACTCTTCAAAGAAATGAAAATAATAGGTCACATTTTTTGCAAGTCACTATTTTATTATGAAAATTTTCAACATAAAAATGTAGAGACAGTGGTATGATGAACTCTCATTTTCTCATCATTCAGATTCAACAGTTATCAAGATCTTGCTATAATTGATTCATCTATCTGTTCCTTTCTCCCTTTTCAAGCAAGTCTAACATTAGTTACTTTTACCCTTAAATTCTCCAGTATGTGTATTATTCAGGGTTCTCTAGGGAACAGAATTGACAAGATATATATGTATATATATGTATAATGTAAATATCATGAGTTTTTAAAAATAGGAATTGGCTCATGCAACTGTGGAGATGGGCAGGCTGAAATTCCATAGATCAGGCTGTAAGCTGTGAACTCTGAAGAGGTTTTTTGATGAATTCCCCTGGAGATGCTAGCTGGCTGAAGTAGAGATGGAAATTTTCTATTCTGATTGCTGAAATCATCACTTCTCTTTTTAAGGCCCTCAGCTGTTTGGGTGAGGCTTCTCTCATTGATGAAGGCAATCTCCTCAGTCCACTGTAGGTATAATCAGCTGTAGATGCAATCGAGTTACCGATGATTTAAATCCATGAAATACCCTCACAATAGCAATCAGTGCTTGCTTGACCAGATAACTGGACATCATAGCCAAGTTACATGAATTTAACTATCACAGTATGCAACTTTAAAAAATGTGGACCTTTCTACCATAACCTTAATGCCACACTCAGTTTCCTGATTGCAGCAACACTGTCCTCTTAAAACTGACTTGTTCAAATCAGAATCTAAACAAGGCCATTTGTTCAATATGCTAAGTTGTGTTTGACAATAAACTTTCTTTCTAATTTGCCTTTATTTCTGATCTCTTGTTCTCAGGACTCTTTGTTTTCATGTCTGTGCAGAGAAAGGTGGCAGTGATTTGGTTCTTTATGATTTAGTTTGTCATGACTGTCATTTGAAGTTCCATAGCTCTTCACTGGACAGGACTTGTAACAATTCTAAAAAGAAGAACACTTTCTCAGTTTTGAATGCATTTCCATGGTCTTCAAGAATCATCCAACGATATCTTCGTACTGTATATACTACTCCATCATATTATTTTTAGAAGGCTAAAACTTAAAAGTCAGTAGCTAGTGAATGTAATGGACACACGTTTTATGAATCTTTACAAATTGCATTGGTACATGTTTCAGTGTATCCACAAGTATTATTTCACTTACTATTTATTTCATTGACATTGACTGTATTACATTTTGTTCACATAAAACATTGTTTTATGAGATTATTTTCCAACCACATCTCATGCATACAAAGCTGGTAAAACAAGTTGGTAAACACTTGTTCTGTCAAACTTTATTTTTATAGTCATCAACAGAAATGCTGCTAATGTGAGTTAGCAAAGATTTGGAATGTAACTGTTTGATGTCAGCTTTCAAAATATGATAGTCTTGTATTTTGCTAACATTTTGTCTCTTCCAATAGGTATAAATGACCAAGGACTGTACAGAGTTGTGGGGGTGAGTTCAAAGGTCCAGAGACTTCTGAGTATGTTGATGGGTATGCCTCTTTTCTAATCATTTTTCCATGCATTATTTGTTTGCATTCATTGACTTTCAACTTAATAGTTCATAGTAATGTACAGCATAGTTGTGAATCCATCCTTTTTCCTGCTGCCTAGATCAGTTTTCTCTCAAGCAGAGACAGTTGACTCAGAGAATATCCGTAGATATTATTCACTACCTCTTTACGTAATACAAAATGAGAGGGAAAAGAATGCAGCTCATGGGTGAACGTCGTCCTGTGCTTGCTTTTCACAGGAAAGTAGCATCCAGGTCTCAGTGATTTGCATGGCTTCCAAATTGCCTATCCACAGTCCTGACAGGACATTTGGTTGGACAAGTCTACTGGGACTCACTCATTTTTATGGAGCTTCCAAAACTGTCATTTAACAGCAAGGGTCTGATTCTCAGGGATTCATTGGTATTCACAGTGGCTTGTTTGTAGTTTGCACCAGGCTCTTCTCCAGAACCAGGCATGCTCCATCTGTGCTGATAACACAGTGTTCTTTGGCATCGCAGACTAGAGGAAGCCAGAAAGTGAATTCATTTCATTACCCCAGACGTTATGTGAATGACAAAGCGCTTTTACATTACACACTTCTGTCAGTTCTGTGCCACCTGTAAGACACTCCACTTCCCTCCCCCCACCCCAAAAGCAGACTGTCTCTTGAGGAGTGATGATAACTCATCAGGCTTGCGGGCCTATACATCAAACCAATCTGTCATGATGACCTTGCTAAATATTAATTTATTTGATATCTCACTTTAATTAATCAATATTAACTATGCCCTCAGGTATGCTGTCAATGCATTTAAACCTGTCTGCATCTTAAAGCATTGTAACAAAGACTCAGTGTTAGGAGGCTTAAGCCAAGACGAATGAAATCAACTGACATGTTACAGATAGGAGCTGTTGTTTGCCTGTATTTGAATTAAGGATTTAATAAGCAACAACCCTTTTTTTAGCTATTAACCATAGGAAAAATTGCCTGTCATCAGTTGGAGAGCCTTATTAGAATGCATTTGCTTTCATGAGCTGTTTTCATTTTCTGCCTCTCTGGCTTCACTTGGGTGTGCAATTTTGGCAGTCAGATTTTCCTTTTTGCCGTTAGTGGGCTCCAAATTAAATACACTCAGGTTGCCAGTGGTTCAGTAGCAGCTGGAAGAGTTTAATGGGACTATAGCATCTGCTTTTACTTAATTTTAAAATTAGAAACACTTTTCTCATTTCCAAGATGTTGTTATTATGATTAGATCTGGAAGACTCTTGGTGTCAGAGATTTTGACCGAAAAGCACACTTTGATGATACATTGGTCACAAGGATCCTGACATTTTAATTCTCTTGTTCGTGTTCAAGGAAAGTTCAAACAAGTGTGTCTCTGTGATCACCTAGGGGTATTGAGCTATCCAACAACTTGTTTTTAATCTCATAAAATCCTAACTGCTCTGCGTCCCGGAACTCAGGTGGATGTTTCCTCTGATATGGGAGGTGTCCTCACCTTGCAAGGTTTCTAAACATCCAAATGCTCAAATACTATTTTTATTTTCTGTGAGCTTCAGAGTAGAGAAGTCCAGGACACAAGAGTGACATAGCCTCATGCATGTTGCCAGAAAGGGAAGTGCAATTGTTTTCAGTAATGTCATCCTGCAGAGAGGAAGGTAGAGATTTGACATGAGGGAAAGACACTAAATTGTTATTTTCTCGTTAAGTAATTCATTTAAGGGGGCAATGCAACATAAATTGTCTGAATTAAACTGGAAATAATCACTAGGGTGAATTTAACATGGTCAGTTAAAACTTAGGAATTCTGTTAACATTAATGCAGTTCTCTTATTTCCTTTAAGATTACCAACACAAACCTTAGTTCCTAACAAAATAGATTTATTCTCTATTTCCTAATCAATTGAAGATTTCCTTAAGATATTTTTTTTTCTTTCATCTTAATTGAGTGTTTAGACTGAAATAATTTCTTCTTCTCCCCCCCTCAATAAACAACAACAAAAAAAGATTTAGGGCCTCTAAGTAGTCATTAATGCTCTCCCTATGGATGTACTTTCTCTCTAACTTTTTACATATTTCAGCATTGTTTTAAAGTCATATATATTAAGGAAAAAAGGATCAGGTGGGTCTGCCAAAATTTTAACTCTGTTTTTTTTTGCAAATGAATTAGTGTTATTTTTCTCTCCAAATAAGGCAATTCTGATGATTTTGCCCATTGTGTGTTACTAGGACAGTTTTTTTTTTTCCTAATATTTCTTCTCCAGGTAATATGCCTATTTCACATTTCAGTTTTTACAAAACATATTTCATTTGTAGTGCATTTTCCTTGTTGAAATGAAAATTAATCTAATTTTAAGTATCTGAGAAAAAAGTCAAGCCATTTTATATCTCTTGATGGCAACTGCTGTTTACTTTTCTAATTCTTGAAAGCTAAGTGTTGACTTTATTTTTTATTATTACTGTTTTTACATAAAATGTATTGTTTGTTTTAATGTTTTACGTGTTTAAATATTCATGTGTAAAAGTTGATGATTTTTAAGGAAAGGGTGAGTGGTTACTTAGTCTCCTGTGTATTTTCTTCACTTTTCTTTTTTTGTGGTATATTTCTTCTCCTTTGCATTTAAAATAGAGAAAAATATTTCTCTCCGTTCTGCCCTCGGACTCCCCAACATGAAATAGTATTGACAGTTGACCACAGAAAGTTGTTTAAATAGAGAAGTCATTTATACTTCTGCCCCTCTTCCCGTGGTGTTGAGTGCCGTTTGCCTCTCAGTCACCTTCTGCCCTGGAGCCACAGGCAACCCTCTGCTCCATTTCCAGCAGCCTCCTGTCCCTTCTTTCCCTGGACCAAAGTTTCCTGAATTCCTGAGAGAAAATGTCCCATGTGAGCACCTGCCTTTCTTTCATTTACAGATCATTGTCCTTTCTTCCCCCTTTGCTGT
This sequence comes from Dasypus novemcinctus, assembly GCF_030445035.2. Lineage (NCBI taxonomy): Eukaryota > Metazoa > Chordata > Mammalia > Cingulata > Dasypodidae > Dasypus > Dasypus novemcinctus. The sequence continues at coordinate 45,789,108 of NC_080673.1, read as the reverse complement.
ATCTGCTAGAGGGCGCTCACAGTCAAGTTTTTAATAGAAACTTGAAGCAGTTAGGAAGGCAGGGAGAAATGTCAGATCAGGTGTCTTTGAGTGAGTCATGGTTTTCTAATAAATGGAGTGAAGATGTAAAAGATGAATTGCAAAAGTTATGGTTGGTTAGAACTTACACAAGTTAGAATGGTCGTTTATTTTTCCTTCTTCCCTGCTATAGAATTACATTATTAGAGTAGAAAGGGGAAGTTGTGAGAAAATGTAGCAGAAGCTTAGGTGGTCTGGTGAGTTCGGTGGTTATTTCTAAATCTAATTTGCAAAAAGGGCTGGGTGACTCTTTATTAACATTGACCCATAGAAAACAAGACATAAAAGTAATCTAGAAGAGTTTTACTTTAAAATTATTACCCCGCTCACTTTATTTGTAGGACAGCATAGATTGGGGGGAGAGGAAGTAAACTAATCTAGCTGAAAGAAATTCTGATTTTGGATTATAAAGCATGTTTTCAAAATCCATCCCATTCCTGGGCTTCCTCAAGTACTTTAAAATGGGGCTGAAATCATTGTTAGTAGGGAGCCAGCAGCTGCAAAAATGTCACTTTGAATTAGCCTAGCCTGAAATTTTAGTTTAAAAAATGACCGAGTTGTAAGTATGAAACATTTACCCATATAAAAAACCAATGATTTGTACCTCTGTTATTGAGATTAACTAATTCATGAAGTGTTGTTGCTTTGTAAGAAAGGAAGCAAACTTTCTACCTTATTTACCTTAAAACGTATATTCTGAATCAACAATCCGAATGCATTTATCAAAAAAGTTAGCGAATTCTACCTAGGCCCCGTGTATCCACTGATTGTACAGGACTGCTAGGGATGATTGAGTTATTTGAAAACAGTGAGAATTTAATAGGGGATTAGTAACATAGACATTATGTAGTCATTAGCTTCTGATGTGACAGCTGCTTTTGATTCCATGAAGTCAGAAGGATGGCTTATTTTTCCATAGAAGGAATCTGGCTCTCAAAATACAGAACAATAATTTGGTAGAAAGCTGAAAGTAAAAGATTTCCTTTAGAAACCCCTTGGATTTTAAAATGGTGATTTGGTGGTTAGCAAGTTGATTGAATATGTTATCTGACTTGTATGTTAAAATGAGATTTAAATAATTGATTTAATGAGAGAGAGAATATTCAGTTATGAAGTAATTGGCTAGCAAAGAGTTTAGAACAGAATTATTTAGTCCTAGCTATAAAGGATTGCACCTTTAATCAGGGTACTTAATTTGATTTTTTGAATGTATCTGTGGCTTGTCTGACAAGCTCAGTAACAAATGAGTTCTGAATTATAGGAACTGATCAAAATGTAATCAGTGTCAATTGCCATTGTTGTAGTTTATTGCATATTGCTGTCAGTTGCTGTAATCAAGAAATGCTGAAGTGCTTTAAAAAGTCTCCAGACCTTTGAGTAATTGACTTCATATGTAAGATGTTATAGCTGAAAAATAACCATCAATTCCTGATTTACTTTATTTTCAAAGGGTTTGAGAATAGCACTGAGTTGTCATCCATCCTTCCTCATGTCCAAGCCTAAAACTTTCTAAGTGGCATGCATGACATTTTAATGTGGTGGTTCCATTCTGACAGGTTTTCTTTTTAGAGCTTTTAAAAAGTAAATACTAAAAATGTGTTTCCTTCTCTGTATAGACAAATACACGGTAAGGGAGACAAAACAACGTGAGGGAAAAATAAAGTCTCTGCCATGAATCTGTCATTTTGTCCCCTGCATGATAGGAGCATAGAAAACTAGGGTAGATCATATTTATTGTTTGGTATCATTCATCATAACCCATCAATGCCCCTAACTTAGGGTAGTTCCTGTCACTGAGAGCTTATGGTTTTTAGTCAGTCAGCTATGGTAATAGTTGCTTTGCTAATAATTCATTTATGAAAACCCACATTCAGTCCTGATTTTCTTTCATACTCTCAGTAGTTCTGTTGAGGACATTTACACCTTATCCATTTTGCAAATGCATACCTGAAGCTTTGTGAGCCCAGTAAAGAGGGCCTTTGGATGTTCAAGGTTTTAATTACCTATTTTTCATTCTCGTTTGCTCACTAGATGTAAATACATGCAATGAGGTGGACCTGGAGAATTCCATAGATTGGGATGTGAAGACAATAACAAGTGCCCTGAAACAGTATTTGAGGTAAGTCTTGTCTCAGTAACAGCAGTAAAGAGTAGACTGATTAGGTAGCTAACAAAATACAAATGCCAACTCTGTACATAAATATCAATATTTAAGTTAAACCTTATTAAAAAGGAGAAAATTTTTGAGATATCTAATAGTGTGCCCAAATGTAAGGTAAGTATTGGATGAACATTAAGTGTTAGGTAAATTGCAACAGAACTCAGATGACTTCAAGTAGACTAGGGTCATCAAGTGAATGTCTATTATAGATGGGATCTTTAGGAATTAAACATCTTGAATTCCATTTTATTTGTTTTAGGCTAAACTTTTTAGTTTAATTTCAACCAATTTGATTTTAAACACATATGATAATACATCAAATACAAAGTTATTTGAAAAGAAATGTACTTGAACTTTTAAGATACACTTGATTTGCTTATGTCATAGAAAATATTTAAGACTAGACTTGAGAAGTTTTCAATATTTTTGAGTCATCACTCTTAAAAAGAAATAAATTAAAGAAGAATCAAGGTAAAAAGTTTGGAGTTAGATGAAGAATGACTATATACAGGGTAAAAAAAGAAGTGAGTAAAAGAATGGAAAAAAAAGTCATGAATGTAATTCCCATCCTGTGGTTCTGCTGGGGACTTTGATTTTTTTATGTGTCAAACAAATGGCAGTGCTACCCAGGATGAATTCTTTATAACCAACACATATTCTTTTTCAGGTAAATGCTGTTTGGGTTCCAATGAGTACATTAGAATCAATTTATATTCCATATTTCATATTTTAAAAATGTTTAATTTTGAAAAATTTCAAACAGATAAAACCAGGGAGACTAGTTTAATGAACCATCATTGCCACCTGATCCTGCTTTTTCAATTAACAACTTTCTACCATTTTTTGTTTCTTCTATCTCCCTACCTACCAATTTTTGGGGGTAATATTTTAAAGATTGCCATACCCATGAATACATGAGACTATATCTCTAAAAGTCAGTCAAAATGTAATTATCATACCCAACAAAATTGACATTAATTATTTAATATTATCTGTGCCCAGTCCATGTTTAATTTTCACTAATTTTTCTAAAAAAAAATAAGGAGTTTTTGACATTTTGTTTGTTTGAATAAGGATTTAAATAATATTGACACATTTCATTTGGTTGATGTGTTTAAAGTCTGAAATCCCCCCCTTCCTGGCATTTATTTATTGATGAACCTGGACCATTTTTAAAAATAGAATTTTCTACATTTAGATAAGGTTAAAATGGTGTCATTTTATCATGGTGTCTTTTAACATGTTTCTCTAGCCATCATATTTCTTGTAAACTAACAGTTAGATCTTCATTAGATTCAAGTTAGGTTTTGATTGATTGATTATTTATTGCAAGAGTGCATGATAGTGGTGCTGTAATTTTCATGTTGTATCATATCAGGAGGCCTCTGTTGTCTGGAAGTCACACTCTTAATGATACTAAAATGTATCCATGGGTTCAGGTTCAGTATTACCTAGTTTAAGCAAGATGTTTTTTAACAACAGTTTTAATTTTTTTCTTGCATTAGCTTTTAAGTACATTATTGTTATCCTCAGGTGATAAAGGGGTAAAATGAAGGCTAAATGCATACATTTATGTCTAGGCAACCACAGAGTGACTACCTGGTTTAGGGGAGGATTATGGTAAAAATGAATCTCCCAGCCATCACTTTAGGATTTGAATGTAAGCTTCCAAGTTTAGGAATCTTATGTATCTTGTTTGTTGTAGTATCCCCAGCGTCAAGAACTGTGCCTGTCACTCCATTATTAGAGCAGGAATTCTCAACTGAGGATGAGTTTGCTCCCTAGGGGGATATTTGACAATGTCTGGAGACATTTTTGGTTACCATGACTGGAGGCGAGGGTGCAGCTGGCATCTAGTGGGGAGATGCCAGCGATGGGTTGCTAAACATCCGGAAGGCACAGGACAGCCCACCCTCCCCACGATGGATTATCTGGCCCAAAATATCAGTAGTGCTGATGTTGAGAAGCTCTGTATGAAGGAAAGAATGGGTGAGGCATTTAAAAATATAATGAATTGCCTTTGTGAACTTTTTAAAAATTATTATTATCTTTATATTATTTATATGAATGTACATAAACAATTAAGTGTATAGTAAAAGTTGTGAACTTAAAAGCAGACATGCATGACATCATACAGGGGTCCCAGACATCAGCCCTCCACCAACACTTTGCATGGTCGTGAGATGTTGTTGCAAATTGTGAAAGAATATTGCCAAAATCATACTACTAATCATAGACCTTGTCTTACATTTGGTGTGTTTTTCCCCCAGCCCACCCTATTATTATTTTTTAGATATATTTGTTTTGACAGAAGTTGTAAATTTATAAAACAATCCTGCACATGTGCAGAATTCCCAAACATCATCCTTGCGAAATCTAAGCCCCCTCTTGGTGTAGAGGGGGCCTGGACATAACCATCCCAGGGTCCACAGGATGGAGGAATAGAACATGGATTAGAGTGGACCTTCTGGTGTTCTGCTGGGGAACTACTGTGATTAGTAATGGAAGAAATTATAGTAGTGATGTGGAGAGGGTTGCCACGGTGGCTGCTGATGGTAGGGAAGAAGAGATATGGTGTGGGGGGGCATTTTCAGGATTTGGAGTTGTCCTGGGTGGTTGGACGTTGTGTGTCCTGCCGTGGCCCACTGGGTGGACTGGGGGAGAGTGTGGACCACTGTCCATGTGCTGCAGCAGTGCTCCAGAATGTATTTGCCAGGTGCAGTGGATGTGCCATGATGATGGAAGAGGTTGTTGATGTGGGAGGGGTGGGGTGGGTGGGGTGGGGGGGATATGGGTGTAGCTGAGCGAGAGGGTTTCGTCCTCCCTCAGGCCCAAGAGTCGGGGGGGCTTGCTCCTGCCGAACCACTGGCGGGGGGTGCCCCAAGAGGGAGCACCGGTTCTCCAGGTGTGGGGGACGCGCGGTTGGGGAAAAACCACGGAGACCGCTTGAGCGCAAGAACAGGTCTGCTTTATTACGGAAGTACACTTAGCTATATAGGGTTGGGTAGAGGGAGGGGCGTGATGGAGGGAGGGTTGGCTAAGGGGCGGCTGTGGACAGGCTGAAGCTGATGGATAGACCTGAGGTAAGCAGTTGCTGGGGAAGAGGGCAGATTGTGGGTTGGCAATATGGGCGGGACTGGCGGGAAGGACGGCAGGGGCTGGAAGGGGAGGAGGGGTAGAGAAAGGCGGCAACATATGGGGACCTCATATTTTTGAATGTAACATTTAAAAGAAAAGAAAAAAGAAAAAAAATAAAAATAAATAAAAATAAAAAATAATATCATCTGATTGTTGCCATGTCCATAGTGTACATTTGGCTTACATTTTCCATACTGCCTCATTATCAACACAGAATATTATATTATTACTACTAACCACAGTCTATAGGTAACTTCAGTTGTGTTTTTTCCATGCTTCTCCACATTCCCACCACCCTGCAGTAGTGATATACATTTGTTCTAGCTAACAATGGACACTCTTGCATCTGTACCATCAACCACAGTTATCATCCACCTCTTGGTTTACTGTGCTATTCAGTTCCTAGATTAGTCTCTAGCATTCTGTCAGTTGGCATTTACATAACTAGACTACCATTTTCAGCCACATCCCCTTTTATAAACTGTTACTCACTGTGTGTTACCATCCACTCTTTACATTTCCACACTTTTACATTAAAGCTAATTAAAACTTCTACATACATTAAGCATCAGTAGTCCACTCAGTCCTTCTCTTATCTCCTTTAAGAATCCACCATCTACCACCAGGTCTTGAAGATATTTTCCTACAATTTCTTCTATAAGTTCTATGGTTCTTGCTTTTATTTTTAGGTTTTTGATCCATTTTGAGTTAATTTTTGGATAAGGTGTGAGATAGGGGTCCTCTTTCCTTCTTTCAGCTGTGGATATCCAATTCTTTCAGCACCATTTGTTGAATGGATTGCTCTGCCTGAGCTGTGTAAGTTTGACAGGCTAGTCAAAAATCACTTGATCATATATGTGGGGGTCTGTTTCTGATTCATAAATTTGGTTCCATTGATGTCTGTCTTTAGGCCAGTACCATGCTGTTTTTACCACTATAGCTAGGTAATATGATTTAAATTCTGGAGATGAGGATTCGCTTTTCCTATTTATGATGTTTCTGGCTAATCAGGACCACTTCCCATTCCAAATAAATATGATGATCGTGTTTTCAGTTTTTTCTTTAATGCTGGTGGAATTTTTACTGGGATTGCATTAAATCTGTGTATCGATTTGAGTAGAATTGACATCTTAATGATATTTAGTCTTCCAATCCATAAGCATGGAATGTTCTTCCAGTTATTTAGGCCTTTTTTGATTTCTTTTAACACTGAGTTGCAGTTTTCTGAATGTAAGTGCTTTACATCATTGGTTAAGTTTTATTCTATTTGAGTTTTATCTGTCATATTTTATTTTCACCACTCTTTTGACACTTTTAGTTACTTTTATTGATATAATCTTCGTTTCTAGGTTCTCTTCCAGGCCCCTCTCTCCTGTCTTTTCTTTTCAGGCTCTAGCATACCCTTTAGTATTTCCTGAAAATCTGGTCTCTTGCTTAGAAATTCTCTCAATTTCTGTTTATCTGTGAATATTCTAATTGTGCCCTTATTTTTGCTGGATATAAGATTCTTGGCTGGAAGTTTTTCTCTTGTAGTATCTTAAATATATCAGACCACTGTCTTCTTGCTTCCATGGTTTCTGGTGAGAAATCAGCACTTAATCTTATTGGATATCCCTTATATGTTATGCTTTGCTCTTCTCTTGCTGCTCTCGGAATTCTTTCTTTGGCCTTTGACATTCTGATGAGTATGTGTCTTGGAGTTGGTCTATTTGGATTTTTTTCGCATGGGAGTACATTGTACTTCTAGGACATGGATATCCATGTCCTTCAATGGGGTTGGGAAATTTTCTACCATTATTTCTTCAAGTATTCCTTATGCCCCTTTTCCCTTCTCTTTTCCATCTGGGACACCCATGACAGGTGTGTTTGCATGCCGTTTGCTGTCATTTAGTTCCATGAGACCTTGTTCAATTGTTTCCATTCTTTTGTATGTTCACTTTCAGAGGCCATTTCTTCAAGCTCACCAATCCTTTCTTCTGCCTCCTCAAATCTGCTATTCTATGATTCCAATGTTTTTTAAATTTCATTTATTGCACCTTTCATTCCCATAAGATCTGCTATTTTTCTATGCTTTCAAATTCTTCTTTGTGCTCATCCAGTGTCTTCTTAATATCTTTAAACTCTTTAGCCATCTCATTGATTTTATTAAGGAGATTTGTTTGAACATCTATGATTAGTTGTCTCAACTCCTTTATGTCCTCTGGAGGCTTATCTTGTTCCTTTAATTGGGCCATAGCTTCCTGTTTCTTGGTGTGAATTGTAATTTTTTTTGTTGGTGTCTTTGCATCTGGCTTACTAGAGTATTTACCCTGGGTGCAGGTTTTCTTTTTAGTTTAGGGCTTCCTGCCCTTTCTCCCTTGCTGGTTACACAGGAAGAGCCAAGCATATAGTTGGTGCTGTAAGCTGTGATGGCTCAAGCTGCCCTCATTGTACCAGGGACCAATGAAGCTTGTTCCACTTTCTCCTTTGCCAGGAGTAGGGACAGAGTTATAGCTGTATGGAATAATCCGAGTATTACAGACCTAGACTGACTGTCCAGAGAGACTGATGAATCTTCATACCCCTTTCTCCCCTGTCTGCTGTGGGGGTGGAGCTGCAGGTACAGGCAACAATCTATGCAGTGTGGGTCCAAGATGACTGCAGTTGCCCCGGTTGACTTCCAGTTTTCAGTCTATGCCAAGTTACCTGTAGTTACCTGGATAGGTAACTATCCAGGGCCCACCAGCCTCCTCCCTGCCAGAGGCAGGGCTTATGCCTAGGCTAGGGCTGCAGGCCGATCTGGGTGAAAGAAATTGGTTCCTACCGTTACTGTGATTTTTGTTCAGCCGGGATTCCTCTCAGGCTGGGGGCAGAGTCAAAATGGCGGCCACCATCTTCTTTCCCACTTGGGCAGATTCACACCCCAGCTATTCCCAGGGTCATATCTTCGCCAGCCAAGTCTACCAATTAGTAGCTGAAATTGGCAGCCAACTGTCTCCTCATCCCCTGTGTCTGGGAAATGGAGCTTCCAATTCCAGCCACAGAAAAGCCCCTGGGGCAGCTCATGCCACCAGAGTAGGATAATCATAGGCTCTGCGACTTGGCCGGTAATTTCCGGGAGAGGCTGGTGCAGGTCCCCGCAGCTTCCTCCCTGCCGGAGGTGGGGCTGGGGCCTACACTGGAGTTGCAATCTGGCCTGGATAGAAAGAAGCCGGTCCCTACCAGCACTGGGATCCTCAGTGTGCTCCCCCTCCCCTCATGCTAGGTACGGAGTTAAGAGAGTGGCTCCTGGCTTCTTTCTGACTTGTACAGGCTCAAACTTTAGCTGTTCTCAGGATTATACTTTAGCCTGCTGAATTTCCTCATCACTAGCTGAAATTGGTGCCCAACCGTCTCTTCCTCCCTGGTTTTGGGGAAGTGGAGCTTCCAATTCCAGCCACGAAACAGCTCCCCAGGCGACTTGTGCTTCCAGTGGAGGATGGGCACCATCCTCCTTGGTGTGGAGTGCTCTACTTAGGAGTCTTCTCTGCAGACGGGCAGTTTCCTCCTTCCATTCCTTCAAGGATGTGGCAGGATGCTCTTCTGGCCTCCTGGAGTCCCCAAACAGGTGCTTCAGCTAGCTCCAGAGAGCTCTGGGTGTTTGCTAACTGCTCTGTAGCAGGAGCTGACTCTAGGAGCTCCTTACTCGCCGCCATCTTGCTGGTTCTTCCTTGCTATGTGAACTTTAGCAGCAAAGGATGCTGCTGGGTTAGCCTTAAACCCATTTTATTATTTGGTGAACTTATTCCTAGTACAGTTAAAGTGTTAACCAAAGTGAACCATTAACCATTGGTGGAAAACTAAGAATAAAAATCCAGGTCTTTTGTAGTAAAATCCATGCTTTATTCTGTTCCGCGTGCTTCTTTCATCTTTCCTTGTTGGAGAAATTAGTTTAAGCCAGAGGGCTTTTTCTATTCAGCACATATAATTTCTTTCTTATCGATACTCAAAAAGTAGTTCCTCAATGCCCCTGGTCTTGTGTTGCAGCTTCTGCTTTGCTCTCCTATTATGTTGCTTCATCCTATTGAATTCCACTTTTAAGCAGACATTGCCTACAGAACAACATTATGCTATGTGATTATTATATAACTTCATTCCTAACAATATACACATTCTGTCTGAATGTGATAAAGTGATTATCATAAGATGGCAGATGCCTTGGGAGATTTAAAAGTTAGGTTGCTGTTCTTTTCCCCTGTTATTTTTAGAACCTGAGATGCAGTAATTAGGATTTAATTGACACTTCTGGTGATGCACCAAATGGGAGAAAACAGTTTTTAATATTTACCTCAATTTTGGCTACACAGTTATGACCCAAGCATATATGTTTTAGCACAAAAGGTGATACAGTCAAGAGCATGGCATCTGGAGCCAGTGTGCATGGGTTGGCTCCCAGCTCTGCCGCTCACAGCGCAGTGAAGCAGAGCTGACTGGAGCTTTTTCTTACCAGAAAAACTCTTGCCCTTGAACTCTTTTCACTGCATATAACCCAACCACCCATTGCTTGGGGACTGCAGGTAGAAGGAAGGAAATATCTAAAGCCCTCCAACACCAAAGTAAATAAAAAGCATAGCCTACAAGGACTTGGAGAAGGAAATATTTGTGTAGTTGCACATTTGTATAGCATCTTCCTTTTCCTTCTCCTTGACTCAATGCATATTTTTTTTCACTAGTAATGTTTCTATTATTATTATTATTTTTTTGCTGAACACCAGGTCTGATTGATTTCCTGTCTATGCAGACTGTAAATTTGATTTCTAGCAATGTTCATAACAACAGTTTCCCACTGTGAGGGGACAAATTACTGTTTTGTGATTTTTTTTACTAAAATGATTTTACCTGGAGGAAACTTCTTTAAACCTGGAAATTGGAATGAGACTTTTTGGATGGAAACTCTTATTTAGGTAAATATTGTGATTTATATCCCTAGACAGATTCCAATGTGTGGTAAAGAGAAGTGGTTCAAAATCATGTCCAGTGGGAGGCTGAGACATACGGTGACTCAGTATAATAAATTTTGTATGGGGAACTTGTCATTTTTATTACTGCTTTCATAACATTAGCAATATTTATTCTTTATGTTACATTGCCTAGCTATACATATGGCAATGATATAAGTAGCTTGTAGAAGATAGTTAGATATAAATTTACTTTTGTTGGAAAAGAAATGCTTGCTATGGTTTTTCTAAGGGCTCTCATTTTCTACCTTTTTTTTTTCAGGACCCTTTAAAATTTTCTTCTCTGCCAGATAACTATTTCCTTCTTTGCAACTTCTAACTTGCCCACTTTTTGAAACAAAAACCTCAAGGCTTTACTTCTGATTGACCCTTCGTTCACCTTATTTCAGGCGGTAGTGTAGCTGATTTTAATTTTTCCATCTTTAAATGGGAGACCAGGAAAAGAAGGGGAGGGGAAAGGAAAAAAAGAGAAGAACAATTTTTCTTTAGTAGTGCTTTAAATTTTACTTTGTGTGTTTATGGTTGTCATTTTGTGTGTATGTGTGTACCACAGCATCTTAAATTCTATGAAGGAAAATCCTTGTAAATATATTTTTTGCCTCTCTTTTTTAAACAGCTTTACAGAAGTGTAATTGACATCATGAATTGCATATGTTTAAAGTATGCACTTTGAAAAATTTTGACATAAGTATACACCTGTGAAACCATCACCACAAAGAAGATAATGAACATATCTATCATCCTCATAATTTCTTCTTGTCCCTTTCCTTTCTTTCTCTCCTGCCCTTCCCTTCTCATTCCTTAATCCCTAAGCAACCATTGATCTGCTTTCTGTCATTTAATTTGCATTTCCTAGAATTTCATATAAATGGACTCATACATGTACTCTTATGTAATCTTGACTCTTTCACTCAGCATAACTAGTTTGAGATTCACCCATATTGTAGCATGTACCAATAGTTCATGCCTTTTTATTGCTATTAGCTTTCCATTGCATGGATATACCGTGGGTATTTGGTTTTTTTTTGGGTTTTGTTTACTCATTTATCTGCTCCTGGATATTTGAGTTGTTTGCAGATTTTGGCTATTACAAGTAAAAATGCTAAAAACATTTGTGTACGAATTTTTGTGGGCCCATGCTTTCATTTCCCTTGTGTAAATATAAGTGGAATAGCTGGCTCATACAGTAGGTATATATTTACCTTTTTGGGAAACTGTCAAGCTGTTTTTCCAAAGTGATTGTACCTCTTTATATGCCCATCAACAATGTACAAGTGTTCCATTTCTTCTGCATTCTTGCCAACAGTTGATATGGTCAATCTTTTTAATTTTAGCCATTTTAATAGATGTGTGGTAGTATCTCTTTGTTTATGGGCATAAAATTGTTCACAATACCCCTTATGTTCTTGATAATATCTTTAGAAACTGTGGTGATATTATTGCAGTTGTTCCTCATATTGGTAATTTGTGTTTTCTTTCCTTTTTTTTCCTAATCATTCTGATTAGATTTGTCAACTTTATTGGTTATTTAAAAGTACTCGCTTTTGGGATTAATTTGTTTTCTCTATTGTATTTCTGTTTTCTATTTCATTGATTTCCACTTTGATCTTTAACTTTTGCCTGCTTTAGCTTTCTTTGGATTTAATTTACTCTAATTTTTCCTAGTATTGCAAGGTGGAAAGTTAAGTCATTGGTTTAAGATCTTTCTTCTTTTCTAATACAGCAATTTAGTGTTATAAATTTCCCCCTAAGTGTACTGCTTTATTGACCTCCCTCAATCTGTTGTGTTTTCATTTTCAGTTCAAAATAATTTATTTTTTTCCCTTTATTTGGGGTTACTACATGTATTTCTGTTATTGATTTCTAATTCAGTTTTTATTGTAATCAGAGAACTCTTTGATTTGAACTCTTAAATTTATTCATATTTGTTTTATGATGGAATATAGTTTATCTTGGTGAATGTTCCATGTGCGCTGGGAAAGAATATGTATTCTACTTTTGTTGGATCAACTGTCTCTTGGGAATGTCAGGTCAAGTTAGTTGATAGTTTCGTTCAAATCTTCTGTATCCTAACTGATTATCTGTCTAGTTGCTCTGTCAATTACTGAGAGGGAATCTCTGAATATAGTTGTGGACTTGTTTATTTCTCTTGACAGCTCTATCAGTTTTTGTTTCACGTATTTTGAAGTTCTGTTATTAGGCTCATTAACATTTAGGATTATTATGTCTTTTTGAAGAATCGACCCCTTTGCCAGTATGAAATGACCTTTTTCATGCCTGGAAATATTCTTGGCTTTTGCATATGTTTTAAATTTGTGTGCATGTGTATCCCTGATACTCTTTTAAACATTTGAAGAGGAATTTATGAGTTATAAGATAGTAACCTTTTTTAATATCTTGCCAGATTGCCCCCCAGAAAGGCTGTACCGATTGATACTTGTCAAAGTGTCCGTTAAGTGTTTATTACATTAGAAGATATGGTCTTTTAGGATTTTAAGATAGATAACAAAATTGGCTGAACTGTAGCATCATGTTGATCACAGGATAAAATATCCTACCATTTATATAATATGATTTGAGTTTTGTAGAAAATTAATGTGTGTATATTTATAAAGTTGCCATCAATTTTATTTCATATCTGTTTCTTATTGTTTTATATACATAAACTGAAACTGGATATCTTATTTTTATAATAGAGATATGTAAAAGTAGAGGATTCGTTCTTTAAGTTTGTTTAATCTTTTCTATGTTTTTTGTTTACATCCGTAATTAATATCCTAGAAAATGATTTTCAAAATTATATGCTTATGTTTGGTTAGATAGGATGTTTGGCTTTAAATATGTTAATGTTTGGGAGGAAGTTTTATATATAAAACTAGATGTTTGCAAATATACCTTCCAAGATTAGATATGAAATACTGTATATTTAGATCTGGTAGGGATTTTTGGTTGCTTAAGTGTTGATAATTCCTGGTGCTTAATAAAGTTATCTATTTGATTCATGTTTCTTTTTGATATGTAGAGGTATTCTCTAGGGAAGTTTTACACATTAATAAAACTTTTACACATTTATAAAAAACAAAACAAAACACAGACAGATGTGACCTGTTTGGATTTGTTTGGTAATTCTGGACTGTTCTTTTCATGCAGGAGTCTTCCGGAGCCTCTCATGACCTATGAGTTACATGGAGATTTCATTGTGCCAGCCAGTAAGTGTGATGTAAAGGTTCATAGAAATCATTTTGTGGAGATTGTGTATGTAAACTAAAATATCCCATGAAAAATTTAAGTTATTATAATCTGTGTTAGAAATTACTTTAGAAGATAGTTTAGCTTTTTCTTTTCCTCTTAGAAGGTGAAGGAAAGGGATGATTAATATATTAATTCATTCATTCATTTACAATACTGCTGTGTATCTACTGCGTCACCAGCCTGCTGTGATAGTCACTGGTAGACACTGGATTTGTAGGACCATGACAGACGGGGTTCCAGCTCCCAGGAGCCAATTCTCTAGCAAATGTTCAGGCATAACACTTCTCACTATACCATAAAATATATAATAATGGCATGAGCAAAGTTCTGTAGGAACACAGAAGTATTTAACTTGCAAAAGGTTGGGGGAGATGATCAGATTTGGAGTTACTAGGATGTTGGAAGTGGTTTAACAGGGAACGTTATTTAGGTGGAAATAACAGGCAGAAGGAATATTATGAGATAATTCTAGAAGCCCAAACAACATTTGATAGAGTATGAATTATACGTGATAAAATGTTAAATAGTGAAACTCTATGGTTGGTAGAATTTAAATTTGTGATTAAAATTTTTTGTGAGTCGTACTCAAGCCTTTCTTGTTTTCTCTATTATTTTATACTTCATTTTTTATATTGGACACGTTCTGTATAGTCATCACTGTCTTTGCTTTTTTTCAGGAGGTACTGGGGATTGAACCCAGCACCTCATACATGGGAGGCAGGCACTCAACCACTGAGTTGCATCTGCTCCCCCAATGAAAGTTGTTTTTTTCGTTTGTTTTTTTCAGAGGTACTGGGGACTGAACCTGTGACCTGACCTCATATATGGGAAGCAGGTGCTCAACCACTTGACTACATTTGCTCTCCCATTGTATTTTTTTTAAAGATTTATTTATCCCCACTCCCTCCCTCATCCCAGTAGTTTTGCACTCTTTGCCTGCTTTCTGTGTCCATTTGTCTTGTGTTCTTTTGTGTCTGCTGGTCTTCCCTTTCGGTGGCACCAGGAACTGATCCTGGGACCTTCCAGAGTAATAGAGAGGTGCTTAATCTATTGCACCACCTCAGCTCCCTGGTCTGCTGTGTCTCCGATTGTCTCTCCTCTGTGTCTCTTTTTGTTGCGTTATCTTGCTGCACCAGCTTTCCTTGTGGACCAGTACCCTGTGCGGGCCAGCACTCCTGTGTGGGTCAGCTCACTGCCCAGGCTATCTCGCCATGGAGGCCAGCTTCCCTTCACCAGGAGGCCCTGGGAATCGAACCCTGGACCTTCTATATGGTAGATGGGAGTCCAGTCGCTTGAGCCACATTCACTTCCTACCCATTGTTTTTTGAACTGCACTGGGGATAGGTATTTAATGATTAAGGAAATGAAGGTTGAGACATATTAAATAACACATCATATGATAGGGAACCCAATTTAAAATTCAAAACCCCAGTTCCACTGGCTAAAACCTGCAATATTGGTTTTCACAGGTGCAGTGACAGTAGCTGTAATTGCATTTTCATTTCCTTCTATTTTTTTTCCCTTGGATGTATTCCATAGTTTAATCTACTGAAAACCTAAGTGCAGTCCCTTTGCATCCTGTGTTACTGCTTCCCAAACCTTGTTTTGAATAGTGTCTTCTTGGGGGGGCCTCTGGTCCAGTCAGTGTAAAGGTTGCTCGTGTGTCACAGGAAGACGCAATGTGTAGACCCAGTTAGACTTTTCATATAAAATAAGCTTTTGGAAAAGGCAACAATATGGTTCTATTCACTTTTGTTTTCACATGGAAGAGGTTTTTTTTAAAAGAGAATTTGTATGAGCAAAGAAGGGAAAAAAGTTTTTCTGGCAAAAACTCAAGCAAATGCTTAGTTGTTTTGATTTCTTCCCTGTGGCATTTTTGGCAAACCAGGGGAAAAGAAATTAAACTCTAGTTGGAGGACAATTGTTTCATGTTGTTCGCCTTGGAGACTGGAAAAAGCAGAAAAGTGCCATTTTAAATCGAGAATCCTTTGAGAATTAAAGATAAAGCGATTATGGAATAAAGTCTTAAATGACCCATTTGTGTCATTATTAACGTGCCCCATACCCGGGAGCACTGTGCTGGAAATCCTCGTATCACTGCGCTTTACCAGATGATGGCTTCTAAGAGGTAGTAACTTACAAGCGATAATGAAGCCCGTGGCGGTGGGAAGTGAGTTTAAGAGTTCGTGGAGGAGATCTTGGAAAAATATGGTGAAAGGGATTATATAAATGTAAAAGGTATCATCACTTACTGGACCAGCACCTAATGTTTTGCTTCCTGACCTCGTAGGTGTGCTGTAACAGAATACTCACAGTGATTTGAATAACAGGTCTGTTCCCAAGAAATACTGTAGCTACTGTAATTATTGGCTTGGGTCTGCACCTAAGAGGAGTTGTGTTTGGAATGGGACCTGCAGTAAACTTGTTTAATGAGGAAAAGTATGTGTATTTAAACGGGTATATTTTAGGGGCTAAAGCTTCCAATGTAGCCTTTAATCTTTTTTTTTTTTTTTTTTAATCTCTTGTGGTAGCCTTCTTTGTATTACTGACCCTCTCTTGCACAAGATAGTGGGAGCAGATCCTCTAAGATTTTGCATATATACTTTCAAATATTGAATCAAATAGTTAACAGAAATCAGGTGACCAATATTAGTCTCTCTTTTGGAATATTGTTGGAAAATTGGGAATTGTGGTTAAGATATCACTTCCCATTAATAATTGCTAAAGTGTCTGTTAGCTGAACTGACTTCCCAAATTGTCAAACACCACCCATCTTTGTTGCTCTCACAACAGCATAGAAACTAATCTGATTCTTCTCAGTGTGGTGGTTCCCATCTGTTCTGTGGTGGTGTGTGTGGCTCTTCTAAACCCTCCCTCGTGAGGCTTCTAAAGGTTTCTCTCAGGTCCTTTCATTGTCTCTCTTCAGTTTCTTTCCTTTAGTTTTTTGGTGGGAACCTGTGAGTTAACTTCTGGGGTTTACGGTGCCAGTATGAACTTAGTTTCTTCTTTGCCACCACAAAAAGGAAAATTTTTTGTTTCTCATTTAAAAAAAAACAACAAAACTGTTCATTGTTGTGTGCATCAGAAAAATAATTACAGAGTTACTGAAATTTCTAAAGTGGGAGAAGAAACCATCCATCTTATGAGACACTAACTGAGCTTTTCATATAGAAAGTCCAGATGAAAAAGCAACTGACTTGGTCTATACAGGAATGGAAAACATTGTGTCCACCCGGGAGAAGACTGGCAGGCATCTATCTACCTGATGTGTCACTGCACGGCATTTATTACATTGGAGAATACGTTATAGTCTGTGGACTGTGCCGTGGCCTTTCTGGCTGAGGTCCTTGATATGTCATATCCATAAGAGTTGACCCATCCTTCAGGGTTGAACTCAAGTTAAATGGAGTTAGAGAATGACAACTAATGCCTGGATGCCTCTTTTCTTGTTTTTGTTTTTAAAGATTTATTTATTTATTTATTTCTATCCCCCCCTCTCCCTGCCCCAGTTGTCTGTTCTCTGTGTCTATTTGCTGCATGTTCTTCTTTGTCTGCTTCTGTTGTTGTCAGCGGCACGGGAATCCGTGTTTCTTTTTGTTGTGTCATCTTGTTGTGTCAGCTCTCCGTGTGTGGCGCCATTCCTGGGCAGGCTGCACTTTCTTTTGTGCTGGGTGGCTCTCCTTACGGGGCGCATTCCTTGCGCACGGGGCTCCCCTACGCAGCACTGCACTCCTTGAGTGCATCAGCGCTGCCCGTGGGCCAGCTCCACACGGGTCAAGGAGGCCCAGGGTTTGAACTGCAGACCTACCATGTGGTAGGCGGACGCCCTATCCACTGGGCCAAGTCCGCTTCCCTGGATCCCTGTTTATTGTTTCACATGAGAAACCTATAACTGTTACCTGGACCAGAACACTTTGTGTTGCTATGTTCAGTATATTTTCTTCGTGTAGTCAAGTTACTGGAGAAACAAGATCATGACCACAAGGCTCTTCAGTCATTTTTTGTGAGAGATGTACCTATGACAGGAACCAGGGCCCTGTTGATGTATAACCAGACTGTTGTGTCCCTGTTGGTAAACCTGCATGGGAAGCAAGACAAAATCATGTGGTTCTTGGTGAGGAAGGATTCTGAAAGGAATTGGATGTTTAATGGCCTCAAGCTCTCTCAGCCTGGTGTGTCCATTTCACAGTGAATATGGACTCCCACAGAAGAACTAGAAGTCTGTTGATTGATGTTCCTTATTCCTTGGGAAGTGCTTGGATAGTTACTGTGACTGCCTTTCTAAAATTTCAGTTGTTGCTTTACAGCATTTAAATGTTGAAACAATTCAACATTTATCTGCCTGTGTTTCTTTGATAAGCTCCAGGAAGCTATGATCATATCTCATTCAGTGGATAGTTAGCCCAAAATCATGAGCAGATAGATATTAAAGTGTCGTAGATGCTGATCTCTAGTTTCAAAATTAAAATGTTTTGCTATTATAGTAAACTCCTAATTCTTTTGCATATTTTAGGAATTCAGTACTATGATTAATTTGGTATCCTAGACTAAAAGTAAAAAGTTCCCCTTTTATTCTTTGTCAATTTAAATATTTATTATTGAATTGCTTAGTATGTTATTTCATGATAAATATTATATTAAAATATAAAATGTATAATCATAAGCAACTAAAGATAATTTATTCTAGAAAACTTTTTTGAATACTGTAAGGATACTATTATGAGCTTATGGAAATGCCTATAAATAGAGGACTCTGATTAACTTCAAAATCACACAAAATAAAAGAAATAAGTAGTATTACTTTAAAAGCTTTACTGGAAAATATGTTTTTTTGGAAGAGGAGGAAAAAATCAAGTTTGGAAAAAAATGTGTGTGTGCTTTTTTTTTTAAATTTATTTCTCTCCCCTTTCCCCTCCTCCCCCCCAGTTGTCTGTTCTCTGTGTCCATTCACTGTGTGTTCTTCTGTGTCTGCCTGCATTCTTGTCAGTGGCACCTGGAATCTGTGTCTCCTTTTGTTGCACCGTCTTGCTGCATTAGCTCTCCGTGTGTGCGGTGCCACTCCTGGGCAGGCTGTACTTTTTTCGTGCTGGGTGGCTCTCCTTATGGGGCGCACTCCTTGCGCATGGGGCTCCCCTATGCAGGGGACACCCCTGCGTGGCACGGCACTCCTTGTGCGCATCAGCACTGTGAATGGGCCAGCTCACCACACGGGTCAGGAGGTCCTGTGTTTGAACCTTAGGCCTCCCATGTGGTAGGCAGATGCCCTATTCGTTGGGCCAAATCTGCTTCTGTGCATGTGCTTTTAGGAGAGATGGAGGTAGGAAAGTAGAAGAAGGGCTCAAGAAGAAAGTAGGAAAAAAAAAAAAAAGAAGAAAGTGGAAGGTTTTGACTATTTCTCAAAACTGATTCCACTATTTTTAGAAATGAACTTTATCCATGGAGGGTGAGATGCTATTTTTCTAGTTTTAGTTTCTGAGTAAGTAATAAATTATAAAATATTCTGATGCTAGGTTTTCTTTGGAGAAAGAATGATTATTAATAACAAGATAGGCATATGAATTAGCTTTTTAGTGCAGAATTTTCAAAAATTTTCAGTTTTGCTTATTAATGTATAAATTCTCTTCTTAGGCAGTGATCTTTTTATTCCTTTGGAATTTTGGATTATTTTTCCAGAGTCCCTTGAATGGAAAATGTCATATTTTGATTGCTTTCATTTTTTCTTTAGCATTGATTCATAAAGGTATTCTCTTGGGTTTAACTCCAGATCAAGAACTGGATTATGATGTATCACCCCACTCTTTAGATTGTTGAACTTTTGTTTTCAGTGAAAGCCTGTATCAAAAATCTTTTACTATGAATATAACTTGTGTATCAGTTTGCAAAAGGGCTGCTGATGCAAAGTACCAGAAATGAGTTGGCTTTTATAAAGGGTATTTATTTGGGGGTAAAACCTTACAGTTCCAAGGCCATGAGAAGTCCAAATTAAAGCAGTATCAGAGGTGCTTTCTTACCAGAGTCAGCTGCCATGTGTTGAAACAAGATGGCCACTGGTCTCTGCTGAGTTTGAGCTCGATTGAGGGCTCCCAGCATAGGACTTGTCACTTTCTGGGTCTTCTATATTAGTTTAGGCTGTTCCACTTTCTTCCCAACCAGTTCAGCTGGAAGCTATCAGGCATATAGCAGGGCTCATTTTTTCTTGAGCTGCTCCGTGGACCCAACCTCTTGGGGCGTCATGCTTAAGCATTTCTTTAGTCCTGTCTCTTATATGGCAGAATCAAACGAGGCAGCTTCCTTTTCCTGTGTCTGTCTGTCCGTCAGGTCTTTTTATCAGACCCAACAAGGGGCAGAGACTCAACTTGAGGCAAGTCTCACTAATGTGACCCAATCAGAAGACCTAATGGGATTACCAAGTAACCTAATCAAAGCTTCCTCAACAGAGTTTAATGCAGTCAAAGGGTATGACACACACAGGAATAGATTAGTTTAAAAAACATAATCCTTCTCTTTTTGGGATTTGTAAAATAATCTCAAACAGCCACAACTGGATTATTTGTGTTTTGCTTTAGCATGTGCCTTTTTCGTTTTTTAGCATTTTTGCTTAATTTTTCTTTAGCAATAACCATCACAGTATTCTCTGTTGTAAAGAGAATATTCTCCAACATTCTCAAACATTGTTATTGGGAGTGTAAGCTGGAACAAACTTCACTTTTACAAATGTCAGAAACAACCTAAATGTTCATAAAAATGGTGGTATGAGCTACATTTAAGGGTGTGGAAAGATGTCTGAGATATATTAGGTGAAATAGATTGGCTAAACATTTCATTACAAAAAGAGAAGGAAAACTCTAAAGGTTTACACTTAAGGTTTACCAGTTTGTCTTAGGTGTGTGATTTTTTTATGGTTAATTTTTATTTAAGTGAACTTTTCACTAAAACAACAAAGATGAACACAAAGCATACATGTACAACTTAATGAATTTTCACAAGGTGAAGCTACCCTGTCATTGGAAATAGAGCATTATTAGAAGCCCAGACGCTTTTCCTCAAGGCTGCCTAGCTACTGTCCTCCGCGCTTGGGGGACGAGCACTGCCCTGACTTCTGACACCGTAGAATAAAGTTGCTACATTTGAACTTTATATAAATGGAATCTCATCTGGCCTTTTCCTCATCTTTTGAGATTCCTGCATGTTGGGTGAAGTGGTAATTCATTCATTCACATTGCACTATAGCATTATGTTAAGTTGTTATACCACAATTTATTTTTCTTTTCTACTATTAATGGACATTTGAGTTGTTTCCAGTTTGGGGCTAGAATGAAGAATGCTGCTGAGAGTATTCTAGTACATGTCTTTTGCCTATTATTTGTTGGGTTGTCTCTTTTTTCTTATTGATTTGTAGCAGTTCTTTATAATTTTATGTGTTCTTTCTCAAATATAATATATTGTAGATTTTAGTTACTTTTATTTATTTTATCTATTTTCTAAATTTTTAGCAATGAGCAGATATTTAATTTTTTATCATCAGTAAAAAAGTAAAAATATTACCATTTTGAAAAAAAATACCCTTTTCTTGATGTTTCCCTTTCTTCCCCCTTTCCTTCAGTTCCTCACTTTTAGAACAAGTGTTCTAAACTCCCACTCTCCGCTCCCTCTCCAGCTCCTCACTCTGAAACCTCCCCATTTTTTAATAAAAAGGAGCTCCCGGTAGGTAAATTCAGTTACCTGCCGGGCTCCTTGCCCAGTCTTTGAATTCTTCATTTTGTCCTTGTTGATGCCGCTGACTCTCAGTCTTCGCAGGTCTCTTCTGACTTGACTTCCCAATGACTCTGCCACCCCCCCTGCTCGCCTCCTATCTCTTTCTCCTCCTTGCTTTGTTCTGTGTGTTTCTCTTTGACCAGGCTGGCATCTCCCCTGTACATCTTTGGAGCTCCTTTCCCCACAGAGCACTTAGTTAGCTTTCTGAACAGGCAGCATTGGCCATGTGCTAGAGGTCACGTCCTCTGCAGAACACTTCCGTGATTTCTAAAGTTCCTACCCTTCCCAGCTACCTGCTGGATATTGGCTAATCGGAAGATGACTCAGTCCTCCTCCTCTTCATACCAACCTTGCCTCCCATGCTCCGTCTAATAATAGAACTAACCATACTCCTGATAACTTAGCCCTGAAGCATTGGTCATATTTGCCTTCTTCCTTCTGACCCATAGACAGTCTGTTGCTAAATCCTGTTATTTCTACTTCTTCCACAGTAGTGCTCTCACAGACGAATAGAAACATGCAACAGAAGTAATACTGGCTCACAGTGATTGAGTGCCTCTATGTGCCAGCCACTGGCTACAAGCTTTATATGTGTTACCTCACTGAATCCTCATAATGGCCTTTTGAGATAGTATTAGTATCTTCATTTTACAGATGAGGGACATGAGGCACAGAGAAGTAACTTACTCAAAACCACTCAGCAAGAAGTGATTCTAGACATCTGACCCTAGACTGTATTCTTTATTTGTAGTTCTCCCACTTACCCCCTTTCCAACCTCAGTACTTCTTGCTCAAAGAGCATTTTCCTCCTAATTTGCTCCTTTTCCTATTTGAATCCATCCTTTAAAAAATGTCAAGTATATCTTACCCAAATTTAACTCTATTCTTATACATTCCTTGCTTTACTTTCAGTGACTCTGATTTAGAAGCCCACAATCAAAGTAGACTTCCCAGACTAAAGTGTGTCCTTTGTCTACCATCCTATAAGCTTAATGTGCTGTGTCTGAACAGGCACCATGTCTTTTCTCATGCTCATTGCTGAATCTGGAATGTACCCCTTCCCCACCCTGCCCCCAGCTTTGCCTTTTCTGAAACCCTGCCCATTCTTCAGAGTCCAATTCAAATGCTCTCCCTTACGTGAGACGCTTTCTGAGCTTCCATGGCCTAGCTACGTGAACCTCTGAAGCATTTTATAATCTTTTCTTTTACAGCAAGCTGAGCACCAATCCCTTTTTTGATACCCCTGGAAACTCTGTCATGATTTTCAGTATTAAGTATCTTATTCATTTCTTTGACAATTTTCCATCAGGAATACAATAGAGGGTATTGGGCCCACTGTTTATAAGAGCCAAGGATAATAATTCCAAAATCTGAGGGATAAGGGGAGTAGCCTATTTGCAGATATATCATTTGCATGACGTTGTGGGACAGCAACTAGTGACTGGACTCCATCCAGTAAGCTGTGAGTAGACCTGAAGTGCAGGAGGTAGCTGCAGCTATCTCTTCTTAACTATAAACTGGAGGGAAAGGCACTCATTGCAGCTACACTGAAATTACCATACAGGGAGGCAGTAAAGGATGAATCATAGGGAGAAAGATGGATTTTTTTCCCCCCTTTTGTATGTAGCAAAGTATGTTTGAGTTTTCTGTGTTTGGAGATGTTGAATAGATGAGCTGTTGTAATTGTTAGTTTGAGGGAATATTTTTGACTCAAAGTATTCTTATAACTTTCTAATTCTTTTTTCCTTAAAGAAAGTGGCAGTCCAGAGTCTCGAGTCAGTGCTATCCATTTCTTGGTACACAAACTGCCAGAGAAAAATAAAGAGATGTTGGATATTTTGGTGAAACACTTAACAAAGTAAGCCTCTTTTTTTTCTCCTTTTAATGTTCTTCATTTTTCTCTAGGTTATATACAGCGTTCTTGCGTTTGTAACAGTTGGAATTGAGGCTATATACACAGTACCAGTGACCAAACTTGGAAGGGCAGGCTGGATGGTTGACTCATTGTGTGTGTTTTGGACAGGATTGTTGAAATATGATACTTTCCTGAATTCATATAATTATTTGCTTAATGCTATTGCCAGCAACTCAGGGTTTGAGTTGAAGTGAAAGAAGAGAATGTTATACATTTCCCCATACACAGATTCTGGAAATGTGATTATAAGTCTGTTAGCAAATTTAGCTTGGTTTCACACCTACCTAACTCTAAGTTTGAACATGTCCTCTAAGTTTGTTTAATCCAATAATAGGTAGTTAGTTCATAGGATCCCTTCTCTGCAGTCCCACTTTAAAAAGCAAGCAAAATCTAATAATTCAGTAGAGAGATTTGCCCTTTCTTCAAATATATATGACTCTTAGATCATTGTAATTACAGAATTTTAGAGGCGGGAGGAATCTTAGGAACCATATATTTTAGAACCTTTATTTTACACAAAGAGAAACTGAAGGCCAGAAGATATTATGATTCCTCTAAGGCCACGAGTAGAGTTATTCAATCATTTAGGACACATATTTATTGACCACATAATTGAAGAAGATAGACAAAATCCCTGCCTTTATGAAATATACATTAAGAGGGGGGAAAGATAACAAAGAGATTACAAATTAAAATATAAATAATTTCATATGGTAAATAAGTTATAAAAAGAAAAAAATTGAATAAGGGGATAGAGAATTTCTGTTAGGTTTAGGACTACAAAGAGGGTTCTTATGGAAGATCTATTTGAGGATGAGACCTTTGAGTTGAGACCTGATTTAAGTAAGCAGGACTGCAGAGGACAGTTGGCCAGTTGGTTCAGTGCACAATGGTACTGGGCTGAAGGGGGTTGGTACGAATGCTCTGGCCAAGTTCTCTGTGCCTGTGAAGCTAATTCTCACAAAGGGTGCCATGTAGAAAAGTCGTTTCTGGAAGCAAGGGTTTGATGATCTGGAGAGAGTGGGGATGTACTAAGTAGGGGGAAACATTAAATGAAGGCCTTTAGGCAGGAACGAGCCCAACATGTACATTGTTAAGAATGCCAGTGTGGCTGAAGTAGAGCATAGAAGGGAGAGAAGTAGAAAGGCAGGAGCCTCAGCATGTAAGGTCTTGTCAGATTGCATCAATTTATTCTGAGGCAGATGTTGACAATTTGAGTCTCTTGACTCCTTGTTTTTAGGGAAATACAATGGAGAATATTGTCCATTCTACACCCTTCTTTTAACCATACACCATATTTTTTTCTCATCAAAATTAGTGTTGCAAATCACTCCAAGCAAAACCTCATGACTGTGGCAAATTTAGGAGTGGTGTTTGGACCAACTCTGATGAGGCCACAGGAAGAAACTGTTGCTGCCATCATGGATTTGAAGTTTCAGAACATTGTCGTGGAAATCTTAATTGAAAACCATGAAAAGGTAAACTTGTATTGCTTTTTTCCTTATGAGAATTCCTGTTGTTGGCTTGTGATCGTGTGATGTACAACTATCCTCTTAGATTTCCCTTCCCTTTTGTTTTTATTTAAAAATAATTTCATTATCACAGTGACGAGATTGGTTCTGAGAAGTTCTCAGTTTGCGTCTGTCTTCTGATGGCGTTTCATAAACCAGAGGCTTACATGGTCTTCTGTTAATGCACTAGTCCAAATGAAGAAGCATTTAATCAACATGCAAATGAACGTTGGCAGCGTAGTTGTGAAATCTTCATAATTTTTGCTGCCTTCATTCTTATCCTTGGATTCTTCACTCAAATTGTTTCTGTGACACAGGGAAAATATTTGTATCAATCTGTCATGACAGTCCTGGACTCATGATCAGTTGAGGACTTTGCAGTTTAGAAGAGAGAAAGTAAGGCAAATAAAGAAGTTTGAAAGGCAGTGAAATGAATCTGGAGAAACACGAGTTTCATTGAGTGGTGATGGTTGGGGAGCACTGGGACCTGCTGGTCAAGGTCCCTCTAATAGCTGTGCACTTTTTTTTAAGTTAAAAATTTTTTTTTTATTTTTAAAGATGCTTTAGATTACAAAAATGTTAAATAAAAAAACATGAGGAATTTCAATATGCCTCCCTCTCTTCCTCTCCTACACCTTCCCACATCAACAACATCCCTCATTAGTGTGGTACATTTGTTACAACTGATGAATACATATTGAAGCATTGTTACTAACTATCTATTACAGTTTACATGATAGTTTACACTGCACTCTTTTGTAGGTTGTGACAAAATATACAATGGCCTGTATCTATCACTGCAGTGTCATGCAGGACAGCTCCAGTTTCACGAATATGTTCCAATATTTCACTCATTCTTTCCTCTCCCATCCCTCAGAACCTCTGGTGACCACTGCCTTTATATCAATGATAAGAGTTCCTCCATTGCTAGAATAATACTAAGCCTGTAGTAGAATAATAAGTCAACTTTAGTCCATTGTTCATTCCCCATTCTTGAGGTCCTTGGGATAGTGATGCCCACTCTGCTTCTAACTGAGAGGGAGCTTAGATCCCATGGAACAGATGGTTGGAGTGATCTTGCGTGCATTTGCAGACACTCTCTGTTCCTTGGCATGGGCATTTTCTATCATTATCTCCTTGTTATTTGTACTGGATGAGTCCAGTGAACTGGAGAGTAGGTTTTGCAACTCTGCTGAAATTCAGGGCTCAACTGGCACATGGATGGACCAAAGATTTAGGCCTTTGGGGCATCTGTTTATCAAGTATAGTGCTAATTATAGGTTCAAGTAAAAGGAGCAGAAGAGCCAAGTGTAGAGAACCTATAAATGAGTCTTAACTCTGTTACACTGGGGAGCATAAATTCCAAAGTAAGGTCCACTGACAGGGTGCCATATTCCTGTGCTGTTTGCCCTGTATTATAGTTTCTGGATATCTCTAGAGCCCTCAGGAGCCCTTCTATTTGAGGCACTGTTTGCTGTGGCAGTCAATGAGATCCACTGAGACTTGCATAAGTGTAACCTCTGGAATGACTTTAGACTCACTTTGAAGTCTTTTAGCCATAAAAACTCTTTTGTATTTATCATTTCCCCCCTCTGGTCATGTTCTTTTTCCAAATGCATTGCTAGTTGGCATTGGTAATAATCCCTTGGTGCCAGGGAGGCTTATCCCTGGGAGTCATGTCTCTTGCAGGAAGGAAGGTAGTGCATTTTATATGCTGAGTTTGGCTTAGAGAGAGCCCATATTTGAGCATCAAGGAGGTTTTCAGGAGATAACTCTTAGGCAGTAAATAATATTAGGTTAAATTTCAATTTCATAAGTAAAGGTTCATAAGTATAATCATCAATACCAAGCACCTTGTGTAGTGGTCTGTCTTCCTTCACTAGGCACTGCTCTTACACTTGGGGGATTCTTTTTGTCCTTTTAGAGAATGTAGCAGAGAACTCCTCAGGATGATAATTCAATATTCTTTGGATTATTGTGTGGATTTCTACCCACTGAGGCATTGCCCCATGAACACTTGAACATACTCATATGCCTTAGAGGCATACTCCAGTTGAACCCCTTCCCATGCATCCCCCCATCATTGATACCCTGCAAGAGTAATTTTCACCTGCCATGATGACCCTTCTGTGATCCAAGGCCTCTTCAAAAATGAAGCCAACAAAATAATGAAGTAAAATTAATGAGAAAATGAAATAATTTAAAAAATATTATTTTGTTGGCTATGCATTTTTAAAGGTGGTCCTGCCTTGCAAAGTGTCTTTCTGGTTGGCACCATCAGGAGTGGGTGGCAGGTAAAGGAGGAACAATTGGAGAAGGGTAAGCACCTCAGATAGGCTCTGGGGGTAAGGGAGGTACACATTCCTGAGTTTTGGGGGTGGCTTGAATTTGGTCTGATTTAGGAGATCCATATCAGGAGCAATATAATTTAGTATACCATCCCCTCCTCGCCATCATTTTAAGCATTAGTAATAAGCACTGTTTGTCATTGTCACCTTGTGATCTGTTTCCCAAATTCCTATTATTTTCTCCTTCATCGTCAAGGAACCATTCTCCTTCTGTGCTCTGTGGATGCAGAAATGGTCATCCCCATGTTTCCCCCAGGGTTTATTCTATATACCCAATTCCCCACATACGTTTTCACATATAGGGACAGCGAATGGCAAATTGTGATTGAAGTATTTCACATAAAAGTATGTACAACTGCTTCCCAAGCACTCCCCGGGGTCTTTTCTTTATTAACCTAAATAACTGGGATATATTTTTTAAGGAGGCTGGGTTTTCTAGGCTCCTTAAATTGTATTTATTTCTGGTATGAAGAAAATGGGAAGAGAAAGAGGAGAGTAGATGTTTACAAAATGCCTCTCCATTCTTAAAATGCCAGCATGCCTCTTTCTGAGGGACCCAGTTAATATTGGCTTTCTCCATTGCTTAGCAGAAATTCTTATGAAGATAAAAATTTAAAAATAGAATATACATGACTAGGTAGCCATTTAGAAGAATTTCTTCAGTCATTCTGATCATTTGCTAGGATTGAAAATGATTAGTCTAGAGTAAGGATTGGCAACCTTTTTCTATAAAGGGCTACATAGTAAACATTTTTCACTTTGTAGGTCATGAGGTCTCTCTTGGAACTACTCAATTCTGTTGTTGTAGTCTGGAAACAGCCATAGATAATATATATGTGAATAGGCATGGCTGAGTTACAGTAAAACCTCCTTCAGCCTCATACATTGCCCTCCCAAGATCAACTCCATCACTTCATTGCCTATTTTCCTAGGGGGTAGGGTGGATTCTGGATACTTCCTTGGAAGGTAATTTGAGACAGTGGTCATGGACTCAGTCTCTGGAATCAGACTGCCTGGGACAAAACCCTGGCTCGACAATTACTTGCTTACTGTAACCCTTGGCAAGTTACTTGACATTGCTGAGTCTTAGTGCTTATCAACTAAACGTGGATGATAGTAACACCTACCTCATGGCTTTGTTGTGAAGACTTAATTACATATTGTATAGAAAATGTACAGCACAGTGCTTGGCAAATAGTAAGGGCTTCTGAAATGCCAGCTGCTAGAAGCATCTCTCGACCACAAGGTAAAGTAGAAACCAGATGTTTTCTCAGCCCGGGTCACGTGGGATCCTTGCCTTTTTAGGTTGGGTTGACCTTCTAACTTGGAGCTAAAGGAGTTGTAGTTTAGCAAGAGGAACTAGACTGTGAATGTGACCACTGATTGAGCTCAGACAATGCGTAATCATGCCTTGCATTTCTCTAGCTGGCTCATGGCATGTAACTATAAAATTTAGAGAAATGTTGTTAAAGAAGGAGACTGAAAAGTTACTATTTAAAAAGGAACTGTTCAATTTTGGGAGAGTGATTGACTTATGTAGCATACTGCCAATTTTGTAAGATTCTCTTGTCTTCTCTCTTACTCTCTATTAAGAGCTTGAGAAAGCTTCACCTTAGAATGCTTGAGAAGGTTTTATAACTATATGAGAGATTCTTGTTGATAATAAAGCAAGACCTATGTTTTACTTTTGGTGGCCTTGGCAGTTTGTGTTTGGATTCAGAATTTTAAGGAGCTGATGTACATTTAGTTTAGCTGCCTTCATTTTTAAATGGAAATAAGATGGTTTTTGAGGGACATATAAAAAAAATGGTTTCAGGATGCCCCTGCAATGTATGCTCAAAGAGTCTACTTCTGTTTGCCTCTCTCTTTCTCACTCTTCTGACTCCCTCAAAATAGAACATCTATCTGTTTGAAAAAAGAAGAGCTGACTTAGGATATAAAGTTCACCTTTACTCCTTTACTATTAGGCAAAGAAATAAATACAATTTTTAAATATTTTATTATTTAGGACACTGCTTCTTAACCTTTTTGGGATCACAGACCTCTGAGAAGCTAACAAAAGCTATTGACCCTCTCCCTAGAAAAACACACATGCCCCGTTCCTCAACTGTGTTACCTCCAGGTAAAGAATCTGGTTAAAAATGTATAATCCTTTAGATGATCTGTCTTGTTACTTGTTCTCTGTAATCAAGGAAACAGTTGACTTTTCAAATTACTTATTTCAAGAATGGTAAGATATTTTCTTTTTCTCATTCTGTCAACTGTATATCAGGACCTTGCTAATAACGTTGTTCACTTCTGCTTGTAAGACAGGAAATTTTACAACTAGGTCATTCATTTGGTTATTAAAATTTTTTTAAATTGAGATTACATTATATGCCAAGCATGTATTGGGAGCTGGTATGTGGAGATGAACTTTGCCTGCCCTGTTGGAAAGCAGGCTGTAGTCTGGAGGTAGAAGTCGTGTTTTTGATCCTATCTCCCACAGCGCGTGTCCATGTCTAACATACTATGCCATTTACTCATTTCTTTTTTTAGTTGTCTATTTCTCTCTGCTACAGCTTGAGTTTCTTGAAGAAAGGGATCTTTTTGTTTACCTAGAATAATACCTGATATACATTAGGTGCTCAGTTAATATTTCTTGAATGAATTAATGAAGTCAGTAATTGTGAAAGGGTTGGAGGAATGGGGGAGAGAGAGACAAAGAGAAATTGTCCCTTTTAGCAAAGCATTGCAGGAGCATTTCTTGGGTCTTTGTTGCATTTGCTGTTAGCTAGAGCACCTGTAGCTTGTACAGGTATCAGTTTCTACTGAGAAGTTAAACTTGAAACATGGTCACGGATTTTCTTTGCCATATGGTAAAAGCAGCTTGTTTATCGAAATAAGAAGAGATTTGTTTTGGTAATGAGTGCTGGATTTATGCCTCCCTTTATGGTCCTGTCAAACTGTCATTAAACCCCATTTGTGTGTACTAAGCCATCCAGACAGTTTCATGGAAACATGGCTGGTATTTGCTTTTAGAAAGAGAAATAGACTATAAGCTTTTGTTATAGTAGCTCAACTACCGTTCAATTAAACCTAATTAGAGACTTTTTAGGCAGCTTATTTGTGAAAAATACTAGCTCTGGGACTTGCGCTTGGATAAAAGGATCTTCAATGCCGTGGCTTCCTATTTTCTTCTCTTATTTGAAGCTAAGAAGATAAGTACATGATTTTCTGCTGAGAAGTAGATGCTGCCACTTCAGCTTGTTAACAAATTTTACAGGAATCTCCAAGTCACATTGGTGAGCCAGGTATAATAGTTATAGCAGATCAAAGTGGACCCGCTCTCAGAAATGGAACTTTATAGAGCTAGGTAGAGGCTTTTAGTTTTCCTTTGCTTCCTTTCTGTGGCTAGAGAGTGCTATGGACTTGGAGGGGATATTACATTAATGTACTGAAGTTTCCTGGTGAGAAGGGAGGAGGTAGGATGCTGAATTTCAGATTCTTCACCTTATGCATGGGTGTAGGTTTGGAAGCAGAGGGTTCCTTTGGGTGAGCGGAGGCTGTTAGCTTGGATTAGTTATTCTACATTTCCAAAAACTTAATCACCTCTTTTCTCTATAACTTCATCCATATACATATTCACTCTCCTTCCCAGCTCATTGTTCTTGCTTAGCTGGACTTAGAGTCCAGGGTCTTTTATGAGGAAGAATATTTCTTCTGACAAGGGTGGTTGTGCAGAAAGCCATAATATTGACGTACAAACCCACATTAGCCACAGGTTTCCCTGAAAACTGACCCATATATACCACCCCCAGATCTTGTGTTTGACTTGATAGTAGTGAGGGAGGGAAAAAATTCCTCTTAGTAAACAAGAACAAAGAGAAAAAGGGGAAAGGAGTAAGGATAGGAAAGGTTTAAAAGAATAGTCTCAGAAAAGGAAAAAGTGGAATAATGGATAGGGACTCAAAAAAGAGGATAAACTGGAGAGGAGAGGAAGGGATCTAGTTAGTGCCTGTGAAAGAGAATAGACAGAAAAAAGAAGACAACAGAAGGAACATGCTTTCTTTTCCTCTGTTAATTATTTCTCTGCCCTAGAAATGTGAAAAATGTTGACTCTAGGAAAATCGCTAAAGCAGAAGAGGGAAACTTTCAATGTTTAATTAAAGCAAGATAGCATCACATTAATTTTGGAGTTAGAAAAAGACCCCTGGTTAATCTGCTTTGGAGATCACATTTTATCCTAGCCTCGTTGCTGTTTTTATAAAATCCATATGTACTTTATAGGAAACTTAATCCATATGTTTTGGCTTCATTTACACATAATACATTAAGATGTTGTTTTTAAAGAAGTGCTCGTGGGCCAAAAATATTATCAAGGGTTTTCTTCTCCTGCAAACCAGAAAATTGCTTTTCCCGGGTGGAAAAGGATACTGTAAAATTGCTAGGGACTTTCAAATTGAGCTTATACCTTCGAATTTGTGAGTTTTGCCTAAAAGCATTGTTCTTAACGAAGGATACTTGTTATGCATGAATTCAGTACATTTTTGATGAGTGCCTGATCTGAGTCAGACATGGTATGAGATTTGGGGGAAGTAAGATAATGAGTCCAGTAGGGGAAAGAAGAAAGGTCCAAAAGTAACTATAAGATGTTATAAGAATAACCACTCTCAGAGAGATGTAGAGAAAGCTGTCAAGAGGCTTTAGAGGAGAGCTTACTATCCGACTGTGGGGAATCTGGAAAGGTTTCCTGAGTAGGCAGTTAGATTAGGGTTTGAGTACAGAGTTTGAAGAGCGTTTGAACATGTGTTAAGAGGACATTTCAAACATGATAGATGAGGTAACCAGAAACCCAGTGTAGTTAAATGAGTGAATGTGCTGGAATGGGTGATAGTAGGAATGAGTTACTTCATGTTTCTCTGATATGAGAGAAGGCTGTCATGGGGGGGAACCAAATCAGATGTGGGAGGAAAGGAACGAACAGAGTAGGACCTCTAGCTCCTGAGATTTAGACAACTTGCTAGTCACTCTCATTCTAATTGCCTGTTAGCTCATCTCTGGGCTAGGGGAACTTTTTAGGGAACTGAAATAGGTATGTGAAAAACCCTCTCAGGGATTATGGGGTCTGTATAGCTTGAATTCATTCTGTTTTACATGTTTTTAAATGTCATGAAGAATGGGGAACGGACTTTGGCCCAGTGGTTAGGGCGTCCGTCTACCATATGGGAGGTCCGCGGTTCAAACCCCAGGCCTCCTTGACCCGTGTGGAGCTGGCCATGCGCAGTGCTGATGCGCGCAAGGAGTGCCGCGCCACGCAGGGTGTCCCCCGCGTGGGGGAACCCCACGCGCAAGGAGTGCGCCCGTGAGGAGAGCCGCCCAGCGTGAAAAGAGAGAGCAGCCTGCCCAGGAATGGCGACGCCCACACTTCCCGCAGCCGCTGAGACAACAGAAGCGGACAAAGAAACAAGACGCAGCAAAAAGACACCAAGAACAGACAACCAGGGGAGGGGGGGGAATTAAATAAATAAATAAATCTTTAAAAAAAAAAAAAAAAAAAAAAAAATGTCATGAAGAATGTTTACAACGTGACTCCATCGTTGCCCCGACCCCTCAAGGGTCCCTGGAGGGTCTGAGGTGCTTTCGGGAATCATCAAACAAAACAATAATTTCAGAGTTTTTTGTTTTTTTTAAAAAAAAATCTATTGTATTTTATGTTAATGCTTTGAGAAACTGGCAATTCATATAAAGTAAGGTATCTAATATTACTCTCAACCAAATCACTTTGTACTTATACTTTTTTGGAATAAAACAAAGCTCACTAGGGAAGTGGTAGTGGCTCAAGTGATTGGGCTTCTGCCTACTACATAGGAGGTCCTGGGTTCAGTTCCCTGGTGCCTCCTGGAGAAGGATAGCTGGTGCGATGGGCAGGCATGGTGATGCAACAAGATGACGCAACAAAGAGACAGAGGAAAGACTATAAGAGATTGAACAAACCGGGGAGCTGTGGTGGCTCAAGCAATTGAGTGCCTCTATCCCACATAGGAGGTCGCAGGTTTGGTTCCTAGTGCCTCCCTAAACAGAAGATGAGCAGACACGGAGAGCACATAGCAAATGGACACAGAGAGCAGACAGCAGAGCGCAAATGATGAGGAGGGGAGAGAATAAAGAAATAAAATAGATCTTTTTTTTTTTTCAAAAGAGAACTCACTATATACTACTTCTCGGTTTATATTTATCTTCCTAAGGATTTTAACTGTATTTGCAATGTGATGTACAAGATGTGCTTTGGGTTGATATAAGCTTGGTGTGGTGATCTCATCTGCACTGTTGTTTCAGTGTTTCTCTGATTGTTAAGTTTTTTCTAGTGTAAACCATCATGTGTTGCAGTTTCTCTGGACCACAGGATGCTGGGAAAAGATACAGAACTTTTCCTTGATGATATTCTTATCAGTTCTTATATATTTGTCAAAATACAAATTTTTTATATTAGAGAAGTCATGGGTTTACAGAACAACCATGTGTAAAATACAGGATTCCCACATTTTTTAATGTATATTTTAAATTTTACTCTAGGAACATACATCTATGAAATAAAATTTGACATTTTAGCCATTTTAAATATACAGTTCAGTGGCATTAATTACACTTACAATATTTTGCTACCAGTACCACCATGTTAGTAAAACTTCTTCTTCACCCCATACAGAAACTCAGTCCCCATTAATCCCTCCCCCCAGCCCCTGGTAACCGTTAAGTCTACTTTCTGTCTCTCTGAATTTGCTTATTCTAGATATTACATGAAAGCGGAATCATATTATTTGTTCCTGGTCAGAGGTTTCTTTAGTATATTTTGATTTACGCTTGTTTGTGGCATGTGTTGCAAAGTCCCAGAACATCCAGTGTCCTTTAGTCACAGAAGAACCTAGAAAGAGTAAAGGTGAGATGGGCATATGTGTTGTTTCCCATTATGTTATACCTAACATACCAAATATTAAATTACACATGCTCATTGAACAAACTGTGCATTGCTTTATTCTCCTTAACCTTAGAACCAACTTCTGACCTGCATCTGGCCTGTCTATGCCAAAGGCTAGGGAAATGCATCCTGTTCCTAGGCTAAACAGTGGGATAAATTCTTTCTTCAGGCCCAACTTGCTGTTGCCTCAATGGCAGCCACCTTTGGGCTCTTTGGGTAAAGGGCAGGCCACTACTCTGTTTCTGCTGCAGCAAAATCAACACAGATTCTCGCCCTCTTCTGATGGTTGGTCTCTGTTATCCTTTAATTTGAAGGAGAGCTGAATGAGTAGTATGCAAACCATTTTTTTATTGAGTATGAGGAACCTTCCAGTCATAGAACATTCTTGTCATTTAATGGGAAAAGGAAGCCACTTTAAAATAACTTCCAACCTAAAATGCTTCTTGATTTAGCTTTTCTGGCACTGGGTTGCTAGGCAGCAACAGTTTTCATGTGAGAGAAGAATAAATACCTTCATCAACAACAACAACAACTAAAATTTCAAAGATCTAAAATCTTCATGTCTGCCTGAGTAGTGACTTTTTAATGTAGAGGTCAAAACTCCACAGAAGGTTTGGATAGTGGTGATGGTAGCACAACATTTTGAACCAAATTAACACCACTGAATTGGATACGTGAATGTGGTTTAAGGGGAAATTTTAGGGCATATATGTGTTACTAGAATAAAAAATCGAAAAACCAGAGGACTGTGTAACTCAGCGAACCATAATATAAATTATGGACTATAGTTAATAATATAATTATAATAATATTGTTTCATCAGTTGTAACAGATGTACCACACTAATGCAAAGTATGAATAATAGAGAAAACTGTGTATGTGTGTGTGGGGGGTGTATATTCAAACTCTATTTTCTGCATGGTTTTTCTGTAAACCTACAACTTCTCTAATTAACAAAAATGTATTTAAAAAATATATAAAAAAACACCCCTCAGCAAGAATGTTTGACATTCTTTTTTTTTTTTCCTCTTCCTTCCCAGCTTTCATGAATGTTGGCCTCTTTGGAATTACCACAGAAACTTACTTTACTGTGATTTTTTTTCCCTCAAGAGGGTCTTGTATTTACTAGAGTATTTAAAAAGAGGCTTTAAAAGCACAGAAAATTTTCTGTCTTCATTTTTCCTTCCCTTAGGGAGAAAAGGAAAATAATAATGACATTGTCTTCCCAATTCTGCTTCTTTTCATTTAGCCTTGTTATAAGAAGTCCCCACTTTGTGCTGTAATGCAGCTCTGTAAATGGTATAGTATTTTCCCATGGGACTAGAGTCACTTGATAAGAGAAAATTTGGGAGACAACAGTCTTTCATTCTGCAGCCTTTCAGTGCCTAGTATGTACAAAGGGTTGGGGCCATCTCCAGATAATTGAAGGCCTGCGATATAGGAGAGAATAGACTTATTCTTTGTTGTCTAAGAAAGCATACTCAGTGCTAGTAAGTAGAACTTGCCAGGACAAGAGTTTTTGATTCACTGGAAGGAATAACTTCATAATATTTTTAATACTGAGAATGTGTTCATGTTAGAGATGAGATTTTGGCATTTGGAGAAAAGGAATTAGGATTAAGCTAGCAGACCTCTGAGGTCCTGCCCACTTCAAAATCCTCTGGCAAAGTCTCTGGAGATGCAAATATGCTTAGACAGGTCCTCAGAGCATGGCTCAGTTCTTGGAGCTTGGCAGTAAATCAGCATTCATAGAATGGATACTTAGGGTGACGAAGAGGATCCTTTTGTTCACCTCATATTTATTTCATTTATGTAATTCTCAGCAAAATCAAGAGTATTTGGAAGGGGAAAATAAGAATTAAACAGCAAGGGGTTTGTGTGGTAGTGTATGTGTAGGTGGGCTGGAGAGACAATACTGCATGATAGTCCTTTTAGTGGAGATGCTAGCGTGGGGTGTTTATGGGCTGGGCTTTTTGCATGGATGTAGTGCCTACTTTTTTTTGTGTGTGTGGTAAAATAAAGATACTGGCTTTTAGAGCTGTCTTTTTTTCTTCCATTACTCTCAAGATAAAATTGAGAGCAATAATAGTTATAATAGCCAACACGGACGGAGGAATAATTAAGGGTCAGACACTAAGCTCAGTTCCTTAGGAGATTTTGTTGAAATACTCTGTGGGCAGCATATTGTTGTGGGGCATGGTGAGCTCTAAAGTAAAACTCCTTTGGGCAACCTCTTTGATCTCACTGTGTGTTTGTTTTCTCTTCTGCGAAATAGGAATAGCTAAACTACCTACCTGTTAGAGCTGTTGCAAAGATGAAGGAAGCCAACCTGTGTAAGATGCTGCTATCACTACTCTTTTATAAATGAGGAAAATGAAGCTCAGGAAGATTCAGTCACTTGCTACAGGTCATAGAACTAGGAAGCGGCTTAGCTAGGATTTCAACCTAGTCTGTCTCCAGAGCCTATTCCCTTAACCCCTACACTGTCACTCTCTGATAATGTTTATATAAATATACACATTTGATATTAAACAACAATATCAGCTTGTTTACATTTTGAGAACAAGGGGGGAAATGATCCATGAAAGCAAAATCCTCTCAAATGGCCATTTTCCTCCCTTCACATTTCTCTCAATTTCCATTCTAGAGTGTGACACATACCCTACTTCTTAGAAGGTGTTCTCTTCTAGGCTCAGCAGGCTGTGTTGGACCTCTTGGCTTCAGTTTTGTTAAAGGTTTTGAGCGCTCACCGCTCTGCGCAGTCGTGGGCGCTGGGGTTTCGGGGTGCCGCGGGCAGGTAGGTGGGGGCAGGTAACGGGGCCACCTGGGGGCCAAGGCCTGTGGGCGCTCCGGGCCGAGTGAGGGGCTCCTGAGTGCGCGGGAAGGCACCGGGCCGTGGGGGGCACGGGACTGGCATGTGGGGACCCACGTCCCTCAGGCCGCGAGGCCTGTGCTGGGTCCACCCCAGGTCGCCGCCTCTTGGCCCACGGGCACGTTGGCAGGGTCGGGTTGAACGTGGGTTGTGGGGCATGGCGGTCACTGCAGAGCCACCGGGCCACGCTCCACTGCCCCCTGGCAGGCGATTTCATCCCTCCTGGGCCTCCGGGACCCCTTTGTGAAGTGGTCAGGGTGGCATGTGCCTCCCTTGCCTGGAACCTGGGAAGGGCTATCTAGGAGATCTTGGGACCAGAGGCCAGAGGGCAAGCGCAGCTTCCCGGGCAGGTGGACCTCTGGGGATCCCCGCTTCTCACCATGGTCTTCTGGGCTGAAGGGCCCTAGGGTTGTGGGGGTAAGGGTGGGCTGCGGCTGGATTGTCTTGTTTGCACAATACCTGGTTTCTGAACCAGGGACGTCAGTGTCACTTGGACTTGGATTCAAATCCCAGCTCTTAACCTCCCCGGCTCATGACCTTGGGATATTGGGAAATGTTCTCTAAGCTAACAGTACCTAACAGTACCTGCTTTCCACAGTTGATAATTAAATTAAATTGATAAACAGTTGATAATTAAAGCAGACATTGTAGGGAAAGCACATAACATAATACCTGCTGTTCAGTGGGAGCGGTCGCTGTTATCCTGACACCTGCACTTTGGTCTAGACAATGGTCAGCCTCACCAGCCAGCACAGTGGTCTAATGAGTCCTTATAGCTGAACAAGGCAGTGAAGTGGGGCTGGCAGAGGCTACTCCACTAGCTTGAGCTTAAAGGGCTACTTTTTTTTTTTCTTTTTCAATGCTTTGGTGGTTCTTTTCCATTTCCTTGACTAAATGTTAGTATTTGGTGACTTAGCCAACCCAATTTTAAATAACTCAGAAAGCTGGATTCGACCTGTTCAATATTAATCAGATCATCTTTTTCTTGGATTTTCTATTGCATTGTATTTCATCCATTTGTACCTTTTTGATAAAGATTAACTTCTGAAAAAAAAGTTTTCACTGAACTCTGGTTATCATCATCCTCATCCTCTTCCTCATCTTTACCTTCATCAATATAATTAATGTGTAGCAACAGTATGGCCTAATAAGTACTCACACTCCATGAAGTACTTTACAGGGATCACTTCTTTTCATATCCCACTGAACAACACCATGAGGTAGATACTGTTAGTCTCATTTTGCAAATGAAAGAACTAGGGCTCAGGTTAAGAAGTTGGCCAAGGTCACTCAGCTAAGTGGCAGGGCTGGGAGTCAAACCCAGGACTGTCTGATTCCAGAGGCGGAGCTCTTCAGCCCCAGACTATACTGCTGTTCCTTCAATTCTAAATGTCTAACTGGAAGGTTTTTCTCTTCATTGTTACTGTCCAACAGGCTGGACTACAGATAGATCAGTCCAGGTGTTCCAGAGAAACAGAACCAACACGGTGTGCATGTACACATACATATACACATACGTATATATGCACACACATACATATATCTGTCTATAGATAGGGAAAGGGAGGGATTTATTAGATTTATTACAGGGAATTGGCTCACGTGATTGTGTGAGCTGGCAAGTCCACGTTCCGTGAGGCAGGGAAGGCTGGAAATTCCAGAAGTGATGTTGAAGTCTTCAGTCATAGTCTTAGTAGAGGCCAGGGAAGAGACAGGGTGCAGTCGCAAGACAGTTCCTTCTGATTTCTAGAACCCTTAATTATTGCCAAGATGTCCGACTGATTGGATGAGGCCCTCCCTCATGGTGGAGAGTAATCTCCTTTACATGAGGCCAACTGATTGTAGGATGTTTATCCCTCGTGTGGAATACCTCCATACGAAGAACCAGGTCAATGTTGGACCCAACAACTGGACACAATAACCTAGCCAAGCTGACTCATGAATTCAGATCCTCAGAAACAGCAGATAAAGAATATTTGTAGATTAAATTAAATCATCAAAAATAGAGTATTTTGATGTTTCAAATACATTTTCAGAATTCTAAAGTTACACAAAATAGGATGTGAGCAAAAAACACCATGAGGCATCACTTCGGTATATCGAGAGAGCTGATTTTTCGAAATCGTAAACAAGACTATTGAGAATATGCTACATGCTTTTGCTTAGTAAAATCTTTGGAATGAAAAGTAGTAAAAGGTTTTGCAGTAGCAAAGCTTTTTGCATCAAACTAAAGTACTTGCAGAAAGAAGTCTTTTTTTCCTTCTTCTTTCCTGGAAACATTTCCTGCTACTTTGTAAGCAGGCAGTAGGTGGGAGAATGGAAAATCTCCTAGACTCTGAATTCACAGCCACTTCCCTGTTTTACTTTTCTCTGTGCCCCTCCTCAGCCTGTTGTTCCCCATAGGTCTTTAGTCCAAACATTTCCTGGCAGCCAGCCCAGCGCACTCTGTACACTGCTCCTGCGGAGATGGACCCCTCGCCATGTTTCTTAAGACTTGGTGCTGCCCTTCTCCAGATTCTGCTGGTGACACCTGGATTAGACACTGACATGAGACTCTCCTGTCTGGTATCTGGGCTGGGTCATATCTGCTCATCTAGAAATTTAGAATTAGAATGTGGAGAAATCAGGCAGGTTAGCAGTGAGATTACACATCTGGCCTCTGGGATTGGAGTCGTCCTCGGTGGGTCTCATGCACACAGAGCAGCAGAGTCTTCCGGGAGAGGTGCAGGAACCTAGAAGAGAGATACAGAAGTGAGAAATGGAGCGTTGCTGCCTTGACTTTTGATCACCTCAGGTTACTAATCCAGGGCAGTCTTGAATTCCAGCTCTTTCTGTTCCCTGCTGATTCCTTTTAATAAATTCCCTTTTACTTACATCAGCTTGACTTGGGTTTTGGTTGCTACCAGATCATCCTTATGACAACCACTTCATCCTGGTATGAGAAAATGGACCACAAGATCCTGCAATTAGGTATATTTACAGATCACCAGTTTATTTGTTAACTTGGAATGAAGTCAGATTAGTTTCTTTTTCAGTTCCTTCAGGTATCTCCTACATGCCCCCATTCTGGCTACTTCTTAGGCCCAATCCTAATGCAAATAGATCAAGTATGTCTGGTCAACATAGGCAGAAATTGGTCACTTGCTGCTACCTAACCCTGAGCCAATTACTCCATTCCCATCATTTCACAACTAGAACTTCTTTAACTCTCTTTTTCAGTTTCCTCTTCTCAGGCCATTTAAACCAGATGTAGCCTTTCTCTCAATTCCCATGTAATGCCATTTCCCTGGGTGAGGGTTTTCTGAGGTCTCGGTCTGAGTTCTGATATGCCCATTTTATTTCCTCTCACCGCCTCTGGCTGTCAGTCATTCGTTAAGTTCCCATTTTAAAGTCCGCTCTACATCTGATATCCTTCCCCTCTGTCTAGAGCAGCAGTTTTTAACCTTTGTTTGATGAGCACCCATTTTGAATATGTGACGAAAGCTTTTGTTCCTGATACAGAGAATTGTGTGTTATACAGACACACACAAAACGTAGATACAATTTCAGGAATTTTGGGGACTCCCAGGTTAAGAACACAGATCCACGTGGAAATGAGAAGTCCTGGAATGGTCCATTTTGTTTTTTCAGCACGGGCTGAATCCTTGTCTGTGCGGTTGACTTCTTTCCCAGGCTCTCCCGAGCAGGAACTGGGAGGGGAGGTGGTAAGGATGCCACTCTTTGCAGATTTATCGCTGCCTCCGTCAGTGACTCTGGGTTGTTCCTGTTCCCCACCTGGAGTAGCCTCTGAGGAAATTCTTCATTAAGAAAATTATTCCTCAGTTTGGCCGTGGATGGTACGAGGCTACGCTGAAAGACATTCTGCTTAAATAACGAAAGACTGCCACTGCCCACTACTCTGAGATATGATGGTCTCCCGCCATCTGCCTGCGTGGGGCAGAGGGAGGGACTCAATTTGGCAACAGATTGAAAAGCCATCTCCATCCAGGTCAGGGTTTCACAGTGCCACCTCATTAACTCATTTGAATTTTCCTTAATTTCCCAGAAATCAAAGATATTCTGAAGCACTACTGGTGCATTTAGTGGTAGCTGAGCAAATGCTAGTTTTTCAGCTACTGCATCTTCAAAATGGCAGCCACTACCGTCTTACCTAACTAAATGCTTTGACTAGTGAGTGCTTTTTAAAAAAGAGAGGCTAAATTCAGGACTGATGGCCTTCAGCTCATGCATATTTGGACATAGCAGTTCTATTTCTGCGAGACTTTAACTAATGTCCCCAATTTCCACTGTAACTGAAAGCCAGAGTGGGTAAAGCGGCTACCCGGTAAAGCAGGCCTATTTGGTATATCCTCCCAACAGAAGTTTTCACGCTAGGTCTGATGCCTGTTCCTGGGTGTGTTGTGTGACCCCCAAACCATCCCCACGTTCAGAGAGCCACAAGCACGACTCGTGGTATAGTTGTACTTATAGTTTAATTGATTACAGGATGTAGTAAGGATGCACAGCCAGGCATAAGAGAAAAAGACACTGGCGGGGTCTGGAGGAATCCATTGCAGGCCTCCGTGTGCCTTTTCTCTCCCATTCTTCCCCCTGCAACAAAATGCATCAACACGTGCACAATGCTGCTGTCCAGGGAAGCCCATTAGAGACGCAGTGTCTGAGGTTTTTGTTGGGGGCTAGTCACATAAGCATCCTTTGCCTCCTGTGGACCGAAGTTCCAGACTCCCTGAATGATAGCATGTGTTCAGCATAAACCTCTTTGGGCTAACGGTTTAGACACAGTGGGCCATTCTTAGCATTTAGGAAAAGTTTTTTTTTTGTTTTTTGTTTAGATCAGTTTAGGGGACAGTTTACCAGCCAACTTCTCAGATGCCATCCAGAGACCAACCTTGCAAACAGGCATCTCTAAGGGCAGCAGGCTCAGGCCTGCCATGCTTACTCTTTTCTGTATACTAGGCATCTTTTTACTGCTACAATGAGGACTTTGGGGGCAGAGGTGAGGATGAGGCCCCATTTCTTCTGTAGGGACTTTCTCTGCCACCGGGATTCAGCACTTTTCCCCTTTTTCTTCACAAGTATCTCCCCCATTCTATTGGTGAAGTGTGCATTGTCAGCCACATAAAAAAATGCAGGATTAACTCTGTTGAGGAGCATGGGAATCTGAAAGAATGCGGTCAGTACAGGTTAAGTAAATTACAGCCGTGCAGCCTTATGTCACTGGATTAATTTGGCAAAGGATGAAGAGTCCCTTAGAAGCCCTCCTTGTTTTCACTTTCCAGTTGGTTGATTTCTCCTTGAGAGTGACCCCAAAGGGCACTAATCAGTTGCATTGGCTCTTTTTCTGTTTTCACCCTAAAACTCTGTTGTGTGCTGTCTTTGGGAGGAGCACAATGCTGACATCTCTGTCCCATTTTCCCACCCCCTGTCACCCCTGGGTATAGTTAAAACTCCTTTTCTTATTTCATTCTGTGTGACACCATCTCCCTAAGAGCTACTTCCTCCTCTGTTCTCATCTGGATTTCTTCCCTCTAAAACAACCTTTAAAAAACCATTAAAGAACTATCTCTAGCCTTCTGCCAGTATTCTGCAGCTGAGTTTGTCATCCACTATTAGTGTTTTCTTCCTCCTTGCATGGTTATCTCAAGGTCATTTATCTTCTCATGCAAATATTTGTAGGATTATTGTCTTGTCTTTTTTAAAAAGTCTCTTAATCAGATGAAAAATACCTGCCCAATCACAGTGATTTAGAGGAAAGTTTTGATTTTTTTTGTTTGTGCCACGGGTCCGCTATTGACTAGGTAGCAATCAATTGTCTTGATTGTTGTGCAGTCTTATATAAATGTTTCTTGTCCTTATAGAGATGGAAGTATCTAGAATTCTAGAGGAAGTAAAACTTAATCATTTAAAGCTTCCGAAAAATCTGAACTTACTCTTGGATTTGCTAAATCTTATGGGTATGGTATAGATGAACCAAGATTGCCATGTAGTATTTGTTGTAGCTATGTGGCATGCACAAGGCTTCATTGTATTATCCTTTTTACACACACACACACATATATGTGTATGAATTTTCATGATAAAAGTTAAATATCTGGTATTTGGAGTTGGCATCCTTTTATCCAATTATGAGTTCATTCAACATTTATGTCCCTCTCTCTACATGCCTTGCACTACTAAATGGCTACGCAAAAAAGATTTTTGAAAAAATCTTACTTTCTAGAAGTTCAGTGTTTAGTGATAAAGACAACAGCATGACAAACTGTGACACAGCTAGGGCTCTAGTAACATGGCCTGAGGATAGTGATTTGAGCGTGGGCCCTGCAAGGAGCCTTGTAGCTTTCTTTGTCCAAAGCCAGGTTAAGACCATTTCTATACTCTGAAGACTTACTCTACTAGGCATTCCCTTTGTGAGTCACTTACTCATTTCCTCTGAAGATATTTAATTTACCTATTCCATTCCCAGCAGTGAGCTAGGCCTACCGGGAATACAGTGGATATAATTAGAAAATACAAGACTCCTTTTCCTAAGCATTCTAATCTGCTGAGGGACGAGGTTAGGCTCTGCGGGTTTAGGAGGCATCTGGGTCCACACCCTGGCTAGCTTTAGCTCATATGAACCTTGGGTCAACCAGACAACCCAGAGAGGTAGGTAGTATTGATTCATTTTTATTTGTTGTTGTAAATTCACATTTTATAGATAAACTAAAAAAAATGAAGCTTGGAGAATTGAAATTAACTCACTCAAGGCCACAGAGCTTTATTTATTCATTCATTTGTGGCCTGTTTAGTTCCAAAAAGGATTTCGGGCAGTTAAGTTACACAGTTAGAAAGTTCCTTGTGGTCTTTCTCTGGTCCCAAGAAAAACAAGATTGTGCTTTTTTTCTTTTTAAGCTTAAATGATGCGTAGTGTTTTGGTCAATAATACTGTGTGAATGGCTCCAAGTTTAAATTGTACAAAAGTGCTTATGCATGTCTGTGTTGAAGTAAGCGAAGAAATCACTATATTTGATTTCATAAAGTTATGAGCTTTATATAGTTGCCTGTGCCACACATACTAGTGCATGGTTGTGTGCATTAGTAAGTTCTTATTAATGATTGCACAGCTGGTATGTTATTTGTCCTCGCTATTTCTTATCCTTAATTAACGAAAGTGCACATGGTCACAGACTGAAGATTGTGCCAAACCATATCTCCAAAGTGGTTGGATTAATAGGTTATGAGGATGAGTTATAATCCTTTGTAAATGATAGTAATTCTGTATATGTTCATATAAAGAAACAGTACATATAAAAAACTCACACAGAATCTGCATCATAATCTTGAGTATATTATTCTCAACAATTTTGCTTTTTTCCTATGTTGACAGTGGAACTTATTTATAGCCTATCTCTTTTGTAAGTAATTGTTTTTCTTTCCCTATCTCAGCAATAAGTGGATGTAGAGGCATTCTTCTAGGGAAGGCTTATTTCTCTAGAATGCCTTTTCTATTTAAGTGGATATGGGAGGAAATGAAAGCTAAGAGGATTAGTCGTCATTTTAAAAATTTAATGAAGGAATTAAGTTATTTGTGTTTAATGTGCTAATAAGCATAGAGTAAACTGTACTTACTGATGGATTGATGTGCAAAGGTTTTTTTGAGTGATAAATGTATATGATCCTTCAGTGGTTCTTGCAGGACTATTTCCCAAAATGCTTAGGACCACAAACACATATGCAGGTTAGTTTTTTGGAAGTCTGCTGTGGTTTTATCTAATTTTCATGTAACTTAAAGAAAATTCTTTTACCTGACCCATTCTTGGCTGTCTTCCTGTTCACAACACCAAGTAAGTGATTTTTAACCAGTTGTTATGTATTCTCCTTTGAGAATCTAATGAAGGATAACAATGCTACTTTCTTTAAAAGAACACCAATGAATGTGCACATTTGCATATAATGTTTTGGGCATATACTAACACTGTAGTCTATGAATAGATGTTAGTTAGGACCCCCTGCAC
This sequence comes from Dasypus novemcinctus, assembly GCF_030445035.2. Taxonomy (NCBI): domain Eukaryota; kingdom Metazoa; phylum Chordata; class Mammalia; order Cingulata; family Dasypodidae; genus Dasypus; species Dasypus novemcinctus. The sequence goes on along the minus strand of NC_080673.1, from coordinate 45,744,150 downwards.
TAGGTGAAATGTAGTTGGGTGATATTGAAATAATTTAATAAAAATATGTGGTTTTTTCAAGTGACTTTAAGAAAGTGAAAAGGCAGCATCCTCACTGGGAGAAAATTATTGAAAACCACATATCTGATAAGGGTTAGATCTCTGTGTTATATAAAGAGACTCTACAACACAATGATAAAAAGATAAGCAACTCAATTAAAAAATGGGCAAAAGACTCGGACAGAAATTTTTCCAAAGAAGAAATGCAGATGGCCAAAAAGCACATGGAAAGATGTTCAACATCACTAGCTTTTGTGGAAAAGCAGATCAAAACTACAATGAGGTATCATTTCACACCTTACAGAATGAATATTATGTTTTAAAAAATGGACAGCTACAAGTGCTGGAGAGGATGTGGAGAAATAGAAACACTCCTTCACTGTTGGTGGGAGTGTAAAATGGTGCAGCCTCTGTGGAAGACAGTTTGGCAGTTCCTTGCTAAGCTAAATACAGAAGTGCCATATGATCCAGCAATCCCACTACTAGGAATATATTCAGAGAACTGAAAACAGGGACTCGAATTGATATTTGCTCACTGATGTTCATAGCAGCATTATTCACAATTGCTAAAGGATGGAAACAATCCAGGTGCCCACCATCCGAGAAGAATGGATAAACAAAATGTGGTATATACATAAAATGGAATACTATTGAGCTGTAAGAAGAAATGAACTTGGGATACAAATATCAGCATAGATGAACCTTGAGGACATTATGTTGAGTGAAATAAGCCAGGCACAAAAGGACAAATATTGTATGGTTTCATTAATGTGAACTAAATACCATAAGTAAACTCACAGAGTTAAACTCTAGAGTATAGGTTACTAGGCGGAAGAATGTGGGTTGAGAATGGGAGCTGATGCTGAATGTATGTAGAATACTTATTAAGGGGGATTGTAAATGTGGGAAAATGGTCAGAGTTGATGGTAACACTATTATAGTGAGTATAATCAATACTGCTGATTTATAAGTATGATTATGGCTGAAAGGAGTAGTCCTGGAAGTTCACGTCAATCGAAAGAAAGCTAGAGGACAATCTAGGGATTATATAGCATAGTGATTTTAGTGGTGGGTGATGCTTGTGGTTAATAATACAAATATAAGAATGTTTCTCTATTATAATGTATTAAAATATGGAGATACATGGAAAAAATACAACTGATATAACCTAAAGACTATACTTAATAATAATATTGTAGTATATTTACATCAGTGACAAAGAAAGTACTGTATCAATGCTAAGGGTCAATAATGGAGGTCATTTTAAAGGGTATGGGATCTTTCCTTGTGGATAAATGGAAGCGTTCTGAAATGGAATGAGCTGATGACAGCACAACTCTTTGATGAAACTGAGAGCCACTGAGTGTACACTTAGTACAATGCAGGGATCTTATAACACGGTAAACCCCAAGGTGAATGATAGACTTTGGTTAACATGCTCAGAGAATATGAACATAAACTATAACAAATATACATTACTAATACATGGTGTTAATAATAGGATGGTTTGTGGGAAAAATACACCAAATATAAGCTATGGATTCTAGATAGCTATAATATTATGATGATGTTCTTTTATCATTTGTAACAGATGTGTCACACAATGTGAGGTGTTGGTGATGGAGCAATATATGAGAATCCTATATAGTATGCATGATTTGTTAACTCACCACTTCTCAAATAAAAAATGTGTGGCCCATTTATACAGTGTACAGAATGGTGAGAATAATGAAGCTTATGAAATTACAGATTTCTACATGTTTATAATACATTTGTTTTTAACGTATTTATAATATTACTTATTGTCCATATATTGTTTGAAACAAATATCTCAAACATATACTTTTAAGATGGCAGAGTAAGGAGAATGTCAAAACTTATAATATAAACCAAAACTAGGTTTGAAAAACTGTACCCTGAGTGCAATCAAATGGAGGAGACTTTTTTACAGCCATGGGAAAAGGTCTTGAAACTTCCACAAAAGTTGAAGTTTCTGCTGACAGTCCCTATCTCCTTTTTCTATCTAGAGTGTGACATATCAGGGCCACGCTATCATAAAAGTTAGGGTTCATTGATCTCCAGCAATAAACAGCAATTCTGCTAAAAAGTGAAGCCCCAAATGGAAACTAAAATGAAACAAGAGGTTCTGCAAGAGAGGAAGGATGGGGAAAATGATCCCTGACTGTGCAGGAGAAAGTTGCTTATCTCATCCTGATAACTTTCAATGTGAATATCCAGAAGTCGCCATCTCTCTTTCATTCTCTCCTTTGCCTCAAGAATGAAACAAAGTGTTTGATTGTTAGAACTGGCCACAAGGGCAGAGACTTCCTGGTGGGGCTACAGGGCCAGGGCCTCTGCTGGAATGGTGCACAGCTCAAGCAGGGTATGCACAACACAAGCATTTTGTAAAACCACAGAGATGAGGACAAGACCAGGCTGTGAAGAGCCGTGGCTGAGTTCTTGTCTTCCTCATTCCAATTCCTGCATAGGGCAGGCAAATCTTTAGTAGGTAGAAGAAAATGGATATCCTAAACTGGGAAGAGGTTCAAGGAGATGACACCTGCATTGTATTGGCATGAGTAGAATATCTCGACAAAGATGCTTGTTTAAACGTTAATATAATGGAAATCAACTAACCAATCAGAAAATTCATTGTGGAACCATGTGAGTTTATTGAAGTAAGAAAAGAAGAAAAGTGTTAACTATAGATGGAGAATCAATTCTAGAAGAAATATTAAGGAAGTGAAGAAGAAAATTTACTAAATTTTCTATATAGAGAGCTATTTATTCAGTAAAGCAGGAACTCAAAAATAAAATGATTAAAGATGTTTTTAAAGGAGCTTGCCGAGCTAAGAGAACAAATTGCCACCTAAAACATTTCAAGACAAACAAATTAGAAAGGGAAATGAATAGAATAAAAAACTGAAAAAAAAAAAATTACTGACACCCTGAGAAACTGGAAAAAGTGGAACAGAATAAACCTAAAGTGAGAAAGAAGGAAATAATAAAGATTAAAGTTGAAATAAATGAAATGGAGAATAGAAAAATAGAGAGTCAATGAAACCTAAAGTTGGTTCTTTGAAAAATAAATAAAATTGACAAACCTTTAGCTAGACTAACAAAAAAAAGAGAAACAACAAAAATAACTAAAACCAGAAATGAAGGTAGGGACATTATTACCAACTTTACAGAGACAAAGAGGACTATAAAAGAGTACTGTGAAAGTTGTACACCAACAAATTAGATGATCTAGGTGAAATGGACACACTCCTAAAATCACACAAATTACCTAAACTAAAACAAACAGAAATAGAAAATCTCAACATACCTAAGGCAGTTAAAAGAGTTTCAACAATCCTTTCCTGGAAAATTCTGCAAAACTCTTAAAAAAAGATATAACACAAATACTTCTCAAACTCTTTTTCAAAAAACAGAAGAGGGAACGCTTCCTAACTCATTCTATGAGACCAGCATATTTTCTGATTCCAAAGACAGAAAAAGATATCACACATAAAAAAAAAATTACAGGCCAATATCACTTATGAATATATGTGTGAAAACCTTAACAAAGTACTAGAAAAGCAAACCCAGCAGCATAGTCAATATATAGTGTGATAAAGTGGGATTTATCCCAAGCAAGGGTGGTTCAACGTAAGAAGATCAATTAGTGCAATATGCCATTTTAATAGAATGAAGGAAAAAAATGCATGATTATGTCAATGCAGACAAGACAGGTGACAAAATCCAGCACCCTTTCATTATAAAAACTCTGAAAATTAGAAATGTAAAGGAACTTCCTCAATATGATAAAGAACATTAATGAAAAACCTGCAACTAAAATCATATTCAGTGGTAGCCCCTTTAAGATCAGGAAAAAGAGAGGGATACCCACTATCACCACTGCTATTCAACATGGTATTGGAACTTATAGCCTGGGTGATTAGGCAAGAAAAAGATATAAAATGCCGTATTGGAAAGGAAGAAGTAAAACTATTTCTATTCACTGATGACATGATCCTTTATACAGAAAACCCCAAGAAATCTACAAGAAGGCTACTAGAACTTATAAATGGATTCAGCAAAGTGACAGAGTACAAGTATCACCATGGAAAATTGGTATTTCTCTACACCAGCAATTCGAAAAGGAAATTAAGAAAACCGTTTAGGGGAAGTAGATTTGGCTCAACTGATAGAGCATCCACCTACCATATAGGAGGTCCAGGGTTCAACCCAGGGCCTCCTGGCCCATGTGGTGAGCTGGCCCACATGCAGTGCCAATGTGCGCAAGGAGTGCTGTGCCATGCAGGGGAGTCCCGCAAGGAGTGCGCCCCTCAAGGAGAGCCACCCCACACACAAAAAGCACAGCCTGCTCAGGAGTGACACCACACACACGGAGAGCTGATGCAGCAAGATGATGCAACAGAAAGAGACACAGATTCCCAGTGCTGCTGACAAGAATGCAAGCAGACACAGAACAACACAGAGAGCAGAAAATTTGGGGGGGTGGGGAGGGGGGAGAAGGGCAGAGAAATAAATAAAACATAAATCTTAAAAAAAAAAAACATTTCATTTATAATAATATATAAAAGAATAGCATATATAGAAATAAATGTAATTAAGGAGTTTGGAAGCCTTGTAAACTGGAAACTATAAAGAATCATTGAAAGAAATTAAAGAAGACCTAAATAAGTGGCAAGATATCCCATAAAATGGATTGTAAAACTTAATATTGTCAATATGTCAGTACTACCCAAAGTGATCTACAGTTTTAACACAATCACTATAAAAATTCCAACAGTCTTTTTTTGTTCAGAAATGGAAAAGCCAATCCTCTAATCATCTGCAATTTCAAGGAACCCCAATCTGAATTTTGAAAAAGAAGGCAAAGCTAGAGGACTAACACTTCATGATTTCAAAACTGACTGCAAAATTATACTAATCAAAACAGTGTGGTACTGACATGGGGATAGATGTATAGATCAATGGAATAGAGTTGGGAGTCCAGAAATAAACCCAAATATCTATGGCCAATTGATTTTTTTAGAAGGTACCAGACCCAGACCTCATACATGGGAAGCAGGCACTCAACCACTGAGCTACATCTGCTCCCCAGCCAACTGATTTTGATAAGAGTGCCAAGTCCACTTAATGGGAAAAGAATGGTCTCTTCAACAAGTGGTGCTGGGAAAATTGAATATCCATGTGCAAAAGAATGAAGTTGGACTCAACATGACATCATATGCAAAAATTAACTCAAAATGGATCAACAAGTAAAATATTACAACTAAAACCATAAAACTCTGTGAAGAAAACATAGGGGTAAATCTTCATGACATTGCAATTGGCTTCTTAGATGACATCAAAGATAAGCTAGCAGAAAAGAAAAGGTAAATAAAAAATCAAAATAAAATTCTTTGTGCTTCCAAAGACATTATCAAGAAAGTAATAAGACAACCTACAGAATGGGAGAAAATATTTGGGAATCATATATCTGAAGGCTTAATACTCAGAATAAAGAACTCCTACAACTCAACATCAACAAGACAACTCAATCAAAAGTGGAAAAAGGGCTTAAATACCTATTTCTCCAAAGAAGAGATAAACAAATGACCAATAAGCACATGGAAAGATGCTGAACATCATTAATCATTACTAAGGAGATGCAAATGAAAATTACAGTGAAATCGTACTTCGTGCCTACTAGGATGACTATTATGTATATGTATATGTATATGCAAAATCTCTAGAAGGAATCAAAGCAACTGTTGACAATGATTACCTTTGGCAGGGAGGGAGGGACTCAGTGTTTGGGAGAAGTAAGTCGAGTTAAATGAGTTTACTCACAGTCTGTGTATCAATATCATCATCAACAGGGTTGTCAGGATGGGGAGATTATGGCCCATTTGTAATTTTCTTCTCTGATTAAAAAAAAAGCCAACTACCATATACTTAAATTAACAGTACAAAATTCCAAATACATACTTCAGTTTTATATCTCAGAGCACAAGAAAATCTGTCAGCTTGACTAATCTGTTTGATAAAATTGGAAATCATTGGAGAGACCCAATTTTAATTTGAAGACACTTTTTAACAATGAGCCTCACTTTTTTTTTTCTGTCTGGTTGCACTGTCCTGTTTTGGTGCGTTGGTTCACCGTATGGGTGCCTGCAGGGACCTGTGCCTCTCTGCTCAGGTCTGGGATACCCTTTTTCTTTTTTTGCCAAGAGATCCTGGGGGTCGAACCCAGGTCTTCCATATGGTAAAAGGGAGCTCAATTGCTTGAGCCACAGATGCTTGCAGAGCCTGGTTCTTTTTTGAGTCTGAACTCATATTTTTCTACTCTCTGATGAATGGCACCTTTGTGTGGCTGTCTTGCAATTAGATGACAAAAACTTGAAACAGTTTTGAGAGGGGTATTTGTATATTTGATATATTTATAAGCACTTTATATTTATTGTGAAACATATTCCGAAGTTAATTTGGGAATAATTATTTTCTTAATATCCAAAGTATAATCTGGCTATGTATGTGATAATTAGAGGAAAAAATGAAATACATGTATTTCTTTGTGGCTGATTAATGATGGCCAGAAATTCTTTTAACACTTGACCCAATTTGATGTGTGTGTGTGTGGGTGGGGTGGGGGTGTTTCCTCTTAAATCTGGGTGGATTCTGAGACTGCTTTGGTCAACAGACTGTGGTGGAAGTGACTCCTAAATATGATCCTAAGATTTCTACTCCTTTCCTCTTAGAGTATCTTTCCAGGGAAATCCAGGAAGTCCAAGGACCCTAAAACTGCCAAGTTATGAGGAAGCCCATGCTTGCCTTGTAGAGGGGATGTGTGGGATGGGGGTGGGGGAGAAAGGTGAGAGGTGCCCAGCCAGCGCCAGCTCCTCCAGCCTTCCCATCCCAGATACTAGACATGTGAAAAGCGTCTTGGACACCAGACTCCAGTGGATGTCATGTGGAGAAAGTGAGAGAACCCAGCTGACAACCAAACCTGAGATAGCAGATACTGGGCCCTAGTCACGCAGTCCCAGCCGTGAGACGTGCATTCCTGCTGTGCCCTGCCTAAATTCTGGGCCAGGAAATTATCAGCATAGCAAAATGGTGGTGGTTTGATACAGTAAGCTTCAAAGAGGTCTGTTAATATAAATGATAAATATTTACCGTGATTAGAAGTGGTTAGAGGGAAACAGACTTTGGCCCAGTGGTTAGGGCGTCCGTCTACCACATGGGAGGTCCGCGGTTCAAGCCCCGGGCCTCCTTGACCCGTGTGGAGCTGGCCCATGCGCAGTGCTGATGCGCGCAAGGAGTGCCAGTGCTACACAGGGGTGTCCCCCGCGTAGGGGAGCCCCACGCGCAACGAGTGCACCCATGAAGAGAGCCGCCCAGCGCGAAGGAGGGGCAGCCTGCCGAGGAATGGCGCCGCCCACACTTCCCGTGCTGCTGACGACAACAGAAGCGGACAGAGAAGCAAGATGCAGCAAAAAGACACAGAAAACAGACAACCGGGGGAGGGGAGGGGAATTAAATAAATAAAAATAAATCTTTAAAAAAAGAAAAAAAACACAAAACAAGTGGTTAGAACCACTAAAAAGTTTTTAGTGTTTTCACTAAAGAAGAATTTTGGTTTAATGAATTGTTTCTTTATTGAATTCCTGCTGATTTCCAGGGGAGAGTTTTTTGGGTTCTTTTTTGGAAAAAGTAGCATTTTAAAGGTTATGCACTTCAAGAAAGATAACCATGTTATCTGCCTCTAGTCATACAATAAAAATTCTAAAACAAAAATACAGTGCAGGATCAGACAGGTTGATTATCCTCTTCTCAAATAGTTCTCACGATACTGACAGCAATTTTTAGAGGTTGAGCCACTTGGCTGAGATTTCTACCTACCCTGCTCCCCTCCCTCTAGCCTGCCCCTACACACACACACACATTATGTGGCAGTGTCGCTTTCTGACCTTTTCCTGCACAGTACCTGACAATTCTATAGTGCCTGGACAGTTTTTGTTTAGTTTACATTGTTTTGCATAATGGGATATAGGAAAAAGGAGGTTAAAATGCCTGTAGGTAATATGACACAGTAAACTTCAAGCAGGGTAGCCATCATGCTCTGACCAAAAACTCTGCTGATGTCTGTGAAAGAAGAAAATGGTTAGGAATTCTGGGGCCAAGTAAGTCTGACTTTATAAAGAGTATGTTCATAAAATGGGTACAGTTTCCAGATCCTTTTCATGTGCTTGCTATTATCCGACATGTTCTTTTGTCAAGAGAAAACCAAAGTAACCGGACTATTAAGATGAGATCACCGATTACTGCCCGTTCTCCCTAAAGCAATCAGGGCCAGCCCTGCGACGTGCTAATTGTGCATGTCGATAATCTGGACAGAATCAGAACCCCAAGTATGGCTGACTTCAAGTCCAGGAAGAAGGGAGCTCCGATCTTAGCACTGCAGGTTGCACTTTTCAGGGGTCAGGGAAAGGGTGCACTGCCCTGCAGGGAAGGGTCACAGGTCAGCTTGGCAGACTTGCTTCTGTAGTGAGGAGAGTGAGTCCTTGGCTCCAGTAGCTTGGTAAGAATATATTTGCTCGCTTGTAGATTGTTGAGTCCACAATTCAAGCCCTGCATGCAGTGTTTGAACCCCTTTGGAGAGTGCCCAGTCTGAGCTTACAAACTTCGGCGACAGGAAACTCACTGTTTACCAAATCAACCTGCCCAAGATTTCCCCCTCACATTCAGGCGATGCATGCCTCCTCATATTCTGAACCCATCAGCCCTGGGTTTAACTGCCAGGTCCAAATACAAGATTAATTCCTCTTCCAGGTGATACTGCTTTTAGAATCTGTGGACTGGAACAGTGGCCCTGATAGGTTTCTTTCTAGTTCCTTCAGTTCTATGACTTCATTTTGAATATTCCCACCTTCCTGTTTACACTCCTCTAGACACACTTCTGTTTCTCAGTGTCTCTCACAACATTACTGATTGCAGTGGCCTAGTGTGGTTCAGGCAGTAAGGAGTGGAATTGGGAATAGCATCTGCCTTGCTCTGGGTGTGCTCTGTGCCTTTTAATCCTGCCAGGATTTCATCATTTTGCCAGTTGTGACAGGTACTGGCCTCATTCTGGGCTTACTGTCCAGCTAAGTTGCGTATTCCCTGTACAGTACTTGTGCAGTTGCTTTTTAAAAGCATGCATAGGAACTTCCTTATTTTTTTTTTCCTATTGAGTTCTGTATTGTTGGTTTGTTTCCAACCTGTTGAAACCTATTGAAAGCTTCTTGGAAATACTTCTTGCTTAGGAAATTATTCAATATCTTCCAAGGTTCATGTCATCTCCTGATGAAGAGTCTGTTTAAAAAAGCACTGAACAAGAGCTCTGAGGCATACTTCTAGAAATGTTTCTCTAGGTAGTGGTTCTCAACCAGGGGCAGTTTTGTCCCTTGGGGACATCTGGCAATGTCTGGCATCATTTTTGGTTATTATAACTGGAGGGAGTGTATAGGGGCCAGAGGCTAAACATCTTACAATGCACAAGACAGTCTGGCCTGAGATGTCAGTAATGCCGAGGTTGAGAAAGCCTGCTTGAGATTAATGTAATTTCACTAAACAATATCCATTGGTATGAGGTTCTCAAGTGTGGACTGGAGTATAGGGCCTTTAAACCCTCTCATGGATGAGGTTAAAATTGTTTCTACGATAATTTCCTTTGCACTCTCATTCTTGTAAAAGTGTCGAATGGAAGTGATCCAGAAGCCAAGAGACTTACGATATTGCAACAGATTGAATGCAAAAGCAGATAGGAGAATCCAGCTGTCTTCTGTTAAGTCGGACGTTAAAGAAATTTGTAAAAATTACAACAGTGCCATTCTTCTCACTAAATCATTTTTGATTTGGAAAACAAAGCTATTTTTTAATAAAAACATGATTTATGGCAATATATAGTAGGTCTATTATTATTTTTTTATTTTTACAAATTTACATTGGGTTTATTAATCAATTAATATCTATTTTTAAAATTTAATTTTTAACATTGTCAGCATTGATAGATATAATACACCTAAGGAAAAGCTCTTTGGTGTCCTCTTTAAGAGTATAAAGGGTTCCTGATACAAAAATGTTTGAGAACCTCTGATCTAGGTCATATTTCTTTTTCTTTTTTTCTTTATCTTTAAAGGAGATTTAGAGTACATAAATGTTTCATAGAAAATATAGGGGACTTCCCCCCCCCCCCACATCCCCTCACCAACAATATCTTTCATCAGTGTGGTACAAATGATACAATTGATGAACACATGTTGACACACTGCTACTAAAGCATGGTCTACAGTTTATATTATATTTTATACTTTGCATTGCACAATTTTGTAGGTTTTAGTAAGGTGTATAATGGCTTGTATCCTTCATTGTAATATCATGTAGAATAGTTCCAATGTCTCAAAAATGCCTCATGTTATATCTATTCTTCCCCTCTCTCCCCTCAGAAACTCTGGTGCTAACTGTCTTTATATCAGTATTGCAAGTTCTTCCACTACTAGAATAATAATGTCTACTTTAGTCCAGAGTTGCAGTCCCCCTTTATGTTTCTGCATTCCTCTATCTTGAGGATTTTGGAATAGTGATGCCCACTCTGCTTTCAACTGAGAGGGGGCTTAGATCCCATGGGGTAGATGGACTCTTAGCCATAAAAACTCATTTGCATTCAGCCTTTTCCCCTTTTGATCTAGGTCTTTCTTCAAATGCATTGTTAGTTCGTGCTTGGTGTTAATCCCTCAGTACCAGGGAGGCTTATCCCTGGAAGTCATGTCCCAGGTTGGGGGGGAAGGCAGTGAATTTATATGCTGAGTTTGTCTTAGAAGAAGCCACATTTGAACAGCAATGAGGCCCTTAGGAGGTAACTCTTAGGCAATATATATATTACTAGGCCAAGTTTCCATTTCACAAGAACAAGGTTTATAAGTATAAGCATTTATATTGAGGGCTTGGTACATTGGTCTGCTGTCCTTTGCAGGAAACTTCCCATGTACTCCAGTGATTCTCATCACTTTATGAGAGAATATAATACGACTTACCAGGATAGCCGGGATGAGAGTCCAATATTCCATTGGTTATTCTGTGGGTCTCCGCTCCCTGAGACGATGTCCCATGACCACACTGACACTCTGTAGAGACATGTCCCAGGTGTACTCCCCAAATATATCCCCCCCCCCACTGACATCCTGGACCAGGGAGCTTCCCCTACCACAGATGCAACTCCTCTGCAACCCAAAACCTCCCCCAAAACAAAGCCAACAAGAAAATAGCAAAAATAAAATAAAAATAATTGAAAAATAAAAAATATTGTTTTTTATATTGTGCCTTTCATGACTAAGATCTGTTACCTTTTTAAAATGTATATTGACAGTTTCTTCTGTATGTTTCTGCAGTTTCTTTCTTTTTTTTTTTTTTTTCTTCCTACTTTATTTTCTGGGAAACTTTAGAGAAGGCACATGGAAAATACAGGGGATTCCCATACACCCCACTCTTTCCCATCATGTCCTCCCCTACAAATAACACCCTAATTGAGTAGGGTGCATTTGTTACAGTCTATGAACAAATATCAAAACATTGCTACTAACTATGGTCAGTGGTTTACCTATACTCTTATAGATTCTGACAAAATGTATAATGGCCTGTATCCTTCAATGCAAGATCACGCAGAACAACTCCAATGCCCCAAAGATGCACCATGTTCCACCTATTCCTCCCTCCTTTAGAACCCATAACAATGACTAAGTTTCAATTTTTGAAGAATGAGTTTCATAGTTTACATACATTAATAGTGAAGGCTTGACCTTACTGGTCTATTTTCATTTACTGGGTGTTACCTACATACTCAAGATGTTCTTGCCCCTAGTATCTGAGAACACAGCAGGACCCTCCAGGATGGGAGCTTGATATTTTCTTGTTTATCGTGTGGGCCTCCACCCACTGAGACAATACCCTATGCCAGGGGTTCTTAACCATTTTTGTTCCACAGACCCCTTTCTAAGTCCACAATATACTGTGGACTAATTTAATAAATATGTCACACTTTTGCACCAACACGTCCCTGCAAGAATAATGTTTTTCTGAATTTCAGTTCAAGCTTATGGACCTCTTGTTAAGAACCCCTGCCCTATGCCAAGATGAGCATATTCACATTCCATAGAAGCATGCCACACGTACACCCTTTTCCCCATATCCCCCCACCACAAATGTCCTGCACCAGTGACCCTTCCCTGCCAAAAAAAAAATCAACCCCACCATTGTAGTTTCAACCACAGACCCACAACTCCTCAGAATTCACCTGTTTCTTCTTCCAGTTCTCCCCTCAATTCCATGGGTAGTTCATCCCAACCCCACAACCCTGCCTACTTGCACATTCCAGCACCATTGACCCTTTCATGTCCCTGTACCACACCTCCCTCCACTGCCAAACTACCCCCTTACACCTAATCATGGATTTTGCCCATATTGAGCATTGGCTTACCCCACTCTACTTCCTTTCTGTCTCCTGATAACCTGTCTTCCAGACTCTAACTCTGTGAGTCTGTTCAGTAGATTTAGGTCATATCAGTGAAGTCATGCAATATTTTCCCTTTAGTGATTGGCTTCACTCAACATAAGGTCTTCAAGAGTCATCCATGTTGTCGCATGTGTCAATACTTCATTCCTTCTTACAGCTGAGTAATATTCCATTTATGTATATACCACATTTTGCTTAGCCATTCATTTATTGATGGACACTTGGTTTACATCCATTTTTCAGCAATAATGAATAATGCTACTATGAATGTTAGTGTGCATATATTTGTTTGTGTTCTTGCTTTCAATTCTTCTGGGTATATACCCAGCAGTGATATTATGACAGTTCTATAGTTAGCTTCCTGAGGAACTGACAAACCATCCTCCACAATGGTCAGACCAGTCTGCATTCCCACCAGCAGTCAATGAGAGTTACTGTTCCTCCACATCCTCTCCAACACTTGTAGTTTTCTGTTTTTTTAATAGCAGCCAGTCTAATAGGTGTAAAGTGATTTCTCATTGTGGTTTTGATTTGCATTTAGCTGTTTGAGTGTCTTTTCATTTGCTTTAAAAATTTTTTTAAAAAGATTTGTTTACTTATTTTTATTTATACCCCTCTCCCCTAGATGGTTCTCTCGTCTGTCTGTTCATTGTTTTCTTGCCTTCTCCAGGAGTCACTGGGAACTGAACTCGGGACGTCCCACATGTGAGGCAAATGCCTAATAGCCTGAGCCACATCCACTTCCTGCGGGCTGTGGCATTTGCTGGCTTGTGGGATCTGCTCATTTAGGTGTCTGCTTGGTACGGAAGGTGCAGCATCTAGCTCACTGCAGTGGGTATGGCAGGAACAGCGTCTAGCTCATGGCAGCATCTAGCTTGTTGTGGCATCTAGCTCATTGCAGTAGGTGCAGCGTCTGCTCATCTTCTATAGGAGGCACTGGGACCCAAACCTGGGACCTCCCATGTGGTAGACAGGTACCCAGTTGGTTGAGCCACATCCACTTCCCTTCATGTGCTTTTTAGGCATTAGTAATTCCTCTTTGGAAAAGTGTCTATTCAAGTCTCTTGCTGATTTTTTAAAATGGGTTTATTTTTGAGATGTAGAATTTCTATGTATATGCTGGATATTAGGACTTTATTGGATAAGTGGTTCCCAAATATTTTCCCTCATTGAATAGGCTGCCTTTTCACTGTCTTAACAAACTCCTTTAAGCACAAAAGTTTTTAATTTTGAGGAGGTCCCATTTATCAGTTTTTTCTTTTGTTGCTTGTGCTTTGTGTATAATGTTTATGAAACATTTCTTACTGTAAGATCTTGTAGCTGCTTCCCTACATTATCTTATAGCAATTTTATAGTTGTGGTCCTTACATTTAAGTCTTTGATCCATCTTGAGTTAACTTTTATATAGGGTATAAGATGGTGATCCTCTGTCATTCTTTTGGCTATGATTATCCAGTTCTCCTGACACTATTTGTTGAAGAGGCCATTCTGTCCCAGTCGAGTAGGCTTGATGGCCTTGTCAATGTAAGTTGGCCATGTAAGTGAGGATCTGTATCAGAACTCTCAATTCGGTTCCATATGTCTATCCTTGTGCCAATACCATGGAAGGTTTTTTTTTAGGTATCAGCAGCTGAACCCAGGACCTTATACATGGGAAGCAGGCGCTCTACTACTGAGCTACATAGACTTCCCAATGAGAGTTGTTTTTTTCATGTATGTTTTGTTTTTTGGCGGTACCAGGGATTTAACTGGGTTCTTGTATATGGGAAGCAGGCATTCAACCACTTGAGCTATATCAATTCCCACCATGCAGTTTTGACCACTGTAGCTTTGTAGTATGCTTTAAAGTCAGATAGCATGAATTCTCCAATTTTAAAAAAATTTTTTATTGAAGTATATCATTCATACATGAACATGCATAAACAATAAGTGTACATAGTGAAGATTGTGAACTTACAAAATAAACATGCATAACATCACACAGGGGTCTCATACATCACTCCTCTACCAATTCTTTGCATTGTTGTGAAACATTTGTTACAAACTATGCAAGAGCATTGTCAAAATACTACTACCAACTATAGTCCTTATCTTACATTTGGTGTATTTTCCCCCCAACCCATACTATTTTTTTAAAATGTATTTTTGTTATAGATATTGTGAGCTTGCAAAACAGTCATACAGATGTGTACATTTCCCATACAATTCCACACCCTGGTGGAACATTTGTTACAGATTATGAGACAATATCATCAGATTATTAACAACAATTATGGTCCATAGCATACATTTGGCACACTTTTTCCATATACCTCCATAATCAACACAGTACAGCTTGGTATTAATGCAAGAATATTACAGTATTGCTGTTAACCACAGTCTATAGGTCACACCAGTTGTAGTTTTCCCATGTTTCTCCATATTCCTATCACCCTTCAATAGTGATGTACGTCTTAGCGCCTCCAATTTTGATTCTTTTTTTCAATATGTTTTTGCTATTCAGGGCCCCTTGCCCTTCCAAATAAATTTCGTATTTAGCTATTTCAATTCAGTAAAAAATGCTGTTTTAATTTTTTATTGGGATTATGTTAAATCTGCAAATCAATTAAATGTGTTTAGTCTTCCAGTCCATAAACATGGAATATTCTTCCATTTATTTAAGTCTTCTTTGATTTCTTTTAACAATGGTGTGACGTTTTCTGTGTAGAAGTCCTTTACATTTTTAGTTAAGTTTATTCCTAGATATTTGATTCTTTTAGTTGCTAATGTAAATGGATTTTTTTCTTGATTTCCTACTCAGATTGCTCATTATTAATGTACAGAAATACTACTAGTTTTTGTGTGTTGATCTTGCCACTTTACAGAATTCATGTATCAGCTCTAGAAGCTTTGTTGTAGGTTTTTCAGAACTTTCTATGTATAGGATCATGTCATCTGCAAATAGTGAAATTACTTCTTCCTTTCCAGTTTAGATGCCTTTTATTTCTTTTTCTTGCCTAAGTGCTCAAGAAAGTACTTTTACCACAGTGTTAAATAAGAGTGGTGACAGTGGGCATCCTTTTGTTCCCGATCTTAGAGGGAAAGCCTTTAGCATTTCAGCATTAAGTATGATGTTAGCTGAGAGCTTTTCATACACACTCTTTATTGTATTGAGGAAGTTTCCTTCTACTCTTGATGATTGAAAGGATCAAGAAAGAATGCTGAATTTTCTCAAATGCCTTTTCTACATCAATAGAGATGATCATATGATTTTTTTTCCTTTTGATCTGTTTATGTGGTGTATTATATTGATTGATTTTCTTATGTTGAACCATCCTTGCATACCAGGGATGAAACCCACTTGGTCATGGTGCATAAACCATTTGATATGTTGTTGAATATGATTAGCGAGTATTTTGTTGAGGATTTTAGCATCCAGGTTCATTAGAGAGATTAGTCTGTAGTTTTCTTGTGTCTTTATATGGCTTTGGTATTAGGGTGATATTGGCATCATAGAATGATTTTGGCAATGTTTCCTCCACTTCTATTTTTCAGAAGCAGTATTGCTGTTAGTTCTTTCTAGAATGATTGGTAGAATTCACCTGTGAGGCTATCTGGTCCTAGACTTTTCTTGGCTTGGAGATTTTTGATTGCTAATTCAATCTTGTTACTTGCAATTAGTCTTTTGAACTCATCAGTTTCTTCTTTTGTCAGTGTAGGCTGCATATAGATTTCTAGAAATGTGTCCATTTCATCTAAGTTATCTATCTTGTTGGCATACAATTTTTCAATGTATCCTATTAATGATATTCATTTCTGTGGGATCACTGGTGATTTGCATCTTATCTCTTTTTTATTTTGTTAGTCTAGCTAAAGGTTTGTCAATTGTATTAATCTTCTCAAAGAACCAACTTTTGATTTTGTTAAATTTCTCTAGGTTTTTTTAAATTCTCAGTTTCATTTAGGTTTGCTCTAATCTTTGTTACTTCCTTCTTTCTGCTTGCTCTGGTATTAGTTTATTCTTTTTCTCGTTTCTTGAGGTATGCAGTTAGGTAATTGATTTGAGTTCTTTTTTTCAATATAAGCATTTTTGGCTATAAATTTTCCTCTCAGCACTGCTTTTGTTGCATCTCATAGGTTTTGCTATTTTGTGTTTCTCATTTTCATTCATTTCAAGGTAGTTAATTGTTTCTTTTGCAATTTCCTCCTTGAACTACTTATTATCTAAGAGTGTGTTGTTTAACTTTCATGTCTTTGTGCCTCTTCTGGTTTTCTGCTCCTTATTAAATTCCGTCTTCATTCCATTGTGGTCAGAGAAATTACTTTGTATAATTTCAGTCTTTCTAAATTCATTGAGGCTTGTTCTGTGACCTAGCATGGCATCTGTCATGGAGAATGATTCATGTGTGCCCAAGAAGAATGTATATCCTGCTATATTTGGGTGTAATGTTCTATATATGTCTATTGGGTCTATATTCGCTAATGTATTATTCAAAGTCTCTGGTTTTTTTTATTAATACTTTGTTGAGATGTCCTTTCTATTGGTGATAATGTTGTACTAAAGTCCCCCACTATAATTTTAGTGGCATTTCTTTCTCCCCTTAGTTTTTCCAATGTTTGCCTTATATATTTTGGGGCACCCTAGTTAGGTGCATAAACATTTATGATTGTTCTTTCTTCTTGATAGATTACCCCATTTATTAATAGTCTTTCTTTGTATCATACAATAGTTTTGCATTTAAAGTCTGTTCTTTCTCATTTGTATAGCTTCTCCCACCCTTTTTTGGCTATCATTTGTATGGAAACTCATTTTCCATTCATTCACTTGCAACCTTCTTGTATCCCTGGGCCTAAGGTGAGTTTCTTGTAGACTGTATAGAGATGGGTCACATTTCCTTATCCATTCTGCCAGTCTGTGTCTTTTGATTGGAAAGTTTAATACATTAACGTTCAATGTTATTATTGTCAAGGCAGTACTTATTTTGGCCATTTTTTATTTAGGTTTGTATATGTCATATTTTGTTTTTATTAGTCTTTTAATCTTTTTATTCTTTGTAATAATCTTCTTTTGTACACTCTCCTCCAATCATTTCTCTTTTTTATCCCTTTCAACCTTCAGTGCTCTCTTTAATATATCTTGGAGTGTAGCTTTCTGTTTATCTGTGACTCTTTTGAATTCTCCCTCATTTTTGAATGCCAGCTTTGCTGGATACAGAATTCTTGGCTGGCCGTTTTGTTCTTTTAGCATTTTAACTATGTCATACCACTCCTTTCTTGCCGTCATGGTTTCAGATGAGAAATCAGCACTCAGTCTTACTGAGCTTCCATTGTATGTGATGGATCTCTTTTTCTCTTGCTGCTTTCAGAATTCTCTCTTTGTCCTGTGTATTTGACAATTTGATAAGTACATGTCTTGGGGTAGGCCTTTTACGGTTTATACTGTTGGAGTATGCTGTGCTTCTTGGACATGTACATCTGTGTCCCTCATAAGAGGGGAAATTTTCAGCCATTATTTCCTCCAACACTCCTTTTGTTCCCTTTCCCTTCTCTTCTCCCTCTGGATGCCTATAATATGTATGTTTGTGTGTTTTATGTTATCGTTCAATTCCCTGAGTCCCTGTTGAACTTTATCTTTTCTTTTCTTTTTTTAATCTAGTCTACTATCTGAGTGACTTTGGATGTATTATCTTCTACATCACTAATTCTTTCCTCTGCCTGTTCAAATCTGCTGTTATGTACTTCCTGAGCATTTTTAATTTCTCGCATTGTGTCATTCATCACCATCATATCTGTTATCTTTTTATGTATGTTTATGTTTTCTTCTGTATGTTTCTCCAGTGTCTTAATATTCTTTATCTCTTCTTTCACTTCATTAAGTTGATTCGTGATATGTGTTTGGACATTCTTGTTTAGTTGTTTTACATTCTGCATCTCCTCCTTTTCTTTAGTTTGTTCTTTAAGTGGGGCCATGTCTTCCTGTTTCTTTGTATGACTTATAATTATTGGCTGGTGTCTAGGCCTCTATTTATCTTGATGGACTTATTCAGATGATTAGCTTCTCTTTCTATTCTAGGGTTTTATTTTCTTTTGTTTTCTGTTAAGGTTCCTCTTTGATGCTTGGTTCCACGTAGTCTATATCCTTGTAGTTGTCTGTGTTCCCCTGAACAAATATTAAGATCATAGAAAAGGAAAGGACTGAGAATAGAAAAAGAATAATAATAATTTAAAAAACACTAGATGAAAAATGAACTTGAAAAGAAAGAATAAATAATAGTATGAAAAATCATGAAAATTAAAAAGGATTAAGAATGTATAATGTGGAGTAAAAAAAGAAAAAGAAACAGGAAAAAAGATGGAATAAAATAAAAGACCTGAAAAAAAACAAGAAGAGAAGAAATAAAATGAGGACCTAACAAGAGAAGGTGGAATGAAAGAAATGCAACAGAAGAGGGGAAAAGAAATAAACTAAGGAGAAAAGAGAGAGAAAAGAAGGGGAAAACCAGTGTAACAAGAACACTACCAAAAACAAACAAGCCACTAGCAACCTTCTCAGGCTGCCAGTGCTTATCAATTACTCACTTTGCAAGCCTGTCCTCCCCAGGTAAAGTACCTGGGTATAGAGAAAAGAATACGGAATAAAAGTTATAATAATAAAATAAATCCAATAACCTAAATAGAAATAACTCAATCTAAATTCCCTGTCCTGAGGCTGCTTGTCCTTCAACTCCTCTTCCCTGCAGCTCCTGAGGTACCTTTCCCCACCCTCTTTATCACTTGGGCCAGTTAAACTTTGTCTTTTTTTTTTTTTTTAAAGGAGGTACCAGGTGTTAATCCCAGGACCTTGTATATGTTAAACAAGAGTTTAACCACTGAGCTCCACCAGTTAGGTTAGGCTTCTGAAGACTTCTGAAGGCTTGTTGTCTGCCAGCTAGGCTTCTAATGTTTTGGCATTTGTCTCACCAGGCTACTACTCCTCTAGGGCTGTTGGGTACCTGTTAGACTTTTACACACTGACCCATTTCCTCTCTCTCCTAAGGGAGTTGAGTGGCAGCCTGCCTGATTAGTTCTCCTCTCCCCTTTCCCTGGAGCTGTTTCAGCTCCAGCTGGCATCTTTCTGCTTTAATTTTTTTTCCTGGTCCACCCACCCTGTCTCTCCTCTCCAGTACACCTCTTTTCCCCTAAATTTGACTGGGTACCAGACCTCCATGCTTGTTTGCTCAAGCTCCCCCACCTCAAGAGCCTGCAGGGGAGTGGGATGCTCCCCTGGTCGCCTAGTGGGCAGGGGATTTAACTCATTCTAGATTCAGCTGGCTAAGCTCTGGACCACCCAGGTCACCTCCCTGGCTTCCCTCACCACCGAGCTTACTCAAGTGTTCTATCTCCTATGGGTTCCCCCCACCCCAAACAACTGGGTCTCCCCTCTCTAGCTACCCATTCCAATTGCCCTAAGGTCCCATGGCTTCCCTTCTGCCAGGTAAACCGGCCTCCCTTCCCACAGTTTCTGGAGGAGTGCAGCCTGCCGTTCCCTATTTCTCCATCTTGGAGCCTCTCTATTTCTTCATTTTACACATAAGAGATCATGAATGACAGTTTTAAAAGCCTGGTTTGAATCTAACTGTTCAGAATTTTGATATATTTCCCAATTTGAAAACACCATATTAAAGGAAATTAACTCACGTGTTCCTAGTGACCTGCCGTAGTTTCTGGTTATCCTTTTCTGCTTTTCCAGGTAAACACCATTCCTTAAGTAACCAATCTGGAGCCTAATTTGGGATCTCTATGTAGTCAGAAGGGTTTCTTCAGATTCAATTCCCTTTATTTATTCAAATGGACAGTCTTTTTGTTGCAGAGTTAGGATTACATTTTTGAAAATGTCTTTGGCCCTTTGTATGACTTTTTCTTTCATAACCTCAAGTGATAGAATCATGCATAACTTTACTCAGAATATTTTGAAGTCTGCTTTCATGAAACTAAAATGTAGTGTTGGAATAAGGGAGGGTGCTGTTGCTTATAATCACCTCATTCCTGAACGTCTTTTTTTTTTTTTTATTACATTTTCCTTTAGTTAACTAATTTAAAACTATATAGATGTTCGATATTTGGTGTTAGTTATATGGATTCAGTTTTTAGATACGTTTGTTTGGAGTGGTTTTAAAATGTATGAATAAATCCTTCTAAATCTTTTCTAAATCCTAATTTAGTGCATTTCAATTGGAGGTGAAAATCTACTGATGTGAGGGGTTGTGTCCTAATGTGTTTAGAAATGTTATCTTGCCTCAAAGCTTAGTCTTCATAGATGTGTATAGCAGAGTCCACATTGTCATGTATGAGTAAGGACTGAAGATGGGTAAATTTGGGGAACCTGAGCTCCATGCCTAGTGTTATGAATGTATTCTTTAAAATGATATAGAATGTTGCATGGAAGAAATAACCCTAAAGAATAGTCATAAAAACTTCAATAGGAATATTTCTGATTGCTGGGATGATGGGTGATTTTATCTTCTCTTATGAGCTTTTCTGCATTTACCAACATTTCTACAATGCATGTGATGTGTATCAGTTACTGTTTTTGTAACAAGGATAAGTTATAATTTGGAAAAAATGTTTATAAATTAAAAAAAAGAAAAACCACACTATTCTGATAAATTTTATGTGCAGTGATTAAATAGGAAGGTTGGCAACATTTCTCCCTCCCTTTCTTGTGCAGCCTCTTGAAGTACCACCATTGACCACCTTCAAAATGTGGTTTTGCTTTGGGCATTTTATTTTTATTAGAGCTAAAATGGAAACAAAGTGTTGCATTATCTTGTAAGTACATAGGCCAGGGCATACATACTTGGAAAAGGTCTCAGATGATCTCATAAATATGAGTACATCCATGTCTCCAAGAAATGATGTCTTCCCTGTGATTAAGATTCACACATTTACTTTTGGAGAATTAATAGATTCAAGGGTTTATTTTTTGTTCGAGGTGTGGTAGTTTGAGGGCTTTCATGAACCCCAGTTAATCTTGTCCGTAGGGTGAATCCATTCTTGAGGGCATAATCCTATTTTAGGTGGGTCCTTCTTTGGATTAGATTACTTCAGGAGGTGTGATCCAGGATGGGTCTTAATCCTCTTATGGGAGTCCTTTATACATGGATAAATATGGAGAGAAACACACAGAAGCTAAGAGAGAGAGAGAGCCACAGGAGTAGAGCAAAACACAAAGAAAGCCAGAAACTGAGGCAGGAGACCCACAAGAGAAGGGAGAGCAGCAGACACCACCACACGCCCTGCTGTCTGAGAGAAGAGTCCAGGATCACCAGCAGCCAGTTTTTGGGAAGAGAGTATCACCTGATGGTACCTTGATTGGGACATTTTTCTCAGCCTTGAAACTGTAAACTTACAACCTAATATGTCCCCATTGTAAATGCCAACCCATTTCTCGTATATTGCATTTAGGCAGCTTTTAGCAAACAAAACACTAGGGACATGGTCATTCCAGCCTTCTCAAATGAGTAGTGGTCGTGGTTTTTTTCCAAAAGAAAAATGCTATTCACCTCATAAATTCGATGAGCTGATGAGACGTTCTAAAGTTTCCCAGGCACAACATGAGGGGAGGATCCTGCTTTCAGTCATGGCTCATGTTAGTCCTGGATGGGGGAATCCTCTCCTTGTGTGTCCCCAACCTTTGAGGCTTGGGTGGGCTTCCTGTGTGCTGCTGTTAGGACCAAGTGATTTCTAAGGGAAGCGTGGGTCCCTGAGAGAAGAAAGGTGAAAAAGAACCTCAGAGAAAGGAGGAGGAAGAAGAGAAAAAGAAAACAAAGGAATATCTCATGTAGAATATGCCTTATAGTTGGCGTAGATTATTTAACATTTCTTTTTAATGTTATTCTAGGCCTTTATTGCTGAAATATAAATGTTTTGTTTGCATATGAGCAAAAGACACATTGATTAAAAAAGATGAATTCCAGCTAGGCGTCAACTTTTTACTCAGTGATAAGTATTTGTAGACATTTGGGTGATGAAAGTCAAAGTTACAGCTGTGTTTGGGAAAATGTTTTGTTCTGACTTTGAAAACTGAATGCTGCGTTTCCCAAATGTTTGCAGGTGCAAATAGATAAAACTGCACCTGGAGTGTTTTTCAAAGTTTTACAAACCAGAAAACAACATTTTATAACTGGGAATGTATGTTCACACCATGACTCTATGTGTGATGCAGCTTTGGCTCAATGAGGAGAAGTTAACCTTATGTAGATTGGGGAGAAAGTTATTTAGTGAACATTTGAAATTTTCTTTAATGCCTTTTGGTTCCTAATATATTTTCAGTTATTCATTACTATTCCCTCTGTTGGTCTCTGTTTAACCCTAGAGGAAGCAAGTTGGGGATGTTGCATCCTACGGTTAATGCCCCTGAAAATGCCCCTGGAATGGAGTAGGTAGTTCTGGGAGTAGGTTCCGCTTTATAAAGTCTGATTGATTTGTTTTCACTCACTGAAATCTCTGGTTTAAGACAAAACCAAAGTCAGTTATGTAGTACTGAATTCAGTGTGCATGCACTGCTACAGAAATCACTTTGGAATTCCCTACTGGACCTTGGGGGCAGGGGGGATATGAAAATGTCTCCTGGAATTAAAGCTAAAAATTTAGAAAGAAGAAGAAAAACGGGGAACTCTACCACTTTAATGAATTCCCAACAATATTTCTTTCACTTTTCCTTTTTCAAGTTTTAAACCAAAATTGACATTGTTTTTCAAAAACTCATGTTGATTGGGCCGCAGGGCCTGAGTCTGGGCCGACCCCTGGGTGGGGCGTCTTCTCTCCCATTCTTCCTAACTGTCCTTCCGACTCCTAGTGCAAAGGGCGTTCCCCTGGCGGGTAGCAGGAAGACTCTAACAAGACCCTGTAATCATGCCAATGTCAGCCTCACAGATGTGTGGCCAGGCTCGTATCAGGTAATGCATGTGGAAGCACTTTGAGGAATTTAAAGCATTTGCCAAAATCTCCCAGAAGAAGACATACATGCATAAAGGACACTGTTGGAGAGAAAGGGTCAGAACCAGCAAGACAGGGAGTAGCCATTGGCATTGAGCCTTGGTTTGGGAGCAAAGGCCGACTCTGCCACTGAGCAGTGGCCTGAATGTGAGCAAATCTCTAATTACGGTGTCCCATTTTGCTAACCTGTGCAAATAAAGGGGTTGACCTAGATGGTAACTAGGATCCTTTTCAGCTCTAAGATTCTGAGATCTATTGAACCAGTACCAACGTGAAGTATCAGAATATTTCCAGCATTAAGCTTGAATCTAACTGGTATTTCACTGTCAGTCCCTATTATCAATTCTAATTAAGTCTTCTACAAAGACCCATATTTAGTCATGGGGTAGTGCTAGTTCAAGGACAGACAACTGGAGAAAGTTCTCAGCACTCTCTGTGTGCTATTCACACTGTACAAATGCTGCGGTCGTGCTGTAGTTGGACGTCCAGGTTACTTTGGAGCAAACCAAAGTCATACAACCCCACAATAATGAGTGTTGCTATCAACACCCTATGGACACTGAAGCTGAAAGAATATGTGCCCATTCTCTAATTATTCTATTTTATTTAAAAATTTGAAAAAAAAAAATATTTCTGCCCCTCCTTTCTGTGTTAAAAGTACTATACTAAGGGCAGTATGTATTGATTTCCAATCCTCTCCTAGAGGCACCTCTTGTCTGCTTATGGATAGATATAGTCATGTGAGGTCTGGCATCACCAAAGAGGACATTATATGACCGTGACTACATATGGCTGGGCAATATTGGAGGCACTGAAGCAGGATGACCAAGACATGCTAATGAGAGTCAGGGTATCTAGGTTCAAATCCTTATAGGTCAAGCACTTGGCATAATGTTAGACATACTATATTGACCCAGTATTTGTAGCCATTATTAGCATTATCGTCATTATTAAAGAGGAGTGTAGTATTTAAAAATATTGATGTTCTCCCTATCACAATCAGTGAACTCTTGTGTAGATACATCTTTCCCTAATTTCTTTTAACCAGAATATTTATTAAATTCAGCTGAATCAAGTGCTGCAGGATTGAATTGGATACCAAAACAAAAATTTCAGAGATTCTCCTTACTTTCTGCTATCCACAAAGTATTTCTAGCAGAAATGACACAGTCACCCGTGTGTGGCCCCTGAAAGTGGACTTGGGGAGGAGGTATTTATAACTATGGCTGAGTCTCTTGGACATAAACATCTACTTTGTTAATCTGAGGGATCTGTGACTCTGAACGGTAGTGCCAGACTTCTGTTTGTGCTAGCACTCTTAGGAGACCTGAATAAGCACTTACTTACCTGACACGCCTACGTGTGGAGTTTTGTGTTTTTTTTTTTTTCCCTTCTTGTAGGGTTGTCTGATTTGAGTTTTTCTTATGTTGCAAATACGTAAGTGCAGTGAAGAAATTTTCCACCCTGAAAAAAAATGTTTTGAGTAGAGTTGATCTCTTGAGTTTTTAGTATTGCTTGAGATGAGTTTACCCTAGAACAAAGGTCATATGAGGTGATGCTGGTGAAGTTAGGGCAATTGAGAGATTTTGGAAAGAAACCTGGGCCATAGAAGAATTTGTATCCATATAGTGGTTCTAGAATCGAAATATCGATGTCATAGAGAAAACACGCCTCTTGGCAATGTTGAAAAAGATAGGCTAAATTTTAACTTCTAGAATGCGATTTCCAGAAAGTCGATTAAATTTTTAAAGTAAACAGTTTTACTATTTCATCTTTTTGCAGATCTAAAAAAGAATACCCTTTTAAATCATTTCTGGCTTTTCAGAGACAACCTTGAGAGCAGAGCTTTATAACTAAAAAAATAAAAAGAGAATTTAGTACTGAGACAAGGTAAATGCATAAAAGAGGTAATGCATTCTTGAAACATCTAGAAGGATATAATATAGTGGTAATGAGTTTATAAAGCTATTCTCCAGTTTGACTCTTTCTGAACAGATATACAACAGTACTAGTTAATGATTCCCCCCCCCCAGGGGTTAAGTTTTGTTTGTTTTATAAACTACAGTATTGATATTTATTCCCCCCCCCCCCCAGGGGTTAAGTTTTCTTTGCTTTATAAACTACAATATGGATATTTGGCCAACAGGAGTTTTGGAATCAAAGTTGGAATTTCAGAGACCAGTACTACCATTTTCAAACTGTGGAACACTCAGATAATTGCTTATTCTTTTATCTTTTATCATTTGTAAAATGGGTGGGCAAATACTTACCTCATAGGTTTCTGAGACCTCAGAGAAAGCCTGTTAAATATATGAAATGATATAGGAAGGAAGTTAAATCTAAAGTTTTAGTGCCAAAATGCATAAATAAATATACAAAACACTCTTTTTTTTTTTTACCTTGGGAATTAAAAAGGTCCTCCATTTGTGGTTTCCCTTTAGCCCTTTGCTTGATGTCTGTTCCCAAAATACTGTGACTTCCTTGAGAGCATTTAATTTGGGGAATATTCGAGGACTTAAGAAATTAGTACCTGTAGCAGTTTGATATTATTGATGAATTCCAAAAAGAAGTATTGGATTATGTTTATAAACTGGTCTTTTCTTCTGGGCATATTAGAGTGTTTTGAATTCAGAGTTCAAGTTTTACTTGGTTAAATAATGATTAAGGCTTTGATTGGGCCATTAAAGTAGGACGTTCAGTTCCTGCCCCCATGGTGGGTGGAGACTCACAGAGAAAATGCACCACAGAGAAGGGAGGTTGGAGTCTTGAGGTGGACCCCGGGAGAAAAGCACAGAGGAGCCTGGTCCTAAGGAAAGAGAGAAGGCCCGTGGAAGAGAAACAAGCCATTGGCCTAATAGTCTACAGCTGGCCTTGTGGAGATAACAGGGCAACTGAGCCTGGAGCCAGGCAAGCCCTGAGAAGAGAGGAACCCAGGAAGCCTGAACCCTTAAGACATCGGCAGCCATCTTGCTCCAACACGTGGCAAAAACTTTGATGAGGAAAGTAACTTATGCTTTATGGCCTGGTAACTATAAGCTTCTACCCCAAATAAATACCCTTTATAAAAATCAGCTGATTTCTGGTATTTTGCATCAGCACCCCTTTGGCTAACTAATACAGTACCCTCTCAAAATGGTGGTTGAGCAGACTAACAAAATTCTGAATTGTTATTATTTACTGTTTATGGTCATAGTACGGATATCAGTAGGTACCATTCATTTCTAGGTACATGTACCAAATTCCATAGTAAACACTCTTAACATTCTCTCACTTAATCTCTGTAAGGTCTTGAGATGTAGGTGTGGTGCCTCTGATTATACAGATGAGAAAAGGAGGTGAGTGGTTTAAGGAATATGTCTAAACTTCCATAGCTGGAAAGACTAAACAGCCAGGGTAGCACCTGGGATTTGGTACCAGTACTAAGAGGGATGGTAGTTTAGCTCTCTGAAATTTAGAAATTTGAAACATTTTACTCTGAATTGGGACCTGGGAAAGGAGGACTGCCCAAGTCTAGTGCCAGTTTCTTTGAAGTTTTTTTTCCCCTGGTGTATTAATTTTTACTTGAGTCCATCTGAGATAAGTGCAGAATACTATGGAATGATTTTCTAAATCAGGTTTTCTTGGCCTTGATTACACAAAACAATCACCTGATGAGCTTTAAAATGCAAATGAAACACAAACACAAGGAAAACTTAAGCCCAGGTCCCACTCCCAGATATTCTGATGTAAACTAAACAGTGCCTTAAATCTTCTGGAGAGGGACCAAGTTTGGGCCCACCCCTGGGATCTGGACCGAGATGCTAGGAGGGCCTCCGAGCAGTCCCCCTGGGAGCGCAGTTGCCCTCCCGCCTGCTTTGCCCTGCAGTCTGGCTTAGCCTGGCTCTGCAGACTGAGGCTGAGCCCCTCTGCTCCAGGTGCAGGAGGCGGTGATAAAACGAGATTTGGGCGTTTGCACCCTCCCTGTCAGCATTGGGCTCCTAGGAAGGTTATCCACCCAGTGGCGGTTCTTGGGCTATAACTTTTCCATTGTTTGTTTAAGCTGTGGATGCACTGGCTCTGCGTATTGTTTCGTTTCCAGTCCAGTAACATTGCAGAGGCCTTTGCCTTATTTGTACAGCTCAAGGAGCTATTCCAAATGTTAGTCACAGGTGCCGTGCCATGTTCTTTCCTGGAATTATGTTTTCCCATCTTTTCTTCTCTCTTTATCCATTATCATACTCTTATTAACCTAACTTCTCTCCTCTTCCCATCCTACAACCTTCTTTAATTTGAACAATGACAGATGGCAGTAAATCCAGCTGTGACCAATAGTCTAGGCAGTAGAGAATTTTTTAAGGCAGATAAGTAGTTTGCTATTTGCCAGAGTGTCTTGTTGGAACACAGATTCTGTGGAAATATGGTGTTAGCAGGTTACCAGTTGGAGCACTAAATTAAATTTTCACTAGCAAATATTTGTCCACAGTGATTTAAATCATTTTTTATTCAGTTTACACATGAGGGGGCAGTATGGTACTAGAAAGCAAATACTGTTTGAAAATGTTTATTTTTATTATATATACATATATCATAGTTTTTAGGTGTGCTCTTTTAGACGGGGCAGTTAAAACTGCAACGTGGTTGTTAGTTATTAAATGTGCCACATGTATGTAAGTGATGCCCTAACTTGTATACACAGGTCATGTGTCTGTTTTTATTTAAATGCATAAATAACAATTTTGTTATAGCGGTGGGCCAGCCATGCAATGCCTTATATTATGAGTTTTCCCTGTATGCTTTGTTTAAAGCTAGCTGGCTTTCTGTTTCCTGCTGCCACCTGAGGAATGTCAGCCCTGTGGAGAGGCAGTGACTG
Organism: Dasypus novemcinctus; assembly: GCF_030445035.2. NCBI lineage: Eukaryota > Metazoa > Chordata > Mammalia > Cingulata > Dasypodidae > Dasypus > Dasypus novemcinctus. Next base: position 45,715,762 of record NC_080673.1, on the reverse strand, counting down.
TTTGGTTGATATCTCTAAATATTTTATTTTATGACTTCATTGAAGACCAAAGGGTCTCTAGTGGTACTGGTGACAGGAAGCCTCTGAACTCAGCCCTTGGCAGCTTTGGAAGGTTTATTCTAAATCCTCTCTGTATAATATGCTTCCCTATGTGACATAGATGGCTTTTCTCAAAAGAAAAAATGGTTGAGGAAAACAGCAGCACATTTTAATTAATGTTATTATTTCCGATATGTGTATGACATTGGAGATAAATCAAGGTGCTAAATATTATAGGTTTCATAAATGAAAGGGGAGAGTATTAAGAGAAGTTTGCAGGTATTACATGATCAAATCTAGATAACATTTTATGCAACATGTAATTGGGATTCCAAAAGGTGATTTCATAAGAACAGGTGATTTTTTTTTTATTAGTATGGAGAAATATTTGCAGCCATATGTTTCTGTTTATATAGTTGGGAAAAAAAATTGGAGACCAGCATTTTGGCATAAATAAAACCATAGGTGAAATTTAATGGAATGTTTGGTTTTAATGTTTCATCCTGGCTACTTCTTTGGAGACACAGAACTGTGGTGTTTGCCTGTATGTGGTAAAGATAATTACCTTTTTAATTTTTCTTTTTTTATCTTTTTTTAAAGTACTTCATACATTTTGAAGTAGATACGAAATTTATTTTGAAATTTTCTTTCAAAAATTAAATAAAAGACCTATGAATTGTATTCAAAATTTGAAGGTACGGATTTGGGGCTGCAGCATCTCTTGAGTGAAACCCATGTCAAATGTTGTTTGGTCATTTTACTGTTGAAGTCACAGGTTTCAGGTCACAGTAAACAATGTCCTTTGTGCTTTGATGGCAGCTTTTCAGGACCCTGCCTGATGCTACACTCCCTGAGTCTGTCTCCCTGTCAGCATCACCCCCAAATGCACCACCAAGACAATCGAAGAAACAAGGACAGAGAAATAAGAGACCCGTGGCCGTATATAATCTTTGTCTTGATTTGGAAGAGGGTAAGATGTTAATTATATTTTTCAATTTCACAGCATGTTAGAATATGGCATATCACATATCCTCAGAGGAGGCCACAGTTTTTCATCTTCTGTGGTTTAATTTCTTTTTCTCTTAAGATTGTAATTTTTAAAAAGGGAGGGGAAAGCTTTCGTGTCAGGGAGAAAATGCAAGTTTCAGTTTTGTGTTTGTCTTTGTTATGCATGGTTCTTTTTTTATTTTTAAAAGGCAGCTTAAATTTCTTTTTTGGGAGTCTTGTGTGACCTCCTGTGAGGTTACATAACCCTGAGACAAATGGAAGGGGAACTAAAATTAAAGCAGATCTTTCATGAGAGGCGCTGATAGAATCTAATGTAAATGCATCCAGATTCAAGGCACAGTTCACTGTTGCCCTGGAGTTTATGGCTGCTGCACTTGATTTGTCCCCTGTTTTTGGCCCTCCTCGTAATGCAGAACACCAAAGTTACATGGCAGGTGGCAAGTTGACCTCCTGTGGGGCCAAGCCGAGGGAACTGGGTGCAGTGGGGCTCTGAGAAATGGATGCACGCATGTCCCATTGAAGCCTCGGTATCCCACTTAGTTGTTGCTGTGTGGCAGCATGGTCTCAGTGTTGCCTGGTTGCTTAGTTTTTACAGAGAACCTGAAAATCTGAATTTTCTACCCTGATCCATACAGAATAAGACTGTGAGCCATATAGAGGCCAGTGATTACTGATTTGCAGTCATGTGCTTTTTGGTACGGAGAATAAGATGGCGCTGGTCTCAAAAACTGCATTTTCAGACTGTATACTTGAAACTGTGACTGTTTTTTGGGGGGACTCTTCCCTATTGAGATCGCTTTCTGGATATGAAATTAGCCTTTATTTTCTTTTCACCCCTTCTCCTCCTGCTTTCTTGTTTTATTCGTTTATTATCCTTGTGAACTACTGAGGGTATATTAGTTTGGAAAAGTGAGGTGATCCTCAGAGGGAGAAAGGGGAGAAGGATGGAAATAAGTACAATGCCTTCATCATAGGCAGCTACATTATCTAATGCCCAGGTCGTATATATTCAAAGATGCATGCAAGACAAGGGATAACTCTGTTCACCTCAACTGACTCGGGGGTATTTGCAGAAGGGCTTAGAATGCCTCATGAAGCAACACTGAGGCTAAGGCATCGTGGTATTTTTCAATTGCTTAAGGCAAAGGTACATATGATGAAAGTATTTGCCTGACAATCAGATCTTTTTTTTTTTTTTCCGGAGGAAGGGCATAATCATTAAAATGAACCTGTAATTCAGAGCTTCATTTTAGACATAATTTCAACTGCTGATCCTAGCTTACTTTTGTATTCTCTCTCTCTTTTCTCACTTTGACTCTTTCTCAACAGAGTTGCTAATAAGGAGTAAAACTGACTGGTTTGAATTGCACCTTCTCTTATATCTCACTTGTCCTCTGGTGGAAGTGTTAATAAATAGTGAAATAAGAAATGTTGGGAAGTAGGAGGGAAAAAAGAAATCAGAAAGTCATAGGTCTGAGCAAAATTGAATTGACTGCATGTATTAAATAAATGACCAAAGAAGGAAATATTCTCTTACAATCACACTTATTCTTTTGGTATTTTTAGGAATTGAATCATCATATCCAATCAAATTTATGTAAAGTACCAGTCTTTTGATTGTTGGATTGCTAAATGGTTATTAATGGAGAAGAAGCTGTCCTGGTAGTATTCAGCACATCTTTTATGGGAATATTTAAGATGGTGTACAATTCCTACTTTTAAAATGATGAAATTATTCTTAAAAATTACTTGATTTTAAGGGGAAAAGATTGGTAATATTCAACTCCTTTAGCCTATATTTTTTTAAGATTTATTTATTTCTGCCTGCTCCACCACAACCATTGTTTGTACTCTATCTGCTTGACTTCTTTCTTGGAGGAACTGGTAACTGAACCTGGGAAATCCCATGTGGGAGGGAGACACCTCATGGCTTGAGCCACCTCTGCTTCCTGCTTGTTGTATCTTTCATTGTGTTTCTTTGTTGTCTCTCTTCATTGTGCCATCTTGTTGTGTCAGCTCCCCGCTCTAGCCCACCATGCAGCTTGCTATCTTGCTTGTCTTCTTTAGAAAGCACCAGAAACTGAACCTGGGACCTCCCATGTGGTAGGTGGGTGCCCAACTGCTTGAGTCACATCCACTTCCTCTTTAGTCTGTTTTTATGTTCATTACTTGCTTGGTGTTTTATCCTACACTTTGTGTGCTATGAAGTCTTTTATAACTTTACACTAATCCACTTGATTGCAGCATTGGATTTTACTTAGAAAGTTGTCAGAATCAGGAAAGCCCATGAGTTTGGTCATGGAGTGATTTTATATTAGAGGTCATAAGATTAGGCAATTAGGACTATTATTGATATTCTCCCACCATTATTCCTAGCTATGCTTTTTTTTAATTTTAAAAACTATTTATTAAAGTATGTCATTCATACATGATCATACATAATAAGTGTATAGTAAAAATTGTGAACTTAAAAAACAACCATGCGTATTGTCATACAGGGCTCTCATTCATCACCCCACCTCAAACACCTTGCATTGTAGTTAGACATTTGTAACAAATTATGAAAGCACATTGCCCAAGTATTACTAGTAACTATAGTCCATATCTTATATTTGGCTTATATTTTTCCCCCAACCCTTCCTAAAATTTTTTTTTGTTCACAAACTATGCAATTTATCAAATGTATACAATCAGTGGCATTTGGTATAATCATGGAGTTGTGCATTCATTACTTGAATCAATATTAGAGCATTTTCATTACTCAAAAAAAAAAAAACCAAACACCCAACATATAGCAAACCATTATTAAACTCATATTTTAGCACTACTAATTACAAATCCTATCTATGATGTGCTTTCACCATTTTTATTCATCTCTAAACATTGGCAAACAACTTTTTACCAATTCTGCACAGATTAAACCTCAGCTTTCCATCCTCTCACCACATTCTTTTCTCTGGTGACTTATATTCTAGCTATTAACTCCATGAGTTTTCTCGTTATATTTAATTCATAATAGCAAAATCATACAATATTTGTCCTTTTGTGCCTGGCTTGCTTCACTCAACATAGTGTCCTCCAGGGTTATCCATGTTGTCATATGCTTCACGACCTCATTTCTTCTTACAGCTGCATAATATTCCATCATGTGTATATTCCACAGTTTGTTTATCCATTTTCACTTGATGGACACCTGGGTTGTTTCCATCTTTTGGCAATTAGGAATAATGTTGCTTTGAACATTGTAGTGCAGATATCTGTTCGTGGCACTGCTCAGTTCTTCTGCATAGGTGCCTAGTAGGAGTATAGGCAGGTTACATAATAGATCTATATCTAACTTCCTTAGGAAGCACCAAACAGACTTCCACAGTGGCTGTGGTGCTTCATTCCCACCAGCAGGAATTCCTATCACTCTACATCCTCTCCAACACTTCTAGGTTTCTCTTTTAATAATGGCCCATTCTAGTAGGTGTGATATGATACCTCATTGTAGATTTGATTTGAATTTCCTAATAGCCAGTGATGCTGAGCATGTTTTTTTTTAAATGTGTTTTTTTTGCCATTTGTATTTCTTCTTTAGAAAAATGTCTGTTCAGGTCTTTTGGCCATATATTAATTGGGTCATTTGTCTTTTTCTTGTTGAGTTGTAGGAATTCTTTATATATCATGGATATTTGACCCTTGTTGGATGTATGGTTTTCAAATATTTTCTTCCATTTCTGCCTTTTTACCATCTTCACAAAGTTCTTTGAAGTGCAGAAGTGTTTAATTTTGAGGAGGTCTCATTCATCTGTTTTTTCTTTTGTTGCTTGCGCTTTGGGTGTAAGGTTTAAGAGACCCCCACCTACTAAAAGGTCTTGTAGATATTTCCTTACATTATCTTCTAGGAATTTTATGGCCCTGGCTTTTATGTTTAGGTCTTTTATCCATTTTGACTTGATTCTTTGTATACAGAGTGAGATAGAGGTCTTCTTTCATTCTTTTGGTTGTGGACATTCAGTTCTCCCAGCACCATTTGGTGAAGAGATTGTTCTGTACTAGAAAAGTAAACTTGATAGGCTAGTCAAAAATCAGTTGACCTTAGAGTTGATGGTCTATTCTGAACTCTTATTTTGATTCCATTGTCTTTATGCCAGTACCATGCTGTTTTGACCACTGTAGCTTTCTGATATACTTCGAGTGCAGGGAGCATAAGTCCTCCAACTCTGCTCTTTTTTAAAGGATGTTTTTTGACTATTTGGAATCCCTTTCCCTTTCCAAATACATTTGGAAATTGACTTTTCTATTTTTGTAAAGTAGGCTTTTGGAATTTTGACTGGTATTGCATTGAATCTATAAATCAATTTGGGTAGGATTGACGTCTTCACAGTGCTTAGTCTTCCAATTCATGAACATGAAATGTCCTTCCATTTGTTAGTCTTCTTTGATTTCTTTTAATGGTGTTTTGTAGCATTCTCAATACAGATCCTTTTTATTCCTGGTTAAATAATTCCTGGATATTTGAGTCTTTTTGTTGCTTTTGTAAATGGAATTTTTTTCTTGATTTCCTCCTCAGCTTGCTCGTTATTAGTGTATAGAAATGCTTCTGATTTTTGCATACTGAACTTGCATCCTGCCCCTTTGCTGGACTCATTTTATGAGCTCAACTAGCTTTGTTGTAGGTATTTCAGGATTTTCTAAACATAGGACTATGCCATCTGTGAATAGTGAGAGCTTAACTTCCTCTTTCTAATTTAGATGCCTTTTATTTCTTTTTCTTTCCTAATTGCTCTAGCTAGAACTTCCAGCACAATGTTGAATAACAGTGGTGACAGTGGGCATCACTGTCTTGTTCCTCATCTTAACGGGAAAGCTTTTAACCATTCCCTATTGAGTGTGATGTTGGCTGTGGGATTTTCATACATATCTTTTATTATGTTGAGGAACTTTCCTTCTATACCTATGTTTTGAAGTGTTTTTTTTTTCTTTTTTTTTTTACCAAGAAATGATGCTGGATTTTTGTCAAATGCATTTTTTTGAGATGCATCATGTGGTTTGAGATGATCATGTGGTTTTTCCATTCAATTTGTTAATGTGCTGTATTATGTTAATTGATTTTCTTATGTTGAACCATCCTTGCATACCAGGAATAAAACCCATTTTATTACGATGTATAATTGTTTTTATGTGCTGTTGGATTCAATTTGCAAGTATTTTGTTGAGAATTTTTGCAGCTATGTTCATTAGAGAGATTGGTCTGTAATCTTCTTTTCTTATAGTATCCTTATCAGGCTTTGGTATTAGGGTGATGTTGGCTTCATAAAATGTGTTGGGTAATTTTCTCTTCTTTTCACCTTTTTTTTTGGAAGAGTTTAAACAGGATTGGTATTAATCCCTCTTGAAATGTTTGGTAGAATTCACCTGTGAAGCCATCTGGTCCTGGGCTTTTCTTCGTTAGAAGATTTTTGATGACTGATTCAATCTCTTTGCTTATAATTGGTTTGTTGAGTTCCTGTATTTCTTATAGAGACAATGCATGTTGTTTGTTCATTTCTAGGAATTTGTCCATTTCATCTAGGTTGTCTAATTTGTTGCCATACGGTTTCTCATATTAACCTTTTATGATCCTTTTTATTTCTGAAGGGTCAGTCATAACTTCACACTTTTATTTCTGATTTTATTTATTTGCATCTTCTCTCTCTTTTTACTTGTTAGTCTAACTAAATGTCAATTTTATTGATCTTCTCAAATAACAAGTTTTTGGTTTTATTGATTTTCTCTTTTCTTTTTTGTTCTCAATTTCATTTATTTATGCTCTAATCTTTGTTATTTCTTTCTTACCACTTGTTTGGGATTGGTTTGCTGTTCTTTTTCTAGTTTCTCCAGTTGGTCAATTAGTTCTTTGATTTTAGCTCTTTCTTCTTTTGTAATATAGGCATTTAGGGCTATAACTTTCCCTCTCAGCATAGCCTTCATTTTATTCCATAAGTTTTGATATGTTGTGTTCTCATAATCATCCATCTAGAGATACCAAAGTTCTCTTGCAATTTCTTCTTTGACCCACTGATTGCTTAAGAGTGTGTTGTTTTGCCTCCATTTATTTGCAAATTTCCACGTTTCTGGCCTATTATTGATGTTAAGCTTCATTTTAATATGATCAGAGAAGGTGCCTCATATAATTTCAGTCTTCTTTAATTTCTAGAAAACTGTGTTGTTGCCCAACATGTGATCTATCCTGGAGAAAGATCCATGAGCACTTGAGAAGAATGTATAACCTGCTGATTTGGGGTGCAATGTTCTGTATGTATTTGTCAGGTCCCAGCTCATTTATCATATTGTTCAAGTTGTCTTTTTCCTTGTTGATCTTCTGTCTAGTTGTTCTGTTTATTGATAAGAGTGGCATGTTGAAGTTTCCAACTATTGTAGAGACATCTATTTCTCCTTTCAGTTTTGCCAGAATTTGCCTCATGTTCTGGGGAACCCTGGTAAGGTGCATAGATATTTATGACAGTTACTTTTGATTATATAATGGCCTTCTGCATCTATTTTTTTTTTCCTTTAAAGTCTTTTTTGTTTGATATCAGTATAACTACGCCTGCTGTTTCGATTACTGTTTATGTGAAATCTTTTTCCAATCTTTCACCTTCAATCTGTTTGCATCCTTGGGTCTAAGGTGAGTCTTCTGCAGACAGCTTATGGATAGCTTGTGTTTTCTTATCCATTCTGTCAGCCTATGTTTTCGGTTGGGTAGTTTAACCCATTAACCTTCAATGTTATTATTGTAAAGGCCTTACTTACTTCAACCACTTTATCCTTTGGCTTTCATAGGTATGTCTTATTTTTGTCCATCTTTTTGCCATTTTGGTTAAACTTTCTGATAGTCTTCATTTCTCTCCTCCTAGCCTCTCTTTTGTCTTTTTGTTTTCTTGCTGCAGAACTCTGTTTAGTGTTTCTTGCAGACCTGTATTCTTGTTTATGAACTCTCTTAGTTTCTGTTTTACATGAATATTTTAAACTCACCATTATATTTGAAGGATAGTTTTGCTAGATAAAGAATTCTTGGCCAGCAGTTTTTTTCTTTCAGTGCTGTAATTATATCATACCACTGTCTTCCTGCCTCCGTGGTTTTTGAAGAGAATTCCTCATGAGCTCTTTCTGCAAGTCCCTTGTATGTAATGGTTTACTTCTCCCTTACTGCTTTCAGAATTCATCTTTGACATTTGATGTTCTGCATATTATATGTCTTGGAGTAGTTCTATTTGGACTTATCCTAATTGGAGTATGCTGTGCTTCCTAGACATACATATTCATGGCTTTCATGAGAGTTGGGAAATTTTCAGCAATTTTTTCCTCAAATACTCTTCCTACCCTCTTTTCCTTTTTGTCTCCTTCCAGAACTCCCATAACACATATGTTGGTGTGCTTCATGTCATCATTCAACTCCTTGAGCCCCTGTTCAATATTTTCCCATCTTTTCTCTCTTTGTTCTTCTTCCACTTCAGTTTCAGTAGTTCTTTCCTCTACATAGCTGATTCTTTCTTCCATGATGTCAAATCTGCTGTTTTGTTCCTCTTTTGTATTTTTAATCTCACTGATTCTGTCTTTCATTTCCACAAGCTCAGTTATTTTTCTTTCCAAGATATCAAGTTTTTCTTTGTGCTCACTCAGTATCTTCTTACTGTCTTTTATTTCTGTAGACATGTTGTCCTTCAAGTCCATGATTTGATTTAGAAAATTTATATGAACCTCATCGATTAGTTGTTTCAAGTCCTGTGTCTCATCTGGAGCTTTCATTTGTTCCTTTGCTTGAGTCATGTCTTTCTTTTTCTTTGTATGGTTTGAAGGTTTTCGCTGATGTCTAGGTATCTGATTCTGATGCTGAATTTTCTTTGTTCAGTTTTTCTAACTTGCCTAGGGATTTACTTTTAAGTAGCTCTGTGCTGCCCTTGTTCTTTGACTCTTGGTTAAACTTATTCTAGATATTTAGGATTGCCCATTTAACTGCTCAAACCAGGGCTAGGTTCCTAGTAATGGAGTGTAGATCAGTTTCCAAGGGCCTTGGAGAGGATGGCAGTAAAAGCACCTACTTTGCCTCTTATATTTTTTATTATTTTTCTTTTTTGTGCACTTTTCTAATATGGCCAGCCAATTGCACTCATAGGCAGACCTCAGCTTAGACCCCAAATGTTTGGGGGAATGCCTTCACTGTAACATCACCTGGGTGGCAGTACATAAATAATATCCACAGCATTGACCAAGCCTTACAAACTAACTTTCTCAGAGGCTGTTCTTGGCCAGCCACACCCTCCCTCCCTCTGCCTCTTCAGCAGCCAGCCAAGGGCAATAGGCAGGATGTTTGAGAAGGCAAATTGTCTTTACCTCCCTCCTAGTTCTCAGGACAAACAGTGTCGCAGCTTTATTAGGCGTGCTGTTCTGTAACCCTCCAATGCAGCAGCCAAGTTTGCTGGACAGAATCTGAATTTGCTGTGTCCCTCCCTCTCCCATTTTCTTGGGGAAGAGGACTCTTGCAACTTCCTAGTCCACAGTCACTGCAGTCCACAGCCACTGCAGTCCACAGACTGCTATTTGCTCCAAAGGTAGAGGAAGGGCTCCCGTTGCTGCTTTTACAGGTCTACTCACAGGATTTTTCAGCCAGTTGAGACTCCTTTCCTTTGCTCCTTTCTTTTCTGGATGGTGTTTCATCTTCTTCAAGTGTCCTGAGCCTCCAGACATTTTCCACTCCTCTAGCTATTTTTTTCAGGGAGAGAAGTGATCCTTCCGCATCTTCCAATACCTTCTAGCTAAGGTTATTTATTTATTTATTTATTTATTTTAAAAAATATACGTAAATGTTACATAAAAATGTAGGGAATTCCAATATGCCCAACTCCCTACCCCTCTCACATTTTCCCACATGAACATCCTTCATTAGTGTGGTATATTTGTTACAATTGATGAACACATATTGGAACATTGCCACTAAGTTTGGATTATAGTTTACATTATAATTTAAACTCCCACACATTTTTGTAAGTTATGACAAGATGTAATGGTCTGTATCCATCACTGCAGCATCATTCAGGACAATTCCAGTGTCCCAAAAATGCCACCATATTATATTTTTTTTGGTTGTTGAAAGATACTTAGGTTACATAAATGTTACATTAAAAAATATAGGGGACTTCCATATGACCCACTCCCCCATACCTCCCACATTTTCCCACATTAACAAGATCCTTCATTAGTGTGGTACATTCATTGCAATTGGATGAACACATTTTGAAGCATTGCCACTAAGTATAGATTAATGTTTACATTGTAGTTTACACTTTCTCCCTCACAATTCTGTAGGTTATGGCAAGATATATAATAGCCTGTATCTGTTGTTGCAGTGTCATTCAGGACAATTCCCAAGTGCCAAAAATGCTCCTGCATTACACCTGTTTTTCCCTCTCGCTGCCCTCAGAACCTTGAGTGGCCACTGTCTCCACATCAATGATGTAATTTCTTCTATTGCTAGAATCACAATAAGCCTATAGTAGAATACCAGTAAGTCTACTTTAGTCCATAGTTCATTCCCAATACTGAGGATTCTGGGATGCTGAAGTCCACTCCACCTCTAATTGAGAAGGGGCTATGATCCATTAGGGTTGATGGATGGGGCTCTCTTGCATGCAGTTGTAACTGTCTTGGTTCCTTGGTATGGTAATTGTCCATCATCACTTCCCTGTTAATTGTCCTGGGTGATTAGGACCTGGAGATTAGGTGATTTGAGATTTGAGGCCCAGCTGGCGCATGGACAACCCAAAGATTTAAGCCTCTTGGACATACACCTACCAACTCTAGTACTAGTTACAGGTTCAAATAGAAAACCAGAAGAGCCATGTGTAGGGAAACCACAACTGAGTCTAACTCTGTCACCCTTGGGAGCATAAATTCCAAAGTAGAGCCCACTGGCAAGGCACCAAACTCCTGAGCTATCTACCCTGACTATAGTGTCTGGATGTCTCCAGAACCCCCAGGAGCCCTGATAATTTGGGTACTATCTACTTTGGCAATAAATGAGATCCTGCTGAAACATGCATAAGTGTAACTTCTGGAATGACCTCCTGACTCACTATAAACTCATTTGTCTTTGCCTTTCCCTCTTTTGATCAAGGTCTATTTCCAGTTACATTGTTAGTTGGTACTTGGTAGTAATCCATCAGTGCCAGGGAGGCTCATCCCTTGGGGTCATGTCCCATGCTGGGGGCAAGATAATGTATTTGAATACCGAGTTCGGCTTAGAGAGAGTCCACATTTAAGAAATTAGGAGGCTCCCAGGAGGCAGCTCTTAGGCATCCTATAATACTAGGCTAAGTTTCCATTTCAAGAGTAAGGTTCATAAGCATAGTCATCAATATCGAGGGACCACCAATGGACCATCCTTCTTCACTAATCATTGCCCCAGAACTCAGGGGATTCTTGGTGTTTCATTAGAGAATGTGGCAGAGCTCCCGAGGATGGAAATTTGATATTCCTTCAGTTATTGTGTGAATTTCCACCCACCACGACAACGCGCCATGAACCCTGAACACATTTATATCACTTACATATATGCCCAGGTGAACTTCCACTCATGTATCCCCCATCACTGATACCCCACACCAGTGATTCTACCCTGCCACTGTTGTAACCCTTCCATGATCCAAACTTCTTAAAAAATGAAGCCAATAAAATAGCCAAATATAATTAATGAGAAAATTAATAATTATCATTTTAAGAATAAGAAATAAAAGAAAAAAATTTTAAAAATAATTTGGTATAATAGAAATTAATGAAAAAATATTAAAATAAATATTTTGGGCATTTTGCCTTTTATCATCTGTAAGATCTGTTGTCCTATATGTACAGTGAAATTTTCTTCCATTCCCCCAATGTTTTTGTTTTTTTTTTTTCATTTTGTCTTTAAAAACATTTTAGGTTATAGAAAAGTAACATACCAAATACAGGGGAATCCCATATATCCAAAATCCTCCCCCTTTTCCCCTTTCCCCCATTAATAACATTTTATATGTGGATGGTATGTTTGTTACAGCTGATGTACAAATATTGAAACATAGCTACCAACCATGGTCAATAGTTTACATAATGGTTTACATTTTGAACCATATACTTTTATAAATTTTGATGTAATTGAACATGGCCTGTATTCGTCATAGCAAGATCATGTAGAATACCTCCATTGCTCCCAAAATGCTCCCTGTTCCAACTATTCTATTCCTTCCTCCCCTTCCTCTTGGGACTAATGGCAATCACCAGGCTTCACTGCTTGAAGGACAAGATTCATAGTTACTTGCAACAACACTGAGGGCTTGACACACTGGTCTGTCCTCCCCATTAGGCACTGCTCAAATAGACTCTCACCCCTCCATTTGACAAGATAGCAGACCTCCCCAGAATAGGAGTCCATCACCTTGCCGCTCATTATGTGGGGCTCCACCCAGTAATATAACTCAGTACGGCAAGATGAATACTCACACACTCCCTTAGAAGCCTGCCCCAGGGACACCCTGTCCCAAATGCCCTCCACATCCAACACCTCAAACCAGCAATCCTCACTTGCCATATTGCCAACAGAGCATTTTCAACATTGTAGTTTCAACTATGTACCCGCCAATCCCCAGGGTTCACCTGCTCGCTTCCCCAACTCTCTCCCCAGTTCCATGGACTGTCCAATTCACCCTCCCCACCCCTGCCCCCTGACAAACCAGCACTGCCCAATGCAACAGTATCATTACACCACTGTCATGCCCCTTCACTGTACACACTACACACTTACACCTTCTCATAGATTTTGCCCATATGGGCGTTGGGTCACAACCTTCTTCTCCCTTTCTATTTCCTGTAAACCTATCTTCCAGACTCTAGCTCTGTGAGTCTGCTCAGTTTGCTTAATTCATATCCATAAGGACATGTAATATTTTTCCTTCAGTGCCTGGCTTGCTTCACTCAACTTAAGGTCCTCAAGATTGATCTTTGCTATCCCATGTGTTAATTCTGTATTTCTTCTTACAACTGAGTAATATTCCATTGTATATATATATATAGCAAAATTTGTTTATCCAGTCATCTGTTAAAGGGCATTTGGGTTGATTCCAACTTTTGATATTAGTGAATAATGCTGCTATGAACATTGGTATATGTATATCTGTTTGTGTTTGTGTTCTTGCTTTCAGTTTTTCTGGGTATATACCCAGCAGTGGAATTGCTGGATCATATGGCAGTTTTATAGTTAGTTTTTGAGGAACCATCAGACTGTCCTCCACAATGGATGCACCACTCTACATTCTCATCAGCAGGGGATGAGAGTTCCCATTCCTCTACATACTCTCCAACACTTCTTGTAGTTCTCTGTTTTTTCAATAGCTGCCCGTCTAATGGGTGTAAGATGATAGCTCATTGTACTTTTGATTTACATTTCCTGAATAGCTAGTGATACTGAGCATCTTTTCATATGCTTTTTTGCCATTAGTATTTCTTCTTTGGAGAAGTGTCTGTTCAAATCACTTGCTCATTTTTTAAATGGGTTGTTTGTCTTTTTATTTTCAAGGTGTAGGATTTCTTTATATATGCAGGATATTAGGCCTCTATCACATATGTGGTTACTAAATATTTTCTCCCATTGAGTAGGCTGAGTTTTCTCGATAAACTCCTTTGAGGTGCAAAAGTTTTTAAATTTGAGGAGGTCCAATTTATGTATTTTTTTTCTTTTCCTCCTTGTGCTTTGGGTGTTTTGTTCATGAAACCAGTTCTTATAGTATAGGATGCTATAGATGCTTCCCTACATTATCTTCCAGGAACTTTAGATCCATCTTGAGTTAATTTTTGTTTAAGGTGTGAGATGATGTTCCTCTCTTATTCCTTGGATATGGACATCCAGTTCTGCAAGCACCATTTATTGAAAAGGCCATTCTCTTCCAGTTGTATGGGCTTGGTGGCCTTTTTGAAGAACAGTTGACTGGATATGTGAGGGTATATATCAGAACTCTCAATTCGGTTCCATTGGTCAGTATGCCTATCCTTGTGCCAATACCATTCAGTTTTGACCACTCTAGCTTTCTAGTATGTTTTAAAGTCAGGTAATGTTAACCCTCTGATTTCATTTTTCTTTTTTCAGTATGTCTTTGGTGATTCGGGGCCTCTTGCCCTTCCAGATAAATTTCATAGTTTGTCCAGTTCAGTAAAAAATACTGTGTTAATTTTTATTTGGAATGCATTAAATTTGTAGATCAGTTTCGGTAGGATGAACATCTTCATGATGGTTAGTCTTCTTATCCATGAACACCAAATATTCTTCCTTTTATTTAAGTTTTCTTTGATTTCCTTAAATAGTGTTGTGTAGTTTTCTTTGTGCAAGTCATTTACTTCTTTAGTTAAATTTTATTCCCCAGTATTTGATTCTTTTAGTTGTTATTGTGAATGGGATTTTTTTCTTGATTTCCTTTTTAGATTGTTCAATATTAATATACAGAAATGCTACCGATTTTCACATACAGATCTTATAACCTGCGACTTTACTGAACTCACTTTTAAGCTCTAGAAGCTTTGTTGTAGATTTCTCAGGGCTTTCCATGTACAGGATCATTTTGTGTGCACATAGTGAAATTTTTACTTTTTCCTTTCCTATTTGGATGGTTTTTATATCTTTTTCTTTTCTACGTGCTAGAGCAATTATTTCTTACACAGTGTTAAGTAGGAGCTGTGAAAGTGGGCATCCTTTTCTTGTTCCCGATCGTAGAGGGAAAGCTTTAAGGATTTCTCCATTGAATGATGTTAGCTGTGGGTTTTTCATATATACCCTTTATCACGTTGAGGAAGTTTTCCTTCTATCCTTATCTTTTGTAGTGTTTTTATCAGGAAAGATTGTTATATTTTGTCAAATGCTTTTTCTGCATTTATAGAAATGATAATTTGATTTTTTTTTTCCTTTCAAACTGTTTATGTGGTATATTACACTGATTAGTTTTCTTATGTTGAACCATCCTTGCATACCAGGGATGAAACCCACTTGGTCACGGTGTATAATTCATTTGATGTGTTGTTGAATATGATTAGCAAGTATTTTGTTGAGAATTTTAGCGTAGTTTCTATAGAGATTGGTCTATAGTTTTTCTATAGTATCTATAAAGATTGCACTATAGTTTTTCTTTCTTGTGGTGTCTTTGTTTGGCTACAGTATTAGGGTGATATTGGTGTCAAAGGATGAGTTAGGCAATGTTCCCTCCACTTCTATTTTTTGGAAAAGGTTAAGCAGGAATGGTGTTAGTTCTTTCTGGAATGTTTGGTAGAATTCACCCGTGAAGCCATCTGGTCCTAGGCTCTTCTTAGTTGGGAAGTTTTTGATAACTAATTCTATCTTGTTACTTGCGATGTTTCTGTTGTGTTCATCAATTTCTTCTTTTCTCAATGTAAGCTGCTTTTGTGTTTCTAGGAATTTTTCCATTTCCCTTAAATTATCCATCTTGTTGGCATATAATTTTTTGAAGTATCCTTTATGATACTCTTTATTTCTGTGGGGTCAGTGGTGATATCTCCTTCCTTGTTTCTTATTTTATGCATTTGCATCTTCTCTCCTTTTTTCTTTGTTAGTCTATCTAAAGGTTTGTCAATTTTATTGATCTTCTCAAAGAACCACCTTTGGGTTATGTTTATTTTTTCCAGTGCTTTCTTATTTTCTATTTCATTTAGTTCTGCTCTAATCTGTTATTTCCCTCTTTCTTCATCCTTTAAAATTAGTTTGTTATTCTTTTTCTAATTCCTTCAGGTGTGCAATTAGGTCTTTGATTTTAGCTCTTTTTTAATATAGGCATTTATGGCTATGAATTTTCCTCTCAGTACAGCTTTTGCACATTCCATAGGTTTTGATACATTGTGTTGTCATTTTCATTTGTTTCAAGGTAGTTACTGATTTCTTTTGCAATTTCCTCCTTGACCCACTGTTTGTTCAAGAGTGTGTTGTTCAACTTGCATATTTTAGTGCCTAATCTCATTCTCTGCTTTATTCCATTGTGGTCAGAGATATTACTCTTTATAATTTCAATTTTTTTGAATTCATTGAGAGTTGTTCTGTGGTCTAGTATGTGGTCTGTCCTGGAGAATGATCCATGTGCACTCGAGAAGAATGTAAAACCCTTTGTATTTAGGTGTAGTGCTCTGTACATATCTATTAGGTCCAGATCCTCTAATATATCATTCAAAGCCTTTGTTTCTTTATTGATTCTCTGTCGAGATATTCTGTCTAATGGTGATAATGGTGTATTATAAAGCCCCCCCACTGTAATTCTAGAGGAATCTATTTCTCCACTTCATTTTTTCCAGTGTTTGCCTCATATATTTTGAGTCACCACGGTTATGTGTGTAAATGTTTATGATTGTCCCTTTTTCTTGATAGATTACCCCATTTACTACTATGTAGTTTTGCATTTAAAGTCTATTTTGTGTGATATTAGTATAGCTACTCCTGCCCTTTTTTTGGTTATTGTTTGCCTGTAAAATAGTTTTCTAACTATTTACTTTCGGCTTCCTTGTATCCCTGGGTATCCCTTGTAGACAGCATATAGATAAGTCCTATTTCCTTATCCTTTCTGCCAATCTGTGTCTCTTGACTCAGGGTGTTTAATCAATTAACATTCAGTGTTATTCCTGTCAAGGAATTACTTAGGTTAGCCATATTTTCTTTTGGTTCATGTATGCCATATGTTGTTTCATTTCTGCTCTTTAACTTTTTAGTTGTTTTCACACTTTCCTCCAACTCCCTCTCTGCTGTTTTTTTCCCTTTCAACCTGCAGAACTCCATTCAGTGTTTCTTGAAGGGTAGGTTTCTTATTGACATACTCTCTTAAATTCTGTGAATATTTTGAACAATTTTTTACATTTTTGAATGTCAGTTTTGCTAGATAGAGGATTCATGACTGGAAGTTTTTTTGTTTTAGCACCTGTAGCAGTTTGATATAGTTATGAATTACAAAAACAGATATTGAATTATATTTGTAAACTGGTCTATACCTGAGCATGATTAAATTATGATTAGGGCTTTGATTGGGCCACATCAGTAGGGTGTTGAGTCCCCACCCCTTGGTGGCTGGGTACTCACAGATAAAAGGCATGACAAAGGACAGAGTTGAGGGTTTTTGATGTTGGCGTTTGATGCTGAAGTCTTAAACTGGAGCCCCAGGAAGTCAGCATGCAGAGGAAAGAGAAGCAAGCCCCAGGAAGAGATGACCTGAGCCAGGAGAAGAACATAGAAGAAAAGAGACAGCTCCTTAGACATGGCAGAAACCCCAAGGAGAGAGAAAGAGCTGTTCACCTGATACTTTACAGCTGACCTTGTGGAGAAAAGCAAAGTCTAGAGAGCCTCATAGTCTACAGCTGACATTGTGGAGAAAACAGAGGGGGTGAGCCCAGAGGAATCTAGGAAGCCTGAACTATGGCAGACATCAGCAGCCATCTTGCTCCAACACGTGAAAATAGACTTTGGTGAGAGAAGTAACTTATGCTTATGGCCTGGTATCTGTAAACTCCTACACCAAATAAATATCCTTTTTAAAAACCAACCAATTTCTGATATTTTGCATCAGCACCCCTTTGGGTGACTGTCTTCTTGCCTCCATGGTTTCAGGTGAGAAATCAGCACTTAATCTTATCGAGCTTCCCTTGTTATGTGATGGTTCTCTTTTCTCTTGCTGCTTTCAGTATTCTCTGTCTTGAGCTTTTGGTAATTTGATAAGTATATGTCTTCGAGTAGGCCTGGTGGGACTTATACTGTTTGGGCTGTGCTGCTTGTCCTCGATATGTACATCCATGTCCTTCAATAGGGTTTGGAAGTTTTCAGCCATTATTTCCTCCAACATACCTGTTGGCATTCCCTTCTCTTCTCCCTCTGGGATTCCTATAATGCTTATGTTTGTATGTTTCTTGTTGTTATTCAAATCTTGAGTCTCTGCTGAATTTTTTTCTATCTTTTTAACTATTTATTCTGTTATATGATTTCGGCTGCACTGTCTTCCACATTGTTGATTTTTTCCTCTGCATGTTCAAATCCATTGTTATGTGCTTCCATTGTAGTTTTGATTTCTTGTATTGTGCAATTCATCACCATCATATCCATTATGTTTTTATGTATGTTTACAGTTTCTTCAGTGTGTTCTCCTAGTGTCTTCTTAAAATCCATAATCTCTTCTTTCATTTCATCAAGTTGATTAATGATATTTGTGTGGACATCTCTGATTAGTTGTTCCATGTTCTGCATCTCCTTCTGTTTTTTAGTTGGTTCGTTGGACTGGGCCATGTCTTCCTGTTTCTTAGTGTAGGTGGTAATTTTTGGTTGGTCTGGGACCAATTTATCTTTTTTCTTTTTAGATTTCCCCCCTCTTCCACCCCTCCCTGCTGTTTTTGCTGTCTGTGTCCATTTGCTGTGTGATCTTCTTTATACTTTTTTGCCTTCTCTTCTCATCTTTCTCCTGTAGGAATCAGAGGGATTTGATCCTGGGGACCACTGATGTGGAGAGAGATTCCCTGTCAATTGCACTACCTCAGTTCCTGGTCTTGGCTGACCTTCACCTTGACTCTCGTCTTCATCTCTCTTTTGTTGCATCGTCATCTTGCTGAGTGACTTATTTGCGCGGGCATTGGCTTAATACATGGACGCTCACCTCACTGCGTGGGTGCTGGCTCACCGCACAGCCATACTTTCTTTTCTTTTTCACCACGAGATCCCAGGGATTGAACCCAGGTCCTCCCATATGGTAGGCGGAGGCCCTATCACTTGAGCCACGTCTGCTTCCCACATCAGCTTATCTTGATGGGTTTATTCAGTTAATTAGCTTCTCTTACTAATATAGGGTTTATTTTGTTGGTGTTTTTATTTGTGTGATCAGTTTTCACTTTGACACTTCAGTTCTCTTATTCTCTTTCCTTGCTGTTGTCTGTGTTCTGGTTCTCCCTTGTTCCCTTTTTTTCTTTGTCCAGTTCCTTGTGGAAAGATGCCCTAAAGCCTCCTGTGGGTTCCAAAAACACCTCGCACCAGTAGGATTTTTTCCCTTCTCAGCTGTTTTTTGTGAGAGAGGTCAAGAGTGCCCATCTAAGTTCTTGCCAGAACTCCTGGCTGTTTTAATCAAACTGAAGTTATGTGAAAAAAGTTATTTTAGAGGCAACAAAATAAGATCTGTATTTTGTCATTGGCTTTCATATTTTGTATATTCTAAAAAAATTGGGAAAATAAAAAGTGTTGTCTAATACCATTTTAAAAGGAAGAATGCATGGAAAAGATGCTAAAAATGTATTCCTATTATTGAATATCATTTACCATATTGAAAACTCCACTTTATCAAAAATATTTGTGTCATTAGTATTTTATAGCTTTTTCATTAATTTGAATTATCTGTCAGTTTTGCTTGAAGATTTCATAAAGGTTTATCTGTGTTGCATTTTTGCATATTGATAATAGTAGCTTCTCTTACTGTGCTTATATAATTTTGGTTAAAGTATCCTTTAGAACCAATTTGTGTGTGATGGAAAGTTTAAATGAAAATATCACCATTGCCCAATATTCTCATTGTAGTATAAGTTAAATTTCACTTAGTTAAATGTAGATCAAATAGTTTTTTCTTAAAAGTTATATAGACTTATCTGCCAAGATTCAAGGAGCTCAATTTCTTCAGCTCTGTGATTTGGTTACTGTATTAGCCAAAGGGGTGCTGATGCAAAATACCAGAAATCTGCTTGGCATTTATAAAGGGTATTTATTTCTGGTAGAACATTATAGTTACCAGGCCATAAAGCGTAAGTTACTTCCCTCATCAAAGTCTATTGCCAAGTGGTGGGGCAAGATGGCTGCCGATGTCTGCCAAGAGTTCAGGCTTCTTGGGTTCCTTTCTTCCTGGGGCTCTGTTTCTCTCTGGGCTCAGCTGCTGTGCTTTCTCCACAATCTAGCTGTAGACTATCAGGTGAAAGGCTATGTCTTTCTCCCCAGGGCTTCTCCCATGTCTAAGGAGTCATCTATTCCTCTGTGTTCTTCTCCTGTGTATTCATATCCTGGACTCCAGCTCAAAACTCCAATCTTGTATGTTACATGGTTTTCTTTTTCTTTTTAAAATATTTATTTATTTATTTCTCTACCATTCCCCTCACCACCACCACACCCCGCCCCAGTTGTCTGTTGTCTGTGTCTATTTGCCGCATGTTTTTCTTTGTCTGCTTCTGTTGTTGTCAGCGGGAATCTGTGTTGTTGTGTCATCTTGTTGTGTCAGCTCTCTGTGTGGGCGGCGCCATTCCTGGGCAGGCTGCACTTTCTTTCGCACTGGGCGGCTCTCCCTACGGGGTGCACTCCTTGCGCATGGGGCTCCCCTATGTGGGGGACATGCCATCGTGGCACAGCACTCCTTGCATGCATCAGCACTGCTCATGGGCCAGCTCCACACGGGTCAAGGAGACCCGGGGTTTGAACCGCAGACCTCCCATATGGTAAACGGACACCCTAACCACTGGGCCAAGTCCGCTTCCCTACATAGTTTTCTTTGTGAGTCACTATCCACCAAGCTGTTGGGGACCCAACGTTCTACTAACGTGACTCAGTCAAAGCCCTAATCATAATTTAATCATGCTCAGAGGAAAAGACAAATTTACAAACATAATCTGATATCTATTTTTGGAATTCATAAGCAATGCTAAACTGCTACAGTTACTAGTTTGGTATATGAGTGAACTGGTTTGTGATATGTTAGTCTTCTGCACTGAGTAGAGTATAAATACCAAACAGTAAGTCCTGGAAAGCACTTAGAATTGGTTTCAATTTGACATCAGTATCTTAGTTTAGCTATTTCCTATGACAAATACCATGCAGTGGTTTGGCTTACACAGTGGAAATTTATTGGATCACAGTTTTCAGGGTAGGAGAAGACCAAAATTTGAGGTGTTGGTAACACAGTGCTTTCTTCCTACAAACTCTGGTGTCTTGGGGCGACCTGCTGGAGATCATTGTGTCCCTTGGCTTTCGCAATCATAGGGCAATGCACGTGGCAGAGTTTTTTTCCTTCTTTTCCAGGTTTCCCTCACTTCTAGCTTCTGGCCACTCCCACTGGCTTCCTCTGTATTAGGCTTGCAGTAATTGGATTAAGACCCAGCCTGAATGAGTGGACCACACCTTAGCTAAGAATAACATAGTCACAAAGTCCTTTCAGTGGGTTTGCACCATAGGAATGGATGAAGATTAAGAACATGCTTTTTTTCTGGGGTTTATAACTCATTCTGCCATGATAAGTTAGATTAAAAAAAAAGTTATTAGCAAAGAGTCAGTCAGCCAAAGTATAATGGGAAAATCCCAGCCTGTGTAAATTAGGAGAAAAATCCTCTGCTGTTAGACATACTTTTTGTTGTTTTGTTTAGCCTCCATCTCCTCATCCCCAAACTGAGAAATGACCACTTTAAGTAAAGAAGCTTACTATTAGTATCTTCACCTTAATAAAGATTTTAGTTGGCATTGACACATTTAGCCATACTGTATACAGAAAGCTCATTGTTACTCTTTGAAACATATGGTTAAATGAGTTTAAAAACTTATTATTTGCAAATGATCAGCTGCTTGTCTAGGGATATTTATTGATGATTAATATGAACTGCAATGTATATATAGTATTTAGCTTTCTTATAATAGAGTAGCTCTCAAGTCTTTAATACAAGTCTTATTATTTTGAAGAAGCCATATTGTTCACTTCCATAAAGCATTGAATAATCTCATGGACTTCAAAGCTGAGTAGATTAGGTTAAGTCAGTTGTTATGAAATAGCAGTATGGAACCTCACAAAATATAAGTCCTCTTGCCAAGTGCTAAAAAGAAGATTAAAATCAAAGGTTTGTTTTTATTCCATTCTCGAGTTATACTTCTGTGTTTTTATTTCCTTAGAACTAGTAGTAAAGTAACTGTAAAAAGTTTAGTGTATGTTGTATGTTTATTTTTTCTTAACCACCATCTCTTATATAAAGGGGGGAGGGTCTGTTTGTTCTAATTCCCCCAAATATAGGGAAGTTCATGATCCTGTAAGAGATGAAAGTGATCTTTGTTATTTTTAATTCAAGTCAAAAGAAAAATTTTAAAAGAATGTTTGAGGATTTGGGAGAGAAGAAGAGGATTACCATCTGAATTTTGACTTTCTCCATTCTTCCCTTATGCTACCTCTAATTTTATAACAGAACTAGACACTGACAGGACTAGTTTTTATTTGTATTTTCCTGGGTATCTATGTATGCTGTGCCTATCTTTTTTTGTATATGATGTAACAGTTTATTTAGGCAACTAAAAAATATGGTTTCTAGTGAGGAAAAAACAAAATTATCTTGGAAGACAATTGGCTATATTTAATATTACTTTAGTTTAGTGTAAGTTTCACTTGGGTAATATGTTGGCTCTTTCACATTTGGAGCCTGGACATACTTGCTTATAGCACATTTTGTTGAACATCTGTTACTGTGGTCCTATAATGTGGTAGATAGATGATGGGGATGTAAAGCTTTAAGAGAAAAAAAACAACAACCAAAAACCTCCTGTTGAGGGGAAGATAGATAAACATTAAGATGTTCTCGAGGCATGATCATTTCTTTCTTTCTTAAGTAGGGGCATGTCCTGCATTGGGTTAGTCTCTAAAATTGGAGTAGGATCCATAAGTCATCTATAGATTCCTTTCAGCCTATAAAAATACTAAATTAGAAATTTGAGTGCTGACATTTAAATGACGTATCAATGAGAGTAAAAGTGATGACATTAATTAGCCACCTTAGGTAGGTTGAAAGAATCTGGTTTTATTTTGAGGCATGAGCAAGAGAACAGAAAACTAGAAAGCAGGCCACTGTACGGTCTTTTTAAATGTACATTTAGAATCCAAAAATATGGAATGCCATTAGTAGTTTGGAGCACTTTTTTTCCTCTTCCAATTTATTAGTGATTTTTATGGTACTTGATGCTAAAATCTGAATTATGACATATCTATTGAAGAGTTTTTATGTACTTTTCATGTCACGCATGGCATCTGCTTTCAAGGAGTTTATATTTTACTCTTAGTTTCTCTGTCACCATGTAGTGAACTATGAGACAGTGTGGCAACAAATGCCCAGTGATGTGTGATAGGCTTTGTGAGCTCTGAGGGTTGGAACTCTGGGTCTGCAGTAGGTAAGGAAGAGTTCATGGAGAAAACCCTTCCTTGGACTGAGCCACTTTGGTGATTGGATGGGAAACCAGTGCAGGTGAAGGAATTAGCATGGATCAAGGCCTGGCGGCAGCAGTGAACAAGAAAGAACAAAGCAGGAGGGTGAGGAAGGGGCCAGCCTCTTTGGAAGGGGGAGAGTTGACAAGGCAGCAAGTGATAGGTGGATCTGATGAGACGGGGGCTTTTCTGCATAAAGAATGGGTGATTAGAAGCCTGGGCTGTGGAATTTGAATTCTGACTCTGTACTCATGGACAAATTGCTTACCCCCTAGGGGTCTTCTTTATTAATTATAAATTAGAGGTATTAATGGTATCTTCCGCGTAAACTGGTTGAGAAAATTAAGGTGTTTAATTTGATTAGCACAGTGTCTGGCACATAGTAAGCACTCAGATGCTAGCTGCTGCTATGTATTATGATTCTGAAAGGTAAGGAAAAGCGCCTTATGTTTAAAATGATAACAGAAATCACTGAGTCATTTTCAGCTACATAGTAGAGTTATGACATATTGAAAATAATGTTTAAGGAAGTTTAATCTGATTTACTCTGTAGAAATCAGGAAGTTCATGGTAAAAGCCTGGTTAAGTAATTTAGGCTTAGTGGGCTTATTAACAAAAGGGAGACAACCACCATACCAAAAGATGGGTATCTCAGTGGAAGTCAAGGACAGATAACAGATAGTTGACATGTATGTTAGCTATGCATCTCTGAATTCAGTGCCCAAGAAAGTGGTATTTTAGGAATCCTCTTCATGAAAACATGGTTTTGTAAGTGAATTGTAACTATGCTATTCTCCCCAAAATGTTTCCATGGCACTTACGTTTGTGGAAAACTACTGTAAAACTGTTGTTGGCATGGGTTCTCCAGGGCTATCTCCAGCTCTTGATACTTCCTTGTAGACATCTCATCTGCTTGACATAGCGTTATAATTAACCCAGGTAACTGGGCACAAGCAAATCTTTGTCTTAAGCTTGGTAATATTTCTTCTTTGATTTTTGCCTTTTCTTTTTTCTTCTTAACATTTAGTGGGTGAGCTCTGGATACTAACTTCTTGAGTGCGGAGGCCTCTTGCTATGCCTTCAGGGCAGGGCTATGATTTCCTGACATGGAATTACTGTATTGTGAAGTTAAATCTAAGACTAGGCTTGCATCAGTGACAGCATATGTAGACAGATTATTTCTTAGCTCACTTTTACAGTGATGAAATCAATGACTGGAAAAGGCAGCCAGGAATCTCAGGGCTGTAATTGAGTTGTGGTGTTCTCATCAATCACATAAGCCTCCTCCCCTCATTAGCATCTCCCCAAAAGCCTCCCGTGAAGCTCGGCTCCCCTAATGTAAGTGACAAAGCAAAAGGCAACTTCTTGTATGACTTTCTGTATAATATAATCTTAAATTTGCTTCTGTGTGGGATGAACATTCTCCCTCCTTTCTTTGGAGGGGAGAAAAAAGCTTATTTAACTCTTTCAAAAAAAAAATACATAGCTGCTTCTGTGGTGAAAAGAAGTTCATGGCAGGTAACTAGAATTTATAGAAGAGAGAAAAATTCTTTAAAGCTTGTTTCCCTGTGGTGTGGGTTTTTTCTTCACTTCTAATAGCTTTTATTTTAATTTCTAGTTCTGAATTCAAGCAGCTGTCACTCTCTTTATAGCCCTCTTTGAAACTCTTACAGCGTAGGAGGTAGCCGGGCTGTCTAAGAAACATCTTTTCAAACCAACCAAAGTATTGTTTATCCTGAATGCAGTAGAATTTTTAAGGCTGTCAAGAGTGACTGATTTGAAACGTTTTCTTTGGTAACTGGGAAGATGAGCAAAAATCTTGAAAGGAAAGGCGTTATCTTGGTGTGGCCAGTTCCAAGTGACCTCTATTACTCAGAAAACTCTTATAAGCCCTGATAAAAACTACCGTGAAAAAAGGGTGTTGTCTGCAATTAATGTAATAAAACAAACCCTTGGCCAGTTCATTTTTAAAATTGAGTCTTTGCCAGCTGTTGGAGAAAAAAAAGATACAAGATTGATTAACCATAGAGAATAATTCGACTTGCTTTATCATTAGCTGGCTGTAGCTAACTTTTATTAGCTTTGTATAGCAAGTACCTTTCCAGCCTGGCTTCCTCTGAATGCTCATTCTACCTTCAGAGCAAGCATTCCTCTGAATGCTCATTACTGTGGGTTTTCTGAGCAGAGTTTAGGAGGAGTTCCAATGTCACCTTTGCTTTAAAAGAAGTTTTAAGCCTACTAAAGTGAATTATTGGGCTGGCATTTTGGATCTGCTAATATCTGCTCCTTAAAAGTAGCAGCATGATTTTTTGAGCTTGAAAATGTGATTATGATCATGATTTTATTTCTGACTTTGTCTTTGTTTATCTTCATTATTTTTTTTAAAGATTTATTTTTTATTTATTATGCCTCCCCCCCCCCCACCGCCGCCCTGTGTTGTCTGCTTTCTGTTTCCATTCACTGTGTGTTCTTCTGTGACCGCTTCTATCCTTATCAGTGGTACCCAGAATCTGTGTTTCTTTTTGTTGCGTCATCTTGTTGTGTCAGCTCTCCGTGTGTGCGGCACCATTCTTGGGCAGGCTGCACTTTCTTTCCTGCTGGGTGGCTTTCCTTATGGGGCGCACTCCTTGAGCATGGGACTTCCCTACGTGGGGGACACCCCTGCGTGGCAGGGCACTCCTTGCGTGCATTAGCACTGTGCATGGGCCAGCTCCACATGGGTCAAGGAGGCCCGGGGTTTGAATCGCGGACCTCCCATGTAGTAAGTGGATGCCCTACCATTGGGCCAAGTCTGCTTCCCTTCGTTATTTTTAAGGTATCCTTTTTTTCTTAAAAATTTGATAGTTAACGCAAGCACATGGTACAAAAATTTTGAGGTAATAGTAGTGGACCATTATATATACTGTATTATATGCCAGATACTGTTCTTATCAGCATTTATTAAACTTATAAAACCATTACAGTAAGCCTACAGATAGTATTATTATCCTTATTTTGTAGTTGAGGAAACTGAGGCACAGAGACTTACCCAAGTCTTCCAGCTGATAAGTGACAAAGACAGGATTCCAGTATGGGTTTTTTACCCATACTGCTAAAGTGCTAAACAAAAACGGCCCAGCAAAATAGTCTTCTCCTCCCTGCAGTCAGTAAACACTCTCAATTTTTTTGTGAGTCATGTTTGAGATAGTGTACTTATTTTAAGCAATATGTTCATTTATTCTTGATTTAAAAAATAATTCTTAGTTTTTCCATTTAAAAAAGCTGTTGCTTAAGTTTGTTGGAAGGCAACTGAAGTTGTGACTTTGATTCAGGAGATGAAGGAGAAGGAAGAGCCAAAGATGATTATGGTTTTAAACCTGGGACACAGTGCACTGTAACAAAAAGGGCCCTCGAGGAGAAAATGGGGGTATTCATTTCCATGGGTAGATGGAGGGAAAATGACTGGTTTCATTTCAGTGATGTATTATTAAGTACTATAAAAATATTTTTATTGTGATTTAGGCAGTTATTACCTTAGTAATCAAACATCTGGTCTTTAGTTATGATGAGAATATCTTGGTGCCTGGTGCTTTAACAGGTTGTTAGAAGTGAGTTCAATTAGGAATTAATTTACTGCTGCCTGAATATATTAGGACTTTTCTTCCCCCCTCCCTTTTATTGTTGCCTTTCTTTTCTGATTCTCTTTTCTTATTCCTCTCCTTTCTTTCCATATCCCTCCTCTCTTCTTCCTTTCTTTTCTTTAAAAAAAAAATTTAATAGGTAATGTGTTCCCAGGCTTGAAAAACCAAAAAATTTTATAAAAAGATACACAAATGGAAAGTCTCCATCCCATCTCATTGATTCAGTCCCTGCACCCTGTGACATCTGCAAACTAGATCTGTAAGCACTGAGATTAATAGGTCAAACTGTATAAAATTGCCTCTTTGTCTGTTAAAAATGATCTAATGTTAGCAATTTCAAAGGCTTTTTGCCATTTTGTAGGTAAGAAATAGGAAAGAATTGAACATTTCGTGTAGTTTAACCTATGATTTCTTAAATCCTTATAGAGTTGGGATCCAAAGTGGATTGTTAACCACTATTATTAGGATTGTTCCATGTGAAACTGTTTGTGTAGGTAAAAAATGGTTGAATATTGAGCTTTACATGGTTTCACCTGTAGTTTCTTACTTATCTGTCCAGAATTCTTTCTTTATATAAGAAAATATGAATATAGATTCTTATTTAGCCCCTTGTATATCCAAAAGCCAGCCATATACCTTCTACTTTCTATGTAATAATATATTTTGTGTTGCTTTCTATATCAGTACAGAGATAGCTTCTCCATTCTTTTTCACTGCTATATAGTATTCCATGTATTCTACTGTGTATGTTTACCCATAAGAGTACTGTATGTTCTATAGCCTAGCCAAACATACTCAGATAGATGCAGGTACCTTACTAAGATACACAGACTTGTAGGCTTCCAGTGGTTTTTTAAAAAGGTTTCCCCAGACATAATATATATGGTATCTTATTGAATGATAAAAGCAAGTTATAAAACAAAATTTTCAAAATAATCTCACTTTTTAGAAGAAAAACTATGCAGATAAGTGTATATGCATGGGAATAAATCTGAAAGAATATTAATCAATTATTCCTGTAATTCTTATCCTTAAGGGCTGGGATTCTGATAATTTTCTTCTTTAAACTTACCTGCCTTTCCTACATTTTTTTTGTTATTACTTGTTATATACATGAACGTGTACATGTATACCTATACTTATTTACATACATATAAGCGCATATAGGTGCAAACATGGATTTTTTTTTAATTTACAGAAGTTTCGGCTTAACATTGATGTAAGCTGTGCCTTTTGTACTCGTATGTTGGGTTTAAGATTTTGAAGTGGAAGAAATGAGAAGCAGAGCCCTAGAAAGAAAGGGTGTAGAGTCTCTCTAGCATGAGCTGACTGGATACTTCAGGGGCACCCTGATGAGAACTGTCAGCTCTTGATACTTAGTGTTGTCCTCTTAGAGTCAGTGTAACTTCCACCTTCCGCTGGGCTGCTCTCATCCAGTCACATTGTGCTAGCATTCTGGGACCACAATTACTGGAAATACTTAGTCAGGAAAGAGTTTTATTTAGTGGTAGGATTATTTGTAGTTGAGTTTGGATTTAAATTAACCTGGCTTTAAATCCCTGCCCTCCTCTTGCTGTCTTTTGTGATAACGGCAAATTCTCTTTTAAGACTTAGAGTTTGGAGATGATAAAACCCCGTGGTTTGGCCAAGAACAAATGAGCTAACGGATGTAAACCACCTATTATGTACTAAGTACTCAAGAATTGTAGCTTGTATTATTTAAGGGCCTGATGTATCAAGTAGGAGGGCTTCAAATATCCTTTTCATATTTGGTATGCTCTCAGAGAAAATATAATTTACTTTTATGTCTGCTACCTACTTAGAGTGATGTTATTTTTTGTCCAGTGTAAAGCCTAGGCTAATTGGTTGCTAGAATCTTAATCTTGTAATTGATAATAACTTTAGATGAGCAGAATAGTGGCGAGGAGGAGGACAAATAAATTGCTAGCAGTCCACCAATCCTCGCTGTCTTAGCTGAACTTGAGTTTGTGTACTGTACACACTGCTCTAAATTTTCTGAGCTGTCAAAGTGGCAGGCTTCCTCAGAAGTTTATGGAAGACAGTTTGCTTCAGTATCTGATTACTTTTTGCTTCCTAAGGGTACTAGCACATGGTTGTTATATATTTTTTTGTCTATGTAGGCAGATATCTCAGTCTCTAAACAAATGCCCCGGGACTGTGATTATGATGTAAAAATGCCCTATGCTTTACAGAGTAAAGCAATTTGCTTTGACTTCTGTTGACATTGCAAACAAACTGGTCTTACTTGCTTTGTAATTGGATTGCTAATGACCCCAAGTTGTAACCTAATGTCTGTTAGTGGCTATCACTTTATAATGGGGTCTGTATTTTATGTCATGTGATTATAACACAGCTGATTCCCTCATCAGTTTTTCCTAGCCTTCACCTTTGGCATGTTTTAGCTGTTTATTAGTTAACTTGAAGGGGTGGAAGGTAGGGGGCAGACTTATGTTTAGTTTTTAAAATCTTTGGACAATGCTGTGCTGAAAATAAAATCTGCTTTATAATTTTATGGCATTTTCATTACATCCTTTTGTGCCTTAATGTGACATTTTAGTTTATAGTTCGAGAGTTGCTTTTTCTCTTATCTATCCAGTTTCTTTGGGGGATGCCTGTCTACATGTAGTTTTGTGTTTTGTGTTTTTGGGATAGGGATTGGAGGGGTGGGGAGAGATTATTTCCTTTAGAGCCACATTCCCATTTCCTAGACATGATTTTAAGATTTTAGATAAAAGAAATTATATTAGCCAAGCGAATTAACCTCATCTAGCCCCTGACGGTCATTAATCTCTGTGCTATTTAGCTTTATTATGGGTCACATTATGGTTTGTGCTGTTTTGTGAGAGTAAAATGAATTGAAAGAAACAGGGACATTTTGCCCCCTACGCAGCATGACCCTGCTTTAACTTGCAATGCAAATGAAAATTGGGGTAAGTGGGACTTGAGGACCCTTTCCTTCCACTTGGCAATTATAACCTGTATCTCAGTGCACGTCCCACTGCTGAGAAACACAATTAGCTTTCTTCCCTTAATGGGAAGTTGGCAGGGTTCATTCCTTGCACCCTTCTTCTTTCCTCCCCTAATGCAAGACGTAAGGAAGATTTTCTGATCAAAGAATGTAGCCTCTTTTTTTTTTAAGCCTGGAGTCATTTACCTTCTATTACTCTGTGGACAGAAAAGAATTTCCCTTGTATGGCAGGGCTGAATTTGCTTTTAGATTCCCAGTCCCCTTCATGATTTAAAAAGTTCAGGGTCTGAACTCGCCCTCCCGTTGGTCCCAGACACCCCACTCCTCTGGGCCACATCCCCGGGTGGGCGTCTCGTGGCAACCTCCTCCTCCACACCCAGCCCCAGAGAGTGAGATAGTGGCTGTGGCAGCAAGAACCAAGCAGGGCTGCGCCGCTCAGAGCGTCCAGGCCAGAAATACCTAGGGCACTGGACAGCCCCAAGAAATGGGGGCGTGTGAAAAGAAGAGAATGACCACGTCAGTCTCCCGACTGAGAGGGGAAGAGCCCCAGCCCTGCCTCCGTCCCTTACTTGCTGAGGGGTCTGGGGCAAGCCGCGTCCCCATCTTGTGGCAGAGGAAGTGCTGTGGGCGGGGCAGCCCCTCACCCTGCCCTGGCTCCAGCTCAGCCTCTGCTGGGAAGGGGAGACCCTGGCCGAGGGGCCCCTGACTCACAGGTGACCCCAACGGCAGTCGTTCCTTCGGTGCTGGGCCCTGGTCTGTGACATGGAAATGCACTTCACAAAACTGTCCCAAAGGGCCTTTCCCTTTGGCACCTAAAAGGGATTCTGGAGAAGGAAAATGGAGATGGCACCTTCCCACAGTACCGGGACCTCTGGCCTGAGACTGAAAAAGAATCACGTCCTAGAGAGCCCAGCCCTGAAGGCTGTCACACTCCATCTCCCTCCTCCTCACCATCGTGGTGGGGTTTGAGCTGCTGGCAAAGTCAGCAGCAGGGAAAGAGAAGGTCTGAAGAGTCCCCAGAACAAACAAAGAAAATAGTCACCTCCTCCCCAAATCCCCATCCCTGGTGAGGACAGGCGGTGGTTCCCATGGCAGGTGGGCAGAACCCCTTCCAAGGGCACAGCGCTCACAACAAGGAAACCAGCAGCGCCCCAGCCCCACCCTACCCTACCCTTCCCCACCCTCCAGGAGCTGAGTGGAGACATCACAGAACAAGCAAGAACATCATTGAGGGGCATAGAGTGTCTTCCTCTGGTTCCAGATGTTGGCAGTTACACTTCTTTTCTCTACATTACAAATCAACAAATTTCTAAATTTTCTTATTTGTTGAGTTTGTTGAGTAAATTAAATGTTCTTTGTGGTCTTGGGATTTTAGTTTGCAAGTCCACTGTGAAGGGAGATTTGTGTGTGTGTGTGTGCATGGTTATGATGGGTCAGGTCCTCCTTTCCCCCTTCTTTCTTTTTTCCATTTCCTTCCAGGTGTTGCCTTCACTAGGTTCATTGAGGTGCCTGGCTCAGGACCAGGTCAGTCTTTTTCTGTCTAGCATGGAACTCTCACCCCAAGGGTGGGAGGAATGGGAAAGTCAAATCTAGCTCCCTGGGCAAGTCATAGATTTTTTGCCTCCGTTTAGTATGGGAAACCCCTCCCAACCCCTAGTTCAACCAGAGGTTGGTTCTGCAGCTCCTGCCCCAGACCCTGGTGTGATGAAGATGTGGGGGATTTGAGTGTGGTTGGTTCTGCTGGCTTAGAATGGTTCCAGAACCAATGGGCCTTAGGCTTCCATTCGCCCCATGACCTCTGAGTGTTTCCTTTCTGTTCCACAGAAGTAGTTCACAGGTTTTGAGTGTAGTTGTATATAATTTTAATTAATTTTTAAATGTAGTTTTATCTTTTTTGTTGTTGTTCTGCGTATATAGTGTGTGTCCGCTAAAATTTCATTGCCATCTTGCCTTTTCCACTAAAATTTCATTGCCAAATTTCCTGACTGGCCTTAAATAGTAAAATTGTTACTGTGTTGTTCTAAGTGTAGTTACTTTGTTCTCTTTAAATCTTTCTTTGGTTCTCTTAACTATTTGATAACTAGAAGCATCTAAGATTATTCTGGCCTGACAGGAAGAGTGTTTCTGTGCCAGTGGAACCAGCAGTAGTCATCTGCAGCTGCCTTGCAGTTAATCAAATGCATAACTGTGAGGTTGGCTTGAATTAAATTCAACTTATACACTAGGTCTTGTCTTTTTCTGTCATCTCTTCTTTTCCTTTTCTTCATTCCTTCTGTTAATACATGTGCCAGGCTGTTTAAGAATTGGAGCCATGGAATAAACTTGCTGGTGTTAAGACAGTCCATCCCTGAGGAATAACAAAACTTCTGTGGTTTCATAGAAATCCACTTAGCCTAATATGGTATACCCAAACATATTAGGCTAAGTGGGAGAAAAGCACGGAAGGGTTTAGAAGGAGCTATGCCTGACAGTTAGGAAAAATGTGTGAAAAGAAGAGGTGAATGAAATGAGATGGAAAACTCAAAGCCTTGTTCTCTTCTAGAATGCAAAAGCAGTTCTAATTATTTTAATTGAAATGACCAGGAAGTTGAATGTGAATGGAGAGAATAGTTTGTCATTATCAGAACAGGAAAATTCAATTAACTAGCATGATAACTTATTAATATAGTAACATTTATTTGATAAACATCCTTGACACTTAGATATGGTAGAATTGTCAAGTTTTCATTCTTCCTCTTACTCTAGTTTTCGACCTTTCTCTGAAGATTGTGTTTTCTACCATGAAAATAAAACATCTGTTCATGTGCTCAGGCTCATAAAGAAATCAGAGTCCTGAAATCCAATTGCTGTCCTCTTGAATGCTCTTTTGTCTAAATTTTGTGGTAGTCTACGCCTGTGAAGGAATCCTAACTACTTGGAAAATAACACTTCTATTTAAAATAAGAGCAACAAACTGTAATATAATATTGCTTTAAGAGAAGCTTGCTTCTTAAGCCTGAAGTCCCTCAAAGTTCACTTACATTTCCACATCTTCTACTTTATTCTCTCCATCCAGTGCCATGACTCCAGTTCTACCTACATGACACTCAAGTCATTAAAACTACCCCAGAATTTTCTCCTGAGCTCTAAGGTTGTATAAACAACAGTCCTCTGGATATTTCCATCTGGATTTTCTTTTGACACCTCAAACTCAACAAGTCTAAAGTCTTATCTACTACACCCAATTTGTTCCTTGTTTTTTTAATTCCCTATTTCAGATAACGATTCACCGGTTCACCCAGGTGTCTATGCCAGGACCTTAAGTGTCATCTTAGGTTCCTTTCTTACCTGTCGCTTCTATAATTTCTAAGGGCTCTAATAGCTGTATGTCTCTTGTATACCTTCCCTGGGTCATATCATGTTCCTGTTCAATCCCTGAGATAATGCCTCAGAGTCTGTAGAGTAAATTCATGTACTTCAGTTCTTCACCATTCTTCATCCTGCTTTCTCCCTACCTTTATCCTCTAGCGAAATCCAGCTGTTCTTGGTTCTGAAAACTACTACATTGTCTCCTGTTTCTCTGCTTTCATCCTTGATATTTTCTCTGCAAGGGGTTCTTTCTTTGAGAATCTTGCAGTAATTTCTTCCTGCTCCTGTTGACTTCCACATGTACTTCACACCCACCACTGGCAGGTTTGGATTTCTCTGTGGTCTCAAAGCTCTGTGGCACCAAGACTGAGACATGGTCTCTACCCTCAGAAAGTTTATAATGGAAATGGGGAACTAAACCCTGGTCATGAAACCATTCGATGACAGGGAAATGCAAAAAAACAGATTGCTGCTGGTAGTCTCCAGACTGGAGAGAAGAGGCAGGAAAGGTGGTTGGCCAGTGCTCTGTGGGGAAGGTGATTTTATGAGGATGCCATTTTCTCTTTTAGGTGGCAATAGTTCTATTACTAGTGAGTTACTTATTTGGATTCAGTTCATTATAAAAATCCTTTAGCACTGTTTTACTTACTCACTGGAATAACCTTTTTACTCACAGGTGGTTTATCTATTTGTAGACGCCTATTAAAAGTGTAGTATCTAAGGAAAGAGGTGTGCGGCCGCTCAGAGGAAATGGAAGGTGAAAAACGATGCGAGTACCTGACTTTAATCCCCAATCACAGGGAAGCGGACTTGGCCCAGTGGTTAGGGCAACCATCTACCACATGGGAGGTCCGCGGTTCAGGTTCAAAGCCCGGGCCTCCTTGACCCGTGTGGAGCTGGCCCATGCGCAGTGCTGATGCGCGCAAGGAGTGCCCTGCCATGCAGGGGTGTCCCCCGT
This sequence comes from Dasypus novemcinctus, assembly GCF_030445035.2. Lineage (NCBI taxonomy): Eukaryota > Metazoa > Chordata > Mammalia > Cingulata > Dasypodidae > Dasypus > Dasypus novemcinctus. Next base: position 45,681,586 of record NC_080673.1, on the reverse strand, counting down.
GTAGGGGAGCCCATGCGCAAGGAGTGCGTCCCGGAAGGAGAGCCGCCCAGCGCAAAAGAGAGTGCAGCCTGCCCAGGAATGGTGCTGCACACGGAGAGCTGACACAACAAGGTGACGCAACAAAAAGAAACACAGATTCCCGTGCCGCTGACAGCAATGAAAGCGGACAGGGAGGAATGCACAGCAAATGGACACAGAGAACAGACAGCTCGGGGCGGGGGGGGGGTAGGAAGGGGAGAGAAATAAAAAAAAAAAGTTAAGGTATTCCTTAACAAAAAAAAAATCCTCAATTACAAATTAGTTTCATGTGATTTAAAGATTTTATTACAGAAACCACTGAACATAGAATTTTTTAAAAAGTCTTGTTATTTTCACACTAGTTAGAAAGTAGTGCTTTGATTTTTTTTTAGTGCTTTGATTTTTGATGAACCAAAGTTGCAGAAATGGTTTTAAGTGTTCAATATTTATGTTCCTGATGTCAGTGATCCCTTAAATTTGGTGATTCTCTTAGTTAGATGAACTCATTCCTGAATAGTGAAGGAGGAAGGACTTGTGTGCACTTGGAGAGTAGGGTGAGGCATCTCTTCATCTGATCAGTCTGTGTAAATGTATTCTGTCCTACCAATATTATTTTCACTTGAGGGTTCAGATTGCTAGTTTGGCAGAAAATAAGAGAGAAATTCTCTTAATAGAATATGATTTAATATGTTGAATGACCATTTGTGCTATGTCAGTCTGTTTGGGAAAAGGATTAGAGGAAAGGTAAATAAGTTAGTGTATCTGGTTGTAAAAATGTTTCAGGTATCTTTTTTTAAATTTAATTTAAATTTTTAATGTATTTTTTATTTTTCAAAAGATACTTATCTTAATAAATGTTCAACAAATAATATAAGGATTCCCATATGCCGCGCTCCCCACACCCACACCCTCTCATAAACAACATCCTTCATTAGTGTAGCACATTCACTGCGATTGATGAACTCATCCTAGGGCATTGCCACTGAGCGTGGACCGTAGTTTTTACATTGTAGTTTACACTCTCTCTCACACAATTTTGAATGTTATGGGAAGATATAAAATGGCCTAAATCTGTCATTGCAATGTCATTCAGGACGATTCCCAGGTCCTGAAAGAGCCCCCATATTATACCTGTTTTCCCTCTTCCTGCCCCCAGAGCCTCCAGTGATCACTGCCTCCACATCAATGTTGTAATTTCTTCCATTGCTAGAATCGCATTAAGTCTGTAGTAGATTACCACTAAGTCTACTCTGGTCCATCATTCATTCCCCATTCCTGAGGATTCTGGGATGTTGATGTCCACTCCACCTCTAACTGAGAGGAGGCTTCAATCCCATATGGCTGATGGATGGGACTCTTGCTTGCTGTTGTAGGCGCTCTCGTTTCCTTGGTATGGTGGATGTCAATCAAAACCTCCTTGTTAGTTATCTGGTAAGTCCAGTGAACTGGAGAATAGGTGTTGCAACTCGGCTGAGGCTCAGGGCCCAGCTGGCACATGGACAGCCCAAAGATTCCAGTCTCTTGGACATATACCTACGAAGTCCAGCACCAAGTATAGGTTTAGATAGGAGGGACAGATGAGCCATGTGTAGGGAAGTCACGTATCTTTTAAAACTCACATTAGATGCTTGGTCTCTGGTTCCCCCAGTTGCTTCTCATTGACAGGTTTCTGCTTATAGGAATGAGGCAGGCATAAGCCAGTCCCAGACTCCCCTGTGCTGCTTGTGCTGTGTATGGCCTGCCCTGCAGACATGCAGAGCATCCGGGGAGAATTGGGGCTGGAGTCCCTCAAGAGGGAGCTGCTTGCATCTAACTTAGTTCTGAGGTTTTCATCCTGTTCTGCTTTAGAACTGAGCAGGGTTTGCTACTTCTAGCCAAGCCCTGATTGGCAGCAACAGTGCAGGGCTTACCTAGGGTCTGCGCTGAGGTTACATTCGATTTTGAAGGTACTAGTTGCTCATGATGACTGAGGACAGGAAAAGACTTGGGAAAGCTGGAGCTCCTACCTCTCGTTGCCCTTCAGCTTTTTTGCAAAGAAGAAATGGATGGAGTTGAGCTCTCCAGGCCTAGAGGATTATTCCAAACTGGACTGTATTCCAGAAAGAAAAGAAATAAAAAGGCAATCGAAGCATTGGTCTATTAGTGGGTTTCGGTTCATTTGCCTGAAAATTGGCCCCTCTGGTTGCGGCTCAGTTACTCCAATTAGCTAAATGCTTTTGTGGTGAAGAACTGTGGAAAAAGTGACTTCACTGAAAGTAGGATCATATATTATTCTAGACTGTACATTTGTGAACTGAGATAGCTCAAGACTTTACAGGGAGACTAAACCAGGGCGAAAGAGCTGCCCACAGAGATAGGGTTTATCTCCTGCCCTCCCATACCCCCTACCCTACCCTCCAGCTTACTTAGGGAAGAAGAAGCTCAAAGAATTCTTCCATTCGACAGTCTTCTGCATGGGATCCCCTAAATATCTCTCCCTAACTGCGCCAATAAGGAATTCCTTCTTCCAGTTATCACCACCATCCCTCACTCCTACTTCCCTAAATTCAGCTTTTCTTGATCTCCATTTCTAAGGATTCTCTCTCTTAGTCTTACTTATGAGCTAGGTCAGAGTTAAATAAGAATATTTAGTACAGTCAATTTTCAAGATTAGCATCTTGGGATCTAGCTTGATCAGAGCCTGGAATTTTCCTCGAGATCATTATTAGTAGAATCAAAGTCCTTCTAAGATGGTTTTCTGAGAACGAGTTCCTGCTCTTCCTGGTGTGACCTCTCTGTTTTTAGGACCTAGGACGGATGAAAGATGATCTGTAGAAGCTTTTGGTGCTGGGGTCGCGACCCTCCACTTTGTGAGTTGTTTGCTTCCATCATAGTTCCTTTGTCCATAACATTGCTATCCTCCTGGAACGTACCTGCCTCTGCAGGGCACAGGCTGGATACTCAATGGTGACTGCAGATTTGGCTGGGGGTGGGGGGGGTGGGGTCTAAGTTCTGGTAGATGCTGTGCAGGTGTGTTTTATAGTAGCTGGAAGTACTAGGGAATGAGAATACCAGTGGAGGGAAAACAGCTGCTCTTGTGAGCTCTCTTTTCTGTCTGTTGCATTTTCCTCTGAAACCCATAATGTATATAAATGCTAAATGTATCTCATAAAGTGGTCCTCTGTGAATGCATAGATCATGCAATCCTTTTAAAAATTGCTTTTTTGTTTCAGTTTAACTTCATTTCCTGCATTCACTTACTGCAGGGACCTGATTCTTATATAACATCCTCCTTGATGTTCATAGGGAAATAGAAGTTTCTCTGGGTCCAGGGATATTTATCAGTTGGGCTACTAAATCCAAGATAGCAGCTTAAAAGACAAGGTTCCTTTAAAGTTTAATTTGTTATGCAATAGGTGGTAACTGGGAAAGGTTTTAAAAACCATGAGGTGAGTGCAATCTAAGAGGACGGCCCCTGCAGGGCTGGTGCACTGCTCTTAACTGTTCTTGAGGTTGCCATTGGCTTATCAATGTGTTCCTTATGGATGAAGAAGTGATTGTGGCTGCCATCAAGGCACTCATCTTCCACTGGATCTGATTTTGATTATTGTATTTTCTCGTGGGGAAAACACTCCTCACTGTATAGTATGTGTGATTTATTTTAGGCATCTTTGTTTTGTTGATGTTATTGTTCATACTTATATAAATAAGATAAACTTTAAACACAGGACACCAAACTATTCTCAACCTGAAATATAAATGTAATTTTGCACCTTTGTTTGATTGACTAACCAAGTAATGCCATGCCGTTTTCAATGGCATCTCTTTTCCTTCTCTGAGCATTTGTTTGAAAGTTGCTGCCCTTTCCCCCGTAGGTGACGGCCCTGACCCCCCGAGGGAGGACACCCCGACCAGCAGCCTAGACTCGCTTTCCTCCCCTTCCCCCACGACTGCAGCTGGACACGGGCCTCCTGGACTAGACAGAAACCACCTTCTTGCAGACGGGTGCAGCTTTGGGGACTGGGGCTCCACTGCGTAAGTGACTGTGCTCTGTTCAGTACTGAGGGAAGGAGGGAAGGAAAACTTTATTTTGAAGTTTATGTGGCTGGTGGGTACTGAAGCCGTTGAATTGAGCTCTTGTTCTCTAATCACTGGGGCTTCTGAAGGCAGAAGGATGCATAAAGCAAGGCCCTTTTAGCAGTGATGTGTCCCCAGAATGGAAGGGGATGATGGGTGCTGCTTCAAATCTGATCTCAGTTAAATTTGTAGCAATTTTGGGTTGTGCAAAGGTAATTTGTTTCTGTCTTACTCAGGATGTTTTCTCACTCACTAGTTAATGCAAATCTTCAGCCATAGAAGAATGCTTGCACTGTGATGGATAGACTCTTGACACTGTCTATGGAATGATACTTCGTGCTGGGAAGTTTTGAGAGCTTTATGCTAGCAATCTACTGTATTTTACTCCATGGCGCCCTGCAGAATTGAGATATGATGGATGAAATATCTGATTTTATCTTGTCAGTGTGATGCAGTTCCAGGCCTGTACAAGTACATCAGCTTGGGTGTATTAGCACAAATAATACTAAAACAAAATAACAGGACCTGAGCTGACCCTTTGCAGTTTGTCTTTTGGTGTTGACTGAGGATATGCAGATATGCAGATCGGTGTGGGGCACCGGAAGGGTGTCAGATTTCACACAGATGCTCAGAGAAGAAAAAACAACTCCACTAATAATTACATGGCTTTACTTGATTAGCCAGTCCATTTACATCCAAAGATACATTTATAATTCAGCCTGAGAGTATTTTGGTATCCTGAGAGTATTTGGTGTATTTTGAAGTGTTTTGTTTTGTTTTTTATGACAAAGATGCTTAAAATAAATCATAGATAATGTAGTCATCTGACCCTAGCTGGGCATTTGTGGGACTTTAAATGGCATTGGAAAGTGTTCTTCATATTACTTTTCTTTTTATAGTTGCTGGATTTACATGGAATCATTATGAATTTATTAAGTATTAAGGGAGGCTGGAAGAAATTCGATATGCCAGAATTTTGGGGTGACCCAAAGTGTTTGAAAATCCAACTGAAAGTCAAAGTGGAAGTCAAAGTATAGAAATATCTTTTCCAGATGATATATTTTTTTCCCCTTCAAGGTTATAGTGTATATTTTTTATATGCTGAAGATTGTGTATTGTGGATTTAAATGACATATGACTCAAATATGCTGGCTATTTTTACCATTTTTTGTCCAGTACAAAAATTCTCTTTCACTTGAGCACTGTAGGGCAAGAATTAGGCACCCAGAATCTTTGTAATCCTGGCACTCCTAAGATGGAATTTGGCATGTGCATGTTTGTGTTTAAACAGTGAGAGCCAGATCCCTAATTATTTCTTTTAGTAAACATATATCACAGTGAGTAGAGAACAGTTTCGTCAGTCTTCCTCCTTCCACAGTGGTTCTGCAGAAAAGTGACATTATGAGTCATGATACCTCCAGTGCTCAATTCACAACACGTCCATGCCTGAAACATGAAGAGCTTGATATTTTTGGTCATATATCAAAGGAGGAGTGAATTCCCCAGCTTCCTATTCATACAAATTTTAAAATGTCACAGAAAGCACTCCAACTTGAGAGGCCAACAAGGAAGGAAAATGAAAGTAGTTGAAGCAAGTTTGGAAAGGAGATTTTTGTTACACTTGTAGACATTCTCCTACTCGAAGAGTTTGATTTTTTTCCCCCCTTACATTGGATAAAATACATTTATAATTCTCTTAAGTACATAGAATGTTTCTTAGGTATAATTTAAAGAATTTATTTGTAATTATATTTCAGACCAGATTTATCAAGTTGGGAAATGTGCTTTTTGTACAGACGAGTGTGTCTCAGACCTAGGCACGCGTAAGTGTCATTCAGGGAGATTGCATCCGGCCACCCCCTCCTCTGGAGCTTCTGATTCAGTGGTTGGGTTGGGCCTGCGAACATGCATTTCTGGTAAGTTCCCACCTATGGTTCTAGATACACTTGATTAGAAACAACTTCTCTGAGTGTAATTAGGATACTGGTTTTTCTCCCTGCCTTTTTTTTTAAGCTCTTCTGGAGTCTTGTTTGCTGTCTTTCAAAAAGCCCTAGTGTACCTCCCACATACTTCCCTCTACCTAAAACAGCTTTCTTCCTTTTTTGTTTAAGATAATCCTGACCTCTTCTTCAGTGTCTAATTTAATCTTTTTTTCCCTTAAGATTTATTTTATTTATTTATCTTTCCTCACCCCCTTGCTGTTTGCATTTGCTGTGTCTATTCATCTTCTTGGTTTCTTTAGGAGGCATCAGGAACCAAACCTGGGATTTCTGATGTAGGAGGGAGGCACCTAATTGCTTATGCCCCTCCATTCCCTACTTTGTTATGTCTCTTGTTGTGTTTTACCTCGTGTCTCTTGTTATGTCAGCTCACCGTGCCTGCCCATCATGCCAGCTTGCTATCCTACTCATCCTCTTTAGGAGGCACCAGGAACCTCTGCTCCCTGCTTTGTTGTGTCTCTCATTATGTCTTTCTTCTTCTGTCTCTTGTTGCATCACCTTGTTGTGTCAGCTTTGCTGCACCTGCTCATCGGGCCAGCTTGCTGTGTTCTTTAGGAGGCACCTGGAACCAAACCATGGGCCTCCCATGTGGTAGGCGGGAGTCCAATCACTTGAGCCATATCCGTTTCCCTCTAATTTAATCTTCATCTCCAGGAAGGCTTCCCTTGTACTCTAGTCTACAGGGAGCCTTTTTTCTGTTGATATGTATTACTTGATATTAAGAAAATATTGTCTTTTAGTATTAGTTAATATTTGCCGTTTGGTATTATTTGATATATATGTGTGTATGTGTATCTACATATTTATATCTCTTTCTGTCCAATCTTTCCTCCATCCCCAAACTAGATTATAAAATTCTTGATGATAGGAAATGGATCTTACACTCTGAATTTTTTTGTGATATTGAAATAGTTATTAGTAAACGTTTTATTTTCCATTTTAATTATTTTAAAAGTACTTTCCTTTTGGAGTCCCATTCCTTTCAGTATGTTAGTAAATGTCTGTTAGGCTACTGTGTTTGTTTTCTAATTTCTAATCTTCTGTCTTCCTTAAAAGATCAAAAACTCTTCCTCTTAGAATTACACAGAATTAATCTCACCAGTTTTTGTTTACACAATTTTTCTTTGTTCTCTTATCATTTATTAAACTCAGTTTTCATTGTTCATGTATGTGCTTTTCCCCCTCCCTCCCATTCTCCCTCCTTATCTGCCCCCTCCTCCTCCCTCCCTCAACCCTCCCTCCTTCCCTTCCTTCCTTCCTTTCTTCCTTCCTTCCTTCTTTCCTTCCTTCCTTCCTCCCTTCCTCCCTTCCTTTCTCCTCTTGCCTTTCTTTCTTTTCTTCTCTTCTTTCTTTCCCTGTCATCTCTACATACTGGCTGTATAGTGTTGAATATATTAGGTTCTGAGTAGATGCCGATAAAGATCCCTTTTAGCCAAAGTTGTGGCGAAATCATTAAAACACTCCCCAGGGCTTTATAAAGTGGGAATTGCCTGAGCTGCCTTGTTTTATTTCAGGGTGGTTGACTCAGTTCCGTCACCTATACTTGCCTTATCTCAGGTCTTGAGGAGTGAGATTCAAATGTACGGGAATCACATCAGACCCAACTCACTCTCAGGTACAGATCTGCCATGACCCTACCCGCCAGAAAGCCTATTTATAGGGGAAAATTTGCAGCTGGGAATCTGATATAGACAGTGTATAAATACAGCTGTGGCCTTAGGTAGAAAACAATACAGCAGAACTGGATTTCTTGGGTTTCTGCTGACGTTTATGACTTGTGGGTATTAGTCACTGCAGTCAGTCAATCTGGAGCTCTTACTTACCTGTTCACTCAGTAAGGTGATGGGTGATTCGCTGCCTGCGAAGAATTGCTGGCTCAGTCTCCTTGGGGGACATTACGTCATAGGTCGAGGTGGCAAATTTTCCAAAATCATCCCTCACCTCTCCCCCCAATAAAGTAGGTTCCTCTAAACAGGTTTTCTTCTATTGTAATTGATGGAGCCAGGTCCTTGACAAGTAATCCTTTTATTTTCCCTGCCACAAAAGAAAATCTCTTTTAAGAAATTCAGGCATTGCTATCTGCTTCCTCTGCAGATTTCAAATGAAAAGGAGTACCACATTCCAAATGGCAGCAACTTAGAAAAGCTCTTCCTAGTTGGGGATTTTGGTACCCTCAGGTGCAGCTTACTCTGTGCTGTGGCAGGCCAGGATGGCAGCAGATTCCTCTCTCCACCACTGAGGGGCTTGGCTTCATGTCTGCTAAATCCTGAAGCATTTCTCCCAGTGCCGCCCTGACCCCTGTTGTGTGGCAGCCTCCCACTGCAGCACAGTTTTGTACATGTCATCCCTATGCGCTGAGCACACTCACTGGTCAGCATTTTTATTCTTATCAATGACCTAACTTGCTTCCTTAAAATTGGGCAAACAGATAGAGGTTTCCCAAAGATAATGACTTGGCTTTTCAAATTACTTGACTGTTGGTTGCATGATTGCTTTTCAAGAAGTCAAAATTTGCTGGAGAATAACAAAGTACCCCCTAAGTGGGACTTGTGGTTTAGTATACTACAGTATGTCGTGAATGATTTGTCTGAAGTTCAGGAAAATAATCATTTTAAACAATTATAACGAATTTCTGTGAAATATGGTAAATACCTCGAAATTATAGAGTAGCAGTTATAGGGAGACATTGTCTTTCACCTATTCCCTTTCTCTATTTTTCTTAACTTTCCCCCTCTCCTCCACCCCTTCAGAGAGTGCTTCCTCAACTCCAGCGTGCTCTGATCTCCCTGTTTCCAGCACCTGTTAGGCCATGGCAGTCAGTTCATCCTAAGAAACTGGTATGCTAATATTTTTACCTCTATTCTTCTGACTGTTGTTTCAAAAGAAAATAGGGAATTTATCTTTTAATTTTTTTTTCATATCTGCTTTTTTATTTTAACCATCCTGACTAAAATGAAAGAGTAAAGGGAGAAAAATTTAATAAATTTTAAAAGAGATCGGGAAAGGGTGATACTTAACCTAAAAGAATGAGTTGCCCCTGAAAAAATATTTTTGGCATGTTGCCAGCTGGTGAAGCAGCTTTTCTCCATTTACCTATAGGTCAGCCCTGATGACAGAATGGGCTGGGTTACCTTGGCTGAGGCCTCTAGCAGAGCTCATGTCTTCATAAAAAAGGAGGTGCTCCTCTCTGGGGCTGAGTCCTGTGCAGAAAGAATTAGGGGCCAGTACCCACTCCTGTACCTAGAAAGCGGAAAGCTCACCCAGGCGTGTCAGAAAGATTGAGGGCTAAGGAAGCTCGTAGCCCAGGAAGAGCAGAGCCAAATTGTTAGAAAGAAAGCTGCACCTATAAGAGAACAAAACCTCATCAGATTGCGGAGGAAAAAAGAATTTTATTAACCATCTGCAAAAACGGGTGCACGACCTGGATAAAATGGCCAGCTCACCAAGCAATGAGAAACATTGACATTTATACCCTAAACCTAACACACAGGTCGCCCCCTTGTTCTCCATTGATTGGGTACTTTAGGGGTTATAGCCTATCTGAGAGGTCCAACTAAATTACCCGGCTCCACTCTAAGTTGCTGCTCCCCCGTTCCCTACCTTCAGGTGGCCTGGGTGGGCTCAGTGCCATTTTCTAAATTCGGGACCACTTTTGCTATTGGCCCCACCCTCGCTTCTCACCATTGGTCCCCCTCGCTTTGGCCCCACCCTTCCTTTGGCCCTGCCCTTGCTTTGGCGCCACTTTTCGAATTCTTGGTGCCAAAGGTGCTAGATCCCCTTTCCCTCCCTCAGACTGCAGAGCCAGCTCTGGCTTCCCCTTTATGTGAAAATTAAACTTAACCCTTTCCTTACAAAATGAGTAGGTAGAGCTTGTTGTCTTGCTGTACGCTCATGATAACTTCTTTCTTCTGCTCAGAGGCTAGCTCCTTTCTGGACCCAGCGGTGGGGGCTGGAGATTAAAAGGGGAGAAGCTTTTGCTTTCACAGAGGCTTCTGGGCTGAGGCCATTGGGCAAGCCTGATTAGATGGTTACCCTCCTGCATTTCTCAGGTCAAAGACACGGAGAATTAGTTATCAGGGGCCACCAGACTTTATAGATTTCTCCTCTTAGTCTTCACATCAACCCAGTGGGAGAGATTTATTCATACTTTTAGAGGTAGATGAGTCAGGGCACAAAATTGTCCCAAGCCATGTAACTAGTAAAGGGATAGAGGCAAAGTTTGACCCCTGATCTTTTTGCCTCCAGTGACCTACAGTTACCTTGAGCTTGTTTTACTGTAGACATTGAAGTTACCTGGTTGCCTGTAGGAAGACTGAATTACAGGTCCCCACGCCCCCCACCGCCAACCCCAATTCTGAGACCAAATGGGGCAACTGTGGCAGTCAGCTGATCGTTGCCTTTATTTTGCAGAAGCAGCACTGGCCCTACATTAAGTCCTGTAGCTGTGGTTTATAATTACCTGTGGGGATAAATATTTGAATCTGGTTGCTGTACATTCCATCATCTAATACCTTTGGCTGAGATTTGGGGAAGAGGGCATCCTCCCCTGCAACAGAGCTGAGAAACTTGGAAATCTGATATTTGCAACACAGCAGTGTCCACAATCTCTTTATGAATAACATGAATTCAGTAGTCTCCGTTTAGTGTCAGTAAAGTGTTTGAAGCTAATCGCAGAGCCCTCATAACTTGCTCACTGACTATAAATGTCTATTCACGTCCATTTTGGGGGGTATAACTTTGGTCCTGTATGTTTCCTTCAATCATTCTCTACAACTTTTAAAAGAACTTGTGCTATTCTGCCTGCCCCAGCATCTTCACAACCTTAGGCACGCGCCTCTTGTGGCTGTTTTTGGTATTTGTACTGTGTACTTGGCATCTGCATGCGGTCCAATTCATGTCTTCCTTTGCCCTGCTCCAACTACAGCTTTTGAAATTTGGAGATTTTATTTTTAAGCCGGAATGTTGATTGTCCATATGAAGTGAAAGACCCATCGTGAAAAGTTAACTTTCCAAGATAAAGACCCATTAGCCGAATTTTGTAATGGCTTTTTTCCTTTTAAAAAATATTATTTTTATTTTTCATCTGTTGTGTTGCTTTGTTTGTGTGTTTTTCTTTTTAGTTTAATTTTTTGTTTCATAGTAAAGATTTTCTTATTTGATGCTGTTGTAATTTACTATTTACTGCTCAGGGTTTGCTTGGCTGCATCTTAACTTGCCAGGCAGGCATGGGCCTGGTGAGCTTTCTGTCTAGGATAGTAGACCGACCAAGGAGGCACTGGCCTTTGAGTCAGACAGGCCTCGCTTTGCATCCCAATACCGCTTCCTAAAGGCTTGTAGGTCTTATACAAATTATTTAAACAGCTGAGGCTTAACAAGATAATCTGTAAATGGGGAATAATAACATCCACCCTCTGGATTGTTGTGAGGTTTCAAGGTACTATGTGTAATAAAACCCAATCACTTTTCCCCTGAGAGCTGTAAACAGCCACCTGCTTGGATTTTCCCTCTCCCTGGGAACCTAATTTGATATCTTTGCTTTAGCTTGACCCTGGCTTCCTGGTTCATTGGTTATATAATCTCACTAAATAGCGATGGCAGATAATCTTCCTGGTCTTGGAGAAGCACTAGCTGTTGACCTGAACTCGTTTTGTTTTGAGCAGTTGCTGTGGTCATTCCAAGAGGACTCAGACTGGGGCTTCTCTGTTTAGGAATCTCTTTAGTAGACGCCTCTGATCATAGAACCCTTTGATATTAAATGATGGGGGCATGGGGTACCCCCTGCAACCCAGCCACATCTGTAAATTATTCTGAGCAATGCAGGCAGCTCACCTATCACAATTATAAACCAGCTTCATAAGTAACCAGACGATTTTTCAAAGCAGAGTAATTTTTCTGCCCCTTTCTGCCTAAACTTGGTACCCCTGTTTTATATGTTCGGTCCTCAGGTTGGGCAGCCCCTATTTTCCCCCAAAGAATCAAGCAGATAGAAACATCCCTATCTGTGAGCCCGCACAATGCCCAGCCTGATTTTGTGAAATGGAGCTACTGCTCCTTTTCTGTCCAGTAAGCAAGCTAAAGTCAACCCTTTACCCAACTCCACAGCGATATCGGCAAAGAAGAAAAATGGGATTTAAGAATACTTTGAGTGAAAGATCGGTCAAAGACGTAATTCTGAGACAGTCCTTTCATAGCAAAACCGAAGAAAATGATCGCCCTGGGTGTCAAGTTTGTGAGATGTAAGATGAGTAGATGGTGCTGTCCTTCAGCTGAGAGGAGGCAACGCCCAGGGGCCCAGCACCCCACAGGTGGAGGACGCGTGGCACAGGTGCGCGCTCTTCTGCAGAAGCCTCTGCCGCCGCTGTGCATCTGGGCACTGGTCAGTTCCTGCAGCTCCCTCTTCCTTTCCCTGCCACCACCCCCTCCTGCAAAAGATATTTTTTCCCTCATAGGTGAGCAAGGCATTGCTTTAATGAGCTGGCTTGAGGTATTAGCTGCCTCTCTCCTACATGGGTGGCGATTGTGAGCTGGTGGGGGCAGTTTCTGGCCAGGCGGGAAGCCTCACATCCAGAAAGCCAGTGGAGGCGAAGGAGGGCCTCGCAAGCCTGGTGGCATTTGGCATCATCACTGTCTTCATTCCCCTTCCCACCCCACCCCTACCCCCCACCCCCAAATGGGTTCTCACAGTGTCCATCTCATCCAGGAATTGGCAGAATACATGGCCCAGGGCTGCCCACTGCCTGTTCTTGTAAATAAAGTTTTATTGGAACATTTATTTACGTGCTGCCCCTGGCTAATTTCCCTACAGTGGCAGAGTTGAGTAGTTGTAAGAGCGACAAGGTGGCCCCAGGAAACCTAAAATAATTACTATCTGATCCAATCTAATCTGTAAACAAAATGAATCATTTTGGAAAAGACTACGTTTCTTAAAACCCAGTTTCAGGAAGTGTGGTTGATCTCCATATTTTAAAAGTGTGGTGCAGGTCGTTTTTAAACATCATCGTCATGAATCTTTTCTCGTCGTATTGAACCAATCAGCAGTTTTGCCGTGTAGGTTTTGGGTACCTGAAAGCATGTGGTCATAATTTCAGAAGACCTTTTAGTGTCTCAGTGATCTCAAAATTTATTCGAGGTTGTACTCTTTCTACAGTCTAACTTTTAAAATAAAATTTTTATTTTGGAATAGTTTTAGATTTATGCAAAAGTTACCAAAATAGTTCAGAGAAGTTCCTGTATGCCTTTCTGCCAGCTTCCTGTTAAATCTTACAGAACCATGGTACATACACTACTATTAACTCAACTGTAGACTTTACTTCCATTTCACCGCTGTTTCCACTAATGTTCTCTTCTGTGCCAGGATCCAATCCAAGATGCCACATTGCATTTAGCAAGCTATTTTTTTTTAAAATGGTGACATGCATTTTATCTGTAGTTTGCCTAAGCTTTTGACATAGCTTATTTGCTGTCTCAGAAAATAAAATGGTTAGTTAGTAATGATGTAAAACTAGAAAGCAGAGGCACGATCTGACTCAGAAAAACATAATCATGGAAATAGGGGCTTTGTTGACCAAATCTTACTATGTTCCCGTCACTATTAAGTGCTTTCCCTCTATTACCTCATTTAAATCTTACAGCAGTGCAGCCTGTTGAAGGCTGTAAGTTCCGGGCTAGCTAAGGAAACTGAGATTGGGGAGCTTAAATGGTTCTGCGTCCTGCCAGCTGTGGATGACTCAGGGTGGCTCTAAAGCCATGCCAAGTCATGCAGGTTTGTGTGTGGCCGTCTGAAATCATCACCTCTTCCTCATCACAAGCCTTTCACTACTGAGTGGTAGTCTTCCTTTTGTTATCAAGAAAGAGCAAGCTCAGGGAGGTTAAAAAATGGCAAACCTGTTTCTCTCTGGAAGAGTGGTGGAATTTCACACACTTGAGGGATCACATCCAAATTCTGCCTTGTAGTTCACATGATGAAAATCCTTCCATCACCCTTTCTTGCCTTCAGCATATGATCCTGCCTCCCAAGTATTTCTGTACTCTCCTTTCTTTCCACTCCTCTGGTGTTCTGTTCCAGCTGCTCAGAAGGACTAGAGAGCACATGCTCTATCTTGCCATGTCCAAAAGAGGGTTTACAAACTGTAGGACTTAAGTTACTTTCACCTTTCTGAGCTCCAGGCTTCTCATATATAATGTAGAATAATAGGGTTGAGGGGAATATGCGAATTAATGTACACCAGTTGTGTCTAGCACAACACCGGCCTGCCTGGTTGTATCCAGCACAAGCCAGGAATGGGAACGTGATAATGATATTGACGATGGCGGCATCGGCTCACTACAGGCACCTCCTCCTCCAGGAAGCCTTCCCTCATGCCCACATGATCATTGGATGCCCCCTTCTCTTTTTTCTCGAGGGACTCTAGGCAAATCTCTCCCTGGCACTCAGCACACTGCATTTTATCATCGGCCTGTCATTCTCCGCTCATTTGACTGGGCACTCCTGAAGAGCAGGTGGTGTGATATTCCTCCAGGTGTCCCCAGAGCCTACTGTAGGGCCTGATGATGTGCACACGATGCCCACTGCCTGCTCTCCTCCCGGCAGCGGGCTCTCCTCACCCGGCCCCGTGGCGATGGCAGCACTCTCGTCACAGGCATCTGGGCATCCGCTTCGTCCGCTGTTGTTTCCACTAGGTGGGCTTGTTTGGAACCAAACAATGTGCAGGCCCTGGAGTTTTCCCTCTCTGGCAGTTAAGGAACAGCTGTAACATTTAGTTAGAGAGAGATTTTCCCATAATCTACAGATCTACAGTATCTCCTCTGTCTTTATTAAGATTTTCAAACATTTTTGCCCAGGCCAGCGGCTTTAGACGTATGCTGCACGTTTCCCAGACCATCAGGAAAGGTCATCTCACTAACGTGTTAGCTTCTGCTTGGAGACCTTGCAAATGAGGCTTTAAAATCTTTCATTCCAGCACAAACTTCTGATTTGATTACGACTGGTAAAACCACATACAAATACCTTGGCGTTTTGGGAATTGAGTCACTTGGAGTAAGCCGTCTTTTTTTTCTTGATACGTCTGGGTCCTGCCCCACCCCTTTGGATTTGAATTGCTCTCTCTGCTCATAGAGCCCGGATCTGGGTTTTGGGTTCCCCAGCAGCACTGTGTGGGCTCCGTGGGGAGTGTTTGTTAGCTGCGTGGGTTATCTGTTGGCCGGTGCAGCTGTTGTAGAAGTGTAACAGTTAAGGCCCTCATCTCCTCCCCCATTTCTGAAATGCTTGTGTTCTGCTGTTGCCAGAAAGTTTTTAATATGCATGGAGCGTAGAGTCTGGTACTGGAGAAGATTGGATCACAGTTTGAATCAGAAGCAGCATTTACTGCTGATTTGTTACATTTTATAAAAATAAACTCTATAAGTGTACACATACACAGCCACTCTCATAATTTCATGGTTTTTTGTTTTTTGTTTTTTTTGCAGGGTGAAAGTTAGAGGGTCTTTCCCTTAAATATGGACCTGTTTTTCTAAAGTAAGAGTGTGATTCTTTTTATAGAAGAGAATTCCCTCATCACTTACATAAATGTGTATTTTCTCCCCTGCTTATCTGAATTTCCCAGCCTTCCACCACTCCACCCCAACATGAAATTTTCTGTTGCCTTTAGCAATAGCCAGGTTGAATTTCAATGTAATTTTTTTTTCGGTAGTGTGTTTCTGAGTAGCAATATGAAATCTTTGGTATATTTTTAGTGAAACACTCTTGTGTCTTCCCCTTTGAGAAGGAAACATTTCTTCTCAAAGAAACTTGGTGGTAATGTTTGCTTTTCTACAGTGAAAATGAGAACGATTCCTTCCCTTTAGTGTGTTAAATTGTCAAAAGATATGGAACAAATAGATACCAGCACTGTAGTTCTCTTTCATTTATTTCTGTTTTGGTAAATGTGGTTTCTGAGCTTTTCAGGAAGAGATGATTTCTTTCTTCATTTTTGCAAACCACTATTTGGCTTTTTAGAAGCATGTAGCACTTGGGTACTTTTGTAATTGGTCAGCAGTTCATCATAAATAAAATTGGTGGTTTGTCCTCATGCCAGTCTTACTAATCAGAAATCCCTAGTTAAAGGACCAGCAAGAAGAAGAAAACAGATTTTTTAAAACAACCTTTTAAATTGGGAAGTGGTAGTATAGGATACCCAAAATATTTCATTATGTTTTTAGCAGATAATGGGCTTTTCATTCTTAAGTCACGGATCATTTTTTAAATTTTAACCCAAAGTTTTTCTCAACCAGAGGATTCTTCGGAACCACAGAACACAAAAAAATGAGCTTAGTGACTATTTTCTCAAATCTCCCAAGGATGGCACTGTTACAAACTGGGAATGTTCTAAAATTATACCCTGCTTGCAAGCTACGGAGTTAGCCAGCCATAGTTTCATGGTTGCTGGCAGAAGACCCGAGCCTCTTGGGCGGAGCCAAAGGACTCTTATTCACAGCAACAGCAGCGGTCAGAGTGTCAGTATTTTCTTGCACCACTTCCCACAGGGTGGTGCAAAACAGGCCAGGGAACACCTGCATATGGACTGTTACAGGAGCGAACCCAGAGCTTAGGAAACCAGATCTTTTATGATGGACAGATGTGCAGAAGCACCAGACACTTATGGAGACTTGTCTTCCGAGAGGTCCATAGCTAGGCCCCTTCTAGTTGTGTGGAAGAGATGTTCATTCATTAGATGCAGTGCTGCCTTTGGCTTTAATTGACTTCTAGGACCTGGGATGAGAAAGGCCGCTAGACCTTTGACATGTACCGCTATTTCCAAAACGTTTTAAATCAAGGAAGGGAAAGAAGATATGAGAAATTCCTTTCTAAAAGTTCCATTTTCCTCTGTTCGTTTTTGTTTTTGTTCTTTTTTAAATGTAGGCGTTATATTTTTTAAAAATTAAAAGTAGGAAAATGTCTTGCCTTCCAAAAGTGTGAACCGTTCCTTTTAGGAGACACCCGTGAAATATACCACTGTCTGACCTCTACTGGCCAAGGTGCAAGCTCATTTTATGATCTGGATATATTTAATTGCTTCTTGCCTCATCCCAGCTCCTCAGCAGGCAAGCCTGTGAAAACTTCCTTCTGCCCATGCAGCTGCTCTATTCTCTTTCCCGAAACCCTGTTTTGTCACGTGGGTCTCCCTTTTCTGACTCGTCAGTTCACCACATGACTTCTTATGCCCTATCTCTATAGAGAACATCAGCAGAGACTTCATTTGGCCACCACTTATGAATTTTCCAGCATTCAAAGTTTGCGCCCACGTGGGATTATGAAATCGAAAGAAGTAGTACTGAGCTGAGGCTTCTGAGATACTGTCAGGAAAACCCAAGAACTTAAATACAGGAATTTAAGTCTAATGGAAATGGCTGAAAGGACAGGTTAGTGCTAGATTACACAGCTTGTGGAGATGATGAACAGCAGCTACGAGGTCACAGGAAACAAATGAGCAGACATGCCTGATGTTCAGAGCCTGGATGGCGATGGCCAGGTAGGAGTTCCTGTTTGGGACAGAAAGGAGAGAGCCCGCTAAGGAATAGGGCTTCACCTTCTGAACCTGCTATTCCAGCCATTGTATTTCCCTTCTAGAAACAGGAATATTTCCCTTCACAAAAGAAAAACAAAAGCAAACCTAGATTTTTTTTTTTTTAAAGGAAGATGTGAGGACTAAGTATAATGGCTATAAAATTTCTGATCTCTATTTTTAAAGGGCCTTATGAGCATAGAATCACAGTGTTACTTTATCTTCATCCTGTATCCGTCCTCCCTCCAAGCAGATGGATGGCTATTATTTAATCGCTTGACTCTCTATGACTAGGAAAAGTTGATAGGGGGTGTGGTAAATCATCTCATCTCCTGCCACCGCCACCCCTGAGCACCTAGAGTAATTGTTAGGAGACAAAATGGCAATAGTTAGACTCACCGTGGCCTGAAATTCTCAGTCAGAGCGTCACTCATCCCTTCCTCTCCTTTCCCTTCCTGATTAGTAAGACATCATTCACAGTTCTTTTCCTGCTAAAGAATTCAGTGACCTTTGCTGCTGGGGATACAGATCACTTTAAGATTTATAGATTCTTGGCTTGGGATGAAATAGGTTTTATGATTCCTGAATGAATGGCTAGATAGGGGAATTTTAAATAAGTTCCCCAAAGTATAATGTTGTTAAAATGTACTCTCTTTTTTTCTGACCAAAGGGTGTGAAGTCTTCTGTGTATTAAATATCAATCAAGTCAATAATGCAGTGCTTCCCTCACTTACTTTATAAAGTCCATGTTTAGCTTTAGAACTTCTAGATTGGTTGCTCAGATGTGGTTGAACACTTCATGTGGCCAGCCGTGTGCCTGGCTCTGAGAGGTCTACAGAAAGAGTAAAAGACCTCTCTTTTACTTTTTTTTTTTTTCCCCCCTCTAAACAGACACACAATATGTTTAAGAGAAAGATCTGAAACCATCAGAGAACATCTAATATGCTCCTGCCTGGTCATTGGCAAGATGGGTGTTCAGGAAGGTTCATGGGTTAGACTGGCCAGAGTGGGAGCACTGGGGAGGAGCCTGGGAGCTGAGGGAGGGAGGGAAGGAAAGAGCAGAGTAGATGGTGGAGGGAGGAGAGCCTGCCAGGTGAGCGGAGCCGTCAGGGGCTCTGGGCGTGGGGCAGGATGGCCACTGCAGGGAAGGGAGAGGAGGTGGGATAACCAGGTGCACAAATTCTTAGGTTGCTGAGCCTGCAGGGGTGAGTTGAACGCGTGGGAGGAGTGGGCTGAGCTGCCGAAGCAAGTAGAATGGGATGTTGATGTTAAGGTAGATAAAGTGGGAAAGGAAAATTAGAACTTGGTATTCATTCTGCTATAGTAGAGAGAGGAAGGGACCAAAGATAATGCTCTGAAATGTGGCAGGACAGGGAGGCTGCTCACAGAAAGTGGTTTTCAGGGAAAGAGGGTGGACATAGAGGTGTCTGGGTACAGTAGATATTCAGTATATGTTGCTAAACGTGTGATTGAATGAACTGGGAAGGTTTCAGCATTGTGCTTTTAAAGTAAACTTCATATACCAGAGTCACAAGTCTCCAGTTTTGAGATAATTTGAGAATAATGTAGCTCAGACCCATTTTTATTTTACTCTCCCTCCATGTTCTCCTGGTGTCTGCTCACTGACCTCCTTGCATTAAATTTTAAAAATTTGCAAATAATAGGGAATTCTCAGGTTACCAGAGTTTTGCTGTTTACTAGTATGTTCCTTTAACTCTAGTCTTGCTGTTCTCTCTCTAAGGGAATCCTGTTTCTCAGTGGCAATTTTTTCTGGGCCACCATATGTGTATAACCAGGAGAAAGAGCTTTAAACATTAAAAGGCCACACGTTGATGTCTTAGAACTGCAGGTCAGGGGCTTGACTGTAGATTCTTGTGTCTATCCTCATAAATAGAAAAAGGAACCCCAAAAGTTCAAGCAAATATTTTGAAGTACTGGGTTCTGTTTTCCCACTCAAGTGAACTGCTTGGGTGTTAGGTTGGACAAGGGATTCGGTGTTCTCCACATAGTGGAGAAATACAGTAAGGCATCTCCAGGTTTGGGGTGTGGTCCCTGGGGCTACAGCCCTGGGAGGATGAAGACAGGCTCTGTCCCTTCTGGCCATCTGGAGACGTAAGGGAGCTGTCCTCCTGGCCATTTGGGATTGCGATGTCATGGGTTTGGTACTGTGTGGCCTTCATAATTTTAATCCTGTCTTTACACTTCCATCCTTAGCCCAAGCCAGACCCGGGCATCCATGGTTCAGTGGCTTAACCCCCAGGCTACGACCACACCAAGCTCCAACCCAGCTGCAACAACGCCTCCTTCACCGAAGTCGTCACCTTTCTCTCTATTTCCTCCTGCCACCATAGCAGAGAAGTCACCGGAAAGGTATGTGGTTTGGAGGAGGATGTGGGGTATGGGGCTGCACATGGAAGGGGCCTGATAAACCTGACCAGGTTCAAGTGTTCTCTGCTAGAAATGACTTGCACAAGTTCATCCTGGCTTCCTGAACTTTATGGGCTTTTACAGCCTTTTATGGGGGCCGTGCCTCCCTTCGGTGGCAAGTATATTCTTTGGAGAAATTTGCTTACATGAGACCTGCTTGAACCTACTCTTGTGTTTCTGGTGCTGGCTGTGCACTTAGGAAGCTACTCAGTCTGAGGCACTTCTTATATGTGAATACAAAGCCCGTGCTTTGTATAAAAGGAAGGTGCAGTAGACCCTGGAAACTTTCATTAACCCAGGCAGTTAATGGCCAGTTCTTCAGAGGACAGAGTTGCTGCCTCTTTGAAAACCCTTGCTCCTGAATAGCAGGCTGAGCTTCTTCTGACTGGTGGCGACTTGCCCCGCTCCAGTGAGGTGGGACATTTCCTTCAGCTTAGGTTTGGATCTGGCGGGAAGTGTGGTTTCCATCCTTCTCCATCATGCCCTTTTAACCAGGTGAGAAGCAGCCTGGGGGGCCTCTTCATGGGGGTGGGGCTGAGGGGACCTAAATAGAGAAGATCCAACCAAGAACAAGAAGCCTCTTTCAGAGGGGTGTGGGAAGCAGGTTGTCCTCCCAGACACATTGGTGCACAGGGTTCCCTGCTGAGCTCATGAGGGTGGGCGTACCTCTGGCCTCCTTCGGCTGCCCTTCTGTCCAAGGCTTCTTCTCGTAGAGGAACTAAAGTGCTTAGGAAACAAGCGTGCTCTGTGGTTCTGATAATGCTGTGATAGAAGACATCCCACCAGGCAGAGTGGAGACTTAGGTGAAGAGGTTCAGAGACAGCAGCTCAGAGGGCTCCCTAAAGAGAGATTTGAATTTGAAACCTCTCATTTACTTGAAAATCAAGTGCTGTGGCCTTACCTGATGTTCATTTCCCTGCTAATTTCTTTTTTGGAAAGAGTTGTTCCACTGGTGACATATAAATGAGATTTGGCAAACAATAGGTTGGGAGAATGGGGGGGCTTTCTCTCTCCCAGTTTTTTACCTTTTGTGTTCCCCCACTCCCTTTTCAGCTCCACCAGTCGGAAGGCACGAGCGGTATATCCGTGTGAAGCAGAGCACAGCTCAGAATTATCTTTTGAAATTGGAGCAATTTTTGAGGATGGTAAGTGTTGATGGGAGCTTTGGGTAGGGTATATTCTATCACCCCAAAACATGTGCAGTATGGAGCAAGCAGTCACTGGGTTGCCTTGTCAGGAGCACAAGTCAAACACCCTTGATGCTTTGGCCAGGAGAGAGCTGGGCCATTTGACTGCCCGGGGGAGGGGGTCTTTCCTGATGGCCGGGATGCTTCTGCCTTAATCTTCATAATTCTCCAACCCTTTTATATACTGTGGTCTTCATTTAAGATATTGTTCTCTTGACTAAAGAAGCTTAGTGCTACTTAGAGTTAAGAAATATTTCTGATTTGCTTCCTTTGTTTCCCTCTCCCAGAGTCCACAGCCAAGCCTCCTAAATATTTCAGGTTTCCCAAATCCGAATTATCAGAGAGGAGTATTATGCCCAAAGAATGTTGATTTATAATTCCCTTATTGTTATTGTGCTTCATATGATTTTTGCTGATTTGGACAGTGTGCAAATCTCCTGATATGGGTACTGACTTTGCATATTGAAACAGGGATGCAAATTTTTATTTGTTTAATATTCACGCACAGGCATTTGCAAGGTATGCCTGGCTTAATATTTCACAAATTTCTCCTATGGTTTGGTGTATGTCTTTTTTTTTCCCTCTTGATTTCTTCCTTCCCCAGTTCTGCCCATTATAAAATTCATTGGTTGCTGTGGAAACAGTGATGTTGTGTGTGGGGAAAGAGTTCTGGGGAAGTCGTGAGAATGTTGGATGCTTGGAATGGAATGGTTGATTAGCTGGAATGTTTGGACAATATGGAATATATCAACACAATGCATAGCAGTGTATTGTCAGTAATGTGACATTTGCTGATTACTACCTTTTTAGAATGCAAGCTGCCTCATTTAGACTAGACATCTATGTACTTGTAATGTGTACCCTTGAGAGCCAGAAACTCCTGATAGTGTCAGAAAACAAACAACAACAAGAAAATGACACAACAGAATTATGCTTTGTGGAGAAATCTTGTTCTCGAAGTAGTATAAAATAGCTCTCCACCCAAGGCATCATCCTTGTGATATTTTGTTCAGTTAGATTTGTTTAGGAGTCTCTGAAATCCCTTACATTGTGAGATCTTTACCTTGTTAGAAAGGTGTATCTGTTAGGATGCCTTTGGTTGCCAAGTAACAAAACTTATACACATCTGGCCAAATGAATCATGAAAATTGATTATCTCACACAGTGAAAAGTCTGGATGTAGAGAACTCCAGGGTTGGTTAATTCAGCTTCTCAAAGATGTCATCAAGATTCAAAGTATTTCTATCTTTCTGCTCTACTCTTCTCAGCTTGTACACATGGGCCTCTAGCTGGTTTTCCAGGTTGGCACAAAGATGGCTGCCATGGCTCCAGATAACATGGCCATGCTCAACTGTAACATAAGAGGGTGCCTCATCCTTGTGTCCCATTTTTAATAATAAGAAAGCTCTTCCAGGTGCTTCCTTGTTTACCTACTCTCACATCTCAGTAGCCACCGCTGGGTGATCTGCTCACCCTAAACCCATCAGAACCACGATGGGTGCAGGGACACCTCCTCTGGACACATGGTGATGTGAACAGGGTTGGCACCTGTAGCCGTTTGACATGGTTTATGAATTCCAAAAATAGATATTGGATTATGTCTGTAAACTGGTCTGTACCTGGGCATGATTAAATTATGATTAGGGCTTTAATTGGGCTATGTCAGTAGGACATTAAGTCCCTGCCCCCTTCGTGGGTGGGGACTCGGAGAAAACTACACAGCAGAGCAGAGGAGTTAGTTGGAGTTTTGGGCTGGAGCCCAGGATGTAAGCACACACAGGAGCAGAGCAGCTGAGCTAGGGGAGAATTGAGCCTTGGGGAGAGAGACAGAGCCAGTCGCCTGATAGTTTGCAGCTGATCTTGTGGAGAAAACAAAGGAGAAAACAGAGGAGGCCAGAGAGAAATGAACCCCCAGAAGAGAGGAACCCAGAAAGCCTGAACCCTTACAGACGTTGGCAGTCATCTTGCTCCCACAAAATATAGTCCCCGTATACACCCCCTCCCCCGACTGTTTCCCATTATTAACACTTTGCATTAATTGGTACTTTGTTACAATTGATGAAGAAATACCATCATAAATATACTATTAACTCTACTCCATGGTTTACACCAGGGCCCACTGCTGGAGTTGTGCAGCCCTGTGCCTCTGTAGCTCAGTGCTCCCAGTGCCTGCTCTCGAGTGCTCCTTGGTCTGCCCAAGTGACAATGTGTCTTTAATTAGCAGCTGGCTCTCCACACCTCTTGGCGTGCGTACTGGAGCCACCGACCTGCCTGTCCCCACAGGGGATCGTAGTAGGGTAGCAGGCCTAATGTCAGAGACTGCCTTTGGTCGCTGCCGCCATTCCTCTCCCATTCCACTGCCTCTCAGAGGGTTTGCAGAAGGAACCTCCTGCTCTGCAGTGCTAGCTGGGGCCTGCGATTCCTCCCGGTAGGTTCACCTTATGGTCCTCTCTCAGCCTAAGGAAGAGCCTTGCTTCTGGCTGCCTGGGCTCCGTGGCTGAAGGCGAGCAGGGTTCCTGGACCGAGACACACCTGCAGGATACGACCCAAGGGGCAGGGTGCATGGGAAATGACAAGATGGAGCCCACTGTGTCCCCTGCCCATAACCCTGGAGGAGCCGACGCCTTGCTGTGCACACACAGCTCTCAGTGGAGGCCCCTCTCTCGAGCTTCGGCCAGGTCAGTTATGTGCTTGCCAGAGCCTTGCCAGAGCCCCGCGGCCTCAGGTACAGAAATCCCTGCCCTCCATCTCCGGCGCCCGGGCCCTACAGCCAGAGACTGGACTCCCGAAGGATTTAGAGTCCTAGTTACCAGAATCCGGAGTGACCCCTGTCAAAATAGCACTGGTTTCTGAAGTTTCCCTTTAAAGAACATAAATAAATATATAACTCTTCTCTCCTGAGAGAGGGACGATGCTGCCACGGGGGTCCTCCCCAGCCCTGGCTCCCCTCTGTTGCGGGACCCCCCGGCTGTCCCCTTGAGAGGCATCTGGGTGCTCGGGGTGTGTGCAGACCTTGCTGAGTGGGTGGAGTGTCAGCAGCAACCCTGGCAGTGATCAAGGCAAGCAGGGTCTGCTCTAACAGCAAAAAAGAGGGGCTGTAGGTCTGCAGAGCACATGGCCTGGCACAGGGCACATTGGAAACCCTTCTGCCCACTAGGCGGCTTTAGATCGTCCCCTTCTGGGTAGAGCAAGCACCTGCCGTGAAGCTGGGAAGCATGAAGCACCCCACATCAGTTACTATCCATTCTCCCCTTCCCCAGTTCAGCCATAAAAGTCTAAACTGCTTTGGTTTACCAGGAGTTGGTTATTCAGTGTTATATTTATTGGCTTAAGTGTTCCTGAAATTTGTATATAGGACGACAGCTTCCTTATATTCTATGCAACTTTCAACAAGTAAGAAAGTTACTTCAGTAGTGATAAAACTTAAGACACCTTGTTTTTTCTCACTTCCAACAAGTATTTATCATGCTTGGGTCCAGAAAGATACAGAAAAGGATTGGGGTGCTGGGGGGGTGGTTGCAGGGGCCCTGGGAAGGGTTGGGAATCCTTCCTCACTGACTTCAGTGCTCAGTATTTACAGGTGGAAGGAGTGATGGATAGTGGGTTCCTTCCTTTTGCTTTGAAATAGTAAGTTGAGCTCCCCACCTTGGACGGAGCATGGACTGATGTGTGCCTGGTATCACATTTGATGCTTAAATATAATCTTCTCATTTTAACGTTTGCCACAGCTTCTCCAGCTATTGCTTGCCCTCTTAGAAGTGCAGAAGGCTGAGCCCGGGAGAGCTCGTCACCCAGCCGGAGTCCCGCTTCAGTCTTGGCGACTCCAAAGCGCACCTCATTCCTCCATACCTACCGCCTCTGGGAGTCAAAGTATATACACTGGTCGATAGGTAGTGGTAATAGGCTGGGATGATCTTTCATAATCTGTAACATTGTTCTACCCCAGATGTGAAGTGTTGGTGGAGGGGTGTTGTATGGGAGTTCTGAACATTACGCATGGTAGCTTTGTAAGCTCACAGCTCCTCTAATAAAAAAAAATATATTTTTAAAAAAGCTCCCTCAAAGTGAGATGTGCTCTTACTCTGGGAAATGCCACTGGAGGAAGTGGTTTGATAACTAAACAGAGAGAGCCTGGCGTGAGCTTGCTCTCGTGGAGGGCAGGGAGCCTCACTGGCCTCATCTGCGGCCTCGGAGCCGCCATCCTGAGCCTGGGATCAGCCAGCACTGGGCGCGCTGGACCGGCCATCGTAAGCCCACCCTGCCGCCAGCTCGTGGCCCCCTCTGGGCCCTTGGCTATTGCAGGAGTCCCGTCAGTCCCCTCCCTAAGTGGGTGCCACTTCTCTCCCCGCCACAGCAAGGTGAGGGCTGAGGAGGGGGGCAGGTGGTGAAGGGGCGTGGGAGAGCCGCTCCGGCCTGCTGGGGGCAGGCAGGGTTCCTGGCCTAGCCCCGGTGTCCCACACTCAAGCCTCCCTGCACCCAGCTTCGTGAGAAATCACCTTTCTTCCTCTCTGTGTTAAGCCTGTATTAATACCTGCTCCGCATTGTGTGAGCGCGTGTCTGCCTGTGTGTGTAGAGGAAACGATGAGCACAGGCGAGGTGTCTTCACCTGACACTTTATTGGCTCCTCCCAGCAGTGCTGCCCGCTGGGTGCAGCGGCCCCGTTTTGCAGGGGTACCCAGCCGGCATCCGCCAGAGCCAGGAGTCTCCTCCCTCCAGGCCCTCGAACCGGAGCTCTGGGCCCTTGCACATAGATCCCAGTCCTTCCCCGCTGACGGCGGCTGCACGCTGGAGGCACTGCCAGCTCAGGCGGTTTGGATTGAGTGAGAAGCTGTGAAAAATCCTGCCCCGAGGAACAGTGTCAGCGTGAAGGCCAGCGAGGGTTAGGAGAAAGTGACTTGTGGCCGTATTATCTCTAGAGCGCGTTTCTGATTCGTTCATTGATTCATTCAGCACATGATCACGTGGCAGGCTCTGTGCTAAGTGCTGGGAATTGGGGGGACCCCGCTGCCGTGCCTTGACCGGAAGGAGAGAGGCTCACGCACCCTGGGCGCAGTGCCTTGCCAGCCGTGTGCAGGGTGTATACCTGGGTGCCCGGCCTGGAGCCAGAGGGCGGGGGTGTCGGGCTGACGCCAGGACGCCAGGCCCTTGTCCACGCCAGGAGCGGGGAGAAGAGCATGCAGGGAAAAGGGGCCAGGCCTAGGGGCCCTGAGACCCTGGCTTGTTGAAGTTAAGGAGCGAACAGAAGTCAGAGGAAATACAGACAGCCCATACGTGCACTTCTCTCATCTAGGGGAGGGAGAACAAATGGTCGTCTTGTTGAAGGGCAGTTAGAATTGGAGTGCCAGTGTTTTCCAAATGGTGGATTACTGCACCTTAGTGGACCATGGACTTGTGCTAAATTGTTACCAGTATTCAGAAAACTAATAGAGGGAGCGGAGGTGGTTCAAGCGGTTGAGTGCCTGCTTCCCACACGGGAGGTCCCGGGTTCAGTTCCCGCTGCCTCCTTAAAAAAAGTGAGAAAACAAACTAAAAACCCAACTCAGGGAAGCCGATGTGGCTCAGTGGTTGAGCACCGGCTCCTCATACGAGGTCCCGGGTTCAATCCCTGGCCCATGGTTCTTCAACAAAACAAAACAAAAAAACCACTTGTAGAATTCAAAGGAGAGTGTCTCATGTAGCAAGGGTAAGTATTCTTTCATGAAACTTTTCAGTGCCTGTGCGTATCTAGTTTTTAGTAGAGAATAAGAATACTTCTTCTTATGGCTTGGGATCAGATGTTTGGAAGACGCTGCTCTGAGCCGCACCTCATGGCCAGCTCCCGGGTCCCATGTAGTCCACGCCGCCCGCCGCCTGCACGAGCTCGGCTGCCCCGCTCCCCGCCGGGGCCCGAGGGGAAGCCCAGCGGAGGCCTCCCTGCTTGGCCTCGAGTCCCGTCCGTGCGTGGGCCGCGTGCACTTTGCCTTCCAGCGCTGGGTCCTGCCTTTAGGCACCCCTCCTAGGTGTTCACAGAACCCCTTGGGGACCAGGTGCTCCCTGGGAGCTGTCCATCTAGCGTGGGTGTTAGGTGCTCTGAGCTGAGGCCTCAGAAGTGCTGCAGAGATCCGCGGGAGGCGCCGCTGAGGAGGCTGAAGAACTGCCCGCCGGGGGGTGGGGGCTCCGGCAGCAGGCACTGCACGCCCGAAGGCTGGAGCCCCGGGGGGGTTGTCGGATGATTCCCTGCATATGCTGCTATCGTGGGCGAGCTTAGGGGACTGCTGTGGACCCGGCAGGGCAGGTACGTGAGCGGGGGATGCGCTCCTGGCCAGTGAGAAAGCATACGAAGGGCTACATGGAGAGAGACTGCAGGCATAGAGGGTCCTAGAGACAATGATGGGTATTCTAGAAAGTTCCCTGAGTCCCCTTGCTCAGGTGGCTCGGAAGCTGCTTCAGGAAGATAGACGAGACCATGGTGGCCAAGGGCCAGGTCTTATGAGTCACCCTCGGCTGACCTTGTGGCTGGGCAGCCCAGAAGTGGGCCGGGTCCTCTGTGGTCCCTCCCCAGTTGAGCCGTTCCAGCACAGTGGCAGAGGCATGCACAGGAGACGCGTCCTGGCGGCATCTGGTAACTGAGCTTCCTCTTCCCTTTCAGTGCAAACCTCGAGGGAGCCCGGCTGGCTAGAAGGGACGCTGAACGGCAAGAGGGGGCTGATTCCGCAGAATTACGTCAAGCTGCTGTAGCCCCGGCCTCTGCGGGCCCTGCCTTCCCTGGGACCCACGGATCTGCCTTGGGGCGGCGAGCTGCCTTCCTCCTCACGGGCCACAGCGACCCCCCTCGCCACGCGGGACCTACAGGCCACGGATTTGCACTCCAGGGGAGCAGGGGGAGCCCCGCCAGACGCGGGGAGCGAATGGATGCAAGGGACAGAACTGTGTAGACTTTCGAAGCAAGAGAAGAATATGAGGATGGACAGAATGGAATTTTCCTTGGCTAAGCCTCGAGACTCCCGGTTTTAAATTATGCAGCTTATGAGGTGGGGGCGCCTTCTGCTGGCCCAGCCTCCCCCCGGCAGCCCCAGCACCAGACGCCCTGCGCCCGCACGTGCCATGGGGACCGCAGGAGCTGCCCTCACCCGCCCTGCGCCCTGCCCAGGTGTGCCCCCGGCGCTGCTCGGCAGCCGCGGGGTGCCTCGCGTGGAGGGCTCTGCTGGCAGGCAGGGGGACTGGTCTGAACCCAGATGGAAGGCGAGAGGTTGCTCTTTCCGGCGCATTTCAAGATAGCCGCCCCCTCACTGCTTCCAGAGCCGACCCCAGCCCACCCCACCTGGGCAGAGCTCACCGGCGTATTTATAACCGGCTTCTCGTTGGTGCTTCCCACCTGCGTGCTGTTTTCCAGACACGCCCCCCCCTTTGCCCCAAGGTCTCTGTAAATGAAATAAAATGTAATTTACTATTAGATTCGTCTGTCGTCCTGTGGGGGAGAGGTGGAATTCCCTGCCTCTGCAATGCTTGATGGTTTGGCAGCCCATGGGTGGAAATCCGGGGTCTTCTCTGATGCTGGCCTGTGTGGGGAGAACTCCTGAAAGGGAGGCTGGCTTACCTCAGCAGGATGCGTTCCTGGGCCCAGCCCAGGGCCCTGCCCGCCCGGCTGACTGCGCTTTGCCCCCCATGGCCACTGAGAGCAGGGCTGGGACTGCTCCCCGGGAGTTCATACGGAAGGCTGGGGATACCCCGTCAGCTGTCGGTTACCTTCGGGGTGCAGCCCCGTCCCCACACCTCCCTACACCCCTGTGGTGTTCCAGGGCGGGGGGGCAGAGGGTGGGCCTGCCCTTTCCTGGAGGGGCCTGGGCCCCGGCCCCGCACGGGCCTCGCCTCCTTCCCGCGGCCGAGGCTGTGGGCGCCCCGCTCTGAGGCTCGTCGATCTTAGACTCAGGCGTGCAGGCACGTGGACGCCGGCTTCACCAATACGGGGATGGCTCCTCTGTCCCCTGCTCTGTGGTCCTTGGAGGTGTTGTTCCTCTCCGGTGGCCACAGGACCCAGCAGCCAGCCCCCTGCCAGGCGCGTCTCCCTTCTTCACGGGCTGGTGGGCGCGGGGTGGGGGTGTCGGAGGATTTGTGGAAAGGAGGAGGTAGCTGCTGCGGCTGTCCCAGTGAGTTGATTCAAGAGCTTGTGGATTATCAGGGTTGAAGTCACCTCTGAAGTCTAGGTCCTATTTACGTGCAGGGGAGAGTGTCTGCGGAAAAATGTCCATACTGGAACGGTCTTGGGGCAGTCCTGAACTTCGGGTCCAACAGAGACTTGAGACTGCCGAGGCGGCCACAGCCACCCACAACAGCTGGCCCAAGGCCAGGCCCGTACCGTCAGCCCCGGGCGGGGCGGGGGGGGGTTGGCATAACCCTCGGAGCCCCACTCCTGAGCCGCATTTCCTGCCCGGGACCCCGCCTCAGGATGTGCTGGGAAAGCTGCCTCACGAGAAGAGGCTGCAGCGGGCCCAGGAGAAGACCCGCAGGCTAATGCAGACCTGGGGGCATCGGGTGAGCTCTGGGGAGGTATTCCTGATGGGCTGCCCACAGAGGGGTGACAAAATAAGACTCTCCACCCCGGGACTTGATTTATTTGCTTGAATGAGGGCCATCTCCGCTGTGCACGGGGAGGGCCACCCAAACGGCCATCGCTTTCCAGGGTGCTGTACCTCGAAGTGCTCACGGATGACCCTGGGCAAGTGAAATAGCCTCTGCAGTTCTGTTCCTGCTTCAGAGAAAGCAAATGGTACCCAGGCATTTTGGGGTGAAACGACCTAACGCGTAGTGTGTGCTTGGTTACCGTGATGGCTGTGACTGTGTCTCGGCCATCTCTGCTCCGTAGACCGGCAGTGTGACCGCCCTGAAGCCAGAATAGTGCTGGCTCCAAGGGCTTGCCCAGCCCCACGAGCTGCAGCCACCTCCGGTATCTGGGAGAACAGGGTGGTGCCAGAGGGGGTCGGGGTGTTTTCCTCTGAGAAGATGACCCATGGGCACCAGTCATCCCAGCTGGTCAAGTCTTCCAGGTAGAGCACTTCCCGCAGGGCACGGCCCAAAGCAGAATTAGCAATGGGATCGAAAGGTCTTATATTGGCAGATCATCTTTGTTTCACCAGAAGACAAATGTTTTTGTTTTGTTTTTTTTCCCTGTGTTTTGCTGGAGGGTGTGGTTGATCCTTGGGCATTTGCTGAAGGTGGGCGAAGGTCCCACCTCATTCAGCTTCCTCTGCACCAAGGCTGTGGCCTGAATTCATTCAGAGGCACGATGGTTGTTTTGGACAAAGGAGGACTGTGAGTGCACCTGTTTCTTGCTTACTGCAGGGCTGACTTCTGACATTATCCCCCAGGGGCTCCCTCCTGCCCTGGAAGAAGCAGCCAGGTGAGAAGAGAGCTGCAGGCCCACCCTGCAGCTCAGGGTGTGGGCTCCTTCACACCATCTTACAAGTTCTCCCTGCAAGTCTCTCAAAGCCAGGCGTGGTTATCCCTGCCACAGTCAGATGTTTCCTGTGACTTCTTGACTTCCTGAGCTATGCAACTTTCTCTCCTCCCTCTTCTCTGAGGATATTATTCCATCAGAGTCCTCCAACAAGTTTCCTGCTTCTAGCTCCTGCAAACAGGAACTCTCTTTCCTTGGCTGGTCTGGGGAGCAGTTTCTTGCTACCCTATTGGGAACTGCAGGCTCAGTCTCCTAAAGCTTTCATGTCTCACCGAAAGCATCTCACTGAACTGGTTAGAAAGTTCACTGGCGAATGCTTTTCCTATCAGAAAGTATTGGAAAGTGGAGTTCTGGTTTTTGCCCCATGAGAGACTTGTGCTTTGAACTTGGGCAGTGAATGCATTGGATTCATTTAGGCAACTCAGTGGCATGTGTTGGCATCTAGATTTCTCCTTCCTTGGATGGTTTAGCTGAGTAGAGTAACCCATGGAGAGGGAGGGAATGCTCAGGCCTGCTCAAGGCAGAGTTCACCAGCGTCCTGATCCTCTCTGGCCCAGGCTGGCCCAGGGCATGAAAATCCGTAGAGTTGGGATTTTCAGACCACAGAAAACTGAGATACCACTGTTTTGGAAAATGAACATGGAAAAATAACACTAATTCTACCAAAAAAACAAAACAAAAACCTGCTAGCGATTGATTTAATGTTCCCCATCTTTCTTCCTTCCCAGATCCACCCTTTGGTTGAGCCCCTCCCACTGACTCTGGGTTTGAAGAAACCCAACCAAACTGAGACTGGCCGAGGTCAGTCAAACGCCCCACCCAAATCTCACTCAAAATTGTGAGAAATAATAAATGGTGATTAAGTCACTAAGTTTTGGGATGGTTTGTTATGCAGCAGTAGCTTACTCGCAGCTACTCTGCCCTATCATTCACTTTGCTTTGGACACAGTCTGACTGGTCCAGGTTGCCAGTTAAGGTCATGTTTTAATCTTGTTATTTGTAGTTGTGTGGGAAGCTACTATTTTATTTCCAGGAAAACTGCTGCACTAGCAATGGGTATGACTTGTAATTAAAGTGCCAGAAATCCTTGTAATCAAGTCATTTTAATCTGTGTACACTTGTACAATTTATCAAAAAGTATGTTACAGCTGACTTTAATATAAAGGGATATGTTTTCTATTTGCTTGAGGAGCATTCAACATACAGAAGCAAACAAACCCTTAATTATATATGCATCGTTATGCAGAAGTTTTACTGCTCGTTTACATATAGTGGCTGGCTGTCTCAGTGGCTGAGACTTAGTTCTTGGCTAATGATTTCTAAATGTGCCGTTGAATTCTTTGGGCCTGAGATAACTTTTGTAAATTCTTAGAGAGTCACACTAAATACCCTTTGCTGAAGAATGCACATCCACTTTAACCAAGTGTGCACACTGCTACGTGCACCCTACCAGCCTGGGTGGGCTCACAGTCCCAGGTGGCTTTTGTTTAAACTTAGGAACTTTCCGCAAAAAGCCCTGCTAATAAAACGTTTTGGATTTTTAAGTCTAAAACTGCTTTCATTTATAGTGAATGCTATACAAATTTGTGCCCATAGTTCTGTTTTTTTTACATTCAATTTTTTTTTTTCTGGGCTGTGTTGAATGGTCTGGTGTGTTTCAGAAATAAATCTATTGTGTTAAAGCAGAGTTGAATTCACTTCTAACTATTCTCTTTCTGGAATCAAATAATTTGAACAATCACCAGTTAAATGTCATATTAAAACTTTGATTGAATGTGTCTTGTGGGAAATGAATATTTTCTATTTTAAAATGAGTTGATTGTTACTTAGTGCTCCAAGGATAATATTAGTGAGTGAACTCAAGGGGAGGAGCAGATGCAGGACAAGCATCATCACCAAGGGGGCTCTAAGCCTCTAGACCACACAAGACAGCAAGAGTGCAGGGCTGTGCAGCGGCAGCGCTTTGGGGTCGGGTGGGTGTTTCTCATCCAGTCATGTGAGCCTCTATTTCCTTCTGTAAAATGAACAACAAGCTTTCATGTGGTTGTGAAGAAAAATCAGACAATGTGGATACAGTGCTTAGCAGCTGTATATTACTGTTACTAAACTGTTGCAGGTATTTTAGTGAACCAGGTATTAGCAGTAAGAAACAAGGCACCTAACAGATTCCCAAATAGTACAACAGACGCTGGTTAACAAAGGGGAAAAAAATGGTTACTCTACTTGGATATGGGCAGAAGCGCATATAATCAAGATTTGGAAGGGCACAAAGTACATTCAAATGAACTGTTTCCAAACCAACAGGTGATTAAAGTAAAGGATTTATTGTAATCTGCTTACAGTCCTTTGCAAAGACAGACGTATGTTTTTGCATAAAGATATAAATTGCTTCATTTTAAACTAATTTAGTGTGTTTTTTAATTATATGAAGAAGTTTTGGTGAATTATGAATTGTACCAAACCAAGATTTTTAAAAGCAATATGGTACAAAAATAAGAGCAGACAGACAATTTAGACTGGGACAGGCATTCAACAGTGAATTGAGAATATGGCTTTGCTGTTTAATCAAGCAAAGTTACCCGGAGACATACAGAGAGCCAGTAACTTTGTTAATACAAAAAGCTGATGCAGACTATCTCCATCCCAAACCTGGTTAAGGTGAAATTCCAAATCCCTAAGAAGTCGGTCTGAACTAAAAGCTGCTTTTGTAAGCCATTTCTTTTCCAGAAACTCCCAGTCTGCATGCTGTGTATTTATCACCTTCAAAGTGTGGCTTTCATATTGCTGTGCATGTAAGTTGACTGTATTTAAAGATCTGCCTAGAAATTAAATTCTTGAAATTGCAAATTATGTAAGAATCCCTCCTCCCTCTGAGTCCAGCATTCACAGGTTTCCCCTTGCATAAGGCAGGTGTCTCTTGAATGACAAGGTAATGTTGCCTGCGTGGTGAACCCTGGAGGAAAGGGTTGAGGAAGGCTGCCTTCTCCCGGACTTGGGCTTCTCCAGCTACAGCTTACAGGTTTTGGAAAATAATGTAATTTCACTTGAGTCCCTGATGATTATCATCACTTTTAAAAAAAGGTTTACCCTCTATTGAAAGTAGCTTATTTAGTGCAATAATAATTATTAGTTCCCGCAAAGGTGTGTGTGTGTGTGTGTGTGTGTGTGTGTGTGTTTGTGATTTGGGGCAAGAGAAAAGTCATAAATTGCATCTGTGCCAAACAGATTAATGACTTAAAATTTTTAGTGCCACTGTCTTGCTTGTAATGATCTGTAGTTTGTTTCCCCCACCCCCTCAAAACTGTTTATGTATAAAATTTTCTTTTAAAACCTACCTTTTAAAAATCTAAAAACCCTCCAATTATCTTCTGGTCTCCACGCTGCTCTGACTGAAACTTACCGACACAGTTCCTCCCAACAGGCCTGAATCTCTGGGTTCCCACCGATGGTTCCAGGAGTGCAGAACCCCTTTCCACGATCAGAAGTGACGATTTTATCGTTCACAGAGTGAGTGCATGGAATTTTTTTCTCAAAAGGAGAAAAAAATGGGATTGGAGTGTTCTCTGTTTCATCCCGCTTCCAGTCCCACTCTCCCAGTGCTGAGCTCTACTTCTCGAGGTACAGGGGAAAAGGGCCGCTTTTCCTAAAAGCGGCAGCACTCCCAGGTCACTCCCTCATGTGTGCTGTCACATGACACCTTCAAGAAGTTGCAAACACCAGTGTGTTGTTCCCCTTTGGAAGCAGGATGAAGCAGAAGCCGAAACGTGTTCAAGTCCCACAAGCATCCCAAGTGGGAGGCCAAGGAAAAACCGAAGTACAGAAAAAAGTAGAAAGGCTTAAGGACAACGAAAGAGGCTTCCGTGTAGTTATTTACAACAGACACTGTAAAATGGTAAATTAGATATGAAGCTAAAAAAGGCACAGCTTTCCCTTTCTTAAATACACTGTAAACGGTTCATTATGCATGCAGAACATTTCACTTTACAAAAAAAAAATTACCTTGTTTGTTTAGACAAAGATAGTACTTAAATAGTCTCCAGCAAAATAGAATTCTTTCAAAAATACTTTCCCATTCATCCTATTAACCATTAAAGTTTTTTTTTTTTGTATGTGTGTGTGCACGTATCTCATTTACAAAAGTTCCTTATACCTTATTTCAGGTCCTTCACAATTTATACATACAGTAATGTACAGCACAGCAAAAGACTGCAAAAAATTATTTGTAAAGCCAACACAATAGATACTAGAAACTGAAACCAAGGCATTTGTTTTAACATCTTATCCATCCTAATTAAATAATAAGTGGACACTAAAGGGTGTGTACACCAGTGATGCAGAGGGCGGGTGGGGGGCGGCCGGGCGGCCTTATTCCACACCACATGTTCCATTATTACACAACAGGAATCTGTATATATTTTTTCTTTTTTGTGTTTTTTAAATAACAAAAGAATATTAATGCCCCATATCGTCTATACGTTTTATGTGCAAACCAAGGGTAAGCTTTAAAAAGTTCGTTAGTCCTTCAACCCTTTTAAAACAAGCGAACAATACCAGAAACTACATGGCATAGTTAAAACTTCCATCTGCGAAAATATCAAAATCAGAGAGTTATTGACTAGATATGGCTTTTCATCCAGAGGAACAGGAATATTTTTCTAAGCGCCGGGTTGGAGAGGGAAGAATCCTTTAAACCGCTCACGTCTTGCCAAATCCACGTCAAACTGCTTTCCAGGCTCCAAACCCTTGACATGATTTTAAACTTGAGAAACTGCTGAACAAGTGTGAATCAATCATCACACGTTAAAAATATGATTTCTCGAGTCCTTCACGGGTGTAGAATAACACGGGGACACTTAAGGCAAAGTTCTTCCGTGAAGACGTCTCCCTCACTTTCGGTGAAAGAAGAGGGGCTTGGCGTTCCCGGATTCCACCTTTGGCAGCTGGTCACTGATGATCTCCACCAGCATCGCTGGGAACTCCACTTTGAGGGCCTGGGACTCTCGGAAGGTGTAGAAGCAAAATTCCAACAAGTCACTCACCAGCTGCAAGAGAGAGAGAGGCCGTGAGCTCCGGCCGCCTTTCCAATCCTGCCCCTGGACCCTGAGGCGTCCCAACTCTGGTGTGAGCTCTAACAGCAGCTTTCTGCCGGAAGTCACATCTGCGGAGCTGCCTGGTTACGTTAGCTATGTCATCTGTCCTGGGGCAGGAAGATGGGTGCTCTGGCCCTTGAGGAAATGCCTTTCTTGCAAAACACATTTACCCAAGAGCTCTATAATTACCTGTATTGAGCCTATTGGAGGGAAATGGGACAGTAGCGGAGTCAATAGTGCCAGGTCACCAAATTGCTCTCATTATATTCTAATTTCTAACAGTGTGACTTGGTTGAGGCCGCCGCACACGGTCGGGGTGTCTCTGTGAAGTGGTGAAGGGCCAGCAACCTACAGGGCTCCTCTCCCCTCCAGCCCCTTCTCCCTGCGCTGTGAACCCAGGACCTTCCACCTCCCTGGACCTGAACCACTCCCTATTCTATAAGCTGAAATAAAATCACAAATGCAGCACTGCACTGCTGGTTGATATTCAATTTACTAGGAATACAATTTCAAATCAGAAACTATACATTTTAATCTTTCTTGTGTTAATTCCATTCTCCATTATAGGAAAAAAAAATTACTCTTGGTTTTCTCCTACTGTATTAAAGCAGACATTAACATTTTTATCCCCCCTATGCTTTTTAATTCTGTAGTCTTAATAAAGTGCTAATGGTGAAATTGCATCTGTAACTCTTTTTTTTCCTCAATTAGCAAGCTTCAAGTGACTCATTAGTAAGTAACTGCGGTAAAGGCCTTCAGTAAAAAGGAGGAGCCAAGAAACTTCTCATTAGGAAAAAAATATCGGGTGCTTCTGTTTGTGCCCGAGTTACTGCCCTCAGTGTGCAGAGTGCTATTTCCCTAAGATTTTAATAAGTGCGCGGCGTGCACAGGATGCAGGGCCCACAGCAGGTGCCGCCAAGCCCCGGCGTACACTCAAGGAGCGGCGCTGCTGGCCCGGGGCTCTCGCCTCGGCCCCTCTCCCTGGCTTGCTTTGTGAGTGTGCTGTATCTCAGTTTCCTCACCCGTAAAACGTGGTAACCATAGTAGCTACCGCAGAGGACGGCATGAGCGATCCAGGTAAAGTGCTTAGGGCAGCCCTGGCACGGAGCAGGTGCTGAATGGATGCCAATTCTTAGTCAAGCCTGCAGAAATACTGCGGGAGCCAGGCCTCTTCAGGTCTGTCCTTCCCACTGTGCCCAAACTCCTTCAACCATGAACTCACCTGCTTCCAAGGAACACGGTGTGCAAAACCTGCTTGGGGTCACTTCTGTGTAACCCGGTCCTCACGTCCCCCCGCTAAAAATGAGGGGCAGGAGAACCTTGCTTTTGTCTTTCTGGGAATGATATTCCTTAAGAAACGTGGCATCCCATTGATTTTTTCTTTCGTGGTGGACCAGTGGCTGTCAAGCTCAAGGGCGCCACCCTGGGTCTAGCTCTCCAGAGATGGCGCCCTCAGGCCGCACCTTGGTGTGGCAGCCTGCCGGGCTGTGGAGCAGGATTTTGTTTCTTTTTCCCTGTAAACCCTTTAACCTGAGGTAGACCTTTAGGCAGCACCAGGTGCCCCTAGGAATACACCCCTTGGCCAACCTTTCAGATCTCGGGGTTGGCACTTGGTCAAGTCCAGAGACAAAGGTCTCTGTTGTCAGACCACAGGAGGCTTGGGGAAGGCAGGCACCCTTCACCACGACTTCTCTACATGCGTGCCCAAGGTCCCCGGGCACCTGCAGTGCACCAGGTGCTGGGGACACAGCGGAGAAAACAACAAAGCCTGCTCTCCGGGGGTCTAGGGGGCGTCTAGGGAGACAACAAACAGCAAGGTGGGTGTCGACACGCTAAAAGAAGGAAGAGAGGCGGGTGGGGTAGGGGCGCTTTGAGGAGGGAAGTGCGAGGGTGACTCTGAAAAGGTGACAGTGAGGGACTGAATTGAGCCCCCCACAGAGACACATTCAAGTCCTCTGTCCTGTGGATGCGACCTGAGCTGGAAAGAGGTTCTTTGAAGATGGTATTCCTTAAGATGAGGCCAAACTGGATTCAGCCGAGATGCCTGGGGCCATAAGGAGAGGGAATCTGCGTGGAGACAGAGCGGCAGGGCCCGGGGGAGACGCCATCCAGGCAAGCGGGGACTGAGCTAGGGGGTGACCACCAGCCACGCCTGGGCCCCACAGACCTCAGAGGAAGCACAACCCTGCCTGTGACTTTGTTTTGGACTTCTAGCCTGCAGAACTGCCGAGAGAGGAAACCTCTGTTGTGTAAGCTGACTCCTGTGCGCAGCCTTGCCACGGCAGCTCCTGCAAACTAAGACAGCGGTGCCAGCGCGCACCTGGGGGCTGGGAGCCAGGGCCGCACTGCAGGGGGGTTTTTCAGGAGCCCGGCCTGGAGGCTCAGGGCTGCACCTGCCGCCCACTGGCTGCCCACTGGCTGAGAAGAACGACCCAAGGGGCCAGCGAACCAAAGTGTTTGTATTCGTCAACAGGTAACAGCAAGCCCTTGCACGTATGTGATAAGAGGTAATGGGGTAGATAATGTCCAGCATCTGTCCCTGCAGTATCATTTAGGACAACGCCAAGTCCCAAAAATGCCCCCATATCACATCCTGCCATAACCCACTGAATGGACTGGGGGCGAGTGTGAACTGCAATGTAAACTATTATCCATGTGGTGCCGCAGTGCTCCAAAATGTATTCACCAAATGCAGTGGATGTGCCACAGTGATGAAAGAGGGTGTTGATGTGGAAGGAGTGGGGGTGGAGGGAGGGGGTATGTGGGAAACTCTCACATTTTTTATTGTAATGTTTTCTGTGATCTATGTATCTTGAAAAAAATACAATAAAAATAAAAACAAAGAGGTAAGGGGGGAGTCACTGCATTCGTAAGCAGGAGGCAGCACACAGGAGGGGCCCCTCGGCGGACGTGCCTTTCCCTACCTGAACCATCACTAGGGCCAGAGGCTTGGCTGTTTCTCTTGCAGGTTCGCCGGGGACACGTGTCCCAGACACTGCTCGCCAAGCATGCATATTAAGCGGGGGCTTGCGTCGCCCACCCACCTCTGTTCCATGTGCTCCAGACAGAGAGCAGCTCGTTTGCAGTCATGAGCGGGTCCCCAGGGCTGGTGTTTACAGCACATGCCCAGCAGCTGCATAGGGATGAGGTGCTTCCTGGGGCACAGGAAGGCAGAGGGGAGCTGGCCTGGCAGCCCGAGCCTGGCATCTGCCCCAGGAGGCATGACACAAGGGGGGGGGGGGGTCAACTCCCAGGGAAGGGCTGGCCCCTCACTGCTGGGGAGGCCAGGAGGCCCATGAGCCTAAGTGGCTGCCACAAGTGGGCCTGGCCACCGCGCCCTGCCAGAAGGCCTCCACCCAGAGCGGGCTGGGCCACTGCCTGCCGTCGGGGTGGTCGGGGAGCGTCTTTGATATTTAAGCTGGGGCTGTGGTCGCTGGGTCAGAGAATGAACCAGTCTGGTCTGGGCTGCAGATTCTACCCCCGAGTGCTCACTAACAGGAAACCCTCCGCCACTCCCACCGCCTCCCCAGCCTGCCACAGCCTGCCACAGCCTGGGGCGCTGGAGATCCTTCAAGGCAGGACCCATGGGACCCCTGGCCCTTAGCAAAGAAGCTGGCGCTCAGCGGGTGCTCCGGGTGGTGCGGTTCAGGCGCACCATCCCTAGGGGACAAGACCCACCCGGCGGTCGGAGCTTGAGGGGGCTGGGACAAAGCCAGGCGCCAGGGAGATCCAAATATGTGACAGCTGGGTTGTCGGGGACACAGCCCAAACAGAACGGGCATGTGCTCATCAGCCACACTGCCGTGGAGTGGCAACGCTTCAAGCGCCTCTGTACACTGGGCCACGCAGGAGGAGCTCAGTCGGTCTACAGCAGACGTGGCCCTTGCCTGAGCCTGCAGGAGCCCACACACAAGGACCCAAACAGATACAGGGTGGTGCCCTCCCTGGAGGCCATCCCTGCCCCACGGCACTGGGTTG
Source organism: Dasypus novemcinctus (assembly GCF_030445035.2). Taxonomy (NCBI): domain Eukaryota; kingdom Metazoa; phylum Chordata; class Mammalia; order Cingulata; family Dasypodidae; genus Dasypus; species Dasypus novemcinctus. The sequence continues at coordinate 45,641,857 of NC_080673.1, read as the reverse complement.
CCTCTGCCCCCAGGTACACAAATCTGCGGCAGTGGGGCAGTGAGGCCCTGGAAGGAGTCAGGCCCTGGAAGGAGTCAGGCCCTGGAAGGAGATGCCGGGAGGTGACGCTGGGCAATGTGGGAGCCAGTGTGGGCATCACTAAATGACCACAAGTATTTTCTAGATTGAAATAAAAACCACTATTCCCACTGCACACCAGAAACCAGGGGAGATTTCCATTCACGAGGACGTGCCACAATTTTGGTGTGTTGGGGGACAGGAGTCAAACCATTTCAAAGACCACACTTGGAAACAACCCAGGATGTCTGTGTGGACAGCCCTCCAAGGGATAATCCAGCAAGTCCCTGGGACACTCACTTGGCATCAAATTGTTTTTAAAAAATGTCACCCTTTCCAATTGCTGTGAACATCTGCTCCTTCTGCTGGTTTCCCAGGCTCTTTGCTTTCACTGCCTCCCTCGGCAGGCACCACTTATTCTGGGAGGTCAGCTGGGACCCTAGCCTGCAGGACGCCTTCCTGTCCTCTGAGCTCTCAGAAGGCACTTCTGTCTTTCCAGTTTGCCTGACTATTAGCTGTGGAGCCAGGTGACACCATGCCACCATGTCCACTTTCGCCTTTCTGTTCACACCTTCCAGTGCTTTAACTTTTCACATAGGGGCCACAGCTCCTGCAGGGCCCTCGAGTTCCCTGAAGGCAGGAGCCCCTTTCCCTTCACTGCCCAGCCCTAGGAGGGGCCTTGGCAGAGGCCTTCAGAGCTACGGCAGCTGAAGGGCAGAGGCCTTCCGAGGGCCCGCTGCCCGGGTTCTCGCTCCCGCTCTTCTCCAACCTATTCCAGACTCCAAGCGCTTGGGAATAACTCAAATCGACAGTTTTGAGGGCAGCACTCTGTGACTTGTAGTAAGTGACCCAAAACAAAAACCAAGTAAATAAGCCGCTTCATTTCAGTGGAAGTGAGTGAATAATGCAAAACTCGACACACAAAGCTCAGTCTGTTCATCCTTCCCTCTGAGTCAGGTCTCTTTCAGCTTACTTACCCTGGGTTTTGACACAACTTCCTACACACGTCACGCCAGAGATGCATGAGCAGCTCACTGGGGTTGGAAGGGCATGGGGTTGTGGGGGAAGGAGAGGGCAGTCATGGCTACAGATATCCAAGTCCCACCAGACTTGTCCCTCAGCACGAACGCCGTAACTGCAGTGAGAAACTGGCCTGGCCTGGCCCACTGCCTCCGTACTGACTCCCACGGGCTTCTCCAGGCAAATGCCAGCCTGGATGGAGAGGCAGGACCCCTAATTATCAGCAGTAGAGTCCCACATTATTAGGACTCAGAGAAAGACTTGTGCACGCACTTTCCATTCTGTACAAAACGCATCTGTTGGAATCACGGAAGTTTAGCCAGAGCGGAGCATGATTTATCCCAACCTGATGGGCCACAGCTGCTGCCCTGTCAGAGGAACGTGGCCAGGTCACAGGGCGCCCGACAGCCCCTTGCTTGCTCCAAAGCCGAGGCGACCGGGTTCTGTGGTGTCGTCCCTGCTCTCCCCCGTGTCACTGCGCAGTGACAGGCCTCTGGGGGTGGAGTTCTGGAACAGGCCACCTCCTGGCATGCACGGGGGCCAGCGCTGCAGTTCTGGAGTGGCTGAGTGAGGACAGCCTCTGAAGCACCCGCCTGATCTCAGCGGTCTCCTCGCTTCTCCTGAGTTGTCTGCTGAAGCCAGAACTTCCACCTAATTAGGGTCAAGCCTTTGCCTAAGATGAGCATTAAGGGGAGGCTTGAAGTGTTATTTTCAAAGACCAGGAGTTCAGCCAGCTATATTGATGGGGTTAGGGCCAAATGTTACAAAGATTCAATTCTGGGGAAGTGGACTTGGCCCAGTGGTTAGGGCGTCCGTCTACCACATGGGAGGTCCGCGGTTCAAACCCCGGGCCTCCTTGACCCGTGTGGAGCTGGCCATGCGCAGTGCTGATGCGCGCAAGGAGTGTCCTGCCATGCAGGGGTGTCCCCGTGTAGGGGAGCTCCACACGCAAGGTGTGCGCCCCGTAAGGAGAGCCGCCCAGCGTGAAAGAAAGTGCAGCCTACCCAGGAATGGCGCCGCCCACACGGAGAGCTGACACCACAAGATGACGCAACAAAAAGAAACACAGATTCCCGTGCCGCTGACAACAACAGAAGCGGACACACACAAAAAAAGAACACGCAGCAAATGGACACAGAGAACAGACAACTGGGGCGGGCGGGGGAAGGGGGGGAAGGGGAGAGAAATAAAATAAATCCTGAAAAAAAAAGATTGAATTCTGGCGGTTTCACTGGACAGAAATGGCTGGTGCTGATTTCTCCAGGTGTTCCAGAAATAGCCTTGTGAACACTGGAAGATGACCTGCACTCACTACATAAGGGGCTCAGCCTTCATTAAAACTCAGAAGGTTCAAGACCCCCAGCATCCATCCCGCGCAGCTGGCAGAGAAGACGTGTGTGTGCACACGGGCCCCCCACGGCCAGGAGGAGAATGTGGCATGGTAAGAAAGCACCCTCCAAATCCTGGGTGCCCAGGAGGGCGCTGTGGTGGGGTGAGGACTCGGTGCTGCTCAAGTCTCATGAGCAGCCAAGAGTACCTCTGAAAACTGCTCTTATTAGCATCTGCTTGTTATGAGGCTAATTCTTTTTTCATCACTGTTTTTACAATACACTCAATAGCAATCATCAATCTCTGGTCAGTGAATACGAAATCTTCAAAATATGTTGCTAGGCTGCTGTGCTAAGCATGATGGGTTCATTTTCCTTCTAATTTTTTTTTGTGCTTAAATTTATTTAATTTCCACCCTGTTTAAGTTTCCTTGTATTACAAGCCTCATTCTAGATCACAGCCCCGCCTTCTTGTGAATAAGGTCTATTGTACATGTGAAAAACACAAAGAAAAATGACACAATTGAAAAGAAGAAAGTAGAGCTTAAAGATAAAGGGATAATTAGAACATTGCTGAACAAAGGAAATCTAATGAAAGGGTTGTGTTTGAAATGCATTGGCATGTTACTGTATATAGAAGTATGAACTTTTCCTAATTTTGTTTTCAATATTTCCTAGATCCTTCCTACAAAGGCACACTACACTGAGCAATATAAAAATCTAAACCAATTCATGTTTATGTGTTACCAACATTAATATCAGGTTAATTCTTATATTAAGCAGTTAAATTATTATTTTAATCTCTGAATGAAAAAGAACCAATGAAACTCTAAGGAGTAGTAAATCACACCCATCTGGCCAGGGGCAGCCTCTTCTGGTCCAAATAGGGACACCCTGATTCTATGATGTCGCTGACTGAAACAGAGGTCAGCAACCTATGGTGTGCAGGCAATGTTATCTTTTATGACTTTTACATTTTTGTAATTTTTTTAAACATTTGTAAATGGTTGAAAAACATCAAAAAATAATGTTTTGTGACATGTAAAAATATGAAAGTTTTCCTGGAACACAGGCCACTCTCATTCATTTCCATATTACCTATCGCTCTTTTCATGCTACACGGCAGAGCCGAGCACGTAGGACAAAGACTGTAAGGCCCAATAAGCCTAAACTATTTATTATGTGGTCCTTTACAGTAAAGTTTTTTTTTTTTTTTTTTCTGGACTCATGGATTGGAAGGCACTTTTGTTTTGGCAGGAAGTGTTTTGTTTGTTAAAATATTATGATTCAAGTATAAGATGTCTCCTGATTTCAGAAATATTAAAATTTAGTGACAAAAACATGTCTCTGCATCATGCAGTATGGTGGTAGCTAGATCTGGCTTTCCAAACATCACACAGATTCTTCGAGTTGTCATAAAATGCCTTAGGAAGAATCCTCTACATACAGGATATGCACAAGATGACTTAAGAAATCTTTCATCCTAAAGGCTCTAGAATTTGGCTTTCAGATGGGCAGATTACATCCCTCATGTCTTCCATTTTTGGCCTTTCCTTCAAGAGCTTTTCCCTTTGGGCCTACATTCTCTGCAGGTTACATATATTTATACATTTTTTTTTTAAAGATTTACTTTATTTTTCTCTCCTTCCTCTCCTCCCCGCCCCATTGTCTGCTCTCTGTGTCCATTCACTGTGTGTTCTTCTGTGTCTGCTTGCATTCTTGTCAGAAGCACCAGGAATCTGTGTCTCTTTTTGTTGTGTCATCTTGCTGCATCAGCTCTCCGTGTGTGCTGCACCACTCCTGGGCAGGCTGCACTCTTTTCGTGCAGGGCTGCTCTCCTTGTGGAATGCACCCTTTATGCGTGGGGCTCCCCTAGGTGGGGGACACCTCTGCATGGCTCAGTACTCCTTGCACTCGTTAGCACTGTGCATGGGCCAGCTCACCACATAGGTTAGGAGGCCCTGGGTTTGAACCCTGGACCTCCTATATGGTAGGCAGATGCTCTATCAGTTGAGCCAAATTCACTTCCTTTTTTATACACTTTAACAGTATACATGCTCTCATCCTTTTAACCATGAACTTGATAAACACAACTGCTTAAATGGCACCTCCCTGGCCTTTGAAAATCTCATTTAAAATTATCTCCTCTAATGACACTGTTAAGAACATTCCTCTTTGTTACTGCTTAACAGAATCTCCGCCCTTATGAATTTCCTTCACTGTCTCTTCCGTCTCAAATTAGGTGTTAAGTTTATGGCCTTTTCCAGTGTGTCACTGATACCCTCAGTTCCTTCAGTTTTGTGCCCTACTTAACTTACTGCATTTGCGTTTCAGAACCTGCTACCTTCTTCCAGAGCCATATTTGCATGGAGCCCCCCCAGGTTGCAAACTGCCTACACACTCATCAATTCCTCTGATCAATGTGATCTTAAATATTAAATTGACTGTATGCCCAGGACAGGCTTCATAATTGCTGGGGCCCAGTGACAATTGAAAATATGAGTGCCCTTATTCAAAAAATGATTTAGAATTCAAGGCAGTCACTGCAGCACATTAAACAAGTGCAGAAGCCTCTGGGAGCAGGGCCTTCTGGGGGCCGTTCCAGGTCACCTGCCTGTGGAGCCAGCCCTGGCACAGCCCCGAATGCCACCAGCCTCCCCGGGACAAGCCAGCTGGGTGGAGGGCAGGCCCCTCGCTGATGCCCCAGGGCTGCTGCTTCTCCTCTGCCTCACTGATGAACCCAGGAAAATGCACTTACTCATTCTGTCTTAATTCCTCTCTCCATAGGAAGGAATACAAGTCATTGTATTTATGGAGCCATTCGAAGGATTTAACGACAGGATTTAGAAGAAAGGCACTAGGTAAATTCCAGGTCTTACATAGCTATCACCATATTGAAGGAAGATGGACTTAGGCTGGAGAAGCGGGGGAGTTTATTGGCATAGGTGCTAGAAATGAGGTAGCTTTCCAAAATCTTCCCAAGGGAGGTTTCAGAGGAGGAAGTGATTCCTCTGTGCCAGGTTCAATTTAGATGTGATTTTCTAAAAGCATGGCTTCCAGGACCCTCAGTGTTTCTTTCTGTCTGAAATTCTGTGTTTTTTTCCCCCAGAAAGTTTCACTCTGTGGCTTTGTAAATCTTTTAGGGTCAGGTGGGAATGGAATGTGGTCCTTTTACACCTCCCAGAAAAAGGCAAGGTCCTACTTCCCCCCAGCATTCTTGTAGGAACTTATTCCTTATAATTTTCAAAACCACCTGTGAATAGTATATTCTGAGGGCCAAATGCGATTTTTAAAATGTTAATTAATAATGAAGCAAAATAAGTGATTATCATAAGAAAAATGTCTTCTTTTTTCTCCTCTGCTTTCCTATGAAGTGTTCCACGGACTAAGAAAAACTTCAAATTGGGTTTTGATATAACTATTAATTTTGCCTGTTAAGGATTAAAATAAACTACTGTGCAATCGTTATAAGTTCAGAAGAAAGAAGATTCTTTGATACACACACACATGCATATCGCACAAAAGAAGCACAAACTTCCTTTAATGAACTTATTTTTCTCATTTCACTGAAGTCTAATAAAACCGCCTTTTAGCATGTTAGCTTGGCACCGGCAGTTGCAAAGTGCTGTCTTAAATGATCTAAAAGTTAGCCATGGAAAATATTTAAGAGGGGCAAGGAAATAACCCAGATTTCAGGGTAAGTCAGAGGAAACCATGAGCAAACATGAAAGACCAGAGGTAAAGATTCTGCGGCTGCAAAGTGGAAATTAACTGTCATGATTGAGATGTAATGTGGAAGTGATAGGGGAGAAAAGGCTCGGGACAGTATCTCTAAAGCCACAAGAGACCGTGGCAGGAAACGCAAGGTCAGCTCTGAAGCATCACAGCTGCCTTTTAGGTCAAATTCTGTGTGTATATACATATATCTAAACATGTACATATGTAAGGTATCCTAAAGATAGAATAAAGCTTTCACTAACTCAGAATGAGTCACACATGGATCACGGTCTGGAATAAAGGTCTGCTTTGGGGTTATTTACAAGGTAAAGTTTGCTAAGCTACCACCATTTCATACATACAGACGCACAACCTTTGCATTGCAATGTGCAGAGGGCACATTCAAAGTGCTCATGTATATCCATGTCATCACATAACAGAAAGATTCGTATTTCTTTTCTACTTATTAAAGCAATTTTACTATGGAGTTTTACTAGACAACACTTTTTCTATTTTTTTTTGTTTTCTGTTTTTCAAATTAACTGTTGTCCCTGTTGGCTTGTGGTCCCTGACAGTGATTGGAAGTCTAGTGGCATTAACAGAAGTTGAGCCAATTGCCTATTCTTAACAACCACCTCCTCATCGCTATGACTACCAGTTTTTTGGACTGCTCTACCCTCCACTTCCCCTTCCAGACACCCACCCTGGTCCTTAAAGTCCTTTGTCAAGCATTTTCATTCCGTTTACTCATGTCTATTCCCCATTAGACTGCAAGCTCCGTGAGGGCAGGGCCTGAGTCTCTTGTCGCTGCTGTAGCCTTAGCACCAGCACAGAGCCTGGCATGGTGGAGGCCTCCCTGCCGTGGACTCACGGTCCCCTCATGCTCAGCAGCACAGCCCCCGCTACCCCACTGGAGGCTGGTTGGAAGGGGTATCGAGACAGAGAAGGCTCATTTCATCCACTGAGCACTGGAAAATACCTTTGGGATGTAATGTGCTGTTGTTAAAATCCTCTTTTTAACAGGCTTAGGAAGAACAGTAACTTAGCTATTCTGCTGCCTGTAATAATATGAATAGGGTCCAAACCCTAGGGGAGCTTGGAGAGACACAATTATGACCACTGCTTGACGCTGCCCTTGAACCATTAATGTGGTGAATAAAGAAGAAGTAACACGTCAGTTCATATCTCTATGGTGAGCTCCATCTTCCAGGTGGGCTTTGGAGCCCCAGCTACCAGGATATGAAAACACGCCAATCCTTGAAGTGCACAGAGCTTTCTGCATCATACCTGAAGACCATCCAATTCCAGAATGACATCGAAATAACAGAACATTCTGACCTATTTTTTTCCATTCTTATTTTTAAATATATTTGATGGCGTTTTTCTCAATTACACAAATACAAACCTTTTTAAAATGAAAGTAAACCCCCACGGGCACGATTCATCAAGGGCAATGCCTTCTGAACAAAGCTCTACTCTTGAAATCAGAAATCTGCAGATGGAAACGCTAGTGCTTATTTGCACTAAGAATGCAGAGACACGGTAAACCATTAATAACTGCTCTTACGGTTTCATCAATTAGACAAAGAGCAAGACCTTCCCTATCAATTATTCACTGACTTTGAGGTTTTTACCTATGAAGATTTCTTTTTCAAAAGGTGTGGTTCTTAGGCAAAATCTGTGCCCATCCCTCCCTGCTTTTTATGGCTGGATGCCTGGAAGGTAAGGCTCTGCTCTCTTAGCTGACTCAGGAAAAAACAGCTCTTCCTTTACTTAGAATCTTTCTTGGTTATGGCTTTGTCAAAGAAGGAAGTAGAGTAACATTGCTAACAATTATATTAAACAATTGTTTAGTTCAGTGTGACTGTGTCTTTGAGTATTGGATACACACACACACACACTGCATTGCCCACCACCAGCGCTGGGCATTTTATTATAGAATCAATAATCTCATTTCAGTGTCACCTGAGCAACAGCGAGAGAGGGAGGAAGTTTAGTGCACACCACATCGCTGGCCTTTACTTATTATTGGCAGCATTCTGACAATACCTGGGGGCAATCAATTATTCTTGATGGTCCCTTCACAGCAATCTGCCATTGTCTTCATCATCAAACACCTTCATCCCTCCCATGAATTAGAAAGTGGCTGAAGCATACCCCAGCATATTTTTAATAATAACTTCAGTTCTGTCAGAAGCACAGAAAACTGACACTGCGTGTGCCTTGGAACCTGAGGGACTGTGGAGACGCTTCTACACTGAAGTCTAAAGGACTCACTATCAGATCATGTGTGTGCCTCCTGCCCTAGGCTGTGAAATGCTTTTTATTGCCCATTTCTCTGCATAATCTTATCTATTTTAGACTGTCAGCTCCTTGATGGCATATACTACGTCCCTACACTTAACAAGCAAATTAAAACAGCCCAATGGATGCTCTTTGGTAATGCAGAGGCACAGCCCTAGAGAAAGTCAAATGCAGGCTGGGAAAAAGGGGGAAAGCGAAGGGTGAACCTGTGTTGAGTGCCTGTTAGGTGGTGGTGGAAGCTTCAGTACTTGTGTTACTTCATCCACTTCTTCAAACTCCCTACAAGATGGGCATCACTCCCATTTTACAGCTGAAAAAACTGAGGGCCAAAATGTGTAAGGCAAGTGTCCAAGGTTACTGAGAGACATGGTGGTGCAGCATCACAGGCCCTGCCCTTTCTGCTCTCCCCAGCGGTGGGCTCAATTCAGCCTTAGAATTTCTCCTGAGGAGAAACTACCTGGCTGCATGAAGTGAAGCAGAATCACAAGTCACACGAGTGGGCTGCCTATACGGTAGGTGAGCTTCTGTGGCTCACATCCTTCAGTATGTGGTAAGAGACGCTTAAAATAGGCCGGTGTCTATGTGAAAACCACCTCTAACGTAATCACAACGGAAATAACCACTACCACAGCCTGGATGCAAAAGCGCCCACTAATTAAATGAGCAACGACGATCTCAAAATAATTTGTTAATGGACTTGGTTACTTACAGCAATCTCTCTTTTGTTGGTTATTGTATCACTGAAACTTAACGCTCTTTTCACGTAAAGAATGAAGTCTCTCCAGTGTGCACGTGCAGTATTTACTACACCACCAGATGTTCTGCTCCTCGCACCGCCAGCCTTTCCCCCCTCGGAGAAGGGAAATCTTGGCTCGCAGAGCTTGGCTACAGAAGAGCCACTTCAGTTGTGAAGCATTCCCTTTGGAGCCACAGAAAGCAATTATTCAGCAATATGATCCTCAAAGTGTTTCCTTTTTGTCATGCAGAAAACAGCATCTGAGTGCCACACTGCTGCCTGCCTAGCCAAGGTGTAGGTTCTTATCAGGGCTTAATGATTGTACGCAGAAACAACAGCCCTCAAAACCAAAGCCTGTTGAGGCAGAAGTGAAATTTTGTTTGGGGAACTGTTAAACTTGCATGACGTTTTTACACAAAACCGGGTTCACTGCCTTCAAGATGTAACCCTGTACCTCACGAATACAACGCAGTTGGATGATGCCAGGGAAGATCCAAATGGAGTTTGGAGAGCCTGAGAACAGTGCAGCTGTTTCTAATGTTCTTAGATGCTAGTTTTCTGATCTCCAAAGATGCAGGCCAGCCTAAAAATGAGCAGCTGCTATTGCTCTGAGCCACTCCCCTCATCATGAGGGTAGTGTAAGGAGCTCTAGAAAGTGCGCGGGCTGAGAGGGTACCAGCTGCCACCAGCTACCCATGGACCTTGAGAAATCACTCCCTGGGACTGTTTTTTCTTCCATTAAATGAAAATTCTCTGACACCCCCTTGGAAGCCTTTCCTGACCCTTGCACAGCACAGCTGGTTCCCATACCTTCTCAACAAGGCTTGATATCAACTTAGAAAAAACTTCAGTGGACACACAATTCGTGGTGACCTCACCTCGCCAGCTCACTCATCACGCAGCCTGTCAACCCCAGGAATTGTCTCCTGCCTCAACCAGGCTCAGAGCTCCTCGAGGGCAGGCTTTGGGTCTCTTCCCCCAGTACGCTGCCTGGCCTATTTAGACACTAGAGTAATTGCAAATAAGATGAACATCTTCCTCCACTGGACAAGTGAGATTCCTAAGCACAGGCATTCTGTTCACCCTTGTACCTTGGGACCTGGAACATCAAAGGGGCTCAATACATGTTGCATCAACAAATGAATGATTAAATTCTGCCTTGAGCTATGCCTCTGCCATCTTCTAGAATCTAAGCTATTCGATGGCTGCATTGGTGTCATGCTTTTCTTTTCATCCTCTGTAGCCCTGTCAATAGGTTAGGCATATGCAGATTTTTGCTAAGGGTGTATACTGAAATAAAAATGATTATAATTGTCTGGTCTTAAAACTGTTACTTAATAGAAAAAGGGCAAATTTCCCTCAGTAGATATTACTGTCATCATCTATTATTTGCGAACTGTTCTACACACTGATCATAACATAAAAATAATCCTTGATCTTTATGAATGAAGAGGAGTCACAAAAAAACTTCAGTGGTGAAATTAACTGCCACTCCTAATAAGAGCTAGAAATTTCTCAATTCTCTCTAGAAGAGTAAGGCATCTGTATGTTTTATACATGACATCCAAACAATTACAATGCAAATATGTCTATTCCTAGAAGCATGATCACATTTAAGTTCTCTGAAACTTTTTCCTGGGGAAAGAACGATATTCAGAGAGCTTATGATGTATTAAAATTGCTGACTGACTCAAATATTTAACTGCCAACCTGCTCTTTTAGAGAATGCTCTTTTCACTCACTTTGGCACCTTCCTGCCAACACATGTGCACCATGTGAAAGAAATCCTTGCTCTGTGTGTCCGTGTGTCCTGAGAGCTGGCACACTGTGTATACTATTTAAGCAGAATTTTGATCTATATTCAAGGATTCTTATTTGTGTGACCCTTAGAAACAAATGCATTTCTTCCACAAGGTGACCAGAGAGTTAGGCTCTGAGTATAGAGGCAGTACATTGTGTAGTTCTTTGTTCCCTTGAAGAAAATTCCACAAATGTTGATTAAATGATTGACTCTAATGAAAAAGCTGCAGGCAGTCTCAGGCCTATGTAAGTGTGGATGTTAGAAAGGTCCCTCTGGACTTACAATGTGTTTCTCAATGTTCTGTCTGGAATAGAAATATAAATAGAGCATTCAAGATGCTGCTGTTAGGCCACTTCTAAGATCAATCGTATTTTTGGTAGTTTAAAAGATGAGATTTAGAATTAAAGTGATACCCAAAAGAGTGTTCTCCTTTTAGCTAAGACAAAGTAACTGGGACTGGATTTACCCTTCCCCTGGCAACAACCAAAAAGAGTCAGAAAACACACATGAAAAAGTGGTTTTCAAGATACTGGCTGTCAGTCGTTGAAGACCAGTGAACTCTGAGTGATAGGAAATAAACAAGGTGAGCCTTAGGCTTGCCCCAGCTTAGGGTCTTGACGACGTTCCTAGGAAGAATGCAGGCAGGGGGATCCAGGTGGAGCCAGTGAATTCCCTGATTTGAGGAGACAGGGTGGACAATTTGGGGAAACCAAAGTGTTAGAGTTCACAGAACAGGGTATTGGAAGAGGAGAGATATGCACAGAGAGTAAATCCCAGAGAACCGTTTGCCTTGAGCATTTAGCAGAGTAATGATCGTGCATACATGAGGCAATGACATGAGGTCAGGGAATGAACCGGCTGAAGGGATTTGAAGAACCAGTACCCAGCGCTCATATGGGGCCAGACAAAGTGCCTGATCCCACTGGAAAAACCCTTAATTCACAGGTCTCTGCTCTGTGCAGGGTAAGAGAAAGCTCTTGCCTCAGTAGTGAGGATTAACTAACCCAAGAGAATGGGGGACTATTCTAGACCTGCCCACCAAATAATGAACGCAATACTGAAGGATCAAACTGATTTCAAGTAATGTAGTCACACCCCAGAAAAAAACCTCAAGAATAATGATAGGAATACAAAAATATCCAGCACTCAACAGGGTAAAATTAAAGATGTCTGGCATCCAAACAAGGATTACCAGGCATACAAAGAAGCAGGAAAACAGCCCACACTGCAGAGTAGAATCACTGACCCAGACCTGACCCAGATGTCAGAATTAGAAGACAAGGACACTAAAAAAATTATACTAAAAATGTAGAGACATGGAAGATACACAAAGGATCTCAGCTGAGTTTCTGGATATGAAATTGCAATATCCAACATGAAAAATATACTATATGAGATTAACAGCAGATTGGATATTGCAGAAAAAAGAATGCTGAACTTGACGACCCAAGAATTTTATACTACACAAAATGAAACAGAAAGAAAAAAATGTGTATAATTAGTGCCTCCAAATGGGGGGGAGGCAGAAAATTCACAGATCCAAGATCATCAAGAACCCCAAGAACAGGGACTACACCAAAAAGGTAAAACTATATCAAATTGCATAATAATGAAATTGCTCAAAACCAGGAATTATTAAAAAATAAAAGTAAATAAAAGTATCTGGGGAAAAAAGACACATGATTTACTGAGGAACATAGAAAAGGTTGATGGCAGATTTCTTGGAACAAATGCAAGGGAAAAGACATCTTTAAAGTTCTTAAAGAAAAGAAGTTGCCAACTTACTATTTTATATCTGGTGAAAGCATCTTTCAAAAATGAACATGAAATAAATTGTTTTAAGATATTAAAATAGCAAAAAGAATTTATCACTAGCAAACTTGCACTACAAGAAATGTTAAAGGACGTCCTCCAGGAAGAGGAAAAATGACTCCAGTTGAGAAGCTCCAGAAATGAGGTGGATTAATGGATATGCACATGTACACATATATGCATATCCATTATTATAGATATTGTTATGTATTAAATATTATAATTTATTATGTGATATTTACATACAGTTTAATGATATAATTTAAATATTTTAAAAAGATTAATGACTCAAAAATAATGCATTTGGAATTTTAATATGTATAAATAAATGTATCACAAAAACAGCATAAAGGGAGAAGAGAGAAATGGAAGCATACTTATGTAAAGTTCTTATACTGTATATGTAAAGTGGTATAATATCACTTGACAATTGACTGTGATAAATCTATATACTATGCTGTATACTGTAAACCATATACTCTATTATATACTATATACCACAGATGTTAAAGTGACCACTAAAAAAGCAAAGAGTTATAGCTAATAAACCAATAAAGGAGATAAATCAAATCATAGAAAAAGATACTTAATCCAAAAGAAGGCAGAGAAATAGGAATCTAGGAACAAAGAAGAGACAGAAAATATATAGCAAGACTTAAATGTAATCCTTTCAATAATCACATTACATTTAAACTGTCTAAACATCCCAATTATAAGCCTAAGATGGTCAGATTGGATGAAATAGCAAGACCCAATTTTATGTTACCTATAAGAAATGAACTTGAGGACACAAATAGTTTAAAAGTAAAAGTATGGAGAAAGATATTCCATACTAACACTAGACAAAAGAAAGCTGGAGTGGCTATTTTATTAACAGACAAAGGAGATTTCAGAGCAAAGAATATTTCCAGGCCTAAAGAATATTTCCAGGCCTAAAGACAGTCATTTCATAATGGTAAAGGAGTAAGTTCACCAAGGGGCATAACTATCGCAAATGATTATTTACCTAATGGGAGCTTCAAAATAAATGAGGCAAAACTGATAGAGCTGCAAGGAAAAACAGACAGATAGACAAATACAGGAGACTTTAATATCCTTCTCCCAATATCTGATAGAAAAGTAGAGAGAAAAGAAATAAGCAAATAGAAGATGTGGAAAACACTTTCAAGCATTTGGCCTAATTGATCTTTATAGAATACTCTACCCCCTAACCTGCAGAGTAGCCTTTCTTTTCAAGTGTGCACAGAATACCTACCAAGACAGATCATATTCTGGGTCATAAATGAAGTCTCAATAAATTTAAAATGATTCTAAACAAATGAGGTATGTTCTCTGGCCAAAATGGAATTAAATTAGAAATTAATAACAGAATCAATAACCTGGAAAATCCAAAAATATTCGGAAACTGAAGAATACACTTCTAAATAATCAATAAGTTAAAGAGGAAATCAAAAGGGATATAAGAATGTATTTTGAAATTAATGAAAAGGAAAATGCAATATATCATACTTGAACACTATTAAAGCAGTTTTTAGGGGGCCATTTTTAGCACTAAACGCATATAATAGAAAAGAAGAAAGGTCACAAATAAATGATCTCAGCCTCTGTCTTAAGTAATGAGAAAAAGAAGAGCAAATTAAACCAAAAGCCAGCAGTAGCAAGGAAATAAAAATGATCAAGGTGGAAATCAATGAAAAAGAAGACAGGAAAATAATTGAAAAAAATTAATGAAATCAAAAGCAAGATGAATAAAATGGACAAACCCCTAGCTAGACTGATCAGGAATAAAAAGAAAAGTACACAAATTATCAGTATAAGGAATGACAGATGAGCACTAGATATTCCAAAGTTATTAAAAGGATAGGGGAATATAGTGAACATTATGTAAATAAATTCAGTAAGAAAAATAAAGAAAAAGCACTAAGAAGGGAAAAGAAGTAAAACTGTCTTTATTCACAGACAACATGAGTTTCTATGTTGGAAAGCTTATGGAATATACAGAAAAGCTATGAAAAATAATCAGTGAATTTGCCAAGATTGCAATGTACAATACCAATAAAAACCAACAATATTTCCATATACTAGTAAAAAAAAATCAGAAAATGAAATTTAAGACAATTTACAATGCATAAAAGTTAAATACTTAGGAGTATAGGAGATGTGAAAGCCCTATACACTAAAACTATAAAGCATTGCTGAAAATAATAAAGAATATTAAAATAAACAGACGGATATCTTGGTCATGGGTCAGAATACTCAATATTGAGAAATCAATTCCCTTCTAATTCAAAGCAAACAATACCAATAAAAATCCCAGCAGGCTTATTCTATATAAATTAACCAGCTAATTCTAAAACTCACACAGAAATACAAAGGACCTAGAATAGCCAAAATAACTTTGAAATGAAGAACAAACCTGGACGATTAAATTCCCTGATTCCAAGATTTTATTATAAAGCTACAGTAATCAAGATAGTGTGCTGGTGCAAAGCCAAGCAAATAGCTCAAGGAGCTGGGTCTGGAAATAGACACCGAATACCTGGACAAGAGATTTTTTGACAAAGTTACAAAGACAATTCAGTAGAGAAAGGAAATATGTAGTCTTTTCAACAAATGATGCTAGAGCAGTTGGCTATCTGTATGAGAAACAAGGAAATTCTATCCAAACCTTATACCATGTAAAAAAATTAACTCAAAAAGAATCAGAGAACTGAAGGTAAAGCCTAAACCTATCAAACTTTTAGAAGAAAATACAGGAGAAAATTGTTGTGACACTGGCTTTTAGGAAAGGTTTTCATAGCTACAATACCAAAAATATGATCCATAAAGTAAAAAAGATGATCAATTGGATTTCATTAAAATTAAAAACTTCTGCTCTTCAAAAGACACTGTGAAGAGGGTGTAAAGACAAACCACAGGCTGGGAGAAAATATTTGCAAATCATGTGTCTGATAAAGGACCTGTTTCTACAATACATAAAGAACTCTCAAAATACAACATAAGAAAACAAACAATCCAATTTTTAAAAATGAGTGAACGATTAGAACAGATACTTTACCAAGGAAGATAAAGGCATTGTACATAAGCATGTGCAGAGATGGTCTACGTCATTAGTCATTAGGGAAATGCCAACTAAATGCTATCACCACACAGCTATTAGAAAGGCTGAGACTAAAAATGCTACCTATACCAAGTGTTGGCAAGGATACGGAAGAAACCGGACTCTCATACACTTCTGCTGGGAGTGTAAAATTGTACAAACTTTGGAAAAGTTTGGCAGTTTCTTAAATAAGGAAAAGTGCACTACCATCTGACCCAGGCTTTTTGGTACTAGGTATTCAAGAGGGAAGAAAGGATGTGTCCCCACAAAGACTTGATTACAAATGTTCAGCACAACTTTATTTGTAATAGTCCCTGTTGGGGACTGAATCATGTCCCCAACAAAGGCAAGTTCAGGTCACAGTCCCTGGCCCTGCGGGTATGAACCCATTTGTAAACAGGGCCTCTGAAGATGTTACTAGGTAGGGTGTCCCCAAACTGCACGAGGGTGGGCCTTGGTCCAATATGGCTGAAGTCCTTATAACTAAAGGAATTGGACAAGGGAGAGGAGGCCACGAAGGAGCAGTCAGGAGCTGGAAGCCACCAAAGAAAATCAGAAGAGAAAGAAGAAAGTGCATGTGCGCCGCATGTGACGGAAAAGGCAAGGAACCCCACAGATGGCCAGTATGCCAGAAGATACCAACCCTGGGAGGAAGAAAGCCTTCCAGATTCTGAAACCATAAGCCATAAATTCCTGCTGTTTAGCCAATCCGTTGTATGGTATTTACTTTGGCAGCCAGGAAACTAAAACAGCTCCCAAACTAGAAACAACCCATCAAAAGGTAACTGGATGAACTGTAGAATGTCCATAGACTGGAATATACTTCAGCAATACAGAGGAATGAACTACTGATAAATGCAATAGCATGGATGAATCTCAGAAACAGTTATGCTAAGGAAGCCAGACCAAAAAAGAAAAAGGGTACATACTACATGATTCAATTCATAGGAAACTCAAGGAAATGCAAACGAATCTATCCTGACAGAAAGCAATATAGAGAACAATGAGGGAGCAGGAGGTGGTTAAAAAGGGAGGACGAAACTTTTGGGGTGATGGATATGTTTGCTGTCTTGATTGTGGCGATGGTTTCATGGATGTACACATATGTCAAATCTTATCAAATTGCATACTTTTAACACGTTCAGTTTATTGCATATCACTTGTACCTCTATTAAAAAACACACACACACCCCATAAAAGACAATGATTTTTCCCTGGAAAATTTTTCAGAGAATCAGCATGTGTGAAACATCTATCCAACAACCATTCATTAAGTCCCTACCTTGTGCCAGACAGTGTACTAGCACTGGAAACAAACTAGCACTGGGTGTGGCCTGAGTGTTTCCATTGTGGTACACTGCTTAAGGCAAAAAGTTTCTGAAAGGCTGCAGAAAAACAAGCTTTAACCGCTCTGGTTGGTCTCATTACATGCAAATTATCTTGAAATGTATCATCTATTATCATGTGTTGTGTCTAGTTACATACTAATTTTGATTAGTGGCTGCCTATGCATTTGTGCAAATAAAAGAATTCATTAAGAAAGGACCAGAAAACCCCATTCTGGGTTCTATTAAGAAGGGCTTTCAGCAAAATAAGCAAAGTAAATCTGCTCATGTCCTCATGTAGATGATCTGGTTTCAGCACAAAGTGAGTGGGAAGACTTCTAGTTTCCTCTATTGCCTTTTGTGTGCGTCTGGGAGAGAATCATTTGTTGTGTTCCTGGAGCCTTATTTGCCATCATCTCTTATTCCTAAAATATTCTACTAAACCATGTTCTTTAGGCCACTGATAATTAGCAAAACTACCAACTACTGAATTCACCTTGCTGGAATCTGACTCATGATATGCAAAGTTTGGAGAAAGCAAAGGTCATTGCGATATGCATAGGGTCTTCAGTGTAAAATACTGGAAGGTGACACTTTCAAAAAAAATCAATCATCTGTCATTAGCATCACATGGAGATAACATTCCACTGGCATAAATGAACTTCTAAATGATATGCCATTATTTCAATAGTAATAATACTAATATATTGGTCACTGGGCCTGTCAACATTTTTTATTTTAACAATGGAGAAACGTTTGAAAAAGAATTTCTCATATAGATCATATAGGCTGAACTTGGGCAACACATTCTACAGAAGAAAGTAAGGAAACTCCACAGATATGGAAAACTAATTTGCATGACTGTACAACTTTATTTGAGCCAGAACTGGAGAAAGTGCTTACAAAGTGAAACAAGAAGCATATTTTAAATGACATAACAAAACAAGTTATCCAAATCAATATTTAGTAGAAACTGCTAACATGTACCTGGACTACATCTATAATTAATTAAATTAGAAACAAGATCAGAATCTATTTTCTGTGTTTACACAAGACAAGAAAGGTGACTCGTATGAAAAAGAATGAATATAGGTTTCAAAATTTGGCAAAGACTGAGATGATTCAAGCTGGCCCTAAACCATTAATAATGTTTTTGAAAGATTGAGTTATTAGATTAACAGTTGTAGAAGATGGACACTATTTATGTAATGTTAAAGCAAACATTTTGATTAACCAAACATTTCCTAAATTGCAAGCAAAAATGTGAAACTCAATCTGACACCTGTAGCAAATCTGAAGGCCTTCCCTGGTCAAGGGCACAGGGGGTTTCGCCACTCTGGCACGAATTCTGTAATCCTGCATAGAAGGGAAAAGAGCCACACCCTTTGTTCTGGATGAGGTTTGTTCCTTCTTCAAATGTTAATTAAAGAAAAATGTGTGATCAGTTTTTAACCCTTGCTGCCTCTCATTGGATAACTTAGCCCCTTTCTTCTTGAAGCCCTGAGAATGCTATCAATTCTCGGGCTTTGTTTAGTTAACAGTGCTTGGTGGCTGCCCTTCATGTAGCAGGCAACAAGGGGCTTTACTTACGTCATGCATGGAGTCCAGAAGTTTGGTCAGCTGGTAGAATCTCTGCCAGCTCTGCCCAGAATTGTTGGGACATTTAGTTACCATCTTCCTCAGTTCTTTGATATAATTTGTCCTCATTTCTTCAAATGCAGCCTGGCTTCTGAGGCCATCCTTTGGAACTGTGTTTAAGGAATACAAACATATAAATCCCAGATGGAAAACAGCTTTAGCATCTTTTCAGTTACATCTCTTAGAATATATTGAGTTCATTAGGCTCTCACTTTTACAAAGATACTTAATCTCAATCAATTGCATTTATGAATAAATATGGCAGTTTTCCATTGCTAAATGCTTGTACAACACATACATGAAAGAATAATACCAACTACTGTTTATTGGGTGTTTATTATTATATACTTTGCACGTAGTAGCTCCCTTAATCTGACACCAATCTTATGACATAACAATTATATTATTCACATTTTCTAAGAAGACTGGAGAGGTTAACTAACTTGCCCAAAGACACAATAAATTAAATAACAGTCAAGTGGTATGAACCTAAGTCTGTTTCCAAAACCTGCCTCTTAACCACAATGCTACATTGCCTTGTGGCCTGTCATCAAAGTATTTTGTGAAACCTAATTTGCCAAAACTTCGCAGGTATATATAGAAAGCATATTTTGATTTTTCCAGGACAACTGGAAGAGCCACAAACAATCTAAGTAGGGGCTAGAATTAGCAAGCAACATCTTCATATTCAAATTCAAATATCAAAGACACTCTTGGAAACTGGCTATCTACCAAGATGAGGATGCCCCATACAAAGAGGCACTTTCCATCCTCTTGGCTCCAGGATCACATGACTTACTGAGGCATGTGACCTCTCAGAACAACCACATGGAGGTCTGTATACTGGTTTGCGTGTGTGACGGGACTAACACAAATAGGCTTTGCATGCCAGGCAAAATATAAATTTTCAAAGAATATATACTATGATCATCTTTATCTTTGCTAAGAGAAAATCAAGGATTATGTTCTTTCCTTTTAGTAGTAGTTGCTAGCCTTCATTCTTAAAACAAAATAATTCCACTAAAAAAGAATACATGGTATTCAGGACTTGTAGGCGTACCACGTACTTCTCATGACTTGCTGAGAGGAGACGCTTTCCCAAGACCCAGGTGAAAGCACTGTTACTGAGAAAGGGGGTGCATTCTGTGTTTGCACTTGGGAAAGGCTGTTGGGCAGAGCGTAAACTAAGGGTGACCCCTTCGAAAAAATCTACTTACATGCTTGTTTGCTTTTTCACTGTAGCCAATAAATAGTTATGTTTATGCTTTAATTCTGAAAAATAAAATCACATAGAACTTTCTTTTTAGGAGACGAAGAGCTAATGGAAATTCATTTTGTGAGAGTAACATTCCGAATTTAAAACTGCTTTTACTTTCTCTTTTAAATTACATATCATAATTGCAAATTTATCAATAACTTTTATGAATAATAATCTACTTGCATCACCAAGTACTTTGTAATGGCTAAGTAGGTTTTTGAGATTATGTGCAAAACTAGAAGCTATGAATACCACTCTTTCCACATAATTACACAGGACCACATCTTACAAATTAACTCCTAATATTCTGTTAATAATAATCTCCTTGAGTTTAACTGTTGAGGTTTCTGATTTGTGGTTTACTTAAGCCTACTCTCACAGGGGGAAATAAATCCATACTAGCAATTGCACAAATTCCTGGGATTGCCACAAGATTGGTTGTGTTTTCAAATAATTGATATTTACATTGAGTGAAATGTCATCCATTATATAAGATAAAGTTTTTTTCTTTAAAATTAAAAACTTGTTTTAAAGGTATAAAAAGCATAAAGAGGAGAGTAGTAGGTGGGGTATATGGGAATCCCCTATATTTTCTATATGACTCTTCTGTAACCTAAAGCTTTTTGGAAAATAAAGTAAAAACAGAAACACACTGGGGGAATATATAGAAGAAATTGTTACTATACATAAAAGATAACAGACCTTACAATGATGAAAAGCACAAGGCAAAAAAAATTATATACATATATTTTTATTTTTAAAATTTTATTATTATTATTTGTTGTTGGCTTTGTTTCGGGGAAGAGTTTTGGATTGTTGAAGGGTTGCAACTGTGGCAGAGAAGGATCACTGATGTGGGTTATCAGTGGTGGGGAGATGTGTGGAGAGGGGGCATGTGGGGCATGCCTCCATGGAATATGAATATGTTCATATATTCATGGGGTATTGCCTCGGTGGGTGGAGTCTCACTGAATAACTGATAGAATATTGAATTCCCATCCTGGGAATCCAGCTACATTCTCTCATAGAGTGGCAATCTCTAGAGTGCATGGGAGTGCCTAGCAAAGGAGGACAGACTAATATGCCAGTCCCTTGATAATGATGCTTGTACTTATGGAACTTGTTTTTGTGAAATTGCTACTTAGCCTAGTAATATACATTGCCTAAAAGTTATCTCCTGAAAACCTCCTTACATAAGTGTTGCCTCTCTCTAAGCCAAATTCAGCATATAAACTCACTACCTTCCCCCTTATGTCGGACATGACTCTCAGGAATAAGCCTCCCTGGCACCAAGGGATTATTACCAAGCACCAACTAGTGATGTATTTGGAGAAAGACCTAGACCAAAAGGGAGGGATATTAAATATAAATGAGTTTTTATGGCTAAGAGATTTCAGTGTGAGTTGGGGTGTCATTCCAGAGGTTATGCTTATGCATATCTCAGGAAGATCTCACAGACTGACATGGTAAACAGTACCTTACGAAGGAATACTCCTGAAAGCGCTAGAGACATCTAGACACTATACACATGGCAGACAACCCCAGGAAATTGCCAACTGGTTGGAATGCCTTACCTTGGAATATATGATAACCCATCTCCCAATGTATCAGAGTTAGACTCATTTCTACTTTTCCTACACATGGCTCTACTGTCTCATATATTTGAACCTATAATTAGCAAAATACCCATTAAATTTATGTCTTAGAGATTTAAATCTTTGCTCTATTCATATACTGGTTGAGCCCTGAATATCAGCAGAGTTGCAGCCAACACCTACTCCAGGTCATTGGACTCATCCAGGACAACTAACAAAAGGATGATGATGGACAATGCACATCCCCCCAAAACAGACAGTATCTGCAACTGCAAGCAAGACAGTTCCACCTATCTGCCCCATGGGGTCTAAGTCCCCTCTCAATCAGAAGCAGAGAGGGCATCACCAAAATCCTCAAGATTGAGGAATGCACAAACATAAGGGGGGAATGCAACTATGAACTAAAGTATACTTATTACTATTCTAGTAATGTAAGAACTTGTTATATTTACATAAAGACAGTGGTCACTAGAGGTTCTGAGGGAAGGGAGAGGGAAGAATAGGTGTAACATGGGGCATTCCTGGGACATTGGAATTGTTCTGCATGATATTGCAATGATAGATTCAAGTCATTATACATTTAGTCAAAACCTATAAAATTGTGTGGTGCAAAGTGTAAACCATAATGTAAACTGTAGAACATGGTTAGTAGGAATGCTTCAGTACGTGCCCATCAATTTTTTCAAAAAAAGATTTATTTATTTCTCCCCCCGCCCCCCCCCGGCCCAGTTGTCTGTTCTCTGTGTCTATTTGCTGTGTGTTCTTTTGTCTGCTTCTGTTGTTGTCCACGGCACGGGAATCTGTGTCTGTTTTTGTTGCGTCATCTTGTTGTGTCAGCTCTCCATGCATGCGGTGCCATTCCTGAGCAGGCTGCACTTTCTTTTGCACTGGGCGGCTCTCCTTATGAGGTATACTCCTTGTTCGTGGGGCACATGGATCAAGGAGGCCCGGGGTTTGAACCGCAGACCTCCCATGTGGTAGACGGCTGCCCTAACCACTGGGCCAAGTCTGCTTCCCTGTGCTCATCAATTTTAACAAGTGTACCACAGTAATAAAAATGTTGTTAATGGGGGAAAGTGTGGGAAGGGAGGGGGCAGGTTAAATGGGAATCCCCTATATTATTTTATGTAATATTTATGTAATCTAAAGCTCCTTTAAAAATAAAGAAAAAATGCTTTTAAAAAAGCATAAAGAGGGAGGGTGATAGCTGGAATATTAATGCTAAAAGTAGAGATGCACCTTCTAACAATATTTTGCTGACTTAAAACTTCCTGAAGGAAACAGAAAATTTGCAAATAACAGCCTCTACTACCTATCCCTAAACATTTATTAAAGTTATAGAACTGTACAGAGTACGCCTTCAGTTTTCCTATGTAGTTATTTATATGGATGTTATCCTACATATTTAAAAATTACCTAATATTAAAACAGAGTAAATTTCACTAGTATATTTAAATGATATTTAATAAATCTACTCAAATTAACCTGGGTAATCTTCATCCAAAGACCTTTGTATTTCTGGGGTTGTGATACCAAAACTTCTCAAGATCTTGAACAACTTGTATCAAGTATTAATACTTACATTTTACTGCTGTAATAGAAATATATTATACCAACTTCCCAGTCAGATTTTTTAAAAAGTTGAAACAAACGCACAAATAAAGGGAATTTGAGCACAGCTTCAAATTTTGGAGGTCTGCCCAGAGTTTCTGAATTTACTTATTAAATACAGCAGGGCTTCTGGAAATAATCCAGAATCTATGGGCTAGAGAAGAGCAAACAGATACTAGGGTAGAAGTTGGTCTCTTTTCCTCCATAAGTATAAAAGAACATAAAGTCTCCTGACATCATTGCTAAAAAATTTTCTTGATACACTGGACATCAGGTGTGCAATTTAACATTTCTATATAAGAAGAAAAATATTTATGCCTTCTATCATAGAATAGCAAAATAAACTTACTAAAGCCTGAAGTTTCTATGAGTCATAAAATTCTTTATCTTTTCCTGCCTTTTTATTTTGCTTATCCTCCATTTAAAAAAATAAAAATTCAAAGTACTGAGGTACTTGGAAGCTAACAAATTCATTCAGGTAACTCAGACTGATATCAGATTATAGACTGAATGAGTAAACATGTAAAAGAATAAGACACCAATTAGGACTGAGTAGTCAACATTTATATAGAATTACAACCACAAGCATTTTTAGAAAAAAAGTCACTTAAATTTATCATCTACATGATACAACACTTGCTTTAACTTTTTCCTAACTAGTCCCTACAAAGCTGAATTTAAAGAGTGTGTTTCCAGTTATATTCCAAAAAGTATAAATCAGGAACATCAGAAATCATGAGCAGGGAAATAAAGCCTGGCTATATTATATTGGCCCTGCAGATGAAGGGTTGTGAACACAAACGCTACAGGAGATAGGCTGGGTGTAATAAAGAATGGTGGGGCCTGTGACAAACTGGAGAGAACACGCCTTGCCCTGGGCAATTAGATTCAATGAAAATAAAGTCCCAAACAACCCCAAAACCCTGTGCTGGTCAAACGAAACACAGCTGTTACCCGTTGCCCCATCTCCCTACCAGTGCTACTGGCTTGGCACCCCTCAATAGAGTACAGTTCCACCTGTCCAACACTGCCCACCTCCCTACTACAGGCCTGTGCCATCAGCCTGCCTTTCTGCTGCTTGCTCCTTGCTCCTGGTAGAACACAAACAGACACTCCACAGGAAATCCACAGTTCTATCTTTGGATCCTAACTCACAGAGGATACCAAGCAGATAACACTGTGTGTCCCCAATTTGCCAACTTTGAATACTGATATGTAAAGGGTTGTTTTACGTATTGAATGAGATAATATATGGAACACCTTTTTGTAAACTACAAGGTGCTACGTATGGGCAAAGCAGGATTATACTCTACAGTTGCCCCTGCATTCTCTCTTCCTACTCTTTAAAAATTTTTAACTTTTATTTTTAAAGAAGCTTTCAAGAACATAAATGCTACATAAATCTAAACTCCTACTGATTCAGCCTCCGTCTTTCTCAGACCCAGTCCTCCTTTGTTGTAGACATGTCTTCTTATCCCTCTGTGCTTATCACCATTGCTAATAATGTCACTTCTCCAAACAGTTCTGCTGAAAACCGGACTTTCTCCCCCGCCCTGATTCCCACACCAAGGGGAGGGTTGGGCCTGGACGGCCTCAGGTCACCACTCAACCACCTCATGCCTCTCGCATGGTACCTGTGCTGGCTGTCGACATCCAGAACATTTCTCAGTTTCCGTAGTGGGCACAGCACTGAGCTAAGTGCTGTCCCCTCCATACTTTTTCCTGCTGTAATTCTTGGTATCACTCTCCTCTGATGAGAGCTTCCTCAAATTCCTTCTGTTTGAAAATTCCTGTATTGTTGTCTGAGAAAGAAGTGTCCAACATCCCCTGCCAAGGCTAATCCTGTCCTCTCTCATCTCCTCTGAAACCTTATGTCATCAACTCTCTTTCCTTTCATACTTGATTCCAGAAGCCTAAAAAAGCTTTCCATCACTCTGCAAGTCCTTGATCATCTAGCACCTGCCCGCTGCCTAATGGTCAATTCCAGTAGGCTTCTCTCAGTGATCTCAACTTTCTTTGGAAGCTATGCTGTTAGTCATACCCCTTTCAGAAACCTTCCGCTGGTGGCTCCCAGCACAGTTCTGTCTGATGGTTCTGTACCCTGTCAGTCCTGCCACCCTCCTTTAATGTAGATCAGCTGCCTCTTTCTTCATCTTTCTGTGCTATCACTATTTGAGCCTAGACTACAATTTTCCAAAAGGAGAATTTAGATTTATATCTCAATACCCAAACCTGTCTTCTGAGTTCCAGTCCCAAAGTTTTCCCCTATTTTGGCTGTCTCTACGAGAGAAAGCGTTGGTATCTGAAAATTAACCCACCCAAAACAGAACTCATTTTATACACCAAAAAATTTGTTCCAATTCCTGACATTAATATTATTTCTATTAATAGCACTACTACTGTCCTCCCAGTCGCTTATTTTTGCTCAAAATTTGCATTGCTTCTCATCGACATCGTTATTTCCCATTTTAGTCAGATGCCAAGGCCAGCCCTGCATGTTGCTTGAGGCTGTTTGCTCCTACCCATCACTCTGCCATCACCACGATCCAGCCCATTTTACAACAGCCCCAGTCCATCCCTGTGCTTCCAGTCAGGAGAAGTCTTCTGTCTCTGGCATTGCCTCTTTCCTCCCCACTCTCCTTTAATATATTCCACTGCCTGGCACATCTTTATAAAGTCAGAAAATACAGCTTCAAACACGTCACCCCATTGCTCAAAAGCCTTTAAAGTTGTGCTCCCCTGCCTATCCTATAAAACTCAACTGGCATTTAAGGCTCCTTACGTTCTGGTCCCATACACATCCCACCCTTATTCCATATTAATCCCCAACCCAAATAACCTGAGGCACCTTGAAAAACTAAATAAACGTATCAATAAGGTAAAAGTTTAAAACTCAGCAGACAAAACTACCCTGAGAACTAAATGCTATTGCCTGGATATGGTTTACATTTTCACACGGCTTTCTGCCAGGTATGCCGTCTCACTCCTCACATCCAATCCCTAAACCTTGCAAACCCATCCAAGATGCGGCTACTCTGTGAATGCCACCTTCCATCCCAGAACTGAACGTTCTCTTCCCCTTCTGAGCTGCTGTGGTGCTCCAAAGTATCTCACATGGTAGGTGACCACCTTCTACCACGTAATCTTCTACTGTTCTACAGAGTAAAATCCCTGAGACTAGATACTATGCCTTACTCACCCATGAATTTCCTGAACTGCCCAATCCTACCAGCACATAACATATACTTAATAAACATTTGGTGGATTAATGGCTGAAGGAATGAAGAGATATGTTCCTTCTATGCCCGAAGTTTCATATTCTGCTAGTAACTTAGTTCATCAAAGGCCAAAGCCCTCCTCCCAACTCCTCAGTTATTTGTTTTGCACCAACTAACTGAAACTATAAATAGGCTATTCTACCAAAAAGAGAGGATCTGACAATGTAGAAAAAGTGCTAGAGTAGATGTCAATTTACTTGTGCTTAGTAGCAGCAGAACTTTCATTATGGTGTATTCTTCAAAGGTAAGCTGCAGTCGAACAAACTGGAGGCTTATTTGGTGCATCCCCTGGCACAGTTCATACATGGCAGACTGATGCATCTTCTCTCTGCAAAGGAAAAGAGGATAATGTCTGAGAATACAAGCTTCATTATAAAACCCAGACTGGTGGCCCCAGGCACAGCAGGCCAGGGTAGCTTAATTAGAGATATGAGTCAGAGTTTTCCTTTTGGCTTCAACATGGAGCAGATGTGTATTTTAGAGACAAGTTAGATGCCTTTCATACTTGATAGTAAATTGCTTCTAGACCAACACTGCTGTGCCACTTACTGGTAACCTGTAAGAAAGCGTCATAAGTACTGAACCCGACTTCTTTCAAAGAGTGTCATTATTTTCATTTTATGTCAAGAGCAATACAAACTGACTGGGGTGTGTGCTACACTAAGCTCATGTACAAGGCAGAGAAGCTGCTGGGATGTGGGGTGAAGGCCATGGGCACTTGCTCCTAGAGAGAATGTGCACTTATTATTTGGAAAGGACTGGACTAGATGCTGTGAACAAGTTGAGGCAATGACTTTAAAAAGTGGAAGGGGCTGCTTTCAGGACAAATCTTATTTCTGTGTGGAATTATACAGTTGCTTCCTTATGTTTGTTAAGTATTTGCACAGCACATTTAAAAAGGGAAATAAAACAATAAAACATTATATTTTTGGGAGAACCTCAAAAGGAATCTCTCTGATAAAGGGACAAAAGCAACAATGGATATTTGTGTAATCTCTACAAATGTTTCCACAAAACAAATGCCCCACCTCCACCCCCAGGCATAAAACACCAAACTCAAAAACCACCCAAGGGAAGCAGATGTGGCTCAAGTAATTGGGCTCCCATCTACCATATGGGAGGTCGAGGGTTCGATACCTAGGCCCTTCTAGTGACGGCAAGTTGGCCTGTGTGGTGAGCTGGCCCACATGGAGTGCCAGCCCATGCAGGAATGCTGGCCCACGTGGAGACCTGACGCAGCAAGATGATGCAACAAAAAAAGACAAAGAGGAGACAAAAGAGATGCAGCAGACCAGGGAGCTTAGGTGGCACAAGAGAATGATTGCCTCTCTCCCACCCCAGAAGGTCCCAGGATTGGTTCCTGGAGGTGTCTAATGAGAATACAATACAAGCAGACACAGAAGAACACAAAGCGAATGGACACAGAGAGCAGACAATGGAGGGAGGGGGGAGAAATAAATAAGTAAATCATTAAAAAACAAAAACAGGGAAACGGACTTTGGCCCAGTGGTTAGGGCGTCCGCCTACCACATGGGAGGTCCGCGGTTCAAGCCCCGGGCCTCCTTGACCCGTGTGGAGCTGGCCCATGCGCAGTGCTGATGCGCGCAAGGAGTGCTGTGCTACACAGGGGTGTCCCCCGTGTAGGGGAGCCCCACGTGCAAGGAGTGCACCCATAAGGAGAGCCGCCCAGTGCGAAGGAGGGAGCAGCCTGCCGAGGAATGGCGCCACCCACACTTCCCGTGCCGCTGACGACAACAGAAGCGGACAAAGAAACAAGATGCAGCAAAAAGACACAGAAAAAAACAGACAACCAGGGGAGGGGAGGGAAATTAAATAAATAAAAAATAAAAAATAAAAAATAAAAAAATAAAATAAAATAAAATAAAAAACAAAAACAAAAAAACCACCCAAATGTTTCCACAAAAATCTACATTACGTAACAGTAGTTATTATTTTCTCTTTCCTTGAGAATTAAAGAAGGTATTACTTTGCTTTTAGATGTTTTTTCCCAAAAATATGAAATCTTTTGGGAGGACCTAAGTTACTATAATTTTATGGTGACCAGAATATAATATGTAAAAAAGATATTATTAGTGAAAAATAGCAAGTGGCTTGATGAAGGCAAAAGAAATATTAGGAGGTCATGATGGCTGATGATATCTAAGGGTGACAGAAGGAAGATAGGCTCCAGTGGGGAAAAACCCCTTCCAGGATGCTTTCTTAAGGTTCCCTCAACTGGCATAAATCTCTCCATTTCAATTTCAAATGCCCTATATAAGGAACATACAATGGAATATGACACCTTTTTGCTCTGCATTATTTTATGTCTCTTCTCTTCTATAATAAGCTGGAAACTACTTTTACTTAAAGAAATACTTTAAGCATACACACAGAATAGCAGAAGTCTGTGGCTCTACTGTCCAGACGTAACAGTGTTAACAAACACCCACATTTTGCCATATTTGCTTCAGATTTTTTTTTTATTAAACATTTACAAAGTTAAGGCACTCTTTCTCCCTTCCTGGTTCCATCCATCTCCCTCATTCAAGAAGGTAAAGTTTGGGTGATTATCAGCCACTTTCATATTTTATATTTTACTTAACATATCAGTAAAAATGGCATATAGTACTACTTTGTTTTACATATTATATTACTTCTTACTTCTGGGTTCAACATCTTACCTATTAAAGAATAATTTTTCAGTAATTCTTTTAGCAGGGGAGAGTTGCTGAATGGCCAAGTCTTTTCTTCTCAATTTGTCCCAAAAAATCTTTATTTCACTTTCATTCTTGAACAATAGCTTAAAAAGTTATAGATTTCTACAGTCTGACAGTTAATTTTCCTTGGCACATTGCTGACAGTATTCCACTATCCCTGTGCCTTAATAGGTGCTTTGGGGAAATTTCCTGTTAGTCTAATTGGTAGTCTTCTATAGGTAACCTGTTGGGCTCTTCAGGTGCTTTGGAAATTTTTCTCTTTTCATTTGATGTCTGCAATTTCATCATGATGTTCCTGGGTGCAGACTAACTTTTATTTCTTCTACTCAGGACTCAATGTCTTCCTTCAGTGTGAAGATGAGGATATTTCTTCAATTCTGATTTGTTTTTAGATTACTACCTATTACTATCGGGGAAAATTCAGTATCACACCTATCCCCTTCCCATTATTTTTCCTTTTTGACTGCTATTAGCAGTATATTGGCCATCCTCATTGTGTATTCCATCCTCATTGTATATTCCATATTAACTTTCCTTTCTTATTTCTGTCTTTTTTTCTCCCTGTGCTGCATTTCTGGGTCATTTCATCGACATTTTCCAATTAAATACTTTTCTCTTTGTCCATGCCTTGTCTATTGTGAGAAAGCCACAGTGTTTTAATTTTAGTGTCAATATTTTTCATGTCTAGGAGCCTAGGAATGCTGTTTGGTACTTTTTCAAATATTTCTATTATTCTCCATAAGGTACTTCTTACTTAATGGCTATTATTAATATGTGTTTATCTCTATAGGTATGATAAACATGTTTATTTTTATGGATTTTCTGTTCAAAATTTTTGGGCTGCTAATAAATTCTAACATTTATTGTTTTGACATATATGCTTTCTCAGAGAACTGTATGGGCAATACCTTGTGGATGGAAGCCTAAAGGAAGTTTTAGCATTTACCACTATCAGGGAGTAAGTATTTTACCTGTTCCAAGCCAGATTTCATGCTACTTCTCACTTATATGCCTTCTGCAAGAATTTGTAGTTTAAATTTGGACCCCACACCTAATGTGGTAGGTTTGTGTTTCTTATTTCTTCTAGTTTCCTTGCCATGCACCTGGGTGGCTGACTGGTTGAGTTTTGTTATCTTTGTAAGGAGACAGGACAGAGCCCAGGCTTTACGCAAGGGGCTTCATTTCAGGTCCTGGCCTTGCTGGAGTTGATGGTCTTGTCTCCTATTCATGTTTGTGTTGTAATATCTACTCCTAAAGCATGTATTTGTGTCCAAAAGTCTATGGGAAAATGGTAGTGTCAGTGTGCACTTTAATCACTCTGGCTGTGAATGCTCTGCTCATTTCTTGCACCAGGGGTTTTGTTTCCTGTTCTTTTAGCATGGCTACATAATTAAGTACACACCCCACTCCCCCCCGCCGCCCAATTTTTAATCCAGAATTGTTGCACGTTTGGAGCAAGAAAATGGCTCGGTTCAGTTCCCCCATTCTGATTGCTAACTACAAGCTTCTTAAAGGCAGGATCCATATCTGACTATCCTTTTTGAATACCAACTAGAATATGACAGACAAGTGTCATGTTCCAATATAAATATTTCATAGAATGCATGAAAAAGAGAAGGAAGGCAAAAAGGAAAGGGAACAAGTAGAGACAACCAAATAAATGGAACACACACATATCTGCATAGGATGATGGTGAAAAGGATAAGAGAATACTAGTAATTTTCAGAGTGAGGCTGTCAAAGAGAAAAAAAAATAGACATGTTATCTGTGAAGGTCTCAGAGAGTTTCTCAAAAAATTAGAGCTTTAAATTATAAAATACAGTAAGGCAGATTACAAATCAGGACATCCGTGGAGCACAGAACAGACCCAGGATGCTGGGCAGTTCTGAGAGTGCAGTCTCAGGTACCTGACTCCCTCAACCAGCCTGAGCCGCAGGCAGGACTAGCCTGCCGGAGCGCCGGGCCTGCGGCCTACTCCTACAATTATGTAGCTTCTGAAACTCAGGTTTTTCCTGGTTAAAACTGGGATGATAATCATAATAATTCCAACCTTGCAGGGCTATAAGAACTAAGTGTGCTGACCTTCTTAACAAATTATAAACTATTGTACAAATGTTAGCTATTTTTTTGATATAAGGGGAGATAATAAAATGTTTCTTATCGAGGGACCAATGATGGTTTTGGCAGAACAAATCAAGAATCAATCAAATTCATAAAATGACTTTACAGTAAAACAATATTATTACTATTGTTATAGTGATTATTTCTCTCTCCGTAGGATGGTAAATCAGGAGAAAAACCAGAGGGAATACAGACTGTCAGGATGGTGGGAGGGAGTTGCCTATGGTAGAACAGAAGTAAACACCTGTCAGAGTGCTTCTGTTATCAGACGTGTTAACAAAAGATCCACATACAGATTAAAGGTTAGAGACCTCAGTATCTACTTAAATGCAGATTAGAACTTTAATGTGTGAGGACGTACCTAAAGAAAGCATTTTTTTTCACCACTTCAGAATGAACAGCCTCTAACGCTTCCTTAACATCTATCGTTTTCATAGCTATCGTTTATGGGTGCCCACCATAAGCCAATGCTAAATTTCTTCTTGCTAATTCTCGCAGTGCCTTGACAGAAATTATCCCCAAGCTTAAAGAAATTCAGGTAAGTGATGCAGCCAGGTCCAAATCCAGGTTTCTAAGTTCAAACCCTACGTCTTTTCCTGTCTACCTACATACTGCCCAGCCAAGTTACAGTTTTTAACTCTTTTCTCCAGTGTCATACAACTATACAAAGTATTTGGTACCTCAGATGTTTTGTTATGGTCACTCATTTGTTTAGTTCCTCATGATATAAGATTCTGTGTTTTCAAATTCCATTGCTGTTTCCTCTGCTTTGAGCTTTCTAAATGGAGAGTACTGTATACTCAAAACAGCTTGCTGACTGAAATTTCAAGAAAATAGGCTGTCTTGAAAAGACATTTTACATCATATCATTTTTGCACAATTAGATCAAATGTAGAGAAATGTACATCCAAGGAAGTTGAAACAAGGATAATCTTTTTGGCAATGATACTGGCATTAATTTTGAAATATTACTTCACAGAAATACTCTGCTACTTGCTTTTCTTCATTTTATAGTTTTACCTCAATTTGAGTAGAATGTAAACTTAAAAATGTAAAATTTATACTGGCTACATTGAGCATGCATAATGTTTCTAAAAATTAAAAGTAAATGCATGACCAAAAGTCACCCTTAAGCCGTGGACTACATATAGAAAGGTGATAGTTACTAAGGTAGGAAATGTGCCTATATTAACGTGATTATCAGACATGAAAAACTGAAAGCTGCCAGTCTACCTCTGGACTGTGGGCACCAATATTCTTGCAGGTCATCCATTTTTCAACACCTTATTTGAAGAAACAGAATAAATTCTACTTCTGGATGTATAACTCCAGCAACCAAACTAGACATAGAGACACAGCTCTAATTCCAAGGACCTTGCATTAAAATGTAGGAAAACTACAGTTCTAAAATATTTTTAAAGAAACACTTCAATATTTTTGCAAATTTGATATTTTCTCAAATTAGGAAAGCAATTTTAGTCACAGCTAAAACTAAATTAAAAATATTTTACCAATTTTCTCTTGGAACATCCATAATACTAAACTATAGCCATATGATCGTTAGGAAAGAGTTTAAAAGTATTGAATTAAAATAACCTAACTTCTCTCAAGCCAATTCACTTAGAACAATAGTGAGTAATCGAATTCCATTGCTTTGAAAGAAGTTAGAATTGAGAAGAGGGTTTAAGCCAGCTAAATAATGACTTTTTTGTGATTCAGAAAAAGTCCCAGTGAAACCATAATCTGTAGGGCATTTGCAATTTAATTATTTGTTTGACCTTAATTTAGGACCCAAACCATATGAACAATTTTTGCGTCTACAGTACTCATGCCATCTTGTCATCGTTATGAGTTAAGTCACCCTATTTCACGTTATAAGAATACTTCAGGGAATCTTCTGACCAATGGCTGTCAGCAGGAGCAGTGCTGCTTTGGTATTCAGGTGGTGGCTTACCAAGATGCTACTAAAAAGACTATTCAAAAGACTTAATCATTTACTTACCTAGAGGTGCCTTTGGCAGCATTCATTTGGACTGGGAAAATTACTGCCCCAAACTAAATGTAATTCTGGAATCATACTAATTCTTTAATAGAAGTATATATATGACAAACACAAATTACAAATCATTCCTGACTAAGCGCATTCACAGAACACCGGTGCTCAGAGCACTGGCCAGGGATTCCTCCCGCTTCTCTGGTGAGAATGCACATCACACTCTCTGTCCTTCCAGCATATAAATTTGTGAGACAAACTGAACCTCCCACTTGCCTCTTCCAGGGTCCCATCAGCAACCTCCTTTCTGAAGTCTCACTTTTGGTCTTGTCAAGGGTTCAGCTGAGTTAACTTTTGAGGTGGATATGCTGAGGGGCATGCTTAATAGGCTCCCATGTTTTACCCTTGGTAAACCAGATGACTAGGAAGTCTTATGGGCAAATCTCCAGAGCTATGCATTTTACAGATATATAGCATTATACCTCCACTGAAAGCTGCCCCAAGAAACAGCCCTTTGTAGAAAAACTCCCCATCATTATAAACCTTCTGCTCAGGCTGCCTTCCATTTTTTTTTTTTTTTTTTTTTTAACTCATCATCATTCTAATTAAAAGGCTCATGTTATATGTTTCTTTTGAACATAGGTCCTGGAAAAAGTTTCTTCATGAATGGATAATGTTAGCTTCTACTGATATAAAAATCTCTGTAACCCATGATTTCACCTGCTATATATTAGTTTTACAGGAAATTAAGAAGCATAATATTTGTGTTTATGTAACTTCTAGGATCTAGGCTTTTCATTTTTTTTATTACATATAATTTTTTTCCTCTTTATTTCCCTTTTTTTGTGTGTGTCTTGATTGATTTTTAGTCTTACTGTATCTGTGCTTTTATTGCAAGCTGAACTAAATGCTTTTTGAAAGCAGGAGAGTAAATATTCTTTAATAAACCATCACTTACAAATAGGCACTCATAAGCAGTCCCTCAAAGACCTGCTTATTGTAGTGTTTGGAATTTCCAAGAATTCACATTCGATAATTTTAATCATTTTATGTTGGCTGATTTTATAGGTGCCAAAGCACAACAGGTTCCCAATTCTTCCACACTGAGCCTATAAGAAACACAATCCCATTTTGTACTTAAGATTCTGTAGCAACACTGCACAAAACTGTACCTTTGAAAAGGTGCTTTCCTTTTGGGTATGTAAGACATCACTTTATTTATAAATTATTTTAAAAAAAGAAACCTTTGAGTTATTTCTCTTTAGCCCTTGCATTAGACAATAGACAACCCTTATCACTTTGAAGGTCTGGAATACAACATCACATGTCTTTTTATGGCTGATTTTTTGTATAGTGCATAGGTCCACAATTAAGTGAGTGCTAAATAAATGTAACAAGTAAGACCAGGTAGATTCAACTGTCAGTTGCTTATCTCTTTGTGGATATAAACAAAACAAAGCAATGCTCATTCAGGGCTGAACTCTCTCTAGTTCCTGAACTCTCAAGAAGAGGACTTTTAGTAAGCATGTTTGTTAACTAACATTAACTGTGTTATTTCAGTAAATTACCTCTGGAAATATGTGTGTGTTCTATGTTAGAATGTAGGCAGCAGTAGTGCCAATCTTCCAACAGGGTTAAAATAATGTTGGTGAGGGTATACACATCCTCACAGCAGAGCTGAAAAGACCAGACTTTATATCTGATACTACAAACCACATCATTATGTCTGAATAAATCTAACATCTTGTTACATGGTCATTGTAACAGATGGTCCCAGTCTCAGGCTTGTAATTTTCCTAAAAAAGCAACATGCAGAAACAGTTTTTTTAAAACCCTAATTAGAATAAAAATGACCTAATGTGAGCATTCAACTATTCAAGTTTTTATTTTATTTTTTCATAGTTTTACTAGATTTTTCCTTAACTGACAAAAAAGATATGTCTGTAGAAGGACCACTTGGCTAGTTGCAGTTTTGATGTCTGTTCATTTTTATAGTGTTTACATCATTTATTTATAGCCAGGACAGAACATAGCCACTTAGATTGAGGAATTGCTTGGGGATATTGTTTGTGGTTTGCTTAACTGGACTAATGTGCTAGACAGACTGGTGTCCCAATGGTCTCTATGACAGTCATCTATTTTCTATTAATTTCACATGGTCAATTCTAGTAACAGTCAAAAGCTAATTAGGTATTTCGTTTGCTACCTTAATTGTTGTTCCAGAAGGGACATGTTTTCAATGGAACTGCCCTTGGACTTAAGGATCACAATTTCCTCTGGCTTTAATGGGTGTTGCACAGATCAAAATAACACATGAGAATCTAAAAATCTAAAAGGGGCCTGGTTACATGGCAACCATAATTTACCACTGACAGTACTAGAAATCTGGAAAAAAAAATTTTTTTTTGCTATAAATCCTTAAATACGGCTTTTGTAAAATATTTCTTTGTATCTTTGATTTTTTAAATGTTTATGTAGTTGGCACAGTTTCTTTTGGGTTAAAGACACTTTTTTTTTTTTTTTTTGGCACTGGACAGAAAATGCAGCCATAACCTCACTGTGAAAATTTGTATTTTAGAAAAAGTTAAATTGGGGATATCTGTGATTAACTACATTACAAAAGTGTTTTGGATTGACCAAAGATATAATCTTAATCTTATTATTTCTTGAATTGCAAATTTTCTCAGGTCAATTAAAATATAGTTCAATTTAAAAATGGATTTCTAAGCAACTTTTCATGACACTGTCATATCATGTGAGGCACAACTGTCTGAGATATGTGACTAGATAGCCTCCACTAAAATGCGGTAAGGAACACATAAAGTGCAGAAGATTTAAAAAGAATAATAGTTTAGTGTCTATTATTGACACCCACAGTGGGGGTCTTTGGTTTAAATGAATCCTATTGGTACCCTATTCCTACTGGAGGGGCTTACTACCAGCATTCTTCTGGTAGGAGACGCATAGATGGGCCTGATTATTCAAAGGGTGTTTTAAGACCCAGTAAACCAAATGTTTTGATTCTAGGTTTTGGTAGGGAGATTTACATATGTCCTGGACAGAGAAGCAGCTCTAGCTCTTGACTAGAACAGATAAAGTTATTTGCTTATTCCAGGGTATTTTTTGGAAAGAAAGTTGAATCTCATAGAAAATACTATTCTAGGATTTGAATTCATCAGTCTGGTCCCTGAGCCTGAACTCTTAACCACTATACTAAGGTCAAACACTCAACAGCAGGTTGGAACTCTGTGAGCACTTAATAAATGTTAACCACATAAAGAGTTATTACCAGGATTTCTATAAACATAAAAAGGATAGAAAAGAACAATATTCTATAGTGAAAGACCTTTTTTCATTATCAAGCCTCATATATGTAAGCTGAAGGCTTTAGTACTAGAATTTCTGGAAACTTAATGGAATGCAGACCTCAGATGGTTAAACAGAACACAGAAAACCTTCAGAGAGGTATTAATTAGAATAACTAATTCACATGGGGCATTTTGGTTATAAACTTAAATACACTGCTTAATTTCAATAAACTACCACAGCTTTCTTACTTGTAAAAAGAGGCCCTCCATAACTATTGAATTTTAACAATATGAACAAAATTAATTGCTGAATTTAGAAATATTACTAGACTATTCTTAGGTTGGGGATGCAGAGCTTAGAAAGCTATTGTGTTCACTAAAGGATCCCAGTTCCTTCTTCTGTCTTGAAAACCTAGCTTCGGAAGAAGAAAACAGCTAAACCGCCAGAGGCCGTTATCACACACACTATTAAATTCATTAATCAAATATGATAGTAGAAAACATTTTCAGGTGCCATAATTCTAGGTGAAAGGTAGTTTCTTTGGTTTGAATCATTCAAAATGATTAATCACCTGCCTGAATTAAAAAAGTGATGTTCACCTCGATTAATTTATTTGAGATTAACCACGTGCCCCTTCTTATTACTGATTCTGAACATCTGTCACAAAGCAGATTTTGTTCAGGACATTATGAACAACTGCATCATTCATGACTGGGTGAAAGAAGCATAACATCACAAGGCCACCACCTTCCCCCTAAAATGTTAACTCCGCAACACGCACGACACGTGCACACAAAATGGCGTGAACA
Organism: Dasypus novemcinctus; assembly: GCF_030445035.2. NCBI lineage: Eukaryota > Metazoa > Chordata > Mammalia > Cingulata > Dasypodidae > Dasypus > Dasypus novemcinctus. The sequence continues at coordinate 45,604,328 of NC_080673.1, read as the reverse complement.
CAATGCTTGTTCAATGTACAGCCTAAATGGATCTTAGTTTTTTATCTGCTCATATAAAACTGCTAGTTGAGATAGCAGGGGTGTGCAGCCGACATTTTCTAACCTCCCTTCTCCCACTTTAAAATTCTGTGCATGTCTTCTAATCAGAGCTAGGCGGCCCATCAGTCTTTTTAATGACTGTAGCCTTTCTTTAAAAAAACGAATTACTCTTTGGATTTTGTGCTCATACCCTAGAAGCAAAGAGCATAATGCCAACACACCCTTAAGTATAAGTTCCCTGGGCTCTCTTGAGGAGACAGGACCCAAGACCCCATCCAAATATGGGACTGTCTGCAACCTGGTAAGACAAAGCCACGTGTAATCCAAGCCCTTCCCTCACTGTAATTCTCTGCACAAAGCGCTGTGGACAACCAGTTGGCAGCTATGTTTACTGCCACAAGGACAAGCAGCAGTAGGAGAAAGGAAAAGGAAAAAGCAAAGTCATTCCTTCAAGTAATTTCTGGAACAGAAATTTCAGTGATTTTAATACCATCAACATGACTGGTAGAATTGTGAGAAAAGTTTTCCATTTAGGGTGACTTACCCCAAGAAAAGGGCACAAAAGGTCATAGTGAAGTAAAAAAGCAATTTTGTTTAGTTTTCTTCCAATTGGGAGAGTCTATAAAAGGCTTAAGACAGCAAGTTCCAAAGGTAAGGCAGCAGTTTGGAACACTTTCCTTCAACAAATGCAGCATTTGGTGATACTGTCCCTCTGTAGATGAGAACTAGTGAAGGGCTATGCAGCTGGGGGAAAAGAGAAGACAGACAAGACGGAGGAGAAGAGAAAGCCAGAAAACGGAGGGAAAGAGGAGTAAGGGCGAAGCAGAAAAGAAAGGGAATGTAAATGGACCAATTAGGGAAGGCAGGTGGAAAGGGAAGACTGTGGTAGAGAAAGCAGAGCTAGAGAGAAAAAGGGAGAGCAGGAAAGAAAGAGCCCCTCCATTCCGAAATGTAAGCCACGGCTCTTCAAGTCCCATGATTTGAAAACTTCAACTCCAGACGTCAGAGACTTTCCTGCTCTGGTAGAGTTTCTGATAGTTCCTCATTTCTGGATTATACCATCCTCTTCACCATGTCTATCAAATTCTAACCCTCCTCTAGAGGTTAAACCAGCCTTCAAAGCTGATCGACTCTACCAGGTAGCTTTCCTTGACCACATTGGCCTAGAGTAAATTCTCTCACTCCTGGAGTACCCCTCTACAAAATCTGTCATTTGTGCTTCATCTGAATAGGAAAACCGTTCATGTGTCTGTCTTAAATCACCAACCACACCATACAATTCAAGAGGATAGAAATTATGCCTTTCACTTCTTTAGATTCATCACAGCAGCCACTCTGATGCTTTGCATGCTGAAGATATGCTCAGTATTTATTGACCGGTAGAATGCTAGCCATTATTCACAATATTCAGCTAAACAATAAAGAGATTTTACTCAGTTTAGGGGATGTGATTAGGCGATTTATTCATATTATTGTTCTATTTTTTTAAATTGACCTAATTCTAACCATAGGTATGTAAAGCTATAAAAATAAAAATACGCTATCTTATGGGTAAAGTAGAATGACAGACTCATAAGCCATGCAAAGTCCATATTTTACTGATGAGAAGAGACGTGGGTAAATCCTGGACTCAATCTCAAGTTCCACCTCTGAATGGCTATGTGACCTGGAATAATTTACGAAGCTGCTCTCTCTGTGTGAGGCTTTGGTATCATTTATAAAAGATTATTATTAAAACTTGTCCTAACTTTTTCTGAAAACCCTTTTGGGGAGGCTGGTGTTTTTAAGTGAGATCTGGTCTGGTTACTCATTTCCTGTAGATGGACTGGCAGGACCCCTCTGAGCTCCTTTTCTCCTCCTCTTATCCATTTTCAAATATCCTTCAGTCTCTCCCTAAATTTTAATGATTCATACCAACAGAATGTCTAGAGAATGACTCTTCTAAGCTATGATATATTAAAGGGTAGTAATGAATGCAATTGACAGCAGCTGAAATAAAGAACTGACAAACCAAAAAAAAAAAAAAAAAAAACAAAAACCACAAACAACCACATTTGCCCTAAAATATGCATGGATATAAATGAGATGATTCATACAAAAGCATCAAGTATAGTAAATGCCATGTAGTAGGCTCAGTAAATATTATGCCATTAGGCTGAGAGTCCTTTAATTGCAGAGCTATGTCATGTTATCTGGTATCTGAAATATAGATTATTATAGATTATTAAGAATGAGGAAAGAGAGATCTAGAATTTGAGGGAGGCTTCCCCAAGGCCAACCTGCTGGTTAGGAGCAGGATTAGGAAAGCGGACTCCTCGGTGTGGACTGGAGTCTAGAGATCATCTGCCACCGAGGTTCTCAAAGTGTGGTCTGAGGACTCCTGGGCATTCCCCTAAGGCCCTTTCAAGGAGTCTGCAAGGTCCTCCTTTTCCTGACTCCGTATCTGTGTGAGGCTGAATTTTCTTCGTATACTTCAACAAACACAACATGTCACAACAGACTGAAAGTGTGAAGCAGATCTGAGACTGCAGCGGTCTCCTTTTAAGCCTTATCAAAGGGATTTCAAAAATGTAAAACTATGTCACTCTTACTTCTAAATTTTTTCTTTGGTTTTGGGAAAAAAAACTTCATTTTTCATTTAACATGCAAGGAGTTATTTTGAAATGAACTGATAAATATTTTTAAGATTTGTTTTAATTTCTATATGGTAAATATTGCAATAACTCACCTAAACAATAGCTCTTTGGGGTCCTCAATAAATGCTTAGAGTGGAAAGACAGCCCTGGTCCAATCCCCTCATTCTGCAGACGGGAAATGAAGCTGTAGCCAAGTGAACTCACTCACTCGACAACACCAGACTCATTTGTGGCAAAACAGGGACCGGGCCTTAGGGCTTCAGTAACTGATCTCTTACCAGTGTTACAGCATCAGAAAGGAAGAAAACAGACTTGGAGAATTTATTAAAACTGTTAGCTCAAAATTTTGACCTTTTGGCTATTGCCCACATAAAAAGAAAGGGTGGCAAATATATTTGGAAAAATAATCCAAACTTTGAACCAAAGTTCCAGTTTTTCTAAGAATATTTTATTTCCCATTTGTGTTTTTATACACTGGGCAAATTCTCATTCATTTTGAAGTATAAGTCCTATAAAAATGATAAATAATTGGTCAGTAAAGTTTCCAAATATATACAATATCTAGAAGCAATATTAGTGTCAAAGGTCTACAGTGTGTGAAACTAACTGACACACCAAGCTCCAGAGTCAATGCAGAAGCCTTCGTGTAGCAGAATAAGTCTGAGGTTTGGACTGAGACACCGAGATTCAGAACTTCGAGCTTGGTTTTGTCGTCTTTAAAAGACAGATTATAAACTCCCAACTCACAGAGCTGTGGGGACTAAACAGAAAATGTATTCAAGATAGTATATAGTACAATCCCTTTCACAAGCTTTCAGCATCTGCTCATAATCCTTCAAATCCCACCTGCCCACATCGAGGCTACTAGATTATTAATTACTTATTACTATTATTATAATTTCTTTTTTTTTTTGCCCCAAAGGGAGTGCACCATTCCTGGAGGTACTGCAACACCAGCTCGATGTGTGGAGTGGACAGAGCAAGCCCCTATTTCATCTCCCAGCTCCAAAAATCCATTTAGTATGTTGTCCTTGGAGAGAGGACATATCAGATATTAAATTGATAAGAACAGCTACTACACTTGCTCTTAGCCAAAAGGCCAAGAAGTGGGATTACTTTTGGATTTCAGTGTCCATGTAAAGGGAAAGTTAACATTGTGCTGGGAGCAAAAACAGAAATCAGGAGTTTATAAATTACTAATTCTACTGACGCTATGCCTGTCTATTCAAGGTAGAGCTAACAGATGAGAGGCCACATTGGACAAAGGCTGCCATACCTGTGAGCAAGTGTGGTGGCTTGGGCAATGGCAGGACTACTGACGAGACATACAAGCATCTTAAATCAGGAGGCTTAGGGTCTCCAAATGGGACCTTCTCTTTTTATTCTCCTCCCTCCTCCATGTCTTTCTTTCAGAGCCCTGTCAATCCCAGGACCTGAGGAAGAGTTTCAGAGCCTACCACCATACAACTCCATTAAATTAGGTTAGGGTTCATGGGTAGAGGTGGGGGATAAAAACCAACATCACCCCTTATGTGTAATACAATAAAAATGGATAGTCATGGGGCTCAGTTGAAGTTCTAGACCGTCTAAAGACACACACAGAAAACACTTTACATTTCAAGACACAGTCAAGTGTGCTCGTTTCTTTTGATGGGGTGTGGCACCGTCAAAGCTACCATCCTTCTGTCTTCTGACTTGTGTTGAGGGAGGAAGCTTGGGAGTCTTCCTTAGATTGGTAATTGACTGATCCGTTCCTTGACACCTGCTCCAATCCTGCCATTTAATCATTGCATCAAAATTAATTTTTCATTATTTTTCAAGTTTTTAATAAGGAACCACATGAAATTCACTCCAGTGATCTTAGATTGTGTTGGATAGAACTTTTAGCCAAAGAGACTAAAGTCCTTGAGCCCTTTCGGTAAAAAGTAATATGCTAATATTAGCCACACTAAGCCTTTTAAAGCTAACACAGTATCTGAAACTGTTTTTGACTTTCATTCAAAATGAAACACAGCTCTCTCTAGTTTGCCAGAGTAATGTGGAGAGATATTTCTTGCATCATTACTACTCCTTCTGATCCTGATATTGTTATATACAGCTTAAAGAGTTCATTCCATTTGCAGTCTTATACTTGTTTTGCTTTAATTTCATACTGTACTGGCAATTACCCAGCTTCATTAACTCCTCAGGAAATTTCTCAAGTACACTACAAGAAACACCACGCAAGAAATATTAACATATAGCAGTGTTCTTGAAGTAAAACTTAAAAAGAAGTCTATAAAAATGAATTCTTTTTATTAAGTATATGTGCTAAGCCCAAAAGGCACTATAAAGTAAATCCACACCAAAAATATTGCTTTTGGCCATTATGCTACAGAGAGTAATCATTAGCAAACCAAAAACAGTTGCTAAGCACCACTTAGGTATAAAAAGTATTTTGCTAGACACTATGGATAATTTTAAAAATTATGCTCTCTGACCTCTAGGAGTTTACAGTATACTTGGAGTGAGATACACAGGACACACAAATAGTAAAAAATGATATAGCAAAAAGTTCTATGGTGAGTTTAAGGCAGGGAGGAGTCACTTTTGGTAAGAGAAGTATTCAAAGAGGAATCTTCCTTCCTGCTAGGCTGGGCGTGGGGGTCGGCAGGAATTGTTAGGAGGAAAGGCACAGCAGCGGAAAGACAGGACTGAGGGAAGAGAATGGGTTAATCTGGCTGGTACAGGGTTTACAGAGAAACAGCAGGGAATAATGTAAAAACCAGCCTTTTAAAACTATTTTTTCATCAGGCACTTCCATTCCAGGCACTGCTCTGGGGGCCGGCAAAAGGCAACCCTGCGGGCCACACCAGCCCACACTACGGGGGCAGGAGACCTCCCAGAGAGAAGACAAACTGGTGATGGTGGGGAGAGGGCCTGGGTGGAGGGGTCCGGTCCAGATTTGGAGGTCAGGTAAGGTCTTGACGAAGGAGGAATATTTTAAGCTCGGACAAGAAGTTGAGAACGAGCCATCGTCGTGCACAGAGGAATAGCTAGTGGGAAGGGCCTGAGTCAAGACGGTGCTGGGGTCCTTCGAAGCACCCAAAGGCCAGGATGGCTAGCCAAGGGACCAGGAAGCCCTCGGAAGGAATTCATTAACACTCCATCTCACTACTTTAAATACTACTTTTTTTTGTATACAAGGTGGATGGTATGGTATTTTATCTGAGCCATATTCCTCAGGAATAGAGCCGGTAGAGTTTCCTCAAAATGCTAACTTCGTTTTTTTCCCTTACCCCACCCACCCACCACTGGGATGTGAGCTCCATGAGGGAAGGGAATTTTTCTTTTGTTCGCAGTTGTATTTCCAGTGACTACAGTGATGCCTGGTACTTGAAGATACTAAAAAAATATGTGTTGAATGAACAAATGAATAAATGAATGGATTGAATACATATCATTTATCTCCTTCTCAAAAGGAGAGGCAAGGTTTGAGAAAAGGGAGTGAAGAAGGCTCAGTGAGTGAGTGAATTAGAAAGTCAACCTACAGTTCCAGGCTTAACACTACTCTCTCCACTCTTTTAATCTATCTCAGGTAATGACAGCCCCTGTCATTCACAGGCTCAAATGAGGAAATTTTCTTTATGTGAGCAGTTAACTCACAAGCAGCAGCCACAGCTACATTACACCTGTCTTCAAGAACTTCCTTCAACTTGGCTTTCTATTGCCACGGCTCAGAGTGACTTCTTCCAACCCTGCTTCTTAAAAAGATGCTAGGGTAGTAGAGGAAAAGAAATACTGTTCAAAAAGGAGACAGACAAAAAGACGGGGAGGAAACACTCTAGTTTTGGGGCTGCCTTTATCTTTCCCCTGTCCCCACAGGCACCTGAATGACCATACCTTCTTCATGGCTGATATCATCTCCTCAGGTCCCACTGCACCTTCCTCAGAGTTCCTCCTGCCTAGTCTCCTTCAGATGCTCTGTCCTTTATACCCTACCTCTGTGCAAAAGCAAGATAATTCCCTTCCAATAGTCTTCTGTCCTTTGTAGACAAGGATTTGTGATACTCTACTTACGACTCTGGTTTTCTTCATTCAGGATGTCAAACTCATTTGTCTATAAGGACCAGGCATCATTGTAGAGGGCCAGGTGCAAAACAGCAGGGGGTGGTGGGGACTGTGGTGAAATAGCACATGTAGATAGCAGGTGAAGCTGCTACCCTGTCCTACCAACAAAATCATCAGTCCATTCTGCTCCAGACTTTGGCGGCTGGCTGCTGGGAGGACAGGTCCTGGGTTTCCACAGGGTCCAAATCCAATGGAGAAACAGGCAATTCTGTTTTCTTTTAAAGTTTATTCCCTTATACTTATCCAGCAGTGAAAATCAGTGGAATTCTCAGAAGGTTGCTGTTTTTCAGTGACAGGAAAAGAGGTATATGTGTGTGTGCACACACATTTGTGTGTGTGTGAAGGGTAGAGAAAAGGAAGAGGGAATGGGGGGAGCAAAGGAGGACAAGAGAGAAAGTCTGGGGGCAGGAAACTAAAGAAACTACAGTTTCCCACTGAGCAGAGAAGTAAGAAGGAGAAGTAGGCTGAGGCTAGGGGAGGAAAACAAAAGGAGCCAGTGAAGGGCAAATGGACCTGGGACACAGGCCCATCCTGCACCCTTAGCTCCTTCCATGAGAATTCCTGCCCTCGGTTCACTGTTGGTTTAAAACCTGCTGGATCAAGGACCCAAGCACAGAAGTCAGGTTTGGTGGCTTATGAATGTTAACTATTCACCAAGGGGGAGGGAGGCAGGGCTTGCTACAGGATAACTCCAACTCTTCTTCATGAGAAGGATCTGATCCCAGCCTAAATAACAGTGTTACAGATTTCGAAAACACAGTTCATAAGCCAGGCTCTACTGGAGCTTTAAAAACATCAGGTGCAGAGAGACCTAGAGGACACGGTCCTGTGGAGTGTGGCAGAGTGGCCTGGGGAGAATCCTTTGCTAGGGACAACTGGATTATGCCAGCCCACTGACTCACCAAGGGAACACAGGAGACAGGCACCATGCAACAAAAACATGGCACCCGCTGACTGGCATCTGAAATGTATACTTTTAACTGATGCTGCCATCATGTAACCAATGCTCTAGAGCAAAGACAATGTGGGTTGATTCCCTTGCTAATTATAGTTAGCTCAGCTTGAAGACCTTACATTACGGAGGGGCTCAGCAAGTGGCAGAAAAACTTTCAAATTCACTCATACACACATTCTTTCTGTCTGACCAAGGGTCTCTGTAACAAGGTAAAGGTTCAGAACTATAAAGATATGAAAGATCACCCTAAAAACATCTTCATTGGGCAACTTCAGGCAACACAGAAATACCTGTAAATGTACTTTTAATTTAAAAATATTTGCTAAGACTTAAAAGACAGTGTAACACTGACCCTGCATTTTGGAAAGAAAAGAAAAACAATTAAAATTTCATTAGAGGCTTAAATGTGAGTTTTAATATTGTATTGAATTGATAAGAAATTTGAATACTTGTAGCTATTTCTAGCATTATGTTAAGCTATTTCAAGGTAAAATTGATTAATCAATCATTAAATACATATTTAAAAAGTTTTGAGTTAGTAATATGAAAAGTCTATGTTAATTTAAAACATTAACTCATACCTTCACTCTAATGTTTAATAAAAAAATGAAAAGAATGTTCTCTTTAATTATTCCCTATTTCCACCTTTTCCCAACCTCCCCCCTAAAAAATAAAAAAAAACCAAAAACTCCATGTACAGCTGTAGGACTTTAACTTTGGTAACTTTCAGTAACTTTGATATAGTTTCACAGTTAAAGGCAAACACATATGATTATTAAACTTTTGTTCTTTTTTTTAAAGTAGAGCACTGCTTTTGTTAATGAAAAGAATGCATCCCAACATCACACTTCTTTTAATATAAACTTCATTCCCATAAGTTGAAGTGACAGCTTAGAAAGCCCCTTCCTGTAAGGGATTGTTTGGTTCATTTATTCAATACATTCATCTATTTAGCAAATATTTACTGAGTACTTACTTTGCCCCAGGCAGGCAAAGTACTGGAAACTCAAAAATGATCAAGACATACTCCGTGACTTCCATGTACCGATGAAAGGAGAGAAAGACACATATACCAAGAGCTGCCAGTATCATGGTGAGCCAAGGGTCAGTGCGAGCCGAGGCAGGGGCACCTGAGCACTTTCTGCCCTCCACTAGGCGGCATACCTCATTCCACCATTGGCTTCCTTCCCTTTGGTGGGAGGGAATGGAAGCCCACGTAATGGCTCAGGGAACGAGAAGGGACATGTCCAGAAGACACAATGAGTGAGGTATTTGCAGGCATTGGATAAGGTATGCTCCGTGTTTTCCAGTTTTCATCTCACTGGGATTGCAACTAGGATTCGCCATTGGTGATATACCTTCTTTCTTGAAGCCTTCTCTCTCTTCATTTCTATGAAGTGACACTTCCTGTTTGTCCTCCTTTGATTACAACCTCTATAAATTAATTCAGAACTTTTATCCTCAACCTGGACTTCTCTTTAAGTTTCTGACCTGTAAAAAATCTGGCCATTTATTCTCTCCTCTTGGATAACATTTCAAAGGCAATTCAAATTGGGTCTAAGCGCTCTTCTCCTGTGCTTCAACCCTGGCCTTATTTCCTTGCTCACTGCCCCCGTGGGCTGCACCACATCCTTCCTGGCACTCAGGCTGAGGCCTAGAAGGCATCCTGGACACTGACTTCTTCACTTCCAAACCTTACCAACATCCAATCCAGTTCCTGTCAACATCACCTTTTTGTCATGTTTGCATTTCTCTCCATTTCCACCATTACTCCCTGTGGCAGACTGAATTGCACATAATTTATTCATAATCTTAATTAGCATTCTTTACATGTGAACCCACTGCAAATAGGTTTCTTGAAGATGTTATTTTTAGCTTAATTCGGCCCAACTGAAGGAGAGTAGGTCTTAATACAGATAATAGAGCTTTATAAAGAGAAGCAGGAAATCAGCGGGAAACCAGAAGAGAAAGGGGAGGACACGGCCATGTGACCGGAAAGCCAAGGAACCCCAAGGATCGCCAGCTACCAGCACCAGAACACCATAGTCTTCAGGGAGAAAGCGAGTCTTGCTGATTCTAAAGTCCATGTGATCTGGCCTCCAGCTCCCCTGCACCGCTCCCCCCCCGCCCAAGCTCCTGTCCATTCTCAGAGCTCCAGCCATTGTCTTGCTCTCAGTTCTCTGAAGGAGACACGATCCTTCCTGCTCCTGTGTCTCTGCACATGCTGGGCCCCTAGCTGGATCAACGCTACTCCTCCCGTACTTCCTTCACCTGGTTCATACCAGCTTAATCATTCCCAGGGAAACCATTCCTGACTAGATCAATCCCTCCCATTAAATGCTCTCAAAGCATGCTTTCATTTTGAACTTTTTATTTTGAAAAAAAATTCAAATGACAGGACAGTTGCAAAAATAATACAAACCCCATATAGGGAACTCTAAAATACCCCCACTCCCCACATACTCTGATTCATGAATTTTAATATTTCACTACCTTTGCCTTTTCTTTCTTTCTTCCTTCTTCCTCCCTCTTTCTCTCCCCCACCCTCCCTTCTATTCTCTCTCACTTCATCCATCCATCTATCCATTTTTTTCCCTGAACATTTGACAGCAAGTTGCACAGATATTCCTTGAATATTTATATGTACATTTCTTATAAGCAGGATATCCATTTACATAATTGCCTTAAGTAAAGTTATCAAGTTCAAGTAATTTAACTTTTACATTAATCTTACCTGCTATAACCAATTTCTTTCTTATATCCCAACAATGACCCTTGGAGTACTTTCTCCTCTATTCTTTGATCTCATCCAGTATGATGTATTGCATTTACCTGTACTTTATCTCTTCATCTCTTCAGTTTCCCCTATATTTTTTTTAATTGGTGAAACATATATACAGTAAAATGTCCCCATCCCAACGTCTCCCAAGCTTACCATTTGGTAAAATTAACTGCACTGAAAGAGTTGCAGGGCTATCACTACAATCCATTATTAGAACTTCCCCTTTACTCCAAACAGAAACCTTCAATTCTTTTTGCATTAACTCCCCATTGCCCCTGCCTTCCACTCCCCTGGTAACCTGTACTCTATTTTCTTCTCTTCAATTTGCATAGTCTCTGATCTTTCCTTTGTGGTTACCATGGGGCTTAAGTTTAGCATCCTAAATCTATAACAATCTCATCTGCTTTGATAACAACTTAACATCAATAGCATATACAAACTATGTTCCACAATTATAATTTTACTTATTATTCTTTGATTAATTTCTGTCTTTCCCATTAGCCTGTGTGCTCCATAAAACAAGAACTGGATCTTTTTTTCTTCTTACTCTTGTAAGATCACTGCCTATTGCTGGCAGCAAATATTTGTTAAATAAATGTAGGATGAAGCACACATTTGCATTAAAACATTACTTGCAAGTCATCCTCTGTAACTTAGGGGCTTCCCTAAAAAATACAGGGTCTATCACAGTGCCCCATGTTTAGTTCTATTTGTTGTGATGTGATTTGACCAAAAGGCTATATGCTATATGGCACTTCCAAATTTTCCTGGGAGTAGTGCACCCCTTGAAAAATCCAGCTCTGCCCTGTTCTTTCCATCTGAAGGAAAATTTACAAAGCCCAGACTGGGGTTAAGATTAAACACTTTAAGAATAGGGTACAAAATGTTTGTTCTATAATTATATAAAAATTTTAACATTTAACTCTGTGTGACAAAGAAAGCAGTTTTCTTTTGTTTATATAAAATTTTAATATTTAACTACATATGGCACAAGAGAGCCGTTTTGTTTATCCATTTGATCTTTAACAGTATTTTCTAGAATAGACAAATATATATAAACTTAGGTGATTTTTTCCTCTTTTGGTTTTATATTATTTCTTATATATCTCCCAAACTGTATAATGGCAATTTCCACAGGATTCAGATAGAAGGTGAGTTTCTCTGAGATTCACTTGAAAAAAAGGATTATTTCAATTTTGCATTTTGTTTGGAACTTGCACATTCAGTTGTTTTCACAGAATTAAAAATTAATAGACATAGTAAATAAGATTAAGTGGATCAATTAATCTTTTGTAAAAATATCGTATATGATGCGATGGATGGCATTAATAGAGACTGGCATTTACCTTTCAAATAAAGGATTCTCCTTAATATTTTTTCCTTTGGTTTACACAATTTATTCGAGACAAGGGTTACTGTTTCATAAATCAGCTCATTATTAAGGAAAACAAGTACATTAAAATGTGCATGTCAGTTGCATGGTTTCACTTCATACTTCTGGAGAAAATTTATACAGAAGTAGAATCATTCTTCCTAACAAACTGCCAAAGACAGGTCACCTTGAACACCAACAACCGATGTTCAAATTTGTCTTTGGACTACACTTGTCTTTATGGTACACCATATTTGGGGGGACTGGTATTCTTGGGTGAATTGGTACCTTTTAGAATCCTGGTACCATGTGTCTGCTTTTAACCTTTTGTTTTGCTTTTCTTCATCTCCAACCTATTGCTCATCTACCTCCTTCCCTACTCAAGCCCCTATTTTTTTTTTTTTTTAAAGATTTACTTATTTATTTAATTTTCCCCCCTCCCCTGGTTGTCTGTTCTTGGTGTCTATTTGCTGCGTCTTGTTTCTTTGTCTGCTTCTGTTGTCGTCAGGGCACGGGAAGTGTGGGCGGCGCCATTCCTGGGCAGGCTGCACTTTCTTTTCACGCTGGGCGGCTTTCCTCACGGGCGCACTCCTTGCGCGTGGGGCTCCCCCACGCGGGGGACACCCTTGCGTGGCACGGCACTCCTTGCGCATATCAGCACTGTGCATGGGCCAGCTCCACACGGGTCAAGGAGGCCCGGGGTTTAAACCGCGGACCTCCCATATGGTAGACGGACGCCCTAACCACTGGGCCAAAGTCCGTTTCCCACAAGCCCCTATTTTAATATCTCTAGAGAGATCCATTTGTTAGAATATGGCTATGGTTACTATCATAATTCAAATGCTCCTTTTTAAGTATTTCTTGACCCAACAAATTATAAAGAAGTACCACTAGATATAAACATAAGTGAAATGTGCTAATGTGGGATGCAAACTGTATTAAAATGTAAATTTGAAATAGGAGGGGATTCATGGCCAAAGAAAAATCCATTTCACTTCTTTCAATCTTTTAAAAGGCATCATAAAACTAAAAATGTTTCATTACAAAATAACATTTTGGCTTCTCTTATGATTGCAAAGAAGGGTAATTATGATTGTCATGAAAACACATTGAGCAGCTGTATACTGTTAACAAAAGAACCATTATATGAATGCTCATAAAAACTGCCACTTTATACATTCACATTTCCTAGAAATTAGATAGCCTAACCAACTGGAGGAGATACCAAAAGAGACTGTTTTCTATTAATTGTGGCCATGTATCAGTCAAGCTTTCAGAGCCAATTGGATACTTTTTCTTTTGGAGCAATTTCTACATACCAATATATACACTGATATATTTATATATACACACACGCATACTAATTTAAATATATCAGAAGTGTGCATTAAAATTTTCTAGGCAAGTGTTTCTTAAGTTCCCAAACTAAAACATTTTTTAACTCTTAGTAAAATGCCAGTGTCGAGATTCTTTCACAAACATATACCTTTTAAAAAATCATAAAAAAGCATAAAAATAACTCCAGTTTATTTTATGATGGCTAATTAAGGAGTACTTACTCATTAAAGACTAGATCTGGCGCAAAATAGAGAAATTGGCTGTTCGTATGTTTGTACGATCTCCAGCTCAAGGCAAATGATGACAGACACATCCAAGAATACTGGATTAGGGTAATTTGGTCCTCAAGAGGCAAGTTTTTAAATCCTGAAGAACGGAACAATTAATTATAAAAATATACTTAGCATTTAAGTACATTTAAGTACATTCCAGGAAGAAGCTTCTTAAGTTAACCCCAAACAGACACCTACGCTAGTCGACTCCAATCAATTCAACTGTCCTTTAGGGAGCAACCACCCAGGTATGGCCCTGTTCAATGCTTCATTTTAAATTAACCCCAAATCCTCAATGACGGTGCTTCCAGGGCAAATGAAAACTGGAGAGTTTGGTAGAAGTTTCAGTGTGGATGATGGTCTAAAACTTTGGCCTCAAAGAAAGAATGTGTGCTAACCTGTAAAATACATCCCCACCTGCAATTCTAAGACCAGGTAATTTTGTAACTAGATACCTGATATCTACAATAATGGTGGAAGGTTTTAATTTTCATGAACTTATGGTGGTTAAAAAATCATGTTCCTTGCTTACTGGATAACACCAGACTCCAACAAGGCTCTGAAGTAAAGTATGTATCCTTGGCACCTGTCCTCCTATGTCCCATAGTCTTCTTTCCTGGGTCTCAAAGACTTTCTTTGGTTCCTCTTCTCACCCCTATACTCCCAGGGCTTCCTGTTACTTTCTTCTCTACAGAGTTTCATTTGGGCAAGCTCCTCTCCAAGGTTATCAGAGCTTCCCCCCAAATCTTTTTCGGATGGTTTCTGGCTGACCACAGGTTACCTAAGAAACTGCTTTGGGTGAATGAACTGATGGATGCTGTGGTATCAATTCTCGGTTAGGCTTACGTCCATTAATAGGACCCTTATTAATAAAAACCTATAGCATAAAGACAGCTGACGTAGGAATTTTCAGGGACAATTTAAAGCAGGGGTTCTTAAACTTTTTTGTTCCATGGACCCCTTTGCCAGTCAGGTGAAAACCACAGACCCCTTACTAAGTCCACGCTATACTGTGTACTATTTAATAAACATATCACACCTGCACCAACACGTCCCCACAAGAATAATGTCTTAAATTTTTTGAGGCACTAGGGTCAGGGATTGAAACTGGGATCTCATTTGTGGAAAGCTAGGACTCAACCACTGAGCCACATAGGCTCCCCTGAGTTGGTTTTTTCATTTGCTTGCTTGTTGTTGGTTTTCTTGTTTTTAGGAGGTGCTGGGAACCGAACCCGGGACCTCTCATGTGGGAAGCAGGTGCTCAACTGCTTAAGCATCTGGTCCCAAGAGTAATGTTTTTTTGAATTTTAATTCAAGCTCACAGACCCCTTGTTAAGAACCCCTGATTTAAAGGACGTTGGAGTAAGATGACATTTTTCCACAGAAGAATCTTTCAGGGTCTCTTACAACTGAATAGGCCTTGGTTTACTTGGTCTGTGTTTAGGTTAGCTGGTTATGAGCTGTTGCTACTGGACTCAGTTTACAAACAGAATGTATTTTTTTCATATTAATATTCTCAGGAAGAAATTTTCAGTTCCATCATCAACTGAAAAACATATATGTTATATTAACAAAGAACCCCTAACTCTACATCCCCGGAAGGCATAAGCCTATCAAGCAGGCTTTTCCTACATACTCTATCAAATTGCTATTGGTTTAAACATCCGCTATTAGGATTTAACAGAAAGCCAGCTCTAATAGCTTTGCTGGATATGGTGAAGGCTGTTGTCCTGCCTTTTCCGTGCGGAGTACAGAGCGTGAAAGGGGCGGCAATCCTACCTGGAAGTACCTTTGCCCACTTCACAACTTGAATCATCTGTTTGCCTGCTAGGCGGTTTAGCGTGGAGAGCAGATTCTCAGCTGTGTCTGGTTTTGTGTTGTCGTAGCCTGCATACACAACCTCAGGTTCAATGCTCTCAAGGACCACAGCAGGGGAAGGCGTGAGTGCTCGTGAGATCGTGGAGAGCTGAGGAACCAGCGCCGTGTTGACTGAGGGCTCCTTTGCGGGCGCGATGTACGTGGTCCCCTCCTCGGGGCTCTGGGGTGGCGGGGGTGGGGGTGGCAGCGGCTGCTGCTGTGGCTGTTCCTCATGAATGCCTTTTAACTTTCCCAACTTCTTTGACTTTCGAGCTGTGAAGAAACAAAATAATCATCAACAATAAGGGCAACTCCACGTTACGTCTGGAGTGCATTTCCTGAGCTAAATTATCATCTAATATCAACAATTACTGGTTAAAGCACCCTTTTTCCTCACGAGGCTTTGTTATACCAATCGGAACATTGTCCTTTAAACATATTTCTAAAAGAAAATGTACAAAGGCAAACGACTAGGATTTAGGATATTAGGAGAACAAACCCCTCCCTCCATTCATTCTACAGATCTTCACTGCGGGTCTCCTACATGCAAGATACTACAGAAGTTGTACAAGAACCCAGTTAATGCTCTTTAGTAAGCTCTTTACCCCCTCCTCAACAAGTTTACAGCCTAGTGGGGAAGATAAGACATGTATCACAAAACTGAACTGCAGGGCAGACAGAGATAGGTACCATGATAAAAATGGTAATGGTTAAAATACAATGAATGCCTCCTAAGACCAGGCGGTGTTCTAAATGCGTATATAAATTAACTATTTCATCAGTAGCTACTGTTATCCTTCTCATTACTGATAATGAGGAAACTGAGACCAACAAGAGAGGTTAAGAAACCTGTCCAAGATCACACAGCAAGTGTGAAATAAAGAGTTCAGAAAAAAGATAATTTCATTTGCTAATAAATTATATATGCCATAATTAAATCTTATATAAACAGGTAATTCCCACCTATTACCTATCAAAGAGTTGCCAACAAGTTCTAAGATAGCCTGATTAAGTGTTTTATCTTAGTGCTGTTTTTGTTCCCTCTTTAAGGTTTTCCTTGTCCCGAACTGGGCCTCTTTGATGCTTATCTACCATTGACTCTTCACCTCTTCACATCATCCATTCATAATCACTTACTAATACAGAGTAGCTGTTTTGTGCATGTGCCTTTAGTCCTGGGTCCTCAGGTATATGGTGAACTGCAAAGCAAAGTATTTTTTATATATGCTCCTCTTTTACAGCTCCATAGCACCTTGGTAACTATTATAACTACAGAAAGTGACTCATGAATTCCTGATGTTGAAAAATGGGTGAGCAATCGACCCAAAAGTGAGGCACAAGAGGGAAGAAATTGGTTGTTTGGATGATCCCAAACTAGAGATTTAACTAGTGAAGAATTAATGATACGAATGAAAAATTCTGCTTAAGTTGCACCAATACATACATACAGGTCTTTTAAAAAACTGTTCTGTATTTTTTAAATGTAAAGGAATGATTCACATATTATTTAGTCTGGAACTGAAAAATATCCAAGTACTACATAGGAATTCCACTTAAAATGTTTAGGAGGACACATTATTTACAAGCAGAGTGACCCATGTGCTGATTTACCCAGTTCTGGTTTATACTTGTTTTCCCAGCATGATCCCCAATTCACTCCCCAAAGTGCCCCATTTTGAACAATAAATAATATTGTCATCTGAATTACAACCAAAGATCAATAGTAACTTTAATAGCAATTGCCTTTATTCACATTTCTCTCAAGGGTTCTTTAAAATGGATAAAATATGGGAAGGTGGAGGAGAGGATTGGGGAGGGACGGCAGGGGGTAGGGCTGGATGAGTGGATGGACAGATAATCGGGAAGACAGATGAATGGATGGATGGATAGATAGTAATCTCAGAAGTACCAAATTGAGCTTAGGTCTGTGGTAATAACATACTTACATTAGTAAGGTTTTCAAGTTTTAAAAAATTCTTGAAGAACCAGACATCTTCTGTTTAGCCCTAATATATGTCAGAAATTTACAGAATAAAAATTTAACAAAGAGTAGGCCTATGCTCTACCAATAAACCTGAGTTTAAAAATAACCATTTATGGTTACAATTCTTGCTATCAATATTTATCACATTCATCACAGAAAAACCTACTAATTCAGATAAAACACAAGGCACTGTCCAGCAACAGATACACATTCATTGAGTAATGGAACCGGGCTTAAAAGATGAAGAAGACATAATTCCTCCTTTTAAGGAGTTCAAAATTTGCAAAAAAAAAATTAAAAATTTCTATATTTTCTTTTTTTTAATGTTAGATTTTTTTAAAAAGATTTATTTATTTATTTTTTTCCCCTTCCCCCCCAACCCCATTTGTCTGTTCTCTGTGTCTATTTGTTGCATGTTCTTTGTCTGCTTCTGTTGTTGTCAGCAGCACGAGAATCTGTGTTTCTTTTTGTTGCATCATCTTGTTATGTCAGCTCTCCGTGTGTGCAGCGCCATTCCTGGGCAGGCTGCACTTTCTTTCGCGCTGGGCGGCTCTCCTTACGGGGCGCACTCCTTGCATGTGGGGCTCCCCTACACGGGGGACACCCCTGCATGGCAGGGCACTCCTTGCGCACATCAGCACTGCACGTGGGCCAGCTCCACACGGGTCAAGGAGGCCCGGGGTTTGAATCATGGACCTCCCATGTCGTAGATGGATGCCTTAGCCACTGGGCCAAGTCCACTTCCCTCTATATTTTCTTTTATTGATAGACTGTCTCCTTCGATAATAGATTTGAGGCTTAAAAATCTGAGTTTTAAACTAGTTCTAAAGAAAAGCAAATGCATATTCAGGTCCACTAATGGGAAGCTACTGACAGCATAGTGCCCAGTAGTTCGCATATATAGTAGGTAATCAAACTACTCCTATGAATGAATGAGTGAACAACAGAAGAAATAATCAGTGAAGTACCTCAAAAATGAGGCAAAACTGGGGAGGAGAAGGAAAGAACCAAACACCTAAATAATACAAATGCTAGTCAATTGATTACTGTAAGAGCTTGGGAAAATCTTCAATAGCATGAATTGGCCATTTGGGGAATTAGATGCCTGAGACTGCTTTGTGTCAAAGAAACTCTTCTGTAAGCCTCAACTGAGTCACCTGGAAAATGGGGATACTAATGCTTCACTGTCCTATCTCACAGAGGACTAAACAGCTACAACAAATGAAAACACACTGAACGTGATTGCCATCATCGGAAACAACAGTTCAACATTACTGCCATTCTTCCTCAGTTTTATAAATATAAAAATAGTCTGATGCATAAAAATGTCCTCATCCCTTGTAAGACTGCATCTGATAAGAACCATAATTTGACTGACTAGAAACAGCTGAGAGTGATATTTTCAAATTTTATTAAAAGCTGTATTTGCCTGCAAATTAATCATAGAACTTGTATTTGTTTTAGACCTTAGGTCTATAAAGTGGTGTTGATTTTCATGGCTAATTTAAGACTGATGCCATGAAATATCATGAGGAAGACAGTTGAGTATTTTCTCTAGCACTTATATACAAGGTTGTGGCCTGCAGCATAACCTACCAAGCAGATCATCATTTCTTTTTAGCATTTTACTTTATGATGTACTTTTGTGAATTTATGTGGGGACATTTGGAATTGAGTAATAATCTATTTACGTAAATAGTTCAAGGTAATAAATATTTGTGTTCAGATTCTTCAATCAAGTGAATGTATTCACCTGATATCTTTCCTAAAAGTATGATGTGTATGATTACATAATCACTTATATTTACATTATTCAAAGTAGCCTGTCTAAAATGTCTAAATGAAAATTTTATACTCTTCTAATACATGCTCTGTTCTGAAATTTAAGCTTCTCAAAATTGATAATAATGCCTTATGTCTGTATTCCTATAACATTATATCACTTCCCATGATGCTTATGGGTTTGCCATAAATGTTTGTTGAATGATTTCTTAATTTTAATAAATGCAAATAAACTACTGTATATGTGAAGTATTAATTCGCTTCCATCTAGGAAATATAGGTAAGCTTCTGGGATTCTAAGACAAAGTTTTTAAATTGCTGATAATAACTCCTTTTCAAAATTTCTACTGTGTAATGATCCATTTGTAGAATTATTAGTCTTAAGTGCCATATCTAAAATAACAGTAAGCTATATTTATTGAGCAATTATGTGTTAAACCCAGTTCAAAGCACTTCATATGTTACAGTATTTCATGTTCACCATGACTCTTAGTTTGGCTCAATTATTATTTCCATTTTACAGATGAAGAAATTAAAGCACAGAGAGATGAAAACTACCTTTCCCAAGGTTGTGGGGCTTAAATACCAGGGCTAGGATGTGACTCCCACCATCGGGCTCCAAGTCCACTGTCTGAACCTGTCTGCTCTTCAGTTTCTCTTAGTTCTTTTCTCTTTATCTAAATGGTATTATTTTTATTCTTTAAGATTAACACAGGCTTCAATTCCAGCTGTGTAATTAAGATGTTTGCTAATTGCACAGGGACATTTTTGGCTAAAGAGACTTAATGAGCATGTTTCCATTATCCAAAGCTTCAGTGAACATACATTTCAAGCCTCATCACTACTTACTAACCATGTTACTAAATTAACACGGAGTCAATGTCCATGAGGCTTGGCGTCTCCTGAGCCCAGCCTGGCCAGGGCCACGGTCCATTTCTCAGTTGCCACAGCAGCAGCTGTGTGTGCTGGTGGTGGTGCCATAGGTGGCAGTAATGTGACTGTCAGCATCTCCCACCTGAACCTAGAGGACTTCACTTCCTTTCCCTGGATGTTAGAGTATCTGGTACATGCTTATTTGCTGCCCTTGGGCATCAGGCCCTTGGTGACCAGCATCACAGTGGCAGCCACTGAGAACACCACAGATCTCTCCATGGATCGCGCCCCCAGGAGCCCTGCTTCCTACCCTGACCTCTATGTGGAACAGCAAGCAGGGAGCATGTTGGTGGAAACACATACTATTTGAAGAATTTCCAATGGGAACTCAGGATTCACAAAGGCCTAGAAACACAGCACATCAGGATTTCATCTTTTGGTCTTCTCTGCCTTCTGAAGCTGGTATGACCTGCCACATACCCTTTTAGCAAACTATGAATGGGGCAAATAATGGGCTGGCTGAGGTTATATGACTCCTGTATCTTAAAGTTGGAGAAGAGATGAAAAGAGTGCTCACAGTACTTTCATCACCATCTTTTAACAGCATATTCAATTAAGGGACTCAGGACAGTTTTCTCCCCCTCTGCAGTAGAATAAAACAGAAGACTTATCTAGAATAAAATGGATTTTTTTTTTTCAATCATGACATCTCACTGGAAAAATGTAGAGTGAGAATTCTGTCATTTTAGAAATTTTTTGTGTCCTGTTTTGAAAAGTCAGATGTTGGCAGTAAATAGTAGAGAAAATACAGAGATTATATTGATATACATATATATGTCTTTGCACATGCCAAATGCAATCATCAGGTTATATACAATAACAGCCCTGTAGGACCCGCCACCTCCCTCAACACCACTATCGCTGTTCTTTGTACAAACCATTTCTCACATGCCTGTCTGTATGCCAGGTATGCTATTTCATCCAAGCAAGCTTGACTGCTCTTTCACATTTTCCTCATCCTCTTTATCTTCATGACTTCTGTGTGCCTTTACACTGCCAGAAAAGGAATGCTCTGAGAGTCAGGGGGCAACCAAATATTTTTGCCATGAAGCCTAGGAGAAGACTGTCATTTTATAAAGGTTTAATTGGCTTGCAGCAAAACTCCCTAATTTGTACTGAGGAAAAATATCATTCAAGTGTTCTCAAGGCAACATAAGCAACAGAACTTGGCTAAGGGTACAGAGGTAAGTTGTACCCTTAACTTGTTTCAAAATGGACTACAAGGAAGTGACATTTAATTCAACTGTTTACAAATACTCCTTGAGTGGTTAAGAAGATGAAAACAGGGTGATATTTAAAGTATTGTAAACATTCTCTGATTCATATATATAATTAATTTATCAAATTAACAAGCATTACGGATTTTAGTAATGTAGGCATCTTTGACCACCTTAAAAAGACTTTCCAAACTGGTGCTCCTCCATCTATTAAATTTCAATATTTGTATATCTATAGCCACTGATATCATTTATCTAAGTCTCTAGATAGATATGATTTCATCGACATTGTTGTAGAGTATGTTTATCTGTTATTTAGCAAATAACTAATATCCACCTGTTGAGTAGAAAGTACCCTGTTTCTGTGAGCAAAGAGAACACAATGTCGGGGAATTTGCATCAATACATATTAAAGTAATTAGAAATATAAAGCAGGATATGCTAAGTTTTGGGTCTTTGGTACTGAAAATATATCTGCAGAGTAAGACAATGGCAAGGAGAAGTTGTTTTACCTCTCTAGGGAGCTCAGACTTTCCTGTACCCCTTTGTTAATCCCTACATGTCCCTGTTTGCTTTTGGTGTAATTCAGATTACACTGAGAGCCTATGTAGACAAGAACACTTTCCTGACCTGACTAGAGGAGAATCTCTCAGATCAGAAGTCAGAATTGTGCAGAGGAACTCAAGGAGGTTGGAGAGAGTCAGAACAGGGACCCTCTGGCTTTAAAGAGGCAGAACGAAGATTGCGGAAGATGATTCCCCATTTCTTAAATAGCACGATACCATCCTTTACGGAGACAGGACATCAGAAGAGGACAAAACCATGAAATGCCTGGGAGGTACTTTTCTGGGGCTAGAGTAGACGGATGACATATATATAGGAGGAATACGGATATGAGATTCATGTGATTGTTTTTTATTTTATGTCATTTATAATCTCTGTAATTATACTTCTCCAATATTTAGTAAAATGTTCTCGTTCCTTTTTTTTCTTTGAATGCTAGTCAGACTCAGGAATTTCCTGAGTACACATGACTATCAGTGCGTGTGAGGCGGGGAGGAGGGCAAATCTTGGGCCAGAGCTTTGAAGGTGAGGCCGTCCATCCTCAAGGTCTGGCCATGCTGAGGACTGAGTTAAGCCAAGCAAGAAACTCAGAGAAAGGGGAAACACACAGGGTCAAAGAAATGGCCTCTTGCTGAGCCTCTCCTCTCAGGGTGATGGAGAAAGCTTTCAGAGTTTTCTTCTTCTGAAACCTTGCCTGGTTTTGTATTAAAACGAGACCACCCACCGACCGAGTGGCAGGGTGTTGTCAACGTCATTCTAAGGTTCCCCGCGGCAGCTATTACTCAGAACTGCAAGTAGTGATAGAGTAGCCTGGCAGCCAGGGTGGGTGGAGAGTGTTCCTATTATTCGTAAAACTTCCTACTTTGGGCCTGGCACTGTTGTGCTGTTATATACCTGGAAGTATCAGAATGGAACAACAAAATGGCAAATTCATCACCCACAAAAGCCCCGGGGAAAAATGCTTATGACAGAAAAATGCTGAAAGAAGATTGGGGTTTGACATATTCCAGAGCATAGGTTGTAGGATGGGGGAAATCCAACACCAGGTTTTGAAAACTTGAAAAGACATCTGCCAAACAACGGTGAAAATCTACTTTCTATTTCCATTGAGGTCGAGAGAAAATATAAAGGCTTTAAAAGGCAGAAAAAGGGATTTAGATGAGACACTAGGAGAATTTCCTCCAAGTGTTCTGGAATGTATTATGAAGAGAGCCTGGAATGCATTACTAGCAAGAACATGCACTATGCTTTTCAGAAGACGCTAAAGCAGTAGGTAGGCAGGTATCCTGCTTGCCTGAGTGCAGTTCTGCCCTAGGGTAGAAGAACATGATTAAATGAGTGATTGTGTTCCAGGGGGGCCCTACCTTGGAAGTAAATACGACCTTCCAACATACATTCCAGTCTTACATTGGTCTGAAGGGAATCTTCCTTGTTCATATTTGCTTGAAAAACAAGAATAAATCCCTTATACTTATAAATGTGGTAAGATAATAGAAATGTTTTTCCAAAATATGCTCAAAGGGCAAATCCTGTGATCTCTGAACGCGCCGTGCCATGAAAAAGAGAAAGAAAAACCAAAACACCTGAAGTCAGCCATGTCCCTTCTCTACCCAGCACCCACACACCTTTAAAAAACGAGTTTCACTCTCCTAAGGTACAGTACTGTTTGCTCAGTTCTGTATTTAAAATGGATTCTTAGGTTCCTCCTGATCTGGAGATTATAATTGTATGAGTAGGAAAAATAGCTGTAGCGAGGAGCTATCATTAACTGAAAATATATATGTCAAGTACTAGGACGACATCGGTTTTACTTTTTTAAACATCATCGCGTTTAATTCCCATATGCACCCAGGAGGTAGGTCCTATTATTATCAACATTGTACAAAAGGGTGAAGTGATTTGCACAGGGTAACAGGATGGTACTTAGAGATATTGAGGTAGTAAGAATTAGACAAAAGCAATTTATTGTAATGACATAGAAAACAGAATGGAAAACCTCCACTACCTTTGCAGAGGACATCACATGAGGATGTCAGAGGGTGTGAAATGGATCTAGAGCTCAAATGACTTTTCTAACGTATGTGCAAGTCTACCCTTGGATCAACTGCATCTATATAGATTAGTCTTTTAGCTAGAAGGAATATAAAGACCTGAATCAAAACACAAGATGTTTTCTTTTCTAAATCCCTATGTGGCACAGTCAGCTTCTTAGTACTCAGGGCCTGCTGCTGTTAAAGATAATCCAGACTTTCTGCTTCTTCTCTTCCTTGTTATGGCACCTTAATTATGATGGGAGGAGAAATCAAAGGAGGCAGAAATCAAATCAGTCTGTTTCCTTATAAACCACAGAGTTTATTAAGGTAAGAATTTACTATGTCTGATTAAAAATAAAGTTCCTAAGCTCCACTGTAATTAATAATTAAGCTCTTTGGCCAAAAATATTTTAAAAAATCAAATTAGAATGCATTAGAAAAGATTATTTACATGCTTTGTAAATTCTTATTCTTTGGGAATAACTGTGCTTATTGATATATGTGTGTCCAAAAAACAGGACAAAACTAAACAAATAAGAACCCCCACAAAAACCTCTGTCTAGTTTTATAATGCCCTTAAAATAAGAAAGTCAGCACTATAATAGCTCAGGCAACCCAGCAACCACCTCTTAGTTAAAAAATTAATTCTTTAACAGCTTGCAAGGGCTGCCTTCTTGGCATGTGTTTGGGCAGAGAATTTATTACATGAAGCAAGATCCATTGGGTATGCAAGGTAAATAGTCTCATTAAGAATGTTTTATGAAGAAACATTACTGTTCCAACAAGGTCACAAGGGTGAACGAGGCATGAGAAAGAAGCAAAAGGCAGTGACCTGGAAACAGACTATGGCACTTGGCTTAATTTACAGTGCCTTCCCAAGTTCTAGCGTGAGCCTCTATTGGCTCAGGTTGATAAGAACTAGTCAGAAGTTAGACGAGAATGCACGCTGGCTAGAAAAGCTTCAGAAGAGCCCTGTGGATACCTCCCAAACTCACAAGTCTACTCAAGCAGGATCTACCTTAAGCAAATAGGATCTATAAAAATTATAGTTTTTAAAACAGATTCATTAGGGAGTTATTTACTATAGATAATATGAATAGTATTTTCATTTACAAACTATTCAGTGTGAGATCCCTTAAATAAGATCTCAAAGAACATTTAAAATAAAACTCATGAAAATTTGTTTGTACACCATTTTTCAGGCATGTTTCTGCTCCCACCACTTACTACAGTGGGTTCTAAGTCTTCGTTCCTTGTTATTCTCTATCTAGGAAACTAACATCTTAGAAGGGGCTTTCTAAGAGGGTGAAAGAAGCTACCTAATTTCAATTTCAGAATTTTTTGTGGTTAATATCATTGTGGATATAATAGAAATAAAAACTATAAGGAATGGAAGAATGTACAGATTTGAAGAACAGTTTTACCTCTAATAACAATTTTCTTCAAAATATTTTATTCATCTTTGTTCATATTCTTTCTTTTTTAAAGATTTATTTTATTCTCCCGTCCCCCCCCTCTCTTGGTTCCCCTGTTGTCATTCACTGTGTGTTCTTCTGTGTCTACTTGTATTCTCATTAGGCAGAGTATTCTTATTAGGCAGCTCCAGGAACCAATCCTCGGACTTTCCAGAGTGGGAGAGAGGCAATTACTCTCTTGTACCACCTCAGCTCCCTGTTCTGCTATGTCTTCTTATTTTCCTTCCTCTGTGTCTCTTGTGCCATCGTGTTGCGCTAGTTCTGTGTCGGCTGCCACTCCTGTGTGGGGCAGCTTTCCTGTGTGGGATGGCATTCCCACACAGGGTGGCACTCTTGCACGGGGTGGCATTTCCATGTGGGCCAGCACTCTATGTGGGCCAGCTCACCAAGTGAGCCAGCTTGCCCTCACCAGGAGGCCCTGGGCATTGAATCCTGGACCTCCTATTTGGTAGATGGAGCCCACTCGGTTGAGCCACATCCATTTCCCTCGATATTCTTTCTACAAAACATTTATTTACAGCCATATCATTAGTTTTAATTATTTTTAATGATTATTACTTTAATAGCATATTTGACACAAAATCACTTTAATTTTAATTAAATTTTAAGTAACACTTTAAATTATTTATATGAAAAGTAAACTGACTAGTCTAGACTGCTAGTTCTAAAATTATTCCTGAATGGTTACAATTTAGATTGCTTAGTAAGAAAATGTATTTACCAAATGTAATGAATGTCCCACGATGATGAAAGAGGTTGTTGATGTGGGAGGAGTGAGGTGAGGGAGGTGGGGGATATATGGGGACCTCACATTTTTTAAATGTAGCATTTAAAAAAAAATAGAGGAGAAAAAAAACCTGGTAATCACATAACTGATCAGAAAATAATAATCCCATAAATTCAAACAAAACCTTTTTTCACCATTGGTATAACAAAATAGTCTCTGTTTCTAAGGTATTACTCTATTATTAAGTACATTTTTGCAAACATAAGACAAAGGAACCAAGCAGAATCTTCAAAAACTATTTTCATGTTATAAGCAAACACTAACATAAAAAAGGATGGATACAATAAGTACATGTTAATGAGTTAGTAAACAGGATGCCATTCAATTTGGGGAAAAAAATAAAGAGGCCTGAGGCCAAAGAAAACAAATGTCAATGTTTATAGGTTTTATGTATTTTAAATAAATATTACTTCACATTTTAAGTGCTGCCATTATCAGAATGAGTCTAAATTAAGAATTAATAGCAACCAAATGATGCATGTATTTGAAAAATAAATATTCTTCTATGCTGGGATCTCTTCAGGATATATGCTGAAATGGTCTGGAAACTCTCAGCTAAATTTTAGCCAAACTAAATGGCCTTTCTCTGAATAAATGATTCTCTTGTATTTGCTTCTCATGTTTTCATCCCAGTTTTTTTCTTTCTTTCTTTCTTTTTTTTTTTTTTTTTGGTTTTCTTTTGTCTCATCCCAGCTATTCTTTGCACACAAGTTTAGTACTGAAACATCTTAAGGCACTTAAAAATAATTCTAATATAGTTTGATTCATACTTTATTATAAAACTAATGCATACTCATTATTGAAAAATTTTGACTATACAGGAAAATAGGGAAAGGGAAAAAATCACTGCTGATTTCATGAAAATTAGGCAGCCTTTTGGACCTAAGACTTCTCAAATCTTTGAATGTGCAAATGTATGTTTCATCCAGGATGCTTTCTTCACTGATCACCTACTCAGAGTTCCAGGACCCACAGTTTAGGAAATGTTGTCCTGGGGAGCGGGCATATATTTAGTATGTAAGTTTACACTATGCCAGCTTTTTATTAATATATTTTTTATTTTTAAAAGATACATAGATCACACAAAATGTTACATTAAAAAAATATAGTGGATTCCCATAAGCTCCATTCTCCACACCCCCCACCTTTCCCACATCAACAGCTTATTTCTTTAGTGTGGTACAGTCATTGCAATTAATGAATACATTTTGGAGCACTGCTACACAGCATGGATTATAGTTTACATTGTAGTTTACACTCTCTCCCATTCATTCAGTGGATTATAGCAGGATATATAATGTCCTGCATCTGTCCCTGCAATGTCATTCAGGACAACTCCAAGTTCTGGAAACTATGCCAGTTTTTATTCTTTGTAAATCCTTTCTTGGAAATTATTTTGCTGGTAGAATGCACTTTGAGGAGGAGATAGGAAGGAATTTACACTTCATTCCACAGAGTAATCTAGAGTCAGAAATATGATGACGGGAGAAGCTTAGTCCTGACGTAACAGATATTACTTGCATTGTAACTGGTCAAGGCTCCACTATCTTTGCAATTAGGCATTGCATATGCAAAATGCTGCATCTCCCACTGTATCCCAAGCTCTTGTTTTTTTTCCCACTAAAAATTTTTTTTTGAAGTAGATCTTTCAAATATATGAACGTACGTAAACACTAAGTTTATGGTAAAAGTTATGACCTACAAACATGCATATCATCATACAGGGCTCCCATCCATCACCCCACCACCAACACCTTGCATTGTTCTGAAACATTTGTAACAAATTAAGAAGGAGCATCCTCAAAGTGTTAATATTAACTATATATTTTTTGTCTTTATTTTTTTAATATTACATTAAAAAAATATGAGGCCCCATATGCCCCCCACCCTCCTCACCCCACTCCTCCTCCCATAAAAACAATCTCCTCCATCATCATGAGACATTCATTGCATTTGGTGAATACATCTCAAAGCACCGCTGCAACTCATGGTAAATGGTCCACATCATAGTCCACACTCTACCATGTTCGACCCAGTGTGCCATGGGAGGACATACAATGTCTGGTAACTGTCCCTACAGCATCACCCAGGATAACTCCAAGTCCCGAAAATGTCTCCACATCTCATCTCTTCCTCCCATTCCCTACCCCCAGCAGCAACCATGGCCACTTTCTCCACACCAATGCCACATTTTCTTCAATTACTAATCACAATAGTTCATGAATAGATTATCACTAAGTCCACTCTAATCCATACTCTATTCCTCCATCTTGTGGACCTGGAATGGTTGTGTCCACTCCACATCTGTAACAAGAGGGGGCTTAGATTCCACATGGATGCAGGATGCAATCCTCCTGCTTTCAGTTGTAGGCACTCTTGGCTCCATGGTGTGGTGGTTGACCTTCTTCAACTCCATGTTAGCTGAGTGGGGTAAGTCCAATAAACCAGAGTGTAGGAGCTGAAGTCTGTTGAGGCTCAGGGCCTGGCTATCACATGGTCAGTCCAGAGATTCAGGTCCCCTGGGTATATATTAAACCCCAGCACCAACTACAGTTCTGGTAAAAGTAACAGGAGAGGCTTGTGAACAAAGATCACATCTGAGTCCAACTCCATCACACAGAAACACAAACTCCAAAGAAGGGCCAACTGACATGGCAGTGAACTCCATCTGCCATGACCATAGAACATGTGGGTCTCTGTAGCCCTCAGAAGAACCAAGACCTGGGGTTGTATCTACTTTTTCTGTCTCTGGGACTCTGCTGAGGTGTGCATAAGGGCAACCCCTCTGATAACCTCCCAGCTCTTTTTGGAGACTCATAGCCATATAAACTCATTTGTCCTTTCCATTTCCCCCTTGATTCAGGTCAAAAAGCACTTTTAAGTCCTGGTTCTAGATATAGATTGAGATATTCTGCTGGTCCGAGTTGACCCTTTTATTCAAGGTCATTTTCTAGTTACATCAACAGCTGGTACTTGGTAGTAATCCCTCAGTGCCAGGGAGGCTCATCCCCAGGAGTCATGTCCCACGCTGGGGGAAGGCAACGCATTTACATGCTGAGTTTGGCTTCGAGACTGGCCACATTTGAGCAACACGGAGGCTCTCAGGAGGGAACTCTTAGGCACCCTACAGCTCTAGGCCTTGTTCTTATTTCAGGTGCACAGGCTCACAAGCATAGTCATTAGTATCAAGGGTTTATTGTTGGAACTTCCTTCTTTTTTGGTCTTTGCCATTGCACTTGGGGGATTGTTGCTGTTCCTTTAGGGACTGTGATAGAGCTCCCCTGGCTAGGAACTCAGCACTCCCTCAGTTGTTGTTTTTAATTGTATCCACTATGAAAATATGCAAACATTTTTATGTACCCAGGATATATGCCCTGTAGAACTCCCTGCCAACCATGTGTCCCCTGTCAATAACATTCCACACCAGTATTCCTCCCCTGCCATTGTTGAACCTCTCTGTGATCCAAACATCCTGAAAAGTGAAGCCCAACATATTGCCAGGTTCTATTAATAGTAAAATGGAATATAGTGATGAGTTAAAAGGTTAGATATAGAATACATATTAATTTGGAAAAATTAAGGTAAAAATAAATTGGGGTATCAAAAAATTTTAAATGCAAAAGCTTTGTTTTTGATGTTTTGCCTTCCATCACTGCAATAAGTGTTGCCCTGTATGCAAATTGGCAAGGCACTACTTACATCTTTTCCTCAGTGTCTACGTCCTATCTTTTTCTTTTCTTTTTTCTAATTATTAAGCTTATCTTCACAAGAGTTTTAGATCACAGTAATTCATATATACAATATACAGTACGCCCAAATATCCAACATAAAACCTTTTCCCTTCCACAGTGATAATCTTTTTACATATTCCTACTATATTTACTGAAACTGATGTACAGATATTGAGACAATAGCTTTCAAACAAGGTAACATTTGTGTTTACATTGTGGTTTTTATTTTAGACTATATGATTTTCTAAATTTTTAGTTATCTTATGGTTTACATTATGATTTACATTTTAGTCTATCAGCCCCTATATATTTTTGGTGTAATTTTACGTGTCTTATATCCATCCTTGCGTACTCTTGTGGAACACTTCTATTGCCCACACAGTTATACTGGTTCCATCTAGTCAATACCTCTTTCCCCCTCCCCTTAGGGCCCACAGTGACAATCTTCACTGCTTGAAGTACCATGTTCAGAGATACTTGCAACAATGTTGAGGGCTTGACATGCTCAACTGCCCTAATGCACACTATTAACTATAGTCCATATCTTATATTTGGTGTGTTTCCTAATGACCTTTTGTTGTTGCTCATAAACCATACAATTATATAAAGTATACAATCAATGGCATTTGGTATGATAAGAGTTGTGCATTCATCAATTCAATCAATATTAGAGCATTTTCTATTACTCCCAAAAAAGAAAAAAACAAAAACAAAACCATGAATATACCCTTATGTTAGTCCTAATTACAAATCGTAAGATGTACTTTCATCATTTCAAATCACTTCCAAACATTTCCAAACAACTTTTTACCAATTCTGCACAGAATAAACCTTGGTTTTCCATTCTCAAACACATTCTCTTCTCTGGTGACTTTTTAAATTCTGGCTATTAACTCATGAGTTTGCTCATTATATTTAGTTCATAACAGCAAAATTAGACCGTATTTGTCCTTTTGGGCCTGGCTTACTTCACTTAACATAATGTCCTCCAGGCTCATCGTCCCTGTTTCACGACTTCATTTCTTCTTCCAGTTGAATAATACTCTGTCGTGTATGTATACCACAGTTTGTTACCTATTCATCACGTGATGAACAACTTGTTTCCATCTTTTGGTGAACTGTGAATAATGTCACTATGAACACTGGTGTGCAGATGTCTGTTTCTGTCACTGCTTTCAGTTCTTCTGGGGATATACCTAATAGTGTTGCTGGGTCACATGGTAGATTTATATCTAACTACTTTAGGAATCACTGAACAGATTTCCACAGTGGCTGTTCTACTCTACATTCCTACAAGCATTGAATAAGCATTCCTATCATTCTATATCTTCTCCAACAATTGCAGTTTTCTGTTGTTTTTTTTAAAGAGGCCTTCTAGTTGGTGTGAAATTATACCTCATTGTATCTTTGATTTGCATTTTCCTAACAGTCAGTAAGGTTGAACAATTTTTTCATGCGTTTTTTCACAATTTATATTTCTTCTTTGGAAATTGTATTTGCTCATTTTTTAATCAGGCCATTTGCCTTTTTATTACTGAGTTGTAAATTATTAGATACTTGTTGGATATGTGATTTCCAGATGTTTCCTCCCAGTGAGTAGGATACCTTTTTGGCCTTTTGAAAAAGTCCTTTGAGGTGTAAATGTGCTGAATTTTGAGGAGATCCTATTTATCTATTCTTTTGTTGCTTTTGTTTTGGGTGTAAGGTTTAAGAGACCCCCCACCTTATAGTAGGTCTTGTAGATAGTTCCCTATGTTATCTCTAGGAGTTTTATGGTCTTGGCTTTTATGTTTAGGTCTCTGATTCACTCCGAGTTGATTCTTGTATAGAGAGTGAGACAGCAGTTCTCTTTCATTCTTTTGGTTATGGATATCCAGTTCTCCTAGCACCATTTACTGAAAAGATTGTTTTGTCCAGAAAAGTGGATTTGGTAAGCTCATCAAGAACCAGTTGACCAGAGAGGTGAGGGTCTATTTCTGAACTATCAGTTCTATTTCATTGATCAAAGTGTCTATCTTTATGCTAATATCATGCTGTTTTAACCTCTTTAGCTGTATAGTACACTTCAAAGTGAGGGAACATGGGGTTTCTGAATTCACTTTTTTTTTTTGGATATTTTTGGCTATTCTGGTTCCCTTTCCCTTCCAAATAAATTTGGTAATTGACTTTTCTATTTCTTTAAAGTAGGCTGTGTAATTTTGATTGGTATTACATTGAATCTATAAATCGGATTAGGTAGAACTGACATCACCATGATGTTTAGCCTTCTAACCCATGAATACGGCATGTCCTTCCATTTGTTTAGGTTTTCTTTGATTTCTTTTAGAAGTGTTTTGTAGTTTTTAAAACACAGATCCTTTACTATTCATTCTAGATATTTGTTGCTATTGTAAATGGGATTTTTTTCCCTTGATTTCCTCCTCAGTGTGCTTATTACTCAGTGTGCTACTGAGGTTTGCATGCTGATCTTGTATCCTGCCACTTTGCTGAACTCATTTATTAGCTCAAGTAGTTTGTTGTAGGTATTTCGGGATTTTCTAAACAGGATCATGTCATCTGTGAATAGTGAGAGTGTTACTTCCTCTTTTCCAATTTGTGTGCCTTCCATTTCTTTTTCTTGCTTAATTGCTCTAGCATGATCTTTTGGCACAATCTTGAATAACAGTAATGACAGTGGTTATCCTTATCTGTTCCTGATGTTAGAGAGAAAGCTATCAGTCTCTCCTCATTGAGTATGATGTTGGCTGTGGGATTTTCATATATGCCCTTTGTCATGTTGAAGGTCTTTCCTTCTATACCTTTCTTTTGAAGAGTTTTTACCAAGAAAGGACGCTGGATTTTGTCAAATAGCTTTTCTGCATCAACTGAGATGATATAGGTTTTATCCCCCTTTGATTTGTTAATGTGATATACTATGTTAATTGATCTTATGTTGGACCACCACGGCATAATACCACGAATAAAACCCACTGATTGTGGTAGATAATTCTTTCACTATGCTGTTGGATTCAATTTTCAAGTATTTTGTTGAAAATTTTTGCAGCTCTATTCCTTAAAGAGATTGGTCTGTAATCTTTTCTTTTAGTATCTTTATCTGGCTTTGGTATTAGGGTGATGTTAGCTTCATAAAACGTGTTGGGTAATTTTCTTTCCTTTTCACTTTTTTTGAAGAGTTTAAACAGGATTGGTATTACTTCTTCTTGAAATGTTTGGTAGAATTCACCTGTGAAGCTATCTGGTCCTGGGCTTTTATTTGACAGAAGATTTTTGTTTGACTGATTCAATCTCTTCACTTTTCATTCATTTGTTGAGTTCCTGAATTTCTTTTACAGTCAATGTAGGTTGCGCATTTCTAGGAATTTGTTCATTTCACCTAGGTTGTCTAATTTTTTGGCTACAGCCTCTCTTAATATCCTCTTATGATCTCTTGTACTTCTGTGGGGTCAGTCATAATGTTCCTCCTCTCATTCCTGATTTTATTTGCATCTTCTCTCTTTTTTTCTTTGTTAGCCTAGCTAGGGTTTATTCATTTTATTGATATTCTTAAAGAATCAGCTTTTAGTTTTGTTGATTTTTTTTGTTGTTGTTCTCAGTTTCATTTATTTCTGCTCTAATCTTTGTTATTTCTTTGTTTGCTTTGGGATTTGTGTTATTTTTCTAGTTTCTGCAGGTGTTCAGTTAGGTATTTGATTTAAGCTCTTTCTTCTTTTTGAATATAGGCATTTAGGGCTATAAATTTCCCTCTCAGCACTGCCTTTGCCGTACCTCATAAGTTTTGATAAGCTGCATTCTCATTTTCGTCTTGAGATATCTACTAATTTCTCTTGCAATTTCTTCTTTGACCCACTGATTATTTGGGAGTGAGCTTTTTAGCTTCCATATAATTGCAAATTTCTTCCTGTCCCGCCTGTTATTGATGTCCAGCTTCATTCCATTATGTTCAGAGAAGAGGCTTTGCATAATTTCAATCTTCTTAAATTTACCGAGAACTGTTTTGCTGCCTAACATATGGTCTATCCTGGAGAAAGATCCATGATCACCTGAGAAAAAATATAATTTGCTGATTTGGGGTGTGATGTTTTGTATATGTCTGTCAGATCCAGGTTTATCATATTGTTCAAGTTCTCTGTTTCCTTATTGATCTTCTGTCTAGTTGTTCTTTATCTATTGATGTGAGCAGCATGTTAAAGTCTCCAACTATTGTCGTAGAGATGTCTTTTTCTCCTTTCAGTTTTGCCAGAGTTTGCCTCACATATTTTGGGGCACCTTGGTTAGGTGCATAGAAATTTATGACTTTTCTTCCTTCTTGGTGAATTGTCACTTTTATTAATATATAATGGCCTTCTGAATCTTTTATCACTTTTTTTGCACTTAAAGTCTGTCTTGTCTGACACCAGTATAGCTACCCCTGCTCTCTTTTGGTTATTCTTTGCATGAAATGTTTTTTTCCCAAACTTTCACTTTCAGTTTATTTGCATCCTTGGATCTAAGATGAGTCTCCTGCAGACAGCACATGGATGGCTCATGTTTTCTTGACCATTCTATCAGTCTTTTGATTGGGAAGTTTAATCCATTAACATTCAATGTTATCACTGTAAAGGAATCACTTATTTCAACCATTCTATTTTTTGGCTTTCATATATCATGTCTTATTTTTGTCTGCCTTTTTACCCTTTTGGTTACCTTTTCTAATAATTTTCACTTCTACACTCTCTTCCAGGCATGTCTCTCAACTTTTCTTTTCTGGCTGCAGAACTACCTTTAGCATTTCCTGCAGAGCCAGAGTCTTGTTTATGAACTCTTGTAGCTTCTGTTTATCTGTGAATATTTTAAACTCATATCATATTTGAAGGATAGTTTTGCTGGATAAAGAATTCTTGGCTGGCAGCTTTTCACCTTCCTCAAATAATCCTTTTGCCCCTTTTACCTTCACCTCTCCTCTGGAATTTCAGTAACATGTAAGTTGGTGTTCCATGCTATCATTCCATATTCTGAGCTGCTGCTCACTTTTTTCCATTCTTTTCTAAAGCTCTCCGATTTCAGCTGTTCTGTCCTCTATGTCACTGATTCTTTCTTCCATCATTTCAAATCTGCTGTTGTATGCCTTTCTTGTATTTTTAACCTCACTTACTGTGTCTTTCATTCCCATAAGCTGTTATTTTTCTATTCAAGGTTTCAAATTTTTCTTTGTGGTCACCCAGTGTCTTTGCAATATCTTTTCTTTAGCTGTTGTCCTGAAACTCCATGATTTGATTTGGGAGATTAGTATGAACCTTACTGATTAGTTGTTTCAAGTACTATGTCTTGTCTGGAGCTATGATTCTTCCTCTGCCCAAGTCCTATCTTCCTTTTCTAAGGATGGCTTGTAATTTTTTTTTGCTGATGCCCAGGCATCTGATTATGATGTTGAGTTTACTCTGATGTTCAGTTTCTCTTTCTTGCCTAGAAATTTACTGTAAAGTAGCTGTGTGCTACCACTGTTCTTTGATTCTTGGTTTACCTTGTTCCAGATATTCAGGATTGCCCCTGTTTAGCTGCTCAAACTAAGGCTAAGGACCTGGTAATGGGGGCGGGCAGGCAAATTCCCAAGGGCCTTGAAGTGTGGGGCAGTGAAGGCACCTGATTGCCTCTTTTACTTATTACTACTTTTTCCTTCTTTCCATGTACTTTTCTGGTCTGGCCAGAAGATGGCAATATTGGGCAGACTGCTCAGTCTCCAGATGCTAGGATGGAATGCATTTGCTGTAATTCTGCTCAGGCAAGCTGTGCAGAAGTAATGTCCTCAGGGCTGGCCAAGCCCCACAAACTTTCTTGGAAGCTGTTTTTCTCCCTTGGCCAGTGGCATCCTCCCTCCAAGTATGTCCTCTGTAACCATCCTGGGGCAATAGGGAGGGTATTTGAAAATGTTTGCCCTGTAGGCTCTCGGGCAAACAATGTCCCCGTCCCACCTGCCCTGGAAGTGTGTGACCCGTCCAATGCAGAAGACCAAGTTTGCTGGCCAAAATTCGAATTTGCTATAATCTTTGTTCCTCCATCTCCCTGCTCTTGGGGAACAGGAGCCCTTCAAACCCTCTCAGTTCTCAGTCACCTGCCAGGGGCTGTAGGACACACTTCTGTTTGCTCCAAGGGTGGGGGAATGGGCACCAGCAGCTGCTACTACAGCTTTTCTCATGGGATTTTTCCAGCCAGCTAAGACTCCTTTCCTTCACCCCCTCACTTCTGGGTGATGTCTAGCCTTCCCCTGGTGTCCTGAGCCCCAGAACAACCCTCCAACAATCTCTGCCTTTCCACTAGCTATTTTTCTGGACAGAAGTGATCCCTCAGCCTCTCTAATCCTCTATGTTCCCAGAAGTCTGTGAGGCACTTTTGATGAAGCCCTGTGTTGGGTGGTACCAGCTCATGGCTGAGGAAAAAACCTTCTTAACTGCCTGGTGGTGAAAAGAGCCATGCCAGGATGAGGATAAACACACATGCCTGACCTGCCCAGTTCTGTTTATAACACTAACTTCTATTTTTTCATTTGGTATTCTGCCACAGTGTAAATTCCAGAGCTTTGGAGACTCTCAAACCCTAATTCAGTACAGAAGGCGGAACACAAAAGTTTCTTTAAAAGAATATGCTTTCTCTTTTCATTCCAAGGGATTCTTCATATTTACATTATTTAATATATTGAAAAAAAGGTCCAAAAGAGATTTAAAGAAAGTTCTTAATAAATAACATGCTAACTTATTAAAAAAGAAACTTTTTGGAGAAGTTTAATATCAAATTGCTTTTCATTTTCAATTATTCCTTACAATCCGTATTTTTCTTTCACATATGATATTAAACTTTAGACTAGGTGGAAACAAGCCAGCTCTTCTTCACTCAAGGCCCTGAAAGTGAGCTGCCCTGAGGAGGTCTGAGGGAGATGTTTATTTCAGTAGTTCAGGAAGGATAACTAGGTCATTACTGAAAGTTTTTCTTTGGGTCACAATGCACATTTAAATCACTGCGGTAGTAATTTTTAAATCACATCCATTTACAATGAGAAGATTATTAGTTTCTTCTTTCAAATTACTAGGTATTTTTCAGTTAGTATTCTGTTCATATTTGAAAGGTAGGTTTTCCTTCATTTAAAAAAAAGTCTGTGGGCATATTGTGATTTAATACTCATGTAGCTCTGAAGAATGGATGGGGTG
The DNA here is from genome assembly GCF_030445035.2 of Dasypus novemcinctus. Taxonomy (NCBI): domain Eukaryota; kingdom Metazoa; phylum Chordata; class Mammalia; order Cingulata; family Dasypodidae; genus Dasypus; species Dasypus novemcinctus. The sequence continues at coordinate 45,567,283 of NC_080673.1, read as the reverse complement.
TATGAGGGATGGATTGCACTGATGCTTGCTGGTGTTAGAACAAATCACTCCTGGTGTCATAGGACAGCCTGAAGCAGTCACCCCAGAGTGGAGCTATTGACTGAGTGCCAGTTCTTCCCTGCTCCCTTGGGTTAAGGCCAATTTCATGCTATGATTTTTAAACAGACCATGTGGACTGAAGTCACTTATCCTGTAAAACACAATTTTTAACTCTCAAATTGAATGAGGCTGACACATGCCTAAAACTTTTCCTTTAGACAATGTTAATCTTTTAATGATTTCCTTTTCAGACTCACAGAGAAGATTTAGAAATCCTGTATTAGATTAGAATATTCTCCCTTCACAGGTATGGCCATAGAGAATAAAAGACATGAGAATTAATTCATTGTCTTTTAACAAATGGAATGTTAGAACATGAATTGAAACCATTGAAGGTAGGGACCTATAAGGGCAGAAGCAAGTAGTTTTCTGAATGAACCTAAAGGTTCTAAATGAGATTAGAGAAAGAGAATGAAAAAGAGAGACCTTTGGAAGGAAGAAAAGAAAAAGGATGGAAGAGATAGAGGGAGGGGGGGAGTTAGGAAAGGAAAGAAGAATAAAGGAAAGGAGGAAGGAGGGAGGGAGTAAGGGAGAGAGGGAAGAGAGAAGATAGAGTGGAGAGAAAAAAAGAGAGGAAGGGGTAGGGAGGGAGGGAAAGAAAGGCAGGCAAAATCATAGTCTACACCAGGGTTTCTCAACAATGGCACTACTGACATTAGGCCAATTCTTTGATGTGGGGGCTGTTGTGTGCATTGCAGTATGTTTAGCAACATCCCTGGTCTCTATATATTAGGTGGCAGTGGCATGCACACCTCAGTTGTGACAATCAAAAATTGTCTCTAGACATTGCCAAATGTCACTGGAGAAGAAAATCGTACCTGATTGGAAACCACCGGTCTAAATGAAGGAAGTTGATAAAAACAAGAATAGTGAACTAGAAAGATATTTAAATCCCTCAATTACATAAAAAAATAATCAAATGAGAATTCAAGTTGGTAAAAAAAGAAGCATGTGTCTTTGGTAGCAGAAGTCATAAGCTGAGCTAAACATAAAAATACCTCTGCCATTTTTTTACAAATTTGGCATAATTAATGCAAAAGTTTGTATTTTTGGCATCTCTTAGAAAATAAAAGCTTAAAATCTGGCAATACTTGCTTTTACTCCTCACAGGAGACAGCTGGAGCCGTGAGCTGGCCACTCTCCTTCGACAGAGCACACTGACATTTCCCCTAGGCTTTACAGATAGGTGAATTTGATGCAAAGTCTCTTAAATATCTTGTTAGTACTGTAAAAGGGTAGAAGTTATTCATATATTTAAAACTTTTATTTGATTTCCTAAAAAAACAATCTCACCATCAATGCCACACTTTCAAACTACAAACATAATTTAGCACAGGAACACATACACGGCACCCATATTTTGGAGAAGTACTGACAGTTTTATATAATTATAACATTAGGTTTACAATTCACAGGGCATGGCCAAGTACTCTACCACACCCAAAGGATGTATATACTGAATAGCAAGTGTATATCCTGCATATTATTACGATCATAAAAAATGAGTAATGATTGCTTTCAACATTCATTCTCTCATTAAAATTCAAGCTGGGCCATATATAATAGGCTTTGTTGCTAACCATCCATTAAAAAGAATATTTGTTCCTGTAATGAAACAGGGCCTCCCCCAAACATAATCTTCCTCCAGCTGTTTTGCTGGTACTGTTCACCATGGTCAATCTTCCGCTGACACCACCTGGAGGGGAAAGGTCCACACCCCTGGGTTTATAGCCTAGTTTTCATCTTTGGAAGTTGCACCTCTTTTGCCATCCTATGAATGGTAGCCTGCACCTGATGAATTTAAGTACATAATTAAACATGACTGCAGTGTGAAGGAATTTCCAGGTATAACCTGCACAGAGTTAATTCAACCACAAGTATAGTTTCACACTTATTCAGTTATCTTGGCACACATTTTTCTCATGGATTAATGTCTTATGGGTACTTCCTGACACCATTTCCTGCAGTCACCCCTCGGGCTGAAGTGTGGTTTGCTGGCCTGGCAGGGGAGCGGCCGCGGTAGGCCTAATTCCGCTGCCCCCATAATAGGGTGGCTGGTCGGACTCACCGCCACCCCTGAAGGAAGCTCGGCATGGGCGCAGAGTGCCCTCGGGTCTCCCCTTCTCGGCAGCCATGCTTCCGCGGCCGCCCCTCCTCCCAGATGGCGCCACCCGATGCCTTGTGGGTCGGCACCCTTCTTCCTTCTCCCTGCGCAGGCGCAGGGCAGAAAATTCCAGTCTGCCCTTTTCCCCTCCGCCGACAGCAGCAACAGCCAGGTGTGGGCGGAAAAATCCAGCCCGCCCTTTTCCCCTCCCCCAACAGCAGCAACAGCCAGGTGTGGGCGGAAAAATCCAGCGCGCCCTTTTCCCTTCCCCCGACAGCAGCAACAGCCAGGCGTGGGCGGGAAACTCAAGTCTGCCCTCCACCCCAGCAACAGCAGCCACCAATCCCTAAACCCTGCCCCTTCCCCCAGCAACAGCGACAGCCAATCCCTAACCACCACCCCTCCCCCGTCCAGTACCGCCCACTGACCTTTTGCCGGCAACCAATCAGAACAGGGTATGGCTTCGACCAATCAGCCTTCCCCAGCCCCTATAAAACTGTTGCCTCTCCCTCAGTAAAGTGGACTTGCGTGTTTACCTTGTCTCCACGGTAGTTCTTCTGCCGTGCGCCCTCCAGTCCTGAGAGCCCCCGACAAGGGCCTGGCCTCCCTTGTCCCCAGTTCGTCGCCTGCTTCTCCGGGTGACCCCTTCGTCGCCGGCTTCGCCGGGCGACCCCGTCAGCCGAACCGCGCAACCCCTTGTGAGACCGATCCCTCGTCTGCTGCCGGACCGACCCCTCGTCCCAGGTGGGACCGACCCCTCGTCCCAAGCGGGACCGACCCCTCGTCCAGAGCTGGACCGACCCCTCGTCCGCAGCCAGACCCCACCTCTACCGACCGAGCAAGCCGCCGCAATTTCCCCTTTCTCAGGTGGCAGGCTTCTGTATTTCTCAGAAGTGGTGGAAATACCATCCTTGAGTGGTTGGTCACAGGCACAGTGCGGCTTATTTCCACTCTCCTCAATGTACCAGCCAGAGAGAGGCTGAGTGTTTGACATATGACACGGGGGCTCAGAGAGGCAGGCTCTTCTAAGCAGTTCAGGAAATCAGCACATATCCCTCACTTTGACCTTAGGTAACAACAGCCTGGAAACCACAGGTTTCATTGATTTTGTGGATGATCCCTTTGGTTTACTCCATTAAACCCTTCAATTGAATCTTGATTTTAACTTACCCATCAACTTGATTTTGCTTCACTCTTTTGGTTTTCTTTTCTTACCATTAACTCTTATTCTTGCTTTTTAACATTTATTTTGGGGGCTTATTCCTCCAACTCTTTTGCCCTAGATCAATTCATTTTAACCCCCCTTGACCTCAAACTTAATATCTTACTACAAACCATCAGACCAGGGCTAGAATTCCTACCTTAATGGCAGCAGCAGCTATCCCTGCATTCTATTCTCCCATACTGGTGACAATGAGGTTAATAAGCATAACCAAGAAGTTCAGATCACTTAGAATTCCTCAGCAAGAAATGAAGAGATAGCTAAAACCTTTCCAGAGTATAGTTTCTTTTAAAAATTTGCCAAATTACACTGTATAGGTCAAAATTGGGGACAATACAATGTTTTATAGAAGCTAAACCTTCCTGGTATAGGAATGAGAAAGATAATATACTACAATTTTGTTTAATTAGTATTCTTGGAATTATTGAGGAACTGATTTTAAAATTGTCTTTTGTGTTTTTAATAATTACATGAGAAAACTTAGAATTTTTGCTAAATTCAGTATAGTATTATACTAGCAAGGCTTAGTTCTATGTTTATTCATTAATTCATTTGTTCATTCAATAAGTGTTTATTAAGCATCTTCTTGTGTTTGGTTGGATACAATGAAAAAAGGACAATCCAGTCCCTGAAAAGTTTAAAGACTATTTGGCAAGAAACACTTATACACAAATAATAATGTGATGACTGCTGTAACAGAGGCTTTGGAAGCAAAGAGGACATACCTCCACCGAAGAAAGTCATAATAAGCTCTCCCCATAGTGCAAAGTCTAATCTTGGTGGGAACTCTTGATATGGAAGTGATGAGTTTTTTGAGATAGGTAATAGAGACTTGTTAGCACAGGGGAGGAAAATGTAGGCCTTTATGAATTGGGAGGAGAAAGGCACAACTGGTAGGGTTGTGATCAAGAAATCAGAGTAGCTTCATAGAAGGGGGGTAGGTATCAGGGAGTAAGCAGAAGGGGAAATAGGTGGATGAGTATATCAGAGGGCCAGAAACTGGAAGGCATCTACAAATCACACAGTGGCAAGACATTTTGTTAGCTGCAGGTCATTACTTAGTGTGGAAGGTTTAACAATGGCCTCCACATCTTAATCCCCAAAACCTGTGACTGTGTTACAAGGCAAAAACGACTTTGTAGATATGATTATGTTATGGATCTTAAAATAAGGAAGTTATCCAGGTAGGCACAATGTAATCACAAGGGTCCTTATATGGGAAAGAGGGAAGCAGGAGTGTCAGACAAGATGACTGATGATGGAAGCACGGGCTGGACAAATGCAGTTGCTGGCTGAGAAGATAGAAGCTGGTTGTGAAGGTGTTATTGTCCAAGGAATGCGGGAAGCCTCTACAAGCTGGAAAAGGCAAAGAAATGGTTCTCCCTGAGAGCCCCCTGCCATCATGAGTGCAGTCCAGTGAGACCTATTTTGTACTTTAGATTTCTAGAACTTCAAGTAATAAATGTGTTGTGTTTTAAGCCACTAAGTTTATGCTAATTTGTTACAGCAGCAATAGGAAACTAATACCCATAGGGATACAGCCTCTTTCTTGGCTTTCCCATTCTCTGGTTCAAATAAAAGTACCTGTCAATGACAAAGAGAGCCCTTTCATTCAAACCAGCAAAGCCAACTTAGCAGAAACTGCTCCAAAGCACTCATCCAGAGGGAGTGTGGTAGAAGAAGTTGCTGAGTGTGCAGAGGGCACAGTGGAGCAGGTGGTAGGGTATGTAGCCACACAGGGAGTGGTTCCTAGGAGTGGCTCACAAGTTTTCAAGGAGAGGGGTGAGGGTAGAGAGAAAAGGGGTGTGTGGTGTGTGTGGTTTGAAAACAAACGAGCATTGTATTCAGTATTTTATGTTCAGCCACAGGATCTCATTTATTTTGAATTTCAAATAAACAAAATCCAAAACCTCCTCTTAGGTTAAGAGGAGGAAATAAGTCAAATATTCTGAGAAGAACTTATCTACTGGATATGAGAGATTGTTTGGTAAAAGGGATAGTGATACGTAGAGTCCTCTCCTTTCAGTTCCTCTTTTGTTTTGAATCTCTGTTTCCAATTCCAGAGTATTTCAACCAAATCTAATATTTAGAAGTTAGATAAAAATTTTATTTCACCCATAAAGCAACTGGGAAACCAACAATGTCACCTCTAATAGTATGTGACATAAATTTATGAAATTTCCTCTGATGAAAAAACAGTAGAGGGGAGAACCAACCAGCCTGAGGGCTTGAAAGACACTGTATATATGGAAAATTCATTCTAAACCCCACGAAATACAAACATGAGAAAGAAGGGAGCCACAGCGGGCACCTGGTGACACTGCGGGGAGGATGGTATGGTGGAGCTGTGGCTCCCTTTTTCTCAACTCCCTGCCTGTCCCCAGTGGGTGCAAATGTGTGCAAATGTGTGCACCTGTACATACAAGCAGAAGTGAAGTGACATCTCAAGGTTTGTTTCCTCCCTGAGAACATACCACAAACCACTCTGGGGAACCTCATTTTCCCCCTCAAGTTTTCTTCTTTGTTTCCAGCCTTCTCATCTCTTCCCCTACTCTTGGCTCTCCAGTGCGGATGAACAGGTCCTTGTCTCAGTCCCCTTCCTCTTTGAAGATAAGGAACCTACCTTAATTTTTGAGTTTTGAACAATCTACCCTAAATATCTGTAGATTTAAATGAACAACTTACCAAACAAATTTCAAGTTACTGCATACAAATGGTAAAGTCAGTAGACTAAATGGTAAGATGCCCTCTTTGTAAAGCTTTGTTAGAGTTGGCAAGGAAAATGTCACTACATTAACTTAAAGTATTATTTTTAGGGTACACCTCCTCATGAAGAAATATTTAGCAAATGTTGATAAGTTACTTCCTTGAAATAAAATAACACATTTTTGGAAAAAATTTTTGACTGAAAAAATTACTAAATGAATGAACATAATTTTGTAATTTAGCCTCTTAGCAGGGAAAAGCTGTGAAACTGATACTGCATATGTACATATATGATGTCAAATATTTATTAAATGCAGAGAGTGCTGAAAATTAATTCCAGAAAATTGCATTTAATTATAATAATATCTGATATGGAATTTTTTACACCAATCAAGGAAAATCATACTTTTGTAGAAAAGTTTGCATTCAACAAATAAGGCAGACCTCTGACATTTCTGAAGGATACCTGTCCACACTACTAGGACTCTCTCAGGACATGAGGACAGGCTCCTGGTTTTCCCTGGCTAAGACTATTTCTCATAGACTTCTACCACTGTCCTTTTGAGGTTCATTTAGGTCTTCCCTGATTTAACTGCCATTTTACACCAGGAACAAAGCTTTTATGACCCCAGAGAAGGTACATGGACAACAAGAAAGGCAGCATGCCCCTGACATTGCATGCCAGTCTGTTGGCAAGGCCCGGCAATGCAAAGAAGGCTCATGACGGAAGCGGACTTGACCCAGTGGTTAGGGTGTCCGTCTACCACATGGGAGGTACGCGGTTCAAGCCCCGGGCCTCCTTGACCCGTGTGGAGCTGGCCCATGTGCAGTGCTGATGCGCGCAAGGAGTGCCCTGCCACAAAGGGTGTCCCCCGCCTAGGGGAGCCCCACGTGCAAGGAGTGCGCCCCGTAAGGAGAGCTGCCTAGTGCGAAAGAAAGTGCAGCCTGCCCAGGAATGGCGCCGCACACACGGAGAGGTGACACAACAAGATGACGCAACAAAAAGAAACACAGATTCACGGTGCCGCTGATAAGGATAAAAGCGGTCACAGAAGAACACGCAGCGAAAGGACACAGAGAGCAGACAACTGGTGGTGGTGGGGGGGGAGAAATAAATCTTTAAAAAAAAAAAAAAAAAAAAAAGAAGGCTTATGGGTATGTGAGACTCAGGTTTAGATCTCACCAAATTAAAATGTACCAATGTGATAAAGGGCCCTCAAAATGCAAGATTCACAAATGCCAAATGATAATTGCACTGTTGAGATGTTCAAGAAGTTTATCTTTCTTCTACTTAAGGAAGGTTATGCTGGAAGGGGCCTGGCTTCTTTGCCATGCTCCTGTTGTCAGTGCTGACAGGATCTGTCTATCTCTCTTTTCTCAATTCCAAGCCACTAAGTCTGGAAAGTGGGAAGATCACCTAGTAGTGGAGGCGCAATATGAGATTTAGGAATTCATTAGGGATGAAGAGATGTTCTTCTCACATATGTGAGAAGACGACATAAATAAAAAGCAGAGGAAAGAGCCAGAATGAAAATACGTAAATGAAAAGAGCCATGGATATAGTTCCCTCAACAAAAAGCACCAAATGATGATGTTCCTAGTACCAACTCCTAGATCTAGACTGGCAAGACCCTGAAGTCTGGGAGCACTGAAATAACACCATTTATTCAGCAGAATTGGGAACCATAATTACAGTGAAACTAAATTGCATGAGAGGCAATTTCCAGCATCCTTTTTTGATAGGCAATATTGGAACTATCTTCAGAAAAATTTCCTCTGGAATAAAAATAAAAGTTGAGTTCCTAATCTTTAGAAAAATGGTATTATATTTTTATTGTTATATCTCAAAACTGGTTTTATTTTTCTGATAATCTAAACATTTCACAAGCATTGTTAAAAAGTCAATCAATACAGACAGATAAGAAGAAAGTAAAAGCCTCATGAGATGCCACTTCTCTGAGAAAGTTATTACTAACATTTTGGCATCTATTCATTCTCATATCTCTCTTGGCATATGCATATGCACACATGCATACACTCTCCAAAATCACATGTAAGAAAGATGTGGTATTTTATAGACTGTTTTTTTTTTTACTTAGGTAACAAATTTTAATACATTGGTATGTTTCTTTCATAATTTCTCCATGATCATAAAATCATATATTCTTATATAAGTACACAATCATATTCACATATATAAAGACCAAGAGTTGTAATTCCTTGTTTCCAAGAATGGGATATTATATTCACTTCCTTGAATCTTGACTTCCTTACTCACCCAGGACAATTAACAAGGAAATGTGATGGATAACGACCATCCCAAGGACCAGAGTCTACAAATGCAAACAAGATAGTCCCATCCATCTGCCCCATGGGATCTAAGTCCCCTCCTGGTTAGAGGCAGAGTGGGCATCACCATCCCAGAATCCTCAAGACTGTGGGATGAAGGATGGACTAGAGACTAACCTTACTGGTATCCTACTATAGACTTATTGTGATTCTAGCAATGGAAGAACTTTTAGCATTAATGTGGAGGAAGTGGCCATTGGAGGTTCTGAGGAGAAGAGGAGGGAAGAATGGGGCATTTTTGGGACAGTGGAATTATCCTGAATGACATTGCAATGACAGATACAGGCCATTATATATCTTGTCATAACTTACAAAATTGTGTGGGAGAGAGTTTAAACTATAAGGTAAACTATAACCCATCCTTAGTGGCAATGCTCCAGTATGCATTCACCAATTGTAACAAATGTACCACAATAAGGAAGGATATTGTTAATGTGGAAAAGTATGGGAGGGGTAGCGAATGCGGCATATGGGAATACTCTACATTTTTTAAGCAATCTAAGTATCTTTAAAAGTACATAAATAAGTAAATTAATAAATGCAATACATGGTAAAAGTACCTATAATGTTAATGGCATACTTCTAACTTATTCCTTTTAAAGTATGTACAATACTCTATAGTATGGATATCTGAAATGTTTCCAACCATTTCCCTACTGATGGAAATTCAGGTTGTTCCCAGTTTGTCATAATAACCATTTTTGCAATTCATATTCTCATAAAGTATTGCTTTACATATATGTAGCTTTATGTCTATTAATTTCCTTTACAATTCATAATCTATAAGATTCGCTCTGTGTGTTTTCTTTAATCAAGTTTAAGATGGCTTTATCTATTTTATCATTTCAAAGAATAGCCAACTTTTGAAAATGTTTTATCCTTTTTCTATTGTTTCCTGATATTCTATACATTTCAGATTTTAGCACTCAAAATTTTCCTAAATTTTCATTTATTTTGTTGTTCTTATAATTTTTAACATGAGCACTGAGTTCCTTTATTTTTAGTACTTGCTACTTAGTAATATATTTTTTTAAAGGCTAAACATTTTCCTATGTGGATAGCTGTAACTCCTGCATTCTAATATAAAGTGCTTTTTTGTGTGTGTTATTTTTGGGGAGGTTTTGAAATATCCAAGTAAATGGCATTTGTTTATTTTAGTTTAAAAATTATTTGAGTTCTTATATTTTAAAAAACTAGGATCCCCAATTATTAAATGCATATATTAAAATCTCCTTCTACAGCTGTAATTATAATCAAATTATCCTTTCATTTCTAATAGTTTTGCTTTATTAGCTGCTTTGTTGCTTAATACATATAGACTAAAATTTATGGTAACTTTGTGCCTTTTACCACAATTTCATTATCCTCTTTATCTTATCTGGTGCCTTTAACCTTAAATTCCATATTGCATGATATTAATATTGCCATTCATGATTTTTAAAAATTATATTTTCTTCCCTTTTAATATTGTCATTTTCATAATTATATATATGACTTGAAAAACTAAGTCCTATGAATAATTAAGTAAAATATTTTGAAGAATTTTACCTTTATTATATTTTTGTTTTTTCAGTTTATTCTCTAAGAAATACTGCTTACAAATCAAAAGTAGAAAAGGAAATAACACAAAATTTTGATTCATTTATTAGCGTGAATACCATCTAAAGTGAGAGAAAATGTTTTTCTTCTTGGTATAGTTTTTGGGGTTTACATTTGGGATCAGATGTTTATAATTAATGGTGATGATAATAATTACTTAAAATCCACAAGTAAAAGGATGGTAATTTTGGATTCAACATACATTATTCTGAAAAGGTGCCAAATGCAACCCAGATATATGCTTTAAAAGTGTGCGTTTGTCCCCCCAAAACATCAAGAAATACAGAGAAAATACAACAGCATTGGGAAAAAAAAAAAGCACTTTCTTATCCTAAGGAAAATGCTACCAATGCTGTGGCAATCCTTGGAAAAGTGGTTTTTAGCTCTAGTGAACTAACATACAAGACATAGAGTTCTTTAAAAATAAAGATGTGCCTGCTCCATTTCAATGAATGAATGACAAGTTTTAGGAGCAGGGCACGGGTGAGTGTGTTTAAAACAGACTCCACAAGACACAGGGAAACTTAATCACTATTGGTAGGAATGTAGAATGGTAGAGCCACTGTGAGTACTGTTTAGCAGTTCCTGAGGAATTTGAATTTAGACTTGCCATGTGACCCAGCAATACCATTACTAGGTGTATACCCAGAAGAACTGAGAGCAGAGACATGAACAGACATTCACACACCAATGTTCATAGCAGAATTAGTCACGAATGCCAAAAGGTGGAAACAACCCAGGTATCCATCGACTGCTGAATGGATAAGCAAATTGTGGTATATATACACAATGGAATAATATGCAGCTGCTGTAAGAAGAAATGAACCCATGAAGCATATGACAACATAAATGAACCCCGAGGACATTATGTTGAGTAAGCAAGCCAGACACAAGAGGACAAATACTGTATGACTGCACAAATATGAACTAAAAATACTGTGTAAACACATGGAGTTAATAGTTAGAATATAGGTCATCAAAAAATAGAAGGAGGGTAGAGAATGGAAAGCTGAGGGGTAATCCATGCAGAATTGTTAAAAGGGTTGTTTGTAAATCTTTGGAAATGAATAGAAATGGCTAAAGCATATCATGGTGTTTGTAACTAGCAGTGCTATTGAATGGGTGTGTTAGTGGTTGAAAAGGAAAGTCTAAGGTCATGTATATTACTAGAAGGAAAGTTAAAAATTGTAACATGGCATTGTATAAGATTGTAAAACAGGATTACAGGTGATATTGCATATATAAGTCTGCTTTTACAAAATATAAATACAAATATACTAGCAAGAAGGAAAAAGAATAGCAGCTATGTACAGCAAGTGAGGAATAGAGAGATTTAGAGGTGATGAGTTTTGTTTATTATTACTGGAATAATTAATGGACTCTGGGAGTGATTGGGGTGATGAATGCACAAACATGTGATTACACCAAATACAACTGATTGTATTCTTTGGATGGATTTATGCTTTATTAAAATGTATCAGTAAAAGTGGGGGGAAATAACAGACTCCATAGATGATTCTGATATGCAGTGAGAACTGAGAACAACTCTCCAGCAGGACTGATTAATTACATAGCCCTCCTAGGCTCCCATATTCTTCCATGTAATCTTCTGAATTTGCCTTCAAGTTTCTAATCTGATTAAACTTTTTTTTAAGGATTTATTTTATTTATTTCTCTCCCCTCCCGCCCTGCCGAGTTGTCTGTTCTCTGAGTCCATTTGCTGCATGTTCTTCTTTGTGTCAGCTTCTGTTGTCAGTGGCATGGGAATCTGTGTTTCTTTTTGTTGCGTCCTCTTGTTGCATCAGTTCTCCATGTGTGCAGTGCCATTACCGGGCACAATCCTTGCGCATGGGGCGCCCCTACTCGGGGGACACCCCTTCGTGGCAGGGCACTCCTTGCACGCATCAGCACTGCGCATGGGCCAGCTCCACACAGGTCAAGGAGGCCCGGGGTTTGAAGCGCGGACCTCCATGTGGTAGACAGACACCCTATCCACTGGGCCAAGTCCACTTCCCTGATTAAACTTTAATTTACCTAAAAATCTAACTATATGCAGCATGGGGGGGGGGTGGGGAATCAGTGTTTTCACCCAATGGGATTTAGGTTTTATGCTATAAAATTTAAAAAATGTGAATTAATATATGCATCTATTTCTTAGTAATTAACATTAACTTTCTTCATTTATTCCTTGATTTTTCGTTAGTTTTTTTCCTACTGTGACATATTTTATGCCTTCATATGTAAATAGCAAATAGAAATGAGGCTGTGTTCTAATTTTCACTTGCAAATTCAGTCAAATTTTAGAATTAAAATGACTTGGTTTGAAGACTGTTATATTAAGAAAACTTTGTGTTTAAAGAACTCTTCGAAAAACTAGAAATATTTTAATTGTTCCTAAACAGTTTTTCTGGTAGCTGCTGCTGCGTAGTTCTGAAGAGTTTCTGGGTGAAAATTAAGATGTTAAGTAGGTTCAAATACTGAAGGGAAATTAGGCTGCCAGAGCAAAATATCAGAAATGTGTTGGCTTTTATAAGGATTTATTAGGTTAAAAGCTTATAGTTCAGAGATACTGTCTCACAAAAGTCAGCTGCTGGTGATCCTGGACTCCTGCTAGTGCAAGGCAAAATGGCAGCCAATCTCGACCTTCCTCCAGGCTCACTTTCTCCCTGAGCAGAGCTGTAGGCAATCAGGCACATGGCTTGTCTATCCTGCCTCTTCCTGGCCGTTTTGCTTCAGCTTCAGGCTGCTTTGTTGATTCCAACCTCCAGCCTCTCTCTCAGCCTCCTGGGGTTTCTCTTTCTGTGGCTGCAGGCAATCCTGGAGTCCTCTCCCACATGTAGGGTTAATTGGCAGCTTTTCTTCTCCCCTCTCCTTGGTTTATACAGGATTCTAGTAAAGGATTAAGAACCACCCTGGTACTGTTGTAATCTAATCAAAGGCCCTTAACTGAATCTAATCAAAAGGACCCACCCACAATGCATTTATAGGCCCAGGATGGGTTTTCTTTAAGAACAGGGTTTTCTTTAAGAACAGGTTTTTCTGGGGTCCGCAAAAGACTCAAACCAAGACAGTCATCTTTTGGAAACTGGGTACCATTATCCCAGTCTTTACTTCACAGGTATTTACTAATTTCTGCTAAGAGAGAGATGAACATGGCAAGTATTAGGAGATCACCCAGAGCTGCCTCAGTCATCTTCAGACGGGAGAGATAACTTAATAAAAAATTCTAAGAAATCTTTATTCTGATAAAAAAGCAAAGGGCTTATTTTCATAATTGGAATTCATTTTTTTGATAAAAAAGAAAAGGATCTATTTTCATAACTGGAATTCAGGGAGCACATAAAGTAGAGAACTTTTGTCTACTGATAGATGCTGAAATTGGAAGTAAGATGATCTGAAGGAACCTCAAAGAAGGTTAAGTACCTTCTGCAGGGTTTCCTAATGCATAGCTACTCTTTCTCATAGAGTGCCCTACACAAGCACAGGTAGATGCCATAGATAGAATCAGTGCACAAAGGAAACAAGTGGATGAACACAACCAAAATACCAAGAGAAAGTCATATGAAGATCTCAAGCTGCCACCACCTTGGGTCCCAAGAGATAAGAATTAGGAAGTTGTCACAACCAATTAAACCAAAGGGATAGAACACTGGGCATTTGGGTTCTTGCTAACACTACAAGTACTCTTCAAATTACACTGTTACCAAATGTCCAATGCTTATCTGTGACCTATAATAAATTTCTTCCTTCCTATAGATAAGCTCCTTGAAAGCAAGGCCAGTGCCTGCCTTCTCACTGTTATGTTCACTTTGCTAAGTGGAACACTGTCACACCAGAGGAACGCAATAGGTATTTGCAGCACGAAATTGATGGATAGATTCATCAGAGATCTTGTTTTAAATAGGATTCCCTCCTATACAAATTAATCTTAATATGAAAAATAACTATATAGCTACAAAGTAACTGCTTAGTTTCAACACTTTAAAATATTTTACATTAGTATACTCTTGGCACAAATATTGTATAAAATACTGAAGGAGGAGGAGGAAAACAGAACAATTACATTTTGGAGTTCCTTATTTTCATGACCTAAGTCAGCAACTGTCTTTGTACCATTGTTGATGATCTTCTTTCAAAATAATGAAGTAGCACATTCCGATGAAGCAATTTTTATTAGCTCTGCTAGCTCAGCTTTTAGAACCTCTCTGTCAAAATGTAAATCATTATTTTAAAATTAGAAATTAAAGTGCTCAAACACCTTGACTCTTACTCCATTGTTATTCCCCTACTTTATTATAAAGAACTGTTTCTTTCCTTTATCAAACACTGTAGTATATATTTTGCAACTTAACACACCAGTAAAAAATACTTTAAAATCTGGTAAGATTGGGTTAGCCTATAATGGTATGTTATTATCTGTCCCAGAAAATCGTCATCATGAAAGATACTATTGATATACTAAATATCATATATATATATATATATATATATTTACCACTACTGAAGACTGGAGGACTGTTAGAAAGTTAATTGGATGGATTTCTCTATATTCTAGAGATGTGTAATAGTTAAAGTCTTGTGTCATTTAGGCTAAGTTATAGTGTCCAGTTGTTTAGCCAAGCAAGCACTGGTATGACTGTTACTATGAGGATATTTCATGGATTTAAATTCGTCAGTGAGCTGATTGCCTTCAGTGATGATAGAAGTCTCATCCAGTCAGCTGATGGCCTTAGCTGAAGATCTGATGATTACAGCAGTCAGAAGGGTGAATTTCCATTTCTACTTCAACCAGCCAGGCTCTCCTGGGGAATTCATCAAAAACCTTCGTTGGATTTCCCAGCTTGAGGCCTGCCCATCAGCATTCAGACATGCCCGTACCCATGGTTATGTCTGCCAAATCCTTTAATAAATCTCATAAACCCTGACTAACACAAGGTGAGAACTAGAGGGACTGACCAGTAACATAAATACCTTCCTCTTCTTTTCTTCACAACCACAATATTTTATGCAAAGATGGAGAGAGGAGGAGATTTATTCAGAAAGCCTACAAGAAGTATCTCGTTACTCACTAGATTTTCAAATGAAAAAAAATTAAGTTATATTTCTCAGTGGACAGATTAATTGAAAATAAATGAATTCAATGATTAAAACTTCTGAGAAATCAGAGTCTGAAATAGATGAAGCAAGTGAGTCCTCAGAGAGTGGGCAGGTACTTTGCCTTGAATGGCTGATGGCCCCTTCATAAGATAACTGAGTGCAGAAAACCTATGACACTTGGCACTAAGTGGTTGGCCCTGCCTTTCCTAATATCCCCCTATCTTTTATCTCTTACTCATCGCTGATCCCCACGGCTCACCCCGAATCTTATGGCCTGGGGTCAGTGCTGGCATTTAGGCACAGGGAACACCTCAGGTATAGAGAGAGGTTCTACAGGAGAATGTCTACCTTACATATTAATTTGTGATTTAAAAAAAAAAGCTTAAGATTTACTTTATGTTTTCTCCTTTGGTTTGGTCCATGTGATGTCAAAGTAGCCACATCAAAAAACCTTGAATTGAGACCTTCAGAAGGTCCATTCCAAGATGAATGAAATGGTATTATTTTGCTGTATTAATCCTTACTGAAAACTGACTTCTCTGGGGATTTTAAATAAATGGATAACCTATAATACATAAATAAAAATCAGAGTGTTGGAAAAAAGGTGTGTTCCACAATTAGCAAACATTACAGCTGGCTGTCATTGTTATGTATTTGCACTGGAGATACATCTATTGTAATCTGATTGCTATACTCCTAATTCCTTTCTGACAATCAGGCTCAAAATATTTCCTGCCATAGTTCATCCTGCTTTGTACCTCTGGGCCGGGTAACCCGGCCACAACAGCCTGGGTAATGTCAGAGCAGCCCAGGCAAAGGCAGCCATTTGTCTCTATCCTCTGTTCTGCGAGGGTCTGGTTGGGGGACTCGACCCTATCAGCAGGTCTCTTCCGGATGGTGACCAACCTATCAGGCTAGACCCTTTATAGAGAAGTTTGAATGAACTCAGGACACCACGCAGAGAGAAATATAAGCAGTATGACGACAATGAGGCTGAGAAATATGCAGTGAGTTAGTAGCAAGTAGAAGCATGTGCAGTTAGTCTTGAGAAAACAAAAGCAACAAAGGAGGAACAGAGAGGGTCTGGGTTAAAAACAGCAGAAAGAAAGCAGGTAAAATGAGAAAGAAAAATTAAAGACCAAAGTCTTAGAAATTGAAAGCCTGGATATCCTAAATGACATCCATAAATACTAACTGTGAAATTGATAATATTCTAATTAGACTCCGATATGTAACACCTGGAAGAATTATGACCTAAAAGAATGTAAAAACTGATTTTTAATATTTTAAAAATTAACTTCTCATTCGAGAAGTGCCAGGGACAAATAAAAGTGACTGCAAACACCATCCACCAGAGAGTTAGAAAACAATTTTATATCACAGAAACCATCAGTGAGTGTGTAAAACTGGAAAGCTTGTCAAAAGATCAGTTAAAAGAAAACTGTAAAGCTAAGAAAGAGTAAGAATGGCTCTGATTCTAAGTATCTTAAGACCACCAAGGCCAAATGACAAGATGTCCTGGATCCAAAAGGTATGAAATGCTAAATTCTTGGGCTCTTTCATTGAGGCTGGAATGATAACTTATTAGGCAGAATGCAAATGAAAACATTAAAAAAAAAAACAAAGGAGAAATGGAAGGCAATAAAAAGCACCTGTAGACCCAAGCAGAACTTTTCCAACATCCTTGAATTTAATATTTTAAAATACCCAAGAAAAGCAGCCTACTTAGGTAAGCTCACCAAACAATGGTTTGTGCATGTACTGTGTAAATTTTTGAAGAGAGATGAAACTTTGCATTCAATGACTGAATTTCTTGTGTTCTAAGATGTCACCAGTCCTAGACTAAGAGTGATTTAATCAGCTTTTTGAAGGAAATGAACAAAAATAATGTATATATTGATTGAAAATAATAATCACAACACCTAAAATATGAAAAAAATAGTATCTTCAAATTTAAGAAATATGTCTTTTAAATTCAACTTGCTTTGGGACCAATCCTGAACTGTCATCCATTGAATTTTGCAAGGGAAAAATATCAGTTGTTATAAAAGTGTACTATTAGCAGTTGTAGCAAATAAACCACTCTAATGCAAGATGTTAATAATAGGGTGGTATATGAGAATCCTGTATTTCATGCACGATTTTTTTTATAAACCTGCAGCTTCTCTAGTAAAAAAATTCAGTTGTTTAATTAAACTATTATGTTATTATAGAAATTAGGATGGCTTAACATACATATATATTAAGATTCAAAAAACATACTTTCATTATGCAGCTGTATAAGGAAAGAAGTTCTGTTAACATGCTACAATATGGGTGAACTTTGAAAACATTATGCTGAGTGAAATAAGCCAGACATGAAAGGGCAACTATTGTACAATTCCACTTACATGAAGTATCTAGGCTAAGGACACTCATAGAGAAAGAAATTAGAGGTAGCCAGGGGCCTGGAGGAGGGGGAAATGGGGAGTTACTATTTAAGGTTTCTGGTTTTGTAACAGTTTTTGACTGGGGTGATGAAAAAGTTTTGATAATAGATTGTGGTGATGGCTGTACAATATTGTAAATGTAAATAATGTCACTGTGTTTTATACTGAAAAATGGTAAAAACAGCAAATTTTATACCATACATATATTTTAACAATAAAAAACATACTTTTATAAAAATGAGGTCCCACCCTATTTATTTTTTGCTCGAAAGTTCCACCGAGATTCTTACTATCTGCAACAAAGAAAGGAAAGAAAGAAAATCAAAGAACCATATCTCTTCATAAAACTCGGGCTTTCTAAATTTCTACAGACTACTGCATATTATGCACCAGGAGATCCTTAAAGCTATAAAAACTGATTTTCTTATTGGATTTCAGAAATTAAATCTTTCCTCTCACTGGCATTGATCCTGTAATTTCTCTCATCAGACCTATACTATGTTAGAGTTGTTCAGCTGACCATGCCAACTAGTTTCAGCAAGTTGCTGGCAGGTAAAGACATTTTTCCTCAAGTTAAAAGATCTCTCTCTGGGTTTAATGTGTCTGTCTTGATTCTATCATTCTTTGGTTTCTAGGTCCTTGCTTTCAACCACATCTCCATTTCAGTTTTTAAAGTATGTCTCATCTCTTTTTATTTTTCTTTCTTCCTGTTGATGATCCTTCTTTGGCTATCTGTATGTCTAATTCTCTACCTCTCTTGCTCGGTAGCACTGTTAGTCTTATGTTGCCCTTCCATTTAGTTCAAAATTCTGAATTCTTTAACTTTTGTTATAAATAATGTTCATAGTATTAATAAATTGGAAAAGAGAGAAGAAAAAAGTATCATTATCTTACCTAATACAACCATTAATCTTTTAACGTACGCAAGTCTTTTCATGTATAGTTTTAATCACAGAATAAGTAATCTAAAATAAATTTGCACACTAATTTTTCATTATTACTTTTTTCAGAAAGTATTTTATGTTGCTATGAAATTTCATGACCATAATTTTATTGGCTGACTAATCCTGCATTATGTGGATATATAATAATTTAAACATTTTCCTATCTTTAGGCACTTAGTTAAAAGTACTTTTTTCTATATAATATAAATATTTCCATATATTGTGATGAACATCTTTGTGAATTTTAGCAATTTCTATATTTTGGATTGTGTCTCTTGGATGTATTTCCAGAACCAGAATTACTTTGTCAGTGAATGAGAGCAACGTACCTCAAGACACATACTGCCCAACTCTTTTCCATTCTCATCAGTAATCCATAAGAGTATCTGTTTCTTAGATAGGTTCCCAGCATTAACATTATGCTTCACTTCCTTTTTCACCTTCTTTCTGACCCCTCAAAAGCAACTGTGATGTCTGGTGGCTACTGCTTCCTGTGGCTGGGAGCCTTCTCTCACTTTCCATAGCACAGTCCTATTCCAAGAAAGGTGGCCCTAATATGGACACCTTTAGAGACCCCTGCTTAGACGGAGTCCAAGGGGTGCCCGGAATTAGGAAAAGTTGCAGATAAGTGTTGGAAGTAAAGTGGAACCAGAAATACGATGTTCTTTGGCTTGTGCAGTCTGTATTTTTAAAGCTACTAGAAGCAAGACTTCAGTATTTGAGAGTCTTAATTAAAGGAATATGTAAGGGGCCTTGGGAGCAGATCTATTGAAAACTGAAATAAGGGGGGAAGGGTTTGGAAAAGAGGAAGAAGACTGAATAAGCCTCCATACATTGGAGTCTTAGGTTTCTGTTCTGATATGATCTTGAACTCTAGGCTTCTCATCTGTAAAATGGGGAGCTTGGAACAGAACAACCTCTACGATCCCCTCTAAAGTCTATGGTCACAGCGCAGTCAGCTAGACCCATCCTGCAGGATTCATTCTTGGTCTAAGGGCCTGGTGGCTTTAGTAGTCTGGTTGATATATTTAGAAGAAGCTCTGAAGGGCATGCACAGATCACTCTCTTCAGATCACTAGCATATAAAAGTAAAGTGATTACTTCCTTTGGAGAAGACTGTACAAAGCAGTAACTTCATGTATAAGAACCACGACTTTTTTAGATCTATTAGTAGGGATTACAGCAAGTGTGGCGGGCCTGGTTTAAGGTCAGAAAAGCTGCTAATTTCCTTCCAATTGCTCTGTTGATAATCTTACATTTTCTGCTGTATATTCCTTTGCATGCAGCTGACAGCTCAGCAGGATTTTAAAGAAAAGCAATAGTACCTGTGGCGGAAGGTAGGCAGTGGGTACAGAGAAAAGGGAAGAAGCAAATTACATAATTTTAATTTCTGAGGAATACAAATCCTCCCTCCCTTCCTCCCTCCCTCCTTCCAAAGTTAGGACTAGTTAGTTGGACATGGTTAGGATTGTACATTAATCACCTGATAGGAAAAGAATCATTCTAAATTATTTGAGATTCTTGGCATCTTTAGAAGGGAATGGCTAATTTAATTTCCAGAGTCAGGATAATTCACAAACAGAAAAGGTCTTCTAAATATTATATTACCATCTGCCTTATTTCCCAAGAGAGTTAGTGAGGAAGAAGGGTAGTTGAAACAAGACTGGACTGTCTGCCTTGCCAGGAAAAGAGAGGCAAGATTGAAATACATATAAAAAGTTTTAAATTTAATTCACATTTTCTAATTTATAAAAACTGCATCTCATTAAAAGGCTAAACTTCATAATATAGTTATTTTTAAACATAGTAAAATTGCTAGAATTTCTTTTTTTTTGCCTAAATTGAAACTAAAAGTGAAGATTAAAAAGAAATTATAAAAAAAATTATATTGCATACTGCTACAACTGGATAATTAGTAAAAGTTAATTATTCACTTAATAATCAGAAGAGGTTAAGCTGTAACTTGAATCTAAAGGAAATATTACTTTTATAAAAATTAATTTCTCTCTGCCCATTTTTGACTCAGTGACCTCAACATTTAAAGTGAGCTTTCTCTCTAGTAAACTTGTTACCAAAAAACTACAAAACCTATCTTGCATATACAGAAACCAACAAATGATGTGAATTTTATATTATGCACTATGCCAAGACCCACTTACAGATAATTGTAGACAGAAGTAAAAATCCTGTGTGCCAGGACTGCCGTTCAGATAACCTGGGCTATTTTATAAAACACGAGTCAATGAGTAGTAGGTCTATGGCATACAGCAGAGCTGTGCTGGGCACTGGTGTTGGTGGCAGGAACGTAGATTTGAGTCCTGGTTCTGAAAACTCCCTTAGGTTTTTTGGTCTCTGTTAACTCATTTCTACAATGGGCATAACATATATAAAGGGCTTAGCAGAGTGCTTAGAACACAAAAAGCCCTCAAAAAAAGCTAGCTATCCATTTATTTATTCAATAAGCAGTAGTCGAACACCTACTTTGTGCCAGACAGTTCCCTGATGGAATGTATATTCTAGTGGATAGTAACATCTAATGCTTAAATATTTTTTCCAATTGTTACTATTATTACTAAACCAGGGGTTTTCAATGGGGGGACATTTGATAAGGTCTGGAGGTTTTTATGGTTGTCACATCTTGGGGGGGGGGGGCGGGGGCTGATAATGGCCTCTAGTGGGTAGAGACCAAGGATGCTGCTAAACATCCTACCAGGCACAGAACAGCCCCTACCATAAGGAATTATCTCATCTAAAATGTCAACAGTGCTGAGGTTAAGAAACCCTGTTCTAAATGCTTTATGCATTAATTCAGTTAATCCTTTAAAACAACGCTATGCAGTAGGAAATAGAGGAAATAGTAGCATGGCTCTTTTGTTAATTTATAGTAACAAACAGTAACAATTTATTACATATTATAATAATACCATACATATTTAGAGCAAATATTATATATCTTGTATGCAAATATACATTATATAGTATTGATAAGATAATATACAAATTATATATAGATACTTTAAAACATACCTTCCTAATGTTTTATTTTTCAAATTCAGATGGTAAATTTTTAGAAAATGGTTTTAAAGTTCCCATTACAAATAACGGCTCTGTCAAGGTGCCATTTTGAGGCTCAATTACAAATAATCTCTCCTGAACCTTGCTCACATGCTCCAGAAGGTGATACTTTGTGCTACATCTGAAGATCTGGATTTTAGAACAGGGGAGCAGTGTGCTGTTCTGGAAACACCAGCATACCCAGAGGGCAGAGATCCAAGGACTAGCTTGAGTCTTTATCTCACTGACTGTGGCATCTTTCTGCAAGTCACTTAACTTCTCTGGGCACCAGAGACTCACCATCACCAAAACACAAAGCAATAATGCCTTTCCTGAGGACTTGGAGGGTTGCTGGTAAGATAAAATAAGGTGTGAAGGTCCTATGTAAACTGCAATGAGTGTCACCACTACCGCTCACTAACAAGTATCTGAGTCATCGCTTCCTTTTCGCTGTACGTACTCAATCTTCACCATAGTCTATGAGGTGGGTATGCTGACCAGCTCTGCAAGCTGAAGATAAAGAAACTAAGGTACAGAGTAGTGGTAACTTACTTAAGGTTACAAGGCCAGGAAGTGGCAGAACAGGGGCTTCCCCGAGACAGCCTGACTCCAGGGTCTGTTAAGGCATCTCCCTATGCCATTTAGGATTTACTCTCCCAGTAGTGCATCTCTGCAGGCAGCCATGCCTGCTCCCTAGACCTGACCAGCCAGCCAGTCAATTCATTCACCAAAGCATGAAGGATGACCTTTCATTTTATTTATTTTTCAAATTACTTTCTTTTAAATAGGCTATTTACATACACACTACATGTATTCAAAACAATACAAAACTCAAAAGCACAAAAGAACATACAGTGACAACATGTTCTTTGCAATCTTGTCTCCCAGCTATCCAATTCTTTCTATTGGGACACCCACTGTTACTTGCTTTTTGTACATCACTCCAGAAATGTTCTAGACAATATTAACTTACAGAATATAAAACATACCATCTTTCAGCCTGATTTTTAACTAACAGTATCTTGGAGATCAGTTCATATCAATAAATACAGTGCTCTCTTTTTTCTTATTAATGTCTGAAGAGTATTCCATAATTTATTTACTCAATTTTAAACAGAAGACTAATGTATTTCTGATACATTAAGTTATAATGAATATTTTATATACATATTTCAAAGACTACAACAATATACTTGGGGTAAACTCCTAGAAAAGGAAATGTTGAGTTAAAGTGTAGGTGCCTTTTAAGGTTTTCTTGAAATAGCTAAATTGTCCTCCGTAGAGGTTTAAACGTCCACCTTGCATGTACCAGATCACCAATGAGTTTGGCTTCCTTTCTTCACTCTCAAACAAAATGTCAAAAATGTTTTATCATTGCCAATTATAGTTCGTATTTTTAATTTGCATTTCTACAATTGTGATTAAGAATCTTTCCAGCGTTTCAAGAACCAATTGCATTTCTTTTTTTCTTTGAATGTTCTGTTCGTATCCTTTACCCATTTTTCTAATGAGTTCGTTCCTTTTTCTTATGGATTTAGAGGAGCTCATTATCTATGATAGAAATAAACCCTTTGTCTATAAGTTGCAAATATTTCCACCCAGTTTCCTATTTATCATGTCCTTGCAGTAGTACTTGATTATTTAAGTAGTGTTAATTTTCTCAGTTTCTTCTTTTGTGGATTCTGGATTTTATTTCATACTTACATCTTTTCCACTCAGATAATAGAAAAAAAAATCCATGTTTTCTTATTGTACTTCTGTAGTTATTTTTCATATTTAAGTCTCTGAAATACCAGAATTTACTCTGGTGTGTACTAAATAGTTGGATTCAAGAAAGTTGAATCCAAACTAAATAGTCACAAATCTAGGTATAGAGTAATCTATCCTTTCCCCACTGATCTGATATCCCACTTATCATACACAAAGTTCCCATATTACTTGGATCTATTTCTTGACTTTCCAGACTGTTCCACTGACCTGACAATTCATACACCAATAACAACTATTTTCATTGTTGTGGCTGTATAATGTTTTACTATTTAGGGAGGTTAGTTCTTCACACTATTTGTATTTCTTAAAATTCTCCTAACTGTTCTTTATGAACTTAGAATCAACTGGTATTATAGGATTACGTTATATTTAAAATTAACTTAAGGAAAACCAATACCTTTAGGATGTTGAATCTTCCCATCCATGGATGTTGTATACCTTTGCACTTGGTTCAAGTCTTTTCCCCTCCTCTTTTGGTGAGCCTCTGTAACATTTTAAAGTGTTTTTTTTTTTTTTTTCCTTCCATATAGGTCTTCCTTTATTCTTATTACATTTACTCCTAGAGTTAGAAATATATTCCTAACTGGCTAATGTTACTACATTTAGGTCTTTTTTTCCTAAATAAAAGGGTTAGCTACAGTTTTATATAAAAGGTCATTCAGTTTTGTTTTTGTTTTGGTTAAATAACCAAGTTCTTGAAACCTTAGAAAACTCTGATCTGAAAACTTCACTAGGACCATAGCCAATATTATACCTCTTTATAACTCTAGCTAAGAAAGACTCTTCTCCAAAATGTTTTAGTATGAAAATAGAACTTATTTGATTTTCAAAATCATTTCTCCATGTTACCTTAATCTTAAATTTTTGGGTACAAAGATTCTAGCAATACTGTATAACATGTTAATAATTTTTATTAAACAAAAAACGCAAAACTTACCTCCTAAATTCATTCCAGCTTGAAGACATTTCTGAAGTCTGCAGGCAGGACAATTCTTCCGTCGAATCTTATCAATGATGCAATCATTTCTGCCAGCACATAAATAGTTGTGTTGCCCTAATTAAAATAATAAAAAATCTGTTAAAATAAAGATTATTATAGAGGAAAGGATTGTGGAAAAGGGTGGAGTAAGAAGTTCCAGGCATCAGTTCCTCCACAAGAAAAATGATTAAATAAGCAGAAACTGTCTGAATTACTATTTTAAATGTCTATATAGTTCAGAAGAACACTAGGAAACATCTAATTTCCTAGAACAGCATCTAGAAAAGAGTGGGAAGAAGAGGCTGAGAAATTATGGTAAATACCAGTAATCTGCTCTTTTCATGTGGTGGTTACTGGCACCCATCCATCACTCTTGAGGCAGGTAGCAGGGGGATCCAGCCGCTGAGATACCTTGCTGGTGCTAGAGGGGGACACTAAAATGTCTACTTGTCGGGGAATCAGATGTGGCTCAAGCAGTTGGGTATATAGGAGGGTCCAGGGTTTGATGTCCCTGGCCTCCTGGTGAAGGCAAGCTGGCTCGTGTGGCGAGCTGGCCCACACAGAGTGCTGGCTATGCGGGAGTGCCGGCTGATGCAGAGAGTTGGCACAGCAAGATGACGCAACAACAACAAAAGAGAGACACAGAAGGGAGACAATAAGAGATATAGCAGAACAGGGAGCTGAGGTGGTGCAAGAGAATAATCACCTCTGTCCCACTCTGGAATGTCCAGAATCGGTTCCCAGAGCCAACTCATGAGAATAAAAACAGACACAGAAGAACACAGAACAAATGGATACAGAGAGCAGACAATAGAGGAAAGGGGGAGAAATTAAAAAAAGAAGAAAAAAGTCCAGTTGTGCAAGATTTCGAGGTAGGGTAAATCACAGATCACTGCCTTTTTTTTTTTCCCCTAAAAGAAGTACCAGGGATTGAATGCAGGACATTGACTATGGGAAGGAGGCATGCAACCACTGAGCTACATCTGCCCCCCTGATCCATGCTTTTGATTAACTATTTCTGATCCTTAAAGGCCCAGCTCCCAGGGCTTCCACTGTTCAAACCTGCCCTGGGCAAATGGTGCAGAGGAGACTCAAAGAATATTCTTTCTCAGAGCTGAAGAGTACAGTTGAAAGGCTGCATTTGCCGAAAAGGGGCCAAGTCAAGAGAACACAGCTTTGGGGAGCCATGGAAGAAACTCCTGGTGCCCTTCCTGCCCCCTCCACACATCCTCTCCACAGGGAAGTTTGAAATTGGCCAGTGGTCCCTTAGTCAGTTCTGGCCTCCTTCCTCCTGGAAAAGAATGACTTGGGAAGTTTCTCTCCAGCATGACCCACTTTGAGAATTTGCCCTCCAGGCAGAAGCAGGTTGAGACAAGGAGAGCAGTACAAGATAACAACTGAGGCAGATGGCCTGGGACTAAAGTTTACCTGCTTTAAGACATGCAATGGAACACTCAGAAGAGGGAGAAGACCTATTTCCTGGAAAGTGCAGGGGGCATTCAAACTTCTATAAACAGGGGAATTCCTAAGGCACCTAGCAAGCACAAGCCCAGGACAAGACACAGGTCCAGAAAAGTGAGGGAGGATCCTGCACTTTGCATTCCACCTTGGACAGACATTCCTGGTAGGAGGGCAGAACTATGACAGAGAACAACAGCTGAGGCGAAGTCCATTTGCAAAAACAGAGAAAGGTGTTTTCTGCATAGATTTGCTGGTTTTGTTAACTCAAGAAAATCTGTCATATCACCAGCTGGTTTCAAACTCAAGAAATACATACTTAAGGAAATAAACCAAAACCATTTAAAATATTAAAATGTACAGGGTGCAACAAAAGATTACAAGACAAAGAAATAGGAAATGATCGCCTATGCAAAGGAAAAGGATAAAAGTCCAGGAAAACAACAATGGAAAAGACAAGACTATGGACATAACAAAGACTTCTTTAAAAAAAAATCCTTAATATGATCAAGGAGATGAAGGGAAATACACAGAACTAAAGGATATCAGGAAAACAATGCATGAACAATAAGATTCTCAATAGAGAGGTACATCGAGCGAAGCAAGCCACACACAAAATGACAAATACTGTATGATTGCATTACTATGAATCAGATATATCGTGCAACATACTGTATGGTTCCAAAAAAATTGTATATTTATCCAGTACAGTAAATTGAGAAATTTATGTTTTTATTCAACTGTGTTTTCTTTTTTCTTTTTAAATTATTGTTTATATTTTCAATTATTAAATGTATAAAAGAAAGTTAAAAAAAAAAGGGAACCAAATGGAAGTACTGGAATTTAAGACAATTTAAGACCATAATAACAAATGGAAAAAAGAAATAGAGAAGGGGAAAAAAGAAAAAAAGAAGAAATACAGAGAGAATCAACAAAACCACAAGCTATTTTTTTGAAAAGGTCAATAAAATTGACAAACCTTTAGCTAGACTGACAAAAGAAAAAGAGAAGGAAGATACAAATCACCAAAATCAGAAATGAAAAAGGGGATATTACTACCAACGCCAATGAAATTAAAAGGACAATAAAAGGATACAATGAACAACAGCACAGCAACAAATTTGATAACCTAGACAAAATGAGCCAATTCCTAGAAAACACAGAAACTACCTATACTAATTCAAGAAATAGAAGATAGCAACAAACCAATAACTAGTAAAGAGATTGAATCAGTAAAAAAAAACCTCCCAGGAAAGAAAAGCCCAGGTCCACGTGACTTCACAAGAGAATTTTACCAAACATTCCAGAAAGAATGAACAACAATCCTGCCCAAACTATTCAAAACACTTGAAAAGGAGGGAACACTACGTAATTCTTCCTTTGTGGCCAACACCACCATCATGTCAAAGCCAGATAAAGGTATTACATGAAAAAAAGAATTACAAAGCAATATCTACTATGAATGCAGTTACAAAAATGCTCAACAAAATACTAGCAAACCAAATCCAACAGCACATTAATAGAATTATACACCATGATCAAGTGGCATTTATTGTAGGTATGCAACGGTGGTTCAACATAGGAAAATCAGTGTAATAATACACCACATTAACAAAATGAAGGGAAAAAACCACATGGTCATCTCAATTGATGTAGAAAAGGTATTTGACAAAATCTAGCATGCTCTCTTGACTTGAAAACCAGGAACAGAAGAAAACTTTCTCAAAATGATAAAAGACATATGAAAAACCAACAGCTAACATCATACTCAATGGTAAAAGACTGAAAGCTTTCCCTCTGAGACTTCAAACAAGACAAGGAGATCCACTGTCACCACTGTTACTCAACACTGTACCAGAAGTTCTAGTCAGAGCAGTTAGGCAAGACAAAGAAACAAAAAGCCCCCAACTTGGAAAGGAAGACGTAAAACTTTCCCTATTTGCTGATCACAGAAGATCCTGAAAAATCACAACAAAGCTCCTCAAGCTAATAAATGAATTTAGCAGTGTCAGGGTACAAGACCAACACCAATAAATCAGTATGTTTCTATACACTAGAAATGAACAATTGGAGGTAGAAATCAAGAAACAAAATCCATTTACAATAGCTAATAGAAGAATAAAATCTAACTAAGGATATTAAAAGATTTGTATGTAAAAAACTAAAAAAACACTGTTAAAAGAAATCAGGGAAACAGATGTGGCTCAAGCAGTTGGGCTCCTGTCTACCATATGGGAGGCCAAAGGTTCGATTTCCAGGGCATCCTGGTGAAAGACAAGCTGGCCCACATGGGGAGCTGGCCCGAGTAGAGAGCTGGCCAATGAGGCGTGCTGGCCTGCATGGAGTGCTGGTCCATAAGGAGAGATGGTGAGGCAAGATAATGCAACAAAAAGAGACACAGAGGAGAGACAAAAAGACGCAGCAGAGCAGGGGGCTGAAGTGGTGCAAGAGATTGAGCGCCTTTCTCCCACTCTGGAAGGTCCTAAGATCTGTTTCAGTGATGCTCAAAAGAGAAGACAAGCAGACACAGAAGAACACCCAGAGAGTGGACAGCAAGCACAAAACAATGGGGGGGGGGGGGGAAGGGGAGAAATGAATGTATGAATGATTAAATAATGAATAAATAAATAAGTCTTAAAAAAAGAAAAAGAAAAAAGAAATCAAAGAAGGCCTGAATATTTGGAACGATATTTAGTGCCCATGAACCAGAAGAAAAAATATAATATAGATGTCAATTATGCCCAAAGCAATTTACAGATTCAATGCAATCCAATCAAAATTCCAACAGCCATCTTTGCAGAAATGGAAATGCCAATCATCAAGTTTATATGGAAGGGTAAGGAGTCCAGGATAGCCAAAGCTATTTTGAAAAAGAATGAAGTTGAAGGACTTATACTTCCCAATCCTAAAACTTATTACAAAGTCACAGAACTCAAAACAACATGAAACTGGCATAAGGACAGGCATATTGACCAATACAATTGAACTAAGAATTAAGAAATCAGCCCTTACATTTATGGACATTTGATTTTGACAAAGGGGAAAGGACACTCAATTTGGAAAGAATAGTCTCTTCAATAGATAGTGCTTGGAAAACTTGATCTTTATTTGCAAAAGAATGAAAGGAACCCCTACCTTACACTATATAAAAAAATTAACTCTAAATGAATCAATGACCTAAATATAAGAGGCAGAATTATAAAACTTCTTAGAAGAAAATATAGGGAAGTATCTTTAGGACTTTGTGTTAGGCAATGGTTTCTTAGACTTTACATCCAAAGCACAAATAACAAAAGAAAAAATACAAAAAAATGGGACCTCATCAAAATAAAAAAGTTGTGATTTTTAATTTTGGACTTCATCATGAAAGTAAAACAACAACCTATTCAATGGGTAAAAATCTTTGGAAACCACATATCTGATAAGGGTTTAATATCCAGAATATATAAAGTAATCTTTCAACTCAACAACAAAAAGATAACCCAATTAATTAAAAATTGGCAAAAGGCATGAATAGACATTTCTCCAAAGAAGATATACAAATGGCCCAAAAGCACATGAAAACATGCTCAACATCACTAGCCATTAAGGAAATGCAAACCCAAACCATTATGAGATACCATTTTATATCCACCAGAATGGTTACTATTTAAAGAAAAACCAGAAAATGACAAGTGTTGGAGAGGATGTAGAGAAATACAAATACTCATTCATTGCTGGTGGGAATGTGAAATGGTACAGCCCCTGTGGAAGACAGTTTGGCAGTTGCTCAGAGAGTTAAGTATAGAATTACTATATGATCTAGCAATCTCACTTCTTGGCATATACCCCAAAGAATTGAAAGCAGGGTCTCGAACAGCCTTTTGCACACCAATGTTCATAGTGGCATTATACACAGTTGCCAAAAGATGGAAGCAACCCATGTGTCCCATCAATCAATGAGCAGATAAACAAAGCCAGACACAAATGGACAAATATTGTATGATCTCACTGACATGAAATAATGAGTAAGCAAACTCATAGAATCTAGACTAGATTAACAGGCAATATGGGAGGCAGGTAGGGTATAGGAGTCAAGGCTTAAAATGTACAGTTTCTGTTTGGTATTACGGTAAATTTTTAGTAATGGATGGTGGAGATGGTAGCAAAAATTTATAATTACCGAATTATAAATTTGAATGTGGTTAAAAGGGGATATGTTTATGTTACTATAAGAAAATACTTAAAAATCCTTGGAACTGTACAATACTAACAGTGAACCTTAAGTTAACTGTTAACAGTGAACAGTACAATTACAAAGATTTCATCAATTGTAACAAATGTACAACACTAATGCAAGGTGCATATAATAGAGTGGTAATATTGGGACTCTGTATTTTATGCATGGTTTTTCTGTAAACCCACAACTTCCCTAATTTAAAAAAATTAAAGAGAAAATAATAAAAAATAATTTTATGCTAATATAAAGTACTAATATGTATAATCAGAGTAAAAAACTTTTTTCCTTTATCCCAAAATAGCTTCATCAATAAAAGTAGAAGATAAGCATGATTTATGGATAGTATTGTTGATGCAATGATTAGCTTTAACGTGCAGTTGAGACTTTAGATTCCAGATGATAAGACTCACACTACAATTTATTTCCAAATAGGTTCTCTAATAAGCAGAGCCACGATCCTCCATTGTTTGAATTTTTTGGTAACTGCATGAGCCCTTTCAGGGGATAGCACAAATTTCATTCAAACATTACAACAGCACCAATATAAACAAAGGCCCTGCCGCAGCTGTTTAAACTGCTGTGCCTGCCCACCATTTGTACGTGCAATTTCACTGGGAAGACTTTCAAATTATAGAACTAGAAATGTTTTACTATTTCATTCTGTAGACCAAACTTGAACTAAAAAAAAAAAAAAAATCAAATGTGGGCACAGCATAGGCTTAGAAAGTGACTGACTAAATGTAAAATTGTAAGTTAGTTCTATTATTTTTTCTTTTAAAATTTACTGAACACCCACAAGTTACCAGGCACTATTAGAAGCGCTGGGAATACAGCAATGAATGTGACATACTTAAGTCCCTGTTCTGGTTAACTTTCATCTTAGTGGTGAAAACAGACAAAGGTAATTATGTAAAGAATATAAAACGTTAGAAGTAATAAGTGCTAGGGAGAAAAATGAAATTGGTGGAGTTGGGGGAGTGTGTTAATTTTAGACAAAATGAATAAGGAAAGTCTCACTGGAAAGGTGATTTTTAAATAAAGGTCTGAAGTAAATAAGAGAGCTACATAGATGGCTGGGAGAGAAAACATACCAGGTACAGTGAAAAGTGAATGAAACGGGCAGAGATGGGGGTTGCGGGCATCTTCTAGAGCAGCAAGGGCGCCAGTGTGAATGAGCAGAGAGTAAGAGGAAACCGGATAAAGAGCAAGGTGAGTCAGATCATGCCAGGTCTTATTAAGTCATATTCAAGACTGGCTTTTAATCTAACTGAGATAGGAATCCATCAGACTAGATGGCTCTGAGCAGAGGAGTGATTTGATCTGATTTACATTTACGGGATCACTCTGGCTGCTGTGTTGAAAACTAACCATAGTGGACCAAGGACAGCAGCTGGGAGATAAGGGCTATAGAAATGACCTCCGTAATGGAGTATAGAAATGATGGTGGGTTACATCAGTGTGGCAGCAGTGTGGGTGTGATAAGTTGTCACATTGTGGATATACTTTGAAGGTAGAAGTGCCAGAATTTTCTGAGACCATATGTGGGGTATGATAAGAAAAAGGGGAGATATGGAGGCATTAAGATTCTTGGGCTGAGTAACTAGAAAAATAAAATTGCCATTAATTCAGATGGGGAAGACGATAGGAGCATGTGGCTTACAAGGGAATTACCCCAGCTCAGTTTTTGGACGTGTTAAGTTTGAGGTACCTCACAGGCATCTAAGTGAGGTGTCAGGTCTGCAGATGTCTGTCTGGGCTGGAGATGTCTTCAGCTTACAGTCGTTATTTTAAGTCACAAAGACTAAATGAGTCCAGACAGACAGTGAACATAGACTGTAAAGAGAAGAGGGGAATCCAAGGAGACTGATCATGGGGCATCATAAAAACAGACACAAAGAATCAGGAAAGTGAACAAGCTCTAAAGTGCTCCAGGCCTGAAACCATCATCCTTCCCTGGTTGAGAATGCCTACATTATCTGGAATACTGAGAAAATTGGACTTAAAAAGATAAAAGAATTATTTCTCAAATACCTCCTCATTCTCCCTAATCCCCTCCCCTCCTGGGGAAATATTTCAGTGGAAATCCTGTATTTATACTGCAAATGAGCCAAAAAAGAATCAAACTCCTATAACTTAGTAGAAGATGTTCTACTTGCCAGAATTGCTTTTAGGCCACACTGCAGCCAATGCCTACAAGGATGGTGGGGCCATAAAACAGACAGACACACAAGAGGGAAGTATTATTTTAGTAGAAAAGAGAGCTACCTTCTTTTTGAAAAGCTGTGTGTAATAGTCTTTCATTATTAGTGATTCCTTTTATTTGCCTAAGTCATCTTTCCATAAGGAGTCCTGTGTTAAAACTAGCAACTGTTGAAGCTGTTAGTGTTTTAGCAAGAATTCATGCATCAATTTTAACAACTCAATCATATAACAAGAAAGGCATTGAGGAATGAGACACTGGTGAGTAATTTCCTTCCTTTTCATTTGTAATGATATAACTGGTCTCTACCAACCAGTGCTATTACAACCACCAACTTACCTTCCACAGAAAGGTTTGGAGGATCCTAAAGGAATGTTGCAGGGATATTATATCAGTTTTCAGATAATTTTTTGCCATTTATATTTTTAGTTGTGTAAATATTACTTTAAAGATTTGAGCTACATCTACACAAATATGTAATGTATGTTCCATTCCTTAATCCCTATTTAAAAAAAAAACAAGCAAAAAACCAAATATGGAAATAAGACTTAAAAAGACTTAATCATGTCCTTTTTAAACACTGTGCTCTCAAGGTGTTAAGGTAGTTAATCCAGAATAAGTCACATCTCATGCATTTTGGGGTAAAAGAATTTCTGCTAACACAGGGCAGATAACCAGAATGCTGGGGACCAGACAGTGGAGGCCTTGAATGACAAGCTAAAGAACTCAGATTTTATTTAGTCAGTGATGGGATGTCATTACAGATTTTTGCTTACAGAATGTCAGGTTCAGAGCTGTGATTTAGAAACACTGATCTGAAGATGACGTACCAGGTATAGAATGGAAGTAGGAAACACTATAAATAGTCCACTTGAAAGTTTGCAGAGAGGGCCTCTGTGAAAGTTAGGAGATATACATTCATCAGAATATACAGCCACAGGAATAATTTTGTGGTTAAAGAAAAATCTCAGTGGCAAAGAGAACAAAGATATATTTCTTGTTCAAGTTATGTGTCTATTATGGGAAAGTTCAGGTTTCAATAATGGCTTTTCCAATAGAGAACAAATAAATAATCTACCAAAAGGAGGGGAAAAAAAGACTGGAAACTACCGGGCAGTGATTGAAAGCATGTCAAAACTGGAGGAAAACTGATTCTTAAAAAAAGAGAATAATTCCAGGCAAGATTCATATTTGAATGGCTTTTTCCTGAGGGTCTTGTTGTCTTTGCAATGCAAGATGGCTAGAGATCAAGCAAAAAGCCTTACTGGCTGGGGAAGCCAAAGAATATACTTTGGCACTGCAAGAAGAAGTGGAAATTAAAGGAGGAAATCCTAGGAGGGATTCAAAGAGGAAGTTAAGGGGGAGGTGTGGGGAGAGCAAAAATCTACATAGGAACTCCTCAAATTTTTGACTGGCTCCTGAACTCAGTGTGAGACTTCAAAAAGTCCAATAAAATAACTTAAGGCTGAAAGAGCTGAGCAGATATTACATCTGCTACCTACCACAGGGAGACTGTTTGGAGTTCAAATCCCAGTAAGTCAGACAGATTCAATAAATACTTCATGTTTTTCAATGAAATCCTAGAAAGTCCATGCCTTAGGAAGAACATAGCAAGCACATACCTTAGGATTAAGGAATTTACTCTATGATTAAATGAAAAACCAAAATAAGCCTACCTTAAAAAAGAAGAAAGGGAAGGCTCTACAAGTTCAAGGTGACAAATCAGTAATTTAATTGACTACCAATATAAAAATCAATACTCTTCAGAGAAATATAACAGAATACAGAGTTTCTAGAATGTCCAGACTACAATAATAATTGCTAGAAATATATATCTAAACAGAAAAATGTTAACCAGGGTCAGTGAATAACTTGTCAGTAGAAATAGAAACAGAAATGACCCAGATGTATGAATTAGCAGATAAGGATTTTTAAATTGATAATATGTTAGAATCTATAAGAAGTGATGAATAATAAAGGGGTAAAGAAATGAGGGAAGTAACAGGAAAGATTTGGAAACTGTAAAAATGAAACAAGTATACATACAAAGAAAACTAAAAGAAAATACAAGAACTGAAAAATGCAGTATTTAAAATAGAATATGTGTGTTTTCATATATATATGTTGGAATTAACAATGACACTAAACAAGAATGGATCAGTGAAGGAGAAGAAATGTAAACAGGAATCATCCAAACTGAAGCACAAAGAAAAAAAATTAAAAAGAAATGAACAAAGCATCACTGGACTGTAGAACAGCCTCAAGAAATTTAACACATATGTAGTTGAAGTCCCAAAAAAACAGAAGAGAGAATAGGCCAAAAAATATTTGAAATTTTCAAAATTTGATTAAAATCCCCTACAAATCTAGAAAGCTCAGCAAGCTCCTGAAAAGTTAAATACAAAGCAAAGTACTAAGGCACAAAGGCACACTTAGTCAAACTGCTTTAAAACAAAATTAAAGAGAGAAATTGTGAAAAGGAGCCAGAACAAAAAGAAAAAAAAAAGCATTACATAAAAGGGAACAAGGGTAAGAAGAAAGTTGATTTCTTATATAAACAACTGAGGCCAGAAGACAATAAGTAACATCTTTAAAGACCATCAACCTTGAATTATATAACCAGTGAAAATATTTTTCAAAATGAAGGAGAAATAAAGGCATTTTTTTTTTGAAAAACAAAAGCTAAGAGAATTTGTTGCTAACAGAATGAAATTATGAGATACTTTAAAAAAGTTATACTTTAAAAAAGTTATTCAAACTGCACGGAAATACTAGATAGAAATTTGGATTTATAGAAAAGAAAGAACTGAAAATGATAAATAAAGGGAAATTTAGAAGAAATCTTCTTTCTTCTCATAAACCCCTTAAAGTCAATGGCGATTTAAAGCTAAATATAATAATATATTATGGGATTTATAATAAAGGGATAAATATATGTGGGATAGCCTCCTCCTCAGCAGGGGCCAGCCCTGGCGGAAGGTAGATGCGTAACCTGGAGCCAGTGGTCAAGGGAAGGGCTGGTACGGGCGCAAGCCCTCAGCCTGCCCAGGCCCACTACCAGGCAGCAGGTACGGATGCCACGTCCTCCCACCGTTGGTATGCGGCACTCCAAAGCCCGCCCAGTCAACTAGGCTACACCCACTGTTCCCGCCTAAAAGGCAACATGCAGACGGCTCTCCCACTCCCCCTTCCCCCTCCTCCTCCCGCCCCCCCTCGCTGTGACGCCATTCCCGCCCCTCCCCGCCCCCCTCCTCAGCAGTTCCGTGTTGCTCCTTACCAATCCTCACCGCGAATCTCCCCAGCACGCCTTATAAGGCATTCCAGCTAGAGATTCCCCCTGCCCCCGCGACTGCCCTATATAATCTCTGTACTTCCCCCAATAAACGGCTCTGTTTTACGACCTACCAAGAGAGTGTCACGCGTCTCCCTCCCGCCGCCCTCCACACCTTGCACGCCTCCGCCGGGGACTCGGCCAAGTCCCCCGACTCGCCCTCGCCTCCGGGAAGAGCTGCTGCCGGTACCCCTCGAGCAACGCCGAGCGCTGAGGGTCCCGTGGCTTCCCGCCCCTGGGTCTAACGACCGCAATATATGTACAAGTAAATATATGTACAAGCAAAATATCTGACAACATATCACAAAGGATAGGAAAGGATACAAATGAAATTATACTGCTATAAGTTTCTTACACCTTGAAATTGTTTAATATTAATTCAGAGTAGACTATGGCAAAAGTACATATTATAATCCTTAGGGGAGTGATTCCCAAAGTATAGTCCTTGTACCAGCAGCATCAGCATCACCTGAGAATTTAACAGAAATTTAGATTCATAGGTCTTACTGCAAGCCTACTAACTCTAAAACTCAGGGACGTGGAAATCTGTGTTTTAATATAACCCCTCAG
Organism: Dasypus novemcinctus; assembly: GCF_030445035.2. Classification (NCBI taxonomy): domain Eukaryota; kingdom Metazoa; phylum Chordata; class Mammalia; order Cingulata; family Dasypodidae; genus Dasypus; species Dasypus novemcinctus. The sequence continues at coordinate 45,531,153 of NC_080673.1, read as the reverse complement.
GTGATTCTGATGGATACTAATGTTTGAGAACTACTATCCTAAAGCAACCACTAGAAAAATAATACTAAGCTAGTAAGACAATTTGCACACTTATAAAAACCTAAAAGAATAAGAAAAGGAGAAACAGTGGAATAAATAACAGAGGGAATATAAGGAAAACAAATATCAAGTTGAAAGATATAAATCTAAATATAGCAATAATTACACATTAAATATAAGTGGTTTACCTACTCTAATTAAAAGGCAAATGTAGACTGAATTTTTAAAAAAGCAAGGTTGTGCTAAAATGCTTTTTAAAACATAAAGGCCTGAAAGGCTGAAGGTTAAAGGACAAAAACATGCAATGCAAACAGTAAGCATAAGGAACCTGATACAGCTATATCAGAATCAGACAAAGTAGACTTCAAGATAAGAAGTTACCACCAAAGATCAAGAATACTCATGATTTCATAATGATCGAAAGATATAACAATCCTAAATGTCTAGGCATCCAATAGCAGAGATTCTAAATATACACAGCTGAAACTGACAGAAGTAAAAGAAAAAGGATAAATCCAACATTATAGAGATTTAAGACCCTTCAAGCAACTGGTAGGACAATCACTGTATAGAAAATCAGTAAGAAGATGTGAGCAATATTATCATTCACCATCACCTAATTAACAATTAGGTCACACAGGGAAGCGGACTTGGCCCAATGGATAGGGCGTCTGTCTACCACATGGGAGGTCCATGGTTCAAACCCCGGGCCTCCTTGACCCATGGGGAGCTGGCCCACATGCAGTGCTGATGCGTGCAAGGAGTGCCCTGCCATGCAGGGGTGTCCCCCACGTAGGGGAGCCCCACGCACAAGGAGTGCGCCCCGTAAGGAGAGCACCCAGCACGAAAGAAAGTTCAGCCTGCCCAAGAACGGCACTGCACACACAAGGAGAGCTGACACACAAGATGATGCAACAAAAAGAAACACAGATTCCCGTGCTGCTGACAACAACAGAAGCGGACAAAGAAGACCACGCAGCAAATGGACACAGAGAACAGACAACTGGGGAGGGGGGAAAGGGAGAGATAAATAAAATAAATCTTAAAAAAAAAAAACAATTAGGTCACACAAATGCATAATTAGGTCACACAAATGCACAATACACACATTCTTTTCAAGTGTACATAGAACATTCACTGATATAGACTATATCCTGAGCTATAAAACAAGTCTCAAAATGATTAAAAGGACTGAAATCATACGGAATATGTTTACTGACCACAAAGGAATTAAATAAGAAATCAATAATAAAAACTTATGTAGAAAAGCCCACATATTTGAAAATTAAATAACACACTTCTAAATAACTCGTGGGTCAAAAAAGAAATTAAAAGGGAGATCAATGAATATTTCAAAGTGAATTCAATAGTAGAAACACAACATTATCAAAAAATTTGTGAACTTGAAAGCAGTCCTTAGAGGGAATCTTTTAGTTTGATATGCTTATGTTAGAAGAGGAGATTTAAAATCAATGATGTATGATTTTATCTTAAGAAGCTAGAAAAAAGAGAAACCAAACCCAAAGTAAATAGAAAGAGGAAATAATAAAGAATGGAAACTAATGTCAAAGAAAAGAGATAAGCAATAAAGAAAAATCAGCAAAGCAAAAAGCTGGTTCTTGGTAAAGAAAAAGAAAATCAGGCAACTGTAGACAGGCTGGGAATTCTGTTCCATGTTTTCTTACTCCAGGCCCCAGAGTGAATACAGTCAGCCACCACAGTTAATATTGTCAGTCTCATGGTAAAGGGTCTGTAGAATCTGACTTAGGAAATCTGGCTGTTGTACAGAAGAGACAATTCATGATTCATTGCTCACATTTACTCCAATGGTCCCACCTAGCCACAAGGGGGCCAGTAAAAGTAATCTTACCTTGTGCAGGGAAGGCAAAGAACTGGAAACATGGTAAATGTCACTGAAGATCACTTCAGTGATTGGCAAATGAGAGTATAAAATTCTGCCTCTATTATACTTTTTCTCCGAAGTACGCACATTGTGCCTTTGAAAAATTAATTTTAACATATGAGGTTGAGGGCTACTTCCATAAACAGGCGGATTTTTCAAAAATGTTAATGAGAAGTTACCAGCATCTAATACACTTCCTTTGTGAAGAAAATAAACATCTATGAGCCATTTTAATAAAGAATGTCAATTTGTCAGCACCCCACCCCTGTATTAAAATGTCTTCAACCAACTTTTTCAGCCAGTACACTAATATGCACACAAAATTGGAAACTAAATAAATAAAACAGCTTTCAAAAGAAATACAAATGTTCAAACATTATACTTCTTTTCCTCAAAAAACTTCAGAGAATGTTCTGCCTAGCCAACTCATAGCAAGCATTAATAGATATTCCAAGGGAGGGAAAAGTGCATTTCCACAATATGGAGGAAAATAAAAAGCCTAGAGTAAATGGATTGTGATTTGGAAATTGTAAAATGTTCCTTTGAAATAAAACTTTTCAACAAAATATGCCAAGCATCTACAGGCATTATGTTAGATATTAAGGAGAAATAATCTACCTGGCTAATGGAGAAAGAGATACAGTACAAAGAGCATACCACTTGGCCAATTGCTGATACTGAATCCTGAAAGAATGAATGAATCAATGTATTCTTATAAACTAAAATATATATACAACATAAAGAACTTACATGTTCATACTATGTGTTATTAATATACATAGACACCCCCCAACAGTGACGAATGTTCACACAAGTCCTTTGGGTTCCTAGGTAATTGGCTTACACATGATCCATACATTCTTGCCCCATCTCTAGCATCCTATCTTTCAACCTATACTCCCACCATCATACCAAATAACAAAAAGGCCTGTGGATTTACAAGTAAGGAATTCAGGGTTCTGTGAAAGGTAGAAACTCCTTCAACCAGGGTCAGAATCCCAGGCAGTTTCTAGAATGCCTACTTGGTGGTCCAAGTTCCTAAATATTTCCCTCCATACAGCCTGTATCACATCCACTGAAGTAGGTTTTGTTGCCTTAAATCGTAGCAGTTAGAGACATCTGGGTGGAAAAGCATCTCGTTCTAAGAATGAAAATTTGTCCAGTAGGATTCAGGGAACTTTCAACATTCATCCATCTGTGTGTACTAGTTCAAAGTATCTCTTGCCCGAGGTTGTGAAATCTTTTGGAGAAAAGGCAGTTGCTTCAGAAAATAGGAAGCTTTGAAGGTTAGGATAAATTTGGATGGGGTACCAGCAAGTTTGGGTCACTTAGTACATGTGTAATACAAATTCACGACTGACAGGAAAACCAGAAGTTCTTAAATCAAAGGGAAAATGCCTTACAAACTTAAAAAAAAAAAAAAGTTCAAAAATAAAAGCTAAATTAAAAAAAGAAATCAAAGACATCACATTTTTTTCTAATCTTTTCAACTACGGTATTGTTTTTAACTACAGAATAATTCACTAACTGTCTAAAAGTTAACCTCACTGCTTTAAAAGTTACTGAATGGAATAAAAATGGTCTCTTAAATTACTTTTAAAATCAAGAGCCAACACTGAATTATACTTGGGCTGGCCTCAAGTATTAGGTGACATATAGGCCTTAACGCATCAAGAGGCAAGTTCAGAAAAAGGGGGAAAATGGAGGGCAGTGGGGAAAGGCCATGGGTGGTAGGGCACAGGCCAGACAACAGGGTTCCATCTTAGTCAATAAGGAAGATTCTCAGCTGAGTTGCTTCAGGTCTCTGAGGCTAAGGTTCCTCATTTATAAAATGGCGAGAAAGTAATGCCTACTCTGTAGGTTGATATATGGATTCAAAATAATATACACAAAACAATAAGCACAAAGCCTGTCCTGAAGTAAGGACTCCAAAAATGGTGGTAGTTGATGTTATTATCATCATCATCTATTTGGTTAGTTTGGTCTTCAAAAAATAAAAGTATGGAAAATTCAAAGAACAAACATAGTCAACTCTTAATTAAATATAAATGAGTAAAGAACTTCCTGTGGGAGTAAAATTTTACCAGTGAGTTAGAAAGGCCTCTGGATGAAAAGGGCCCACTTGAGACAGGACAAATACCATTCAGACCTGATCTCTTCTTCAAGTCTTAGAAGATTTGAGAACAGGGACCTCCATCCCATGGTAAACACAGGACAAAGAGTAAGGACTCTCCAACCAGTTTCAAGTCAGCTAACAATTCCACTCTAGGGCTCTGAACTTTAAGAGTAATATTAAGAGGATGGAAGGTTATATCTCCCTTGCATTGCTGCTTTTGATATTATTTTCTGGTATTACTTAATACAGTAACTCTTAAATGTAAGAAGGCACATGTCAGGGGCAGAAGGAAAGGAGAGCTGGGGACACTGAAAACCATTCTGCCAGGAGTCTTGAGGGAAACTGCACCCCAGCAGATGAGAGTAGGCAATGTTTGCAGATACTAGGAGGCAAACAGGTTGAGGACTTTGCAAAGAAGAAAAAGATGTCCTGGGATTTAAAATATGCTCCCTAGACAATGATTTAATCCCATTCATTTTAAAAGCAGGATATAAAAAGGCAAAACATATTCCATTTCCCTCCCAGCTCTTACATTACAGCGGGTGGGCTGAGGCTGGGGAAATTGGAATGATTCAGATGAATTACGTGATCTTGATGTGGTGTGGATTAAAAGAGAAATTATCTTTCAGTGGGGGATAAGGAATGCTTTATGAAAAAAAGAAAGCATTTGAGATGAGCCTTAAAGAATGTTTTCAATTTGAAAAATGGGGTTGGGGTATAGCCATACAGGTACCACAGGCAAAGAACTAGCCCAGGAAAAGGCAGTGAGCAGTTGCTCTGGTTGGCTGAAGTCTGGGCAGTTAGGGATACAGAGGAGTAGCAAGCAGCATCTGAACAATCTGCTAATCAGAGGATGCCAAGGGCTGCCAGCCCCCACGTGCACTCCCAAGCCTGTTCCTGTCCTCCGAGGTTCAGGACCGTGCATGCACCTATACACTGACTGTCTCTATCTAATGTTTTGGACACTTCCAACTCTCCGTGTATACAAATCAAACTTAATGTCCCCACTCCACAGATAGCCCGATTCCAGTCTCTATAATTCCTACCTCACAGTACAGCCAGTTGTCCAAACTAGAAACCTATCCTAACCCCTCCCCACCCCAATCCTCTACAGTCAACTGGTCGCAAAGTTCTAAAGATTTTCTCTTTGCATTTTTCTTGAATTCTAATCACGTTCATCACTTTGCTCCCTTATTTCAGGCGCTCTTTGTTAAAGTTCTGAATTATGGTGTTTGAATCCTTGCTTACTGTGTGATTTAGACACATTATTAAATCTTTTAATTCATCAGATTCCCCATCCCTTAAATGGGAATCATGAAAGCACCTCGCGAGTAATTGTGAGGATCAATAAAAAAGCGCACAGTAAGAAGTCAATGAATATTAATTATCACTGTATTATTATCATTATTAGTTGACTGGACTTGTAACTTGTCTACCTGACTCCATTTCCCAACTTCTAATTCTTAAAACTCTTACTTTGAGTTATTTAAAGAAATTAACTAACATATTTCAGTATATTAAAAAAGAAAAAGTAGAGCTACTCTGGTTGAAAGGAACGTAGGAGACAATCCTGGTACTGCTTGCTTGACCTCAGTTCTGCTCCCCACATTGGTCAAGAACGAACTCCATTGGAAGTTTAGGGCTCCACAGAACAGACCTTCAGAACCATGAGCCTCCACCACAGAGTTTGTAGAAATCCTTCTGAATCACAAATCAGATTACCTCATCACTGTTTAGGACTTCTAGAGCCTTTTACTACTTAAAATTTCAAGTCCAAGCTGTCAAGCATCATAATCTAAGTAATACTGAGCAACTGGGGTTCAAGGAGGGAGGTGGGAAGTCAGAACTTACAGATGTGTTTAGCACAACTTAATGCCATTCCCAAGAAAGAGGTCAAAGCTTGGATCAGAGGCACTATTGTTGCTATTATTAATGTTTTGTAGCTTATTTTAACAAAATGAAAAAAATTTATTGGTCACACTATATGTTCATATCTCTGTTCACATGTATATATGTATGTGTACCAATCCTGAATCACAGAACACCATTACTTACAGACATCCTCCAAAAACTACATCTTCCTGCCATCGGACCCTGGCTAAAGTTCAGCCCTAAGCTGTAACAACACCTGTAGCATATTTTTCCTGTTATGTCTTTTTTGACATTAGGAAGGGGTCCTATTCCCGCCTTCCCGTGGCTCAGCTAATTTCATATTCTGTGATATATACAGATACATAGACTCCCTTTTACTCCCTGTCAGTGCTCTGCTTCTCTTAACTCTTATCTAATCACATCTGGAAAAACACTCTATCCTGTTTTATTCATTTGGGCACCAAGCAATAACCATGGCTGATAATCAGGATAGTACCTTTTCTATCAAGCAAAATACTAAGGTTTTCAGGTAAAATTAGATAGGTAAAGAACGTGATGGTTCAAAGACCATCAAGAACACCAACAAATACCTTCAGAATCTTTAAGTTGAACTATGTCTTATGAGCAGGCATTTGTTACCTAGGCAGGAGATTAAAGTGATTCTAGGCCCAATTTAATGCCCCAAGTTCTAAATTTCAAAAAAATGACTGTGATGGTTAGGTTATTGTGTCAACTTGGCCAGGTAATTGTGCCCAGAAGTTTGGTCAAGCAAGCACTGGGCTAACTGTAATACAAGGGCACTGCATTTATAGACTTTAGTCACCATTGACTTTACTGTAGTGGTAAATCATAGATAGCTGGTTATAATTATATCAATCAGGGAGATTGCCATCAGCAAGAGTGACGCATTACCCAATCAGTTGAATGCCTTAAAAGGGGAAGTGATTCCAGCATTGAGAGAGAATTTCCTAGTTTGTCTTTGGACAGCCAACATCTCCCAGAACTTGTCAAGAACCTTCACTGGACATTCATTGCAGCCCCCGGTTACAGCCTGCCTGTGGAAACTGAACTTGTGCATCCCCACTGCTGCATGAGAGACTCTTACAGAATCGCATAGTATTGACAGATATCTCTTGTTGATTCTGTTTCCCTAGAGAACCCTGACTAATACAACGACCTATCATCAAACTTTGGCAGCAGAGCCCTTTAAAAATGAGGGACTACTTATAGAAGCTAAGACTCTACTGAACATCAGTATTTCCCCAGCCTTGGCTGTCCTCCTCTCCGTCTCCCAAAGAAGACATGGCAGGGGGCTCTGAGCAAGCCTGCTAGCAGGGTGTGCTTCTTCCCCACCCTTGATGCTTCCTTCCAGGTGGAGGGAGCACCATGGATGCCACACCAACAGCTTAGCGTGCACCTGTGGCTAATTCTGGGGTCCAGGCAGGAGGCCCTTTTGGCTTTTACCACTAAGTTATATCCTTCAACTTTATTTACCAAAAAAAAGTTGATATTTTATCTTCCATCAGCAATTCCTCTGTTTTATTTCTCAATTTATTCAGAATCTTGGTGAGAGAATTCTGTGCATTTAAAAAGGTTCCTTAGCAGAGAAGACACAAAACCAACACCAGAATCCCTGGGAAGTAGAGATAACAATTTCAGGGACACAACACAAAGTGTGTTCCTGAGCTTGAAACTTTCAAATCGGATTCTATGGTTCCTCTCAATCCACTTTTTCCATCTTGCTCCTTATTTCCTAATTCCCAGATTTATAGCTCATTACAAGTCAGGGATCTCAGAAAATATGGTCACTGTGGGAATGCAAATGTTGGGGTGCAAACCTTTTGATGACAGGTAAAGCATATTTTAAGCCTTTTCTGCTGTTGTTTTCATTTTTCTTGCACACACAAAAAAACAATCTTGTCAAAGACATTTCACCACTGAATCTTGTTTTCCTTTACAACCTTAATTTATGCTTATTATGTGAAATATTTTCTTTTTTACACCTTGAAGTGACAGGAGAGTTTAAGTAAAAATGGCAGTAATATAGTTTAATATTTATCACTATCCGAATGATATTTTAACAATTTGTTATATGCCCAGAGTCATTAGCAAATTTCAGGATTTTGTTGTTGCTGCTATTCATTAAGACATGGGAACTCTGTACACATTAGCAGGGAACCAAACTTCTTAAAAGTACCTTTTCCCTTAACTGCCTCTGACAGATAATCTACAATAACCAGACTTTATATACATGTAAGTCTCTCTTTTTCAAAAGAATCATTCATTTTCGGCATCAGAAAGGTAATTTCACTAGATCCCTTTTAAATTTAACTTTTCGCTTAAATGTCCTTTTCAATTTTAAAGGTCCATTTGTTGTCCTGCTGGAGGATTTTTTTTTTTTTTTTAATAAAGCACTTGACAACTGCCCAGCAACAGCAGCCTGTGTTTGCAGTCACTATTTTCGGCTACATCACATGTCACTTACATAACCTTGTTTAACTGCTCTTGAACTGGTTCGAACAACCTGGGAAACAGATTAGGGCAGTCCCAGCAAATTCCCGCATTGCAGATTCTGATGGTGATTTCCCTTCTCCCTTCTCCTAACCCGCTCCCCACCCCCCAATCTTATACTGTTACACGGTGATTAAGACAGTGTCCAAAAAGAACTGGTTATTCATTGTCAGAGCCAACTAAAACATTTGATAATTAACTTCCTCTGCTCAGTTTAAACCAGTCCAGTCTGCCCATAATAAACCAATGAACAATGATCCCCTGCTGCCGAGGTTTATGAGTGAGCATGCTTTAAAATGCTAGAGGGAGAAAAAAACTAACTTGAAAAGTAGGCATAAGCTGCCTCTGCCACCTTTAAGCACAAATCTTTTGAAGCTATGTTTTTAGAGATTCTAAGGTTTTAATTTAGAAATCAGGTTAGGCATATTTTTTTCCTGTGGGGTTTCAAGAGTCTTCCCATGTGGATAAGCACAAAATTCCCAGATAAACATTCTTCTCAGTGTGAAATCTGTTAGTTTTTCATTTTAAAAAAGGATAACATAATTATGACTTACATTTTAAGCACCCTGCATATCTTAGTAAAAGATAATGGAAGAAGATATTATACGGCAAAAGCCAAGTGCTACTCAGCTTTAACCTTGAGAAGCATTTATTATGGTGTGCAGTAAGAAAAGACAAGTAAGTCATCAACAAGAAACATTTTGTCAGGAGAAGTGGCTTGTCACAAGAAGTGGCTTGTGTCCTACACATTCAATAGGAAGAATTTAACATAGTTGTAACTTCACTATGCAAAAACATTTGTTATGTAGATAAACTAATAAACTATTCAGGGAATATAGGGCAGAACTAACATTTGTTGAATTCCTATTATGTGACAGGTGCTTTATCTAAGCATATCATTTAATCCTGATAAAAATCCTATCGCATTGGCTATATTATTCCCACTTATCAATGAGGACACAGAGAGAGGTTAAATCACATGGTTAGTTTAGCTGGGATTAATACTTGGAGCTCTTAGATTACAGTACTTCTTCTTTCTATAGGTCCATACATACTAGAAGCATCCTGAAGATACTTAGACCTAGAGGGCAAGATAGAGCACGAACAGCATCTCTGTAGTGAAGAACAGGTTTAAGCTGCCTTAAAACTTAACAGACTAAAACACTAGCTACTCCCACAATGGAAAGAGAGAGTTGCAAGAATTTAGGTGAAGCTACAGTTCTAAACCTGACCTTAAATGTGTATAGGATGCCTAATGCTCTAAACCCAAGACCTTGAAGCAGACATGTACACAGCTTTGCAAGAACTGAAAATTCACGCATGCTGGGTTCTTAATGATCAGATTTTGTTCTTTTTCACTCAACCAGCTAATCCCCAAATATCTCAAAAGTGAAAACGAGACCTGGGTAGAGACAAGGCAAGTTCAGCCACTCTGGCTTCAAACTACTTAAGGCTTGACGGTCTCAACGCAGCTCAGTGGATCCTTATTTGTCATCTCCAGCACAGCTTGGTTTCTAAACACCTATAAAACTCTAGACCCATATGCAATCCAGATTGGGGCTGATATTGGCAACAGAGGACAAAGTTATCAAAATTCTACATTTTTGATAGAAAAGAAACAGTCGAACCATGTGTTGTGAGATGTTCTGTGCACCCATATACATTATATTAGTTTTAGATACATAACTATACAATGTATGCACATGGAATAAAATTCAGGCAGTACTATAGAACATTTGGTAAAAAGGCCCTCTCCTCCTCCCCTATACTACAACTACCCTGGTTCCCTCCCCCAGAGGCTGCCTTGTTACCAATTTCTTCTGTATCCTTCTAGAGTTTTACTAGGACACGTTTTTTTTTTTTTTTTTTTTTTTTAATTTTATTTTTTATTGACTTTGTAATAATATTACATTAAAAATATATATGTGAGGTCCCATTCAACCCCATCCCCCCACCCCCCCTCTCCCCCCCCCAACAACACTCGTTCCCATCATTATGACACATCCATTGGATTTGGTAAGTACATCTTTGGGCACCTCTGCACCTCATATACATTGGTTCACATCATAGCCCATACTCTCCTCCATTCCATCCAGTGGGCCCTGTGAGGATTTACAATGTCCGGTGATTGCCTCTGAAGTACCATCCAGGGCAGCTCCATGTCCCAAAGACACCTCCACCTCTCATCTCTTCCTGCCTTTCCCCATACCCTTCGTCCACTATGTCCACTTTTCCCATTCCAATGCCACCTCTTCTATGTGGACATTGGATTGGTTGTAGGACACGTTTTTTAGCCACAGTTAATATGTCCTATGTGTTAGGCAAGCCATTATTAATTCTGTATGTCTGCTTACTCTTTTATTAATTAAATTCAACAAATAATTATTGGGTGGGTATTACATGTCAGTTATTGTGATCAGCACTGGGGCAAAGAGATGAACAAGGCAAGATCTATGTCCTCGAGAGACTCATGGGCCCAGCACGGGAGACAGGTTGAGCCCTGGGGGCAAAAATAGCACATGAACAGAGTGCAAGCACCATAGGGAAGTGGCTATCAGAAGAGGTTTCACAGAAGAAACAGCATCAGACCTGCATCTTAAGGAATGTTTGTTGGAGGGAAAAGGGAGAGTTAGAAGAGTTTTCTAACTAGAGAAACAGCATATTTAAAAATGCATTTGTCAAAGGCATTATATATTTAGGGATGCACGAGCTTGGTATGGCTGGAGTATAGGATTGGGCCATGACTCTTCAGGCACTAGGGAAGCCAGTCCAGGTTTGATTTGTGTTTTAGGAAGTTCACTCTCGCAGCTCAGCAGATGATGTACTGGAGTCAGGGCAAAGAGATAGGCTAAATCCAGATGAGAGACTCTTTCTGAAGAGGATAATTAGGAGATACAATTTCTAATTAAATTAATCATCATCATCTCCATTACTCTAGCTTCAGACTGATTATTCCATATCTTAATTGCCTCAACATCTACTCATTATCCAAGTGAGAAAAGCTGAAGTCATTCTAAATTATTTCTTTCTGGTCCTCCATGCAAATATTCCACACTTTTCTGATTTTATAACACATGGGTGTTGATTTTTGCCTCTGAGGTCCCATCGTTGTCTCAAAGAAGGAGATAATGTGTACGCTAGAGATAAAAATGGCAGCTTGTGAATTATCTACTTAAGTTTCAGAGTAGATATTTCCTTCTTTCAGCTTCCCAACTTCCCAGTTACCTTTTCATCCAATTATTCCCAAAAGAAATGACTCACAATTTTAGTATATTTGAACCAAAACTGTTGTGCTTATGAGGAAAAAGTTGGTAAAAGTGGTAACTCTGCATACACTTACAAGTTTGTAGAAGATTATTTTTCAGCTAGGAGTTGAAGATGAGAGAGGGTAGAGGGGAGAGAACTCTGGAAAATTGTGCTCACAGGTCTACCTTTATTCTGTGAAACAGGTCAAGTCATCTGTGAAGAACGAGAAGGGCCAGGTTGGATGCGGGACTAGCGCATAATCAACGGGTGGAGACGCCAGGGGACTATGACAGACAGCACGACTCAAAAGTGAGGAAGACAAACACCTGTGGACTATCTACTATGCTCCAAGCTATTGGACTAGCAGCATTATATTTTTATCATATTTAATGCTTACATTAACATTTTTGATAGGTGATATTATTCTCATGTCCTGGACAAGGAATAGGTTAAGTAGCATAGTTCCTCAGATGGTCAATGGTGATGCCAGGATTTGAATATATGACAAAAGCCTATGCTCACCCCAGGCTCACCTGGTAAGTCACTTAGGAATATGGATAAAAACACTGGGTTCTTGTTTTTTAAGAAGGCTTTGTACTTATACATCCTAAAGCTGTACTTTTGATGATTTGACAAAAGAACTTAAAATAAAAGACTTTCTCTATCTACAAAATAGCTTAGTCCTTATTTTACAGCTGAAACTCAGTATAAGAGACGTCCCTAATGTAGTTCATAATGTAGCAACGGGCTCTGGAATTAAATAAACATAGGGTACAGCCATACCCTGTCACCTATCAGCTATGTAAATGCTGAGCAAGCCATTTAACCTTCTATTTTCTCAACCATGGAGTCAGAGTAACAAAACTTATCTCACAGGGGATGTCTCAGTACTTACATGGAGTACTAGGCTGCATAAGCAAAGTACCACAATCTGAGGGGCTTAAAACAACAGAAAAATTTTATCTGACATTTTTGTGGCTAGAAGTTTGAAATCAAGGTACTAGTAGGGCCACGCTCCCTCTGAATTCCCTAGGGAAGGAGCCTTCCTTGCCTCTTCCATCTTCTGGAGGCCCCAGGTGTTCCTTGGCCTGTGGTGGCAGCACTCTGATTTCTGCCTTCCCCTTCTCACGGCCTTCTTCCCTCTGTGTCTGTTCAAATTATCCTCTTTCTAACAACACCAGTGCTAAGGTCCCACCCTAGTCCAGTATACGCTCACTTTAACGTAACTAACTATAACTGTGAAGACCCTATTTTCAAATAAGGTCACATTCTGAGGTTCCAGTGGATATGAATTTTGGGGGGATACTGGTTCAACATGGTACAGTGCATTTATAAGGATTAAATACACTAATTTATTTACAATGCCTAGAACTCAACAGGAGCTCAACAACACTCTGTCCTTCCCCAAGCTATAAACCTGGATACCAGGAAGCACTGTAGTCCAATGGCTAAGCACTGCTGCCGGAACAGAGCTCCTGGTTTCCAGCTGGTTCCATACTCACTGACTGTGAGAGCTGGGGCGAGTCAGTCTCATGAATCAGCTTTCGTATCCCCATCTGTGAAATGGGACAGTAATGGTAGCTCTCCCCTAGAGCTCCATTCAGCTCTGCCTGGCCTATCCAGAATCTGGGCAGGCAAGATACAAATCACTCTCTTCTAATCCTTGGGATCTGTGCATTGTCACTTTTCTGCCAATTTTGCTTGTACCTTGGGTTCAAATTCTGTTAAGTGGGTTTTGTCTCATTTTCCTGCATCTCATTCCCTGTTTGTTAACCTTCATAGTACCAATTTGTCTGGGACCAAATTCCTAACACCCTGTCCCCTAAGTCCAGCCCTGAGCCTGGGCCCTGAAAGCATGCTTGTCCATACCTGTAAATACTGTCCGCCCTGCACCCAGAGACTCTCATGATAGAGAGTGTAAAGAAGAGACTAAAGAAGAGATAACGTAATAAAATACAGAAACAGGCCGCCATTTCCTTCTTTTTATCTGTTCAAAGTGGTTCTGGAAGTTTTAAGGCTATATTTGCTTATGTATTTTTATGTTGTGATTAAAAAGTTGATAGGATGTGCTTGGAAAAAATTTAGAAGTAATATTTTAAATCAAAGAAAAAAGAGAGATTCTTATGCTTGATAAGCTCTGGCTTTACTGGAAGAATATTTAGAAAAGAGGTACTTGGTGGTTAACACCTTAGATCAAGTTACGTGAAATAATGTGCCTGTATGAAGCAGGATGGAGATAAACAAAATACAGCTTGTAGGCCAAAAATAGTCTAGTTTTTCCCAGCTCTGCATTCCATCTGTCAAAACAAGGTAGATGGCATTCATCATGTACTAACAATTCATATATAGCTGGACTGATTCAATCATCTTCTAGTGGTCTTAGTTTTATTATCCATAATAGTCAACCATCAGTAATGGAATTTTTATAAATGTTTATGTAATGGAGGCCTTTGGCCATTATTATCAGCCAAGTCTTCATCCCTTTCTGGAGATTAAGGTCAGAATACTTTCATATGTCATTCCATGAAACCTTCCTTGATCTGGGCAGAAATACCTCCTCCTCCTGAAGCACCACTGCATTTTATTTGAACTTCAGGGATCCATCTAACACTGGCTAAATACTATTATGGCTTGGGCCCCATAGCACCACCTTAGCACTGCCTTATGTAATTAAGCATTGCAAGAATACCATATGCTATTAATTTATTTCCATGTCATTTTGTTCTTACTGTCCTGGCAAGTTCTTGCGATTATCATATTCTTTCCCACATGAAGGCTTAGTGTCTGCTATCTCCTCTTATCTACATGGGAACACTTTTAAGGTAGAAATCATGTCTCACGCATAAGCACAGCCCTCATGGTAGCTAGCACATGGCAGGTGCTCAAGGCCAGGGCTCAAGCAGTTACACCCTAACTCTCAGAAGTCAGGGCTGAACTAGTCCCAGCAATGCTGTTCTCTTTCTAACCCTGGGGTGGGGTACTGGCGTCTGCCCCTTTTCAGCTGATGCTGCCAGCCTCACCACCCAGGTTGCCAGAACAGTCGGTGTTATTATTTAAAATCTTGTTCCAGAGGAGCTGTTAGCCATGGCATCATGATATAATAAGGCAAATATACATAGGTGGTAAAAAAAAAAAATTATCCAAAAGTGAACGAGTAGTTCATTTGAAGGAAATTAGAATTTATATAAGAAGTACACTTTGAAATTATTTTTATGGTTTGCTACACTAAAGAAAAAATTGATGATCATTTAATCAAAGTTTAATCCCATAAAGTATTTGTGGTAAGAATAACAATATTTTCTAATTGCATGCTTGCATGTTTTCAGCCTCTGCCCCTTTAATAAGCATCTATTCTGGGACAGACATTGTGTTTATTGAGGATAAAAGGTGCATAAGAAAAGATACCTTTTCTCAAGGGGCTCACAGAACTCCACACAACTACCTACTATAAAATGAGCTAAGTGCACTCTTTAATAAAGGTACAAAAAGTGTTATGAGACTACAGAGGAGGAAGAAGTTAACAAGGGAAGAGGGGAGGATAGGGAGTGGTGATCAGAGAGGTTTAACATAGAGGTCATCCCTCACCCAGACCTGACAGAATAAACGCAATTTCTCCAAAATGAGAAGAGAGAGCGGAGGACATTGATGCTTTCTCTCAGACAAGAGCATACCTCCCTAGGTGCGGTCACAGCTGCTTCAGCTTGGTTTCAACAGCGCACATGACACCTTCTACATAAGACTCGGAACAACTGCTTCAATAATATACAGTAAACTTGAATAAAGTCATGGAATTAATTTTAAATCAGTATAATAAAAAATGTTAGAAAAGACCATCATATTTATCAAACTCAAGAGATAAAGTAGAGAAATGGTGTAAAACCCAAGGAATGTCAAGCCACATAATGAAATTCTCATGTGGGTTTGGAGCTATATAATGTACCGAAAAATCAGTTTTCCACTTTAATATTCATAATATTCTCAACTGAATATATTTATCTCATATGAAATTGAAGCTGAACATTACTATGCAGCAATTCCAAAGATTATGGGCTTTCGCACATACTCAGCCTTTTAAGTCAATACCTTCTATTAGCTTAAGAAAAGACTATGTTACATTTCAGACAGCCGTTTTATCTAAAAACACTCTAAATTATTAAATTGAATTCTGATTAATGTTAAAATACAATATTTTACAATAGGTCATGCAAGGTTCTTACAACTTTTGCAAATGTTCTTTGTATTATGATTCTGGTCCATCCAGCAAAGCCATATAATAAATATGTCATGAAACTTCAGTCTTAGGAGTTGTCTGCAGAATACTTTTCAACTTATGTAGCCGCCTTGTCCTTCAACTCTAAAAAGGTAGGGGGACACAGAGCAGGTGTAGCTCAGTGGCTGAGCGTGCACTTTACACATATAAGGTCCTGGGTTCAATCTCCAGTATCTCCTAAAATTTGTTTTAAAATGTAGGGGGAGATCGTACAAATGGTTCCCATGAAAGTCTGAATACTAGGAACTATCTTGAATTACTGAACTGAAAGTCTTATTTCTTATAGAAGGAAACAGAGCTTTTCCTTTTTATTTTAAATTTCAGAAAATTAATTTTAGAGCTGGAAATAAACAGTTCATTCCAAGCTACAACTTAGCCAAGGTCACAAGGGTACTGTAATGAACAGATGCTAGATTTTAAGTCAGGAGACCTAGATTAGGAATGATTCATCTAATCACTAGCTGTGTAACTTAGAGAAAGTTAATTCACTTTGTAAGGGTCAGTTCCCACATATGTACAATTGTAAATGCATAATCTGCTTTGCTACATTATTGTAAAAGGCAGAAAACACATATTTAAAGTGCCATGTATGCTTATCAGAGTAGTGTCTAATCAACTTTGCCATTAATATTAATTAATAAAGCCGGGCTTGGATCTTCTGCTTACCGGTCTATCATGTTTTCTGACTGTTTTTATTATGTATGTATTATGCATGTATGTATGGGGGGCCAGAGATCGAACCCAGGGCCTCATGTGTAGGAAGTCAACGCTCAATCACTGACTCACACTGGCTCTCCTGTGTTGGTTTTTTCGTTGGTTTGGGTTCGTTGTTTTGTTTTGTTTTTGTCTTTAGGAGGTATTGGGGATTGAACCCAGGACCTCGTATGTGGGAAGCAGGTGCTCAATCACTTAATCTAAATCTGTTCCCTTTGCTTTACTTTTGAGAAGAAAGAGAGAGACAGAGAAAAGAGAGAAAGAAAACTACCAATATAGCAACCATAATTTGGGTTGCTTTTCCAACACTCAAACAAGACACAACCAAATCAAAGCAAAATGAATGCATTTGACTCTGTTCCCATTTAGCATTTCAGATGGAAAACCGAAACTGTCTGTAGCTAAAGGACCCGGGAAGAGAAGACGCTACTCCTGAGGAGCTCCGTGAAGAACACCTAGGAAAGGCAGGCCCAGCAAATTACAACAAGGCTGGGGTCACGAGGTACTTTGAAGCGAGTGAAGCAGCAGGAGTCTGCACACCATGGCTCAGAGAAGGAGCAGCTGCTACAGCTGCTACTCAGGGCTTGCCAACTGCTGGTATGTGGGAATGAAGGCGTGGTGCTGCCTGATCATCACTGTTTCTAGAGAGGCTGGATGTCCAGATTTTACATGAAATCTCCTGACTTTGAAGTGTTGGCAACCAATTCAATTTTTTTTTTTTTAATTGTGAACGCCGAAAAACCCGTCTCAGTCAGCAGGCTGGATGTTGACCCAAGGAAAGCACTGTGGGACCCCTGACAGGACCGGGGCATCCTGGGTGTAGGGGCTGGGGCTGCCTGAGCCTTCAACAACTGGACGGAGGTTTGGGGTGCGGAGCCCATTCTCAACGGAAGCCCTGCTGGGCAGGAATCTGGCTTTCTATTTCCTTCTATATTTGGATTCTTATTTTTATACCCAGGAATTCAAAACAAATCCTGGAAATTGACATTAGGGTAGAAACTATAAACCCTATTCAGCTTATCAGAAGGGAAAGCTAGGGCATCTGAAACAGACACGTCCCGAACGGCATTACCCCTGTGTCCTTGGGATTCATTGGCATATGCCTCCAGTGTTTCATAGAGTATCAGGAAAAAGATTCAAATCGACTCGCAGCTCTCTGGAAAACCATTCCAGTTCACTAAGCTGCAAATGTTATTAAATGCCCTTGAGGCATTTATCCATGAACGGCTGTATGCTGGTGGTGGCGGCGAAGCAGGAGGCTTGCAGGAGCTGATCTGAGCCTTTCTCTTGAGGAACCAAGTGCTACGGGTATGGAGGAAGTAATTTATTAACCTGCACCATGGCAAAACTACACATGACCAGTGATACGCATTTGTAGTATCAGGATTAAAACAGCTATTGAATTTGGACTTCCACTGACATACCTTGGCAAGTGACACAAGGCATAAAAAAACAAAAAAATCAAGGCAAAAAGGTTTCCTCATTCTTTGGTCTATTTGAGAGAGGGCACAAATTAACCTGCTAGACTCTGTAGCAGGGGGTCGAGAAACTTTCTGAAAAGTAGCCAAACAGTAAATATAATATTAAACTTTGCTATACACACAATATTTGTTCCAATGATTCAACTTTGCCATATAGTGTGAAAGCAGACACAGATGAGATGTAAATGAATAAGCATGGCTGTGTTCCAGTAAACCTTTACTTATGGATGCTTAGGTTTGAATTCCACATACTTTTCATATTATTCCCTCCTACCATTCTTAGCTGACAAACTACATAAAAACAGTCAGCAGGCCAGATTTTGTCCCTGATCTACAGTAATGGCCAAACAAGAGAAATTCCAAGTGAAGACTATTATTATCATTTTAAACATCATAAATCAAGACTGGGCTAAGCACTTTACCAGATTATTTCATTTAACTATGACAACAATCTTATGAGTTATTCTTATTATCTCCATCTTACATACATATGAGAATACTGAGGCTTGGAACACTTGCCTCAGTGTACAAATAAGTGTAAGTGAAGAAATCAGGATTTGAACCCAAGTAGGCTGGCTCTGGGCTCCACATTACATGCTGAGGGCCACATCTGCACACAGAGGTTCTTAAACCTGGTTGGGCATCAGAATGTTACTAGAGACTTTAAAAAAAATACAGATACTTGGATCCCTCCAATTTACTAAACTGGAATAACTGGGCATGGGACCCAGGTATCTCTATGTAGTAAATAAATAAAAAGTTTCCCACAAGTATTTCTGGATTACTCTTTGCTTTGTGGTACGAAGTATCATCAGACATGATAATACTTCATTAAGAGTTTATAAATCTTAAATGTAGATCATCCTACCATTTGGACTTGTTACTTAATTCACCTTTACAACCTTAGGCAACATCTTTAAAGGCATCAAATTACAGATCAGGTCCACATGAAATTAAGTCCCGGATGGTGGCCAGAGTCTTATTACCAAAGCCATATTTGCTGAAACCCGGAGATGGGGATGAGCCAAAGTTGAACTAAAACTGGATGCCTAAACCATATAAAAAGCAAACAGCAACAAGATGACTAGAAAAGGCAATACAAATCACATAAGAACTTCAAATCATACATTTAAACAGGGTAAGTATAAATAAACCAACCAGTTTCATGGTAAAGCATTTATTTGCATGACTGCCATGGGTTCCCACTGGTCAGAATCTCTTTTAAGCTCTGGGGAGTAGTTCAGTCTCCGGCCTAGGAAGAACTCACTGTCTGAAGCTCTTGTGAACTCTCTGGCTAGATCGACCCCAATGGAACCATAGGAAAAGGCAATCTGCCCAGAGTGTGTGCTTCCACCTCAGAACACAAATAGAAAAAGCTCCACGGACACACATGGAATAATCTCTTGTGCCCCACAGAGCTCATCCCGCCACTTTACACTTCAGAGATATCCATCCTGGGGACAGGGCCAGTCAAGCCTCCTTGAACTGCTCAGTTACAGGCCTAAATTGGTACAGATGTCCATTAGTACAACAGCTCATTTGGAGCTCATTTGAATGCTGTAACTCTCCTTATTTGCATCTTCTTTGACCAGACCCACTCTGCTACAGTGGATACCGCGGCGTTCTTGCCTCTTCCAATTTTTCTTTCTGATGACCTATGCTGATATGCTTGCCACTATCACTACTGACATTAACCAATCTTTCCTACCTCTCATTCTCATATGTGCTTCTGACACAAAATGTGTATGTAGGGCCCTATGACCCAGAACAAGTATAAAGTGTCCCACCTCGTGATTGGGCTTAAGTGCTTGCTGCAAATCAGGCACTCAAGAAGCCTAGAGCTATACACAGAGAAAGACTACCAGGAAAATAGCTATGTATCTAAACAGCAGACAGAACCTATGCATAACAGGCTGCCCTCATGATGAACATCTGTAGCCACCTGCAAGATATTCCAACAATGGCATTTCTGAATATGAAGAACAATGCAAACCTCTTAAAACCAGGGCAAATCTATTGCAGCTGCATGTCTTTACTTGCTGGGAGGTTTACTCAATCAGAAAAAATAGTTTTGTGTTGTTTTAATTTTCTAAGTGGTACCATGTAACTTCAGCAGAGTGGTACAAAACAAAAAGTTACCAATATTTGATTTTTTTTTTTAAAGGAGGTACTGGGGATTGAATCCAGTACCTCATAAATGGGAGCAGGCACTCAACCACTGAGCTGCATCCATTCCCCAACAAGAGCTGGTATTTTTTAATTTGTTTGGTTTTCTTTTAGGAGGTACCAAGGATTGAACCCCGGACCTCGTACTTGGGAGGCAGGTGCTCAACCACTTGGCTACATCTGCTCTCCCAAAATTTAATCTTAAATTATTAAGGCAACAGGAAGCTCACTGTCTGGCGCGTGTTAAGGCTGTGAATTTGCTATATGAATAAATGCAGGAAAAAAAAGGTAAATATGCAATTAATAGCTGTTGCCTTAATGATAAAAACTGGGGAAAAGGGGAATATTTTAGGGGTGAGAATGAATGGGCACAACTGGCAATACCCAGAAGAAAAAAAAAAAAACCAGAGTGACAAAACTAAATAATACAGTGTGTAGTCTAAATAGAATCCTCAAATAAAGACAAAAGTATTAATAGCTGAATAGTCCATCAATGATAAAAATGATGAACAATTATCTAGAACTAAATGGAATGTATCTGTTCTAAGGGTCTTTAGGACATAATCACATATTCTCTCATAAAGGATAAGAATTCTGTATTTGCCTACTGGTTTTATTGTTCTGTTTCTTTTGATTTGGTTAACATTTTAGTGTATTTTCTTTTTATTTTTCAAGCACAGAAATTTCTAAAAACACAGATGTTTTTTCCCCACCCAATTTAAGTGTACTATTCAATGATTATTAGCCATTTTACAGAGTTGTGACACCATCACCACAGTCCATTTTTAGGACATTCCCTTTTTACTCCACCAAGCTCCCTCATGCCCATCTACAGTCAATCCCTGCTCCCGCCCCAGAAGCCGCTCATCTGCTTTCTTTCTCTTTAGATTTGCCTTTTTAGACATCTCACATAAACAGAATCATGTAATATGTAGCTTTTGCTTCTGGTTTCTTTCACTTAGCAGAATGCTTTTTGAGGTTCATCATGATCAGCATGTATCAGTCGTTCATACCTTTTAATTGTTGAATGGTATTTCATTTTGTAAGTACACCACATTGTTTAATCATTCACAAACTGAAGGACATTTGAATGGTTTCCACTTTTTGTTATTATGAATAATGCTGCTGCGAACATCTGCATATGAATTTTGTGTGAGCACATATTTTCATTTCTCTCAGGTAAAATACCTGTGAGTGGATTACTGGATCTTATGGTGTTTAACATTTTAAGAAACTGCCAAATTGTTTCTCAGTCTGAACTATTTTCCATTCCACAGCAGCGTATGAAAGTTTGAGCTCCTCCACATCCTTGCCAACACTTAGTGTTCTCTGTCTTTTTGAATACTGCCATCATAGTGGCTGTGATGTTTCATACTGAATATCTTTTCAGGGGATTATCAGGAACACATATATCTTGGGTGTATATCTATTCAAATCTTTTGTCCAGTTTGGATAGGATTTGTTTGTTGTCTTATTATTGAATTCTAAGGATTCTTTATATATTCTAGATACAAGTTCCCAACTGGTGTTTTGAACTTTTTACTGGAACACTCAAATTTAAACTAAACTTTTATTTGACAAGCTAGACCAGGGGTTTGTGAAATGTGGCCCACGTTCTCAAGGACTGTTTTTTTTTTTTGGGGGGGGGGGTGGGAATGGCTCAAGAAGTCAAAACTATTTTCATAATTATACTAATACATTATTTTCCCTTTTTCATTCTCATTATTTCATGATTGTACACTGAAGTTTTCCAGAAGCTACATGAAGTATCCACAATTACCTGATAAGGCTTTTAAAATGCTTCTTCCTTTTCCAACTACATATCTGTGTGAAGCCAGTTTTTTTTTCATATACCCCAATCAAAAAAGCATGAAAAATCAAGCTGTCTTCTACTAAGCAAGATATAAAAGAGATCTGCAAAAATATAAAACAATGACATTCTCCTAAAAAAAATTTTTTGGTATATTTTTTCATAAAAATATATATGTGTGTTAACATGTAATAGGCTTTTATTGTTATTTTTAACAAATATTTTTAAATGCCTGAATTTCTAAGGTGAAAAATACCATATAATCCACATAAACAAAAGTTCTTTGGATTCTATAATAATTTTATTTTTATTTTAAAGGAATCCTGCAACCAAAAGTTTTGAGAAACACTGAGGCAGAAAATCATAAGCCAAGGCAATAAATGGAGTGACCTGTGATTACAGAAGCCATCAGGAAAGTATTTCTATATGCCTGAGACAGACAAACAATGCCTATAATCAAATGAAAACTTCTTGACATTCAGCTGGAGGTGCAAAAACCATGTGGCAGGTGGCTCCTGGTAAATGATGGCAAGAAGTCTGCTGCTCTTCACCGAGGCCAGTGTGGACAGAAAGCGTTAGGAGCGGAGGAAGCGCATTTTGTTGGTGTAGGAGGATACATGGAGTGGAGGCTGATTAATCCCAGGTTTTCAACATCTGCTTCTATACGTTAAATTCAAAAAGCATTTTTAAAAGGTTTTGAGGCCTTTGCCATCACAAACTGAAGGAGAAAATGAAGAAGCCAGCAACTGAGAAAATATGTACACAGAATAGTTGGAAGTGAGATGAAATTTCAGATGAGATTATCATAAAAACCTGCAATACATGGATCTCAGGCTGCCTCTAGGATGATGTTCCTCCTTCTGCTCAAAATGTTGTGTATTACAGCACATCTCCCTCTTGGGACATGGTATAGAAGATAGTGACGAGGGGAGTGAAAGGTAAATTATAAGCTTTTATTACTACCTGGATGCACCAATAATTTTCTTCTAAAATATCATCTACAACTCAAAGATTTCCAAATAGGATAGTAGCATTATTGGTTCACATGAAGTAGATGTACAGTTCATACGGCAATCCTTTTTCAATCACTATACTTTATTCTCAGCCATCCTGAAGTTTGAAGGTATTTATCAGTTGAATTATTGGTCATGTCGTGAAATATTACATACGAAAAAGAAAGTTGGTGATAAAAATTGGAAGATGATATTACAGACATAAATTAAACTTCTTCAAAATAAATTAAGTTTTTTTAGACTCTTTTTTTCTATTTAATCAACACTAGAAATGAACAAAACCTCTAATAACTACAAGATTTAAATCAAAGGGAAAACATTATCCTTACTACGTTGTAAGGCCAGTTTAAAAAAAGTAATAAAACATTATTCTAATATGAAATAATAATAGTAATCTAATTTATAGATTCACGTGTGTATGGATTAAATGAGTTAATACTTGTGAAAGAGCTAGAACTGTCTCAGGGATATAGTAAGAAATCAGTTAATTTTTAGTTGTTATTAGGACTACTAGTGATAAAAAAGAAAACTTATTGCTATCAGATGGAATTCTAGAAAATGTATTTAGTAATATATACATTGATTTATTAACTACTGAATGACTGGAAATCACCAGTTCACTCTGCTTTCATTATAATTGATATGATTTAAGAAATTAACCATGTAATAAAACAACACAATTTAAAATGCAGGTTGCACATTGTCTGAGATTCCTTAATTCTGGTAATTTTATGGCAGTCCATTTGAAATGTTTACTAAGAAGGAGAAGAGAGGGTAGAAGTTTGCCAGGTAGGTAGATATCAGAGGTAAAACATGTGGTACAGGTAATACAGGCAATTGGGTAAAAGAAACAACTAAGATTAACTAGAGCTTTAAGAAAAGCCTTAGAAAAATATTAAAATGGGGTTAGAAATGGTACAGCAGAGGAGCAGGTATTCTAGTTCCAGACACTTTTTTCACTGTTATCATTCACACTTCTCTACAGTGACAATTCCCTTCAGCAAAATAGAGCTATGCATTAAGATTCAAATATCCCTTCAAATCTCTACTCACTCTTTTCCCACAGTATCAAAGGAATCCTACAGCTCTGCTTATGTAATCTTACTGTTCGCAGAGACTCAGCAAAAGACCCATAAAGAACCACTCATTTGGTCCTCACTGAACACTACCATGTCTTGTTAGTTCTGTGTTCACATATGTTTTGATTCTCCAACTAGACCATAAACTGCTTGAGCACATGGACTGTATATTATAAAATTCTGTGTACTAGCCACAGTGCCTGGCAGACTTTCAATAAATTTTTAGTAGTTAAGGGGGAATCTGATTTAATAACAGACAAACTCAGGCTGTTATTGAGCTACGATAAGCTCTTATTAAAGGAACACACAAAAAAACATAAGCATTGGAGAAATACCAGCTGAGTATGTTTAGGGATAGAGAAGAGTCTGCCAAGTGATAAGAGAATAAAAACCTGAACAGAAATTGGACACAAAAGAGGAGGGCAGGCAGAGATATTTGGAATGAAGACTGACTTTACTTGAAGAACAAAGGTGAGAGATGACCCACAAATGACTTGAAGGGTATAAACCCTAGTGCTGCTGAAATGATGGTGTTAGCATTAATAGCAATGCAGGAGTAGAAAAGACTGCTACGTTTGCAGGAAGGCTTGGAAGTTAATTTTTATCTTGTTATGTTCTCAGAGATTTGCAAAATATGTGCATAGAATGGTGTTGCAGATCACTGAATATTTAGAACCTGACTGAGTAATGGAGTTGGTGAAAGGAAGATGTTGATTTGGGGAGAAATCAATATACACATACTGAATGTCCCAAAGGGATTAAGTTAAAAAAGAAAAGACCAGATAGTCAAGAACTTCAAGTTAGGTTGGAAAAACATGAATCAGAGAAAGAATGTACCCCCAAAAAGCAAAGGAAAAAGAGTGTACTAAGATAATAAACACAGAAGTTTCTTATCTTAGACAGAAGTAGGCTACCTTGCAGTAAATCAAATGAGCTGGACAGCCAAGAGTTTTATAATTAAAGGAAAAACAGAATTTTAAAGATTTTATAAAGAAGGATCTATATACATATACACGTTAGCAGAAACAGAATTTATTATACTATTTTACGATCTGACATTCAAAGTTATTTTGTCTGTTTGATCTCTTCCATCTTAACACACGATAAAGCTCAAAGCAAGCACTGAATAAACGTATGTCAAATGAATGTGTGAAATATTTCTGTTAGGAACAATGAGGTAGCATTACATTGTGGAATATGGAGACAATGGAAAATGAGGCTTTCTCTTAACGTTACAGCAAATCTAGAATTCATATTTTATAGCGGGGAATCATTTAAATTGTTTTTACTCTATATATTTCAACAGATTCAAACCTCAGAATGATTGTGTGGCATGTGGGAAAATGTTTGGGTTGTGGAGGAGAACAATATGGGCTAGAATCCCAGCTCTGATATTTATTTTAGAGCTGTGAAGTTTCTGGAAGTAACTTCACTCTCCTCACTTAAAAAATGGGAATAATGATACCCAGGTCACAAGATTGCCCTGAGGGGAAAAAAAAGAGATATTAAATGTGATAGGGCCTGACTTAAAAAAAGGAAACAAATATTACTTTCCCTCTTATTTCAGGAAAATGCCTAAAGTTTGGGGAAAAAAGCCTGGAGTTCAGATTTCAGCATCTCACTTCCATTTTAGTCAAGTATTTTTCTGCTGAAGTAAGAGGGCAAATGTTATGATCAAAGAGGAACGTATTACTAGGAATTAAGAAATCATAACTTAAGCAAGAATGTCTTGTATAAAACTGAAACCTTACATCTTCATTTGGGGAAGACGAGAAAACATGAAGATATGGTTGATGAAACATTCGTATGTTTCTCTCTCTCTTGAGAGAGTGTCTCAGGAACTATAAAATAAAACTGGAATCCAGCCTCCCTTCGTCCCCACTCCAGGTGACACAGTGGTCAAGAGTCCTGTCACCAAATTCATAGGGTGCTGGGTAGACTACAGGAAACATGCTGAAGCGCGACAATCTCATAGGGGTTTTCTGCTGAATGATGGCTACAATAACAGTCTAGAAAACGCTGTGTGAGTTTATAGAAAAGTTTATGTACATACACATCAGGAAATAGGAGTTAATGTTTGACAATATAATTCATTATGAAACAACAAAAAAATCATGCCTCAAAAAACAGATACAAAAGGATAAATTCCCTTAGCTCCAGAACTTTGTTTTCATAAGTTTATACTTAGCAATTTTATGAATTCTGTAGTTCAAGTTTTTCCCTGATAAAATGACACAAATAATCATTTAGAAAATATTCATTCTCATCATTTCCTAATGAGTTGCCTGCCTTGTGAATACTAAAACTTGACTAATTTTGAAATAATTAGGACGCTTTTGAAAAGAATATCTCTTCCTTAGTTCCAGAAAATCATCACTAAATAAAACACATGAAAAAATTTTACTAACAAAACCATTCTTTTCAGGACATGAAATGAACACAAGGTACTTAATAGCAGACTCATCTAGATTACAATCCTATGGTTTCCACAGTCTCACTTAAACAGAACCCAAACAACTGGCATTCTACTGTATGGGGTCAGTTTCCCCCTTTCAACGAAGACATTTATGATTTACTATTAAAGATCCTAAGTTTATATAGAAGTTTACTATGATTTTTCTATCTCTGCAATACATAATAAAAAAACATATACATAAAGTATATTAATAAAAATTAGATTTAAAAAAGCCTTTATGCTTTCCTGGGAATTGTAAAATCAGAAAATAATACATAGTAAAATTTCCTTGAGGCATCTACTACAGACTGTTTTTTTATATGATAAGAGAAGTTATAGGTTTACAGAAAAATCATGTAAAAAAGACAACTTTCCCATATACCCCAACCCATTAGCACATTGCAACAGTGTGGTTCCTTTCTTACAATTGGTGAAAGAATATTATAATTGTACTATTAACTAAAATTCATATTTTACATAAGAGTATATTTTCCCCCATATACCATCCTATTATTAGTATCCTTGAATTAGTGTGGCATATCAGTTCTAATTCATGAAAGAACATTTTTATAATTGTCTATATCCCATCATCTACAATAGGGCTCACTGTGTTGTACAGTCTTATGTTTTATCGTTTGATTTCAATTATTTTAGATATATACCTAGAAAAGGAATTGCCGGGTCACATGGTAATTCTATACTTGGCTTTCTGAGTAATGACAAACTGTCTTCCACAGCAACCCCACCATTTTATTAATACACTCCCCCTAGCAATGAATGAGTGTTCTTATTTCTCAAACACTTGTTAATTTTCTGTTTTTTTAATAATAGACATTCTAGGGGGTGTGAAATGTTATCTAGTTGTTTTGATTTGCATTTCTCTAATAGTTAATAATGTTGGACATTTTTTCATGTACTTTTTAGCCATTTGTATATTCCCTTTAGAGAAATGTCTATTCAAGTCTTTGGTCATTTTTTAATTGGTTGTCTTTTTTATTGTTGAGTTATAGGATTTCTTTATATTTTCTGGATATTAAATCATTATCAGGTATGTGATGTCCAAATATTTTCTCCCTTTGAGTAGGCCATCTTTTCACTTTTGTGATAAAGTCCTTTAATTCAGAAAAGTTTTTACTTTTGATGAGATCTCATTTATCAAATGTTTTCCTTTTGCTGTTTGTGCTTTGAGTATAGAGTCTAAGAAACAATCGCCTAACACAAGATCCTGAAGGTGCTTCCCCTACTTTTCCTTCTAGGAGTTTTATAATCCTGGTTCTTATATTTTGGTCTTTTATCCATTTTGGGTTCATTTTTGCATATAGTATAAGATATGGGTTCTCATTCATCCTTTTGCATATGGATTTCCAGGCTTTTTTGTTGAAGAGACTATTCTTTCCCAATAGAGTCATCTTTTCTCCTGTGTAAAAAATCAATTGGCCTGCAGCGTGGGTGTAGCTCAGTGGCTGATCGCATGTATGAAGTCCTAGGTTCAATCCTGGTACCCCCTCAAAAAAAAAAAAAAAAATCAATTGGCCATAAATGTGAGGATTGATTTCTAAGCTCACAATTCAATTCCACTGGTTTATATGTGTCCTTGTGCCAGTTAAGATGCTGTTTTGATTACTGAAGTTTTGTAATGAGCTTTAAAGTCAGGAGTGTGAGTCCTCCAACTTCATTCTTCAAAAATGGTTTTGGCTATTCATTCTTCTTACCCTTCTGAATGAATCTGGTAATTGTTTTTTCCATTTCTGAGAAGTAGGCTATTGGAATTTTGATTGGGATTGTGTTGAATCTGTCAATCATTTAGGGTATAACTGACATCTTAGCAATATTTAGTCTTCTGACCCATGACCATGCAATGAATGTCCTTTCTTTTATTTAGATATTCTTTGGTTTTAGTAAAATTTTGTAGTTTTTTATGTTTAAGTCCTTTACAGTCCTGTTAATTCCTGTTTACTCCTAGATATTTGCTTCTTTTAGTTGCTATGTAAATGGAATTTTTTTTCTTGATTTCCTCCTCAGATTGCTCACTACTAGTGTATAGAAACACTACTGATTTTTGTATATTGATCTATCCCACCACTTTACTGAACTCACTCCAGTAGCTTTGTTGTAGATTTTTTGGGACTCTCTCTATATAGGATCATGTCATCTGCAAATAGTGACAGTTTAACTTCTTTCCAATTTAGATGACATTTCTTTTGCTTGCCTAACTCCTCCGATTAGAACTTCTAGTACAATATTGAATAACAGTGGCAACAGTGGGCATTCTTTGTCTTGTTACTGATCTCAGA
Organism: Dasypus novemcinctus; assembly: GCF_030445035.2. Classification (NCBI taxonomy): domain Eukaryota; kingdom Metazoa; phylum Chordata; class Mammalia; order Cingulata; family Dasypodidae; genus Dasypus; species Dasypus novemcinctus. Next base: position 45,502,184 of record NC_080673.1, on the reverse strand, counting down.
GGGAAAGTTTTCAGTCTTCACCATTGAGTATGATGTTAGTTCTGATTTTTCCATATATGCCCTTTTTCATGTTGAGGAAGTTTCCTTCCACTGTTATTTTTCTAAGTATTGTTAACATGAAAGGGTGCTGGATTTTTTCAATTTTCTTTTCTGCATCAGTTGAGATGATCATGTGAGTTTTCCCCTTCATTTTGTTAATATCGTATATCACACTAAATGATTTTCTTATGTTGAACCACATTTGCATACCTGGGATAAAAACCACTTGATCATGGTGGATAATTTTTTAATGTATTGGTGGACTCAGTCTGCATGTATTTTGGGGAACTGTAGCCAAGTGCATAAATATTTATGATTGTTATTTCTTCTTGGTGGATTGACCCTTTTATTAACATACAGTGTCCTTCCTTGTCTCTTGTAACAGCTTTTGAGTTAACATCTACTTTGATGTTAGTATATATATCCCAGCTTTTTACTTGCTATTTGAATGGAATATCTTTTTCCTCCCTTTCACTTTCAATCTGTTTGGGTCTTTTGATCTAAAGTGAGTCTCTTATAAACAACATATAGTTGGACCACGCTTTTTTATCCATTGTGCCAATCTGTGTCTTTTGATTGGGGAGCTTAATCCATTAACATTCAGTGTTACAACTGTAAAAGCAATATTTGCTCCCATATCCCTCTGTTTTCACTCTTTATGTTGTTTTTGTCCCACATTATCTCTTGATATTTTACATGTAAATTATCAGATAACATGGCTTTTTCTTGTTCAACTATATTCTAACTCTTAGAAGAATTGAGTTGTATTGAGGAAATCTCCTAACTGATCTTAGAGATAATTTTTTTTCCTTCCATTTAGTGTTTGTGGAGACTTTCTCCAGTTTTTCTCATTTTCCAGAGTTCCAGACAAGTGGGATTTATCCTTTTATTGGCTGATTCTGAGGGGAGATTTTTCAAGGGGATGTCTTATGTCACCATATTGATGATGTCACTCCTATTACAGACTGTTACTGAAAGCTTTACATACATGAACATTAACACTTTCAAATTTATAAAGAGCTTATTTGATACCACACATTATGCTATCTTCTGGGCTTGTAGTTTGAGATGACATTTAGTATATAATTCAGTAAGTTTTGGTATTAAATATACACATCCTCCAAGTAGAGATAGAGAATATTTTCATCACTCCCAAAAATTCACGTGTACCCTTTCTAGCCAATCCCACCTTCCACTGGACAAATGTTGTTCTGATTTCAACTACTGTAGTTTGGTTTTACTATTTCTTGGACTGCATATAAACGGAACCATACAATGAGTAATCTTTTGTTTCTGGCTTCTGTCACTCATTATAAGAAGTTTTTAAGACTCGTACATGTTGTTGCATGTATTGGTAGTTCATTCTTTCTCACTGCTGAGTAGTATTCTGTTATATAAATATGCATAGCTTACAACAATAAGAATAGAGATGTTAACATTCATGTACACATATTTGCTTAGATATGTGTTTTCTTTTTTTGGAAATATACTTGGGAAAGGAATTCCTGGGTCCAGGGTAAGTATCTATTTAACTTTATAAGAAAATGACCAACTGTTTTCAAAGTGAATGTACCATTTTCTATTTCCAACAGCCAAATATCAGAGTTCTGCTGATTCACATCCTTGCCAGAAGTGGGTGCCATCAATCTGTCTTCTTTTTTATAGGTCTGAAACAGTGTCTCCGTGAAGTTGTAATTCTTAATTTGCATTACTCCGATTGCTAATGATACTGAGCACTTTTGCACCTGCTTATTCATCATTATCTTTGGTGAAATTTTTTGCCAAGATTTAAAATTTTGAAATAAGTTCATACAGAAAAAAAAATTAAGAAATATACCATGTTCCTGTATACCATTCACTCATTTTTTCCAAATGTTACTTCATATAACTATAGTACACTCATCATTGAATTATGATACAATACTATGAATGAATCTGCAGACATTATTCATATTTCATCAATTTTCCCACTAATGTCACTTTTCTGGTCTTATCCAGTCTAGAATCCTACATTGCATTTAGTTTTCATATCTCCTTTCTCTTCTCCAGTCTGGAAGGGTTCCCTCAGTTTTTGTTGTTCATGATCTCGACACTTTTTTTTTTTTTTTTTTGAGGTACCAGGGTTGGGGATTGAACCCAGGACCTCGTATGTAGGAAGCTGGTGCTCAACCACTGAGTCACACTGGTTTCTCTAAGTTGGCCTTTTCACCTGTTTGCTTGTTGTTTTTTGTTTTTAGGAGGTCCCAGGAACCGAACCCAGGACCTCCCATGTAGGAAGCAAGTGTTCAACCGCCTGAACCACATCTGCTCCCTAATCTTGATACTTTTGAAGAGTACTAACCAGTTATTTTCTGAAATGTTTCTTAGTTTGGATTGTGTGATATTGTCTCATGATTAAACATGGCTTATGCATTTCTGGCAAAACTATGACTAAAGTGATGATGTATCTTTCTCAGTGCATTATACCAGGTGGCATATGATGTTAATATTTCTCATTACTGGGGATCATTTGATTAAGGTGGGTTCTGCCAGGTTTCTCCATTGCAGTGTTATTAATAAGTATTTTATGGGGAGGTACTTGGAGACTACAAATATCTTAGCTTTTTATACTTTCAGTATACATTGATCATCCTTGTTTGCAGCAATTATTACTGAGGTGTCTGTCTAGTGGTGGTTTCCTATTTCCCTCATTTCTTTTACATTTACTTATGGAAGTCTACAATAAATAAGAGCTTTATGCTCTCCCCATTTATTTATTCTGTCTAGAATTGTGGATATTGATTTATGTATTGGTTATAATCCACTACTCCCATTCACATTGTGTTATTGAAATAGTTCCAGATTTGCCACTGTGAGCTCCTTCAAATTGTTCATGTTTGTTGGACATGCCCCCGATATTTTTTGAGGTTCATCTTAATTTTTGCATGGCAAGATACTCCTTGCATTTTTCCTGCTCCAGACATGAATTCAGCCATGTTTCCAAAGATTCTGGTTCCTCTTTTTGGAGAATCATATTTAGAAATCAAGATCTGGGCACTAAGCATACTCATTAATATAAGGGTGCCATTGCTTCTGGGCTTTCTCATCAGAGAGAGCAAGGAAATACATATATGTACATGTAAACATGCATACATATTTATACCTGTTTCTATATCTATTTATCCTACATGTTAAAAACCATGAATTCATACTGATTATTTCCTATTCTAATCAAATGCCACAGGGATCTTTCCTTATTTGTAACCAATCTCATTAGTTTCTTGTTATTCTTGCTATTCTTGCTGTATTTCTTTTATACAAATATTCAGATATATGTATATTATTGTTGGGGATATAATCATATTCCCCCACAAAGGCATGTTCAGGTCCCAACCACTGTTCTGTGGGTGTGAACCCATTTGTAAATAGGATATCTCTGAAGACGCTGTTAGTTAAGGCGTGCCCACACTGAATGAGGGTGGGTCTTAATCCAATATGGCTGAAGTCCTTATAAGCAAAGGAAATTGGACACCAAAAGGAAACCATGGGGAGCAGCCAGAAACTGGAAGTTAAGATGACAGAAGAGAAAGGAGAAGATGTCACCATGAGCACTGCCATGTGACAGCAATGCCAGGGAGCCCTAAGGACTGCTATCCAGACACAAGTTACAGACCCTGGGAGGAAAAAGGCCTTCTGGCCTTTAAAACCGTGGGACAATAAATTCTTGTTGTTAAGCCAATCCATTTTATGGTATTTGTTTTAGCAGCCAGGAAACTAAAACATTTATTTCATATGATCTTTTTTCTCTCAAGAACAGTAGCATTACATAAATCCTATAGATATCTATGTAATTTGTACTTTGCTTTGTCCCTTAATAGTGTATACTCCATAAGACCCAAGTCAATTCAGAGAGACACCATTCTTTTATAAAGATGCACAGTACTCCACTGTGTAGATGTGCCATTGTTTTTCACCCTACAATGAATTTTTGCCAGTTTTAAAAAATTGGGTGCTCTGTTTTTAAAAAATGTGTGTAAACTATATACACACATATTTCCCTATATACACAAAATGCATATATGTGAAATATAATATCCATTATTTATTATATATTAAATTGCTATATATAATATCCATTTTATATATCTTACCAATTGTTAGATGTTTATTGTAAATAGCTCTCACTGTGAGTTCCCTTTGCATTCTCTTACTGGTGTCTATTGATGAGTAGGAGTTTTAAATTTTGATGAAGTCCAATTTATTCATGCATACAAAATTTAGAAAGATATTAAAGCAAAAGAAGGCTAAAAAGACAGAAGAGCTGCTGAAATGTGAATACCTATTTTTTTTAAGGGTTTAAATATGCAAAGCAGCGGACCTCAGTTTAGGAAACCTCATATTCAAGCCTATATAATAACAATGTTCAAAGAAGCAGAAAGTATCTTTCCACTGCAGCCAGAGTGCTGGCAGGAAAAAAAGGCAAGGATATATTCCAGCCTTCTGTATGATGCCAATAAAAGAGTTTGGAGGCAAAGAAGAGATGAACAATTATGGTGAAAGAGCGGGGAATTAAGAGAAAACATTTTGTCCAGACTCCATGAAGATGACTACCAAACAAAGAGATGAGGTATAGGATGGGAAGCCATCTCTTAGGCTTTTTGCTGAAAGGCCAATGGAATTGCGATTATATAACCAGTGTATATGGCCAATTTTGTGGCCAAGAGGCTGGAAAGCGTCCCAGATCCTGATTCTAAAGAAACAAATGATATATGGGCTGTGGCTTTCCTGGTAAAAAAGGGATGAGATAGGGTTAGAAAGTATTGCCATCAGCTCCTAGATGCATGTCATGACAGGCCCCAGAAAGTCCTGTGATACTCAGATTTTCCAGTTCCAAGATTGCTACAACAAAGCAAAAGGACACCCAAATGAAAATCCCCAAGGGGGCCTCTGGCCAAAGAAAGTTTACTTCTTTATAGGCTGTTTGAAATTAAAAAGCTATTTAACTGGATATTATCGTATCCAGTTGTACTATATTGCTCCACCCATTTGTCCCCTTTGCAACTCTTTCTACCCAGGTCATATACTTCACGGATGCTAACCCCACTCTCAACTCGATTCTACACAGTGCTAACAATGCCCATGCCAACAACTGTTCCTAAGTGAGCAGGTAACTCTCAGGCCAAGAGTTTGCTGGGGACTTCTGGGAATAAAAAGCTCTCACTTTTTTATGAGAGAATTCTCTCTCCTCTCGCATACAAATGAGAAAGCATGTAGCTCCAGTCATTACTGGAAGCCATCCTTGGGCTAAAGCAAGCATGGAGCAGAAGAGAAGAGAAACATAAAAAAACCCTGGATCTTGATCCTGTTACTCTCCTGTATTAGCCAACCCTGATCTCTGTCAGTTTTCTGGACGTGTAATAATGTGAGCCAGTAATATTTGTATTGTTGAAGTCAAAGTTGGATTTTTAATAATCAACTGTAGCCAAAATAATCCTAAATGACAGAATATCCTACTTAACATCTAGTGTCTTTGCTTTAGCTAAACATATTTCTCTCAGTTTCATTTAAGCTCACATGCTCAGTTATAACCATGCGGTAGGATGAAGTAAATTCCAAACAAAAATGGGAGAATGTAATGATGCTTTAAGTCTTAGTGGTAAACTCAACACATCATGTGGTTTTCCAGTTTCACATTACAGATTAGCAACAGAGAGAGGCTCAGCAAATTTTCAAAATGTAAATATCAATTACTGAAAATAAGCTCTTCTAATAAAACTACAAAACGAGTTTTAATTGTGAAATGGTGGTCATGTGGCCTAACAGGAAGAGTGCCTTTTATTTTTACTCAGTACCATCTGAAGGATATCTTAGATCCCAGTCATCAAGGTAATTTTCACACCTTGGCAAATATTCCAATTTCAGTGACAAATTAATCATTTCAAATAGTATCCTGTTAAAAGGGCAATGCTCTAAATGCTCTTTCAAGAGAGACATAATCCTCTACTGCAAGTAAGAACCTAGATTCTAGGTCCAGATCAACAAGTAATAATGAAATTTTTACAATTAGGTGAAAAATTTTATATTCAGCTCTTTTGTCCAAAAAACCCCACATAAGGTAAATAAGATTTGCCACAATTGCTGATATTTTATATTCACTGTGAGATTAAAAGGACATATACTTATAAATAATTTGAAATAAACAGCCCATATTACTGAATAATGATGCAATTGACTATCAACCACAAGCAATCTTCCAAAAGGTATGTTATACTGTCACATGCAAGCTTGGTTTCTGTAATGTACACTGAAGAGTCCTAAGTTAAAACATTCTGCCTACTGAATACATTTTCCGAATATGTTCAGTTTCTCCAAATAAGTTTTTAGGAAGACAAAATAATAATTAATGACTTTGAAAGATTAAGTTAATAAAACCTGCTATACATGAAAATATTTTCACAGGATATTTGAGCTAAACTACATTTTCTTTTTAAGGTACCTTGTAATAAAAATATTTACAAAAGTTTAGGTATGGTCCAGTAATTCATGTTTAAAATTACAATTCTCAGCCACTAATCTCTTAAGTATAAACTATTTGGGACATCAGAATTTGTGGAGTTTGCTTGGTTCCTGACTTGAACAAATAATTGTAAAATGATGTATGAAATAACATTCTTAATTCTTTTTCTTTATAACATTTAGGAACTTTTAAACACTTATTCTAGTAGTATTTTAAAAAGTGACAACTATATTTTAGTTATTTTTAAAACAATAGTATTTATCTCTTTAAAGACACCTACTGAAGTGTTTATGGATGCCTGGGATCTGCCTTAAAATAATCCAGTGAGGCAGGAAAGGGCATATGCTAGTAATTGTTGAAGTTGGGTGACAGATAAATGAGAGTTCATTGTAATATTTTATCTATCTTTGTGTATTTTACAAATTCTCCATAATAAAGTTAAAAACATTTGTTACAAGGAAAAGTAGAATGGTTCGGTTGACCTTTTTTTAAAACCAGATACAGCACAGTCACAATGAAATCGGATTTAATTTATTTCACTTTCAACTGCCTTATCAAGGCATAATTTACGTCTATACAACTCACCCATTGCGAGTTCACAATTCATTGATTTTTAGTAAGTTTATACAGTTGCACCACCATCAAAACAATAATTTAATTTTAAACCAGGAGTAATTTTTTCCTTTGGTGGGGTAGGCCATTCTTTTTATTTGTTGTTATTGGGAAACATGGCTCTACTTAAAATGACAGTTAGGATAACAGCTTAGCCATGTCTAGAACCATACCTGTTTTTCTCCTCGTGAAATATTAGTAATCCTAAAAAACCCATCGTTATCAGCAACTAGATTTTGTGACTAAAAGTAGTCTTTTTTTCTCCATCTTTACTGACATTTCTTCCTTGCCACTTTATGAGGAAGAAATACACTTTATTTTCCTTTTCCATGAAACTTGTCCTTTGGCAGACTGCCACTGCCAACACAGCAGGCAAATGTGTGATCTGAATCACCCTTTTGTGTTTCTAGGGCTAGGCCAGGGCAGCTCCAGTGGAGGGACTCACTACACCAGCCCCAAGACCCCCTAAGGAATACCTGAATAAAATTTATCTTTCCCATTTCTGAGGAAATGGGGGGAAATTGAATTCACTAAAGTAGGACTTTACCATCAGGTAAGCCAATTTTGTTGCTGCTTCACCACCATTTCCACCCAGGATTTACAGGAGTGGGGTAAGATATCACCCATCTGACAATGCTCTGTGATATTTGTTTCTATATCACCATTTCTGTATTACTACGGTGTCAGCTCTAAGAATAGGCATTTGTGCTTTCACTTTCAAATTCTCAGCCTCAACTGAAAAAGAAAAGTTGATTTTTCTAATGAAATGCCACTGGCTTTTCACGCTGAGTAAAAAGATAATATTAGAATAATTTACTTTGAACACATATCATTAATATATACAACTAAAATGTACAATGAATGATTCATATCCCTTTCTATTCAAAAACACACAAAAAACTCAGCAGACTTTTGCCTGAAGGATTAGGGATCCCATAAATATGACTGTTAGAATCAATAATAATGGTCATAATTCATTGCTTTGAACCTTTAAAAAATGCTTTTGGGAAAGTGCTATCTGTAGCTGGACACTCAGAGTCATAATTAATAATGAGTTATATAGAGAGTAACCATACAATTTACTATTCAAACACTTGAGAATGGAAGGAGATGCTATTAAAAATTACACCATGATAAGAGGCATAAACCAGGACTGTCCCTGGCATACTGTGACATATGGTCACTCTAGTTACAAGCACCTCAAGGAAAAACACTTATGATTATTGGGATTTAACTAGCGTTTCCAATTATTCAGAGGCAGGTATGAAGCTTCCAATATTTATTCTCAATCATCGACTTCTTTTTCAGTGTCCATAAATAAAGTTTTACTGGAATACAGCCATGCCTATTTGTTTACATATTATCTGTGCCTGCATTTCTGCTACATTGCAGAATTTAGTTACAGCAGAAACCATATGGGACACAAAGCTACAACATGTACTGTCTGGCTTTTTACAGAAAAAGTTTTCCAGCCTTTATCTATAGGACCAGGGTTTGTGTAGGGTTCAGTACTGAATGAAGACATCAAGATAACCTATATAATCCTTGTGAAGCGTAAGGCATGTAATTTTAGCCAGATCAGCAGTTAAATAGTGTCAGAAAAATTAGCTAACAGAGATGAGTTTTACAAAGCAGAGCTTTTAAAGAAGTTCTAATTTTCTAGTCAAAACAAAGAATCAAAAATCAGACTTCTGCTCCTGGCCAAACATTAGACCTGGTTTTGTTGTTGTTGTTTTCTTAGCCACTCTTTGCCATTTCTTTTGAGTTTCCTGACATTTTCAGGGCTGTAAAGATGCACATGAAAATGTCAAGTGTGTTTTTTTTTTTTCACTTTTTATTTGGCAATACTTTTACATTTACAGAATATTACAAAACTAATACAAACCCCATATACAGAACTCCAAAATACCCCTATCCCCCAGATCCCAGAACTACCAAGTACAACATTTTGCCATGTTTGTCCTATCATACTATCTACCCACCTATCCTTTCATCTGTCTGTCTGAATGCCTATTTATCAATCCATTTTCTGAACACACAGTATAGTTTCTACACATCATGATCCCTGAATACTTATTACTTCATGTATATTTCCGAAGAACAGAATATTCACTTAGGTAACCATCTTTAACACTGATATAGAGCTTACAGTCTATATTCCAACTTTTCAAATGTCCCAATAATGTCCCTTTGAATTCTTTCTCCTCTTTAGTTATATCCAGCCCAGGATCTTCTATTGCATTTAATTGTTATGGTTTCTAGTCATTCTTTCTCTCTCATTTTTTAAAATACATAACTTTCCCATCTCAGTCACTCTCAAGTATACCATTAAATGGGATTAGTCACATTCACAATACTGTGGTACCCTCACTACCTCCAGTACCCCCAATTTTCCATCTCCCCAAAAGGAAACCATATACCCATTATGAACTCAATCCCCACTCCCCTTAACCCTTCACCCCTGGTAACCTGCACTCTATTTTCTGTCTCTATAAGCTTTCATAGTCTCTGATATTTTCTTTGCATTTACCATGTGTCTTAAATTTAACATCCTAAATCTGTAACAATCGTCAGTGCTCTGGTACCAACTTAACTTCAATAGTACACTCAACCTATGTTGCTATACCTTTCTTCCACCACCTTAATGTAGTTATTGTGACACATTACATGTTTATACATTATGGGTCCCAACACACAAATTTATCACTACATTTTAAGCATTTGGCCTTTTAGATCTTGTAAGAAATAAACAGGGGAATTACAAACCAAAAATACAATAGTACGAGTATTTATATTTACCCACATCATTCCCTCATTGGAGATTTTTATTTCTTCATGCACCTTTAAACTACTGTCTATTGTCCTTTCTCTTCAACCTGCAGAACTCTCTTTAGCATTTCCTCTAGGGCCTGTCTAGTAGTGATGAACTCCCTCAGGTTTTGTTTGTCTGGTAATGTCTTAATCGCTCTCTCATTTTGAAAGTTTTTCTGGATTTAGAATTCTTGGTTGGAGTTTTTTTGCTTTCAATACTTTACATATGTCAAGCCACTGCCTTCTTGCCTCCATGGTTTCCAATAAGAAATGGGTATTTAATCCCTTATATGTGGTATTTCACAGCATTCATTAAATTTGGTAAGTTTTCCGTCATATATTTCTCTGCTCCTTTTTCTCTTTCCTCTCCTTCTGGGACTCCCAAAATATGTACATTGGTATGCTTGACTGTGTTAAACACGTTCCTCTGGCTCTGGTCCAATTTCTTCTTTTTTTCTTCTTTTTGCTCCTCAGACTGGATGGGTTCAATTTTCATATCTTCAAGTTCACTTATTCTTTCTTCTGTCAGCTCCCATCTGCTGTTTAACCCTTCAAGGGAATTTTTTATTTCAGTTAGTTGGCTCCCTTTCATAACTTTCATCTATTAATAGGTTCTTTGTACTTATCTGTCATTATCCTTATTTACTTTAGTTCTTTGTTTATGTCTGCCTTTAGCATTTTGAGCATATTTAGGAACATTTTTTAAAAAGTCTGGCTGGTATGGCCCAGGTCTGATCCTTCTTACTGATGGTTTCTAATGCTTTAATCTTCTCCTTTGCCTGACCCATGGCTTCCTGTTTCTTTGCATGTTTTGTAATCTTTTTTTGAAACCTGGACATTTTTATATTTTAATGTGCTTTTGTTGGAATTTAGACTTTTAGTTATCTGTTCCTTAAGCTCATATCCAGCTAGTATTGTAACAGAGGTTTATTTGAAAACCAGGAGCTAACAAAAGAAAAAAAAGGAAGAAAAAAAGAAAAGGGAACATCTTTCGCAGTCTTTGCTGACTGACTTGTGCAATTACTCCCCTTCAGGGCTATCTAAAGAGTTTAGAGGATACCCTCTGGGCAGAGCACATGGACTTCCCTGATCCCTTCTGCACATACATCTCATCTTGGGCATGTGCTGGTTCTGAATGTACCCAGTTCCATAGGAAACAGCTTCCTCAGCCTCCCCATGCCCCACTTTGAGTACTTCACTGTACTTCCTACAGCTGGCAATACCTTGCCCAGGCAACCACTTGACCGGTCTCCCATGGCATTCTGTAGGAGAGCTCTCTGAGTTGTCTCCTACACAAAGGGCAAGTTCTGGGATGGTGAGTCCCTCTGGCTACCGTGAGACAGAAGAGACGAGAAATACAAGCTCCCAGCATATGCAGAAAGGGTTACTCTGTTTCCTGTAGCAGACCAAGGATCCACACTGAGAGTGTCAGGTGGTGAGGGGTGAAAGTAGGGTCAGCCATGGCACCATGAAACCCTACTGCTTTTACGTAGCTTTTACATTGTTTTGGTGCTTATCCTGTTAGCGCAGTTTTTTATTTTTTTATTTTTTGGAGCTTTGAAAAAGAGGTTTCTGCCAGCTCTTACTGTTTGTTCAAAGCTTCTTTGGGGCAAAAGGACACCGAAGCATCTCACTCCACTATCTCGATCAGGGTTCAAGCATCTACTTTTGAAAACCTTTAGGCAACAGAAAGTGAGAGGCTGAAAGCTATGCCTTTTATAATCTCATCCCTTGAACTTGGACAATAACCATCCTTATCTTTACATTTACAGCACATGTGATTATGAACTTTAATAAATATTGAAAACAATAAATTGCATTTTATCAAATGAGAATTATGACAACCATCAAATTGAAAAAAATCTGAAAAAATATCAATTCTAGATACTTTCATTCCCAAGTGGGTAATTTAATTGCTTCAGAAACATTACTAAACACCATTCCCACTATAAAATAAACACCAGTTTTGAGACCAAAAGTGTATGCTTAAATTAGAAAAAGAGTGAATCTGGACGTGCTTCCATAACTATTTATATCACATAGATAGTCCTAGAATGTGAATAACATTTCAATTTCCTTAAAGATCTCTTCAACTAAAAATGTCATAATTAAAATTCTCAGCAGTGCTTATGTCCATGAACATTAAAACCAAATCAAACTAAAAAATTAAAACCAGCTGGAATTCATAAACCAAAAGGATTTTCTACTTTGGTAAAGAGATTATAATGAAACATGGCACAATTTTATGAACTCATTAGTCCAACTAAATGAATTTACATTCTGTAGCACTACAATAACTTTGTAAGTTGGAGCACTGCCCAAAAAAGAAAATAGGAAATTTCTGTTGCCTTTATACAGAAGCCAAAATGATTTACATTTAAAAATTAAATTACAGAATAAAGTAAATGCCATTAAAAATCAAGTTAAGAATGTTAACATGTAAAATTGATACATTTCACAGAATAAAAGACTAAATTGTGTTTATTTGGTGAAGCTAAAATGGTTTATAATAGGTGAGTAGTAGCAATGTGAATTCACTTCTCAAGAAACAAGCAACAAACATGCTAATATATTTCCAATTGAACTTCATGCTAAAACTATTTCTGACTGAACTTCTAAAGCTGCTAGCATCATTACTTTAAAGACTCTGATATTAAGATATCGGCTTAAACATTGGTCCTGACAACTAATTCCATTTATGAAAGATGATCAGAAGGAGAAATTCAGAAACATCCTGAGGATTCCAAATGAAAAGAATCTGCTGTAACTTTTCCACTAGTATTTAGAGAAAACCATCTGAGGACCCATCAAATACACTGCCCTTTTCCTATTTGATCACTGCTATTACCAATAATACATTTTCATATAAAATTAGAAACTCTAATTGCAAAAACATCTCTTCTCAGCCCTCCTCACTGGGTAAGCTCAGAACATGGGTCTAGAAGAGGGAGGAGGCAGCTCTGCAGAGTCACATAGGCTGCACTCAGCAGGGAAGACTACACACTCAAGGAAGGAAAGGGCTTAAAATGTATTTTTGATATTTGTTTCCCAAAGTCCAAACTGTGTTTTCCATCAGCTGAATTTTACCACTAGATTGATCCTGTAAACCAAAAATGACTCGAATTTCTTAATGTCATCTCTAAGAATGTGAGAAATTTGAACAACTCACTCTAACACCAGCAACAAAAAAAGTTATTTTGCAGACAAAGTCGAGAAGTCAGAGACCTCAACAAAGAAATGGAGCTGAAGTGAACTATCAAAAGTGTGAGAACAATTTTAAAATGGTACTAGATATGTCTTCACAATTGCATCAAAAGACTATCGAGTATTAAATTACAATGCGCTACAGAGACCCAACTGAGAAGAAAGCTTCCTTTTTTTATAGACTTTAAAATTTAAATACTGTATTTTTTAATATCTGATACAAAGCTGGCATTTAATAACTGTCCAACATCTACATATGGCTACAAGGAGCCCCCAGTATTGGGATTTATAAGTTACTCATTTATTCATTCACCTACAATGCACTCAGTACTATGTTACTTGTAGGAATAAGAGACTAAACCAGCAGACACCCTGTTTTCAGCTGTCTAGAGGGAATTAACAGGCATTTTTAATAGGGCATGTCAAGACCTGTGATGGGGCAAGCACAGGCACCAGAGGACACACCAGAATCAAGGAAGCTTCCCAGAAGAGGCCACTTTTAAACTGAGAACTGGAGTTCTAGAAGGAACTAGCTAGAACAGAAAAGTGATGGAGTGAAGGCAAGCTCAAACAAAATGAAGTCTGGGTACAACAGCTAGAGAGTGGGAAAGGCGGAGAGACAGGAAGAGACTGACACTTTCATAAGTTACATAATGCTGAAGAAAAGATACTGAGAAGAGTAGAAAGTGATGAAGCTAGAATGGTAGGCAGGGTCCAAAGCACTTATATAATACTGAAGAATCCTGAGGAACCTTGAAATGCAAAGCAAAGTAGATGTGAGGATGTTGGGCAAGCTCATATGCTCCAACACGGTGTGCTGTCCAGGGACACCCTCACTTTACAGTGATTCAAAGTGGTGCTTCCGTAGCATTATCACCTGTAACAGATCCTTCAATGAAGGCCAGAGCCTCAGACGAGCGGCTCTTAGGCTGGACGAGTGTGGCCAATGCCATTTATGACATAAGGTCATCAGCAGGGCCTATGCAAAGTGGCGACTCTTCCATTCGACACTGGATTTCCCTGACCTGGCTGCTTCACACACTTAGGTTACCGCCTGCCCCCAAGCACATCTGAGTTTGCCTCTGCTTTAGACTTAAGAGTTTTTCCTATAATTCAATATGGGAATGTCAAGTGTCTTCTGCACTCTCCTAGTTTCTCTAATATGTGAAAAGTACCACAAAGATGACGAAGACTCAAAGGACAGGCAACTGGTTGACTGTTAGGAAATGCCATTCTTTCCTAAGCCAGGGAAGGTCAGCTGGCCACCAGAAGGCACAGTTCTTAAAACTTGGTAATAAGCTGAAGCTGCATGAGGTCCACCATTCCAACATTTTTTATTCATTTATTTGGCATATTGAGATGAATAAATCATCAAGTGAAAAATGAAGTGTGAGAGGAGACAGTCTAAAACGTTTGGGAGAATGGGATTTTTTCTGCTTTTATGGACAAATTTTCAAGGTTTTTCCTTAGTGATCAAGCCTTAGAAGCTTCTGAAAGGACACTGTACAAGGGCTCTAGCAATCTTCCCTTTTCTCTCACTAGGATGGTGTTGAGTTAGTACAAGTAGGGCAGGCTGGTGAAAAGCACAGCGTGAGGTTCTCTGAGGTGTGTGGGGCAGGGTGGGGAGAGAGAGAAAGAGGAGAGGAGAGGAGGGGTGAGAGAGGCAGAGGGTCAGAAGGAGGGGCAGAGGGGGAAATAGGGAGGGAGCAGGGAGAGGCAGAGATGTGTATGCAGAGCAAGTGCAGAGTGGTGGACAGTTACTGAAAGTGCTCTTCAAAAGCAAATAAACAGTTAAAAGTGAAGGGCACGGAGATAAACATTTTGTTTTTTAAATTTTTAAATTTTTAATTTTTGTGGATTAAAGTTTATTTTTTTACTTTTTCATTTATTTATTTTTGTGTTTATTTTTTAATATTACATTAAAAAAATATGAGGCCCCCATATACTCCCCACCCCCTCATCCCACTCCTCCCTCCATAACAACAACCTCCTCCATCATCATGAGACATTCATTGCATTTGGTGAATACATCTCTGGGCATCGCTGTACCTCCTGGTCAATGGTCCACATCATAGCCCACACTCTCTCACGTTCCACCCAGTGGGCCATGGGAGGACATAAAATGTCCAGTAACTGTCCCTGCAGCATCACCCAGGACAACTCCAAGTCCCGAAAATGCCTCCACATCTCATCTCTTCCTCCCATTCCCTAACCCAGCTGCCACCATGGCTACTTTCTCCACACCAATGCCACATTTTCTTCGATTACTAACCACAATAGTTCATGAATAGAATATCAGTAAGTCCACTCTAATCCATATTCTATCCCTCCATCCTGTGGACCTTGGAATGGTTGTGTCCACTCCACATCTATATCAAGAGGGGGCTTAGATTCCACATGGATGCAGGATGCAATCCTCCTGCTTTCAGTTGTAGGCACTCTTGGCTCCACGGTGTGGTGGTTGACCTTCGTCAACTCCATGTTAGCTGAGTGGGGTAAGTCCAATAAACCAGAGTGTAGGAGCTGAAGTCTGTTGAGGCTCTGGGCCTGGCTATCACATGGTCAGTCCAGAGATTCAGGTCCCCTGGGTATATATTAAACCCCAGCACCAACTACAGTTCCGGTAAAAGTAACAGGAGAGGTTTGTGAACAAAGATCACATCTGAGTCCAACTCCATCACACAGAAACACAAACTCCAAAGAAGGGCCAACTGACATGGCAGTGAACTACATCTGCCATGACCATAGAACCTGTGGGTCTCTGTAGCCCTCAGAACAACCAATACCCGGGGTTGTATCTACTTTATCTGTCTCTGGGACTCTGCTGAGGTGTGCATAAGGGCAACCCCTCTGATAACCTCCCGGCTCTTTTTGGAGACTCATAGCCATTTTAAATTACCTGGCGCCACATTGAAAAACAAAAAACGAACAGGTGAAATTAATTTTAGTAATATTTTTTTATTTAACCCAATTTGGCCAAAAGATGATGAACTCAATAGGTAATCAGTATAAAAAAAATTATTAGGGATAATTTACATATCTTTCTGTACTAAGTCTTTGAAATCCAGTATGTATTTTATATTTACAGAAAACCTCAGTTAGGACTAGCTGTGTTTGTTCAAAAGCTGCATGTGACTTGTGGCTACCATATTGGACAGAGCAGGCTTACAGTATTTTCCTGAACACTCCATCTGCCTTAGACCATAAAGCCTTCTTGAATGCAGAGATATTTTTCCCCATGGCAGAAGCTGCCAGCCTAGGACGAGGGAGATGCTCTCACTGCTGGAACATGCTAGTTTCATCAGGCTCCTGCCAGAGAGCCAAGGGGCAGCGAAAGAAAGGAACAGCCACAGAGTCTTCCTTTAGGGTATGGTGGAGCGGTAGAGGCAAGGGATCTGGATAACTAGAACTCCCCATTATAGGAACAGAGCCATTCCTGAAGTAACACTGTAAAGTTCTGTTGTCTAAAACATTTCTTCTATCCACTCCTATTATATAAGACTAAAGGTTATTTCTGGGAACAAAGGAAGATATCTGGCTCCAGTTTGCTACAGGGAGACAGTGGGAAACAAGTCTCGGGCCTTGGTCGCTTCACCTATAAAATGGGAGAAAAGAAGATGCTAGCGTTGTGCCTGCACAGCAGGTCCTCTGTAAATGTAATTTTTCTCATTTAGTTTCTCCCAACTTTGTTGTTAGAATGAAATGCTATAAATCTCCAGAACTAGAGATGTTCTAGTTCTAGAACTAGAATGGTTTTAAGGGTGAAAACTATTCTATGGCTTCCATTTGCTCTCAGAAAACCGTGCTCTTCGAGGCCCTACGTGATCTGGTCCGTCTCCCTCAATGAGTGGGTCCCTCTTTTCATTGAGCGTAGTATGCTCTCAATCTACTTTATCTATTTGCTTATTCATATTGTTCTTCCCATTAGAATGTATTCTCAGAAGGTGGAAGCACTCCACCACAAGTGCCTACCACAGCACCTGGCACCCGGCACCCGGGAAAGGCTTGATAAATACTTGATGATGAGGTGAACAAATGAATGCTATCCAAAAATAGGTCTTCATTATCTACTACAGCACATCGTATCTTGAGGAGTTTATCTTCCATCATAAAAAAGTATCTTCTTAGAAGTAGTCTCTTTCCACCGGATATGAGAGTTCTATGTGAGTCAAGTCCATAGCACATAATTTTCAATCCCTGTGGGCCCTGAGTTTAATGGATGAGTAAATTCCCTGATTTGCTTAAAGGGCAGATAATTTCTCTGTCATCCTCATATGTTTTTTACTAAAATTTTACAGAAAACAGTTTCTTATACAGGCAAGGGAAAAACAATGCAAACTGATCAATTCAGCTATCTTACAGGATCAGAAGTTTAAATGTATGATTACAAAGTAAGGAGAAATAGTTCTTACGTGTAAAAATGCTGAGGTATATGAGTGAGTAAATTCTTAAAATTATGCTTTAAACATTTAATGTCCCAAAACATTTTGCCAAATCAAAAAACGTATGTCTACTCAGAATAACGTAAGGCAAAATGAAATGCTATTAAAATGACTAATAAAAGTCGTAACATTAACTGGTTGCAAGAAGGTCCCCATTTTAGATAGCAGGATTCCTTCATACAACCAGATTTTTTTTCAATTCAATATAATAGCTAGTTGGCTATAATGGCATTTCTTTAACTTTGGGAAATATGGTCTTGTGTTGAATAGGATCTCCTCAAATAAGCTAATTACTACAACAAAAAACAACTGAGAACAAAGTAAATTTTACTTTAACTGTCTCAGAGATTAGTTTCTAAAAGGATTTGTAATGTGACTTAGTATTGCTCTAAGTTCCGTTTGAGAGTAATCCTGCTTTCCTGGATTTCCAAGGGCTACACAGCACCTTCTTACACACTGTGGAATAAGAGATATGAAGAATCATTTATATAATTTTCATTTAACAAATACAGACACTTCTACATAGTAGGTTCCCTTTCAATGAGGAAAAATTCGAATAGCTCAAAAACACTGTTCATGATTAGCTCCCTGGTACCCTAAATACACCAAAGAAAACTCTACAGTGACACATTAACAGATTGAAAACGTGAAACCATTCTGATTTCTTTCAACTCTATAGAGCATTTAGAACACTTGAAGAGCAAGTCATCTGTTGATTTTAACAGTGTGTCAAGTTTGACTTTAGTACCACTTTACTGAAGAAAAGTGCTATACTATTTTTTCCATAATTTCTACAACTGAAAAGTTTCCTGTGATTAGGTCATTTATGACTGGTACTGGGTACAAAGTCATTAGGATGGGCTGGCTTGTGGGACAGTCTTTGACACAAGAGAATGAGTTTATATCAAAGTAAATTCGAGTTAATATGTACCAAAAGGTCAGTTGCATATATAGGTGGAGCTGGCAATTAGCTCCTGACAAACTATTAACCTTGACAGATGGTGCCTCAAGTCCTATCCTTTAACACTGACTCTTCCGATTTAAAATGCCGGTGGAATAAAAGCCATCAGCAGCAAACAGTCCCTCTTAACTTAGTACACATATTCATTTGTAAAGGATCACATAGATTTTGGGATAAGAGGGGTGTGCATCTCAAATCTTTTCAGGAAAAACCTTCTGAGGTCAAGAGAGAGAATGAGAGAGAAAGAATGCTTTCGGACAATTGTTAAGTCACCTCTCTACATGTTTCTCCAATGTGCCACACTAAAAGTTCTAGCAATTGGGTCAAAGGCACTGCCTTTGGAGTCAGATTCAGGTTTGAGTCTAAGCTCTGGCATTTATTAGCCATGCAATCTTGCCTAAGTTGCTTAACTGCAAGCATTCATTGCTATGAACATATATACAAAAATAAACATAAGATTTTAAAAATCAAGGTAAGCTTCACTGTGTATTTCTTCTCAGGAGCAAACCCATAGGGTCTTTTTTTGTTTTTTTAATTTCTCTCCCCTTCCCCCACAATTGTCTGCTCTCTGTGTCAATTCACTGTGTGTTCTTCTGTGACTACTTCTATCCTTATCAGCAGCACTGGGAATCTGTTTCTTTTTGTTGCATCATCTTGTTATGTCAGCTCTCCCTGTATGCGACACCATTCTTGGGAAGGCTGCACTTTCTTTCGCGCTGGGCGGCTCTCCTTATGGGGCGTGCTCCTTGCGCGTGGGGCTCCCCTACGCAGGGAACATCCCTGCTTGGCAGGGCACTCCTTACGCTCATCAGCACTGCGCGTGGGCCAGCTCCACACGGGTCAAGGAGGCCCAGGGTTTGAACTGCGGACCTCCCATGTGGTAGACGGACACCCTATCCATTAAGCCAAGTCCACTTCCCCCATAGGGTCTTAATTTATGTGGTCACAGATTGCCAGAGCAATTTGTTTACTGTGAGAAGAGGCCCATAAAATCTTTAAACTGGAATTGACTTTTATTTTAAAAAAAAAAAATTTTTTTAACTTCGAGTGGTTTCTTGCATTCCTTCACTTTCTTCTGAAAGTTTTAAAAATATGTTTCCATATTACTGTGCATGGACAGAATTTTGGTACAATTTATTTTCAGTTTAGAATTTATTCATTTTAGAAAAATTACAGGATAGGACTTTATTATCTGCTCACACCTAATAGCAGACAGTGAATATCTCCCACAAAACAATATAAGAGCTTTTAATGTCATCCATCACTCTATTTGACAATAAAACAGAGCTATTTTAACAAATGGAAAAGTTGCTTGCCCTAGGCCCATGTATCAAATTTCAATCTTTTTTTTTTTTTTAATTCTCATCAGGATCCAAAGCAGCCCCTTATTGGTTTCAAATACACATTTTATATTGTGCGTGTGTGTGTATGTGGCATAGGGGGTACTGGGATCTGACATATGAAATTATTGTTCCCTGACATTTTGTATTATATTCCATCAAATAACCACTTGGTGCTTCGCATATTGTGTGGCTATATCCAGTCTGACAAGAAATCTGTGAACAATTATCACTTATTTAATGTCCATAATTCGCAAAGTACTTTGCATAAATAATCTCCAATCTCCAAAACACTCTAAACTAGGTATTACCTCACCTTCATTTTACAGGCTGGACACAGGGAGAGGGCAGGTCATTTGCGCAAGGCCCCGCCCAATGATGTACAACATGATGAAACAAAACAAAGGAGAGAATGGGACCAGACCTGCATGCAATGCCTAAGTTCTGTCTTTCATTTTAAGACTGTGGGCAAATTGCGTAATTCTTCTAATGAATTTCCTTATCAAAAAATAGGGATACTGCTTATATCCTAGAACATTTTTGAAGAAATAAAACCACAGAGTGCCCAGTTTGGGGCCTGGCTCCTAATAGCATATGATAAGTGTTAACTACGATGATACCATAAATGGTGACACTAGGTTTTAAGTACAGACTCTTAAGGATGCTGAATCTGATAATATAATATATCTGAACCAAATCTGGAAAATGAGATAGTATCATCTAGTCTCAGAAGAAAAGCCTTAAACATTAAACTATATTGAACCAAATTTGGAAATACTGTCTTCAAGAAAACTTTGTATGAGGAAATGAAATAATGATCTATTTTATATACAAAAGTAGAATTATGTATTGTGATTTCAACAGAATTTTTTTTAATGTAATGAAACAAGAGAAGTAGGTTTAGAAAAAAATCATGTAGGAAAAAAAAAGTTCTTACACTCCTCTCTCCCATACCCCTTTCCCTAATGTTAACACCTTGCATTAGTGTGGTATATTTGTTACAACTGATGAAAGAATATTATTATAATTTTCTTTTTGTACTATTATCCAGAGTTTACATTAGGGTTCACTGTGTTGCACAGTCCATGGATTTTTAAAAAGTTTTATTCTAGTAATATATATACAACCTAAAATTCCCCTTTAACCACATTTAAATATATAATTCAGTGCTGTGAATTACAATCATAATGTTGTGCTACCATCACCTTCATCGATTACCAAAACCTTTCCACCAACCTAAAGTAGAAATTCTGCACCATTTAAGCATTAACTACCCATTTCCTACCCCCACCGTGGTGCCCGGTAAATTGTATTCTAGTTTCTGACTCTGAATTTGCTTATCTTAATAGAATCTTAAGCAGTGTGAAGAATATTTACCCTATGATTTATCTGTATAATCTAAAATAAATCACTGCTTGGAATTGATTTCCCATTGATTTCTTAACAAGGCAATTGATAAAAATGAATGGGTACATGCAATGTGTCCTAGAAACCTGAGTGCAAGAACATTGTTAGTGTCATTTGTTACATATTAAGAGAGGAAGTCCTTTACCTGATTCTATATGTAACAATGTCTACCTTAAAAGAATAAACAATATAATTAGATTACAGGTGCATACCTCTCTGCACAATGATCAACTATATTATGACATAATTTTACCATATATTATAGGTGATTTCAGTTTTCTAACAGTTTTCTTAACAATTACTTAAGAGATAACTATTTACAAGTTGAAAAATGTTTACTAATGTCTCAAATCCTAAGCATAGCTCAGTAATTGTATAAAAAAACTTAATACAGAGTTCATTACTTTCAAACTCTTTACTGAACTCACAAATATTTGAAATCTCATTCTTCTTTTGGTCCAGTTAAGAACTGGATTTATTAGATATATTAAGAGGAAATTTAATTTAAAAATGTTAAAAAGTGTTGTTTGCAAAAATTTAGATCTAAAACCATTGCATAATGGTACCTCTGTAAGTATTTCTCCATCTTTTCTCCTTTTAAAACAGTAATTTTTATTGAGGATTTCCTACCAGTGGCCATTAATACTCTTTTTTTCTTGTTCCTGTTCTTTTTTAAAGCATAATTTCAGGTATTATTTGATAGTTACAAAAAAAAAAGAAAAAGAAAAAAGAAGAAAACCACACTTAGTCCTTATGTATTAGTAAGTTATGGTTAAGATGAAACAGAAAGCCTATTCCGTTGCCCTACCCAAACAAGGAGGCATACTTTCATGTTCTACTATGACATGCACTCTCACTAGGGAAATATAATTTGCTCTGCTTTTTGAAGTAATTACTTCAAATATAATTATTTCAAAAATGCACTAATTTTCTGGTTTGTTTTACAAAGGATATATTATTGGCTTAAGAAAGCTTAATTTCTGCTTGCATCCTGTCCCTGTGGATCACTACTATAAGTTACAACTTAGTCTAATAAGGAAGTATCTATCAGTAAACTCCAAAATTCTGCCTAGTAAACTGAGTTCAACAGTGAGAACTTCGTAAAAACAGGTATCATTTCCAGTTCTTTCTATTTTTGCACAACATGTACTGCTTCACCGAAAGAGACAAAGGTAATTCCTAAGGCTCAGTATGATTTGCTTTACAGATAATTTTCAAGATACTGTCATTTTTTTTTAAGTACACTGATTAGAATGATGTGACGTGGTACCTGGAATCCTTGTGCCTTTTCGTTAATGGGAATAGACTATAGCATACACCTGGTGCCTAGCACACACTAAGCAGTCAGCAGGTATGTACTGAATTGAATGACTATGCCTACACCCAGTGCTGCATCATGGACACGTGGAGGCTAAATGACCGCTTTATCCCATATTGGCTATGGCACCCTCATAGGTCTTTTCAGCACCTCCTCCTGGCTGATGCTCCAAATTCTAAACCTGGGTTTTCCTATTTCAGTGAGGTATGATCTTAGTAACTATTACATTATTGTTCTGTGGAGTGCTGGTTAAATTAGCAAAGGTAATAAGGTATTTCAATATTTGGGGGATGCAACATGAATATTTTGGATTTTAGGTATCATTAATTCTAGCAACTTAGGCTACTCAAATAAATCCTAATCAGATGTGCTAGAAGAACATTTAATTAAAAATTTAAAGGGGAAAGTTGTTTGAAAGGATTTCAGATCTAATATTTAATAAAGACATTTCTATAAAAATTCCTCCATCTGCTCTCCTTTAAAAACTGATTTTATTTAAGATTTTGGGTTAATGAATATAATACTCTTTTCACTCCTATTCTCTTTTTGACTGCAATTTCAGGTCATATTGGAATAGTAAAAAAAAAAACAGCACTTATATAATCCTAGCAATATCAAATTGCTGAGCCTAATTCTACTGGGAGAATGCTATGGTACATGCCAGATGAAAAACAATCAAACTGCACTAATTTTGCACTGGTTTTCCAATTAATTGGTTCAACAAGAGTGGGAGGGCAGGAGAATGCAAAGTGTTTTAGAAATCTTGGTACATTAATTTAAAAAAAAGAGAGAAAGAAATAAAAAGTAGTTAACGTTTTCCAAATTAAGGTATAGAAAGAGTATAAAAATTGCCTTTGTTCTTTGTCTGATCCTATGTATGGGAAGATTAAATTTAAATACAACGTTTTCCCCACTCACTGTGACCCTACAACACTCAAATGAATAATAGCGATCTATCTATAATCACCCACAAAAAGGTCAAAATCCCAAGTCTTTCCTAAAGTTATATATACTTTCCTTTAAGTTTTAGGTTTTCTTTCCTTCAAATCAGATCAGATATTTAACAAGTACATAAAGGAGCTAAAGTTTAAATAGTTCACATTTTACTGAGAACCAAAGCAAGGTGATTAAATTACTTTCTAAGATGGGGAATCTCATTTTTTTTCACTGTATGTTTGTTAAAAAAAAATCTTTCATTGTTTCTAAAGCAGTTTAAACATGCATTTACTAATTTTTATCTTCCTAATTCAGAATGATGGGCAGAGTAGATACTTTTAAGATACATCTTCTTTTGTGCATAGAAGAAACAGAAGTTCAATTATCTACTCAAAGCCTCAGAGTAGGTCTTGTCATTCCAGGCTAAAGTCCAGGCTGGCTGACTCCAAGGCCAGTTCTCTCTCCCTGCCCTATATGGCTACCTAAAAAACGACTTTGGAACCTGTATAAGTGCCCCCTATATATCTTCTTTCTAGAGAATTCTCACGATAAGAGTTCAAACTGCTAAATAATATCCCAACAGCCTTTAACTCAAGAACTAACAAATGGTTGGTATGGCTTCTAGAAGGGTGGTATGAATCTACAAACTCAAGCTTTCCTTCTTTATTCCAACTGGAAGAGGAAATAAAATACAAGAAGGGATTAGGAGTGAGGCAGAAGGAACTGCTCTTTTTTTCTCAGATTCCATTGTTCTAATTTCACTGGAAACAGACAATAATCTATAATTATATTTACAGTGCTATACATAGTATGGTTTATATAAAATTTCCTAAAAACCTCACACCATTTCTTAACTAATTTGCTCTACGTTACTTTTAAAGATTCTTATTGTTATTAATAGTTTTGATGTCCTTCTAGATTTACAGTCTTTACGTTCTGCTTTATTTCATTTGCTTTACTTCCTGTTTTTACTGTGAGAAAAGTAAACAAAATATTTTTATAAAGATGCAAGGCAACTGTCAGTGATTTAATAGAGCCTTTTATTTTATATCTGTAGGGAAAAATACATTTCTCACTCTTCCTTAGGAGTGTTCTTTGTTATGTGAGATATCCGAGTTCACTGTTAATTAGCAATACAGCACAAAGGGGAAGGTGATGCTTTTGTAAATGAAATGTTACAGAGTCAACAAATTCCACAACTAGCATTTATTAAAGAGCTTCAAATGGGGCCAAGATCAGGGCTAAACGGAAACAATCAATCTACACTGTGCTTGTGAGAGTTTTAAGGTTCATTCCTTGGTGTCGACCTGCTCTTCTCTAGAACTGCATTTGGTCTACGATATTGGAAGGGTGTGTGTATGTGTACGTATGCTTGTTAGTGGCAGAGAACGGGAGCATGTGCATGGACAGTTTTACAAGAATTGCAGGTGGCTCTGAAGTCTTCCTTCTGACAGCCAAGGTTTTCTCTCCTCTCCTAGCCCCAGAAGATCAGTCACTGGGTAAGGAGGCTGAGCTCTGGAGGCCGAGCTCTGGAAAGTGTGTGTGCTCACTTGTGTGTATATATTTTACAATTAATTGTTTATGTCCAGAAAAATGATTACTGACCTCTACCTCTTTCCTATCTGAGGAGTCATCATGATGGGTAGTGAAGGTGGATACCAAAGAATAAGGCTGAATGGAAAAAAACAACACAAAAAACAACAAACAAAAACTACCACACTATACACAGATGTCTTTAAAGAGCAAAATATTACAAGGAAAACAAATTTTGGAGGGTTCAAAGATTACCTGGTTTATTTGCTACAGAATTTTCCTGTCTGCCCAATCATCAATAATTTCATGGCATGGCTCCCTGTGCTGTGATAAGTTGGAAAAAAAAGTCATCATTTCTTATCTCTAACATCAGGAGTAACTGCAGCACAAGTTCCCCGGGGATCCCTGCCAAGCACGCCTGCCTCATCGATCCTGTAGGCCCAATGCCTTCTTCAGGCTTTCAATTTCTAAGGATAACGACCCACATGCTGCACCAAATAGCCATAGCCGCCACTGACAGTGGGGTCCCTAAAACTGATCTACTGTCAAAATGGCTCATGCCTAACTGGGCAGTTTCTTTATTTTAAAATGTTCAAGAAGATGTCTCTAGGTAAAGAATTTTGTCCCTCTACTTTCCTTTTCCTCTTTACCTGGATTGCTTTACCTTTTGGAAACCTAATATCCAGGCATCTCCACACTGACAGCGTTAAACTCCATTCACCAGCTCTATTCTTAAAGTATTTTCTTTCCAAGTTTGTGTCAGAGATCCCCAGCGTTCCTCAGAACGAATCCACCATCAATTCCTGCCAATTCTTCCTTCCACTACAAAGCAGGCTTTCCCCTCAGATCTGGCTGGGCTCTTTTTACTTTCCATGATCTGCAATCCCATCCCATAGTCTTCTGCTCCTTTAGATGGTGCCCTCCACAATCTGCTGCACGGCCCCAAGGCACAAAGCTGCCTAAGCCAGTGCTTTATTTCTCCTGTAAAGAACTTCATGAAAAGACTTGCTGTATTTATGAGAAGGGCTGAGATTTCTCATTATTAGAGCCTTAAATAATCTGATTGCAACATCTCTGCCCAGTTTTCTCTTCCACATCTCCCAGGCTTAAGCCCGCCTGGCCAAGCCAGGCTTTCACGTTAGGGTAAAAGGAAATCAAATTAGCTATTCGAATGGCTGGGGGTTAATTATTTAGAGTATTATCAGGATAACTGTTGTATTATAATGTGCTCTTCCCAGGAATTCTAAAGCCAGAGATGGGTAAAACTATTTTTAATGGGTAAAAATGGTTGGGATCTGATGATAACCCTATGAGAGGCAGTGTAGCTTGAGTGTTAAATGTACAGAGTCAGAATGCCTGGGACACCTGGGTTCAAATCCCAGCTCTGCCACTTCCTCCACCCGTGTGATGGTGGACAAGTTAGCGCTTATAAACATCAAGTGACTGATCTCTACTATAGGAATAATAATCATCTATTTCATAGGATTATTATGTCCATTAAAATGAGAAGCTAAAGTTCTTAGCATAATAAGCCCAAAATAAGTACTTAATAAATACTTGTATAATTGGCACTACTTTTAAAAGTTGAAGGATCATACCATTAAACCTTGGTAAAAAATAGTCAGTGATTCCCTGTCACAACAATTGCTTAAAGAATTCAAATTCAAAGACTAGTTCAAAATTCACAATACTTTTTCCTTAAGCAGGCAGTTACAAAATGCAGTAAAACACAGAGAAGATGGCACAGTGCCTGACCCCTAGGAAGTGTTCAGTAAATGGTACCTGCTATTATTGGAGCAAGTGGTTGACAGAATGAAGCATTTTTCCAATGCTTCCCCTTAAACATGACCCAATCTATTCCATTAGTATCAAGGGGAGAAATTACTTTTTTAATCTAATGTGACAATTCACATGGAAAAAGCAGACAGATGAAAAACAAAGTAGTATCTGAAAATTTTCTTATACATAGGCAATCCTCTAAGCTGGTTATTTAAGAACATCACCAGTCAGGTACTCTACATTTTCTTCCAGTTTGGCAGGTAGAAAGCTGAGAGCCAATCATGGCTGGGCTCCACACAGGTCCGAGGCCATACATTTTATGTATCATCCCCATTCCTTGCTCTCTTTTCTTCTTTGCTACTCTTATCTTCCCTTCTCCTGTTTTTTCTCTTCACTTACTTTAAATGCCATTTTAACTCACTAAGTCTGTGAAATGTCTTGGATTCTTTCAGGAACAAGATGGCTCATAAACAAACAAATACATAAGGAATAACTCTGAAAATCACTTACTGTGCTGTCGATTTATTCTTTTTAAATTCACTACATGTAGTGCACCTTAATTTAAAATTTTAAGTTACTAGAAGCTTTCTTTGGATGATACTAATTTAATTTTGGCCCACATGTCCCTATTTTAAACTATTTCTTCAACATATTTTCTATTTCAGAGAAACAAATACATGGCACAGTGACAGAAACAAGGGTGAATACCATACATGCATTTAGACAGTTATTAAGCAATCAGTCAACAAATGTTGCTTGAGCACCTGCTACATGTTTGGCATTGCCTTGCACTGGTTAACAAATCAAATCCCCTCAATATTACATTTGGTTTTGAGCACTGGACTGGCTAAGGTCCAATAATAATCAAAGCATATTGAATAAAGAACCAAAGCTGGAATTGAAGGTTCCACAGATTCGATAAAGTCTCAATTTCAGCAAAACCTCTAATAACTAGAAACCAAGCAACTAGGATATTTTTCTGCATTTAACGTGGAGAAGGAAAGGACCTGGGTATATGATCCCTAAGGTTCTGACTTTGATTGGTTCTTTGTCTCTCTCTAAACACCCATTTTTTGGGAATTGGATCTACTTTCATGGATGATGATTCCAAAATCTTTATTTTCTATCTCTTAGAACATAAACAACTTTCTGCTGTAAGTTAGACACACTTGGAAGTCCCATATGCACCTCAAACCGATTATCCTAAATCAAACCTCATCACAAACTCCTTTACTGTGGCGCTATTTTTTTTCTCATAGCACTATGAATTTTTCATACACTATGTACAAGTAACTCTTGTTTAATCTCTCCCCGCTCCTCACAAGAATGTAAGATAGGCCAGGGCAGAGATTTTTGTCTATTCTGTTCAATGATAAACTGAAGATGTACCTAGACATGCCTAGAATGGTGCCTGGCATTAAGTGTTTGCTACATGTCTGCTGAATGAAAGAACCTTTGCTTTCAGGACCCCAAACCTGCTCTTACTCCAGTATTCCTGATGTCAGTGAATAATACTAGCAGCCAAATCTAGCGAACCATCCTAAATCCGGAATTCTTTACCTCACTTTATCAGCCTCTCAGAACTGCCCATGTTACTTCCCACAATAGTCCTGGTATCTGTCACCCCTCTCAATTGCTTCCACTGCCAGCGTCTTTGTAGCTCTGGTCATCTCTTGTTGAAGAAAGTTACAAAGTCACCAGAACTAGCCTTTTTTATATAAGCACACCTTACTGCAGCCAGAATGGTAGATTGCAAAGGTAAAACTGAGTTTGCTATTTCCCTACTTGAAAATATGTAGCGGTTTCATTTTGCCTCAGGATAAATCTGGGTTACTCTTGAAGTCCAGGACCTGGTCCCAGCATGCTCAATCGGTCTCACCTTCTATCACATCAAACTTAAAATTTTAAGCAGTGGTAATACCAAATTGCTTCTGGTTTCCTGCACAGACAACCTGTCCTACACAAACCCCATCCAGTGTTGCCAATTCTAATTTTTCAATATTCAGTTTGAGGGTCGATTCTTTAGGAAGCCTTCCTTGGTCTTTCAGGCTGACCTAAATGTCATGGCTCAGGGTGTTCACATAGCATCCAACAGAAAGGATGTAAAAAAAATCTGGGCAACCATTTGGCATTAACTTGAAAGTCACAAGCTTATGAAAGGAAAAGAGTGTTCATAAAAAATCATAACTGTAATCTACAGGGGTAGGTATTTAAGCTCTTGTAGTAAATAATTAGAAAGAATCAGGCCAGGTTACCCGGTTTCTAATTTCTGATTAAGAAAAACAAAAACTTCAACTTAGTCTTTAAGGTGTTTCATGAGACAACTGAGTAAAGCCAGAGAGGTCCTTGGTTTCAAGCCAGAGAGGTCCTTGGTTTCCCACCTCTGCTGCAGGCATGGTGGTGGTGACAATGGACTTGGGCATCCATTAGCTTCTTGTGCACGGTTCATGGAACACTGAGGACCGTCTCTCCTATCATCAACTAAAGTCGTCTAATAATATAAATTAAATTACTTTCTTGCTTTATCATTTCCTCAATTTAAAATTTCATTAAATCATGTTGCCAGCTATAAGGGGATAGCTATATTTAGACTATAGAATGCCATCCTTATTTAGGCTTGTGTCCATTAAACTTAAGATTTCCATTTTGCAACACAATTGGATTGTAACCGCACCCCAAACACCCTCCTGCTAGCTCTACTCTCGCCCCATCTCCCTCTCTTGTTCATATGTGCACATACAGCATTGAGAGAGAACTCAAGTACGTGGCACCAATTAGACATACTTTGCTTTGGACGTTTTCAGTTCACTCATTAATTTTAGAAAAGCAATGAAAATGAACTATTAACTATTACATTTCCTTAAAACCATGTTCCCCACAGAATAATCTATAAATTTAAAGATCTCTGAACTATGATCTGGTGAATTATATTTGTAAGGAACAAGGTACACGTTCACAGTCTTAGCTGTTTTAAAATACCATGTATCTGAGGAACGCTGAGATTAATTTACAGTTACATCTTTTAAAGCAATTTCACTTCAGGAAATAGATTTGTACGTCTCTTACTTAGAAGGAAAGGTCTGAATGTGGAAATTGACATCACATGATTTGACTGACCTTACCATGATATGGATTCTTTAGCTTAACAGGTCTGCTTAAAATATATATATATATATATATATATATATATATATCCAGTTGACTTTCCATAATAATGAATTTTCTTCCTCTTTTACAGCCTAACTATTATTGAGATATTTGTGGTAGCTGTGTCTTCCAGACACCACATGTATACTTAGTATCCAAAAAAGGAAATTAGTTTATAAAATAGTGTACTAGTCAACTATGTTCATTAAAGGATCACAAAGTAAAACACAGATATGGGATGAAACTATTGGGAACTTACAGTTGGAAAGAGAAAGAGGTAGTAAAAACTCAGACTAGAATTAGAGGTTACAGATTAGAAATAAAATTTAAAAATAAATTATAAACTTGCATTTACAATGACAGCAAAATGTTTTTATATTAAATTTTTAAGACGAAAATTATATATGTGCATAAATACACTATATATTTACAGACAAACAAAACATATAAAATACAATTTACACATTTTAGAAATGATTTACAATCTCCATACAGAGCAACAATTATGTTCTTGTACCAAGCTGCAGAGTGATATGCTCCAGGGTGCAAAGCCTTAAGCCAATACAGGCAAAGCTCAAACAGCTGTGCCTTTCCTTTTGTCTCCCTTCTAGTGCCATCTTCAGTTCCATCCTCTAAGTTCCTGTCAGTTTTAACCAACTCTCCTTATCTCAGTCCCTAAACTTACTGCTACCCAGTGTTCAGGTTTATTAAGAGAAGCCAGAAACCAAAACTTAGTAAATATTCAAACATCCAAACATACATACATACATATGTGTATGTAAAGACATGCATAGTCACACACACATACTCATACACAAGGATACCAAATGTTGTCTTTCTCAAGGTATAGATTGTGACCAAGAGGCATGAGCATAATGACATGTAGAGTAGAATTTTGGTGAACTCCAGAACTGATACGGGAAAATGGAAAACGCAAAATGTGAGATCAGGAGTCAAAGACTTTAATTTGGGTCTAGGTTTGATCAATTGCTATTGTCTTTTGATCCTGGATAGATTGCTTGACTGGGTCTGATCCTAAATGCCTTTATCTGTAAAAGGGGAATAAAAATAGCACTCATATACCATGATTTTGTGAAATGAGGCCCTCTTAAAAAATGATAGTATTGGGAAGCAGATGTGGCTCAAGTGATTGGGCTCCTGCCTACCACATGGGAGGTCCCTGGTTCCGTTCCTGGTTGCCTCCGAAAGAAGACAATGAGACGGTGCGATGGGCAGGTGTGGCAAGGTGATGCAACAAGAGGCAAAAGAAGAAATACATAATGAGAGACACAACAAAAGCAGGGAACAAAGGTGGCCCAAGGGATTAGGCACCCACATTGGAGGTTCTGGGTTTGGTTCCCGGTGCCTCTTAAAGAAACAGGGAAGATGAATAGACACAGTAAGTGCAAACAATAAGGAGGTGGGGAAAACAAACCTTTTAAAAAAACTGTAATATGAGTATACTGATACATATACATACTAAACTATTTATACTATATACTAATACTATAGTATTAGCATTAAGTATATTACTAAAGTATTATTAAAATAACCCCATTACTAAAAACTCTGATACAAAGATATATTTCTCACATAGTTACTCATTCTCTTCCTTTCTCTTTCTCTTTCACCCTCTCTCACACACTCACATGAAGGTGCTTGAACTTTGTACCTACTTATAATTTCTTCCCTGCTCAGGAGATTTATTGTTTACTTTTATTTAACAAATATTTGTTAAGTGTCCAGTATTGCTGGACTGTTCCAGATACTGGGTATAAACAGTAAACAAATATTAGGACATTACTCTCATGAAGTTTATAGATTAAGTTTACAGCCTTGTTTCATGCAGTTGGAAATGCTGAAAGTCTACTTCCCAAATAAACAAGGAACAACTATACTAACGAAAATCTTTAGACGTTCCCCTTTGATGGAATAGCTTTCAAATGAAGGACAAATGTGAAAATGTTTAGGCTTTTCCATATATATTTATATCGTACTTGTACAAACAATTCTTTCGACACAGCTAATTCCACAGAAACTACTAAATCAATGAAAACAAAACAAGAACTTACAGAAAACTTAGAAAAGCAGATTCTATAAATAGCAGAAACGTAGTGTGAATGCTGACTCTTTGGTAAGGACCCCATTGTCTATCTATAATGCCCTTTTCCACAGCACCTTATTTTTACACATCACCATACTCTGTTCCCTAATTAGTGAACCTAGGAAGACCAGTTCTTATTTTGAAAGGTAGAAAGTAGAGTTAGGAAAGTACCAAAGTTAAACTTCGTCTATTTAAAAACTTTCTACGGAGTCAATCATATAGCAGAATGAGAGAGGAAAAAGGCCTTAAACACACCCACACACACACACACACAGAGTTAATACCCACATTTATTTTTCCCAGATCCCAGAACTCAGCCTTCTTATAACTGAATCCATTTCCCTAATGGAAATGGCTGGCCTCACTCAGGTGGCATGGTTCAGGTTGAGACTGTCTCTAGCCAGAACTAGCCCATCAGATAACTGCATCGCCCAGCCAGAGCAAGCAGTTCAGAGGTGGGTATGTGAGCCAAGTTCTGTCTGAACGCAAAGATGCAATTTCTGAGGTTTCATAGGAACTACTGGCAGCCATCTCACCATGAGAGAACATGGAGCCAGAGCAAAGTCAAGTGATGGAGAGGGTAAGATTGAGTTCTAATGACCTGGCGTAAGACCATGGCTTGCCTAAAGCCAGGCCTACATCAGGACTTTCCAGTTATGTGGCCAATGAATTTCCATTTCTGTTTAAGCTAGCTTGTGCTGAGTTCTCTGTCACCTGTAACCAAGAGCCCATATTCTGGAAAAGAAATACTGAACACCTAATCAATTCAAAGCTCAGTTTGGAGACTGTTAAATAATTAATAGTACAAATATTATAAAATCATGTAATATCAATTAAACAATGCAAAATCACTCCCAGAAATAATGAAATCCTTAGTCGGCTTTTTCATGCCAAAACCAAGGACACTACCTTATGGTCCTCAGCAAAACAAAGATGAAACATTCAAGTCACTTATGTTTAGTCTCCGAAACACTAGTTCATCTCTTAGAAAACTTCCCTGAGAAATAAACCTTAAAGAGTCTCAACATTGCGCTCCTGAGTGAAGTAAGTGTCAATTACACAATACACAGCAAAAAATTCTGCATTTTCACCCGCGTATTCAATGTCCATAAAACCATTTGGCCTAAGACTCATATTAATTATTTGCTTAAAGTTTTGGGATAGAGAAGTAAAAACAAGCTAAAAGACTATTTCTCCTTAAGAAGTAAAATTACTTGGACAGAAGCAAAAGCTAGCCTAAATATACAAAGTGAATCCCAGTCAGAATTTTCATTTAATATATGCTTTTGGAAAACTTCAATAGGAAAAAAAGGTAGTAATCAAATGGGGACCTGGAATCTTGCAATTTCAATGAAATTATTTTATATGAAACACAAATTAAATCATAGGTTTTGTCCTGATAATGTTTCAATTTTCCATGTACATTTATAGAGAAGCACAGAAAAAGCAGAGATGAAATATTCTAAATTTGTGCCTAGTGAAAATATTATTCCAGATCATGCAAATTAAATTTACGACAGATTATTTTTCTAAGTCTCACTGAAAAACAAATGGAAACAAACAAGGGGGAAAAAGCCTTCTTGACTGGGTAATCTTGCTCATAATTTCAAATTTTGTCGTTAATTACTGCTCAGTGGAAAATACCCAGGTGGTTTGTAGATAAGGCAGTATTATTATTTATCACTGACAGATTAAATAAAAAACACCTTTGACAATTTTCTCAATAATAGTTGATCATGCAAGCAAACTACAAACTAGGAAAAAATGTGTAAAAGGAACACCCACATGAACATTTACCTTCCACTGCTCTTTTGAAGAAAACTTTGCAGCTGCCACAGGTTACTACCCCATAATGACATCCTGAAGCCTCATCCCCACACACCAAACATATTTTGGAAGGTCTTGAGGATCCAGTAGAGACACTTCGTAAAGTAGAGCTGGGGAAAGAAATGAAAATTTAAATAACTACAATGGCATATTTGATATGCTGTACAGCTTAGCTCAAAATTTCTCAATAATCTTGACACCAAAAATGAATTCAGTAAGTATGGTTGGTCACATACTATGTAACTTAACAAAATGAAGGTAAATTCTGTTAGGGGAATAATGCTATCGAGAATTCTGTATAGAAAAATCTCTTTCCAGGACTGAAAAATAATAACCGCATATCAGCTCTTATCCTCCTGTGCCTGTCTTTGAGAAGAGTTCACAAAAAATATTATCTGCATTCTAGATAGGTAGCATGAAGAATCTTGGGCCAGGTCATCATGGAAGTATTTTCTGTCCTTTTGTTTTGGCATCAAAGAGCTATTACAAAACTTCTCAACACTGTACCCGGACTCAGATTATATATCTCAATTGTACAAAAATCTTTCCTTTCCAAAACCATTATCCACTAATTTAAAAAAAAAAAAAGAAACTCTTTCCCCTACCTCCAGCAATTTTACCCCTCCAAGCTCCTGAGTTTTTTTTCAGATTATTTTAAATGTAGATATATTCAAGTTACTTCATTTTCCTTAGTAATTCGCGGGGACACAATCAACGCTAAAACAAATACCATATGTGGCAAATATCTCCGCCATCTTCCATGGGAAGGAAATGAGGGGTTCTGGGCAACAGCTTAAAGGGACAAAGGTAACCTTTTAAGCAACAATCTGTCTCAACACTTCTTAAGGGGAATCTTCTCAAGATATATATATATTACTTTGGCAGATTCTGAGCAACACATTTTAAATCATAATAAGGATTCATATTGCAGTGATTTCTTCATCCGCAGCCCACACGCATTTATTGAGTATCCTCCCACAGATCTTGAGTAAGGTGCTGAGGAAATAAATATTAAATGCCCAGTCTTTGCCCTCAATGTAAGTGGGAACATAAGTTATAATGGTAAAAGCTATGGTGCAGGGTAACGTGGCAGCTCATTGTAGGTCCCGTCATGCTGGGGAAGGCTGGGAATTTTGAAGCATGACTGTGATATCCATACAAAAAAAGGGGCAGAGACAGAAGGAATTTTTCTGAGAGCCACTGTACAATCTGGACATGTTCAGAAAGCTTTGGCTAAATTTGTTATACGTTCCTGCTATCATCTTGCTGTCATGGCTTTTGCGTCCAAGTGAAACTGCAGGCATGTGGAAAAAAGACCGAATGAAAATACAACCAAAGGCTAAAATAGTTATGAAACAGTGATGATCTGCTTTTCAAATTAGCTAAAATGTGATACCATTGCATTAGTAATATTTTAAAACTATTTTAAATGTTTTAACTATACTCTCGCCAAAAACAAATGAAGGAAGAAATTATTTAACTGCTCAGAGCACTGTACCACGACTGACTTTCTAGAGAATGACTTCCTTAA
The DNA here is from genome assembly GCF_030445035.2 of Dasypus novemcinctus. NCBI lineage: Eukaryota > Metazoa > Chordata > Mammalia > Cingulata > Dasypodidae > Dasypus > Dasypus novemcinctus. Next base: position 45,466,697 of record NC_080673.1, on the reverse strand, counting down.
ATCAAGGACTGAAACAATGTTCTCTAAAGCTGTTTCTCCTTCTGAGTAAAATGCTCTTTATTATTTTTATTAGTGTCCTTTGACTTCTTTATGGCATTCAAAACATTCCATTTCAGCACCAGTAACTTCAGCATATTAGCCAGTACAAGTCAATCCATACTCTGACTTGTCTTAAACTTACAGGGAAGCCCTGTGACTTCGTCAACATTTAGGATATCACTTGAAAGCATTAAAATGTAAGTGCTATTCACAACTACAAGCATACACAGATATATATTTACGTTTAGTTGGGCCTTGGTCTTGGTCCCAATGCTTCAGGTCCTTTTAGTTTTAGCATTTGGAACCCTGTTTTTTTATCCAACATCACTTCTTTGGTGATCTCATCCAGTCTCTCGGCTTCGACAGGATCATTTCAGATAAATGGCACCTCTTCCCTTCCATTGCTCAGCTAAGAAACTTGGAGTCATCTAGGACTCTCCTCTTGCAACCTCACATCCAATCTGTTAAATTTGATTCGCCTTACCCTTATAGAGTATGTTCAGATTCTGAGCACTTCAAATAATCTCTTTTGGTACTCTCTAGTCCAAGTTATCAATACCCCTTACCTGGGTTTTTACAAAAGGCTCCTAACTGATCTTCCTGTTTGCCCTTGTCCCCTGATGTCCCCCTATATTTAGAATGATCCCCCCCCCCCAATTTGCTCAAAACCCTCAAAGGGCTTTCCCTCTCACTCAGAGTAAAAAAGCCAAAACCACCCATATGACCACAGGTCCTCAGTCTGGCTCCTTATACTTCCCTAATCTCTCCCACGTCACTTCAGCAACCCTGGTCCCCTTGCCAGCCCTCAAACACATCAGAACTGTGCTTGCTGTCCCCTCTGCCTGGACTGCTGTTCACCCAGATATCTGCACAGCCCCTCACCGACCTCCTTCAGGTCTTTCTTCAAATGTCACTTGTTCAGTGATGTCCTTCCTGACCACCGTACCGCAAGGAGCAACACCCATTCCTCAGAATTCCTCATCTCCCTTGTCTGGTTTTTCTTTATGGAACTTCCTACCACCTAATGTGCTGCCAATTTTACTTCTTTCATTTGTTTTTTCTTTGTCTCATTCATGAGACAAACATGGGCTGGTATTTTCAGCTGTCATTCAGGGCTGTGTCACCAGGGCATGGGACAGTCCCTGGCCCACAGTCGGCAGCCAACTAACACCTGAATAAATGAGTGATTTCAGATAACTGCCATTTTCACAATAGCCATTTTAAAACCTACTACTCTGCAAATTCTAATATCTTACTGCATTCCTTATAGAAAGGAATATGACTTGTTTTCACCTGTCTTGAGAGCGAAGTATGTAGCTGAACTAAATTAAGAGGAATTGGAGAGAAAGTCAGCATAAAAAAGATATGCTGTGAAATCCAGATTTTAAAAATAAATTTGTTTAATTACGTAATTAATGTAAACATAAATTATTTTTCCCCTGTGTTCATTTGCAAAAGCAAATTTGCCTCTACATGGCTTTGGGCAGCTGCAGGCTTCTTTGGCTTTGTAACATTGTACTGAACATGTTCTCTTCCTCTCTAGCAATGCTGCCTCTATTTTTCAGGACCTTTCTTTACTAATGTGGACTTCCTTCAGAGTTCCATGTTTGGCCCTTTTTTCTTCCATCTGTGCTCTAGCCCTTAATCTCATCTACTCTCCCAGCCTCACACAGTGTCTGTGGGTGAATGAACGGCTTCCCAAATCTTTATATCCATTTCCAACCTCTCCCCCATGCTCCAGTTCTCTATTTTCACTTCTTCTACATAATCTCTCTACGGTTATATTCTACTACCCCTTTAAACATACCATGTTCAAAATGGTATTTAGCCTCTCTTCCCTCAGAATTTGATGCTTTGAAAGAGAAAGAGTGCTGCCATTGGATAGTTAGCCAGATGCAAACCTGCTACTCGCCCCTTGACCTCCTCAACAATCAAATCTCAGCGGTTACCGAGTCTTCTGCAGCCCCACTTTGCAAACTGTCACATCACTTCTCTTTGGCCCACTGTCAGTAACACTGGTTTAGGTCCTTATGTTGTTCTGAAGGTCCAGGGTTCTTCCCTGACTGGAACCTCTCCTCCCTCCAATCCTTTCTATGGTGGCTGACAAATGACTTCTCATGATAGAGTATATTACATTACTTTCTAGTTCGGAAATGTTTAATTATCCCTTCTGGACACCATAATAAATGGAAACCTCAGTAGCACATTTAAGTCCTTCTCCCTATTACCACCCTTACCCTGCAGGGCGCTCACACTGCATAGCCTTATGCGCGCCACACTCCCTGTTCAGGTGCCTGGATACTACCTTTCATACAATTTAGCAGTTCCTCTCTCCCATGCACAGTCATGGAAACCCAGTTGTTAAATCCTCTTGATGTTCTAGCTGGAAGTGCCACTCTCCCTTTTCTGACTCCCTTGGCATTTTGCTAACTCCTCTCTTTCAGTAGTCATCACCTTTTCCCTTTGCATTAGTGATCTGTGCATTTAACCTAATCTCTTGAAGGCAAAAATCTTGTCCCATGTATCTCTGTGTTCCCTGCTTCCATTAGAACAGAGATGGTACAATTCAATGAATGAATGAAATCACACTCCTAGTATTACAGGAGAACAAAAATTTACAACAAGCGAATCTTACAGAAGGCAAATTAATGAGGCCAAGGTTATAGGTTAATTGCCATATGGTTTATTTAGCTCTACACAGAGTTAAAAAAAAAAAAAAAGCAACAACAGAGGTACAAACTATTCTCAAAAGCTCAGCAAGCTGTCTCACAAACATATGCATTATTTACACAAGATTCAGCCCACAAAGTGTGGATCGGTTAGGAAGACTCCATTCTTTACTGATACCCTATACTGTGGTCAGCTATGAAGCTGAAAAATGGTACGTGACTGGAAGGTTATATGTATAGGATTTTAAGAAACACACTTGTTCATTTAAAGAGAGAGAGAGAGAAAGAGAGAAGGGGCAATCCTGAACTCACTTCTAGACATGGGGTGTTATCAAAACAAAAAGCATATATAGAGACTCTTTAAATGTAGAATTGACCTTTAAAGTATATTCACTAAGCAGCTACATAGGATTTGCATCTCAAACTATAGGGCCAAACATGGAGTGGGCAAAGGCTAAATCAATTGTTTTGGGCTCATAATGTATAAAGATGTAATCTGTGACAAGAAACAAAGAAAACAAGACTGTTATAGATTTAGGATGTTAAATTTAAGCCCCATGGTAACAACAATTAATATATGGGAGAATATGTGAGCTCAAAAAGACAGAAAGTAGGAGTACATGTTGCCAGGGGCGGGCAACAGGGGAAATGAGGAGTTAATATATAGTGGGTATAAGGATTCTGTTTACGGAGAGGGGTAAGTTTTAGTAATGGAAGGTGGTGAAGATACCACAATATTGTGAATGTGATTAATCTGGTATGCTTAGGCGTGGCTGAGATGGGAAAGAGCACTTAACAGTGTCCAACATAATTTAGTGTTCCTTAAATTCTAGCTCTTATCAATTAGTATTGCTCCTACTGCTGCTGCTGCTGCAGATTACTACTCCTGGTGGCTACCACAGTGGTGGATCTACAGAGAATTCTACTTTCCTATATTATATTTTTCTATACTGCTTTTAAATTTGTATAAGCATGTTTAACTTTGATAAGCAGAAGAAGAAAAGGTTTTTTCAAAACGTATTCTATGTCTAACCCCTAAACCCATCACTATATTCCATTTTACTCTTAATGGAACCTGGCAATATATTGGGCTTCCTTTTTTGAAGAAGTTTTGGACCACAGAGAGGTTCAATTATGGTAGGGAGGAGTACTTGTGTGGGGTGTTATTGGTGGGGGGCACATGGTTGGGAGGGAGTTCTCCAGGACATGTATATAGGATACATAGAAAGGTTTGGATAGTTTCATAGTGGATTCAGTTGGAAATGACAGCTGAGACAGTGCTGAGTTCCTGGCCTGGGGAGCTCTATCACATTCCCCAATGGAACAGCAACAATCCCCCAAGTGCAATGGCAAAGACCCTTGATACTGATGGCTCCAATTATGAGCCTATGTGCCTGAAATATGAACTAGGCCTAGAGCTGCGGGATGCCTAAGAGTTACCTCCTGAGACCCTCCATCTTGCTCAAATGCAGCCACTCTCTAAGCCAAAGTCAGTATGTAGATGCATTGCCTTCCCCCCAGCATGGGACATGACTCCCGGGGATGAGCCTCTCTGGTGCCGAGGGATTACTACCAAGCACCAGCTGATGATGTAACTACAAAAAGACCTTGAATAAAGGGGTCAACTCACACTGGCAGAATATCTCAGCTTATATGTAATATTAGGTGTTAAAAACTGCTTTTTTACTTTGGATAAAAGGGAGAAATGGAAAAGATAAGTGAGTTTATATGGCTATGAGTCTCCAAAAAGAGTTGGGAGGTGATCAGAGGGGTGATGCTTATGCACGCCTCAGCAGGGTACCAGATATAGCCAAGGTAGATGGAAACCCAGGTGCTGATTCTCCTGAGGGCTGCAGAGACCCACAGGTTCTATGGTCATAGCAGATGGCTCTGGAGTTCAGGGCCATGTCAGCTGGCCCTACTTCAGAGTTTGTATTCCTGAGTGTGATGGAGTTGGACTCAGAATGACCTTTCTACACATGCCTGTTCTGTTCCTTTCACCAGACCTATGGTTGGCGTTTGGATTGGTGTATACTCAGGAGACCTGAATCTCTGGATTGTCCATATAATAGCCAGGCCCTGGGCCTCAGCAGACTTGCGGCTCTTACTCTCTGGTTTGTTAGACTTACCCTGGCCAGCTGACAGGGAGGTGAAGGGGGTCAGCCACCATACCAGGGAGCCAAGAATGCCTAGAGCTGCAAGCAGGAGAACTGCATCCATCATTCATGTGGAATCTAAGGCCCCTCTTGATATAGAGGGGGACTGGACATAACCATCCCAGGGTCCACAGGATGGAGGAATAGAGTATGGTTAAGAGTGGACTTACTGGTGTTCTGCTGGGGAACTCTTGTGATTAGTAAGGGAAGAAATTGTAGTAGTGATATGGAGAGGGTGGCCACAGTGGCTGCTGATGGTTGAGAGAGGGAAGGAGAGATATGGTGTAGGGGCATTTTCAGGATTTGGAGTTGTCCTGGGTGGTGCTGCAGGGAGGATGCTGGATGTTGTGTGTAGTGCCGTGGCCCACTGGGTGGATTGGAGGAGAGTGTGGACTACAATGTGGACCACTGTCCATGTGGTGCTGCGGTGCGCCAGAATGTATTCGCCAGGTGCAATGGATGTGCCGCGATGATGAAATAGGTTGTTGATGTGGTAGGGGTGGGTGGGGTGGGAGGTATATGGGGGCCTCATATTTTTTAAATGTAACATTTAAAATAAAGAAAAAAAATAAAAGTAGTCAAGACTATTTTCACACACACAGACACAAATGTATCCTTAAATTGTAGTATTACAATAGGCATGCTGTTTATTTACTGCACAGGCAGCATTTTGGGTGCACAGGGATTTGAGTTCTTCTTGTAAGAATTCTGGTTTCCCCAGTGTCTACAGTATGTAGCTTGGGAACAGCCATATTAGATCATTAGGATAAACAATCATTGAGATTCAATTACATACTCTTTCATATAAAGTAAAGAATATAAGAAACAATGATATGCATAAACCTCAATAAACCTCAATATTTAAAAAACAAACAAAAACCTATACATTTCACAAACATAAAGAAATCTTTACCCAATTGGCTTACTGGAATCCATATTCTCAATCACCTGTAAGGTACATAAACTCTTTGCTAACTATTCCCTTTTGTTTTGAAAAGCTTAAAATTTGAGTTATCATATTTAATCTGAAGTATCTTATTCTATTTTACCATTTTTAGGGGAAATATTTGGGAATGATTTTTGTGGCATGTTTTTTATGGTATTATTTTGATGATAAGTGGGGAATAATGTATTACTAAAGTTCATCCTCTTAAGCCATTATTCATAAGGCACTACAGATAGGACTTAAAGAATCACTATACATCTTACAATCTCAACTATATGAATAAAGTTACAGCTAAAGTTCCTGACAATGAAAAAAACTGAAAGATATAGATAGCTAGGAAAATAAATTTAAAGCACGGCAATGACTGATTAGTTTTTCCAATTTACTTTTCTTTTCCTGTTCTTTCCACAAGTTTCTACTATTAGTGATATTTATTAGAATGATTCTGTTAAACGAGATATATATTTTCCTAACACTCAAAATTTCATTTAAATTAATGCAATTTTCCTGTAAAAGATTTATAATTATAATCAAGAAGCATGGCTTCACAACAGAAGAATCCTTAACACAGATCAAAAAGAAAAAATAAAAAGGTAGGAATATTTTGGATCACATGAAATTGAAGTCCATATTAGCATATGTAGAATTTCATTTTAGGCATTAAAGATCAATATAAGAAGAGCAATCAAATAATCTTTTCACCGAAAATATAAACTATGACTAAACTAACATTTGATCAAAAGACACAAAATCTATTTAGGGTATAATTTAAATCTAATTAAAATACAGTTTATGACAAAAAAAGAGAGTAAAACAGTCAAGGGTAAATATTGGCCACTATATTATTCAGGTATTATTTTAATCAAATGATTTTTGCTAAACACAAGGTATGTTAAAGTGCTTCTGGGAATACAGAGATAAAAAATAAATGGTTTCTGCTTTCAGGGAGTTTATCAATCTATTAAGATAGGTAAGACCTGTAGATTAATAAATATGAAAGTCACTGTGTGATAAAAGTCATCCGTGGCTTTAAAAAACTCAGATTTCCAAGAGAGTCTAATAAATTGCAACTAAGTTAAAGGAAAACTTCATAGAGGAAGAGAACAAGGTAAAAATGGAGCTGGGCCAAGAAAAACGGTGAAAATTTCAGACAATAGCAAAACACTCTGGGATCCAGAACTCAATCAGCTATACTACAAAAGCAAGCCTGGAAAAGGGTTCAAGTCAGGGAGGGTCTCCAACTCTAGATTAAGTAGTTAAGAGATGATTCTAGGACAACACGTTGAAATGTCCTACAGACAACTGAAAATGTGGCATGGAAAATTAAGGGAGATGGGTACAAAAATTTACTGAGTTAAAGGACACAATGTGCTTGATTACAATTTGTAATATGTACAATGCAGATGACAAAAGTGAAAGAGGTGTCATGGACTGCAAGAAAACTAGGACCATAGGACAAGGCAAGGTGTAAAAGAACATATTCAACTAGAAAAAGGTTGGAAGGTAGCAAAAAAGATGTTATTCTTAGAGAGCAAGAACTCTAGGTTTTGTCCATAGAACAATGAAGATGCTCACCCTAGAAAAGGTTGAAATAAGAAGTAAAGAAGACCACAGGTAGAAAACTACAGAAAACCAGCATTTCTGGTTAGGAAAGGAAAGAAGAAATTGCTAATACATTGGAGGGAGAAAACCTCCTTCTTGCTCTTTGGTTTTTCACTAACACACCTAAGGAAGTAAAACCAAAGAGGTAGGAAGCCAAGAAGATGAAGAGCCCCTGAATCTAAGGGAAGAGGGCACCGATGACTAAATGGTCAAATGGGTCAAATGTGATAAAAAAGATAAGACTTAAGATTGACCATTGGATGTGGTCGCTATTGACGCTAGTGACTACAGCAAAGCTATTTTTTATGCATATTCAGGTTTTTGTCTTTCTCATAAAACTATACCTGGTAGTATAATGTACTTCAGCATATGCAGGGTCTCTAAAAAGTTCTTAAATGAAATCATCTCCAGAAATATTAACTGAACATCCATATACCAATCAGTTGTTGCTAATACAAAGACCAAGTATAGGTACCAAAAACATGCTTCCACATTTTATTTGCCTGAGAAATCACTGGCATGTGTAAGTGAATTTATATACATAATAAATTATTTAGAATCCCCTGTGAAGGTCTCAAGATCTTATAAGATCATCACTACATTATAAAGTGTGTTTTAAGGACATTATTACTAAATGCTTGCTTAAAATACAGTGAAACATAAAATATTAAAAATAATTTAACTTTTCTCCCTACACAACAACTACTCTGTTGCTGATATAGATAGCGTATTAGTCAGCCAAAGGGGTGCTGATGCAAAAAACCAGAAATCTGCTGGGCATTATAAAGGGTATTTATATGGGGTAGGAGCTTACAGATACCAGGCCATAAAGTAAAGTTACTTCCCTCACCAAAGTCTATTTGGAGCAAGATGGTTACAGACATCTGTGAGGATTCAGGCTTCCTGGGTTCCTGCATTCCTGGGACTTGCTTTTCTCTGGGGTCAAGGTTCCTTTCTTCCTGGGGTTGGCTTCTCTTTCTTCTGCGTGCTGACTTCCCGGATCTTCAACATCAAAATCTAACATTAGAAATCCCCAACTCTGTCCTTTGCCATGCCTTTTACCTGTGAGTCCCCACCCACCAAGGGGTGGGGATGCAATGCCCTAATCATAACTCAATCCTAGGTACAGATCAGATTACAAGCATAATCCAATATCTCTTTTTGGAATTCATCAATTATATCAAACTCCTACAGATGGTATAAGACAATGAATTCTGGGAAGCGGACTTGGCCCAGTGGTTAGGGCGTCCATCTACCACATGCGAGGTCCACGGTTCAAACCCCGGGCCTCCTTGACCCATGTGGAGCTGGCCCATGCGCAGTGCTGATACGCACAAGGAGTGCCCTGCCATGCAGGGGTGTCCCCATGCAGGGGAGTCCCACGTGCAAGGAGTGTGCCCTGTAAGGAGAGCCGCCCAGCATGAAAGAAAGTGCAGCCTGCCCAGGAATGGTGCCTCACATACGGAGAGCTGACATAACAAGATGATGCAACAAAGAGAAACACAGATTCCCATGCCGCTGACAACAACAGAAGTGGACAAAGAAGATGCAGCAAATAGACACAGAGAACAGACAACTGGGGGGGGAGGGGAGTGGGGGAGAAAAATAAATAAATAAATCTTAAAAAAAAAGACAGTGAAGTCTAATGTTTACTGAACCCGAGGTATTTTGAAGTTCTTAATTTCAACATTTTTTCATTTATCTCATTTTTAAAAGCTGATGTAAAACATGTGACATATCATGACCTTCCTGGACAATAGATTACATCTTCTTTCTATAAGTGTAATTAAGGGGTCAAAGACTCAAATTGCTTTTTCCCAAATGGTGTTCTTACATTCTAGAAATCAGCAGGTATGGCTCTCAGATTTGCCTACTCAATTCTAACTACTGCTGCTATTACGCATTACTAATGCATAAGATCACAGGGGCCTTTTGATCAACTCACACTCTTTCTTCCACTTCTCTTTAAACTAGACCGCCCCTCCTCCCCCATGTAGTATGAAGAGATACCTTTTATGATTTCAGGAATTCCAAAATGTATCAGTTCTTCCCAGTCACTAACGACAGTGTCATGGACCTTTTGCAGGCATGACACCCTGCCTCAATGACGCCAACTCTACTGAATATCTGACTTTGAGCAGTATTACCACCTCTCAAAATACTAAGAGTCACATCTTAGTATGAAATCAAATGTCTTAAAGAACACCTATAGAATGGGATAAAAAAAAGTCATTCTTTAACATTTCAGTTTCTGAATAGTCAATGAGGTATCACTTAAGAGTTAGGAAGAAAATGAAAACACGCTACTCCCAGGTGATAAACTTACTGCAAAATTACAGAAAACACTTTCAGGTTAGCTTAACACTCTCAAATATTTTTCAGTAAAGATGTACAGACTATCAGAAAAGAAAATCTTTCCCATTCACACATCAGCTTGTAACAGGCAAAAATGTGTCACTTTTCAAAAGAGTGTAATGAATCTTTCCAGTCGCCAAGGGTTTCCTTTATGGAAGCATTTTGTGTGTGTATAACCACACACAGAAAAACCAACATTGTTCTGATTCTGCTTAAATGCAGGCTGACTTGTACCTGAGTTCCTGTTGGCAGGTGTTAACAAAAAGAATGACTTGTAAGCCCTGCAAAATGATACTGAGGGGATAGAATGACCTAACTGGGAATCTCTGAAGATAACACACACATACACACACACACTTACACACTCACCCTAAATATGAAACAGTCGAATATGCAAAAAAAACTTCTGCAATGTCATGATTTGCTGTTCTTCTGTGATTTTTCACTAAGAATTCCCTCAGAAGAAAGTAGGAGAGGTTTTAAGTCAGTGCAACCATTAGGCCCTGGTCAGTGGAATTAGATGACTGAATCTGCAAAGAAAAAGTTAGAGCGCCTTTTTCTACCTCATCCCCGGATATCCTTCAGGATTGAGGAATCAGTGCTGTGTTATTCTATCAACAATTTTCCATGCTCACCTTTACGTTCGGTACAGAGCTCCCTTTTTACATTCTCCCTCTTATATGCCATTTGTAGGATTAAACTACATGAAAATGCTATTTTTCAACTGTTTTGGATCTGCAAAATCAGGCATTTCATATGGTTCAATTTCATATATTTCTGGCCTCTGGCTTCACTGATGAAATCAGGGTCTGCCAAAGAATAGTGTTCCCGATTGAATAAAATGAGTATTATCATTATCTGGGCAATAGAACTCTACTAAGCAGGCTGCCTTAGGCCATCAAGGATAACACATTAAAGTACTGAAGTGCAGCTAGATATTGTTCCCTTCTATTACCACATTCTCCACCAATTTTGACCATTATTTTTTTATTATTGGTCCTGTTATTGTTATTATTATTATATATTTTTCATTCTTTTCTTATCAATTTCACTATTTACATGTTTAAGTGAAATTGGCGGCTTTAAAAAAAAATGATTTTAGTAAACCAATCCAGATGCTCACAACAGCTTGGCTTGAACAGAGCAATGATAGAATGCTGAGTGTTTTCTTGAGTCTTTGTTTTCCTTAGGGTTTTAAGCTTGGGACAGTTTCTTTGATTTCCTCCCTCGAAAAATATTTGAAGCCTAAGGGTCCTGGAAAGGTTGTTCTTTGGCTAAGACTTTATGCATCTACAGTGGCTAACACATAGCCCACTGAATCACTGCCTCTTCATGGCTCCTTACCTTAAAAAAGTCAAGAAAAATATATTTATCTGCTTAATAACCTGCCTTTCCCCTCTTCTCTCAATCACTGTCTCTACTCCCTCCACACCACTCAAACATATTTTGGCTTTGAGAAAAAGATAACCATTATTGTCAGCAGTGTGATAGTCCTTACTAGAAGAGTCATTTTAAATTATTTAAATATTTAACTGGAATTAAAAGGTCCACCTAGATATTTGCCAGGAGTTAGAGTGGATGAAGAACTACTCAGGGCACATTTGTTTTTCTAGCTAGTTCACTGGCACCTCTTTTTCAACTTTCTTCTATCACTATCCCATTATCAAGGAATAGGGACATTTACCCCAAATATCTTTTCAAGCCTGTAGGATATGAGCTATGAGCAAAAGAACAGGTGCAAAAAAACTGTTTTGCCCCTTTTCATTATGCAGCACAACTAGGTCTTTGACACATATCAGCTAAAAAAAAAAAAACCCTGCTAAACTCCCTGACATTAGAAGCCCAAATTCTAATGCTGGTGGGATGGGGGCAGTGGGAAGGGCACTGCAGACCAATGTTTACTAGAAAGAAAAGGAATATTAACACAATAACTTCTGAAATGCTTTTTATATTACTTTCCTCACTCTTATAAAAATACATCAATGTCCCAAAATAGTGTCCCCTCAAAGTAAGAAAAACCAGAATGGAAGTTCTAAATTCAGCTAACTCAATTTAACTTCTGTTTCTTATAAATGAGATGAGAATCACAGAAAGTATTCCCAAAAGTATGGAATCAAGATTTAAATTCTTTTACCACTTAGGCTTATTTTGTGGTGTGTGTATATATGTTTGCGTCTGAAAATATCCTTGGATTTAAGTAAATATGCTAGTACATAAGCAAGATATTGTAGTCTTTCATAAAAAAGGCATTTGAATTTTTACAACGAGCTTTAATATTTGACTTGATTATTTCCATGTTGGGAAAATCCAGACTTAAAAAAGACAATTGCTACCTTACTCCAAAATGACTTTTTTCTTTCCCCTAACATTCTTAAATAAGCAATTGAGAAGCTTTTTCTCAAGTCTTTTAAAATTATTAAGTCTTTTGCTTTCGGAGGAGATATTAGAAGAGATGAGAAAGATTTTTAGAACAAGGCAAATGGCGTGGATATCAAAGTAAACATGACACTGTTTAGTGGTCAGAAGTTGTTTCACTGGAGTTTGTTGGAAAAGAAAAAAGAAAAAGATTTTAGTCTACCTATAAATAGTGATGAAAGGTAACTATGTAGTTGAGGAAGGGCAATCCTCTGAGGGTAACTGCACCAAAGCCAAGAAGCAGTGTAGAAGTCCCTTAGATCTATCTTGCTTCAAAAATGTCTTCCTGGCATTTCCTGCTGCTACAAGGAAAAACAGAAGGACAGATATCTGATACCACTCTGAAAACCACCACCAAATAGGTGGGGAGCCTGGCCTTTCTTCTTCCATTTTATTATATGAAAGTACCCAAAATAAGATTTATTAAACCTTCTATGCTTTATTTCACTGCAGGTTTCAAGGACATTGCATATATCCATTATTGAGGTTTTACCATCAGCATCTATTTGCAATAAAAATTTTGAAATCTATATAAAAACTCTCTAGTATTTGAGACAATGTATATGCCACATGCACTCTTTGGAAGACAGTGACTGAAACACAGTATTTTCAAATATGGGGAATATAATACAAATAACATTTTACCATGCTATAAAGATTATGTTCAAAATAAAATTTTTGGAAAATTCTTATACAGTTCAGTAAAAATAATGCTCAGAAATCGGTATGGCATCTTGGCCTTTTTTCTTCTTCCTTTTTCTTGCTTTAGTAAAACTCACCCAAAATGTTATCTGATAGAAAGGAGCCACATAGAAGAGGGAGTCAGCCCAGGGGTGCTGTGCAGTTTTCCCAGCACAGTGCATTATAGGGACAGAACAGAACTAGGTCAGGAAGTAGAAAGAGGAGAAACTGAGGAAGAGAAGGCAACGAGGTCAAGGCTAGAAAACCAGCGACAGCCAGTGAGGGCAGAGACAGAAGAAGGTATGAAGGAAAAGTTCCAAGTCAGAAAGGTCATCAGAAATCAGGCAACATGGGAAGCGGATTTGACTCAACTGAGAGAGTGTCCATCTACCATATGGGAGGTCCCTGGTTCAAACCCTGGGCCTCCTGACCCCTGTGGTGAGCTGGCCCATGTGCAGTGCTGATGTGTGCAAGGAATGCCATGCCATGCAGGGGTGTGCCCTGCATGGGGGAGTCCCATGCACAGAGAGTGTGCCCCGCAGGGAGAGCTGCCCCATGCAAAAAGAAGTACAGCCTGCCCAGGACTGGTGCCGCATACATGGAGAGCTGATGCAGCAAGATGACACAGCAAAAAGAGATATAGATCCCCAGGGCCCTGACAAGAATGCAAGTGGACACTGAGGAACACACAGCAAATAGACACAGAGAACAGACAACTAGGGGGGAGGGGGGAGCAGAGATTTTTAAATAAATTTTAAAAATTAATCTTTAAAAACATAAAAGATCAGGCAACAGAAACAAGTCAGTGCAGTGCGCACAGGTTCAAGTTCCAGATAGTGTTCCTGAGCAAGAGAGAAGTAACTGGCCAGGCAAAGTACAGCTGTGAACAAAGAGATAATGTGGAGGAGAAGGTAAATGTCAGGTCTGGGGGCTTGCCTCACACTGGGAGCCTCTCCTGCGCCTTCCCATGGAGACGGGCTCCCAGCCCAGCCGATGGCCTGCTCAGCCCATGTCATGCCTAATGCAGCAGAAGAGAAGCCAGGGTGTTGACTAGGTAATGGAAGCAGAATCATGGGGAAAATGTTAATACAGGTGAGAAAAGAAAGGCCGAAAAATAAATCTTTTTTAAGTCAGGTAACTGGAAGCAGGATAACGTTTCCAAATATGAAAAGTGTTTTAAAGGAACTTCTGTTGCAAACAGATGGTATTCATTGAGACAAATGGCAAACAATTTAGTGGAGTCCTAAAAAGGTGGTTTAAGTCAGAAAAGTTACCTAGAAATGGCATGTATTTCCAAGGAAGAAATACGAAAACAAAGGCACAAATAAACTTGAGATAGAAGAAAAATAATTGAAGTACACATCCAAGTTAACTATGTATCTTTGATGCAGAGAAGCCTTACTATTAATTGAAATAACGAATCTAGAACCTCCTTTGGCAAGGGTTGCAAAGGGCTTATTACCACAGAGGACACACTTACGTTGATGAATTTTTCTGACAAATGTAAGAAATTCCAGGTAGGAAAAAGGATCTGTAAGGATTTTCCACCGTACACTTGTAGAGTAAGAAAACAATTTGTTGTGGTTAAAAAATAAATTTTAAAAATTTTCCAAAATTTATATTAAAAAAGCAGAGAAGATCTTCCAAGTCACTCAATGTATTAAAGAGTAGATTAAATGTACCTTATTAAAAAAACATATGAAAAACATGAAATATAATGAAAAAAGTAATATTTTAATATGCCATTCATATAACTAAAGGAAAAATAAATCTGGAGATTCACAGTCAACAGCTATCAAACAATTCTGAACAAATTTCTAATTCAGATTACAATTTCTCAAATAGCAGAAATATTTCAATATAGCCTAAATATACACATTGTGTATATTTAACATAAAATGTGACTCTAATAAAAACAGTGTTTTGTTTTATGAAATTTCGTAGTACTACTTGAGTACAATTTGGAAACTTCATTTTTCTTAAAACTGGTGTTAAAATCATTCTAAAATACACAGAGCATAGTGAACCTAATGCAAGATTTTCAATGAATAATCTTAAAACCCTTACTGCGAACATTATATGAAAGCCCTAATATGTTTGCCCCACAATATTTCCCGGAAAGAGAGTGGGGGGCACATGCAGTGGGGGGACACCACTGGATCGAGGTGCTATTTTGTTGTTAATTTCCTACTGAATAGTAAATACTGCACATAAATGAGCGATTACAGGTTCCGACTAATTTGGATATATTTAACTGTGTTTTATTGGAGTCTTATTTAAATACTCCCAACTTTAATATAGTAGGTCTTACCATTTGTACTTTATAAATTTTGAAATCAACCCAGAAAACATACATGAAAGACCAAAGGCAGGAAAGATTACTCACTGATTACTCAGATGCATAATATTAAAAGACCTAATAAAAGAACTGAACAAGTAATAGTAGTATAGTAATATAAGGATAGGGATTTCCTCTTCCAAGTGACAGGTATGATCCTAGGAAGCCTTACCTAAAATCTAGATAAAGTACTCATATCTGGTAACACCAGTCAGATACTGCTGTTTAGCACATGGAACTGGATGTAAATACACGAGGACAGGTAACCTCCCCTCCACAAAATTATTAATAGGCTGTTGCCATGAAATAAATGCAAGCCATTCCAAAGTATACCACAATTTCTTATTGTTTGTTAAAAAACAAACTTGAGTACCACTTCACAGAAGTATAAAGAGAAGCAAGAATTGTATTATTTTTCTTTTATAATGAAATCATTTACTGCTAATTAATAACATCAATAGGATAACCTAGTAATATAATTTCTCCTTTATAAAGTTATGTTTCAAGAATATTGACAGCCATGTTTTACTCCAGTTAAAATTTCTGACTATATTTTTTTAAGCAAGGTTAAGATTGAACATAATTTATTGTATTTAGTAACTTAATAATAATACTTAAATGTTTATTTTGCTCAATTTTTAGAAGCAAATTTTCGAACAACAAAAGGAATAAAAATATTTATAAATAATACCATCTTTACTGTTCTAAAAAAGCAAACTTTTCAGAAAACCAGATATATAGTTGCAACTTGAAGATCAGGATCTCTTGCTCCCCCATCAATATTACATAAAATCCCAGAAAATAGAATGTTCTCATAAATAAAAGCTTAAAATAGAATATTCTCTTAAATAAAAACTTAAATTTCAGCTCTAAAAAGTCCAGGTCTGTGCCTTTGTAAACTTAAGAAAATTACGAATACCCGAAGAAAATATTTAAAAGCTATTAAATACATATGAATCATCACTGTACAAAAAAATACTACATTCTCGAAATCATTCTATAGGTCATCCTCATGGGCACATGAAGTACATGATTTTAAATATCATATTAAACTATTAAATCTCTTACAAATTAATCTACATCAGAATTATGTTTCCTTTTCTTTGAGTTATAAAGTTCAAGTGAATAACAGGAAATAAAAGTTTTACAAATGGTGCCCAAATTTAAAATAATCCACACCTCAGGAAGGCTGCTCCTATTACCCTTACCCCACCCTAGCACTCATGCCAGAAACCTTGCAGCTACCCAGTCTCCAGTACCCAAGGCCAACTGCAAAGTCAAGACTTGGGAAAATACACCTAGAATACCTTATGAAAGGAATTTTCACACCTTCAGTCACGGTATGAATTACCTGCCTGGGAGCCAAAGTGTGCTCTCTAGAAGAAGTAGAAATATATTCCTACCAATCTAAGATAGAACTCTAAGCTGTTAATTAACATTTTTCTTTAAGGAAATATATTTAAACATTTCAAAGAACTTGTAGAATTAATTTTTAAAATATAATATTTTTATAAATTGAAAAAAGCCTGCATTCAGTTTTGCTGAAGTAGAACTTTCAGGAAATCCTGATCTGATACAAAAGGTAATCTGGGAAGACTAACTTTGAATATATGACCCTAAATATAATACTTTTTATAGCTTTGCGTAATGCTTGGTTCTTCTCCCTTATCTCAACCCCAAGTGCCAATCCCTGAGGAAAACAATTTTGTTATGATTTTGTCAGAAAATGCCTACCTAAAAACTTTACTCTGGTGAGAAACACAGTGAAATTTTAAACTTAAAACATACATATACTCATGGACATACACAGCAATTTCAGACTACTAAGTAAAGAGAAAAAGTGCATTTTCTTTGACTAAAATGGAAGGACTCGCTTTTTTTTTTTTTTTTTTTACCATCTTGGCTTTCAAACCAATCTTGAAATTTGACTCCAAGTTCTGTCAAACGGAAAAAAAATCAACACTGATTTTTTGGCTTATGAAATAGATAAATTTTACCCTAATATATTAGTGGAAAATTTTCAGAAACTGTTATTCTGAGGCAAAATAATACATGATTAAATTCAACCTAAATTTGATTGAGAGCAGAACACTAAATTAACACAATTTCTAATTCCTTTTTCTTCCTGTTATTGGAAGTGCTGTAACTATCAAAAATAAGTTTTCTACGCCAGGCATACGGGAAGAGGAAACAACACACTTTAAAACTTTATGACTAACGATTCAAAAATAAAAAATGAACAAAGCAAAACCCTAAGTCTTTCAGTTCAGAGTACCAAACAGAAGTGGTTTGTAGTCTTTACAGTAAGGGCTGTAGCTAACAAATTTGTACATAAACATAAAATGCACTTATTATCCTTGATGTAGGACAAATTAAGATTTTAACATTAAGCTCACCACACTTAATAAAGAAGCAATTTTAGCTTGGCTTCAAACTGTCAACAATATTTTATTTTTACCCTAAAATAATCTGTTTACAGTAGGAAAAATGTAAACTTAATACATAAACTTAGACAAACAGAATTTGATGGAGTTCCTATGGGAGAATAAATCTAGTTTACAAGAACTGGTCAAAGAATTCTAAAGCATAATGTGTTTTTCACACTTTTTCCAAAGTGCACATTTTGCTAACTCCTCTCAGAGTTAACATGATCCTATTTCCGTGGGGAAATAAAAATTACTTGTTCTGCAATTTTTCAGTTTATAAATATAGTTACCTTTTGGGCTAGAAGGGTTAATCTGGGAAAAATTTTTGAGCAGTACCTAAAGGAATGCCAATTACAGCAAAGAAAAATCCAGTGCACTTAGAAATAAGAACGAAACAGGGCTTTCGTCTTGCCTAGTGTATCAGGTAATAGAATTTATTCCGTTTTAGAGCATGCATACCTATGTGGTGTCTCTGGTAAAGCCATATTAAGGTAAGAGAAGGATTAATATGTGCATTAATTTTCCTTTTGATGTTTAAAATGTGTCTGAGAGTTGGGGTAGAGGTTGGATAGGGAAAGCAATGAGCAGAAACAGAAACTACAGGAGTCCCAGACTGCCACTGCTCTCTGGGCCAGAGCTGCAGCCAACTGGGGGGCCATTTCATAGGGAACCCCCTCAGCATCTGTCACCTTCTTCATCCTCAGTGACACTTCCTCACTGTCTCTTGTTCCACAGCTCTCTAAATTCAAGTTGTCATGGCCTTTGACCTGCCCTCTCTGCTTTTGTTTTTATCCCCTTGTTCCAATTACAACCCCAAAAGGAGAGGAGAGCCACAGTCAGAGTATGATACAGGCCAGTTACCCTCATGGGGAAAAAGTGGGTTAAAGATGAGACAAAACAATTTTATTTTCCTCCAGAAAACTAGTTCTGGCAGGATATGCAAATGGGGAGATAGCATGAAGTTAATTATATTTACTTGAAACAAAAGTTTCAATTTATTCAACACTGCTGAACATGTTCTATGTGTTATTTATAGTGATTTTTACGTACTTTCCTAATAAAAAACAAAATTAATACTTTATGTACATTTATGCACTCTCAGTCACAACCAAATATTTTTATATACATCTTTCTCCTTTGTAAAAATGAATAAAATCCTACTTAAAAACATTCAAATGTTCAGTATATATTTTAAAGTCAGTGTCTGTTTACCAAGCAATGTCCTGTACTTTAAGTTCTAATCTTTGCGCTAGGTTCCATCCATCATTTCTCTCTGCCTTGTATCTATTGAGGTGATGTGATTCAATATCAACATTCTCTGATTTTTCATTTTCTATACTCATTCCACCTCTCAATTCAATTTAACAAATATTTAATAAGTATCTATTATTGGCAGGACATATGCGGTTTTTTGGGAAAGAAAAAGATGATTTCTGCCCTTTCAAGGAAGGAATAGTCAGGAAAGAACAAACATATGTCAAGATAAACATATATAATACTTATTAATGCAATGAAATATATAGAAATAGCATCACGGAAAAGTGAGAAGAGATTAATTGATTTTAGAGGCAGTAACAATTGAAGGGAGTCTTGAACTACATGTAAGATTTTAACACCTATAAATTTTTATGAATTTTTCTTTATATATCTCTTGTAGATTATTTGTTTCCTACATGGTTGACTCAGACAACAATTAAATATAGATGAGCCCATTTCATGCAATAGAAAATTAAAAGAAAGTTTGTTCAAGACAAATACTATGGGCAAGCCTAACATTATCTTACAGTATGATTACGTGCAAAAGGGATAAAAGGAGAAAAGTCAAATAGGCTATTCCCTCAACACACATTCACTGAGCAAGTTGTCTTAGTAGAATACAGAGAGGATAATGTCCTTGCCGGGAAGGACCAAGTAGATCAGAGGAAAGTGTGTGGATGTGTGTGTACTGGGAGAGTAGACTATCAATGGGATAGAAATGCCAGGAAAGTGCCTAAAATGCACTTGGCAAGAATAGTCTAAAGAATTCCAACAGAGGTGATTAAGGGAGGAAAAGAAAGGCAAGAGTCAATGAAAAGACAAAGCAGGAAAGAGACAGAACATGAACATAGGGGAAACATGGCATTAACAGAAAGAGAAAAGAGTTACAAGACTGAGAAGAGAAGCAGAACATAGCCTGGCAAGATGCAAGTTGAAAGATTGTGTAGGGAATATAAGGAATAGAAAACAACGAAGAGGTGAGAGATCAGGTTAGAGGAAAAAGGGAAGAAAAACAGAGCTGAGAAAAAATTACATATAGCAAACCTCAAGGAAAAATTATTTAAGGTATGCTATGTGCTACAAGAGCAAACATACAGCACTTCAAAGAAGTAAAAAAAAATTTTTTTTCAGACCGAGGACATTTAAAGATAAGCAGCAACATGCAAAGGAAGAAGATAACTTTCAGAAAAGTAAATGAAACCTAAAATAACCTTGCTTAAATTTAGGGTCAGAAAGCTAATTTTAGCCATTACACATAAACGGAAACCATCAGGAAAAAATATAAGCATATTTTGTGTAGCTCTGCCTTACTTCTACATGCATTTTAGTATTAGAAAATTGAAGAGGTCTCCCAAAATATTAAAACTTTTAAAATTTATACCAGGTGTATAACCTTAAAGGCTATAAATAGTCTTCTCTTCATGCCAAGGGTTATTTTTGTAAAGAAACCACCGATAAGAAAAATGCAAGCACAATACTGACCTGAGACTCTCAGCGTTTTCCCCATTGTGATTGCTGCTGGCAACCATTTTAAGAACCTCCAAAGATTGTCAAATCCTAAAACTATTAACAGCCTCATTTTCAAATTACTGCTTTTTCAGCTGAGTTGCAGTTATACATTCAGAGCCTTATCTACCTCTTTTTCTAACTCAAATGGCAAAAGGCACTTAAAATTTTTCTCTCAGCTTTCAGAATACAGTAAGGAAAATGCCAAAAATTATGTAATATATACAACAAAAATATATTATGTGTAGCTTAATAATTCAATTCTTAATTAATAACTTACACATGGACAAAAATAATTCATACTTACATGAATTTCTGGTAAATTATTATTCCATTTTTAACAGGAGCAATGACAGAAATTTAAAAGGACTCCAGTCCTAGGATATAAATTCTTAGAAGATATAGTATGGCTTTGGATAAATTTGGCCTACATTCCAAATACTTATTCGGAAAACTTTTCAGTATTCAGTTACTAAAATTTTATATCCAAAAGAAAAGATTTGACCGTATCTAACTTCCTCTAAAAGCCCCAAACTCTAAAGATTAAGCTAGACCAGGTCAGATATTGAATATAACACTGTGTAACAGAGACGGGGGTGGAAAAGCTACTGATATTTTCTTCAGCTTCTGCATTTTATAGACGAGGGGAAAAAAAACTCAAAAAGATAAAGCAATTTTGCCAAAGTTCTTTATTATTTAAGGGAAAGAGAAGAATCTACAATATAGGCTTTCTGATTCTCAGGCCCCCATTTTTTTACTACAGTATACCGTAAGTTTTGGGCCCAATCCAAAAATCACTTTTGCTTTATTAATGTTTTAAAAACTTGCTTCCTGAGGCTGGCCAGGAGATAGCGTCACTGTCTGGGGATCAACCTCAGCAAATTATAACCTGAAGGATGATTATTTTCTACTATTTGTCTAAGGCAAAGCAAACAGCATGTGGGGAAGGGTGAGGGAAAAGGGAGCTAATTAATATCACTGGGATATCATAGGCTAGGAACTTTATTTTATATACATTATCTCACTTGGCCCTTTGCAGTAGGTATTGTACCCATTTTATAGATTAAAAACAGAAAATTTAACTGACTTGCTCAATATTACAAAATAAATTTACATCTAGCACCGGCTTGGAAGCCCACTCCCCAATGCAGCTCCACTCAGCGAGAACCAAGTCAGTCAGCAAGAAAACTTAACAATATTGTAGACATTATCACCCCCTGTGTCAATAATTATGACAAAGTGATCTCTGGTTGAAGGTAAATAAAATATATAATTCATATCAAACTGACTTTCAGAGTCTTAAAAGTAGAGAATCACTCAAGGTCATCTACACGAACCTCTTCACATCACATAGTAGACAACTGAGGCCGAGGACGTTTCAGCCCGCCTCCACCCATGCAGGAAAGTGCTCCTTTCAAGGTGTTCCCAAACCAATTAAATTTACCTCAGGAAATACTTTATTGACCTTCTAACCATGTACCTTGTACCACTTGAGAGAGAGGGCTGCAAAGATGAATGGGACAATGTGATAGTGGAAGTATAGGGCGGGAAAGGAACACCGAAGAGGGCTTGTTCTGGATTTACCTCTACTAATAGTTATTCCTCTAGGTTCTTATTTGAATACGCATGTATCTCCCCCATAAGCCTACAGACTCATAGCTTAAAAGAGTAGAAGGCTGGCCTTAGTAACCTTTGGGTATCCAAAAAAAGGTCTGAAATAAATTAATACTACTTGTTTGCTGACATAAATGCAGTAATGAGTGAATAAAAGACAAATGAATATGTCTGAATTTTCATAGATAGTCCATGGCAGAATCAAATGTAGGTACAGATTCCACATTCACTAACGCCAGTGATCTTTACGTTTACATAGAGAAATAATAGATAGGTTTCTTTCATAACAGCAAATCAGGTAAGTGAATAAATCCATTTAAGTTACTCACTATAAGGATTACTGCTAGTCTGTCTTTACTATCAAGGACCTCATTGCTAGAGCTTTCTTACCAGCAAGGAAGATAAAAAGATCCTTAACTTTCTACCTTGTAAGCCAAGCTTTCTATTGACATGCAGAGTTTTCTGCCATCAGATAGCACAGTACCATCATCTCCGGCCACTGCCAAAATCTTTTGACTTTCACGGGGAGAAGGAAATGAACTCAACATGTGCTGAACGCACTGAAGAACTAGTGTCTTTACATATTTTATCTAATGCTACAATTCTTCCTGATATATATATTCATATCTATATACACACACATACATACGTAAAATGAGAACATAATATATATGCAATAATATACATTATATATATATATTATGTTCCCATTTTATAGATGAGAAACTTTGGGAAAAAGAAAGCTAACTATAACTACCCCTCTGGTTACAGAACTGGGTTCTGGTCGAGGGAGATTTGAAGTTGAGATTGTCTGACTCTGAAGCCAATTCTCTCTCCATGGCTCTGGATTATATGGTTCACTTCCAGAGGCCAGATCTCTTGAAGAGAGCTGTAGTAGCTCTGAGGATTCTACTCTAGACCACAGCCATCCAAGAGTGAAGACCACCAAAGAGAGGGACACATAGAGGATCATTATGCGTTTACGCCATACCGAAAAAGTGAAGTGAGGATGCTGAAAGAGATCAGGACCCAGAGTGTTTTCTGTCCCAAGAAGTTCTACCCTTTTCTTTGGCCTAGGAAGTTATTTTCCCCTTGTTGCAGCCATTACCATGGAAATGAATGCATTAGAAAAAAAAATACTCAGGGCTTTCTAATCAGTAATTTGTATTGTGGAAGACAAAGGAAAACTGGCTATTACCTGAAGAAGGAAGCTGCAATTTCTGCAGATTCTAATGGCACTGACAAGAGAAGAAGCAAGCCCAGTTTACAGAAAAGGTCGGAGAGAAAGCATTAGCATACTTCATCTTTTAAAATAATAATAATAAAAAATCTTCCTTCTTAGTACATACTGCAGTTGCTTCACTGTTCCTTAAATGTAGACATGAGACAAGGCAACTTTCACAGTCAAATATACTGTTATTCGCAAAAGTTTAATTTTTTTCTTGTGTAATTTCAATCAATGTTCTATTTCACTCATGGGGTATGTGAAAAATACACATATCTTTCACAGAATTTATCCTATAGGAAAATATTAACATGTTAGTTTTATTCAAAGAATAATTTTACAATGTGTGTTAAAAAGAATTTTATACATCATCTGATTTGGAATTAGCATATCATTAAGAGTTTGGAAGCAATGTGTTAAACAGATATAACTGGAAAAAATCTGCATTATCTAAAGTGATACTACAGGGCAACCCTGTGTGTGTGACACAAATAATTTTGTTATTTAAATTTCTGCCAGCAGTGTCAAACTTTACAAAGACCACAATGAACAGTAATAAAACTTTCTTGGGATTAAGATATTATAAAAATTAAGATATTATAAAACTATTAAGATATTATAAAATTACAAAGCCAGTTGCTACCAGTAACAGAGCAATCAAAGGAAACACCTAAAAACTCAGCTACTGTGATTGATTTTTAGTTTCTGCCATTTTCTGGAGTACTTTCATTTAACTGCTCATGAATGCATAGGCCAATAAAAATCAGGCTGTACACAGCTGAAGAAAATAATTTGGTTATATGAATCAATTGTTTAGGTTCTACAGCAATAGAAATTCTTTGTGATTCACTTCTTTAATAATAGCATGGATCTTCACAATGACCATGTGGTCACTGAAAAAAGATTCAGTCAAATCTGTTGTTCCATTAAATAAAATGAAACAATCATTCTTGACTCATTCATTAGAATGTGGATGAAGGAGAGATGTATCTCCTCCCTGCATAAATCTAAGAGACAACCACAGATCAGTTCAAACGGGATAAGGAAATCATGCAACTGCAAGAATAAAGATGTTTCCTAAATAGTTGCCTACACAGGCTTTTCTGGGCCTGGGATGGGAGCATGGTTGACAAAGAAATCTATGTCTAAATATGTAAGCATTTCAATAAATTCAACCAACTTTATTTTATAGATGTCAACATAAAAATATCAATTTAACTCAGTAAAACTCTAATAACAGCATCTCTGTCCATTCTTAGTTTATAATCATAAACAAAGGGAGTCACAATTCATTTCTGAAAGGGAATGCTGTAAGAGAGTCAAGAGCTCTAAACACTCCTGCCACACCACATTCTTATTCTGCATTGGTACTTCCTGTTTCGCTGGTGGCAGAATACTAATTTCAACTAATTTAAATGAAAGCTTCATATAATGTAGCACTCACATTTTATTTAAACAAAACTAGAGATAAGGAGCAAGTAAGAAATGGCCCAAAAAGTCTGTTCCACCCTAGCTTTCTATTATTTAACAAAGACTTATTAACTATGCATGATAACCATTTTTTTTTTCTCTAATGTTTTGAATTCTGATCAGAGCCCTTACTACTGTTTCTAACTTTGTACCCTCTTTTGCAAGCTTTCACAAGCCCCTTATTAAAGTACTGGGAAGGCTTCCTATCTGATGCTCTGCCAGGCACTGTCCTTTTGGACACAATGCATTCAGGTTATTAGCTGGATGTGCATCATTCAGCAAGTTGTCTTACAATTTCACTGATCATCATCTAGTAAGACTGAATTACTGCCTTGCCCATGGCTTTTGGATTTCTATAATTAACCAAAATTAGCTTGATGTTTAAAACACAATGCCAGCCTACTCATTCATTTTTGGAAGAACACTTTAGGGAACACAATGAGTGGGATTATTTGGAATTGCCAATTTAAACTGTTAAAAGTTTTCCTATAAAATTACTATACTTTAAAAAAATCAAAATTCTATTAAGGCAAATGCCATTAAAAGAAAATTGTGTGATTTTAAAAATCAGACACCATATTACTTTCAGTTTAATTCACTGTTACTCCCAAAAGAGTTAGAGTATAATAAAGTATTTAAAGTAATTCTTTGGGCATGTATTGGAAATATTATTTTGTATAGTAACTCCTATAAAAATACATGACAGTTTCTAGTAACACAACTCTACAAAAATATAGTATGCACAAAATGAATTATAAACTTCTATCATTTAGAAGTTATTGATGTCAGACTGAAAAAACTGAAAGGAATGCGCACTACATGTTAAACATCATACTAGACAGTGTAATAATTCCTTGGCAGAGAACTTTGAGATTTTTCTAAAACACTTGATTACATTATACCCAATTTACCATCATAATAATCCATGAAAACATTGACTCCATTTTTATAAGTAGACTGAAGAACAGAAAAGCAAAATGAATTCTACAAACTGAAAAAGTTTGTACATAGCATGTAGAAAATTTGAAACTAAAACCCAGTTCTCAATACTGCTGGCTACTTCTGGATCCACAAAAGGTAATGTATAATGAATATGAGTTTTAGACTTTATCAGACTTGGTTTGAATAATTTAGGCAAATTCAACCTTCTCTATAGCTTAATTTCTTTATATGTAAAATCTACCAAATAAGGATGTACTAATGCACAAATATCTTAATTATGTGAAGAGCACAGACCATGCCTGAAAAAAGAACAGGTGCTCCATAAATGTTAGTCCACATGCAATTTGTTCATATCTAAATCTATTCAGTCAATATTAATTGAACATGCTTTAGTGGCAGGTATTGTGACATATGAATCCTGCCCAGCTGCTTTACTTTTTCCTCTTTTTCCTTCTGTCTGCTCCTTTCTTTTCTTTCTAGCCTGCCTTCCTGTCTCAGTCATCTATGGTTTAATAAAGCTGTGCTTCAAAGTGCGCCAAACAGAGGGGTTAGGCAAGAAAGGCGAGTAGGAGGAGGCTTGGGGAAAGGGGTCGGTCTCTCAGCCCTGCCTAAATCCGAGCAGCTATCTATTTTGTTTGCTCTATGTCTTCTACTTAATGCGGTGGGCTTCCAGTGCAAGTTTCTGGTATAAATAAATAACTTGAGCACAAAAGGGTTATTTTGGGGAAAATACTGAATTAAAATATGACCCACTCTTTAACAAGTAAATGAACAGAGAAAGAAATGAAGCTGGCGTAGGGGAGTGTGGTATATTGAGAGACTTAAGAGACATAAAAACCCAATTCAACACATGAATCTTGACTAGATTCTGGTTGAACAAGCCAGCTGCAAAAAGACGTATTTGAGACAAACAAGGGAAATTTAAATAAGGATTGGATATGCAGTAATTGTTCATTTATTAAGTATTACCATGGTTGTATGTTATGTGGCAAACTATGCTTTTTTAGAAAGAGATAATTACTGCAATATGAGTTAGGGGTAAAAGGTCATGAAATCCATCATTTTACTTTTGATAATTACAGTGAAAAATAGATGATATAAATATGACAAAACCAATGCTTGTTAAATCTGGCTGACAAGTGTTCATTGTATAGTTTCTCTTGTAGGTGTCTGAAATTTTTCATAATAAAGTTTGAAAATATGGTATGCTCAATGCCTATTGGGATTTATAGGACTTAATATCCCTTAAAATTCCTTGGGCTACATAAGTGAAAACTACACACGGGTTGTTTGTTTTGCACTTAAAAATTACATAGCCAAATATTAATATATTGTTTAAAAGCATATCAAGGGAAGGGCATGTGGCCCAGGTAATTGACCTCCCGCCTACCACATAGGAAGTCCATGGTTTGGTTCCCAGTGCCTCCTAAAGAAGACAGCGAACTGGTGTGACAGGCAGGTATAACAGGCTGACACAACAAGATGACTCAAAAAGAGACACAAGAAAAAAACATAATGAGAGACACAACTAAGCATAGAGCGGAGGTTCCTGATACCTCCTAAAGGAAAAAACAAGCAAGCAAGAGAGTGGACGTGATGGGCAGGTACAGCAAGATGGTGCGACAAGATGACGCAACAAGAGATGCAAGAAGGAAAAAACGAGAGACACCACAAAGCAGGGAATGGAGGCCGCTCAAGCAGTTAGGTGCCTCCCTCCCACATCAGAGGTCCTGGTTCAGTTTCCAGTGCTTCCTAAAGACATGGCACACAGCTAGTGCAAACAATGAGGGGGTGGGGAGAAGTAAATAAATAAATCTTTATTTTAACAAAAGCATATCAAGATGACTCAGTAATTACCATAAGGAAGATAGTTTATAAATTACAAATAGTCATTACTGAATTAAGAGTCTTTATCCATATTTTGATATTTTTCTATTATATAGACAAATTTACTGGCAAATATATATTATATACACATAGACACACACACATAGATTTATGAAGACTCTAAAATCCTCATGTGTGGCAGGCAGATTTCTAAGACAGCTCCAATAATCCCTATACCTCCTGGTGTTCACACATTGTGTCATCTTCTCCCCTTGAGTATAGGCTGAACTCACTTCCACCAAAGAGAAGACAGCAAAAAGAAAGAGATGTCACTTAAGAACTTAGGTTTTAAAAGACTACATTCCTGCCACCCTTCCTCCCCATCTTCTTGCTCTGATCAAGCAAGCTGACGTACTGCAAGTTAGCTGCCACAAGGACAGGCCCACATGTTAAAGCACAACAGCTCTGGTACCCCAGGTCCTCAGTTCAACAGTCTTCAAAGAACTCAAACCTGCCAACAAGCATGCACAGTGTTTGGAAGCAGATACTTTGTTGAACCTTGACATTATTGCAGCCTTTAAGAACACCTAAAGCAAAACTGACCCAGCAGCTCTTGAATTCCTAACTTACAGAAAATGTAAAACAAATGTTTGAATCCACCAAGTTTTGAGACAGTTTTTTCATGCAGCAACAGATAATTAATACACCAGGTAAAATAGTCATCACCATTCACCACTTGGAGCCAGTGAAAAACAACCTTATAAAAATTTTTCCATATTAATTCAAATAAACATCACAAACCCAAATTTTTATTCCATATTTTCCTAGTTTCATAGGTATACGCCCCCCCACTCACAGAGACACACACATATGTATGCACGTGTATATGAACATGTATACGCGTGTCATCAATGTCCTTATTGAATGTAACCAACTATTTAACAACTGCCATGCAAGAACCTGAAATACATCCATCTTCTAAATACTTATTCCACATTTCAAATACCTCTCTAATAGGTTCTACTTTATTACTACTTCTGGTTCTTGCATCATCAAAATACAATACTTTTGAAAACCTTAAGGTTCATAAATTTGAAGAGATGATAGTCATATTCTCAACTCTGTATTTGCAAAATATTTTCATTTTTAGATTTATAACCTCCCATTAGAAATTTCATTTCAATGAATATTTATTCCTATATAATCTATTTTCTTCCATTTGGCTTTTTATACAAATGTATCTTCAGCACTTGTCTACTTACAAACTATTAAGTAAATTAACATTTTTATTGCAAGATGGCACACATATCCATTTTCTTATACGTCAGCTCTCAACTGACATCTATCTTTCTTTCATTTGTTACTTAAAATGAATGACCCACATTATTTAAAGGCCAAAAAAAAATATGCTCTTTTCCCATTTTGGTTTCCTATTTCTCTTGTTAATTATAAGCCTATAACTAGATTCTGACTTAGAATTTTTTCCTAACGATTCCAAGAAGGTCTTTACCACTTAAGCCTTTATAATAAGGATTTAAAGTTTGCTATGTAAGGAAAAATTGATGGATGACACACCAAATTTAGCCTTTTGATATACTACTTTCCAAAAATGTCTCTGTGCTTATGTTTTAAAAGATGAAACCTATCTTACAGGACTGCTTTGTTCCATATTTTTTAAATGTATTATTTGTATTGATCTTGCTTTTTTGGATTTGACAAAGCATTTATATCTTTTCCTGTTACTATCAATATTTCAGTATGCTTCTGAACATTAGTCAATGAAACCCAATTCTTTTCTATAAGAGTTACCCTTTATTTAGTTCCCACCAGTATTTATATATAGTGAGGAGGTTGTTTGCCTTCTTCTTTTCTTTGACCTTTTTACTATACTATAAATGGTGTTTAGTAACTTTTAATTTCTTAACATTTTTTCACAGAAGTTCAGAACACTGAGTTTCTCACTGAGCAACACTACAGAAACACTGCCGATTCTTTTCTTTATAGTATTTATTCCTAGTAATGAGTTTATTTTCTTCATATGGAACTGCATTTTTTTCAATATATCTTCCTATTATACTCTAAACTTACGTTTCTATATTCCAAAAATTTATTTTTGTCTTTATTACACTTTAAAAAGGCTTTGCTTACTACTATCTTTGAATATAATTAGTAGCACAGAGGATAAACTACTTTATTCATATAAAATTAGGTGTCATCCTGATATTCTCTGTAAGAAATTTTTATTCTGATCTGAGTCTTACCATTCAAGGTTTCTTAGATGAAATTCTGCCTGGCATTTATTAGATGACCACTAATTAATTTCTCCTTTGTATAAATAATCCTATGTTAAGGAAAAAAAGTCATGCTAATATTGCTAAAGCCCTTATTATGATACACATTTTCAAAAGGGACTTAAAGGGAGAGAATTCTAATATTTTAGACATTTTGCTACACTGATTTATAAAGTTGGAAAGTAAAGACCTAGGTAGAAAAAATGTTCTGGTTCTCCTAGCTGCTGCCCGACTACCAGTACAGTTCAAAGTAATCCATTCCAGGTTGCTAGTCAGAGTATTAGATTTCTCTCCGATTGTGGGCTGAATGAAGGTGAGATATCAAAATACAGAGAATTTTAATAAACTCTTTTATAAAATCAAACAGCTGACTTCTTGACTGTCTCCCAACTGTCTTTGGGCAACTCAGGGCTTTTCCAGAAACTGGGCAATGGAACCAGCCATAATTCTGATGACAGGTTAGGTCTAAAGGAAAATAGGTTTTGATAGATAACTGTATAGAATGTAAACATTCTGTGTTTTCTGTTAAAAAGCAATTCAAAACATCCTTACTGCCTTCAAGACAAGAGGGCCATGAGAGGTAAAACAGATACAAAGAGGATATTGCATAATAGATATACAGAACACTAAAATATATATTGATTTAGAGCTTGGGAAAGAATGCACTATATGAAACAAAGTTAACAATTAACTCCACAGTTTGAAGACCTTGAAAAATCTCAAAATAAGAAAGAATATCTGAACTCATGGCAAACATTTTTCTTTTCAGAATTAAAATGAAGAAAGTTTTACCCCACTTTCCAACTACTACAAAATAAGTATCTATAAATAAAAATATTAGAATACTGAACACAAGGATGATCAAACCATAAGGAAGAGACAAATCTTCCTCCTCAAAGAAAGCTGAGTCATATGTAAAGCCATTCATTTAGAAGATCAAATCCCTTTCTTAGGCATGTGCAGGGAGAGGATTTTGCAATGGCAGTTCTCAGACCAAATTGGCATCACATTTAAATAGATAAAAGGATATCTAATCAAATCGTGCTATGAACATATTGGAAAACCAAAGGCAAAGACTGTTACCTCTCACACCAGTTTTACCGATGCTAAAGTTGGCTCAGTGGGGTGTGTTGTCTCCCCTCCAATCCATTACTGTCCACAGATATCTTAACAACATGTATTCATTAAAATGCTGACACATTGTTATTCCCTTACATAATCCTTATAATCAAAAGGGGAGGGGGAAGGGAAGCAGATGTGGATCAATCACTTGGGAGCCCACCTACCACATGGGAGGTCCTGGGGCCTCCTACAGGAAGACAGACAGATGCCACCTCCACTTCAATGAGCTTGACTCTGTCCCAGGCTCCACCCCCTTCACAAGCTAGAAAGCCTTAGAGTACGGAGGGACTGGCCTATGCATTAATAAATTTCAGAGGCAGATGAGAAAAAGAGCCGAGGCCTTGGCACAGGGCTTTCTTACTGCCTCTAACAGTGTGAGAGGTCAGTTCAGTGATCTACTAGTCAGATATCATTTCAGATTTTCCTGAGGTAATCGTTACAAAACTCCTCCTTAAAACAAACTTTGCCAGCCATCAATACCCTGCTCACGTGAGACCCTGGTTTGTTGGTGCCCATGATCTGGTCTCTGTATCAAAGCAAAATTCTCTACATGGGAAAAGTGCTAATCTTGTATGTAAGGTCACGAAGGCTGTAGTTGGTACTAGAAGTCCCTCTTTTCAATATACCCTTCCATGAGATCAAGGATTTAGGCCTATTTGGTGCACCTCTTACTCTTTAAAAAACGAATCCTGGGAAGCGGACTTGGCTCAACAGATAGCGTGTCCACCTGTCACATGGGAGGTCCGCGGTTCAAACCCAGGGCCTCCTTGACCCGTGTGGACTGGCCCATGCGCAGTGCTGATGCGCGCAAGGAGTGCCACGCAGGGGTGTTCCCCACATAGGGGAGCTGCATGCACAAGGAGTGTGCCCTGTAAGGAGAGCTGCCCAGCGCAAAAGAAAGTTCAGCCTGCCTGGGAGTGGTGCCGCACACACGGAGAGCTGATGCAGCAAGATGACACAACAAAAAGAAACACAGATTCCCAGTTCCACTGACAAGAATGGAAGCAGATACAGAAGAACACACAGTGAATGGACACAGAAAACAAACAACTGGGGGGGGGGCGGGGGAAGGGGAGAGAAATTTTAAAAATCTTTAAAAAACAAAACAAACAAAAACTAATCCCATGAAATGATCAGTGATTATAAGCACTAGCTCTATTGACCAAAAGAGCAGGTTCAAAGTTCAGTGCCCCGCTTGGTAATGTGTGACTTTGAATTACATATGTACATCTTCAGAACCACTGTTTCCTTATCTGTAAAACAGGGATGAGTACCTATATTTTTATGGATTGGATTATTTAATGTGTTAAGAAAGAAGTACATATGTATAGTATTAAATCGTGTTTTATTTTAGTAATTATTTCAATATATATAACTGATTTCCTTTGTAAATTTTATTAATTTTAAAAACATTCTTGTGGGGATGTGTTGGTGCAGATGTGATATATTTATTAAATAATGCACAGTATAGTGTGGACTTAGTATGAATTTTTATTTTGATGTACCATGTTCAGAGTGCAGTGGATAACTGCCTGCAAAAAGGCTGGTAAGAAAGGCGGAGATGGTTTTATGATGCTGTGGGAAAACTCGAATTTCTAAATGTTTGCCGAAAATGGCCATTTATTAACAGATGTTGAACCATGTCAGGTTATCAGGTATTGAAATTATAGGAAAGTTGTAAAGCATGGTTTCGAATAATCCTGAAATTTAAAGACGTGCCGATGTTGAGTGTCATACAACTATCTGCCGCTACATTCTGAGAAGGGGTCAGTGGTTTTCACCCAACTGGCAAAGGGGTCTGTCGAACAAAAATAGGTTAAGAACCCCTGAGTTAAAGGGATGTGGTAACAAGACAAAAGGTAAATCAAGAAGAGACTGCTTAAAAGCAATAGGAGAAGCTCATGTCGACCTTGCTGGCCCTGTCTCCAAACCCTCCTCAGCAGAGAGGAGAGCCAGCCTTTGCTCTTACATTGAGCCCCTGGCCATGTTTGAGAGGGAGCAAAGTAACAAATATCCATATACCAGAGTGCCTTTAAGTTGGTGCCACTCTACCTGATGGCAAATGAAGGGTGAAACCAGGAAACTCCTCTGTGGCTCCCTTCCAAAACCTGCACTGCAGGCAGAAGCAGCTGGCAGAAGGTAACACAGTTGAGAAACAATCAAATTTAAACAACCTAGAGTAAAGGATTAACTGTTTTAAGACACAATAAAGCACCAAGAGTGGGGGAAAGTCTACATCAAAGGGAGTAGAGTGGGCATTGTGAACCTTATAAACAGGGGTATTCATAAAACCATAAGTGTGTGCCCAGGACAGGATTCATGCTCAGAAAAGAAATGACGCCATGCCTTTGCCGTGTGCTAATCTTAGGAGGAGAGCTATACCTTGAAGGAGATAAGCAGCCAATACAGTGCCAATTTCCAAAGACTGCGAAAGGCATTATTTATGTTGGACTATTTATTTTTGCCAGCTATGGGCACTCAATGAACTCTGTCATATCACTAACCAGATACAAACTTAAGCAACAGAAAGTTCAGAGAATCAGAGTTAACACATGAAAATATTAAGCAGTACATATGCAAAAGCATACAAGACAAAGAAACAGGAAATGAGGGCCCATCCAAAGCAAGAAGATTAAACTTCAGAAACCATTATGGAGAAATCAGACTTCAGGCATACCAGAAAAAGACTTCAAAATTATTTGCAATGTACTTGAACATATAAAGGAAAATGTTGGACAAAGAACTGAAGGATAAAAATAAAATGATAAATGAACAAAATGAGAATCTTAATAAAGACATTGAAAATACAGAAAGAAACCAGAGGGAATTATGGGAGTTCAAATCAACAATAACTGAAATAAAAAAATTCCTTAGAGGATTTCAACAGCAGAATGGAACTGTGAACTCGAAGATAAGACAATTGAAATTATTCAGGCTGAGGAGATGAAAAAAGAATGAAGAAAAGTGAACAGAGCATAAAAGAACCATGACATAACCAAGAGTAGCAATATATGCATTATGAGAGACCCAGAAGGAGAGAGACATAGAAAGGGGTAGAAGAAATAATCAAACCAATAATGACAGAATATTCCCAAATTAAATGGAAGACATGAACATACAGGTAAAGAATGCCAATGAACCCTGAATAAGGTAAACTCCAAGAGAACCATGTGCAGACAAACTACAATCAAACGGTCAAATGTCAAAGTCAAGGACAGAGTTCCAAAAACTGCAAGGGAAAGGTAACATACACTTCATGTATAAATGAGCCCCAATTAGAATAAGTGATGACATCTCATCAGAAACCACAGAGGCAAGAAGGCAGTGAGATGAAATATTTAAGTGCTAAAAGAATATAACTTCCAACCAAGAATTTTATATCCTGTGAGACTGTCTTTCAAAAATGACAGAGATTAAGACATTCCCAGATAAACGAAAGCTAAGAAAGTTCAGCACCACTAGATCTGACGTATAAGCACTGTCATAGGGAGTTCTGCAGATGGAATAAAAAGGACATTAAACATTAGACTGAAGCAGAATAATGAAATAAAGATCTCTGGGAAAGGTAAGCATATGGGTAATAATAAATGCCAGGACTATGGTATTGTATTTTGGTATGTAAATCTACTTCATACTTCTTACATGTTCCAAAATGCAAATATATAACAAATAATGATATTATCTATGGTTGGAAACACAAGAGTATAAAAATTTAATGTGTAACAAGTAAAACAATAAGATTGAAAGGGGCAAAGGATTATAGGAGAATAGTTTGTATATTTTACTGAAGTTAATTTGGTACCAAATCAAACACGACTGTTAGATACACAGGAAATTAAATTTAAGCCTCATTGTAACCATAAAGAAAATACCTAAAAAAAAATACACAGAAGGAAATGAGAGAGGACTCAACAGAATTTACTATGAAAAAGCAAATAAACATGAAAGTAGGAAGTAATGGAATAATTGAGGAATAAAAAGGAATAAGACAAAAAGGAGTAAGAATTACAAAGACCAAATAAAAAAATGGTGCAAGTCCTAATTACAAATAATTATTTTAAATGTAAGTGGACTAAACTCTCTAGTGAAAGGCAGAGATTGACAGGATGGATAAAAGCACAAGACCCAAATATAGGCTGTTTACAAGAAACTCACTTAAATTCAAAAAACAAGTAGTTTGAAATTAAAAAGATGGAAGAAAAATTCCATGTTAACCAGAAGAGAGCTGGAGTGGCTATATTAATATCAGATAAAGCAATCTTATGTCAAAATCTGTTAACAGGGAAAAGGTCACTATATACTAATAATAGGGTCAATGCAACAAGATATAAAAATGAAAGTATATACCTAAAAGCAGAGCCCAAAATTTTATTAAGCAAATATAGATGGATAAGAAGGGGGAAAGAGATGATTCTACATTAATAGTACTTGACTTGAATAGACCACTTTAATAGTGGATACAACATCTAACCAGAAAATCAGTAAGAATTTGTAAAAACTCAACAAATATGTAGAAATTTAAAAAAAAACAATAACCGAAGGGTCAAAGAATAAATCATAGGAGAAACTGGAAATATCTTGAGGTGAATGAAAAAAAACCACAACATGCCAAATGTATGGTGCACAGCAAAGGCAGGGCTGGGAAGGAAATATATAGCTCTAACTGCTTAAATGAAAAAAGAAGAAAGATCTCAAATCAGAAACCTAACCTCATACCTGGAGGAACAAGGAAAGCAAAACAAACTAAACCCAAAGTCAGCAAAAGGAAGGAAATATTGAAAACTATACATAAATGAAATAGATAATTAAAAAAAAATAGAATCAATGAAACAAAAAGTTGACTTTGAAAGGACCAGTAAAATTGAGAAACCTTTAGCTCAATGGATCAAGGAGAGAGTGAAGACGCAAATAATTAAAATAGAAAATGAAAACAGAAACATTAGCTTTGAACCCACAGACATAAAAAGGATTATAAGGGGATACTTTGAACAATTATACACTAAGTAGATAACCTAGATGAAATGGACAAACTCCTAGAAACACACAATGGACCTAACCTGACTCAAGAAGAATTAGAAGATCAAAACAGACAAAATAATAGGAGACTGAATCAGTATACAAAAATCCTCCAACAAATAAAAGCCCAGGACCAGACAGCTTCACAGGGGAATATCACCAAACATTCCAAGAAGAATTAACACCAATCATGTTTTTAAAAAAACTGAAAAAGGGAAGCAGATGTGGCTCAGGAGACTGAGCTCCCTCCTACCACATGAGAGGTCCATCATTCAGTTCTCGGTGCCTCCTAAAGAAGACAGTGAGCTGGTGCAACAGGCAGGTATAGCAAAGCTGACACAAGATGATGCAACAAGAGACACAAGAGGAAATACATGAAAGACAACAAAAAGGAGGGAGCACCTCTCAATTAGAGGTGGAGTGGGCATCACCATGCAGAATCTTCAGGATTGGAAAATAAAATATGAACCAGAGTGGACTTACTGAAATCCTACTAGAGACTTATTGGGCTTCTAGCAATAGAAGAAATTATATCATTGATGTGGAGACAGTGGCCACTGGAGGTGCTGAAGGCAGGGAGAAAGAAAGAAGGTGTAATAAAGGGGCATTTTCAAGACTTCAAATAGTCCTGAATGACACTGTAATGACAGCTGTAGGCCATTATATATCCTGCCATATCCTACGGAATTGAGTGGGAGAGAGTAGAAACTACAGTATAAATTATAATCCATGCTTAGTGGTTATGCTCCAGATGTGTTCATCAATTGCAATGAACGTATCACACTAATGAAAGAAGCTGTTAATGTGGCGAAGGGTGGGAGGTATGAGGAGTGGTGCATATGGGAATCCCTTATATTTTTGTGTGTAACATTTTGTGTAATCTAAGTATCTTTTAAAAATATATATATTTTTTTAAAAAAGCAGGGAGCAGAAGTTCCCAGTACCTCCTAAAGAGAACAAGCTGATGTGATGGGCAGGCACGGTAAGCTGACATGGCAGGCCGATGCAACAAGAGACATAAGAAGAAAAACCATAATGAGAGACACAACAAAGAAGGGAATGGAGGTGGCTCAAGTGGTAAGGTGCGTCCCTCCTACAACAGAGGGCCTGGGTTCACTTCCTGGTGCCTCCTAAAAGCACAGCACACAGCAAGAACAAACAGTGAGGGGGTAGAGAGAAATAAATAAAATAAATTAAAAAAAACAAAACAAAACTGAAAAGGAGGAACACATTCTAATACAATCTATGAGGTCTTAATCATCCTAATACCAAAGCCAGAAAAAGATCACAAGAATAGAAATTTACAAACTACCATACCTCATGAATATAGAAGCAAAACTCCTCAACAAAATACCAGCAAGCTGATAATAGCACATTCAAGGATAGCCTATTCAAGGAATTATACAACCATTATCAAGGGGGATAAATTACAGAAATGCAAGGGTTGCTCAACATAAGAAAATCAATTAGTGTAACACATTAAGTTAACAGAATGAAGGAAAATATATCACTGGATGAGGGAAAGGCATGTGACAAAATCTAGCACCATTCTTCACAAAAACACATAGAAAACTAGGAATACAAGCAAACTTCCTCAACATGATAAAGGACATATATGAAAAACTCACAGCTAATTCATAATAAATAGTGAAAGACTAAAGCTTTCCATTTAATATCAAGAATGAGACAAAGATGCCTTCTGTCACCACTGCTATTCAGCACTGTAATGAAATTCTTCCCAGAGCAATTAGGCAAGAAAAAGCAATCAAGGGCATCCAAATTGTAAAGCAAGAAATAAAACTTTCCCTATTTACAGATGATATGATCCAATATGCAGAAAATCCTGACAAATCCAAAACAATGCAATTCATTCTGCAGAGTGTTAAGGTATAAGACCAACACCCCAAAACTAGTAGTGTTTCAATATCCAAGCAAAGAACAATCAAATAAATCAAAACAGTTCCCTTTACAGTAGGAAATAAAAGAATCAAATATCTAGGTATAAATCTAACTAAGGATGTAAAGGACTTGTACACAGAAAACCATAAAGCAATGCTAAAGAAATCAAATAAGTCCTCAACAAATAGAAGGCCATTCCATGTCCATGGATTGGAAGACTAAATATTGTTAAGATGTCAATTCTACCCACAGCAATTTACAGATAAAGTGCAATACCAATCAAAATTCCAACAACTTTATTTGCAGAAATGGAAAAGCCAATCAATCATCAAATCTATATGGAAGGGTAAGAGGCCTGTATTAATCAAATGGGTGCTGATGCAAAATACCAGAAATTGGTTTTTATAGACTATTTATTTGGAGTAGGAGTTTACAGTAACAGGCCATAAAGCATAAAGTTACTTCACTCACCAAAGTCTATTTTCACGTGTTGGAGGAAGATGGCTGCCGACGTCTGCAAGAGTTCAGGCTTCCTAGGTTCCTCTCTTCCTGGGGTTTGCTTCTGTTTCCTCTATGAGCTTACTTCCCAGGGCTCCAGCTTAAGGCTTCAGCATCAAACTCCAACATCAAAAACCCTCTACTCTGTCCTTTGCCATGTCTTTTATCTGTGAGTCCCTGCCCCTTGATGGGTGGGGACTCAACGTCCTACTGACACAAGTGGTTTACTTGATTACTTAACCAATATAATCTCATATGCCTAGAAGACCAGTTTACAAACATAATACAATATTTCTTTTTGTAATTCATCAATAATATCAAACTGCTACAGGGTCCCACATAGCTAATGTCATCTTTGAAGAAGAATAATGAAGTTGGAGGACTCACACCTTCTAATAGTAAAAAGTATTACAAATTCACAGCAATCAGAACAGCATGGTACTAGGACAAGGATAGACATAGACGAATGGAATCGAATTGAGAGCTCAGAAATCAACTCTCAAATTTATGGCCAACTCATTTTGACAAGGGGGCAAAGACTATTCAACTGGGAAAGACTAGTCACTTCAACAAATGGTGCTGGGAAAAATGCAATCTCCATCTGCCAAAAAAAGAGAAGAAGGAAGAGAACCCCTACCTCATACATATATAAAAATAAACTCAAAGTGGATCAAAGACCTAAATATATGAGCTAGACCTATCAAACTCCTAGAAGAAAACACAGCAAAGCATTTTCATGACCTTTTGGTAGGTAATGGTTTCTTAGACTTTACACCCAAAGCATAAGCAACAAAAGAAAAAAATAGATAAATGTGACCTCATGAAAATTAAAAACTTTTGTGCAAGGGACTTTATCATGAAAGTAAGAGTGATAACCTATTTGGAAAGCACATATCCAATAAAGGTTTAATATCCAGAATACATAAAGAAATCCTTCAACTTACTAAAAAGACAGACAACCCAATTAAAAAATGGACAAAAGAACTGAATAGCTATCCCTCAAAAGGAGATATACAAATGGCCAGAAAACACGTGAAAAGACTCTCAACATTATTAGCCATCAGGGAAATGCAAATCAAAACCATGAGATATCATTTCACACCCATTAGAATGTCTGCTACTAAAAATAAAGAAGATAACTCAAGTGTAGAGAATGTGGAGAAATAGGAATACTCATTCTTTACAGATAAAATAGTGCACCCTCTGTGGAAGACAGTTTGATGGCACATCTTAAAACTACATATAGAAATACCACAACTAGGTATACATCCTCACGTACTGAAAGTAGTGACTTAAACAGACATTTACACACTGATGATCATTCATAGTGGCATTATTCACAATTGTCAAAAGATGGAAGAAATCCAAGTGTACATCAATCAATGCATGAATAAATAAAATATAGTCTACATACATACAGTGGAATATTATCCAGGCATAAAAAGGAATGTAGTCTTGATACAGGCAACAACATGGATGAACCTTGAATGAAATAAGTCAGACACAAAAGGACAAATATTGTATGATTTCCCTGATTTGAAACAATTGGAGTAAGTAGACTCAGATTCAGAATCTAGAATATAGGTTACTAGGGGATGGGAAATTGAGGCTTAAAGTGAAAGGGAAATTGAGGGAAAGGGAAATTGAGGCTTAAGTGTAAAATGATTCCTATTTGGGATGACAGATATGTTTTGATAATGGGTGGTGGTGATGGTAGCACAACATTGTGAACATAATTAATAGCACTGAAATATATATCTGAATGTAAAAAAGAGGAAATGTTAGATTGTATATATGGAAGCAGAAACAATTTTCTTTTAATCCATGGAACTACACTACACAAACAGTGAACCTCAAGTTAAACCATGGACTTAAGCTAAAGGTACAATTATAAAAATTTACTATAAATCAATTGTAATAGAAGTGGTTGGGGGTGGGATTGGTATATGAGAACCCTGCGTTTTTTGCATGAGTTTTCTGTAAAACCATAACTCCTTTAATCAAGATTGAAAAATGGGCAAAGGCTTTGAATAGACATTTCTCCAAAGATAATATACAAATGGTCAACAAGCACATGGAAAGATGCTCAACATCATTAGCCCTTAGGGAAATGCAAGTCAAAACCAAAGGAAATACCATTTCACATCCACTAGAAAGAATGCTTATTTTTTTTAAAGTAAAGTATTATTGGTGATGTGGAGAAACACACGTTGTTGGTAGAAAAGCAAAAGGGGGTAGCAGCCATGGAAAACCTTTGGGCAGCTTCTCAAAAAACCAAGTATAGAATTACCATATGACCCAGCAATCCCACTATAGGATATAGCCAAAAGGACTGATGACAGGAACAGGGACATGAACTTATACACTGCTGTTCACAGCATTATTCACAACAGCAAAAGGTGGAAGCAACAAAAGCATCCATCAGCAGATGATGAATGGATAAATAAAACACAGTATATACATACAGTGGAATATTATTAGGCTGTAGAAAGGAAGTTCTGATACATGCTACAACATGAATGAACCTTGAAGGCATTATGTAGAATGTAACAAACCATACACAGAAAGGACAAATATTGTAGGATTTCACTTATATGAAATAATTAGAAAATTAAATTAATAGAATTAGGAACTAGAATACAGAATATCAGGGGCTGGGTGGGGATGGCAAACTGGGAATCACTGCTTAATTTGCACTGAGCTTTTGTTTGATATGATGTAAAAGTATTGGTTACAGATGTCGGTGACAGTAGCACAATGTGAATGTCATTAATATTCCTTAATTATATATTTTAATGTGACTAAAAGAAGAAATATTAGGTAGTACATATTTTACCAGAACAAAAAATAAACCATAGAACTGTGCAATACAATGTGAACCCTAATGTAAACTATAGACTACAGTTAATAGTATAATTATCATAATATTGTTTCATCACTTGTAACAAAGCTAACACAATAATACAAAATGTTAATAGGGAAAACAGTGTATGGAAGGGGGTTATATGGGAACTGTACTACCTGCATGCTTTTTCTGTAAACCTACAACTGCTCAAATAATACTTTAGCAAAATTAAAAAAAAAATCTCTATATATCAGTGTTTGGGCAATTCACTAGAGTTTTTACCGTTTTGTTTTGTTTTGTTTTTTTTTGGTTAGGCCAGTATAAAGAATTTATTGGGAAATGGGAGAAATGAACAGAGTTTGCTGAGAAATGGGAGAGAAGGATGAAAATACACACCGAAATTTGATGCAGACTCCTCTAGGCAGAGAGAGTGGGCTTTGGCTAATATGGTCACCTTTTGAGCTATTAATTATTCCTCCCCTTGCTAATACCAAGGGGAGGGGCCCAGCTGTTATTGGTTACCCCATCAACGGTGGGGGCCAATGGTGAGGCCTTTTTCAACTATCCAGGGCCTCCCTTAGGTCCCGGAAAGAGTCCCAACAGGGACCTCAAGGTTCAAGGTCAAGGTCTTCGCAGGGTCTGTTGGCAATGTTGTCTGTCAGTCAGCTGCCTTCCGCCCTTCATCATACTAACCTGCCTAAACTGCCCCCCTCAGAGGGTGCAAGCCCTTATTCTTAAGGGTGTGCTGAGCAACAAGGGTCATTTTTCTGTAGTTACTTCTTGCTGGTTAGGGCAGTAATTCCTGCCTGACAGGGCTTAACCTCTCTGGCTATTCTGCTGAGGTTCAGGAATGATAGACTGGGCATCCTGATTGGAACTGGATGAACTGCAACAGTTTTAATGATTTATCAGAGCATTTTTATATGTAAGTGATCTTTCAAGATTATTCCTGTATTCAAGATAAAGTAAAAAATGTACTCTCTTAATTCAAACAATACTAATTTTTATGCTTGAATAATGTCAAAATGAAAGAAACCCAAAAGTAAAAAGCAAAAAACTTGAGACTGAAAGCTAAGAAAGACAATAATAGTTCAAATATTAGAAATATTTGAATAATAAGTTCAAATAATAGGAAAAAAACTGAGTAATGAAGTGAATAAGTAGCTATGTTACAAGGTAGCTCTGCTAATTTGAGGAACCTCCCTGAGAATCCAAATAGCTACTGACTGGTATCCCATACAGTGAAGTTTCCTGCAAAAACATTTCTAATTTTAATACACATTTTACTGTGAATAATCTAAACTTTAATCTAATATTGTAGTACCTGTACTTCTAGCTCAATAATTCTTTCAGTTTCTTTGTAATATAAAAATATGTTTCTTTGTAACAGTTAATCAAATGGCACTGAAATAAAGCACTGTCATACCATTTTAAAGTTCACATTCCGTCGATATTTGAAGTCTATTTAAATTATCCACAAAAAATTATGAAAGATAAAGGGAGCAGTATCCTTGATTTTTACCTGATTTTAGACAGTCCAAAAAATTCAAGTTTCTCTTTAAAACAAGATATATTTTTAAATCATGCTTTCTGGAACCCAATTAATTTTTAGATATATTGATATAAAAAGAGAAGAAAAATTTGTAGAAAAATTAAGAAAACTGAATTGAGAAGTACTTTTAAATATGAAAATAAGCATCCCCTTGAGTAAAATCCACAGTCCACAGCCTGCTGGAGACCCACACCATCATGCCCCATCTATTATACGCAATTCCCAATCACCATGCAAATTCCCTGGATGCACCTAACTCTCTGGAGTCTAAGTGTACAGACACTTTGGTTTTTCTCATCTTTGGGCCTTTATTCATGTCTTCTCTACATGGAAAAACCCTTCTCCTGCCATCTCTGCCTGTCAAAAAACCTTGCCTACCCTTTAAGGCCAATTCCAAATGCCTACCCCTCTACACACCCTTCTCAGCTCACCCAAGGGGATAGGCTTTCTTTCTGGGCCCTTATTTTCTCCAGTACACTGTCTTGCACTTGCCTAGCACACGCCTACCCTCCCCTATCAGAATGCAAGTACGAGAAGTACAGGGATTAGATTTACTCATCTTCACTACACCCCACCCCATGGCAGGGGAGGGCTGCACAAAGCATCAAATGCAC
The DNA here is from genome assembly GCF_030445035.2 of Dasypus novemcinctus. Taxonomy (NCBI): domain Eukaryota; kingdom Metazoa; phylum Chordata; class Mammalia; order Cingulata; family Dasypodidae; genus Dasypus; species Dasypus novemcinctus. Next base: position 45,423,392 of record NC_080673.1, on the reverse strand, counting down.
CTGAAGGGAACTCAGCAGCTGATGCTGTTCTCCTCTCCAAGCAGCCCCCTCTCACCTCCTACATTCAGGATATGCATGGTCGGCAGCCTAATGGAAACGAAGAAACGCTTTACTTTTTATTTTGCAATCAACCCATTTTACCTAGAATATGGCAAGCACAGAAAATAGAGGGCAATTCTGTTCAAGTTGACATTTTGTTTGAAGCAAAGAGATTCTTAATATGGAATGAAAATTAAAGAAAAAAAAAAGAGTGGGGTTTGATTACCAAGACCGGAGTGGGCATCCTTTGGAAGGATGAAAAGTAATATTTTTACTTATCAAGTTATTTATCTGGGCTCCAGCATCACTTAAGATGTTACAACATTTCTGGGAATTGACCCAAAAGAGCATTATTCACAGTTATTCCTTAAGGTCTATAAAAGAGTCTAGCTGGAAAAAACAGAAACAAGCAGTGTTTCATTTTGTCCCATTACAATCATGGTAAAGGAGAACGGTGTCTAATTAGAATCATAATCACATAATCATTGAAACCAAATGACTTCATTCTTAAGAAAACTGGATTGGTTTTAATGAATCATTGTCTTTACAACTTCAATCTGCTCAGTAATTATCTGACCAATTAGAAAAGCACATGTGTCTAAAACATAAATGAACATAAGAGACTGCTTTCTCGCACCACAAATAGGAGTTCTGAGCCAGCTGCCCATTTCATTTTATGCACAGAAACAACTGACCACTAGAATGAATGTTTTTTAGAAGTGACTATTATTCTAAATAATATAAGGGTAAGACAAAGTTTAACCAAAATAGAATTTCCCAATACTGGGATGTCTGTATTTAATATTCCAAATATCAGAAACTTAAGTGATAGTAGAGGAAATTAATACACTTATACTTGCACTCTAGCATATAATTGGAAACACACTTTCATTGTTTTACAATATAACATGAGACCAGGTAATATCCAGACATATTTATTTTAGACCTGCACTATCCAATACAATTGCTACTAGCCACAACTAAAACAAAATAAAATTTAAAAATCAATTGTTCAGTTGCATTAGTCACATGTTAGCACAAAAGACCATTTCCATCAACAAAACTCTTTCAGACAGTAATCTTAGACAATCACAATTTTTTTTAACAAATGTATCATTGAATAAATGAGGTAACAAATGTATAAAAATACAAGATTCCACATTAAATGTGAAGAAAGCTCACAATTACCAAATTATCTTTAAATAAGAAACTGTAATTGTTCAGTATCGCATCTCAAACCAATTAACAAAATATCTGCACATGTTTGGGAAAAAAAAAGCCCATTTTCAATTTTGGTATGTTACCAAAAATTATATAGGTACAACTTAGAATAATTCACAGCATTCAAATTAACCTTGGATTTAAAATACCTCTATATATTAAAGAGTCACATACTACATATCCACTAGCATAGCCAAAATTTTAAAAATGGGCATTAAATTTTGGAAGGGATGTAAAGAAACAGGAACTATTATACATATACATATATATGTATACATAATAGGTATCTATCCAATGACACAGAATTCTACTCATAGGTATTTACCCAAGAAAGTGAAAACATGTCACAAAAAGATTGTAGTAGAATATTTATAAGAGCTTTATTCTTAAAATCAGAAATAGGAAACAGCCTAGGTGCCCATCAATAGACAATAAATTGTCAAATATCAAAAAATGGAGTATGACACAAGAATATAAAAGAACAGTTTTAACACACAACATGAATAAATCTCAAAAACTTTATAAGTGAACAAATAACATTATATTTGGAAATTTGAAATTATTTTAAGAATCCAAAAAAATGAGAAAGATTATGTTTGTGAGCTGGTCCACTCCTGTTGGTGTGACACCTTTTTTAGCCGGAATACCTCAGTAAGGAGTGACTCAGGTTGAGTCTCTGCCCTCTTGCTTGGTCTGATAAAAAAAACAAAGACACACAAGAAAAGAGAGCTCTGCCATATTGGATGCTATGTAACAGCAAGGAGAGGCTCAAGGAGCTGTGAGGCCCCAGGGAGAGATGAGCCTTTACCCTACTGCATAGAAATTATAAATGCTATTTCAAATATGCTGTCTTACATAACATAAAGCTATCACATTTAGAATTTTTCTCAATAAATAAGCAATCTGTATATAGTTTCTACGTAATTTACCATCTCTTCCAGTTCTTAAGGGGTCAAGGAAATGAAAACCATGGGAAAAAAAGTAAAGTATTATTGTTATAATTAGAAATAAAAGCCTGGATACATATACATTGAAAAGGAAAATTAAGGCATTTGCTTTCCATCCACTGATTCTTGCTTAACTTTCATTTCAATTTTTGTTCTGGATCAAATATCCTTTTGGATCCAGGAAAGAAAGGAGAAAATAAAACCAGTTTCCTCCTTTTCCCTCAATATAAAATACAGTCTTCTTTTAAAGCCAGTGAGAAAAGAAAGGAGCAATAGTAAAAAGAGCTTTGCAGAGGATGTGATAGCAAGATTTCCAAGGTGACGTAGCGTCCCAGGGAGGAGATCTGTGTCCAACCTGCAGAGTTCCTGATTTCTAGGTCTGTGCACACAGTAAGGCAAGGTTCAAGGGATGTGTCAGAGAATTAGCACAGTATACTTGTGTATTCTGGCATGTATGAATTTCTTGCTCTAAAAACAAAACATAACTTCCAAACACTTCTAAAAATCTTCAAAATGAAGATACCAGTATATTTCTGAGGGAAGTTTAGACCAATCTATACTTGTAGTTGTGCACATAAAAGTGCCTCTTAGATTGCGCAAAACAGCACAGTGCGTGGATGAGAGCCAGGTAGACTTAGGACTTGCAGGTGTTAAGTAATTTGGGGATGCAGAATTGAAAACACGTTGCTACTATTAAAACAGGTGAACAGTCTCAAAGGAAGCTATTCTATAAAAATGCATAGAATGTGTGTCCTGGTTGTTCTAGCTATTTTGATTTTACATACCAAATAAGCAGTTTCTCTCAGAGTTCTCAGAAAAGAGACTTTCAGGAACTAGTATTCCATAAGGGATTCTGAGGATAGACTGATGAGAAGATAGACTGACAGAAGTTTATTCTATTTTAAAATGAAAAAGCCCACAAAAGGCAACTGGCCAACAACGTCAGAGCCTTAGATTAGTTTGTAAACCACTTTACAGTTTAAGACATGGTTTCAAACAGAACTGTTTTACTACTGTGTGTCAGGCACTGTTCTAGACAGTCTTACATTTTCAATTAAAAAATAAATAAAAAAGGAAATAAATCAAGTAACTGCCCAAGGAGAGGTACAATAAGGGTTTAGATGCAGGTTTTTCTCGACTGAAATGGAATGTCTTTCTTCTCTCACACACTCCTTAAAAGTTACCCTTGGTATACTGGGCCCTAGGTAAGGAAGATGACTTCTTTCACTGACATTTAAGATCGACATCTTGGAGCACTTTAATTTTCTGCCTGCCAGAGTTCTAATTATGAGTACAAAACGGAAACCTAGATCACAAAAGAACATTGTGGGAATTATTACCAATTTGCATGTTGGCTGTACCCCTCAACTTTTTAAGCTGAAAATGTTCAAACTCACAAAAAAGTTAAATGAAGAGTAAATGTAGGTATACCTTTTACCTAGATTAACTAATATTTAACATTTTGCCACATTCATAACAATTTCTTTATAAACAGAATAGATTAATTTTTTTCTTTCTGCTGTAGCATGTCAAAGTACAAGAAGACATCAAATTTCACCCCATATACATCAATATGCATCTCCTAAAATTAAGGATATTCTCCTATGTAAACATAATACAGTTACAACACCTAAAAATAGCATCAGTTCAATAATATTAGTCAATATTAGAAACTTCCCAGAGGTCCCAAAAAGAACTTTCATACTTTTTCATTTTGATAGGGATCCAGTTAAGATCCACTCATTGTGTTTGGAAAAATCTCTTCTTTTTTATTTTTATTGTGTGTGTGTGTGAGAGAGAGAGATACTTTCTTAATCTTTTTTTAAAAACCAGACCTTTTTTTCCTTTTCGGGGGCTCATGTTCTAGATTTTCTTGATTCCTCATGTTTAGATTTAGGATTAATAGTTTTGTCAAGAATACTGCAGAGGTGATGCAGTGTATTTTTTACTGAATCACATCAGGAGACATTAGCAATTACAAACAGAAAAGTTTTAATATCAAATACACACCCCTCCCCTTCTATGTCATGTTTTTATAATTATTTGCTAAGTACAAGATACTTTAAGAAGACTGCATTTATATCTACAATACACAGAAATATTAGACCATGATTCCATGCCTGAGATCTTCAGGTTTTAAAGTAAAAACATACTAATGACTCAAATGGCCGTAATGGAGTGAGTAGCAAGAGAATTCACCTCCAAGGACCTATTGACAAGAATTATACAGGAGCTAGGGAAGGCTCAGAAATGAGCTCAGCCTGCCAACTCCTACGGTCTAAGAAGACCAGATCCCAGGTTACTGTCCATTTTTAGTTCTCCTCAAGTCTTCTGCATGTGCATATTCCTCACTTCCTTCTTTGTTTGCTTTTATTTGCTTCCCTAGTCTTGTTTAGAATGAAGTAAGAAAAGCTGAAAAACAAGTTTGTATTTCAGAATACCTGAGGAAACAAACTTTTTAGATGGAACCTACTGAAAAAGAGAATTTTCTAAAGCCTATACTGGGTGTAAAACCCAACCATCTCTTGCTTAAGTTGTTAAAGGGGTTTTTTTTTTTTAAATGACAACTTGACTATATTATACTATATAGCAAGTAAAATGAATTTATAAAGTTCACCATTCCTTTTTCATAATAAATCATTCTTTAAAACTCATAACAAATGCAGGAAGAATGCAAATCAAAGTAGAAAACTAAGTGGCTATTTAATGAAAACTGTGGGCCATAAAATTTTAGTGACTTGAGGAAAATCTGATTTTACTCTACTTACACTGGGGATCTGTTGATCTAGGTATATCTTGCCATCACTTCCAATATAGCATCTCCATACACGTCTTTTACTAATAAAAATTTAAATATGAATTTGAAATATAAATGCTATAAAGATTTTGAGTCAGTGACATTCCTTGTGTCTGTCTTTCCTTCTGCTGTGAGTAGTTTTACAGTGATGGTGGCAGAAGCATCCACAAGTTCTCATTTCAGGACAGCTTTTATAGTACTTCAAGGAAATATTTGAACTTGAAGTTCCTGACGGAGTTTGTTTGTTTTAATATTGAAAGATACCCATAAATGTTTCTATAATCAGGGAAGGGGATTTAATATACTTAAAAAATGTAAAATTTCCCAGATAATAGGAAAGAAAAAGCAGGAGCAGGAGAGAGAGAGAACAAGTTTGATAATACTGGTTCATTTCTACAGAGATAAAACTCTGGGAGAAGTAAATGGAATAATTTTCAGAGAGCATCACTGATAAAGTGAATGATTATATCAAAATAAATTATGACCCATTCGTACTAAATTCTTACACCCCTCTTTTGATACTCATAATATTGTCACGTTATGGATTATTATGCACATTTTACAACTCAATTAAAATTCCTTGAAATCAGGGACGCTGTTGTATTCATTTTCCAAGTATCCCTTCCTCAGTGACCAGAATGAATTTTTAAATAAACAAGTTTATCATTCCTTATCAAATGACAAGTCTATATCTCTAGTCCTCCAACATATTCTGAAGTTTAAAACTAAACTATATAATTTCCTTTAATGCTTGTGTGAATCAAATATTTTTTATAATATGTTCTGAGATATTATGATATAAAGAGTCAAGCTTGGATCCCCCTGTGGGAACACAACAGAACTCACCTAAATTAATGTTTCTCCTTCTCTCAGTTGTGAGCCAAGCTTGTATTAAAGGTTTAAGTCCCATAATCAAGGAAACACACATTAATAAAGGAAGTTTCTTTTTTCCAATAATTCTAACAGATGGTATCCGAATGCATAGCATAGAATTAAATGCATAAATTCACCCTATAAATATTCCATAAAACATTAAAAATAGATTATGGCACATGTGCGTTATAGCAAAAATGAAATGATAAAGGAAGAATGTAGTGGATAAACTGACATTAAGAGATAATACTTGTTTACAACTCTGTCTCTTTTAATAGAATTAATGGATTAAATAAAACAGTTTTATAAGTAACTCTTAAGACTTTCTTTAACTTACATCTCAATATTCTAATACAGAGTAAAAGTTTTTTCTTTAACATATAAAATGTTTTTGTAACAGATTAGGGGTTCTGAATTTAAAAGTTATTTGCTATTTCTACCTTACAAGGAACCGAATTATATTCAAAGTCTTAGGAGAGGTACTGTATTATATTATATGAGGTAAAAAAATGAAAAAAAAAGATAAAACTTGGCAAAGAGAAAGGACAACTATCATTTGAAGGACATTTCCTCAAGATGGCTTTCTCTGTTGAATTCTCTACAGCATTGTTCATTTTTGACAATGATTTCACAACTAACATACTGTAGAATTTAAAAATGTATTTTTGTCTACTACTGGGTGAAATTGAAATGGTAAGTTAAAGAAATCAATAAGTTATTCAATTAACATCAGTTAGTCTATATTTATACTGTACTTTATAACTCTCAACATAATTATACAAAGTATTAACTTATCAGTTCTTAATGAGGATTATATGAGATTGGTAGGCTACATTCGACAAATGGAAAAACCCAGAGAATGTGAGAGGTGTGTGGATGACACAGAGCAACTGATACAATACCTCTGATATCAAAATCATAAGAAATTGTACTTGAGTGCCCTTATATACAAAGCACAGAGTCAAACATGACTGGAGCTTCAGGAGCTCCTATTTATATTGCATTAATATGAATAACCATCTAGAATAAACACATGCCCTTAACTGCTTCTGGCACTTCCTTGGAGTTGAGGCCCAACTTAGCTGGGAAATGCTTAGAACAAGATTCTTAGAGGTGCAAAAAGATGACAATGAACATGCTTTCTAATGAAGGAAACAGTTTGTTGTTAGGTATTATAATAACTAGTGTGACACTAAGAACCAGTGAAAGCTAAGCTCTGGATCAGAGGGAAAGGGGGCAATTACAGATTCTCTAAAAAAATCAAGGAGGGAGTCAGAGAAGCCAGAGAGGCTGAGAACTGTAAGGCACCAGATCAGGAGGAAAAGAAGAGGCAGGAGGGCCAAAATAGGGAGACTGGAAGAAGGGAACTATTTAACAGATTTTTAAGTTGCCAGCAATGAGGTCTTTCCGAGATCACCCTGTCCCTTCTTTTATCTCCCACTAAAAAACATTTAAGAAAATTTACATTGTGTTCTGTAGAAAAACTCAAAGAAATGTTAAATTCCGAGCAGAGGTGAGCTTGAGGATGGCAAGTCAGCACATTCTCAAGGAAATAAACAGATGAGGCAGGAGAGGAAAAGGAAGAGTGGACAGGGCCTGGGGTCAGAGCCAGGATGCAACAGCAGCAAGTGCTTATGCGTAAGGATACGATAACAGTCTGTTTTTTCCTAGACCACCACAAATATGAATGTATTCAAACACATTTATAATTGTGCTTTTAGGCAATTCTGGGGAAAATTTCAAAAGAATAATACCACAAACATTTTGAATGCTAGAAATATGATGGCAAAATTGATGACATGTGAATTCCAAATATCCTAATCAGTCTCATTTTTTTAGCTGAAATCCACCAATACACCAAGTTGATATATTTACTCTAAATGAAATATGATTAGCACCACTTTATCACATACTCACCATCAGAAAAAAGGAAGGGTACTGCCATTTATAGCCATTATATGTTAGAAAACGATACATAAAATAGAAAACAAAAGCTCTATGTAAAAAACTAAAGTTATCTAATTAATAAACTTTATTGAATATTGTACAGTTATAAACAAAAGAGTCCTTAGAGGACTCACAACCTAGTAAGAAGAAATACATATGCACATGATTAAAAGATTTGGTGTTTTTAAGACCAGGAACAGACTTCAGGACCCTTCTGATAAACCCTTTCATTTTACAGATCAGGACACTAAGACCCTGAAAATGATGAGAACTGGTTTTTCTTTTAATATTAAAGAATTTATTTTCCCATTTGTAGAGTAACCTTATTGTAAAACCCATGGTTACTGCAACACCTGCATTGCTTAAGAATATGTTAAAGCACATTAACAATATGCTTTGTTTAAATGATGAATTTAAATCATTTCACTCCTCAATTATCCAACTGACAGGATGTGTTAGATGGAAATCAGCTTGACAAACAATGTACCTAGGACAATACCTGACACATCATAGGCATTTTAATAAATATATGTTGAATGAACAATGAACAAATAAACAAAAAGAAAGATTTTCGAGGGTGGAGAAAAGTGATAGAGGATAGAAATAGAAAAGTAATTGTGGCCTTATAAACATACCATTTTCAGTACTAAGAGCTAAAAATTATTGTGATACTATCATAATTAATGATTAAATTATTTTTTACAATGAAAAGTAACAAAAATGTTTTTGAACTAATGCCCAAGAAACCTATATAGTTAGACTTAATGCTAGAATTTAGATTATTTCATGTATACACATTTAAATCAATCCCCCTGCATACAGCTTTAATTCCCTTGCACCTTTTTTTGCTATCTAGTATTCATTTCATTCTTGCCTAGCAAGACCCCAACCAATCCTGATTAAACCCAATGCTTCACCTACTTCACACTGGCAAACATGCCGCTGAACGTGACTAGATAAAACTCAACAACAGTGATGGGTCTCATTTTAAATTCATGATCAACAAATACAAATGAACCTTTAATGCTCCCCAGATATTGCCCAGTTATAGTGTATTTCCTTAGTCTATGCACCTTCACACAAGCCTAGAAATATCTTCCTTTTTAACTGAGAAATTAAAGTCTGTTAGCAAAGACCTCTCATAAGTGTCTGCCAGCACATCCAGCCACCAGCACTAGATCCATACACTCTGCCTTCCCTCCTCTTTCTATGGATGACCCAGTAAGGCTCCTAGCTAACGGCCAATCATAACCCTTGTGTATCAGATCCCTAGATCCTTGTGCCTGCTCAGGACAATGTTCCACTTCAAGTTTCTCTTTCAATCATTTCCATTAGCACACAAGCACACTATCATTTGTTTTAAAGAAATGAAAATGAAAGAAAAGCACCTTGACTCTGCTTCCCAACCATTTTCTTTGTTGTTCTTCACAGCAACAGCATGAGAAAATTCTCTATGCCCCCTGTCTCCAATTTCTCTGCTTCCATACTCTCATGATCTCACTCCCATCAGGTAGTCAACCACATCAAAACTACTCTTATCATGGTCATGCATGGCCTTCACATTCTAAATCCAAAGGCCAGTTCTGTTTTCACCTTATTTGATGTATAGTCTTCAGTATCTGATGTGTTTGATGACTCCCTCCTTGAAACATATTCTATGCTTCCTTTCCAGACACTGTACAGTTTTAGTTCCCTTCTAACTCATGTCTTAATCTCCTCTGTAATTCCTTATCTTCCCAGCAGATTAGATTGCTTTCAGATCTTTTCTATTCTCCAATTCCTTGGTAACCTCATCCATCTTTATTTTTACAACTTCCAAATTTATATCTCCAAAGCAAATCTCTTCCTTAATTCTTACATCCAACTGCCCACTCAACATATCTACTTAAAAGTTTTAACAGGCACCTCAAAATTAACATAATTATGAAACAGTTCTCCATATTGGCATCTGTCTCCCCCATCTCAGTTAATAACTCCTTTCTTCAAGCCTTGGAGTCATCTTGGACCTTTTCTCTCTCACACCCCACATCCAATCCATCAGCAAATCCAATCTACTTTGAAACTATGTCCACAATCTGGATAACATCCTATCTCTACCACTGTGGACACTAAATGAAAAGGGTCCCAGCAGGTTTCCATACCTCTGCCCTTGGCCCCTGGAATCTAATCTTCGCACAGCAGACTGATCTTGTGACACCCAAGTCAGATGCCATTTGTTCACTCAGAAGTTTCCGATGGCTGTCTCTTCCTTTGAATAGCAGCCAAAATCCTGACAACAGCCTACAAGGACTTACACAAAGAGGCCCTACTGGTCACTGACCTCTGCTTATTACACATCCCCTCAGTCTTCACCAGCCACACTAGCCTCCCCTGTAATTTCGAAATGTGTGAAGCCACTCTTGCCTAGGGCCTTTGCATGTGCTATTCACTTGGCCTGGAATGCTCTTTTCCCAAATGCCTGCATAAATGTCTCCTTGCCTCATTCAAAAGGTTGTTCAGATGGCAGCTTCTCAGTGAAGACTTTATTGACCACCTTTTCTAAAGCAGCACATTCATGCACTTATATACAGTGATCCCTATCTCCCCGTTCTTTTTTTTTGTAATACTTATCACCATTTAACATAGTATGTATTTTATTCCATTTACCCTGAAGACAGTTTTTATCGGTTCATAAATTGTTAAATGTTCAGGAATTCTGCAAACTGGTTGTTAGACTACAGTCACTATTAAAAATTATATAAATTTACAAATTAATTATATAAAAAAAGGTAATAAATAAGCAAAACATATCCCTTTCTAATTATTTTACTACATTTTAGTCTATGGGCTTTAGGTTTTTACATCAATTCTACCAGTATGGTTAAAATACTGGAGTACTAAATACCTCTTCCCAACTCAGCATTCAGTAACATCACACTGGTAGCTTGAAATTTGCCATGGTGGGAGTGTTTACCCCCAAGGAAATCAGCAAACACTAAAAATCATGGCCTTTTCCCTCACAGAAAACAGTTTGTTAAACATTTACCATTACTAGCATAGCACTGATTATCTCAGTCTACCAGAATATAGGACCTGGATATTGGTCTATACTATTTAATGCTATTTCCACCAGCTGGTATATATTGCTTGGCACCAAAATAGTGTAAAGAATGAAAGAATGAATGCATTTCTCAGAAAGACACTTGTAAAAGAATAAGGAGAATAAAAAAACTGCAAGATAACAATGCATTCTCACTTGACAAATCATATACAGTTTTATATGGTACTATTAATTAATGCCACCACATTAATTAAAGTAAGGATCTCATACAATGAATCAACTTAGCTACAGATGGCATTTGTCCAAACAACTAATCATAACTTCTAAATTGACATATTCTTGCTTCAGAGTTATATTTTTTATTGCATTTCAACGAATACATAAAAAGTTTTTTTTTTTGAAAAGCATGTCTATAGTTAAAGATGAGTAGTATAATTAAATATTACCAAGGGAAAAAAAAACACATTTTTTATTTTTAGAATGATTTGCCTTTGAACTACTGGAAGCTGTAACATTAAATAACAAAAGCATCGTTAACCCACAACAAATAAAATTTACACATTTCAGAGGCAAGAAATAGTAAATGGCCCTCTTAATTACTATTTTAAATGACCCAGGACTCCTTCTGAGTACCAACTGCAGGGAATAAGCCATACCCAAATGAGATAAAACATGATGGATAATTTACCAGAGATAGGGCATACTTCAATTTAGAAAGTCCTAGGGCTACAATTCAAAAACATTTATCTTGTGAGTATTAAAACAGATTTATTTCAATCTATTTTAAAGAACATAAAAATGACTCAACATAATCCTGAGAAACTTCAAAATTTAAGCATGTACATTTCACTCAATAAAAATTTTAATGTATAAAAATACTTTTAAAGCATAAAATGTTATATCTGTGAAAAAATTTATCTGGTGGATGGATGGCCATAACACACTTTGGTAGGGTCCCTACTAGACTTTGTATTGATAGAAAAATCTTCCAATTAACATTTGTAAACAAATAGAACTAAGAAAACATAGTGTAAATTAAGCAAAAGGTTAAAATCTTTTCAAATCTGAGGACAACACTGTGAGATAGATATTACTGGCCTCATTTTAAAAATATACGTAAAGTGAATTCGGTAGTTTACCCAAGACTACACAGTTTGTAAGGTGGAAAAATGGGTCTCAGGTTTTGACTCTGAATTTTTTGCTCTGTCCACTCCACTACATTGTGTTTCCAAATATTCTTCAGATATCATTTTTTAAACTTTATTTCCTTCGGCGTTTCATTCGTCTGTGCCTACTATGGTCCGGGCTCTGCCCTCCCTTTATGCATTCTGTCTTGCAAAGACAATAAAACACCATGCGGTAAAACGACTCTCGTGCTAGGCTCAACATTAAAATCTAAGATCCCCTAACCTTTTTTGCTAGCACAAACTTACAGGTTTCGTGAAAATGGTTAATATAACCTGTGTCTTACATTTCTTTTTGGAGGAGAGCATGTGATGGAAGGGTCTCATTTGCAGAAGCTGCAAAACCTCCAACTTCCATTTGAAAGAGAAGGGATACTTTGTTATTAGTGCAAGAGCACTGTATTCAAATTCCAAACAAACTCTACTGAGAGGAACTAAGAATGGATCCAATTAATAAAATATATCAGAGCACAGTATGGGAGAAAAGATCTTTAAAAATAATATGACTGCACACTTTATGTTGGAAAGAGAAAAGAGACATGAGAGAGATAAAACATCCACCTTTCCACACTTCACCTGAAATCAGCAGTTTCAGATGCAGACATACTATTCTTAGAGCAATATTTAACCTGGCCATTCATTTTTAGTTCTGTGAAATATATTACTATTTTTTCATATATATAACCATGTTTAAAATATGAGACTTTTTTATGTTTTAAGAGTTTTATTCATTATCAGTCATGGAAAAAGTGTTGAGCATAGTTTTATAGGTGTTTACCCATTAAACAGCCTACTTGGTATGAATTATATTATCCATTTATATTTCATAATTTACATAGTAATGAAAATTGAGTACCTAAAAACTTTCATTTAATAAAATATTTTAATAAAATACAATGAAATTATTTGCATAGTTTGCCCATATTTTAAACATGGTTCTGGTGCTATTAATAATCACTTGTGTATAGCTTTGTAATTTTCTGCAAAGGTTAGCTCCATTTGGAAGTGTCTAAAGTCTACCCTCATTTTGAAGTGAAGACTAAATATGTTTTCCTAATAATCCAGAAGATTTTAAAAAGTAAAATCCAAAGCTTCCCAACTTATTTATCACAACTGCAAATTATATTACTATTTCTGATGTCTAATTACTATATAATGTTCACATAACTGGGAAAACATATAGCAAAATAATTACACAAATATCTTTATTTGACATAGTAAATAATGAGTGCTTTATACCATGTGTGTAATGTCCTATTCTCTACTACACAAAATTTTAACACTGAAAACAGTGTTCTACAAACAATACAAAATAAATGTCAATTTTCTGCTGTAATTAATGCTGAACACTCTTGATTATCTATAATCCAGACATTAGAAGTTTTAAATAACCAATGTTTTCATGGTATCAAAGTTGCTATGAGAATAATTTTTAAAAAGCAACATTTACAGGATGTCATAGGACCAGAATAGTTTGTGTCAGCCCTCCAATCTCTCCAACATTGAGGCTTACTATCCAGCCACTTTGATCTGCCAATTACACAAGAAGTCCAACAGGGTCTGCCAGAGTTGGCCATTCCCAGGTCTTAGTTATTCAGACATTCATTCCATGGCAAACCACTGCCATTTTCGGTGTTTTGAGGCTGACACTGTGCCCAAGCCTGCCTGCCTGTCCTGCCAAGTCATTTGCAGTACTATTGCCCAGTCAACATGTCTAGTTGTGTTAGTATTCCCAACTACTCAACACTTAAACAAAACTTTGGGAAAATAAAAATAAACTCTTCTGGAAAATTCTGGATCCCCAGCTATCTAACCAATAAATAATGTTGTTTCACAACGAAGCTCTTTTGCAATTCTACAACACATTCTGGATATTTTTTCTTGATATAGCCTCTAAGGATGTTTTGCTTTCAAAGAATTCTGAAAATCGGTGTTGTTTAGACTCTTCAATTAACCAAGGTACTTCATTTAAAAAGCATTCTAAAGAAATACAAATACTTGTGAACAGAATAAAAGGATTGTTAGCTTAATTTGCATTATATATCCCAGTCTAAGTTCAGTATTCTTTCAGAAGACGGATTTACAAAAAAAAAACAAAAAACAAAACCCTCCAACTGAAGAAAAATTTCAGAATCTACCATTAGGGACCTTGTATAAGACAGCCAAAGGGGTGCTGATGAAAATACGAGAAATTGGTTGGTTTTTATAAAGGGTATTTATTTGGGGTAGGAGCTTACAGATACCAGGCCATAAAGCATAAGTTACTTCCCTCACGAACAACTATTTTCACATGTTGGAGCAAGATGGCTGCCAATGTCTGCAAGGGTTCAGGCTTCCTGGGTTCCTCTCTTCCAAGGTCTTGCTTCTCTCTGGGTTCTGGGTTCCTCTCTTCCCAAGGCTTGCTTCTTCCTGGGCTCAGGGTTCCTCTCTTCCTGGGGCTTGCTTCTCTGGCCTCTATGAGCTTATTTCCTGGGGCTCCAGCTTAAGGCTTCAGCATCAAACTCCAACATCAAAAAACTCTCAACTCTGTCCTTTGACATGTCTTTTATCTGTGAGTCCCCACCCATCGAGGGGACTCAACGTCCTAATGTCATGGCTCAATCAAAGCCCTAATCATAACTTAATCACACCCAGGTACAGACCAGATTACAAACATAATCCAATATCTATTTCTGGAATTCATAACCACTTCAAACTGCTCAGACATTATGTGGATTAATGCAATAAATCATAAAAGTTTCATGCTGTTATCATGTATGCTTTAATCCAATTCTATCAAAAGAAATATATATCTAATACATATGAGAAAATGGTGAAATAGGATCTCCACAATACTGATAGTAATGCAAATTGCACTACATTTCTGAAAACAGTTTTGAGACATGTTCCAAAAATTTTCCAAAAATTCTTACCCTCCTCCTTCTAGGAATTCATCTTAAAGAGTCAGAATTCATTCAGACAAATTCATGTACAAACATGTACATTATGGGAGTTATATGAGGGGTAAAACCCTCACCAACCTGAATAAAGAGGGAAAAGTCATATAATTTGTTATATAAAAAATTATATAAAGTCATGAAAATTTTTTCAAGCACTGAAAATAGTTCCATATTGAAATGGTTATGACATGCTAACTGAAAGGAGCAGGAAACCAATGTAACCTATAACATGCCCTCACTTATATACAATAAATGTGCCTTGTTATATACACATACACATACATAGAAAAGAATGTGCTATTTAGAATTTGGGGAGATAAGAACACACAAGCATTTGTGAAGTCTTGCTTTTTGTCTTAAGAATGAAATTTCTATAGTTAGCCAAAATATGCTTAGAGGTATATAGGAATTTGGGCTATTTATGGATGTAATTCCAATTTAATTCTATATATTTACATTTCCCTTTATTCTAAGAAAATATATTTTGTTTTCTAGTGCTCCACTTAAGAATTAAATGTTCTCCATTCAAAGGAAAAATCACAGATTATTAATGCTTAGTAATAATTGCCTGAGTCACTAGATATTCAAATCCATATTGGAAAGATTCACATAAAAGGCAATTATTTGTGGAGAAAAAGACTACTTTTAAATTTTGCACTTAAAATTAGACAATAGCATTTTAGTTGTTTTCTTCACAATCTCAGCACTCCAATTAAATAAAACTAAACCAGGTCCCTTCATAACTATTTTGAACTTATAAAAAGGTTAGATGTTATAAAAAATAAAATAGAACTGGCATGGTTCTACTGAAGATGCAGAGAGGGAATATGTGGATGTGAAGATGATAAACATAGAAACAAGTCAAAAAATGATCTTGAAGAGAAAGGGATTTAGCTTCATTTTTTCTTGAAGAATGTATCATAAATCGTTCAGGCATTATTTATAATATATGTAGAAATGAAGGTGTTATGGTAAAAATAAAATCGTAATGAACTGTAGGAAAAGTTAAAAAAAATGAAATTGAGTCTACTTCACTTTTAAAAGGTCATCAATCCCAAGGTTTTTCTAAATATATAATTTTTAAATGTATGCATCTGTTTCTATTTCACAAAATTTTCACCTCCAAACTATACATGGTTCTAACAAGAAATAATCTAACCCCAAGTACAAAATGACAACCAGCCTGAGATCATCATTTACCACCATCACATTTTCTCCTTTAAGTTCTGTTATTAACCAGAGAAAATAAAATGATTGAGGAAGATTAGTCTTCTTTAATTAGATATAGAACCATCGACCTGCCTGACTATTATAGAGGTCTTTTATTATTATAACAAAGCTAACAAATTAAAAACATGGCAAAATATCTCTGACAAAAACCAAAATGTTACTTTAAAGATTACATGATAGTATCTTTTAAAAATAAATAAAAAATATATTTTAAAAAATTACATTGGAATAGGAGAGAAAATCTCTATCATATTTCAGAGAGATCCACAGGGTAGGGTAACATTTGTATAGACATAAATTTACCTGTGTAACCAAGCAAAGAGTGAAAGGGTGTTTGTGTATACATGGTGAGTAGGTACAATCAGGAATACAAACTTTTATCACACAGAGCTCTCACAGCTCTGACACCAAACGAGTCCGTAAATTGAGCAAGACTTCTTAGGTCTTGGATTCCTTATCTGGAGAATCATGTCCTTTGTAGTACTTATGATACACTGAAATTAGCAGAGTTGGGAGGAAAATAAGCAATTGAAGTAACTAACTTTGGAAGGCACCTGCTGTATGTGAGTACATGTGTGTGTGATCCTCTCTATCGCTAGAGCCATTGTCTCTATTGTTTTTGCCTCCTCTCTAACAGCAGAGATGTCACAACACATAGGTACATAAATCAGAGAAAAACAGATGATTGGATTTATGGCCAGCATGAAGGCATGCCATGTAATTTGGAGTAACTCTACATGAAATCTGAGCACTCTCTAATGATAGTAGAGTAGATATTCCACACATTTGATTGCCATGGATTAAGTATGATTATCTATTATCACATAAAAAGGATAAGATCAACACCAGTCTAAACTATGGCTCATTTATTCACCAGGAAGAGCAAAATCTGCTGGTAACAAATGGTAAAAGCAGTTTTCTCAACTGTTGATTTAACAAAACCACATACTTCCCTTTACTTACATAATCAAAGCAAATGATTGATTATTCTTTACTACATTCAAAGGTGAACCTTTAAAGTAGTAGGTGGTATCTAAGCTCTTGTTTTATTTTATCTGTTAACACACACACACTTGCTAATTTGGCTGCATTTATCAAAATTAAATTTTACTTGTGTTTTATTCTTTCAGTGAACCACATTACTATCAAGAAATTTGGGGACACATAAGTTCAATCATAAAAAATATACTTTAGCTTACAGTTCAGTTTAGATGTGAATTCCAAACAGCATGATCATGGGCCCAGCTTGTTATAAGAGTTACAGATATTTCGTTTTAAAAAGAGGTATTTTCTTCTAAGAATCTTTATAAGCTTTCTGTAAAATTCCAAGTTTGCCTGTGTTTGTATTCCAAGATGAGAGAGTTCTTTAGAGAAAGGAAGTTACAGAAAGTGACATACAACTGGAGGTCCAGGTAAGTGTTTTATTACTATCCGTTGTGGTTTTTTGTTTGTTGCTTTTTTAGTTTAGGATGTAGGCTGTCAATCTTTGGAAGACTTGAGAGTCCCAAGTTTTTTGCTTTAGGGTTTGAAGACTTTTGACCCAACTGCTAACACAGCATACAAATTTCAACAATATTAAGGACATGGACTAACAGAGTAAACTCTTGTGACTGCCAAGCTTCACCATTACTAACCATAACAAGCAGTCATGGGGTTAAATTACACCACCACATTGAAAATTCCTTTGTCTATACTTATGACCAAATAACAATTTATTTTACTAGTTTCTGAAAGAAAACTTGCTTTGTAAATGAACAGAAATCAAGAATGATCAGAAAAGTTCATAATACTAATACTACTAAAATTACATTTAGATTTTTATAAAATATAACTTGAATGTATCAAAAATACAACTTCAGATACTTCTTTAGAGATATATGATCTAATACAACTCCATGGTTAAACAAGAATTATTTTTGTTTGATATTTAATTCTGGACCTAAATTTTCAGGTGTGCAGAAGGAAAACCTACACAATGGGAGGAAATTAAAACTAAATTAGAAAAAAATTTGAGTTGGGTTAGGGCAGTAATCGTCAATAATAAGTATAGTTCAATAGAAATATTTTAAAAACTCTTGTTTTCTTAATTCCAAGTTGCAATCAATAGTAAGATACAACACTGATTTATCAGGAAAAAGAAACGTATGTGGCATATTCCAGCTGACTGAACCATCTCAATTCCTGAAACTTTAAAAACTAAGGGAAGAAAATGCATATTTTATTTTATTTTTTTAAATTTTTATTTTTTATTGATTTTGTTAAAATATTACATTAAAAAAATATGAGGTCCCATTCAACCCTACCACCCCCACCCCACCACTCCCCCCCCCAGCAACCCTCACTCCCATCATCATGACTCATCCATTGCACCTGGTAAGTACATCTCTGGGCATCTCTGCACCCCATGGTCAATGGTCTACATCATGGCCCATACTCTCCCACATTCCATCCAGTGGGTCCTGGGAGGATTTACAATGTCCGGTGATTGCTCCTGAAGCACCATCCAGGGCAACTCTAAGTCCCAAAGGCGCCTCCACCTCTCATCTCTTCCTGCCATTCCCCATACCCATCAGCCACCATGTCCACTTTTCCCACTCCAATGCCACCTTTTCCCTGTGGACCTTGGATTGGTTGTGTCCGTTGCACCTCTATGTCAAGAGGAGGCTCAGATTCCACATGGATACTGGATGCAATCCTCTTGCTTTCAGTTGTAGGCCCTCTAGACTCCATGGTGTCGTGGTTGTCCTTCTTCAACTCCATCTTAGCTGAGTGAGGTGAGTCCAATAAATCAGATTGTAGGAGCTGAAGTCTGTTGGGGCTCAGGGCCTGGCTATCATATTGTCAGTCCAGAGATTCAAATCCCCTAAATATATCTTAAACCCCAACACCAACTACAATTCCAGTAAAGTAGCATGAAAGTCTTGTGCAAAGAGATCCCATCTGAGTCCAGCTCCATCACGCAGAAAACACTGGCTCCAAAGAAGGGCCATCTGCCATGGCAGTAAACCCCATCTGCCATGACCATAGAACCCATGGGTCTCTTTAGCCCTCAAAGGAACGAATACCTGGGGTTGTATCTACTTTATCTGTCTCTTACACTCTGCTCAGTTGTGCTTAAGGGTAATCCTTCTGAAAGCCTCCAGACTCTTTTTTAGAGACTCATAGCCATATAAACTCATTTCTCCTTTCCATTTCCCCCTTACATTAGGTCAAACAGCAATTTAAAGTCATGTTATTATATGTAGAGAGTGATATTCTGCTGATCCGCATTGAACCTTCAATTCAAGGTCATTTTCCAGTTGCATCATCAGTTGGTACTTGGTAGTGATCCCTCGGTGCCAGGGAGGCTCATCCCTGGGTGTCATGTCCCACGCTGGGGGGAAGGCATTGCATTTACATACTGAGTTTGGCTTCGAGACTGGCCACATTTGAGTAACATGAAGGCTGTCAGGAGGAAATTCCCAGGCACAGTGCTGCTCTAGGCCTTGTTCTTATTTCAGGCATATAGGCTCACAAGCATAGTCATTAGTATCATGCTCTCCCTGTTGGACCCTCATTCCTTCCTGGTCCTTACCGTTGCACCTGGGGGACCGCTGCTGCTCCCCTAGGAGCCACGACAGAGCACCCCCGGCCAGGAACCCAGTATGCCCCAGCTTTAGTTTTTAATTGTTGCCACTATAAGTATATTCAAACATTACCATGCACCCTGGACATATGCCCTGTATAGCTCCCTGTCAGCCCTATATCACCTGTCAATAGTGTCCTATACCAGTATTCCTCCGCCGCCACTGCCAAACCACTCTGTGATCCAAAACCTCCCGAAAATTGAAGCCCAATATAATGTCAGGATCCCTCACTAGCAAAATGGGATAAGGTGATGGGTTTAAAGGTCAGGTACAGAATATGTGTTGACTTGGAAAAATTCTACATCCTATCTTTTTCTTTTTCTTTTTTTTTCCTAATTATTGAACTTCTCTTCATAAGAGCCCTGGACCACAGCAATTCATATATACAATATACAGTACTCCCATACATCCACCATAGAACCTTTTCCCTTCCACAGTGATATTCTTATAACTTATTCATATCATATTTACTTAAAGTGATGTACAGACTCTGAGACAATAGCTTTCAAACAAGGCGATATCCGCGCTTACATTGTGGTCCATACTTTAGGATATACAGTTTTCTAAATTTTTAGTTATCCTATGTTTTACATTATGGTTTACATTATTAGTCTGTCATCCCCTATATGTTTATGGTGTAATATTACATGTTTTATATCCATCCCTGTGCACTCTCGCGAAACTCCTCTCTTACCCCACATTTACTTTGCTTTCACACATTTAACATCCATTTTCCCATCCCCTTGGTGCCCACAGTGACAGCCAACCTCCATTTCCTGAGGAGCCACGTCCAGAGACATTTGCAACAGTGTTCAGGGCCCAAATTGCTCAACTGCTCCAATGCCCTGGGAGCCACCCTTTCTCTCGAGAGATACGGTTCCCTCTATTTGATGGCATTAGTCCTCCCCAGGATGTGGGTCCACCCCCACTCTCACTACTTGGGTCTCTACCCAATGGTACCACCCACTCTGGCAAAATGAGCATTCAGACATTTCCCAGGAGCCCATCCCCCATCAGACCATCCCCTCCGAGCATCCTAAACAAGTAACCCTCTTAATTATATTTTGATATGAGAAAATGCATATTTTAAAGTTAGGACTATATAGTTAAATTAGTTGAGGATAAGGGCCACTTCAAATGCAAGTCTGACCTTGTACAACAGCCCCAATCTAAAAAAACATCCTAATCAAAGACATCCCTATCTAGTCTTCAAACTCATCACAGTAGTACTTACTCCACTATAATTCCATGATGGCAATAAATGCAGCAAAAGACATGTCTAAAATTTGCAATACCCCAGATGGACTACAGTGATGGCTCCTGGAAAGCCTGCTCTTCCCCACAGTCAATGATTGGCCAGTAACATCCATGTACTGGAGCTCTCAAAGTCCTTCCTCCAATGCCAGAGTGACATCCTCCTGATGATTTTACAGAAGGAGATAAGAGTGGGGAAACCGAGGAGACAGGAGAGGATATGGTTGGCTAAGGGACATGCTAAACATGCTCAAATTGCTACAGAAGTCAAATAAAAGCTGCTTGTTCTTGTCAGCATTTGAGGTATTAGTATTAGCAAACTAGGATGAAATCCATTGGTCTCATCTCTCAGCACAGACTTAACTTGCTAGACTTCACTTTATCTCTCCGTTTCCTTTAAATTTGTTCTCTCACCTACAAGCAGAGCCAGATAGCAGCAGCATGTGAACCCACAGGTTAATGGCAAAGAGCTTTCCCATCTCCATCCCCTAAAGCCTCTGCCTTCTTACAGGATTTTGATCTCTGCAGTCCACCTTTTTTGCCCCAGCTTGTCCATTCCCAGAGGCAACAGTGGGGTCCAGCAGTTACGGGTATTTTTTTCAACGCTGGCTTCCTGCCAGGCCTGTGCCACTTGGGCTGCATTTGCTGTAGA
The DNA here is from genome assembly GCF_030445035.2 of Dasypus novemcinctus. Lineage (NCBI taxonomy): Eukaryota > Metazoa > Chordata > Mammalia > Cingulata > Dasypodidae > Dasypus > Dasypus novemcinctus. Next base: position 45,401,643 of record NC_080673.1, on the reverse strand, counting down.
AATGACCAGAGTGATGAGGAAAGTGGTGGCCATAGCTGTAGGGGGTAGGAGCCCTTCTGCTTCCCTTTTTACCTGCAGCAGCATAAGACCCCTTAGGGTGGTGGCATTAAGGAGCTGCGGATGGAGGATTCCATTTTCATCATGGAAGGAGGGGAGAAGAAGGAAGAGGAGGAGGAATCAGTATGGGGAGGAAAATATGTTATCTAAGAGAAAGAGAAGTATTCACATGGCACAAAACTGACCTGCTCCCTACCTGCACATTTAAATTCTATTGCTTGCAAGGTGGACATACTATATCCCAAAAGGGGGAAAAGATGTAAAGCCGAACTCTTGCCTTTGGAGTAGGCCCCAGCATCATCCTTCGTCTTCCTCCACCAAAGAAAGAGAAATGGTGACCAACTCTAGATAGTGCAAAAAAACTGAGAGTATATAAAAAAAAAAAGAGAGAGAGAAAGAAAATACTGACTTCTCCTGGTAGGTTCCCACTTGACGGCAGTCAAGCTACTGGCCCTCAATTTTCAGAGTAATCCACCCAGCCAATCCAGATTCTTAAATGGATATTCTTTAGTCTGAGTAGCAAAAGGACATCATTAATACAGAATTATATCCAGTTCTCCATTATCCATGGTAACAAAGGGAAGAAAGGAACAAGCTGACTATTGCCAAGGAGCCTGGCACTGTGCGGGCATGAAGAATTTACTCAAGGCCTTGGAGTCAATAAACGGTAAGGTACAAAATCTCTTCCTGGTTTTCTGATTCCAAATGAATTCTTAGTCAATTCAAAACCTTACTTTAGCACATAGTTTCAACCAGTCTCTGACTACACTTCTCCTAGATCTGTTGATGATAAAATTAGTTTTTCTTTTCTTCAATTCTCTACACCTATAGAAATGTAGAAGCCCTAGATTTATAGAAGACTAGAAAATAAGGTGGTGTGATGAAGGTCCTCCAGAGGTCAAACTGTAAATGTGATCCCTCCAGGGAACCTGGCAGGTCAGAGAAATGAGGAAAGCGGACCTGGGAGTGAGACACCAGGGGCCTGCAGGGCCCGTGGTTAAGAGAGGCCACCAGACCTGTGTCCCTCAACATCCAATGGCACAAGATTTTTGTAGAAAGCCTTTCTATTTTAATAGTTGTTAGCTGCTGTGTATGTATCCCCTTTCCTTTTTTTTTTTTAAACTTCTGTCTTGTCTATTATGCCTCCCACACTGATGTAATAGGATTCAATCTTAGAAAATAGTGCAGAAAGTGAAATGAGTTCTGGTCTTTTTTCAATACACTTAAGCTTCTAACTCCTAGTTTTGTATGAATCACGTAAAGTGAAGTATCTTCATTCTCCAAGTCATTCAAAGAGCAATTAGGATCTCTTTCATTCCCTCTGTTTATAGGTTTTACACTTTTTGGTGTCTTCCTGTAATACTTCATATCTCTTTCCTCCACAATACCAATTTCTCATCACAAGAGATTTCTCGTTATATGGTAATTCTTTAAATTAATTTAAAATAAGGAAAAAGATGACTGCAATTTGCTGAGCACCTAATTGTTATGCCAAGTAGCTCATGAGGAGGCTAGCCTCCTGCAACTTCTGAAAAAACTATACAAGTTTTTAGAGACCATCTAATATTTTACAGGTAAGGAAACTGAGGTGGTAGACGCTTACATGACATGCCTGAGGTGGTGGAGGCTGGATTGGGATCCCAGTCTGACCAATTTTAAAATAAATAACTGAGATAAAAACACTGAGTGATTTTTCGATGAACTTTAGTCTATTAACTGGACTATTCGACCAAGTTATTTAACTTGGTAGTCTAACTTGGAACCTAAGGCACAAATTAGTGCTTTATGGTTTTTCTCTATGTAATCACTTGCTACTTTTTGATGCTTGCCCATCGAGTACTTGTTATCTCTTCCTGACTAGTCAGGGAGCTGTGCTCTGACAACGTAAATACTTCTCCAGAACCCTTTCTGAGACAAGCTTCAAAAATGAGTGATTAAGTTGAAAATTCAATTGTGAGTTCCCAAGGATGATCTCTCATTATCTAGAAAATATTTTGGTTGTAAATGAAAAAATTAATATGCTTCAACAACTTTTACCACACTTTTTACCTTCATAAAATTCAGCAAATATTAACTAATTAATACTAATGAAAGCCACACAATAAACACAAGGTCAGGTTCATTCTCAATAGGGATTATAAACTGGGCAAGTTGTTTCATAATTTATAAGGTCTCTGGCTCACACATTAAGAATTAAAGTCTTAGATTCACAACTAAAATTAATAAGCTCTATTTCATAAATTTATAACCCAGTGTTTCACAGATTAGGTTACTGCCCTCATTCTCCAGTTTTGTGGCATCCCAGAAAACAGCTACCTTGGTATGATAAGCAGAGGCACCCAAATTTAGATGCTAAAGTAAAATCTTTTATTGCATATAGTCTTTTTTATAAACTGTTGATATTATTTTGTTTTTCTCTGATTTTGGTAAATAAAAATTGAAGAAAAAGCCACAGGCTTTATTTTTTTAAACTCTAACCTTAAGGAATATGTTATATACTCATTGTACCCAGGCAGTCCAATTCTCTTATCTGACTTTATATTCAAAAGTTCACTCATTGTACATAAATGAAATACATACACTCTCCAAAATTGGTAAAAAAAAAAAAAAAAAGAGTAGATCTAATCCTAAATTTTGCCGATTATAAGGTTTCTCAACAGGTGGAAAGAAAGTCATTGTGCTAATACCAAAAAGTAAAGAAGTCTCTGGAATTTTCTTCTAACAAGAAAAGGAAGCAGGTGGGATTCGTTTTTTGTTTTTAATTTGAAAAATGATTACCCAAATGTAAAAAGAATCAGTAGAACTAGGGGTTAGGAAAGCCCATTTAGGACTGTACTCATTAACATACTGGAGGCAGTATAAAAAGTGATAGAGTCAAGTGTGATTATTATACTCCTCATTCAGAAAATAAAGACACGGCAATTAGAATAACTCTTCCACATCAGACGTATTTCCAGGATGAAAATTATAAAAGTTATAAAAATGAAATATCTACAAGGTTTCAAAGTAATATATAAAACTTGAGTTTTTTATACTGATGCAAAAATGCAAAATCTATGTATACTCTGATAAAACTGTCCTTTATGTATTTACATAAATGTAGACTGATACACTTTGATTTTAGAAAAGGAAAGAAGTAGCTTCCTAGTAAAAGTGAACTTGTGGGCAAATAGAGATAGAAATATCTATATAATATGATATTTCACATCCAGGTATGAGAAGATGAAACGCAACTTCTTTTTAAAGATTTATTTTATTTCTTTACTTCTCCTCACCCCCTCGTTTTGAAATGTAACATTTTAAAGAGGACATCTGACCATCTCTGGTATAAAATATCCTCTTTTATTATGAAGAAACAAGTGAAACTATTGTCTCACTTTGGGGCTCATTAATTTTTTTCCCCCAATCTGAAATGGGGTAGGGGTATCTGATTTACACACTATTTGTTAAACCATCAAATGTTTAAGATCTTCTTTGAATATTAGAAGAAAATTAAGGAGAATGGCTCAGTAAACACTGGAAAGAACTTTTTAGGTCTGTAAATAAGCAAGAAATCACAGAGTTGACAGCCATTAATCCTATACAAAAAAAGCACTTTAAGACAATTTGGGAGGAGGGGCAAGATGGTGGTAGACTAAGGAGCTCCTAGAGTCAGCTCCTGCTGCAGTGCAGTGAGTAACCACCCAGAGCTATCTAAAGCACCTGTCTGGGGGCTCCAGGAGACTAGAAGAGCATCCTGCAACATCCTTGAAAGAATGGAAGGAGTGGACTGCCCACCTGTACAGAAGACTCGAAAATAGAGTACTCCACACTATGGAGGCTGGTGTCCATACTCTTCCGGCAGCAGAAGGTGCCTGGGGAGCTATTCCTGGGCTGGAGTTGGAAACTCCATTTCCCAAAAATGGGGAAGGAAGAGATGGCGGGGCATCAACTTGAGCTACTGATTATTAAAGTCAGCAGGCTAAAATATTATCCTAAGAACAGCTAAGGTTTGAACCTGTCCAAGTCAGAAAGAGGATGGCAGCCACCATTTTAGCTCCGCCCCCAGCATGATGGGAATTGGGGCTGACTGAAAATCACAACACTGGCTTCTTTCCACCAAGATCAGATCTCAGCTCTAGCATAAGCCCCAACCCTGCCTCCAGCAGGCAAGGAGCTAGGGGACCTGCACCAGCCTTTCCAGGAAACTGCAAGCTATGCCAGCCACGGAGGCCAGTGGTCATCCTACTCTGATGGTGCAAGCTGCTTTGGGAGCTATTCCATAGCTGGAGATGGAAACTCCATTTCCCAAAAACTGGGGAGGAAGAGATGGTAGGGCACCAACTTCAGTTATCGATTAGTAAACTTAGCTGGCTAAAGTATAATCCTAAGAACAGCTAACATTTGAACCTGTCCAAGTTGGAAAGAGGCTGGTAGCTGCTATTTTAACTCTGCCCCTAGCATGAGGGGAAGTGGGGCAGACTGAAAATCAGTGGAGGTAGGGACCGACTTCTTTCCACCAAGATAAGATTGCTGATCTAACCTAGACTCCAGCCCCACCTCCGGCAGGGAGAAGCTGGGGGAACCTGGGGGAATCTGCATCAGCCTCCCAGGTAACTGCAGGTACTTTCAGCTGGCACAGAGTGAATACTTGGATACCTGGGTTCCATGTCTGCACCTCAATAGATCGGAAAGGAGCTGTGTTTCCTCAGCCTCTCTGGGCAATTGCAGGCACTTTCAGCCCATACAAACTGGTTTATTGAATGTCTCTGATTCCATCTACCCTCCCCCACCTCCAAAGGATAAAAGAGGTCTGGTGGTTCTTTAGTCTCTGTGGGAAACTGCGGGGCTTTTAGCCTGTAGAGACTGGATACTTGGGCACCTATAGCTCCATCCCTGCTCTCCAACTGGATAAGAGGGGAGCTATTTTCCTCAGCCTCTGTGGGCAATTGTAGGTACTTTTGGACCACATGAAGTAGTTGTTTCATCTTTACCTCTGTCCCCACAACCCCATAGGAAAGGAGGGGGCTGGTGTTTCCTAAGCCTCTCAGGGCAACTATAGGCAATTTTGGCCTGCACAAACTCTACTGTTGGGCACCTGTGGTTCCATGCGATCCCCCATAGGACAAGAAAGGGACTAGGTTTCCCCAGCCTCTCCAGGTAACTGCAGGTGTTTTAGGCCCACACAGACTGAATAGTAAAGACACCTGTAGCTCTATCCTTGCCCCCCAAGTAGGAAAGATGGGGAACTGTGTTTCCTAGCCTTTCCAGGCAATGGCAGGTACTTTTGGCCTGCATGGCCTGGACTGGTGGTCACCTGTGGATCTACCCCTAGAAGGATAGGAGGTTGGTGTTTCCTCAGCCTCTTTGGGCAATGGCAGGTACTTTCAGCCTACATGGACTGAATTGTTGGGTATCAGTAGCTCCATTCCCACCCCCTAAAGGGCAGAAAGGACAGTACTCCCTCAGCCTCTCAGGTAACTACAGACATATTCAGCCCACAAGGATTAGATTGTTGGGCACTCCAGAGGGTCCATCCCCTCTCCTGGCAGAGGGTGGGGTGGCTGGTTCTACGTCAGTCTACCCAGGTGACTGCAGTCATTTTGGACCCTCAAGGCATAGACTGCAGCTTCATCCCTACCCCAGGAAGGGGAGTGTAGCAGTTTGGTATTACTTATGAATTCCAAGAATAGATATTGGATTCCTTACAAACTGGCCTGCTCCTCTGGTTGTAGTATATCATATTAACTTTAGAGTTTTTACTTTTACTTCATTGAATTATAATTAGGGCTTTGATTGGGCTATATCAGTAGGATGTTGAGTCCCTGCCCAGAGAGAAAACGACATGGCCGAGGGGACAGTGGAGTTTCTTGATGCTAGAGTTTTGGTTGCTGGAGCCCCAGGAATTAAACACACAGGAGAAGAATACGGAGGAATAGAGATGGCTCCATAGACATGGCAGAGGCCCAGGGAAGGGAGAGTGTCTGAGAGTCTATCGCTGATCTTGTGGAAAGAACAGAGCTGCTGAGCCTGGAAAGAAGAGAACCCCAGAGAGAGAGAGAGAGAGACAAAGCCTGAAGGAGCTGGGACCATGGAGCTTAGGAGGAAGAGGGAGGCTGAACCCTTGCAGAGACTGGCAGCCATTTTGCTCCAACATGTGGCAACAGACTTTGATGAGGGAAGTAACTTATTGCTTTATGGCCTTGTGACTACAAGCTCCTACCCCAAATAAATGCCCTTTATAAAAGCCAACAGATTTCTGGTACTTTGCCTCAGCACCCCTTTGGCTGACTAGTACAGGGAAGAAGGGATGGGAAGCTTCATCAGTCTCTCTGGGCAACTACAGACGGTCCTGGATTGCACAATTTGGATTACACACAGCTGCAGCTCTGTCTCTACCCCTGGCAGAGGAGAAAGGTGGGTGAAGCTTTATCAGTTCCTGAGGCAACACGGGAAGCTTCAGCCTCCACAGTTTACAGCACCAACTACATTCTCAGCTCCTACTACACAACCAGCAAGGGAGAAAGGCCCAGAAAGCCCTGAACTAAAGAGAGAAATTGTACTGAGAATAAAAACATCTAGTAAGCCAGATGCCAAGACACCAACAAAAAATTACAACCCATATCAAGAAATAGGAAGATACGGCCCAGTTAAAGGAACAAGATAATTCTCCAGATGATGTAAAGGAGTTGAGACAACTAAACATAGATGTTGAAACAAATCTGAATAAAATCAATAAGATGGCTAAGGAGATTAAGGGTATTAAGGAAACACTGGGTGTGCACAAAGAAGAACTTGAAAGCATACATAGAAAAATAGCAGATCTTATGGGAATGAAAGGTGCAATAAATGAAATTAAAAATACACTGGAGGCACATAACAGCAGATTTTAGGAAACAGAGGGAAGGATCGGTGAACTTGAAGACATGGCCTGCAAATGTGGACATACAAAAGAACAGATGAAGAAAAGAATGGAAAAATTTGAACAAGGTGTCAGGGAAGAAAGTAAATTGATTCAATCTTTTAGGAGGTTATTTTGACAAAATGTTTTACAACTTAAAGTATGTATAACCTTTGACACAGAATTCCACTGGAAATGTCTTTATTTTACTACTTAGATGAGGGAAGCAGACTTGGCCCAGTGGTTAGGGCGTCCGTCTACCATATGGGAGGTTCGTGGTTCAAACCCTGGGCCTCCTTGACCCGTGTGGAGCTAGCCCATGCACAGTGCTGATGCGCGCAAGGAGTGCCCTGCCACGCAGGGGTGTCCCCCGTGTAGGGGAGCCCCACACACGAGGAGTGCGCCCCATAAGGAGAGCCGCCCAGTGTGAAAGAAAGCAGCCTGCCCAGGAATGGTGCCGCATACACAGAGAGCTGACACAACAAGATGACGCAAAAATAAATAAATAAATAAACAGATTCCTGTGCCGCTGACAACAACAGAAGTGGACAAAGAAACAAGACACAGCAAATAGACACAGAGAACAGACAAACGGGGGGTAGAGGAGAGAAATAAATAAATAAAATTTTAAAAAAAATCTTAAAAAAAATACTTAGATGATATCTATATTAATACATATATATTGCCATTTATAATGTCTGGAAATATATATACGAATATTTTTAGCAGTAGTTATCCTGAGAGGTGTTTAATTTGTATAAAAATGTCTCATTTCAAAAATGGCTTTCAGACTGTCCTTAGTATGCTAATGTGGCAAACTATCTTAATAAAAACATGTTATCTACAGAAAGACTAGTATAATGCTGACATCTGATCTTAGAGCCTGGTTTCTTATATTGGGATACTGGTGTCCCAAAAGCCATGTAGTGCAGTAGAATGTGATAAATAGTCATGGGGTATAGGTGGTGTATCTTCATGAAATATCAATGTTATTCAACTTTATTGAAAATTTTTTATGGTTTTCCAAAGTATTTTTTACATAAGAGTATGAGTAAAATTCATAGAACTCAATTTCTAACATGTACTAATTTTATGTGTTTTTCATTTTTAAAAACTCAGGGTAGAAACATTTACATACTATATTACCAACCACAAAAGCTGGCATTTCTGTATCAACAGTGGATATTAAAAGAAAAAAAGCAGTGGCTATTCAATATCCAGTCTCCCATCCTTAATGATTGAACTCCACTTTTAAACCGGCCAGACTGCTACCTATTTTAAGGACTATATTTCCCAGTCTCTTTTGCAACTATGTGTGATCATATGACTAAAGTCTAGCTAAGGAGATATTAACAAAACTATTTCATCGAACATCCAGAAAGTCTCCTCAAAATTTCCCAAGAGAGGAGAATGAAAAGTTATAAGAACTTTGAGTCTCTGTAACTATGTAGAGCTACAATGATAGCCTGATAGTGCTACTGCCTACCTTTTTCATGAGAGAAATCCTATTTAAACCATTATTTATGTGTGTGTGTTTGTGTTACAGCTGTTTCAAAGTGAACCAGATAGGTCCTTATTGCAAAAACAGACTATGCTCAGGATCATTCGGGGCTGGTCCCAAAAAGCCTACCTGCTAAATTTCTTTGAAAAATGTGTTTGTCTGGATAAAAACCAGTGTTTTGTTTCTTCCTTTGATTACAAACTTTAAAAATAGAAACAAGTTTGAATTTCTTTTCAACTGAGAATATGTCTTGATACTTAGAAAACAGAAAGTGTAAAGTTGAAACACACAAAGCAGTGAGGTAAACTGGCAACAACCAGAAGTCTTTGACTTGGCCTCAAAATTCATGCAAGCTTTCAGGAAAATCATGAAGTGAATACCAGAAACATTAAGCTAAAAAGAGAGAAGTTTTGCATAGAGAAAGTAGAAAAATACATAAAATTTTTCTAAAGCATCCTTCAAGGTCAGTTACAGATATGACTTGGGTGGGGGAGTGCACATAACAGGAAATTTGGTATTATGTGACCAAATTTGTTCTAGATGACAGATAGAAGGAGAAACCAATCTGAAAGGAAAAGAAAAAGTAGCCAAACCTATCAAACAGATTATTTTAAAACATTCTTGAAGTGATAAGAGACCAAAACTACCTGATTCTTTACCATATAGCTAGATGAATGCAAGTGGATATTAACAATTGTAGCATTTACTATTGACCTTTGCTTTTGTGGCACTTATTTATACATGTCTATGAGACATGTTAATTTGCAAGTATCTTATAAGCAGTTTTAAAAATTTTTAGCTAAGTAAGAGCATTTCAGTGGTGATGACCAGAGAAAAATGTGTGGACATATACACAAATGGGGCCACGGTCTAAACGAGGCAAAATGATGGGAATGGTCACCCACAACAGAGCTACTTTTCAGCCTGAATATACCAGCAGCCACTGAATCTTTCACTGAGAGCATCGCCTCCTCTCAGATATATCAGTACATTCAGTGAGTTTGGTTAAATTGGAAAAATTTTATTAAAAGCAAGCATTAGTATTGCTTGAATACTCATCATTATAGAAAATATGCAATGAAAATGGAATGTCTTTGAAAGCTTGCTCTGCTCACTATACAGGTATACCCCAGGGGAATGTTCAAGACAGTTTTCCAATTTCTGCATAGAGAACATTTTGCCTATGAGTCTAAACAGTGTTAGATTTTTTTCATAGCCAATAATGTTACTTCTGAGAATTTACCCTAAGGAAATCATAAATAGAGAAAGAAATTTATGCACAAATGTGTTCATCGCAGTGTTATCTACAACACTGAAAACCATTTCCAGAGCAAGGGAAATGGTTAACAAACTATAGAACATCCAAGGCAAAACTATGCCACTGTGATGGAATAATATATGAGGGTATTGATTCATGTTTTGTGCCCTTTCTCCACTCCTCCCTCTCTTCCCCAGCAGCCAGGCCTCGTTTGTCCCTTCCTTGCCAGGTGGAAGAGTCAACCTGACTTTCTGACATCTTCTGGAAGTCCATTAGCCTAAAGAAGATGAAAGTAGGTGCACCCAAAGGGGTAGGGGGTAGGGAAGGGAAGAGAGAAATATGTCTTTGAGAGCTGTGGGATGATGAGAGCAACAAAGGACCTCTCCAAGCCAAGAATAGGATAGGCCTATGGGAGTGGGTGGCCTACCAAGAGAAATGGCTAAATGGGATCTAAGCTGACATGCTTCCAGCTAGATAGAATTCCATAGAGAATTCTCATGTCTAATGGGGGCACTAAAACAGCAGAGCCATCCAACTTGGAAGGATCCAAACTGGCTTGGATTGCAGGCATACTGGGCTCATAATTGGGGGACCTCCACAATGCAATGCAAGGCACCCCTCCCCTCAACCCTCCCCACACATTCATACTATGGGGCATTCCCTAGGTCCTGGGAGGAGGAAGCCGTGGTTGAGAAACTGAATGTCTCTCTCCCTAGCCTGACAGAGCGGTTTTTTGGATTTAAAATAAGAATAAGTCTCATGCACACCCAAGTTTGTGAATTAAATCACATAGACCACCTAACCATTAAAATGGTACGAATACATTATACTTACGTCGGTAAGTATTTATATTATAATTTTATGGAAAAAATGGCAGAATACAATCACATATGAAAGAATAACACATATATAGTTGTACTGTTTTAAAGCACAGAGAAAAAAAAAACCTGAGAGGAAATAGATCAGAATGCCAATAGCTGCTGTTTCCTCTTTTTAAGGAACCTGGGAAGAGGGGACATTGTTTCCTTCCTCTTTTTAATAATATGGTAATATTCCTTTTACAATGGAAGAACAATGCAGAATAAACACATGTGATTAGAATAGCCTTTCCTTTTTAAAAAAGTATCAAATTGAGTTTTGGTTCACATGGCCTTCAGCTGATTATTTCTAGGATTCCTGTTGATACAGAAGTTACAGTTTAAACCACCACACCATGGAGCCTAGAGTGATTACAACTGAAAATGGGAGGATTGCATCCAGCATCCAGGTGGAATCTGAGCCTCCTCTTGACATAAAGGTGCAATGGACACAACCAATCCAGTGTCCACATAGAAGAGGTGGCATTGGATTGGGAAAAGTGGACATAATGGACAAAGGGTATGGGGAAAGGCAGGAAGAGATGAGAGGTGGAGGCGTCTTCGGGACATGGAGCTGCCCTGGATGGTGCTTCAGAGGTAATCACCGGACATTGTAAATCCTCACAGGGCCTACATGATGGAATAGAGGAGAGTATGGGCCATGATGTGAACCAATGTATATGAGGTGCAGAGGTGCCCAAAGCTGTACTTACCAAATCCAATGGATGTGTCATGATGATGGGAACGAGTGTTGTTGGGGGGGGGGAGAGGGGGGGTGGGGGGGTGGGGTTGAATGGGACCTCACATATATATTTTTAATGTAATATTATTACAAAGTCAATAAAAAATAAAAAAATTAAAAAAAAAAAAAAAAAGAAGTTACAGTTTAGTGGTTGGTTTACTGGTATTAAGCAGGTACACTGCAAATTAGAAATACTAGAAAGAGTTATTTGAAGGGTATTTTAACTTTCAAATATACTTAACTAGTCTAAATATAATTTATGTGTTTTTTTTGCCCCAGGATTTTATTTAGTCTGAAAGCTTTGGTGTTGGTACTTGGTAAATATTTAGGTTTGGGAACAATTTCTATTAACTGAAAGGAAAATCAATTTAAAAATTACCCTTCGTACAAGCAGAAATAAATGGCATTTTCAAAATTAAACCAGCATTTTAGGCAAAGATTATCAGTATTTTCATAAACCACTTATAATGCAATGAATTAAAACAGAAGCTCACTTTTGGGGGGAGTAGGGAATAGTTGAGGAAAGGATGTTTCTCCTTTCAACTGTGGAAAAATAGCACAACACGTTAGTGAAGTGCTTATAAAGACGGATATTTTGAATTTGTATTTTAGCTTTCTAATATACAGTATAAATTCACTAAACATTCCATAACTTATGGTATCTTTTTATTTTCCATCTGTAACATGGGGATAATGACATAACTGGCCTCATAGTGATAATGTGAGGAACAAAGGATTTGCTTTATATAAAGTACACAGGCACAGAATGATCACTAGAACATGATTTTGCTAGTACTCTATTATAAGGAAGAAGATTAGTTCTCAAGGAAGGCTTTCTTTCATTACTGAATAGCAAAACTACAATGTAATTCACAAAAACCACTTTCCCTTTAGAAATTCCATTTGTTTCCTATCTTTGAAGAAAATGCACTCAAATATAAATCTTTTCCTCTTTATTGGACTACAATATTTAATATCCAACTAATCATGAAAGAAATGTTAAATGACAAATTAAGCAGATCCAGTAATACATAAAGAAAGAATACCAAAAGTGTTAAGTCCAGTTAATGCATTTATAGACTGATAAAAACTACAATATCTAAGAGGCAAATGTAACTTTTCTTGGATTTTTTATTTTTTATTGTGGTAAAATATAAATAACATAAAATTAGCCTTTTTAACCATTTTTTAGTGTACAACCCAGTGGCATAATTACCTTAACAGTGTTGTGTTACTTCACCACTGTATTTCTAAAATTTATCATCATCCCAAACAGAAAGTCTGAACTCATTAAACAATAACTTCCCACTTCTCCCTTCCTTCTATTCTTGGTAACTTCTACTCTGCTTTCTGTCTCTATGAATTTGCTTATTAAATATTTCACATAAGTGGGATCATACAATATTTGTCCATTTGTATCTGGCTTATTTCACTCACAATGTTTAAAAGGTTCATCCATATTATAGCATCTATCTCAATTTCATCTCTTTTTATGGCTGAATAATATTCCATTTTATGTACATACCACATTTTGTTTAGCTACTCATGTGCTGATAGGCACTTGAGTTGTTCCCATCTTTTGGCTATTGCAAATAAGAATGCTAAGAACACTGGTGTACAAGTATCCGTTTGAGTTGCTGTTTTCAGTGGAACTGCCAGCTCATATGACAGTTCTATGTTTAACTGTTTGAGGAACTGCCAAACTATTTTTCCACAGAGGCTGCATCATTTTATATTCCCCTCAACAATACATGTGAGTTTAATTTCTCCTTATCCTTGTTAACAATCATTATTTTGTTTCTTTTTTTATTATAGCCATGCCAGATTGTTTTGATTTGCACTTCCCGAATGATTAATGATGTTAAGTATCTCTAATGTGCTTACTGGCTCTTTGCATGCCTTCTTTGGAGAAAAGTCTATTCAAGCCCTTTGCCCATTTTTTAATTGCACTGACTTTTTGATTTGAATTATAGGAGTTCTTTATATATTCTGGATATCAAACCCTTATCAGATAAATGATTTGCAAATATTTTCTCCTACTCTGGAATGTCTTTTCAATATACTGATAGTGTCCTTTGATATAAAAATGGTTATTTTTTATAAAGGAAAATGATATTGTTTCTTTTTAAAATAGAGATGATGAAATCTTATCTATGCACTTTACTAGTAGTACAAAAGCTTTCTCATGATTAACCTAGGATTGGTTTATTCATGTAAATCAGGGATCAAGACTCAAATGGTTATGAGGATGGGCAGGTGAAATAAAGGAGAGAAGTTGGCAGGGTGGAACGGGGGAAGCCCAGCAAGAAATGGTGACCACCACTTGTCTCAGTGCAGAGAAGCAGCAAGGAGTGGGGCAAATGCAGTGAGATGGAGACATGGGCCCACTGAATGAGCAGCACTGCTCTGCACAAGCAGGAATTCAGAGAGCAGTGCCGACGGCATGATTTTTTTCCCCAAGAGGAATCAGAACTAACTCGATTTTAATTATTAGGTACTAATTTAGTGAACAAAAAATGAAAAGGCCAAATAAAACACATAACAGGGCCAAATGTGGCAGTGATGCCAGTTTATGACCTGTGATGTAAGTGTTCCCAACCACCCAAAATACTTTGCAGGGTGTTTGGAATTGAAACGGTCTATATATATTAAAAAAACTTCCATTATGTATGTACACATCCTTTTCAATATATCCACTGAAATATTTTTTTTAAGTTCAGAAAAAGTACCTGAGAACTAGGTTCCTTGCATATCTGTAATCAAGGTATCTCCAAACCCTGCCTCTTCACAACATAGTCAAACACCAACTGGCAAATCAAGTGGCTTCTGAGCCCAACACCCTGTTGTGACAAATTCACGTGCCTGATTTACAGGGCAGCCTCTGGTACCCACTCCTAACTTTTCTTACTGTGGTTGGTTGGCTGGTTTTTTTAGGCGGTAGTGGGGATTCAACCCTGGACCTCATACATGGGAAGCAGGCGCTCAAACCACTGGGCTACCTCCACTTCCCACTTCCAATGGTTTTACACGTTTTGTGATCATTTGGGAGGAGTGAGGTTGCTGAAGGAAGTCCCACTGGGAACAAGTAGACTTGATGGTAAAAAAAAAGGAGATGACAAGAAAACTCTGAGATTGACAGCTTATAAGCAGTCCAACATTAGTGCCTGAGATCTTTAGTGAATAATCACATTGCCCAATATGAACTGAGCTCAGTGTATTGTAATATATTTACCAAAAGATGCCAGTGACTTTTTTATACAGCACATATAGTTCAAACTAGTACTATAATAAATACACAGAGCACATGCACACAATCACGGCCCTGGGTTCTCAGGACCAAGGTATGTGACAGTTAGTTTTATATTTTAGAAAGCTAATTGCTAAATTCAATAGCATTTACAGGAATTTGTTTTTGGTAAGGTCCTGGGCTGTTATAAATACTAGATACAAAATACTTTCAGAGTTGATGTTTCCTTATAGGTTAAACAACATCTCTTAAAGTGACTCACAACTCTGAAATCAACATGTAAACCCTTTTCTCCTAAGGGGTTAAATACACTCAAAGTTTCCAGGAAAGTGGCTCTGAACACTAAGAGTTGCCAGTAGGGGAAAAAAGAGGATTTTGCTGTACACAGAATTCTGACTGTAGGTATCGGGGATTGAACCCAGGATCTCATGTGGGAGGCTGATGCTCAACCACAGAACCACATCGACTCCCCTGAGTTGGATTTTTTCACTTGTTTTACTTGTTGTTTGTTTTTTGTTGTTGTTTAGGAGGCACCAGGAACCAAACCCAGAACCTCCCATGTGGGAAGTGGGCGCTCAACCCCTTGAGCCAAATCCACTTCTGATGATGCTTTTTGTTAATGATTTTAACTATCAATGAATATATCAAAACAATTTTGCTCCAATATGCAGTCACTTAAATAAAGTTTGCTCCGGTACTATGATCAAGATATTTCCACAGAGAGACTAGATTTTAAACTAACTCTGCCATTACTGACTGCACATTCTGATGAAAAGAGGAGGGGTTATCTTTCCACACTTAGCTAACAGTGTCAAGGAAGTAAAAAGCAGCAATTAACCTTTAGCTCGATGCAATACTAAAGTACTGTAGCAATCAGATATGCTTGGTGTTGTTTTGCTGAACTTCTAGTGAGTTAGCATTGAAGAAATGATGTATGTTTTTGCTATTATCAGATTGTGGTTATTTATTTGTATATATAACATACACAATTATACATACATGTGGGGTGGGTATGATATACAATTGTATATGTAAAATATATAATTCAAGACTGGAAAAAACAGGATGTACTGGAAATTTTAAATAAGTGAAACATTTGTAGGTGACTTTTAAAATAAACCATTTCTAAGTCTTCGCTTCTCAATATCCTAAGTTCTGTTGCAGTTAAAAAAAATTTTTTTTTAACTACAAAGATGTAGATTTCAAATAAATTGAACACTAAGGTAAGGAAAGTCTGCATTTTAAAATTGGCTTTTAGAAGCATTAAGAACAAAGATTATAAAGTATACCAAATGAAACTTTCCCTAAAGAAGTCTGCTTTATGACACAGGTAAGAAGCCATCATGAGCAAGAAAGAAGAGTGCAGTTCAAATTAGGAAACAGAGGCATTTTAAGTAAAACAAAGAAAACAAAGCTGAGAAAGTAAGGAAGGAGAAAGGCTTATAAGGAAATCCATTACAACATTTCTTTAATATTATGGTTATCTAAAAGCACCATCTAGCAAGAGACTGAACATTTTAAAGCCCAGTAGAAACTTCTCCAATAGGGTGCTCTAAACATGTATTGTGATACAGATCCAGTGGCACGAAGTAGAACAACTCTGAGCGTACACCTGTATTTCAGATATGTTGAGGCCTTGGTTTGCTGATCCATAATAAGCCCCTTTTGAGCTAAGCTGTGCTTTCACTGTAATCCTTTCCCACATATCTGAACCTGCTGTGGGATTTTTTTAAACTGCTATTAGCAGTGACTAAAACTTCTAATCCCCTGCTATGCCTTTATTATTAACACATACAATTATACTGCAGCATTAAAGGACTGTGAAAAACTTTATTTCTAAATCTCACTCTTTTTTAAAGGGCAACAGTAAGATTTTCAGAACTACTATTTCAGTCATTTGTCTGTAGTTTTACAGTAAATTACTTTAGCTATAAGGTTAATTGACATTTCTTACAGGGTAGGAGAAACTTCAAAGTGCCTAGAATGAATCCATTACCAATGCAACTATTTGAGATATAAATTAATATTCCTTCAATTCATTAAAGGCAAGAGCAGATTTTCAGCCCATTCCTGGAAAGAAAAATATAAACTATTCTGAAGGGTAATGTGGTAGTTGGATACAAAATGGAGTTCATTTGACTCCACAGTAATTTTAAAATAAAATATTTTGGCATCTTTTCTCAAACTTAGGAAAGGTTACTAAACGGAGCAAACTATAAAGCCTACAAAGCAAAGCTATGCAGCACCCTCTCTGGCCCCTGTCCCTGTCCACCTCCAGGACTCTATCATTCCAGTGGTACTCTATCTCTTACTGCCCCTGTAACTTCTTATTTTCCAATCACTTTTCCTCTACTTCTCTAGTTCTTATTCTCTTATCTCAAGTTCAATCATTTTGCCTTAGCTTCTGTGCCACTGAAAGAACAGCTAAGCCATGACAGTTTAAAACTTTTACCTTCAGGTTGAAGTCAGGCTCTCTGCATAGGACTGATTCAAATACCAAGGCAGTAGGGGTCTCCCTATTTCACCTAATTAAACTGGGAAAGAAGAAAGGTTGGAATACTGGTTGCCCTGCTCCCCCATCCATCCACATCCCAACTGGCACGCTTTTCATCACCAGGATTTTACTAGGCTGATTCCTTTAATTCCTCAAAGTTTGGAGCGGGTTGGAAGGTTTGAAGCCCATATTTCTCATTGTATTTGGAAACAATTCCAACGTAAGCTTTTAGAAACTAAGACTAAAAATTCCTGCAAATGAGAAATAAAATTCCCCTCAAAGATACTCTCCACCAAAAGCCACTTTTAAAATGCATTAGGAAAGCCAACATCAGATTAGGGAGCAAAAGTAACTAGGTAGTACACACAAACACACATTCCTTTTAAAAAACAGCAAAGGAAATAGAAAATGCAGTAAGTACTAGTCTTCTTTCATCCTTGAGGTCTGGACATTCAGAATTCTGGGGTTAAATTATGACTGTTCCATGGTAAGATGGGTGGCAGAGTGGCAACTGGTTCAGATACAAAATCTTTATGAGGCTGGCTGCATTACTGTTTGTTGAGTCTCAAGGAGGAGAAGCAGGACTAAGGCTGTTGACAAATCCTGATATAGGTCTAAATTAATTGCTGAATGCCAACTAAGGCATAAACTATATCTGGAAAAGGATGATAGGCAAAGAACAGTTCTAAAACTTACTCTTTTTTTCTAGGGTTGACTTGACTCCAACTAAGAAAAAGTTCCACCCCATTTTTCTCTTAAAGTAACAGGAATAGCTATTTGAAGATTTATATTTTCAGAAATATTAATAACTCAGTGTTTTTAAAGTTCCTGGGAACAGACAAATACATTCCTTCTATTTGGTTCCATTAGATATTACTAAAATTATATATCATATAGTAAAAAACTGGAACTAGAGGTAACCACAAAGCTAATAACTCCAGGAATCTAAACATTATAATACAGAGGTAGTATGGCTGGAAAAAGCCTGGGCTTGAAAGCCAGAAACCAGGACTGGAGTTCAAACTCCACTGGGAGCTACGTAAACTTGGCAAGCTGCTTAATCTCTGTAATTTATAAAATGGAGATATCATTATCATCCTTAAAAGTAAATGAGAAAACATACACAAGGCACCTAACCCAGCACAGTGCTTGGCACCTAGTCAGCATTCAATAAAAGTCAGATGCTATTAGCAGGAGCAGAAGCATAGAAAGCAGAGGGCCAGGGTTTAAGTCCGCATCTGTCCACCTCTAAAATCCATGTTTTTCCATTGCTTCTCCGTTATTAATATGAGGTCAACATTGCTACTATTGCTCAACATGCTTAACACTATTAAGAGGTTTTGAAATTCGAAAAACTAGATTATTAAATTCAAGTTCTCTTGAGGAAGAATTTGGCTAACACACATGATCAAGATTTGCATCTCTTCTGGATTTGAAGGGACTCCAAGAGAGCAAAGGATAGTGATTAACCCATTTAACTATCTGGTTCCTTTTAACATTATTCCAGGTCCATATAGGATTAGCAATTTTGCCTGTTTACTTTCCAGTGATTAGCAAAAAACTGAAGACAAATTCAAGTCAGTTTTCAAACCCACAAAATTATAGGTTGAAAAAACTTGGTATTTTCATAGCATGCACCAATGAGAGCTTTTTTAAAAATTTTAATTGTTCTTTCCAAAACTTTTAAACGTTCAGTAAAATAATCTCAGTTTGCTTTGCTCTGTTCTTTGCCTTCAAATACTGTAAATGGCTAGATTCCAGATAGAGTAGTTATCCTCAAATGCCTTCCAATGAGGCCTGCCAGATTCTGTGGTTCAGAAGTAATTTAAAAGCAGAAATGTGTAGCAAATGAGACCTAATGGAAAACTCTGGATGTTTATAGTTAGATCACTTCTCTTTTCAGAGAGAAACAGACAATACATGCACATGTACACAAGCATAAGAACACAAACACACACAAATCTATATAAACAAAACAAAAAATGAATTGGTATGTATTTTATTTTTCTCCATTGGAGACAATAATGAACAAGAGTAAAAGAAATATAAACTTGTATTTTTTTCAATGGAATATGAAATTCAAGATGCAACTATTAACTAAACTCAAAATTGACACAAGTTAAAACAGAATATTTAGGATAATAACTTTATGTTGTGGTTTCATTTTTGTTTTGGGTATAACGCTAAAATTTATAAACCACTTTTTTATATAAGACAGGTTCTCACTATAATGAAGCAGCTTTTAATAATCACTTGTTCAACAGAAGAAATGTTCATCTAGTTAGTCAGAGGAAGACCACTAGGTCTTCAAAGCAGAGGCTGAGATGTTCCAAAGGTGGTTTATGTACTGGGTTAAGGTTAATTAAACCTGGGAACCTGGAAATGAATTTGTTAATTAATTTGTGCATCCTTCCAAATATTCAGGAAGTGCTGTTTAAGTGTCAGAGCCCTTACTCCACACTACATGTACAGCAGAATAAAGGATGAACTCAAGCTCTTACCTTGACGGAGCTTACAGTCCAGCAGGGAAGTCAAAATGCAAGGATTTACAAAAACATGATGTGAACTATGGGGAAGGACAGAAGGACCTAGTCCAAGGGCAGTGAGATGCTGCTTCCCTACCACGAACGCACCAGGGATAAACTGGAGTTGGCTATACAAGAGAGGGAAGAGTGCTCCAGGCAGAGAGAAAAGTGTAAGTGAAAAGTAGAGGAGAATCAGGAAGTCTGGAAGGGAGGGAAAAGAAGGTGAAGTCTGAAAAAGGAGGGAGGGAGGTGACCTTGATGTGCCCTGAGTGGCATGCTTGGGTTTTATCCTAAGGGCAATGTAAACTACTGAAATATTAACCTGTGAAGGGATTATTATGATTATGCAAGTAGTATAGTCAACATTGTATTATGCTATGAATGGAGGCAGGAAACCAGATGGAAGGCTATCCCATAGTCTAGACAGGAAATAATGATTACATGGTCTAGGCACTGGCAATGATGACAGTAAACTGATCCCAAAGATATTTGGGAGTCACACATGATAGGACTGGATATGTGGATGAAGAAGAGGGCAGGGTCAGAAAATGCACAGAATTCTAGAATGGGCAACTGGGTAGATGAAGGTATCTTCTTAGGATATACAGACAGGAGGTAGAGAAGGTTGACGGGAAGAAGATGCTGTGCTTAGCATTATGCTGAGTCTAAGGTGCATGCTATGGGTCTAGAGTGCTGTGAAAGTTGTGGGCTAGAGACAGGGATTTAGTAATTTTAAGTATATAGATCCACATAATTCCATATGGTAGCCATTAGTCAAATGTGGCCATGGAACACTGAGATGTGACTAGTTCAAATTGAGAAGAACTGTAAGCATAAACTACACACTAGATTTCAAAGATGGCATGAAAAAAGAATGTAAGATCTCGTTAATAATTTGATATTGATTACATATCAAAAACATTTTTGATATATCAGATTAAATGAAATGTATTATTAAACTTAATTGACTCTGTTTCTTTTTACTTTTGTAAGTGACTACTAGAAAAGTTAAAATTGCATATAGGTTGGCATTATGACTCGCAATACACTTCTACATGGCAGCACTAATGGAGACATTACCTGAAGTCTAGAAGAGGAAAGAAGAGCACTAATAAGAGTTTGGTCTCTGACAGAGCTACAAGGTTCAACACATGGTGGGTGGATCTGATGAGGAGGAGTTGAAAATATGAAATAAGTCAGATAACATGGTACAACACAAGACAAGAAAAGCACAGCAGGAATAGAGTGGTAGGGTCAAATTTGGCAGAGAGGTTATTTAGGAAAGGGACTGAAAAGCATATTTAAGGTAGAACACAGGTCGGAGGAAAAATTGTTTCTAAAATATTAATTCATTAAAAACCAGAATTATAGTGTTATAATTCAATATTCTTATATTTTATGTATATTTTATTCAGATTTCTAAATTCTTATTGCCATTGCCTTCCAACTGCATATTATTTTAATTCATAGTTTCTCACCTTTTATTATCTGATGCTTCTCATCTCCCCCAAAATCTACCTTCTTAATTTTGAATAGATATCATGACTGAAACAAACAATAAAAAAAAGAACTCTGTTTTCAAATTATATTTCCATTTATCCTGGGATTCAGATAATGCCTCTATTGGGTCATGCTCACTTACCACTATGAGAATGGCTTATTTAGATAATCTCTAAAATCCCTCAAATTCTAAAATTATACACTTTTATGGTTAATTTCCCTACACGTCTTCAATCCATCATCAATAAAACTGCCCAAAGCGTTTTCAAGATATGGTGCCTTCACTAAATGCACAAGATATAAATATGTCCACTGTGAATAAGTTAAATATTTGTACCTGTTTCCCTACTAACTTTCCCAAAGCACTTATTCAACAAATATTTACCATGTGGCCCTTAGGGATATATCAGTGCACAAAAAACGTTCCTGCCTTCTTGACTTTACAACCTAGCAGCACACAAAAAAATAAATACCACTGTTTCATAGTAATAATAATAACCAGCACCCACAGGAGCAGCAGTGATTTATAACACAAATGCTAAGCACTGTATCATTACGCCCTGTACACTTAACACCTTATTTAATGCTCAAAACAGATTCATCAATTAGGTTACTCTTGTTAGGCCTATTTTTACAAAGGAAAGGCATCAAGGCAAAGAAAGAATAAGGAATGTATACCAGGCTACACAGTTTGAGTACTTTAGTAATCCAGTCAGTATTACAAATCTCCTAGCACCATATACTTCTTTACATTATTTCTCACTCCTAGTGCTCCCAACGAGAAGAGGGAAGGGCTTGGAGCAATCTCAGTCCCTCCCCTGCCCCACTGTACCCAAGGAGAGAGAACTGAGCATGCTTCTCTATCTCCTCAGAGAGACTGAGAACTCAGCTTCTCCATCTCCTACTAGAGAACCCTGTCCTCAAGCCTCTCTCTGCTCTGGTAAATCTAAATCATTTAGCTGGAGATGTAAATTAATTCCCTGACCAGCTATAAAAGTCACAAAGCTGATGTTGCAATATGTGTCTGAGTCCAGGACCAACTGTTTCTACAGTAGCACCTACCAAGGTGGTAATTTACACTATTTAATATATGTCAGATTCATACACTGTTCTGTAAACTCCATGAGGGCAGGGATTGTATCTGCTTTTATATATCTGGCATCTGGAAAAATACCTGGAACAGAGAGGGTACTCAGAATATATTAATTGAAAAAAAGTAAACTTTCATTTCCTGAACATTACACTAAATTTATTTTTATGAAAGAGAAATTTCTTACTC
The DNA here is from genome assembly GCF_030445035.2 of Dasypus novemcinctus. NCBI lineage: Eukaryota > Metazoa > Chordata > Mammalia > Cingulata > Dasypodidae > Dasypus > Dasypus novemcinctus. Next base: position 45,379,303 of record NC_080673.1, on the reverse strand, counting down.
TTCCCTGCCTTCTTGTATAGAGCAGAACAAATGTAATTATATCTTCCCAAGATCATCATATAGACTCTGGTCTTTGTACTTGGTTGCAAATATAGTGATGCCATCAGGGCTAATGAGGTTTACTGGGGTCGTTTGCCTGGATAACAAATAGCTCCCTAACTGCCATGCTAAACGCTTGTGTCCATTTGTAGGGGTTTTATTGTCCTATTTCTCTTTATTCCCTAATTTGCAACTTCTAATACACAGTGATCCAAGAAGCCTAATGCTTGTTATATTAGCCTTATCAAAAAGGCAGAGATTTTGTTGTTTCCATTTTAAATGCTGGCATCACTTCCGCCTTGTTCCTTGTGACTTTTCAACCATTTTCAAGCCTGAAGGTTAACCTAAGGATTACTCATTTTTCTGCAGCATTTAAGCAGCATTGAAAAGCCAAAGAAAAGTAACTTGAAAGAAGAGAGAATAGCAGAACATGCACAAAGTGAATTTACACATTTGTTTCATAGAAGTGGCCACAACGTAAAATGTCTGAAGTTCCCTTACCATTAGCCTGAAGCCTACATAGATAAAACAGTGGTTTCAGACTGTGCCACTTTTGGTATAGAAAATCCCACTGTGTACTGTGCAAAATAAACCTACAGAGTTCTAATATTAAAGAGTTTTCTCCCACAAGACTCCCTCCTTTTTATTTTCAATACCTGCTATTTAATTTACATTTAAGTCAATTACATGCATGTTTTATTTTTAAACAAGTGTGATTAGCAAAAACAAAAAAACAAAAACAAAAACAAAAACAAAAAACGCACTAAGAGGAAGCCCTCCTTTAACCAGTCATTTCATTCGGCTGTCTACATTTTTTTCTATTTTCACTGTATCTCTCTTGTACTATAACCCTGAGTCTGAGATACAGCAACTTTCCAGGGACAGCTCCATATCTCTGCCTGATGGAAATACTGTTAAGATCAGATAGAAAACAAGCCTAAAAGGAATAGAGGTTGTACTCAGAGAAGAGCATATGATGAATGTCTATCATCTTCTTTAGGGTAACCCCATGAGGGTTCCTATAAAAAGTTCCTATAAAAGCTTACCTACATAGATGCTTCTTGGCCTGAGAGCTGAGTAAACCTTTTTGAGAAAGGAGTTCATAATGACCACATTCTTAGTGTTTATAACACATTTGATTTTTGTTGTTGATGTTAATGTATGACTAGTCTAAATTCATGACTTCCATTTCCCATTAGACAATTTTTCATTATTTGCTCAATTTCTCTAAGTTCCTAGAAAAGTGTAAAAGAAGGGTTTATAGGGTATATTGTTGGTATAAAATGACACCACATTATACTGCTCCCAAATTAATGTTACGAGGCAGAGGGAAAAATTTGGAGGAAGGAGAAAAGATATATAAACATAAAACTGAGGAAATATGCAAGCAAGAGTGCTATTACACAAGTGGCAAAATAAACCAAGAGGTCCCAGATGACAATATAGTTTTCTTTCCTGAAAGATAAGTACCTTATTATCAACAAAAACAACAAATGTTTACTTATTGGTTAGAATGTGAGCTAGTGCTGTGCTAGAAGCTTTATGTTCATTCTCTTCCTTAGTCATCATAACTCTGCAAGCCAAGGAATTAGGCATTATCTCCATTTTATAGATGAGAATATTGAGGTTGAAAAAGATTAAATTGCCCAAGATACAAAATTACCATGGTCAGAAGAAAGTCGATTTGATTCCAAAGTTAGTGCCCTTGCATACTGACCTTTTAAAAATAATCATCTATACACTGACCTTCATTACTATATGGAATTCCTACTATATAGGAATTTCTAAAATATTTTGTGGTGGAATTAAAACTAACTGGAATGTTATTTATAATACATTAATAAGAATTTTAACTGATATATATTTGGATAGAATAGATCAACTACATACCCTTTACTTAACTTTTCATATTATGTTAAAACCTGTTTAGTACTAATATCCTTAAGGAAAAACCTCAAAGGTTTAGAAGCATCTTTAAAATTGCTGTGTTTTTTTTTCTTTAACTCAATTTCGAAACTCAGGCCATGATACATTTTTAGTTAGACCACTGCACTGGTCTTCCAAAAGACCCTACATACCCTCTTTAACAGCTACCATAGTAAAGCACCTAAAACAAATTTAAATGTGCATCTTTGCTTAAAAGCCAACAATGGTTCCCTCACCATTAAAAACATTGGCTGGTACCTGATCCACTTGTCTTAAAAATGGCTGTGAGCGCAATAGCAAAATCTATTATTAATTCATCAATGTTACTGGGGGAAAAAATTAATAGCCTTAAACTATACAAAATATCCTTCTATTGTCTTGTTTTTCATGTTTTATTCTTTTCTCATCTTGCAAGGAAGAAACTGTACAAAGACACATCTTTGAATGCCAGGGTACCTAATATGCTAGATAACGTAATGATGTTTGATAAAAAAGTAACAGTTTATAAAAATTAAATCTTGACCAAGATCATCTTTTTATGCTTAAATTCCTTTAAGTGACACTTTAAAAGTACTGCATATGAAATCCAAATCTTCTGTTTTAACATCAATTTTGTGTTCTAGGCTAACTTATTCTTTTCTAAAATATGTAACTTTTCTAAAATATGTATACTCTTCTAATGTAACTTCTTTCTTCTTTCTGGTCAGTAATCCCTGTTCACCTTTCAATGACTTCACTTTACCTTTTAGTGGTTGTTGCCCTACCCTCGACCTTTCTCAGCAGTGGAGCAGCAGAAGCAGCCCTTCACTGACTCCTGGCCCCCTGCTTAAAAAAAAACCTGGAGCTGCTGCTAGACGAGAGCAGGGACAGCATCTTCCCAGAGCAGTTTGCAGGTACTCAACAAAGGCTTCTGAGTAACTGAGTAAATAAGAGAGCAAATAAATCGACTAATAGTGACAGACTGAGTCCTCAGTCATAAAGGGTTGATTAATGTCTACCCTAAAAGATGACATTAAATACTGTTGATGATATTATTCATTTGCAAAATTCAGATCCCATCTTTTCTCATGGCTGTAAGTTTAATTTTCTTGGAATATTCTTAAACATATTCTGTTCTTAAGCCTTGGCTGACCAAGAACCATAAAGATTTATTTCCTTCAATATCCCCAAGTTAGGATAATGAAAAAAAGTTGAATCTGTGATTGAAAAGGAAAGGACTTTTGGGGCCTTATGCTTAAATAACCAGTAGAAATATGTAATTTTTAATCGTGCAGATTTGGAAGGAATGTTGGAGATGGGAGGGTTGACAGAGAGAAAAGGTAAGTATGTTACTTTTTTATTTTGGATCACTCAATATTTGTTTTCTCTTTTCTGAGTTAATTAAAATAATAAATATTAACCTTATATAGAACTATAACAATAGTTCATCTAGCCAAAATGGTGTTTGGCTCCTTTGAAATTCTAGTCAGCTAGGAGTTGCCACTATATGGTGACTCACTGTTCACAAATCACCTTCCATGTCATTCAAATGGAACTGAAAGGCACCTATCCCAATATCACACTGTGTATTTTCCCTGGTGACATCGGCAGGCCATTGCAAACAGATGAGAAATTGTATACATTTGGTCACTGATCTCTTTCTCTTATTCCGAAAATTAACCATTTAACCATCAAGAATAAACAGCAAAATACTCCCTCCACAATGAAACTCAGTAAGAGCAAACTATAGATTCTTCATATTTTAAAATATTTTAATGTTTTGAAAATGCTAAACAACTACTTTTTTTTTTAAACTAACTAAGCAAAGCCTTGAAAAATAATGATTCTTATGCAATATGATTTAAAAATGTGGAATGGCTAACAAGTTACTTACATTTATTGAAATAATATAAAACAAAGACAAATAATGAATGAATAAACATTAACAAGGAAAAAAAAGTTGATAAAATAGGTCTTAACATTTAAAAACCTCCTTGATAATTGTTTACATGGGTTAATGAAGGTATAGGAATAAAAACTGGAATTTTAAGTTTTCTACAATAAATGTTATGTGCTTTTGTAGAGAGAAAAACTATACTTTTAGGAAAAATGTATATTGGTTATATAATAAGATTACTATATGAAAAGACCATCACAGTAACCAAAACAATAGACTTCCTGGAGATAAGTAATACTATATGATCTATTATCATCCTTCTTGCCGACTTAACATGCTTAACAATATTTTATCGTTTTATAGGACAGAGTTTCACATTAGGCCAACCCATTCACTGTAAATAAGGAACCATATTCCAGTTATGTTTTACTGCATACCTAATAATGGGTTCTATTAAGTGGCATCTTTCACTAAGAACTGAAAATCTCTTCTACTATCCCTTAAAAATACAATTACACAGCTTTTAAAATTATTACACAAATCGAAACTCCTAAGGTATTTATCTACATGTAAAAATTTTGCAACCTTGGAAAATAGCCATTCATCCAATGAAGAAAAGTAATTGAAAAAAAGAAGAAAAAGAAAAAAATGAAATACATTGTCTGGAGGATTGTATTACAAAATTAACTGCATTGCTTTCTAAGATAAATAATTGTAAAAAGCACAAATTTTCTTTTCCCAAAATCTGTGCTAGGTATTTAAAGATTAAAAGTTCCTGATATAAAACAATGGTAGAAAGCTTGTAATCATAATAAAACACAGACATTTCAATGTCATTGGTATTCAGAGTATCTCCAAAAGAAACACATTTCGTGAAGTTACTTTTATGAAAACATAAAACTCTACCACACCCAAGTATGAATGATAATCTCATATTAATCAAGGATATTTTTCTTTTAGAGGTATAAAATTAAACAAATCTTTTGTAGCTTAGAGAAACATCTATTCCATGTCAGCAATGGAAATTAAGGAGTAGATGATTTTATGCTCAGTTTATACTATTTAAAAACTATATAAATCCATCTAACAATCATATATCACTAAATTAGTTCAGTCAAGAGGAACAATAAAATAATAATTAATGGAATTGAGCAAAACTAAACTACCACTTATTTAAATAACACTCAGAAGTTTAAAACGAGCTGTTCTTATTTCAGCAATTCTCCAGGTGTTAAAGCTCTAAGGTAAGGATTCTTCTCCCTGCTCCCATACTCTCTCCTCCAACTTATCAGTAGGATGCAGATAATAGCATCCACACCGAACTCCTCAGGGTAGATACCTTAGTCTGCCAGAGTTGCTATCACAACTACTACACGGTAAGTTGACTTACACAATAGGGATCTCTTGGCTCATGGTTTTGAGGCTAAGACAAGTGACAAAAGTCACTTTCTCCCTGAAGACTGCTCAGCATTCTGGTGCTGGGTGCAGGCATGCTTGGGCTTCCTTGGCTTTCCTATCACATGGTGGTGCCCTCTCCTTTCTTTTCCGGGTTTCCACTGACTTCCTGATTTTCCCTGTGGCCCTTTTATAATGCCTCCAGTAATCCAGGCTAAGGCCCACCCTTATTCAGTTGGACCACACCTTAACCAAAAAATAACATCTTTAAGAGGTCATATTTACAATGGGTTCATGCCCAGGAAATTGCAAATTAAGGTGAAGAACATGCCTAGATTGGGGTACATAATTCAATTTATATTTTTAAGAAATGTGAACACTGTGGGGGTTTTTATAACCAATTTTATTTAAACAAATTGATAAAGCATACACCTTATGCAAAGTATAAAATCAGTAGTATTTGGTATAATCACATAGCGGTATGTTCATCACTTCAATTATTATCAAGGCATTTTCATTATTTCAATAATAATAATAAACACAAAACAGACAAGAAAATTCCTCACCTCTCAACCTCTCTGTTTCCCCTGCTGTACATAGCTGTTATTTCTGGCTGTTCTTGCACAATTGTTTGTTTATTAAGCAGTTTTACTGACATATATTCACATAACATATGATCTGTCCAAACTTACAGGAGAGTTGCAAAAATAAAATCCATTCAGAGAATTCCAACACCCCCCTCTCCCCCCAGATTTAACACTTGGCCACATCTGGAACATTGTTTTACAGTAAGATAATCTGAACAAGGGAAGCCCATTTATTGAATTGAAAATGCACCTAGGGTCTTTTAAGGCATGATTAGCATGACATTCTGTAGTTAGATTAAATTACTTTACAGAGAAACATTCCATATTTCTCAATATGAATTCAGGATACATTTAAATGACAAGACCAGAAGTATGTTTTCATATGGTAGATATAATATGGAAGTCGCGCCCAAATCATAACTTTATCAGAGATAAACAAATAAAATGTATACACACATTCCTCTAAATATAAAACATTTCTGTGATACCTAAATTTTTAATTTCATAGAAAAATATAGGAAAATGTTAATAGGACAAGTTTTTGTGTTAAATATAAGCAAGCCTCTGTCAAAAGCTCTTCTTTTATTTTGCACTGCTTATTATGATAAATTATAGTATGTTTATGTTGATTTTTCTCTGTTTATCAGTTCCCACTACATATTTTTCACTTAGTGATCATTTAAAAAGAAAATCCAATGCCTAAGCCACTTTATTTCCTGGCATTTTAAGATTATTAACTAGGCAAAGTCGATGCAGATGAGGAACAGGTTAAAGAAGGGATAAACATATTGTGTCTACTTCTCAATTTACTGGGTAATGTTATAAGAGAAAATAAAGAAGTATCTTTAAATTATGAAAATATGCTGAAAGTGTCCTCTTTAAAAAGTACTATATTTATTCAACTATGTGTTCCCAATACAAGGTAAACCACTTATTAAAATGTCATGCCTCAGTTCTTTGTTTGCTAAATTTAAATTATATAAAACTGCTTAATCACTGAGGTTCTAATAGTAGATCCTACAATCTCAAGGAAAAAATATTTCCATTTTCAAAATACTTATAGCTGTGTTTATAACTAATCCATTAAAGTACTTGGCTAGTAAGTTAATATTTAATTTTCTATTTCCTTAAAATTCAATAATAGCATACCAGTAAAATAAAAGTATTTCCATAAGCCACGTTTGATCTGGAAAAATGAAAGCATCTACAAAAACACTAACAGAGAATATAAAATAAGCTGAACTACAGTTCACAAAAAAGAAGGACTGTAAAAAATACCCCAAAATGCTAGATATGTGATCTGTTTACTAGGTCACAAAAGATACCTATTTTTAAAGCATCACTCTTTTGGATCATCGAATCAGAAATGAATGCATTCAAGGAAGAATTTTTGCTAGTGTGAATTGATAAATGAATTGCTTCTATACATATATAATTTTGGTTCAACTTCTTCACATAGCTCTGTCTTTTTTTTTTTTAAGTTTATTATAGTACATAAAAAAATGTATGCTGAAATTGCACATCCAGTATTTGGTGGAAAATTAGGGAAAGGCTCATTATGTTAGAATCTCAGTGAAAAAGTTTTGGAAGTCCAAAGTGGTTTGACAAAAAGTGAAGTATGCCTATATCTCTCTTCTTTTTTTTGTCTTTATTCATTTTTTTAATGTTACATTAAAAAAATATGAGGTTCCCATATATCATTCAACTTGAAAATCGTCTCAAAAAGATCATAAGCAAGTTCTTTCAGAACAACTTTCAGAACTAACTTTTGACCACATAATTTAGTTTCTGCACTTTGCCTTCATGATAAGTATAAAACCAAAGAGTTAATAATTTGAATAATTCATAACAGGGATACAGTTCTTAGAATGTAATGAACTACATGGTTCTTACACTTTCCTGACAGAAGTTAGGATTTTTATCACCCCAAATTCTCCAAATTCTCACATCACTTGGGTTACACACAGGGTCTATACCTCCCTCAGGTACTTTTGTTACCTCTAGTTACCTCTGGTCTCACCACTCAGCCGGCAGATCTATTTATAAAACTGTAGGAGTAACTAATGAGAGTACCAAGAAACTTTATATATACTAAAATAGACTAGTCATCATTACATCTTTCACTGCTGATCAAGAATAGGTATTTAAATACAAAGAGGACAGAGGGGCATTATTAAGAATAAAAAAAGAGGATTTGGTAGTATTAGTGAAAATCTGTCATTTCCCACTTTTTTTTCATATTTTGGGGATTCTGAAACCCTTTGAGAAACATGAAATCTGTACCCTTTCTGTACTGCATGTACATAGAAACAAAAATGTTAAATATAATCTCAAGGGGCTCATAGAAGTCCCAAATAAAGATTTTATAAACTTTAAGAATGGCAATGCCATATATAGGTGGGAGGCTAGATACACAAAAACAATCCATTTTTTTCCCAGATGGAAGTCAGACTTAGATTATCCTGTATAATTAATTACGGGGGCTGGAGCCAAGAGGGAGCTCAGGATGAGAAAATAAGGCAGGAAGGTAAGAATGAGGAACAGCAGCACAGTGGTGCAGGAGGCCCCTGGGATTTGCTTATTCACTTCTAAGCAGGAAGGAAAGTGGAAAAATGAAGTAGAATGAAGTTCTTAGTGACAGTGGCTGAGGAGAAGTGGAATTTTCTAAGAGCCTATTCAAGTACCAACAATACAGAAAAGATACTATAAGCCACTTAGCAAAATCTTGGCAATACACGGTCATTTTTCATTTCCCCCTATTTCAACCTTTATTACAATTTTACTTATTTAGCATAAAGCACATAGATAAGAAATTTAGAAAAACAAGGCTAATTTTACAATTAATTTATATATACATACATACACACATATGTTAGGATATGGTATATAAGTTCTTTTAGTACATAACAGTGTGTGGCTTCTTCTTTAAACAAAACTAAAACTAAACTTCAACTGAAACTGGATCCTAGTAACATAGTCCAAGATACATACACTGCATAATTGCAGTAAGTATGCTCATTAATGTCCTACTCTATGCTACGGGTATTAGAAGTTCTCACTGTAACTTTAAGTGCTCACAGTAAAAGCAAACAACTCAGCCAATAGTGACATAAAAAACTGTTAGAATTATATTGTCTTCAGTTAAAAAACACTTCCCTCTAAAGCAATGTTTTTTTGTGTGTTTTTAACTTTGTAAGTATCTGACATTATTCCTAAAGGTTAAACATCTCTGTTTAGATTGGAATATATTTGCTTAAAAACAGAACCATGCATTTGAAACGCTCTTAAAACTCGTATTATTGGCTCAATGCTCCCAATGACCCTAATGCCTTTATTGGACACTGTAATCTTACTTTAACATACAGAAAGAATTTCTATAGAACCCCAACATGATTAAATTGCAAAGTATGAGAAAATGATAAAAAAGAAATGCCTGTATATCTATATATAAATGTGCATAAATATACACACATACATACAGAGAGAGGATGGTATCACTAAGTGAAATAAAGAGAAATCCATGACAGATTTTCCTAAAGAAAGTGGTTTTGTGAAATTAGTAGAGGAATTGAGAAGAAATGTTCACTAGAAACTCTAACATAAAATAAAAATATACTATCACTCTCTTGATGAGAAGAGTTGGTCATTCTCAAGTTGTGGAAAGGAAATGGATATAAGGTAAGAAAGAATATTTGAATCATGTGTTCCTTTCACACTCCACCCCTTCCAGGCACCACCCTTGGAAAGAGGTGGATCAGAGAGCAGAGAGGTAGCTACCGAAAAGCAGAAAATTTCATGATCTTATTCTGGCTGTGCTCCATCTAGTAAACCGACTGTGCCCCTCGTAAAAACATCATAAATGCTCCAGCAGAGGTTGTGTCATCTGGAGAACAATTATCTCCTTTGGAACACAAATTACGCAGGTGGTGAGAATCCTAGAAGATATGGGCAGATTTAGGGGTAAACAGAGAAAAGGAGGAATGAAGGTGGGGTGTTCTGCTCTCATTTTCATAGACTTAAAAGAAGGGTTTAGTAAAATGGTCAAGGACGAGAGAGAGAGAGAGAGAGAGAGAGAGAGAGAGAGAGAGAGAGAGAGAGAGAGAGAGAGAGAGAGAGAGAGAGAGAGAGAGAGAGAGAGAGAGAGAGAGAGAGAGAGGGAGGGAGGGAGGGAGGGAGGGAGAGGGAGGGAGAGGGAGGGAGGGAGAGGGAGGGAGAGGGAGGGAGGGAGGGAGGGAGAGGGAGGGAGGGAGGGAGATACCCAGCTAGGGATCTCCTTCTCAAGGAGACCTTGAAGACTGTTCTTTCCCCACTAAAATGTAAGATTTTTGCCTCATTTTTTACAGCTGTAAGTCTAGTACCTAGCATAGTGCCTGACACTGTAAGGGAGAATGAGAAGCAGAGATCATGAATAGACTAAAGATGAAATATGACCCCTCCTCCGCAGCTCTCTCCTCACTGAGACAAATGTCAAAAGAGACAGCAAGGCACTAAATGAGTTCAGGCTTAAGTATATGTCATATTCTAAATCAGAGGTTGGCAAACTGTGGCCTGTGGGCTGGCTGCCTATTTTTATAAATAAGTTTGACTGGAACACAGCCACACTCACTCATTTACATATTGTCTATGGCCCAGTACCTAGAGTTGATTAGCTACAACAGAGACTGTGTGGCCCAGGATGCTCAAAATATTTATAATCTGACCCTTTACAGAAAAAGTTTGTTAATCCCTGATATAATTGAAGAATTAAGACTAAAAATTAATTAACACTAAAACAGGAAACAAAAAGCCTAAAGCATAGGTAGGTTGCTATATCTATGTTCTAAATGAATAAGCTTTGATGGCAATTTTCACAATATTCAAATTCACATAGTAATTGACTAAGCTTCAGAAAGAGAATCTTTTAAAACTCTTTAGGTGCTGTATGCCAGCTATTTAAACAGGAACGTTCACTGAAGTTTTCATCTTAATTATATAATGCTAACATCACTTAAAACACAATATGAATTGATAAGAAACAGTAAGTGGTAAATTATGTTTCTAGATCCAAGAAGTCTGGGGTTCCCCTCCACAGCGTATGACTGGCCACAGCTGTCACCCTCCTAGAAGCTTCCTCAGAATACTGCCGAAGCTCCAGTATGGATTGCAATTATCTATTACATTTTTTTCTCACACTCAAGACTGTAAGCTCACTGAAGGTAAAAAGCCATATATTAATTATGTTGTATTCCTAATATCTGATAATTTATCTTTGCTGAATAAATGGTCTGTTTACAGATGACTGTCTAACAGTAGTTGTAACTTAAAAATGAAAAGATAATACACATCAAGAATAAATTTTAAATTAAAATGAAAGCAACTCTCCACTGATAGCCCACATCAGTTACCCAGGATTCATCTAGACATGAGAGTAGGCAGTAACAGAATTAAAGTGCTAAACATACAACCAGTTTGAATGAAACTCTCTGGATTGTCTTATTTTTCTTTTCTTTCTAAAATGTAAAATAATTCAACATTTTGTCAATGACTTAGTAATTATTATAAACACCAGTTATTACACAGGGCTCTGGAGGTAGCTGTAATGAAGGATGCTAGGAGCCAATGTGGGAGAGCTGGACTGGAACTACCCCAGCCACAGCTCTGCAAACTGATGCCTTTGGAGGCCTTTAAGGTTGTTCTTTTCCATCTTTCTCAAATACACTGTGATTAATGGGAAATCACAGGCACTGCTGTTTGCCCCCCACCCCCACCCCAGATGGCTCCCTCATCTGTTTGCACATTGTTTTTGCTTGTTGTCTGTCTTCTTGAGGAGGCACCGGGAACCAATCCTGAGACCTCCCATGTGGGAGGCAGATGGTCAACTGCTTGAGCCACATCTGCTCCCCATGGGTGCTGTTTTTAATCTCAGATCTGACACCTTATTATCTGAATCTTGGATAAGTTAAATCTCTCCGGTATGCCATCTCTCACCTACTACATTAGAGCCTACTAGTGGGCTACTGTAGAAGTAGAGGGGACATTAAGTACCTTCAGAGGCCTTCCTCCTCCTCCTTCCATTCTTACAAGGTTACTGAGGTACAGGTGACTGGATTTTATGGATGAAAAACTGAGGTATAATACATTCTCAATTAACCAAACAAGTATTAAAAATATGGATTTCCTGGAAAATTCAGGGTGCATAGCATACCCCAGGAGCGCAGGGTGTTTGCACTATTCTTGTTTATTAAAAGTCGGTCTAGGCCTTTTCCTTTACATTGGTTATTCGATTAGTTCCATTCATATATAGAATTGTATATATTTATTCCTAATTTTATCAGCTCAAAATTATATAGAGTAACAGGCATTGTGCTTTTAGACTATAACAGTGAAGAAAATTGAGCAGAGTTTCCACTGTTATGGAATTTAACCAAAAAAGCAGGCTCTTGAGACAGAGCCATTTAAGCAAAAAATTACCCAAATAAATAATTACAAATTGTGGTGATGATTGATGCATGATGAGGACATGACTGCTGTGGAGTACATGAGAGAGCATCATCCATAGGGAAACCAGGCTGCCAAAGGGACTTTTGGAGGAGAGAAGGAGGTCAGGGAAGGGTCTCTGAGGAACACACATTTAGGCAGAAGTTTGAGGGAGGACGGTCTTGGCCACTGCATAAGGTGCTCATGGAATTCTGTTCACTGCATCTTTCTATATTTCTTTCCACACCTTTTCATTTTCTTCATGATTTCTCTTTCTGCACTCCACAGGAGTTGTTGAAAGGTAGCCAGTTTTCAATCAGAGGCGTCACCTGTAAAGGTGACAGAGTTGCTTCACCTTTCTGCATTCTAGCTGTAAAAGCAGCGGCGTCTTCCTAACCACCTCAGAGCGCCTGTGAGTGAGGACCAACTGAAACGACGCGGGTCAAAGCTCTTGGTGACTTTAAGGGGCTAATAAGCATTGTAAACAGTTATTTTTCTTACTCCATTTTTCTTTTTTATCTTTTCTGTTTTTATGGTCTCTTCAATGCTGTTGACTCTCTCTGTAAAGAACAGATATTTAGATATTCCCAAAGTTCTGTTTTCCTCCTAGACAGAAATGCAACCTACCACCACACACACCAACCTTCTGTTTAGTCGCTCACTCACTCAAAAGACTTTCAACAAATTAGGCATCAGGGAAAAGGATTTTAAAAGTGAAAATATGGCACTGACTCATAACAGCTGAAGTCCAGATTTCTCATACGTATCTATGTCAGATCTTGGTTATAATTTCAAAGGGGGCAGGATACTCTTCTGCCCAAATTGTTGTGTATTCCATCTCAAATATCAATAAAAATGAATTGTGCATTAGAGATAGAAAATTTTGATGAAAGCATCACATTTCACAATGAATGCCCAATTAATTTTACTCTGTAATTATATTTTATTCCAATAACATGTATTTGCAATTAGTCAGTCTTGAATTTGAATTTATGTTTTGCAATTTATGAGTAATGTGACACTTAAGTTACCTAACCAATTCAGTTTGCTCACCTGTTAAATGGCATAGTATTTAAGAGCTACATAGGTTGTCATAAAAATGAAACTTCCATAAAACCTCAAATACAATGTTCAATACATTTGTTCTTCCCTTCCTCCATTTCTTGTATTTCTTAATTATCACTGTTTGATAAATAGAGGAGTTTTACCATGTTGCTACACTTTAGTTTTCTGGAAATGAAACCCACTTTTTGCCAGTGCTTTGCCTGACAGACATATTACTTTGGGGAGCACTGAAGCCCATCAGTTTGGATTAGAGGATCAGAGAATACAGGAATGAATTTCAAAAGAAATATTTAGGGAAAAGTAATCCTCTTTGCTCCCACGAATGGTAATGTTTTTGGAGCTATATTGAAATTGGCATGCTCCCACAGCAGTTCACTATAAACTGTAATAACACTGAGTCATATTCAGCAAGTGTAGAATGAAAGCAAAATATGTATTAGATACCTCATTTATAGTCTTAACAATAATTATCAATACATGCCATATCTTCACAAAAGCATCCCAAAAAACCCAATTCTATTTAATAAACACCTTCTCTATGCATTAACATTCAAGTTTTTCAACTCAATTTCTCTTATTTAATCATTATAATTAATCCCCTAAATCAATGAGTGATATTCCATATGGCATAGGTGTGCTGTAGGGCATAATTACCCAAGGTCACAGAGTGAGATACTAGCAAAACCAACTCTAGCATACCCATATCCTCAACTCCTGTACCCACAGTTTCTTTCGTTCTTTATTTTTTTTGCCTTGGACACTTTTTGCAGTCTGGTGAAGTCTATGGATCCCTTCTCAGAATGATGTTTTTTAAATGCATGACTAGATTACAAAGAAATCAATGAGCTTGACAGTTATCAAAATATTTTAAAATGTGATATAGTAATATACTGCATTAAGAAAGTATTAAATAACAAGATCTAGCAGTGGGGCTAATAAACAAGGATTAAAAGAAGTGATGAGTTTAAATATTTTGAGATATCTATAACAACTATTATGTGATACGAAAATATCTGTGATTTCTATCAGTGGCAAAGTCACAAGTTCTGCTATTCATACTATGGTTTATTCCCTACATTCATAATTAAAGGAAATGTTCAATTCCCACTGGAGATAAGTGAAATTAAAGTACACTTTCTTTCTTCACCCAAGCTCATGAACTCCTAGAAATTGCAGCCATGGACCCCATAGGATTCCTACCAACTCTCCCAAGAAAGTTCACCAATTTATAAGATAGCTATAGAATATTTTAAAGTATTTCTATATATGGTAAAGGTTATTCTTTATATTAATATAAAAATCTAAAAAACAAAATCAAAACAAGCCCAGAAAATTCTATATTTCATATTCAAAGCTTTTAACTACCAATCTCTCCCATATATTCCACATTTTTATACAAATCAACAAAAGCAGTTCAGGAAAAATAGAACTTTTAAAAATCTACTCTACTGAAAATATCTAATGTTGAATAGATTGTTTGGTTTCCAAATAAAAGAAAATGATATTGTGCCACGTAGATCCACACACAAGTATAGTAAAAATTATGAAGTAGGATATTTATTCTCATGCCTTCCCTCAAACCCTTCCTTATGGCCTTTAATTCCAATGTTGGAGCCTTTCTCCAAGAATCTTGGACACTCAATGCTCGCTCCCTGTCTAAAGTAGAATCTGTACAGCTTTACCTAACTCCATGGTACCCCATGTAGGGAGACCTTGAAGCAGTCAAATGTATTCCTTATAGATACAGAGATGACAGTTTCTGAGCCCAAAATAAGAAGATATGGTTTAACCAGAATGAGCTTAATTATGGGGACAACTAAGCAAAGTACCTGACATCAGAAGGCTCCTGGAATATCTTTAAGGGATAACTAATACACATATGGGCAAGTGCATTCTTCTGAAGATAAGGCTTAGAACTTAGTGGTGTGTTACTTTACTTCAATTGGGATACACACCAACTCCACTCAGTGCGTGCTTAAGGGAGATTTAGTAATTATCTTGTTAATTATGTTATTGAAGTGTATAGGAATTTCTGAAGTAATTTCAGCTACTTACTTTTTTATACATATATTTGTTAGAAGCATTAAGCTATTCTAGCAGATATGCCACAAGAGAAAAATCACAGCTCAAGGATTCATTTATAAATTTCAAGACACAAGTACTAATTTGGGAAAGAACATCTAAATTGATAAATTAAAACCAAACAAACATCTTTGTTCTTTCCCAATTCAAAAGCCTCCTCACATAGGAAACAAAGGAAGATAAGTTCTACCAAAGCATCAAAATATTCTTTATTTACTCTTTCCTATTCTTAAATTGTACTCCTGAATATCAATACACACAAAAAAATTCACAAGAACCGTAACAGAACATCAAATGAGCAAACAGTGAAAGAATCTTATATTAGTTACATTTTTATTTTGTTACAAAAACAAAACTAGATGTAAGAATTACAATTGCAATGTGATCTTAATGACACCATCTTACAAAAACATTTCACTATTATGGTTTATGTAGAGTTACTTATTTTTATGGGGCTATGCTAATACTGCACAATCTTGTAAGAAGTAAAACTTATAAAGTTCAGAAAGAAGTTTACATTCCATGAACCTAGCCCAAATATTCATGACTTGAGTTTTGTCACTTCCAGGGTTACCCAATAAAGGAAGGCGCTCTTATCACTTGAAAAATACAAAAAGGTTCTAGTACCCTGACATTTGAGAGTCTCTGTCCAAAAACTCAAAATATGTAAAAAAAAACAAATTTTAAATGAGGTTGTATACCTTGTAACAGTTCAAAAGATGCCCCAAAATTAAGAGGTGGCTTTAATAAATGGAATTGTGTGAGCTGATACAGCAACCCAAATATTATAAATAAACCTTTAGTACAGTGTGGTAATTGTTCTGTTGGTCTAAGTCATATTACATAAACACAATAACATTAAATAAACACATCGCTATCGTTTAAATGAAAACTAAGATATTAAAAAGTTTAAAGATATTCTAAAATAATCTGAAAAAATGTCTGTCACTATTAAAATTAATCCCAGGTTCAATATGAAAAATGTTAACATGCCAAAGGAATTCTAGCTAAGCAATCAAGTATAAACATAGATATTAGCCTGAAATTTAAGACAGGCCACTGGATTGAATGATGAGGCCATCAGTTTGAGTTCTTCAGTTCATTAGCTTAACCACAATCCCAAGCTAATATCCATAAAGTTACAAAGGCAAATGTAATATACCTCCTAAGTTTAGAGAACCAAGCAAATTTCTCATTATTCACATCAAGAAGGATTTATGCTCAGCATTACTTTAGTGACAGTGAAGGGAGAACCAGAAGTCTTTGAGGAAGAAGTTACATTTTTAAAAACATTTAAAAACCTTATTTTTTAAAACAAATCAATTTTACTGATACATATTAATAAGGCATACAATTCATCCAAAGAATACATTTAATGGTATTTGGTATAATCACCTAGTTGTGCATTCAGCACTTAAATCATTATCAGAGCATTTTCTTTATTTCAATAATAATAATAAACAAGAAACAGACAAACAAGAAAATTCCTCACCTCTCAATCTCTCTACGCTTCCCCCACTGCACATAGCTGCTGTTTCCAGCTATTCTACCCAAAGTATATAATCAATGGCTTTTAGTATAATCACAATATTGTACATTCATCATCTCAAAAATTTTAGAACAATTTCATTACTCCAAAAACAAAGACTCCACACCCCTTAGCATTCCTTCCTCTAATTCAATGCAAACAACTTATAAAAACAGAAATGCACCCTTCCCTTAACCAAAATCCCCAAATTACTCAGTATGCCTGTACCTGGACTAGAGATACACCAAAACAACGCCCAGTCTCTCCCCACATACCTGCTCTCTTGCTCTGTCTCCTCTACCATATACCGAGATATCCAAACCAAAACAGTTCCCCTCTCCCTCAATCCCCACCAACAATCCATCACCAAGTGCGTGTGAGTCCACCTACGAGTCTTTCAGGTCCACCACTCCTCTCAAGGCGCTAAGCCAGGATGGTAGAGCTACCTTTCTCCACACAGTGCTGGGCATCTCTTCAACCTTCCTTCCTCCATACTCACTCTCCAACCACACAAACCAGAGCTACCCCTAATGAGACTCTCGCTGAGTTTCTTACCTCTCAGCATTTGCACACTTCAGATTTCAGCTTAAAAATCACTTACTAGGGGAGGAGGAAGAGTTCGAACATAGTAACTCAGTTCTTTGGGTGGAATATGCCTTAGCATAAAGAAAGTGTGTACAGTACATTCAACGGCCAGCTCCTCAAAGAAGAGAATCAAGGTAAGGGAACAGAATCCTGAACTGGGGAGTTTAAATGTCAGGACAGAATTTGAGACCCTACCTCCATCACTGCTATTGCTAGTACATCCCCGTTATTTACAATAAATGACCTGCAGTGGTGTATTTTTACAATTAACATGTAATGGCAAATATGCAATCATCCATCTAATCCTAGTTATACCATTACAATAGGACTACTATTTAGTACTTCCATACATTATTTCAGTATGCAATAGTTTACCATATTCTAAACATGGGTGAGAATGGAAGCAGCAGAAAAATATCTGAAGCCTGGACTGGTGTGTAAACTGGTCCTAAAAAGGAGAGAGTGAGTAAAAGAAAAGATAGGACAATATAAAAGGCAAATATAAAAATTTAGGAGGTATTTGATGGGGAGACCCCATCAAGTGGTTAATATAAATTCACAAGTTTCTTACTTACTTGGCAAATTACCCACTCTGCTTCATCCAGCATACTTTTTAAAAAAAGACCCAGCCCTTTGTAGATAAAACTTGTTTATACTCTAGTGGGGATCATTTCTCTGGTATTCACTAACTTTTCTTCTTGACCTTTAGTGACTTTGTTACATTCAGCTCCTTTCCAGTTCTACCAGTTTACTACTACTTTGAATATCCTATTAAAAATGAAGTTTGTACTAGAATTTTTGTACAGTAATGAGATATTGTACCCCAGTCACATTTGGCAAGTACCTGTTAGTAGGGAGAAAACTATTTTCCTTAATCTAGGTTATGCAAAAACAATCCAGAATGGATTACAAAGGAATGTGTCTACATTGTGATTCCATATGCAGGACTGCATTAGTGATTTTATTTGGTTTTAAAATAAAGTGACTTGCCAAAAGGATAAACAAATGGCTCTTTTTAAAAAATACGTTTTACAGTGCCATAATATAAATTAAAACAAATTTCATATTGATATATATATAAGCCACCTCCCATTCACTTAATTTGCACTTCTCCCACATGTTTTATGATCATAGAAATTTAAATGCCCCAGATGACAGCATTATCCAAAACATACCCTTCACTTTGACACATGAAAAATTAGAGCTGGACAAAATTAAAAAAATCAACTGACAGAATTTGACTGATAACAAATCTGAAAACTGACTTGTAAATACTTCTTCAGCACTTCCAGAATCATCATCACTCTCACTCTTCTCCTTAAATCCCTTCACAGTTTCTCTAAAATGTAAAGCATGATCTGCCATTTCTCTGTAGCAAATGGTTTGTATCCATTCTGATGTCACTAATTAAATGCTTAACCAGAGGAATTTATCTGCACCTTTGGTAAGATTTTAATGAAGAAAATAAGGCAAAACAAACAATAGCCTTGTAGAAGGAAAGGTGGTGGTGGAGCTACACTGCAAAATGCAACAAGGCATGTGAGTGCCTGCTTAGCTATGTTGGCTGTCACTGACCCTTCAGATGGCATGCAGAATAAGAGGGAACTGATGGGTGCTCAGGGTTTGGAACCAAGCACCACCTTTTTAGAAGGGGTAACTTTCTAAATCAGTAACAACATGCCTTCTTGTATACCCAGCCCATCCACAAGAAGGCATGCACTTTGAAGTGTTTTTCTAGCAGTGGTGATAGATGTTAAGATTTGTCCCATGGGGACAGATAGCCAGCGACAGGTGCAAGACAACTGGCCAGAGTCAGCCATGCAATCTGACCACAGAACAAAGCAGAGCCCCTGCTCCTTTTGGGAGGAAACCTGCACCTTGGGCCTCTGGACCCCATATCTGCTCTGGTCAAATAGGAGAAGGAAGGCATAAGGCCAAGACAAGAATTCAGAAGGTACTACTCTTCCTAGTGAATATTTATTTTCCTCTGATCAGCATTCATAACAACCTCACTGCAAACCAATTTCAATAATTCAACATTTAAAAAAAAGTCAATGAAAAGGCTGTGATTCAATTTTGGTTTAAGTTTTTCCTGTGAATATAACCGTGAAAATAGTATGGTTAGTGGAACATATAATTACCCTCCCTACATAAACTTCTTTCAATACTGTATGTATGTGTCAGTATGTCTTCATGTGAAAGAAACAGATGTACATTGTGTTGTATAAAATTACACAGAATACTGTCAAAATCAAGTTGCTGAGGGAGAAGCTTCCTCAACTATGCAGTTTAGAAGAAATTAAAATGGATAAATAGGGTATACGCAGATTTCAGATATGTGGGGGGGAGAAAGACTCTACCACAGTCTGGTTTATTTTAAAGTAAAGCAGAAGGGCCAATTTTGCCAATAAATATTTCATTAGAGAATAAGTTAAGAATATTAAGTTCCCTTCACTACTTTTAATTCTTATAATCATCTGGAAGAAAGGATAGCTGATAAAAATTCTCTCTGAGCCTGTCTGCACAGAAAATTAGATAAATGCCCAAGGCCTCCACAATTTGATAAATTTGTACCTGCACAATTCTCTAAATATACAGAGAAACGAGAGGCCCCAGAGAATCTATTTTTGCACAGAATTAAACATCATATCCCATAAAAAGTAAAAATGTTTAGACCTAATAACCTTGTGTAGGGAAGGCTAAATAAGCAGGCCCTTTAAATGCAGTCTCTAGCTCACCAGAGGATAAAAATTGGAGGGAAAAACAGTCAAAATGTAAAGAATTTAGCATAGATACAAAAGAAATTTATACTGTATATTTTCCTTAAAGTCTTGCTAAAATGGAAACATTAACTACTTTCAGCCTCACTAACGTGAGAGATAGGTAATCTGATGCAGACTTTACAGATGGAGCGACTAAAGTTTAGAATAGTTCATTAAGGTCCTTGTTTAAGGTCATAAACTAGAGAGTGAGAGAGCCCAAGCAGTAAAAGATTACAGGAGTAAGAGAAGGAACAAACCTTTTCACCTTTTCCTCATGAAAATGATTTTCGTTTATTCATTCCACAAATATCTTTCTGTGTACATCATCATGTACCAAGTATCACTGGGCCCTAACCAGAAAAGAAAAGAGTGATGAATGTTGTTTTGTGTATAAAAAGCTCATCCTCACAATTTTGGTAGAATATATCTAAAACTAGAAGGGAAATACATCGGCATGATATTTTAGCAAATAAAGACTAGTCTTTCAACAATAATATTTAAATTAAGATCTAGTCTCTGATAAATCATAACATTAAAATTTATCCTCTTTTTCTTAAAAACTGTTTTCTTTTATCTATGGATAAATAAACCAAGCAGAAAGGTGTCTTACTTCTAAAAATTTCCTAGTCAAATCACAACAGCAAAAATAGAATTCTAAACACTATAGAGCTTGATTCCCTATTTCTAAGTTACATTCCCTTATTCACATGTCCTGATAATCCTTTCTTCAAACAAAGGCCCAGGCATTGAACTATTTTTCAATAAATCTACTTATTGAAGAAGATGTGACTGGTGATCTAAGCATCACCCAAAACAGAACACATGTGGCCAAACACTAAAGAAGCATTGTTAAAATAAAAAATATTTAACTCACTGTCAGAAAAACATTTCCTATCGGCTGTCAGAAATACAATGTGCCTACAAGCAATCTAATTCAAAGTAGCTTATCTTAAATACTATAGTATGAAAATATTATTAAAATTGGTTTGTTATCAAATGGAAGATATAAAAGGAAAAAGTGGGTAACTATTTTTATTCTTTAAAGTCATTAACACTTTCACTCATTCCCTGGATCAATTCCAAAGAAAAATTATGAATTGTAACATGATTTTAAGGGATAATAACCAAGATTAAATATGCCAATCTTCCAGTGATTTATGCGAATGCTTCAAATTGTTGCAGCCCCTTTAAAGAACTTTTCCATTTTAATTAGTTCTCAAACCAGGAGTACAACACACTCCTACTATTAAAGGAATTTATATACCACTTGTGATTGAAAGGCCTTTCAGCAATATCTGATTATAATATATGCTTGTTTTATGACTTGGGAAAAGTATCCCAAGAAGGTAGACATGTTTGGTAAAATATTGGGAAAAACTAGCAGTTTGAGTAAGTAGAACCAATTCCTAATGGAATTAAACATTACCTCTTACTGAATAAACAGAGTTATATTTGAAATAATTTTCGTCTTTCTTTCCGAGAGCCAAGTTCCATCAACATATAAAACCCCCCTACCCCTTTTTTTTTTTTAAAGATTTATTTTTATTTATTTATTTCTCTCCCCTTCCCTCCACCCCCACCTCAGGGGTCTGTTCTCTGTGTCCATTTGCTGTGTCTTCTTTGTCCTCTTCTGTTGTTGTCAGCGCCACGGGAATCTGTGTTTCTTTTGTTTGTGTCATCTTGTTGTGTCACCTCTCCGTGTGGGTGGCGCCATTGCTGGGCAGGCTGCATTTTCTTTCGTGCTGGGCGGCTCTCCTTATGGGGCGCACTCCTTGCGCGTGGGGCTTCCCTACGCGGGGGACACCGCTGTGTGGCAGGGCACTCCTTGCGTGCATCAGCACTGCACATGGGCCAGCTCCACATGGGTCAAGGAGGCCAGGAGTTTGAATCACGGACCTCCCATGTGGTAGACGGATGCCCTAACCACTGGGCCAAGTCTGCTGCCCAAATCCACCTTCTTAATGAAGGTTTGCACAATCTTACCAGTCAAAATCCATTTTTCCATCTGCATTATTACCTCCCACTTACCTGGTTTACAACTAACTTTTGATATATCATGCCTTACTTTCTTGTTACCCAGCTCTGTATCTGTTTACCCAAGCACAGTGCCTTAAATGCCCAAAGGTTTGCCACCTTAAACTGAAAGACATTTTTAAAATATTACAATCAAGTTAAGTGTAGTCACACACCCAACCTAATTTAAACTCAATTAATACAATACTTCTGTGAAACAGACGTTATCCTCATTTTAGAAATAAGGAAACACAGAATCAGAGAATCCCAAAGAATTAGCTTAGCAACAGAAGTTTGTGGGTAACAGAACTAGGGTTCAAACCAAGCTTTTGGACTCAAAGTCTTGCAGCATGGTGCTCTGTAAATACCTCTCAAGATACAAATGCACTCTATTCCCCAAAAGAAAGTTTAAATTTCAATGGAATGCCTTCAAAATTAAATACCCTACTCTGTAAGCCACTTTACCCACCTTCTCTATATGAATGAAACCAAATGACAATAGCCTGTCATAAATAACAAAGTACTCTAAGTTCTATGGAAAGTAAGAAGACAAGAAAAATTTCTTCAAATTATGCAATATTACAAAAGTATATATCTATATTCTGTGAATGTAAATTAAATATTCATTACAGGGGAGCAGATGTAGCTCCAGTGGTTGAGTGCCTGTTTCTCATGTACAAGGTCCTAGGTTCTATCCCTGGTACCTCCTAAAAAATAAACTATTAAAAAAAGTAATTCCTTACATTGGAGTATTATATTCTCATTGATCACAAATCCCAGTACTGTTAGTTGATGAAAGTCAAGGGAAGACCCTGGCCACCTATCTCCCAGTCCAATGCGCTCTCTACTATACTGATGGAATTATATACAAACTGTGTACAGAAGAACAACGAAAATAAGAATTATTAATTATATAGTGCCAATGTCTATGCTTCCATTTATTTGTCCTCCTTTCCAAAGGTAGCCAAGTTTCACCAACATGTTGAATGCTCCAAGCATGACTGCAGTCTTCCTTCTGCCTAGAAGCCTCTCCTGGATCTTGCCTCCTTATTTTCCCCCTCGTAAAATCGTACCCACCCTTATTAAGCATAGAGTTTTCATGTCAGAAGAACATCAGGGATGCTTAGGCTTAGCCTAAGCACCTAGGTTTTTAGATGCTAAAGCTGAGGTACAAAGAGCTAATTTGCCCGAATTTTAAAGTTATTTTCAAACAGTCCATTGAAAATGTCCCCTCAAAAAAAAACCCTAAAACATATTAAGGTAGAACTAAAACTCATCACAGTAAGTAGGAGACATAAATTCCAATCTTTTTGTTACCATCTATTGTTTCTTAGATCTCCCACATATCCTAAAAAGACTGACACTAAAGTTATCAGATTATAGACCTAATATCTTCTACCTCTAACTGTACTGGAAGACAACACAAATATTCTCTATTTACAGACGTGAAATTTTCTTTTTCTAAGGAATTAAGGAGCAAAATGAAGAAGTAAACATGTTGGTATGTGTCTATCTTATAAAATAATTTTAATATCGATGAAGTAGGCAACAGTAGTACATGCCCTCTCAGCTTGACTTTTTGAAAAAATAATCACACTATTCATTTAATAGCTACTTAGGTTTAAAAGAAGTTTCTCTGTGTAAAATTAATATTAGTGAAACTATAAAATTTAAAGTTTGACAAGATGTTACTTATATCGAGAATATCTTCTGCTTTCTGGCATCTCTGTTTTAATGACACAGCAAATAATCATTTCAAAAATAAAAAGTTTCCAGGCCTTTTCTTATATTACAATTTCAAAAGGGACACACCCTCAGCTAAAAGGCAGGACTCCACACCCTTTACTTCCATGTACCTCTTCACAATTCAAATTCCTACAGAAGGAAAGGCGACTTCCTAATGTCAGAAATAAAGCAAACACATTAAAATTGGAATCCAAAACCAAAACTGTTATAGAACAACGAAAAGTGAAAATATAACATGTCTGAAATTAGCAAAAGAGAAGCAGGAAAATATAAATATAGAACCAATGTTAAAAGTAGCATGGCATTTAGCAAGTGTTCTGAATTCACTTGGTTCACACTTACATTTCTATTCACATTCTTCCATTTGTCATGAGAGGACAGTATTCTTCTAAAATTTAGGAAATAATGAAGTTATTATACTTCCTCAGAAATCTATCCATAGGGGGAAAAATGGACTGTTAGGACATTTTTCCCTACCACAACAATTGCTTTTCTATTTTACAATAGATGAAACTCTTCAGTGTAAAGGGAGAAAGTAAATAAAATGAAGAACTGTAATTCTTGAACCTGTGCCAGTTTACAGTATTTTAAAAAAAGAATCTGCGCCACAGCTTGGCAGTCGGCCCCATTTACAGTAAGCCATCTAGTGTTCTGCCCAACAGGAAGAACAAAGAGTCACTGTAGTGCTGCTGGGTTTTGTGTGTTTCAAATACTGTAGAAGGAAGGAATACAGTCCTAAACGCAAAAGAACTTTGGCTTTTTACAGTTCTATCTCCTTGATGACTCAAAACACTGTCAAATAAATCTACAAGGGTAAGAGATAGAGCTTACTGCCCGAAGACTTTTAGCATAAACTTTAAATAACCATTTATTTTACTTAGAAAAGTGAAACCTGTATTATCAATTTATTTTGAACTTTAAAAATTCAAAAGTCTGATTTGAAAGCCTATAAGCACATGATGTTTAGCAATACAGGTAATTCTGTATTCTAAGAACAACCTGAAATAAGACCCTTAATTACAATTTTCTTGGTAAAATTAAAAATACATTCCTTATATTATAAGTTTTTAGCAAATAAATGAACTTAAATAACACCAGAATTATATTAGGGGTGCAATTACCATTTTAACTTAGTACTTCTAGTTTATTACCAGAAGTAAACAACTTTTTAAAGTTACAGTTTCATGATCAACAAATTGAAATCAATGACAACAAAATCTCTTTCCCTCAAAGTTATACTTCTTTTGAAACTATGGTCAAATATAATGTAAATTAAGTGTAGTGAAATTTCTATTTCTTTATATACCTGGGGTGACATATTTGCTTATGTCAAAAAATTATCTTAAATATCATTGTACAGGACAATACACCCTGATTAAACTATTTAGTTTTCTTACTAACATTTTGTTCTAGAGATGGAGGAAAGGAAAAAAGAGATATATAAGTAAACTATGTAGAAAAATAGTGATAACTGTTAAAGAGAAATAAAATAAAGGAGGAAAGAACATGAAATGGTTGAGCAGGAAAGAGAATATGAAATTTTGGATAAAAGACAAGAGACGGTCTCTCTGAAGGTGAATTTGGAATCAAAACCTATAGGTTAAAGGAATTGGCTCTGTGGGTACCAGGTAGAAGAGCACATTGCCTATTCTAACCAGTAAATGATAGGATTTCCTGAGGAATAAGTATTCTCAAGTATTGTAAAACTCTTCTCAAAGGGAGGGGCGGCAGCAACCAGAGCTTTATTTAAAGATAGGTGCTGTCAGCAAAATAAGAAAAAAAGCTGGCTCAGTGACAGGAGTTCCAGCAGCTTAAGAGTACAAAAAAGAGAGAAATTATGGGAAGAGCAGATGAATAGGGGAGAAGCAGCAAACCATCACAGGGCTGAAAGTTAATCTGAACTGAAATGGCTCTCAGGTAGTATGCTAAAAATTAATAATTATTATAGTAGCTGGACATTAAACATTTGTAAAGAGAATTTACAAACTCTTACAGCCTAGAAGAAACACCTCATGAGAGTCTGAGTAACTCAGTAGCAGAATCACCAAACAACATCAAATGTCTATGGCAGGGCAGTTCATCACGTTTTTTTTTTTTGTACTTTTTCCATGTTTTGTTTGTTTGTTTTTTTCCCCTAACTTGTGTAGATGGAGGGAGGAAGTTCTCTGGGATACAGGGCACAGGGCCTCCCAGAATCCCAGGGAGATAGCAAGACCCGGGCAAAGACTGGGTACGTGGCATGAATGAAGATGGTGCAAGCAGGGCATGGAAGTCTTAGTGCCACTTCAGGGGTTACTGAGATTGGACAACACACGAGCTATCTGAGGAGGTGGGGGTGAGTATAAATGGACAGCCAGAGGGCCCTTCTCAGATGTGCAATTCTGTGTATAGCCACTGGGTCCTTCACATGGGCCAAGGAAGTGGTTGGAGAATAAAGCATATGAACTAGTAAGATTCGAATTCTCTCCAATTTGGTTAATTAGGGGCTCTTTAGAAAGAATAAAGTAATAAAAAGTAACCACAAGAAAACATGTCATATCCATCAGACCAGCAAAAAATGTACCTGTTAATACCCGTGTCAGCAAAAATGTGGAACAATGAGGACTCCAATACGCTACGGGTAGGACTATAAATTTGTACAACCACTTATAGAAGAAATTTGGCAACCACTAGAAAGAAAATGAATATATGCATAACCCATGCCTTAATTTTACTTCAGGAATATATCCTAGAGAAATGTTGTATCTTTGTAAAACAAAATGCATAGAAATATTCATTGCAATATGGTTTGAAACAGAGAAAAGTTACGAAGAATTTCACTATTAGGAGAGAGAAGAAACAAATCACATTTATACAATAAAATAGTATACAGCAGTGAAAATGAATTCACTAAATCAACCTGTATCAGCAAAAAAAAGAAAATAAGATGAAGTAGGAAGCAGAATAAAGCATGTTGCAAAAGAATACACACAGTATTAAAAAATATATGAAGATTAAAACAATACTATGCATATTACCAAATAACAAATTATATATCTAATGAAAAAGGATTGGAATTAAAGTTATCTCACAATTTTATTACATGTTTAAATTTGACTATATAAAAAATCTGGCTATTACTTTGAGAGGACGCATATTGTTATTTTTAAATAATTTCTATTTAAAGATCCAACTTTAATGTCACAAATCACATGTGGGTAAAAGAAGCTTGATTCTGACAATTCAGTGATGACTCCCAGGTTTCTAGCTCTCCTGACTGTATAGGTCATTCCCTGTCAAGATAAGCCTTTGTGAAGCTATAAGTCAAGGAGAACAATATCCAAATTTAGTCTCTGTTCTTTGATTATGGGCACAAAAGTAGCTTCATTCTTTTCTAAGGTCTCTAAATGTGTTATTATTTATTCTTTCATTTAACATTTATTCTATATTCCCCTAAGTGTCAGACTACGAACTAGATACAAAAGACAAAAAAGAATATGGTCCATACTCTTAATAAATATCTGTTAAGCACTTACTATGTAACAGCTGACTCCACACTTGCATTTCACTTTTAATCTTCACAAGACCTTATGTTTTACCTATCACATAGAGAAAACAGACTCAGAAGTGGCTTGCCCCACCTCACAAAACCAGCCAGTAGACAAACCAAAATGAAAGCATAGATATGTTCAATCCCAAATCCACCTAGGTATTTTAGTTCGTAATATCATTTCTCTAAAAAAAGTGTGTTATGAATGGTAGCAATCAATTTAATAGATTAAAAAAACACAACCTGCTTATAGGCTATTAATTTCCTACTGCCAACCAAGAGATCTGTTTTGGGAAAAAGAATAAAGGTACTATAAGTAAAATTAAAAGAAGGAAATAGGATCTTATAAATAAAGTAGAAATGCACACAAAGCAATGAAATAATACTATCTCTTCTCCCCAACAACAAAAAATCTGCCCCCCTCCGAAAATCTGCAAATGGTCAAAGCCTCAATTTACTTTCTCAGAGACACTATTTTCAAATTCAGTTTGTAACCACAAGATAAAGATAATTTACCCAAAATGTAAACAAGGCTGATAAATTCAACAATAAGTAAAAAGATTCAGAATTTAACAAGTTAAAATATTCATAACATGATTATTTTTAACACTAACATGTAGGGTAGCATGAAACACTGTCATGCTGCATGTTTCATTACTA
Source organism: Dasypus novemcinctus (assembly GCF_030445035.2). Taxonomy (NCBI): domain Eukaryota; kingdom Metazoa; phylum Chordata; class Mammalia; order Cingulata; family Dasypodidae; genus Dasypus; species Dasypus novemcinctus. The sequence goes on along the minus strand of NC_080673.1, from coordinate 45,351,054 downwards.
TGAATAAAAATGGCTATAATATGAGATAAAGGAATAATTCTGAATTATTTTCTAGCGTTTTCCTTTTTGAATATGGAAAACTAGGACTTACGTATTAAGAGTGAAGATAAATCTGCCTTAATTAAGAAACATTTTAAGTCAAGAAAACTTAGTTATGTTTTTCTTATGCTCCATATTGCAGTAACCTAGAAATCTATTGGACTTTGTTTCTTTCAGAATGATTTCATACTTCTGCTCTTATTTAACAATGATAATTTTTCTATAAGCTGAAAATATTTGAAATTAAACATGTCAGCTTTGTTGCAATTTTATGAAGTTTTATAAGGGTTAAGCAGATGTTTGACTAGGGATTTACCATACCAAAAGGTAAACTACCTTCTAAGTTTACAACTTTAACTCCACAATCCAAGGACACTGGTTGACTTCATACAGTCTATAAAATAAGCGCCTTTTAAAGATGAATGGCAGCAATAAGGAACTACACATTTAGAAAAATGATCAGTTTTTTTTTTCTAAGAACCAAGATTCTCTGGCAATTTCTAGGAGGGAAAAACAATATATGTTATGAAAGAACAAACTTGGCACCTATTTTGTATATTCCAAATGAAATTCAAATGATCATATAAAAAAGAATCCATGTTTCTTATTACCAAAAATATTAAAAATAGAAAACTACTTTCTAAAAGTAATAATAGTAACTAAAATTTTTACATCAAAATGCAAACACCTGGTGGTAATTTTATTTCTTATTCATATATATTTCATACATAATATATTTATATTTAAAAGCACAATAGATTTTTTTGTCAGCTAGAAAGTATCATAAAAATTATATTACTACTTTATTTTTCTAGATATGACTGAGAGAAATAAAGACATTCCATATAGTACAATCAAGTAAGTTAGTTTTTTAAAAAAATTCAAATTGCATACATAAAACTCACTGAGCTTATACATAAACAACATGTAGTTTTTTTTTTTTAACTTAATGCTTTTCTTAAATTTAGTTCATGTTCCAAACAAACTAGAAGCTCTATTTGCTAAATTTAATCACTCAACTTAATGATACAGGTCTTTCTTGTTTGTTCTATTTGGTGAAAACCTACAGAATTTTCCCATGTTTTCTCTATAGCCAAAACGTTCTCTGTTAAGATGTAATATGAACAGAGAACGATAAATTAATTTAACAAAAAATGTCACTGTGCACAACTGCATTTCACCATTTCTTCTGAAACTCAATTGTAAGAATGACAGTAACCAGGCATATTGATAACCATTCTACAATGATAGCTCCTATAACTGCAAAAGAAGATTAAATACTAACGAAGGCTATATAACCAGACTATCAGGGCAAAATCTGTATAACTCTATGTCATGGAAGACTGATCTCCCAGGATATCATTTTACTGAGGGTAGAAACTAGGCCCTAGGTCTTCCTACATGTCTTTTATACAATTCGAATGGAAGATCATTCCTCTGGTGTGCGCTGGGCCATTAGGGGGCAGCAGTCCTATAAGCAGGACATGGATTCGGGGGTCTGGATCTGTTTCATGACCCCCGAGACCCTTCTGCAGGACAGCAACACTGAGAATGCCACAGACAGGATCTGAAAAACAGCCACTGTCTAAAAGAAAAGAACAAATTCTTAGGGAAAAAAACTTACCACGTCACCATTATAAAATAGGGAGAAACTCTTTGCATCATGAAGCTTGTGCTAAAATGCTTAGTGATCTCATTCTTACCATAACAAATTATCTGCCAGAAAAGATTTTCAAGGTCAACCCTGGCAACAATTAAAAAATAATGAAAACCATTCATCCCTAAGGCAGAGTTGAGTATTTTAGGTTGAAGCAATGTGCTGTATATTTTATTAGCTATAACTTGTTTAATTATTCATTGCAACTCTTCTTATATTCCATACAGAAACCTCAGGTTGCTCAAATTTCTATCCCCAAACCCTTCTTTTTTCTTATTCAAGGGCAAATGTCTTAAGAGACCAAAATTCCTATCTACCATTTTCAATTGAACATAGAGATATCTTTGCTAGGAGTAAAACAAAAGCTATGCTAGAGAGAGACTGTTTCATCATCCTAACTCATGTAAACCTCCGACAAGATTTCACAGGACTCCTCCTCCTGCACCTCGGCTCCACTTACCGCTTCCCCTCCAGCTGCATCCTCCGCCCTGTGTTGTTCTCAAGTGTCCAGGACCTTCCTAGGCCTCTCAGGCTGCCAGTCAGGGCAAAGCATTGCTTGGGACACTTTCCCAAAACCTCATGCTGTTTGCCACCCTCACTCTCAATCATCTGAGTGGTACCACCATTCTTTAAGCTGCTTTTTGGCACATTTTGCCCCTAAAGAGCTGCTGTCATTGGTTTCATCGTCAGCCTATTTCAGACGCACAGATGTGCCTAAGACACTCTACTCAAGGAGCAGTCAGAGGTCTGTCAGAACCCAGGGCAGCTCTGCGCTGGCAGAGGGAGGAAAGTTGCTGGTATCTGCAAGCCTGAAATCACTCTGAACTCACCCCACCTCCCCCAGGAGAGGAGCAACTGCAACACCATTGCCAAAGAACAATTAGAGTGTCAGTTCCCCTCACTCAAGGGAGATTGAGGACCTGCCTCCCCACTCTCCACAGCTCTGAACATCAGAGTCCAGAAGGGGAAATCCAACTTAAACACAAAAATTAGCAGTGACCCTCTCTTTGTGATCATATATTCAAGCCACAAGTGGGTCTCAAAGTGGTGACATTCCTGAAAAAGAGCATCCTTACCTACCATACAGGCAATGAAGGCTTTAACAAGTAACCCGGGGTAATTTTTCATAAAAATAGCCACAAATACTGTACTTAATTGACTTCACATGCGGTGAAGTCAAAAGAGAGCTAGATTTTTACTCAAACTGCTTAAATTGTAAGCAACAAACTCAGATAATCAAAAAGTTTTTAGCTTAAGGGGATCGTAGTGATTAGTTCAACTCCCTCATTTTAGAGATTAAGGGAGGAAACCCTCATGCCAAGAAGACTGAAGCCATTTGTTGAGTGTAACAAAGTCAGCTATTGGCAGCTCCAGGGCCAGTCCGGCTGTCCTGAACTCCTGGTCTGCAGCATGTCCTATTACACCCAAATTGCTCTATTTCAAGAACTCCCTGTGGTCAATTTCAAAAGAAGGGACTACAGAATGCTAACTTCTTTTACTCTGTTGTTCCTAAGGGTAAAACTTTGTCTTGCTCCTGGAGCAATGACATAAAAAATTCATACATGTCTTCCTTTCCTAAATTTCATGTGGCCTCTCTACCCTGGCAATCTTTGGCACATATTCATTGTGTGGAGGGTCAATTCACCTGTCTGGCCCACTCTACTCTCCTTTCTTATTGTCACAACCCCTACTTGTGCAAAGCAGCAGGTTCCAGCTAAGAAACTACATATCCCAACTTCTTTTGCAGGTATGGATTGCAAAGAGACATAGGCCAATGATATTAAATCGGAAGTCATTAGGTGGTATTTCTAGAAAAACTCTAAAAGGGAGGATTTGACCAGTTGGTGCCTTTTGCTTTCTTCCTTCATAGAAGGTTCCTGCTAAAGCAGCCACTTGGCCACCATGGGGCAACAAGCATGAGGATGAAAGCTGCGTTAACAATGAGGGTGGCAGAGCACAAAGTCAGAAAGAGCCTCAGATCGGGATGGCATTGTGAATTTGCCATCCCAGTCCCCAAGTGCCATTTTCCTATAGACTAGAGAAAATATTCCATTTGATTAAGCCATTGAGGTTTGAATTTTCTGTTACATGTCTCTGAAGCTATTCCTGATCGATATTTCAGGTCTCAATGGACAGAACCATGAACAGGAAAAAGAAAATTATTAGGTTGGTGCAAAAGTAATTGCGGTTTTACACTGCTGAAATTTGCCTTTTGATATTGGCCTACATTCTTAAATAAATGTGATTATGTTATACATCTTTTCTTTTTTAAGATTTTTTTTGTTAATTTATTTCTCTCCCCTCCCCCCATCCCCCACTTGTCTGCTCTCTGTGTCCATTTGCTGTATGTTCTTCTGTGATCACTTCTACCCTTATCAGCGGCACGGGAATCTATGTTTCTTTTCATTGTGTCATCTTGTTGTGTCAGCTCTCTGTGTGTGCGGCACCATTCCTGGGCAGTCTGCACTTTTCTTTCGCGCTGGGCAGCTCTCCTTACAGGGTGCACTCCTTGAGCATGGGGCTCACCTACGCAGGGGACACCCCTGCGTGGCAGGGCACTACTTGCACGCATCAGCACTGGGCATGGGCCAGCTCCACACAGGTCAAGGAGGCCCGGGGTTTGAACCATGGACCTCCTATATGGTAGGTGGACACCCTATCCATTGGGCCAAGTCCGCTCCCTGTTATACATCTTCTTAATGTGCATTACTCACTTTGTTTTTTTGCTAATGACTTGTTAATTTCTGTTTATTTTACATTTATTTTAGACTATGGAAATGATGCTAGACAAAAAACAAATTAAAGTGATATTCTTATTTGAGTTCAAAATGGGTCGTAAAGCAATGGAGACAACTCGGAACATCAACAACGCATTTGGCCAGAAACTGCTAATGAACATACAATGCAGTGGTGGTTCAAGAGGTTTTACAAATGGGAAGCGGATGTGGCTCAACTGATAAGAGTGTCTGCCTACCATATAGGAAATTCAGAGTTCGAACTCAGGGCTTCCTGACCCATGTGGTGAGCTGGCCCACATGCAGTAGCACCAAGCACAAGGAGTGCCATGCCACGCAGGGGTGTACCCTGCATAGGGGAGCCCCATGCTCAAGGAGTGCACCCCGCAAGGAGAATTGCCCCATGAGAAAAGCACAGCCCACCCAGGAATGGTGCTGCACACGTGGAGAGCTGACACAGCAAGATGATACAATCAAAAGAGACACAGATTCCCGTGCTGCCTGACAAGAATGCAAGCAGATATGGAAGCACATACAGCAAATGGACATACGTGAGCAGACAATGGTGGGGGGGGGGGAGGGAAGGAAGGAGAGAAAGAGAAATAAAAATAAATCTTAAAAAAAAAAGTTTTGCAAAGGAGATGAAAACAATCATTGAAGCTGATCCTCCTACAACTACACGAGAAGTTACCAAAGAACTCCACATCGACCATTCTATGGTCATGCCGCATTTGAAGCAAATTGGAAAGGTGAGAAAGCTCGGTAAGTGGGTACCTCATGAGCTGACCAAAAATCAAAAGAATCGTTGTTTTGAAGCATTGTCTTCTCTTATTCTATGCAACAATGAACCGTTTCTTGATTGGATTGTAATGTGGGACAAAAAGTGGATTTTATACAGCAACGAGTGACAACCAGCTCAATGGCTGGACAGAGAAGGAGCTCCAAAGTAGTTTGCAAAGCCAAACTTACACAATAAAAAGGTCACGGTCACTGTTTGGTGGTCTGCCACCAGTCTGAACCACTACAGCTTTCTGAACCCTGGCGAAACAAGTACATCTGAGAAATATGCTCAGCAAATCAATGAGATGCACCAAAAACTGCAATGCCTGCAGCAGGCATTGATCAACAGAAAGGGCCCGATTCTTCTCCACAAGAATGCCTGACTGCACGCTGCACAACAAATGCTTTAAAAGATGAACGAATTGGGCTATGAAGTTTTGCCTCATCTACCATATTCACCTGACCCCTCGCCAACCAACTACCACTTCTTCAAGCATCTGACAACTTTTTGCAGGGAAAACGCTTCCACAACCAGCAGGATGCAGAAAACGCTTTCCAAGAGTTTGTCGAATCCCGAAGCAAAATAAGCAAACTTATTTCTCCTTGACAAAAATATACTGATTGTAATGGTTCCTATATTGATTAATAAAGATGCATCTGAGCCTAGTTATAATGATTTAAAATTTATGTTCCAAAACTGCAATTCCTTTTGCACCAAACTAATACAATTGTAATTTCAATTGCACACTTCAATTTTTTAACAGTAGCTTGTTTTTGACCACTTACTGACTGAATTCTAACTTATTTGAAGTAACACGTGGCCACACTGCTCGGTGGTTGGATGAATGAAAAGAACCGGTAGGGAAGAAAGCACACTTTGGGTCTTACAGAAGCCCCTCAAGATAAAAAGAGGTTCCCTGGCTCCTTACAGTCAACCTCAGTCAGAGGACTTGGGTGGCATAGATCCATAGCGAGTGGCTTGGAAAGGACGTGTGCACTCAAATACATCACCATTGCAGGCTGCCCTACAGAATGCTAGCTTGCCAGGGAAGGCTCTGCCTGGCTAATAGACCAAAACTGAATTGTTCTGGCTGGGTTATAAATGGCATTGTGGCTGAAAGGGGTAGTCAAGGGATGTAAATTTCAATTGAAAGAAAGCTAGAGAATAATCTAGGGTATGAATAATATAGTGAACATGGAAATGGAGGAGGACTGTGTTTAATAATACAAATACAAGAATGTTCTATGAACTAAAACAAATGTCAGTATTACAAGGTGGTAAAAATATAGTGATACATGGAAAAATACAATTAATGTAACTTATACACTATAGTTAACAGCGATATTGTAATATTCTTGCATCGATGTCAGAGAAAGTACTATATTAACGCTAAGGGTGAATAATGGGAGGGGTGGGATTTTTTTCTTTTGGACCAAGGAAAATATTTGAAGGTTTACTGGAGCAATGACTTCCCATTTCCATGATAAAATTGAAAGCCACTGAGCGTACTATTCGAACAGAATGTACAAGGCATGGGACTGTATTAACACAGTGAACTATGTGGTAAAAGATGGACTGTGGTTAACAGTACAAATATGAGAGTGTTCTCACAGAAGCTGTAACAAATATACAATGCTAATACATAATGTTAAGAATGGGGAGGTATGGAAAAGTATGCCAAGGGTACCCTGTGGACCACAGTTAGTAGTAACGGTCTGATCATCTTCTTTCATAATCTGTAACAAATGTTCCACAACAATGTAAGGTGTTGGTGGAAAGGTGATATATGAGGAATTGTGTACATTATGCATTATTGTTTCATAAACTTACAACTTCTGTATTAAAAAATTGAAGAAAAAAAGTTGTTCTATATATCCATTTTCTATAGACATGTTCTACTTCATGTGCTTCAATGTTCAATTTGGAGACTGTTCATCTCAAGTTTTCACCTGCCAAGCAATTAGATATGACTAGCTCTTCCTAATTTAAAGAAAAGTCTCTCAGTCATAACCTGTCTTTAAAGCAATCTTATTTGAAATTAACAACAGTAAACAAACTGGCCAGACCCTGCCAGAAAGTAGTCTCAGGTTAAAGAAAAAAAAAGGGGGATGGGGAGAAGGGTGCTCACTGCACAGAGAACACAGTCTGTATGTATAAGAAAAGGAAGATGGCAGGACCCTTGCCATGAGTCTAAACCTACATGGATAAAAGGGTAGTTCAATTGTAGAATTCAACAAATAAGAGTTTCAAATGTAAATGAACAATTTTCAGGATATTAATCTGGTAAACTTTACCTGTCTTCTCTTTTCAGTATATTTTAAAAATATACTGTTGTGTAATTTTAGAACAATTATTCTTTATAGCTTTTTCCTCACTTATGTCTATTACTTTTGTGACATGATACAGGGTTTTCTTGTCTTCATAATTACATAAAAAGGTCATCCCTTCATTTTGAACTTTTAATAAGATAGTCTGTATGTAAAAGAACTTAAAAACTAAAGTGTAGAAAAATATTATTTCAGACTGATAGAAATATAGCTTGCATTTTCTACATATTTCAAAGGTGATTACAGTGAGATAATTAAAACAGAGCATTAAGCACAAAAATACTAAAAGAATAAAGGATATTAATGAGACTAAACACCTATATTCACAAACTACTTGATAATAGAAACTGAAATAAAATTTTTAAATTCTAAGGAATATAACTGTATTCTTGAAAACGTTTCACATGTAACACTGCCTCAATTTTAAGTCACTGCCTTTCACATAACCAAACTGAAGAACATGTAAAACAGTAGCACCTATTATTTGTGCATAGGAATGTGGTAAATGTATAAAGCATGGACTAGAAGTAGACACACCAGAAAAGTGGTAGCATCTGGGGAAGGACGGAAGGAAATATGACCAGGAGTCCTTCAACTATATACGTCCCATTCCACTCCTTTAAAAAAAACAAACAAACAAACAGATCTGCAGTAAATATACAAAATGTTAAAACACTAACAATTAAATCTAAAAGATAAATGCATGACTGTTTGCTAGTTCGTTGTATTTTTTTCCTATAATTTTCTCTTTGGAAATAAATCTTGGGGAAGAATTATAATATTCTCAGGTGAAAAAGTGCCCAAATGGGATCTGGGGTTAGGTTAAAAGATTCAGACTATAGTAAGAAGTCCAGTGTTTTGGGGAAGTGACAGGAAAAGTATTTACAAGGGTCACAGAGTAGCTCCCAAATCCCCTGAAAAGAGGACAAGGCAGGAGTGCCTTGGGAGACTGCACACTACAGGCTCTGTGTGGATGGAAAAGACAAGGTCCTTTTCAAGTAGATACTGTTTACTCTGTGATGTGTGACCCAGGATTCAGTACTGTATGTATCAGTTTACCATGAACTAAATGGGCATAAGACACATAATTTGTTGTTTAAAATGAATGTTTAATCTAAATACAGGAGAAGCCAATAAAATAACATTAGGCTCAACAAACTTGCAGTAAGATATTGACAGCAAAAAATTTTGTTATAAAAATACGTTCTTACCATAAAAGTAAAAAAAAAATTATGCCTTCTCATAATATGACTCTTAAGAGTGAAGTCAGGAATTTATTTTATCTGGTATACCACAGTAATTTGCTATAAAGCTTTATGAAACAGCTAAAATAATGTTACAGCCAGAAACCAATTGTTGCTAAAATGCATTCAGTTAAAATGGAAAATATAGGGAAATAAAACACTGTAATTGTCTCTCAACCCACATTGTATATTACGTTGCTAAATTACATACTATTATATTTTCTACACTTTAATATGCTTTCCCATGGAGGAATTGATAACATAAGGAAATGATTCTCTGCTTTTATTTCTGAAGCTCTAAATAATACCCCACACATATTTATAAACCAAACAGGGCCTCAGCCTCTTATTAGATCCATAGGCTTATAAAATCTATTTCCCAAAACCACAACATGTAACAATGCATGAAATAGCTAACACAAATGGTTTTCTGTTCTATTTTTTACTTGATTCACAACCAGGAACTAAAGTGAGTTATAATACTATATAAGGAAAAAAATCAAGGTTTTCTTAATTTTAGAAAACCTTTTAATAGCGTATTGTATAATTCCTACAAATACTGCTTTTGGCCTTGATAATTTAATTTAACCTTGTCCATCCACTGAATAGCTGGTACAAGTAAGCAAAGACCTCTGCTCCCCCAAAAAGATTAGTGTATTCATGGCATTGGGAGGAAATCCATTTCTTATCCAAATTCAGCCAAATGCTGACAAACCACATGCTAATAAGTAATGTGCAGTACTTAAATAAATGGCCAAATGTCTTTATTAGACCTTGATTATTTTTTATATAATAAACCACTAAAATTCATACACTAATTTTTAAAACCTTTGGAGAACTATAAAGAATGTACACATTTTAAGACACTGAATAATTTTCTTAACACAAAATTAATATTACCAGGTATATGGTTTAAACAGAGAGTAGTACTATTTCTGAAATTTGAGGTAATAGTTTAGAGGCCTGAAAAAGTATCCGGTCAACATACTGAATTTACAGAGCTTCAAAAATATACTGAAGTATCTGACAGCGCAAACGGATGCATTTAACAAATATTAACAAATTTTAATCAAGAGATGTCAACTTTGCATAGAAATATTAAATCATGTCATGAGTCTCCTCAGGTCATATTGTCATTTCAGATTCTATATGAATACCTTACAGTATAAAATGGGAAAGATAATGTGCCTACTCCCTTTTAAAGTCCAGACTTTGATGAGCTCACTTTGGTGAACTAATATGTTTCTGATATGTTCGCTATAAGCAAGATTTAAATTGTACTTTTCCCTCTTGATTTGTGGAGCAACAAGCAGACACTCTGATGGCATTTAACTCCTCTCCCGGTGTGGGTTCCCATTGCTCTGAGCTCACATAGCAGGCATGGTTTACTCGTGTCTTCAGTATCTGGGCCAGCACTGGCTAACTACTCCACAATGTTCACGACACAGATTGAGGAGACTGGGCTGACAAAATTGAGAAGGCAGGCCAAGGAAAACATAGGCTGGACTGAAAACATGATTTTAAAATGGAAAGAATCTCAAATAAAACTCAACCATATCTAAAAATATGTAATTCTTATCATTGTAAAGTAAAAGTATTTCACTAAAATATAATACTGTACCAGAAGCTGCGCTCTGAGACATGGAAGGGGAAAACACTTTCTATGAGCTTCCTGACCCCTTTTATGTGACTCGAGGCGCTACCTTAATTCCAAGGTAAATTTTACTATCTTGATAATATCTTCTATAAGTACTCAGCAGCTGCGAAAATTCACAGTCCTCTCACATCTTTATAAAGATACCTTTCAATGGGTAGAGTTGCAGGTCACGTAAAAGGATCATTACTAAAATTTATCGTTTCTAAGTGAGTTTCCTATAGTGGACTATACCTGAAGCTATTATAAAAGCTTTTTTTTTTAAATATGGAGGAAGTAGAGTTTCAGGAGACAAAAGTAAATTTCCCAGCAATTCACAAATTTATTTTCCTATCGTTTCATTATATACTCCCTTCATAGAGAAATGAATTAACTGTGTGAGCACATTTTAGTAGAGAAATAATTTAAAGTACTTCCATTTCTTGGTTATTCACACCAAAACATGGGAACATTATCTTAAATCAGTGGTTCTTAAAGATGGGTTGGCATTAGAATCACTGGGGAAGTTTCGTGAAAGATGCATATACCCAGGCTCTGCTTCCCAATGAATCTTTTTCCAATGGCTAGGAGCTGAGCCCTGGAATTTGAAATTTTAAAAGTTTCACAGGTGATTCTGACACACAGCCCCGGTTGATGACATGCCATGACAGGGTCAAATGCCTTTTGGGAACTGGATGGGTGATTTAAAGAGTGAATGGGCAGACCTCAGCCAAGTGGGAAGCACATATTGTCCCCTCTACTGAGCTCCAGCCACTAAGGGACATGGGGACTGCAAGCCAGGTAGGTATCGCCAGGTTTCCCATTTTGTGAAAAAGAAGACAGAAATCAGGATTCAGTTGAATGTAAAAATCTCTTGATATTTAAATATTGGATTAATTTTTTAAAACATGTCCATGATCATGATGAGACCCTGGCAGTGAATCTGAGGCCAAGTTTAAAAAATCAACAGTCATAAGTAATTTTTGCTTCTCAAACTGGGGTACTCTGAAGGTATGTAATAGTGAGGTGGTAGTTTGAAAAAGCATGACCACAGTATTCTGCAGATCTTTCCATCAAGAGGTGGGGTCTATGAACCACCCCTTAGATCCTGGCCAGTCTCTTGACCAGGAGAACACACAGAAGTGACACTGTATGTTCCCAAGCCTGGGCCTCACAGGGCTCTGTGACTTTCACCTTTGCCTGCTTTGTGTTCCTGCGGCCATGTGAGGAAACCTGGTATAATCAAATAACGAAAAGACCACAGAGAGAGAAGGGCCTGGCTGCTACCCAGCACCAAGGCCCCAACAAGAGTGAGGCCCTAGTCAGGCCACAAAGTCACGAGTGCTGCAAGAGGAGGCCCAGCTCCTGCTAGAATAGCCACCCGCGGAACGCAACCAAACCGCACAATCATGGGAAGAGAGTTGTTGAGAAGGTTTATTAAGCAGCAACAGATAACTGATACAGAAATTGGTACTAGGAAGTGAGAGTGCTCTCATAATAAAAACTCAAAACATGGCATCCCTTTTGGGACCAGGCTATGGACAGAGGTGGGGAAATGATGAAGGGATGATTTAAAGGTTGCAGAAACAGCAACCTGCGTTCTGCTGCGGTGAAACAAATGTTTTTACCTGCAGTAATTCAGCAGCTAGAAAAATGTACCTAATGAGCATGTGGATCTGCTAAGAAGACCTCTAGAGAGAATGTTAAAAATGTCATTTGGTTTCTTTTAGCTGCTTATGATAAAGGGAGAGAACAGAAAAAGACAAGCTAAAGAAGGAATTTGCAGTTTGTAAGCAGAATGTAAGGGGAAAACAGAAGGTTCAGAATTTGGTGGGTTGGAAATAAAACTGTCCCTCATAGTCAGTCTCCCCAGGTGGTAAAAAGTTTTCAAAGAAACAGATAACCATGGGGGGGGGGTACTTTTAGAAAGAGGCTCAATATTTTTTTATTGATTACTTAAAACACAGTTTTGCATTAAAATAACAAAGGATATAATATATTAAAGAATCAAATCAGCATTAGTTTTTAGCATAAAATATAGGACTTCAAAGAAATTTTACTCTTGTGGCTAATGGTTTGGGACATACTCCTAAATCCTCTGTGGTAGGCATTTATTCTCTTCTACCATTAGGAGTACTTGGAAAAGGTAGAACAACAGGGCGATAAGATACCCAGGTGAATTCCCACTTTACAAGTTTTAGAAAATTGGCATCAGTTAAAGTCCCAACAAGGTGGGGAACGTGAAAATAAAGAGTCATGGAATTGCAACTGTGCTACAAGGTTTATCCTAACCTTCACAGATTCACTGTTCTAAAAAAAAAGACTGAAGCAAAAGGCAGAAAAATTAAGAAAAATAGACTTCTAAATTAAAAGATGATACCAAATCTATGTGCTAAAATCACTCATGAACAATAGTCAGGCTCTTACTTAATACCTATTTGTTCTCACTGCACGAAATACTGAACCATACCTAAATTTTCCAAACTTATGGCAGAAGGAAGAAGGTATTCAAGATGAGCTATACAAGCTATACAAACTGTGGCACAAAAATAGGCAGCAACAACATTAGTTTGAAGACATTTTTTGTAATGGCAAAGATCATTAAATATATCAGTTGACCACCATATTTTGGCACAACAGTTTCATTCATTCTCCAAAAATGACTGGTCATGTGCTGTGCTAAGTGTCAGGGATTAAAAATGCTAATTCTGTCCTCACTGTACTTAAAAACAGAGTTGGTAGACAGACTAGGGATAAGGCTTTCTACTTGCTTGCAAAAGCAAGTAAGCTCCCAAGGAACTTAAAATGATCCATAGTTTGATCATTCATCAAGGAAAGGTTTTGCCTAGAACAATTATTCAATATGACAGGAAAACAGGCAATTTATTTTAGACAGATTTCTATTCCAAATTTCTAAAACAAAACAGTTTTGAATTTTAAGCAAACTATAAGCTACCTGGAACAATCCCAATGTCAAAGCTGTACTGAACATATCGTATGCAATATTTCATGATACATCATATCATGTAAAAAGCAGCACATAAAATAAATCACATATATAAACAGAGAGTAAAACTTCATTGTTAGTACTCATGAGTAATAAAATCTGAATTGGTTATATTTTCCCTAAGGCAAAGTTTCTCCATTTTATCCATCAAAAATTCAAGGATATTTGGGAAAATTTATATCCAACTGTTCTATATACATCTAAATTACTCTCAGCTAAATTACTCTCAGCATTGTATAACTATGAACCTCTCATTAACAAAAGATTTTAGAAAAGTTATTGAAGACTAACTTGATTGGATTTTTTAAATTGCAAAATTAAAAAAAAATTACTTTCCATCCATAGTCAATCAAATAAGTTGAGGGATGGTTTCATTATACTATGAAAAACAAATACAAATTTCATACCATTTGATGAATTTTACATTTTTCAACCTAAATGATAATATAGGGAGAAAAGTATATAAGTCCCTGGAAACAGGTTCCAATAAAACTACCTCCTTAGAAAAGAGTGAAGCACTAAAAGACTCTTCTAATCCACTCAGAAATCACAGAAAAGCTCATTTTAATGTACTTCATAAAGTAAAATTTATTATCGATTAGTTGAAAACGTAATACACTCTGTAGAATAAACTTCGAATAATTCTAAAGCAATTTTGAATCTTTTCATTAAGTTTCTAAACTTTTCCTTACCAAGTTAATGCATTACAAAAGGGAATAGTTATCTCCAGTTTCTACTTGTGTAAACAGAAAACAACTCAATTTGTAGAAACTGACATTAAGCTGATGTCCCCCCTTTAAGAATCTAAGGCTCATTCTTTTTGATGGATCTGAAGGCTTTACGTATTAAATATAAATGTTTACAAATGTTCTCTAGAAGTTCCAATATCAAAAATCTTCCCTCCCAGCCTCAATGTGGGGAACATGGCCAGAAAGGACCAGCTGCCCCCACTCCTCCTTTCCCTGGGTCCATGACTGGCTGTCTAGACCTGGAGGCAGGGCCCAGTTCCCCTGGTGGGAGCTACACTCCAGTGGCAGGCCACCCATACTTACTGCCAGGCAGGACACTGCCAGTGAGTTTGGGGCTTTCATCATGAACCTATATCAGGGAATCCTGAGTGGTGGCCAGTTAAGGTTCTGGAGCCAAAGTTCCGGGTTCTAATCCTGGCTCTATTACTAAAGAATTGTGTGGCCTTTGGTCAAGCAGATGACCTCTGTGCAGCAGATAAGCAGAGTTGCCCTTCTCTCAGCTAGAAGTGCCACCAAAATGCATTATCACAACTTTAACAAAAATTGTGTCTTTCCTTTAAGAGCTACTACTCATTTTATAGCACAGTCATAGTTCACTGACAACCCTAATAGCAAAATCCCTATCCCGTTCTTAATCCCCCAAGTAACTTATTTAAGGGTAGTATCATGCTTAATTTTTCTAACTTAAGGAATTTTTGTCAATGTGAATATGTTCATCTACAAAAAATTGAGTGAGTGGGTTATGGTACAGACTGAATCTCCAGGAGGGAAACAATCACCTAAACTTTCTTCTGGTTTTCAATAAACCCAAGCTGCAAAATTCATTCAATTCTCGAAGGAATGCATGTCAACCTAGAACGTTTTTTACTCAAGATAAACTTTTGCAAATCAAGTAATTATTAAAATCAACCGTCCTCAATTCTTCTGACCAGTGTACAATTAAAGTATGTACGTAAAATATCATCTCTGTAAAACGAGATGTTCACATATTTTGTTTGCACTGTATTACATAGATATTTTTGTAGAAAGTATCTTGAATTTGTGTAATATCAGTTTAACACATTATTTAATCCTAATAATAACTCTGAGATAAGTAACCAGGGTATAAGTAACGTAACCCAAATACATAAAATAGGCTAAAAAGAAATAATTTTCCCAAGTTCATACTGTTATCAAGGAGTGGAGCCAGGTACAGGGTTCAAACACCTGACTCATTCATTCAAAAATCATTCACTGGAATACTTAACAGGCATAAGTAAATCTGTGAATATGACAGACAACCCCTGCCCTCCTGGAGCTTACAATCTGGAAGATTTTAAATCCACAGGATAATTGCCAATTGTGAAGAGCTATCAAAGAAATGCACAAGGCAGTAGGAGAGACAGTAACTGTGTGTGTATGTGTGTGTGTGTGCGTGTGTGTCTGTGTTGAGCTGTAGCCTGAAGGAAAAGGTGAAGCAGTCACAGAAGAGACAGGGAAAGAACACTCTAGGAAAATAGAACAAGTGTATATTTAGACTGGTATAGATAAGACTCTTTATAAATCATCCCGTTTATTCAGGCACATTTCTTGCCACTCTGCCCAGCTCAGACTGCTTCAGCCATCCATTTAGTAAGATTTTCAGTCACTTGAAACACCTTACTCATGCTAGCTTCTGGCCTGTGCCTACCTGAACTCAGAACACATATAACATTATTCTATTTTAATATATGTATTAAGCATTCTCCATACGTGCAGGACCTCATTTATTGTGTTAAAATGGCAACATAAAATTTCACTAAATATCACAACATAATCAACTGTAATTCACTTGTTTTTATTATCTAACATTGTTTCTAATTTTTCAAAATTGTAGATAATGATGTAACAAACACAAAACAAAGCTTATCCATACTGGATGTAAGGGTTATCCATCTGTAACTTTCAAGATGAAATACTGAGAGAAAACAAAGTAAGTTTAACACTGGCTTAGAAGATATCAAAGTTAATACATAATATTTAATAATTTTTTGTTTAGGTGTCTTTCAGAAACACTGTACCCCATCATTAGGACTGATAATTTGAAAACATATATATGCATAAACTCAATCATCATAGAACAAGGTCAGATATATTAATAATTTTGAGGCATTCTTCCATGACTTTTGTTCCTGATTGATAATCCCAAAAAGCTTACTTTATTCAAGCCCATGGCAACTAACTCAAGGGTGAGAGCTAACACAAATTAGGTAGGAACTATCAGTGTGGCAGCGCTCACTATGGGGCTCTTAGAATACAGATATAAACCATAAGATTTTCTACTTCACTGTTCTACCAAAACAGCCATTACAGATTTAATAACTTCTTTCTATTTATCCACAGTTAAGAAACATTTGCATTTTAACCCATACTATTTGAAAATTTTTGTCATTTATCATGAATTAACCCTATGAATTAAGCTTCAATGAATACTTTATACCCTGGTAATCTGAGATTTGATTTTAAAAAGTCCAGGTCCACTTTTTTCAAGTTCTTAAGGCAAATATAAAAAGTGCAAATACTTTCAAGAGCCAGGCTAGTAATGTAAATATGTTAAAAAAAAAAAAAAAGAGGTAGCTGAGTTAAAAATGCAGTTAATGTGGACTGCCTTCAGCTTTTAGGAACTTGCACTAGTATTTCCTAGCCTGAGAAGTAAGCGTTTGCTCTATCTTTAGAGCTAACAATGTCATGAAGCCAGTCTTAATTTTGTTGCTCTGTCAGACTGTTCCAAATTATAAACAGACCTGTTCCTACATTTTATGTATACAATGTGAATATCTAATATTACATTTATTACTTACCAAGTATTTACTGAGCTCCTACTGATAACATTTAACACAGTGAGTATTTACTAGGTATCAAGCAGTGCCAAGATGCTTTACACATTATCTCATTTAATTCTCACAACAACCTCACAATTTAGGCATTATAACTATTAGGGTGGCAATGTACTGGTAAGACTAACCTACTAGTTGGAAAGATGTAGTAGATACTATGAAGGAGAGATGGCATAAGAAATCTTGTTTGCATGGAGCTGACTATCTATTGGAGGATTACAGGAGAAACTTGTGGGAAAATAATCATTCTCCTTCCTATCTCAGAACATCAGTTTTGTTCAGGGTGACAATGTGCTAAAACACCTACATTTCCAGGCTCCTCTGATGCTAGAGGTGGCCACATGACACAGTTTTAGCCTATGGACGTAAGTAGAAAATAAGCCACTAAGGATTTCTGGGAAAGTTTTCTCTTTCTTAAAACAGACATCATCCTGTTCTCCACGACACCCCTGCTCTTTATTCCTAAAGCTTGTGACCAAGAGGAAAAGGGCAAGAAGGTCACAAAGACCTCAGCCCTCGAGTTCTTATGCTTCTAAATCAATGCCAGCAACCATGTCTCCGTGAGCTTCTGGTTATGCCAAAAAAATTGTGGTGCATGATCCTAAATGTGAAACTACCCAGGGTACAGATTCCAAAGTGGGACAACTGATGTCAAGCTCTTAGCCCAGTGGAGGGGTCAGTGTTATATATACAGTAATACAACTCATGGACAAAAGGTAGCTGTAATTTAATAATGAACTTGCAGTTTAAATCATTTTTCAGTTACAATTTTGTACTATGTCTAATTACAGATGATGGAAGAAAGAGGAGCTAATCAAAGTGAAGGACTTAATAACAAAGTCATTCAATATTTAACAAGGGAAACAATATCAGTAACTATATCTGTATTGTAGCAGATGATGGATGAACACGAAATATCTGACCAGGATGCCATTTATTATATTCAAATGAATAAGCTCATCTTTACTGAGTTGTAGGTTTTGTGGGAGATATAAAATTCAAATGAAGTATCTGTGAGTGAAGCACCACAGAGAATGACTTAGAGATCCTATATTTGTTGGGATCCCTTTGAATAAGACTTGCTAAATTGGAGGAGGAAAGTCTCGTCAACATGAATATTACTTTATGTATGTGTACATCACTAACCATAGATCTTTGAGCTATACCTTCATCTTAATACCCTAGCATTTACCTGGAAAATGATAGACATTCAATAAATATGTATTACATGTATAAAGAAATGTCTCAAATTCATTTCTTTGAAGGTTTTAAATTTAAAATACATATATGCAATGGAAAATAAAACAGGTTTAAAAATTTTCCACTTTACATGAAAGTACATCCAAAATTTATTACTAAATGAAAAATGTCAAGTTACAAACAAACAAGTAATTGGTAAATGCAAAGAAAAATCTCTGGAAAGTTATACACCAAGTAGGGCAAATACGGTCTTGAGGGTTTTTGGGGGTGGGGTGGGGGGTGGGGAGAGCAACAGAGCTCTTTATACAATTCTGTTCTAGTTACACATACCTACATATACGAATACATAAAACATTTTTAAAACATGCATTTTACAATGAAATACTTGACATGCTTTTAGAACTACCAAAGGAATCTGAAAATGAAAATGTATTAGTTTAATTTACAAAACTTAAATCACAAAAATCTATAATATAAAATCCTTAAATTTTCACTCTTTTATCGTAAAGCTTAAATTGTGTATTTCAATATATTACTACTTGAGATACATCTCACCTACTGATTCTGATAAGAAAAATAAAGTTCTCTCGATTCCACCAGCCCTTCATTTTTTAAACTTTGTGGTCTGCTTTCCATATCCTGGGTAATACATATCTTTATTACATACTAAATCTCTCCTGACTTCAAAAGGAAATGTTCCATTAAAAGTAGTCAAGTGTTGACAGGAAGGTGATCATGCCCAAAGGAAAACAGAAGTTTAGGGAGATGTTCATTTTCTAATGACAAGTGGGAAAAATGTCTACTTCTAGCAGATTTTAATGCCTGCCCTTACTATATAACTTTACTTGACATTATTATGAATATTCTTTACAAATTACTCTCATGCTTTAGAAAATACATTACTTTTATACAGAACCAGATATTGCAAAATAGGGCCATGAAATCAAGACAAATATTTTGCTGTACTAGATTTGGCCAAAATAATTATATATTTAAATGTCTAGATAATATAAAGCAGTATAGAAACACAAGATGCTCAAAATTATGTGAACTATATTTTTTACTTCCTGAAACATATTTTATATTTTTGTATTTTAAATGAAAGTACATTTTCTGAAGTCTTTTCAAATTTCACAAATTTTCAAGTTCTTTCTTTCTTTTCCACTTTGAATGTTTCAGGGGAAATATTTTCCTAGAAAAGACCAATGATAGGAAAAGGTAAAGGGAATGGCATTTTGTTAAATACATCGTTTCACATTCCACTGCAAACTTTGCATATTTGTTCCATTCATTGTTTTTGGTGGGTGAAGCAGTTTGAGATTATTTATGAGTTATAAAAAGAGAGATTATGTTTGTAAACTCTTCTGTTCCTCTGAGCATGATACCCTTGGATTGTATCAGATTTGGCTGAGATGTCTTTGATTGAATTATGTTAAGACTAGGGTTTAGATTTGATCAAGTCAGTAGAGTGTAACTCAGCCCCTTGGTGGGTTATATAAACAGACAGTCAAGGAGACACACAGATGTAGATACAAAGAATAAGATGCACACGTGAAGAGAGCATGCCACAAACATGGATAGGAGAGG
This sequence comes from Dasypus novemcinctus, assembly GCF_030445035.2. Lineage (NCBI taxonomy): Eukaryota > Metazoa > Chordata > Mammalia > Cingulata > Dasypodidae > Dasypus > Dasypus novemcinctus. The sequence continues at coordinate 45,331,240 of NC_080673.1, read as the reverse complement.
ACATTGATCCTGCAGCCCCGGGAAGAGAGATGAGCCATTTACCTGACAGTTTACAGATCATCACTTTGTGAAGAGAACAGAGCAGCTGAGCCCGCAAAGAAGCAAGGCTCTAGCCTACAGCTGAGACTGGAAGGAGCTGGGTCGACAGAGCCTTAAGAGGAAAAAGGAAGGCTGAACCCTTGCAGACATGGCCTGCTATCTTGCTTCATCGTGTAGCAACAGACTTTGGTGAGGAAGTAACCTTGAGTTGGACTCTTCAGGGTCTTGTAAGTGTAAGCTGCTACCCCAAATAAATACCCTTTATAAAATCCAACAGATTTCTGGTACTTTGTATTAGCACCCGGTTAGCTGACTAATACAATGAGTATCCTTATTTCTCAGATGGGAATGCAAGGGTGAGGGAAGTTATGTATTTTGCTGGGGCTCAGAAAGCTGGGTCAGATTTTGAGCTTCTGATGTTTTCTCCTTGAATTTTACTTCACAAAATAGTTCCATGTCCATTTTGTCTTCATTTTATTTTATAGATCAGGCCTGAAGCCTGGCACATTTGCACACAATAACTGAAAACTTTAGCTTATAAAATTTTATATTTTAAAACAGATAAACCACTCACTTAATACTTTGATCATATTTCTCAGTACAGAATTTATTTCAAAGGAAAGTTCTTCTAAATGAACTTTAAATATGACTTATTTGGAACTAAGCTCACAGAAGGGGAATAAGAACACATTTATTAATCAAATGGGGTACACAAATTTAATAGTCAAAATTTTATTGTCACAGGCTAAACACCATTATTTCAAAGCTCTGCCTTTGTTACTTGGGGGTGGGGGTGAGGAGGAGCATTTGCACATAAAAATGCAAACAGATAGTATTTCAGCTCTCCTACCATAAGCATAAGTATAATGCTGGTGTAATGCTCTGTTAATTTCAAGCAATTGCTTTATAAAACTCACAATGTACCACTCATCTAGAAACCCAAATTCAAACTACTATGCATAGATCTTGATGGATTTTTTTGGAATAAAAATGATAAAATGATTTAAAACATAATATCAAAGCACAAGAAAACATAATTTAAAAAGAGGGAAGTACTTGGGGGCATACTTTCAACAATGATGAAAGTCTATGTAATGTTTTTCATTTACATTCACAATTTATTTGTAATATCTGCTACTCAGAATGTTACCTGAAGGAAATAATTATAATCAAATTTAAATGACTTAAAATAACCTGAAATAAAGGTATATATTTAGCAAAATCTTTTAAGGTTATAAAATAAAATGCCAGTTGGGGGTTGAATTCACGGATTTCTAGCAAATTATTTCAGCAAAGTCAGTGGACTGTTTAATTTCTAATAAGATAGTGTTTTAGAAATTGTCTTCTGCTCAAATAACACCCAAAATCCAAAATAGGCTTGATTTCCTTAAAGAAAACCCAGGAGATGAAAACAACAAAACATATTAATGACTCCGTTCATTTGACATGTAATATTCCTTTGTACAGAAAGATACACTATTGTCACAGAAAGATTACCCAAAGGAGTATTAGCTATAGCCATCATCCTTATCTCTGCAACTGTCAAGAGTAAAAGTAACTTGCAAATCTTTCACCAGCTATGCACATCCATGCAAATGTATACACAAATACCACTTTCTCATACATTTCCACCCTGGGACTAGAAAAGGGTTACCAGGTTCAAGTCATACCTGTCAAGCCCCAGGACCCCACAGCCTATGCTTCCTTACACACTGAGAGCAGAGGGCAAAGCCTTCACTTTTACCAGATGAGAAATTTCACTCCTAGAAGGTACCACTTTTAACAAAATTCCACTGCAACAAAATAATGACTAGCTCTTAAACTAGTTGTAACTGGATTTTATCTATACTAAGAAGAACTGGCCTATTTCCAGCAATACTTAGTACTGATACCAAAAACACAAGAGCCCTTTAGGATCATAAAACACTTTGCAAATGCCAGGTCTCTAAAGCGAAGTTCCTGCCTCCTATACTCAAAAGGCAGGCTGCTGTCAAACAGCACTCCCTGGCCTTGCCACTCCTCTCCCACTCATAAGCTTTCCACGTTTTGGTTGCTAATCTCAGTAAAGAGGTAATAGTGAACAAGAGAGAAGGCAGGCTCCTCGAGTGATGCATTCGAGACAAGAAGAGTTTACCCGGCAGTAAAAGATAACAGTAGAAATAACAATATTAATGTACATATATTCATAGAGAAATATGAAAAGAGGCAAGAATACATGGAAGGGGAAATCTATAAGCTGGACCCTGAAGGACTAGCAGGTACGTCACAGTTGTGGGGCCAAGGAGTGATGGTGGTTGGGAAGTATGCCAAGAGCAGCCCTGGCAGAGAGAACAGCACACAGATGAGAGCATATACTTTTAGAAAGCTTGGAAGAAATTCAGCACAGCTACAGCTAAGCTGTGGGAGAGAAGGTGAGAGAGGAGGCAGAGCTAGTCAGGGTCACACTAGGGTCCTGGACTATTTTGTCCTAAAGGCAATGGGAAGCTACCAAAAGGTTCAAGTAAAGATCCTGATTGACAGAGTCCTAAATATTTACATCTAGGATTTCCCAAATCCTAAACTCTAAAAATGTTAAAATATTTAATTATTAAACAAAATAATCATCAAGAAAAAGCATTTTTTGATTGCTTAACCAACATCAGTTGTCAAAATATGACAGCTGTCAGTTACAGGTTGACGAATTTAAGTTGTATAATTATTGGATTTACAATCTTAATCTAAGAATATGATGTACTATATATTTACATATGAATTATATATAATATATACATATAACCAATATATACCAAGTATACATTGGTATTATATTTTCTAGACTCACACATGTAAGTCCAACAATTACATATATACACACATATATATCTAACTTGGTATTATATATATCTTAATTCTATAATGGCATCCATTCACATAGTGCTAACATTTACCTAAGGGCCAGGCATCATGCCAAGGGGTCTGTGTATATTATCTCATTTAATCTTCACACTACCCAATGGTTTAAGTAGTACCGCAAATGGGAAAAGTGAGGCTCGCAGAAATTAGGAACTTCCCCAAGGTCACAATGCTAAGAACTGTCCAGAGTTAGAACTCAATTCTAAGTCAGTACAGTTCCACCTGCTACACATAAAGTCATAGATGTCTGCTAGACGGCATCTATAATATGTGTAATATAGCCTATTTTTTAAAAACTTGCATATAGAGTTTACTTGATTATATTTTATTCAACTAAAGAAAGTCTTAAAAATCAGAGTCTATGGCCATAAACCACTTACAAGGTCATAAAAATGGATCCTTTTATACATAATTTCCCATATTAAAATGGTTTTATCATGCCTCCCAAATATATAATTAGTTTTGATTGAATGGATTACTTCATGAAATTTTATTGATCGATTCATTAAACAGCTTATTCCTCAAATAAAAGAGTCCTAAGTCTGCATAAATTACCACTGACAAACAGTATTTCACTAGAATTCCAAGTATGCCAAACATCTTTTTTCATAGTTCTAGAATATGATTTGCAAGCATATGCACATAGCAAATCTAAACGTATGTAAATCACTCAAATCTATCAGATGCCCCACTCATTAGTAATACATTATTCTGGAGAAATTGGCTCACCATCCAACTTTTTCATTAGTTAGTAGCTCTTTCAACTCTTTTATTTTAGTCTTATTGAAGTAATATAAAATGCCACACATTTCTATAAAAGATCAGCATCATTGTTCCATCACTGTTTATTCCTGGAATGGAGTTCAATCTCTAAATTTTAACATTGGAATTAGAGTATTTTATTTATATTATTGAGCTATCATAAAGAGAATCCCAATAACCTGGTGACAGGTCCATGGTCTTACCTTCCTGGAAGTTTAAAAAAAAACAATTTTTAGGTTAAATGAACAGAGTGCATTTAAAATAAGAAAGTCCTCCCTCCAACCACCTCTTCCTGCTATTGGGCTGCAGCAGGGGCAACCCAATGCGTGGCCAAAATAATATTCTTAGTTTAAAAAGCATTCTATTAGCCATCACCTATGAACTAGCTGGGTCCTAATACCTACAGGTAAGGATTTTTAAATATTTATTCTAAACATGGAAAAGGAAGGTTACATGTCACAGATGGGCCAAAGCCTCAGTGGTACATCTGAATTAGAACAAAGGTTGATATGGCAAGCTTCCACCCGTCAAGGCTGTGAACTTTTCATGTCAAAAACACTGCATGAGTAGTAGAGCAAATGATCAAAATTATTAATTCCATTAATCACTGTCAATTATGAGGAAGTTTTAAGAACATAAATTAGATTCCCATCCTTTATTTAAAATATAGTTAAAAAGGTAGGTTCTGAAAACTCAGACATCCTATTTGTAAGATTTTTCAGTAGAGTTTTAATCTGCTCCCCACCAACTTTTATATATTGTAAAGCAGAGACCATGCTATATATGTTATATTTCTTTATATTTCACAGCTTCTAACTCAGGAGCTCTGCTACACTCAGATAAGAAAATCAAATCACTGTCCACTGAAAATTTACAACTAAAGTAAGAATATTTTCTTTTAAAATGCTAGATAGTATCCATATGAAACAGGCAACTTATTATGTTTATAAAAGTAATAGATTAACTATAGAAAATTTTGAAAATAAAAAGAAAATATTAAGGAAATAAATGAAATCACCCATAACGTTTCCACCCAGAGTAATCAATTACTCATTTATGAATCTATGACGTCTATTTGTCATCTATATTAGACACAAAATGTATATTTTTACATATATGATATATGAAAAGTGTTGAGATGATATATATATTGTTTTATACTCTGCTTTTTTCATTCTGTGTTTTAAGAAATGGCATTCTCCTATGTCATTCAAAGTTATAGAAAATATTTAAAATAGCTACATGGTCTCCCAAAATAGAAATGTACTAAACCCTATTCTTTGTTTGCTAGATGTTGGTAAACTGCAACGATTTGTTTGCAAATGTTCACATTTCTCATTCCCTTAGGATAGTTTCCTAGAAGTGGAGGTACTGGATCAAGGGGTAAAGAACAAGGTTCTTCACATATTGCCAAACTGCTTTCCAGAAAGGGTATTCCCGTTTTTACTCTCTTTAAAGCATATGGGTATCTCTCACTAAAACAAACAAAAGCTATTTAAAGTTCCTGTCAATATGGAAAGCAAGGAATAGATTCTTACTGTCTTACACTTCTTTGATGTTGACATAAAATGTCTTTTCATGTGTTAAACTCTTTATCCCTTTCTTTCTCTGTTAAAAAAAAAAAAAGTATTTTTCTTTATCAAACTGATCCAGGAACTACTGAGAATCTAATTGTAATACCCATGACTTGCCAACTTCAGGGGTAGCCATATATTCCCAAGACTTAGGCATTATCTGTCTTGCCAGAAGTATGTCTTTGTAAAAACATATAAACCTAAATTTCATTATTTCTGATGGAGTTTTATTCTAGTTAAACATTATTTTTGATTTTGAGAGAATTAGTTACCTTAAAATGTCACTATTAAGTCAAATCAATTTCTAGGTTAGTAATTTGAAAATTGAGACTATTATATAATAAAACGCTTAAAACTGAAACTGTATTGTGGTTTAAAATGGAAATACATTCATATTTATATTAAAATTCATGTAATGTGGTTGTCTGGGTGATTAACGATCATATCTTAAATAAAGTCCTGGTAAAATGTCCAAGGAAAATAATTAACTTAGTCCTGAATTCTGTTCTTACCAGTGATTTTCCTTAGGCCTTTAAAGAAAATTTATTTTATCTCTATTATAAACTTGCCTATACAAAAGAGAGGGTATGCGAACCTCACCATAATCCCCAGACAGGGATGTTATGAGTCTAAATGATATAATGACTATAAAGTCCTTTAAACTACCTTATAAAAAAAAAAAAAAACAACCTCAACATAAATTCTGAAAACTACCATTATATATGATGTTTTCTATGAAAACTATTAAGTACGAGTCACACCAAAAATTGTTTTTAAAGGGCCATCTCATTTTTAACATAAAAGAAAACTCTTCAAAATCAACCCGTGTTTATTCAATTTTCTAATTATAATCATATCAAAAGTTTTATAAAATATTCTAACAATTTTCTGTATCTAAATCTCCCATTATCATGATATGTAAGTTCTAATCAAATTCTCTCTGTAAGAGGTTCATCTCAAACCAGCTGGCTTCTTTTCACCCATACCGTATCTTTCAAGACAGTTCTTAGCTAAGCAATATTTGACTTAATAATAAAGTTTTAAATGCAAATCCATTCTTAATGTGAGGCAATGGGCAGAGAAGAAACTAGAAATAAGAAATGAGATCATCCCTAACCCCCAAAGATAAATCCAGATTCTCTCAAATCCTCAGTTCACAGCATATTCACCTTTAATTGAGCAATAACAGTGGTTTATAGGCTTCAAATTTATAGAGACTTAGTTCAGGGAACTGTTAACACCACATTCTAATTTAATTGCAGAAGCCTAAATCAAAGTTTAAGATACAGAAATAAAATTAAAATGCAAGCTAGTCTCTTGTGACCTACCTACCTGGTTGGGGAGCCTCTCACCATAACTCACGGAAGCAGAGTCTCTCACCTATCTGTGAGTTAACTTGAACATCTAACTGAAGGTGAAAAGAAAAGGACCCTCTAAGCAATGAGTACTAATAGACTGAGCATCCAGCGTTCTTTCTTACATAACAACTTTCTTACAAAAACAACTGAGGCTGTATTTTATAATTTATGAGATCACAGAGCACAATAGTGTCACACACCATTTGCCCAGGAGTGGTGACAAGGTGTGCTTTAGAGACCACTGCCAGAGTTCACAGATACAAACAATGCACACAGTCCCCAGAACACAAACTAAACCACATGAGAAAACCTCTGATAATCTCTAGTATTCCAGCTCTCAATTCAATGTCACCTTACATTATTTGGAGGTCTTAAATGAAGTTTCTTGCTATGCCCCAACTACATGCTTTTCAAATTCATACAGTCAGAAACAAGAATACAGGTTACCAGGGGCCTGGGACAGACTAGGAGGGGTGTTAAGGCTTAACTGGTACAGAATTTCTGTGAGGGGTGACAGAAAAGATGTGGTAATGGATGATAATAGTGGCTGCCTAACACTGTGAATGTAATTAACACCTCTGAACTTTATATCTGAAGGTAGTTAAAAGGGAGATATTTTAGGTTGTAATATGTTACTAAAATAAAAAAAAAATTTAAGGCAGCATTTAATGTCTCTCCTTTTGGCTGGTGACATCAAGCTTCCTTTCTTCTTAATGGAACAAACAAAAAAATCAAAGAAACTATTCCTTTCTAGATTCCAAAACATTTTTGTTTGGGGGCACAGCAATTGGCAGCAAAAATCCTCAAGGCTATGGCTTATTTGGGGGGAAAATTCCAAATACAGAAAAGTGAAAGCAAGAATAAAACATAAAACTCCCATATACCTACCACCTAAATTTAGAAGTTGTTAACACTTTATCAAATCATTTCACAAATTTTTCAAATATATGATTAAAATGTTACGGACAAAGTTAATGTCTCCTTTGTCACTCCCATCCCTCCTTATCCAGGGTCTACCACCAGTTAAATTTTGGTTGGTGCTTTTGCTCTATATTTTCACACTGCCATTATATATACACACCCAAAGGATAGAAAGAGGTATGTTATGTGTTTCAAAACTTTTACATAGATGGTATCACATGATATGTACTGTTTCACAATGTGCTTTTTTTAACTCAATGTTATGGAGGATCTATACTCTAGTCTTCTGAACAGTGTGGTGGTCCTACTTTATATTGTCACAAGACATTTACACAAAGTACCATTTACATATACATCCAGGACAAGCTCTAAGATTAACTACTAAGCAAGCAACTTGAGTCTCTCGTGTTGCCAGGGTAAATATTCTGTATTCCCTCACCCTGCTTTCTCTGGAGCAGGGAGGAACCCCATGACTCTTCTTCCCTCTCCTAACCTATGTCTTCCCAAATAAAGAATATGAAAATCCCCTGCATCAAGGTACAAAGTTATAAAGTTATAAAGCTTAACTCTGCTCATCTTAACTAGGAAGGCAGTCTCAAAAAGAAAAGGAGTTTTAGAGTGGGTCAGAGTTGGGCTGTAAACCCAGTCTAGTATTTATAAACTACATGATCTTGGACAATCTACTCCGGCTTTCGAAAGCATCCATTTCTTAATCAGCAAATGTACAGATGTACAAATGTACATCTCCTAAATGTACAGATTGCACAGAAAGCACACAGTGAGCACTCAAACAGGGGGCACGGCTGCTGGTAATGAAGGCTGCTCTTGCTAGACCAGAGATGGGACCATTACACTGCGTGCTACACATACACTAATGAGTTACTTTCTTTCTCCCTTGGGGAAGAGAGTGGGTGGGGTAATACCATTATTTTATTGTTAGAAAACAAATGAATTTCTTACATCTACGAATTTATTTTCTAAAAGTGCATTTCAAAGTAGTTGAATTTCAGAAGACTGAAATTGTGTTACAATACATAAATGAAGTTAAAAAAAAAAGATCACACTAGATTCTAGTTTCTCAGCTAAGAAGTCAGTTTCGGGATTCAGATTTAGCTTTTCAACGATAAAATGTAGGTGGCTTCTGTTGGTAATCTAAGGGAAGAGGAGAAACAGAAGGGAGAGAAGTAGAGCATGATTAAAAACATCCTTTCTTAGGAACAAGGAACAGGTTTCTCTGAGAAACTTCTAATGGCAACACCAACTCCATTCTCAAAAACTCAACTGCTAGCACCTTTTAGGCTCATGAACATTCTTTTATTGACTTGTATTTAAAAAAAACTCTTGGTAATTTTTGTCTTTTACTCTGCGACGGAGCCCCTACCTCTGTGCCAGACCACACCACTGTGAATATATATGCCTCATTTAGGGATCTTCCCAAAAGAACTACTGAGTGCCCAGATCATACTGCAGGTGACTCACTATGTTGGGACTACAAAGCACAAATACATATCACTTGAGCTTTTCCTGTCGGTGTGCCCTTGTATCTATTTCCAAAAGATGTTTAATATAATAATCTAAACCTAAACTGAATATAACAGTGATCATAAAAACTAGAAGTTTCCTCTATTCATCTTCCCACACCAGCATATTTTTTTCACAAAAATTTGAACCTCAAAACCAAATAACAAATACAACCCTGACTTCTGTATTTTATCTAGTGTTTACTGAAAGCTTCAAAATAGCTATGTAGCAGTCACTCTTGGTAAGTCACCAAGTATAACTGTGTTCTATTCTTATTCCCTTAAATATTGTAGGAAAATTATCCCTAGTGCTGTGAAGATTATTTTAGAGGATGGCAGTATCAATGGATCATATCCTAAAGTAACTACATTTCTGAAAAATAAATTATTTTATAAACTACTATATACAAAGCTTTGAGACTTGAAAAAAAAAAAAAGACAAAACTGTTGGAAGACTATATTGGAAAATACTTTATGACCTCAAGGTAGGAAAGGATTTTTTAGATAAGATACATAAAGCACAAACCTTAAAAAAAAATTTGAAATTTGTCTGCATCAAAATTTAAAGCTTCTGTATGAAAAATGATACCATAAACAAGGTTAAAATACAGACCCAAAGACTGGGAGAACATGTTTTGAACTCACTTAACCAAAGGTTTAATACACAAATTAATAATCTTTAAAATTCAATAAACAGAAGACAAATATTCCAAAACAAATATGGGTAAATAGGTTATGAATAACAACTTACTGAAGAGGAAGCCCAGTCTGATAAACCTGTATTATTTATACACAACCTTACCAGTAATGGAGGTTTCCAATTAAACTACAAATGAAATATTCCCAACCCACAATACAAAGTGTCATCCAGGTTGTGGGGAAACAAGTACCTCCACACACTGGTGTTGAGAGTATAAACTAGTACAAACATACCAGTAGAGGGGGGAGGGAGGAGGAAGGGGCATTATGGCAAAACTGATGAACTTCAGTTTACATTGTACATTGATTATATGCTAATTATATATCTTTCTCCTGCTGATTATACATCTATACATTCTCCATTGGTCGTATATCCTACGACCTTTGCACATGTGTACAAGAAGACATTATAAAATTGGTCTTTACAGCACTATTTTATTAGCAAATAGGAAACCACCTAAATGTTCATTAAAGGGAGCTAAACAATAAAATCCCATGAAGCAATTAAGGTAGAATGAACTAGATCAAAATACATCAATGCAGACAGACCTCAAAGCTTGTTAGATGTTTTGCAAGGGTAAGATTCCTTTTCTGTAAAATTGTTAAATATATTCATATACATACATACGTAGGATAAAAATACAGACATCATATTTTTGACAGAGATTGCCTCTGCAAAGCCAGGCAGAAAAAAGTCGGGAACGGTTACAAATAGGACTTGAATTTCATCTGTAATATTCTGTCTCTAAAAAAAGACTAGAAACTAATGACAACTTAATATCCATTAACTATACATGGAAAAGCATATGGATATTTATTATTGTCTTTACTCTCTAATAATTTAATTTTAAAATGTTAAAAAAAAAAAGAAAGAATAAGGCATGATGGGAAAGTACCTAACCCCTGTCTAGACCATTTGGCCTCTATTTAGTGCAACTGATTCCGCTTCTTGGGAGATAACTGATATCTACCAAAACTTTTACATATCTTAAATAATTCTGTTCTGAACTTTATGCCCTTAGAAATACACTGAAAATTACTATCAATAGGTCAAATTTACACACAGTTAGGGTATATTAGGAGATAATCTGTCCTATATACTGATGATAAACATGAGTAATTCTGTATAAATTATTTTTCCTTTAATTTGCCTTATGAAAAATTCAGTTTTATAAAGAAATGCTACTTTGCAATAACAGTTGAAATTTTAAGTATAAATCTAGGTAAGTCATCAAAGCCTCAATGAGTATAATAGTTAGCAGGCCAGTTACAAAACATGGAATGAGCAATAATAAGGAATTTTAAGACTATTTAATGATACCCATAAAATTTAAGCTTTAAGAAATTTTGTGACTGATTAGAATTTTAAAAAACAAAAATTTCCAATGATTTCGCCTAATACCAATTAAAATTCTTCCTATTTACTTACATTCAACTTTTCTTCATAACGTTAAGCTAAAGGAATCATTATGTGAGAAAAGGGCAACTTAAAAAAAGGAAAAAGGAAAGAATTATCAATCTAGCTAAGTCCCTGAACCACCACTCTTATAGGATTCTAGGAATTGAAGGTTGTCAGATTTCAGGCCTGATAAAACTGGGACCCGGTGGTGTGACAGAAGTAGAGATTTTTTTTTAAGGAGAGGGTAAATAACTGTGAAGATAATGGGTTTTCTTATGCAATATTTTCATGCTGCCCTAATAGCTCTTCGGTTACTTTATTAGCTTAGGAAATTAACTATACTATGAAAACCCTGATTTATTAATTGTGCTTGTTTATTCAGATAATTATAAACATAATGTAATTTATTCTCAAATAGTTTTAATAGATTTTACAACAAATAATCCTACAACCTTAAAGAATCTAGAGGCAACCCTAAAGCCTGAGTGTAAGAAAAGGAGCGTGAGCAAGGTGACCGGTGTGTGCAGGGCCCACCCTGCTCTCCTTCTCCACAGTCTTCCTCCCACACCCAGCAGGTCTTCCAGTGCTGGTCAGCAAGCAGGACAGGCAGCTGTCAAGTCTTGGATCATAACTAACAAAATGCCCATGAATGCAGAACTCTTGACTTCTCTGTGAAAATGGCAGTGCCACCTGGAGATAAAGATGACCTTTTCTTATATTTGACAGATATGGTACTCTCGAATGAAACCATTACTGATGCTCTTTTAATAACTTTTGCTGTACAAATAAAACATTCTCATTGCCGAACAATTTTAGTAGATAGAGGAAAAGATGAACAAACCAGTAATCCTATCACTCAGATATAGTCACTACTGATTTTGAGGCATTTCCTTTCACTGAAAAGAAATATACACACACACAAATAGGTGTTTATAAATTTACATCACTGTGCACACACAAATTCTGTGCATACTGCTCCATATCATAATATTAAGAAACTATATTCTAATGATTTCCCATGTTAGTAAAATTTTCCACAGAAATGACTGCACATATTATATAGTAAAAAATTCCTAATTTGTTTCATCTTCAAATTATTAGGAAAATGGTGTTTTATTTTCTTAAGCTATGCTAAAATAAACACCCCTATACAAGAAACTGTCCACACGTGTAATCCTTTCTAGATGATACAATCCTAGAACCTAAGTTTTTTGAGTTGCGTTAAGGTAGTGGTAATAAATAAAAATTACAATAAGGCAAACATTTATACAGGGCTTAGGGGCAAGCACTTTTCTAAACACTTCACATATACTAACTCAAGGAGCTCTCGTAGCACTTTCACTTGGTAAATTCTATCATTGCCATTTTATAGATGAGAAAAATGAGGCCCAGAGAAGTAAAGTAACTTGTCCAAGACCACACTTACAAATGGTAAAGGTGCCCATGAACTGGAATCACATTACACAACTCCTCAGGTTACCTGTTAAGGTACTCATATCTCTTTATACTCCCCAATGACAGCTGCCCCCCGCCCCCCACTCACTGTATCCTAGAGTGATGGTCTCAGTGCATCACATCAAGCACTCTGAAAAGCTAATCATTGAAAAATGGTATCTAGCTGTTGCTTTCACTTCTATTGCTCTATTAGTGAAAGTTCAGAAGTTCATACACTCCAACAAAATTTACTTTTCTAGTAACTGCCCATGTCTTCTGCATGTTTTTTCCCCTCCTCTACCGGAAGTCTTCACAGTCTTATCAATATGTATTAGCTCTTAGACATATTAGCCTAATAGCCGTATCCCATCTTTTGCTTTGTTTGGCATAAATGCATTTTAAATTTTTATATAATAAAAAATGTTTAGTTGGTGTATGTTTCCTTCTACTACTCTCTTCTTATAAATTCTTTACCCAGGAGTCAGATACGTACTTAACCAAGTATTTTTTTCAATTGAGGTTCTTTTAAAACCATCAGGAAATTATGCGTTATATGGTTTGCCATTAAATTTTGAGCAGAGTAGAATTTTAAAGGATTGATACTATAGATGGTTTTACATAATGTTTTTATCTTAATGCAGTTTTTAGACTAGACAACATAGGCTGACTTATTATAACAGAATTATTCAATCTGAGAAAAAGTCACAATCTAAAACACTTTTCTGGTTAGAGCCACATCAAAGCAGTTCAAACATGAAAATTATTCTTAACTTCAAACATCCACACAGGAAGAACTCTCATGGGTCTTCCCTCAACAATAATTCTAGTACAATGTTTAAAAATAATATAACAATAGTCAGCAATTTTTCATAGCTGATCTAAATCCTAAAATTTCTGTTCTGTTGCCTAAAGAAGATAACAACTATGAATTTTGCCATTCTGTTTAATGGTTCTTATGCTTGAATAGCATTGTTTAAGTGATTTTAATTAGGTGGGGGTAACATTTTTACTGACTTCTCAGGCTTTCCCCTAAACCTGAGATTCCTACAATTGAAAGCCCTGAAACAGGGCACAGGCAGTCATGAGCTGTATGCCAAGAAATTTGTTAATAATGATAATGATGATGCTTGTGGATGATTTACTTTTAAAATACATACACAGAATAGTTTCAAGCTGCTTCTTATAACAAAGCCACTCACCCATTTGCACTCTGTTTTCACAAGTGGGAGAAGGGATAGAGATTAAAGTCATCACAGTGTATCATCATGAAGTCTTATATGCTACAGATCGTAATAAGCAGTTCTTGCTGAGTAACAATTTTATGCTAAGTATTAATTTTACAAATGCCACAAAAAAAATTTAGGTGCTATTTGCTTTACTGCCCATACACACATATCTAACACCATTTTTAAATCAAATCTTTTATGGAATGTGATATGTGAATGTCAATCTTCATTTATATTGCACTAAAAAGGGCTGAGAATCACTAAACTATCGTCATAATCTTTAATTTTGGATTTCAGAGAAGAACTACTTTCTCAGTTACGAATTTTATGAAGGCACAAAGAACTAGAAGGATTTCCTCTCTCTAAAATAATGTTAGTTTTGCAGTTAAATTTATTGAAACTACATTCCTCATTCTTTTGACAATAGAATCTCCTAGGTCATATTTTCACATGAGCAATCACTTACCCATTTTTGTTCCTATTTTTTTCTATTCCTCTATTTCAATTTTAATTGTAACAATAAAATCAACAATAGCATTAAGAACTCTCATTTTAATTTCATACTCACTATGGACCCTACCTGTATTCGCTCCAATAAATCTCCCAATAATCATGGGTGGTGAGAGCCATTCCTGTCACTATTTTACAGATGTGGAAACTAATCCTTAGAGAAGGTGGGTAACTTGCCCAGGGTCAAACATCAAGCAAGTAGAAGTATGATCCCAAAGTTGGCTTTCCTACCTACGACCATTATTTCATAAATTTTTCCCAACTTATCAATATTACACTGATTTCCAATTATAACCTCCCTAGATAATACTTTATCAACATCTGCAAACATACTGATCCTCATATCTTTTAACAGTATCTCTTGTCTATTTAAAATGGCCACTTAGTTTTCCCTATTTCATGGCACTTGTTTGCCCAAGTAGCTACCTTGCATATATATTTACTACATGTACTACTGCTGAACAAACAATTCAAACTTCATTCTTAACTCTAAATGTTCCATTGGCAGTTGATCACTCTGGTCATCTTCCTTTAACTATATTTTAATAATCACCAAGAGGAGTAGTTCTTAACCTGAAGTAAAGAAGTTCATGAAATGCTTGATAGAGATAGCCCAAGAATTTTCTGAAACTGTTAGCAAAATTAAATTCATGAAAGCACATGTGTATATTTTTCTGGTAAGCAGGAATAAGTTAATTTTGAAAAGGGATTAGTAATCCTCCTATACCCACAAAAGATAACCCTTACCAACAAAAAAGGTAGAGGCTCTCAACCTACAGGCAAGGAAATATTATCTAAGACACTTCTTAGGTGCTTTTAGGTGGGTAATGATATTCAGCTCTGGGTGGTTGAGGGCCATATTGATTAATATGGCCAATTTAACGCACTGTAAGTGTTATATTAATGCCACTTTCCCAATGGTATCAGATAATGAGACCAAATATGCCATTTACTGTTTTTGGAACAGCATCCTGTTTGCTACTAAATTTTCTCATTATTAAATTATTTGAGAACATACTCCATGGAAAGGACTATCAGATCCTCTCTCCCTTTAAAAAAGATATTGCTTTGGCCCTTTCCAATCATCAAATTTCTGTCTTACTCAAGTTCTCAATACTAGCAGATAGTTCATTTCAATAATAGTAAAACCTTATAAATGACAGTGTTGAGAGTCAAGCAATGTAGTTAACCTTTCTAGTTAAATAAGGAATAACTAATAACTGACTTTATGATTTTGAAACTTAATACAGAGTACATTTTTCTGTTTGCCCAGAACTCTTTGGGGGAACAATCTTCTTGTGAACATTCTTAGTCCATAGGGGTTGGGTGAGAACAAGCAGCTCCCTCCACACACACACACATGCATGCATGGCACATGGGGACACACACACACCATCCCTCCTCAAGGGTGAACTCGTGACCCTAGCAAGGCCAATCAGAAGCTGTCAATAAAGACATTGCTTCTTTCTCTGAGATCAGTAACTTCAATGAAAATATAAACCCAATGCTGATGCTAGCGGTGACTCCAAAGACAAAGCTCAAAGAAAAGAAAAAAAGGCTCCAAGAGATTGAGAGGCAACAAAATTTGTGACAGTATTATTTGAAGCCCTGGATCTAGCCAAGACTGCTTTTCCCCATTTTGTGAGCCAAGAGGCTTCATTTTGTTTAAGCTAGTATGAGTTGGGTTCCTATGTTGCTTGCAAATTAAGAGTCTAATTGCATGAAATTCACTTATGACCTTCACATCATTTTGTTAACGAAATTAATATTTAATTTCTAAGTATTCCCTCCCCATGTTCTCAAAACATTACTTTGTTCCTCTAGAAAAGCACCTGCCACTATCTACTTTTTAATGGGAATTTGGGTATGTCTAGATTTGGTGTTCCTGAATGATAAGAAATATCTCATTCATTGCTCTTATGACAACCCAGGATTGTGCTTTGTACAGAATCAAGTGCTTAATAAGTTTCTGTGGAATGAAAATTAGTACTGAACACAGCACATTTAAGACACTGAACTTATTAAAAAGTATAGAATATTCAAAGATAATTATGGCATGATCCCTGATTAGCCCCTGCTTTATGGGGCTTAAACACTGGACTTTCAATATACCTTGATTTCTTTTATTGTTTGCCCAATTTTATGACCGCAAGGTACCCCCTTTTAATATTAAGAAACCAAAACATCAAAAACATCATAACACACTTAAGACTGTATGCCAAGAAAACTTTTATCACTCTTCAATTGATTGAAAGTCCTGAAATAACTCTGAGCATGTCCAGTATAAATTATATCTCTGGAAGAGACTGTGTATTATCTCTGACATGGTCATAGTAATGTAGTCATTTTCCCCCATTAAATAAAATTTTATCTTGTTTCATGTCTACTTTCCTTATATCCCTCAGATATTTCCTTACTCCTGCTACAGTAAAATTTGTAAGAATTAAAATTTTCAAAAGAGCATTTCATCAGTGTTATGAAATCATTGAGGCTAAGCCATTGTTCATAGTTAGATTTTTATTCTTCTTCCACTTTCATGTAACAGTCAAAAAACTACCCTTTAAAAACTGCAGAGTTCATGCAATTATACTCTCATAAAAAGTCTTTTGCTTTTTAAATGAACATTAGCTATATAATAGGTGGATCTGCTGATGGACACCTGAGAACCACCCATGGAGCTAAATGTTTCAGAAGTCACAAATGTAAGAGCTTTCAGCTTTAGATTTTCACAATAAACGGCTGCTGTGTCTATAATTCCTCCTTCCCCTTTCCCAACTCCCATGCATCTGTCAATTTCTTCAGTTCCCTAAAAAATAGTACTTAGGAAAGGAAAAAAGTACTATTTTCACTTGACTCATAGCAACCCAGTCTAAAAGACAGAGTATATGACAACAAAACTATCATATTTCTACCACATATAGAAAACCCCAAATGCTTCCAGAAATACTGAAGGAATACCTCCCATGTTTACTTGCTTCAAAGGACAGAGAAACAGAAAAAAATACTTTGTATAGCATGGCCATAAATTCGTCATTCATACTTCAAATTTTCCAAGGGACAGGAGCCTCACTGAATAAAATTTCCATTTCAAAAATACTGAGAATCCAAACTGGGTAAACCAAAGAATATATGCTTCTATTCTATCTCTACATTCCCAAACTTTTCACCTGGAATCCCCTCGCAAGCTTATCCGAAAATTATTTTTTAAATAAATAAAAACTATAAACATGATGGAAGAAAATAAGCACATTTCCACTGTTTGCAAAGACTGTAATCTGTAACCTATGAATTCAAACACCAATTCCTTGAGGACACAATTAATGGACTTCCAAAGAATCTGAGGTTTTGCTCTTTTATTACACTATATGCATAGGAGAATTTCATATGTCACTTTTTCTACTATATTTATATAATCTTTTGCCCATTTCCTTTCCAAACCTGCCAAACCAGGACTTGGTTTTTCCTGTTTCCTTTTCCCCAGGGTATTGCTCCTGTAGTCTAATAAAGAGTATGCATTTTGGTATCCAAATTATCAAGTTTTATCTTTATCCAAATAACAAAACTACTTAGCTCCTTTTGTCTCACTTGAGAGCCAAAATTCTCCTTCAATTTTCTCCTTATTCCTATAAGCCTCTGGATTTTCCTTTCCTATACTCTTTGACCATATACTTTTTTGTGTGCTGTTATTACCTACGTCATTTAGTGGTATAACAGAAGAAGAACAGGCTTTGGGTCAGAAAATACAGTATTCCAATAAACGGCCTCTCATACCTGGCCCTTTCCCACCATACCTACCACTCAGGACCTTATCTAACCCTTAGCCTGAATTACCAATACGATGCCCATGATCTGTTTTGTTTGGTGTCTCAGTGGCCATTTCCTATTTTCCTTACTAATTTTTCTACCCTATTATGTCATTACAGGTTTACAAGTGTTTAACAGTGCTTTATAAAAAGTTCCAAATATCTCATTTTAACATTCCAATTTCTGTAAACTTGCTTCCCCTAACTACCATTAAACCCCTACAAGCAGGCTTCATTTATCCTGTCTTCACACCTTGACCACTGCTATTACTTACTCCTACAGTACTCTCCCTGCCTCACCAAATACCATCAATTTTCAAACATCAACTGAAATCTCACTTCCTATAGGAAAACTTTGCTAAACTATTTTAGCTCACATGGAAGTCTTCCTTTTCTTTATCTTTTGTGTCAGTTCTTATCTGCATCATACAACCAAACATAATTAGGGAACCAAAAAACACTGTATAAACTCCTTTGTGTCATCTCCCCATCTAGATAAGAACAGGGTGGGGAAAGAACCAGTTTCATATCCACTTAGTTTGTTCACCCACAATAAAAACACAGTGGGTACTGAACAATTTGAAAATTGCCTATAAGTCTTCCCTCTGTCAATACAGAATTTTAGACAGATCTTCCACAAAAAGCTTACCTTAAAATACACTGATAATAGAAATGAAAAATAATTTTAAAAAACCAATCTAATAAAATGGGCAAAAGAGATATAACAGGCACTTCAAAGACCTTTGGATGGCAATATACACATGAAGATATTCAATGTTATTAGTTATTACAAAAACGCTAATTTAAACCACAACTGGATATCAACAAGCCTATTAGAACGTCTAAAATTAAAAATATGACAGTATATACTTAGTGCTGCTGAGGAATAACAGGAATGGAACTGTTAGACACTACTGGTGGGGACATAAAATGGGACAACCACTTTGGAAAACAATTTGACAGTTTCTTAAAATTAAACAGGCACTCACAATATGATTCAGCCATTCTATTCCATAGTTGTTACTGAAGAAAAACTAAAGCATATGGAAAATAAAGATTTCCATGTAAATATTCACAGCATTTTTATTATAACCAAAACTGGAAACAAGCCAGGTGTCCATCCACATGTGAACTCATAAGTGGACAGAGGCATACCACAGAATACTAGTCAGCAATAAAAAGAAATGAACAATTGATACATCCAATCATGATGAATCTCAAATGCATGTGCTAAGTAAACAAAGCCAGAATCTAAGGCCTACATAAAGTATGACTCCTTTTATAAGACAATCTAGAAAAGATTAAACTATCGGGATAAGGAACATCTAAGTGGTCAGTAGATGAAGGAAAAGCTGATAACAAAAAGGCAACCCAAGTAAAAATGGGGTTGGGAAAGAACTGTTACGTATCTTAACTGGTTACATGACAATACATTTGGCAAAACTCTAGGACTGCATACCAAAAAGATTGAATTTTATTGTTTAAAAACTTTTAAAAAGTAATTTCACAACAAAGACCAAGAATACAAGTCAGCAATTAGTTTGAAATACTCCATTACCAACTGTTCTATTACATAGAGATTAGAAAAGAACGGCTTTTGTCAATAAATGATTTTGTGAAAACCCTAAAAATATACTGGTAGAAGTCAGTATAGGTTTTTGTTAAACTCAGAACACCCTGTCATTTAACAATACTTGTATTAATCTTCCGCAATCCCTAATACTAGTTTAGTCATACATAACTCCCCATCACAACGCTGTCTAACCAATCCGTTTAATCAATATTAACTGATCATTCACAAAGTACCCGGCACTATTTAAGAGACGGCAAACGCACTGGTGAGCTGGATGGACAAGGTCCCTACTCTCAGGAAGTACATCTTCTAATGAGGGGAAGAAAAGTAAACAAAGATAATTTATGATAGATGTGAAGATAACAAAAGACAGCAACGTGCTAGAAATGCAGGGCAGTGCACCACTTTATATAAGATGGTCAGGGAAGTCCATCCAGGAGGACATCTGAGCTAATCCTGAGTGACACGAAAGAGGCCCGAAACCAAAATCTGGAAGTAGCGCATTCTTGACAGAGAGAGCAGCGGCCTCAGGAAGGAGGAGGCTTGGTTCACCTGAGTGACAGAAAGGTCAATGTGGGGAATTCAGAGGAAACATCTACTAAACAAGGTCATCAGGAGCCTGACCATTTCATGCCTTACAGATCCTAAATTATTTCACTTTAGACTACATGCAATGAGAAGCCACCAGAGGGCCTTATATCAGCCACATGACTGATTTATACTTTTTTAAAGATCCGGCTGGCTGGCTAATTTTTTTCCAGGAAATTCAGTTCGCTTCTTCTCTACCTCAAATATGTGTTTTTTCATTTCCCCTGGCTTTGTGACTTTAGGCGAATCATACATACTCTCTGAACTTCAGTTCCCATATCTATAAAATGGTGACACCAGCTCCCTGAAACTGTTTAAACATATTGGTTTGCTCTGGCAAAGAAATTTCTGACTCTGAGTCTAACTGCAGTCTCATTTCTATTCTCACCTTTCCAGGACACAGCCCCATCGATTACCTTTCCACCCTCATACATTTTCAATCTGAGCCTCAGCACAGTTTCATATTTTTTTTTTAAAGACTTATTTATTTTTCTCCCCCCCCACCCCCACTCCGGTTGTCTTGTTCTCTGTATTTATTTGCCGCGTCTTCTTCTTTGTCCGTTTCTGTTGTCAGCAGCATGGGAATCTGTGTTTCTTTTTGTTGCATCATCTTGCTGTGTCAGCTCTCCATGTGTGCAGTGCCATTCCTGGGCAGGCTGAGCTTTCTTTCACGCTGGGCGGCTCTCCTTACGGGGCGCACTACTTGCACGTGGGGCTCCCCTACGCGGGGGACACCTCTGCGTGGCAGGGCACTCCTTGCGCACATCAGCACTGCACATGGGCCAGCTCCACACAGGTCAAGGAGGCCCGGGGTTTGAACCGTGCACCTCCCATGTGGTAGATGGACACCCTAACTACTGGGCCAAGTCCGCTTCCCAGGTTCATACTTCACTTGTTAAATAAAATCCTTTCTCTGATTCTGCTGTTTCTTTGCACCACCATCTCTTTCCTCTACCACTTTATCTTTATTACAAAAACAGATGCCTCCAAGGGGTAAACTGTGCCCACACTCCTGTTTCTTCTCTTCATTACTCACTTTTTCCTTAGTCAATCACAACCTGAGTTCCGTTCCTAAAACTCTACATAATTCCTCCTTGAAAATCACTGCCATCAGTGTGTCACCAACTACTGCGTCTCATTCCTCATCTTCCTAACCCTCTAGACCAGTTTTGAATCCTGCCTCCTACAAGAAGAGAAGATTAGTGTAAAAGAAAAACAAAAGGTTACAATTTTACTTCCAGCTCTGCTCCTAACTACTTGGTTTGATATTAGAAAAGGCAAGTAAGCTTGCAGGTCATTAGTTTCAACATCTGTATTCAAAGAGGGTTAGATTTACAGACAGCCTTAGAAAGCTGTTCTAATTTGGAAATTCTAAGACTATATAATTCCATCTTTTAGCAACCATGACTCTGCACTATCTTAATTTTCTAAACATCTCTCTTCCCTGTTTCCCTTTTTTTGGATGTGTTGCTTATTTCCTAAATGACCTAGCAAGGTCACACAAGAAATTGTTATCATATCACCAAGAGGTTACAAACTTAAAAACAGAAATAGCAGGTAATAACAGAGCTAGCATTTAAAAATACTAGACAACAAAAGAGTACAAGACAAACAAACAGGAAATGATGGCCCATCAAATGAAAAGGATAAAAATCCAGAAAACATCAATGAAGATGACCAGACTGTGGACATATCAGACAAAGACTTTAAAAAAACCAAAAAGGACCTTCAATGTGCTCAATGAGATGAAGAAAGATATGAAGAAAGAAATAAAGGATATCAGGAAACAATAATGAACAATATGAGTCTCAAAAAAAAAAGAAAGTTTAAGAAGGAACAAAACATAACAACTGAAGTTGAAGATCACAATAACTGAAATGAAAAATTTCCAAGTGGGTTTCAACAGCAGATTGGGATTGGAGCAGGCAAAAGAAAAAAATGTTTTTCACCATGTCTTTTTTCAAGACAAATGAAATGAGTCAGGCTGAGGAGCAGAAAGAAAAAAGAATTATAAAAATCAAAAACAACCTAAAAGACTTCTGGGATGCCATCAAGCATACCAATGCACAAATAAGTAGGGGGAGGGGGGGGCTTGTCCCTAAAGAAGAAGGAAGAGAGAAAGGTAAAGAAAGAATATCCAAAGAAATAATGACAGAAAATTTCCCAAACTTAGCAAAAGACACATCCAAGAAACCCAAAGGAAAATAATGCCATTACATACTGATCAAACTGTCAAACGTAAGGGATAAAGGGAAAGTTCTGAAAGCTGCAAGAGAAAAGGAACATTGTACAAGGGAGTCCCAAAAAGACTGTGCAGAATTCTCATCAGAAACCATGAAGGCAAGAAGGCAGTGGTGAAGAATACAACTGCTGAAAGAACACAACTGCTAACCAAGATTTTTATATACAGGGAGACTTTCTCTCAAAAATGCAGGGGAGATTAAGACATTCCCAGATAAACAAAAGATAAGGGAGTTCATTACCTCTAGACCTGCTCTAGAAACAATCCTAAGGGGAGTTCCTCAGAAAGAAAGAAAAGGACATTAGACAGTGATCAAAGCAGCATAAAGAAAATACAGACCTTCGGTAAAGGTAACCATTTGGGTAATTAAAATTGCCAATGCCACTGCAATGTATTTCTTGGTATGTAACTCCACTTCTTATTTCCTACAGGTACTAAAAGTGTACATTCAAAAAAGTAATGATAAATCTATGGTTTTGAACATACAAGGTACAAAGATATAATCTGTAACAAGTACAAAACAGGTGAGAGGATGGAGGGTTTGGGAACAGTGCATACTACTAAAGTCAAGTTGGTATCAATCGTTACATATTTAGGATGTTAAACTTTCTTGCCATGATCAGTAGTGACTTTAAATGTAAATGGATTAAATTTTCCAGTCAAAAGGCAAAACTTGTTGGAATGGAGGAAAAAAGATGACCCAAATATATGCTATCTACAAAGGACCCACCTTAAATTCAAAGACATAAATGGGTTGAAAGTGAAAGGATAGAAAAAAATATACCATGCAAGTAGTAACCAAAAGAGAGCTAGGAAAACTATACTATTATCAGATAAAATTGACATGTCAAAAACTGTTATGAGGGACAAACTGGTAATTACATACTACTAAAGAGGTCAATTCAACAAGAAGACATAACAATTATAAATATATATGCACCTAACAGCAGAGTCCCAAAATATATGAAGCAAATATTGATAGATTTGAATGGACAAATAGATGGTTCTACAATAATGGTAGGGAACTTTAATATACCAATTCAATAATAGATAGAACACCTACACAGAAGATGAATAAGGAAATGCAAGACTTGCATGATACACTGAAACAACTAGAAGTTACAGACATATATAGAACACTTCACCCAACAAAAAAAAGAATACACATTCTTCTCAAGTACACATGGATCATTCTCCAGGTTAGACAATATCTTCAATAACAAAAAAAGTCTCAATGAATTTTAAAAATTGAAATCATACAATGTACCTTCTCTGACCATAATGGAATGAAGCTAGAAATCAATAACAGAGGGAGAAATGGAAAATTCACAAATATGTGGAAACCAATGTACTCAAACAACCAATGGGTCAAAGAAAAAAATCACAAAGGAAATGAGGAAAGATCCTGCAGCAAGTGAAAATGAAAATATAACATATCAAATTTAAGGGATGCAGCAAAGGCAGAGCTAAGAGGGAAATTTATAGCCCTAAATGCTTGAATTAAAACAGAAGTCTTGAAATCAGAGGTCTAACTTCAAAACTGGAAGTACTAGAAAGAGTAGCTCAAACCAAGCCCAAAGCAAGCAGAAGGAAGAAAATAAAGATTAGAGTAGAGGTAAATGAAATAAGAGATTAAAAAAACAATAGGATTCAACAAAACCAAAACATCATTCTTTGAAAAGATTGTTAAAATTGACAAATATTTACCTAGACTGACAAAGGAAAAAAGAGAACATAAATGACTAATATAAAAAATGTAAAGGGCAACATAATCACTGGATCAATTGAAATAAAAAGGATTGTAAGGGTATACTATGAACAACTTTATACTAACAAATTAGATAGCCTAGATGAAATGGACAAATTCCTACAAACACATAAACTACCTACACTAACTCAAGAAGAAATAGAAGATCTCAACAAACCAATAACTAGTAAAGAGATTGAATCAGTAAATAAACATCCCAGAATAGAAAGCCCTTCTTGATACAGACACTCAGAAAACCAGGCAGAGAAGGAAACTTCCTCAACATGATAAAGGACATGAAAAACCCACCGCTAATATATTTAATGGTGAAAGACTGAAAACTTGTCCTATAATAATAGGAACAAGACAAGGATGCCCATTTTCACCACTCACTGTTATTCCACAATGTACTAGAAGTTCTAGCCAGAGCAACGGGCAAGAAAAATAAATAAAAAGCACCCAAAATGAAAAGGAAGAAATAGAACTTTCCCTATTTGCAGATAACATGATCCTACATGCAGGGAGGAAAATCCACAACAAAGATCCTAGAGCTCATAACTAAATTCGGGGAAACAGTGAGGTACAAGATCAACATCCAAAATATCAGTGGTGTTTCTATACACTCCTAGTGAGCAGTCAATCAAAAGAAAAAAAATCCACTTACACTAGCAAACCAAAAGAATCAAATACCTAATAACACATCTAACCAAGGACGTAAAAGACTATTTTTTTAAGTTTAAAGGTCATTTATTTTTAATTTAAAAGACTATACACAGAAAACGACAAAATATTGCTAAAAAGACATCAAAGAAGATCTAAATAAATGGAAGGGCATTTATGTTCATGGATTGGAAGACTAAATATTGTTAAGAAATCAATTCTACCCAGAGTGATTTATAGAGTCAGCACAACACTAATCAAAATTTCAACAGCCTTCTTTGAAGAAACAGAAAAGCCAATCAAATTTATTTGAAAAATAAATGGCCCTAAATAGACAAACCATCTTGAAAAAGAAGAATGAAGTTGGAGCATTCATACTTTCCAATATTAAAACTTATTACAAAGCCATGGTAATCAAAATAGCAGGGAGAGTGATATGGCTCAAGTGTTTTCCTGCTTCCCACACGGGAGGTCCTGGGTTTGGATCCAGTGCCTCCAAAAAACAAAACAAAACAAAAAAAACAAGCAAACAAATGAAAAAACCAACTTGGGAGCTGATGTGGCTCAGTGGTTGAGCACTGACTTTCCACACATGAGGTCCCAGATTCAATCCCTGGCCCCAATACCTCAAAAAATAAAATAAAAGCATGATACTGGTGCAACAGAAATAGAGACCAGTGGAATCAAACTAAGAACCCAAAAATAAACCCTCACATTTATAGCCAGCTAAGTTTTGCCTGGGAGGCAAAGTCCACTCAATTGTTTTGAGTCTCTTCAACAAATGTTACCAGGAAAATTGGATTGCCATTTGCAAAAAGAATATGGCAGATCCCTACTACTTTACACCATATACAAAAATCAATTCAAAATGGCTCAAGGACATAAATAGAAGAACCAAAACTAAAATGTTAGAAGAACTCATAGGAAAGCATCTTCCAAACCTCATGTTAGGCAATGGTTTCTTAGACTTTTCCCCTAAAGCACAAGCAACAAAAGAAAACATAGTTAAATGGAACCTCACTAAAATTAAAAAACTTTTGTACTTGAAAAGACTTTATCATGAAAGTAAAATGAAAATCTACACAATGGGAGAAAATATTTGCAACCCACATATATGATAAGAGTTTAATATACAAAACAGGTAAAGAAATCTGTTAACAATAAAAAGACAACCCAATTTTTAAAAAATGGGCAAAAGGCTTGAATAGACATTTCTCCAAAGAGGAAAAATGGCCAAAAAGCACATGAAAAGATGTTCAACAGCATTAGTTCTTAGGGAAAAGATATCATTTCATATCCATTAGACTGGCTACTATTAAAAAAGCAGAAAGTTACAAGTATTAGATATGATGTGGAGAAATAGTAAACATTCATTTTTTGGTGGGAATTTAAAATAGCATAGCCTCTGTGGAAGACAGATTGGCAGTTCCTCAGAAAGTTAGGTAAAGAATTAGCATATGGCCAGGCAATTCCATTTCTGGGTATATAGGCACCCCTCAGTTCATTGCGCTTGGCTTTACTGTGCTTCACAGATACTGGATTTCTTTTTGTGCAAATTGAAGGTTTGTGGCAACCCTGTGTCAAGCATGTCTTTTTGCACCGTATTTCCAACAGCATGTGCTCACTGTCATTGTGTTTCTATGTTATATTTTCATTGAAGTATGTACATTGTTTTTGTAGACTAAATGCTATTGCACTTAGTAGACTACAGTATAACATAAATGTAACTTTTATATGCACTGGGAAACCAAAAAATTCACATCATTCACTTTATTGCAGTGGTCTAGAATCAAACCCACAATATGTCCAAGGTATGCCTATACCCCCAAAAGAACTGAAAGCAGGGACCCGAGCAGATATTTACACACTTATGTCAAAGCAGCACTATTCACAATTGCCAAAATATGGAAACAACCCAAGTGTCCATCAACTGATGAGAGGATAAATAAAATGTGGCTATACATACAATGGAGGATTGTTTGGCTATAAAAGGAATGACGTTCCGATACATGACGATAACATGGATGAACCTTGAGGACATCATGTTCAGTTTAATCAGCCAGACACAGAAGAGCGAGTATTGTGAAATCTCATTGATGTCAAATAATTAGAATAAATGAACTCATTAGATTCAGAAACTAGAATGGAGGTTACCAGGGGACTGGGTGGGAGTAGGAAACAGGAAATCAAGGCTTAAACTGTACGGTTTCTATTTGAGACAATGGTAAAGTTTTGGTAGTGGATGGCAGTAATAGTAGCACAATATTGTCAACATAATTAACAGCACTGAATTATATATTTGAATGTGGTTCTAAGAGGGAAATTTTGGTTGTATATACATTACTAGAATAAAAATTTTTTAAAAAATCTATGCAACTACACAACATAAACTAAGTTAAGCCATGGACTACAGTTAATAGTACAACTATAAAATGTGCTTTCATCAGTTGTAACAAGTGTACCACACTAATGCAAGCTGTTATCAGAGGGCTATATATGGGAATCCTTTATTTTATGAAGAAAAAAGGAACAATGGAGACATGGTAAGAGTACAGGAACCAGCTTGAATGGACAACCATTGACGGAACAGGGAACAATTTGAACATCAAAAGGACATTAACACTGCATAAAATAAAAAACCATGAGGCCATAAAGATGTACATAAATAAAAGAATGGACTTAACATTTGATGAAGAATGAGATGTTTCAAAACACCCCTCCACGAAATGTCTCTTACGTGCAAAGGGAAGAGTAATCTTACAGCGGAGAATTGATCAAAATGAACAGTAATGAAATAAAGTGAAATGGTGTGGCATGTGATAGGATGCATAGAGAAGAATGCAGGATCACTTCTGAGATATTCCTGCAATGATACATGCCCTGAATATAATAAGGAAATATCAGATAAATGCAAATGAAGGGACTTTCTGTGGAATTCATGGCCTTTAATCTTCACAAGTATCAGGTTATGAAAGCATGTAAAAGACTAAGGAATTATTTCAGACTGAAGGAGACTAGAGACATGGCAACTAGTACAGCCTACAATTCTGAACAGGATATTTTTGCTATAAAGACATTACTGGGACAATTGCCAAAATCAGAACGCGGTCTAAAGATTAGATGTTACTAACTTGTCAGTGTCAATTTCTTTTTTTTAAAAAATTGTGCTATTTTATAATATTTATTTATTTATTAAGATTTTGTAAGAAAATGTCCTTTTTATAGGAGCTCTGTATATTGGACTTTCAATTTTTTTTAAATTTTGCGATAATTCTATAATAAAATTTTATACAAAAGTCAACTCCTACTATGGCCTCTTCTGTAATATCTCATATCTGTTCCCTTCTTTCCAGAGGCCCTAGTTCTTATCCTCTCACACTGTTGTAATAAACAAAGCTCTTTATTCCCCCATCTGCCCTACAAACTCTGCCTGATTAAGATTTCCCAAAGTGTGATTCAGTTCATGTCACTTCCTTCCTCCAGCATTTCAATTGCTCCTCATTAGTTACCAAATTAAGTACAAATTTCTTAGTACGACTTTCAAGTTCAACATGCTTCTGGTCCCAACTATCCTCTTCAGTCTGTTTTCCCGCCAATGCCTACAGACAGGCAGCTTGACTCCACTCATTTTTCTGCCCATCTCTTAGCTTTTGCTCACATACCTCCCTCCACTGGGAAGTCCCTACTCCCATTCCCTATTAATTTTTCAAGATAAAGTACAAGTACCCACCCTGACCACTCCCTACTCCCCATTTTTCACCCTTGCCCAGAGCATCTCTTCCTAGCAGAGCACCCAAGGTCAATTTTGCTGCTTACAAACCTTATTTCACTCAGATTCACAATTTTTGTACTATTTTTGTACATTCATGTCAACAACTCCTAATGTATAAGGTGAGATAAAGCGTCATCAGAAATAAAATGAAGTGGTAACTACAGTTATGAACCCAGGTTGTCAGTTAACCCATACATTCTTTCTAGGGTACTAACTTTGTAAGTATTCAAATTACTTTCATTTTTCCTGTTTCCTTCCTTAGGTTACAGTTTTCTATTTCTAGCATAAAAGAGAAGCCATTTCTACTTCTTTTCTACATAGTACTACTGACTTTAGCCATACCACTTAATCATAAAACCAAAGTCTCTAGAGCATCAAGTAACATGCTTAAATGTGATAACAATTAACTTCATCATTGCCTTAATATATGAACTATACAAAAAAACCTTAAAAATGAAAACAAAGTCTATACTTGACAAATTAAACCAGAAATCCTAGAGTTTAAGATGCAGACCCTATCCATTTTAATATGCCTATATTTCCAGGGTTTTAAATAATACATTTTGGAATGCAGTCCACAAAAATGTACAATACTATATTTAAATATAATCAAGAAACCAATAATTTTCTCTCAACTTGAAATTAGAAAATGAATGAAAATGGTATATTTAGTAGCAAGGCTGAAACTTTATCAGTAGATTATAAATATGATATGAAACTAAAGCAACAGTTGAAAGTCTGGGGTAAAAAATATTTTGGAGAAAAAAAATCTAATAGCATAAAAGCAATGAGGGATACAAAGTGTTCCTCCTAAATTACTTGTGACCAACATAATATCTACTATTATACTGACATTACTAGGATAGAAAAGCTATAGACCTACCCAGAATTTCAATATTGCAAAAGGCATCAAATCTATAAATGATAATCTACATCTCCAGGTCCCAGTTTCAGCATATGACTGGTAATGAAAACTGCCTTAAATTGATTTAAGTCTATCTAACAGAAATCATGACTTTCATCTCAGATTTTTTAAGTATTAAGTAAACAGTTGTAAATATACTAATACTTTTTATAACGGGTAGACGTACTGACATATAAGGTGATATTAAAAGCAAAACTTGCAAAAGTACACAGTACATAGTGATTTGTATTTTTTTCTCTCCCCTTCCTCCCTCCCCAGTTGTCTGTTCTCTGTGTCCATTCACTGTGTGTTCTTCTGTGTCCATTCCTACTCCTATCAGTGGCACCGGGAATCTGTGTCTCTTTTTGTTGTGTCATCTTGCTGTGTCAGCTCTCCGTGTGTGTGACACCATTCTTGGGCAGGCTGAACTTTCTGTCGCGCTGGGCGGCTCTCCTTACGGGATGCACTCCTTGCGCATGGGGCTCCTACGCAGGCGACACCCCTATGTGGCAGGGCACTCCTCATGTGCATCAGCACTGCGCATGGGCCAGTTCCACATGGGTGGACCTCCCATTGTCGTAGGTGGACGCTCTGTTCATTGAGCCAAGTCCACTTCCCTGATTTGTATATTTTAAAGCATTTTCTTCAATAAGCCTATCACTACCATTATGAGAAACACTATAATGAATGAAAGTGAATGCATCATCAGGAGAAGCAAGCCTCATTTTTAAAATCATTTCTAAAAATATTATTTAAAATACTAATCTGAGAAATCCTAGGTATGTTAGCAATTTCAAATATCAAAATATTAAGCAAAAGAAGGGTTCATGTTTTCATCTTCAAATTACCTAAGCAATGCTATAATGGTTTTATTTTAGTAGGCACCAATACTCACACACATGCACGCACACACACACAATCCCACAACACCCACAATTCTATCACACTTTGCATTACATAGAGATAGTTACACCTCAAAGGTTCATTCAGAAAGTTTACTAAAAGACAAGGCAAACTCTGCAGCATCAACTCCTTGAATTCTGAAATTTTTGGTTTATTAAACAAGGTGAGTTTCAACAAACTTCAGGGACAATCGAAAAAATTTTAAAAAACCGTAAATCTACTAAATTGTTTTAGTCTGTCATAAAAAAATGCAGCACATATTAGAATAGCTAATTACTTGTCTTGAAAACCACCTGAATATGCCCTTTGCAACAGTAAACTTCATATTCAAAAGTCCAAGTCAATGTTAGCACTGCGTAATGATGCTATCAAAATGACTATTACCATAAATGTTCAATGTCATGTCCACAGTAATACCTTGTTTCCCTATAAAGTATGATGTAAATAAAAAGAACAAGCCGTTCATATTAAGTGTCAGATGTTAGAAAAGATCTGTTTTTTTTAAAAAACCCTCACTGTTTCAAAGCAAAATAAAGGTCACCCCTCTTCACTTACTAGCCATTTAAGTGGTAATGTTTTTCTTTTCAGACTTCTTTGGTAACTGCAGAGCTAGATCTGTGCCTAAATAATACTTGCAACCAGATTAATAAATACGTTAAGTTGACATTCTGTTTTGATTCTTAACATATATAACTCAAAGGAAACTGCACGGATGCTCAACAGTTTTATTAGCAGACCTTAGAAAGCATCTAGCTCAACTTGTTCACCTTAAAAATGAAGAAACTGAGGCCAAAAGAAGCTGTGACTCACCCAAGGTCACAGTTTGTTTGTGTCCAAGCTGACAGGGGAACGCCAATCTAAATGACACAGCTAGGTCCAGTGTCCATGCTAAGGGCTTTACATTCAGCTTTGTCGTAATTTACTTTACCATTTGGCATTCAGACAATCCATTTACTGGAAATTATTAACAGATGACTTTCATCACCACTCTCACAGAATGCCCACAGACTGAAACGGAGAGGACACACACCTCACAGCCATTACTCATTTCTGTCAGCTTGAAAAATTAATCTAGATGAGAATCATTTTCTTATTTGAACAGGACACTCCTTCCTCGGCATAATATTCAATAAGGCTAATACAAATAATATAAAATACTCTTTCTTCATTAACCTCCAAATGACCTATAATAGAAAATAGATTAGCAAATCTCTACTTCTTGTCTCAGGATGCCTTTCCTTAAAAAGAACAGAAGATCTCAAAAAGCATCTGTTTGGGTACTAGGGTACTGATATTTACCATACTAGAAATTAAAACTGAAATGTTAATATTTATTTTAAATCATTTAAATAATTACATGTTAACACAAACATACATTAATGAAAAACAAAGTTCCCCAAACAAAAAATTTAGAGTGAAAAGAATGGCACTGTTCTACATTTTTATAAACCTTTGTATTGTCTCACTTAAGAAAAGACAGATGGATTCTCATATCCATTTCTGCATTCAATATATGATGATATTTTGTTTCAAGTATATAAAGAAAATCTTGCCTCACAGGTATGTTTGGAAAGGGAGGAGTATTTTAAATTGCCTTTTCAAAGAACTGTAGATATGTTTCCTTGACACTACATCAAAAACTGACAGTGAATAGTTTCTTAAAAGGTTAGTTGCAATATGAAATCAGAAACATTATCAATGAACTTTTCATATACTATTTATTATACTAAAATCCACAGGCCTATTTTGCATTTTGAATGGGTCCTTTACCCACACAAGGTTTTTTTTATTTCATAAACCTCCCTGGAAAGTTCTCAGGAACCTCCAGACCATATGTTGAGATCTGCTAGACGACATTTTAGAGTTCAACTCTACAGATGAAGGATACTATCAATCAATAAGCAGTTACACTCTGTCTCGATCCTTTAAAATCTTTCATTCAACATTCCCTAAAATGGATTATCATCGTCATAAGGAACAGGCAAAAAGTTTGGATTTTGAACCAAAAGACAAAATAGGAGATCACAGTAAAGTTTGGATGAAGTTAAAAATATTATAACATATAGATTGAATTTAGAATAAGATCTAAATATCCTCTTATCCTTGATCCTTTTGACTGAGAATGATCCAAACCAATAGATTTGGATCACCAGGAAGAGTAAAAAATAATTATTAATCTATAAGGAACTCTAAAAACATTTTAACATTTTTGGAAAAAGTGTCTTAACTAGCACAAAACCAATATGTACGTAAATAAAATGAATCCTTTGATTATAGTAACAAAGCCATAAGAATTTTGGAATACTCAAGAAGAGACACCAGACAAACTATATATCCCCCAAATTCAGGGGTGACTCAAGGTAACCGAACCGTATAATGCTGTGGGGCCACTGGGCCATCAAGAGGGGCTTCATAAGCTGATTGTAAAAACTATAATTAAAGTAGTGGAAACAGGATATTGAACAAACATAGCAGAGAATTAATGTTTTTAGCTACTGTGTCTCTAGTACTTCCACCAGAAATATCATTACCCAAAGCAACAGTCTTCAAACCAAAAAAGCATGAATAGAATTGCAGTAGCAAATGTATGGTGCCAAACCATGAAAAAATAAAAATAAAAATAAAAAATCAGAGTAGCGGTTACAAGACGTTATCACCAAGTATCTCTTAACTATGTGAATAACATTCCTTTAAAGGATTCTAAGGAATTTCATGTAATGAAGAAAAAAGAAACTATAAGTAGTAGAAGCTAAAGACTGTGAAACATTTAATAAGTAATACATATGTAAAGCATACAATATGCCAGGTGATAACTCAAAGTGTTTCTCGTAAATTAACTCTTCTGATTACCTTAACTACCTCTGAGAGAGATATTACTTAATAATCTTTTTATAGATGAGAAAACCAAAGCTAGGAGAGACGAAGAGATTTGTACAGAAAATAAAGGCACTGAAGTAGCAGAGCTGGGATTTGAACCAGAGCAGCCCAGCTCTAAAGCCCATACTCTTAACTACCACACCATACTACCCTAAATTAATGCATTGAAAACATAACTTTCTAAATCCACATCAGGTAGAAAAACTTTTCCTTCTCTAAAAGTAACACAAAGCTTATGCAATAAAGCCCATGCTGAGTTTGGTTCTGATGGAAGCCACCCAATCTCATGACTTCCGCTAGAGTTTAATATTTAGAGATAGGGGCAGCTTTAGAATAGGACTGAAGAGTTCATGTTACTGAGAAGAATGTCTCCTTTATGGAATGTTTGCTTCCACAAAAGAGGAGCACGGTTTGAGCCTGTGATAAGAAAAAGGAAGAATGCCCCAATTAGTGTTTTTGGTTTTGTTTTTTGGGGAAAAAAAACCAAAACAGAATAGCAGAAGGAAATACAGGAAGACACATAAATGCAGCATCCTATTAATGGGTTGGACGTATTTCCCACAAAATAAATTTATGAAGAAATAAAGGAAGGTATCCACATATTCCTAGATGCTAAAGGAATGAACTATATATAGGGAATCTATTCTTTATATACTCAATAAAGGGATCATTTATCACAACCATGTAATAAAAACAGTACTAAAGCAAAGTCCAATGCAACTATTCCTTGTCTAACTTAGAACCACCCTCTACAGTCATATCTAAAACCTCTTCCGTGTTTTTTTCTAAATATATGCTATATGCTATCTACAACACGGAAAGCCAAGAAATATTTTACAGTAAATAAAGTATGTCTTCTTGCAGATCTGAAAAGTTATAAATATACCAATTGAGAACTGCAGTGACATATTTCACTTCCAGTATGAGTAAGTAAGATTGTCCACTTAGTAATTTTAGACATGCTGAGTCTTTAAAAGCCTTCAACAGTTAAGGAAATGATTTATTTGAATGGAAAACCCCCACTTTCACACAATTAGCATACCTTGAAAAGGACATGGAGAGTGGGGAAGCTTGTAACAGATTTGGGGTTCAATTTTTTTTTTTTTTACAACCAATGAAGTGTTTAATAAATCTAAGAAAAAAAGACCACAAAGAAAGGAATATAAAGTAATTTTAATGAGACAGGAGGCAGCTAAAGAAAAAAATATCTGGTACTAGTCTCCTAAAATAATTATAGTAACCAGAAGCAGAAAATAAACACTTTCCAAACACCTAAAACTGGGGGGGGGGGGGGGGGGAAGGGTGGCATCTATGTACACTCCTTCAAAATCAACACCAACATTTTCTAAGAGTTTAAGAATTCTTGCTCCTCTACATCAAAAAAGTAGTAGCATTAAACTAACAAGTAAAAGGCAAAGCACTAAAAAGATGAAAAACTTCTTTAAGTGAAAAAAAAATGTTACCCTTCAACATTTGTTAAAGCATGCTTATAAAGCTGTGATTTTCTAAACATGAGAAATAGCTAGCTTACCTTGACACATTTTCTGGAATGTATTCGAGGACTGGATATCCATCATTTCTTCTAGATGACAAGTCACCATGTGATTTCCATGACTCCACTAAGGTACTCACAGGAGGAAACGAACTCAAGTGTTGGAAAGACTGGTCTCTAGCAGACCGTGATAAAGATATTGTACCTTGAGCACCAATCCTGTAGTGGAAGGACTGTCCACCTGAATTCACACCAACAATGGCCGAGGAAGGGATGCTGGTCTCTGGGTAATAGCTCCCATCATCTGGTTCTTGTTTAATACCCATTGGGAATCCACTGCTATCACAGTTACCATCAAAGCCTGGCACAGGTGGTCCTAAAATTCCTGATAGAGAATAATAGTCTTTATCATCCATAAAGGAAAAATATGAGCCATCCATAAATGGAAATGGGTTTACTGTTGGATTCCCCTTAAAAGAAGTACCTGAACATGAATGCTTGGTTGATTCTTGCTTTATCGGTACTGAGAATGGGGAATCTGAATTTATTTTGCTATTTCCTCCTAGACATGAGCTGCTAAAAGCCCCATCTGGTTCTGCTTTTATGTACTGGACATTAAGCTGACCAGCCACACCATTTGAGATGGCATTCTCTACCTCCTCAGACTTGGGAAAAGGGGCCTCTTGGGCACCTTTCTCATGTGTGTCCGGACTAGGAACCACATCCTGGGTTGCGCTGGCTCCAACAGGGGTGCCAGAAGCAGTGTAGCTGAAGGCATTGTTTACAGGGCTACAGATAGATCCCACAGTACTGACTGAAGGACTGGAAAGTGTGGATCTGTTATTTGTGTTGGAAGGGCTGGAAACAGAGCACCTTGAGTTGTTGATATTTGCAGGACTAGACACAGAGGATCTCAGAGTGATGTGATTCGGGCTAGAAACCGGAGATTTTACACTGCAGTGACTTGGAGGGCTGGAAATTGGGGATTTCATGCTACTTAAAGGACTTGAGAGAGGAGAGCCCACATTGCTAGCATGTGCAGGACTGTGCGACCTGGAGCCTCGATTTTCGACATTAGGGGAGCATGTCAAAGGTGTTCCCTGGGTGATAGGGCTGTGCACTGTGAAATTGCCAAAGCTGGTCGTGGTGGAGGACACGGCGTTGATTCCAGCAGGGCTGCAAACTGAAGACGTCATGTTCAGAGGACTGCAAACAGATGGGCTCTTTTCATGACACACAATAGGGCTCTTAACAATGGCGCGCATGACCCCACCATTCACGGAGCTCCCAGAGTCAGACATAAATGATCTCAAGGGCCTGCTCACACTACTTAGCGTGGAAGGATGATGGCCATTTTCTTTGTAAAACTTCACCAGCTGTTCAACGTTTTGATAAATCTTTGCTGGACTCATGCTTCTTTGTTGATTCTGCTGGTCATAGGTATAGTCAGCATCTCGTACGGAATCCATGTACAAACCCATGGACTCGGCTACAGTTGCTGAAAGTTCCTTAGATTCCAACTCAGTTTTAATATCAGATGTTAAAATCCCAGACCGATTATTGTCTTGCTGAAGGCAAGGGAGTAGTTCGTGTTTTTCTTTGCTGCTTCCTTGAGTACTGTTGTTTGAAATAGCACCAGAAACACAGCTTACGTTGACAATTTCCATGTAGTTATTCTCATCGGTCCTCTCTCTGAGGCCCATGGAAGAACGCTCCACAGCCTGAGAAACTTGATTCCACCTTCTTTCCATATCTAGACCTTCCGGGAGACTGTGGTATCCTTTGGTCTCCATAGCTAACAAATAAATTCATATTAAAAAAATGAATCAGTTATAGCAACATTACCCTAAAATACATTCTTAAGTCA
Organism: Dasypus novemcinctus; assembly: GCF_030445035.2. Lineage (NCBI taxonomy): Eukaryota > Metazoa > Chordata > Mammalia > Cingulata > Dasypodidae > Dasypus > Dasypus novemcinctus. The sequence continues at coordinate 45,294,478 of NC_080673.1, read as the reverse complement.
CATTTACTAAAAAAGAAATTCCATGTATACTTATTATAAGTAATATTTCTAGTTACATTAAAACTGTTACCTTCTTGGATGCTAACGTAACAGACTAGAAGGTGCTGGAAAGCCAGAATAAGAGAAGCAATCTAATTTTATAAAACGATTTTGCATCTAAATAAAAGTATATTTGCTATAATATAGTCTTCAGCCTTTGTGAAGAGCATTTATAAACGTGTTATTTAATCGTCAGAATAATCCTGAAACTGGTAAAAAGAGTTAAGAAAAGCCTTTGGAGTCTTTCAGTCATATGAAAGCTGCCCTCCTTATCTGATATATGACTCGTTAAAAACATTTTTATATTTCCAGATATAAATTTATCAAGTGAATTATAATAAGAAAATAATTTTGACATATTTTTAAATAATAAGACTTCGTTAAGGCAGGTTAATAATGAGGATAATTTTATGTCAATTCTAGAAAGTAAAAAAATTCATATATCCTGATTAAGATGGATGGTCCACGGATCAAAAAGTTTGTATCACAATGCAGGAAAGTCAGAACGCTTTTCCTCTGTATTTTACTTTCAACTTTGACATGCACCCTTACCTACTGCTAAAAGAACTCCCAACAAACTTACATTTTTACTCCCAACAGTGAAAATATACAGATAGTTTGAGATGAGTTTCAGTAAAATAAGCATTCATTGTTTCAACAAATATTTACTAAGTGCTTGCTATATCCTGGGCCTATGGCCAGTTATTGAATCTGTAATGATCCAGACACTGACTCTATAAGGATAAACAAAACAGGCACGGTCCCCATTCTCGGGAAGCCCATAAGACTGGTTTAGATATACCACCATTTCCATTGGCTTTAAGTATAAATTTATTTCCGGGCAGAATAATCATAAGCCTAGACCTATATAATATTTATGCAGTATATAATCCAGTATGCTATTTCAAGCATTTTATATATATTAACTTATTTAGTTCTTACAAATGACCCTGTAAGGTTGGTAAAAGCATTACTCAAGACATAATTACCCAAGTGGGGAAACTGAGGCACAGACCACATACTTAGTAAGTGGCACAGCTGGAATTCGATCCCAGATCTCTCTCTGCACCAGGGTTTCTCAATCTCAAAACTTTCGACATTTTGGGCCAAATAATTCTTTGTTGTGGGGGGGCTGTCCTGTATATTGTAGGATAGTTAGCAGCCCTCCTATTCTCTATATACTAGATACCAGTAGTTCTCCCCCACTCAGTTGTGACAATCAAAAAAACAAGTGTCCTGTCTTTGCCAAAAGGTGCTGGAGGTGGGGGTGGGAGGGTCACAGAATCATCACCCCTGGATGAGAACACTACTGCTACAAAGAAACATTTTTATATTTAACCCTCTAAAATCTGAAAGTATACGTTTTTCACATCCTTTCAAGTCTATAAACAATCTAGTGGCCCCAAAAAGTTAAGGTCCTGATCTAAAAGATGTAGTTTTTTGCAGTTCTGTCACAAGCATTGCTTTCGGCTTCTCATCCCTTTCCCTAACTCACACCCTCCATCCCTTCTGTATACCCCTCACTAAACAGAGAAGCCAGGAAGATCCTTTGCCACACAACTTAACTAATCTGGAAAAAGAATATAATAGAGCTACTAAATAAATTGGTATTAGATATCATAAGGCTGTATGCCCAAATTTTCTGAGTATTGTATTTACCCCTTACTTTCTTACACTAGATTTTAAGTTCTGAGAAGGCAGAACCTTGATTACTTTCAACAGAGTACAAATAAAATATTTTAAACTATTACAATCATTTTTATCCTGAATAAAAGGTGAAGCCACTCAATCAATATTCAAGTATTTGTAAACATTAAAACCTACCAATTACGTAGCATAATTTTACTTAAATAACATGATTCTTTGAATTCCTAATCACAAATCAATCACAAAACAGTGGAAATTAAATCAAATTACAAAGGCTGAGGGGTTTACCTTGTAATTCAAGCTAAAAAATGTTGGTCTGGATGAGAGCCAAGTAAACGCTGAAAAAAATATAATGAATTAGGACCTAAATGGCTAACATTGGCCCTTTTGACTTGATTGAAAAAAATCATTTAGTCACAGCTATGAATTGAAAGATACCAGTTAATTTGTGCTTCTGCTACTTCTACCCATGAATACCCTGTCTTCCCCAAACCAAACTTGAAAAGATACATACCTATATATATGTTTCTGGTCCAAATTCATTAAACACTGTAAGAAACATGTCTATTTATGTTCAAAACTGACCATCTCTAAATATCACCCCTTCCATACCACAACCCTGTGCCTAACCCACAGTCCCTATCCTTGGGAACTGCACCAACTCCCCCGAAATGCCTAGCCTTACCCTTGCCTGGTTCCCTTACTAAAGGCTCCTCTAGGCTTACTCTCTTTCCCACCCAGACCCCTCTCCAAAAATCCATCTTCCAAAGGATCTTTCCGAAAGGATGATGACCTCATTGTGGTTTTTTTTTTTTCATTACAGAGACTAAATGTGCATGTTAAGACCCCTGAAAAATTCTACAGTGCAGAAACCTGTTTTCTTTTTAACCCAACCTTCCCTAAATAATTTGGCCACTGCACCTCTCCCACCCTGCCGAACATGTACTAATATTTTCAGGGACACTTGTCATCTCTCTGCCATAGAACATTAGCCATCACACAGATTTGTGAAGCTATATGAAGATTTGAGAGAAATCTATATTGGAGATGGTAGAGCCAAGGACAGTCTTAAAGCATTCACAAGGAAGCACCTTATAAGCTAACATCATAGAGTAGATCACAACTTTCCAGGTCCTGTTTGGCTGGCCTTGAACTCGCCTAGCAATAACATAATGCAGCCAGTATTTCGCCACATTATTGACCAGACTATCATTAAAGAATTTGCAAAAGACTTGGCTGAAATTTAAGTTAGCTCTGTTTAAGGTATTTTCCTATTCTACCAATCTAGTGCACCTCTCAACAAAGGAAATCAGGTAAAGATTGACAACAGACACAAGCAGAATGGAGGACACACATCTAGCCTCTACATGGCTTCCACTGTGAATAGTTTTCAAGATTTTTTAAGTGATTATGAAAAAAAAGTACTATATGCTGAACTTTATCATTTTAATTAGTCGTCTCTTTTAACAAATGTTTTAAGGTTAGGAATTTATTTCCTGTGTTGTTCAGAAAACCCAGGTTGCCTTTTGGGAAGTGGCATAATTACTATGGTTTGAGGTGAATTTCACTCAATGTGTACTTACTAGTGAATACTGAAATTACTAGTTGATGAATATGATCCTCACAGAACTTAATATCTAAAGGGTAAAGGGAAAGTTTTCATTACTAACGTATAAGATGAAGCAGATGCTGGAATACAAACCTAGTTTATATAAACTCAGGCTTGTCTCTCACAACAGGAACTATAACACAGACGCTCTTGGTACAAAGGCAAAAAAACTTTAATTTCCATGCAATTTCACATAAGAAAATAAGAAGAAGCACTTTATGCCATAAATATGCTCTCAAGCACTATTTTTTTGCAAGGGGAAAAAAACTGACTTTAAAAGTTTGTGTCTTACAGTCTGTGTTAAGTTGTTCTTTTCCATAAGGTAGTAGTTCACTCAGGAATATTAACAAAGACTCTTAGGAATTTGCATTTTATCTCAAAATACTTTCACTTTTAACATCCCCCCAAAGATAGTCCCACTTTAAATGCATCATTTTCTATAGTTACTTCATTATAAAATGAGACCTTAAAGACTGATCCTTAAGGATATCAGTCATCACTAGGTTGCACAGTTTTAAAAGTTCACTGAATGTAACTATTTTTCTGTCATCCCAACTACCGAACTATTATTATGTCCCCCTCTTTATTGATGAGGTAAATGATAGAAATCTGCCCAAGGTCACCTGAGAGAGCAGGAGAACCAGTTAGAACTAAGCACACCTGATTTCTATTGACTCACCTAATTCACTGAGCCACTTGATCTTTTCAAAATCCCCAACAAAACTCTCTTCTCTAAAAAGGGAAAAAGCTCCCTTTTAAATTATTTTTTAATTCTCTCCTCAAGCATCTCCTTGATAGCATGGTACAATGGCAAATAAAATGAAAAACTTCACAGCTAGACTTCATAGATGGAAGACGCTGTTATCATTACTACGTAAATATTATCAATAAAGGCACCTAGAAAAATGGCAATACAAAATGTTAAAAAGAAATCCGGTGCATTTGATATTAGGCGATTTTAAAAACTTGTCTGATAAACAAAACTTTTCCTAACTCCTTTATTATAATAAATAATTAAATCTGATGATACCGTAAACCACTATAATTTAAAACTTTAAATAAGATTCATTAGTAGAGTAAGGATGCCACCAAAAAAAGCTTCATCCCTTCTCTCCTGCCCTTAGAATTCCAACTGGTGTCACAGAAAGCTTAGCCTCTCTCAAAAGTTTCTTGAATACCAAGGAACGGGAAATGCACGAATTTCCAGAACCCTTTCACCACACAGGACCTAACAGGATCTGCATCTCCTTTGACAGCGCTTACGCCGCTACACCTCCAGCTTTCCGAAATGTGGAGGCTTCCGCAAATGATAATGGAAAGAATTATTTTTCAGACGTCCTTTAAAAAAATTGTGCAAGGAAAACGATTCAAAATTCATCTTTGAGAAAGGGAAGGGTGGACCTCCCGCTGCCAAAGGCGGCTCAAAACTGCTTCTTAGGGAGAATTCATCCAAAGCGGCCAAACTTTCCCCAAACAGTACCCTAGAAGCCAAATAGGGGTGGGTGGGGGGGAGTGGGAAAACAAAACAAAACAACAAGCACACAGCACCATACTGACTGTGCCTCCAGATTACGCAGCCACTTCTCCCTGCAAACTGCACGCTCCTGCGCCGCGGCGACACGCCGCGCGGGGCGAGCGGCGCCCTGCAGCACACCCCTACACACCTGCCTCGGCCGGGGTCGGTATCTCGCCGTCTACCTGTTGCAGCGCTCGCCACCGCCACGACACCCCGGCTGCGAAGCCCCCCCCACCCCCCCAATCCAATCACATCCAGCGAGCGCGGCTCTCCCTGCAGCGGGAGAGCCCGAGGCAGCCAAGCTCCTGCACCCAGGTGACTGCACGGGCTTCCTCAGAGCAGCCTGAAGTTGGCGTGCGTCGCCCCGGCCCAATGACACCCGGGGCGCGGAGGGGCGGAGAGGAGGGGGCAGGGGCAGGGCCAGGGCAGTCGAAAGAGGGAGGGAGAGAGCGAGCGAGGGCGGGTAAGAGCCTGGAGGGGGAGTGGGCCAGCTCGAGGGCCGGCCCTTTTAAAAGCGGGTCACATGTCCAGATAAAGTTCAGGTTGCTATCCCGCCCCCTTGGGCCCTTCCCATTGGCCCGGAGGGAAGCAAAGCTTCACGCTGCACGGGTCAGACGGGCTTCTCATTGGGTAATACTGGCTGCCAGTCACCGGGAGGGCGACATGACTGATACAAAGTTGCTGCGACACAGCCTGGACTCGGCAGCTCCCTTAAAGCCGCAGCGGCGGCGGGCGCTTAGGGTGCCATGCGGGGGCCACGACACCGGGCACCCACCGCACGCTGCGCCCTGCATGCCTCTTTCGACAGCCCCAAACTTGCTCACGCCCGCCGAGGCTCCCTCTTGGCCGACCCCAGCAGATCTGGAAAGATGTGAAAAGTGGTGGTGACGCGGAAGAACTCAGTTTTTCCCGCGAGCAGTCAAGGTGCTGTTCCCCCACGCTCTCCACCTGCCGCGCCAGGTGAGCCGCAGCCCAGGCCACGGCGCCGCACACAGTGTCGGCGCGCAGGGGAGGACTCCGAGTGAGCTTCACCCGACGCCGAGGCTTCTCTCCCCGCCCGTTTCCTCCGTCTGCCGGGCTACCTCTCAGCAGAGCAGTCGCAGCCTCCGCTGCCAGGGAGCAAAAGGATCACGTTCCCACTCGATTTGAATTTCCTTGTTTTAAGCTTGCACGAAAAGTGGATGATTATGGTGCCGCCAAAGCTCTTTAAAACACAGCCTTACCTCCCACCCCCACTCCACATACACAAAGGTGCCAGGGTCAAAGCTGCTGACCTTCTTCCTTATAATTTCGCTGCTGCACTTACTGCTTTTAGTACTGGATTTTTCCATTAGTTCTATTTAAAAGAAAGCTTACCATCGAGGATTTTCACTTCTTTAAAATGGGGGGAAAGGGGGAGGAGGTTTGCACATAATTGGGAGAAAGCTACAGGAGAGGGGAAGGAACCAAACTATTTTCTAAGTATCCAATGTTTGCAGGAAAAAAATTCGGTTTCCCTCCAACCGCCCCCACCTCGACTCTCCTTCCGCCCACACAAACGCTGCGTGCGAGCGGATGAAAAGAATGGGCTTCTTAACTTTGATTTCTAAGGACTTTCAGGCTGCGCATATTAGGCTCGGTTTTAGTCTCCTGGCTGGCCCGGTGTCAGCACCAGTGACGTACACGCCTAAATCTGGTCCCCCAGCCCTCGGCGACCCGCAGCCCCGCGGTGGCAGCTGTGCTGCATTCCCTTCACCCGTGCTCCGCGCCCGCCAAAGCCGGAAAGAGGGACACCCTGCGTCCAAAGGCCCCTCTTCTGTTTACAATTAATTAAGCGTCCAGATTCCCGCCGCCAAATCCAGGGAGGCTCGAACTCCCAGCCGCTCCAGGTGGGGAACTCCCTGGCGGCGGGGGCGACCGCGGCGGTGCCCGCGGGCGGGTTGCGGCCCCAGATTCTGGCGCCCAGCAGCCCCCGGTGCGGAGCGGCCCCTGGCGCCTTCGCTCCCGGGAGTCCCCGCCGAATGTCCCAACTTTCCCGCGGGGCCCGGCGTCACGCGCGCTCTCCGGACCCGGCGAGCAGTAGCGCATCGATCGCACCCAGACAGCGCACGGGCGGCGGGCAGGAAACAGGGGGGTCCCGAACTCTAGCACCTGGATACTGGAGGTGACGCCGGCTCAGCCGGTGCCCTCGGATTCTTCGTTAATAAAGAAATGGACGTGTCTTTTTTACTAAGTTTTTTACCTCCTTTGGGAGGGCCGGTCTTGCCCCGGATATCTCGGCTCCATGCAAAATCTAGGTTAGAACCGTTCAGGGACATCCACTGCGATCTCTCGCCCGCCACCCAGCAAGCACCCCTGTCCAGAGGAGGCCCGGCACCTCGTCTCTTGCCCGCAGACCCCACCTCCCTTCGCCAACCTGCGCCCTCTGCGCGGACCCTGACTTCCCCGGAGCTGCCCCCGCGCTCTCCCGGCCCTCCCGCCGCCTCCAGCTGCTGTCAGCGCAAAGTGACTCTCGCTGCACTCACCTTTTCTAGGACATGGTGGGGAGACTGAAGGGTGGGGGGGAGAGACTCCCGCCGCCGCCGCTTTCGCCACCAGCAAGTCCAGTCCAATATTAGCACAACGGCGGCGAGGATGGAGAGGATGATAATCCCGGCAATCGCCCTACTGACGGTGGGTAGAGCAATAGAGCACTAGTGCTGTTACCCCGCAGAAGGCGGCTAGGCGGCGGTGCCAAATCGCGCACAGGGAGCCGCGGGCGCCCGCCCGCCCCCAGCAGCAGCGGCCGAGCCTCGGGCCCAGCCTCTCTCCGGTGATTGCTCGTCCGCCCAGCGTTGACGGCGGCGGCCCTGGGATTCGGGACGTCCGCTGGGACGCTGCCGCGCCGGCCGCCCCACAGCGCGACTCTGCCTGTACTCTCTGGGCCTGGGGTGGCCGGTAACAGCTCGGGCGGCGGACCGAGTGTGTTGGGGGGGGGGGGGTGGGCTACCGGGGGAGCCCGCGGCACCGCTGCCCCCTCCCCGGGTCACACCCTCAACTGCGGGAGGACGCAGCACAGCGATCAGGCACCGGCTGGTGGGAACCTGGGGTGGGGGGCCAGTGTCCACCCACTCACTCGGGCCACTGGCCACCAAGAGGCCGAGGGAAACGTCACCCCAATGTACGCAGGCACCCGTACCCCTCCCCACGGCCCCCTAAAGTCTGACCCTGACCTCAGGCCCTGGTCTCAGGTGCGGTTCCCACCCGTGGGGGTGGGGGGGGGGTGAGAACTGAGGACCACGCGCGGGGTCGGGAGGGAAAAGTTTCTTTTGCTGCTCCCCCGCGGCTCACCCCCTGAGGCCGCTCCTCTCCCCTCCCCCTTTCCTCCAGCTCGCCGCGCCTCGGCCCCACCCCCGCGGTGGGGAGACGCCGTGCAAGGACGGGGTGACTGCGCGCGGGAGCGTGTGGGAACTCCGGCGGAGCGACGGCCGCGGCCAGTCCCCTTGATCTGACGGCCGCTCAGACGCCAGCAGCGGGGGCTTGGCAGAGGGAGCGGAGGAAGGGGCCGAGCGCCAGGCCCCCTCCCCCTCCGCGCTGAGCGCCGCGCGCCCCCGCGCCACCCCGCGCGCCCCTGCGCCCTCGCGCTTGCCCGCCAGCCAGGCGGGGCAGACACCTACGCAGACGCGAAAGTGAAAGGGGGGCCAAGGGGCTGGGCGGGTAGCCCGTGACGCGCGGGCACGCGGCAGGGGACCGGGGATGGCGGTCCCCTCGCGACCCCGGGATTCTCCTGCTCGGACGGGCCGCCTTCGTTTGGAGTCTCCCCGAGGTCCCACGACCGCCCCCACTCACCCATCCACCATACAGACCACCGGGTCAGGGGATATATGTGCGCACTCAGGTGTGTAAGAGATACACTTCAACCCCAGACTTCTCACGCTCCTTTATACACACCGGTAGGTGGAAGATGGGGTTAGGGGAGGATGGAGGTTAGTGGAACCAGCACTGACAGGTTCCGCTGAGTGTTTTAAAAACGGTAAAGCATCTCCAACTGACCCACACACCCCTTTCCCAGCTAAACTCTTCTTTTTCTATGGACTCTGTTGGCCTTCTTATTCTCCTGAGTTCTTTCCCGATTTTCTTCCTAAATGGCTGTGAAAGTTGGTAATCCTTTCCCACACAGTACCATGTTAAACACGGAGCTGCCCTGTGGAAACAATCACTGCTTTTTCTTCTGCCACATTCCCACTGTCCGAATATTGAGCTTCCATTGCCTCCATCCCCCACACAGTGTTGGCGCTACTCAGTTCTTAGATGGTTTAATGTGGCATTTTGGCCTCTAGCAAAGCAATTCTTTGCCTCTGTTTTCTTATTTGTGAAACAAGGATGATTTCTAGTTTAGTATTTTGGAAGTTCGTAAGTATTATATTTTAGGTGAAATTAAGAAAATAGTATTTAAATGTATTTTCAAACCTAATATATGAATATGGATTCAGTGGACTTTAAGAAGCCCATTTAGAAGTGTCCTGATGTCTGCAAAACTGAATTTTGAAATAAATAAAAAATAAGATGGATTGACATTGATGGATTGACAAAATGGACTGGGGGCTGGATAGATGGGCAGAAATGTGATTAAGCACGTATAGAACAATATTAATGACAAAATCTAGGTGGTTGGTACACAGTGTGCACTGGAAAATTCCTCCAATTTTTTTGTATGCTTGAAATTTTTCATAATAATATGGAGGAAAATAACCCCCAATTAGTGATTTATATGTGCAAATTCTGTTTACAAAATTGATAAATGGGCATTGATTAGTCCTTCTCCCTTTACAACATGATTTACTGTAAGAATTCTTAGTCATTTCACTGCTAGTTTAATTAATCAGTAATTTCAATTCTAGAAACTTGTCAGGGATCCAATTATGGTGTAAAGTGGGGCTAACTGCAACATTTTTAAATTTTGGAAAATTTCTTCCTGCCTTTTTTTCTTATCCATTTCACACGCACATGCAAAATTATTCTCAGATATTAATCTTTTCTGCCTTTAAATTAGTTTGGTATTGCAGGCCAAGACTGAGTATTTAAGCATATGTGGATATTCTTTAGAAACTTTTCACACTAAATTAACTTGAGGGGTCCATACATCTGTATATAGCACCTTCTTTTGTTTCTTGGGAGCAACATTAGGCAATGTTGCAATTATTAATAGGCAAACCTTTATTTGTTTTGGGGTATATGAATATTTAAATATTTGCCAAGCAGTTGAACAATTAAGTTTCCCCCAGGTAAACCCCTCTTCTCTGTTTTCTTCTGCTCTGCTGGCTGTAAAACAAAGAGGTGGTCCTGTGTCACCCTGAAAGGAGAATAGCTCCCTGATAAGATCCTCAGCTCCCTCATCTGAAGAAAAGGTGGTACTGGTTTTGCTTGGAATCGCCCCTGAGAGACTCCCTCGAAGATGAGGTGGCAGGGTTTTCTGGCTGTTCTGAGTACTCTTCATTCCCATGCCCACTAATGAAGAGCCCTAGCAACTTAAAAAGTGTATGCCTAGCAGTGTCATTCCTTGCTTGTTTTCTAAGCTGTCTCTTAGTGTTCTTTTCATCCTTTTAGATAAATATATATTTTTCTTTGCAAATGGATGGAAATTTGTTTATAAGAAAAATAAATATTAAGAAAGGAAAAGCACAGAAAAAGACCTTAACTTCAACTCCTGCTCAACTGCCAAATAGTGTTAAATTTTGAAGCAGCATTAGGCATATTTCTTTTTGACAATTGTTCATCCTCCTTTCAGAGTCCCTATTGCACTTCAGGACACCTCTTTCCCCCTCCTATCAGTTTCAGACTCCCTGAGGTTTGCCATGGTAAACTGCACATCTCAGTGTTTGCAATTTACATGTGTGACATCACATCCTTTATTATATAATTTCAGATACAAGGCCTAAGATCATCTAAGTTTGTGTTGGAAAAAGTCCTGTTTTGCTCTTTATTTCAGCTTTAGCAGAGCCATCCCTTAGTTCCCTCTTCTGAATCCCACTTGGCACTGGGGGAAAAAAAGGGCATGGAGCTGTTTTACTATAAAATCATAAGCCTTACCTACAGATGACAAGAAAGTAAAGACCATTAGGTATCATATAATTTAATTTTATTTAATAATTTTTGAAAGTTTAAGGCAAAGCATTTGGCCAGAGTTAACTTATATTAATAAGCCAAGCCAGGCTGGCATTTTTTTCCCTTTTTTTTTTTTCTCAAAAGCTAGGCTTTTCCCCCCCCTGTCTCTTACCAGCTGTTGGAAAGAGTTGAGAAAGACAGGGAGAGGCAGAGAAAGGAGGGGGTTGTTGGAGAGAGATGAATAGGGGAATAATATAAGATAGAACTTCTTTGTTTATTGCAAAACACACATGTTACAGTTTATAAACACTGCAAGCAAATAAGAAATTGTGGACCAGAAGATAAATACAAAACATATCAGGGTTTTGTTAATATACAAAATAGTCCAAGCTCGATTTTCTGGACTACTTGGAATATTTTCATTAGCTTTGGTATTCATTAATTTCTGTATTTGTTTATCGAACTAGTTATTCTTCTGTCTACCTTAATTCCATTTGTAGATATTTTAAATAGAAAATACACAAACCTATTACATCTCCATGGCCAGATTTTGAGATGACAGAGCACCAAACAGCACATGCATCACAATTAGTATGCCATATTATTAGAAGCAAATCAGATTTCACTGTGCCTACACTGATGTTCTAAATTTAGAAATAATGTACAGTAGTTGAAAAGGGGAGGGGATATTTCAGCAGCATATTTTAATTAAAGACATTTTCAGTTTCTCCTCTTTTTCTCATATATTCTTGGTTTAGTACAGTAAATGCATCACCTTTAAATAACTGTGTTAATCTTACATAAATAACTGCATGGTTTGTGTGTTCATTAGGTTTATGCATTGAGACTGTTTCTCTGATATTATGTGCAATAACAGTCATAGAAATGTGAAACAATCCATTGGGTCAGGTGTGGGAAACCTAAGAATATTGAACTTGCTGAAAACCTCATTTAGAATTTCTCATTAGGACTTCACAGGAGCAGTTAGCTTTTCAGTACTTGGCACTATATTTTTAGCAGCATTTTAACAGCTGTCAGTAACAACTAAGACAACATGTTGATCAACATTACTTTTTTAAAATTCTAACAAAGATGATTGCAAAGAAATAAAATGCTTCAGAACAAAAAATTTTAACTATAAAATTTTTAAAAGATATTTATATTTTGTTGTGATATAAAATTTTAATGCTTTGGGGGCAGGCAAGAAGGTGTTCACATAAAATGAGACCAAGTAGACTTTTTTAATTTAAATTTTCTGTTACCAATGTACATATAAGAAAGATGATTTCATTTTTATAAGGTGTGTCCAATGTCAGACGCAGAAACATCAAAATAAGAGAATATGCAGTCATATCTTAACTGGTCAAGAATAGCCATGCAGCCACCAGAAGTGAATAAAAATTTTTCCCTAAATTAGAGTTTATAAAAGGAGGTTATCACATGTCAGATATATGATACTGAAAACAACCCAGAGAAAAATGTAAGAAGCTTCTTGACATTTTTATTCCTTGTCATCTTTATTCCTAAAGATAGAGGTAAATTTGCTATGGATAAGGCATTACAAAGCAAAACTAGAACTAAATCTCTGCAAGTGTCAAATTTCCCTTCCACCTATAGTTTTCCCAAACTGAGTGATTTTTGTTCCACAGAAGTAAGGGTTCTGGTATATTGTTAAAGCAGCCTACTGAAGCATCATATTTAGAGGTCATCTGTCTCATTTTGAGGACCTAACCCAAGTTTTGAGACTAGCTTAACCAAGGCAGTCAAGTATTTCCCATTTCATCTAGCTGGCACGGTGCTGAATTTATGCATTCTTATACCAAATGTTATTTTTATTTTATCTGATTTTTTTTTCTCTAATCCTTTTGGGCATACCAATCGACTTGCTCTTTCCATTTGAAGATTTAAAAAAAAATTTGGTAGGACTTCTTTCAAAAGACATATGTAATCTTAGTAAATTGAGGTTAGATATCCTTTTCCTCATTCCTAACACAACTCCACTCTGGGCAGCAAATCCAGTTTTGGAGTTGATAAATAGTTTTTCACAGAGCCCTAAATGATTTTATTAATATGTAGGTATATGACATTAAACATCCATATGTAAAAATGAAGCACGTATAAACACTTTCTATATGGGATGTAAATGCCACACCCATTATTAATATTTAATTCACAATCTATTTTGAAGAACTAGTTATAGCTAGCCTTTAATATTTTATCTAAACAAGTAGACTTGTTTCCTTTTAAACTAGTTCATTACTTAAAAAAGAAAAAAAAGGCCTTTAATGGCTTTTGCCATGAATGTGGTGGAACCACATCTCCTAAGTAGAAGCTGAGCAGATGTACATTGCTAATGTATGATAACAGTAGCAATCACTGGCTTGTGTTAAGGACCAAGTATGCACTTAAAGTATTGGGATTTTAAAAATAATGTATTAATATGCATAAATGATTTACTTTGTATTTACTTCATCCAAAATTACGTCCATATTTTCACAATAATTGTGTACCTCAAAGAAAATTTTCCAGAAAAATTAATTTTTATAACTCCATCGTGTCACATATACTACTACCCTATTCATTTATAATTCATGCATTTTTTATTTCCAATTTGAATGCAACATTAACTGATGTGTTGAGTGAAAATTAGTTAGCAATTTTAAATTTTTAAAATTACTATTGTTATAATTCAATAACAGCTGCAAGGAACAAAATGCAGTATTTTTTTATCCGCTATAAACTGTTGCCATGGCACCATGAGAATATAAGACTAGAACACAAGTAATGATACATTAACAAGCAATGAACCCAATAGCCAAATCAAGATGATTAATTGGTGCAATTATACTCACTGAGAATTTCAAGCAAACATTAACTTTTGCAGATAATTCAAAAAGCTCAAGGTGTATGAAGGAGCTGCAAGGCCCAATCTCCTTATGAAACGTCCAAGCAAAATTTTCAGCCTTGAGCTGAAATTTGCAGGACATATAAGGCAAGCAATACAACAGAGTCAGCCTGCTTGGAAACCTGGCTCCATCCTTTACTAGCCTTATCACCTGAGGCAAATTACTTAACCACTCTAAAGGCAGGTTCCCTCATTTGTAAAAGGAGGCTATTGATTCCACAACAGGATATGTACTAAACACAATACCTGGATCTGGTTTTTTTAAAAAATCTAGTTAATGGTAATTATCTACCACCTTAGATTTGCTGGAGAAATCTTTTGGGGGATTGAAGTGAAGATCAAACTGCCATTTCAAAGCTGTTTTTGAGGTCAGTTGAGAATCAGAGCTTTAGCTGGGGACCTGAACACTTCAGACTTCTAAGAATTCTCTTTCTTTAAAACAAGGATTCTCAAATTTAGTATTCATCAGAATCACCTGGAGGGCATATTAAACCAGATTGATAGATATTACTTAGCTACAGTGGTTAAAAAAAAAAAAAATCCCAAAAAACCCAGCATGGCACTGGCACAAAGAAAGACACGTTGACCGATGGTACTAAATCAAGAACTCACAAATAGACCCTCATATCTACAGTCAAGTGATTTTTGACAAGGCAGTCAAACTCTCCCAACTAGACCAGAATAGTCTATTCAACAAATGGTGTGGGGAAAACTAGATAGCAATTTCCTAAAGAAAGAAAAAGACCCCTATCTCACACCTTACAAAAAATTAACACAAAATGCATCAAGGACCTAAATATAAAAGCAACAACCATAAAAACTACCAGAATATAATGTAGGAAAACGTCTTCAAGATCTTGTTGTAGGCAGTAGTTTCTTAAACCTTACACTCAATCATGAGCAACAAAAGAAAAAAGAGATAAATGGGACTTCTTCAAAATTAAACACTTTTGTTCCTCAAAGGACTTTGTGAAAAGGCAATTGACTCAATGGGAGAAAATATTTGGCCAGTAAGGGTTTAATATCTGTGATATGCAAAGAAATCATACAACTCAACAATAAAAAGACAAACTATCCAGTTAAAAAATAGGCAATAGACTTGAAAAGACAATTGTCCAAAGAAATAATACAAATGACAAAGAAACATATGAAAAAATATTTAACATCACTGGTGATTAGGGAAATGCATGTCAAAACTACAGTGAGTTATCATTTCACACGAATTAGACTGGCCACTATTAAAAAGTCGGAAAACTCAAAATTGAGAGGATGTGGAGAGATAGGAACACTTATTCGCTGTTGGTGGGAATGTAGAATGATACAGCTACAGTGGAGTACTGTTTGGCAGTTCCTAAGGAAGTTGAATATAGACTTGTGACCCAGCAATACCATTACTAGGTATATACTAAGAGCAAAGACATGAACAGATATCTACACACTGATGTTTATAGTGACATTATTCATGATTGCCAAAAGTTGGAAACAACCCAGGTGTCCATCAGCTAATGAATGGATAAGCAAATTGTAATGTATACACAAGATGGAATATTATGTAGCGGTAAAAAGAAATGAAGTCATGAAGCATATGACAACACGGATGAACCCTGGAGGACATTATGTTGAGTGAAGCAAGCCAGACGCAAAGGACAATTACTGCATGATTGCACTATTATGAACTAAATATATTAGTTAATTAATAATTAGAATATCCAGAAAGTAGAAGAAGGGTAGAGAATGGAAAATTGAAGGTTAATCTATGCAGAATTGGTAAAAAGGTGGTTTGTAAATCTTTGGAAATGAATAGAAATGATGAAAGCATATCATGGTGTTTGTAACTAGCAGAGATATTGTATGGGTATGACGTGAATGAAAGGTAAAGTTTAAGGTCATATATATTACTAGAAGGAAAGCTAAAAACTGTAACATGGGACTGTACAAGAGAGTAAAACCTCATGCAAAACAGAAATATGGGTGAAATTGCATGTATGAGACTGCTTTTACAAAATATAAATACAAATATACTAGAGAGAAGGAAATAGAATAGCAGCTATGTGCAGCAGGCATAGAGAGATCAAGAGATGAGTTTTGTTTGCTTGTTTATTATTATTATTATCAGAATAATGAGAGTGTTCTAAGAATGATTTAAGTAATGAATGCACAAATATGTGATTGCACCAGATTCCGTTGGTTGTACACTTAGAATGAGTTTATGCTTCATTTATATATATACACACATATATATATATATATATAATTGATTTGTTAAAAAAAACCAGATTGCTAGGTCCCACCCCTAGAGTTACCCATTCATTAAGTCTGGGGTGGGTTATAAGAATCTGTATTTCTAACAAATTTCAGGGTTAAAGCTGATGTCACTGATCTGGGGACTACACTTTGATACCCACTTCCCCAAAGCAAATGAAACTATTGTCCCCAGGCTGCCCACCTTGCAAAGTTTAAGTTATTGCTGGCAGCTGCTCTTAGAGGGGTAGAGGATAGTGATGAGAAGCAGGAAGTGATAAAAGGGGGGCCTTCAAAATCACATAATTATTGGGCTAATGGGGCTGCCTAGCTGATGTCAAGGATTTCCTTCTCTCTTTTGATGCATTCCACTCACACTACATGTTGACTTCTCATGGCCTCTTGACTCTTCTTTTGAATTGGTTTTGGGAAGCAACTTAGGATTTTCAGGCTCTTTAAGTACTGGTTAGTTTATCTTAAGGCACTAATTTTGGTTTATTTGGGGATTTGAGAATTGATAGACTGAATTCCTTCAATTACCTTTCCTGGCAGTTCCTTCTATCTTGAGTGTGTCATAAAGATTGCTTCATTACTCTGGAGATAGATTTTTTAACCAATGCCTTTTGTTCAGCTTTTTTCCAATCAAAAGGGAAGATTAGCTCAAATGAAAATGAAGAACATTTGACAAAGCCATAGTGGTTACTCTTAGTTTTCAACAATTATTGTGTGAAATGATTCCCAATATTTTTCCTCAGGTACTCATGTTTTCTGTTTACTTCTGTAATAATTTCATCCTTTCATTAAGAAATGATGTTGACACTGTAGAATTTTACTTCCTTAAGAAGCTGAAAATAAAATTCAGTCAAATGAGATGAAATTCCTTGTTTGTAGAGACATACCTGAAGAATAAGCAAGGAAAAAACCAACAGAAATTAAATTAAGCTACATTCCTAGTGTTATTTAAAAGCAAACATGAAGAGGTGTGATATGGGGCATTTTCAGGACTTGGAGTTGTCCTGAATGATATTGCAGGGACAGAAGGAGGACATTATTTATCCTGCCGTAGGCATAACCAACTGGATGGACTGGGGGAGAGTATGAAATACAAAGTAAACTATGGTCCACGAGGTGTGGCAGTCCTCCAGGGTGTATTCATCAAATGCAATGAATGTGCCTCACTGATGAAAGAGGATGTTGATGTGGGAGGAGCAGGGGGGTAGGAGGGGTAGAGGGGAGTGGGGTATATGGGAACCTCTTATGTTTTTTAATGTAACATTTTGTGTGATCTATCTTTTTTTAAAAAGACAATAAAAAAAAACTAAAAAAAAAAATCAAACATGACCTAGAGTAAGCAAAAATAAAAATGGGAATATAGAGTATGACATTTGTGAGGAAAATTGGTATTATACTTAGCAGTAGACTCTGATTAGAGCATTATGTCCATCCATAGATTGTGTCCTAAGACAAATATCATTAGCAGTTTTTATAAGTAAGATTTATGTGAAAAAATTAAAGTTACTAGGTTTGCTTAACTTTGTAGGTAGTAACATCACAAAAAACTAATTGTAAGAGTCAAGGAAGCCATAAATTCATTGAATTTTTGCTCTTGTAAAATACAGTTTTTGACTGCTCTTTTAAAATAATATTAGATTAATATTATAATGCATAAATCACTTTATTAATATTATAGATATTACATAAAATATTGAAGCAAGGGGTTACTGGTGGAAAGCAAGAGAGTTGGAAAGTGTGGGGGTTAGGACTTTCATCATCATCCCACTCCCATGGCTAAAAACCCTGGGCATTATGATGGCTCTCTGCCCCAGATCTTGAGGAGAGGAAATCAGCTTTTAATAGATACTCTGGAATGATCTCAGTGTATCCAAGTCCAAATACCACCCAGAGTGGGCCTGATAGATAATCCTAGCTCGTGGTCTCCAGTTAAGGGCAAGGATTTATAAATCAAACTGTTTTCTGAAATCCGCAGGAAAGAAGATGCCTTCAGGACAATGAGAACTGCCCACTAAAGGACTACAGATCCTTGGAACAGGGCGATCCAAACTCATTTCATCCCATTGGTACTTCTTACTACATAACTTTGCAATCTTCCTTTTTCTTAGCCTAATTAATTCTAATCGTCTTTTATTCACCCAGAGGCAGACTGATATAAATTATTGCATATGGACCTAAGTCATACCAGAACTTCTATGATTGGTCAGCCTATGTGGTATGAATTGCTAGTATTTTGACTCTCACCTAGAGAAAAGTGTTCAGTCTAAATTGGACAGGGCTTAGGAACTCAATGAGTTTAACCACTATTCCACTCACTTTATTTGGCATTATTTTGACCTATAACCTCCCCCAAATCCTCAGGTATTTCATATACATCTGGCATGTTAGGTACATTTGAAGTGTCTACACAAGAGACCCCCAAAATATAGTGCCTCAAATAGGAAAGAAACAATTACTTCACGTAAAAGTTGAAAACAATATATGTGGTCCCAGCATGGGTAGGAGATTCTGCTGCTTTGGCTCTTTAGGTTCCTTGTTGCTCTCTCATTCCATTGAGCACTGTACTCATCTGTATGGTGGAGACTGGATCACCAGCACCACCTCCACAATTTTCTATTAAAAACAAAAACTTCAACCAGATAATTGCACACATCACTTTTGCTTACATCCCATTAGCCAGAGCAAAATTCAAGAAAAGTTGAGTGGTTTTGGGCCCAGCAAAAATGGGAGTTCAGCTACTAAAAGGAAGAAGGAGAGAGTAAGTACAAGGGGACAATTAATGGTCTTTTCCATAGGTGTTGACCAGCTCCACTGCGCACGCAAAAAGAAAGAAAGCTTAAACAATGGCACAAAGATCTAAGGTTGCAGCTAAGCAGGCATTTAAGAAATCAAGAGTTCAAGCGGGGCGATAAATGGAGACAGTGGAATCTAGTAGCTAAATATCCTAGTGAAGAGGAACTATTCTTTCATAGAGCTACCTGGTAAATTTGCAGAACAGGCTAGATTCTGCAAATGATTGTTTAAGTGAGAAGAAGCATATACAATACAAATCATTCTAAAAAATATCCATTGATATGGAGAAGCATGGGAAAACTACACCTGGTGTGACCTACAGATTGTGGTTAACAGCAATACTATAATATTCTTGCATTAATGCCAAGCTATATTGTGTTGATAATGGAGGTGTATGGAAAAATTGTGCCAAATGTGTGCTATGGACCATGATTGGTGGTAATATTCTGATGATATTATCTTATAATCTGTAACAAGTGTTCCACCAGAGTATGGAGTTGTATTGGAAATCTACACATCTATATGATTGTTTTGCAAGTTCACAATATCTGTAACAAAAATAAATTAAAAAAATACTATGGGTTGGGGAAACATACACAAAATGTAAGATAAGGAATATACTTGGTAGTAATTTTTTTTGTCTTTATTTATTTTTTAATGTTACATTAAAAAAATATGAGGTCCCCATATACCTCCCCACCCCCCTCACCCCACTCCTCCCACAACAACCACCTCCTTCAACATCATGGGACACTCACTGCACTCGGTGAACACATCTCTGAGCACTGCTGCACCGCATGGTCAATGGTCCATATTTAAGTTTACACTCGCCCCCAGTCTACCCAGTGGGCCATGGGAGGACACAATGTCTAGTAACTATCCCCGCAGTACCACCCAGGACAACTCCAAGTCCTGAAAATGCCCCCACATCACATCATATTTTGACAATGCTCTTGCATAGTTTGTAACAAATATTTCACACCAATGCAAAGAGTTGGTGTAGGGGTGATGTATGAGACCCCTGTGTGATGTTATGTATGTTTATTTTGTAAGTTCACCATCTTTACTATACACTTATTGTTTATGTCCATGTATGAATGATACACTTCAATTTAAAAAATCTATTGATTATAACAAGAATTTCTACCATGGGAGATAAATTAGCAGGGTTTGAAATGAATTAATGCTATTTCTAGAAAGCCAAATATTTAAATCTGCAGTACAGGGGAGAATATACAGGAGATGACAATCTCTGTTAGCATCCCCGCCAGAACGCCATAGCTCAAGGTTAGGGGCAGGACAACTGGACTGCTTACTTACAAGCCACCGTCCATCCTGACTGATAACTTATGCCTGATTGGTCAGTGCAGCCATACAGATCATTAAATATTATTAATGTTACCCCTGCTTATTTGGAGGGGAAGTAATCAGAATTTTCTCAAGAGATGTTCAGACCACAGATATCAAGGAATAAGGATTCCTTGGGGAAAAAGTAGTAACTTCTCAAATCTACAAAATCTCTGCAAGTGGAATAGATAAAATGGAGAAAGAAAGAGACAAATCCAGGTTCATTTATCAACTCCTCTTTGAGATAAGAGTGGAAGGTTCAAAGAAAGCACACATTTTGCCATTGTTATCCAGAATTTACTGGTCTTCCTCAAATTTTGATGATGAATTCTTGATATCCCATACATTTCAGGTGCCATACATCTACTCTACTTACTGATTGCTAAATGTTGAGTTGGATTCCAATGGGAGTTGGGAATTTCCAGAACGCTGGGGAAATTTGAAAGTAGGATTTCGACTGATCTGGAATGGCAGGTGTCTGTAAGCAGGGTGATGAAGTAAGGTATCTTTTGTTTTAGTCTGTTAAATAATTACTTGCAAAGAGGAAATGAGATCAGAAAGAAAGAAAGCTCAATATATACTGATAAATCAGTTGGTGTTTAATTACAATGGAACGTTAATATCCAGCCTTCTATATATACATATTTTTTTGAAAAGTTGCTTTGTGTCGTATAACAGGCATTTTAGTTTCCTTGGCTGCTCAAGCAAATACCATGCAGTGGGTCAGTGGGAATTGATTAGCTCATAGTATAAAAGCTAAAAGAAAGTCAAAATCAAGGCATTATCAAGGTGATGCATTCTTGCCAAAGACTGTCATTCGGGAGCTGGCTGCCAGAGATCATTGGCCCTTGGCTCATCCGTCACATGGCAAGGCACGTAGTGGCCTCTCCTGGCCTCTCTGCTCAGTTGAATTTCAGCTCTTGCTGCTCCCTGTGGCTTTTTCTCTCTCTGTCTGAATTTCATTCCACTTATAAAGAATTCCAGTAATCGGATTAAGACCCATCCTAGTTGAGGTAGGCTAAGTACCTTAACTGAAGTAAACTCATCAGAAAGTCCTACTTAAAATAGGTTCACACCCTCAGGAATGGACTAAGTTTAAACATGTTTTCTGGGGGTGTATGCAACTCCAAACCATCACACCAGGTATTATGTAGAAGGGGAGAGCAGAAGTACTTGTCTTTTAAAGTAGTAGTAAAGATAAATGTTAAAAGCTTAGACTCTGGGATCAGACTTAGTCCTAATCTGGATCCCAGTTCTGCCTCTGAGTACCCATGTGACTGTGGCTAAAGTTCTTAACTCTGTGCCTCAGTTTTAATATCTGTAAAATAAAATATGATTTACCTCATAATGTTGTTATGGGGTTAAATCTTGTTAACAGTGCCTGGCTTATAGTAAGCAATAATAGTAAATGTTAGCTATGATTATTTTTATATAGTCTTCATCCTAAACCTTTTGCTCCAATCCATTCCTCTACCTATCTTCTTTCCTGTTCTCCATTCACTGGCATCCAACCTTATCCTTCCTTCCTTCCTTCCTTCCTTCCTTCCTTCCTTCCTTCCTTCCTTCCTTCCTTCCTTCCCTCCCTCCCTCCCTCCCTTCCTTACTTCCTTCCTTCCTTCCCTCCTTCCCTCCCTTTTTCCCTTCCTTCCCCTTCTGGGCTATATGATATTCAGCTCTGTCTCTCTGGCTTCCTCCTACTAACATCTAGGCATTCCCTCTTCTGTTGGTTCAAGCTACCCTTTGTAAAATTTACATTTCCATTATCCCTCCCACTCCTCCTCCCTTGACTTTGACATTGGAAACTAGTGTTCCATGGCACAAACTTGACCTTTAGATAATATCTAAATAATATTTACAGGGTCCTTTTACTACTTGAGGAAGTAAATTCCCTTAGATGGAAGAGACAAAGCTGTGGGTTGTCAATTTTAATTTTTTTCTTTCTGGGCATCCAGGAAATATGTCAGACTCCCTTGCAATAAGGTTGGATCCGTATGAGTAGATCTATACAATGTGAGTAGATTACATGAGTGTAAGTGACTTTCTCCACTTCCAGGACTGTTATAAACTTCCTGAGTGATTGTCCAAGCTCTTGGTTCCTTTTCCATTCCATGAATGACTTGGAGGCTTCAAGTTAGGAAGGCAGTATTACAGTATGGAAGAAAACTGGATCCCTGAGTCACCTCTTAGAGGAAAGCTAAGCCTGCTTTGACCTGCATTGGACTGTGATATGTATAAGAAATAGATTTTTGTTGCAAGCAGCCCCCTCTGACTTCATGGTTTATGTTATGCATTGCCCTGATTAATTTAGACTGTACCAAATAGGACTATTTGGACAGAAAATAAGTCTATAGTGAATAGTATTATAGTGAGGTTTGAATGTTTTAAAATTAGAAATGGTATTCCTGAATTCATTTTTGAGTTTAGGTAGTTGAGCATCATGTAATAGAGAAAAGGACCTGGACTGTAGACCCCACAGAAGCAGATCCAAATTGTGTTTCAATCACTTATAAATTTTGACTTTACTATGTTTTGTCTCTGGAAACCAAGCAATTTTTTTCTAATCGTGTTATTGGGTAAATCAACAAAAACCTATTGAGTTACTCTCTTCCATCACTATACCCTTTCCCATATTTAATTTCTATAATTCTGTTCTTTAAACTTTTTTCAGAAATTTAATTTTATAAAAGCACTCGACTAAAAGATTGGCACTCTTACACTCTGACTACAAAGGGTAACAATTTGGTCCAGAGAAAATATCCATATACTCAAATGAAAGAAAATGATTAGGAAATTTTATGTGCTGAAAATAGTACTTAGTAGAGAACAATTTTCCCTTTATTTAGTGCATTATTCAGAAAGTTCCCAAGTTCATAGCACACTTTTGAAAATATTGTATTTAATTAAAATGGGAATTTCTCAAATGATTACTCTAGAATTTATCTTCCAAAACCTCACACAAAATTTTGACCCATGCAATATTTATGAGTTAATTTTCCTTTTCCCCATCTCATTTTAACAGTCAAAAGAAGAGTTCCCATTTCAGATTGCTAAGGGTGGGCCACCTGCAGAATGTGCACCAGCAAAATGAGAGATACCTAGCGACCACCCATACATATTTCAACCACTCTGCTTTCTCTCACAAAGCCAATTGCACATACAGTATAAATACAGACTTCAAAGGCACACCTGCAAGAGCTGCTATTGTCACTTGCTGTTAAATATTTAAACACAATTGTTTAGAATTTATGGCTTGGTGACTTTTTAAATGAAAAAAAAAAACCAACAACAAGCTAACATATTGCATATTAAATTAAAAGACAAATATGGGTAGCTACCAAAATTTTAGGCCCACAAAAGAGAGGGTTAGCAAAACAAGTTATTATATTGTAAGCTATCCTACATTGCTCAGTCATGTTTTAGAAAGATCAGTGTTGCAACTGACTAAACTTTCTGTGGCACAGCTTCCCTTTTATAAAATTAGTATGTTTCCTTTCTATTATCAAATTGATGTCCCTACAAATTATTAGAGCAGTTATGTGCTCTCTCATTCCTCTTTGCCTTACTTACCTTCCCTCACCCTTTGTTCTTTACTTCTTCCTTTCTACTCCTCATTCTAATGTGAAATATTCCTCAAGGCTCTATCCCAAGACTTCGACATTTATCCCTGGTAGTGTGGAGCTGGATTTTGCATGGAGTTTGGCTCTAAAGTCAGTGAACAAGGCAGAGAATATATACTCTTGAAAAAATCCCTTAAATTACCCTTAAAGTTCAATATACATGGCCATTTTTATGTACCACGTTGGAGGCTGATACACTATCCAATTCAACGAATATTTTTCTTCCAGCATTGAAACAGATTGCTGTTTTCTCAGCTAAACACCTGATGAAGTAGTTGGCTTGCATTTAGGGGCCATGTTGTAAAAAAAATATATATATATACATATATATATATATATATATTTAAACACTTGAATCAGTCAGCATGGTGAGATGCTCATACTATGAGAGCAATTCAGGAACCGAGACCAACTGGAGGAACATCAGATTCACATCTCCCTTCTCGCGCTCCTCTGTTGCATATGCTCTAGTGGAACGTGGGGCAGAATCACCCACACTATTTACATTCTTCTCTTTCTCTCTTTTTCTTTCTGGCAGGGTGAGTATAGACTGAGTATAAATGAGAGCTCTACTCTATAAGTATTGAGGAAAAATACTTTTTAAAGCCACAGCTTTAAGGGCAGTTCGTGTTAAAGGAAATGTCGGGATCTCCACTGGTCTCGTGGAGGTAACAGAAATACTGGCCTCTTTGATGTAACTGAGTGAGCACCTCATAAACTGTGGGTGAACAAAGATGGGGGTGACAAGAGTTGGTAGTATGGGGCCTGCAGTATTGGTTTGCTCTGCATCAGGGTTTCTCAACCTCGGCACTATTGACATTTTGGATTGGATAATTTTTGTTTTGTTTTGGGAGCTAATCTGTGTATTGAAGGATGGTTCGGAAGCATCCCTGGATTCTACTCACTAGCTGCCTGTCACTGCCCCCTCCTTGAGGTTTTGATAGACAAAGGTTTCCTGGGGATGGAGGGGGGCAAAATAACTCCGGATTGAAAAATTCTACTGTAAATGAGTTGAAAGGGTTTGAAATTCCAGGGGGGATACGCTGAATGGAACAGCTGTAAAGGAGCTATGGAGTGGGGCGAGAGGATGGGAGGCTTCTGCCACACAGTGTAAAACTGGGCACTATATGAGGTACAGTATCCTGGAAAAATCATTGGGGTGGTTGAAGGGTTTTAAGAAGCAGATAGGTTTAAAGTCCCCTTTAAAATGTTTCCTGTTATAAACACCCTTCCATTTCCCTAAACCTCTAGTAAAAGTTATTGTGCACCCCACTACCACGTGTGAACAGTTAGCTTGTGGCCATCGAGGAAGGGAACAAGTTCTTCATCTGAGCTGATACGTCGTGGAACAGGGATAGCTCATGCAGAGGTTACGTAACTTAGAGCTGATTGGATGGGAATCTAATCCCTTTACCATTGTCTACCTGGATCGTACAAAAATCTTTGGACTTCCACAAGAAATTCATTAAGGGCTTGAACTCCTATCTAGACCTTAAGGGAGGGGGGGTGTCAGTGACCACTAGTGAAACCCAAATGGTTCTTGACTCGTGACCTTACAGACCATACAGCCCACCAACCATGACACGGGTTAGTGTGGGAGGAGCTGGGGGTGCTTATCTCCTTTCAATACTCCTGGGGGTTTGAGATTGAATTTGGGGCATGCAGAAATGGGAGCTGATCACTTTTCATCATGAGGATGTTCCTTACTATGTAGTAAATCTGCTCCTGGATGCTACTAATTTCCCTGCTCCCTCACTCTCAAAATCTTACAGTCTCTTTTTACTTCCCCATCTTAGTTGCTCCTCTAATTACCCTGTGACAATATCCCATTAAATATTTCATTAAATATCCTTTATGTGTATCTCTTTTTCACCTTCCCAAGGTTACCTTAGTACCTGGGAACAGATTTGGAAGAAATTCATTTCTCTTAGTCTGTTCTTTTAGTCCCAGATTCACCACGTCTCATATATACTGGTTCCTGAACACACTTTCCTCTTTATTAGGTCCATGTGTGGTTAAGATCGAATTATGTACCCCAACGAAGTCATGTTCTTAATATTAGTCCACATTCCTATGGTATTAACTCATTTGTAAATAGGACCCTTTGATGATGTATTATTAGTTAAGGTGTGGCCCATCTGAATTAGGGCAGGCCTTAATATGTATTACTACTGGAGTCCTTTATAAGCAGAAGATATTCAGATGCAGAATCAGAGAAACTCACAGGAAAAAGCTGGAAGTTAGCAGAAACCAGAAGAGCAGACACGAGGAGAGAGATCATCGTGTGACAGAGTTCAGAGATACAAGCCAAGGAGCCCCAAAGATTGCAGCAAGGCCACACCGAAATGCTACAGACTTAGTGGCGAAAGCACTGTTATGCCAATACCTTGACTTTGTACTTGTAGCCTCCAAAACTCTGAGCCAATAAATTCTTGTTAAGCCAACCAGTGTGTGATGTTTGTTTCAGCAGACTGGCGAACTAAGACACCATACTATTGGCTCATGCTGCTTCTCCCTGAAGAAAGCCTTTAATTGCCATATCTTTAGGTCTCAAATTGATCTATTCCACTCTATTCGACTTTAAAATATTGGTTCAATGATAGCATTCCCATAAGCAAGATAAACCTTGAACTCATAGCATTTTATCTCTATCTCTTAATGGCATTTATAATATTTTATCAGCTATAATAGTTATGTACATAAGGGCTTTGCTCCTAGAGTCAGTGTTCCTTGAGAATAGGAGCTATTACAGGGCCATATAATTCATTCATAGCAGATTTTTTTTTAAGATTTATTTTTTATTTATTTCTCTCCCCTTTCCCCCTCCACGCCCCCCCCCCCCCGGTCCTCCCTCCCCCCTCCCCATTGTCTGCTCTCTGTGTCCATTCCCTGTGTGTTCTTCTGTGTCTGCTTGCATTCTTGTCAGGTGGCACCAGGAATCTGTGTCTCTTTTTGTTGTGTCATCTTGCTGCATCAGCTCTCTGTGTATGCAGTGCCACTCCTGGATGGGCTGTGATTTTTTCACGTGGGGCAGCTCTCCTTGTGGGGGGCACTCCTTGCACATGGAGCAACCCTATGTGGGGAGAACCCCTGCATGGCACGGCACTACTTGCACACGGCAGCACTGTGTGTGGGCCAGCTCACCACATAGGCCGGGAGGCCCTGGGTACCAAACCTGGACCTCCTATATGGTAGGTGGATGCTCTATCAGTTGAACCACAATTGCTTCCCACATAGCAGATTTTAATCAATTTTAATTTTTTTTTCTGTTTTTCTCCAAAAGTATTTAAAGTAGCTTCTAAAAATACACAAAATATTACCTAACCACTTAAATTAGAAAAAAGTGAGAAAAAATTAAAAATAAGGGTGGAGAGATATAATCAAACTTAAGAATAGTAGGTAATCAATAAATGTTGAACATTAAAAGCATTTTCCAGATATAGGACTTGCATATTGGGTCCCATAAGTCATGCAAAATGTGGTTGCTTCCCAGCTCATGCCTGTTTCCCAGTGGTGATGTCTATGTCTCATGCTCTCTTTTTACTCCCTGTTTTCTCTCTTCACCAAACCTGGCCATGTTTTATTTTGTGGTCCATTAGGAACAGCCATCTTCTTCTACAACCTTGCCTTCCTGATGACAATGACTGTTTTAGGAGTGGGCACTTGATTTAAGCCAGGTCAAATAGAATCCTTCTCTTGGAATTTTGGAACTGAAGCAAGAGGTAAGAGCCTTTTCTCCATGGATTATAAGCCAGAATGCTACTGTAATCCCTGGGTGGAGAAAGATGATTTTCAGGGAGAGAAATTGAAGCCAAGCTACAGAAAGAAGCAAAGATCAGAAACACAGAGAGAATCCTGATGGTATTTGGACCTTTGGTTGCTGTTTCTCAGATTCCCAAAGCTGCCTTATCCCTGCCTTCCAAAGAATTTTTGTTAGAGCTTATTTAGATTCTTATTGGATCAATTCCAAACTCTTGCCTTGACATCCAGCATTTCTTGCACCCAGTCAGTCTTATCTTGATTCTAAATCCTCAATTGAGAGCTGCCTTTTCCCATATCCGAGGCTCATTCTTTCCTCTGAGAGGTTGTCTTAACATGATTTCCTTACCTTGAATGACCTCTTGCCTCCTCTCTGCAGCACTAATTCCAGCCTCTTTTTTTTTTTTTTTTTTGGTTGAGTTCAAGATCTATCTCTTCCATTAAAATCCTTTTTGAGTGATCTCTTCCTTTTCTGAAACACTATAGCCATTATATCCACAGCTATTACCCCACTGTCTCAAATGTATTTATTTTCTGGCCTTGTTTTTTTTCACTTATGTGTTTTCTGTGTTAGAGAAACTTTTGCTTTGTATAATTATTGCTGACAAAGTTGACTGCCTTTAGAACTAAATCTTCCCCTTTGTTCGTTAGTATCTTGATTTGTTTGGATATGGCTGTTTGGGGGAAGGAGTGAGGGAGAATTGCATTGGCTTATATGAAAAGGAGAGCAGAGTGTGAGACTCCTGTAGAAATCCAGGAAAGAAGAAATGGGGGTAGTGGTGGTAGAGATGGGGGGCTGGAAGCAGGGAGAGAGCAGAGCAGTGAAGCAAGGGAAGGTTGTGTATAGCCCAATGTGATCATTCTCCATGATTCCACAACTACAGGAAATCAAAATAAACTTATCAAATGCTTGGAAAACATGTATATTTTATGGAATTGGTGAAGGGATAGAGTTTTGAGTATAGATTATTAAGGGATAAAACAGGCCACACATGGGTGAAGGCCCTGTAGACAGAGGTGACCAGGAGACTGTGAGCCCCTGGAGATTTGCAGAGTGATTCGAGGAGGATGTTGAAATTTTTTTTCATTAAACAATTTTTATTGAATTTATCATTCATACATGGACATACATAAACAATAAATATATAGTAAAGGTTGTGAACTTAAAAACAAACATGTATATCATCATACAGTGCTCCCATAAGTCACCTCACCACTGACACCCTGCATTGTTGTGAAATATTTGTTACAAAATATGAAAGAGCATCATCAAAATATTACTAACTATAGCCAATATCTCATATTTGATGTTTCTTCCCCCCAACCCACCTGTAATAGTCTGCCAAAGGGCTGCTGATGCAAAGTACCAGAAAGATTTTGGCTTTCATAATGGGGATTTATTTCGGAGTAAAAACTTACAGTTCCAAGGCCAAATCAGGGCATTAGCAGAGATGCTTTTTCCCCAAAGTTAGCTACTGTATATCCCAGTGGGTTGCCACATGGTGAAGCAAGATGGTCGCCGATCTCGGAGAAGTTTCAGCCTTCCCTTCAGGGCATCCTCTCTCAGGCTTAGCTGCTCTGCTTTCTTTCTGATATCAGCTATAAGCTGGCATAGGACTTGTTTCTTTCTGGGCCTTCTATATCAGTCTTGGTTTTCTGCTCTCTTCCCGATTTTAGCTGTAAGCTATCAGGTAAAAGGGCTCATCACTTACCCAGGTCTCAGTCATTTGAACTTTCTTCTTTCTGTCACATGGCAGGATCAAATATGACATAGCTCTCTTTTCTTGTGTTTTTGTGAGTGCTCTCTCTTCCTTTCTGTCTTTGTCAGTGTCCGTTTATATCAGATTCAGCAAGGGGGCGGGGACTCAACCTGAGGAACATCTTATTCACTAGTCAAATCAGAAAGCCCTAAGAGAAATCTTAACAGGTAATCTAATCAAAGTCACCTCAACTGAATTGAATACAATCAAAGGGTATCACACCCAGAGGAATAGATTAGTTTACAAATACAATCTTATTCTTTTTTGGATTCATAAAATAATCTCAAATTGCAACACTACCTGATTATTAACCAGCACTATACATTTATTATAGTTCACAAGAGAACACCCCCACACATGTTCTGCCAATTACTAGGATGTTGAAATTTAACAAGGTCTGGATTTGGGAGTTCCAGCCAAGTACAGGAGGCCCCAACAAATATCTGGGTTGCAAGTGTTTATTAGTTCAGTGTTAGATACATTAGCCTTTCCAAGTTGACTATTGATTTCATGAAGTAGGGACCATGTGGTGTTCATCCTCCAAGACTCCCACACTGTTAGTCTATCCCTTCTCTCTTCACTTTCCAGTGTCTCCTACATATTAATGTAGGGTTAATAGTTCTTACATTTTTGCTTTTGTGATGCTAGTTCCCTGCTTTATAGAAGAAGCAGCGGGGGAGGGGGGGGGAAGCGAGTGAGAGAGGAATGGCAGCTAATAATTGTTTTTTACAGCTATGTTAAACTCCTCTACCCTGTAGTCAAATCCCTGTATTTTCTGGTCTCATCCCATTTACCCAATCATATCTTCTCTTACCCAACATGATTCTCTTTTCTGGGAATGTCAAATTCCTCTCCATTCATTACAGCCACTCTTCTCTCAGTGTCTGTTTGGATGCTGTTGTCCTCATTTAAAACACCCTTTACTCTCCTCTCTGTCTACCCAAATCCTACTTACCCTCCAGATCAAGACATAGGAAACCTATCATCTCAATCAATCTCCATTTATCTTTCTGCTCAGAACTTTAATTGAATTTGAAGTTTGTACCATGCCACATAGCCCTTGATTAATTCTTTCTTTGTGATTGTATGATGGTTAATCTTCTCATAAGCTTTTGAGGACTGAAACAATGATGTATGGTTTTCATGTATCCATATTACCACATAGGGTAGATGCTCAGTATTTAGTAAGTGTTTAAGAAGTGTTTGCTCTAAGTGGATTCACATAGGGCAGAGGCTTTTTGTTGTTGTTGTTCTTACCCCAATACCAGAACATTGCTGGGAAAATAGTGGGTATTCATGATGATTTGTTGAATGAATTAGTGGATCAATGAATGAACATTGGTCTACCAACTTTTATGACTCCTAGCAGTGAAGGCAGTGTTTTTTTCTTTATCTTTCCCAATTAATGGTTAAAACTTTTATGTAACTCTTTTGATTCTACTAACTGTACTTCCTTTATTGCAAATCGTAAAGATATTTGCAAATGTTACTACCTAGCTCCTTCAGTGTGGTATCAGTCATTGTTTACTTATTTATTTTATTTAATTTTTGTCTAAGTATTTTTTATTACATTGAAAAAATTTTAAAGATACTTTAGATTATATAAATATTACATAAAAATTTTCAGGGATTCTCATATGCCCCACTTCATACTCCTCCCACACTTTCCCACATTAACAACATCCTTCATTGATGTGGTACATTTGTTACAATTGATGAACACGTATTGAAGCATTGCCACTAATCATGGATTATAGTTTACATTATAGTTTATGCTCTGTCCCACACAATTTTGCAAGTTATGACACAATATATAAAGGCCTTTATCCATCATTGCAGCATCATGAGGGCAATCCCAATGTCCTGAAAATGCCCTCATACTACACCTGTTTTTCCCTTTCCCTCCCCTCAGAACTTCTGGTGGCCACTGCCTCCACATCAATGATAAAAGTTCTTCCACTGCTGGAATAACAATAAGTGTATAGTAGAATAATAGTAAGTCTACTTTAGTCCATTGTCATTCCCCAATCTTGCGGATTTGGGGATGGTAATGCCCAGTCTGCCTCTAATTGAGAATATGCGTAGATCCCATGGGGCAGATGGATAAGACTATCTTGATAGCAGTTGCACATACTCTCTGTTCCTTGGGATAGGTGCTGTCCATCATTATCCCTTTGTTAGTTGTAGTCCAATGGGTAGTCCAATGAAGTGGAGAGTAGGTATTGCAACTCTGCTGAGTTTCAGGGCCCAACTGGCACATGGACTGACCAAAGATTTAGGACACTTGGACATAGACCTATCAAGTATAGTGCTAACTATATGTTCACATAGAAGGGGAAGAAGAGCCATTTGTAGGGAAAGCACAAATGAGTCCAACTCTGTCACACTGGGAGGCATAAATTCCAAAGTAAGTCCCATGGGCAGGACATCAAACACCTGAGCTCTCTCCACAGCCTATAGTATCTAAATGTCTCTAGAACCCCCAGAAGTTCCACTATTTGAGGTAATATCTACTATGGCAGTAAATGAGATCCTGCTGAGACATGCATAAGCATAACCTCTGGAATGACCTTCTGGCTCACTTTGAAATCTTTTAGCCATAAAAAGTCAATTATATTTATCCTTTCCCCTTTTGGTCAAGGTCTTTTTCCAGGTGCATTGCTAGTTGGTACTTGGAATAATCCCTTGGTGCCAGGGAGGCCCATCCCTGGAAGTCACGTCCCATGCCAAGTTTTGCTTAGAGAAAGGCCACATTTGAGCAACAAGAAGGCCTTTAGAAGGTTACTCTTAGGCAACATATAATACTAGGATAAGTTTCAATTTCAAAAGAAAAGGCTTATAAGTACAATCATCAACATCACAGGCCTGTCACAATGGTCTGTTTTCCTTCACTAGGTGCCATCCCTGCACTTAGGAGACTCTTGCTGTACCATTAAAGAACTTAGCAGAGCTCCCCAGGATGGGAATTTGATAGTCTTTTGGTTATTGTGTGAATTTCCACCCACTGTGACAATGCCCTGTGAACACTTGAACACATTCATATGCTTTAGAGGTATGCTCCAGGTGAACTCCCTCCTATGCATCCCCTCATCATTGACACCCCACACCATGATCCTCCCCTGCCACAATTGTGACCCTTCTGTGATCAAAAGCCTCTCCAAAAATGAAGCCAACAAAATCAACAAATAAAATTAATAAGAAAATGAAATGATAGTTTTAAAAATAACAAATAAAATCCAAAAAATTTAAAATTTGAAATAATAAGATAAAACTGTTTTAGACACTGTCTTTTATCACTGTAAGATCTGCTCTTTTGTATGTACAGTGACATTTTCTTCCATATATTCCCCCAGTGTCTTATTTTTTTCATTTTATCTTCAAGGAAACTTTAGGTTACAGAAAAGTCAAATACAGAATATGGAGGATTCTCATACCCAACGCCCTTCTGCCTTTCTCCTCTCCCTTATTAATAACATTTTACATACAGATGGTACATTTGTTACAATTGCTGTACAGATATTGAAACATTGCTACTAATCATGGTCAATGGTTTACATTATGATTTATGTTTTGGACTGTATACTTTTATAAGTTTTGATGAAATTTAAAATGGCCTGTGTCTGTTATTGCAAGATCATGCAGAACA
This sequence comes from Dasypus novemcinctus, assembly GCF_030445035.2. Classification (NCBI taxonomy): domain Eukaryota; kingdom Metazoa; phylum Chordata; class Mammalia; order Cingulata; family Dasypodidae; genus Dasypus; species Dasypus novemcinctus. The sequence goes on along the minus strand of NC_080673.1, from coordinate 45,261,524 downwards.
ATTCTTATGCCCTAAAAATGCCCTGTATTCCATCTATTCTATTCTCTCCACCCCGCTCCCCTCGGGATCTATGGTAACCACTAAGTTTCATTTGTGGAGAATAAGATTCATAGTTACTTGCAGTAATATTGAGAGCTTGATGTATTGGTCTGTTTTCTTTTATAAGGCACTGCCTATGTTCTTGAGAGACTCTTGACTCTCTATTTGAGAACATAGCAGGACTCCCATGATGGGAGTTTAATATTTTCTTGTTTATTTTGTGGGTCTCCACTCACTGATATTACACACTATGACAAGATGAAGACTTAAATATTCCATAGAAGCCTGCCCCAGGTGTGCCCTGTCCTCTATGTCGGTCTCCCCCCCCCCCCCACCACCACCTCCTGCCACATCCAACACCCTACTCCAGTGTGGCAGTTTGGCATTATTTATGAATTCCCAAAATAGATATTGGATTATGTTTGTAAACTGGTCTGTTCCTCTGGGCATATTAGATTCAGAGGTTTCACTTTTACTTGATTAAACTATGATTAAGGCTTTGATTTGGCCATGTTAGTGGGAAACGACAGAGCAGAGGAGAATGTTTGAGACAGAGCAGAGGAGAGCATTTGAATTTTGATGCTGGAATCCCAGAAAGTAAATACACAGAGAAGAAGAACAGAGAGAAAGAGAGACAGCTCACTAGACATGGCAGAGGCCCTGGGAAGAGAGATGAGACTTATAGTCTATAGGTGACTTGTGAAGAGAATTGAGCAGCTGAGCCTGGAAAGAAAAGAGCCCTGGGGAGAGAGTTGAGGCTTATACCAGCCTACAGCTGAGACTGGAAAAAGATGGAACCATGGCACCTTAAGAGGAAGAAGAAAGACTGAACCCTCATAGACATCGCCTGCCATCTTGCTCCAACACGTGGCTAATGACTTTGGGTAAGAAAGTACCTCTTATGGTACTTTGGGTTGGACTCTTTAGGACATTGTGACTGTAAGCTTTTACCCCAAATAAATATCCTTTATAAAAGCCAAAAGAATTCTGGTACTTTCCATCAGTACCCCTTTGGCTGACTAATACATCCAGTAATCCTCCCCTGCCATATTTGCCAAAAGAACATTCCTAAGGTTGTAGTTTTAATGACAGACCTGCAAATCTTCAGAGTTCAGCTGCTCCTTCTCCTGACCCTTCTCACAGATCCATGGGTAGTCCAACCCAACATCCCCTCCCTACCCCCTCACCAAATTCATTATTTAATTTATTTATATGTAACCAAATTTTATTATGGTTATATATATTATGGTTATATATATATAAATATATATATATAAATATATATATAAAATGAACTATGTCTTTTAACCATTTTTAGTATACAATTCAGTGGCATTAATTACATTTACAATGCTGTGTTGCCATCACCACCATCCATTACCAGAGCTTTTTCAACATTTCAAACAGATACTCTGGGCCCATTAAGCAATAATGCCCTTTTCCCCCTCCTTTGTCTCCTAGTTAGTCTAGATGTTTCATATAAGTGGAATAATGCAATATTGACCTTTTTTGTCTGTCATATTTCTCTTGGCATAATGTTTTCAAGGTTCATCCGTGTTGTAGCATGTATAAGGACTGCATTCCTTTTTATGGCTGAATAATATGCTATTGTGTGTATATATATATATATTTTTTGTTGTTGTTGTTGTTGATACATTTGTCTGTTGGACACTTGGGTTGTGCCCACCTTTTGGCTGTTATGAATAATGCTGCTATGAATATTAGCATACAAGTATCTGAGTCCCTGCTTTCAATTCTTCTGGGCCTGTACCAAGAAGTGAAGCATCAGTCTTCTTAAACAAATGCACTATTTCAAATAACCTTTGTCCCAAATTCAATCTATTTATACTGAAAGAAGGAACCAGAGAGACAGCTCCTCCTCTTCCATGTTCCCTTGGATGTACTGCAATATTGGAAAAGTAGGACTTAGGCATGTATCTGGTAAAGAAATAATATCCCTACAGATATATCATTTTCATAAGTGGGAATACTCAATGTCATAAAGATATAAATTATCCTCAAATTAATATATACCAATTTAATGCATTCCAATAGAAATCTCAACAGAAAATTTTTATTTGGTGGAATTTAGCAGGATGACTCTAAAATTCACTTGTAATAAAGATGATTTAAAGAAGAAGAAGAAGGGAAACAGCCTTGGCTTTTCATAATCAAGATTTGTTGTAAAGCCATATTAATTAAATCAGAGTGATGTTGCAGAGCTAGACAAATAGACTAATGAAACAGAAGAGAGGACCCAAACATACATTTTTACATATACAATTAAATTACGCAGAGGTGGTATTAAAAATTAATGGGGAGTATCAAGTTAGAAAAAATGGTGCAGGGACAGTTGGCGGACCACATGGGAAAAAATTAATATCCATTATATCATATACAAAACTAAAATAAATTCCAGGTGGATTAACATTCAAATGTATAAATCAAACACTGTGATACCTTTAAGGAAAAGATAGGAGAATATTTTCATGACTTGGGGTAGGAAAAATTTTCTAAATAACACAGAATATGCATAAGCCATACAGGAAAAAGAAGCATATATTTGATTGCATTAAAATGTAAAGCTTATTCATAAAAAAGACATCATAAACAAAGGTAAAAGACAAGTCACAGATTAGGAGAGGAATTTCAAGCCATATATCTGACGAAGGATTGGTATCATGAATATGCCTTTATTAAAGCTCCATAAGAAAAAGACCAAGAACACAAGAGAAAAAAATTTGGCAAGGAAACAATATTATTTTTCCCATGGATGCTGTAACACCACAAACTGGTGACTTCAAACAACATAAATTCATTCTCCACAGTTCTGGAGGCTGAACGTTCAATGTCAAGGTGGTGGTAGCACTGTGCTTCCTCCAAAGTCTCTAGAGGAAAACCCTTCCAGCTTCTGGTGTTCCTTGGCTTGTGACTGCCTAACTCCATTCTCTGCGTGTGTCTTCACGTGTTTATTGCCTCTGTGTCTCTTATAAGGACATGATTGTTGTATTCAGGGTCCTCCCAGGTAATCCAGGATGACGTCATCTCAAGAGTCCTAATTTACTTGCATCTGCAAAGTCTCTTTTTCCAAATCAGGTCACTTTCACAGGTTCTGGGAGTTATCTTTTGGGTGGTGGTGGAGGTACACCGTTTAGCCTACTACAGATGTCAATAGGCAATTCACAGCAAAGGAAAAATAAATGATCAACTCTACTAGTATTAGGGGAACTATAACAACATCTAATAAAATTGACAATGCATATTCACTATTTGTTGTCATTTGTATTTTAGGTATTTATACTAGAGGAGTTCTTGTGTGTGTGAGCAAGGAGATATGTACAGGCAATGGTAACACAGATTGTAATACTTAGGAAAACCGAAATTCTCATTAATAGGGAAATAGATTAGTAAATTGTAGTATTTTCATAAAAATGGAATACCAAAAACATAATGTAAGGGAAAAAGGCAAATTGTAGAATATGTATCATGTGATGTCATTTATATAAAGTTTAGAAACATTCAAAACAATATTTTCTATTATTCAAAACCATATATATGTGTAGTATAGCAGGCTGGGTTTTTGGAATGCAAGGTTTGAGAAAGAAATGATCATTTGGGAAGTTCTTGAGGGAGGACTTTTGGGATCAACATGTGTGGAAATGAACTGAAGGCTGTGAGAATGGACAGAGGGAGAGGTGGGGCTAAGATGCCGTCTTATCAAAGGCCTCGTTCAATGCCATGGGGACCTCTGAAACTGATATGGTCCTTCAGAATAGTCCTGAGTTGGAGTGTGAGGCCTGGCTTTTATACCCTTGCAGTGATCAGTCACCAAATACGGGCTGCCTTGGGAAGGGAGTATGCCCTTGAGGGTGGCAGGTTTTTTCAGCCTGTTTAGTTATTAGGAATATTCACCAATATTCTGTTTTTGTTCTTTTTCTGGTCATATAGTAACATTATATTTCCCCATGTCTTTTAAGTTGGGCATAACCGTGTAATGTTCTTTGGTCAATGAGTGTGAACAGAAATTGTATGGGTCACTTCTAGGTAGAAGATTTTAGTAGTCACAGTGTGATTTTCCATATTCCCTATCACTGTGATGGTGATCTTTGGCATCTTAGATGGTGAAGACTCTTCCAGTTGCATCTCTGAATAAGGAACAGTATGCTCAGCTATCCTGTGATCCACATTAGGCATAAACAAGAAATAAACAAAAATAATTCTGTTTTTAATCTCTGATATAAAAATTGGAGTTATTCGACACTGCAACATAATCTAGATTATCCTATCACCTGTTGATTCCCAACATCACTTTTACTATCTTTGAGTGCTCTTCTTACGTACTTAAATCTCTTTCTTGTTTTACCCCTAGATCGGGTTTTAACGAGTGAATTCTGAAAAAAACAAATCAATGCGAATTGCTCTACAAAATCATGGTCTTTATGGTCGCCTAGGTAGGAAAACACATACTTCATCACCCTCTTAGTGATTTACAATATTCATTAGCATATTAAAATTTCAGAGCAATTTCTTTCAGCAAGGAACCCTGTTTTAGCTCATTTTAATCTTCCATTTCAAAAGTCATTCAACTATGGAACCCTAAAAATAATGTCTTATAGAAGAGCCCATTTTTTGGAATCTATGCCCTAAACAATCTTCTTTCCATTCCAAATAAAACATATGCAGTGGATCTATTTGAAGAAAGGAGAATGGAACTGGAACTTATTTACCTAGGAGCATAATATTTCAATGGAATTGGTCCGTAAAATAAAAAAACAACAGACATTCAATTGACATCAAAACCAATCAACACTTAACACACACAAGCACAAGCCTCCACAAAGGATACACAGAATAGGGAACACAGAATGGTATTGGATATGGGGTCCCTAATCTCCTAATCATGTAAGACTGGCAATCTGTTTGCAAGGAGAATATTTACATATGTTGAAAGAAAAACAATACAAGTTAATAGGTAATCACTGCTCAATGAATGAGTATAGACAACTTTGAGTTTGTTTCAGGTCAACACAATAAGTGAGGGACATTGGATCTGAGAATCACAGGATTCACTATGAGTTTTCAAGGAAAACTTTTAGATTATTCTGAATTCTTACTTGCAGTGTCATGTATAAGAACTTACATCTAAGCACAAATCATTAAGGTGATTAAGATTTCTGTATATTTCCGTGATGGCATCAGAAAGCTAAAGGAAACTTGCCAGTTTCTCAATCTGGGAAAGTCCAAAAAAAAATGCCTGCCTGCCTATCTTATCATTGTAGCAAATGAGATAGCACCACTTGCTGGCTGAGAAAATAGCCAGTTCAGTATGAGAAGGCAGGATAGAGCTGATGGTGCCTTTATAAAATGTTTTCATCCTTACAGAATTCAGATAAGAGTTAAATACTTCTTTTGAATGACAATTCCCTGTTTTAATAAATTAGAGTGGTCAATAACCTGAAGAGGATGGAAAAGAATGTTGCATTTTCTCTAATCTCTCCCTTTCTTTTTGTATGTTTTGAATGGAGAGAGAACCGTTTGCTGACAGGAAGACAAGGAAGACCAACACGTTAAAAGAATCACAAAACTACCAATGCCTTGCCTTTGCCTGCATACATAAGGGTTTGAAGTAGGAATAAAATTCATAGTATAATGTATTATAGACTCAGAATTAAGATATTTTGGGAGTAGATGGCTCAGCAAAAACACAAATTACTTTTAGACTCAATCTATTATTTATTATTTCAATTTATAAAAAATGCTCCCAATGCATCTTTGGAATGAAGAGTTCAAAGTTGTTGCAATTGTTCGGTTGGCTTGTCTCTGGCATATTGATATCTGCCTTATTTTTTGTTGGCTAAAATTGTGTTCTATGTGAGAGAGTCATGCCATAAAAAGAGAAAGTTAATTTTTTATCCCCCGCCCCCCACTTTGTGGTTTGCTTGCTGTCTGCTTTCTGTGTCCATTTGCTGTGTCTTCTGTATGTCTGAATTTATTTATTGTTTATTTTTCGCCCCCCCCCCCGCCCCGCCAAGGCTTGCTTGTTGTTTTTTTGCTCTCTGTGTCCATTCACTGTGTGCTCTTCTGTGTGGTTTTTTTGTTTTTTGTTTTTATGTCTCCCGTTTTTTGTTGGGTCACCTTGCTGAGTCTGCCCTCCATGGTGCTTACTGGCCGGCAGCTCTCTGCGGCATGCAGATGAACCTGCCTTCACTGGAGGCCCTGAGATGTAACCCAGGGCCTCCCGTATGGTAGACGGGAGCCCAACTGATTGAGCCACAGCTGCTTCCCCCAGAAAAAGTTAATTTTAAAGAATAAAGTCCACAGGGTCATAATAAATATATTACTTAATTTTGTTACATAAAAATGATGGTATTTTATCAATAGGTTTTAAAAATTATGAAGGATGGCTACAGAAATTTGAAGTAGGATATTACTTCTGTTGCTATAGTTGACATTCCCAATACCTTTAAGTCAGAATGAAAATCTCCAACATAGATAATAGTGTGGACTCCATTATTTGTAATATGAAGTAATCAGTTTCTTTAATTGGTTTATCTCTGTGTTCATAAAATTACCATCTCTAAGTTCTCCCACCCTTCTTTCTTTAGTCCTTTTATTCTCCACTCAAATGTTTAGGTCTCTCCCATAGATGCAGCCTTCCAATTTGAAAAAAGAGGAAGTGGTTATACTAAGCTCGCAAGTTTCATATATCATTTTGGTGTGAGATTGATAACAATTCTTGGAAATTCCAAATTTTGATTCTGAGCCTCTTCTTCTCCCTCAAATTTATATTAATGAAAAATACCATTGCTTATATTAAAAATTAATATTAAGTGCTACATTCAATTGAAAAATGTTACTTTGAAATCAATTTCTTGCTTTTCATTTAAAATATAAGCTGATAAAGAAAACTAAACTGTCTTTTAAAGCTGAATTGCAGATAGCTACATACATAAATATTCGACTTGAGTCTGATTTTGTTTTCTACTTGAGTTTTTTATTGTTTTGGTCTTGTGTAATACTACATAGCTGATGAGGTATAACTATTTTCAAATAAAGTAAAAGTAACCAAAGTTTAGCTATGTAATAAATACAGTCTATTACTCTCTTTATTAAAAGGGAAATTGTTTAATAAATTCATAAATTCATAAATCAGCAGCCAGTTTGGCAAACTTCTTATATTAAATTAGAGGGCATTTAATTATTTAGATGACTAGATGAATGAGTGAAATGCTAATTAGGGACCCAGCAAATAGCTCCTCTTCATTCCTGATTTATAATTTAGTATCTATCATAAAAGTCAAATAAAGGTCACCATATCTCCTCACATCTCTACACTTAAGAAAGGAACCTGGCTGTTGATCTGGATATAAAAAATAAGCATATAAAACAACCAAATAAACAAATCAAGCACATAAGTGAATATAAAATATAAACATGCAAAATACCTCAAACAAACAAAAACAAAGAGACATTCTAAAAATAGTAAACACATAAGACAAGCCACTTGGGAAAGTACATTTCACATTTTTATGCAAAAAGTTAAAGCCATGTTGCATTTTCAAATAGTAAGTAAATAGATGTTTGTGTGGTTGCATCACCAGTTCAACATCAGTATAAGGCATAAATAGAATGAATAAAGCCATATGGTACAGCAATAGATTCTTTACAATTTAGTTTAGGTTTATCTTGCTCATCACATGAATGTAAATGAAAATAATTCAAATGCTTAATCTGCACAAACCACTTATCATGGAGCACTTAATGAAATGTTGGTTTTGAAAAGGTATTTAGTATATAAACTACAGAATGAAGAATCAAGGATCCCATTACCTGGTATTTCTGAAGTTACTTAAAACTTTCAACCTCCAGTTGATAAAGATGACTGAACTACCTTACATGAAAGGGCTGTGGGAGTTCCTATGAGGCTATGCACCTAGAAGTTACTAGGGACAAACTCATACTGCATCAAATAGTGCTGCTGTTTTCTCTGCACTGCCTTTGGGAAAGAATAAAGCAATCCACAGGCTACTGTGAAATGCCCAATTGCCCAGTCTTGAGAAATTGGGAATTTAAAGGACCATGCTCATTTTCTTTAAGATTTTAACTATGTGCTGTGTTTGTAAAATAGAATTTGATAGTAGTGAAGAATTTACTTAGTCTGGTTCACTTGGTAATTAAGGTAAGTCGAGGGTAGTAGGGTGATTTGCGCCTATAAAATTAATTAGCTAATCAAGTAAACACTTTTGTTGAAGCCAAACACTCTGCTAGGTAATTTTAATGGCCACAATTATTCACACCTTCCTGTACCCATGCCCTTAGCAATTTAATCTGTCCATGAAGAGGTGAAACCCATTTCCTGGTTAATTGGGCTGACATTTGTGGCTCATTTTGACCAGTAGGATGCAGCAGAAGTGATAGTGGATCAGTTCCCAGGATTGGCTATAAGAAACTTTCTGGACTTTTCTTTATTCACATCATGGAAACAAGCCCTGGCTATATAGCCAGGTGATGGGAGACCTGTGTACAAGAAACAAGTCAGCTCAGTTATCTCAACAGACACCCCCAACACGTAAGGGAGTCTCAGTCAAGATCAACAGATCTGAACTGTAACTGAGCTATAGCTGACCAAAGATACATCAAGGAGCTCAGCTGAGATTTGAGGAACTGCACAACTGAGTTCAACCTAAATTGCCATGAGCTAAATAAATAGCTAACTGATACAAATATATTGTAATGTGATAATACTCCGTTGTCCTCATTGTCCTCATTAGTCAAGAAACTCAGAACCCCAAGACATACACATATTTAACTACATCACTATATGAAATCTCATCCTCAAACTACATGTTGAACATCTGGTATTTTGCAGGGCTATACACAAATCAGATTGATAGTCTCTGTCTTTCAGTAACTTTGAAAATTATTTCCCAGCTAAAATATATCTACATTTTTGGGTAGAACAATACAAAAAGTATGCTTGTGCCTGGTTAACTGGCCTATTTCATATATTAAAAAACATAAAAAAGTGAACCTAACCATCCCCATATATCCACTGAAAACCAAACAGTTAAGCAAATTTTGCTGTCTACATGATATTATGAAAAGGCATAAACTTTCCCTTGATTCTGGACATATAGAAGTAGAGTAATGATATCCCCATCCCAAACACTCCATGCTATTATAATTTTATTTGGGCCAGTGTACATCAATGCCCAAATTCATTATGAACCTAAGAGCAGACAAATGATAGAATTTTTTTAGGTATCAGGACTCTGGGACCTTGTATGTGGGAAGCTGGTACTCAACCACTGAGCCACATCAGCTCCCTTGAGTTGTTTTTTGTTTGTTTGTTTGCTTGTTTTGTTTTAGGAGGCACTGGGGACTGAACCCAGGACCTCCTATGTGGGAAGCAGGCACTCAACTTCTTGAGACACATCCACTCATTTGGATCCACATCCAAATGAGAATTTTCGAGTTGGAAGGGACTTCAGAGGTTATTGAGGATGAAGGTAAAAAAAAGTGATAGCATATGAAGAACTGTTCTGTTTCCAGCTGTGCCACATGTACCTTCTCTCATCAAGAGTTTCTGATCAGTGAAATGAGAATGTTGGCATAAATTACTTCTTTGTGTCAGAGAACAATTAAAAAAAATTAATCTAATGGATGATGTGTATCTTGGTTTGCCACATGTCTGCCATTGCAAAGTACCAGAAAATGTTGGCTTTTATAATGGGAATTACATTAGGGAGAAATCTTACAGTTCTGAGGCTGTGAAATGTCCAAATTCAAACACCATCAGGAATGCCTTATCACCAAAATCAGCTACTGGTGATTCTGGTATCCTGCCACGTGGTGAAGCAAGATGACAACTGATCTCTGATAAGGTTCCTGCCTTTCCCTCTTGACTCTGCTGTCTCCCAGAGCTCAGGTGTGGGCAATCAGTCATAGGACTTGTCTCTTTCTGGGCCTTCATTCTTAATCCCAGCCTCTTCACTTTCTTCCTGAGTTCATCTGTGAGCTTTCAGGCATATGGCTTCTCTCTTCAGCCTTGAGCCATTCCATGGGCCCAGCCTCTTGGGGGCGCTGTGCTTCACTTTGCCTGCCAGCAAGCCTCAGGTCCAAAATGGCAGCTTCCTATCTCTGTGTCTTCCTCTGTGTCATCATTTATATAAGATTCAGCAAGAGGCAGAGACCCAACTTGAGTCATGTCTTACTGACATAGTTCAATCAAAAGCAATCTATTCAAGTAATCTAATCAAGGTCCCTTGATAGAATTTAATACAATCAAAGGGCCTCACACCCAGAGCAATAATTAGTTAAAAATATCATCTCTTTTGGGGATTCACCAAATTCAAACTGTCACAATATGGAAGAACTCAATTACTAAGGACAATAGAGGGGTTTTTTGAAAGGCTAAGAGAGGGAGATGTCACTAGATAAATAAGTCTAAGGAGTTTCTTTTGTACGGTGTGTGTTTTCCCATAAAGCTTGACAATAATTTTGGAGTTGGAATATTGGGACAGGTTAAGTGGGGAGAGGGAGGTGACAGATTGGGGAGTAAAAGTGAAAGCACTAAGGGCTCTGAAGTGAGCCAGAATGGAGAAGAGAAGCTGCCCAAAAAAGCTCAGTTATATTTGGGTTACATAAAATTTCTTACACACCTAAAAATCTCTGACTGTGAAGGCTGTCCCTGATTCACAGCTTTTATCCAGAATATCAGTTCTCTTTATTCTAAATTCTCTAACTCAAATTTTAATGAGCCATTTTGGACCTGGCTGATGAATATCACTTTGCTGTATATATATAAAGAAAGAATTTATCAAGCAAATGAATGGCACAAACAAGACCATAAAAATGATGATAAAAATTCTTGAAAGAATAGTTTTCAAACACTGTAAATACTTTGGGAACAAGAGTTAATAAATTCTACTCCAAAAATGCACTAAAATGACTGATGATCTAAAAGGATGTGTCTATTAATATATTTTTTCTCTAATTTTGCAGAAAGATAATTTGAAGAACTTCCCTTTCTTTCTTTATTAATGAAGTTGAGAGTTTACAAAACAATCATGCATAAAATACAGGAAACCCATATACTACCTTATTATTAACACCTTGCATTGGTGTGGAACATTTGTTACATATAAAGATAACACATTTTATAATTGTACTATTAAGTATAGTCCTTGGTTTAACTTAGGCGTCACTGCCTGTGTAGTGTATACCATAGATTTTTAAAAAATTGTATTTTATTACCATATATACAATCCAACATTTCCCCTTTTAATCACATTTGTATGCATACTTCAGTGCTGATAATTACACTCACAATGTTGTGCTACCATCACCACCATCCATTGCCTAAACATTTCCATCATTGCAAATAGGAACCCCATATTTTATACATCTTAACTTCCCATTCCTTACCTCACCCCATCCCCTGGTAACCTATATTCTAGATTCTGATTCTGTGCATTTGTTTATTATCATTTCAAACCAGTGAGAAAATACAATATTTGTCCTCTTGAATCTGGCCTTTTTCACTCAACATGATGTCTTCAAGGTTCATCCAATATACAAATAGTCAGAAAACATGCGAAAAGATCAGGGAAATGCATATCAAAACCACAATGTGATACCGTTTCACACCCATTAGAATGGTTGCTATTAAAAAAAAATGCACCAGAAAATAACAAGTGTTGAAGCAGATGTGGAGAAATAGGAACACTCATTCTTTGTTTATAGCAATGTAAAATGGTTCAGCCACTGTGGAAATCAGTTTGGCAATTACGCAGAAAGCTAAGTATAGAACTACCATATGACCCAGCAATCCCACTACTAGTTATATACCCAGAAGAATTGAAAGCAGAGACTTGAACAGATATTTGCACACAGATGTTCATAGCAGCTTTATTCATAATTGCCAAAAGCTGGAAGCAACTCAATTGTCCATCAACTGATGAATGGATAAACAAACTATGATATATACTTATGATACATAAAACGGAATATTATTTAACTGTAAAAACGAATGAAGTCCTAACACACGAGACCTTCCCTTTTTAATGTGTGAATTACAACATGGTTTAAGAAAATTAATAATATGGCAGGCTGATTAGATAAATTACTAAATTAACTGAAGCTGTTACTGTATGTATGTAAGTCCTCTGAAATGGGAATTTTTAATTGATTCCACAAGATGCTTGTTAAGTGGCAATCATTTCAGATCGAATTGACTGTTCATGTAAATTAGAAGGAAAAAAACTAACATTAAAAAAAGTCATTTAACCTCTGTACCAGTGGGAATGGACTTTACAAGGATATCAGAACAATTGAACATCAAAGTTCCAATTGAAGCTCAAGTCTGATTGTTTCATTTGCTCTCTTCCTGTCTACTCCTAACTCCCTAATTCTCCTATCCCAGTCATCAGTAATGGAAGAGTCCTCATGTCAAAACCCTTCTCCATATTCTTATTCCTTCCATTTCATTTTTCCTCTGTCTTCTCCTACTTATTTTTTTATATTCTGCTATGTCTTCTCCTACTTATTTTTTTATATTCTCATTTCCCTGAAGCACTGAATACATCAAGGTTTAATGCAATGAAGTGGAAAGAGAATGGGATTTGGTCTGCCTATAGGAGTTCAAATCCTGAATACTCTTCAATTTTTGTGCAACGTTGAGAAGGTTACTTATCCCTATTTCCTTGTTGGTAATCTGAAGATAATAATACTCACCTTGCATGATGGCTGTGGGAATCCAAGATTATATGAATAAAGTTCCCACGATTTAGCACATAATTAGGAGTTAAAATTATTTTGGCTGGCTGTTTGCTTTTACAGAGACCCAGCTTCATCCCTAGTGTCACTTCTTCCCCCATAACCCTGTCAGCTGTTCTTTCTATATTTTGACTTCTCGAAAGGTCTCAGCATTATCTTGGTTCCCCTCAAGTTCTTCTCGACAATTTTATTTAATTTTCATTCTTTTACTCTCACAAAACCTGTTCTTTAACCTCATCACACACTCCTACTTCTCAAATGCTTCCTGGTCTTTCAGTCTGTCAGCATCTTCCCATTACCAGCCTGAATTTCGAGCCTGCGTTTGTACATTCATTCCATATCTGTTGAGTGCCTTTTATGTCCGTGTTGGGCACCACCCTAGGAACTGTAAAGGCCATGACCCTCAACCTGAAACCACTCTGGGCTGATTGGTCAACGCTTATCCTCATACTTCATTGCAGATTTAGATTCGTTATTTGGTTTTCTTTCCTCTCTTTCCACTTTTACTTATTTTCCTCCCTGTTCTTAGACTTTTGGGCTATAATCACTCCTTGAGGACTTTGTGTATCCTCGTAACTCCCTGCTTGAGCTGGGCTTTCATTGCAAATCTCATTACTCACAAATCCCAGGCGGGCCTCTTTCTACACAGCTGCCATCCCAAAACTACACTCTTCCCAGGCTCCACCCCTGCAATATTCCTATAGTCTCAGAGGAAAATCCAGCCTGGCTTTACCAAGAAAATAAGGACCATCATTTACGAACTTCTTCAGTATCCCTCACCTCTTATCTGCACTTTATCCATACTTCTCCTGCTTCAGAATCAAAGGCAAGATAAGACATTGTTTCCTCAGCTATTTCTGCATAGCTACTTTGGTCCCTCTTCTCTGACTTTCTCCTTGATTCCTTCAACTATGACTTCATTTTATCTTCCATCCCACCACCTCCAATTAATTCTCACTCTAGCCTACATACATACTACAAAAGCCTTTTCTTCACCCTGTTTGCTACTCAAGCTTCTATCACAAAATTCTTTTACTGTTCAACAATCTTGAGACACCTACACCTACACTCAATGCTTTACTTACTAACCTCTCTTTCACTCTTGTCTAATGTAGCACCTGCCTCCAAAACTAGCAAAACTGTTCTGGACATCTAATTGCCAATTCCCAGTGGTCCTTCAGGCCTCTTCTTACTTGAAATCATTGACCTCTTCTTTCATGCATTTATTCTGACCCAGGATACATCTGGCCAGAACTCAATGAGAAGTAATTCGGGGGAAAGTTCTACACCTCTCTTCTTCCGCCTCCTCCTCCTCCTCCCCCCCTCCCCCTCCCTCTCCTCCCTCCCCTCCCTCCTCCTTACTGCTTCCTTTGCCTTTTTCCAGTCTTGATCTGCCAACTCCCTGTTTCTGTACTTACTTGCTGTCTGACCTCTTGCTCCAACTCTGATTTCTAATATAGAACTTATCACTTGAATATGATCACAGATTCGCATTCTTTGGCTTAAGTTTGAAACATGTCCACAAGTACCTGACGTAGTTCCAGGCTCCAAAACCCTATTTTATGACTAGTAAGTATATCTGGTTTCTGTGATGTGTCTGGTTTGACCGCTTCTGTGTGGGAAGAGTTGTAAAATCTTAGTTCCTTTGGTTTTCATGATACTCCCCTATCCTGATTCCTTTTATGTTTCTCTAATTACTCTTTCAAGGATCCTGTGAAATCCCTTATTTCTCTCTTCACTCTATACACTCTTCTTGGCAGATTTTATCCACTCCTGTGTCTTAACCATTATCTTTATATTTCCAATTCTCAAATCTTTAATTCCAAGTTTGAATTTTTCTTGATTTCTACATAGAAAAGTGAATCTAAAATTCAATATATTTAAAAGCAAATTCATCATCTTTTTCTTCTAACCTGTACATTTCTTGTGATCCAAAACTCAATTAATGTTACACCTGGAAGCTTTTTGTACATTTTACTTTTGAAATGCCACCTCAGAATGGTCTCTTTTTATCTGTGTTTTTGCTATTGATTTCTTCTGCTAGAGCATAGATCAGTCATTGCATTATATCTTGCCTGGTCTTTTGCAATGGTCATAACCAGTTTCCCCTCACATTTGATTTCTCTTCCAAGTTATTTCCACCCTATGCCAGAGTTTACCTTCTTTTGAAGTTATGTTTATGTTACTCCTTCCCAGCTTAAAAACCTTTCCTAGATTCTACAGTCTTCATAATGAAGTATAAACTTTTTAGCTTGGCACGCAAGGCTTTTCTTCATAATGTGGCCTCACCTTAACTTTTGTCTTCAGGCTTAAAGCTTTGCTTATTTTCGACTATATACTCCAGATATGTCAGAAAACTTGCTGTTCCCAGAATTTAACCAAAGGTTTTCATATCTGTAGCTTTGTATATGTTTCTTCTTCCATTTAAGGTGCCATTTCTTTCTTGTCTTCCCATTTAAACCCTAATTCAGGGGCCATTTCTGATACCCTAATTTCTGAAAACCCTTTTCTCAGGTTTTCTTTTGTGCTCCCATAGCACTTACATTGCTTTACTCCAAACCATGGCTCAGGTCCTAGGTTCCTTCCATCTCATGGCTCTTCCATCTCCTGGGGCTCTGCATCTGGTTGGAACATGAAGGAAGTAATTGGAGAATCACATGTGGGTGGGACTATGACATACAGCACTGCTGCTAACAGTCCAGTGGCCAGAACTTGGTTATAAGCCTGCAGCTAACTAAAATAAAGGCTACAAACAGTAATGTACTGTGTGGGAGGAAAAGAGAAATGGTTTCCTGAACAGCTAGTGAATATCTTCTACACTGGTACATAGGAGAAGGCTAGGATGTATGTTTGTAAAGTGAATGAATGAAATATTATAGAATAGGCATTAGTTGAGGTAATTCTTTATCAGGGTTTCTGCCTTTCAGATTCCTTATAGGCTTCTAAAATAGTAATTGATAAAAATAAACATTATAATATTAGGTTTAGCCAAAAAATTGATCATACTACTTAACCAAATATTTTCATTATAACATTTATTATACATAACCCTTACAGACATAAATTCTCAAAGATATAGAATGTTATCCAAAGAACACTAAAATTGTAATGAATATCACTTAATGTATATTCCCACAATGATTCACAAATCATTCACAATCACTTAATGATGCTGCCATGCTCTGAGGCCTTTCATTTCAAAATCCATCCATTAAGAAAAACTGTTTTGAGACTTAGGAAAAGGCAGATCCTATGCAAAATGTGATCCTACTGTGTGCAGTGAAAGAGCATTGAAGTAAAAATTGAACTTAGAATTTAATGAAATTTCTTAGTTAATTTAATTAAAAATTATGTTCAGTTATAGAATTGTGTGTTTAGTATTTAGGATTGTGTGTTACTCATCCTTAAAAGCAAAGAGAAAGTACTATCTAAATTTGCATAAGATCTTCTTTAGCCACTTGTAAGATCTGGCTATATTTATAAGCAGATTGAAGCACTGCAATTATTGGACCCATTTGCAAATGCTGTCTGTCCCTTATCCAGTACTCATGTGCTCATACTTGTCATGGTACTGAATGGTCCACCACAAAATGCAGCCAATGTCATTTGTTATCATAATAGAATTATCTCTCAAGATACTATTATTGTAGAAGAAATAGCTGTTTGCTTATTGACAAAGAGTGTTTTGGAATGTTCAGGGACGAGGGAAGAAGACTGGTACCCAAGGAAATATCAGCTCTTGGTGTGTGCTGAATACTCTGTCTAGACTAGGAGTTCTTAAACAAGGGATCTGTAAGCTTGAATTGAAATTCAAAAAAACATTATTCTTGTGGGGATGTGTTGGTGCATGTGTGGTATATTTATTAAATAATACACAGTATGGTGTAGGCTTAGTAAGGGTTTCTTGGCAAAGGGGTCCATAGAACAAAAAAGGTTAAGAATCCCTGGTCTAAACCATAGCTTAGATATTTTTCTATTATCTTATCCAATAACAGTAAATGTAACCTGCTTTAGTTGTGTTGTCTGCTCCAGATAACATTAGTGAAATGGTGAAAGAAAATTCCAAATATAATATTGTTCCAGAAATTAATATCAGTGAAATCAATAGTGTGGATCAAGTTAGCATAATTTCTCTGGGGGTTAAGGGTTTGTAGTTAACACTTGTGACCTGGAACCTAATCTGCCACTCATCAGATGTGTAACATTGGCCAAATCTCTTACGACTGATTTCCTGGATTTATTATTTATGAAATGTAACTAATGCCTTCATTTGTTTGTTGAGCAAGCACTGTGCTAGGCACTGTTGTTGTACTAGGGAAATAGTACAAAACAAAATAAATTCTCTACTTCCATGGAGCTTACAAGCAAAAAACACACTTCATCAAATAATAGCAAAAGTGCTATGGGGAAAATGAAAACAGAGTAAGGGAGACAGAGATAGTGGTAGAGATTGAAGAGTGGGATATAGTTTCCTCGGGTAGTCAAAGAGAGCTCTTTTATGGTGACTTTTGAGCAAAAACATGGGAAAAGTGAGGGAGAAAACCACGTGGATATATAGAAAAAGGGTGTTTCAGAAAGAAGGAAGGGCATGTTGTAAAAAGCTTGAGAATATTAATAATTTCTTTTTCAGTTACAATATCAGGTTGCTATGAGGAAATGAAATAATGCATATGATATGTATGTTGTTAAGTGCTATATTCATTCTAGCTGCTGTTGTGGTTACAATGTTTACAACTCCTTGTTCCTTGGTGTAAAACAAACTATTTTGTCTCATAAAAAGAGAGAAATTCTCTGACAGAGAACTTAAGGGTATGTAGCAATTGCAATAATCTTGTGGTTCTCTAGTGAAAGTATACTTTATCTCCACCTTCAAAGAATTTGTAAAGTATTGGAAAAACTGTGTAAAGAAAGCAGAGCATAAGAAAAAAAATAATGAAAGGCAAATGTCAGGTCATGGCAGGGTTCTGGTAAATCGTCTCTGAGATTCAAGAATTTAATTATTTTTCCCCCCTCCCTCTATTGTTTGCTCTCTGTGTCCATTCGCTTTGTGTTCTTCTGTATCTGCTTGTATTCCCATTAGGCGGCTCCGTGAACCGATCCTGGGACCTTCCAGAATGGAAGAGAGGCAATTGTTCTTTGTGCCACCTCAGCTCCCTGATCTGCTGCATTTCTTGTTATCTCTCTTCTGTGTCTATTTTTGTTGCATCATCTTGCCATGCCAGCTCTCTGTGTGGGCCAGCACTCCTGTGCGGGGTAGTACCCCTGACTGGGACAGCATTCCTGCATGGGGCAATGTCCCACACAGGCCAGCACTCTGTTTGGGCCACCTCAACACATGTGCCAGCTTGACTTCAACAGGAGGCCCTGGGCATTGAATCCTAGACCTCCTATATGGCAGACAGGAGCCCAATTGCTTGAGCCATATCAGCTTCCCTTCAATTATTTTTATGACAGAGAGATTTCTTTATTTAGAAATACCTCTCAATACCTCAGTTTCCCCCTTCCTTCTTTCCTTCTCTTTCTTTTATTTCTTGTTTTTCTTGCCTTTTGCATGCAAATTTCGAGATGGTATACAAGAGGAACAGAAACCATAATGGTTGAAAAGAGTTTAGAATGTCAACATGAGTATAGTTAAGAACAACTTTATTAGTATTAAATTCAAACACCATGAGATAGTTTCATGACAAATTAAACAGCAGGCAAGTTTTACAATTTTCTCAAATACACAAGTGTTGAGAGGAGATGGCTCCTTGCTCCTCCTCTAATATTGAGAAATAGTTGGCTTGAGTATAGAGACCCTCTTGTCATCTACTTGTATTTATTACTATACATATATGGAACAAATATTCAACTTCCTTTGTGAAGTTAGGTAGGGTATATACAAACAGATAACTAACTTTGGAAACAGAAAAACAGAATCAAAGGAATGTTTACATGGGTACACAATGATAGAGATATTCCATAGAGGAAGTGTTTGGCATTAGTTGAAACATCCATTTCTAGGATAAATGACATAATATTTAGTCATACAAGCTTATATATAAATAACCATTATATATTTTAATATTATTGAAAATTATAACTATATTTCCCAGCCCTCATACTAACCCATATCATGATGTAAAAATCATGATGTGAACCTCTTCTGCAAGGATTTATAAACAGTAAACCTATATTCCTTCATTTATTCCTTTATTTAGTTATCTTAAGTTCAAAATTTGCTATGCTTTCTGAGCATCTGCTGTATAACTTTGGGATCATAATTTTATGGCGACTTGGAAAAGAAGTAGGGGTAGAGGTGTAGGACGCTGGACTTACAATTGCTTTGGTTGGCAAAGAGAAAAGGATTTCTTTCAAGTTCTTCCAGGTCTCTTTTCTCAAGTTCACACGAGTGCCATCCCTTCACCCCAAATCTTTCCCAGGCATCTCATGATTGTTAAACTCTAGTGTGTGCTTAAGGCACACCTGGGGTTCTTGCCACAAATGTAGGGATCCTGATTCAGCATGTAGGGTGTGCTGCCCAGAATCTGTATTTTAAATGGAGACTCCAGGTGCTTCTGATGCAGGTGGTCTGTGGACCACACTGTGAGATACACTGTTTAGGAAACTTTACTCAAAGATGAAAAAGTCTTTAAAGAAGCTGAATTTTGCAACAAGTGACTAATTGCTGATGGTGATTCAGCTTGAGCAGGAGTGTTGGAATTTTGTGAAATTGGGAAAGGCAGGGAGAAAGGAATTTAATTTTAAAATTTAAATAAAATTATAATGAAGAATTATGAATTCATTTTCTTAGAAGGAGCTATGGTGGGTATGTCAATGGGGCATTGATCAGAGTTAAAAGGACCTTGAAGGATTTTCCCCAGGAAGATGTATGACCTAAAGGATGGGCAATTACTAAAGATTGTTCCTGTTACTATAGCTGCATAATAAGCTATCCCAAAACTTAGCTGTTTGAGAAAACCGTTTTATTTTGGTTTTCATTTGTTCTGTGAGTTACGAATTTTGACAGGGTATAGAGGGGCTACCTAGTCTCTTTTCTAGGCTATCTGTGTCTTCAACTGAGAAGACTCAAAGCTTAGGGATGACTCAACAGATGGGGTTTGTGTTCTTCTGCAGGCTTCTTCACTCCCATGTGTGGCACCTGGATGCATTGATTTGAAAATTAGGACTGTCAAGTGGCATGCTCATACTTCATGGTCAATTGTGGTAAGTTTATTCACTGCAATAACTTACAACAATGAAAACGAGTGACCTACAGCTACACATATTAACAGGGAATAAAGTTTAGAAATAATGTATGTAAATAAAGTACAAGTTATTATATATATATATGAGATAGCAAGTTAATGAGAAAACTAAAAAGGAAATTTGGGGTAGTGGGTGACAGGATGAAGGAATGGCACTGAGTGAGCACTGGGAATTTCTATGTTCCAATGGTGCTCTACTTTTAAGATGGGGAATAGGTTTATCACACTCTCCACTCATTTATTGTTATTTTTTCCATGTTGACTGAGTGATCAGTTTACATGTTAGTTTGGTAATTATATATTTAGAAGCTACTCTATGCCTGGCACATATTAGGCAGTGAGAATAAAAAGATGAAGATCTTCATGGTTCCAACACAGTGCAGGAAACACAGGGAATGACATACAGTGAGGTAAGTCTTGTCAAAGCAGGACAACAGTTGTCAGGGGCATGTACCTAGACCTAGCATCAGAAAAAGTCTCTGTAAGGAAAAAAGATCTTAACGAAGCCCTGAAGGATGAATAGACAGAGAGAAGAGCATGTGCAAGGAAGGGTTGGAGGGGAGAGGAGGTGTTTGTCCTCCTGAATGAACATTCAAGGTAAGGTGAGGACTAGAGAGAAATAATCTTATAAAGTTAAATAGGATCTAGATCATGAAAGGCCTTGTAAACTATGTGTATGCATGGGGACTCTTGGTTGCAAGGACCAGGGGCACACCTCAACCAACTCAAGTGAGTAGGTGATTTTTTTCTTTTTCTGTTAAAAGAAGCTTTAGATTACATAAATGTTATGTTAAAAATACAGGGGATTTCCATATACCTCACCCCCCCCCCCCTTCTCCAATAGCAACAGCTTTCATTAGTGTGGTACATTTGTTACAACTGATGAACACATATTTAAGTACTGCTACTAACCATGGAATATAGTTTACATTATAGTTTACACTCTGCCCTGCACAATTTTATAGATTTTGACAAAGTGTCTAATGGCCTGTTTCCATTATTGCAGTGTCATGCAGAACAATTCCAATGTCAAAGAAAGCCCAATTTTACACCTATTCTCCCCTCTTTTACCCCTCAGAATCTCTGGTGACCACTGCCTTTATACCAATATTACAAGTTCTTCCATTATAAGAATAATAATGTCTCCTTTAGTCCATAGTTGCATTGAGAAGGGAGTTAGATTTCATGGGGCAGATGGGTGGTACTGTCTTGCTTGCAGTTGTAAACATACTCTTTAGTTGTTGTGGTTGTTCTTTGGGCTTTGTCTATCATCATTCTTTTGTTAGTTGTCCTGGGTGAGTCTGATTGATTGGAGGGTAGGTGTTGGCTGCAACTCTGCTGAGATTCAGGGCTCAACCAGCAAATGAACTCAATGAAAATTTAAGTCTCTGGGACACATATTTAATGGGTATAGTGCTAATTATAGGTTCAAATAAAAGGGCATAAGGAGCATGTGTAGGAAAATTATAAATGAGTCCAACTCTGATACAGTGGGGGTGTGGACTGTCATATAGTCCAAGGTAAGGCTCACTCGCAGGTTGCCAGATTCCTGAGATTGTCTTCCCTGCCTTTACTGTCCAGATGTCTCAAAAGCCCTCAGGAGCCCTCCTGCTTTAGGTACTGTATACTGTGGGAGTCAAGAGCTCCTTCTAAGATGTACATAAGCATAAACTTTAGAATGATCTCCCAACTCATTTTGAAATCTCTTAGCCATAAAAACTCATTTGTATTTAATATTTCCCCCTTTTGGTCAAAGTCTTTTCGCAGATGCATAACTAGTTGGCACTTGGTAATAATCCCTTGGTGCCAGGGAGGCTCATCCCTAGGGGTTATGCCCAATACTGGGGGTGGGGGAAGGTAGTGAGTTTATATGCTGAGTTTGGCTTAGAGAGAGGCAATATTTGAGCAACAAGGAGGCTTTAAGGAGGTAACTCTTAGGCAATATATAATACTAGGCTGTTTCAATTTTACAAGAATGAGATTCATAAGTGCAAGCATCAATATCAAGGGCCTGGTGTATTGCCTTGTCCCCCTTTGCTAGGCACTATGCATGTACTCTAGGGATTCTTGCCACTCTATTAGAGAATGTAGCAAGACTCCCTAGAATGGGAACTCAATATTCTTTTGGTTATTGTGTGGGTCTCCACCCAGCAAGAAAACAGCCCATGACCACTTAAACACATTCATATTCCATAGAGGCATGCCCTAAGTGCACCCTTCCCTACAGAAACCCCCACCACAGATACCCTATACCAGTGATCCTCCCCTGACACAGTTTCAACTCTTCTACAGTCCAAAACCTCCCCCAAAACAAAGCCAAATAAAAAAAAATTAAAAGCAAAAAATAAAAAAGTAAAAAATAAAAAATATATAAAAATTAAAAAAAATTTTTTTTTGCATTGTGTCTGTGTTAGCCAAAGGGGTACTGATGCACCCTTGGTTTTGATAAAGGGTATTTATTTGGGGTAGAAGCCTACAGATACAAGGCCATAAGGCATAACTTACTTCCCTCACCAAAGTCTGTTTTCACTTATTAGTGTAAGATGGCTGTTGATAGCTGTGAGGGTTCAGCCTCCCTCTCAGGGTCTTGCTTCTCTCTGGGTTCAAGGTTTCTTTCTTCCTGGGGCTGGCTTCTCTTTCCTCTGTGAGCTTACTTCTCAGGGCTCCAGCTTAAGTCTTCAGCATCAAACTCCAACATCAGAAACCTTGAACTCTGTTCTTTGCCATGCTGTAATCATAGCTCAATCATACCTAGGTACAGATCAGATTACAAACATAATCCAATATCTATTTTTAAAATGCATAACCATATCAGACTGCTTTAGTATCTCTCATTTCCGTAGGATCTGTTAACTTTTATGTACAATGACAATTTCTTCCATATGTTCCCCCAATGTCTTCATTTTTTTCACTTTATTTTCAAAGAAATTTTAGGTAACAGAAAAGTCACACAGAAAATATAGGGAATTCCCATATACCCTATGCCTTCCCCCTCTCTCATTTCTCCCATTAATAATATCTGACATGAGCATGGTACATTTGTTACAATTGATGAGCAAATATTGAAGCATTGTCATTAACCATGGTCAATGGTTTACATTATAGTTCACATTCTGTACCGTAAACTTTTATAAGCTCTAACAAAATGAATAATGGCTTGTGTCCATCATTGCAAGATCAGGCAGAACAATTCCAATGCCCTAAATATGCCCCATGTTCCATTCATTCTTCCCTCTTCTTCCCCTTGGAACCCATGGTAACCACTAAGGTGCTTGTTTTGAAGAATATCGTTCATACGTACATGCATTAATATTGATGGCTTGACATATTAGTCCATCTCCTTTTATTTTATTTTTTATTTTTTTTATTGACTTTGTAATAATAGTACATTAAAAATATATATGTGAGGTCCCATTCAACCCCACCCCCCCACCCCCCCTCTCCCCCCCCAACAACACTCGTTCCCATCATCATGACACATCCATTGGATTTGGTAAGTACATCTTTGGGCACCTCTGCACCTCATAGACAATGGTTCACATCTTGGCCCATACTCTCCTCCATTCCATCCAGTGGCCCTGTGAGGATTTACAATGTCCGGTGATTACCTCTGAGGCACCATCCAGGGCAGCTCCATGTCCCAAAGACGCCTCCACCTCTCATCTCTTCCTGCCTTTCCCCATACTCATCGTCCACCATGTCCACTTTTCCCAATCCAATGCCACCTCTTCTATGTGGACATTGGATTGGTTGTGTCCATTGCACCTCTATGTCAAGAGGAGGCTCAGATTCCACATGGATGCTGGATGCAATCCTCCCATTTTCAGTTGTAATCACTCTAGGCTCCATGGTGTGGTGGTTGTCCTTCTTCAACTCCATCTTAGCTGAGTGTGGTAAGTCCAATAGATCAGATTGTAGGTGCTGGAGTCTGTTGAGGCTCAGGACCTGGCTATCACATTGTCAGTCCAGAGATTCAAATCCCCTAAATATATCTTAAACCCCAACATTAACTGCACCTCCAGCACATTAGCATGAAAGTCTTATGAAGGGAGATCCCATTTGAGTCCAGATTCATCACACATAAACACCATTTCCAAAGAGGGGCCATCTGCCCTGAGAGTTAACCCCATCGGCCATGACCATAACTCCCAGTCCATCTCCTTTTAGTAGGCACTGCCTATGTTCTGGAGAGACTCTTTCTCATCTACTTGAGAACCTATCAGGACTCCCCAGTATTAGAGTTTAATATTTTCTTTTTTATTATGTCAGTCTTCATCCAGTGAGATAACGCCCTTTAACAAGATGCACTTTTGTATTCCACAGAAGCATGCCCCAGGTATGCCCTTTCCCACATATTCCACCACCTCCAATGCCCTGCACAAATAACTCTCCCCCTCCATATTTGCTAAAAGAACATTCCCACCATTGCAGTTTTAACCACAGACCTACAAGTCCCCAGAGTTCACCTGTTACTTTCTCTAGTCCCCACCCCCCAGTTCCATGGATAGTATATCCCAAACCTCCCACTCACCCTCACATTCCAGCACCACCAACACCATTCATATCCCTGCACCACTGTGACCACCATCCACTGACAAACCACCCCCTTCCACCTTATCATAGATTTTCCCCATATTGAGCATTGGCTCACCTCACTCTACTCCCTTTCTGTCTCCTGATAACATATATTCCAGACTCTAGCTCTGTGAGTCTGCTTAATTTGCTTAGGTCATATCAGTGAGGTCGTGCAATATTTGTCCTTTAGTGACTGGCTTACTTCATTCAACCTAAGGGCTTCAAGATTCATCCATGTTGTTCCTGTTTGTCAATACTTTATTCTTTCTTACAGCTGAGTGATATCCCATTGTATGTAAATACCACAATTTGCTTATCCATTCATCAGATTTCCATCATCTTTTGATGGACACTTGGGCTGCTTCCAACTTTTGGCATTTTATCATAAATATTTTATATCATCTCTTGAACCCAAGGACAGAAATGGGACTAGTTCTCAAAACTATCTGAAGCTGTAAGCTTGAATGTCACCAACACTGTAGCAGTTTGATATGGTTATGAATTCCAAAATAGATATTGGATGATGTTTGTAATCTGGTCTGTACCTGGGCATGATTAAATTATGATTAGGGCTTTGATTGGGCCACATCATTAGGGCATTGAGTCCCCACCCTTTGGCATGGCAAAGGACAGAGTTGAGGGTTTTTGGTGTTGGAGTTTGATGCTGAAGCCTTAAGCTGGAGGTCCGGGAAGTAAGCTCACAGAGTAAAGAGTAGCAAGTCCCAGAACGAGAGGAACCCTGAGCCCAGAAAGAAGCAAGCCCTGGGAAGAAAGGAACCTTGAACCCAGAGAGAAGCAAGATCCTGGAAGGGAGGAACCCAGGAAGCCTGAACCCTCGCAGCCATTTGGTAGCCATCTTGTTCCAATGCGTAAAAATAAACTTTGGTGAGGGAAGTAACTTCTGCTTTATGGCCTGGTATCTGTAAGTTCCTACCCGAAATAAATACCCTTTATGAAAACCAACCAATTTCTGGTATTTTGCATCAGCACCCCTTTGGCTGACTAATACAAGCACCCTCCCATCTTTTCTTGTCTTTGTGAATCTTTGTCCTGTTTCCTTCTGCAGTCACCTTCTCTACTTCTAAGGGATACATAGCTGAAAATGTGACCAATGAGTCTCTCATTCCTAAGTCCTAAAATCGAGGGAAAGAGAACTATCAATTATGGTTATAGTAATAAATACAGATGTCTCGGAAGCCAAATAGGCATAAAGGAGCAAATGCTTGTGAAAAGATCCTCCAGTGTCTACATCACCACATTAAAGACTGGTACATTTTCCTAAAAGCAACAGAGTTTTAAGTAGGATGGTTATACAATCTGTTTGCATTTTAGAAAGCTTTCTTAAGCCGGACTTTGGGGAATGGTTTGGGGTGAGGCAGTGATGGTGATAAGTTCAGAGAGAGAAAGGTAAGGTGGGAACCTGCAACAGGTGGAAGGGGGTGTGTTTTGAGTAGTGGCAATTGGCAATTGAAGGCATTTGCAATTGATTTACTTTCATTTTCTACTGGATTTGTTTTCCAAACTGTGTCATTTAAAACATTATTCCAGAAAGTTCTGGCACATAAACAGGGGTAGGAAATGGTTTCATGGTCAATAAAATAGCCTTCTCTAGGAGATTAATAATGTTAATCAGTCTATCAAAGGATCTGAGAAAATTTGTATTAAGAAAGCAAGACCAATTTTATTTGACCCATTGCTTCTTGCCTTTTGGCTAAGATCAAGTGCAATTGTTTTTGACCCAGAGTTCCCCAAATTTATTTATCAAGGAAGATCTTTCATGTAATAACTATGAACAGCCCACAGAATTATGTCTTTGTGGTTTGGAAATACCACACAGAGACCTTGGATTGTAAAGAAAAGAAGATTGGAGCTATTTTACTCTTTCCAACCACGCTTCAAGAAGATCCCAGGAAGCATGTTGCTCTAAATAGTCTTCAGTTTGAGCTATTTCCTCAAGCTTCAATTGATATCCCCCAAAAGGATTAGTAGACATTTTAATTTTGGAAATCAAGTCAAATCCAACATACCTAAAATCCAAATTCAGGTGATGCTTTTCTTCTTCCAATTACCCAGAATAGACTTCTTCCCTCTTTGTGACCTTTATCACAAATATGACCCATTAAGACCTTTTGAGTCCTCCTTCATGTCTGCATCTGTCCCTTTTTTTTTTCTATTCCCATTGTCAAAATTTAGGGGGTCAATCTGGGTGTTGGGGGTCTCTTTTAAAAAAGAACATTAAAAAATATGAAGACAAAACAAGCCATGTTCGGGGGTGGAGGGGAGAGAAATAAATAAATAAATCTTTAAAACAAACAAACAAACAAAAACAAGCCATGTAACTGAATTTTTATTTAGGGAAAGGGAATTATAGCTGACAAATACCACAAACATTAATAATCTGAGGGAAAAAACCACAATATTTATATTAATTCACTGTCTGACATGCCTCAATACAAGTCCCCCCCACACTGATTTTTTCCCACATGCTGATCACTTATTCATAAACTAAAGATAATGTAATATTATATATACAGAGAATAGAAAGACAATTCAGCCTTTTCTTCAACTTGATGAATTGAAATTTTTTTCTTTTACAGATTAATAATAGTTTAGAAAAGTTTCTTTCAGCAACATAGCTCATTATTGACAATTTAATATCAATTTTTATGATTGTTTTCAAATTTGTGGGAATAGCTATCAAATTTCTTTTATAAATGAGATGCTTTAGACTTACTATGAGTTTAGGCTAAAGGTTAATGTCCTATAAAACTAAGAATTTAGGTAAATTCTATTTTATACAATTCCTATCTAAAAGGGGAAAAACCTATGCTATTAGAATTCAGCTATACAGTTATAATGTATAAGCTTCATTGCCAAATATATTCCTGACAATAAGAGAACATCAGTTAGCTATCAATGGGAACTAAATCCTTCACCTATAATTTTATGCATGTAATGTTTTGAAGAATTTTCTATACTTCCTTCTGGGTCCAAACACTACAAAACTTGCTTCTCCTCTACCAGGAATATCCTTTGGGGCTAGGCCTTTAAGGCATGGTCATGTTATATAGAATATAACCCCTGACCCTGCATCTTCATGTCAAGACTCTAGGGAGTTAGCACTAGAGTGTAGGACAATTTTTGAAACCATTTCTGCACATGAAAGCATAATAACCTCAGTATACAGGGATGTGCCTGCAAACCACAACAACATTCCTCACTAAACTCAAACTAAATCTTTCTCCACCTCAAATTCCCCCAAGTCCAATTCCAAAAATGCCTGGCCACTCTAAAGAAATGTACAGCAGAGAAGAATATGTTATGGAAGGAAAGTAGAGGTGGAAACAGACAATCTTTTTTAAAAATACTTTTTATTTTTAAAGGAGTTTTAGATTACATAAATGTTACATCAAAAAATAAGGAATTCCCATATATCCCACCCCTACCCTGTCCCACACTTTCCCACATTAACAACATCTTTCAATTAATGTGGTACATACATTTGTTGCAATTGATGAACACAAACTGGAGCATTACCACTAACCATGAACTACAGTTTACATTATAGTTTACACTCTGCCTTGCGCAATTTTATAGGTTTTGACAAAATGAATAATGGCCTATATTCATCACTGCAATGTCATGCAGGACAATTCCAATGTCCCCAAAATACCCCTGTTCTTCCCTGTCCCTTCCCTCAGAGCCTCTGGTGACCATTGCCTTTATATCATTGATACAAGTGCTTTCATTGCTAGAATATTAATGTCTTCTTCAGTCCATAGCTGCATTGCTCCTTTATGTTTGTTCATTTGTCAATATTGAGGATTTTGGGATGGTGATGCCCACTCTGTTTTTGATCGAGAGGAGTCTTAGATCCCATGGGGTAGATGGGCGGAATTGTCTTGCTTGCAGTTATAGATAGAAGGGCATCCTTTGTTAGTTGTCATGTGGGTGAGCCCAGTGATCTGGAGAGTAGGTATTACAACTCTGCTGAGATTCAGGGCTCAACTGACATATGAACAAACCAAAGACTTAAGTTTCTAGGGCATATATTTAAAAATTATAGGTTCATATAAAAGGGGCAGAAGAGCCATATGTAGGGAAATTATAAATGAGCCTAACTGTTACTCTGGGAAGCATAAATTCCAAATTAAGGCCCACTGACAGGGTGCTGAATTCCTGAGATTGTCTGCCCTGTTTTTAGTGTTTAGGTGTCTCTAGAGACTATAGGAGGCCCCCTTCTTGCTTACTGTGGCAGTCAAGAGATCCTTCTAAGATGTGCATGACCATAAACTCTGGAATGACCTCTTAACTCATTTTGAAATCTCTCAGTGATAAAAACTCATTTGTATTTAATATTTCCCTCTTTTGATCAAGAGCTTTTTCCAGATGCATTGCTATTCAACATTTGGTAATAATCCCTCAGTACCAGGGAGGCTCATTCCTAGGAGTTATGTCCCATACCAGAGGGGTAGTGGTAGTGAGTTTATATGCTGAGTTTGGATTAGAGAGAGGCCACAATTGACAAAAAGGAGTCTTTCAGGCAGTAACTCTTAGGCAGTATGTAATACTATGCTAAGTTTCAATTTTATAAGAACAAGATTCATAAGTACAAGCATCAATATCAAGGGCTTGGTATAATGGTCTGTCCTCCTGCATTAAGTACTGCCAGTGAACTCGGGGGATTCTTGCCACTCTATTAGAGAATATAGTAGGACTTCCCAGGATGGAAATTCAATATTCTTTTTGGTTATTGTGTGGCTCTCCTCCCACTAAGACATTAATATCTTATTTTTTGCAAATGTGACAAAGCCACATGACTATGTAATGATATTACTAGTCTCCTTTATGGGGCCTTGGAAGAGCCCATGTATATGAGGGACAAAAGTTAAACTTCCTCAATTTCATGGCAAATTCATTCTTGGCCACATCCATTGCATTAACCTCATGATAAAATTTTTGGATCAATTCTTTCCTCTCAACCAGGCTGTAATAATCTTTGCCATGACACTTTCCTGCTTTAAGTCACTGGATACTTACAGAATCAAGTCCAAATTCCTTGGCATGATACTCAAACTGGCTGAAATTCATGTTTCCAAATTCTCATCCTTTGGCTTCTATATTAGTCAGTGAAAGGGGTGCTGATGCAAAGTACCAGAACTCTGTTACTTTTACAAAGGTATTTATTTGGGGTAGAAGCTTACAGTTACCAGGTCCTAGAGAGTCCAACTCTAGGTTCCATAAGAGGTACTTTCTCACCCAAAGTCTGTTACCACATCTTGATGCAAGATGACAGGTGGTGTCTGTAAGGATTCAGCCTTTCTCCTTCCTCTTAAGGCTCCATGGTCCCAACTTCTTCTGATCTTAGCTGTAGGCTGGCATAAGACTCATCTCTCTTCCTGGGGCTCTTTTCTTTCCAGGCTCAGCTTCTCTCATCTCTCCAGAAGGTCAGCTGTATACTATCAGACTCATCTCTCTTCCCAGGGCTGTGTCTATGGAGCACTCGCTCTTCCTGCATATCAACTTCTGTGTGTCTACTTCTTTGTGAGTCTGTTTTATCAGCCCAAATGGGCTGGGACATGACATTGAGTTGCACTGTAATGACAAAGTGCTAATCTTAATATAATGCAATTGGACATCTCAGCTGAATCTGACACAATCAAAGGGTTCACACAAGAGGAACAGACAAGTTTAGAAACATAATCTATATTTCTTTTTGAAACTCAAATAATATCAAACTTCCACAGTTTCCTATACAAAGAAAAATAAGCAAACACTTAGAGGGTCTGCTAAATTACAAGTATTTCCACAAATATTATTTTTAATTCTTACAATAACCTTGCGTGATTTACAAATAAGAGAATAAAGGCTCAGAGATAACACCTGGAATTAGAAAGGGTAGATGTCAGACTCTAATTCTCCTGCTCTTCTTACAGCACTGCATGTCTCTATGTCTGTCATTGACTGTGTGAATTTGGGTATGGTTAAAGCCTTGGTTTCAGTCTCAACCCCTCAGTGAAGACAAATTATCCATCAGCTATCATATCTTCCCTCATCTAAACTCCTATAGCTTTTGAAGACTGTATTATTCAGTGGGCATGTATCTTTCACTGCCTTCCATTTCTAAAAAACTTCATCCTTTTGTGTTCCAATTGCAAATTGTTTGTAAGCCCTTTGGAGGAATAGAACATGGCTATTGCTATTGTATGTCTCTTCTAACATCTGGCAAAGTTCTCTACACCACTTTATAGATAATTCTAGAATTATTATATTTGTTTAGCAGTGGAACCCACAATCCCAAATTAAGACTGAAGGAGGAAAAGAGCCAGCCTATCTACCTTTTGTTATTTCTCTACTCCATTATTGGATGGGGTCAAGGAGAGTTATCCATGGGGCTTGGTTTAAAATTTTCTCAGAAGTGCAGCTCCTGACTGCAAGACCTTAGAGAACACTAATATAACGTGAACACAAGTTGGTACTAGCTGACACAAGTGCGGCAATTCCCCAAAGTACAACACTCAGGGGTGACAGATGTGTACATCAGCTTTCACAGTGATGTCAGAAGAAGATGAAAGCATTCTCCTCCTTGGGAGTTCTAAATGTTTTGACTGGAGAAGAATTTAAAATGTTCTGAATTGCCCTGACACTTGTCCAGTGTTCTCTAGTAAAGTTATTAGTTTACCTTTCAATCATATTTACTGTTGGTCTTTATTTTTCTTGAGGTGCACTGAATTTGTTTTTGAAGTGTTCTCTCTTATTTTTCACTTTTTTATTATAGAACATTTGAAACATGTACAAAAATACAGAGAATAATAAAATAACCCCCAATGTGCCCATGACAAAGATTCAAAAATTAACATCTGTTTCTGGTAATTCCTTCCACTCCCTGCCCCATTCACCATTCCCTTCTCCCTGGATTATTTTGAAGTAAATCCCAGACACCATATTATTTCATCTTTTACTTCATTTTAAAACATGGCAAAAAAAGTGTTTGACAAAAGAAGCTTAATAAGGCCAAATTTAGTGCCAAGGTTTTTAATGTCAATTTTAACAAAATATATGATATGTGATATATGATGTGTATTTTATTTAATTTTACAAAAAATAGTTATGCAGACTATCTTCAAATATTGGGAGCTAGCTAGCAGAAATAGGTAAAATTATCTGTTTTAGTTCCCCAGCTGCTAAAGCAAATTCCATAAAAAGGCTTGGCTAAACATAAGGAATTTATTGGCTCATGGTTTTGAGGCAAGAAGGTAATGATTCTTTCTAAACATTATGGCATTCTGGGGCTAGCTGCCAGTTCATCCTTAGTCCCTGTCTTTGCCTTTGCATGGCAATGCACATGGTGGCATGTTCTCCTTCTCTTCTGGGTTCCACTGACTTCCAGCTCCTTGCTTCCCATGGATTTCTCTATGTCTAAATTTCATTCTGCTTTTAAAGGATTCCAGTAATCTGGATTAAAGCCTAAACTGATTCAGTTGGCCACAACTTAATTAGAAATAACAACTTCAAAAGGTCTTATTTACAGTGGGTTTGTACCCACAGGAATGGATCAAGATTAAGAACATGTTTCCCTGGGGTACATCATTCAATACCCAATAGTTCACCCTGCAAAATATATGTTTTTCCCACATGCAAAATATATTTACCCATCACAACATCCCAAAAGCCTTAGGTCATTTCAGTAAAAGTGCTATGTACAAAGTTACATCAAAATTAGTTATGGACGTAGTCTATCCTGGGGCAAAATTCCTCTCCAACTGTTGTTCTGTAAAACCTAGGAAACAAGTTATCTGCTTCTAATACACAAAGGTGGGACTCTTGTAAGATAGACTGCCCATTCCAGATGGAGACATTTGGAGGAAAACTAGGGTCATGGGGCCCAAGTCAGTCTAAAACCAGTAGAACAAACTGTAGAGAAGGCCCCGCCCTCTCTGAACATTGCTATGATAGGCAGTCTCTCCATGAATACCCTATTGTCTCTGAGCATAGTGTGAGGCCTGCCCCCTCCCCCAAGTGCTACCTTTTCTACCAAGGGCAGATAGAGCTACCTTTTCCACACATGTGGGTGGACCCAGTCTCTTGGCCTGAGGAGGTATTTGCAGTCTAGACCTCTGCTTCCATGGTGCTGCCCTTGTAGTGATTCTTCCTTCTGATCATCCCTTCTCTGTCCCTTTCAGTCAAGGCTGGCAGTGGTTTTACGCATACAAATTTTGCAAAGATTTTGATGGCTTTGTGTGTAATTCAAGTGGGTCCAAACCATCAGACAATAGAACTTGCCACAGATCCTTCTTGGATAACTGTGTTTCCAATCCTGACTCCATTAAATGACTGACAGCATCCATGTTCAGCAGCACTCTATTTAGCAAAGGGTTGTTCAGTGAAAGTTTCATGTAGGACATAGTCTTCTGGGGACTTATTTCCTAAAAGTTCAGGGAGGTTTCTGATAAAGTTGCTTCTGGCCCTTCTCTCCAAGCACACTAACAGATAGGCACAATAGAATAGAACAGAACCTTCAATAGAATAGAATAGAACCTTCAGTAGAATAGAAACCTTCTATTCTATTTGTGATTTCATTTGCTTAAGCTTTCAGTTCTCAGCTAATCTCTTTCCACATTTTACTAAACTGTAAGGAGAAGCCAGGCTGCACCTTCCACACTTAGCTGGGAAATCTCCTCTGCTAAATACCCAAGTTCATCCCTAATAAGTTTCACTTTCAATTCTACATCAGAATGCAATTTTGCCATGTTTTTTGCCACTTTAAAACCAGGGCTTCCTTTCTTCTAGTTTCCCATAAATCATTCATTGTTTCCTTTTACACCTTAAGTGAAAATATCTCCAATGTCCATAGTTTTACTAACAGTCTCTTCATAGCAATCTAGGCATTTTCTAGAAAGCACCTCACAATTCTTCCAGCCTCTATCCTCTACCAAATTCCAAAGTCATTTCAACTTCTTTAGGTATTTGTCATAACAGTACCCCTCTTCTGGTCTCCAAAACTGCTAAAACAAATACAATGCAATGGATTGGCCAAAACAAGAGAAGTTTATTGGCTCACAGTTTTGAGGCTGGAAGAAGACCAAAATCAAGGCACCAGCAAGCTGATGCTTTTTCCTCAAAGACTGAAGCATTTTAGGCCTGCCTTGGGTTATTGGCTTTTTGGTAACATGGTGATGCACATGGTTGCATGTTCCCCTTTGTCTTCCGGGTTCCTTTGAATTCCAGCTTCTTGCTTACCATAGCTTTGTCTCTCTGTCTGAATTTCATTCTGCTTATAAAGGAATCCAGTAACCTGTATTAAAGCCTAAACTGGTTCAGGTGACCAAACTTTAAATTTTAAAAATCCTCAAGAGTTCTTGTTTACAATGAGTTCACAGTCAAAGGAATGGATTAAGATTAAGAATTTTTTTTTCTGAGGTACATACTTCAATCCCTAACAATACACATCTAGTACAAATGGTAACTAGGTGTCTTAGCTGGGAAACATTTTCGACTCTGTTTATGTAATTCATGTATTTATATTTTGCCAAGTCAATTTCTTAGCAACACACTTCAGGCATACTTCATTTTATTGTACTTTGCTTTATTGTGCTTTGCAGATATTGTGTGTGTGTGTGTTTTTTTTTTTATTTGAGGTTTGTGACAACCTGCATTGTGCAAATCTATCGACACCATTTTTCCCGCAGAGTGTGCTCACTTTGCGTCTGAGTTAAATTTTGGTAATTCTCACAATATTTCAAATTGTTTCATTATTATGATACCTGTTATGGCGATCTGAGATCTATGATATTTGATATTACTTTTGTAATTGTTTTGGTTCCCTGCAAACCTCACCCATAAGAAGATGATGAATATAATCAATAAACGTTCTCTATGTTCTGACTGCTCCACCACCCAGCCATCCCCCCATCTCTCTCCCTCTCCTCATATCTCCCTATTCCCTGAGAAATAGCAATATAGAAATTAGGCTGATTAATAACCCTACAATGGCTTCTAAATGTTCAAGTGAAAGGAAGAGTTGCATGTCTTTCACTTTAAATTAAAAGCAAGAAATGATTAAGCTTAATAACGAAGGCATGATGAAAGCTGAGATAGACCAAAAGCCAGTTCTCTTGTGTCAAACAGTTAGCCAAGCTGTGAATGCAAAGGGAAAGTTCTTCAAGGAAATTAAAAGTGCCACTTCAGTGAACACACAAATGATAAAAGAATGAAACAGCCTTATTGCTGATACAGAGAAAGTTTTAGTGGTCTGGTAGAAGATCAAACCAGCCACATTTCCTTAAACCAAAGTGAAATCTAGAGTAAGGCACTAGCTCTCTTCAATTCTATGAAGATCGAAAAAGGTGAGGAATCTGTAGAAGAAAATTTTGAAGCTAGCAGAGGTTGGATCATGAGGTTTTAGGAAAGAAGCTATCTCTATAACATCAAAGTGCAAGTGCAAGCAGCAAG
The DNA here is from genome assembly GCF_030445035.2 of Dasypus novemcinctus. Lineage (NCBI taxonomy): Eukaryota > Metazoa > Chordata > Mammalia > Cingulata > Dasypodidae > Dasypus > Dasypus novemcinctus. The sequence continues at coordinate 45,226,434 of NC_080673.1, read as the reverse complement.
TGCTGATGTAGAAGCTGCAACAAATTATCCAGAAGATCTAGCTAAGATAATTGATGAGGGTGGCTACACTAAACAACAGAGTCTCAATGTAGATAAAACAGCCTTCTATTGGAAAAAAAGATGCCACCTAGGACTTTCCTAACTAAAAAGAAAAGCCAATGCTTGGCTTCAAATCTTTAAAAGACAGGCAGACTGTCTTGTTAGGGGCTAATGTAGTTGGTGACTTTAAGTTGAAGCCAATGCTCATTTACCATCCCAAAAATCCTAGGGCCCTTAAGAATTGTACTGTATCTACTCTGCCTGTGCCCTATAAATGGAATAACAAGACTGGGTGATAGCACATCTGTGTACAACTTGTTTTCCTGAATGTTTTAAGCCCACTGTTGTGTCCTACTGCCCAGGAAAAAAGATTCTTTTCAAAATGTTACTGTTCATTGACAACGTACCTGGGCACCCAAGAGCTCTGATTGCGATGTATTAAATTAATGTTGTTTTCATGCCTGCTAACACAACAGCCATTCTGCAGTTCACGGGTCAAGGATAATTTTGACTTTATAGTATTATTATTGAAGAAATACATTTGGTAAGGCTATAGCTGCCATACACAGTGATCTCTTTAATGGATCTGGTCAAAGTCAATTGAAAATCTTCTGGAAAGGATTCATCATTCTACATGCCATTAAGAACATTCATGATTCATGGGAGGAGGTCAAAATATTAACATTAACAGGAATTTGGAAGAAGATGATCAGCCCTCATCAGTGACTTTGAAGGGTTCAAGACTTCAGTGGAGGAAGTAGCTGCAGTTGTGGTGAATATAGTAAGAGAACTAAAATGAAAAGTGTAGTCTGAAAATGTTACTTAATTGCTGCAATTTCATGATAAAACTTGAACTGAGGAGGAATTGCTTCTTATGGATGAACAAAGGAAGGTATTTTATGAAATGAAATCTACTCCTGGTGAAGATGCTTTGAACACTGTTGAAATGAAAACAAAGGACTTATAATATTACATGAACTTAGTTGATAAAGCAGTTGCAGGGTTTGAGAGGATTTACTCCAATTTTGAAAGAAGTTCTGTAGGTAAAATGCTATGAAACTGCATCACATGCTTCAGAGATATCTTTTGTGAAAGGAAGAGTCAACCAGTGAAGCAAACTTCATTGTTGTCTGTCTTTAAGAAGTTGCCACAGTCACAGCCACCACCACTCTATTAGTCAGCAGCAGCCAAAAACATCAAGGCAAGACCTTCCACCAGCAAGAAGATTATGAATCACTGAGGGCTCAGGGGATGGTTAGCATTTATTTTTTGCACAAATGATTTTTAAATTAAGTTATGTACTTTATTTTTTAGATGTAATTCTACTGCACACTTAATAGACTACAGTATAATGTAACCTGTAACTTTTGTATGCACTGGGAAACCAAAAAAATTGTGTGACTCATTTTATTGTGATATCCACTTTATTGCCGTGGTCTGGAACTGACTGTGCTATATCTCTGAGGTATGCCTGTATAGAATTTGACCCTAGAATGGTCACTGTGTAATTGAGATTTCTCAAGTGAGTAGTTTTCCAGAGTTTTGTATCAATTTAGAACAATATAGTCAAATGAAATGGGAAAGAATGCATTGGTGGCAAAAGACATGACTCTCCCCATCTCCCCATCAACTCACTCTTGATATATGCCTTCCTCATGCCACCAAAGAGCCTGCAGGCTCATTTTTACACTCCTAACAAAATTCTAATACAGAGCAGGAGAGTAAAGTAAAGCATGGACAATTTTAAAGACATTTAAAGACTTGTAATGAAACACATCCAATTTCTTGTCTTTTTCATTTTTGAAGTCTCTCATTGTCTCCAAGAAGGGTGCGTGCTTTCCTCCCAGCTGCTATGAGGAGGCAGATGTGGAACTTCTCATTTTTAAAGATTGTGTAGACTTAAAGTATCATTTCTATGGAAAAAGTTGACCTACAAGAGAGCTCAGTTCAGGACTTCCTGTTTATATTTTTGTAATAGTACGGAAAAAATGACTGAATTCAGCAGAGGCCTGCATTTCTAGACTACACTGAAGGTAGATTCTCCACAGAAAGCTAAATAATTAGGGAAAAAGAAGTGGCTAGACTGAAGGAAGGTATAGAGAGCTGCTCTGAATTTGAGAAGTGAAGGGGAAGAGGTGACTTGGGGGATCACAAGAGAAGCAGAAACCTCTACTCTGTTCCCTTCCTCTCGTGTCCTAGGGACATAGGACTCTAAGTACCAGAACCCTACTCTGTACCTTCTCTGTGGAGTGCCCATGCAGTCTGGACAATGAATAGCCAGTTAGTGTGAGTGGTGTGGACAGGGGGCTTTTCTGTCATGTTCTTTGCCCTAATAACACTTTAAGGAACTACATTGGACCAAGGGGAAAGTAATAATCAAGCTTGATTTTCCCACAAACCTGTTGGTCAGTGTAGTTGTTTGGAACTGTATATTCCCCAGAAAATCACATTCTTAAAGATAATCCATACCTGTGGGTGTAAACCTATTTTAAGTAGGACCTTTTGATGACGTTATTTCAATTAAGGCATGGCCCAGGAGGTTAGGTCTTAATCCTCTTACTAGTGTCCCTTATAAGATAATGAAAATCAGACATAGAGGTAGTTGTGGAAGGGGAAAACTGAAAGCAATGAGACCTGGAAAAGAAGGGAGAGACCAGCATACGGTGCCATATACCTTGCCATGTGGCAGAGGAGTCAAGGATTACTGGCAGCCAAGCTTTAGGAAGAAACCATTGCCTGTTGATGCCTTGATTTGGACATTCTCATGACTTCAAACTGTAAGTGAATAAACTCTCATTGTTTAAACCCAACCAGTTTCATGGTATTTGCTTTAAGCAGCCTAGGACACTAAAAATTCAAATATAATCTACAGAATAATAAATGTGCATTTGTTACATTTGGGATATGGAGGAAGATTTGTGACAGCTGCATTTTATTCTTTGCCTAATTTACAGTTTCAATGGTTTTGAAAGTTTCTTCCAATGGGATTACTTATATTCACAGGGTTTGATTTTTTTGCTTTTTAAAATATTTGCATGTATAGGTCCTTATATTCATAGATAATCTAGAATATTGCACTCTAGTGGAAATTCTCTTGCTGTGGGGAATTTACTTGCCACTGGGCAAAATGATTTGCTTTATGAAAAGAGTGCTGCAAGGGACTATGGAACATACTGATATCGCATTGACTGAACATATCACAGCAAACTAATGCTGCTCAAACAATGGCTAATTATAATGGACAGGATGTGGATTTGCAGGATGGGGTGAGGGTGGGGTGGGGGAAGCTCTACTGTTATGAGCTAAAACTGTAAGTACTTTCCCCAGACACCTTCATAATAATCCCATTAATCTTTATAAGATGAAAGTGCTGAATACATGTTATTTAACCAGAGAGATATTAAACTACAAAAATTGTTTTCTTACTCTGATATTTTCCTGTACATGGCCCTTATAATACCGCTTAAAACCTTTAAAGACTGAGAATTGATCTGTTTCACATTTTATAGGTCTCTAAAATTGCTAGTTAAATTTCATATGATTTGTCCAAAAAAAGGAGAAGGCCTGAAAAGATAAAGAATCCATAGTATTAATAAACTATGTTCCTAAAAATCAGGAATAAATCATCTAGCCTTGAGAATCAAATATACTACCTTGTACATGGTTGGTATTTACTACTGGGTTAATACATTGGAACTCTGAGACAAGAAAAAGTATATGACTAATATGACCATAGAATAAAGATTAAATATTGCAAATGGTTCATGAAATCAGTTTTATTACTTTATAACAGGGATCTTAACCTTTTTTTGTTCCACAGACCCCCTTGCAAGTCAGGTGAAAACCAAGGACCCCTTACTAAGTCCACACCATACTTTGTACAATTTAATAAATATATCATACCTACATCAACTCGTCCCCACAAGAATAATGTATTTTTTGAATTTTGAATTTTCAATTCAAGCTCATGGACCCCCTGACATCTTTCCATGGACTCCTGCTTTACAATTATACATTGCATATAAATGAAAATATGTGAGTAGGTTTTAGTTTATAGCAGGATTAATATAATGACAGAAATCTAGGCATTCCCAAATATCTAGATATTTTCAAATATCTCTGTTATTTAATATTGTGAAGAATTAACAAATTGGTTGTCCTAATTGGTCACTTTTATTTGGTGGCTTTTTGTAGAAATATTTGATATCAAATATGTCTTCCTTGTTTAAGAATAAATATTAACAAAGATTAATAATGTGCACATTTCCTAAATGTATCAACCTGGTAATAAGATCATTTGATGTGCAATTTATCATATATTAGCAATTAAAACAAGAAGAAAATCGTTTTTCCTGTATCTTAGATAAAAACGGGATTTCACCAGAAGAAGAGCCTTGAATGTGAGTTTATGTTTTGAGAAAGTGTCTATATGACCATTTGTTAATCAGTCCTCCTTTCTGGCACACAGCACAAAATCCCTATTTTGTGGTAAGATACAATTGGAACAAAGGGAAGGGAGATAAAAACCTAGGTAATTGGGGAAAGTGAGAGGGATCTACTGGTGCCAGCATATAAATTCAGCATATCTGCCTTGGCTGAATTTTAGTTGTGTATGCTTTGCAGGTTGGACAACCTAATCATGATAACAATTACATTAGATAGAAGATCAAACATATAATCTTGTGTTAAGTTTGTTTAATTCTTTATGCTTAATTCTAACAAAAACTCAGAGGCAACACAAAGAAAAGTCTAACTTGGTTTCTGCTAATAGGGAAAAATCTAACAATGAAGACTTTCTTAGCTAAACAATGTGAGAAATGCTAGAGTAGGACTGTCACACTGCCAAAATCATCTATCCATTTAACCAGTACTTAAGGTGGCTTCCTCGAGAAATTTGTAAAGGAATTGGACCTTAAATGATGACTCTAAATTTGCCAACAGGAGAAGAGGGCACTGGACATACAGGGCAGAAGGAACAGACTTTGAAACCATGGAGGCATAATACAGTTCTGGAAACAATCAAAAGACTCTCATAGTTCACCTGGGTGCTAGGACTTTTCTCCTCTCTGAAAGGAGAAAACAAAGGCAAACAAACAAACATCCTATATGACATAGTGCTTGTTTCATATTGGGGACTTTCTATCAGTTGTCTGGCTTAGCATTATCTTTGTGGGAGACCCCACCAGACATTCTGACTTTGGCACTGTTCGTTGGGCTTAACTTTTTATGTTCTATCCTGGAAAATTCCAATTCAGATTTTTATAAATCTGATAACCATTTTAAAGTTCTCACGCATTTTACATTTTAAAAATCAGTATTGATACTTAAAAATAAACTGAACTTGAGCTACCTTTTGTAGTTATATCATTAAATATTAATTTTCATTCTGTAATTTGTATAAGCTCTAAAGAATAGTGAATGTTGGTCCCAAATCAACTTTCTCATTTTTTAAAACAGCAAGTAAAATGAGATCATTTGATTTCAGAGGAAGAAAGGAAAGCTATATGTGGTAGTTTTAAGCTGTGTATACCCCTGATAAGCTTGCTCTTAAATTTATCCATTCCTATAGGTGTGAACCCATTGCAAGTAAGACCTTTTGATGATGAAGCTATTTCAGTTAAGGTATGATCCATCTTAATTAGAATGGGTCTTAATCCTGTTACTGGAGTCCTTTCTAAGAGGAAGCCACAGAAGCAAGAAGGTGAAATCAACAAAATCTTGAAGAAAAGGGAGAGACCAGTGGGTGCCACCATGTGCCTTGCCATGTGGCAGAGGAGCCAAGGATTGCCAGCAGCCAGTCTTTGGCAAGAGAGCATTGCCTTCATGATGCCTTGATTTGAACATTTTCTTGGCCTTAAAGCTGTATGCCTATAAATTCCCATTGTTTAAGTCAACCCATTTCATGGTATTTGTTGGAGCAGCCCAGGAAACTGAAACATTATGGTATGGTTTTATCTGTGGATTGCAGGGTTTCTTTTCTAAATCCAAGAGAGATAGTAGCATCTAGCTTTAAACTATGAAAATAATATTAGCAGTGCACCCTAATTAATGAAGTGCATTTAAGAATGTGATCTATGATTCATAACTTTTAAATTTTCCAGTAGAGGAAAGTCCTCTTACTCTTTGTTTGCAACATGAATAAGACAAGTCTGATGATCTCTGCAATATTTATGTATGGCCATACTGTCCCCAAGGCAAATGTATGCTGGAAAAAGCCTGAAGAGAGAAGCAGTGGCAAGATTTTTTTTCTTTTTTTGGGTAATGTGAACATATCTACTTGTCCTAGACTGGAGTTAAAATGGTGAAGATGCAGTCACTTTGCAACAACTGGCTTCTTCTTAGAGGAGCAGGTTTTTAGGGCATATGTCCTTTCAAGGGATTATAGGTTTGGTTAATTGCATGGGTGGAGTTTTACCCACAGGATTCTGTGCCTTTGAATCATTTGCCCTTGCCCCTCATTATCTTTCTCACTCCAGGAAGGCTTTGCCTTAAAGAAGGGTGTTATAGGAACCACGACCGCCTGTACTTCCAGAGCTGTTTCATGAGAGGGTCAAGGTCAGTTTCTAACTATAAAATGTAGATTCTGACCTCTACACTAAGAGGAAGTACTGGCGTTATAATTTGTCCAGGAAACACCAATTTTAATATTTCAAAGATGCGCATGCTTGATAACCTTTTAAACATCAGCAAGGTCAATGAGAGTATTCTGTGGTAACTAGTCTGCATATTTCTAGAAAATAATGCACTTTAAAAATTACTGAATAAATGGAAAGAAAAGATTAGAGTCAATTATGTGTAGACTCTCATATTGCACCTCAGATCTCAGAGCTTGTTTTGGTCGGCAGTGGATGGTGAATCTGGCACATATGTCCTAAAAAAAAGTCCCTAAAAAAAGTCTTAAAATATAGCAAGGCTATTAGTTAAATAAACTTGCACATAAAAATAGTTACATAGTAATGTTTGAAGGATTGGTGTTCAGTTTGTCTCTTAAATTTATTTGCTGCTTCAATTGTACAAGTTGGAGAACATATAAATTGTGCTGTGGTTTTTGATGGGAAGACCAAGTTGTCTCCTGATTCACAACATGACCTGATTGATACAGATTCATTAGTTACAAGCTACAAAGAACTTCCTTTGTTATATATAGCAATGTGGTTCATTTACTGCAGAACTTGCTGAACACTTTTGGTCCATGGTGCATTGAATAATATCCTATTTGCATAGCACACTGGAGTCATAGGAAGAGTTTGCTCACAGTGATTGAGCCCGGGGCTCCAGCTTTCTCTAGCCCTTCCCCACAACTCTGAGGACTAAGAGCATCAGCGTCCTGGCACATCTGTAATCTATTCATAGGCACATAGGTTAATTTATTAAGAGCTACTTTAAGAGCTCATCTGAGCAGTCCATTAACTGGCCCAAATACTTATCAGCTATAGTCAATCAACACATGTGAGAGTGGAAGGAGACCTAAGAAATCATTTGGAGTGACCATTCCACTCACAGATAAGACAACCCATAGGAAAAAGCCTGATGGGAACAGGGTGTGGGAGGAACTTGGAGAGAGAACTAGGTTTGATTCTTGGATCTATTTTCTTTTTTTTATAGATTTATTTTTATTTATTCCTCTCCCCTTCCTCTCCCCCCCAGTTGTCTGTTCTCTGTGTCCATTTGCTGCGTAATCTTCTTTGTCTGCTTCTGTTATTGTCAGCGGCACGGGAATCTGTGTCTCTTTTTGTCGCATCATCTTGTTGTGTCAGCTCTCCGTGTGTGCGGTGCCATTCCTGGGCAGGCTGCACTTTGTTTCATGCTGGGCAGCTCTCCTTACCGGGCACACTCCTTGCGCGTGGGGCTCCCCCATGTGGGGGACACCCCTGTGTGGCACGGCACTCCTTGCACACATCAGTACTGCGCATGGGCCAGCTCCACACGGGTCAAGGAGGCCCGGGGCTTGAACCGTGGACCTCCCATGTGATAGGTGGATGCCCTAACCACTAGGCCAAATCTGCTCCCTTGGATCTATTGATTAGTACATCTATAATATTAGGAAAGTCACTTAACCACTTGGAGTTTACATGTTGTCATCTGCAAAACAAGGACAATTATACCTACCTTGGCTGTAGTATTTTAAGTTTTCAGATAGCATTAGTGAATTGCATGCTTAGCACAGTACGTGGCACATAATTAATTGACAGTGGCTTTCCCAGCTCATAGAGCTGGACATAGAGCCTGAAATAAAATTTGACACCTAACTTTCAGTCCCATGCATTATTTATTTATTTTGATCTCTCACTTTTATGTACTTGAATCCACTAATGTTATAGCACACCTTTTTAGTAGCTTTCAATACCCACTTTATCATAGCAAGTAAGCATGGGTGGAAAGAGAGTTCTTTTTGTAATAATCTAAAAAGAAATGAATATTTATAGAGCATTTATAGTTTTCTGAGCACTTTCAAAGTCTTGGAGTCTCTGAATAACTGAAAAATTGCTACAGTCAATGTTTTCACTATCTTCAATTTACAAATGCATGGGTTTCACTGGGAATTCAGTGTAGCTACCACCAATCTCCTCTAAGTGATAGAGCCAGGACTCAGATGGACATCTCCTGTTCCCAATCCTTATGTTTTTTATTGTCCAGGTGTCTCACTGCTGGATTTGTGGCTGACTGTAGATGAATATCCTGATGGTACAGACCTCTAGCCCTACATATAGAATGAAGATGTAAGCAATTAGAGAAGCAGGAATAAGAGATACAATCATGGTGGAGAAGGCAGTTAAGATGGAAATGTGGTGGAAGAAAACACAGGAAGAAATTGTGGTTCTTAGAGCTAAGAAGAAGAGCCAAGGCTTCTCCAGATGTTTTCAAGCTACCCAGGATGGCTTTTATTTTGCTAAAAAAGAGGCCTCTGCAAGTGGCAGGATGACATCTAACAGTATCACACCTTGCCATATGCGCAGGCTAAGTTTTTCTAGTGTTTTAATAAGGTGAGGGAGTCTTTTACCAAGCATTATTTAGCGTTTAATTAAACTATAAAAAGTTGAGGTGATACATCAAAAAAAAAGCTGAAAGGATCCAGTTCAACCAATGTATGTAACAATTTAAATTAATATACACTGCACTCCTTTGAGAATTAATTCATCATGTAGAGTATCTAAGATTATTTATCTTGTTTAAAGAAAGTAAAAATATGAGGTTAAGATTAACATTAAAAAGAGGTTACAGTAATTAATCTACATATATTTAGTTTTGTGGGACCTAAGAAAACATATGCTAAGTTGCACCAAAATAGATGTGCAATTAAAAATAGAGGACTGATCCAGTGAAATCTGTGCTTGAATCTCTTAATAGGAAGATGCAGACCTGCACTCTCCTGGTAAGTACTAATTTTTGACCCTTAGTAATCTCTTGTCCTTTCTAAACTAATTTTCCTCATTTATAATATGAGAGGCTATATAAGCCTTTGGTTTAGAATTTAATTTTAAACCAACTTTAATGGAATGACCTAGGTAATGAAAATAATTTTAATTTATTGGGTATCTAATATATATCAGATATTCTGCCAGAATTGTATGTGCATTATCTTTAATCCTCATTACAGCCAGGCAAACAAGTATTAGAAGTGTCCTTTTTAGGATTAAATAAGATAAATATGCCTGGACAGGATTTTTTAAACCATTGCTTCTTTAATTTGTTAAGCTGCCTTTTTTCTGTTATTTTATTTTTTTGAAGTTGAAATAATGTTTACTGATTTTGAAAAAAAAAAGATGTGTCCTTTTTCATAAGAGGATATTGAGGCTCAGTTAATTTGGTGATTGGTCTATTATCAGAGCACAACCTGATCTAACTCTGAGACCTGTGTTCATTCTTCCATCATACATGTTCTGAAGTGGTTTAGAGACGTTCAGCACTCAACAAGCCAGTTTAAATACACATTAAGTAAAATTCACTTATTTGTTCCACAAATACTTACTAAGTTTTTATTATGTTCCAAGCATTGTGATGAACATTGAGTTTAGATTGATGAACAAAACTAACCGTCAAGGAGATTCACTATCTTGTGGGGGAGTATGACAGTTAACTGGTTCAGTAAGGAGAAAAACATAAATTCCTATTATTGATCTGTACTATTTCAAGTCCTCAAATGCTTTCTTTTTATAAAAGGAAAATAATATTTATGAAAAATAAGAATATAATGCAGTTATTTTGTTTCTTGCATTTTGTGCCTAAAGGTTGCAAAAATATTTCTTATGGAGAACTCTTTCAATCCATGTTTCAAAGGACTGATATGAAGTCATTCCTTCCCAGGATAACTTATACACTGAAGACACATGATAGGCTGCCTCTCTAACTATCCTTTGGGAGAGTCAGAATCTTTGATCCTAAAGACTTAAATATCTCAAGAATTAAAAATAATTAAACTATGTCTTCTTTGCAATGAAGCCACTTAAAATATAGTGAGAGCACGAGAGGCACGGGTACACTATTTCCAGGAGTTGATTTGTTCTGCCTAACATTTCCAATATTGTTATTTTCAACATAATCTCTAAATGTTTATTTATTTTGGGAAATGTGAACTAATTATGGATAATATTTATATTTCTAATCAATTATTAAAATTTGTGGTTCCTCTCTGGTATATGCTTTCTTTCATTTCATAATATAAGATAACAGACTCTACTATTTATTGTTTTACATGCAAATTAATGAGATTTGTGGTATTTAATCTTTCCTTGATCTTATTTCTGTGCCAGATTTTCTGCCTTAATCATGCAAAATTTGGTCACCTCTTGAACCTAACAGTCAGTACAGTGTCAGTACAGTTTCTCTCACATTCATTACTAACCCCAACATAGCTTTGATGTACTGGTTTTTACTAGAAAAGAATCATGAAGTGAAAGATAATAATATTCAATTTCCACTTTTTCTGATCATGAAAATTTTTCAGTTGAGAACTTTTCTGTGAAGTTTTTATTTTGTTTTTCTTAAACTGGGCTTAATGTAATTTAACTTCCCAGATGTGCCTAAGAAATAGTGTCAAAAAGAAAAGATCAAAATAAAGGTACTAATGAAGCCATGAATAGTTGCCTTCGTTCTAGACTCTTAGATCTTTCTAAAAATTTATTAAATGACTGACTGAGAAGAATTCAAGTGCTTGCCTCTCTTGACAAAGGCTGACTCAGTGTATTGGCATACCTGTGCAAATGTGCCTTGCACAAGCGCCAAATAAGATAAGACACCAGCCCCAATAGATGTTGCATTGATAAATACTAACCAATGTTTCTCAAGAATTTTGCAGCTAATTAAAATTGTTCCTGACTCCAAGCACCCAAGATAGCAATGTAATATGCTCCAAGGTGCTGTTTCTCCCACAGAATCTTTGAACAACTAGGAAAAATGGGAAGAGCCATCTTCCTCAGAATTCTAGAAAACAAAGGTGTCAGTAATTGGGTGACTACCAAATCAAGAAAACACAGCTTTACAAAGCAGTAGAAGTTCATGGTGTCTTTGTTGACTCTTCCAATACTTCTCTCTGGTACAATGTGGAGCCAACCTGTGTTCCCATTGTGGGTGCCTGACCCTATTCTGGAGGGAGCAGAGTAACCCAAACATGCATATTGCACTGCCTGTATGTCCACGCAGTTACAGGTGGCAGCTTGAAAGACTGAACCAGGGAACTCATCTGGCCTGCCCTACCAGAACATGCCTTACAGTCAGAATCAGCTTGCTTACATCTAAAGCAGTGTAAGAAACAATTAGGTCAAAACATCTTGGGTCAGTGCTCCCTTTGGCAGCACATATACTAAAATTGGAATGATACAGAAATGATTAGCATGGCCCCTGTGCAAGGATGACACGAATATTTGTGAAGCATTCCATAAAAACAAAATAAAACAAAACAAAACAAAAACAAAAAACATCCTTGGGCAAAAGATTATCTGCTGTAAGTCATACAATAGCACATCCAAGAGAAGAGAAAGTCTACTTCAAAGAGTAGAGGGGGCATTTAAATTCCTGTAAATGGGGAAATTTCTTAGGCCACTAACAAGCATGTCCAGGATGTAAAGTGGGCTCAGAAAGCATGGAAAGTACCCAGCACTTCACATTTGCCTCAAACTGACCTTCTTGATAGGAGGGCTAAATTCTGAAGAAGATCACTAGCCAAAGCAGAACCAATTTGCAAATACTGTGAAAGTTGAATTTTGCTTTTGTTTGTTTGTTTATGTTATCTCCTGGAAATCAAGTAAATCTGTAATATCCCTAGCTAGATACAAAATTAAGGAACTAACACCTCTGGGACTAAATCTAAGAAGGAAGAGTTTAAAATATTAGAAAATGCAGAAGACAACAAAAGATTACAAGATAAACAAAGAAACAGGATATGATGGTTATACAAAAAGGAGCATGATAAACATCCAGAAACCATCAAAGAAAAAACAGACTTTGGACATCTTGGACAAAGACTTTAACAAAAATAATCTCAATGTGGTCAAGGAAATAAAGTAAAACACAAAGAACGAACAGAAGGAAATCAGAAAGGCAATGAATGAACAATATGAGTATCTCAATAATGAGATAGAAATGTTAAAAAAGGAACCAAACAGAAATATTGCAGTTGAGGGCACAATAATAGAAATGAAAAATCCCTTAAGAGAGTTCCAACAGCATATTGGAGCTGGCAGAAGAAAGTCAGTGAATTTGAAGAAAAGACACTTGAAATGAGTCAGGCTGAGAAGGAGAAAGAAAAAAGAAATATTAAAAATGAAAATAGCCTTAGACAGCTATGGGACACCATCAAGTGCACAAATATACATGTTATGGGAGTCTCAGAAAGAGAAGAAAGAGAGAAAGGAGCAGAAGTAATATTCAAGTAATAATGGCAGAAAACTTTCCAAATTTAATAAAAGACATGCACATTCAAGAAGCCCAACAAACCCAAATAGGATAAACTCTAAAAGAACCATATCTAGGCAAATAATAGACACACTTTTCAATGTCAAGGACAAGAAGAAAGCTTTGAAAGCTGGGAGAGAAAAGTAACACATTATATACAATGGAGTCCCCAATAAGATTAAGTGCCAATTTCTCATCAGAAATCATGAAAGCGAGAATTCAATGGGACAAAATATTAAAAGTGTTAGAAATGCTAACAGTGTTTTATACCCAGAGAGGCTGTCTTTAAAAAATGAGGGTGTGGCAACAGATGGAGGCCCACACAGAAGCTAACAAAATATTAAACTTCCATCCTCACGAATCCCTACTACTTTCCCAAATAAAATGGCAAAAAAAAAAAAAAAAAAATCTCTGGAATTTATGAATTATGCCTAAGAAAAGAAAACAGGCCTATAGGCCAAGCCGATGTATTCTATTTCTAATCTTTAATCCTATCATTACTATTTCATTTTTCTACTAATTGAATTTGTCAATATATTAGGCTTCATTTTTGAAGAAGTTTTGGATCACAGATGGGTTCAACTATGGCAGGGAGAAGCACTGGTGTGGGGTGTTATTGATAGGGGGCACATAGTTGGGAGTGAGTTCTCCAGGGCATGTATATAGGGTATATAAAAATTTTCAAATATTTGTTGGGTATTGTCATACTAGGTAGAGTTACAGATGACTACGGAGGGAGCACTGAATTCCTAGCCAGGGGAGCTCTATCATGTTCCCCAATGAGTCAAAATGAGTCAGGAAGTCATCAGAGGGGTTGTGTTTATGCATTTCTCAGTAGGATCTCAGAGACAGCCAAAGTAGGTACAATCTCAGGTACTGGTGCTCTTGAGGGCTATGGAGACACACAGATTTTATGGTCATGACAGATTTAGTTCAGTGCCTTGTTAGTGGGCCCTACTTTGAAATTTGTGCTCCTGAGTATGATGGAGTTGGACTCAGATATGACCTTTCTACATATACCTCTTCTGTCACTTTTACTGATCCTGTGGTAGGTGCTGGGGTTCGTGTATACTCAGGAGACTTGAATCTGTGGACTGGCCATGTGCCAGTTGGGCCCAGAGCCTCAGCAGAGTTGCAATACCTACTCTCCAGTTTGTTGTACTTACTCAGGTCTGCTAACAGGGAGGTGAAGATGGTCAACCACCACACCAGGGAACTGAGAATTCCTACAACTGTAAGCAGGAGAATTGCATCCATCATCCATGTGGGATCTAAGTCCCCTCTCAATTTACAGGTGGCGTGTACATCACCATCCCAGGATCCACAGGATGGAGGAATAAAATATAGATTGGAATAGACTTACTGGTATTCAGCTATAGAACTATTGTGACTCTAGTAATGAAAGAAATTATATCATTGATGTAGAGACAGTGGCCACAGGAGTTGCTGAGGGCAGGGAGAGGGAAGAAGAGAAGTGATGCGGGGGCATTTTGAGGATTTTGAGTTGCCCTAAATCATATTGCAGGGACAGATGCTGGACATTATATATCCTGCCATAACCCACTGAATGGACTGGGGGAGAGTATAAACTACAGTGTAAACTATAATCCATGTAGTACAGCAGTGCTCCAAAATATATTCACCAAATGCAATGAATGTGCCACAATGATAAAAGATGTTGTTGATGTGGGAGGACTGGGGGTGTGAGGTATATGGGAACCTCTTACATGTTTTAATACAACGGTTTTTGTGATCTATGTATCTTCAATTTAAAAAAAAGAGAATGATGAAAGCCTTCAATCAAATGCTTGTACTTATGAACCTTATTTTGTAAAAATGAAGCTTATCCTAATTTTAATTAATGCCTAAAAGTTACCTCCTTAAAACATCCTTGTTACCCAAATGTGTCCCCTCTAATCTCAGTAAATAAATACACTATCTTCTCTCTGACATGGGACATAACTCCTGGGGATGAACCTCCCTGGTACCAAGGGATTATTACCAAGTGCTAACCAGCCTTGCGTTTGGAAAAGACCTTGACCAAAAAGGGGAAACATTAAATAAAAAAGATTTTTTATGACTAAGAAATTACAAAGTGAGTTGGGAGGTCATTCCAGAGATTATGCTTATGCAGGTTCAGGCAGATTTTACTAGATGCCCCAGTAAACAAAACCTCAAACAAAAGTGTCCCAAGGGCTCTTGGGATGTCTGGACACCAGAGGTAAGGCTCAGAGCTTCATGAAATCAACACCCCCTCAGCAGTCCCTATTTTGAAATACATGATAGTCTGTTTCCCCAAAATACAATAGTTACACTCATTTATAATTCTCCTCATGATTCTTCTAAAACTCCTTTTATTTTAACCTGTAATCTTCAATATACCCATTTACAGTATCTCTCAAAGTCTTAAATCTTTGGATTTTTATATGCTGATTGAGACCTGAATACCAGCAGAGATGTGGCCAATTGTCCAGTTCTTTGGCTTGCCCTGGACAACCAAAACCAAAACCAAAAAACCAAAACAAACAAACAAAAAATGATGATGGACAAGTTCCATCCCAAAAGGAGTATCTACAACTGTAAGCAAAATAATTCCTTTCCACAATATTTAAGTTTCCCTTTCAGCCTGAAGTAGTCAGAGAAGACATCATCCCCAGTCCTTTAAGTTTAAGGAATGAACAAACAAATGGAGGAGTGTAACCAAGGACCAAAGTAAATTCATTGTTATTGTAGTTATTATCTTATGTTAACAGGAGAATTTGTAACATTGATGTGGATAGTAGTTGCCAGGGTTCAGAAAGGAGGGGAAGGGATGTACAGGTGGAACACAGGGCATTTTTAGGGAAATGAAAATTGTTCCATATGATACTGCAATGATGGACACATGACATTATACATTTGTCAAAACCTATAAAACTGTGCAGCACAAAGTGTAAACCATATTATAAACTCTAGACTTTCATAAGTAGCAATGCTTCAAAATTGGTCCATTAATTGTAATAAATGTATCACACTAATGTAAGATGTTAATAGTAGGGGAAACTGTGTATGTGGGTATGGGTGTGGGAATTATATGGGAATTTTCTATACTTTCAGTATAATTTTTCTATAAATGTAAATTTAAGACTTCTTGGAAAATGAAGTTTATTACAAAAAAATGAGGCAGGGATTAAGACATTCCCCGATAAACAAAAGGTGAGGGAATTTGGTACCATTAGACCCACTCTCTAGACAATACTAATGGGAATTTTTCATACTGAAAGGAAAGGACAATGGACTATGGACCAAGGTGGTATTAAGAAATAAAAATCTCCAGTAAATGTAATCAAACATATGGGTAATTATAAATGCTGTTAATATTATAATGTATTTTTTGGCATGAAACTCCGCTTTTATGTCTTACAGATTCTAAAATGCAAATGCATAGAAATAATGATAAATCTATTTTTTTGGACATACAATGTATAAGATATAATTTGTAACAAGTACAACAAAAAGGTGAGGATGATGGAGGGGCATAGAGACAATGTATGTGAGTGCTATTGAAATTAAGTTGTATCAAACAAAAGAGATTTTTATAGATATAGGGAGCTAAATTTAAGCCCCACTGTAACTACAAAGAAAATACATGAAAAATATATGCAGAAATAATTTCATTAACATTAATGAAAGAATTAAGGGACAAATAATGGTGTAAGACTTACAAAGACTGAATAACAAAATGGCAGAAGAAAGTCCTGAATTATCAGTAGTCATCTTAAGTATAAATGTAATTAAATACTCCAGTCAAGAAGAAGAGATTGACGAAATGGACAAAAAAACATGAACCAAGTATTGTAAGAGACACACCTTAAATTCAAATACACAAGTAGCTTGAAAGTGAAAGGATGGAAAAAAATATGTATACTATACAAATAGTAACCAAAAGAGAGCTGAAGAAACTATGATAACTAGATAAAATAAGTCAAAAGCTGTAAGGGGGAAGAACTCAGTCCTTCCACCAAAACAACTATTAAATAGGCAGGAACTGCCTGAAACAACTATTTTGAAATTCCACAGGCCAGAAGAACATTGTATAGCATCCAGGGAAGAGCGGGAGGAAGAATCCTGTAAATTACAGTAAGGGACTGTAAATTGGTCTCCCTGTGCCCATAGCTACTAGTGCCCAACCCCCCTCTTTGACAGCAGGTTGCCACAGGGTCTAGTCCCTGGCTAGCTGCCCATACACGGAAAAATATCCTCTTTGCCAAGAACAAGTATATGCATGGTTAGTCACTGATCATGGCTTTTGATTAGTGAATTTGGATACTGGGGTCCAGGCTCTGAAGGCAGCTAGTGTTTCAAGACACCCCAGGCAAAGGCAGCAGTAGCCATTGCTTCAACCCTCCCCAGGCATGGACAGATGTCCTGGAGCCTAAGTACACAGGGCTCCTTCAGGGCTGCTTGGAAGAATTGTTTGAAAGCCTGCATTTTCTGGGCAGGCCAGGAAGGCTCAGTTTTTGGGAGCTCTCAGGTAAGTTTTGGGCACTTTTCCAGTGCTCCTCTAGAGGACACTTTGGAGCTGATCTGTGCCACTTTGTGGGTCTCTGACCCTGTTTTTTCTGGGAAAGACCATCATGGGAAAGTCCCCTTGGACTTTGCAGGCAAAAATGGCTTGAGACAACAAAATGAGTGTAAAAAACTACAGAGCAGAAATCTGGGACAAAAGCCTGCCAGCTTCAAACATCTGGGAGAGGTCTGTCTCCTAGGAAACAGAGGGAACAACCAAACTCTTCTAAACAGAGCTCCAAAGCAACTAACAAGCAAAATCTAGGACAAGACAGAGGTCCAGAAAGACAGGGAAAACCCTGCATGCTTCATTCGCCTTGGGCAGATCTGCCTGAGAGGAGGGCTGAAGCTTTAGAAAATCTCTCTTATCATTAGCTGGGTAAAAAACAAGAAACAGACATCCCAAGGAATAAACCCCAGGGTTAACATTTTAAAATATTAAAATATACAGTGTGCAAGAAAAGAGTATAAGACAAATGAAGAAACAGGACATGATGGCTCATCCAAAGGAAGAGGATAAAAATCCAGAAAATATCAATGAAGAAGAAGAGAATGTGGACATACCAAACAAAGCCTTTAAAAAAATCATCTCAAAAATGCTCATGGAGATGAAGGAAAGTGCAGCGAAAGAAATAAAGGCTATCAGAAAAATAATGAATCATCAATATGAGAGTCTTAATTAAAGAGATAGAAAATTTAAAAAGGCACCAAATAGAACTACTGGAGTTCAAGACCACAATAACTGAAGTGAAATATCCCCAGGAGGGTTTCAAGAGCAGACTGGAGCTGGCAGAAGAAAGAATCAGTGAACTTGAAGACAAAACCCTTGCTCTGAGTTAGGCTGAGGAGCAGAAAGAGAAAAGAAATATCAAAAATGGAAATAGCCTAAAACAACTCTGAGACACCATCAAGAGCACCAATGTATGTTTTATGGGAGTTCCAGAAGGAACAAAAGAGAGAAAGAAACCAAAGGAATAGTCAAATATATGACAGAGAACTCCCCAAATGTAGCAAAAGATATGAATATGCACACCCAAGAAGCTCAGAGAACATCAAACAAGATAAATATGAAGAAAAGTTCACCCTGTCATATACTGATTACACTATCAAATACAAAGAACAAGGAGAGAGTTCTGAAAGCTGCAAGAGAAGTCATGTGTTACATACAAGGGAGTCTCAATTAGATTGAGTGCCAATTTCTCATCAGAAACCACAGGGTCAAGAAGGCAGTGGGTTGAAATACATAAAGTGATGAAGGTAAACATCTGCCAGCCAAGAAAATTATATCCGATGAGACCCACTTTCAAAAATGAGGGGGAGATGAAGACATTCTCAGATAAACAAAAGTTCTTCACCACTAGATCTCCCCTACAAGTGATGCTAAAAGGGGGTGTTCAGACTGAAATGAAAGAACACTAGACAGTGGTTCAAAGCAGCATAAAGGAATAAAGACTTGCAGTTAAGGTAACCATTTGGTAATTACAAATGCCAATATTATTGTATTTTATTGGGTGGTATATAACACCACTTCTTCTGACAGATATTAAAATTCAAATGAACAAAAAAGTATGGGGAAGCAGATGTGGCTCAAGTGATAGGGCTTCTGCCTACCATATGGGAGGACCCAGGTTCAATCCCTGAGAACTCCTGGTGAAAAAGAAGAGGAGAAAGCATAAATGCGTGGTGAACCAGTGCCTGCACAAGTGAGTCATGCAGCAAGATGATGATGCAACAAAAGAGAGACAAAGAGAAGAGTCAAGGTAAAGGGCAGTAGAGACCAGGACCTGAGGTGGCGCAGCTAACAAGGATTCTCTCTCCACATCAGAGGTCCCCAGGATCTAATCCCAGTGAATCCTAGAGGAGAAAAAATGAGAAGACCAAAAGAGAAATAGATAAAGAAGATCACACAGTGAATGGACACAGACAGCAAAAATAGCAGGATGGGGGAAGAAGGGGGTGGGAGAAAGGGGGTGGGAGGAGGGGGTGGGAAGGGAGGGAAATAATAAATCTTTTTTAAAAAAGTAATGATAAATCTAGGTTATTGGTCTTACACCATACAAAGATAGAAGCAGTAACAAGTACGAAAAAGTGGTAGGAGGACAGAGGGGTCTAGGTAAAGTATATCCGCATGCTATTGAATTTAAGTTGTTATCAAACCAAATATAATTGCTATGTATTTAGGATGTTAAAGCTTAATGCCATGGTAACCACAAGAAAAACAGATGAACATATAAATATATCCAGATAGAAATGAGAAGGCATTCAATATGGTACAACACAAGAAAGCAAATAAATATAAAAGTATGCTTTAATGGACATAAGGGACAAAAATTGTATAAATCTTACAAAGGCAAAAATAGTAAAATGGCAGAAGAAATCTCTGTATTATCAGTAGTGACTTTAAATGCAAATGCATAAACTCTCCAGTTATAAGGCAGAGAATGGCAGGATGGATAAAACAAGCATGACCTAAGTATGTGATTTCTTCAAGAAACTCAGCTTAAAGTAAAAAATATAAGTAAGCTGATGGTGAAAGGATGAAAAAAATATACCATGTAAGTAGTAACCAAAAGAGAGTTGGGGTGGCCATATTAATATTGGATAAAATAGACTCAAAGTAAAAAAAGTTATACAAATGTCCATTAAAGGGGGCAATTCTACAAGAAGATGTAAAAATTATAAATATATATGTACCTAAAAGCAGTGCACCAAATAGATGGAAATACTGACAGATTTGAAGGAGGAAATTGATGTTTTCACATCAATAGTAGGAGAATTTGGGAAAGCAGCTGTGGCTCAAGCAATTGAACTCCCATTTACCATATGGAGGACCTGGGTTCAGTCCCCAGGATTTCCTGGTAAAAATAGAAAAAAAGGCATCCCTGACCAGAGTGGATAGGCACAGGCCCGTGTGGCAGGGAGAGGCACACGCAGTAATGGGATGCACCAAAAAAGACAATGATGCAAAAGTAGGATAATTTTTTTTAAAGATTTATTTTATTAATTTCTTTCCCCTTCTCTTCCCCCATCCCCCCGTTGTCTGTTCTTCTTTGTCCACTTCTGTTGTCAGCGGCACCGGAATCTGTGTCTCTTTTTGTTGTGTCATCTTGTTGCATCAGCTTTCCGTGTGCGTGGTGCCATTCCTGGGCAGGCTGCACTTTCTTTCACACTGGGCAGCTCTCCTTACAGGGCGCACTCCTTGCGCATGGGGCTTCCCTATGTGGGGCACCCCTGCATGACACGGCACTCCTTGTGCACATCAGCACTGCGCATGGGCCAGCTCCACACAGGTCAAGGAGGACCAGCCTTGAACCGCGGACCTCCCATGTGGTAGACGGATGCCCTATCCACTGGGCCAAGTCTGCTTCCCAATAGTAGGAGAATTTAACACACCACATTCAATAATGGATAGAACATATAGTCAGAGAAGATCAATAAGGAGGTACAGCATTTGAAAGATACACTAAACTAGCTAGAACTAACAGACATTTATAGAACACTGCATCCAACAAATCAGAATACACATTCTTCTCAAATGTACATGGATCATTCTCCAGGATAGACCTTAGTTATGCTGGAGGACAAAACATGTCCCAGTAAGTTAAAAATTATTGAATTCATAAAATGTGTATTCTCTGACCATAACAAAATGAAGCAAGGAATCAATAGCAGAGGGAGAAATGGAAAATTTACAAATTTACAAATATGTGAACATTAAACGACATATTTTTAAGTCACCAATGGGTTAAAGAGAAAACCAGAAGTGATATTGGGAAATATCTTTATGTGAATGAAAGGAAAATATAGCAAACCCAAAGTTAAGGGATGCAGCAAATGCAGTGCTGAGAGTGAAATTTATATATCTAAATGCTTAAACTAAAAAAGAACAAAGAATTCAAATAAGAGACCTAACATAAAAACTGAGAGAACAAGAAAAGAAGAGCAAACTAAACCCAAATGAGCAGAAGGAAAGAATTAAGAAAGATTAGAATAGAGATAAATGAAATAGAAAACAAACAAAAAATCAACAAAACCAAAAGTTGGTTCCTTATAAAAGATCAGTGAAATTGACAAACCTTTAGCTAAGTTGACAAAGGAAAAAGAGAGTGGCTATAAATAATACAAATCAGAAGGGGGCAAAAAAAGGGGGGCATGATTTCTGATTTCACTAAAATGAAAAGGACTATAAAAGGTTACTATGAACAACTATATGAATGAGACAACATAGATGAAATGAATACATTCTTAGAAACAAATGATCTACAGTGACTCGGGAAGAAATAGAAGACCTCAACAAAGAAATTATTAGTAGAGAATGAATTGGATGGAATATATGGTATTAGAATATACCTCAATAAAACTGCTTAATAAACAAATAGATAACTGTGCAGGAATAGCCAGAAATAGCAACTCTGCACAGGAGAGGAAACAGAGAGAGAATGAGAGGTGAGGAATATTCTTTGTCTGTTTTTTGTTTACTATTATTTTTATTAATTGAATTAATGAAAATGCTCTATAATGATTGAAGTGATGAATCCTGGTGGCCCCGGTGTTTCCTGAGAACTGTTGGTTGTGCGGTGACGTTCCTGGAGTCCCTGGATGCATGGTCCCCAGATCAGTGTCCCCTGAGCTCCCAAAGCCCGTGTTCCACGGACCTATGTGGCCTGGGTCTGCAGAGTCCCAGACTTCCCTTTCCCAAATCCAGCACTCTGGAAGTTCCGGGATTGCTTTAGCCATCCAGTTCTGCACTCACTCCTTGGATGGTAGGGATTCGGTGGGAGGGTGCAGCAGAGGGGCGTGGCTAGTGTGGATTCAATTTTCTGGTGTTTACCCCGCCCCCATTTTTTCTTTTCTTTTTTTCTTTTTCTTTTTGCACTTGGAGGAGAATACTGGCTGGCTTGGGGAGAGTCTGGGAAGAGAAGAGTGGTGAATCTGCTGAGAAAGCCTGATTCACCTAAATATCCTGGGATAGGAAACTTGGCCTGGGAGAAGGTGGAGTCAGAAAATCAACAAGCCCTCTCATAGCACATCTAAAGGAGAGGGACTGTAGGAGCTGCTTTCCAAGCCTCCAATAGCATACTTGGGGGTCCTGGTGAGGTGTGGGTGTTCTCTCTCTGGAAATTAAGAGTCATTGTTTTCTGTGCAGAGCTGACTCAACAAGGATCCATTTGAATCTCCTACTGGACCTCTCAGGCAGCTTTCCTGCAGTTTGGGAGAGAGGGAAGTGAGGAAGGGAGAAAAGGAGGAACATCATATCCCTAAGCATTTTATTTAACTACAAACAGGATTCCTAGCTTGAAACTTTCCCTAGTATTTGGTTGGTTTTTCCTTGTTTTTCCTTCCTCTTTATCCTCCCAAGTCCCTATTTTCTTTCTCTTTTTTTTTCTTTCTCTTTTTGTTTTTCCTGCTTACTTCCCCACTATCTTTTATCCTTTTTTTTCTCTTTCTTTCTTTCTCTGCTTTCTTATTCTTCTTACATTAGGTGCTGTAGGAAGAGTTTCACATCTGCTGCATTTCCTCATCCTTCATTTCCTCTTTTCTGTATGTATTGATTTTGGCCACCAACACTATTCCCTTTCCTCTACATCTTTCTATCCTCCATCATTGATTGTTTCCCTTACATTACACCTCTCTTTGTTAGCCCCCCAACTTTTTTTTGACATTTTATCACTAATATCTTTGTTTTGTTTTCTGTTTTCTGCCTTATATTTGCTCTCTATATTATTGTCCTCTCTTTTCTCTTTCCCTCTCTCCTGAACACACAGGCCTTTTAGTTCACTGTATTCCTCCCCATATTCAGATTTCTATCTACTCTTTTTTCTTACTGTTATAACTCTGCATACCTTATATGAGTCTAATATCCATTCTCCTATATCTCACATGGTTCCTCTGTCAATATTTACTATCAATACTACTATTACTCATTTTCTTTTCTTACTCCTTTTGCTTTTTCTGGCTCTAATATTTTCCTTCAAGTGAACTTAGCCGAACAGCAAGGAAATAGAATAAGAAGAACAAAGTGACAAAGAGAAGACTTAACACACATGCAAAAACAACTAATTAAACTCCAAACTAGACAAAGAAGCTAAGCAACTGACTAAACCCATCAAGATAAAAAACTACAAACCAAACCAATAATCAGGAAAACATGCCCCAATCCAAAGAACAAACTAAAAACCAGGAAGAGGAGCAGAACACTGAACAAGTAATTAAAGATCTCAAAACATATATTAGGGAACAATTTGAAGAGGTGAAATAAGAGATTAAGAATATGAAGAAAACAATTGGAGAGAATACAGAAGAAACTGCAATCATACACAAAAATATAACATATAATGGTGATAAACAGCACAATTCAAGAAATCAAAAATACTCTCAGCAAATGACAGCAGATTTGAAGAGGCAGAGGAGACATTAGGTGATGTGGAAGACAGTACATCTGAAATCAAACAGATAGTAGAAATGGTCGATACAAAGATAGAAAAAATCCAGCAGGGCCTTAGGGACCTGAATGACAATGAAAAATGTGCAAACATACATATAATAGGCATCCCAGAAGGAGAAGAGAAGGGAAAGGGGACAAAAGGGATGTTGGAGGAAATAATGGCTGAAAACTACCCAAACCTATTGAGAGAGATGGATGTACATGTCCAGGAAGCACAACACACCCCAAACAGCATAAATCCCAACAGGCCTACACCAACACATATACTTGTCAAGTTATCCAATGCTCAAGACAAAGAGAAAATACTAAAAGCAGCAAGAGAAAAGAGAACCATCACATGCAAAGGAAGCTCCATAAGATTAAGTGCTGATTTCTCATTTGAAACCATGGAAGCAAGAAGAAAGTGGTATGACATAGTCAAGGAACTAAAAGAAAAAAAGTTCCAACTGAGAATATTCTATCCAGCAAAGTTAGCATTCAAAAATGATGAAGATTTCAAAATATTCACAGGTGAACAGAAACTAAGAGAGTATGCCAACAAAAATCCTGCCCTTCAAGAAATACTAAAGGGAGTTCTGCAAGAAGAAAGAAAAAAACAAGAGGGATAGAGTTGGAGGAGAGTGTAAAAGCAACTAAAAAGACAAAAACAGAGAAAGAAAATCAAACAGAATATGACAAACACAAATCCAAAGAAAATAGGGCTAATATAAGTAATTCCTTGAAAGTAATAACACTGAATGTCAATCGATTAAACTCACCTGTCAAGAGACTCAGACTGGAAGATTGGATAAGGAAATATGACCCATGTATATGCTGTCTACAAGAAACACATCTTAGACCCAGGGATTCAAGGAGGTTGAAAGTGAATGGCTGGAAAACAATCTTACATGCAAACAATAATCAAAAAAAGTCAGGAGTAGCTATATTAATATCAGACAAAATAGACTTTAAATGCAAAACAATTATGAGAGACAAAGATGGACACTACATATTTAGTGAAAGGGATAATCTTTCAAGAAGAAAGAACAATCATAAACATTTATGCTCTTAACAAGGGTGCCTCCAAATACATGAGGCAAACAGTGGGAAAACTAAGTGAAGGAATAGATGCCTCTACAATTATAGTAGGGGACTTTAATACACCACTATCAACTTTGGACAGAACATCTCAAAAGAGAATCAATAAAGAAACAAACACTTTGAACAATATATTAGAGGATGTGGACCTAATCGACATATACAGAACATTACACCCAAATACAGCAGGATATACATTCTTCTCAAGTGCACACAGGTCATTCTCCAAGATAGGCCACACGCTAGGCCACAGAAAAAGTCTCAATGAATTCAGAAAGATAGAAATCACACAAAATAATTTCTCTGACCACAGTGGAATGATCTGAAAATCTGCAAGGGCCAGAGACCCAGATTTGGCACCAAGATTTGGAAGTTAAACAACACACTCTTAGAAAAACAGTGGGTCAAGAAGGAAATCTCAAAAGAAACTAATGATAATGATAACACAACATATCCAAACTTATGGGATGCAGCAAAAGCAGTACTGAGAGGGAAATTTATAGCCATAAATTCATACATCAAAAAAGAAGAAAGAGCTAAAGTTGAAGAACTAAATGCACACTTAGAAGAATTAGTTAAAAAACAACAAACAAACCCCAAAGGAAGAAGAAAGAAAGAAATAACAAAGATCAGAGCAGAACTAAATGAAATAGAAAATAAGAAAGCACTTGAAAAAATAAACAAGACCAAGAGTTGGTTCTCTGAGAAAATCAATAAAATTGACAAGCCCTTAACTAGATTAACAAAGAAAAAAGGAGAGAAGATGCAAATACACAAAATAAGAAATGAGAAAGGAGATATCACCACTGATCCCACAGAAATAAAGATTATCATAAGAGGATACTTTGAAAAACTATATTCCAACAAAAACAACAATTTAGAGGAAATGGACAAATTCCTAGAAACCCATAAGGAGCTTACACTGACAAAAGAAGAAGTTGATATTCTCGACAAACCAATCACAAGTAAAGAGATAGAATCAGTCATTAAAAACTCCCCAACTGAAAATAGCCCTGGGCCAGATGGCTTCATGGGTGAATTCTACAAAACACTCCAGAAAGAACTAATACCAATACTGCTGAAACTGTTCCAAAAAATTGAAGCAAAAGGAACATTGCCTAACTCATTCTATGATGCAACATTACTCTAATACCAAAGCCAAAGACACCACAAGAAAGGAAAATTACAGACTAATCTCTCTAATGAACTTTGATTGAAAAAACCCTCAACAAAACACTTGCTAATCATATTCAACAACACATTAAACAAATTATACACCATGACCAAGTGGGGTTCATTCCTGGTATGCAAGGATCATTCAACATAAGAAAATCAATTAATTTAATACACCACATAAACAGATTGAAGGGGAAAAAAATCACATGATCATATCTATAGATGCAGAAAAAGCATTTGACAAAATACAGCACCCTTTCCTGATTAAAAACACTGCAAAAGTTCGGAATAGAAGGAAACTTTCTGAACGTGGGTTATCTATGAAAAACCCACAGCTACCATCATTTACAATGGTGAAATCCTAAAATCTTTCCCTCTAAGATCAGGAACAAAACAAGGATGCCCACTATCACCTCTCCTATTTAACATAGTCTTAGAAGTCCTTGCTCGAGCACTGTGGCAAGAACCAGACATAAAAGGCATCCAAATTGGAAAAGAAGAAGTCAAAATTTCACTATTTGCAGATAATATGATCCTATACATAGAAATCCCTGAGAAGTCTACAACAAAGCTTCTAGAACTTATAAATGAGTTCAATAAAGTCGCAGGTTACAAGACACATGCCCAAAAATCAGTAGCATATCTGTACACAAATAATGAGCAATCTGAGGAGGAAATCAGGAACCAAATACCATTCACAATAGTAAATAAAAAAATCAAATACCTAGGAATAAATTTAACTAAAGAGGTAAAAGATTTATACACAGAAAACCACACAACACTGTTCAAGGAAATCAAAGAAGACCTAAATAAATGGAAGAATACTCCCTGTTCATGCATAGGAAGACTCAATATTATTAAGATGTCTATCCTACCAAAACTGATCTACGGATTCAATGCAATCCCAGTAAAAATCAATACATCATTCTTTAATGAACTAGAGAAACTAACTATGAAATTTATTTGGAAAGAAAAGAGGCCCCAAATTGCCAAAGACATATAGAAAAAGAAAAATACAATTGGAGGAATCACATTACCTGACTTCAAAACATACTACAAAGCTGCAGTAGTGAAAACAGCATGGTATTGGCACAAGGATACATACATTGACCAATGGAACCGAATTGAGAGTTCTGATATAGATCCTCGTATATACAGCCATATGGTATTTAACAAGGCCACCAAACCCTCTCAACTGGAAGAGAATGGCCTCTTCAACAAATGGTGCCTGCAGAACTGGATATCCACATGTAAAAGAATGAAAGAGGATTACCAACTTACACCTTATACAAAAATCAACTCAAGATGGATCAAAGACCTAAATAAAGGACCAAAGACCATAAAGACCTTGGAAAGCAAGGTAGGTAAGCATCTACAGGACCTTGTAATAGGAAACGGCTTCATGAACTTCACACCAAAAGCATGAGCAGCAGCAGAAAAAATAGATAAATGGGACTTCCTCAAAATTAAAGTCTTCTGCACCTCAAAGGAGTTTGTCAAGAAAGTGAAAAAAGAGCCTACACAATGGGAGAAAATATTTGGTAACCATACATCTGATAGGAGACTTATATCTTGCACATATAAAGAACTCCTCTATCTTGAAAATAAAAAGACAAACAGCTCAAGTAAAAAATGGGAAAAAGATTTGAACAGACACTTCTCAAAAGATGATATACAAATGGCTAAAACACACATGAAAAAAAGCTCAAAGTCCCTAGCTATTAGGGAAATGTAAATCAAAACAACGAGATACCATCTTACTCCCATAAGACTGGCAGCTGTCAAAAAATCATAAGACTACAATTGTTGGAGAGGACATGGAGGAATGGGAACACTCATCCACTGCTGGTGGGAATGCAGAAGGATCCAGCCATTCTGGAAGACAGTTTGGCGGTTTCTCAAAAAACCGGCTATGGATTTGCCATATGACCCAGCAATTCCACTGGTGGGTATATACCCAGAAGATCTGAAAACAAGGACACAAACTGATATATGCACACCAATACTCATAGCAGCACTATTCACTATTGCCAAAAGTTGGAATCAACCCAAATGCCCATCAACAGAAGAAGAGATAAATAAAATGTGGTATATACATACAATGGAATACTACTCAGCTATAAGAACAAATACAGTACAAACACATGTGATAACATGGATGAATCTTGAGAACCTTATGTTGAGTGAAGCAAGCCAGGCATTGAAGGACAAATACTAATAACCTCTCTGATATGAAACACGTAAACCAAGCTGTCTCAGAGAGCTAGAGACTGGATGATAAACTTTAAGGTAGTTGGAGGGTAGAGGACGGTTGTGAGCTGACAGCTATTTGGGTGAAATCTATGAGAAGTGGGAGGTAAATATTTGTACAGGGAAGGGATAAAATGGGGGCATAGGGATAACTTCGGGTGGGGCTGTGCGGGCCTTAGGGGTGCTAGGGATGGGAGGATGGGTCAGATTGCCCAAGAAATCAGGGAGAGGGTGAGGGGAACATTTGATCATGGGAGATTGTCAGATATGTGGTTGAAATTGTGGTGCAGAGACAACTCTTTAGAGAATGTTATAGAAGGTTGCATGTTTGGGGTGCTTAAGGTGGGGGCATCTGACACAGGGCAAGCTTCTGGGGAGTGTGTGAGTGCTCATTTTGTCATAGTGGATTATATCATTGGGTGGAGACCCATACAATGAGAGTGAATGTATACTCACATCCTAGGGAGGACTGATGTTCTCAAACAGAGGGAATTGTATCTCTTGAGAGAATTGGTGACTCCCAAAGGGTTAGGGCAGTCAAGTATGTGAAGCCCTCAACATTTTTGCAAGTATCTCTGAATATGGTCCCTCAAGTAATGAAGATTGATTGTCATGGTCGGCCCTGAGGAGAGGGGGAAAGAGGTGTTGAATACATGGAATCAGGGTAACTGTGGGGCAATGGAAGTGTTCCACAGGATCATGCCATGATGGATATAGGTCATGTTAAATTACACCAAAAATGTATAAAATCTATAGGCTGAAATTTAAACCATAATGTAAAACATAGGATAACTAAAATTTTTGAAAATTGTGTAGTCTAAAATATAAACCATGATGTAAACCCAAAATAAACCATGTTTGAAAGCTATCGTTTCAATATCTGTACATTAGCTGCAGCAAATATAAAATGAACATGTAAACAGATCACCTTTGGGGAAGGGACAAAGTGTTTGATGTTGGATATGTGGGAGTACCATATATTGTATATGTGAATTACTGTGACCTAAAACTTATGTCAAGAGAAACTTAATAATCAGGAAAAAAAAAAAAAAAAAGAAAGGAGGTAGACACTGAGGAAGAATTGGAAGAAACTGCCTTGCCACTGTACATACAGGGCAACACCTGTAGCAGTGATGAAAGGCAAAATGTCAAAAACAAAGCTTTTTCATTTTTTCATTTCTTTGATACCCCAGTTTATTTTTCCTTTATTTAATTTTTCTAAATCTCCATGTATTCTATATCTAACTTTTAAACCCATCACTATATTTCATTTTTCTATTAATGGAATCTGGCAATATATTGGGTTTCCTTTTTGAAGAAGTTTTGGACTACAGAGAGGTTCAACTATGGTGGGGAAGGAGCACTTGGTTGGATGTCATTAGTGGGGGGCACACGGTTGAGAGGGAGTTCTCCAGGGTATGTATATAGGATACATAGAAAGGTTTTGATATTTTCATAGTGGTTTCAATTGGAAACGACAGATGAGAGAGTGCTGAATTCCTGACCAGGGGAGCTCTATCACATTCCCCAATGGAACAACAATCCCCCAAGTGCAATGGCAAAGACCAATAAAGATGGATGGTCCAACAATGAGCCCTTGATACTATTGGCTCTGATTATGAGCCTGTGTGCCTGATATATGAACTAGGCCTACAGTTGTGGGGTGCCTAAGAGTTACCTTCTGAGAGCCTCCATGTTGCTCAAATGTGGGCACTCTCTAAGCCAAACTCAGCATGTAGATGCATTGCCTTCCCCACTTCTTGGAAAATCACTCCCCGGGATGCGCCTCCCTGGCCCGAGGGTTTACTACTAAGCGCCAGCTGATGATGTAACTATAAAAAGACCATGAACAAAGAGGTCAACTCAGAGAAGCAGAATATCTCAGCCTACATGTAATATCAGGTGTTAAAAATTGCATTTCGACCTCCAATAAAAGGGGGAAATGGAAAGGACAAATGAATTTACATGGCTATAAGTCTCCAAGAAAGAACCGGCCAGAGACAGTCAAGGTAGATGGAAACCCAGGTGCTGGTTCTCCTGAGGGCTGCAGTGACGTGCAGGTTCTATGGTCAAGGTAGATTGCTCTGGAATTTCGGGCCATGTCAGTTGGCCCCACTTTGGAGTTTGTTTTCCTGAGTGTGATGGAGTTGGACTCAGATATAACCTTTCTATACATGCCTCTTCTGTTACTTTTACCAGACCTGTGGTTGGCGTTGGGTTGGTGTATACTCATGAGACCTGAATCTCTGAACTGTCCATGTGATGGCCAGGCCCTTGGCCTCAGCAGACTTGCAGCTCCTACCTGCTGGTTTCTTGGACTTACCCTGGCCAGCTGAAAGGGAGGTGAAGAGGGTCAACCACCATCATCCCTGTGGAATCTAAGATGGAGGAATAGATTTTGGATTAGAGTGGACTTACTGGTGTTCTGCTGGGGAACTTTTGTGATTAGTAAGGGAAGAAATTGTAGTAGTGATATGGAATGGGTGGCCAAGGTGGCTGCCGATGCTCGGGAGAGGGAAGAAGAGTTATGGTGTGGGGGCATTTTCAGGATTTGGACAACTCCAAATCCTGCAGAGACCGATGCTGCAGAGACGGACACTGGACGTTGTGTGTCCTGTCATGGCCCACCGGATGGACTGGGGGAGAGCATGGACTACAATGAGGACCACTGTCCATGTGCTGCAGTGGTTCTCCAGAATGTATTCGCCAGGTGCAGCGGATGTGCCACAATGATGGAAGAGTTTGTTGATGTGGGAGGGGTGGGGTGGGTGGGGTGGGGGGAAAAAAAAGAATATAAGAACCAGGCAAGATATTATGTAATAGCCACTCACTTTAAAATATGAAAGAATTATTATACTATAAAAGGGCTTTGATGGAAAAAAAAAAAAATGAAAAAATAGATACTGTGCCCTCATCAAAATATAAAACTTTGGTTCCTCAAAGGGTTTATCATGAAAGTAAATTGACAACCTACATAATTGGAGAAAATATTTGGAAACCACACATTCAAGAAAGGACTAATATCCTGGATATATTAAGAAATTCTTCAACTTAACAACAAAAAGACAACCCAATTAAAAAAAATAAGCAAAAGATTTGAACAGAAATCTCCCCAAAGAAGTGATATAAATTGCTAGAAAGTACATGAAATGATGTACAACATTATTAACCATCAGGGAAATGAAAATCAAAACCACAGTGAAATAACATTTCTTACCGTTAGAATAGCTGCAATTAAAAAATAGAAAATAACAAGTGTTGGAGAGGAAATGGAGAAACAGGATCGCTCATTGATGGGTGGTGGCAATATGAAATGGTGTAGCCACTGTGGAAGACAATTTGGTGATTCCTTGGAAAGCCACGTGTATAACTAGGTATATACCCAAAAGAATTGATAGTAGGGACTGCAACAAATATTAACACACCAATATTCATATTGGCATTACTCACAATTGCCAAAAGATGGAAGCAACCCAAGTGTCCATCAACAGATGAGTGGATAAACAAAATATGGTATGCATACACAACGAAATATTATTCAGACGTATAAAGAAATGAAATTCTGATACATGTGACAACATGGATGAACCATGAAGTATCTGTTGAGTGAAATAAGCACACACAAAAAGGACAAATATCGCATGGTATCACTGATATGAAATAAATAGAATAAGCAAATTCATAGAGTCCAAAACTAGAATACAGGTTACCAGGTCCTGGGTGAGGTTAGGGTTTGGGGGTTAATGCTTAAATGGTACAGAATGTCTATTTGGGGTGATGGAATTATTTTGGTAATGGATGTTGGTGGTGATGATAGCACAACATTTTAAGTGTAATCAATACCACTGAGTTATGTATTTGAATGTGGTTAAAATGGGAAATTTTAGGTTGTATATATGGACCTAGAATAAAAACAGTGAACCTTAATATATATGATGGACTATAGTGAATATTATAATTATACTAATATAATTTTTATCAATAGTAGTAAAATTACATCACTAATGAAAAAGGTTAGTAATAGGGAAAACTGCATATGAGAGGGTGGGTATATAGGAACTGTGTATTTTCTGTATGATTTTTCTGTGCACCTACACCTTCTTTAATAAATATTCAGCAAATATAAAAACATAAAATAGTTTATTCCTAAGAAATTTGTATCACTTGAGACAAATCTTACTTTCTCTTTATTTGCCATGTTCATGTTTTATATTTAATTCTCTTTTGGGCCTCATCGAATGTGGTATTATCAACTTTCCTGTTTACTTAACTCTCATTGACATTTTTATTCCTCTATTTTCCCTAGTTTATGTGTAGCCTGAGGCCTGCAGGAATAGAAGGAAACATCGCATTTAGACTTGGCTAAAGAGAAAGTTGATTTAAATAAAACGTTCAAAAGCCCAAGTTCCTGACTTGTAGATTGGAATTTATTCTGCCAACTTTTTCCAAGTATAAGACAAGACTTTACTGTTTAAAGGCCATTGTCACATTGTCATTACATTAAAATAAATGACTCAGGCTTTGTGTATTTCTGGGATGGAGAGTTGTTTCCTCCTTTGTTTGCCCCACATGGGCAGAGTAGAGAGGTTATCCTTCCGTTGTTTCTCCCTGGTTTCAAAGGAATAGACATAGTCCCATCTCCCCTCCCCCCACCCCCCCAGTGTTGGGATAGATGGGGAATTAAAGAATTTAGGCAGACAACATCTCTCCTTTCTAGAAACAGTTGTGTATATATGTTACTTGAAAATT
Source organism: Dasypus novemcinctus (assembly GCF_030445035.2). Taxonomy (NCBI): domain Eukaryota; kingdom Metazoa; phylum Chordata; class Mammalia; order Cingulata; family Dasypodidae; genus Dasypus; species Dasypus novemcinctus. The sequence goes on along the minus strand of NC_080673.1, from coordinate 45,193,259 downwards.
TGAGAAAATAGGGCAGTATTCCACTTTACACTGTAAAGGGAAGAACACTGAACTCTACGGTAGAAAACCTGAACACTAGTTCCACGTCTTTCATTTACTAATCATAGGACCTTGAGCAACTCATAACATACCTCTAAACCAGGTTTATTCTTTGGTGCAGTAATGATAACTGTTGTCCTACTTACCAGGCTATTGTGAAAATGAAATAAAGCAATACATCTGAAAGTGACAAAAATGATGAACTCCCATGCAAAAGTGAAGTATTATTATTAACTATGACATCTTCTTTTCCTTGCCTGCAGTAGGTATGGACATGGCTAAGTAGCCTTAGGATTTAATCTTCAAAATTATATTGGAAGCCAAAAGAAAATGTGACTTGATATATGAAAATTTTTGTCCATGAATTTACAACTAAAGAAGCAAAAGATGCATTTATATGAATATAGATAGAATCGTGTTTATAAAGGAAATAAAATCATAAAGATAGCATTTTGCACCAGTCAAGGGAGTAGGTACACATTCGAGGATGAAAAGTGAGAGTCACAGAAGATCCTTTTCATTGGTACCAGGGTGGCTTTTTGTTTGACTTCAGTAAACCCAGTCAATTCATGCCTTGTGTGCCAAGGCTGCTAGGATGAATACCACACAGTGGGTTGGCTTAAGGAATGGGAATTTGTTGTCTCACAATTTAGGAGTCTTGAAATACAAAATCAAAGTCTGGGCCAGCCATACATTTTCCCATGGTGCTGGCTTATCACCATCCTTTGGGTTTCTTGACTTGACTCTCTGCCTCCATCAGATGGCTTCTCCTTCAGGCTTCTACTTCATTGTAGATGTCTGTGTCTCTGGTTGGATTTCCTCTCTATAAAAGGTCTCTAGCCATGTGGATTAAAGCCCAACCTGATTCAATTTGGCCTCATCTAAATACATTCTTTGTAGAGCCAATTCACAAGTGAGTCCATACCTCAACTAAAAATAACATCTTCAAAGGTCCTATTAACAAATGGGTTCACATCCACAGGAATGCAGATTAATAATTGAGCCTGTTTTGTGTTAACATGATTCAGTTTCCAACAGTTGGCATCATCTCTGCTATCACTAATCATCTGCTCTTCCCTCTGCTGTTCCTTGAAAGCCATAGACTCTCAGGATGTCCCTACAGCAAATTGTAGTATGGATTTTCTCCAATCAATATATTGGCAATTTGAAATGAACCCAATTTTATAGAACACTGACACAGGGAAATTTATCTAAACTGATTTGTACTCATGCCCTCAATATCTGGATTAGTACCTACATCTTGTCTGACTAGCACACCACAACTAATCACTAGTAAACATAAAGAGACTGAAATAACCACACTTGAAGTGTGTTCAGCTTTGCTCTGAGCCATTTCCCTTAGTTTGCTTCTTTCCTTTTTTGGCCAGAGACCCAGGTATGTTTCCTGGCACTTCTACATTTTTATCATCAGCCTCCACAAATGTGTACAGCCTACAGACTACACTCTTACACATGATGTTTCCCAGGTACACCAGATAACCCCCATAAAAGTAGTTTACATGTCCCTTGTTCAGGGGCCCAGTTTGGAATGACCAAGTGCCACTTTGCCTCTTAGTTTCTTCTGTGCAAACCCAGCAGCTAGTTAAGTGCACCACTTATGTGCTGGTGTTGGGTTTGCTGAACTTCTGCCCACCTTCTGGGTGTTGGGTTGTTTTCAGTCATGGTTGATGAGTCTCATCCTAAGAACACATTTAGGGATTGAAGTGGAGAAGAATTGTTGGTATTTTTATAGTTCTGAGCCATCTCCTCCAAAATCTAATTGCAAGCTAATATTCCTTGGTCTCTGTGTATCTTAGCTCATGGAATACTCTGTTCTAAATATTTTGATATCCTGTTTTTTTCAAAACCAGGTAGTTAAAACACTCTGTCATCAGAAGTATGCAGAGAATGATGGAATAATTTTGTGGCATTTTCCTGACAGACAAGTATCAAGATGTGGCATATTACAAGCTTAATTGAGATTGAATGAAGTGATTTAAAAATTAGCAAAGCAGCAGCAACTAATTAAAGTATCGTAATGTTTTAGCACATGTTCCATTACTCACATATTCACAAGTTTACCTTTCACATGATGAAATGGCAAATGATGACTATATCTGTGATATATTAATCAGATTTATATTTTCTAGGACCATAAATTCAGAACCAAATAGGTTTGGTTAAATCTTTCTTCTCTTTGGGATAAATAATTTATATTTTCCAAAATTCCCAGGTCAGAAATTTTGTATAATAGTTGAAATATGAATCTCTCTGTATTTTATCTGCAATTAAAATGCAGTAGACATTTTCAGAAAGGTTACATTTTACATTAGTATTCATGGACAGAATTTCCAGAATGCTGTTAAACACCTTCATAAATATTTCCTATAAGCATATTTAACATGTATGCATATAGAAGAATTTAGCTTACTTATAGAAGAATTTAGTTTACTTAGTTGTAGTATTACATATTAAGGGGGAAAATGTTCATAGGTGTGAAGAATGTGTTACAGGCATATCTTACCTTTGCACAATATTTACATTCTTGAAATTTTGAAAGTCTGTATTTCAAGATTTCAATATTTTCCATTGACTGAGTAACAATTTCAGAAAACTGTTTTCATATAGACTTATCTTTAAAACATCACAAAGGATAATCTTTAGAATGTGATAAACCTCTTTTCTTCTTTGTGCATTTCTCTTCCAATATCTACATTAAACAGTACGTGCTTCTGTAATATAAAAGCATATTTAGTTACATTATTTATAAATCAAGGAATCGAAATATCTAACATCATTAAACTCTTGTATCTCCATACAATGAATTAATACCCAGATACTAGAACTCATATTACAGATGAATAATGGCATGAGAAAATACAAGTAACATATTACATGAAAAAAGCTGGTGGCTAAATAGTTGAAAAGAGAATTTTGGAAAGAAAACTATATGTACACATGGATAGAGAAAAATACTCAATTAAATATTAACTGTGGTTGTCTTTGGGTAGTAGGTATGTGGTGGTTTCATTCATTCTAAAATTACGTTTTTTTCAAATTTCTTTGAGAAAGCACATTTTTTTCATAAGCGGAAAAATATTTTAAAATAAGAGTATATAGTGTTTATTATACACACTATAAATATATGTTAGATTATTTTTATCTTTTCAAATCTGATATTTAGCAATCATGACAAGAAGGGTAAAGGCGATCCAGTCAAAGAGACAAACAAGTAAATTCACAGAGGTGTCAAACAGTGTATCTCATCTGGTGAATGATAACTAAGTCTATAGAGCTAAAGGGATCAACAGGGCCAGGTCATGAAGAGCTCATGAACTCTACAAAGAAGTTTATACTTTTATGTAGGATGACTATCTATACAGGTTTACCTGGAAGAACCCCAGTTTACTCCTATTTAGCAAGTGTAATTATTAACAACACCTCCTTTTATTATCAAAATTTTCTGATAAAGTATGTGGTCACCCTGTGTAGCCACTGGGAAACCAACAAAGGGTTTTTAGTAGGAGATTAACACAACCAGATTTACATTTTGAAAAGGTATCTTTGGCTACCTTGTGAAAAATGAATTTGGGAGGTGTAGGAATGTGGGCAGGGATATCAATTAGGATACTATTGCAAAGTTTACAGGAGCTAAGGCAGCTGCAGTAGGGTCAGTGTGGCAGAGACAAATAGGAATGGGGATGCTCCTGGATGTGAAGGTTAGGATGGGTTAGGGAGATTCTGGCTTATGTTATGTTACAGGGTGAAGATGGTGCCATTCCTTGAGAGAAAGCGCATATGGAAGAGGAGGTTTAGAAATTCATGAAAGAGAAGCTTTAGGCATTATAAGTAGAGGTGGGTTATTTCAATGCCATCTGTAGAAACTTCTAGAACACCTCTGTCCAATAGAACTTTCTGCATTGATGGAAATGTTCTGTATTTGTGCTATCCAGATTATAACCACTAGCAACATGTGAAATAACCACATGAGAAATATGGCTAGTAAGCACTTGGAATTGTGTTTTAAGTTATATATTTTACATTAATTTAAATTTAAATTTGAATAGCCACATGTGTTTAGTGATGTCTGCATTGGACAGCACAGCTGTAGGTACTTATTTGTAAGGTATGAGTAAAAGAAATGGTTGTAGCTTTGTAAGAGATTGGGTAGGTGCTGGTTGAACATAGGGACTAGATGAGTTTGGCCAAAAGATCTTGTATTTGAGAAGAGAGGAGCAGAGGAAGAGGAGCCAGCAAAAGAGACTAAGGATTAGTTAACAGGTGGGAGGAACCCCGGGACAGGCAGGTGATTTGGTAGTCAAAGAAACTGAGAGTGGCAAGAAGGGAGTGAACAGCAGTGTTGTGTGCTGTAGGGAGGATTGAAGTATGGAAATGAAACAGGTAGGGATCTATTTAGAGGTTATTAGAAGACCATAGATCTTGAAGAGGTGATTAGAATCTGAATTAGTATAATATGGTTGAGAATAGAAGAAAGGGCAGCAATAAGGGAAAGAGCTCAGATATAAATGTGATAGAACTTGAAACCTGATTCAATGATCAGGGAAGTCAAGAGGCAGGATTCAGAGTTGGTTAAGAGGAGATATTAGTGAAAAGGTAAAGTTATGTTTTCCCTCTGACAGTGAAGTTAACAGTTGAAACTTGAAAATCCAGCCTCATTCTGCCCCCTAACACAAAGCTCAAAGTCTCAAGAAATTACAGAACAAATTCTTCATGTAGCTACTTTCATAAGAATTGAAGGCTTATGCCAGCCAAGAAGGAAATTTGTTTCACAAATGCAAGGAACTGTGCTTTATTCTTTGTTGATGTCAGACAAGAATCCGGAGGTTTGTTTAATATTTCAGTGGAGCAACTGTGGCAAAGGCCTGATGATGAAAGAAAGGTCGAACCCAAGACTTAAGGACAGAAACAAAACATTCCCTATCCTTCCTATCCTCCAAATAAAAAGAACGATTATTGAAGCAAAACTCACAGGTGATAGTTTATTTTAGGGTCATTAGGATTGTAAAGATGCAAATAGCTCTGTAGTCATCTGCAAACTTTGCTTTTTGCAAGACAATATGATGTGGGGCAATAAACAATGGAACTGGTAGTCCATCCAGTAGGCCTGGGTTCTAGTGCTGGTTCTACTGTTAATTAACTGTATGACATTGGGCATGTATGCCATTTAATTCCTCTGGGTCTAAGTTAATCATAAAAAATAGATTAATTTTCAAGTTTTAGTAATGTTTTCCTTTTTTTTTACTAGAATTTAAAAAAAATTTCTTTTAAATGTTACATTAAAACAATATGAGGTCCCTATATACACCCCACCCCACCCACGCCACCCCTCCCACATCAACAAACTCTTCCTTCATTCTGGCACATCCACTGCACCTGGCAAATACATTCTGGAGAACCGCTGCAGCACATGGACAGTGGTCCATATTGTAGTCCACACTCTCCCCCGGTCCACCCAGTGGGCCATGACAGGATGCACAATGTCCAGCATCCTGTCCCTGCAGCACCACCTAGGACAACTCCAAATCCTGAAAATGCCCCCACACCATATCTCTTCTTCCCTCTCCCAACCATCAGCAGCCACCGTGGCCACTGTATCCACATCACTACTACAATTTCTTCCCTTGCTAATCACAAGAGTTCCCCAGCAGAACACCAGTAAGTCCACTCTAATCCATACTCTATTCCTCCATCTTGTGGACCTGGGATGGTTATGTCCAGTCCCCCTCTACATCAAGAGGGAGTTTAGATTCCACAGGGATGATGGAGGCAATTCTCCTGCTTGCAGCTGTAGGCATGTTTGGCTCCCTGGTGTGGTGGTTGACCCTCTTCACCTCCCTCTCAGCTGGCCAGGGTAAGTCCAAGAAACCAGAGGGTAGGAGTCTCAAGCCTGCTGAGGTCCAGGGCCTGGCCGTCACATGGACAGTTCAGAGATTCAGATTTCCTGAGTATACACCAACCCAAACACCAACCACAGGTCTGGTAAAAGTAACAGAAGAGGCATATGTAGAAAGGTTGTATCTGAGTCCAACTCTATCAGAATTAGGAAAACAAACACCAAAGTGGGGCCAGCTGACATGGCCTGGAATTCCAGAGCCATCTGCCTTGACCATAGCACGTGTGTGTCACTGCAGTTCTCAGGAGAACCAGCACCTGAGTTTCCATCTACCTTGGCTGTCTCTGGTACCCTGCTGAGGCATGCATAAACATCAACCCCTGATGAACTCCTGGCTCTTTTTTGGAGACTCATAGCCATATAACTCATTTGTCTTTTCCATTTTCTCCTTTTATTGCAGGTCGAAATGCAGTTTTTAACACCTGATATTACATGTAGGCTGAGATATTCTGCTTGTCTGAGTTGACCTCTTTGTTCATTGTCTTTTTGTAGTTACATCATCAGCTGGTGCTTGGTAGTAATCCCTCAGTGCCAGAGAGGTGCATCCTGGGGGTCATGTTCCACGATGTGGGGAAGGCAATGCATCTACATGCTGAGTTTGGCTTAGAGAGTGCCCACATTTGAGCAACATGGAGGCTCTCAGGAGGTAACTCTTAGGCACCCCACAACTATAGGCCTAGTTCATATATAAGGCACACAGGCTCATAATTGGAGCCATCAGTATCAAGGGCTCATCGTTGGACGATCCATCTTTATTGGTTTTTGCCATTGCACTTGGGGGATTGTTGTTGTTCCATTGGGGAATGTGATAGAGCTCCCCTGGTCAGGAACTCAGCACTCTCTCATCTGTCATTTCCAACTGAAACCAGTATGAAAATATCCAAACCTTTCTATGTACCCTATATACATGCCCTGGAGAACTCCCTCCCAACTGTGTGCCCCCCACTAATGACACCCCACACAAGTGCTCCTATCCCACCATAGTTGAAACTCTGTAGTCCAAAACTTCTTCAAAAAGGAAGCCCAATATATTGCCAGTTTCCATTAATAGAAAAATGAAATATAATGATGGGTTTAAAGGTTAGATATAGAATACATAGAGGTTTAGAAAAATTAAATAAAGGAAAAATAAATTGGGGTATCAAAGAAATGAAAAAGCTTTGTTTTTGACATTTTGCCTTTCATCACTGCTACAGGTGTTGCCCTGTATATACAGTGGCAAGGCAGTTTCTTCCATTTCTTCCACAGTGTCTACTCTACCTCCTTTCTTTCTTTTTTAATTAATTTTTTCTTGATTATTAAGTTTCTCTTAACATAAGTTTTAGGTCACAGTAATTCACATATACAATATATTGTACTCCCACATATCCAACATCAAACCCTTTGTCCCTTCCCCAACGGTGATCTTTTTACATGTTCATATTATATGTGCTGCAGCTAATGCCCAGATTTTGAAATGATAGCTTTCAAACATGGTTCCGTTTGGGTTTACATCATGGTTTATATTTTATACTATACAATTTTCTAAATTTTTAGTTATCTTATGTTTTACATTATGGTTTACATTTTAGCCTATAGACTTTTATACATTTTTTGTGTATTTTTTTTTTTAAAGATTTACTTATTTATTTATCTCCCCTCCCCCCCATCCCGGTTGTCTGTTCTCTGTATCTATTTGTTGTGTCTTCTTTGTCCGCTTCTGTTGTTACCAGTGACACGGGAATCTGTGCTTCTTTTTGTTGTGTCATCTTGTTGTGTCTTGAGTGCGCAGCACCATTCCTGGGCGGGCTGCACTTTTCTTTTGCACTGGGCAGCTCTCCTTATGGGGCACACTCCTTGTGCATGGGGCTCCCCTATGCGGGGGAAACCTGTGTGGCAGGGCACTTCTTGCGCACATCAGCACTACACATGGGCCAGTTCCACATGGGTCAAGGAAGCCCTGGGTTTGAATCGCGGACCTCCCACATGATAGACGGATGCCCTAACCACTGGGCCAAGTCCGCTGCCCTTTTGGTGTAATTTAACATGACCTATAACCATCATGGCATGATCCTGTGGAACACTTCCATTGCCCCACAGTTACCCTGATTCCATGTATTCAACACCTCTTTCCCCCTCTCCTCAGGGCCGACCATGACAATCAATCTTCATTACTTGAGGGACCATATTCAGAGATACTTGCAAAAATGTTGAGGGCTTCACATACTTGACTGCCCTAACCCTTTGGGAGTCACCAATTCTCTCAAGAGATACAATTCCCTCTGTTTGAGAACATCAGTCCTCCCTAGGATGTGGGTATACCTTCACTCTCATTGTATGGGTCTCCACCCAATGATATAATCCACTATGACAAAATGAGCACTCACACACTCCCCAGAAGCTTGCCCTGTGTCAGATGCCCCCACCTTAAGCACCCCAAACATGCAACCTTCTATATTACATTCTCTAAAGAGTTGTCTCTGCACCACAATTTCAACCACATATCTGACAATCTCCCATGATCAAATGTTCCCCTCACCCTCTCCCTGATTTCTTGGGCAATCTGACCCATCCTCCCATCCCTAGCACCCCTAAAGCCCACACAGCCCCACCCGAAGTTATCCCTATGCCCCCATTTTATCCCTTCCCTGTACAAATATTTACCTCCAGCTTCTCATAGATTTCACCCAAATAGCTGTCAGCTCAAAACCGTCCTCTACCCTCCAACTACCTTAAAGTTTATCATCCAGTCTCTAGCTCTCTGAGACAGCTTGGTTTACGTGTTTCATATTAGAGAGGTTATTAGTATTTGTCCTTCAATGCCTGGCTTGCTTCACTCAACATAAGGTTCTCAATATTCATCCATGTTATCACATGTGTTTGTACTGTATTTGTTCTTATAGCTGAGTAGTATTCCATTGTGTGTATATACCACATTTTATTTATCTCTTCTTCTGTTGATGGGCATTTGGGTTGATTCCAACTTTTGGCAATAGTGAATAGTGCTGCTATGAGTATTGGTGTGCATATATCAGTTTGTGTCCTTGTTTTCAGATCTTCTGGGTATATACCCAGCAGTGGAATTGCTGGGTCATATGGCAAATCTGTAGCTGTTTTTTTGAGAAACCGCCAAACTGTCTTCCAGAATGGCTGGATCCTTCTGCATTCCCACCTGCAGTTGATGAGTGTTCCCATTCCTCCACGTCCTCTCCAACAATTGTAGTCTTATGATTATTTGACAGCTGCCAGTCTTATGGGGGTAAGATGGTATTTCGTTGTTTTGATTTACATTTCCCTAATAGCTAGGGATTTTGAGCTTTCTTTCATGTGTGTTTTAGCCATTTGTATATCATCTTTCGAGAAGTGTCTGTTCAAATCTTTGCCCCATTTTTTACATGGGCTGTTTGTCTTTTTATTTTCAAGATAGAGGAGTTCTTTATATGTGCAAGATATAAGTCTCCTATCAGATGTATGGTTCCAAATATTTTCTCCCATTGTGTAGGCTCTCTTTTCACTTTCCTGACAAACTCCTTTGAGGTACAGAAGGCTTTAAGTTTGAGGAAGTCCCATTTATCTGTTTGTTCTGGTGCTGCTCATGCTTTTGGTGTGAAGTTCATGAAGCCGTTTCCTATTACAAGGTCCTGTAGATGCTTACCTACCTTGCTTTCCAAGGTCTTTATGGTCTTTGGTCCTTTATTTAGGTCTTTGATCCATCTTGAGTTGATTTTTGTATAAGGTGTAAGTTGGTAATCCTCTTTCATTCTTTTACATGTGGATATCCAGGCACCATTTGTTGAAGAGGCCATTCTCTTCCAGTTGAGAGGGTTTGGTGGCCTTGTCAAATACCATATGGCTGTATATACGAGGATCTTTATCAGAACTCTCAATTCGGTTCCATTGGTCAATGTATGTATCCTTGTGCCAATACCATGCTGTTTTCACTACTGCAGCTTTGTAGTATGTTTTGAAGTCAGGTAATGTGATTCCTCCAATTGTATTTTTCTTTTTCAATATGTCTTTGGCAATTTGGGGCCTCTTTTCTTTCCAAATAAATTTCATAGTTAGTTCCTCTAGTTCATTAAAGAATGATGTATTGATTTTTATTGGGATCGCATTGAATCCGTAGATCAGTTTTGGTAGGATAGACATCTTAATAATATTGAGTCTTCCTATCCATGAACAGGGAGTATTCTTCCATTTATTTAGGTCTTCTTTGATTTCCTTGAACAGTGTTGTGTGGTTTTCTGTGCATAAATCTTTTACCTCTTTAGTTAAATTTATTTTTAGGTATTTGATTTTTTAATTTACTATTGTGAATGGTATTTGGTTCCTGATTTCCTCCTCAGATTGCTCATTATTTGTGTACAGAAATGCTACTGATTTTTGGGCATGTGTCTTGTAACCTGTGACTTTATTGAACTCATTTATAAGTTCTAGAAGCTTTGTTGTAGATTTCTCAGGGATTTCTACATAAAGGATCATATCATCTGCAAATAGTGAAATTTTGACTTCTTCTTTTCCAATTTGGATGCCTTTTATGTCTGGTACTTGCCACAGTGCTCGAGCAAGGACTTCTAAGACTATGTTAAATAGGAGAGGTGATAGTGGGCATCCTTGTTTTGTTCCTGATCTTAGAGGGAAAGATTTTAGGATTTCACCATTGTAAATGATGTTAGCTGTGGGTTTTTCATAGATACTCTTTATCATGTTCAGAAAGTTTCCTTCTATTCCGAACTTTTGCAGTGTTTTTAATCAGGAAAGGGTGCTGTATTTTGTCAAATGCTTTTTCTGCATCTATAGATATGATCATGTGATTTTTTTCCCCTTCAATCTGTTTATGTGGTGTATTAAATTAATTGATTTTCTTATGTCAAATGATCCTTGCATACCAGGAATGAACCCCACTTGGTCATGGTGTATAATTTGTTTAATGTGTTGTTGAATATGATTAGCAAGTGTTTTGTTGAGGGTTTTTTCAATCAAAGTTCATTAGAGAGATTGGTCTGTAATTTTCCTTTCTTGTGGTGTCTTTGGCTTTGGTATTAGAGTAAATGTTGCATCATAGAATGAGTTAGACAATGCTCCTTTTGCTTCAATTTTTTTGGAAGAGTTTCAGCAGTATTGGTATTAGTTCTTTCTGGAGTGTTTTGTAGAATTCACCCATGAAGCCATCTGGCCCAGGGCTATTTTCAGTTGGGGAGTTTTTAATGACTGATTCTATCTCTTTACTTGTGATTGGTTTGTCGAGAATATCAACTTCTTCTTTTGTCAGTGTAAGCTCCTTATGGGTTTCTAGGAATTTGTCCATTTCCTCTAAATTGTTGTTTTTGTTGGAATATAGTTTTTCAAAGTATCCTCTTATGATAATCTTTATTTCTGTGGGATCAGTGGTGATATCTCCTTTCTCATTTCTTATTTTGTGTATTTGCATCTTCTCTCCTTTTTTCTTTGTTAATCTAGTTAAGGGCTTGTCAATTTTATTGATTTTCTCAGAGAACCAACTCTTGGTCTTGTTTATTTTTTCAAGTGCTTTCTTATTTTCTATTTCATTTAGTTCTGCTCTGATCTTTGTTATTTCTTTCTTTCTTCTTCCTTTGGGGTTTGTTTGTTGTTTTTTAACTAATTCTTCTAAGTGTGCATTTAGTTCTTCAACTTTAGCTCTTTCTTCTTTTTTGATGTATGAATTTATGGCTATAAATTTCCCTCTCAGTACTGCTTTTGCTGCATCCCATAAGTTTGGATATGTTGTGTTATCATTATCATTAGTTTCTTTTGAGATTTCCTCCTTGACCCACTGTTTTTCTAAGAGTGTGTTGTTTAACTTCCAAATCTTGGTGCCAAATCTGGGTCTCTGGCCCTTGCAGATTTTCAGCTTCATTCCACTGTGGTCAGAGAAATTATTTTGTGTGATTTCTATCTTTCTGAATTCATTGAGACTTTTTCTGTGGCCTAGCGTGTGGCCTATCTTGGAGAATGACCTGTGTGCACTTGAGAAGAATGTATATCCTGCTGTATTTGGGTGTAATGTTCTGTATATGTCGATTAGGTCCACATCCTCTAATATATTGTTCAAAGTGTTTGTTTCTTTATTGATTCTCTTTTGAGATGTTCTGTCCAAAGTTGATAATGGTGTATTAAAGTCCCCTACTATAATTGTAGAGGCATCTATTCCTTCACTTAGTTTTCCCACTGTTTGCCTCATGTATTTGGAGGCACCCTTGTTAAGAGCATAAATGTTTATGATTGTTCTTTCTTCTTGAAAGATTATCCCTTTCACTAAATATGTAGTGTCCATCTTTGTCTCTCATAATTGTTTTGCATTTAAATTCTATTTTGTATGATATTAATATAGCTACTCCTGACCTTTTTTGGTTATTGTTTGCTTGTAAGATTGTTTTCCAGCCATTCACTTTCGACCTTCTTGAATCCTGGGTCTAAGATGTGTTTCTTGCAGACAGCAGATAGATGGGTCATATTTCCTTATCCAATCTTCCAGTCTGAGTCTCTTGACAGGTGAGTTTAATCCATTGACATTCAGTGTTATTACTTTCAAGGAACTACGTATGTTAACAATATTTTCTTTGAATTTGTGTTTGTCATATTCTGTTTGATTTTCTTTTTCTGTTTTTGTCTTTTTAGTTGCTCTTACACTCTCCTCCAACTCTGTCTCTCTTGTTTTTTTCTTTCTTCCTGCAGAACTCCCTTTAGTATTTCTTGAAGAGTAGGATTCTTGTTGGCATACTCTCTTAGTTTCTGTTTATCTGTGAATATTTTGAATTCTCAATCATTTTTGAATGCTAACTTTGCTGGATAGAGTATTCTTGGTTGGAAATTTGTTTCTTTTAGTACCTTGACTATGTCATACCACTGTCTTCTTGCTTCCATGGTTTCAGATGAGAAATCAGCAACTAATCTTATGGAGCCTCCTTTGTATGTGATGGTTCTCTTTTCTCTTGCTGTTTTTAGTATTTTCTCTTTTTCTTGAGCGTTGGATAACTTGACAGGTATATATCTTGGTGTAGGCTTGTTGGGATTTATGCTGTTTGGGGTGCATTGTGCTTCCTGGACATGTCCATCCATCTCCCTCAATAGGTTTGGGAAATTTTCAGCCATTATTTCCTCCAACACCCCTTCTGTCCCCTTTCCCTTCTCTTCTGCTTCTGAGATGCTTTAATACATTTGTTTGTATGTTTTGCATTGTCATTCAGATCCCTAAGCTCCTGCTGGATTTTTTCTATCTTTTTATCGACCATTTCTGCTATCTGTTTGCTTTCAGAAGTACTGTCTTCCACATCACTTAATCTCTCCTCTGCCTCTTTGAATCTGCTGTTATGTGCTGAGCATGTATTTTTGATTTCTTGAAATGTGCTGCTCATCACCATCATATCCCTTATATTTTGCATATGATTGCAATTTCTTCTGTAGTCTCTCCAATTGTTTTCTTCATATTCTTAATCTCTTCTTTCACCTCATCAAATTGATCCCTAATACGTTTTGAGATCTTCAATTACTTGTTCAGTGTTCTGCTTTTCTTCCTGGTTTTTAGTTTGTTCATTGGATTGGGGCATGTTTTCCTGATTATTGGTTTGGTTTGTAATTTTTTGTTGCTGTCTGGTCATCATTTTATCTTGACAGGTTTAGTCAGTTGCTTAGTTTCTTTGTCTAGTTTTGAGTTTAATTTGTTGTTGTTTTTGCTTGTGTGTTAAGTCTTCTCTTTGTCACTTTGTTCTTCTTATTCTGTTTCCTTGTTGTTGGCTACGTTCACATGAAGGAAAATATCAGGGCCAGAAAAAACAAAAGGAGTAAGAAAAGAAAATGAATAATAGTAGTATTGATAGTAAATATTGACAGAAGATATAGGAGAATGGATATTAGACTCATGTAAGGTACGCAGAGTTATAACAGTAAGAAAAGTAGAGTAGATAAAAATCTGAATATGGGGAGGAATACAGTGTGAATTAAAAGGCCTGTGTGTTCAGGAGAGAGGGAAAGAGAAAAGAGAGGACAATAATATAAAGAGTGAATATAAGGCAGAAAACAGAACAATGGTATTAGTGATAAAAAGTCAAAAAAATTGAGGGGCTAACAAAGAGAGGTGTAATGTAAGAGAAACAATCAATGATGGAGGATAGAAAGATGTAGAGGAAAAGGAATAGTGCTGGTGGCCAAAATCAATACACACAGAAAAGAGGAAATGGAGACGAGGAAATGCAGCAGATGTGAAGCTCTTCCTGCAGCACCTAATGTAAGAAGAATAAGAAAGCAGAGAAAGAAAGAAAGAGAAAACAAAAAGACAAAGGGAGTGGCAAAGTAAGCAGGAAAAACAAAAATGAAAGAAAAATAAAGAAAGAAAATAGGGCCTTGGGGCGATAAAGAGGAAGGAAAAACAAGGAAAAACCAACCAAATACTAGGGAAAATTTCAAGCTAGGAATCCTGTTTGTAGTTAAATAAAATGCTTAAGGATCAGACGTTCCCCCTTTCCTTCCTTCCTCACTTCACTCTCTCCCAAGCAGCAGGAAAGCTGGCTGAGAGCTCTGGTAGGAGATTCAAGTAGGTCCTTATTGAATCAGCTCTGCACAGAAAACAATGACTCTTAATTTCCAGAGAAAGCGCATCCACACCTCACCAGTAACCTCAAGCATGCTATTGGAGGCTTGGAAAGCAGCTCCTACAGTCCCTCTCCTTTAGGTGTGCTATGAGAGGGCTTGTTGATTTTCTGGCTCCACCTTCTCCCAGGCCAAGTTTCTTATCCCAGGGTATTTAGGTGCTCGGGCTTTCTCAGCAGATCTGCCACTCCTCTCTTCCCAGACTCTCCCCAAGCCAGCCAGTATCCTCCTCCAAGTGCAAGAAAAGGAAAAAAGAAAAGAAAAAAAAGAAAAGTAAAAAAGAGGTGGGGAAACACCAGAAATTGAACTCACACTAGCAAGGTCCCTCTACTGAACCCCCCACCGAATTCCTCCCACCCACGGAGTGAGTCCAAAATTGGAGGGCTAAGGCAATCCAGCAGCCCTGGACTCAGGAAAGGGAAGTCTGGGACTCTGCAGATCCAGGGCACGTAAGTCAATGGAACACAGGCTATGGGGGCTCAGGGGACACTGACCTGGGGAACATTCATCCGGGGACCACGGCGCCCAGGAACACCACTGCACAACCAACAGTTCTCAGGAAACACTGCGGCTGCCAGCCCCAGGGGGAAGGGTCCTGGCAGCCCACAGCTTCCAACCTCTGTACTTGTAAGCTGCAATTCTATCTTTAGCAAGCACCACCTCTGCCGCTCTCTCTCCAAATCGATGTCCACACACCCCCCCACCCTGCAAGTCCCCAAGACAGCCCACTCCAGCAAGACTCCAACCCCACTTGGCCCCCTCTTCACAGGAGAGACCGTAAGGTGCACTCACTCAGATGCCATCTTGCCCCGCCTCTCTAGTAATGTTTTTCAACTCTAAAATTCTGTCAGTGTAAAAGCCAAGTTGAAATTATATCTAATGTGCTAAAATCAATCTAGATGCATGAAACCCTTGCTAAATTTTGTTGACCTGCATCACAAAATTTAACTTGTGGATTTAATGGTTACATTTTAAGTGACTTTAATGGCACTGTGTTGGCCATCCATGCATAGGACACCGTTGTTAAAATAAATAGTACAGAGATAAACTGAGTTTTGCCAAGTTAAAAAAAAGTAAAATACATTAGCAGTTACTTTGAAATTACAAAAATAAAAAAAACAAAGCAAAACAAAATAAGTTTAACTAGACTGAAAACCTGTATGACAAGTTTCAGTCCAAAGAAACTGTTGAAGGTTTCATAATGGTGCCTGGAGAGGTAGAGAGTATGGTGGGTTAAAGTACACAATACCTTTAATCTTTGGTTTCAATTCTTACTCAGTCTAAGAAGATAATAATGCGGGAGGGAAAAGAAAAGAAAGAAAGACCAGAAGTTGTATGTTTGCAGTTGCAAGAAGTTTGGTGTCACAGAGTATGACTGCAGTTGCAGTCCTTAATCTCCAGTAACTGTTTGACCTTGGGCAAGTGATTCCCATCCTTGAGCCCCTATTTCCTCATCAGAAAAATGGAGGGATTTGAGCCAGAGCCCTTTAAAAGTCCCTTCCAACTCCCAAGTGTTACACATTGATCATGTGACTCACATGGCCCAGGAATGTTTATTTGTGTTGTTCAGAAAAAAGACAAGCATAATTTTTGGAAGAAATCACCCACTCATGATTTCATTTTAACCATGGATACATTCAGTTGTGGAAAACTGTTTTCAGCTTGATTGACATGAGGGGTAAAAGCAGTCTTACCAGTTGATGCCTTCCACCATTCCAGTTAACACTGAGCAAGAAGGTATGGGGTAGGGATGGGGGAATGTTAGGGATGAGGTTTCCCTAAAATAGCTAAATATGCCCAGTGGGAGAGTCCTAGAAGGATGACCTCTTATCTTTGCCACAGTCATGAAGAAGGGATACAGAGAAAGCTAAACAATATCCTGAGACACTGGACCAGTTGTAATTTATGTATGTCCTACAATTATCAAATGCTTAGCAAAGCTTTGTTATACCTAATTAGCCTCTCTGCACTCAGGCAACCTTTGAAGCACTGAAGTCACTCCACAATAACATGAGAAATATCTTTGTTGAAGAGTTGGTATATTAGTCTGCCAAAGGGTTGCCAATGAAAAATACCAGGAAACTTTTCACTTTTATAATGAGGATTTACTTGGTAGTAAAAGCTTACAGTTCCAAGGCCAAATCAAGGCATCAGCAGAGATGCTTTCTCACCAAAATCAGTTGCCTCATGTCGAAGAAAGATGGCCTCTGATCTCTGCGAGGTTTCAGCCTTCCCCTCTGGACTACCTCTTTCAGGCTCAGCTGCTCTGCTTTCTTCCTGATTTCAAACTGGCATAGGGCTGTCTCTTAGGACTTCCCCTTTTTCCTGACATAGGGCTTGTTTCTTTCCAGGCTTTATACATCAGTCTAAGCTGTTCTGCTCCCTTCCTGATTTCAGCTTAAGCTATCAGGCAAAATGCCTAATCTCGCCTTAGAGCCTCAACTGTTTGAGCCTTCTCCTTTCTGTCAGATGGAAGGATAAAATATGACAGAGCTCTTTCTTCCTTTGTGTCTGTGTGTCCCTGTGGGTCCATTTATATCAGATCCATCAAGGGTGGAGACTTAATCTGAGTCACACCTTACTGATATAGTGGAATCAAAAGGCCCTAACAGTAATCTTAACAGGTAATCAAATCAAAGGCCCCTCAAATGAACTAAATACAATCAAAGGGTATGACACCCAGAAGAAGAGATTAGCTTACAAACATAATCTTTCTCTTTTTTGAGTTAATTAAATCTCAAAGTGCCATAGATGGTGTGATGGTTAGGCTAATGTGTCAACTTGGCCAGGTAATTGTACTCAGTTACACAGGAGTTCACACTGCCTGGTTCCCCAAGATGCACATTACCTTTTTTGTTTCATGTAAACACAACTAAAATGATAGAGTGTGATGACTCCTCCTAAAATGGTTGTTTTTTTCTTTTATTACAGAGATTGGCAAAATGCTTTATGTAATACAAGGTGCTGAAAGAAGAGAAGTGCCTTATTTTAATATAAAGCTTTATGGGATTTTAAATATCAGGTTGGAGGAAGAAAGGGCTGTTGTTTGGGCTATGTCTTTGCTTTTTGGGTGTTAGACCTGGCTTACTTGTAACTACTTAAAATGTTTTTCCTTCTTGCTTCTTGATTGGTAAGTCTACATAGAGAAATTTCTGTTTTTTTTTTTTTTTTTGGCATAGAACATATTAGAATCTCTTGATCACATGGCACCATGGCTTTTCAGTATGGAAATTTGTTTAAAATCAAAGAAACAATCCATCTCCACATTTTCTAACTACTTATTTTCTCACTAGCATCTACTAATTTACTAAAATTACTCCCTTAAATGTCACCATTGATGTTTTCTCCAAAGCCAATGATCTTATTTAGCCCTCATTCCCCAAGACAACTGTGGCAGTTTGAGACTTTCATAGACCCCAGAAAATTATGTTCATAAAGCTAACTCATTCCTGTGGGTGTAAACTTATTGTGGATGTGGCCTTTTGATTAGGTTACTTCAGTAAGGTATGACCAAAGATGGATTTTAATCATCTTACTAGAGTCCTTTATAAACAGGATGAATACAATGGAAAAAAAGCTACAGGAATTAAAAGAAAGCCATAGGAGCAGAGAGAAAACCAGAGGAAGTCAGAAGCTGAAGGCAACAAACTGGAACGACAAAGGAGAGACCAGCAGACACCCCCATGGTGCCTTGCCATGTGACATAGAAGTACATGATGGCTGGCAGCTGTTCTTTGGGGAGAAAACATAGCCTGATGATGCCTTGATTTGGATATTTTCATGGCCTCAGAACTGTATGTTTATAAACAAATAAATCCTCATTGAAAAGCCAACTCATTTCTGGTATATTGCATTTTGGCAGCCTAGCTCACTAAAAGAACAACCATTCAAAATTGGTTTGGCTGACCAATTCTTCCCTCTTAAAACTTTCCTCCTATGACAGGCCTGACACCATCTCTTTGGTTCTTCTCCTTCCTTTTATCTTTCCTATTTTATTTTTGTTGAAAATTTCTTTCCACTTTTCTCCTTCTTCAAATTTGGCACTTTTCTATCTATACATTTTTCTGAAATATGAGCCCTTATGGTTTCATCTACCATTTCTAGTCTAATAACTCAAAATCTAAATTTGTTTCCCTAATTTGCTCTTCTGAGTCTCCAGTTTCTTCCTATATATTCATGATTTGTGTAATTTAGTGCTAGGTGAGGTGGTAGTTAAATTTATTTCCAATTAATGAATTGCATTGGAATTTATTAGCAACTTATTGTTGTGGAGGCAGAAATATACTTTTGCTTTCTTAATTTGTATAAGGCCAAATATATGACTGATATTTGATCTTGGAGTAACACTGCATGATTCTGAAATTATCAATCTCAGACATGCTAAGTGTTCTGTTTAAGAAGATAAAAATACTGTCTTGAATCAATATTGATGCTGTAGAGTTTGGAAGTTTAGGTGAAATAAACATGCATCTTTGAAACTACAAGTTATTAAAACCTTTGCAAAAGATCTGATAAATTCTTTCCAAGAAATGAAGTCTCTAATTTACAAACTTCCCAGAAAGAACTGTACAGGGCAGTGAATGGTTTTAAACATCTAAAAAAGAAATATTACCAATGACCTACTATGAGCCCATTACAAGAAAGAATCAATAGGCCAGTCTCACCCATGGACATAAAAATAAAAATCCTACATACAATATCAGCCATAAAATACCACAAAATGTTAAAGGGATAATATTTTACCAGTTAGCAGATGAAAGCTATGGGCTTTTCAACTTCTAGCTTCACCATCTTCATGTCTCGTCTGAGGGCTTTATGTGGAAAGAAAGTGGATGAAGACCACTCTGTTCTCATACTTGGATGCTAGAGATACCAGAGAATTAACACCTTCCAGGAGGAGTTCTCAATAAATGATTCAATGCAGGGGTGGGAAAGGACCGAGTTAGATTGTACATATTCAGGTTCTCTCTCTCTTTTTTTTCTCCTAGTCATTGCCTTTATTTTTATTTTTCTTCTTTATTTTCTTTTAAAGGTAACATTAAACAAATATGAAGTCCCCATATACTCCCCCCCCCCCACCCAGTCACCCCTCCCACATCAATAAACTCTTCCATCATTGTGGCACATCCACTGCACCCGGCAAATACATTCTGGAGAACCACTGCAGCATATGGACAATGGTCCACATTGTAGTCCACACTCTCCCCCAGCCCACCCAGTGGGCCACGACAGGATGCACAACGTCCAGCATCCATCCCTGCAGCACCACCTAGGACAACTCCAAATCCTGAAAATGCCCCCACACCATATCTCTTCTTCCCTCTCCTAACCATATGTAGCCACCTTGGCCACCTTCTCCCCATAACTACTACAATTTCTTCCCTTACTAATCACAATAGTTCCCCAACAGAACACCAGTAAGTTCATTCTAATCCATACTCTATTCCTCCATCTTGTGGACCTGGGATGGCTATGTCCAGTCCCCCTCTACGTCAAGAGGGGGTTTAGATTCCACAAGGATGATGGATGCAATTCTCCTGCTTGCAGCTGTAGGCACTCTTGGCTCCCTGGTGTGGTGGTTGACCCTCTTCACCTCCCTCTCAGCTGTCCAAGAAACCAGAGGGTAGGAGCCACAAGTTTGCTGAGGTCCAGGGCCTGGCTATCTCATGGACAGTTCAGAAATTCAGGGCTCCTGAGTATACACCAACCCAAATGCCAACCACAGGTCTGGTAAAAGTAACAGAAGAGGCATGTATAGAAAGGTTATATCTGAGTCCAACTCCATCACACTCAGGAACACAAACTCTGAAGTAGGGCCAACTGACATGGCTCTGAACTCCAGAGCTATCTGCCTTGACCATAGAACCTGGGTTTCCATCTATCTTGGCTGTCTCCAGTACCCTGCTGAGGTGTGCATATGCATCGCCCTCTGATGACCTCCTGACTATTTTTGGAGACTCTTAGCCATATAAACTCACTTGTCCTTTCCATTTCCCCCTTTTTATCCAAAATCTAAAAGCAGTTTTGAACACCTGATATTACATGTAGGCTGAGATATTCTGCTGGTCTGAGTTGGCCTCTTTGTTCATGGTCTTTTTGTAGTTACATCATCAGCAGATACTTGGTAGTAATCCCTCAGTGCCAGGGAGGCTCATATCTGGGAGTCATGTCCCATGCTGGGGGGAAGGCAATGCATCTACATGCTGAGTTTGGCTTAGAGAGTGCCCCCATCTGAGCAACATGAAGGCTCTCAGGAGGTAACTCTTAGGCACCCCACAGCTATAGGCTTAGTTCATGTATCAGGCACACAGGCTCATAATTGGAGCCATCAGTATCAAGGGCTCATTGTTGGACCATCTTTATTGGTTTTTGCCATTGCGCTTGGGGGATTGTTGTTATTCCATTGGGGAATGTGATAGAGCTCCCCTGGTCAGGAAGTCAGCACTCTCTCATCTGTCATTTCCAACTGAAACCAGTATGAAAATATCCAAACCTTTCTATGCACCTTGTATACATGCCCTGGAGAACTCCCTTCCTACCGTGTGCCCCCCACCAATGACACCCCACACAAGTGCTCCTCCCCCACCATAGTTGAACCTCTCTGTAGTCCAAAACTTCTTCAAAAAGGAAGCCCAATATATTGCCAGTTTCCATTAATAGAAAAATGGAATATAGTGATGGATTTAAAGGTTAGATATAGAATGTATAGAAATTTAGAAAAATTAAGTAAAGGAAAAATAAATTGGAGTATCAAAAAAATGAAAAAACAAAAAAAGCTTTGTTTTTGACATTTTGCCTTTCATCACTGCTACAGGTGTTGCCCTGTATGTACAGTGGCAAGGTAATTTCTTCCATTTCTTCCTCAGTGTCTACCTCCTTTCTTTCTTTTTTTATTAATTTTTTCCTGATTATTAAGTTTCTCTTGACATAAGTTTTAGGTCACAGTAATTCACATATACAACATATGGTACTCCCACATATCCAACATCAAACCCTTTGTCCCTTCCCCAATGGTGATCCTTTTACACGTTCATTTTATATTTGCTGCAGCTAATGTCCAAATATTGAAACGATAGCTTTCAAGCATGGTTCCATTTGGGTTTACATCATGGTTGATATTTTAGACTATACAATTTTCTAAATTTTTAGTTATCTTATGTTTTACATTATGGTTTACATTTTAGCCTATAGACTTTTATACATTTTTGGCGTAATTTAACATGACCTATATCTATCATGGCATGATCTTGTGGAACACATCCATTGCTCCACAGTTACCCTGATTCCATGTATTCAACATCAGGTTCTCTTATCTCTCAGGTGAGATTGCTTTGAAACATGTGCCTATATCATTTCCCAGAGTTTCCTACTGGACTTAATTTCCAGTCACCCACCATGGGCACTGGCTTGATATTCCTTCCTTTCCCTGTTTCATGTCTTCACTCACCTTTCAGAGTTTCCATCAACTCCCTAATAGACTATTTTCAATTGAATCCTTGTCTCAGGTCTGCTATTGAGGGAACCCAAGATAAGCCAATACAGAGTTGGATTATTACAAAAATGGAAGAAGGTTTTAATATTCAAAAATCAATCAATTTAATCCATCACTTTTATAGAGTGAAGGAGAAAAAACCCTTTGATCATCTCAATAGATACAGAAAAATTTTCTAAAATTTGATATTTGTTTAGGGTGAAAATTCTTAATAAACTAGGAATAGAAGGAAATTCCTCAATATGACACCTGCATTTACCAAAAATCCTATAGGAAACATAATACTTATTGATGATATATTGAAATTTCCTTCCCTAAGATAAAAGACAAAGATGCTTGCTACCACCACTTCTATTGAAAATTATACTAGAGGTCCTAGTTAGTAGAATAAGGAAGGAAAAAAAAAATAAAGATTGGAAAGAAAGAAACTCTCATTATGCAGAAACAAAATGTGTATATAGAAAATCCAAAGATTTTCACATAAACTATTACAATTAATAAATATACCAAGTCACTAGATATAATCTAATATATAAGTTTATTTCTATATAGAAACAACAAATAATTAGAAATGAAATTCAAAAACAATACTGTGACCATCCTCTATTACCAAAATTTTTCCATCAACCCAAATAGAAACTTCAAACCAATTAAGCATTAACAAACATGTTGATGGTGGCATAACATTGGAAATGGGTAACGCCAGTGATCTGTACAATTGAAAGTAGATAGAATGGGTAGTATTAGGTTATATATTTTTAAAAATTTGCTATGAACTTATTTTTGAAAGAAACATTTGTAACTGAATCCATCTGTGTCAGAAGAAATTGTATAACTGGGAATTCTCCAAATTAACTTTCATGTAATATGCAATGTTTAGTATAGGTTAACTAATCAAAATATGCTAAATTAAAGTTTTACAAAATAATACCATTGACAATGTCAAAAGTGCGAAACACCTAGGAATAAATCTCATTAAAGATGATAAAAATATTCCATGGAGAAATCTATAAAACATGACTGAGATAAGTTTAAGAAGTACTAAATAAATGGAGAGATACTCCATGTTCATGACTTGAAAGGCTGAATATTGTAAAGATGTCAATTCTGCCTAAATTTATCTGTAGATATAATGCAATTCTAATAGAATTAACAACAAAATGCTCCAGACAGTTATTTTTGTTCTTTCTTTGTTTGCCCTGGGAAATTTGACAAGTTGATTTTCTATTTCTGCAAAGGGCAAAGAATAGCCAAGGAAATTTGAAAGTGTGAACAAAGACGAAGGACTTTTATGATACGATATCAAGATTTACAATAAAGCAACTGTAATTAAAATAGTGAGGTATTTGTGCAAGGACACATGAATAGGTGAAGAATAGAATAAATAGTTCAAAAACAGACTCAAGAATATTTGGTCACCTGATTTATTACAAAGCTGCCCCTGGGCAGGAAAAGAACAACTTTTTTGTTGTTGTTCTTGCTGTTCTTCATTTGTTTTTTTTTAAATGATATAATTTCTTCCATTGCTAGAATCACGGTAAGTCTACAGTAGAATACCAGTAAGTTCACCCTAGTCCATATTTTATTCCCCTATCCTGAGGGTTCTGGGTGATGATGCCCACTGCACCTCCTTTTGAGCAGGGGCCTCGATTCCATATGGCTGATGGATGGGACTCTCTTGCAGTTGTAGACTCTCTTGGTTCCTTGGTGTGGTGGTTGTCCATCCTTACCTCCCGGTTAGTTGTCCTGGGTGAGCCCAATGAACTGGAGAGTGGGTGTTGCAACTCTGCTGATGCTCAGGGCCTGGCTGGCACAGGGACAGCCCAAAGATTCAAGTCTCTTTGAAGAATACCTCTGAACTCCTGCATCAAATATAGGTTCAAATAGAGGGGACAGAAGAGGCATGTGTAGAGAAGTCACAACTGAGTCCAACTCTGTCATACTTGGCAACACAAACTCCAAAGTAGGGCGCACTGGCAAGACAACAAACTTCAGAACTATCTGCCATGACCTTAGGACCTGGGTGTCTCCAGAGCCCTCAGGGGCCCCACTACTTGGGGTGGTATCTACTTTGACAGTATATGAGATCCTGCTGAGATGGCATACGCATTATCTCTGGGATGACCTCCCGACTCATTTTGAAGTCTCTTAGCCATAAAAACTGATTTGTCTTTATATTTTTCCCCCTATTATTCAAAAATTTTTTTCCAGTTGCATTGCTAGTTGGTGCTTGGTAGTAGTTCCTTGGTGCCAGGGAGGCTCATCCCTAGGAGTCATGTCCCATCCTGGGGGGAAGGTAATGCATTTATATGCTGCATTAAGAACAACTTTTAAACAAATAATATAGGATTAATTGGATATTCATATGGAACAAAAACATAAACCCTGTTCTCCTGTGATTGAAAGATTGTTAAATTATGGACCATAATATATAAGCATCATAAAAAATAATATAAAAGCAGTCACATTTCCATGACTCAGATTAAGACTAAATCTTTCTATGACTTCTATGACCTATATAGTAGATATCAATATGTCCTCTGTGTACCATTCTCCAATCTAACTACTCTCCCTCCCACTCCTCTCCCAACAGTTAATCATGTGCTCATCCTTCTCCTACATGTTTTATATTATTAACGACATGTAATCCCACATAAAAGATAATACTTTATTAGTCAGGGTCACAACAGGGAAATGATGGTACACTCACTTGGGTAAGTTGGAGAGAGTTTGCAAAACTCTGGTAGGTGCAGAAAACCCCAAAGAATTATGTAGTACTATGGGACTAGTATCTCTGGAGTTCCATTACCATCCCTAAGCCTGAAAAGATAGGGAAGGCACTCAAAGAGGGAAAAGCAGGGTGAATAAGACCAACTGACAGTAGTTGAGAACTTTGGTGAAAGGAGGTGTTAATCCACTAGAGTTTCCATGAAGGGATCCAAGGGAATAGACTTCTCTGACCTTACACTCCTCTTTCAATGATGTTCCTCATTGACAGAACCCAGCCCAAAATCTAGAAAGCAGGTTAGGTCAATGCTGCCAAGGACACAGTTAAGGCTTGTATGGCACATAGTGTGTAGAGTAAGGGGAAGAGTGCAGCTGACGTCAGGGTAGCAAATGTTAAACATTTGCTATTTCTCATATTATACCTTTATATTAAATTTACCATGCTTTATATGTTATTTTCTCACTTGATTTTCTCCCTGGTTTTCCAGAGCTTGTTCTGAGTTTAGTATTTTAAAATAATATACATTTTTTTCTTTCTTTCTGAACAAATATTCATTTAAGATGCACATTCTGCTCTAGTCAGCCTGGGTTCCATTAAGGTTTCTAGTTGCAAACAATAGAATCCACTCTTACTATTTTAAACAAAACAAGAAATTTACTGAAGGGGAGTGGGTACCTCAGAATATCTGTGATGGTCAGTCTTGATGGATCTTGGTGGACTTCTAGCTGGAACAATCTACGAAGTACAGCATTGCACTACTCCACTGGATAATTTGCTGCTGGATATGGGGCCCCGAAGTTTACAGGGCACACTTGTGCTAGAGCCTCTGTCACTGCAACCTCTGAATGCTGACTGTCTTTGTCACCCTTGTCAGTCAGCATCACTTTGACAATGCACCATCTCATTCATTCCATTCTCTTTGAACCTCATGCTTTGCATGGGGTACACTGGAAAGTCCATGCCAAATGCCCATGCCCTATCTTCAAGGGAGACTGGGAAATAAACTTTCTAGCTTCTACTTTGGAAGGCACAATTTCTGCAGAATAGAAAGGATGTTCAGAAGCTCCTGGACAACCAAGGAAGTATGATAAACATCCATTCCACCCTCCATAGGCAGTCACTTCGATGCTAATTCTTGCCTCATTGCCTCATTATTCCACCTACCAAAGGGCTGCAAACTCTGGCTGTAATTGTGTAAATCAGATCCCTCTTCTGAAAGTTTTAATTCTTAACTGAAGCTCCTGGACTACTCAGTACAGTCCATTCTTGTCTCTGAACTCCTTTAGTGGTACTGTTCATTTAGTAATTGAGTTTTGGTTTTTGAATGGTATCTGTGATTTTGCTAGAAGAGTATGAAATACCATTTTTTGGTTGGTCATGTGTTTCATTATATGGTCTTATTGCTTCCTTAAAATTTTAAGGAAGGGTAATATTTTCTCTTCACATGAACATAGAAGGTGAAGAATAAACACATGCTTTTTGGTTGTTCCATGGTTTAAACCTTGAGGGATAAAGATCACAATCAGGTAATTCTATTTATTTATTTATTTATTTATTTATTTATTTATTTATTTATTTAATTTATTTATCCATCCCTCCCCTTGCCGCTTGCTTGCTTTCTGCTCTCTGTGTTCATTGCTGTGCATTCTTCTGTGTCTGCTTGTCTCCCTTTGTTGTGTCATCTTGCTGTGCCAGCGTTCTATTGGTATGGGCCGTCAGTTCTCCATGGGCGTGGGCCAGGTAGCCTTCACAAGGAGGCCCTGGGATGTGAACCCAGGACTCCCCTATGGTAGATGGGAGCCCAATCGATTGAGCCACAATCACTTCCCACAGTCAGGTAATTTTTAACGAATGTATTCTTGTTCATGCTGCTGTCCAGGACATTATACAAAGCAATTTGCACAATCCTACTTCCTAGTTCTCCAGGAGTACACTTATTAATGGGTTTTAGAGTTTCATTTCTCTCCCTCAACTTTGCCATAAATTGGATAGAGGGAATAGGCTGGAAATATATGATATTTATAAACTCCAAAAGGGAATTAAACCTTGATAATAAGATGTTTAATCTTTTTTAATCCTATTTTAGGGATTTAACCAGTAAAATTTTATATTGAGTAAGAAATATGAAGTTGGATTTTTAAGGTTTGTCAAAGAACTTTTGTGATAGGAATATATCAGTGACTCTCTTTAGGATTCCTAAAATATAGCCTTGGGAATAAATAACTAATTGATCCATAAACCTCTAAGATGCCTAAGTCTCTAGGGCATAGAAAGTAGGCAAGTGAATGGTATGCTTGCGTTTGTGTTTATTAGTCACCTTTTATATGTCTTGCCTCTAGCTGATGTGGGCATGTTGATGAATATTGGTGTTAGAACAACATATGCGGAGAGAAGGTGAGGCAGGGTTTCAAGCCCCAGGCAAACCTCCTAAAATCCATGCTGTGAACTGGTATGTGCACTACTGAGAATACATTTGAGCCACTCAGGGAAAAGTCTAAGACATGTGAAAACTTGGAAGAATAAATATAGGACCAAAAGTCTGAAGTAAGTGTGAGAAGAACGAAATCATTTTCCAGCTTACAAATAGGAAACAATGTAGACAATTAATTATTTTAATTGACAATAGTGAGCTAAAAGGCGCCATGGTTTTTGTTACTTATGAAGTACAGAGATTCAGGTAAGCAGGAGTAAAAAATGGAATCAATCAGAAATACGATGTTCTTCAAGATTCACTAGCAAATAGGATGTGAGATATATATTATATAAACTGGGGTTTTCTAGAATTCTGACCTGTTTACCAGCATTTATTAAGTAACTATTAGGTGTACAGCAGTGCTCTAAATGATATATATATATTATTTTCTCTTTTAATTTTTTAAATTAAGAAGCTTTAGATGACATAAATGTTACATTAAAAATATAAGGAATTCCCATATGCCCTTTCTCTTTTCCCATCTTCCCACATAAGCAACATCCTTCATTAGCGTGGTACATTTGTTACAAAAGATGAACACATATTGAAGTATTGCCACCAACCATGGAGAATAGTTTACATTATAGTTTACACTCTGCCCTGCATAATTTTGCAGGTTATGACAAAATATAAAATGACCTATATTCATCACTGCAATGTCATGCAGGATGATTCCAATGGTCTGAAAATGCTCCCAAATTATACTTATTCTTCCCTCTCCCTCCCCCAGAATCTCTGGCAGCTACCACCTTTATATCATTAACAAAAGTTGCTCCATTGCTACAATAATAAGTCTATAATTGAATAATAAGAAGTCTACTTCAGTCAGTTGTTCATTCCCCAATCTTGAGGATTTGGGGATGGTAATGCCCAGTCTGTTTCCAATTGAGTGGGGGCTTAGATCCCATGAGGTAGGTGGATGGAGCTATCTTGCTTGCAGTTGCAGGTACTCTCTGGTTTTTGGGATGGGTGTTGTTCATCACCATCATCCTTCTTAGCTGTCCTAGGTGAGACAATTGAACAGGAGAGTAGGTGTTGCAACTCTGCTGTGATTCAGGGCTCCACTGGCACATCAACAAACCAAAGATTTAAGTCTCTGGCACATATATTCAATAAGTATAGTGCTAATTGTAGGTTCAGATAAAAGGGACAGGAGAGCCATGTGTAGGGAAATTGAAAATGGATCTAACTCTGTTACACTGGGGAGCATAAATTCCAAAGCAAGGCCACTGATAGGGTGCCACATTCCTGAGCTTGTCTGCCCTGCTTGAAGTGTCTGGATGTCTCTAGAGCCCCACTATTTGAGGCAGTGTTTACTGTGGCAGTCAATGAGATCCTGCTGAGTCATGCACAAATGTAACCTCTGGAATGATCTCCCAACTCACTTTGAAATCTCCTAGCCATAAAATCTTATTTGTATTTACCATTTCCCCCTTTGAATCAAGGTCTTTTTCCAGATGTATTGCTTGTTGATGCTTGGTAATAACCCTTTAGTGCCAGGGAGGCCCATCCCCAGGAGTCATACCCCATGCTAAGGGGAAAGTAGTACTTTTATATGCTGAGTTCTGCTTCAAGAGAGGCCACATTTGCGCAACAAGGAGACTTTTCAGAGGTAAATTTTAGGCGATGTATAATACTAAGCTAAGTTTCAATTTCACAAAAATGTTTCATAAGTATAATCATCAATATCAAGGGCCTTGCATAGGGTCTTTCTTCCTTCACTAGGCACTGCCGATGTACTCAGGGGATTCTTGCCATTCCATCAGAGAATATAGCAGGACTCCCCAGGATAGGGATTCTGTATTCTTTCAGTTATTGTGTGGCCTCCACCCACCGTGACAGTATCCCATGAACACATGAACATATTCATATGCCTTAGAGCATGCCCCAGGTGCACCCCTCCAGACACATCCCCCATCACCAACACCCTGCATCAGTGATCCTCCCCTGCCAAGTTGTGACCCCTCTGTGATCCAAAACCTCTCCAAAAACAAAGCCAACAAAATACCAAAATAAAATTAATAAGTCAATGAAATAATAATAGTTTTAAAAGTAACAAAGTAAAAAAAATTGAAATAATATAAAAATTTTTATATGACACATTGTGTCTTTTATCACTGTAAGATCTGTTGTCTTGCACATACGGTGACATTGTCTTCCATATATTTCCGCAGTGTTTTATTTTTTTCATTTTATCTTCAAAGAAACTTTAGGTTACAGAAAAGTCGCATGAGAATATAGGGGATTCTTATATAACCAATGCCCTCCCCTTTTCCACTTTCCCCTCTTAATAACATTTTGCTTGTGGATGGTGCATTTGGTACAATTGGTGTACAAATACTGAAGCAATGCTACTAACCATGGTCAATGATCAATGGTTTACATTATGGTTTACATTTTGGACCATATCCTTTTATAGGTTTTTATGAAATTTAAAATGGCCTTTATGTGTTATTGCAAGATCATGCAGAGCAATTCTAATGCCCTAAAATTGCCCTATGTTCCATCTACTCTATTCTTCCCTCCCCTGTCCCCTGGATCCTATGGTAACCACTAAGTTTCAATTTTTGACGCATAAGTTCACAGTTACTTGCAATAGTATTGAGGGCTTGACATAGGTCTGTTTTCTTTTATTAGGTACCACCTATGTTCTTGAGGAATTCTTGTCCCTCTAATTGAGTACACAGCAGGACTCCCCAGGATGGGAGTTTACTCTTTTCTTGTGTGGGTCTCCACCTACTGATAATAACACAAATGACAAGATGAACACTTAGATAGTCCATAGAAGCCTGCCCCAGGTACACCCTATCCTGTATACCTCACCCACCCTACACCCTACACCAGTAAGCCTCCCCTGCCATATTTGCCAAAAGAACATTTCCAACTTTGTAGGTTTAACCATGGACCTGCAGATCCTCAGAGTTCATCTGCTCCTCCCTCAACCAGCCCCCAGTCCATGGATAGTCCAGCCCAACACCCACCCTAATCCTCCTCACAGACCAGCACTGCCAAACCGAATCACATCACTGCACCATTGTCAAGCCCATCCAGTGCCCAATCATACCCTTCCACCTTATAGATTTTACCCATGTGGGCATTGGCTCACCACCCTTTACTCCCTTTCTGTCTCCTGTAAACCTATCTTCCAGACTTTAGCTTTGCTCAATTTGCTTAATTCATATCAGTGAGGTCATGTAATATTTCTCCTTTAGTGCCTGCTTTACTTTACTCAACATAAGTCTTCAAGATTCATATATATTATCCCATGTGTTAATACTGCATTTCTTCTTACAGCTGAGTAATATTCCACTGGATGTATATACCACAGTTTGCTTATCCATTCATCTGTTGATGGACATTTGGGTTGCTTCCAGCTTTTAAGAATAGTGAATAATGCTGCTATGAACATTGGTGTGCATATATCTGTTCATGCCCTGCTTTCAATTCTTGTGGGATATCTGCAGCAGTGAGATTGCAGGGTCATTTGGCTGTTCTATGTTTAGATTCCTAAGGAACCATCAAACTGTCCTCTACAATGGATGCACCATTCTACATTCCCAACAACAGTGGATAATAATTCCCTTTCCTCCACATCCTCTCCAACACTTGTAGTGTTTTTTAATATCCACCAGTCTAATCGGTGTAAGATGATATTTCATTGTAGTTTTGATTTGCATTTCCCTAATAGCAAGTGATTTTGAACATCTTTTCATGTGCTCTTTAGCCATTTGCATTTCTTCTTTGGAGAAGTGTCTTTTCAAATCTCTTGCCCATTTTTAAAATGGGTTGTCTATCTTTTTATTACAAGATGTAGAATTTCTTTATATATGCTGCATATTAGACCTCTATTGATAGTTGGATACCAAATATATTCTCCCATTGAGTAGGCTGCCTTTTTGCTTTCTTGACAAACTCCTTTGAAGCACAAAAGTTTTTAATTTTGAGGAGGTCTCATTTATCTCTTTTTCTTTAGTTGCTCTTGCTTTGGTTGTAAAGTTTATGAAACCATTTCCTACTACAAGATCTCATAGAAGCTTTCCTACATTATCTTCTAGGGGCTTTATGGACTTGGCTTTGATATTTAGATCTTGGATCCATCTTGTGTTAATTTTTGTATTGGGTGTGAGATGGTGATCCTCTCATTTTTTTTGGGATATGGATATCCAGTTCTCCAAGCACCATTTGTTTAAGAGGCCATTTTTCCCAGCTGAGTGGGCTTGGTGGCTTTCTAGAATGTCAGTTGACTGTATATATGAGGATCTATAGCAGAACTCTTAATTTGGTTCCTTAGTTAATATGTCTATCCTTGCACCAATAGAATGCACTTTTGACCACTGCAGCTTTGTAGTATGTTTGAAAATCAGGTAGTGTGATTCCTCCAATTTCATTTTTCTTTTTCAATATGTCTTTGGTTATTTGGGGCTCCTTGCCCATCTAAATAAATTTCATAGTTAGCTTTTCCAATTCAGTAAAAAATGTTGTAATTTTTATTGGGATTGCATAAAATTTGTAAATCAATTTAGGTAGGAAAGACATCTTAATGATGTTTAGTTTTCCAGTCCATGAAGAGGGAATATTCTTCCATATATTTAGGTCTTCTTTGATTCCCTTTAACTATGTTTGCTTTTAAAGATTTATTTTATTTACTTATTTCTTCCCATCCACTTGTTGTTTGTACTTACTGTGTCTGTTCAGCTTCTTTGTTTCTTTAGCAGGACTAGGAACTGAACCCAGGACCTCTGATGTTGGAGGGAGATGCCTAATTGCTTGAGCCACCTCTGTTCCCTGCTTAGCTGTGCCTCTCATTATGCTTTTCCTCTTGTGTCTTTTGTTACATCATCTTGTTGTGTCAGCTTGCCATGCCTGCCTGTCATATCAGATTGCTTTCTTGTTCACCTTCCTTAGGAGGCACCAGGAACCACTGCTCCCTGCTTTATTGTCTCTCATTATGTTTTACTTCTTGTGTTTCTTGTTGTGTCAGCTTGATGCACCTACCTCTCCAGCCGAACTGCTGTCTTCTTTAGGAGGCACTGGGAATTGAACAAGGGACCTACCATGTGGTAGGCGGGAGCTCAGTTGCTTGAGCCACATCTGATTCCCCTTAACTATGTTTTGAGTTTTCTGCATACAAGTCCTTTAGATCTTTAGTTAAATATATTCCTAAGTGTTTGATCTTTTGGTTCCTATTGTAAATGGAATTTTATTCCTTGATTTTGTCCTCAGATTCCTTGTTATTGGTATATAGAAATGCTACTGATTTTTATGCATTGATCTTATATCCTGCCACTTTACTGAACTTGTTTATTAACTTTAGAAGCTTTTTTGTATATTTCTCAGGGCTTTTTATGTATAGGATCATGTCATCTGCAAATTCTTCTTCCTTTCCAACTTGGATATCTTTCATAGCTTTTTCTTCTTTAAATGCTTGAGCAAGGACTTCTAACACAATATTAAATAAGAGCAGTGACAGTGGGCATCCTTGTCTTGTTCCAGATCTTAGAGGGAAAGCTTTTAGGATTTCACCATTGAATATGATGTTAACTGTGGGTTTTTCATATATACCCTTTATCCTTTTGAGGAAGTTTCCTTCTATTCTTATCTTTTGACATATTTTTATCAGGAAATGATGCTGTATTTAGTCAAATGTTTTTTCTGCATCTATAGAGATGATCGTGTTATTTTTTCTTTCAGTCTGTTTATGTGGTGTATTACATTGATTGATTTTCTTGTTTTGAACCATCCTTGCATATCAGGGATGAAACCTACTTGGTCTTGTGGTATAGTTCATTTGATGTGTTGTTGAATACAATTAGCAAGTATTTTGTTGAGGATTTTAGCATTCAGGTTCATCAGAGAGATTGGTCTGTAGTTTTCCTTTCTTGTGGCATCTTTATTTCGCTTTGGTAAAAGATGATGTTGGCAATATAGAATGAGTTAGGCAATGTTCCCTCCACTTCTACTTTTTTGAAAAGTTTAAGCAGAATTGGTATTAGTTCTTTCTGGAATGTTTGGTAGAATTCACCTATGAAGTCATCTGGTCCTGGGCTCTTCTTAGTTGGGAGGTTTTTGAAGACTAATTTAATCTTGTTATTTGTGATTGGTTTGTTCAGTTCATCAGTTTCTTCTTTCATCAATGCAGACTGCTTGTGTGTTCCTAGAAATTTACCTATTTCATCTAAGTTATTCATCTTGTTGGCATACAATTTTTCAAAGTATCCTTTTATAATGCTCTTTATTTCTGTGGGATTAATGGCAATAGCCCCCTCCCCATTGCTTATTTTATGTATTTGCATCTTCTCTTTCTCTTTTTTATTAGCTAGCTAAGGGTTTGTCAATTTTGTTAATTTTTTCAAAGAACCAAATTTTGGTTTTGTTAATTTTCTCTATTGCTTATTTTCAATTTCATTTAGCTCTGCTTTAGTATTTTTTATTTCCTTCTTTCTTCTTGCTTTGGGATTAGTTTGTTGTTCTTTTTCTAACTCCTTCAGGTGTACAATTAGGTCTTTGAATTTAGTTCTTTCTTCTTTTTTAATATAGGCACTTATGGCTATGAATTTTCCTCTCAGCACTGCTTTTGCTGCATCCCATAGGTTCTGATATGTTGTGCTGTCATTTTCATTCATTCCTAGGTAGTTACCAATTTCTTTTGCAATTTCCTCAACTCACTGATTGTCTAAGAATGTGTTGTTTAACTTCCATATCTTTGTACCTGATCTGCTTCTCCTTCCCTTACTGATATCCAGCCTCATTCCACTGTGGTCAGAAAAATTACTTTGTATAATTTCCACCTTTCTGAATTTGTTGAGAGTTGTTCTGTGGCCTAGCCGGTCTATCCTGGGGAATGATCTATGCGCACTCAAGAAGAATTTATATCCTGCTGTATTTGGATGTAGTGTTCTATGTGTGTCTATTAGAACTCAATGCTCTAATGTATTATTTAAAGTCTTTGTTTCTTTATTGTTCCTCTGCTGAGATGTTCTGTTTAATGGTGATAATGGTGTATTAAAGTCCCCCACTATAACTGTAGAGGCATCTGTTTCTCCACTTAGTTTTTTCAGTGTTTGCCTCATATATTTTGAGGTGCCATGGTTAAGTGCATAAATGTTTATGATTGTTCTTTCTTCTTGATAGATTACACTTTCAAAAATATATACTGCCCTTGTTTGTTTCTCAAAATAATTTTGCTCTTAATGCCTATTTTGTCTGATATTATTATAACTACTCCCACCCTTTTTGGTTATTGTTTTAGTATAAAATTGTTTTCCAACCATTCACTTGCAAACTCCTTGCATCCCTGGGTCTAAGGTGAGTTTCTAGTAGACAACTTATAGATAAATCATATTTCCTTATCCATTCTGTCAATCTGTGTCTCTTGACTGGATAGTTTAATCTGTTAGCATTCAATGTTAATACTGTAAAGGCATTACTTATATTAGCCATATTTTATTTAAGTTTATGTATGTCATATGCTATTTTTATCTTTTTGGTTCTTACAAATAGTCTTCATTCCTATAGTCTCCTCCAACCTTCTCTCTCCCGTTTTTACTTTCAACATGCAGAAATCCCTTTAGTATTTCTTGAGTGGCAGGTTTCTTGTTGACAAACTCTCTTACTTTCTGTTTATCTGTGAATATTTTGAAGTCTTCCTCATTTTTGAATGACAGATTTGCTGGTTACAGAATTCTTGGCTAATAGTTTTCTTTTTCTTTCAGCAACTTAACTATGTCGTACCATTCCTTTCTTTCCTTCATGGTTTCAGATGAGAAATCAGCACTTAGAATTATGAGCTTTCCTTGTGATAGATCTCTTTTCTCTGTTGCTTTCAGTATTCTTTCTTTGCCTCAAGATTGGACAATTAGATAAGTATATGTCTTGGGGTAGGCCTGTTAAGGTTTATAGTGTTTGTGGTATGCTGTTCTTCCTGGACATGTCCTGCAAAAGAAATTTTCGGACATTATTTCCTCCTTCTGTCCCCTTTCCCTTCTCTTCTTCCTCTGGGATACCTATAATGTGTATGTTTGTGCAATGTGTGTTGTCATTAAAATCCCTAAGTCTCTGTTGAATTTTTTTCTATCTTTTTATCTATCTTTTCTACTATTTGTCTGACTTCAGCTGTACTGTCTTCAACATCACTGATTCTTTCCTCTGCATACTCAAATCTGCTGTTATCTGCTTCCAGCATATTTTTAATTTCTTTCAGTATGCCATTCATCACCATCATATCTGTTCTCTTTTTATTTATCTTTATAATTTCTTCAGTATGTTCCTCCATTGTCTTCTTAATAACTTGATCTCTTCCTTCACTTCATTAAGTTGATTCATAATATTTGTTCAGACATTCTTAATTAGACGTTCCATGTTGTGCATGTCCTCCTGTTTTTTAGTTTGTTCATTAGACTGGGCCATGTCTTCCTGTTTCTTAGTATGGATTGAAGTTTTTTGTTGGTGTCTAGGCATCTGTTTATGTTAACGGTCTTATTCAGTTGGTTAGCTTCTCTTTATGCTCTAGGGTTTTAATTTGTTGTTTCTTTGTTTGTGGAAAGGTTCCTTTTTGATACTTGGCTCCTCTTATTCTATATGCTTGCAGTTGTCTTTGTTCCCTTGAAAAAATGTTAGGGCCAGAGAAAGGAAAGAGATAAACAAAGAAAAAGAATAATAGTACTAATAATAAAGATAAAAGAGGAAATCTATAAGAGCTAGGAAACTAAATAAGTAATACAAGTAAAAGTCATAAAAATACAAAGAAATAAGAATAAAAAGGGTGGAATAGAAAAAACAAAATAAGAAGCAAAATAGAGAAAAAATAGAATGAATTAAAAGGCTGGACAGATGAGAAAAGAATAAAAGGAGAAAAAGACAGGGAGAGAGAGAAAATGAAGACTAAATAAGAAGAGGAGGAATGAAAGAAAAGCAACAGAAGATAGAATAACGAATGAAAGTAAAGAATTAAAGTAGGTTGAAAAAATAAGTGAAAGAAAAAATAGAAAACAAAGAAAGGGAAAAGATAACAAACAAGAAACAGAGCAACAACAACAAAAAACAACCCAGGGAAAACAGCCTTCCCTCATAGGCCCCTCAGAACCTTCTTAGGCTGATGGTGCTCATCAGTTAATCTCCCTGGAGTCTGCTTTCCATAGGTGACGTACCTGGTGTAGCCAATCAAATAAAGGGAAGAAAAAGTAACTGATAAAAAAAAAAAAAAACAGGTAAAAAAAAACCTAAAACAGTATAACAAAATCTCAATCTATATGTTCCTATCATAAGGTACTAGCTGGGTAATGGATAATGGATAATGCAGTGTATCCCTCCCTTGATCTCTTTTATTAGGAGGCACTGGGACCTTCTGTATGCAAGGCAGGGCTCCTCTATTCAGCTATACCCACTCTATATGTTAGATGGGCTTCTAAAATCTTATCTGGTTCTCTCTGCCCTCATTCCCTCAGATGAGTTGAACTTATAACAGCTTTCAGGGGGCAGGCTAGTTAGGTGTTTGTCTCCCCCACTCTCTGACCTAGTTTCTCTCTCCCAGGGCTTCTGGGTGTGATGCCTGGCTGAGCAGATTCCTTCTCCCCTCTCATCAGGGCCACCTCAGTGCTGACTGGGGTCCTCCCTGAGATTCAAAGGGGGTTCAGTTGACCAAACTCACTGAAAAGAAAGCATTCTCCACCCTTTGAGAGACCCCTCTTCATCCCAGGGAATGGTCCTTCCTACTCAGCTGGCTGCAGTGATCTAGGGGTTCCATGGAAGCTATTTGCCTTGAGGGTGGGACTCAAGCACCTGTCATTTCCAACCACAGTGGCAAGCAACTCATGGTTTTCCCTTGGGTTCTTTGTCTTTTTTCCCCTCTCAGTCCTGGATGGTGCTCAAGAACTTCCTGTTCTGTAGGTCTCCAAAACAGCTCTCTCAGGTAGGCTTTTGCCTTTTTTCTGACATTTTTTGTGAAAGAGCTGAGTAATGTCTACATACTTTGGCACCATTTTCCTGAAAGTCCCCAAAATGATATAATAGAAGAGATGCTATCTCTGCTGTAGAGTGGGATGAGAAATATCCTCACCATTTATTTACTAAGTAGTAAGTAAAGGAGTAAATGATTTCTTGAGTAGTTTCATTAGGTTCCCTTATGAATAATATATAATTTTAAATAGCCAAGTCAGACAGTGGGGGCCTAATCTTAGCTAGTGTATGTGTATTCTTACTGAGGCATGAGGCTTTGAGACTGGGCAAGTATAAAGAAAAATATGACAGTAATAGACTTACATAGATGCAGTTTGCTAAGCTGAAGGATGGCCAGCAAATAACAGAGTGAACAGAAGAAAAACCAGCATGATCCCACCATGAAAAACTCCCTATGATTCTGTGCAATTCTGGAACCCCAAGTAATAATGGGCAGAACATCTTTACTTGCCCCAGTCAGAAAAAACAACAACAACATTGCTACTTATGAATAATGATAATGGGCAGAGCATGATTTTAAATGGTGAGGTCACAAATAGTTCTGTGTTCTGCAAATAAAGCTCCAGCTGTCAATATGCAGTGGTTGCACAGTGTGGAGAAAGCAGTTGGTCAGGCAAAAGTTTTTTCAGTCAAACCTGTTCTCCCAGAAAACAAGCACACATACAACTTGTGAATTAGGTGTAAATTAAGCTGGCTTGTTTTGTTCTTTTAAAAGAAGAATACAATCTATTTTGGATATTGGGTAAAAATTAACATGTCTAACTTGCATAGAGGAATCTCTAAGTTGAGATAATTCAGAGTCATTAGCATGGTTTCATTTATGAGTACAATAGTCAGAACCTTGTTATACTATGACTCATTAATTATATGGAACCATTTAAATTATGGGTCAAATCACATCTCCTAAGGTACAGCCACCACATATAGTAAAGCCTGAAAACAAAGCAATTGTCCCATTAATCATTCACTCACTCAATAATTCATTCATTTGGTCATTCAACAAACATATCACATCAAATGTTTCCTAAACTGGAGGGATTATGGGAGATACAAAGATGAGTAATTCATAACCTTTTTCCATTATTATCTTAAGAAAACTAGTTTATCTTGTGAGATTGGTATTCTAAAAAATAATCTTATTGAATTTGGGGAGCAATATTAATACCTATCATGAAATCTTTTCATCCTCCTCAAAATAAGCTTTGGAACATTTACTGGATTTGAAACAAAAAAGAAGAAAAGGGCAGTAGTGAGTATCCATGTGCTATTTGTACCAAAAAATGATTCTGTGACTTCATTACAATGATAAAGTTTTTAAAAATGTGTAGCTACGAAGTGAAAACTTGTCTATCAACTCAGACTCTATCTAAGTTATTAACTGTGATTGGAATTCAAGATACTTAATTGTTAATGATTTAAGATACCTTAATACACTCTAAAACATGCTTAAGTATACCATTGCTGTTTTTTTCTGTCCAGAAGAAGCAAAGTTTGTCTTCTATGAGATACTCTTCATGTATCAGCTAATCCTTTGGAAACTAAGACAAATTAAATGGTTTCTTATTCAATTCTAGAAGGTGGTTATGTCAGTTACTCACTGCTGCATAACAAACTATCCCCAAACTTTTTGTGACTTAAAATAGCAGTCATTTTACAGTTGGAAGATTGACTCTTCAGTTGGGAAAGCTCATTTCTGCTTCGCATGGTCTCTCATGCTCCACTAATTTTCTTCACATATTGCGGGAAAATTTCCCAGAAGCAAGAGAGGAAAAGCCCTAATATGTAAGTGCTTTTCAAGCCTCTGCTTCCATCACCTTTGTTAATGTGCCTTTGACCAAACCAAGGAAAAATGCCAACTCTGGATTCAGGGGGAGGGGAAAAGATTCTCCTCTTTTTGGAAGACAAAGTCACATTGCTTAGGGGTATGCATACAGAAATAGGTGAAATTTGTAGCTATTTATTTGCAATCTACCATGGGATGCTTCTTCTCTGTCAATGAATGTCTATGGATATACTATCATGTAAATGTTGAATGATCTGTAGATATATTCAAGCTCTTGAAGTGAAACAAGAGCAGGAAAACACTGTTAACCTATTTCCTATTTAAAAATGTTGGTGGACTTTTTATTGGGATTGCATTGACTCTATATATCTATTAGTCTTCCAATTTCTGAGCATGGAATGTTCTTCTAATTATTATGATCTTTTTAAAATTTCTTTTAACAACGAGTTGTTTTCTGAATACAAGTGCTTTACATCATTGGTTAAATTTATTCTTAAATATTTAGGTTTCTTCTATCATATTTTATTTTCACCACTCTTTTGACACTTTTATTTACTTCTACTGATATAATCTTCATTTCTAGACTCTCTTCAAGCCTCTTTCTCATCATACCACTGTCTTCTTGCCTCCATGGTTTCTTATGAGAACTTGGCACATAATCTTATTGGGTATCCCTTATGTGTTATGCATTGCTTTTTTCTTGCAGTTCTCATAACTCTCTTTGTCTTTGTCCTTTGACATTATGATTAGTATGTGTCTCAGAGTCTGTCTGTTTGGATTTGTTCAGATGGGAGGATGTTGTGCTTCTTGGATATGGATTATATGTTCTTCAACAGGGTTGGGAAATTTTGTACGATTATTTCTTCAAATATTCTTCCTGTCCCTTTCCCCTTCTCTTCTTTTCCTGAGACTCACATGACATGTATGTTTGCATGTCTTTTGCTGTCATTTAGTTCCCTGAGACCTTGTTCAATTTTTTCCATTCTTTCCTTCATCTGTTCTTTTGTATGTTCACTTTCAGAGGCCATTTCTTCAAACTCACCAATCCTGCCTCCTTAAATTTGCTACTATATAATTGCAGTGTATTTTAAATTTCATTTATTGCACCTTTCATTCCTATAAGACCTGCTATTTTTCTTTGTATGTTTTCAAATTCTTCTTTGTGCTCATCCAATGTCTTCTTAATATCCTTAATCTCTTTAGCCATCTTGTTACATTTATTAAGGAGATTTGTTTGAACATCTACAATTACTTGTCTTAATTCCTTTAAGTCATCTGGAGGCTTATCTTGTTCCTTTAACTGGGTCATATCTTCCTGTTTCTTGGTGTGGATTATAATTTCTTGTTGATGTCTCGGCATCTGGCTTACTAGATACATTTATTCTAAGGGCAGTTTTTTCTTTAGTTTAGTGCTTTCTTGCCCTTTCTCCCTTGCTGGTTGAGTGGTAGGAGTCAAAGTTGTAGTTGGTGTTGTAAGGTGTATAGGCTCAAGCTGCCCTCATTGCTCCAGGGACTGATGAACCTCCCAACATCCTCCTTTGCCAAGGGTAGGGACAGAGCCACAGCCATGTGTAATAATCCAAGTTGTACAAGCCTCGACTGTAGTTGCCCAGAGAGATGATGAAGCTTCAGTCACCTTTCTTCCCTGCCTGGGGCAGGGATGGAGCTGCAAGTGTGGGCAGCAATCTATGTAGTGTGGGTGCAAGATGACTGCAGTTGCTCTGGTAGACTTACGACTCTGTCCTGCAGAATGTACCTGCAGTTACCAGGGGAGGATGCTGAAGGGCCGCCAGCTTTCTCCCTGCCAGAGATGGGGCTGAAAACCTAGGCTAGGGCTGCAGGTCAATCTGGATGTAAGAATCTGGTCCTTGTATTCACTGTGTTTTCATTTACCTTGGCTTCTCCTCATGCTGGGGGCAAACTTAGAATAGTGGCTGCCAGCCTTTTCCCCACTTGGACAGGTTCAAACTTTAGCTGTTCTTAGCATTATGTTTTAGCCTGCTGAATTTACTAATCAGAAGCTGAAGTTGCTTCCCAACCATCTCTTCTTCCCCCATTTTTGTGAAGTGGACCTTCCAATTCCAGCAGTGGAATACCTTTGAAAGTGACTTGTGCTGCCAGTGCAGTATGGGCACCTGTCTCCTGGAAATGGAGGGCTCTACTCATGAATCTTCTCTGCAGATGGGCTGTCTCCTCTTTCCATTCTTTCAAGGATGGTGCAGGATGCTCTTCTGGGCTCCTGGAGCCCCCAAATAGGTGCTTTAGATAGTTCTGGTTGATTACTAACTGCCCTGTAGCATGACCTTACTCTGCTGCCATCTTGTTGGCTGACCTGTTTAAAAATTTTTTGAGTGGAATAACTGGGATTCAGAAAGAATGACCTCTACCTCAGCCTTTGCCCCTTTAACTGCATTAACTAGGGAACTATCTTTTAATTGGTAGAATGAGTTCGGACCTCTTTTTTTTTTTTTTTTTTTCTCTGCTTATTTCTTTTGGTTCCACCTCCTTTGGGATATGTCTTCCACACCCAGTTATAATATGATGGCTCCCAATCTATAGCTCCAGCTTTGACCTGTCCTCTCTACAACATACCTAAATAATTGACTCCTCAATTACCTTTACAAAGATATTCTCATAGGCATTCAAAATTTAGCATGTCCAAATCTGAACTCATTCCCTCTGTCCAAACCTTTTACTCCTTCTACACTCTCTAACCCAGTGAGTGGTAATGCCAACATTCATTTAATGTCCAAATCAGAAACTTGGGAAGTAGCTTAGGTGCTTCCTTCACTCTCATTATCTCCCCCTTCCAATCACCAAGTCAGTATTAAAGCTCCCTTAATATTTCTTGAATTTAGCTCCTCCAATTCCACTGCATCTGCTTCAGTGGGAGTCCTTAGCTTATCTTATTGCTTTGAGCCTTTTCAAATTTTTTTCCAATCCATCTAGGGTAATTTTTCCAAAACTTAAGTCTTTTCTTGTCATTCCAAAGTGTTCATCAATACATTCCTATTACCTTCAGGTTATTATCCCTTTCCTTGTCTCCACTGACCCCTGTGCCTCAGGTAGAGGAGATAACTTTCCTGAATGCGTCATGTTTCTCACCTCTTTGCCAAACTGATCCTCTTTCAGAATTAACTCAAAGGGTAACTTCTCTGAAAAGTGGTCATAAATTTCAGCAGCTTGAGGTGGGTAGTCCTCTGCCATCCCTTACGGTGCACAAATAGCATAAATCATATCCCATGGATTTTAATTGGTGATTTACTTAGGTCATCTTTGTCATTAGTCTGTGTGATCTTAGCAGTTAACCCAATCCCTGACACATAATAAAGTCTTAGTATTTGAATGATTACTAAGATTGATGAATTGATTGAATGAATGAGTGAGATGATGAAGAATAAGTGGGGAGTGTAATTTGATTAGAGCTGGCCACCTAGGTACTGGGCCATCCCCTGTGCACCTCCATTCAATGCACACACATGATGAAAGTATTTTTCACTGAGCAGTATTGTAGGTAAGTCTGTGTGTTGGGAGGGAAGCCCTTGGAGTTTTGGTCAAGATTCAGGTCAGCATCAGAGAGGGGCATTATGTTGAGAATGGGAACTGTTCTAGTTCAGAGAGTTTAGATATCATTTATTTTCATTGATTTATTAATTATTTTATGATTGGAAAAAAAGTTCTGTTAGAAATTTGGTTCAGTACAGTAGAGGGGGTACATGTTATTAGTTAACTGTAACTCTTAGTTTGGAATTTTAAAACTCTATCTTTTACCTTGATATCATTGAGCATTTTCTCAGAGAACTCAAACTAGTTTTAATATTTGCCTAAATGAAGCAAATTAGATATGTAAATTTAATGTAAATAATTACGTTTTTCAAAACCAAATTTAAATCATTTTGAAATATCTGCTGTTTCAGATTATTCAGA
The DNA here is from genome assembly GCF_030445035.2 of Dasypus novemcinctus. Taxonomy (NCBI): domain Eukaryota; kingdom Metazoa; phylum Chordata; class Mammalia; order Cingulata; family Dasypodidae; genus Dasypus; species Dasypus novemcinctus. The sequence continues at coordinate 45,150,363 of NC_080673.1, read as the reverse complement.
TCAATGCTTCTAAGCATCTAACCATGGATAATGGAATTGTAGATGACTAATAAATTGAACCTGCTTCTCTGAATTTATAAGCAGTTGGGCAGAGGCAACTTACATTCCAGGATTCCTATTCTGGAATGTTCTTTTTGAAGGAAGGATTATTCTTCTGTAAATAGAGTTCCATTCATTTGGGTCTTTATAATACATCAAAAGTTGTGTTAGGAAGATATTTCTATTATTAGTGTATGTATAAAAGTTATCTTATACTATTTTAAGGAAACCTACCCAGTGAAAAGAGCTCTATCATTAGCTTTTGTTCAATTGTCTTTCTTCCCAAGCCACAGTAGTTTCCTACTCAACTTCTCCATTCTGCCCAGCAGTCCATTTTTTAAAACCATTTATCTTGAAACTTGTTCCATTTTTTCCTTTATACTCAGCCAGTTACTTTTCCTATTTCACAAGAAAATAAAGCCATTAGACAAAACACGTTCAACTTGCTGCAGTGAAATTGACAACTTTGTCAACAACTATGTACTTTCTTATATTCCTTCTTTCTTTCACAAAGCAGGAGTCCTATCCTCTCTAAGTGCAGAAATGACAACTTTCTCTGGAACCAATTTCCAGAGAAAATTTAAACTATATAGTTAACATAATAAATTAATATTAATATACATATATAAAGATGTATTCAAATTTTAATTTCTTATGGGAGAACCCACAATCGTTTAGCATCTCTAAAAGCCTTAATTTAGCTCCTATTTCCTAAAACTCTTTTCTATTGATTTTATGATATCCTCAAATAACTCCTAGTTTCCCATGAACATTTCTGATTGGTGCCATTTCATCTGCAGGACTTTATATATTGTTGCTCTCTTAGGTTCAGTCCTTACCCCTCTTCTCTTCTTATTCAAACCCCTCTCTCTGGATGTGCTCACCTCTCTGGGCTGACGTCTCCTAAATCTATCTCTAGGAGTCAGAACCCTTTCCTGGTTTTTCCCTTGGTATATTTAACTATTTACTGGAAGTCACTGCACAGATACATTGAGAACGCCTCACTCAATGTGTACAAAAATGACCTCATTATCCTTCTCTGTAACTCTATGTCCTCCGTCTTCAATATTCATTATTTTAATAAATGACACTGTTGTCCAATCAGGAAATCTGGCATGCTGACTTGACTTCTCCCATTCCTTCATCACCACAGCCAATCAATCACTGCTTCCTGGGTTCTACTTCCAGTTGCCTTGACTATGTCCACTTCTTTCCATAGCCACTGCTCCAGGCAATCATTATTTGTTTTCCAAATTCTTGCAACATTCTTCTAATGGGTCTCTCTCCAGTCTGTTCTTCAATTTAGAATGAGTGATTTTTTTTTTTAAAGCAGGGTGATCATGTTTCTCCCCTATGTAAAAGTAATGCTTTCAAATCATCTTAAAAATTCTCTTAAAAATCATTGATAATATCTCTTTAAATTCAACTCTTCACCATTCTTCTCTTGCTGTAGAAAAAATACATCTTTGTTTCCTTTGACTAGTCATGTTCTTGATCTTCTCTGAGCCTATATCATCCCTTCCCACTGCCTGAAATTTCTGACTTTTCCTCTTCACTTTTTATCTTCTACTCATCCTTTATCATTTATCTCACTTGGTTGTTATTGCTTTTTTTTAACCTGTCTGTCTTGTTTGCCAGACTCTAATTTCCTACCCCATCCTGCTCACCAAGGCAATTCCAGTCTCTTTCATAGGGCATATCAAGCACAGAATAAATGGTATGGGGCACTGGACACATTTATTCCATTCTCTCCTAGATCTGACTTGGTTTTGTTTTCAGCTTCTCTGAGCTCCTAGTTAGAAAGCACTATATATCTCAAACAAAAACAAAAACAAAAACAAAACTCAGGCATAAAGTTGCCAAATTTAACGAAAACAAAATACAAGACATCCAGATAAATTTGAATTTCAGACAAACAGTACATTGTCTTTTAGTAAAAGTATGTGCTGCATAATATTTGGGACATATTTATACTAAAAACTGATTCACTGTCTGAAATTCAAATTTTTATTTGGCTCCCTACTCAGGCCCCGAGAAGTGTTGTCTGGTTACTAGAATCATTTGTTTAAACACAGGCGCAGAATCAGTAACTGCCTTCCCGAGTTCTCTGCAGTAAATTTCTGCTTAGGGCCTTGGTTCCCCAGCAAACTTTTCACTTTTCAGTGTTTGCAGCAGAGCATTTCTATGTCTGCCAGTGGAGAAAGTTATCGCTATTTACTGGGAGGAAAAAGTTTGCCTTTAAACTTCTGTTTTTTTAATAATATGGTGTTATCAAGATATAATTCACATGCCATATCATTCACCCATTTAATTTGTACAGTGGTTCTTAGTATATTCACAGAGTCATGTAACTATCATCACAATCTAATTTTAGAACATTTTCATCACACCCAAAAGAAATCTATTAGCAGTCACTCCCATCTGCCACCCTTCCCCAACCCAAGGCAATCGCTAACTTACTTTCTGATTCTATACTAGTGCCTACTATGGACATTTCAAAGAAATGGGATAATATAATACTTGGTCTTTTTTGACTGACTTCTTTCCCTTATCATAATGTTTTCAAGGTTCATACATGTTGTGGTATGTATCAGTACCTCATTCCTTTTTATTGCCAGATTTATTCCATTCTGTGGATGTAGCACATTATTTATTTATTTATTTATGTATTTATTATTTATTCACTCATCAGTTGATGGGCATTTGGGTTGTTTTTACTGCTTCTTGCAAAATTAACATTGTAAAACAGATTTTCGTCAGTTTTGTATTTGTTGTCTGTGGTCAAGCTTCACGTAGAGGAGAGAAAATGCTCTATTTTAATAGCTCTAGGATTTTCTTTTGCTCTTGAAGTTTCCAGGGATGCTTTGATATATTCCTTTTTTAATCTAAATCATTTCTTTCACACAGAAATTGTTCAAGTCAATACAGGATTTATATTTGAATGCGGTGATAAGCAACTGCAGATATTTGTCAGGCTCTACCATGCTGTGATGCCTCAGAAACTTTAAGTTCGAGAATTTGTCATGCAACAGGTCTGTCTAAGGTAATATTTTCCACTGCTTCAGGGAGTATTATAGACTTGAGGCATCTGGAATTGATTATAGTCTTAGACTGGTTCAGATGTGTGAAATCTTGGTGGGAGGTTGATGTTTTTATGTTACACATTATTTTTATGTTGGATATTTTGATCTGGTCTCTGGATTACTGCAGCTAGAATGGTAAATCGAAAAATATAAAACCAAGACAAATCAAGGCAATAAGGATGTCTGAGTTTTCACAGACACTGAAATGTCATTTTGAAAACAAAACATTCTCTTAGAGAAGGTGGATACATGAAAGTCGACACTGATCACCATGCTACACAAAACATTAATTATAGGTAGAGCATCACATGACTATGTTTACATTAATCTTAAATAATAGAAGATTTGTAAAATGAAATATAAACTTGTTGTGCAAATGTTATCAATGCATGGCTTTCTTTTCTCTCCTTTTCTCTCTCCCTTTGTTTTTCCCACTCTCCCTCCCTCCCTCCTCTCCTCTTCCTTCCTCCCTCCCTCCTCCCCTTTTCCTTCCTCCTTCCCTCCCTCTTCCCCTCTTCCTTCCTCTCTCCCTCTCTCTCTTTCTCTCTCTCCTTCCTTCCTTCCTCTCTCTCTCCTTCACTTTTTTCCTTCCTTCCTTCCTTCCTTCCTTCCTTCCTTCCTTCCTTCCTTCCTTCCTTCCTTCCTTCCTTCCTTCCTTCCTTCCTTCCTTCCATCTTTCTATCTTTCTATCTTTCTTTATGACTTTTCTAAAAGCACGTGGGTAGAATGATCAGTTTGCAAATTGCTAAAATATTATGCAAAAATATTTATGGATACAAGATAGTAATTTTCAAATCTAAAGCTTGTGATGACATAGGGAATATATTATTTCAAGGGGTGTAAGTCTCACAATAAAATGAATATATATTCTCTTCAAGTCTAAAAAGTATGTTCCTTGTTTAAAATAATATCAAAATATGAAACAAATCCTGCTAGGATGTCAGCTCTCCCTAAACTTTGAATAATTCCTAATCTATTGACATATAAGAAATTTTGCATTAAGCCATTTTGAAGCATACTCTTTTTACACATAAACCTTGCTCATAGCTGTCTTTTTTTAATATTTTGAAAATTGATGCTCTGAAACTAAACATTCAAGAAAGAAAGTAGATCATTCTGGTCCACTAAATTGTGTACCTGCTTTCTGATTTCCAGTCAGGGCTTATTGAAAATTATTCATTTGTATGGAATTCCATATATTACATTTCAGTGACACTAAGATTCTCCTGATTATGTACCACCAAGAAAGAAGAAAGAGGCTAATTAAACACAAAAATTTGTAAGGTGTGTCTTCATTTCAGAAATGGAAAAGTGAGGAAAAATGTGAATTTTAGACTTACTTGAAAGTGGTAGCACTACTAGAAGTATCCAAATATACTCAGAAGTCAACTGCACACTAAAGAGTACAAGGCAGTGGTCTTTCATTTAATTAAAATTAATTATGCACTTAATATGTACTTAGCTCTGTGTTAAATCCTGGTACCATGATTGGGTTGGAACTGTTTGATACTGTAAGAGTTTCTGTTTGTTAATTACCTTCTATATGCACCACATCATACTAGATGCTCAGTGGAATAGGTGAAGTAGGTAACTGCCCGTGGAGTGAAGGTTGTGGCTCTCTTGGAAATCCTCAATCACGGGTTCATTGATTACATTGTTCTAATGTGATTGAGAAAGAGGCTTTTTAAAAAAAGCAAACAATGAAAGCTGATGAGGAATACGAGCTTCAGAGATGTCTCCTAACTTGTCCAGAATTGCTCAGCACGTAGCTGGTTGAAATGGGCTTTCCACTCTGCCGTTGATTGGGTCATACTGCCTTTCACGAATGCCTCAAATGCACAGAGGTGAAATCTTCAGTCTAGTTGAGCTTTTGAAAGATAAGAGGATAAAGAGACAATTTGAAAATTTAGGGCATTGCATGAGAGAATCAGCTGGAAGGGGGGATAAGATAATGGGGTGTGTGTGTGTAGAGTGAGATTAGACAGGGAAAAGGGAAAGGTTTCTGAAAGGGGAAGTGGAAAGATGTCAGAAATAAACTTGTTGATTCAAAATTCTCTGCTGGGATTGCATCAGAATTACTGATTCCTAGAACTAAACTTGTCTACTATTCTCATTTATTAGTTTTGCCTCAGCTCAAAAGATTTGAGAACTCACTCAGGAAGCCTGAAAATTTTTTGTCAGGTATCCAGAGCTGACATTATTCATTTTACCCCTACATGCAATATATTGGGTGCCAGTTATTGTGACCAGCATTTAAGAATTGGGGTGTGGAGAGGTCTTTTTCTTCACTTTTTCAATGATTCTGATAGGAAGACAATTAAGCAACTTCACACATTCATTCCCATGGCTGCTGTAACCAATTACCACACATTTGCTATCTTAAAACAACAGAACTTTATTTTCTCTTAGTCCTGAAGGATGGAAGTCTGAAAGCAAGTGGTCCTCAGAGTTGGTTGCTTCTGGGGACTCTGAGGGAGAATCTACCCAATCCCTCCCTTCTCCCTTCCAATGGTTGCCAGCTTTCTGAGCATTGCTTGGATTGCAGTTGCATCACTCTGATCTCCACCTCCATTTTCAAGTGGCTATCTTCCTCTGTCTCTTTTTGCCTTCTCCTCTTACTATAAAGAGATAAGTCATTAGATCTAGGACCTCCCTAAACCAGTATAACGTCATCTTAACGATTACCTCTACAAAGACCCTATTTCCCAATGAGTCACATTCTGATATTCCAGGTGGACATGCATTTTGGGGGGACACTATTCAACCCAATACACTGTGCTAAACACTAGTGTACAAACACATGAAGACACCCACAGCATATCGACGTAACTGAGTCCTCATGGTGGGCCATAAAGCTCATGGAAATAAAATAAATATTTATATCTTTTCTGAACAAAGATAATGCTCATTGTTATTTTGCCCTTAATACCACTGCAGAGTGACCCATTGCTTTTGATATGAAAATAAGGATGGCCAGTACTCTTGTTTGTCCAGTAGATCCTTGACATGCATGAGTGATATGACTGCACACTCCCAAGTTTAATCCTCAGATTAAACTAATCAGAGTTCCTGATTTGATCCTATAAGTGGAAAATAACAAATCTGTGTTGAAATTTATTCATTCATTGTACAAATATTTATAGAATTCCTACTGTATACCCCTGCATATGCACTTTTCTAGAAGAAGCAAATATACCACAATGTACTAACCAGACAAATCTTCTGCTCTTATTCTAGTGGAGGGATAGACAAGAAATAAATACATGTTTAACTAAAAGGAAAATAATTAAGTCCCTGTAGTCCATCATAACTACAGTAGTCCTCTTGTATGCCATTCCATGGGCTGGGAAATTTCTCTGCCCAGATTTTCGCTGACTAATTCCTACTTTCCCTTTAGGTGTCCATGTAGGCAGCTCTTCCTTTGGAGGCCCTCCCTGATTCCCCAAGTCAATAAACTTGCTGCTTCCTGGTGCTGTCATGAAATCCTGCATTATTTATTCTTCAGCTCTTTGTTCTATTGTTTTCTCAGTTTTCTCCACCAGATTATAAGCTCTGAGACTAGAAATCTTGACATTGTTTTCATCGTTTAATCCTCAGCACAGTGCTCTGTGTTTGGTACAGGATAAGACTCTATATTTATTTTCCAAAAGAAGTAGTGATTTAATAAAAAGTCTTGTTCTCAAACAGCAGTCACTTAGAATATAATTCATATTCATGCTTCACCAACATTACAGGTTATTAAATAGAATAGTTTCTTGAGGTTGTTTTAGGAGATGTGAACCAAGGATATGAGGTTCCAGTCTCCCAGGAGTCTACTGCACTGGGTTCTCAGTCCATGTTTCAGGGCAGGAGAGTGGCTGACAAGATTTTAATACCTATTCCCTGGTATCTGTGTATGCGCGTGTGTGTTTGAAGATGTTAACTTTGATTTGCACATCTTGGTATGTGAAACTCCAAAATGTACTTCATGCCTCAACACTCACAAATATGCGGTGTCAGAACACTGCACAGTGGCATGACCTAACAAGCAGTGTTGTGGGAACAGGAAGAGTACATTCTGGCCACCTATTCAGATAATGGCAATAGTGACATTTAGCCTTGCTATGTGCCAGGCAGTTATAAACACTTCATATGTGTTTACCCATTTATGTATTATCACAACTCTTTGAGGAGACTGAGGCCCAAGAAAGTTAAATCATTTACCTTGATGTTGAAGGAATGGTGGAGGGAGGATGTGAAATCTACAGCATAGTTCTAGAGTTCATACATGTTCCTAGCTACCACACTCTATTCCTCTGATATGAAAAAAAACAACAACTACTGATATGAAAATATGCAACAAAACAAAAAAGCAAAAGGAAAATAAACAGCTAAAGTAGTGCTTTTTGAATTGGACAAAGGCATTCCTTTGATATGATATTAAAAACTTGAGCTCTGAGACTACCCCTGATGCTTTCTTTTTGACAAGGGAATTGATTGCTTATTAGACAGATGGAATAGTTCAACTGAGGAGGAAAAATGCTAAAGAATGTAGCCTATGTGAGAGAAAGGGCAAGCTTGGTGAACATTGGTATGCCAAAAATACATGTAAAAATGTGTCAGAAAGATAGCAGGCAGGTAACTAGAGTCCCAGAGTCCACATGACTGAGGTCAACATAGGAGATGAAGACAAGGCAGTGAAAAGAAAGATGACATGTGAACAAAAACCCTTTATTTTTAAAAAGAAGTCTTGTGCAATGAAATAGAAGAGATGAGTCACAGTACTATAATTAGATAGGAGAAGGTTGTAAATCACAGATTATTGGTAGAATGAAAAAATTTAATGACTTAACCAATTAATATCAAATATAATTTTTAAAGGTAAAATTTATTTCAGCTTAAAAAATAAAATAACAAAGGGTGGCTTAAAAATTAGGGAAGCATTACTTAAAAAATAATATTTTGAGAAAAATAATTTTTGGTTTGCTTCCTTAATGTCACAGCAACAAAGTACACTTATTAATAGCCTAACTATATGTATTGAGGGTTTTTCCACAATCAAGGACTGAATCAGGTTGTGGGAAAAAGGAGGGGGGATTTGTAAGTGCCTTGGGAGGATTTAAAAAAAAAATAAGTATGATGAATTAAAACTTGAGTGTGGACAATATGTTTTTTTTCCCCACTCCCCATCCCTGCTGTTTTTCCTGTGTCCTTTCACTGTGTGATATTCAGTATCTATTTTTCTCAACCCCTCTCTTTTTTTTTTTTGTCTTCATTTCTTGTCCTTATCCTCTAAGATTCACCAGGATTTGATCCTGGGGACCTTAGATGTGGAGAGAGGTTCCCTGTCAATTGCACCACCTCAGTTCCTAGTCTCTGCTGTGCTTCACCTTGACTCTCCCCTTTCTTTCTCTTGTGTTGTGTCATCATCTTGCTGCATGACTGACTTGCATGGGCACTGGCTCACTGTGCAGGCACTAGGCTTGCCATGCAGGCACTTACGTGGGCAGTTGGCTCACTACATGGGTACTCGGCTCCCTGAGTGGGTACTCAGCTCCCTGCACGGGCACTGGCTACCACACAGGCATGCTTTCTCTTCTTCTTTTTCACCAGGAAGCCCCAGGGATTGAACCCAGGTCCTCCTATATGGTAAGAGGAGGCCCTATCACCTGAGCCACATGTGGTTTTAAGTGTAAGGATGAAACATTTTAATGAGAAATTTCAAAACAGAATGTAAGCATTTTTTTTCTGCCGTAGTGTAATATATGTTTTTCTGAAAAACCTCATGTTCCACAAAATCATCTTTAAAAATAACAAAGCTTAATGGAAAACTAGAATTGCAGCAGACCATTCTAAACCTGTGCAACTACATAACCTGTGCACAATAAGTGAAAACAATCATAATTAAAGTATTAATTCAGTTAAAAATACCTATAACACTCATAAAAATATAAAGCCTCAGCAAATTTTGGATTTCTTCCTGTAAAAAGGTAGAATGTAGTGCGATGGAAGTGCATGTAGGAAAGGGCTGAAACTTCTGAGTTTTTGAACCCCAGGTAAGTTGCTTGTGGAGGAGCAGTTGTAGGATTTGCACAAAATGTATTAAAGGAGGAAAACTTGCCACCAAGCACTTCCAAGTCAGTGTGTGTTTCACTGGGCATAGTGCTGTGTGCCTGCTTGCTGAGGAGAGCTGATTACTGTGCATTGTGTTCAGCTGCTGTTACTTGGTGGCACACCTAAAGGGACTGGGAAAATTCATTTGTAAATCAAGGTGATTTGTGTATGAACTGCCACATTGTAGAGAATTCAAGTGATTGCAGTTTTGTGTATCTATCTATCTATCATCTATCTATCTATCTATCTATCTATCTATCTATCTATCTATCTATCTATCAGCTATCTATTATTTACCTATCTACCTATCATCTTTATCTATCTAATCTATCCTCTATCATGTAGTTAGCATGAGGCACTCAGGAAATTCTTAGAGTTAGATTTTCCTTCTCAGTGCCTCCAAAACTATGAATCCCTCCTCTCACTGTAGCATGTTTGGAAAACTTCCTTTAGGTCTTTTACTAAATGAAGTTGGTCCTCATGTCTGTGACCCTTTGCCTGTACTTTTGACTTTAGAGGCTCAGGGAACAGGTTGATAGTTTTTTGTTGTGCTGCATATTTGTTCATTCAAAAAATTAAAAAATTACCAAATACTCCTGATTACAGTAAAATTCCTTTCTGGAATTCCAAATAAATCTCTTCAGAATATGGAAATCTGAATTATGTATATTTGCTCTATGAAATTAATGCAAACAGGCAATCTTTTCTTTTGTATTGAACTAAATTGCTGTAATGCTTTTTCAGTTCTATTTTTGTACTGAATGACTGAATTTTTATTGCATGTTACTTCTTTGGCATTGGTAAAAATCATTTTTGAGTGAAGAATTACTTCTCTCAAATATAGGTTAATTATTTCTGAGGAGCTGGCAGATGAAAAAAGTGACAGGAATATTATTGCTTTTGTTTAGTTTTTAGCATATTTAACATGTGTGGCATAGATAATTAGAACTAAAAGAGTGCTTTTTAAAATTTAACGAATTAATGGAATGGGCATCTATAGGTTGCAATGCAAAAGTTCAACTGAAGTTGCTTAGACCATCATCCATAAATCAACTCAGTTGGTTCGGTAATTGTATAACCAATAAGATGATAATGTCTTTTTTTGCCTTGCTTTTATCTTCTGTATTCAAGTTACATGAATACACATGTTTGATATACAACTTTACTTTTAAGTTTATATGAAAGATTCAACATGATTTTATTCTAAATATGCACTTGACAATATGGTTTCAAATTTGATTCACTGATGTGCAACGTTGCGTATGATATCTGAAACCAGAAATTGTCAAGTGGTATATCAAAAAGGTAAATTAGCATTTGCTCAGTACAACCTGACATGACAGATGGGTAGGAGGAAGGTTTTTATCCCGGAGAAGAGACTAAATATATTATAATTTGGATGTATACACAAACTAGATAGTTTTCCAATGAAAAATCCATCTTCCAAACTCAACAATTAGTTAAATCCCCCATCACTCACTTCTTTCTATACTTCTATGAATTTTCAAAGCATCTATACATGAAACTTCCTTTATGGGGTTTGTGTTTATTGAGCATATTCTAATTTCTATCACTGGGCTGGACTCTGCAGAACATGTCAGTAGATAATTTACATAAAAATAATGGTAATAATAAGAATAATAATCATACAAATAATAACTAATAGTTACTGAGCTCTCACCATGTGCTAGGCTGTGGTCCAAGTGCTTTATACATATTCTGTCTCTGTTGCCCTCTCTCTACTTTTCTTTCTCTCTCATACACAAACACATATACACACCTCACACAGTCAATAATAGCAAATAACAAATGAGTGATGTGCACAATATTTATTCTTGAAGATCAGAAGATGTGTAACACATGAAGGGCCATATGGAGAAGGTGGAATTGAGCTAGGACTTGAAAAGAGCAAAAGTTGGATAGACAGCCTGTAGAGGAGGAGGCATTCTTGGTCAGATGGTTGGAGAGAAACTGTGGAGTAAAACTTAGATGCAGGAAATGGCCATCTGGATGGAAGAACAGAATGCGGTATTAGGAAGGAAGTAAAGGTAGAGAAGGTAGAATTAATGCCAAAGGTAAGGCCCTTGAATTCCAAAGAGTTTGGATTTGTTGCTACGTAGGTAATAGAGAGCCATTGCGGGTTTTGAAAGTAATAATTTTGAAAGATTTACATGGTGGCAGTGTAAGTTAGATTGAAGGGAGTAAAAGTAGAATTAGACTAATCAGAAGATTTCTGGAAATTTATAGGAACTGAGATAAATTGGTGATGTTATGAGGAGAAAAGAGGATTTGGTATTTAATTTGCTACCAGACACAAGAAGGAGGAATAAAAAATGACTCTGATTTTTCTGATCTGGATGAGCAGTAGGTTGAGGACCTGTTTACTGGAGGCAGATGATAAGTGAGATCCTGGAGATGCTAGATTGAGATAGCAGTGGACTATGTATGTCTAGAGGGCTCAAGATTATAATCTTAAATTTATAGGAGGGGCCAGGTTTTGGGGATCATCAGCCCAGAGTGGAGAGTTAAATTGGTGGTGATATTCTGATTTCAGGAGATGGAAAATGAGAAGAATGGAATTTCTGAGGGTAAGGGAAAATATGAGTAAGTGGAGAAAGAAGAAGAACTAAAGAGGAAATGGAAAAAGAAATAATCAGAGAGGGAGGATTGAAATGAAGATATAGGCTATGGGAAGAGAAGAGAAGTTCAAGAAGGAAGGTTTGTTCAATTATATCTGATGTTGCAGAGAATGCAATGAGGAAACACATGATTGAGTTGTAACCATATTTGAGTGGACCAATGGGGATTAAGACCTTATTGTAGACTGTATGTTTTTTTTATTGCCCCCTCCCCCCACCACATGGATATAGCTCCCTTGTCTATCTGCTCATCTTCTTTTAGGAGGCACTGGGAACCAATCCAGGGACTTCCAATGTGGGAGTTGGATGCCCAGTACTTGAGCCAGCTCCCCTAGACTGTATATTTTTATTGACTGCACCAAATCACTTGATTCTGTCAGTTGTCAGTATTCAATAGTTTCTAAGTAGGTTAAATTGCCTATAAAAATAATCAACATCTTCAGGTTTTCAACAAGGATTTGTGTAAAAAATAAAGGAATGGACACTTTCAGGAAATTCTTTATTGTACTGAATTAGAGAAACAAAATAATGTAAGAGGTCTAGATTTATTTAATGATCTACTTAAAATTTTTCTCCATAAGGGAGCCAGAGAATAGATGGAAGCTGTTGTTGAACCATATAATCAGAGTTTGAGGAGAGCATTCTTGTTCAAGAGGAATTTAGCTTTTGTTTGTTTTCAATTTCTTGGATTTTTTTAAAGGAAATATGTCTTGTTGACAACCTTTGGGACATTGATAAAATTTTAAGCATGAATGTATTTTTATATACTGATATTTTTTCTCAAAAGGATTAAAATTCAAATACCAGTGTTCCCTCAGAAAATCCTGTTCTGCCAGTCCAAGTAATAAAACCAAAGAAAACTAACAAAAAAGTCTTAGAAGATACCCGTTTAATTTCTGTGATAATTTGTAATGAAAATACAGGTCTGTCCAATAAAGTAGAGAATAGTCAAATGTGGCAATTTAGTTTGAATTAATTGAAATTACATAAAATTAAACTTTCAGCTCCTCAGTCACACTGACCATACTCATGTACCTAGTGGCTAGTGTAAATATAGAACATGTCCAACGTCACAAAAAGTTTTATTATATAGCACTGATATAAGCTATAAGGCCATCTAAAGCACAGCCTGGTATCATAACCAGATGCAGAGTGCCATATATAGAGAGTAATCTCATTTGAAAAAATACAACAATATTTCAAGACCGATTTCGTGTTTATTCAATCTCTTTACAATGGGTCTTATTTGCTGCACAGTTTAAACTATCCTTTATTGTATAAGCAGCTTTTTCAAATAGCTACTAGCTCTTCTCTCAACAACTGTGAATAGGCCCAAAAGGGGATACTTTGAGAACCTTAACTATTGATCTCTTGGGGCCTCTTGCTACATTAGTGTTTATCCTTTCAACCATGTCCAGTTGAGTGCTTCTTATGTTCTTATTTTGTATGGAAAGTGAAAACTTTCTCTGGACCCTGAAGGAGAACCTGGGTAGGGGCCCACAGGCTCACCACAGCACACTTTACAGAGTAGCACAGCAATGTAAATGATATTGTGCATGGAGAGGATGGGAAAGAACTAGGCAAGTAATGGGACATGGCAAGGTTGGAAATGTAAAAGCAGGAGTCCCAAACATTTTAAAGCAGAGATTTTATGCTGGGTAGAAGAGGGAAGAGGAGTCCAGAGTGGAACACAGTTGCAACACACAGCCACAGGCTGTAAAACGGGGCCTGCATGTGAAAATTCTGCACTTCAAGACTATGTGAGATTGGAGAGTAATGGCATAATACAGATACATGTATTTAATAAGTTGCAAATCATAATAGATACAGTACTCACTGAAGAAGAGATTGTAAGTTTGGGGGCATGAGAAAGGAGCATTCACTAAGTCGTTGCATCAGATTTAAAATTCAGCTTTCTGGTAATAGCTATTGTCTTGGGGCAGGTTCTCTGGGAAGCAGAACATGAGATGAGGCCTTGGGTTAGGCGGTTGATTTGAGGGGTGATCTCGGGAATTTGAGGAGAGGGAGAAAGAGGCCTGAGATTTTGGAAGAGGAAGACAATTATCGTGTTCCCAGCTGTGGCCTCTATTCTGCTGGAAACTCTATGATTCTCTTCTTGGAGGAAAAGAATTTGGTTGCTAGCCACCCCTACATTTCTGGGCTGCACTTACAGCTGGCCCAGCAGTGCTCTCTGGGCCTTGGACAAGGTCCTGGGGCAGAATGCAGCAAGATTGGAGGCACTTGCTTGAGTTGCATGTTGTCAATGTGATGTGAGCCTGAGATGCACAAAACTCTCCACCCTGTCTGTGGCTGAAATCAGAGGTGGGCAAAGGAGATATGACATAGCACACCAGAGGCATCTGCTACAGCTACCATTAACTGTATTCATTATGTGTCAGACTCTGTGCTAAGAAAAGCACATTCATTCTCACTTTTAGCTGCATAGCTTCCCAGTGAAATGGATTTTATGTAACCCCATTTCATGGAAAAAGATATGGAGGCTAAGAGAAAAACTTACTCAAGGACCCAAAAATGAGATCACAAATGGCTGACAAAGGATTCTTACCCTCACTGTGTTACTCACATCCCTAGCTTAGATGTACTTCACCCTTGCTCAATGATTGTAAACTTTCCTCTTTTTTCATCCTTTTGTAATAGCTCATTACCCGCCCCCCCACACACATATAGCCATTTGAGTTTGGTTTCTTTTACTTAACATAATTCTTTTGAGAAGCATACAAGTTATTGTGAGTATCAATACTTCATTCAGTTCAAAGGTATTCCATTGTATGGCTGCCACAATTTGCTTATGCATTCCCTAGTTGAGTGACATTTAGTTTATTTCCTGCATTTGGTCGATTGAGGAAAGCGGCTATGAGGAATTTAATGGAGGTTTTTATGTGAACATAGATCTTAAATTCAGTTTTGAAAATGCCCAGAAAAGTGTTTTAGTTTGCTAAAGTCTACCAAGACAATATACCAGAAATGGGTTGGCTGTTACAGTGGGGATTTATTAATGTTAACTTATAAGCTGATAGTTTGAAAGCTGAGAAAAATGTCCAAATCAAGGTATCAGGTGATGCTCTCTTCCCAAAGACACTGATGCCGGAGGCCCTGGACTTCTCTGTTACATGGCAGGACACAATGGTGGCATTTTCTGGTCTGTCCCATCTCTGGGTGTCATTACTTTCAGCTTCTGGCTTCCTCCAGTTTTCTCTCTGCTCCTGTGGCCTTCTGTCTGCTCTGCTCCTGTGGTTTACTCTTTCCCAGGTTCCATTGATTTCAGCTTCTGCCTTCTGGGAACATTCTTTCTCACTTTCTGGTGGTTTCTCTTTTCTCTCTGTATTCTTGTGTATTTTCTTTCTGTCTTTGTCATATTTATAACAGATGACAGGAGGAGGATTAAGACCCACCCTGGATTATGCCTTACTGAAGTAATCTAATCTAATACCTCCTATAATAAGTTCACACCCACGGAAATGGATTAATTTAAGATCGTATTTTTCTGGGGTCAACAAAAGCCTTGAACTACAACATTCCATCCCCTGGACCCCAAAACACATGTTCTTTCCATATGCAAAATACATTCATTCCATCACAATATTTCAAAAAAGCCTAGGGCATTTTAGTATAACTATGTTAATGACAAAGTCTCATCCATAATTGATTATGGGCATGACTGTTCTGAGGCAAAATTTTCCTCAGGGTGCGGACCTGTGAAACTTAGAAAACAAATGATCTATTTCCAATATACAAAGGAGGAGCAGTCATAGAATAAATGTTCCAATTGCCATAGGGATAAATTGGAAGGAAAAAAGGGTCACAGGTCCCAAACAATCCAAACACCTGCAAAGCATACTTACTTTTCAAGGTCTGAGAGTTATCTATAGAACCGTAGTTTCTTCTCCTCAGAGCTTGATGGAGTGATAGCCCTATGCTTTCTGAGGGCTTGCCCAAGGGCCATGTTCTCAGCTCCACCCTCATCTAGCATCAGGGTGGCAAATGAACTCTAGGCCTCACCCTCTGTGTTGGTATGAGTCTTTTATGTGGACTCCAGAACATTATGTTCTTATGTTGAACCTATTTTTAACCTTTGATTAAATTAGATCAATTTGGGGCGATTTGATTAGATTGCATCAGTAGGACTTAGCCCATGATGGGTCTTTATCCTCTTACTGTAGCCCTTTATAAATGGAGGAATAAAAGCTTCAGACACAGAAAAAAGCAGTAGAGACAGAGAGAAGCCCCTGGAAGTTGAAATCAGTGAACCCAGAAGAGAGAAAAGCCACAGGCGGAGCAGCCCGAAGGGCAAGCACCAAGGTTCAGAAGACAGGGGAGAGATGAAGGGACCCTGCCATGTACACTGTTGCCCACACCTGAGCTCAGGGAGGAAGTCAGGCTGGAGGAGAAGACAGAGTCTGGCAGAGCCACCATTGTGCTTTATCATATGGCAGAAGTCCAGCATTGCCAGCAGCCAAACGTCAGTTAGAGCATCCCTGATGTTACCATGATTTGGACATTTTTCTCTAATACATTCTGTAGTAAAAGTCAACTCATTTATGATATATTGTATTGGCAGCCTTTAGCAAACTAAAACACCCTCTGAGAATACTGGGTGATGAACAGACTCTCCACAATCCTTGGGGATCATTCTCTACCCTCTCTGAAGCCTGGGTGGAAGCACTCTCCCTGAAAAATGGGGCAGAAGGCTCATCTTCTTTAAGTGCTACAGCATACTCACCCCTTCCACATACATGGGTGGACCTGAGACAATGTCTTCAGTTCAGACTTTAGCTTCCATGGTTCTGACTTAGAAGAAAGTTTTCCTTCAATCTTTCTCTTTTCTGCCACTTTTAGTTCAGGCTGGCAGTGGTTCTGGTCATACAGACCTTGCAAAAAACTGTTTGGTTTCACATGTAGCCCACAGGGGCCCAAGCTGTCAGACGATAAGACATCCCCCAGGTCCTTCCTGGATAACTGCATCTCCAATCCTAACTTGCAATGAAATGGTTGTACGGTTTCATATTCAATTAAGTCCTTTCATGGGGCACTATTCTCTGGAGACTTGCTTGCCAGAAGTTCAGAATTTCCCAAACCATCAATTTCTGGTTTCTTAGTGTCCAGAAGTTCAGTTCTCAGCTTGTTGCTTTCATCTCACATTCTTCTGTAAGCTGCAAGGAGAAACTAGGCCACACTTTCCACATTTACTTTTGGAAATCTCAGCTAAATATCCAAGTTCGTCACTTTCAAATTCTGTCTTCCATCTGATATCAGGGTTTAATTTTGCCAAGTTTTCTGCCACTTTAAAACCAGAGTCACCTTTCTTCCAATTTGAAATGACACATTCATCATTTCTGTCTAAGGCCTTATCAGAAGTATCTTTGGTATTCATATTTCTACAGCAGTCTCTTCAAAGCAATCTAGGCCTTTTCTACCAAACATGTCACAATTCTTCCAAAATCTACTCCTTTCTCATTTAAAGAATTGTTCCCACATTTTTGGTATTTGCAATTGCAGCACCCCACTTTCCTGGCACCAAATTCTGTTTTGGTTTGCTAAAGGCTGTCAAGGTAAAAAAGAATGACATTACTGACTTTTATATTAAATATGCATTTAACTTTTTAAGAAAAAGCCAAGCTGTTTTTTGAAGTGATTCTACCATTTTGTATTCTAGTTGCCCATATCCTCACCAGAACTTGGTATATGTATATATTTAAAAAATTTTAGCCATTGTAATAACTGTTTAATGTTATCTCTTTGTGTTTTTTTATTTGTATTTCTCTAATGACTAATGATGTCAAATATCTTTTTATGTACTTACTTGCAATCTGTAGATCTTCTTTTCATGATATATAGGGTCTGTTCAAATTTTGAACCATTTTTAAAATTGCATTGTTTGCTTTCTTATGACTGAATTTGAGAGGTCTTTTTATATTATGTAAGCATATTTTTATCAGATATGTGTACTGCAAATATTTTCTTCTGGTGTGTGACTAGTGTTTTCATTATCTTAAGTGTCTTTTGAAGAGCTATTTCTAATTTAATGGAGTCCAATTTATCATTTTTTTTCTTTAATAGTCTGCATTTTGGTGTAATGTATAATAAATCTTTGGCTAACTCAAGGCAACAAAGATTTTCTGCTGTATTTTCCTGTAAAACATTTGGGTTTTACATGTACTCATATAGATATCTAATGGTTCCCACCCATTATGTTGAAAAAATTATCCTTTCTCCAGTGAATTGTTGTTACACTTTTATTAGGAAGCAATAGGCATCTCTACTGTGTTGGTGTATTTATGAACTGCCTAGTCTGTTCCGTTGATCTATGTGTTTATCACACTGTATTGGGTACTGTAGTTGTATAGTAAGTATGGAAATCAAGCAGGGTTATTCCTCCAATTTTGCACTTTTTTCAAAGGTATTTTGTATTTTAATGCCTTTGTCTTTCCATATACATTTTAGTATCAGCTTGTTAATTTCCAAAATAGAACACATCTGAATTTTTATTAGATTTCCACTGAATTTTCATTTTGGGGGGAATTGACCTCTTAACAATATTTCTATTATGTTATGTCTAATGGTTGTCAAATGGAGGGAGTTAATATAAGAAATATAATGAAATAAAGTTATGTTTATTGAAGTATGACTACTAAATGGTCAAGAAATTGTGAATGCTTTCTTTTTCCAAGTTTTAATTAAATATAAGTACCAATAAAAGAACACTTTTATACTGTGTAGGGGAAAGGAATGCAATGTGCTTATGTGAAAAGAATAGAAATACTTGAATCTTTTTGTGGCTTTGTTTTTTTTTTGCTAGTTTCCTCCACCCTGTGTGTGGCAGTTTGAGATTATTTATGAATCTCGAAAAGAGATTATGTTTGTAAACTGATCAATTCCTCTGGGTGTGATACACTTTGAATGCATTAGAGTCAGTTGACATGTTTTGATTAAATTTCCTGCTAAGATTAGGGCTTTGATTAGACAACATCAGTAGGGCAACTCAGGATTAAGTCTCCACCTCCTTGGTGGGCTGATATAAAGGACACTTACTCAAGAAGACACATGGAAGAAGAGGGAACTTGGTCATATCAGTCCTGCCATGTGACAGAAAAGAGTAGGCTCAAACAGCTAAAGCCCCAGGAAGAGAGATGAACCACTTGCCTAACAGTTTGTAGCCAAAGAGAACAATGCAGCTGAGCAGCTGAGAAGGCCCAAGACACCAGACACAGATTGCCTGCCATCTTGCTTCAACAAATGGCAACAGACTTTGGTGAGAAAACAGCCTTGAGTTAGACTCTTATAACTGTATGTTTTTATCCCAAATAAATACCCTTTATAAAAGCCAATAGATTTCTGGTACTTTGCATCAGCATGCCTTTGGCTGACTAATACACTGTGTAAATGAAATATCTAATATGTCAAATATAATGTACAAATCTTTTGTATGTCTTTAGGGAATCCAATAGGGAATCTTAAAATATGTTTAAAAGAAGAAATAGCCCTTGTTTCTAAAACTAAAAATTGGGGCTCTATTGTGGTTTTGAGCTATGTACAACAGAAAAACTTGTTCTTAAACTTAATCCATTCTTGTGAGTGGGGACCCATTATAAATAAGATCTATTCGAGATGTTACTTTAGGTAAATTGTGACCAAAATAAATCAGCTTGGGCTCTAATCTTATTTCTGGAGTCCTTCATAATCAGAGGGAAAATCATACAGAAAAAAACCAGGGGGAGAAGCTAGAAGTGAATTGTACCCGGAAGAAAAAAGAAGAGCTTTTCATATACACTGTTATGTGACAGAAAAGCCATGAACCAAGGACCACTGACAGCCAGCCCCCGAACGCTACAGTCTTTAGGGAGAAAGCATCACCTCATTACCACCTTGATTTTGGACTTCTCCTAGCCTCACAATAGTGAGTCAATAAATTTGAATTGTTGAAGGCTACTCATTGCATGGTATTTGTTTCAAAAACAAGAAAATTAAAAGTTTTGGTAATAGGAGTGGGGTGCTGCTATTGCAAATACCTATAACGTGGAAATGGTTTTGAAATTGGGTAATGGGTAGAGGCAGAATTGTGATGTGATTTCTATAAAAAGCCCAGATTGTTTTGTAGAGGCTTTTGGTAAAAAATATGGACATTGAATGTATTTCTGATGCGACCTTAGAAGGAAATGATGAATGTGTTATTGGAAACTGGAGGAAGTGGCAGAGAACTTGGTGAAATTGTTTTCTGATGTTGCATGAAAAGGAGAATTTGAAAGCAATAAATTTGGAAGGTGCAGTCTGTTTTCTTCTTACAGCATATAGTGAAATGAGAGAGAAAAGGGATAAGCTGAGAAATGAACTTTTAAACACAAAGAAATCAGAAATTGTTTGGAAAATTCTGAGCCTATACAAATAGAGATAAAGGCTAGAAGCAGCTCTATTAGGGACCTTCCTGAGCTTCTGGAAAGTGAGTCCCCAAAGAATAGGCTCCAAGTGAGAGTTTAACTGAATATGGGTCCATTCAGCCATTTCAGTGGAAGTCAGGATTTCAGAATGTCAGGAAATGCAGTTATGCAGGAAGGATCTGTGGAAAGTTCTGTCTGATGGTTTGGACCCATGTGAATGGAACAGAAAGCCAACAAGTCTTTTGTGAAATGTGTATGAACAGAACCCCTACCAGCCTTGACTGAAAGGGAAAAAGAAGGGACGAGTTGGAGGAAGAATGACTTCAAAGAAAGGACCACGGAAACTGAGGTCAGGACTGCAGAGCTCTCCTCTGGCCAAGAGAGCAGGCTCTCCAATATGTGTGGAAAGGGAGGTTTACCCTTACATTTGGAGGGGCAGGCCATCTACTCTGGTGCTTGGAGGGGGTGCACCTCGAACTATATTGTTCAGGGAGAATGATTCCACCCCATTCTGAATGCTTCTCTATATTTTCTTCTAGGAGTTTTATTGTTCTGGCTCTTTTATGTAGGTCTTTGATCCATTTGAAGTTAATTTTTGTATGAGAGAGCATGTGAGGCAGGAGCCATTCATCATTCTTTAGTATATGGATATCTAGTCCTCCCAGCACCATTTGGTGAAGAGATTATTCTTGGCAACCTTGTCAAAAGTAGATTGGCCATAGATGTGACAGTCTGTTTTCTGAGCTATCAATTTGTTCCATTGAGTTATATGTGTGTGTGTGTATAAATATCCTTGTACCAGTACCATGCTGTTTTTTAAAAAAGATTTAAAAATTTATTTATTTTTCTCCCCTCCGCCTTTGTTGTTTGTGCTCACTGTCTGCTTTCTGTGTCTATTCATTGTGTGCTCCTCTTTTTTTTAGGAGGTACTGGAAACCAAGCCCAGGACCTCTCACGTCAGAGGGAGGTGCCTAATTGCTCAAGCCTCCTCTAGTCCCTGCTTTTCGTGTCTCTTGTTGGGTTTCCTCATTGTGTCTCTTCATTGCATCATCTCATTGTGTCATCTTTTTGTGTTAGCTTGCTGTGCCAGCCTGTTGCACCAACCCATTGTCTAGCTTGTCTTCTTTAGGAGGCATCAGGGACTAAACCTGGGATCTCCATGTGGTAGGCAGGTGCCTAACTGCTTGAGACACATCTGCTTCTCAACTGTTTTGACCACTGTACCTTTATAGTGAGTTTTAAAATCAGGAAGTGTGGGTCTTCTAACTTCAATCTTCTTTTACAAGATGTTTTTGTCTATTTAGAACTGCTTACCCTTCCAAATAAATTTGATGGTTTGCATTCCATTTTTGGAAAAAAGTCTGTGGATTTTTAATTGGAACTGTATTGAATTTGTAAATAATTTTGGGTCAAATTGACATGTTAATGATATTTAGTCTTCCAATCCATGAGCATGGAGTGCCTGTCCATTTTTTGAGATCTTTTTTGGTTTCTTTCAGCAATGTTTTATAGTTTTCTGTGTATAAGTCCTTTATTTCATTGGTTAAATTTATTGCTAGATATTTGAGTCTTTTTTTTTTTTAAAGATTTATTTTTTTATTTATTTAATTCCCCTCCCCTCCCCTGGTTGTCTGTGTCTTTTTGCTGCGTCTTGTTTCTTTGTCCACTTCTGTTGTCATCAGCGGCACAGGAAGTGTGGGCGGCGCCATTCCTCGGCAGGCTGCTCCCTCCTTCGTGCTGGGAGGCCCTCCCTATGGGTGCACTCCTTGCGCGTGGGGCTCCCCTACGCGGGGGACACCCCTGTGTGGCACAGCACTCCTTGCGCGCATCAGCACTGCTCATGGGCCAGCTCCACACGGGTCAAGGAGGCCCGGGGCTTGAACCGCGGACCTCCCATGTGGTAGACCGACGCCCTAACCACTGGGCCAAAGTTGGTTTCCCGATATTTGAGTCTTTTAGTTTTTATTGTAAAGGCATTTTTTTCCCTTTGATTTCCACTTTGCCTTGCTTATTACTAGTGTTTAGATACTACTGATTTTTGCATGTCACTCTTGTGCCCCACCACTTTGCTGCATTTATCTATTAGCTCTAGTAGATTTGCTATAGATTTTTTGGGATTTTCTCTATATATGATCATGTCATCTGCAAATAGTGTAAATTTTACTTTTCCCTTTCCAATTTGGATGACTTTTATTTCTTTATTCTTGCCTCACTGCTCTGACTAGAACTTCCAGGGCAATGTGGAATAACAGTGGTGTCAGTGGGCATCCTTGTGTTGTTCCACATTGTAAAGGGAAAGTTTTCAGTCCTTCACTGTTGAGTATGATGTTAGCTGTGGGTTTTTCATATATACCCTTTTCATGTTGGAAAAAGTTTCCTTCTATTCCTATTTTTCGAAGGATGCTGGATTTTGTCAAATGCCTTTTCTGCATCAAAAGAGAATCATGTGATTTTTTTCTATTTGTTCTCTTAATGTGGTGTATTATATTAATTGATTTTCTTATGTCCAACCACCCTTGCATACCTGTTATAAAGCCTACTTGATTATATGGTGTTAAATTATTTAAATGTGTTATGGATTAAGGTTTCTAGTATTTTGTTGAAGATTTTTGCATCTATCTCCATAAGAGAAATTGGTTTGCAATTTTCTTTCCTTGTAACATCTTTATGAGTTAGGTAGTGTTCCCTTCTTTTCAGTTTTTTGAAAGAGTTTGAACAGGACTGGTATTAATTATTCTTGGATTGTTTGGTAGAATTCAGCTGTGAAGTCATCTGATCTTGGATTCTTCTTTTTTGGAGAAGTTTTAATGACTGATTCAATCTCTTTATTTGTAATTGGCCTGTTGAGGTCTTCTATTTCATTTTGAGTCAGTGTATTTTGCCCATTTGTTTTTAGGAATTTGTCCATTTTATCCAGATTGTCTGATTTGTTTGTTTATTAGTCAGTCAAAGGGGTACTGATGCAAAATACCAGGAATTGGTTGGTTTTATAAAGGGTATTTATTAGGGGTAGAAGCTTACAGTTACCAGGCCATAAAGCATACGTTACTTCCCTCACCAAAGTCTTTTGCCACATGTTGGAGCAAGATGGCTGTCAATGTCTGCCAGGGTTCAGGCTTCCCAGGTTCCTCTCTTCCTGGGGCTCATTTCTCTCTGGGCTAAGCTCCTCTGGTTTCTCCACAAGGTCAGCTGTAGAGTCTCAGGAGACTGGCTCTCTCTCTCCCCATGGCTCGATTCTTTCTGGGCTCATCTGCTTTGCTCCTCTGTGTGCTTACTTCCTGGGCTCCTCAAAACTCCCAACTCTGTCCTTTGCCAGTCTTCTATCTGTGAGTTCCCACTCACCAAGAGGCAGGGACTCAATACCCTACTGATGTGTCTCCATCAAAGCCTTAATAATTGTTTAATCAAGTAAAAGTAAAACCTCTGAATCCAACATAATCTAATATGCCAAGAGAAGCAGAGAGTTGACAAATATAATCCAATATTTTCTTTTGGAATTCATCAATAATATCAAATGGCTACAGTTGGTATACAGTTGTCCAAAGTATAATAGCTCCCCTCTCATTTATGATTTTATTTATTTTTATCCTCTCTCTGTTTTTCTTTGTCAGTGTAAAAGTTTGTCAATTTTACTGATCTTTTCAAATAACCAACTTTTGATTTTGTTAGTTCTTTCTATTGCTTTTTGTTCTCTATTTCATTCATATCATCTCTAATCTTTGTTATTTCTTTCCTGCTACTTGTTTTGGGGTTAGTTTGCTGTTTTTTTTTTTTTTTTTTTTAACTTAATCCTCCAGGTGTGCTGTTAGGTCTTTGATTTTAGCCCTTTCTTCTTTTTATAAATGTAATCATTTAGGGCTATAAATTTCCCTTTGAGTACTGCCTTCACTACATCCCATAAGTTTTGATATGTTGTGTTCCCAGTTTTATTAGTCTCAAGATGTTTACTGATTTTCCTTGTGAATTCTACTTAGGCCCATTGATAGCTTAAGATAGTGCTATTTAAGTTCCAAATACTTGTGAATTTTCCAGTTCTCTCTCTGTTATTGATTTCCAGCTTGATTCCACTGTGTCAGAGAAGATGCTTTGTATAACCTCAGAATTTTAAAATTAATTTTGTTTGTGATCCAACATGTCCTCTATTCTGGAGAATGGTCTGTGTGCACTTGAGAAGAATGTGTATCCTGCTATTTTGTGCTGCAATGTTCTGTATATATCTATTAAGTCTAATTTACTTATTATATTCATCAAGTTCTCTGTTTCCTTGTTGAACTTTTGTCTAGATGCTCTTTCTATTGATGAAACTGGTGTATTGAAGTCTCCAAGCATTATTGCAAAGTAGTTTATTTCTCCCTTCAGTTTTACCAGTGTTTTCCTCAAATATTTTGTGACATTTTGATTAGGTGCATAAATCTTTAATGATGGATTACCCCTTTTATTAACATATTGTGTCCTGCTTGTCTCTTTTGAGAGATTTTGAATTAAAGTCTATTTTATCTGATATTAGTGTAGCTACCCCAGCTCTCTTTTGGTTATTCTTTTCATGGATTACATTTTTCAATCCTTTTACTCTCAACCTATTTTTGTCTTTGGGTCTAAGGTGAGTCTCTTGTGAAAAAACATAGAATTGGGTAAGTTCTTTTTTCCTTCATTTCTTCCACTCTGTGTCTTTTGATTGGGTATTTAAACACAAATATTTGATAATATTACTGTAAAGCCATACTTATTTCAGCCATTTTGTCTTTTGGATTTTATATATCTTCTTTTTTATCTCTCTTTTCCTTTACTGCAGACTCCTTTTCTGTATAGTGTATCTTTTTCTAATGTGTCTGATTGATCCTTTCTCATTTTCATATTCTGTATATTTTTAGGATTATCTCTTTGTGGTTACCCTGGAGTTTGTATTACACAACCTAAGTTATCACCTGCCAATTTGAAAAGATACCAACTTAAGTACCTGTTCCTGGATATGCTGGTATAGTTAGTCTGAATCCATGAAAGGAGGTCTCTGGTCTATGCTGCCTCAGTGTGACTCTTTACTTGTGTTGGACCAAGTGAGAGGGAGGGGTCTGAACTGGCAGGTCAGGATCTCTTACCTTTTGGTGTTTGTTTTACTTTGATTCAGCATTTGTGGAATCTTTCTGCAGTCTCTATTGTCATCTAGAGTTTCAAGCAAGTGGGATTTTTCCTTTTATTCATTGTTAGTGAAGGGAGACATTTCCAGGGTATGTCTTACATTACCATGTAGATCGTGTCACCCTGTATGTTTTTTTAGAGTTAGAATAGGTAAATTGAGAGAGAATCTCTAATGCAATTTTCTTGCATTGTGTATTTCAGTTTTTCTTGAGTATGCATAGGTCTTGGAGGCAATTCTGGTGGTTACTGCCATTTTCTTAATGTCTATGTCATTTTTAACTAACTTAAAGAAGCGTAAGAGATCTTTCTGATAGGTTATGGCTTTTCTTAGGAATGCTAACTTAAAATTTTGCTAACTTTCCCTCTGAGTTTTAGTCCTCTTATCTGTTGTCAGTGCCCCAAATTCAACTTTCAGAACTCTGCTATTTGCCAGGTCAGCTTTTTAACCTTCCACAGCCTATTGCTACTTTCTTGGCAGAATGTCAAATCTGTCCAGGCAGGACATCAGAGCAGTCCAGATTAAACTAGCTTGATTTCTGAAACAAGCCAATGCAAAACAGCAAGATCCTCGTTAATTTTAATTAACAGTTCTGAACAGAGTTGCACAGCAAGGTCATTTTCCCTAAATGAATTATTAGACTTACTATGAGGAATAAACTTCTCCAAGCAGTATTTTTAAATTCCACAGGTTGGAAAAAATTGTCCCAGAGAAAATCTGGCTTTCAAAGTCCACCCACTTTCACATTGAGGCCATGGCCTATAACTCTCTTTGCTCTTTTCCTAAGATTTAATTACATAGTTCAAAACCATTCATAGAATGATAAGCCCTGATATTTCATGACCTGGCACAAAAATAACAATCATTAGAAAAATTTCAACAAATTTAAAAGTCATTTTTCTTTGTGCATTGAGAGTATATGATATGTAACTCTAAACACTGGTCTCTCTAGATGTATGCTTGCTCATCCATTTAATTGGCTTTTTATTTATTAAAATGAATTGGCTGACATCAGCAACATAGCAACCTAAAACATTCCCTGAAGAAGCCTCCCCAGAGATTCAGTGAATATAAGGAAAAATTCCACTTGCTTATAACTCTGGAGGACTTTTGACACTGGAGAAGGACACCACAATTGTAGGATTGATGCAAGAGAAAAATGTCAGGTAGGGAACTTCTATTCCCAGACTGACCAGACCTCCCCCTTCCCTCCTTAGTCAGTCCACTGCACTGATAGTTAGTCTCATGTGTCAACCTAGCCATGTAATGGTGCCTAGATGTTTGGTCAAGAAAGCACTGTCCAAACTGTACTGTGTGTACATTCCACAGGCTTAAACCATTAGTGACCTGATTGCATTTATGGGTGATTACATCTACAATCAACTAAGGAGACTGTCTTCCTCCATGACAGACATCTCATCCAATTAGTTGAAGACCTTCAGCTGTCAGAAGAGAGAGTTACTGTGTCTATTTCAGACTGCCAATTTCTCCTGTGGAACTCATAGAAGACCTTCACTGGAGTTCTTGGCTTGCAGCTTGCCTTAGGGAATTTGGACTTGTGTATCCCCATGATAGCATAAGACACTTTTATAAAATCTCTTAATATTTAGAAATACCTTCTGTTGGTTCTGTTTTCTTAGAGAACCCTGACTAAAACACATGCAAAAATTTAGGACTTCTCCAGAGGCAATATCTGGGTTACTCACCCCAGGGACAAAGACTCTAGGGGAACTCACAGCAATGAGTTAGAAGCCCATGCATATCCAGGCACAGGGAGCCAAGTCCAAAGAGATGCAAGGTGGAACACTAGCTGCTGAGGAGTACTGCATGCAAAAGTTTTCTGGGGGAGAGAAAAACTGCTGCAGAACAGAAGAGGACAAGTAGTGCACTCACATAATCCAACCACTGATAACATGTTTCCCTAAATTCAAAAAGGTCTTTTCTGGAGTGACCAACCTTTCTGGATTGACCCCATTTGGTTTGCCAGAGCAGGATAACCTAACGGGGAATAAATGAGAGGCAGAAAAGCCTCACAGCAAAATAAAAGGGGTGGTTAAACTAAATTGTAAGACTGGAGAGTTCCAGAACTGAAATGTGTAAGGAAACAGCAGTGAATGAGGGAGATAATTTAAAGAAATCATAGGAGCTGGGGAGAAAACTCAGCACAAAACAGACAAAACAGATCAAGATCCCCAGAGAAGGAACAGAGGAAAGGATACTTTCTCCTGGAGGAGAAAGAATTACACACAAAAAATACAATTTTAAAAATTGTACCACACTTACAAGTCAAGAATCAGATGAACAAGAGCTGAGAAAATCTGATCAGTTAAATTGTGACTATCCTAAGGTCTAGAATAAGTCAGACTAAGGATCAAAAAGAGCCTTAACATAAAGTTAATTAACAATGAAACCCCAGACAAGAGAGAGAAATGGACCTTCAAAGTTAAATTGTGAAGATATGGCTCAGTCAAGGGAACAAATTTAAAATTTAGAGAAGACACAGAATTTGGGACAATTAAACAAAGAATATCAAACAAATCTCCTAGGTTAATTCAAGAACATGAAGGAAAATATGGATATAGAGCTAAAGGATGATAGGGAGGCAATATGTGACCATAAAGAAGAATTTGAAATTTTAAAAAGAAACCAAAAATATTGGGGGTGAAAGGCAGAAGAATATAGATTAAAATTATGTTAGAGGGATACAACTGCTTATTTGAACAGGCAGAAGAAAGAATCAGTGAACTAGAAGACAGGGCAATCCAAATCATACTGTCCTAAGACTAGATAGAAAAAAGAACAGAAAAAAAAATTGAGCAGCATCTTCAGGATTTTAGTGACAGCATGAAGCACACAAATATATGTGTCATGAGTGTCACAGAAAGAGAAAAGAGAAAAGGGGCAGAAAGAAAATTTGAGGAAATAATGGTCCCAAATTTCTGAACTATTATGAGAAACATAAATATACATGTCCAATAAGTGCCATGCATTCCAAACAGAATAAATTCTAATAGACCTACTCTGAGACATATAATAACCAGAATGTCAAATGCCAAAGTTAAAGAAAAAATTCTGAAAGCAGCAAGAAAGAAATCAATTTTTTCATGTACAAGGAATCCTCAATAAGACTGAGTGCAGATTTCTAGTCAGAAACCATGGAGGAGAGAATGCAGCAGTATGACATTTCTAAGGAACTGAAAGAGAACTACTGCCAGCCAAAAATTCCTTATCCAGCAAAACTGTCTTTCAAAAGTGAGGAAAATTTAAAATATTCACAGATAAACAGAAACTCAGAGATTTCATCAACAAAGTCCTGCCTTACAAGAATTACTAAAAGAAATACTGAAGGTTGAAAGGAAAAGACAGGACAGAGTGACTTGGAGTAGTGTGAAGAAATGAAGAATCAGAGAACGAGTATGGTATTGAAGCTAAGTTGGTGTCTTTTCAAATTAGCAAGTGATAGACTGGTTGTGTAGTACATACCCAGGGTAACCACAAAGAAAGTATTTAAGAATATACAGAAACAGAAATGAGAGAGAAACAATCAGATACATCACTGTGATCAACTATACAGAAAAGGAGGCTGCAATAAAGACAAAGAAGGACAAAAATACATGTCATATAAAAACCAAAGCACAAAATGGCTAAAATAAGTTCTGCCTTTACAGTAATAATATTGAATGTTAATGAATTTTTAAGCTCTTCAAACAAAAGAAAGATTGGCAGAATGGATAAAAAAGCAAGATCCAACTCTATATTGTTTACAAGAGACTCACCTTAGTACCGAAAGCAAAATTAGGTTGAAAGGAAAGGTTGGAAAAAGATATTCCTTGCAAATAATAATGAAAAAGGAGCGGGAGAACTATACTATTATTGGACAAAATAGTATTTAAGTCAGAAGCTTTTATAAGAGACAAGGAATGGCACTACATATTAATAAAAGTGGTAGTCTATCAAGAAGAAATAACAATCTTAATATTGATGCACATAACCATGGTGCTTCCCCAAATACATGAGGCAAATGGGCAAAACTGAAGGGAGAAATAGAGACTGCTACAATCAGCTCAGTAATAGGTTGGCTCTAAGGGAAGGCAACTCAAAACTTTATGAAATAAAGGACAGAGAGAGACACACAAGAGAGGAGATAAAGGGGACTCACAGCTTCTTGAACTGAGAGCCTTGATCCTAGTTTCCACCTCGTATTTATTGGAAACTACCAAGCAGCTGTTTGTTATTAGAACTGCAACATCATCTACAATAATAGGGAATAACTGCAACATCTAACAACTGCAAAATCTACAATAGAACAGGTGTAACATTTAAATAAGGAACAGGTAAGCCAGTTTTCCACAACAAGAGACCTCTACAATAATAGTTGGAGACTTCAATACACCACTCTAATCAACAGATAGGCCATGTAGACAAAAGATCAATAAGGAAACAGAATCTTAAATCATATGATATATGAACTAGAACTAACAGGCATATACAGATTCTTGCACCTGAAAACATCAAATACACATGGATTACTCTCCAATATAGACCACATGTTGGGTCACAAAACAAATCTCAATAAATTTAGAAAGGATGAATTTATACAAACTTCTTCCCTGATTATAATGGGAATGGAGCTGGAATTCAATAATAGGCAGAAAATTGGAAAATCCACAAATATATGGAAATTAAATAACACACTTGAATCAGTGGGTCAAAGAAGAAATAGCAAGGGAAATCAGTACATATCTTGAGATGAATGAAAATGAGAATATAACATATCAAAACTTAAGGGATGTTATGCATGAAGTCCTTAAGGGGGTCTTTGTAGTTTTAATCATTTACATTATGAAAGAAGAAATAGTTAAAATCAATGACCTAACTACACAGCTGGAGGAACTCAATAAAGAATAGAAAACAAATCTCAAAGCAGCAGGAGGAAAGAAATAACAAAAATTAGAGCAGATATGAATGAAATAGAGATAAAAATAACAGAGAGAACTAACATCATCAATTTTTTTTAAACATCAGTAAAATTGACATACAATTAGCTATATAGACAAAGAAAAAGAGAAAAGGTACAAGTATATAAAATCAGAAATGACAGAGAGACATTACTACTGACTCCCCATAGAAATTTTTTTAAGAAGTCATAAAAGGATACTATGAACAACTGTATGCCAATAAAATATATAGCCTAGATGAAACTGACAAATTCTAGAAACCCATGAACAAGCTGCACTGACTTTAGAAGAAACAGAAGACCTCAACAGACCAATTAGAAGAAGAGACTGAATCAGTCATCAAATCCTCCTAACGAAGAACCCAGGACCAGATGGTTTCACAGCTGAATTCTACCAAACAATTCAAGGAGAATTAATACCAATCCTGCTCAAATTCTTTCAAAAACTGAAGTGGAGGGAACACTATCCTCCTCATTCTATGAGGCCAACTTCAGCCTACTAACAAAGCCAGATAAAGATACTACAAGAAAGGAAAATTACAGACTAATTTCTCTCATGAAGATAGATGCAAATATCATTAACAAAATACTAGAACACTTCATCCAACAACACATTTAAAGAATTATACACCATGGTCAAGTGGATTTTATTCCAGGTATGCAAGAAGGTCAGCATAAGGAAATCAATCAATGTGATACATGACAGTAACAAAATGAAAGGAAAACAACACATGATTATCCCCATTGAAGCAGAAATGGCATTTGACAAAATCCAGCATCCTTTCTTGATAAACTCTTAGAAAAATAAGAATGGAAGGATACTTCCTCAACCTAATAAGGCACATATGAAAAACCCACAGCTAACATCATACTTATTGGTGAAAGACTGAAAGCTTTCCCTCTGATTTGGAACAAGACAAGTATACCCACTGTCACCATTGTTATTCCACAATGCCCTGGAAGTTCTAGCCAGAGCAGTTAGGCAAGGCAAAGAAATAAAAGTCATCCAAATTGGAAAAGAGAAAGTAAATCTTTTACTATTTGTAGATGATGTGATCCTATATAAAGAAAATCCTGAACATCTACAGTAAAGCTACTAGAGCTAAAAAACAAATTCAGCAAAGTGGTGAGGTATAGGATCAACATGCAAAAATCTGTAGTCTTTTTATATACTAATAATGAGCAAACACATGATGAAATTAAGAAAAAAGTCCATTTACACTAGCAACTAAAAGAATCAAATATCTAGCAATAAATTTAACCTAGGATGTAAAGGACTCATAACAGTGAATTATGAAACATTCCTAAAAGAAATTAAAGAAGGCCTAAATAAATGGAAGGATATTCTGTATTCATAGATTGGAAGACTAAATAGTGTTAATATCTCAATACTATCCAAAGTAATTTATAGATTCAATGCAATTTGAACCAAAATTCCAACAATCTTCCTTAAGAAACAGAAAAATCAATCATCTGATTTATATGGATGGGTAATTGGCTCTGAATAGCTAAAGCTATCTTGTAAAAGAGGAATGAATTTGGAGGACTCACACTTCCCAATCTTAAAACGTATTAAAAAGCTACTGTGTTCAAAACAGCATGGTGCTAGCACAAGGACTACATATAGACTAATGGAACAGAACTGAGAGCTCAGAAATCAACCCTTAATATATGGTCAACTGATTTTTGACGAGGTGACAAAGACCACTCAATTGGGAAAGAATAGCCTCTTTTCAACAAAAGTTGCTGGGAGGATATTCATATGCAAAAGAATAAAGAAGGGTCCCTACCTCTCATTATATATATAAAAGTTAATTCAAAATGGACCAAAGACCTATATAAGAACCAGGAGTATAAAACTCCTAAAGGAAAATGTTGGGAAGCACCTTTGTGATCTTGTGTTAAGCAATGGTTTCTTCGACTTCTCACCCAAAGTGCAAGAAACTAAAGAAAAGATAGATAAACGGGACCTCATCACAATTAAAAACATTTGTGCCTCAAAGATCTTTGTCACAAAAGTGAACAGAAAACCTACTCAATGGGAAATATATTTGGGAACCACATATTTGGAAAGAGCTAACTAGCACATGAAAAGATCTCCAACATGACCAGTTATTAGAGAAATACAAATCTAAACCACAATGAGATTTCACTTCACACCCACTAGTATGGCTATTATTAAAGAAAAACAAAATGACAAGTGCTGGAGAGAATGTGGTGGGAATGTAGAATGGTGTAGCCCCTTTGGAAAACAGTTTGACAGTTCTGCAGGAAGATAAGATTACAATTATCAAATGACCTGTCAATCCTGCTACTAGGTATATATCCAGAAGAACTGAAAGCAGGGACTTGGATATTTTCACACTGATGTTCACAGAGGCATTATTCACAATCGCCAAGAGATGGAAGCAACCCAAGTGTCCATCAGCTGATGACTGAATAAACAAATATGGTATATACATACAAGGAAATATTATTCGACTGTAAAAAGGAATGTAGTCCTGATACATAGGGCAACATGTATAAACCTTGAGAACATTATGCTGAGTGAAATAAACCAGACACAAATGAACAAATATTGTATTATTTCATTGATATGAGCTAATTATAATAAGCAAACTCAGATTTAGAATCTGGAATCTAGAATATAGGCTACCAGGGGATAGGTTGGGGTTAGAAAGTGATATTTAATTTGTACAGAATTTCTATTTAGGTTCATTGTAAAGGTTTGGAATTGGGTGGTGGTGATGGTAGCACATTATTGTGAATGTAATTAACAACACTGAATTAGATAGGTGAATGTGGTTAAAAGGGGAAACTTTAGGTCATATATGTTACTAGAATAAAAATTAAAAGATGAAACAGGTCTGCATAACACTGTGAACCCTTTATAGACCTATAGTTATTAGTACAAGAATATTTCATGAATTGTACCAAATTCATGGCACTAATACAAGGTGTTAATAATAGTGTAGTATATGGAAAAATTCTCCTAATATAAACTATGGATGATAGTTTATAACACTATTTTAATAATATTTTACCAAGTGTAACAAAGGTAAGTATGGTTAAAAACAGTACAATTAACTTACAAAATCCAATGGATGTGTCATGATGATGGGAACGAGTGTTGTTGGGGGGGAGAGGGGGAGGTGGGGGGATGGGGTTGAATGGGACCTCACATATATATTTTTAATGTAATATTATTACAAAGTCAATAAAAAATAAAAAAATAAAAAAAAAAAACAAAAAAAACCCAGTACAATTATAAAAAAGTGTTATTATCAATTGTAACAAATGTTCCATAAAACAATGTGTCGGTGGTGTATGGGAATCTTGTGATTTATGCATGATTGTTCTGTAAAACCACAACTTCTCTAATTAAAAAATTGAATTGGGTGCATTTGTCATAAATTTGGGAGTTTCGTTTTTTCACTTATTTTATCTTTCTTTTACTACATATGTTATCTTAATCTACCCCAAAGGTAAGCAATAATGTTCTATGCAAAGGCTTTAACTTGTGATGCATTGTTCAGAGAATAGTGATTCTCCAACCATTTGGTATGCCAGTTTTATTGAAATAATATCATAACATCAAATAATATTACTAATTAAAAATCTAAAATATTTGCCATGGACACAAAAATTTAAGTATCATACTCGATTGGTAGTTTTTATTTACTTTTTATTTTTTATTAAAGTTAATAGATCACAAGGAACATTACACTGAAAAACATTAAAAAAAAGACATAAGAGGTTCCCATATAACCCACTCCTCACCTCCCACCTCATCATTTTTGTAAACTGTAGATTTATACATCACAAAAAAATTACATTAAAAAATATGAGGTTCCTATAGACCCCCCACCCCCGCACCCCTCTCCTCTCACACCAACAATCTCCCCCATCATTGTGGCACATTCATCACACTCGGTGAATACATTTTGGGGCACTGCTGCACTACACAGGTAATAGTTTATCCTTAGTTCACATCTCCCCCATTACATTCAATTGGTTATGGCAGGATATATAAAGTCCAGCATTTGACCCTGCAATATCATGTAGGACAACTCAAAATCCCAAAAATGCCCCCACATCATATCTCTTCTTCCCTCTCCCTATTCTCAGCAACTACTGTGGCCACTTTCTCCAGTCAATGCTAAAATTTCTTCTATTACTAGTCACAATAGTTTTATAGTAGAATATCAGTAAGTCCACTCTAGTCCATATTTTATTCCTCCTTTCTGTGGACCCTGGGATGGTGATGTCCTCTCTACCTCTAGATCAAGAGGGGGCTTAGATTCCACGTGGATGATGGATGCAATTCCTCTGCTTGCAGTTGTAGGAACTCTTGGTTCCGCAGTGTGGTGGTTGACCATCTTCACCTCCCTGTTAGCTGGCCACTGCGACTCCTACTCTCAGGGCCCAGCTGGCACATGGGCAGTTCAATTGGTAGTTTTTGAAATTTTTTAATAAATCGTCAGGGAATATAAAAATCCTAATTATGTATCTGAGTAAATATAAATATACATGAACATTCTTGGTTTCTTTGGTAGTCTGAAGGCCAAGTGAAGAGACAAAAGCATTTAGCTTAAAGTTTCATCTGAGAAACTCAGTTAGATTTGGAGTTACTGTAACAATTCCTGTGAAAAATCAAAACACTGCTCAAAGCAGCTGAAGCTGCTGACATAGCAACCAAAGTCTGAAAGAGCCATGTACTGAAAGCTGTAGGGGCTGAGCTAAACATACAGTATTATATTACTATTAATCTGGAGAAACAGATCATCAGCAGATTGAGGAAAAATTCTCTTATTGCAGTGATTTGTCAAGGTTTTGATTTTTCTTCCTCACTGTTCTTTTCTGATTTGTCTTCTGGTGTTTGCCTTATTGCCTTTTAGAGATAATGGCTTTCCATACTGATAGACATGCAAATATTTATAGAAATGTTCCCATCTATGAGTTGTCAGATTTCAAATGGACACTGATAAACACACTTATGATTATTAGGATATCCTTTTCACTTTCTCAATTAATATTTAATTTATTGAATAATGTAATCAAGGCGAATTGTAATAGTCTATGCAAACTACATAGAGAGTATATAGTCTTAGATACAGTTTTGCAATCATGGTTGTTTTGCTGAGCAAATTGCTTCACCAGTATGTGAGGAGAGCAAGCAAATTGTTTTGTTTCTGACCTTCTGATTTCACTGGGAGACCTTTTAAGACACATACACATATAAATCCATAAGCAGAAAACAACAGTTTTTAGCCCAATTTGGGCATAAGATGGTTTCGAGAAAACAAAGGAGGTGATTTGATGATGGATGAATGATAAAAACCAACAAATTTGTCTAACCACATTCAAAGAACAATTCAGTCAAAGTGGGTTCAACTAGTAGCTCTACTGAAATAGTTTAATTACATATGGTGTGTTACTAGCTGATAATTACATATGTATCCATTCTCTAAACCTTCATGGAAGCTAATATTTTCATGCCATATTCATTACTATATTATGTTGGAATACACTGTGTTTCCCATTAGACCCTTGAGAGTAGGAAAAGTCTGTTCCTCCTTATGTCTCCAGTGATTAGCTCAGTACTCACCACATTGAAGAACGACCTTGCATGACTGCCTGGAGAGCAAGGCGGCAAGTAGAATGAGCAGTGAGTTGTTGGAGGTGACTAGGAAAGGACATGTTTCTGATACCAACAGCTGTAACCCTTGAGAGATCTGAGTAATGTCAAGGATTGTTTTTGCAGCAGATCTTCCATACAAATGTCGAAATGAAGTTTTTTGCTCTAATTGTCTATGATTCTAATTGCCTCCTCAGTTCCTCCTAGGCATATGTATTTCAGAACTTATAATGCAACCTTACTGCCAATATAATTTCTCCATTATTTTTTATTTCTTCTGCCTTGAACCACGGCCTTTAAAAATATGAATACTTTTAAGAGGGTCCCACATAAATTCTAGTAGTTTTCTGTTTGATGATAAGCTACTCCTAAGGTGCACAGACAGCCCTCTGTAGGATGATCAAAGAATGAGAAAAGCCACCAGACTCATGAAAAATATTGAAGTTCAGAGAATGGGAGAAAGAAAGAGAAATACGGAAATCATTATGGAAAAAGAAAACAATCAAGATCTGGAAGTATTTCATATGTATGGAAAACTAATTTTTCTAATTGATATCTAAAATGGGGAAACTAAATAGCAGAAGAGAATCTGCTGAAAATTGAATTGGCTCAGTAAAACGTAAATTAAACACATTCTCCCTGAATGCAGTGATTAAGAGGAGAAAAAAAACATGAGAGACATAAATGAGATCTATGAGATCAACCCATATAAAAGAGGTATCCTATAAACAGAAAATAGACAGGAAGAGCAGTGAGCAAAGGAAAAATGAGAACACCATCCTAGCAAAAAGGAAGACCATAGCCTCAAAAGTCAGAATATATATTAAAGTATAAATAAACTTTATGAAGACAATCATAGCTAGATGTGTTTTATGTAATCATAAAAAACCCAGGATCATAAGCATATTAAGAAAAACAAAGATATTAACATAGATTTCCAAAGTTACCAACAAAGGACACTGACTGGATTTTAATTATTTGCTATTTATTGCTAGACTAAAAGGGGACAGCATCTATAGAGGTTATCACTCATGATTGAAGAGACTAGAGCCAGACTGCCTGGTTTCAACATTATCTCTGCTGAATATTAACTACATAAACTTGGACAAAGTCCTTATCCTCTT
This sequence comes from Dasypus novemcinctus, assembly GCF_030445035.2. Lineage (NCBI taxonomy): Eukaryota > Metazoa > Chordata > Mammalia > Cingulata > Dasypodidae > Dasypus > Dasypus novemcinctus. The sequence goes on along the minus strand of NC_080673.1, from coordinate 45,113,263 downwards.
TGTACCTCATTTTCATCAACAGTAAAATGCAGTTAATAAATATACTTTGAGTGGACTGTTAGGTTTAAATGAATTAATGCATTTAAACTACTTAGAAGTGTTCCTGAAGCAAAATGGCAAAATGGCTTACTTCACTAAATCTGCTATGGCAAACACCACACGATAATTGGCTTAAGCATCAGGAATTTATCACCTTACAGTTTTGGAGGCTAGAAGTCCAAAATCAAGGTCTTAACAAGCCATTCTTTCTCTAGTCTGTAGGGTTCTGGTGCTGGCTTGCACAATCTTTGGGCTTCCTTGACTTGCATCACTTCCTCAGTCACATGGCTTCTTTTTCTGACTTCTACTTCTGCTAAGTTATTTGTGTCTTTGTCTAGACTTCCTCTCCATAAGGACTTCAGCCATATGGACTTAAGGCCCAACCTTATTCAATTTAGCTTCATCTAAATATGATCTTCAAAGGACCCTAGTCACAAATCCTAGCTAATAACATCTTCAAAGGCCCTATTTGCAATTGGGTTCTTGCCTATAGGAATGTGGCTTAAGACTTGAACATGTCTTATGTGGAAAGATATTATTCAATCCCCAGTAGTCTGTCCTCTGTACCCCCAAAAGACTATTCTTTCCACATGCAAAATAAACCCACTTATCCCAATATCTCAAAAGCCTTAAGCCATTTCATCAAAATCACTTATGGCTGTGGTCCATCCATGGACAAGAGTCCTCTGGCTGTAGACCTGTGAAACCTGGAAAACAAATTATCTGCTTCCAAAATGCAATGGTGGGACAGGCATAGGATAGCCATTCCAATTCCAGAAGGGAGAAATTGGAAGGACAAAAGGGTTGTGGGTGGTCTCAAACAAGTCCAAAATCTAGCTGATTAAACTCCATTACATTCCAAAGACTTAGAGCTAACTCTGGATCAGTGCTTTATCCTCTGGGCCTGCTGGAGCAGCAGCATCACCTTTTTCAAGAACTGGGGCAGTTGCCTTGTTTTTCTTAAACACTGGAGTATAGGCCATACCCATTCTAAGCATCTGGTTGGTGATCACACTTTCCCAGAACACTGAATGCTGGGGTGGCAGGCCAAGTTCCCTTCAAATGCTTATGTGGAAGGACTATCCATCTTAAATTCAGAGTGGGCCTGCCTTTCCATACATGAGTGTGGGTCAATTGAATTTCCCAGTCCAAAGATGGAGTGGAAGACCTTCTTCCTTGGCCTGAGGAAATCTCTTCTGTACAGATCTCTGCTTCTATGATTCTGCTCTTGAAGTCATCTTTCTTTCACTTTGTCCCATCCCTTTCAGTACAGGTTGGCATTACTTCTGCTTATACTAAATTCTCAAAATGTTTTCAGTTCTCCATGCAGGTCAAGGAGGTCCAAGTCATCAAAAAAAAAAAAAAAAAAAAAGGATCTTCCACATTCTTCCTGGATAATTGCTTTTCTAATCCTGAGTTCCTCTGACATGGTAGATTGAATCTATGAGCCATATGCCTAGTATCCTTAGCAAGCAACTCTTCAGTCACAACTTCATACACAGCACCATTCTCTTGGAATTCACTTCCTGGGAGCTCAGGAAGGACTCTGATAGAGCCACTTCTGATTCCAATCTTAAAGCGAGCTATCTGGATAGTCTAAGAATTTTCCAATTTTCAATTGTTTGATCCTTTGTACTTAACAAAGGATAAACTCAGTCCTCAGTTTATCCTTTTCCTCTCTCATTTTACTGTAAGAAGAAAGGAGAAACCAGACAGCATCTTCCACACTTTGCTTGGAAAATTTCTCAGCTAAATATCCATGTTCATCACTTATGAGTTCTGCTTTCAATCTAACATTGGAACACATGTTCTCTGCCACTTTATAATATGGATTTCTTTTCTTTCAGTTTTCTATAACACATTCATCTTTTCCTTCTAAGGCTCACCAGAAACACATTTAACATCTATATTTCTAACAACATTCTGTTCATAATGACGTATGTACTCATTATGTTTTTTTTCTCTATATTATTTTTTAATGTTACATTCAAAAAATATAAGAGGTCCCCATGCACCCGCCACCCTCCTCACCCCACTCCTCCCACATCATCAACCTCTTTCATCATCATGGGACATTCACTGCATTTGGTGAATACCTTTTGGAGCACTGCTGCAACACATGGATAATAGTTTACATTGTAGTTTACACTCTTCCCCAGTCCACACAGTGGGCCATGGCAGGACATAGAGTGTCCAGCATCTGTCCCTGAAGTACAACCCAGGACAACTTCAAGTCCTGAAAATGCTCCCACATCATATCTCTTCTTCCCTCTCCCTACCATCAGCAGCTACTGTGGCCACTTTCTCCACGTCAATGCTACAATATCTTCCATTACTAATCACAATAGTTCCATAGTAGAATATCAGTAAGTCCATTCTAGTCCATACTCTATTCCTCCATCTTGTGGGCCCTGGGGTGGTTATGTCCACTCCACCTCTATATTGAGAGGAGCTTAGATCCCACATGGTTGGTGGATGCTATTCTCCTACTTGCAGTTGTAGGCACTCTTGGCTCCCTGGTGTGGTGGTTGACCTTCTTCACCTCCCTGTTAGCTGGCCAGTGTAAGTCCAATAAACCAGAGGGTAGGAGTTGCAAGTCTGCTGAGGCTCAAGGCCTGACTGTCACATGGACAGTCCATAGATTCAGGTCTCCTGTGTATACCCCAATGCCAGTGCCAACCACAGGTCCAGTAAAAATGGCAGAAGTGGCATGTGTAGAAAGGTCACATCTGAGTCCAACTCCATCACGCTCAGGAACACAAACTTCAAAGAGGGCCAACTGACATGGCACTGAACTCCAGAGCCATCTGCCATGATCATAGAACCTGTGGGTCTCTGTAGCCCTCAGGAGATCTAGTACCTGGGGTTGTATCTACTTTGGCTGTCTCTGGAACCCTGCTGAGGCATGCATAAGTGGACCCCTCTGATGACCTCCCGACAATTTTTCGGAGACACATAGTCATATAAACTCATTTGTCCTTTTCATTTCCCCCTTTTATTCAAGGTCAAAAAGCAGTTTTTAACACCTGATATTACATGAAGGCTGAGATATTCTGCCAGTCTGAGTTGACTCTATTATTCAAGGTGTTTTCCTAGTTATATCATCAGCTGGTGATTGGCAGTAATCCTTTGGCACCAGGGGGGCTCATCCCCAGGAGTCATGTCCCACAATGGGTGGATGGTAATGCATTTACATACTGAGTTTGGCTTAGAGAGTGGCCACATTTGAGCAACATGGAGGCTCTCAGGAGATAACTTTTAGACACCCTGCAGCTCTAGGCCTAGTCCATATTTCAGGTGCACAGGCTCATACATCATAATATCAAGGGCTCATTGTTGGACCATCCTTCTTTATTGGTCTTTGCCATGGCACTTGGGGGATTGTTGCTGTTCCACTGGGGAATGTGACAGAGCTTCCCTAGCTAGGAACTCAGCATTCCCTCAGTTGTTGTTTTTAACTGTAACCACTATGAAAATATTCAAATATTTTTATGTACCCTGTATACATGCCCTAGAGAACTCCCTCCCAACCATGTACCCCCCATCAATAACACCCCACACCAGTGTTCCTCCCCTGCCAGAGTTGAACCTCTCTGTGGTCCAAAACTTCTTCAAAAGTGAAGCCTAATATATTGCCATGTTCCATTAAAAGCAAAATGGAATATAGTGATGGATTTAAAGGTTAGATATAGAATATATATACTAATTTAGAAAATGAAAATAAAGTAAAAATAAATTGGGGTATCAAAAAATGAAAAAGTGAAAAAGCTTTTGCCTTTCATCACTGCAATAGGTGTTGCCCTGTATGTACAGTAGCAAGGCAATTTCTTTCATTTCTTCCTCAGTGTCTACATCTTTTCTTTTTCTTTTTTCCTAATTTTTAATATTGTCTTCACAAAAGTTTTAGATCACAGTAATTCACATACACAACATAGAGGACTCCCATATATCCAATATCAAACCCTTTCCCCCTTACCCAGCAATGATATTTTTACATGTTCATGTTATATTTGCTGCAGCTGATGTGCAGATATTGAAATATAGCTTTCAAACATGGTTCCATTTTGGTTTACATTATCATTTATATTTTAGACTGTACAATTTTCTAAATTTTTAGTTACCTTGTGTTTTACATTATGGTTTACATATTGTCCTATAGATTTTTATACATTTTTGGTGTAATTTAACATGTCCTATGTGGAACACTTCCATTGCCCCCCAGTTACCCTGATTCCATCTATTCAATACCTCACTCACCCTCCCCACAGTGCCCAAAGTGACAATCAATCTTCATTACTTGAAGGACCATATTCACAGATACTTGCAACAATGTTAAGAACTTGACATACTCAACTGCCCTAACCCATTGGGAGCCACAAATTCTCTCAGGAGGCACAATATCCTGTTTGAGAACATCAGTCTTCTCCATGATGTGGGTATACCTTCAGACTCATTGTATGGGTCTCCACCCAATGATACAACCCACTATGACAAAATGAGCACTCTCACACTCCCTAGAAGCCTGTCCTGTGCCAGATATCCCCCCTTAAGCATCTTAAACAGGTAAACTTCCTTATTATATTTTCAACGAGTTTTCTCAACATTATAGTTTCAACCACATACCTGACAATCTCCTATGTCCAAATGTTCCCCCACCCTCCCCCAACTTCTTGGGCCATCTGACCCATCCTCCCATGCCTAGCACCTCTCAAGCCCTCAAAGCTCCACCCAGAGGTATACATATGCCCCATTTTATCCCTTCCCTGTACAAATACTTACCTCCTGCTTATCATAGATTTCACCTATGTAGATGTCAGCTTGCAACTTTCCTCTCCCCCCAAACTTCCTTTAAGCCTGTAATCCAGTCTCTAGCTCTCTGATACAACTTGGTTTACTTATTTCATATCAGAGACATCATGTAGTATTTGTCCTTCAAAACCTGCCTTGCTTCACTCACCATAAGGTTCTCAAGATTCATCCATGTTATCCAATGTGTTTGTAATGTATTCCTTCTTATAGCTGAGTAGTATTCCATTGTATGTATATACCATTCATCTGTATGTATGTATATATCCATTTATCTGTTGATGGGCATTTGGGTTGATTCCAATTTTTGGCATTAGTGAATAATGCTGCTATGAACATTGGTGTGCATATATCAGTTTGCATCCTTATTTTCAGTTCTACTGGGTATATACCCAGCCGTGAAATTGCTGGGTCATATGCAAATCTATAGCTAGTTTTTTGAGAAAATGCCAAACTGTCCTCCTGAATGTTTTCAGTTCTACTGGGCATGTACCCAGAAGTGGAACTGTGGGTCATATGACAAATCTATAGCTAGTTTTTTTAGAAACCACCAAACTGTCCTCCAGAATGGCTGGATCCTTCTGCATTCCCACAGGCAGTGGATGAGTGTTCCCATTCCTCCACATCCTCTCCAGCACTTGTAGTCTTCTCTTTTTTTTGGTAGCTGCCAGTCTCATGGGAGTAAGATGGTATCTCATTGTAGTTTTGATTTGCATTTCCCTAACAGCTAGTGATTTGGAGCATTTTTTCATTTGCTTTTTTTAATGTATTTCTTCTTTGAAGAAGTGTCTGTGTAAGACTCTTGTCCAGTTTTTAAATGGGTTGTTTGTCTTTTTATATTCAAGATATAGGAGTTCTTTATATATGCAGGATAGTAGTCTCCAAACAGATATATGGTTACCAATATTTTCTCCCACTGGGTAGACTCTCTTTTCACTTTCTTGACAAACTCCTTTGAGGTGCAAAAGTCTTTAATTTTGAAGAAAGCCCATTTATCTATTTGTTCATTTGCTGCTCGTGCTTTGGGTATGAAGTTCATGAAGCCGTTTCCTATTACAAGGTCCTGTAGATGTTTCCCTACACTGCTTTCTAAGGTCTTTATGGTCCTAACTCTTACATTTAGGTCTTTGATCCACCTTGAGTTGATTTTTATAGAAGGTGTAAGCTGGTAATTTTCTTTCATTCTTTTACATATGGGTATCTAGTTCTCCAGGCACCATTTGTTGAAGAGGCCATTCTCACCCAGTTGAGTGGGTTTGGTGGCCTGATTGAATATGATTGAATATCATATGACTCTGTATATGAGGATCTATATCACGACTTTCAACTTGGTTCCATTGGTCAGTGTGTCTATCCCTGTGCCAATACCATGCCATTTTCACTACTGTAGCTTTGTAGTATGTTTTGAAGTCAGGTAGTGTGATTCCTCCAATTTCATTTTTCTCTTTCAATATGTCTTTGGCTATTTGGGGTCTCGTTCCTTTCCAAATAAAATTCATTGTTAGTTTTTCTAGTTCATTAAAGAATGCTGTGTTGATTTTTATTGGGATTGCATTGAATCCATAGATAAGTTTTGGTAGGATAGACATCTTAATAATATTTAGTCTTCCTATCCATGAACAGGGAGTATTCTTCCATTTATTTAGGTCTTCTTTGATTTCCTTGAACAGTGCTGTGTAGTTTTCTGTGTATAAGTCTTTTATATCTTTAGTTAAATTTATTCCTAGGTATTTGGTTTTTTAATTTACTATTGTAAATAGTATTTGTTTCTTGATTTCCTCCTCAGATTGCTTATTATTGGTGTACAGAAATGCTACTGATTTTTGGGCATTAATCTTATACCCTGCAACTTTACTGAACTCATTTATATGTTCTAGAAGATTTGTTGTAGACTTCTCAGGGTTTTCTATGTATAAGATCAAATCATCTGCAAATAGTGAAATTTTGACTTCTTCCTTTCCAATTTAGATGCTTTTTATGTCTGGTTCTTGCCTCAGTGCTCAAGCAAGTACTTCTAACAATGTTAAATAGAAGGGGTGATAGCAGGCATCCTTGTCTTGTTCCTGATCTTAGAGAGAAAGATTTTGGATTTCACCATTGTAAATGATGTTAGCTGTGGGTTTTTCATATATACTCTTTATCATGTTCAAAAGATTTCCTTGTATTCCAATCTTTTGCAGTGTTTTTATTAAGAAAGGGTGCTATATTTTGTCAATTGCTTTTTCTGCATCTATAGATATGATCATGTGATTTTTTTTTCCTTCAATCTGTTTATGTGGTGTATTACATTAATTGATTTCCTTATGTTGAACCATGCTTGCATACCAGGAATGAATCTCAGTCGGTCATGCTGTATAATTCATTTAATGTGTTTTTGAATACAATTAGCGAGTATTCAGTTGAGGATATTTGCATCTAGGTTCATTAGAGAGATTGGTGTGTAATTTTCCTTTTTTGTGGTGTCTTTGTCTGGCTTTGGTATTAGGGTAATGTTGGCCTCATAGAATGAGTTAGGCAATGTTCCTTCTGTTTCAATTTTTTTGAAGAGTTTAAGTAAGACTGGTGTTAGTTCTTTCTGGAAAGTTTGGTAGAATTCACCTGTAAAGCCATCTGGCCCAGAGCTCTTCTTAGTTGGGAGATTTTTAATGACTGATTCTATCTCTTTACTTGTGATTGGTTTGTTGAGATCATCAATTTCTTCTTTTATCAATGTAGGCTGCTTATGTGTTTCTAGGAATTTGTCCATTTCCTCTAAATTGTCCTTCTTGTTGGAATATAGTTTTTTGAGGTATCTTTTCAATATAGTATTTATTTCTGTGGGGTCAGTGGTGTAAGCCCCTTTCTCATTTCTTATTTTGTGCATTTGCATCTTCTCTTTTTTGCTTTGTTAGTCTAGCTAAGGGTTTGTCAATTTTATTGATCTTTTCAAAGAACCAGCTCTTGGTTTTATTTTTTCAAGTGCTTTCTTATTTTCTATTTCATTTAGTTCTGCTCTGATCTTTGTTATTTCTTTCTTCTTCCTTTGGGTTTAGTTTGTTGTTGTTTTTTACTAATTCCTCCAAGTGTGCAGTTAGTTCTTCAATTTTAGCTCTTTCTTCTTTCTTGATGTATGTATTTATGGCTATAAATTTCCCTCTGAGTACTGCTTTTGCTGCATCCCATAAATCTGGATATGTTGTGTTATCATTTTAATTCATTTCAAGGTAGTTATTAATATCTTTTGACATGTCCTCTTTGACACACTGTTTTTCTAAGAGTGTGTTGTTTAACTTCCATATCTTGCTGCCAAATCTGGGTCTCTGGCCCTTGCAGATTTCCAGTTTCATTCCATTGTGGTCAGATATATTATTTTGTATGATTTCAATCTTTCTGAATTCATTGAGGCTTTCTCTGTGGCCAAGCACATGGTCTATCTTTGAGAATGATCTGTGTGTACTTGAGAAGAATGTATATCCTGCTGTATTTGGGTGTAATATTCTGTTTATGTCTATAAGGTCCAGCTCCTCTAATATGTTGTTGAAAGTCTTTGTTTCTTTATTGATTCTCTTTTGAAATGTTCTGTCTAAAGGGGATAGTGGTGTATTAAAGTCCCTCACTGTAACTGTAGAGGCATATATTCCTTCACTTAGTTTTTGCAGTGTTTGCCTCACATATTTGGAGGCACCCTTGTTATGTGCACAAATGTTTATGAATGTTCTTTCTTCTTGAAGGACTATGCCTTATGTCTTTCAGGAATATGTAGTTTCCATATTTGTCTCTCACAATTGTTTTGCATTCAATATCTATTTTGTCTGATATTAATATAGCTACTCCTACACTTTTTTGGTTATTGTTTGGTTGTAAGATTGTTTTCCAGACATTCACTTTCAACCTTCCTGAATCCCTGGGTCTAAGATATTTTTTCTTGCAGACAGCATATAGATGGATCTTATTTCTTTATCCAATCTTCTAATCTTAGTCTCCTGACAGGTGAGTTTAATCCATGGGCATTTGGTGTTATTATTTTTAAGGAATTACTTATATTAGCCATATTTTCTTGGGATTTGTGTTTGTCATATTTTGTTTGATTTTTTTTCTTTTTTTGTCTTTTTAGTTGTTTTTACACTCTTCTCCAACTTATCTGTCCTGTTTTTTTCTTTCCTCCTGAAGAACTTCCTTTAGTATTTCTTGAAGGGCAGGATTCTTGTTGGCATACTTTCTTAGTTTCTCTTTATCTGTGAATATTTTGAACTCTCCATCATTTTTGAATGCTAGTTTAGCTGGATAGAGTGTTCTTGGCTGGAAATTTTTTTTTTTTAGTACCTTGACTATGTCATACCACTGCCTTCTTTCCTCCATGGTTTCAGATGAGAAATCAGCACTTAATCTTATGGAGCCTCCTTTGTATGTGATGGTTCTCTTTTCTCTTGCTGCTTTTAATATTTTCTCTTTGTCTTGAGCATTGGATAATTTGACAAGTATATGTCTTGGGGTAGGCCTGTTGGGATTTATGCTATTTGGGGTACATTGTGCTTCCTGGATATGGACATCCATCTCTCTCAATAGTTTTGGGAAGTTGTCAGCAATTATTTCCTCCAACACCCCTTCTGTTCCATTTCCCTTCTCTTCTCCTTCTGGGATGCATATAATGTGTATGTTTGCATGTTTTGCACTGTCATTCAGGTCCCTAAGTCCCTGCTGGATTTTTTCTCTTTTTTATCTATCAAATCTACTATCTTTTTTATTTCATATGTACTGTCTTCCACATCACTAATTCTTTCCTCTGCCTCTTCAAATCTGCTGTTATTTGCTGAGAGTGCATTTTTGACTTCTTGGATTGTGCTGTTCATCCACATCATATCCATTATCTTTTTGTGCATAATTGCAATTTCTTCTGTATTCTTTCCAAGTGTTTTTTCATATTCTTAATCTCTTCTTTCATTTCATTAAATTGGTCCCTAATATATGTTTTGAGAGCTTTAATTACTTGTTCAATGTTCTGCTCTTATTCCTGGTTTTTAATTTGTTCATTGATTTGGCCATGTTTTCCTGATTATTGATTTGATTTTTAGTTTTTTGTTGCTGTCTGGTCATAATTTTATCTTGGTGAGTTTATTCAGTTTATTAGCTTCTTTGTCTAGTCTTGGGGTTTACTTGGTTGTTGTTTTTATGTGCATATTAAATCTTCTCTTTGTCACTTTGTTCTTCTTATTCTATTTCTTTGTTATTGGCTAAATTCACCTGAAGGAAACTATTAGGGCAAGAGAAGGCAAAAGGAGTAAGAAAAGAAAAAAGATAATAGTAGTATTGATAGTAAATGTTAACAGAAGAACCATGTAAGATCTAGGAGAACAGATATTAGACTCATGTACACTGTGTAGAGTTATAACAGTAAGAAAAGTGGAGTACCGATAATGAGACAGTAAACAATATGGGGAGGAATACAGTATGAATTAAAAGACCAGTGTGGTCAGGATAGAGGGAAAGAGAAAAGAAAGGACAATAATATATAAAGTGAATAAAAGACAGAAAACAGTAAAAAACTATTAGAAATAAAAATTCAGAAAAATGGGGGCTAAAGAAAGAGTGGTGGAATAGAAGAGAAACAGTAAATGATAGTGGTTAGAAAGATGTAGAGGAAATGGGATAGCATTTGTAGCCAAAATCAGTACACACAGGAAAGGGGAAATTGAGGATGAGGAAACACAGAAAATGTGAAGCATTCTCTGCAGCACCTAATATAAAAAAATATAAAAAAGGAGGGGGTGGAAAGCAAAAAAAAAAAAAAAAAGGAAAAAGGAAAAAGAAGAGAAGGAGAAGAATAAAGGGTTGTGGGGGGATAACGAAGAAGGAAAAACAAGAAAAAAAACCAACAAAAAAGACTAGACAATGTTTCAAGCAAGAAATCCTCTTTGCAGTTAAATAAAATGCTTAGGAGTCTGACCTTCCCCCTTTTTCCCTTTCTCACTTCCCTGTCTTAGAGAGCAGCAGAAAAGCTGTGTGGGGGATCCAGTAGGAGATTCAAGTGGGTCCTTGGTGAACCAAATTACCAGAGAAAACTATAACTCTTAGTTTCCAAAGAAAGAGCACCCATACCTCACCAGGAATCCCAAATATTCTAGTGGAAGTTTTCAAAATATATCCTACAGTCCCTCTCCCTTAGGTGTGCTACCCAAGGGCTAGTTGATTTTCTGACTCCACCTTCTCTCAGACCAAGTTTCCTATCCCAGGGCATTTAGTTAAATTGGACTTTCTCAGCAGTTTCACCTCTCCTTATTTCCCTGGCTCTCCTCAAGCCAGCTGGTATGCTCCTCCAAGCTCAAATAAAGGGGGTGGGGACCAGAAAATTGAACCGTACTTGTTTGGCCCCTCTGCACCAAAACCTTCTGACTCATGGAGTCAGTCCACAACTGGAGGGCTAGGGTAATCCCATTCCTCAGGGAACTCTGGACTCAGGAGAGGGATGTCTGGGATATTGTGGACTTGGGGTATGTGGGTCTGTGGAATGTGAGCGATGAGGACATAGGGTTCATGGACCTGGGGACCATGCTTCTGGGGAACACAGAGCTTGGGAATGCCACAGCTTTCCCCTATTAAAATTTCTACTATAAAAGCCAACCCATTTCTGGTACTTTGCATTAGTAGCCCTGTGGCAAACTAAGATACCCCATAGGACAGAAATTTTTCTACATCTCTCTTGATATTTTTCTAAACTCTCACCTGATTTGCCTTTAATGTCCACATCTCTACCAACAGTCTCTTCAATGCAACCTGGGTTTTTTTCTATCAAGTACCTCAGAATTATTACAGCCTCTAGTTATTACCCAATTCCAAAGCAACTTCCACATTTTCAGGTACTTCTCATAGCAGCAAATTACTTTCCAGTAAGAAAAATGTCTTTGTTTGGCACGGCTGCTATGATAAATACCATATAATGATTGGAATTAGACTATGGTAATTTATTGTCTTAAAGTTTTGGAGGCTAAAAGAGCAAAATCCAGGTCTCAACAGGTCATACTTTCTCCTGGATTCTGTAGCATTCTGGTGCTGGATTGCCACAATCCTTAGGGTTCCTTGGTTTGCATCTCTGCCTTTGTTACATGGCTTCTCCTTCTAGTTTCTAATTCTCCTGCTCAGTTTTCTTTGTCTTTGTCTAGATTTCTCTTCCATAAAAGGACTACAGCCATATGAACTTAGATACTCTCTGATACAATTTGCACTCATTTAAATATGATCTTCAAAGTTCCAAATCACAAATGAGCCTACACCTTAGTTGATAATAACATCTTCAAAGTCTTATTTGCAAATGAGTTCACACTCACAGGAATGTGGGTTAAGAAGTGTGGTAGTTTGAAATTATTTTATAAACCTCAAAAAGAGAAAGATTATGTTTGCAATCTATTCCTCTGGGTATGATACTTTTGATTGCATTAAATTCAGCTGATAGATCTTTGAGTAGATTACCTGTTAAAGATTAGGGCTTTTGATTTGACTACACCAGCGGGTATGACTCAGGTTGAGTCTCTTCTCCCTTGCTGGGTCTCATGTAAACAGACACTTAGACAAAGAGACACACAGAAAGAGAGAGCTCTGTCATTTCTGATTCTTCCACATCACAGAAAGGAGAAAGCTCAAACAGCTGAAGCCCTGGTGAGAGATGGGACATTTTACCTGAGAGCTTACAGCTGAGATTTGGAAGAAAGCAGAACAACCTAGACTAATATAGAAGGCCCAGAAAGAAACAAGTCTTAGACCAGGAGAGAGAGGACTTTAGTTAAGCATGAATCCTCAAGAGTCTGGACCACAAAGCCTTAAGAGGAAGACAAGGCAGACACCTCCTGGAGATGGGCAACCATCTTGCTTCAACACATGTCAACTGACTTTGGTAAGAAAACAACCTTGAGTTGGACATTTTACAGCCTTGTAAGATTTTATCCCAAATAAATACCCTTTATGAAAGGCAACAGATTTCTGGTACTTTGCATCAGCAACCCTTTGGCTGACCAATACACTATGTCAACAACTCTTTTGTGTAGGACATGATTAAATCCCAATAAGACCTGTTTATTCTTTGCCTTATTCTCCTTCTCCTCCTCTTCCTTCTCCTCCACCTCCTCCTCTTCCTTCTCCTCCTCCTTCTCCTCCTTCTCCTCCTTCTCCTCCTCCTCATTCCTCTTTCTCCTCTTCCTCCTCCTTCTCCTTCCTCTTTCTCTTCCTCTTCTTCTCCTTCTCCTCCTTCTCCTTCCTCTTCCTGTTCTTCTTCTTCTCCTCCTCCTTCTCCTCCCCCATCTCCTTCTCCTCCTTCTTCTTGTTTTTATTACAGAGCTTTCAAAGAATTTTATACCCAGTTAAGCTGTCAATGCATGGAGGCAACAAAAAAGTGTTCTTTGATATATGTGGATAAAAATATGCTATCTAGGGAACATGAAAAATTATTAGAAAACCTGAGTTTTACCAACACAAATTCATTCAAAGTTTTTAACTTTTGACTAAGAAATAGTGGCTGCGAAGAGCTACTAGTCAAAATTGTTAAAGTTATTTGACTAAATTATTAATCTACAGAATTTTTTAAGTGTCACATGGATTACATAGTTTGGTTTCCCTTTAAAAGAGATGATTTTATTGTACAAAATATTAAAGAAAGAATAATGACAGAAGCTGGAATTTTAGAATATTTTTAAAGTAAATACACTAAGTATTTTATTTTTCATAAACATGTTAAGAAATAATTTCTTTTTCCTTGACCTTTATTGTCAGCTAATAAAGTTTTACAAATGTCTTTGGAAAACTTTAAGGTATTTACTTAAGGCATGGATGTAGGATTTCTACTTTCCAAACTAAAGGTAATAAATAAGAGGGAAAAAAATCCATTCAGGAAAAGAAATAGTAATAAAGCAGCAAGCAAATATTTTAAAAGGACAGAAAGCAAATATGTATTGAAAGGTGCATAACCAACTAAAGGTTAGATCAATAAATGTATATTTTCACCTCACTGAAAAGGCAAATCTAGTGATATATGCTCCTTACTTAAAACAATACTATTGAGAAATATTGGCAAATATTTGCAAGGCAAATACAAATAAAAAGAAGACAATATTAGATAAAGTAGAATTTACAGTGTAGTAGAATTAATTACATATCTCGATTTAGACATGTTGTTAATCTTAATCTGCATTCCTGTGGGTGTGAACCCATTGTAATTAGGATCTTTTGAAGATTTATTTTTTAGTTAAGGTGTGACTCAACTAACTGTGTTATGTCTTTAATCTGGATTACTGGAGTCCTTTATAAGCACAGGAAATTCAGAAATAGAGAAAGTCACTGGGAGGAGCCTGAACCGAATGAAAGTCAGCAGGAACCCAAAATAGAAAAGAGAGAACATTACCATGGAGGACGATCAAGGGATTCAAGGATTAGGAGGAAGCCAGCCTTATAGCCTCTGAAACTGCGATCTAGTAAATTCCTGTTGTTTAAGCCAAGGCATTGTATGGTATTTGTCATAGCAGCTGGCAAATTGAGACAGGAGGCAAAAATATTAAATAATATAAAGAGTGTAATTTTACTCAAAAGCTGCTACAATTAATAATAAAGATTGAAACATTTAAAAATCCTAATGTGTAGACTAATACAGCATCATTAATAGAGAAAGTGAAAATTTACAGATATGCAAAGAAAATGATTAAAATTTTGTAATTGCAAGAGCTTTTAACTGTAACATGATAGAACAACCAAATATAAATTATTAGTAAAATTAACTTCAATATAATTAGATATAGAATACAATTAAATTAGTATGAGGTATATATTTTTTTCTGCCATCAAGTGAGCACTAGGTTTTTGAAAATGTCATTGCGAATCTTTGCAACAGTATGTTGTGATGGATCTTCTCAGGGCTGGTTGGCTGAATAAATATGTACAATTTGTGAAAAAAAATAATTTGGCCATATGTTTCAAGAGCCTTAGAAAAAGCTCTTATCCTTTGACATTTTCATCTCTTGGAGACAGATGTAGGACAGAGCTTTATATCTGAGCATGTTGATTCCATAATTCTTTAAATAGAAAAACACTGTAAAGAATATATCTATTAGAATAAGAATGGTTAAATGAACTATTTTTGCCATACATTAACATTTTATTTTATAATATTTATTATAATATTTTAAGGAATATTTGTTGACATAAGAAAGAGGGAAATAATAGTTATTGTTAGTTTAAAATTTAAAATTATTACACAGTACTCAATAAGCATAATAGTTCTATTTTTGGTTAAAAAACTCAAATGTACAAAACACACTTATAAAAGAAATATGGCTATATGCTAATGGTATTTTTGTCTGAGTAGTGTTACAGGTAATTTCTCTTGCCTTTTTTTGGTATATTTTTAAATTTTTTTCAATAAGGGTATATTACTCATAATGAAAAAAAATTCTTTAGCAAAGAAAGAGAAAGAAGAGAACTTCCATACTGATGTGCAAATTAGAATGTTTTGCAAAGTATCTATCCTGAAATCTTCTTTTGTTTTATGATATGAATGAAACAGTATCTATAAACAAATATACAATTTATTGTCTTCCTTCTCCAAGACCTTTAAAACACTGGATATGACTGAAATATCAGCCAAATAATCATAATTAGCAGATCAATGAATATTAATAGAACACTGTTAGGATATACATTCACAATCATTACTTCCTTTAATTTTCATGATTTTCTGATTAAGGTATTTTTGTTATCTCTACCTTATAGATGAGGAAACTAAAACTCAAAAAGATTAAAGTTTGTTGCCTAAAGACAAACAGATAAAATCCTGAACTCTTCCCAGCATCTCTGTATGTTGATATTTGAAAGTGTAGCCTGAGGCTCCCCTTAGTACCTTCTCCCCTTGAGTTTTTATTAGGATCCTTTGGTAGCACATGATCTTGTCATTATTTAGATACAACCAAAGATAGATGTAGATGTAGAAATATTTTATACCTAGGAATAATATATTTTTAAGAGCTAAATTAATGAAACAAAATAGTTGTTACCAGGAGAAGTTAACATTCAGTTTGTTTAACTTTTCATTGGGCTATTCATTTTGAGGAACATGAATTTACACCTATTATACTGATGTCTCTCTACAAGACCACAAGTGTCATTGGATGGTTTGCAATTTTCTACTTTTGTAACTGAATCTAATCATTGAATTTATTAGGAACTTTGGTCTACATGTAAACTTACCTGGGGAATTAATGGAATAGACACTGGGTATTGAAACTGAATGGATTCAGACTTAGTCTGGGCTAGAAGTCAATCAGAATGCAATCATTCATTAAGATTTCTGAAAGCAATAACCAC
This sequence comes from Dasypus novemcinctus, assembly GCF_030445035.2. Lineage (NCBI taxonomy): Eukaryota > Metazoa > Chordata > Mammalia > Cingulata > Dasypodidae > Dasypus > Dasypus novemcinctus. The sequence continues at coordinate 45,097,102 of NC_080673.1, read as the reverse complement.
TGTCCAGTGCCAGCATCCATCAAGCTAAGTGCCAGGAAATGTAAGAGCTAGGGGCAGATCCCACAGCAGCAGCACAAGAGTCAGTTCATCTCAATTACCACATGGCTATGGCCTTCTTCCTTGGAACCACATTCAGAAGGGAATCTGAGAGGCCAGTTGGGGCTTTTGAATTGGGTTCTTTCCCAGGAAGAATACCCTGTAAGAAAAACACTAGGATACTTATTTTCCTGTTCTTGATTGTCACAAAAATGATTGGAATATAGTGCCTATGCCTTGCTAATTCAAGAAATTAAAAAAACAAAACAGAATTAAAAGGGCAGTGAATAATATACCATGTTCATATGATGGCATATGGAGGGAGAATATTTAAGTGGGAACACATCGGAACTTTTTAGAAAGACAGCTAATACTTAACTCTAATGCTTGCTAACTAGCATCCCTAACAAGTTCTTTAAGTTTTCTAAATCTCTAATATCCTTATCTGTGAACTATTTACCTTATAGTGTTGTTGTGAGAACTAAATAAGACACAGCAAAGTACTTGAAAATAGTGTATGATAAGTGGTAGCCAGTATGATAAAGGCAAAATATTACCGAGACTAGAATATCCCTTTTCATTTAGATGTGTATGTGAATAGCTATGTTTTTGTTTGTTTGTTTGTTTTCAGGAGGCACTGGGAACTGAACCCGTGTGGGAGGTGGGCGCTCAACTACTTGAGCCACATCCTTTCCCAATAGCTATATTTTTAATAGTCACATAAAGAGTTAAACTTTGGAAGCAAATGGTAGTGATCAAAAACATAAAATAAGCCTTAAGAACTCCTTAGACAATCTTCATTTCTCATGGGTCTCATTATGAAATAAGAACAGTGTATGCTTCTCACATAAGCATACAAAGATGTTTGAAGCTCATCTGTCAACATGGAGACATACAGGATCATTACTGAAAACCAATGATGCTTTTACAAGTGTGAGATGTTTTGACAGAGGAGGAAATGACTAAAAGTAGGTTTGACTTTTTGGTAACATTCATTCTTTTTCATCATTTTGTTTGTGTGTATCTGTGTGTTCAAAGGAAATTAAACAACTCAGCCACTTAATTTTCCATTGAACTGCTATATAGATTCTTATCAATTAAAATTATATACATATAATGCCACATAAATGCTATTATCAGCATATTAACTTACTCTGTATCTATTTTCACTGTGATTTGCCATGTATTACTAAATGGCAAATAGTCCTGCATCATCCCTGGAACAGTGATATTGCAGTGAAAATTCTAGTTGAGTTTATATCTGTTTCTTTCACTGTGTGAGGAAACCCCACAGTACCATTCAGAGTCAGAGTTTCCCCTTTCACTCAGGAGCCTATGACACGCAAGCTTGTAATTCTGGTATGCATGACACCATAGATGAGGAATTGGAGTCTTGCTTCAAGGATTGGGCCTGGTGTTACTGTCTAACACATGGCCACAGTGTTACTGAGAAACAGGGTTTGTTTTCTTGTTGCTGGGATTCCCACTTCTGCTTTCAAATACGCGTGTTACGTAGTTTATCTGTGTGGTGTGTTCTAACTCTGTATAAACAGGCTGCTGCCAGCAACCCAAGCTTGAATTGGCAAGGTATAAATTTGATTACATAACAGCTGTCTTTTTTGTTACAAGGTTAAGGAATAATACAAACCTTCCATTGTAAGGCTGAAATTTACTGAAGATACTGTCATTCTTGCTTGCCACCACCTGTTCAAAAATCTTCAACCACTGGCTCCTGTCCCACTATTCTGCTGGTGTACCAAATTTTAATCCTTGCGGAGTCTGTGTAAAAGTATCTGAGAAGGGATAAAAGAATGATGTATGTGCCAGTGAGGATGGCCTTTACAGGAAATGCATTTCAAACTGATTCGACAGAGGAAACTGCTTACTGGTTTACATGGATGTGGTGACCTTCTTTAGGACACTGCTCTTCTCAGCCTCACAATACACAAATATAGAACTACTTTCGCACACTATCCTGTGGGGGAATTTGAGCTATTTCTAGATGATAGGGTTGGGGTAGCTGTGGCAGGAGAAAAAATTAATTAGAACTTTATCCTCTCTAAGAAAAGCAGTATCACACAAAAATAAAATTGCCACAAATGTCTCTTCCTGCTGCTTTGAAAAGACAATAAATGTTTTGTCTTACCCTCAAATTTCTTCACTTGTATAGCAACAGTAGCATGGGATAGCTTCTTTTACACTTCTGCTCTTCCTCAATTTTCTTTTAAGATTTTTAAAAATCTCTATGAATACATTTTAGTATAACAGGAGTATTAATATTTTGATTTACTCAGAAATTAGAAATACAAAAATTTAAAAAATGTCTAAGGACTGCAAGATTCTTTTTAAAGAAAGTAATGTAAGGCAGAATTTCCCTGTATTTTATAAGTTTGAGTCTGCTGGACTGTGGTGTACTGGAAAATGTTTGAAAACTAGTTCTTTGGCCTGAGGATGGGAGTGGAAATGGGAGTCTTGATTTGTAGTGTTGATTTTCATGATGTTTGTACTACTATTATGGCCAATTTCAACCTACTAATCTGAAGTGAACAGGGAAATGGGAAAACATGAGCACAGCTGGATCTCACAATTCTGAGTGAGCTGGTTCTAACACACCACTGTTATTAGATGTTATTAGGAATTCTGTAAAGCTCATAGATTGGAAGATTAAATATCATTAAGATGTCATTTCTACCCAAATTGATTTACAAGTTCAATGCAATCCCAACCAAAATTCAGCCTACTTTACAGAAATAGAAAAGTCAATTGCCAAATTTATTTGGAAGGGAAAGGGCCCATGAATAGCCCAAAACATCTTAAAAAAGAAAAGTTAAATTGGAAGACTCATACTTCCTGAACTTAGAGCATATTACAAAGCTACAGAGGTAAAAACAGCATGGTATTGGCTTAAAGATAGACACATTGATTAATGGAATTGAATTGAGAGTTAAGAAATAGACTCTCACCTCTACTCTTAACAGATTTTTGACAAGTCACCTTACAGTGACAGAATAGTTTCTTCAACAAATGGTGCTGGGAGAAGTGGATATTCATAACCAAAAGAATGAAAGAGGACCTCTATCTCACTTCCTATAAAAAATCAACTTGAAATGGATTAAAGCTAAACATAAAAACTAGTACCATAAAACTCTTAGACGATAATGTAGAAAAGCATCTTTAATATTTTGTGGTAGGAGGTAGGTTCTTAGACGTCATACTCAAAGTACAAGGAACTAAAGAAAAAATAGGTAAAAAGGAGACCTCCTCAAAATTAAATGCTTTTGCACTTCAAAAGACTTTGTTGAGAGGGTGAAAGGGCAACCCTCTCAATGTGGGAAAATATTTGGAAACCACATATCCAATAAAGGTTTACAATCCATGATATATAAAGAGATCCTACAACTCAACAATAAAAGACAGTTGATGCCATTTCAAAATGGGCAAAAAAATGGAACAGACATTTTTTCAAAGAGGAAATACAAGTAGCAAAAGAACACATGAAAATTTGTTCAAAATCACTAGCTCTTAGGGGCATGCAGATCAAAACTACAATGAGATATCATTTCACACCTATTAGAATGGCCATTATTGAAAAAAAACAGAAAACTACAAGTGTTGGAGAGGATGTGGAGAAATAGGAACACTTATTCACTATTGGTGGGAATGTAGAATGTATAGCCTTTGTGGAAGATTGGTAGTTTCTCAGGAAGTTAAATATAGATCTGCCGTGTGATCTCAGCCAATGCCATTACTAGACATTTACCCAAGAAGAACAGAGAGCATGGACATGAAGTGACATCTAAACACCAGTGTTCATAGTGGCATAATTCACAATTGCCAAAAGATAGAAGCAACCCAGGTGTCCTTCAACTGATGAATGGATAAACAAATTGTGGTATACTTATAAGATGGAATATTATTCTGCTATAAGAAGAAATGAAGTCATGAAGTCTATGATAACATGGTTGAAACTTGAAGATATTATGTTGAATGAAACAAGCCAGATACAAAAGGACAAATATTGTATGATTTTACTTATATGAACTAAATATAAGAGCAAACTCATCGCAGTGATAGCTAGAATATAGGTCACCAGAAGATTAAATGAGGATAGAGAATGGAAAACTCTGGTTTAGTCCATGTAGAATTGGTAAAAATGTTTGTAAATGTTTGGAATGGATAAAAATGATGAAAGCACATTATCATGTTTGTAATTAGCAGCACTTATGGGAATGACAGAGGTTGAAAGGGAAAGAATAAAGGTCATGTATATCACTAGAAAGAAAATTATAAGATGAAACAAGGGACTGTATAGCATAGTGAACCCTCTTGTGGACAATGGGTTTGCTTAATAGTGCATATATAGGAATGTTTTTCTCTGAAATAGAACAAACATATATTAATGTTACAAGGTATTAATAATAGGGTGATATTTGGAGAAATTGTAACCAAAGTAAACTATAAATTGCAGAAAATAGTACTACAATAACATTATTCCATCAATGGTAAAAAAAAATAAGTAGGCTAAGTGAAAGAAACCAGACACAAAGTACTACACATTGTTTAATTTCACCTATAAAAAATGTAAACACAAATAAGTTTATAGATATGAAAAAAGGTTCAAACTCCCAGGGGGAGGATAGAGAGATTGAGAGGTTATTGCTAAGGGGTAGGGGGGACTTTCTTTTTGGAGTAATGAAAATGCTCTAATATTAATTGTAATGATGAATGTACAATTCTATGATTATACCAAAAGCATTGATTATACACTTTAGATGGATTGTATGGTTTATAAATATGTTCCAATAAAATTGATTGAAAAAGAAAGCATTCATTATTTAAAAAATTTGGAAACACTGGCTGAAGTTAGAATTCTTACACTTAAAATGCTAATTTGCATTTTGAAATTCTGAGGGTTTTCTATGATGTTTAATCATTTTAATTGACATGTCTATTAACATATTTTGGGATTTTAGTGTTTCAGGGAATATAACTTAGAAAAGTCTTAAAGGTTTAGTTTTTGCATTTCTTAATGTTTTCAAAGTTATAATTTGTTTAAATTACCAAAGTGATATTCAACTCAAATTAATAAATCAGCGGTACAAAGGAATTTAAAGAAGTTAAATGCTCCTTTTTAATTCTACATACCTGAATTAATCAATGCTAAGGGTCTGATGTATATCATTTCATACTTCGATCATACTAACATATTAAAATTGTACCTCCCCCATTTTAAAAACACAGTTCTCTGCAACTTAAAAAAATAAGGTTTCAGCCTTATTATTATGAAATAATAAGGATCAGCAAACCACACAGAACAAATGTACGGCATGTACAGTAGCTCGCAAACTTTAACCTGCTTCTGAGGACCTTAGAGATCTTGCTGAAAATCACATTTCTGGGACTTTCTGATTGAGTAGACCTAGGTTGTGGCCTGAAATTTTGCATTTCTAAAAATCTCAGGTGATGCTGATGTTGCTTCTCTGGAATCACACTTAGAGAACCTCTAGCTTAGTGAATTAGTATTTTTAAAAAGATTTATTTATTTATTTATTTTTCTCCCCTTCCCCCTCCCCACCCTGGTTGTCTGTTCTGTGTGTCTATTTTGCTGTGTCATCTTTGTACACTTCTGTTGTTGTCAGTGGCATGGGAATCTGTGTTTCTTTTTGCTGCATCATCTTGTGTCATTTTCTCTGTATGGGTGGCGCCATTCTTAGGTGGGCTGCACTTTCTTTGGTGCTGGGCGGCTCTCCTTACGGGGTGCACTCCTTCCTCATGGGGCTTCCCTACGGGGGAACACCCCTGCATGGCACAGCACTCCTTGCACACATCAGCACTGCACATGGGCCAGCTCCACATGGGTCAAGGAGGCCCGGGGTTTGAACTGCGGACCTCCCATGTGGTAGACGGTTGCCCTGACCACTGGTGGGCCAAGTCTGCCACCAGCTTAGTGAATTATTGTAAGATGAACACGTTTATAACCACGATGCTGGTGAAGAAACCCTACTAGGCCCTCCTTGTGGCCCATTCCAGAAGAAGCTGGACTCCCTTCAAAATAAGCACTATACTAACTTCTGGGAAGATGGCATTGGAGTAGGTAGGCAGGGCTCAGCTGTCTCACAGAAATAATGGAGGAAGGACAAAAACTGTCCAAGCGAGCTGCTTTGGGGATCTCCAGACCAGGAGTGTGCCTCACATCCTCCAGGAGAATGAAGGACAGAGAGATGAAGAAGTCAAAATGAAAACTTTGAGGTCCTAACCCTCATGATCAGGAACAGCACCCATCCCCCATCGTAAAGGCAAACAGCCTGAATAAAACCTATGGCTTAATGCAGTCAACTGAGAAGGAAACAGACATCTTCCTTCCTGAGGGGGGAGGGTGCAGTGGAGGGTAGAGAGAGATTTCTCTTCTTTGAATTTAGCTAGCAGAATGTGCATCGACTCTTGCCTCTGGCCAGACCAGAATCAAGGGCTCTCGAAGGTGCATATGAATCTCCTGGGGAAGATTTGCAGATGTGCACCACCTGCTGGCCTGTTAACAAACGAAAAACACTGCTTTTAGGAGTCTCTTGTTCCAGTCCCCTTGGAGGGATTTGTGACCCAATTTTGATAATTGAAGCTGGACAATATTAAAGACTTGGAATAAGTTGAACCAAAAGTCAAGAGTAGCTGTGAAACAAAACCACTAGGCAAAAGAGAGAAATTGACCATCAGAGTAAGTTCAATATATTTAGATGCAAAAATTGAAGTCATACTAAGAAACAGGAAGATATAGCTCAGGCAAAGGAATAAACCAAAAATCCTGATGAGAAACAGGATTTAAGGCAACTAATCAATGATAATCACACAAATCTAAATCAATTCAAGGATTTGAAGGAAAATATGACTAAAAGATTTCTAAAGGATATTAAGAAGACACTGGATAGGCATAAAGAACAATTTTAAAGTCTGCAAAGTAAAGTAACAGAACTTATGGTAATGAAAGATACAGCGGATGAGATTTAAAAAACATTAGAGATGTATAGAAGAAAAATTGAATTAATGGAAGACAGAATTAGTGACTTGGAGGACCAAGCATCTGAACTTGCAAAGACAGGAGAAGAGAAAGAGAAAATAATGGAAAAATGGGACAGGGCCTCAGGGAATTAAATGACAATGTGAAACACACAAACATATGCATGATCAGTGTCCCAGAAAGAGAAGAGAACAGGAAAGGGGCAGGAAGGATATTTAAGGAAATAATAACTGAAAACTTTCCAACCCTTATGAAAGACATAAATATCAATATCCAAGAAGACAACACATGCCAAACAGAATGAGTTTGGATAGACCTACTCTGAGACATCTACTATTCAGAATGCCAAATACCAGAGATAAAGAGAGAATTCTGAAGACAGCAAGAGAAAAGCAATGCATCACATACAAGGGAACCTCAACAAGACTAAGTGCTGATATCTCATCAGAAACCATGGTGTCAACAAGCAAGTATATTTAAGGCTATACCTTAAGTGTATTAAGGTATTTAAGTGTATGATCGTATTTAAGGCACTGAAAGAAAAAAACTGGCAGTCAAAAATTCTTTATATTGAAAAGCTGTCCTTCAAAAAGGAGGATGAGTTTAAAGTCCTAACTGACAAAACCAGAGAAAGCCTGTTCCCAAAAGACCAGATTTACAACAGATACTAAAGGAAGTTCTACAACCTGAAAGGGAAAACAACAACAACAACAAAACAAGCATGAGAGACTTGGAGAAGTGTGTAGAAGTGAAGATTATTGGTAAGGGTAACTTAAGGGGTAAAAAGACAAACAATAGTAAGATACGACAATGGAAAGCCAAAGGATAAAATGGATCAAGTAAGTAATGTTTTCACAGTAATTACATTGAATAAGAATGGATTGAGTTCCACAATATTCATAGACATAGACTGATAGAATGGATAAAAAAATATGAGCCATATATATACTGTCTACAGGAGATGTACCTCAAATGTAATGATACAAACAGGTTGAGAATGAAAGGTTGGAAAAAGACATTCCATGCAAATAGTAGCCAAAAAAGATCTGGAGTAGTGATAGTAATGTTAGACAAAATAGATTTTAAATGCAAAACTGTTATAAGAGTTCAAGAAGGTCATTATATATTAATAAAAGGGAAATTCACCAAGATATAACATTAATAAATATTTGTGCACCTGACTTCAGTGCCCAAAGATGCATGAGGCATACACTGAAGGGGAAAGTATGTTTATGCAATAATATAGTTGGAGAATCAATACACCACTCTCAGTATTGGATAGAACATCTGGATAGAGGATAAATAAGGAAACAGAGAGCTTGTCTGATATGATAAATGAACTAGGCCTAACAGATTTTTATAGAGCTTTAGACCCCAAAACACCAGGATATACATTCTTTTCAAGAGCTCATGGATCCTTATCCAGGATAGATCATATGTTGAGTCATAAGACAGTTCTCAGTAAATTTAATAAGATTGAAATTATTCAAAGCACTTTCTCAGATCATAAAGGAATAAAGCTGGAAATAAGTAATAGGCAGAAGAAGGGAAAACTCATAAATATATGGAGTTAAAGAAAACATTTTTAAATAATCATTGGATCAAAGAAGAAATTGCAAGAGAAACATCTTGAGAGGAATGAAAACAAGAACACAACATCTCAGCCAGATCTCACTGACTGCCACAGTAAATACTGCCACAAATGATGGAGCTCCTGAGGGTTCTAGAGACATCCAGACACTATAGGCAGGGCAGACAGCTCAGGAGTTTGTCACTCTGCCAGTGGGCCCTACTTTTGAATTTATGCTTCCCAGTGTGACAGAGTTGACAGACTCATTTGTGGTTTCCCTACACATGGCTCTTCTGCCATTTTATTTGTACCTATAGTTAGTACTAGACTTAATAAGTGTATGTCCAAGAGACTTAAATCTTTGGGCAGTCCATGTGCCAGTTGGGACTTGAATCTCAACAGAGTTGCAACACCTACTCTCCAGTTTATTGGACTCACCCAGGACAACAAATAAGGAGATGATGATGGACAATGCCCATCCCAAGGATCAGAGAAAGTCTGTAACTGCAAACAAGACTGTCTCATACATCTGCTATATGGGATCTAAGCCCCCTCACAATTAGACGCAAAGTGGGCACCACCATCCCAGAATTCCCAGGATTGGGGAATGAAGGATGAACTAGAGTAGACTCTACTGTTATTCTAGCTATGGAAGAACTTTTATCATTAATGTGGAGGCAGTGGCCACTGTAGGTTCTGAGGGGAGGGAAAGGAAAAAGCAGTTGCAACATATGGCATTTTCAGGACATTGGAATTGTCCTGAATGATGTTGCAATGATGGATACAGGCCATTATATATTTCGTCATAACTTAAAAATTTGTAAGGGACAGAGTGTAAACTATAATGTAAACTATAATCCTTTCTTAGTGGCAATGGTCCAATATGGGTTCATCAATTGTAACAAATGTACCACATTAATGAAGGATGTTGTTAATGTGGGAAAGTGTGGGAGGGGTAGGGAGTCGGGCATATGGAATCTCCTATATTTTTATGCAAAATTTAAGTAGTCTAAAGTATTTAAAATTTAAAAAAAAATATTAAAAAAAACTATGGGATACAGCAAAGGAAGTGTTGAGGGGGTAATTTATAGCCCTCAATGCTTACACTAAAAAGAAGAAAAAGATAAAATCAAAGACCTAATTGCACACCTGGGAGTACTAGAAAAAGAATAACAACCTAATCCCAATAATAAGCCAAAGGAAGCCAAAGGAAGGAAATAATAATGATTAGACCAGAAATAAATGAAATTAAGAAAAAAGAAAACAATAGAATCAACAAAACAAAAAACTGTTTCTCCACAAACAACAAAATTGGAAAACTCTTAGTTAGACTGACAAAGAAAGTAAAAGAGAAGATACAAATAAATAAAATCAGAAATGAGAGGGGGGACAATACCACTGACCCTGTAGAAATAGTGTTCTTAAGAGGATACCATGAACAACGGTATGCCAACAAACTAGACGATGTGGACAAAATGGATAAATTCCCAAAAACACACAAAAAACCTATACTGACATGGGAGGAAATGGAAAACTGCAACAAACCAATCATGAGTAAAGAGATTGAAACCGTCAATGAAAACCTCCCAAAATTAAAAAGCCAGGACCAGATGGCTTCAGTGGTGAATTTTACTAGTAATTCAAAGAAAATCTAATACCAATCTTGCTCAAGCATTTCCAAAAATTTGAGCAGTAAGGAATGCTACTAAACTTATTCTATGAAGCCAACACCTTCCTAATACCAAAACCAGATAAAGATATTACAAAAAGTGAAACGGACTTGGCCCAGTGGTTAGAGCGTCTGTCTACCACATGGGAGGTCCGCGGTTCAAACCCCAGGCCTCCTTGACCCGTGTGGAGCTGGCCCATGCGCGGTGCTGATGCACGCAAGGAGTGCTGTGCCACGCAGGGGTGTCCCCCACGTAGGGGAGCCCCACACGCAAGGAGTGCGCCTCATAATAAGAGCCGCCCAGCATGAAAGGAAGTACAGCCTGCCCAGGAATGGCGCCACCCACACATCCCATGCCACTGACACAACAGAAGCGGACAAAGAAACAAGACGCAGCAAATAGACACAGAGAACAGACCGGGGGGAGGGGAGTTAAATAAATAATAAATAAATCTTTAGGAAAAAAAAGAGCTATTACAAAAAAAGAAAATTGCAGACCAAGTCCTCTAATGAATGTAGATGCAAAAATCCTCAACAAAATACTTGCAAACTGAATCCAAAAGAATATTAAAAGAATTATATAACATGATCAAGTAGGTTTTACCCTAGGTATTCAAGGGTAGTTCAACACAAGAAAATCAATTAGTGTAACAAAACATATTAATAAATTGAAGAAGAAAAACTGCAAGTTTGAGAAATCTTCCTTCTACTCCTATTTTTTTAGTGTTTTTATCAAGAAAGAATGTTGCATTTTACTAAATACTTTTTCTGCACGAATCAAGAGGATCATGTAATTTTTCTTCATATATGCCCTTATTGTGTTGAGAAAAGTTTCCTTCTATTCCTATTTTTCTATGGATGCTGGATTTTATATATGAAAACTCACAGCTAACATGGTACTCAATGGTGATAGACTGAAAGCTTTCCTGCTGACATCGGGAACCAGAAAATGATGCCCACTGTCACCACTGTTATCTACTGTTATTCAATATTGGTTCTCTATATCCAAAAGAAAGAAAGAGGGCCCATGTCTCACACCTTAGAAAAAATTTAACTTAAAATGGATCAAGCACCTAAATATGAAATGTAAAATCATAAAACTCTTAGAAGAAAATTTGGCAAACAACTTCAAGATCTTGTGGTAGGTGATATTTTTTAAACCTTGCACCCAAAATATGAGCAATGAAACAAAAAGTAAATGGGACTTCCTCAAAATTAAACACTCTTGTTCTTCAAAAGACTGTCAAGAGTGTAAAAAGGCATTCTACTCAGTGTGAGAAAATATTTGGAAACCACTTATCTGATAAATGTTTGATATCCATGTTATATAATGGGATGATAGAAATCAATAATAAAAATTCAAGCAACCCAATTTAAAAATAAGCAAAAGACTTAAATAGACTTTTTTCCCAAGAGAAAAATACAAATGGCCAAAAAGCACATGAAAAATGTTCAACACACTAGCAAATAGGGAAATACAGATCAAAACTACAATGAGATGCCATCATACTTTATAGAATGCACTTAAAAAATGTACTTAATGTACTTAAAAAAAAAACCCAGGTAACTGCAAGTGCTGAATAAGAAATGGGTAAATAGGAACCCTCCTTCACTGTTGGTGGTAATGTTGTAGAATGGTATAGCCTCTGTGGAGGACAGTTTGGCAGGTCAAGAAGCTAAATATAGAACTGCCATATGATCCAATAACCCCATTACTATATAGGAATATATCTATATATATATATATAGGAATATATGCAGAAGAACTGAAATCAAAAACATGGACTGTCTTTCACACATCAATGTTCACAGCAGCATTATTCACAATTGCTGAAACATTGAACCAGCACAAGTGTCCATAAACCAATGAATGGATATACAAAATGTGGTTTATACATATAGTGGAATACTACTTAACTCTAAGAATAAATGAAATTGGGATGCATATGACAACATGGAGGAAACTTGAGGATAATTTATTGAGTGAAATAAGCTTGACAAAAAAGGACAAATATTGTATGGTCTCACTAATATGGGCTGAATAAGATGAGTAAACGCATGGAGGTAAACACTAGAGTATAGGTTAGTAGGGGATAGAATATGGGTTGAGAATGGGAACTGATGCTTAATGTATGTAGAATTTTTAAAAAGGTTTATTGTAAAAACATGGAAATGAATAGAGTTGATGGTGGCATTTTATAGTGAGTACAACTCACACTCTCGATTTATAAATGTGGTTGTGGTTGAAAGGGGTAATCTGTGGACGTAAATGTCAACCGAAAGGAAGCTAGAGAATAATCTAGGCACTTTATTACATAGTGATTTTGGTGGTAGATGAAGACTGTGGTTAATAATATAAATACAAGAATGTTCTTCTTTTACAAAGTGTTAAGAATATGGTGATACATGGTGTGGCAGTCTGATATTATTTATGAATTCCAAAAAGAGTTATATATTATGTTTATAAATTGGTCTCTTCCTCTGGATATGATTACCCTTTGATTATATTAGGTTCAGCTGAGTTGTCTGATTAAATTATGTTAAGATTAGGGCTTTGATTCAACCCTGTCATTAGAGTGTGACTTAGCATTGAGTCCCAGCCCCCTTGGTTGGCTGATAAAACAAACTCTCACATGTAAGTCACAGAGAGAAGATACACAGAGGATCTTGCACCCCGGGAAGAGAGATGAGCCAGATAGTTTACAGCTGAACTTGTGAAGGGAACAGAGCAGCTGAGCCCAGAAAGAAATGAGTCCCAGAGGAAGAGAGACAAGCCCTATGCCAGCCTACAGCTGAGATTACAAGAAGCTGGGACCACAGAACCTTAAGAGGAAAGAAGAAGGCTGAACCCTCACAGACATCTCCTGCCATCTTGCTTCAACATGTGGCAACAGATTTGTTTGAGGAAGTACCTATTATGGTACCTTGAGTGGATTCTTTAGGGCATTATAACTCTAAGCTTCTACCCCAAATAAATCCCCTTTATAAAAGGCCACAGATTCTTGGTACTTTGTATCAGCACACACATAAAAATTACAATTAATGTAACTTATGTATGATAGTTAAAAGTAACATTGTAATATTTTTTGGAGCAATGGCAAGGAAGATATTAGATAATTTTAAGGGACAATAATAGGGGTATAAAGGAAGTATGGAAGTTTTCCTTTGGAGTAATGAAAATGGACTAAAATTGACTGAGGTGATGATAGCACAACTCTGTGACAAAAATAAGAGCCACTGAATGTATACTTTGAATGGACTGTACAAAGCACAGCACTGTTTAACACAGGGAATTCAGTGGTGGAAGATGGACTGTGGTTAACAGAACAAATATGAGAACATCCTTTCATGAACTCTAACAAATATATAATACTAATTCAGGATATTAATAATCAGGTGGGTTTGGGGAAAATACTTCAAATGTAAGATATGGGTTATAGTTAGTAGTAATATTTTGATGATGGTCTTTCATATTTTATAACAAATATTTCTGAACAATGCAAAGCGTTGGTGGTAGGGTGATGTATGGGAGCCCTGTAGAATGATATGCATGTTTGTTTTGTAAGTTCACAAATTTTACTACATACTTATTGTTTATGTATGCTATGTATGAGTGATATTCTTCAATAAAATTTTACATTAAAATGTAATCACTATCCAGACTTTTATAATAATTACTTCACTGCATTGCTTTATGTTTTTATCACCCAAGTGTGAATCCCTGCATATTACAGATTAACCTTGCCTAATTATTTCAATTTGATATATATTGATATATATATATTTGATATATATATATATTTGATATATATTCAATTTGATATATCAAATTGAAAAATAATAGAATATTTTTCTATTATTTTATAATTTGCCTCCATCATTTCTCTCCCTTTCTCTCTTTTAAGTGTGTCTGTTGAAGAATCCTTGCCATTTGACTTGTAGAGTTTCCTATAACTTGAATTTTGTTGACTTTATATTCCTGGTGGAGGCTAAACACATTCCTGTGTCCTCTATAGTTTCATCAAATTGCGACTGGATTCAGAGGCTTGATCAGACTCACATAGAATACTTTGGCAAACCTATAAGTAGTTCTGAGTTTCTTCAGCAGAGGCACAAAAGTCTGACTTTAGTTCTAATTTTAAATCAGCTTTAAACTGAAAAATTACATAAAATAAAATTTGCCTTTTAAAATGTGATGTTTGATGAGTTTTGATTAATATTTACAGCCAGGAAAATGCCAGCACTATGTGATATAAAATCTTTCCATACTCCCCAAATCCCCCAAGCCTCTTTGCAGTCAAACCCCTCATCCCATCCACTATGCCCTAGAAACCACTGATCTGCTTTTATCACTATAATTTTGTCTTTTCTAGAATAATTGTTTTGCTCAGAATAATGGTTTTGAGATGCATCTCTGTTCCTGTGTAATCAGAAGCGTGTTCCTTCTTATGACTGAGTAGTATTCCCATGCAAGGATTTACCAGAATCTATTAATCTATGTACCATTTGATTGACAATTGGGATTTTCCCCTTTTGAGGCAATTATGAATAAAGCTGCCATGAATATTCAAGTAAAGGTCTTTGTGTGAGCATATGTTTTCATTTTTCTTGAGCAAACACTAGAATTGAAATTGCTGGGTTATACGGTAATTGCAAGGTTCCTGTCTTTTAAAGTTATGGTACCATTTTGTATACTCACCTGCAATATAAGAGAATAACAGTGGCTCTTTATCCTCTCAAACACTTGCTAATGTCAGTCTTTTAAAAAAAGTCATCTATTGGATGATATATTAGTATCACATTTTGGTTTTAATTTGTATTTTCCTTATGACTAATGATATAGTTTTTATTTGCTGATATTCCATTCATAGATCTTCTTTTCTGAAGCGTCTGCTCAAATCTCTTACCCACTTTAGAAAAAAATTTGACTGTTTGTATTCTTATTATTTAGTTGTCAGCATTCCTTATATATTCTGGAGACAAGTTCCTTACAAATATGTGTTTTACAGTCTGTTACTTGGATTATTTAGAAATGCATTATCTAATTTCCAAAATTTTTATTGATTCTGAATTTAATTTCATTGTGATCAGAACACATACTCTGCATGACTGCACTCTTAAATCTTTTAAAAAACAGCTTTATTGTTATACATGACATAATTCTGTGCATAAAGTGTACAATTTGATTAGTTTTGACATATGTGTGCACCATGACACTATCACAAAGTACTGACCAGATCTATCACCCCAAATATTTCCTTGTGTTCCTTTGTAATCTCTAGTTCTTCCTTTTGCCTACTTCTCATGTGAAGCAACCATTCTCAACACTGATAAGAAAACTATACTAAAGGATAACCAGTGACATAGAATATTTCAAAATGATTAACCACCTTGATCTAATGCAGAATACATTTTTTTTAACCAGGTGCACATGATGTAGTCACCTGGATAGACTATAAGCTAGTCTATAAAAAAATAGCTGAATTGAAAACACTTCAAGATTAACCCTATAAGACGATTTTCTTCCTCACTCTGGGTCACATTTTTCTGCTTTTTAGCTAGTCCATTAATTTCTGATTGAATGCCAGTCATTGTTATTTTACCTTTTCGGGTACTGCATGTTTTTATATACCTATAAATATACTTAAGCTTTGTTAAGTTCCTTTGGAATAGTTTAATCCTTTTTATCTTAAATCATTCTTGAAGCTGTGTTTATTTCAGGGTTAATTTTCCCCACTGCTGAGGCTAAACCTCTTTTTAGGTCCCTCCTTGATGCCTTATTAATTACATATATTTCCAGTCACCCAATTTGGGATGTGTGCAATTCCTGGCTGCATGTCAGCTTTGGGGATTGCTTCCTCTCTTCACATTGGATGACTCTCTCCCCAGTCTTGAATTGTGTATGAAACAGTCTGCCATTAGTCAAAACATATGTCCTTAAAATGTTGATGTTCTTATTCTATTATTTCATTTTCTCTATTAGTTTACCTAATGTTATACTATTTCCCCTCATCTACTATTTTATATTACCCATAGGTATAGTTTATATTGGGAAGGGAGGGTAAATTCTTGATTACTTGTCATTTACCAAGTCCTCAAAACATTGAATTGGTCCCCAGGCATTCTCAAATGTGACCAATTAGTTTTTTAGGAAGTAAAAGCATGAAATTATGTATTTAAATACTTGTTGTGTTTCAGTATAATAAATAAATTCTTCTTCTTACTAAAGCTTAGAATTTCCATTTTTTGATAGTAGGCTCTTCTTCAGTTTGTACTCTTAGTCTTTTTGGTATGACCTAAACAATTTTTAATGTTTTTGTTTGTCTGTTTTGTTGTTTTGTTTGCCATTGGGTATGTCCAATATTTCTTATTTATTTTGTACCAGACCAGAATCAATTATTTCTTCAGAAATCCCTCCTGTTTTTTAAAAATTGGGAAATATTATTTCAAGATCATAATCTGGACTTTATTACTGCACATTGCTATTGGATTGATCATTGTTTCTAGGCCTTTTCCGTAGATAGAACTAGAATACACACACATTTTTAAAAACTCATATATTATTAATGATATTTCCAATTCAAATTCAGAATTAAAGGTTTTTAACTTAATCTATTCTATTTACACTGCATCTTGGTTCTTATATTCTGAATATACTGTAAATTCACTGGGAATATTACCATAATAATAATAATCCCATAATTATCAATTTGCTTTACACCACTTTATACATGTAACAGTTTTTTAACAATACTATATCACCACCAATCATGATTATTGAAAAAAAGTTTTTGTTTCCTATACTAGTCCTATTATCTCATTTTTTATAGTTATATAAATAACATGTGAGATACTATAATCTCTGTTGCTCATTTAGAATTAGTTTTACATGTATTAAATATTTATTTTTTATGTAAATGTCTCTCTAGTCATTTTGGCTGCCTTAAGTTACTTTTATAGTAGATTTCTTGAGAAGGGATCATGGGAACAAAATTCCCTAATTCTTGCACAATGATAATGGTTAATACTCTATTATGAAAGATCATTTTACCTGGATATGAAATCCTTGGCTCACGTTTTATTTTCTTGAATATATTAAATATGTTTTTTTCATTTTCTTCTTGCATAAAGGTATGATGTTAAAAGAAGTCTGATGATAATATACTTTTGCCCCCTTTAAAGTCATGTGCTCATTTTTCCTCAGTACCAAAGATATTTTCTTTTTCTTTACAGCCTAGTATTCTCATTTGACAGTCTTGTTGTTGACTGTTCTAAGTCTATTTTCCCAAGTACACCTTATGCTCTTTCAACATTTTGTGGCAAAAAAAACCCACATTTATTTTAGGAAAATTTTCTTAACTTGAACTTTTAATTTATTTCTGTTGATTTCCATTTTTTTAGGGAGCCTATTATTCATATATTAGATCTACTTTACCGGGTTTAATTTTGTTACTTTCTCTAAAATCTATTACTTTCTTTCCTCATTTCTTACTGATTTGAAAATTTTCCCTCTTCTCTCATTTTTTTTCCTTTAAGGCAATATTTATTGTGTTTACTCAGTCTTATGTTCCATTTAGGTTAGTCTTGCATTCAAGAATTATTTTATCTTTTATTTAAAATTTTTAAGTTCTGTCTCTTAATTTTTGAACTTTTGTAATTTTGAGTTATACCCATTTTTCCATTTTTTTTTTAACATTACCTTAAGGTATTTTTGCTTGTTTTAGAATAGTACAGTAAAATTTTTATCTGTCTTTTGAGTATGTCTGTCTGGTGTGCTTTTATTGTTTATAAGAATGTTTTCCTTGTAGTTATTAATTTCCCCTGCAGTAAATTTGTATGGGATTTGATCTTAGTACTTTCATATTGCTCATTTATGTGATTTTAGTTCATTGGAATCTTTAGAAGAAACTTGGTTCAGATAACTTTCTGCATTCATAAAGTTTCTGTTTCTGTTGTTTTTCTGTCATGTTCAAAATATACCATACTGCTTTCTGAGATTTTCCTGGCATTATTCCCTTTACCCACTTTTATTTGGGTCTATTCTTTCTTTTGTCCTCCTTATTCCAAACTTGCTCGGTTTTCACTGTGCTCCCAGCAGCTGCTTCTCAGCATGCTCTGCCCATTCATTTTCAAGAGTTCACAGGGGCTGGACGGCTCCAACTCTGTAGACCTTACCTCAGCCTTTTGCATGAACACACCAGTGGATGGTGTAAAACCCTTCCTGGATGCAGCTGCTGTTGTCAAATTGGGTTGCCAAAGTTTTTAGGTAACTATTTTGTGTATCCTAATGTTAACTCTGTCAGATGCACCATTGCTTCTTTCTACTTGTTCTCATACAGATGTCAATAACCTTTAAGTCTTGCAGCTGTTGCTTCTTTGGATCTATCTGCTGTATTTTCATGGTACTAACCTTTTATCTATTTTTGTTTTACATATTTTGACTTGTTCTCTGTTTTTGTTGCTCTGCTTTGTCTGTTTTATGTCTAGACTCAGGAAGATATAAGCTATGCTGCTGTCACCAAACACATTTTGCCCTTTTTTAAAATATGGCCATTTTCCAAGCCAATGGATGTATATCTAATTCATTCTTTTTCATAGTTGAGTGATATTTAGCTTTTGAAACTCAATTTATTCAACAATTTTCTTTTATATAGTTTTTATCATATAATTACAAATATTTGCTTCCAGTTTAGCTTTGAATTTTGACAGAAATTTTTACTGTTGTTCTTTCCCTTTATGACTTCTGAGCTTCACAATATTTTTCTCAAGAGGCCATTTGCCATTACCAAAGTTACATTAATGTTCTTTTAAATATTCCAGTAATATGTGTATGGTTTTTCAACACTTAGTTTTTAAATTCGTATGCAATTTATTGTTCTGTGCTATCTAGTAGGTTATAATTTTATTTTCTAGGTAGATATCCAATTATGTTATACCAGTCATTGAGTAAAGTCCATTGTATCAAATATCTTATAAAACCATATTTCTTATATGTTAAGTTTCTGTGTACTGAGATAGGTTTCTAGATGCTATATTTATTTTATTTGACTATTCTTATACTATTATATTTTGTTAAGTTTATACTAACTTGATGGTAATGTTTTATATGTAGTAGGGCAAGCACTGCTTTACTATTTTAAGTTTTCAGTTATTTATTGTCATTTTTAAAAAATATTTTTGTACATTAACTTTAAAATATAATGTTTACATTTTAAAAATCCATTATTGCAAATTTATTTGGAAATCTATTAAATTCATATATTAATTTTGGAAGGTCTGACATTTTTTTGATATTGCCTTGGTATCCAAGAATAAGCTGCAGCTTTAAAGTTATTCAGGTCTCAATTTTGTGAGTGTGTGCATATGTAAACAAATATAGACTATACATCTCATTTCTTTTACATCCATGAAATATTTTTAAAAGTTTATCATGTACTTGGTCACAAGGAAAAATTGGCCTTCCAAAAAGCAGATTTTGCACAGCATGTTCTCTGAATATATTCAAATAAAAATAGAAAGAAAAAGTAGAGGGTTGTCTAGGATATCATATTCAGCTGATGAGTGTATAAATTAGTTTAACAACTTTGAAAACTGTTTGACAGTTTAAAGCTAAACATTGAATATACCCATAGCTTACGACCAAATAATTTCACAACTAAGTATAAACTGCATACATATGCGTACCACAGCACAATGGAGACATGTTCCCAGTGATACTATTTGTATTAGCTGCAAATTGGTTACAACATAAAAATCCTTCAATAGTTGACTGAATAAATACACTTTGGTATATTTGAACAATGGAATACTATCAGCAATGAGAAAGATCTATTTTTACTTGGAAAAACATAAATGATTCTTATAAAGACAATATTGAGTAAAAGAAACCAGATAAGAAAGAGTACTAGTTTTGTATCATTTATATGAATTTCAAAAGTAGGAAAAACTAGCCCAAGGATAGTAACCTTGGGGGTGGGACAGCAACTGGCATGAACTATGAAGGAGGTTATTGCAGTACTGAAAACGTTCTCTTTGTTGATCACTTTGTGTAAATGTATTAAGCTACATATTTATGATTTATGCTTATTTGCATGTATGTTATATTGTAATAATAAGTTCACTGAAAAACGTGTCCAGAGTTACTTTCTAGATAAAGAAACAAAAAGCTACTCCCCAAACCCACACAACCAAATAAACACATTTGTCAAGTTCAGTACAGAAACTTTTTTTTCTCTGAGATAGAACAGAAGGATTTTGTTGTAGTTCACCATTCTTTTTTTTTACCTCATTTTTTATTGAAAGAAGTTTGGACAAGTGGTTCTGGAAGAATTACAATGTTGAAAAGATGAATATTAATGCAGAGGAAGAAAGTGTCTGGTCCTGTTTGGTTCCTTTAAAGTTCTGGGGCTGACCCAGTGCCATGTAAGCAGTATCCAGAAAAGAATCTCTAATGATCTTGAACTGTGTAAGGCTTTAAACTGGAAGTGCTTGTTCTAACTCATCTTAAACCTTGCTTCCCAACTTACCCCAAATCTGAGTGGCTTCTGACACCGTGACTTTCCTTACTTTCAGAGCTCTGAGATCTATTGTCTCTCTGGTACATCTTACTTCTTTTCTTGGCCAAGATTCCCACCCTCCCATTTACACCCCCCAGGCCATTCTGAGTTAAGATGCCTGCCTCTCAGCATCCCACACCTTGGTGTACATCCCATAGCCCTACTCCCTTTGGCCTGTGCCTCTAGCTTGTTCTTGGCCCTGAAAGAGATTTCTAGACAGAGGGTGAAGCTTTTTTAAAAAAAATGTTTTAGGTGCAGCTTGTAAAAATTTTAAACTTTTAAACTTCATCTCAAAATTCAGACTTACAGAAAGGTTATAAAATAGTAGAAAGAATTCCTCCAGGTCCTTCACCCAAATCCCCTTTATTAACATTTTATCACATTTGCTTTATCATTCTCTCTCCATATATATATATATATATAAAATCATGTATATATGTATCTCTTTCTATATCTATGTATGTATATATGTATATACACACACACAAATATAGATGTATGTACACACATTTCTGAACCATTTGACTGTAAGTTGAACATATAATACTCCTTTAGTCATAAATATTGCAGTGTGTATTTCCTAAAAACAAGGCCATTCTCTTAAATATTCTCTTACCATATTATAATGATCACAGTGAAGAAATTAACCTTGATACAATCCTATTACTCCACTATAGAACTTATTTATATTTCACCAATATTTCGCTAATGTCCATTTTATTTCAGCATCAAATTCAGAATCCATGTCAGAGTTAGTTGTTGTATCTTTTTGGTCTCCTTTCATGTGTAATAGTTCCCTAGCCTTAAATTTCCTTTCAGGTGATGCTTTTTTGATGGTATCATAGAATTGAAGTAAGAAGGAAAAATTGTATAGAAAAAAATAAAAATTGATATTAATGAAGGGGGCTGAGAGATATTCTTTATTCAATATCGTTGGGTTGTCTTCAGTAAATATTATAGAGGAAATATAGTAATGGGTAGGAAGAACTGACATTTTACAGTTTCATTTCATTTCTTCTGAATTAATCTTCATGTGAAGATTTTTATATTCCAACTTTATGCAAATGAGGATGCTGCAGGTTAAGGAAGGGAAGGTCACATAGCCAGGAGATGAGAGACTGGAATTCAAGCCCGGTTAATAGGGCACCAAAGCAATGCTCTTTCAAATATACATCGTAGTATTACTAAAATGGAACACAATGAAACATGAAGCAATTTCATGAACTACATAAATGCTATACTGTCCTAATTTTCTCCATCCCCATCTTTTGAAAAAATGCAAGACATAAAACAGGAAAAGCAGGATAGGCTTTAACAAAACAATTTAAAATTCAAGCAGAACCATTAAAACCTTTCCATTAGGTGGTGGCCTAAAGGCAATTGCGCTATCATTTTTACCATCAGAATCTCCCAGGAAAATGCATTTAATTTTATTATTAAATTTGACTTTTAAGATTTGTAAAAAGCAGTATTTACAAAGCTGTTATCAGAGTATCTCTTAAGGTAGGGAATCTATGGATTTGATTAGTCTGTGTTCTCAGGCACTTTGGAAAGGGGCATATCCTGGGGTTTAAGTATGAATTTAGGGACTGTAATTCCAATCCAGGAAAAGCCTGTCACTTTAACTGGAATATTTGTTCTTGTCCCAGTGAGACACATAGTGAGAACTCTGCCTGGTCAAGTTGCTTTGTATTAGCTGAACTCAGTAAAATATGACGGCATCATGCTGCAGATGTGATATTTGGTGACCTTTTGAAGTTCTATATGAGAGCCAACCATGAACGGTTTTCATGATCCTTCTGCATTCATTTGGAATCATAGACTCAGAGATGAAGAATTGGAAGGAATTAAATAAATTATCTTGTCTAATCCTCCAGTGTTCAGGAATTTTCAGAAATTT
This sequence comes from Dasypus novemcinctus, assembly GCF_030445035.2. Lineage (NCBI taxonomy): Eukaryota > Metazoa > Chordata > Mammalia > Cingulata > Dasypodidae > Dasypus > Dasypus novemcinctus. The sequence continues at coordinate 45,074,359 of NC_080673.1, read as the reverse complement.
TTTTAAAGGTAATATTCATTGAGCCCTTATAAAGTGCTGGATATATTTCATTACTTAATTTTCACAACAATTCTCTGAGGTAGATATTACTCACAGTTTACAGATGGTAAAACTGAGACTAATAACTTGGCTGAGGTCATGCAGCTAAAACATGATAGACTGAAGTTTTGAAATCAGAGCTAATCAAAAAGTTTGTGTTTTATTTCATCACATTACTTTGATTTCATATATATTTATATAATATCTCCATCTTTAGGGACTCATTGCTGTACTAATAGTTATTAGTAAGTATGCCTTTTCTTAAGCAAAACTATTAATTAGGAGAAATCTGCTGTTTGTACCTTCCTATCCACCATATTAAACAACTCCTTTATATGTCCAGCTTTTATACCTTGGCCCAGTGTCTTTGAACACTTATTTCCATTATCTACCACTCTCATTTCCTCAGATCCAGTGGGGTCACCTAGATTTTCACATAAATTATTCCTTGTGAATGTGAAAAAGGGAAATAAGAAGTTGAGCATCTTTTGGATAATATGCATATTTTTTCTAAGGCAGTTTTAGAATTGGTGCCTAATTCACTGAGATTTTTCAGGCTGATCCATAGTGAGTTGAATGAGGTCAGTTCTGCTAATGAGGAAGGGAGAAGCATGTTGTAAAGATGAGTTATTAATGTTCAACACTTCTATGTTATCTGTTTTGTAATTTTTGGAAGTTTAACAAAATAGGTACAAGAAATGAAAATGGTATATTAGGAGATGCAAATGACGCCTGCGTCCTGTAGAACCAAACAAATAGGTTATTATTATGAAATTAGGCAGGGGGAAGTTTAAGAATGCTTTGCTAAAAGGTTTCCATTTTCTTTCAGTACTGAGATTTGCAAAGAATATAAAATGTAACAGAAATATCAGAGTCTGAATAAAGTAGTCAGGATAACTTCAGTTGTATATTGAAATTAACTAGTAATCTCTAAACCCATAGCCTTCACTCATTCAGTTGTGCAGAAGACTATCAACAGGCTGGAGAATTTTACAATCCCCTTACTTTTTCAAATGGAAGCATAAAAAGGTTTTTGTTCCAATCAAAATGTCTGAAGATTACTGCATGTCAAAAGAAAATTAACTTCTGAGCTCCATGTGTTTAACATCTGCTGACAGAGAAAAATAACAGGTTTGACCAATTTATAGCAGATCTGTGATAACTCCTACAAAGCACTAGGTACTATTAGTCTACTCACGGACAGAACCATGGAAACTTGGGTAGTGAAGTGGGAAATCATTATTATCAAAGATGTTTTATGGTTAGTAGTTTTGAAGGAAAAACAACATACATATACGTATAAATATATACATGCATGTGTTTTCTATCCTCTAGGGTCAAATAGAAATTAAACATATTAGAAAGCAGAAGAGTTAACTAGGTCCAAGGCAGACCAGTGAAGGTAAATTGTTCTCCTTGCAAAGGAAAGGTAAGTTACTTTTGATATTTAGAGAATTGAGAAGAAAATTTTGTTCAATATGTAATCGTTTAGTTTTTCTTGGCTGCTCAAGCAAATACCATGCAATGGGTCAGCTTAAGTAATGGGAATTTATTTATTTATTTATTTTTTAAAGATTTATTTATTATTTAATTACCCCCCTCCCCCGGTTGTCTGTTCTCTGTGTCTGTTTGCTGTGCCTTGTTTCTTTGTCCGCTTCTGTTGTCATCAGCGGCACGGGAAGTGTGTGCGACGCCATTCCTGGGCAGGCTGCACTTTCTTTCGGGCTGGGTGGCTCTCCTTACGGGTGCACTCCTTGTGTGTGTGGCTTCCCTACGCGGGGGACACCCTGCGTGGCACAGCACTCCTTGCGCGCATTAGCACTGCGCATGGCCAGCTCCACACGGGTCAAGGAGGTCCGGGGTTTGAACCGCGGGCCTCCCATGTGGTAGATGGACACCCTAACCACTGGACCAAAGTCCGTTTCGCATGGGGATTTATTAGCTCACGGTTTTGAGGCTGGGGAAAAGTCTGAATCAAGGCATCATCCAGGTGGTGCTTTCTTCCCAAAGACTATGCCATACTGGTTGCTGACAATTCTAGGTCCTGCGCTCCTCTGTCTCAGGGCAAGGCAAGTAGTGGCCTCCTGGTGTCTTCCCTCTCTTCTTCATTCTTTTCAGCCTTTTGCTTCTTGTGGCTTTCTCTCTGTGTGTCTGAATTTCATTCTTATAAGGACTCCAGTTATAGGATTAAGACCCATCTTGACTGAGGTAGTTCACACCTTAACTGAAGTAGCCCCATTAAAAATCCTACTTACAGTGAGTTCATACCCACAGAAATTGATTAACTTTAAGATCCTGTTTTCTTGGGATACACACAGCTCCAAACCAATGCATAAGAGTTGGGTAAGGAAATCATATTTAGCACAGTAACTAAGAATGGGACAACCACTTGGTTAAGTTTAGAGTAGTTCACCCTCATCTGCCCATGATCCATCTGTTTTATTTTATTTTATTTTGCAGGGGCCTAGATTAACTGATAGAGATATGATGCACCAGCACCACACCCATTAATTCTTTGATGGTGACTGATATCTCTGCATTTCTTCATGAGATGTGGTGTTTCCTCTGATTTACTTACTTTTATTACATCTGATTACTTACCTTTGCCAGAGGATGGAAATTTCATAATAATTTCTTAATAGCTCTTACTCCAGCCAACGTAGTTGTTACATATATCTGCATCAATGATCATTTAAAATCTGAGGAAATAACCACAGAGGAGGTTCAAGGACCTATTGACCCATTATCAGATGAACCTGGGCTGTAACTACAATGATTGTCTAATTCCATAAGTCCTCACACAAACTTGAGCACTAGGACAGTATTTTGCATTCCCTAGAATCATTAACTATATAGAACTATCCTTAGATTGTGGGGGTAGTACTTGTTGCCCAGTGGTCTTTACCCTGGCAAATGGCTTTAGTTTTCTATATATTATCTATATATACCTTTGTGCCATTGCAGGGGACAGTCTTCAATGGTATCTAGTCTCTCTTTCAAGCAATGTTTATATAGATCTGAAAACTGGTTGAATGAGGTGATTTTCCATTTATAATACCTGATAGCCTTATGGCCACTAGGTCTCAATTTCTTTAAAAATATAAATGCAAGTTGTATTAAAATACCTATCAAGCAACAGCTGGGTAAGAAATTCTTCTGTCTCAGTGTAGACATTATGATCTTTCAGTCATTTCCAGAAGCCTTTGTGAGTCAAGCACACTAAATACAGCTCTGGTCGTGATAACATTTTGGTTAATTATATCCACCTTGGCTCTGATGGTTTGGTGTTTCCAACAGTCTCTGCCACTATAAAGTCCAGTCAATGGCAGAAAACAGCCATCATTGAGCATCTTAAAAATTACAGTGCTCCTTAACAATAACGCTTTGATCTCTGAGTTTGACTCAGAATGGACAAATATATGAGAAAGCCTAGAAATCGACCCATATTGTGAAATGTGGGATAAGATAAAGTGACATTAACAATCAGTGAGGGAATGAGTAAAGAAATGATTCAATAAAAGGGGCTGTGAAAATTACCTTGCCTTAATGAAGAAATAATTATATTCCCAGAATATATCCCTGTCTCACACCATACAAAAAATAAATTCCAGATGGATTTGTCTTAAATGTGGAGAGCAAAGCTTTAATAGTTTACAAGAAAATATAGGATTAAAATTTTATCACTTCAGGCTGAGAAAACATTTCTTAAACAAGAACATAAGAATACAAGGGACAAGGCAACAATGCTAGGAGGGGAAATTAATAAATATTGATAAATTTGAGAACACTAATATTAAAAACTTCTGTAATATAGAAGGAAAGCCACTGATTTGGGGAAGGTATCTGCTGTATTTTAACACAGGATCAGTACCTAGAATCTGCAAAGGCCATTTACCAATAATTAAGAACAATTTAAATAATCAGTTCCCAGAAGGGGAAATCCAAATGGTAAATAGTAATAAAAATTAAAGCCACAGTGAATTAATATTTTACATCTACCAGACTCCCAAAATGTTCAATATCTTATAATACCAAGTGTTTCAGAGATTGTGGAGTAACAAAAGTTTTACATACTGCTAAAGGCAAAGTTACTGGTATTATCTAGTAAATCTGAATATGCTCATAACCTACAATGCAGCAACTCCATATTTAGATGTAGGTCCTAGAGAGAGAGAGAAACACAGTAAATAGACACAAGGAGGCAACTATATGAATGAAGATAGCAGCTTTGTTTGCAATTACCTGAAAACCACCTGATTTTTCACCACCTGCATAAAAGATGAATTTTGGTATATGTATACTTAGGAACAATATATATCATTTTATTTTAAAAATAAAAATACTGTAGGTAAAAATTAACTAAACTACATGTATCATCATTGATGGTCTTTGAAAATATAATGTAGAGGAAAAAAAGCAAGTTGTTGGATAAGTATAATATTGTTTGCTGGAAAGCCATTTCTCCATTCTTGTCATTTCTAGAGCAAGGATTTTCCTTAAATACTCCTGGCCTCTTGCCCTACTTATCCTGCCCGAGCAGAAGTGGCATGAATAATCTGATTGGCAGCTTTGAGAAGAATAAAGTGGAGCATCTTCCTCTTTCTCAAAGGTTCTAACTGGCTCTGAGGTGCATGATCACTCTTTCCGCTGATCTGGAAGGACCACAGCATTGGGAGGTTTGCCTCTGTGCACAATGCTGAGCTTTGTTGGTGAGGAAGTCTGCCTAATTCTTATCCTCAGTTTGCAGTGTATTTGTCTCATACTCAGCTACATGCCCAATCTAGTTATAACTCTTATCTTATTTTTCAATTTGTTTAGAATCTGACAAAAGGTGTGCTATTTATTGGACCACTTGTAAGTTTTATAAATGTATAAAACATTTAAAAACACATTAAAGAAAACAAAACATAAAATGCAATTAAACATGTGTATGGTAAGAGCATAAAACATGAACTGGAAAGATACACCACAATTAGATAGAATTTACTTCTGGAAAATAGTAAGAGTGGGATTGAAAAGGAGATTGACTCTGTTTCTGAAATCATGTATTTCCTAAAAAATAGGAGAAGTTTTGAAATACGGAAATAGAGTGACACTTAAATATAGGCTGTATATTTTGTTGGCAATATTTTATAAAGGAAGAGTGTTCTATGAAATGCTAGACTTATAAACTAAAACATGTTTAAAAGCTGAAATGGTATTTAGGGTATCATGAAATGGAATTTGCAGTATCATGGAATGGAATTTGTGGTATCATGAAGTGGAATTTGGGATACGGCATTTGGTCAAGGAATCCACTCACCAACTTATTTGCCTTTGGCACATTTGACTTTTTTCAGGAAAGTACTGAGAGTAGGACAGTTGTATGTATTAGAGGAGGATATGATCTATGGTCCACGATGCCTTGTCCACAGTACCTCAAGAATGATATAAATATCCTAAGAATATCCATAGGTAAACAAAAAAAAGAGAGGGGCTGCTGTGTGGACAAAATTAAATGTTTTGGACTTCAGTCAGGAACAATGAGGGAGTTTCCTACCAAATACTAGATTGAAGAGGCACTGAGAAATTTTTGAGAACTTGAAGGAAAAAATATAACAAAATATTGCTTTGTATGGGAGGCAGTTTTCTTTAGAAATTTTGTAACTCAATGCTGTATAAGGGTAAAAATAAATAGATTTCTTATCAATCATAGGAGGGTAAATATTCCTTTCTATAAATCACCGTTGGTTCATTTGCTTGAAAGAGAAAGCTCTTCTCAGTGGTGTGAAGGATTGACTCAACAGAATATTTAATTTCTGAGATTTGTTTTATACTCTTGCATGATTGTAAACACAGAAAAATGATAGACAATTTCAAGAGTAAACAAGAAGTTTTGATTGGTTACATCATTGGGTCTTTTCTTTTTTATTTATAAACATTTATATCAATGTTAAAAATTACTCTGTTAACACAAGATAATAACTATAATACCAACAAATCTGCTTTGGTCCATTCTTAGATTTCCCCCATATTTTTGTTCATTCCTCGATCTTGAGGGATATGGGATGATGTCCACTCTGACTGCTTTAGGCTGAGAAGGGACATAGACATTATGGGCAGAGGAAAGTTGAAGATACTTCTTGTTTTGGAGCTGGGACTGGTCTATCATCATCATTTTATTAGTTGTCCAGGGCAAGCCCAAATAACTGGAGAGCAGGAATTGGCTGCAACTGTGCTGGGTTTCAGATCTTAACAGATAAATAAACAATTTGAAGATTTAAGTTTCTGAGAAATATACTTAACAGGTAAATTGAAAATTATACATTTAAATAAACGGAGTAGAAGAATCATGATTAGAGGAATTATACATGAGTATAACTGTGTTATATAGGGGAAATAGAGTATATTCCCAGATAGGGCCTGCTGAGTTGGTGTTGATTTCATGAGGCCCTGTGGCTTGCCTGTGGTGTCCTAGGGCCCTCCAAAGCACTTGTGTCTGAGGCTTGTTTACTGTGGCAGTTTATGAAGTCTGGCTGAGAGCTGCATAAGCGTAACCTCTGGAATCACCTCCTGACTCACTTTGGAATCTCTTAGTGATAAAAATCCTATTTTATTTACTATTTCTCTCTTTTGGTCAAGGACTTTCTCCAAATGCATCACTGATTAATGCTTGTTAATATTCTCTTGGCACCATGGAGGGTTATCCCTGGGAGTTGTGTCCCATGTTGGGTGGAAGGTAGTGAGTATATTTGCAGAGTTTAGCTTCCTTTTCATTTTAACTTCCAAAAAGAGTTGCCAGGTTCCAAATTAGGTGATAGAGAAATACTGAAATCCTCCAAAGTCTCAACTTCAGGTCAAATGATAACAAGTTGATTATGGCTTCCATCCAAAGAGCACTTACTCTACAAACTTAATGACTGACTGAAACATATTCTGGAAAACTTACTCTAATTTTTCCTCATGACTCCTCACATTAACTAAGATTATTTAGCCAATAGATCTTAGAAAGAAAGTGCTTTTGAGGTAGACTGTTTAAGTTCTGTCAAATTAAAAAAATTTAGAGTTAAAATTTTTCCTTTTCATTTCTTCTTGCAAAGATCATGTGGTGGCAAATAATATTCAGAAATAGTTGCTTTCTCCTTTTTCCAGTTTTCTCATGTAGAAATAATTAAATTCACTTAAGGAAAATTCTGGAAATATTTCAAACTCACAAATTTGTTACTCAAATACATATGGTAAATCTTTCTTTTATGTTTCTTTATTGGGTTAACATTGTTTAAATTATGAATGTTAGAGTTTCAAATGTTCATCCATATAAATAAGATGTTTGACAAAACAACAAAAAATGCACCTTTTGATCTTGTTTGTACAAAGAAGTGACTTGCTAGCTCTCAATGAGAGGGTTGAAATGGTTGTATTTATTTCCTTGATATAATGGATAACTTTTTCTTTTATTTAAAATATCTTTAAAATTTATCTCTACTTGCATAAATTTCAAAATATCTGTATAATTCAGAAATAAATTGAGAAAATAAAGAATTACCTATAGTTTTACCTCCCAGAATGTTAACATTATGTTACTATATTTTTCTCCAGTCTTTAAAAACTTCCCTATATGTAAGTACATAAAATGTACATACATATAAATATAAGCAAATAAAAAATATAAATATATTTATTTGTTATATTTTTAGTTTTTTAATATGAGGAAAATGAGATTATACTGTTATAATTCTTTATGAAAGTCAGTTTTCACTTAACTATAATAATATAGTTTTCTATGCTGTTAAATATTATTAAACTTAAAATTAATAAACTGCACTCCATTATATTGATGAATTCTAGTTCACTTAATATGTCCTTTATTGGTAGACATATAAATTATTTCCAATTTTCCATAAACAGTTACTTTTAGAATACTGAGAGAGCTATTGTACATTTCATATTCTCTAAAAAATACTTCTTAAATATATATCCTAATTGCTAGAGATATTTTCCCCCAAGGTTTTGTTCTAGTTCTTCTACACTACCAGGCAATGACTTATTTGTCAGTCTGCAGAAAGCAATACTAAGTTGAGGGTTGTATGTGGAATTGCTCTGCTTTTGGCTGTTCTGGAGCATTTCCTTGTCTTTTTACCTGTCTTCTCTTTGCATAGGGACCTAGGTGGATTGGAAAATCTTTTTTAACAAGAGATCCTGTTGGGATCCTATGGGTAGAGAAGGGTAATTAAAATTGCAGTCACACAGAAAATGTCTTCCTCATTAACTTGTCATGATATTTAAGTACTACAAACAGAGATATGCCTTGAGATTAAGTTACTGTTTATAAAAGAAAAGGTTGTGGTCAAAATGCAAATATCTTTTATTGGGGGAATAAATTAACAACAACATGGATCATTTTATGAAGTTGGTTTTAAAGTCCAAGAGTTCAAAGTGAGTGACAAATGGGTGAGGAAAAAATGTTTTAAAATATAAAATTAGTATTGAGAGGGGATTCAAGGGAATGACAATAGGTGCATTGTTTTCTAGCTCAGCCGATTTTCATTTAGTAGCATTGTTTTTAGTTAGAAAGCTTCTGAGACTTGTAGACTTCTGGATTCAAAAGAGGCCTTTGGTTTTGTGGGAATCCTAGAAGAGGAGACTGGTGAGGGGCTTTTTTCCTAGTGAGTTTAATGAGCATGGGGCTTTGGGATAAGAATTATAAAGGGAACAATCCTGGAAAATAGGTTGATTTACAGAACATATGCACTAGGGTTATGGGGGAAGGTCACTATTGACCACATACATGAATGTCTTGTCTCTTTGGTGTCCAAAGGAGAAGAAGTGGCCGATGCATCCTAGTCCTGAACTCTAGAGAGTATGAGGAAAAGGAAGATTTCCTCCATCTTCCTCAGCAGGCATTAGAGGCCTCTATGTAATATTGTAAGGGACATTGCTTAAATATCAGTCATTTTGGGAAGTGCTGCTTCTTAGAGTAATGCAAGAACCATGAGTGTCAGTGAGCAATTGAAAACAAAAACAATTCCTACCATGCAGAGTAATAATAAAAATATCTTCATGGGTCCAAAAGCTGGGGAAAAACATGTGAAAAATAGACCACATGCCAAGTGAAAAAACTATTGGAACAGATAGGTAACAATATGAACAGAAAAATAATAATCACACTTGAAGAAATTAAAGTTGAGCTACATATACAAAGAGAGATGTAAACGCATTCTAAAAAATAAATTTCCAACTAAATAAATCAGTGGATAGGATATCTGCTGCTAGTTATAATGTAGTAACAGGACTTGAATTTCTGCTCCAGAGGAAACAGCAAGAAAACAGAAGAAAATATATGAAACAATAGTTTTCTGTCAGTGAGCAAAAGGTGAGTGAGGACAACAATCACTGAGAGAAGGGATACAAAAGAGGTAAACCTTGCAATCACTTTGGTTTTCTGCCTGCAAGCAATGTTCAGATTACAGCATAAGCAAGGCCTTCCAAATAGAACACAGCAACTTCACTTAGTTGGGAAGACAGAGATCAAAATTTGGGGATATAGAGGTGGAGTGGACATAACCATCCCAGGGTCCATAGGATGGAGGAATAGAGTATGGATTAGAGTGGACTTACTGATATTCTACTATGAAACCACTGTGATTAGTAATGGAAGATGTTGTAGCATTGATGTGGAGAACGTGGCCATGATAGCTGCTGAGGGTAGCGAGAGGGAAGAAGAGATGATGTGGGGGCATTTTCGGGACTTGGAGTTGTCCTGGATGGTGCTGCAGGGACAGATGCTGAAAATATATGTTCTGCCACAGGCCAATGAGTGGACTGGGGGAGAGTGTAAACTACAATGTAAACTATTATCCATGCGGTGCAGCAGTGCTCCAAAATGTATTCACCAAATGCAGTGAATGTGCCACGATGATGAAAGAGTTCGTTGATGTGGAGGAGTGGAGTGAGGGGGGTGTGGGGTATATGGGGACTTCTTATATTTTTTGAATGTACCATTAAAAAAAAATAGAGGAAAAAAAAAATGGAAATAAACAAAAATTTGGGAAGGTAAAGAAAACTAAGGCAAAGTACCAGAAAAGAAAATTGTGCAGAAAAGAGCTCCATAAATTTTCAGAGAATTCTTCTTGAATCTGATGTGGAATAATAAGGTAGACATGGAGAGGTGATACTCCCTCAGGCTGAAGATGCGGAGAATGAGGAAATTGTATGCTGAACAATTCTAAGAGCTCACATAGATTTGGAAGGCATTTGACTTCTGACTAGCCAGAGTGAAGTGTCCTTGTTAAACATGAAGGTTGTTCAGTGGAAACCCCAGAAGATTCATGTCTTAGTGTTACTATGAATTTAGTTCCAGTGTACAGAAAAATTTAGATCAATATTAAGAAAGTTTATAAAAAAAGCCTTAAAAAGACCAAGCAGATCAATAATTTAGTATTTTAAGTGCTCACTAGAACAAAGTCCAATGCTCTGCAAAGGAAGAAAACATAGTTCACTATTTAACAATGCAAGTTTTACAATATTCAGTGTCCAATAACAATGACTAATTATGAAAAAGCAGGAAAATGTGCTCATAATAAGGAGAATGAAATTAATAGAAAATCAATCAATAGATACAGACAAATCAATGACAAGTATGACAGAAATATCAGACACAGAGTTCAAAACAGCTATCATAAATATATTAAAAAATTTAAAGGAAAACTTGAATAAATGATACAAGAAAAAATGACACTTCTAGAAGTGAAATATAATGCCTGAAATGAAAAATTCACTGAATGGGATTAAAAGCAGATTACATGTTGTGGAAGAAAACATCAGTAAACTGGAAAAGGTGGTGTATTAGTCAGCCAAAAGGGATCCTGATGCAAAGTACAAGAACTCTGTTGGCTTTTATAAAGGGTATTTATTTGGGGGTAGAAGCTTACAGTCACAAGGCCCTAAAGAGTCCAACTCAAGGTTACTTCCTTACCAAACTCTGTTGCCACATGTTGATGCAAGATGGTGGGTGATGTCTGTGAGGGTTCAGCCTTCATTCTTCTCTCATTTGGTGGTCCCAGCTTCTTCTGATCTTAGCTGTAGGTTGAGATAAGACTCATCTCTCTCCCTGGGGCTCCTTTCTTTCTCGGCTTAGCTCCTCTGTTCTTTTCACAAGGTCAGCTGTAGATTATCAGGCTCATCTCTCTTCCTGGGGCCTCTGCTTGTCTAATGAGCTGAGCTCTCTTTCTCTGTGTTCTTATTCTCTATATGTTACTTCCGTGTGAGAGTCTGTTTTATTGGCCCACCAAGGGGGCTGGGAGTCAATGCTGAGTCACACTCTAATGATGTGGTTGAATCAAAGCCCTAATCTTTACATAATTTAATGAAATGTCTCAGCTGAATCTAATACAATCAAAGATTTATCATGCTTGGAGGAAGAGACCAGTTTAAAAACAGAATCAATATCTCCTTTTGGAATTCATATATAATATCAAATTGCCACAGGTGACAATGGAAACCATTAAAATTAGAGCAGAGAAAGAAAAAAAGATTGGGAAGAGTAATGAACAAAAAAGAATTTAGAAAACAGAAAATGGATAAACAATAATGAAAATAAAACCAAGAGCTAGCTCTTTGTAAAGATCAGTAAAATTGATAAACTCTATCTAGACTGATCAAGTAAAAACTGAGAAGGCACAAATTACCAATATCTGGAATGAAAGAGGGGAAATTACTGCAGATTCTACAGATAATAAATGTGTAATAAGAGAATAAAGTTATGGTGTCCAGCTGTTTGGTCAAGCAAGCACTAGCCTGGTTGTTGCTGTGAAGGAATTTTGTAGATTGACTTGCATCAATAATCAGTTGATGGATTGTACAATTGTTGCATCTACAGTCAACAAAAGAGATTGGCCTCCACAATGAAGGGAGTCTCCTCGTCCAATCAGTTGACTGTCTTAAAGCCAGAACTGAGGATTTTAGGAGACAGAAGAATTTCTGCTTCTACTTCAACCAACGAGTATCTCTTGGGGAATTCAATTTTACCTTCATTGGTATATCCAACTTGCAGTTTGTACTACAAAATTTTGATTTACTAATCCCCATAGTTGTATAGACCAAGTTTTATAATATATATATATACTGTCAATTCTGTTTCTCTGGAAAACCCTGACAAATACAATAAACATTCGGCCAACTTAATTCTAAACTAAATTAAAAAGTCTGAATATTTCAAATATCTATTAAAGGAATTAAATTCTTTCTTTATTTGCATTCACTCTTTAATTGAGTTGTGTGTCCCCTTTTCCCCAACAAGAAAAGAAGACAAAAAACTCCAGGTACAGATGGTTTCACTGGATTTTTCAATCAAACATTAAGGAATAAATGATACCAATACTATACAAACTTAAAAAATAGAGAGGAGGGGACACTTTCCAACTCATTTTATGAGGCCAATGTTATTCTGATACAGAAAGTAGCTGAGGTATTATTACAAGAAAGAAAGCTATAGACCAATATCCCTCATAAAAACTGATGTAAAAATTAATATATTATTGAATAAACCAGCAATATATAAAGAGGATATTTTTATATTATTTTAACAGACTAAAAGAAAAATCATATGATCATATCAAGAGATGAAAAAAAAGTTAGCAAAGTTCAGCCCTCGTTCATGATAACATGCTCAGAAAACAGAAGGAAACTTCCTTAGCCTGACATAGGTCATCTACAGATGAGTAGATTATATGGTCATTCTTCTGTTGCAAATTAATGGCCTGGGAAATAATCCAATGAAATATTTCAATGCACAGAGTAACAATATGAAAAGTTGGGAAGTGAAGGGAAAGGATACAAAATTATATGGTAAAGTAATATGAACACATAATATGAAAAATGGGCATTTAGAAGGATAGATAACACATGGAGAGAAGCAATAATTAAATAAATAATAGAAGAATTTTTCCCTAAGCTGAGGAAAGTCTTGGATGCAATATTGACAAGAAAAGACACACAGATAGTCATTTTAAGAAATTCTTGAAACCTAAGTATAAAGTAATAAGTCACACATTTTCAACAAAAGAATAAGCTTTCTACATAAGAAAATTAATTAGAAAAACATCAATCACCTATCTGCAATACTGTAAGGTAGAAGAGAGTGGAAAGAAAAAAAATTGTAACCCAAGAATCCTCTGTCCAACCTAGGTATTTTTATACTTTAGGGAGGAAGAAAAATATCTGAAGATGTTCAATAATTCATTGATATTTTCACATACATACCCTATATGAAGACTCTGAAAAAGCATTAGAAAACAGCAGCATTGAGGTGGGGAAAGATGATGAATAGTGAGCAATTAACCATGTTACAGGTAAAAATGAATATCTAAGTAGATATTGATCTATTAATTGGTATTCTATAAGGTAAATTTAAATAATCTCTAGAACTAAAAATAATTATCTCAGTAAATCTGTAAATGGGAACAGAGTTGTAGCATTACAGCATGAAGCATTACAGCATGAAGGGGAAATTAAACTTGATGAGAACTATTTGTTATCTTAGTTTCTAATAATATTTGAGAAATATTGTTAGCTCATTATCAGAATCTGATAATGAGCACAGAGAAAGGAAATTTCATTGTTAAAGGGACTGAAAAATCTGGAAGAATTTCCAGGTTAACAAGGGGTAAACTGGAAAGAACAGTAAGGAAATTACAAGAAAAAATAATGAATAAGTAAAAATTTAAAAAAAATGTATAACAATATTATACTAATTATACACAAACTATCTTTGTTTATTTTATGCTGTTTCCAAGAAATGCACTACAAACCAATTATCAAGGATAATTGGGAACTGTGTAAAAAGATCTTAAATTTTTAATGAAAAAATAAATATCTAGGAATTGTCAGGAAAAATACAAATGAGAAATGTTGTGATAGAGGATTTCCCTTAGTTATAAGAACAAACTATTAAAGTACTCTATACAAGTGAATATTGTTTTGTTATATAAATAGATACAAATATCAGAAGAACAAAAAACAGAATCCAGATATGTTCTGTTTTATACAAGGATTTAATATATAACGAAGTGATAGTTCAGATTGGTGGGAAATGGATGTATTATTTAATAAAGGGGAATGGTACCAGTAGCTATTGTCTGGAAAAAAAATGAATTGACTCCTTCTCTTCAACTTATTTAAATCAAAATTACAGATGAATTAAATAACTAAAAGTAATTTCTGCCATTCTAGACAAATGAGACTTAGAATGAAGAGAAGAAACTGAATAAAAGCTAACCCACAGATGATTTATATGGTGGAGTCAGCTGATAAGGACTTGGATAAAAACTTTTCTGAGTGTGTTAAAGAATATAGAGAAAAGTATGGGAAGGCATATGATTTCAACAGAAAACTGGAAATTATAAAAAGAATTAAATGGACATCATAGAACTGAAAAGCACAATACCTGAAAATTAATATCTCATTGGACTGGATTACCCACAGACTGGATTCAGTAAACTCAGAGACAGATCAAAATGAAATGTAACCAGCAAGAACTGGCCGAAACATCTTTCTTAATGCTTCAGAAAACAGTAAAATGATGACTACAAAAAATTAAAAACTTTGGTGCATCAAAGAATTTTTTCATGAAAGTTAAAAGACAACCTACTCAAGGGGAGAAAATTTTTGGAAACCACAGATCCGATAAGAGTTTAACATCAAGAAATTATAAAGAAATCCTACAACTCAAAAATAAATAATGATGGAAAGAAACAACAGAACGTAAGAGACATAGGAATCCACTCAAAAGGTCTAATATTTTAGGGCCCCAAAGGGAAAGAAGAAAATAGAATAGGACAGAAACAGTATTTGAGACTTAATGATGAAGAATTTTTCAAAACTGATGAAAGAAATCAACCCACAGATGGAAGAGTTCACTGAATGATAAGGAGAATAAATGCAAAGAAAACCACAACTAAGAACATTGTATTCAAACTGCTAAGAAACAAAGATAAAGGGGAAAAACCTTGAAAGATACAAGAGGGAAAAAAAAACAAATTGCTTTCAAAAGAAGAAAAATGAAACCTATGATTGTTTTCAAAAGAAACTATGGAAGCCACAAAACAATTAAATTATAGTCTTTTACAGTTATGAAAGGATAAAAATATTGCTCACCAAGAATTCTACATTCAGTGACAACACCCTTTAAAAATGAAGATAAGATAAAAATGTTTTTAGATTAAAAAAACTGGGGAAATTTGTTGCCAGCACATATTTTATTCAAGTTGAATAAATAATGGAAGCAATGAAGGGTAACCGAAAATGTAAATGTGTAGATAAATAGAAATGAATATTGATTGCTTAAGACAATAATTATAATAGTTTCTTCTGGGCTTTATTTATAGCACATGGAGAAGAAAATACATGACAACAGAACAGAGGGTGGGAGGGCAAATGGAATTAAATTATTTTATCATTCTTATACTGTTTTGCAGATGATAAAAGGATTAATACACTTTAGACTATAATAAGTTAAGATGCATATTTTAATCTCTAGGGTAACCACTAAAAGAAAAAATACAATAAATACTTGAAAAGTAGATAAAATCAAATTTTAAAAAATAGCTGATTAATCCAAAAGGAGAAATAAAGGAAAAAACATTTGGATCAAGTAGAAAACAAATAGGAAATCTTTCTATTCAGGGTAGTAGACTTAAACTATACTAATAATTACATGAAATGTAAATATTCTAAAAACTCCAATTAAAATTCAAAGATTGCTAAATGGTATTACAGAAAAATACGACCTAAGAATATCCTATTTACAAGAGACTAACTTTAAATATAAAAACACAGGTAGCTGGAAGGATAAATTATGGAAAAAATATAACATGAAACACCAAAAAAAGAAGCTGGGGAAACTATTTAATATTAGACAAGATAGAATGTAAGATAAGAAGTATATTTTGTACTGTAAAAGAAGAAAACCATACTACTATATTAGTATGCAGCTAGTAACATAGTTTTAACATCAAAATTAATAATAAAAAATGTATTCAACCTTGTTCTGGAGGTAATACCAAGGGTGAAAAAACAGCAGAAAGAAATCCAAGAAAATACTGAAAAAAAGGAGTGAAACTGTCATTTATTCAGATGGCATGATTATATATGTAGAAAATCCAAAATAATACTAAAAAATTGTTAGATTTAATAAGTGAATTTAGAAAAATATTTGACTGCAAGCTCAATATAAAAATTGATTGCATTTTTAGCAACTTAAAAAATAATTTACAGTTAGAACAAAAATCATAAATATTCCTAGGAATAAATTAATGATGTCAAATATGTCCAAAGGTTCTATATTGAAAACCATGAAACATTGCTAAGAGAATTTAATTAAGATTTAAGTAAGTACAGTGATATACCATTTTTATGGATTGGAGGAGTCACTGTATTAAGATGTCAGTTGTCAAGAAATTGATATGTAGATTCAACTCTTTCCCAATCAAAATCCTGTCAGGGTGACTGTGTGTGTGTACAAGTAGTTTGTCATATAGAATAGCTAAGACAATACTGAGGAAAAGCAACAAAGTTTGAGTACTTATGCACTATCAGATATCAAGACTTGCTTAAATGATTTGGTCATTAAGACTGTGGAATCGAACCAAGGAAAGAAATTTGTCCAAATGAACGGAATAGGGAATGCAGAAACAATCCCTCCCTGTAAGGTCACCTGATTTACTACAAGGGTACCACTACATTTCAGAGTGAAAAAGGATGGCTCTTTCAATAGATGATGCTTGAATAATTAGATATCTATAAGGGAAAAATAAAATTTGACCCCTTAGAAAAACTAATTCAAAAGAGTTCCATGATCTAAATATGAAAGGCAAACAATAAAGCTTCTAGAATAAAGCAGGAGATATCTTCATTACTTTGGGATATGCAAAGCTTTATTAAATAGGACAAAAAAGTGTTAACTACAGACAGAAGCTTTGAACAACCAGCAAGAACTGGCAGAAACATCTTTCTTAATGCTCCAGAGAACAGTAAAATGATAACAATGAAAAATTAAAAACTTACCTGCCTCAGAGAACTTTGTCATGAAAGTGAAAAGACAACGCACTCAAGTCGAGAAAATATTTGGAAACCATCTATCTGAAAAGGGTTTACTAACGAGAAATTATTTTTAAAAATCCTACAACACAACAAAAAAAGGCCAAATAATCCAGGTAAAAATTGGGCAAAAGACTCAGAAATTTCTCCAAAAAGTAAATACAAGTGGCTAAAAAGCACATGAAAAGATGCTTAACATCACTATTAGGAAAATGCAAATCAAAACCACAATTAGATACCATCTTACACCCATTAGATGTGTGGCTATTAAATAGGAACACTCATTCATTGTTGATGGCAATGTAAAATGGTGCAGCCACTGTGAAAGATAGACTGGTAGTTCTTCAGGAAGCTAAATATAGAATTACCATATGATCTGGAAATTCCTCTACTAGGAATATATTCTAAAGAACTGAAAACTGTGATATGAACAGACATAAGCACACTGATGTTCGCAGCAGCATTTTTCACAATTGCAAAAAGATGGAAGCAACCAAAGTGTCCATCAACCAATGAATGGATAAACAATATGTGGCATATACATATGATGGAATGCTATGCTACAGTAAAAAGAAATGAAATTGAGACACATATGATAACTTGGGTGAATCTTGAAGGCTTTATGCTAAGTGAAATAAACCAGATACAAAAGGACAAATATTGCATGATCTTACACTAATATGAACTAAATATGAAGAATAAACACATGTAGTTAAAACCTAAAGTATAGGTTATTAGGAGATAAGAAGAGGACTGTGAAGGAGTACTGAAGCTTAATGTATGTAGATGTTTTAATTAATCCAGGAGAACTGAAAGCAGGGAGTTGGGCAGATATTTGTATATTGATGTTCATAGCAGCATTGTTCACAATTGCCAAAAGTTGGAAGCAAACTAAGTTTCCATCAACCAAAGAATGGATAAACAACTCGTGGTATATATATACAATGGAATATTATTCAGCATTAAAAAGGAATAACCTTCTGGTTCATGTGACAAAATGGATGAACCTTGAAGACATTATGCTGAGTGAAATAAGCCAGACACAAAAGGACACATGTTGTATAATTTCATTGGTATGAAAAAATTATGGTAAAGAAACTCACAGAGTAGAATCTAGAATACAGGTTATCGTGGGCTGTGTTGGGCTTGGGAATGGGGAGTTAATGCTTAAATTGTACAGAATTTTTATTTATTTTGATTGTAAAGTTTTGAAAATGGATGATGGTGAGAATAGCACAATATTGTGAATGTAATTAACAACACTGAGTTATATTTGTGAGTGTGGTTAAAAGGGGAAATTTTGGGTCTTACCAATTTTTACTAAAATAAAATTTGAAAGATAAAACATAGGATTGTAAAACACAATGAACCACTTTGTCAATAACAGATGATAGTTAATAGTGCAATTATAAAATGTTCTTACATAAATTATAACAAATATGCCACATTAATGCAAGTTGTTAATAATAGGGTCATGTATGGGGAAAGAAAATACACCTTAATGTAAATTATGGACTATAGTTAATAGTACAATTTTAATATTCTTCATCATTTGTAACAAAGGTACCACTCTAATGCAAAATGTTATTAATAGTGGGTGGTATATGGCGAAGCTGTAATTTTTACTTGATTTTTTCCTGTAAATTTACAACTTCTCTAATTAAAAATTTTTAAGCAGACAAAAAGGCCTTAAATACAAAATAAAAGATTGATAAATTGAACATCAAATTAAGAAATTCTGTTCATCATAAAATACCATTACAAGTATGAAAAAGAAAGATGCAGATTGGGAGAAGATATTCATAATACATACATACAACAAATGTTAGACACCAGAGTATATAAAAATCCTTACAAATCAATAAGACAAAGACAAATAACCAGATTACCAAAAAGGCAAAATATTTGATTAAGTAATTCTTAAAATTGGCTTCGTAAATCCACTAAGGGCATGAAAAGATTCTCAACATCATTTCTCATCAAGTGAATGCGTACTAAAATCAAGTGACATACTTCTTCACACCCATCATAATAGCTAAAATAAAAAGACTGACAATCAGTATTACGTATGGGATAGGATATGGGGCACTGGTAGTCTCATGCATTCCTGATGGGAGTGTAAATTGGTACAACCTTTTGGAAAAAATGTTTTTCATTATCTAAATATGTGATCCAACAATTCTTGTCATAGATATATACTTAAAAGAAATGATTGCATATGTCTAGCAAAAGACACATAAACTATTATTGTAGAAGTTTTAGTCATCATAACCTCAAACAACCATTTTTAAAAATAAAATTTAGAACTTTCATTTATAAAACCCAGGAGGAGATTGAACTACTTCTACCCTTTGCAATACAATTGAATCTCACATATGAAGTAACTTGAGTGAAAACAGTAGAAAATAATGCGCTTACTATATGATTTCTCTGTATGATGTTCAAAAACAGCAAAAGTAATCTGAGGTGATAGAAGTCAGTGGGTGATGGCCTCTGGGGATGGCCTGGGGTGGCAGTAAGTATTGTTTGCAAGAGGCACAGAGAGGTTTCTGGGATGTTGTTAATATTCTATACCTGTATGTTTAAGATTTCTGCACTTTAAAATATGTATGTAATATCTCAATTATATGTTTTTAAAAAAAGTAAATAGGAAATTCAAGCACAAAATATTAACCCAAAGGCCAAGCAAAGAAAATACACTCAAACTTACAAATAAAGAAAGGCATGTTAAAAAAAAAATGAAACAGTACTTTACACATATGGAACTGTCCAAAAATTAAAAAGCAGGTAACATGTTGCTGGTGGAAATGCGAATCATTACAATAGTTTGGATTGCAATCTGACAGGATTCATTAAAACTAAAAATACATCTACTTTTGACCAAAGAGATAATATCTGAGAATCTCTGTCATAGAAATAAAATCTCTGGTACATAATGATATATGTAAACTTTGTTTATTGCAGCATTGTTTGTAGAGGCTAAATTTGGAAACAAAGTTAATATATAGATAGAGCTATTTATTAAAAAAGTTTTTGGTAGGTATAAATTTTGCCATAGTGTACAACCATTGAGTAGAGTGAATTAGAGCTAGAAATTGACTTGAAATGATTTCTAAGAGTTATTATTTTAGTAAGAAATGGGAGATAGAGAAATGTGGATATAATTTGATTGTATTTTGGTAAAACAATGAGAAAAACTGTAAATATATGGGCATGAGTATGAAATTGTGTTGGCTATCCATAATTGTATGTGTGTGTGTTATAAGACTATGGACATAAATAGATAACTCTATATACTAGGTTTGTAAACATGGAAATCATATTGAGATGGATGATGAGAGTAGAGGGAATTAGGTGATGGTGACTAGGGAGCTAAGTAAAAGAGGAAAAATAAGACTGCACAAAAATTTTCGTTATACATAATAGGAGTACATTTAGGCATTTAAGTCAAATTATATGTATATGTGTATATGTAAAAAGGGAATTTTGAACTGGCACATATTTATTAAAAATTACAGCAAATTAAATCAATTATTATTTTACCTGTACATCATAAATATCTACATGTTTAGTTATCCATTGCCGTTATGTTATTCATGTGCACATTTTTTTCAGTTTCATTTGTAGACACTATGTTTTTCTATCTCTATAATCATCATATCCTGCATTTAAATCTTTTTACATCAATCTATGTAATATGTCATAATTTACTTATCTTTCTGGGTATTTGATCATTTATATTTTTTCAATAATGATTTTATTAACATTGTCACTCTAACTATTTTTGCCCAAAAAACATTTTCCCTTTGATTTGTTATTATTAGAATGAATTCCTGCATATGTGATTACTGGATCAAAATTTATGAAGATTTTTATGACAGATTTTATTCCCAAAGAAGGAAACAATGCATACTGATACGAGAAATGTGTGTACCTGCTTTTCCAAATTTGACCTCTCTTTATTTCTGCTAATTCAATAGATTTATTTTTGCTTTTGTGATAAAGATTGAGTTTTATTTCAATATTGAAATAATATTATTACATATTTGTTGGTGCTTTTAAACTACATTTCCCCTTAGACTCTGGCATTGTTTTTTATAAACTGATATTTAAAAGATGTTTTAGGTATTTAATGCCTTGAAAGTATGTGGAGTTTTATGAGGAATAAAGGAATTTGGATCTGTAAGAAGGGTGTTTTGCCCAAATACCCGGTTAGGGACATAATGAAGACACTGCAGAATTAATGGGAGATGGGAAATCTTCAAGAGAAGTGCAGTAAGTGATAGTTGTATAGCTGTATTTGGTGACTACCTTTATGCAATGCATTACTCTTCACCTGGCTAGTGCTCATTCATCCTTCAGGTCTCAGTTCAGATGTCATTCTTCAAGAAGGCTTCCCTGATGCTACCACACATAACATGGGCAAGGGGCTCCTTCCTTCTGTTTACAAGGCACCCAAGATTGTCTTTGTCACTTTCATTTAACAGTCTGCTTTGTAATTGAACTTGAGATCTGTGGAGGCTGACACCATCACCCAATAGGTAGTTAGCACACAATAGACAATCAATAAATATAAATGAAGTAATTTACTTTAATAAGTAATTGTCTTATTTAGAGTTGTTGATAACTAAAGTAGTCATAATTGTGATGAAAACCTGTTAGCAGGAATTACCATGTTCATTTCTTTATCACTAAAGAGAATTACAAATTTGGAAAATTCTCAAGTAAACATTTGTGGCAGTTTGATATTATTTATGAATTCCAAAAAGAGATATTGACTGTATTTGTAAACTGGTTTGTACCTCTGGGCATGATATCCCTTGATTGATTTAAATTCAAAGGCTTTACATTTACTTGATTAAATCAAGATGAGGGCTTTAACTCGACCATGTCATTAGCGTGACTCAATTTGTGTCCTTACCCCCTTGGTGGGCTATATAAACAGACATTCCCTCAAGGAGAACACAGGAATAGATACACAGAAACAGTTACCAGAGAAAAGAGAGTGAGCTCCATAGACACGGAAGAGGACTTTGATCTTGTGCCCCAGGGAGAGAGATGGGCCATTCGCCTGATAGTTTGCAGCTGAAGAGACGAAAGCACTGAGCAGCTGATCAGGCCCGGAAAGAAATGACCTCTCCAGCCCATAGCTGAGATCAGAAGAAGCTGGATCCATGGAGCCTTAAGAGAGAAGAGGAAGACAGACTTCTCTGCCATGTTACTTCAACATGTAGCAATAGAGTTTGGTAAGGGAGTAACCTTAATATGGACTCTTTAGGACCTCGTAGGTGTGAACTTTTACCCCAAATAAATACCCTTTATAAAATCCAATAGATTTGTGGTACTTTGCATCTGCATGCCTTTGGCCTACTACTACAACATCCATGTTTATATACCTCAATCTTCCCAATAAAGAGTTTCTGTGACTTGCTTTAATAGTTCATTCCAATGTGTAACCAGTAAAATATTATGTGAGTACTTTCACAAATGATCTGTTACAGCTGATCAGGTTCTAAATGGTTACATAAGTTATTTACTATTTCATAAAGTGATAAATAGTTTTCAACATTTTTATGACTTTGAGCATTATATCCCCTATGGTTTCATATCTGACATGCTGGGCCCTGACCAATGAAAAAATATGAATAGAAATTTATCACCAAGAGACACGACCTAGAACACATTAATTCTGTCATCGCAAATGGATACTTACTGCTCACACATGGGATATATAACAAAAACAAATAGTAACAGCTAACAGAGTATATAGTCACTATGTTCTAAGTGATTTATTTTTAAATACATTTAATTTTCACAATAACCCTATGAGGTATCAAAATTACAGCACACTGGCACTCCAAGAATCTCTTGTGTTAACCTAGTCCAATGACAGTTGAAATGATTATTGTCACAGATCCAGTGTAACAAAAGGACCAATGTTTAGTCAGATTTCTTGAGAATCTCTTCAAGTGTATTTTCCCTCTACTAGTGGTTTCCAGAATTTTGGATTATATGGACTGGCAGAAATTAAAAAACAAATGAACAAAAAAAAGGAAAAACTAACATAATATTGCCAACTACTTTTTCTTATTCCAAAAAGCAATATATTTATTTGAAAAAGAGCAACAACAAAACAAAAATGAACAAATAATTAATAATGATCCTATGTATAAATCATTAACCATTAGGCAGACACTTTGCCAATTTTTACATGAATTGTTTTATTTAATCCTGACACAATCCCATTAAGTAAATATTATTATTATTTCAATTTTGCTGGTGTCATTTCATAAGTACGTTCTAACTGAAAAAAAAGTAGGAAGGACAGAATCTCAGAATAAGTTTCAGACATTTAAATGAATCATTTCAGCATTTTGAAAAATTCACCATGTTCTGTGCATGTGTTTGGTTTGTCTCTCTATAAACGGTGAAAACTTAACCATGGACCAGTATTTGCTAACCCTGTCCGATTACTAGTTGTTCCCATCCAAATGAAAGAAAAACGTTAGCAGCTGTTTGGAAAACTGAAGCAGGAGATGACTGTAGCTTCCAGAAGAAAAACTGTTAACTTGACATTCTGAAATACAATTTAAAGCCATGGTATATAGTTAACATATTCTGGATAGAGCAGCAGCCAAAAGACCCACTTGGCAGTGAGTAAATCCATGTAGCTCTTTTAGAGCAAATACATCAGTAACCCATTGAGCAAAGAGACAGAGCCATGAGAAATGATTTGCTCTAAAGTGGTCTCCAGAGCTACAAAAATAGGACAGTCCTCTCATGCATCTGCCCATATGGTAACACTATTAGTTTCCCTCTGAGGCTTTTAACCTCAGCCTTATACATAGCAAACAACGCCATTACTAATGTTATCTGGGCCTTCAAAGTAAAACAATGCATTATATATGTGTACTAACATATTTGTTGAATTTGAAAGTCTGCAGCAACGCGAGAGTTGGAGTGAGGCTGTTGTTTACAATGTATATCATCAAATGAAGAACAGATGATCTAAAAGTGAACATTTGTTGGAATGATCTTTCTGGGCTTAAATATTTATTTTACTTCCTCCACCCTCCTCCCTTTTGACAAAGTACTATGTTTTCCAAAATCTACAATATGAAACCATGGAAAGTTTCTGACAAAATCACCTCAAATTGCTACCATAAATTATTGCCTCCTACATGTCTTTTTCTTGCGATGTGCAATTAATCAAGGAAACAACATATTCTTTCTAATTAAGGAACTGGTTTAAAGAGTTTTATTTTAGGTGTGAGAAGGGGTGCTGGTTTCTGGGAAAAAGATACACATTTGCCATGTAAAATGTACTATACTTACTTTCATTTCTGTTTCCAGGGTTTAGTATATGCTTCCAAGGAAGGAAAGTCCCTTGTCCTATTCCTCTGTGCAAATGGGGACTCATAGCTGAAAAAATTCAAGATTTTGAAGATGATCTTGAAGGAAAAAATATCTCAATGGATAGCTTACATGGCAGATTTTTGGAAGACTGACTTAAATGAGTAGTACAGGATCAAGATGATCAAGATGTAGATCTTTTTAAAGAAAATGAGAAAGATTTTTCCTCTGTCAGCTCCTGCAAGGCATGGTGAGGATCCCATTGCCTATTTTTATAAATTTCCCAGATTTTTTTACATATTCGGATCAATTATTCACCTCAAAATTATTTCACCATTTATCCTGGTGGTGCAATGATTCACCTGTCTATTCAGCCAGCTATCCATTTATCCTTCTATCCTCCCACCCATCTAACTATCTTCTCTCCAACCAATACATAAATATTTATTGAACCCCTACCAAATGTGTGTGTGTGTGTGTGTGTGTGTGTATAGTGATAGGTCCTGAACATTGAAATATGAATGAGAGATCATCTCTGACATTGGAAGTTTCACAGCTCAGTAGAGAAATAAAAATTACCATTTGTTCCACTCCTTGAGTTACTTTTCTTGAAACTGGATAGTGCCAAGAACCTTCAAGGGGTCTGCATTACTGTCAATCTAATTTTATTCTCAATAACCGTTGCAGCCTCAGATGTTCCACACTGCTTCTCAAAGGCCATGCATTGGCTCCGTTAGCTACATTCTGCTTCTTACATCTTTTGTCCTTGCATTTTCCTATCTCCTTAACATTATTCATGTTGTTTCCTTCCTCTTGAATAGTCCTTCTCCAATTCTGGGCCCAACTCAAATTCTACCTTCCTCAGAGAAGTCTTAAATCCTCTTATATAGAATTAATTACTCTATTTTTAAAAAAATCAACCTAACAGCACATTGTACCTCTGCTGCGGGGCCCCAGTCTCATGCTCCTACAACCCGTCTTCAGAACTGTCATTCTAAAGCATAAGCTTGAGCACATCACTCCTCTGTTCCGTTAACGACTTTTGTTCCCTTTAGGATAAAGTTCCAGTTCTTCGGCATGACATTCAAGATCCTTTATGATCTGGCTCTTTCTTTACTTCCCTACTGATGTCTCACTGCTCTCCTGCCCTAGACATACCAAATTAAGTGATGTTTCTAGAACATATGTTCTCACACATGTGTAATGCTTTGCAATTATTTTCTTTTCTTTTCCTGAAATGCACTCATTTTCCTTTTCTACCTGGTAATATTCTTATCTTCTTTCAAATATCCATTGTATATTGTCTTTGCCCTTGCAGAGCACATTCAATAGGACCTAGTGGTAGATATTCCATAAATGTTTGTTTAGTTAAGAATATTGAGTTGAGCCACTATAGATTCCCATAGGAAAGGGATAAACTATTCATGATAATGGTTTACAGCATAGTCAAAGAGCCTTGTGGAAACTGGAGAGAAGCAGGTGAGCACTGAAGTTAACGAATACTATGGTCCCATTATACACAGGCCAAACCTTCTTATGTTCCCTTGATTTAAAGCATAGTTTTACTGTGATAAGAATATCAATGATCTGTCTAGAAATAGAATGGGTATGTCTTAAAAGTGTCAAATCACTTAAAGCCACAAAATATTTAGGACCTAAATATTTCTTTTTTAAAACTTCAGTTTGTCCTTGGGGCAAAGGGAGTCTCTATATCTCAAGATCAACAGAACTCTTCTTCAGTAGGTTAATCAACAGAACTCTTCCCCAGTAGCTGTGCAAGCCATGAGTTGGGTGCTGGGGATTGGTCCATTTCCACACTGTTTTTGGATTATTAGTCATAGTCATTTGATTCTAAGGGAGCCAAAATCAGCAGACCAGGCTCTCTGGAAGTCTTCAGTTATGGAAATCTGCACAGGATGTGTTTGATTCATGGACCAGAATAAAGAAAGCTTGGGATTCTTCATAATGTATATATCATGGAAGGGGACACTATTATTATTCTGGGAAGATGGAGGTTAGGGTCACTGTATGTTGCATTTTAAAGAGGGATGCAACCGAATTTTGTAATCATAGTTTGGTAAGGTCTGAGTACTCTTGGTTGTATCTTATTAATTCAGTCATATCAAATTTCCCCTTGTTTTTGAAATAATTCATAGATAGCACATTTAAAGATTGAGTGAATATGAAACTATAGAGCACAGGATATTGAAAAATTACAGATTGATTTCTCTGCCTCCAAGAAGGTTCTTACCGAAGGAATTGTTTACATGATTCTTAAAATTCTTCAGAGGGTATGAGCCTCTAACTTCTGTTGGTAACTAGCTCTTTTGTCTTCCTTGCAGTCATTTGGTTTACTTCTGTATTTTCATGCTGTAGCAATTTAAAATCCTGTTGTCTCTTTTGTGGCCTTGACTTAAAATGACAGCAATGCTTAGTATGACATGATAAATGGAGCAGACTTTCAATTTTCTGTGCTAATGGGGTAAGGGGGGAAGATCATGAATACATGAAACCTAACATATTCTCCAAACCTCATTTTAGCCATTAGCTTTGACTTTTTCTCCAACAAAACTTCTGAAGGGTCTAAAAGCAACAAGCTAATTTGAATTTCTTTTTCACTTGTCTATTTTCTGGTAGATGTGATAATGATCCCTGATATTACCACAGAAGAGGGAGACAGTGGGAGATGGAGAAGATAGGAATGTGGATAAATTGGAGGCTACATTCATGCAACTATAAAAGCTTTAGGCTTTTGGCTTACGGATCTGCTTTCTCCAATTACTCTGTAACTTCATTTAGCATTGTAAGTCATGATATCATTGTGTATGCATCATTTTGAATGTGCAAAATGTACACTCTTTTTTAACAGTATTCTGTATTGAGCAATAGTAATTTAACCAGTTTGAACTTAAAATCCATGGACACCATGACAATTAGGTGCTACAATGGAAACTTAACTTGCTATTTTGTAAAATGGGAAAGTAAAATAATAATTTCTCCTTAGTAATTTAAAAATGCAGCCAATTAAAGGCATGCAAATTAACATAAAGGGAAGAAACTTAAAATTTTGCGTTTCCTGGCTGATAGGATTAAACTTCCAAGGAAAGTGTGAATTAATGCAAATGTTAACATTGCATCTCCTAAATCCTTTTCTACTTTTACCACCACGAACGAACAGAATATAGAAAAGTAAAAATACATAATGATAGGCTTGTCTCTGCTTGTTTTGTCATTTATCCAAGGAATACCAAGTATGCTTAGAAACTGTGGAAAACTTAGCAAGATTTCAGGTAGCAAACATAAAGTCCCAGTGGAGAGTCCTTAACTCTTAACCAAATTATCTTTTGCTGAGAATGTGATGAAAGGAACAGTTGTTAGGCCACCACATTAATTCTCTAAAAACTTTAGTATGAATCTTAGTTCCAAGCATTTGAATGTATGTATATATATGTACTTTTTTTTGTCATACCAGAGGTTTTTATGATACACAGTGCATTAGTGGCTGCATGAATCTTCCTCCAAAAGCTATTGTCAGAGGGCAAACTGACAAACGTCTGTGCTGCTGGTCCAAGAAACCAAGGCTGGGAGGCACGAGGCCTTTGTTTGTACGCTGAGATCTCTCTGGTGCAGTCTCCACTCTAGTTAGAGGGCCTGGGATGAGGGAAGAGGGTCCCAGCTGGGTGCTGCAGCCTCTTAACTCCTGGGCCTCCTTGCAGGTCAACTTGTAGATCTTGATGGGTCCATCTGTGTGGGTGACAGTGGTGGTGAGCTGTAGGTCTTCCCCCTTGTGGATACCCAGGTCGCCAGTAGATTGATCTTACCCATAGCTCTTCTTTTTTTTATTTTTTAAATTTTTATTTATTGTCTTTTTTTTTTAAGATACATATACATAGGTTACAAAAAATGTTACATTAAAAAATATGAGATTCCCATTTACCGCTCCCCCCCACTCCTCCCAATCAACAACCTCTTTCATCATCGTGGCACATTCATTGCTTTTGGTGAATGCATTTTGGAGCACTGTTACACACATCAGGGAAACAAGAGAGTCTACAACTGAAAGCGGGAGAATTGCATCCATCAGCCACGTGGGATCTAAGCCCCTTCTTGATTTAGAGGTGGAGTGAACATTACCATCCCAGGGTCCACAGGATGGAAGAATAAAATATAGATTAGAGTGGACTTACTGGTATTCTACTATAGAACTATTGTGACTCTAGCAATGGAAGAAATTGTATCATTGATGTGGAGACAGTGCCCATAGTTCTTATGGGATGGTGCATACAAGAACAGCCAGGCTCCACATCCCATAGATGCTTGTGAAAAAGGCACTGTTGGCTTGGACTGTGATGCCACTCCTTTTCCATGGCCTATAAAACTAAGGTCAGGCGTGTTGCAAAAATATCATCTCAATCAGACCGTGAGTCCCACAATGCTAGGTTTATGGTTGCAACTGTGTCCATGTTGATGTTAAACAACTTGGATATTAGGACTTGGCATTGTAGATTGATGCTTATTTACCAGGTTTTTTTAGAGATGGTATAAGGAATAAGCCTCTAGAAGGTCTCTGTTTTTCTCTGTTTCACATTTGACACTGCTTAATAAACATTCAGGTGTTCTTTCTTTTCATTGTTACCTTCTAATTTATTGAATAGCTCACTGACATTAAATATTTTCTAACCAACAAATGCAAAAGCTTTGCTTATGTTTATGAAGATTCATTTAAGATACAATTTCCAGGAGTGTTTTGCATTGTAAAAGCTGGAATCATCTGTCAAAAATAAATACCTCTCTGCTAAACGAAAGATACAGAAAAATACAGTGTTGGAAAAATGAGTTTCCATAAGAACACAAATTATAGCGACCCAATAAACACAGTTTCTTTGCAAGCCGTCTGTGGCAATTTGATATTACTTATGAATTCCAAAAAGAGATATAGATTATTTTTGTAAACTGGTCTGTTCCTCTGGGCGTGATAACCCTTTGATTGTAAGATTCAGCTGAGGTGTATGATTATTTTAGGTTAAGATTAGGGTTTTGATTCAACCATGTTATTAGTTTCAGCATTGAGTCTCAGCCCTCCTTGGTGGGCTGATAAAACAGACTTTCATATGGAAGTAGACACACAGAAGTTCCTGTGGCCCTGGGAAGAGAGATGAGCCAGATATTTTACAGCTGAATTGTGAAGGGAACAGAGCAGCTGAGCCCAGAAATAAATGAGCCCCAGAGGAAGAGTGATGAGCCCTATGCCAGCTGACAGCTGAGATCAGAAGAAGCTGGGACCATGGAGTCTTAAGAGGAAAGAGGAAGGCTGAACACTTACAGATGTCTCCCACCATCTTGCGTCAACACATGGCAACAGACCTTGGGTGAGAAAGTACCTTTTATGGTATCTTAGTTGAACTTTTTAGGGCCTTGTGACTGTAAGCTTCTACCCCAAATAAATACCCTTTATGAAAGTCAACAGATTTCTGGTACTTTGCATCAGCACCCCTTTGGCTGACTAACACACCATCATGTGCAAACTCTTTGCTCAGTTTTGAACAACTTTTAAATAATTCCTGTGGCCCATCCTCTCCTAAAAATAAATGTTTCCAAATTTTTATTTCTCACAGATGAACGCCACTTGTGAAATTTGAAGCTTTATGGTTCCACCATTTTAGAATGACTCCCTGCTACAATCAGCCATGGTTCATGGCCGATTGGTTCATAGTCTCACCCTGAGGTAAGGTGCTAGGAGCGTGTTTATGGGCTGTCTTCCTAGTTGACTTGAGGAGTCATCACCTGAGTTTCTGAGTCTACAATCACAGCAGGCGCCTCTGGATATACTGTCTCCTAAGAGGATATGTTTTTGTGATCTGGAAGCTGGGGTTCCCAACCTCATCACGAGTAGCAGAAATGACTCAGTCTAGGCAGTGAGAGGTGGGAAGGGTAGGTTCGAGGCCTCAGGGTGCTAGCGTTCTCAGCTTCCTTCTACTCTTCAACCCTGCACCTCTCTTTTTAGCTGACACAGTACTGTACTGTTCTATGTTGCTTTGTTTTTAAATCTCACAACACACTTCATAGGAAGACTTTTGTCAGTACTCAGAAGGAAATTTGAATTTTGAAAAATCATCTAACTCTCTTTAATTTGAACAAACCATTTTCAAAGTCTCCGGAGCAATTCTAATTTGCTTCTACAGTGTAGTTCACACTTGGTGATTGATTTCTTCTCTCAGCATCATTCCTAAGTGGTTCTGTGGGTTCCATAGTCTCCTTCTGCTTATTTCCTAAGAAGAATGGTAGGGGAACCTATTTGGCTTGCACATATCCTTTTTTAAGGGGCTTCTTATCTCTAAGAGTCTTTTCCCAGGTTGTTTTGCATAAGCAGTAGCTGAGTCTGAGATTGGTGTGTGGTATGTATGTCTCATATTGTATATATATAAGGTCAACATCTGTGCAAAGAAGAGAGAGGGGCCAGGATTGGGCAGAGGGAGAAGTCAAATTGCAATGCTGGCCAGACAACCCATGGGAGGTCTACTTGTATATAATCCATAAGAGTTGCCCCATGGTGGGCCAAAAAGCCTAGGCTCTTATATCCTCACAGCAATCAGTCATTGCATGTTGACCGCTCCTGGAAGGGAGTGG
Organism: Dasypus novemcinctus; assembly: GCF_030445035.2. Taxonomy (NCBI): domain Eukaryota; kingdom Metazoa; phylum Chordata; class Mammalia; order Cingulata; family Dasypodidae; genus Dasypus; species Dasypus novemcinctus. Next base: position 45,043,267 of record NC_080673.1, on the reverse strand, counting down.
CCTTGGCTTCCAAAGGTCTCTGCAGCTGAGGAAAACCTTGAGAAGGTGGCAACTTGAGGCTGTTTGCTGATAGCACTACTAGTGACTCGGTAGCAGCTTCTTTTTTGGAGGGCAATCTGGGCATCACATCTCCACACCCACAGCAAGTCTTCTTAAATTAGGTCTTAGGGAACACTGCAATTAGCACACACTTCCTCTAAGGAGACATATGAACAGAGCCTAATAATTCTTTGTTAGGGAGGAGGTTAGTCTGTCCTGTGCATTGTAGGCTAGTTAACAGTATCCCTGACTTTACTTGCTAGGTGCCTGTAGCTCCCTCCCCATGAAATTTTGACAACACAAACTATTTCCAGACATTGTCAAATGTCTCCTTGAGGGAAAACTCAACCCTGGTTGAGAACCCCTATGCTGCATGGCCTAAATGCAAAAGTAAAATTTTGCTTTCATAGTGTAAATTAGCTTATGCAATTTAGCATAAAGGGGAAAAACTATCTTTTAATTATATGAAGAATCATTCATGATTTTAGTGCCAAAAGAATGATTGCAAAAGTAGTTAGAAAAAAGAATTCTGTGCTTTTGAGTAGAGATTTCTAAGCATTAAGTATCTTTTCATGTCAATAGAATGATAGTCTTTATTTTTTCTCAAGTGTTCTATAAGTTTGCTGAAGTTTTTTTCTTCTCTCTCTCTCATTTTCTTGATTTTGTGATGTTACAGATTTCATCTTTTCCCTTGCTTCTTTGACCTGACTTTTCTGTAATATATTATATGACCCAGGCAAATAATAGTCTGGGTGAGGAAATTGGGTGGAAGTGATTTCTAATAACGACTGAATTAAAAGAAAAAAAAAATTCCAGAAATTGAAGTAAAACAACTTTATTTCTTGCTATTTTTTCATCTCTAGATGCAGATGACTTCAACATATGTCTGCATCATTTTAATGATTGATCTGAAGCTAATGTTGATTTCTTATATATTTTTCCAAGGTTGTTCTGGGAGAGCAGTTGTGTTTTTCTCCTTGGTGGGAAAGAAGAATGAAGTACTAGAAAATAGTAACTTAGTTTTAAAATATCATGTAGTTTCCATGAATATTTTCTTCATGATTACTGTGTGACTGGTGATTAATGCTACAGAATATGTTAGATATATTGCCAATAATGGTATGAACTAAAAGAATAAAAGATATTCTTCTAAAAGGGAAACCCAAAGTCTTCTCTGAATGGAAAAGTCATATTTGAAATGTCTGTGTGAAATACATAAGGTACAATATTTCCATTGTGGAGCAGAAAAAGTACTTAACAGACTGAGGAAAAGTAAAATAACTATAAAAATGGTTATTTGGTAGAGAAAATATAGGTTTTAATCTCTGAAGGACCCCACATCCACCCCATATGTGCTTTAGAAAAACATAAAAACAAATTAACGGTGAATTTTGAAATCTTACGTACTTACCAATGATATTTCAAAGTGTCTTTCAATATTTGTCCCTTTACAATTGTTGGCAGATACTTCTCTCCTGGTGGTTGGTGATCCTTTCTTGGTATTATCAAATCCCATTGACAGTTATTGTGAAGTATGTTCAGTGTCATGGACATAAGACTAATAATACAAAACACCTGCTGAAATTCTTGAGTTTAAAATACTCTCAGAGATATGATTATTCAAAACATTTAAGGTTTCTAACAAATTTCCTTTAAGACTTTCTGAGAATGAACAATAAGATCATACTGATAGAAATATCAAAACATATTTTCCTTGCTTCTATATGATTTCATTGGTTACAGCTGAAGCGTAGTAGAAGTCATGTACATTCTCATTCATGGATAAAGTAGGTTGAGTTTGTTCAGAGAAAAGGACACAACCTATATATATCCCCCAGTTGGGGGCTGTGTCCCAATGTTTGACAATGCTTTGCCTAAGATGCTTTTGTGGGGGGATTCGTTTGTGTCTCAGCCTATAGGCCACAGACCCCTTGGGAAGTGACTGGAAAAGTGTTGTACTGAATTAGAGAAAGCATAGTAACTATTGTGTGGGTTTTTGATAAGCTTTGTGTAAGTGAGAAAGGGTCTTTGGTGGATGGTGTTCTAAGCATTGGAATCTGAGCAAAGGACATTCTTTGGATGATCTACTCAGCCAATGGTGTTGCTTGCCCAGTTTTCTGGGTGGTGCTGAAGACATTCTTCAACTCCTTTCCTACAGACACTTTGCGGAGGCAAGACCTTGAAAACCCTGTATGGGCCTGGTGAAAAGATTTTTCAAATGTTTCCCAGCAAAGATGACATGGGTTAAAACTATTTACAAAGGTTTTGTACTGATAACATAGCACTGACTGGGGGCTTTGGTAATCTGTGTCAGCTGCTCCTCTAATGCCCTACCCTGAAACCCCATCCTTTTAGACAACACATTCACTCTCTGTTTTTTTGTTTTTGTTTTGGTTTTTTTTAAATTGAAGTATATCATTCATACACGAACACACATAAACAATAAGTGTATAGTAAAGACTGTGAACTTAAAATCAACATACATAACATCACACAGGGGTCTCATACATCACCCCTCCACCAACTCTTTGCATTGGTGTGAAACATTTGTTACAAATTATGTGAGAGCATTGTCAAAATATTACTACCAACTATATTCCTTATCTTATATTTGGTATATTTTGTCACCAACCCTTACTATTTTTTTTAAATGTATTTTTGTTACACATATTATGAACTTGCAAAACAATCATACAGATGTGTAGATTGCCCATACAACTCCACACCCTGGTGGAACATTTGTTACAGATTATGAGATAATATCATCAGACTATTACCACCAATCAAGGTCCATAGCATACATTTGGCACACTTTTTCCATACACCTCTATTATCAACACAGTATAGCTTGGCATTAATTCACTTTCTTTTTAATAAAATCCATCCCACTTTTTCTTTGGAATATATTTTCTTAAAATATCCAGGTCATGTTGATTATATTTTTAGTTTTTCTGAAATTTTTCAATCTCTTGGGTTACATCATTGCCAAGACCATTATAGTTTATGTTATCACTTTCCTGATGTATAATATACATATAGAAAAGTGCACTTATTTTAAGTGTATAACCTGTTGAGTTTTCACAAACTGAACACACGCATGGAAGCAGCATGAATCAACAAAGAAACTTACTAGTATCCAGAAGCCCACTGTGCTCCTTTCCATTCACCACCCACCCACCCAAGGGTAAATCATATTTTGAATTCTGACAGCATAGGCTAGGAGAATTTCTTCAAAAGTTTGTTTCTAGACAGTTGGGTTGATTTCAACCTTGCTCATGGCCCCCGTGCTGCCTGTAGGCAGGGCACTGCCTGAGAAGCATCTACCTGAACTGTACTGCTCCAATAGGAGTATCCTCTGGACAACCAAGATACAGGAGAAAGATGGTGCATGGGAGGAAGTGGGGCATCATGGGAGACAGCTGAGGAAAGAATCCAGAAAATATGTATGAACAGAGGGCAAAGAAAACATTGTCTTTTTTCACACCTTTATTTAGGGAAGGCCTAGAGAAGAGAGTTCTCATTTCTTTTTGCAACTTTTCACTTGAGATCTCTGTATAGTTTTGTTGACTTTGTGATTTGTGCTGGTTGAGGAAGATGAAATACCGCTTTCAGTACAAAATATCTTGTTGAGTATTAAAGACATAAATACTGAGGTTTATAAGAACATTGTGCTGACATGAGTATTTTATTTTAGTGCATTTCCAGGGCATGTCTTTTTCAGGACTGGAGATGGCCCATATTTTCATTTCACCAACAGACCATTAGGCACCAAAGTGAGGAACAATGATCAGTCAAAGCACAGGGATTGCATCATCAGTGAGAGAGTGGAGGATGGGTAGGAACTGATGTCCCAGGTGTGGATTCTTAATGACCAGTAAGAGCTGCTGAGAAAAAGCACTGAGTAACTTAGAGGAACACCCACCAGCTCTGACTTGCTAAGGGCTAAAGTAATTCTCTTTTTTCTCTTTTTTAAGGGAGCACCAGTCTAGAAGTCTCTCTTCTAAACATGGGAGTAGTGGTGATTTACCCAACTTAAGCCCAGGCTGAGGACAGCACTTTTTTCTTAGCCCCAGCACTAATTGGAAGGTTCTTTTCAGAGAAGAGCATGACTTAAGAAAATGCCTCAACAGCTTCAAATGCTTTTCCTTTCTCTTCTATTTAAGACAAGAACCCCCTTCCCCTCCAACACAACTTCCTTTCCAAATGTGACAGTGGTCTCAGGTGTCAGAGCAAGTCATTTTGTAAGGCAACTGAAGGGAGCTATTGTCTCTTTTGTCGGTCAGTCGTATGTTTACATGGTCCCCTGTGTTCTTTCCAGCTGAGCTAGGGCTTGGATTGGAGCCTGGGAGAATGGAGAGCTATATGATACTAGAGACCCAGTGCTCAGTTCCTCTGCACAAGCAAGAAAATGACCATAACTGCCAGCTGGCAGTTGGTCTGGATATCCTGTGACGTCTCTGTAGCCCCTAGTCTGGGAATGAAAGATGGCTAAGGTGTTAGGTCTGGGATTTTCTCTTTAGGTTCATTCCCAGACCCTGGGAAGCTCCTGGGGACCCACATAAAAAGAACGTTCTGGATGATATCCATATTTACATTTTATTTTACATCATGCTTCCTTTTTTTGAACCTTGGTTCTTTTTACCTTCTCACTTTTGGCCCACATGTATTCTTCCCTCCCCCATTTTGTCCCTATTGAATTTCCTCTATTTTGCCCCATAGATTTCTTCTGACTTCTGGTCTGACTCTGTTCACCTGGAGTTCAGGTCTCAATTTTTAAAGTTAGAGCTACCAATACTATGCTTGGTGATTGGTAGTCCTGGTTTCTATGTGCTGGTTACTCTCAAGATGGACCATTCATGCTTTGGTTTAGCACTGGGCTCTTCCTCTCCATCTTTCACTCCTCCTCATTTCTTCCTATTCCCATCTGTGCTATTTTATGGATTTATAATGAGAAATAGTGTGTTTATTGGAGTGCTTATTTGGTTAGATTGGGTTATTCTTTCCTTGTAGGTAAAGACAAATTTGCGTAGTAAATGTGGAATTAGATAAGTATTTTTAGGTTGTTGATGGCAGGTGGTTAAGGTAAGTAAGCCACCCACCTCTGAAACAGGAAGTTTCTTTCCACTTGGATTATATGCCCGCATTGGGGAGTCCTTCCACCATCTCGAATGGTGCTGAGGTTATGCATGCTTTGTGGTGCTTAGAGTCCTTTCTTTTCCAGGCCTGTACAGGTGATTTACATGGCTAAAACTGTGGCTTAGAAAGTTTTTTGTCCTCCTTCTCAAGTTGTCCTTGCTTCTCTGCTTCTTCTTCCTGCTGCTTTGACGATGCATTTCTGTACCTCTCTCCATTTTTCTCATCTTCCCATCTCTTGTTTCTTCCCCTGGACTCTCTCCTTCTTCATTTCTTATGCCTTACTGGACAGTCCTGGCCCTGCACCTGCCTCTCCATCCTCCCATGTTCTTTCTGACTTCCTATGGTGGAGGGGACTGTTCATTAGCCAAAGGAAACCATATCTCCACTGGTGAATGAAGACTAATATCTTGCCGATTCTGTTTCTTTAGCATTTCCTGGAAATAGGAAAGTGTGGTCTCCATTCTTTCTTTCTTTCTTTTTTTTGAGATACTGGAACCCAGGACCTTGTAAGTAGAAAGCTGGCATTGAACCACTGAAACACACCAACTCACCTGAGTTTTTTTTCTCAGTCATCTGTTTTCTATTTTTGTTTGTTTGTTTTTAGGAGGCACAAGGGATTGAACCCAGGTCCTTCCATGTGGGAAACAGCCTTCAACTCCTTGCGCCACAGCTGTTCTCCTCTGTTATTTCGTAATAGCCCTTGTTTCAGCAATATGAAAGGGACCAATACACATCAAAACTTTGGACAACCTTAGCTAATTGTCAACCACACTAGTGACCCTTAAAAATGCCACTCTGAAATTTTGAATAATTATTAATAGTGAGTTTTAGACCAAAACATTTCCCTTTAAAAATGAATCTGTATTTCTCCTACCAAATGTGGGACGGGATGGAGTAGGGGAAGTATATCTTCCTGTGATATGCTCTTAATTAGTCTTTTTAGGATTTCCTATCAATAGCACTTTTCTGTTTTTCTGAGTAAATGAGTAAGTAGGAAATGGGTAAATTTCAAGCCTGATGGGAAAAATGAACCCAAGAAGAATTGAAGATGATAATAATAGTTACATTTTGCTTTAGTTGTCCAAATCCAACATGCTCTTTAACTAAGATGAAGACAATAAAATGAATGGAAATCAGAATGTGACAGCCAGGCCCTGAGCCTCAGCAGACTTGCAACTCTTACCATCTGGTTTATTGGACTTACACTGGCCAGCTAACAGGGAGGTGAAGAAGGTCAACCACCACACCAAGAGTGCCTACAACTGCAAGCAGGAGAATTGCATCCATCATCCAAGTGGAATCTAAACCCCCTCTTGATATAGAGGGGGAGTGGACACAACTATCCCAGGGACCAAAGGATGGAGGAATAGAGTATGGATTAGAGTGGACTTACTGGTGTTCTACTATGGAACTATTGTGATTAGTAATGGAAGAAACTGTAGCACTGATGTGGAGAAAGTGGCCATGGTAGCTGCTGTGAGTAGGGAGAGGGAAGAAGAGATATGATGTGGGGGCATTTTCAGGACTTGAAGTTGTCCTGGGTGATACTGTAGGGATAGATGCTGGACACTGTATGTCCTGCCATGGCCCACTGGCTGAACTGGGGGAGAGTGTAAAGTACAATGTAAACCACTATTCATGTGGTGCAGCTGTGCTCCAAAATGTATTCACCAATGCAATGAATGTGCCACAATGATGAAAGAGGTTGTTGATGTGCGAGCAGTGGGGTGAGGTGGATGAAGGTATATGGGGACCTCATATTTTTTTAATGTAACATTTAAAAAAAAATAAAGAAGGAAAAAAAAGAAAATTTTAAGAAAAGTTGGTAAGGTAGTATTTTTAATAAACCCTTTGTTTTCATATTTTTAACAATGTGAACTAACTCTATCAGTTTACAGCATGTCACCAAGTAGAATTCACACCATAACTTTTTAAATGTACAACAAAGACTCATTTGTCAGTAGTTTTCCCCCCCTAAGAGATTCTAAGATGTGTTTCCATTGGTATATCATTTGCCCTGCAATCTGGCTTATACTGATTTACTCAGATCCTTGCTATTCACAGTGCATTTGTAGAATAGTAGCAAAGGTATCACCAGAGAAATTCGTAGAAATGCAGAATGTCAGGTCCCACCCCAGGCCTGCTCAACCAGATTCTGCATTTTAACAAGATATGCAAGTGATCACTATGAACATCAAAGCCTGAGAAGCATTGACCTAGAAGATCTTTTACCCACAAATTACCACAAAGGTAAACTTTTGTCTCCCTTTCATGAAATTAAGTCAAATTTGGGATTACTGGAATTGAAACTAATAAGCTTCTGTTAAATTTCATTCCTATTTATAGGTTAAATTTCACTGTTGGGGATTTTCTTTAAATTTGTATCATACATGAATTATTTCATAGGTTTGAGTTAGCCATTTTAGAGGAAGAACAGATATTAAAAGCTGGAGTCATATACAAATCCTCTTTCAATCTATTTAGTATGGCTGGACTTTATCCATATGATTCTACTTGAAGTTTTGACATCTTCGTCGTGTCCTTTTCTCTGGAGTATTGTATTCTTCCCTCTAATTGTTTGCTGAGTTATTTCCCCTGCCCTCGGTGGAGTTCTGTTTCATGCTTATATCTCCTGAATTAGAGGATTTCCAAAAGATGTAAACTTAGAGTATTATTCTGACATATATTCAATTGATTTTATTTGAAACATATTTAATGAATTAGAAGTTTCTTAACTACTGTAAAATGTTCAAATACCAGTTCCAACTTTTGGCTCTAATATAAGTGAATTTAAAGGATAGAAGGAAAAATGAATAACCCTGCTGATCATGGTATACCTTAGATTTCTTATTTCTACTTTGGCTTTAATCTTTGTGCTCCAAACAATAGATTTAAGTGGTTCAAACATGTATAAGCCAAAAACTGTAAGAATAAAAATAGTACAAATAACATTTGCCTGACATCCCTTAAAAGAACGATATATTGATCTATCAGAGAATGCATATTTTCTTTTTAAAGATACACAATATTGAGGCAAGCTGAATGACATCCTTGAACCTATTTACTTATAAATACTCCCCAAGGCATAAAGAACTCAGGATTGTCACTTAATGAAAAGAAACATTTTTGGACATGAACTTAATTGTGTAGGAATCTCAAATTATTGAAAATTAGAATATGAACTTTTGAAAGCAGGTGTTTTTTGCTTGGTTCACTGTTGTATCCTGCCCCACCTAGGACAATGCCTGAAGCATGGTGTGATGAGTACTTGTTGATTGAATAAATAAATGAATGAAGTTAAAAATGCAGTCTCTTTTTCAGAAATCAGTGGCTGGGATTCACTCCTTATTGGTAGCATCTTGCTAAAAATGTCTTTGAGTAATAAGATTCTCACTGGAAACAAGGTCTACTTAAAGTCTTGTCTAAGTATGTCTTAAATAATAGAAGCTAGATACAATCACTATTATTGGAAGTACTTGTAGTAACGGCCCCAACAAAATGCTATTGGGGAAGTCACATATACACCTAGAAGCCACCCTCTAGCCTTCACCTACCACATCCCCTTCCTCTTCTATTTTGTGCAGATGTTTCAATAGGTTTCCATTCTGCAGCCCCTGAAGATGTTGGGTCTCTATTAAGAGTGGTTTGATCATACCTTAAACTGGGAAATGGTTAACTAGCAGTCCCAGCTGCTTATCAGGGTGGAAACTTTCAGTGGAAGGCCCCCTCCATCTGGGTTGTAAAATACCCTGCGCTCAGACATCACAGGTATCTCTCCTTTCCCACATGAAGTGGGATGTGTAGAGCTGCCTTCCACCCATTCCATCCTGATCAATTGGTCTTCCCTGGACACTGGACATGATGGGATCTCTTTCCCTGCTTTTACATACCCTTTGCTATGTAAGTAATAAAGCATCATTTACTAAAAGTTTCTCTTGTACTTGAGCCTGTGTTCCCATGATGCATCATGTAACAACTCAGCCCACACACGCCCGGTTTACCTATAGCTCATTTATTACATGGCCTCTAGTGGTGGTGGTATCGCAGCTGAAGTGCTTCTTTCCTAACATGGCCTCTTTTTCCCATTCCTTCAGCCTTATTATATATACTTCTGGTAACAAAGTTGATATTCTGAGGAACCTCTCCATTTCTCTCCTCTCACCTTCCTGGCTCTGAGAGGGAGACTTCTCTCCCATTTAACTTGGATTCTGAGGCCCTTTTCTCTCCTTGGTTGACTGGTGGCATGGTTGGCTGCTAAATTCATCTGATAGGCCCATGGTCCCAACCTCATTCTCTCCCTTTTCCTCCATGGGCAAATGCACTCTGATGGTGATGTGGGTGTGCATACAGGCAGAAAGGAAATGAGGAGTGATCTTTTCCCTTTTGGGAACTCTTTGGGATTATGGTTATTTCTATTCTCCCCCATAAGTCTTTGGTGTCCCAGTGTTCCAAAAAGAAACCTGGATTTCTTGCACACTTACTGAGTTCTATAGCCTTTAAAAATAGTTCAGTATTTCAAATTTTATTTTATAATTTTAAAAGAAAATGAAACTGTTATTTTCTACTTTATTTCACTGCAAAATTACAGCTTTCTGGGCATGTGAGTATGGTGATGATTAACTCCACATTTTTTGTGGCCTGGTCTGAGAAGCATACCACCCTGTCTAATTTAATTCCTATAGGGAAATACACTACATTTAAAAACATAACATGGTAATGAACTTTCATAAGTTCATGAGTTGAGAACAGCAATATATAGAAAAGCATATTTATACTCCAGATTCATAAAAAACTGTTGAAAGATTGGAGAAAATTATCATTCCTTAAGCTATTGTAAAAGCAATCAATTGTTTATCTAATTGTTAGTAAAACAAACTATAATCTTTAACATAAAGATCCACTCACAAGCAAAGTGTGTATATGGAAGAAACATATCAGATTGGCAAATAGGTGTGTACTCTTGTCAGAATCCCAATTCTGCCACTTACAATTTCTATGACATTAGCAGGAAACTTTACCCCTTGGTGTGTCTCACTTTATTGTCTGTAAAAAAAAGAGGTAATTATGTCACCTAATTTATAGAATTACTGTAATGATTTGATAAAATAATACATATAAAATGTTAGTATAGTGATTGTCAAGCATTAAGTACTAAGTACTATAATCTCTTATTGTCTTACTTATATGTTTATTTACTTTATATATTTATTTAAAAAATCAACAGCTTTTGAATGATTCTAAAATTCACCATCATGTTAAGCCATGTTGAGAGAGAGTTTTCTATCATGTGCTCTGTGAAGCCCTTGTATGAGAGCGAGTTGCTTAGCTAGAGAGGGAGCGTAGTCTACCTTAGCATCCACATCTATTTGCAATTTGGCCTTTTCCATTTGATGCCAAATGTAACAGAAGACCCAGGAAAGAAAGTCAGGTGCTTAGGTAGGTGAGGTATTGTAGATCTGAAGATGCATGGACACATACCTATAAGATATAAGGATCTACTATTTATATTTACATATGAGAGCCAGACAGCAAAACAGAATGTGGTTTGCAGAGTTCATCTCAGCATCACAAGTAGAGTATAGAAGGATGGGAAGGAAGCTCAGAGGCCATAGCATAATACCTGGCACAAATAGGTCTATATAGTGGTGGGGGTGGGCAGAGGGAGGATGTAGAATTACTGGTTCCATGAGTTCTGTCTGTCCTTCCTAGGAAAAGAGGGATACTAGAGTTAGGAGAACCAGTGAGACCATCTTTTGGGGAAGGTATGAGCCATAAATGATGCTGGGATTCAGCGGCAGTTTAGAGGGCATGTCCCTGGAACTTAATGTTCTGGGTGGCAGCGTTTCTGAACTTCGGTGCCCACTGTTGTAATTTTTGCTCTCCCGGTTGAAATGAATCAAAAGCTGAGGTGGGTGTGAGGCTGTCATGGAGGACACCAGTGGCCATTATGACAGTAGAGGAGTCAAGGTGGGAAAGGGGTTGAGAGCTGTTGGTGCTTATAGTATTTTGTGTAGAAAGAAGCCCATAGCCCAAAAGCCAGCCAGAGGACACTTGTTTTAGTTTAAAGCAGCTGAGTTATGCTTCAGAGAGTGAGAATGTGTGTGTGTGTTTGTGTGTGGAGAGGCAGAGAAAGAGGCGAAGAGAGAGAGAGAGAGAGAGAGACTGGGTCCTTTTTAGTACCATGTTTCTTGACAAAGAGAGCATGCACAGCCTCCTCAAGTCACTGTACAATTTCATTATTGAAATCTCCCACTAATTCAAATCTCCCCAAACTCTGGGCCAATCAGAGAACCCATGGTGAAGAATGTGGCCCCAGAGACAGTTAGTGCCTTGATTTCCTTGGGCCAACATTCATGGATCTCTACAGTCTGACTCTTAACTTGTTAGTGTTATCAATTACCATTCCCTGCTAACATTGCAATCACCTGTGGAACATGATAGCCAACAGCAGTGCTAGACCCTAACCAGACCAATTACATCAGAGCATTAGGAAATGGGCACAGGCATTGGTATTGGTAAAGCTCCCCATGAAATTGTAATGTTAGCCAGGCTTGTGAACCGTGTGCTATGGTCTCTTCAAAAAATTCAATTCAGTTCAAAATATTAGGCATTTATTGGTTACCTGGCATGATAGGTGCTGGTGATACAGTAATAGAGATCAAGACATACCAAGATTGTCAGGTAAATGTATTAGTTAGGGTTCTCTAGGGAAAGAGAACTGACAGGAGATATCTGTAAATAGTATGAAATTTTATAAAATTGTCTGACACAACAAGTCCAGATTCCATCGGGCAGGCTGCAAAGCAGGGGCTCCATGAGTGAGTTCCCCAGGAGACACTGGCTGTCCGATGTCTAGATGGGAGTTCTCTGGATGCGAAATCACTTCCCCATTTAAGGCCTTCAACTGATTGGATGAGACCTTACTCATTGCTTGTGGCAACCTCTACAGTTGATTGTAGATGTAACCAACTATCTATGCAATCAACTCACTGATGATTAAAGTCCATGAAATGTATCACAATTAGCCCAGTGCTTGCTTGACCAAACAACTGGGCACCATTACCTGGCCCAGTTGACACAGTAACTATCACAGTAAGTACTATATTATAGATAGTTAGCTAGTGAGATGGAGGGTGATTAATTCTACCCAGGTGTGTCTGAGAGGAGAGACTCCACAGGGCAGGTGACACTGAGTTTGGAGGATAATATTTGAACAAAGAGACTGAAGCATGAAAGAGCACTATATGTTCTTTGGTGATGATCAATAGTTTGTGTGACCAGAAAATTGGTTAAATTGTGTGAACGACTAGAAATGAGATAAAAAGGAAAGTAGAAACCACATTGTAAAGGATATTCATTGTAAATGGCTTCAACATTAATTGAATATCCACTAGAGTCCAAGCACAGTGCTATGTTCTGAAGGTTCAAAAATGAATAAAGTCTGCCCCATTTTCAAGACTCTCTCAGTAGTTATGTGGATGAAGGAGATACGAGATTGTGTAGGAAGAAGTGCAGGCAAATAAAACTACATGAACTTCCTGGGCAGCATATCAATTGTGATTTGGAGGAAAGTTTGAGAGACAGACATAAGAGGAAAAGACTAGATGAGGATTATTAAAGTGGTCCAAATAATAGGCTTTCTGATCTAAGCCAGCTAAGTTTTTCATTGTTTTAGCTTACTGGCTAAAGCAAATGCTTTGCAATGGATTGGCTTAAACAATCAGAATTATTGGCTCACAGTTTTGATACTAGGAGAAGTCCAAAATCAAGGCATAATCAAGGCAATGCTTTCTTTCACAAGACTCTGGCATTCTGGGGTTGGCTGCCAGCAATCCTTGGTCCTTGGCTTTTCTGTCTAAGGCATGGCATGTGGCTCCCACTCCTGAATTCCCTCTTCTCTTTCAGGTTCCATTGACTTCCAGCTTCTGGTTGTTCCCTCCATGGCTTTCTTTTTTGCTCTGTGGCCTTTCCTATAAGGTCTTCAATAATAGGATCAAGATCCATCCTGACTGAGTTGGGTCTCCCTTAAATGAAGTAACCTTATCAATTAAGATTAAGTTTAAGAATATGTGTTTCTAGGATACATATCTCCAAACCACCAGAGTCATTAATGGGGTACCACTTGGGGACTTGGGAAAACAGGGAAGGAATATACTTCATAGTTGAGTTATCTGGGATATCCAGATGGAACAGTGAAGTGGAGAGTTGAAAATATGCATCTAAAGTGTAGCGATTAGTTTAGAATGGAAATGTTTATCTAGAGTCAGCAGGTGCTAGGAGGCAGGTGAAGTCAGGAAGATGAACTGATCCCTGGGGAAAAAAATCAATATTTGGAGATGAGCAAAAGGGAAGAGATGGAGACTAGGAGAAATCAGGGGAATCGATATTTCAGAGTTCTAGGCTCTATAGACTCTAGAGAGAAAATGATTTCAAGAGGAATGGGCAGTGCATTCCCCCCAGCGTGGGACATGACACCCGGGGATGAGCCTCCCTGGCACCGAGGGATCACTACCACATACCAGCTGAAGATGCAACTAGAAAATGACCTTGAATTAAAGGTTCAATGCGGATCAGCAGAATATCCCTGTCTACATATAATAACATGACTTCAAAATGCTGTTTGACCTAATGTAAGGGGGAAATGGAAAGGAGAAATGAGTTTATAAGGCTATGAGTCTCTGAAAAAGAGTCTGGAGGTTGTCAGAAGGAATGCCCTTATGCACAACTGAGCAGAGTCTAAGAGACAGATAAAGTAGATACAACCCCAGTTATTGGTTCTTTTGAGGGATAAAGAGACCCACGGGTTCTATGGTCATGGCAGATGGGGTTCACTGCCATGTCAGATGGCCCTTCTTTGGAGCTGGTGTTTCTGCGTGATGGAACTGGACTCAGAGGGGATCTCTTTTCACAAGACTTGCATGCTACTTTACTAGAATTGTAGTTGGTGCTGGGGTTTAAGATATATTTAGGAGATTTGAATCTCTGGACTGACAATATGATAGCCAGGCCTCAACAGACTTCAGCTCCTACACTCTGATTTATTGGGCTTACCCCACTCAGCTAATATAGAGTTGAAGAAGGTCAACCACCACACCATGGAGCCTAGACTGTCTACAACTGAAAGCAGGAGGAATGCATCCAGTATCCATGTGGAATCTAAGCCCCCTCTTGACATAGATGTGCAATGGACACAACCAATCCAATATCCACAGAGAAAATGTGGCATTGGTGTGGGAAGGGTGGCCATGGTGGCTGCTGGGTGCGGGGAATGGGAGGAAGAGATGAGATGGGGAGGCATTTTCGGGACGTGGAGTTGTCCTGGGTGGTGCTTCACGGTCAATTACGGGACATTGTAGATCCCCCCAGGGCCCACTGGATGGAACGTGGGAGAGTGTGGGCTATGATGTGGACCATTAACTATGGGGTGCAGTGTTGCTCAGAGATGTACTTACCAGGTGCAATGGATGTGTCATGATGATGGGAGAGAGTGTTGCTGTGGGGAGAATGGGGGGTGGGGGCGGTGGGGTTGAATGGGATCTCATATTTTTTGAATGTAATATTAAAAAATAATAATAATAAAAAAAGAGTCAAACACACACACACACACACACACACACACACACAAAAAGAGGAATGGATTGGGCAACAAGTTAAATGCTTCCAAGAAAAGGAGGATTAAAACTAAGAAGACATTTCTAGACTAAGTTCCATTTTGGGCAGGGACCAGATATGTGTTTGACACATACTGGGTACTTGATAAGTACTTGTGGAATAAATGAAGGGATATATATTCTGAATTGCCTTGAGAGACTCATGTTACTTCTGTTTGCCAGTTTATTTTTTCTTGTATATAAGACTAATTATTATTCAAAATATAACCCACATTAGATATGGATATTTTTCTGGTTTTCAAAGAATAGAGGCAAAATGAATCTAAAAGGAAGATAATCATGTTAGTCTAATGACAATGAGCATTATTCTGTACAAAAAAAAGTTTTTTACTTCATCATTTTCAAATAAATGATGTATTATGCATTAAATAAGGGAAGATGAAATAGTACATACTTAATTTCCTATGTCATCAAAAGTATGCTTCTTTTGACCTTTAGAATTTGCATTCAAAAGTTAATTCAATTTTCACAGTAAAGACTATTAAGGTTCTGAGGTAAGGATTTAGGTTTTATTCAGAAATAATTTAATAAGTTGGAAGTGGGCCAAAAAACATTTACTACTCATTTTTTAAAATGTTCTTGATATGCTGTGATTTTTTCATAATGTTTTTATAGTCCATCCTCTTTCTAAATTTAATCCTATTAGTTGATCAGACACTATACTAATTTGAAAGTAGCCAAATATTCAAGGGGCATAGAGAAATCATTTATAGATCATTTAAAAAAGTCATTTGTAAGAAATTTGACTTAAGTTTTTCATTAAATAATCTTCAAAACTGCTACAAACTTAAATAAGTCTTAAGTCTCTACTAATTTGTACACTTCTAATTAGCAATTTTATATCCACATGCAATAGAATGATATTTTTTTGTTCTCTTTGACAGAGCGGTTCATGAAGGTAATTAATAGACTGGAATTTTAGTTCTCTTTCAAACACTACGTATACACATATACTCCTACTTATACATTAGTAGGGAAAGTAAAAGACATTGCTTTATTCATGGTTTGAGCTACTATCTTAGGTTTGTTTCCCAAGCAGCAGGCTCAGAGAGGAGGACTCCTGGCCAAGTGGTTTATTAAGGAGGTACTTCCAGAAGTTGGAAAGAGAGCAGAGGAAGATGAATGGAGAAGAGTGGAGATCAAGTGAAGGTGGGCTTTCAGGCAATGGCTTTCCCAGTCTCAGCCTAATCCCACATTGGCATTTGGGATTATAAATTATGCCTAAACCCTAGGCAAGGAAATTGGGATATCCTAGTCCAGTATCAGCTAGTCATTTGCTAAGCACTGGGTTGGGGATAGGGCAAAGAGGGGAGTGAAGGGAAATAAATTCCCAAGAACTTCTTTATGCTCTAAGTGAACAAAACAGTACTTCCAACAGCCCGATGGTAGACCTCTGAAAAATCTCGGATGTTGTTGGCCATTGGAAGCAAAATATGAGGGTGTGAGGGTAAGGGATGGGTTGGCATGAAAAAGGCAAAGGGTATATGAAGTGATCTGGATGGAGCACTAAAAATGAGCTACAGATAATTCATGTAACTAAAACCTAATTTCTTTGAAAAAGTCACAATTTTCAAATTTCACTAATTTCCGATCAGCTTCTAATCCAAAAATCCACACGAATGAGGTTTTATGTGAATACTTATAATACATTTGTTTCTAGCTGCTGAGTTAAATATGTCATCTTTTTTCTCTTGACAAAATCAGGTAGAAGTGCATTTAGAGACACACTAACTGGCTAAAAGGAAATGTTCTTCAATGCTCCATTTTTATTTAAAGAGTCTTCCTTCCTGTCCTAGCATAAACTATTCCACATGATGTGTTTCCGTAGTAGAAATAGGTATGTGATTCACCAAAATAACTTCTATAATGCATTTGACAAGAGAACGTTTTTCTCATTCAGAAGAGTTTTCCAGATCCACAGAAAAAGTTTATTTCGTTTTTGTTATGGGATTACGCTTTTCTTATCTTTGCCATGCTATGATATTTGTTGGTGCAAAGATAAAGTCATATAAATGGATAGGATGATGATTTAGGTCAAAAATACTTGACAGAAATTTCTAAATCATTAGTTTCTCTTTTTTAAGAATATGAGATATTATTTGGTGCAAAACCTTCTATATGGTTTGGAGTAACTGCTGGGAAGATTTAAAAATTGTTTAAACTATGTGTTCACTCTACTTTTAGCAAAAATGATTTACTGGGCTCCAGGTCCCTCTGAAAAATTCAAATTTTGATGAAAGAAAATAGTCATCCAGAGATCGTAAGGCAGTACCTAATATTTGTTACTCCAACTGAGGACACTTGTGGTTTTCAGACACTTCATTACTGCATTGCCAAGTCATGGTCAACAGGCAAACGCTATGGCAGACTGACCATTATTTCCATCACAGAAAGGCATGGCAGTCTTCTGCTTTTAATTACAAAAAGGAACCTAAAATCAGGGCTTATTTACCTTTCAGGGCAATTGAACAATGCCTTATGGGTATGGCATTCTTCCTTCCCCTTATTTTTATCTGTTTCCTCCATTTATCTAGGCATTTGTAGAAAGGAAAAGGAAGTAAAGTGGATTTAATTTATGGGAGCATAAGTTCTCTGAGTTACCAAGAGATTTTTGTTTTTCTAGTTTTTTTTTTTTTTATGAAGGTAATTTACTTACTTGAAACTTTTTTTTTTTCTCTATAACTTTTTACTCACTTCAAATCTTAGCAAATCATCATTGTTTCTAAAACTGACTTAAAAAACACAAACAAAACTCTTACCTTGTGACTTGTTGAAAAAGTAGGTACAAAATAAGATATTATGGATGAGGTGGTATGGAGACCACTGTAAAGAAGTAAAGGAAGCAAACAGAGAATGCTACCAGATATAGTTGAGTGGTATACTACACTTGGTCAGGTGATTTAATTTCATTTAATTTCATTTAATTTAAGGTGAAGGGAAAGCACATTATGTCTTTTTCCCTCATTTGCCCTCAATATCAGTTCACTTTGACCCAGACGAGAGGGCCAAAAGCCTAAGAGAACTTGGTCTAGTTTATGTCCAGCAATTCTTTTCTTTCCAAATTCTAGTCAGAAATCACATTTCAGAGGAAGATTTTAAATGATAGCTGTGTATTGTCTATACACTAGAAGAATGAGACCCAGAAGTGATATGATGACTAAAAAATGTATGTAGTAATGGAAAATGATTTGGACTACCCCTTCCCTCCTTGGACCATTAATTTGACAAAATTTGTGCTTTCATAGTGGAGTGAAAATTATGCTAAAAATGACAACAGTTATACCATACAATGAAATTTTGGTAGGAAAGCTCTGAAGAAAGGGAGGCTGGGGAGCCAGTCTGAGGTGACCATTCATTTCCTTCTGTCTTTTGCCTCTTTCTTCATTCCTTTTGACCTATGTGTCTTTCTTTTGTATTATTATATTTTTAATGAATTTTTTTATTAGAGAAGTTTTAAGTTTATAGGAAAATCGTGCATAAAATAGAGAGTTCCCATATACTTCCCCACTCTCCATGATTAACACTTTGAATTAGGGGGTGCTAATTTTGTGAAAATTGTTGAAACAATATTATTATAATTATACTATTAGCATAGCCTATAGTTTACATTAGGGTTCACTATTTTTGTTGAACAGTTGTATTTATTTTTACATTTATTCTAGTAGCATATATACAACCTAAAATTTCCCCTGCACAGTGCTGTCAGTTACATTCACAATGTTGTGCTACCATCACCATCATCTGTCACCAAAACGTTTCCATTAAGCCAAACATAAATTCTATATTAATTAAGCAGAAATTCCCCATTCCCTACCACCAAGCCTGGCCCTGTATTCTATTTCAAGCCTGGTAACCTGTATTCTACTTTCTGACTCTATGAATTTGCTTATTCTAATTATTTCATATCAGTGAGTTCAGACAATATTTGTCTTTTGTGTCTAGCTTACTTCATTCAACATGATGTCCTCAAAGAGCATCCAAGTTGTCACATGTATCAGGACTTCATTCCTTTTTACATATTCCATACAATGAATATTATTCTATTTGTACTACATATTATTTACCCATTCATATGGGTAAACATATGGATACTTGGGTTGCTGTTTCAAATTAGTTAAGTCAGATTTTAAATTTGGGTCCCAGTGGAGTTCAGGGGCCACACAATGGGGAACTGAGGCCAGAATGGTGAGAAAAATGGTTTGTTACTCACATGTCCCAGAGAGAGAGAGGCATTGTGAGGAGTCAGTGGGAAGTGTGATCAGCTCAGGTGGCTCAACCTGCAGGTGGGGAGCACACAAGCAGAATGAGATGGACCCTTGACCTTGAGCTTGTGCCTTTATTGTGGTCCAGGAGTGGAGGTTAGCTGATTTCCAGCAAGAATCAATGATCGGTTTGTTTAAAGCAACTGTGTGTGAAAAGAAGAAAGGAACTGGGGTACTGAGGGCAGTATGGATGGTTAGCTTTTCATTTGGGGCCAGCTGTGGGTTTTGAGTGAGGTATACGGGTATATGGGTGGTGGCCACAGATGTGGTTTTGAGCTGGGCTCTGGGGGAGTTTATGCCCCAGCGTTGGAAAGCTGCCTATTAACTAGACCAAAGGTTAATGTTGAGGCAAATGATTTAGTCAAAATAAGGTGGATGCCAAGGAAGAGTGCAGAAACTTTAGATAGTGATAAGAGTTGCTTCACAATTAAAAACCACAACGGGGGGGTACTGGGTTCCTGGCCAGTGGTGCTCTGTCGTAGTCCCTAGGGGAGCAGCGACAGTCTCCCAGGTACAGCGGCGGGGACCGGGAGGGAGTGAGGGTTCAACAGTGAGCCCCTGATGCTAATGACTATGCTTGTGAGCTGATAAACCTAAAATAAGAACAAGGCCTAGAGCAACATTGTGCCTGGGAATTTCCTCCTGTCAGCCTTCATGTTACTCAAATGTGGCCAGTCTTGAAGCCAAACTCAGCATGTAAATGCAATGCCTTCCCTCCAGCGTGGGACATGACACCCGGGGATGAGCCTCCCTGGCAACGAGGGACCACTATCAACTACCAACTGATGATGCAACTGGAAAAGGACCTTATACGGAAGGTTCAATGCGGATCAGCAGAATATCCATGTCTACATAAAATAACATGACTTTAAAATGCTGTTTGACCTAAAGTAAGGGGGAAATGGAAAGGAGAAATGAGTTTATATGGCTACGAGTTTCTAAAAAAGAGTCTGGAGGCTGGCAGAAGGATTGCCCTCATGCACAACTGAGCAGAGTCAGAGAGACAGATAAAGCAGATACAACCCCCAGATATTGGTTCCTTTGAAGGCTAAAGAGACCCATGAGAGTTATGGTCATGGCTGATGGGGTTAACTACCAGGGCAGATGGCCCCTCTTTGGAAATGGTGTTTATGTGTGATGAATCTGGACTCAGATGTGATCCCTTCATAAGACTTTCATGCTAATGTGCTGGAGGTGCAGTTAATGTTGGGGTTTAAGATATATTTAGGGGATTTGAATCTCTGGACTGACAATGTGATAGCCAAGTCCTGAGCCTCAACAGACTCCAGCACCTACAATCTGATTTATTGGACTTACCACACTCAGCTAAGATGGAGTTGAAGAAGGACAATCACCACACCATGGAGCCTAGAGTGATTACAACTGAAAATGGGAGGATTGCATCCAGCATCCATGTGGAATCTGAGCCTCCTCTTGACATAGAGGTGCAATGGACACAACCAATCCAATGTCCACATAGAAGAGGTGGCATTGGATTGGGAAAAGTGGACATGGTGGACGATGGGTATGGGGAAAGGCAGGAAGAGATGAGAGGTGGAGGCGTCTTTGGGACATGGAGCTGCCCTGGATGGTGCCTCAGAGGTAATCACCGGACATTGTAAATCCTCACAGGGCCCACTGGATGGAATGGAGGAGAGTATGGGCCATGATGTGGACCATTGACTATGAGGTGCAGAGGTGCCCAAAGATGTACTTACCAAATCCAATGGATGTGTCATGATGATGGGAACGAGTGTTGTTGGGGGGGGAGAGGGGGGGTGGGGGGGTGGGGTTGAATGGGATCTCACATATATATATATTTTTAATGTAATATTATTACAAAGTCAATAAAAAAAAAAAAGAGTTGCTTCTATCTTTTGACAATTGTGAATAATGATGTTGTTAGTTTGCTAAAGACTTTTCAAAGCAATATACCAGAAATGGGTTGACTTTTACAGTGGGAATTTAACTTATAAGCATACAGTTTGGAGGGTATGAAAGCATCCAAATCAAGGGATCAACAGAAGAGGCTTTCTCCCAAGCTGCAGCTGTGGGTGATCAGGCTCAAGTTGGGTCTTCTCATCTCTCCCCTCTCCTCATGGCCTCGTTACTTTCAACTTCTGCTAAAGTGATTTCCTCTCACCTTCTGTGTTCCACTGATTTCAGCTTCTGGCTCCTTGGTCCTTCTCTCCCCACGTTTGGGCATTTCTCACTGAGCTCCTATGGGTCTTTGCAAATGTTTTCTGCACTTGTGGCTTTTTATTCCTCTCTTTATAAAGGAATCCAGTAATAGGATTAAGACCCACCCTGGGTCATGCAGTCTAATCAAAGGCCCTTCACTAAAATAATTTAATCAAAAGATCCCATGTACAATAGGTTTATATGTACAGAAATAGATTAAGCCTCAAGACCTGATTTTCTGGGGTCCACAAAAGCTTCAAACTGCCACAGCTACTATGAACATAGGTGTGCGAATATCTGGTTTAGTTTCTACTTTCAATTCTTTTGAATTGAAGTGGGATTTCCGGGTAATATGAGAATTCTATACTTACTTTTCTGAGGATGACAAACTGTTTTCCACACTGGCTGTACCATTTTAACTTTCCACCAACAACAAACAAGAGTTCTTATTTCTCTAACCTTCTCCAACACATTTTCTATTTTTAAATGGTAGCCTTTCTAGCATGTGAGAAATGGTATCTCATTGTGGTATTAATCTGCATTTCCTTAATTGCTAGCCATATTGAACAACTTTTCATATGATTTTTGGTAATTTGTATATTTTCATGAAGAAAGGTGCAGTCAAGTCTTTTGCCTATTTGTTAATTGGTTTGTTTGTCTTTTTGTTGTTAAGTTGAAGAATTTCTTTATATATTCCAGATATTGAATTCTTATTGGGATTGCCCTGATTAAATCTGTTCTTCCCTCTTCCTCCCCTCAGAACCTCTGATGGCCACTGCCTTTATTATCAATGATACAAGTTCTTCCATTGCTAGAATAATAATAAGTCTACTTTAGTCCATAGTTGCCTTCCCCCCTTATGTTTGTCCATTCCTCAATCTTGAAGATTTTGGGATGGTGACATCCATTATTTCTGATTGAGAGGGGGCCACTAATTAACTTTCTTATGTTGAACTGCCCTTGCATACCAGGGATAAATACAGCTAGACCATGGTGTAAAAATCTTTTAATGTGCTTTTGGATTTGATTTGCTAATATATTGTTGAGGATTTTACATCTATATTCATAATGGATATTGGTCCACTGTTTCCTTATCTTGTGCTATCTATATTGGCTTGGACAGATATGTGTTTGACCTTATAGAATTAGTTACAAAGTGTTCCCTCCTCTTCATTTCTTTTTTTATTTTTATTTTTTGGTAAGATTTTGAGCAGGATTGTCATGAATTCTTCTGGAAATGTGTGGTAACTTTTATCACTGAAACCTCTGATCCCTGGAATTTCTGATTTGGGATGGATGTTTTCCATTACTACTTCAATCTATTTACTTGTTATTGGTCTATTGAGATCTATTTCTTAGGTCAGTGTAGGCAATTTCTGTGTTTCTAGACATTTGTCCATTTCATCTAAGTTATCTAATTTGTTGGCATATAGAATCCTATTTTAATTCTTTCTATTTCAATGGATTCATTAGTAATGCCCCCCTTTCATTTCTGATTTTAGTTATTTGTGTCCTCTCTCTTTTTTCTTTGCCATTCTAGAAAAAGATTTCTCAATTTTATTGATTTTTAAAAGAACCAAAGTTTGGTTTTGTTGGTTCTATTTGTCTTACTCTTTATTTATCTTTACTTAAATCTTTATCATTTCATTCCTTCTGCTCACTTTCAGTTTAATTTACTCATTTTTCTCTAGATTTTCCAGTTTTGAGGTCAGGTCTTTTATTTGAGATCTTTCTTGTCCACTTCAATCTTTGTTAATTTATTCCTTCTGCTTGCTTAGGGTTTAGTTTGCTATTTTTTTTTTTTTCAGATCTGTGAAGTTAGGCCTCTAATTTGAGATCTTTCTTCTTTTTATTGTAAGGCTTTATAGCTATATTTTTCCCTCTTAGCACTGTATTTGCTGCAACCCATATTTTAAGGTATGTTGTGTCTTCATTTTCATTTGCCTCAAGATATTTGTTAATATCCCTTGTGATTTCTTTTGGACTCTTTGGTTGTTTAAGAGCACATGACTTGTGTGAGTACACAAGGATGGTATAAAACATGTAATATTACACCAAAAACATGTAGGGGATGACAGACTAATAATGTAAACCATAATGTAAAACATAGGATAACTAAAAATTTAGAAAACTGTATATCCTAAAGTATGGACCACAATGTAAGCACAGATGTCACCTTGTTTAAGAGCTATTGTCTCAGAGTCTGTACATCAGTTTCAGTAAATATGATATGAATAAGTTATAAGATTATCGCTGTGGAAGGGAAAAGGTTTTATGGTGGATATGTGGGAGTACTGTATATTGTATATATGAATTACTGTGATCTAAGGCTCTTGTGAAGAGAAGCTCAATAATTAGGAAAAAAGAAAAGAAAAAGGATGTAGAATTTTTCCAAATCAATACGTATTCTAGATCTAACCTTTAAACTCATCGCTATATTCCATTTTACTAGTAAGGGAACCTGACATTATATAGGGCTTCACTTTTCAGGAAGTTTTGGATCACAGAGTGGTTCAACAATGGCAGCGGAGGAATACTGGTATGGGATGTTATTGACAGGTGATATATGGTTGACAGGGAGTTATACAGGGCATATGTCCAGGGTGCATGGTAATGTTTGGATATACTCATAGTAGCAACAATTAAAAACAACAGCTGGGGGGGTCCTGGATTCCTGGCTGGGGGTGCTCTGTCGTGGTCCCTAGGCGAGCAGCAGCAGTCCCCCATGTGCAACAGTAAGGACCAGGAAGGAATGAGGGTCCAACAGTGAGCCCCTGATACTAATGACTATGCTTGTGAGCCTATATGCCTGAAATAAGAACAAAGCCTAGAGCAGCACTGTGCCTGGGAGTTTCCTCCTGACAGCCTTCATGTCTTCATGTTACTCAAATGTGGCCAGTCTCGAAGCCAAACTCAGCATGTAAATGCAATGCATTCCCCCCAGCGTGGGACATGACACCCGGGGATGAGCCTCCCTGGCACCGAGGGATCACTACCAAATACCAGCTGATGATGCAACTAGAAAATGACCTTGAATTAAAGGTTCAATGTGGACCAGCAGAATATCCCTGTCTACATATAATAACAGGAGTGTAAAATGCTGTTTGACCTAATGCAAGGGGGAAATGGAAAGAAGAAATGAGTTTATATGGCTATGAGTCTCTAAAAAAGAGTCTGGAGGTTGTTAGAAGGACACCTGAGAAGAGTCTCAGAGACAGATAAAGTAGATACAACCCCAGGTATTGGTTCTTTTGAGGACTAAAGAGACCGACAGGTTCTATGGTCATGGCAGATGGGGTTCACTGCCATGTAAGTTGGCCCTTCTTTGGAGCTGGTGTTTCTGCGTGATGGAAGTGGACTCAGATGGGATCTCTTTTCACAAGACTTTCATGCTACTTTACTGGAATTGTAGTTGGTGCTGGGGTTTAAGATATATCTAGGGGATTTGAATCTCTGGACTGACAATATGATAGCCAGGCCCTGAGCCTCAACAGACTTCAACTCCTACACTCTGATTTATTGGACTTACTCCACTCAGCTAACATGGAGTTGAAGAATGTCAACCACCACACCATGGAGCCTAGAGTGCCTACAACTGAAAGCAGGAGGATTGCATCCAGTATCCATGTGGAATCTAAGCCCCCTCTTGACATAGATGTGCAATGGACACAACCAATCCAAGGTCCACAGAGAAAATGTGGCATTGGTGTGGGAAAAGTGGCCATGGTGGCTGCTGGGTGCAAGGAATGGGAGGAAGAGATGAGATGTGGAGGCGTTTTTGGGACTTGGAGCTGTCCTGGGTGGTGCTTCAGGGACAATTACGGGACATTGTAGATTCCCCCAGGGCCCACTGGATGGAACCTGGGAGAGTATGGGCTATGATGTGGACCATTGACCATGAGGTGCAGCGATGACCAGAGATTTACTTACCAAATGCAATGGATGTGTCATGATGATGGGAGAGAGTGTTGCTGTGGGGGGAGTAGGGGGTGGGGGTGGTGGGGTTGAATGGGACCTCATATTTTTTGAATGTAATATTTTAAAAAAATGAATAATAATAAAATAGAGTACATGACTTATTTTTCACATGTATGTCAATTTTACATTTCTCCCTCAGTTATTGATTTCTAGCTTCATTCCATTGTTGTCAGAGAAGATACATTGTATGATTTCAGTATTTTTTAATTTATTGAAAGTTGTTTTGTGACATAGTATATGGTCTGTCCTGGAGAATCATTCATGTGCATTAGAGAAGAATATGTCTTTTACTGCTGTTTGGTGAAATGTTCTGTACATATATCTGTTATTGGTTTATAGTATCATTCAAATCTTTTATTTCCTTACTGATCTTCTGGCTAGATGTTCTATCCATTAGTGAAAGTGATGCATTGAAATCTCCTACTATTAATGTGGAGCTGCCTATTTAGCTATTCAAATATGTAAAAATTGGCTTTATATATTTTGGGCTCCTTATTAGCTGCAATATATTTATAATTTATGTATTCTTGTTGAATTGGCTTTTTTTATATAGTGACTTTCTTTCCCCCTTATAACAGATTTTTACTTGAAAGTCTATTTCATCTGATATTAGCTTAGCTACCACAGGTCTCTTTTGGTTTTTATTTGCCTGCTATTTTTTTCTCCAACCCTTCACTTTCAATTTACTTAGGTCTTTGAATTTAAGGTGAGTCTTTTGTGAATAGCAGATAGTTGGGTCATGCTTTTTAAACCAGTCTGCAGTCTTTGCCTCTTGATTGAAGAATTCAATCCATTTGCATTGCAAGTTATTACTGCTAATGGAAGACTCTCTTCTGCCATTTTTCTATTTGATTTTATCTTTTTTATCTTTTATCTTTTTTGTCCTTCAAACCTTCCTTTAATGCCTGATTTCATATTTATTCAATTTTATTTTGTATTTACCTTATTAATTCACTTCTCATTTGTATCTGGATGTATTTTTCATATATTTTCCTTGAGGTTACCATGGAGTTATATTTTAACATCTTAAATAAATAACAATCATACTTTATTTGATTCCATGTTAATTTCAATGTTATACACATTTACTGTTCCTATACCCCTCTGTACCCTCACCTTTTCTTCTACTTCTTACAAGTTATATCTTTGTACACTGTAAGTCCAAAACCATGGATTTATCATCACTTATTATGTATTTATGTTTTAGTACTTGTAAGCAGTAAGAACTGGAGTTATATATTACAAAATACAATAAAATTGTTCTGGCATTTATAATTACCCAAAGGTCACCTTTATCAGAAATCCTTATTTCTTTATGTTTCTTTGAATCACTGTCTAATGTCTTTTCCTTCCATTCTGAAGAACTCTCTTTAGCATTGCTTGTAGGGATGGTCTAACAGTGATGAACCCCCTCGGGTTTTGTTTATCTGGGAATGTCTTACTTGTTCCCTCATTTATGAAAGAAAATTTTACTAGATATAAATTCTTAGTTAGTATGTTTTCCTTCAACACTATAAGTATTTTCACCAACTGCCCTCTTGTCTCTATAGTTTACAATGAGAAACTGGCACACAGTCTAATTGAGACTCCTTTGTACATAACATGTTGCTTTTCTCTTGCATTTTCTAGAAATCTCATCTTTGGTGTTTCACAGTTGACTACTATATGTCTGTGTGTGCTTCTCTTTGTGTTTATCCTCTTTGGGATTTGAGTGGCTTCTTAAATGTGCATATTTATGTCTTTCATTAGATTTGGGAAATTTTCTACCCTTATTTCTTCAAATATTCTTTGAATAATTCTTTTGCTCCTTTCATTTCTTTCTTCTCTTCTCTTTTCTTATTCTTCTCCTCCTCCTCCTCTTCCTCCTCTTCCTCTCTCCCTCTCCCTCTCTCTCTCCCTCCCTCCCTCTCTCTCCCTCCCTCCCCCTCTCTCTCTCTCCTTCTTTCCTTCTTTTCTTTGGGACTCCCACAATCCATATATTTGAATGTTTAATGACATCTCACATGTCTCTTGGACTCTGTTCACTTTTTAAAATATTCTTTTTAATATTTTAATATTTTTGCTCCTCAACCTGAATCATGTTGGTGGTCTTGTCTTTGAGTTCACTGATTCTGTCTTCTGCCAACTTCAATCTGTTGTTGAAATCCTGTAGGGAATTTTTCATTTCAGTTGTTGTGGTCTTGAACTCCAGTATTTCTGTTTGACTCACTTTTATAATTTCTGTCTATTTATTGAGATTCTCTTTTTGTTCATTTGTTGATATACTTTTATTTTCTTGATATCCTTTAATTCTTTCTTGGTGTTTTCCTTTATCTTCTTGCGCATAATGAATATTATTTTTTAAAGCCTCTGTTCTATGTCTGAAGTCTGGTCTTTGTGGAGAGTTTCTGAATTTTTATCTTATTCCTTTGTATGGATCATCATTTCCTGTCTCTTCCATTTGCATTGTAATCTTTAGTTGTGTACTGTACATTTTAATATTTGAAATTTCATCTCTGGGATTTAGTTCCTGAGGCCACTGATCCTCAGTTCGGTATCCAGCTAGTGATATGAAGATTTCTTTGTGTAACTTATGCCAGCAAAAACAAACAAATCAATGCAAAAAAACACCTTTCACAGCTTTTGCAAGTTGGCTCTTGTTGGCTAGTGCACTCCTTCAGAATGTGCCCTCTTATCAAGAAGACTACTCTGAAGCCAAACAAAGTTCATCTTTCCTGAGCCTGCATCTTGTCCTAGGCTTATACCTGCTCATATCTTTAGCAATACCCTATTTATAGGAATTTGAATACCTCCTCTATTTCTATGGAGTAGAATTTCTCTTCCTACCCCCAGTCAGGTGCTTTACTGAATAACTTAAAACATGCAATCTTTTGCCCCAGCCTGCTTTGAGTTGTTTCTTACACTGTTTTAGATGTCAGCAATCTGCTTCTGCTTGCAAGGCATGTTCTGGGAGGGTGACACTGAGGTGAGTTTCTTGGTTCAATCTTTCTGGCTACCACCCAATGGATTGGCTTTGTTATACAGGTACTTCGTTACGTGTGTAATGTTTATTCTGCTTCTTCTGGAACAGGGCCAGGGACCCATAATGGGAGCACTGACTGGCTGGGATGGTGTGAGGGAGGGGCGAACAAGGGCACCAGGAAAATATCCTGTCATTTTTAAAGCTGCATTTTCTTGATTCTAGCACTTTCTCAGTTACCACACCCCTTTATCTGTTTTCTAGAGTTTTGAATAAGATGACTCTGCCAGTTTGTTCTAGTTGTTCAAAGATTCTGTGTGGGAAAGACAACCTGCATTGACTGGAAGACTAATTATTTTTCTCATTTTTCATTTCCTCTTGGTGATTTTTATGGGTCTGAAGAAGAAGATAGTTTGGGTACCTCAAAATCTTTTCTGTGGCCAAATTGCATTTGACAGTGACAAATCATTGTCCCTTTTCAGCACTGATGTCCAAGAAGGCTAGTTCTTGACTTCTTGTTGCTTTATAAAAATTTGAGAAGAAGGAAGTAGGAAGTATGCATGGAATGTTTTAGAAATCTAGGAAAAAGGTACTGTATACCAGAAGTTATATATCTATCACTTAGGGATGCTATGAACTGAGACAATATATGAAATAGGCTCCCATGAAACAAAGGCAACAAATGCATTTGAACTATTATGATCTATCATATATGTAAGTGTAACAGCATTTTACTTCTAGTTATATGTATTCACTTACTAATTTCTATAAAAAGAGACTCTATGTGAACAGTAATTAAGTAGTGGAAAGTCAAAGAGAGAACGTGTTTAAAAATTTTCCCCAAGAAAATATATAATTTTCCAATAAATATTATACACCCTCTTCTACATACCACCATGAGGCTATCTACTGTGATTTATATTTTCCTTTATATAAGAAGGGACTAGGGAGACATGATAGTGAAGGGAGAGAGCAAAGAAGGAAAGGTGTCAGAGAGTTTATGTGAAATGATTCCTAGTCTCCTAACACTTGGCCTGCAGATACCAAAATGTCTTTAAAATGACTGATCAGTGGGATGAATTTAAGTTTCTCTATTTCCTACAGTACAAAAAAGCTTTTTAAAAACTACAGAAATTTATTTTTAGAAATATGTACCTCCAGATTGATCTTCTCTATAGCCCATCCACATTCCAAAGCCCATGAAAAATGGCTCTTTATTAAATGTTCAGTTTATCATAATTAATATATTTCTTTTAGACAGGTTAATTTAGACAGATGAATTTAATCAACAAAAATATTGGGGGGAATTCCTGAGTAGCCCAAACAATTCAGGAAAGAGCTGAACTAACAGACTTTGAGAATGACAGGAAAATCTGTTCCACCCATCTCAGGAGCAGGAATTCAGGACTCCCTTTTTTATTTGGGGCCCTCATCCATGTCCAGTTCTGTGTTCTGTTGAAGATTCAAAGTCCTGGGAAAAGGTATAATTGATTTTGTTCCGATGAGATGCCCACTTTGATGGTGGTGGTGGTTGTGAATGGGATCCTCGAAGTGGTAGCTCCACCAGAAACTCAAGGAGTTGATGAGAGGCAGTTCCTGAAAGGAAAGTAGGTTGGACAGACAAAATGTAGGATACCTTCTACTCCAAGACAATGTGATAGTTAAATTAATTTCTTAAAATATGAAGTAGATATATATTATAGCATACTGGATACCCTGAAAATTTAATATTATGGTTATCCATTGGCTAAATCTTATGGAAAGAAAGTAATATGGTAAAGTGGTTTGTATATCTGGGTTATACCTTGGTGTGACCATTAATAAGTTACACGACTGGGCAGGGAGTTTAATCTCTCAGGGTCTCTTAGATTTTTCACTCTTTATTTTTATTTTTGTTATTTAAATTACAAAGTTGAGTTAATTATACATTTTGTTCTAAGCAAGATTCCTTCTTGTTTTACTCCATTTCCCCAGTCATCACTAATCTCCACTGCCATTCTTCTCACCCCATAGACAATGAATCTAAGAGTTTTGATACATATTCTTGCATATGTAAAATATAAAATATGTAGTATGGTGTTTTGTATCCTTATTTAAGTATGTATGTATTTAAAGTATTCATAACTGGTATGCAACTGATGCCATTCTGGTTTTTTGTTTTATTGTTCTCATTCAACATTATATTTTGGAAGTCTGACTACACTGGCTCATGGACATCTAGTACATTGTTTCTGCTTCATGGTATTCTATAAATGTACCTACTAATATTGTATTTATCTATTTTCATAGTGATAAATACATAAAGTAGCTCCAAATTCCACCACCACTAACAAATTGCCTGCTTTTTGTTTCTAGTTTCCTGTAGGACTTTCAAGAGTTTCTCTGGGTTATATTCCTTTAGTGAGATTAAGATATGAAAATTCATTATTTTACTAAGTACTGGTAGATTGCTTCCAGAAAGAGTTTACCAGTTTTCACTCCCATCAATTCTATTTGAAAGCATTTGTTTGCCTATATTTTCATCAAAACTTGATATTATCCAACCTTGTAGTTTTCTAATCTAAGTAATACAGATTGTAATATTATTTTATTTTGTATTTCTTTAGTTAGTAATAAGTTTTCTAATACTTCTTAGCTGTTATATTCATTCTTGTGTGAATTGCATATTCATATTCTTTGTTGATTTTTAAGTAAGTTTTCCTGCCTCCTTTCAGTTGATTTGCGAGAATATTTGGAATATTCTAGATATTAATTACTATGCACATTTCTCAATGATATATATGTATATTATTTATTTTGCCTTTTGTGGAACAGAATAATGAATTTTGATGTTGTTAAGTCTCTCCCCTTCTCTCTTCCTCTCTCTGTCTCACTCTCTATCTTTCTAACTATCTATCTATCTATCTATCATCTATCTATCGTCTGTCAGCTCCATAGTTTGTGCTTTCCTCACCCCTTGATCACTAATACACACATTTCCCTACATTTTCTATTTTCTTTTTATATTTATCTTTCATATTTAAGTCTTTAATCCATCTGAAATATAGCTTTGCTTGTTTTTTGCTTTATCTTTTTCAGTATAAATGAATTTCTTCAAAATTGACTACCAAATAAGAATCATCTTTTCTTATTTATTTGTGGCATTTACTTTATAAACTAGTAGGTTGCATACAAATGTCATCCTATTCTGAGCTCTTTGCTCTGTTTCATTGATCTGTTTATTTTTGTACCAATACCATGTTTTAAATTACTGTAGCTTTTTGGTTTGTCTTATTATCTGGGAGGATAAAAACCCACTCTTTGCTTTTCCTTATAGAAAATTGACCTAATGGCCAACTAGCCATTTTTAGCTCCCTTTTTTTGTTTATCTGTTTACCTCCCACTCCCATCATTTGCCATACTTTGCATTTTCATATGTTTGTCAATATCTACAAAGTATATTACTGGGATTTTTACTGGGATTACATAGATCAAGTTGTGAATAATTGACATTCTGACAATATTGAGCCTTCTAATTGATGAAATAGATTATCTCCCCATTTATATAGATCCTCTTTTTAGTTTTTCATAAGTGCCTTTATAGTTTTCCATACATAGCTTCTGTAAATGTTTTGTTAGATTTATGCCTTGTGTTCAACTTGCTGGGTGCTATTATAAATGGTGTTTCTAAAAAAAATTCAAATTGAATTGTTCATTGCTTGTACATAGGAAAGCAATTGGCTTTTTTTTTTCAAGATTTATTTTTATTTATTATTTCTCTCCCCTTCCTACCCCACCCCACCCCACCCCACCCCACCCCACCCCACCCCACCCCAGTTGTCTGTTCTCTGTGTCCATTTGCTGTGTGTTCTTTCGTCCTCTTCCATTGTTGTCAGTGGCATGGGAATCTGTGTTACTTTTTGTTAAGTCATCTTGCTGCGTCAGCTCTTGGTGTGTGCGGCCCCATTCCTGGGCAGGCTGAAATTTCTTTCGCTCTGGGCGGCTTTCCTTACAGGGTACACTCCTTGCGTGGGGCTCCCCTATGCAGGGGACACCCCTGTGTGGGGCAGCATTCCTTGTATGCATCAGCACTGCCCACGAGCCAGCTCCACGTGGGTCAAGGAGGCCTGGGATTTGAACCGCGGACCTCCTATTTGGTAGACTGACGCCCTATCCACTGGGCCAAGTCTGCTTCCCAGCAACTGGCTTTTTATATCAACCCTGCATCCTACAACATTGCTTAGTTCACTGATTAGTTCCTAGAGTTTTTTGGTTTATTTTTGGTATTTTCTATATTGATAATCATAGGTCATCTTGAATAGAGTCAGTTTTATTTCTTCCTTTTCAATATATATACCTTTGTTTCTTTTCTTATCTTATTGTACTAGCTAGGACTTCCAGCACAGAATTGAATAGAAGTGGTGAGAGGATAGCCTTGCCTGTTTCTCATCTTAGGGAGAGAGTGTCTAGTTTGTCATGATAAACTATGTGCCAGCTGCAAGTTTTTTTGATGTTCTTTATCAAATTGGGGATGTATTCTTCTATTCTTAGTTTTCTGAGACTTCTTATTATGAATGGGTGTTGTGTTTTGTTAAATGCTTTTTCTGCATCGTTTGATATTACCATGAGAATTTTCTTCTTTGATTTGTTGATGTAGGGGAGTTGAACCAGCTTTGCATACTTGAAATAAATCCTACTTGCTTGTGCTCTATGATTTTTGGGATATACATTGTTGTATTTGAACTGGCAATATTTTGTTAAGGATTTTTGCACTGAATATCATGAAAGATATTTGCAGTGAATATCATGAATATCATGAAAGATATTTGTTTGTAATTTTCCTTTTGTCTTAGCATACCAGGGCTGCTAAAAAGACTCTACAAACTGGTTAGCTTAAACAACTGGAATTTATTGTCTCAAAACTTCAGAATCTCCATGTTCAAAATCAAGGTATCAGTAGGTCATGCCTTTTCAGAAGTCTGTAGCATTCTGATGGTAGTTTGCTGGCAATCTCTATCTCAATCACATGGCAATCTGTTTCCTACCTACAGCCGTGTCCAATTTCCTCTGCTTATAAGGTCCTATTGGGTTAAGACCTACGCTGATTCAGTTTGCCCTTAACATCTTCCAAGATTCTATTTACAAATGAGTTCACAGCCTCAGGACTGGAGATTAGGACTTGAATGTGTCTTTGTGGGGAACATCATTCAAGTTACCATACTTTTAAATAATTTCTTCATCTGGTTTTGGTTTTGGTTTTAATACCAGACTCATGGAATGAGTTGGGAAGTGATCCCTGTGCTTTTATTTCCTGGAAGAGATTGTGTAAATATTGATACCACTTCTTAGTTAAATTTGAAACCATCTAGGATTGACATTTTTTCCCCCCAGAAGGTTATTAATTATCAATACATTTATTTATTATATATATGGCTATTTAAGTTCTCTATTTCTCCTTTTGTGGGTTTTAATTGTGTCTTTTGAAGGATTTGGTCCATTTCCTCTAAATTATAAAATTTGGGAGGATAAAATTATTTAGTATTCTTTTATTATCTCTTATGTCCATGAGAGCAGTAGTGATTAATCTCTTTAATTTAGAATATTAGTAATTTGTGTCTTCTCTTTCTTTTTCTTGATTAGCCTGGCTAGAGTTTTATCAATTTCATTCATTTAATTTTCTCCATTATATTCTTGTTTTCTTTTCATTGATTTCTGCTCCTATTATTTTGTATTTTTTTCTTATGCTGGCTTTATGCTTAAATTGATCTTCTTTCTCTAATTTTCTATGTTTAGGGTATTGATTTTAGATCTTTCTTTCCTTTCTATAAATACATTTAATGCTAATGCTATAAATTTCCCTCTAAGCACTGCTTTTGCTGCATCCACAAATTTCAAGACACTGTATATTGCTTTTCATTTAATTCAAAACATCATAAAATTCTTTTGTGACTTCTTTGACCTATGTGTTATTTTGAAATGGATTGTTTAATTTCTAGATATTTGGAGATTTTCCAGCTATGATTTTCTTGTTTAATCTAGTTTAATTCTATTGTAGTCTGAGAACATTGTATAATTTCTGTTCTTTGTATATACAGAATATATATAAAAATAGAATTTCTATTCTAATTTGTAAGGCATGTTTTATGGCCCAGAATATGGTCTATCCTTGTGAATGTGCCATGTGAGGTTGTGTGTTCTGTGGTTTTTGTATGGAATATTGTGTAAATATCAGGTTAGATCACGTTGATTAATAGTACTGATCAGGTCAAATATATGCTTATTGATTTTCTGCCTGCTTGGTCTAGTAATTACTAGGAAGTGGGTATTGAAGTCTCCAAGTCAGTAGTGGATGTGGCTATTCTCCTTTCAATTCCATCAATTTTCATCTCATGCATTTTGACACTCTGTTGTTAGGTTCATACACATTTGGGATTGTTATGTCTTCTTGGAGAATTCACCCATTTTCATTGCATAGTGGCTTCCTTTATCCTCATTTTCCTTGTTCTGAAGTCTTCTTTGATTGAATTAATAAAACTACTTCAGCTTTCTTTTGATTACTTTTAGCATGGTATGTTTCTTCTAATCCCTTTATTTTAACTTATTGGAGGCTTTATTTTATTTTATTTTTTGGTTAGGTCAGGAAAAAGAATTTATTGGAAAATGGGGAAATAGAACAGAGCTTGCTAAGAAGTGGGAGAAAAGGACAGAAATATGCACCAAGATTTGATGTGGACTCCTCTAGACAGAGAGAGTGGGTTTTGGCTAATATGGTCACCTTTTAAACTATTAATTATTCCTCCCCTTGCTAATGTTAAGGGAAGGGGCCCCAGATGTTATTGGTTACCCCACCAATGGTGCAGGTCAATGATGAGGACTGTTTAGAGCATCCAGGGCATCCCCTCAGCCTAGGAAAATCCCAACTGGGTCCTCAAGGTCAAGGTCAAGGTGTCAGCAGGGTCTCACAGCCATATTGTCTGTTGGCCATGTTGTCTGTCAGCCATGTTGTGGCTCATCTTCTTGTTTTATTATACTAACCTGCCTCAACCTCGCCCTCAGAGAGTTCATGCCCTTTTTCTTAATGTGGTGCTGAGGGGTGATGGTCATTCTGTAATTACTTCCTGCTGGTTAGGGCAGTAGTCCCTATCTGACAGGACATAAACCTCTCTGGCTATTTTATTGAGGTTGAAGGTAGAAGGGTCTGGCACCCTGGTTGGAACTGTCTGAAATCCCCAAATGACTAATAAGGTGCTGATTCTGTAATAAATAGTATTAATTAGAATTTTGAAGATACATGGTCCCACTAAAAGGATAAAGAGGATGGTGGTGATCAGACCCCAAAAGGGGGCCAGCTATGGCATACCTAACCGTGAGAGTGAGAAAGGCCAGTGCCTTCAGAGGCTGCATCCTACCAAAGTTGATGGGAAAACAGCATTCTTCCCTGAGTTCTTTTATGCTGTTGGTCAATTCTAGGGCAAGACTGTGATAGACCTGCCAGGTTTGGGTATAAACTGCCAACCCCAGTTCCCATAGCAGTGGTTATGTTTAGGACAGCTAGGAGAGGTAAGGAGAGGAACTGCCCTAGACATAAACTCAGAAGACAGTATAAGCAACAATAAGACAGGCATATGGTGAGCAAAATAAAGAAAGTACTTAACAGATCTGTTCCTTTATCTTACAGGCACATTCGTTAACAACTTAGAAAATGAATTAAATTTACCAGGACTTTTAACATGTTCACTATCCCTCTTTCTATGATCTAGAATAGAAAAGACATCATCATAATCATCAGGCACATAGGCACAGTACTTAATAACAATCAATGCAAAACTTCCTCTTTAACCTGCAGTTAATATATCTAAGCTCCAGGTTTCCAATACCATACATGTTGTCTCTCCATGGGAGCGGGCCATAATGCTGACTGTGTTTTTTAAGTTCTACTCACAGTACCCTGGTAATCATTGCTCCACTTGGTATGCCCTTCACACAGTTGGAGGCTTTCTTCTTAAAGTGGGTTTCTTGTAGACAACATATAGTTGGGTGTTGTTTTTTAAAAAATCCATTCTGACAATATTTTATCTTTAAATGGTGTGTTTATACCATTCACATTAAAGTGATTATTATTACACTATTCTTGAAATAATATCAACTGTGTTTTAAACTGGTTTAAATTAGTTGCCAGAGTCTTCTTTTTCTGATTTCTCTGGTTATACTTGAGCATTTTCATGGTTCCTTTTTATCTCCTCTCAACATATACAATATAGGACTTTACATACTTTTTTGTGGGTTCCCTAGAAATTACAACATATATTTTTAATTAATCTATCTTCAAAACACCACTGTACCACTTCATACGTATCAGGTAACTTATAACAGAGTATCTACAATTTCTCCCTGTTGTTCCTTGTGACATTGTTGTTCATTCATTTCACTACACATGTGCTGTAATTACCCTATGTGTTGTTACTATTATTATTTTAAACTGTTATTTTTAGATCAATTAAGGATAGGATAGGTAAAAGATTTTATTTTACCTTTATTTATTCCTTCTCCAATGTTCTTCTTTCTTTATGAAGGTTCAACATTCTGATATCATTTTCTTTTTTCTTGAAGAAATTTTTTTTACATTTCTTGCAGAGCCAGTCTGTTGATGATGAATTCCCTCGGTTTTAGTTGGAATGGGGAAAGACTTTATTTCTTCTACACTTTTGAAGGATAATTTTGCTGAACATAGAATTGTAGGTTGGTAGGGTTTTTTTTCTTTCAAAACTTTAAATATTTTGCTTCAAACTTTTTTCTTGAAATATTTCTGACAAGAAATCCACTGAAATAGTTACCCCTTTGTCTCTAAAGGTAATATTTTTATTCCTGGCTTATTTCAAGATTTTCTCTTCATCTTTGCTTTCTAAAGCTTGAATATCACTTGCCGAGGTGTAGAGTTTTAAAATTTTATTATTTGTGTTCTTTGACCTTCTGGGATCTGTGGCTTCATGCCTGCCATTATTTTTGAAATTTCCAGCCATTATTTCAGATATGTCTTCTGTTCCTTTTATTCTTTCCCTTCCTTCCGGTAGTCCCATTACATGTATGTTATACCTTTTGTAATTGCCTTACACTTCTTGGATATTCTATAATTTTTTTTTTTTTTTTAGTATTTTCTTCTCTTTGTATTTTAGCTTGGGAAGTTTCCATTGAAACTTATTGATTCTTTCCTTAACCATGTCTATCTAGTCCACTGAGGGGTCAATCAAAGGCATTATTCATTTCTGTTACAATGCTTTTAATTTGTAGCACTTACTTGTGACTCTTGTTTATATTTCTTAATTCTCTACTTACATTACCTGTCTATTCTTGAATGATATCTATTTTTTCCATGAGAGGCTTCCTATCTTTAATCATAGTTTAAATTCCTTTTCTAATTATTCCAAAATCTACATCATATATTAGTCTGGTTCTGATGCTTACCTTGTCTCTTCAGACTGTTTTTCCTTGCCTTTTGGTGTGTTATAATTTTTCAGTGAAAATAGGACATTTTGTATGGGATAGAGATACTGAGATAAATAAGCCTCTGGCATGAGGAATTATGTTCATCTGGCTAGGAGTTGGGCATTGCTTAACATTTACTTTAGTTATAGGAGACAGGTGCTGTGTACTCTGTCTTGGTTTTGTCTACCTTCACTTTCGGCTTCCATAAGAATTCCTTCTTAGCAAGGTCCTATTTCTTGCAGTTCATTCAGGTGTAATCCACTATTAATATACCAGATCCCTGCTAGTATGATGGTCTGGTATTCTACAATCTTCCAAATATCTCAGTTTTCTGTGAAGGTGATGGTCTGAAGTTTTGTGGACCTCAGAATACTATGTTCTTAGAGGTAATCCAGTTCTGTGGGTATGGACCTATTGTTGGTGGGACCTTTTGATTAGGTTAATTCTGTTAAGGTTTTGCCCAGGGTGGTTCTTAATCCTCGTACTGGAGTCCTTTATAACAGAATGAAATTCAGATGAGAGCAAGAGAGAGAAAGCCATGGAAGTGAGAAGCTGGAAGCAATGAGACCTGGAAGAGAAAGGAGAGAACAGCATACACCACCATGTGCCTTGCCATATAACAGAGAAGTCCAGAATCACTGGCAGCTGATCTTCAGGGAAAAAGCATCACCTGATAATGCCTTGATGTGGACATTTTCATGGCCTCAGAATTGTAAGCTCGTAAGCGAATACATCCCCATTTCTGGTATATTGCCTTTGGCAACTTTGGCAAACTAGATACAAAACATGTATTTGCTCATGACCTTTGCAATTGTTTCTTCTTGTATATTCCCCTCTCCACCTTAGGTAAGACAGGAAGGCTAAAGTTAGCTGGAGTGAGAGGATTGCTCTTCTCCCACAGCTATTATTCAAGGCTTTGATAAATCTTTCTCCCTGGAGAATAGGCCTTTTTTTTTTTTAATGAAAAAGGCTCTAGCTGTATTTCCAGGGATTACTCTGCCCCTCCTCCTGCCAGAACCATAAGAGGATCTTTCTCAAATCTTCCCTGTGAGACCTTGGTGAAACTCCTCATGTAGGAGTTTCTTACTCTTAAACTAATCTGCACTAACTTCCAGCAATTTGTCAAAATTATCATTTAATTGTTCCTAACAGTTTGTGATTCCATTGGCTTCTGCTACAGGTGAGTAGATCTTGGCTATGACTATCTGGATTCACCTCTATCTCCAGTTTTTGGGGTGGCAGTTTATCCTGCAAACTCAGTTCTCTGATGGGGCCAAGAAAAGTCATGAGGATAGGACTACAACTTCCATGCTCTTTATATATTAGAGCTGAAATCTGAAGGTCTACTTACCTCTTCCATCTTTATTGGATACATCCCTTTTCCACATTCTGTTATTTTCAGCCTGTCTGTATCTTCTTGCTCTTCTTGTGTGCCTCCTATACTTAATATATTTCTGGATCATATTCTTTTTCATCCAATCTGAAAGTCTTTCTTTTAATATATGATTGTAAACTATTTACATTTATTGTTATTGTTATAATAAGCTAAATTATTTTATTTTTTGTGTTTTCTATTTTTGCTTTTATTTTGCCTCTTTTCCTGTCTACTATTGTATCTACAGCATTTTCTCCTGACTTTAAATTATGCTTTCATGTTTAATTTTTTAGAGGTTACCCTAACCTATTACGGCTCATACGTAAATTTGTTTTTCCTTATTCATTTTGAAGTTTTTGCATCTTATCTCCCTGAACTAAATAAATCCCTGTGTACAATCTGTGAACTACTTATAATTTACCATTATCAGCATTACCCCACTTCCATTTAGTGTGCTGGTATCTCCCAAGGATTCAGTTAGGTGAGAGAACCAGCAGCCATGCTGTCATTTTATCTCTGTTCTAATATTCTAATATTCTCTGTTCTGATATTCCGTGGGTCTAAACCCTGATTTCTACTCCATATGTAACTTAGTAGGGCCAGCAACGATGTACTTTATGCATTTGGAATTAGAAACATAAAATTGTTGTGCAGAAAGTGACCTTATAGGTTATTTAGTATAGTAGTCCCTATTCGGTCCATAGGGAATTATCTCAACTGGTTCTCTAAGTAGGTTGCTGCATGCATTTGGAATTAGAAACATAAAATTGTGCAGAAAGTGACTTTATAGGTTATTTAGTATAGTAGTCCCTATTCAGTCCATAGGGAATTATCTCAACTGGTTCTCTAAGTAGGTTGCTGCCCCCATGTCTTTGTGTGGAAAAGAATACCATTTGTTACAAAGCCTAGTTGCTCTACACAGTGCTCTTAGTGTTACTCCCATCTCCAAGTCAGTCCCCAGGAAATTTCAGATAAAAGGAAAGTGTCATTTTGATGTAATAAATGACACCTGACTTATTCTAATTCCCTGTTTTTCAGGAAAAATAAACAAAGGACTAGGTGTCTATGATCCAGGTCAATTTGAGTGTTAGAAGAGAGCCCAGGTGCTGACTTCTGTTCTATACCCTATCCCTGGGACTTTGGTCGTTCCTAT
The DNA here is from genome assembly GCF_030445035.2 of Dasypus novemcinctus. Lineage (NCBI taxonomy): Eukaryota > Metazoa > Chordata > Mammalia > Cingulata > Dasypodidae > Dasypus > Dasypus novemcinctus. The sequence continues at coordinate 45,003,051 of NC_080673.1, read as the reverse complement.
TTATATTCTATTTTATGTAGGAGCATATGAGGAAATAGCCACATTTAAGTACATGAAAATTCCAAATTATAATACAATGCCATGCAGAAGTAGCAAGTAATTTTCTTTATTAGACTTTGCTTTCAGTTGTTCAAAGCCTTCTGAAATAATCTCTTTTAGATTTAAATTATCCATGCTTGAAAAATGCATGGTCTAAGCCCAGAGGTAATTTTATTTTGAAAAATTTGGGCAGAATCTTTTCAGATGTATCAGATTAGTGGAAAGTTAAAGAAGAAAAAATTGAGTGGAAAATTCACTGGCTACTTTTTAGCTTTCATTTAACTCTCACCTTGCTGAATCGGTTACTTTTAATTTCGCGTAAACTAAATTCCTCATTTTATTGAAAAAACAAAATAAAATAATTGAATATTTAAAAATTTCAGGTCATTTATTTTAATTTCTTAATTGAAAATATCAATAAGCACCATGGTCCTTATTTTTGTTATTTCAGCTTGCACCATTAATTCTTATATAATCATCACAAATACAAAGCAACCACACAGGAGAATTTAATTGCATTTGAAATTTGTATTTAGGTAGATCATTTGAACACTGTAAATTCAGGAGTTTCCAAATTTAAAGTATTTTTCTTAAATGCAGTTTGCTTTTGCTCTTTTCTTTTTCTGGCTGAATATTTAGGCGTTTTTGTTTTGCTTGAAAGGAATAGAGAACCACTTGAAAAACTCGAGCAGTGGGGATTTATTGGAAGGATACATGTGTCCTGGAACTAGAAAAGGAAATGCATTGAGAAATAAAGCTCTGAACTCTCTTGATCATGGAGTCTCAGTGGCTCTTTGTGTGTCTGTTTCATCTCGCCTCCTTCTTTCTAACTTGTTTCCTCTTTTTATTTAAAACTTCTGCTCCCTCCTGACCTCACTGTGTACATGGCCATTTTAGTTTCTCTGACCTCCCTATACATCATGACTGCTCTTCTCCAGCTTATCATTTAGCAAAAGAACACAGCCAATCACAGGTCAAAGTGAGCACCCCCTTGATGCACCTGGTATCAGGTAGGAACCAGTGAGGTCTTGTGGTGTAAGCTATGGCGGCCTTGGGTTCAAGGGCTGATAGTGAGTATGCAGAATTTCTTATATCACTACTACAAATACATACTTCAGTACTTATGTGTTTAACCAAGAACCGCAAATGGATAAATATACATGTCCATCTTGTCGTCATAAATTAGAGCTATTGCGGACTTCACTAGATTACTCCATGCTGTCAAAAGTGTTAGCATATGGTGAAACTGTTTTAGATATTATCTAAATGGATTTATTATGAATCTCTTAGTTGGACATCATTACAGTATTTTATATATTATAATCCAGATATATTGCATTTGTCACAATATCTGCAGTTGTCAAACATCATCAAATCTAAGAGTTTCTATTTAAGGTTTCAATGAGGAAGAGAGAATCATTGCTAAAAAAGTGTAACATGGAGTTCAAATTGTCCAAAGCTATGTTCAACTTGATCAGTTCATGTATACAAAGGTAAAAATATTTGTGGATATTATCAGATGATCTCTAAATCCAGTAGTTTCTTCACTGACTGTCTATTCTTGGCAGACATTTCCTTGGGATTTTCTTCTCCTGGTTAACTAATTTTCTGTCATAGCGTCTCACTGAATTAATGTATACTAGTATTCCAAACAGATTGTATAAGATGAATGAGGAAGAAGTAAAAAGCCCTCCTCTACGTCATTCTGTTCCTTCAAGGGCATAGAACTGCAGGGGAATTTGGGCATGTGGAGTACTACAGCAATAAGCCAACCTTCTCCCAGAGTGGAGAGTGGGAGGCAGGAGTTCTATTGGGGTAGGGTGCCCAAATATTCAAGTCCCAGTCTCCCTGTTTTAAAGTTCCTGCAGCTTGCTGTTTAACCAAGTGGTTCATATACAAGGCGTAGTACCATAATTTGAAAAAGTTCATTTTATCGCTAATTTTGTGTTTATATGAATGTGTCTTATATTGGTAAGCTTTCTTCTGCAATAGCAGAGTTCTGGCCTGAGCACATCTCCACAAAAGAAAACTTTGCTCTTGCATGATGGAAAAAATTCTGGAACAGCTACCAGGGTTTCAGGACCTGGTCTTTTCCTGATGAGCTGTTGATCTTAGAACCTTTTGGTATTAGGTTCTTCATCTGAAAAATGCTATTTATTTTCTTAACAGTGGAATCTCCTCCCTACCTTTTTCTTTCAGATGAAATTATAGCTAGAAACTTAATGCATACAAGATTTAAAACTGAATGGGATGATCATTAAGTTTTCTCTTCATCCCTGTGCAGAACCCCATGGCTCAGAACGCAGTCTGAAAATGACTAAGTTATTTCACTTATCCCTGGGCTCTGCTCTCAGACAACTTGATTCAGAAGTGTTACAGTAGTGCCTAGGAATCTGAATTTTAAACATTCCCTGTCTTATTTAGTGATTCTGACATAGGCCTAGATCATTTAGTCATTTCTGAGAATCTCTCAGTCTAAGTCACTTTAGTTTTCAAAAACTCAATCTGCTCATCTGTCAATATAAAGATTAAAATATCATCCTGCTTCAAAGAATTTTTGTGAGGATCTGATGAGGTAATGTATAAAAAATTATGACTTTTAAAATGACATTTGTTGAAAGATGATTTAAGTACATGACAGACTATAGAATACTGCACTGTCCAAAAGGAGTTTCATGTTAAAATGCAGTCCAGATAATGTAAAAAAAGTATTTAACTAAAAAACCTCCATATTAAGATATTCTAGAAAGTACATGTTTAATTTGGACATTTTCTTCTGTTAACAAGAGGAAAGTGATAAGTGTGTAGTAATGTAGTTGATTAAAGTAATATATTTCTTAAAAGAACAGTATTTATTTTTACAAGTTTTCTTTTAGGAATTTTATATATAACATAGGAAAAAACAGACTTTTCTCTATTAGATATGTGCTCATCCCACAACAGATCTTCAATTTGACAAGAGGTGGAGGATCTACTGTTAATTTTCATTGGATATAAAGAACATTCCTTCTTTTTGGATGAAAGACAGGCTTGTGTATATTTGAAGAAGTTCAGTTCTAGGGTATGTTATGTTAAGTTTGATACTCAAAACATTTGATCACTTCAGAAGTCTCTGGAACTTTATTTCATTGTCTATAAAATGAGCAGCCAGCTGATTGCTAGGCCTCTCATCCTCAGCATAAGATTTCGTATTTTATAAACAGCACTCTAAAGGGTATAAGTTACCTTAAAACATCCAGGTAGTGAGGAAAAGGTTGAGGCTATCATTTGACTCACAGTCATGTTAAACTTTATTTTTGCAGAAGCCATTATTTTCTGATGATTCTGTAAGATTTTCTGATTCAACATGGTTATTATTAATTAGCCTAAAACTGTAAGTCACTAAATCATTGGTTCCAAACCAGGTCTACTGAAGAGTAGAATTCTCATGATTGGTCAGGTTTTAAAACCATAGCACAGGAAAACTATTTATATGATCTTTCCAGGTTCATAAAACTATTGTTGAAAATATAGCATTTTCCAATTGGCTATAATTAATTTTAATGAGTTTATCACCCTCAAAAGTAGCTGTGGGCTTTGAATCTTTCTTTATATGAGTTGTATCTAACTCACAAAACTTGAGTGTGTGTGTGTATGTATGTAGTTGTCAATGGTGCACCCACTGATTTTTTTTAAAAGACACCTCCTCCCTCCATATTCATTTTTTAAACACTTTATTTTTTTATTTTTAAATTTTTAAATTTATTTCTCTTCCCATCCCCCCGACCCCCAGTTGTCTGCTCTCTGTGTCCATTTGCTGTGTGTTCTTCTGTGTCCACGTGTATTCTTGTCAGCAGTACTGGGAATCTGTGTCTCTTTTTTTGTTGCGCCATCTTGCTGCATCAGCTCTCTGTGTGTGGCACCAGTCCTAGGCAGGATGCACTTTTTTTGTGTGGGGTGGCTCTCCTTGTGGGGTACACTCCTTGTGCATGGGGCTCCCCTACACAGGGGACACCTCTGCATGGCACAGCACTCCTTGTGCGTATCAGCACTGTGTGTGAGCCAGCTCACCACATGGGTCAGAAGGCCCTGGGTTTGAACCCTAGTCCTCCCATGTGGTAGGCAATGCTCTATCCATTGAGCCAAATATGCTTCCCCCCGTTGATTTTTAATAAGAATGCAAGGGTGGTTCAATATCCAAACAGCAATAAATATGATACAGTGTATAAATATAAAGAAAGTGAAAAAATACACGATTGTCTCAAAAGATGCTGAAAAGGCATTCAATGAAATCCAGCACCCATTCTTGATAAAAACACTCAGAAAACTAGGAATAGAAGGGACTATCTCAACATGATAAAGCCCATTTATGAAAAACCCAGAGCTAACATCATACTTGATGGTGAAAGACTTAAAACTTTCCCCCAAGATCAGGAATGATACAAGGATGACCACTGTCACCACAACTACTCAGTATTGTCCTAGACATTCTTGCCAGAGCAATTAGGCAAGAAAAGGAAAAAAAGGCATCCAAATTGGAAAGGAAGAAGTAATGCTATCTTTATCTGCAGACAAAATTGTTTTATTTATAGAAAACCCAAAGGAATCCACACAAATATTCTTAGAGCTAATAAGTGAATTTAGCAAATTGGCAGGGTACAAGATCAACACACACAAAATAAACTGTGTTCTTATATACTAGCAGTGAACAATCTAAAAAGGAAATTAAGAAAACAATTGCATTTACAATGGCATTTAAAAGAATAAAATATCTAGGAATAAATTTAACCAAGGATACAAATGATGTGCATGCTGAAAACAACAAAGTAATGCTGAAAAAAATTAAAGAAGATCTAAATAAATGGCAAGGCATCTCATATTCATGGATTGGGATTGGAGGAATTAATATTACTATTTTAATATTTCCCAAAGCAATATGTGAATTCAGTGCAATCTCTATCACAATTCCAGCAAGATTTTTTTTCCAGAAATGGAAAAAACTTTCCTCAAATTTATATGGAACTGCCAAGGGCCTCCGATAGCCAAACCAATCTTGAAAAATAGCAGGATTAAAGGATTCACACTTCCTGATTTCAAATTGTATTACAAAGTGTTGGTAATCAAAATAATATGGTACTGGCACAAAGATAGATAAAATAGATCAGTGGAGCAGAGTTGTAAGTCCAGAAATAGATCCACACATCTATGGCCAATTAATTTTTGACAAGGGTGCTAAGTACATGCAGTGGGGAAAGAACAGTCTTTTCTACAAATGGTGTCAGGAAAATTGGATATCCACCTGCAGAATAATGAAGTTAGGCCTCTATCTCACACCATATTCAAAAATCAACTCAACATGGATCAAATCCTAAATATAAGGGCTAAACTTATAAAACTCTTAGAAGTTAACATAGGGGAAAAATATTTATCACCTGGTATTCCACAGTGGATTCTTAGATATGACACCCAATGCATGAGCAATAAAAGAAACAACAAATATTTTGATTTTATCACAGACTTTTTGTGCATGAAGGAAATTATCAAGAAAGTGAAAAATAACATACAGAATAGGAGAAAATGGTTGTAAATCATCTATCAAATAAGGGTTTAATATCAGAATATATAAAGAATTTTATAATATAATAACAAAAAGAAAAACAAATCAATTAAAAAATCAGCAAAGGAATTGAATATGCAAGGAAGATATAGAAATGGCCAATAAACACATGAAGATGCTCAACATAATTAAGGAAATGCAATTAAAACCACAGTGAGGTAACAATGGTTTTTATTAAAGAAAAAAGAAAGGAAAATATAAAGTGTTGGAGAGGATGTGGAGAAATTGGAACTCTTGTGTAGTATTGGTGATAATGTAAAATGGTGCAACCACCATGGAAAGCAATATGACAGTTCCTCAAAAAGTTAAATATAGACTTATCATGTGATCTGGCAATCCCACTTCTAGGTATTATACCCAAAGAGAGTGAAAACAGGATTACAAACAGATACTTGTACACAAGTGTTCATAGCAGCCTTATTCACAATAGCCAACAACTAGAAATAGCCGAAGTGTCCATCAGCAAATGAATGGATAAACAAAATGTGGTATGTATGCAAAATGAAATATTATCAGCTATAAGAAAAAATTAGGTATGAGATGTGCTGCACATGAAAAAAGCTTGAAAACATTTTTCTTGGTGAAATAAGCAAGACAAATAAGGACAAAACTTTTGTATTACTTGTATATTACTTATAAGAGGTGACTAGAAATAGCAATCTTGCAGAAATATAGAGCAGATTAGAGCTTACCAGGGGAGGCAGAGGTGGAAGGAGGTGAGAAGGGAGAGTGTTTGTGTTAAAACATAGTTTTAATAACTGTCCGCATGTGGATATTTAAAAGCAAAATATATCTATACAACTTTGCTACGGAAATCTGAACTTTCATCATAAAATCACACCAGATTTCTATTTCCAATGATTGCTTTTTTATTGCTATTTTTAAAAACATTAATTTATTGAAATAGATCACCCCCACACAAACATACATAAACAATAAGTGTATAGTAATAGTTGTGAACTTACAAAACAAACATATAACATCATACAGTACTCTCATAACTCACCCTACCAAAAAACCTTACACTGTTGTTAAACCTTTTTAACTAATGATTAAAGAGCATTGTCAAAATATTACTACTAACTGAAGTATTTTCCCCCAACCCTCCCTATTGTTATCTTTATGTCATTTATATATGAACATATATAAACAATTAAGTGCATAGTAAAGGTTGTGAACTTACAAAACAAACATGCATAACATCATACAAGAGTCTCATAAAATAACCCTCCACCAAAACCTTGCATTGTTGTGAGATGTTTGTTACAAATTACAAAAGGGTTTGCTTTTGCTTTTATGATGTTTCTGACTATTCAGGACCCCTGACCCTTCCAAATAAATTTGCTAATTGTGTTTTCAATTTTTTTTTAATGCTGGTGGAATATTTGTCAGGGTTGTATTGAATCTGTATATCAATTTGAGTAGAATTGACATCTTAATGATATTTAGTCTTCCAATCCATGAGCATGGAATGTTCTTCCAGTTATTTAGGACTTTTTTGATTTAACATTGGTTGCAGTTTTCTGGATACAAGTGCTTTTACATCACTGGTTAAGTTTTTTTCTGACTATTTGAGTTTTATCTGCCATATTTTATTTTCACCACTCTTTTGATGCTTTTAGTTACTTTTATTGATATAATCTTCATTTCTAGATTCTCTTCCAGGCCTCTCTTTCCTGTCTTTTCTTTTCAGGCTCTAGCACATCCTTTAGTATTTCCTGAAAATATGGTGTCTTGCTTAGAAATTCTCTCAGTTTCTGTTTATCTGTGAATATTATAATCTTGCCCTCATTTTTGAAAGACAGTCTTGCTGGATATAAAATTCTCGGCTGGAAGTTTTTCTCTCATAGTATCTTAAATATATCAGACCACTGTCTTCTTGCCTCCATGGTTTCTGGTGAGAAATCTGCACTTAATCTTATTGGGTATCCCTTATATGTTATGCTTTGCTTGTCTTTTGCTGTTCTCAGAATTCTCTCTTTGTTTTTGGCATTTGACATTCTGAATTAGTGTCTCAGGTTGGTCTATTAGGATTTTTTTTCCCAAATTCTACTCAATTTATTCATTTTTTAAAAAGATATTACATTAAAAAAATATGAGGTCCCCATTTGCCCCCACTGCCCCCACCCCACCACTCCCCCCACAATAACACTCTCCCCCATCATCATGTCACATCCATTGCGTCTAGTGAGTACATCTCCGGGCATCGCTGCACCCCATGTCCCGTGTTCCACACCATAGCCCACACTTTCCCACATTCCATCCAGTGGGCCATGGGAGGACATACAACATCCGGCAATTGTCCCTGGGGCACCACCCAGGACAACTCCAAGTCCCGAGAATGCCTCCACATCTCTTCTCTTCCTCCCATTCCCCACACCCAGCAGCCACCATGACCACTTTTTCCACATCAATGCCACATTTTCTTGATTATTAACCACAATAGTTCATGAATAGAATATCATTAAGTCCACTCTGATCCTTACTGTATTCCTCCTTCCTGTGGACCTTGGCTTGGTTGTGTCCATTCCACATCTATGTCAAGAGGGGTTTTAGATTCCACATGGATATTGGATGCAATCCTCCCACTTTCAGTTGTAGGCACACTAGGCTCCATGGTGTGGTGGTTGACATTCTTCAACTCCATGTTAGCTGAGTGGAGTAAGTCCAATAAATCAGAGTGTAGAAGCTGAAGTCTGTTGAGGTCAAGGCCTGGCTATCATATTGTCAGTCCAGAGATTCAAATCCCCTAGATATATCTTAAGCCCCTGCACCAACTACAATTCCAGTAAAGTAGCATGAAAGTCTTGTGAAAAGAAATCCCATCTGAGTCCAGCTCCATCACGCAGAAACACCAATTCCAAAGAAGGGCCAACTGGCATGGCAGTGAACCCCATCTGCCATGACCTTAGAACCTGTGGGTCTCTTTAGCCCTCAAAAGGACCAATATCTGAGATTGTATCTACTTTATCTGTCTCTGAGAATCTGCGCAGGTGTGCATAAGGGTAATCCTTCTGACAACCTCCAGACTCTTTTTTAGAAACTCATAGCCATATGAACTCATTTGTCTTTTCCATTTCCACCTTACTTTAGATCAAACAGCATTTTTAACTCCTGTTATTATATGTAGACAGGGATATTCTGCCGGTCCGCGTTGAACCTTTAATTTAAGGTCATTTTCTAGTTACGTCATCAGCTGGTACTTGGTAGTGATCCCTCGGCGCCAGGGAGGCTCATCCCCAGGTGTCATGTCCCACACTGGGGGGAAGGCATTACATTTACATGCTGAGTTTGGCTTCGAGACTGGCCACATTTGAGTAACACAGAGTCTGTCAGGAGGGAACTCTTAGGCACAGTGCTGCTCTAGGCCTTGTTCTTATTTCAGGCATATAGGCTCACAAGCATAGTCATTAGTATCAGGGGCTCACTGTTGGACCCTCATTCCTTCCTGGTCCTTACCGTTGCACCTGGGGGACTGCCACTGCTCCCCTAGGGACCACGACAGAGCCCCCCCCCCCCGGCCAGTAACCCAGTACCCCTCCAGCTGTTGTTTTTAATTGTTTCCACTATGAGTATATCCAAACATTTCCATGCACCCTGGACACATGCCCTGTATAACTCCCTGTCAACCATATATTGCCTGTCAATAACATCCCATACCAGAATTCCTCCGCTGCCATTGTTGAACCACTCTGTGATCCAAAACTTCCTGAAAAGTGAAGCCCTATATAATGTCAGGTTCCCTTACTAGTAAAATGGAATATAGCGATGAGTTTAAAGGTTAGATCTAGAATACATACTGATTTGGAAAAATTCTACATCCTATCTTTTTCTTTTCTTTTTTCCTAATTATTGAGCTTCTCTTCACAAGAGCCCTAGATCACAGTAATTCATATATACAATATACAGTACTCCCACACATCCACCATAAAACCTTTTCCCTTCCACAGTGATAATCTTATAACTTATTCATATCATATTTACTGAAACTGATGTACAGACTCTGAGACAATAGCTTTCAAACAAGGTGACATCTGTGCTTACATTGTGGTTCATACTTTAGGCTATACAGTTTTCTAAATTTTTTAGTTATCCTATGTTTACATTATGGTTTACATTATTAGTCTGTCGTCCCCTATTTGTTTTTGGTATAATATTACATATTTTATATCCATATTAGGATTTTTTTGGATGGGAGAATGTTGTGTTTCTTGGACATGGCTATCTATGTCCTTCAATAGGGTTGGGAAACTTTCTAACATTATTTCTTCAAATATTCCTCTGCCACTTTTCCTTTCTCTTCTCCTTCTGGGACACCTATGACATATCCGTTTGCACATCTCTGGCTGTCATTTAGTTCCATGAGACCTTGTTCAATTTTTTCCATTCTTTTCTTCATCTGTTCTTATCTATGTTTACTTTCAGAGGCCATTTTTTTCAAGCTCACCAATCCTTTCTTTTGCCTCCTCAAATCTGCAATTATATGATTCCAATTTTTTAAAATTTCATTTATTGCACCTTTCATTCCCATAAGATCTGCTATTTTTCTATGCATGCTTTCAAATTCTTCTTTGTGCTCATCCAGTGTCTTCTTAATAGCCTTAATCTCTTTAGCATTCTCATTGAATTTATTAAGGAGATTTGTTTGAACATCTAGGATTAGTTGTTTCTACTCCTTTATGTCATCTGTAGACTTACCTTGTTCCTTTAACTAGGCCATAGCTTCCTGTTTCTTGGTGTGGATTGTAAATTTTGGTTGGTGTCTTGGCATCTGGATTACCAGAATATGCAGTTTTTCTCTTTAGTTTAGGGCTTCCTGCCCTTTCTTCCTTGCTGGTTGTGTAGTAGGAGCCAAGGATGTAATTGGTACTATAAACTGTGGAGGCTCAAGCTGTGCTCATTGCCCCAGGGATAGATGAAGCTTCTCCCAACTTTCTCCTCCCCCGTGGTAGGGACAGAGTCACAGTTGTGTGGAATAATCCAAGTCATGCAGGCCTAGACTGTAGTTGCCCAGAGAGAGTGATGAAGCCTCATGCCCCTTTCTCCCCTGCCTGGGGTGTGGATGGAGCTGCAGGTGTGGGCAGCCATCTATGCAGTGCAGGTCCAAGATGACTGCAGTTGCCCCAGTAGACTTTTAATTACCTGGATAAACTCAGTTACCTGGATAGACCGGTGCTGAGCCAGCCAGCCTCCTCCTTGCCAGAGGTGGGACTGAAGTCTAGTCTAGGACTGCAGGCTGATCCGGGTGAAAGAAACCAGTTCCTATCATCACTGTGATATTTGGTCAGCCCGGCTTCCCCTCAGGCTGGTAGTGGAGTCAAAATGGTGGCCACCAGCCTTTTTCTGACTTGGACAAATTCACATCCCAGCTGTTCCAAGGATTATTCCTTAGCCATCTGAGTCTACCAATCAGTAGCTGAAATCGGCAGCCAACCATCTCCTCCTCCCCTGTTTTTGGGAAATGGAGCTTCCAATTCCAGTCACAGAACAGCTTCCGGGTTGGCTTGTGCCTTCAGTGGAGGATGGGCACTGACTCTGGGGCATGGAGCGCTCTACTTACGAGTCTTCTCTGCAGATGGACAGTCTCCTTCCACTCCTTCAAGGATGTTACAGGATGCTCTTTTGGCCTCCTGGAGCCCCCAAACAAGTACTTCAGCTAGCTCCAGAGAGTTCTGGGTGTTTATTAACTGCCCTGTACTGACTCTAGGAGCTCCTTACTCTCCCGCCATCTTGCTGTACAATGATTGCTTTTTTATTTAATCTTTACACAATAAAGATTTTCTTATAATTTTATAACTGGAGGTTTCTATATTAAATAGCAGTATTCACATTCTCTTGCAAGATAGAAGTAAATAAAAGTCTTTTCATATTTTTGGTCAGTAGGCTTAATGATTTGGAACCTATGTTGACTACATTTGACTTGCAATGCATAATAAGCAAAGCTATATTTCTATACAACTATTGACGCCACATGATAGTTACTGAAGGACTCAATTATTTCACCTCAGTTCTAGAACTTCTTTCGCAGATGAAGGGGGAAAATATTTTAAGGGAAGTAAAGCAGAAAAATGTAGAAAACCAATAGCTTCTGTTGACATAATACATTGCATTATAAATCACTAGCCCTCCTTAAGCTCTTGGTATGTTGGAAAAAGATACAAATTAAGTGGATAATTTAAAAAATCATTTGAATATGTTCCACTTTTTCACCAACAACATGGGCATTTTACTTGCACCTATGTTTTGAATACCTCTAAAAACTGGCTCAGAAAAATTTTTTTTTTTTTGGTTGTGAGCTAGATGATAGCCTTACCTTTTACCTCACTATGTTCTCCTAAGGTCATTATTATGATTGCAACCAATGTCCAAGCTCCATTATTCTAGACCCAATGAAAATATGTAGCATGGGAAATCTGATAATTTCTTTGGGTCTAATCAATGCTAAGTCACGAGTTGTCCTTTTCATTTATCCCATTGATGTTATCACAGGAATTGTAAAGGCAAAACTTCAATCTGTAAAATTTAATATAGTTCATTCCATAGCTAGCTGTTCGGGATGGTATTAAGAAACAAAAACCCATTGATGCCAGCTTGAATAAAGAAGATGCATCTCATGATCTTTTACTGGAGTTAGCAATTCTTGATTTTTCCTCTTTCCCCTCCCCTTGTCATTATAGATCAAAGGCCTTCAGCTGGTCTTTGTCGACACCAATTTCCAGAGGAGAGAATCTGATGGGTGTAGGCCCATCAGATCATGTGTTCATGTCACTTCCAAGGCTAGGAGTTGGTGGAGAGCAGATAGTATAGGAAATGGTGTGGGGTCTAGGCAAAAATTGCTGCAATTTCTTGTAAATGTGTATTGCTTCAAATCTGTGGCCTTAATAATATTCTGTATATGTCTTTTTTTCTAATGTTCTTCCAAAGTTAAAGCATTTTAAAACTAGTTTAGCTCATTTCACCAGCATTCTAGTTTCATTTTGTTATTATTTTTCTTTTGCCATGACATGCTAGTTTTTGGCCAGATTGCTCCAGATCCTTACCTCTCCCTTCTCTGTTCTGTTGGGTTTCATGGTGTGGGGGACACGCCTCTGCTGCATTGGCCCCCTCCCATGATATCTGGGTTAGCCAGTAAGCAGCATGTACCAGAGCCTGGAGGGTGGGTGGAATGGAAAACATGGGTCTTTCTCTCCCACTCTCTTTCTGCCTTAGCTCTCAAGTGTGTTGGGGGTCAGTGCCTTCTCTGCAGCTCCAGCCCTGGAGGGGCATTATGGTCCAGGTTTCTTAGCACATCCCAGCCCCTGGCTTTTATAACACATCTTTATCCCTTGCATTTTTCAACTTAGGGATAGTAGCAGATTCCTGCTGTTGTCAGTCACTAAGTTGGTCTCACTGTCTCCATCATCTTTGATTTTGCATCTTCACCATCACCTATGTAACATTAAATTATATTTCCTGTTTTCAATACAGTGTTCTGTTTAGACTAACATTGATCCAGATAGACTGATAGGTGGTTATCAGTTTAAGATAGGTTTTGGACAAACTATGATAAACACAGTATAGTACTAATTATACTTATCTCTCATCTTTTTAAGACATTGTGCCCACTGCTTGTCATAACCGAACCTTGTTTTGTTTTTTTCTGGTGATGAAAAGATTGGAACAGTGTCTATATCATGACTATGTTTGGGCATGTTTTATTAATCTCTGCTAGTTATGCAGGCCTCATCTGCCTTGAAAACTTGCTATCCATTTGCTTTTTTGGGTTCCCATTGATTTGGTGCTGGTATTATTCTTGTGTTTTATTTCTTGGTAGTTAGTAAAACCAGGAGGAAGGTTGGTGTGTATTGGATATGTATGTACAATTCCCCTGAAATGAAATATTGAACTCTACAAACACTTTTCATCTTAGATCTATGAAATTTATTTGAGAAATTAATACAAATGTCCACTATTTGATGCATATATAACAGAATAATTGGAAGGATAAAGAACATGTTTTGGGGGACTAGCTTTTTTCACTGATTTAAATGTTTACTGAGTTCTTACTACATGCCAGGTACTATTCTAGACACCACAGAGTAAGGTATGAGTCCTGCATCCAGGACATTCACTGGTAGTGAAACTGGCTTCTTTTTCTGCCACTTATGAGCTAAGACTTTTGGTTATTTATCTAACCTCTTGGGACCTCAATTTCTTCTCAAAAAATGGGGATAACACATTTCATATAGTTACTTATAAAAAAGTATGTATGGACTTTCCAGTACATTGCACAGAAAAAAGAAGCTCAGTAAATGGCAGCTATTTACGACCTTCATTTTGTAAGTGAGGAAACTGTGGTCCAGAAAAGTTGAGCAATGTGTTGAAGCTCACACATGGGTCTGTGATCCGATTCATCCACAGATTCTTACACAGATGGCTGGGACTCCCTGAGTATGCTCAAGGACACACTTTTCACTTTCATTTTGTTGAACATCTTGTGCAATAGTTCATTTCTGTAGTAAATTTTGCATTGCAATCTCTTGAACTGTGGAAGCAGATGACTGAATACCAAAGATGGTTTAATAGGCGTTAAGGGAAAGAACAAGCCTGAAATTCTCAAATTCTTCATTTCTTAAAATGAAAGCAACTTCAGAATTCCTTCAATGCAAGCTTACCCTTTGGTCATTCAAATAAAGTCTTTGTACTGGCATTCTTAAAAGCTATTGGGTGCGTTTTATGGGATGCTTATGAGGTATCAGAGTATCATCCTATCAAAGCACATTCATGATTATATAGCTTGCCATTTTAGAAAATTATTTATTATAGACCCTACTCAGTTATCACATCTTCTTCAGACTAGAAGATGGTAGGTTTGCTACTGTGGAAAGGAAAGAAAAGGAAGGTGAAGGGATAACTGGTTCCAAATTCAATAACAGTTAAAGGCTTTCAGAAAGATTTGAATTTAAGGGCTAATGAAATTTCAATAAGTACTCACTTTTTCTGTTATATTCCAAACTTCACTTTAAGAGATAAAATAAAATCAGTTGTTTCTCGCAGGGTTTTATGCACTCACTCTGGACAGTGGATTATCCTCAGCATTACAATTTCACCTCTTTTCTCCTTTTTTTTCTTCGTTAGCCATCTCTTTCCCAGAGTTTCTCCTGCTTCAGGATCACGGGGGAACTTGGCACAAATGTAGAATTGTAGTTTTCATCTAGACCTACTGAACTGAAACTTCTGGGACTGGGGTTGGTTTGGGAGAACCTGCAATTTAAATAAGCTCTTCAGATGCCTTTTCTACATAATAAAGTTTGAGAACAACTACAGGTGTGTCTGTTTATTGTCTCACTTTGGTTTTTGTTTTAGACTAGTGGTTCTCAAACCTGGCTGCATGTAATCATCTGGGAGGCTTTGAAAATTTCTGATCCAGAGCCCCACCCATAGTGATCCTGAAACAGGTGGTCTGGGATGGAACCCAGGCACCAGTATTTTCTCCAGGTGATTTTCATTGGTAACCAGAGTTAAGATCCTTATAATCCTTCTAGTATCCCCAACTGATGTCCCTGCTCTTCCCTTTTCTCCATATTCTGCCCCTTTTTCATCACTTTCTAATTTGCTACTTCCTTTACTTACATCGTACACCCCAATTGTAATTACTTTGCGTTGTACATCCCTAATTCCTGACAGATGGGTTTCACAGACCTGTTACTGTAAAGTACAAAAAGCAGGAAGTAACTCAGCATTTAATGTCTACATTGCTTGCTTGTAACATCCAGGAAGATTGCATGCCAGTCACCATCCTATAATTCAAATGATGCCCTTTGCACCTCGCTCTGTGATTCTGATTATGGAGGTGACACACCTTAAATATAAAACAACAGAAAATGAGTGTTTGATTCCATTGCTGCTGATGTCTCAGTTTAATATTATGACATGGAGGGAGGTCAGAGGACACATTATTGGTCAATTTCTTATATTTCCTGCTATCTTAGGGGACGTGGGGAGAAGATTGGAATTGGTCCCTTTGTTCATCTCAAGATATTTGGAGACTAAATTTCTCTTTCGGATTTTGGTAAAAATTGTTTCATTCGTTATTTTCATTTTACAAATATTTATTGAGGACTTCTGCAATGAGAACAAATGCTCAAAAACTAAATACCAAAATGAATGAATCTCTCTAACATAGTATTGAACAAAAGAAACCAGACACAAAGTGAATGTACTGTATGATGTATATAAAGGGAAAGGTAATACAAAATTAATCTACTCTTCTATAAATTCCTTGGGAGTATATTGACTAAAAGGGGCCCCAATGGGGGGTTTCTGGGTGCTTGCAATGTTCTGTTTTTTAATCTGGGTGCTGGATACAGAGTGCATTGAACTTGTGAAAATTTGTCAAGCTGTACATTTAGATTTGGGCAACTTTTTGTAATTATTTATAGTCTAAATTTCTTAAAAAAAACTACACAAAGAAAAAATATTTACTGGTCACTGCAAGATACTAGGGATTTGGTGGTAAATAAGTCAAATGTGCAGCATGTACACCCAGGTAGGGGCAAAGGTAGTTTGGAGCAAATGCAATATGACAAAGTTTCCTGGAGGAAAATCCCATACCCAGGATGGGATTTTAAATGTGAACAAAGTTGTCAAATATAATGAGTGGGGAAAGGAAGAGTGTTCCTGCCAGCAGGAACAGCATGGACAAAACTCAGAAGAATGAAGAACATGGTGTGATGGAGGCAGGGCTCACGCGGCGTGAATGAGTACAGTAAGCAGGTCGGCAGGCTGTGCCTGATGAGACAAGAAAGGGAGGCAGGAGCCAGATCACAGCGGGCTTCATAAGCCATTTAAGAAGTTGGATATTACACTTATGTCACTGAGAACAACTGAAGGGGCCATAGCATGATGCAGACATGATCAAATATGTTTCTTGGAAAACTACTGTCACTACAGGGCAAAGAACAGATCGGAAAGGACAAGTCTGCAGCATGGGGCACCATTCTGGAGGCTACTGTCTTCAGAGCAAGAGCTCATGGTGGTCTAACTTTGATGGTGGTAGTGGGGTGGAGGGAAGGATTGGGTGATGTTGAGGTTTGGCTCTAGATTGGGAGAGAGAGAGGAGTCAAAGTGGAAACAGCTAGATGGATGGTGAATGTTGGCAAGAAGATGGTGAGTTCAGTTTGGGCACAGTGCAAATGAGACTATCTTAGCTCCAGTTGAGACTCTTCTTAAAAAGCCAGGTTTCCTTGCCCCATCTCCGGTCCTCCCTAAAAGCTAGGACTACTTCAAAATGACCACCTTTGTGGTGAAGTGGAAAGAAGCTGTTTGGTTCATTCATTGGGCAATGCAAAGTGAGTCTCTTCACTACTAAATTTCCCAACATCTTTCCCTATAGAATGGTGAAAATGAACAAGCTCCACTTACTCACAGGGAAGTAGAGATGATAAAATAAATTTACAGTTGTAATCATGTGACCTAAAGCCTAGAAGTTATTGTTGTTGTTACTCTTTCCTTTTATTTAGTAAGGGTCTTCGAAAGCTTTTCCCATTAGTTTCTTTTATAACTGATGTTAGAGGATGTAAACTATTTTCTCTCTAACTTCAATTCATAGGAAAGACGTTTCTATTTTCTGTGGGAAAAAGACTGGAATCATTCTTTCTTCATTTTTACCTTGGAGATGGAATCTTTCTGTCCCTCTCTTTGTTATTTTCACATTTGGATTCATCCTGTGTTCTTAAGAAGTTAATTATGAGGATTACGTTCATGCTTTTCCTTGGGCTGCTACCAGTATGTTTTAATTATATATCTGATAACATCCCACAAGTTGTACATGAAGCCTCTGCCAGCAACCATGAAATCACATCACGACCTTGATCTCCTAGATTGAAAGACCCAAAGACTGCCAACAGATTGTACACTTCTCCCTCTCGAAGGAAGGAAATCATGGATGACACTTTATGCTTACTCCCAAATTTTGTTAATTATATGACTAAGGAGGGAAATGAAACTTGTTCTTTTACATGTTGTGCTTTAAAATTGCTCCAATATATAAGGTCGGGCTTATGTTTAATCATATTTTATTCAAAATTTGAATACAAATCACAAAGTTAGAAATTATTTGTATGTTTCCTAAAGTTTCTAAGTTATGTTCTTTCAGGAGAATCTGATTCATCTATGTACTGTCCCCAGATTTGGAAATAATTTTATATCTCTTTTTACCACTATGAAGCTTACTTTCATTATTAGGCAAATATATTAATAGATAGCTATTTCATAGAAATGTTAGTCACTAGAATCATTGAGATAGTTCTGTCCAAAATACATGAAATAATTTGGCTCTGTTGAATATACAGTATTATACAGTTTTAGAAAAGAATCAAACTGACTAAAGAATTTATTATGTTTTTAATTTGCTTTCAATGTCTCTGTGGATCAAGTGCCTTCCTAAGAATTGCATTTGTGCATTAAACTTTATTCACAGGGATTTCAGATATCTCAGACCACTTACATTTTTGCATCTATTTTGCAAAGAATTAATTCTTACATTACTGTACCCAATCTATTGTTAAATCTATCAACTAATATTTTTTTATTTTAATGATTATACTTTTCATTTTTAGGATTTATGTTTAGTTTCTTTTTAAAACCTGCTTCTCCTATTTTACTTTATAAATTATATCATATCCTTTATTTCCATGAATATTTGAAATAATCTTAAATTGTTTATTATCTGTAACCCTTGGGTTATGAATTAAGCCATGTTTTGCATCAACTGATTCTCTTTTGTGATGGTTTGTTTCCTTCAGTTGTTGGTCATTTTTGATTGAGAGCTAATGTTCCATGAAAACTGAACCACATGCCCTCGGCGACTGCCTGACCTACCATTTAGTGAGACCTAGTTTCCCCAAATCAGACCCTATTTTGTTCCTTCCTGTTTAGAGCCTTGCCTTCTTTTCTACTTTGAGGGTACTTGGCGCCAATGATTTCTATAGAATTACACTATAGAGCCATACTCTTATATTTCCATTTCAGCCACATAGCAAGGGATAAGAAAAAGCCATGTTTGTAACCTTCAATTTAGGATTTTTAAAATCACTAATATGAGGAGTGTTAAATATGGCCATTGGATGGTTGACTGCTTTCCTGTTCATACATTAATTAAGCACCCAGATATTGGTCACATTCTGTGTGCCAGGCCCCTTCAGGTCATTGGCTACCCAAAGCTGAGTAGAGTTGAAGAGATGGGCAGGTAAATGATTTTACATAACTTGGTAAGTGCTATTATAAAATTGTGAACAAGGTATTCTGAGAGAATAGGTAATAATGATTACAGCAACAGTTTATGGATACTTAATTTGTGCAAGGCACTGTGCTAAAGATTTAATTTAATGAGAACACAGAGCAACAGATAACTGTGAGAGTTAACTGTTTTTACCCCCCCACTCCCCTCCCCTGCTGTTTTTTGCTGTCTGTGTCCATTCGCTGTGTGATCTTCTATATCTATTTCTCTATTTTATCTTCCCGTTTTTCTCCTCTAGGATTCACCAAGATTTGATCCAGGAGACCTCTGATGTGGAGAGAGGTTCCTTTTCACCTCTTGTGCCACCTCAGTTACTGGTTTCTGTTGTGCCTTGCCTTGACTCTCCCCTTCACCTCTCTTTTGTTGCATCATCATCTTGCTGTGTGACTTACTTGCATGGGCACTCCACTCACCGCATGGGCACTCAGCTCTCCATGCAGGCATGCTTTTTTTTTTTTTTTTAACCAGGAGGTCCCAGGGATCAAACCCAGGTCTTCTCATAGAGTAGGTGGAAGCCCAATCACTTGAGCCACATCCACTTCCCGATATTCTCATTTTACAAAACAAAGTTCACCCCATAAATGGGGTCATACCTCTAGAAAGTGGAAGAGCTGGGTTTTTTTAAGTATGTATCTCTGGACTCTAAACCACTCTATGGAGGTGGGAGACTGTCTTCATAAAGAAGATGGCAACTGAGAATATTTATTCAAATGAATAGATGTTTATCAGCCAGAGGTGTTTTTGGAAGAGGAAAGAAGGCATGGAAGTCATAAGGAGGGCAGTACATAATCAGAAATGGGGAGCAGCTTGTTGTGATGGGGGCATGTGGGATATGGGGGCAGGGTAGGTCAGGGATAGGAGATGTGTCTGGAAAGTTAGATTGGGTTCCAGATCCTCAAGAACTCTTGGACCCTATAGAATCTGGTACTGGCTGTCTCTAGCATGCCATTGGGATTGGAGAAAAGTAAACGAGTTTGGGAATGGGCCTGAGATTAGAGGTATATTCAAATATATAATTAAATATAATATATTTATATTTTTATATATATTATATTATATATATTATATATAATATATATAATTAAATATAAAATTAAGATAATGACATTTTGTATGAATTCTCTGCTACTTCACCAGAATCTGTCATGTAAAATGTACCATAGAGCCACTGTCAAGGATGCAAGCTGTACAAATCATCCTGATGCAGTGTTTACCCTGTAAACACTTATTGCCTCACTGCACTGTCTGTCCCTCACTGCAAAGCATCTGTTTCAGTTTATTACTGAACTCCACCTCAAAGGTTTCAACCACCAACATTTTTATGATTTGCTGTGGTTAAGAATTGCAAGGAAAAAAAAATAAAACCTGTGTTCTGGGGAGTATATAATCTATTTAACAATTTTAGGCAAACAAGCTAAATACATAACAACATCCAGAACAGTGCCAATTAGCTATGACGTTTCCTCATTTTCTTGGTGTATGCATGCTTAATTATTACATAGGTAGAAACAGCACCCCATAAGGCACTGTCACTCAATAATGTGCCATGTTCAGAGGTTTTTTCAATGTAAGAGTGGCAATTTTTCCAAGTTGCATGGCCAGTAATGTTTTGAGGCATTTTGCTGCATTCATGAAGAGATGTTTGTTTCACCAGAATATATTTTAGAGAAAGTGAAGACGTATGGAGTTGTTATTTATTGTGGCTCTTTGTTAATATAGCTTTTCCCCTCTCAGATAAGTGTCATAGTGATTAAAAAGAGGATTTTAAAATGCATTACTAAAGTGTCTTGTAACTATCACAGGTTTGGTTGGACTTGTGTTGGATTTTGCTTGTTGTCAGCAGTTCTTTTTATTTCATTGGGGGGTTATCACTAAATTCTTGTATTTATTTCCATTTTGTAAATTAGCTTAAGTTATTAGTGTAAATTTATATGTCTTGGTTCTTCTAAGTTCTTGCCAATTACTTTGGAACATTGAACACTTAACTGTGCTTGCTCTGGGTCTAGCCATGAAACAGTAATTAACTAAGATAGTTGCCTCTTTCCCTTAAAAGCGAGAGAATGGGATTAAAGTCGTTCAATAAATAGGCTTATAAGCAACATAATATGTAACTTTTGATAACAAGTCTTTAATCATAGTTTACATCTAATTTTTTAAAAAAACTTTAGTTAAATACTGTAGAAATGAAAATAAACCAAATTATGGTTTGTCAGATATAATAAAATGCTAACAGATCAAATCTGGCTTGGCACTATAATGACGACAATTTACATGATGTTTTAAATGAATCATAAAATGTTAATCAAGCAGAAATCTTGACCAAATCCCAGTAATCTGTTTCAGTTCTGTTGTAGCTATGAAGCAAATTGAATTTTGTCTTCTAATTACATTTTTAAATCTTTTTAAAAACCCATTTATGGTTACTGAAGAATGGATTTAGAAATAATTTTTAAAATGCTTAAAAAATTAATCTCTTAAATCACCTCCACCATTTTGGTCCTTTTCCTCTGGAGAAAAGTGAAATGGGGAATGAATTATCCCGAGTGTGGTCTCAATGGTTAAATTGAACTGCCGGGGCAATCAATAGATTAGTAACATTTGCTGATTCTCTGTAATACATCTAGTTACGGATGTTGAGGAACAGAAATATGTGTGTGGTGTGTATTTTTCCCCACAATCCATGGTGATTTTATAAGCTGCTTAAGATGGACCTAGTTCTTTGGAAGCATAATATCCAGGGATGGTATGAGAGGATTTGGTATATTCTGTGACCTTCAGACACGTGGCTTGAGCAAAGGACTGAGATGGAGCTATGGAAGATGTCACAGTTCCGAAGTTCTGAGAGTGATACTGAGGAAGAGATCCTGAAGGTATAGTGCATTTGATGGAATTAGCAACCTCTAAGACCTTTACTTCTTGCAAGTCTTCAACTAGTTTATTGGGAGATGTTCTTTTTTTTTTTCTGTCAATATATGTCAATTTTATTATATAAATAAAGAAAATATTTTTAAAGATTATATGATGATCTTTTCTAATTTTATCTGGGTTTCATAAAATCAGGGATTTTTATGAAGTGTTTTAATCAACAACATTCTCCTCCTATTTTTTTTTTTTTTGGTAGAGGTAACATCTGTTACAGACATTTCCTTAGTTACATAGCATACTTTCTTTTGGAATCTGGATCTCTGAGCAATAGGAATTTATGCAACCAGAGTAGGAAAAGTAGCTTATGTGTTGCATATCCCCAAGGGAGTTCATTTCTTTTCTTCTGAAATCTCTGCACATCACTTATAGTTTCCATCTCTGTCCTTTAGAACCCAAATGTCTATTTCCTATATAGTTTCTGAAAGTAAGACCTGGTAAAACTGTTCTTATGTGGACATGTCAGGACTGGATAGAAAAATGATAACTTCTTTCCTATAAAAACTTAAGCTATTTGTAGATACTTTTCTTTAGAAGTCTATTGATTCATTTAGACATATTTTTAACATTTTTCGGGCCTTCCATATTTCCCCCTAGCCTCTGTATGAGTGTGACAAAAATCACTCTACTGCTCCATCTTAATGTAGCACAGAATGAGATGCATCATTAGATGTTCAGTTCTAGTAGACATCTAAAACTCAGCATATCCAAGGCTGAACTCCTAATCTCCATCCTGAAGCCCACATACCTCACAGCTCACCCCCTCATCACAACTCACTCTTCCCAATACTTTCCCAAATCAGGTGATGGCAGCACCATCCTTCCAGTTACTAGGCACAAAATCCCCACCCCACTCTAGTCATTTCCATTATGGTATACTTCACCTTTCTTACCCTGCTCTATTTTTTTTTCCCATACCACTTATAACCTTCTAGCACACTGTATCATATACTCAGTCATAACGTGCATTATTTATTGTCTGTCTCTCATCATTAGAATGCAAGATTCATGAGGACGTGCGGGAAAGGATCTTTGTCCCAAAGGCCTAAAACAGTGCCTGACCTGTAGCAGGCACTCAATAAATATTCTGGAATAAATGATGGGAGTAGCTGTAAATAAATTCCAGAAGTGATTCATGAGTTATTCAATTACCTAGAAGTACCTAAAATTATCCGATGTCAAGGAATCTCTGGCTAACAATTCTATTCCAGATAGTTCCCAAATTGCTATGCTTTGGTGAAGTAAAAATGATCTGGGTTAGGTTGGTTTCTAGAGATCCTGTAGGTGAAATGAATGATAAGGACCCAAAGAATGATATTATTATATAGTGTCCTTCTTTGTCTCTTATAACAGCTTTAACTTAAAGTCTATTTTGTCTGCTATTCATATAGCAGCCATTTTTTGGTTACTATTTGCATAGCATATCTTTTTCCAACCTTTCACTTTAAGCCTATTTGTGTCTTTGGGTCTAAAGTGAGTCTCTTGTAAACAGCGTATAGTTGGATCATGCTTTTTTATCCATTCTACCACTCTGTGTCTTTTGATTGGGGAATTTAATCCAACAATATTCACCCTCTCCTCTCCTCTCCTCTCCTCTCCTCTCCTCTCCTCTCCTCTCCTCTCCTCTCCTCTCCTCTCCTCTCCTCTCCTCTCCTCTCCTCTCCTCTCCTCTCCTCTCCTCTCCTCTCCTCTCCTGCCTCCCCCTCCATTGTCTGCTCTCTGTGTCCATTCGCTGTGTGTTCTTCTATCCTTATCAGCAGCACCAGGAATCCGTGTTTCTTTTTGTTGCATCATCTTGTCACGCCAGCTCTGCGTATGTGTGGTGCCATTCTTGGGCAGGCTGCACTTTATTTCATGCTGGGTGGCTCTCCTTATAGGGCTCACTCCTTGCATGTGGGGCTCCCCTATGCGGGGGACACCCCTGCGTGGCATGGCACTCCTTGTGTGCATCAGCACTGAGCATGGACCAGCTCCAAATGGGTCAAGGAGACCTGGGGTTTGAACGGCGGACCTCCCATGTGGTAGGCAGACACCCTACCCATTGGGCCATGTCTGCTTCCCTCACTGTTATTAGTTTAAGGCAGTACTTACTTTAGTAATTTTGTCCATTGGTTTTTATAAGTCATATTTTCTTTGTCTTTTTGGGGGGCATTGTGATTAAGTGCATAAATATTTATGATTGTTATTTCTTCTTGGTGGATTGTCCCTTTAATTAATACACAGTGTCCTTCTTTATCTCTTATAATGGCTTTTGAGTTAAAGCCTATTTTGTCTGACATATACCCAGAAGAATTAAAAGCAGGGACTTAAACAGATACTTGCATACTGATATCCATAGCAGCATTATTCCCAATTTTCAAAAGATGGGAGCAACCCAAGAGTTTATAAACTGATAAATGGATAAACATAATGTGGCATATACATACAGTGAAATATTATTCAGCTGTAAAAAAGAATGATGTCCTGATTCATGTGACAAGCTGAATGAACCTTGAGAACATTATGCTGAGTTAAATATGCAAGACACTAAAGGACAAATATTATATGGTCTCACTGATATGAACTAATTATAATAAATGAATTTATAGTGTTAGAAACTAGAATATAGATTACCAGGGAATAGATTGGGGGTAGAGAATGGGGAATTGATGTTTAATTTGTACAGAATTTCTACTTAGATTGATTGTGAAGGTTGGGGGATGGATGGCGGTGATGATAGCACATATTGTGAGTGCTTTTAACAGCACTGAATTATATTTGAATGTGGTTAAAATGGTACACTTTAGGTCATATATGTTACTCAAATAAAAATTAAAAGATAAAACAAAGGACAATATAACACAGTGAATGCTATTGTAGTTGATGGGCTATAGTTAATAGTACAAGAATGTTCTTTCATGAATTATAATAAATATACTGACACTAATACAAGGTGTTATTAATAGGGTGGTATATGGGAAAATACACTAAGGTAAACTATGGACTATAGCTAATAGTTTTATTTTAATATTCTTTCCTGAGTTGTAACAAAGGTACCACACTAATGTAAATTGTTGACAATAGGGGGGTATATGGGAATGTTGTATTTTTTTAAAATAAAATTTTATTGAAGTATATCATTCATACATAAATACACATAAACATTAAGTGTATAGTAAAAGTTGTGAATTTACAAAACAAACATGCACATCATCATACAAGGCTCCCATACCTCTCTGCACCACCAACACCTTGCATTCTTGTGAAACATTTGTTACAAACTATGAAAGAGCATCGTCAAAATATTACTACTATCTGTATTTTTAAATAATTTTTCTAAAAAACTACAACTTCTCTAATTAAAAAAAAATTAACACATAAGGACTTATTTCACAGACCTGTGTTTTAAATGAGATAATCCATGTAAATTGCTTCACACAGTGCCAGAAGATAAAATTCTCTTAATAAATCCTGGCTACTGCTGTTTAAAAAATGGTACAATTATTAAAAATGTTTTCATCTATTGTAACAGATATTCCACATCAAAGCAAGGTGTTAGTGGTGTGCTGTTGTATGGGAATCTTATATTTTATGCACGATTGTTCTGTAAACCCACAACTTCTCTAATTAAAAAAAAAAAATTATTTTAAGAGATCTTATAGGTCAGTCCCCAGAGGCGCTTAACTTCAGGGATTGTGAAGGATGGATGCTAAGGTCACCCTGGAGTTTTCATTGTCTAGATGAGATTTACCTACTCAGGGTTGTATTTATTCATTATGGCACATTGCCTGTTAAATGCTGTCTGTTGTAAGCCCTTCCTGCTCTGTTTATCTTTCCCTCACTAGATTATACTCGATTTTTGAGAGGAGGGACATTTTCTATACTCTGATTGCCCTTACACTTGCTAACCATTCCAGCAGTCCCCAACCCCCACCCTGCTCAGTTTTTATCCTCTTGTCATTTATCATGTTCTAATACTCTATATAATTTCAGTTATACATTATATTTATAATTTACTGTCTATCTTCTCCTCCCAGCATGTATGCTCTATGAAAACAGAGAGAATATTGTTTGTTCTGTTAGATTTTGCATTCTAAATGCTTAGAATAATGCCTGGAAGTAAATTCTTGGTTCCCTAGTTAAATATCTTGGTTAATGGCATATATTTTCAGGTTGTGTCCTTTTCCATCCCTTACAAGTAGATCAGCAAAGCCAGACATTTAAGTTAACATTGTCTCTTATTTTCCTATGAGTTGGGAGCAAGTACAATAGGCATTGGCCTGACAGAGGAAAGAGAATATAAATTAAGATGGGATTGATTGGGGACCTGGAAAGATTAAAGCACAATTAAGAGAGCTTTCTGCTCTAATCTAATTTTAAAAGACGCAGAATTTCCATCAGTGTCCAGGGCTTATGGTTAGAAAACCTTGCTTCAAGTTCTGTTTCTGTCACTAATTTACTGTGTGCTATTGAAAAAAATCATTGCCTCAGTTTCATTGTCTATCACATGGGCAAAATAATAGTTTGTCTTTTCTGTCTCACAAATGTTTTGAATATAATCCTATATAATACATATTAAATCACTTTGAAAAGTTTAAGATGCTACAAATTTCTGAAAATATTATTATGTGTTACTGTTAAAGCTTTTATTTTTAAAATATTTCCCTCAAATAACTTATCCCTATGTAATAAGATTTTTTTCTTTATAGATTTTTAAAATTGAAGTATATAATTTATACATAGTAAAGTGTATAGTACAAATGGTGAACTTACAAAGTAAACATGCATAACATCATATAGGGGTCCTATACATCACTTACCCACCAACATCTTGCATTGTTGTGATACATTTGTTACAAACTATGCATGTAGACTATAATGCATGCTGTGTGGAAATGCTCCAAAATGTGTTCATCAATTGCAATGAATGTACCATATTAATGAAAGAAGTTGTTAATGTGGGAAAAGTGGGAGGTGTGGGAGTGGGGCATGGAAACCCCCTATATTTTTTTACATAGCATTTTATGTAATCTATGCATCTTTTAAAAATAAATAAAGAATATATTTAAGAAAGTTTACTACTAACTGTAGTCCATATCTTACAATTGGTGTATTTTTCCCCAACCCATCCTACTTTTTAAAATAAATCAATTTTATTGATATATATATAAATAAAGCATATAATTTATCCAAAGTGTATAAGCAATGGTATTTGGTACGATCACATAGCTGTGTGTTCATCACTTCAAACATTATTAAAACATTTGTATTATTTCAGTAATAATAATAATAAACAAAAAACAGACAAAAAAACAAATAAGGAAATTCCTCCCCCATCAATCTCTTTGTTTCCCCCAGTGTACATAGCTGCCATTTCTGGCTATTCCTGCTCAATTATTTATTTGTTTATTAAGCACTTTTATTGAGATATATTCACACACCATGTGATGAATCCCAAGTGGATAATCAATGGCTTTTTTTAGCTGTTAAAAAGACCTTTATCATAAGATTGTAAAAATAGAAAAATAGATAGAAAGAAATTACAAATTTTAAAAGAGTGCCAGGTTAGATTTAATCTTATTTACATTTATACATATTTGTTGTGATACTATGTATTTCTTATAATTGATTATGTTAAATCTAACCTATGCAGTAAGATTTTAAGGGCAGGATATATAATTCCTTTAACTAATATTATTTGCTTTGGCTACACATGAAATAGTTCCTGGTTTAAAATCTCAATAATTTTGTAAATATATTTTGTACCCCCTTCATTTGGATATCAACATAAGTAATTCCTTTGGCAATCAGAAAATCCTGTCTGAGAATTTGTGATGCTCTACTGTGGCTGAAGAGATGTTGGATCTAAGTGAGGAAGACTGATGGAGCCTGCAGGGGAGGTAGGTGCTGGCAAGGAATGAGTTTGTCAGGAACCTGCCCATCAGGTGGATGGGCCATAAAATGAGGCCATGAGGGACACGGTGTTCCTGATGACAGCAGTAAATCCATTTCAAATAAAGTGAACTGTTTGCTTAAACTTTTCTATGTTCTGTCAGACCTTTGGTGCTGAGAACCAACTCAATATCGAGATTAGCTTACCCAGAGGCCGCAGGGCAGGCAAACTCCAAGTACAGACTGCTGCATCAAAATTTGTGTTAGGTAACACACCTCTTTGGTGAAATATTCGATAGATTGCTTTTTAGATCTTTCTAGTTTGAACAGAAGGGGCAATTCTATTATATGTTTTATCAATTAAATTCTTTTAGCATAAAATTTGAAACAAAGTACTTCCCTGGAATACATATGTATTCTGCTCTCTCAGAAATCTCTGCCCTTTTAATTTTAAGTTTTCTGGTTAAAATACTACAAAGAAAATTGACTACCATCCCAGGAAAATATTGATTGTACTTATTCTCATGGCTATCCCATGTTTTGTTTTTATTTTTATGTGGGCTCTTTTCTGCTCTCTTTTCTCCAGTGAAGATTGTTTCAAATAAAGCTGTCTGATATAGAAAGACATGGTTGCTAGGTAGCCGGAGTCATGATGGCTGATGTTACCAGGGAGGATAACAGAGGTGAGTCCCTGATTATAGAAGAAAGCCATTTTTCATTCTCCTTGGAAGTGAGTCTTCTTTATATATGGATAACAAGTTCACCAACTCGGTGGGAATAAGACTCCAGAAAGAAATATGAGATTTTAATGTTTCCTCAGAGTGATGTAAGCCTAAAGACATTTCTTTGAGGGAATGAATAGGATTTATAGCCACCTGTATCTTAATTTGTGGAAGAAATTCTTTTGGAAAACCCACAATATTCTTTTGTGGTACAAATCTCTTGGTTTACAATACCTGGGACTTGATCTTTTTACCAGGGTAGAATTAGAAATCTGTCTAATATTTCTTCCATCTTCAAATTTGGTTAAGGACAAGTCAATAAACATTACTAAAATCTATGTGCTAGGCATTTTACTATGGAATTCCCATACATTTTCTCACTTAATCCTAGAACCCTGATTCAAGCCACTGTCATTTCAATCAACACTAGGGACCTTTTTAGTCAATGGAGAAGCTAGGATTGGAATCCTGTTCAGTGTCACTAAGTTCTTTCTGATGAAACATCTGTAAAGAATAGACACAAATACATAAATGTACCAATCTAATATAAGAAATGCCACTAGTACTTTTTCTGTTAATTTTACTAATGCCATTGGGAAATCCATAAATGGCAATGCTTAACCAAATATGTTTAAGAAATCATTCTGTCTTTGAAAGACATTGCTCAGGTTTATCATTAGAAAGTTGGATTGGTGCCTTATTGTTTGGGCTCTCTTTAGGATGTTTTCAAAGGTCACAACATTTAATTTAACAAAGTTTAATAAAACTTGTGGTGTAGATACTTTGTATACGATATTGTACTAAGATGAGTAAGCTTGTAATTATGATGCTTTCTATATAATGCTGTAGGATTCTACCACATTGTAAAAGGAAAGTTTTTTAATAGAAATTTTATTTTTTTATTTTTATTTTTTTATTAATAGAAATTTTAAATGCCCCTTCAATATCTGAAATTGGCAATCAGTCAAACCTGTCAATAGTGCTGCCCTTTAAATTTAGATGTTTTCAATCTCTAGTACCCCCAGAGAGCTTTAGTTGAGTCCCAAGAGAATCTGCAACTTCCTCTGAGATAATGGAGTTTTCAAACAATGTCACTAGTACCCACTTATGGAAGCTGAGTAACTGACCAATATCTTTTAAGAAAACATTATTAATGTTTTGGCTCATATGTGAAAAAGGCATGAGTTAAGCTAAAAAACAAATTGGTGCCCAATTAACCTGAGAAGAAAGCGCAACTATAGCCCAGAATACCTTTTAGAAAGCAAAAGTGGATTAAACAAGACAAAAAATGTTCTTGGAGAGGAAGTTGTCTGACCTGAGTGAGATTTACTGAAGCAATTATTGCATCTGGATTTTCAAAACTGGGTATTGCAACTGGGTTTTCACCACAGCCACTTGTAGCCTGATCAGCTGAGATGTAAGAGAAAGGTTATTTAATGCTTCTGGATATGGACCTATAGTCTATGGGAATTAGAATTGAGAGTCTTTTACATGCAGTGCTCCTATGCTAGCTATATATATATATATATATATATATATATATATATATATATATATATTTTAAGAAGTAAAAAAACCCGAAGTTCAATCTCTGTATTTTCTGCATAATCTTTCTATACACCTACTAATTCTCTAATTAAAAAAAAAGTTTGGTTTCTCCCCCTGACATACTTTTCTGTAATGAAACTATAAGGAGCAGGGCATTTGATTAGGTGGGAGTAGCTCATGTATAGCAAATGCCAGCCTACTTTAATAAAGGTTGCTTAGAAACAGTGTTTTGGGATCACTACCTTCATGGTCATTTGTGAATTTAACACTGCTAATCTCTTATCTCATAGAGGGTGTGGGCAAACCTTTAAATGACTCCAATTTTAGAGAGTGTGACATTGTACATTAGACATTGCCTTTGCAGCAGTACTGAGCTGTAGATCCAGACTGAGATAAGAGATTTATTTGAAAGACAAGGCTTGTTTCTCAAACCCCTCAGTTCTCATAAAACATGGCAATCAGGTAGAGCTATATTAGTTTTAAACAGAAGAAGGGAAGGGAGATATTCGTCCACACACTGGGTGATTTTATCTATAAGCCAACTTGCCAGGAAAAACCTTGTAAGCAGTTGCAGTAAGATGCTATATCTATGCGAGTCAATAAGGGAAATAGCAATATTAAAATCATCTGTAAGTTTGCATAGTTTATAAAAGAACCAATTTGACTCTTTTGAAGAATATGATTGATATAGTGAGTCGAAATAGTCAAGAGTATTTGTATAAGTTGTCTATGCTATGCTAATATAGTCTAAGGAGTATATGAATATGTATAATTCACAAAGCAGCTAGAAATTAAAAGAAGGCCTTATAAATGTTTTAATGTGGTCCTCTGATATGGAATAGCAAAAGACATATTAAATTCATTCCCAAGACATCTACTGAGTCTTGGGACACATCAGCAGGCACTGCTGATGTGTCTGTGGATTAGATATTGGAAAAAATTCTGATTAGTTATTTTTTATTATTAAAGATAATATTTACTAAACACAACATTTCTGTTGAGACAATGGTCAAAACAAAATAGAATTATTTGACCTTAGTTCTCATGTCAGCCATCATTGCTTATTCTAGATGAAATGGAGTATTGGACCATCATAGCAAAAACTAAAGAGACCTGCATATTTTTCGGTTATCAATCACAAGAAATAAAAAAAACTTTCATGAATGTTTTAAATATTCTTTGTTTTCAGACACACACAAATGATTATTGCTATGTTTTCTTCCCTTTCTTTTCTTTTTCTGTCTTTTAACAGGCAGTGGCTACAGTTGATTCAGCACCACTTTATGAGAATAAGTAAAGGTCTATTTGCCTTGCATGATATTAAATTAAATCTGTCTGAGAGATAAACAACTTAAATTTTAATGCTTCACATTCAAGAGTGCATCTGTGCAAATATTTAAATAATGCAATACATTTATCCTTCAGCCTCTGATTTAATGCTTTGGTTTTCTCTGGTTTAAATTTATTTAATCCTCCTCTTTTTCAGAAAGGTGAGTATATTGCTCTAAACCTTGCTCAACTATAAAGCCGTGTGCAAATCTTATTTAAGATTCATCTACCGAGTTATTATTGGATCACCTTAGATTAAGGCTTAGTAATAAAGGGAAAAATACAAAACAATGTTACTTGTAATGTTATTTTCTTATATTTAATAGAAGTACGAGCACAGCATTAAATGTGTCCCTGTGTAGAAATTTGTTTCATATCTTCATTACTAATTAGAATTATTTCCATCACCCAAATCACTGAAGATGAGGCAATCCTTCTAGGATTTCTATATGAACATAGAAATTTATTTTTCACATTCCTTAAATCAGATGGACCACTGGGGTGTGATTAGAATGCATTTTTATTTTCAAAAATGTTTCTCTTCCTTTATATGGCTTACCTTCCTTCTGAAACATCTCCTTTTTTTTTGGAATGTGAGTACATTTTTTCTATATGTGTGTATATGTATATATATTACATATATACACACACACATATGCATTTACTTATGAGACAAGATGGTGTAAGAAAAAGAGAAGAGTTTTAAATTCAGGACCCTAACACTACGGCCTCCATGAACTTGGATGAGTTTCTTAAATTCTAAGAACTTCAGTTGCTTTATTTGCAAAATGGAGTCAATCCTATGTACTTTGCATTTTATGAAGATTAAATTAATGTGCTAAATATATAGATCCTGACAAACTGTAGGCAACAAAAAAAATGTCAGCACTTTTTTCATTCTTGCTAAATTGAATACCTTAGCAGGGAAAAAGCACATCATGCTTACTTTTCCCCACTAGAGTCCAGGAGAAATGGTAAGACTACACATATATAGGTTTTGTTTTTGGTAGAGAACTTGTGGATTTATAGAAAATTCATGCGTAAAATACAGGATTCTCATGTTCTACCCTATTATTAACACCTTGTATTTTGTGGTACATTTTTTACAATTGATGAAATCACATTTTAATAATTGGACAATTAACTGCAGTCCATAGTTTAACTTAGGGTTCACTGATTGTGTTGTGAAGTTCCATAAATTAAAGAAATTATTCTAGTAACATATATACAAACTAAAATTAACCACATTCAAATATATAATTCAGTCACAATGTTGAGCTATCATCACCACCATCCATTATCAAGACTTTCCCATAGTTCCTTTTAAAACTTAACTCCCTATTTCCCTCCCCACCCCATTGCCTGGTAACTTGTATTCTAGATTCTGACTCTGAATCTGTTGATACTAGTTAGTTCAAATCAGTTAGATCATCCAATATTTGTCCTTTTGCGTTTGTCTTATTATCACTCAGCACGATATCTTCAAGATTCATCCATGTTATTGCATATATCAGAACTTCATTCCTTTTTAAAGCTTAGTAATATTCCATTGTGTGTATATATCACATTTTGCTTATCCATTCATTGGTTGATGAATATGAATAATGCAACTATGAATACTGTTGTGCAAATATCTGTTCAAGTCCCCACTTTCAAATCTTTTGGGTATATATGTAGAAGTGGGATTGCTGGCTCCCATGGTAATTTTATATTTAACTTTCTGAGGAATGGCCAGACTGTCTTCCATAGTGGCTATACCAATTTACATTCCCACTAACAATGAATGAGTGCTGCTATTTCTCCACATCTTCTAAAACCCTTGTAATTTTTCATTTTTTAATAGTAGCTATTCAAATGGTTGTGAAATGGTGTCTCATTGTGGTTTTTATTTGCATTTCCCTAATGGCTAATAATACTGAACAGCTCTTCGTGTGCTTTTTGACCATTTGGGTATCTTGTTCGGAGAACTGTTGCATTCAAGTTTTTGCCAAGTTTTTAGTTAGACTTTGTCTTTTGGTTACTGAATTGAAGGATTTTTAATATATTCTGGATATTAAACCCTTATGATATGTGGTTTCCAAAGATTTTCTTCCATTGTATAGATTGTCATTTTATTTTCATATTAAATTCCTTTGATGCATAAAAGTATTTAATTTTTATTAGGTCTCTATCTGTTTTTTTTTTGGTTGTTGTTGTTGTTGTTGCTTGTGTTTTGGGGGTAATGTCTAAGAAACTATTGCCTAACATAAGGTCCTGAAGGTGCTTCCCTATGTTTTCTTCTAGTTGTTTTATATTTCTGCCTCTTATATTTAGGTCTTTGATCCATTCTGAGTTACATTTTGCATTTGGTGTGAGGTAGGTGTCCATCTTCGTTCTTTTGCTTATTGAGATCCACTTTTCCCAACACCATTTGTGGATGATTCTATTCTTTCTCAATCTACTGTTTTTTGCTCCCTTGTTCAAAATCAGTTGGCCATAAATGTAAGGATTCATTTCTGTCCTTTTGCCAGTAATATGCTGTTTTGATTACTGTGGCTTTGTAATATTTTTTTGAGATCATAAAGTGAGTCCTCTAACTTTTCTTCTTTTTCAAGACAATTTTGGAATTTTTAGGGCCAATTACCCTTCCATAGAAATGTGATGATAGGCTTTCCCATTTCTGCAAAGAAGGTTGTTGGAATTTTGATTGGGACTGCATAGAATCTATAAATTGCTTTGGGTAGGATTTACATCTTAACAATATTTAGTCTTACAATCCATGAGCAGGGATTCCACTGATTTAGGTCTTTTTTATTTCTTTTAGCAATGATGTTTAATTTTCTACACACATTTCCTTTGCATCCTTGGTTACATTTTTTCCTAGGTGTTTGATTCTTTTAGTTGCTATTGCAAATATAATTCCTTTTCTTGATATCTTCTCACATTGTTCATTGCTAGTGCATAGAAAAACACCTGAATTTTTGGTGTTGATCTTGTACCCTTTGCTGGATTCACTTATTAATTTTAGTAGATTAGTTGTAGGTTTTTAAGGGTTTTCTATATATAGGATCATGTCATCTGCAAATAAAGATAGGTTTTACTTCTTTATTTCTTTCTAATATTTCTTGCCTAATTGCTCTGGCTAGAACTTGTGGTACAATGTTGATTAACATTGCCGGAAATGGGGATCCTTGTCTTGTTGCTGATCTTACAGGGAAAGAGGGAAAGAGGGAAAGCTTGAGTCTTTCACCATTAAGTATGATATTTGTTGTGGTTTTTGATATATGCCTTTAATCATGTTGAAGAAGTTGCCTTCTATTGCCAGTTTTCTAAGTGTTTTTATCATGAAGAGGTGCTGTAGTTTGTCAAGTTTCTTTTCTGCATTGATTGAGATGATTTTATGCATCTTCTCTTTTATTGAAATTCATAACATTTCAAACTGCCACAATGTACCCATTTTATTTCTGATTTTAGTTATTTATGATCTCTTTTTTCCCCCTCAGTTTAGGTAAAGATTTGTCAATTTTATTCATTTTTTGAAAGAGTCAACTTTTGGTTTTGTTAATTCTATTGTTTGTTTTTTTTTAAATTCCGAAATTGATTTACTGGTGATCTAATCTTTGTTATTTTCTTCCTTGTGCTCACTTTAGGTTTATTTTCCTCCTCTTTTTCAAGTTATTCCAGTTTGAATTTAGGTCTCTGATTTGAAATCTTTCTTCTTTTATAATGTGAGCATTCTTTTCTCTCAAACCTGCCTTTGCTGCATCCCATAATTTTTGGCAGGTTGTATTTTCATTTTCATTTACCACAAGACGTTTCCTAATTTCCTTTGTCATCTTCTCCTTAACCCACTGGTTGCTTAAGAATAAATTACTTATTTTCCACATATTTGAGAATTTTCTCTTCTTCATGCTGTTATTGATTTCCAACTTGATTCCACTGTAGTTGGAGAAGATGCATTGTATGATTTTATTTTTTTTAAAATTATTTAGGCTTGTTTTGTGACCTAACATATCATCTATCCTGGAGAATGATCCATGGGCCTTGTGAAGAATGTGTATTCTGTTGTTGTTAGGTGAAGTATTCTAAATATATCTATTAGGGAAACGGACTTTGGCCCAGTGGTTAGGGCGTCTGTCTACCATATGGGAGGTCCGCGGTTCAAACCCCGGGCTTCCTTGACCCGTGTGGAGCTGGCCATGCTCAGTGCTGATGCGCGCAAAGAGTGCCGTGCCACGCAAGGGTGTCCCCCGCGTGGGGGAGCCCCACGCGCAAGGAGTGCGCCCGTGAGGAAAGCCGCCCAGCGTGAAAAGAAAGAGCAGCCTGCCCAGGAATGGCGCCGCCCACACTTCCCGTGCCGCTGACGACAACAGAAGCGGACAAAGAAACAAGACGCAGCAAATAGACACCAAGAACAGACAACCAGGGGAGGGGGGGAAATTAAATAAATAAATAAATCTTTAAAAAAAAAAAAAAATAAATAAATATATCTATTAGAACTTGTTGGCTTAGAGTATCATTTAGATTTTCTCTTGATGTTCTATTCATTATTGTATGTGATATATTAAAGTCTTCTACTATAAATGTAGATTCACCTATTTGACCCTTCAAATCCATTAGTATTTGTTTCATATATTATGGGGCTTCCTGTTAGGTGCATATGTATTTTAATTTTTATGTCTTCTTGTCAAATTGACCCCTTTGTCAGTATATAATGATTGTTTTTGTACCTTATAACTGTTTTGACTTAAAGTCTATTTTGTGTGATATTGATGTACCTATCCCAACTCTATTTTGGGTACTACTTTCATGGTATATTTTTTTCTATCCTTTCACTTTCTACCTATTTGTATCTTTGAATTTATATTGAGTCTCTTGTAAATAGCATATAATTAGCTCATGCTTTCTGTTAATGTTTACTTTCATACTTATTTGACTTTTTAATTGGGCCATATTGTGTCCCTCCTCATTTCTATCCAGGTATATTTATATATATATTCCTTGTGGTTACAATGGGATTAAAAATTAACATCCTAATTATATAATATTCATGCTTGATTTGATACCAAAGTAACTTCAATAACATACACATACAATGTTCTTATGTCCTCCACCTTCTTTCTGTACTTACTATCAATTAGATCTTTGTACATTTTATGTTCAAGACTATAGATTTATTTATTTATTTATTTATTTTTTATTGACTTTGTAATAATATTACATTGAAAATATATATGTGAGGTCCCATTCAACCCCACCTCCCCACCCCCCCCTCTCCCCCCCCCCAACAACACTCGTTCCCATCATCATGACACATCCATTGGATTTGGTAAGTACATCTTTGGGCACCTCTGCACCTCATAGACAATGGTTCACATCATGGCCCATACTCTCCTCCATTCCATCCAGTGGGCCCTGTGAGGATTTACAATGTCCGGTGATTGCCTCTGAAGCACCATCCAGGACAGCTCCATGTCCCAAAGACGCCTCCACCTCTCATCTCTTCCTGCCTTTCCCCATACCCATCGTCCACCATGTCCACTTTTCCCAATCCAATGCCACCTCTTCTATGTGGACATTGGATTGGTTGTGTCCATTGCACCTCTATTCCACATGGATGCTGGATGCAATCCTCCCATTTTCAGTTGTAATCACTCTAGGCTCCATGGTGTGGTGGTTGTCCTTCTTCAACTCCATCTTAGCTGAGTGTGGTAAGTCCAATAGATCAGATTGTAGGTGCTGGAGTCTATTGAGGCTCAGGACCTGGCTATCACATTGTCAGTCCAGAGATTCAAATCCCCTAAATATATCTTAAACCCCAACATTAACTGCACTTCCAGCACATTAGCATGAAAGTCTTATGAAGGGAGATCCCATCTGAGTCCAGATTCATCACACATAAACACCATTTCCAAAGAGGGGCCATCTGCCCTGGTAGTTAACCCCATCGGCCATGACCATAACTCCCATGGGTCTCTTTAGCCCTCAAAGGAACCAATATCTGGGGGTTGTATCTGCTTTATCTGTCTCTCTGACTCTGCTCAGTTGTGCATGAGGGCAATCCTTCTGCCAGCCTCCAGACTCTTTTTTAGAAACTCGTAGCCATATAAACTCATTTCTCCTTTCCATTTCCCCCTTACTTTAGGTCAAACAGCATTTTAAAGTCATGGTATTTTATGTAGACATGGATATTCTGCTGATCCGCATTGAACCTTCCGTATAAGGTCATTTTCCAGTTGCATCATCAGTTGGTAGTTGATAGTGGTCCCTCGTTGCCAGGGAGGCTCATCCCCGGGTGTCATGTCCCACGCTGGGGGGAAGGCATTGCATTTACATGCTGAGTTTGGCTTCGAGACTGGCCACATTTGAGTAACATGAAGGCTGACAGGAGGAAATTCCCAGGCACAATGTTGCTCTAGGCCTTGTTCTTATTTTAGGTTTATCAGCTCACAAGCATAGTCATTAGCATCAGGGGCTCACTGTTGAACCCTCACTCCCTCCCGGTCCCCGCCACTGTACCTGGGAGACTGTTGCTGCTCCCCTAGGGACCACGACAGAGCACCACTGGCCAGGAACCCAGTACCCCCCCTACTGTGGTTTTTAATTGTTGCCACTATGAGTATATCCAAACATTACCATGCACCCTGGACATATGTTCTGTACAGCTCCCTGTCAGCCATATATCACCTGTCATTGGCATCCCATACCAGTATCCCTCCATTGCCATTGTTGAAACACTCTGTGATCCAGAACTCCCCGAAATTTGAAGCCCAATATAATGTCATGGTCCCTTACTAGGGAATGGCATATAGCGATGGGTTTAAAGGAAGACTATAGATTTATCATTACTTTTATGCATTTGTTTTGTAGCACTTATAGTGAGTAAGAAGTGTAGTTATATACCAAAAAAAATACAATGGAATAGTTCTGATATCTATAATTACACAAATGGTTACTTTTACCAGAAGTCTTTATTTCTTTATGCTGTTTTGAGCCACTATCTAGTGTCCTTCCCTTTCCATCTGAAGAACTCCCTTCAGCATTGCTTTTAGGGCAGGTCTATGGTGATGAACTCCTTCAGCTTTGTTTGTCTGGGAATGCCTTAATCTCTTCCTCATTTTTGTAAGAAAGTCTTGCCAGCTGTAAAATTCTTGGTTGGCAGTTGATGTCTTTCAGCACTTACCACTGCTTTCTTGCTTCCGTGATTTCTAGTGAGAAACCACCAGCACAATCTAATGGAACTCCATTGTAAATAACACATTGCTTTTCTCTTCTTGTCTTTTTCATTCGACTGTTTGATCACTATGTAATGGGGCCTATTTTTCTTCAGTTTTATCCTGTTTGGTATTCTCTTGGCTTCTGGGATGTGCATATTCACATGTTTTGCTAAGTTTGGGAATTTTTATGTCATTATTTCTTTGAAAATTACTTTCACAACTTTCTTTCTTTCTTCTCCTTCTGGACTCTTACAATGCATGTGTTTAGTATGCTTGATGGTGCCCAGCCAATGCAGTCTTCAACTGTCCTTCCCAACTCTGAGGATGCATAGTTCTTTAAATCTCTTCAACTGCCTTTGCCTTGGATGGGTTAGAACAATGGGTTCACCTGAGGAATCAGTAGTAGCTAATCAAAAGATGTGATCAGAGATAGGCCCATGCTCCCCACCCCATCTTGGGGAAGTGGATTTTTATGTCCTTCTCTGGTACCAGTTGGCTATACCAGGATCTAGACCCCTGCTGCCTGCTGGGATAGTGGGGGATGGGTGCCAGTCACCACGATAGGAAGAAATTATTGGCATGTATTATAATTTAACTTCCACTTCCTCCTGTTCTTCCCTGGATGCTGTACAGTGTTTTCCTGGACTCCAGGGTTTGAAAATAGTTAATTCAGACAGTTTCTGCCTGTTTAATAGTTGTTTGGTGGACAGACTGATTATTGGAGTTTCCCACTCTGCCATCTTCCCATAACTCCACACCCCCTCCCCATAAGATTATATTTTGCTTTTCATAATGTGTAAGATTGTTAGCCAGAAGAAACAGGATTTAGTGCTAGAAGATAATTATCAAATTGTTTCACATATTTTCTCAGAAATAACTGAAGTATAGTTATTTGAAATTTAGTAACTGTTAAAACTACTTTATAGTTGGAAAAAATTATTTCAATTAATGGAGATGGTTTGGAATTTTGTTGTCTTTTGGAAATTTTGATGAACAGTCCATATATGTTCTCCACCATGAAAACATTTGGCTCACAATTATGCCAGATGGACTTTATTATGAGTTTTAAAGAGCACAATTCTCAGTTGCAGTAGTTCACATATAATCTATTAAAAGTCTTTGAATAGCAGGCATTTGTAATGGATAGTCTCCAATAATGGCCATCATTACTTCCTTCCTTCTCTATTCGCACATGTCGCTCCTCAGACTAAGAGATGGTGTCTAATTACCCAACCCTTGAGTCTGTAACCAGTAAAATATGTTGGCAGTAATGCTTTGCAGTCGCCAAGGCTAGAGCTTAAGAATTTCCTCAGCTTCTCCACTGATCTCTTGATATGTTTTCTCTTGGAATCTAGTTGCCTTTATGTGAGAAACCCAACACACACTGAGAAGCCATGTTTGGGATGACTTGCTGACAGGCCCAGATGAGCCCCAATTGGCTATGCCATGAGAATTAGCTGTCTCGGATATCTACCCCATTCAAGGCTTCATATGATTCTAACCTCTTTGGTCATCTGTCTGCAACCACAACATGAAAAATCCCAAGTTGGAACCAGTCAATGTAGTCACATGAAATAATAGTAAATTATTTTAAAACACCAAGTTCTGAGGTGTTATGCAGCAATAAATAAACAGAACAACATTAAAAGCAATTATATGCTGATCCAAACAAAAATGTTCACATGAAGTATGACATCTGTTACTTTTAATCCTCAAAGTAATAGGCAGTTTTTGCACTTAATAGGCCCACATTATATTTGATTTCAGAGTCATTGGGCTACAGAAAATATAGTGAGTCTATGGTGTTAGATTATAGAGGAAGAATTGAAATATGGCGTTTCGGTTCTCTGAGATTCATATGCATCTAAGCATTAATTTAAATATGATTATATACATATGCAAAGCAATATGCCAGGTGCTATGGAAGATAAAGTGATGAGTCAGAAAGCTGTACCAATATTAGCATTTTGGAAGACCCTCACTTCTTTCTCTGGAGGCAATAAAAAATGTTCAGGCTTGCTGTTGGGTTTTCATTCGGTGTTCTCTTCAGTTTGCTCTCGTCTAATCTTTCGATCCCTTTTATTCAAGTTACTAGTTTCTCTGAGTGTCTGGAAAGTATAAAAGAAAAAAACCTCAACTTGAAGGAAAGTAGCCACATATATGGCATAAAAATCTTAAAAAATCACAAACCATTAGTAAGCAATCTAGAATTTTGATGGAGATTTTGATTTTTGGGGGCCCAAAATTTCGATATTACTGCTGCTTTTTCAGTGAGATTTATGTTCATGATTGGCATAAATGACAGGATGGATCATAGAAGTTTTATGTATCTTAGTTACTCAAGATACTATCAATGGACTCCTAAGTTTTTCCAATATTGTGGCTTTATTAAAGCATGTATATAAAGGGAGATAAGCTGGACTCTACTTCTGACCATGAAAATTACTAATTTTTGTCCTTGGATAGTTTTGAAATCACTCTAAGCTGTGTTTCATCTCATATCAAGTGAATATAATGTATTGGTAGCCAAAGGCTGTGAGTACTGGTTGCTTTATACATGTAAAATACTTGCAAGGGCTCTAGTATATATTAATAAAGCCAGCATTTTTTGAGGTCATATTGGGGGTGGATCTCGTTTTCTAGTGTATTAAAGGAAATAGTGATGCTGAGAGTTCAATGAAATTTTATTTAGGTTTCACAGGGGAAATTTAAAAATTACCTGGATTTATTTTTTACAAATGATTTTAAATTTTAAAACAATGTTTTACAAACCAGTGCAAGCTTTATTTAAATGAAATCTCACATAGATAGACCGTTTGTCTGATTGAAGCTGGAGTGGGGAACAGTCTCATCTTGTGCAATGTTCCTCTTCTGGCAAAACCCTAACAGCTGAGCAGCACAGTTCCATTTGAAAGCTACTGTAGTAGGCTGTAATTTCTATGTTTGTAGTTCTATTTCTTTCTAGCCCCACTTTTTCATATGTTTTAAGCACTGAGACTGTATTATTCTAAATTTCGTATGTTATTTTTTGCATTCTTACCAGGATTCATACTACTCTCTGCCTTGATAGTCCTGATCTGCCCTTTTGCTTTACAGAGATAAACATCATTGCTCAAGCTTGAAGGTGAGAGAATACAAGAGGAATATATTTTAAGGAATGAAAACTTAAAAATGCATTAATTTACTATTGCATATGTTTTTATCCCAATTACAAAATGAAACAAAACATGTACCACATCGATTGCTCAAGCCGACTGAGCTATAGCTTCATTCCATAATTTCAAATTCCATAGTTTGGGATTTCTCCAAGTATATTCTAGGGGATTTTGTGAAGACACTGCAAGCTAGTGAACACAAGTATGTTATCTCTTTAACAAATTTAGCCAAATCTTAATGAATCCTAATTTATATTTGCCTAAACCATGAAGTTCAATCTTTTTGAGTTCCATTTTTTTATTGTTTTATTTGGGAAAAGTGCTTCTTACAAAAGGGCAGCTGCAAAATACAGAGACCTCAGCAACAATTGATTTTTTTCATTGAGTGAAAGAATGGGTGGGATGGAAGGAATCAAAGCAGTAAATGGACAAATCATGAGCATCTTCAAGATATTTTCAGGAAAAAGAACAACAAAATGCAAAGCTAAACTTTCCAATTAAGGAATTCTTCTAATGTTTTAACTTTAGCTTGCCTGTGTACAATAGATGATGACCCCCTCCCCTTTAGTGGAAAAGTGTGACCTGTTACTGCAAACCAATGACTCCACTACAAAAACACCTTAGAAATGTAGTTTTGCATCACAACTGTCTACCCATGAAGGTCAGGGGTGGAAGGAGACAAACACCCACAAAAACAAACCCCAAAGGCAAAAACAAAACCCTTATATGAAGACAAATATTTTTCAAAAAGTGCCTGGACTGGAAAGTTTAGATTATAAAACACCCCTGTGTACCTGAGACCCAGTTTGTGTTAATGTATGGGATGACCAGATTGTTTTAATCCCTATGGCGAGCCCCGTTTCTTTATTTACAGAGAGAACTAGCACTGCTACATTAACAATGACCAATATCAATATACTGCTTTGTCCTTTAAGATCTATCTGCCACACTAGGCTGAAACCACTAAACCAAGTTTTCCCACTAAGAATATTGTATCTAGGCAGGGATGAAAAGCTCATCACACACTTACATTCATATATGCCATGTCTATCAGTCCTTGGGAGTCAACTACCAACTCTGCATTTATTTTATGCCACTGTATTTTTTATATGTTCTTTCACAATTTTCCCATCAGGCTAAAAGCAGTAAAAATCTAAGCACGTTAGCACCTGGTTCTGGTTACCCAGTAGTATGACTTGTGTGCAATTAAACAAGAGACCAAAACCACAGAATGGGTGCATATGGCAGGGATGACAGGGTAGGAAACAGACATCAAAACACAAACGTGAGGGGTCCACCAAGCACCTAAATATCCACTTTGGCATTTATAGCCAAAGGCTGCTGGCCAGCTCAGAGCCCTTCACCCATCACCCCTATTCTCAGACCCCAAAGCATGCCAATGCTTTTATTTTGAGCCTGGGGTCCTCAAAATAAGTGTAGAGAGTCCATTAATACCAACCCTAGTACTAATGTGAATCTGGTTGAAAATAGATGACACAATAAACCTACGCTATCTGACCCTTAACTTCATATTACAAAAACAAAACAACAAAACTAACTTTAAGATTCATTTATTTTTTACTTTTTAAACAGAGAAACCTACACACTCCTTGGGGCAAGGTGGGGAATTGAGAAGACAGTCTCTGGGTAAAAATGATTACGGCGGCACCTGGAATTGATAGACTTGCCTAGGAGAGAAGCCCAGGCATTGCCACCCCACCCCAGGAAGAGCCACTGTCGGGCGCTCAGCAGACTGTTCATTCCCCACTGAAAGTTGCTATAGCTCCAACTCATAAAAATCTTCCAGCTCCCCATGAAACAAGTCCCGCTCATCTTCAGAGCCTGTCAGGTCATCGTTCCCACCTGCAGGTGAAAACAGAAGCAACATCTTGCCCAGCTCAAAGGTGACAACCTCTTCCTTGTCGCTCTTAAAGGGGTAGTACTGTTCTCTCTCTCTCCTCAGTGAGCTCCCAGAAGTGGTCACTGCTGGAGGTTCCCACTATCTGTCTCTGTGGCTCCTCTATGACCATCATTGGTTTTTATGCTTGTGAAAACAGTTCCCTTCAAATGAGCAGCTCCTACGTCCTTCTTCAGAATCCATGTACTCCGTGTTGCTCACTGTCTCCTTGTATTTCTGAATGAGTTTCTGCTTCTTTTCTTTCTCCTTCACCCTCTACTCCCTTGGAATGACAAAGTTAGATGTGATCCGGCATGGACAGGACTTTATGGTCTTGTTTACAAATTGTTTAGCATTCCTCTACTTATGAATATACTTGAAACAGTGGGCGTGTTTGCAGTTAGAGAGGATTCCAAAGCGGCACCCACTGGGGTTGGCTTTCTCATACGCCCTCCATGCAGATCCCACAGACCATGTCCTTAATGTGCTGGACAGCAAAGGAGAGTTCATTGTCCTTCTCGTGGGCCTCAAGGCAAGATTTTATATACCATGATCTCTCGGCATCATCAACTGGATGTAAGACCTGTAGGCTCACATATCATGTGAATCTCCACGGAGATACACATAGCTATCCCCATATCTCACTCTCCCACTGCATCATAGGGGCAAAGCTGCTTCTTTGTTTCCACAGTGGTTTGCTTTTTCTCTAATTCTTCCTTGGTCACTGAGCCCTGAGGGGGGGGGTGCTTCAGTGCAGGAAGGAGAAGTAGGGCCACAGGAGGGTTCCCCAGAAACAAACTCAATGGCATTCAGCCAGTCTTCTATGCCTTCAGTTTGAATTTCTTGACTCGGCTTCACCCCCACACATTTCAGCAAGTGGTCCAACTAATGATGAGACACTTGAGAAAGCAGCAAGGGATGGTTTTGCAGTTGTATCTTCAGCAGTTGCTTCTTCTTGTTTCATTGGTTTGCCATGTTCATATCTGCAGTTGTCTTGGTAAATACAGTAACTCTGCTGAAAATACTTGCATATTCCACCATGGGACAGTCAGAGAGGTCACGTGAGTAGCGACAGTTATCTCCTTCCTTACAAACCCCATGCATAAAATAACTGCAGGTGACCTGTTTAGTCTAACCGACACTATTGCTGCCGATACCTTGAGTTCCTTTTCCCAAAGACTTTGAATAATCTGGAGGGATGTTGACACACATTTGGGAAATTATCCAGGTTCATAGGTATTAGTTCAGTAAACGCAGTCCAAAATCCACAGATTTTAGAGTTGTTCGCTGCTTCGCACGCTCCTCAAGGCTTTTCCACTGCTGTCACTGGTGAGCATCCTTTATAT
Source organism: Dasypus novemcinctus (assembly GCF_030445035.2). Taxonomy (NCBI): domain Eukaryota; kingdom Metazoa; phylum Chordata; class Mammalia; order Cingulata; family Dasypodidae; genus Dasypus; species Dasypus novemcinctus. The sequence goes on along the minus strand of NC_080673.1, from coordinate 44,958,151 downwards.
CTGTTGTAGGGAGTCTTGGAAACCTCTCCTGCACCTGCAAAGTATGAACAAAAAGCACTGTGTTCTGGGCTGTGTTCGGTTAGAGGGAGGAGCAGAAAGTTTGCTTGTACATCCAAGTGCCAGCAGAGTTGGTGACATAGCTTTTTAAATTAAAATGTTTTTTTTAAATTAAAGAATAAAATATGATGATTTTAAAATTTGAAGCAATACAGAAATACATAGGGGAAAAAAGAAATCCTCCTTTTTGTCCATTTTGTTCAAATCCTCTATAGGTTTCAACTTTTATGTTTATTTTACTGTAAGTTACTAAAATAGGGATGTGAACATCTTCAACTATGTCAGTGATTTTCCTTATTTCTCTTTGAGTTCTGTCAATTTCCTATTATATATTTTGAAGCCATGTATATAGGTATATAAAATATAAAATATAAAATAGTCTTGGTGAACTAATATTTATCATTATGAAGGATCCTCTTTGAATCTCTCAATGCAATCTTTCTTTAAAATAGTTTTCTTGTTCCTGGCATTAATATAGCATTGCCAACTTTGTTTTGCTTAGTGCTTCATGATATATTGTTACCTATACATTTATTTAAAACTTTCTGTGTTTTTTTTAAAAATTTTTCTCTATTATAATATTTAGGTGGAATTTAGAAAATGCATTCCCAAATTTTTGTCCTTTCGTTTGAATATCTAGTGCATTTAGATTTAATTGAAATTATTAACCTGTTTAATGTAATTACTAATATCTCCACTTGTGTGCTTTTTATCTTTTTATCTTTTTTCTTGTCTTTTTAGGACTGATAAATTTTTCTTATTCCATTTTTCCCTTCTACTACTTTTGAAGTTACATGTTACAGTCCCATTCTGGTAGTTGTGACTCTAGAAATTATAATGTGATTAATTAACACATGAACGTCTAATGTCAGACAGGACCTTTATGACACTCCTGGACAATGCAAATATCTTAAAACACTTTAATTAAATTGAATCTCCTTTTGATTTATGTTATTTCATTATGTAATTTAACTTTATCTTTGTTATACTCTATATTCCATTATTATTTTTATTGGTTTTTATAGGCAAAACCCATTTATATTTATTCATGCATTTACTGATTTCTTTGTTCTTTATCCATTGTTGCATCTCAGACTTCCATTTGGATCACTTTCTTATTATAGAAGAATATCCTCTAAAATTTTGTTAGTGAGGATCTACTGATGGCACACTTTCTCAATTTTTGTTTGTGAGAAAAATGCAATTATTTTGTCTTTATTTTTAAAAGATATTTTCTCTGGTGTAGAATTCTAGATTTATAGTCACATCTATTCAGCTCATTGAAAGTTAACATCCCATTGTCCTTTGGTTTTCAATATTGCTTTTGAGAAATTAGCTGTCAGTCTATTGTTCCTAAAGTAATCTTTTTTCTGATTTTTTAATATAACTTCTCTTTGTCTAAGATGTTCTTCTGCTTTATTTAAACATGCCATTTCTCCTGATGAAGAAGTATTAGGTTTTTTGAAACTGTAGCTTGATGTCTTTTATCATTTCTGGAATACTTTCAGCCATTATCTTTCCAAATATTGCTTCTGACTCATTCTCCCTCTTCTCTCCTTCTAGGGCTCTGATTAAAAATATATTAGGCATGCTAACTATATCCTCAATGTCTTCTTAACCTTCCTTTAATTTTTTCCATTTCCTTATTTCATACTGCATTGTAGATAGTTTCTTCTGGTTCATCTTCCAGTTCTTCTCCTCAGTTATCTTTAATTTGCTGACAAACCCATATACTGAGTTTCTAAATAGAAATAAATGCACTTTTATTTCTAGAATTTCTCTTTTATTCTTTTAAAAATTGGTTGGGTCACTTTTTTTCAAAATTTATTTTTTATTTATCCCCCCCCCCCCCCCCCGTTGTCTGCTCTCTGTGTCCATTCACTGTGTGTTCTGTGACTGCTTCTATCCTTATCAACAGCACTGGGAATCTGTTTCTTTTTGTTGCGTCATCTTGTTGTATCAGCTCTCCATGTGTGCGGCGCCATTCTGGGGCAGGCTGCACTTTCTTTTGTGCTGGGCAGCTCTCCTTACGGGGTGCACTCCTTGTGTGGGGCTCCCTTGTGTGACACCCCTGCGTGTCAGGGCACTCCTTGCGCGCATCAGCACTGTGCATGGTCCAACTCTGCACGGGTCAAGGAGGCCCTGGGTTTGAGCCACGGACCTCCCATGAGGTAGGTGAACGCCCTATCCTTTGGGCAAGTCCACTTCCCTGGGTCACTTTTTATAGCTCCCCATTGATGAATTAAATCTTCTCTTTATGGACATTTTATAATTTATAACCGATGATCCTAATATTTGTAGTCTCAGGCTGTTTTGGCTATTATTTTTTTCTGGTTGTTTCATGGTGCCTTGTTTTGGTGTGTACCTAGTAAGTTTTAATTGTTATTTTCTTAGTGTCCTTGGGAAATTATTTCCAGGAATTTTTTGTGTCCTAAGATTAAGATGAAGTTCTCTGTAGAGGGTCATTTTTTTTTCCTGTCAAGTACCCAAGGACAGTAATTTTAAAGTAAATTTCTAGTATAAGGTGTTTTGGATCATACAAGTGGTACAAATTTGAGCTACACATCTGTACAAAGACTGGCTTATGAATGCAACTTCTCAGGGAAGATTTATGCTTTTTGCTTTCCCTAGTGCCAAGGGAAATTTTCCTATAGTTCCTTGGACATGGGGAGGTGTGGATGAACTTATTTCTGATTCTCTTTCATGAGGATGAAGCAATTTGTCACTGGTCCTGGTCTTTTATTTGGGGGAGTCTCTTATAGACTCCCAAAGTGAATCTGACCCCATAATTAGTTTTCATTCCTTATGATTCTGTGAGCCTGTGAAAATGAAATTCAAGTTTATTGGTTTCTATAGCAAAAGCAGCTTCAGTCCTCTGCTTACTATTCATATTTTCTCTCCCACTTAATTTTTGGCAATACTTTACTCTTTTGTCCTATCAAAAATGTTTTAACAGTATATTTTTCTATTTAATACAGTATTTTTAGTTGTTGTCAGCAGGGTAATTAGCTCTTACAAATTTTGGAAACAGAAATCCTTGTTCTTGTGTGTACTACTTCTGGCTCTTAATCATACGCTGACCCTGTAACACCTCTTATTTTATCAATAACTATTGGGTTGTCTGACTTTGTATTGGTATTGGTCATCATTCCTATTTTAAACCAGTTAAAACATCTTTGCTGTAGCCACGACTCAGTTATGTTTGCATTATTGGTGCCCAGAATATATCGTCTGGCTGAGAGAATATAGTTTCATCCTTCCAGCAGTAGTCCATTTTTTATTTCTCAACATGGTCCCACTGGCCCACTGGCAGTAAGTCATGCTTCTTAAGGTGTTTTCTCTATCAGTAATGATTGATTTGTATTGATCTATCCCTACTTTCTCAGCAAAATCATTTGTGCCCAGACACCTGCATTCACTCTCATGATTAGGAAATGCCTAAGCAGACTAACTGCCAATGTGTGTGAAATTGTAGGAGCAGAAGTGGTTAGTTTTCTCCAATATCTGTTATATCTTCCATTAGAATAGAATTTTTAGCTGGACCCATGTCTTCCTAGAATAAAAAATATTTTCCTGCTTACTCTGTAGTGAATGTGAACATGTAACTGTATTCCAGTCTATGCCATACATGTGGAAATATCCTGGGACAGCTTCCAGGACCCTTTCACATTAGACAACAGGCATATGCACTTTCTGACACTTCCCCTAACTTGCTGCCTAGAATATATGTGATGGCTGAATTTGCGACTCAGACCATAAGTGAAGACTATACCTAAAAGATGGCTAAGTGGAAAGCTGGATGGAGCCTGGGTCCCTGAGGACTTGTGGAGAGCTCTACCTTACTGTCTCTCTGGATTGTTTACTTCTGAAACTTTACCGGAGAGAAAAATAATATTCTAGCTTGTTTAAGTCACTATTAGTTTGGATTTCTGTTATTCACAGCTGAATGTTATCCTATCTAATCTAATGACTAAAGAGTAAATTCCAGAATTATGCAACCAGAGAATTTGTTTATAAAAGCCTGTGATCCCTGACATGTAATTTAAAAAAAAATTTTTAATTTATTTATTTTTTATTATTTATTTATTTATTTATTTCTCTCCCCTTTCCCCCCCTCCCCGCCAGTTGACCTGACATGTAATTTAGCCACACCTGACTTTGGGCTTTTACTAGTACAACAGGGACTAACTATATTATCTGTTTTATAAGCTTAGATTAAATGTATAATGAAATTTACAGTTTCCAGTGTATGTTATAAGTTCTATTATTCTATAGTTCCTTTCGTTATTTTTTAAGTTTCTAAGTTAGATACTTCTCTATATTATTATTGAAATTATATAGATTGGTGGAACTCCAAAACAAATGTTTTGTTTGTGTCTCATGTCACAATTCTCTGAGTGACTCTGGGCTGATGGGACATTTTTGTAAACAGAGCATAGCTAGGTATTTATAGTATATATAAGTATTTATAGTATATATTAAGGTATTTAAACTTCTCCACTAGGAGCAAAATAAATTGATAGAGCCGCTTCTATGATGTTGATGTTTTTTGTTACACCATTAAAGTAGTAATATGATTCTAATTTCTGTAACTTCAATCAAAGTTATGAAAATATGAAGGGAAATATAAAGTTTTTACACAATATTTCAGGAACAGATAATCACCACAGCTATATCTGTGCCAGGACTTAGAATTGGTTACCTTTTTAACTCTACAAGAGGCAGTTTCCTGCTCTTGGTTCCAGAGATAGATAATTCACAAAAAGATAACTAAAAGCAATCTTCACTTATGGACATAGATACAAAATTACTAGATAAAATAGAAAATGGAATCAGCAGCATATAAATCAGCATATACAGTGCCCAAGCGGGTGTTTTTCTAGGTTTGGAAGGATGGTTCAACATTAGGAAAACTACTAGTGTGATTCATTTTACTAATAAAGACGGGAGGAAATCACTCAATAGTACTGAAAAAATCAACATGATTCCTGATAAAATCTTTTAGAAAACTAGAAATAAAGAGAAAATTCCTTACCTTAATCTAGTGTATTTATGAGACTCCTCAAGCAATAATTTTACTTAATGGTAAAATATTAGAATTGTTTACATTATAGCCAAGCACAAGAGAAAATGTTCACCACAACTTTTAATACTCCACATTGGATAGCAAATCATGTTCAATTCAATCAATTTTTAAAAACCATTTATATAATTATAAATATTATATATTTATAATAATATATATTACTTTTATAATATGTGATATTTATTTTACTTACATAAGGTAGTATATATTTCTATTATTTATATAATATATAATATTTTGTATATAAGTAATATAAATATATAAATTTTGTATATGTATATACACCTGCACACACAGACACACACACACACAGGATGCCATTAATGCAAAAAGAATGAATGGATCAGTGGAACTCTAATAGAATGCAGAAATGGATTCATGTATATATAAAAGAATTGAAGTATAATAGAGATGGCATTTCAACTATTTAAGGAAAGTCTTCCTAATCAAGGCAGAAATCCCACATGTAAAAAGGGAAAAAGTATCTGAGTGATTTGACTCTAAAAACCAATGAAACAAACAAAACCCAAGTATATGATAAAAGATAAGCAAATTTTAAAAGAGGACCAGGAGGCTGGAATAAAATTATATATATGTGTATATGACAAAAACTTATTCATTACATATAGAAACCACCTGCAAATCAATATGAAAATTAAACCCAATAAAGGGAAAGGCAAAGGACATGAAAATACGAACATATAAATAACCTTTTGAAATGACACTAATCCAATTATGGCTCAAGGAAATGAAACTGAAGCAATTGTGAAATATAGATGTAATGCAAATATAAATTACACATATGTGTATATATATGTAGTATTGTGCCCACAATTTAGGAAAAAAGTATAAACAATTGACTAAATGACTTTATCCAGGGTTGGTGAATTTGTAGGGAAATGGTGACTTTGAGTATATCGTTCATGGAAATACAAATTGATTAAACCTCTTTGGAGGAGTTTTGACAGTATAAGTCAAATTTTTAAATGAACTTAACACTTGAACCATAGATCTAAACTTATGCACTAGGATATTCACTATAGCAGAGTTTGTAATCAAGATAATAGAGATTGACCTATGTGTAAATCAATAATGGTCAAATGTCAGCTTTAGATAACACATAGCTTTCAACAGTTAGAAACAATTAGGAAATATCTACAAAGCATATTATTAAGTGAAAAGAAGGATTTTTCAGAACAATGTGTATGGTATGGTTCTCTTACTATTTAAATATTTAATATAAAAGCTATTTATATACATACATACTTTGTTTATAAATGCATACACAGAAGCATAGACAAAAGTTATATTGATTTTCTTTTGGTCAGGGTCTATGAGAGAGACAGAAAGTGAGAGAGAAAGGAAGCAGGGAGGGTGAAAAGTTGTATTTAGTTTGTATTTATATACTTCTGTATTATTTGAAATTTTAAAAATACAGCTTATTCAATTTTTAAAACAATTACAAAGATCCAGTATTGATCTTCTTCCTGGATTGGGGTTATTCCCACATACAATGTTCTATCTATTCATGAGTAAGTAACCTAGCATTCAACATAGCTTCTTTAAAGAAAACACAGTTGATCATTAGGATTTAAGTATACATGTGAAATGATTTTGTGAATTATACAGCAGTATAAAGTTATTGTTATAATCACAAAAATTACATATAGTACAGAAATATATATTATATATTAAATATATGTTACATTATATATAATATATACTAAATTAATCATATAAAATATGTAATTGTAATAAATCTGTATGTATAATATGTAGACAGTGGTTTAGTAGAAATACAGGTTTTGACAACTGCATTTGTTTAATTCTCCTAAATAGTGAAGGCTTAGGATAAGATATTATTGCTTTTATGTTTATTTCCTTTGAGGGAATATTAAGAAGTTTGAAAAACAGAGGAAGAAAAAAATGTGAAGAAGATAGGAGTTGTTCCCAGAAAACTTCATATTTTGTTAGATCCAAAAATCCTCCTGAAGGAATAAATGCCCTTCACTTCTTAGCTGTTACGTTTTCCTTGGGTTAGGAATAAGAGATTTCAATAAGCCCTGCTATAGGAACTCTGCAATTTACGTGTTGCCATTGGAATTCTCATCGTGTTTTACCACTTAGTGGAAGCAGATGTTTGTCACGTGAATAAAAATGATGGGTTTTGTTTTTTGACACCATTGATTTTCCAGAAAAGTCAAAGTTTTCATTTGAGAGAAAAATGCAAACTTAAATTGGGAAATAATAATGGCCAATGATGCTGTTTGAGACCTTTCAGCTTTTCATTAAGAAAGAGGTAAAGGATTTTTTAAAAAAGGTAGTGTCTCCAGAAGGGGACATCAAAAAGCCTTAAGTTGTTTGCTGTTAAAGAAAACAAACTGATGAAACATGTACACCTATTATGTTTTCACTAGTTATTGCCAATGGATTCAACTTCATGTTGATTGCATTCGTGAGACCTGGTTTCCCATTTTGTGGCTCAATGAAGAGCTTTGCCAGTGGGCAGTGGGTCTTAGAATGTGAAAACACATGCTGAGACCATACTCAAAAGAGTGTTGACTCAGGAAGACCTAAAATTTCAACTTGCTGTTGACACTTCAGGGTCTAGGGAAACTGCAGTAAGAGAAGGAGCAGTGACTTTTACTGTAAAATTCTACAGTAGAATGAGGTGCAACAAAGAAGACTTCAACAAAACTGAGAGAATAGAAAGCTTAGCAAGCAGAAAAATAAGTCTGGGTAATTTTATTAAATGGGAGGTTTCTGGGGAGTAGTGTGTGGAAGAATGAATAAAGACTCAGATGAGGAAACTGAGGACAAGGTGGTGAAACAACTTATATTTTGTCTCTCCAATGGCAATTTTCTGGTTCTCAGGCTAGTACTCTTTGTATCACACCCAGTGCTTCTTTCCCTTAAAGCAAGAGTCTTCTCAAAGACAGCTCTGAAGTAGGAACAAGTGGGCTCCGAGGGCAGGAACCTTGAGGGGTAGTGAGGATTATGGTAATTCAATATGCTGATCAGCATATGAGAGGTGAAAGTAAAATTTGGGAGTAGAATGTGGTTAGAAAGTTTTTTTTCTAGAGCTGGATGAACTAGAATTTTAAAAGTCAAACCAGTCATTAGGATAAAATAAGAATATTAAACAGATATGCAAATATTTATGACACATATTCTGTGTCTCGCAAAAAAAGTATTTTCATATAGGAAACAATGGATGTTTAAATAAATAGTACCTGTGCTTCTGTATAGGTAGTTGATTGGTAAGGGAACATTAAAAATATCCCTGGCTTGTTTTAAATGTTCCTCTTGTCTTTAGATTATATTTCGCTTTCATTTTCTATAATTTTTGCTTTTTATTATAACTTGTAAGTATCCTTTCCCTTACCTGAATAACTTGGGTAGCTCCAGCTCATTGCCTGCTTTCATATTTCTTTGCGTGAGTAGCACACTCTAGTCTCCCCGAATTCCAGGGGATGTCTGTTAAGTTCTTACAAGGATTCCGGCTTTATTTCAGTTTCATAGTTGTGGTGGTAGTGGTGGGGGCGGCTACTATTTCAAAGTGCTGGGCTCAGTAGTGATGCCAGTCTCTCTATCTTGTGGCTATCCTAATCTTCTATGGGTGTTTCTTTTTGTAATATTTAAGTGAGGAGCTGAAGGGGAAGGAAGATGCCATTGTACTTCCTATGAGGTTGCCTACTCTCCTCCCTTAAAAAGATGCTCTTCAATCAACTTTTGAACTTTTAGACTTTACTTAAGTAGGTGAGATGCGGTGGTGGGGGTTGATAATTGCTGTACCAGTTCTGCTCTCTTGGCTAAATCTGCACGGATGGGGCTAGCATCTCTCTTTAGAATGTGGGGTTATTTATAATCCATTGTTCTTAGACTTGGGGCCTCAGCCAAAACTTTAAGACAACAGGAAGAGTCCTATTTCAATTTCTGTTATATATAAATGTGTGCATATATGTATAGGAACACATAGATACAAAGTTGATTTCATATTACTTACACAGTACTTTGAGATCCTTTTTAAACCTTTTTAAAGTACATCATGAACATTTAGTCATGTTGTTACATTTCTTTGGAAATGTAATATTATATGCATTATTTCCTCAAACACCGTAACTTATTTTCTTTTTTGATTGTTTAGGATGTTATTTAGTTGTTTTTTTTTTCCTATTTGATTGTAATAGTAATACAAACTCAATATAGACAGTTGGAAAACCAATAAAGTATAAAGAAGACAATTGGAAGCGTTTGTAATCTCATGACAAAGAATACCTACCACATTTTGATATGTTTCCTTCCAGGGTTTTTTCCCAATGAATAAGTATAGCTAAAATAGAGATATAGATATATCCATAGAGATAGTTGTATCTAGGTATATAAATATATACAGATGCAAACATATTTAATATCAACACTTTGTATTATCATACATCTGTGTATACATATGTATGGGATTCTTACTGTATGTAGTTTTGTATCCTGTTTTCACTTGCTATTACATTTTGAACTTTCTTCATATTTGAAGAACTATTTTCCAAACCTAATTTTCACTACTAAAAAAATGATACATACTACTGACAGAACATTTACAAGATCTTGAATGGCAAAATAAAAAAAAACAACTATAATATTAACTTTTCAGTTAATTAACTTTTAGTAGCATTTCAGTACATTAACTATCTGCCTGAATCTATCAAACAGCCTTTGCGTAGAAATGAGGTCATAATAACATCAATACCCAAATCTCACTAGCTCTAGAACATGAGCCCCTTCCAAATTTCTCTTTCCGATTCCCAGCCTCACCAATTATTTATGAGCATCCTCAGATCAAAAAGCTAATAGGTTTCACTTTGTTGCTCACCCCTGTATTGTTCCAGCTGTCTGGAACACTGAATGAAGATGAGAGGACTTGGGAGGACACACCTCTCCAGAGATCCCTGGGGATGGGTGCAGCACCCAGGGTCATCACTTTTCCCCACACCTGGAGCTAAAACCACTTTATTTTATCAACCTCCTTCTCCCCTTAGAATTCTCTCAGGAACCCCAGAGTTGCTCTCTGAAATCTTGGTTTTATACTCTCATCCTTCCAGCTTCCATAGTCTGAGATTTATACCTGCATGTGTGCACAACACACGTGTAAACACATTTCAAAATACTCCCCTTCCCAGGAGGTGCCTTGGCCCTGTTGTAATTCATTAGAAGTTGTGAGAAGGGGAGTTGACCTAGACAGAGCTTGGTTACTCTTTCCTCTCTTTCTCACACACACATACACAATTCAGGGATAATTTTTATGATATACATGATCATATTTAATCCATGTATTTTTCTGGGTGTGTTTATTAGGAAATATTTTGTGCATCTAAATATTTTATGTATATATATGGTTATGTTTGTATAGTGGATTTAAAGATTTGTCCAAAGATTCTTTGGTACTTTTCCGCTTAAGGGGTGGAACTTAATTATCTACCTCTTGAATGTGCTTCTTTCAGTGATAGGATGTGACTTCTGTTATTGGATTATGAAACCTGGGGCTCCCATCTTGAGAACTCTCTCTCTCTCCCTTGGGGAAGCAAGGTTATAGACAGCCACGTGGAGAGGCCCACGTGAGGAGGAAATCAGTCTCCTGCAATCCTCCTGAGCTTGCAAGAGGATCCTTCATCCTCAGACAAGTTTTAAAAAACTGCAACTAGAGCATAGCTGTAACCACAAGAGAGACCCGTAAACCAGAAACTGTAAGAGAATAAATGTTTGCTGCTAAATTTTGGAGTAATTTGTTACAGAGTAATAGATAACTAATATGGTATATGTAGATGATAGATGATATAGATGTGGAAGATAAAAATATGGTATAAAATACAATCAACTTGCAACATGCTTTGCCACTGATCAGTATATCTTGAACACTTTTTTTTATAAGTCATTAATTTGTATTCTCTGACATTATTTTAAAGTGGCTGCTAGTATTCTGTGGTAAAAATATAATAAAATTTAGTTGATCCCAAGCCCATATTTTGGATATTTAATATATATAGTTATTGGTTATATTTAATATCTATACAATCAGGATTCTTAGTTGTAGGCAACAGAAACTTTTTCTTGCTGATTTAAACAGAAAAGGGATTTATGAAAATGGTATTAGATCAGAACAACTTCAAAAGAAAATGAAAAAAAATAAAAAACCAAAAAACCCAAACACCTTCCTTCAGTAATGCCTCTTGTATCACGGAGAGCTACTTATGATCATTTCATTGAAAAGAGGATAAAACTGTCTTGGCTATCAAATGGTCCTTTAAAAAGTACAGGCACTCACAAAATTTTGCTTCCCATCCATGAGACTCTGGGCTTTTCTGATTTGGACTTCTTAGTAACCAAGGCAGGACTGCTTTTATCAGATGTTACAGTAATGGAACCATTAATTAGTGAGTTGACAATGCCATCTGGCTAATTCGGACTCTTCATGCCACTGAGTGAACTGTGAAAAAAGGGATTATGAAGGTGCTGAGGTTTGTGTATGCTCAGGAGACTCGAATCTCTGGATTGTCCATGTGCCAGCCGGGTCCTGAGCCTCAGCAGAATTGTAACACCTACCCTCTGGTTCGTTGGACTTACCCAGGTCTGCTGATGGGGAGGTGAGAATGTTCAACCATCATACCTGGGAACGGAGAATGTCTACAACTGCAAGCAGGAAAAGCACATCCATCAGCCATGTGGGATCTAAACCCTTTCTCAATTTAGAGGTGGAGGAGACATTGACATCCCAGGGTCCACAGGATGGAGGAATAAAATATGGATTGGAGTGGAATTGCTGGTATTCTACTATAGAACTGTTGTGACTATAGCAATGGAAGAAATTGTATCATTGATATGGAGACAGTGGCCCTGGGAGTTGCTGAAGGCAGGGAAAGGGAGGTAGGAGTGTGATATGGGGCATTTTCGGGACTTGGAGTTGTCCTGAATGATATTGCAGGGACACATGCCAGGACATTGTATATCCTGCCCTTACCCACTGGATGGACTAGGGGAAAGTGTGAACTACAATTAAATTATGGTCCAAGGCAGTGTGGCAGTGCTCCAGGGTGCATTCACCAAATGTAATGAATGTACCTTACTGATGAAAGGGAATCTCGATGTGGGAGGAGAGGGGTGGAATGGGGAGTGGGGTATATGGAAACCTCTTATGTTTTTTAATGTAATATTTTATGTGATCTATTTCTTTTTTTTAAGAAAAAGACAATAAAAATTATGAAAGTAAAATAATATAAAATAAAATAAACATCCTTTAAAAATGAATTATTCTTTACTTGAAACTGGCACTTTTTGTTATTTCTAATAAATGCTCAAAATGATATCATTGAAAGTGTTATATTTTCTTCCCTAAAATTGAAATTGCCCAACTGTTTTTGCCTCTTTTGTAATGGAAGCAAATTACTGTGTGTGGCCATTCACTTGTATAGGAGAGTCCATATTCCAGTGACCCTATAACTTCCTTTAGAGAAATTAATGAGAGCTTCTCATATTTGGGGGTTGTTTCTTCTACCTTCTGGCACATGCATATTTCACTAAGGTATATTTTACCTAGGGTTCCTACTATTTCCTTTTCTTCGTAGTCCATAAGTATCTCACTAATTGAATGAACCAGAATAATATCTGTAGGGTGGTGAGACAATCTGCTTCTATAAAGAGAACGCAGCTTATCTCTTATCGAGACTCATAAGTATGGAATATCCCAAATATAGGAAGCCTCAGGAGGGTGACATATGATGTCTACTACAATAATGGTCTTAATTTACATCAGGGAGAATTGACAACTCAAATCATTTACTGACTTGAACGAGGCTGAGCAATAGAATTACACTTGACAGCCAGTCTCTTAAAAAAGAAGCGCAATTATTGGACAGCATCATTCAAATTTGAAATCCAGTTTACTTACTTTTTCACTCATTTTTACTCTACCTTGAGCTCTATAGATAAGATATGCTTTAGAGCTTGCAGTTTGAGGGGGTTTTGTTTTGTTTTGATGTGGAAAACTGTGAATGTTCTGAGACAGATTGAAATGTTCTGAACAACGCTGGGCTCCTATAGTAATAATCCCTGGGGGAAACAAGGATAAACAGGTTTAGCTTCAAATGGTGGGCAAGAAACATCCCCTGCTGGGCCCACTATGATTCTGATTCTCCACTTCTTAATTACAGAAAAGGGAACAGTTCCAAAGTAGTCAATTTCTTGCCTGTGCAGAGATGGGAAAGTGGTACCAGATTAGTCAGCTTGTCCATCCTTTATTAAGCATTCTCTGACTACTTTTTCCTGTTTATTCAACCAAGTCCCCATCCTTCTTGTTTTCCTGACAGTCATTTGGAACTTCATGGTCCCTCCTCAATACATTTCACTGGGTGAAGATGTAAGGGTAGCTATTAGTGATTCACAAATAATCCTCAGGTTATGCCCACACTTAAAACAATTTTCATTCCAATTAACAGCAGATTTCACTACAGGACACAGGTATTTCAAGGTACTGAGGAATATCTGAAGGGTGAGTGTTTGATCACATTACACAGTTTTTATAGATTCATCCTGGTACCTGTCTATGATTATTTCAGTAGGATATTAATTCCTATAAATGAAATTGCTGAGTTATAATGGAGGTACATACTCCTAAGGAACTGGAGTAAAGTCCCCAGGAAAAGCTGAATTAATTTATAACCCTACCAACAATGTACACAAAAAACCTATTTCTTTACACCTTTTCTAACCTTAGATATTATAAATGAACATGATCTTTGGCAATTTGTCAGCTAAAAGATGCTATTTATTTTAATACATTCTTTTTTTATTAATAGTAAAATCACAGATTGTTGTAGGTTTCTTAACTTTTGCCATTTTTAAAATGGAAGTGTTTGTCTTTTTGTCTTTTACTCACTGATTTCTAAGAATTTTAAAAATATATTACAAATAGTAAGCATTTACCTGTCATTTATGTTTAAAATATTCCCCTAGTTTTTAACCTGGATATTAATTAGAAAAAAATGTTTTTAATTTATATGTGATAAAATGTATCAGTATTTTCCTTAAATTGTGTCTGGATGCCATGATATCATGCCTAGAAAGCCATTATCTATGTAAAATGTATGCATATATTCCCTTTTAATTCCTTTTTCTACCATTTAAAATTTATTGTACTAATGTATATAACATAAACTTAGTCATTTTAACCATTTATAAATGTACAGTTCAATGACATTAATTACATTCACAATGTATAACCATCACCACTCTCCATTACCAAAATGTTTTTTTTTTTTTAAGATTTATTTATTTATTTAATTTCCCCTCTCCCCTGGTTGTCTGTTCTTGGTGTCTATTTGCTGCGTCTTGTTTCTTTGTCCGCTTCTGTTGTCGTCAGCGGCACGGGAAGTGTGGGCGGCGCCATTCCTCGGCAGGCTGCTCTTTCTTTTCACGCTGGGCGGCTTTCCTCACGGGCGCACTCCTTGCGCGTGGGGCTCCCCCACGCGGGGGACACCCTTGCGTGGCACGGCACTCCTTGCGCGCATCAGCACTGCGCATGGCCAGCTCCACACGGGTCAAGGAGGTCCGGGGTTTGAACCGCGGACCTCCCATATGGTAGACGGACGCCCTAACCACTGGGCCAAAGTCCGTTTCCCCCAAAATGTTTTTAATCACACCAAATGGAGGCTCTGTACCCAAGTAAGCAGCAACTCCAAGTCTACACTTCTTCCAGCTCCAGGTATCCTCTAATCTGCTTTCTGTCCCTGAATTTGCCTATTCTAGATACCTCATATAAGTGGAACCAAATCATACAATATTTGTTCTTTTGTGTCTGATTTATTTCACTTAGTATAATGCTTATAAGGCTCATCATGTTGTAGCATGTATCAGACCTTCAGTCCTTCTAATGACTAAATAATATTCCTAATGTGTATATACCACATTTTGCTTATCCATTTACTTCCTGATAGGCACTTGGGTCTTTTCCACTTTTTAGTTATTGTGAATAATGTTTCTATGACCATCAATGTAAAAATATGTATTTCAGCCCCTGTTTTCAATTCTTTTGTTTATGTATATATCTAAGAGTGGAGTTACCTGGTCATATGATAATTTTATGCTTCACTTTTTGAGGAACTGCTGATTTGTTTTCCACAGTGCTGCCCTGTTTTACATTCTCACCAGAATGCACGAGGTTTCCAATTTCTCCACATCCTTGTCAATACTTGTTATTTTCTGTTTAAGTTTTAAAAAGAATTGCCTATTCTAGTGGGCTCCTATAATTTCTCAAGAACGTTTTGTGTCATTATTTTAATACAAATCTTTATTGCACCTGTAATGTGCTCTGCCATATCGCATAAAGTAGTGGTCCAACTACTTTTTCCTAAATGTTAAATTGTTTCCCTGGTTTCATTTATAAAATAAATTGTCCTTTCTCCACTAACTGGAAATACCATTTTATCCTATGATGAATTCTTATGTATGCTAATACTTGAGCCTGTGGATATATTTTTCTATTCCCATTCTTTGGTTTGATACTGTGCCTCTACATCACTGTTTTGATAGTTACAGATTTTTAACATTTTATAAATTATATTCACTTAATTAGGCTTTGTTGTTTGGTCAGTGAGAATTTATTATTTTCTGACAGTGCTGACAGTGTTGCTGTTTTCTGAAATGACTCAATTTGTCAAAATTATTTAATCTGGAGTGCTTTTTCTAGGTTATAACAATAACTTTGTCTTTAAAATGACAGTAATTGTATCTTTATTTTTAAATAATTATATCATCTATATTCATCTCCATAACTATAATAGCAACGGTTCAATTTTAACTAGGTTTAACAAGTTTCAAGGCACTATTTTGACCCAATAGGTAATATATACTATATTTTAGAAGTCTTTGTTTTGATTTCCAATTTAGTGGACTCAAATTAGAGTCAGAATAATATTTTGTTTTCCAAATGGTCCATCACTAATATCTTTTATTAGCTCATACACAGACACACACATAAATGTAAACACACATAGATATTTATATCTAAAGCTCTTTTTCTGTTGCTTTTATACAAGTTCATATCTTAGCTGGGTATAGATTTTCAGGGAGACACAAACCTTTTTCCTTAAAACATTGTAAATATTACTTATTGTAATTCTTAATTTTGATTCAGTATTCAGTTGACTCTTGTATATGGTTTATTATTCTTAGAGAAGAGTGTTGGAATAATATTTGAACTGTTGCATACCATGGCAATTTGATGTTATTTATGAATTTAAAAAAGAGATAATATGTTTATAAACTTGTCTGTTCCTCTGAGTGTGGTGCCCTTTGTATTAAATTCAAAGCCTTTACATTTACTTGATTAAATTAAGATGAGGGCTTTGATTTGAACACGTCATTAGGGTATGCAGGGTTGAGTCCCTACCTCCTTGGAGGGCTGTTTAAATGGACACTTAATAAAGGAGAACACAGAGAAGTAGAGACACAGAAAAAGACACGGCAGAGGAGAGAACTTGCTTTTGACTCTGGAGCTCCGGGAAGGGATGAGCCATTCTTCTGATAGTTTACAGCTAACCCTATAAAGAGACCAGAGCAATTGAAAAGCTGAGAGATGAACTTTATGGCAGCCTGCAGCTGAGATAGGAAGAAGCTGGGACCACAGAGCCTTGAGAGAAAGAGGAAGAAGGGCTGAACCCTCACAGACGTTGCCTGTCCTCTTGCTTCAACATGTGGCAGATGACTCTGGGTGAGAAATCAACCTTGAATTGGACTGTTTTGGGCCTTTTAACTGTAGGCTTTTTACCCCCAATAAATACCCTTTTTAAAAGCCAACAGAATTCTGGTACTTTGCATCAGTACACCTTTGGCTAATACACATACCTTAGATTTTCATTTTGTACAAGCATGTACAAAATGTGTCAAAATGATTGATACATAATTATTAATTACTCCATTTTTTTAGGAGGTACCTATGATTGAATCCAGGACCTCATACATGGGAAGGCAGATGCTCAAGCCCTGAGCTACATCCACTCCCCCACTCCATGGTTTTTGACTTTATGTGTCCCTGACCATACATCTGAGATATTCCTGATTTTTAATAGAGCAAAAGCATTTTATTTTCTGCTTATATATCTTTATCTTTATAATTCAAAAATATTCAAGCAAATTTGGATAGTTGGCATATTTTCATCACAATTTCCTTCAGCATGTAGAGCAATAACAGTCCCATATCCTAAGTGTGACCTATTTCCGTTTCAGAAGGTGTTCTACAATTGTGTCCTTTATGTATTTTTTTCCCTTCTTAACATATTGAACTTTGTATGGAATTTTAATTTTAGATTCATTGCATTCTGGGTTATCTTGTCAGGTTTGTGCTCTTCACCATGATTTGATTTTTCTGCATTTTTCATTATAGTTTATTCTATTTTAATGCAGATTTTAATTCTTCTATTGAAATTCTAATTTTCTTACATTATTCCTTTACCTCATTCACCCCAAAACCTATCCCTGGACCTTCTCCTTTTCTGCATTTCAATCATGCTCAGTTTTACTTCAATTTTACTTCATATCATTTAAGTTGCTTCTCTTTTACATGCTTTTCAGAAATTTCTAATACAAAATGATGCTTTCTCATAACTAATTTTTCTGCAGCTTGAGTGTATATTTTCTTCTATCCTGTGTAGAATCCCTTCAAATTTTCTCTCGTTATTATTAATTTGTATTTACCTGTTCCCAAATGAAAGAGAATAATTCAAATCCAGTGGTTGTCATTAAACCATTAAATGGTTGTGATCAGATTTCTCTTGTTAGAGCTTAAGCTAGTATTTTAGATGACATGCACAACTCCTAGCCTGATTCTAGTGGGTTGTGGAAATTCAGATAGTGTCAGTTCTGCTGGACTGAAACGGAATCTCCTACTCCTTTTGCCAACCTTGTGTGGGATAATTTATTCCTAAATAATTTAAGGTATTATATATTTCTTTCTCTGTTAGAAACAGTGCATTTAAATTTCAATCCCTGAGCTACTCTTAGAGTTTAGAGTTTTCATTGTCTCTTTCCCTCTTAGTTTTGACCTCATGTCTCAATGTGCCATTGCTTCTCTGCTTTAAACTTGATTGTTGTTAAACATTACTGAAAATGCTATTTGTTAATAAAAGAAAAGATGGAAGGAACTTGTGTGAGAGGGAGATGAGCAGAAAAAATGAGCAGTCAAGAACTTTCTTAGTATCTTTTTTAATATTCAGACTATTACCATGCTCTATTATTCACATGCATTACTATTGCGAATTTGCATCTCTTTCTGTGGTGTGGAGGTGGGGACAGTTATTGTCAGAGAGGACATATGGACAGGCCAAGAGGCAGGAAGGACCATTGTGTCCTGGGGAACTGCAAGACATTTTTATGAATGGAATCTATATAGAAAAGTGTATGTAGAATGAGGGAAGAGATGAACCTGGAGAGGAAGTCAGGAGATTCATCACTATATGTAACTTATTGTGGAATTTAACTTCATCCTGAAAGAGATATAGAAATGTTTAAGGTAGATTTGTGGTATGAGGGGCAGAAAAATGTCCTTGACAATAGTTTGGTAATATAGGTAAGAGCAACAAAAACTCCTGGGGACACAACCTAGAAAGTTATTGCTATAGTCAGAACAGGAAGCAGGAACAGCCTGATCTAACACAGCCAGAATAGTAATGTGGAGGGGCATATTGATTGCAGAAATTCTTAGGAGGGAGAATGAAAGAGACTTTATTATTGGAGTAGAGGAGCAAGGAAAAGAGAGGAATTTAGGATGACTCTCGTGCATTTGGTTAATAATACAGAGTTGATGAGTGTAACTGAAATAAACTGGTTTGTTGGTGCTGGGGTATGGAGTGGTAATAATGAAAGCAGTTTTGGAATTTCATATAGATAATTTTTCTAGATGTTCCTGAAGTTTTAAAATAAGTGAAAATTTTAACATACTTACACTGTCTAATTAAACCATTTGGACTAATGATGTTACTGTAAAGGCCAATAAGGGAGAAAAATAACTAGCAAGATCGGTATTTAAATCATGGTTAACATTGCAGCCTGGTGGAGGGAGAAGAGTTTTGGTTTGGAAAGCAGAAAATTAATATCCTAGAAAAGATTTTTCTCATTAACAGTAGAATTGGAAAAGGCAATTAGTCATTTGGTCCTCAGGTTTCTATTTGTAAAATATAGATAGTATAATCTTTCAAATATTTTAGAGGATTTTAGGATTTAAAGTAGATAACTGTTATGTGATTGCTTCTATATTGCCGATTTCATGTATTGAATGGGAGGAAACAAAATATTAGATATTTGTTGGAAACTGCAAATTTGGGGCAAAAGTTTTCTGGTAGATTGCCCTACAGATGTAAACAAGACTGGCTTTTTGTGTAATTTAATACTACCTTTGATGAAAGGATATTTAATTCAATTTTTGAAAATCGTAGTTTGGATGCTAGAACATTGCAAATGTTAATTCTAACACTTTACAAATAAAAGTAAAACTAACTGGTGGTACTTAGTGCCAAAGAAGATATTTCTGCCATCAATTTTAATTAGTTATTTCCTTTATTAAAAATACAAGAAGAGAGAAAAATGATTTTGCATTCAATATTAATATAATTTCAACTCCTGGCTATGATTATATCATAAATATCACAGCCAAACTTCTTACAAAACTAAGTACAGAGCATTTCATACTCTTTCAAACAAGTTCACATAATTAAGAAAGTGTTTTTCAAATGAAATAGAATTATCTCTTTTACTCTGGTGTATTTACATATGTCTTTCATGAAGAGATATTTGGCAGCAAAACTAGCTGTTCTTTAAATAAGCACACCAAAATACTTCTTCGGAGTCTAAAGTTCTGCAAAGAGGAAAAAATCCACACCAATTTTACCTCTGAAAAGATATTATCACTGCTCTTTTTTGTGAGTGTAGAGACAAAATATTGGAGGAAAAAGGAATTTTACAAGAAGCAAGTTATGAATTCTCTTTCACAGAATCTTATCTTGCAGCTTTTCATGAAACAATAAAAAAATTAATGGGTTAGGATAAAAATCCAAGCTATTTGCCTTAAAAGACCTTGGAATTAAGAAATTAATAATTATTTTGTCAGAGGCAATCCCAGGTAAGCTCCTTTTGGGCAGGAGTCCAAATAAAAGATTTAAACATTACAAATTGCATTTGTCACATGAAGCCCTACACATTCAAAACTCAAAACAACCCAGCCTCACATCTGATAGGTCACTATTATTAGCTAATGTCCATTCAGAACCTTACGGAGATTCTATTGTAACTTTCTTGGTGAAAAAATAGATAATATTTTAACACTTTCTAGCCCGTGCCTGAGTATTAGTCTGTTCCCATCAATACCAGAGAGTTAATCTGGTAAGTAGTTCAGAGGTGGTCTCTGGAGTCAGGCTCCTTGGTTTGAATCCTGACCCAGCCACTTCCTCTGTGACCTTAAGCCCATCCCTGTGCTTCAGTTTCCCTCATTATAAAATGGGGAAAATTGTTGTTGAAAGGATTATATGAGTAAATATAATTTAGAATAGCTTGTGGCACATAGTGTCTAGTAGTTATAACCTATAACCATGTCTGATCAGAGAGAGAATTGTTAGCATAATATAACACTTATGAACAATGGGAAGGAAAGGGTTAGGTGCTCTCTGGCTGGCGCCTTGACATTGCTAGAATTTGGAGAATGAATGCACCATTGGTGAGGGCTTCTTCAAATGATGCTTCCTTTTCTTATTGCTTGGGATCAATCTTGGAAAATCTAGAGGTTGAGGAGAATATTGTTGTGGCCCTAAATGCTGGTGACCTAAACAGAACCTTTGGTTCTTTTCCTATTGGTGACGTTCATTCCCAATGAATCCCTCCTCCCTCCATTCCTGCCCCCGCAAACTTGCAATTCCCACACGCCTCACTGGAGAAATACATGTGCCAAGTTTGAAATTTTAAAATTCAAACTTTTTTTTTTTTTGCATACACATAAATTCTGGCAAATTACTATGCTGGTAAAAAAAAACAACACATTTTTGCTTGTTGGAATGCTATTATCGCTCTAAGAGATTGAACAGATTTCTTCAGCCTTTCTAAATGTAATACATTTCTGAGAAGACAATAAGTATGAAGAATTTCTTCTTCAAGGGTCATGTTGGGGGAGGTTTAGAAAGTACTGAGTCTGTGAGAGAACATGCAGAAAAAGTTTCCTTCCATCCAGAACTTATTTTATATACTCCTCTTTGACAATACTCACAATGAGACAACAGTAGCCTTCACAAAATAGAGATGGGTTTTCAGTAGAACCCATAATGCCAGTATGCTCCACGTTGAGGCTTAGTTTGTTTTATGTGTCTCCATGGCTAGGCTACAGTACTCAGTTATTCAGTCAAACACTAATTTAGCTGTTGCTAGAAGTTTGTAAAAATGTGACTATTTCTAATTAATTTTATACTATTATAAATTTGTGGATTTTAATGAACAATACATAGTACCTAGTTTTGAATACTTTAAAATGTCATAAGTATACACTTTTCACAACCTCCTTTTCCTTTTTGAGATTTATCCATGTTGATAAATGTAAACTTTAGATCATTCCTTTTACCTACTTAGTATTCTCTTATATAAATGAACATTATTTTATTTATTCATTCCCGTTTTCAGAGACAATGAAGTTATTTCCAATTTTTCACTACACTGAATAGTGTTCCAGTGACTTTCCTCATGTGTTTCATGTGAAAGTATTTTTTAGATATGATTAACATCTATAATCAGTTGATTTTAAGTAAAATGGGATTATATTTGATAATAAATTGAAAACTCTTAAAAGGAAAAATGAGATTTCTCTGAGGAAGAAGAAATTCTGCCTGTGGATGTATTGCCAGCTTCTGCCTGAGGGTGACCAACCTGCTGGCCTGCCCTATGCATTTCAAACTTCCCCAAGCACATCAGCCAGTTCCTTGGGGAGATGGGGTAGGATATAAATATGTATCTGGTAGAACCCTGCCTGATGAGACACATCATCCCAAACATGGTAAGAAATGCAAAATGCAAACTGTGCTGAACAAAGACATTTTCGTATAAAATAAAGCAGTGCTATTTTTTTGAGAAGAATTTCTTAAGCATCAGACGTTGGTGTTTAACATTTCATTGAAGTAGCACACATGCACACACACACAAACACACTAGAGTAATACACATCAAATTGGACATATATGTGTAACCAACATTCAGATCAAGAAACATAGCATAATCTGCATACCATCACAAGTTACCCTGATGCTCCCTACTCAATATGTCCCTCTCCTTCAAGTGCCCTGAATTCTAACAGCATAAGTGAGTATTCAGGCATAAGAAGATTTTAAGTATGCTTAAGTAATGTGATTTAAGGATTGATATCATTATCTCGAGAACTTGGGTGATGTCTTGAAGCAAAAAGACAATCTCGTTATGGAGGATATGATTTGTTAGGACCCATTATAAGTTAGAGAAAACTATGTGTTATTAGTATTTTTAAAATCTTAGCCTCTACTAAGTTATTTTTTATTGTGTATATAAACTCTGCTCTAAGTAATAGGTAAAGAAAACCAAGTCTTTCTAGAAGTGAGTTTATTAAACATTTCTGCCCTCATATTATTTAGTAAGTAATTCCACAAAGACCCTGGAAGTTTATATTTAATTTAAAACTTCAAGTCAGAGGTATGGTAGTAGCTTTACTGAATGTTATACTTTTTCCATAGAAACACAGATCAGCCTCTTTGCAGAAAAGGAGCTTTCTTTGATATACACCATTAGATAATTTCCTTATTGTTGACATTTTCAAGACCTATTATTGGTAGCACTTTACCAACTTTGCCAAACAACTCTGGGTTTCTGCAGCTGTTTCTAGGTATTACATATGCAACCAAACCACAATTCCTAACTGGAAACTTAGCTCACAGGAAATATCCAAATGATGTACATTAATTAATTAATACAAGAAAATTCTAGATGTAATTAATACCTTTTTTAGATAAAAAATTTCTACCTCAGTGATGGCAGTATGACTCCCATACCTAGAAGGCTTATGGAAAGATGGATCCTTAGGAAATAAAACAGGAAAGGACTACCAAATTTCCTGTGTGCTCTCTTGTAAGTATTATTTCTTCTGACCAGAAATCTCCCAGGCACCTGTAAAAGCATTCCTTCTCTTAGTCAATAGGAATAGGAACTCTCTTAGTCCTTAGGAATAGGACAGCATTACTGAGATCTGTATTTACACCCTACCCTAGATCCCTTATAAAATATTTCATGACATTTGATGTATTGATACAAAAAAAGAAGACGTGATTAAGGGAATGGAAAGGCCTTGTTATGTAGCCAGGCTATTCCAAGCTTTCAGTCTGGGGCTCAGAACAAATCAGATTAACTAGGCTGTTGAGGATTTCCATCTTGATAAAATGTATGTTTTTATATTGTAGTTACATATGCACATGTTTCCTATGGGAAAGGCAACTGACCAATAAAATTTTGTTTTGCCTCATAGTACCTTGGGCAGGTGCATAATCAATATTTATTACATGAATTAAAAACAATAGTTGTCATTTAGTTTTTAGTAGTAACCCATTAAAATCAGAGTAAATTATGCAGTTTTGAGTATAAAGCTTTGGTACATCAACACCTGGGATGCTGCACAAAATTCTGGTTATTTCACGCTAAGGAAAAAGAAGATCAACAGAAATAATCAAGGGGATTACACAGCTTCCTTATAAGAAAAGATCAAGATCGTGAAAGAATTCTGATAAAGGTATGACCAAATTCTTTAAAATTTTTGATCCCAGTTTTCCTTTAGTTATCAACCCTTGTAGCAAAACTCCTTGGAAAAGTATATTCTTCTTGAATATAATGTTCTCTTTTCCTGTTGTCCTTTGAACCATCCCCAGTCTACTTTTTACTTGCACCCCTCTGCTAAATTTGTTCTACCAAACTGACCGCTGGAGGTCACATTTCAGGCCTTAACAGACTTGATGTAATATTTATACAGTCCATCACTACCTCATCCTTGACCCTCCTAGTTTAGCTTCTAGGATATACTTTTCAAGGTCCTTCTCTCTCTCTTCCTTCTCAAGGCATTTCACTGATTCCTCCTCATATCCTAGACATTGTACTGTTGGAGAAGCCAGGCTCAGGCCTTGCTTCTTCTCTGTCTACACTCACCTTCTTGATGGTCTCCTTTGTCTCATGGCTTAGTGTCCTTCTGTATGCTGATGACTCACACATTTATAACTTCAAGCTCACTTTTCCCAGACTCCTAGATGCAACTGGCTATTCAGCATCTTCAAATGGAAATCTTAAAGGCATATCAAAATTTATGTGTCCAAACTGACCTCTGATCTTCCCTCAAACTTCCCATAATCTTCCACTCCAAACTTGTTTCTCATGCATTCCTTTTTATCTCAAGCTCAGGTCAAAATTTCATCTTTTCTCCTCTTTCTTATTCTCTACATCCAGTTTATCAGCAAATTCTAATGACTCTACCTCAAAAATATTTTCAGAATTTGACTGTATCTCACTAGCTCCAAGCATACCATGTTCTCTCTCTCCCAGATTCTTGTGATTGCTTCATTCTTGCCCTCCTAGAGTCTTTTCCCAATGCAGCAGCCAGAGTGATCCTATACAAAGCTAATTCAGGTCAACTTATTCCTCAGCTAAATACCCTCGAATGGCTTCCCAACAGGCTCAGAGTAAAATCTAAAGTCCTTAATCTGGCAACCTTGTTTCTTACAGTTCTTTTTCTCTAGCCATACTGGCCTTCTTGCTATCTGCTCAGGGTTTCCTCTGCCTGGGGCTCTCTTCCCACGGATGCCACTGCTCACTTCTGCAAAAGTGAGTTTCTTGGAGAGATCGTCCCTCTCCACCCTATCTGAAATTGCAAATAACTCCACACTCCTTATCCCCCTTTCCTGTTTATTTTTATCTCCATAGCATTTACTGACACCTGATATACTATTTTGCTTTTTTTTTTCCCTAACCACACAGAATGAAAGTTCCAAGAAGTCAGAGAATGTTTTCTATTTTTTGCTCTGATAAATCCCCAGTGCCTAGAATTTTAAGTGTTCAAATTATTTGTTGAAAGATTCAGGTTTCATCCCTTCTCTTCCCCCTTCTCCCATCTAGTTTTACTCTCTTTATATTCTTTTCAGTTTCATGGCTTCATTTACCACAAGAAATAGAATATCAAACATGTTTAAAAGTTCTTGGAGGGAAGCCAACTTGGCCCAGTGGTTAGGGCATCCGTCTACCACATGGGAGGTCCACGGTTCAAACCCCGGGCCTCCTTGACCTGTGTGGAGCTGGCGCATGTGCAGTGCTGATGCGCACAAGGAGTGCCGTGCCACGCAGGGGTGTCCCCTGCTTAGGGGAGCCGCACGCGCAAGGAGTGCGCCCCGTAAGGAGAGCTGCCCAGCGTGAAAGAAAGTGCAGCCTGCCCAGGAATGGTGCTGCACACATGGAGAACTGACACATCAAGATGACGCAACAGAAAGAAACACAGATTCCCATGCTGCTGACAACAACAGAAGCGGACAAAGAAGAACATGCAGCGAATAGACACAGAGAACAGAAAACTGGGGGGTGGGGGGAAAGGGGAGATAAATAAATAAATAAATAAATCTTAAAAAAATTTATTGGAATATAAATTATATTTAGGCCATCTGTTTTATTTTGAGAAAACGAACTAGGCAACATAGAAATAAAAGGTTGTTTTAAATAATTGGTAATTACCATATGGGATTTATTCCTACTCCCTACAACTTTTTTTCAGCCTCTTATCATTTCTTGACTAGATTTATGAGAATAGTCTCTCAGTTGTCACCTATAACTTAAGTGTAGATGTCTCCAACCTTTTCTTCAGTAGTTGCTGAAGTGATCATATCACATCCATTTAAATTTAATTCCGTGGTTTTCTGTAGAGGGGGAAGATGACAAAAAGGATGATGGTGATGACGACCAAAGTGTAAAATCAATTTACATTTAAACTAGAATGAGCCTTCTTCTTACACTCAAATTTGAACATGTTTCCTCTAGGAGTTAAACACACAATGCCTTATAGTATATGTGTGGATGATATCTTGATGGTTTGAAACGTATCTCTTAGTTGAGTCAAAGGCCATATCGCTTTTAGAACTTAAAAAAAAAAATTATTTAAAGAGAGTTGAAATAAAACCGAAACTAATCCTGAGGACCATGATTTATTCCCCAAACTCTTTGTACTATTGCTAGAATAGAGGTCTGCAGTCTTGATTTGGTCAGCTTCTTCTTTGCTAATAAAGTCATCTGTGAAACCAATTTTAGACTGATTCATTTCTTGTTAGATCGCATCGGATTTTTGTTGTGCTGAACATGGATACGTTTTCTTGCAGGAAATAAAAAAGTAGAAGTGTTTTCCAAATCCTTCCATACTTGAGTGCCATTATTCATTGGCCCAAACTTCTTTGACTAATTGATTCTCTAAACAAGACCTCAGCCAACCTTCATTGCAGCTGTTTCTGGAATAACAGAGACTGGCGAGTAAGGGAATAACTGTGGCTTTAATAGGCATGCGTTTGCTTTCCACCACACTCTAAATTGCCTTCTCTGAAAGGGTTGCTTTTGAAGACCAAATGCATCTTGTTTTCTCTTGGTTAAAAAAAAAGAAGAAAATACCCCTATTTTTTAGACCAGAATGACACAAAGCAGTCACTAGAAAAATTGGCAAGAATGGGTAGTTACTAATTGGTTGGCCACTGTGTCTTGGGATAGTTTTCTGAGAAATTCAGTAATGCCTGTTAGATTTTGGAATAGATTCCTTTCCCCAAGTGGCACTCCAGAAGCCTTGCTGTCTGTCAATTATAAATCCCTGGTCTTCTCATCACAGATTCTGGGCTATAACTGACTTCTGGGAATTTATGATCAAACCTAAAGCATTTAGCTAGTGAATTGATCCATTTGTTGAACATAAAAAAAAAATAGTTAACACTTGGGGCTGAAATTAAAATGTCATTTAGTAAATGAGTGTGTTAATAGCCAAGGAATCTCAAAAGAGAGATAACTAGTATCTTACTATCCTAGAACTTTAGAGCTGGATGGGAACTTATTGATCATTCATTCCAACATTTAATTTTATGTCTAAGGAAACTGAGGCCAAGCAAAATTAAGTGTCTGGCTCAATGTCACACCTGACTAAAATAGAATTTCAGTCTCTTAATTTCCAACAAGTGCCCATTTCATGATCCATGTTTCTTTTTTCACTTTATCTGGCTTTTGTGAAAGAGAAAAGCTGGAAGCCTGATCAAGGAACTTTGATATTTATTTTCCTTCTTTGACAGTTCTCTATTCACCAGTGGGTTGGTGCAAGGTGAGACAGGGTATGCAAACTCAAAAGCATAAGATTATAGTTTACATTGTAGTTTACACTCTTCCCTAGTCCATTCGGTGGGTTATGGCAGGATATATAATGTCCAGCATTTGACCCTGCAATATAGATAGGACAACTCTAAGTTCAGAAAATGCCCCCACAACACATCTCTTCTTCCCTCTCCCTTCCCTAAACTATTATCCATGCAGTGTAGCAGTGCTCCAAAATGTATTCACCAAATGGAATGAATGTGCCGCAACGATGAAAGGGGTTGTTGATGTGGGAAGAGTGGGGGTGCGGGGGTTGAGTGAGGAGGTGAGGGGGTATATGGGAACCTCTTATATTATTTAATGTAACTTTTTTGTGATCTATGTATCTTTTTTTAAAAAAAGAATTGAAAATTAATTAAAAAAAGAAAAGCACAAGAGAATATTACTTAACTTTAATGCATTAGGGATGTTACTATTGTGGTCTGAGTGAAAGAGGGCGTTGACAAAATTAAATTTTCTAGACATAATTAAAATTAAAAAACACCATCCTACCCATCCTGAGAGGAGGGTTGGGGAAGGGAGCAAGTGAACACTGGAGATTTGCAGGTACATGGTTGAAGTTACAATGTTCAGAAAACTCTTGGCAATATGGCAAGTAAGGGTACTAATTTAGGATGTTGAACGGGGGCAGTATTCAGCACAGGGCACACCTAGGGCAGGCTCTCTAGGGAGTATGTGAAGTGTTTATCTTGTCATAGTGTGTTATATCAGTGGGTGGAGACCCACACAATGAGCTGAAAGATGTTGTACTCCTGTCCTGGGGAGGCCTGATATGTTCTCAAACATATCTCGGGTGTCTCCTGAGAGCACGGGTGTTCTTAATAGGGGAGGACAGACCAATGGGTCAAGCCCTCAATGTTGTTGCAAGTAACTATGAATCTTGTCCTTCCAGCAGTGAAGCCTGGTAGTTGCTGTGGGCCCCAAGGGGAGGGGGAGAAAGGAATAGAATAGATGGAAGAGGGTATAGTTAGTGGGCAATGGAAGTGTTTTACGTGATCTTGCAATGATGGACACGGGCCATGTTAAACTTCACCAAAACTTTATAAAAGAGTATGGTCTAAAATGTAAACTATAATGTAAACTACTGACTGTGGTTAGTAGCTATGTTTCAATATTTGTACATCAGTTGTAACAAATGTACCATCCACATGTAAAAAGATCATTAAAAGGGAAGGGGAAAAGGGGAGGATGTTGGGTATATGGGAATCCCCTATATTATGTATGTGACTTTTCTGTGACCTAAAACTTCTTTGAAGACATAATGAAGAAAAAGTAAGACAATGAGGAAGAAATGGAAGAAATTGCCATTGTACTTACAGGACAACAGTTATTATAGCAATGAAAGTCTAAACATCAAACCATTTAAAAAATATTTTTCATTTTTTTAATATCCCAATTTTTTAACTTTAGTTTTTCTAAATTATTATGTATTTTATTCCTTATGTTTAAGCCTATCATTACCATCTCAATTTCCTATTAAATGAATTTGGCAATATACTTGGCTTAATTTTTGAAGAAGTTTTGGATCACAGAGGGGTTCAACTATGGCAAGGGAGGAGCACTGGTGTGGGGTGTTAGCGATAGGGGACATATGGGAGGAAGTTCACCTGGGCATACATATAAGGTATATAAATATGTTCAAATGTTCATGGGGCATTGCCACAGTGAGCAGAGATTAATACACCAACTGAAAGAATACTGAATTCTCATCCTGGGGAGCTCTGCCACATTCTCTAATGGAACAGTAACTATCCCCCAAGTACAGGGGTAATGACCAGTTAAGAACAATGGTTGATTGATAGGCCCTTGATGCTTATGAGACTTTTGCACGTGAAATTGCAACTTAGTCTAGTGTTGTAGGGTGCTTAGGATTTACCTCCTGAGACCCTCCATGTTGCTCAAATGTGACCACTCTCTTGGCCAAACTCAGCATTAATGAGCCTTCCTGGCACCAAGGGATTAGTACCAAGCACTGGCTGGTGATGCAATGTGAAAAAGACCTTGAATAAAAGAGGGAAATGATAAAGACAAGTGAGTTTATATGGTTAAGAGACTGCAAAATGAGTCTGGAGGTCTTCAGAGAGGTAATGCTTACAAACATTTTGGCAGGATCTCATAGACAGCCAAAGTAGATACTACACCAAATAGTGGGGCTCTTGAAGGCTATGGAGACACCCAAGTCCTTTGGTCATGGCAGATAGCTCCGGAGTTTGGTGCCTTGACAGTGGGCCCTACTTTGGAGTTTGTACTCCTGAATGTGACAGAGTTGGACTCAGATGTGACTTCTCTACACATGCCTCTTCTGTACCTTTTATTGAACCTATAGTTGGTGCTAGAGTTGGTAGGTGTATGACCAAGAGACTTGAATCTGTGGGTTGTCTGGAGAGTTGAGCCCAGAACCTCAGCAGAGTTGAAGCACCTACTTTCCAGTTCACTGGACTCACCCAGGACAACTAACAAAGAGGTGAGGATTGTCAACCACCACACCAAGGAACCAAGAGAGTCTACAACTGCAAGAAAAAGAGTCCCATTCATCAGTCATAGAGGATCAAAGCCCCCTCTCAGTTAGAGGAGGAGTGGGCATCACTATCCCATAATCCTCAGGATTGGGGAATAAAATATGGTCTAGAGTAGACTTACTGGTTTTCTACTATAGACTTATTGTGATTCTAGCAATGGAAGAAATGATACTATTGATGTGGAGACAGTGGCCACTAGAGTTGCTGAAGGCAGGAAGAGGGAAAAAGAGGTATAATATGGGGACATTTCGATACTTGGAATTGTCCTGACTGACAGATGCAGGCCATTATATATCCCACCATAACCTACAGAATAGAGTGGGAGAGAGTGTAAACTAGAATGTAAACTATAATCCATGCTGTGTCACAATGCTCCAAAATCTGTGCATCAACTGCAATGAATGTATCACACTAATGAAAAAAGTTGTTGATATGGGAAAAATGGGAGATGTGGGGAGTGGGGCATATAAGAATCCCCTATATTTTTAAAGTGTAAAATTTCATGTTATCTATAAATCTTTTAAAAATAAATAAAAAATTATCTCTTTCTCTCTCTTCATCTGCCATTGTGTGTGCATTTGACTTCCATCTTTGCCAAGTTTTCTCATAAGACATTTAGAATCAAGTGATTCCTGGCCAAGAAACAAAAACAGAATCATCCCATTCCTCAATGGATTTGATGAAAACTGACAATAAAATCAGGTACAACCCCAAGAGAAGACATTGGAGAAGAACCAATCTGGGTCTGTAAGGAATCACACATGTGAAAACTCACATGTTTAGGCTGTATCAAGTTCACTTACATCTTATTGAAAAAGACACCCTTTCTGAACAGTTGGACTTTATTGGAGGAAAATGCTGGGTTCCTTTTTTTTTTTTTTTTTTTTTTTTGTGCTTTGGCATAAATAAGTTGGTTCAGACCTTTTGTTTGAAAACAAAATTAAATAAGAACCCTTTGGGGTCTGTCTAATGACATAAAGCCTGAAAGTGTTTTGGATTGCTGTTTTTAGTCAGTGTGTTTTGGAAACATTGGGTCACTGTCAAGAGGTCCTAGGTTTGTCATGATATCCTAGGTTGTCAGTTACTTTTAGTTATAGGACAATTGCTATCAGGAAAAGTATGAGCCTGAAAAACAAACTTGGAAGACACTTTGGAAAGACCTTATAGACTAGCTTTTTAGAATTAAGGTGTTTATTATTTATGGCCAAGGCTCTGGGTTTTAGATATAAACTAGATAGGAAGTGGGGTGAAACATATTTCTGTAGTCTTTTATACCTTCAGAGTTATTAGATACAGAATCAATCTACAAAAAAGACAGATAGAGAATGGATGCCCCAGAAGTGCTGTAGATATGTTATCATCTCTTGTGACCCTTGAAGATGTTTTAGGACTTCAGTTTCCCTATAGTTGGTAATGAGGCTGATTCACTAGGACTGTAATGGTAGTTGGCCTATCTGGAAATTTCCCTAACTAATCCTGAACATTCACAGCTGGTATCAGAGAGTGCCAGCCACTTGGTGGCTTAAGAGTTTTCAAATGAATGAAAAAGAATTATGGATTTGGATGTAATTAAGTGAGGGAGAGGGAACGAAACTAACACTGGCCATAGTCATGATTTAAGGCTATAATCTGATCTGGGTTATCACTTCACATTTATGAATGTCACCCTCATTTGGCTTCATCCTTAGATCCATTATTTTATTTTATTTTTTATTTTATTTTATTTTATTTATTTATTTATTTATTTTCTAGGTCCATTACTTTTAGAGCAGAACCAGATGACATGGATGATCTTGCCATAGCACTCAGAGGAATTATAAGGGAACCAGATGCTCGTGTATGTCACTTTTTCTTACATTTCTCTTCATCCAATTTGGAGAAAAAAAAGAACAGATTATCCATCAAACTACCAAAAAATTGACCAATAATTTTCTGTGGTAGTCTGAGACTAATGTTTTGATGTATAGATTTAAGGACTATTAAAAAACTGAAATTTTAGTGTCACCAAATCTCCAGTTTCTAGTATTTCATTTACTAGTTCCATTCATTCAATTGTTTCCAACCAGTTTTATTTTTTTAACTATTTTTTAAAACTTTTGAGGTACCAGGGCTAGGGAGTGAAAATAGACCCCATATGTGGGAAGCTGGCACTCAACCACTGAGCCACATCAGCTCCTCTGAGTTGTTTTTTTCATTTGTTTGTTTTTGCTTTTAGGAGTCACTGGGAACCAAATCTGGGACCTCCCAGGTGGGAATCAGGCACTCAATCACTTGAGCCACATCCATCCTTCAACCAGGATTTTTTTAATGTTCTGCTATTTGTGAAACAGTTGGCTAGACTCTATGGAAGATACCAAAATCTCCATATGAGAAAATTCAAATGAGAACTCCTGTTATATTTTATTATAACCAGAAGATCTATCTGAAAAGAGACAAGAGAATGTGATGTTTTGGTACTTTCACAAAGTATATAAAAATGATAAATTGAATCCTATTTTACTACTTTGAGGCAGCTCTTCCTAATTGACTGATTATACTGATATTATTATTTGGGAATACACTGCCTCAAGTATGTTAATATTGTGATTAGGAAGGATCTCATATACTTTATAAATGTAGTAGAAACTGTTCATAAGTTAATCACATACACATAATGTATGTGATTTCAGCATTTAAAGAGGTGTTTTACTGGAACATCTGATCTCACTGGAAGGAAGTGCTGATACAGGTAGAAGGATTTTCAAAGCAGAGAGATTTCAAGTTCAGTAACACTTCATTAGGTGCAAGTGCTTTGTCTGCAGGGAAGGGAAATTAATGATATCTACCTCCTCAAACATTTGTCTTCGTAGTTCACCTGTACAAACATCCTGTCTATACACTAAAATTCTATGTAAATGTATCTTTTACTGGGCTGTGGTCTTTGACCTTCTTGTAGTGGGAGCCACTTGAAAAGTTCAAAATTGGGACACTGTATTGAAATATTGCCAGTTCTATTGCAGGGCAGGTTGGCTTTGGAGGGCTGTAGACTGAGGGAGGGATAGGGTGAGCAGAGTCACATGCACTGGGCAAGGAGGCCGGTTAGGTGGGAGTGGTCACTAAGAATTGAGTGTGTTTGAATTCTTTATCATTTTAAATTCTTCATATATATACATATTTTACTGAGAGGGAAGATTGCATTTGTTGACCAGACCAAAGACATCTTTCACTTTAATATAAGACCATGGAAATTTGCCAAGCCTGGTTTTGAGAATGAAGTGTCTCAGCCTTAAAGTCTGGATCCTTAATCTCTCAGGGTTTACAGGAGAAGACAGATGGCCTCAGTATGTCAAAACAGCTCCCAGTTGTATCCAGGGGATACTAACCAATGCTGGCAAATGAATTATGTAATCACAGAACAAAATGCAATCTAAAACCCCACTGTCCTTGAGGGCCCAGGACTCATTATCAGAGGCAAAGCTAACTCCGAGTAACCCAATCACCTATGGTCATCTCATGTAGGGGGTTCTAGGGTGTTTTATACATTACTAATGAGGCTGAGTAGAATCTGACTGGGCACTCAGAGCCTGAAAGGGGTTCTCTGATTTTCTGTGGGACTCTATGAACTATGCTGTGTGGATCCATTTTATCTCTAGGTCATATTGTTTATTCCATTGTTTCAAGGACCCAGCTTTGCTCTCTAGAAAGAGTTCAGAGTACTTTCTGCTGTAATCAGTAACTTGAACTGACTATTCTGGGATTTAGTCATTCTGTGCAGAAGGCAGAGTTTTAATTTTCTGAGTGGGTACTTTTTTTGTTATTCCAGGGCCCCAAAGGGCCTATGTTATACTAGAGTAAAATGGTACTATTTCTGAAAAAGTCTAGATTATAATACTTCTTGTCAAAATAATTGAGACCCATAGAATTCTTAGGGGAGAAAAAGTATTTGTTCTTTTCAAAAGCCTGTATGGCTGGGTATCTGGGAGGGTGGGATATGTTGGAGTTCTCTGTGTGGTGTTTGTATTATTTCTACAACTGTCTTATAAGTTTGGAATTTTTTTTTCTCTAGATGATATCCAGTGAAATAAACCTCTGGCACATTTATAAAGCCAACCATTAAATTAGAACAAGGATAGGGCCATTTGCATGTGAATATTCAAAAGTAGCCAGAGATAATAAAATAGGCTCTAACAATAACAGGC
Source organism: Dasypus novemcinctus (assembly GCF_030445035.2). NCBI lineage: Eukaryota > Metazoa > Chordata > Mammalia > Cingulata > Dasypodidae > Dasypus > Dasypus novemcinctus. The sequence continues at coordinate 44,923,853 of NC_080673.1, read as the reverse complement.
CTTGTTAACTGGTTCTGGCTACAAAATAGCATGCTATTTTCAAGAAGACTTTCTGAACTGGTTGTCTTGTGGGCAATGATCTGATATGGGCTATCCCTTCAAATTTACAAATGTCACCCTCATGTGGCTTCATGCTTGGACCCATTAGTTTTAGAGCAGAACCAGATGACAAATTAGTTCAAGCACTGGAGAGCCAGTTATCTCTAAATCATAAACAATATCCTGACAAAACCTGACTTTCACGTGAGGAATCAAGCAGAGTCAATTTCCTTGCCCCACCCTGAACCTAATCTCCCATATCATATGACTTGGAATTGAAAGACTAAAGAATTTGTTCATTTTTCTCCCAAAGTCTAGTATCTCTAGTAGTACTACTCTATTTTATATTTTACGATAATGGAACATCTGGGGAGATTCTCTTTGCTTTAGATTATTTGGGTTGGTCTATAGATTGGTGGAGGTAAAAAGTATTTTTTTGTTAGGTTGAGAATAATTGCTTCTCACATCCATGTTGTGCTTTTACAGTGCAGGACTGTAATTAGATAATAAGCTTAAAAAGGAAGGTTGGAGATGGAAACCATATTGAGAAATTATTAAGGTTTAAAAAAAACCATCCAAAATATTGGTTGCATAATCAGTGCTTTAAAGTTTACAGTGATTTCAGTGTATTATTCATTCTTTCATTTAGTCAATCATTTACTCAGTATTTATAAAGCATCTACAGCATAGGTAACACTTTTTAAAAATTTTATTTTAAACATTTATTTATTTATTTTGTAGTTTTTTTTTTTGGTCTTTATTTATTTTTTAATGTTACATTCAAAAAATATGAGGTCCCCATAAACCCCCCCCCCCTCACCCCACTCCTCCCACAACAACAACCTCCTCCAACATCATGGGACACTCACAGCATTCGGTGACCACATCTCTGAGCACTGCTGCACCACATGGTCAATGGTCCACATTTAAGTTTACACCCTCCCCCAGTCCACTCAGCGGGCCATGGGAGGACATACAATGTCCAGTAACTGTTTCCGGAGCACCACCCAGGACAACTCCAAGTCCTGAAAATGCCCCCACATCACATCTCTTCTTCCCACTCCCCACCCCCAGCAGCCACCATGGCCACTTTCTCCACCTCAACACCACATTTACTTCCATTACTAATCACAACAATTCCAGAATAGAACATTAGCAAGTCCACTCCAATCCATACTCCACTCCTTCATTCTGTGGACCCTGGGATGGCTATGTCCACTCCACCTCTGTATCAAGAGGGTGCTTAGATTCCACTTGGATGATGGATGCAGTTCTCCTGTTTGCAGTTGTAGGCACTCTTGGCTCTCTGGTGTGGTGGTTGACCTTCTTCACCTCCCTGTTAGCTGGCTGGGGTAAGTCCAATAAACCAGAGGATAGGCTGCTTTTAATCATCCAAACAATCTTGTGAATTGGGTGCTATCCACATTAGAGAGATGTCATGTACATTTCTATGTGAGTCCTATGCATTGCTTTATGGAGTTGATCTAATCATTATTTCTATTTATTCAGTCTTTGTTAGGGCTTCAGGATTAGAGTGCCTACTAGGCCAAGAGCTTGAAATAGTGTTGTTTCTTGCCTGGAAATCTGCACACTTCCCAAATACCCAGTATTACAAGACAATAGATGCTACATTATTTTGGCTTGGTTAGCAGACATGAAGGTTAAACAAAAAATACTTCATGCAGCAGACAAGTATGAATGACATATATATTAGCAATTATGTGAAAAAACAAAACAGGTGACTAAAGGAGACCACCTCAAAATATTTAAGAAGAACTAATAACCTTTCCCCTGTGGCCCATTTAAATTTAAATCTACATCAATCAACCAAATTGGCATTTATTGAACAGTTTCTGTGGGCACTATGCTAGGCATTTTAATATAAATTCCACTTGCAGCAAATATTTGATTACTTCAACCATAGTAAGAGTATCACTGATTGGTAATTACTGATGTATTTGATCACGTCTTTCTATAAACTGAGCTCTTTGAGGGCAGGGGCTGTGTTTTTCATTTGTGTCTTCCCAACTTTAAGTATTTGGCACCAAATGAGCATTCAAAATAAGTTTTTTAACATTAATTAATTATATTATTTTTATTGTCTTTTTTTAAAAGATACATAGATCACACAAAATGTTATGTTAAAAAATATGAGGTTCCCATATATCCCACTCCCCACCCCCACTGCCCACTCCTCCCATATCAACAACCTCTTTCATCAGTGTGGCACATTCATTGCATTTGATGAATACATTTTGGAGCATTACTATACCACATGGATTATAGTTTACATTGTAGTTTACACTCTCCTCCAATCTATTCAGTGGGTTATGGCAGGAAACATAATCTCCTGTATCTGTCCCTGCAATATCATTAAGGACAATTCCAAGTCCTGAAAATGCCCCCATATCACACCTCTTCTTCCCTCTCCCTGCCCTCAGCAACTCCTGTGGTCATTGTCTCCACATTAATGATACAATTTCTTCTGTTGCTAGATTCACAATAGTTCCAGAGTAGAATACCAGTAAGTCTACTTTAATCCATATTTTATTCCTCCATCCTGAGGACCCTGGGATGGCATTGTCCACCCCAACTCTAAATCGACTTAGATCCCACATGACTGATGTATGTGATTCTCCCGCTTGCAGCTGTAGACTCTCTCAGTTCCCTGGTGTGCTAGTTGATCATCCTCACCTTTCTGTTAGCTGGCCTGGGTAAGTCCAATGTACTGGAGAGTAGGTGTTGCAACTCTGATGAGGCTCAGGGCCCAGCTAGCACATGGCAGTTCAGAGATTCAAGTCTCCTGAGCATACATCAACCTCAGTGGCAACCATAGGTTCAGTAAAAGTGACAGAAGAGGCATGTGTAGAAAGGTCACATCTGAATCTAACACCATCACACTCAGGAGTACAAATTCCAAAGTAGGGCCCACTGGCAAGGCACTGAAATTCATCTGCCATGACTGTAGAACCTGGGTATCTCCCTAGCCCTCAGAAGCACCCCTACCTGTGGTTGTATCTACTTTGGCTGTCTCTGGGATCCTGCTGAGATATGCATAAGCATGACTTCTCTGATGACCTCCCAATTCATTTTGAAGTCTCTTAGCCATATAAACTCATTTGTGTTTACCATTTACGCCTCTTATTCAAGGTCTTTTTCTAGTTGCATCACCAGCTGGTGATTGGTAATAATCCCTTGGTGCCAGGGAGGATCATCCCTGGGAATCATGTCCCATGCTGGGGGAAGGTAATATATTTACATGCTGAGTTTGACTTAGAGAGTGGCCACATTTGAGCAACATGGATGATCTCAGGAGGTAACTTTTAGGTACCCTGCAGCTTGAGGCTTAGTTGAAATTTCAAACACACAGGCTCATAAGCATAGTCATCAGTATCAAGGGCCCATTTTTGGACCATCCTTGTTCACTGGTCTTTGCTGCTGTAGTTCAGGGGTTGTTGCTTTCCACTGGGGAATGCAACAGAGCTCCCCAGGATGGGAACTCAGCACTCCCTCAGTTGTGTGTAACTCTAACCACTATGACAATACCCAAAGAATATCTGAACATATCTATTTACCCTATATGCATGACCTGAATAACTCCTCCCACCCATGCATCCCCCATCAATGACACCCCACATCAGTGCTCCTCCTCTGCCATAGTTTAACCCCTCTGTGATCCAAAACTTCATAAAAAATGAAGCCTAATATATTGACAAATTCATTTAGTGGGAAAATGAAATAGTAATGATAGGTTTAAAGATTAGAAATAGAATACATAATAATTTAGAAAATCTAAAATAAAGTAAAAAATAAATTGGGGTATTAAAAAATGAAAAATATCTTAAAAGTTTTTTTTTCACTCTAATAGGTGTTGCCCTGCATGTACAGAGGTAAGGAAATCTCTTCCATTCCTCCCTCAGTGTCTACATAATTAAAAAAATTTTTTTTAAATTTGTCTTCAAAAAAGTTTTAGATCACAGTAAAGTCACATATACAATATGGGGGACTCCCATATACCCAACATCAAACTCTTTTCCCTCTTTCCCAACAATGATCTTTTTACATGTGGATGTTATATTTTTTACAGCTGATGTACAGATACTGAAACATAGCTACTAACCATGGTTCCAATTTGGTTTACATTATGGTTTATATTTTAGACTGTACTCTTTTATAAATTTTGGTATACATTATGGTTTATATTTTAGACTTTAAACTTTTTAAAATTTTTGGTGAAATTTAACATGGCCTGTATCCATCATTGCAGGATCATGCAGAACACTTCCATTGCCCCCTACTTACCCCATCTTCCATCTATTCTATTCTTCTCTCCCCCTCCCCTTGGGGCCCACATTGACTACCAAGTTTCACTGCTTGAAGGACAAGATTCATAGATACTTGCAGCAATGCTGGAGACTTGACACACTAGTCTTTCCTCCCACCCATGCTCTCAAGAGACACACTTCCCTCCCCAGGATGGGGGTATTACACTTTCCTGCTCATTGTATGTGTCTCCATCCACTGACATAATACACTATGACAGATTAGCACTCACACACTCCCTGGAAGTCTGTCTCAGATGCACCCTGTGCCAGATGACCCCCTCAAACACCTTAAACTCATAACCCTTTCTTAAATTTTCTTAAGAGTTTTCTCAACATTATAGTTTCAACCACATATCTGACAATCTTCCATGTTCACATGCTCCCCCCAAACCCTCCCCCCAATTCTATGGACCATCTGACCCATCCTCTCAACCCTAGCCCCCCTCAAGACTGCAAAGCTCCACTTAATAGTATCCCTTTGCCCCTGTCTTCTCCCTTCACTGCACAATAACTTACCTCCACTTTATCATAGATTTCACCCATGTAGGTGTCAACTCACTACTTTCCTCTCCCTCTCCATTATCTGTAAGCCTATCTTCCACTCTCTAGCTCTCTGAGACAGCTTGATTTGCTTAATTCATATCAGAGAGTTCATGTAGTATTTGTCCTTGAATGCCTGGCTTGCTTCACTCAATATAAGGTCCTCAAGATTCATCCATGTTATCCCATATGTTAGTACTGTATTCCTTCTTACAGCTGAGTAGTATTTCATTGTATGTATATACCACATTTTGTTTATCCATTTTTTCTGTTTATGGGCATTTGGGTTGATTCCAACTTTTAACTATAGTGAATAATGTCGCTATGAACATTGGTGTGCATATATCAGTTTATGCTTTTGTTTTCAGTTCTTCTGGTTATATACCCAGCAGTGGAATTGCTGGGTCATATGGCAAATCTACAGCTAGTTTTTTGAGGAAATGCCAAACTGTTCTCCAGAATGGCTGGATCCTTCTACATTCCCACCAGCAGTGGATGAGGTTCCTGTTCCTTCACATACTCTCCAACACTTGTAATCCTGTTTTTTTTTTTTTTTAATAGGCGTCAATCTAAAGGGTGAAAGAGGGTATCTCATTGTAGTTTTGATTTGCATTTCCCTAATAGCTAGTGATGTTGAGCATCTATTCATGAGCGTTTTAGCCATTTGTATTTCTTCTTTGGAGAAACATCTGTTCAAATCTCTTGCCCATTTTTTGAATGGGTTGTTTGCCTTTTTATTTTTGAGATGTAGGATTTCTTTATATACGTTGGATATTAGACTCCTACCAGATATATGGTTACCAAATATTGTCTCCCATTGAATAGGCCATCTTTCCAATTTCTTGATAAACTCCTTTGAGGTGCAAAAGGCTTTAATTTTAAGGAGGTCTCATTTATCTATTTGTTTTTTTTTTTTTTTTGCTGCTCGTGCTTTGGATGTGAAATTCATGAAGACATTTCATATTACAAAGTCTTGCAGATGATTCCCTACATTGCCTTCCAAGGCCTTTATGGTCTTGGGGTTTATATTTAGACCTTTGATCCACCTTGAGTTGATTTTTGTATAAGGTTTGAGATGGTAATCCTCTCACATTCTTTTGTGAATGGATATCCAATTCTCCAAGCACCATTTGTTGAAGAGGCCATTCTCACCCACTTGAGTGGACTTGATGGGCTTGTTGGATATCAGATGACTGTATATGTGAGGATCTATTCCAGAACTCTCAATTCAGTTCCCTTGGTCAATATGTCTATCCTTGTGCCAATGCCATGCCCTTTTAACCACTACAGCTATGTAGTCTGTTTTAAAGTCAGATAGTGTGATTCATCCAATTTCATTTTTCTTTTTCAATATGTCTTTGGCTGTTCAAGACCTCTTTCTCTTCCAAAAAATTTTATAGGTAGTTTTTCCAGTTCATTAAAAAATGCTGTGTTGATTTTTATTGGGATTGCATTAAATCTGGAGATCAGTTTGGCTAGGATAGATATCTTGATGATATTTAGTCTTCCTGTCCATAAACTGGGAATATTCTTTCATCTAATTCTTCTTTGATTTCCTTTAACAGTGTTGTGTAGTTTTCTGTCTATAAGTCTTTTATATCTTTATTTAAATTTATTCCTAGGTATTTGATTTTTTCTTTTACTATTGTAAATGGTATTTTTTTTTCTTGATTTCTTCCTCAGATTGCTCATTACTGGTATACAGAAATGCTGCTGATTTTTGTGCATTAATCTTATAACCTGAGACTTTACTGAACTCATTTATAAGTTCTAGAAGGTTTGTTGTAGATTTCTCAGGGCTTTCTATATATAGGATCATGTCATCTGCAAATAGTGAAATTCTGACTTCTTCTTTTCCAATCTGGATGTCTTTTATATCTGTTTCTTGCCTCAGTGCTCGAGCAAGTAATTCTAACATGGTGCTAAATAGGATGGGTTATAGTGAGCATCCTTGACTTGTTCCTGATCTCAGAGGAAAAGATTTCAGGATTTTATCATTGTAAATGATGTTAGCTCTGGGTTTTTCATATATACCCTTTATCATGTTCAGAAAGTTTCCTTCTATTCCTATCTTTTGCAGTGTTTTTATCAGGAAAGTTTGTTGTATTTTTCCAAATGCTTTTTCTGCTTCTATAGATATGATCATGTAATTTTCTCCTTCAATCTGTTTATGTGATGTATTACATTGATTCATTTTCTTATGCTGAACCATCCTTGCATACCATGGATGAAACCCACTTAGTCATGGTGTATAATTCATTTGATGTGTTGAATATGATTAGCAAGAATTTTGTTGCGGATTTTAGCATCTAGGTTCATTAGAGAGATTGGTCTCTAATTTTCCTTTCTTGTGGTATCTTTGTTTGGCTTTGGTATTAGGATAATGTTGGCATGAAAGATTGAGTTAGGCAATGCTCCTTGTATTTCCATTTTTTGAAAGAGTTTAAGCAACATTGGTGTTAGTTCTCTCTGGAATGTTTGGTAGAATTCATCTGTGAAGCCATTTGGCCCGGGGCTCTTCTTAGTTGTGAGGTTTTTAATGCCTGATTCTCTCTCTTTACTTATGATTGGCTTGTTGACATCATCAATTTCTTCTTTCATCAATGTACGCTGCTTATGTGTTTCTAGGAATTTGTTCATTTCCTCTAAATTGTTCTTCTTGTTGGCATATAGTTTTCAAAGTACTCTGTTATGATAGTCTTCATTTCTGTGGGGTCAGTGGTGATATTCTTTTTCTCACTTCTTATTTTGTGTATTTGCATCTTCTCTCTTTTTTTCTCTGATAGTCTAGCTAAGGGTTTGTCAATTTTATTCATCTTCTCAAAGAACCAGCTCTTCATTTTGTTTATTTTTTCTAGTGCTTTCTTATTTTCTATTTTTTTTAGTACTGCTCTGATCTTTGTTATTTCTTTCTTTCTACTCCCTTTGGGGTTAGTTTATTGTTTTTTTTCTTTACAAATTCCTCCAAGTGTGCAGTTAGTTCTTCAATTTTAGCTCTTCTTTTATGATGTATGAATTTATGGCTATGACTTTACCTCGCAGTACAGCTTTTGCTGCAACCCTTAAGTTTTGATATGTTGTATTGTCACTTTCATTAATTTCAAGGTAGTTAGTGATTTCTTTTGAGATTTCCTCCTTGACCTACTGTTTTTCTAAGAGTGTGTTGCTTAACTTCCATATCTTTGTGCCTAAACTGGTTCTCTGGCCCTTGCAGATTTCCAACTTCATTCCACTGTGTCAGAGAAATTATTTTGTATGATTTCAGTCTTTCTAAATTCATTGAGACTTTTTCTGTGGGTGGCCTAGCTTGTGGTCTATCTTGGAGAATGATCCATATACCCTTGAGAAGAATGTATATCCTACTGTATTTGGGTGTAATGTTCTGTATATGTTTATTATGTCCAGATCCTCTAATATATTATTCAAAGTCTTTGTGTCTTTATTGATTCTCTGTTGTGATGTTCTGTCTAATGGTGATAATGGTGTATTAAAGTCCCCCACTATAATTGTAGAGGCATCTATTCTTCCACTTTGTTTTCCCAGTGTTTGCCTCACAAATTTTGATGTACCCTAGTGCATAAATGTTTATTGTTCTTTCTTCTTGAAAGATTACCCCTTTTACTAATATGTAGTGTCCATCATTGTGTCTTACAATAGTTTTGCATTTAAAATCTATTTTGTGCAATGTTAGTATAGCTATTCCTGCCCTTTTTAAGTTATTGTTTGCTTGTAAAACTGTTTTCCAGTCATTCACTTTCAACCTCCTTGAATCCCTGGGTCTAAGGTGGGTTTCTAGTAAACAGCATATAGATGGGTCATATTTCCTTATCCATTCTGCCGATTTGTGTATCTTGACAGGTGAGTTTAATCCATTAATATTCAGTGTTATTACTCTTAAGGAATTACTTACATTAGCTGTATTTTCTTTGGATTTGTGTGGGTTATATATTATTTTTATTTCTCTTTTTGTCTTTTTAGTTGTTCTTATACTCTCCTCCAACTCTGTCTCTCCTGTTTTTTTCTTTTCTCCTGCAGAACTCCCTTTAGTATTTCTTGATGGGCAGGTTTCTTTTTGGCATACTCTCTTAGTTTCTGTTTACCTGTGAATATTTTGAACTCACCATCATTTTTTAATCCCAACTTTGCTGGATAGAGTATTCTTGGCTGGAAAATTTTTTCTTTTAATACCTTGACTATGTCATACCACTGCCTTCTTGCCTCCATGTTTTCAGATAAGAAATCAGCACTTAATCTTATTGAGCTTCCTTTGTATGTGATGGTTCTCTTTTCTCTTGCTGCCTTCAGTATTTTCTCTTTGTTTTAAGCATTGGATAACTTGACAAGTATATATCTTGGGGTAGGCCTGTAGGGATTTATACTGTTTTGGGTGTATTGTGCTTTCTGAACATGTACATCCATCTCCCTCATTTGGTTTGGGAAGTTTTCAACCATTATATCCTCCAACACCCTTTCTGTCCCCTTTCTCTTCTCTTCTCTTTCTGGTATGCCCATAAAGCATATGTTTCTGCATTTTGCATTTTCATTCAAATCCCTAAGACCCTGCTGGATTTTTCCTATCTTTTTTCTATCAATTATACTATCTGTTTGATTTCAGATGTGCTGTCTTCCATATCACTAATTCTTTCCTCTGCCTCTTCAAATCTGCTGTCATTTGCTGAGAGTATATTTTTGATTTCTTGGATTGTGCCATTCATCACCATTGTATCCATTATCTTTTTGTGTATGTTTACAATTTCTTCTATATGCTCTCCAAGTGTTTTTTTAATATCCTTAATCTCTTCCTTCATTAAGTTGACCCATGATGTTTGTTTGGAGAGCTTTGATTAGTTGTTTGATGTTCTCCTTCTTTTCCTTTGTTTGTTTGTTGGATTGGGCCATGTCTTCCTGATTATTGGTATGGTTTATAATTTTTTGTTGCTGTCTGGTCAACATTTTATCTTGATGGGGTTTTTAAGTTGATTAGCTTCTTCTTCTAGTCTCAGGTTTTATTTAGGTGCTGTATTTTTTTGTATGTGTTAAGTCCTCTCTTCGACATTTTGTTCTTCTTATTCTATTTCCTTGTTGTTGTCTAAGTTCCCTTGAAGGAAAAAATATTAGGGCCAGGGAAAGCAAAAGAGGTAAGAAAAGAAAAAGTATAATAGTAGTATTGATAGTAAATGTTAGCAGAAGAACCATATAAGACCTAGCAGAATGAATGTTAAACTCATGTAAACTGTGTAGAGTTATAGGAATAAAAAAGTGGACTACCTACAATGAGATGGGAAACTGAATTTGGAGAAGAATATAGTATGAATTAAAAGGCTAGTGTGGGGAAGTGGACTTGGCCCAGTGGTTGGGGCATCCATTTACCACATGGGAGACCCATGGTTCAAGCCCCAGGCCTCCTTGACCCCGTGTGGAGCTGGCCCACGCACAGCACTGATGCATACAAGGAGTGCCGTGCCACACAGTGGTGTCCCTGCATAGGGGAGCCCCACGTGCTGGGAGTGCACCCCATAAGGAGAGCTGCCCAGCATGAAAGAGAGTTCAGCCTACCCAGGAATGGTGCTGCCCACATGGAGAGCTGATGCAGCAAGATGAGGCAACAAAAAAAGAAACACAGATTCCTGTGCCACTGACAACAACAGAATTGGACAAAGAAGAACACGCAGCAAATAGACACAGAGAACAGACAACTGGGGTGGGGGGGAGGGGAGAGAAATAAAATAAATAAATAAATCTTTAAAAAAATAAAAGGCCAGTGTGATGAGGAGAGAGGGGAAGAGAAAAGAAAGGACAATAACATAAAGAGCAAATAAAAGATAGAAAACAGAAAAAAAAAGATAGAAAACAGAACAGAAGTGTTAAGAAATAAAAAAAAAACAGAAAAATTGGGGGCTAAACAAAGAGAGGTAGAATGTAAGTGTAAAAACAGAAGATGGAAGATAGAAATATGTAAAAGAAAGGACATAGCATTTGTAGCCAAAATTAGTACACAGAAAAGAGGAAACAAGAATGAGGAAGCGCAACAAACAAGAAAGATCACCAGCAGCATCTTGTGCAATCACTCTTTTTGTTGTACTTTCTCCAGGTCGATGTCCACAACCCTCCTGCTCTGTGGGTTCCCAAAGCAACTCAAGCAGGATTTTGTTCCCACTAAGCAGTTATTTTGTAGGAGAATGATGAAGGTGTACTTACTCTGACACCATCTAGAGAGTTTTTTTTTTTTAAATAATATATGAAATGTATGAGTGGCTATATTTTATCTCTATCAATCGAAACTTTCAAAGATCATTTTTCTGCCTGTGGGCAACTACATTCAGAAATCACTATCCAAAAGAGTTCTTTTTCTATGCATTTTACGGCTACAAGTAAAACTATGTACCTAATTCAACTTCATTGGAGAAAATTGGTCCGTTGCTTTCAGTCTCTATATTGTATTGAATTCAGAGAAATTCCACTTTCACCAAAAAGTTACTTATCCCAAATTCTGTAAAGAAAATTCAATTACAAAGTAAGGCTTCGATAAGTGCATCATTTGGTCACAATGTTGGTGCCCACTACCTACTTTCTTACATTACTTTTTGAAATATCTCTAAAATGATGAAATCTGGACAGATTATCACATTTTACCTTCAGATAATTTGCTACCAAAAAGAAATTTTCTTGGATTGATGGAGTGGAGTAAGAGCACAGTAATCAGATGGAAAAAGACTGCTTAAAAACTCTCTCTTCCCACCTCTCTAAAAGAAGCTCAAAGTCAGAGATTCATATGCACTTCTCATCCTGAGAGACCACTGTGATGTACCATTACCACTCTCACAAGGCTGACCTGAGAAAAGTTCTAAAAGTTGTAGCTATTTGTATTCTCCCTTTTCCTATTTGGCTACACCAATACACTTGCAAAAGACAGGAAAGAATACTTACTATTGCTAAATACAATAAGCTTCTACAAAAATGTCTCAAATATGATATTAACCATAAACTTTTTATTGAAACCTGGATTGAAGTTGAAGACATAATATAAAGGGAGGGTCAACTGTGAATCTTGACAACATTGTGCCAACGTTGTGTCAAAATGTAAAAATTAAAAAAAAACCAAACAGCTTCAGAACATTTCAAATGTATTGGCAACAGGCATAAATGAAAAGAAATTAGCAGTTTTGTGGTTATATCTTAGACATACAAAAGCCCATTTCCATTCATAGAAAAACATAATACCAGAGTTCATTATGTATTTATGAAAAACAAAATTACCTATTCATAAACATCCAAAGCAATATGTTTGCTTATACCAATGAGTAAAATTAATACAACATTTTGTTTAATAGTTCATTTGCTCTGACATGATTTTGAATAGCAGAACAAAATGTCAAGAAGAGTTATAAATTGGAATATGAGACAAAATTCTTCAGATAAATTATTTTCTCTACAGAGTCATAGGAATCAATTACTTATTATTCATGAGAATGTTAGTTCTAATTTATACAGGGGGCTTCCATCTTTACTAAGTAATTCACCTACAGGGCATGCTGTTCCTGTAAACATCATGATACGTTTTTATTACTGGGACTGCCTACTACTAACTGGATATTGGAGCAGTGCTTCTAAGTGACATGTTTAATCTGCTTTTGAGTAAACAAAGTCTTCCATTTTTATTGGATAATATTTCCTTGAATCATGATTTTGAAGATCAGCAGTAACAACCTCCCTTTTCTTTCTCTTGTGTACTTACTGTACTTAAAAACTTGTTCCCATCTTGTAAAAATCCCTAGAGATGTACTAAAATGTCAAGGGAGCCAGTCTTCTGGATGTCAATAATCCCTTCCCAAAAGGTAAGGATGGGATGATATAGAACCTGGTAGAATTACTCAATTTCTGAACTTACTGCCGCTTCCAAGCCTATTAATTACTACCAACTATGACAGCTTGTGGCATGATTGGACTCTTGTTTAACACAAATAATCATTAGCTGCTAATGACTTTAAATCACTGTGAACAAGGAAGAGATTGACCTGTCATTGAAATTTTCCAGGGGATTCTTAGAAGCTATGTGGTCTCTTGGAAGGGAAGAGAATATTGGCTGAGTGCTGGAAATATTTTTCTCCCTTAGACACAGAAATAATTTCTTTGAACAAATAATACATTGCTGTATCAATTTAAAAAATAGTATTTTACCAAATATAGTGCATTTTGTGTATAAAATTTGTGTCATGCAAAAAAAGAAAAAAGTCATCAAGGAAATGCAAAAAGTGTTTCCTACATACTTTGAATGCATCTTTGTAAGTCTTAGTGAACATTTTATTTTTCTTTCTGTATTGGTGAGGCAGTTAGTTCTTTCCCATAATCTCTAGATACTGGGTCACTTAAGCTTGGCTTGGCTGAAAGTGGTATGAATAAATAGAGCTGTCAATAAGAAAATGACTCTGTCAAAACATCTTGGAAGATTGAACAAAAATAATGGCTCAGTGATTCAGTTTTTATATATTTTATATCTATTAAAAATTTGGTACAACAGTTATTAAATTTACAAGTGTAACTATACCCAGGGACAAACCTATAAAGAAAAACCTTAAAAGATACACCAAAATTAAATAGGGCTGAAATTTGATTTAACAAGACAAAAAGGTAGCAAAAAGAATATAAGTACTAAGAACATAGAAATATAAAAATATCAGACATAATATACTAGAGACTTCCCAAAGGTATTGCTAAATAACTTTTTTATAACATTACTAAATATTTTAGCTATTAATGAAATTGTTAGGGAGCCTGACTTAGCATATGCTTGATGTTCAGTCTCATAAGCTGGTTTGCATTTTTATTTTGCATTTTTATTTTGCCACTCACCTGTTCTATAAAAGCATCCAGAGTAGTAGGCTAAAAGAACCCCAAATCAGTAACCCACACAAGAACCCTCAAAGGTGGGTAATTATTTTCACTCTGCCAATGGTGAGACTGGGAAAACATGGTTGCCACCACACCTATCATTTGCTGATGAATATAAACACCAAACATTACACTTATATTTTCCAAAATGGAATTCTACTTTTAGACAAGCATAATTGCTACTTTCCTTTACTAAGTTTCTCTAGTAAACATATGTGCATTCATTAAGATATTATCATATATGGAATTAGCTTAACAACTATTAGTCTCAACAAATAAAATTGTAAACAAATAAAAAGGGAAGGACTTGGAAATTTGCCTGACATCTTTTGGAATGAGAGCTTAGGAGAACTTAGAGATGGTAAATAAGAAATGCCCAGGTTTATTAGTGGAATTTGAATTCAATTACTATGATATTCTTGGATGAAGGTGAGGTTTAGAATTTTTATAGTAACATTAAGTGTGTGTGCTCAGCTTGAAATGTTTTATCCTAACTGGCTCAACTAAATTGTAACTTTTCCTTACCAACTGGGTAAATTCTGCTTATGACTAGTAGGTGCTTAATATAGTAGTAAAAACTTATATTTGTGGGGTTTTTGCCACATCCCAAGAATTCGGGTAGGTACATTTTTACATATATTATCTCATTTTCACGAAAACCCAGTCCAAATTGATAGAGAAATTAAAAGGCAAATGTAAATGTATCTCATCTTTCACAAAGCATGGGGTTAGCACTTGGAAAAACTGTAGGAGTTCATCTCTTGCATTTCCAGCCTCCCTTTTTCTGCATCCTTTCCTAAATTCTTGCCCCATAAATACCTGCTCTAAAGACAGTGCGTTATATTGGCCATTTGCATCTCATGAATATTTAAGCTATGTCAAGGACAAAAACAAAAAAATTCCAATACCAATTTATAAAAAAAGCAATAGCTTATTTTAGCTTAAGATAAAGCCCTGGGTGCTCCCTAATGCACGGAAGTCTAGAATTCTATAGGAGACTGAGGCTGAGAATCAAAGGTGTTTGCAAAGACTGAAAGTTACTCCTGGACCTGGGAAAAAACAAACATGCTTTCCTCAGTTATAAGTAAAATTATAGAACCATGCATCCAGAAAGAGTCTACAGAGATATTTTGTTTTTACCAGTATATTAGGACTCACCAGAGAAACGGTTGACAGGATATATATGTGATATACACACATGTATTTTCTATTGATGCATATATATATATGTAAATCTTATGAGATTCATTATAGGAATTGGTGCACACATCACGGGGATTGTCAAGTCTGAATTCCCACAGAACAGGCCATGGGTTGGGAAGTCTAATGAATGTTCTGATGAATTCCCTAGGAGAAACTGGCTGATCAAAGTAGAGGTAGAAAATCTACTTTTTGAATACCAAAATCACCATTCTCCCTCGAAGGCCTCAAGTGATTGGATGAGACATCTTTCATTGCCAAAGGCAATCTTTGTTGATTGCATATGTATTCAGCTATAGATGCAATCTACTGATTAATGATTTAAATTAATGGAATAACCTCACAGGATTGTAGTTGCTTGACCAAACAGCTAGACACCATCACCTAACCAAGTTGACCCATGAACTTAACTATCACAACCAGCCTCAGGATAAAGCATATAAAAGTGAGTGTTTTAGATCATGTATGGTACTAGAATGAAAAAGGTTAAAACATGGGAATATATAACACAGTGAATCCTGTTGTGGACAATGGACTAGGGTTAATAGGACAAGTATAAGAATGTTCTTTCATGAATTATAACAACTGTACAACACTAATACAAAATGTTAATAATAGGGTAGTATATGGGGAAAAATGTACCTAATGTAAACTATGAACTAGAGTTAATTGTACTGTTTTAATATTCTTTCATCAAGGGTAACGAAGTTACCATATAATGCAAAGTGTCAACAGTAGGGGGATATATGGGATTATTGTATTTTTTATATGATTTTTCTGTAAATCTACAACCTCTAATTAAAAAATATTATTAATTTAAAAAAACCATTATGCTAAGTGACATAAAGCAGACACAGAGTACTATATATTGTACGATTCCATTTATAAATATAAATGAATCTATAGAGACAGAAATAAATTAGTGCTTATATAGCATTAGGAAAGGATAGAAGGATTGAGAGATGACAGTGAAGGGGTTTGCGGAAATGTAGTAAAATTGATTGTGGTGATGAATGCATATCTCTATGATTATACTAAAAGCCATTGTGTACACTTTAGATGGATTGTATGGTATGTGAATATATCTCAATAAAGTAACTTTTTAAAAAGTGAATGTCTAAATTAGGAACAAAACAAAGGATAAAAACACCATCAGTTTTTTCTTTTCTTCTTCTATGGACTTTGTGGAACCCAAATATGTGTTTGTGGATGTATATGTGTGTGGTGTGCATGTGCCTGTGCATGCCCTAGCTGTGTAGTTGTGTATATGTGCATTATTTGTAAGAAAAAGAAAATAAATACAGAAGACCATGATGGTTGTCACTGAGTGATATTATCCTGACAAAACAGAATCTGAAATTTTATTAAATCTGCATCAGATTAGATTCCCACAAATTGAAGTCAACACCCACCTGAGGTTATGGGTTATGAAAGAGTGAAAAAGAAATAAAGAAGAAAAATCATTCTAAAATTGTCAGTCTCAAGGCAGAGCAATATGATTAGTGCCATAAAAAGTAGAAGGTGGAAACAAAGCAATGGGTGTAACTGGGCAGCTGGATACTTGATCAATCTCACTACATGAACTGATTTGTCTCTTACTTTCACCTGTGAGCTAAGGATAATTCGTGGGCCTTCTGTCTGCTTCGATTTTTGTTCTAGGATCAGCACTACACTTTCTTTTCAATCCAAGGCATGTAAAGGAAATTGGCAGAGGTCCCCCTCGCAGAAACAAAAGCAGGTTTTCATGTATCCTGTGCTGTAGGTTAGTTAGGTAATGGACTGCTGGCTTCTCGGGACAGGATGTACTACGAGATTTGTGCTAGGTTCATTCCAGAGAGAGAGCTTGCACCATCCACCAGAGTAACAGCCAACAATTATTAAATCCATTTCCTACTTAAGTTCTTTAAGGCTCATCACAGTCCTTCTTCCTGAAGTGACCTGATTCTCCTCCCATGAACGTATGGTGAGACTTGCGAAGTGTCTCTCAGTTTAATAACAGTGCAATCTTTTCATTATTGTCTTTTTTTGCTAGGGCTGGATGTTTTTCCCAGCTGGCTCTTATTTGGCTCTTGAGAAATCAAATCCTGTCCTGGCTTGAGTAGATCACCCTACCTTTTTAGTGTTGTATGATTATTATTTAATATTTATGGATGTGACATCATAAAGTGTGAGCCTATTGCCAACTTCCCTAACCTCGTTTTGACAGTCTGCACCCACAGGGCTACAGATGCTCTGTGAAAAAAAAAAAAAGGTGCAGCTTTTAGAGAGTACTTCAGTGAGGTGTCGTTAGCAAGCTGCTAATTAGCATGTTTTCTCTGCATTACTTTGGATAGGTTCCGTCTTGCTGTCAGCTTTTCTGCAGCATGCATTATTTTTTACATCTCTGAAGAACACACCATCAAAAGTTATTTCATGTGACTACACCTGGAAAGAAAATACCAATCATTTTCCAGCAATTAAGTGTGACCAGTTCATTGCTGATCTATGATCTGGTAAAAAATCTCAGAATTTCCTTGAGTGTTATTGTAGAATCCAGCCCATGAGAGGTGTTATCACAGCTATTCCAATTCTGGGGGTAAACCTAATGAGATCTCATGATAATTTTGGTGATGCCTTATTAAAACTCCCTATCGTATAATTAAACCATACCACCCTGCTTTTAATTGAGGGGAAGAAAACCTGAACTGTAACACCAACAGCTGCAACTACTTTATGAAAATGTTAAGACAGCATGGCCAAAACAGTTACAGATTACTATTATGTAAATTATAAATTTACACACACACATCTGCAGCAGATGAGACTTGGCCTTAAAATGAAGAGGTAAGTGAAATTAACACCTGCATTACCATCCAGTCCTATATATAAATGAGCACCTTTCCCACCTTTCCTTCCCATTGTATTTCCACTGCTACAGGAGTCTATGGACAGCAACCCACCCTCAGTATTTCCACCTCTGTTTGGGTTGTTCCTTCAGCTCCTATTTCCTTTGGTATCAGAGGTTCTGCTCTGCCCCCATCATAACTCCTAGAGCTACCTGTCCCTACGTTTGAATTCACATGGCTATGAAACCCGCTACAGAGAGTGCTGCAGCCGCAGAAGCTCCAACTATGCTTACCTTCAAACCACTAGGCAAGGAACTAGCTTCTGAGAGCATCCCTCTCAGTTCCCTCTACCCTCACCAGACATCTTGCCATTGATGTTTCTTATTCAGCTGCTGTGCAGCCCCTTATCTGCCTGGCTTATCCCTTTACCAGTGGGGCCCTTCCCTGGGGCCTCACCTCCTTCCAAGGGATCAATCATACACATTTCCTTCCTCTTCTCTTCTTCCTTCTATCTTTCTGCTCCTAAGCCCCCCTTTTGGCCATTACTGAATACAATCCATATGCTATATACTTGCATTACTTATCTGAGCACTTTGTAATATTTAACCTTAAAAACCCAGCAAAGTAGATGCTATTATCCACATTGATACATGAAACCGAGGTTCCATCTGGGGAAGAGATTTACCCAATACAAAGCAAGTGCAAGGCAGAGAAAGGAAATAAGTCCACATCTTTAGAATTCCAGGCCTGAGCTGGTATCTAGGATGCTTCTTCTCATATATTTCTACTCAGTATAGTGCTTCTTCCCATATATTTCTACTCAGTATAGTGCCTATTTTTGAATATTGCCATAACTATATTTTTTATTTAGTTTGACTTTTTAAAACTTGATGAATTTTTTTAAAATTAGAGAAGTGGTAGATCTATAGAAAATTCATGTAGACACAACAGAGTTCCGATATACCTCCCCCCACACACAGTTTTCACCAATATTAACATTTTTTAATGGTATGATAACTTTTTTTTATAGTTGATGAAATAATATTATTATAATACACTATTAACTAGAGCCCATAGTTTACATTAGGGTTCACCATATTATGTGTTTCTTTTAAATTTTTATTCTCATAATCTACATAAATAAAACCTAAAATTTCCCATATTACCCACTTTCATTACACAATTCAGTGGTGATAATTACATTCACAGTACTGTGCTACCATTACTACCATCCATTACCAAAACCTTTCCATCAACCCAAACAGAAATTCTGTGCCAATGAAACATTCTCTCCATTCCCTGACTCCACCTCAGCCCCTATATCCTATATTTTAGTTTGACTTTATGAATTTGCATATTCTAATTATTTCATGTAAATGAGATTATACAGTATTTTTCCTTTTGTGTCTGGCTTATGTCATTCAACATAATTGCTTAAAGGTTGATCCATATCTTAGCATGCATCAGAAATTCATTCCTTTTTATGGCTGAGTAATATGGTATTCCATTGTATGTATAGACACATTTTGTTTATCTACTCATTTGTGAATGGAAATTTGGTCTGCTTCCGTCTGTTAGCAATTGTGAATAATGCCACTATGAACATCAGTGTGCAAATATGTGTTTGATTTCCTGCTTTTAGTTCTTTTGGGTATATGTCTAGAAGTGGGATTGTCAGATCATAAGATAATTCTATACATTATTGTCTCAGGAACTGTCAAGCTGTTTTCCACAGTAGCTGCACCATTTTCCATTCCAATCAATATGAACTTAACTGTTGATTAAAAAACAAAAAAGGTTTGAATGTTCCTCTTCTCCTCATCCTCTCAACACTTGTTATTTTCTGTTCTTTTTTTTTTTTTTTTTAAATAGCCATTCTAGTGGGTATAAAATGGTAGTTTTGAAGTGCATTTCCCAAATGGTCAAAATTTTGAACGCCTTTTCAGGTGCTTATTGGCCATTTGTTTATCTTCTTTGGAGAAATGTCTAGTCAAGTCTTTTGCCCATGTCATAATTGGGTTCTTTGTCTTTTAGTGAATAGTAGGATTCGTTGTATATTCTGTGTTTTAAACCCTTATAAAACATATATGGTTTCCAAATATTTTCTCCCATTATGTAGGTCATCTTTTTCTTTCTTGATAAGGCCTTTTGATACACAAAAAGTTTTACTTTTGATGAAATTCCATTTCCATTTACCTATTTTTTTCTTCTGTTGTTTATGCTTTTGGTGTTAAGTCTAAGAAACCATTTCCTTTCACAAAGGACTAAAATGTTTTCCTATGGTTTCTACTATGAATTTTATAGTATTGTTTCTTAACATTTACATCTTTGGTCAATTTTCAGTTAATTTTTATCTTTTGCATATGGCTATTCAGTTTTCTCAGCACCATTTGTTAAAGATAATATTCTTTCTCTGTTGAGGAGGCTTTGCTCCTTTGTCAAATATCAATTGCTATAGATATGAGGGTTTATTTCTGAATTTCATTCCATTGGTCCTTATGCCAGTACCATGCTATTTTGATTACTGTGGTTTTGTGATACATTTTAAAACAAGTAGTATTATTTCTGAACCCTCGATTTCATTCCATTGGTCTATACATCTGTTCTTATGCCACTACAGTGCTATTCTGATTACTGTGGTTTTATAATAAGTTTTAAGACAAGTAGCACAAGTCCTCTAAATTCGTTCCTTTTCAAGATGGTTTTGGCTATGGGGGCCCTTACTCTTCCATATGAATTTGATGATTGGCATTTCTACTTCTTCAAATAAGGCTGCTTTAAGCTTGATTTTCTGTTTTGTCTAGATTATCCAAGTCTTTGATGTACAATTTTTCATTTATTATCTTACAAACCTTTTCTACTTTGTAAAGTCAATAGTGATATTACCACTTTCCTTTCTGATTTTAATTATTTTTGTCTCTTTCTTATATTCTCTGTCAGTGCAATTAAAAGCTATTCATTTTATTGATTGTTTTCCAAGAACCAATTTTTTGCTTTTGCTTTTTTATTCCTGCAATTATTTTTCTATTCTCTTTCATTTATTTCCACTTTAATCTTAAATATTTCCTTTCTTTTGCTAATTTTGGTTCACTTTCCTCCTCTTTTTCCAGTTCCTCAAGAAGTAAAGTTAAGTAATTAATTTCAGCATTTTCTCTTTTTAAAAAATATATAAATTCATAGGTGTATATTTCCCTTTTAGCATTGCCTTCACTGGTTCCCATAAGTTTTGGCATGTTGAATCTTTTTTGGTTCATTGTCTCTATGTATTTTTAAATTTCCCTTGTAAATTCTTCCTTAACCCATTGATTGTTTGCATGTGCGATTTAATTTTCATGAGTTTATAAATTTTTCAGTTTTCTACCTATTATTGATATTTAGCCTCATTCCATTGTAGTTAGAAAAGTTAATGTTATGTTAATATTTTAAATTTATTGAGTCTTCTCTTTTGGCCTAATGTATGATATACCCTAGCAAATGAGCCAAATACACATGAAAAGAATGTGTATTCTGAAATTATGAATGAATATATATCTATTATATCTATTTGGTTTATATTGTTCAAGCCCCTTATTTCCTTATTAATTTTTCTGCCTAGATGTTTTATCATCCAATATTGAAAATGGTGTGTTCAAAGCTCCAAATGCCCTTCTTTGTCTCTGATAATAGTTTTTTACTTAACGTCCATTTTGTCTTTTATTAATATAGTCATTCCAGCTCTGTTTTGGTTACTATTTTTATGAAATGTTATTTCTATCCTTTTGCTTTCAATCTGCTTGTATATTTGGATCTAAGATGGCTAACTTTTAAACAGTGTATTATTGGGTTATGTTTTCCATCCCTTATGGCAATCTCTGCCTTTTGATTGTAGAGTTTAATCCATTTACAGTTAATGTAATTACTGATAATGCAAGACTTATTTCTGCCATTTTGGTAATTGTTTCTTGTAAGACTCATACTTTTTTTTTGTTCTTCCTTTCCTCCATTGCTGGTTTCCATTTTCTTTAGATTTTTAAAATAATATCATTTTGAATAACTTCTTTCCTTTTGTGTAACTTTTTAAAAAGATTTATTTTTATTTATTTCTCTCCCCTCTCCCCCTTGTCCACCCACCTGCCCCAGTTGTCTGTTCTCTGTGTCCATTCACTGTGTGTTTGTCTGTGTCCACTTCTATTCTTGTCAGTGGCACTGGGAATCTGTATATCTTTTTGTTGTGACAGCTCTCTGTGTGTGCAGCACCACTCCTGGGCAGGCTGAACTTTCTTTCATGCTGGGTGCCTCTGCTTGCAGGGCGCACTACTTGCACGTGGGGCTCCCCTACATGGGGACACCCCTGTGTGGCACGGCACTCCTGGCATGCATCAGCACTGTGCATGGGCTAGCTCCACACAGGTCAAGGAGGTCCTGGGTTTGAACTGTGGACCTCCCATGTGGTAGGCGGACACTCTAACCATTGAGCCAAGTTCACTTCCCATTTTTGTGTAACTTTTTAAGATACTATCTTTACTATGGGGATAACTTCTAACACTCTAAATCTATTACAGTTGAGTTTGTATTGGTATCAACTTGACTTCACTATCTTACATATACTTTATTACTATATCCCTCCATCACTTCCTTTTATGTTGTATTAATTACAGATGACAACTTTATGAATGGTGTGCCCAGTGACAAAGTTTTATGCTTGTTTTTATTTGTAATTTTTTGTATTTTAAAAGTTTTATTTGTGTTTAAGCATATAAGAAGTAAAAGGTGGCATTATAAATGGGAAGTGCAATAATACCAGTGATTATATTTACTCATATAATTACCTACACCAGAAGTCTTTATTTCTTCACAGTTTCTGTCTAGTGCCCTTTCCTGTCAACATGAAGGACTCTCTTTAACATTTCCTATAAGGTAGGTCTAGAGATATCAAACTCTCATCACTTTTGTTTGTCTGGAAATGTCTTAATTTCTCCCTCAATTTTGAAGGACTTCTTTGTGGGATGTATTATTCTTGGCTAGCTTTTTTTTTTACTCAGCACTTTAAATGTATTCACCCATTGCCTTCTGGACTTCATGGTTTCCATTGAGAAACTGGATAGTGATCTTATTCAGGATTTCTTATATATGATTTGTCACTTTGCCCTTGCTGTTTTTAAGAGTTTGTCTTTTTTAAAAAAAAATTATTTATTTTTTAAGTATTTATTTTTTCCCATATAACCCACTCTCCACTCCCCACCACATCATTTTTGTAAATTATAGCTTTTTGAAGATATATACATCACATAAAAAATGTCACATTAAAAAATATAAGAGGTTCCCGTATATGCCCCATCCCCCCAGCCCACTCTTCCCACACCAACAATGTCCCCCATCATTGTGGCACACTCATTGCACCCAGTGAACATATTTTGGGGCACTGCTACACTACATAGTAATAGTTTACCCTATAGTTCACACTCTTCCCCAGTACATTCAGTGGGTTATGGCAGGATATATAAAGTCCAGCATTCGACCCTGCAATATCATTTAAGACAACTCAAAATCCCAAAAATGCCCCTACATCACATCTCTTCTTCCCTCTCCCTGTCCTTAGCAATTCTGTGGCCACTTTCTCCACCTCGATGCTAAAATTTCTTCTATTACTAGTCACAATAGTTTTATAGCAGAATATCAGTAAGTCCACTCTAGTCCATATTTTATTCCTCCATTCTGTGGACCCTGGGATGGTGATTTCCTCTCCACCTCTAGGTCAAGAAGGGGCTTAGATTCCACATGGATGATGGATGCAATACCTCTGCTTACAGTTGTAGGAGCTCTTGATCCCCTGGTGTGGTGGTTGACCATCTTTACCTCCCTGTTAGCTGACCTGGGTAAGACCAATGAATCAGAGAGTAGGAGTCGCCACTCTGCTGAGGCTCAAGACCCAGATGGCACATGGGCAGTCCAGAGATTCAAGCCTCCTGAGTATGGACCATCCCTAGCACCAACCACAGGTTTAGTAAAAGTGACAGAAGAAGCATGTGTAGAAAGTCACATCTGAGTCCAGCTCCGTTACACTCGGGAGCACAAATTCCAAAGTAGGGCCCTCTGACATGGCACAGAACTCCAAATCCATCTGCCATGACCATATACCCTGTGGATCTCTGTAGACCTCAGGAGAACCAGTACCTAGGGTTGTGTCTACTTTGGCTTTTTCTGGGGTCCAGCTGAGGTGTGCATAAGCGTGACCCCTCTGATGACCTCCTGACTGTTTTTGGAAGACTCTTAGCCATATAAACTCTTTTGTCCTTGCCATTTCCCTCCTTTGCATTCAGGTCAAAAAGTAGTTCTTGACACTTGATCCAACATGTAGATTTTGTCTTTATTCTTGGCTTTCAACAGTTTGATTATATTGTATCTCATGAGAATTATTTTGGATTCACCTTGCTTGGTGTTTGTTGAACACCTTGGATTTATATATTCATATCTATCATTAGATGTGGGAAGTTTTCAGTTATTATTTCTTTAAAGATTTTTTTTCTTCCCCTTTGTCTTTCTCTTCTCTTTCTGGGACAACTGTGATATGTATATTGGTATGCTGAATATTGTCCCACAGGTTCCTCAAGGCTTGTTCATTTTTAAAAATTCTGTTTTTATGTCTGCCTTCAGACTAGAAATATCTTTTATTTTAGCCTTTATGATTTGTGTACATTTACATCTCATTGTGGTTTTAATTTGCATATCCCTGATAGCTACTACTTTAAACACCTTTACTGCCATCTTATTTGCCATGTATATTCAATTTGGTGAAAGATTTATTCATATATTTTGCTCATTTACTAACTGCATTGTTTGCTTTGTTACTGTTGAGTGTTGTGAGGGCTTTAAGTACTCTAGATAACTAGTCATTTGTTGGGTATGTGGTTGCAAATATTTTCTCCTATTCTGTAGTTTGTGTGTTCATCCTTTTCACATGGAATTTTCTCAGAGCAAATTTTTTTTTGCATTTCTGGACATTATTTTGACAATGCCATGAGAAAGGTCAGAGGGAAACCATTGGAAACCATCTATTACTTAAATGCCATCATCAAGCTGTGAAGTAAACCATAGACCCTATATCTAGTTAAACAAAGCTCTTTCCTTGGCACATCAATAATAACAGTAAAAATTATTATTAATAAATTATTGATAATAAATTATTTGGGGTCTTGTAAAAATCGCTCTCTATAAATTCATCTATTCATTCAACAAATATTTATTGAGTGACTCTTATGAGTAGGTCCATGTTGGTAATGTAATGGCAAAAAACACTGCTTTCCTGTGGTTGCAATCACACAGATAAAGACTTTAAGGCAATGGAATATGGTACAATAAGAATGTTTAACAAAAGATTTAAAGTTATCTTTGAGAAATAATGCTTTAGTTGAGATCTAAAGGATCATTAAGGGTTAACTAAATAAGGGATGGAGAAAGAGGATATTAGGTAGTAATGGTTGGAGATGGAGGAATGAATACTGCACAAAAGGGGCCACACTAGTGCTAAGACCATATAGTGGGAGGGAGTATCGTGTGATGAGGAATGATAAGATGTTCAGTTAAAGTTTGTACAGAGTGGGGGGAGAATGATCCAGACAGGGTTGGAATTGCTCTTTATTCTGAAAATTATTCAAAAGTCTTGGTAAGTTTTTACACGGAGGAGTGACATGATCAAACTTGCATTTTGAAAAGCATACTCAAATGCTTTATAGAATGTAGAATGAAGTAGTAAGAAGTAGCTACAGGCTGACAGCTACGATACTTCCATGGTTGTTCAGGTGAATATTAATGGTGGCTTGAACCAAGATGTTTACAAAACACTAACATTTTCAAAGGAATCATCATCAACTTGAGAGAAATTGAAGGAAAAAAGTAGGATCTCATCTATATGTAAAATTGGGAGACTGCTACTTGGACACAGAGAAGGACTGCTGCAGGAGCAGTTTCTTCTTTGGGAGGGACTGTTTACATACCTTTGAGACTAAACCTAGATGCCTCAGTGCTTTGTCTCACCAATAAGGTGAGACCAGTAAGGGCTGGTGATGACACTGTTCCAATCAACTTTGTCAGGCATACCCTGAACCAAACCTGTGTTGTTCTGTAGACCTGGGGCCAAAACCCCAATATCTGGGGTAGGGATCCTAAGACCTAAGTCATAGGAAAGGAAGTATGTTCAAAAAGGAGAAAAAGTAAGAAAATGTATAATGAGAAAAAAAGGAAGGAGGGAAAGATAAACAGTGCTTGTGACAAAAATAAATAAATAAATAAGGAAGCAAGGATGCTTATGGCAGGGAGTGCCATCCATTATCAGTTGGCATGTCCTCACCCACAGAGGCTCCCACGTGTAGATAGCTCTCTTTCTCTAGCCTAGATTGATGGCAGGGCTGCTATTTTCATGGAAAAAGTGTATTGCAACCGAAAGAGCCAAATTGAAGTCATCTACGGGGGTGTCTTGGGAACTTGAAAGGGTCCGTGATGAAAAAAACAGCAATTTTGTTACAGAAGCCATTAAAGGGATTGGGCAGGAGTGGGTGTAGGCACATTTTTAATATGAGATTTTACTCTAAATTCACAGATTCAGGTTTTAAAGTCTGCTTGAGACATTTGGTGTCTTTGCTTATTTATACTTGGCATGTCATAGTTTCCTTTGTGTATGTGAGTATGTTTTAATAAAGAGCTGGAAGTAAAAAAAAATACTTCTAAAGATTTTTGGATGACAAATTGGTTTTACAAAGCATTTTTTAGTGATCTAAGTGTAAATGATTAAAAAACAAATAGCTTTAATTTCTCAAAAAATCAAAAGAAGTAAAACAACAACAACAGCAAATGTGTAGTGAGCATAAAGGTATTTTTTATCAAATCTTCCAAAGTCCCTATGAATAATACATGCAGAAGTTTCCCAGTCCCACTTGTGTTTACCCATCTCAAGGTTACCAGTAAGGAAAAGGACCTCACTATGATCCAAGAGAAAAATGAAATCTAATTTACTTTGGATACATGTCAGTAAATATATAACAAAGAAGTCAATTCAGTTCTGGTGGTTTATGCTGCTAAGTGTAGTTGCTTTGCTCACAGAAAAACTATCTGGTGACTCAGCAAGTTCAGAAGGACTAATTTTTTATTTTGTTGGCTTTCAGGAATCTGCTCCCTCCTTTTTTTACGTTTTCCCTTGGGCAACCTTACCTACATTTTAATACTAGTATATGAGAAATATTGGCAGAGCTGGTAGTCTCAGCTTTGGGGTAGTAGGGACAGCTGGAAATATGATTTTTAAATTTCTAAATGCTCAGGATGGCATTTAAGAAATAATTGCAATTGTGAATGACTGTTTCAGGCAGAACAATGTAAATTTGCCTCTATGAATTTGACCACTTCCTTTTTATGCCTGGAACATTCAAGAAGATGCTTACTTTCTACTTCAAATAACCACATTTTGCACTTTCCTTTTTATACTCTGTTGAGGCAGATTCTTTTGGAGAATGTGTGCCCCAAAAGACTTCCACAGAATGGTGTTGGCCAAGTGGTTACATATATTAGCTATTCCATCTGCAAAGTGTTGTAGGACCAGATTTTTGAACTTGTGCTATTGAATGAAGGAAAGAAAAAAAAATCTGAAGATAAACAGATAGATACCAAAAACACACACAGAGACATATAATTTTCATTAGAGAAGTTGTGGGTTTACAGAAAAATCATGTATAAAATATAGGATGCCCATAGACCACCCTATTATTAAAACTTTACCTGGTGTGGTACTTTTGTTAAAATTGAAGAAGACTCATTTTTATAATTGTACTATTATGTATAGCCCATGGTTTGGCCATATAAATACATATATACTTTTTATTAGAGAACTTGTGGGTTTACAGAAAAATCATAAAATATAGGATTCCCACTTACTACTCCATTATTAACATCTTACATTGGTGTGGTACATCTGTAACAATTGAAGAAACCACATTTTATAATTGTTCCATTAACTATAGTTCATGGTTTGACTTAGGGTTCACTCTTTCTGTAGTGCAGTACCATGGATTTAAAAAAATTATTCTATTACCATATATACAACCTAACATTTCCCCCTTTTAACCATATTCAGGTATATAATTGTGTTGTAAATTATGTTCACAATGTTGTGCTGTCATCACTGCCCCATTACCAAAATATTTCTGTTGTTTCAAATAAGAGCTCTATAAACATTTTAAGGATTACCTCCCTATTCCTTATCCCCACCCAATCCCCTTTTAAACTGTATTCTAGACTCTAAAACTATGAGTTTGCTAATTCTAATTATTTTATATCAGTGAGACCCTACAATATCTATCCTTTTGTGTCAGTTTATTTCACTCAACATGATGTCCTCAAGATTCATCTATACTGTTGCATGTACTAGAACTTCATCCTTTTTACAGCTGAATATTATTCCATTGTGTTTAAATACCACATTTTATTTATCTATTGATGGACAACTGGGTTGCTTCCATCTTTTGACAATTATGAATAATGCCACTATGAACAGCCATGTGCAAACATCTGTTTAAGCCCACTTTTATATATTTTGTGTATATACCTAGAAGTGTGATTGCTGAGTCAAAATGTAAATCTATTCTTGAATTTTTGAGGAACTTCCAAACTATCTTCGGAAGCAGCTGCACCAGCGATGAATGAGTGTCCCTACTTCTCCACATCCTTTTCAAGGCTTGTAATTTGCTATTTTTTTAAATAGTAGCCATACCAATGGGTGTGAAACAGTATTTCATTGTGGTTTTGATTTACATTTCCCTGATCTCTGATGATGTTGAACATCTTTTCATGTGCTTTTTGGCCATTTGTATATTTGCTTTGGAGAGATATCTAATCAAGTCTTTTGCCCATTTATAAATTGGCTTGTTCAGGAAGCGGACTTGGTTAGGCATCCATCTACCACATGGGAGGTCTGCGGTTCAAACCCCGGACCTCTTTATCCCGTGTGGAGCTGGCCCATGTGCAGTTCTGATGTGTGCAAGGAGTCCCCTGACACGCAAGGGTGTCTCCCGTGTAGGGGAGCCCCATGTGCAAGGAGTGTGCCCCATAAGGAGAGCCGCCCAATGTGAAAGAAAGTGCAGCCTGCCCAGGAATAGCGCCACACACAGGGAGAGCTGACACAACAAGATGACGCAACAAAAAAAAGAGACACAGATTCCTGTGCTGTTGACAACAACAGAAGCGGAAAGAAGAAGACACAGCAAATAGACAAAGAGAACACACAACCAGGGTGGGGGCAGGGGAGAGAAATAAATAAATAAATAAATCTTAAAAAAATAAAAAGAAAAGCTTGTTTGATTTTTGCTGTTAAATTGAAGGATTTCTTTATATATTCTAGATATTAATCCTTTTTTGGATATGTGATTTCCAAATATTTTCTCCCACTGTATAGGTGGTCATCTCACTATCATGATAAAGCCCTGTGATGGGCAAAAATTTCTAATTTTGATGAGGTCCCCTTTATATCTTTTTTATTTTGTTGTTTGTGTTTTGGGTATAATGTCTAAGAAACCATTGCCTAACACAAGGTCCTGAAGATGCTTCACTAATTTTTTTTAATGAGTTTGATAGTTCTGGCTCTTATATTTAGGTCTTTCACCATTTTCAGTTGATTTTTATGTAAAGTATGATGTAGGAGTTCTCCCTCATTCTTTTGCAACTAGAGATCCAGTTTTCCCAGCACCATTAGTGAGGAGACTATTCTTTCCTAATTGAGTGGTCCTTCCTCCTAATCAAAAATATTTGGCCATAAATGTGAGAGTTGATTTCCAAGTTCTCAGTTCAATCTCATTGGTCTATATGTCTGTCCTATATTGTATTAATACTATTCTGTTTTGATTACTGTGGCTTTGTAATAGGTTTTAAGATTGGGAAATGTGTCTTACAACTTGTTCTTTTTCAAGATAGTTTTTGCTTTTTCCCCTCTTACCCTTCCATATAATTATGATAATAGGCTTTTCCATTTCTTCAGTGCAGTTGTTAGAATTTTGCTTGGGATCATGCTTAATCTGTAAATCACTTTAGGTAGAATTCAGATCTTTACAATTTTTAGTTTTCTAGTCCTTGAGCCGGTAATATCCTTTCATTTACCGAAGGCTTCTTAGATTTCATTTAGTAATATTTTCTGGTTCTCTATATACAAGCCCTTTATATTCTTGGTAAGATTTAGTCCTAGATACTTGATTCTTTTACTTGCTATTGTAAATAGAAATTTTTCTTGATTTCTTCTTCTGATTGTTCAATGCTTGTGCACAGAAACACTACTGATTTTGGGGAGTTGATCTCAAACTCTGCACTTTGCTGAATTCATTTATTAGTTCTAGGGGTTTTGCTGTGGATTTTTTAGGATTTTCTGTATATAGGATCAAGTCATCTGCAAATATGGCAAGTTAAATATGTTCCTTTCCAATTTGTATGTCTTTTCTTTATTATTATTATTATTTATTTTGTCTAATTGCTCCAGCTATAACTTCCAGTGCAATGATGAATAACAGTGGTGACAGTGGGCATCTTGTCTTATTCCTGATCTTAGAGGGGAAACTTTCACCGTCTCACCATTAAGGAGGATGTTAACTATGGGTTTTTCATATATGTCCTTTATTATGTTGAGGAAGTTTCCTTCT
This sequence comes from Dasypus novemcinctus, assembly GCF_030445035.2. NCBI lineage: Eukaryota > Metazoa > Chordata > Mammalia > Cingulata > Dasypodidae > Dasypus > Dasypus novemcinctus. The sequence continues at coordinate 44,893,388 of NC_080673.1, read as the reverse complement.
ATTCCTAGTTTTCTATGTATTTTCATCAAGAAAGTGTTCTAGATATTGTTAAATCCCCTTTCTGCATCAATTCAGATAATAATGTGGTTTTCTTCCTTCATTCTATTAATGTGGTGTATTACATTGATTTCCTTATGTTGCAACACCCTTGCATGCCTGGGATAAATCGCTTTGTGCTTGGTATGCTCCTGTTCTTCTAGTTCTTCCATGTTTGAGGTTAGGTTTCTGATTTGAAATCTTTCTTAATTTTCTTATGTAAACATGTAAAGCTACAAATTTCCCTCTAAGCACAGCCTTTGCTGTGTCCAGTAAGTTTTGGTAAGTTGCATTTTTAATTTTCATTTGTCTGAAGATATTTCCTAGCTTCCCTTATGATTCCTCTCTAACCTATTGGTTGTCTAAGAGAATGTTATTTAATTTCCACATGTTTGTGAATTTTCCCTTTCTTTTGTTATAGATTTCTAGCTTCATTCCATTGTGGTTGGATAGGAAACATTATATGTTTTATTATATTCAAAATGTTTCAGTATTTTTAAATTTACTGAGACTTGTTTTGAGACTTAAGATATAGTCTATACTGGAGAATGGTCCATGTGCACTTGAGAAAAATGTATATTCTCTTGTTGGTTGAAGTGCTTTATATGTGTCTGTTAGGTCTAGTTACTTTATTGTTCAAGTCTTGTATTTCATTATTGATCTTCTGTCTAGATGATCTATCCATTACTGAAAGTGTTGTATTAAAGCCTTTTACTATTAATATAGAACTATTTCCCTCTTCAAATCTTACAGTATTTACTTCATATATTTTGAAGTTCTGCTTTTAGGTACATATATTTATAATTGTTACATCTTGTTGTTGAATTGAGCCTTTTGTCAGTATATAATGATCAACTTTGTCCCTTGTAAATGTTTTTGACTTAAAGTCTATTTTATCTCATATAGTGTAGTTATTCCTGCTCTCTTTTGATTAGTCACTTGCATGGTACATTTTTTCCATCCTTTTACTTGCAATCACTTGTATCTTTGAATTTAAAATGAGTCTCTTGAAGAGATATGCATATAGTTCGGTCTTACTTTTTATCCATTCTGTCAATCCCTGCCTTTTGATTGAAGAGTTTAATCCATTTGCATTTAAAGTCACTACTGATAATGCCAGTCTTTCTTCTGCCATTTTCTTATTTAGCCTTTGTGAATCTTATATATCTTTTTGTTCCTAAATTCTTCTGTTAATTCCTACTTTTATATTTCTTTGATTTTTTTTTTTTTGCTGTACCATATTGAATTTCTCTATTTCTATTTGTATATATTTTGTATCTATTTTCCTTGTGGTTACTATTAGGTTAAAATTCAACATTCTAAATATATAGTAATCATATTTGTTTTGATACCAACTTGAATAGTATACACATATACTTTTCCTATATCCCTCCATCCTTCCACCCTTTTTTGTACTTTTTACCAATTATATCTTTGTACATTTATGTCCAAAACCTTAGATTAGTCATTACTTTTATGCATTTGCATTTTATCACCTGTAGAAGGTAAGAAGTGTAGTTACATATGAAAAATACAATACAATAGTTCTGGTATCTATAATTACACAAATGGTTAATTTTACCAGCTGTCTTTATTTCTTTATGCTGCTTTGAACCACTATCTGGTGCCATTTCCTTTCAGTCTGAAATAGTCTGTTTAGCATTGCTTTCTAGGGCAGATCTAGTGGTGATGAATTTCCTCAGATTTTGTTTATCTGGGAATGTCTTAACCTCGCCCTCATTTTTTTAAAAAGATTTATTTATTTATTTCTTCCCATCCTGCCATTGTTTGCATTTGCTGTGTTTATTCGTTGTGTGCAGGTATATATATATATTTTTTTAGGAGACACCAGAAACTGAAACCAGGATCTTGGATGTGGGAGGGAGATGCCTAATCACTTGAGACACCTCTGCTCCCTGCTTTGTTGTTTCTCTCATTATATTTCCTTGTGTCTCTTGTTACATCATCTTGTTGAGTCATCTCACTGTCTTGCTTGGTAACTGAAACCGGGACCTCCCATATGGTAGGCAACTTCATCACTTGATCTACATCTGCTTCTCTCACCCTCATTTTTAAAGGAAAATCTCACTAGATATAAAATTCTTGATTAGCATTTGTTTTGTTTCAGCACATTTCAGCCCACTGCCTCTTTCTTCTAATGGTTTCTGATGAGAAATCAGCACTTAATCTAATTTACATAACCCATTGCTTTAAGAACATTCTCTTGATCCTTTGCATTTATGGTGTAATCAGTATATGATAGTTATATGGGGACCTCATATTTTTTGAATATAACCTTTAAAAGAAAATAAAGGGAAAAAAAGTATACTGTAGGGTGTATTTTTCTTCATGTTTATCCTGTTTGGTGTTGTATAGGCTTCTGGGATGTGCGTATTCACATCTTTTGCTAAGTTTGGGAAGTTCTCTGTCATTATTCCTTTGAATATTTATTCTGCCACTCTCATTCTTTCTTCTCCTTCTAAGACTCCCATCATGTATATATTGGTGTGCTTGATGATACACCAGGCGTCTCTTAGACTGTTTCAGCTAATTTGGCTTTTTATATTTCTTTTTTTTCCCTGCTGCTAATCCTGAATCATTTCTATTGTCTTGTTTCCAGGTTCACTGATTCTTCTACCAGCTCTAATCTGTTATTGTAACCAACCTGGGAATTTTTCATTTTGGTATTATGGCCTTCAATTCCAGTAAATTTGTTTGGTTCCTTCTTAAAGTTTCTGTCTCTTTACCAATATTCTCATATTGTTCATTCATTGTTTTCCTGATATCCTTTAGTTCTTTCTTTGTATTTTCCTTCAGCTCCATGAGCATTTTTAAGATAATTTTTAAAAAGTCTTTGGTATGAGCACATTCTTGTCTTCCTTGTTGATGTTTTCTAGATGTTTATCCTCTTGCTTTAGGGGGACCATGATTTTCAGTTTCTTTGTCTTGTATCATATTTTGCACATTGTGTATTTCAATATTTTAAAATATTAATTCTGGGATTTATTCCCTGAGATGTTTGTTTCTTGATTTTGCAACCAGCTGATGATATGACAGAGATTTTCTTGACTGTCATGTCTCTTATCAGGAAGGTCAGCCTAAGGTAAATGCAAATGTAAAGTACAGGGTTTTACCTGTCTTTTCTTGTCCTGTGTCTTGTCCTGGGCTTGTGCTTGCCATTTACTTTGGAGTCCTCTGTTTACTGGAGTTTGGATGCTCTTTCTAGTTCTCAAGAGACAGAACTTCTTGCTCTACCTGAGGTTTAAAGCAGGTAAACCCTTGCCCCAGAACACCTGCCTCAATAGTTTCTTACACTGCTTTTGTTGCTTCAAATTCCTTTTGCTTGTAGAGCAAATTCTGGGAGGAGGAAAGCTGGAGAAGAGTTTCCCAAGATAGACTTTCCTGGACAGAACAAGGCCTGAGACCCAGGAAGAGGGCATAGGCTGGCTTCAAACTGCTTTATAGAAGGGTATCAGAGAGGGCACCAGTGCTTCTTCCTTGGCTTCCCAAAGCTGTGCTTTCTTGACCTGCCCAGCAAATCCAGCCCTTCAATTGTCCCCTGCAGCTCTAGGAAGCATAGCTTCTTTAAATCTCCTTAGCTGGCTTTGCCCAGGGAGGGTTGTAACATTTGCTTCCTCAGAACCAGGCCCCCAGCTATCCACTTAAAAGCCATGAGCAGGGAAGTGAATGTGGTACAACCATTTGTGCGCCTGCCTACCACATGGGAGATCCCAGGTTTGGGTCCTGGTGCCTCCTAAAAGAGGACAAGCAGATGCACCTCCCACTGCAACAGGGCTAGATGCTGCTGCAATAGCTAAATGCCACCTCCTGCCCAATAGAGCTGGACTCCACCCCTGCAGATGCCACAAGCCAGCAGATGCTGTAACCCACAGGGAGCAGATGTAGCTCATTGGGCACTATCCTCTCATGTGGAAGGTCATGGGTTTGCTTCCTGGTTCCCTGGAGAAGGGGAGAAAACAATGAACAGACAAGCAAATCATCCGGGGTAAGGCAGGGAATAAATAACAAAAAATAAAGTAAGTTAAAAAAAAACAATTAAAGAAAAAACCATGATCAGCAATTGGGTGTGCCCACTCCTAATGAGGAAGTAGATTTTTATGTCCTTCTGTGTCACCACTGAGGTAACCAAGACCTGGACCCCATGGTAGGTGGGGGATGGGAGAGTGGGGAATGGGTACCTGTAGCCACCACATGGAGGGAGCAATTTACTAGTCTTTACTGTAATTTACCAGCCTCTTCATCCCACTATTCTGTGGAAGTGCAGTGTTCTACTAGACTTCAGAGTCTCTAAATAGTTGTTTCACACAATTTCCTTCCTATATAATAGTTGCTCTGGTATAGGGACTGAATCCTGTATCTTCCTACTCCAATATCTTTGCACACCACTTATACATATACATATATGTTTTTATGAAACAATTACATTTTTCTTCTTCATATCCTATATCTTCTTGGCATAATAGTAGATTTACAAATTATTTTATTGTTTTAACTCAGAATGCTTTGCCCACAAAAGGTTTTAATAATAGGAATTCAAATCTGTTTTGTAAAAAGTCATGATTTGTGGAATTTTAATAAGAGCATGGGCTCCTCTGTTTCTTGTTTCCCTCCAAATTTTGTAAAATATAATAATCATCTGTGATAGATACTGTAATGTGCTACCTTAAGAGAGATAAGGATAAAGTTGCCTAATGGAGAATTTATCAATGTGGTAAAACTCTCCCAGGCTAAACGATCCTGTGAGTTGATGCTATCATAGAGTTGAGGTGGCCATTAAAAGATTAGAGGAAGCAATGGCCCACATTAAATGAAGTAGAATGCCAATACTGCTGGACAGGCAGTTAAGTAGATATAATATGTAAGCCTGGAAAACCCACCCAATGACTGTGTTATGAAGGAAGACCCAGAGCACTCTCCATGTTTCAAGGCAACAAGGAAAGAGGTCCACAAGTACCTTAGAGGATTCTGTGATGGCTGAGCCCTGTAGGCTAGGTTTGACATTAGGAGATTCCTTTATATAACTATGCTCCTCAATAACAAGTATCCAAAAATGATAGAAGTCAATTGGCATCCATTAAATTTCCAAAGCTAGTTGAGCATACTTCTTATAATGATCAGCAAGGCTGCAGTGGTAGCAGTGGGGGGAAAGGGGGCTGAGAGGCAGAGAGCTATGGAGATGGTGAAGAGAATGTGGCATCCCTAGGAACAAGATAGATGGGCAGCCAACAAATGTATTCCTCAATCTACACAATTAAATAAATCAAGGGTAGGTGTAAATAGGCTGAGGCAACTGTCCCAATAAAATGTTAAAATGTCTTGACAATTTCCTGAATCTGAGCTAGTTTATCAATGCAGAACCCAATCAGTGAAGGGGAGACCATATACCCAAAGGGAAGGACACAACAAAACTATAACAAGTGTATATGGTAAGAATTCTCTCAGTACTTCCACAAAGAATCTTATGGACATTCATTTGATAGCTATATACTGGGAAAGGGGAATGTTTTTCCTTGAGGAATGGTGGACACAGAGTCTGGTTGACATTAATACCCAGAACTCAACATGACTTCTTCTTTGAGTAAAAGACCATGGAAAATAGTTAATAAACAAATCCTGGCTCAGATTTGGCTCATAATGGGTCCAGGGCCCCACCCAGTGATTATTTCCCCAGTTCCCCAAAATAGAATTGGCAAGACCTCACACAGGTTCCTAAGTCTGAAGGTTAAGAACATCCCTGGTGAGGGATATCAAGTAAAGTTCTCCATCCCCATCCCTCCTTCCTGGGAACTTTCATTTCCCCAGCTGCAGAGAGTATTGAAGATCAGCAACGTGAAGCTGAGTTCCCTATCTCCCATACAATTGGGTTACAACCCCTTCCCAAGGGAACATGCATCTAATGACACATTGATGCGAGGAATATAAAGCCTGTTTCCGTTGCTCCAATGTCAGGTGACTCTTTTCTTAACAATTCTAACTCCAGAGCTTCCTGTTTGATTGGTTGAGGCCTTTGTTGTGCCCAACTTCTCTCTTGGCCCAGCCTTTCTTCTTTTAATACCCCACATACATTGGTGCCAAGGGCCCTCCCCAATAAACTGTCTATATGTAATTCTTAGCCTTCTGAGAGGACATGACCTGCAACATCATCCTTTCCCTTTTCAAAATAAAAGAATCATCAAAGGATTTGCCCAGCAAAATAAGCCTTTTGGGCAATCCAACTCATCCAAAATTTTAGGTATGTAAAGTGGTCATTTATTTGTGCCATTCTTTCTGATTTTTTTTTTTTTTTTGTATTTTATGACTTTCTTAATATGGAAATTATCTTGATTTGGTGAAGGGTAACTTAGGAAACCAATGAATAAGATGGCTTTTTAAAGTTTGGGCTTGGCCTAGTATTTCTATCAGATATTAACCTTAAAAGACTCAATATGGAGAGATGCTTCTTTCTTAGGGGACTATGGGCCTACCTACCTTCCATTGTTGTGGAGTTCAGACCTGCTTTGAGGCACACCATTGAGCAAAGAATCCTCCTCCCTTCAAAATCCTCGTGTTCAAGATGGTAAGAACCTCTTTTGAAATGCCCAGAACTAGAAAAGATGTTTCTCTTTTTCCTACTCTTCAGCAATTAAATTTTTATGTTTTAAGATAGTAATTCAGGGACTTCTCTAACTCTCTACATTTTTTTTCAGTAATTTATGTTATTTTTATTTTTAACAGATAAGTTTTTTTGGTACATATTAATAAAGCATAAATCCATCCAAAGTGTACAATCAATAGTATTTGGTATAATCACATAGTTATGCATTCATCACTTCAATCATTTTTAGAGCATTTTCATTATTATTCCAGTAATAATAATAATAAACAAAAACCAACCAACCAACCAAACAAACAAATCCATCATGTCTCAATTTCTCTATGCTTCCCCTTCTGTACATAGCTGCTATTCTTTTTCCTTCTTTCTAGTATATTTGTTTTTATATCTTATAAAAGATTCTCATGTATGCAATGTCACACATATTTGTATTTTACATGAGGATTCACTATGTTATACAGAGTTATGTTACATGTTTTAGCTTCCCTTCTAATAATATACATGTCCCTTTAGATACTGGCACGTCCATACAATAGCTGTGCATGATGTGCTCTCACCATTTCCATTCATTTCAAAAGATTTACAAACAACCTTTTAGCCAGTTCAATACAGATTAATCTTCAGGGGTCCATTCTCTACCCTTATTCTATTTTCTGGCACCCTATATTCTAATGATTAATTCTGTGAACTTATATATAAAATATATTTAGTTCATAATAGCACAGTCACACAGTATTTATCCTTTTGTGTCTGGCTTGCATCATTCAACCTAATGTCTTCTAAATTCATTCATGTTGTCATGTGCTTCGTGACTTCATTCCTTACTGTGTAATATTCCATTATGTGTGTACACCAAAGTTTGTTTATACATTCATCAATTGATGGACACCTGGGTTGTTTCCAACTTTTGTCAATCTTGAATAATACTGCTATAAACATAAGTGTGCAAATCTCTGTTCCTGTCACTGCTGTCAGTTCTTTTGGGTATATACCTAGCAATGGTATTGCAAGGTCATATGGCAAGTCTATATTCAACTTCCTTAGGAACTGTCAAACAATCCTCCACAGTGGCTGTACCATTCTACATTCCCACCAACAGTGAATAATTGTTCCTATCTCTATATATCCTCTCCAGCATTTACAGTTTTCTAACTTTTTAATAGTGGTCAGTCAAATAGGTGTGAAATGATATCTCATTGTAGTTTTGATTTGCATTTCCCTAATCACTAGTGATGTTGAACATATTTTCATGTGTTTCTTTGCAATTGTATTTCTTCTTTCAACAATTGTCTTTTCAAGTCTTTTACCCATTTTTTAAAATTAGGTATTTTGTCTTTTTAAGGTTGAGTTATATGATCTCTTTATATATCATGGATATTAAACTCTTATCAGATATGTGATTTCCATATATTTTCTACCATTGAGTTGGCTGCCTTTTCACCTTTTTGACAAAGTCTCTTGTGGTGGAAAGGGATCTCATTTTGAAGAGGTCCCATTTGTCTAATTTTTCTTTTGTTGCTTGTGCTTTGGTTGTAAGGTTTACGAAACTACCATCTACCACAAGAGCTTAAAGATGGTATCCTACATTTTCTTCTAGAGGTTTTATCATTATTGCTTTTATATTTAGGTCCTCGACCCATTTGGAATTAATTTTTGTATAAGGTGTGTGCTAGAGTTTCTCTTATTTTCTTTTGGATATGGCTATCCAATTTTCCCAGCACCTTTTATTGGACAGACTGTTTTGGCACAGCTGGGAGGTCTTGATAGCCTTGTCAAAAATCACTTGACTGTAGATGTGAGGGTCTGTTTCTGAGTTCTTTATTCTGTTCCATTGGTTAATCTATCTTTATGCCAGTACCATGCTGTTTTTATCACTGTAGCTAAGTAATATGCTTTAAAGTCAGGAATTGTGAGTCCTCCAACTTTGTTCTTTTTAAAGATATTTTTGGTTATTCAGGACCTCTTACTCTTCCAAATAAATTTGACAATTAGCTCCTCCATTTCTGCAACAAAGGTTGTTGGGATTTTTATTGGGGTTGTGTTGAATCTGTAAATTAGTTTGGGTATAATTGACATTTTAATTTAAGATATTTAAGAGAATTAGTCTTCCAATCCATGAACCAGATTGTCCTTCCATTTATTTAAGTCTTCCTTGGTTTCTTTTACCAATGTTTTATAGTTTTCTGAATGCAGGTCCTTTATGTCCTTGTTTAAGTTTATTCTTAAATACTTGATTCTTTTAGTCAGTATTATAAATGGATTTTTTTTTTCTGATTTCCTTCTCAGAGTACACATCAGTAATATATAGAAACCCTTGATTTTTTGTATTAATCTTGTATCCCACTATTTGCGGATCTCATCTATTAGTTCTACTAGCTTTGTTGTGGGTTTTTCTGGATTTTCTAGATATAAGATCATATCATCCACAAATAGAGCAAGTTTTACTTCTTCCTTTCCTATTGGATGCTTGTTTCTTATCTAGCCTTAATGTTCTAGCTAGAACATCTCGCACAATATTGAATAACAGTGGTGACAATAGGCATCCTTGTCCTGTTCCTGATCTCTGTGGAAAAGCCTTCACTCTTTCACTATTGAGTGAAGTGCAAGCTGTAGGTTTTTCATATATGCAGTTTACCATATTGAAAAATCTTCCTTCTAATTCTATCTTCAGGAGTGTTTTTATCAAGAAAATGTGCATTTGCCAAATGTTTTTTCTCCATCCATTTAGAGAATCATCTGCTTTTTTCTTCTTCAATTTATCAATGTGATTTTTTACACTAATTGATTTTCTTGTGTTGAGCCACCCTTGCATACCTGGGATAAAACCACTTAATGTGCTTTTGCATATGGTTTGCAAGTATTTTGTTGAGGATTTTTCTATCTATATTCATTAGAGGTATTGGTCTGTATTTTTTTTTTTTTTTTTTTTTTTGGTAGTAGCTTTATCTGCTTTTTTGGTATTAGGGTGATGCTGGCTCCATAGAATGAACTTTATAGCATTTTTTCCTGTTCAGTGTTTTGGAAGCACTTGAGCAAGACTGGAATTAGATCATCTTTGAATGATTAGTAGAATTCACCTGTGAAGCCATCTGGTCCTGGGCTTTTCATCTTTGGGGCGTTTTTGATGACAGTTTCTATCTCTTCACTTGTGATTGGTATGCTAAGGTCTTCTGTTTCTTCTAGGGTCAGTGTAGATGGTTCATGTGTTTCTAAGAATTTTTTCCATCGTGTCTACTTTATCTAGTTTTTTGGCATATTTTGTTCATAGTATCCTATTATGATCTCTAGTATTTCTGTGGGGTCAGTGGTAATGTCACCTCTCATTTCTCATTTTATTTATTTGTGTCTTCTTTCTTTTTTCTTGTCAATCTAGCTAAAGGTTTGTCAATTTTATTGATCTTCTCAAAGAACCAACTTTTAGTTTCCTTAATTCTCTCTCTCTCTTTGTTCTTGATTTCATCTGTTTCTGCTCTGATCTTTTCCATTTCTTTCCTTTAGCTTGGTTTGGGATTACTTTGTTGTTCTAATCATCCAGATGTGCAGTTAGGTCTTCAATTTTAGCTCTTTTTTCCTTTTTTTTAGTATAAACATTGAGAGCTATAAATTTCCCTCTCAGCATGGTCTTTATGATGTCTCATATGTTTTGATATGTTGAGTTCTCATTTTCATTTGTCTTAAGATATTTGTTGAATTCTCTTGCAATTTCTACTTTAACCCATTAATTATTTAAGATTGTGTTGTTAATCTATATCTATATTTAGGAATTTTTTCCCTTTTTCTGCCCATTTTTTATTTCCAGCTTCATTTTATTATGATCAGAGAAAGTGTTTTGTATAATTTCAATCTCCCTCCCACACCATGAGAAGGCTCCCTCATCTGTCTGCTTGTTGTCTACTCACTGTGTCTGCTTGTTGTATCTGCTTGTTGTCTCTGCTCATTGTGTTCACTCATGGTATCTACTCATTTTGTTTTCTTGTTGTGCCCACTCATTCTCTTCTTGTCTTTTTTAAGAGGCACCAGGAACCAAACCCAAGTCCTTCCATGTGATAGGTGGGAATCCAACTGCTTGAGCCACATCCACTCTTTTTTTTTTAATTTTTTTTTTTTATTGACTTTGTAATAATATTACATTAAAAATATATATGTGAGGTCCCATTCAACCCCACCCCCCCACCCCCCCTCTCCCCCCCCCAACAACACTCGTTCCCATCATCATGACACATCCATTGGATTTGGTAAGTACATCTTTGGGCACCTCTGCACCTCATATACATTGGTTCACATCATGGCCCATACTCTCCTCTATTCCATCAAGTGGGCCCTGTGAGGATTTACAATGTCCGGTGATTACCTCTGAAGCACCATCCAGGGCAGCTCCATGTCCCGAAGACGCCTCCACCTCTCATCTCTTCCTGCCTTTCCCCATACCCTTTGTCCATTATGTCCACTTTTCCCAATCCAATGCCACCTCTTCTATGTGGACATTGGATTGGTTGTGTCCATTGCACCTCTATGTCAAGAGGAGGGTCAGATTCCACCTGGATGCTGGATGCAATCCTCCCATTTTCAGTTGTAATCACTCTAGGCTCCATGGTGTGGTGGTTGTCCTTCTTCAACTCCATCTTAGCTGAGTGTGGTAAGTCCAATAAATCAGATTGTAGGTGCTGGAGTCTGTTGAGAGCCACATCCACTCTTGATTTTAATCTTTTAAAATTTTTTGTGACTTGTCTTGCTATTCAACATATGGTCTATCTTGGAGAAGGTTCCATGAGTATTTGAAAAGACACTATTTGCATGGGATATCTTTTTCCAACCTTTCTCTTTTAACCTACTTGTGTCCTTACATCTGAGATGAGTCTCTTGTAGACAACACGTAGATGGCTTGTATTTTTTTAATCCATTCTATTAGTCTATGTCTTTTGATTGGAGAGTGCAATGCATTAACATTCAATATGATTACTATAAAGACATTACTTCTTCATCCATTTTATCATTTGTTTTTCCATTGTCATATTTTACTATTGTCTGTCTTTTTACCCTGTAATTTACCCTTCCTAATAATCTTCATTTCTATTCTCTTCCCCAAGTCTCTCACCCTTATATTTTTCTTTCAGGCTGCAGCACTCTCTCAGTAGCTCTTGTAATTCTGGTCTTTTTGTAACATATTCTGCCAGTGTTTGTTTTTCTGTGAAGACTTTGAACTCATCTTTATTTTTGAAGGACAATTTTGCTGGATACAGAATTCTTGGCTATTAGTTTTTCTCTCTCAGTACCTTAAATACCTCATACCACTTTCCTCTTGCCTCCATGGTTTCTTATGAGAGGTAGGCACTTAATATTACTGAAGTTCCCTTGTATGTGATGCTTTGCTTTTCTCTTGCTGCTTACAGAAGCCTCTTTTTATCTCTAGTATTTGTCATTCTGAATAGTAAGTGTCTTGAGGTCAGTCTATTTAGATTTATTCGGGTTGGGGCATCTTTATTGATGTTTATGTCTTTCATAAGGGTTGGGAAGCTTTCAAATAGTGTTTCTGCCCCTTTTCCATTCTCTTCTCCTTCTTAAAAGTGATAATATATATGTTTATGCATTTAATGTTATCATTCAATTCCCTGAGATCCTGTTCCATTTTTTCCATTTTTTTTTTCTGTTCTCCAGTCTTCTCCAGTTCAGATATTCTGTCTTCAAGCAATTCAAATCTGCTCTCATGTACCTCTAATATATTTTTAATTTTTTCCATCATGTCTTTCATTCCCATAAGGTCTGTTACTTTTCTTTGCAGGCTTTCAAGTTGTTCTTTATGCTCTCTCACTGTCCTCTTAATATCCTTTATCTCTTTAGTCATATTTTCTTTCAGTTCTTTGAAATGATTTGGGAGAGTAATGTGATTATCATATTGCCTTAATAAATTGCCTTAAATATTGTATCTCTTCAAGATATTTGGTTTGTTCTTTTGGCTGGGTCATCTCCTCCTGTTTCCTACTATGTCTTGTAATTTTTTTGCTAATGCCTAGGCATTTTAATATGAATATTTTGGTGAATTTACTCTGTTCATCAATTTCTCTCTCTTGCCTATTGTTTTTTTCCCCCACAGCTCTTTTTTTTATATTTGGTTCAACTTATTCTAAGTCTCTAAAATTGCACAGCTTATGTTATCAAAATCAGGCTATGGACCTACTAATTAGGTGCAGATTTTCTCCCAAAAGTTAGGGTGCAGAGAGAACCAAAAGCAATTTTTGTCAGTGCAATTTCTAAAAAGGCTGGCAGATAGTGCTCATTGGCACACCTTTCCATGGAGGTATTTCAATCTCTGCTTTCCTGTGTTTTGTTTGGCCAGAGCCAATATTCAAAGCAGGCTCTGTTGGCTGAATTCACTGAAGAGAAATGACCCCCAACCCCCTCCTTTTTCCCTTGTAACAGCTCACAGTTAGGAAGGTATCTGTTCCCTTCTCAGTTGGCTGCAGTGAGCTGGGGGTTTTACCCCAGCTTAATAACTTGGAGTGGGAGAGTATAGCCCTTCCCTGACACCATGGGGATTTGATAACTCATATTTGTTGTTTAATTTTCTTTGTCCCTCTGCCCCTCAAACTCTTGAGAGTTGTGTAGCACTGTCCTAGTTTGCTGATCCCCAAAGCAGTTCTCTTAGACAGTTTGTGGCTTTTTTTCCATTGTTTTTATGAGAAAGTTGAGCCCTGCCTGCCTACTCCAATGCCATCTTTCTGGAAACAGATCTCACTTCTCATTTTGATATTTTGAAATTAACTTCTCTTCTAAAATTTGGGGTCTAGATTACCTTTTTAAAAATTTTTTATTTATTTCTCTCTACTTCCCCTCAATTTTCTGCTCTCTGTGTCCATTTGCTGTGTGTTCTTTTGCTTCCGCTTGCATTATCCTGGTGGCACTGGGAAATTGCATCTCTTTTGTTGCATCATCTTGCTGCGTTAGCTCTCTGTTTGTGGCATCAATCCTGGGTGGGCTGTGCTTTTTTATTTCACATGGGGCAGCTTTCCTTGCAGGGTGCACTCCTTGCACGTGGGGCACCCCTATGCGGGGGTACCCTTGCATGGCAGGGCACAACTTGCGCACAGCAGCACTGCGCATGGGCCAGCTTACCACATGGGTCAGGAGGCCCTGGGGATTGAACCCTGGACCCTCCATATGGTAAACAGGTGCTCTATCAGTTGAGCCATGTCCACTTCCAGATTACCTTTTATTCATTGCTTCAAAAGAATTTACTGGGAGTGTTTGTGGCTCAAGTGGTTGAGTGCCTGCTTCCCACATGGGTGGTCCTGGGTTTGGTTCCTGGTTCCTTCTAAACAACACAACAACAACAACAAAAACAAAACAACAAGCAAAAAAAGAAAAACCAACTCAGGGGAGCTGATGTGGCTTAGGGGTTGAACGTCAGCTTCACACATATGAGTTCCTAGGTTCAATCCCTGGCCCCCAATACCTAAGATAAAATAAATTAAAAAAAGAAAACTTTATGAGAACAGTATCTAGCATGCAACTATATTTGCAACTCCATCTAGTGTGCCAGATAAATGAGAAAGGGAACAAATATTTACTGAGTATCTACTATGCGTTGGCCACTATGCTTGGCTGACTCATATACATTATTTCATTTATTCTTCACAACCATGATGCATTGTAATTATTATTCCTATAAGCTGAGAGGTAAAATGACTAAAGTCATATAGCTACTAAGCTGAAAAATCATAGTTAGATCCTGGATCCTCTCTCCAAGTCCAGTGCTCTTTCCACAGCTAATTTAACTTTGTGCCTGTTTCCTCCTCTTCTTTTTTTAATGGCATTTTTCATGTCTTAAAATTTTTATTATGCTCATCTACAATATTGTGATTTTACAGAAAGAATTAGACTATGAAGTTTTACTTCATTTCTCAAAAAGTATATAGAAATTTTTAGGCTGACCAAGAAGAGAAATCCCATATATTCAGCACTGAAAGCAATACACTATATCTTAGAGTCTTTTTTTTTCTTTGTTCTGCCAATGGAAAATATTTTAATGTGTACTAAATTTAAAATACAATTTATGGTGACTATAGTGTATGAGTGTGAGAGAAAGAAAGAGCAAGAGAGAATAAGTGGGAGAGTTGGTTTTTGCTTATACATTTCAATTATATAAACACATAAAGATAACTTCTTGTCTATATTAGTGAACTTTATATAATCATATATACCCTATAATGAAAGAATTAATGGGCTATTTCGGGTTCTGGGAAAATCTCATAAATACTTATTTGGGGAGTGATTCTCTGCCCATCTCTCCAGTAGTTTTAAAGGAAAACAGGGCAATGGGGCAAAGCAATGGTTTCCTTAAATGGGCTTGAGACTAATGACAATGACTCTCCCAGACTCTCATAAAATGCTAGCACCCTTCCTTTTTCTGTGGTTCTCTATTTGTTAGGTATAATTGATCTTACCCCTGATTGAGTGGTGACCACAGGGAGAACTTTAAGAAGTATATACTTCTGCCTTATCATTTTAATTACAAGAAAACTTCAGAGGTAGCCAACAGTATGATAGATAGATAGATAGATAGATAAATAGATAGATGTCCTCTTTTAAATACAATAAATAGTGGGACTTGATAAATAAGTAGTTCTGGAAATTAGGTAGAAATTACTGTTTCAGCAAATACATATCTCCTTAAGTCAAATGCAGGATTTTTGTGATCAACACACATCTCAGTTTTCTTTCAGCTCTGGAGAAGACGACCAGGGTTTAACATGTTGTTAAGGTCTGTGCATCCAGAGCATTTCTTATTGGTTAGAGGTCTGGAACAATGATCGTCAGCTTGGATGGTGCTCCTCAAATAGCACTTTCTGCTTATTGTTATTTATGCTTCTTTTTAGTATCTTGGTGGTCAGTGTGCTTCTATGTAGGAAAACTCTAGGACACCCAAGAGAGTCTATTTTGAGTGGAAGCTGGGCAGAAGAAAAGGAGGAGTTGGGTCCTGACAAAAGAGGGTACCTCCGACATAAAAATCCTATTCAGTGCTCCAACAAATGGTTAATCTTACATAACTCTGCAGCTGCTCTCTAAGTGCAAAACCTTTGGATTAGTTACTAAAGCAAACACTGCATATTATATCCAATGAAAGCCCTAATGCCCTGTAGCTAAACTATTGTAGCGATAAGAGCTCATTCTTGTATGTTTACTTTAAAATTTCTTTTTTTTTTTCTCTTTCATTCAATGTCGTGAGTGTTGAATATGACTAATCACTTCTTGCTCTGGAAATACGCATGATCTTTAATAATTGCTGAAGTGTTCAGGCATATAGATCGAAAAGATTTAGATTCTTGAGACAGTGAGTAGCATACAGTGATGAAGGGAGCTGCAGTATCATATTTTAACAAAGAGATTCTTCAACATTATGCAATTCTAGAAATATTGGTGAACAACTAAGATGATAGACTTTGGAAGGTTAAAATGTCTCTCATTTTTTTTTCTTTTAGTAGAAATGAATGAGCCATCATTGAAGATGAGAGAAAAGCCTAAATTTACTTTACACATACATGAAAATAGCCATTAAATATATGAATTTTGAAACATTTGTGAAGGCTGAGGGAAGACACTGAAATTATAGATGGAGGAAAGATATGATAACACTGCCACCAATTATTTTACCAACAAGGTCACTCATGATTTAACTTGTTGAGATATGTAGATACCTTTATAGATTAGCTTTAGTTTATCTAGAGAGACAGATGTGTATCATTTGAGTTGAATTCAGTACATCATACATTAATAAAAGCCAGATGGATGACACTGCTTATGGGGAATTTAGTGCCTATCTATAAAGGCCAGATGGGTGCCGTTTCATGAAAGGGTGTACATTGGCCATCTATGGCTGTGCTCCAGAGAGTAATGAAATGCTCTCTCAATTTTCCAAAGAATTTCTCTGTTCTTTATAATCAGGTACAATTGTCTTCAGAAAATTTCAGGATTGACACTAATCAGTCAACTTAATATAATCATATATCCCCTATATTGAAAGACAATTTCTCTTTTGGTATTACATTAAAAAAAAAAAAAGACATTTGGAAACCACTTGAGCCAAAGAAAATAAACCAGGGAGGTTGTAAGATGACTTTATGCTGTTTTTATTTAACTTATAAATGATTTTATTTGAGTCTTATAGATGTTATTAATATGTCAAAATGTACAAGAAATTTCCTTGATGGAAAATATCCTGAATCCATTCTCTTCATCTTTATTAAAAAACAAGCTTTCAAAACTTTGTGATGAGTGGAAAATAAAGCTGATACTGAATGCAGGCACCCAGAAATGCAGGCTCAATTGATATTTCATTTCTATATGATTTTCTCCATAAAACATTTATTTTTGTGACTTGTTTTATTTGCTGACTTGGATTCTCCTTGCAGCTTATAGTTAAATATAGTAAAATGTGAGGGGAAAGGGATAAGCTGAGAATCGAACCCCTGGGCACAAAGAAAACAGAAAACGATAGTTTGGAAAATTTTGAACTTCCAGAAAGTAAGTTTCTAGAAAATAGTGCCCTATGTGAGGGTTTAACTGACTGGATATGGATCCAGTCAGCTGTGGTCACCCCTCGGGCTGAAGTGTGGTTTGCTGGCCTGGCAGGGGAGCGGCCACGGTAGGCCTAATTCCAAGCCGCTGCCTCCATAATAGGGTGGCTGGTCGGACTCACCGCCACCCCTGAAGGGAGCTCGGCATGGGTGCAGAGTGCCCTCCGGTTTCCCCTTATCGGCAGCCACGCTTCCGAGGCCGCCCCTCCTCCCGGATAGGGCCACATGATGCCTTATGAGGCAACACCCTTCTTCTTCTTTCTCCCTGCGCAGGCGCAGGGCGGAAAATTCCAGTCTGCCTTCCCCACCCCCTCCAGACAGCAGCAACAGCCAGGCGCAAGGCAGGAAACTCAAGTCTGCCCTCTACCCCAGCAACAGCAGCCCCCAATACCTAAACCCTGCCACTTCCCCCAGCAACAGCAACAGCAACAGCCAATCCCTAACCACCACCCCTCCCCCTTCCAGTACCTCCCACTGACCTTTCTCCCCAGTAACTGCTTGCGGCAACCAATCAGAACATGGCATAAGCTTCGACCAATCAGCCTTCCCCAGCCCCTATAAGACTGTAGCCACTTCCTCAATAAAGTTGGACCTGCATGTTTACCTCGTCTCCGCAGTAGTTCTTCTGCGTGCGCCCTCCAGTTCTGAGAGCCCCCGACAAGGGCCTGGCCTCCCTTGTCCCCAGTTCATCGCCTGCTTCCCTGGGTGACCCCTTCATCGCCGGCTTCGCCGGGCGACCCCGTCAGCCGAACCACACAACCCCTGTGAGACCGACCCCTCGTCTGCTGCTGGACCGATCCCTCATCCCAAGCCAGACCAACCCCTCGTCCCAAGCCGGACCGACCCCTTGTCCAAAGCTGGACCGACCCCTCGTCCGCAGCCAGACCCCACCGCCACCGACCGAGCAAGCCGCCGCAGTCAGCCATTTCAATAAGTCAGGATTGGAAGTACAGTTATCCAGGAAGGGTCTGAGGAAAGTTCTACTGCCCAATGGATTTGACCCCTGTGAACTACATGCAAAACCAATTTTGTGTGTGTAATTTGTATGACCAGAACCAATGCCAGTATAGACTAAAAGGGGAAGAGAAGGGACATATTGAAGGAAAAACAAATTTTTAAATTTAGTCTGGACTACAACTATCTTCTTGAGTCAAGAGAGCAGGCCCATACATGTGTGTAAAAAGAGTGAGTCTGCACTCGAGCTTGGAGAGAGTGGCCTTTGTCTCCATTGTTCAGAAAGAGTGCTGCCACCTTATTGCTCAAAGATGGTGGAGCCTGTGCCCCAGGGATTGCAGAGACCCTGGCTGCCATCCCAGTGCTTGGAGAGGGTGGAGCCTTCATGCCAGTGTTTAGGAATAGCAGGGCCACTGGGCAAGGCATAGTCTATCTTAGTGTGCAGCTAGAAAATAATAGGGTTGGGCCAGAAGTCTGAGATTCTGGGAATCTGATTGCCTTAAAAATCTATTTATGTCCTGAAGTAGACTTATAAAAGATGATTCTAAAGCCCAAGAATCATAGAGGTGAAGGCTGCAATAGCAAGATTAAAATTGGCACTTGATTTTTCTTGCTCAATTTTTATGATCTGTCCACTTATATGTGTCTTTTGTTTCTCTAGACTGCATAATTCCAAGAAAAGTCAAGTGTATGATTTGTTTTTCCAAATCTTATTTAATCTTTACTGGATTTTAATCACATAGTCAAAATAAAATTAACCAAATTTAATGGGCTTACACATGGGTCTAAATGCATTCCATATTTCCAGACTTTTTCTAATGTTCTAAGTAATTATTGCTGGTGTGCTTTTGTTATTGAAACAGATGTATAGCACTGATTGTTTTGGTTTATTAATTAGAAAATTCGTGGCTTCTTCAGAGCTAATACCTAAATGCAAGCTAGGGCAGTGTTCTGCGAATTAATTTCTTTTTGCAAAAGTAGAGTTGCTATGGATATTTAAACAGAATTTAACTAAAAGAGAAATTTCTCTGAGTAAATCAAAGCATTATAGAATTTTAGTGAGATTTATTTTGTTTCACTTTCCAGACTCACAAATGAGTTTTCTGAAACTTGAAAGGCAGAAGAAGAGAAGGCTGGGAAGAGTACAGTTACTGTAAAGTTAAGCATGGTCCCTGATTTCTGTAAAACTGCTACCATTTCATGTCAATATTGATTTCCAAAGTCTGATCATGATTTCTTTCGTGGTTATCTATGACTGAAACCTCAAGCTGATACCAAAGAACCATAAGTTGTTCTCCTAATGGATGGACAGCTGACAATTCACTTTGACTCAAGAGACTGAGGAACTTGAGGAGGGAAACAAGGCAACTCCTTTTCCACAATTTACTGTAAGAATTTCTCTGAAGACTGAAATTGATTGAGAAGTCTCAGACCACTTTGGCACTTGATAAGGTGGACTCAGCAAATTATCTGTGACAGGGCTAATCACTCATTCTCTGACCAGATTGGGTAGATGATCTTAACCAGAGTTACAAAGAGGAGATGAATGCAGGGCTAGGTGAACTCTCTGGTATACTAAGTGCATTTATGGCTTTCACCTTTGGTTTAAAGCAGAATAAATGGCTCTGATAGAATTCAAGTTGACATTACCTTTAGCCCTACTTCCTCTTCAACAAGCTTCAGGAGGCTTCTAGGGAAGACAATGCAACTATAACATGCTCCCTGGCCATACTCCAGCCTTCTTCAATGAGCACTACATTTCTTATTAGAATCAGCCTCTGATTCTTTTTTAGACTGAAAGAGGTTTAATAGACCTTTGCAAATTTTATGTTTACAATTGATTTAAAAAATATATATCAGATAAGAACAGAGAAACTTAGAGGAGTGAGTAGACCTAATTATAATTATTGAGAAGTCAAAGTACAAAGGAGGAGAAATGACTTTGAACCATGGCAGATGAAAGTTGATATCCATAATACTCATTAGAGATGATCTTGGTAAACATGTGTGCTACCAAATAAAAATGATACCACAGTCAAAAGGAATCTGGATGATAAAACTACCCTCAAAGATATATTCAGTATAATTAAAATTAGTCTGAATATTGAAAACTTCACTAGAAAATTTACAAGAGTGATATCTTTCTAGAGCTACATCAAATTGACATGGAAGAGCTAGAAAATTATTATATTCTTTCCAAAGAATTAATGCAAATAAGGAAAAAATCCCCAATCTATCTAGGAAGAACAAAAATCATGAATCTGGGTCCTAGATTTGTAGCTTTCTTTAGTCCTGGTTCTTTAGGAAACAGAGTCTGCAACAAAATTTACACACTCAGGCCTTATTTGTCAATGCAAGTCCTGAACAGCAGGAATGAAAGAAAAAGGAAAAGAAGGAATACAAACTCAAAATTTACATTACCAACTTGGTCATAGATTCACAAGAAACACAACTGATTACTTGATTTTGCAAGACATCTTCCAGATAGCCATTGCTTCAGAGCAATCCCTTAGGGCAGGTATCCACAGACTTTTCTGTAAAGGACCCTATAGTAAATATTTTAGACTTTGTAGTGCACATGCTCTCTGTCAGAGCTACTTAACTCTACTGTTGTAGCATGAAAGCAGTCATAGACAAGAAGTAAATGAATGGGTATAGCTATGTTCTAATAAAACTTTATTTACAAAAATAAGCTGCAGGCCAGATTTGACCCTTTGGCTGACTTCTACCTTAGGGGAAAAGGGAGAGAAATGTATTTGTCCTTTCTTTCCCATCTCTCCTCTCTCACTGGTCAAAGTGCACCCCATGGGGCACTAGTCTTCCAGGCATTGCTTCCTGCTCTTCCAGTAATTACCTGGGGAAACAGATCCCGCATTCCACAGTGTGGTGCATCATCTGGACTTGGAAATTATAGGAGTTATAGCCTTCATAGGTCTAAAGCTACTGTGACTTCCACTACAGCAACAGAGGCTGATGCTGCTGTGGGGAAGTGGGGCAATGGTGTCAGTTTAGGCTGTCCATTTGCACCAGCAGCCACAGTCTGGGGACTGGGACTCTGATAAGGCTGGTGCAAGCTGGGAAACTGAAGAAACTGGTTCTGGTAGTGTATACTATTCAAATAAAGATCAAATCACTCCAGAAAGGAAATTTAAGTAAGAAGGGCTCATTGAAACATATCTGACCTGTGTGCTTTGCTTTGAAGTTTGTTAAATTACCAACACTGTAAAACTGTTAAAAAAATATTGTCTGTAATGTTGCTGAAGGGATTATCTTGATTTCTAAAGTCTTAAGTGGCTACTGAGGAAACTGGGATATAACCAACATTGAAAGATAGCATTCAGGAGGACATTGTTGTCCTCCTCAAGTACAGTTTAGGGCTGTTGTAATCAGCACACTAGTTGGTGAGATTCCCAGGGAAACCTGACCCCTTGTGCTAACCCAGGCATTGGAATCAGTGAGCCTGGTTCAAACCCTGGTTTTGCCTCATGGAAGTCGTGTGGCTCTGGGAAAGTTAACTCCTCTCTTATCCCATTTCCTTGTTTTTAAAATAGGAACCTAATACTTATTGCTGTGAGGATGGAATCGGATAGTATGTAAACTAACAAATAGTGTGCCTGGTACTTGTGGACATTCAATAAACAGTAACTATTAGCTGCTCTGTGCACACTCAGTATAAACCCCATGAGAGGTTTACCATGTACTATTTTGATAAATGTTAATGTGTGATTTTATCTCTGTGAGCCTCAGTTTTCCATCTGTAAAATGAGCATATTTTTATACCTACATATTGGGTTTCATTGGGAGTAATAAAAGGCTTAAAATGAGTATGAAGTACCTAGTACAGTGTTTGACAAAGAGTAGGAGTTAACCTAATGGCAGCTACTATTAATATAATAAATTGTAACTTATCTCATATACATAGGAGATTCAACTAACAAATAAAAATCAATCACTGTTTAGTTTTTCTTTGGCTTTTCTTAAAAGCCTCTTACTATACTATATGACTGATAATTAGCAAAATGGCTAAATCTGTGAGTTTATTTTTTTTAATTTCAGTCCTTCCTAGAGTTATCTGATGATACTATTACCATTATGATGAATGTCCTGTGTAGCAGGCTAAACTGATGGTTTTCTACAACAAAGGCTCTGGCATCTTGCAGCTTTGACACAATGCTGTGATGGGAGGAAAGGAGAATATTAAGAATAATTCCTTATTTATTTTTTTTAGTACCAACTAACTCCCAAATGCTTTCTTGGTTTGCTATACATATATTTAATTACCACAACCATGCTATTGGTAGGCACTCTTCTTATCATCTCCAGCTTTCTAAGACTTGGAGAGTTTATGTACGTTGCCCCAAGCTATAAAGCTAGCCTGTGTCCCAACTGAGACCCCAGTTTGTCAGACACCAAAACTCTTTTATCTTTTTATAACTCCACACTAAGCCCCTGCCTGGGTATAAAATTGCAAAATTTCCAGCTACTTTGGTCATAAAATCCATTTTTCCAGACCTCAGTTTCCCATCTCTAAAATGAGAGGGCTGTATTATCTGGACTTTAGATTCACTTCAGATCCAGAGTTCTGTGCATATCGATTAGAAGAAATGAACTTGATAATGAGCATGGCTTCTGTACCTGGAAAGGGGTGAAGGGGTGGGTATCAAACAGTGCTACAGAGAGACACAAGTTAGACCCCTTCCTTCTCAAGTTTCTTCCCTGTACTCGAGGTGCTTGTCAGCAAACAGGTATTTTAAAACATGTTACATCATATGGCTCACAACTCTCACAGGTTCTCTCAAGTGAAAGATCCTTCCAATGGACTATGACCTTCCTGTTACCCCTTGACCTTTCTGACCTGCACTTGCACTTGTTCATTCCACTCTATCACATTAGCCTCTGTGGTGGCTTAGAGCTGCATGTACCCGGAGATGTATGTCCTTCACCCTGATCCATTCCTGTGGGTATGAACCCATTGGAGTAGGGATTTTTGATGAAGTGTGTCCACCTCAAACAGAATAGGTCTTAATCCTATTCATGGATCCATTCTAAAGGAATGAAATTCAGACAGAGAGAAAGAAAAAGCCAGAGGGAGCACCCAGAAGCTGAACATCAGTGGAACTGGGAAAGAAGGGAGAGACCAGAAGATGCCGCCATGTGCCATGTGCCAAGCTAAAGACCAAGGGTCACTGGCAGCCACCCCAGAATACCAGAGACTTCAGGAAGAAACCACCACCTTGATGATGCTTTGATTTGGACTATGAGTGAAGAAATTCCCATTGTTAAACCCTACTCATTTCATGTTATTGCTTAAACAGCCCAGTAAAATAAAAGAACTTCCATACTATTTCTGGAACACACCAAGAAACCCCCCTGCCTCAGATCCTCCCATTTTCTGTTCCCTTCTCCTTGGGATGTCCTTAAGTACCTTACCTCCTTTGAGTCTTTGAGGAAATGACACTTTCTCCATGGACCTTCCTTGACCACCTCTTATATCACACACCTTTCCTTCTTCATTCTCTGTCTCATTGTCTCCTTAGCAGTTATCACCATCTCATACACTAAACTTTTTACTTATTTATTTTTATCATTTGCCTAACTCTTCTACAGGGGAGTTTCATGTGTCTCTTGATCACTGTTGAATCCCTTGAATAGTGCCTAGCACATATTTGAATGAGTGAATAATCAGTGTTTGAAAAATACAGAACCAAGCCATATAGCATTATGTGTGTGTATGTACGTACATATGCATGTATGTATGTATATGGCTTATAGAAATACCCATATAACATTTACATTCACTAGTTAAATTTGCATTATAACATTTTTTGTAATTATTATCAATTCCTAATATATACAATTTTTATATGAAGGCTGAAAAGGTGTTTTAGAACCATGCTCAATTAAAAATTATCTGCGGATTTCAGCTTTTCTATCAACAATGCTAAAAGCTAATTATAGTTTATGTGAAAGCAAATGCTTAAAATTCTGATTTTACATATTTAGTAGGAACTATATCATGGCTATCTATATCATTACACATCTTCAAACTAATTTACATACACTGTAGACTAATTTCATATAAAAAAAGAAAGTTATCAAAAGACTTTTTAAGTTACATTAAAATGATTTGTTTTGTTGTCAACACCAGTATTGGGAGACTACCTTGTTATGATTTTTAGTTTAATTTCTGACTATTTTAACCAAACTTTAATTTGCATATAAATCACCCCAGGCCTTGTTAAAATGCAGATTTGGATGCAGTAGGTCTAGAGTATGTCTTGCGATCTCCATACTTAGTAGGTGCCACGTGACGCTGATGCTGGTCCTCAGACCATCTGAAGAGAAGTCGGACTCCTAGTCTGCCTCCTCTTAATATTACCATCATGGATTCATATGCATTTGAGATAGGATTGAGATTTTCTCCAGAAGAAGTTTTACTGATACACAGATCAACTGGTGTCATTTAGTCCTGGAATGAAATGAAGAGAGAAGGTTGATATTATGGACATCCTGTGAATGGAAGAAATAAGTGTTTGTGTGTGGGGGGGGGTCTCCTGATGTACAGGCTTCCCCTTACAAGGCAGTAACTACGTCTGACATTTAAAGAGGGTAGTATATCCTGACTCTTCTCCATGAATATATTTTGTTTTATTCATCATACCGTAGCCTCAAAGAGGGCCTTAGTATTTTAACTATAATTCTCTTGTTTTCTAATACCCCAGCAGAGAGGGGAAGAGCACTCAACACTTCAATGCCTAAAATATGTGGTGAAATTGAATAAGGGGAGAGAGTGGGGAACAACCACAGCTTTATTTTTTTTTAACACAGTGAGCTTAGGAATTGCACAGAAAAAATTCCAGAATCTTGCCCCTTTCTGTCATTGCTTTCCTTCAGCATGGCTCATAAAATACTGGGGAAAGAGGTCTATTCAAATGGCTTCACACACATGGGGCTCATTTCTGCAGTGGAACGTAGCTCAAGGGTGGATGTAACCATACTGCAGGAATAGTTCTATTATATAAGAAACAACTGGTCTTCTTCCTGGAAGTATTTACATTTATTTGAAGTGGGCACAAAACTGTGGTTCTTGACAGCACCCAAAAAACTATTCTCAACTTGACTCTGAATTGACAGAATATGGTAGGGTAGCAGGGTAGGACTCATTTTCTTTGTCCAGGATGCTCTGTTGGCTGATAGAGATAATGAATTAAAATATACTTTAAGTTAGTTTGAAACCTGTGAAAAAAGAGTCCTGTCAGCGGGAAACACTTTAATGAAATTATTTTGTGTCTAACTCCTGGTATCTGCTTTTGAGCTGTGTTAATCAAAGGCAGGTACCAGATCATACCATTAGGTAAAGAGAGATGAAAAATATAATCTCCCTACCTGCTTCCAAGTTGGATGACAGCAATATCATCCTGAAGTAATGAGCACTGGTCTCTATTTTCTCATGTAACCAGGATGACATTCAACAACTTGGGAATTTCCTCTGAAAGGAGAATAGCCTCATCTCCCCGCCTCCTTAGTAATAAAACCAGCTCCTCTATTTGGAGGATACCTAAGGCCTAAGCTTCCTTTACTCCTTTAAGTAACATCAGGCAGATGTGACAAATCATTTTTCCCAACTTTCACATACAAAGCTCACAACATAACAAACATGACATCAGATTTTTTTCCCATTAAAGACAATTTTGGGTCAATGTCAAATGTTTGCACAACTTGGTATATTTCTTTGAGAAGTCTTTATTTTATGTTAGGGTCATAACAAGTGAGCCAATTGTCTTGTTCTTACCCTTTTTCTCCTAAGTACACAGGCTTTCTATTTTTAGAATTTCTTGAATGTAAAGAGCTAAGATTGGTGAATGTTATCTGATTTTGATACACTATACAATATTACTACTTTTCTGCAGAATTTTTCTTCTGATTTTTGTTCACATGATAATAACAGTCAATACTTAGGTACCAAGTTTGGAAGGGATTTCCCATTATTAACTCATTTAAACTTTAAAACTTCTCTATAAGGCAGGTATTGTTTCTTCACTTTCTAAATGAGGAAACTCAGGCACAGAGAGATTGAATAACTTGTCCAAGGTCATGCAGCTAGTAAGTGTTAGAGCTGAGATTTGAACCACATGCCTAGTATTATAGTCTTAACCTCTGAGCTCTAACATTTATCACTGCCTACACAATTCATTTACTACAACTTCCAGTTTCTATTAAATTGCTTTGTTTCTTTCTTGAGTCCTATTTGGGTGCATAAGTTCTATCATTAAGTGATAATTAAGTGATTTTTCAGACCAATGGCCTTATCTTTTTGATAAGATTAGGCTCTGATGTTTACCTTGCCTTGGAGTTTTTTTCCCCTAATTATTAATATTTTTCATAAGTCTTAGTGAAAATGATTCTGTTTCTCATGTGATAACAGTTTTTGTAGCCATGTAAACGAAAAATAGAATAATCTAAAAGAGAACCAAGGAAAATTTATTCAGTAATGTTTCAGCCTTTGAAAACAGTAAAATAATATAAAAAATTGGTAAGATGTGAATTGGAGGAAATAGTTGTACATGCCTTAGGAGGTAAGTCGTATATCAGAAATCCTATTTCCCTTTTATAGGCAGGCAATGGGCACGCAAGCTTTGCATGAGATAGGAAGATGTTTGCTTAATAACTTACCAGATGTAGCGCCAGTTCTGTTTTACGAGCATGGCCCTGTCTGTTGCTATGTGGATGATGAATTGTAATAAATGTGTCCAAGGACATTAGATCACATCTCAAAGAAATTGAGAGAAGGTCTACCATACTGTATGACAGAAAGTTGCAAACATTTTTGGTTAAGAAAAAGTCATTTTTTAAAAATGTCCAGGACTTGAACATGGATGTCTTACTTCATTTTTCTGTCCTTCACTTCTTAACTATTTGAAAATCATACAATCAATTATTTTACCACTAAATTAACTTTCAAATCTACTAAAATAAAATATCTTTTAGGATATAAGTGGCTACTATTAGATGACAGTATTATTTGATTTCACTCTATAGCCTTGACTTTTTTTCAATTCATTTTCAACAAAGCAACATATTGAATGAATATGGTTTATAAAGCAGTAGTTGCTGAATTCTGATATGTGCCCCTGTGTATGTATGTGTGTGTGAAGAGGTGGGTACATCTGGGAGAAACTTACGTTTCAAGGTGGAAGCTTGGTGTTCCAAATTTCAGCTAGAATTATTTTTTATGGCTTAGTTATAAACCCACAAGAACATAACCATATAATGTAAATGCTGACATAACCTTTATATATCCCCAGCTATAAATCAAGGTGCTATAAAATACCATATTTGAAAAGTCAAAGTAGGTAAAATATTGAGTTAATGTTTGCTGGGAAAAAGAGAAAAGTCAACTGGTTAAACACTTTCTGTTTCAATTTTGATTTAAATATAGGAATTTTGTGTAACAAATTAATGTCATAAAGCACTCTCTAAGTAAAAAAAAAGTCAGCTCAATTAGGGGTTTACTATTTTCCAAACCAAAATCAAATCTATGAATGCCATTAGGAATTACTTCCTCAAGGAAGTAAATTCCAGGCTTGGGTATTTTGCTGGAAATTGAAAATGCACTGTTTCTCACTAGCAACAGTGGAAGGCTAAAGAGCATGGGAAGTCAAATGGAATATTATGCCAGCAGAATTGGCATTAAACACTTGATGGATGTCATGTGTCATCTGACACTGACATCTTTCCACCAGGTCATTTCAGGATAAGGTACTACTGAAAAAGCACAACCATTCTCAGTGGGTGAACTGCGGACAAGGTTCAGGGGTTTGGCTGGCATTCCAAAGTTTATTTGAGTTAATCTTCATTCTCATTGGTCTGCAAAGTTCAGTGAAAACTGGATTTTCTAGGGAACACTTTCACTGATTCTTGATTGTACTGGTGTCAGAAACACTATAATCAAAGTACTTGAGAGAGATTTTTATAGGAATGCTTTTCTTCAGGTAAGGAAAAACTTTCTGTTAGCAGGTACAAAGGCTATCTGTTTTATTGTTAATTTGCAACACTTGGCAACTGCAGAAAGTGGTATTTACAAAAGACAGTCCAATTGGTTGCTGATGACTTGTTACTGGGAATTATTTGGAATTTACTTTCTCTACAGTAGGTTCCAAAGAATACTCATTGATTGATTAAGTAAGTAAAAGTTACCAAGAAAAAAAAATCTATTTTGGAATAGCACTGTGGATCTGTAAAATTTTATTTGTATTTTGAACTCAAGAAACAGCAACTGAGCTGAGAAAGTATTAAGCTAAATGAAGAACACTGCATTTATCTGAATCCTAGGACTAAGGGCCTAGATTGAAGGAGATATTATAAATTACACAGTGATTCTCATATTTTCTTACAATCTATTTCACCATTTGCTATGAAAAAAATCTGGATTCTTTACTGAGGATAATGTTCATATGCTTATTAAGTTGTGTTTATGCTTTAGTAATGGATATGGGAAACCCAGGTTTCCTTTAGACTCTGAGTACTCTGTTAGTGTGTCTCTGGTTGAGAAATTAGCTGTGAGAGGTACTCTGTTAGTGTGTCTCTGGTTGAGAAATTAGCTGTGAGAGTTTGATTAGGTTTTTGTGTGGACTTTTGATCATACATTTGAAGAATAATAGCCATGTTGGAAAGGAAGAATCAACTTTGTTAACAGCTGGACAAATAGCAACACACCTATTGTAGGGCTTTGTTTAAAAATAGATTCAATGACACATTTTAATCCTGGCAGACTAAAAGGGTCCTCCAGCTTCCTTTCATGGAAGTCTCCAACCCTAAGGATCTTATCCTCAGACATGGTGAAAAAGGCTTGACTGCAGCTCCTACCAGCGCCAGAGGAAAAGGAGAAAGACAGCAAGGAAGAGTACCCCCCTCCCACTAGAGTCTAGCCAGCCTTGGCTGCCTAAGATCTGACTGCCCTGTGTGTGTGTGTGTATGTGTGTGTGTGTGTGTATGTAGAGGAGAAGGGGAATAAGGACCTGACCTTCTGATAGAGTATACACAAATTTAAGCAGAAAGTATAAAAGACCTGCTTTGAGTGAGTTCAGGAAGTGAAAGAAGGCTGCAGGACAAGTCCATGTGCTTTTTAAAAATGCTACCCTCTGTGAAAAGGCGGTGCTAAAGGGACCAGCTGTGGACCAATCAGATTGGAAATTACTCCTCCCACAGAGCAGTGGGCGGGGCTAAGGTTTGTCAGGCATTGATTGCTTTCCCTAGCAGAGAGCAGGGAATGTGGGGAGAGGACAGAGGAAGGCTCCTCTGCCCAGCACATTACCTTTCTGAAATCGGAGTTCTTCGCATAATCTCCACACCATGTGACTGCAGAATTTGCTTGAACACCTCCGAAAGCTGGACATTAACCACTCCTAATGGTTCATGATTCAGGATACTGGGTAGGAAGTTCTTCCTTGCAGCCAAACCTGCCCCTTGACGTCTACCATGTGCTTCAGTGTCATCCCTGGAGCAGCAAAGAACAAGTCTAATCACAAAAATGACTTCCAGACCGTTTTCTCCCTGAACCCCATTTACACACCATGGATACTACACCTCTACCCATGCAACCCACAAGCACTAGTAAGAGAGAGGGCAGTTGGAAGTATTTTCTGAAAATATAAGGAAAAGGATACTTAAAATCGGCTTCCTCTTAGAAGCAATTGGCACCCATCATCGTATTGTGGGAAGTTCAGGTGAGGGAAAAGAGGCCTTGATCGGCGGGGCAGCCCAGCAGCTCTGTGGAGAACTGTGCACTGCCTCCTCCTTTCTCTCACTAAACGGCAGCAAAGACTCTTGCTCGTCCCCCTGAACGTCTCCCTTTGTCTCTGCTCTCTAAAGTGAAATTTTGCACAGTCGGGAGGCCTGGTGCTGAGTTAAGACACGTAGAGCCAAGAAAATAAAGAGTCAGATGTCCCAGCAGCTTTCAGTGCGTCCTAATTCTCACCACCCCCAGAGCAACCATGAAAGTAGGAGGGACCAGATGAAGACATTTAAAAATTGGTTCTGCTCCACAGTGATCCGGAGCAAGCTGGGGCTTGGCTGCTGTGAGGTGGCTTGAGAGGCTCCTCTCAGGGGTCAGAGCGTTAGCCTGGCAGGTGTGCTTCCCTTTGAAACCCCTGTGACTCACCCCAACCTTAAGGTAGGGAGAACGGCATTTTTTTTTAAACAACGTATTTAACTTAACATACAATCTAATGATACCAAATTCCGTGGAAATCCAACAGAAGTATATATTCAGCATAGCCACGGCCAACTTCTGGTCTTTAGCACAGATCTGTAACTGAGGGAAGTGTGTGGGTGTTTGTGTCGGATCCCTGCCATTCATTAGGTCTACAGTGAGATCTGTGTGAGTTAAGAATTCCATTTACCCGGTGCGTTACGAGGGGAGAAAGGAAGTGCACTTATGTACGGTGTTAAAAAACAAACAAAATGAAACATAAACCTCTACAATGTAAAGGCCCACACTTTTAAAACTGTGTACCATCTGCTGGGGAATGGATTATATAAGATAAAGTAAACTTACTCTTCAACCACCTGCGTATGACTTGGCAAAATGTGAGACGCTGAGATCGCCTTGGAGGGATCTAAGATCTTCCAAGTTCTTCAGTAAGCTGGGGATTTCATTAAGAACGTCAGGGTCTGTCACGAGAGAAGTGTTGAGTGGGTAAGTTTGAAAGGCTTAAACGTCCTGTATTTCTTTCTAATTGCATCACACACACGTCTATGTTCCAATCAAACACATTAAGAAAAAAAATGAAAGCGGAAACTCTAAATAATGATTCAGATCTTTGTTGACGTTTGCTCTCTTGAATTGTGTCCTGGTCACTGTAAGACAGAACAATAAAGTCGCAAGGTTAAAACACAGGCGCATGCGCACGAACCTCAGACCATACCAGAAAATGTCAACGTGTATTTTCTCCTTCAGATCAATCATCCTGGAATGCTACCACTTAACCCAATAATTTTGAAATTATTCAGAAATACTTTTATCCTGTCTCCGAAAATGTCTACACTTCCAGGCACATTGCTTTGAACGTCTTAGAGCTTGCCTTGGGTTCATAGCCTGGCACATGCCTCATGTCTAGCACGCTCGTTTCGTGGAGAAACTTCATCTAAAAAGATCAAGTGATTTGTCCAAAGTCACAGGGCTGGGACCAGAACCAAGATCCGATTTCCAGGATAGCATTTTTTACACAACGTCTTTCTGCCTTTTTCCTTTGTGGATGGATTTAATTTTGGCAGGATGGGGTGGGGGAGGGGATATAAACAAATTAAATTATTCAGAGCCAACTCTAGTGAATAAGATAGATAATCAGTTCAAGGAAATGCAACAAACATTCACTGAGTACCTAGTGTATGAGGCATACTGGCAAGCACTGCCCACAGTACAGGGGATTATGAGGCATAGATCATGACCTTAAACTAAGTGTGACTAACATAAAAAAAATGAGGTGTGTTGACAGTATAACTGTGAGTGGTTCCCTTATGCTCTTGATTCTGTATTATCCCCCTTCAGTCAATAGATTTGGATTTATAAAACCAACAAAGAAAGCACATACTGTAGTTAAGTACCTGTTGTACTCTTTTTTCAAATTCACCATGACACAACTGGAATGAACAAAATTGCTGGCTTATGAGATGCATTATGAGTTTTTAAAATGAAACTGGGACCTAACATTTTAGGTTAGGGAGCAGTTGTTCTTTCCTGTAAAACTGTTAGGACTTTTAGGTTATTTGAGTACTGCCAAGTTGTTATATGGATAGATTTGGGGTAATGTAATCAACACATCCAATCTAGGGTGACAGTCCTTTAATCAATCCCATGCTAATATAAAGCATTTCAAACATAGTTAGTTTTAAACCTACTGCTCTTTTAATCCTAAAATAAAGACAATAAATACTTTGTTACTCTAGTCTGACTTAATAGGTATTTTTCAATTAATTTATATCATAGTGTTAATAACTAGCCCAGAAATACAATCTCATGGCTTACAACTTTTCCTACATTTATGTAATAGGATAAATAAATTTCTATAAGACTATCTGTTAACCTACAACAGAGTATTTTTTAAACAAATCAATTTTATTGCTACATATTAATAAAGCATACAATTCATTCAAAATGTAAAATCAGTGGTATTCAGTATAATCTCTTATTTGTACATTCATTACCTCAATCACCATTAGCGCATTATCATTATTTCAATAATAATAATAAGCAAAAAAGAAACAAGAAGATTCTTTACCCTTCAATTTCTCTATGCTTCCCCTGTTCTACATAGCCGTTATTTCTGGCTATTGTTGCACAATGACTTATTTATTTATTAAGCAGTTTTATTGAGCTATGTTCATATACCATATGATCTATCCAAAGTGTATAATCAATGGCTTTTAGAATAATCACAATGTTGTGTATTCATCATCACAAAAAATTTTAGAACAATTGCATTACTCTGAAAAGAAAAACTCCACACCCCTTAGCAGTTTTTCCCTACCCTATATAACCAGTAATCTAACTTTGTGTTTATAAATTGATTTATATTTACATTTTATATAAATGGAATCATACAATATGTAGTACTTTGTTTCTGGATTCTTCCACTTAGTATAATGTCAGGTTTTTTGGTTTTGGTTTTTTTTTTTGTCTGATACTAACATCTTGTAGTGTTAACATGTATTTGTTCAATTTCAAAAAAAAAAACCTTATATATGCAATTTTACCTATATTCAGATTTCACATGCAGTATTACTGTACTCTACAGTTCCATGTTACATTTTTTATCTTTCCTACAATAGAATTTTGAGTTAGTTTTCTAGTAAAGTGGTTCACTTAGGAGATTAACACTTGTTGAACACATATTAGATGTCTGGCTTATTTTATAAACTGTTAATTAGTTCATTTATACTTTAATATACCTGAGTCTCATAGGTATATTTATTGTTATGGAATGAGAAAGTTTAGATTTAAACCCAGATCTGTGGGACTGCTACGTCAGTTTCTTTTTACTCAAATACATGCAGGTGTAAATAAGAATGCTTTGTGGCCTTTCTCAATTGTGACTCTTTTTACTCAAATACATGCAGGTGTAAATAAGAATGCTTTGTGGCCTTTCTCAATTGTGACAAGGGCATACGCTGCAAGATGCCTGGCTTTGGGATAGAAGAGAGTTAAGAATAAATGGTTGAGAAAATAAGAAGTGGTGATTAGTTAGGTGGCCTAGGAACTCCCAGCTCTAGCCATTGGCCTACTACACTTCTATGAAAGATCTCTAGGTGATATGTATGCACAGAAGATAATGGTTGGGAAATGTGAGCACTTTATTACTATCTATATCTTTGATCACACACTTCTGTGCATTTCCTTGGGCTTCTAAGCTGGAGCTTGTGTAAAACCCCCAATGCCTCCTTTTTACTTTGCCTCTTTCTGGTTCCTACTTGACTTCTTAAGGGTTACAGAGTAGGCAGAGCATTTATTCTTAAGTGGGAAAAGGGTGTGATCATGTTTCACCTTGCAGGTAGCAAGCAAATTCTAGAGACAGGTGATTTGTATTCTTTCCAAGAGAGATCAAGCCAGAACCTCATAAATTCCAACACGTACCCTCTAGGGCCGTTATTGCTGGCTCAGGATACAGCCATAGTGGATGGACTGAGGACAGTGGAAACGGAAATAGTCTAGTGTAGAGGAAAGTAGGGAAACTATCAGGGAGCTGTATGCATTTATTTGATGGATTTCCGACTCATGATACTGTCTTTATTCATCCTGTGCCCTAATCTGAGTTAGGGAGCCTATGTCTATTTTAAGGTTAGGTGAAATAATTTCAACGGAAATAAGGATGAAAAATATATAGGAATCACTCTGACCATATCCTTTTTGCATTTTAGAGGAGATAACTTAATAGGTAATTTAATGGTTTATCTTCAGAGAAGAAAGTAACTCAGAATACCACCTGAACAAGCACTTTTTTTTGTGGGGCCAATAGGTTTAATCAATGGATGTAAAAATAATGGGAGTTTCAATTCTTTTTTCCTAAACTTGTCACCAATTCTATGCCAAATATCTAAACATGTAAATCAAACTTAGCCCATATAGTTAGTTTTCAATCTCTATCTTATAAACAGGATATATATGTGTATGGTTCCATGAAACTAGGCTCTTCTTTTCCATGTATAAGTGCTGAGGTTTATTTATTGTCCTAGTCAGAATAAATGTATAAGAATAGATAAGTAGTTTTAAGGATGTTTTGATGATTGAGTTACTGCTGGGATAAAACTTCTATTTGGGCTCTAACAAAAATGTAAAACTATTTATCACCTGCATATGTAATCTTTCTTGCTCCTTATTTTTTGCTTCATGTTGGTTTAACATTCAAAAGTGTGTTTAATATTTGTTTTGCAAAATCTCCTTATGTGTGGCAGATACTGTTACTTGACTGTTCAAAGACAATAGTCTCCTGCATAGCCAACAAAATCGCGAGTATGTTTAGGTAGGTCATGTATCAGCTCCAGAAAATGAATCATGATTGAATCACTTGAACCAATCCTTTCTGCTTTAACAAATACTTGCTTTCTTAGCCTTCATTGCAGTGAGGGATGCTCACGTGACTCAGTTCTAGGCAATGAGATATAAGAGGAATTCTACATGGGAACTGATGTTTCCTTTCTGATTAAAAAATAGTAAGAAATGAATGTGGCTCAAGCAGTTGAGCACCTGCCTCCCACATAAGTCCTGAGTTCAGTTCCCAGTGCCCCCTAAAAAAGAAAACAAACAATAAGTAAAAAGATTAGTAGCCCTTTTCTACATGTTTCTTTCTTTTCATGCATTTTGCAACCATAGAGTCAAAGGAGGAAAACCTTAAGTATCATGGATGGCAGAACAGAAGAATAGTTAAGCTGCTGTGCCCAATCTGGAACCACAGCCCTGTTAGTGAGTTTGAAGATGTAGACACTGCAATAAACCTATGTCATGATAGGGGAAGCCTACTGGACTAGGATAGTATGAGTGGGGGACACCCACCTCAGAATTCCAAAAGATGGTGTAGGTAGAGCAGAAATTGTCCAGGCCAAAGTGGGGAGAAAAATCCTACAAAGAAAGGAATCCAGGCAGAGATATCAGTACGCGTAAGGCAGGGTGATGAGAGAGAACACTGAATTTCTTATATGTCCTTTAGGAAAGATGGAGCATAAAATGATGAGAGAGGAGGTCAGAGAGGGAGGCATCACTGCCCTACATGGGCTTTTATAGCGGGCCGAGAGTTTATGCTTTATTCAAATGACGAAGGAGTGCTATTGAGGGAGTTTAAGGAAGTGGATGGTTGGATTTTCAGAAAGATTTTTGGCAACAGATGGTGAAAGAAATGTATTTAGTAAAGAAATTCCAGGAATTCATGGATGAGCCTTTTGGAGTATCCCTGCTAAAATAAAGAGGGCTTGATTTAAGGC
Source organism: Dasypus novemcinctus (assembly GCF_030445035.2). Taxonomy (NCBI): domain Eukaryota; kingdom Metazoa; phylum Chordata; class Mammalia; order Cingulata; family Dasypodidae; genus Dasypus; species Dasypus novemcinctus. The sequence goes on along the minus strand of NC_080673.1, from coordinate 44,857,742 downwards.
AGTGGTTTGAGGATAATGTGCAGGGGATGGATTTATGTATAAACACACACACATATAGATACTTATTATGTATGATAAATACTACAATATAATATATTCTGATATTATATAATTCATATTATTATATATTCTAGAATTGACAGAACTTGGAGACAATGAGATATGTTGGGGTGAGGGAGAGAATGGATAATATACTGGATGTTCAAAACTCTAAAAAATGCACAGAAGTCATTGACTACAAGTTACTTAGGGCCATAAAGACTAGGGAATTGTGTCTCTGGGTATGAAATATTTGAAACAGATTCTTAAGCTAATACATCCATACATACAGGAACAGGGACTTTCCTGAAAAATAGCAGCTTCCTTCTAAAGCCAGTAAAGTTTCACAGTGTATGATAAGCATCTAACAAAGAGGCTCTTGTGGTTCCTTGTGGGTGCTGATTCTGTGTTCTCAAGGACCATTTATGAGCAGGAATAGTGTAACCGCTGGAATGCCTTTTGATAACAGTCAAGTAGGCTGCTGCATTTCTGAGGTGTGGCTCGATGTCTCACCATCCACTGCCAAGCTGAAGAAAAAGAGTCAAATTGGTCAAATCTGAAGTTTTCCCAACAATTTCTGCTGGCTTTTCTTAGGGAGTATGTGGCATGTGTCTGTGCTCATGTGTTTGTATGTGTTTGTGTGTGTGTGTGTGTGTGTGTGTGTGTGTGTGAGGGGGGTGGGTTCCAGAGTAGAGGCACAGATCCAGTTAACAGCTATGTGGAGCTATAGTGCCGTGTTTTCCTGCCTCCAAGAATGGTGAGGCACTATTCTTGACTATTGAGCGCCACTGAATCAGATGTGGAGTCTTCTAGAAACCTGCCTAAGTCTTCTAGTATTTTCGCTCTAGCCACCTGAATGAGTAATGGCCAAGCGGTTCATGATGCTAACTTGTCCCTCCATGATCTCTGCCTACCACTCCATCCTCTTTCCTGACTACTTCCCCCAAATCAAACTACTTTTAGTTCCATGAACACATGCCTGCTTTGAACTTTTCCTGGGGTCTTTGTATTTGTATACATGGCAGAATTTTATTCATCCTTAAGACCAGCTCAGATATCACTGTCTCCAGAAATGAGATTCGGCTTCCTCCCACAGGTAAATAATCACTTTGCCTTCTCTATACTCCTTTTTCCCCTTAAATGGTTTCCCTTAACCTACTGGATTCTACAAATGTTTTTACAAACCTTCCTCTTGAACTAAATTGGCCCAAGAGCTTCTGAATGTAGGGACACATTTTATTTATACTTGTATTCTCAGTGCCTGGTATTCAATAAAACATAGTATAATTTCCTAGCAAAAATTAAAGAATGAATTAATTTTTGGAGAAAACAAGAGGTTTTCTTGAGATTGCCCTATGAAAATAATAATTAGTAAAAAATTTCTGTTAAAAAAATAGGATTCATACCACCTCACTCATTGCTAAAGGCTGTGATAAGTCATGTTGATTGCATGTAACCCAGGACATGATGTGATGTGAATGGTACTTCACCTCTGTGATTTTTCTCCCCAAATCCATAACTCAATCTAATCATGAGAAAATCATCAGAAAAATTCCATTTGAGAGATATTCTACAAAATATCTGACCAGCACTCCTTAAATCTGTCAAAGTCACCAAAACCAAGGAAAATCTCAGAAACTATCACAGCCAAGAAGAGTCACGATGACTAAATGTAATGTAGTATCTTGGGTGGATGAAATCCTACAACAGCAAAAAGTCCATTAAGGATTAAAGTTGGATTTAACTTAATAATAATGTGTCAATATTGGTTGACTATTATAATAAAAGTGCCATACTAATGTAAGATGTTGACAATAGGGAAAACTACTAAAAGCAGGGTAGATGGGAACTCTATACTATCATATAAATCTAAAACTATTCTTTAAAAAAAGTTTCAAGGATTGACATGAGCTTTGGAGCATGAAAAGATAAGAGAAACTTGATCTGCATAAAAAGGTTTTAATGTATGGATTTTGGGTAATTAATCCCAGGTTAAGTTTCTTCAAAGGACATGAATTTCTCTCATCTTCTTCATAGTATCTCTCTTTGTCTTTGTCTCTGTCTCTGTCTCTCTCTCACACACACACACAAAACAAAAATTGAGTGTTCACATTTGTCCACAAAAAGTGTGTGAAGGAAAGAGCACCACTGACAACCAGCGGTGAAAACAACCAAATTGAGGGACAGGGTAGAGAGCAGAATGGGGGGTGAGGTGAGCTAAATATGTTGTTACGGTGCTGATTCATCCTCCTCCAACTGGAACAGACAGAGATATCTAGGTTAGCATGTTGACATGATTTAATCTATTTTTTGGAAATTTAAAAATACATAAATTCATATTTGGATAAGATCTTTTGGAGTGACAAGGAATGGGAGATGTTTCTTTTGGCCTGATTGTTTCCACTATGATAAAACCTTGCTGATATCAGAGACCTTCGGTTTTGTCTACTACTACAGCCTTAATACTTGGGACAATGCCTGGCCTCTAGTATTAATATTTATTAATGAATGAATATATAACACATGTGTGTGAAACTACTGATGGCAAAGAACTTCCCATAGATTGTCATACTTGTGCCTCTAGATAACTTGACCTTGGGGATTCTCAAGAGATCATAGAGTTAGTAAGGAGGAGAACCATGGCTTGAACCCAGCTCTTTTTGAGAGCTAATACCATATTCTTTCAAGGTTGGCACTGTGCTTTAATCCTTTTTTTATGTCCTTAGTGCCTGGCAATTAGTAGGTATTCCATAAACATTTGTTAAAATGAATATTTTCTTTGCATAGATGTTGTATTTCTGAGCAATCAGTGGGCAATTTGTTCTAGCCTTTGATATCTTTAAGTATTTGCTCATAACCATAAATGCTTGGACTTACTCTTAGGCTTGGGTTAAACGCAACACCAAGCCTAATGAACAGTTTTGGTGGCTATATGAGTATTTTTTCATGTTAAATGAAGCTACATTCCTTTTTTTCCCTCATTGCCATACTCAGTTCCTGCTTTATTATATATGTCATTAGTATGTGGTCCAGCTGAGCCTCAACTGGACTTCTCTGTTTGACTTTTCAAGACTGGTGGGTTGGGATGACTTCAGGAGATGATAAGATTATGAGTTGATTTTGACTTTTTATGCTAAGGCTCAAAGGATGAGATTTATGCGCATAAAGCAGTAGATGGAGAGCATTGGGGTTTATCTTCTTGGTCTGACTGGTAACCTGAGGCCACTTTGAGAAAAGAGAGAAGCTAGCAACTGGCAGCAGAGGAGAGACAGCAAGAGGGCCCGCACAAGGCCGCTTTAGCTCTCCTCACACAGAATGGAGTAAGGGACACTCGCTCTTTGGCTCTGGTACTACATGGGCTGTACTTCAGAATCAACGAATGCCCTGAGCATAGATCTTGCTGACTCCACAGACAGTATCAGGAGCAGGCTCTGTCAAAGTGCCACGAAGAGGGAGTGGGAACAGAGGAACATGAGCAGACATAATCCTGTGCACTTGGTGAAACCAGCATGGGATGCCAAGAAGTAACTGGAAGATATGTTGATAGAGTCCTGCAGTTCGACAGTTGTGAATTTGGAGGCAAAGAGCTGCTATGGTTTGGCCAGCATTACCAAGACTATAAGGAGGCCTAGAGGTATTCAGGTAAGAGGGATGGTTACCAAACAGTGATTGACATATACAAATTTGGATATTAAAATGATTACCACCAGGAAATGCCTAAGTAGGAAAAAGAAATCTTAGGCTTCTTTGAGACAAGGAAAAACTAATATTTGGTGACAAGCAAGTCATAGTCGTGGCTGGTTTTGTCTTAGAGAAAGTTAAAGAGGTTGGAATGAATGGCATCACTTAATTTTCTTGAGAGTTAGTTGGTAACCAGCATTAGCAAGTCAGTTTTGCAATAGAAAATTTCAGTTCTAAGGAACAGAGACCATTATTGTACACACCGCTATTTAAAATAGCAATGGTTTCTTGTGGTTAGGGGAACTAGTAAATGTTAGATTGCTGTAATTATTACCCTAAAATGTGTCTCCTCCTTTCTGGAGGCCAGGGGACAAAGTCATCTTGAATTTGTATTTGTCCAAGACCTTTCAAGGAGTGAAAGACACTGGGATTAGCTGGTGGCGTCTTACAACCTGGGCCAAAGAGTTTGAGAGAAGCAGTTTTTGGTGGGAAAGCCCGGCCAAAAGGAAATTTTTAAAAGAGAGCATATTCAATACATTTAAGAAATTATTTCTTGTCATTTTTAATCCTTTCTGAATTACAAGTATGATATATAGGCTGAGCTTTAGGGAAATAAATTAGTCTTTCAAAGAATAGTTTTATAAAACTTCAAATTATGCAATGAAAATTTTAGACAATTTGAGCCAAATTATGCAATGAAAATTTTAGACAATTTGAGCCAAATTGATTCAATTACCACTAAACTAATAGTAATAACTTTAAAAAATTTTCCAATTAAACACATTATTTTCAGAGCATTTGTTTCTATAATATATTTTCTTTGTGGTTCCCACAGCTCATATAGGCTGAAGTATTTTGAAATAGCAATCTTTGTCTACCTTATCTTTGTATGTTTCACATTTGCTTTATACTTAGCAGACTCTTGGGGTTCGTGCCTGCCACATCTTTATAAATCTTATATTGTTTGCCCATAGTAGGAACTCTGTAACCAGTAGTAGGAAAAACTGAGACAGTGGCAATGCTTGCCCTTTAGACTGCAAAACTATGTAATAGTTTTCTCTCTTCTTTCTAGTGTCCGATATTTCTGTACATAGATTTCTGAAGAAATCCTAGGAATCAGTTAACCAATTTTGGAATCACTGCAGTTAAATTGTTGGATAAATCCTAAGAAATTGACTTGAAAATCAAGAATACTTTTTCTGTTACCCTACTTCCAGGATAGGGCAAAACAGTTTCTAAAAAATTTTCTTTCTCCCAGGGATGTAAAGGAACTGAAATTTGGGAGAAGAAGCAGTTAATATGGAGCACCTCCATTATTCCTTATCTGAAGGAAGTTGGATACTGTCCTGAAAAAACTGAATCAAAAGTTGTTTTTTTTAAATGTGTGTTGACATTGCTTTATGATCCTCAGCATGGTTTTCCCAGCTCTCTTGCACACAATGCATTGCTGAGAATTTGTTCTCCCTAATTTTTATTTCACTCTCAAGATGGTCTGAAAACAAGTTAATCCTTATTTTTCAAAAAAAAATTGAAATTAATATAACCCTGGAGGATCAAGAAAGATCAGAAGAAAGCCAGAAAGTGTAATGTGCTTCATATGACTGGGGCTCCAATACAAAACCAATCGTGTTTTGGCATCTCGAATTAAATCTTATTGTTCCCTTTTGTAATAGTATTTTCTCTCCTATACTGCTTCTGTGCTTTGAATAAATAAGGGCGCTCACAGCTGAACTGATTGCCATGGTTACAGGCAATCTGTGTGTTACATCTCCTGGAAACAGAAAAGAGGGTAGTTTAAGGTAAACATTACCCTTCCCTTATAGAGAATAATTTTCTCATCATTGCACCCCTGAATGATGTGCCCATTGAAAACTTATGAGCCATGCATTAAGGGGCAGGTTCCAGTCCACCCTCCTGCCCCACTCACGAATGCATAGCCTACATCCCCAGTTGCTATTTTCATCTCCAAAGAGTCAGCTAACTTGGTTTCCAGAGTTGGAGGGCTAGAAGCAGGTTTAAATTTGCAGACACAAAGAAATCTGTGAGACATGTAAAGCTGTATTTATTATTACAGCATATTTGGTAAGCACTGGTATTGTCATTGGCACCAGACAATTGAGTCCTAATACTTCCGATGTTGCAATAGATAGCACTAACAGCGCTGGTATTAACAGTGGTGCAATGCCTCTTCTTGGCCATGGAGATAGGCCTCTAAGCACTGTGGTTAAAGGGCTGGTCTACTTTCAATCTTATGTTCTGGGAAAACTAGGAGGAATAAGTCTCTTCTTTCTTGGGGAGTTGAGGACCATAGTGTTCTAGTTATCTATCCATCCATCTACCCATGTGTTCATCCATCCATCTGTATGTCTATCTATCTGTCCATCCATCCATCTTCTAAACATTTGTGAGTAAGTTGCATAAATCATGCTTCTTGAACACTTAATACTTCCATGTATATTTCCTAAGAAAGGATATTCATTTATGTATCTCCTTAAGTACAGTTATCACGCTCAAAAAATTTACATCACTATAAAGTGTATAGTCTATACTAAAAGTTTTTTCATGTATCCCAATACTATCCTTTTGGAAATTTTCTCCTTTATTACTAGATTCAGTCCAGGGCCAGCCTTTTTTTCTCCTTTTTAAGAAAAGGTTGCAAGAGTGAGAGACCATGATTGACTGTTTGTTTCAGTGATACTAGAGGACGGAGCCAGAACCCTCCCTATTTCTTACTCTATACACTTTTTCTATATCTTTTAGTCCATATTTCATGCTTCCTTTTGTATCCTTTTGGTTTACTCTTTACAATGTCCTCATTTTGCCCTCACTGTAATGTATTTATACATGAATTTTAACCCCCCTTTTTTCTCCCTCTCTTATTTCAGATAATTCCCTGGGTAATTGCAGTTCTATTGACATTGGAATTGAAATAAGGAAGTCAATGTTGTAATTTATTACCAACGAGTTCATACTTTTCTTTGCATAAGAAAGATATTAATGGCATGAACTAAGCTGACTGGTTTGCTCTCTGGAAGGAAGAGGTTTTATTTCTTGGTTACAGATCCAGTTTTTGGGCAAGGGTTGATATTTTACACAAAGCACATTTCAAGCCTGATTGAGTTGTCGTATAGGAAGAGATCCAAGGAAAACTCAATGTTGTAGGCAAACTGGTCAGTTCCAGATCCTGATTGAGATGTATTCATTCTTACTGTTGGTTTGGAGAGGTCTAGACAGTCTTTTAACAAAATGTCAAACTTCAGACACGAATATGGCCAGAAAATCTTGCTCTTCAAGAAGAGAAACCATCTAGAGCTTCAAACACATTCCAACAATTTAGCTTCCAGTTCAGAAGTCAAATATTTTTAAAGAAATATCTAGGAGAATTTTAATACTTATATGATAATTTTCAGCAAGTTTGGCATTAGTACCAGTTGTTTTCTTCTGTCAAATGGGATAAATTTATACTTTTTCCAAAATAGCAAATTGTTCAGTGCTTACACTGTTTAGATAGGTTTGCCTCTCCCATCTCTGAAGAGTCCGTCGGCCTCTTCAGTTCTTCTTGAAATTCTTTAGATTATTTTACCTTTTGGGAAGATTTGAGAAGAAAAAGTACAATGCAAAATGAGACTGCCTTTGTTTTCCCTTTTAGGCCACAGTGACAATGGCTCCTGTGCCGCTTGTGACAGCAGTATAGCTACTAACTTAATATTGAATAGGAGCCGGGGTATGAAGGAGGAACACTCATTATGAGATGATCTATACTGATCTGTGAATAGCAAGACACATGCAAAATACTCGTAAGCCTCTTAGATGGCAATCTAATGTGAAATATACTCCTTGCAGACCATATGAACAGAGTGTAATTGGCTGGATTCACTTCCCGGGATGCTTTATTGGATATTTGGCTTTCTGGGGGGAAATTTTTTTCAGGAAGCTTTGTGGAAACAATTGAAGATTAGGTGTGAGTGGGTAGGCATCAATTTGACTATGAGGGGAACTTTAATGTAAAATGCAAAATAATTAGCATTTAACAGTCACCAAATAACACAGGAGTAATTTATGTTTAGAATCTTGATTTATTACATTAGGGCTTGACAAAGTGGGCTCTTAAACTGTATCCTAACTGTATTTAAATATTAAAACAGAAATAGTGTGTCTTTTCTTCATTATTTCATTGCTTAAGCCAAGAGGGCTTAGATGCCTTCCCTGAATATCGAATTGTTTCCAACGCTCTGACAACAAATTGAAGGAGATTATGGGTTCAGTATGCATACTGGTCAACTGGCTGCATCCTTTACAGACTTTTTTAAATATTTTGTTTTCTCCAGAGATTTTATTTCTGACTCTCAATTTGTAATGTGGACATTGGCTAGGTATCCCAAGATTCAAAGTAGGTAGCTGAAGTATTCCAAAACAGGCAAACAAGAAAAGAGGCCTGAGCTGTTTTGTTGGTTGGTTGGAAAGGAGACTGTTTTATATTTTCCACCAAACACTTCTCTACTCTTACTCCCCACTCTGAATCCCCAGAGTAACTATGAAGAATGAGTTTTTTCTCCTAGCTATAATTATTTCTCTTAAAACTTAATAAAATGTCCATGTAAACTATGTGTTTGTAAGCCAGTTCAATATACTTCTTTACTGTTTCTTTACTTTTTGCTTATTGGCTTTACTCACCTCTGTGATCACTTATAAACCAGAATTCCAATTAATTATTAATGCTATCATTTTGACAAAAGGACAGAGCCCTACTTTTCATCTTACTATTCTTAAAGGTATAGAATAGAAAGCAGATCTAAGTCTTCATATTTTAAAAAAAGCATGGTGCTTCTAAAATGATACATAGCTATATAGATATTAGTCAACAAATCCAAATTCTAGAATTGAAACTGTTGTTATATGCCCGACAAAAGAGTTAATTTCCTAGGGCTTGGTTTCCTTGTTCTGACACATAAGAATGTTGTGCTAGATGTTTTCCCATTTTTTAGCCCTAACATTCTATGATGTGGAAATGTTTAATCTACAGATGTTGATTATAGTAACAGATATCCTCTACCCTTGACCAAAGTACTCTGTTTTATCCAAGATGTAAAAAGCATGTCTTTCGGAGATGGGTAGTTTAACTCATTTAAGTGAAAGCTGTCAAGCATTCCAAATTTAATATTTCATATTGTAAAAGCCGTTCAAACCTAACTAAAATTTCTAAAAGGGCTTTGGCAGTAGTTTTTGGAATTTGTGGGTATCTGGAATGAAACTTTTCTTCTTTTTCATTGCTCTTCTCTCTATCTTTAACTTCATTTTTTAGAATTGTAAATATAGAGTTAAGGTTTGCACCCATCAAAGCCCACAGTCCCAAGACTGTTGAAGTAGTGCATGTAATGGAAAATACACTATTTTAAGAAATAATATTTTAATAGAGGAGTATAGAATTTTTTTTAAAGAGTGGTATTAAGAGTAAGGTAATATTGTTAAAGGAATCTTGAAAGGATGATATGAAAAGATATTTTTTATTTTTGTTGGAGCAAAATTCTGTGGATAATTATAATATTTGGGAAAAAGAAGGTCTGATTTAGTCTAAAGGTCACTCTCAAATTTAAAAAGTGTTGATTTGGAAGCTACCATGTTCCAGGAACTCTGGATGATGCTTTAATGTCACCATCCCATTTAATTCTCACAGTGATACTGTGAAAAAAAAAAGAAAAAAGGATAATTATTCTCTTTTCAGATGATGAAAATGAGCATAAGTAAAGTACTTGCCCAAGAATTTAAACTGGGTCTCTTGGCTCTAAGTACCAAGGAAAAAAGCTGTTTGAATCTTTTTTTTCCCCCCAGAAATTAAGTTATTCAAGTTCTCACAGTTACTAATAGCATGCTAAGCAAATGTTTTCTAAGGGAAACTTCAAACTTAAAAGACAAATGATTTGAAAGTAATATATCAAAACAGAGTCTGCTCTTATATTGCAATGATGTAATTTGTAAATGAATGGACTCACTTAGGTAAGCAATCCCCTTATGAGTCTTCCCAGGCCATAGAGATTTGCTTAGTTAGCCTTTCTCTTCATGAGATAGTGCAAAAGTAAACATTAATCCATGTCTCAATAATTACCAGACTAACCAAATCCATATCAATTTAGATTTCTCTCACGCCATTATGGGTATATATTACAATCTCAATGGCTATACTTTAAGTATCTCAATTTGTCTGAGTGTTGAAGGCTACATAATATTAACTCTATATTTTTGAAAGTGGTAAAGTTGTTATAGAAACATGTTAGGTCACTTCAAAGTTCAAAATAAAGAATTTTGGTTGGTACAAGTGGTGATGTACATCAAAAAGTTAATAAAACCTTATAATGTTTAATATCTTTTAACATTTAGAGAAAAGACCTCAGCAATTAGTGCCAGAGTTCCTATTTTGACATCCGAAAATGTCCAAAAGAATGGGCTCCAGATTGGTTTGAAAATCAAGCCACACATTTTGCCTCTCTAAAAGCCCGTTGGGTTGATTAATGAAACATTGTCAAAGAGAGAAATGTCCTGCTGTGTGGTTTTTTGGGGCTTTGCCTGGTAGATGTAAACCTTGGAGAGAGGGCTTTCTCCCCAGCGCTGTGCCTGCTATTTCAGCACCTTTTAGACTCTTCTGGGACCCACGTACTGGGAAGGCCTGGAAGCTTAGAGAGGGAGGGATATATGCAGTGCCATATGCTCAGTGTCAGGCCCAAAAAGGTGGGCCACTCCACTTTGTCCCCATGCAGAGGCAGGTGCCAGAAAGGTGGTGGCAAGAAAATTAGCTCCAATTTACAAAGCACAACAGAAACAGACACCTCAGTTCATCGTGATTTAATGAAAACAAACTCATTTTTGTCATCTCACCATAATTATAGATTTTTTGCCTGCCAGGGAGAACTCTGATCTCAAGCAACTCTAGCCTCCGAAGAAGAGCAGGTTTGTTCTTTTCTTTGGCTGACCATAACCCAGATTGAGGTAAAACATATTCAAATAAAAAAGACCCAGTGCAGGGGCTTATCCTTCTCTGTTCTCAAATATGTCTGACACCCATGAAGTGTCTTTGCATAAGAATTTGGTCCTCTGTACCCATATTTCTCTGCTCCCAAATTACTGTGGGCAATAAGAAAGCCAGCTCTTAACCTTCATTAAACCTGGAGAGGAAAGATTTGAAGGAATGCTACCCTTTCAGATTCTCTTCAAGGGAACCAAATAAAAAAGAAAACACACACACCACATACTTCTGGGTAAAGTCTTCTTCCCGTTCAGTTCTCTGAGAACATGCTAACCATCTAGCCTATTCCCAGGAAACACCTGCCTCTCCACTTGGGTCCTTTGTTGGTTAATGACAGTGCGTCAAGGGGAAATAGCATTTCCTCTCTGTTAGATGTTCCTTTGTTAGAGCTGTATCACATTTGGTCATTTTTCTTTCCTTTCCTTTGATGGAGGAAAAATGCAGGATGATGAGAAAGCCCTGTCTGACATCACCTGATTACCTTTGAATTATAAAGCCATTCCAATCGGATCACTAGGGCTTGAATATGCCTTAGGCTCAGAGCATGTAATTGGGAGTTTTCTCTTGTAGGTCCATTTTCCTCAGAAGGGCTGCAGAATTGGAGCTAATACATAAAGGGTCCTCCAGAACATTATATTTAATTTAGTAGGATTGTCCATTTTGTAATATTCATAAATTTCTCTCAGTCCCTTCGCATGCACTTCTTCTGTTGATGCTTCAATTGCTTTTTTTTTTTTTTTTGGCAGATAATTCCATTATCAAATATACTTTCCCCTGTGATACCTTTTCTATTTTGGAGTTTTAGGGAATTGTACTCATTTTTGTTTTAAACTTCATCATCATTGACTCTTTGGTAATAATGCTGATGACTACTTTTTAGTATAGTGAAACTATGATAGTGCTTCCCAAAAAACTCTTGAGGGAATGTAAGAGTAAAAATTTATAACCAATAGTTTCCTTCTCATGCCTTTGATTCCCCTACTTGTGCCTGTATCTGAAGCTCCCCTGCTTCAATCTAGCCATCTGATTGCTGGTGGCTTGGCCTTCGGACTCTCCTCCTTTTGCTGGAAATTCTGTGGTCACCTTTATCCTATAGCCCAGAATCAGGATGTTTGTGACATGAAGCAGTAACCTGGGGACATGCCAAGAGGATGAATAACAAAGGGAGAATTAATGTGCGTAGGCTAATACAATATATCAAGCAATTATTGAAAAAAAGAGATGAGACAAAAATCATTTACGTTCCTCCAAAAACAATTGAAGCAAATGGGCAATAGGGTCAAAATACAGAATTCATGGGCTGGACCTGGAAAGCACAAAGACTGACCTAAACATATTTACTGCATGAATCTCTGTTAATTAAGTCATTAAACAATTATGTATTGAATGCCAAGAATTACGCTATAAGGCACTGGAAACAGCAATGAAAAAGACTTGATCTCTGCCCTTGTAGAATATATAGTCTAGTGGGGAGAACATAAATTATATAAGTAATTACAAAAAATAATTATTTATATAAATGTGTTATGCTACAAATGAAATACATACTTTGAAGTCAGATGTCCATAAACTATGTCCCATAGGCCAAATATATCCCATAGCCTGTTTTGTACAGTTGTGAGCTAAGAATGGTTTTATACTTTTAAATAATTGAAAAAAAAAATCAAAAGAATCAGAAGAAGAATAATGTTATACCTGTGAAAATGATATAAAGTTTCAAATTACAGAGTCCATAAATAAAGTTTTATTGGAATGCAGCCACACTCATTTCTAATACATTTCTATTGTCTATGGCTTATTCACAGTAAAATGGCAGAGTTGAGTAGTTGTGACAGAAAGCACTTTGTTACCCATAAGCCAAGCCTGACTCTTGATGACAAATGTTTGCTGACTCCTGTTTTAAGGGAGAAAGTTTAAAGTTGCTTTTGCCTCCTTGGTAAAGGAAAACATTAGTTGCAATACTTATAAAAATGAAGTCACTAGAGGTCATGGACTTCACTTCTGTGAAAACCCCAACTACCACTGGAAATAAATAAAGAGAGATAGAAGGAAATTAAGCTGGTTTAGTCAGGGGGAGAAGCCAAGGCCATAAAGTTATATAATTTTAGTTAACTTTTTACTTTCGTTTTTTGAAAATATTCATTTTTATCTTATTTTATATATATATAACATTTGATTGAGGCTAGTTTTTACTTTTTTATTTTCAATTATCAGCCTTAACTCATAGTAAATGAAATTTGTTAGCAACTGGTGGATATTACCAGTCTCACTGAAACCTTATTTTATTTAAAAATGTTAATTTTATTCTTTGTGTTGGTTTTAATAAGGAGAAACTAAGAAGTTGGAGAAAATGTTGCAGCAATAGGGCAATCAAAGATGAAGACCTAGAATTTTGGATTCCTTTATTTAAGTAAACTTGAGCAAGTTACTTAACCACTTTTAGTTTCAGTTCTTAACTCTAAAATCAGTATATTAGTATAGTTCAAATTGTCATGAGAATTAGATTCAATAATGATCTAAAATGATTGGCATAGTGCCTAGTACATAGACGTACACCTTGAATATATTCTTTTAATTATTATCCATATCTTTAAGCTGTTTGAAGTAGGGAATATGTCTTATTTGTTTTTAAGCTTCCATTGTCTAGCATGGAGAAAGTGTTCAAATTTATTTGGTTAATGAATAAGACATCTGTAAAATATGAAAATTTCTTCTTTTTAAAAAACTAGTATTTAAATCCTAAATAAAAGCCGTATTTTCATCAGTTCATGGCAACATTTGCAGCGCAATAATACAGTAGAAATGTCACTAGGATGTAATAATAATTATAATCCAAATATCACCCCAACTCAGCATTGGTAAGTGGCAAAGCTAGGATTCAAATTCTTTAACCACCACTGTCCTTAGAACTTTTAGAAAATATATCCTCTATGTAGGTATTTCAATCCGGAGAAAAAAGTAATTTACTGTGAATGTGTAATATATTTTAGAAAGGTAATTTTTCTTTCAGGAGATCTATTTTATACAGATTTTCAAGAGCAGATTTTTTTTTTTTTTTTTTGGTTAGGACTATAATGGTTGGTAGTAAAGCTTTTGATTTACAAAAACAAGATTGAAAAAGGTACACATTTCTTAGCTTGCTCTCAAAGGAGCATATTGAGAGCAACAAAAATAAGAGTCACCTCGATATGTTAAAACAACTTAAGTTACAGTTACTTTAGAACAAATGTACTTTTATGTTTGCTATGTGTAAACTCTGTTATCTGATATTAGAAAACTTTTTTGTGTATGTGACATATACAAATAAGTGGAATTAGCATTTAAATCACTGTATTAAGGCTAACGAAGCAAGTATTTTCTATTAGGAAGGGTTTCCTTGTAGAATAAGTTGTTGGATCAGAAAGATAATTGGACCAGTATTCTTGAATGTTTTGTAGATAATGTTGAGAAGAAAGCTTGATGTAAACTGGAAGCTCATGACCTAGTCAGATATGTGCTTGAGTTTTTCCAGTGATACTGAAGGGCTTTGAGTCAGCCTCATTCTTACTTGGAGGCTGCTGGTATCCTGGATTATCCATTTGTATGATAGTTGACTAACATTAACCTATCTGAGGTTAAATGGATGAAACCAAGTAGTCTGCCACACAAATTGACCCTCTCCATTTCCTGTCATATGTTCTAACTGACTGATTCAACCAAGAATATCTTCTGATTTGGTATTTACCTTGGCTGCTTGTGTGCCTCTCCATAAATATTTCAGTCTCAGGTCTTTTCTACATATAAAGTGAAGAAAGCAACTACTACTTCCAAGTGCTTTGTGTTTTTAAGTAGTAAGTTGAATTAATACTACTTTGGGCAGAGGGGACTGTCATGTAAAAGTGCTACAAAAAGATTAAAAAAAAAGACCACAGTTTGCCTGTTCAAATTTGACCCAACTCAAGTTCTCTGGGTAAAAGCCAACTCAAAATATGTTTCAAGTTTCTGATGAGAGAAGTATATAAAGACAGGAAATTTAAGACCACCTAGTGATTTTTTAATATCACAGGGAAAGTTTAGGTTGACTTTTCATATCTTTTACTCTTTAGAAAAATAGGTTTTAAACGCTAATAAAACCTAGTCCCTTTGAAAATGGAAAAGGAAATGGGGGCATGGTGATCATTTAAGGATGGGTGTGTAAAAATGGCAGTGTACTAGGAAGAAAGAGCAATGTTGTGATGTATATCTTTTACAATGAGGATATTAAAGACCTTTTGTTGACATGCTAAAGGCAACGTGTAAAGCGAATACATATAATTCCTACCAGAGGATAAAAAGCTCAAGTGTTTTGTTGTAATAGGTATTTTTGGGATGTATCTTTTGTTGTGTTTTTCTGATAGGGTTCAAATAAATGTTTGATAAAATATATGCCAATATGGTTTTTTGAGGAAAAAAAATGATTTACATATCTTTATCATGTGGCTATTTGAAGGGATTTTATATGCCTATCTTTTTCTGGAAAAGTTTGTTTTATCTCCTTTCTTCTCTTTCTAGTTTAATAATTGCCCTATTCTTATTCTCTCACTCTCAGCCATTTTATATGTGCCTGATACAGAGAGAACTGAGGTCTCCTTGTTAAATACAATATGCACAGGCCTAAAACAGAGCTTCAGTTGCTTGTAAGTCCTTCCCTACAGCAAATGGATATTACTATATATGCTTTTTGTAGGGGCTCTGAGATCAAGGCTCGTAAGAGTTTATGGGTAATCTCTCAGTGATGCTAAAAAGGTTAAAACAAGCAGAGAGAAAATTAAATTAAATCTCACCTCTCTTCTCTATTGAGTGAGGGTAAAGGCTTTTATTTTCTCAAGTTCTATTAAAATATTTCCTTTTTGAAATTTGTACCTAAAAATTTAAAGCACCTAAAGTTTCCCTACAGACCAACTGGTAGTAGTAAATTTTAATTAAAAAAAAAAATGAGCAAGATGATGACATAATCACTCTTGATTATTGAAAACAAAATGATTGGCATATTTTCTATGCAAATCTTGTCTCACGTTGTCCTTTAATGTGCCTTAGCTGTCCTTGAGTTGATATATTCACAGTTTTAGGTGGCATCTAAAACTGACACATGAGGTACTAATATTGATGCATGAGCTTGAAACCACACTTCAGAATTGGATGATGGGCTCACATAAATCCATTTATGTGAGGGTGAGAGGAAAATGAGAAGAAACTTCTCCATCAAGTATGGTACTCGACTTATTTTTGTGCAAACTCACAATCTGTAATAAGTGGAATGGCCTGACCCGGAGACAGCTGACAACTACTCTCCCATCCCCCTCCTTGTACATCTGAACATTTTGTAAGCTTAAACCTCCTTTAGATCACAGCCTTTTTAATTGTTCCCTCTAGCTAAATAGAGGTCTGCTTGAATTAAGGATAAGGACAGTATTAAAGGGGTGGGAAGAAAAGAACATCATCATTCTTTCCATTTTTGTAGTATAATAATTACAGAGTTTTTGAAAGAATTGGATAGAATATGAATAAATTCCTTTATGTGTTCTCTTCAATTTTCTTACCTTTCATACTCACGTATCTTTGGAAAATTCTGAGTGTTTTCACTTTTAATCCTTAGCTTTCCTTTGGGAAGCAATATTGGCAGTTGAACATCAAAGTTAAGTTGAAGGAAATCATTTAAGATAGCTTACCCATGTAAATACTCATTTTCGCTAAATATCTGAAACAATAATCAGTCATCTCTTAATACCAAGGCTCATATTTAAAATATTATCAATGAGTGTTCATATATTAGCCAGAGAGATTCTTCTGGCAAGAGTCCAGGCATGTGTCTTCAAGAGTGAAAAGAATACATTTTGTGTTCTATCTGCCAGGTAAGAATCTTAGTCATACCCTCCACGTTGGTGTTTTCAGAGACAGAGAGCCAATGAAAACTGTAGTTTTTCTTTCTTAATGTAAGGAATAAAATACTGATGAAGTATTAATATGGATGGTTTTTAATTTCAAGATCTGGTTATAAAGTTCAATAAACGAGCTAGGAGAACACCAGCTAATTTAGAACATAATTCTTGGAGGAGTTTGTTATGCCCCAGGGCTTTCCCATTCGAGAGACCTTTGATAATATTTAGCATTTCTCCATTGAGACCCTTGAGCAGCAAGAGCTGGGTAGCTTTGTGTTAGGATATTTCATTTCATTAAAACATTCCCTTTCCTTATTAGCATTTCCAAGCTTCACTAATGACTATACAATGGGACTGGATTAATAAAAGTGGTGTCTAGGCAACTGTGAAATTCATTAAGTGGGATTTTTATTATCAAAATTAGCTTTGAAAATTTTTTATTTTGAAGCAAAAGAAAGTGATGAATGAGTTAAACAGAGTATGTGTTTTTAACCTAACATTTCAGTTATGGTTCTGAAACTTTCATTACTTCATCAAGTCCAGTTCTTTAAGTTTCTCCACATAATCACTGCTCATAGCACTCTCTCTTTATTTTGAAATTTGGTAGCCTTTACCGTTCACCAGATAACAGTCACCAAAAAATCCAATGCAAGCTATCTACAAATGTATCTTCTGTTTTCTTAGAGTATAATAAGCTTCTTAAAGGCAAGAACTTGTTCTTATCTTTCTTATTCATACATCGCACACAGAAGGAACTCAATATTTGTTGAAACAGGAAGGAAGAAAAGGAAAGAAGAGAGAGGAAGAGAGGGGAGAGAAAAAAAGAATGATTTACCTTCTGTGTGATCTACAGAAATATAAATTTTTAAAAGATAAAGGCCATGACTTTGTATGAAAAACAACCATGACTATACGTTGCAAAATTTCAGATACTCAAGCATACACTCATTCACTAAGTATTTATTGAACAAGTTACTCCATTTCTGAGTAAATGAGGAATTTTTGCACTTTGTAATTATAGGAAACATATCCCTGCTCTTAGCCATGTCTTTACAAAGGAAAGCAACATAGCTGCTTCTGACTAAGTAGGAATACCTCCTGACTATGTTATCCATTTCTACATCTGAATTAAAATGAACCTTTTCTTCATTTAATATATTTATCAAGAAATATGTTTTAAATTAATATCTCAAATTAGAATTTCCAAACCATAAATCATCTTCTGATTGCTCATAGATATGTGTACATATTATATATATTTTAAAGGATTGCAACATAATATATAAATATTTTTAGAAATTAATTTTCATATATATGCTTGTGTACAAATATTCATTTATAAGATGATTTATAAAATGCATCTGTTCATTTAAAATATATATGTATTTAGGATATATACAGTGGTGTGCCAGTAAATGGTTAACAACCAGCTCTTGGCAGGGGAAATCCTATTGTGCAGCATTTACTACCACATCCACCATGGGTGATATCAAGCAACCAATAAGACGTTACTTAAGGCAGAACCGAGGAGTTATATAAAAATTGGTTCTCACAAGTTGGTATGACCTGGTTTCAGTTCACCATTAAATACATATATAAATATATATATTTATAGATGACGATTTTGATATATATCTGTGTGTGCCCTAAAATAAAACAAAAACTTCAATTTTGAACTAAGGAGACCACTCTCAGCCCTCAATGACAATGTTTGGAAACTAGATGAGTTTAAACATGCAAAACCAGTATTCCCCTTATGATTAGTAATGCGTTCTTGTTAGAATAAGAACATATAGAAAGAAACCTCCAAATAACCTTAACCTTTCTGTGGTGATAAATATCTACTTTTGCCAACAACAGCAATCTAGATTTATACTGAAATATATTTACAAAGGATGTATAGTCTTATCTTAGCAGGCTAGTTGTTTGTCTTTATTCTGTATATGTTTTTCCTCTCCCTTGACCAATGCACAAACTAAGAAAAGCAAAACATATATTCATCTTTCTGTTTAATGTTTTCCATTATCACTGAGGTGATGGATTTTCCAGTCAACTCTGCCTATTAAAAAAAGTGATAAGAGATTTCATAGATTGCTCTGAAATCTTTTTAACAAACCTTTATATCATGTCATATCAGTTAGGATGCTCTGAACAGAATGTAAATAAAAACTTGAATAAAGTGGCTTAACCAATATGGTGGCTCCAGGTTGATTAGTTTAGCAGCTCAATGATGCCATGAGGGACAGTGTTCCTTTCCATCTGTCTGCCCTGTTACCCTATCCGTGTTGGCTATCTTCTTCTCCATGTTGCAACCTATTCATCAGTGTCAGAAAAAGATAAAGAACAATTTCTTCCTTCGGCATTCTTAAAAATTTTAAATGAAGAGTCTTTCTCAAAAGTCCTTTGACACATATCTCTTTGTGTTTTCTATTACTTCGATTTCTTCCCTAATCAGAATCTAGGATTCATGTCAGCAGAGATAGTTTGTTTCCCTGCTGTTTCCCCAGCATCTAGTGACTTCCATATCTTTGGTACTGGGTAAATATTTGTGAAATAAATAAATGCATATATAAATGTCTTATTGGCCAACCTGGTTGCATGTCTTTATTCCAAACCAGTCATAAACAAGGAAGACACATCTATCATGATTGACTTTGATTCTTAAGAGTTTACTTGAGTCCAGTGGGGAAGAGTAGACCTCAGAACAGATGGGGGACTCTGACATCATGAAAAGGGGCAAAAAGCTGTTAGGTTGGCCATATATGGGGTCTGTTCTAAATGTCATAGTTAAATTATTTTGTGTGGCAGAGAAGTTAGCATTTGCAGTAGATTTTCTGTACAGTGGAGTGTTGGGGAATGAATCGTCCCACATAAAAGGTATGTTCAGGTGTCAAGCCCTGGTTCTGTGGGTGTAAATCTATTTGTCAATAGGCCCTTTGGAGATGTTATTAGTTAAGGAGTGGCCAAATTGAATAAGGCTGAAGTCCTTATTAACAAAGGAAATTGGACAGAGAAAGAGAAGCCATGGGTAGAAATGAGACATTATAGGAACCCTGGGTAGAAAGGAAAAGACATCATCATGTGAAGGAAAAGCCAAGGAACTCCAAGGGCCAACACCAGCCAGCACCAGAATGCCACATTCTTTGGTGAGGAAACAACTCCTTGCTGTTGCCTCAGTTTTGGACTTCTCCTAGCCTCAAAACCATGTGCCCATAAATTCCTGTTGTTAAGTCAACCCATTGTATGGTATTTGTTTCAGCAGCTGGGAAACCGAGACAGAATTAATAAAGACAGAAACAAGTATGAGCTAAAGACTTTTTCCAGTAGGAAAAAAATGAAGCAAAGTTAGATTCCAGGAAAGTGACTAAGTCATGAAGCTTGAATTTGCCTGCTATTTTGTGTCTTTATGTACTCTATCTACTTAAGGTTTTATACATGCCCAATGTAGTGTTAGATATTTAATTAAACTTCCTGATAGAACTTTGTTTTGTCTGTTCATTTTTTCAGATATCATCAAGAATGTTTAATCTTGCCTTCAGGAAATATGATCCAAGGTTGCTTAGGGAAATGAAACTTCGGATATTTTACTTCTGTTTTTCAGTGTTAAATTTTTTCTGTCCAGGTTTAGGTCTGGACATCATGTGATAAACTGTTTTAATGCAGATTCTGTTACCCACTATATTTGCTATGACTTGCTATTAGAGACTTATTTTAGACATACACTCAATCAATGTTTTTAGTTTTGATTGTTGAATTGATTAGTCCTTCGCCAAACTGTGTGCAATTGACCCTTGTATTTCTCTATATTGTATATCACTATCAGGAAAGATTTTACTAAATACTTTAACGCAAAATGATAACATCTTCAGATATGCCCAGTTAAACTGATCCATGAAAAAAGGAAAAACCAAGAGTTTCTCTTTTGGAAATCTTTAGTTCTGACTAAAGATTTTTGTTTTGTTTCCAAATAAATGATTCCTTTAATAATTAGTGCTAGAATCTTGTTCATGGTTGTTAAACACCCCTAGCCACGAATTTTGAAGAATCTTCCTTCTTCTCATTGAACCTCAAATCTATATTTGTCTGTTTTCTTTTATGCATTTATTTCATTAGCCATGATTTCTCAAAGATTTCAAGCATGATTCAACAATCTTACCTGGGGTTCTTTTGAACTTTTGGGAAGGTCTCAAACACATTTTGAAGGACTAGTTATTGTGCCTTACTTTGGGCTTTAAGGCTGCTTCATCAGTACTTTTTTCTGATTTTGACAATCTGAGTATTGCACTCCTCAGCAACCAATAAAGTTAATGGAGGTAGAGTAGTTCTACTTTCTCATTGTTATATATTAGCAGAGTTTTATCACTGAGCAGCCAATTTCTTCCCTCAATGTTTAGAATAAAATGAATAATATTCTGTAGTGATTAGTTACAAGGGCTTTGGAATGGGCATATCTGGATTTGAGCCCTGGTTCTGCTGCTTATTAGCAGTGTGGCCTTGGCACATTTATTTGCAGCATGCTCCCTTTGAGTCTTACTAATGGGAATAACGACAGCCTTGACTTCATAGCACTGTTGTGAAAATTAAATGAGATAATGTCCAAAAGGCACTTGGCATAGTGCTGGGCACTATATGGTATTGGAGGGGGGAGAAATAAAGTGTTTTTTTGGGGGGTGGGCATATTCAATATATGCTAGATATAGCACAGTGCTAGGAGATTGAGCACACTGCTAATGATGAGGGTGTTATTTGCATGTGACATTGCACATTGGCTTTTTTTGTGTCTGACACTTGCTAGTAGACGCCACTGCAGTAGTTTGACACTCATGACAAGCAATGATTACAGCACTTGAGAGGGTGTGTAACCCCTACAGAGCCAGCAAACTTATTGAAACTTATCTGAGCATTGACCTTTGCTTTCTGTAAGCACTTGGGAAGTGTCAGAGTTTTATTCTGCATTGTACCTCAGATGCCCTTTGGTGTGTTTGATATTCCTGGCACTACCCTTTGAGACTTTTCATTTTTCCCCTCCCATTTATCCCCTCCCTTTATAAACATGAACTGTGAATCCCAGGCTGTATCTAAATGGGCTCTCTGATTGTTGAGAATATGTTAAGATCCACTGATCTTCACAGCCTTGAAGTCATCTGTAACCCACTATATTAAAGGCCATGTGTTTGGTCCTCTGTAGGACTTTGCCCATCTGTGAAAGCCGTAGCTTAACCTTGGAAATAGGGAAGTATTGGTCCACTTTCAGGTTGTGTGTTTGTGAGACTTTTTAGGGTAAATGGCAAAAATAATAATATGTAATAATATAATAATATGTAATAATAATGTCATAATAATATATGTACAAAGATGTTTATTGCAACATTATTTGTAATGGTGAAAATTGAAAACAGTGTAAATGTTTATCAACCAGAGAATGGTTAAACACATTATGACACCTCCATATGATGGAATACTAGGGACACATTAAAATGAATGAGGCAGATCTGTATGTAGAAACATAAACATTTTCCATAATATATTTTTGGGTGGAAAAAAGCAAGTTGCAGAATATTATGGATAATGTGATCTTGAACCTACATGTACAAACGTATATGCATCTGCAAAAAGATAAAATTCTATAACTTTAGAAATTAAACTGTTAGTAGTGGGTACCCTTGATCAGTGGGAGGTGAGTGCATATGAGAGAAAGTCACTTTTATTTATAATGTTTCTATAAAGTTTGAATGATTCACAATGAGCATGAATTCTTATGATAATTAAAATATAAAATTTATTGTCAAGTCAAAATTAATTTTTTCACTTAATTTGTATTAATTGTCAGTGATTTATTGTTTTTAAAAGTAAAAAAAAAAATGAGAAAATGTTCCACAACTACACCTCTGCCCATCCATAATCGTAGATTCTAGTGATAAGAATTAAGTTTGATGGCCCTGGCATCATCAATTTGATGTCAATTAATCTTTTAGATAAAAGGCTAAAATAATAACTTAATAATTTAAAAATTGATAGTATCAATTCAACTTATATTAAAGAAAAATTAAGGAAAACAAGAAAAAAACTTGTTACCCTATTTCCATATATACAGTTTACAATGGTATTTGTTTGGGGGAAAATATCTCAGAAACCAATAGCAAAAAATATACAGGGCCCAGTTTACAAGAAAACTGAATGTTGGGATAGTGTGCATACAAAAACCCAGTGTCTGCCATATTGGTGCTGGACTTACAGATGTTTTGTTGTTGCTGCTGTTATTATTTTAATAAACTTAATCCTAGATTGCCAGTGATTGTTAAAATCACAGGCTATTTTAAGTGTGTTTGTCTGTGTGTTTGTGTGAATAAGATAAGGGAGAGAGGGAGGGGGGTGGGGAGAGAGTTTTCCTTACCTCCTTGTATTGGCTCCTTCTCCCTCCTGCCTTTAGATTCTGGTGTCAGGTTAGGGAAGGGGAACTCTGGGAAAGAAAAACAAAAATACCCAGATCACTGAAAATGATTAAAAAAAAAAAAAAAGATCAAAACGTTAAGGACCTTGAGGCAGAAAGGAAAAAGAGTTAGTCATTTATTTTTATTTGAAGAGGAGATCATGGAAAAGTGTTCTCAATTATACAGCCTCAAAGAATCAGAGAAGTGGAAGGGGGTTTTCTGGTCCTCAAATCCAAACTTCCACCCATTAAAAAATCCTTCCATCATTTTTTGGTCATTACATTTCTGTGTAAGCATTTCCTGGAGCTCATTCTTTTATGTTTTTAGATAGAATGTGGCCCAGACCATGAATTGGTCCTAAAGAAAAAAATGGTTTCTACGAAAGTCCCCGACAGCAACTAGCAGAATGAATTCTGGGAAGCAATTTAAACTCACTGGTCCTTATTTTCTTTGTCTGTAGGGTAAGGCCATTGGGCTCAGAGGCCACCACAGTCCTGTATAATTTAAAAGGCTATTGGACCTGCAGTCTGTGGTTTCTCTTTGGGGTAGAGATATACTCTAGTGGAATCTGCAAGGGTTTTAGAGTGAATGAACCTGGGTGTGAATATTGACTAATGTTTTCTGGGTAGGTGACCATCGATCACCTGATCTCGGTCTAACTTCCCTTGGCCTTAAAATAAAAATAACAACACATACCTTGGAGAGTTGTTAGGAGTATTTATTGAAATGACACTTTTAAAGCACTTAGTATCCTGCCTGGCACACAGTAGGTATTCAACAAATGTCAATTCTGCTTCCCATTCCTCTAGTTGAAATGGAAATATGTGAATTAAAATGAAGCAATAGTGTCTACTTTATTAGATAAAGGGAAATATTATAAAATATAAGTTTAAGGACTGGTATGAACTGAGTAAAATTTGTTCAAAGTAGTTTACATAATTCAGATTGAGTCCAGAAAGACCATATTATATTGGAAAATGATTTCAGTTCTCTAATTTATCATTATTTCAGAATAGAACTATAAAAATAATATAGTTGTGCTAAAATAATTTAATACATACTAGTACAAATTTGTATTATTGTAATGTAAAGAACTTAATGGTCTATTGAGCTATCTTATTATGTGAGCCTGTTTCTCAATAAAGGCCTTGAAGAAGGGGATCCCAATTCACCTCTGTACCTCTAACCACAGCCATGCCAGACAAATAACAGGGATCAATAAACATTTGCTATTTAAGCCAGTGAGAATTCTATCCAAGCTTATATCTTTAAAAAACTTTAGAGGGAACAACTCATCATTCCACACTGAAGTCCATAAGCAGCACATATAAACTATTATTTCAGATCAGAAACCCGCAGACCCAAAACATAAGTAGACTTGCCAAAGTTAAAAAAGAAAACGCATTCATAACAAAACTGAGCCTGGTAGCTACTCAGCTTTTCCTCTCCCTTCCAGGTCCTTGTAATTCAACAGAGAAGACTAAAGCCAGGACAGAGAGAATAAAGGAATTCAAGAATTCCGCTGAATTCTATAACTATAGACAGAGACTTTTAATAAAGAGACAAAACAAAGAAACAAACAAAACCTGCTGAGACAAAGCAAAGGAGAAATAGAAGAAAGAAAAGTATTTGAGATTAAAATTTTGTAGACTAAATCATAAAATATAGAGTGGATTGAGTAAAAGAGTAAGGAACCAATACTCAGGAGTACATAAAAGGAGAAAAGAAGATAGGAAGACATGTGACAGAGAGGAAAGGACTCTTACTGCTTTCTGGGAAGCAAAAAAGGAGAGTAAAATGTCCTGGCTACCTTCATATCCCGTGTAACTCACTAGGAATTTTCCTCCAGGGTTAGGCAGCACTATACTGAGCATGGAATTCACCCAGAGATTCCAGACCTCTGAAATATGCTTTTGTACCCATGTCACATTTGTACATTGCTTGTCAAAATTCTTCCATAAGGTAGTGATGAATGAGAATGAAGAGCTAAATATAAATAACCATGCAAAGCAATACTGCTCATGATATTAAAATGACATTTCAGTTCAATAGTCAAATCCAAAGGAAGCTATGTTGGCAAAAAAAAAAAACAAAAACAAAAAACACACACACACACACACAAACAAAAAGAACATCTGTAAAATTAGGAAATTTGGCTGCCGGAAGAAAAATGGTAAGAATTAACTTTCTGTGAATTTCTGTGGAATTAGGTTGAGAATTATGTCCTTTTGGGCATATACAGAATTAACTCCTTTTAAGTCCTCATTGAGGAAGAAATAAATTCCTAATCACTGAAAAAGAGGAAATAAATGTGGGAAGTAGTAAGTTTGGGGATAATTACCACTTTTTCATATTAAAAGATTTCAAGATTATCCAGATGTTTGCACAGTTCCCCAGAGAAAACAAAAGGTCATTTCCTGTCAGGATGGAATGAATTATATAGTGTATATGTAACATTTATTCTGTCATTAAAACAAAAAAACCCCACGAGTTTATTCAATAACAAAGAAACATTGTTAATTCTTGGAAGATAGGAAAAGCCACCTGGGGCCTTTTGTAGTTAATTTATTTCACACAGAAGACTCCATTCACGTTTTACCTGACTTCTCTGTAATGACCTTTCATAACTCTCAGGGCACCTTTATCTAGATGGGACTTCAGTTTACCTAATCCAACCAGTCTATACCACTTGTGGAGAGGACTTGATTCGGATATAAACCGGAGTGCTACATTAGAGCATGTTGGTGAGGTCAGAAGGAAAATATAGGTGATATACAAAGAAAGAAACTCAAATTCGCCCCAGGAAGCCTATTTAAGTAAGTTTAGAAAATAAGTTTCTTTTACAAGCTCTTCTTTTAAAACACTGCTTCCAACAATGTATATGGAATAGATTGAAAGGCTCAACACCTGACTCCTTTTTCCCTTGTCACCTCGTTGTACTCATTAGACTTTTTTTTTTTTAATTTTTTAATTTATTTCTCTACCCCCCCACCCCCCGCCCAAGTTGTCTGCTCTCTGTGTCCATTCGCTCTGTGTTCTTCTGTGACCGCTTCTATCCTTATCAGCCGCACCGGGAATCTGTTTCTTTTTGTTGCATCATCCTGTTGTGTCAGCTCTCTGTGTGTGCGGCGCCATTCTTGGGCAGGCTGCACTTTTTTTTGTCCTGGGCAGCTCTCCTTATGGGTGCACTCCTTGCAGGAGGGACTCCCCTACGCAGGGGACATCCCTGCGTGGCCCGGCACTCCTTGCACGAATCAGCACTGCGCATGGGCCAGCTGCACACGGGTCAAGGAGGCCGGGGGTTTGAACCGCGGACCTCCCATGTAGTAGAGGGATGCCCTGTTCATTGGGCCAAGTCCGCTTCATCATTAGACTTTAGTGGAAGAGATTGCACCATGTTTTGAGATGAGGCATTTATTTAAAAGTCCTGCATGAGTAAGAATTGGAATGTGAATAGAAGAGTTTATTCCTTAAAATCAAAATAAGGTGAATGTAATTAACATCACTAGTTGTATTTGAAAGTGGCTAAAAAGTGAAATTTTAGGGTGTATATATGTTACCAGAATGAAAAACAACAATGACACAGAAATATACAACACAGTGAACCCTAATATAAACCATGGATCATAGTATAATTATAATATTGCTTTATCAATTGTAACAAAAATACCAAAGTACTGCAAAGTGTTAATAATAGCGAAAACTGTGTGTGAGGGGAGTTATCTGCAAATGCTGTACTTTCTGAACGAAATTTTCTCTAAACCTACAACAGAAGGTTTATTATTATAACTTCCCTAATAAAAAGAGAGAGAAAGAAAACAAAAGCCATTATTTTTAATCAAAATAAGATGACTTTTATAACACTAATGGGGTGGGAGAAAGGCAGGAGAGATAGCAAAGGATACACACACACACACACACATACACACTTGTAATTAATGTATATATATATATATCAGTAGTAGAAATATTTTTTACCAAAAAATCGTAATAGAAATAATTTTACTAAAAATTTTGTAGAGAGTGAAATGAAAGAAGCATAAATTACCTGCTATTATAGAGAGGGTGAAATTCTCCCAGATTTTGATAGATTTTTTACATTTACACCAAACATTTTATAGATTATTTAATCTTGTAATTTTGAAAGTCCTTTCTCAAATTTATGTAACCTGATCTTATATAATATCTAAATGTGACCTTGTCAGAAAAGATAATATTAAACCAGAGCTAGTATAAAAATCAATGTAAATATGCAGGAACAATCTCAGAAGATGCAGCAACTTGCCCAAGCTCACACAGCTCATAATTTATGAAACTCAGTTAGCTCCTAGGTGATACCTGGCATAGAGGTGTATTGACTCTTTTGCTTTGTTGGAGAAATATTCCATACATATTGGCATTTTCTATCATTTTCTACTTGATAGTGTTTGACAAACATTTGTTGAAAGAAGTGATGCAACAGGTGAGGCCTGGCAGGTGGAAAAGGAATGGACTTCCATGAGGGAAGGACAAGTGTGTCAGGGTGGTTGTGGTGCCAGTGGCAGTGGGGGTGATGGCAGTGGGATCACAGTTGACTGTTGAACAACAGCACCATTCGTTAGGAAATGTTTTGCTACTTTACATAGTGTATTAGTCAGCCACAGGGGTGATGATGCAAAATACCAGAAATTGGCTGACTTTTATAAAGAGTATTTATTTGGGGTAGAAGCTTACAGTTACCAGGCCATAAAGCATAATTTACTTTCTTCACCAAAGTCTGTTGCCTTGTGTTAGAGTGAGATGGCTGCCGATGTCTGTAAGGGTTCAGGCTTACTTGTTCCTCTCTCCCTGGTGCTAAATTCTTTCCAGTCTCAGCTGCTCTCCTCCTCTGTGTGCTTACTTCTCGGGCTCCACTCAAAACTCCAACCTCCCTTCTCTTCAGTGTGGCTTTACTGTGAGTCCCTGCCTACCAAGTGGGTGGGGACTCAACATCCTACTCACATGGCCCAATCAAAGGCTTAATCATAATTTAATCAAGTAAAAGTGAAACCTTTAAATGCAATATCTACTTTTGGAATTCATGAACAAAATCAAGCTGCTACACATAGTTGTTCCTTTTGGTCATTTATTACTCTTACAAGTACTCTGTGAAACAAGAATATTACTTTCTTTTTTTAATCTTTTCATTTTTAAAGAAGGTTTAGATTACATAAATGTTATATTAAAAATATAGGGGATTCCTATATATCCCACCTTCTCCCTTTCCCACATTAACCACATCTTTCATTAATATGGTATGTTTGTTATAATTAATGAACACATATTGAAGAATTGCTATTAACTGTGGTCTATACTTTACATTGTAGTTTACACTTTGCACCACACAATTTTATAGGTTTTGACAAAATGTTTAATGGCCCGTATCTGTCATTACAATGTCATGCAAGACAATTCCTATGTCCCCCAAATGCCCCATGTTACATCTATTCTTCCCTTTCCTTTTCCTTAGAACCTCAGGTGGCTACTGCCTTTACATCAATAAAACGAGTTCTTCCATTGATAGAATAATAAATCAACTTGCCCATAGTTGCATTCCCCCTTAGGTTTGTTCACTCCTCAATCTTGAGGATTTGGGGGAGGTAATGCCCACTCTTCCTGACTGAGATGTGACTTGCTGTTGTAGATACTCTATTTTTTGGGATGGGTGTTGTCCATCATCATCCTTTTGTTAGTTATCCTCAGTGAGTCAGATGAACTGGAGAGTAGGTCTTGCAAGTTTGCTGAGATTCAGGGCCCAACTAGCATATGAAAAGACTGAAGATTTAAATCACTGGTACTCATATTTAATGAGTATAGTATTAATTAAAGGTTCAAATAAAAGGAGTAGAAAAGCCATGTATAGGGAAATGATAAATTATTCTAACTCTGTTATGTTAGGGAGCATATATTCCAAAGTAAAGCCCACTGACATGGTGCCATGTTTCTCAGATTGCACTGCCTATACTGTTTAGATGTCTCTAGAGTCTTCAGGGGCCCTGCTATTTGAGGCACCATTTAATGTGGCAGTTAATAAGATCCTGCTGAGGTATGCATACGTGTAACCTCTGGAATGAATTCCCAACTCACTTTGAAATCTCTTGGCCATAAAAACTCATTTGTATTTAATATTTCCACCTTTTGGTCAAGTTCTTTGTCCAAATGCATTGCTCTTTGTACCTTGGTAATAATCCCTCAGTGCCAGGGAGGTTCATCCCCAGGATTCATGTCCCATGTGGAGGGGAATGTAATGTGTTTTTATTCTGAGTTTGGCTTAGAGAGAAGTCACATTTAAGCAACAAAGAGATTTTCAGGAGGCAACTCTTAGGCAATATATAATAGTAGACCAAGTATCAATTTCAAAGAAAATGTTCATAAGTAAAACCATAAATACCAAAGGCCTGGCATAATGGTCTGTCTTCCTTCACTATGTTCTCAGGTGACTCTTGCCATTCCATTAGAGAATGTAGCAGGACTTACCAGGATGGGAATTCAATATTCTTTTGATTATTGTGTGGGTCTCCTCAGACCAGGAAAACACCCCAAGACAACTTGAACATATTCATATGCCATAGAGGCATGTCCCCGGTGCAACCCTCCTCACATATTCCCCATCACACATACCCCACACCAGTGATCCTCCCCTGCCACAGTTGTAACCCTTCTATGATCCAAAACCTCCCCCAAAACAAAGCCAAAAAGATAAACAAATAAAAAGAATAAGAAAATATAATAATATTAATTAAAAATGACAAATAAAATACAAAAATTAAAAATTAAATTAAATTAAAATTTTTAAAATTATGTATTCCATCACCATAAGAGCTATCTTTTTTTAAAATGTATAGTGCCAATTTCTTCTGTATGTTCCTGCAGTGTCTTGTTTTTTTTTTTTTTTTTTTTTTCTTTATCATTAGTGAAGCTTTAGGATACAGAAAAGTCACATAGAAAATTAGGGGATTTCAAAATACCTAACTCCTCTCCCTCTCCTCCTTTCATCTATTAACAACAATTTTCATATGTATGGTAAATTTGTTACAATTGATGTACAAATATTGAAGCATTCCTACTAACCATGGTCAATGGTTTACATTATGATTTATGTTTTGCACTATACATATTTATAGGTTTTGACAAAATTTAAAATGGCTTGTATCCATCATTGCAAGATCGTGCAGAACAATTCCAATGCCCTAAAGATGCCCTGTGTTCCATCTATTCTATTCTTCCTTCCTTCCTCCCTTCAGAATCTGTGGAAAACACTATGTTCTAATTTTTAAGAAAAAGGTTTATAGTTACATGCAATAATATTTAGGACTTGACTGCGACAGTTTGCTCGGTCGGTAGAGGTGGGGTCTGGCTGCGGATGAGGGGTCGGTCCAGCTTAGGACGAGGGGTCGGTCCAGCTTGGGACGAGGGGTCAGTCCGGCAGCAGACGAGGGGTCGGTCTCACAGGGGTTGCGCGGTTCGGCTGATGGGGTCGCCCGGCGAAGCCGGCGACGAAGGGGTCGCCCGGAGAAGCAGGCGATGAACTGGGGACAAGGGAGGCCAGGCCCTTGTCGGGGGCTCTCAGGACTGGAGGGCGCACGGCAGAAGAACTACCGCGGAGACGAGGTAAACACACAAGTCCAACTTTATTGAGGGAGAGGCAACAGTTTTATAGGGGCTGGGGAAGGCTGATTGGTCGAAGCCACGCCCTGCTCTGATTGGTTGCCAGAGAAAGGTCAGTGGGAGGTACTGGATGGGGGAGGGGTGGTGATTAGGGATTGGCTGTTGCTGTTGCTGGGGGAAGTGGCAGGGTTTAGGGATTGGTGGCTGCTGTTGCTGGGGTACAGGGCAGACTTGAGTTTCCCGCCCATGCCTGGCTGTTGCTGCTGTCAGGGGAGGGGAAAAGGCGGACTGGAATTTTCCGCCCTGCGCCTGCGCAGGGAGAAAGAAGGTATCGTGTGGCGCTATCCGGGAGGAGGGGCGGCCACGGAAGCATGGCTGCCGAGAAGGGGAGACCCGAGGGCACTCTGCGCCCATGCCGAGCTTCCTTCAGGGGTGGTGGTGGGCTCGACCAACCACCCTATTATGGGGGCAGCGGTTTGGAATAGGCCTACCGTGGCCGCCGCCCCCCGCCAGGTCAGCAAACCACACTTCAGCCCGAGGGGTGACTGCACTTGACATATTGGTCTGTTTTCTTTTATTAGGCACTGCCTCTGTTCTTGAGAGATTCTTGCCCCTTTAATTGAGAACATAGCAGTACTCCTCAGAAAAGGAGTTTAATATTTTATTTATTTTCTTTCTAATACTTTCTGACTGTGTGGGTTTCCATCCACTGAGATAACACACTATGACAAGATGAACACTTTCATTTTCCATAAAAGCAGGTGTGCCCTACCCCACATATCTCCCCACCTCCCATGCCTCTGCACAAGTAACCCTTCCTTGCCATTTTTGCCAAAAGACTATTACCCCATTGTAGTTTTAACTACAGATCTACAAATCCCCAGAGTTCAGTTGTTCCTTCTTCAGCCCTCCCCCCCCTTTCCATGGTAGTCCAACCCAACCCCTCCACCCTACTCCTGCTCATATTCCAGCACTGTTGAAGTCAATCATATCATTGTACCACTATCACCCTAATCCACTGCTCAACCATCCCCTTCCACCTTATCATAAATTTTGCCCATATTAAGTATCATTTCATCACCCTATACTCCCTTTGTGTCTACTGATAACCTATCTTCCAGACAATAGCATGATGAATCTACTCAATTTGCGTAAGCCCTATCAGTGAGGTCATGTAATATTTGTCCTTCAGTGACTGGCTTACTTCACTCAACATAAGGTCTTCCAGATTTATTCATGTTGTCCTGTGTGTTAATACTGCATTCCTTCTTACAGCTGATAATATTCCATTATATGTATACACCACAATTTGCTTATCCATTCATCTGTTGATGGACATGTAACTTAGATCGCTTCCAACTTTTGGCAATGGTGAATGATGTTGCTATGAACATTGGTGTGCATATATCTGTTTGTGTCCCTGTTTTCAGTTCTTCTGGTTATATACCCAGCAATGAAACTGCTGGATCTTATGGCAGTTCTATAGTTAGTTTTCTGAGGAACTGCCTGACTGTCCTCCACAGTGGCTGCACCATCCTACATTCCCACGAGCAGTGGTTGAGGGTTCCCATTCCTCCACATCCTCTCCAACACTTGTAGTTCTCTGCTCTTTTTACTAGCCTCCATGCTAATGGGTGTAAGATTAAATCTCATTGTAGCTTTGTTTGTTTGTTTTTTCTTTTTTCTTCTTCCTTATTTTTTTAAATGTTACATTAAAAAAATATAAGATCCCCATATATCCCCTGCCCCCTCACCCCACTACTCACACATCAACAATCTCTTTCATTATTGTGGCACATTCATTATATTTGGTGAATACATTTTGGAGCACTGCTGCACCACATGAATAGTGGTTTACATTGTAGTTTACACGCTCCCCCAGTCCACCCAGTGGGCCATGGCAAGACATACAATGTCCAACATCTGTCCCTGCAGTACAACGCAGGACAACTCCAAGTCCTGAAAATGCCCCCACATCATATCTCTTCTTCCCTCTCCCTATCCTCAGCAACTACTGTGGCCACTTTCTCCACATCACTGGTACAATTCCTTCCATTACTAATCACAATAGCTCCATAGTTCAATATTAGTAAGTCCACTCTAATCCATACTCTTCCTCCAGCCTGTGGACCCTGGGATGGTTATATCCACTCCCCCTCTATATCATGAGGAGGCTTAGATTCCACATGGATGATGGATGCAATTCTCCTGCTTGCAGTTATAGGCACTCTTGGTTTCCTGGTGTGGTGGTTGACTTTCTTCACCTCCCAGTTCTTTGGCTGGGGTAAGTCCAATAGACCAGACAGTAGGAGTTGCAAGTCTGCTGAGGCTCAGGGCCTGACTGTCAAATGAACAGTCCAGAGATTCAGGTCTCCTGAGTATACACCAACCCCAGGCCCAACCACAGGTTTGGTAAAAGTAACAAAGAGGCATGTGAAGAAAGGTTATATCTGAGTCCAACTCCATCAGACTCAGGAACACAAACTCCAAAGTAGGGCCAACTGACAAGGCACTCAACTCCAGAGCCATCTTCCATGACCATAGAACCTGTGGGTCTCTGTAGCCCTCAGGAGAACCAGTAACCAGACTCATATCTACTTTGGCTGTCTCTGAGACCCTGCTGAGGCATGTGTAAGCATTACCCCTCTGATGACCTCCCAGCTCTTTTTTGGAGACTCATAGCCATAAAAACTCATTTGTCCTTTCCATTTCCCCTTTTTAACCAAAGTCATAAAGCAGTTTTTAACTCCTGATATTACATGTAGGCTGAGATATTCTGCTGGTCTGAGTTGACTCTTTTATTCAAGGTCTTTTTCTAGTTACATCATCAGCTGGTGCTTGGTGGTAATTCCTTGGTTCCAGGGAAGCTCATCCCTGGAAGTCATGACCCAAGCTGGGGGGAGTTAATGCATTTACATGCTGAGTTTGGCTTAGAGAGGGACCACATTTGAACAACATGGAGGCGCTCAGGAGGTAACTCTTAGGCAACCTGAAGCTCTAGGCCTAGTTCATATTTCAGGTGCACAGGCTTATAATCGTAGCCATCAGTGTCAAGGGCTCATTGTTGGACCATCCATCTTAATTGGTCTTTGCCATTGCACTTGGGGGATTGTTGCTGTTCCACCGGGGAATGTGATAGAGTTCTCCTGGCTAGGAACTCAGCACTCCCTCAGTTGTCGTTTTTAACTGTAACTACTATGAAAATATCCATACCCTGTATGCATGCCATGGAGAACTCCCTCCCAACCATGTGCCCCCCCCTCAATAATACCCCACACCAGTGTTCCTCCCCTGCCATAGTTGAACCTCTCTGTGGTCCAAAACTTCTTAAAAAATAAAGCCTAATATATTGCCAGGTTCCATTAATAGTAAAATGGAATATAGTGATGGGTTTAAAGGTTAGATATAGAATACATACTAATTTAGAAAAATTAAAGTAAAAATAAATTGCGTATCAAAAAATGAAAAAATGGAAAAGCTTTTTTATTTTATGTTTTGCCTTTTATCATGGCTATAGGTATTGCCCTGTATGTACAGTGGTAAGGTAAATTTCTTCCATTTATTCCTCAGTGTCAACATCCTCTCTCTTTTTTTTTTTCTCTACTTATAAAGTTTGTCTTCACAAAAGTTTTAGATCACAGTAATTCACATATACAATATAAGGTACTCCCACATATCCAACATCAAACCCTTAGTCCCTTCCCTGGCAATGATTTTTTTACATGTTCATATCATATCTGCTGCAATTGATGTATAGATATTGAAACAATAGCTTTCAAACATAGTTCCATTTGGATTTACATTATGGTTTATATTTTAGACTATAATATTTTCTAAATTTTTAGTTATCTTATGTTTTATATTATAGTTTACATTTTAGCCTACAGACTTTTATACATTTTTGGTGTAATTTAACATGCCCTATATCCATCATTGCATGATCTTGTGGAACACTTCCATTGCCCCACAGTTACCCTGATTCCATCTATTCAATACCTCTTTCCCCTTCCCCTCAGGGCCACAGTGACAATCAATCTTCATTACTTGAAGGACCATATTCACAGATACTTGCAACAACGTTAAGGGCTTGACATACTTGACTGCCCTAACCCATTGGGAGCCACCAATTCTCTCGAAAGATACAATTCCCTCTGTTGGAGAACATCAGTCCTCCCTAGGATATGGGTATACCTTCACTCTTATTGTATGGGTCTCCACCCAATGATATAACCCACTATAGCAAAATGAGCACTCACACACTACCTAGAAGCTTGCCCTGTGTCAGATGCTCCCCCTTTAAGCATCTTAAACAGGTAACCTTCCTTATTATATTTTCTAAAGAGTTTTCTCTACACTATAATTTCAACCACATACCTGACAATTTCCTATGTTCAAATGTTCCCCCCATCCACCCCCAATTTCTTGGGCCATCTGACCCTTCCTCCTATCCCTAGCCCCCTTCAAGCCCACAAAGCCCACCCAAAGATATCCCTATGCCCCCATTTTATCACTTCCCTACACAAATATTTACCTTCAGCTTATCATAGATTTCACCCATGTAGGTGTCAGCTCGCAACCTTCCTCTACCCCCCAACTACCTTTAAGCCTATCATCCAGTCTCTAGCTCTCTGAGACAGCTTGGTTTACTTATTTTATATCAGAGACGTCATGTAGTGTTTGTCCTTCAATGCCTGACTTGCTTCACTCAACATAAGGTTCTCAAGCTTCATCCATGTTATCACATGTGTTTGTACTGTATTCATTCTTATTGCTGAGTAGTATCCCATTGTATGTATATACCATGTTTTATTTATCCATTCCTCTCTTGATGGGCATTTGGGTTGATTCCAGCTTTTGGCAAAAGTGAATAGTACTGCTATGAACATTGTTGTGCATATATTGGTTTGTGTCCTTGTTTTCAGTTCTACTGGGTATATACCCAGCAGTGGAATTGCTGGGTCATATGGCAACTCTATAGCTAGGTTTTTGAGAAACCACCAAACTGTCCTCCAGAATGGCTGGATTTTCTGCATTCCCACTAGCAGTGGATAAGTGTTCCCATTCATCCACATCCTCTCCAGCATTTGTAGTCTTCTGTTTTTTTTCATAGCTGCCAATCTTATGGGAGTAACATGGTATCTCATTGTAGTTTTGATTTACATTTCCCTAATAGCTAGAAATTTGGAGCATTTTTTTCATGTACTTTTTAGTGATTTGCATATCTTCTTTAGAGAAGTGTCTGTTCAAATTTTTTCCCATTTATTAAATGGATTGTCTTTTTATTTTTGAGATATAGGAGTTCATTATATATGCAGGATATAAGTCTCCTATCAAATATATGGTTACCAAATATTTTCTACCATTGTGTAGGCCCTCTTTTCACTTTCTTGAAAAACTCCTTTGAGGTGCAGAAGGCTTTAATTTTGAGGAAGTCCCATTTATCTATTTGTTCTTTTGCTGCTCATGCTTTGGGTGTGAAGTTCATGAGCCATTTCCTATTACAAGGTCCTGTAGATGCTTCCCTACATTGCTTTCCAAGGTCTTTATGGTCTTGGCTCTTATATTTAGGTCTTTGATGCATCTTGAATTTATTTTTGTGTAAGGTGTGAGTTGGTAATCCTCTTTCATTCTTTTGCATATGGATATCCAGTTCTCCAGGCACTGTTTCTTGAAGAAGCCATTCTCTCCCAGTTGAGAGGGTTTGGTGGCTTTGTTGAATAACATATGGCTATATATATGAGGATCTACATCAGAACTCTCAATACAGGTCCATTGGTCAGTGTGTCTATCCTTGTGCCAATACCATGCCATTTTCACTATGTAGCTTTATAGTATGTTTTGAAATCAAGTAGTGTGACTCCTCCAATTTCATTTTTCTTTTTCAATATGTCTTTGGCTATTTGGGGCCTCTTTTCTTTCCAAATAAATTTCATTGTTAGTTTCTCTAGTTCATTAAAGAATGTTATGTTGATTTTTATTGGGATTGTATTGAATCTGTAGATCAGTTTTGGTAGGATAGACATCTTAACAATATTTAGTCTTCCTATCCATGAACAGGGAATATTCCTCAATTTATTTAGGTCTTCTTTGATTTCCTTGAACAGTGTTGTATAGTTTTGTGTGTATAAGTCTTTTACATCTTTAGTTAAATTCATTCCTACGTATTTGATTTTTTAATTTACTATTGTAAATGGTATTTGTTTCTTGATTTCCTCCTCAGATTGCTCATTATTGGTGTACAGAAATGCTACTGATTTTTGTGCATTGATCTTGTAACCTGCGACTTTACTGAAATAATTTATAAGTTCTAAAACTTCGTGGTGTACTTCTAAGGGTTTCTATATATAGGATCATCATCTGCAAATAGTGAAATTTTGACTTCTTCCTTTCCAATTTGGATGCCTTTTATGTCTGGTTCTTGCCTCAGTGCTCAAGCAAGCACTTCTAAGATTATATTAAATAGAAGTGGTGATAGTAGGCATCCTTGTCTTGTTCCTGATCTTAGAGGGAAAGATTGTAGGATTTCGCCATTGTAAATGATGTTAGCTGTGGGTTTTTCATATATACTCTTTATCATGTTCAGAAAGTTTCCACCTATTCTGATCTTTTGCAGTGTTTTTATCAAGAAAGTATGCTGTATTTTGTTAAATACTTTTTCTGCATCTATAGATTCAATCATGTGATTTTTTTTCCTTCAATCTGTTTATATGGTATATTACTTTAATTGATTTTTTATGTTAAGCCTTCCTTGCATACCAGGAATGAATCCCACTTGGTCATGGTGTATAATTCATTTAATGTGTTGTTGAATCGGATTAGCAAGTATTTTGTTGAGGATTTTCACGTCTGGGTTCATTAGAGAGATTGGTCTGTAATTTTCCTTTCTTGTGGTGTCTTTGTTTGGCTTTGGTACTAGGGTAATGTTGGCATCATAGAATGAGTTATGCAATGTTCCTTCTGTTTCAATTTTTTGGAAGACTTTAAGCAAGATTGGCATTAGTTCTTTCTGGAGAGTTTGGTAGAATTCACCTGTGAAGCCATCTGGTCCATGGCTCTTCTTAGTTAGGAGGTTTTAAATGACTAATTCTATCTCCTTACTTGTGATTGGTTTGTTGAGATTGTCAATTTCTTCTTTTGTCAATGTAGGTTGCTTATGTGTTTCTAGGAATTTGTCTGTTTCCTCTAAGTTGTCCTTCTTGTTGGAATATAGTTTTTCAAAATATCCTCTTATAATAGTCTTTATTTCTGTAGGGACAGTGGTGATATCCCCTTTCTTATTTCTTATTTTGTATATTTACATCTTCTCTCTCTTTTTTCTTTATTAGTCTAGCTAAGGGTTTGTCGATTTTATAGATCTTCTCAAAGAACCTGCTCTTGGTTTAGTTTATTTTTTTAAGTGCTATCTTATTTTCTATTTCATTTAGTTCTGCTCTGATCTTCCTTCCTTCCTTCCTTCCTTCCTTCCTTCCTTCCTTCCTTCCTTCCTTCCTTCCTTTGGGTTTAGTTTGTTGTTTTTTTTTACTAGTTCCTCCAAGTGTGCAGTTAGTTCTTCAATTTTAACGCTTTCTTCTTTTTTGATGTATGAATTTATGGCTATAAATTTCCCTCTCAGTACTGCTTTTGCTGCATTCCATAAGTTTGGATATGTTGTGTAATCATTTTCATTAGTTTCAAGGTAGTTATTAATTTCTTTTGAGATTTCTTCCTTGACCCACTGTTTTTCTAAGAGTGTGTTATTTTACTTCCATTTCTTGTTGCCAAATCTGGGTCTCTGGCCTTTGCAGATTTCCAGCTTCATTCTACTCTGGTCAGAGAAATTATTTTGTATGATTTCAATCTTTCTGAAATCATTGAGACTTTATCTGTGACTTAGCATGTGTTCAATCTTGGAAAATGATACAGGTGTACCTGCGAAGAATGTATTTTGGTGTAATGTTCTGTATATGTCTATTAGGTCCAGCTCCTCTAATACATTGTTCAAAATCTTTGTTTCTTTATTGATTTTCTTTTGAGATGTTCTGTCCAAAGTTGACAGTGGTGTATTAAAGTCTCCCACCATAATTGTAGAGCATCTATTCCTTCACTTAGTTTTTCCAGTGTGTCCCTCACTTATTTGGAGGCACCCTTGTTAGAAGCATAAGTGTTTATGATTGTTCTTTCTTCTTGAAAGATTATCCCTTTCACTAATATGTAGTGTCCATCTTTGTCTCTCACAATTGTTTTGCATTTAAAGTCAATTTTGTCTGTATTAATATAGCTACTCATGCCCTTTTTTGGTTATTGTTTGCTTGTAGATTGTTTTCCAGTCATTCACAGGAATACAACCTCCTTGTATCCCTGGGTCTAAGGTGTATTTCTTGTAGACAGCATATAGATGGGTCATATTTCTTTATCCAATCTTCCAGTCTGATTCTCTTGACAGGTGAGTTTAAGCCATTAACATTCAGTGTTTACTTTCAAGGAATTAATTATATTAGCCATATTTTCTTTGGATTTGTATTTGTCATATTTTGTTTAATTTTTTCCCCTCTTTTTGTCTTTCTAGTTGCTCTTACACTCTCCTCCAACTCTGTCTCTCTTGTTCTTTTTCTTTCTTCCTGGAGAACTCCCTTTAGTATTTCTTGAAGGGCAGGATTCTTGTTGGCATACTCTCTTAGTTTCTGCTTATCTGTGAATATTTTGAACTCTAAATCGTTTTTGAATGATAACTTTGCTGGACAGATTCTTGATTGGAAATTTTTGTCTTTTAGTACCTTGACTATGTCATACCACTGCCTTCTTGCCTCCATGGTTTAAGATGAGAAATCAGCATTTAAACTTATGGAGCCTCCTTTGTATTTGATGGTTCTCTTTTCTCTTGCTGCTTTTAGTATTTTCTCTTTGTCTTGACCATTGGGTAATTTGACAAGAATATGTCTTGGGGTAGGCCTGTTGGGATTTATGCTGTTCGGGGTGCATTGTGCTTCCTGGACATGTACATCCATCTTCCTCAATAGGTTTGGGAAGTTTTCAGCTGTTATTTCCCCTTCTGTCCCCTTCTCTTCTCCTCTCCTTCTGGGATGCCCAGGAGTGTGTTTGTTTGTTTTACATTGTCATTCAGGTCCCTAAGTCCTTGCTGGATTTTTTCTTTCTTTTTATCAATTAGTTCTAAAATCTGTTTGATTTCAGATGTCTTCCACATCACTAATTCTTTCCTTTGCCTCTTCAAGTCTGCTGTTATTTGCTGAGAATGTATTTTTGATTTCTTGAATTGTACTGTTCATCACCATCACATCCATTATCTTTTTGTGCATGATTGCAATTTCTTCTGTATTCAAGTGTTTTCTTCATATTCTAATCTCTTCCTTCACTTCATCAAATTGGTCCCTAATATATGTTTTGATAGCTTTAATTACTTGTTCAATGTTCTGTTCCTCTTTCTGGTTTTTAGTTTGTTCATTGGATTGGGCCATATTTTCATGATAATTAGTTTGGTTTATCATTTTTTGTTGCCGTCTGGTCATCATTTTATCTTGATGGGTTTAATCAGTTGCTTAGCTTCTTTGCCTAGTTTGGGGTTTAATTAGTTGTTGTTTTTGCATGCATGTTAAGTCTTCTCTTGGTCACTTT
This sequence comes from Dasypus novemcinctus, assembly GCF_030445035.2. Classification (NCBI taxonomy): domain Eukaryota; kingdom Metazoa; phylum Chordata; class Mammalia; order Cingulata; family Dasypodidae; genus Dasypus; species Dasypus novemcinctus. The sequence continues at coordinate 44,817,441 of NC_080673.1, read as the reverse complement.
GTTCTTCTTATTCTATTTCCTTGTTGTTGGCTAAGTTCACTTGAAGGAAAATATTAGGGCCAGAGAAAGCAAAAGGAGTAAGGAAAGAAAATGAATAATAGTAGTATTGATAGTAAATATTAACAAAGGAACCATGTGAGATCTAGGAGAATGAATATTAGACTCATGTAATCTTTGTAGAATTGTAACAGTAAGAAAAGTAGAGTACATATAATGAGACAGTAAACTGAATATGGGGAGGAATATAGTGTGAATTAAAGACCAATGTGTTCAGGAGAGAGGGAAAGAGAAAAGAAAGGACAATAATATAAAGAGTGAATTTAAGACAAAAAACAGAACAAAAGTATTAGAAATAAAAAGTCAGAAAAATTGGGGTCCAAACAAAGAGAGGTGTAATGTAAGGGAAACAATAAATGATGGAAGACAGAAAGATGTGGAGGAAAGGGCATAGTTTTGGTGGCCAAAATCAACACATACAGAAAAGAGGAAATGAAGGTGAGGAAATACAGCAAATGTGAAGTACTCCCTGCAGCACATAATATAAAAAAAAAAAAAAAAAAAAAAAGAGAGAGAGAAAGAAAGAAAGAAAGAAAAAGCAAGCAAGGAAAAGAAAAAGAAAGAGAGAGACAAAAAGAAAGAATAATGGGCCTTGGGGGGATAAAGTGGAAGGGAAAACAAGAAGACAAACCAACAAAATACCAGGCAAACTTTCAAGCAAGGAATCCTCTTTGCAGTTAAATAAAAGGCTTTGGAATCTAATGTTTCCCCTTTCTCCCTTCCTTACTTCCCTCTCTCCCAGGGTAGTAGGAAAGCTGCCTGAGAGGTCTGGTAGGAGATTCAAGTGGGTCCTTGTTGAACCAGCTCAACACAGAAAACAATGACTCTTAATTTTCAGAGAGAGAGCACCCACTCCTCACCAGGAACCCCAAGTATACAATTGGAACCTTAAGCACCTCCTACAGTCCCTCCCCCTTAGGGGTGTTACAGGAGGGCTAGTTGATTTTCTGACTCCACCTTCTCCCAGACCAAGTTTCCTATCTCAGTATGTTTAGGTAAATTGGGCTTTCTCAGCAGATTCACCACTCCTTTCTTCCCAGGCTCTCCCCAAACCAGCTGGTATGTTCCTCCAAGTACAAAAAAAAAGGGGGGGGGGGAGCACCTAGAAAATTGAATCCACACTCATTTGACCTGTCTGCACCTCCCACCGAATCTCTCCCACTCATGGAGTCAGTCCAAAACTGGAGGGTAATCCCGGACCTCTGAGAGCACTGGATTCAGGAAAGGGAAGTCTGGAATATTGCAGACTCAGTGTATGTAGGTCGGTGGAATGTGGGCTGCAGGGGCTTAGGGGACATGGACCTGGGGACCATGCATCTGGGGATCACAGGGCTTGGGGATGCGGCTGCATAACCAACAATTTTCAGGGAATACTGTAGCCACCACCCCTAGGGAGAAGGATCCCGCCTCCGCACAACTTCCGACCTCTGTGCTAGTAACCCACAATTTTACCTTTAGCAAGCACTACTTCTGTCACACTCTCCAAAGTCCATACACCTCCTGCCTTGCAAGCCCCTGAAACAGCCCACTATGGCAAGATTCCAACCCTACTCAGTGGTTTCTTTGCAGGAGAGATTGTGAGGGGCACTCAATCAGATGCCATCTTGCCTCACCTCCTACTCTCATTGTAGCTTTGATTTGCATTTCCCTAATAGCTAGTGATTTGGGAGCATCTTTTCATGTGCTTTTAGCCATTTATATTACCTCTTTGTAGAAGTGTCTATTCAAATCTTTTTCACTGTTTTTGGCTAGTCAGTGTCCCTTGTCCTTCCAAATAAAGTGCATAGTTAGCTTTCCCAATTCAGTAAAAAATGCTATTGTAATTTTTATTGGGATTGTGGTAAATCAATTTGTGTAGGACAGACATCTTAATGATGTCTAATCTTTTAATCCAAGAACATGGAATATTCTTCCATTTATTTAGATCTTCTTTATTTTCTTTATCAATGTTGTATAGTTGTCTGTGTACAAGTCCTTTATGTATTTAGTTAAGTTTATTCCAATATATTTGGTTCTTTTCATTGCTATTGTAAGTGGAAATTTTTTCTTGATTTCCTCCTTAGATTGCTCATTATTGTTGTACAGAAGTGCTACTGATTTTTGAGTGTTGATCTTACATCCTGCCACTTTACTGAACTCTAGAAACTCTTGTAGATTTTTCAGGGCTTTCTATGTATAGGATCATATCATCTGTAAATAGTGGAATTTTTACTTCTTCCTTTGCAATTTGGATGCCTTTTATATCTTTTTATTGTCTAACTGCTCCAGCATGTACTTCTAACACAATGTTAAATAAGAGCAGTGAGTCTTGTTCAAGATCTTAGAGGGAAAACCTTTAGCATCTCACCATTGAATATGACTTTAGCTGTGGGTTTTTCATATATACCCTTTATCATGTTGAGGAAGTTTTCTTCTATTTCTATCTTTTGAAGTGTGTTTTATCAAGAAAGGATGCTACATTTTGTTGAATGCTTTTTCTGCACCAATAGATATGATCATGTGATTTTTTTTTCTTTTGATCTGTTAATGTGGTGGATTACATTGATTTTCTTATGTTGAATCAACCTTGTATACGAGGGATGAAGCCTACTTCACCATAGTTTATAATTCATTTGGTGGGTTGTTGAGTATGATTACTGAGAATTTGGTTGAGGATTTTAGCATCCAGTTTCATTAGAGATTGATCTGTAGTTTTCATTTCTTGTGGCATCTTTACGTGGCTTTGGTATTAGCCACGTAAAATGATGTTTGCATCATAGAAAGAGTTAAGCAATGTTCCCTCCACTTCTATTTTTTGGAAGAGTTTAAGCAGGATTGGTGTTAGTTCTTTCCAGAAAGATTGGGAGAATTCTTCTGTGAAGCCATCTGGCCCTTGACACATCTTAGTTGGGAGATTTTTTATGATTAATTCAAGCTTATTACTTGTGATAGGGCTGTTGAATTCATCAATTTCTTCTTTTGTCAGTGTAAGCTGCTTGTGTACTTCTAGAAAGTTTTCCATTTCATCTAAGTTATATATCTTGACATATGATTTTTCAAAGTATCCTCTTACGATACTCTTTATTTCTGTGGGATCAATGGAGCTATCCTCTCCCTCATTTTTAATTTTATGTATTTGCATCCACTCTCTTTTTTCTTTATTAGTCTAGCTAAGGATTTGTCAATTTTCTCAAAGAAGTTTTGTAAATTTTTTCTAGGGTTTTAGACATTCTCAGTTTCATTTAGCCCTGCTCTAATCTTTATTTCCTTCTTTCTGTTTGCTTTAGTAATTTATTTTTCTTTTTCTAATTCCTGCAGGTGTGAAGTTAGGTCTTTGATTTTAGCTTCTTTTTTAAAAAATATAGGTATTTATGGCTATAAATTTCCCTCTCAACACTGCTTTTGCTGCATCCCCTGGGTTTTGATATGTTGTGTTGTCATTTACATTTCTTTCAAGGAAGTTACTGATTTTTTTTTTGCAATTTTCTCCTTGACCCACTGATTGTTTAAGAGTGCACTGTTTAGCTTCCATGTCTTTGTGCCTATTCTGATTCTCTGCCCTTTATTGATTTACAGCTTCATTCCATTGAGGTCAGAGAAATTACATTTTATAATTTCAGTCTTTCTGAATTTATTGAGAGTTGTTCTGTGACCTAGCGTATGGTCTATCCTGGAGAATGATCCATTTGCACTTGAGAAGAATGTATATCCCACTGTTTTTCAGTGTAATGTTCTGTATATGTGTATTAGATCTAGATCCTCTGAAGTATTACTCATGGTCTCTATTTACTGATTCTCTGCCAAGATATTCTGCCTAATAGTGATAATGGTGTATTAAAGTCCCACACTATAATTGTAGAGGCATCAAATTCTCCACTTAGTTTTTCCAATGTTTGCCTCATGCATTTTGGGTCATCCTGGTTTGTTTCATAAATGTTAGTGATTGTTCTTTCTTCTTGATGATTACTTCTTTTAATAATATATAGTGTCTAACTTTGTTTCTTACAATAGTTTTGCATTTAAAATCTATTTTGTCCAATATTAGTATAGCTATTCACTCCCTTTTTTGGTCATTATTTGCATGTAAAATTGTTTTTCAGCCATTCATGCAACCTCCTTGCATCCCTAGGTCTAAGGTGAGTTTCTTGAGAATAGCATATAGGTGGGTCATAGTTCCTTATCCAATCTGCCAATCTGTATCTTTTGATTGGAGAGTTAAATCCATTATCAGTCAATGTTATTACCATCAAGGCAGTACTTACATTAGCCATATTATCTCTAGGTTTATATATGTCATATTTTGTTTTTATTTTTATTTTTTAAATCTTTTTAGTTTTTCTTTTTAATACTCTTCCTGTCTACATTCTTCTCCAATACTTTCTCTCCTGTTTTTTTCCTTTCAACCTGAAGAACTCCCTTTAGTATTTTTGAAAGGCAGGCTTCTTTTTGACAAACTCTCTTAATTTCTGTTTACCTGTGAGTATTTTGAAAGCTCCCTCATTTTTGAATGCCAGCTTTGTTGGATACAGAATTCTTGGCTGACGGTTTGTTTTTTTTTTCTTTTAGCACTTTGTATTAGTCAGCCAAAGGGGTGCTAAGGCAAAATACTAGAAATCTGTCGACTTTCATAAAAGGTATTTATTTGGGGTAGAAGTTTACAGTTACCATGCCATAAAGCATAAGTTGCTTCCCTCACCAGTCTATTTCCATGTGTTGGAGCAACATGGCTGCCAATATCTGCAGGCGTTCAGGCTTCCTGAGTTCATCTCTTCCCAGGGCTTGCCTTTTTTCTCTGGACTCAGCTACTCATTCTTTGGTCTCTGCAGATGCAAACTACCAGTAAATGGCTCATCTTTCTTCTGGGATCTTCCCTCTTTCCTCATGACCAAGCTCCTCTGTGTGCTTACTTCCCAGCCTCTAGCTCAAAATTCCAGCATCAAAACTCCAGCATCAGAACTCCAACTAACTCCTCTGCTCTGCTGTGTAATTTTATCTGTGATTCCCCACCCACCAAGGGTGGGGATGTCCTACTGACATGGCCCATTCAAAGCCATAATCATAATTTAATCACACCCAGGTACAGACTAGTTCACAAACATAATCAAATATCTATTTTTGGAATTCATAAGCCATATCAAACTGCTACACACCTTAACTATGTCATGCCATTGGCTTCTCACCAACATAGTTTCAGATGAGAAATCAGTGCTTAATCTTACTGTGCTTCCCTTATATGTGATGGATCTCTTTTGTTTTGCTGCTTTCAGTATTCTTTCTTTGTCCTGAGCATTTGACAATTTGACAAGTATATGTCTAGGGGTAGACCTGTTAGGATTCATACTGTTTGGAGTGCACTGCTCTTCTTAGACATGTACATCCATGTTCCTAAAAAGGGTTGAGAAATTTTCAGCCATTATTTCCTTCAACATTCCTTCTGCCTTCTTTCCCTTCTCTTCTCCCTCTGGAATGCCTATAATGCATATGTTTATGTGTTTTGCACTTTTATTCATTCCCTTAGTCCCTGATGATTTTTTTCTATCTTTTCTACTATCTGTCCAATTTCAGATATACTATCTTCAACATCACTAATTTTTTCCTGTGCATGTTCAAATCTGCTGTTATGTGCTTCCAGTGTATTTTTGATTTCTTGAATTGTGCCATTCATCACCATCAGATCCATTATCTTTTTATGTATGTTTACAATTTCTTCAGTATGTTCCCCCAGTGTCTATATAATATCCTTTATCTCTTCCTTTACTTCATTAAGTTGATTCATGATATTTGTTTGGACATCCTTGATTAATTGTTCCATGTTCTGCCTCTCCTCCTGTATTTTAGTTTTTTCATTAGACTGGGACATGTCTTCCTGTTTCTTAGTATAGCCTGTAATTTTTTGTTGGTATCTAGGCATCTGTTTATCTGCATGGACTTATTCAGGTGGCTAGCTTCTCTTTTTAATCTAGGGTTTTATTTTGTTTTGTTCTGCATTAAGGTTCCTTTTTGACACTTGGTTCCACTTATTCTATATCTTTGTAGTTTCTGTTTCCTTGAAAAAATATTAAAATCATAGAAAAAGAGAGAAGAAAAAAAGAGTAATAGTAATAATTTAAAAACAGATAGGAAAGTAATAATAAAAGAGCCAGGTAAGTAAATAAGTAATAGGAGTAAAAAATCATTAAAAAAATACAAAGGAAAAAGAATTAAAAAGGTGGAATAAAAAAAAATAAGAAAAAAATAGAATAAAATAAAAGACTGGAAAGATGAGAAGAAGAAAAAATAAAAGAAAAAAGAGCAAACAAAATGTTGAATGAAAGAAAAAAAAGAAATAAAGAAAGGGGAAAATAAGGAAAACAAAAAAGGAAACAAAGAAAGAGAAAAACAACAAAGAAAAACCAAAAAAGAAAAAAGAAAAGAAAACCCAGAAAAAACAGGCTTCCCGCATGGTCCCCAGGAACTATCTCATGCTGCTGGTGTTCATCAATCACCCCACAGCCTGCCTTACACATGTATCCAGTTTTAGCAAGTAAAATAAAGAATAAAATGATAAAATAAAATAAAAATAATAAAAAATATAAAATAACAGATTGAAAAATCTAAAACAAAAAAATCTAAGTCTATAAGTTTCCTGTCATAAATTCTGGCTGGGTACCTGACAAACCACTGAATCATTCTCTGGGTCCCTTCTCTTAGGAGGTACCAGGAGTCAAACCAGAGATCTCCTAAATGCAAGGCAGGCATTCCTACACTAAGCTCCACCCACTCCCCAGGTTAGGTAGGCTTCTCAAAGCTTATCTGGCTCTCCCTGCCCCCTTTCCCTCAGGGACTTGGGCTTCAGTTTGCTGGCCATCTCTCCTGGCTTCCTTCTCTCCCTGGCTGGTTAGGTGCCTGTCTCCACCTTCTCCTTCACTGACCTCGTTCCTCTCTCTACCAGGGCAGCTGGGTGTGACAGCCTGCTTGATTAGATCACCCCTTCCCCTCTCCCTAGGGCCCCTTCAGTGCTGGCTGAGGTCCTTTTTGAGATTCAAAGGAAGCTCAGCTGGCCAAACTCAGTGAAGAGAAACCACTCTCCACCCTCTGCCAGACGCCTATTCCTCCCAGGGAGGAGAACATTCTTTCCTCATTCAGCTGGCTGCAGTGAGCCAAGGGTTTTACCAAGGCTATTTGCCTTGAGAACGGGGTTTATGTGCCATTCCCAACCATAGAAGCTAGCAACTCAGGGCTTTTGTTTGGCTCCTTTGTCTCTCTGTCCCTCTCTCTCCTGTATGATGTGCAGTACTCTCCTGGTCTGCAGATTCCCAAAACAGCTCCCTCGTATAGTTTTTTGCCCTTCCTCCATTGTTTTTGTGAGAGTGTTGAGCCCTGCCTGCCGATTTCTATGCTATCTTCCCAGTAGTCCTCTTGCCTTCATTTTTAAAGATAAGGACAGAAGGTAAATGGGTGGTCTGAGATTCTAGGGTAGGTGTCTCTGATATTAAAACCTAGGCCCTTTCTCCTGAGATCTATGGTTTCCCTCAAAGAGATTTGCTTAGGAAGAGGGGAAAAGGGAAGTAAATGGGAGAAGAGAGAGATAAAGTTGCTCAGAATACCAGCATGCCCACAATGTATATCCACTCCCCATTGAATGTAACTTCTGCCTCCAATATATTAATATTTTCAGCCTTATCCCATGTGTTCCACTTTGAAATTTGAGTATCAGTTGGGGGAAAAGTGTAAGAAAAATAAGAGTAGGTGAGCACCCATTCATAAATGGGGGAAATAGGAAAAAAGCTGAAAATGATTGAAGGCTTCCCCTATCTTACTTTGAGTAGAAGGGATTCAAAGGATGATTTCTGGTCTGTTAGCTACCATGGATCCCTTCACAGCTGTGAGTGCTTAAATCAGTTTCTGCCATTATTAAAATAAAAGGAAATAATAATCTTCATATTCATAAATAATATCAAGTATGACATTAGAAAAATATATCAATGATATGTAATTCTTAATTACACAAAATAAGCTCAGTGTCTTCAGATATGTTAACATCTGTACTTGAGTAGGAAAAAAAGAAGATGGAAGAAAGTTATGTAGAGTCACAGTCATGAAAGTATGAAATACTTTAATCTATATTTATGCTAGACTGAGGGGAGAGGGAAGGGAGAGTTGCTGTTGGAAAAAAAAAAAAAAGCAAAACCAAATCATTCAGTGGTTTGCCTAATCTTGAACCTTTTCATAAAATAGCAGCTTCTAAATATAGTATATTGAAGTAAAGTTATACATTTTCATACTGAATAAAAGTATAGAAGTCTTCCACCAACCCTTGATTCCAGAAACTCTGTTTTTCTCAAGGAGTTTGATTTTAATCCAATTGGGTATTGAAATGATATTAATGATCTTGAACCCCCAAACCAAACAACATAAACATGTTGACCATAATTAGAATGTAAATAAGTTGAGGGAAAAAACCCAGTATATATGGCAGACAATAGTAGAAAGGTATGTATGGACTAGCTTGATGCCTGCCAAAGGGACACTACCTTGATAAGATTGTTAGTGATCTGACTTCTGAAGCTTAAAACCCCAGGGCAGGTATCACTCTGGTGAATATCAGATAGAAGCAGATTGAAGCCTATTAGCTCTAACTCTGGGTCCTACTGCCCATGCTGTGAGGGAACTTTGCTCTCTTGCCACACTGTAACCAGAGCCTCTGCAGGTGCCTTCCAATCCTCCGCTGATGCCACATTAGACTGCTCTGGAGTCCTCCCACTAGCAGGTGATCCTAACAAGGGGACCGTGGGCTTGAATTTAAGTTAAAAAAAATTATTCTTGTGGGGACGTGTTGGTGCAGGTGTGATATATTTATTAAATAATACACAGTATAGTGTGGACTTGGTAAGGGGTCTGTGGTTTTCACCTGACTGGCAAAGGGATTCCTGGAACAAAAAAGGCTAAGAACCCCTGCATTAAAGATTCTTGCCTGTGTTGTGTTGGCCATTGAACCAATGGACTTTAGAGACTCTGCTATCTTTCACCTTTAAATATGTTGCAGATAAATTGCATTGAGCATCCAAATGTTAGTGGTGTCAAATCTGCTTTTGATTTGTGGTAATTTCTCAGGTCACTTTATGTCAATTTTACAATATTTATATGATAAATCCCTCTGCTCCTGCCTCTGGGTGCTCACCTTTCCGTCCCCTGATTCAGGAAGTGCCCTGTCAGTGTATAGCAAAGGCAAATGGGGACTGGAAATTCAGGGAATCCTGCGTGAATAAGCTATCATACCACTTCAATACAAACCCAGTTGCAATATAATTGAAATGCGAAGATAATTTTTACATATTTGTGGAATCAAGCAATACCCAGTATCATGCTAGCTTCATTTTTATTAGTTATTATTTCCAAATCCCAAGATCCAAAAATCTTCAATGCAATATTAATTTATATGGTAACTTTAAAACATCTGTAGAATATATAGTGTTTTATGCTTCTCTAAGAGATAATTCAATTATGGGAAGAGAGAATAATATTGTGTTCATGATTTCAGTGCTGTTTTGTTTCTCTTAGGAATATGTATTAGATTTGATAGTCTATGTTTTTATATAGATTACAAGGTTAAATAACACTTTAACCCAAATATATGTGTATAATATTATGTAATCACACAATATATCAGTGTTTTAGTTATTCTTTTACTCTAGGGCTTCTCTAAAAACTATATATATATATATGGTTTTTAAAAAGTCACGAAAATACTATATCTCTAATTCATATTCTATTGAAAAAGAAAGTTCATTGTGGGGTCTAACTCAATATTGTCACTTGGGTTCCTATTTGATGTGTGAAACTACTTATTCACTGTCTATGATGCCATAAAAATCCCTGGGTTGTGACTCATGTTACTCAGTGGATGTTGGTTTCATGTGACCAGATACTTTACAGGATGAAAACTCATACATAGTTTCCTGGGTAGCTGCTATTTCAATAACTTTAATCATGATGACTCATTTTGGCACTGTAAGACTGTAATAAGTAATTTCATGGGAATCCTAATGTAATTTAGTAATAATTAAAGTCCACTAAGCAGAAAAATATTCTGACAACTCCCAAACACAGAGGTTAGTTGTCCACCATGGGTATATAAAAGTCGGGAAGTAAAATTGCTGAGAAAGATCTTTGAATTTGAAGAATAAAGCCAAGAGGTTTATTCACATCTCTTGTCAGAGGTTTGATTTGTGTTTTTAACATATATTAATAGCAATAACAGCTACCATTTATCAATCAAGCCCTATATACCTAAGTGCTTCACTTAATTACCTCACTAAATTTTTGGAGTAACCTGGAGATAAAAGTATAATGGTGCTCAGTTTATTAAAGGCTGAGGTTGATCGGTTTGCCCAAAATCACAATCTTAATGATAGGCAAAACTGATTTTCCAAAACCAAACTTCCTGACTCCAAAGTCTTCCTCTCTCCCAAGCAGTTATATTCCACTGAAGACCATGATTTTCTAGTGTATGTCTTCTTCTCATTCAAAAAACTCTATGCTTCTAAATGCCTTGGGATCATTTCTTCATTACTTTTGGACACTCATGGAAAAATATCATTACTCAATTCAAAGATGGTTCTGTTAAGGGTGACTGGTACACACAGGATATTGTCATTTGGCTTGAAAATCAGATATGTCCTGATCAGGCAGAGCAGGAGCCCAAATAAGTAGTTCATTTCAGAGGCACCAAAAGGCCTGTCTGTCAAAGAAACATGTCCATAGGCCTCTCCACCAAAGCTAAAACACCATCCCTACTGCATTTCTTCACTTCCTACTAAAATGCAAATTTTCCATGCAAGATTTGGGGTGGGGGGATGGAGAGCAGCTGAGAGGTGGGGACTGGGGAGGTGAGGAGTTGGAGAGTTCAGATAGAGCCTAAAGCACTAAATCTGAAGTCATTTTATCATGTCTTACTCTGGGTCTCCAGCATGTCACTAGAGCCTGGCAAGTTGCTCTCGGCCCTTTACTATTTGCTGAGTGGAATAAGATGGCTTCTCAGGTCTTTTCCTGAGAACAGATGCTGGGAAGGGAAATAAGAAGGCAATGTGAAAATTCTGAATGCCAGAACTGGAGAAGGAAGTCAGCCGGTAGGACTTGCAGGATTGGGGGTTGGGGAGAATAAATAGAAATTGAAACTGTGGGATACAAATAATAGTATAATACAGAGAACAGGCACTTTGAAGTCATACAGAATCCTGGCTTTCTCGCCATCAACTATGAGAGCATGTGCAAGTTACTTAATCTAGAGCTCAGTTTCTCCTCTCTAAAATGAGGGTTTATTACTTCCATCCATCTGTCTGTCCATCCATCCATCCATCCAGTCATTCAGTCATCCATCCGGTTCATTAGAGGGTAGTTACAGAATTAGAGACACACATGAAAATACTTATTTCACTACCTGAAATATAGTAAGTACTAAAAAATAGTACTATTTTTTTTACCTTCTTAATCCTCACCTCATCTTTATGATACAGGTAGTATTATCTCCATCTAACAAATAAAACCACACCTTAGAGTGATTGTCTAACTTTTCCAGGATCCCATAACTAACATGTGAAGGTAGTTTGTCCTGGGTGCTTCACTACTGTAGTATATTGATTATTTGAGAAAGGCAAACTTCAAAAAGACCTAACAACTGTAACATTGGACTGTATAAGATAGTAAAACCTCACGTAAAACACGAATATTTATGATATTGAATATATAAGACTGTTTTTACAAAATATAAATACAAATATGCTAGAGAGAAGGAAAAAGAATAGTAGTTATGTATGGCAAGGGAAGCATAGAGAGTGAGAGTTGATGAGTTTGTTTGTTTGCTTATTTATTGTTTATTATTATTATTGGAATAATGAAAGCACCTTAAGAATGATTGAAGTGATGAATGCATAAATATGTGATTTCATTGAACACCACTGATTGCACACTTTGGGTGGATTTTAGCTTTATTAATATGTATCAATAAAATTGGTTTGTTAAAAAAACTTAGGGATTCCCATATACCTCATCCCTACACACACACTTTTTTGCCCATTAACAGTTTTCATCAGTGTGATAAACAAACAAAAAGCACCTCACGAAAAGGGGGAAACCTGGCTTTCTAGTCTATGGAGTATCAACATTCATGCAGGTTAATTTAGACAGGTAAAAGTTACCATAAATCCCAAAGGTAAGAATAAACTTATATTCAGGATTCTGTTTTCAGATGTTGCATGTTACTATTGCATTGCTGCAAATTCATTCCCTCATGTTGCCTTAACACATGCCAGGGAGAAAGAGACAGACATTGGCAAGCAGCTGCCTCATTACCGGTCCCACATTATATGAATTCCTCTTTTTGCTCGCCAAGGCATTGGCTGTGCCTTTGCTTTATTTGAGGTAGTTTAGTTTAATTTTTCATTATGACAGGTTTTCATCTCCAATTCTTTATTTAGAGCATGATTCTCAAAACTTTTTCTTTCTGTAATCCCTTTGAGGGTTTCCACAACCCTCAAATGTACCTTAAACCACTTTGCTATCAAAATAAAACTGGAAGAATAATTCAGCTGTTGGGAGGAGATGCAGGTGATGTTTTCACTTCTTTTGACATTGAAGGGAGGAAAGTACTCAAGGAAATGTGGGAGTGAAGGGAATGCTGAATGGGCAGGAAATCAAGCCTCGTGGATGGAAAAAAGAGAATAGGATGATGCAGAAGAAGAGGGTTTTGCTGCAAAACTAAAGCTGCCCTCACCTAACATACGTGAGGATTATCATAGCCCTGGTTCTGGGACTCCCTCAGAATTTCCCTGGGGAAACACAACATCCCCTTCGAAAAATATTGATTAGAAACAACCAGTTTTTCTCCTTTTGTCCCCATCCTCTGCCTTCTACCTCAGAAATCTTCCCTTTCCACGTTTCTCCCCCCCATTTCTTCCCTCTCACCTCACCCCATCTCTTGACCTCCCTCTCCCACTCCCATTTGGAGGAACACAGTGATTAAGACCTGTTTTTCTCAAGTGGTCCACTTACCCCTCACTCCCCTGCCTCCTAGAATTAACCTGGCTCTCTGACATAGGAGGCCTCCATTCTGCATTCAGCTTTTGTTTTTCATACTGATTATAAATGAATTGCCCTGTGGTGTCTGTCTGGAATTCGTGTGCAAAATTTAGCTGCTAGCAAATCCCAGCTGCCTTTCTCCTTAACTTGCTTCCTGTATTCTTACCTGGTTTTCCTGAATCGATCAAGTCCTAGCTAACTCCCCTCTTCAGTTTCAGCTAAATTAAACTGCTTCCTCACTGAAGTGGCTTGCTGTAGAGTGATGTTATCCTGCAAGAGGAGCTTAACTACAGAGTTAGAGGAAGTGAACTCTCAGCATTGTTTGCCTACTGGGTAAAGTTTGCTTTTTTCCTTTTGGAGTGATGGACTTTTAAGGGCATTAGGCTTAGGTTTTGCCCCCACATAGACTGAGTATGGCCACTGAGTGCTCAACTGCCATCTAGAGTATATGACTCGCTTTCTTTCTTTCTCTCTTCCTTCCTTCCTTTGTTTATTTTTCCTTCCTTCTTTCTCTTTCTTTTCTGTTCTTTTATCCTTCCTTCCTTCCTTCCTTCCTTCCTTCCTTCCTTCCTTCCTTCCTTCCTTCCTTCCTTCCTTCCTTCCTTCCTTCCTTCCTTCCTTCCTTCCTTCCTTCCTTCCTTCCTTCCTTCCTTCCTTCCTTCCTTCCTTCCTTCCTTTTCTTTCTTTCTCCCCCTCTTTCTCACCCTTTTTCTCTCTCTCTCTCTGTTTCCCATATTTTAAGGCCAGTGTTCAGAGAAATGCAAAAGTGTTTATACACTTACTCAGCTGCCACTGTTTCTGTTATCATTTCAGAAGTTTGGGGAAGATCAGTAGATCTTCATAAGAAGGTCAAGGCTGGGTTCTGCCTCTTGTTCATCCCATTATCCTCCCTGAGGTCTGGTTCTAGTTTGGTCCTTCCCAAGGACTATTGTTTTGTGATAGATCACTGAGGTTTCTGTCATCACATTCCCTATAGTTTTCCATTCTAGCTGCACCTATAGACTCAGGTTTAGTGTCTCCATGTCATGATGACTCTATATAACATCAACTTTACTGTTTTTCTATATGTTTAGATGATTTGAAATTCTCTTTCTGCTTATTTGAAAACTTTCTGTGGACTTGTTACACCCCTTATTTCTAGCTTCTTATATTGACTATTTAAATATGTCATTTTCTCTACCACTCTCTCTTCCTCTCTCATTGTAGAGCCGAAGCTTATTGTCTCTTGCTCTTCCATCTAAGTAGTTTATCCTCCATTTCCCTACTGGCCACCAAGATTAAAGTTATTCCCTCTGCTTAAAATTTAACTTTTTTGATCTTTTTGAGACATTAAGAATTCATGATGTGAGGAACTCTTATTCCTTGCTTGACAGGTAATCTCATTTCATTCCTCCTTATTTGTCCTCTTATGTTTCTGGTTCTCTTCCTTCTTCCTTCAAAATAACTCTGCCTGTCAATTTCTGTCTTTATATACGGAGACGGATCTCATCTATATAACACCTAACTATAGTTCATCTTATTGCATATGTAATTTTAAACACTAATTTTTAGCAACCAATACTAAGAAATTCAGTATCAATTCCCTATATACAAAATTCTAAATCAGCCTTAAAAAAATAAGAACACAATTTAACATCTTATAAATTATTTCCACTCATTTTCTACTCACTGAGTTATCCTTAAAAATAATCAATATGCCATGATCCTAGCTGACTTGTTTGGTAGGAGTCATTCCTTGGACAGATGGATGATATTTTTTCCCATGTACCTGTACATTCTTTAATACATTGATTTAGATGTAGACTATACAAATCACTCATTTCCCTGTTTCTTCCTGGAATGTACATCTTTCTGTCTTGACAAGATTACACTGCATATGGTGCTTACTGTGTCACCACAAAAGGGTTTTTTTGCCAAGGTCAGCTTATGAAGATCCACTGATCATCCCAAAATATCTGAAGTGGTAACAGAAACAGTGGTGGCTGAATGAGTGAATCAACACTTTTACATTTCTCTATGATACTTGGGCTTTAAAATATGGGAAACAAAAAGAGAGGAAGAAAGAAAAAGAGAGAAAGAAAGAAAAAGAGAGAGAAAGAAGGGAGAGAGGGAGGGAAATAGAAGAAAGAAGCTCCAAATTTCTACCAGTTCTATCAACCAGATACAGTTGTTTTTGTTTTTGTTTTCCCTCTTTTGTTCTGAATTAATTTTCTTAGGGCCTTAATCATTTCTCAAAAGCAATGATCACCCTTGGGGTAGAAGCATGAGGGAGGGGAACAAGCTGGGATTTAAAGTCAGTCGGAGCCAGGTGACAAACCCTCACCCGTGTCTGCAGAAGCGATTTAGTCTCCCTGGGCCTCACTTTCTCATCTGCAAAATGGAGATAACAAATCCTAACTTTCTGTAAGAGTGATATGGGATTGAAAATAACCTGTGGAAACACCTAATAGTGTCCTGAAAATAAAAGGGTAAAAGCAAATATTATGTTAGCTTATTGAGTTGTTCTGCTTGTTTTATTCATATTATGATACCTGTGTGGACTTTACAGGTTTAGCACAGGCAGATTGTGTATCACCTTCTTGGTAGGATTTCTGGGATACTGGAAAAGTCCTAAAAATACTCAGAAATCCCCTGCTCACCTATGAGCCTGATGTCTCTATTTCTGTATTCAAAGTATGCTTTCTTTATCTTAAAGATTTTAGTTCATTGTTAAAATGTAAACATCATTGGAGGATTAATACTTTAAGTTTTCCTACTGGGTTATGCTTTGATGTAAATGGATTTATCAGAAACTTTCCTTTTAGTGGGGTTTGATTAGGAAAAATGTAAAGAGAAAAAGATTAAGGCACTGGGATTCTGGGACCTCAGGGGTTGGGAAGGACTAGGAGAAATTTGGGATAAAAAGGTTACACTTCTGATGTCTTCTGAATTACACATTGGCCTCTGAATTGGGGAGGGGGAGGGTGGTAGTTCTCAAGCTTCAAGAAAGCTTCAGAAATTTTAAAACACACATACAAACAAAAAACAAAAAACCAAACCCAAGCCCCACGCTTGAGAGATTAGCAGTCAATTATTTGGGAAGGATGTCTTTAGTGTTTAAAAGGCCTCTAGGTGATTCAAATGTTTAGGCAAATTGAAAACCACTGAGTTAGAAGACTTAGGGGCACTTGAAACGGTTTTATCTAATTCTCCCTAACCCATCCAAAGGTTCTCGTTCAATTTAATCATTTTAACCCCAGTCTCTTAAAGACTTATTTCTTATTGGTTTAATTACCTTTTTGGTCAATTATCTTTAAATTTTTAAAAATTTTATTTTATTAGAGCAGTTGTATGTTTACAGAAATATCATACAGAGTTCCCATATACCACCCTTGCCCCCTCCACAGTTTTCTCTATTATTGACATTTTTGCATTCGTGTGATTCTTTTGTTACCACTGATGAAAGAATGCTGTTCTAATTATATGATTAGCTAGAGTCTATAGTTTACATTAGGGTTCACTCTTGGTGCTGTACAGTTCTATAGATTTTTAAAAAAAATTATTCTAATAACAAATATGCAATCTAAAATTTCCTTTTTTAACCACTTTCAAGTATACCATTCAGTGGTGTTGAGTACATTCACAATGTGCTGCCATCACCACCATCCATCACCAAAACTTTTCCATTACCCCAAACAGAAACTCTCTACCAACTGATCATTAAGATGGACTTAAAAAAAAAAAAGTGGGGTCATAATATGTGTTGGTTCAATTGTACTGTTTTGTTCAAGGACATATAATTTTAAGTATAACAGAAGATTCTAAGATCAGGCCAGCAATCATGAGTACAAGGTAGAGACTTCGGAATTTTTATTATTCTTATAGTTCTGGTGTTTCATAAACAAATTTCTTCTTCATTCTTCATTTCTCAAAGTGAGAGAATCCTAAGAGGAGCTTCAGGAAATTCTTGAGAATAACTAATTCAAGCAACTAACTCTTGTTTAGTGTTTACAATGTATAATGCAACTTTATATATGTCATTGGATATATATTGTTAAGCTTGTTCCCATTCGTAGATGAGTAAACAAAGGGTTAGAGACTGAGTGACTTGTCAAAGTTACCTGCAGATTTAAATTTCAAAGCCAGAACATGATCCAGGGCTTTAATGCTAAAATTTGCCTCCTTTCTACAAGTTCATTATTTTGAATTTCATTTGATGTTTCTAGATGTTTAGCTGTATCTTCTTTTTTTTTTTTTGGCTTAAACTATATTCTCTGTAATAACTGTGCCCTTCAGTTATTATATTGCATAGAAAACTCCAGAGTTAAAAGAGATGTTCTTTTCTAGGTCTCCTTAATTTTAGAATACCAGGAATCAGAATGTGCTACTGAAAGAGTGACCCTACATCCTGGTTCATCCTGGAAGAGTCTTTGTTTATGCTTTTGTCCTGGAGTAGTTGTTAATAGTTCCCTCTTTACTCTCAAAATGGTCTCAATGTGGACAATATACTAGATGGTTAGAACAAGGCACTGATGTAACAAAGCTCCTTTCTCAATTTTGCTTAACTTATTTATTTGGTTGTGTTTTCCTTCCACCAACATTTTCCATAGTTCCTATATCTTTGATCAGGTTGTACTTGGAGCTTCACTGATATTTGAATAGTTAGTGCACCTACAATCACAGTGGTGCTAATATTAATTAATATTTACTACTCACTGATTTATCAAAACACCAGCTAACATAATTTATGCCCGTTATCTCATTTAATACTTAACATTGTGAAGTAGACACCAATATTAAACCTCACGTACCGGATGAGGAAACTAAAATATAGAGATAAGTAACTTGCTGTGGGCTCAGAGATAGAATATGGTCTAATCAGGACTTAAGCCCATGTCTGACTTCAATTCCATGCTCTAAATCATTACGTTAAAATCTTTAGCCCTCTCTTCTTTAACCGTTCTATTAGAACAGGCTGCTTACACAGCCCAGAAGCAAAAGTTCTTATCTCTGGTTATTTTTCAGATGAAACAGTATAAAGGAATTTGAGAAAGGGAAAGCATTATCCTTCACATCCTGTTGGAAACTTCAAATCTCCGTTTATAGTTGTATCTAATACATGTAGCAACATCTGTAGAAAGACTTAAAATCTCAAAGTTTTTTTTACTAGTGTAGACTAAATATCCAGAAATTGTATTGAATTCATATTCTTTATCCAAATATTTTAAAATAGCTTGAATTATTTAAAATCAGTAATTTGGCCAGCAGATTTTATAACTTAAGATATTTTAAATTACTTGAAGCTAGGTTGATGCAAAGTACCAGAAATGGGTTAGCTTTTGTAATGAGAAATGTATTAGGGTAAAAGCTCACAGTTCTGAGGTTGTGAAAATGACCAAATCAAGGCACCATCAGAGAGGCTTTCTCACCAAAGTCAGCTACTGGTGATCCTGGCATCCTGCCACGTGGCAAGGCAAGATAGCAACCAGTCTCTGCTGAGGTTCCTGCCTTCTCAAGGCTCACCAGCTCTAGGAGCTCAACTATGGGAGATCAGGCATAGGAATTGTCTCTTTCCCAGGTATCTCCCTCAGCTTTGGCTGCTCTGCTTTCTCCCTGAGTCTAGGTGTGGGTGATCAGGCATATGGCTTTTCTGCTTTGAGCTGTTCCTTGGGTCTAGTCTCTTGGGGACTTTGTGCCTCAGCTTCAGCTTTTAGCAATCTTCAAGACCATTTCTCTGAAATGGTCAGGTCAAAATGGCAGAGCTCCCTTTTTTGTGTGTCTTCTCTCTTTCTGTCTACATTTATGGTTTATATAAGGCTCCAGTAAGAGCACAGAGACCCAACCTGAGTTATGCCTTACTGATGTAGTCCAATCAAAATTGATCTAATCAGATGATCTAATCAAGTTCCCTTAACTGAATCTAATGTAATCAAAAGGTCTCTTAACTAATCCTAACCAAAAGGCTGCCACACAATAGACTTCGTGGACAGGAATAATTTAGCTTAAGAACATAATCTTCTGGGTCCATGAAAGACAAACCAGGATGCCTATCTTTGATTGTTCATGTGAATTTACTATGAGAAAGGGACCAATCTAAATGAGTGGTCTCAGCAAGGTACTGAAATTTAATGCACTGATTGACCAAATGTTTGTTTCAATGCTGAAACACCGTAGGTTTATAAAAGTACAATTTTAAATCAAGCTGTATACTATTGGGCAGAAGTGCCAGAAACTGAAGGTTTCTGAAGGTTGAACATTAGAAGTGGGAAAAAAGTATCTGTGAAATTCTACCTCAGAAGTATCCCACATGAAAAAGAAAATCCAAATAGTATGGCCCATAGTAAATCCAAGTAGTTATGTAGTCCTCAGGCTGACCACAGTCTTAGGAGTTCACTTGGCCTCAGGGAGGCCAGGGTAGTAATGAATATGAAATAGGAAATCAAATAAATGTGTTGTTGACCATTTTGCAAGGTTTGAGAGAATATTTTGGAAGGACAATGGCTGAGAACCCTTTCTGAATGCATAGTTTGGACAACAAGTGAAAAGAGGAGGGCTTTGTAGACCGCAGGAATATGGTATTTGGTGTTTGGGTGGCTTAAGCAAGAGTTGGAATGATAAAGGGTCATTTATATGCCAGTGGTCAAAGGAAGGCATTTGGGGTTGGGCAAGGGAATGGGATAATGGTGGCAGCATAGTAGACAGGAGAGCAAAGAGGGAGGGCAGTGATTTGAGTCCAGCACTGAAGACTGGGTAATGAAGGGGGAAATGATTGTGATGAGAACCACATGGTGAACATGGCAAGTTTCTGGCTGTGTGATGTTGAAGATTTGGAAAGGGTCAAAAAATAAAGCAAAGACATAACTTGAACAGGCCTAGATCAAGAGATTTTGTAGAGAGCATTTCAGAGGAAGAATGTAGGATAAATTTGAATATGGAAGCGTCTAAGCTTGAGGAATAAAGCTGAGTATAGACTTATATAAAGTCACACAAATCTAACACTTCTTTTTACAGAAGTGAAATAGGAAGCAGATTCCTTCCATTCAGCCAAAGGAAACACTAATAAAACGGGCCAGCATGAATGCTGAAATAAATCATCCCAAACATGATTAATGTGTACATGTAGCAGAATGTCTGAAAACAGGTACAAAGTATATTTTTTCCCACCATCACATAAACTCTATAATAGTTCCACACTTTGGGAATTTAAAATAAGGAAAAAAACCCAGCTCTAAATGTTGACTTCTCTGAAGAGCAGTTATTATAATTGTATTGCAAGAAAAATAAAACAGGTCAGTTGGAAGTGAAAAAAGGCAATTTTTAAAGTTTCTTCTTGTTTTTCTTTATTGTGAGAATTTAATAGACTTATAATAATAAAAAATGTGTGCTTATTAAAATACACAGTACAGTGTTTTCTTTTGTTTATGAAAGTCCAAGATAATAATTATTATGTTTATGAAAAGTCCATGGGTGTGAATAATAACTCTTGTTGAAAACGTATCCACCAAAGGAAGGTCACAGAAGACTAGGCCAAATTGTGAAGAAGGTTAAATTTGCCTTTGGTGCTCCTTCAGCTCTTCATGTTCTATCTTACTTCTCTTCCTGCCATTATCATCCTGCTTCCCTCCCCATGGTAGGAAAGCCCTTCAAGCCTGTTCCCTCAATAGCCTTAGGGCTGTCTCAGGCCTTGGACCCTTGCTGACTCCCAATTTCTTCCTTCTCCCTAAAGTAGAACTTCCCTGTCCAATTCTGATTCTCTCAGGGACTTACATAATTTCCTGTGAAGGTGATAATGAAAGAATCATCTTAATAAGGTGTCATACAGATAATATCAGTGCTCTGTCCAGATCCCTTATAATCCCTTACAGTTTTGGGGGGGCTGTTGTGGTTAAGTTGTGTCCCCCAAAAGATATGCTCAAGTCCCAACTGCTGGTCTCTGTGACGCAACCTTATTTGGAAATAGGGTCTTTGCAGGTATACTTAGTTAAGATGAAGTCATTTAATCCAGTATGACTGGTGTCCCTCCAAGAAGAGGTTCCCTCTTCTTCTGGACAGACTCAGAAAAAGACAAGGAGAAGGCTGTGTGATGACAAAAGTAGAGATTAGAGTGATGTACACACTAGCCGGAAATGTCTGGGGCTACCAGAAGCAGGAGGAGCCAAGGTAGGATCTTCCCCTAGAGGCTTAAGAGGGAGCGTGGTCCTGTCAATGCCTTGCTTTTTTATTTCTAGCCTTTAGACTGTGAGGGAATACATTTCTGTTGCTTTAAGCCACCTAGTTTGTGGTGCTTTGTTATGGCAGCCCCAGGAATCTAAGACAGAGGCCCTCCTGGTTTTGTGTGCTTTTACTTTCAACAGCCACTGTGTGTTACCTCAGGAGCCTCTTTGTCCACAAGAACCCGGGAGTTTACATCCTTCTGGAGCAGTCTTTAATGAACAACTCGAGAGTGTAAGCTTTTAAAAGCCCAGCTCTCTCACCTCCCGGCAGGAACAACTCTATTGCAAAACTTAACTCTTCAGGGTTCTTCTGTGGAGTTAGGCGGATGCTGGCTTGGCTTTTCCCCCTTCCCTCTCTTTCTGCCTTCCCCTTCCTGCTCTCCTCTGGGAGTGTATACATCTTTCCACATAAATTCTTGTCTCAGTGTCTGACTCAGGGCTACCTAACCCCTGACAATATGTTAACTGTTTTCAAATTTTCATATTTTATCAGTGACTACCCAAGAAATGATGCTTTAGGTAAAAAGACTCTCTCCAAGGATGGACTAGCATGCCTACTTAAGCCAGGGAGTGTATGGGGACAGTGAGATTGTGACTGTGCCTTTCAATAGTGTTCTTACAAAGTAGCTGACCACCTAATTGCCTATGCATAAGACAAGGTTTAGACAAGGTTATAGGTATGGACTAGACTGTCTCTTCAACTCCAAGTTACTGTTTTTCTCATCTATAAAATGGGAACAGTCTCTTAATAACTTCCTCATGGGGCTGTTGTGAAGTTAAATAAGTTAATGAAACGCCTGCTTAGTCTGTGCTAATTCTTCCAAAGTGTATTGCATACTTGTTGAAAATATCAGCTTTAAAATAAGTGAAACAGAAATGAACTGCAATTGTAATTTACTGCTTTATTAAAGCATGACTTTGAGTAAGTACTTTAACTTTTCTAATTGCCTCAGTTTCCATGTCTATGGAGTGAAAGTCCCCAGATCAGGGAAATCGAGTTTGAAATAGACCAATGAGTACAATTATATATAACACGTTTGTAACAAAATGTAAATTAATTTTGTTTAAAAATTGAGGTCTTGAAATTAGTGCTTCACAAAATATAGTAATTTTTAGTGGTAAATCTCAGTGTACATTGTATGATACTACGTGATAAGGTCAAGAGCTGCTGGTTAGATATTATATGTATTGGGTCTGCCAATTACCTGGTTTCTGTCCTTAGGGCAGTCGGTTAGCTTTACTAATAAGACTAAGTTTATCTGTGTGATCTTTTTGTGGACCAGTGAGTTTTGATCTTTGTTATGAACACAGACTAGATTCCTAATCCTTGTTAACCATTATGTAGATTTGTAACACTCAAAATGAGAACACTAATGAAACTGGTCAGTATGGCACAACAGTACAATCCCAAAAGGATTTGGTGTTTATGTTTGTGTATGTGTGTGTGTATGTAAAATAACACATCAAAATAGATCCAGGTAAAGATCAGAACATTAATTAGCTATGGAATATGCTATAAACTCATGGCAGTGACTGAGGCAAGATAATAAAACTGCATGTATAGTTGGTAGGTGGAAAGATATATTTTCTGAAAGGAAGGACAGGGGTTACCATTTTTTCATATATTAAATCACAACATTTCTGTACAGAGAAATGGAGATTTGAACTCCTTAGAAGAAGGTCACCATTTTCAGCTAAAGGGATCTATTATTTTTATGAGCTTCTTCAGAAAACCCTTAAAATAGACTGGATGTTACAATAAGTAAAATATATTTTTCTCTGGGATAGAACATCAAAGATATAATTAAAATTGATTTGAGGGTTGCCAAACATAGCTAAAAGTGCCAGGTAATTCCTTGGTACCAAAATAGGGTGGGACTAGAAGAACTCAAAGGATGATTCTAGCCCCACAATTCTATGATTCTGTGATTTCATATATATGGATTATTCTTTTAAGTCGCACTAATTAGTCCCCTCTTATGAGTGAGTCCATTTTTCCTACCTGCCTAATTCGAATTAAATTAGTTCTTGAGCATGATTGTTGGCCTCCTTTATGGGTTCTTTTATATAGGATTTATAACTTTTCCTGTGTTTTGAAACCTTCTCAGACCAAAATGACCCATTTACAAGTAACTGGGGAATTATCTTCATTTTTAGATGTATGTTACTGTCAACCTTGTCCAGTGCCTTGCTTCATTGCCAAAAAGTCTTGACACAAAGGGAAATCTGAAATTTTATTCTAATTACAATTGATAATGGCAAGATCATACACGAATGTATTTATTGGTCTTCCTATCTTTCACAAATTATGGGGCACAAGAATGACCAGGAAAAATGATAAGAGACATTGGAAAAATCAAGCACTGTTTGATGTTGCTTCTGCTCAAGGCCAAGGAACCCTAAAAGGAGCACATCTGTCAGGTAGAGTGAAAGGATTGAAAGTCCACCTGCAAAATTCTTGCACTTTCACTCATTGTGTAGTAAATGACACTGCTTAATGAGTGAGTCATGGGAGAATATTCAGCTCAAAATATCTGTGATTTTCAGACAGTTGGTGTTATGCAGGGCTTGGCCATAGCCTGAGGGATAACTCTTTTTTTTGAAAGACAAGGCTGGTAACTTTTTCCATTGCTTCCTAGATCAAGGTTTTAAAAAAAAAAATTCGTATTTTTTAAATTTTAATTTAGAGATAGAAACTTGCTTTCTTAGTTTAAAGATATTTCACAGGACACAGCATTAATCGCAATTGCCCAATACCTGGAGGAAATGGTTTCTCAAATAGAGGGGGATGTTATTATTTCCCAAGAAACGAGGGTAGTAAATTCAATGAATTAGTTTGCAAATTTGACTTGATAATGAACCACTGAAAAAGAAAAGGTGCCATAAGTTCCTCTAAATCAATTGCTAACACTGGATACACGAAGTGACATGATAATTTCACAGAACACTTTTAAATAACTAGTGGAAATAATACTGGTTAATTATATTAAAGAACTCAACAAGGACAGCCACAACCAACCAACGAATTTTGAAAATATAGACTTAGAACATAAGTCTGGGAAAACTCCTTATAAAAGTTGAGAAATAAGGACCTTTTGGGTTTTGTCTAGGGAACTTAAATATTAAGGGGAAAAAAAATCCATGAATTCCAATTTATAGCCCACATAGTCCCAGTCCAACTCCTAGTTCTCATCTGTAGTATCTAGTAATCAGGAAAGAGGATTCTCACTGTCATAATGAGAAAGGAAAGAGAAGTAAGCATAGGACAAGAAAAGAGCCAATAGAGAAAGAAAGAGGCATGAGAGACATTTGTACCCTTAAACCAATAGGACTTTTTAGGAAGGAGAAGTGCAAAGGGGAAAGTCCATGAATATGTGTTTCAGGAAAATTAGTCCCTTGTATTTAAACAAAATAGTTATGGTCAAGGTAAATATTTTAGTGAAATAAAAATTCTAAACTATAAACTTACTTGTCAAATTGATTCAGAAGAGTAATCAAGGATTTATGGTATAAAAATTAAACAATTTATGGACTGTAAGCTATTACAGTTCAGAAACTGTAACCTACATGTATATCCCATCTCCTTGCCTTTTAAGAATTAAATATCCAATTCCCTGACCCTCATCTCTTTTCCTTCTTTATTACCTATTACCTAATGAAATTTAACATCATCATTTGGTGTTCGCTGAGGGTTCTTTGGTGGTACAAAACCTTCTTTTGTAGTGGTGAAAGAAAAAGGCAGCCTCTGTTCTTGTTGTAGATAAACAAATATAAATAGTAATTTCTCTTGTGGGTCATCTTATTTGGTGATGATGGCTAAAATTTCCTACTTGAGCTAGCTTGCTACAAATGTATGTCATTACCTTTCAATTAAATAAGGGGAGTCATTGTAGAAGGTAGAGAATTTGAGTTGCACTTGGAAGCAAGAAGGGAAATTGGTTAAGAAGCAATTCGTGCTAGGAAAGCCTGGCTTTGGTTCAAGTGTAGACTTGTGAGTGGAAGCTGCTAAGTCTCATCTACATAGAATTGAAGGACAAGCAGACTTAATAGAGAGAGCTCTCCCGGAGCACATAGATTGCTGCCACTTTGTACTCTTCATGCATTTTAAGACAAGGGGACATTTGATTTCAAAGGCTCAGGGGACACTTCTCTGTTGGTGCCTTGCCCATTTAGCAGTATGGTGTTGCCATTTGTACACTAGATAAATTATGAAATTGAAAGTTCCTTTTATATTTGACCGTTTTTGTTTGGTCGCTAAGGTAAATGTTTAATAAGAAATCACAGGTCAGTTAAAGGTGCTGTTTCTTTTATATATGGGTATACTTCTGAGCAGCTCTGTGAAAAGAACAAAGCATATGTAGAAGGTTTCAAAACAAGTTTTATTGCTTCATTAAAGTTTTTTTCAGTCTTTTCTTCCAACACTACTTACTCAATGAAATGAAAGGAGAAGTGGCCTTCAAAGAGGGCATGTTTTCTTTAAGTGTCTGATTGTTGTTTCATATTCATTTTTTCTTCAGGAGGAAGAGTCTCTTATTTTAATATACAGTTCTGATAACTTTCAGTTGAACTAGTTGAAATTAAGACTTTATTTTGCTCTGGATTAAAAACAAACAAAAATCTAGGCAAGTGAACTTTCTGGATTTTCAATTCCCATGCCCAACCCTTTTTCTAATAACAAAGGATGGTATTTTCTCTTGAACATGTTTGTATGTTTTTCTTTAAGCTTTTGCCCCTTATTTCCCTTAATTAACCACATTGTCTGGAGTTTATAAACTGTGGTGTGTTACTGAGAAATTTGGATTTCCTCTTTATATTTTTTTGCCAAAGAACCTACTTTTCATTAAAAGATGTTCTAGGCAATTTTCACTTTCAGTGACACCAACTCATAAGCTGGTTTCTTTTATATCCACTTCAGAAATGGACAATGATAAATAAACTCCTATCAAAGTGCTGTAGTGACATGCCTGTGACCTTAATTTTGCAGTAAACACTCATATTGCCTGTCTGAAACATGGACTCCATCACTTTTTCTTGGCTTTTGCACTGCCTGATTATGTTTTGTTTCCTTTGTTTTCATGTTCTTCCTCATTAGGTCAGTTTCTCTCTATGAAGTGCCCCATTGTAGAACACTGGAACACTAAGCCAGGCCTCAGCCTAGGATCAACCAGGTCCTAGCCAACTGTGTAGTCTCCTCACTCTGAACATGTACACACAGTTATAAGTACCATCAATATACACAATATGTATAGATATACACATACATACTAGAAAGTCTATAAGTATATTTTTGAGATCTCTGTCTGCCATCTTAGCTCTATCTATCTATCTATCCATTCATCCATCTATCCCTTTATCCTATTTATCATCTAATCTATCCATCATTGATTTCTATTTATCCATCTACCCATCTAATCATCTATCTATAATCTATCACCCATCTATTTCTTTATCAAAGGAAATTAAAGCCAGGTTTTAAGTTTCTTCAGATAGAGGCTGACCTTTCCCAGGATCTTCACCAAGTTGGTTATACCTTGTGTTGAAGATAATACTGAACGTTCATTAATTTCCTGTTTGCTAGGTGTGGTCTGTGTGCTTTAGATATGTTAGTTTACTTATCCTCCCAATAAAACTTGGGATAGTTTCTATGTATCCCCACTTTGCAGATGAAAAAACTAAGGCACTGAGGGATTAAATCACTTGCCCAAAGTCATAGAGAAAATGAATGACAGAGCTGGGTTCTGAATCCAGGAAATCTGGCTCCAGATACTTAGTCGTTACCTATTCAGAAAGATGGGGGCGTAGAGAGAGTGGTGATTCTTCCATCACCTATTTATGCCTCTCTGGGATAAAAAAGGGTTCTCCAAGTGGCTCTGAGTGGTCCTGAGGATACCCAATGGATAAGGATGAATTCTGGGAAACGGACTTGGCCCAGTGGTTAGGGCGTCCGTCTACCACATGGGAGGTCCGCGGTTCAAACCCCGGGCCTCCTTGACCCATGTGGTGCTGGCCTATGCGCAGTGCTGATGCACACAAGGAGTGCCGTGCCACACAGGGGTGTCCCCCGCGTAGGGGAGCCCCACACGCAAGGAGTGCCCCCGTAAGGAGAGCCGCCCAGCGCAAAAAGAAAGTGCAGCCTGCCCAGGAATGGCGCCGCCCACACTTCCCCTGCCGCTGACTGACAACAGAAGCGGACAAAAAAACAAGACGCAGCAAATAGACACAGAGAACAGACAACTGGGGAGGGGGGAATTAAATAATAAATAAGTAAATCTTAAAAAAAAAAAAAAAAAGACTCATCTTTAAAAAAAAAAAAAGGATGAATTCTGACTCCAGCACACTAAACTCAGTATATAAGCCACATAGGTTCATTTTTTCCTGGGTGGCTAGCACCTTCACCAAGTGAAGCTTAAGGTATGTCTAGCTACTGAAAAGAGATATATATTTTTCAGGACAGATGAAAACTTATTAACATTCTGGGGGCATAACTGAATATGTGCAAAATACTTGCTATGATTTCTTCAAAAGCAAAATACTAAAAGGAGAGGTAGAATAATATTTAATTTGTATTTGTCACTTAAACTATTTGCAAGTGAATTTCACATTATTTCCCTTGATCTTATTCATACATGAGGAAGCTGGACCTTTGAGAGATTAAATAACTTTACCAAGGTCACAAATGTAGTAAGGGAAGAACTAGATTTGAAATCTAGTTGATCTAATACCAAAGTCTTTGATCTTTATACATTACTGTGTATGTGTGTATGCATGTAAAAGGTGCAGAATAGAATAAAACAAAAGGGTAAAATCAGTTTCTTCTTATATTTCCAATAAAGTCTACAGACATAGTAGAAACCATTCGATTAAAAATGTTATTGAGAACTACTATGTGAAATATACAGCTAAGAACGTTACGGTGTGGAAGTAGAAGAATGTCACTGTCTCCAAGAAGGTATGGTCTCCTCATGGATATGATATGTGCCCAGGGATCCCCTTACTTAAAAGGGGGTCATCCTCATCCACCCCAGTGGTCAGCCCCACCTTTTCCTGCTGATGGTTGGAAATGTCTGACTCAGTATTTCTATCTTACTCATTAATTTTATTTTTAATGCTTCCTTTCTCTTTTTCTTTGGATTTCAGCTCACTTAATTCCATCCAGGCAATTCTTTCTCTTCCAAATTCAAGTCAAAGTGGGCCTAGGCAAGAGAGCTCTTGGTAGGAACTGAGGAGGACTGAAGAAACTTTAAAAAGAAGAAGAAAGGCATGTTATTCATGACACAAGATTGAGGGATGCAATTGTTTCAATAGTGGAAGTCCCCCCTACTCCCAGCTTCATTATGTCTGAGTGACTGCAAAAATATTGCCATTGATGAATCATTCTTTAGACAATAGATATAAAAACACTATTATGAACTATGCAAAACACGCTGCTGCTTTTAGGACTAATGATCAAAGGAAAATTGCAGTTGTGGCCAAGCTGGTCTTCATATAGGAAGGAGAGCTCATCAGGCCTCCAGCAAGGTGACTGCTACGAAATATTTTTCCATGGGACAATGAATCTGTGTTGATTCTCACTGCGATATGTCTATGAGGATAATCAAACTACTGGTTAACATAGGATTGGAATGCAAGATTTCTCCTCATAAGCTGGGTGCATCCACCAAAAGAGCCACATTGTCACAGGTTACCCTGTGCCCAAAGTGTCAGGAAAGGGAGTGCTAACTTTTCCTACCTTTCCTGGCCCCTCCCCCCCCAAACCATACCTTTATTTAGTTCAAGAATGCTTAATCAGGGAATAACTAAATTGGGAGTAATAAGTCTTATCATCAGTTTGATAGGGGAGTGATAAGTATATATTGAGTGTTCAATAAATCTCAACAGCCTGTTAATAAAAATAGGAGGGTCAGTAATTGAGATGAATCTTCACCAGAAAGAAGTAATCTGAGAAGGGGAAAGATTGTAAAGCTCTATGCTGCCCCCAGGAGCCAGCCAAGCCCTGATGTTCCTTAGAACTCCAATGCCTCCCTCTCTAAGAAATGCCACAGCATTAAGTAGACATAAACTTCGAGTATGGCAAATTCTAGTGGTTGCCCAGATTTAAGGTGGTTTGTGCTTCAGAGTGGTTTAACAGGGAGGAGTAAGAGAAGGAAACCACAGCAAGGCTGCTAGGAAGTCTTCAAATTCTTGAGAAATGAGCATGATAAATGAATGAAGAACGAAGGCATGGAAAATGAAGACTGAGCCTCAGAAGTCTTAGAGCTTCCTCAAAGAAACTTGGGTTCACCACCAAATTTCAGTTTCTTTCTCTGTAAAAGGAGTGGCATGGACTAGGGCAGTGATAAGATTCCTTTCTGTTTTCTAAGCTGTTGTCTTAGAATCTGCACAGAATAGACACTTATTTTTGGTCACCAGGGAAATGCCAGGTCACCCGCCTCGTCACAGAACCTCCCAGGCTGCTGTATAACAACTTCTCAGGCAGCATAGTGTTATCTGGAAGCATAACTTCTTTTCAAGGATGCTCTTTGGGGAGGAAAGTTGGTAATTCATATTTTGATATATTTTCAAGTTTACAAAAAAAGCTGAAGTAATTGCATGAGGAATTCCCATAGTACTTTGGAATTCACCAATTATTTACATTTTCCCTGTTTGCTTAATTTGTCTCTATCACAATTTGTCTCTCACAAGAACTACTTGTGGTTAAGTTTGAGAAATTGTGACCCTTTATCTCTAAACAGTTTATATGTATTTCTTAAGAACAAGGGCATTCTTCTACATGATCATAGTTCATGTATCACACTCTGAAAAATTATCATTGATATATACAATAATCAGTACACAATTCTCATTAAATTTGGATTAAATATATCAATACTGTCTCTTACAATTTTTTTCCTTGTCCAGGATACAGTCCAGAATCACTGATTGCATGTAGTTGTTATGTCTCTTTAGTAATTTTAAATCTGGAATGGCTACTCAGTCTTCCTTGGCCTTTCTTGAGCCTAACAATTTTGAAGAATAAAAGTCATATTTCCAGTTTTGTGCTCTTATGAGTAAAACTTTTATGAACATTCTTGTGGAAGTCTTTGTATAGACATATGTTTTCATTTGTCTTGGAAATATACTCAAAAATGGAATTGCTGTGCCATGGGTAGATATATGTATAACTTTACATGAAATTGCTGAAACTTTTCCCAAAGTTTGTACCTCAAGGCTGTTTTTTGAATCTATCACATTTCTTTTTTTTAAGAGTATGGGGCTTTTTGGCCTCCCTAATAGCATGACTTTCTGTGCCCTGGGTGTCCTCCTTAGAAAGTGCTCTAGCATTGGATTGGTTTGAAGGCACACGTGGAACTCTGAACTATCTGGAATAGTCTGGGTAGGTTTCTAGGTGGGTTTAAGTGAAGAGGTTACAGGCCTGTATACTCATTCTTAAGAGCTTCTGGTATACCTCAAATTCTCCTTCCACTCCCAACCATGTCGTCAGTAACTTTCAATGTCATAGAGTTGTCATAATTCAACTGCAGCTGGATTTGGTGTCCATAATAGGGCATTATTTCCTCTCCAAGGAGTACCTAAGACTTTGTAAATTCTTATCCTCTGTAAGTCATGAGTGGCTGTGATGCTGAGGAGTGGGTGGGTGAGAAAGGACTCTCAGTAGACTCACTTGACCTCTTTGTTCTTCTAGTCATCTACTGCTGGGGCAGTTGGCAGCTACTTCATGGATGAACCTGGCTGTAGTCATTGTAGTGTCTGGACTTGAGGAGCTCTCTGTTTAGCTGAGCCTTGTCAGATACAAAATGACTATGGTACTTGAAACAACGCAGTGTTCATAAATACAGTAAAACATCTACACCCAAAAATAGCTCTTACACAGTACTGAGAGAGTTCATTCCCTTTCTCTTTCTATTGATACCCTCATTGGATTCCCTTTCCCTATTAACTCATCCCTTTCTTTGAATGCAGTATGTGCTGCAGTTTTTGTTTTGTTTTGTTCTTTTCTTTTCTAACAGACTCAGACCCTTCTTCCAAGTAACCTTCCTTCCTTCAATTTCAGTCCTAATCTTCATTTTCAGACTTATTGTTGCCATAGGGTGTCGTGACCTATTATTGCTTGGCTGCACTCCTTAAGTGCAGGAGACACTAGTGCTTTGTAATTACATTGCTAGCCTTGTGATGGACATTTGTAATTAAAATATTTTATCATCTCTGGTTGTCTTGCATGGCTTTTTCTTAATGTGGCTGTGGCAATGAAGTATTATACTGCAAACAGGGCTGTGATACTTGTCTAAACAGAGCAGTAAAAGTACATTTCCTGATGAGTCAGTTCATTTTAAGTAGCAAACCAGGCCCTAGGTTATAGTACATGTAGCAGAAATGACTGGATCAAGGAATCCAGGTCCCAAGAAAACTTCAGTTGATAGTGCTAGGCACTTTTCTGGTGGGCAACTGACAATGTCAGGAACCCTGGTCCTCTACAAAGAGAGTAACTGCTGCCGCTACTAATTTGGACTCTACTTCAGTGCTTCCTCCTGAAACACGTCATTTTTTTTTTTTCAGGGAAATCTGGAGTCATTTGTTGATTTTTCTAGCCTCACCCAAGCTGCTCTTTAACCTTTCTTGCCTAGGAGTGCTATCCTAAGGGTTCTTCCTTGATAACCTAACCAGGAGCAAGCTTGAATAACACTTTAAGCCACAAAATATCTGCCCTCCCATTTACCCATCTAGCCTTCCATTCATCCATCTACCAAACACTTACTGATGAATCCTTAAGGTGCTCAATAAATATATTAGCTACTGTGGACAATTGATATGTGAATAAGGCATAGCTCTTTTCACGGAGTGATGGTTGTTTTGAAGGGAAGGGAAGGTAAATGATGCATGCATATAAAAGACCATAATAAAAGGAAAAAGCAATGAATTCCACAAAAGAGGTATAAGCAGGGCTATGTCAGGTCAGAACAGTGGCCCTTAAACTTTTTGATTGTGCATCTCATTAGTAAAATTTTTTATCACCTACTTATAATATATTGTATTTATATATAAATTATATATATGTACCCTGTACTATCATTGCAAAAACAAATTTAAAAAGGTCATGTAAAGATGAAACAGACAGTGCTTATTGTTTTTAAATTGCAGATTCTTTGTAAGAAAAATATTAAACATGTTGATTATAAACTAGATAATCACACATAGAAAATCACATACAACATCCATGTCTGATTCATGGCCTCAGTTAGGGTCTCAGTGTCATATTAGTAACACTTAATTTATTTCTTTTTTGTTAAAGTAACTCTAAGTAGGTGATCAACTATTTTCTTCCTTCATGCCAGTAGATCATTTCTCCTTTACTAGGTTATATGTATAGCAGTTTGAAGATCCCTGGGCTAAAGGAAGGAAAACCCCTTTTATCTGAACACATTTAGAGAAAACTTCACATAGGATCTTAACTTGTGAAGGCTGAATGGTATATATGCCATTATATTCCAAATATACTATCTTATTCCAAAGAGAGTTAATGATATATACACTGCCATGTAAGCATGGGGTGTAGGATATGATTATGGAACAATTGAATGTCCCTTATACTGGAGTTTTAAAGGACAATTATGGGGAAGCTGGTGTAGCTCAGTGGCCGAGTACCTGCTTCCCATGTACAAGGTTCTGAGTTAAATCTCCAGTACCTTCTTAAAATATATATAAAGGAGAATTATGAAGAAACTGAATCCAGAACATGAAAAGCACTGACTACCAGGGCAAGAATTTGTCAAAGACAATGGAGAAAAGCTTCCAAATAGTTCAACCCAGAAGTTCCAACTGGGTCAGGGGAATCTTGGTTATCAGCTTCTTAAATTAATTATTAATGTCCTCAGGACTGTAGCTACTTCATAGCTTCTGTTCTATCATTAAGTAAAGTAAATATGTTTTCACAGTTTTCAATAATCTTAGGAAGCTAGTTTACAAAAAATCCCTAAAACAAGTGTTTAGAAGAAAGGCAGTCCAAAAGAGCTAACCAATGAGACAGTTCTTTTTTTCAAATCACAAAAAATTATGTTCTTAAACTAATCCATTCCTGTAGGAAATAGATTGCCATTTGATTGCATTAGATTCACTTTAGATTACTTGATTAGATTGCTTTTGATTGGACTGCATCAATGAGGGCTGACGCAGGTTTAGTCTCCACCCTCTTGCTGCGCCTTATATAAATGGACACACAGATGAAGAGATATGCAGAAAAGAAAGCCACCACCATCTTTGCCATGCCATGGGTGAGAGAGGACTTGAGGATAGCAGAGGCCCCAGGAGCAGCTCAAGGCTGAAGAGACGAGCTCTGGGAGCTGGGATCTGGGGGATGGTGAGCCTGGAGGGAAAGGCAGGAACCTCGGCAGTGTTCATGGCCATCTTGCTTCACATGTAGCAGGGTGCCAAGATCACCAGTAGCTGACTTTGGCAAAAAAGCATCTCTAATGGTGCCTTGGTTTGGATATTTTACTGCCTCAGAAATGTAAGCTTAATCCCAAATAAAATTCCAGTGATAAAAGCCAACCCATCTCTGGTACTTTGTATCATTAGCATCCCTTTGGCAAACTAAGACAGTATACTCTATGTTTAACATAAAACATAGCCAAAGATGGGGAAATAGAAGTTCCTGAACACAGAACAGTATTTCGAATGAAAATATTCAGTATACTACCAAAGCTATATTTAAGGCCATTGGTTCAAGTGATTTTGATGGTATAGGTCAATCATCTTCTCTAAACATATAGTTTAATTTTTCCCGTTGAATTGCCCAGTTTGACTCAATTGATGGGCTACTTCAGTGTCATTAAAAAACTAAAATCAATGGCAGATTTTTAAGAACAGAGAAACTATCGAGCTTTGTAGAATCAGCAAAAGATCCTAGGTCAGTAGGAAGTAATTTGATAGAAAAAAATAAAGCAAGGCAGAAGTATTTCTGGCAAATTAACAACAATATTACACTTAGTGGAAGCAGGAAAATAGTGAAAGATAATTATGCATTTTTGAGGTAAAAAAGTGGCAACCTTAATTATAGTCCCCTTTAATTTAAAGCTTGTATTGATTGTTGAGCACTCATGATGAAAAAATATCCTGTCAGACTTATTCATTATGACCATGAAGGTAGGTTTGGAAAACTTGGGACATTCTATTTTGACTTTAATGTATTTAAAATTATATTCCATAGGAAACATTCATCAGTCTATTAAAGAATCAGAATATAACCATTTGTATAAGATGGTTATGAAAATAAATGCCATCTTGGAGGAGAGATGGCCCAGACAAAGTGGCCTCTAATCTAAGAAAAAAAAAAAGAGAAGCAGACTCATTAAATTTGCTGCTAATAATGGTTTAGATCTTAAAGGATGAAATCAGAATTATTAATGTTCATTCCTTACTGATGTAGACCAATGGTAAGAAACTCAGAGAGAATTTCAGTTAAAAGTGTCAGGTACTTGGGTAAGAGCAATACTTACTAAAAGGAATCTTTGCTCTATAATTTTCCTCAGTCTAGCTGGTGAATATTTTAAGAGTCATTATCAAGCAATGAATGAAGACAGTAACCCTGCAAGGGAGAGGAGGCACCATATCAAGAGACAGGAATAGAAGTGTAGAAATCAGGAACCGTGATGTCATCTTCCAGTTATGCCTACCACTGGCTAAACATTCCCTGAGCCCCATTTTTAAACTTTGGATTCCACCCAAAAGACTACAGAGGACGTAGAAAGATTTCATTAGCAAAGAGAGAAATAATTAGGTAATAAGATCTATTAGTGTAGGGTAAAATAACTGATTATTCAAATAAACAAGAGAGGTCTGGGGTGATTTAACAGTACTTTCTTTTAAAATATTGATGTAGTCATAAATGATGGTAATCAACTACTATCCATTTACACAGCAGGGGTCAAAACAAGAGGAAATAGGCCTGAACTGCAGTGTGTGGGATTTAGATTAAACATAAGGAAGAATTGGCTGAGTGGGATGAATTACTGTGGAAGGATGTGGAATTTCCTACTCAGGAGGTCTTTTAAAATAGTCTCTCAAGTGTCAAGGGTAATTTAAAAATTAAATCCTGTATGAATAATAAGGATGGAGATTGGTGAATCAAAAAGGTGTGAAGAACAGTACAAACAATGAAGAAAACTTCTAATCTTAAAATATAGTGATTATCTTGAAAATAATGCTAGTTATAAAGTAGGGTATTAGAAAATTACTGGAAGCTAATATATGTGCAGTGATTTGTTCTTATTACTTTATCTTTCTTCCCCTATTAATCTGGGCAGCAGTTTGGGCATTTGCCAAGTGCATTATAATTATCTATTGTTGAGATTTAAATCCTTGATTATGTAACAAGCATGCAGAACAACCGGATAGAGAGGTTGGGAAACTTTTACTTTGAGGAACAGTAATAACCACAGATTCCACTGTTCCTCAAGTTTGTCAACTGATTATTTTTATTCATTGAATAACTTCTAGGTGCTCACTAACTGAAGCAGATGCTGTGGGACTATAGGAAGCATGTGGTTTTTTTCTATTAAGAGCGTGTGACCATTGTGGGGTAATTAGATAAATTAAATACATATGAAAAATTAGTGCACATAGCAGATAGGATAATTGAATTATGTGATATGGACTAGTTGTTCTGGAAAAGGTAGATAGTGGGGTTTAAGGGCTGAAAATTTTACAGGGGAAGTAGGTCTTAAAGGATGGGAAAGAGATACAGAAGAGGGGGATGGAAAGGATATTTTGGGGGAGGGAAATATGATGGAAGTGAGAATGTATACACTCTTGCCGTACTTTTGATATGCTGAAGACCATGCATAATTTTAGCCTTTCACATAAATTCATACTTGTCCATATGTCATACAAAGCCTTTATGATCTGCTGCTCACGTCTAGGCTATGACTTTATATTGTCCTACCGCCTTGTGCAACCCCACTCCCTTCTCTTTGTCACAGTCCTTAGTCTGTGCTTGAATTCAAATTTCAGTTCCAACACTCTATAACTGTGGCCTTGAACCTTCGTTGCTTCATCTATAAATCGAGGCTCATAATAGAACCTACCTCAAAGGGCTGTTGTGAAGATTAAATAAGTTCATAGTTGCAAAGCGCTGAGAATCACAGCCAACACATTGTAAGTATCAATAAAATGTTGTTGTTATTTTTATTATTTCTTTAAGCCATCAAGTGAAGATTAGGTGTCAACATTTTCAGGAAGCCTGTCCTTTCCTAAGCGATCTATATAACCTTCATTCCATGTGTTTACCTGTATCTTGTGCTTACCTCTTTCACAGCAATCTCTGCGTTATAATACTAAACTTGCAAGTCTCTCTCTTCCTGGATTGTGGGCTTGCAAGATGGCCATGTCTTATTCATTTTTGTATCACCGGAGTCCAAGAGCAGTCAATCAATGTTTGTGGAAAATCTAATGAATGAATGAATAAATAATTGATAGGATGATATAAATCTATGAATTCACACATTTTACTCTTCACCCACACCCACTGCCCCACAGCATTCACTCAATCCATACTGTTTAGTTATTAATAGTAAAACATTATCAGGATAAAAAGACCAGTTGTTTAAGTAATGAAAGCATATTAATTGGTCTTACTGAAAAACTCTTTACAAAATGAGCTTGCATTCATATTTAAAAAGTTAAAGCTTTCCATTACCTATAACCTTAACAATTATCCTGTACTTTGTAAATTCATTCAGGTAATGAAGACATGAGATATATTCCAAAATTAGTGTAAAAAGTACTTTCAATTTTTAAAGTTTCCTCAGATTCATAGCCTGCAGAAGAACACAGAAACAGGAATTAGGAAACCAGGGCTTCAGATCATCTCCTTTAGGGTGTGGACTGAAGAACCTCCGAAATACATCTTTGGGTCTGGGCTCTCTCAGTTTGGTGAATCTATGCTGTAGTTGGGATTAATGATTGAGGTTTCCTAAATGTAGATAAGTATTCCTTCCATTAAAATCATGTAATTTTGTTTGTCACTCTTTTAAATTGTTTATTAGTAAAATTGTTTTATTTGAGCTCAAAGAACATATAGAATTGTGGCAATGGAGACAATGTCTTAATGAGAAAGAGAGTGTTAAAACTAGAATGTTTAATTTGAAAATAATAGGTAAGAGCCTATAAACCATTAGTAAGTAATAACAAGTAGTTCTTGTTAGTTATCCGTATGACAATTCACAGGACTCTAGTGTACAAAGGAATAGTACAATGCCTCAATATGTGCTCATCAATTGTAACAAATGTACCACACCAATGAAAGATGTTGTTAATGGGGAAAGTGCAGGAGGGGGAGGGGGTAGGTTGTTTGGGATCCCCTATATGTTCCATGTAAACATTGATGTAATCGAAATCATCTTTAAACATAAAAAAGATACCTTTAAAAAAGCCATTTATCTTATTATAGCATAGTTTCCACATTTACAGGTAAAAGATAAAGAATAGGCTTATTTCAAATAGAAAATCTAGGTTGTTAGAAACTATATCCATTAAATAAATAATCTGATAGGCCTGTTGTAGCTGCTTTTATCCTATGGCTGATTGTTTACAAAGAAGAGGCATCTAAAGGCCAGAATTGTGTTACTGGAATTGCTGGAACATCATGTACATTATCCTGGCATCTTAACAACCAAGGGGTTTAGATGCATGGTGGATCAGATCAATAACTAAAAAATTAACAGGCAAGGATGAAATTAGCCATGGCAGTGGTTTACTACTTACTGTCATCTATTAATTGAATTGTTTAGTGGATGATCTGAACCACCATTAGCAATCTGAGTTAATTATCATAGACAGGTTGGCTACTATGTGCTTGCTAACTGAAATATAGGCAAGGTGCAGTTATCCTAGTTTAGAGAATCATGGCAAAAATGGGATAATGACCAGCCTACCAAAAGGCATTAAACTGGT
This sequence comes from Dasypus novemcinctus, assembly GCF_030445035.2. Classification (NCBI taxonomy): domain Eukaryota; kingdom Metazoa; phylum Chordata; class Mammalia; order Cingulata; family Dasypodidae; genus Dasypus; species Dasypus novemcinctus. The sequence goes on along the minus strand of NC_080673.1, from coordinate 44,779,213 downwards.
AAGATTATTAATCCCCAAATATCTATTTCAGCTCTGCCATAAACACTCTTAAGAAAATATTTCCATTCTCCTCCTTTTCCACAGTCACTTGAAAAGTTACCATTTTTTATTCTAGAAATTGATAAAACGTACTCGTACGTATCCTTACAATAAAACCTCTATCTCTGTTGGCTAGGCAGTAGAGTGCCAGTATCCTGCTGGTATAATACAGTAAACAAATGCTTTAGAATTAACCCAGGATAAGGCTTAGTTCTGCCAATTGCTTGCTGTATTGAAATTCCTCTTCTCTACAATGGAAGTTATGATATTCGCTTTCTAAGGTTGTAGTGATTAAAAAAGAGGATGAACACGAAGAGTTTAGCACATGGTGAATGATGCCTGGTAAATGATCAATTAGTGTTACCTCTTGTAACTGAGTGGTAATGGATGATAGTAGCCAAAAGAAAATTATTTGGTTTAGACAACTTTTATTAGGATCCATAGTTGCTTGAACCAGAAAATGATATCCTTAGGGAAGAGGCAACCTGGGATATGGGGGTTTAAATACTATTTAGAATCATTATAATTTATTTTCCTCTTTCATTGTCTAATCATAAGTGGTGCCAATGAAAGAGAAAACAGGCAAAATTGCAGTCAGTTAATGAAATACCCATTCTAAGGGGTATATCTTGTTGCTTGAGTTGTAGTATATTTAAACACTGATGTGCCATAGAATTAAACTGTGTGGAAATGTTTGGACAGACTCCTTTATTGTGAAGTACAGAGTGATAGATACACTGGAGGCAGAGAAGGTAAGACACTGAATTGGAAGAGTTTATCCTGTTCTGGCTTCTAAAGTTTGGGGTAAATAAAGAAACCTGTGGAAAGTTTAGAGAAAGGTTACAAAGGTACCAGGAGACTGGAGAGTGAAGCCTGGGAGGAAATACTAATGGGATTGTGAATATAAAGGTGTGGCTAACCTCAGGCCTTCATAAATGGAATGAACACACACACACAGACACACAGAGAAAGCTACAAAAGCAAGAAGCTGAAAGCAAGGAAACCTGGAAGAGAAGGGAGAGATCAGCAGATGCTGCCATATCCCTTGGCATCTGACAGAGGAGCCAAGGATCGCCGGCAGCCAGTCTTTGGGACTAAAGCATTGCTTTGATGATGATTTGGTTTGAACGTTTTCTTGGTCTCATTTATGCTAATAAATTCCCATTGTTTAAGCTAACCTATTTAATGGTATCTGCTTTAAGCAGCCTAAGATACTAAAACAGAGCCCAATGTAGAAACAGGAAAAGCACATTTGCTCTGACTCAAAAGAGGCAGGAGGTTTAAATTCCCTTTTTCCCCTTTCTTTTCATGGCAGCCATTGAGGCATCAAGAGAAAAGGTAATTAAATTAGGACTACAAAGAATTATATTTGATCTGAAAAGGCAGAGGTGAGGAGAGGGGGTGTTCCCAAAAGGAGCACACAGAATGTGAGCAAAAATTTGGGGACAGGGATATGGAAACAGTATTCAGAATCTAAAGATTGGAACTTTTTTTTTTTTTTTTTTAGAACAGTGGAGGCAAATATAGAAAAGAAGATTGGGATCCTATTGATCAAGATCAGTAGATGGAGGATTACCATCATGGCTTGACTGAGTTCAGATTATTCAAAGGAATTTCAGTAACCAGAAGCTTTGCTGGCCCCAGTGACTTCCATATCTCATAGGACATCTTATTTCCTTGCCTGTCCTGTCTGCAATTTGATTGTTCCCACTCCCTACCTCCCTAACACCGATTTTTCTTAAAATGGTAGCATAGAAACAATCTTAGAGTTGGGGGTGGGGGTCTTTTATAGATTTGTCTCTTCACTTCTGTATTGCATAATGTAGCATCATTGAAACAAAATATTTTCCTAACAAGTTCATGTAGATAATATAAATATATGAATTTGACCAGGATCCCAGGATGTGACAGTATTCTGGAAGAGAGCAATTTTTTTTTTTTAATTTCCAATATGTACTATATCCTGTCCCAGGACCTTAGGTATAATATTGTATTTAATCTTTACATATTCTTAAGAAAGAGCTATTGCTCTCTTGGTGTATACAGACAATGGAATATTTTGAAGCGGTAAGAAGAAATTAAGTCATGAAGCATATAATAACATGGATGGACCTGGAGGACATTATGCTGAGTGAAGCAAGCCAGACTCAAAAGGACAAATACTTCATGATTGTGCTAGTATGAGCTAAATATATTGTGTAAACTCATGGAGTTAATAATTAGAATATGGGTCACCAGAAAGTAGAAGTAGAGAATGGAAAGCTGAGGTTTAATCTATGGAAAATAGGTAAAAAGGTTGTTTGTAAATCTTTGGAAATGAATAGAAATGGTAAAAGCATACCACAGTGTTTGTAACTAGCAGAGCTCTTATATGGGTATGACAGTGGTTGAAAGAGAAAGTCTAAAGTCATTGCTAGAAGATAAGCTAAAAAATGTAACATGGGACTAAGCAGCCTAGTGAATCCTCATGGAAAATACGAATGTAGGTGATAGTGCATATATGACTGTTTTTACAAAATTTAAATACAAATAACCTAGAGAGAAGGAATAAGAATGGCAGCTATGAATGGCAGGAAAAGCATAGAAAGATTGAGAGGTGATGAATTTGACATTATTATTATTATTATTTAAAATAATGAAAATGCTCTAAAATGACTGAAGTGATGAATGCATAACTATGTAATTATATCAAATACCAATGATTATACACTTTGGATAGATTTATGCTTTATTAATATGTGTCCATAAAATTAGTTAAAAAAAAAAAAGCAATTTGCCCAAGGTCAGAGTCACTAAATACAAAAGTCAGAATCTGAACCTAGATCTGTTTGACAAAACCTTTATTTTCTTTTCCAAAATCATTTTCCTGGAGGATAGAAAACACTGAAATCTAATGTACCAAAATAAGGTCAAATCCTAGATAAGAAATGACAAAATGTAATAAGAATAGAAGGTTTGTCATCTGGGAAAGCCTGAATCTGGACTATTCAATGTAGACTGGCCTTTCTCTAAAGACCATGGCACAATTAAATTCAAGCTCAGCTTAAATATCCATTGTTGCTCCAGTGAAACAATCTTTCTACTCTGAAATACACATTGAGTAAGTGATAGTCGCTTCCATGTTGTCTCACCAGTAATCCCATGAAATGGAATGATCTTTATATGCTTCTACCATTTTCTTTCAGCTGCTCCTCCCTATGATATTGTCCTCATTTAAAAATTATTCTGTATTTTAGTTTTGTGTACATTCCTTAACTTTTTATTTGAAATAATTTCAAATTTACAGGAATGTTATAAAGATAACACAAAAGCAATGCAGAGAATTCCAATATACCTCCTACCCAGATAACCAGATTTATGAACATTTTGCCACATTTGCCTTCTTCGTTACTTCTCCCACCCTTCTTTCCTTTCATTCTTCCTTTATTCTTCTTTCATCTATCAATTTCTATCATCTATCTATTTATCTACCTCTATATCTATTTTCTAAAATTTGAGTAGATTGCATACAATGTTCTCTTTAACATTTAATACTTCCATGTATTTTTCCTAAGACTGAAGATACCCATTTATTTAACCACTTTGAATGCAGTTGTTGAGTTCAAGAAATTTAACATTGATGTAAAGCATAAAGCATATAGAACTCTATATTCTAACTTTTTAAAATGCTCCTTTTGAACATTTTCTACTCCATTATTAGATCCATTATAGGGTCATCTATTGCATTTAATTGTCATTGTCTTTTTAGTCTTTTTTTAAAAAGTTATGATAACATATATATATATAACCTAAAATTTCCCATCACAACCACTACCAAGCATATAATTCAGTGGCCTAATCATTTGAAATGTTTTGCTAATATCACCAAGATTCAGTATCAAAAATTTTCCATCACCCCCAAAAGAAACCTTGCATCCACAATGCTTTAACTCTACTTTTTATATCTTTGAATTTTCATAATCTAGTTATTTCATATAAGTGGAATTATAAAATAGCTGTTCTTTTCAGTCTAGTTTATTTTACTCAACATGATATCTTCAAGGTTCATCCATATTATAGCACATTTAAGAACTTAATTCCTTTTATGGGTAAATAATAGTCCATTGCATGTACATACCACATTTTGTTTCTCAGTTCATCTATTGATGGATTCTTGGGTAGCTTACACCTTTTGGTTATTGTGAAAAATATTGCTATGAACATCAGTGTACATATATCTTTGTCCAGTCTTTGTTTTCAATTCTTTTGGGTATATACTTATAAATGGGATTGCCTGATCTTATGATAGTTCTTTGTTTAACATTTTGAAGAATGACATATTTCTTTCCACAATGGCTGCACCATTTTACATTCCCACAATGTTCTAAGATTTTCTATTTCTCCCTATACTCACCAGCATTCATTATTTACCTTTGTTGTTGTTGTTTTAAAATAATAACCATGCTATTATTGAGATAATATCTCATTTTGGTTTTGATTTGCATTTCCCTAAAGGCTAATGTTGATGACCATCTTTTCATGTGCTTATTGAGTATATGTATATATTTTTTGGAGACATGTCTTCAAGTCCTTCACTTATTTTAAAAATTGAGCTGTTTGTCTTTCTGTTGTTGAATTTTAGGAGTTCTTCAGATATTCTGGATATTAAGACTTTATCAGATTTATGGTTCCAAATATTTTTTCCCATTCTTTAAGTTGTCTTTTTGCTTTCTTGATAATTCCCTTTGATGCACAAAAAAATTTTAATTCTGATGAAGTCCAATTTATCTAGTTTTTATTTTCTTGCTTGTGCTTTCATGTAAAGCTTAAGAACCCATTGCTTTACAGAAGATCCTCAAGATGCTCTCCTTATTTTTATTCTAAGACTTTTGTAGTTGTGTGTGTGTGTGTGTGTGTGTGTGTGTGTGTGTGTGTGTGTGTGTGAAGTACCAGGGCTGGGATTGAATCTAGGACCTCATACGGAAAGCAGGCATTCAACTGCTTGAGCTAAAGCCACTCCCCAGTTTTGGTTTTTATATTTAGGTCATTGATTCATTCTGAGTTAATTTTTGTACCTCGTGTGGGGTAGGGATCCACTTTTATTCTTGTGCATGTGGATATCCAGTTTTCCCAGCACCATTTATCAAAGAAACTATTCTTTCCTCATGAGTGGACTTCACATCCTTGTCAAAAATCAATTGGCCATAAATGTTGAGGTTTATTTCTGAACTCTTAATTCAGTTCCTTTGGTCTATATGTCTGTCCTTGTGTCAGTAGCATGATGTTTTGATTATTGTAGCTTTGTAATAAGTTTTGAAAAAAGGTTGTATAAGTCCTTCAACTATGTTTTACTTTTTCTAAGATGTTTGGCTATTCAGGCCCCCTTGGTCTTACATATGAATTTGAAAATTGGCTTTTCCATTTCTTCAAAGAAGGCTGTTAATTAATTAAATTATTGCTGTTTTTCTGGATATTGTGATGTTCATGTTATTTGCTAAAATTTAATAATATTTAATTACTAAATTGACTCTTTCTTATTCTAAGTAAGTAATCATTTTGTACCTAATTTTATATTTATGATTTTGTACTCTTTTTCTTAAAGAGAATCACTTCAGTGTATAAGCTCAAACCACAAAGTCTGAATTTGTTCCTGAATCCCAGCAATAACTGTAAGAGCTGATAATAGTCAACACATCTTGAAAGAAATGAATAGACTTTTAAATTTTGTCCTTGCAATGCTTAACCCCTAATGGCAACAATAGCAACATCAGAGAGGTTTCTCTGAATTTCCAGTCTAAATCTCCATTTTCAGAAGTTTATCTTACATTTTGAGAAGATATAAATTTGGTTCAGAGTATTTTTCAGATTTGTATCTATTATTCTCTGATGAAGTTTTTTCCAATTGATATAGAAATGTGAAAAACTCACAACAATGCTAAAGGTCAATCTATTGCCATAATTGGTGAAAATTTTCCAAGAATTATGAGGTCATTAGAATCTCCATTATGTGCAGCATTCTATTTATGGTTTGTTTTCTCTAACAGAGCCATTGTGGAGAACTCTAGGAAGATAGAATTATTTCAGTCTTATTGATGTCAAACTGGATCTCTTCCAAACACTAAAATGGGCAGCCATCTGCTATCTATACAGGTATTTTCTTAGCAGGATGCTGTGGCGCTGTTTCCCATTGCCTCTCACTATCAGTAGTTTTCTTTCTACACACAGAACTGAAAAGCAAAAGTGAAAAGAGCACAAACTGGCAGGTATAAAGAGAGAATGGGAGTGGCCTGTTATGCCATAGAAGCCAGAACCTGTAAATGGAGGAAAAGGGGCAAGGACTTCATAGTAGACAAACTGTTACTTAGGTTATTTTATATATCTTAATTATTATACTAAATGGTAGAGAATTTGGGAGTGGAAGACCAGCTTATCCAAAGTACGAAAATGCCTGAAACATATTGAAATTGAGTGGGCAGTTGGATAAATATTCCTGCTCATCATCTGGATATCTGAGACTGGGAGTCTACTCAAACAAACAAAAAAAATAGTAAATGGAGCAGAGCAATTTAGATAATGGATGACTCATTAGGGAAAATAAATAAATATTATAACATTTGGGAATGGAACACCATGTCAAGGATTTATTAAGAGACTGGAGCCCAGAAAATGAATTACTATAGAAAGCAGAAGAAAATGTAATAAAAACACGTGGCAGTCTTAACAGTTTATAAGAAGATAAAATTCCTTTGAAACAGGAGGAAATGCCACCCAAAAATTAGTGGGAGTGGGATTACTTATAAACAAACAAAATAATTAATAATGCAAAGCAGAATAAAAATCTGCTGGTAAAGGGAAAAATTAACATTGTGAAAAACCAAATTGGTAATGTCTAGGAGAAATGTGAAAAGCTCTACCAGCATATGAGAGATAGGATAAAGAAATGAAACTAATGAGAGAGAAGAAAGTAGTTCTTGATGATAGAGAAGAAAGACTTAACATAAAAATTACATGTGAGTCTAAACAATTAGAAGAGATATAATAAACAAAAGTAAATTGAACAATAGTGTTTTGGGCTGAAAAAGACAGGCTGTGTTTTCTTGATTTGGCTCTTGCTCAATTACAGTAAATTTTAAAAAGGTTAAAGTAAGTAAAAAATTTTCACAATAAATTACATTTTCTAATCTTTTAAAAGCTGAAGTTGCTCTGATTATGTTAAAATTTAACAGTATGACACTTTAGTGAAATATATGAAACCAAATGAAAAAAGAAATAAAAAATATGTTATTCATTGTGATCTATGATGTTTCTCAAACTTTTTAGTCTCAGGACCCCTTCACACTTCCTTTTAAAATTATTCGTGACTCCAGAGAGGTTTACTTTATGTGAATTATGACTATCAAAATAGATTGACTGCATTACAATTTAAAACAAAAAAAAAAGTTTTTAGCCAGTTCACTGATTTACACAGAGTAAAATTCACACTTTAGGTGTATAATTCTATGAGTTTTAAGAAATTTATAGTGTGTTACTGCCACTACAATCAAGATATAGAATCTTTCCATGCTCCTTTGAGATCAATGGGCTTCTCTCTACTCACAGCCCTGAATGAGCTGTTTTTTGTTCCTGGAGTTTATCTTTCCTAAATGTCATATAAAATGGAATAATAAAGTATGAAGCCTATGGAGTCTGGATTGTTTCACTTTAGCATAAGCGTTGGAGATGCATCTATGTTGTTACATGTGTTTTAGTAGTTTGGCTGTTTTTATTGCTCAGTAGTATTCCATTGTATAAAGTGCACCATGATTTCTTTATCCATTCACCAATCAAAGGATATTTGGAGTTTTCCAGAGTTTGGTTATTACAAATAAAGCTGCTATGAATGTTTTTGTGTAGACATGGATCTCCATTTCACTTGGATAAATACCTAGAAATGGGATTGCTGCATCATATAGTAAGTATATGTTTAAACATATAAGAAACTAACTGTATAAGAAACAATAACTTTATAAGAAACAATTCCAAAGTAGTAGAATGAATTTGCATTTCTACCAACAAAATATGAGTTCCAATTACTTAGTATTTGATATTGTCAGTTTTTATATAATGTACTTTAGTTACTCTAAAAAATATGTAGCATTATCTTATTGTGGTTTTAACATATTTCCCTAATACTGTCGAGCATTTTTTATGTGCTAATCTACTCTCTTCATCTCTTCTTTCATATCTCTTCAAATATTTTATCAATTATTTTTTAAATTGGGTTGGTTGTTTCCTTATTATTTTGTCTTGAGAGTGCTTAATATCTTCTGGATATCAGTCCTTTATCAGATATGCAATTTTCAAATATTTTCTCCTCTTCTGTGTTTATCTTCTCTCTCTTCATTTTTAAGTGTCTTTCAAAGAGTAGATGTTTTAAATTTTGATGAAGTCAAATTTATCAAAATTTTATTTTGTGTCATACTGTTTGCATCCCGTTTATGGTATACCATTGAAGTTTTAAGAAGTGTTTGTTAAGCCAAGGGCATAAAGACTTTTTCCTATGTTTTCTTCTAGAAGTTTTGTAAAAAGTGAAAAAGTTTTAAAATGCACACACATACTATCAGCCATTAGAGTAAGTATGATATCAAATATCATGTAGACTATAAAATTTTACGATATTGTGTTAGTCAACCAAAGGATTGCTGATGCAAAGTTCCAGAAATCTGTTGGCTTTTTAAAAGGGTATTTATCTGGGGTAGAAGTTTATAGATATAAGACCCTAAAGAGTTCACCTCAAGGTTAGTTCTTCACCAAAGTCTGTTGCCACGTGTTGAAGCAAGATGGTGGGTGATATTTGTGAAGGTTTAACCTTCCTCTTTCCTCTCTGTGGGCCCAGCTTCTTCAGATCTCAGCTGTAGTCTGGGGGGCTCGTTTCTTTCCAGGCTCAGCTGCTCTGGTCTCTTCACAAGGTCAGCTGTAAACTATCAGGCAAATGGCTCATCTCTCTTCCTGGGGCCACAGGATCAAAGTCCTCTCTTCTTCTGTGTTTGTGGAGCTCTCTCTTCATGTGTGTATCCTAGTCTGTGAGTGAGTGTCCCTTTATATAGCCCACCTAAGGCATGGAGACTCAACCCTGCATGCCCTTATGATGTGGTGAAATCAAAGTACTAATCTTAACATAATTTAATCAAAGACATCTCAGCTGAATCTAATACAATCAAAAGGTATCATGAGCAGAGAAACAGACCAGTTTACAAACATAATCTATATCTCTTTTTGGAATTCATAAATAATACCAAACTGCCACACATGTATGGCTGAGAGAATGAAAGTGAAAAAAGAAAATACCATCTTGAATTATTATGAAAATATTTACCTCTTGAATACTCTGTAAGGATCTCAGGAGTCCCTAGACCATACTTTGAGAATTTTTCATCTAAAATATAAAGACAAGGAAATACAAATCATGAATGGAAACATTAAATTTCCAGTGAAGTAAAATTCAAGGCAATACACTAAAAAAAGACAAAAGGATACTTTTATATTGATAAACTTTCCTTTATCTAATGACATTACAATAGCTATAAACTTTATATACCAAATAACAAGCTTCCAAATATATTTGTAAGTCTCGGGGAAAAAAAAGGGTAAATTGAAGTCATTGTAATTGTGTCTGAAGAACTTAGTATACCTCTTTACTTTTTATTTAGCAGATGAAGAGGTCAATAATATAGACATAACAAGTTTCAGCATTGTAAAAATAAGGTATTATTAGGATGATATGAAACTTTGTATCTGGTACATGGAAAATACAAAAAAAAGCATTCATTAATCATTTAGTGATATTGATATGGAAAGTCTCAGCATAACAATTACACAGGTCACATTCTTTGAATAAATATAATAAAATCAGAAAGTAGACACCAATTAAATATTAAAATTAAATTTATGGAACATTCTTCCAAATAATTGTTGATCATAAAATAAACCACTACTATATTATTAAAAGATTTAGAAGATACAAATAAGAGAATATTATATGCCACAATTTTAAAAAAGGCTGCCAAAGTCTTACTCAAAAGCAAATGCATAGCCTTAAATTTTTAAATTAATTAACCAATAAAGAGGGACTATAAATAGACTTTGCAGTATTCAAGACCAAAAAAGAAAAACAATAAATAAACTAAGGAAAGTAGGGATAACTAAAAATAGTAATAAGATCATAGAAAAGAAAATATACTAACCCCCCAAATCCTCTGGAAAATCTAATGAGGGAAAAAGTAGAGAAAATACAAATACAACATTGTAGATAAAAGTCAATATATCAAGAAATGACAATGATATCTTTTGAAAGCTGTAAGTAAGTGTACACAATTTTGCTCGATTTGAAAATCTTTAGATATGTTTTTGAAAAAAAAAAACTTCCGAAATTACTAATGAAGAGAAAACCAAAATGTAACAATAAGCATAAAAGAAATTGAAAAATAAATAATTATCATCAAAAAATCCCTGGCGCTAGGTGATTTCCTAGGAGCAAATTATACACTTTCCATTAAACCATTTTAATGATTTAAAGAGAAGGGAAGTAATGAATCAATTTTGTGAAGTTAGCATAAAAGTTATGCTAAATATAGAACAAAGGGTATGCCCCTACCCTTTTCTTTTCAAATTGTTAAATGAAATGCTTAAGAGAATAGAATAAAAGCTATTCTATGCAGAAATCATTTCATATATTTAGCCAAATATATTTGATAAACCACAGGTGAAAAACATCTTGGCAGGTTTCTCTAGGGCAAGGGATCCAAGAATTTAGAATCTATACTATGCTAATATGAATTACAAATCTCTGTAATTTATTTGACCATAGGAACTCCTTTCCCCTTATTTTTCTTCAACATATCAGTATACATTTAACTGCTTACAAAGTTCAGCCCTAGCACTGGTGTGTTCTCTTATTCTCAGCTACTGGAGAGACTGTCAGAGACCAATCTCTCTAACTAACGTAGACGTTGAAATCCTAAAGGAGATCAGTCTGATTCATTCACAGAATCATTCATCATCCTCTTTGGATTTTTATCTCAGGAATGCAAAATTGATTTACAACTGTGAAATATATTAATAACATTTTAACAAGTTTGATTTTAAAATATGATAAACTTATGGCAAAAGGGACCCCAATTAAATAAAAGAGAGGAATATATATATTTTGAAATGAAATTGGCAAAGATGAATAAACCCTGGTTATAAAACTGGTGAGATTTTCTGTAAGGTAGACTAGTTCCGTTCACTTGGCACCATCTTTCTGGTGGGTTATTTAGAAACATGTGGATTTAATATGTAGCCAATTCTTTAAAAATTCACCTTCTAAGCCTTAGATTCTAAGAAGAATGATGAGAGAGAGAGAGAGGGAGAGGGAGAAGGAGAGGGAGAAGGAGAGGGAGAGGGAGGGGGAGGGAGGGAGGGAGAGGAGGAAGAGATAAAGAAAGAGGGTGAAAAAAAGAAAAGAAAGAGAGGGGGATGTTTGGGATAGATAGTAGCTGTAATTTATAAACTTGCTCCAGATTTTTAGAGGAAGCCATCCTCCTTCCTCCTTTCCCCCACCCTCACCCCCATAGCAAGAGGCTTTAGTGTTAAGAAAAGTGAAATTAAGTAAAAATCATTCCTAATTCCCAAGTAAGTGGCCTGTGAATGGTTTCTGCAATCGAGGATTAAAATATCACTGAGGTCCTCGAGCCCTATCAGAAAGGCAATCTTTGGCTCAGAGTGCTGGACTGAAGTAGCCAGGTTTTCCTTGAACAATAATAACTCGAATTGCCCTATTACTCAGATTCCTGGGAACGGAAAGTACATGTGGGAGACGCTGAGTTTACCAGCAGCTTCCCTGAAAGTCCAGAGGGAAAACTGAAGGGGACAACTCTAGTTCTACAATCAAACTTTCTTCTTATAGTATCCTTAATGCTAATGTGGCTTTGGAAATTTTAAAACGCGTTTTGTTATCAGCGTGCTTCCTCCTCCAGAGTGTCTGTCAAAGCTGTAACGCAATAATATCTAAGGGGCACCTTTATGGTTCCACTGCAGTCCTGTAGCCACAGACAGCATCACGATAATGCATCTCCTGCATGCTAACAAAGAACTCTTAATGCTGGCAGTGAAGGGACCTGAATGTCTTTTACACCTATTTGTTACCTTCAAGGTTGGCAAGGATGCAGCTGGAAAACACAGATGCTGTAACCTAAATCCTGCCTACTCACAGAGACTTGTCTCTGATTGGGTTATTTTCAATGGAAGATTATTTGGAATCTGACCTTATATACTCATAATGTTCCTTTACAAAGGATTTGTGTGTGTGTGTGTGTGAGTGTGGAATATGCTATATTCTTAAGGGATTCACTATGGTTTATCAGTTGCATATCCTCTCTCACAATTGACAGACTTGTGGTAGCAACAGCAATGAGGCAATTGAGAAACATTTCATTTGTATTAAAAATAGTAAGAATTTGGATAAGTGTATAACTATAAAAACATTGTAAGTGTACGTGTGTGCTTTAACTATGTTTGTACTTCCATGGCAATGCATGGAGATGCAATAGAGCAATTAATGAAGTTTGACAAATTAATTTTATGAATGCTTTGGCATTTTGAAATTTACCAGGATATGTGGCGATTTAGATTTCTCTTCCTTTCCTTCCACTTCACTTTTAGGAATTTAGGCTTTTAGCAAAGGATAGTCAATTAAATATTAAAAACCACTCCAAATTGACTACTCGATTATGATTACTTTTTCCATTGGCTCTCATTTAAAGATATAGAGCAAATATTTTTTGTTTTATGAGAATTAATAAGTAAGGAGGGAAAAGTTCCATTATGAAGACTTGAAAAATAAAATACTCTGAAGCACATGATTTAAAGAATATAATTTCATACTTCCAGTGCAATCTAATAATGTCATTTATACTATTACTTTAGTATAAGTAATGACAACCTCAGATAATGGCACACACAGAAAGTGATTAAACTAAATTTTACAAAAGTTATTTTATACCTTTAAGTGTGTAAATAATTGATAGTATATAACTGACAAGCTGGATGAAAAGCAGGAAACAACTGTGAAAAATCTCTGGCCAGTGCAAATGTAGGGTCTGACTGCTTTTAATGTATAGTCTTGTGATTAATTCATGACATCTTGAAGAAAATAATGATAAAGAAGTAAAAAAAAATGTAAGTTCTAGATTAAGGGTTTGCAAAAATTCACCGTATTCACTTAGGTGAGCCACTTACCCTCTCTGTTCCTCTATTTTGAAATCTGTAAAATGGGATCATTTGGATGATGGAATGAAGAGCGAGATGCAAAGGCACTCTGAGAGTACTGCTATAGTGTTACTAGGGAAAACAATAACCGTTAAGGGGACCATGGCCAGATTAGACACCTAGCTTTGTTATTAATGAGGCCAAAGTTGGAGGATAGGTTTTTTTTAATATAAAATTGTATTTTTACAAAGCACTTAGAGCAACATGATCTGCTGCTCTCTGTGTATCTGCTCCATTCTTCACTCTTTCTTGATCTTTTTCCTTACGAACTTTGTGTGTGTGTGTATTTCAATAAAACTTTATTTACAGAAAAAGGCAAGGCCCTGGACCTAAGTAGCTGATCTCTGGATTTGACAAATCTCAAAGTCTCCTTTCTTGCTAATAACTTTTGTTTCTGTGTAATTTTGGCTCATATATGCCCCATCACTTGCTTTCCAGCATGTCAGTTTTGGCTTTCACTTGCATATGGTTCATTTTCTTAGTGTTTCTTAGTTCACATTTCTGAGAAAGGAAATTGGTGTCTTTCAAAGCCAAGTGAGAGGTAATAGGTCATAAGCCAACAGTAAATTGTTCGTTACTGAGGTCGGTGCCACCCCTGGTTTAACCAGCTTTGGCTGAGGTAGGATATAAGTTTCATAAGATACTGAATATTGCTGACCGAGAGTAATAGACCATAGGCGGGCAATTTTACTAATAGGGGTCTTTGGACAATAGGTGCTGAGGGATGTCTCATGCTCATCTAGGCTCAATGCTCTACTTTAAGTTTTCTAAAATGATCTTTCCTTCTCTGGACCTTTTTAGGTGCTGACTTTTCATTTCCGATCCATTTCTGTAATGGCTCTTAAACTTGGACAAGTTTACTCTTTTCATTTGAACTTCCAGTGTCCCTTCAGTAAGAACTCTGTGTTGTCTGTCTTGGATCTCATACCATATGGCTTGCCCATGCATTCTTTCAATGAGCTGTGTTCATTGTGGGTTGGGAAATAGAATCTTTACAAGTAGGATGGAGAAAACTAACATGAGTAAAATGCGAATACCTTATTTCTGATTGGGTAAAAAACATGTATCTGAGCAACATCATGCTACTATGCAACTATTTCTTCCACCTTTTTTTTTTTTTTTGCTATGTGCAAAGAGAAAGACCTTCACGGAGAGAAGGGGAGTTGAAAAGGTAAACAGGTTATTTCTTTGCTTAGTGAGAAAAGTACAGGAAGGGTGACTAGACCAAGAAAGAGGAGGCAAAGTCTTCTAACAAACAAGCTGTTCAGGGAATCATTGTTGATAAACAAACTTGATATTGTAGAACCAACTGCTGAGAAGGGATTTTTGACTGTCTGAAGAGGGAGAATTAGTGGGGAAGCTCTCAAAGCATACCTTAGAATTTTTCCCTTTCAAAAAGTGAATCTAAAATAGTTCTTGCTATAATAGTTAATACTATTAGAATTCAATTATTTTTATAACGTATTATTTTTGAAGGAAAAAGAAGGTAAAGTTTACTTAGCTCTTTGTCTATCAAATTAGCCAAAAACTTAAACCCTTGAAGCTTCGGTCATGTGACTGACACACTACTGCCACCTTTTGGAGGTTCACCTGTTTTGTTGGTCAGGCTTTTAGGGTCATTATTGAACATAACTAAGGAAGAAGAATCTATAAAATTAAAAGTACTTAGTAACAACAAAGTAACATGAAGTAAAGAAAGTAATGACTGTGGTAATGGAAAAAGCCTGGACTTCATTTATTTACTTGTGAAAAAGGAAAAAAAAAAGAGAAAGAAACATTGGCTTTGATGTCTGAAGGTCTGAAGGTTGAATTAAATACAGTTATGTGATTTTAAGCAAACTTGTTTATTCATTTATTCATTCATCCACCAAATATATAATGGGTGTTCATCATGTGCTCCAAACTGTGCTACGTGCTAAGCATAAATGATGAATAAAACATGTTTTCCTAAAGTCTACTATCAACCTGTATTTTAATGAGTAAAGTTTTCTCATTTTTTCGTATTGGGAGAAATATGATTAAGTAATCTAATTATTTTCCCCAAATTAAAGAGTTATTGTGAGGTTAGAGACTTTACATAAAGGACCTAGTATGGACGTCTAATACACTGTAATTATTCAAAGTAAATGGCATTTATTATTTCCTCAGTGTCTTCTAAAATATTTATTCTGGGATTATGGTGATACTGGTAGTAAATAAATTGATATTAAGAATATAATTAATGTAATTTTTAAAAGTTATTTAAGTTAGAAAGATAAATCCCCTAAGAAAGTTATGCATGATACAATTTGTATTGCATATAAGAAGAATAATTTTTCCCAGTTGATCATATACACCATAAATTCTTTTTTTTGGAAGCCAATAGAAAATAAATTATAAATACATAACATTAATTGTTCTAGAAAGGCTTTAGGAAAAATAGCTTTTATAAGCTGTTAAAGTGAAGGGAGGTGGGAACATAAATGAGTTTAGACAGGGAAGATGTTCTGAGTTTAGAGTGCAGCTTGGTAGAAAGCTTGGCTGTGGGTGGGAGTGGAATGAAAATAGGAAGAAGGCTGTTTGCACATGTGTTCATAGAAGCAAAGGAAGCTCTGCAGAGGAATAAAGGAATCTAAGGGGGATAAAGGATAAAGGGTTTTAAGCAGTGATTAAATAGATTAATCCTAACCCAATATGTGCTAGATAATTCAGGAGTGAAATAGTATACCCCGTTGTTAAAATAATGGGTTCAAGTGGAGGCAAGGCAACTCCTGGGGTCAGACTCTACTTTGGTGGATGGAGAGATGAGCTTTACTTTTAAGCAATTAAAGGAATGACAAATTATGGGACTTTGCAATATTTGTTGTTTTTGGAAATGCTGTCAGGGATTACAGCATTTTACTTGCTCTTTTTAAACCCTTAGAAGAAGCATAACTCTAATCAGAGAAGAGATCTTTGACCAAAGGTAATCAGTATAAATTTTTTTTCCCGGACTAAGGGAACTAGATTTCAACCCAAGCTGTAAGAATTGGGGGTAGAAAGCAGGATGAGGGGGTGGAAGGAGAATGAGTTTAGACAGAGAACAGATAATATAGTTCAAGAGTCTGGAAATATTTACAGAGACCACCAGACAAAGGGATGGGACCTTTTTATAGTGTGACCTCCATGAAGTGAATAGGAACTCACAGTAGGGCCAGTCTAGTTTCAACTCTGATATTGGGCAGGAAATCTAGAGAGAATACCTTTAAAATAAGCCATATATCAGGGCTTTACCAGGGCAGAGCCTGGTAAACTGAAGAAGAGCACACTAGAAGATTTGGGAAATGTATCATCGATTTGAGAATATTGGAAAAGATAGATTACCATTAGAAATATCTGAGAATCATATTGTTCTTCTTGAAAAGTCTTTTATCTCATCTTTCATTCAAATCTATTGTGTATAAAGAGTTGGCATCAAAATCATGGCCAAATTTTCCAAGATAATCTCAGTTAGGGTATACTTAGGAGAAATCTGTAACTATTCTTCTGACCATGAAGATGAAACTGTAGCTATTCACAGACACTGGGCAGTTTTTACAAGTATCATGGAGCACTAGCTATAATTATTTGAAATATGTAAATAAATAGATACTGATGCTAAAACGATGGCTGTAGTTCTTCAGGTCTCTTCTGGAATCCCAGTTCCTTAAAACTGTGAGTAGATTTGATGACCATTTGTAGTGTGTTTAAATTTATTTATTCTTAATTCATTCTAAAAATATTTATTAAATATCTACTTTATGCCAGACACTGTTCTAAGTATTAGAGGTGAATAAGATAGGTAATGTTTCTGCTCTCATGGAGTTGACATTCCTTTGGCATTGAGCATAGAGTAAAAAATTAGAAGAAATAAGTCATAAAGCAAATGGTTTAGTTTGCAAGTTGCAATATACCAGAAATGGGTTGGCCTTTACAATAGGCATTTATTAGTAGCAAGTTTATAGTTTTGAGGATGAGAAAAATGTCCAAATCAAGGCATCAGCAGGTGAGGCTTTCTCCCCAAAGACTGGCCACTGATGATCCTGGACTCCTCTGTCACATGGCAAGTCACATGACAAGGAACGTGGTGGTATCTGCTGGCCTCTCCCTTCTCTTCCGGGTTTCCTTCCCTTCAGCTTCTGGCTTTCTCTGGTCCTGTGGCTTTCTGTCTCCTTCTGTGGATTTCTCTCTGTCTCTCTGTCTCTCCCTATTCATCCCATTTTTAAAGGACTCCAGGAAAGAGGATTAAGACCTACCCTGGGTCTTGACCTACAGAAGTGATCTAATCACAAGGTCCCACCTACAACAGTTCTCTACCCACAGAAATGGATTAGTTCTAAGGACATGATTTTCTGGGGTCCACAAAAGCCTTAAACTACCACACAAAAAAGAGAGAATTTTAAGTTGTGGTATGTGTGATACAGAAAATAAAATGGGATGATGGAGTAATAAAATGGAATGATGTGGGATAGACTTGGGTGGTTATGAAAGATCCCTCTGAGGTGGTGACATCTGTGCTGAGACCTGAAAGCTAATTAGCTGTGGAGGTGGGGCAGTGCTGAAGGAGGGACAAGTACAAAGCCTAAAGCAGAAATGAGCTTCTGTGGTCTCTACAAGAGATTGAGACTAGCTGGATCCTGGTGACAGGAGGAAGACTGGAAGGAGATAAAGTTGGAGTGGATGACTCATACAGATCCGATAGGCCATGGCATGGAATTTTAATTTTTTTCTTAGTGTGTTGGGAAGCCATTTGCTGCAGAACAATGTTTTGTATATATATATATATTTTTTTTTTAAAGTAAATTCTTCTTCTTTATTGAAGACAATGTAAAGGGAATGAATAGTATTTTCTCATACTATGAGAAAATAATTGCACAACTCATACCTGACAAAGGGCTTTTATAGAAAATGTACAAAGAATTCTTAATACTCAACTATAACAACACAAACAATCCTGTTAAAATTGTGCAAAAGCTCTGTATAGGCACCTCATCAAAGAAAATAAGCAGAGGTCAAAAATAATATGAAAAGTGAATTAGAGGGGAAGGGCCAAGTAATGTGCAGCCCCCTTTTCCTCTGAAGATCAAGAAAAGGAGAGCAAATTTCTCATAAAGATAATGGAAATCAATGAAAAACTTGCAGAAGCTCAAATTGATACTACAAAAATAAATTGACTACATTGACACAGATGTTTGTGTTGTGCCACAATGTTATCAGGCAGCGGCTTGACACTGAGAGTAAGGCAGTGAACAAAAAAGACATGGCCCACACCTTTGTGGAGTTTATATATTAGAGTTCCACTTGTCCAAAATGGAATTCCTGGGTTCCCTCTCACCATTCACTAGGATTAGTTCCTAAACTTACTCCCCCACCATTACCTGCTAAGGTCCAGCTGAACAGGAAGAATATACTAACAATGTGAACAACACTTTCCAACAGGATGGCTTTGAAAAAGCCAAGGAAATTCATAAAAAAGATGAATATTTTAAATATAGAAGATCAAGTTAAAGAAAACTCCAATCTAATGGTGGAGAATTTAAAAGTTTTATATATAAAGTTTTTTTATAGTTTTTTAAATCTTTATTTATTTTTTTAATGTTACATTAAAAAAATATGAGGTCCCCATATACCCCCACCCCCCTCACCCCACTCCTCCCCCCATAACAACAACCCCCTCAATCATCATGAGACATTCATTGCATCTGGTGAATACATCTCTGAGCACTGCTGCACCTCATGGTCAGTGATCCACATCATAGCCCACACTATCCCACAGTCCATGCAGTGGGCCATGGGAGGACATACAATGTCCAGTAACTATCCCTGCAGCACCACCCAGGACAACTCCAAGTCCCAAAAACACTCCCACATCACATCTCTTCCTCCCACTCCCTACCCCCAGCAGCCACCATGGCCACTTTCTCCACACCAATGCCGCATTTTCTTCGATTACTAATTACAATAGTTCACGAATAGAATATCAGTAAGTCCACTCTAATCCATACTCTAGTCCTCCATCCTGTGGACCTTAGAATGGTTGTGTTATACATATTTTTAAAGACCAAAATACCTACTTTATTACTGATAAAATTGATATTGGAGAATGCGACAGATACAGTAACATTATTACTGATAAAACTGATACTTGTTGGAATGTTACTAAAATGTCAACTTTATTAGTAATAAAATGAATATTGGAGAGTTTGGACAAGTGGGATTCCAAATACTCTACCACAGAATTAGACAAGATTATTCTCCAGTCATAGGCAGCACTGTACCTTTCTGCCCTGAAAGGCTGACAGCAAGAAGGAACAAAGTAGAGGGGGCCTTCTGGTAGCTTATCTAACCTCAGAGAGTTCACTGGAAGAGTTTTAATAGGAAGTGACACCATCTAATCTCAGAGGACAGGAAAAGGTCTCTATACCCTGAACCTCTTCCATTCTAATTATGACCTGATATTCCACAATTAAAGCATTTTCCTGATTTCATTCTTCCTCCTTTATCAATCATTCATTGAGTACCTATTGGGTATCACTCATGGGGCTGGGTGCTGATGAGTCAAGCAAGAGTCCAGCTCCCATGGATCTTCTTGCTTCCTGATGGAGATAATAAATTAACTACTGCTGCTGGAGGTTGGAACTAGCAGAGTTTCTTTTAGGGAAAAAAAAAATCACACTTAGCATAATGCTAGCTTGCACTGTTTTTAATTATAAAATGTGAGGTGTCTAATGGGCAGCATGATGAAAAAGGCTGGACAGAAGAGCAAAACTGATCTGCATAATAAAGTATCAGGAATTTGGAGTTTTATATTGGACCCCAGGACTTGGAATAAAGTAGAGAGAGGAGTGGAAAGAATTCAGGGGGGAGGGGGGCAACCCAGCAGTAGACAGGCTGGACTCTCAGGAGAAACAGGACCAGGGAAAATTCCCCCATGATGCATTTCAAAGAACATAGAGTTCGAAGTTATTTCCTGCCCTGGATTGCAATTATCCCGTATTATTTGTAACATGTTATGTGTAACAGCCTTATATCCCTGGTAAATTGGAAGAATGCCAAAGAAAAGGAAATGTCTGTCATGGGGGTGAAACACTGGAAAGAGAAGAGGTAGCTCTAAGAGGGAGGCTGCTGAATGAGAGCAGGCACTCCTAAGGAGTGGTGGCTGGTATATATGCCCCGCTGAGATTCAAGCATATAATGGGAGATGGCCTGGGGCTTCCCTCTTGAGTCCCTTATATAGGTATTAAAGGGAAAGGTGATGACCCAGGTGGACTGGGGACTCAGGAACTTTCAGGTGGCAAATATTTGAGTTACCCAAAAAATGATTGTATAGAATAATAAATGCAAGGACAGGTGCTGTACACAGAAGATAGGGCTGGATATAGTTTTCCTAAGGAAGGCAATAGGAGTTAGCCATGTAGCTGAGGAAGGGGTGAGGTAAGGGTCTTCTCAGAATAAGAAAGATTGTGGGTGCAAAGGCCTGAAGCAGTTCAGGGAATTTCAAGTTTGTTGCATGAGACTTACATTTAGAGCTGAATAGGATGGAGAGTGAGGGGCTAAAAGATTACTGAAGATCAGGCCCTTAAGAACTCTCTATGCTATGGGCCCTATCCTGAAGGTAGTAGGGGACCTTAGAAGGGTTTTACAAGGAAATGACATGCAGGACTTTTTATCTTTTAAAATTTACTTATTTCAAGGGGTGGGTGAGACATTAAGCAGGTTTAGGGTTGGTTATGATGTCAGTGCCCTCTTCATTGGGAATTCTTCCCATTCTTTCTACCACCTATTGCAACTTATGATATCCCTGACTTCTAAGCTCTTGGACCCCACCTTAGGGGCCAGGATGCCTCCTGTCCCCTCAAAGCATCATGTGACTGCAGCCAGCTCTCCCTGCTCTCTTTTCCTCATTAGAGATTACTGGTCTTAATTCCCTTAGTCTCAAGGCCTTGTTCTCTGCTACAGGAGGGCTAGTTATCTATGTGCTTCTTCTAAAGGAACCCTTCTTGGGAAGCAGATTTGGCCCAACGGATAGGGCATCTGCCTACCACATGGGAGGTCCAAGGTTCAAACTCAGGGCCTCCTAACCCATGTGGTGAGCTGGGCCACATGCAGTGCTGATGTGCGCAAGGAGTGCCCTGCCATGCAGGGGTGTCCCCCGCGTAGGGGAACCCCACGTGCAAGGAGTGTATCCCATAAGGAGAGTCGCCCAGAGCGAAAAAAGTGTGGCCTGCCCAGGAGTGGCTCCGCACACATGAAGAGCTGACGCAGCAAGATGACGCAACAAAACAAGACACAGATTCTGGGTGCCGCTAACAAGAATACAAGCAGACACAGAACACAGAGTGAATGGATACAGAAAGCAGACAACTGGAAGGGAGGGGGCAGGGGGGAGGGGGGAGGGGCAGGAAAGGGGAGAGAAATAGATAAAAAATAAATTAAAAAAAAATTAATAAATAAAAGGTCCCTTCTCACAAGGACCAAAGGGAGGTAAATTTGAACTTACCTGTACCTCTCTACACACTTCATGTCCAGCACCTGGGATATAGTTTTAGATGAATGAAAACATCTAACTAACCACTGCAACTCTTCTATCTTGTTCATTTCAGTTGTGAGATGAAGAAATTAAAGTTCAAGCAGATTATTAAACTTACCCAGGATCACAGAGTTGCTGAAAGCCCCAGCGAGAATTTAAGCTGAGGTAGTCTGTCTGCAAAGCTCATGCTATTTTCACTCAATATGATGTATCATGCACTGGAAATAATTAAGCTAGAAGTGCCTGTCATGACATCCTTGTGGAAAGGATGGAGAAATATAATATGGATATAGGATAATTAAATGATACATAACTTGTTGAACAACCATACATAAAGGGACTGATTGACTGATTGATGTGAATTTGGAGCAAGATGTCTAGTGTGTAACCCCATGTTAAGTTCTCAATTGCACCATTCCTCTTCTGTAATTTTGTTTTTGACTTGAATGAAGACAAATAGGTAATATTTATTTGATTTGTAGATGACACAAATGCTGGAAGGATAGCAAGGGTGACAGACTTACAAGTCAAAATTATCTTAACCTAAAATATTGAGTTGGATTTTCTCCAAAAATTTTTCCTTTTTTCTTTTTATTTTGTTTCTGTTATTTTTTTTCCAAATTTTTAATAAGAAAACTTCCATATATACAAAAAGGTTGAAAGAATCCTATAATGAATACTCACATACCAAGTACCTAGGCTAAACAAATGTTAACATTTTACCAATTTTCTTTTCTTACCTTCTAAATATGTTTTTTTAACCATTTGAAAATAAGTTGCAGACCTCAATATTTCACTGCTAAATTACTCCAGTATTTCCTTAAAATACATTTTCCTGTATAACTAGTGCCACCCCTAAGAAATTTAACAATAATTCCTTGAGATCATGCAGCCAAACAACATTCAAATTTCCTCAATTTTTGATTCACTGAATTTATGGAGATGAAATTTAGGAGGGACAGTACATATGATTTTGCACTTGGATCTAAAAACCCACTTCACAGGCACAATACTGAGACAACGGAACTTGTCTGTAGCATGAGTGAAAAAGGATTAGGGATATTGATCAACAATCAGCTCAGTTGTGATTGTCCAAAAGTGAGTGCAAACTTAAGTTGAGGCAGAGTGGAATCAGAGTGGAGGGAATCCTGCTGTTTCTCTACAATGCTCAAACCTGTTTGGAGTATGGTGTCCAGTTCTGACTATTATCAGTAAGGTGAAGGGACTTAAAAAGACATAATCTGAGAAAGAGAGGAAGAAATTGAGTATGTTTGGCATGGACAAAATAAAAGTGAAGACATTGAGATGTCATATTAACTGCTTTGAAATCTTTAAAGAACTATCATTTAGAAGGTACACTTGTTTTGTCTCAGGGGTAGTTCACGAATAAGAGGAAACTGCCATGGGAAAGACTTCAGTTCAGTGTAATAATTTAATAATAATGGCTAAAGTTGGTCGGAAATGTTGCCTTAGGAAGGAAATGGTTCCCTGTAGCAAGTGGCATTCTCTGTTAATAATTGGCAAAGGAAATCCAAGCACTGAGTGGCTTTTTAGGATAGATGACCGACTATTGGAGAGCCCCTTCCATTATTATTAAATTTGTTTAGGGCTTTTTTGGTTGCAGGTAGCAGAAAACTAGATAGTACTTTCTCTGGCAAAAGAACAATTACTTGAAAGAATGCTTGAGCTATTGCTATTATAATACCAGTGTCAGGATTAACAGAAAAATTAGAGGAGGGCAGGACCCACTGCTCTCTGTCTCTGTCTCTGTCTCTCTCTTTCTCTCTCCCCCTCTTGCTTTCTCTTTCTCTCCTTCATTCTCATTTTCTTTCTCCCTCTTTCCCCACTCTATCTCCTGTACTGGTCTCTGTTTCTCTCATTGATTCAGCTGCAACCTGGTCAGAAAAAGGCTGCTGAGTGTTTCTTAACCTTATGCTTGGTTGAAAAATGCTGCAGAAAGACTCTGTATTACCAGCCAACTCTGGTCAGGAGAAAATGCTGGTAAATTAATTTGCTTGAGTTGTTAAATTGTGAACTGTCTCAAGTAACAGGGGACCCTGTGATTGGAGATTCAAATGCTATGACCACAGGAGTGAGGGTTAGACCATGTCCTGCCTTAAATGACATGAATGGTCAGTCCTGAAGGAAAAACACAGCCTGAAAAATCATTTATGGCAATCTCTAGCCACCTTGAAGGAGAAAATGCTTGAGGGCCACCTGGAAGTGCCATATTAAATGCTGTAGCATAGTTGGGGCTACTGGGAAATCCCTGCAACCCACAGACTGGTTAGGAATGTTGCAAATAAAATAAGGCTTTTCTTTTCTGTGAAAGTAAGGCAAAACTGTGAGACAAGGGCATACCAACTAAGGCTCTGCAAACATTTGCATTGTGGCAAAAAGCCAAGGGTGAGGCCTGGAACCAAGGGGTTGTAGGTGAGATTCCAGCACATTATAAGACAGTTCATTCTTCATTTTACAAATGAGGAAATTGAGGTCTTCAAGATGATATGGCAATTCAGTGGCAGAACTGGTTTTTATCATGAGGGTTCCTTGGTTCCCCCCAAAACTTCTTTCCCATACACCATCCTGCCTTTGAGAAATCTCCTTACCTCTACAGAGGAGCCCTATGAGTTTCTAGGCATTCGTGATCTGAAGTACCCAGGCTTGGTTCTGCAGAGGGGGCAAAAGTCCCTAAGCATTAGTTCGTTGAGTTGCTGCAAAGACACCAGTTGGGAGGTTTTTAATTTCAGTTTTTGCACTAAGTTATTTTTAAATGTGCTGGAGTGTCATGTGCATGACACTATGAAATTATTCATTTCTGAGGAACTTCTACAAGTTCTAGCAGCGAATTGGAGGAGAAAGCACAAACACCTTACATGCCCCTGGGTGTGCTGCTGCCCACCTCCCAACTTTCCAAGTCCTGTTGCTGCTTCTCCCCTTCCCTCTAAGGCTGCCTAGGAACCAGGGCAGTTCCAGGAGTGAATGAGGCATGAATGAATGGCTGGCTGTTGGTACAGCTAATTTGACTTTTGCGTAATCCCCTGTGGAAGTAGAAGAACAAAAATGATGATGGTGGTGATGAAGATGAAGATGATGGCAGTGATGACAATGATGAAAATAGATCGTCCCTGACAAGCAGTAAATACAGGTGGGTCTTCTTCACAATTCTGTGGACGCTGTCAGAGTGCTGGGGTAACTAGTGAAATGAAAGCTAAAGCATGTGCATGCTATTGCTTCTCTGAACACCCGTAAGGAAAATGTCAAATATTTGTATGTTTCATTGTATTTTATATTTCACCAGATGCTGCAAGGTACAGAAAGGACAAAAAGTAGTGGCTGAAAAATGGAGGAGCAAGAGTGATGAGTCCTAGAATTGAAAATAGCCATCACACTTGGTTACTGTAGGTAAATAATACACTGAAAACCTTGGGAAGGAAAAGAGCAATGAAAAAAGTAGCCTGACAGAGTGAATCCAGTTAGGTCTATCAGAAGCAATTAGGACAAATGAGATACAACCTTAGTTCCTCTTCCCTCACAGTAATGCAAGAAAAAACAAAAAACAAAAATATACAAACGAAAAAAAAAACCCAGTACCTTTTGAAAGAATTCGCTACAAAACAGGACAGTGGCAACAGTGACAACAAAATGTTCTGGACTCACTATGAGTTATGGACTAAACCTGTGTTTTGACAAATGTACCTCATGTGAAAGCTACAGTACTCAAAATATATGTTTTCAATAGAATCTTTGCTATGGAACCCATCATCTTTTGATGACATATGCATGTTCGTGCTCAGAGTAAATCAAGAGTGAGCCCAGAAGGCTTCATACTTGGATCAGAAGAGGACAGTGGGCCACTGCTTTTCTGTGATATATCTTCTAGTAGCCTGAAGAAATAAAGATTCCATGAAACTGTACTTATCCTGGCTGTGTGCAATGTTCCTTAATATTTTTCATTCCATTCTACTGTTCATTCCATTCCATTCCATTCCATTCCATTCCATTCCATTCCATTCCATTCCATTCCACTCCGTTCCGTTCCGTTCCGTTCCGTTCCGTTCCACTCCACTCCACGCCACTCCACTCTACTCCACTCCACTCCATTCCACTCCACTCCACTCCATTCCATTCCATTCTATTCCATTCCTCTCTTCTACATGATTCAATTTTAAAATATTTTTTGCTATCTATTGAATTGGTTGTGGGTTGCTGTTTGAAAACCTCTGTATTGTAGGACATAAATAGACCAGAAGATTTTTACTCTGTCCAACAGACTGACTGTACATTTCTTGGAGAGTAGAGGCATCAATGCCTAGAAAAGGTCATAGAATATTATAGGTACAAAATGAATGTTACTTATTAATTATGTGACCTTAGGAATGTTATTTAATCTATCTGTGCCTAAGTTTTCTCTCCTGTAAAAAAGATATGAATAATACCTCTTGGCATTGTTGAGCGGATGAAAGCATTTAGAACAATACTTGTCACACAGCTAACATTTTTGTTGTTAATGCTCTGATTAAAGACTCCTTGGAAAATGCTGAAAGGATAGTCAATTTACTTGACCATTCATTCATTTCTGCAGTGCCTCTTAAGTTGCTTGAACATTGCTAAATTTTTTTCATTATTTTTGTTATCTTAACAACTCTATGAGGCAGGGACTATTATTCTCAGCTTACTGATGAAGCTTAGATGAGTAACCTAATTCATCTAGTTTTAGAAATAATGCCTTTATGACTCCAAACTTAAACCTGAGGAAAGTGGAGTGAGAGAGATTATATTTTAGGCACATAGATCGCGATTGAAGAATTTTGGGGGAAGGATCCTGATACTTTATTTCATATATATTGTCACCCTACCTCATCTTTGTAAATACTGTGAATTGGATAAGTTTAAGGAAGGGGAAGCGTTACAGATGTTGAGAAAGGAATAAGGGAAGTGTGAGTCTACTTCTTTTGAGCTCCCTACTAGGCAAGTTGGAGACAGCCAGGAGGGATTAAGGTTCCAGATTTGATAAAGGTCGAGAAAATGAGGCAAGAGGGTAGTTACCTGAAAAGCAGGAACAAGAGCAAACCAGGGTCAAATGGACACATCTGGGAGAATGGTGTACCAAGTAAATAAGGGCATAAGAGTAGACAAAGTTAGCGAATGCAGACCGGACTGTCATTACTTAGGGTGAGTTTTGTTTGCACAGCTGCCAGTTTTGAAAGTCTAGGGCTGGCCATCTTTGGTTCAATGTCCTAATTTTGAAACAGTTTCTGACAAGGGTGACAATTATAGCTGGTGGCTTTTTCTTTATGTAAAATTGCATTCCTTTTTAACTATAACTTGCCTGTTTATTGCAGATTTCTCTTCCAATGTATATTATCTCTGGAGTGAAGTACATTTTCATAGGTAACTATCAGCCACTTTTATTGTGCCTCTTGTCTGGTTTTCCTAGATGAGATTTGAAAAATAATTCACTCTTGTTTGTCTTGGAGAATACTATGAGGGCTTTTTACCTGTTGATCATCAAATCTGGTGTCATAGGAAAGGAATGTATACTTAATTCAACCTGGTCTGTTTCTGAAGAAAACTGCTGAAGCTTTTTAATATTTGTTAAGCTATTTGCAAAGTAAGAAGCATTTTCTTGTGGAAACCAGCTGGAAATTATCTTTTTAGGGACATTCCTATTACAATTTTTTCACCCTAATCTGTCTATCCTATAAAGTTTGCTGAGCTTCATTCTTGATGCTTCCTTGGCTTGCCTTAAATTATATTGGTCTTTACATGGAACCCTAAGATTAAAGACCAAACCCTCTGATATGAATGGCTTCAATGATATGATGCCTCCTGCACACCAGAGAGCGTGGCTACTCTCTAACCTCCACTCTTCATTTATTGGGCTTCTCCCAGTCAGCTACTCACCATTCCTGCCAAACCACCAATTATATACCACGTGTGTCTATATATTCAAAATATTTAACCTGGTACACAATGGACCATGGGCACTGACCTTAACAAACATTTTTTTTAAAATGTGAGTCTTGCTCATCAGCACTTCTTGGTCTCCATTCTATTAGCGTCCTAAAAAAGTTTTTGTTTCTCTTTTAAGTGTCACCCTCTTCACAAATATCTGGGGAAAAGGAATTTTTTTGTTTTATTTTGTTTTGTTTTTAATATATGAGAAGGGTATATCCTATTGGTTAAGGTTGGGAAATTTGGAACCAGAAATCCTGAATTGCCCTTTGAATCACAAATATCACAAATTCTGCCCTAGCACACCCCTTCCTTAATGCTAGGATTAATATCTCCTTGGTTGGGAACTCAGGAACTACCCTCTGCATTGCAAAGGTCTTCTTCCCCCCATTGCTCACTGGTTCTTGTTACTAGTTTTATTCTGCTAGTTTCTCTGATGTTTCTACCTGCAAAATGTCTGAGGTTCTTTTCTCCTCCCTTTTCTGCTAGCCTCTAGAACATTGCCAAATAAAGTTATGTGGGAATATGTAAGTCTACTGAAGTGTGTGAGAAATTTCAGGACATGGCAATAACTTACGAAGCAGATGTGCGTTTCTCCTCTAAATAGGATGTTTACAGCAACCCCACACCGTTTCTAAGGGGAAAACACCCAAAAGTTAAAACCTTCAGAAGGAATTCTCTCTAGCAAGGGTTTTGGGGGCACTACTGACTTTGGGGTCAGATGATGCTTTGCTGGTGGGGGCTGTCCTCTGTAAGGTAGGATGTTTAGCAGCATCCCTGACCTCCATTCTCTAGATGCCAGTAGGACTACCCCATTTGTGACAACCAAAATTATCTCAAGACACTGCTACATAGTCCCTGGGGGAGACAGAATCACCTCTAGGTGAGGACCACTCCCCCCTAGAGTTTTACTTTTCAAAATGTGGCTTGCAATCCAGCACCGTCAGCATCAGCATCACATAGGAACTCTTAAGAAATGCAGAATCTCAGCCTCTACCTTAAACCTACTCAACCAGAATCTGCATTCTAACTGGCTCCCCAGGTGATTTATATGCACCTTAAGTGTTCTGAAACCCTGCTCTTTAGGATGCCTCCCATTTGCTACCTTTTCTTCTCTGTTATCAGATCCACTCTCTCTCTCTTTCTGCAAGTTCCTTCTGATCTTTCCTAGCCTAATAGCTGCCTCAAGTTTCTCACTGGTGTTGGTGTTGATTCAAGAACCATGTAACCTTTCCTCTTCCCCTCAGCAGTACCTTTCCTTAGTTCTGAGTTATTCAGACTGTAGTAATGCTCCAGAGGCTCTAGAATAATATTTCAGAAGAGAGAGCCTGGTCTGGGGAGGGGAATTGGGTCTTCAAGTCTCTAATAATACCTCAGATTAGGTCCTTACATTATTTATCCATTTTGAGGTTTCCTTGCTTGTGTTATTTGAAATAAAGCCAAGACTGATTATGTAGTTAAGGCCATCAGTCTTCATCAATTAGTATTATACCTGGTAATTCATGAAATTTAGAATCTATGAACTGACAGTGGGGAACTTTGGAATACCAATGATGGTACCAATGTCAGTCTGATACCAATGACTCATCTTATTTCAAGTCATGCTTAGGTGTTAGATTCCAATATCATCGCTGTGGGAGATTGAATTATATACCCCAACAAAAGGCATGTTCTTAATATTAATTTGCACTCCTATTAGTTTGAACCTCTTTGTAACAGAAGATGTTATGATCACTTGAGGGGTAGACAACTGAATCAGGGTGGGTCTTAGTCCATATTACTAGAAGACTTATGAAGAGAAAACCATCAGAAATTAAAAGCTGAAAGTAGTGGAAAGTGGAAGAGCAGACACAAGGAGAAAGAGATCACCATGTGACAGGAGATGGAGATGCAAGCCAAGGAACCCTGAGGACTGAGGCAAGCCAGCACAAGAATGCTACAGACTTTGAAGAGAAACCACAGCCTTGCTGACACTTTGATTTTGTATGTCTATCCTTACAAACTATGAACTAATAAATTCCTGCTGTTGTGCCAATGTGTTATGAGGATATTTGTCATAGCAACCTGGCAAACCAAGACAATTGGTTAACGTTTCTCTCCAACAAAGAACAAATTGGAAGCCCTGTAGCCATACTTAGCAGGTCTGGGAATAGGGTGAGGCAAGCAAGGTACCTCAAGCACAGAAGGCACATACCCCCTTTCAATTCTCTTTGAGTGGCAAACCCTAGTCCGTGGCCTGAGACTATCTCTAGTCTGCCTCTGGCATGCCTTCTTCCAGAACCATGTCTCTCTAACCAAAGTCCTGGATAGCAACTAAATTTCATTCTTTCAAGATTTACACTGCATATTTTGTTTGCTATATGGTCCTTCTTGTTTCACTTTTATCCACTGAAGTTGGGTCATCCTGGAGTCCTGTCTCCAACATAACATGAAGATTAGGAAAGATTCTCTGATTCAGAAGACCAAACCTGGGATTTTGCTGCCCAGGTCTATTACTCCCATGGGTCAGTTATCATCTTGTTTTTCAGGTCCAAACCCACCCTTCTTTTTCTTGCTTTGTGATACTGGATTTGGACTCTGTAAACATTTCTCCTTGCCAGATGGAGGTATTTAAGCTTTGTCAGTAGAGGATGGTGGAAGAACACTGCAGGAGAAAGTGTCTTCTCTTCTGGTTCTGATGCTTTTCTTCTTGCTTCTATAGTGCAGTGGCTAGTGGGCACCTTTGTGTGGGAGACCAAGTGGTGGTGCACATTCTCCAACAAGTTAAACTGGCACCCCAACCAACAGTTTCCAAGGGAGTTTATCCAACACATCAATAGGTATCTTCTGAATGGGTTTCACCAGCATCCTAGTGGGCAACTTCCTTGACAGTGGCGTGTGGGAGACCCTGTTTTGCCCACCCAGCAAGTTTCCCTGGCATGCAGGCAAGGTTTTTCTTGCTCACCAGTCTCAACCTGTGGCACCTCAGTGAACTTTAATGCCATCCAGTGGCTCACAGCCACACCCTTTCTGAAAAGGTCTAAATCTCAACCTTCTTGAGTGGCTTCCAAGTTTGTTTTATCCTTGAATATTTTCTCTCATTTTTAGAGATAGTAGCCAAATCCTGTATCTGATCTTCCTATATTCTTTAGGATTCTCTTTATCTCCTTTTGTAATTACTTCTCATTTTCCAATTTAGAAATTCTTTATATTCAAATCTTCATTTTATAATTACTGGTATGGTTTTTGTCTCCTGATTGGACCTTGACTGATTTACCCTACCTTCCAAAAGAAAAGATCTGCTAAATCCTGAGTCTACTCTACTTAGAAGGTATCTGAAGGAGACACATGGCTTTCATAGAGCCCTCATCCATTTCTTTATAGATAGATTAAAAATTACCTTCCCTGAGTAGAACTCCTCAGAGTAGTGAGATGCCCATTGAAAGGTACCATTAAGCAGCAAATCTTTGCTTTCAACTTGTCGTTCATTGCCTGGTCACTGTCTCTTCTTCTGTAGTCTAACCACAGTCCAGATCTATTTGGACCTTATCTGCCTCACCTTATTTCAGCTTTAGTCTTTCCCTGATATGTATACATACATACATATGTAACATACATACATACATATATATATAAGAAAATCAGTGTCTTCTTGGTAATACGTGAGAATATTTTTGTTTGTTTTTAATCTGTTTTGTTTTTGGCAATACTGAGTCACTTGAAATTGCCTTTGTCCATAATTTTCTGCTCTCCATGTACAGTCTTGCTGAATAAATGCTTACTTCTACTTGGTATCAATGTCTTCATGACTAACCATTCTGAGACTGATAGCAGCCATATTGCTTGTGAGGCTTTCTGGAGATACGAAAGGTTTTTTCTGTTTCTCAGTTTTGATTTTCCTGCCATCTGGGCCAAGGGGAAATCCAACTTATAGGAAGAGGAGTTGAATACTAACTTCCACAGGACTCTGACTGAACTGATTGGTGTGAAAATAAACATTGGCTTTACCATGTCCTTAATTCTGCATTTAGTCACGCTGAGAGGAAAAATTAATGTATTTTAGTTTGTATGCTTAGAGATAGGTCTCTTATACTCAATAAGCATATCTAGTAAAATAAATTGCATAAAGTTATTTGAGACAATGGCCTTGGCCCAAATTTATGGCATAAAATATTACGACACTGATTTCTGATAGATAAACTTCATAAATAGCCCTTAAGGCTTCCACTGTGTTCTTAGTAAGCACACTTTTATTATTTCCTGTTAATAAAATTGGCATGCAATTATATATTTTACCTTGGTCCATTTATATAAAATGCAAAATATTGCTACTAATAATAGACATACAAGCCCTGAAGGTTGACAACCATCTAAACATGTACAATAAGTTTGTCACAGCTGCTCACGTAAATGCTTGATTTAACAAAGTGGTTTTCACAATCCACTGTAGTTCTCATTGTAAACTTTTCCATGAATAGTTTCATTTGTACCTTGAAGACTCTATTCTCAGGGTCTTTCAGTCCCCTACATAGCCTATTATGACACCGTTACCCCTGGAAAAGCTCAATGTTCCACATGGACTTATTTAATACAGATATCCTATTGTAATATTTTAAAAAGATAGCATGTCATTTCTGAATACTAAACATGTAAAGTAGAGGTGGAATGTTTTCATCCTAGTGGCTAGCAGCTTTATTCACTGATTTTGCATCTTAGTTGCACTTCAGCAAAAAATAACCATAAAAAGTACCAGGTCATATAAAAACAGCCTGAAAAATGTTATCTTCTTGCTGATGGCATTAGTGCTATTATGAGCATGATTCCTGTATTTTGAAAAACAATGAGTTTGTTATAAAATTGAGTTTTCCCAGGGAGTGTCATATGACCATAGCCTACTCATTATACAGTTTTATTGTTATCTTTTGTTCAGAACAATAGTGCTCCTGAGGTCCTGTAAAACTTTTCTCCCATGGGATTATGTCGAGTTTTGATTAAGTATCATTATATACAGTTCATTAACAATGTATCTTAAAATGAGTTTTTGATTGAACATTTTTATTGGTCATTTACTATAATTGATGGATTCTGTTGAAATTTCACATAGAAAATTTATCAGGAGAGTTACGATATTTTTCATTATAGATGATGATTTTTTTCCCTAAAAGTACCTAAGTTTCTTAAAAAAAAACAACAGCTTAACTTTCAAAAATTAGATATTGATCTATTGCCAAAGTAGTTACTTTTTCCATCCTTCATTTAGGAGAGAAACAGAAACTGGTAATATTGAATATGAATAAGAAAAATTTGGGTAGTTAAGTAATCCTATTAAATTGGCCATTTCCCCCTAGTGTCCAAATCAATTTTTAGAGAACAAAGTTAACTCTTTCAAATTAGTAGGGCCCACTTAATGCATTACTAAACCTGATCTGTTTAGCTGTGTTCTCAAGAATTATAATATGAAGCAAAATGTTTACCACTTCTTTTCTTACCCTAATTAAAAGGTTAATATTAATTTGGCAATGGGTCAACTCATCACTTTTTATAATGCCCTTATATTCAAAGAAAAGTTAGACATCTCTTAGAAAAAATAATTTAATAATTTAATAAAAACTGCCCTGGAATCTGACAGTGAATTTATTGTCAGTTGATGTGTTCAAGAAAGAGTAGGAAGTACTCATTGAGGAGATGGAAATAGTAAGATAGACCACCTTTTTTATTTCTTCCAATTCTAATCTTTTGTAAATGATCCAGGTAATAATACCAGGAGACAAAGCAAAGGTAGAAAAACAACTGGAGGAGGTGTTGGAAGTCTGACACAGTCTGCCCATAGGCCAATTACATAACATATCTGGATTCAGTTTTCTTATCTATGATAATGAGGAAGTTGGATTTGATGTTGAGAGTTCTTTTCTCTTGAGCTTTCCATGATTCTCTATTTCCCTAATGATTACAGGAGTAAATGAAAGTCCTCCGAAAGCCTATTTTTCAAGCAGGAGATACGAGACACTCAAGACAATAGAACCCATTGACACATGTTGACAAATGTATAAAATTCTTATGAATTTACAGTTTTGATATCGATTATATACCATTGATAAGGTATAACATATATTCCCACCTTATCTAACTTTTTGTATAGCATTCCTCTTCCTGGAAATGCACTGAGAAAAAAAATCAAGGAAAAATTTTTTTTCTTCATAATTCTTTATTTTCTTCATTGAAATAGATACAATTACCACTGGAAGGGCCTATGAATTGGAAAATCTTTGTCATTGTCATGGTAGAAAAAGGATTAAATTAAAGTTTTAGTTACTGAGCTTGGGCTATTTTTCAGGAATGAAAGAGTTAGCCTTTCCTGACTTCTCTAAACTTCCTCATATCTATTTTCCTTTTTTCTTACTTGTGTAGAATATAAGGACTATTAACACACAATTATACTTCTTACTCTGTGGTGAAATCAAGTAGATTGATTAGTGTTAGAATTTAGTCAACCACCCGGACATTATTTTTTGAGCCCAAAGTGTTCAATCTTCTGAAATTGAAAAACAACAACAGCAACAAAAAAGGAATCTTACATGTAAAATATATATTTTATCAACCTATAGAAATCTATTTTCTCTATTTCTCTCTGTAACCACTCTTTTAAACTGCAAGTCACCAGTAAAGGAAGGAAAATGTGCCAGAGCTCACTATAACATGATTAATTTTGTCACTATTTGGTCTATGACAATGAATGGATCACACTTTCTCATTAACCTGTACATTGGAATTTATTGACTGCTACTAGAAATGGTGGCCAATTAGGATACTTTCCCCTTACCACATCTTCTGGCCTTGATCCTTTTGCACTTAAAAGTAGGAAAAAATCATGGGAAAATATAGTGTGAAGAAAATTAACCCACTGTGACATCAAAAATTTCCTGAGTCAAATTTAAGACTATATTTGAAGTCTATTCACATAATATTTTGATGAACTTTTCTCTGTGAGATAAATAAGCAAAGTGTCTTTGTTAGAATTGGCCTTTTTTAACAATATGGAAGAGAATCACTGTTTTTGCTTCAGGTAAAACAAAGAGATAAGATACTTTTTATTTCCCCTTTTCTTATTGGGGTAGGTCTGCTAAAATAATAGAAAATTCCTATCCCATAGCCTGCCTCTATATATTTTGGTGAAAGAAAAGTGTTCCAGAGTCAAGATGGCAACTTGAACCCCAGCTAGTCATCCTACTAATTGGTGCTCTTGACCAGAAGGGGGGAAAGAGGTAAGTATGGCTCTATGTATCATCAAATCTTAACATTGGAAAAACAACTTAACCTATATACTCAATGGATTGTCATTGAATATGGTCATCTTTGTGTAGACAGAAAAGAAAAAGAAAACAGATCCCAATTATCCAACTTGGGATCAGGATAGGAAGACCAAGGTATCATCATGCCAGTCTTGACCTTGGACAAATTAATTAATCTCTATCAGACTT
Organism: Dasypus novemcinctus; assembly: GCF_030445035.2. Taxonomy (NCBI): domain Eukaryota; kingdom Metazoa; phylum Chordata; class Mammalia; order Cingulata; family Dasypodidae; genus Dasypus; species Dasypus novemcinctus. The sequence continues at coordinate 44,743,966 of NC_080673.1, read as the reverse complement.
AGTTGCTTAATCAGATTATAGAATGGTTGAGACAAAGAATTGATATACTTGATGAAATTCCCAAGCGCAATGTCTTGCATGTAGCAGACATATATGAAATTGTAGAATATTCTGTATCTTTCTTAGTTTCCTCATCCTTGATATGAGAAATTTGACCTATAATACAACAGTTTTCAAGCTTTTTAAAGCAATAAAACTCTTCTAAACAAAATTATGCGTGAAATCCCAATAAATTAAACAAATAAAAGCTAAACTGTTCTCATTGAAGTAGTAGAAGAAAACCCAGGGCTATTTCACTAGTTATCTGTGCTCATTTTGCCAAAGGCTTGGCGTCTTTAAGCTTTCAGTCAGTGAATACACACATACACACTCATACACATATCTTTCAGCAACTTTAAATCATTAACTCTTTCTTGTGCCAATATATATATCTATATGAATTATACATGATAGTGGTCTCCAGTGACCCACCTTCCATTTCCTCAAAGTAATTTCCCTGACAACTCATAATTATAGGGGAGTGCAATTGATGTGGTGAAATACAAGCACCCTTTGAAATTGTGTTGGAGATCACACTTTTCTAAGTGAAGACTGGCACACCCAGTTGCTAACCACCTTATTCGGAGAGAATGCTATAATAGATGGCATCTATTTTTAACAATACACAAAGAGTTTCTTTTAATTCAAGACTATATAAAGACAAGAATTTTTGGTTTAAGCTAAATTAGGGTATGGTAATAAATGTGTTTATGTCAGTAAATATTTAACTTACTTATACAACAATTACATTTGGCCACATAGCATGGTTGGGAGAGACTTCAGAGTCAGAATAAACTAATTTCAAATCCCAGCTCTTCTACTTACTAGTTTTGTGAACTTGGACAATTATGTTATCTTTGCTAAGCCACAATATCCTCAACAGTGAAATGGAAATGAAAATTCATTCTTTATTTGGGTTTGCTGTGAGATTTGAAAGGGTAAACAGCTAACATTGTCTGGAGGATGGCATTGTGCCCCAGCATTTAGTAGATGCCCAATAAGTATCAATTCAGTTTTGCTTAAAATATGGTGTGATGCTGATGTTCAACCCCCAATAAAGCACTGGTGAAACTTTTCACTAAGTTTGGCTAAGGAGATGCCTGGTTAGCCTAGATCCTTATCTTCTTTCTCTTTTACTTTTCTATCTCTGTGTCATTTAACGGTCATCTCTGGAGCCTTGAGCTGACTTGGAATTTTATGCAATAGCACACAGATTCTCAGATCTTGTTTTCAGTTGTTCAGTGATTATACACAATGATGAAATAAATGTCTTTAGCAACTGAATGTCTGTAACTCTCTCTCTATCAGCTACAAATGGTTATTGCTCAGATGTATACAGATTTGAAACAAGAGGAAGCCAACTCTCTTTCAAAACGTGCACTACAAACTGCCTACTAATGCCATCAGTTAACCTGGAAATGTGCAGTCTTTCTCTCCCTATTGTGCCTTGAACCTGCTTTCTCTACAATCTCTTATCTAGTCTGTAATAGCATTTTTTTCTGTAGCCACGATTAGATTTTTGGCATGTAGTAAATGAATCCAAGTTGAAATACCACAAGAAAAGTTTTACTCTTCTGTGCACACTACATTAACTGTAGAGTAGTGCTGCTCACACGTTTAATGTGCAGGTGAAACACCTGGAGAACTTTGTTAAAACGCAGATTTTGATTCCGTAGGTCTGGGGCAGACCCTGAGATTCTGCATTTCTAACAGGCTGTCCCTGCTGTGGGTCTGCAGGCTGTAGTTTGAGTGGCAAGCCTCCAGGGTACATCCCAGGTCAACTTGTAAATCCTCCATTCCTGCCCCTCCACCATCTCTTTGGGGCAGCCTCTGAGAATGAGCAGATTTTTTAATTTATTTGATTATTTATGCATTGCATGCCAGCCATGTTTTAAGTACAGACCCATGAGAACCCCATTTGCTACTTGGAAATTTTTAACTGTTTATCTCTAAAAAATTATCTTATAAAAGAGAAAAGAGCAAACACAAACAAACCCACAACTTTCTCCCAACTGAAAGTGACGGCCTAATTTTACATGATGGCCTTCTTTGGTGACTTTAATCTTTTTTGACCTTCTTACAGATTGCTTTTCTAACCACAAAGTAAGTAAAAACCGCTCATGGAAAAAACCACCCTTAGAACTTTGAATACTATTGAAAGAACATGGGCATGTGACGGCGACTGAAGCCAGCCACCCCCGGCAGGCCGGGCACTTAAAATAACATGCACTCTTCCTTCGCAGCTTCCATTCCACCGTGATTGGCTATCAACCCCTATCTGAGCCACGGGAATGAAGCAGAAGTGAAATGGATCTCCCTGAATTTATTCATCCCTCAGTAGCCACATTAAATGGATCTCTGGTAACCTGTTGGGCTTCCCCACTTCCCCTGACAAAAAAAAAAAAAAAAAAAAAAAAAATTCTAGAACTTGAGTATATTCAGAAATGTTGTCCTAAGCTCCATTATTTTAAGAGCTGTTTCTTAAGAAAACTCTGGGCCAAGCATTCTAGAATATATTATCGCTTCAAACACAGATTTTCATTGACAACATTTTGTGGGCATCCATTTAATGTTAATATTAAGCCAAAGAAATAATGGTCCTTGTTTTTCCCTTTAAAATGACAGGAATAGTGGGTACTTGTTCCTTCTGAAAAACAGGAAATGTCTAAGCCAGCAGTATTCACACTGGTGTCATTACTTGCATTACTTCAGTTATCGATTGAACCTTGCCAAATTCTCCATGATGCATCTGCCTACCAGCGAGGGAGAGGCTTGTGGGAGACTGCCTTGTAAAGGTTATCTCAGGATCAAATGTTATGCAGCTCTCTGCCTTTTAAAAAGTCTTGAAATGCGGGAAAACTGGATAGTCATCCAGGCACAGAAAATGGGGTGTCTGGCTATGATTTTCTGAAATTAGTAATGCAATATTTTAATATATTTCATACAAAACTTGGACTTAATTCTTCATAAGAACTGCCCAAACCGAATAAGCACTTATCGATACCATTTTCTGTCTAAGTAATTTTAAGAATTACATCTAGGGAGTCCCCGAGAGTTCTAACTCTCAGAATCCTTGAGGATCTTCCTGCCAGCTGACTTATAGGGTGGGAGGAGGACAGTGCAGGGAAAGGGGTTTAGCAGCCAAGGCCAAAGGCTAGGACGAGTTTATCCCCAAATCTCAGGGAGATTTCCTGTTGGTCCTTTTGCCAGCAATTGAGTGTATTCCATTTTATTTTGTCCCTTAGGTTGAAACAAGACTGATAATTCCTCAAAAATATCTTGCCTTGGGGTCTGCACTTTTATAAACACAAGAAAAGGAATTGCTGAGATCTCAGTTTGTTCTATTGATTTGGAGAGTGCTGCAGGGAGTCCCAAGATCAATAAAACACTGCCTTTTTTTCCTTTTACTTCTTCCTTACCATTTCCTGTTGCCCAAAATTTGCCTCTTTCCTTCATTGCTTGCTCTTGTGAATCAGAGCCATATGTGTCTGAACTCTCTCCTTATCTCTCATGGGGAAGAAAATAATCCTAAATACTGATGATTGATATTTTGGGATTTTACCGGTAATACATTTCCAGGTAGATAACAGGAATCCCCAAACTCACATGTCTATTTCTAGGTCTACCTATTCTGTGTCTCCCTTTCACTGAAATGGGCTAAAACGTTCAGAGCTTAGGCTGCACTAGGATGGGTTTGGCTCTTATTTTCCTAGTCTGAGCAGAGGCTTGAGGATATATTAGTCCCTGGTTGTATGCATGCCCTATGTATTCCTATCTATGTTCTCCCCCCACCCCCGCCATTTACTTCTGTGTTCAAGTGAGTGAGAGTGTGTACATTTGTAAGCAAACACACACACAGAAAGGGCAGCATCTATAGGAAAGAAAGGAAGTTTTTTTTTTTTGTTTTTTTTTTTAAGTCAAAATAGGGATGATAGAGCTCCAGTGAGGACGAAATAGAAGTCCAGCCTCAGGACAATACTGTGAATCTATCCAAGATCCTTGTCTCCTCTGAAAAGCAACCCTACTCTGGACAAGTCATTCTTCAGATCAATAGCAAGATAAACAGTAGGTTACAGAAACCAGTGCCTGATATTCTGAATGAACTGCCTCTAAGTCTAGGAATGAGTTGCATTCATTCATTCTACTGCAAAAAGAGAAGAGGGCCCAGAAATATGAATGAAATTTCTAGGGTGTAGTTCTATATTCCCACTGAGGAAGATGTGTCTAGCTTTCCCAGATCTTCCTCTTTCCCTTCTTCTGAGAAATAATATGGTAAAGCAGCAGAGTGAAAAAAACATGGTCAAAAGAGAAGGATATTTGGAAAAAAATCCCATAGTTTTTTTTTTCCTATGTAAGAGAAATAAAAAAACCTTGTTACTTCTACCACTACAAACCATCGCTACCCCTCAGTAGTATATTATCATTCCTGGCACCAGCTACAGTTCTTAGAATTTGCTCTGAGAATCATTTTAACTAGATTGCAAGGGGACCCATCTCCTTTGTCACTCTGTGCCTCCTTTCCTGACTCAGGGGAGTGATGGTGTTCCACTACCTGGAGAGGGAGGCACTCTGTCTTGGCACTTACCAGTAGAGGACTTTTACATTAGAAGCAATATTTCTTCAATGGGCAATGGCCTATCCAAACTGGGTGATGGCTAGAAGAGAGGTGCAGTGAACAGGGTAGTCTCACTCTGGTTGTTCATTTCCCTCTATCTTTTTTTTTTTCTTTTGAAAGAAATCAATCAGTCTCTCAGTTGGGTCTTAGCCAGGAACTGCCTGAAAGTGAATAGACAGGAAGTTGCTCCATTTTAACTTCTGATATAGGACCCACATCAGGAGTGCTCCTTGATCCATACTCTACTCTCAGCCTTGTGTTTACTCCTCCCCTCCATGACTGACAGTCCCTACCCTGTACCGAGGAACCATCTGTCTCCACAGCTCGCCCACACAAGGATGGATTTGTCGTCGATGTGGCAGCCAGGACTGCTGCAACAGGCAATGATGCCAGACAACCCAGGTGGTTGAGAGCATTGAGAGTCACCAAGGAGACTTGGAAGAAGTGAATGGGATGGAGGGCATCTGAAGCCATCACGATCTTGTTTTGGTCTAAGGATACCTGGGCCAAATGAGGGACACTGAATCCCTGATTCATGGAGCTGTTAATCAGTGTAATATCAGTCCCATCCACTGAAAACTTACTGCGAGCCACTGTTCTATGAACTTTATATGAATCATTTAGTTTACTCTACACAAGAACCCTATGAAGAAGATGCTATTATTACCTCCATTTCTTAGTGGGAGAAAGTTAGGATTAATAATTTGCCCAAGATCACACAGTTAGTGACTGGTGAGTCAAGATTTGCATGCAGGTAGCCTTGGTCCTGACCCCTCACTGTTAACCAGCAGACCACAGAGCTTCTACTACTAAAACAGGAGGAAGTATGTGTCTTCTGGTAGCCTTTATCTTTAATTCTAGGGCTCATGGGGGTAATTAGAAAAGGGTAGGGAAATACTTCAAAGAGTTTCTCCCAAGATGACTCATTAAGATCATTAAATGTCCATTCAGACACCAAAAACCATTTCCCAGGCACTATATGGCATTGTTGGCTATACTGGACTCTCTCAGGCAATGGAGTCTATTTGGCACTTATTCCTTGTTTCAGAAAATGAAGAGAACTTTCTCTATTGGGTCTAAGAGAAGTCAAACAACAGATGTCGCTAATAAAATTATAGAACGAAAACTTAATTATTCATCTTCTTTTCCTAGTGATGATTCAAACCCTGACTAGGAAACTTACCATAATCCTTATCTTTCATTTTCTTCTTCAGTCTAATATCCAATATATCTCCAGTGAAGTCCTGATGCTTGCTTTGAATCCACCTCCTTCTCTTTACTCTCATTGATATGATCTTAGCCTCATTATGTTCCCCATGAATATTTTAGTGGACTCTTAAGTTGAATCTCCAATCTCTCTCTAATCTCTTCTAACAGTGCTACCAGAGGGACTGTTATGAAACACAAATCTCATTACTTCCTTTCACTCCCTTCTGTTTTATTTTTCCCAAGCACTTACCTCCTTTAAATACCAAGTGTAGTTTTCATATTTATTTTCCTTATTGTCAGTCATTGCCTATTAGACTATAAGCTCCTTGCGAGCAGGAATTCTTGGCTGTCTTTTCCACTGCTGTGGACCCTAAGTCTAGAACAGTGCCTGGCATATACTATGTGTTAAATAAATATCTTTGAATGCTTGACATCTTTGCTTAAAAATCTGTTTTTGCCTTTCTGTTTCTTCCAGGATGAAGTAGGAACTACTTAACCTTGGATTTAAGAGACTTCACAATCTGGTCTCAACCTGCCTTTCTACTTCCTATCCTCATTTCTTCCTCTGTGCAAACCTTCTGCTCAAGTAACCTGCATATTTTGCCATTCCTTAAGCTGCTCAGCTGAATGTTTTGCCATTCCTTAAAATCGCTGTGCTTTTCACCCTTTCTTGCATTAGCAAATTTTGTTCTCTTTCTCTGGAAAACTCTTCTCAAGGCTGCCTGAAACATAGCAGGCACTAAAGGGATGTCTTCTCAGTCAGCCAAACACTTCATTTATTCATTTGTTCTTGACTTGGGGATGGTCACTTTTTTTTTTTTTTTTGGTGTTCTCATAGCTTCTTCTGTATAACTCCATTTTGGTTCCTATCATACTGAGTCGTGATTTATCTTATATGCCTCCCTCCTACTCCCCTGGACTAAGAGATAATCTAGGGTATAGAATGAGTCATTTACCACCTTGATCCCAGTATATTTTACAGTGCCTGGCAAATAATAAGTGCTAGATAAATGCATACTGAATAAATGGTTAACTAAGTTATCTGACATAGACATATGTCTTTAAAAGAAGAGGTAATTGCTCTGGATTGAGAACTCAACAGATAAACTCCACAGTGTTCTATCCAGATACCAGAAAAACCTCAAGGCGCTCTTCTATTATTTATATGAAATGCATACTTAAATTTTACTAAGATAACAATTTACCTCATGTGAAATTCATACAATAGCAACCAAGTGACAGAAAGATCTTGGAGCTATAGACCAAGTACTATCATAGTGAGTCATATACTGAGCAAAGGATAATGCATCCCACAGAAAAATGTTTAAGTCTTCTTAGATCTCTATCTGTACATAATTTCTTATGAAGCCAGTGAGAATGATAAATGACTATGTAGGACAACATTTGGTCTCCAGAGAAGAAAAGTTAACCATTTCCAAACAGAAAATTTTATACAAATGTGATGATTATTCTCATGCTTCTTTTTAAAAATAATGAATGTGCCAAAAAGTGGTTTATTTAAATTTAAATATAATTTGGTTTTTAAAGTAGGCACTCCTGAGTTTCTTAAATGTCAAAAGAGATGAGCTGCCTAGACATTATGTTTTTCAGTCTCTCATTCATGCTTAGTTCCCTCCTCTGTCAATGAGGTGATTTTTTTTTAAACCTGACGCTTCCTACAAAGAAAAGAAAATAGGAGTTTGAAAGACATTGCGAATGGACAAGCAGCAGGGTTTTCCCCAAGAAAGTGTACTTCTTAAATGAACTGACAGCTTTCTTTGTTGGTCGAAATGAAAAGCTAATGTAAAAATATTTCCCAGCTTTCACTTTTAGTGTTTTAGAAGAATGGAAACAAGCTTTGAGATGTTTCTGTGTGCCCGCGTTACTCCTCCAGGACTGAGCATTCTGAGCAAACTGCTGACCCTGTGATGTTTACCTATTTATCTGTTTTCCATTGACACACAACATAGATCTCACATTGTTCATTTAGAGTCCCTGTTATTGTTCAAATGTCTGTCACAAAATAGGGTGTCTTAGTCCTCTGGAGTAACTGGCCATAGTTACCAGTGAACACAGATGGTGGTTGGATGCATTAATATGCTCTGTTGCTGGTGAAAATTGCACAAAAGTGTTATATTAACTTGAAAGAATTTCTTCACATATTTGTCTCCAGAGGTTTTGAGGCTGCGTCTACATGCCTAAAATGAACTGGAGAGTTATGGCATTTCTCTGAATATTATTTTGGGGGAAATTACAACCCCTTGTTAAGGAAGAATGTTTCATTTTACCCAATTTACCCAAAGTAGCAGACTTTCCTGATGGTTTCACCACATTTACTCTTTAATTTGCACAGTCACAATTCCTGTATATTCAGAATCGTAGGGCACCTGGGTGCTTGAAATGCAAAGCTGTGTTCCTGCCCTGTGAGGAGAAAAGGGGGAAACATGGTTATATTTCACTGTCTCAGTGATAATTTTTAGGTTGTTAATGAAAGATCTTAAGTTTAATTTGTAAAACGGGAAGCACAATGCTCATCCTTCCACAGTGCCAGGGTGCTTACAAAAGCAGTTCGAAAACTGCCAGACCCTTTACAAATGTAATGCCTTTGGTTGTGTTTGGAGATGGACAAGGAAGTGAAGACAGTGGAAAGTTCAAGAGATCTTTATATATTTGAAATTTTCAGCATGAAAAGAATTCTTTCATTTATTAAATAAGATGCAGACACTCTAATGTTCATCTGGCTTTATTATGCAAGTGCTGTATATATATATTAAGACAAGAATCTCTGCTCCACATTCTCTTGGATTCAGTACTTGAGTGTCAGCTTATCTTGTACAGAAAGACCAGGCTTGTGGCTGACTGTATGTGCTTCCCTTCTGTCTTTGGACTCTTTCAACCCCACTTCCTTACTGTTTTCTCCTTCTTTGCTGCCCCTTCTACCAACTTCTAGTGCCATTTCTTGGTTTGCTTCTCTTATCAAATTTCCATTAAAATTTTTAAGAGTAACCCATGTTTTCTGCAACCAGGGAAACAATGTAAATACAAGCATACCTCAGAGATATTGCAGGTTTTATTCTAGACAAGTGCAATAAAGTAGTTCCCACAATAAAGTGAGCCACACAATTTTTTTTGGCTTCCCAGTGCATATGAAAGCCAAGTGTACACTATACTGTAGTCTACTGAGTGTGCAATAGTATTATGTCTAAAAAAACAATGCATGTAGCTTAATTAAAATACTTCATTGCTGAAAAATGCTGACCACCATCTGAGCTCTTCAACGTTTTGTAATCTTTTTGCTGGTGGAGGGTCTTGCCTGGATGATGATATCTGATGGCTGGTCAGGATGGTGGCTGCTGAAGGTGGGGTGCTGTGGCAATTTCTTAAAATAAGACAACTATGAAGTTTGCTGCAGCAATTGATTCTTCTTTTCATAAAGTTATCTCTGTAGCATGCAATGTTGTTTGGTAGCATTTTACCCATATTAGAACTTCTTTCAGAATTGGAGTCAGTCCTCTCAAACCCTCCTGCTGTTTTATCAACTAAGTTTATTAATGGTCTAAATCCTTTATTGTTATTTCAACAATGTTCACAGCATCTTCACCAGGAGTAGATTCCATCTCAAGAAACCACTTTCTTTGCTCATCCATAAGAAGCAACTCCTCATTCATTCACGTTTCATCATGACATACTAACAATTCAGTCACATCTTCAGGTTCCTCTTCTCATTTTAGTTCTCTTTCAGCTACTTCCTCCACCGAATTCTTGAAGCCATTAAAGGCATCCGTGAGGGTTGGGATCAACTACTTCCAAATTCCTGTTAATGTTGCTAGTTTGACCTCTTCCCATGAATCACAAATGTACCTAATGGCATCGAGAATGGTGAATCCTTTCCAGAAGATTTTCAATTAACTTTATTCAGATCAGAGGAATCCCATCTATGGCAGCTATAACCTTACGGTGTCTCTTACTTTCACTTGAATACTTAAAGGCCATTGTGGGTGATGAATTGGGCTAATTTCAATATTACTGTGCCTTGGGTAAAAGGGAAGCCCCAAGAGAGGGAGAGAGGTTGAGGAACAGTCTATGGGTGGTGGAGCAGTCAGAACACACAAAACATTTATCAAGGTTGCCATCTTAAATGGGTGTGGTCCATGATGCCCCAAAACAATTACAATAGTAACATCAAAGATTGCAGAGCACCATAACAGATATTATAATAATAAAAGTTGAAATATTGTAGAATTAGCAAAATGTGACACAGACATGAAGTGAACACATACTGTTGGAAAAATGGCACCAATAGACTTCCTCGGTGCAGGATTGTCCACAAAACTTCAATTTATATAAAATACAATATCTGCTAAGTGTAATAAAGTGAAGCACAATAAAATGAAGCATTCCTGTACATATGAAGAAAAATAATAAAGAATCTTTCCTCCACCCTCTTTCTTTGTAATTCCTGCTCTTTATGGCCAAAAGTCCTCAACTTTAAGTAGGTGACAGGGGCTAATAGCCTGGTATATCTCTTTTCATACATTTCTCCATGCTATTCATCTATTTGTATATCAAAATATATATGCACATGTACATTTTTGGTTGTTTTTTATTTTATAAAACTTAGGTCATATTAAATATATTACTCTGGAATTTACTTTTCTCATTTAAATAACTATTATTCACAGTCCTCCTCTATAATATCCAGTGTTAACGCATTACAATTTATTCAACTTATTGTATTATTTCAGCCTATTTCTATTTTTTTTTGCCAGTAGGAAAATATGCTGTAATTAACAGACTTGTTCCAATATTGTTCACGTGTACTTAAGTACTAACTTACATATGTACATACATACACCACACGCACATAATACATTAATACATAACAAAAAATGACATATGTAAGTCAAAGAATATGTATACTTTTATTTTTAGTACATATTACCTGAAAAGTTTCCTAAATGGTTCATAGCAATTCATATTCCTACCAGCAATGGTGGAGTGTGACTCTCCCCTCATCCTTTATCCGCACTGGATTTAATCATTCATTTAATTATTTTATGAATTGATACATTAAAGAATGGGATCTCATTTTACTTTGTGATTTGTATTTCTCTGACTTCTAGTGAAATTAAGCATCTTTTCATATATCTCAAGACTATTTAACTCTCCTGTTTTGCTAAGAGTTCATATGTTTTTCTGTTCTTTCAAATCAACTTACAGGAGCTTTTAGTTTACTGGTGATGTTGATCCTTTTTAAACTACACATATTATATATTTTTTTCAGTCACTCATTTATCTTTTGACATTGTTTATGCTGTAAATTTAAAAATTACTCTAGATCTCCAGGAGCAGTATGGGAGAGTCACCTGATAAAAGTTTTAAGATATTCTGTAACTAGATGTGACTAACAGAGTTTTTCTGCTCCCATCTTCTCTTTTAACAACATATTTAGCACTGTGTCCTTATCAGAGATGGAAGAATCTAGAACAGGGCCTCTCATGTCACCTGTGAGCTTAATTAATGAAATGAAGAGCTGGAAAAGGCAAAAAACCCCAGCCCTTTCTGCACTACCAATTGGAAATAGGTGTGAGAATATCTTCAAAATGAGGAGAAAGGACATCTTTTAAGATATTTCAAATGAGTTATAAAAAGCATAAAATAATAATAAATGGATCATAAAAATAAACTTGGTTTCTCTGTATAGTGAACTAGTTGATAATTTTTCACTAATAATTTTATCTCATCTACATGGTGTTCAGATTCCAAAAGAACTTTTAAAAAAAGGTCAAACTAAACATTTATATTTATGATTACTAATTTAACAGCCTTTAGAATTCTAAGTCACTTTGAGTTGACACGGATAAAGCAGCACTGATGGACACATAGGCCCTCAAAAAATATTGGTTCAATGATTAAGTAAAAATATCTTAAAAATACAGTTTTAGAAACTGGAGGCCACTTTTGCAGTCTGATTCCCTGACCTTACACATGAACAACCTGGGATCAAGGTAAATGCCTGCCTTGCGAAGATCAGCTGACAAGCTTGTGGGTCAGTATGAAGACAGATCCTTCAATCTGAGTCTCTGCCCAGCCCCTCTCAGGTCATTTAGACTTCATAAAACTCATCCATTTGACTATCTAGCAGAGTGTTTGACAAATGGTGGAGAAAAGCTTGACTGTTTAATGGAAAGAACATACCAGGCCTCTGTGATTGCTTCTTTGATAATTAAGAGGGCACTCTTATTTCATCCTCTCAGAAGCTTAACTTAAAAGAAGAAAGCTAGTCTGAGGAAGGTTAAGTGACTGGTTTGTCAGTTAGGGGCAGAGATGGGACTTGAGCATCCATTTGTGATTCTTGTACTGTGCATAGAGGACCACCACAGAATAAAGATGCTTCTCTAAGAAAAAATTGGCATCTCAATTATTGCTTTCATTTTGCAGTAATACCAGTCATTAGGTTTTATGAATTGCATAGATTTCTGCAATGGTTTATGACCATGGTTACCAACCTTTTTTACCTTAGAGAGCAGGTTCGAATATCTTATCTGGTATGAAGCTTAGTGCCGGCCTACACCCAACCTGAACATTGAACTGAAACTATTTCTGGGTCAATAACTTTTTTATTCATCTTATAAAATATATGTGTTCCCTCTCTTGCTGGCACCACTCGCATCACGTCTCAGATGTCTTTTACAGCTCCTGCTCTCCATGAGCAAAGCAATCCTGGGCTGCCTCGGCCACATGCAGAACCCCTCAGAAACTTATGTGAGGAGAAGCAGCTGTGAGCAAATTCTGTGTTTAATTCTTTAAAACATGAACAATTTAAATCACTTCCTTTTTATTTTATTTATTTTGAATTAGTAAATATATTCACATAGCTCAAAAAACCATTCTACAGTATGTAAAGGTAGGTAGGGAAAAAATCTCTCTTCTGCCTTTCTGTCCTCGTCACTCAGTCCCTCTCCCCATAGGAAAAGGTTTTAGTTTCTTATGTAAGCTTCTAGAGCTATTTTATACATACTTGTGTACACAAGCACACACACATACACAGATCCTTACTTTATTCATAAATGATAGCATTCTGTACGTGCTGTTCTGCACTTTGGCTTTTTGCTTTACAATATGTCTTGGAATTCTTCGCTTAAAAAGACATGAAAAACATCTTATTCTTTATGGCTGCAGAGAATATCTTGGTGTGGCTACATCAAAAATTGTTTAACCCATCTCCTGTTAATGAGCATTTAAAGATTCTTTTAAACATCTGTTATTACAAAAAAGTAGCAATAAATAACTTTCTATGTTGGTCATTTCACTCATATGTGAAAACAGATTTCTATAGGGTAAATTTCTAAAAGTATAATTGCTATGTCATAGCATAATGTTAACATATTTTGACAAATATTTCCAAGTTTCCCTAAATATAAAAATTTCTTGAACTTTATACAGAAACTGTTGTTTTCTTATGGACCTGTGAGTTTGAATACATATATTTTTGTTCTTTTTGGACTTAGGAAGAACTTTTTATTTATCAGGTAAGGGGAGAATAACATAATAGTTATACCAGTTACTTTCTTACCATTAGTGTTGTGTCAGGCATTGCTATAAGAGTTTTACATTGATCTATAGTTAAATATTTCATCCAATTCCTCTTTTGCCACTAAACACAGGCTCTGAATCCTCTAAATTCTCCTCATTCAACCGAAAACATGTTCCAGTGATCTTATAATTGGGAGGATTTTCTTTCAGCATTTTATCTTTAAATCTTTTCTCAAATCTCTGATTATTTGAAAAAGAGATAGATTTCCTTCCTTGTTTACATTATGCCACCTACTTCCCCTTGGCCATCTTGGCACTCTCTTGACCTTGCTCTCAGAGGGAGACTTCTCAGAATACATTGTAGCACCTTGCTGTAATGGAGGAGCAGGTTCTACTAGGGTTTCATGAGCAGCTCTTTTCTTATTTCCACATAAAGCATGTGTTGAACTTGCTCTAAGCTGTTGCTGAGTTCTATTTTCTTCTCTTGAGTTTATTCAAACTTTCTCTTTTTCTCATTAAGACCATGCCATTTCCCTAATGTTTAATTTTTATTTTATTTTATTACCAGCATAGTCAGTGGACTTTCTATTCAGAACTTGTTTCCTCAATGAAACAAAATTATAATCTCACCATGACTTACTGCTCAGAGATAAGCAGATTTGAACAATAATAGGAAACACTTGTATGGTGCTTCCCAGGTGCCAGGCTCTGCTCTAAGCGCTGTTCTTGTGTGCCTTCTCAGCTGCCCTCAACCACCTCTTTCTCTTTCAACATTCCACTTGTACCAGTCACCTCTCCACTTGGTGATCTTGTTAAGGTATTGGATCTGGTTTCCAAAGTGTATGCCAAGGGACCAGAAGACACCGCTCAGAAGTACAGGGGAGTCAGCTCTTGGTGGGATGAATTTTGTCCAGTGGAATTCTAGAGGCACAAGGAGCCAGAACAGGAAATCCCCCCTCCTTTCTCTTCCTTAGGACTGCTATATACCTCACCTACTCTCTGCAAAGCTTCCATAGAAATCCCCTTGAAGACCAGTGTGCTGCAAGAACACATACAGCGTCTTCAAGACTCTTGGTGAAGTAGTCAATATAGTAAGACTACATTATATTGCATTGCATCTTCCCTTATTTCATTTCCCTTTTACCCCCACCATCAGTGCCTTAGGTTTGCAACTCTCACATAAAGTATCATAGACATTATCCTTACCTCGGGACCTGCTTTCCAAAGGACCCCAACTACTATCCATACACAGACTAATTTAATCCTCAACAAAATAGATACTACTGTTTCCCCATTTCATTGATGATGAAACTGAGACAGAGGGGGTTTATATAATTTACCCAAAGTCACAAAGTTACTTAGTGGTATCATTGAATTTCAACACAGACAGTCTGGTTCCAGGAACTATGCTCTTAACCACTGTTCTCTGTTGCCTCCTCATGTAAAATCTCTTGGAGCTGGGAAGTGTAGCAATCACTAGGCTCTCTCATTAATTTAGTGACTTGCTCACAAGCAACTTCTTTGCATCATTGGATTCAAACATGAACCTCAGCAAAATGATAATTTGTTAGATGCCAGTAACTTTGGAGGTTATTTTGGAAATGTAGAAACTAACTGTTGAAAATGAATTCCAGGGAAACGGACTTTGGCCCAGTGGTTAGGGCGTCCGTCTACCACATGGGAGGTCCGTGGTTCAAGCCCCGGGCCTCCTTGACCCGTGTGGAGCTGGCCCATGCGCAGTGCTGATGCGCGCAAGGAGTGCCGTGCTACACAGGGGTGTCCCCCGCGTAGGGGAGCCCCACGCGCAAGGAGCGCACCCATAAGGAGAGCCACCCAGCGCGAAGGAGGGCGCAGCCTGCCGAGGAATGGCGCCGCCCACACTTCCCATGCCGCTGAGGACAACAGAAGCGGACAAAGAAACAAGACGCAGCAGATGGACACAGAGAACAGACAACCGGGGGAGGGGAATTAAATAAAAAAAAAAAAAAAAAAAGAAAATGAATTCCAAGCATTTGTTGTCAGTGTGATAAGCCTCCCATTTACGTTTCTAAAACAATATATGTTGGCACACACATAAAATCACCCATATGATAACCATATTTTCTAGTGTAAGCATTAGGATGTATGAACTGACAAATCTGTGATGCCTCAATACTTCTCCCATTCTGGGAGAAAAGCAACCTAGGAAATCTGAGCCACTTGGTCTCAGCACATATGTATTATATATATTAATTATTAAATTTATTAAAATTTTATAGATTTATACATGGAAATTAAATATGGAGCTGATCCTAGTAGTTACAAAAGAACTAGATTTTTTCTGTTGACTTTTTTTGGTAACTATAGACACTTCAGATTAGACATTTAGGCACCCCAAAACCTAAGGATGGACACCCCTCATCCTAAAAAACACAGATGTTTATCTAGCAGGATTGTTACTGCTTATACAGACTTCTGTATGTGCATGGTCCATTTATATTTTACAACACTTGGACACTAAATATGAACTTGTGATGGCTTGTCATAAAATAAACACATTTCTCTAGGCTCAATAAACTAAAGGTAAAAGATCAGAACCCACACAAGGAAAAGGGGTAATCAGCATGCCAGGTAGCAGGAGTGAGATCACTATCCCTGTTCCTTTCCTGATCATTAAGCTTTGATGGCTCACATAGGCTCATTCATTAAAACAAGAGCAAGTAGCAGTGGTTAATTTTATGTAGGGAATCCTTGGCCATCCCACTTCCATTTGCTCTCAAATCTTTTGGTCTTGTTTTCTGACCCCAGTCTTTTATCTTTTCCCCCCAACATTGAGGCCTACCCCACCCTTCAGGACTAAAACATTCATTGCTGGGAGTATTGGGGGCTGATCCATCTCAGAGAGTTGCCACACCTAGCCAGAGGGTAACCGCCCGCCCATTCTTACTCCTTACACCCCACACGTTGATCTTGAGAGCATGTCCCAGTATGTCTCCTGCACACAAACGTCCTTCTGAGTCTACTTCTTGCAACAATGAACCTCTGAGAGAACATGGATGAATGATCTGGAAGCCTGCCTAGTCATCTAGCAAACTGAAGGAATTGAGGTGGCAAGGTATAAGCTAGGCCAAAATACAGTGACTTTGTGTCCTGGGGGAAAATGTCTTTGGTTACTGACAGGTGATAGAGGATAGAAGTAGGAAAATGCTTCAGGATAAAAAAAAAAAAAGGATTTGCTGAAAATAGTTCAGATGCTCCACAGGCAGTGAACTAGAAAAAGAGGGAAAGAAGAGGTGAGAATATAACCCAAGGTGCTAAATAATGTGCACAAGCAAAATGAGACCTTGTAACTCAGTGAAGGCAGTTTTGCTCATCAAGGAGGCCAAAGTATTTGAGGGCCAGGAAACAGATTACCATTTTAAAAATTATTCTCATTTTGTTAATTATGAAGTCTAAGAAGTATGCAGCTATCGAGGATCAACTGTGATAGGCAGAATAATGCTCCCAAAGATGTCCACACCCCAATCCCCAGAACCTATGAATATGCTACCTGGCATGTAGCATATTCACATGTCTTGAGATGGAAGATTACCCTGGATTATACTGGTATACCCACTATAAACACATAGGTCCTTAAAAGTTGAAAAGATAAGAACTTTTCCCACAATGAATAGTGAGAGATTACTGAGGAATGGTCAGAGAAATGAAATATTTCTAGCTTTGAAGATGTAGGAACAGGGCATGAGCCAAGGATGTGGGCAGCTTCCAGAAACTGGAGAAGGCAAGAAACCCAATTCACCCCTGGAACCTCCAGAAAGGAAGCCACCCTGCTGGCACCTTGATATATTAGCCCAATGAGACCCAGGTTAGGCAGAAACCTTCAGAACTGTAAGATAATAAAATTGCATTGTCTTAAGCCACTGAAATGCAGTAATTTGCTTCAGCAGCAATAGAAAACTAATATACCAACTTAGGGAAGAACTTGAAGAAAATGAAGGCTAATTGAAGAGGTGTTGGACTGCAATAGGAGTAGCAGCTGGCAAGTTGGAGGAGGGAACAAAAATTTGGGGAAGGAACAGGAGTCAGTTCACCTATATGTGACATCCCAGAGGTCAGGGTACAACAGTTGTAGCCATTAGGTCATCACTTTTTCCTCCCTGGCTGACTGCCTATGGTAAATGTGAGAAGAGTCAGTCCAAATTTCCGTTGCCACAAAGATGTGAAAATATGTGACAATGCCTGTTCTCCACTCAGTAGAGAGGGTAACATCTGACACAACAGTGAGAAGGTGACCCAAGGTGCTAAATGAAACCTTGGCACTCAGAGAAGGCAGCCTTGCTCACCAAGGAGAGCAAAGTATTTGAGAGCCAGGAAATAGATGACCAATGGTAAAATTATTCTCATTTTGTTAGTCATGAATTCTAAGAAGTATGCAGCTACTGAGGAGGAAATAATATTTCAGTTAAAGTAGAAAGCTTTCTCTTAGGAAAATGTCAGGTAGGTTGTAGGAGAGGGCATTCTTTGTCTTTCCACAATGATAAATTAGATGAAAGTTTGTGTGTGGAGTGAGATTATTCTGCTTCCTCTAATTTCCTGTCTTTGACATTCTTTTCAAAGCCCACGGGGCTAGAAGAAAAAAACTGTCTAGAGTGTCCTGTATTAATCTCCTTGGGCTGCCATAACAAAGTACCACAAACTTAGTGGCTTAAAACCACAGAAATTTCTTCTTTCAAAGTTCTAGAAGCCAGAAGTCTGAAATCAAGGGGTTGGTAGAGTCACACTCCGTCTGAAGTCTCTGGGGGTGAATGCTTGCATGCTTTCCAGCTTCTAGTGACTCCAGTCATTCATTTGCTTGTGGCAGCAGAACTCCGATCTCTGCTTCCATCCCTACGTGGACTTCTCTTATGCCTTTGTGTCTTCTCCTTTTAAGCACTTCTGAGGCTGTGGAAGTGTCTGAATCAAGGCATCATCAGAAGATGGTTTCTCCCCAAGCTGCAGCTGTGGGCGACCAGGACATGGCGGCACCTGCTCTTTTCTCCCCTTTTCTCCAGGCCTTGTCGCTTTCAGCTTTGGACTTCAGTTCCTGTGTTCCACTGATTTCAGCTTCTGGTGTTTCTCTCTCTGTCTGAGGCTTTTCCGATTCTAGTTTATAAGGACCCTGGGCTACAACTTACTGGAGCAATCTAATCAAATGACCCTTAATAGAATCTAATCTAATCAGAGTTTCACAATAACTTTTCATCCACAGAAACGGACCAATTTAAGAACACAATTTTTCTGGGGTCCACAAAAGACAAACCTCCACACCACCCCTTCCTGGCTTGGGTGGAGTTTGGTATATGCTCAGGATTGCCCATGTTCTTCCTACAAATTACAAGCTAGATCCTGCTCTCAATGCTAAATCTCCCATATTAGAGAGAAAATTGTAGTGATTGAAGTCAGAGAATCTTCTGAGCAGCCTGCTTTTGGTTTTGACCCTCTTGGCAGCAGTGGCTTCTGGCTCCCACCTGCATTTTTCAGGATGTAAGGAACCAGTGCACCTTAGTTTTATTTTGAAAACAAGTGGACATGGGGTAAAAAGACAGAAGGAATTTTTACAGTGCTTTTTCTCAGAATAAGGTTACCCTTATTCTATTCCCATTTGATCCCCAACTCCCAGGAAACCTGGGCTTAACTGCTTTGATTTATTCCCATAATAAGGTGATCGATTAATGTGAGAGGCTGACTTTATGAGGCCTGTCTTCAAATGGTGTTGGGGGCTGCCACAGTGAGAGAGTTATACTGCCACTACTCTAAAAAAGGTGACTGGAAAAGAATCAAAGACAGCATCAGTGATGGTTTACACATCAAAAACCTCTCTGTAGAACAGACAGGGAATGTTGAACATAATACCTTCTGGGGTTTGGTGCAGATGTTATACAGTAAATAAATACAGCTTGATTTGTTGCTATATGGGTTCTCTCATTGTCAAAAACTATGCTCTTCAGGGGTTAGCACTGAGGCATTGTCCTTATGATTAAACGAGAAGACCCTGGAGAAGCCTCAAATGTTACTGAGTGGAATCCATGGAACAGTAATTAGGGTCTGTAACAGCAGTCTCATCACCCTGAATGACTGGTTCCTGGGATCAAAGTTCAAAATGGCAATTCCTTTTCCAGTGTCAAATGACAGTTCTTTTTTTTTTTTTTTTTAATGGAAGGAAAGAGAGCAAAATCAAAGTGAAACTTAGTTAAAGATAATCTTGACTCCAGAATCTGGGCCTTCCCTGACCATTGAGAGAGATAGAATAACTTTGGTGTGTGGCTGAATTTGTCAGGCATGGGGGCAGCCTATTTGTTGTTGGGTCTCTAAGCAGAGATAGTCGACTATCTGAGAACAGGTGTTGGTTTCTAATGCTGGTAGCTCCCCTAACATTCAAGTTCCTCCCAGGCTCTGTGGGCTTGCCAGGGCCATTATTTGTCATTTATTTGGTTTTCATCTTTCTGAGATATATGGCAAAGCACAAGACCACAGCTGTGCCTCTTCTCAAATCTTTTCAGATTTTGACTTGTTTTTTTTGTGATGAAGAGAAATTCACCGTAAAACATGATGTCTTCTGAATATAGCTAGTAGAGCCAAATAGGTTGGCAACGTCACCTGGCTTTTATATACTGAAAGACCAGTTTGCAAGCCTCACATTTTTCGTCGCTGACACCAAGCTAGAAAAGAAGCTAAAATATTTTGACCTTTGGGTATAGGCATTTGTGGCAGATGGTCTCTTCAGCAGCATTCTTTTTGGGGGGGTGGGGGTGCTGGGGAAGCGGGTGGAGGCAGACAGAGGAAGGAGGAGGCTATCCAAATACAATATATAAAGTCAAAGAGATAGGAACTTGGCCTCATTTTACAAGGCTTTGGGCCAAAGCTTGGAACACCCATGAATCTCCACTCAAGCAGGGAGAGTTTCCCGTTCTGAGTAGTGTGAAAGGGATGACAGTTCATTTAAACATTCTGCTGGGCGGATTGCCTGGGTTGGAAACCCAAGACCCAGGCAGCCTGAACAGGCTGGAAAAAGGTGTCTGCCTCTACCATTGGTCATGAAGTGTGGGCTTCCAGATGGGCCCACGTAGACTCCTGGTACGATGAATGTTGTCAGGGGCAGATGCTTTGAGAAATGCAGCCAAGAAAAGAGCTGAGTCATCTGACTTCACCTTAGGTGACTTTGCATGGGACTGAAATCCTCAGCAGAGTTCTGTGTCTTAAGACCTGGATGGTGCTGGCTGCCGGCTGGCATGTGTCCAGAGACCAAGCTGCCTTAAAGGGGCAGTCCCACCCCACTCTCAACAAACAGCCATTCTAAGAGTTGCAAATGCACTCACAGAGAGCATGGGGTGCCACATGCTACCAAGTAGAGCTGGGGCACTTGTGACTACCAAGTAGAGTCACAGGACTCTGCCAATTCTAGCTCACTTGGGTTTTTTGTCTTGATATTATTTATTTATTTGCCTGGAAGTGGTAGCTTTCCTGTGAAGACTTTTGGGCTGAGGCAAGCAAATCATTTTTTTCCCCCAAGGGCATATTAGCTATAGATGTTGACTTGGAGGGCTATCCAGAGAGTGACATCAGTGTCATTGGAATGGGCCACTGTTACCCACTGACTTGCTTCGTTGAGAGTATCTTTCCCGGTCAGCTTTAATCACATGTGGATTTGAACTAGACTTTTTCTGCATCTGACAGGAAGGCCAGGAAGAGTGAGTGTACTGTACAAGCTTGTGAACCATATAGCATTGATGCCTACTTGATGACCAAGTCAGGCAGTGGTTAGCTCAAGTGAGAAAATTTTTTGGGTGATGGCTACATGAAGGCTTGTTCAACAATTAGGGGAAGGGAAGAGAGGAATCTGGCTCTCAAGGAATGTACTGCTTATAAGTTATAAAAATTGTTATTTGCTTCTTTTTCTCTTGACATAAAAAGAATAACTAAAGCCCTAGGGTAATTATTCAAAGCCCATAGTTTAGGACACTGACTTGTAGTATCATTCCCCTTAACTATACATTAAAAGTGATAGTAAGAAAAGACAAATCAGAAAATGAGTTGTTCTTCTTTGAATACTCATAAATAAACAACATACTGTATATTACAGTTTATAAAGTGCTTGATGTACATTTACATAATTTACCTTTGTAACAACCATATTGATGCCTCCATTTCATAGAGGTGGAAACTGAGATTAAAAAGGTCAAACAACTTGCCCAAAGTTAACTCATTAACGAAGAGCTGGGACACAAACTTAGAATTTCTGAGACAAAGTCTGATGTTCTTAATTCTTTTTCACAGCTGCCTCACTTAGGTAGAGAAAGTGCTAAGTGAGTACATCTCTGTGAAACCCATAGATTTTTAACTGGGGAACATTTAAAATGGAAATAACCTAGTGCAAAATGAGGCTAATTCTTTCTCTTTGAGGAAGGAGAAAGTTTACCTAAGAAAAATGGTTCTAAGAGAGAAGATATTTCTAATCTAAAAAGGAAAAAGATCCTTTCTAGCCCTTTGTCCCTGATTTTGTGAGGCAAATAGAGGAAACAATGTTTTTGTACATTTCTGGCATGTATTGCTAATGAAGTTTCATCCATCTGGCTGTGTAGCTTAGCTCCCAATTAGCTCCAAATGAGAGGTGAGACCAGGAGCTTTGAGCCTCTATGTCTCTCTGAAGCATCCAACAGAAGATGCTGGAAAACTGGAAAGGAGAAGAATATAGTTCAAGAAACTTTCTATTTTTCCCTTTTAATGTTTTATATAATTTCAGACATATGAAAAAGTCACAGTGATAACATACAGAATTCCAGTATACCTTTCACACAGATTCCCTAGAGGTTAACATTTCACTACATTTGCATTCCCTTCTCTCTCTCTTTTTCTCCATACACAGTCACATGCATATATGCATACATAAATACACACTCATACATATTTTTTGGAACTTTTTGAGAATAAATTGCTAACACAGTGCCCCTTTATCTAACGTTGCACTGTGTGTGTATTTAATCCGTTATAATCTTTTTTATCATTCTATTAATGGGCAAATAAAAATAAATCAGAATAATACTTCTCAGATTTGTCCAGTGGCCATTTCCTCAAGTCAGTTTCAACCTGTCCCCATGATTCTTTGAATACTTCCTTACTTCTGGGACAAGTTATTACAGTCTGACCTTATACTTTCACAGTTCCGGCTTTGGAATCAGACATTTTCCAAGGATCCTTGGTTTCTTTTAGTATTAAATGAGATTTAGAAACCAAGATGTAGGCAGTAGGTATGCTCATTGCCATAGGTTCTTTTAGTGGCTAGGGCTAAGAAATAGAGGTGACAGTAAAAAAAAGCAAGTTTTCCATTATCCACAATATGTTTACTTATTTGCTCAATTCCAGAACACACAGGGAGTAGTGTCAGTATTGCTTACTCATTTCTCTTTGAAAAAAGAAAACTACTACCCAGACTTCAATGTGGATGGATTTAGATTTCTTTTTGTCTTTAGGCTGAGGACATATTGCACAAATAATATATTTAAGAGCAATTTGCATTAATTTTCATTTTTTCCTCTTCGATGCATTTATGTTATTCAGTTAAAATCAATTTCAGTTCATTCATTTTTATTTGTATTCAATTTTAGAGTTTTTCCTTCATCTCTAAATTAAAACTGTACAAAAAACTAAACCCATTTACTCCTTTTACCTCATTTTTACCTTCCATCTTTTCCATTCAATTCGCATCTGCCCTCCAATAAGTATCAATCTCATTGATTTCTTCTTTATCCTTCACTGACAAGATATAGGCATTTTAAAGATATATTCTTCTTTTTTACACAAAATTAGCATATTACAGATAGCCTTTTATAAAACTTTGCTACTTTTCTCCCGCCCGCCCCTTGCGGCTTGCTTGCTGTCTGCTCTCTGTATCCATTCACTGTGCATTCTGTGTTGTTTTTTTCACTTGTCTCCCTTTTTTGTTGCATCACCTTGCTGAGTCTGCTCTCCGCGGCACTTGTGGGTTGGGCGGCGCTCTGCGGCCTTGCAGGCCAGCTGTTCTCTGTGGCCTGGGGGTGAGCCTGCCTTCACAAGGAAGTCCAGGGACGTGAATCCAGGGCCTCCTATATGGTAGATGGGAGCTCAACTCTTTGAGCCACACCCACTTCCAGCTACTTTTCTTTTATTTAATAATATGTTGTAGAATTGCTCATTATCAGTTCATACAGATCTTCATTCTTTTCTACAACTGCATAGTATCCTATAGATACCATGTTTATTGAACCATTCTTTTAGCAACACTTAAGTAGTTTCTAATATTTTGCAATGAAAAAATAAAACTGTATGAGACAAACTCTATGTGTATTTTCATATTGTTGAAGTTATATCTACAGGAAGAATTTCTAGAAGTGAGGTTGCTAGGGCAAAAGATGGGCATAGACATATATACTGTTTGTTATTACCCAATTCCCCTTCATGAAGGCTTAAGCAATTTACATTCACGTCAGCCTTGTATTATTAGTTCTGGCTTCTCCACAGCTTTCCCAACAGAGTACATTATTATACTTTCTCATTTTTGTTAATCTGACAGGAGAAAAATTATATCTTGGTATAGTTTTATCTGCGTTATTATGAATAAGTTTGTACATCAATTCATATGCATAAGAGCTACCTCAATTTATATCTTTTCTGTGAATTGTTAATCTTTTACTTAATTTTATATTGGGTTTTTGTGTTTTATTTATCCATAATTTTTGAGTTCTTTAAATATTAAGGATATTAGCCCTTTACCTGTGATATATGGTGTAAATATTTCTCTAAAATGGTCAGTTGTTTGGTGTCTTTTATGGTATATTCATAAAGAAATAGGAATCTGGCAACTAAAGAATAAATATTGTCTTTCAATTTTGTTTAAATAATTTATATGTTTGGTAACTGTTTTTATTTTCTCTATATTACAAAGGTAAACTTCAACTAAGATTGCAATTGATGAAGTTTATTATAGAGTGGCACATAGCTTTCCCTGATAATCCATCCTGTTAGAATTCTAGAAGTGAATAATAAAAGCACCAATAAATACTCCAATTAAAAAGTTGTCTGTTTCTTTTCCCTTTTTTCCCTCTATTTCTTTGCTTTCTTCTCTTAATACCAATTCTCGTTAAGCCAAGAGAACTATATATAAATGTTCCTTTATAACTAACAAAGCCTGCTTTGCTGCTCTTTTTAAATTACCACTCTTTCCTTTTTGAGATGAATCAAGTGTGCTCCTTTCTCTTCTTTCTTATTAGTTTCTTGCATATTTCCATGATTTTTTTTTTGTTATTCCCAGATGTATAAACTACTTCTGTCCCCATGCACTTGCTATAGAGTCCCTTTTGTGCCATTATTTTAAAATCTCTTCATTTTAGGATGATCGTTTCTCATTTGGTTAGTGAAGTGACAGTAAGGGCATGAATCCATGTGGTATTTAACAAAGTGGGCAAGCATTATGGGATCTCCTTGAAACAAGCACTGAGAGTCTGAGAGTCTGAGAGTCATTACCACAGTCTCCCTCTATAACTGGCCATGCAGGGATGGGTTGGGTAGAAAGTGCAGTGTGGATCAAGTAGGCTGCACTCCTTTGGAAGCAGAGTACTTTCTTTTTTTTTCAGTGCTTATATGAAGGTGGATTTGAGAGGAATTGGAGCAATTTTCTCTGAGCTTTCCACATCACTTTCTCACTACCAACCTGTCCTATACACATCCTCACACATAGCACAGTAAACACAAAGGAAGGGCAAGAATTATCAGGAGCATGTTCTGAAATTATTGGAGAAAGAGAAGAGATGCTTAAGCCTGAAGGGATATAGAAAATAGACCGCAAACTGCCATTCTGCTTTACTGTTTTATCAAGGAATGGTGGCTTGAGACATTGATAAAAGGGTGTCAAGGGAGCAAGTTGGTAGGGATTAGGTTTGTTACACAAAGGGGTAGGGATATTTATAAGAATATAGTAGTTTAAATCAGGGTGTGTAAGTCCTATGCGCTCACCAGCTTAGAAATGCTTAGGAGTAGAGCCATGCAGAGCGAATTTTGTAAGTTGTCTCCAATTCAATTCAACCTTCTGCATACTTACTCTTGTAGATATTTCAGAGGGGGGTCAATAAGGCATGTACTAATTAAAGGGCTGTTATCTAAAGGTCATTATGTCTATTATATATCTATTACTATAGAGTCATATTTTACTCCTTCCTTTGATTGATAATTTAAGACTCAGGAACTATGATTTGAAAGGAAACCTGAGAAAGGAGATGATGGAGATTTTGTGAAAATGTGGGTTGCCTTGATTTATGTTCCTGTGACCTTTGTACTAGACGGGTTTTTCTACACCACAGGGTAATGTAGCTCAAGGATTGTGAAGGACTCAATTTTGGAATAAAAATCAAAACACCCAAAATTCTTTGTATATGACTAAAACATGATTTGGGTCCTCCACAATAATCTCCCTTTTTTATTCTTTATCCTTAAATTGTTTATCCTAATCTTTATTTGCCTCGTTCAGGGGCATATGAATTTCCAAGTCTTTAATATTTTCAAATACTGAAGAATTAAATTCAACTTGCACCAATTTAGACCCCTTTCCCCCCTGTATGTCTAAGACACAGAGCTAAATGTGGGCTAACACATAATGAGAAATAAAACATGGTTTCAGCCCTAACCGTGTTACATTTTAGTATAGGGATGGGATAGCAGGCTAGAAATCTTGGAAGTGATCAAACACAACCGAGTAGGAAAACTCAGGGGAAGTCATGAAGCTCCTGTAGGTTCATAGGGAAAGTGTCGGTGAATCAATGCTTCCAGCTACTTCAGGGCCTACCTAGCCTGGAATGCTCTCTTTGTGCTCACAGGATTAATAGATCATACACAGCCTGTCTTATCATCTGTAGAGAGAAGCAGCTAGGCAAGAGAATTTTATCACTGAAACAGAAATGGGGGTCAAATCACCCAGGTTTCCTATTTCCTGAACTAGGAAATCTAAGGTACAGCAGATAAAGTTTTACAAACATAAAATACCTTTATACATAAAGATGTTGAGAAGCAATAATCATAGGACCTATGTAATGACCTCATTTTAGAACAAAGGGAAAAAGCAGCAGATTATTTTTTGACACAGCAGGATGCAAAGATATTATTTAGGTGTGTGCTGACTGATAGGTAGTTTCTTATTGGTCCCTGCTGCATGTGAACTCTTTGTAGCTACAAACAAAATTTTGAACCATTAGGTGTCTAAACAACTGACTACTCAGAAGACTTCCTTCTATTTTTCCTTACCTTGGCTTATTTAGACTAGAATTTATATAGATGATATAGGAAAGTGTTTTTAAAACTTTATATGTATGTGGATCACCCAGAGAGCTTGTTAAAATGATTCCAACCCAGTAGTTATGGAGCATGGTCTGAGTTTCTGTATTTCTAACAGATTCCAGATTCTGTTCTGATGCTTCATTTTTATGGACTGGCAAGAATAGTCTAGGTGACAGTGATTGATTACAGTCACACTGATTTGGGAGGTCCTAGAGGGCCATTGGGCCCCAAATGCTGATGGTTCTCCTCTGAAAATGTGTTTTTTAAGTGTTGGTCCCCAGACTTAGGCTCCCATTGCCAATTTCAGGTCAACACAAAAGGTCTCCTCAGTATTTCCTTTTACATGTACTATCTTTACATAAATATTAGCATTAGCATTCTTAGCTCTGCTTTACCAGTGAAGAAACTGAGGCTTTGAGAAATTGAATAACTTGTCCAATGATACATATTTATATACACCAAAACCAAAAAATACTCTATTCTGTCCAGTCTCTCTTCAATCCCTTTGCCCAAGAGTTCTTGCTAGGGTAATGGGTGTCTAGTACACTTTTCCACAAAAACTTTTGGAGAATTTCTTTTTTGTGGTAACAAAAATTATAAACAACGTTTACTAGGGGTTACTGAATGCCAGTGCTGATGACTTTACCTGCATTCTCGTGTTAATTCTCATCTCTGCCCTGTGAGGTAGGTATAATATGATTTAGACTGAGGAAAGTTAAGAAAGTAAAGAAGCTGAGATTAGAACTGTAGGTGCTTCATTCCAAAGCCTAAGCTATTAACCATAACCCTGTGTTGTGGTACACATCATTATAGCATTCTTTTTGGTTTTAATCCCAGAAAAAGTGAGATAATCCCATGGGTACAAAAGAAGCAAAAATAGAGATATGGATATTTATAACTTGATTCTGTAAATTGTAATAATGAGGTTTGCCTCAAATTAGCTGCAATTTTCCTATACATTTCCAATACACACTCACTTAGATGTGATGATAATTTATCAGGTTTCAGCAGAACTGTTTGTCAGTTCATGAGACAATGTTCCTGTAAATTCCCATTTCTGGGTCTCCTGATAATCTACAGTGTAAGTTGGGGGATGCCACCTGTAAAATTGCTGAGTCTTTTTCACTTGAAAATTGTAGAAAGCTATCATAGAATTGAAGATCTGGACATCTTGCCCAATGGCCTGAAAAATTGAAGTGTAGAGTGTCTATGAGACTTTTCCAGGATCATCATGAGACAGTTGCAGGGCTTGCACTAGAATCTAAGTCTCCTGACATTCACTTCAAGCTTCTTTTCAATCAGGCTGAATTACATTTCCCTTTACGCACCTTGGGGAAAATGTGCTCGTTCCAAATCTGGTTTCTATAACCTGTTAAACATCCCTCAAGTAAATGGGTGTGTTAAGTCTCTATACTGTAGTTTGCTTGACTGACATTAGCTTTTGCTCTCTGAGCACAAATCTCTGCTGCTTTAGGATTACTTTGAAGACATCAGAAGGCTCCAGCACAGGGCACAGCCACTCCCAGAAACATGAGCCCACTCTGCTGTGTACCTATTTGCTTGTGACCGGGCATTCTTTTGCCTTTAATGAGATTTTGCAGTGACAGGATTGGAACAGATTGCTGGCATTATGGCAGCCAGGATATTGTCAGGAGGAACTTGGCAGTGCTCATAGGTGTTATAATGCTGGCTCTTTGCTCAAGGGCAAGAATATCGAAGGGAAAATTAGAGATGAAACATAGAGTGAGAGGTAATGTCGGAAAAGTTCAGAAGATGAAACCAGTAGCAGTAAATATGTCAGAAATTATTTGAGGTTTACACACTTTGAGTCCTTGGTGACTGAAGACATAGCCAAGAATTGCTTCAGTGATATTCCTTCATAAATCTGCATAATAATCTCTCGGCGGGGCTTTGGTGAAATTACAAGTATTCATTTACTAAATTGGGTTCAGTGTCTGTATCATGCACGCCATATGAATATTCAGTGCGGTGAATGCTTCCCAAGCTATGTTGAAGTTAACACATAAGCTGAATATAACTCAAGTAGAACTCAAAATTGCATGCTTATTTTAACCTAACAGAGGTCCTTGTGTCTTAAAGAATTGAACCCACCACCCACAATCTGTCAATTAATACTCAGCCTAATAAATCCAAATGTAAGGCTTTTTCAGGATTTATATCTGGTTTTTGGCATAAAATAGTTGTTGCTATTGTGTTGTGTTTTTTTTTTAATAACAGAAGATTAAGATAATAATACACAGGGCTATGAATGGTTACTTAGAACACTGTGGCAGCTGCCAAGCAGATTCAGGAAGAATGTTTAATTACAGTGCTCAGTAACAACAAAGGAAAAGTTTCATGAGAAGAAACGACTCTATTATGAGACAAAGGTCTATGCTGAATGGGAAGTGGACAGTAGTCCTTTTCTAGACCTTAGATATTTGTCAGAGCTGGAGTTGTCTTGACAGCTGATAGCCATTTTACCTTAAAACTTGAGCACTTTTCTTCTTCAAGCAGCTCATTGGCTTTCCAGGATAAGCAAACAAAATTATTTCTGTTTCCAAAGTATATTTTTCCCTCAAATGAAAATTATTAATACTTTTCAGAAGGAGTCAACCAGATCCAGTGCTATACAGCAAAAGAGCAATTGATCAGGAGTCAGGCAGCCTGAGTTCTTCTCTAGGCATCTCCAACAATCCAACTGTGGGACCTCAGGCAGTTAACTAATCTCTCTGGAAAAAATTCAATTATGAAATTTTCCATGTTATCCTGAATTTTAATACATATTTTGAAAATATCCTTTGGGGAACATTATTGATCATAATTATTTCATATTGCCTTACAATATAATATGACTTTAGATGAGCAGTAGATGTTCAAATGGAATATGAGATATTTTATTGATAATGTTTTTGTACTTCTTACATGGTAGCTATTGTGCTAAATGTGTTTCACATGCAACATGTCAGTATATGAGGTAGCTTTATTATTAACTTCATTTTGTAGATGGAGAAATTCAAGCTCATAAAGTTTAAGTCATTTGCCTAATATCATATAATAAATAAGTAGCAAAACTGAGATTCAAACTATAGTTTCTCAACTCTAACAACCACAACCTCAACCGCCCTGTACCCCCTTCCTTTAGGATAGCTTCTGGATGCATGGTGGTCTCCCCATGGCCATCACAAGTAAATGCTGAGGAAATTTGCTTGAGTTCTTAGTTGAGTATATTTCTAGTGCTACAAAACATGTAAAAAGATCCAGAACCAGATAAGGGAGAAGAATATTGTTTAAAGAATGGAGACTTGAATTACAGAGGAACTGAAAGAAGGAGGGGCAGTGGCTCATTATCATTATGCTAGCACTAATAACCAATTAGTGAGACAAGTTTTTCTCTTATTTTTAATGATGTTTACTTTCAGATTGCTATTGCTTTGGGGGAAATATGACTGATACTAAAACAAATGGCACTTGGGAGGACAGTAGATGACAGTAGATCGCACGGAGAGCAGGGAGAAGTATCTTTACTTATATGGGCCTGAAAGCTAATGGCTAGGGTTGGGGGAAGGAATTAAATGCTAAATCTGAAAGAAGATTTATTTTAGCCGTGATAGTATGCACTGATTAGAAGACATACAGGTTGCAGCTAGAGGATTGGGTGTGGAGTTGTCTCGATGGTATAAGATGAGCCAAGTCCGGGAATATAATTTCGTGGTGGTTATCAATAGATGTGATTAAAGTATATGGAAGGAGAGGCGTCAATCTCAGGTGGTACAGTGCCAAATGTAGCCCTTCATAGTGAATGCCTCTCAATGGGAATATTGTACAAAGAAAGGGACTAGTAGGAAAACTTTATGCCTGAGTCAGCTTAAGGAAACAGCAATCTGCAGAAAATAAAACAAGATTCCCCAAATTTGAAATTAGAGAAAATTAACTGTTCTGTAAAGAAGTTTAGAGTTAGGCCATTAAAGCCCATCAACATGATAATCAGTTATAATGAATCAGAAATAGCTTAGACTTGAAAAAAGAAGACTATATACCACAGTAATGAAAGAAGTTGTTGATGTGGGAAGAGTGGGGAGTGTGGTGAGTGGGATATATGGGAACCGCTTACATTTTTTAATGTAATATTTTGTGTGATCCAAATATCTTTAAAAAAAACAAAGATAAACAAACAAACAAAAGTGAAAAGTATAGAAGAAAAAAAAATGCTTTTGGGGATTCTTATAACTAGTGAGAAGACTGGAAATTATTTTGAAGGGGTAGAAGGTAAGACTTATTGTGTGAAAGCCTAAAGACCTTGTCTTAGTTTCCTAGCATTGCTGTAACAAAGTACCAGAAATTGGGTGTCTTAAAACTATGGAAATGTATTGTCCTACAACATCAGGGTCATGATCCCACTGAACTCAGTAGGGGAGAATCTGTTCTATTTCTCTCTCCTGGCATCTGGGGGTGGTTTGCTGGCAATTCATGGTGTTGTCCACCTCATTCATCAAATGCTGTTCTCTCTTCTCTGTCCATCTATGTCTTCTCTCCTCTTTTTATAAAGCTACCAGCTCTTTTGGATTAAGACCCTAACCTACTCTGGTATGACCTCATTTTAACTTGGCTAATTCCATGTGTAACAACCCTGTTTCCAAATAAGTTCTGCTTCTGAGGTACTGGGGATAAGAGATAAATTAAGAAATTTAAATAAATTTCTTTATTCTTAAACTCATATAATCTAAGCCCAATATTAGAGGAAGTTTTTCTACATCCATAGTATAATCAAACAAAAGGTCATGTGTCTATGAGACTGCCTGCCTATCTCACAGTATTTAGAGATATGTTTGTATACATATTTAAATAAAAATAATCAAATGCCAATACTTTTCCTATGTCTCTGTTTCCTTCAAAAGTGTGAAATGTTACTGTGGCAAAGTGAAGAAATATAAATGTAAATCAGAGGAAGAAAGCATGATGGGGTCATTGCAAAATGTGCTCTTTGTGATAGGCCACTGAAGAAGATGGTGTTAATAAAATCACATGACTGAAAAGAGATTTCTTCTTCCACATCCTGGTAAGTCTCCTCGTAAGTGTGAATACAGGCAGTGATCATTGAAAATGTATGTATCCAGGGTTAGATGGGCCTTTACTACGCTCTGTTTAGCCAGCTAACAGAGCATGGAGCTCAGCCCCAAGGAGGTCAGAAGACAATTTGTGGTCCTTGGTGACTTGACTTGGAGTACAAATGAAGTATCCTCATTTCAGGAAACAACATTCAGTAGAAAGGCTGACCTTGCACTGGCAAGGAATGAAGCTAGAAAAATGTTCTTAGCCCAGAACATTTTCAAACAAGTTGACATAGGGTCTTTTATGTAAATATTTTTTGTTTCGTCAAATGTTTTCTATTTCATCTATAAGACAAAAGGTGAAAATATACTTTGAAAAATAAAAACAAATAAACAAAACAAAGCAAAAGGGATTTTTAAATTTCTTTTCTGGAACATTCTCCTAAGGTCACTTTTTCTGTGGGTTTAATGATCAGATCAGTGAGCTGCAAACCATGAACCATAGCAAAAACAAATGAAAGTGTCTGATTTAAAAAGACAAAGGTGGCTCATCTTGATTTCATACATTTTGAATTTGATTTATTGAATTTAGTGCTTATAAATAGAGATGGAGCAACATGTCCAGACATAGTAGTTTTCTTTCTACATAGAAATCTTTTGATATGGAAATGGCTAGGTAGCTTGTCCTTGCCAGCATTTAATAATCGTTTTAAGTATTTTAAAGGGACTATAATTTTTTGAATAACTTTATAGGGTCTTCAAACTTTCCATCAAATGACTGTCTGTGGTTCCTGTTCATTTGGACAGAATTTGTTTTGGCACTAGGTCAACAATAATTGGCCGTGCTCAATGACCTTGAGAATGAGTTGGTGGAGGGGGGTGGAGAAATTCACATGCACTTTTCTATTTTAAGTTTAGTAAGCCAGAAGTTAAACTGAAGTGAAATTAGAATAGAAAAAGACATTTTTAAGAAACAAAGGACTAGAAATATTGTGATGTCTTGGAAGAAGAAAAGTGGATTTGACCCTGAGCCTCAAATCTCCCCTGGCTGAGTGATCTATGGAAAGCCTTGTATGTATATGTATTTATTTCAGTGCCTGCAAAGTGGGAACAATAATTCCATCCTGCCCTACCTTAGAAAATAATTAACGTGTAAATGGGCTTTGAGATCATAAGATAAAAAATTCTCTATAAATGTGGTAAATGAAAAATGATTCAAGGCCATATAAAATTAATCCAGGTGAAAATGTACTTTTAAAGAGGATTTTTATGAATTCAAGCATCAACTGAAATTTAAAAAGCCATATAACAATATACCCTTTAGGAATTACTTTAGAGAAGTTGAGCTTTACTTTAACAGCTGTGAAAGGAAAAATCAGGGAAAGGCAATAGATTAATTCACATTTAAAACATGTCCCTATTTTTCTGTTTATTATACAGGTTAGAACCAGTATTTCTAGGAGTTACAAATGACCATTTGCTGTTTTGTGGGAAGAATTCTGTATATGGGCTCTAATTTAAATATACAACATTGTTATTCATTCCTCCATCAAAATTGTAAAAAGCACTTATCATGTGATTCCTGTAAGAGGACAGTATGAAAAGTTTCAAGGACTTTGTTACTGGGTTCTAGAATATGGACTCAACATAAGAAAATGTAGAGTGTGGCCAAGGGACAAATTAAGGAGCCTTGTGTGATCTGCTGATGCCTCCCCTTTCCCCCACCCCCACCCCAGTTTGTCTACAATCCCTAGAGCGTCAATGTTGAGAATAATATAGGAAGGGTGTCTGAGTCAATATACAAGGGGCCGATCACCTTGGAAATTTGGGAAACCTGGGCTCTTGAGATCATCTTCTCAGGTCATCAGTGTGAAACCTGAATTCCACTTGGGGAATTTGAAGACCCTGGAGAGGGATTTCAGCACTCATCTGAGGAAGGCATAATATCATGTATGCCTGATTTCAAATAAAATAGCGAGACTTCTTGGTACAGTTATAATGATCTACTCTGTGCTGGCATTAGAAGGGAGCTGAGTGCACAGTGTGGAGTACTAACAACCTATCTGTGCTTCTTACTACCTCACCTGACATAAGGTAGGCAAGTTTTAATCTGTTTTTCTATTTGAAAAATAGGTTGGGGGTTTCATTTCCCATAATGTCTTCTGATTAGTATAAGGTCTGTTGAGATATGATGTCAAGTTTGCTCTTCTTTCTGAAGTAATCCTGAGTTCACTCTGAGGACAATGAGAGGTTTGGAGACCAAAGAAACTATCTTGCTTTCACACCATGTACTGATATTGTTTATTGTTGGACCATTTAAGAAGCAGTGAAATTATATAATTTTACTTGAGTTTTCTTTTTAATTATTCCTAGTACAATTACCTAGTTAATTTGTTCTTAATGAGTTCATCAGCAATGATTTAATACAACTTTGAGGAACAGCTTTCTTTAGTCTTTAATTCGCGACAGTTCCCCTTCTATTTGGCAGTACATTAATGGAAATGGAAAATTGCCTCATTCTAAATGTCAGAATAATACTGCACCAAAAACAATTCAGTCATGTCTTTCAAACCACGCACATATGGTTCATCACCAAATGTCACTTCTTCTTCCCCCTTCCCCCCATGTCCCCCTCCCACCTGTACCTTCCCTCTTTATTTTCTTTTCCTTTGTCCGACTCTGGTGATAATAGTTTGGATTAATTTCCTAATATCTTTGCACAAGCTTCCTTTCTCCTGTTGTCTGTATTTACTAACAGCCCAGACAGAAGTTCTTAACACTAGTTTTACCTAGATTCTTGAAATTGGCAGAGTTCACAGATCAGGTGACAGCTATTGCTTTTAGCATCACAAATGTCTTTCATCTGCTCTCAAAATCGAAAAAAAAGTTCATATGAAGTTTCTTCAAAATAATTTTTCTGCATAATTTGGGGCTTTTATATGAAGTTTTCTTAGCAAAGCTACATTCCCCTCCTCACTCTGTATGCACTAGGACAATTCTTTTTTTTTTTTTCTTTTCTTCCTAGTACTGTGTTCAAGCAAGTTTCTTTCTAGGATGAATGCTTTTATTATGAGTATTTTAGTTATGATTTATTGGATAAATTCATAATGAGAACAACCAGAACAATTTCACTTGCATTTAAGGATACATACTTTTAATTGCAAATCTTAATTAACTAATACTTAATGGGCATTTAAATGAACTTTTAAAATTGTCTATAAGCTACACCATCTAAAGTCATTCCATTGTTTAAAGGAAAGCTGCAAGAGAGAGGAACTTTTATGTGTTTAACCTTTAAAGAGTTTTACATGATAAACTTCCTCTTTCTGAAAGTATCCCCCTCTTCAGATAATATCTGGACAAAAACGAACTATTTAAGAGAGAATAATTTCCACTCTCAATTGTAGATTTTTAAAATATCTTTCTATCTAAGGTACTTGTCTGAAACTTGAATTTTGAATCTTAATTAATATATTGGTTTCACTTTTGTTTCTATCGGAAACCTGAGTCATCTGTGAAGTATGAATATTTTAATTTGAGTCAATATTTATTACAGGAGGATCACTTGCTTAAGCCATTAGAAGATAATCAGAGGATAACCTGTAGTTTTATTCTTCAGAGGTAGGATCAGAAAGCACAAATACTTTACCTAATTTTTTTAAAAAATCAATTTTATTGATACATATTAATAAAATATAAATCCATCCAAAGTATACAATCAGTGGTATTCAATATAATCATATTGTTGTGCATTAATTCCTGCAATCATTTTAGAGCATTTTCCTTATTCCAGTAATAATAATAATAATAATAAACAAAAACCAACAAACCAACCAAACAAAACTCATCACCCCCCAATCTCTCTGTGCTTCCCCTACTGTACAAAGCTGCAATTCTGTTTCCTTCTCTCTAGTTTATTTGTATTTATAATTTGTAAAAATTGTCTTATACATGCAATATATCACCCATATTTGTATTTTACATGAGGTTTCACTATACTATACAGATTCTTGCCTTCTTTCTAGTAATATAAATGTCCTTAGGCTTTCCCTTTCAACCACTGTCGTACCCATATGATAGCTCAGCTAAACATAAACAACATGATGTGCTCTCACCATTTCAATTCATTTCCAAAGATTTACAAACAACCTTATAACCAATTTTGCACAGATTAACTATCAGCTTTCCATTCTCTATCCTCATTCTATTTTCTGGTGATCTATATTCTAATTTTTAATTCCACATGTTTAAATAATATATATTTATTTTAAAAAAATAATAATTTGAAGCTACAACCACTAACTCACCAGAGCTCAAAATCCCAATATCAGACACTGTCTAAAGGGGGAAATAGCATGGATAATATTTGGTGCATATTGCAGGGGCTATCTTTCTAGAACTTTAAAAGAAAGAATGCATATTCCCATATCAGTATTTTCTCCAAACCTGTACCTAGAAATTTATCTGAAAAATTGTCAATAGTATTATCTTTGAAAATAAGATAAAAAAACATATTTAGAACTGCAAAAAAAAAAAAATAACCCCACAATATATTTAGTTCATAATAGCACAATCATACATTATTTGTCCTTTTGAGTCTGGCTTGCTTCAGTCAACATAATGTCCTCCAGGTTCATCCAAGTGGTCATATGCTTCACAACTTCATTTCTTCTTCCTGCTGCATAATTTTCCATTGTATGTATACACCACAATTTGTTTATCCATTCCTCAGTTAATGAATACCTAGGTTGTTTACAACTTTTGGCTAAAATGAGTAATGCTGGTAATGAACATCAGTGTGCAGATGTCTGTTTGTGTCACTGCTCTCAGTTCTTCTGAGTATATACCTAGCAATGGTATTGCTGGGTCACTTGGCAAATCTATATTCAACTTCATTAATGTGTTAGTCTGCCAAAGGGGTGCTGATGCAAAATACCAAAAACTGGTTGGCTTTTATAAAGGGTATTTATTTGGGGTAAGAGCTTACAGATATCAGGACATAATGCATAAGTTACTTTCCTCACCAAAGTCTATTTTCATGTGTTGGAGCAAGATGGCTGCTGACATCTGTGAGGATTCAGGCTTCCTAGGTTCCTCTCTTCCAGGGTCTTGCTTCTCTCTGGATTCAAGGTTCCTTTCTTCCCAGGACTTGCTTCTTTCTGAGCCCGGGTTTCCTCTCTTCCTGGGCTGGCTCCTCTTTCTTCTGTGAGCTTACTTCCCAGGGCCCCAGTTTAAGGCTTCATCATCAAAATCCAACATCAAAAACCCTCACATCAAAAGCTCCAACTCTGTCCCTTGCCATGCCTTTTATCTGTGAGTCCCCACCCACCAAGGGGCACGAAGTCAATGCCCTAATATAGTGGTCCAATTAAAGCCCTAATCATAAGTCAATTATGCCTAGTGATAGACCAGATTACAAACATAACCCAATATCTATTTTTGGAATTCATAATTATATCAAACTGCTACACTTCAGAAGTGCCATACAATCCTCCACAGTTGCTGTACCATTCAACCTTCCCACGAACAGTAAGCATTCCTATCTCTCCACATCTTCTCCAACATTTGCAGTTTTCCGACTTTTTAATAGTGGTCAGTCTAATGGGTGTGAAATGATATCTCATTGAAGTATTCATTTACATTTCCTTAATTGCTAGTGAGAACATTTTTTCATGTTTCTTTACCATTTGTATTTCTTCTTTAGACAGTTGTCTTTTCAAGTCTTTTGCCCAGTTTTCTTAATTAGATAGTTTGTCTTTTTAATGTTGAGTTGTATGATCTCTTTATATATCAAATATATTAAACCCTTATTGGATATGCGATTGCCAAATATTTTTTCCCATTGAGTTGACTGCCTTTTCATCCTGTTGACAGTCCTTTGAGGTGCAAAAGTGTTGAATTTTGAGGAAGTCCTATTTATCTTTTTTCTTTTGTAGTTCATACTTTGGATGTAAGGTTTAAGTAACTACCGCCTATCACAAGATCTTGAATATGTTTTCCTACATTTTCTTCTGGGAATTTTATGGTTACTGCTTTTATACTTAGGTCCTTGATCCACTTAGAGAGAGATAGGGGTCCTCTTTCTTTCTTTTGGATATGGCTATTCAATTCTCCCTGCACCATTTGTTGACTAGACTGTTTTGGCTCAGTTGTGTAGAAATTTTAAAAAATCTTTTCATCTATCCAGTAGGATTAAAATATTTACCAGTCTTACTCTATAGAGATTATGTAATGAAAATCATAATAATGGGATATATTTCCATGACTTGCTTAGCATCCACTATATGACAGTTGTGTTACATGGGTTATATAATCTAATTTTCCTAAAAACTGTGAAGTAGCTTGGAAAACTGAGTTTCACAGAAATTTATTGTTTTTCTGACATAACAGAGATGGTATGTGGATACATGCTTTCTTTATTCTATTCTTTTTCTTGGTCTATAAGGCTATACTTATGACCCATAGGGTAGAAAAGGACATAAGGAGTCTATTGTCCACCCGCCCCCATGGTCAAGAGTCATCTAGTCCCTTCTAAAATGCTTCCAGTGGCACAGAGTTCACTTATTCTTAAAGCAGGCAGACCATTGTTGTCAGCTCTAATGACAGAAAAAGGTCCATTATTTACCACCAAAGCATGTCCTTCTGTATTTTTGTCCATCATCTCTAATCTACCTTCTCTAACAACATAATTAGTCAAATCCTTCCTTCACATGAGACCTTCAGCCATTTGAGGATATTATTGATCCCCTGAATTAATCTCTCCTCTGGCCTAAACCTTGCCAGTTCCTTGCTTCCAGATCTTTCAGCAGGCTTCATAATAAATTCAGAAGGGGGCATAATAATCCATTTGAAATCTGAACCTATGTAGAATAAAAGAGGATTTAATTTGGGCATTACATTTTTTAAATGTAGTCTTAGGTTGTATTTGTGTGTTTGTATATCTGAATTCCATGTTATCTCATGTTAAGTTTGGTATCAAGGGAAAAATAAATAGCAGAAATTTCTAGCAACCAGTCACCCATCCTGTACTTGTGTGACTGAATTCACCATGAAACTTTAGGTAAATCACTGTTATACTACTATTTTCATAAATTTATATACATTCACCTGGCCAATCAGTATGATTTTTAATTCTGTTTCTATCATTTCCATCATTTGTTATTTATATCTTCCCTCTACCCTACAACTTTCTTACATCATCACATTTCATAGAATCATTTTCTATATTGCCAGTCAAATAATTGATTAAAATGTAGAACTGGACTCAGCTTAAATCAGAGAAATAGGCTTCTCTCCAGGACACCTGCAGGTCAGCACATCTGGTTGGCTGTTGTCTGAGGCTATTGAGTCATCCTGAACCCTGCAAATAAAATGAGACTCCTCTTGGGTCCTCTACCTCTAACTGTCCCTAGGTACCACTTCAGTCATATTTTCCTTGAAATCTTTTTTTGTTTTAATCTTTATTTTTTTAAGCCATATCTAGGCATCAGCTCTCTGGCCACTGTTCTTACCTATTTCCTGCTCCTGGTTCTCTCTGTTTGATATCTATCCTTGGTTTTATGGTCCATTTGTTCACACAATTAATTCACTGCTTAAGTAGAACAAACAAAAGCATGCTCATGTAGTGAGACTTTCTATGTGTATTCAAATATGCACTGGAGATCCTATACGTATGTCTATGACTTGCCCCTTGAAGTTTCCTTTTAAAGCAGAGTTCCACAAATTTCCCCTTGTGTAGACACAGGTTTCTTCATATCCTGTCTTTTTCTTTTTCAATGAGATTCTAATAGTTCACCAGACTATGGCTCGAGTTCCCATGTTTTACTCATTTTCACCTAAGTGCTTGGCTCATAATAGGTGCTCATTGCATGTTTATGAATCTGAGCCCAGCTGAATTTTGACCATTTGTGATTGTCTTAATCTGAATTTCACTTTTTTGCATTTCCATCCTTCTTAGTCTTTCTTCCTTTATAGAATTACTAAATATTAGTCAGCCCAAGGGATGCTGATACAAAGTACCAGAAGTCTGTTGGTTTTTATAAAGGGTATTTATTTGGGGTAAAAACTTACAATTATAAGGCCCTAAGAGTTCAAATCAAGGTACCAAAAGAGGTACTTTCTTACCCAAGTCAGTTGCCACATGTTAAGTAAGATGGCAGGCCTGGTCTCTCCTTCGGTCTTTCTCTTCAGGCTCTGTGGGCCCAGTTTCTTCTATTCTCAGCTGTAGGCTGGCTTAGGGTTTGTTTCTTTCTGGACATCGTCAGCTTGGCTGTTCTGTTCTCCTCAGCTGCAAACTATCAGTCAAATGCTCATCTATCTTCCTGGGGCTGCAGGATCAAAGTTCTCTCCTCTGATGTGTCTATGGAGCTCTCTTTCTTCCTATGCCTTCTGTGTCTTCTTGAGTGAGTGTCCATTTATATCAGCCCAAAGCCCTAATCGTAACACAGTTTAATCAAAGATATCTCAGCTGAATCTAATACAATCTAAGGGATCACACTCAGAGGAGCAGATCAGTTTACAAACATAATCAAATATCTCTTTTTGGAATTCATAAATAATCTCAAACTGCCACAGTCCACCCTCTGAATTCCAAAAAGACATTACAATATTTTTTTAAAAATCCTTAGAACAGTAACAATGCCAAATACAGTTTGTCTTGGGGAAAAGTTCCCTCTGGTTATAGACCTGTGAAACTTACAAAACAATTTGTCTACTTCTGATATACGAAGGGACAGACAAAGAATAAACTTTTCATTACCATATGGAGAATTGGGGAAGGAAACATGCATCACAGGTCCCTAACATTTCTGAAAATCCACAGGGCATATTCCATTAGGTTTCAAAGTCTGAGAGTCATTCTTAAAATGATGGTTTCTCCTCTTCCTTGGGGCCTCATGGACCTTTCCACATGTTTGTCCAATGGCTGTTTTCTTGGTTCCATCCTCATCAAGCATCTGAATGGCAACTGAGCTCCAGAACTAACCCTCCAAGAACTTTGGGGCGATGGCCATATTTTACCCAATCTCTGCGGTACAGTCTCAACCCCCTTAGTACAGTGAGGTGGCAGCGACATTCTCCCTAATATCTGGCATACAGGCCCAATCTTCTCAGAAGAGTGAGGTGGTGACCTGGCCTTCCCTAATCTATGGGGATAGGTTCATCCCTCTCAGAGCATTGGGGTGTCGACCTCCCTCTTCCCAACATTTGGGAAATGAGCTCCACCCTCTCTGTAGCCTGGGGCAGCAAAACTCATACTAAACAGTGGGCTGGAGCAACTACCCTCATCAAATGCCCAACAAACTCACCCTTTCCACACACATGGGTAAGTTTCCTGTCTTGGCCCAAGGAGATATCTTAATTACAGACTTCAGCTTCCATGGTTTTCCTCTTAAATCCATTTTCCCTTCCATCTCTCCCTTCCCTGTCCCTTTTAGTCCAGGCTGACAGTGATTTTGTTCATAGAGAGCTTGCAAAAAAAGCTTGTTGTTTTAACATGCAGGAAGTAGGGGTCCAAGCCATTAGACAGTAATACTTTCCACAAGTCTTTCCTGGATAACTGC
The DNA here is from genome assembly GCF_030445035.2 of Dasypus novemcinctus. Taxonomy (NCBI): domain Eukaryota; kingdom Metazoa; phylum Chordata; class Mammalia; order Cingulata; family Dasypodidae; genus Dasypus; species Dasypus novemcinctus. Next base: position 44,702,639 of record NC_080673.1, on the reverse strand, counting down.
ATTTTCATTCCTAACTTCAAAGTTCCAAGTTTAGTTAATTCCTCAAATGGGGCACTATCATCTGGGCACTTTATTTCCAGAGACTTGGAATTCCTGGAATCAGTTTCTGGTTTCTTTGTGTCCAATAATTCAGTTATCAACTTATCTCTTTCCTCTAACATTTTGCTATCAGCTGCAAGGAGAAGCCAGGCTGCATTTTCTACATTTAGTTTGGAAATCTCCTTGGCTAAATGCCCAAGTTTGTAATTTTCAAAATCTGCCTTCCATATAACGTCAGGAGTCAATCTTGCTGAGTTCTCTGCAACTTTAAAACATGGATCACCTTTCCTCCAGTTTCCAATAATAGTTTCATCATTTACTTCTAAGGCCTCATCAAAGGACTCTTAAGCATCCATGTTCCTACTTACAGTCTCTTCAAAGCAATCTAAGCCTTTTCCATCAAGCATCTCACAATCCTTAAAAAGAAATACCCTTTATCCATTTATAAAACCGTTCCAGAATTTTTAGTAATTGCAAAAGCGCCACCTGACTCCTGGTACCAAGCTGTATTAGTTAGGGTACTCTAGAGAAACAGAATCGACAGGAGATAACTATAAACAGTATGAGAGCTTATAAAATGCTCTCATGTGACTGTGGGGATGCACAAGTCCAAATTCTGCAGGTAGGTTGCAAACCAGGGGCTCCTATGAAGTTCCTTGATGAATTCCTAGGAGACACTGGCTCTCTGAAGTTGAGCTAGAAAATTCTCTCTGAATGCTGAAATTACTTCCCCTTTCATTCAACTGATTGGATAAAACATCACTCACTGCTCATGGCAATCTCCTTGGTTGATTGTATATGTAACCAGCCATCTATGCAGTGAACTCACTGATGACTAAAGTCCATAAATGTCCTTGTATTACAATTAGCCCAGTGCTTGCTTGACCAAACCACTGGGCACAATTACCTGGCCAAATTGACACATTAGCCTAACCATTACACCTCCTTTCTTTTTCTTCTTTCTCTTTTAAAAATCTTATTTTTTTACAGATTAGGGTTCAACTTACTTTTGCTTGATATACCCTACCTTTTTGATTGCCACACTCAATCATGTCCCAGCAATCCTGACACTTCTGCATCACTAATAGTGTTTTTTCCTCATGTTCAAAATCAAGTACAGTCATAAATAAGCACAAAATCAGGGAGATATGGTAGCTTCGATCACATTAACAATAATTGAGCAAATAAATTCAAAAGGATCTTCTGAATGTTCATTTCTTTTTTTAGTCCAGAAGAATAGGATCTAATATTTATTGAGTGACTCAAGCACAGTTAAAGTTATGTTCACATAAGTCATCTCTTAGGCATAGGAAAGACATGCAGGACATCTATTGTTTTAAGCAAATTGTTTTGTTGATACAGGCTAGTTAGGGAGATGAAAGGTGGACTGAAACTGTTTGCCAAAATTAGAACTTTGATTCTAGTTATAAATTACGATTTTGATTCTCCTTTTGGATGTTTAAAACAATTTTATTTATCTATAATTTAAATTTGTATTGATATATGAGTCTTAATATGATGAGAACTCAGAAATAGTAAATGTTGACAAAGGTGAGTTTCAAAAAAAGAAATTTCACTTCCTGGTTTTTACTGTGACCAGAAGATCCAGGTACCTAAATAAAACTAGAATATATCTTTTGATTGTTTTGAACTTGTTGGAACCGGCACATATCAGAGGTCAGAAAAGTTTCAAGTTACATCATAAATTCTTGGGTACATACCCACAGTGTATTTACCCACACCTTAGCCACTCTGAGAACTTGACAGATAAATTGTCTGGCTAAAGTAACAAGGTGTAGCAGGCAGAGTGCAATAGTGGGACTAGGGGAGCTAGATTCTAGCATTGCTTTTCATATCATGGGCAACCTTCACTGAAGTTGTGCTTGAGTCATACATTAGAGCAATGGAGAAGGGCAAGTGAGTCAGGTCTAAGAGGACTAAACTATCTGAAGCAAGGGACTTCTCATCTAAAATAAAGTATCTATATTTGTTTCCTAGGGCTGCTGTAATAACAAATTACCACAAACTTGGTGTCTTAAAACAATAGAAATTTATCCCCTCACTATTCTGGAGGCTAAAAAATTCAAAATCACAGTGTTGGCAGAGTCATGTATCGTGTGAAGGCTCTAGGGAAGAATCCTTCCTTGCCTCCTCCAGCTTCTGGTGGCCTCTTAGTTTGTGACAGCATCTCTGCCTATCTCTGTTCCCTCATGGCCTTCTCTGAATATCCTTTTCTGTCTCTTATAAAAAACAGTCTCATTGGATTTAGGCTTACCCTATTAAATGTGATCTCAACTTGATTCTTACCTTAATTATATCTGCAAAGACCCTGTTTCCAAATAAGGTCACATTCTGACCTTAATTAATGGTGCACATTAATTTTTTGGGGGGAGGCTCTATTTATCCCAATACAATAACTAAAAGTACATGATAGCTTTTTTGATTAGGCCTGTCTCAATTAATTTATTTATTGATTGATGCATTCATTCAACGAATATTTATTGAAAATCTATTATGTACCAGCATGGAAGTAGGTAATGAAGATTCTGTCCATAGACATGAACCACAGATAAGGAGCATACAGTCTGGAAACATCCAAAGAGGTCAACTCGAGTGGATGGGATCCTGCTGCTTATGTTCCTACAAATGAGGTCTGCAAATTTTCTTGATCATGCGTGTTCTTTCAGCTATATTTCTAATATATATATCCATATTTATTAAATTATTACATAAACTACTTTCTTAATGATATGCACATTAAGCAACATACCCGAAAATAAATTGAAAAAGGATCAATATAATAAAAGAAAACAAAAATTCTAATATTATCTTTTTTAATCTCTATCAGTCATTTTATACAAGTCATCTTCCTTTACAGCATGCTGTTCTAGACAACTCCTATTACATTCCAGGTTGTAGAAGCAATGCCATCATTTTAGATGGTTTCTTTTGTTTGGAGTCATACCCCAACTAAACTTAGGAATCCAAATTGCAGCCTCTGGGACATTGGAATAACTTAAGTGATGTCCAGGATGTCAGCATCTGCCTGTGATCCCTAAAGACATACTGATGGGCTCATCAGGGCTTCAAATACACTAGAGGAAATGGAAAGAAAATGGGGAAAGGCAGAAGCCAATCAATAAAGACTTAATCATGTCAAGACCATGGTTGAAGATTATAGGTTTACAGGTCTGCAGGTACTTGGAGCCACCCTAGGCAGCTGGTATTTGGATTTTAGACAGGGCTACAAATGTACTGCCCACCTCTTTTGGGGTTAGCTCAGGATCTGGGTTAGGCTGAATCTGAGCAGTGTGTTCCTCTGTGTTTGAAGCTGATAAGACAGAGTTCTTGACACCGTTCCTGCCTCTGACTAACTTGGTGATTTTATAAGAGAAATTTAATCCCTGTAGGTCTTACTTACTCTACGATGAAGAAAATAAAACCTAAACCATTTGAAATTAAGGTCCTGAATCAGGAAATCTTTTGAAGTCTTCAGAACTATGACCCACTACTGTTTTTCAGCAAGTTAAAGATTTGTAAATGAAGAGATTTTAGACTCTTCTAATGAAGACAGTTACATTCTTATACTCAGAATAGAATGAGAAATATTTTCCAGTAAATCTGTTTATTCATAGACTGAGGAATATCATGGAGAACATTAAATTGTGTTATATTTTCCTAGAGAGGTTTAGTTGACTCATAAGTGAGCATCTTTACACAGAGATGTATATCCTGCCTTCACTATTTTGTATTTTTGTCTGGGAGCTGGGAAGGTCCACTGGATGCAAAAAGTGAAATAGATATGCTGAGAAATAAAGGTAACCAATAAATGTGTATTAAAGATAAGCAACGTGGGTTGGGAAAAATCTGACTTTGTGGTTAGAAGAATTCATTTTTCATCTCTGTTATTTGATATATGTGGTGGTTGGAAGCTCTGTACTCCCCCAAACTGATATTAAAGCTAATCTATTCCAATGGGTGTAAACCTATGTAAGCAAGAGCTTTTGATGAGATTACTTCAGTTAAGGTGTGACCCGCCTCAATCAGGATAGGTCTTAATCCTACTACTAGAGCCCTTTATAAGAGAATGAAATTCACACACAGAGAGAAAGCCACAGAATCCAGAAGCTAAATCAATGAAATCTGGAAGAGAAGAGAGAAAGCAAGAGATACGACCATATGCCTTGTCATGTGACAAGCTAAGGACCAAGGATTGCCAGCAGCCAGCCTCACAATGCCACAGTCTTGGGGAGAAAGCATTGCCCTGATGATGCCTTGATTTGGATATTTTCCCAATCTCAAAACTGTAAGTTAATAATTTCATGTTATTTAAGCCAACACATTTCATGGGGTGTGCTTTCAACAGCATAAGAAACAAATTCTGAAAGATTTTTTGTTTATTTTTAATTAGTGTGTGAATCTTTTAAAATTTATCCACAGAAATACAATTCTAACATTTATTGACACTTGCGGTGCTTTTTTTAGATAAGAAGTGAAACATATATACACTTCTACCCAATAATTTTGCCTAATAAAAATTACAGAATCATTCAAGCTGAATAAGCAAGGGATTAATAATAAGAAGTCCTGGACTTGCGCTGGTATCATTGCTCATTGGACTTGCAACTTCTATTTCTCAGTTAAAGTCTTTTTCCCTCTCTGAGTCTCTGTTTCCTTTATTTTAAAGTAAAGAGCCTAGAATGAACTTGCTCTAAAGTTTCCTGGTGTAAACTTGCCATGAATCCACGAGTTACTATAATGTACTTGGGGCTACACTAAATGCTTCCATACAATATCTACCTGGTTTAGTTGAACAATGATTTTTCTGTGAATATTTTCCTAACTACCCTCTACCCTGGAAGAGTTGTCCTCTCTTCGTAACGTCCCCTATTTATTCATAATATATATGTACCATAGCATGTGGATCCATTGGGGTTCAGTACAGAAAGAAGAAAATACTAGTGAACCATGTATGGTTTAATTGATGGAATTGAATGCTCATAGAATTATCGTAGGGTAAGAGGAACAGAAGTTAGAAGACCACCACTGGGCTGTTGATTCGAAGATCATACCCCTATAGTTGCTAGCCAGACATCAGAAAGCTGCTACTGCTACAACTTTCTTTTATGCCCATAAAGAAATCAGAATCTGGGAGGTGGAGTTTAGTCACCACATAAACATCTGTATTACCTGACTTGCCAGAATGGATAGAGATAGTAAGATAACTGCCACCTCGCATTTATTTTCCAACTCATATTCAAGTGCATCTGGTGGGCTCTAGTTCAGCTTGAGAAATGTAGTCTCAAGGGCATACGGGAAACATGGGCATCAGCTTTCCAACTTTGTCAAATAGAAGGGCAGTGGAAATGTCTACCATAGCGTTTATAATGCTTGACATGCTGAGCTCATGGACCCATGTCTTAGTAATCTGTGTCAATTAGCTAAGGAGAAAACACAGTTTAAAAGAATTACAGTCCATTCAGAAAATGTAAATCAACAGTAAACAATGGGCAGGAACATTATAAACTAAGTGATAGGTTGATAAAGTCTAGAAGCAAGATAAATGAAGGTTGGAGTGGTTGAGAAATATCAAGAGAGGAAATAGGTCTCAACATGAGTCTTGGAGAAGGGTAGAATTAGGATGGTCCTAAGGATAAGAATACGATATTCTTATGAAGAGAAATCAACAGTTGGTTTCAAGGGGGTCTGGAGCTAACTCTTCTCAGTCAGGAAGTTTCTTACATACAAAAAACCCCAAGCCTTATATTTATGCTTTAAATATACATTAATTCATTCAGTAAATGTTTATTAAGTGGCTAAAATATATACCATCTCTTTTTCTGGGTCCAGGGGATTTGTCAATAAAGAAAATAGACAAAAGTATCACTAAACTTTAGGAGATATATTCAGAGGATGATATGTTGTTTGACATTGTTTCTTATATTTTGGGATAGTTTGTTGATTAGATAATTTCTTCATTAATTTTTCTGTATATATATATATGATTCCAATGATTCTTAGTATGTTTGACAATGCAGAATTCACATATAGGTTCTACTTTGAGGCCTCATCATCTAAATGTTTAATAGTTGCATTAATACTTTAATAGAATTCATGGAGAGGAGGGCAATAATATGTTAGGTCAAGGTTAGACTCTGTGGTCAGTTTATTTATTTGTTATCCCATCTGCCACCTTTTGGAAAGCATGCATTAAGTAGGGAATATAGTAAAAAGGATGTTTAATTTGGGATATATGTAAAGATTTTGTTCAGAGCCAAAATAAAGCCTTTGTAGAGAATGCTAAATGAGTTCAGACTCATACCTGACTCCAATAAATACATCCCCACCCAATCTTTTAATGCATTTGTACAGTAAGATCAAATGTATCCTCCCTGATTTAATTGTTGTTCCGTGCCTTATCTTATCTTGATTGTAATCTCTTCAAGGACAGCAGCCATATAAACTCTGTAAATGCTATCTCAAATTTTTCCTTTTCTCTTGCCCACCCTGAAACTCATCAGTCACTTCTCTGCCTATCTTCTTAGTATTGTGTGATCATTCTGCAAATTCCTTCCATCACTTTGCCAGTTTATTTCTAGTTAGCAAACTATTTGGAGCCATTTACCAACTTGAAAATTGTCTCCCTACATTTCTAATCTTTATAAATGTGTGAACTAATTTTTTTTTTAATCCCAGGGCAAATTCCTGGGTAAAAGTCTATTTATTCAATCAAAGGAGTGACATTTATTTTAACCTTAGAAAGGATAATACCAAGATGATGCATGTATTTATGTAATACATCCTACCTTCCTTAAACAAAGTATTTGAAAGAAATCAATTGTGGCTTAATATCGAATTAATTCATGTTTTAGTCATCATTTTAAACATGGAAACTTCTTATAAAATATAGAAAATAAGGAAAAACTGAAATGAGAGAAATATCACAGAGACCAACCAACAAAAATAACTAATATTAGTTATTTTAATATATTTCTTGCTAGTCTTCTCATGAAGTCATGATATGAAAAGAAAGAAATACATTTATTCTTATGACAGTTTTTAGAGTGGTCACAAATGGCTACTTTCCTCCAGTTTGGTTAATTTTAGACATCTTATTTTTTATTATTAGGGCTCCCACTCAGAGCTGTGTCTGGTTTATAGGAAATTGGGATCAGGACTCCAGACTTTGTGATTTAGAAAGATCCATAATGCAATGGAGAACCAATTCTTGAAACATCTTGGAAATAACTGGAAAAGAAAAGGAGATGTTTAGTTCCAACTTGGGGTTAATACCTAAAACACACTTTGGGTTGCAGTCAGCAGGTATAATTTTGATGTATTAGGGATATCAGGAGAGACAGGTCTTAGATTTCTTCTGAGTTAACTTCCCTTACCATGCATCAGTCTCAAGCTTCAGGTTATTATTTGGGAAACGCTGCCTTCTCTTCTCTTCAAGGTACCTTTGATGTTGCTTTTGATCAGATTCACTGGAATAAATTTAGGGGAGTGTTGGTGCAGTAGAAGGGTATAAAATACTGCTATTCCTTGATCCTATATGTTCCTAAATGTGGATTTGTTTCTATCAGTTTATGATACCATCAGTTTATTCTCAACTTTCCTTTCCAGAACCTTCTCTAGAGATGGTCACATAGATGGAGGATTTGGTCACTGGTTATCCAACAGGCATCAGGTCCTGAGGCCATCTCTGGCAAGTTGTATATTATGGTCACAGTCTTAATTCATGAAATTTGTCTAAAAAACTGATTTGTCTGCATCTAATTTATTAACCAGTCTAGCACATTTGTATGCATTTTCTGATGTTAGAGCTATAATTTTTAGCTCATAGGGTAAATTGTTTACAACCCCTTGAATATAGGGTTGGTATGTGTTCTGCCTTGATGAATAGGATATTAGTAAATGTTATACAAACAGAGGTTTGAGAAGTGTTTGCACACAGGGGCTTGCCCTCTTTTCCTGTGCTTGGAAAGCTGTTGCCAAGTGAACAAGCTGTGTTAGCCTCTTTGAGAATGAGAGACAACCTGGACAGCATCCCACCTATTTCAGGCTGCCAGACCCCGAATGTCTAAATGAGGCCATTTTAGACTATTTGCCAATCAACACCAGAAAAATGTCCAGTCAAACCACAGGATCATAATTTTTTTTTTTGAAAGAAGTATCTTGCTTTTTTCAGTCAGTTTCCTATCAAGGTAGTTCCTTTTGTAGTACAGTTTAACCAATATAGACATTGGTACTAGAAAACATGTAGCTTTGGCTTTGAGATCAGACAGCAAGTGGATAATAAAAATGCAGGGAGGAAACCGATAGCAAAGCCGAAGGAAGGAAGAAAGGAAGAAAGGAAGGAAGGGAGGGAGGGAGGAGAGAGAGCAAACACAATATTAGAGAAGGAAAAGTGGTGGAAATGGCAATGGTAGACTTGAAAGATGGTGATCCATTTTATGTAGCTGCAAAACAATTGACAAAACTGCCACATAATAAAAACTGTACTCAATAAGCTTGTAGATATGGCTAAGAAGATTTTATGGAAAAATAGTGAGAGTGTCAGTTGGATTCTCTTAGCTTTACCTAATATGATGCCATAATAATAAAAATTTAGCTTTTTTTTTTGTAAGAAGAATTTAGAGAAATACAGAAAAGTTACATTTGCTGAGATAGAAAATAAAACTGTTTTTCACTTCTAGTCTTTCCAGTCAGTAGAAGATTCTCAAATTTAAAAATGGCTTCAGGTTACAGGAAAGATCAAGGACATGGTTGTAAGGAACTTAGTAAAGTTCTCTGAAAGATTTAAGGGGTTACCTGGTAGACTCTTCCAACCAGCCAAAAAGCTTTTCATAATTTTAGATAAAAAAGCCTTCAACAATTTTAAAAGTGTTGTATCATCCTGATACAAAGTTCAAACAAGAGAGAGGTCTGTTTCTCAATAAAAGCACGGATGTAGTTTTGGGGACATGGAGTGGACTTGATATTGCCCCATAGGGAATCCACAAAGTTTTGTGAATGCACTGCCAGATTTTCCCGTACAGGACTGCAACAGTTTAAAACAAAAGGAGGCCTCTGGGCCCTAACTTTCTATGGGTAGGAAATAGTCTTCTAGAGGGCATACCTCAGAGCCGCACAGAACAATGGACTGAGGACCATTCCCAGTGTTTCCAATTATATCTTAATTAGGAACATCCCTGCTTTAGGGGTAGGGTCCTTGCTAATGTTTGCCTGGCTGGATTTTAGAATAATTATGAGCAAGCAACTGCTTTGTACTTCTGCTCCTCCCCTTTGTGGATGGGAGTGTCTACACTGTCAAACTGTCCCCTCTCACTTTAATATGTTGGACCTATGTGTATAAAGAAGGAAGATACCTTGTTTTTTAATGTATAGATCTTCTGATTAACAGGAGCCACACCTGAAGAGCTGCCTCTGAGGTGACTCATCTCTAGCTGCAATTTACTTACAGGAAAAGATACTGTACTTCAAACTTGACACCATAATGGAATTTGACTTTTGCAGGAGAGAGAATGTATTTTGCAAGTTGGGAAGAAAGACTTGTTTTGCAGCCAGAGAGCACATTGTTGTAAGTTGTTTGCAAAATGGTCACAATAATTCCTCTTATTCTTTATATGTATATCCATTTGTAATGTGATTTTGCCATTCTTTCCATCAAGAAAAGATGGAATCTGGGCTCTTGAATCTGGGCTAAGCCATACGACTTGCTTTGACCAATGGAACATAAGGAAATGTGACATAAGTCAAGACTGGTGAAGTGCTTGTGCATTGGGACTTACTCTCTTTGGCTGCATGTGTCATCTTCAAACAAGAATGTGAACAGGCCTGAACTAGCTTACTGGGGAGACCTCATGGAAGCAAACCTATAGGACAACTGCTTGACATGTGAGTGAGGCCATCCTGAATACAGCTGCAAGAGTGAGAACCAAGCGAGGTCAGCAGAATGACCAGAATGATGATCCACAGAATCATGAATTAATAAATAACTGTGGTTTTAAGCCACTAAGTTTTAGAGTCATTTTTTATGCAACTAACTGGATAGATTCTGTTTAAAAGACAATTTAAAGTGGGAAATCTCCATAAAACTGTATTTTCATTAAATACTATAAAAAATCACTCCTCTTTTTCTTTTGCTATGGTTTTCATGTCCTTAAGTACAATTTTTTCATCATCAACCTACCTCAAGGTGTTTCATTAATACTCTACCTGCTTTTCTTCAATAATTTGAAAAAGCTCATGTTTTATACTGCATTTTCTTGCAAGGTTCCCTGGTAATTAATCAGTTTTTGACCTGCTTAATTACTAGTTTGCATTTGATGGCACATTTTACAGGATTCCCACACTTCTTTCTGGAAAATTCTTCTCTTGCTTAGAAAGATTCTCTATCGCCTCACCTCCCTAGAAGCTTTCTTTCCTTTGCCTTTCAGCCATTCAGTGTTTATTTTCAAAATCCTGGTCTTTTGAGGCTGAGTTGAACATGTTCCTTGAGTTACCAATAAGTTATTCTTAAACAGTCTCCAGGCTTCTTCGTGGTTATTTACTTTTTAAACTATGTCTTTCATTTGTTCCCTAATAAAAGCCCATAGTTTGTCATAGATCCCTTTTCTAAAACCGAGTAACTTCATCGTGGATATTTTGGTTTTCCTTTCTTGCCAGAATGTTAAATGTAATTATATTGCAATCACTGTTAAACAGGCACCCCTTGAGGGGAAAATATTTTCTTTATGAACATCTCTACTAATGAACAAAGACATCACTGCCCCTCTTTTGAGGTGGCTGGCAACCAAGACTTGCATGTCCTACCAAAAGTCTATTCTTAAAAAATTGGGAAAACTGAGCTGGAAAGAAGGTAGAGAGAAAATTTTTATTTGTTTCCCTTTGCCCCTTTCCTGATTAGTCCTCTCTCTGAGGAGGCATCCTTACAGCATTTATATTACAGCTAATTATAGAATCATCTTATCTATGACATGATGCAAGATGGTTGAGAGCAGGGTTCATGTTTTAGTCAACTTTATATCTCTTAGAGTGAACCCACAACTTCAGAGGTACATGGCAAATATTTGAATAAATGAACAATTAATGAATAATTTTTAAAAATCCAAGCCCCGAGTTAGGCTAAGAACTCCTACAGGGGGGAAGAGTGATTATTATACCAGATAAGTAAGTCCTTGTGAACGAACTGCCTCCTTTAATTTCCTGGCTGTTAAAACAAATGCCATGCAATGGGTTGGCTTAACAAAAGGAATTTATTGACTCATGGTTTCAGAGGCTAGAAGCCATGCTTCCTAAAAGGGTGAGTATCTTTTAACTGGCCAGCAATTTTGGGGATTCCTTGGCTTTTCTATTACATAGCAATGCACATGGTGGCATCTTCTCCTTTTTCTTCCAGGTTCCATTCACTTCCAGCTTTTGGCTGCTCCCTGTGGCTTCTCTTTGTGTTTAATTTCCTTTGCTTATAAGGACTTCAGCCATATTGGACTAAGGCCCACTCTCATTCAGTTTGGGCACGTCTTAACTAATAACATCTGCAAAGGTTCTATTTACACATGGATTCATACTCTCAGGACCAGGTGTTAGACCTGCACATTCCTTTAGTTAGGGACATGATTCAATCCCCAACACTTTCCATGACTATTCTTGCTCTCCAACATTATTATGTCTACTTTAAAGTAAAAGAGTGGGTTAAAAGAACAACAAATAATAGTCTCTCCCCCAGCCTGTACTATAAAGCTATTATGTATTGCTCAAAAAGAGCTTGAGCCAACTGCACTTAGTTCTTCTGATGAAATTCTTCAAGTGAAGAGGGAAATTCTGGAAGATAGCAGGAGCATATTTGTTTAATCTTTCTGACTCCCCCATTAAACTAACCAAACAATTAGTATAGCAAAACCAAAGACCACACACAAAACCATACAGAAAGGCATCCCTGAGTGTGGACAAATCATCAAGTACAATTCTTAGAATCCAAATCTGTGTGGGAGGAGCAGAGGGAAGGCAACTGGACTTTTATTAATCCTGAGAATAGATGTACAGTAGATTAATCTGAGAATAGCAGTCAAGAAAACTCTGAGGGGATTCTGCAGCATCTTTACATTCACAGATGAGTGCAATGGATTATGTTGCTCTAAGTTCTAATGGTCCTAGAGGAATCTGGACCCTACAAACTTTCAAAAATATCAAAGCAATGATGGCTTCTAAAAGAAAGGCTTGCATTGTAGAAAATCTCTTAGGAATAGAATCCAAACTGAGCAGGACAGAGACTGTAGGGCCAAAGGTCTAAATGGTCAAGAAAAAAGTGAGAGAAGGAGGCAAAGGAGGCAAATCTTAGATAGCATCAGATTATTTTGAAAACAACAGAAGAAGAAGCTCTAGAACAAGGAAGCTAGAAAGATCTTTGGCCAGCACTTCCCTCCTACAAGTATAGAGATTATGGATATATCTAATATAGTGTTATCATGAAAAACAAGAGAGTAGAGATGATAATGCACCTACCAAAAAATGAAATTATACAAAACATTTGAAAATTGTAAGCTTACTGTGGTAGGCAGAATAATGACAACCCCAAAAATGTCTATGTCTTGGAACTTGTTAATATGTAAGATTACACGGGAAAAAGGAATTAAAGTGGCTCATCACTTGACCTTAATGTAGGGAGATTATGCAAGATTATATGGGTAGACCCAAATAATCACAAAGGACCTTATAAGTACAAGATGGAGGTACAAGAAGGAAAACCAGAGAGATGGCAATATGAGAAGTAATTGAACTGACATTGCTTGCATTGAAGATGGAGGAATGAGACCATGAGCCAGGGAATATGGACAGTCTTTAGAAGTTGGACAAGGCCAGGAAACAGATTCTCCTTTACAACCTCCAAGAGAACGCAGCCCTGTGAAATAAGTTCAGTGAGACCAATTTCAGATTTCTGACTTCCATACACGTTATAAACCATTAAGATCATGGTAATCCATTACAGCATTGTGGCAGTTTGAAATTATTTATGAATAAGAGAGATTATGTTTGTAAATGAATATTCCTCTTGGTGTGATACACTTTGAATGCATTAGTTTCAATGTCTTTGATTAAATTACCTGTTACGTTTAGGGCTTTGGTTCAACCACATCAGTAGGGCATGACTCAGGATTGTGTTGAGTCCCTGAACCTTAGTGGGCTGATATAAACTCACTCAAGATACAGAAAGAGAGAGACTTGGTTATTTTGGTCCTGCCAAGTGAGAAAAAGGAGAAGGCTCAAACAGCTAAAGCCCCTGGAAGAGAAATGAGCCATTCGCCTGATAATTTGAAGCTGAAGAGAACAGAGCAGCTGAGCAGCTGGTAAGATCTGGAATGAAATGAGCCCTATGCCAGACTGATATAGGAAGCCCTGAGAAATGAGCCCTATGTGAACCTACAGCTGAGAATGGAAGAACCTGGGCCCATGGAGCTTTAAGAGGAGGAAGGATGGAGAGACCAGGCAGAGATCTCCTACCATCTTGCTTCAATGCATGGCAACTGACTTTGGTGAAAAAGCAGCCCTCAGTTGGACTCTTTAGGGTCTTGTAACTATAAACTTTTACCCCAAATAAATACCCTTTATAAAAGCCAACATACTCCGGGTACTTTGCATCAGCACGTATTTGGCTGATTAATAAAAGCAGCCACAAGAAACTAACACAGTGTAGTTTGGCATTGTTTATTAATTCCAAAAATAGATATTGGATTATGTTTGTAAACTGGTCTGTTCCTCTGGGCATGTTCCCCTTTGATTGTATTAAGTTAAGAAGTTTCACTTTTACTTGATTAAATTAAAATTAGGGTTTGGTTCAGCTACATCAGTAGGTCATTGACTCCCCACTCCCTTGGTGGGCAGTGACTCACAGAGAAAATGACACAGCAGAGTAGAGAGTTTGAATTTTGATGCTGGAGCCCTAGGGACAGAGCCAAGCCATTTGACTGATAGTTTGCAGCTGAAGAGACCAGAGCACTGAACAGCTGAGAACGCCTGGAAAGAAACAAGCCGATGGAAGAGAAATAAACCTTATGCTAGCCTACAGCTGAGAATGGAAGGAGCTGGGACCATGGAGCCTTAGGAGGAAGAGGAAGGCTGAACCCTCACAGAGACTGACAACCATCTTGCTCTATCACATGGCAACAGACTTTGGTGAGGGAAGTAACTTATGCTTTATGGCTTTGTGATTGTAAGCTTCTACCCCAAATAAATACACTCTATGAAAGCTAACAGATTTCTGGTACTTTGAATAAACACCCCTTTTGCTGGCTAATACACATAGTAATAATTCAAAATTAAATAAAGTAATTAAAGGAATGATAGAGGCTATGAAAGACCCAATTATATGCTGTTTATAAGAGCCTCATCTTAAATGCAAAGAAACAAGTAGGTTGAGAGTAGAAGGGTGGAAAAAATATTCCATTCAATAAGGAACTAAAATAGAGATGTGGGAGCTATATTAATAACAGATAAATAGACTGGAAGTCAGAAACTGTTCTGAGGGACCAAGAAGGACACTATATACTGGGAAAAGGGTCATTTCAACAAGAAAAATAGCAATTATAAATATATATGTACTAAGAGCAGAGAATCCAAATATATGAAGTAATTACTGATAGATTTGAAGATAAAAATAAACAGTTCTACATTAATAGAAGGAGACTTCAATATGTCACTTTCAATAATAGATAAAACAAGTAGGCAGAAGATCAATAAGGATATAGAAGGTTTGAATATTTCTATAAACCAGCTAAACCTAATAGACATATAGAGAACACTTCATGCAACAACAGCAGAGTAAAGGTTCTTCTCTAGTGTACATGGTCATTCTTCAAGATAGACCATATGTATTAGTCACAAAATAAGTGTAAATAAATTTTAAAATATTCATGTCAAATAATGTATCTTCTCCACCTACAAAGGAATGAAGCTATAAATCAATAACAAAGGTAGAACTAGAAAACTTACTAACATTTGGAGCTTAAACAACACATTATTAAACCACTAGTAAGTCAAAGAAGAAATTACAAAGGAAATTAGGAAATATCTTGAGATGAATGAAAATGAAAATACAATGTGCCAAAACTTATGGGATGCAGCAAAGGCAGTGTGCTTAGAGGGAAATGTAGAGCTCTAAATTCTTAACAATAAAAAAGATCTCAAATTAGATAACTGACTGCACTCTTGAAGTAACTAAAAAGAGGAGAGCAAACTAAATTCAAAGTAGGCAGAAGCAATGAAATAACAAAGATTGGAGATAAATAAAATAGAAAATTAAAAATTAGAAAGAAAAAAAAAGTTCTTTGAAAAACTCAGTAATGTTGTTGAACTTTTAGCTAGACTGACAAAGAAAAAAAAGGACACAAATAACTAAAATCAGAAATGAAAAGGGTCTATTACTACTAACTAAACAGAAATAAAAAGGATTATGAGGATACTGTGAACAATTCTATGCCAACAAATCATGAATCCTCACTTAAATGGGACAGATTCATAGAAAAACACAAATTACTTATATTAACTCAAGTAGATATAGAAGATCTCAACAGGCCAATAACAAATAAAGATATTGAATCAGTAATCAAAAACCTCCCTAGAAAGGAAAGTTGAGAACCATGTAGCCATACCGGTGAATTTTTCAAACATTTAAAGAAAAATTGACACAAATTCTGCTCAAACTCTTTCAAACAATTGAAGAGGAAGGAAAACTTCCTAACAAATTGTATGAGGCCAGCATCACCCTAATATTAAAGTCAGATAAAGATGGCACAAGAAAAGACAATTACAGAGCAACATGCCTCAAGAATATAGATATGAAATAACTTAAAAAATATAGCAAACTAATTCCAACAGCACATTAATAGAATTATATACCTTATTAAGTGGGATTTATCCCAGAGATATAAGTGTGGTTCAACATAAGAAAAGCAATTAATGTAATACACTACAATAACAGAATAAGGCATTCAATAATATCCAGCACCCTTTCTTAATAACAGTTCTCAACAAACTATGAATAGAAGGAATCATCTTTCACATGATAAAGGGCATATATGAACAACCCACAGTTAGCAGCACACTCAAGACTGAAGGATTAGAAACTTTCCTTCTAAGATCAGGAACAAAACAAGGATGTCCACTGTCACCTGTGGTATTCAACACTGTTCTTGAACTTGTAGTTGGAACTATACGGCAAGAAAAAATAGAAATAATCCAAATTGGAAAGAATTTTCACTATTTGCAGGTAACATGATCCTATATTTAGAAAGTCCTGAAAGATTCACAACAAAGCTAGTAGAGCTAATAAATTCAGCAAAGTGGTGGGGTACAACATCAGAAACAAAGTCAATGATATTTCTATACAGTAGTAATGACCAATCTGATGATGAAATAAGGAACAAAATCTGTTTACAACAGCAATTAAAAGAATCAGATATCCAGTATAAATTTATCCAAGACTGTAAAAGTCTTGTAAATGAAAAGTATAAAACATTGATGAAAGAAATTAAAAATGCCCTAAATAAATGAAAGGACATTCCCCATTCATGGATTGAAACACTGAATATTATTAAGAAGTCAATTCTACCCAAGTGATTCAAAGATTCAGTACACTCTCAATTGAAATTCAAACAGCCTTCTTTGCAGAAATGGAAAATCCAATAATCAAATTCATATGGAGGTCTAAGGGGTCCCAAATAGCAAAAAAACCATCTTGAAGAAAAGAACAAATTTGGAAGACTCACACTTCCCAAATTAAAAACCTAATACACAGCAACAGTAATCAAAGCAGCATGTTACTGGCACAAGGACAGACATATAGACCAATGGAATTGAAGTGACAGTTCAGAAATAAACCACCACATCTATGGAAAGTGACTTTTGACAAGGTTTCCAAGTCCACTCAATTAGAAAAGAATAGTCTCTTCAACAAATGGTGCTGGGAAAGCTAGATATTCATGTGCAAAAGAATGAAGGTGTACCCTTGCCATACACTATATATAAAAATTGATTCAAGATGGATGAAAGACTTAAATATAAGAACCCAAACTATGAAACTCCTAGAAGAAAATACAGGGAAGCATCTCTATGACCTTGTGGTAGTCAGTAATTTCTTACATGTTATACCAAAAGCACAATAAATAAAAGAAAAAAATAAATAATTTGGATTTCATCAAAATTAAAACCTTTTGTGTTTCAAAGGGCTCTCAAGGAAGTAAAAAGATAATGTACAGAATGGGAGAAAATATTTGGACATCATCTATCTGACAAGGATTTAATATCCAGAATATATAAAGAATTCAACAAGAAGAAGACAAGGAACCCAATTAAAAATGGCCATAAGCAGTGAATAAACATTTCTCCAAAGAAAATGTATAAACGGCCAATAAGCATATGAAAAGATGGTAAACATATTATCCATTAAGGAAATGCAAATTAAAGCCACTAGAGTTTAAAAAAATGGAAAATAAGAAAGGTTGGAGAAATAGAACCTTCATCCATTGTGGGTGGGAATGTAAAAAATGGTGGTTCTTCAGAATGTTCAGAATAGAGTTATCATATCAAATTCCATCACTCCAGTCTCTGTCTGGGTCTTAACATTACCTTCTCCTATATGTGATTTTTCTCTCGTCTGCCCCCAAACATGTGAGTGTATTTAGGGTCACCCGAGTAATCTAGAATAAGATCTCCCTCTCATGACCCCTTAACTAATCACATTTTTGTGCCATATAAGAAAATTTTCATAGGTTCTGGGTGTTTGGATGAGAACATCTATTTCTGGAGACCTCTGTTCAACTTGCTACCCCATCTAAAGTAGATGCTCCTGGCAGAGGTACTTACTGAGGACCTTAGCCAAATACATGTGAGGACTCTTTACATCTGGAGGCATCAACTGCAGAAGCAAAATAAAAGGCAGCAGAATTCTTCAGGGAACTGCTGGAAAAAATATTTGTCACCTACCACTTCGGGCTGTGACAATCCTTGATTCAGAGTGTTGCTGTTTTAAACTTCCAGGGCCAGGGCCAACGTCCACTGAAAGCATGCTATAACAAAGAACTGAATTCTGAGAACATGGTTTCTTTACCTTTGCTTGACTGCATGATTTTAAGGTGCCCCATTGTCCTGGACCACATCCATGACTCATTCCAGGTGCTGGAAGTACTATTTAGACTGTTGGCTTTGCCATTTTTTATTTTATTTTTAATTGCAAAGTTAAGACTTGCCCCTTGTTACAAATTTAAATCTTACAGATTTATGTAAGTAAAAGAAGCAAAATTTCTATCTCCTCTATCTCTACTGTGCCCCTACATTATCAATCCTCTCTCCAGGGGTAACCATTCTTACTAGTTTGGGATTGGTCTTTCTATACTTTTTAAAGTTTATGTAAGCAAATATAACCTAAAGATGACAGTAGATAGCGGTAGCAGTAGGGCTCTGAGAATTGACCAAATAACGGAAAGTCAGATGCTTATGGAGACCCAACCACCCAGTCAATGCTCTTTGAAACTCTTTATATTTTCATAGTTATATTGATAAAGGGTATAGCAGTTTGATATAGTTATGAATTCCAAAAATAGATACTGGATTATGTTTGTAATCTGGTCTGTGCCTGGGCATGATTAAGTTATGATTAGGGCTTTGCTTAGGCTAAGTCATTAGGCTGTTGAGACCCCACCCCTTGGTGGGTGGGGACTCACAGATAAAAGGCATGACAAAGGACAGAGTTGGAGGGTTTTTGATGTTGGAGTTTTGATGTTGGAGTTTGATGCTGAAGTCTTAAGTTTGAACCCCAGGAAGTCAGCACACAGAGGAAACAGAAGCAAGCCCTGGGAAGAGAGGACCTGAGCCAGGAGAAGAACATAGAGGAATAGAGACGGCTCCTTAGACACAGCAGAAACCCCAGGGAAAGAGAGAGAGCTGTTCACCTGATAGTCTAGAGCTGACCTTGTGGAGAAAAAAGAGAAGCTGAGCCCAGAGGAACCCAGGAAGCCTGAACCCTCACAGATGTCGGCAGCCATCTTGCTCCAACATGTGGAAATAGACAGTGGTGAGGGAAGTAGTTTATGCTTTATGGCCTGGTATCTGTAAGCTCCTACCCCAAATAAATATCCTTTATAAAAGCCAACAGATTTCTGGTATTTTCTATCAGCACCCCTTGGCTGACTAATACAAAGAGTATCGTCTCTATTGGTTTCTACTTACTATTTAAGAAGAGTGCATTTCCTTTGCCTTTGCTTTGATAAAAGGAAGTCATTTACTTTTACTTTTCTTCCAATTTAAAATGCTCCATTATAGCATTTTATAGTTATTAAGAGAAAATCTGGGGAGTGAATGTGCCTCAAGCTGAGTACCTGCTTCCCATGTAGGATGTCCTGGGTTTGGTCATCAGTTCTTCCTAAAACCAAAAAAACAACAACGAATGACCAGCAATCAATCAAACCCAACAAACAAACAAACAAAAAGCCAACTCAGTGGTTGAGTCTCGGCTTCCCGTGTACGATGTCTCAGGTTCAAACAAAATAAAATCTGAAGCTTTCCCAACCCACTAAATATTTCTAACTTTGTTATCACATACCTATTTTTTAAGTTTAGAATTTTCATCAACAGCATTTTCATGTTACTTCTTCCCCTCAGAAAGGTTGTTTTACTACTGTCTTTCAGTATCATTAACACTACTATTCTCATCAATAGCAATTGCTCTCATGCAGGTCTCTGACCTCCTTGGCACTGAACTAGGAGTTACAGAAAAATGTGAGAGAGCAATCCTTTTCTTAAAAAGTAGGGGAGAAAGAATATATAGTGGATCAAGTGTCACAAATTGGATAATTAATTCTTTCATTTTTTGAACAGCAGTTATATATAAGGCACTGTGGTAAGAATCTAGGGTAAGGCACTGGGCCAAATACTGGCCTTATGGATTTTACATTCTAGAGAAGAAGAGAGGCAATAAATAAGAAAAATAAGTAAAATACAAGGTATAATTGAAGATGATCAGTGCTATGGAGAAAAATAAAAGAAGATAATGAGGATGCAGAGGGCTGGGCATTGTCTCTGTGTAACTTTAAATAAGAGAGTCAGGGTGCACCTCACTGAAAAGATAATTTTTAAATAAAGACTTTAAGGAAGTATGGAAATAAGCCCTGCTGATGTCTGGGATAAGAACATATCATTGTGAGGGGATAGCCAGTGCAAATTCCTCAAGGCAAAATCATGCCTTATGTTTCCAAGGAATGGCAAGGAAGTCAGTGTGGTACAGTGGAGTGTAGAGAGGGGAGGGAAGTAGGAAGAGATGAGGTTAGAGGTTTGGAGGGGGCCAGACTGTATGGGGCAGTACCTTGCTTTTTACTCAGTCAGAAATGAGAAGACACTGGAGTCAAGATAAGTGACCTGATCTAATTTAAATCACTCTAACTGCTGGGTTAAGAATAGTCTCAAGTGTAAGCTATGTGGAAGCTGAGCAACCATTAGGACACTCTTGCAATAATTCAAGTCAGAAATGATTGTGGCTTGGATGAGGGTAGTAACAGAAGAGGTAAGGAGAAGTGGTTGGGTAATGGATACATTTTGAAGGATTTTTTTTGACGAATTAGGGATACATAATGAGACAACTAGATTACTCAAAATTCTGCTGATCCATGTAACTGGAAGAATGGGATTGCTACTAGCTGCAGGAGCAGCAAGTTAGGAAATCAAGTTGGTAAATGGCATGCCAGAAATATTTATGAGAAATACAAGTGGAGATGGTACATAGGTAATTGGAAATGGAAACCAGAGTTCAGGTAAAAGGATTGCTTGGAGAACTCTAGTTGTTTACCTTTAGGAGATAGTTGTTTTTTACAGACCTGACACTGAAAAAACATCAAGAAGAGATAACTATCAAGGCACAGCTAGAACATCAAGATAGAGAAGATGTCTGAGGACTGAGCCCTGGGGGCAGTTAGGGTAAGTAGGAGAAGAGGAGAAACCAGTAACGCAAGGAGTAATGGTCATTGAGTTAGGAAGACAATTCCAGACAACTCTGAAGACAACTCTGCAGAAAATGGTTCAGAAGGGAGTGGTCAACTTTGTCAAACGTTGGTATGTTGGTGATAGATTTAAAAAAAAAAAAAGGAGCAGCAAATATAGAGAAGTATTGGACTCTTTATAGAAAAGGAAAAAGGGAGCAGAAATACAGGGGAGAGCTCCAACGGAAGGTGGGTCAAGGACTTATTTTTGAAAATGGGAGAATTAGCAATGTAGATGAGACATGTTCTGTTTTATCTGTAGTGTTTTAACAAATTTGAATCTGAAAGCCTTTTGAAAAGGAATGTTCTGTTTAATTCTTTATATTCATCCCTTCTTATTCTTGACCGCCTCAACAGTTATTAAAGTTTACAAATGGCAGGGAACTTTAGGCCTTTGTGGACTTCATAGTTGCTGTTATGGTGTACGTAAATAATCCTGAAAGACATGTAGTCATTTGTAATTTTACTGGGGGATTTTTCATTAATTTTTGAAAAATATTGTTCCTTGGAAAATTATAAAGCTAAAATTTGTTCATGGTATACAATTTAGAAAATATATGAAAGCAGAGCATAAATATTAATCACAAGCTATTATGAGGGATAATTCCCTGTTGGGCATATATTCTTCCAGTCATTATTTTTTCACTGAAACTCTAATTTTAAAAAAATGGGATTTTAATATAAATAATGTTGCATAATTTACTTTTGCATTCAACATAGCACAAAAAATCTTTTCATTCAGTAAATATTTTTCTACAATATCACTTTTATAAATACATAGAATTCTATTGTATGCCTGGGTCATAATTTGTTTGACTGATCACCCTGTTTAGATATGCAGTTTTTATTTTTGTAAATAAAGTAAATTGACAATGGACATCCTTGTAGATAATGGCTGAATGTGTCTATTCCTAAAAGAGGAATTGAATCCCAAGTGCTGTGAGACTGGTGTATTTAAAGTGAGTCACTGAGCTAGGGAGTGTGCCTTGCTGACTTCTCTCATGTGGAAGTTCACAAAACTGTTGTTTCCTTAAAACACATGACCTCATTTAATCTTCAGCAAAAGACATTGATACTAAGTTTCTCTTTTTAAAAAGTTGAGGATACTTTGAGAAAGTCACATGTCTACTGAAACAAAAATTCTCAGAATGAAGGAAAAGATCAATATCGAATAGAAGATTTGCTTTAAATATAACATTTTCCTAATGTGAAACATTTCTAGTTACTCCTTTTATTGTATAGTATATTAGCATCTGTATAGATTATCTGCATAAAGATTTGGCTTGGTTTCTTAATGCAACTTCTCACACCTTCAGGTGTCTAATTAGGTGGGTTGATAACTTTATCATTTCCATTTTTTTCAAACATGGCATTAAACTCCCTTTCAACAATTCTGGAACTTTATTAATTAATAGAAATCTTAAGCACTCCTACTTTAAACTTCATTGAATTTTTGAATTTTGTAGATTATCTATATAATTTTCATGTAGCTGGTGCCCATCTTTCCTCTATAGGTTCCTCTTGGGGCCTTTTGTTCAAGAAACAATAGAAAAAAAAAGCCATTAATGATGTCAAAATATATAGCTTTTTTCTTTTTTCCATTGTTTCTCCCTCAAATTGTCATGCTGCTTTTTTTTAAAAAAAAAGTTTATTCTAGTAACATATACAACCCCAAATTTCCTCTTTTAACCACATTCAAATATATTTTTCCATGATGATAATCACTTTCAAAATGTTGTGTTACCATCACCATCATCCATTTACAAAACTTTTCCATAATTCCAAATAGAAACGCTGTACAATTTAAGCATTAACTCCCCATTCCTTCCCACCCACCCAGTCTCATGGTAACCTATATTCTAGTTTCTGACTCTAAGAATTTGCTTATTCTAATTACTTCATATCAATGCAATCATACAATATTTGTCATTTGTTTCTGGTTTTTTCCCTCAGTATGAGGGTCTTCAAGACTCATGCATTTTGTTGCATGTGTAAGAACTATATTCTTTTTTATGGTTGAATTATATTTCATTATGTATATATACCACTTTTTGTTTATCCATTCATTAGTTGATGATCACTTGTGTTACTTCCATCTTTTGGCAATTGTGAATAATGCTGCTATGAAAACTGGTGTGAAACTATCTGTTTGAGTCCTTATTTTCAGTTCTTTTGGGTATATACATAGACAGGGGATTGCTGGCTTATACTCACATGGTAACATACTTAACTTTCTGTGGAATCACCAAATTGTCTTGCTCAGTGACTTCACCATTTTACGCTCCCACCAGAAATGAATGAGTGTTCCTATTTCTCCTCATCCTCTCCAAAATTTGTAATTTTTAAAAATGGTAGTCATTCCACTGGACATAAATGGTATCTCACTGTGATTTTGATTTGTATTTCCCTATAGGCTAATGATGTTGATCATCTTTTCATGTGCTTCCTGGCCATTTGTATATCTTCTTTGGAGAGATGTCTATTCAAGTCTTTTGTCCAATTTTTAACTGTATTGTTTGTCTTTTTGTTATTAACTTCTGAAGTATTTCTTTATTAGTCTGGATATTAAACCCTTATTGAATATGTGTTTTCCAAATATTTTCTCCCATTGTGTGGGTTGTTGTTTTACTTCCTTGACAATCCCTTTGATGCACAAATGTTTTTTGATTTTGATGAGGTCCCATTTATCTATTTTTTTATTTTGTTTCTTGTGTGTTGGTCTAAAGTCTAAGAAATCATTGCCAGCACAAGGTACTAAAGATGCTTCCCTACATTTTCTTCTAGAAGTATGATAGTTATAATTATTTTATGTAGGTCTTTGATTCATTTTGAGTTGATTTTTGTATGTAGTATGAGGTAAAGGCCCACCAGAATTCTTTTGCATATGAATATCCAGTCTTCCTGGCACCATCTGTTGAAAAGACTATTCTTTACCAAATGAGTAGACTTGGCACCCTTGTCAAAAATCAGGTTAACATGAGAGTTGATTTATAAACTCTTAGCTCTATTTCATTGGTCTAAATGTCTGCACTTGTGCCAGTATCATACCCCCCTCCCTTTTTTTAAGATATTGGGGCCTGGGATTGAAACTGGGACCTCATTTGTGGACAGCTGGGACTCAACCACTGAGCCACTTCAGCTTCCCTGAGTTTGTTTTGCTTGCTGTTTGTTTTAGTTTTTTCAGGAGGCACCAGAAACTGAATGCAGGACCTCCTATGTGGGATGTGAGCACTCAACAGCTTGAGCCATATCAGCTCCCTACCATACCATTTTGATTACTGTGATTTCGTAATAAGTTTTAAGATTGGGAAGTGTAAGTCCTCCATCTTTCTTCTTTTTCATTTTTCTTTTTAAAGATGGCTTTGGCTATTCAGGGCCCCTTTCCCTTTTATAGAAATTTCATGAATGACCTTTCCATTTCTGCAAAGAATATTGTTGGAATTTTGATTGGGATTGCATTAAGTCTGTAAATGGCTTTTGGTAGAATTAACATATTAACGATATTTAGTCATCCAATCTGTGAACATGGAATATCTTTCCATTTCTTTAGGTTTCCTTGATTTCTTTTAGCAATGTTTTGTAGTTTTTGTGTACAAGTCCTTTACTTCCTAACCCGCCATTTTCTCATGGTGCTTTTTAGTTGCTACTTAATACCATTCTAAGTAAAGAAATATCAAAATTATAAATTAATATATAACTTAATAGTGTATATTTTACTGTTCATCTTTATATTGTGCAATGCCATTTTAAAAGACAAATCAAATATAAGAACATTTAATTCATTTGCAGAGGCAGCAAATTATGAAATTCCTATTTTGTGGCTCTACATGCATATGCAGTATTTTTACTAGAACAGCAGGAATGCTACACAAAGCCAACTCAATGGATTATTTTTTTCTCACTTCTTTATACAAGCACATTCTACCCACACTCTCTACCCTTGCATTAATTATGAACAAGGAAGGACTGAAAGGAGATGACACAATGGGTTGCCCTGTCTTTCCCTTTCCCTGCTAGGCCATCATTTTGCAGGAAAGTAATATAGGACATTAGGATTCCTTGGTAATTCATGTTTCTTGGTATATCATTGCTTTCTTTCTACATTTGAAGCAAATACTAGCTCAAACAGAAAGCATGGCTTCTTGGGGCCATTATGGCCTGGCCTACTATCAAAGGTATAACATACTTATCTTATATTTGCTTTGAGTCTTGCTGAACTCCTGTGCACTGTGGCTCCACTGGTATTCTTTATTAATGAGGCATCACAAATGCTATATGTCAATGGGGTGGCAAAGAATAACAAACACATATTGTGCATACCCCCATTACTCACATGTATGCTTCTTTGTCCCATCAGACAAGTTCAAAATACAAGTTCAAAGATAAAATACAAGTTCAAAGATAAAATTTGTAATAATTTCAAAACCATGACCATGGGGCATTAAACCAAACTGGGGGTCCTCTGAACACAGGGCTCCCAGATTGCACTCCTGGGAAGCTGATTCCATTCCATTCTTATCAAATGACTTGATCTTCACAGTCCTGAAATTACCCTAATTAGGTCCTCTTCTCGTCTCATGCTGGATTCTCTCCCTAAAGAACTTTACGTCTCCTCAAGGTTACAATTCCTACCACTATTCCACTGATGCCCAAATCTGCATCTTTAATCAATACTGCCCATCTGAACTCCAAAACCATGTACCAAACTTGCCCACCTGGAATATCTTTTGGATGCGTCAAAGCAATCTTGGACATGAATTGATCAAAAGTAAATGGTGAATTCTCTCTTCATCACTATACCCTCCCATCCCCAACATTTCTAGACTTCATCCTCCCCAGAGTCAAGGGTTTCAATGAAATAATCCACCATCCAGTCAATAACTCCAGTCAGAAGTTTGGGAGGTCATCCTTGATATGATCTTCTTCCTCAACTGTGCAGATCTATCACAACTATTTTTTGTCACTCTTACTTCCTTTCTTTTTTTCTTTCTGTCTCCAGTACTACCACTTGAATTACTATAACAGCTTTCTAATTGGTCTTGCTCAATTCGCTCTTGCCACCAGGACTCTTCTTCAAATTTAATTCACATTATTTTTAAAAATGCAAATCTGATATTTCCTTCCTCCTTGAAACTTTTCATTGCTCTTATTATAAAGAGAAGTTTCTTTAATGTTATGTACAAGGCCTCTTGTGGACTGACCCTAAGCACATCTTTATTAACACATTCCAGGCCTCTCTTCTTCACATTCTGTATTTCAGGAAATCAACCTTTTAAAGATTCTTAAACACTCCATTATTCCTAGCCCATCTTTAGGGCTCTAGATGTTTTAAACATGTTTTTCCCTTGTCTTAGAATGCTTTCCACTTCACCTTATATATTTAATGCTGCACTTCCTTTAGATCACAGCTCAGCTGCTAACTTTCTCAGTGAAAATTTCTCTGACCCCAGGATTAAGTCAAAACCTTCTATTATATAATACCATAAATGTCATGGTACATTTTAAAATTAATAGACTTTATTTTTAGATCAGTTTTTGTTTTACAGAGAAACTGAGAAAAAGTACAGTGTTTCCATATATTACCCTCTCCCCACTCACAGTTTCCCTTATGATTATTATCTTGCATTAGGGTGGTACATTTGTTACAATTGATCAATCAATATTGATAGAGAATACTTTCACTGCCCAAAAAACACCCTATGCTCAACCTATTCATCCCTTGTTCTCTTCCTTTGAGCCCCTGGTAACCAGTGATATTTTCACTGTCTTTATATTATTATATATATCTCTATATATACCTCTATATCATTATATAATACCATATATTTAATGTAGATAAAACTTTTAATATATGTGAATTTACAGTAATTTATAACCCATCCTCTGTAATATGTTTTTTTAATATATTTTTATATTTTTAAAAGATACTTACTTAGATTATCTATTCCTCCCTCTAACAAGTAGGTTTCATGCAGTCAGAGAACATGTTGATGGCTCACCATTTTAGACTCATTTCCTAGCCCATTATCAGGCATAAAGAAGCAGCTCAATAAATATTTGTCAATGAAATGAATGAACATTTATTTTGTTTCAGGCATGGTGTTCAGCAGTTTACATATGTTATCGCATTTAATCTTCACACGACCATATGAGGTAGAGTCTATAATTATCTCAATAAGAGATAGAGACTCTGAGGCCTAGAAAGTTTGAATTGTTTGTATGAGGTCATGTAGGTTGTAAGTGACAGAATCAGAATTTGAACACAAGAAGTTGATTCTCTCTGTCTCTTTAAATATAACACAGGAGAAACTATAGAAGTAGTTTTTGCAGGTACAATGGAAACAAGGGGCTGAGTTCTGAACCAGCATTATGGAATGATTCATATATGGTTTATTAAAAACTTTCATATGTACAAACTTAGCAACTTCAAATAACACAGAGATAAATACAAGACTCCAGTGTTAATGACCACTCCTCCTTTTCAAGGCATTGTGGGTTGCTTTGGCAAGACTGGCAAAGAAAGGTGTATCTGCCAGGTTCTAGCACAGACTTCTTTCACTGTCTTGGTCTCAGCCATTCACTGGTCCTTTTCTGGGCCCCATAATAAGGTGTGTCCCTCCTGGATCTCCCCTCATCTTTTCCCTTCTTTCTGCTTGATAGCTCCACTGATGAGAAGTTTGTGTTCATTGAAAATTGCTCAAGAATCAAACTTGAGTTCAGAGTTTTTCATCAACTAAAGTCCTCCAGCTGTAACTATTTTCTATTACTGAACAAATGCTAAAACTGGAAAGGGTGCAGTTTTCCTCTAGAGCCTGCCCTGCCAAATATGTCTGGCAAAACTGCCTGGGAATGTCTTTTTGGTTTGCACACAGAAGTGATGGGCGTGATTTCAATGATCTTAACTTTTACAAGGAGAATAAAACTTCTATGCTGAATGCTACCCCAACAGGTCTTCCTGCATCATATAAAATACATTATTTTCCAGGCACCACCTATGCCCCATTATTCAACAGCCTCTTTGTCAGCAGCATAGGGGCTAAAATTGTCACTAGCTGCCTCACTTGGGTTTTGTGCTTTAAGTACTTCATGACTTCTTGAGTGGGAGATCAATGTATTTAGTGATTAGTTGAAAAATAGTCTTCTTTGAGCTTTTCAAATATTAATTAATTGGATACCCCCATCATCTCTACCAAATAACGTAGATTGTTCATATTGCCTTGCTTGCAAGTCATTATAATGACATTATAATCTGGAAGGAAAATGACAAAACCTTTAATAATGTATGAAAGGTTTCCTTTGAGAATGAGTTTAGAAAAGAAAGGCAGTTGGAAAAATAGGATTTATAAGTAAAATAGGGAATAGGGTTGGCCACAGGAATGCATACTGGCACATACAATTGCTCACAAAACACAATTTTAATCCGAAAGACAGCAGAGTCCTCATGAGCAGACTTGAGAGAAGGAGGTGATACAACAGTTGAAGTTTTTGTTAATAGATCAAACTGGCTGAAGGACAGAAAGCATAGCAGTTGGAAGGCCAGAAAAAAAAAAAAAGCAGGTGGCAGGAGCCAATATGAGACAGAAATGAGTACAGTATTCTTTTATATAAAAGCCAAACAAATATTTTTTGAAATTTGAGATGTGCTCAGGCACATACTATTTTAAAATTTACACCTTCCCACATCGGTAATGCCATTTGTGGCCCATGGAACTAATAAATGTTTGCTGATCTGTCCTTTTTGTGCTGGCATTAACATATAGGGAAATTGTCAGGGCAAAATGAAAACACAAAGGAAATACTGTAAAAATATTGTATTGTTTGCTTTCCATCACTATCGATTTTGCCAAATCCCTGCAGATTTCCATTGTCCTGTATAACTGGAATTAAAGAAAACATATGGGTGTATGCCAAATTCTTTCCAAAGCTGGATGTTTTCCAAATTATTATTATTTTTTAGGGAAATATCATTAGTTCTTTAAAACCAACTTAAGGGAAAGGATTGTTAATATTTTTGTTTTAAAGAAATGTATTAATTTAAGACTGTCTTAGTTTTTCAGTCATCATTCTCAAAGAACTGATTTCAAATGTGAATGTTCTGAAACCCAAAAGGAAGGAAAAGAACAAACATTTGTCTGAAAACAATGCTTTAAATGCATGAATGCCAGACAGGAAAAGCTCTTGGTCTTTTCCTATATTTGATCAATTGGCTTGTCTAATCCATTTGACTATAGAGGGTTGGCCTGGCATGACTTCAGATTAGTTTAATAGGGATTAAGGTGGTATGAAGTGTATAACACTATGCATTTGCAAACACAAACATGCTTAGAAATTCATTCATCTTAGTTGGGGGGATAGTTCAAACTCCAGCTATGTTTACAAACAGATTCTAGCTATAGCAGAGCAGTAAGGATCTGAGAAAAGTAACTGTGCCTGTCTTTCCTTAAGCCCACAGGGCCTTTTGATTTCTGCCCAAATAAAGCAGGCCTTTGGCATTCAGTTCTCTTAGCTGGCAAGATATCTGCATAATGTCTGCAGAATTTAGAGTGGCCAAGAGGGGCAGGTCAAAGACAGCCAAATTATGATATCACACCCATAAAACCTCATCAATGGTGACATACAGAAAACACTCAGTGAATTGCTTTCATTAATTTATCCTTATTAAGAAATTCTAAGCTGGGTCTTCATTCCTTGGCAGGTTTCAGATCCTGTCCTTTTCCCTTTCTTTATTCATTGCTTTTCCTTAAAAAATAACAGGCTACGATGGACATTGATTGATGATAGCTGAAGAAATGTGGCTTGAGGTAGCCTAGGATGCTTAGACTGCCCAGGGGAAATATTTTATATGTTCTATTTGCCTTTATGAGAGCCAAAGACTTTCCTGAATCCTCTGGTGTGGTTTAGGATGAGAGCTGTTCCTGCAGTGAATAAAAAGGAAATCTGACCACAGAGAATGCGTTGTCTCTCCAGCCACTGAGGAAAAGGACCAGAGCCCTGACGTACCACCAGGTCAGACTCTGACCTGGCTCTGAGTTACAATGATCAGACTGCTGGAGAGAGGAAATAGAGATGGTTGTCAAGTTGCCAGGACAGACGTGGGATCAGGGAAAGGATGGGATAAGCATTGAATTCAGGCCCAGTTTTTCTTTGGGTTGCATGTGTCTAAAGCTGAAAATCTGGCTAGTCTACAAAAACGACATCAGGAGGAACTGAGGGA
Source organism: Dasypus novemcinctus (assembly GCF_030445035.2). NCBI lineage: Eukaryota > Metazoa > Chordata > Mammalia > Cingulata > Dasypodidae > Dasypus > Dasypus novemcinctus. The sequence goes on along the minus strand of NC_080673.1, from coordinate 44,672,360 downwards.
GGTGAGAAAAACCGATGGAAAACATTTCCTGGTAACTGTCTGACCCTGTCGGGAGTTTAGAATGTCACCCATGTGGGGGCAGATAATCGGAAGACCAGTCAGCTGTTTTGGCTGCTTGCTGGGAGTGGGACTTGGCATCTTGATCTGAAGGCCTTAGTCAAGGAGCAGAATTTATAAACCATTACAGTGCCCTGTGGCAGAAAGCGATTGCCTTGAGACAAGCATTGAAAGAAAGAGGATGCAAGAAAGCTGGGACCAAGACAGAAATTAAAAGCATACTAAAAGGAAGAATTAGCAGATTAGCCAGGCAGGTTTAAGATCAGAATGAACAGGGAAATGCTTAGCATGTGAAAGAGAAGATAAAAAAAATTTCCGTGATTTAATAGACAAATATTAACACAGCAAACATACAATTTACATGTGACGAATCCTTGTTCTTTGGGGGTTTTCCTTGTTTCCTCATGAAATCCTAAATTTCATTTCTCAGATTTGATAATTGAAAACACCAAGTTCTCAAATATATTGTAATTCCTTTAGTTATAGTAAGTACTAACTGAACTACAAGGCATTTTGGCTAGTCGGAAACTATTCTTTTAAACCAACCTAGCTAGTTGCCAGCATTCTTGCGGCCTTCCATGTTGAATTGGCATGTCATGTGGATTCTCCTTAGTGATGCTGTATTGATTCATGCCATGGAACTCCATGCCGTGATATGCATGTGGCCCTTGATTAGAGAAGAACCTAAGTGCAGATGTTACCCCATCCAAGGAGAGATAAGAAAACAAAAGACCCCAAAGCATGGCTTGAACAAAGAAATCAACTGTGAAGGGTGTAGCTCTCTCTCCCCTTTAGAATCTGGATCTTATTACTTTGGTCAAAATATTGCCTGTGGAAGGAAGCAGTTCTGCACCAAGGTAATAACATGGCTCTCCTAACTCTCATCCAGATTCCGTGGGAATTAACCAAACCACATCTATGCTGTGACTTGCTAAGACTATCAGGATCTTGAATATTTTTGGTATTATCTTATGAATAAAAAGCCATCAATGCTAACTCCAGTTTGGTGAAGAGTCAAGGTATTCAATAATGGGAGGTAGAGTCAAGAGATGGAGAAGGAATGTCGGTATTCAAAACAAAATGGAACAAAATAAACAATTATGAGGAATTGAGAGAAAGACACCCTGGCGAGAGAGAGCACTTGATAAGGAGTCAGTGCAGGCTCCAATACTGACCATCTGTAGAAGGAACTAGATGATTGCCAAGCTGTCTTTCAGCTTGGCATTCTATGATTTGGAATCATTTTCTTAAGGAGTTAGAGTCTCAAGAATACCAAACATTAGTGCAGGGTAAGTGCATTTGATTTCCCTTAGAGATGGAAAAGACTTGCAATTCTATTTAAATAATTAAAATGTGCGTGCCACTTTCATTTTATTATCTTAAAACTTGTTGGTTTGTGATTTGTTGGAAAGTTCAAACGTATAAGAGTGATTACACTGTTAACATTTGTTTTTTCAAGTAAGAATGATGAACCCTCTTTCCTAGTGCCAACCCTATTACTTCTTCATTCTGGCCAGTTAGATAGGTTGTCAGGTTCAGTTGCAGTGATTTAAATAGGTAGTATATTGAGGTTTTCTGCTGGTGGCCTCTTCCTTAAACAAACAAATGCAAACCCACAACACTTATGGAAACTAGTATGAGAATGTTTTTGGTTTTAGTATTTCTCCTTGGCAGTGGGGAAAAAAAAAATAGAGAACATTGAAGGCAAAGACCCACTGACTTTCTACAACTAATAGAATGTTTCATTCAAGAGTTTAGGTACATTTAAGTAAAATGAAAGGAACATCCTAAAGATTGGGGAATGAACAATGGACTAAAGTAGACTTACTATTATTCTGCTATAGACTTATTGTTATTCTAGCAATGGAAGAACTTTTATCATTGATGTGGAGGCAGTGGCCACTGGAGGTTCTGAAGTGAGGGAGAGGGAAAAAGAAGTGTAATATGGGGGCATTTTTGGGACATTGAAATTGTCCTGCATGATGCTTCAATGACAGATACCAGTTATTATATATTTTGTCATAACTTAAAAAATTGCATGGAATGTGAACTATAATGTAAGCTAAAATCCACAGTTAGTGGAAATGCTTTAATATGTGTTCATCAATTGTAACAAAGTTACCACACTAATGAAAGGTGTTGATGTTGTGAATAAGTGTGGGAGAGGGAGCGAATGGGGCATATGGGAATCCCCTAATTTTTTAATGTAACATTTATGCAATCTAAGGTTTTTCTTTAAAATAAATAATTATTTTTAAAAAAGAAAATGAAAATGAATTGCAGGCTAAAAGCAAGTAGCCACGAGTATCTTAGCTGATGGTTCCAGTCTACATTGAGAAAGAAATGCGAAGAGAAATACTAATATGAACCAGTGCACATTGCAATTTTCACCTCTCAAGGGAATGTAAAATGGTCTTGCTGTAGTTGATGTAAACATGTGTAAAACAACCAGCACAAAACACCTCACCGTTCAAGACCTTTGAAAAGTTCTAAATGTTGATTGAACAGGAAATTTGATAAAAATGACAGTTTCTCACCATTCTCAATAGAGAAGGGTGAAAATAAAAATAAGTGTGCATGTGAGTGTGTGTGTGCACATGCACATACATACATGGAAGAGAGGTAAGTAGGTACTCAAACTCAGGTTCTCTTTTAATGTGCATTAGTAGACAAACATTTGGCATGTCTAAATTTTATGAAGGCTCCCATCTCCAGAAGTAAAGGATGCAATATTAAGAATTATTCTGGCCCTATTTATGTTTATACACAGGCTCTTCTGTCAGTGTGTTCTGTCTAAAATGTCCCCTCTCCTATCCAGGTTAATTATCCTCAGAAGTCTTTTGCTCTTTACTGCTCAAGAGTTCCATATTTATTTAGGTAACACTCCTGGGATACTGATTTTTTGCAGTGTCTGAAGATGGAACAACCTGTCACTTTGTTCTTTCAATTCTTTGGCTATTAAATCTACGATTTCTTCCCTTACTTCCATTTGGATCCAGAAAATGAGAGAGGGGAGTTGGTTGTGCTTGCAAACCACTGTTTCATGTCCCAGATTCCCAGATGGATACACTGCTGCTTGCAGGAGCACTCATTAAAGACTTAATCAAACAGGCTTCATTAACTCATCATAGGCTGCCTTGTTGTTGCTGGATAGCTTATTTCTTCTCCCTCTCTCTTTTATTATTTCCTTGGCACCTTTAGTATTGTGTTGAAGATGATCTGAGACTGAGAATGATATGTGATGTGAGGAAATTGGAACTAAATGTATTTACTGTCCTGGCCCATGGACTGCACATTTCTAAAACTGGCAGGCTTATCCAAATAGCCTATCTTTCTAGGTCATAGCATATTCCTTTAACCCCTGGATGTTTACTGTTCCCTCTTCCCAAAGTAAAAATGTGGGAGAAATTTAAAGGAATTACCTTTATAGTTGTATTCACTCTTACCAGGTTGGATGCCCAAAGATGGCTTTTAAAAAGAGAAATCATACCGAAGATAAAGCACTGACTTCTACAGAGCAGACAATATTCAAAGAGAATCATAATAAAAGAATAAGATATTTTCTGTTTATGATGTCCTGAAAAATATAACATGTACTAAAAGTTATAATTCTCCTTTCTCCTGCTTCCCTGTGCATAACTTTCAAGGTTTTGGGAATACAGATTTTCTTTTCTTTTTCAGAAATATGTCATAAAAGATGGATTTAGAGGAAGAAGATGTGAGGATGGACATGGTAGAGTAAAAAAGTCTAAATAGTAAACTTCGGTGGTAAACTACATCACTCTTTAGGTGAATTTACTTTTTTGAGTTTTGTATAAAAAGGGTAATAAGAGACTAGAAACAGACAACATCTCTTTGCAAACAAATTTTGGGCATATGTTCCCTTATTCACATTGTAAAAGCAAGAAGAAAATGATGACTTGTAAACCTTATTAACCTGAAGATCCTTTTACTCTTGACTTTAAACAGATTAATAAGAAATTTGTTTTTAAATGAGGAAGGCAGACTTTGCTTTTGTAAATGACATTTGATCAGAGCATTAAAGAAACTAAAAGGTTGAAGGATAAGTAGGTGAATGGAAGGAGGTGAGGGGAATGAGGAGGTATATTAAGAAAGAAAAATCCGTAGCAATACAAAATTGTTTGGCGCACTTCATTTGTTGTTGAATCTGTACTGAAAAGAAACTCAGGGTTCCTAAGCTGAGGTTTGCCCCCTCTCCAGTGGGGTAACCTCATTTTCTGTATATGCAGAGGTGGGTCAGAGGACAACTGTGAGCTGGCATCCTGGGGAACAATTACTGGGCTGACATAATGGGAATGTGCCTATCCTGTGACACTATTTGTTAAATCCCATTCATGTGTCCAAATGCGTGATTAGGGACTTGCAGTAACCATCCATGTTCGCACATCTATCATTCAGACAGAAAGCAAAATATAAAACACCAAATGTCTCTAGAGTTGAGCCAGATCTTTCTTATCTTTGAACAATCAAAACTTATAAAAGCCTCAGGGAAGTGAAATGACTTATGAATGTTCAAAGTTGCTAAACTTTTGACAATTGTTCCAGCTAAAACAAAACTGTCTACATTATCTTGCCTTGCCATACAGATTTTGACCAAAAATATTTGTTTCTAAAAAGAGAACATTGTTTTCTTGTTTCTTTTCCTTCTGTTTAGATATTGCATATTTTTAAAACTTTCTTTGACTCTTTTCTACTGAATGTTATTCTAAATAGGGGCATCTGGGGAAAAACAGAACCTTCTCAATAAAATGTTATTAAAATCTGTACTGGTCTGGGCTGCAATCTGCACTCTGTTACCAGGCTGACCGAAAATACATTCATAGCCTGTTACACTACTAGGATAAACTGTAGGTGTTATAATATGTCAATTCAGCCCTGACAAAAAGAGCAATGTTGGTTAAAGGGTCTGGATAAATCTCTTAGAAGCTCCAGGGTCTGGCTTCTGATGCTTTTTCCATGTATGTTTCCACAAAGCAATTTGTAACATATCACTGATGTTTAAGTTCATGAAAGAAACAGCCAGCCAATATATTATTTTAAAAATGTTTAATTTATGGTAAAACCTATGGCTCATGACCAAAGTGTATTATTTGCCTCTTAATTATAGGATTTCTTGATAAAGTTCAATTGTCATGTTTCTCCTGGATATAGAGCTTCAGGTTGTGGGGAGTATAAAGCAGTGAATTGCAAAGAGCAGGAATCACAGTTTATATTCTCTTCACTCACTTCTAAAGTAAAATCAGAAAAAGTGAAATGCTGTAAACTAAAAATATAACTAATTGGTCCATTGTGGTTAAATATTGACTTTTTTCCCTCCTCCGTATTAATTCTAGGTGACAGGTGTTTCATGAGATATTAGGACCCTCAATTAAGAAATATTTGTTTCATTAATGTTTGATTTAGCACCTTGTCATCCTTGGGTGATGGAATGTAAATACTTAAAACATCTCTAGACCAATCTTGAAGTCATTGTTAACAATACTATTCTTTCATATTTCAAATAAAACATTCAGTGTTTTTAGGTACCTGTGTCCACTAAGAGTGGGATTTTAATTTGTTGCAAGTATTATGATAAAACTTGGCAATATGCTATAAAAATCTAAAACCATACTTCTTTGTTTTTGTTAAACAAAATAAACCATTTATTTAAACATCAATTGATAAACATTTTCATCCAATTGTACAGTGGTAAATATTTCCCTGTCATTAACATTCCACTTAAAATACAGTTAAATTACAACATAATCTAATTGGACCAGAACTTGAAAATACTTACATCATGTATTACTCAATGATTTACAAGTGAGGGAGTGCTGATCTAAGTCTTCTTGATGAGTCAAAGATATAATCAAAACCCCATATGCCTGAAGGTTATATTTTATTTACTTTATTCACTGGTATATATCCAAACCTAAACTCATTAAATCAAAGAAATATTTTATCAGTCATATCTCCCCTCCCCTCAAAATTAGGTACCAGAAACAAATTAAGGGTAAGAGTTACGCTTCAAACTGTACTTTATTTGTTACTATAACATTCTCTCTCTTTTTAACTGATCATTCACAAGCATGTAAAAGTTATTTTCAGAATGGAACTGCTTCCTCAAACCCTTGGCCATCAATAGGTAAATTATGAAACCATTGGATTTGTAATTCTCTCCTCTCTTAAAGCACTTCTAAGCAGAGATAGGAAAGACCACCCTCAAAAAATCATCTTCTTCATTGCAGAGAATTTCCAAAAATAAAACTGACAAAATGCTAAACTATGCCTCTGACGAATGCCAAAGGACCACAGATCCACCTCCTCCTATTTGAAGGATTAAATCCCCTGGCCGGTCAAGCCTTTGTAGAGCACTTGTTGATAACAAGATCCACCAGGGCGCCAAACAACTGCCCTAAAAAAGCCTTCCGCCACTCTCATTTGCTGATTCTTTGGACTACCCAGACTTGCTGGCAGAGAGGGCAGTGATTATTCTGTTTTACTCACAGGGACTTGCAGCAGTTGTGGAAGGAATGATTGCGTTCTACCCAGACAACAGCACAATCCTCTTTTTTCGTTTTCAGCTTGTTATCTAAGACAGGCATCCATCACCTGAGCCCTGCAGATAGCGTACTTATTACAGTCCATGTCTCAGCTCCACATGCCGGGCATTCCACTTTTGAGGGAGAACATTTTATCCCCCCCACCGACTTGAAATGGGCGCTCACAGCGTGAGAGGTGAGAAGATAAAGCGCTGGGATCCTCCCTGTCTTCCACATCGTCCATAGTAGAGGCAGGGAGCCGACGCTGGAGATGTTGGGCTGCGCCCAAACCATACTTATTGAACTAGCCATTTCTCTTCTTAGAATATAGCATAAAGAAAAATTACCAGGCACAGAATAAATAACCTGTAGGTTGATTTTTCTGTAACCTGAGGTTCCCCGAGGTCCTCTATTTATAAGAAAATATCCTCTACTTTTTAAAAAAATATTTTTTTTTATTTTTTAAAAAGGATATTTAGTTTACATAAAATGTTACATAAAAAAATAAAAGGGATTCCCATATGCCCCACTTCCCCCACCTCCCACTTTTTTCCCACATTAATAATTTCTTTCATTAGTGTGGTACATTCATTGAAATTGATGAATATTTTGGAGCATTGCCACTATTTATGGATTGTAGTTTACCTAGTATTTATACTCTCTCCCACTCAATTCTGTAGGTTATGGCAGGATATAAAATGGCCTGTATCTGTCATTGCAATGTTATTCAGGACATTTCCAAATCCCCCAAATGCCCCCATATTACAATCTTTTTCCCTCTCCTGGCCTTCAGCACCTCTAGTGACCAGTCTCCACATCAATGATATAATTTCTTCCATTGCTAGAATCACAATAAGTCTGTAATAGAATACTAGTAAGTCTACTCTAGTCCACATTTTATTCCCCTGAGGATTCTGGAATAGTGATGCCCACTCCACCTGTAACTGAGAGAGAGATTTGATCCCATAGTGACTGATGGATGGGACTCTCTTGCTTGCATTGGTTCCTTGGTGTGGTGGTTGACAATCCTCCCTCTTCATTAGTTGTCCTGGGTGAGTCCCATGAACTAGAAAAGAGGTGTTGCAACTCTGCTGAGGCTCAGGGCCTAGATGGCACATGGACAGCCTAAACGTTCAAGTCTCTTGAATGTATACCTACCAGCTCCAGCATCAACTATAGGTTCAAATAGAAGGGACAGAAGAGGCATGTGTAGAGAAGTCACAATGGAGTCCAAATCTGTCACACTTGGGAGCACAAACTCCAAAGTAGGGTCTGCTGTCAAGGCACCTGACCCTGGAGCTATCTGCCATGACCAGAGAACCTGGGTGTCTCTAGAGCCCCCAGAAGCCCCACTATTTGAGGTAGTATCTACGTTGACAGTTTATGAGATCCTGTTGAGTCATGCATGAGCATTACCTCCTGACTCACTTTGAAATCTCTTAGCCATATAAACTCATTTGTCGTTACTTTTCCCACTTTTATTCAAGGTCTTTTTCCAGTTGAATTGCTAGTTGATGCTTGGTAGTAATTCCTCAGAACCAGGGAGATGCATTCACAGGACTCATGTTCCATGCTAGGGGGAAGGTAATGCATTTATATGCTTAGTTAGGCTTAGAGAGAAGCCACATTTGATCAACATGGAAGCTCTCAGGAGGCAATTCTTAGGCACCCTACAACACTAAGCTAAGTTGAAATTGCAAGAGCAAAGGCTCATAAGCATAATCGTCAATATCAAGAGCCATCAGTGGACTATCCTTCTTCACTAGTCATTGACCCTGTACTTGGGGGATTGTTGCTTTTCCTTAGAGAATGTGGCAGAGTTCCCCAGGATGAGAATTCAGTATTCTTTCGGTTATTGTGTGAATCTCCACCCACCATGACAATGCCCCATGAGCATTTGAACACATTTATATTCCTTATAAGTATACACAGGTGAAATTCCTACCATGTATCCCCCATCACTTACACCCGACACCAGTGATCCTCCCTGGCCACAGTTGTAACCCTTCTGTGATCCAAAACCTGTTCAAAAATGAAGCCAAGAACATTGCCAAATACAATTAATGGAAAAATGAAATAATAATGGTAGGTTTAGACATAAGACATAAAATACATAATAATTTAGAAAAACTAAAATAAAATAACAAAATTGGGATATTAAAAATAATTTTAAAAACATCTCCTTTACTTTCAATTTTTAGGTTAAATAAGTAAGCTCTGATCCACATTAACCACAGAAAATTCAATGACTCCCTAAAATGTTTAAATATATGTGGGTGAGGACAAGAGAAGCTTGTGTTTCCTTGGTTGTCTCTGTTATAGCCTGCTCCAAACATTTGCACTGACCTTTACGCAGTCCTCTCAGCATCTCATCTCTGCCTCTCTATGCCATGCAAGTCTTCGTGGTCCACTTCCTGCCATTTTCATTATTCTCCCTTAGATAACTGAATATACAGAAATGGTGGAAAGGATTTATAGCATAAGAAAAGAAATAACTTAAAAATCTATCTGAGTCACATCCGTGTTGTCAAAGCTTGTTGGGCATCCCAGGAAGTCCTTTTCACTATGCTTCTGGGAACTAGTTTGAAACATTTCTTTCAAAATCTCCTCCCTAGTTCCTGGATTATTTAAATTCTGGAGACTCCTTCCTCCTATCTCCTTTCCTCTAGTTCCAAATGTTTTCTCTGAGGACCACTCAGAAGTAGCTCTAAATCATTTTTTTCAATGGGAAAAATTTTTCCCTCAGAGGAGATATACTGTTAAGAGGAATTTTCTTCTAAAGTTGGATTCTGCCTTCATTTCTACCCCAAATTCATGAAAAAATACCCATTTCTCTGATGTCCCAATTCTTTCTTAGTATTAAAAGTAGTCTGAAGAAAACAATGTCCCAGAAAGGATGATTGTACAAATTATAGTACATCCATTGAATAAAATAATACCTGATAATTAAGAATTATATTCATGAAGACATTTATAACTTATATGTTACATTTTTAAATGACATAATGTTGAGAAAACTATATTACTTTGACTGTAGGAAAATACTTACAAAAAGGAAATATCAAGATAGTGTCTATTCTAGGTGGTGGAGTTTTGTGTGATTTTTATTTTCTTTTAAGCATTTTTATTTTTCATTGTGTCTATAATAAGCATATATTACCTTTATGACATAAAAAGTAAATTTATTTATAATTCTGGAAATTGAGAATTTTATTTATTTTTTCTATTTTCTTTATTTTAAAATACATTTTCTTACTTTCATTTTTTAAAAGATACTTAGATTACATAAATGTTACATAAAAAATTTAGGGCTTTCCCATATGCCCTGCTCCCTATGCCTCCCACATTCTCCCACATTACCAACATCTTTCATTAGTGTGGTACATTTGTTACAATTGATGAACATATTTTGGAGCATTGTCACTAACTGTAGATTATGGTTTACATTCTCTCCTACACATTTTTGTAAATTATTACAAGATATATAATGGTCTGTATCTGTTATTGCCATGTCATGCAGGATAATTCCCAAGTCCCAAAAATCTCCCCAAGTTACAGCTATTTTTCCCTCTTCCTCCCCTTAGAATCTCTGAGGCTACTGCCTTATATCAATAAGAGATCTTCCTTTGCTAGAATCACAATAAGTCTATAGTAGAATAACAGTAAATCTACTGCAGTCCATCAATCATTCCCCAATCCGAGGATCCTGAGTCGGTGATGCCCACTCCATCTCTAATTGGGAATTTGGAATTTTAAACCTGTGACTTTAAAAAAAAAGGTCTCCTTTCTCCTGATACTGTCCGTTTGTCTATTTACATTGGTAGTGTTGAGCTTGTCAGCACAGATCCAGATAATGACATGGGATAATCAAGGGCCTTAGGCTAATAACTATTTAGCTCGCCAAAAAAAAGAAAAACAAAACAAAACAAAAAACCTACATATGTGTTCTTTAGGAACATCTATTTTCAAAAACTTCTAGAAGGAATATTAGTCAAATATTCCTTTTTAATGTAATCACCAATAAGATGTCATCAGATTTCTAGGAAACATGGCAGAGTAGGGAGCTCCAGGACTCAATCCATCCAATCAAAACTACTATTAAACAGTCAGGAACTGTATGAAACAACTGTTCTGGGGTGTCAGGCCAGAAGAATACTGTACAGCATCTAGGGAAGAGAGGGAGGAAGAAGCTGATAAACTGTGGGAAGGAATAATGAGTTGTCCTCTCCATGCAGTGGCTGCCAACACCCATTCCTCACTCTTATGGTGGACTTCCTTGGGGTCTAGTCCCTGGAGAACTCACTGATGACAGAAAGGGACATACAAATTGTCTTCCCAAAGAGCACGGATTCTTTTGAACCCTTGTTCATGATTTTTGATTAGTGAATTTGGATTGCTGGGTCTTGGCTCTGAGTTATTGATTAAACCACTGTGGAGAACGGTGGTGATAGCCATTGGTTCAACAACCCTGCCCCAGACTAGGGTGGAGGTGGTGGATATTTAAAGACACAGTGCTTCCTCAGGACTGTGGGGAACAATTTCATGAAGTATCTAATGGGTGGGCAAGGAAAGCTTAGATTTGTGGAGCCATCACAGAGGCTTTTGGCACCCTATCTGATCCCATCTCCAGGCATTTTGGAGCAGGTCTGCACCACCTTCATGGGTGCCTGGCCCCATTTTGGCTGGGAAATACTGATATGAGAAAGTCCTCTGTGGGATTGCCCTCCTCCAAACATTTGCCCTCTAAGCATAAGAAGATAGAGAAAATGAAGGAACTGTAAAATCTGTTGAGGCAACACAAAAACAAACAGAAAAGATGCAGGTTCTTGGAGAAGGAAGAAAGTAAAGGAAGCTTTATTCACAAGGTAAAACAATGACACAAAAGATGAGATCTTAAAAATTGTACCAAATATCCTGGGCAAGAATCAGATAAAGAAGAGCTGAAAAAGATCTGATCAATTAAACATTCTAAATATGTAGAATAAGGTGGACTAAGCATCAAAGAAGAACCTTAACATGAAACTAATCAACAATAAAACCTTAGGTAAGAGAGAGAAAATGATCTCCAAAGTAAATTCTTCAAGATAATCAGATGCCTAGACATCAACAAAAAATTACAAGCCATACTAAAAAACAGGAAGATATGGCCCAGTCAAGGGAATACACTGAACCCTCAGAGATAAGACAGAATTTGGAAAAACTAATCAAAGATATTCAAACAAATCTTCTAAATCAGTTCAAGGAAATGAAGGAAAAATGGCTAAGGAGATAAAAGCTATTAGGACAATGGGTAGGCATAAAGAAGAATTTGAAAGCATAAAAAGAAACATAGCAGTAATTATGGGGACAAAAATCACAAGAGAAGAGATTGAAATAACACTAGAGGCATACAAAAGCAGATTGGAAAAGGCAGAAGAAAGAACCAGCAAATGAGTAGAGAGGACAATAAAAATATTATCAACAGAAGGACTGATAGAGAAAAGAATAGATAAAATTGAGCAGTGTCTCAGGGATTTGCATGACAGCACAAAGGGCACAAACATGCATGCCATGGGTGTTCTGGGAGGAAAAGAGAAGGGAAAAAAGGCAGAAAGAATACCTGAGGAAATAATGACCCAAATTTCTCAATTCTTATGGAAGATATAATATATGTATCCAAGTAGTGCTGCTTACACCAAACAGAATGAATCCTAATAGACCTACTCTGAGACACACACAAATCAGAATGTCAGATACCAAAGATAAAGAGAGAATTTGGAAAGCAACAGGAAAAAATAATTTCATCACATACAAGGGATCCACAATAAGGCTAAGTTCTGATTTCTCATCAAAACTATGGAGGCAAAAAGGCACTGGTATGATATATTTAAGATACTGAAAGAGAAAAAGAACCAAGCAAAAATTCTTTATCTGGCAAAAATGTCCTTCAAAAATGAGGGAGAGGGGAAGTGAGTTTATTTCAGTGGCTTGTGCACCTGCTTCCCATGTATAAGGTCCTAGGTTCAATCCCTGGTATCTTCTAAAAAATTAATAAACATTTAAAAATGAGGGAGAGTTTAAAATAGTCACAGATAAACAGGAACAAAGACTATTTATTAACCAGAGACCTGACCTATAAGAAATACTAAAGCGAGTTCAGCTGACTGAAAGGAAAACACAGAAGAAAGTGGTGTGGAATAGTGTGGAGAAATGAAAATTTTCAGTAAGGTTAACAAAATGGGTAAAAAGAGAGACAAAAAGTGATATGGCATATAAAATCTAAAGGATAAAATGGCTGAAGTATGGCTTTTACAGTAACAACATTGAATTTAAAAAAAAAGATTTATTATTTATTTCTTTATTTCCCTGCCCTCCCCCACTGTCTGCTCTTTGTGTCCATTCGCTGTGTTTTCTGCTGTGTCTGCTTGTTTTCTCTTTAGGTGGAACTGGGAACTGATCCTGGGACCTTTCAGAGTGAAAGAGAGGCACTCAATCTCTTGTGCTACCTCAGATCCTGGTCTGCTGGATCTCTTATTGTCTCTCCTCTGTGTCTCTTTTTGTTGCATCATCTTGTTGTGCCAGCTCTCTGTGTGGGCTAGCACTCCACTGGCCAGCACTCCTGCATGGGCCAGGTCACTGCATGGGATAGTTTGCCTTCACCAGCAGATCCTAGGAATCAAACCTGGACCTCTTATAAGATAGATGGGAGCCCAATCACTTGAGACACATCTGCTTCCCACAACATTGAATATTAATGGATTAAACTCCCCAATCAAAAGATAGATTATCAGAATAGATAAAAAAGCATGATTCAACTATATGCTATTTACAAGAGACTCATCATAGACCCCAAAACATAAACACATTGAAAATGGAAAAACATATTTCATGCAAATAGTATCCCCAAAAAAGAGCTGGGGTAACTATACTAATATTAGGGGAAAAAATCTTTAAATTCAAAACTGTTATAAGAGACAAAGAAGGACACTATATCCTAATAAAAGGTGCAATCCACCAAGAAGAAAGAGCAATCATAAATATTTATGATTGGAAGACTATATCACTAAGACATCAGTTCTTCTGAAATTGATTTACAGATTCCTGTAATGTCAATCAAAATTCAAACAGCTCATTTTGTGAAAATGGAAAAGCCATTTATCAAATTTATATGGATAGATAAAGAACCCTGAAGAGCCATAAATGTCTTGACATTGAAGAACAAATTCCAGGACTCACAGTTCCTGACTTTAAGCTTATTTCAAAGCTACAATGGACAAAACAGCACAGTAATGGCATAAGGAAAGATATATTGAAAAATAGAATCAAATTGAGATTTTGGAAGTAGACCTTCACATCTGTGGCCAATTGGTTTTTGACAAAGCTGTCAGTTCCATGTCACCATGAAAGAATATTCTCTTTAACAAATGTTGCTGGGAGAGCTGGATATTTATAAGCAAAAGAATCAAGAGGAGTCCTATTTTACACAATATACAAAAAACAATAACTCAAAATTGAAACATAAGAACCAAAATTAAAATACTCTTAGAAGAAAATGTAAGGAAGCATCTTTAAGATCTTGGGATAGGCAATGGTTTCTTAGAATTTACACTCAAAGCAAAAGCAATAAAAGAATAAATAGATAAATGGGACCTCCTCAAAATTGAAAACTTTGTCAAAAAATGAAAAGACAACCTACTCAATGGGAGAAAGCAGTTAGAAACCATATATCTGATAAGGGGTTAATATCCAGAATATAAAAAGAAATTCTACAACTCAACAATAAAAAGACAAATTTCTCAAATAAAAACTGGGCCAAAGACTTGAAGAGACATCTTTCCAAAGAGGACTTGCAAATTACTTAAAAACACAATAAAAATGCTCAACATCACTAGCTATTATGGATATGCAAATCAAACTACAATGGGATATCATTTCACACCTACTAGAAAAGCCATTATTTAAAAAAATATAAAACCAGAAAACTACAAGTGTTGGAGAGGATGTGGAGAACTATGAACACTCACACTTCTGATATTGGCAATATAAGATGGAGTAGCCACTGTGGAAGTCATTTTGGCAGTTCCTCAGAAAGCTAAGTATAAAATTACCCCATGATCTGGCAATTCTGCTACTAGGTTTCTACCAAGAAGAATCGACAGTAGGGCATCAAACAGATATTTGCTCATCAACGTTCATATCGACGTTATTTACAATTACCAAAAGATGAAAGCAACCCAAATGCCCATCAACTAATGAATGGATAAAAATAATATGGTGTATAAACACACACACACACACCATGGAATATCATTCAGCCATAAAAAGGAATGAAGTCCTGATGCATGAGACAGCATGGGTGGACATTTTCTTTTGTTTAGTATCTTTACTGATGTTTTTTTTTTTTTTCTATTTCATTTATCTGTACTGTAATTTTTGTTATTTCCTTATTTCTGTTTGCTATGTGTTTTGTTTGCTCTTCTTTTAATATTTCTCCCAGTTTTAAAGTTAGGTTTCAGATTTGAAATCTTTCTTCCTTTTTAATGTAAACATTTAGAGCTACAAATTTCCCTCTCAGCACTGCCTCACTGAATCTCATAAACTGTTGCAAGTTGTATTTTTGTTTTCATTCACCTCAAAATATTTCCTAATATTGCTTCTGATTTCCTCTTTAACCCCTTGGTTGTTTAAAAGCATGCTAATTTCCACTTATGTGGGAATTTTCCATTTCTCCCTAAGTTATTGACGTCTAGCTTCATTCCACGGTGGTTAGAAATATACAGTGTATTATTTCATTATTTTTAAAATGTATTGAGACTTGTTTTGTGACCCACCATATGATCTATCCTGCAGAATAATCCATGTGCACTCGAGAAGAATGTGTATTCTGATTTAGTTGGGTAAAATGTTCTATATATGTCTGTTAGGTCTAGTTGGTTTAGAGTATCATTCATGTTTTGCACTTCCTTACTAATCTGAGTAGATGTTCCATCCATTATAAAAGGTAGTTTATTAAAGTCTCCTACTCTTATTGTAGAACTGTCAATTTCTCCCTTCAAATCTGTATTTACTTCATATATTTTAGTGCTGTGCTATTAGGTGCATATATGTATTTATAATTGTTACATCTTCTTGTTGATTTATACCTTTGTTGGCATATAATGACCATCTTTTTTACCTCATCACTGTTTTGGACTTAAAATATATTTTATCTCACATTAGCCACGCCAGCTCTCTTTTGGTTACTCTTTGCATGGTATATTATTTTAATCCTTTCACCCTAAATCTACTTGTATCTTTGACTTTAAGGTGAGTCTCTTGCAAACATAATGTAGATGACTCATGCTTTTTCATCCATTCTGCCCATCTCTGCCTTTTGACTGGAGAGTTTATTCTATTTACATTTAAAGTCACCAGAGATTATATAGGACTTTCTTCTGCAATTTTGTTATTTAGTCTTTGTAAGTCTTTTATCTTTTTTGTCCCTCAATTCTTCTATGAATTCCTCCTGTTATATTTATTTGTCTTTGTGTGTACTATATTAAGTGTCTTCTCATTTCTAACTGGACCTATTTTTCATCTATTTTCTTTGAGGTTACCATGGGGTTAAAATTTAACAGTATAAATATATAGCAATCATATCTGGTTTCATACCAAATTTAACTTCAGTAGAATGCACATATACTTTTACAATACCCCTCTGTCTTCCCATGGTTTTTCTTTGTACTTACTACCACTTATATCTTTGTACGTTTTATGCCCAAAAACTTTTTATGCACTTGAATTTTTGCACTTATAGGAAATAAGAAGTGAAATTACATACAAAATAATATCAGCACTTCTAAACACCCAAATATTTACCTTTAACACTTGTCTTTATTTCTTTATGCTATTTTAAACTACTGTTCAGTGTCTTTTCCTTTTATTCTGAAGATCTCCCTTTAGCACTGCTTGTAGGGCATGTCTAGTGCTGATGAAATCCCTCAGCTTTTGTTTATCTGAGAATTTCTTAATCTTTTCCTCATTTTAAAAAGAGATGTTACTGGGTATAAAAATTCCTGGCTGGTAGTTTTTTTATTCCTGCACTTTAAGTATTTTAACCCACTGTTTCTGATGAGAAATCAGTGTTCATACTAACTGGGATTACCATATATTTAACACATTGCTTTACTCTTGAAGCTTTCAGAACTCCCTCCCTGTCCTTCACATTTAATAGCAAGATTAGTAAATTATGGGGTATATTTTTCTTCATATTTATCCTGTTTGGTTTTAGCAGGGCTTCTTGAATGTTCTAATTCACAGTTTTTTTCTAAGCTAGGGAAGTTCTCAGTCATTATTTCTTTGACAAATTTTTGGCCCCTTTCTTTCCTTCCTCTACTTCTGACACTCCCATAATGCATATATTGGTGTGCTTCATGGTGTCTCATAGGTATCTTAGGCTATTTTCACTTTAAATATTTCTTTTATCTTTCTATTCCTCAGTCTGGCTCATTTCAAATGCCTTGTCTTTGAGTTCACTGATACTTTCTTCTGTCAGCTCCAATATGCTGTTGAAACCCTCCTGGGCATTTTTCATTTCAGTTGTGCTTTTCTCTCTTTTTTTTTCCTCTATTTTTTTGAAATGTTACATTAAAAAAAAATGAGCTCCCCATATTCTCCCCATCCCCCTCACCCCACTCCTCACACATCAATAAACTCTTTTATCATTGTGGGACATTCATTGCATTTGATGAATACATTTGGAGCACTGCTGTACCACATGGATAAGGGTTTACATTGTAGTTTACACTCTCCCCCAGTCCATCCACTGGGCCATGGCAGGACACACAATGTCTAGCATCTGTCCCTGCAGTACCACCCAGGACAACTCCAAGTCCTGAAAATGTCCGCACATCATACGTCTCCTTCCCTCTCCCTACCATCAGCAACAACGGTGGCCACTTTCTCCACATCAGTGCTACAATTCCTTTCATTACTAATCACAATAGTTCCATAATAAAATATCAGTAAGTCCACTCTAATCCATACTCTATTCCTCCATCTTGTGGCCCCTGGGATGATTATGTCCACTCCACCTCTATATTGAGAGGGGACTTAGATTCCTTATGGGTGATGGATGCAATTCTCCTACTTGCAGTTGTAGGCACTCTTGGCTCCCTGGTGTGGTGGTTGACCTTCTTCACCTCCCTGTTAGCTGGCCAGGGTAAGTCCAATAAACCAGACAGTAGGAGTTGTAAGTCTGCTGAGGCTCAGGGCCTGGCTGTCACATGGATGGTCCAGAGATTCAGGTCTCTTGAGTATACACCAACCCCAGTGCCAACCACAGTTCTGGTAAACAGAAGAGGCTTGTGTAGAAAGGTCATATCTGAGTCCAACTCCATCAGACTCAGGAACACAAACTTCAAAGTAGGACCAACTGCCATGGCATTGAACTCCAGAGCCATTTGCCATGACCATAGAACCTGTGGGTCTCTGTAGCCCTCAGGAGCACCAGTAATTGGGGTTGTATCTACTTTGGCTATCTCTGGAACTGTGCTGAGGTGTGCATAAGTGTGACTTCTCTGATGACCTCCCAACTCTTTTTTGGAGACTCATAGCCATATAAACTCATTTGTCCTTTCCATTTCCCCCTATCCAAGGTCAAAAAGCAGTTTTTAACACCTGATATTACATGTAGGCTGAGATATCCTGCTGGTCTGAATTGACTCTTTTCTTCAAGGTCTTTTTCTAGGTACATCATCAGCTGGTGCTTCATAGTAATCCTTTGGCACAAGGGAGGCTCATCTTTGGGAGTCAAGTCCCATGCTGAATTTAGCTTAGAGAGTGGCCACATTTGAGCAACATGGAGGCTCTCAGGAGGTAACTCTTAGGCACCCTGCAGCTCATATTTCAGGTGCACAGGCTCATAAGCATAGTCATCAGTATCAAGGGCTCATTGTTGGACCATCCTTCTTCATTACTCTTTGCCATTGCACTTGGGGGATTGTTGCTGTTCCATTGGGGAATGTGATAGAGCTCCCCTGGCTTGGAACTCAGCATTTCCTCAGTTGTCATTTTTAACTGTAAGCACTGTGAAAATATCCAAACATTTTTATGTACCCTGTGTACATGCTCTGGAGAACTTCCCCCCAACCATGTGCCCCCCATCAATAACACACCATACCAGTGTTCCTCCCCTGCCATAGTTAAACCCCTCTGTGTTCCAAAACTTCTTCAAAAATGAAGCCTAATATATTGCCAGGATTCATTAATAGTAAAATAGAATGTAGTGATGGGTTTAAAGGTTAGATATAGAATACAAATAATTTCAAAAAATTAAATAAAATAAAAATAAGTTGGGGTATCAAAAAATGAAAAATGAAAAAGCTTTGTTTTTGATGCATTGCCTTTCATCACTGCAATACGTGTTGCCCTGTATGTACAGTGCCCTGTATGTACAGCAAGGCAATTTCTTCCATTTCTTCCTCAGTTTCTACATCCTTTCTTTTTCTTTTCTTTCTTTCTAATTATTAAGTTTGTCTTCACAAAAGTTTTAGAGCAAAAAATATGGAATGCTTCATGAATTTGTGTCATCTTTGCTCATGGGCGATGTTAATCTTCTCTGTATCATTCCAATTTTAGTATATGTGCTGCTAAAGCGAGCTCTTCAATTCCAGTAGTTTTGTTTGTTTTTTAAATTTGTATCTCTTTATTATGACTCTCATATTGCATTCATTGTTTTCCTTATATCCTTTAGTTGTTTCTCTGTATTTTCCTTCTACTCCTTGAGCATTATCAAGATCATATTTTTAAAGGCTTTGTTTGGTACGTGCACATTCTTGTCTTCTTCCCTGGTCTTTTCTGATTTTTATCATCTTCCATTGGATGGGCCATCATTGCCTGTTTCTTTGTTTTTTGTAGTACACTGTACATTTTAATATTTTAAAATATTAACTGTGGGAGTTATTCTCCCAGATGTCTGTTTCTTGGATTTATAATCAACTGATGATTAGAGATTTTCTTTAGCTTCAGCCCTCCTATCAGAAAGGTCTGCCCAAGAATTCAGTGTGTAGGGTTTTCTCTGTCTTTCTGGGTCTGTGTCTTACAAAGAGGACTTCCCCAAGTTAGTATTTCTCACCATCTTCCTACAATACACCCTCCTTCCTGAAACTGACTTTTAAACTGTTTTTATAGCCCCCATTAAGTGCTGCTGCAAAAATATTAATCTTTTATCATAAGATCATGCCTTGCATCTGGGCAATACTTCCACTGATCCAAGTAATATTGAAATCAATGATATAGGCAACCCATTTATTGCAGAAGGTGTAAGTTTGCAGTGTGACATGCACCAGAATTCCTTATAAAGCATATGCTCATCCCAGAGAGAGATATTTTCATGGTATATTCAGATATATCTATTATTGATTAATAGCTGCACACATTTTCCCAATTTATACAAATGATTTTAGTAATAAATAATATAGAGCATCAGCTCCCTTAGCTTTTTTCATTAAGATAAAAAATATCTATCTAACTTGGCATAGCTGATTTCAAGCAATGCTTCCTTTAGTCCTCTCCCAGATTCACAGGCCAGAGGAATATGACAGTAAAGAGTATTTTTGTTAGACACATGTTTGATGGCGTACTCCAATCCTCAGTTTGAGATGGAAATTTCCTTGCCTTCTGCAGTCCTAGTTATACCCTTTGTCTGAAAGTCACAGAGAAAAATTGTCTTTTGCCTGGGGTACTCATTATAAGGCCAACTTTAAGGGAAATTTATACTATGTAAGTATCAGTAAAGCTTCAGGGAGGGAGTAAAATTTACAATTGAATAGAGAAAAAAATGTGTTTAGGATTTAATTTATAAAATTTTTTTGAGGTTTTTTTAAATAGAGAAGTAACATAACTACAGTATAACTCTATTAACTTTAATTTTCTTTAAGAAGGAGCTATTTCCATAAGGCCAAATGTTTAATGTTTAATATCTTATACAATCAAATAGAAAATAATGTAATAATTGCCCAAGCTACATGGAAATGATGGGAGGTCCTCTTGGATTAAGGAGCGTAGTCTCTGGTGTCAGCAGACAGCTTGAGTTCAAATCCAGGATGTACAACTCTTGTAGAATTTGAGAGAGGTTCAATTATTTGTGTATAGAAAGGCCAGGACTCAGGAATGATTTTGAGAAGGAAAAATGGTTTATTGATGGCCAGCCGGACATGGGAGCTTTCTGTTTCAAACCTGAGCCCCGAACAAGACTTTCAAGTTCCTTTTATACAGGGTGGGGAGTTAAATGGTTCTTTTGTTTCAGTTTTCAATAGGCTTGAATTAGCATATATCTTCCACATCCTAGGTAAGCTTTTAGCATGGACTTCATACATTCTAGATAAGCTTTTAGCACATTTGGTTTGCATTTTCCCTGAATATTTAAAGTTTATAGAGTTTGCATTGCTAAACTGTTTCTCCTGGACTGGAGTCATTGCCATGGTCACCAAAGACAGGACTGCAGCCTCTTACCATCCCACACCCACAAATCAGGACAGACAGCTTAGGTTATCTCTGAAGAGACAAAGAGCCTTCCACCCATAGCTCACATCACCACCAACTGACTTTTCAATTTTTGGATTATTATTTAATTATTATTATTATTATTTAATCTCTTTCAGCCTCTGTCTTCCCAGGAGTAAAATGGTAATTATGATGCTACTTAATTCATAAGAGTGTTGTGAGGATTAAAGGATTTAATATATATATAACATTTAGAATAGTGCTTGGCTAATTGTAAATGTTCAGTAATTGGAGACTATTAACTCTCTTTAATTTCCCAGTGTATGTGTATGAGGGTGGAGACAATATCTATATACTCTATAAAAGCAGATTCATAGTTTACATAGCCAAATGATTGTTTACTTTTCTTTTACAAATATTACCATGATCACCCTGTTCTAAATATTAGATGTTACTTTTGTGGTTGAAAAGTGAATTATTTTCTTATTTAGAAATATCAATAAGGAGAGTTGAATGGCAAAATCCAGCATGAAAAATGTAGATTTATTTTCCCTAAAAAAATACCTAATATTGTTTTCCACAGAATATGAAGTGCCACTATATCTATGCATCCAACAAAAATGGTGAGAATACATCCTCTGCAAGGGCTAGAATCAACAAATAAATAAAGAAATAATACAAAGGTTCTCCGTTCAAGGAACTTTTCTTCTGTAGGTGAAATAGAACAAATATGAAATAACTCCACTGTAAGGTAGAAAGGGACAAGTGCCTAAAGAAACATGGAGATAAGTGTCACTCCTTTTCAAGGCTACTGATCAAAGAAAAATTCATGGGAAAGGCGGTATTTGAATTGGGCTTTGAGAGAAAGCAAGATTTGAATGTGATATTCTGAAGAAAACACAACAATGGTGGCCATTGAATTACCTAATATAATTAGTTTTGATTTTTCTTGACCCATGTCTTCGTAACAAGTTGTTTTCCACATGTATTTTGCCTATGGGATAACTCAGACTTTAAGTGATTAGTTTCCCATACTACACTGTGTGGAGAGACTGGGGGAGGAAAGCTCCTCCTGTAACTGCCTTACCCCCAAATTTTTTAAAGTGGATCATAGACATACATAAAATTGCTAAAAAAAAAACAACATTAGAAAATATTTTGCAATCTAGGTATAGGCAATAATATATTAACATTTGAAAATTGTGCTTTTCAAAAGTTAACTTTTGCTTATCAAAAGGCACTATTAAGAAGATGAAAATTTAGGCACAGACTTGGAGAAAAGTACATCTATCTGGAATATGTAGAGAACACTTACAATCTAATAATAGAAAATTAACCCAATTAAAAAAAGGCAAAACCCTTGAAAAGATATTTTGCAAAAAAAATATACAAAGGGCCAATAACCATATAAACAAATATTATTAGTAGGCAGGAAACAAAAATAAATACTCAATGAACTACCACAGGCTAAAATTGAAGAGTGACAATACTAAGTGTTGATGAGGTTGTGGAACAACTGGAAATCTCATATTTTACCAATGGCAGTGCAAAATGGTACGAACACATTGGAAAAACACCTTGGCAATTTCTTACAAAGTTAAACAAAATAAATCTTATGGCCCAGCAGTCACATTTCTAAGTATTTGTTCAAGGGAAATTAAGAGATATGCCTGCAAAATGACTGGCACAATAATGTTCATGTGATTTTCTATATATTTACATTAAATGAAAAAACAGTTAAGAAACATAGAGGATAGTCTGAAAGGTTTCAACACTCTTCTGATAGAAGAGTAGAGGAAATATCAAAGAAGCAGTGTTTAAATACTGAGGATTTTCTACAATTAAGAAGACATGGCTTTCGTATAAAATATACCCTAACTCCTCAGCAGATTAAACAAATATAAACCCTAAATACAGTGTAAGAGAAAATTTGAAAAGCTTTGTCTAGAAGTATGACAGCAGATTTCTCTTTAGCAGCAATGGAGGGCAGAAGACAACAAATTAATAAGCAAGGATGTTGTAGTAGATTGAATTATGTATTTCAAGAAAGACATGTTCTTAATCTTAATCTACATTCCTGTGGGTGTGAATACAAATGTATATCGGACTTTTGAAGTTATTTTAAATTAAGGCATGGCTTACCTGAATCAAAGTGGGCCTTAATATGTAATCCTGGGCACCTTTATAATCAGAGGAAACTCAGATGCAGTCAGCCAGAAAGGAGGCAAAGTCAGAAGTCAGCAGAATCCAGAAGAGAAGGAAAAGGAAGAGAGAGGGAGAGGGATCACGACGACACAGGAAGCAAAATGCAAACAAGGAACCCCAAAAGTTGTGGCAAGCCAGCACCAGAACACCACAGACATTGGGGAGAAAGTATGGCCTTTCTAACTCCTTGATTTTGGACTTTTAACCTCAAAGACTCTGACCCAATAAATTTCTGTTGTTAAGCCAAGCAGTGTGTGGTATTTGTCATGGCACCCTGGTAAACTAAGACCGATACATTTCAGCAATGAGAAGAAGTATGTATAACAAGATATATTAGTAGCACACAAATTAGTGAATTTTGAGAATACGTTTAACTATAGCCTATAACAATAATTTTTAAAATGTTTTTTAAAAAAAGTAAAATTAAAATTTTCAAATATAAAGGCATTAGGGAGAATCTGGTTCCAATGATTAGTTAAATGGTTTAAGATTCTTATTCAGAAAAAAATAGAGAACTACTGAAAAAGGGTAGATTTGGTTTAAAAATGATGGTTAAATCTATATCAACATTTTATAATTACATTTAAAATTCCCAGTTTTTAAATCAGCAGAAGAAAAAAGGATTATAGAAATGTATTCAACAGAAGTTAGGGTATAGAAAATGAAGAAGCAATGAAAAGTATGTGAATAGAAAATAAGTAATAGCATTCAGAATAAATGAAAATCTAATTTTACTTAAGTATCAAAGGAGAGTTTTCAGATTAGGTTTTATAAAGCCCTGGCCATTTTATAAAAGTCTCTTTACCCCCCTCCACCACAGAGAAGTTAAAAAATAATAATTAAAAAGGAATACCAAGCAAGTAGTAAAAAACATAAAATCTGAGCTAGTAATATTGGTATCTGACAAAATAAGACCTAATGTTAAAGCACTAATAAGGATTTAGGAGACACTACATACTAGTAAATTTAAAAGTCTACAAAGAGGATGTATTAAGTTGAATTACAAAAATCGCCTATGTTCAACTATTTTTAACCACTAAAATGACAATGTCATGTGGTTCAACCTAATGATAATATGAATTTGTATCCACTTGATAACAGAAACACAAGCATGTGAATCAATAAAGCCAAAATTATATGGAAAAAATGGACATCAACGCTAAAAGTGGTAGTAATTTAACACAGTTCTCCTTGAAAGTGAGATAAAGCATACAAAATTTAAACCAGCATGTAGACGATATGATCAACAAAAGTAATAGCCTTGATATAACAGATATATTAAAAATGACTTCTAAGAGTAGAGAGTACATATATATATATGTGTATATATATATATACACCACACACACACACATATATGAAAAAAAAAGAGCCTTTATAAAAATTGGTCACATACTAAGTAAAAATATGAGTCATGACAAAATTTCAAGAGAGTATTGCATAGATCACATTCTCTGATCACCAGTAAAAAATAGCCCACATGTATTTAGTAATACAATTTAGTAATCAACTCATAGGTTAAGTAGGAAAAATACGAAAATTATGAAATACTTATAACAATGATAATATAACTACTAAATATCAAAACTTTTGATTTGCAATTTAAAACATTCATGTAGATTAATGCACAGTTTTAAATGCATTCACTAAAAAAAAGCAGAATGAAAAATAAGGGAGTTAACCTTTAAATTTACCTGGCGCCAAGGGATTGTTACCAATCACTAGCTGGTGATGCAACTAGAAAAAGGCCTTGAATAAAAGGAGGATAACGGTAAAGACAAATGAGTTCATATGGCTAAAAGTCTTCAAGAAAGAGTCGGGAAGTCATCAGGGAGGTCGCACTCTACTATAGAACTGTTGTGACTCTAGCAATTGAAGAAACTGTATCATTGAAGTGGCGACAATGGCTAAGGTAGTTGCTGAGGCAGAGAGAGAGAAGAAGAGATGTGATGTGCGGGCATTTTGGTACTTGGAGTTGTCCTAAATGATATTGCAGGGACAGTTGCTGGACATTATATATCCTGCCATAATCCACTGAATGTACTGGGAGAGAGTGTAAACTACAATGTAAACTATAACCCATGCTGCGTAGCAGTGCTCCAATTGTATTCACCAAATGCAATGAATGTGCCACAATGATGAAAGAGGTTGTTGATGTGGGAGGAATGGGGTGGGGTGTGGGATATATGGGGACCTCTTATATTTTTTAATGTAATATTTTTTTTGTGATCTATGTATCTTTTAAAAAAAGGCAATTAAATAAAAAATTTAAAAAAGAAGCTACAAAAAAGCACATTAGAATAAACCAAAGGAGGTTGAAAGTAGAAAATGATAAAAAATAAGAGCAGATTTGAATAAAGTGAAAAGTAAAGACAAAATAGCAAAATTCAGCAAAATGAAAAGCTGGTTGTTTGAAAAGATGAATAAAATAGTCAACTCTCAAGCAAGACTGATCTACAAAAAAGTAGGCAGAAATAGATAGGATTAGGAATGGAAAGAGGCTGCAAGTGCAAATGTAATTGAGCTTTAAAAATCCTAATAATATACATGAACAACTTTATTCCGACAAGATTGAAACCAGAAAAATGAATATATTTTTTAGAAAAGAATTTTTTTGTAGATGCAGGATAGCAGAATAATTAAAAGTATAGTCTATAAACCATACTGCCTGGATCTGAATCCCAATTTACCACTTATTCTCTATGTGACCTTGAGCAAATTAATTAAATTCTTGGCTTTTCTATCTGGAAAATGTGGATAATTATAGTGCGTCATAGGGTTGATATAAAGATTAAAATAGTAATCCTTGTAACAGGCATAGAACACTGCAAGTCAAATATAAAGTGCTTGATACATATTAATTTTATTTTTGTTAATATTATGAAATCTTACTCAAGAATAGAAACACGAATAAATCAATAGACACTAAAAATACTAAATTGATAATTAAAGGTATAATGCCTCCAAAGATGCTATTTTCATTGTTTCATAGATGAATTTTCATTTAACAATAATCCACATTTTTAATAGGCTGCTTCAGAGATTGAAAAAGAAAGAAAGCTGTTCAATACATTTTACAAGTATTAATATAACCTTGAAAAGGACAGTCTTATACTGAATAAGGACAAAAGAAGAAAAATACATAAACCAATGCCATTTTATACCACTCATATAAAATATGCTAATTAAAATTTGGCAAATTCAATTATTAAAAATACATTATGAGAAGATAGCAGTGGAGTAAGGAGCTCCTAGAGCCAGCTCTTCCTACAGGGCAGTTGGTGAACTCCCTGAGCTCTCTGGAGCTAGCAGAGGCACCTGCTTGGGGGCTCCAGGAGACCAGAAGAGCATCCTGCAACATACTTGAAGGAATGGAAGGAGGACCCTGCTCATCTGCCGAGAAGACTCTTAAGTAGAGCACTCCTCGCCATGGGGGCCGGTGTCCATCCTCCACTGGAGGCCCAAGCCATCCCAGGAGCTGTTCCGTAGCAGGAATTGAAAGCTCCACTTCCCAAAAATGGGGAGGAAGAGATGGTTGGGCACCAACATCAGCTACTGATGAGTAAATTCAGTGGGCTAAAGTATAATCCTAAGAACAGCTAAAGTTTGAACCTGTCTAAGTCAGAAAGAGTTGGTAGCTGCCATCTTAACTCTGCGCCTGGCATGAGGGGAAGTGGGGCAGACTGAAAATCACAGTGCTGATGGGCACTGGCTTCTTTCCATCCAGATCAGACTGCAGCTCTAGCATGAGCCCCAACTCTACCTCTGGCAGGGAGGAAGCTGGGGGGACCTGCACCAGCCTTTCTGGGAAATTACCAGCCAAGCCATGGAGGCTGGTGATCGTCCTACTTTGGCAGCACGAGCTGCTCCAGGAGCTGTTTTGTGGCTGGAATTTTAAGTTTCATTTCCAAAAATGGGGAGGAGATGGTTGACCACTGATTTCAGCTACTGATTGGTGGATTTGACTGCTAGAGTATAACCCAAAGAACAGCTAAAGTTTGAACTTGTCCAGGTCAGAAAGAGGCTGGTAGCCACCATTTTGACTCTGCGCCCAGCATGAGGGGAAGCCAGGCTGACCAAAAATCACAGTCACCATAGGAACTGGTTTCTTTCACCCAGATCAGCCTGCAGCACCAGCCATAGCATCAGCCCCACTTCTGGCAGGGAGGTAACCACAGGTACATTTGACGGGCACAGACTGAACAACTGGAAGTCTACTGGGGCAACTGCAGTCATCTTGGACCCACGCTGCATAAATTGCTGCTCATACCTGCAGTTCCATCCCTGCCTCAGGCAGGGGAAAAAGGGACGTTAAGCTTCATCAGTCTCTCCGGGTAACTAGAGTCTAGGCCTGCATGTGGATTATTACACACAACTGTGACTCTGTCCCTACCCTGGCAAAGGAGAAAGTTGGGATAAGCTTCATCAGTCCCTGGGGTAAGGAGGTCAGCTTGAGCCTCCACAGCTTATAGCACCAGCTACATCCTTGGTTCCTATGCACAGTCAGCAAGAGAGAAATTGCAGGAAGCCCTAAGCTAAAGAGAAAAACTGCACCAAGAATAAATACTCTAGTAAACCAGGTGCCAAGACACCAGCAACAAATTACAATCCACACCAAGAAAGAGGAAGATAAGGCCCAGTTAAGGAACAAGATAAGCCTCCAAATGAAATGAAAGAGGTTGAGACATCTAATTATAGATGTTCAATCAAATCTCCTTAATAAATTCAATGAGCTGGCTAAAGACATTAAGGATATTAAGAAGACATTGGATGAGCACAAAGAAGAATTTGAAAACATACATAGAAAAATAGCTGATCTTATGGGAATGAAAGGCACAATAAATTAAACTTAAAAAAGCTAATTGGAATCATATACTAGCAGATTTGAAGAGGCAGAAGAAAGGATTGGTGAGCTTGAAGAAATGGACTCTGAAATTGAACATACAAAAAAAAAACAGATGAAGAAAAGAATGGAAAAAATTGAACAAGGTCTTAGGGAACTAAATGACAGCAAAAAGGCATGCAAACATATGTGTCATGGGTGTCCCAGAGGGAGAACAGAAGGGAAAAGAGGCAGAAGGAATATATGAAGAAATAATGGCAGAAAATTTCCCAACCCTATTGAAGGACATAGATATCTATGACCAAGAAGCACAATGTACTCTGATCTGAATAAAATCTGAATAGACCAACTCTGAGACATACTAATCAGAATGTCAAATGCCAAAGACAAAAAGAGAATTCTGAGAACAGCAGGAGAAAAGCAATACATAATATACAAGGAATACCCAATAAGATTAAGTGTTGATTTCTCACCAGAAATCATGAATGCAAGAAGACAGTGATGTGATATATATATAAGATACCACAAGAGAAAAACTTCCGACCAAGAACCTTATATCCAGCAAGATTGTCTTTCAAAAATGAGGGCAAGTTTAGAATATTCACAGAAAAACAGAAACTGAGAGAATTTCTAACCAAGAGACCAGATTTTCAGGAGATTCTAAAGGGTATGCTCAAGTTTGAAAAGAAAAGAAAGGAGATTAGAGGCCTACAAGAGAGTCCAGAAATGAAAATTAAATAAATAAAAGTAACTAAAAGTGTCAAAAGAGTGGTGAAAATAAAATATGACAGATAAAATTTAAAAAGTCAGGAATCTACTTAACCAATGAAATAAAGCACTTGTATTCAGAAAACTGCAACTCAATGTTAAAAGAAATTTTTAAAAAGCCTAAAAGACTTGAAGAACATTCCATGCTCACGGATTGGAAGACTAAATATCATTAAGATGCCAATTATACTCGAATTGATATACAGATTCAATGCAATCCCCAAAAAAAGTCCACCAGCATTTTTTTAAATTGAAAACATGATTATCAAATTTATTTTTAGGGTAAGTGGTCCTGAATAGCCAGAAACATCTTAAAAAGGAAAAGCAAATGCTCCTCTCTAGACTTTAACTTATATTACCTAACTATAGTGGTAAAAACAGCATGGTACTTGCATAAAGACTGACATATAGAGTGATGGAACCAAACTGATGGCTCAGAAGCAGACCCTCACATGTATGGTCAAGTGATTTTTGACTAGTCTGTGAAACACACACATCTGGGGCAGAACAGTCCGTTTAACAAATGGTGCTGAAAGAACTGGATATCCATAGCCAAAAGAAGGAAAGAGGACCCCTGTCCCATACGTCATCCAAAAGTTAACTCAGCATGGATCAAAAACATAAAAATCAAAGCAATAACCATAAAGCTTCTAGAAGAATTTGTAAGAATATAGCTGCAAGACCTGGTGGTAGGTGAAGGATTCTTAAAGGAGCTCAGAGGAGGAGTGAGATGGACTATTGATGTTTAATGTACTTAGTGGTTTTAACTAGCTTTACTGTAAACGTGTGGAAATGTATAGAGTGGATAGTAACATATAGCAACAGCTAGTTTATGAATGAGGATGTGGCTGAAAGTGGTAGTCTAGGTGTATTAGACAGCCAAAGGGGTGCTGATGCAAAACACCAGAAATTGCTTGATTTTTATAAAGGGTGTTTATTTGGGGTAGGAGCTTACAGATACCAGGCCATAAAGCATAAATTAACTCCCTCACCAAAGTCTATTTTCACATGTTGGAGCAAGGTGGCTGCAATGTCTGTGAGGGTTCAGGCTTCCTAGGTTCCTCCTTCCTCAGGCTTCTTTTTCCTGGGCTCAGATTTCCTATCTTTCTGGGGCTTGCTTCTTTTTCCTTTGTGAGCTTACTTCCCGGGTCGCCAGCTTAAGGCTTCAGCATCAAACTCCAACATCAAAACTCCAACATCAAAAACCCCCAGCATCTAAAAGCTTCATCTCTGTCCTTTGCCATGCCTTATCTGTGAGTCTGCACCCCTTGGTGGGGTGGGGACCTAAAGACATGACATGGTCCCATCAAAGCCCTGATCATAACTTAATCATGCCCAGGTACAGACTGGACTACAAACATAATCCAATAGCTTTTTTTGGAATTCATAACTATGTAAAACTGCTACACTAGGTATGTAAATGCCAATTAACAGAGTTCTAGAGAATATTCTAGGAACAGAAAAGCACAGTAAACCAAGAGGTGGATGAGAATTGTGGTTGACGGTACAGATGCAAGAGTGTCCTTTGTTAGCTAGAGCAAATGTACATCACTATTGCAGGGTGGTAAGAACGTGGAGAAGCATGGAAAAATTACAATTGGATTGACCGATGAACTGTGGTTAGGAGTTAATAATATAATATTCTTGCATCTATGCCAAAGATGTTCTATGTTGATAATGAGGCAGTATGGAAAATGTGTGCCAAATGTACACTGTGGAGGTGGTAGCAATAAGATGATATTATGTTATTTGTAACAAATGTTCCACCACAGTGTGGCATGTTGATAGAGGGGTGTTGTTTGGGAATTCTGCACATGTGAATGATTGTTTTATAAGTTTATAACTTCTGTCATTAAAAATATATTTAAAAAATAAAAATAGGGTGGTTTGGGCAAAACACCAAATATAAGATAAGGACTATAATTAGTAGTAAGATTTTAACAATATTCTTTCATGATTTGTAGCAAATATCACAACTCTGCAAGGTATTGGTAGAGGGTTGATGTAGGGGACCCCTGTATGATGTTATGCATGTTTGCCTTGTAAGTTCACAACTTTTACTACTCACTTAGTGTTTATGTATGTTCATATATAAATGATATAAAGATAATAATAGAGGGAGTTGGGAAAAATACATTGGTTAGTAGTAATATTTTGACAATGCTCTTTAATCATTAGTTAAAAAGGTTTAACAACAATGTAAGGTATTAGTGATAGGGTGAGGTACATTAGTCCTGTATGGTGTTATATATGTTTGTTTTGTAAGTTCACAACTATTACTGTACACTTATTATTTATGTATGTTTATGTATGAGTGATATACTTCAATAAATTTAAAAAGTACATTATGACCAAAGAATCCATGAGAGGAAGGAAAACAATCTCAGAAGCATCTATTGATGTAATACATATATTCTTAATGAGTTCAGGAAAAGTAATAAAATGGAATTTAAGACAATTTCATGATAAAACTGTTTTAGAAAATAAGAATACAAGGAAACTTCATAATGATTAATTTCTGACAAACTAGTCTTTAATGTTAAAATACAACTTTTGGAAATTTGCAGCAAATATCATATTTACAGTTAAGATTCTTGAAGCATTTCCAGTAAAGTCAGGAACAAGTGGTAGTACTTGCAATTAACATTTCTGTTCACTATTGTCCTGAGTTTGTAATTATTACAAAAAGACAAGACAAAGAAATAGGAACTGTAAGAATTGAAAAGAAGTTAAAATATTATTACATGATATTATTTTAATCTAATTAGGCAATATACAAACTATTAGAAATATGAGTGCTAATGTTGGTAGATAGAACCCAACATACCCAAATCAATGACTTATTCATACAAAAAATCCCTTTGGATAATATAATTTTAAAAGGTCCCATTTTTCAAAGCTACAAAATATAGAAGCCATATAAGAATATACAAAAATTCTGTAATAATTCATAAAGAAATTAAAAAATGTTTTAATGGCATAAAAGGAGATAATAATGGTGTGTTTATTCTATGGTTTTAATTAAAATGTTGACTCAATATTGCAATGATATGCATTCTATGCATTTTAAAACTATTCAAATAAAAATTTAAACACAGTATTTCATGGAACCAGATAAGCTATTGCTAAAATTTGCCTAAAAGATCAAAAGGACAACAATAATAAGATAAATTTCAAGTTGAATGAGTTGGGGAGGAGCAGGTCCCACTGAACATCAAAACTTCTACAGTTATGAAAATTAAGAGCATGTCTATTAGCTCCAAGACAGACAACTATACCACGGGAATGTAAGAGAGAGCCAGAAATAGAACCACTGTATAGGGAAACTTTACATATGACAGAGGTGACACTATAAGCCAGTGAGATCAAAATGGAATAATCAATAAATGGCAATACAAAAACTGTTAATCCATATGCAACAGAATAATAAAGGTAGATCACTGGATGAAACCATAATAAAAGGTAAGAGATTATTACTAGAGGAGATTCAGACCAAAATGTTCATGGCAAAATTTAAAAACTTTTAAAAGGGAATGTAGGACAATATCCTTATGACCCTGTGGTATGGATTTAAAAAGAAATAACAAGGGAGATATTGATAGATTAAACAAAAACTCTGCATATAAACAGATAAGACAACCAAAATGGAAGTGCAAAATGGAACTGAGACTTTGAAGGTATTTTCAATATACAGAGTCAAAACAGGATTGAGAATCAGTGAGGCATATTATCTGGAGCTAAACTGTCTTGAGTTCAAAATTAATTCCATCACACATTACCAGGTACTTCTATTTCCTATAGATAAAGTAGAGATAATACATCTCCCCATCTCTTAAGATTGTTATAAAGTATAAAAGAGTTAATAAATATAAGGTGATTAAAACAGGGTCAAACATATCATAAGCACTCAATAAATGTTAATATTTTTAATAAAGGATCATTATTAAAATATGAAAAAAAAAGATTAGGGCTTTGATTCAACCATGTCATTAGGGTGCCTCAGTTTGAGTTCCCCTCCCCATTGTGGGCTATATGAATGGACATTCACTCAAGGAGAACAGAGAAGCAGATAAGGGAGAAAAGAAAGAGAGCTCCATAGACAAAGAAGAGGACTTTGAGATGAGTCATCTGCCTGATAGTTTGCAGCTGAAGAAAATAGAGAAGCTGGGCCCTATGCCAACTTACAGCTGAGATACACAGAAGAAGCTGGGCCCACAGAACCTTAAGAGGAAAGAGGAAGGCTGAATCCTCATAGACGTCACCTGCCATCTTGCTTCAAAACATGGCAACAGATTTTGGTGAGGAAGTACCTCTTATGGTACCTTGAATTGGACTCTTTAGGGCCTTGTCACTGTAAACTTCTACCCCAAATAAATATCCTTTATAAAGTAAATAAATAAAATAAAATAAAAATAAATAAAATAGATGCTAAAAATAAGTAATAAAAAGACAAATATTCTAATAGAAAAATGGATAAACTTATGGACCAGAATCTCAAGAAAACAATTTCCGAAAGTCTGATAACTCTGTACAAGATGATCACTCTATTAATCAGGGCAATACAAATTAAAATATAATGAGATGCCATTTCATGTTCATGAGATTGGCAAAAATCAGTGTAGGGCTGTTGAGCAATAGCAACCTTACACACTACTGGAAGGAATGTAAATTGCTACAACCAACTTGGAGTATAATTTGGCATCACCAATCAAGGAACATTGGTGATGCTTGTATTAGATAATCTAACAATTATCCTAAAGATATAAACCCTAAGGAAATTTTAATGTGTGCCCCAAGAGACTTGTGAAAGAATTTGACATATTGTTTTTAAGTAAATAATTG
Organism: Dasypus novemcinctus; assembly: GCF_030445035.2. Taxonomy (NCBI): domain Eukaryota; kingdom Metazoa; phylum Chordata; class Mammalia; order Cingulata; family Dasypodidae; genus Dasypus; species Dasypus novemcinctus. The sequence goes on along the minus strand of NC_080673.1, from coordinate 44,638,640 downwards.
GAAGCAACTTAATTGTCTTTCAGTAGAAGGATGGATAAATAATATCATGGCATAAACATATAAAACAATGGATACACAAGAGCTACAACCATCAACATGAATAAATACCATCACAATGTAAATCACAATTCGTGCATTAGATTCCATCTCTTCTCACTCAAGTAGAGCATTTCAAATCCCACTTCCTTTTTCCTAAATGAGCAAATTTCCATTTCTACTGTATTAATCACATAAGCATTCAATATGCTATACTTCATCCCATCTTACATTCTCTTCCAGCTACCACCCTATTTTCTGCTCCTTTACGGTAGAAATCTGAGTTGAACTTCATTTGACGTATTCAATTCCTTGCTTCCCAACCTCTTTTTCAATCATTCTAATTGCTTTCAGCAATAGATGCCTCAAAATATCATCCACATTTCTGTCTGTGCTTCTTTTATTAATTTGATATTTTCTATAGATGATAAAGTCACATGTTTTGGAAATTTTAAAATATTTATATTATATGAACAGTGAAAATTCTTTCTTTTACCCTTTTCTCCTTCTACACAGTTCCACTTTCCTCTCTCAATTGCTATTATTTCCATATGTATTAATTCAGGTTATTTATGCACACACTAGCTAATATGAAAATATTTTCTTATTTCCCATTTTTACACAAATGTAAAATATTATATATGAATATTATGGCTCTACTGCAGAGTTAGGTTTTTACATACTTATACATCTTGGAGACCATTTCATATCAGCACAGAATAGGGTTTCTTTTTATTATATTTTACAAGTACCTAGTATTCTGTGCCATATAGATACCTTACAATTTGTTTTGCTGCTTTTCTATTGATGTCATTTAGAAATTTAGTTTCTATACTTTTGCATTTACAAACAAGGCTGCCATGAATGGCCTGTGTAGTTGATATATTGCATATGTGTAACCATATATGGATGCATATTCAGAAGTGGAGATCCTGGGTCAAAACATAAACGGATTTAAGTTTTTTTTATATAGAGACAAACTTCTCTTCCTATGACATGTCAATTTAAACTTCTCTTAAGAATGTATGGGAGTACCTGTTTTCTCATAGCCTCACTAAGAAATCCTATTATCAATTAAAATTTTTTTCTCAATCTCATAAGTAGAAAATAGTTTTTACTTGCATTTCTCTAACCAAACTTAAATAGCTTTTTATATGTTTGAAACTATGTATTTTTCTGAGAATTGTCTGTTTTTATCCTTTGCCATTTTTTTTTTCTATTGGGTTATTCCTCTTTTCCTTACCAAATTCTAGGAGCTGTTTATATATATATATGGTGGATATTAGTCATTTTGTCTGTGACATATTTTTCATATTCTGTCATTTGCACTTAACCTTGTTCATGATTATTTTCTGCCTTACAGAAGTTTCTTTGTGTTTTCCAACTTGTTGATTTCGTAGTTGGTTTGAAGAACTGGTCCCGCATCAAGGTTATAAAAGATTCTTATCAAGCTTTCTTTTACTGCTTTTATTGATTCCTATTTTAAGAACATCTGAATCTCTGAACTCTTCCAAATTTATACTTAGCTTATAATATATGGCTTCAACTTCATTTTTTTTCCTAGACAGCTACCTACCCAATTATTTATTTATTGAATATTCCATCTTTTAAATGCCAAATTTATGCTATTTGTAGACTTCTTTTTTTTTTTTTTAGGTATTGGTCTGTTTCTCTATTCATGCATCAGTACCAATAGTTTAAATTGCAGTATTGAAACATTTGCATTGGTTTTAATATCTAATGTGAATAATCCCTCCAGCATTGCCTTTCCTTTTTAGAATTTTCATGCTTATTTTATTTTTTCCACATGAATATTTTTGTCTAATTCCTCAAAATTCCCATTGGTATTTATATTGTGAACACATTACATTTATAAATTAAATTAAAGACAATTGAAATCTTTGTAACATTGAGTTTTCTTATCCAAGAACTTGGTATGTCTTTCATTTGAGTAATATTTTTTTCATATGATTTTGCATATTTCTTTTGGAGTGCTGCTTTCATGTAATTTGCACATTTATTTTTGTTGCCAGGTATTTTAATTTTTATTGCTTGTGAAAATAACTGCTTAAAATATATTCAACTGTTTATTATTAATATACATGAAAGCTATTAGTTTTTTAATAAATATTATTCTGTATCACCTGATGGAATTACTTGTTTCTTTTTTTTTTACACATTTGCAAAAGTGATAATTTTACCTATTACTTTCAGAGTTTTATGTCTCTAAATAATTCCTTTTGTCTAAATATGTTGATGATAATTGTGACTTTTTAAAATATAATTTCTGAGGGAATGTCTTTAGGTTTTCCCCGTTAAGCACAATGTTGGCATTTGGACTGACATAGCCATATCATGCTAAGGAATTGGTCATCTATTTCTCATTTATTGAGTGATTTTTTAAAATAAGATTTTCAATGGCATTTTCAGCATCTGTGACTACCTGATTATTATATAATCTATACTATACTATAGTAAGTAATATTAGTAATTCACAATATTGGATTATCATTGCATTCTTAGAGCTTACTCCACTTGAATATGATGAATTACTCTATTAGTGATTCTTGAATTCTGTTTCTAGTACTTTAGGGCTTTTACATTGATATATCTAATGGAATTTGTCTTTTATTTTTTTCAGTTTTTGGTACTAATGCTGTATTTGCTTCATAAATTTACTTGAAAGCTTCTTTTTCCTTGCCCAGCAATAGTTAATAGCAGTAACTTATTTGCTCTTTAAAGATCTGGTAAAGTTTCTTTATGAATATTTTGGTATTTAGTGCCTTTTCTTAAGGTGGAGAAAGGGGAAACTCTTTGACAAACTTCTCTGTTTCTTTCTTAACAAATCAGTCTGTTTAGATTTTTCATTTTTTTCTTGGCTCTGTTTTGAAAACTCGTATTTTCCTAGAATATAATACATTTGTTAAAGGTTTTCAAATACCTTGCACAGAGCTGAACAAAGAATCTTTTATGATTCTTTTAATTTCTTCTTTTTTGTATGTGTGGTTATTTATAATTTTTAATTATTCATTTCTTCTTGTGTCAGTTTTAAGAATGTTGCTGCTGGTTTTAGTATACAGATATCTGTAACAGTTACAAATAGTTTCTGTTTTGAATTATGCCCTCTAGCATTAAAAAGGGCTGTACTTGTCTCTCAATGCATTTTTTAACACGGATGATTTTAAAATCATAATTACTTTGTTCATTTGTTTGCATTTTCCTTGTATGTCTTACCCACCATTCTAACTTACTGTGTTTTAATAGCCTCTTGCATAAAGCTATGAGTTTTATTTCCATAGATAAGTTAAGCTCATTTATATTTATTGATATATAGATATATTTGGTATAGGAGTAGTATTTTTGGCATGTTGTCAGCATTTTTAAAAATGTCTTTTATGATTTGGTCTATTTTCTCTATTGTATGTTATATGTGTTATGTGTTTGTGTGTGCATGTGTAGTTCTTTTATATTTAGGAAAGTTTCTATTTTTATTTCCTCAATTACCTCACAATTGTTTGATCATATAGAAGAGTCCTCAAGATAGTTTCATGGAAACAATATGTCTTGATTTCTTGCACATCACAACTATTTATCTGTAATCTTTTCAACTGAAGGATAATTTGAATATTAACATATAGGCATTTCTTTATGGAAGCTACTGTGGAAAAACATGAGAACAATTTGATCTTTCCCCTGCTTATAAGTATGGTGTTTGTAAAACTGTAAAATTTATTTTCCAAATAGGAATAATTCTGAGAGTAAAGGGATGTTCTATTAGTAACTGCACTGGCACAAAAACCATAAACTGGGACATATGGACATAAGCAAAACTGGGATATATGTGACCCTAACAATAAGTGATTTGCGTTTTGATCTCAGCCACCCAAAGATTTATTTCTATTTAAAATTTCACAACTTTGTTAAAATATATCTCAGAGCTGAGTGTTCTGAGTCAATTTTCTGTGGCATATGGAAAATTTCAATATGTAGGTTAAAGTGCTCTTTTATTTTGAAAAAATTCTTGAGCTATCTCTTTCAGTGTTATCTTCTTTCAGTGTTCATTTTGTTCCACTTTGCTCTTCTTCAGGAATTCCTATAGTATATCACTTTTGCTTGTGTTTCTTAACAACCATTTTTCTCTTTAACCTCTTTCTCTTAATTTCTGTTTCAATTTGGTTGCTTTCCTTCTTTCCGGTGTCTCTCCCTTACTCTATCTACTTCACTGCATATAATTTGTTTTGTGTCGTTTTTATTGCATTTTATTTGTGATCTTTTTCTCATACTTCATTTCTGAATTCTGTCAGATCACATTTTAGCTTCTATTCTTTCATCATCTCTCCCCTTAGATTTGCATTTCTGTTTTATAATATTCCCTCAGAGATGTAATTACTTCACTAATTGTGAAAATTTTCATGGTAAAATCCTTGGTGATAGTTTGTATCTGCTCCATGGCACCATACTTTTATGTGCTTTCCTTATCTATTGATAACTCTTGCTGCTTTTTTGTAATATATTTCTTATTCTGGTATTGATATGTGTCAGCTATTTTTTTTACATATAATTGGATGAAATGTATTTTCTTGCCAGAAATTTCCTGTGAGAAGCTGTGTAAGGCCAAGGTCATCTCCTGGACTTTAGAACCAGAGATGTCTTCTTTATGCTTCTGTAAGACACACAGCAAATGGACACAGAGATCAGGCAACCATGGGGAAGGGGGAGGGGAGAAAAATAAATAAAAAATAAATCTTAAAAAAAAAAAAAGAGCTGGTTGTTTCTGACCAATGCAACTCACCTTTATCCTGCTGTGTCCACTGAGCCTGTGAGCTAACCCCCAAGAGAGTACTTTTACCACATTTGTTCATTTTGGTTCGCATACTTGAAAGCAAGTGATATGATCTCTACAATTAAGATGAGACCCTTACCTTAAAAAAATGTATTTTTTCCCAAGAGAAGGGAAAAGATGCTGAGTTATATGGCTGTGTTCCTACCAAAATTTCTCTGTTCTCTTTTGAATCTACCCTAATCAAGATTTCTCCAAACCCCACTGAAATAGCTCTTGTCAAAATAATCAATAAACTCCACATTGCTTATTCTAATAGTCAATTTTATATGTTATTTTATTTTACTTATCACTCCTACTTTTTGTAACATTTTTCTCAGTTGGCCTGTAGGAAACCATTCTCTCAGTTTTCCTTCTGTCTCACTGGCTATTTCTTCTCAGTCTCCTTTGCTGATTCTTCCTCATATCCCTATACTCCAAACATTGGAATACATCAAGTCTTTTCTCTTCTTTATCTTCATCTCCTTCAGGTGCTCTCATCCAGTCTCATGGCTTTACACACCATCTAATTGGGGATGAATTCCAGTTTATGTATCTCAACCACAGCAACCCCCTAAACACCAGACTAATATATTTAATGTACTACTGAACATCTCTACATGGATGTTTAGCAAACATATCAAACTTAACATGTCTAAAATCAAACTCCAGATCTGCCTGTCTGCATTGGACTTTCCTCATATTCTTCTCCTTATCAGTTGAGAAGCCCCTCCTTCCATCTTCTCAGCACCCAAACCTTAGAGTAATTCACAACTCCTCTTTTACTCAAAGACAGCTCACATCAAGCCATCACCAATTTTTTCCAACCCTTTCTTAAAAATCTATCAGAATCTTATCTCTTCTCACCAGCCATCAACCTCTCTTGCCTGGGTTTCTGAAATGGCCTCCTAATTGTTCCCTGATTTTGCTTTTGCCCCTCAAGAGTCTGTTTCTCACATAGCTGTCAAACTAATATGATTATGTGAGACCCACGATACCGCTTCTCTCAACAAATCCTTCAAAGGTAGTCCACGTCACTCGGAGTAAAAGACAAGTCCCTTCAATGGCTATAAGTCCCTTCATGATCTAAACACAATCTCTTCATGATTTGGCAAACATTCCAAGAAATTTCTCACCTCAGAGCTTTTGCACATGCTGTTCTAACAGCCTGTAAGTTTATTCTCTTTGATGTCTGCTTGGCTCACATTCTCAAAGTCTTCAGCTTGTGCTCCAGCGTCTCCTAATAAGTTAAGTCTTTCTTGACAATCCTATATAAAATAAAAACCACTGGTCACCCCACCCCAAGCATTAGCTATTTCCCTTTTGTTGCTTCATTGTTCTCTGTAGTTTTCATCACCATCTTATATTAGATGTTTATTTATTTGTTAATTTTCTGCCTTCCCCTTCTTGAATATGACCCCACAAAGGCAGAAGGTTATGTTCACTGCTGCATTCTCAGCACTTTGTTTGGCCATAGTAGAACAATAGAAGTTACCTGAGTAAATAAATTAAATGAATTAATAATAATTGTGAGCTACAAAAATGTATATAAACTCTTTTATCATTTATATGAAAACCTTGCAAAATAATAGTTCATAACACTTATGGATACATAGTTGTGATGGTTAGGCTATTGTGTCAACTTGGACAGGTAATTGTGCCTACTTGTTTGGTTAGGCAAGCACTGGGCTAACGTAATAAAAGGGCATTTATGGACTTTGGTCACCATTGACTTTACTGCAGTGGTAAATCATAGATAGCTGTTTATAATTACATCAATCAGGGATATTGCCATCAGCAACAGTGATGCTTAAACTAATCAGCTGAATGCCTTAAAAGGTGAAGTGATTCCAGCATTGAGAGAGAATTTCCCAGCCCATCTTTGGACAACCAACATCTCCCAGAACTCCTCATGAACCTTCATTGGACTTTCATCGCCTGCCTGTGGAACCTGGATGTTTGCATCCCCATGGCTGCATGAGAAACTCTTACATAATCCCATACTATTGACAGATATCTCTTGTTGATTCTGTCCCCCTAGAGAACCCTGACTAATACAATAGTATTTAGGAAAAAGTATTCACAGAAATGAGTGCCCTTACAGTGACTATCTGTATGGTGAGAGAGAAGTTGCTGGGAGAAGCATAGAAGACTCTCAAGCAAATATAATAAAATTTGATAAAACTGGGTTGTGGGTACTTATTTACTTATTCTCTTATTTTGCTTATGTATTTGAAATATCTCATTTCAATTTTTTAAGATGGGCAAAACTTAGGTTAACCTCTTAAGGAAATATACAACAAATAAGTGGGATTTAAAGTTTTTAAAGGGAAAGAAAAATGCATTTAATGAATCGAGAGTGTATCATGCCTGCAAAACTAATTGAAGTGAACAGTTTGGCAAGGCCCAAAAATCCTTCTAAGAAGTTTAAACAACTCTGAGGGTGAAAAAAGTTTTACCTGGGTCTTTATTTCATTGAATGCCGAGTAGAAGAGTAATGGCTGAAGGTGTTACTGCTCTCATTTACAAAAAGCAGTTTATCCCATACTTATAGAGACAGTTAACCCAGGTTATTAAAAAAAAATAACAAAATGTATCAACTGTGGTTCAGACTGGTGCTAGTTACAGAGCACAAGAAAGTGGGAAAACTATTTGACTTCGAACAGTTTCCAGTCTAGTGGGGAAGATGGACAAATAAACAGTTTTAAAACAATGTGCTAATAATGCTATAATAGTGATGTGTGGGGTGCCATGAGGGCAGAGAACTGTGAGAATGAGCTTCCCATATGTCAATAGAGATCTGTGCTCACAGAGAAACTTTACCCTGAGCCATGCTGTCAGCAACTATGTTCCAAGATCTACCATAATTATTAGTCCTAACTGCCAAATCAAGGGCCTCCCACTAGAATTTATTATGCTCCAGGTTTTGTGATTTTTTTAAAGTAATAAGGCATTTGTTAAACTCAACACATTCTTAGGAAGTTTTTATATTCCAATTTATGTGCCATGTGGCTAACTCAGTCATGTTTTTCCCCCTGCTACTAAAATATCCTTATCAAACGAACAATCAGCAAGTGAGGACCTTGTTTATCAGAATACAAAGCGTTCAGAAGTAAATTTATTCTCTCAATCTCTTGATAAGAAATATTGAGGGAAACCTCTTTCAGAGAAGTATTAAAATGATTTTCTCAATCAAAAGTTACTTATGAAATAAGGTAACCATTTGTTAGATATTAGTTGGCACCATCTTAGGAGGATATGAGTTTAGTTATAGCAAAAGCATGCATGGCAATTATGATAACAAGACTCAATATGAAGGGAAATCTTAAATTATCTATCCAAATGTAGTAATAATCATCATAATAAATAATATTAATACATAAATAATAAATAATAAAAACCAGATATTAAGTCTCAATAACAGGATTTGTTCATGGACTGCTATTCATAAGTATAATGCTATGCTTGCATTTGACAGTTTAGTTTCCTTGTAGATTTATAGACATCCTCAGAGGGAGCAACATGGCAAAACCTCCAGGTAGGGATGACCTACAAGTTGGTGCCACCAACTGCTCCAAGCCTTCACGTCTCCTGCCATCAGGTAAAAAGATTATGCAAAAATGAGATTGTTTTCACATGGAAAACTACAATATAGAAAATGTAAGTTTTCTTTTTGGGTAGGAATGCCATTTGCTTTGCTTGAAATAGTTTAGTGAAAATGGGAAGTAACAAATTGCTATTCTATGACCTTGACAACTCACAGATGAATGAATTCTGTATTTATAGGATATTTCCCTTAAATGATTTATTATAATGGTCAGCCTCACCCTTATTTTAACCAGGATTTTACCCTTCAGCTAGAGAGAAAAATGTGCTAAAACCTTAGAGTTGAGGGAAACCATTTTCCAGATGCATGGTTCATTCAGGCAAATGATACAATCTAAGAGGAAAGCAGACAAATCAGAGTGGGTACATTTAGAACCCAATTCTACTCATGCTATAGAGGAAGAATTTCTGTAGTTGGGTGGCAAATTCCAGGGAAAATAGGACTCTATTTGGGCATATCCCTCATTTCTTTTCTAGCAAGAAATAGAAATGGTATCCTATTTCTTAGTTATATATTAGAATGACTACCTCAGGTTTCTGGTTTGTATTTTAGTTTATAGTGTGTTGTGTAACTTAGCCCATTGACAGGTAGCACATCTAGGAAAAAATTACATAACATTCAATCAATTTCATCCTTTTACAGTTTACTCAATATAGTATTGCCAGGATAGACCTTTGATGCAATTCACATCATGTCTCAATTTCTGCTCAACCATTAAACAAGTCCTTATTGCCTATAAAACAATATTCAGAATCCTAAATATAACATTGAAGGTCATTTGTTGCCTGGCTTCACACTACCCTTCTCTTCTTTCCTCAACCAACTTCTTATTAAACATCTTATTTCTGTCTACAGCTGTCTCTCTGAATTTCTGTCAATGTACTCTGCTTGTCCCTTCTAAGGGACTCTCTCTCATCATCATCATGTATTTCTCCTCCCCTTATACTCACACTTCAAAACCCAGTTCACATCTACTTTCATGAGACCCTTCCTGATCTTTCTGGTTAAATGGAATCTATCCCATATTTTTCAACTTTATTTTTTAAGACCTTTTACATTACAGAAAAGTAATATACAGGGGTTTCCCATATACCCCACCCTCTTCCCCTCCCTCTCACATTTTCCCCTATGAATAACATCTTACATTAGTATGATATATTTGTTACATTGATGAAAAAATATTGAAGCATTGCTACTAACCATGGTCAATAGTTTACATTATGGTTTACACTTTGCACTGTACATTTTATAGGTTTTGACAAAATGTGTAATGATTTGTATTCATCATAGCAAAATCATGCGGAACAATTCCAATGCCCTAAAAAAGTCCTATATTCCACTAATTCTTCCCTACTCCTCCCCTCAGAATTTATGGTAAACATTATCTTAATATCAATGTTACAAGTTCTTCCTTTACTACAATAATAATAAGTCTACTTTGGTCCATGGTTGCATACCTGCCTTATGTTTGTTTATTCCTCAATCTTGAAGATTTTTGGATTCCTGCATTTCTTCAGATTGAGAGGGAGCTTTGATCTGGAAAAAAACAGGTGGAAGCAACTGTTCTGCTTACAGTTGTAGATATGCTTTGCCTTTTTGGAATAGGAATTGTCCATCATCATCATTTTGATAGTTGTCCTCAGCAAGTCTGATGAACTGGAGAATAGGTGTTGCCTACAACTCTCCTGAGATTCACGGCTCAATGAGATATGAACAGACCAAAGAACTAAGTAGCTGGGACAAATATTTAATGGGTGTAGTGGTAAATATAGGTTCAAATAAAAGGGGTAGGAGAATCTTGTGTAGGGAAACTACAAATGATCTCAACTCTTACAGTGAGGAAATAGATTATCATATATTCCAAGGTAAGGTCCACTGATGGGGCACAGATTTCATAATGTTGTGGTCCCTGCCTATTGTGTCCAGATATCTCTAGAGTCTTTGGGAGCACCCCCTTTTGAGACTTTGTTTACTGTGGCAGTTAGTGATAACCACCTGAGATGTGCATAAGTGTAACCTCTGGAATGACCTCCTGACTCATTTTGAAATCTCTTAACCATAAAGACTTTTGTACTTAATTTTCCCCTTTTTGGTCGAGGTCTTTTTCCAAATGCATCACTGGCTGGTGTTTGGTAATAATTCCTCATTGCCAGGAAGACTCATCCCTGGAAGTCATGTTCAATACTGGATGAAGGTAGTAAGTTTATTTGCTGAGCTTGCCTTAGAGAGCAGTCACATTTTAGTAAGAAGGAGGTTTTTCAGAGGTAACTCTTGGGAATATTAGGCTAAGTTTCAATTGTATAAGGATAATGTTTCTTAAGTACAAGGATTAATATTGAGGGCTTGGTGTGTTGGTCTATTTTCTTTTAATAGGTACTGACTCTGTACTCTGTATTGATTCTTGCTACTCTACTAGAGAACATAGCAGGACTGCCTGGGAAGGGAATTTAATAATTGTTGGTTATTGTGTGGGTCTCCATCCACTGAGATAACAGCCTATTACCACATTAACACATATTCCATAGAGCCATGCCCCACGTGCTCCCTTCCCCACACTTTCCCCCACTACTGAACCTTTCACCAGTGACCCTCCCTGCTATAGGTGTCAAAAGAACACTCCCACAATTGTTTTCTTGACCACAATCCTCTACCTCCCCAGAGTTCACCTGTTCCTTCCTCCAGGCCTTGCCCCACCTCTGGATCAAAGACCTAAATATAAAAGCCAAGGCCATAAATCTGTAAGGTAATGTAAGAAAGCATCTATGAAATTATTTCATAAACTTTATTAACAAACCACAAAAAATGAAAGAAAAATAGATGAATGGGACCTCCTCAAGATTAAAAACTTTTGTGCTTCAAAGGGGTTTGTCAAGAAAGTGAAAACCCAGCCCACTCAGTGAGAAAAAATATTTGGGAACTATCTATGTGAAAAGGGTCTAATATCTAGCACATATAAAGAACTCATACATCTCAAAAATAAAAAGACAAACAACCCATTTAAAAAGTGGGCAAGAGATTTGAATAGACACTTTTCCAAAGAGGAAATACAAATCACTAAAAGCACATGAAGAGATGCTCAACATCACTAGCTGTTAGGGAAATGCAAGACAAAACTGCAATGAGATATAATCTTACACCTATTAGACTGGCTGTTATTAAAAAGCCAGAAAACAGCAAGTGTTGAATAGAGTGTGGAGGAATAGGGACACTCATCCATTGCTGGCAGGAATATGGGATGATGCAACGCTGTGGTGGATATTTGGAAGTTCCTCAGGAAGCTAAGTATAGAATTATCATATTATCTGGCAATCCCACTACTATAAATATGCCCAGAAGAATAGAAAGCAGAGATGTGAATAGATATATGCACACCAACGTTCATCGTGACATTATTCGTAATTGCCAAAAGTTCAAAGTAACCAAGTGTCTATCACAATGAATGGATAAACAAAATGTGGTGTATATATGCAATGGAATATTATTCAGCTGTAAGAAGGAATGAAGTATTGGCACATGTGACAACATGGATGAATCTCGAAGACCTTTATGTTGAGCTAAGTAAGCCAGTCACTAAAGGGGAGATAATCCATGATGTCACTGATATGAACTAAGGATATTGAACAGACTCACAGATGTAGAGTTTGGAAGGTAGGTTACTAGGGGATAAAAAGCAAATAGAGAATGGTGAGCCAATGCTCAATCTGAGTAGAATCTATAAGGTGGATGGAGCAGGTGGACTATCTATCCCACATTTAATTTGCTACTTTCTTTTAGAACTTACACTATTATAGATTCTTCTATAAATATTGGAAAACATATTTACACTTTTTTTCATTTCACAGACATTTATTGAGCACTGCTATGTTATAGGCACAATGCTGGTATTAGAATATGAACAAGGACACTCTGTGGAGCCTTTATTGTAGTGGGAAGGAACAAACAAAGAAAATAGAGAAGAGGGAGAGAGCAAAAGAAGAAATGTACGTAAATATAAATAGTTAAAGAAATTGCACTCTAGGAGAAGCTATGACTAAAAAAAGGGGATGATTTTGGAACTATCACAGAGTCTAAGTCACTTTAGATAAGTGGTCAAGGAAGGCCCCCATGCATTGGTGAAATGTTATCTGAGAAGTAAGGACCAGAAGAATGCAACAATGGAAAGAGTTGAGTAAGAACATTTCAGGCAGAGGCAAAGGTGTACAAAATTCCCTGTGGAGGAGAAGACTTGGCATGCTTGAAGGAAAGAAAGACTAAATGTGTGGGAAAGCATGACAAGAAGTTAGGATTTTATTCTAAGTTGTAAGGGAAGCCATTGCAGGGCCCTATGTGAGAAAGGGAATTCTGTTTTAAATGTTGTAATGTAAATTTAATGATCACTCTGAATTTAGTGGGGAAAACGCATTGGAGGAAGATAGCGTATATGGGGAAGATTAGTTAGAAGGAAGTTGCAGTAGTCTGCACATGGCAAATTATAATTTCCCAAGTGGCTGTACAATATCTTCAATCTCATATACTTCGATGCTCCTTCCATGGAGAGGTGGGATCAACGTTGCCTCTGCCTGAATTGAATAGGGGCTTGTGACTGCTCCAACCATTTGAGAATGGTACAAATGATATTATGACCTCTGAGGTTAGGCAATTAAAAGGATGCAGCATCGTTCAGGCTGTCTCTCTTTGTCTTTGTTGGTACTTACTTTGTTTGAAGCCAGCCACCATGCTGTGTGGAAGCTCAAACCATGTAGAAAGACCACCTAGTGAGAGCCATAAGGAGATAAACCGAGACTTTTCTCCCCCAGCCAGCATCATCCAGCATAGCTGTGTGTGAATCAGCCTTCAGATGTCCTCAGCCTCCAGCTTTTTACTCTTCCAGCTGATGTCCACATATCATGAACAAATACAAGCTGTCCTTCTTGTGCCCTGTCTGAATTAATGATCTACAGATTCTGTGACAATTAAAATAAAGTAGTTTTGTACAGTGTTAAAATGTGAGGGTGAGCGGCATGGGGGAGGGGGTTGGATTGGACTATCCATGGATCTTGGAGGAGGGTTGGAGGAAGGAACAGGAAACTCTGGAGACTTGTAGGTCTGTGATTAAAACCACAATGGTGGGAAAGTTCTTTTGGCAAATATGGCATGGGAGGGTTATCAGTGCTGGGTGTTGGGGGTGGGGGATATGCAGGATATGGTGCACCGAGGGCATGCTTCTATGGAATATGAAAGTGTTCAACTTGTTGGAGGGTGTTATCTCAGTGGGTGAGACCATACAATAAATGAGAAAATTTTAAACTCCCATCTTGGGGATTCCTGCTAGGTTCTCAATTAGAGAGGCAAGATTCTCTTGAGAACAAAGGCAGTGCCCGAAAAAGGAGATAGACTAATATGTGAAGCCCTCAATATTAATGCATGTAACTATGAACCTTATTCTTCAAAAATTGCAATGTAGTTTTTACCATGGGTTCCAAGGGGAGGGGAAGTGAAAAATGGATGGAGGGAAGTGGACTTGGCCCAATGGTTAGGGCATCCGGTTCAAACCCCGGGCCTCCTTGGCCCGTGTGGAGCTGGCTCATGCGCAGTGCTGATGTGCACAAGAAGTGCCGTGCCACGCAGGGTTGTCCCCCGCGTAGGGGAGCCCCACGTGCAAGGAGTGCGCCCCATAAGAGAGCCGCCTAACGTGAAAGAAAGTTCAGCCTGCCCAAGAATGGCACTGCACACGGCGAGCTGACACAACAAGATGACGCAACAAAAAGAAACACAGATTCCTGTACTGCTGACCACAACAGAAGTGGACAAAGAACATGCAGCAAATAGACACAGAGAACAGACAACTTGGGGGGGGGGGAGGCAGGAAAGGGGAGAGAAATAAAATAAATAAACAAATCTTTTAAAAAAATGGATGGAGCATGGGGCATTTTTAAGGCATTGGGATTTTTCTGCATGTCTTGCAATGATGGATATAGATCAATATGCAATTTGTTAGAAGTTATACAACTGTTTAGTACCAAATGTGAACCATAACATAAACCATTGACCATTGTTAGTGGCAATGCTTCAATATTTGTTCATCAATTGTAACTAATGAACCATACTAATGTTATTAATAGGGAAAAATGTGAGAGGAGGAGGGGGTGGGGTATATGTGAATCCCCTATATTTTCTAAGTGACTTTTCTGTTACCTAAAACTTCTTTGAAAATAAAGTGAAAAGAATAAGACACTGGGGGAACACACAGAAGAAATTGTCACTGTACATGAAAGTTAACATATTTTATGGGAATGAAAGACATTCATTTAAAAAAAATTTTTTTTAACTTAATTGTATATATTTTTATTTAATTTTTAATTTTTTATTATTTTTACTTTTCTTCTTTTTTTTGCTTTGTTCTTGGGGAGGTTTGGACTGCAGAAGAGTCACAACTGTGGTGGGAGGATCACTGGTAAGGCTTTTGGTGGTAGGGAGATGTGTAAGGAGGAATATCCCTGAGGCGTGCCTCTATAGAACATGAATGTATCCAGGTGGCCACACAATAACTGAAAAAAATACTGAATTCCCATCCCGGGTAGTCCTGCTTCGTTCTCTAATAGAATGGCGAGAATCCCTAGAGTACATGAGTAGTGCCTAGCAAAGGAGGAGACCAATATGCCAGGCCCTTGACATTGATGTTTGTACTTATGAGCCTTGTTCTTGTGGAATTGAAACAGCCTAGTATTGTACATTGCCTAAGAGTTACTTCTTGAAAGCCTCCTTGTTGCTCAGCTGTGGCCTCCCTCTTAGCCAAACTCAGCGTAGAAATGCACTATCTTCCTGCCACCCCCTCAGCATGGGATATGACTCTTTGGAATAAGCCTCCCTACCAAGTGCCAGCAAGAGATGCATTTGGAAAAAGACGTTGACTAAAAGGGGGAATTATTAAGTACAAATGAGTTTTTACAGCTAAGAGATTTCAAAGTGAGTTGGGAAGTCATTCCAAGGTTACTCTTATGCACATCTTAGAAGGATCTCACTGATTGTCGCAGTAAACAGTGCCTCAAACTGCAGGGCTCCTGGGAGCTCTGGAGACATCTGAACACTATAAGAAGAGTAGAAGACCCCAGGAATTCAGCACCCTGTCAGTGGGACTTAGTTTGGATCAAATGATACCCTATCCTCCCAATTTATCAGAGATGAACTCGTTTATAATTTTCCTACACATGGTTCTAATGCCCTTTACATTTGTACCTATAATTAGCACTATACTCATTCAATATGAGTTCTAGAGACTTAAATCTTCTGCCTGTTCATGTGCTAATTGAGCCCAGAATCTCAGCAGAGTTGCAGCCAACACCTGTCCTCCAATTCATTGACCTCACCCAGGACAACTATCAAAAGGATGATGATGGACAACTCTCACCCCCCAAACAGAGAGAATTTACAACTGCAAGCAAGGCAGCTCCATTCATCTGCCCATGGGATATAAGTCCCTTCTTAATCAGAAGCACAGTGGGTATCACCATCCCCAAATCCTGAGGATTGAGGAATGAACAAGCAAAAGAGGGGATTGCAACTATGCATAAAAGTAAACATTATTCTCGTAACAGAATTGTAGCATTGACATAAAGTCAGTGATCACCCAGAAGTTCTGAGGGGAGGGAGAGGGAAGAATAGATGTAACATGGAGCATTTTGGGCACTTGGAATAGCTCTGCATTACATTGCAATGACAGATACAGGCCATTATACATTTTGTCAAACCTATAAAATTGTGTGGTGCAAAGGATAAACCATAATGTAAATTATAGAATAACAATACTTCCATATGTGTTCATCAATTGTAACAAATGTACCACACTAAAGAAAAATGTTGTTAATGGGAAAAAGTGTGGGAAAGGAAGGGGGTGAGGTATGTGGGAATTCCATATATTTTCGATGAAACATTTCTGTAATATAAAGTTCTTGAAAAGTAACAATAAATTTTTTTTTTAAGTTGCTTTGTGCAACTAACTTTTTGGAGTAATTTCTTTAGCAGTAAATAAAAATTGGATAATGATAGAGAATGCAATAAGAAAACAGATTCACAATGAGTTTTGGAAACTGAATCTGTAAGATTTGCTAATGAAGTAGTTGATGGAGGTGAGAAAAAGTGGTTGATGGAGGTGAAGAATATGGAGTAAGTTTGACTCATAGATATTTTACTTCAAGTATGGGGAGTCCTGGGTTCAAGCCCCTCTACTTTCAAAAAAAAAAAAAAAGAATGAATGATAGTAACTCTATTTACTGAGATTGGGAAGACAGAGGATGTGACTGAATGATAAATTTGGAGGAGACAAATATGAGTTTTTCTATTAGATTTTAAGTTTTTTGAAAGTAGGGAATGGTTTTATCTACTTCCTCCATAGCACAAAGTACAGTGTCTTGTGAATTTTAAGTGTAATAAATATCTCCTAAATTAAGCTGTGTAGAAGGTACTATCCATGACTGTCCCAGTGAGATCATCCCTTCCCAAAGCATTCATCTATTTATCTAATATATATGTGTGGATATAAATGAACATGCATTTTTAACATTTGCATAAAATTAATTGATATATTACATCAATTACTCCCATTTGGCAAGGGACAGGTATATAAATTAACTTGCTATCTTTCAGGCTCTGGCCACAGACAGCAAACTGATAGAAGAACTGGAAAATCTTTGGTTCATTTGGCTCATGGAGACACACATATATTAAAACAGGTCTTATTAGTCACAAAAATGAGGAATTGTTTTTCTACATTGTGTTCTATAAACAAAACCTTCATGCTTCTTGCTTTTGGCTAATTCTAGTTTGTGCTTGTATGACCTTGGCCTTTTTTTTTTTTTTTTTAAACATCATGATTGCTTATATTTGTATTAGCCAAGGCTTTTTTATAAAGTGCCTACTTGAATAAATCCACTCCAGAGTTTCTTGGAACTTTCCTGATGGGGTCAGGACTTTAAATAGACAGTGTCAGAAGTAACAGAGCTTCAGTGATGGAAAAGCTCCTCTGTAGGGAATTCTCCAGAATAACACCTAAGTGGCAGCTATGTTTTTCTGAGTTCCCTCAGTTCTGCTGCCTCCAATGGGAAAAACCACCCTATCTGCATTTTTGGTGTTTCACACAGTGCTTTATGAAAGCTTCCCCACTTTGTAAATACCTCCACAGAGTCTGGTTTGCCTTTCCTTTCTGGCATCTAAGTTATGAATTTATCCCTCTTAAAATATTTGCCAACCTCATTTATATTCCAAGGGCAAATAGAAACTCTTGAGACATCTCCTCTGGCCACATTATTTGCTTCTGTGTTTTCTGGTGCAGTGAAGAATGCTGCAACGTGAAGGCAATGTGAGTGCCTGTTGGGGGAAGGCAAAGGCTCTGCCTGGCTGGCCTGGCCTTTGGAGTGGACCGACAGACACTTTCTAAGTTGATCATAACTATCTTAGGGTAAAGGTCTAGCTTTCCAGGCTAGATATTCAGTGTATTCCGTGACTAAGATAGCCCACTTTTTTTTTTTTTTCCTTTGGATGTTAAGTTTGTATGATCAACTCCTTTGACTTGGCTTTTGAAACACGGTCTTCCCATGTGAGATGTTACTGTTTATCTCTTATTAAATGCTACTTCTAATTAAACAAACTCTTCACCTTGAAAAAAGATATTGATTTGCTCTTTAAGATTTTTGTCCGTAAAATCATGGTGATTAGGGTGGTTACAGGTAGTTATTAAGTCCTAATATATAGTTGTAATTTACAGGCCATTATTTTTAAAATAATGTTCAATGACACCTCAGGTTTCCTCAGGTCTTTAGAGCTTTTGCCATAATCCTTTATTGTGTTCAATAATGAGGTACTTCAGGGAGCAGGTGCTAATGACCAAACAAGTTTTTATTTCCAACAATGGAAGGAGTTTGCATAAAGGACTGAGTAATTCTACATCTATTGACCTTCAGGGCATCCCATACCTGGTGAATGTAGCACTCATAGTATTTTTTGGTTTTGTTTTTATAGAAAGTGATTGAAACAAAACTTTAAAAAAATCTCCTTAATATAAGGTGAAGGAAGGTTGGCAACCTGAATAGTGGTAGAGGGTGAGATGGAGCATGCAGCAGCTAGTTGAAGTAACTGGCTGCCATTTTGTCACTCTCAACCCAGTTTCACTCATCTCCACCATGCTTCTGCATCTGTGGCACAGCACTTAGGGGCATCATGAATTAAGGAAAGGGATTTAAATTTTTTTCTTTTAAATTAAAAATAACCATTTTGTTCATTGTAGAAATTCAAAGCAATACTGAGATATATAAAGTATAGATTTGAAGTCTTCCCCCATCTCAATGCCTAATTGAACTGTTCCTCCTGCCCACAGGTGGGACTAGTTACTGTTACTGATGTGGGCTATGGGTGGAAGGCTCTTTGTCTCTTCAGAGATAACTTAAGTTGTTTGACTTGTGGGTGTGAAACGGTAAGAGGCTGCAGTCCTGCTCTTAGGGACCAGCAGGCTCCAGTCCCAGGAAATGTTTAACAAAGCAAGGGCTATAAACTTTAAGTATTTAGGGGAAATGCAAAAACCAAGGCTTATCTAAAATGTCTGGAGTCCTTGCTAAAAGCTTACCTAAGATGTGGAAGAGATATATGCTAATTGAAGCCTATTGAGAACTGAAACAAAGGGACGATTTGGCCTTTCCTCTCTGTATAAAAGACGTTTGAAAATCTTGTTCCGGGCTCGGGATTCAAACAGAAAACTCCCGAGTCCGGCCGGCCGTCAATAAACCATTTTTCCTTCTCAAAATCATTCCTGAGTCCTGGCCTCTCTATTCTCAAATAATTGAACTTCTCTTAAATTCCACAACATTACCAGTTTGGTATGTACCTTTCTGGTCTTTTTTTGATACACATGTGTGCACATGTGCACTTATACCATGTACATACGTGTATGGTGGTGTTTTGTTTTGTTTTTGTCAAAATGGGGTCAGGCAATATGGAGAGTCAATAATAATACCATGTTATCATGAACATTCTGCCATATCAATAATATTTCAAGGTACACTGTACCAAAATGTATTTAAAGGAGCCTATTGTATTTATTTATTTATTTATCCCCCCCCCCCACTTGTCTGCTCTCTGGGTCCATTCGCTGTGTGTTCTTCTGTGTCCTCTTGTATTCTTGTCAGCAGCACCCACAATCTGTGTCTCGTTTTGTTTCGTCACCTTGCTGTGTCAATTCTCCATGTGTGTGTGGCGCCACTCCTGGGCAGGTTGCACTTTTTTCCCACTGGGCAGCTCTCCTTACAGGGTGTACTCCTTGTGCGTGGGGCTCCCCTACACGGGGGACACCCCTGCATGGCATAACACTCCTTGTTCACATTAGTGCTATATGTGGGCCAGCTCATCACATGGGTCAGGAGGCCCTGGGTTTGAACCCTGGACCTCCCATGTGGTAGGTGGATGCTCTATCCATTGAGCCAAATCTGCTTCCCAAGCCTGTTTATTTTAAAACAAAGTAGTTAGTATCCAAAATTGTTTTCCCTTTTATATTGATTTCAGTGGAAATCTAAGTACATTCTTTCTACTCTGCTACCACCTCTTGAAATAATTTTCACTTTTTGCTTTCCTTTGAGACACAGTTTAGACAACCTTTCCTTTACCCTGGAAACTCAGGGAAAAGTAAACAAGCATTTTTATACATTATTATTATTATTATTAATATTATTAAGAAAATAAAACTGGGTATGGTAGGCAGAATTCTTAGATGGTCCTCAAATTTCCTTCCCCCTTGGGTATATACCCTGAATAATCCTCTCACCTTGAGTCTAATTGAGACTATTTTATAAAGGAATATCACTCTTACGATTATATTACCTTTATGACAAATATGTACATAAGGCCTCTAATCAGCTGAATTTGAGTTAATCAAAAGGGAGATTATCCTGTTGGTACTGACCTGATCAATTGGGCCTATTAAATCTAAGTCTAGAGGTTAGAGACAAGAAGTTAGGCCAGTTTTAAGTAGCAGCAATGTTTCTTCTGTTGGCCTTGAAGGAGCAAACTGCCATGTTGTGGAGAGGATTACATGGCAGGGAATGTCACCCATCCTCTAGGAACTAAGAACTGTCAATAAGAAGTGGCAAGTTTAGCCATACAACCTCAAGGAATTGAATTCTGCTAACAACCAGTGAGCTTGGAAGAGAACTCAGGTAAGATTGTAACCTCAGTTGACACCTTGATTTCATCATGTTGAGATGTTGAACAGAGGACTCGGCTGTCTAGTATTCCCGGCCCACAGAAAACTTGAGATAATAAGTATGTGTTCTTTTAAGTTTTCGTGTATAGTGAGTCCACCCAGAATCTTAGAATGTGATCTGCTTCAAATAAGGGTCTTTGCAAATGCAATTAAGGTAAGGATCTTATATCATCATGATTATGATGGACCCTTAATCTATGATGAGTATCTTTATAAATGACAAAGAAAGGAAAAGACTTTGGGACAGAGGCAGACATGCAAATTAAGTAGCCTTAAGCCAATGAACGCCAAAGGTTACTGGAAGCCACCATAAGTGAGGAGACACACATGGAATGGATTATTCATCAGAGCTCCAGAGAGAGCCAGCCTGCTGACACCTTGATAATTTTGGAATTCTGACCATCAGTCACATGAGAGAATAAATTTTTTTTAAACTACCAAGTCTGTGGCAATTTGTTACACAGCAATAGAAGCCAATATACAATGTTTAAATACCAAGATATATTTTCTTTCTGACAGCACTGTATTGGCTCTTATATGACAATAACAGATTAGAGTCGTAGCCCTTGCTGTTTTCTGGTGTGAGCACTCTGGTTCTTTCTGAGCCACGCACCTCAGACTGGGAATGCTTTCTTATCCGCTGGTCCCTATAGGAAGTTTTCATCTCTGCTTTTAAATTTTCATTTAATTCTATCCTTTTTTTTTTTTTTTCCTAACCTCAAACCACATTGTCCATATACTGGCATTTGATTGTTTCCCAGAATTGAAAAAACTCCCCAAATAACCAGGCAAGTAGGTTATTCAGAACAAATGTCAGCAAATAATAAAATTAATTCCCACATTGTTCTGAAGCTATGTTGCACCACAGCAAACTTTTCAGATTAGACTTAGCAAAGAAAACTCTACACTATACTTAATGGGGTGTCCCTTTGTACTGTAGACCTAGTTATTTTACAGTACAAAAAATTAACAGGCTTTCTAAAACTTACACTCCTGTTTCTGACCCTTGACCTATGATACAGGCACAGAAAATATAGTAATCTTAATTTCATTTATAAAAGACAAACTGACTTTTTCAAAGATACAGTTCTGGGTGAGTCCACTTAGAGATAGATTCATAGTTCATGCTGTATACTCTACTGATTGCAGCTTCTCTCTTTCATACCTGTGTTGACAGAAGGATTTGAAATTCGACCTCTTTTTAAATTTTTATTTATTTTTAAAGATGTTGTGAGTTTGCAGAACAATCATGTATAAAATAGAGAATTTCCATACAGCACCATATTATTACTTGTGTTGGTGTGGTATATTTGTTACAATTAATTAAAGCCCATTTTTTATAATTGTACTATTAACTAGAGTGCATGGTTTAATGTAGGGTAAACTGTGTTATACAGTCTCAGGGATTTATTTTTAAATTTTTATTTTGGTAACATTTATGCAACCTAAAATTTCCCCTTATAAAAACATTCAAATATATAACTCAGTGCTGTTAAATACATTTAAAATGTGCTACCATCACCACTTCCATTATCAAATTTTTCTATTATCCCAAATGGAAACTGTACATTTTAAACCTTAACTTCCCATTCCCTGGTAACATATATTCTAGCTTTTGAATCTATGAGTTCACTTTTTCTAGTTATTTGATATCAGAGATATCATACAATATTTGTCTTTTATGACTGGCTTATCGCACAACACATGATGTCTTCAAAGTTCATTCATGTTATTGCATGTATCAGAAATTCAATCCTTTTTATGGCTAAATAACATTTTATTGTGCTTATTTTCTCATTTCGTTTATTCATTCATTGGTAGATGGATACATGGGTTACTTCCATCTTTTGCAATTGTGAATAATGCTGCTATGAACATTGGTGTGCAAATATCTGTTCCAATGCTGCTTTCAATATTTTTGGATATATACCTAGAAGTGGAATTGCTGGGCCACATGGTAACTCTATGTTTAACTTTCTGAGGAATTGTCAAACTGTCTTCCACAGCACCTATACTAATTTACATTCCCACCAGCCAAAGAAAGAGTGTTCCTATTTCTACACATTCTCTCTAAAACTTGTAATTTTTTCATTTTTTTAAAATAGTGGCCATTCTATTGGGTGGGCAATGGATCACACTAGGTTTTTGATTACCATTTTCCTAACAGCTGATGATGTTGAGAATGTTTTCATGTGTTCTTTTGGCCATTTGTGTATTTTCTTTGGAAAAATGAATATTCAGATCTTTTGCCAATTTTTAAATTGGGTTGTTTATCTTTTCACTGTCCAGTTGAAAGATTTATTTAAATATTCTTGTTATTAAACTCTTAGTGGCTATGTGGTTTCCAAATATTTTCTCCCATTGTGTAGGCGATTCTTTTATTTTCATCATAAAGTCCTTTAATGTGCAAAATTTTAAAATTTTGATGAGGTCACAGTTATCTATTTTTTCTTTTGTTGCTTGTGCTTTGGGTATAAAGTCTAAGGAAACACTGCCTAATACAAGATCCTGAAGATGCTTCCTTGTGTTTTCTTCTACAAGTTTGATAATTGTCATTCTTGTATATAGGTTTTTGATGACTTTTCAATTCATTTTGTATGTGGTATGAGGCAGAGGTCCTTCATTTTTTTTGTAAATAGAGATTCAGTTTTCTCAGTACCATTTTTTGTGTTTTTTTTGACAGGGCAAATCTTTCTGAATTGAATGCACTTGGCACTCTTGTCAAAACTCAGTTGGTCATAACTGTGAGGGTTGGTTTCTGAACCCTCAATTAGATTCCACTGGTATAAAAATTTGCCCTTGTGTCAGTACCATGATTTCTGATTACTCTAACTTTGTAATAAGTTTTAAAATTGGGAATTGTGAGTCTTCAAATTTCGTATTTTTTTCAGGATGATTTGGACTATTTAGGACCCCTAACATTCCATATAAATTTGATGAGTAGGTTTTCCATTTCTACAAAGAGAGTTGCTAGAATTTTTATTGGAATTGTGTTATGTAAATTGCTTTAAGTAGAAGTGAGCTTAACAATATTTATTCTTCCAATCTGTGAATCGCCTTCCATTTAATTAAGTCTTCTTTCATTTATTTTAACAACGTTTTTCAGTTTCTGTGTACAAGTACTTTATATCCCTGGTTGGATTGATTCCTGGATATTTTATTCTTTTAGTAGCATTTGTAAATGGAATTTTCTCTTAATTTCTTCCTCAGATTGTTTATTACTAGTGTAAAGAAGCTTTGTTGAATTTTGCTTGCTGATCTTGTAGCTTGCCTCTTTGCCGAATTCATTTATTAGTTCTAGGAGATTTGAGGTGGGTTTTTCAGGATTTTCTGTATATAGGATCATCTGCAAATAAGGAAAGTTGTACTTCTTCCTTTCCAGTTTGGATGACTTCTATTTCTTTTTCTTGCCTAATTGCTCTGGTGAGAAATTCTGGTGCAATATAGAATAACAGTCATGCTATTATGCATCCTTCTCTTGTTCCAGATCTTAGAATGAAAGCTTTCAGTATTTCACCATCCAGGAGGATTTTATCTGTGGGGTTTACATATATGCTCTTAATCATGTTAAGAAACTTTCTTTCTATTCCATGTGTTCTAAATGGTTTTTTTTTTTTTGAGAAAGGGTGTTGAGTTTGGTCAAATGCGTTTTCTGCATCAATTTAGATGATTATATGTCACATGT
Organism: Dasypus novemcinctus; assembly: GCF_030445035.2. NCBI lineage: Eukaryota > Metazoa > Chordata > Mammalia > Cingulata > Dasypodidae > Dasypus > Dasypus novemcinctus. The sequence goes on along the minus strand of NC_080673.1, from coordinate 44,614,270 downwards.
TTTAACTTCCTTCATTATGTAAAGATGGTGTAATACATGAGTTGATTTTCTTATGTTGAACCACCCTTGCACACTGGGGATAAATTGCACTTGACCAAGGTGTATAATTCTTTTTTTTTTTTTTAAGATTTATTTATTTATTTCTTCCCCCCTCCCTGTTGTCTGCTTTCTGTGTCCATTCACTCTGTGTTCTTCTGTGTCTGCTTGTATTCTCATTAGGTGGCTCCGGGAACTGATTTTGGGACCTTCTAGAGTGGGAGAGTGGAGATCATTCTCTTGCATCACCTCAGCACCCTGATCCTCTGCATCCCCTATTGTCTCTCCTCTGTGTCTTTTTGTTGTGTCATTTTGCTACGTCTGCTCTCTGCATGGGCCAGCACTCTACGTAGGTCAGTTGTCCTCATGGACCAGCTTGCCACATGGGCCAGCTTGCGTATACCAGTAGGCCCTGGGCATTGAACCCCGGATAGGAGCCCAATTTCTTGAGCCACATCCACTTCCCTGTATAATTCCTTTAATATGCTGTTGGGTATGGTTTGTTAGATATTTTTTGCATCTGTATTCATAAGAGATATTGTGCTCTAATTTTCTTTTCTAGTCGTATCTTTATCTGGCTTTGGTATTAGGGTGATGTTGATGTTATGGAATTATATAGATAATGTTTTCCTCATATTCAGTTTTTGATAGGGTTCAAGCAGGATTCACATTACATTTGCTTGAAGTGTTTGGTAAAATTCCTCTTTGAAGCCATCTGGTCCTGTGCTTTACTTGGTTGGAGGGGTTTTTAAAAATTATTGACTGAATCTCTTTATAAGTTAGTTTTTGAGATCTATTTCTTCTGGAGGAAATGTAGGTAATTTGTGAGTTTCTTGGAGCATGTCCATTTCATTTAGGCTATCTAAATTGGTGGTGTACAGTTACTCATAGTATCCTCTTATAATCCTCTTTATTTCTGACTAGACTTATTTGTGTCCTTTCTTTTTTCTTTGTAATCTAGCTAAAGGTTCATTTATTTTATTTACCTGTTCAAAGAAGCAACTTTTGGTTCTGTGATTCTATTATTGTTTTTTTCTCTTAGATTCATTTATCTCCCCTCTACTTTGTGTTATTTTCTTCCTCTGCACACTTTGAGCTTAGTTTGCACTTCTTTTTCTATTTAGTTTGGTTTTGAAGTTAGGTCTCTGATTTGAATCCTTCTTCTTTTTCAATATAACTATATATGGCTATAAATTTCCCTTTCAACACTATCTTTTCTCTTTCCCATAACTTTGGGTACATTGATTTTTCATTTTCTTTTATTTCAACATATTTCATAATTTCCTTTTTTTTTTTCTAATACCCATTGATTGTTTAAGAATATATGGATTGTGGGTGATATTATATATATTAGATTGGTTTTACAAAATAAAAATATACTAGAGAGATGGAAAAAGAATAGCAGCAATGTACAGCAGGGAAGTATAGATAGATTGAGAGGTGATGAATTTTGCTTTTTTGTGTATTATTATTACTGGAAAAATGAAAATGCTCTAAGAATGATTGAAGTGATGAATGCACAAATATGTGATTACATCAAATACCATTGATTGTACTCTTTGGGTGGATTTATGCTTTATTAATATGTATTAATAAAATTGATTTTGTAAAAAAAGAATACATTGATTAATTTCCACATATTGTGAATTTCCCATTTTCCCTTCTGTTATTAATTTCTAGCTTCATTGCATTGTGTTCCAAGAAGATACACTGTATGGCTTCAATATTTTTGCATTTACTGAGACTTGTTTTGTGAACTAACATATGGTCTACCTTGGAGAATGATCCGTGTGACTTTGAGAAGAACGTGTATTCTGTTGTTGTTGGGTGAAGTGTTCTATACATGTCTCTTAGGACTAATTCGTTTAGATTATCATTCAATCTTTTATTTCCTTATTGATCTTCTGTGTAGAATGTCTATCCATTATTAAAAGTGGTATAGTAAGTGTCCTACTATTAATGTAGAATATTCTATTTCTCTCCCCAAATCCATCAATATTTGCTTCATTAAAAAATTATTAGATATATATGTATATATATATATCCTAAATTAGCCATAGATTGGGAAAATATAAATTGTTAAACTATCATATGATAGGACTCAATATTTAAATGTAAGAGTAATAATATATTTAAAAAAACATTTGTAAAAAAATTATTAGAGAAGTTGTGAGTTTACAGAACAATCATGCAAAAAATAAGTTTCCCATATACCACTTCACCACCAACACCTTGAATTTGTGTGGAACATTTGTTACAATTGGTGATAGTACTTTTTTGTAATTGTATTCTTTTTAGAGTAGTTATCTATGTTACAGTGAAAGATTATTAAAATAGTACTTTTAACTATCACCTCCAGTTTACTAAGTGTACTTTTTCCCATATACCACTCTGATATTAACACTTAGTATCATAGTTGTGTATTTGTTATAATTCATGAAAGAACATTCTTATATTTGTACTATTAACTATAATTTACCGTCTATAAGAGAGTTCAGTGTGTTGTACAGTCCAATGCTTTATCATCTAATTTTTTCTTAGTAACATATACATCCTAAATTTCCCCTTTTAATTACATTTATCTATATAAATCAGTACTGTTTATTACAGTCACAATAATGTGCTCCCATCACTGACATCCATTTCCAAACCTTTACAATTAACCTAAATAGGAATTTTGTACACATTAAGCATCAACTCCCCATTCTTTAACCCAATCTTTCTCCTGGTAACCTATATTATAGATTATGGCTCGATGAGTTATATTATTATAATTAGTTATAACTTTTTATATCTGGCTTATTTCACTCAGCATAATAATGTCCTCAAGATTCATCCATGTTGTTGCATGCATTATGACTTCATTCCTTTTTACAACTGAATAATATTACATATTTTGTTTATACATTCATCAGTTGATGGACACCTGGGTTACAAAAATTAACTCAAAATGAATGAAAAGATGTAATTAGAACAACCAGGACTATAAAATTCCTTGAAGAAGATGGAAGGAAGCATCTTCAGGATCTTTTGTTAGGGAATGATTTCTTAGACATTTAACACAAAGCACAAGAAGAGAAAGGAAAAAAGAATAAATGGGATTTCCTCAAAATTAAAAAATTTTATGCATTAAAAGACTGTCAAAAAAGTGAAAAGACAACCCATTCAATGTAAGAAAATATTTGGAAACAACATACATATCTGATAAGGATTTAATATCCAGAATATATATAAAGAATTCCTACAATTTGACAATAAAAAGAAACAACTCAATGAAAAAATAGGCAAAAGACTTGAATAGACATCTCTCCAAAGAGAAAACATAAATAGCTAAAGAGCACATGAAAAGATGCACAACATCACTAGCTGTTAGGGAAATGCAAATCAAAACCACAATGAGATATAATTTCATACCTACTAGAATGGCTGCTATTAAAAAAACAACAACAACAACAGGTGTTGGAGAGGATATGGAGAAATAGGAACTCATTCACTGCTAGTGGAAATGTACAATTGTGTAGCTGCAGTGTGATATAGTTTGGCAGTTCCTCATGAAGCTAACTAGAGAACTACCACATGACCTGGGTCCTACTCGCAGGTATATAAACAGAAACATTGAAAGCAGGGATTGAAACAGATATTTGCACACTGTTTGCAGCTTCATTATTCACAATTGCCAGAAGATGGAAGCAGTCTAGGTGCTTCATCTATTTTGGGGCTCTACTGTTATGTACACATATATTTAAAAGTGTTATAACTTCTTATCAAATTTACTCTTTTAAGAGTACATAAAGACCATCTTTGTCCCTCAAACAGTTTTTGACTAAAAGGTTTTTTTTTGTGTGTATGATAATGGTATAGCTATGCCCAGTTTCTTTTGGTTACTATGGTCATGACATATTTTTTCCTATCCTTTCACTTTCAAACTACCTATATCTTTGAATTAAGATGTCTTGTAGACAACATACAGTTGGATCATGCTTTTTTATCCATTCCGTCAATCTCTGTAATTACTGATAATGCAGAACTTTCTTCTGCCATTTCTAGCTTTTGTAGATCTGACACATTTTTTGGTCCTTCAAATCTTTCATTAATGCTTACTTTTATATTTATTTGATATTTTGATACCATAATGAGTTCCTTCTCATTTCTATATGGATATATTCTCTCTATATTTTACTTGTGGTAACCATGGTGTTAAATTTAGCATCAAAATTATATAACAATTATATTTTATTTGTTTCCACATTGACTTCAATAACATATTCACATAGTTCCTATACTTATTTGTCCCACACTTTTTTGGTACTTGTTAAAAATTATACACCTCAGTGCATTGTATGTCCAAAGCCATAAATTCATCATTACCTTTTAAGCATTTGCATTTTAACCCTGTAGGAAATAAAGTGGCATCACATACCAAAAAAAATAAAGAGTAATGGCATTTATAATTACCTAAATTGCTACCTTTACTAGAGTTCTTTATTTCTTTATGCTGCTTTGGACCACTGCCTAATGTCCTTTCTTTTCATTCTGAAATCTCACTTTAGAATTTCTTGTATGGCAGGCCTAGTAGTGATGAACTTCTTCAGCTTTCATTTACCTGGGAATATCTTTTTTGTTTTTTTGTTTTTTGTTTTGTTTTTTAAAAATTTATCTATTTATTTATTTCTCTCCCTTTCTCCCCCCCCCCCCCCGCCTCAGTTGTCTGTTCTCTGTGTCTATTTGCTGCGTCTTCTTTGTCTGCTTCTGTTGTTGTCAACAGCATGGGAATCTGTGTTTCTTTTTGTTGTGTCATCTTGGTGTGTCAGCTCTCCGTGTGTGCAGCACCATTCCTGGGCAGGCTGACCTTTCTTTCGCGCTGGGTGGCACTCCTTATGGGGTGCACTCCTTGTGCATGGGGCTCCCCTGCACAGGGACACCCCTGCATGACACTGTGCTCCTTGCATGCATCAGCACTGCGCATGGGCCAGCTACCTGGGAATGTCTTAATGTCTCCCTCATTTTTTGAAAGAAATTCTCTGCTGATATAAAATCTAGTTGGCAACTTTTTGTTTCAGCACTTTATGTACTTCAAACCAATGTCTTTTTGCCTACATGGTTTCTGGTGAGAAATAGACTCTATCTAATTTGACTCATTTTTACATTGCAGCTTTTAGAACACTTTTCTTATTCTTTCCATTTGACAGTTTTATCAGTTTGTGATAGGGCATATTTACGTTCATGTTTACTCTGTTTGGTTGTCTCTGGGCTTCTGGGATGTGTATATTCACATCTTTTACTAAGTTTGAGAAATTTTCTCTCATTATTTCTTTGAATATACTTTCTTCCTCTGTTATGGTTAAATTCATATGTCAACTTGGCTAGGTTATGGTGCCCAGGTTTTTGGGTAAGCAAGTATTGACATGATTATAACGTGAGGATATTTCATGGATTTAAATAATCAGTAAGCTGATTGAATCTATGACTGATTACATCTTACAATCAAATGCAAAGATTGCCTTCAACACTGAGAGAAATCTTACCCAATCACTTGAAGGTCTTAAAAGAAGTGATGACTTCAACAGCCAGAAGAGTAAATTTCCATCTCTACTTCAGCCAGCCCCCTTTTGGGGAATTCATAGAAAACCTTCATCAGAGTTCCCAGCTTGCTGCCTGACTAGTTCACCTCCATAGTCACATGAGAGAATTCTTATAAAAATCTCATAATATTTAATATATATACACACATATACATACATATAATCTGTTGGTTCTCTTTCCTTAGAAAACCCTGATTAATACATCTCCTTTCCCTCTCTTGTCTCCTTCTGGGACTCCCATAATGTTATAATGCGCATACTGGTGTGCTTGATATTGTTCAAGAGGTCTGTTAAGTTACTTTTGCTTTTTATTTCTTTTTTCTTTCAGTTCCTTAGCCTGACTAATGTCAATTTTCTTGGCTTTGAGTTCAAAGATTGTATTTTTCTGCCAGGTCCATTCTGCTGTTGAAAGCCTCCTAGGAATTTTTTCATTTCTTTTATTATGGTCTTCAACTCTGGTAGTTCTGTTCAGCTCCTTTTTAAACTTTTTATCTTTTAAGTGAGAGTTTCATATTGTTCATCCATTATTTTCCTGGTATCTTTTAGTCCTTTCTCTGTATTTTCCTTCTTCTTTTTGAGCATATTGAAGAAAACTTTTTTTTTTTTTTTGTCTTTGTCTGATATGTTATTTTAGTTTGCTAAATTCTGCTGGGAGTACATACCAGAAATAGTTTGGTTTTTATAATAGGAATTTATTAGGTTAAAAGATTACAAATCTGAGGCTGTGAAAATGTCCAAATCAAGGCATCATCAGAGATGCTACCACACTGAAGTTCTGCTGCTGGCGATCCTGGACTCCTGCCACTTGGCAAGGAACAATGGTGGGTTTGCTGAAGCCTTCGCCTTCTCCTCCAGACTTACTTTCTCTCTGAGCTCAGATGTGGGTGATCAGGCACATGGCAGATTTCATGCATCTCTGTTCTCTCCTCTGGACCTCATTTGTTCAGATTCTTGCTCTCTGTGAGACTTCCCTCTCAGCCTATCAGGGACCTTTTTTCTGGGTCTCTGCACTCCACTAATTCCAGCCTCTGACCTCTGGGACCTCTCTTGCAGCCTCTCAGAGTTTCTCTGTCTCTACTGCTTTTTCTCTGAATGTGTTTGCTTCCAGTCCTCCATTTATAAAGGACTCAAACAAGAGGACCAAGATCTACCCTGAGTCATGCCTCACTGAAGTAAACCAATAAAAGACCCCCAACTGAATCTATTCCAACTAAAGGATCCCACACTCACAGGAATGGATTAGCTTTAAGCATATTTTTTTTCAGAGATCCACAAAAAGCTAAAAAACTGTCACATATGTCCATAGTCTGGAATTCTTCTTTGATATTTTCTTGATTTTTATTGTCTTCCTTTGCAAGGGCCATAATTTCCAGTTTCTTTGTCTTATACTCTTTTTGCACACTGTACATTTTAATATTTAAAATGTTAACTCTGGGATTCAATCCCTGGGATTTCTGTTCTTGAGTTTGTAGCCATCTGATGATATGATAGATATTTTCTCAAGTGTCAGCCCTCCTGTCAGGAAGTTCCCCCAAGGTGAATGCTAAGTTAGGGTCCTATCCATCTTTTTTGGGCAAGTGTTTTGTCCTGATCTTGTGCTTCCAAGTGGCCTTAGTAGTTCCTCTGTTCACAGACGACTGAATGCCTCCTCTACTTCCCAGGAGACAGACCTCCTTTTCCTGGGTTTTTCACTGCTGGACTTAAAATGAAATGTCTTTGCCCCAGGCTGTTCACCTCTATGGTTTATTACATTGCTTTTCTGGTATAAAGCTGATTTTGCCTGAAGGGCAAATCCTAGGAAGGGGACACACCAGAGAGGAGTTTCCCAAGTCAGTCTTTCCCAGCTGACACAAGTCCAGGGACCCATAAAAGGAATGCCAGCCTGCTCAAACTGACTTGGAAAGGTGATGGGAGAGGAGCCCAGAAGGGGCCAAGAACTTCTTCCTTTTACCCCTAGCTTTCTTGACCTGCCCAGCCAATGCAGTCCTTCAACTGTCCTCCACAGCTTTGAGGAATATTACCACCTTTAAGTCTCTTCCACAACCTTTGCTCAGGGAATTTTGGAACACTGACCACCCTCAGAGCCAGGGCCCTAGTGATTTGATGTAACTAGTTGAAACTCATAATCATTGATCAGCTTGTGCATGCACCAGATGCTGGGGAATTGTATTTTTATATCCTTTTCTGGAACCCCAAGTTACCTCAGGGGCTGGATTCCATTGCTGCCTGCTGCAAGAGGGGGGCGTGAGTGCTGGTAACACCCTTATGGAGAATGCAATTTACTTTAAATTATCTGGCTTTTTCTTCCACACTTAACCTCAATCCTGTACAGATTCTTTTGGATTGCTATTTGAAATAGTTGATTCAGGGAGTTCCTGTTTCTTTAATAGTTGTTTGGTGGAGGGACAGATTTCTGGAGCTCCCTACTCTGCCATCCTCCCACAATCCCACCTTTCCCCCCCCCAAAATGTACCTCTCCTTTGTAAGAATGGTTCATGACTACAATGTATGCTTAGGATCATGAAGTTCATTTCTTCCTATCTTTTGTTGCAGAAGCCAACATAAATCTGTTACTCATTCCAAGTGGCAAAACTCTCCAAAGGCTAAGTAATATTTTATTTGTTTTTTTGCCTGAAAATAGTGAGAAACATTTAATGGAAAAGTTAAAAGAAGAAGGGAGATGTTAAATTTTGAGGAAAAATGGTGGCATGAATAACTATGAGGTAATAAAGTTATTTTTAGATTTTTAATTTGTTTCCTAAACACAACTGAGAATACTTCTGTCACTTAAGGATGTATGAGAGTCTGAAAGTTGTGTTTTGATGGTGGCTGTGATTGAATTTCAGTTGGAATTCAATGTTCAGTTTCACTTCTATCACTACTATTACTGCTTTATACTGACTCAACATCTAAGGGTGGACACACACACCTGTGCCTGGCAAAAAATAGATGGCTATTTTCCCCTAGTCCCCTAGGGTTTTTTATAAGTACGTTTTTCTCTTGATCAGTAGCATGAATCAATATTTATTGAGTACTGACTGGGTTCCTGAATTGTGTGAGTTCTTTTCATTTGTAAGATTCCTTTTGTCACTCATTTTATTTTTTAAAAAGATAAGTAAACTCTACTATTATTTTAAAGAAAATATAAATAAATATATTTAATTGACTATCCTCTCACCTTATCTAGAAAATGAATTAGTAAGTGTACATTACACCACCTCCCAATTCATCTATCCTCAAATATGTTACCTTTGATTTATGTGGCTACTGAGCTGACTGAGACTTGTGTTAGGACCCATTTAGTAAATTGCTCTTCTATGCCTTTTTTTCCCCCAAATATTCAGAGCTCACCTCCACTTTGACTTGCACTTTTCTCACCTGGGTTCCATATAAGTGAAAGAGTCAGTCTAAATGGGAGGAACTAAGTGCAAACTGGGACTGGAACATCCATGATATTGGAGATAGATATCTAAATGGAAATGAAAGGAAAGAATTTGATTCACTTACTAAAGGTATCCAGTCTTGTACCTTTTCAGAGGACTTCTAAGCATTGTCCACAGAATGCTAGTTTGTTGACAAAGGAAGTAGGAAGTAAAATATTTGTTAGGTACGTTAGGAGAGTGCCAAAGATAAATGGATTCAAGCTTCAAGCCAATGGCAAATTTCAGCAGTGTTACATTACATCATGCAGATTAGTTGGATATTATTTCTTTTCCTTTTTCACATAGTTTTAAATTTCATTCATTTTGCCAGATCACTTGAAAAGGTAAGTAAAATATTCATGGCTGGAAAAGCGTTGAACTTTCTAAAATATTTTATTTAAAATTTTACAGGTTTTTGGACTAAGCATAAGTTAAAAGAGTCACCTGTTGCAAACCAGCCCCACCTTCTTATTTTCTGAATAATATTTTAAGTATTAGTTATTCAATACTCAAAAGTAAAAATAAACTAGATGCACTGAACAAGGAACCATTTTTTTTTGTGTGGGTGTTTCATTTTTGGCTTCTTAGAATAGTACCAGGGCCAGTACCAATTAGTTGTCATTGCTTGTTTTTGTTCTCTGCCTAGGTGGGTGTATAGAAGACCAAATTTTATAGTGCTGATTTTATTTATCATTTTCTTACTCAATCTTAGGTTGAAAATACCCTGCCCCTACTGTTTTACTCATTGTGAAGAAAATGTGTTGATTAAATATAAGAATTTACAGATGCTTCAATAAATGTCTTTAAGTACTGCCTGAGAGAAGAGAACATATTCCTGCATTTAAAGAAAACAAAAACACTTGCTGATATTGTGTGGGTCCAACTATGTATGTGTCAGGAGACAAGGATGCATTTTATAACAAAAATTAAATTCTATTTATTTAGAAATTACATGACAGCTTATGAAATATTAACACAATACAGTATTATATAAAGGAATGACTCCTCTATAAACACTACTATTTATAACAAGAATAATTTGATTGAAGATAGTGGCAATAGTGAGATATTCTTTTTTGTTGTTGTTGTTAAAGATTTATTTATTTATTTTTTCTCTCCCCTTCCTCCCTCACCCCGGTTGTCTGTTCTCTGTTTCTATTTGCTGCATCTTCTTCTTTGTCCACTTCTGTTGTTGTCAGCAGCACGGGAATCTGTGTTTCTTTTTCTGTTGCGTCATCTTGTTGTGTCAGCTTTCTGTGTGGGTGGCACTGCTTCTGGGCAGGCTGCACTTTCTTTCGCACTGGGCAGCTCTCCTTACGGGTCGCATTCCTTGCACGTGGGGCTCCCCTACGTGGGGGACACCCCTGTGTGGCATGGCACTCCTTGTGTATATCAGCACTGCGCATGAGCCACCTTCAGATGGCTCAAGGAGGCCCAGGAGTTGAACTGCAGACCTCCCATATGGTAGATGGACGCCCTAACCACTAGGCCAAGTCTGCTGCCAATAGTGAGATATTCTTAAGACAGTAGTGTATATGGCAAATTTTATCAGACAACATCAAATACTAGTGAAAGAAATTGTTGAAAATAATTTTTAATAAAAATACATGCTTTATGTTTTCTGGTAGCATTTTCTCTCAACATCAAAATTTAAAATTGATCAGTTGATCATCTCAACCCAGTGATTAAATGTCCTTTGATTTATCATCATGTTTTTCAGGTCCATAGTCTATGTTACCTTCAGCTTTCCTTTCCAGCTTAATCTTTTTCCATGACATGTCATTTACTCTAGGCTTCATGATGAAGGTTGTTATCCATATTACCACTTTTTTTTTTGCTTTTTCTTTCCTTTTTTATTGTTGTTGTGTTATCTGATTCAAATTTCCTATATTTGTTATATTCTTTCCTGCTTCAAGATACTTTTACTTAGATATAACTTTATGCATTTATATTGCATGTTAATTAGAGTAATAACTACAACTGAAAATTTAGAAATTGAGTTCTGATGGGAGGAATCTTGTTGGAGATTTGGACCCAAAGGGTATTGGGAATGAAAGAAAGTGAAAGAAAGAAAAAGAAAGAACGAGAGAACTGGCATCAAGGGGTCTGTGAGTAATAACTCCTCAGACAACTTTATTGTTTACAAGAGGCTCTCTATGTACCCCAGCCTACGTGACAACAAGCAACAACACTTAGCCTACGTGACAACAAGCAGCAACATATAGCCTATGTGACAACAAGCAGCAACATGCAGTTAATTATCAGCATTACTCAAAGTGTAAGGAATTTAAAAAAATTTATCTCAAGGTACAAAGTCTAAGTGTTCTATTCACTACAAAAGGTATGTGCTCATCTTTTCTTTCAGCCTTTAACAGCTTCATCCCATTTGCCGGGAACTCTTAATTACCCCATTCCTTAGGTTGAAAGCGTAGCCATGGAGACAGCACTAGCATGGAGACAGCACATTTCTCCTTGAGCGGCCACTGTGCCTCAGTTTCCAACATCTCCCCCTTTTTGTTTCTTTCGAGGTGACTGTGCCTGTCTTAGGTTGCCCTCCTCTGAGAGTCTTACCTGTCATTGACTACCAGGCAAGCTCTTCGACTTGGGAAAATTATTGAAGTGCTTTTGCTAGCACCAGATTATTCTTATGTCCCACAGCTGTTAAGCTTTGCAATTTTCTTTGAAAGCACTGTCTGGCACAGGCAACAATCATGAGCAACAGAACAAATATGATTAACCCTATTCCTAAAGCTGACAGGAAATGCTGTGATTTCCACCAATAAACTGGGTTAAATTTTGTAATATGTGAAATTGTATTTGAGAAAATATCCTTATCATTGGCTACATAAATTTTGATTATGACACATATCCAATATTTTCCTTTGTAACTCTATCATTTCTAGAGAGATATTACTTTTATGGCCTAATAAATGATTCTTAATTTTTTCCATTCTATATTGGATGAATTATAGGCAAGAGGAGTAATACAAAAGTTGCTTTCATTCCAATCACATTCCAATCTCCTTAAGTTTAAGTTATACAATTCATCTCCAATATGCAAAACAGCAGATTATAAATCATTAACCCAATTATTTAACTGTTTATCAATGTGCTCTTGGCTATGCCACAAATCACTAGCATTTTTATGCCAATCATGCACGTATTGTTGAATCTGAACTTTCATGTAAAGCTACGATAGCAGTAGCAGCAGCTGTAATGATTCCAATCAGTCCCCAAATGCTTGTAATAAGCAGTCCAATAAAGCATTTAGTCCATTTCAAGAATTCTTATGTAGCAATAATTGACTTTCAGAAGACGACTGCCAAATTTGCATCATTCTCACCAGTATCCAGATGCATTTTCTTCTTCTGGCTATCGCTATTGTTTCTTCATCCTGAAACACACTTTGATGTTTTCCTTTCTGGTGGAGCCACTCTGCCTCTCTTCAGATTTCAGTGGTAGGGCCCTGGATCTTCACAAAGGCTTTTGTGTCAACAGTCCTAAAAGGGATGTTAGTAGAGTGGGCAGGGACATGACAGACAGTCACCTGTTACTACTAGCAGGTATCCTGGATGTTTTTTCATCAATTTGAGGGTGATTTACAACAGTCCATCATTTCTGTTTTGCTCTTAGTATTTGCAATCCACTCCTGGATAGGGATGGCAGTCTTCAGAGTGACTAGACACTATTGGGTTAAGTCTTTCACTTTTAGCAGGACCTCCTATGCTGCACACAATTGCCTTTTTATATTGTACTTTGGCCTCCTTCCAGAATTGTGATTAAAACCCAAGGATTACTTGTTCAGAATTTTGCTTTTGCCACAAATCTACAAAGCCAATATGGGTGCTTGCTACATCCAATTCATAGGCTAAGTTAATGTCCAAAATTTACCTTCTTTTTATTATTATTAAAAGCAGCTTGCTGGAGTTTTCCCTACTTCCATGAAGGACTTTCCCAATTACAACAATATTACAAATTCTATTAACATGAGAACATTGCATTACATCAGTTACAACAGAGGGCATAGTTTTATCCCATCCAACTAAACCACATTTAGGAATTTGATAGAACAGCAGGGACTTTGTGGCCTGTCCCAATTGTTTGCTTAGTTCAGGCTCTTAAGATAGTGTTAGTGTCTCTGATGTTTCTTTTCATTCTGAAAAAAGGATTACTAGTTAACATAATGTCATCAGTAGAGTTTCAGCCACCAATTTTAGGCAGCTAGATTATTATCACCATGCCAGGACAGATGGTTGGGCTATGCACACAGCCTTGGGGAAGCACTGCAAAGTCCATTGTTGACTTTTCTACAGGTAGAGAATGCAGGCTGGCTTGACTTGCCTAAGGAAATATTAAAGAAAGTCTTAGCATGTTTTAAAATAAAGTGATAGTGACATAGTTGGATGTTAACTTCTTGCAACAAACTAGCAATATTTGGGACTGCTGCATACTACAGTGTTGTTATTTTAATTTATCATAAGAGGTTGTTTTTGTGACACATACATTTTTGTAATAATTAAAATCATAATTAACCACATTGTACTTCTGTTTAATATTATGCTGAAATATTGGTAAATTTATACACTAAGTATTCATTTGAATTTTTTACTCATACAACTTTAATTAACAGAAGGTTAAAAAAATCCTGTTAATTTTATAACCCTTTTAAATACTCTCTACTTAACTTATAACATATTAGATGAACTTAACTGTTACTTTAATTTTTCTTTCAAGGTAAAAGAACAAATCTCTTGTAATTAGTTTGGAATAAAAAGAAAGTAGGTTTAAACATTATTTTCCTTTAAAAGAGATAAGACCCTTTCTTCTTCAAACACAGGAAATGATGAGGTTAAAGCACAAGAAGCTATTTTGATAAAACAGACTTTTTTTTTGTATACTGATTATTCAGGATAAAAACTTTTCATAAACTTTTACTAAAACAGACTGATTTGAGAGACTTTGAAAAAGGACAAAATTTTTAACTTTGCATTAGTATATTATTTGATACTGAAGCTTTTAAAACTTTATAGATAGATCCATCAAGTTTTATTTAATTTTAATCATAATTTCTTTTCAACGAACCTTCTACACTTTCAGTATTCATTCAGGTTTTGTCCCACACTCTACTCTTTCCCAATAATTAATCATTTTATTTTAGGACAAAATTATTACTATTATTTTTAATAATAAAAACACATTCTATATATTCTACATACTAAGTTACCAAGCAAACTTCTTACAACATATACCTGCCATCGACACTGAACAAGCTTGTTAAAATAATGAACTTTTCTTCACTTTAAATACTAGTAGCATGCAATACTACAAACAGTCTTTTAGAAGCAAGTTGGCAGGGGAGGCTGGCCACCAACAAGTTTTCCTGTTGGTAATAATAAAAGGTAATAATAAAATTACCTTTTATTATTAGTATTATCAATTCAGGTTTTGTTTAATAATGACTTTTTGGAATTTCCATTTAAATACCTTAATTTAAACTATGCTTCATTAAACTTCTTTTAATTATTTATAATTTTAAGACAAATTTTACCTTCAGAGAAAACATTCCCTTACTTAAAGTAACCACAATACCTTCTACAACTTGCCATATGCATTTAAGTGCTAAGAGTTTATGAAAATTAGCCATCCGTACTTTAGGACAAAACACACCTTTTAGAAAAAACTTATTAAATTTCAGTCAGCATTCCCACAAACTTTTAACTTTCTTTAATATTCATTTAAGTTTTACATCCTTCATTTTATCCTGTGAAGAAAAATAAACTATTCATTTCAATCTAGGTAAGAACAACTATTTATGAAAAAGACTTATAGTAATTTTGTTAATCAAGACTGACTATTTTTATCATTGTAGATATCTTATTAACCGTTAAACTTATGTATTAATGTAAGCACTTATTTAACTTTTGGCCATTTGAATAAAGCTCTTTTTAAAAAATTTTTACTTATTAATTTATAATACCATCTGGAGGTATCATAATATACACTGACCTTGAACAAACAGACAAACACAAAGCAATTACAACACTTTAACAGAAACATGCAGTTTACAATCGACTCATAATTCTTACTTTCTTGGTATAGCTGCTTTTAAGTTCTCCGTTATATTGCATCTTAGATTTTACTTTTTAAAATTTCTTCTGGAATCCATGTTGTCTGTAACATGCAAGCTTGTGCTTGGAAACATTTTTATTAGTTATCAGCAATCAGTTATGATAAATTGAGCAGCATAAATGTAGCTAAACTCATATTTAGCAGTTTAGACAAACTGTTAACACACATTTTTGGATTACTACTCTGTAAGACTATACTGAGCACCTCAAACTCTTGTTCTTGTTCCAATTTACTTTCTTTCATTTCAAATTTATTTATGGGCTAAAGCTGCCACTATCTGGTGGCATAAGGCCCGTACTGATAATGGAATGAATTCCCTTTTTGGAAATGCTCTTTGTAAAGCTTTCATTACACATCTCCATTGTTTCAAATTTTAAAACATTACGTCCCTGAGGCTGAAGCCAGAAACAATGCTTTTGTATTAAAGCAAACAATTCTAGTAATGCATAACTTTTTACAGGCACCTCATTAACTTTCAGTAAATTTTCTAACGTGAATCTGCTTCCACACATCCCATTTGAGTACCCATTACCCTGATAACTTCATGGAAAATGTTACTTAAAAGAAGACTTGAGTCACGCTGCTTTGGACATTACACGACCCTCAATGAGGTCTTTTCTGCGGTTCCCGATACTGATTTGGAAGACTCACTAACTTCTTCGGGCCCCACTTTGGGCACCAGATGTTGGAGATTTGGACCCAAAGGGTATTGGGAATGAAAGAAAGTGAAAGAAAGAAAGAAAGAATGAGAGAGCTGGGATCAGGGGGTCTGCGAGTAATAACTCTTCAGACAACTTTATTGTTTACAAGAGGCTCTCTATATACCCCAGCCTATGTGACAACAAGCAGCAACATGCAGTTAACTATCAGCATTACTCAAAGTCTAAGGAATTTAAAAAATCTTATCTCAAGGTACGAAGTCTAAGTGTTCTATTCACTACAAAATATGTGCTCATCTTTTCTTTCAGCCTTTAACAGCTTTGTCCCATTTGCCGGGAACTCTTAATTACCCCATTCCTTAGGTTGAAAGCGTAGCCATGGAGACAGCACTAGCATGGAGACAGCACGTTTCTCCTTGAGCGGCCACTGTGCCTCAGTTTCCAACAGAATCTAGAGTTTGTTACCAGCTATGATCATGACACTGTTAATCTCTGAAGTCCATTCTCAACTGTACATGCAGTAAACCACTCTTGCATTAGGGTCAAGTTTATGTAGATTTGTATTTGCTCTAATTGAATACCTATAATTACTAGTTTAACAGATTATGCAGGTAAAATGCCCAAGATGCAAGGTCATCTCAGAGAGAGAGAGAGAGAGAGAGAGAGAGAGAGAGAGACTACTTATGTTTCACTTTTATGTTTCATACAAATAACATCAATCAAAAAACAAAAGAAAATCAATTAATGTAACACCATGCATTAACAAAGGGAAGGAGAACAAACCACCTTATCATCTCAGTTGATGCAGAAAAGGCATTTGACAAAACCGATGAATGGATACATAAAATGTGGCATAAACATACCATGGAATATTATTCATCTGCAAAAAGGAACGGAAATTTTGGTTCATGAAACAATATGGATGAACCTTGAAGGCATGTTGAGTGAAATAAGCCAGACACAATAGGACAATAATGTGATCTCACCGTATGAAGCAATTAGAATCAGCAAACTCATAGAGTAAGAATCTAGACTATAGATTACCAGGGCCTGGATTGGGGTTTGGGAATGGAAGTTAAAGCTTAATTTGTACAAAATTTCTAATTAGGTTCATTTTAAAGTTTTGGTAATGAATGGTAGTCATGGTAGCACAACATTGTGAATGTAACTAACAGAACTGTATTATATATGTGAAGGTTGTTAAAGGGGGATATTTTAGGTTATATATATGTTATTGGAATAAAATTTGAAAAATAAAACATCAGGCTGTACAACACTGAACTCTACTTAAATGATGGACTACAGTTAATAGAACAATTATAAAAATTTTCTTTCATGAATTATAACAAATATACCACTCTAATGCAAAGTGTTAGTAATAGAGTGGTATATGGGAAAAATACACACTGATGTGAACCATGGAGTATAGTTAATAGAAAATTATAATGTTCTTTCATCATTTGTAACAAGGTACCACACTAATGTAAAGTGTTAATAATATGGGGGTATATGGGAATGCAGAACTTTTTACGTGATTTTTCTGTAAACCTAGAACTTCTCTAATTAAAAAAATAATAATAAACATCCACATTAACAATGTTTGTTTGTTTTTTATTAATTTTTTGAAGGGGCATATGGGAATCCTCTATATTTTCTATATAACATTTATGTAATCTAAATATCTTTTTTAAAAAAAGAAAAAAGGATTTGGACACAGCAAGATGGCAGTGGAGTAAACAAGCTCCTAGAATCAGCTCCTGCCACAGGGCAGTTAGCAAACACCCAGAGCTCTCTGGAGCTAGCTGATGCACCTGTTTGGTGGCTACAGGAGGTCTGAAGGGCAGCCTGCAACATCCTCAAAGGAATGGAAGAAGGAGGCTGCCCGTCTGCAGAGAAGACTCTTAAGTAGAGTGCTCCATGCCCTGGAGGCGGGTGCCCATCTTCCACCAGAGGCACAAACCGCTTCGGGGCTATTCCGCAGCTGGAATTGAAAGCTCCACTTCCCCAAAACGGGGAAGGAAGAGACGATTGGGCACCAACTTCAGCTACTGAAGAGTAAATTCAGTGGGCTGAAGTATAATCCTGAGAACAGTTATAGTTAGAGCCTGTCCAAGTCAGAATGAGGCTGGGAGCCTCCATCTTAACTGTGCTTGGCACGAGGGGAAGCGGGGCGGACTGAAAATCCCAGTGCTGGTGGGGACTGCTTCTTTCCATCCAGGTCAGATTGAGGCTCCAGCCTAGTCCCCAGTGCCACAGAGGAAGCTGCAGGGACCTGCGCCAGCCTCTCTGGGAAATTGCTGGCCAAGCCTCGGAGGCCAGTGATTGTCCTACTCTGGCAGCGGAAGCCACTCCGGGAGCTGTTCTGTGACTGGAATTGGAAGCTCCATTTCCCAAAAACAGGAGAGGAGGGGACAGTTGGCTGCCCATTTCAGCTACTGATTGGTAGACTCAGATGGCTAAGGAATAACCCTAGGGACAGCTGGGGTATGAATTTGTCCAAGTCAGAAGGAGGTTGGTGTTCACCATTTTGACTCTGCCCCCAGCCTGAGGGGAGGCCTGATGACCAAATATCACAGTGAAGGTAGGAACCAGTTTCTTTCACCCAGATCAGCCTGCAGTCCTAGCCTAGGTTTCAGTCCCACCTCTGGAAGGGAGGAGGCTGGCTAGCTCTGCATCAGTCTATTCAGGTAACTGAGGGTAACTTTGGCAGGCACAACCTGAATATTGGAAGTCTACTGCGGCAACTGTGGTCATCTTGGACCTTCACTGCACAGATTGCTGCCCACCCCTGCAGTTCCATCCACACCCCAGGCAGGGAAGAAAGGGCATGAAGCTTCATCAGTCTCTCTGGGCAACTACAGTCTAGGCCTGCACGACTTGGATTATTCCACACAACTGTGACTCTGTCCCTACCTCTGGTAAAGGAGAAAGTTGAGAGAAGCTTCATCAGTCCCTGGGGCAATGAGGGCAGCTTGAGCCTCCACAGTTTATAGCACCAATTACATCCTTGGTTCCTACTTTGCAACCAGCAAGGGAGAAAGGGCAGGAAGCCCTAAACTAAAGAGAAAAACTGCACCCAGAATAAATACTCTAGTAATCCAGAGGCCAAGACACCAACCAAAAATTACAATCCACACCAAGAAACTGGAAATATGGCCCAGTTAAATGAACAAGATAAGCCTCCAGATGACATAAAGGAGTTGAGACAACTAATCTTAAGATGTTCAAACAAATCTCCTTAATAAATTCAATGAGATGGCTAAAGAGATTAAGGCTAATAAAAAGACAGTGAATGAGCACTAAGAAGAAATTGAAAGCATGCATAGAAAAATAGCAGATCTTATGGGCATGAAAGGTGCAATAAATGAAATTTAAAGAAACATTGGATTCATATAATAGCAGATTTGAGGAGGCAGAAGAAAGGATTGGTGATCTTGAAAAAATGGCCCCTGAAAGTGAATATATGAAAGAAAGATGAAGAAAAGAATGGAAAAAATTAAACAGGTCTCAGGGAAGTGAACAACAGCCAGAGATGTGCAAACATACATGTCATGGGTGTCTCAGAAAGAGAAAAGAAGGGGAAAGGGGAAAAAGGAATATTTAAAGAAATAATGTGAGAAAATAACTCAACCCTATTGAAGGACATAGATATGCATGTCCAAGAAGCACAACGTATACCCATCCGAAAAAATCTGAATAGACCAACTCAGAGACACATAGTTATCAGAATGTCAAATGCCAAAGACCAAGAGAGAATTCTGAGAGCAGCAAGAGAAAAGCAATGCAGAACATATAAGGGATATCCAATAAGATTAAGTGCTGATTTCTCACCAGAAACCATGGAGGCAAGAAGACAGTGGTCTGATATATTTAAGGTACTACAATAGAAAAACTTCCAGCCAACAATTTTATATCCAGCAAGACACTCTTTCATAATGAGGAGAGATTAGAATATTCACAGATAAACAGAAACTAAGAGAATTTCTAAGCAAGAGCCCAAATTTTGGGGAAATACTAAAGGGTGTGCTAGAGCCTGAAAAGAAAAGACAGGAGAGAGAAATCTGAAGAGAGTCTAGAAATGAAGATTATATCAATAAAAGTAACTAAAAATTTCAAAAGTGTGGAGAAAATAAAATATGACCAATAAAACTCAAATAGGAATAAACTTATCCAACAATGTAAAGCACTTGTGTTCAGAAAACTGCAACCCAATGTTAAAAGAAATCAAGAAAGTCCTAAATAACTGGAAGAACGATCCATGCTCATGGATTAGAAGACTTAATATCATTAAGATGTCAATTCTACTCAAATTGATATACAGATTCAATGCACCCCTGATAAAAAATTTCCACCAGCATTTAAAAAAAAAATTGAAAACACAATTATCAAATTTATTTGGAAGGGTAAGAGGTCCAGAATAGACAGAAACATCATAAAAGAAAAATCAAACCCCCATCTCCAGACTTTAAATCATACTACCAAGCTATATGGTAAAAACAGCATGGTACTGGCATAAAGACAGACACAAAGACCAATGGAGCCAAATTGATGGTTCACAAACATGTGACCTCACATGTATGGTCAAGTGATTTTTGACTAGCCTGTCAAACCCACACAGCTCGGGCAGAACAGTCTATTCAGAAAAATGGTGCTGAAAGAACTGGATATCTGTAGCCAAAAGAAGGAAAGAAGACCTTTATCTCACAACTTATCCAAAAATTAACTCAAAATGGATCAAAAAACTAAAAATAAAAGCAAGAGCCATAAAACTTCTAGAAGAAATTGTGGGAAAATCTCTTCAATATCTGGTGGTGGTGGTGGATTCTTAACAGAGATAAGAGGACTGAGGTGGACTACTGGTGTTTAATGTATATAGAAGTTTTAATTAGCTTTACTGTAAAAGTGTGGAAATGTATAGAATGGATGGTAACAAATAGTGAGTAATAGCTGGTTTATAAATGGGGATGTGGCTGAAAATGGTAGTCTAGGGATGTAAATGCCAATTGACAAAAAGCTGGAGAATAATCTAGGAACTGAATAGCACAGTAAACCAAGAGGTGGATGAAAATTGTGGTTGATGGTACAATGCAAGAGTGTCCTTTGTGAGCTAGAGCAAAAGTATATAACTATTGCAGGGTGTTGTGAATGCATGGGAAAAATACAACTGGAATGACCTATGGACTGTGGTTAGCAGTAATAATACAATCTTCTTGCATCAATGCCAAAGATATACTGTGTTGATAATGGGGCTGTATGGAAACTGTGAGACAAATGTATACTATGGACATGGTAACAATCAGAGGATATTATCTTATCTGTAACAAATGTTCCACCACAGTGTGGTATGTTGATATAGGAGTGTTGCTTGGGAATTCTGCACATGTGCATGATTGTTTCATAAGTTTACAACTTCTGTCATAAAAAATATATTTAAAAAATAATAATAGGGTGGGTTGGGCAAAAATACACCAAATGTAAAATAAGGACTATAATTAGTAGTAAGATTTTGACAATATTCTTTCGTAATTTGTAACAAACACCTCAGGACAATGCAAGGTTTTGGTGGATGGTTGATGTATGGGACATGAT
Source organism: Dasypus novemcinctus (assembly GCF_030445035.2). Classification (NCBI taxonomy): domain Eukaryota; kingdom Metazoa; phylum Chordata; class Mammalia; order Cingulata; family Dasypodidae; genus Dasypus; species Dasypus novemcinctus. Next base: position 44,592,853 of record NC_080673.1, on the reverse strand, counting down.
GTATGTATGTTTGCTTTGTAAGTTCACAACTTTTACTATACACTTAATTGTTTATGTATGTTCTTACATAAATGACATAAAATAATAATAATAGGGAGGGTTGGGGGAAAATACTTGGGTCAGTGTAATATTTTGACAATGTTCTTTAATCATTAGTTAAAAAGGTTTAACAACAATGTAAGGTGTTGGTGGTAGGGTGAGTTATGAGAGTCCTGTATGATGTTATATATGTTTGTTTTATAAGTTCACAGCTATTACTATACACTTATTGTTTATGTTTGTTTGTGTGTGGGTGACATATTTCAATAAATTAATTTAAAAAAAAGAAAAAAGAAACAAACAAAAAACTAAATATAAAAACAAAAGCAAGATTTATCTATGTAGTTAGTATAATCCCAACATAGGACCACATGGCAATTATTGAAGACTGGCAAGAGATGTACACACTAGAAGCACCTGTTAGTGGACCAGTTTTTTTTTTTTTTTCAGTCATTAAAAAAAGCTGTAAGAGAACTACTTACAGCTTTCAAATTGCATGGTGATGTTTCAGACCACCCTGCTTTCAATGTAGAATCCCTTCTCTCTACCTGTACATTTCTTTTCCCTATGCCTTCATCTTATCAAATTCTACTCATTTTCAAGGCATTGCTCTAACATCATCTCAAGGACATATTCTCTGGAACCCTCAGAATGATTAGTACGTGCACCTCTGGGCTCACCTAGCACTCTGCAATAGCATTTATCACGGTTATTAGGTGCTGTTACAGTTTTTAGTTATTTAGTCTCTTTTGGACCACATGCTACTCTGGGAGGAAGACTATATATTTTTTCCGTCTTTTTTGGCAAAAAGTCTTGAATAGAGGGGCTGGTAATACTAATTCATTGAATGTATTACCTACTAATGCATTTTACATATACATTTAAGAAACTAGTTGGCCAAAGAAGCTAATAAATATAATGAGATGGAATTTCATGGTGTTTTATTTGAAAATAAATCTGATCTCTGAAATCCATTTAAATTACACTTTTCAAATTAAAATCATGGAATTAATTTATCTTCATTACATTTATAAACTTTATATTTAATAATTATATCAGATCATAGAATCCAGTTAAGAGAAATATTTGTTCCTTGGTCATTGGCTTAATGAACTTAATTTCTGTAGTCACTTTTAATATTAGGAACCAATATTCTGACCAATTCATCTAACAAATACTTATCGATAACTCATGTCAAAATTCCCCATTTTGGGCACTATGGATGAACAAAATGAAGTCTCTGCTTTTATGGAACTTTCATCCTAAGGGAAATAGATAATAAACTAAGCAAATACTTTCATAGACAGAGACTCTCTCTTTAAAGAAATGCATTTCATGAAATTTGGGCTTAATTTGAAACTGCTAAAATACTAAACACCTACCTCAAACTTAAAGCTCCTGTTTGCTCCTCTTGGGAATGCTGAACTGCAGAATTTGGGAGAGCCCATCATGACCAAAAAGACTGGTCTTTTTCAATGAGAATACAAACATGGATATTTTTAATTCTTTACTATAAAACAGACTGAATGTGGTTCTAAATATGGTCGCAAAATTGTTGTATCTGCGAATCCACAGCACTATAAAATTAAGCTTTCTTGTCAAAGGACTATTTATTTAACCTTAAAAATGGGGTGGGGGCAACATTTTTCTTTTTTCCCACTGCCATAGCCCTCTTCATCCCTCCCTCTTTTTGGTGCTCTTGGCAATGAACCCTTTTACGTGTAGGTTTTCTGGCAGGTAGTATCTTATTTTTAGCAAAGTTAATGGCTTACTTACAAACCAGAAAGTCTAAATCATAAAACATAAGGAATGACTCACATTCATTAAATGAATTCCGATACATTTGGCTACTTGCATAAAACAGTGGTACATAATGAGGTGATTGGAGGACACAGAACTCATTAATCCATGAGGTGGCAGTGATGCCAAGCAGTGACAGGCAGACATTTTTCTTAGGTCTCATGTGAGAAAAGTGATTATTTCTTTAAAGATCTGCAGTTTGTGAGCATTTATAACCCTTGGAGGACTCCCACTTCAGAACATAGGAAAAGATAATTCTCAGAGGAATTAAACCAGATGCATGAGTTATTATGGTTTATAGCAACCATTTTATTTTTCAGTTCTTGGTAGATGTCACTTAACTCCCATTTGATTCAACAGTTGCTTCCCTTTATCTGAGTTTTGGCAGGATGGCTGTCAGGATATCACAGGGCATGGGCTGAAAAAAAGCCTAGAGATGGCCCAGGACTTGATTCTGTCCACAGATTTGGATTGTTGGATACTCTTGTTCATTGACCTCAGAGAACGTCATTGACCATGCCCAGGGATCACCCCATCAATCCCTCTCTCTTATACACAGGCAAAGAGGTTTACTTGAAAGAGTCCTCTTAATAGAACTCACATTATTACTCAGCACACCATTTGTTCCAAAGACATATTCTGCACAATTAAGTCAATCTTATAGTAAAATAAATTCAATTCAATTAACTGCTGATTTAACTAAGAATTTTCACTGAGAATTAGTTGAACTTCTAAATGAATTAATGGCCATAATAGTTGTTCTGGTCGCATCAATAGGGAAAGTCATAGAGAGAGCTCTAAAAGTCTGTTTTTATTAATGCAAAATACCTCTTTCAGCTACTTCTCAAGAGCCACTTAGGGCATCTAGATGATGCAAACACTCCCCAGTTTAAGACAAATTTTAGCCATCTTCTAAAAGCAAAAAGATCCATACAAATTTAAAGAGCAATATTATGATGAAATGAGTCACGGGATAATCTCATAAGGATTTCTGGCAAGTGATTATCATGCTGAACCATCCAAATTTATACTTATGTGACGGTTGACATATGCAGCCTTATTTGGATACTTCCTTAAACACGCAGACACACACAAAACCCTTAGCAAATGTAATCCTTAATCACTTAAGTTTTTACTTATATGCAAAAATTGAGAGAGTTGTAATGTTTATTGAAATATTAATTTAAGGAGGTATTTAGACTACATAGAGAAATAAAGATGTATATTAATTAATATTTGTATGTAAAAGATCTTTAGGTGCAGGAAACTTTTCACTTGCTCTAATGAAGAAATGCAATTGTCAAGAATTAGTGTTTTATTGTTTTGCTTTGTTTTCAGCAATAACTGTGTCGAGAGAAATTTCTGTATGCTAGCAGTCTAGCTGGAAAAGGGGAAGAAGAAAGTTTGCTGGATTTCCTCAAGATTCTTAGCTGTGTTACATAAAACAAATAAGAACATGCTGGTTAAGTTATGCTGGTAGTTTATTAAGCAAATGAAGGAAGAGTATAGAAATGGGAGAAAATAACAGATTACGGGTTTCTAGGTATACTTGTGGGCTGAGAAGGAGAAAACAAGGGCCAATTTAACTTCTGTGCTTGCCTTTTAAACCATTAATTATTCCTCACATGTGCTACTGTTCAGGGGAGGGGTCCCAATTATTTGCTCTTTTGATTAATTACTCACCTGTCAATCCCCCCCCCGGGGGAAGGGGAGGCCGATGCCCCATGATAAGGCCCCTTGAAAATACCTGGGCCTTTTCCTTGATCCCAGACATCAAGGAAAATTCTCATGGGTTCTTCCAGCCCCTTTCTGGTGGCAGTCTTTCTCTTAAAGGATGTCCAGGTGGAATTCCACGGACACGTGTTTCATGGTCATGGTTTTCTGCCAGGTCCCAGATTTGTCTTCTCACTCCCTAAACTAGCCTGCCTCAAAAGCTAGTAACTTTCCAGCCTTAACAAACCATCCCTTATTCCCTTCATTGTTAACTCCTTTCCATCTAACTTGTGGAAATGGGGTTAAAGTTGTCATTTTTAAAAAAATTTTTTTTTAAGATTTATTATTTTTATTTATTTAATTCCCCTCCCCTCCCCCCGTTGTCTGTTCTCTGTGTCCATTCGCTGCGTCTTGTTTCTTTGTCCGCTTCTGTTGTCGTCAGCAGCACGGAAAGTGTGGGTGGCGCCATTCCTGGGCAGGCTGCACTTTCCTTCTCGCTGGCGGCTTTCCTTACGGGTGCACTCCTTGCGCGTGGGGCTCCCCTACGCGGGGACACCCCTGTGTGGCAGGGCACTCCTTGCGCGCATCAGCACTGTGCATGGGCCAGCTCCACACGGGTCAAGGAGGCCGGGGGTTTTGAACTGTGGACCTCCAATGTGGTAGACGGACACCCTAACCACTGGGTCAAAGTCCGTTTCCCTAAAGTTGTCATTTATATCTTCTACTTTTTATGGTCACTAGAGATTCAAATATGAAACTATGCAACAATGTGAAATCCTAAAAATAAATTATCCTCTTTCAGACATTTGCAAATCACTTCCATAAAACTTGATAGAATGTTTTAGTCTGTGCAAGGTTTTGTAAGAAATAGAGAAACCAAAATATTGGAAATTTACATGCCTTATAATCAAGGAATTACAACCATGCATCACTTTCTTGCTTATATCTCCCTATCCTTCCTTTCTTCTTGCAACTTCACAGGACTTAGTGAAGGAAATATAAGCAAGGAGATTTAGATTTGGATTCACCTAGATTTATTTTATTTTATTTTATTTTATTTTATTTTATTTTATTTATTTATTTGTTTGTTTGTTTATTTATCCCCTTCCCCTGTTCTTTGTGCTTGCTGTTTCTGCTCTGTGTTTGTTGTGTGCTTGTCATCTTTTTTTTTTTTTAGGAGGCACTGGAAACTGAACCTCCCATGTGAGAGGGAGGTACCTCATCACTTGAGCCCCTCTGCTCCCTGCTTATTGTGTCTCTCATTGTGTTTTGTCATTGTGTCTTTTTGTTGCATCATCTTGTTGCATCCAAACTATAATGGCTAAAACAGAAGCAAGCAAAGAACAAAGAGAGTGGTTGCTTCCAGGGTGGCTCAATGGGGGATTTAGCCTCCCCCATCATCTCCATAAATCTTTCTCCTTTGACCATTTTTTCTCCCAATATTATGTAAAGATTTATCCAAAAGAAGCTTCAGACTCCCCTTTCCAACCAGCTTTCTTCTGCATAGAAATATTAGCTATGCCACTGACCCTAGAAAATTCTGATCTTCTGAAATTTTGCATGAAAATATTAGGGACAAATTGGAGTTTTGTTTCAATTGAGTAAATAAAGCATTCAATAATTTATCAGTCCTACTTGAAGATGCTGAAAGGCATCTTGATGCTGATGTTAAAATAAAATTTAATGTATTGTGTCTCTGGGAAATTTTTTTGCTCAGAAGGCTGCCAGCACATAAATGTACTTTTTTTTTCTACTTTCTTTTTTATTTAAAATTTATTGAATATATCATTCATACATGAACATACATAAACAATAAATGTTTAGTAAAAGTTGTACACTTATAAAAATGCACAGGATTTTGTTTTGATATTGGCTGATGAGAATTCAGAAGATAGAAGTTACATATTAATGTGAGAAACCCTGGTCAAGATAACTGTGGCAACTCATTGTCAACTCAAGGATATTTACTTATGATGACTTTGTTAATATGTTAATTTAGTTAAACTGGAACTGTTTCCCTGAACTCTCTACCTTGCAGGGATCTAGTTTCGGATTGGCCACAAGAGAAATTTGCATGCAAATTATTATGTTAGAGTGAGTTTGTTGATATGGGCATACTTAAAAAGAGATTTTGGTTTAATGTGTTATCTTGAGCATATGTGCATGGCTCTAATAGTTTTCTGGGTTAGAGTACTGAGTTTCCTTTGGTATTCTGGAGAGAAGGTAGCTACTGGGAATTGAATCATGACCCCACAAAAGGCATGTCCAGGTTCCAACCCCTGGTCTTGAGGGTGTGAATCCATTTATAAATAGGACCCTTGAAGATGTTATTAGTTAACATATGGCAAAACTGAATGAGGATACGTTTAATCCGATATTTCTGAACTCTCTTTAAGGAAATTGGACATGGAAAGGAAGCCATGGGAAGCAGCCAGAAGCTGGAAGTCAATGGAATCTGGGAGAGAAGGAAGAAGATGCATATTGCATTGTCATGTGATGGAAAATTCAAGGAGCCCTAAAGATTGCAGGCCAGTCAGAAGATGCTGATCCTGGAAAGAAGCAAGCACCCTACCTCTGAAACTGTGAGGCAATAAATTCCTGTTGTTAAGCCAGTCCATTGTATGATATTTCTTTCAACAGTGAAGAAATTAAAACACTATCCAACTGAAATTGGAATGTTAGAGAAGACCTACTCACTCACCCACTCATTATGGCTAAAGGACATCCTCTTACTTGAGGCTATGTGGCATACATTTGTGAGGGGAGCTCTATTGTGACTATTTTCTATAGAGCAGAAATGATAGTGGGAACTACTGCCATAAAATTAGGCTCCATAAATTCAATGGGACTGATAGGATACTTACCAAGTTGTGGCACTTAGTAGCCCGAGACAAAGTGGTTAGAACCACAGAGATCTTTGGACAGTAGTGTGTCCCTAAAACTGAAATTGGTTGCCAGCATCTTAAAGTATTACTTGATATGTGTAAGTAGTAATACAAGTGAATCACAGTCTATCTTGAATCATCATAACTTGAATTGAGCTAATTCATAAACACAGAACCCCTTGAATGAAGGCAAACCTGCCCAGAAAGAAATGCCCTGCCTCAAAGCCAAAATGTTCCTCCTCAGCTTTCATCCAAACAGCTTGTGGCCATTTCCCAGGGTGACTATGCAGGACAGAAGAGGAAATTGCCAGACTTCTTGAGAATTCTTTAGCACTGACTTTGAACTGACCTTTATTCCTGGAGACACGGGACATTGCTGTGGTCCACCAGTCAGATTAAGGGTCTTTGGTGATCAGTTTTGGCTCATATTCATCTCACAGAGGACCCAGTGGATTCCAAAATGCACACTAGAGTTATTTCCCTAGTTATACATAGATGGAATAACAAAATCAACAATGGGCACAATCTCAATCTGGATTCTCAGACTTATGCAATAAAGATTATTATGGTAATACAGGCCAAGAGGGAGTCACAGGAATGAATTTTACCTACCTTACCTAAATCAAAAGCAAAACAGCTTTCCTGAAGAAACTGCAAAAAATTACTGCTAATATCAAAGGTTTGAAAGTTACAGGGGTGGTAATCCCTGTCACATCCCCATTCAACTTGCCTATTTTGTCGGTGTAGAAGAAAATTTATTAGTTTCCTGGTTGCTAATACAAATGCCATACAAAGGGTTGGTTTAAACAATGGGAATTTATTGGCTCATGGGTTTGAGGCTAGAAGAAGTCCATAATCAAGGCATCAATAAGTTGATACTTTCTTCCCCAAGACTGTGGCATTCTGGGGCTGGTTGTCAGAGGTCCTTGATCATTGGGCTTTTCGGTCACATGGCAATGCATGTGGCGGTAACATCTCCTTTCTCCTCTGGGTTCCATTGATTTCCGATTTCTTGCTCTTTCCATGGTTTCTTTCTGTGGCTCTCTCTATAAGGCATTCATAATAGGATTAAGACCTATTCTGATTCCATTGGGTCACACCTTAACTGAAGTAACCTCATCAAAACTTCCTATTTAAAATGGGTTCACACCTAGAGGAATGGATTAATTTTAAGAAAATATTTTTCTGGGGTACATAAGCTACCACAGATAGCAGCATGTTGAAGTATGCAGTGGGTTACCTCAAACTTAATCAGATATTGACTCCTATTCCAGCTACTAATTCAGATGTGTTTTCTTTCTGAAGCAAATAAAACATCACATACATAGTTCTGTTCTGACAAATACTTTTCCCTCTATACCTTTTAGTAACTAGCCAAGAAGCAATTTTCCTTCTGTTAAAAGGGCCAAAAATACATCTTCAATATCCTACCTCAAATTTACCTCAACTCCCAGTACTACATCATAGTCTAGCCGCTAGCGGTCTTAATTATCTTACCATTGTCAAAAACATTATGTTAGACCATTGCATTTTTTATTTAATGCTGATTGAACCTGGTAAGCAAAAGTAGAAGCAACTCTAGAAACCTGGATAAGACAGTTGCATGCCAAGTAGCAAGAAATAAATCCCACAAAAATTTACAGCCTACCACCCCTAGATAATTCTGAAGTGTTCCTTCCAAAGTGAAGAACAAGTCACTGCATCTTACTTTTCCTACTACTAGAAAAGAAACATAATGTCTAGTGGGGTCCATTCTGATTTTGGAAATGACATATGCCTCATTTGCGTGTATTCCTTATTTCCATTTATCAAATGACTGCCAATTGTATGTGGGGCCTCGATTTATCTTCAATGAGTCCAGCTTCCTTGCAAGCTGCTCTGCTACTCAGTCTGCAAGACTCAGCAGATCTGATGATGCTTGAAGTGTCTGTGGCAGATAGGGGTAAGGTAGAGGGCCATTATCAGGCACTTATAGGTAAATCACTATGCACATCTTTAGTATTTTGTTTTAAAGATATGCCGTCCATTGCAGATATCAATCCTCCTTTTGAGAAACAGTTTCTGGCCTGCTACTAGAAAAGATTAGGTGCCAGACCATGGGACACCAGTTTACCATGCCACCTGATGTACCAATATGAACCAGGTGTGGTTTGACCATCAGACCATAAAGTTGAGTATGCTCTGCAGAATTTCATCATCAAATAGAAGTGATATATATCAGATCACGTTAAGCAGGTAATGAAAGCAGAGATAATTTTCATGAAGAAGTTTCCTAGGTGCTAAAAGCCCAAATTCTGGTTCCATGATCTCCTCCTTTCAGCCTGTAGCTACTGCATCTCAGATGCCTAAGGTAATTTCATTGAGAATGAAAATAAAATGGGTTGGTTTGCCAAAGGCTCTGGAAGATAAACTGGCACCACCACTTTATGGAGGGATCAGCCAACTGTGTGTTATACTGAACTATTTTCATCATGGAAGGGGCAGTACTTTGTCCTCACAGAGCAGGTATTTGTTTGGGATATGAATTTTCCTTCACTGCCTGCATTGGTTCTGCTATAACCACTGTCTGTATATCTATATGCCTTACTCACTAGCATGATATTTCACATAGCATTTCTGACCAAGGAACTCATTTAATAGCTAATGAAGTGTTGATAAGAAGAAACTTTTGGACATTTTATTACAGCTCCAGTTGAGTGGCAACATTTTGTAGGGTTAGGGTAGTGTCCTCTGGGATGCAGTATACATTCCAATTGAGTATTCAAACTATGGTGCTATTTCTACCATAGTCTGATTCACATGAATAGAAATGGGAGTGGTTCCTCTCACTATCAGCCCTAATAATCCGCTTGCAAAATTTTGGTTTCTGGTTCCTGCAACCTTGGTATAACTCAAATGGAAGAGGAATGAATATAACCCAAATATGGATAAAGTGCATATTGGATGACTCTTTCTGGAGAGAGTTATTGTATTTGGGATTGTACAAGGGCTAGTTGCATCATGTTGTATCATCTTTACCTAGAAGTTGAACATGCTTAAAAGGGGCATATAGGGAAGCCAAGCTGATAAGGAGTAGATTATGGTGTTCTTTCCTGTGTCAACTTAAATGATCCAGATACATGTATCAGAATTCCCTTCCTTCTATGGATCCAGACTAAAAATAGCCACAAGAAAAATTTTCATAAAATTTGGAAAATGGCAGTGAAGTAGCAGCCACTACCCTTTGAAGACTTTGTAGGGTTCCAGGAACTCCTGCTGGATCACTTGTTTGCTCAGGGTAGTAGCCGAACTTTTAGCTCCTCCAGCTCCCACTAGATCTCCTCCTTCAGCTTTCCAAGTCCTAGGTACATGTCCAGGTATGTGGCAAAGGGCACCAGCCTCTTTTGTAGGTCACCCATTATTACTGAAATTGGAGGTGGTGAGAGACAGATGTGGGTTCCAATTTTTTCCTTGCAGGTTCCAGTAGCTCCTTGTTAGACTCTGCTTCACATGCAGCATTTCTTCCCAACTGCCAGCCCTTATGACCTACAATGACTTCAAAACCACAAACAGATACAGCACCAACAGCCTTCCATAGACTCCTCACCAGTTCTAACAATTATGTGTTACCTAACCCCTATAATAAAGTCCTACTTCCATATCAACCATAGAGGTTCTGCTTCCCGGATTAAACTCCAACTGATACAATAACTAAAGACCTTATTTTGTATGGCCCCCTTTAGAAAGAGTTACAATATATAAAGCCATTGTTAAAAGTCATATTAATATTTATACTAATAGAACTACTTGCTATTTCAAGAAAGATCTAGGTTTACATGGTCTTTACTCACCTCAGCAAAAGATGATTTTTGTTGGTTTATTTTTGTTTCATATTCTTACAGTTCTTATTAAGAGTCTTTCCTTAGTCAATGCTTTAATATTAATAGAACCACAACTGTCAGAAATCTGTAAGGTCTTCCTTATATTTTAACATTTTTATCAAAACAATAAACAAAAGGGCTTTAATTAATGAATGTGCTAATAGATGTTCCATATGTACATAAATCAGTCCAAGACTATCTTGAATGTCTGTGTGTGTGTGTGTGACAGAGAGGAGAGAGAGGGAAAGAGAGTCTTAAATTTAATCCATTCCTGTGTTGTGAATCCATTGTAAGTTGTACCTTTTGATGACGCTGCTTCAGTTATGGGATGACCCACCTCAGTCAGGAAGGGTCTAAATCTTATTACTGGAATTTTGCATAAGAGATTGAAATTCAGACTGAGAGAGAAAGCCATTGGAGCAAGAAGCTGAAATCAATGAAACCTGGAAGAAAAGAGAGAGACCATCAGACAGTGCCATGTGCCTTGCCATGTGACTTACCATGTGACAGAGGAACCAAGGATGGCAGGTAGGTGGTCTTTGGGAAGAAAACATTGCCTGAACAATGCCTTGATTCGGACATTTCTGTCTCATTGCCCTTTATTTAATGCCAGGCACATTCAGCATTTGCGCAATAAAAAATAATTCTTTGAATGTCTGCTAAGCACAAGTTGAAGGTCATCTTTCCAGACAAGCAAAATTTCAGATGAAGTTTAACAGCAGAAAATTTATTAGAAAGTTCTTACAGGAACAAAATCTGTGGCAGAAAAAAAGAAGCAAGATAGGCAGAGGGAAATGTTGGGCTATATTTCAGTTTCAACAAACTCTCAGGTAAACCCATGGGAAGTGCTAAGGCTAAGATGATCCTTCAAAGTTATCCCCAGTCTGAAAGAGACAGCTGGGCTTTTACCCCACAGTATCTCCCATTAATTGAATGCAGGCTTCCCCCAGGAAGGAATGTAACCTTGACAAAGTACCTTCCAAGTGATGGCAATTCCTCTAGAGGACTGGCAACCATGATCTGTCAGCTAGCAGCACTTCCCAAAGCTTGCAGATTACATTTTTCACTACTGAAGGTGTGTACATCCTAATATCCACTATAGCTCACACCCTATGATGCTCAGATCCACTATTTTTGTACAAATTCTGGGGGCAGCTCCTCTAGGATTCTGGTAAACCTCTTGTCCTGGAGAAACTGGTAAGAAGAAGTTTGGTAATTGATAAGAAGAAGAGATGTGATATGGGAGCATTTTTGGGACTTGGGGTTGTCCTAAATGATATTTCAGGGACAGATGATGGACATATATCCTGCCACAGCCCACTGAATGTACTGGGGGAGAGTATAAAATACAGTGTAAACTATTATCCATGTGGTGCAACAGTGCTCCAAAATGTATTCACCAAATGCAACAAAGTGCCTCAATGATGAAAGAGGTTGTTGATGTGGAAGGAGTAGGGTGTGGGGGGTGGAAAGTATATGGGAACCTCTTATTTTTTTTTTTTATTAATAATTTATTTTTTTTATTATTGATTCTGTAAAAATATTACATTAAAAAATATATATGAGGACCCATTCAACCCCACCACCCCCACCCCACCACTACCCCCCCAGCAACACTCATTCCCATCATCATGACACATCCATTGCATTTGGTTAGTACATCTCTGGGCACCTCTGCAACTCATGGCCAATGGTCCACATCATGGCCCATCCTTTCCCCCATTCCATCCAGTGGGCCCTGTGAGGATTTACAATGTCCAGTGATTGCCCCTGAAGCACCATCCAGGGCAGCTCCAAGTCCCAAAGACGCCTCCACATCTCGTCTCTTCCTGCCATTCCCCATACCCATTAGCCACCACGTCCACTTTTCCCACTCCAATGCCACCTTTTCCCTGTGGACATTGGATTGGTTGTGTCCACTGCACCTCTATGTCAAGAGGAGGCTCAGATTCCACATGGATACTGGATGCAATCCTCCCACTTTCAGTTGTAGGCACTCTAGGCTCCATGGTGTGGTGGTTGTCCTTCTTCAACTCCATCTTAGCTGAGTGAGATGAGTCCAATAAATCAGATTGTAGGTGCTGGAGTCTGTTGAGGCTCAGGGCCTGGCTATCACATTGTCAGTCCAGAGATTCAGATCCCCTAAATATATCTTAAACCCCAACACCAACTACAACTCCAGCACAGTAGCATGAAAGTCTTATGAAGAGAGATCCCATCTGAGTCCAGATTCATCATGCATAAACACCAGCTCCAAAGAAGGGCCATCTGACATGGCAGTTAACCCCATCTGCCATGACCATAGCACCCATGGGCCTCTTTAGCCCTCAAAGGAACCAATACCTGGGGGTTGTATCTGCTTTATCTGTCTCTTAGACTCTGCTCAGTTGTGCATAAGGGCAATCCTTCTGACAGCCTCCAGACTCTTTTTTTAGAGACTTGTAGCCATATAAACTCATTTCTCCTTTCCATTTCCCCCTTACATTAGGTCAAACAGCATTTTAAAGTCATTTTATTTTATGTAGACAGGGATATTCTGCTGATCCGCATTGAACCTTCTGTTGCCGCCTTTCTCCGCCCCTCTTCCCCTTCCAGCCCCCGCCACCCTTCCCGCCAGTCCCGCCCATATTACCAACCTACAATCTGCCCTCTTCCCCAGTAACTGCTTACGGCATATTACCAGAGGTCTGCCCCCCCAGTTTTAGCCAATCCGCAGCCACCCCTCCGCCCTGCTCTCCCCTTCATACTCACCCCCTTCCCTGCCTATATAACCAAGTGTACTTCCGCAATAAAGCAGACCTGTTCCTGCGCTCAGGCGGTCTCCGTGGTTCTTTCCTAACCGCGCGTCCCCCACGCCTGGAGAACCGGTGTTCCCTCTTGCAGCACCCCCCGCCGGCGGTTCGGCAGGAGCAAGCCCCCCCGACTCTTTGGCCTGAGCGAGGACGAAACCCTCACGCTCAGCTACAACCTTCCATTCAAGGTCATTTTCCAGTTGCATCATCAGTTGGTAGTTGATAGTGATCCGTCATGTTTTGTGTGATCTATTACCTTTAAAAAAAGATAATTAAAAAATTAAATTAAATTTTAAAAAAAGGAGTTTGGTGGAACAAACTACGTCTCCCACCACTTGAGCTGGTCTTGAGGACATACCTTCTTCCTTTACTATCAGTTCTGGATTTCTTTCATCCTCAGCTAGCACCTTTTTCATTCTAGGTAGCTCTGACCCAGACACTCATACCTCAGGGATCTAAGCCCCAAGTCATCATGCCCTTCTCAGGCCAAAGCTTCAGCATTTGTACATGGACCACAAAAACTGGATCAGAGAGTAAGTAGAGACACCCAAGTGAATCACTGGGACTATGCCAACCATTTTCCACTGTGCCCCCATTAGGTAATAGGGGTTTTTCTACCTTCTGATGGTTGGGGTCAATTACTTCTTCCAAGTGGTGACTTCTTTTCTTGCCTGTACTCTCTTTTTTAAATAACTTTATTCCAAATTTTTTTTTAAAATGACAAGAAAATTCAGCTCAACACATTTTGGAAACATTATTCCTAAAAAGTTCTGTCTAGCCCCTTTTATCTCATTTAATTCCAACTACCAACTGAATTGTTCCTCAAGGGTTCAGAAAGATACACAGATAAACACAAATTAGTTAAATGACATAGTCAAGTTCTCCTTATTAATGAAAAAAATTGAAGAGAAAAAAAATGTTTAATCATACTTATATTTCACAAAATCAAACCTCAATTTTTTTACCTTTAGCATTAATATGCTAAAAATAAATCTAAACCAACTTTGCCATAAAAATATTTCATTGTTGTTGATAATGATAGTCTATAAATTATTACTTATATTTTTCCTGTATATCTCACATTCTTAACATTCCTGTACTTACATTATTAACCACAATACTCATTTACTGCCAAAATTTTTGTTATACATTCTCGATATTATCCTCCATCTGTCCTTCAAATTACATTACTCTCCCTAGATTACTTGTTCTAGCCACAATCACATCCATAAATCAACAGTATTTATTGCATTCATTATAATGTGCTGCCATCAAGTCCAACCATCACCACTTATTTAAATTTGACCTTATTAAACATTCTACATACATCCAGCATAATTTCCCCCTTCTCATCCCACCTTCCATCTCCCACCAACCCTCACTTCATAGTCCAATTCCATAAGTTTACTTATTGTATGGTCTCACTGATATGAACTAAATACAATGAGTAGGGAAACGGACTTGGCCCAGTGGTTAGGGTGTCCGTCTACCACATGGGGTGTCCGCAGTTCAAACCCCGGGCCTCCTTGACCCGTGTGGAGCTGGCCCATGCGCAGTGCTGATGCGCGCAAGGAGTGCCCTGCCACGCAGGGGTGTCCCCCGCATAGGGGAGCCCCACAAGCAAGGAGTGCGCCCACCGCCCAGCGTGAAAGAAAGTGCAGCCTGCCCAGGAATGGCGCCGCCCACACTTCCCGTGCTGCTGATGACAACAGAAGCGGACAAAGAAACAAGATGCAGCAAATAGATACAGTGAACAGACAACCGGGGAAGGGGGGGAATTAAATAAATAAATAAATTTAAAAATAAATAAATAAATAAATAAATAAATAAATAAATACAATGAGTAGACTTCTGGAATATATTTATTTATGTCTTTACTTCCAATTCTTCTGAATCTGGGATTGCCAGATCATTTGACAGTTTCATATTTAGTTTCCTGAGGAACTGCCAAATCATCTTTCACAGAGGCTGTGCCATTTTACATTCCCACCAACAGTGAAGGAACATTCCTATTTCTCCATATCCTCTCCAGCACTTGTAATATTTAGTTATTTTTGTTTGTTTGTTTGTTTTAATAATGGCCGTTCTGTACAGTGTGTGATGATATTTTATTTTAGTTTTTGTCTGCATTTCCCTAGTAGCTGGTGATGTTGAACACCTTTTCACATGTCTTTTGGCCATTTGTATTTCCACTTCAGAAAAATATCTATTTAATTATTTTCCCCCTTTTTAAACTGGGTTGCTTGTTGTTTTGTCATTAAATTGTATGATCTCTTTATATAACAGGAGATCAATCCCTTATTAGATTTATGATTTCTGAAGATTTTTTCAGATTTTTTCAACCCATTGAGTTGGCTGTATTCTTAAAAAATTCGTTTGAAATACAAAAGTTTTAATTTTGAGGCAGTTCCATTTATCTTTCTTTTGTTGCTCATGTTTTTGGGTGTAAGGCCCAAGAAACCACCACTAACCACAAGACCTTGGTGATGTTTCCCTATATTTTCTTATAGTAGTTTTATGGTTCTAGTTTTCAATAGATTCTTGATCCATTTTCAATTAATTTTTGTATAAGTTGTGAGATAAGGGTCTTCTTTCATTCTTTTAGATATGGATGTGCAGTTTTCCAAACACCACTTGTTGAATAGAGTGTTTTGACCCAATTGAGTGGGTTTGACAACCTTGTCAAAAATCACTTGACCGGAGATATGAGGGTTTATTTCCAAACTCTCATTTCTATGCATTGGTTAATCCTACCTTTATGCTAGTACCATGCTGTTTTTACCACTGTAGCTAAATAATATGCTTAAAGTCTGGAATTGAGAATCCTCTAACATTGTTCTTTCTTTTAATGATATTTTTGAATATTCAGGAACCCTTAGCCTTCCGGATAAATTTGATCATTGACTTTTCTAATTCTACACAAAAGGATTTTAGAATTTTTAGCAGTATTGCATTCAGTCTATAGATGAGTTTGGGTAGAATTGACTTTCTAGTAGTATTTAGTCTCCAAATGCATGCACATGGACTAGCCTTCCATTTATTTAGGTCATGTTTGGTTTCTTTTAGCAATGTTTTATATTTTCTGAACAAAGGTCCTTTATATCCTTGGTTAAATTTTTAATAAATATTTGATTCTTTTAGTTGCTATTGTAAATATTTTTCCTGACTTCCTCCTCAGATTGCACATCAGTAGTATATAGAAATGCTATTGATTTTTGCGTATTCCCCTTGTATCCTGCCACCTTGCTGAACTAGTCTATAGGTTCTAATATTTTTGTTATGGATTTTTCATGATTTTCTAAATATAGGATCATATCATCCAGCAAATAGAGAAAGTTTTACTTTTTCTTTTCTGATTGGGTACCTTTTATTTCTTTATCTAGCCTAATTGCTCTAGCTAGAACGTCTAGCAAAATACTGAATAACAATGATAAGAGTGGACATCCTTGTCTTTTTCCTGATCTCAGTGGGAAAGCTTTCGATCTTTCTCCATTGAGTACAATGTTAGCTGTGGGTTTTTTAATATATGGACTTTACCATATTGAGAAAGCTTCCTTTTATTTCTATCTTTTGTGGTATTTTTAATCAAGAAAGGAAGCTGTATTTTGTCAGATGCCTTTCCTGCATCTATTGAAATGATCATGTGACTTTTCTTTTTCAATTTATTAATGTGGTGTACTATACTGATTTTCTTATGTTGAACCACCTTGCATACCTGGTATAAAGCCCATTTGATCAAGAGGTATACTTTTTTTCATGAGTTAGCAAGTATTTTTCTTCAGTATTTTTGCATCTATATTCATTAAAGAAATTGGTATGACATTTTCTTTTTTTTTTTTGTAATATCTTTATTTGGCTTTGGTATTAGTGTGATCTTAGCTCTGTAGAATGAGTTCAGTAGTGTCCTTTTCTGTTCAGTTTTTTGGAAGATTTTGAGAAAGATTGTATTAGATTGCCCTTGAACAATTGGTAGAATTCACTTGTGAAGCCATCTGGTCCTGGGTTTTTCATTTGGGAGGTTTTTGATGACTTTCAATTTCTTTACTTGCAATTGGTTTGTTGAGGTCTTCTGTTTCATCTAGGGTGAGTTACTGTGCTTCCAGAAATTTGTCCATTTCATCAACGCTGTCTACTTTGTTGGCATACAGATGTTCATAGTATACTTTTATGATCACTTTTGTTTCTATTGGGTGATTTTCTCTATTTTGGGGGGGAGGTACCGGGGTCCAGGGATTCAATCTGGGATCTTGTATGTGAGAAGCTGGTGCTCAACTTCATGGAGCGACCTTTTTATTTGTTTTGCTTGTTTGTTTTGTTGTTGTTGTTGTTGTTGTTGTTGCCTTTTCAGGAGGTACTGGGAACCAAATGTAAGACCTCCCATGTGGGAGGTGTTCATCAGCTTGAGCCACACCTACTCCCCTCTATTGTTTTTTTCATTCTTCATTTTATTTATTTCTGCTCTAACCTTTATTATTTCTTTCCTTCTACTTACTTTAGGATTAATTTCCTGTTCTTTTTCTAGTTCCTCCAGGTGTGCCGTTAGGTTTGGTTTTAGTTGTTTCTTCTTAATGTAAGCACTGAGGGGTATAAATTTCCCTCTGAACAATGCCTTTGTGATGTCCCTTATGTTTTGATATGTTGTGTTCTCATTTTCATCCATCTCAAGATATTTACTGATTTCTCTTGCAATTTCTTTTTGACCCACTGATTTACTTAGGAGTGTATTGTTTAATCTCTAATATTAGTGAAGTTTCCCTTTTCTATCTGTTAATTTCAAATTTTATTTTATTATGATCAGAGAAAGGGTTTGTATAAATTCAGTGTTTTTAAATATATTGAGATCTGACTTATTTTCCAGTATATAGTCTATCTTGGAGTAAGATCCATGAACATTCAAGAAGAATGTTTTTCCTGTTGTTTTGGTGTGTACTGCACTATAAATATCTATTAGATTAAGTACATTTGTCATATTATTCAAGCTCTCAATTTCCTCATTTATCCTCTATATTATTCAGTCAAAGGGGTGCTGATGCAAAATACCAGAAATTGGTTGTTTTTTATAAAGGTACTTATTTGGGGTAGGAGCTTACAGATACCAGGCCATAAAGCATAAATTACTTCCCTCACCAAAATTTATTTTCACGTGTTGGAGCAAGATGGCTGCCAATGGCTGCCAATGTCTGTGAGGGTTCAGGCTTCCTGGTTTCCTCCCTTTCAGGGACTTGCTTCTCTTTCCTCTGTGGGCTTACTTCCTGGGGCTCCAGCTTAAGGCTTCAGCATCAAACTTCAACATCAAAAAACCCCTAACTTTGTCCTTTGCCATGCCTTTTTTCTGTGAGTCCCTACCCACCAAAGGGTGGGAATTCAACACCCTATTGGCACAAGATATTTACATAATTACTTAATCAAGTAAACCTAAGAATCCAATATAATCTAATATGCCCAGAGGAAAAGATCGGTTTACAAACATAACCCAATATTTCTTTTTGGAATTCATCAATAATATCAAACTGCTACATCCTCTGTCCAGATCTTCTATTTAAAGCTGAGAATGGTGTGTTGACGTCTCCAACTATTATTGTAGATACATCTATTTCTCCCCTCAATTTTGCCAGTGTGTGCCTAGGTGTGCCACCTATGTTGGGTGCATAAATATTTTCTAATGTTTTTTCTTCTTGGTGAATTTTCCCATTTATAATATATAGTAACCTTCTTCATCTCTTATGACAGTTTTACATTAAATTGATAAAGGTTTGTGTAAACATCATTTATTAGTTGTCTTAAATATTGTGTTTCATCTGGATGCTTGGTTTCTTCCTTGGCTGGGCCATATCTTCCTATTTCTTAGGATGGGTTGTTATATTTTGTTGATCCCTAGGCATCTGTTTTTTCGGTGATTTTCCTCTGTTGATCAATTCTCCCTCTTTCCTAGTGTTTTATTTCACAGCTGTTCTTTGATTTTTAGTTTAATTTTTTCTAAAATTAAAATATTGCACTGTTTAGGTAGCCAAAACATGTGCAGAGGGTTGCTATTATGGCCTGACCAAGTCTTCTATGCCTGGGAAAGAATTGGGAGAGACCAGCCTGTCTTTCTTTACTGTCCTAACTGTCCAGCAAAAGGCATTCCTTGGCAATCCCTTCTGTGGAGATGAATCTTTCTATTTCCACTAATTCTTCTGAATCAGCAAGTAATGCTAGTTACATTTATCAAATAAATCTCATCCATCCCTCCACAACCACTCCTCTTCCTAGGGGGAAACCAGTCCTTTCCTAAGTCTGTTGGCCACTTAGCTGCAGATTTTAGCAAGGCTGTTCCTCTTCGGGCTTGGGGGTGGGGAATGGATAATGGGCAGTGTTCCCAGACAAGGGGGTACCAACTCAAAATTTTCTGTTTGGTTTTTCTGTCTCTCTGTCCCCATTTCCTCCCAGATGATGTATGCAGCACTCTCCTGGCCTGCAGGGGTCCCCAGTGCAACTCCCTAAGACTACTTCTATGCCTTCTCCCCTATTTTGCAAGATAGCTGTGCCCTGCCTGAGCTACTCCAATACCATCTTGGATCACTTACCCTGTCTATGCTCTCTTGGCATGAGGAGTCCAAAGAATCAGGCAACAGCTGTGGCTTAAGTTGCAAGGGAACTTCTGCTGTGTCCCCTGTGGACATATTCCTCTTTGTTAACAAAGATATCTATCTCCTAACATCTAGATTTAGGGGATGGAAAGTGCACATTCTCAAAGTGCATCATTAGGAATGATGTTAAGTAGGCAATTCACACTTCTACATATCTCATTTTACCATACCTTTCTCTATTCTACTAGATCTTCTGGAGCATAATTCTCAGTGGCTCATCTACTTGCACTGAAGGCAAGACTTGCTGTAGAATGCTTTCCAGCTCTGTGTCCTACTCAAAGCTATTAGGCTTTCATTATACCTGCCATATTCTCAGGTGTGGAATATGCTGCCTCTCAAACCTGAAGAGATCCACCAGCTTCTTTCATTGTGGTAGGTGTAATGGCATAAAATAAATTATATTTGTCCCTCATCATCTTGCCTGGCCTAGTCATAAGTTCCTTTATTGAAGAATCAGCTCAGTCCACACTGCACCATGGGGTTCACTAAGTTATATGTTCCCTTGCCTGTACAATTCATCCAAAGTATATACCCAGTGGCTCTCAGTTTCATCATAGAGTTGTTCTGTCACTAGCTCAGTCCATTTCATAATGTTTTCATTACTCCAGAAGGAAAAATTCCCAAATCTCCTTTTATCTCCATTATACCCTTAGTACCTTTTTCCCATTGCTGTAAAAATATTCAATATTACTGTTAACTATAGTATATCCATTATATTAGGTGTATTTTCCAATCTATATCCATATTCTTAACACCTTGTAACAGATGAAAGTTCTTGCATAATTAAGCACAATCATGATCCACCACTGAAATCACTGTTTTATAGTCTATAGATAATCCTCTAGCTTTCTTTCAATTGACATTAACCTCCCTAGATTACCCCTTTCAGCCAAATCACATTTATACATCAGAATTGTTGATTATATTCACTATGTATTACCATCAATTCTAACCATTTCCCCACGTTTACAATTCCTCTCATTAAACATTCTAGATTGGCTCCCCCAGCTCACCTCACATTCTATCATCTAGCAAACTATACTCAATAGTTTCATTCCATGAGTTTACTCATTGTATTTAATTTATATTAGTGAGACCATACAATATTTGTCCTTCGTGTCTGGATTATTTCATCCAACATCATGTCCCCAATGTTTATCCTTGTTATTATATGCATCCCAAGTTCATTTCTTCTTATAGCTGAATAATATTCCATTGTATATTCATACTACATTTTGTTTTCATCCATTCATTGGTTGGGGGACACTTGGGTTGTTTCCATCTTTTAGCAATTCTGAATAATGCTGCTGTGAATTCTGGAGTGCACATGTCTAGCTCTGAGACTTTTGATGCATTTTTCTACTTCCTGTCATGACATTTCTGGCATTTCAGGTTCATTTAGTTTGGGTCATTGTTTTCTCCAAGTTTTCAAAGCCATCTCAGCAGAGTATTTGAACTTCCCATATCAGTAAATGCTGTCATCCATTTTTATATTTTACCCCAACTTGATCGAGTGCTTTCAAAATCTAGCCCAATAACACTGTCCAAACCTGGGACATCCTGATTGTACATTTTGACCTCCTGCTGGTACATATTGACTTTAGCTCCTTCTATATAGTCTTTTTCCTCCCTTAGCAAGCCCAACACTTCTCCATTTGGGCTAAATCTATTTACTGGGCTAATGACAATTGGGATAGGTAAGGGCAGATCTTGAGGGGAATGCCTGCTGTCTTGTTTGTGGGAGAGAACCTCTATATTGTCTTCAACAATAGGGGAGTGCTAAAATCTTTATAAGGAGAATTGGGGTAATTGTGCAGGCTAGAAGTTTCAGTGGAATCAAGGGATTTGAGATTTTTAGTTCATCAAGCCATCTCATATGTCAGGACCCCATTCTTTCCAATCATAACTCTAACTTTGACATAGCATACCTACTGAAACTGAGAATTTAACTTTCTCTGGAGCTTTTGCTCCTCAGGTTCTTCGGTTCTTTATTGCATGAAATGAAATACTTTTTCTGTGCTTCCATGGGAGGCTTCTGGATTTCACACTTAATTTTCCATCAGCAATTTTCTCATTGTTTTTCCCAGGGGTTAACAGCCCCCAGCACAGTCATTCAATTCTATTGTCATTGTAATTATAATTTCTTCCATATTTCTTAAAGTCATGACACACTGCACCTGCAAGTGCATTTTATTCCAGTGCTTTTCCATTTCAGTTCACTTTTAGTGAAAAGTTTAACAACTGCTCTGGCTCTGGCTATTCATAATCAGCCAGTGATGAGGTTCTCATTGCCAGCCAGATGATGGGTGATCCAGCACCAACATCTCATTTTATCATTTGTGCCTTTCTTTAGTCGAGGGCAATTCCTATAACTTACCCTTCCTTGGGTGATTCTGTAAACTTCCCTCACTGTGGACACAGTCTATTTTATTCTTTACAATTTCTGGATACATGGCGGATGTATTAGGTGCAATGTGAAGCAAATGGAGATGGATAGGCTTTCTCTTCTTCAGTTGCTTGTGATTTTATTCTCCTTCCATTGTGAAATGACAATTGGAAATAAGTGCTAGTTTTACATTTTAAAATTTATCTTAGATAAAGATTGTGCAGTCTTGAATATTTGTTAGTTTCTGAAGCATCAAAGTTAATTTGAATGTAAGATATTTTTCTTAGACCATCCACTTATATAAATATAAAATGGCAGCATAGATGCAGTCTGATCCAACTACTTCTTAGATACCCTTCTTAGCCTGATGCAAACAGGTGTAGGAAAGGAAGGGATTTGTATTCAAATAATCTGAGCTCAAGTGTTGTTTTTACTACTTACTGGTCAAATAACCCTTCTAATTAATTTTGTGTGTGTGGGGGGGGAGGGCTGTTAATCAGGTGCTCTGTTAAACATTTGTATAATCAACATGTAAACGCATTTTCAAATGCTATTTCAGGGTGGTCCCAGGATTCTTAGGGGAACAATGAGATCCTCCCTTTCCCAACTATGTATCTGTGAGTACAGATTTTATTCATATACATTAATCAACCCAAAATATAATAAAAGATTGAGTGCAGAAGAATCTAGCTATATTCAACTAAACTAGGCATTAAAGAGTTCTGCAAAAACTGTGAAACAATGACAATCCTCTCTTTAGTTTTTTTAAAAAAGTAACTATTTTTAATAAAAATGTGTATTTATGTTGATATATAATGGGTTTATTATTATTTAAATGAATTTATAAATACAGATATTGAATATTTCTCAGTTTAAATTTCTGATATGGTAAATATTTATTGATGTAAACCACATAAATAAGGTTCTTTAGGGTTTTCAGTTCATACGAGTGTGGAAGAAACCAAAAGTTAAAAAATACTCTGTGGCAAAACTTTTCATTTTACCAGAAATCAAAGATGACCAATTCTCTCTCTATTTTTCATCAACACACAGAAATACAGAGAAATAGCTTTCAACAGCACTTTATATGAGAAATAAAGTTTATAATCATTCAAATGTTAGTAGAACTTCTTCTTGACCAAATCTTGGATAAAATTGCTTGGACAGACATGTGGAACATTGCAAGAAAGGTGATAATAGATTCAGGCCCAGAACTCTTACTGAAAACACTCATCACCCGTTCAAATGCCCGTCACTAATCTGCAGGAGAGAACACTCTACCTACCTTCCTGAGAGTAAGTAGATTTTCAGAGTAAACAGAAACATACCACATCTTGCATTTTCACATCTCCTGTAGTTACCTCTCCTTAATTACTATTAGATAATAAATGTAACAATGAAAGACTGAATTAGAAAAATAAACAGATTTTTCACATGGAAGCATGGGAATGTAGGCAATGGGAATGGGCACACTGAATTCTTAGGATTATTATAGTTTTTCATTCACTGATTTTGACAAAAAAAGAACTTCTGTAACTGATTATCAAGGAATAAAGTCCATTACTCCTAGTTGCACAATAACCAAGCAGATGGTAAAGGAGACCTCTTAGCCCAACAGATCCATACTAAAGAAGATATTGACAATGGTAGTTAGAGCTAGAGCACAGTAACTGCTATTCTTTAAATGAGAGGAGGATTCTAACAAGAATCAGGAGGGATGTGTATGTAGTTCTGAGTAATACATCTTAGACTAGGCTTGTTTTAAATAAAGGAAAGAAAATATGGCGTCTATGAAAAATTTCTGCAGGTTTAGAGATGAAAGCAGACTTACTACAGAAGATGCAGAAGACATTTTGATATTTCAAAATAAGTAGTGAGTTTTAGAAAACATCAGCTTTCTTCTCTGCATAAGACTTGGGAAAGCTTGCAGGCTATGGCACAGAAGAGAAAAGATTGTATTATAAAATCACAACTAATATAACAAAGAGTTGGATGAAATAAGGAAAGACTGTAAAAATATAAATAAAATAAAATCACAAAACTTAAATCAGAATTAGAATAAGGATTAGGTGAAATTGTAGAAAATTAAATTTATTTCCTAAAAGGCAAACTAGAAAAGCTCCCCCAAAATGCAAAGAATAAGAACAAAGAAACCAAATGAGAGAAAAGGTGGGAGATATGAAGATATGGATATTAATATCCAACATACAGGTTACTGGTAAGCATGACTAGATTAAAAAAAAAAAGGCAAGTTAAAGGGAAATTTTCTAGGGTAAAAGACTCTGCAGATGAGAATGAAACACTTTGAACCAGACAAAACTGCCATACTTATTCAATAGCTGGATAGATCTTGTGACATTTTTAAAAATGAGATGAATTAGTGACAAAATTTTAAATAAAGTAGTTTTACTAAACAATCCCAGGAGTGAGTAGTAAGATTATAAATGAGAAACATTAAGGGAATAATGACAACATTGTACAATATAAACTAATAGAATGTAAAAAAGGTGGTTTAGAGCAAAATTTGTGAATTTAATTTTTAATTGATCAAGAAAAATATATAACTACTTTGAGAGCAAATAATTTATAAATACAACAAAATTTAAATTTAAAGGAAGTAAGAGTAGAAAAGTAAAATATCTTTATGACTTTGAAGGCTGGGAAGATTTCTTTTATAAGACCTAGGAAACTTTTATAAAAGAATAATTTAAAACTTTGTGTATCTTCATAGTAAAATCTTATACACATCACAAAGAGTCATTTTGTAAAAAGCAAAATACAAACCACAGTCTTAGAAAAGTATTTTTGCAATGAATATAACTTTAAAAATAGAAGAAAATTCTATAA
Source organism: Dasypus novemcinctus (assembly GCF_030445035.2). NCBI lineage: Eukaryota > Metazoa > Chordata > Mammalia > Cingulata > Dasypodidae > Dasypus > Dasypus novemcinctus. The sequence goes on along the minus strand of NC_080673.1, from coordinate 44,567,902 downwards.
ATATGAAGAACTCAAGTTATTAAAGTCAGTTCATAAAACACAACACAGTGGAAAATAGGTAAACTTTTTGAATGGAAGTGTAGGAATGCCAATGTTCAGCAGTGTGGTGGGTAAATCAGTAAAATCACCTTGGAAAGAAATTTGATAATTTAGTAAGGTTGAAGGAGCAAGTACCTGTGATCCAAAAACTGTACTCCTAAAGATACACCTTAGAGAATGAAAGGTTATGTGTGGGTATTAAAGAGAGAGAAAGACAGAGACAGAGATGGAGGGATGGAGGGAGAGGAAGACTGAGGAAGTGAGAGGGACAGGTGAGGGAGAAGTAGACAAAGAGTGGGGGAGGGAGAGAGCTTTTTGCAGCAGTTGAAAGGATTCAGTGATTGTAGTATTGAAGACCAGGACACAAGACTCTTCTGAGAAGGAAGTTTTATTAACAGCCAGCTCAGCTAAGCAGACTTATGTCCAAAGACTGAGCCCCAAGCAGAGTTTTCAGGTTGCTTTTATACAAGAGACAACATGGGGTGGAGCCAGGAAAGGATTTGGCACAAAAGTGTGAGGGGAGTTTTCTTATATGGTTAGGTTTTGGTTTCTTGGAACTTAGGGGCTTTTCTAGGAGCCAGACAAGCCTGAATACACATATGGCCCATATCATTCTTGAATACACACACAGCTCACACACACAGCCCATATCATTCCCCCCTTTGATGTCTGCTTAACTTGTTAAGCTTTGGCATCACTGTTTTTGGAATTATGAGGTGGGCAGCTGTCTGTGTTCTTATGGCATTATTTTTTAAAATGCATCCCTAGTTATTATTAAGGGGAGAAAGCAGGGAGTATGATGACAGCATGGGAGGAGTTCAGGTGCTCATTACTTTGACTGCTTATTTCTCCCTTAATTCTCCAAGGATGGCCCGATGATAAAGTCTTTGGGGAATATCTGGGAGTATCTCTTGGCTTCCAGAGGAAATCTTCTTCCAGGTGGCAGAATTTTGAGAAGAGTCTTCCAGCAGCTATCTTGGGGGTTACTGATGTTTGCATGGACTTCTTGCCAGGTTCCAGATTCATCTCTTGATTCCCTATCTTACTAGCCTGTTTCATTTTCCCCTCAGAAAGTTTACACCTTTAATCATAAAGTGGTGCTGAAGGGAGATGACCTTTTTTTCTGTAGCTACTTCCTGCTGGTTAGAGGTAGTAGGCCCTACCTGACAAGGTGTAAGACTATTTTGTGATTCTATCTCGGTTGGAGGAAGATGGATCTGGCATGCTAGGTGAAGCTGGATGCAGTTCCCATATGGATAACAAGATGTTGATTCTGGAAGAAATAAACTTAGTTAGAATTTTGAGAATATACGGTTTTCCTAAGAGTACATTGGACCATAGAAGTAGAAAAGGCCAGGTGCTTGCAAAGCCTGCATTTTCCCAAAGTTGATGAGAAACAGTATTTTTCTTGAGTTATTTTATGCTGTTGGTAAACTCTAGAAATTGTAATAGACAGTGGAGTTAGGTATAAATTATTAAGCATTTCCCTTTTCAGTTAAGCTATAGATGAAAACAGATAAGGTTTTGTTTAATGGGATGTTTGGTTTATACTCCCCCTAGTAATAGGCATTTGGGCTAGGGGTAGAGGGAACAGCTGACTTTGACATAGACACTACTTAGTTTTGTCTCTTGAAGTGGTATTTTAAGCCATCCAATGACTGGTATTCATGCATCCTATCATGTGTTTTTGGTGAACTGGTACTTTCTTGGGCAGCTGGCTTCATTCAGGATTAGTGCACCAAGCTGGACATTCCTTTAACTTTAATAGCTGCAGGATGATCAGAACTACAGAGTAAATGCATAAGAGAGTTTGACAATGCTGAAGTCTATCTCTTGATTTTTTATATATACCTTTTAAACACTTTCAATGCAATGTGTAACATATCAATGAACTTTTTAGTACTTCTTATTTTAGCAGGAGAGGAAAAACTATTTTTATTTTATTTTGTAAAAAATGAAAACTGGAGATTTTCAATGGAATTAAGGTAATTTTTCATCACCATCACTTGAATATGCACATTGGGGTGACTTTCAGACAGGTTTTATTGCTATGAAGTTACTTTTTGCCATTAATATCAATTTTGGTTTTTAATTAATAATGGCTTTTTAGAACTAGCCATATAAATGCTTCAGTTTGGAAGATGCTTTTACAAACTCTTTATAATTAACCACAGTCACATAGACTGGTTAATTTACCTTAGATTACTATTAGCAACCAATGGGATTTACTTTATGCATTTAAAAGAGACCAATCTACATTTTCTCTTTAGCTTAATTTTATTTAACATGAATTTACAAGGACAAACTAATTCTAATTCCTCTTAGAAGAGTTTAATCTGTTATCCTATCTCCTCCCTCTGAGTTCTTGCAAAAAGAAGGACCTGGGGGGCTGGGTAGGTCAAAGACCTCAGGAAAATGCTTTTCCCTTTTTTAGTAGTTGCTATATTTAGATTTCTATATGAGTTTTCTTTCTTTCTTAGCTTAATTTGGGCTCTAGGAATATTCATTATATTTAACGGCATATTTAATTTTTAACAATTTGAACAAACATGAATAGTCTGACACAGAAACACAACGTAGTTACTTAAAACTTTCATTCTTTTACAAAACAATTTCAACTGTAAAACAACCTTTGTGAGATCTCCTTGATGGCTTTCCTTTCCGGGCTTCTCCAGACTAGGGGTTCATGGTTTCCCCCCTTTTTGGCTTCATATAAAGGGAGATAGAACAGTTTGCTGAGGTCTGGAGCCCAAGGCTTGGTGCTTCCACAAGGGCTCGCTGGAGAGTGTTGAAGGCTTTCTTTTTTTTTTTAATTTTTATTTTAAATTCTTTTAAATATTTGTATTATATTTGTCTTTTTAAAAGCGATCATTATTACTTCATTTTTCTTATTACTTTTATTTGGTTATTTTTAATTTATTGAAGTATATCACTCATACATAAACATACATAAACAATAAGTGTATACTAATAGTTGTGAACTTACAAAACAAACATATGTAACATCATACAGGTCTCTCATAACTCACCCTACCACCAATAACTTGTATTTTTATTAAACCTTTTAAACTAATGATTAAAGAGCATTGTCAAAATATTACTACTAAACAAAGTATTTTCCCCCAATCAATCCTATTATTATCTTTATATCATTTATATATGAACATACATAAACAATTAAAAATATAGTAAAAGTTGAGAACTTACATAGCGAACATGCATAATATCATACAGGGGTCTCATACATCAACCTTCCACCAACACCTTGCACTGTCATGAAATGTTTGTTAAAAATTACAAAAGAATATTGTCAAAATCTTACTACTAATCGTACTCCTTATCTTACATTCGGTGTGTTTTTCTCCCAACCCACCCTATTATTATTTTTTATATATATTTTTAATGACAGAAGTTGTAAACTTATAAAACAATCATGCACATGTACAGAATTCCCAAGCAACACCCCTCCATCAACACACCACAATGTGGTGTGTCATTTGCCACAGATAAAATAATATCATCTGATTGTTACCATGTCCATAGTGTGCATTTGGCTCACATTTTCCATACTACCTCAGTATCAGCACAGTACATCTTTTGCATACACGCAAGAATATTATATTATTACCACTAACCGTAGTCCATAGGTCACTCCCACTGTATTGTTCCCATGCTTTTCCACAGTCCCAACACCCTACAGTAGTGATATACATTTACTCTAGCTAACAAAGGACACTCTTGTATCTGTACCATCAACCACAATTCTCATCCACCTCTTGGTTTACTGTGCTTATCTAGTTCCTAAATTATTCTCTAGCATTCTGTCAGTTGGCATTTACATAACTAGACTACCATTTTCAGTCACATCCACATTTATAAACTAGGTGTTACTCACTGTGTGTTATCATCCACTCTACATTTCCACACTTTTACAGTAAAGCTAATTAAAACTACTACATACATTAAACATCAGTAGTCCACTCAGTCCTTCTCTTATTTCCTTTAAGAATCCACCACCTACCAACAGGCCTTGAAGATATTTTCCAATAATTTCTTCTAGAAGTTTCATGGTTTTTGCTTTTATTTTTAGATTTTTGTTCCATTTTGAGTTAATTTTTGGATAAGGTGTGAGGTAGGGGCCCTCTTTCCTTCTTTCAGCTATGGATATCCAATTCTTTCAGCACCATTTGTTGAATGGATTTTTCTGCCTGAACGGTGTGAGCTAGACAGGCTAGTCAAAAATCACTTGACCATACCTGAGGGTCTGTTTCTAAACCATAAACTGGGTTCCATTGGTCTATTGTGTCTGTCTTTATGCCAGTACCATGCTGATTTTACCAGTATAGGAAGGTATTATGATTTAAAATCTGGAGATAAGGGTTCACTTTTCCTTTTTATGATGTTTCTGGCTATTCAGGACTCCTTATCCTTCTAAATAAATTTAATGATTGTGTTTTCAATTTTTTCTTTAATGCTGGTGGAATTTTATTGGGATTGCATTAAATCTGCATATAATTTTAGTAGAATTGACATTTTAATAATACTTAGTCTTCCAATCCATGAGCATGGAATGTTCTTGCAGTTATTTAGGGCTTTTTTGATTTGTTTTAACATTGAGTTGCAGTTTTCTGAATACAAGTGCTTTACATCATTGGCTAAGTTTATTCCTGACTATTTGAGTTTTATTGGTCATATTTTATTTTTATCACTCCTTTGACACTTTTAGTTCCTTATATTGATATAATCTTCACTTTTAGACTCTCTTCCAGGCCTCTCTCTCCTGTTTTTTCTTTTGAGGCTCTAGCACACCCCTTAGTATTTCCTGAAAATGTGGGCTCTTGCTTAAAAATTCTCTCAGTTTCTGTTTATCTTCTGTGAATATCTCATCTCACCCTCATTTTTGAAAGACAGTCTTGTTGGATATAAAATTCTTGGCTGGAAGTTTTTCTCTTGTAGTATCTTAAATATATCAGACCACTGTCTTCTTGCTTCCATGGTTTCTGGTGAGAAATCAGCACTTAATCTTATTATATATCCCTTATTTGTTATGCATTGCTTTTCTCTTGCTGCTCTCAGAATTCTCTCTTTGTCTTTGGCATTTGACATTCTGATGAATATGTGTCTTGAAGTCAGTATTGGATTTTTTTCTGAGGGAAGCATGCTATCCTTCTTGGACATGGATATATATGTCCTTCAGTAGGGTTGGGAAAATTTCTACCATTATTTCTTCAAATTAATCCTGCTGCCCCTTTCCCTTTTTCTTCTCCATCTGGGACACCCATGACACATATGTTTGCATGCCTTTTGCTGTCATTTAGTTCCCTGAGACCTTGTTCAAATTTTTCCATTCTTTTCTTCATCTGTTCTTTTGTATGTTCACTTTCAGAGGCCATTTCTTCAAGCTCACCAATCCTTTCTTCTGCCTCCTCAAATCTGCTATTATATGACTCCAATGTTTTTTAATTTTATTGATTGCACCTTTCATTTCCATAAGATCTGCTATTTTTCTATGCATGCTCATCCAATGTCTTCTTAATATCCTTAATCTCTTTAAACATCTCATTGAATTTATTAAGGAGATTTGTTTGAATATCTATGATTAGTTGTCTCAACTTCTTTATGTTATCTGGAGGCTTATCTTGTTCCTTTAACTGGACCATAGCTTCCTGTTTCTTGGTGTGGATTGTAATTTTTGGTTTATGTCTTTGCATCTGGCTTACTAGAGTATTTTTTGGGGGTGCAGTTTTTCTCTTTTGTTTAGGGTTTCTTATCCTTTATCTCTTGCTGATTGTGCAGTAGAAGCCAAGCATGTAGTTGGTGCTGTAAGCTGTGGAGGCTCAAGCTGCTCTCATTGATCCAGGGACCAATGAAGCTTCTTCCAACTTTCTCCTTTGCCAGGGGTAGGGACAGAGTCCAAATCCGTGTGCAAGTCTAGACTGTAGTTGCCCAGAGAGAATGATGAAGCTTCACATCTCTTTCCCCCTGCCTGGGGCAGGAAAAGAGTTGCAGGTGTGGGCAGCAATCTATGCAGTGTGGGTCCAAGATGACCACAGTTGCCCTAGTAGACTTCTGATTTTCAGTCCATGCCATCCAAAGTTACCTGCAGTTACCTGTATAGGCTGGTGCAGGGCTCCTCTGCTTCCTCCATGCCAGAGGCAGGGCTGAAGTGTAGGCTAGGGTTGCAGGCTTATCAGTGTGAAAGAAACTGTTTCCTGCCAACACTGAGAGTTTCAGTTAGCCTGGCTTCCCCTCAGGCTGGGGGCAGAGTAAAAATGGAGGCCACTGGCCTCCTTCCCACCCAGGCAGGTTCACACCCCAGCTGCTCCCAGGACTACATCCCAGCCAGCCAAGTCTACCAATCAGCAGCTGGAATTGGCAGCAAACCATCTCCTCCTTCTCTGCTTCTGGGAAATGGAGCTTCCAACTCCAGCCACAGAACAGTTCCTGGGGCAGCTTGTGCCCCCAAAGTAGGACAATCACCAGTCTCCACAACTTGGCCAATGATTTCCTGGAGAGGCTGGTGCAGGTCCCCGCAGCTTCCTCCCTGCTGGAGGTGGCACTGAGGCCTAGGCTAGAGCTGCAATATGATCTGGATGGAAAGTAGCTAGTCCCCAGCATCACTGTGATTTTCAGTCTGCCCAGCTTCCCTTGTGCCAGATGTACCATTATCTGGCAGCTCCCAGTCTCTTTCTGACTTGGATAGGTTCAAGTTTTAGCTGTTCTCAGGATTATACTGTAGCCCACTGAATTTCATCAGTAGCTAAAGTTGGTGCCCAACCATCTTTTCCTCCCCCATTGTGTGGAAGTGGAGCTTTCAATTCCAGCCACAGAACAGCCTCTGAGGCAGCTTGTGCCTCCAGCAGATGATGGGAACCAGACTCCAGGGTGTGGAGCACTCGACTTACGAGTCTTCTCTGCAGATGGACAGTCTCCTCCTTCCACTCCTTCAAGGATGTTGCAGGATGCTCTTCTGGTCTCCTGGAGCCCCAAACAGGTGCTTCAGCTAGCTCCAAAGAGTTCTGGGTGTTTGCTAACTGCCCTATAGTAGAAACTGACTCTAGGAGCTCCTTACTCCACTGCCATCTTGCTGGTTCTCTGAAGGCTTTCTTTTAATTTGCAATATGACCACGCAGTTTTGCACAAGAATTTAGTTTCTTAATTAATGGTTTTTAACCAAAATATCCCCAAAGCTTTTATATATATATATATATATATATATATATATATATATATATATATATATATGTATGTATTTTTTTTGCTTTAGAACCTTATATTTTACTTTGACTTTAGCAGACTTTGGATGAGCAAAACTAATTATATGTTATTCACTGAAGCTATTAAAGTCTCAGGGACCAATAGGACAGGAGACAGGGATGTCTCAAGTTTGTTTTCCCCTGAGCTGTAGGGGCAGAAGCTGTTAAGCTAAATTTACCCAAATATAATTTTAGTTATTATCCTTCCACTGTTTTATATTATAAGGGTATCTACAAATAATCTTAACTCTGAAATAATCATAAGCAAAGGCAAGGGGGGAGGCTGGGCTTGAAGTGACCATAAACAAAGGTAAAGTCAGTTTAGAATTTAGTTAGTTTTTAGTAAGTTTTACCTTAAGGTAAATTGGTTACTTTTATTAACTAAGCCACAAGAATTTTATCAGTAACAACTTTGTGAAGTTTCTCTGCTTTTCCAACAATTTAATAAATTTTATGTGTGATTTATGCATTAAATCCACTAACAAGACAGTATTGACATTTAAAGATTCATTTTTAGGTTACCTTTCACTGTTATCCAATTTCTAACAGGTGAACTGCACATCTGATTTCCTAGGTATATGCAAACTGACAATGTTAAATGCAGATTTCGAAGTTGAACACAGGGTTTAGCACAGATTAAAACAGAAGAGAGAATTTTATACCTTTAGCATTTTTAGGAACTCTGATCTTAATTGATGGCATATGAGCTCTCTTTATTTTGATTACTATTCACACCTTTTATAGGCACAACTGAGTTTAAACTGAGAAGTTTGAGGTATCTTTCTTCATTTTTTTAAGGAGACATGAAATGAGGTTTCTGGGCCTCAGATTTCTCTGTCCTCTTTTCCTACACTGGTTTAACTGGAATTCAGCATTTTATACAGAGGTGTTTTTGGCTATACTGTGACCATGTGGACCAGCAGTAGGCAGAATTTTTGATCCCTGAGTAGAAACTCCTATGGGGAGTTGACTGGTATGCTAGAGGCCATACCCATTACTTTAGGAAGAATGAAGAAGCACTTTTTAGTGAACTGATCTGGCATCCCAGAGTTCTCACCTGACAAAAGTTCATCAGTCTACATAATTTAATATCACCATCTGGAGATATGAAAATATACACTGAACAAACAGATAAACATGAAAGAGTTAAAATACAACAGAAACATAAAGTTTGCTAATTTGATTCATAATTCTTACTCTTTTGGGATGGTTGTTCACAAGCTTTCCATCATTTCAAATTTTTTATTTTTATTGTTTTTAAGATTTTTGACTGAGGCTAAAGGTTTACTCACACAGCAATAACTTACACCTTTTTGGTTCCTTTATCTTTTTACAATTCAAAGAAGATTTGAACATATGGGACCTTTAGCCTATTTTTTTTTTCTGTTTATAAAACAAGTTTAATTGCAATATAGTACTAAAATTCAAAGACCCATTTCTGGCCAAAGTTTTCTGTCATCTAATCTATATCTAGACCAAGCTTCACTACAAAAAATAATTTATTTGTTTTTCTGTAACCAAAATCTTCCAAATTTAAATCAATATTTTTTGGATGTATCCTAGTGGGGAGCACTGGGGTACTGCCTCATTCCCTCTGGTGGCAAAAAGAGAGAGAAAACAGACAAAACAAAGGCACAAAAAGGAGCAGCAGTCTTCTCCTTAAAGAGAGCAAGGTAATGGGACTCTAACCCATGAAACCTCTCCCACTACCACCAAACTTTCATTACCTTAGTGAAAGGAAACCAAATGCTGATTTGCAGTTAGCCAAAACCAAACAGCAAGTTTTCCTTTTAAGGGAGTGAGGGAGTGGGACTCAAACCCCCCAAAGTCTCTCCCACTGTTACCAAACCTTCACTACTTTAGCAAAGCTAAATCAAATGCTAACTCATAGTGTTACTATTTTTATTAAATGTTTTTAAAACGTTACAAAGCATTCTAACACAAACCTGTAAAAAGAAATTTAGTGGCAAGAAGAAGGAAGGTGAAAACATGGGTAACGGTCTTATGCATGCAACCTAGTGGGGTCCTACTTTGTGTGTTTCCCATGTTTCTGCCCTGTGTCGGTGCTGTGCAACACACATTCAGCCTTTTGCTTTGACCATCTCTGGCCATTCCCCTCATGGGTACTTAGAGCGCCTCTTTGTATGGCAGAAGCAAGGCTCCAAATGGAGCTCTTCCACTGCCTCACACCATATGAGGTTGCTACAGAACTGAGGATTGGGACTCTGCACTTGCCCTGCAAAGGTTCTTTGCATCTCACACATTCTTCTCAATCACACCCACACAACCACCCTCCTTCTCTTTCTTTCTCAGATCTGGAGAAAATGGTTTCCTCCCCTCTTGATAGTACTTGGGTCTTCCTGGGAGGTGATCAGGCTCCCCATCTGACTTCTAGTGTCAGGTTTTCCCTACGCTATGCCCCTGGGGGCTTACCCATCTGGTGTGTGGAGCTCTTCTGCTTCATTCTCAGGGTCTCCTTCAAACCCTTTGGTGCCTCTGGTTTCTTCTGGAAGGGCTCCGGTGGAGTCCACAACCTCTGTCTGGACTGAAGGGATCCAGGGGCCCTGGGCCAGGGTTTACCTGGGCCCTCCCAGCTTCCTTGGAGGCATCCAAGAGGGTCAACTAAATGTTGCCATCTCTGGCCTTTGCAGTGATTCTGGATGAGCCCCCAAGAAACGTTGCATCAGTTGAGAAGATCTGTGATCACAGTATTGAAGACCAGGACACGAGACTCTTCTGAGAAGGAAGTTTTATGAACAGCTGATGGGCTCAGTGGACTTATGTCCAAAGACTGAGCCCCAAGCAGAGTTTTCAGGTTGCTGGTGTGGGGCCAGGAGAGGATTCGGGATGAAAGTGTGAGAGGGATTTCAGTTACTTGGAGCCTAGGGGCTTTTCTGGGAGCCAGACAAGCTGAATACACATATAGCCCATATCATTCTTGAATACACATTCAACCCACTCACACAGCCCATATCAAGAGTAGACATTTACAATTGATTATGGTTAAATGTGCAGGTAATAATAGTATGTAAAAGACATGCAGATGTTTGGCATTACATTCAGGCAGTGGATAACTCTGAAAGAGAGAGAAGAAAATGTAATATGGGAAGAGCTGCACAGGGATGTCATTTGAAAATGTAATGTATTATTTTCCATATCCTCTGAGAGTCCAAAATCTTTCTGAATATTTCTGGACTTTTCTGTGAAACTCAGTTCCTCTAGTCACCTCTGCTCTTGGGTTCTATGCTGACTGACTCTCTTTACAATTTTGACCAAGAAATAAAATTTATCCCTCTTCTCAATTTCTACCAAAACTAAAGAAAGGGGGGGGGGGGGCGGAGAAAGAAAAGAAGGAGAAGAAAAGGAGAAGGAGAGAGAGAGAAAAAGACAAACTCACAGGGTATTTTGAAATATAGATTTTACTGGAGATTGGAAGATCCAGTCAAATATCCTGAAATAAAACATATATAGACATCATTTGACTACCACATCACTGGGGAAATTTCTTTAGTTGTTTCCTGCAAAAATCTCTAGCTTCACAGAATTTCTCTGACTTCCCTTTCTTAACTTTACCTAATCTACATTCTGGCTTTTTTCTCTGTCTGCTGAAATGATAACAATAATAATTCCTCTCATTTTCTCATGCATAGCACATAAAAATTTCTTAGTTCCTGATACACCAATGCCTTCTGGATCTCATCTTCTATACTAATGGCTCATCAAAGTATTTTCCCATTAGAGGATAGATTCTCAAAAGGACTCAAGTGACAGCTGCTGGGATACTATATTTTTTACTTTCTCAATTATAATTGCCAAAATATCCTAAGGAACTTGTAAGACAGTATGTATGGTACTAACTCAAACATGAAATATGCCTATCACACACACAGACAGAAAAGAAGATAATAAGTTACTTACAAAGATTCTAACTATTAATAACTGCAGTTTTCTATTTCTATTTTTTAAAAATATTATTTTGGTGTTCAGAAAAATGACATTAAATAAATAATGAGTGCTATAATAATAAAGTACAGGATTAGAAATCCCTTAAATAAATAAGACCAAATATTTATACTTTCTCCCAATGCAGTTTCTATCACATTTCTAGAGCAAATATTGATAGCCGTCAATCTGCCTCCAGGCAAGACTGCATTGACCTAGCATCTTGGGGCTTTGGAGGAGGCAGATTGCCCTGGATTCATCAGGTTTGTTCCTAGTCATGTTTTTCCATGAGCCCTCACTGCACACTTCCCTGCCTTGTTCACCCTCAGGGCAGCTTTGCCGTATTTCCTGGAATGCATACTTTTGCAGTAGGTGAATTTCTATCCTTTGGGAAGTTACCATTTTTCATATCGATTCTCCAAGATATCTTACAATGCTCCCTCTGAAAGTCGATTGCCAGCAGAAACTAGCATATTCACACATAAACACATTTAATGGAGAGTAAACACCATGATTCTAGAAACGTATTTAATGGAGAATAAGCACCATGATTCTGGGCTGATAGCCTCAAACGTGGCAAGGAATAAACTAAAGTTTCTCTCTTATGTGCCAATATGACTTTGCCCCTTTCCTTATAATTAGCAAAAATATCATTTTCTCATGGAAATCTTCCCTGAAATCCTGGGTTAAGATATCATCCCCTGCCACATAATCCCATAGCAGTCTTTACTTAACCTTTGTAAAAGTGATCTCACATGATTTAAGTTCCACGAGAGCAGAAACATGCCTCTCTCCATTCTACTGTATTCCTGGAATATAAGAAGAGCTTAGAGTATAACTGAAGGGATAGATGGATGGGTGGGTGGGTGAATGGATGGATGGTGGCCATCCAAATAGAATTTTCTCTCCCACTCTTTGACTCTTTTCATTGGTTCTTGAAGCTAAAACATCAGATCAGCCAATGCTTTCACCAACGTCAACACTGTCTCCTGTAGGAAAGGTATAAAAGAAAGAAAAAGTTTCTCAATAAAATCAAGGTAGCAACTTCACAGGAATGCAATAATTAAGATTAAATTAATTCATTAAAATAGGATAATTTCAGCTAAAGCCTTTTCTCCTCTTTTTTTCCATTATGACCTGCTTTTTCCAGGGACCATTGCTTAAGGGAAAACATGAATCTTTAAACTGCCATCATTCCTCAATGACTTCATATTAGTTTACTCCATCTCTTAGTTCATCTGTTTGACTCTGCAAATTGCTATCTGTCCTTTAGGTTGATCACCACACACTGAAATGACACCTCCTTGGGCCATTGCACTGCACTGTTGCTCAGAAAAATACTTCCCTTGAAATTGCTCTCTCTGGATATGTCAATGATACCATTTTCTCACCAGACTGATCAATTTGGTTTCCATATAACTGTGCTCACTCCAATTCTCATACTATTATCCTGATTACCATCTGTTTGATGTGGAAAGGCTCTCCTTGCCACCTTGTATTCCATGGCAATTAGGTCCATTCTTTCTTTTTAGCACCCTCATTTCACTGAAAATAGCTCTTAATCATGGGTGTCTCTCTGTTGACTGGCCTCAGAGCAAAGGCAAAGGCAGATTTGGAGCTTTCCACAGTCTGTCCCTGGCTTCACCCTGACTGCTGCTCATTACACTTTTTTTTAGTTCCCCCCTTGACTCCCTAGTACTTTCTACAGAGCATTTTCTATCTACACATCCACCTTTAAACCACAAGTCCCTACCTCCCTGTTAAGTACATGACCATGTCTCTTAGTTTCCTGAAAGATTAAGAACTTCCAGCAGGAAAACTTTGAGACACCCTATCATTGTTTCAACATACCACCTCATCTGGGAAGCGGACTTGGCCCAGTGGTTAGGGCATCCGTCTACCACATGGGAGGTCTGCAGTTCAAACCCCAGGCCTCCTTGACCCATGTGGAGCTGGCCCATGTGCAGTGCTGATGCGTGCAAGGAGTGCCCTGCCATACAGGGGTGTCCCCTGCGTAGGGGAACCCCACGCGCAAGGAGTGTGCTCTGTAAGGAGAGCCGCCCAGTGCTAAAGAGAGTGCAGCCTGCCCAAGAATGGTGCTGCACACACCGATGCAAGATGATGCAACAAAAGGAAACACAGATTCCCGTGCCTCTGACAACAGCAGAAGCGGACAAAAAAGATGACGCAGCAAAGAGACACAGAGAACAGACAACTGGGGTGGGGGTGGGGGTGGGGGCGGTGGGGGGAGGAGAAATAAATAAATTAATTAATTAATTTAAAAAAAAAACCTCATCATTTTTCCTTTTTCACTTCATTTTTAGAGGAAAAAGTTTTTTCTCTTCTATAAAGCCAACCTCAACCTTTTTGTCACCCTTACCTAACTTCACCTGTGAACTTAATTATCCCTAACCTTTTCCAGTACCTTCAAAATCTCCCTTTTCATAATTCTTTAACCTACTAACTTCAGGTCACATTTCTATATTGCTAGCAATTTCTTGATGCTCCTCCTTATTGTTCCTATTGTATCAAAGTTAATTAAAATTTTAATAGTGATCTCCATATCTGTTACCTCTGTACTTCCTTCTCAGGGCCCAATTATTCCCATAGGATCTGGCTGCTGCCTCTAACTGATTTCTCCAAAGTTCTCATTCTTCTTGTTATTACAGGGTGCTTTACTTTATTTTCATTCTCCTTGGCTCTTCTATAATAGGCAATATTGATGACCTCTGATTCCTTCGTAAGATGCTCTTCTTCCTTGGCATTTGCAACTCTACAGTTTTCTAGATCTTTCCTAAATTCTTATTGTAGTTATGTTCTGCTTTGCCTTATGTATTAATTAATTATGTATTAATTAATGCTAGCTGCTGTAGCAAATATGCTCCTACTTACATAATGACTCAAGCAGGAGAGACGTTTATTCCTTGTTCATGTAAAGTTCAAAATGGATGTTCCTAGTTGGGAAATGGTTACTTCCAAGCAGTTATTTGAGAATCTAGGCTCCTTTCATCATAAAACTCTATCCTGTTGTGCCTTACGAGGTCACCAGATGCATCTATATCAAGCTATTGGGGAGAAAGAGCCTTGAGGATCACATGAGGAAGGTTTTTATAGTTAAAACCTGCAAATGGCACTCATCATTTCCATTCACATTTGCTTGATTGCACTCAGTCATTTGACCACACAAAGTGGTATGCCCAGGAAGAAGGAAAAATGAATTTGGTGAGCAGTTAGCAGTACCTGCACCAACCTACTGTCTTTCCTCTTCTTTCCCTTCCCCACTTCCCCTCTTTCCTTCTCCTCTTCATCCCCTTTTCCTCCTCCCTTTTCTCCCCCTCTTTCTTCTTCTCTCCTTCCTCCTCCTTCTCCCCTCTCTCCTTCTCTCCCCTTCTCTCCCCCTCTTCCTCTTTCCCTCTCTCCAATTCTTTTCTCTCTTTCCTCACATAAATTTGTTTTCTGGACTGATTGCCTGACTTCAGTTGCAAATTCAATTTCCGGACCTCATTTCTCACCTGCCCTCCAATGATGTAATCCCATTGCCTTCAAAACATCTCTACTAAGTACTTCTCCACTTGCTTTAAGGTTATAATATCTGTGGTGATTTTGTATATGGTAATGACCAAAAATAACAAACTGGGCTATAAAGCAACAGAAGTATTTATTTGGGGAGCACAAATTCAGGTCGCAACCCAAACTGTGTCCTGTATTGGTGCTTCCAAGCAAGATATTTTAAAGAAAATTAAGAAGATGACATAAGTTGTTTGTAAGGAATTATGTTTGGTAGATATTTGGAGCTTTCCAAATGTCCTTCAAGTTAGGTAGTTTGCTGATTTCTTTATCTTGTGTTGTTTCATTTTCATAGATTCCAGATGTTCTTAGTAATAGTGTTGCTTTTGATTTTACCTATCTTGGCAGTTTTTGATATCTGGCTGAATCATACATAAGAGTAATCTCCTGAATGGCCTCCTGACTCCATTTTAAATCTTTTAGTAGTAGTAACTCCATTTTGTTTGACATCTTTTCTTATCAATTTGGCTAAGCTGGGATTGCATTTCCCATGATCCATTTTCAGGAATGAATCTAGGTTAAAAATGACCAAAAGAAAAATTTGCATGAGTTCAGAAGGTTGATGTGATATAGTAACCATTATTTTCTGAAAGTCTTCATGGTTAGATGTAGTAAGATAGTGGTACAAAAATGTCAACTGCTTCCAACTTGTCCTCACTCTCTCCTGTTTTCTTCTCACATGCAATTCTTCTCCTGATTGCCAGACACAAAGGCAACACTTTTCTTCATAGACTTCTCCATAAGCTCCCCTTTACAGTCCCATCTGGCAATTAGATATGCTTGGCCTTTCAGATTCCATTGCAAATTCTCACTTGCTCTGGCCAGTGTTTTTTGAAGGCTGGGTGGTGACCTTTCTTTGATCTTCCAACTCCCTTGTTTGGACCCTTATTTCTCCAATTCCTCCCACAATTGTGTATGTTCATTTTCTTTTAATAAATCTACATAACAACAGTACTCATAGTGATTATGTTTCCCTGAATGAACCTTGACTGAAGCAACACCGAGATCAGAGTTCACTGGCTTTCTTCCATGTTTTTTCCATTTCCTTTGGTAATATAGTCACTCACCCAGTTCCCTAGACTGGGAAACATGAACTTATTTAGATTTTTCCTTATCTTGGTCTCCTATCTTTGAATTAGTCCAAGTCCTGTCATTTCTCCCCCAAAAGTGTCCTAAACTATTCCTCCATTTCCCCTGCTCTTGGTTTCCCTGTCTCCAAGCTTCCCCAAGGCCATCCTGGTAAGTTGTATCAATCCTTTCACTTGTCTATATCAATCCTTGCACGACATTTTCTTTTCAAATTCCTGAAGCTTCTTATTGCCTTAGAATTTAGTGAAAAGCCTCGATGCTTACCTTGGCTTTCTGTAATGGAGTTATACTCTCTATGTGCAACCTATTTCCCTCTCATCTTAATACTTACTTTGATTACAATCATGCCTGTGTCCCTTTTCTTGCCTTCCTAATTTTAGTTCTGTGATTGACCTTCTTGGAATGGTTCTCCATTCTGCTCTCTTCTTACCCAAACCCTATTAACTTTGTCCAGATCAAGTTCCTTATGCTCCATGGAGCCTTCCTTTTAGTACATACCAAATTTCATTTCTATAAACTTTTTCATATTTTATATTTGATACCAAACCATCAAATAAATTGTTATTCTATGTTAACTGTGCCTCTCAAATTCAACTGCATACTTCATCAAAAATATATATTAGATCCTCTCTATATTCCCTATTGTACCTACCTCAGCGGCAGGAACAAAGCAAAGTCTAAGAAACTTAGCATTGACTGAAAAATAAAGATGATTTCCTTCAGTTGAATTGACAGTGAAGTCTTGAAGGTAGATATTGGAAGAAAAGAAAGAAATCAAGTTTGGGAGATGGTTGGGGAATAGTGCAAAGTAAATGAATGAGATGTATTTGAAGAACAAAGAGTTTTGAGAACTATTCTCAAGTCTGAGCCAATGTTAGCATGACTAAGATTGTCAACAATAAACAGGCAAACTAGCTACGCACCTACTGTGATAAGAAAGCAGTTGGAGCTGAAAAGAGAGTGAGGGAGAAAGTGAATGGCAGCTTCAGGTAAAACACCTTTATGAGTATTAATATCTTTTTGAGAATCCCTGGTTGCTTTCTGGGCAGACTTTCATATCAAACCTGTGAAAGAAAGACAGATAGGGATTGTGAGCACCGTGACATGAAAGGACAGAAACCGAGAGAGATCCCTTGCCAAATATCTAGCAGTGATAAAACTGAGAATAGAAACCAAATCCCATGCCTTACCATCTGGTGTTCTACCAGCTAGACCACACTGTCTCTCTAAATTGCCAGCCTGGATTAATAATTGTACATGTGACATAATTCTGGTCTTTGCCTTTCTGTGCTGTTGAAGACAGCACATCTCTTCCATTGGGCACAGTGAAAATTTTATATGTATCTATGTACATTTATAATTGATGGTATTATTTCTTTGTACAACAAGTAAAGCATAGAAAAAACAAAATAAATTAGGTTTATTTCAATGGCATAGGAAAATTAAGAAAGTTATTGGTATTAGATAGAGATATTAAAATGAAACTTATTTAAAGAAATGCATTTTGAGAACTGGCTGGTCTTGATTCTATTAACTTCTGTACATCTATATCTTAAAAAAATTTCTCCCCACCACTCTGCTGTTTTTACTCTGTGTCCACTCACTGTGTGAACTTTTGTGTCTGTTTCTTTTTGTCTTCTCTTCTCATTTTTCTCCTCTAATCTTCACTGAGATATGATCATGGGGTCTTCTGACATGGGAAAGAGGTTTCCTGTCACTTGTGCCACCTGAGTTTCCAGTTTCTGTAGTGTCTCACCTTGACTCTCCCCTGTGTCTCTCTTTTGTTGCATCATCATTTAGCTACATTGCTCCCCACATGGGCCTGGTATGCCTTTACCAGGAGGCCCCGTGTCCTGTTATATGGTAGATGGAAGCCCAGTTGCTTCAGCCACATCCATATCAGCTCCCACCAGAATCTTTCTTGGTTGTTGAAATGCTGGTAATTGTAAGTGGTTTTTCAAAAGTCATTTCAACATTAAATCAAGAAAAAGCAGAAAAAATTAAATGGGGGGCCGGGGGGGAATATTGGAGAAGGGTTTGAAATGAAACCCTCATAAATTCTGCTTCCACTCTGAGATGATCTTCCCATTACCTGATAGATAAAGGCTAGAGAGCTCAAGCTGGCAAGGGAGCGCCTTCAGATGTAAATGCTTCCCATCCTCACTTTAACTCTCATCTTTCTTCCCAGTTCAGTTCTTTATCAGACAGCCCTAGTCACTGGCCTCCATGCTCTTTCCCTCCTTCCCTCAGTTCATAGCTTTTTGCATATTTCTAACTGGTCACAATAATCCAGAATTTTTACTCTTCAGAATTCAGAATTGTATGCATTTACATATATTGAATTTATTTTATTTTTTCTGGTTAATCAACTTTCCATTCATTTGTTGCATTTTTAAAATTAAGACTGTAATAAGCTCTGTGAATGGAGGATCTCTCTCTTATACTATGAAGAAACTTTCCCAAGTTGTCTAGACAGGGTCTATCTGATAGGTGAGGTTCAATGTCTGTTGATTGAGATAGCTACCATATATCCAGCACCAGGCACCTACAATGTACCATGTTTGAGGCTAGGTTTGTTTGTATCACAACAACAACAACAGTTACACCTTTCTTTTAATTGCTTTTCCTTTTCTTTTTCTCCTTCCTCCCTCCCTCTCTCCTTTCCTTCCTCCTTTCTTTTTTTCTTTTTTTGTGGGAAGAGGAAGCTTAGCAAGAAGTATGGTTTTAAAACATTTAAAATAGTTTCATGCTATGTCACATTTTATAAATCAAGGTCAAACTTTCATTAGATGGATCGTAACATCAGATACTTTTGAAAAATAAAAGTTATTTTTTTCAAATGCTAAAATATGTGTTAAACTCTTAGGTTTAAATTTCAGATGATAAAGCAGACCTCTTTCCAGCCAAACTAAAAGCACTCAAGTTAGGGAAAAACTTGAAATTATTTACTAAGATTCATCCTGGACTCAGTTGACAGTAGTTTCCAAGCGCTATTCAGCAAAGTTCACCAAACATTTAATAACCACCAACTTGCCCTCCTTTTAATCTCTGCTTATTTTCATGTTTTAATGCTAGTACTGTGAAAGAGTCCTACAATTGGTAACTTCTAAGGCCTCGAGGAACTCACAAACTGAAATCTGAGTTCTCATTGCTTTTCAAATTTGCATAAGTATTTTTATAGCATAACAATCTCAGACAAGTTGTATATATTTTTGGGGTCAGGAATGTGCTCAGTCTCTTAACTTTTTTTGAGACGGCCTGTTTTCTCAGGAATTGGCTAGTATTATTTTTATGACAATAAAAAATAGGTAATGCCCAGAAATCTAGTGGTAAGAGGTAAAATCTGTAATTACATCTATGCTTTGAATTTTTCCTACACCCTGAGATTAATTCAATATTCACCAATGTTTTCTTTTAGTTTTAATGGATTTATTTTTAATGCTTAATGCTAGTATTTTCACTCAGATTTTACCTATATCTACTTATCTATCTATCTATCTATCTATCTATCTATCTATCTATCTATCTATCTATCTATCTGTCTATCTATATATCTATCTATCAACCTACCTATCATCTCCTATCTATTGATATTATGAAAAGTGAGAATAAGACTCATTTTTGTCTCAAACAGCCAATTAACCAACACCAGTAGTTTGCAATATTTTCTTGCTTTTGTATTCCAGTATCTGTTTTAGGGTTATCTGTTCTGTTGACTTGATCTGTCTATGGATTCTTTTGCCAAATCACACTGTTTTTTAAATTATTGGCTCTTATAATTGAGTAAGTCTTCTTGTTCCAGTATTTAATTCTTTTTCATTATTTTGGACAATTCCCTCTAATTTTTCAGATGTAATTTTGGAACTTTTCAAAGTTACAAAAAACTTCCATTGGAAATTTGTTTTGGAAATCGATTTTGAAGATACAAATTGACTTGTAAAGAATTGGCATCATTTCAATGGTTAATCTTCCCAATAAGTTAATCAAAAGCCATGTCTGTGAAATGTGAAAACTATATCCTTTTCAATACTATTATTGTTGGAAAATGACTTTGATTAGATCAAATAGTCTAGTACTTCTTGTCTGGCTTATGAATTATTCAGAGTCTATAACTTCTCTTTCATCTTAGAGCTTACTTGTTCATGATGGAACTTGCTTTGAGCACCTTCATTGCAGTGAACAGGGGTACAAAAAAGATCCTAGACCAGTAGTTGCAGGGATAGCTCAGTCAATGTTTTAGTTACCTAGTCTGCTCAAGTAAATCCATGAAATGGATTGGCTTAAACAATAGGAATTTAATAGTTTATCAATTTTAGGCTAAAAGAAAGTCCAAATCAAGGCACCATCAAGGCAATGCTTTCTACCTGAAGATAGTGGCACTCACTGGAGCTCACTGCCAGTGATTCTTGGTTCCTCTGTCACCATGGAAAGGCTCATGTTGGCATCTCCTGGTTTTTCCTTTCTCTTCTGAGTTCTGTTGATGTACCTACTTGCTTCCTGTGGCTTTCTTTCTCTCATGTCTGAATTAATTCTAAGTATAAAGGACTCCAGTAATAAGATCAAGACCCAACCTGATTGTACTAGGCCACACACAGCTTAACTGAAGTAACCTCATCAAATGGTTCTATTTAAAATGGGTTCATACCCACAGGAATGGATTCTATTTAAGGACATGTTTTTCTGGGATAAATACAGCTTCATCCTCCTGTGATCAAGAATGGAGTTGGCACATCTGGCCAGAGGTCTGCCTGCTTGTCAGGTCAAAACTCACCCATTTTCAAGTCCTGCTACATTCTCTAATACAGTGTCAAGAATCTCTAGAGTACATGCACAATGCCTAGTGAAGGCGGACAGACCAATATGCCAAGTCCTTTATATTGATGCTTGTACTTATGAACTTTGTTCTTACGAAATTGCAACTTAGCCTAATAATATCTATTGCCTAAGAGTTACTTTCTGAAAGCCTACTTGTTGCTTAAATGTGGCCTCTCTCTAAGCCAAACTAAGCATATAAATGCACTAACCCTCCCCACACACACACATACCCCAGCCCCAGCATGGGACATGACTTCTGGGGATGACCCTCTCTGGATCCACAGAATTATGACCAAGTGCAAACTAGCAATGCATTTGGCAAAAGACTTTGGCCAAAAGGGGAAATACTAAATACAAATGAGTTTTTATAGCTAAGAGACTTCAAAGTGAGCTGGAAGCTCATTCCAGAGGTTACACTTATGCATGTCGTAGGAAGTACTCACTGACTGCCACAGTAAACAATGCCTCAAGTATCTGCCTGCCAATTGGACTGGACATTGTACATGGGGATGGCCCTCTATCCCTGGGTATGTGTATGAATCTCCTCCAGAAGTTCTCCATAATTGGGATAGAGTATATTATCACTGGCACTGGGAGAAAAGGGCAGCATGGTGGTTTTACCCACTTGCTCTTTTCCTACCTGGAGGAGGTACTATTAAGGTAGAATTAGAAGTAGAAGCTTTGGCTAAGCATACTGCACAGGCATTTAATCAATCTGAGCATGCATTAGCTTTAATGATGGATGAACCACACAAATGCAAAAGGTGGTTCTACAAAATCAGATGGCTTTAGATTTAATTACAGCTGCACAGGGGGGCATATGTGCTCTCATACATGTTCAATGTTGTGCATATATACCTGATAATCAAAAATCTGTGGATTCAGCCTTGAAAGAAATTAACTATGAGTTCCTAAACATACAACACGGCCAGTGGCCCTGTAAAGGTGTGGTGGGAACATCTGGGATCTACTTGGGAATGGGTGGTGTTAATCAGCATTGGTTTTGTAACTTTCTTAGTTATATTTTGTTGTGCCTTATAATGTTGCTGTGGCCTTTGGGCCCACAGCAGAAAGTCCTAAAGATGGCAGCTGTTTAAGGGGTAGAATGTAGGGGGTGCTGGAGTGCAAGAGTTAAAAGACCTGAGCATCCTGACTACTTCTTTGCTATATCTGGGATGCGATGACACAGCATAACTGCACTCAGCTTCTGAGAGTGGGCATTGGTCCCAACCGATACATGCACCAGCCAATCAGTATATGTAATATGATAGATATGCCACTGTAAGGGCCAATCATATATTCTGATAGTAGTAGCATAAAAGCAGCTCCCATGTAAACAGAGGAGCAGAGAGAACAAAGAAAGCTTAAAGGAGGAGGAAAATGGAATAAACTAAATAAGCATAAACTCCCTGCGGTGTTGTGCATGCCTTCTTTGCAAACAGCCCTGATCCTCCCACTCACAGAGGATCTCAGACTCAACAATCATCTACACACTTTGGATGCTACAGGCAAGCAAAATGGAGGCCTGATAGTACCATGATAGCTGTGTCACCTGTTCTAAATGATGATCTATCTAGGTGCATTTAAAAGTAATGATAAAAGGATGTCAGCAAGATGGCATTGTAAGAAGCACCAACTGCCTGCTGTCCCCATTGATAAACAACCAGAAAATGCCGGAATCAACTTTCTCTGAACTCTAGAAAACAGTGAAAATGTTTACAGTGACCAAGTAAGTGCTAAATCAAGAAAAAGGCAAGCTGAGAAGTGGTAGGAAATCTATATGATGCTTTTACTTGTCATCATCCCATCCTCTGAGCTCCTGACATTCAAGGAAACATCTATCAACACATTAGCTGAATACAAGTTAAAGGTAAAGAGATTTCAGTGATCATATATGACTAGGAAGATCTGGTCACTAGCTTTAACCCAATATAATTTTCAAATGTGATTTCAACAGCAAAGCATGTCTCATTGAGAGAGACAAAATAAAACAGGAAGCCTAGACATTGGAATTCCTAGTCATGATTTGGTCAATTGTGCTAAATATGCTCAAAGAACTAGAGGAAAAGATGGAAAAAGAACTAAAAGAAATCAGGAAAATGATACATGAACAAATAGAAAATTTCAATTAGCAAAATCATTTTTTAAAAGATACAGCTAAGGGGTGTGGAATTTTTCTTTTTGAAATAATAAATAATTCTAAAAAGTTTTTTGATGATGAGTGCACAGCATTGTGATGATACTAAAAACCATTGATTATATATTTAGATAGATCGTATCTATTTCACTAATCAAGAGCACTGATTAGTGAAATAAATAATTGTGCAAGAATAGCCAAGTAGCAGTTATGTACAGCAGAGGAAACAGAGATTGAGAGGTGAATTATTTTCTCATTTGTTTTTTGTTTATTATAATTGAAATAATGAAAATGCTCTAAAAATGATTGAAATGATTAATGTACAACTATGTGATTATTCCAAATGCCATTGATTGTATACTTTGGATGAATTGCTTTATTAATATGTATCAATAAAATTGATTTGTCAATAAAAAAGTAGGCATGCTCCTGAGGGCTCTGGAGATATCTGGACATTATAGGCAGGGCAGACAACCCCAGAATATCAGCACCCATCAATGGGGCTTACCTTGGAATATATGTTAACCTATCTCCCCCGTGTAAAAGCTTTAGACTCATTTATAATTTTCCTATACATGGTTATTCTGACCCTTGTATTTGAACTCATAATTAGGACTATACCCATTAAATTCAGGAGATTTAAATATTTGTCCAGGAGACTTAAATCTTTGTTTTGTTAATATGTCAGTTGTGCCCTGAATCTCAGCAGAGTTGCAGTGAACCCCTACTCTCCAGTTCATTGGACTTGCTCAGAACAACTAACAAAATGATGATGATAGACAACCCCATCCCAAATAAGAAAGAGTACCCACAGCTGCAAGCAAGACAGTTCCACCCATCTGCCCCATGAGATCTAAGCCCCCTCTCAATCAGAAGCAAAGTGGGCTCCACCATTCCCAAATTCTCAAGATTGAGGAATGAACAGACATGAGGGGGGAATGCAACCATGGACCAAAGTAGACTTATTATCATTGTAGTAAAGGAAGAACTTGTAATATTGATATGAAAAGAGTGGTCACCAGAGGATCAGAAAGGAGGGAGAGGGAAAAATAGGTGTAATGTGGGGCATTTTTGGGTCATTGGAATTGGTCTACATGACATTGCAATGGCCGATACAGGCCATTATACTTTTTGTTAAAACCTATAAAACTGTACAGTGCAAATTGTAAACTGTAATGTAAACTTCAGACTATGGTTAGTAGCAATGCTTCAATATGTGTTCATCAATTGTAACAAATGTACAACACTAATGAAAGATGTTAATGGGGGAAAATGTAGGAGGCAGAAAGGGTGAGGTATGTGGGAATCCCTTATATTTTCAATGTAACATTTTTTTTAAAGGAAAAAAACTCACCCTTTTCCTTTCTTGAATATTTTCCTGCCCTTTCTGTGGCTGCCTCATCTCCATCTCCCCCACTCTGCTGCACATTTTTCTCAATATATGTTTGAAATGAATTTGGTTGGTGAAAGGAAGCTTAACTCTAGGGCCTCATGTTAGCTTTTTCCATTGTTCATGGAAAGATCACACCAGAGGAAGGAAATAAAAAACAAACTCAGAACCTAGTTTTGAGGGAGAGTGTTTTCCTTTATGAACTTTTTTTGTAGCTCTATTTCTACTTCAGTATCCTCTCTGTCAAAGCTATCTGTTTCACCTTTTTCTGTTACAGATTGATTTCTATTTTAAAGGAAAATACTTCCCACCAGCCACCTATTCCTCCCTATGAATGCTGAACACTTTTTCTTTTTGGATTAGGAAAGTTTTACTTCAAGGAGACAGCTGGGAAGATACAAACCCAGTCATCAACAGATTGCAAGCCTGGTGGTTGATGAGGTTGAGAGGTCTGTGGGTTTCATTTCTGTCCTCCCACATTCCCACCAATTGTTAGCAGTGCATGTGACACCACCAGACCCCTGGTGCCAGCCCATGATGGCAACAGAAAAGAAATAGCTTGTAAAATGCAAGTGTGCATTTCAGAGACCCAGCAGATCCGTGAATGGGGACAATGGGCTGCAGATTTCTTTCCTGTAATGCCTGGTTCTGTGTGATCTCTGCAATCTCCCCTTATTTGTCTTAATACAAAATTTTCTTTGAAAAACCTTTGGAAATTTTATTCTAAGCAATGTTATACAAATACTAAGCAATATTACTGATACAAATACTTTCCCCCCATTGGTTGCATGTAAAACATACATTTCAGCATGATTCTGTATGTCTATTTTAAACATTTACATGTATAGCATATATACTTGAAAATTGACAATATATTTTCATACAGCTTTAAATATTTCACAGCTTCCAAAATGAAATGTAAGTTAACGTAATCTTTCAGTGTTAGGCTCTTGCGTCGAGACAACAAAAGGGAGAAGAGACAGGGTGAGATGTTGATATCCTCCTTAACCTAATCTGGTATTAGTTTCCTTAGGGTGCCCTGTTAAAATCAAGAAATTTCAAAGTCAGTTTACTTAAATGTCAGGACCAAGCAACCCTGGCTGTGGGTAGTGGATGTGTGTTCAGTAAATAGGGAGAGTGCCGTTCAGAAAGGCAAGTAAAATGATGGCCTTTTAGAACAATCTCCAATTCCATATTGTCTAACAAAGCTGCTTACTATTCCGTAAGCATTGCTTCGGTCTGTTAAGTTGCCTGGTATTCTATTGCATTTCCACAACCTTCCACATACACTGCTTGTTTTAGATCTATTTTTCATAACAGGATAGCTTTTTCTCCTTGCCGTTGCTTCAGAAAAAATGCTGTGAAAAATGTTTCATATTTTCTTTTCTCTTTCCCTCTCTCTCTTTTCTTTGCCCTTTGGGTAACTCCTGTATACTCCTTTCACATGCTGCATGAGATTAGATTTTTAAGAAATTACATTGCTTGTCAGTTATGTATTAGAGCAATCTCTCATGTTCATATTGGAAGCACTGATGTTGTCTCCAGCAGCTGGACTCATATTTTGGAAGGTATAATGCATGTGTTACATGGACAGTTATTCATAATATGCTGTTCTAAATTATAAATATTACCAGACAGCCCGGAGTGGCATTAGGAGATGATTCTATGGTTAAAACAGGAGAACATTCACAGTACTACCAGTGAGAAGCAAATGAAAAGACTAAGAATATATTGCTTCTATTAGTTTTAAAAGCTAACTTGAATAGCAGCAGCAACTTGGCCATATGTAGCAATAGCTTAAAGGCTCTATCTAATATTTTTTTCTGTCCAGAATTATAAATAGGTAAATAAATACATGGCATATTTATCCTCCCACTGTTCCTTGCTTCCTTAGTTTGGTCAGTACTCAGCTTGGGAAAGTACCAGTATGGAGGTCTGTAATTCTTTCTGGACATTTGCTAAAGAAGGGAGCCCAGTGGTAGTTTTATAATGGTATCTATTATTAATGCACATCCATTTTGCGAAAAGGATCCATGCCAGGAAGCACTCCAAAGGACCCAGTCACATTTTATCTTAAGGAGCCTGGTATTTAAAATGTCAAAATATAACAGCTCACAGAGCTGAAAGGAAAAGCAGCGAAAAAGCACGCATGTGAAGCTGTGCAACGCTGGACTTCCAGAGGAGCTAGCCCAAGGGCTTTGCTAACACACAGAAGCGTTGTGCCAGTTAGGAAACCGTTCTTCCCACAGTAAAATGGATTGTGGAATAAGTGATTATAGAAACATAATACATCAAGTTGAAAAACACAAGCGCCATCCATTCATTCATCCACTTTTCATGCACAGAGTTATTTATAGGTGCAAATAGTAGGGGTTCATCCATTGCATTCAGATGCATGTTGAAGTCATCACATGGTGATTTGTGTGTTTCCGACACAACTAGCATTTATATCATGCTAAATATACCAGAATGATCACAAGGGCTGAAAACATGTCTTTCTTATGTCCATAAGAAGTTCTTTATCCAGGAATGGTATTTGAAATAAGGATATGTGTTTTAAATGATCTCATTTTATGATCAATTATCAATTAACAGACAATTGCATATGAACCATTCCTAAAATTCTATATGATGATTACATGCATCTATGGAAAAAAATTAATACAATCAAATTGTCCTTAAAATATGCTTTAAATGGTATGAGGCAAAATGAAAATAAGGTCCAACCCACACGTACCCAGGTAATCCAAAAGAGATTCTCCTGTTCATGAGATATATTTCTCTTACTGTTAATTTATTGTTAAAAATTTCTCCTCATTTAGATATTAGATATGAGTTTTCAAAGCTTTATATATTTGAGCATTTCTTTCTATGATACCACAAAGATGTAAGCATATGAATTTCTTGGGTTGTAACATAAAACTATTTGAAAAACTGAAATTTGTTGATATCATTCATTTCCATTGAGTAGCACAGTAATTACACAATTAAGTACTCTATTTTTTTCTCATATTTTTGTTCAGTGTTAGAAGAGAATTGTGAATTTCAGGCAATGTACTTTAATTTTGAAATTTGAAAATGAATTATATATCATTTCACATTTATACACTATCCCAATTCTGACAGAGGGTATTAGGTGTGGATATTTATGGGAGTATATATTTTTTTCAGCTGTCTGTTTGTATAGATGTCAAAGCATTGATTACACTGTTTTCCATATCATAGAAGCAGTCAGTCATTTCTTGGTATCTATCCATTGCATCACCCTTACTTGGTATTTTCTTGGTGCCTCTCATGTTGGGGGAAAAAGCATGATGTTAAGTGCTTGGGATGGCTTAACTTTAACTAAACAATTTGAGCAGAAAAGATTGCCTACACACCACACACACACACACACACACACATCAACTTAATGAAATATTTGCAGGATTGAACCTGAATGTGCAATTGATGTAGGTCTGACCTGCTGGTCCAGCAGTCTCTGGGTGTATGAGACTGTCCTCATTCCCCATCCTCCAATTCCCGCCGTCTCCATCCGGAGTGAATATGCTGCAATGTTATTTGGCGAGCTCAAAGCATTTCACCAGCTGCACTGCACTTTGGCATTCTACTCTATGGCACCAGAAGGATACAGGCATCATTTGGCTGCTTTATTTATTTTCAGAGGTCACGTGTCAAAGTTTCAGATGTGTATTTTATGAAATTTTTAAAATTCTTGAACTAAAATCCCCCCCAAAAAAACTCCAAAAGAATAAAACAATATTCTTATTTTAGAGCAAAAATTAATTCTGATGTTATTAACAAGATTTCCTATTTCCTATGATATCAATAGTATCCATTAATCCTTCATTGATTTCTCATTGAAGGTATGTTGCCCCTGCATGGAAATTTCACTGAATATTTTTATTTATTCTTTCAATTACTCCATCTGTTTGCATGAAAGGCATCCATATCAAATTACCATAGTTGTTTCCAGAATTTGGAAAGCAGACTGTCACAATACATAAAACAATAAGAGAACTGAAAAGTAATAACCACATTTTAAAACTTTTCTTTTACTCTCTCCATTCCCTGTCCATATACAAAAAGGAATAATAACTTAGTAAGCATATTTATTAGCTGCCTAGCTGTTAGACAGAAACTTCAGTTAGTTGTCATTTTGGTTGATAATTTGCATTTCTAAGGCTGAGCTGCTTGTAAATAGTGTTTAGATCTCCACATTTTTAGGGCACTTATGTGTGAAGTGGAGTATTTAACCGCTTAGTTCAATTTATATGTAGCTAGGAATTTTGAATCATAAAAAATAAACCAAATTAGAAAATATGGATCTTTGGCTGAAGTTAGTAGAGAGAATAATAGAAAGAGCCGAGGGACAATGAAGGAAAGTCAGAAAGAAATGTGTGTGCAGGCTGCGTAGCTGAAACATTTGTTTCCGGTTGTTTTCCTATTAATGGTCAATACTGGAGTTATGTTTTGGGTGAAAATCTATACATACACTTCCCCAAAATACTTATGATTTATACTCTAAAGAAGGAGGAAATGCCAGTTTTACCTGTTTATACACCTGATGCATTTTTGTTCTCTTAAATAATTCAAGA
Source organism: Dasypus novemcinctus (assembly GCF_030445035.2). Classification (NCBI taxonomy): domain Eukaryota; kingdom Metazoa; phylum Chordata; class Mammalia; order Cingulata; family Dasypodidae; genus Dasypus; species Dasypus novemcinctus. Next base: position 44,539,069 of record NC_080673.1, on the reverse strand, counting down.
ATTACAGATAAACCAATGTAAAAAATAGCCCTCCTCTAGTGGCCGCAAATATTTTATCATATTGCATATTTTAAACCTTGTTTTATGATTCTTCCATTAAGTTAAGGCAATAATAATAAGTAACATGAATTACATGCAGTAAATTAATCTTTTTTTAAAAGTTCAAACAGCGTATGGAAAACTGTACTTCAAATAGCAAAGCAATATATTCGTGCACTAAAGAACTGCTTAAGGCCACCCTGGCAAGCGTCAGGAATTCAGTCAACCTTGGTCAGCAATGTCATTTGACACAATATTCTATTGAAAGGACACTTTGATATAGCAATAGGCATTTCTATCACCTCTAAAACACCTGCCAAGCAAACCACGGTTATCTGCACTGAACTCCTTGGGAATAGGAAAAAAGGTGGAGCAGGCTTTAGAATTTTTGTTGATTGATCTGTTTGTATTATTGTTTATGAGTTTCTGTGAAGTTACAGTCTTTGCATCCATAAAACACTGGATGTCTTTCCCTAGCAATACAGATGCCTCCAAAGGGCAGTCTGCAATAGATGAGTTAATGGGAGATTGTATAAAATCCCATCAATCCACCTGTCTTCCTAGGCTTTCTGTGAAGAGAAGACCCAGAGAAAGTCCACAGCACCTCAGAGCCCTATCCCACATGGTGTGACCACAGAAGCCCCAATGAGTCCTAGTTGCAGGCCCTCCAGAACACTGGATGTCATCCCTGCCACCTACTATCACGGTACTCGGCTAGGCCAGCTCCAAGTTGTTAGAAAACTAGTAACAACAGTCCATTGCTGTGCTGTTATTTAAATTAAATAGACAGAGAGGGAATAAGGGAATGGCCTTCTGAAGGACAAGATATTTCTGTCCATAGGGAAGCAGTATGCTCAGGGCCCGAATAAGGAAAAGGCTTGCGAAGCCAGCACTTGGGATACTAAAATGTCACTGAGGCTAAGACCTGTCTGAAAATGCTGGGAGCTGCAGCAACTTGTACTCTCCTGACTCCTCTGTGAGATAACTGCAGATGATTGGAAGGAATGCTGTGATAAGATGCTAGTTTTTCCTGTATCCCCAACCAGCCAGTATACCTCAAGAAGTGATGGGAAGTGCCCCCTCTAGAGGCATGTTCAAGTAGGAAACATTCAATGGATGGTCTCCAAAATGCTTTCTAAAGAGGGATCCTTCTCATGAATGTTGGTTTTCTTCTAAAATGCCTTCTAAAGCACATTTGTTTCTTGAGTAGGGGATGTCAGCTAAATTGTTCTAATCAGGAGAGAGGCTGATTTCTAAACCAACAATAATTCTCTGCCCTTATCTTAGTTTTCAGCCTGTGTGCAAATAGGTTACATATTTAAATAATGTTAGATTGTAGGAGTGCCAGATTATTAGTTTTCCCCGGGTGCCCTCATTTCTTAAGCTGACTCTGAAAGTGACACTATGGCTTTGGACTTCATTTTAGGTATATTTTCTTGGAATTCTATCTCTAGCTCTGTTAGTTTATCTTGGCAAGTGGATAAGTCTCTGGTGACTCAATGACTCAATTTATTTCAGTAAATAAACCCCCAAAATGCTGTAGAGGATTAGAACTGACTGCAGTGTCTCCAGTGAAACAATCAATGGGAGTTGTTTTTATAAGGCAACATGGAGGAAATTTTAAGTTGAATTTCACTACAGATGAATTCAAAATGGAAAATATTAGAGGCATTAATTTATCGCTGGATATTTTTAACTCCACAAGAGGTAAATGACTGAAAAAAATATTTTTAGGGACATTGCACATATTTGCACAATTATATTTCAATGCTTTAAAATAATTAATAACCAATAAAGCATTACAATTTATTATAACAAACCACAGGTTACCCACAAGATCACTGAGAGATCACTCAGTGGTAATCAATATAACCTTCCCTCTCCAACATCCTTTTTGAAAAAATTTGGCCACCATGTAGAACATAGCATCACTATGTGTGGCAGACTATAATAACTTTCTCTATAATAATTATAGATAGATGATTTAAACAATTGATGATTATATTTTTAAAAAAAAAGAAAAAAAAAACAACCTCTAACCCTTCTCGAAGCAATTCTTTGGCTTGGAATGTTTCCTTTGATGGTATTCTGAAATAAATTATCTTCTATTATGCAGAAACAATGATATATTTTAATATTCCAAAAGACTCAAATAGGGCAGAGCTATAATTCTTATAAAAATGTCTTCTTCGTGTAATTCAAACTACAGCACTTCATCCTTCATAGCCAGAATTTCTGAACATTTATGAAAGGAGATTAGGTAATTCCTTCATTGAACTATTAGGGTATCTAATTTCCCTGAGTTTTCTTTCTTGATTACCACTTTTAGAAACCTCTAACAGCAGAGCGCGTGCAACTACATGACTGAGTGTTTGCCTCCTATGTACAAGGTCCTGGATTCAATCCCTAGTACCTCCAAAAAAAACAAACAAAAACTTCTGACATGTCAAAGGAGAATGGGAAGTTAACACCTGATTGCTTAAAGAAGCAAAGTTTGATAAAGATGAATTAAAAAGTATAACCAAACAAACAAACAGGCAAAACTCGAATATGTTCCTCAGTAAAATCTTGTTTGCAAATTAGGGATATTGAGAGGTTTTTTTGCTCACATTGGATTCTATTTTCTGGAGTATCCAAATTTTAAAGGCCAATTTTTGAAGACTGTAAAGAGACTTAAAAAGACATACATGATTCTGACTTTGAATGTAGGAAAGTTGTTTTCTATTGATGTAGTTTAAGTGGCAGAACCATGAAAAGTTTGAAAGAAATGTCCTTGTTGAATATTTTTTATTTCCCTTTGCAATTCTAGGTTTATTACATTATCATTTTGTATTGAGAAGAATTGCAGTGACTAAGATTATTGATATTCAGCAAGGCATGGAATTGATTTACAAGTTTTTCCACCTCCATTTCACTCTTCACCCCATAGCAAAGTTAGTGTCTGGACTGTGCTTCTGCCAGAGAGCTGTCTGATTTCAGTCTGAATTGCATACTGAGCCAGTCAGCTATTTGCAATTAGCAATAGTTAATTCCCAGGTGGGGTCAGCATTGCGTCTTCATAGGTGAGGGGAGCAAAGAGGCAGCTAGGATTGAGACAACAGTTCAACAACTAGTCTTTTTGTTCGCTTTGCTTACCTAGAGGTACTGTATGTCTCTTCTCTTGCAAGAACAGTTTCTAGGTTCATTGCTTCTGATGGCCATTTCTCTGGAATTGAATATTCCACTGCTCTATTTTGTTAATTCTTGAAGTTCACCAAGTTGCTGTCTGTGAGACTCTTTAAATATAAATACGTGCTTCAGCAGCACATATACTAAAATTGGAATGGTGCAGAGAGATTAGCATGATCTCTGTGCAAGGATGACATGCAAATTCTTGAAGTGTTGTGTATTTTTCGAAAGGACAGAAAGAGTATTTGAGGAAATAATAGCCCCCAATTTCCCACCTCTTATGAAAGACATAAATATACATGTCCAAGAAATATAACATACTCCAAACAGAATTAATCCTAATAAGCCTGTTCTGAGACACATACTAATCACTATGTCAAATGTGAAAGATAAAGAGAGAATTCTAATGCAGCAAAAGAAAAGCAGTTTATCACCTACAAAGGATGCTCAATAAGACTAAGTGCCAATTTCTCATCAGAAACCATGGAGCTGAGAAGGCCATAGTATGCTGTATTTAAGGTACTGAAAGAAAAACTGCCAGCCCCAAATTCTTTATCCAGCAAAACTGTCCTTCAAAAAGAAGGGAGAATTTAAAATATTCAGTAATAAGCAAACATTGGGAGAGTTGGTCAACAAGAGATCTGCCCTCCAAGAATTACTAAAGGGATTTCTGCAGATTGAAAGGAAAAGACAGGAGAAAGTGGCTTAGTATAGTGTGAAGAAATGAATATTATCAGTAAGAGTAACTAAAAGGGTAAATGCAAAATCCAATACTACTGTATCTTCAATATACAACTCTACTCTTCAATTCCTATAAGAGTTAGTGTACAATTGAACAAGGAAAAGGACATGCATAGAATTTTGGAATATTATTCAACAAAAAGAATAAAGTTCTGACTGATGTTTGTGACAACATGGATCATTTTTCCTAAGTTAATTTGGATATTCATATATCCTGAGACAGGCACAATTTATGCCTGTTATCCCAGCATGATTGTTAATTATGCTAAATTCTGAGGTTTGTGGTTCTTCCTCAGAAAGTAGAAGCTATAAGAGGTTAGATTTTAGTTCAAAATAAATAAGGCCTGTCTACAGCTAATATCATCTGAAAAACTGAGACATGCTACTTTGCAAGGTAGTGAGATTCCTGTCCCTGTAGTAGTTCAAATGGAGGATGGGTAAGCATTTGTCAGGGGTATATACAATGGATTGTTGTATGGGTTGCAAGTTTGTAGTAGATCATTTTCAAGTTCTCTCTTAACTCTATGATTCTGTGATTTTAATTCATGTAATCCCCTTGGAACACAGCCAATATATCTTTTCAGGAAAAAAAAAATTGCTACCAAATGCAGTAGCTTAAGACAACAGCTGATTTGGACTGGATCTTTAGATGAAGGGCTCAACCATAGTTGTCTAACATTGCTTAATACTGGAGATAATTCCAATGTTTCAAAAAGTGGAATTTCCTCTCTTTGCCTAAGGGAATTAGCACTAAAGAATCTAATATTGTGTCTTTTCAACTGAACTGATAAATGTATGACTCTTCTTAAAGGCATTCTTTTTTAAATGTACCATATTCTCTACAATTCTGGTCATGTTTGTTGCAAGTGAAGGAAAGGAAATCCTGTGATTAGTTACACACACATAATGTAATGGTTGACTGTTAGCTCTATTCTCTTTCCCTTTTGAATTCCCAAGGGCCTGTATTGCCTCTAATGCTACATAAATTATTTTCACTGCAAAATCAAGACAGTGAGATAGATATAGGGACAAAAGAGAGAGAAAGGGAAAGAAAAAAGGCTGAGACAGAGAGAGAGTGAGAGAGTGACAGAGAAGGACAGTGGAGGGGAGATAAAAACAGAAGAAAAGAAAAAAAGAAAAAGAAGTTATAAAAAGGATAATTTCAGGCAAGGTGATATAAATGCTCTGCTTTCAGATTTTGCATTAGTAGAATTGTTTAGTAATGGAAGGGTTAAAAATATATTGTAAAATATATCTAATATCAAACAAATTAAAATAGTATAATTTTGGAAAACAAACCTATGATTAGGGACACCAAAAAAGTAAATGAAGAATTCACTTAAATTTCTGTTTTGACTTCTCTGTATATGAAGTGTTGTTTACAATAGCATAGAGAAGCAGCTGTGGCTCAAGCAATTGAGCTCTTGTTTACCGTATGGAGGACCTAGGGTTTGATTTTTGAAACATCCTGATTGAAAAAGAAAAAAAAAGGCACACCAGATCTGCACAGCACAGAGAGGCATAGGCCCCCCTCACCCCAAAGAAATTCATTAAAAAGATAATAATGCAACCAGATAAAAAATTTTTTTAATTGTATAATCATGTATATGAATTTGAATTTAAGTAGCTTGATACATTTTAAATAGTGACTGTATTTTTTTCCCTCTACTCCAGTTTATTTCAGGTTTTGAAGAACAGACAAAACCAAGGCCCACTGGATTTAGCTTTTTATTTAGTTCCTGTTTAAATTATGAAATGTAGAGAATGGCTTTGTGGTTCCCTTCAGCTTGCTTTAGCTATTCCTTTTATCCTTTCTCCCTCATTTCTCTCTTTTTCAACTTCTCACAAGCCAGGGACAATCACAACAGACAAGAATAATTTTTCCTAAATTGTTTTTCCTTTGAGAATTTATTTCTAAGAAAAGTCACACCACACAATTTAAAGCAGAATTCCAAGTCATCTTGATCAAAATAGGAAATACTATCTTTGAAAAAAGTTGATCAATTTAGAAAATTCTTGGAATCATTTCAAATTAAAAAAACATTAAAGGTCTCAATGGACCTTCTGAATACTTTGTTGACATGTGATAGAGGAAAAGACAAAAGGAAAACATCCTCATAATGGCCAAAATATCAATGATTACCAAGTATGGCCTCTCTGAGCATGAAAATGAAAGTATTAACCAAATTTTATTCCCCAAATAGTTGCAAATTAATCCCATACCAATGTGCCTTTTTTGTATTAGGTCTGTTAGCAAACATTTAACGTTATTGTCCAAGTGCAAAATTAGAGCATGGATGTTCTCAAAAGATCCACCTAAAAACAGAAGAAAAGAAAAAAAGAAAAAGAAGTTATAAAAAGGATAATTTCAGGCAAGGTGATATAAATGCTGCTTTCAGATTTTGCATTAGTAGAATTAGTAGTATTGTATTGGCTATTTTACATTAATATTCATTCTTCTTCTTTCTTGACTTTTCTTTTTATTTTATCTTCATTCACTTCCTAGGTCTCATGCTTTTAAATATTATTTATAAGTTGCCAACTGTCAATTGTGTGTCTCTATTCTTTCCCACAGTACTCTAAAGATATTGCTCCACTCTCTTTTCATATGTATTGTTTCTCATGAAAAATTTACTGTCATCATTATATTTGTTACTCTGTAAGTAATATGTCTTTTCTGCAGTTGTGCTTAAGATTTTTTCTCTATCATTGTTTTAAGCAATTTGATTATTATGTATGTAGGTGTAGTTTCTTCATGTCTCTTGTTATTGGGGTTTGTTGAGATACTTGAATCTGTGGATTTTGGTTTTCATCCAATTTATAGTTTTCATCCATAATTTTTTCAAGTATTCTTTTCTGTCTAACCCCCTAGCGACCTCAATTACACAGAAAAGGCCACTGAAAGTTATTCCACAGATCACTAATTCTTGTTTCATTTTCCTTATTCTTTTCTACTCTCTTGTTAATTATTGCATAGTTCCTTATGACTATGGCTTCAAGTTGACTAATCTTTTCTTCTGTAATGTCTAATATGTCATTAATAGAACTGAATGTATGCTTTATTTCAATACTATGTTTTTTATCTCTCAAACTCTGATTTGGTTCCTTTTTAATCTTCTATGACTTGGCTTAACTTTTTGAACATATTGAATACTCATAAAATAACTGTTTTAAAGTCTTTGTTAGCTAATTCTAACACATGTCAGTCTGAATTAGTGTGATTGATTTTTCTCCTCCTTTTGGTCATATTTTGCTCTTTCTTTCCATTCCTAATAATTTTGGATAGGATGTTGTGCATTATTAGTTTTAATTTGCTGGGTGTCGGATATCTTTTTATTAATTTAAATATTCTTGAGGTTTGTTCTAGAACACAATCAAGGTATTTGTAAAACCATGTTATCCTTTCAGGTCTTGCTTTTAAGATTTGTTAAATGAGAGAAGAGCAGTATTCATCCTAGGGTTAACTAATCCCTACAACTAAGGTAAGACCTTTCTGTGTACTTTACCCTATGTCCATGAATCATGACATGCGATGGTTAACTTTACATATCATTTTAGCTAGTTTATGTGTCTAATTATTTGGTCAAAATATCACTGGCCTGATTGTTACTGTGCAGGTATTTAACAGATGGGTTTCTGCTTCTATAGTCAGTGATTATATCTATGGCTGATTGCATCTACTGTTTACAAAGAAGATTTCCCTCAGCAACAAGTAGAGACCACTCATTCCATTAGTTGAAGGTATTAAAGGCAGAACTGAGGATTTCAGAAGTCAGAAAGAAGAATTTCTGCCTCTTCTTCAGCCAGACATATTCTCCTGAGAAATTCAGCTTACAGAATTCATATTTGCCAATCTTCATGTGACTCAATTACTATAAAACTCTTGACATAATATATACTTTTACATATACATAAATACATATACATATTCACCCACACATATGACTTGTCAATTCTGTTTCTTTAGAAAACCTGACAAATATAGATTTGAGCATCAAAGGCAGTTATTGTAAAACGAAATATTAAGGTTAAGATTTCTTCTTTGGTTCTGTGGTTTTTGGAATTGGTTAACCTGATTAGATATAAAGGCACTAGGATTCTATTTCCAATGATCAAGGAGGCACTAGTAGTTTATGGTGAATTGGCAATAGAGATATTCAAAATATCACCATTGGATCTTCCTACACAAATGTTTATATGAGGCAAGGCTCTGGGTAACAGTGTATTTGATACTTTAGCAGATTTTTTGTGGAGTTATAAAGTATAATGATGTTGATGGGTAGTTCCTAAATATGCTTAATAAAGGACTATGGGGCCAGTTCACTGAAGGGTGACATTTGTTGAGCAGGTCAGAAAAGCCCAGCTTTGGTGCCTTTCCTCATCCCCTTCGTAGGGCACTTTGTAGCTGGTCTGTGCCTCCATTATAGGTCTTTGCTTGACTGGGAAAATTGATTTGGGAAAGTCCTTTCCAAATGCCCTTTCTTAGAATTTTCCCTCAGGGCAAAAGCAGCTTGAGACAAGGGAAGGATTTTAAGAAACTATAGAGGTGGACAGTCTGGGAAAAAGACCTGACTGCTTCAAATAATTGGGAGAGGAAGGTATATCTCCTAAGAAAACAGAAGGGACAGCCAAACCCTAAACAAGGGAAGTTAAAAACAATTGGCAAGCAAAAGTCCAGGACAAAACAGAGGCTCAGAAAGACAAGTTAAACTCTGTACACTGCATTTGCCTTGGGCAAACTTTCCAGATAGGAGGAGCTGAAGTTCAAGAGAATCTGTTTTATCACCAGCTGGTTTCAAAACCAAGAAACAGACATCTCAGAGAATAAATTCCAGAGTTAACATTTAAAAATACTAAAATGTACATTGTGGAACAAAGGAGTATAAGAGCTAATAAATGAGTTCAGCAAAATGGTGGGGTATAAAATCAATACCTAAAAATCTATAATGATTTATACACAAGCAATGAAATATCAGGGGAAGAAATTAAGGAAAAAAAACAACTATTCACTATAACAACTAATAAAATAAAATACCTAGGAATAAATTTAACCAAAAATTGAAAGGACTTGTACATAGAAAACTACAAAACATTTTTCAAAGAAATCAAAGAAGATCTAAATAAATGGAAGGACATTCCATGTTAAGTATCAGAAGACTATTGCCAAGATGTCAGTTCTATCCAAACGATTTATAGATTCAGTGCAACCCCAATAAAATTTCAAAGAACACTTTTTGCAGAATTGGAAAAGTCAATTATCAAATTTATATAGATAAATAATGATTCACAAATAGCCAAAGCTATCTTGAAAAAGAAGAATGAAGTTGGAGGGCTCATGCTTCATGATCTGAAAACATGTAATCAAAATAAGATGGTACTGGCACAAGGACAGATATATAAATCAATGGAAACAAACTGAGAACTCAGATATCAACCCTCAGGTTTATGGCCAACTAATTTTGACCAGGGGCAAGACCACTTAATTGGGAAAGAATAGTCTCTTCAACTCATGATGCTTTGTAAACCGGATATTTATTTGCAACAAAATAGAAAGAGGCATCTCCCTCACACCTTATACAAAAACAAACTCAAAATGGAACAAAGATCTAATTATAAGAGCTGGAACTATCAAACTCCTAGAAGAAAACATAGGAAAGCTTCTTCAGGACCTTGTGGTGGGCAATGATTTTTTAGACTTTATGCCCAATGCACAAACAACAAGGACAACAACAGAAAATTAGATAAATGGGATCTTCTCAAAATTAAAAAAAATTGTGCTTCAAAAGACTTTATCATGAAAGTAACATGACAACCTACACAATGGGAGAAAATATTTGGAAACAACATATCCAATAAAGGTTTAATATCCAGACCATAAAAAGAAATCCTTTGATTTAACAATAGAAAGCTAAGTATAGAATTACTGTATGATCTGGTAATCCCATTATTAAGTATATACCCAAAATAATTGAAAGCAGGGGCTTGAACAGATATTTGTACACTGATAGTCATAGCAGCATTATTCACAATTTCCAAGAGATGGAAACAACCCAAGTGTCCATCAACCAACAAATGGATAAAGAAAATGTACTACATACATACAATGGAATATTATTCATCTGTAAAAAGGAATGAAGTCCTTATACGTGCTACAACATGGATGAACCTCAAAGACATTATGTTGAGTGAAATAAACCAGACAAAAAAGGACAAAAATTGTATGATCTCACAGGATATAATAATTAGAATAAGCAAAGTCATAGAGTCAGAATCTAGAATAAAGGTTACCAGTGCAATGGAGAGGGATAGGGAAAGGGAAGTTAAGGCTTAAAATGTACAGAGTTTCTATTTCAGATGAGAGAAATCCATTTGGTAATGAATGGTGGTGATGGTAGCACGATGTTTTGAATGCAATGAATAGCACTGAAATCTATATCTGAATATAATTAAAAGGAGGAAATGTTAGATTGTATATATGGTAATAAAAATATATTAAAAATCCATGAAGCTATACTACATAAACTGTGAACCCCAAATTAAACTATGGACTTTAATTAATAGTACAATATAAAAATGTGCCATTAATTGCCACAATCTCTCTTTGCTTCCAGACCTATGACTAGACTGAAGTTCCAACAGTCCCTGAAAGGTGAGGTAAAAAGTGTGACCCATGAGGAGTTGAGCTACCTTCTAAAAGAACTTCATAATTTTTCTAATTTATGCAGACAGAAATCAGGGGAATATATGTGGTAACGGATATTAAGGGAATGGAATATAGTGAAAGGAACATGAAGTTGAATCAGGATCAATTTATTGATATGGGCTCAGTAAGTAGAAATTCTGGATACGGTGTTGTAGCTCAAGGGGTTAGAAAGGGCTCTAACAGTTTATTCAGTTGGTTGGCTGAAATATGGACCAAAAGTTGGCCTACATTACCTGAATTTGAAGTACCAGAACTTCCCTGGTGTAATGTACGTGAAGGCTTCCAAAGGCTTATAGAGATCAGAATGTTAGAGTTGATTTATCATGTAAGACTTGCTTACCCACTCCTGGAATGTCCAGAGGACACACCTTTCTTCACAAATGTGAGGAATAAATTTGTGAGAACAGTTCCATCATCCCTGAAGACCTATGTGGTCTATCTTCTCCTTTGGTTGATTTTACTGTGGGGACTGCTGCCACTGACTTTAGATCATTAAATATAATGGGGATGATCATATCCTGAGTTGGCAGGAGTCAGGAGGTGGCACTAACATCTAAATAAAAAGGTGGACCTGGCTTCTTTAATGAATATCAGAATCAAAAGCAGTAATCAGAATAATGTGACCTATAATCTATGACATTGGCTAGTTGATTGTGGGGTACCTACAAGTGAAATAGATGGCAATTTCCAGAATTCTTACTTGATCTGTATAAACCAGAGAGTTCTAGGACAATGAAAAAAGTATAACTTGAATTACAAAAACAAAGTCATGGCCCCTCAATCCATTTCCAAACTTGAGATGGTCTACAAAAACCCAGAACCCCTTGTAGGGAGAACTGGGTCACTTTGCAGAAGGACTGTTACCCTCCAAATGTTTATACTGCTAATATTTCTCCCAGAATTCCCCCAAAGCACCTATGACCTTTAGCAGGGTGACAGTGCATTGAGGAAAAGGAAATGGAGCATTATTGAACAGTAGATCTGAACTGACATTAATTCCAGGAATCCAAAACATCACTGTGGTCCACCAGGTTAGAGTAGGGCCTCATGGAAGTCAGGCAGTCAATGGAGTTTTAGTTCAAGTCCATTTCACAGTGGGTCCAGGGGTTCCTCAAAGCCATTCTGTTTTTATTTCTCCAGTTCCAGAATGTATAATTGAAATAAACATCCTCAGCACCTGGAAGAATCCCCAGATTGTTTCCCTGACCCATGGAATGAGGATTATTATGGTAGGATAGACCAAGTGGAAGAAATTAGAACTCTCTCTACCTATGAAAATAGTAAACCAAAATCACTATTGCATTCTTGAAGGGATTACAGAGATTAGTGCCACCATTAAAGACTTGAAAGATGTGCGGATGATTGTTTATACCATATCCCTGTTCAACTCTCCTATTTCACCTGAGCAGAAAACAGATAATCCACAGGTAAGAGTGGATTATCACAGACTTAGCCAGGTGTTACAACAATTGCAGCTAATATTCCAGATGTAGTTAGTATCACATTGCTGTAACAAATTAACACATCCCCTGGTACCTGGAAAATGCTTTTTTTCTTGATAACTGTTAGTAAAGATTTCTTGAAACAGCTGTCAGTTGCTAAGGCAAGCAGTGTATCTTCACTGTCCTACCTCAGGGGTAACACTCATGCCTATGTCATAATCTAGTCCACAGGGACCTTGATCACCTTGCAGATCACTTTGTAGACCTTGTAGATGACTGCATGCATCTACAACCAACAGAGGTAAGGGGATTGCCTTTAGCAATGAGGGGAGTCTTCAGTTGGATGTCTTAAAGCCAGAATTGAGGATTTCAGAAGAATTCCTGCTTGCACTTCAGCCAACTGTCTTCTCCTGCGGAATTCAGCATCATCACAGTTTTCAACTTGCAGCCTTCCCTAAGAATTTGAACTTGCCAATCCCCACAGTCATGTGAGCCAATTCCTATAATTCCCTTAATTGTTCTGTTTCTCCGGAAGACCCTGAGTAACACATGAGGTTTCTGGTCTGGCTAGTTGGGACAAGAACTATTTCAGGTTCTGTATAAGCTCCACATACTTTTTGGGTGGTTCTTTACCGGGCTTTGGGTGGTTTCCTTACATACATGTATTGACCTGAACTTGCTAAGTACTAGAGGGAGACCCTCTGCAGATCTCCAGAATTCTTTCTGTGTGAAGCTCTCTCCTTCCCAGTGCTCTGTCCTATTAATTTTACCTACCTTGACCTTCCAGGACTCTTAGCCCCATATCCTCAGCTCAAGGCATCTTCAAGTTCCTAACTGAATTCTCCTCCATGTGCAATAGTCTATAAAACCTTTCAAGGAAATAAGTTTCCTATTCCCCTGACATTTATTAGCCTTCATTGCCTGATATCAAGTATCTGGAAAATTTGTGTCACATGTGTTTCAAATTTTTGTCTGTTTCAGATGGAGGGTAAATTCAGCCCCTGTTGGTCCATCTTGGCTGGAAGCACAAGTTCTATATCTCCAGTCCTGACATTTTACTTGAACTCCATCTACCCATTCAATAGCAAAACGTAAATATCTAATATTCCAAATGTGTCATACTCACAACTGAATTCCCTGAAATAATCTGCTTTACGATCTCCTTTGTGATCTTATCATTTAAGCTAAACACTTAGAATCCTTATTCATTTATTTTATGCCCCACAGCTTATGCATCATCAAATACCACTAGCTATATCTTCCAAATACATCCCTATTCCAACTTCTCTTTACCTTAACTGATACAACTTTTATCCAAGACAGCATCAGATTATTGCAGAAGTCCAGTGTCAGTTAGGGATCAGGCAGGAGTAAAAGATTACACACTCAGACAGATGAATTAGTAGAGTTTGATAGAGGGATTATTTTAAAAGGTGAAAGCAGGATTTGGAAAACTAACAGAGAAAAGTTCAGTAACACAGAATTTAATAATGGGGAGTCATTTTCATCTAAAGCCTGAAGGGACAAACAGAATGAGCAGATACCAAAATTCAGGGTAATTAGGGGTTACCTAATTATAATTCAGTTATAACCTTTGGTAGAGAGAGGTAGCCAACCCTTTGAAACCCAGTATATATGAATCTAGGGGATTACATATACTGACCTCTAGCTGCTCTTGGTTTCCTGCTGGTGATTAGTATTAGCTGAGCCCAGATGGAAGCCAAAGTCAAAGAAACACTTTGAGTTAGCACAGAAAGGTGAGGCTCTAGTGATCCAGCATGGAGAAAAGTACAGAGTAGATCTGGAGGAGTAAATAAAAGTTACCCAGTACAGTCCCCTAAGTGGTATCCAACCTTCTATGTTTGCCCTCCTTCAGTTGATTCACTACACTGCTGCCAGAGGCAATATTTAAAAACGATAAATCTTGTCATCCCAATGCTTAAAACGCTGAAATAGCTTTCTCTGACACTTAGAATAATATTTAAAATCCTTACTATGATCTAAAGTTCTTACATGAGCTCATCCTTGGCTACCTTTCCAATACATTCTCAAATGACTCTTCCCATCTTTTATTCTGCTCCAGCCACAATGGCCTTTCTGTTTTTCCTCAATACTCCAAATTCATTCCTTCTTTGCATTTGCTGTTTTTTTTTTTCAGCTGAAAGCCCTTTCTCATTTCTTCACTTTATTCAAGTCTTTGCGAGGACTTCTTGGATTGACCCAAGTAAAATGATAGATTTTCATTGCTTTTATCTCTTCACCCCTTATTCTATCTTTCTTTGAGCAGTTTTTAACTCCTATGTATTATCTCCCTTCTCCTATTAGAATATAAACTGCATAAAGGCAAGACCTTTGTTCAGTGGACTGCTTTGTCCATGTGGTTAGATCAGAGGCTATCATATTAAATTCAAATATATATTGAGAAAGAAAAGGAATTCCAAAGACTTCTCTGCCTCTTTTCCTAATGCAGATGATTTTTTAAATTGCCCTTCCTAATTGTTGTATTACACTGTGCTATACCCTAGTTTCCCCATTTCATTTTCCTAAAATTTCACAGTTAATCATTTGGGCTTGTCATAAGAATCAAATAGATAACAGTATATAAAAATAAATAATTAAGACCAATATTTTAAATGTTTTAATTATTTTGAAGTAATTTCATATTTCCTGAAAAGATGCAAGAACAGCACAAATAACTCCTATGTCTCCTTCATTCAGACTTCCCAGTTGTTAATACTGTTTCATTTTCCTTGCTCTCTCTTTTTCTCTGTATAAGTAAATAAAATCAACTTATTATCTTTATTTTCCTACTGAATCATTTAAGAGCAACTTTCGGTTGTAATACCCTCCTTCAACTCACCCCTAAATACCGCAGTATGCAAATAAATAAATTCACAAAACAAGGTAGAGGTACCTCACAAACACCTAGATAACCACAATACAACCCCTGAATCAGAACAATAAAAACTGATGCAACACTAACTTTTAGTCAACCCATCAACATTTTGCCAAATGCCTCAATAGTGACTCTTGTATTCTTACTTGTCCAGGATTCAGTTTGGAATCACATATTGAATTTAGTTGTCATGTCCCTTTAGTCTCTTTTAATCTAGAAAGCTTTCCTAATCTTTCTCTGTCTTTCAGGACCTTGACAATTTTCATTCTGTATGCTGTCTTTCCATCATTTCCAGTCTCAAGCTGCACAATCCTGGCAGTAATATCACAGACATGATGCTATTCTTTTCTCAGTGAATCCATATGAGAAGGTATCTGATGGTGATCTGTCCCATAGATGGTAATATTAACCTTGATCACCTGTTCAAGTTGGTATCAGTCATATTTCTCCAATTTAAAGTCTCCATTTGCCCCATTGTAACTGAAACATATTTTGGAGTGAGATACTCAGAGCCTATGTCAATGTCCTCTTCTTCAACATACTTAAACCCACCAGCCTAAATATCTGTTAGGTACTATCACCTCAATATATTGCTACCTTTATGGTTGCCACATGGTAATTTTTCTATTTCCATCATTTCTTCTTGGCATGCTTATTTAAGTAAAAGCTTTGCCATATTCCTCCATTTATATCTTGATACCAACATGGACTTGTAAATTCCTATTTTATTCAAAGGGCTATAATCTGTTTCTATCATTGTTTATTTTGGTGCTCAGATTTCTCAGATTTGACCAGTGGCAAGTTCTTGCCTGGTTCATGTGTCCTCTTGACATACCCCTATCATTCTATGGGCACCTCCTAACATTTAGAACAAGAAGAAGCCTTATCTTGCACTTTCCTTGCCCTACCCCTGAAATCAGCTATTTCTCTAAGGACTCCCGGTTTCTTTCAGTGGATGCCAGTTTTAGAAACTGAGATGTAGGCACTCACTGTGCCCTTTGCTTCTGGAGTTGTTGGTAGGTTCTCTCAGAGAACAGAGCTTGAAAATATAAGGTTAAGTATAATATATATGTATACATATCACATACAAACACATTTCTATATTTCTTTCTTTTCCATACTTGTAAATCCATTCTCTAAGAGTAAGAACTTGACTCTCATTAACCTCACAATATTTACTTATTTGCTCAGTACCCATGTATGTGACCTGTTTGTGACCTGGCTGGCCGCCTCCTTTGGCCCTGGCTGTACTGCTATCCTCTCAGTCCCTGGCTGGACACCATCTCTTGGGCTTCTCAGCCCAACTCAGCATCTAGTCATGTCCCCTCCTTGAAGGTGATGGAAGGAAAAAGAGAGACAAAAAGGAAGAGCAAAAAACAACATTGGATCCATGGATGTGCTTAATAATAATTTTATTCAATTTCATTTTCTAACCTTCTATTGCTTAATATGCATTTGCCAGTTTGTTTGCCCTCATTTTAATTGGTAGTGGCCCTCTTTTGGTGTTGAGGAGAAAAATGCCTTTGCCTTGACATTTATTGAAAACAATGGAATGATTCTCAGTTTGGGTCTGTTAAGCCTGCTCTTAGGAAGGAGTACCTTCAGACATACCAGCTTTGAGTCTCTTTAGGTCTGACTCACAGGCTAGGTTTTTAAATATTTTTTTTTTACTAGAGAAGTTGTAGGTTTACATAAAAAGTCATGCAGAAAACACAGAATCCCCATTTACCTCCACCATTATTAACACTTCACATTAATGTGGTACCTTTGTTATAATTGATGAAATAGTATTATTTTAATTGAACTATTAAGTATAGTCCATAGTTTACATTAGAGCTCACAGTTTGTGTTGTAGAGTTATGGTGTTTTTAAACAAAAATTTATTCTAGTAACATTTATGCAACCTAAAATTTCCCCTTTTAACCACATTCAAATATGTAATTTAGTGATGTTAAATATATTCACAATGTTGTGTTACTATCACTACTATCAATTACCAAAACTTTTCCTAATTCTGATATCCCTTAAACTCCAAAAGCCTGTTCCAAGATCTTGTTGGCACACTCTTGAAGCCCTTCTTACTCAATTTCAGAAAAGATCAAAGCAACCTTCTCTGGTCTTGAAGACCTAAGAGTGCTCCTGGGGTGATAGCCACATTCGATTTCTTGATCTAGATGGTGGTTTCTCAATGTGTTCATTTGGTGATAATCCACTGAGCTGTATATTCATGATGTGTACAGTTTTCATATGGATTATACTTTTATAAAGAGCATTTATATGGGGACCTCATATTTTTTTAATGTAATATTAAAAAAATAAAGAAAGAAAAAAGAAAAACAAAGAAAAAAGAAAAAAATGTATAACCTAAAAAAATGTATTCAGAAGATAATTCAATTATATTTATTTGCAATTGGTATATAGATTCCCCTACTAGTTTTTTAACTGTACAACTAAGGGATCCTCAATAAATTTTAAACAATTCATCCAAATTCAGATTATGTTCCCTGTTAATCCTCTTTTATTTCCAGATTCATTCCCTAGTTTGCTTAGTTTTCTTAGTTAGGATTCTTGGAATTCCAGGATACAGAAACCCAGTTTGAAGCCGCACAAAGGGGAATCTCTTGACACGCAGAAACAAATCACTGGAGCAAGAAGGTTAACGCAAGCTTCAGGGATTTGAAAAGCCCAGGATAGTCTTTGCCAGTTTTTCTACTTTGCATTTTTCCATTTCTATGACAACTTCATTAGTTTGGACCAACCTGCTCTGAGGCTCTACTCCTGACTGTCAGCAGCACCAAGTTCCATTCCCCAATTTTCAGTTTGAAAAATCTTGGTGAGTACTTCTGATCAGTTTGGGTCATATGCCTGCTTGAGCAGAGGGGACAATATTAAGAGGAAAGAGGCAGAGACACTGATGGTTGGAGTGGGAGCAGTAGTTCTCAAAACAAAGGGAAGCATTGTTCAAAATAAGTGGGAGGAATCTTGGAAGAGGCAAAGCACAATTTACATGAGTTCACTGATTGCCACTAACCTTAACCAGCTTCAACAAGGATATATATTGATTGTCAGAAAAGGACTGTGAAGAATGAACTTTCTTTTTTTTTTTTTTTTTAACTTTCTTAATGTTGAATGACCTTGGGAACTATGAGCCTAACTGAAGCATTTCCATAATTAAAACAACCACATAGCAAGTATTTTTTGCTAACCCAATGATGATAGTGATGATGAAGATATTAGGATTATGATCATGTTGAAAGAGTTGTTTTTCTTTTACATTTTCTGAAATAGAAAATAAAGTATAGGAAATACATGAATGGAATATAAAATAACATTCTTCCTTGTACTTTTCAGGAAACTTTCTGAATGTCCTTTTCCAGATAGAAAATATTTATAGTTACATATTAGCAATAAGCATTTATTGACCAGTCCTGGATTTCTCCAATTTCTCATAGTAGTATATTCGTTTCCAGGATTAACTTTTTATTAAATACCTATTATGCATGAGGTGCTCATGATATACTATTTTTAAGCCTCCCAAATATTCTGCAAGCTAAATATCATCATATCTATTATATAGATGAATAACTGTATTTGTTATCTTTGACTGTGTAACAAATTGCCCTTAAAACTAGCAACTTAAAACAATAAACATTAATTATCTCACAATTTCTGTGGCTCAGAAAACAAGGTATGGGTTATCTGGGTGCCCTTTGTTCAGGGTCTCTTATAAAGCTGCAAGCAAGTTGTTGATCAGGATTGTATGCATCTCAAGATTTGACTGAAGGAAATCTGCCTCCAACTCACTAATTTGTGATTGTCAGACCATAGGTCCTCACTGACTGTTGGTTGAAGACATTTAGTTTCATACTGTGTGTGCTTCTCCATAGGGCAGCCAACAATATGGCAGCTGACTTCCCTGAGGAGGCAAAAGGGGTAGGAAACACAAAAGATGAAAGCCACAGTATCTTTGTAACCTAACATCAGAAGTGACCTCCCACCACTTTTTCCGTAGTTTGTCATTAGAACTCAGTCACTAAAGCTATCCCACATTAAAGGCAAGGGGATTACACAAGCAAATGAATAGGAGCAAGAATCACTGGAAAGTCATCTTAGTAACCAAAGTTCATGAAAATAAGTAATTTTCCAAGGTTCCACAAATATTAATTGATACAATTTGAATTCAGTCTGGTTTCAAGGACTGTACACCTTCACTGAGCTAACCCTTACGTATTATATCAGAGTGAAGATGGCGTTAACAGCACTTATGACTTGGCTGCTTTTGGTTTTAATCATATATAGCTATCTTGTCTGACTTAGTGGCTCTTGTGTCTGGACTTAAAATAGTAGTAAGGAAACTGAACTTTATAAATGATAATGGAATAAAATTGCATGAAACTACAGGTGTAATTTCATGTCAAACTTACTCCTTCCATTGGTTTAAAATGAAGGGAGGGTGTTACTTGAAACCTGTTGATGCTGATAACATCTTCAGATGTATGAATTTATTTATTATTTTACAAAGAAATGATAGATAACTTTAAAAAATATTATTAAATACAGATTCAGTTAAAATAGTATACAGTCAGTGAATTATTTTTATAAACATGATCAGTGAGAAATTCAGCATATTCATCTCACTAAAAATCCTGCAAATGTCCTGCAAAATTGCTCCTATTATCAATTGATCCCTGTTTTATTAAAGTCTCTCCAAGCTGGATATTTTTGGCACCATCTTGTTTTCACTTATTCTTTTACTAGTAAATGCTGTAATTTCACCATTCCATCATCTCATGACATTTTCTATACTTTTCCATCCCTGGCCATATTGCTAAATCCAATTCAATCTAGAAATCTTCCTGCTTTTGGCAAAGAGCTTACCCACAATCATCTTTCCCTAATTTAGTTTTGAAGTGCCCACTGGTGTCTATTTCATTTCAATAGTAAAACTATTAAAAGATTATACTGGCATCTTTTCCTTCTGCTAATTCTTGTCTCTGGAGTTTGGTGTGTGTCTTTAACCTCCCTGAGAGGCCTCTTTGGTTACAGTGCTTTTCTCTGAAAAAAGGAATGTTTTAGGCCATCTTCATGGTTCTGGGTTTAAAAATGCTCAATCTGGTCGTGTACTTTGATTTACTTCTTCCGTCTGGACTCACACTCTGTTCTCACCAGACACCCTGAACATTCTTTCAGTTTCATCAACAGATTTCCTCATTGAGTGGTTCTTTATACAACATTTTATGGAATCAGAATTGTCAATGCTTCTCTGCAATATTTGCTCTGCCTCAAAGATTATCTGCTGAATGTCCTTGAAGTGGTTTGCTCATGATGGACAATAGTGGCAGTAGATTGTTCAATTCCCATACAGTCCTCCATGGTCAAAGTTGGCAGTGCAAACATAGGCATGTCTGTTTCTTCATTTGTGAGAAACCTTTTGCAGACAGGCTGTAAACAGCTTGGGTGGTATTGGCATGACACTATCTAACTTTTTTTCATCCTCTTTTTAGATTTTCTGTGTGTTACTTTGCTCATGTGCCTAAATATGTAACCCAAATCCTTGGAAGATGTTATTTATTCAACTTTTACATTGTCAATTTAAAAAAATTTAAGTAAAAATTATGTATAAAAGTATATGTATGTTACACAATTCGGTGAACTCTGACAATTCAAACACCAATTAAAATAGAGAACATTTTCATCTTCCCAGATAGTTTCCTTCTATCTTCATCCAATAGATCCCCATACTGCATTAGCATCCACTCTTTTGATTGCTTTCTCCCCATTCTTGAACTTTATATAAATGTAATCAGATGAGTATATACTCTTCTGTGTCTGGCTTGCTTCACTCATGACAATTTTGAAATGCATTAAGTTACTGGATCTATCAAGTGATTTATCTTTTCTTATTGTGTAGAAATACTTCAATGTATGAATATGTCATAATTTGCTTTTACATCTCCTGTTGATGGATCTTTTGGGTTGTTTACGGTTTACGGTTATTATGAATAAAGTTGTTATAAATAGTCATTAAATTTTTTAAGTGAGATAAAAATCACATAGTATAAAATTAACTACTTTAAGTGAACAATTCAGTGGTATTTTGTACATTCAGAATATTGTGCAATCACCACCTTTATGTAATTTCAAAATCTTTTCATGACCCCAAAAGGAAACTCTTTACCCTTTATGTAATTACTCCCATTTCCAATCCCCCAGCTCCTGAAAAGAACAAATCTGCTTTCTGACCATATAGTTTTACTTATTTAAGATATTTCATATAAATGGAATCATGCAATATGCAACCATTTGTATCTGACTTCTTTAACTTAGCACAATGTTTTTTTCTTTATTTATTTGTTTTTAATGTTACATTAAAAAAATATAAGAGGTTCCCATATACTCCCACCCCCCTTCACCCCACTCGTCCCACATCAACAACCTCTTTCATCATTGTGGCACATTCATTGCATTTTGGAGCACTTCTGCACCACATGGATAATAGTTTACATTGTATTTTACACTCTCCCCTAGTACATTCAGTGGGTTTTGGCAGGATATATAATGTCCATCATCTGATCCTGCAATATCATTTAGGACAACTCCAAGTCCCGAAAATGCCCCCACATCACATCTCTTCTTCCCTCTCCCTGCCCTCAGCAACTACCTTGGCCACTTTCTCCACATCAATGCTACAATTTCTTCCATTACTACTCATAATAGTTCCATAGTAGAATATCAGTAATTCCACTCTAATCCATATTTTATTACTCCATTGTGTGGACCCTGGGATGGTGATGTCCACTCTACCTCTATTTTGAGAGGGGAATTAGATTACACATGGATGATGGATGCAATTCTGCTTGCAGCTGTAGGCACTCTTGATTCCCTGGTGTGGTGGTTGACCATCTTCACCTCCCTGTTAGCTGACCTGGGTAAGTGCAATGAATCAGAGGGTAGGAGTTGCAACTCTGCTGAGACTCAGGATCCAGCTGGCACATGGACAGTCCAGAGATTCAAGTCTCCTGAGTATACACGAACCCTAGCACCAACCACAGGTTCAGTAAAAGTGACAGAAGAGGCATGTGTAGAAAGGTCACATCTGAGTCCAACTCTGTCACACTCAGGAACACAAATTCCAAAGTAGGGTCAACTGACATGGCACTGAATTCCAGAGCCATCTGCCATGACCATAGAACCTGTGGGTCTCTGTAGCCCTGAGGAGAATCAGTACCTGGGGTTGTATCTACTTTGGCTGTCTTTGGGGTCCTGCTGAGGCATGTGTACGTGTGACCCCTCTGATGACCTCCTGCCTCTTTTTAGAAGACTCTTGGCCATATAAGCTCATTTGTCTTTGCCATTTCTCCCTTTTATTCAAGGTCAAAAGTAGTTTTTAACACATGATCCTATATGTAGGCTGAAATATTCTGCTGGTCTCAGTTGACCCTTTTATTCAAGGTCTTTGAGTCTGTGTACCTGAAATATGAACTAGGCCTAGAGCAGCAGGGTGCCTAAGAAGTTACCTCCAGAAGGCCTCCATGTTGCTCAAATGTGGCCACTCTCTAAGTCAAACTCAGCATGTAAAAGCATTACCTTTCTATGACTCCCAGAGATGAGGCTCCCTGGTGCTGAGGGATTACTACAAATCACCAGCTGATACAATGTTGAGTTATCAGTGCTAAAAGAAGGCATACTTGTCTTGTTCCTTGTCTTAAGGGGGAAGCTTTCAATCTTTCACCATTGAGTATGATGTTATCTGTGGATTTCTCATGAATGCCTTTTATCATGTTGATGAAGTTCCCTTCTATTCCTAATTATCTGAGTGTTTTTATCCTTAGTATCTTAATATCCAGGCTCCTACGACAAATACCATGCAATGGGTTGGATTAAAAATAGGAATTTATTGGTTCATGATTTTGAGGCTAAGAGAAGTCCAAGATTACATTGGAGTCATCCTGCATGACATTGCAGTGGTGGATTCAGGCCATTTACAGTTTGTCACAACTTAAAAAATTGTGTGGGATAAAGTGTAAACTATAATGTAAATAGTAGCCCATGGTTAGTAGCAATGTTTCAATATGGGTTCATCAATTATAAAAAATGTACCAAGTACCAAAGGTACTAAGTCTATAGTAAAATAATAATGTCTGCTCCATTGTTCATTCCCTAATCTTGAGGATTTGGGGATGGTGATGCACACTCTAAGTGAGAGGGCACTTAGATTCCATGGGGCAGATGGATGGAACTATCTTGCTTGCAGTTGCAGACACTCTCTGTGCCTTGGGATGGGTGTTGTCCTTCTTCATTTCCTTGTTAGTTGTCCTTGGTGAGGCCAATCTTTATAATATGCTTTTGGATTTGGTTTTCTGGTACTGATGTTAAAGATTTTTCTTCTTCAGTCAGTCTGGCAATTTGTCCATTTCATCATTATAATTTTAGTAATTTACATCTTCTCCCTTTTTTTCATAGTCAATCTATCAAAAGTTTTGTCAATTTTGTTAATCTTTTTAAAGATCCAACTTGGACAATTATTGATTTTCTGTATTATTTTCTACTTTCTATTTCATTTATCTCCTTTCTAATCATTATAATTTCCTTCTTTGCTAGCTTTGGGATTAGGTTGCCTTATTTTTCTAGTTTCCTATGTTGTAAAGTTAGGATACTTTTTTGAGATCATTATTCTTCTTTAATGTAAGCATTTACAGCTTTAGAACCCACTTCCACACCGAGTGCTGCTTTCACTGCAAACCATAAGTTTTGGTGCATTGCATTTTTATTTTCCTTTGTTTCTAAGTATTTCCTAATTTTTCTCATGTTCTCTTCTTTGATACATTGGATATTTAATTTTTACATATTTGTCAATTTTCCAGGTTTCATTTCATTAACTATTTCTAGCTCAGCTACATTGAGATTAGAGAAGTTACCTTGTGTGATTTCAATCTTTTAAAATTTATTGAGACTTGTTTTATGGCCTAACATAAGGTCTATTCTGGAAGATGTTACATGTGCACTTGAGGAGAATGTTTATTCAGTCTTTATTGAGAGAGGTTTTCTATATATGTTCGATAGTACTCCTTGGTTTATAGAGTTGTTCAAGTCTTCTATTTCCTCATTGATCATCCATCCATCTAGATAGCCTAACTATTATTGAAAGTAGAATATTGAAGTTTTCCAAATATTATAGTAAAACTGTCTATTTATCCTTCCATTCTATCAATTTTCACTTGATATATTTAAGGATTCTTTTTGTGCATATACATTTACAATTGTTAAATCTTCTTGATGAATTGATCCTTTTATGAATATACAATAACCCTCTCTATTTCCTGTAATGGTTTTTAACATAATTTTTTATGTCTGAGATTAGTAAAGCCACCTAAATCTCTTGGTTACTATTTGTGTAAAATGTAATTTTGCATTATTTCATTTTCAACCTATTTGTGTCTTTAAATCTAAAGTGAGTGCCTTATACACAGCATATAGTTGAGTGTTGTTTATTTTCCATTCTGGAAATCTCTGCTTTTGATTGGAAAGTTTAATACCTTTACCTTTAAAATAAATACGAATAAGGATGGGTTTATTTCTGCCATTTTCCTATTTGTTTTCTGTATGTCTGTGTTTGGTTGAATTATGGACCCAAACTAATATGGTTTTAGTGTAATCTCTGGGTGTGAACCCTTCGTAAATAGAATCTCTTAAAGATGGTATTTTAGTGAAAGTGTGGCTGTGGCAAATTGAATTATGTACCTCAGAAAAACATGTTCTTAAATGTAATCCATTACTGTGGGGGTGAAACCATTGTAAATATGACCTTTCGAAGATGCTATTTTAATTTAAAATGTGAGCAGTTGAATCACTCTGGGTCTTAAAGCTATTACTGGAAACTTTATATGGATGTCCACATAGAGGAAACACCATGGAGGAATAGTTAAGCAGAAGTCAACAGAATTCAGAAGAGAAAAGATAAGATGCTACCATGTGTATCACCTTATAAGAGAATAGTCAAAGACCCAGGAATGGCTAGCAGCAAGCCAGAACCAGTGCTACAGTCTTCAAGAAGAAAGCAGCACTTTGCTGACACCTCAATTTTGGATTTCTCCTGGATTCAAAATGTTGAGCCAATAAATTCCCATTGTTCAAGCCAATCCATTATATGGTATTTGTTTTATCAACCAGGAAACTAAGACAGAGGCCCAGCTGAATGAGGGTGGGTCTTAAACTGGAAACCTTTAAAAAGAAAGTCAAAGGAAGGAAGCTGGAAGCAGGAAATCAGCAGGAACCCAGAAAAGAAAGGAAAGAACATCATCATGTGACTGGAAAGCCAAGAAACTCCAAAGATTGCATATAACCAGGACCAGAATGGTCCTTGGGGAGAAAGTAAGTCTTGCTGATATTTAGATTTTGGACTTCTCCTAGCCTCAAAATCATGAATCCCAAAATTCCCATTGTTTAAGACAATACATTGTGTGGTTTTTGTGATAGCAGTTCAGGAAATCTAAGATAATGTCATATACCATTTTTGTACCACATTTCTTTACTACTGCCTTCCATTTCATGTAATTGTTTTTTGTAGTGTACTCTTTTGATGCTTTTTCCACTTCTTTATTTTTTTTAGGAGGTATCAGGTTTGAACCCGGGACCTTGTACATTGGAAGCAGGTGCTCAACCACTGAGCTACATCTGCTCCCTAATGAGGGTTGTTTTTTTCATTTGTTTTGTTTTTAGGAGGTCCTGAGGATCAAATCTGGCAACTCATATGTGAGAAGAAGGAGCTCAAAAACTTGAGCTTCTTCCACTTCCCTTTCCACTTTCTTTTGTATAAACTTTAAAGGTATTTTCTTAATTGTTACACAGCAAATTAAATTTACCATCTAAAATTCATAATATTTCTAATTTGAATTGATGCCAACATAACTTTATAACATACAAAAATTATTGCTATGTAGCCCCATCTCTCATTTATGTTGTTATTGTAAAAAATTATATTTTAAGCATTGTGTGCCCTTTGACATAATAATTATTTTACCCATTTGTGTTTTAAATCATATGGGAAGTAAAAATAGAAGTTACAAACAAAGAACAAATAATGTTGAATTTTATATTTACTTATATGGCTACTTTTACTCAAGTTCTTTTTTTTGTATGCCTTTGAGTTACTGTCTAGTGTTCCCTTATTTCAACATGAAGGACTCCATAAACATTTCTTTTGGTGCAGATCTACTAGTGATGAACACTTGAAGATGTCTTAGAATGTCTTAATTTCTCCTTCATGCTTGAAATATAGTTTTGCTGGATATAGTATTATTGGTTGACAGGTTTTTTTTTCTTTCAGCTCTTTAAAAATGTCATTCCTCTGCCTCTGGTCTCCATGGTTTCCTATGAGAAATCTCCTGCTAATCTTATCACATATCCTTGCATACGATTTAATTTGGATCTCCATTGCCACCTTCAAGTTTATCTGTCTTTGACTTTTGACAATTCGTTTATAATGTGTCTCAGTGTAAGTCTTTTTGTGTATATCCTTCTTGGAATTCATTGAGTTTCTTGGATGTGTAGATTCATTCTTTTATCAAATTTGGGAAATTTTCAGCCATTATTTATTCAAATATTTTTTCTTCTCTTTCCTCTCCCAAATCTCCTTTTGGGATTCCCGTTATGCTTGTGTTGTCCCACAGTTTTCTTAGGATCTGTCAATTTTTCATCATTCTTCTTTCTTTCTACTCCTAAGAATGTGTAATTTCAATTGACTTATCTTCAAGCATTTCCAGGATCCAATCTTACTTAGTCATGATGTATTATCCTTCTTTATATACTACTGGAACCAATTTCTTAATAATTTGTTAAAAGGATTTATACGCATATTCCTAAGAAATATTGGCAGGTAATTTTCTTTCCTTCATAGGTTTTTGTCAGTTTTTGTTATTACAGTTATGCTGGACTCATAAAGTTAATTGGGAAGTAATCCCTTGTCCTTTATTTTCTGAATGAATTTGTATACCAGTGGTATTGTTTCCTGATTAAGATTTGATAAAATTCACCAAACCATTTTTGTGTGAAAGATTTTAATTACTAATTCACTTTTCTTAGTAGATAAAAAGGATATTGAAGTCTTTTAGTTCATCATATGTTAATCTTGGTAATTTGTATTTTTTAAAGAATTTTCTATTTCACTCAAGTTGTAGAATTGTTTGGCATAATGTTATTCATCACGTCCTCTATTGCCATTTTAATGTCTGTAGGATTTATAGCTCCTCTTTCCTTCCTGATATTGATATTTAATATTTTCTCCTTAATTTTAAATTTTTATTAGTATTTCTAGAGGTCATGGCTATGTTCATTTTCCTATGTTGTTTCTTTGTTTACTCTCTCAGTAATTCTCTTTTTCACTATTTTCTTCTTTATTTTGCCCTTAAGCTGCTAATTTTAATAGCATCTTTAGAAGGACATTCCATGAAATGAAATTGTATGCTTTTCTAGTAATAGATATAAATAACTATATATACTTTTTAAAAATTGCTTTTTCTGCATCTCACAAATGTGGATATGTTGTGCTTTCATAATCATTCTACTCAAAACATCTAATTTCTATTAGGCTTTCTTTTTAATCATATATTATTTAGAAGTTTGTGGTAATTTTCAAATACTTGGGGTTTTACAGAAATCTTAATGATATTGATATTTAATTTAATTCCACTCTTGTTAGAAGATAATCATTCTATGATTTTAATACTTTTAAATATATTGAGACTGGTTTTATGGTCCAGCATATGGCAGAGCAGTGAATTTTTCAGATGCATTTAAAAATAATGTGTTACCTTTTGTTATTGGGTGCGGTGGTCTGGTCTACAATGTCAGTCAAACCACCATGGTTTATAGTGTTCAGCTCTTTATAGTCTTAATTATCTTTATCTACTTCTTTATCAATTATTGAGTGAGAGCTGTTAAAGCCTCCAACAATGACTGTGTATTTGTGTATTTTTCCTTTTAGATTTGTCAAGTTTTAGTTTCTTGTATTTAGGAACTCTGGTATTAGTTGTGTACACAGTTATGATTTTATGCCTGCCTGAAGAATTGACCCTTCTATCATTTTGAAATTGTTCTCCTTATCTCTGGCAACACTTTGTGTCTTGATGTGTGATATTAATATACCTATGCCATCTTTCTTATTCTTACTGTTAGACTAAAAATTAAGCTGCCTTTGAAATAAATTAAAATAAGAAAAAATGATAGGTTTTCATATTTATCCACATATTTACCATTTTAGTGCTCTTTTTTACTTCTTGCAAATATGTATTTAATCTGGCATCATTTCTTTCAGCCTGAATAGTTTCCTTTAACATTTCTTGTAGAAGAGATATCATGATTTCTCTCAGCTTTTAGTCGTATAAAGATGTTTTATTTTACCTCATTTTCAAAGGGTTTTATTTCTGTATGTGCAATTTTGGATTGTCAGTTTTCTTTTCCTTTTCTCTTTTCAAACGTGTAAGGGTGTCATTCCATTGTCAACTCGAACAATTTTTTTTCTGATAATATATTTCTTTTTTTCTCTAGATAGTTGTAGTATAAAGAATCCTAAAATGTCCCCATCTTAGTTTTTCAGGACTACTATGAAAAATACCACAGCCTGGTTGGCTTAAACAACAGGAATTTATCAGTTCACAGTTTTGGAAGCTAGAAGTCAAAATCAAATTGTCAGCAACCCCCCGAAGTCTGTAGTGTTCTGGTGGTGGGCAGTCCTCTGCAATGTGGCAATCTGTTCCTCTGGCTTCTCCTACTTCTGGATTTTACTGACTAACTGAGTCTGAATTTTCACTTTTTATAAGGCTTCTAGTCATATGAATTAAGGTCTACCCAGACTCCCTTTGACCCCATCTAAACAGGATCTTCAAAGTTCACAATCACAGATGAGTCCACATCTTAACTTATTATAACACCTTCAAAGGTCCTGTTTACAAATCCATTCACATCCACAGACTGAGGGTTAGGACTTGAGCTTGTCTTTATTGAGGATTTATTCAATTCTCAATAGCTTCCCTTATGCACTTCCCCACTTAATTCCTGGGACTGTGAATTTGATGAGATACAACTCCCCAGTTATGTTATACATCAAATGGAATTTTGCGGATGTTGTTAAGGTTAATAATCATTTGGCTTTAAATTAATCAAATGGAGTATTAGCTGCATGGCCTAAAATAAACATGTGAGCCCTTTAAAAGAAGAGAGTTTTCTCTAGTTGATGGTGAAAGAGGAAGTCTGAGAGTTCAATATGTGAGAAACCTTGATATACAGTACTGGCTTTGAAGATGGAAGGGACAACATGGAAAAAAAAAAATACCCAGTAACTTCTAGGAGCAGAGAGCCAGTCACTTGAATGGAAATAGAAATCTCAAAACTGCTGCTCCAAAGAAAGTCTGCCAACAACCAGTATGAGCTTGGAAATAAATCTTCCTCAGAGCCTCCAGATAAGAGTCCAGACCAGTCCAACAAACACCTTGATCTTAACCTTGTGTAATTCTGAGCATGAAGCCCAGCTGAGCCCACCCAGACTTATGACCTACAAACCAGGGTATTATTTTATGCCTCTAATTGTGTGGTAAAAAGAAAACTAATACACACCTGTGAAGATAGTTCTTGTTATTGTTGGTTTCAGGAATTGTTACATGTATGTAAGTATGGTATTCTCGCTTGGAGTTCACCAAACTTCTTGAATTGATTCATTTATGTTTTTCATTAAGTGTGGAAAATTTTTCATCTACTACTTCTTCAATTTATTTTTACCAATCTCCCTCTCCTTTACTTCTGGGACTCCAATTGCCTATTCTCTATATTGATGTTACACAGATCCCCGAGATCTTTTCAGTTTCTTCTTTTCATCTCAGTCTTTCAAATTTGATTATTTTTATTAATCTTCCTCAAGTTCATTAACCATTTCTTCTGCATTCTCTAATCTGCTCTTAGTCCTATTCAATAAATTTTTAATTTCATGTATTTTACTTTTTAGAATTCCTTTTGGCCATTTTTTTGTGTCCCATTTCTCTCCTGTGATTCAGTATCTGTTCACTCATTATGGCAATCATATTTCTTTAAGTCCTTGAACACATTTATAATAGCTTATTAAAGTTGTTATATGGTGATTCCAATTTCCAGGCTATCTTTTAGTCTTTGTAGTGACTGCTTTCTTTCTAGATTATGAGTCTCATTTTCTTCCTTATACAACTACATAGCAATTTTAAAAAAAATTTAATGCTGCATATAGTAGATGATCCATTACAGGGAGACCAGATTATGCTATCTTACTTAAAGAATATTTAATTTTGTTCTAGCAGGCAGGTAAATTGCTGCTGGAACCTCTAGAGCTATCAAGTTTGGTTTAATTGTTTGTTAGGGTAGAACTGCTTTGGTTTTGACCTTAGTTCTAAGACATGGACCTTACTCTAGGGTTTGGTTGTTATTTTCAAGTCTTGACTTTTCTGGGGGTATAAACTCAATAATTAAGGAGTTCAGTATGGTTTCTCCACTCTGGGTGGGCTAAACAGACAGAACATCTGAATTGGAAAAGACACAAGAACAGAAAGAGAAGAGAATGGAAAAAAATGGGACAGAGTCTCAGAGAATTGAATGAGAATGTGAAACACACAAACATTCTCATTATTGGTGTCCCAGAAGGAGAAGAGAATGGAAAAGGTGCAAAAAGAATAATTGAGGAAATAATACTGAAAACTTCCCAAACCTTCTGAAGGACAAGTATATCAATATTGAAGAAGGACAACACACCCCAAACAGAATAAACCTGAATAAACATATAAGAAAACACCTGCTATTCAGAAAGACTATTATCAGATATAAAAAGAGAATCCTGAAAGCAACAAAAGAAAAGCAAAGCATCACATACAAGAGAAATTTGATAAGATTAATTGCCAACCTCTCATCAGAAACCATGTAGGCAAGAAGAAAGAAAAGAAAGTGGTATGAAGTATTTAAGGTACTGAAAGAAAAAACTGCTAGCCAAGAATTATGTATCCAGAAATTTCAACTTGGCCTAGAGGGACAGGGTGCCTGAGAGTTATCGCCTGAGAGCCTTTGTGTTGCTCAAATGTGGCCACTCTCTAAGCCAAATTCAACATATAAATGCATTACCTTCCCCCCAGCATGGGCCATGACTCCTGGGGATGAGCTTGCCTGGCACCAAGGGATTACTACCAAGCACTGGTTGTTGATGCAACTAGAAAAAGACCTTGAATAATAGGGAAGAATGGTAGAGACAAATGAGTTTATATGGCTAAGAGAAGTCAAAATGAGTCAAGAGTTCATCAGGGGGACACACTTACACATTTCTCAATAGGAACTCAGAGGTAGCCAAAGTAGATACAAGCCCAGATAGTGGTGCTTCCAAGGGCTGTGGAGACACTCAGGTCCTGTGATCATTGCAGATGACTCTAGAGTTCAGCACCTTACCAGTGGGCCCTACTTTGAAATTTGTGCTCCTGAGTGTGATGGAGTTGGACTCAGGTGTGACCTCTCTACATATGCCTCTTCTGTCACTTTTACTGAACCTGTGGTTGGTGCTGGGGTTGGTTTATGCCCAGGAGACTTGAATCTCTGGACTGTAAATATGCCAATTGAGCCTCAGCAGAGTTGCAACACCTATTTCAACAGTTGACTGGATTTACCCAGGTCAGCTAACAAGGATGTGAGGATGGTCAGCTACCACCACACCAAGGAATCAAGAGAGTCTACAACTGCAAGCAGGAGAATCCCATCCATCAGCCATGTGGGATCTAAGCCCCCTCTCAATTTAGAGGTGAAGTGGGCATCACCATCCCAGGGTCCTCAGGATAGAGGAATAAAATATGGATTAGAATGGACCTACTGGTATTCTACAATAGTGTTAACGCTACTCTAGCAATGGAAGAAATTATATCATTGAAATGGAGACACTGGCCACAGGAGTTGCTGGAAGCAGGGAGAGGGAAAAAGAGGTGTGATATGGGGCCATTTCTGGGACTTGGAGTTGTCCTGAATGATATTGCAGGGACAGGCGCAGGACATTATATATCCTGCCATAACCCACTGAATAGACTGGGAGAGAGTGTAAAATACAACATAAACTATAATCCTTGCTGTGCAACAGTGCTCCAAAATGTATTCATCAAATGCAATGAATTTCCACACTAATGATAGAAGTTGTTGATGTTGGAGGAGTAGGGGGTGTGGAGAGTGAGGTATAAGGGAACCTCTTATATTTTTTAATGTAACATTTTGTGTGATCTCTGTATCCTTAAAAAAGATAATTTTTAAAGTAAAAAAAAAGAGAATGATAATGAGAACTTTTCTCTATTTGAGAAAAACAGATAATTGTTTTATTGATAAAATTAAATTAAAGTCTAAAAAATGAGGGTGAGTTCCAAATATCCACAGGCAAATGAAAACTGATAGAATACATTACTAAAAGACCATAATTGCAAGAGATACAAAAAGGGGTGCTACAACCTGGGAGAGAAAAATAAGGGCTAAAGACTTGGAGAAGAGTTTAGAAATGAAGATTATTAGGAAGGGTAAACCAAAGGATAAGAAGAGACAATAACACAATATCACAACAGAGAGCCAAAGGACAAAATGAATTAAGTAAGGAATATCTTTTCACCAGAAACATTGAATGTTAATGGACTGAACTACCAAATCAAAAGACATAGACTGATAGAATGGATTAAAAAAATATGAACCATTTATATGTGGTCTACAAGAAACCCACCTCTGACAAAGGACACAACCAGGTTAAAAGTGAAAGGTTGGAAAAAGGTATTCCATGCAAATAGTAACCAAAAAAGAGATGGAGCAGTGATACTAATATCAGACAAAATAGATTTCAAATGCAAAACTGTCACAGGGGATGAAGAAGGTCATTATATATTAATAAAAGGAGCAATTCACCAAGAAGAAATTACTATATGAAATATTTATGCTCTTAATTTGAATACCCCAAGATACATGAGGCATGCATTGGCAAAACTGAAGGGAGAAATAGATGTTTCTACAATAATAGTTGGATATTTCAATACACAGCTCTCAATATTGGATAGAATATCTGGACAGAGGATAAAGAAAGAAACAGAGAGCTTGAATAAAATGATAAATGAACTAGACCTAACAGACATCTATCAAGCACTGCACCCCAAAACAACAGGATATATTTTCTTTTCAAGCGCTCATAGATCTTTCTCCAATTTAGAACATAAGATGAGACAAGACAAGTTTCATTAAATTGAAAAAGAGAGAAATGATGCAAAACACTTTCTCTGATCATAGCAGAATGAAGCATGAAATCAAAATGGATGAAAAAAGGGAAAATCATAAATATATGGAGATTAAACAGTACACTCTTAAGCAATCAGTGGGTCAAAGAATAAATTGCAAGAGAATTCAACAAACATCTTGAGATGAATGAAAATGAGAACACAACATATCAAAACCTATGGGACACTCTAAAGGCAGAACTGAGAGGGAAATTTATAGCCTTCAATGCTTACATTAAAGAAGTAGA
The DNA here is from genome assembly GCF_030445035.2 of Dasypus novemcinctus. Taxonomy (NCBI): domain Eukaryota; kingdom Metazoa; phylum Chordata; class Mammalia; order Cingulata; family Dasypodidae; genus Dasypus; species Dasypus novemcinctus. The sequence continues at coordinate 44,505,545 of NC_080673.1, read as the reverse complement.
AAGAGCTAATATTGAAGCTCTAACGGCACATCTGGAGGAGCTAGCAAAAGAACAGTAAACTAATCCCAAACCAAGTTGAAGGAAAGACATAATAAAGATAGAGCAGAAAGAAATGAAATCAAGAACAGAAAAACAATAGAGAGAATGAACAAAAAAAGTTTATTCTTTGAGATCAAAAACATCAACAAAACCTTAACTAGACTGACAAAGAAAAAAAGAGAGAATATACAAATCAATAAAATAAAAAATGAGAGGGGAACATTAACAGACCCCACAGAAATCAAAGAGATCATAAGAGAATACTGTGAACAACTGAATGCCAAAAAGGCTAGACAATGGAGCAGAGATAGACAAATTCCTAGAAACACACAAACCATCTGCACTGACCCTAGAAGAAATAGAAGCCCTCAACAAACCAATGAGAAGTAAAGAGATTGAAACAGTCATCAAAAACCTCCCCAAAATGAAAAACCTGTGACCAGATGACCTCACAGGTGAATTTTGCCAATCATAAAAAGAGGATCTAATACAAATCTTGGTCAAGTTCTTCCAAAAAATTGAACTGGAAGGAAAACTTCTAAACCCATTCTATGAAGCCAACATCACCCTAATACCCAAACCAAATAAATATACTGCCAAAAAAATTACAGATAAATATCTCTGAATATCGATGCAAAAATCCTCAACAAAATATTTGCAAACTAAATCCAAAAGCACCTTAAAAGAATTATACACCATGATCAGGTGGGTTTTATCCCAGGTAGGCAAGAGTGGTTCAACATAAGTTATGAGAGTCCTGTATGATGTTATATATGTTTGTTTTGTAAATTCACAACTATTACTATATACTTAATGCTTATGTAAGTTTATGTATGAGTGATATACTTGAATAAATTAATTTTTAGAAAAACAAGAAAATCAATTAGTGTAATAAACCACATTGATAAATTGAAAAAGAAAATTCACATTATCCTCTCAATTGATGCAGAAAAGATATTTGACAAAACACAGCACTCTTTCTTGATTAGAATACACTCCAAAGGATAGGAATAGAAGGAAACTTTCTCAGTATGGTAAAGTGCATATATGAAAAACGTACAGCTAGCATAACACTCAATGGTGTAAGACTGAAAGCTTTCCTGCCGAGAAGAGAAAGAAGAAAAAGATGTCCATTGTTGTTCAATATTGCATTAGAGGTTCTAGCTAGAGCAGTAAGGCTATATAAGAAATAAAAGACACCAAAATAAGAAAGGAAGAAGTAAAATTTTCACTATCCACAACAAACCTTCCAGAAATAATAAATGAGTTCAGCACATGGCAGAATACAAGATTAACATGCAAAAATCAATAGCACTTCTATACACTAATGATGTTCCATCTGAGGAAGAAATCAGAAAAAAAAAATCCCATTTATGATAGTGAATAATAATCAAATACTTAGGAATAAACTTGACCAAGGACATAAAGGACCTGTGTTCAGAAAACTAAAAAACATTGCTAAAAGAAACTGAAGAAGATTTAAATAAGTGGAATTCCATATTCATTGATTGGAAGACTAAATATCATTAAGATGTCAATTCTACCCAGATTGACTTACAGATTCAATGCAATCCCAATAAAAATGCCAACAGTGTTTTTTGCAGAATTGGAAACATCAATTATCAAAATTATTAGGAAGGGTAATGGTCCCCATAAGGCAAACATATCTTTAAAAAGAAGAATGAAGTTGGAAGACTCTCACTTCTGAACTTCAGAACATATCAGTTAGCTACAATGGTAAAAACAGCATGGGATTGGCATAAAGACAGACATATTGACCAGTGAAATGGAATTGAGAGCTCAGAAATAGTCCCTTACATTTAAAGTCAAGTTGATTTTTGACAAGGTGGTCAAGCTCTCCCAGTTGGGCCAGAAGAGTCTATTTAACAATTGGCGTTGGGAGAACTAGTTATTCAGAAAGAAGACACCTGTCTCACACATTATACAAAAATTAATTCAAAATGGATAACGGACCTAAATATAAAAGCACAACCATAAAATTCCTAGAAGTAAATGTAGGAAAACATCTCCAAGATATTATGTTAGTCAATAGTTTCATAAACCTTAACTCAAAGCACAAGCAACAAAAGAAAAAATAGATAAATGGAACCTCCTTAAAATTAAACACTTTTGCACCTCAAAGGACTTGGTCAAAAGAATGAAAATGCATCCAACTCAATGGGAGAAAATATTTGGCAATCACATATCCAATAAGATTTTAACATCTATGATAAACAAAGAAATCATACAATGCAACAATAAAAAGACAAATTACCCAATAAAAAATGGTAAAAAAGATATGAAAAGACAATTGTCCAAAGATGAAATACAAATGGTAAAAAACACATGAAAAAATGTTCAAAATCACTAGCAATTAGGGAAATGGAAATCTAAACTACAATGAGATATGATTTCATAACTATTAGACTGACTAAAAACTCAGAAAACTGTAAATTTTGGAGAGGATGTGAAGTGATAGGAACCAATTTGAGTCCATTGGTTATATCAATTCTTGTTTCAATAACTTACTGTTTTGCAAACTGTAGCTTTGTAATTTGTTTTAAAGCCAGGAAATGTGTGTCCTTTCACTTCACTCTTCTTTTTCAAGATGGTTTTGGCTATTTGGGGCCTCATATACTTCCAAATAAATCTTATAATTGCTTTTTCCATTTCTGAAAATTAGGCTATTGGAATTTTGATTGGGGTTACATTGAATCTGTCAATCTGCTTGGATAGAATTGACATGTAAAGATATCTTATCTTCCAACACATGAATTATGCAATGTACTTCATGGACTGAGTTGGCAGCATTCTTTCCTGTTTAATTTTTTGGAAGAGCTTGGTATTAAGTCATCTTTGAATGATTGGTAGAATTCAACTGTGAAGTCATGTGGTCCTGACATTTTCATCTTTAGGAGGTCTTTTTTTTCTTTTTTTAAAATATATTTTTAAATTTTTTTAGAAAAACACTTAGATTACACAAAGTGTTACATGCAAAACTATAAGGGATTCCCATATGCCGCACTCCCCACACCTCCCACCCTTCCCCACATTAACAACTTATCTCATCAATGTGGTACATTCATTGCAAATGACGAATGCCTTTGGAGCATTGCTCCTAAGCAAGGATTATAGTTTACATTGTGGTTTACACTCTCTACCACTCCATTCTGTAGGTTATGTGGCAGGATATGTAATGGCCTGTATTTGTCATTGCAATATCATTCAGGACAAATCCAAGTCCCCAAAATGCCCCTGTATTGCACCACTTTCTCCCACTCCCTACTCACAGAACCTCCAGAGGCCACTGTCTCCAAATCAATGATAAAATTTCTTGTATTGCTATAGTTACAATAAGTCTATAGTAGTAGAATACCAGTAAGTTTACCCTAGTATATATTTTATTTCCCAATCCTGAGATTCTGGGATGGTGATGCCCACTCAACCTCTAATTGAGAGAGGGCCTCAATCCCATATGGCTGATGGATGGAACTCTCTTATTTGCAGTCGTATACTGTCTTGGTTCCTCGGCATGGTGGTTGTCCATCCTCACCTCCTTGTAAGTTGTTCTGGGTGACTTCAATGAACTGGAGAGTAGGTATTGCAAATCTGCTGAGGCTCAGGACCCAGCTGGCACAAGGACAGCCCAGAGATTCAAATATCTTGGAAATGCATCTACCAACTCCAGCACCAACTATTGGTTCAAATAGAAGGACAGAAGAGGCATGTGTTGAGAAGTCATGACTGAGTCCAACTCTGTCACTCTTAGGAGCACAAACTCCAAAGAAGGGCCCACTGGCAAGGCACCAGACTCTGGAGCTATCTGACATGACCATAGGACCTGGGTGTCTCTAGAGCCCTCAGGACCCCCAATATTTGGGTAGTATCTACTTTGGCAGTCTATGAGATCCTTCTGGAATGTGCACAAGCATTACTTCAGGGATGACCTCCTGACTCACTTTGAAGTCTTAGCCATATAAACTCATTTGTCTTTACCTTTCCCCCCTTTTATTCAAGGTTTTTTTTTTCCAATTACATTGCTAGTTGGTGCTTAGTAGTAATCCCTTGGTGCCAGAAAGGCTTATCCCAGGAGTCATGTCCCATGCTGGGGAGAAGGTAGTGCATTTATATGCTGAGCTTGGTTTAGAGGAAGGCCACGTTTGAGCAACATGGAGGCTCTCAAAACCAGGCACTGCGGCGGCTTGCTCGGTCGGTAGAGGTGGGGTCTGGCTGCGGACGAGGGGTCGGTCCAGCTCTGGACGAGGGGTCGGTCCCGCTTGGGACGAGGGGTCGGTCCCACTTGGGACGAGGGGTCGGTCCGGCAGCAGACGAGGGATCGGTCTCACAGGGGTTGCGCGGTTCTGCTGACGGGGTCGCCCGGCGAAGCCGGCGACAAAGGGGTCGCCCGGCGAAGCAGGCGACGAAGGGGTCGCCCGGAGAAGCAGGGGGCTCTCAGGACTGGAGGGCGCACGGCAGAAGAACTACCGCGGAGACAAGGTAAACACGCAAGTCCACTTTATTGAGGGAGAGGCAACAGTTTTATAGGGGCTGGGGAAGGCTGATTGGTCGAAGCCACGCCCTGTTCTGATTGGTTGCCGGCGAAAGGTCAGTGGGCGGTACTGGACGGGGGAGGGGGGGTGGTTAGGGATTGGCTGTCGCTGTTGCTGGGGGAAGGGGCAGGGTTTAGGGATTGGTGGCTGCTGTTGCTGGGGTGGAGGGCAGACTTGAGTTTCCCGCCCACGCCTGGCTGTTGCTGCTGTCGGGGGGAGGGAAAAGGGCAGACTGGATTTCTCCACCCACGCCTGGCTGTTGCTGCTGTCGGGGGAGGGGAAAAGGGCAGACTGGAATTTTCTGCCCTGCACCTGCGCAGGGAGAAGGAAGAAGAAGGGTGCTGCCCCACAAGGCATCGGGTGGCGCCATCTGGGAGGAGGGGCGGCCGCGGATGCATGGCTGCCGAGAAGGGGAGACCCGAGGGCACTCTGCGCCCATGCCGAGCTTCCTTCAGGGGTGGCGGTGAGTCCGACCAGCCACCCTATTATGGGGGCAGCGGCTTGGCCTGCCGCGGCTGCTCCCCCGCCAGGCCAGCAAACCACACTTCAGCCCGAGGGGTGACCGCATTTCCCCCTTCTTTTCAAATAAGGGCCAGGATGGCAGCAGCAACAAGTAGCCAAGGCCCAAGAGGCAGTAAGCAATGAGGGAAGCGGGGCTGAAGAGGGAAGTGAGTATGACGGGGATATAAATGTACAATTTAGGGGGTGGTATCTTGCCGTTGCAAGCAAGGGTGGCCAATGTCCAATTCTTGTTGATCTCGGCGGCTATAAGATCCATCTGTTGTTAAAAGTCCAGGATGACAGCGCGTTGCAGGTAGTTGATCTCTCCTTGGCAGCGAAGACATTGTAGGAGAGGATTACTTTTTCCTGCCAGAGGCTTACTGTCCAATTAAAAGGCTGATGGCTGGGGTTGGTGAGTGCAATGGGGAGTGTGATGAAAAGAAGGGTGATGGTTTTGGACAAGAGGAGGCTTGGTGAAGTCATTATGGGAGAAAGATAAGGAGTAAAGCATAAAAGAGGATAATAAACAGAAAGGCGATGGAGAGTAGAATTCGTTGGCCGAGGTTCCAATCTTCTGGTGCGGTAGCGGCTAGACAGATGGCGGAAAATATTATCAAGAAAGCAAAGGTTATGAGGAAGAAATAAAGTATTAAAGGCTGTGGGGGAAGTGAGAAGATCATTTAGAGGATAGGGTTGAGAATGGTATGTTTAAGACAGAAGCTTTGTGGTTTGTAGGAGACTGCTTTATAAACGAAGGAGAATGAGGGCAGTAAATATAGTAACGATAGATAGGAAGATGACAGTGAGGAGGAGTCTTTGTTTAAGGTTCCAATCGTCCGGCGCAACAGTGGCTAGGCTGATAGCGAGGGGTGTTGCTAAATAGACAATGGCTGCAAAGACAAAATCATCCTCTGTTTCCTTAAGAATAACTTTTCTTTAAATACTTAGTAGCATGCAATATTAGAAACCGTTTCCTAAAAGCAAGTTGGCAGGGGAGCTTGGTTGCTGTTAATCTTTCCTGTTATAAAATTACCTTTTATTATTATTATCATCAATTTAGTTTTATATATATATATTTAAGAATGACCTTTTGGAATTAGCCATTTAATACCTTAATGTAAACTATTGAAGATAAATTTTATCTTTACAGAACACATTCCCTTACGTAAAGTTATCACAATACCTTTTACACTTGCCGCATGCAAATTAAATTTCAAGAGTTTATGAAAAATTAGCCATCTTACTTTAGGACAAAATATGTCTTTTTGCAAAACTTATTAAATTTCCGTTAGCATTTTTACAAACTTTTAACCTTTTTAATATTCATATAAGTTTTACATTCTTTATATTATCCTGTGAAGAAAACTAAGTTATTCATTTTAATCTAGGCAAGAACAACTTTTTATGAAGACGTACAGTTAATTTTGTTAATTAAGACTTACAATTTTTTTTTAATTGTAGATATCTTATTAACATTTAAACTTATGTATTAATATAATAAACTTAAGTATTAATATAAGCGCTTATTTATTTTTGGCCATTTGAATAGAGCTCTTTTAAAGATTTCTAGTAATTTATATTTACCATCCGGAGGTATCACAATATATGTTGACATTGAACGAACAGACAGACAAACACAGAACAATTACAACACATTAACAGAAATATATAATTTATTTACAGTTGACTCATAATTCTTACTTTCTTGGTATAGCTGCTTTTAAATCCTTTTTTATATAGCATATCATAGATTATACCCTTCAAGATTTCTTCTGGACTTCATGTTGCCTGTAATAAGCCAGGAGGGAATCTTTTACCTTCCTGCTCCACAGCAAAAGTGACCCTATCTATAAGGCGAGTATAGGTGTCCGGGTCCCAAAGCTGACACGTGGTAAGCCACGGATTAAAGGGGAGAAGAAGGTCCCGATATACTTGAAGCTGTTTGAAAGAGATCTTACACCGGTGAGTGTCTAGGAGACCGGCGAGGGCCCGAACTTGTGGGGCTTGCTTAGCAGATAGGATGTTACCCATTGCTAATGGCCTTTTGGAGCCGATAAGAAAAGGGGCCCTTACCTTGAGAGCGTGGCGATGGGAGCCGAGGTGCGCGGTGAGACGAGGGGTCAGAGCCGATGGGACTCCGACGGTGGTCGCGGGCCAAGAGAAGGCCCCGACGAGGGGAGGGCAGGACGACGAGCAGTGGAGCAAGGCAAAGGGGAGCAAGCACGGAGGGGAGGAGGCAGAGGTGAAGGCAGGGGTGGAGGTGCTCAGGCATGCACTCCTGAGAGTTTTATTGGCGCCTCTTAATCATAGCAGGTCGGTATAAGCCCCCGACATGGAAGGAGAAAGCCATCCAGCGATTCTCCCAGACCGCCGTGGATCATATGAGGTCACCAAGGTTCAGGAGCAGCAATGCAGAGCGAAAAGATAGGGGTGAGAAGAGAGGAGAGCGTAGGGCTATGGTAGGGTTACTTCAGACGTGCAAGCGCGTGCTCCCGAGAAATCCAAGGCTCCTCTTAATCATAGCGGGTCGGTATAAGCCCCCGACATGGAAGGAGAAAGCCATCCAGTGATTCTCCCAGACCGCCGTGGATCGTATGAGGTAGCCAAGGCTCAGGTAGCAGCAATGTTGCACGAGAGAAGTCCCAAGGTGAGAAGAGAGGAGGGCGTAGGGCTGTGGTAGGATTACTTCAGACGTGCAAGCGCGCGCTCCCGAGAAATCCAAGGCTCCTCTTAATCATAGCGGGTCGGTATAAGCCCCCGACATGGAAGGAGAAAGCCATCCAGCGATTCTCCCAGACCGCCGTGGATCGTATGAGGTAGCCAAGGCTCAGGTAGCAGCAATGTTGCATGAGAGAAGTCCCAAGGTGAGAAGAGAGGAGGGGGGGGTCGCCAGGTTATGTAGTGAGGCTGTGGTGGAGTTGCCTTGCCCCACATTGTGCTGTGGTGGGGTTGCCTTGCCCCACGTTGGGCGCCAACTGCGGCGGCTTGCTCGGTCGGTAGAGGTGGGGTCTGGCTGCGGACGAGGGGTCAGTCCAGCTCTGGACGAGGGGTCGGTCCCGCTTGGGACGAGGGGTCAGTCCCACTTGGGACGAGGGGTCGGTCCGGCAGCAGACGAGGGATCGGTCTCACAGGGGTTGCGCAGTTCGGCTGACGGGGTCGCCCGGCGAAGCCGGCGACAAAGGGGTCACCCAGCGAAGCCGGCAACGAAGGGGTCGCCCGGAGAAGCAGGCGACGAACTGGGGACAAGGGAGGCCAGGCCCTTGTCGGGGGCTCTCAGGACTGGAGGGCGCACGGCAGAAGAACTACCACGGAGACAAGGTAAACACGCAAGTCCACTTTATTGAGGGAGAGGCAACAGTTTTATAGGGGCTGGGGAAGGCTGATTGGTCGAAGCCACGCCCTGTTCTGATTGGTTGCTGGCGAAAGGTCAGTGGGCGGTACTGGACGGGGGAGGGGTGGTGGTTAGGGATTGGCTGTCACTGTTGCTGGGGGAAGGGGCAGGGTTTAGGGATTGGTGGCTGCTGTTGCTGGGGTGGAGGGCAGACTTGAGTTTCCCGCCCACACCTGGCTGTTGCTGCTGTCGGGGGGAGGGAAAAGGGCAGACTGGATTTTTCCGCCCACACCTGGCTGTTGCTGCTGTCGGGGGAGGGGAAAAGGGCAGACTGGATTTCTCCACCCACGCCTGGCTGTTGCTGCTGTCAGGGGAGGGGAAAAGCGCAGACTGGAATTTTCTGCCCTGCGCCTGCGCAGGGAGAAGGAAGAAGAAGGGTGCTGCCCCACAAGGCATCGGATGGCGCCATCTGGGAGGAAGGGCGGCCACGGAAGCATGGCTGCCGAGAAGGGGAGACCCGAGGGCACTCTGCGCCCATGCCGAGCTTCCTTCAGGGGTGGCGGTGAGTCCAACCAGCCACCCTATTATGGGGGCAGCGGCTTGGCCTGCCGCGGCTGCTCCCCCGCCAGGCCAGCAAACCACACTTCAGCCCGAGGGGTGACCGCAAGGCACCCTCAGCACTAGGCTAAATTGCTAAAGCAAAGGCTCATAAACATAGGTATCAATGTCAAGGGCCCATCAATGGACCATACTTCTTCACTAGTCATTGCTCCTTCACTTGGGGGATTGTTGCTCTTCCATTAGAGAATGTGGTAGAGTTCCCCAGGGTGGGAATCAATATTCTTTTGGTGATTGTGTGAATCTTCACCCACTGTGACAATGCCCCATGAACATCTGAACACATTTTTATACCTTATATTTATGCCAAGTGAACTTCTTCCCATGTATCCCTTATCACTGACACCCTGAACCAATGATCCTCCCCTGCCAGAGTTGTAACCCTCTGTAATCCAAAACTTCTTCAAATATGAAGCCAAGAACACCACCAAATACAACAGGAAAATGTAATAATGATATGTTTAAACTTAAGAAATAAAATACAAATTAATTTAGAAAAACTAAAACTAAAATAGAATTTTAAAATTGGAATATTAAAAAAATAAGTAAAATGTAAAAAAAATTTATATTCTGCTTTTCATCACTGTATGTACAGTGACATTTACTTCCATTTCTTCCCCAATGTCTTACTTTTATTCATTTTGTCTTCAGAGAAGTTTCAGGTCACAGTAAATTCACATACAGAACACAGGGGACTCTTGATAACTGTTTCAATCTCTTCACTTGTGATTGGTTTTTTGAGTTCCTCTATTGCTTCCAGTGTCAGTGTAGGTGGTTTGTGTGTTTCTAGGAATTTTTCCATCTCATCTGCATAGTTTTGTGGTATAGAGTTGTTCATAGTATCATTTTAAGATCTTTCTGTGGGGTCAGTGTTAATACTCCTCCTCTCATTTCTCATTTTATTTATTTGTGTCTTTTCTATTTTTCTGTCTTTCTATCCAAGGGATTTTTGATTTTGTTGATCTTCTCATAAAACCAACTTTTAATTTTATTGATTCTATTGATTTTATGTTACCGGTTTCAATTTTTTCTGCTCTGATCTTTACTCTTTCCTTCCTCTTGGTTCATATTAGTTCTGTGTTCTTTTTCTAGTTCCTCCTGGTGTGCAGTAGATCTCAATTTTAACTTATTCTTTTATTTTAAAAATTTCATTTTTATGCCCCTTCCCCCACAGAGATGCTCCCTTGTCTGTCTGTTCATTGTCTGCTTGTCTTCTTTAAGAGACACCAGAAACTGAACTGGGACCTCCCAATTGGGAGGCAGGTACTGAATTTCTTGAGCTACATCTGTTCTCCTTCTTTCTTCTTTTTTTAAATGTAAGCATTGAGGGCTATAAATTTCCCTTTCAGTACTGCCTTTGTAGTTTCCAATAGGCTTTGATATGTTGTGCTCTCATTTTCACTCATCTCAAGATATTTGCTGAATTTGCTTGCAATTTCTTTGACTTACTGATTATTTAAAAGTGTATTGTTCAATCTCAATATATTTAAGAATTTTCCCTTTTTCCATCTATTATTGATTTCCAGCTTCATTCTGTTAGGATCAGAGAAAGCATTTTGTATAATTTCAAACTTTTTAAATTTATTAATTATTTTCTTATGACCCAACATATGGTCTATCCTAGAGAAGGGTCCATGAACACTTGAAAAGAATGTATATCCTGATTGCTTTGGGGTGCAATGCTCTATAGATGTCTGTTAGGTCTAGTTCTTTTATAATATTATTCACTCTCTTTATTTATTTATCCACTATCCAGATGTTCTATCCAACACCGAGAGTGGTGTATTGAATTGTCCAACTATTTTTGTAGAGACATCTATTTCTCCCTTCAGTTTTGCCAGTGTATACCTTAGTGATTTTGGGTCACTAAGTTTGGTGCATAAGTATTTAGTATAGTTATTTCTTCTTGGTAAATTTTCCCTTTTATTAATATATAGTGACTGTATTAGTCAGAGTTCTCTAGGGAAACAGAATCAACAAGAGATATCTGTCAATAGTAAGAGATATTGTCAGTCTCTCATGCGACTGGGGAGGCAAAAGTCCAGGTTCTGCAGGACTTGGGATGCCAATGAAAGTCCAATACACATCTTTGATGAGTTCTGGAAGAAGCTGGCTGTGCAAAGATGAGCTGAGAAATTCTCATGCAATGCTGGAATCACTTCCCTTTTTAAGGCATTCAACTGATTGGACAAAGTGTCATTCATTGCTGATAGGAATCTCCCTGATTGATGTACTTGTAATCAGCTATCTATGATTAATCAATGCAGTAAAGTCATTGGTGAATAAAATCCATAAATGTCCTTGTATTATAATTAGCCCAGTGCTTGCTTGACCAAACGACTGGGCACAATTACCAGGCTGAGTTGACACATTAGCCCAACCATTACAATGACTTTTTTCATCCCTTATAATGATTTTGCATTTGGAATTTATTTTGTCCTTTATTAGTATCGCTATTCCAGCTCTTTTTTTTTTTTTTTTTGGTTATGATTTGCATGGAGTATCTTTTCCAATCTTTCACTTTTAACCTCGTTGTATCCTTATTTCTGAGCTGAGTCTCTTATAGACAGCATATAGTTGGCTCTTTTTTTAAAATCCATTCTATCAATCAATGTCTTTTGATGGGGGAGTTCTAGTTATTAACATTCAGTGTTATTACTGTAAAGGCATTACTTCATCTATTTTGTCCTTTGGTTTTCTTTGTCACATCTTAATATTGTCTGTCACTTTGCCCTTTAATTTACCCTTCCTAATAATCTTCATTTCTACACTCTCTTCCAAGGATCTCACCCTTATTTTTTCCTTTCAAGCAGCAGCACTCCCTTTAGTATTTCTTGTAATTATGGTCTTTTCATAACATATTTTATCAGATTTGTTTGTCTGTGAAGACTTTGAACTCACCCTCATTTTTAAAGGACAGTTTTGCTGGATATAGGATTTTCGGCTGGCAGCTTTTCTCTTTCAGTACCTTAAATACATCATACCACTTTCTTCTTCCCTCCATAGTTTCTTATGAGAGGTCAGCCCTTAATCTTATTGAGGTTCCCTTGTATGTGATACTTTGCTTTTCTCTTGCTGCTTCCAGGATCCTTTCTTTATCTCTGATATTTTTCATTCTGAATAGTAGTTGGCTCAGGGCATGTCTATTCAGATTTATTCTGTTTGATGTGTATTGTTCTTCTTGGATATTGATATTTATGTCTTTCATAAAGGTTAGGATTTTTCAGTCATTATTTACTCAAATATTCTTTCTGCTCCCTTTCCATTATCTTCTCCTTCTGGTATACTGATAATGCAAAAGTTTGTGTGTTTTGCATTGTCATTCTATTCCCTGAGACCCTGTATCTTTTTTTCCTATTCTCTTATATTTTGTTCTCCTGTCTTTGCCAATATAGATGTCCTGTCTTCAAAAGCACTAATTCTTTCTTTGAGCAATTCAAATCTGCTTTTATGTGCCTCTATTGTATTTCTTTTTAATCTCATCCATCGTGTCTTTCATTCCCATAAGGTCTGTTACTTTTCTTTGCAGGCTTTCAAATTGTTCTTTATGCTTACCCAGTGTCTTAATATCCTTTATCTCTTTACTCCTATATTCTCAATTCTTTGAAGTGATTTATCAAAATTATGTGATTTTTCACTGATTAGTTGTATTAAATCTTGTATCTCTTCAGGGTATTAGGTTTGTTTTTTTGGCTTGGTCATGTCTTCTTCTTTTCTAATATGACTTGTAATTTTTGCTAATGTCTAAGAATCTGAATATGTTGGTGAATTTTCTGTGATGGCCAATTCTCTCTCTTGCCTATTGCTTTTTATTCCCCTACAACTCTTCTTTGATATTTGGTTCAACCTATTCTAAGTTTTTAAAAATGCCTAGCCTAAGATATCAAAATTGGGTCAGGCACTCACTAATGCGCCACAGATCCACACCACACCCCGCCCCCCCTTCCATGATTTAGGGTTAATAGTGACTAAAAGCAGTTTTTACCCAGGCAATTTCCAGACCAGCCATCAGGTGGTGCCTATCAGTGCACCTTTCCATGGAGGTGTTTCTTTCTATCTCAACTTTCCTGTGGTTTGTTCTGACTGGAGTGAAAATTCAAAGCAGTCTCTGCTGACCAACTTCACTGAAGAGAAGTACTCAGACTCCCCTTCCTTTTCACTTGTAGCAGATAATAGGGAGGAATTTGTTCTGTTCCCTTCTCCTTTGGCTGTCGTGAGCCAGGAGTTTTATCCCAGTGTAATATTTTGGGCATGGGGGTTGAAAGCCCTTTCCAACTGCCATGGGGTTTGGTAACTCATGTTTGTTGTTTCAGATTCTTTGTCTCTCTGTCCCTCACCTTCCTAGGAGTTATGTAGTGCCCTACATTTGCTACACTCTCCTGTTCTGCTGACACCCCAAGTACATTCCTCAGCTTTTGGCCCTTTCTCCATTGTTTATGTGAAAGAACTGAACCCGGCCTGGCTACTGTGATGCCATCTTCCTTGAACTCTCCTTGGTAGTATTTTAATGACTGATTCAACCTCTTCACATGTAATTGGTCCGTTGAGGTCTTCTATTTCTTCTAGAGATAGTGTAGGTTGTTAGTTTCTAGGAATATGTGCATTCCATCTAGGTTGTCTAATGTGTTGGCATATAGTTTTTCATAGTATCCTCTCATGATCCTTTTTATTTCACTGCAGTGAATAGTAATGTCCCCATTTTCTTTCTGATTTTATTTTTTCACATCTTTTATTTTTATTTCTCTGTCATTCCAGCTGTTTGTCAATTCTATTTATCTTTTCAAAGACAAACTTTTGGCTTGGTTAATTCTCATTGTTGTTTCTTTATTCTCAATTTCATTTATTTCTGTTCTAATATTTGTTATTTCTTTCCTCCTGCTTGCTTTGGGAATAGTTTGCTGTGACTTTCTAGTTCCTCAAGGTGTGCACTTAGGTCTTTGATTTTAGTTCTTTCTTCTTTTTTAAATGTGTTTAGAGTTATAAATTTTCCTCTCAGGACTGCCTTTTGTGCATCCTCTAAGTTTTGATATGTTATGCTTTCATTTTCATTAATCTCAAGGTATTTACTGATATCCCTTGAAATTTCTTGTTTTACTCACTGATTAAGAGTGACTTATTTAACTTCCAAATATTTGTGGGTTTTTGGGTTCTCCATTTTTTATTGATTTCCAGATTCTATCCATTATTATCAGAAAAGATATTTTATATAATTTTAGTCTTTGCAAATATATTGAGACTTAATTTGTGACTCAACATGTTGTCTATCCTAGAAAATGATCTATGTGCACTTGAGAAGAATGTATACCCTGGCGTTTTGGTGTGAAATATTTTGTATATGTCTGTTATGTCTAGTTCATTTATCATAATATTCAATTTCTCTATTTCCTTATTAATCCCTCCAGATATTCTATCTCTTGGTGAGAATGCTGTATTGAAGTCTGTACCAATTAATGTAGAGGTTTCTATTTCTCCCTACATCTTTGCCAGTGTTTGCCTCATGTATTTTTTGGCACTGTGGTTAGTTGCGTAGTTGCATAATAAGTATGATTGGTATTTCTTTTTGATGGATTGCCCCTTTTATTAATATATCACAACTTTTGACTTAAAGTCTATTTTTTCTAGTATTAGTATAGCAACCCCAAGCCTTCTTTTAACTTTATTTTTAAAGAAGTTTTGATTACTGAGAAGTTACATAAAAAATATGGGGAATTCCCATATACCCCACCCTTTCCCCCTCACATTTTCTCATATTAATAACATCTTTCATTACTACAGTCATTAAAATTGATGAACAATATTTAAGCATTGCTGCTAATCACAGTCTATAGATTACATTATGGCTTACACTTTGCACTATACAATTTTATTGGTTTTGACAAAATGTAAACTATCCTGTATCCACCATTTCAATATCACGCAGAACACTTCCAGTGTCTCCAAAATTCCCAATGTTCCAACTATTCTTTGCTCCCTCTGCCCTCAGAAACTTTGGTGACAACTATCTTTATATCAATATTACAAGTTCTTCCATTACTAGAATAATAATGTCTTTTTAGTCCATGGTTACATTCCCCACTGTATTTGTTCATTCCAACATATTGAGGATTTGGGGATGGTGATGTCCACTCTGCTTCTGATTGAGAGGAGGCTTAGATCCCATGGGGCAGATGGATGGAACTGTCTTGCTTACAGTTCTAGATACTGTCTGTTTTTTGGGGATGAGTGTTGCCCATCACCATCTTTTTGTTAGTTGGCCTGGGTGAGTCTGATAAACTGGAGAGTAGGTATTGGCTACAACTCTGCTGAGATTCAGTGTTCAAGGGGATATGAGCAGACCATAGATTCAAGTCTCTGGGACATATATTTAATAGGCATAATGCTAATTATAGGTTCAAATTAAAGCAGCAAAAGAAATATGTGTAGGGAAATTGTAAATAAGTCTAAGTCTGTTAAATTGGGGAAATAAATTAACATATATTCCAAGGTAAGCCCAACCAATGGGTGCCAATTTTCTTGGGCTGTATGCCCTGCCCAATAGTGTCCAGATGTCTCTAGGGCCTTTTGGAGCACTTCTATTTGAGGCTTTGTTTACTGCAGCAGTCATTGGGATCCTCCTGAGATATGCATAGTGCAACTTCTGGAATGGGTCTCCTGACTCACTTTGAAACTCTTAGCCATAAAGACTCTTTTGTATTTAATATTTCCCCCTTTTGCTCTTTTGGTTATTATTTACATGGTATCTTTTTCCATCCTTTTACTTTCAAGCTATTTGTGTCTTTAGGTCTAAGATGAGTGTCTTGTGAACAACATACTATTTTATCCATTCTGCCAAACTGTATCTTTTGATTGGGGAGTCTAATCCATTAATATAAAGTGCTATTACAGTAAAAGCAGTACTTACTTCAGTTATTTTTTATTTAATTTTTTTGTCTCTCTTTTCTTTATTGCAACCTCCTTTTATATATAGTTGATCTTTTTTAATGTATCTCACTGGTCTTTTTCTGATTTCTTTTTTTCTGTATATTTTGAAATTCATTTATCTGTCATTACTGTAAGTTTTATATTGCACAACCTACATCTATAACCTACTATTTGAATAGATACCAAGTTGGCTTCATTAGCATATCTATTCCACAAATCTTGATTTCTTCACACTCCTCCAAGTTACTCTTTCCTGAATTTTCCTTTCAACCTATAGAATTCCCTTTAGTAATTCTTATAAGGCAGGCCTTTTGTTGAACATTTTCAGTTTCTGTTTATCTGTGAATATTTAAAAATCTTCCTCATATTTGAAGGACAGTTTTACCAGATAAAGAATTTTGGGGTGACAGTTTAACCTTTTTGGTACCATAAATATATACCCATACATTTGGCCTCCATAGTTTCTGATGAGAAATTTGCATTGAGCCTTGCTTTTCTCTTACTACTTTCAGAACTCTCTCCTTATCTTCAGCATTTGGCATTCTAATTAATATATGTCTCAGAGTATATCTAATAGAATTTATTGTTTGGAGTATGTTGTGCTTTTGGACATGTATATATATACCTTTCATAAGAGTTGAGAATTTTTGGCCATTATATTCTCAAATATTCTTTCTGCCCCCTTTCCTTTCTCTTCTACTTCTGGGACACCTATGATGTGCACATTTGTGTGGTTCATGCTCCCACTCAAATCTCTGAGATACTGCCCGGTTTTAGCTATTCTTTTCTCTGATTCTTCTGACTGTATGATTTCAGGTGCTTTGTCTTATCTTCTAGTTCACTGATTCTTTCTTCTACCTGTTCAAATCTGCAGTAGTAAAACTTCAGTATATTTTTAATCTCTAATATAGTGCCTTTCATTGCCATAATTTCTGTTATGTTTCCTTTTATACTTCTAAATTCTTTATGCTGACACAGTTTTCTTAATATCATTTATCTCTTTATCTATATTTTCCTTCATCTCCTTGAATTTATTTAGGAGATTTATTTGAACTTCTTTGATTAGTTGTTACAAATTCTGTGTCTCCTCAGGATTTTTAATTTGTCCCCTTTATTGAACCTTATCTTCCTGTTCCTTAGTTTGGCTTGTAATTTTTTTCTGATGTCTATGCACCTGATTATCTTCATGAGTTAACTCTGAAAGTCAGTTTCTCCCTCTTGTCTAGGGTTTTATTGTTGATTCCTTTGTATTAAGGCTCTTCTTTGATACTTGGTCCAACTTATTCTGGACTCTTAGAATAGCCTGAATTTAACTGATTATATTTTCTCAGCTCTTCTTACTCTGTTTCTTGATCTGGGTAGATTGCATTTTCGGTGTAATTGTTTCACCTCCAGGATTAAGCTTCTTTTTCTCTGTTTTGAATCCAGGAATCTTGAACTGTTCTGTTTGTTTTTGTGAAGAATTTTCTCCTGAGCCTCAATGATTTGCTTAAATTGACTCCTTAGCTCAGTGCCCAATTTTCCTTACATTTTTCAGTTCTGGGATCCTCCATTCTTAAAATGGTTCAGTTTAACACTGCTCTCCCACATATACTATTTTTCTCTGAGGCTTTTTCCCTGTTAGGGTATCTTGCTCACGGAATCAGATGGGGGTCACACCAGAAATGTGGCTCACTTCAGTAAAGTCTGTTTTGCATTTAGGGAGTCCCACTAAAAGTAACTGGATTGAGTGAGTGCACTTGGCCACTGCATTTCTGCTGCAGTTTTACTCTCCTCTCCTCCCCTTCCCAGGGCCCATTTATGCAGCATTCCTCAATGACTTGCATTCTGTCCTGGGTCACTGAAGATTTGGTTCCCTGTGCCTGGATATGTGTAGGGTTTTAACTCACTGTTATGAGTTCCCCTGCAGTCTGTGTCCCTGGTGGGAGAGACCCAGGGCACTGCCTCTGGAGAACTCCTAAGCTTTGCATGGGACCCAATGAAGGGGAAAGGAAGAGGACCACATTCTCCAGGATGGAGATTTCTGACCTGACATTTTTCTCTTTCTTTGATTCAGCATTTATGGAATCTTCTCCAACCACTACCAGGATTCCAAGCAAGTGGAATTATCCTTACATCCACTTAATGTCATATAAATGGAATTATATAGTATGGCGCTTTCTCAGAGTGACTTCTCTAACTTAACAGTATGCATTTAAGTCTCATCCATATTTTATTTATGTTAACCATATAGGTAGGTATAATAGGTCATTGAGACCCAATTTATTTAAAAATATTCCTAGATTTGTTGTGGGTTTTGATATTTTTCTTAATCAATGAATATTAAAAGCATAACTTATCTTATGGTGGTCAGTTATTTTTTATTTTTACTTTGAATTAAGGATCTAATAATTGAAAAGTCTAAGGCACATTGCTTCAGAATTTGGTCAATATTGATCCCTTCTTTGATTTGGTTAAGGTCAATTTATTAACTATGTATTTAAAAACATTCAAATTTGGGACAAAAGCAGTAATCTGTGTTTTCTGATAAGAGTTCCTAGTTTTTCTAGGCGATCCAATATTGAGTTTTGCAATGTTTACTGGTCCGGTGGTATGGAAGCCACATGTGCTCTGGATTTAACAATTCCTAGTTGTATGATCTTAAGGAAGGCAGCTATTCTACTTGAACCTCAGTTTCTCTTTGTACAATCAGAAAAAAATCTTATCAAGAGTACACAAAAGATCATGCATAGAGTCAGAGTAAATCGAGTGTAGACAGAAATAACAAATACAGCTGAAAGACAGCCTGAGTGTGAATGTCAACAACAGGTGAGTATGTCAAATCATGAAGTAAGTAAACAAGAAGGCAGAGGGCAAGAGCAACTGCAGTTTGTGATTCTTAAATAAACTCTTCTATTTAAAGCTCAGTTTTAACTGTTTGTTAAATAGTTAAAACTGTTTAACTGTTGTTTGAACTCAAAATCCTTAAAAACATTCTTATCACTATGTTGGTGCTCAGTGAGGGATTGACTATTTCTGTTAGTGTAAACAAAAGGGTATTAGACATGCACTCATACGTTGAGTTTGAACCCTAGATCTTCCATGCAATTGTTTTGTGGATTATGCAGTTTCTTTCATATCATTAATGCTCAATTCTTCATATGTGAAGTGGGGATAATAGTGCCTATTTCATAAGATATCATAAAGTTAAGTAAGAAACATGAAAACGACATTTGTAAACTGCTAAGAATCTTGTTTTACACCCTACCTGCTTCTTCTTAGGTCAAGAGGTAAAGACAATTTAAAGAAATGGTATCTGAAAAGAGAAAGTGATACTAAATGCCATGAATATTTATTCATATGAATAATAACAAATTAAATTATTGAGATGCATGCATGTGTGTGCAGATGTGGGGATATGTGGGTGACATCTTCACCAAACATTTACACAGCTGGAAAAATCTAGATAATTGATTCAATTTTTACTTTTCAAATTCTTGCCATTACCCACAGTGAAAGCCAGAGAAATAATAATTCTCATTCCTTCATTTAGTATTAGTCATAAACTTGAAGACAATTATTAATTCATCCCTTAGCCCTGAGAAGTGGAACAAGTACCACTTCTTCTAACACTCTGCCATCTACTTTATATTGAAATTCTTAAATAAATATTCCTAAACATTTCCAAGTTTTATAAATTCCTCTAGTTATTCGGATGTTTGAAGTCAGTGCATATTCTCATAGAAGTCAAATAGAAAGAAGATGTATTCATTGAGAAAGGTATATACAATTGGAATTTAGGGAGATTGTCAGCAACTAAAATACATTTCGTTCTGAGAACAGATAGAGAAATAGTCCAACATTATTGATTTATGAGTTTAAATTAAATAGAAAATGGAATGAGATATTAAGAAGTTTTAAATTCTCATTATGAAGGAAAAATGTTTTTAAACAGTTATGTCCCAGATTATGTGTAGTTGAAAAGTGAAAAACACAGAACTAAAGGTCAGAGATGAGTACTTCCCTTAGACCTGCAAGAGAGGCCCTTGCCTTCTGTCTCCACATTTTATAAGCTCCAATGCTGGCCTTCCTCTGCCTATACTTCCCTATGAAAAGTAGTCTGCAGGGTCAAAAGGATGAGCCCACCCAAAGGCAGCATATCTCCTCCCTACCAGACCATGCTTTGGGTAGCTGGAATCTTGAAATACCCCAAACAAACAGTCATTAGCTATTTTCTTTGGTCTCTGAACCCTAAAGCAGACTTGTATCTCTGATGAGTGCTCCCTTAGGTTTTAAAGGTGGCCAAGACTGGATGGGAAGTATAGAGAGAGCTCAGGCATGCTTGGTATCCAGGATGTGAGGATAGATTGTCCACAGGTTTCTATGAGGTCTATGGTGGTGTGGGAGGGGGCTGGAAGTAGATAAAAGGTGGTAGATTGTAGATTGGGGGGTGGATGCTAGGGCCTGACTACCTTCATGTATTCTAAGGAATCTAAGAATTCTAAATTCAAATCTGGCCTTTCAGGGCATGATGAGGTAGGTTTGTCAAAGTAGAAGTATGGAATATATTTTGTTTAATAATTTGTTAGCTTGATTTATAACTTTTAAATATTTAGACAGATGGTATATGAGCTTCCATATGTACTCTTGCCTTGAGTCCAAAATATATTAGAGACAGGCCTGGCAGTGACCCAAACTTGAGTTCTGGCCCTTCTACTAACCAGTGCATAAAAGTGAATAAATAAATAAAATCTTTGGGTTCTATTTCTTTGTGTTTGTAAAAAAATGTGGCTGAATTAGTTTTAATACTATATTAGTTTCCTATGGTTGCTGTAACAAATCACCACAAATTAATGTGGTTTAAGATGGCAGGAATTTGTTTTCTTACAGTTCTGGGGGCCAGAATTCCAAAATCAAGGCATCAACAGGGCCAAACTCCCTCTAGATAGTCTAGAGATTCTGTTTCTTGCTTTTTTCAGCTTCTGCTGGCCTCTGACATCCTTGGTCTGTGGCTGTATCATTCCACTCTCTTCTGCTCTTTACACACCACCTTCTCCCCTTTCTCTGTCTTTCTTGCTCTCTTTCCTGCTCCCTCTCTGTCTTTTGATCTCTGTCTATGAAATCTCTCTCTTCCTTTGTCTTATAAGAATAATTGTGATAGTATTTAAGGTAGACAAGGATAATCCAGGATAATCTCCCTATCACAAAGATCCTTAAATTAATCAACTTAATTATACTGCAAAGACTTTACCTTGTAAGGCAGCAATCTCCAGTTCCAAAGATTAAGACTTGAGAGCTTTTTTGGGGTAGGGGGTACCATTCAGCCCACTCTGAATATTATTTCAGTCATTCACTAGCTATACAACTTCGAGCGTGTTGCAAAAAACTTTGGATCTCCATTTTATTATTTTTTTTAAGATTTATTTATTTATTTCTCTCCCCTTCACCCCCGCACCACCCCCCCCACCCCAGTTGTCTGTTCCCTGCGTCCACCCACTGGGTCTTCTTTGTCCGCTTCTGTTGTTGTCAGCAACACGGGAATCTGGGCTTCCTTTTGTTGCGTCATCTTGCTGTGTCAGCTCTCCAGGTGTGTGCGGCACCATTCCTGGGCAGGCTGCACTTTCCTCCGCGCTGGGCGGCTCTCCCTATGGGGCACAATCCCCGAGCGGGACTCCCCAACGCAGGGACACCCCTGAGTGGCAGGGCACTCCCTGCGCGCATCAGCAGTGCGCATGGGCCACTCCACATGGGTCAAGGAGGCCTGGGGTTTGAACCGCGGACCTCCCATGTGGTAGACGGACACCCTAACCACTGGGCCAAGTCAACTGCCTCCATCTTATTTAAAGTTTGGATTAGATCACTTTACAGTCTGTTTTAGCTATATGCTACAAAGACTTATTTTTTTAATTAGACTAATTGCAGAAATTTTGTTTAAAAAAGGAAACATTATTAGAATAATGGCTAAAGTTGATAAAAGTTAACATGAATTAAATTGAGTTCCTTCTTCTCTACAGTATCTTATTTGCTGGTTCACATTTATCTGTGAACTCAGAGTCATCAGCTTTGTTCTAACTCAAGTAAAAATTATTATTGAAAAATGTGGTTCAAGGTCAAAAATCAAATAAAAGAAAATTACAGTTATTTGTTTTTAAAAGTTCAAGTGATATTTTATATCATAAACCTATTGATGAGAGTTGATATGGATTAATCAGCAACCTGCCTTTTCTTTGATCATGACTCAAGTCTATTTTGGACAGGAATGATAATAAGGAAATAATTAATGAGCGGTTCCCATGGAGTGGTGCACTAGGAGGCCTCTTAATAAGGACCTTCTCTAAGTGCAAAGTGGAGCCATTGTTTTATAAATGAAAATCGGTCTATTTGTTTCAGTTCATATTCTAGAGCACAAAGGTCAACTGTTGGTCACTCACATCAACTCTTCTCTGCAAAGATTAACATGTTACCTTTGTATTACAGGGCATAGAGAGAGTCAGGAAGATTCTTTGGGCTCTTCCGTAAGATGAAAACTCTCAAGCTGTGATTTCTGCCTGTGGTTCTTCTGAACACATTAGACAGGGGTTGTTAACCAGGGATTCATGAGCTTGAACTGAAATTCATAAAAACATTATTCTTGTGGGGATATGTTGGTACGGGTGTGATATATTTATTAAATAATACACAGTATAATGTGAAGGAGTCCATGGTTTTCACCTGACTGGCAAAGGGGTCTCTGGAACAAAAAAAGGTGAAGAACCCCTGCATTAGAGAGACTAAGGAAAGGCAAAGAGTCTATTCTCAAATCATCAGACTGACTGGGGAGGATTACTAGGCTACAAATAGAAAGAGTTTCCCATGTGCAGTGACAGTGTGGTGGTTTGAAGCTGTATCCCAGAAAAACATGTTCTTACATGTCATGTCTTCCTGCAGGTGTGAACCTATTGCAAATATGACCTTTTGATGATGTTACTTCAGTTAAAGTGTGACCCACCTCAGTCAGGATAGATCTTAATCCTATTACTGGAGAAATTCATATAGAGAGAAAGCAAGCCACAGAGGGGAGCAGACAGAGGCTGGAATTCAATAGAACCTGAAAGGGAACAGAGAGGCCGGGAGAGGCTGCCATTTGCATTCCTATGTTGCTTTGGAGCTAAGGATCAAGGATCACCAAAAGTCCACCCCCGAATGCACAGTCCTCGGGAAGAAAGCACCACCTTGATAACACCTTGTTTTAGACTTTCTTTCAGCCTGAAAACCATGAGCAAATCATTTTCCCTTATTTAGGCTAACCCGTTTCATGGTATTTCTTGAGCAGTCCAGAAAACAAAAACAGAAGGGGGCCACAGGGATGAAAGCTTGTCCCCTCTGATTTTGTGTTTTCAGACTATTGGCATTAACTTCAAGTTTTCTTTATACCATTTATTTCATCTTTTAAGTAAGCTTTTATTTTCAGTTCACTGAAAACTTGTGATGCATAAGAATGATTAACAGCCACCGATCCCCTTAATAATCTCATTTACATAAAAATTATCAGACGACACTACCCTACCTAATGAAGAGTTACACATCCCCCTCCTATGTGGATATCTAAAAAAGATAGAAAGCAATATCAATATCTATACAAGAAAAGTTAGACTTACATTATACATTTGAACAAATATGGTGGTTACTAGAATATCACAATGAAATCTGTGTGATTTCTGTAGAATATCTATGCTTCTAGTTTAAAAAGAGTGAAAAAAATCACTCAGAGTATGTGATACAAGGACAATTTCTGCAATATGACTTTAACACAATGGCAGTAGCAAAGATTTATAACTGTTATTGTGCTGGTAGATAAAATGCCCACACATCCACATTTGAAATCCAATGAGAATGTTGTTCACCTCATTGCTTGGCCTAGCAGTAGTGGGGAGGGGAGGTAGAGTGTTCATTTGAAGGTAAATTGAGGGATTTTGTAGCCTACTCAAGTTTAATTAAAAATAAATGTGGAAAATTGTTTTAAAAGATTGTACACAGTGATTATCTCAAATTGCCATGGGAAATACAGAAATGCCTCATTAAAAACAAATTTAGACTTTTTTTATATATAAACTCTGTCATTTGTATTCTAGCTTAGAAAAACCTCCTCACATCTAAAAAAATAACAAGCAGAAAAATATGCCATCATAATATGTATGTATCTTAGAATATTATGTGTGCTGTTAAGATGATTTTCAGTGTGCATGACCATCATGAAAAATCATTTCAAAGAAACGGCAAAGCTGTTTTTTAAAAAATAAAACCACTGGACAGTTAAAGGATTACTGAATTATTCACATGAGTGAAACTAACAATAAAACTGAGTTAAACCTGAGTAACCTCCAAAAATTAAGTTGAGTAAATATCATGCCGGTTAACTGCAATTTCCTGACATCAGGTAGAAGTTTTATTCCATCTCAGAATCCTATTCTGTATTTGTATGCTTCCTAAATATATTGATTTTTTAAAATTGAAAGTGTTACTGGTCAATAAATGATACGTTTTACTAATGTTTTTGTCATTGAGTTAAATAATGGTCCAGTGCTGTGTAACCATATCATAAAGCTATACAAAATCAGGCTTTCCTTAAAAAGTCTATGAGAAATGCCTCGTTACTTTCTTTTCCCCTTCTGTTCCTGAAGAGATCCAAATATCTCAAATGTAGTTTAGTGATTGAGTAAGGAATTACAGAGTGAACATCATATGGCAAATAAATAAATAAATGTTTTAAAAACCATCAAAGTAATTTGTTTTACATTTTAAAGAATTTTAATTTGCATTTGGTGATTTTTAGGAACAAAGGATATCAGTAATATTAGTAACCATAATAGCTTTAGAACCAATTATGAATGGCAAACAGCGTAGAGAAAATGTGGACACTTTACATATAGCCAAATGATTATTATAAATAATACACTGCCTCTTAACTGTAATTTTTGGGTGATGGTACCTTTGAGTCAGTTTATCATGACATCCTTTTCTTCGAAATTCCCAACATTGCCACAGTTTACCAAGAAAACAATACATATACACATGACATTGAGAAATATTAATCAGTAAAAGAGCTTTCTTGCTTAGGTAGATCTATGAGTAGACAATTTGATCACTAGCACGGTGTCTTGGGAAGCAGAGCCTTTCTAAGTAATTTGTATCTTTAATACCAACACCTGCAGCTTTATGCACTAAGGATCAGCGGAACTCTAGAGATCAGCAATAGAATTTTTAGGAAACGCAAAATATATTGTTTCCTTTATCACCCTTGGTAACTCTGTGGTGGGGTTGTATTTGGCCTGGGGTTTTATTTGCCTAGTCAATTCAGACCTTGTCGGGCATATTGTCTGCTTTGTGTGATTTAACCAAGGCAAATCTTGCTTTCAAGTATTTATAGAGCATTAGCACCTGCCAGGTCTAATTGCTTGGCTAATATCTTATATTGCATCTATGAATTCAGACATTCTAAACACTGAGGCTTAAATAGAAGAATTTGAAATTGAAGTGCTTCACTACTTTATCTATGGTGGGGAAACTTTCACCCTGGGGAAGGATGCATTGTCTTGGGGTGTTACATTGGGTCAATCTGTCTAGTGCTCTCTTGGTCCAGTGGACAATGCTTTGGAAGCATAGGTAGGAGATACAACAAAAGGCAGGATTTTGTGAATAGCCAGGAATACATCCCCCTTTCTGAAAATTTGGTTTACTCCTTCAAAACAGTCCTCTACGAAGTGTGCATTTGCTAAAAGGACAAAAAGGAAAAATCTTTAAAGGTGAAACAAACTCAAAAACAGGAGAATGACGAAACTATGCAAGGAAGAAATGATTCGCTTTACTTATCAGGAATCCTTTAGGGTCAAATATCTGGGCCACTGGCAACTTAGAGACCTATATGAGCTTCCTAGTCCTTCCTGAATGAAGATTTCATGGTGTACTACACATCACATTGATTGATCAAGTTGACAAAAATCTAATACCAACTGTTAGTATGTGAATCCATGGATTTCCCATGCACTACTAGTGAGAATGTAAATTGATCAAAACGTGTTGGAAAGCAGTTTGCCATTGTTTACCAAAATTAAATGTACACGTAATTCACCAACAAACAAATCTGCTCATAGGTAAATAATAAAAATGCATATATACATATTAAACATTTGTACAAGAATGTTCACAGCAACCTTATTTGTACTAGCTCTAATTGGAAGACAACCTAAGTGTTCATCAGCAGTAGAATGAATGAAATGTGATATATTTATAAAATGAATTACTGCACAGCAAAATTTAAAAGTTTTAAAAATAAATTTTAAAAATCAAATAATATGGATGAATCTGGCATGCATAATATTTGACACCCACAAAACTAAGCAGAATTATATACATATAATTCTTTCAATTAAAATTCAAAACAAACTAATCAAAATAATTTTTTTTAGTGATGTGTAATAGTAAGTAAAAGTATAGGGAAAAACAAGGAAAAAATATGACAAAAGTCAAGATATTGGTTATCGCTGGAAGAGAGTAAGCATTAGTAATTCTATAGGCAGTTGTGGGAAGTTCTGGGATGCTGTCACTGATCTATTTCTTAAACTTGATGGTGGCATATAGATGTTCACTTTCTAATTATTTAATTATTTTATGAATTTTTTTCTGAATGTGTACTATTTTTCTCATGTAAGAAGACAAACATCACAAAAGACTATGATGTGACTTAATGCTTTCTTGGGAGGCCTGTATATTTCCAGAATTCAAAACACAACTGCAGTCATTCTTAATTTAAAAAAAAAAGTTATATAATTGATTTCTTCAGTAAACTTTGCATTTTGAGATAATTGTAGATTCTCAAGCAGTTGTAAGAAATAATACATGGAGATTTCATTTACCATTTACTCAATTTCCCTCAGTGTTAATATCTTGCAAAACTATAGTACAATATAAGAACCAGATATTGACATTGATATAGTCAAGATATATAATGTTTCAGTCACCAAAGTGTCGCTCATATTGCTGTTTTACAGTCATAATCACTTCCCACCTGCTCCTATGCCCTCCTTAAACTCTGGTAACTAGTGTGATGCTATGGTGTCTCTTTGTTTGGTCAAGCAGGTCCTGGCCTGATTATTACTGTGAAGGTTTTTCATGGATTTAAATCATTAGTTAATTGAACTTGTGGCTAATTATATCTACAATCAATAAAGGAGATGGCCTTCAGAAGCAATGGGAGTAACCTCAATCTCTTTAAAAGGAGAAGTGATGATTTCAGCAGTCAGAAGGGAAAATTTCCATCACTGCTATAGTTGGCCAGTTTCTCCTGGGGAATGCATTGAAAGCATTCATCCAAGTTCCCAGCTTGCAGCCTGCCCTATGAAATTTGTACTTGCTCATCGTCACAATCTTGTGAGACAATTCTAATAAATATCTCATAATATTAACAGAAATCTCCTGTCAGTTCTGCTTCCTTAGAGAATGCTGACTAATACAGCTTTGGTACCAGGACTGGTCCTTGAGAAACAGAAACTCAAAGATGAGATTTCTGAATTGGTTCCGAGGTTTTGGGAATTGGTTCTCTAATCTGATTAGATTCAAAGGCACTAATGACTCTATTTCCAGTAATCAAGATATTGGATTGATAGTCCATGGTGTGAGTTGGCAGAAGAGATAAGCAAAATATCATCACTTGATATAGCTATTCAAATGCTTATAAGAAGCATGGCTCTGGGTTAGACTGTTTTTGACACCTTAACAGAGTTTTGTGGAATAAAGGTATAATGATACTGTCTTGTTGTTCCTGAATATGTTAGGATACAGATATAAAAGAAAAGCATGAGCTTGCAGCTTCAATTTGCAACTTAAGCATGACTGAAGGATATGACTGTTTCTATATGTGCTCTGAAAGAAAATCTTATTTTAAGTAGTCACGTTTGTAAACAGGACCTTTGAAAATGTTAAGAGTTAAGGTATGCCCAAATTGCATGAGTGTGAGCTTTAATCCGACATGTTTGAAGTCTTTATAAGCAAAGAAAATTTTAAGGAGAAGCATGGGAGCAGCCCAAACTAGAAGCCAATGAAACGCAGAAGAGAAAGAAGATGCTACCATTTGCACTGCCATGTGGCAGAAAAGGCAAGTACAGAGGATTGCCAGCAGTTAGCCCAAGGATGCATAGTCTTTCGAGAAAGTATCACCTTGCTGATGCCTCAATTTGGAATTTCTCCTAGCTTCAGAATCTTGAGCCAATAAATTCCTGATGTTAATCCAACCCACTATATGATATTTGTTTTAACAGCCAGGAAACTAATACAGTGTGAATCAATAGTTTATTCCTTCTTATTGATGTGTAGCATCCATGGTACGGATATACCACAGTTTGCTTAAACATTCGCCCATTGAATTACATCTAAGTTGTGCCAATTTTGGGCTATTACAAATGAAATTGCTATAATCATTTATGTGCAGGTTTTGGCATAAAAGTAAATCTCATTCCTCTTGGATAAATGCCCATGAATACAGTTGCTGGGTTGTGTGGTATTTGCATGCTTAGTTTTTTAAGGAACTGTCAAACCATTTTCCAGAGTGGCAGTATCATTTTACATTCCTGTCAACAATATATAAGTCATACAGTGTCTCTGCATCCTCACTAGGATTTGGGATAGTCACTACTTTTTAATTTAGCTGTTCTATAAGTGTATAATGATATCTCACTGTGGTTTTGATTTGCATTTCCCTATGGGCTGATGATATTGAACATTTTTTGTGTGTTCTTATTTGCCACCTGCATATCTTTTTCAGCAAAATGTCTATTCATGACTTTTAGCCATATTCTAAATGGATTTTTTAAATTCTTTTATTTTGAGTTTTGAGGGTCATTTATACATTATAAATACTAATCCTTTTTTAGACATATGTTTGAAAGTATTTCCTTCTATTCTATACCTTATTTCATACTTTTAAGAGAGACTTTCCTAGAGCAAACACTTTAATTTTGATGAAGTCCAATTTATCAATTTTCTTTACATGAATCCATGAGTTAGTTTTTGTATAAGATGTGAGACTTAGTTGATAATCCCTTTTTCTCTCTCTGGAAGTGAACTGTTCCAGCATCATTTGTTGAAAGGGCTATCTTTTCTAATTGATGTGACTTTTTATCTGTGACAAAAATTTGTTGAGCATATTTCTCTGGTTCTAACTGTAGGTCTTTAATCTGTTTCATTGGTCTGTGTGTCTGTTCCTCCAACAGTGCCACAAAGTCTTGATTATTATAGTCTTAAAATTGAGTAGACTAATTCCTCTCATTATATTCTTCTTTCTCAAAATTGTGTTACCTCTTTTAGTTCCTTTGAATTTCCATATACATTTTAGAATGATCTTTTCTTTATCTACAAAACAGTCTTGCTAGACTTTTGGTAACAATTTCATTAAACCTTTATATCAATTTGGGGAATATTGACATTTTATAATATTTAGTCTTCCGTTTCATAAACTCATTAATTATGTCTCCATTTATTCAGATCTTCTTTGATTTCATTCATCAGTATTTCATAGTTTTTAGCCTACAAATCTTACACATATTTGTTAGATTTCTACCTCAGTATTTCATTTTTTAGAGATTATAAATGATACTGCATTTTTAATTTCAAGTTTCATGTGTTCATTGGTAACATATGGAAAAACTATTGATTTCTGTCTTTTATTTTCTACTTTACTGAAGTCACTTATCAGTTCAAACAGACTTTGTTTTAAAAATGTAGACAGTTATGTCATATGCAAATAAGGACAGGTTATTTTTTTCCAGTTATTTGATGGTGCTATTTAGTTCTCCTACACTCTTGTTTATTTTTCTGTCTAGTTTTTCTAATGCTATTGAGAGAGGGGTGTTGAAGTCTACAATTGTAGATTTATCTATGGCCCTTTTCTGTTATATCAGTTTATGCTTCACATATTTTATAACTGTATTGTTTGATCCATACACATTAAGAATTGTTTTGTCTTTTTCATGGATTAACTTTGTAGTCATTATGTAAAGTTCCTCTCTCTTTGTGGCAATTTTCTCTGAAGTCTACTTTATCTAATATAGTACAGCCACTGCCTTATTTTCAAAAATGTTTGCATGATACATATTTTAACACCCTATTACTTCAATTTACCTGTATCATTAGATTTAAGTGAGTTTCTTATGGAGAACATAGAGCTGGGTCTTGTTTCTCAATTCACTCTGCCAGTCTCTTTCTTTTGTGTTTAGATCACTTATATTTAATGTAATTATTGATTTATCAGGCTTAAGTCTTCCATTGTATTTTTTGTTTCTTGTATGCTCTTCCAGTTTTTGGATCTCAGTTCCCTATTTCCTGCTTTAGGTAGGTTATTTGAATGTTTAAGCATCCCATTTTGACTTATAGTATTTTGAATGTAACTCTTTGCAAAGGTTTTTCAGTGGTTGATCTAAGAATTATACTTACATATCACAGTCCACTGTATAAACATTTTAGCAGTTCTAGTGAAGTATAGAAACCTTGTCTTCCCTTAAGTCTTTTTATCCTCCCTCATTTATAATATAATTTATTATTTCCTCTATTTACATTTAGAATTTATCATACAGTGTCACAAATATTGCTTCAACACTGTTTATAATTTAGACAGTGTTCATAATTTAGAAAACTCAAGAGAAGAAAGCATTGAATTAACCCATATTTTCACCCTTTCCGTTGTTCTTCCTTCCTTTTTGATGTTCCACAATTCCTTTGTTTGTTTCCTTTATGTATTGAAAACTTCCTTTAACCATTCTTTAGAGAAGGTCTGCAGGTGAAAATTTCTACTAGGTTTCCTTGGAATGTCTTGATCTCCTTTTTATTCCTGAAGGATATTTTCAATACCATAGAATTCTGGGTTGACAGGTCTTTCAGCACTTGAAAAATGTCTACGTCCTTCAGACATCCATGGTTTCTAAGGGGAAATCTGGCATTTGAACTGTATTTTTTTCTTTTTTTAACATTTTATTTTGAAATAATTTCAAACTTAAAGGATGGTTGCAAAAAGAAATACAACCCCATGCTGGAAACTCCAACATGCTGGAATTTGCTTTTTTTAAACAAATCAATTTTATTGATACATATTAGTAAAGCATACAATTTATCCAAAGTGTGCAATCAATGGTATTTGACATAATCACATAGGTGGGTGTTCATCACTTTAATCATAAATAAAGCATTTGCATTATTTCAATAATAATTATTAAAAAACAAAAAAAAGACAAACAAGAAAACCCCTCACCTCTCAATCTCTGTTTCCCCTGCTATACATAGCTGTTATTTCTTACTATTCTTGCACAATTATTATTTGCTTATTAAGCAGTTTTATTGAATTTTATTCACATAGCATATGATCTATCCAAAGTGTGTAATCAGTGACTTTTTAAAATTTTTAAAAAATTTTTAGCTGTGAAAAAGTTCTTTATTGTAAAATTGTAAAATAAATAGAAAAATAGATTGAAAGAAATTACAAATTTTAAAATGAAAGTGCAAGACCAGGTTAGATTTAATGTGATCAATTATAAAAAATACCATAACAATGAACATTTATAAATGTACATAATTCAAATATAAGAAATTAATATTCTAATTTTTATATTACAGTTCTAACTATTGGACATAATAATCTCTAAGAATGAAATAAATTATTGACTTAGTCATTCAATTTCCATTTAGGCTATAATTCTTTCTAGATAATCAAATTCTTATTTGGGAATTCTTCACATCTTATTGGAATGAATTATAGCAGATAACAATTTGTCAACTCGTAATTTTATGAGGCAGAAAAATTCAAAATCTTGTTCATCAACTGTCATGCTAAATCATCATTGATCCAGATAGATTATTTTAATTAAAAAGTATGCATAAGAAAGGGTTAAAGAAAAATAAAGTATCCAAAAATATATCTCTTCTCCAGCCTTCCTCAATTAAAAGCAAGTGTTTATTTTGCATGAAAAAAAATTACAGGATACAGATCACAGTAACAATTTGCCAGTTGCACTGAGTAATTATTGCTCATATACTATAATGTTGTTTTTTTACAGTTATCTGGTCTACTCAAGCTCTTTTTTGGTTACTATTTGCACAGAACACCTTTTTCTAACCTTTCACTTTTAACCTGGTTGTGTCCTTACATCAGAGTTGGGTCTCTTGTAGAAAACATATTTATGGCTCACATCTTTTTGTCCATTCTATCAGTTTGTGTTTTTGTTTGGGGATTTTAATCCATTAACATTCAGTGTTATTACTGTAAAGGCATTACTTACTTCATCCATTTTATCCTTTGGCTCTCTGCAGTCATATTGTTCTATGTCTGTCTTCTTATTCTTTAGTTTACCTTCCTAGTAATCTTCACTTCTAAACTCTTCTCCAAATCTCTCAGCCTTGTTTTTTCCTTTCAGGTTGTAGCACCCCCTTTAGTATCCCTTGCAAATCCGGTCTTTTGGTAACATAGTCTATCAGTCTTTGTCTGTGAAGACTTTGAACTCACCCTCATTTTTGAGGGGAAGCGTGGCTGGATACAGAATTCTTGGCTGGGAAGTTTTTTCTTCCAGTAACTTAAATAAATCATACCACTTCTCATCTCCATGGTTTCTGATGAGAGGTCAGGATTTAATATTATCAAGTTTCCCTTGTAGTGATGCTTTGCTTTTCTCTTGCTGATTCTCAGAATCCTTTCTTTATCTCTGATATTTGTAATTATGAATAGTAGGTATCTCAGGATAAGTCTATCTGGATTTATTCTATTTGGGATGCATTGTCCTTCTTGGATATTATTTCCTTCATAAGGGTTGGGAAGTTTTATTTCTGGCCCTTTTGCATTTTCTTCTCCTTCTGGGACACCAATAATGCAAATGTTTGTGCATTTCACAGTGTCATTCAATTAACTGAGACTCTTCCATTTTTTCCTTTTCTTCTCTCTTTTCCAGGTCAGATGTTTTGTCTTTGAAATTAATAATTCTGTCTTCAACCAATTCAAATCTGCTCTTATGTGCCTCTAAGGTATTTTTAATTTCATCTATCTTGTCTTTCATTTCCATAGGTCTGCTACTTTTCTGTGTCAGCTTTCAAGTTGTTCTTTATTCTCTCAGTGTATTTTTAATATTCTTCATTTCTTTAGTCATATTTTTTTTTCAATTCCTTGATTTAGAAGAGTTGTGTAATTATCACTGATTAATTGTCTTAAATCCTGTATCTCTTAAGTATATTTGGTTTGTTCTTTTGGCTGGGCCATCTCTTCCTATTTCCTTATATGACTTGTAATTTTTTGCTGATGTCTAGGAATCTGAATATGTTGGTGAATTTATTCTCATGTCTAATTTCTCTCTCTTGTCCATTGGTTTTTTCCCCCACCACTCTTCTTTGATATTTGGCTTAACTTATTCTATGTATTTAAAATTGCCCAGCTTACATTTTCAAAATCAGGCCAGGGACTCACTAGTGGGGCACATATTTTCTCCCAAGGTTTGGATATAGAGTTGAACAGTTTTTGACCTTACAATTCCAGGCTTGCCAGCAGATGGTGCTAGTCAGCACACCTTTTCTGGGAGGTGTTTCAGGCTCAGCTTTCCTGTGTTCCTGTGTTGAATCTCCAGATTGGAGACTCAAGGCATGCTCTGCTGGCTGAATTCACTGAAGAAAAGCACCTCATCCTCCCCTTTTCCTTTGAAACAGCTGACAGGGAAGATGTCTGTTCCTCTCTCAGTTGGCTGCAGTGAGCTAGGTGTTTTACCTCATCTTAATGTTATGGAGGTGGGGGATGTGAGCCCTTCCCCACTGCCACAGGGGCTTGGTAACTCATGTTTGTCATTTCAGCTTCTTCATCTCTCTGCCCCTCACCCTCCTGAGAATTGTGTAGCAATGTCCTGATCTGCTGACTTCCAGAGCAGGTCCCTCAGACAGCTTTTGGCTCTTTCTCCATTGTTTTTGTGAGAATATTCAGCTCTGCCTGTTAGTCCATTGTCATCTTCCCACAATCCTCCAATTTTTTTTCCCTTATGAATAGGTGTGATAGTTTGAGACTAGAAGATTTTCAGAAAGTCATGTCCTTAAAACTGCTCCATTCTTGTGAACCTATTGTGGGTGCTATCTTTTGATTATGTTACATAAATTAAGGGTCTTTTAATATGGTTACTTCAATTAAGTGTGGCCCAGGTTGGGTCTTAATCCTCTTACTGAAGTCTTTTATACAGGGGATAAATACGCAGAGAAAGAGAGAGAAAGCCATAGGAGCTGGGAGAAAGTCATTGAAGCCAGAAGCTGAAAGCAACAAAACCCAGAAAACAAGGGAGAGACTAGCAGACACCAGCATCCGGATCACCAGCAGCTTGTCTTCAGGGAGACAGCATCATCTGATGAAGCCTTGATTTGGCCATTTTCACAACTTCAGAACTATAGAATTTTAAGTTAATAAACTCCCATTGTAAAAGCCAACCCATTTCTGGTTTTTGTTCCCATCCTAGCAAACTAAAACACTGCCCTAGGGAAAGAGCCATGGCCAGCTAAGGTGCTTTCTGACAATACTTCTTTTTAGGGCTTAATTGAGGAGTTTCACATATCGATGGTGCTTAGGCTAAAGATCATCAATAAAAAAAGAGTTATAGGGTAAAGTTGAAGAAATTTTCCAGAAAAGGAATGAAAAAATAAACCTCCTTAAAATAGGAGAGAAAATATCAGAAAATTAGAAGATCAGCAATGATAGGAGGTCTAGGGGTAAAAAATGAGGGGAGAAAATTACCGAAATTTTATGAAACTATTCCTATGGGAGGTTTTTGGGAAGATGGCTTCAGAGTAGTGCAGAAAGTCTTAACTCTCAAAAAATAATGGAGGAAGGACAAAGAGCTGTATGAGGGAGCTGCTTTGGGTGTCTAGAGACCAGGAAAGTACTGTGCTCCATCCAAGAAGAGGGACAGAAAGACAGAGAAGCCGAAGCTAAAACTGTGTTACTTGGTTCTGGGACCAGGAATAGAACCCATCCACCATCCTGAGTTTGACCAGGAGAGCTAGTTTTGAATCTCAGCTCTGGCCATAACTGAATGACTACTAAGTGGAGGTTTAAAGAGACACCTCCAGGGAAAGTTTCACTAAAGAGCATCATCTGCTGGCAGACTGGGAAACTGCATGAAATAAAAACATTTTTAACGAGTTTTTCATGTCCAGGTACTATTAGGTCTAGTCTGTGTCCCATTAGTGGGTCCCTGGTCATGTTCTGAAAACATAAGCTACGCAATCTTATGTATTTAGAATTAGTTTTTCCAAAAATCAAAGAAGAGCTGTGAAACAAAAGTACTAGGAAGGAGAAAAATCTACTGTCAGAATAAATTTACCTACTCAATCAGATGCCTAGATGTTAGCAAAAAAAATTACAAGCCATACTAAGAAACAGGAAGACATGTCTTAGCTAAAGGATCAAACAAAAAATCCTGATGAGACACAGAATTTAAGACAAATAATCAGTGATATGCATCAAATCTCTTAAATCAATTCAAGGAGTTGAAGGAAAATATGGCTTAAAAGATAAAGGACATTAAGAAGACAATGGGTGAGCATAAAGAACAATTTGAAAGCCTGCAAAGAACAGTAACAGAACTTATGGAGTTGAAAGACACCTGGATGAGATTAAATAAATATTAGAGGCATATAATAGATTTGAATTGATTGAGGACAGAATAAGTGCATTGAAGGGTAGAGCATCTGATCTTAAAAAGATGGAAGAATGGAAAGAGAAAAGAATGGAACAAATGGAACAAAGTCTCAGCGAACTGATTGCCAATGCAAAATGCACAAATGTACACCTTATATGTGTCCAGAAGGAAAAGAGAATGGAAAAGGAGCAGAAATGTATTTGAGGAAATAATAATCAAAAACCTCCAAGCTCTTATGAAAGACATAAATATCAATTTCCAAGAAGCACAACACACCCCAAGCAGAATAAATTTGAACAAACCTACTCTGTAACACCTGCTATTCAGGTGGTCAAATGCCAGAGATAGAGAGAAAATTCTGAAAGTGCAAAGAGAAAAAATCAACACATCACATACAGGGAAGCACAATAAGAATAAGTGCCAATCTCTCATCAGAAACCATGGAGGTGAGAGCACAGTGGTATGGTATATTTAAGGTTCTAAAAAAGAAAAAATACCAACCAAGTATTCTTTATCCAGCAAAGCTGTCCTTCAAAGATGAGGGCGAGTTTACAGTCATCACAGACAAACAAAAATTGAGTTTGTTATGAAAAGACCAGAATTACCTGAGATACTAAAGGGAATTTTGAAGCCTGAAAAAAAAAGACAAGCCTAAAAGGAGAGACTTGGATAAGAGTAAAGAAGTGAAGAATAGTAAGGGTAACTAAAAAGGAAAAAGACAGACAATAGTAAGATATGGCAATGAAAAGTCAAAGGATAAAATACATGAAGTAAGTAATGCCTTTACAGTAATAACATTGAGCATTAATATTTGAACCCCCCAATAAAAAGACATAGATTGACAGAATACATACAAAACATGAGCCATCTATATGCTGTATACAAGAGACTCAACTTAGAATGAAAGGACACAATTAGACTGAAAGGAAAAGGTTGGAAAGAGATATCCCACACATATAGTAAACAAAAAAATCTGGAGTGGCAATACTAACATTGAACAAAATAGATTTTAAATGCAAAACTGTTAGATGAAGAAAGTCATTATATCCTAATAAAAGGGACAATCAACCAGGAAGAAATAACAATCATAAATATTTATGCACTTAGCTTGGATGTCCAAAATACGTGAGGCAAACATGGTCAAAACTGAAAGGAGAAATAGTCAATATTCTAAAATAATTGTTGGAGGCTTCAATGCACCACTCTCAGCATTGGGTATAACATCTGGTCCGAGGATAAATAAAGAAGCAATGGTCTTGAATAATATGATAAGTGAATTAGACCTAACAGGCATTTATAGAGCATTATATCCCAAAACAGCAGGATATACAATCTTCTCAAGTGATCATGGGTCCTTCTCCAGGATAGACCATATATTGGATCACAAGACAGGTCTCAATAAATTCAAAAAGACTGAAAGTTTGCAAACTACTTTCTCTTTGTATAATTAATTTGTAATTAATCTTGAAATAAATAACGGGTAGAAAAGGGAAATTTACAAATATATGGAGATTAAACAATACTCTCTTAATAGTCAGGGGGGTCAAAGATGAAATTTCAAAAGATATCAGTAAATATCTTGAGATGAATGAAAATGAGAATGCAACATATCAAAATTTATTTGGTAAAGTGATGGTAGTGCTGAAAGGGAAATTTAGATCCCTCAGTGCTTACATTAAAAAAAAAAAAAAAACCAAAGAGTTAAAATTGAATACCTAACTGCACAACTGGAGGGATTAGAAAAGAGAGTAAACCAAATCACAATCCAAGCCAAAGGAGAGAAATAAAAAGATTAGAGCAGAAATTAATGAAGTTTAGTACAAAACCCACAATAGATAAAAGTTAAAAAACCAAATGTTGGTTCTCCAAGATCAACAAAATTGACAACCACTTAGCTAGAGTGACAAAAAAATTGAGAAATTACAAATAAATCAAATCAGAAATGAAGGGGCATTACCACTCACTCTGCAGAAATAAAAGAGATCATAAGAGGATTCTATGAGCAACTGTACACCAACAAACT
The DNA here is from genome assembly GCF_030445035.2 of Dasypus novemcinctus. Taxonomy (NCBI): domain Eukaryota; kingdom Metazoa; phylum Chordata; class Mammalia; order Cingulata; family Dasypodidae; genus Dasypus; species Dasypus novemcinctus. The sequence goes on along the minus strand of NC_080673.1, from coordinate 44,467,907 downwards.
AGACAACATAGACAAAATGGACAAATACCAGAAACACACAAACCTACACCGACCCTAGAAGAAATAGAAGACCTCAACAAACCAATCACAAGTTATGAGACTGAAATATTAATAAAAAACCTCCCTGAAAGGAAAGGAACAGGACCAGATGGCTTCACATATGAATTCTACCAATCATTCAAGGAAAATCTAATACCAATCTTTCTCAATATCTTCCCCAAAAAACTGAACAGGAGGGAATACTACAAACTCATTCTATGAAGCCGATATCACCCTAATACCAAAGCCAGACAAAGTGATATAATGGAAAAAAGAAAATTAATGATAATTTATATTATAAAATATTTTATGTTATAGTGAATATAGATGCAAAACTCCTCTACAAAATATTTACAAACCAAATACCCAGCACATTAAAATAATTATACACCACAATCAAGTGGGTTTTATCCCAGGTATGCAAGAGTGACTCACCCCAGAAAAATCAGTATAATATGACACTTTAATAAATTTTTTTAAAAAATCACATGATCATCTCAAGTGTTGCAGAGAAGTCATTTGACAAAATACATCATCCTTTCTTGATAAAAAACATTCTGAAAGGGACATGGATGTGGCTCAACCAGTTGTGTTCCTTTCTACCATATAGGAGGTCCAGGATTCAATGCCCAAGTCTCCTGGTGAGTGCAAGCTGGCCCATGGGGTGAGCTGACCCACACAGAGTGCTAGCCCATGCTGGAATGCCACCCCATCCAGGACAAACCCAGTGTGAGGGAATGCTACCCAGTATAAGAAAGCCACCCCATGCCAAAGTGTTGGCTAATGCTGAGAGCTGGCCCATCAAGATGACACAACAAGGGACACAGAGGAGAGAAAATAAGAAGACATAGCAGAACAGGGAATTGAGGTGGTGCAAGAGAGTAATCACCTCTCTCCCACTCTGGAAGGTCCCAGGACTGGTTCCTGGAGCTGCCTAATGAGAATACAAGGAGACACAGAAGAACACACAGCAAATGGACACAGATGTGGGAAATGGGGGGGAGGGAGAATAAAACAAATCTTTAAAGAAAAACCGTTCTGAAAGATAGGAATAAAAGGGAACTTTCTCAACATAATAAAGTGCATTTATGAAAAACCCACAACTGACATTGTACTCAATGGTGAAAGAATGAAAGCTTTCCCACTTAGATCAGGAACAAGACATGGAGGTCCACTGTCATCATTATTATTCAATATTGTGCTAGAAGTTCTAGCTAGAGTAATAAGGCAAGAAAAAGAAATAAAAGTCACCCAAATAGGAAAGGAAGAAGTAAAATATTCACTATTTGCTGATGACATGATCCTATACCTAGAAAATCTGAAAAATTTCACAACAAAGCTGCTAGAACTAATAGAAGAGTTCAGCAAAGTGGTGGGATTAATATGCATTTTAGGAGGTACTGGGGATGGAACCCATATTTGTACATTTACGTATTAATATTAATATGCAAAAATCAGTCACAGTTCTCTACTCTAGTAATGATAAATCTGAGGAGGAAATTTTAAAAATTTCATTTACATTAGTGATAGAAAGAATTAAATATTTAGGAATAAACTTAACCGAGACATAAAGGACATGTATTCAGAAAAATATGAAACAGTGCCAAAAGAAACCAAAGAAGACCTAAATAAATTGAAGGCCATTCCGTCTTCATGTATTGGAAGACTAAATATTGTCTTGGTAGCACTGACAGTGCTACCCAAACTGAATTACAGATTCAACACAATCCTGATAAAAATCCCAACAGGCCTTTTTTTTTCCGGAAGTAGAAAAGCCTATTATCAAATTTATTTGGAAGGTTAAAGCACCCTGAATAGCCAAAACTATCTTTAAAATGAAAAACAAAGTTGGAGGACTCCCACTTCTTGGCTTTAAAGTATGTTACTTTCAGTATAGTAGTGACATAAAGATAGACATATTGACCAATGGAACTGAATTGACAATTCAAAAATAGACAATCATATATAGGGTCAAGGGAATTTTGACAAGGCTATCAAACCCACCCAGCTCAGTCAAAACAGTCTACTCAACGTATGGTGCTGGGAAAACTGATATCCATAGCTAAAAGAGAGAAAGAAGTCCATTATCTCATACCTTATGCAAAAATTAACTCAAAATGGATCAAGAAAGGGACTAGATGTAGTTCAAGTGGTTTATTGCCTGCTTCCCAAGTATGATTGATCCTGGGTTCGATCCCCAGTGCCTCCTAAAAACAATCAGAGAAATGGGAAAAAAGAAAAACAACAACTATTATTGGGGAGCAATGTAGCTCAGTGGTTGAGTACATGCTTTCCATGTAGGAGATCCCAGGTTCCATCCCCAGTACCTCCTTAAAAAATGTTTCAAGAACATTAATATAAAAGGTGGAACCATAAGACCTCTAGAAGAAAATGTAAGGAAACATCTTCAAGATCTTGTGGTAGGTGGAGGCTTCTTAAACCTTACACCCAAAGCATTTTCAGGCATGGAAATTTTCATAAAATTTATTTTATATATATTTCTCCAAAGCACTTTAAGGATATGCTCCTCCAGAAATAGGAGATAAACTATGACAGCAAAAAAAACCATGATCCAGGAATTAGGGCATTCCATATAGTAGTATGGAAGCCATAAAAATGAGACAATAAAAAGTTATACATGAAATAAAATAAAACAATATTCTATATGTTCCAGTATTTATACAATGATCAAATAAACTTGAATTGGATTTAAACAAAAATTATAAGATAATTGTGCTAGTGGGAGGTGAGCAGAAGTGATATTTAAAATATATTACAGCAGAAAATCAACAGATAATATCTGAAAATGAAAAAAATCAAGAATCAAGCAACAAGAATATAAGCATGTTATTTAGAAATATGAGAGAAAATAGAAAAGGTAAATGTTGCTACCTCTGGGGAATGGGGAATAGGCTTTGGAAGGTTTAAGGAAGGGAATTGTTATTTTTATCTTTTTACTCTTGGAGTACTACTTGACTTTCATAGTTAAGTTCAAGCATAACTTTGATAAGAATAAAAATGATAATTTAAAAAGAAGTCAAGTTCTGAATGATTTGATTAATTCTAAAATCTACCATTAGAATATTGGTTCTCTAGCAAACAGAATCATATTATTTCCTATATTTAAATTAGAAAAGTTTTTCTTAACTCAAATATAAATAAACAGGTAAATAAATAATATGGTGTGAAACAGGAGGTCAATATAGGAAATTTTTACCAACACTTTAATGGCTGAATCATTTATCAGTTCAGTTGACATGTAATTTGCTCTTGGGAGCATGCTGAAGTGGACTAAGAATTCTATTCCTTTTGTCAGGAGTTAGAAAGTAGCAACATCCTGTCTGCCCTTATCAGAAGCCCAGAGTAATGAAGCAGACATTTGGGAACATTTTAAACTTCTTCAATGTGTACATAATGTAATCAATCCCAGGAAAAACTTAAAAAATCACCTAACAGATATTAACACAAAACTATGGAGTGTTTTAGGTTTTATGGAATAATGTTAGCCACTGATCAGAAGTCTCTAGCAAAGCCTTGATTAGTATTTATTACATTCTCCATCCTACAAGTATGGAGAGAAAAGGAAAGTATATGGGAAGTACATTTCCTACCCAATGGATCTGGAAATATCCATACTTTGAAGTCCAGCACTATCAAGAGATCCCAAAGGAGCACAAAACAGAAGGCTGGAGAAACTCCAGAATATGCCAGAAAAGGACAGAGGCATCACAGAAGAGAGTGGGTAAAGGATGATGGAACAGATGGAGAAGGACATAAATTAAAGCTGCTTTGGGTCTCTTGAGGTCATTGAGAAAGTTTTGGGAATTTCCTAAATATGATGCACAGATCATCTTGGAGAATATCAGACATTACCTGAGGTAGCAATGAGGCAGAAACAAATCTGTATATTTCAGAATTTGCTACCTAAGGAAGAGTTAGCTAATATCCATGAATGGTTCTTTATGAACACGTATATTACCTTAAGATTGCACTTCAGAGGAGAAAACTTACTCTTCCATGACAGTCTTGCTCTGTTTCACAGTAAAGCCCTAATGACAATAAGTTGACAAAAGAACATGTGCAAATACTTCATTGAAGACAACATTGGAAAAAGTAAAAAAAAAAAATATTGTCACTGCTAATACTACTGCCTGCCTGCCGTCCCCTGTTACTCCCATTGCCTTAGAGCTGTCTGGAATAAAAAAAAAACTGGTTCCCACTCCAAAACCCTTGATTTTCCAACTAAGTGAAAACTTTTTAGCAATGCAAGGTTTGTTCCAGTCGACCTTCCCAGCAATATCTCCATTTCACCTCCATAGTTCATGTTCTAACTGTTCTATATGATCATTCTGGGACCAGTATTTTTCTGACTGTGATACAGTTCTTCTCTTCAAAGTCAAGTTCAATACTATCTCTTTTATGTTGTTTTCCCTGACTTCCTTGGGCAGTGTTCATAAATTTGCTATAATGTCCCTATTGTTGCCTACAATACCTAATGATACATTTACCTAATGATATTGTGATTATCTAGTCCCTCTCTCTTTCTTTCTCTCTCTCTCTCTATTTATTTACTTATATATTTAGATTTCTCCCATTAATTTGAGCTTCTCAAAGGTAGAAGACATATTTTATTTACCTTTATTTTTTGTTTCCAGTACCTTCCACACCCTTGATACGAATGAGAAGTCCCAAAAAATTTTTCTGAAGTTAATAACGAATGAAATGTTGATGGAGATTTTCATATTGAAGCATGAGAAAAATGCTAGAGGGTATTCTAAGGACTTGACTGTAACTTATAGTCATTTTAGAAAATATTTCATTCTTTTCTGCTTTCTTAGTTCCAATTCATTAGGAACTTGTCTTTGTTTGTCCCAGTCATCCTTGTTGCTAAATGTCATTTGTTTCTGCCTACAACCATATTGTGTTTGATGGATAATAAGCAAATATTTCTAACTGTAGTTTTTAGAGAGGGATAAGTAAGCTCATTCCTGAAAACCAGAACAAACTATAGTGAGTAGGAAAAGATAGAAATAACCAAATACAAAGAAAATTTCCATTGTGAGCATTTTATATTAACCTTCTTATATGATGGATTATCCATTCTGAGCACAAATCTATCAATCAGGGGAAATTATAGAGGCAAGGGATGTGATGGCAGCTGTGTGGTTTGCCTATTGATTCTGGACTCCCAACATTTTTTTGGCTTGGTAGTACAGAATATGAGGACTAGGAATTATGTGAGGTTGTGAGAAGAATACAAATGTCTTACACATGAAGGGAAAAAAAAGACCTTAAAGTTTAAGACTTCAAAAAGTTCCTAGTAAAATAGTTTCTTCTGGATTGTTGGAAGAGTTTCTCTAAATACCTTATCTCTTGACATATTCCAGATTTGGGACTTTATGGCTCCATTATTAACAGAAGCATGAAAATCTGCTGTTTCATGTTCTCAGAAGACAGGATTAGAGGAAAAATATATTTTATAAACATATATACATTTATTTACACAGATACATACATTTAAAGAAGGATCAACAAACACTGCAGCTGAACACCATAAATGAGAATTGTCAATTGTTACTTGTTTAGACAATGCTAAGTCCCAGATTATGTGGGCTCAGTTCTAAATGGCACATTTCTCATGCATATTTGGTTTTCAGCAAATGTTGATTTAATTCGTGGAATTTGGGAACATGATTAAGCATAAAAAATAAACCTTTTAAAGTTTCAATCATAACTGGCTTTCTTGGATCTCCAAGTTTGCTTTTCAATAATTTATTTTAACATATTTAAATTTGGTAAGAAATTCTGTACTTTCAAAATAAATAAATGAAATTAAAAAGTAAGTTAAATGCCAGGCTGATGATACGGCTAGACAGAGCATAAGTTACACAAAGGAGCTGGATGGCAGTGAAATCAAAACCAATAAGGCATTTCCAGATCTCTCTTCAACTAGGTTTTAAGCATAATAGCAGGACAATTTAAAAGAACAGAGAAAAATGAAGTAAGAGTTGTTTGATGCCCTTAGCAGACAACCTGTAAAGTACATACAATGTATATAATTGCATTCTGGCTTAAATGATTATTCCAACCATTCAATAAGTAATTTATGAGCACCTCTTATGTGCCAGACATTGCTGTAATATGCGTGAGATACATAAGTGAACCAAACAAAGATCCCTGTTCTCATTGAGCTGATGCGACAGGGGAAGGATAGTGATTTGTAGAGTGGCAAGTATTTGAGATGCTCAAAATATGAAAAGTGTTGTTTAAATTTTAAAAATCATATTATATTCCCTTCTTTTCATTTACCAACCCTCCTATATATCTATAGGCATAATTTCAAAATTACTGGAGATTGTGTGAAACATACACTTAACATTGACATTAAAATATTGAAAAGTTTTTAAAAAATGACAGAAAGCTTTCCCCACAAATAGTGAAATCTTCTGCTAAACTTATGTTTCTATCAATTCCCAACCATTACTTAAAGTGGGAGACAACTGTGTTCATTCACACATGTTTTTGTACTGATAAAACAGCCTTCCCAATTAAAATTACAATAGCCTTATTTGCATATATGAAAAAATTAAACATCAAATTCCTGTGGAAGGGCAATGTACCCCCAACAGCCAAAAACATCTTTAAAAGAACAAAGTCAGAGGACATACCCTTCCTTATTTTGAAACTTATCACAAAGCTACAGTAATCAAAAAAGTGTGGTACTTGCATAAGGACACATATAGAACAATAAAATAGAATTGAGAGCTCAGAAATAAAGCCACACATATATGGACAATTGATTTTTGACAAGGGAGCCAAGTCCACTCAATGTGGAAACAATAATCTCTTTAACAAATAGTTCTGGGAAAATTGGATATGTACAGGCAAAAAATGATGGTGAACCCTTAACCCTACCAAATACAAAAGTAACTCAAAATGAATCAAGGCCATAAAATAAAAGCTAAAGCTGCAAACCTCTTAGAAGAAAATATAGGGAAATATCTTCAGGGCCTTGTATGTGGCCACAGATTCTTAGACTATATACCAAAAGCACAAGCAACATTGAAAAAATAAGATAAATTAGACTTCATCAAAATTTAAAACTTTTGTTCATCAGAAGACATTATCAAGAAAGTAAAAATAAAATCAACAGAATGGGAGAAAATGTTTGGAAGCCATATATCTGATAAGGGTTTTGTATCCAGAATTTGTAAAGAACTCCTGCAACTCAACAACAGAAGACCCAGTTCAAAATTAGGCAAAGGACTTTAATAGATATTTCCCCCCAAAATATCACAAATCACTAACAAGCTTGCTAAAAGATTCTCACCATCATTAGCCATTAGGGAATTGAAAATTAAAACCACAATGAGAAAACATATTTGAATGGTGATGATTAAATAAACAGAAGATGACAAGTTCTGGCAAGCACACAGAGAAACAGGAATCCCTGTAGGTTATCATTGGTAATATAAAATGATTCAGTTGCTTTGGAAAAGAGGTTGTCAGTGCCATAAAACCTATGAATCCCACTTCTCGTTATATAGCCAAAAGAATTGAACTCAAGGACTCAAAAAGATATTTGTACCCCAATGTTCACAGTAGTATTAATCACAATAGACAAATGGAAACAACACAAATGTCAATCAACAGATGAATGGATAAAGAAAATATGGTATTTACATATGATGGAATATTATTTAGCTATAAAAAGGAATGAAGTTCTGATACATGCTACAATAGGAATGGATCTTGAAGATATATTGAGTGAAATAAGTCAGTCACAAAAGGACAGATATTGTTATTCCACCTATATGAAATAACTAGAATATGCAATTTCATTGAGACAAAAAAGGAATACAGTTTACCAGGGACTTGGGAGAGGCTTGGGGAATGGAGTTAATGCATAATGGGTGTAGGGTTTCTGTTTCAGGTGATGGAAAAGTTTTGGTAATAAATAGTGGAAATGGCAGTACAACATTGTGAATGTGATTAATTCCACTGAATTGTATGTGTGGGAGTAGTTGAAATGGAGAACTTTATGTTATATATATTTTTCCACAATTGAAATAATAGACCAGAGAGAAAATGAGAATTAAATGCAACAGATAAACCTAGACTGGATCTAACAATGGAGAAGAAAATGCTCAAATGAACGTTATTGGGACAACTGAAAAGAATTGAAATTAGGCTATATATGTTGGAAAACAGTATTAGATTTCTTGAACTTGACAGTTAAACATTGTACTTAATGTGGTTATATAAGTAAATATTCTTTTTTTTAGGAAATGTATTTGGAAGTATTAAATGTTCAAGAAGCATTATGTACAAAACCAACACTCAAATGCTATGAAAATGGGCAGAAAAATAAATGTTGATTGGATAGCTAGCTAGATAGATAGCTAGCTAGATAGACAGACAGACAGAATGATATAACATGTGTGGCAAAATACTGTAAGTTGGTAAATCCAGGTATCTGGATAAGGGGTATATTGGAATTCTCTGCATTGGCTTTATATCATTTTTGCAACTGTCCTGAAAGTTTGAGATTATTTCAAAATTGAAAATAAACAAATAAACAAATAGTCTAAGGAGGATTTGCTTTAATCCTCTTGGTCATAGAACACAGGGCAATTACTAATTTACTCTTCTCTTGAATGATGAAAATTTTGTGAACTATTACTTATGGCTAAATGTATTAACTTATCCAAGGACCAGAAACATAAAGACAGCACAGAATAAAAAAATAGGACTGCCCATTGCTTTTCTGAGATATTTGACTAACAGATATGTGGCTTTTAGTTTGAAAGCTTTGCATCCATTAGTTAGTGGAAACAATATAGGGGAAAAAAAAAAAAACAGCCTCAAATATTTCATTTTTTTGTAGACATCCATCACTGAAAACCTTTCCTGGGTCAAGAAATCCTGAAAAATTTCATGGGTGATTTTCTACCACTTTTCAGGACACAGAGTTTACATAGATAAAAGTCTGTATAGGATTCAGATAGACCTTAGGGTAGACTTTGAACATATCAGCTTTAACTACTATTGATTAAAAGCCTTTTAGGTGCCAGTAGTGCACTTTATCAGTTACGTCATTTAATCCTAACCTCAACCCTATGATTTTGGTAGTGCTATATCCATTTTATGGAACTCAAAATTTAAAGATTATGTGAGCATTAAGTCATGATTCATACTTAGGTCCAACTCCAATGTTCATGTACTTACCAAAAGGCAACATTGCCTTCCTCAGTAAGCGTATGAATGGATAGAAGAGAAACAATTTGTGTTGCCTTACTGGTTTTATGGTTTTAACTAAGTATTTAGCATTTTGGTACTAAGTGCAAAAAACTTTGTAATCAAAAAAAGCACTTCTATACATTTTCAGAGACTGGAAGGCTTAACAGGGTTTCAGGTATCTTCCTTGTTTAACAGAAATTGTTTTCTCTTTTTGTAAAATAAGTATGCTAATAGGGTATCCATCTCAATACATTCTCTTTCGAAGACTGTATTCTGGGTATCAGACCACAAACAAGAGTACAAAAAAGTAAAATTTCATATGAACAGCTAACAAAGTTTTCTTTTTGGAAATGAATTCATATCCTATACACAGAAAAGTAAACTATTCTAAAGTTGGACCTGTTAAAATATTGCATCTGGAAAACTAATATTGCTAGGCTCTACAGAGTGCCTAAAATAAATGGAAGGCAGAGGAGAGTTTGGCCAAAAACATAGCTGTAGCCATACATTTACAGGCTACATGATTTTTTCTTGATGGCTTAATTTCTGCTTTACATTTTCTTTAAAGAAAATTGTATTTTCTAACATAAAACCTCAGCAGGCATGCACTTGGCTAACAAGGGAAAACTCTTTCTCAGTTTTCTGTAATAATGCATTTATGAAGGGATTTGAAGCAACCAACAGTTAATACAGAAGAAAAGCCAAAAACGTTGCTCTTTGGCATTTATAAACAAACACAAAAGTTCAAGCACTATAGCTATTAAGCTCTTTGGGAGCAACATAAAAACTGGCTTACTCCTAACCCCTTATAATCCCTGAATCACATCCAGCCTTCGTTTTCAATTGTAATTTTTCCTACTACATCCCAGTCACCAGGAGCTCGTGAAGCAGGGTCGCTAGTCGTGGGTCTCTTGTCCCTCTCAGTTGAATTCCTACAGTAGCAATATTTTGACCATGGCCTTCTTTTCATCTCTCCTGGTTAAGACATCGCATACAAGAAGTTCCTTCCTTTTTACTTTCTGCTAGCCTACAGAGAGTACTGTTTCTTTTGGGGAATAGTGTCATTTATTCTCATGTTCTTTTTCCTCAGAAAATGAAGGAGTATGTTTGTGGAGGATGTGATTGTTGAGGATGTTTTTTTCCACATGAGCAGGGGGAAGGGAATTCTTTTAAAGTCATCCTTTGATTTATGCAGGGTTTCTTGGGATATTATAACATGTCATGTGTATTAGCCAAAGGGGTGCTGATGCAAAATACCAGAAATTGGTTGGTTTTTAAAAAGGGTATTTATTTTGGGTAGGAGCTTACAGTTACCGGGCCATAAAGCATGAGTTACTTCCCTCACCAAAGTCTATTTGAAGCAAAATGGCTGCCAACATCTACAAGGGTTCAGGCCTCCTGGGTTCCTACGTTCCTAGGGCTTGCTTTTCTCTGGGTTCCAGGTTCCTTTCTTCCAGGGGCTTCCTTCTCTTTCCTCCGCCTGCTGACTTCCCAGGGCTCCAGCTTAAGTCTTCAGCATCAATCTCCAACATAAAAAACCCTGGCATCAAAAGCTCTCAACTCTGTTCTTCACCATGCCTTTTATCTATGAGTCCCCACCCACCAAGAAGTGGGGACTCAATGCCCTAACCATAACTCAATCATGCCCAGGTACAAATCAGATTACAAACATAATCCAATATTTCTTTTTGGAATTTGTCAATTATATAAAACTGCTATATCATGTGATCACCTTTCTCAAGGAAACCTCAAAGAAGACCCCTGCACACATATTGACAGAAGTGAATCAGGCTGCTTTACAGGTTAGGGGATGAGTTTTTCACAACTTCCCTCTTAATTCAAGATACTTGTCCGGTTTTGTCTGAAATCATTTTTGCCACCATTAAAGTTCATTTAAAATTTAAAAAAAAAAATTCTTTTCTCAATAGAGGGAGAACAGCTGGCCACCGTCACCTGAGTAATATTCCATTGGGTTTTTATAAATCAGTAATAGCAAAATGGACCTGATGCCCCAGAAGAACAAATGTCCTGGGGAATGGGGGAGTCCTAGAGGATGCTATATCAAAAAATGTTACTCCACTGACTCCATTTACACAGTTACAGCCAGGCCCAATAATTACAGGTGAGCTATGCAAACTCATAGCTAAATGCACGGACAATCTTTGTTTGCTGCCAGCTCTGTCCTTGCCACCATCTGACATGCACACAATAGATGATCAATAGCCAACAAAGAGCTATTAGCTTTAATGTTATTAAGGCTCGTTTTGGTAGAGATCAGTACTGGTAAGCCAGGTAGATGAAGAAGGCAAAGTTAGCTAGAAAGATTTATAAGCAAACCTCCCTGAAGCAATGGTTATTTTTTTATGTTTTGTATTATATTTGTGGATGTTTAGCACCAATTGCTTTAGTAATAAGAATTAATACTAATCTACAGCTCAGTGATGATCTTAAATGATTGATGTTTGCAGAGCTCATCAGATGAAAGCTGTAGTGTATTGTACATGCAAAATATTTTTTAAAAATAATTCTTATTAGTTGAAATTTAAAATTCACCTCCTGTTAAGTATTCTTTCAGGGGGACTTGAGGCAAGTCACTTAATCTTTTTTCCAGACCTCAATTTTTCCCACTTGTAATGCAAGGGGGTTGAAATAGATGATCTCTAAGTTTCTTTTTAATGCTAACATTCTGTGATTATAATTGGCTGCACAGATGGAAACTGATAGAATTTTGGAACTAGAAGAGATTCCAGGGTGGATAATATAGATTGTTCTGACATACGTGTAGGCACTTATTTTTAAATATTTAACCTACTGAATGTTTACAATGTACCAGACACTTTACTGATCACCTTCATACATTTTCTCATGTGCATCTCAGAAAAGCTCTGTGAATTGGCTTTGTTATAAATCTCATGTTACAGATGAAGAAACTGAGGCTTGGGAGAGTAAAATAATTGTTTAAGAGCACACAGCCAGAAAGTGGCAGAACAGGAACTCGGTCCCTGATTTCTCTGGCTCCAAAATCTCTGCTCTTAACCATGACCACGGAACCTTTGGCATGGTTTTTCCATAGTCTCAGGACCTTGGGGAAAATCTGAACTTGTTTGTATGAACTCCCTGTACTCCCATATCTTCCTGTTTTCTTAAGCACAGAATCAAGGTTCTTTTCCTCTCTTCCTATTACTGAGAGGTCAGATTCTTACTTTTCCTCTATGTTTGTGCTCAAATATCTGTGCAGCAAGAAGGAACAAGCGATCACTTTTCCAGTCTCTGGTTTTAACACAAGAAGATTTTTTTTGTGTTAGAATTTCAGCCAGGGTAAAGTGAAATTCTGAATTCCTTTTTCCTGGCTGAAGCCTAATAGTGTGATGCAACTGTAGGTCCTTTTCCTTCCCTATGGGCTGACTAGCAAGGATCATTCTGAGAGGCACTTGCCTCTTTCTTTCTTCCCTCCTCCCTTTGTTCTTTTGCCCACTATGCTAACAATTAGTGCAATTGAATCCTTAATAAGCCAATTTAGTCCAGCCCACATAGCTATTTTGCTCCTAATAACTCAATTAATTCAGCTCACATAGAGGGTACTGTCATGTTTACAATATCACAGCAAGTATCTACATATTTCTGTAGGAAATAAAACTGTATGGAGTATTTTCAGAATAAAATTGCATCTTTCTCTTTGCGGAGTAGGGGCTGCTGGTAGGAGTTCTTGTCTTAACCAGAAGCTTGAGAAGATGACTGAGCAGTCATTTATAAAATGTGTTGCATGGGGAGGGAGTGAACAGTCAAAAGTACACAGAGCTTTGTCGATGTTAGATACAGGAATTCGAACCAACATGGAGCAGTTCTTTTATGGTTATAGCTTTCAATGCTTTCCCCTCAACAATCCTATAACAGATAGGTGAAACCCATAAAATTACATAATATCTAAACCTTATCTTCAGATGACCTCTACTTGGTAGTAATAATCACTACCTATTTATTCAGGTTCCTTTGAGTTCTTCAAACATGTTAGCTGGGCAAAGTTTAAACTTATTAAATTAACACTTGAAACTTAGATCCTAAATACTTCCATAGCATACTCTAGAAAGGAGATGGTGGAGGAGCCATAAATAAACTGAATTTAAAGAATTTCATTGATAAGTAGCACTAACGTCAATAATGTGGTGTGGCTGCTCACAAAGTCATTAGAGCTTAGGTGAAATACCGAGAGAGCGAACGAGGCACTTCAGCATTTCTCTGCGCTTTTCAGAGCATTAGGTTCAGTACTGTTTGCCAAACTTTAAGGGATATAGTGTCAAATGTATTCTAGGGAGCATGTGAAAATGGTACGTAGATTAGAAACACTGCCGAAGGAGTGGTACAAGGATATAGACTTATTTATTTATTTGGAAAAATAAGGACTTTGGGGGGGAGTGGCAACAGGAAGACCCTTCCCTGGGAAGACTGAAAACCTTATTTTTTAAATCAAATCATTTTATTGATACACGTTAAGAAAGCATAAATCCATCCAAAGTGTGCAATTGATGGTATTCAATATAATCACATAGTTGTGCATCTAACACTTCAGTCATTTTTAGTGCATTTTCATTATCCCAGGAATAACAATAATAATAATAAACAAAACCAAAAATATAAAACTCATCACCCTCTCAATCTCTGTATGCTTCCCCTGCTATACATAGCTGCTATTGTTTCATTCTCTCTTGTATATTTGTATTTAAATTTTGTGAAAACAGTCTTACATATGTGATGCAATATCACCCATATTCATATTTTCCATGAGGTTTCACTATGCTATACAGTCCCATGTTATAATTTTTAGCTTTCCTTCTAGTAATATACATGTCCTTAGAATTTCCCTTTCAACTATTGTCAAACCCACATGACAGCTCTGCTAGCTTGCTAGTTGCAAACACCATGATGCACTCTCATGCAACACAATGTCCTCCATGTTCATCCATTTTGTCATATGCTTCACATCACTTCTTCTCACTGCTGCATATTATTCCATCATTTGTAAACACCACAATTTGTTTATCCATTCTTTGGGTGAAGGACATGTGGGATATTTCCAACTTTTGGCAATCATAAATAATGTCACTACGAACATCGGTATGCAGATGTTTGTTCATGTCTCTACTCTCGGTTCTTCTGGGTATACACCTCATAATGGTATTGCCAGGTCATATGGCAAGTCTATATTCAACTTATTTAGGAACTGCCAAACAGTCCTGCACTGTGACTGTACCATTCTACATTCCTTTCCAAAATTTACAGCTTTCTGCCTTGTTAATAGTGGCCAGTCTAATAAATGTAAAATATCTCATTGTAGTTTTGGTTTGCATTTCCCTAATCACTAGTTGTGATGGTTAGGCTAATGTGTCAACTCAGCCAGGTAATTGTGCCTACTTGTTCGGTCAATCAAGCACTGGGCTAAATGTAATACAAAGACATTTAGTCATTAGTAAGGTTACTGCATAGATGCTGATTACATCTATATCAACCAGGGAGATTGCCGTCAGCAATGAGTGACATTTTATACAAGAGTTGAATGCTTAAAAGGGGAAGTTATTTCAGCATTCAGGGAGAATTTCCCAGCTTGTTTTTGGACAGCCAACGTCTTCTGGAAACACATCAAGAACCTTCAGTGGACTTACATCTGAACCCCTGGTTTGCAGCCTGCTTGTGGAACCTTGACTTGTGCATCCCCAAGGCCACGTGAAAGACTCTTATAAAATCTCTTACTACTACTTACAGATATCTCCTGTTGATTCTGTCCCTAGAGAATCCTAACATACTAGTGATGTTGAACATTTTTCATGTGTTTCCTTACAATTGTATTTCTTCTTTCAACAATTATCTTTTCAAGTCTTTTACCCACTTTTTAATTCAGTATTTTATTTTATTGTTGACTCATACGATCTCTTTATATATAATGGATATTAAACTCTTATAAGATATGTGATTTCCAAATATTTTCCCCCATTGAGTTGGCTGCCTTTTCACCCTTTTGACAAAGTCCATTGTGGCACAAAAGGGTTTTATTTTGAAAGGGTCCCATTCATCTTTTTTTTTTCATGCTCATATTTTGAATGTAACGTTTAAGAAATGACCACTTACCACAAGCTCTTGAAGATGTTTTCCTTCTAGGAGTTTTATGACTGTAGCTTTTATATTTAGTACCTTGATCTATTTTGATTAATTTTTGTATAACGTGTGAGATAGGAGTCCTCCTTCTTTTTCTTTGATATGACTATCCAGTTCTCCCAGCGCCATTTATTGAATTGTCTGTTCTGATCCAGCTGAGAGGGCTTGACAGCTTGTCAAAAATCACAGGACTATAGATGTGAGGGTCGATTTCTGGGTTCTTGGTTCAGTTCCATTGGTCAATCTGTCTGTCTTTATGCCAGTACCATGCTGTTTTTTACCACTGTCACTAGGTAATATGTTTGAAAGTCTAGAAGTGAGAGTCATCCAAATTTTGTTTTCCTTTTTTGATATTTTTTGCTACCAGCGAACTCTTACCCCTCCAAATAAATTTAATAATTGGATTTTCCACTTCTCAAAAAAAGCCTGTGGAGTTTTTGAGGGGTTATGTTGAACCTGTAAATCAGTTTGGGTAGAACCAACATCAATATTTAGTCTTCCAGTCCATGCACAGAATGTCCTTCCATTTCTCTGAGTCTTCTTTAGTTTCTTTTAGCAATGTTTTTAGTTTTCTGACTACAGATCCTTTATGCCACAGGTAAAGTTTATTCCTAAATACTTTATTCTCTTAGTCACTATTATAAATGGAATTTTTTTCTGATTTCCTCCTTATAATGCTCATCAGTGGTGTATGGGAATGCAATTGATTTTTGCATATTATTCCTGTATCCTGCCACTTTGCTGAATACATCTATTAGTTCTAATAGCTTTGTTGTGAATTTTTCAGAATTATCTGGATGTAGGCTCTTATCAGTGAAGAGTGAAAATTTTACTTCTTCCTTTCCTATTTGGATGCCTTTTATTTCTTTATCTAGCCTCATTGCTCCAGCTGTAACTTCTAGCACATTATTGAATAACATGGTGACAGTGGGCATCCTTGTTTTGTTCCTGATCTCAGTGGGAATGCTTTCAGTTCTTCAACATTAAGTACTATGCTAGCTGTAGATTTTTCATATATGCACTTTACCATATTGAGAAAGCTTCCTTATATTCCTATCTTTTGGAGTATTTTTATCAAGAAAGGATGCTGCATTTTCTCAAATGTCTTTTTTGCATCAATTGAGATAATCATGTAATTTTCTTATTCAATTTATTAATATGGTTATCACACTAATTAATTTTCTTGTATTGAACCACCTTTGCATAACTGGAATAAAACCCACTTCATTGTGGTATACAGTTATTTTAACATGCTTTTGGATTGCATTTGTATTTTGTTGGGGATTTTGTATTTATATTCATTAGAAATATCAGTTTATAATCTTTTTTCATCATATCTTTATCTGGTTTTGGTTGTAGGGTGATGTTGGCTTCATAAAATGAATTTGGTAGTGTACTTTCCTATTCAATTTTTTGGAAGACTTGAGAAACAGTGATATTAGATCATATTTGAATAATTGGTAGATGTGATGGTTAGGCTAATGTGTCAACTCAGCCAGGTAATGGTGCCCGTTTGTTTGGTCAAGCAAATACTGGGCTAATTGGAATACAAGGGCATTTCATGGCCTTTAATTATCCTTACCTTGATTTCATAGATAGCTGGTTACATCTGCAATCAACTGAGGAGATTACAGTCAGCAATGAATGAGGACTCATCCAATTAATGGAAGGCTTTAAAGGGAGAAGTGATGATTTAAGCAGTCAGAGAGAGAATTCTCATCTCTACTTCAGACAGCCAGTGTCTCCTTGGGAACTTATCAAGGACCTTCATCAGGCTCCTGATTTGCAGCTTCCTCTATGGAATTTGGAATAGTGCATCCCCATAGTTGTGTAAGACAACTTTATAAAATCTCATACTATTTACAGATATGTCCTGTCTATTCTGTTTTCCTAGAGAATTGTGGCTAATACAGCTTGGTACTAGGAGTGGTTCTTGAGAACAGAATCTTAAAAATGGGATTTCTGAATTGGTTCTAAGATTTTTGCAAGTGGCTCTTTAGTCTGATTAGATATAAAGGCAAAAATCAAGAGGCCACTGACAGTTCATGGTATGAGTTGACAAAAGAGATATATAGAAATTATCACCATTTGCTATAACTGCTTCCATGCATACAAGAGGCAAGGATCTAAGTGAGTGTGCTTTTAACACCTTAACAGAATTTTGTGGAATTAAAAAATACAATGATGTTGGCTGGCTGCTCCAAAATACACTGGATACAATTACAAAAGAATGAGATGAGATGAAAGCTTCAAATTTGCAATTTAAGCACTACATGAATGATGTGAACATTTCTATGTGTGCTCTGAAAGAAAACCTTTTCTCATGCAGCTGCAGACTTGAGATCTCTGAAAATCAGACTCAGAGTCTCATTATACAAGTAGCACAGGCTATCTGCTGTTAAAGTGATGGAGTTGATTAGAAAAGAGTGGAATTTTGAGGATTAGGATGGGGGCATATGGGTTGATGATGATATCATTGGGAATATTGAAACCCTAAATTCTGCTGAAAATTTTCGGATACCTGCTCTGAGGATACCACCCAATGTTAACCTTGCATCATCCAACCTCCAGGCTCCTCTTTGTCCTGAGGCAGATCCCACCCAACCTCAAGCCTGCACTACCCAATCTCTAGCCTGCCCCAAAGAGTCTTGACCTCTTTTCTGCACTGAGGAAAGCACCACCTAACTTCCATTTTACCCTGAGGAATCTGCCATCCAACTCCCACCTGAAAAGATTGATCCTATCTCATCAGATGAATCTCTAAGGGAATGCCCTTAGGTAATTGCTCTCCACCACCCCTCTTCTCTTCTAGATCTCTAACTAGACTAAAATCACAAAAAACCCCAAAATGTGGAGTGCAAACTGTGGCCCCTGAGGATACTATATTCTAAGAGAGCTGCATGAGTTTTCCAATTTATATAGACAGAAATCAGGGTAATGTAAGTGAGAATGGATATTAAAATATGGTTTATTGTGGTAGGAGTATAAAGTTGGATTTGGGCTGAATTTATTGATATGAGTCCACTAAGTGGAGAATTTGGTTTCGACATTGTAGTTTGAGGATTAGGAAGTGCTTTAACAGTGTGTTCGGGTGGCTGGCTGAAACATGTACCAAAAGATGGCCTACAGTGCTTGAGGTCAAGGTGTTCAATTTACCCTTATATACTGTAGATTAGGGTATCCAAATGTTCAGAGAGATTGGACTCCTAGAATGGTTTCACCATATAAGACATCCCCACTCACCCCAGGAATGTCCAGAGGACACACCTTTTACCAGGGCTATGAGGAATAAATTTGTGAGACCAACTCCATCTTTCTTGAAGATCTCTGTGGTTGCTCTTCTATGTAGGTCAGATATTACTGTGGGAACTGCTGTCATGGAACTAGACTCCTTAAACACTATGGGGATGATGAGATCCTCAGCTTGCAGAAGCCAAATAGCAACACTTAATCACCAAAGACAAAGTGGGCATGGCTAACACAATGAAATGCAGACTCAGAGCAGTAGTTAAAAGAGTTTGAGTCACGTACAGCTATGCTGTTAGATAATAGATTATGGAGTACCTAGAAGTAAAATAAAAGTGCAGTCTACTAAATTCCTGCTTGATTTACATAAGCAGAAGAATTCCAGGTTGAGTAAGCAAAGCCACAACTTGAATTACAGAAACAGAGAGTCATGGCTCTTTAATAAATTCCCAGACTTGAGTCAGTTTACAGACCCAGAGTCCCTTGAATGAGGGAAAGGTCAGGTCCCCTTGGGGAAGGATCCTCTTACACTGCGAACGATTTATACAGTTAATATTCCTCCCAACTTTCTCCAAAGAGACCTAAAGCCTTTTAACAGGATAACTGTGCATTGGGAAAAAGGAAATGATCAGAAATTTAGGGGATTATTAGACCCTGGATCAGAAGTGACATTAATTCCAGGAGACCCACAACATCACCCACAACATCACCTCACTGTGGTCCACTAGTCAGCATAGAGGCTTATGGTGGTGAGGTGGTTGATAGAGTTTTAACTCAGTTCCATCTCAGAGTGGATCTAGTGGGTCCCTGGACCCATTCTGTGTTTCCAGAATGTATAATTGGAATAGACTTACTCACTAGCTGGCAGAATCCTCACATTGGATCCCAGACTTGGGGAATGAAGGCAATTATGGTAGGAAATGCCAAATGGAAGCCACTAGAACTGCCATTCCCTAGTAAAATAATAAACCAAAACCTGGAGGGATTGCAGAGATCAGTGCCACCAGCAAGGATGCGAATGATGCAGGGTAGTGATTCCCAGCACATCCCCATTCAACTCCCTTATTTGGCCTGTGCAGAAAACAGATGGACACTGGAAGATGACAGTAGATTGTCATAAACTTAACCAGGTGGTGGCTCCAATTGCAGCTGCTATTCCAGATGTGGTATCATTGCTTAAGCAAATCAACACATCCTCTGGTACCTGGTATGCAGCTATTGATCTGCCAATTATTTTTGCTCAATTGCCACTAGTAAGGACCACTGGAAACAGTTTGTTTTCAGCTGGCAAGGCCAGAAATATGGCTTCACTGTCCTGCCTCAGGGGTATATCAAGTCTCTAGCCCTATGTCATAATATGTAAAACAACAAATGTATATTTCTTGGTCCCATTAAATATGCCCTGTGGTTTGAAAGAGTCTTAGCTCCATCTGTTATTCATTCAGTGGCCCGGGTTAATTAATCAGCCTTTATCTGGAACTAGTGGGTTTATGACCAAAGAAAAAGCAGTGCATATTGTCACTTCTCTCACATTCTATTGGCCAAATCAAGTCAAAAGTGTGATATCAATGGAATAGGAATGTGCAGGAAGTAGCTGCATAACAACTTGGCTACCAATGCAATGCTAAGATGCATCAAAGGATGCTTAAAATTGCCAAAAAGTCACTGTGTTCAAATATAACCTGGAAACATTTTACCTATTCGGCTTTGGTCATTCTCAACTATTTGAATGACGTGATCACTTGAGGGGTCCTATCAAGTCACCAATATTTTATCATTTGTAATTGTGTCCTCAATCTTTGGTAAATTTAGATTATTTATCTGTAAAATGATGGTTCAGTAAATTTTCACTGTGAATAACTGTAGAATAATGTACTTTACTGCAAGGAATTTTTCCCCCTAAAGTAAAAGAAAACAGTACTACACAAAACCCCCACATGTATTTTTCTCATTAACTCTTCATAGTAAATGGATATTAATTCATGTTACTATAAATTACAATGGAGTGTCTAAGCTGCTATGGAATTATACCTTGCAGCTACATGAATGCCTGGAGAGTTTCTGGGGACTAACGTTATTATCTCAAGCAACACCAGAGGAAATAATATAATTTATTGCCTATTATAAAATGCTACCTCATTTTTCTTAGCAGCTTGGCAGGTTGAAATAAATTCTTTTAAAGTGAAAGTATTAGATTTTTTAAAAATCCCACATTTTCTCCTCTTTATCACCCTTAAACCTTTAACAAGCAGGCATGAAAATCAGCAGGCAGATAAACTTGTTGCAGTCTCTCTGGAAGAGAAGGCTTTAGAATTAGGGACGTCTATATTCTGGATACCATTCATAAGGTCACGTCTCCAAGAATTTTTGGTTTGGTTCCTTGAAGTACACTTTGAAATTCAAAGTATGATGAGAGCAGGAGAGAGAGAGAAAGAAAGGGAGAGAGATATCAGATGGATGGATGGATAGATAGATAGATAGATAGATAGATAGATAGATAGATAGATAGATAAAAAATAGGGAAGGAAGGAAGGGAGAAAATGAGAGGCATTAGATCATCATAGACCAAGGTTCCTACTAGGGGCATGGGAACAAAACTCATGAAAGCATGGGAGATTATAGAGATGCTAATGATATAGGAAGTTGATTTTTTCTTTCATCAGAAAGTAACACCAGCTACTTTTATTTAAAAATTTCTATTAACTGTTTCTTTTAACAATTTGACAGTTGCCTTTGTTTATACAATGTCCCACTATAATCAGTCCCTCAACTGTGAATATTCTCTTACTTTTTCCTTGGTCAATTCCACTAATCCCAAAACACAGGATTGTAAGTAGGCATATAACTGAGTTGCCTGGACTCTATGGTTGCTAGTTTGTACTCTGGATTCTTATATTTTCCTGGATACCAAGGACATCAGTTATTCTAGTTCCCTTTGAAATTTTATGTACAAATACTTTTTATTTCTCAGAAGTCAGATCATTCACACGTATCTCTTTTACCAAATTTTAAGACACCACTCTGAATATTCTACCACCTAGCCGATTGCATGTTAGAGTCACAAAATGCTCTTTTGAATTAAACATAATAAAGCTAAAATTTGGGAAATGGCTTAGTATAATAAAAGCAAGCTGATAAATTCATGGTCTCACCACTAATCATAATTTCACAATTCTAAATGCAATTTGTGATTTCATATCCAATCAATAAAACAGCCTCAGGGGTAAAGAGAATAGGGGAAATACATTTCGTACCTAATCATTACTGCCTTTTAATTTCTTACCTCAGTATTCAAGGGCCTCCTTGCAACTTCTTCATTGACGAAATACCTCACATATTCTGCTTGCCAACTTAACTACTCTACTATCATTGTCATGCCTGATGCTTGAATTTAAGATACATCCTAGAAGCAGAGCAGATAGAACTTGCTAGTAAGTTTGGACATAGGATGTAAAAGAAAGAGAAGGGTCAAGGGTGCCTCCAAGGTTGTCTGAGCATCTGGGTGTGCTGGGGGCGCTGGGGAGAAACTGGATGTGGGGTAGAGGGAATCAGGAATTAAACTATTTTGAACTTGAGTTTAAGATGTTGAATAGACAAGAGGTTATGCAAGTCTGAAATTCAAAGAAGAAGTCAAGACAGAGATTGTCAGATAAGAGATATTACTTAAATACTTAAATAATTGGGATTGGGTGGAATCTCCTAAAGAAAAAAAAGAGGAGGGGCCCAGGCGGGGATGAAGGAAAGGACAAAGTTTAAGAATAAAGCTTCCTTTACCAATATGTGCAAAGGAACATTTATACATGTAGCTATTAAAAAAAAATTAGGAAAAAAAGACTAGATATAGAATTGAAGAGTGAAGTCTGAGGACTGAGCTGTGGGGCATAACAGCATTCAATGAAAGAGAGAGGAGAAAGAGAGTCTGGTAATAAGCATCCAGTGGATAAGAGAGAATGGCATGAAAGGACAAGGAGACAGAATGTAAACATTTCTTCTAAAGGATTTTGCTATAAAGAAAAGCAGAGATATGAGGTGGAAGCTTAGAAGAAAGGAGAACTGGTGTTCAGAGAGAGATTGTTTTTTAAGGTGAGAGATATTACATCATGTTTGTGTGCTGATGGAAATGACCCAATCACATGGAAGAAATTGAGGATGGAGGAAAAAGCAGGGATGAATGCAGGAGCAGAGATTTTGCATATCAAAAAGTATGGGAGTACAGGATATCAGTGAGGGGATTGGTCTTAATAGGAAGAGAGACCGTTCATCTACTGTGGTAGGCAGGAAGGTGGAGTAGATGGTTACAGATGCAGATAGAGTGGTGAATTTTGTGTTGGGAAGATGAAAATATTTCTTCTTGCCTCTACTTTATAAATAAAATATTCAAGTTATATCACTTTTAAAGTGATGACTTGAGACTTCTCTCATTGCTGAAGGCAATCTCCTTTGTTGATTGTAGGTTCATCAACTACAAATACAATGTTTGAGGAAAGATAATATAAATCGTTTAAATAATTGTAAAATATAATTTCTGTGAAGTTCTGAGAACCTGCTTAAGATGGTGGTCATAATTTGAAATGAGACCAGATAGCATTTTTGCTTCACTATAGTGTTTTCTGTTGTGACTATGCATTGGTACATTGTTACATGAAGTGATGGATGGAAAGAACAGTAAGAGTTGAAATCATTTACAAAGGAATAAGTAAGGTGAAAGACCATGGATTTCAAGTTTTATGAAAAGGAAGAGAGGTTATGGTGGCATGGTAGACAAACATTCTGAAGTTTGAATTGAATTCATAAGTTTTCTCTGCAAACCTGATTCTTGTTTTTTATTCTCACTTTAGTGATGGATCACCTATTCCTCTAAGCTAGAGAATTTGGAAGTTTTCCTAAAATTCTCTTGTCTTTTAATCCACGACCAACTTTGGTCAAATCTATCTTATTACTTGGGTCTATTTCTTCTTTTTTTCCCCATCTGAACTTTCAATATTTATTCTCTTTATCATTTACACGAATGTTGCAAAAGATTCCAAACAGGTAAATCTCCTTCAGTCTTTCTCTTCATTGATCCATCAGCCATACTGTCACAAGAATGAATTTTTTTTCATACTACCTCTCTACTTAAAACCATTCACTTTCTCTATATGTCCCACAGAATAAATTTCCAAGATCTTAAAATAACAAGAGAATAATATTAGTCAACAAGTATTCAATGGCTACTAGGTGCCAAACACTGGGTTAAGGACAATTAATTCTTGAACAGCCTTAGAGATCATTCATTCATCCAGTCTTGCATTATCCACTAGTTATAGAAATGGAAGGACAAAAATATTGAGTTACTTGAACAAGGTAATATTTGGAAATAGAAGAGCTGAGGTTTGGACTAAAATATATCAGATTTCAGAATATGATCTTATGTCCATGAGAAAATACTATCTGACTGTAAGACTTGTCATGATCCGACACTTGCTTACATTCCAAGGTTTGTCTGTTACCCTATCTGTATTAGTCAGAGTTCTCCAGAAAAAAAAAGCACTGCCTATATATGTGTGTGTCTGTGTACGTTTGTGTGTATGTGAATATATACATGAAAATATTATGAAATTTATAAGAGTAATTGGTTCATGTCACAGTGGAGATTGGCAAGTCCAAATCCCGTAAGGTAGTGCATAAACTGAGATTTTTCCATGAATTTTCCAGGAGAACTAGCTGTCTGTAGTAGAGATGGAAATTCTCCCTTCTGACTGCTGAAATCATCAGTTCTCCTTTTAAGTCCTTCAGCTGGTTGGATGAGACTTCTCTCATTGCTGACAAGGCAATCTCCTTTGTTGATTGTAGGTGTCATCAGCCATAGATGCAATCAACCAAATAATGATTTAAATCCATGTCATATCCTCACAGTAACAATCAGTCCAGTGCTTGCTTGACAAAACAAATAGATGCCATAATCTGGCCAAGTTGACATATGAAATGAACCATTCAATACTTTTCTCTTGTCCCCTTCTATTGACCTTCTTGTATCGTCTTGTTTCATTTCTGGACCTGTGATTATTCATTGCACTGACACATCTTCCTTTACTTAAAATGTTTTCCCCACATATCCCTACTCCCCACCTCCATACAAACCCACTTAATGCCCATCCCTTGATTGCACAACATTTGTAATTCATTTCAAAATTCAACTCCTTTTCTGATCTCACTGGGTAGAACTGATCTTTTTGCTGATCCCCCATTCAGCCTTATTGTATCACTAATATTTTGTTGCACTTTCCTGTTTCCTGTTTATTTCTATGCTATCCTCCAGGGCAAAAACAAATCTTATTTGCCTCATTATCTCTCCGGACTCTTATCCATTGGGCCTCTGTCTCCCAGCCACACACAGTGTATCTGACAAGTATAACTTATATGAGTATACTTTCCCAGATGAATGAAATTGCAGACAGGAATGAATATATGAATGACTGGGTTCGCATACAGGAGTAAATTATGGACCTCCTGAATGTGAGTCTGAATCCACTTAGTATTTCAAGGTCAAACGTTATTTATTTTGTAACATTTATTTATTTTCATCATCTGAATCTCTTCCTCCACATGTTATTGAGGATAATTGTTGGGTATTAAGCAATTTGGCAGGGCTTGAAGTGACTAAACAGAACTCCTGTCATTTCTTTGCCAAAAACGTAAACTGATGTCCAAACTCTTGACTTATATCTTAAAAGTTTTCACATTTGAATATGCCCCTTTCAGAGTTACAGTGACAAAGACTTGATTGTGTTTGCAGTTTAGAAATAATTAGAAATTGAGCTCCTTCGTCAGGTTCCTGAGTGTAGCAAACATTAGTGAATCTTTATTTCCTTTAGCCCCCTCCTTTTCTTAATGAAGAGAAAAGGAAGTGTGTTTACCTGGCAGTCATTTTCGAGTTTTCACAGTTCTCATTTAACATTAAGACTAAATGTTGCCATATGTTCATGAAAACAGGAATCTGATGAGTGAAGTTAACTGAATATTTGGTGTATACCACATGTAAAACCAGCAGGGTATGTATTAAGAAGATTCTATTCTTTGTAAATAAAACTATAATTTCAGTTGACTTAAATATTGTGACAAAGAAAAGGGCTTCTTACCAAATAATTATTTTGGGTTCAAAAATAGCTCCTTTCCAGTGGAAAAAAAACAATCTTCATTTTTGCTTTTTGAAGCTGCAACTTTTTTTTGGATCCTGATGGCCCTGACTTGAATTGGATTTGAACCACTTTTGCTATTATCTGGTGAGTGTCTACCATTTGCCATCTCTTCATTTTTTCCTTAATTGCACCTCTCATATCTGAAGTCAGAGAACACTATTTCTTCACCAGGTAGTTGGATACTGGTTTGATAACTTAAGAGTGACATAAACCTTCATGATGACCTGAAGCAGCCTAAAGAACAACTCACTTTTTGAAATTAATAATGGAATTTCTTTTCCCAAGAGAGTGAGTAAGGGCTAAGTAGAAGAGTATGCTGAAGCAGGAAATTTTCTGTTGAAATAAGCCAATGGTTTATACTTCCAAACTGAAGAGTTAGGTTAGCAAAGACAACTGTGAAGACCCGCTTGTCTCCCCTAACCTTTTGTCGAGCTCCTCTACTTTTATTTTCCTTCTAGTCTTCTATTAAAGAAAGAATCTTCCAAAATATTTTTAGATTTAAATTTCATTCCCAGCATTAATAAAATGTATTAGAGGCTTGTAATCCCATATCTTTCAGAGTCTTTTTCTCCATCTCCCCAGCTGTCGATACTTCCTTTTGCCTTCAACTACTCCAGCTCACTCACTTTCTCCTCACTTCCCCTATACTTTGAGAGAGTGGCAGGGGTTGTATAAGAGGTGAGCTCATGACATCAGGAGATAGAGTCAAATGATAGAAAGTTTTGTAATGTTATGATTTTATCTATTTCAATCTTTATTTCACTTGAAATTTATTATTCAGATTTAGAATACCCTATGCTATGAATTAATGTTTTGTGAAACAATGCAATCCAGGCATCCCTGGTTGTATGGAGATAGCTTACTTTTCTTTTTTTATTGTTATACAGAATCACAATAAATTCTGCTGAAGCATTCCTATGGCCACTTAAATTATTTAAGTATCACAAAGGAGAGGTACAAAGAAATTTGACCTATTACATATACATCCAAGAGATAGAGATAGGAGCAAAGTATAGATATCGTTGAAAAGATTTAACTTAATAAGGACCTGGTTTTGTGGTGGAAGCTATTGAATTCAGTGATTGGAAGGCTCAAGGATGAGATGGGTACTCAGTACCTCCATATGTTTTACCTGTGCTTTTCCCATAAAGAAAAAAAGCTCATCTTTTTCTAAAAATTCTCCAACCTTCCTAAAACAAGACCATTTTGTAATGTAATGTAAGAATAAGGAGACTTTTACAGATGTCATATGGTTCCATCTCATAGATAAAATCTGAGGAAAATATAAATAATTCAACTTTTTCAACTATTTGAAAGGCAATTCAGTCCCTAAGATTAGGAAAAGAGGAAGGTCATGTCAAGTCAAAGGAACACCCTTTCCCTATGAAAGTCAGAAATAGCTATGGAGCAAAACCTCATGGCTTACTTCTACGGTGCCATATGGATTCAAGTCTGGTCTATATTTTTTAATATAAAAGCTGAGCTAGCTTTAACCTTTTCTCATCCCCACCTAGTCTGCTGTCCTCTACTCAAAGCCAGAAATTTGCTATATATTTTGCAGTATGTTTCAAATGTTCTACTTTCTTGCTTATAAAAAACAAAGTGTGTCTTAGGTAATGTGTCTTCGAGAGAGTCCAGCCTTCTGCACGATAGAATCAAAAAAAGCTATGACACTGTATATATATATACACAGCTCTTAAGAAAAGACAAAGCCATGTTGTAATCAACACTCCTCCACAGAACAAAAGATACTGGAACTTTCCACTTGGAGATGTGGTTCGGCTGTTGTGGAGAAGACTCAGGGGATAAGGCGAGGTACCGGAGGTAAGGATATGAGAACATGAGAAGAGACCTCCAAAGACAGAGGCCATAACTGGGATGTGGGAAAATTTGGCCCCATTTTAAGCACAGCTGTGTTATAAATGTGGTGAACTAGCATTTCTTGGATTGTGTTCATTTTAGGTCACAGCTAAAGTGGAAATAAAAATATTGTTACCTTAGGCCTGCCTTCCCCCAGGATGTGTATTTCTAAGAGTTGAAAATTGCTGAGATAGGTCCTCAGACTTGTAAGTGCTCAGTGTAATATGAATGTAATATGAATTTTGTGACACGTAGTTCCAAGTTGCCCATTATTTAGGTGGTGTTTTAGTTTCCTAGGCTGCTCAAGCATATACTATGAAATGGGTCAGGTTGAACAATGGAAATTTATTTGCTCACAGTTTTGAGGCTAGGAAAAAAGTCCAAATCAAGGCATTACCAAGACAATGCTTTTTTTCCCAAAGTCCATGGCATTCTGAGGCTAGCTGCTGGTGATCCTTGGTCCTTAGCTTTTCAAATGGCAAGGCATATGGTGGCATATCCTGGTCTCTTCTTTCTTTTCTAGGTTCTGCTGATATTCAGCTTCTTGATTCCTGTGGCTTTCTTTCCCTGTGCTTAAGTTTCCACTCAGGACTCCTGTAATAGGGTTAAGACTCCATCGAGATTGAGGTGGGCCACATCTTAACTGAAGTTATGTCATCAAAAGGTCTAATTACAATGGCGCATGCCCACGGGAATGGGTTAGATTTAAGAACACGCTTTTCTGGCAATACATGGGTCTAAACCACCATAGGTGGGAAAAGATCACTCACTCTCTCTTTTCTTTCTCCCTCTTTGTTTCTCACCTATCATCTCAGAGTTGGTTGGAAGAGAAAGTCCTTAGGCCAGCTCAAACTTCCTTGAAGGTAGGAGGGGACAGTAGTGGTGATGACCTTAATGCATGCCATTTATCTATTCAATTCAACAATTTTCAAATAATCTGCCCGACATTTGTGTGAATTGTCATGTAAATAATTCTTGGATTGCAAGAAGGCCCGTTGATGTTCATATTACACTGAGAATTACTTTTCAAATTTACATAACATATAGGTATTTTCTAAAATGTCTGACTGCCCTTTATCCCCAATATTAACTATACACCATATAATACCTTCCTTCATAGACCATAGACCTCCAGAGATATTATCTTATTTTTATTCCAAGAGTCATGATTTACAAATAAGTCATGAAGCCCAAATTACCAGTGAAGAAAATGAGTGCTACAAAGTAGTGTTAATTATTAGAGCTTTGTCATAAGCCAATGGTGGAAATGCAGAGATAGAATAGTATTTAGAGGACTCGCTGGGCTGCCTACCTCCTGAGAAAAACAGCACATTCTCTATTGATTCCTTTGTCTTAATGAACCAGATGTAATCATAAATGTGAGGGTGGAAAAGACATTGAGGAAAATGGATTTTGAGAAGAAACAGACAACTGTTTCTGTCAGATGAAAGTTTCCTCTGTGAAGAACAAGCAGGCAGGGAGTATCAGCTAAAGGGTAAGCTTCCCATGTTTCTTGTAGGCTGTACACAAGCATGCTTTCTATGTAGAATTAAGTTGAAAATCTATGTTAGTTGGTGTCTGTTTGAGCTTTAATGTTGAGTCTAAGTGAAAAGACTCACTCTAGGGGTTATGTGAAAATGTTCAAGTCAAGTATGATGAACTTCTAAGTTCCTCTTACTAGGATAATGAGCCAAGTGGCTTTAAAAATATACTCTAGCCAGTACATACCCCCTTAAGCAAGCCTTTGATCATAATGCTCAAATTCATAAAAATAATGGTGGATATAAATATATTTTAGGTGATATGAAAAAAAGTAAGAACACAAAATTCTTGGCAACCTCATCTGAAGTGGCAATGTTCTAGTAACCTTCCAAATCTTAAGATCGACAGAACATCAATTTAATTTAATTTCTACACCATTCTTTTAGAGTGAGGAATCTCCAAGAGATCAAAGCAAGTTGCTGGCACAAGCAGATCCCTGGAAGATAATGCTCTGATAAAACTAGTTCATGGAACAGTTTCTCACTGCCATAGAATTCCATACTATGACACCAACAACTTTTCCTGAGTCATATAGAAAACCACACCCAGTTGCATTTATTTTCTGGGAGAAGTTAATTAAAATTCTCCCTCCCAGCTCATAAACTCCAATGGACTTAATCTATTTAATGTTCATTACAATATACATAAAATAACAAAACATTGTAGGAGACTGCTACAATCTCAAAATAAGTCCCACCCTATGGTGCCAGAACCTAAAAGAGTTCATGGTAATGGTAACGAAATGAATTAAAGACCTACTGAAAAATTTCTAAGAGATCAAAAATAAAATGAATATGCTCTCTATCCTCATGTTTACTTTCTGTAAGACCTTGTGAATCCATTTGACAGAGAACTCGTGTGTGTAGTGTGTGTGTGTGAATGTATGTGTTTGTGTTTATAACAGGCTTTTTTCAAATTCTAAGAATTATGGGAAGGAATAGAATTAAGGAGGCATAAGAAGAGAATGAGGTAAAATTGTGAGATGTAGTTTGTGCTAATGTAAAACAGGACACATATAACTTTGGTGTTTAATAATTTGTAAAATGATGTTTACATTTCTTTATGAAAGCCCAAAGAAGTAGCAAAAGAGTCACTTTTTTATAGTGGCCTAATATTAACTAAAACTAAGTTTAATGTAAAGTATGTAAGTCTTCTCCTAGGTCCTTCAAAACCAGGAAAACCTACCATCTCTTATTTTTAATAATGGAGTTGGAAGTGAACTTCACTTACAATCTTGTAAACATACCCCAAAACAATTTAATTTCTAAAAGCTATTAAGACATGTATTCTACTTTTTTCCACTACTTATTTACTCTCCCAAGTTAAAATAAAAGATGCCCTCAAATACTTTTACAAAAACAAAGCAATAGAAACTCTTTTAACTTGAACTTTGCTCATTTTAATTTATTCCAGTCATAAAATATTTCTTTTAAGTGTACAAGAATCAACAGACTTCCAAATTTACGTCTTCAAATTTCATCATTTGCTTTACCACTTAATTCCAGGCTCTAAGTTTAACAGTTGTTACTTCTTTGCAGTCCCTTTCTCCCATTTCCTTTCATTATCATGCTTTCAATTTATTCTTCTTTCTTTTCTATCACTTTCTCTCTCATGGCCTACTTTTTTGACTTTTATTTTCCTCTTTTATCCTTTTTTGGTCTACACAGCTGGGATCCATTCTAAGCCTTTCCAAAACCACTTTCACCCATAATTCCTTTCACAGATTGTTAGCCTGTTAGAGTGGTGAGAATAGCATTGTACAGTGTAAACAAGAATTCACAAACAGTAGGGAACAGTTTGTCAGTCTTTCTTGGATGAGTGGGCTAGCTGACTTTTTTTAAGACTGAATTAAAGACTGCACTTGTTAATTAACTCTCTTGATAAGAAATAACTTGAAGTAAAGCAAGACTAAATAAAGCAGCAATATATCCACTCTCGACAATACAGAGCTCATCTCAATACTCATTGTCAAATCCCTTATTAGAGCTGAACTTACTAAAATTAAAACTCTTTTTCCTTTTGGAGTGTTTCCTTATGTACACATAACCAAAGTATAAAAATGCTAAGAGATTGAGGAAGCACTTTTTTCATATGGAAAGTTTCCAATAGTTAAAATAATTTTAGACTGTGACTCACACCAATTCCATACTTCTATAAAATGGAAAATACATTTTTACCTTTAATTCCTTATTATTAGTTTATGAAATGCAGAATGTAGAAATATAGGAAACTGTACTTTTCTGTTGTTGCTCGCTCTGAATTCCAAGGTAAGAAAGAAATTCAAGGATATAACTCTAGAAATGGAGAGGGGTTACCTTACAATGGAAGTGTTATTAAAGAATATTTAATCATTAGCTTTACCCTACACTGTGAGTTCATGGAAGGAAGGGTCCATGATTTATTCCATTTTATGTTTGGAAAAACTGGCATGGACCCAATGTAAGTGCTCATGGAATAATTTGTTGAATGAATGAGAATGGTTGCCTTTTAAGTGGGCACAATCCTATATGGATAAAATGGGATGGTAGTTCATTTTTGGATGATAAATTACATGGGGGCAAAAAACATTGACTTAAGTTATATGTCAAAGTGCTAATTATTATTTTGTAAACCATGGGTGTTCAGGACATAGATACAAGATCTAAAATAGTCACAGAGTGTACATTGACTATCTACTTACATGTTTCCTTGACATTGGTTGAAAAACCATTCCTTTATTGTTTTCCAGTGGCTGCCTAAGAGAAACAGGGTATTTGGCCTTACAATGGGCATTTTACAATCATGGAAACCTAAGAGCCTTTTAACTGATCATAAGCCAAGCAGACTCTCAGAAGAATAATTAAGTTGATCCTCTGGCCTTCTGACTCTAGGACAGTTCTTACTCATTTTCAGTGTCCATTATGTCAATTTGTCATATGACCCAACCAAATGCTTAAATTAATGACTTAGATCTGTGTTAGATTGCTCACGATCTCAACATAATCTTTGTTTTTCTGAGGTTCACAATAAGCCCACATGTATTTCACCAAAGGATTAGTCTTCATTTAAAACAAAAACACCCTGAAAGTCCTAATGAAATTTGAGTCATTTAAGTCATCAGAGCTAATTTAGTAAGAATTATAGGATCTTCAGGAAGCCTCTTGAGCTGTGTTTTGCTAAGTGCAAATGAATTTAAACACCAAAGACTCACTGCTTTCACTTCAAAACTACAAACCACAGAAGGGTGGGCTAGCTTCTAAATTTGGCAAAGCTACATTTCCTGGTTCTCCAGAAGTGAGTATCAATCTCCCCAAACAAGCAACCTCGCTACTAATCAGCAACCACATAATGATTCTCATTGAAAATACTTTAAGCTATGTCTTGTGTCAAGTTAGAAATAGCTGGGGGAAGACATTCCCTTTTTGATTAAATCACAAATGAGAATTTCATTTGCTTCAGTGCTTTCTGCTAACTAATTTTGAGAATGCACAGAAGACTCAAGTTTTTAACAGGATTTGGTGAAACAGGGAAAGAAATATGAATGTATTTATGCAGATGCTACCCCCAGTTATGTGAGTATCTATCACTGCCCAAGAGTAAATATTAACAAAAGTGGAAAAATACTTTTTAACCCCAAAAAATCTTTGAAGGAGAAAAAAACCTATGTGTGTTATTCCAGACGCAATAAATACCGTTCTGATGCATGTAACCCTTAATCAGGAGACTTGTTAAATGAGGTGTTTTATTCATAGGGACAAATTATCTGCAAGGAATCTGTGGATATAATTAAAAGAGGTCTACACCTTTATTTTTACTAGTCTGTCCTTCCATCATGAATGTAAGCAACAAACACATTAGCATTAGTAATATGTTTGATTTTGTCCTCAATAGAAATTACAGCTATCTTTATATCACATGTATTTGTGGTAGATACCTAGAAATTTTCCTCTCATCACTATTTTGAAATTATGGTAAGTTATTAGACCAACTACTGGATATGGTTTGCTATTTAATGTTTAAATTAAGAAGCACATTATTGATTACAAAATATGTTTTCTTAAAATTTTGATATCACTATTTCAGTATAATTGGTTTCCTTTATAATGCTACATATTATTTTGTACATTTAAAAATATTATTCTGAGTCAGTGTCCTTTGGATTTATCAAAAAGTAAGAATTTCTCTCATAAACCAACGATTATAGTTTGAAATAGAGTCACTTACTAATTTGTACATATTTGTAATAATATTTAGCTTGATAGGCACTTTAGAATATTCTATAATACTTTTAAGAAATTATGCACCTTAGTGTGAGTTTAATGGCCACAACTGCTAAATAATAATTCCTTGTAAGCTAATTTACTGATGAACATTAGCTAGATATATTGTTTAAGCAATATATGCAGTACATATTTTGGGGAGAAAGTAATATTCTTTCCACCAGTTACATTTTTTCTCTCTAAATTTATACTAGCTATTTTTCAAACTTAAATTTTTGTCATTTATTTGAGGTAATTTATTCAATCAGGTCTTCAGAATACAAGACTGCCCAAAGGTAAATCACTTCTTGATTTTCTGAGTTTGTTTGCAGAGGTTTAATTATTTCGTTTTCACATAAATTTTCATTGATGTTATCTGCATTTTCAAATGGTGGCTGTTCTTTCTTTCTTTCTTTCTTTCTTTCCTTCTCTCTTTTTTTCTTTCCTTCTTTCTTTCCTTCTCTCTTTTTTTCTTTCCTTCTTTCTTTCCTTTCTTTTCCAAAAGGCAATATTTTAGGTGTCAGGGATAAACAAAATAAACTACAAGAAGCAAAGAGAAGAACCATCTTTGCCTTCAGGTTGTTTATATTCTGGTATCAAGTATAGCTGTCAAATAAAAGAAGATAAAAATAAAGATAAAGTATGTTAGACAGTGATAAGTGCTGAAGAGAAAAAAATAGAATAGAGAAGGAAGATATGGGAGGTGGGATTGAAATAACTTGGTAAGGAAAAGTCTGAGAAAGCGATGAGAGATGGTTTGAAGGGAGGGAGGACATTCAAGGATGAGAGTTCCAAGTAGAAAAAATAGCAAGTACAAAGGCGTTAATGTCAGAAATGAATTTAGGGACATTAGGAAGGCCAATGGAGCTGGACGTGCTTGAACGGAAATGGAGTAGGGGAGATCATGGAAGGTTTGGGGACTATGGCTTGTACTTTAAGATGAGAAGCCTGTAGGGTTTTGAACAGGAGAGTGATAGGATTTAATTTCAATGTAGTAATTGCTGTGATGTGAACAGACTGTAGAAGGGGCAGGGGCAGGGGCAAAGACACAGCTGGGGGCAGTCTGTCACTGTGAATGAGAGACCGTGATGGCTTAGACAGACTGGTAGCAGTTGTGAGTAGGAGTGAATGAGTTTTTGATGCCTTTTAAGGTAATCTAATGGGATTTTCTCATGATTATATATAGGTTGTAAGAAAAATAGAGGAAGTAATAAAGTTTGGGGCAGAACAACTTAAAAAATGTAGTTGCTGTGAACTTACATGGTGTCTTAGTGTGCTAGGACTGCCAGTAACAAGTTACCACAAACTGAGTAACTTAGAACAACAGAAATTTATTGTGTCAGATCTGGAGGCTGGAGGTCGAAATCTAAATGTCTGCAGGGCCTTGTTTCCTTTAAAGGTGGAACATTAGAATGTTCCTAATGTTTGTCATGTTCCCCAGCAATCCACAATGTATTTTGGCAAGTGGCATAACTCAATCTCTGCTGTCACCTGCCCATCTTCTCTTCCTGCCTGTCTGGGTCCAAAATTCCTCTTTCTGAGGACACCAGTCATATTGGATTAGGGTCCACCCCAGTCCAGTGTGGCCTCATATAACTAATAACATTGACCAAGATCCTGTTTTCAAATAGAATCACAATTTCAAGACCATGGGTTAGGACTTGTACAAGTCTTATTGGGGGATACAAGTCAATCTACCACACATAGGAAAGTGTGTTTTGGGTTTGGTGGCTGGACATGTTTGACATAGTAAATATCAACTGCTTCTTAGACATTGGAGTGGAGATGGCAGGTAGGTGGCTGCATATATGAACTGAAATTTCAAGAGAAAAGGCCAGGCTGAGGATATGAACTTGTGTGTCATCAACATATAGATGGTAGCTAAAACCATGGGTTCTGTGAGTGGGTGCAAATATAAAAGAGCATAAAAAAGAAGAGATCAAGGTAAGGATATGGGGATAGTCCATCCATTAGAGGGGGGAAAGATGAGGAAGGCCAGAAAAAAACAAGAAAGACCATCTACAAAGTTAGGAGGACAAACAGACAAATCCAGGTAACTTTCTGCTCACTGATTTGGAAGGGCTATAAATGTTACTGTTAAAGTCTAGTCCTGGAAAATACTGTGGAGATGTTGTTTAGTTCAACTGTATTTAAAGATGCTGAAAAGGGTACTATATTCAGTCCTTTGATATTTTTCTTTGGTTTAAATTAAGACTTGCTGGCTGCGGAAAACTAAAATACATCATACTGAAAAATGGACGCACGGAACACTGTGTGTGTGTGTGTTTCACAGCTTTCTGTGACATTTTAACTAAGTGTTGAGGATATTGTTCTTCTTTTCCTTACACTTTGTATGGCTAATGCTGAAAGTGTGGGGATTGCAATCATACCATGATAGAGATTACAGTGTCACATACGTAGGATTCTGCCTCCATTGCAGGGATGAACAGAAGGAATTTGTGGCTATGAGAGAGGAACTATTTATTAATCTGCAAAGAGCATCACAGAGTGAAAATTCAAATTGAGAAAGTTACTAGTCAAAACCAAAACTTCTTTGAGGTTGTTCCGTTTTCACCCTTACTGAAAATTATATGTGTATGTATAAATTTTGAGTTTAAGAACTCTCCCCCACTATCTCTCCACTATTGTAATAGCCAGTTATATTTGCAAAAACACCCTATTTGTCTTATATTATGCTATATTACTTTGGAATCATTCATTTTTAATTAGAGAGAAATTGATTTGCTTATGACAATCAAGTAGCATATCTATGAATGGAAAAGAGATATGAGAAAAAAATAGAGGGAGGGCATTGGTTTTTTAAGTAAAACTATATTTATAATTTGGAAGTTAGATTTATTTGGTTGCTTAAAGGATCCAACATCATTACAAGATGATAAGCTAGGCTCTGGCACAACCCGGGCCCCTCTCCTTGTGTCTCTTGGTGGTACTGAGCTCCTCTCTCTGAGTAACAGGCATCTTAATACCCAGAGATGGACCAAGGCAGACAAAAGAGTCAAACCTCAAATATCTTGGTTCTTCGAATGGTGTTTATCACTAGTCTTAAAAACATGTTTGATAAAGAAAAAAAGTTTGACAAAATTGAGTTTATGGATATTTTATTGTAATTTGTACATGCTGTCTCTGTCGCTCATTCTGTAACTAGTATCTTAGAGACACAAACCAAGTAAGCAAGTGACTTCACTTAGATATGGGTGAAAATGCTTCTCTCTGTCTGTCTGGCTGGCTATTTCAGTCTCTCTCTCTTTAGGTCTCTTTCTCCCCAGATCTTTTCTCATCTTTCCTCAGAAATTATATCATTAATTTAAGAATCCATTAATTATTTATAGATAAGATTTTTTATAGCATTTTATGGTTTAAAACAAATTATATTACTTGCTTCTCAGGCCAGCTAAAGATACATTTCTCAATCTCATTTTATGCCTACTCAAGAGAAAATGTTTACGACCTGGCTGGTTTGTTTTCTGCAATAAAAAGTTGAAATTTGTTCTAGGTAGTATGTGCAGTATGATGTTTAGAATTCTAAGATCGAGGTATACTAATCTGTGAGGTAAGTTAATAAAAAGAAACTACAAATGTTTATTTTCAAAATTCATTTAAATGAGTTTGTGAAGAATAATATATTTCATTTTATCCTTAGATATTGCTCTAGATAAGCATTGAATAAAAATAGTAAGAAAAATTGAGCCTGGCTCATTACTACCTCCCTCCTCTGGTTAAAATGTCTTAATGGAAAGTCAAGATTTATTTAGCGTCACATTTACTCTTCCAAGCAAGAAAAATGAATTAGTAGCAATTTATAGGAATTAGCAGGAATATTGGACTGACCACATGGAACAAACCTTTTTCTTTCTTTATTTCCTTTTTTTCCCCTTAGCTATTGCTTTAATCCGTTGGAATCCATAGTAAAATTAGATCAATGATAGGTGAGTTTAATGTTGCTTTTTAAAAAATTCTTAAGGAAATAAAAAGTAAACAATAATTCAACTTCTGTTCAAGATTTATAGCTACCAACTTGTGGCATTGAAGCAAAGCCCTTAAGCATTTATTGCATTTCTTCTTCTCCCTGGAGAAAAACAAACTATTTATCTCCCTTTATCATAATTGGAGAATTGTCACCCTTAAGAAACAATATTCTTTGTCCCTAAAATAGAAGCATAACAAGAAAATCACCTCATTTCATAATCATGCCATTACTGAGGTACTCCCTATAAATCTGCAGAGGAGTACTTTTACTGAATGTCACAAGGTGCCAGTATTGAACTGCTCCTTTATTTATATTACTTTAAGTCATTCCAACAACCCCATTAGGTATGTTTTGTTACCCTTATTTTCCAGGTGAGAAAACCAAGGTTTAGACATTTTAAATAATTTGTTGAATGCAACAATTTGAAGTAAGAACTAGCACTAGGATTTGAACCTAGACCCACAGGTGTAGATCAAATGAATTATTCCACTTTTGACGATCTCTACCTCTATCTCTACCTCTATCTCCCTCTCCCTCTCTCTCTTCCTCTCCCTCTCCATCTCCATCTTTATCTCTATTTCTTTATCATCATCTATATCTAATTTATTTGTGTGTATATGTGTATGCCTTGAAATGATCACAAGAGGTCTGGACTCAGATTCATTGAGGATGTTCCATATTCATAGATACAATTATCCAGGAGGCAACCAGATATGAAGATTTAAAAAAAAAAAAGGGGAGGTGTTTGGATCAGGAGGTTGAATGTTTTGTGGTAGTTGAAATTGTACATGTGAATTTAGAGTGAAAACAAAGAAGTAGAAAAGAAAATTCCCTGAGGTTAGGGGAGACAGGAAAAAAGTAGAAGACTGAAAAAGAAAAGTCAGAATGGTTGTAGATGAGGGTGTGGTGTCTCAGACATTACTTAAGGAGTGAGCTTCAAGGAAGTTAAGGTCAATAATGTTAAATGCTGCAGAGAACAGTGAAGGTATTTGGCAATTAGTACATCATTAAAGACTTTGATGAAACCAGTGTAAAATGCAATTACAGTTGAAAACCCACATCAGTGCTGAATAGGAAGGCATGTGACAAGCAGCTTATTTTTCTTGTGGAGTTTAGGTGGTCTGAGTTGGTCTTGGTTGGTTTACCTGAGCTGCTATCACACATACCACAAACTGGTTTCCACTTAAACAACATAAAGTTATTGACTAATGGTTCTGAGGCTAGTAGAAGTCCAAACTCTAGTTACCTACAAGGCTTACTTTCTCCCAGAATACTGTAGTACTCTAACACCAGTTGCAGGCAATCTTTGGGGTTCCTTAACTTCCCCACGATGTCCTCTCCTTTCTCTTCCAGGTCCCCACTGACTTCCTGCTTCTCCCCATGACCTTCTTCTTATAGGGTCTTCGTTAATCTGGATTAAGACTTACCCTGGGTCATTTGACCAAACTTTAGGTAAAAACAATATCTTCAAGAGGTTCTATTTAGAATAGATTCATGCACACAGGGATGTGGCTTAAGATGAGGAACATGTCTAAATTGGGACACATAATTCAATCTACCAAAGTTGGTGATGGGAAAGTGAATATTTGGGCATTAGCTAAATATTTGGGCATTTTCATTCTTCAATGAAAAAGGCATGGTGATATTTTTAGCTTATGTGGAACTGTGAGTAGAGAGAAATTTAAAATGTGGAAAGATAGGAAAGAGCAGGACTTACTGTAGGAGCAATGTCCAGGAGAAGATGGAAGGCAGTGGATCAAGAGCACAGGTGGGGAATTTAGCCTTGAATGTGACATGTAATGGGGAAGTGAACAAGGGATCTCCCAAAAGAGAAGGCAGACAGATGGAACAAAGAAAAGAACTGGGATATTATGAAGGGAATAAATGAGTTATCCTGCTGTGTTTCCAATCAGTTTTTCCCTGAAGGTATACTTGGCCAGGGAAACAGGGAACAGACAGGTGGTCCAAGGTCTTTTGGGTAAACTTAATATATAATTGCTTGATTATTCTGGGCTAAGTTTTGGAACAACAACAACAACAAAAAGCAGTAGATTAAAAACAATTACTGCAAATTTATGGATCCAGTTGCCGAGACACCAGTCTCCTGACCTCAATTTCTTCCTCCCTCAGTGAGTGGATCTGGAGTTCTGCCTGTATGGAGGCCATTTCAAACTCACACCAACAAATAAACTGAAACAAGAAAGGAGTTAAAGAAAAGTTTCCCAGGATTTCAGTACCAGAAAACCACCTAGCGTTCCTCCACATAAACTCTCCTGCGCAGAGGAGAAAACCAAAGCACAGAATATTGGATGACAGTCCCAAGGTCATCAAACCATTTATTGGTGAAGACATCACACTTCATTTTCCTCTTATTAGCACTTGTGAACATCTAACTTATTATACTTTTTACTTCTTTAATTTGTTGATTATTTGTCTCATTCCATGAGAATGTGCTCTCCTGGAGAGCAGAGATGTTTGGCAATTTTGCTCACTACTGTAGTTCCAGCATTCAAAGAGTGCCTGGTATTCAGAAGGCACTCGATCATTATTTGTTGACCGAATCAATTCCATCTAATGTAGTGCACTTTCTATTTGCCCATTACATTTTCATGTGGGGAGAATTTCAAAGTGAAATTGGTACTTCAAACAACCCCCATGCAAAGAATTTATTCACAATCTCTGATTCCTTCTTGGGGAGATGAAGCTTCAGGATAGTGTAAAATTCCAAAATCCAGGAAAGACTGCCTTCAGAGTTATATATAAGTTGAATTCATCCCTGAAAAACAAAACAAAGAAGAAGAAAAAATCAAAGGAATTTCTGTGACAGAAAAATAAGAAAACAAATGAAAGACCAATCAACTTTTATGGGACAAACCATATAAAGTTTACACAATGGTAAGCTTTGTGGTGTATTCTGTGTATCTATATTTATATCTTTATCCATCCTCTATGTCTATATCCATGTCTGCACTCATGCTTATGCTTGTCAAGAAATATGATGGAAAGGATTCACTTGATCTGTTGCTGGGGAAAGCTATGACAATTTTAACTTCTTATGACCCTTCCTTAGCTGTATAAATTTATTTTTCTGTTTCTGCATGAGAAGAGTTGAAAACACTGTGGAACTAGCAATTACAGAGTTGGTAGTTCCCTTGTTGAATCTGAGAGAATCTACTCCTGCTCTCACTCTAGCAATTTTTGCATGAGTCTTCTCCAGGGAAGGGAGGAGCAACACTCTGATAAGAAGGTTCCCTCATCATGTGAAACCAAGAGCAACTTAGACAACAAAAGTCTTGTGTTTAAAATAAGCACGGGAATCAAGTGTTATGGCTGTTAGAGTATTTAAAGACTCAGATTCCCTGGGACTTTTCAGTATCTTTTTGCAATCTAAACTCTTAATGGATCTATAGAGTAGTGTATCAGTGTGTTAAAGTTTATAATTTACATAGTAGGATTTCAAATGGGATACTGTTGTACCAGAATTTTTGCTAAGATCCAAATCCAAGAACAAATGAACTTCATATTTTGTCAGAGAGCCAGTCACCTCCTTAGTAAGGATTAATGAAAGGAACCAGTTCAGAAAATGTCTAGTCACCAAATCTCCCCAGTTCCCAACATCTGCCCAAAGTAAGAAGGTTGTCTGTTGAAACAGGTGTTATAAACCTTGTGGAGAAAAAAGAGTTTGGGTAAGGAATGAGAACACTGCTTTCACTTTGTAAAGCAACATGGGAGGACACCAAGAAACCACTTAAAGACTGAAAGTTTCTGCAAAGGGATCCCGGCAAACCAAATTTCAGCCAGATGTTTATTGGGCTGCAAAACGTGAAGTTCCCTATTGGGTCATTACTTACGCTAACGATCGTTATAGTGAGTGAATTCTGGAAAACAATCTGGGAGTCTGAAGGAAAAAACTTTGTACTTTTTCAGTCTTCCTCTTCCACTATAGAGAAGGCATAATATGTTCCTGAACTTTGAAAGCACACGTGGGCATGGAGTCTAGTTCATGCCTTTCTGTTAGAGCAAGTTCTGTATTAGAAGACCTGAATGTGTGATGTACCAGGGAGGAAGATGGAAGCACTCCTACTCCATCTCGACTGTCTGTGATCCTGTAAAGTGTGAAAGAGGATGCCACTGGCTTCATAGCTGCATGGAAAAAATTACAGAGGGTAATAGAAGAAGGTGGGCCTTGGAACTGCCAGGTGGCTGCTGGAGCAATCTCTTAAGGTTCAGTTGAGAGAAGGGGTTGTGGTGCCTAATCTACTCTACAAGTAAAACTCACCTGTGGGGGATGGCTGTGACTATTTGGATAAGGGTGAATTAGTAGAGTTTCAGGAAAGGTCATGTTACCCATCTGCTCAAAGAAGGGAAAATTTTATTTTGTTTTCAATTCCTAATCCACAAATAACCTAATTGTATTGCTTTTTTCATAAAAGTAGAATGATAAGACTTTCTTTATTGCTACAATAAGTA
Organism: Dasypus novemcinctus; assembly: GCF_030445035.2. Taxonomy (NCBI): domain Eukaryota; kingdom Metazoa; phylum Chordata; class Mammalia; order Cingulata; family Dasypodidae; genus Dasypus; species Dasypus novemcinctus. Next base: position 44,425,959 of record NC_080673.1, on the reverse strand, counting down.
ATAAAATAAAGAACCAAGAAGCAAAGAGTCAGGGAGCATATAATCCTTAAAGAAGGGAGAAGTTATGTAGGATCACCAAAAAGAAATAAGCAGTTCTGAATATGAAGTAATTAATAGGAGAAATATTGCAAGTTCTTTTGGAGAAAACAAACTCCTTATTGAAAACTGTTGATAAAGCCTTGGTACAAAAGCAGAGAATACAAGTGTCTATAAATGATAATAAGGATGAAGATACAAGCAAGTAAGAACCTAGAGCAATTAGTTGTGAGAAAGGATGGTGTAGGAAGCTCCAAAGAGGTCAAAAGAAATGTGATAATGCAAGAAGAAAAATCATGACAGAACCTGTGGTGGATTATATTTTCCAAAGATGGATACCACAATATATGCCACCCCCCATGCTACTTTTACAATATGACAATGATACTCCTTCCATCACTTAGTAGGATCTATGTGCCTCCCCTTGGCCATGGACAGATCTCTGTGACTACCTTGTCCAAAAGAGGATAGTAGAAGTAACGATATGTGACTTCCAAACTAGGTTATAAAAAGGCCTTATTCTTTCAGCTTTTTCTCTTGGGGTCCTTGTTATTGAAACCCAGACCTCTTGCAGTGAGGAAGCCAGGCAGCTCATGGAGAAGCTGACAAAAGGAGGCCTGTATGGGGAAGACCTGAGGTCCCTATTCTTAAGCCCCCAGTGAAGCCCAGCTGACAGCCAACTTCAGATTGTCAGTGTTATCAGTGAGCCATTGTGGAAGGTATCACTCAGTGTCCAACTGAGCTGTGCTGGCTGATGCCACACGGAACAGAGATAAACCTTCCCCACTGAGTCCAGCCCAGATGACACTGCACCAAGTGAATGTTTGCTGTTGTTTTAAACTACTAAATTTTAAGAAGTAGTTTGTTATGCAACATTAGATAACTAGAACAGGACCAGAAAGGGGACTATTTACATAGCCAGAGCAGTTCCTTTGAGAGGAATGATTTAAGTTCCATTTTGTATTATTTGTGTGTTTTTTACACGTTGTTATTGCCTTAATAAAATATGGGAAGAGAATTTCCAATTTATTGAATAGGTTTAGGCACGTATCAATAAATCTCTTGGTAATCTTTATTAAATCTTGAATTAAAGGACCTTTCTAAATATAGTTTTAGTTTACTATGTGGATGGTAAACTTCAAATAACAACAGTAGTTAAGAACTTGTTCCCCAAACAGGGCATGCTGTGTGAACAGCCCTCTGCAAAATTCTGATTTGACTGGACAACTTTTTTTCTTTTTAATATACTTTTTTTTTTTCAAATGATACTTACATTACATGAGTGTTGCATAAAAAGTATAGGGGGTTCCCATATGCTCCGTCCCCTATCCCTCCCATGTTTTCCCACATTAACAACATTCTTCACTAGCATGGTACATTTGTTAAAATTGATTAACACATTTTGGAGCATTGCCACTAAACATGGACCAATTTACATTGTAGTTTACACTCTCTCCCACACACAATCTTGTAGTTATGGTCAGATATATAATGGCCTGTATCTGTCATTGCAATGTCATTTGGGACAATTCCCAAGTCAGACTGGGCAACTTTTTGAGCAGAGGAGTGACACGTTATGGTTATAAGGACCAGCTTATGGGTGTGGGAGAAAGAACACTGCCTGAAAGGTTTTCCCCAGAGCAGAGAAATATACTTATGAGACGTATATGTGTGTGTATGTAAAATATACATAATGCATAATTTATTAATAAATTCAGCAAATATTTATTGAGTGCCACTGTGTGTCAATACAGTGCTAGGCATGGGGGATATAGGTATATAGCAGTGAACAAAACACAGGTGTCTGATTCACACTCACATGAAAAACAGAAGGTTGAGAAGGTTAGAGTGAGCATGGGCAGGCAAGGTTGCTATTTTATACAGGATGGTCAGGGAAAAAATCCTCTCTGATAACATTTGAAGAGAGGTCTTCTGGAAGAGAGTGCATGAGGTGGCTACCTGGGGAAAGTCATTCCAAGTAATAGAAACTGCAAGTGTAAAAACTCTGAGGTGATAGCAATTTTAGTGTGTTCAGGGAACACCAAGGACTATCATTGCAGTTGAAACAGACCAAGTAAGTTGGGTGGAAGGATAAGCCAGGGATGTATCAGGAGTGGGAGGCAAATTATGTAGAAACATAGGTCTTGCAGAGGGTACTGAAAGAGTCTGGGCTTTTACTGAGTGATTATAGAGAGAATGGCAGCCACAAGTGATATAACAGTATAATGATAATGAAACATGGTTTTTATTCATCATTGAAATGCAATATATTTTTTCAAATTATACTATTTTTATTCTCTTCTGATTTCCTCTGTACACCTCTAATAGCTTTCTGGTAACAAAGGAGCTAATTGCACAGTTCATTGCCTGAAATTGCTTAATGGTCAGTTTCATTACAATGACTTTTCCAGTTGTATTTCTAATATTATATTTTTGTGCAAATCTGAGCAAAAACCTGAGCTCGCTGCTGTTGAGTAAAAATGCCTTTGGATAGTTTTTTGCAAGCTTTTCACAATTGTTTTTAGTCCTGTATCATGTGTGTATTGCACTGTTATTGGTACAGATTTTATAGATTTCTCCTGGTTTTAAGGGGAAATGGTAATTTCTTATTTGAATGGAAGATTGTCCCCAATTACACAGAAATCTTTCTGTCTATAGTATTTATTGTTTTGGATGTTTTTAAATTAATTTTTCTGTTATTATCAGATGTTTCCCCTGGTTAAACCAGATAGAGTGTCTAGTTGTTTTCTTTTATATATATATATTTATTTATTTATTTATTTATTTATTAAATTTCTTTTATATATATTTATTAAATTGTCTTTTGAAAAATACATAAATCACAAAAAATGTTACATTAAAAAATATAAGAGGTTCCCACATACTCTGCCCCCCAACCCCCTACTCCTCCCACATCAACAACCTCCCTCATCATTGTGGCACATTCATTGCATTTGGTGAATACATTTTGGAGTACTGCTGCACCGCATGGATTAGTTTACATTGTAGTTTACAGTCTCCCCAGTACATTCAGTAGGTTATGGCAGGATATATAATGTCCAGCATTTGTCCTCCAATATCACTTAGGACAATTCCAAGTCCCAAAAATGCCCCCACATCTCATCTCTACTTCCCTCTCCCTGCCCTCAGCAACTACTATGGCCACTTTCTCCAGATCAATGCTACAGTTTCTTTCATTACTAGTCACAATAGTTCTATAGTAGAATACTAGTAAGTTCACTCTAATCCATATTTTATTCCTCCATCCTGCGGACCCTGGGATGGTGATGTCTATTCCACCTCTATATCGAGAGGGAGCTTAGATACATGGTTGATGGATGTGATTCTCCTGCTTGGAGTTGTAGGCACTCTCTGTTCCCTGGTGTGGTGGTTGACCACCTTCACCTCCCTGTTAGCCAACCCGTGCAAGTCCAACAAACCAGAGAGTAGGAGCTGCAACTCTGCTGAGGCTCATGGCCCAGCTGGCACATGGCCAGTCCAGAGACTGAAGCCTCCTGGTATACACCAACCCCAGGTTCAGTAAAAGTGATAAAATAGGCATGTATAGAAAGTTCACATCTAAATCCAATTCCATCACTCAGGAACATAAATTCCCAGGTAGAGCCCACTGACAAGACACTGAACTCCAGAGCCAACTGCCATGATTGTAAAACCTTTGTATCTCTGTGGCCCTCAGGAGCATCAGTACCTGGGATTGTATCTACTTTGGCTGTCTCTGGGATCCTGCTGAGTTTTGCATAAGCACAACCCCTCTGATGACCTTGTGACTCTTTTCTGAAGACTCTTAGGCATATAAACTCATTTATCTTTACCATTTCTGCCTTTTATTCAAGGTCCCTTTCTAGTTGCATCACCAGTTAGTGATTGGTAGTAATCCCTTGGCACCATGGAGGCTCATCCCCAGGAGTCATGTCCCATGTTGCAGGGAAGGTAATGCATTTACATGTTGAGTCTAGCTTAGAAAGTGGCCACATTTGAGCAACATGGAGGCTCTCAGGAGGTAACTCTTAGACACCCTGCAGCTCTAGGCCTAGTTCAGATTTCAGGCACACAGGCTCATAAGCATAGCCATCAGTATCAAGGGCTCATCATTGGACCATCCTTCTTCACTGGCCTTTGCCATTGCACTTGCTGTTCCATTGGGAAATGTGACAGAGCTCCCCTAGCTAGGAACTCAGTACTCCCTCAGTTGTTGTTTATAACTGTAACTACTATGAAAATACCCAACATATATCTAAACAGTTATATGTACCCTATATACATGCCCTGGAGAACTCCCTCCCAACCTTGTGCCCCCCATCAATAACATCCCACACTAGCATTCTTCAAAAATGAAGGCTAATATATTGCCAAATTCAATTAATAGGAAAATGAAATAGTAGAGATAGGATTAAAGATTAGAAATAGAATATATACTAATTTAGAAAAACTAAAATAAAATAAAAATAAATTGGGGTATTAAAAAATGAAAAAATCATAAAACCTTGTTTTTGACATTTTGCTTTTCATCACTGTAATAGGTGTTGCCCTGTATATACAGTGGCAAGGCAATTTCTTTCATTTCTTCCTCGGTGTCTGCATCCTTTCTTTTTTTTTCTAGTTTTTAATTTTGTCTTCAAAAAGTTTTAGATCACAGTATAGTCATATATACAATATAGGAAACTCTCATATATCCAACATCAAACCCTTTTCCCCCTTCCCCAGCAATGATCTTTTTACATGTTCACGTTATATTTGCTGCATCTGATGTACAGGTATTGAAACATAGCTATCAAACATGTTTCCATTTTCATTTACATTCTGGTTTATATTTTAGACTGTGCAATTATCTAAATTTTTAGTTACCTTATATTTTACATTATAGTTTACATTTTAGCCTGTCGACTTTTATACATTCTCATTTAATTTCAGATGTCCTATATCCATCACTGTACATTCTTTTCAGGATTTAGCTATTTAATGATACAAGGCTATAATGCTGGGTTACATTTTGCCTATCAAGTCAAGCTCACATGATAGGATAATGATTTTTAAGGATCTCCTGGCTACATTTAGTGCTCAGCTAGTTTCTCCAGAATTCTTTAGCAGTCAGAAGTCATTTGTGTGACTCCTGCTGCACTCATCTTCCCTAGGTTTCTGTTTTTGTTTCTTGCAAGGGGTCTTAGGCACCACACCATGGTACCTCTTTTAAGAATCATGGGACACATTTTCCTTCCTAGCCCCCCTGAATTTCTTATTCTCTTCCTCCATTTCCTTGTTGTAGGAACGCCTCTTCCTGGCTTTTCACTGCTTCTTTTGTGCGAGTGCCCAGCATTTGTATTCAGGCTGCTTGTCTCAGGTTTTTGTTTCTAGATCTCTATAGGATTTTCACCAACTCTCTGTACAATGGGAGGGGCTATTTATTATTTTCAGTCAAGATCGTTTTTTAGAAGGGGAAATAATTGGCTTCTTGGAAGTGTATCTCCAGGAAACAAAGACACAACAAGCAAGCAAACCAACAATCCCCCAGCTCTAGGGACTTCCTTCTCTGCCTTTAAGAGTCATCTAGCGGCAACTGGCCAGAATTTCATGGATAAAGTCTGAGCAGATATGGAACTTGTGACTCTTTAACTCTTTACTTTCATTCCAGGCTCTGTAGACAATCTTACCATCTTTCAACTCAAAGACCAGATTATAAATTATCATATGGGCCCACTACAGAATTCTGAGAATGAGGTAATATATCATTTTTCATTTCTTTAAACGCTTCTCTTATAAAGAAGGAGGCTCACATGCTTGGTACCTTCCACAATACATTTATGTGGTATTTATGTCTCAAGGATACCAGGACCACACATAAAACTTTTAAGGGAATAGACTATATTGTTGAAACTCAACCAGTGAATGCCTTTCAACTTTGGTTAGATAATCTATCTTTTGCAGCAGCTTTGGTTTTTATGTTTATGAGTCATAGCAAAAAAAATATAGCAACAAAGAAGAAAATACTTGGTGAAATTTCATTCTAATATATTCAAAGAAACACTCTTATTGGAGGAAGATACGCATTCGCCTCATATGTCATTGTTTCACCTGCTGTAGGTTCCTTAGCAAAATGTTGATTTGCTTGTTTACAGATGAGCAAATAATCCTACACTAGGCAAGTTTTGAGAGTTCTGTAATTCTGGACTTTGGAGTTATATCTGGCTTTATCACTATCCCTTATCAGCCTTGATTAATTTATTTAATCTCATTAAGCCTCAGCTCCCCTATCTGAAAAGCCAAAATAATATTAGGGCCTACCTCTTAGGGTTGCTTAAACAAATTTGGAAATCATTATAAAGCAATCAGCAGCATACTGGGCACAGAGTAAATGCTCAGTAAATATTGATATTATTAGAATTAATATTGTTACAAATGTTGAGCATTTTTTGTGACTACTTTATAACAGTGTAATAAGCATTTTTCTCCATTATTCACGAACTATAAATACTAATCAAGATACTTACCCTTTTATCTGTCATATATATCCTTACATATGAGGTTTGAAAAATAGTGAGAATTGTAACAGCTAATTAACCCTCAATAAACTAATTTTAAAGTAGTATTTTGCTTTCCAAATGATAATATTTAGTGACAGAGTTTCTGAGACTTGCTAGTTCTCCTTTCAGAAATCTGAATTAGAAAAGAATTGAGACTCAAGAGTGCTGAAGTTTTGCTCCTTTTCTCTAGTCATCACATAACCATGTTCTTTATTGCCACTGTAATGAAATCAGAAATATATTAAATTAATGCATAGTGACAATAATTCATTATAACATGCAATCTTTCATCTAGAGGCCACAGAGTTTAGACCTTAGTGATTTTCAAATACAAATAACTTCCTTTCTAGTCCTGTCTTTTATATCTAATAAAGAAGACCTTTAGGTATGTTAAATAATAATAGCAATCATTTATTGGTCTTCTGGTAACTATAAATCAATTAGTTAGGTATTTCTTTCCTTATTCTTCAGATAATAAAACTGCTACTTCATTTAACGAAGGTTAAAAGTCTTGCCCAAAATGAAATTTTAAAAAGGCAGAAAATAGTAAAGGGTGCTGCTAGGATTAAACTCTTGATCTATAATAGACAAAGAAAACAAGCTTATCCATTTCACCTGACCATGCAGCATACAGACAACTGCTAATAAAGATTTTTGAAGAAGTCATTATAGGAGATGTTATTTCCCAAAATGAACAATACCAGAATGTGGTTTATATGGTGTTCATTTCCTCCTGCCAGATGTAATTCAAGTGGTGGTTGACCCATAGGGGCTACCCCTGTTACTCTACAGACAGCCCACAAATCTTACAGTATAAATAATGGAAGAGCTTGATGGATTCTTGTGAATTTAACATCATGCCAACTTTTCAGCAACCTAGTTCCACTTGTTTATGTGTGAATTGACACAGGCTGGAATATTTATACTGCTGATTTCTAGGAGAGGTAATAAGAGCTGTGTGGCAATAAAAGGTCATTTAGTTCATCTACTGGGCTGAACCTTGTATAAAAGAATTGTGGGCTAGATGCATTCTAAAAGAATAATGTTTAAATCAATGCAGCTGCATGTAATATAGGGTGATACCATGGATGGTGGGATATGGTCCTGTGGTTGTAGACACTGGCTGGGAGGAGGGAGAGGAGATTGATTCTTGCGTGTGTTTGCACAGCTCCAGAGCAAGTGCAATTTATCTTCCAAAAATGGTATTATACAGCTCTATAAGAATTTGGCCCTTAGCACGAACTAAAATATCTCTTGCCATGTTTAGTATTTATATACAGAAATTAATTGTGGAAAATGTACAGGTTATTTGTAAGTAACTGTTTCACTAACACAGTTGTGGAACCACAAAGGAAAACCTGTCTTTTCTAAATGATGGCATGTTCTCATTGTTTTAAGATTATACTTCCGGATCGTCATTTCAATGGTTTGTCTACATACACTCACACACACACACACTCACACACACTCGCACATGCACACCTTGGAGCATATAGTTAAGGGGTTGGGAAGAGTGGCTAGCCTATTTTTCAGTAGACCTCTTCTGTTGAGTATCTTGAGTCCTAGACCTTAGATGATCCTTTCCAAAAAAAATTCAGTCTTTAAGTGTGCCAAATGGCATAGCTTCCTGGGTAATGCACCCACCTAGTGACTTGATTAAAATTAGATAGTCCAAACCTGTTATCAGTTAATGATAATACATGTCTTTGTATGGTGCCTTGGAACTTTTATTAGATGCATCAAGATTTCATGATAGAGTTGTGATAATTTTTACTCTGCTACTGTATTAAAGAATACTTACGTGCTGTATTCATGTTTTGATTAACTGTTACTGAAATTAAAATGAACGTGTTTTTTTTTGCATCAGAATAAAATATCACAGGGTCTTTCTCACCTAGATTTGTCATTGAAAAAACTCCATTTAATATGATTCCATTCTATTATTTTTTATCCTATATCATTTTTGGTTTATGTCATATCACTTATTCATCACAAATTGCAATTATTTACTTGTTTATTTATATCAACAAATAAATGAACCTTGTCCATTTTATTCACCATTGTATCAAGCACTCTGAAGACCCTCAATAAATATGTGTTGAATGAATGGATGAAATGAAATCATACATATATATTTTTATCAACAAATACTTATTTAGAAGTTAAACAAGAGACAGTCACTAAAATATTATATAATAATTTACCACAGAGGTCCAAGCTGAGAATGATATAATTTGGATGGCAATATTGTCAGTAGGGGGTGAGAATGGGAGGGGGGGATTAAATGAATAAGATAATTTCATGTGGTTCAATCTAGCCCTAATATATTAAGTTCAAATTACATACTGAATTAAAGACAGAAAATTCAAATTTTAAAAAAGCATTCTTCAGCCCAGACTTGAACAAGTATAGGTCTATGTAGAAACCTTTATCTGAAAATCAGCTTTGAGGAGTTTCCTTCTTTGTGTTTCTTTTCCTCTCTTCGCAAACTATATATATATTTTTTCCATAGCAAACGTTTTGAGATTCCAAGCAGTCCTCACTTACATCGCTCTATATAAATGATAACATCTGAAACAAAAGAGAGACTGCTGATTGTCAACTTTACGCAATTGACTTAAGTGTCAATATCAATGGAGAATAAATGGAAAGAGAGCTGCTGGACAAAAGGAACCAAAATCATTTTCAGGGCAAATGTTAGCTTGTTTTATGTGCAAGTAAATAGCTGTTTTACTGCTACCTGGTAGGATGTTTAGTTTTTTTTGGGTTTTTTTTGCAAACTATATATGCAGATAGATAGAAACATGTGTCAGATGCTTTAAATTTATGAATATGGCAATGCTTCAAATGTGTTCATCAATTGCAATAAATGTACCACATTAACGAAAGAAGCTGTTAATGTGGGGAAGGGTGGGAGGTGTGGGGAGTGGGGCATATGGGAATATTTTAAAAAATATTTTAAAAAATTAAAAATATATTTTAAAAATACATTTATACTAAAAAGAATTAGACACAGACTGATTTTTGAAGAATTTGAAAATGGTTCTATGCTTTATGATACATTGTTAGGAATCCATCCTTGTCATAGGGGCCAATCCTCCAATCCCCATGAAAGACGACTCCCATCTTGTTGCTTATAAGGGGCTTCTTCCCTCTTATTCCTCAAGGCTAGAGGAGTTGCTGACATATTGGCAAGAAGATAATAATTAGATTCACTAGCGTGGAATTATTTCACTTTCCAAGTAGCATGCAGCTTTCATCCTTTATTTCATTCTCTCTCATTCTTTGGGGTGCTCTCATTAAGGATCTGAAGGAAAATAATAGGATTCTTACCTTTTTTTTTCCCCATGTGAGAGCACACCTACGTCAGGATCCAGGGCCTGCTTTCTGGAATATACATATTTAAATCTAGTAAAGCAAATTCCCTGTTTAGTCTTCATTTTTAAAGTTACTGTTGTTATTTGTAGATCTCTATTGCCCAAACAACTTTTTGAATAATTCTATTGAGTTTCTCAAAATATCTAAATAGAACTTGATTGGGTTAGCACTGAATTTATAGACAAATATAGCTAGTATTGTCATTTTGGTAATATAAAGAAGTTCTACCCCAAATCCATGGCATATCTCTCAATTTTTCTTTTATTAGAATATTAAATTTCCTCCAAACAGATCTTATTCATTCTAAATAAATTCCTAGATATTTTATGATTTTTGTTACTTTTGTTCATCGAAACTTATTTTTTAAATTATTTTTCTAGTTGCTTATTGTCAGCATAAAAAAAGCTATGTAACTTTCTAAGTTGTTTCTAGCAGCATTTTTGAACTTTTTTATTAGTTCTAAAACTTTCTTGAATTCTTTTTCTAGATAGATAATCATATACTATACGCAAATCCTTGATTTTCTATAATCTTGAAGAAAAACATCATGCATTTACATTCTGTTCTACACAGTCTTGGGAGTGAGCAACCTCAACCTCTGATATTTTATAAAAGGAGTGCTGTGTCCCAGTACAGTTGGAAGCCCTGTACTTCTGAGGAAAACAAGACTGAAAATATGTCAGTGCCATCTAATTCCTAGTATTTGTTTTCAATTGGTTATGAAACCAGTTTAAAGGTCAACATGCTAATTAAGATGTCCTACTTCTCAATAGTTATGTAGTTATTACACTTTTATTTTTGAAAAATTTCAAAATAGTATCAGAATATACATATATTCTGTTGAATGAAAAAACAAGACAACTATTTTACAGTATAATCATAGATATTTAACAATGTATTTTTTAAAAGCCTGGAAAGCAATACAACAAAATATTGATAATGTTTTTGTGGGATAATGGAAGATACCAGATGATTTACTTTTTTATACTGCTTTATGTTCTCCAAGTTTACCATAACATATAAATAGTCAAGTCATAACAAGAAAATAAAACAAAATAAATATTTTTTGAGACAGAAAGAGGCCACATTCTTATGAGTATATTTGATACTTTATGGTGATAAACTAATATCTAATTGTAAAGAAAAATCTATTCCCCTAGGCATTATGTAGCATATTGAATAAAATCATGCTCTCTGAAGCCAAACTGGCTGACTTCAGTTCTCAGAACCCCATTTACTAGCTGTAAGACCTTGGAAAAACTATTTTCTCAGTGTCTTCATTTGTGACATGGGAATAATTATAGCACCTGCCTCATATAGTTGTTTTAGAAAGGTAAAGCTCTTAGAATATAAAAAGCACATGAGTTATAGTAATAGATATTTATTTTAGTTAAAACCTAGATTAGAGGCGTTTTCAGCTAACACATTTGAGAAATATCTATACATTATTTGAAGCAAGATTTTAAAAACTTATAAAGGCTTTATCATTTTTAAAAATTCTGTATTTTAAAAATGTACATAAGAATGGAACCCTTAAGATTGAGGAATTCTAGGATGCATGAGGAGTAAATGAATATTTTATAACAGTAAGATTAAATTTGTGTAACAAAAAAGACAAAATGATAGTGTCTTAAGCAATATAGATATTTATTTATTCATTTCTCACATAAAATTCAGAAAGAAATAACCTAGGGTGAGCATGTCAGTTCAATTTGTTCATTAAGCACCTGGACTCCTTCTGGTGGACTGACTCTTTAAACTATACTCCATTCAGTCAGGGGAAAGAGGGAGATGGCGGACAGTAGGGGCAAAGAGTGCATATTAGAACACTTTTACAGAGATTTCCCAGAAGCTGCTTGAGTGTCATTGTCCAGAACTTAGTCACATGGTCATACCAGGTGCAAGGGAAACAGGGAAATATTGATCTCTACTCTAGGTGGCCTTGTACATCTGTAAAAGTCACTGATTCTAGTATAATAAAATAAGTGGACACCCAATATTGAGGTACATAATGAGAAGTTTCTGCTTCAATAATTATATAATGAAATAATTTTTTATTACAAACTTGGGCATTTGTGATTTTTGCTTCCAGCTCTTTCAGAATACCTAAATGTTCTCCCCCCAAATAACTACAAACACTGGATAAAACCCAAAAGAAAATAACAAAAAACATGGGCTGAGAAGAAACAAACTGTGAAGAACAAATCTTAAACAATTCTGAGGACAAGCAAAGTAGGTTTTGAGATGTCCATATCTCAGGGAGAAAGTAAACATTTTATTTTACTTTCAAGGCAGATGAACAAAAGCTGAGAATAAGGTGGTGATGGAGCTTTCAGCAGCTTCATGGTGTTGGGAAAATCAAAGCTGATACTCAGAGCTGCTAAAGAAAAGGGCTTCATAGGTTAAAATTCCAGAGAAAAAGGAGGAAGATAAGTGATACTGACAAATTTTGCTGCTTTTGCACTCACAACATGTGCTGAAACCTGAGGTGCACAACAGTGCTAGAGGAGGTCATTTAAACAAGAAGCCAAACAGAGATTTCAGCAGTAGTAAGGAATTGGGGAAACAAAGATTAGAAGGAACTCTGACAAACACATAGGATTTCAGTTGAGATCCCTGAAAGGCTATACTCTAGGACTAAGAAATATATACACTATCACAAAGTCCCAAATTCGGTATTGACCATTTGAATTTCCAATTGTATCTGATTGAATCTTCTCCTACTCTAAGTGCTATCCAGAAGAATGTTAAACACTCTCTGAAGGGTGATAACATCACCCAGTGCCTCTACAAGTTTCCATAAATATACACTATCTAGTATTCAGTAAAAAATTACTAACAATGCCTGAAGACAGGAAAAAGTGACAAAAAATAATTTAAATTAAAACAAAAGAAAACACAGACAATAAAAAGAGACACAAATGATATAGATACTGCAGTTTTCAGACATAGGTTTTAAAATATCTGTGAACGCTCCTATTTAACATTGTCTTAGAAGTACTTGCTCGAGCACTGAGGCAAGAACCAGAAATAAAAGGCATTCAAATTGGAAGGGAAGAAGTCAAAATTTCATTATTTGCAGATGACATGATCCTATACATAGAAAACCCTGAGAGATCTACAACGAAGATTCTAGAACTCATAAATGAGTTTAGTAAAGTCGCAGGTTATAAGATCAATGCGCAAAAATCAGTAGCATTTCTGTACACCAATAATGAGCAAGATCAGGAGGAAATCAAGAAACAAATACCATTCACAATAGTAAATAAAAAAATCAAATACTTAGGAATAAATTTAACTAAAGAGGTAAAGAACTTATACACCGAGAACTATACAAGATTGTTCAAGGAAATCAAAGAAGACCTAAATAAATGGAAGACTATTCCTTGTTCATGGATAGGAAGACTGAACATTATTAAGATGTCTATCCTACCAAAACTGATCTACACATTCAATGCAATCCCAATAAAAATCAACGCAGCCTTCTTTAAGGAACTAGAAAAACTAACTATGAAATTTATTTGGAAAGGAAAGAGACCCCGAATAGCCAAAGACATACTGAAAAAGAAAAACGAAATTGGAGGAATCACACTACCTGACTTCAAAACATACTACAAAGCTACGGTGGTGAAAACAGCATGGTATTGGCATAAGGAGAGACACATAGACCAATGGAATTGAATTGAAAGCTCTGATATAGAACCTCACATATACAACCACATAATATTCGATAAAGCCACCAAACCCTCTCAACTGGGAGAGAGTGGCCTATTCAACAAATGGTCTGGAGAACTGGATAGCCATATGTAGAAGAATGAAAGAGGATTACCATCTCACACCTTATACAAAGATCAACTCAAGATGGATCAAAGACCTAAATATAAGAGCCAAGACCATAAAAACCTTAGAAAGCAGTGTAGGGAAACATCTACAGGACCTTGTAATAGGAAATGGATTTATGAATATCTCACCAAAAGCACGAGCAGCAAAAGAACTAATAGATAAATGGGACTTCCTCAAAATTAAAGCCTTCTGCACCTCAAAGGAGTTTGTCAAGAAAGTAAAAAGGGAGCCCACACAGTGGGAGAAAATATTTGGCAATCATATATCTGATAAGAAACTTATAACTTGCATATATAAAGAACTCCTATATCTTGAAAATAAAAAGATAAACAACCCATTTAAAAAATGGGAAAAAGACTTAAACAGACACTTCTCCGAAGAAGAAATACAAATGGCAAGAAAGCACATGAAAAAATGTTCCAAATCTCTAGCTATCAGGGAAATGCAAATCAAAACTACAATGAGATACCATCTTACACCCATAAGATTGGCAGCTATGAAAAAAACAGAAGAATACAAGTGCTGGAGAGGATGTGAAGGAAGGGGAACACTCATCCACTGCTGGTGGGAATGCAGAAGGATCCAACCATTCTGGAGGACAGTATGGCGGTTTCTCAAAAAACTAGCCATAGATTTGCCATATGACCCAGCAATACCACTGCTGGGTATATACCCAGCAGAACTGAAAACAAGGACACAAACCGATATATGTACACCAATGTTCATAGCAGCATTGTTCACTATTGCCAAAAGTTGGAATCAACCCAAATGCCCATCAACAGATGAGTGGATCAATAAAATGTGGTATATACACACAATGGAATACTACTCGGCTGTAAGAACAAACACACTACAAACACATGTGTTAACATGGATGAATCTTGAGAACCTTATGTTGAGTGAAGCAACCCAGACATTGAAGGACAAATACTACATGACCTTAATGATATGAAATAAACAAGCTGCCCTAGATAGCAAGAGACTGAACGATAGGCTTACAGGAAATCGGAGGGTGGAGGAAGGATATGAGCCGATGTCTGCAGGGGTGGAATTTAAGACGAGATGGTGGTAAGTATGAACACAAAGAAGAGATAAAAGGGGGGCAAGGGGTTGCCTTTGGTTGGGGCTTTGAGGGTTTGAGGGTGGCTGGGGAGGGACGGATGGGTAACGTTGCCCAAAAGTGGGGGGAGGGAGGGGTAGCATATGAACACAGGAGAGGGTCAGGTGTTGGTGGAGAGTAAAATGCCGAGAAAATCATATCAAAATATAATAAAGAGGGTTACCTGTTTAGAATGCTCGGAGGGGAGGGTCTGATGCAGGACGGGCTCCTGGGGAATGTCTAAATGCTCATTCTGCCAGAGTGGGTGCCACCATGGGGTAGAAACCCAAGTAGTGAGAGTGGGGGTGGACCCACATCCTGGGGAGGACTAATGCCATCAAATAGAGGGAACTGTATCCCTCGAGAGAAAGGGTGGCTCCCAGGGCATTGGGGCAGTTGAGCAAGTTAGGCCCTGAACACTATTCCATCTATCTCTGGAAGTGGCTCCTCAGGAAACGGAGGTTGGCTGTCACTGTGGGCACCAAGGTGGAAGGGAAAATGGACGTTAAATGTGTGGAACCAAAGTAAATGGGGGGTAAGAGAGGAGTTTCTTGAGAGTACACAAGGATGGATATAAAACATGTAATATTACACCATAACATATAGGAGATGACAGACTGATAATGTAAACCATAATGTAAAACATAGGATAACTAAAAATGTAAAGAACTGTGTATCCTAAAGTATGCACCATAATGTAAGCACAGATGTCACCTTGTTAGAAAGCTAATGTCTCAGACTCTGTACATCACTTTAAGTAAATATGATATGAATAGGGCGTAAGAGTATCACTGTGGAAGGGAAAAGGTTTTCTGGTGGATGTGTGGGAGTGCTGTATATTATATATATACATTGCTGTGGTCTAGGACTCCTGTGAAGAAAAGCTGAATAATTAGGGGGGGAGAGGGAAAGAAAAAGATAGGATGTGGAATTTTTTCAAGTCAACATTCTTTATCTAAGTTCTTTATCTAACTTTATCCAAGTTCTTTATCTATCCTTTAAACCCATCGCTATATGCCATTCCCTAGTAAGGGACCATGACATTATATTGGGCTTCAAATTTCGGGGAGTTCTGGATCACAGAGTGTTTCAACAATGGCAATGGAGGGATACTGGTATGGGATACCAATGACAGGTGATATATGGCTGACAGGGAGCTGTACAGAACATATGTCCAGGGTGCATGGTAATGTTTGGATATACTCATAGTGGCAACAATTAAAAACCACAGTAGGGGGGGTACTGGGTTCCTGGCCAGTGGTGCTCTGTCGTGGTCCCTAGGGGAGCAGCGACAGTCTCCCAGGTACAGTGGCGGGGACCAGGAGGGAGTGAGGGTTCAACATTGAGCCCCTGATGCTAATGACTATGCTTCTGAGCTGACAAACCTAAAATAAGAACAAGGCCTAGAGCAACATTGTGCCTGGGAATTTCCTCCTGTCAGCCTTCATGTTACTCAAATGTGGCCAGTCTCGAAGCCAAACTCAGCATGTAAATGCAATGCCTTCCCCCCAGCGTGGGACATGACACCCGGGGATGAGCCTCCCTGGCAACGAGGGACCACTATCAACTACCAACTGATGATGCAACTGGAAAATGACCTTATACGGAAGGTTCAATGCGGATCAGCAGAATATCCATGTCTACATAAAATACCATGACTTTAAAATGCTGTTTGACCTAAAGTAAGGGGGAAATGGAAAGGAGAAATGAGTTTATATGGCTACGAGTTTCTAAAAAAGAGTCTGGAGGCTGGCAGAAGGATTGCCCTCATGCACAACTGAGCAGAGTCAGAGAGACAGATAAAGCAGATACAACCCCCAGATATTGGTTCCTTTGAGGGCTAAAGAGACCCATGGGAGTTATGGTCATGGCCGATGGGGTTAACTACCAGGGCAGATGGCCCCTCTTTGGAAAGGGTGTTTATGTGTGATGAATCTGGACTCAGATGGGATCTCCCTTCATAAGACTTTCATGCTAATGTGCTGGAGGTGCAGTTAATGTTGGGGTTTAAGATATATTTAGGGGATTTGAATCTCTGGACTGACAATGTGATAGCCAGGTCCTGAGCCTCAACAGACTCCAGCACCTACAATCTGATCTATTGGACTTACCACACTCAGCTAAGATGGAGTTGAAGAAGGACAACCACCACACCATGGAGCCTAGAGTGATTACAACTGAAAATGGGAGGATTGCATCCAGCATCCATGTGGAATCTGAGCCTCCTCTTGACATAGAGGTGCAATGGACACAACCAATCCAATGTCCACATAGAAGAGGTGGCATTGGATTGAGAAAAGTGGACATGGTGGACGATGGGTATGGGGAAAGGCAGGAAGAGATGAGAGGTGGAGGCGTCTTTGGGACATGGAGCTGCCCTGGATGGTGCTTCAGAGGTAATCACCGGACATTGTAAATCCTCACAGGGCCCACTGGATGGAATGGAGGAGAGTATGGGCCATGATGTGAACCATTGTCTATGAGGTGCAGAGGTGCCCAAAGATGTACTTACCAAATCCAATGGATGTGTCATGATGATGGGAACGAGTGTTGGTGGGGGGGGGGGAGGGGGGCGGGGGGGTGGGGTTGAATGGGACCTCACATATATATTTTTAATGTAATATTATTACAAAGTCAATAAAAAAAAATATCTGTGAACAATATCTTCAGTAAAATAGATGGTAAAAATAGAGAATTTCACTAGAGAATCAAAATCTATACATAATATCAAAGAGGAATTTTTGAATGATAAAATAGAATTACTGAATTTAAGAACTCAACAAACATGTTTGGCAGCTGATTGGGCACAGGAGAAGTGATTAGTAAATCATGGAATGCGTCAAAATTTTCTCAGATAGAATCTTGGAAAAAGAAATGATGGAAAATGTTAAAACAGAGCATAAGGAACATGTTGGACATGATGAAAAGGTCTAACAGTTAATTGCCACCAAGGAGAAAAATTGTAAAAGCAGCTAGTGAAAAATGATGTACTGCTCTGAAATAAGCACCACTAACACTTTAAGATGACTTTTCAAAAGTTAGTATGGAAACCAGAAGACACTGGAATGAATGACATCTTTAAATCACTGAAAGAGAATAATAACAATCTAGAATTTTTTATCCACTTAAAATGTACTTAAAAATTGACACTGAAATACATACATTATCAGAGAATCATCATCTCAGAGAAGTTGCCACATGAGGAAAGAAAAAACATAAGATTTGGGCTTAATAACACCCCGTGGAGTGAATGCATATTTCATTTGTTTAAAAATATTTCTCTAAAATGTACTATTGCCCAGAAAGTGTTTAGAAACTGGGCATAATGAAGGTAAACAATGTTCTAGTAAGTACTCTATTATGCATAATATCAAAGCAATTACAAAACTAACAGAAAACATGTTTTTAATCTAGTGGAATTTTCCATGGACCTCAACTCTCCTCCTTATATTTTGTTCTGTCTATACCTTCACTAAACAGTGTTATTGTGAAAGAATGGAGAGGGGCATGATAATTCCAAAATGCAGTAAATATAGACTATTCAATTTGTATAGGGTAGGTCAAAAACTCAAGGTATGGAATGTGATTGAAATTGTGTAACAATGTATCATAGTAGTTGTCTTTTGAAGTATGAAAAGCCCGGGTTTGAACTGCAGCACACATACTTACGGGCTGTATAAGCTTAAGCAAGTTTTTAAGCTTTCTGAGCTGCACTTTCCTCGTCTGTAAAGGAGGGACAACTTTTCTCATCTCACTAGTTTAATACAATTAGTCAATATATTTTGTTTTTAACAGATTATTTTACATATAATAGTGCTCAATTAAGAGTAACTATTATTAACATTGTTCTGGAATTAGGCAGCACATTAACTAACTTTACTGGAGTTCAGTCTTTTATCTACAAAATGAGATTAATAACATCCCACGGTCTTGTGAAATTTAGAAATGGACATGCTATCTATTGTTTGTAAATACAATTTGACTATCACATACACACATTGTTTTACTTAACCAGAGTTTAATAACCTGGCAACCCCACGTATCTGTAACATGGGTAAGAAACATCATGTAAGCACAAAATCCATGTCAAAAGATGAGAATAACTCCCTTTCATTCCTAAACTTTGTTTTGGTATATAAAACTTTAAAAATATTATACAAAGAGAGAAGTGGATGTGGCTCAAGCATTTGGGTGCCTGCCTACCACATGGGAGGTCCTGGTTTCAGTTCCTGTTGCCTCCAAAAGAAGACAAACAAGACAGCAAGCCTGCACAATGGGCTGGCATGGCAAGCTGAAGCAATGAGATGACATAACAAGGAGACACAAAGAGGAAATACAATGAGAGAACAACGAAGCAGGGAGCAAAGGAGGCTAAAGCACATGGGAGATCCTGGGTTCTGTTCCAGTGCTCCTAAAGAGAAGACAAGCAGACACAGCAAGCACACAGTGAGTGCAAATAATGAGGGGTTGGGGGAGAAATTAATGAATAAAATAAATCTTAAAAAAATTTATGCAAGGAATACATAAACATAGTTTATTATAAGTAAGTTCAAATAAACCATACATACCTACAGTAATGAAGAACCATCGCCCTCCCTTACCTTTGACTCCACTCCCAATGAATTTAAGAACTCAGTAAACATGTTTGGCAGCAGATTGGGCACAGCAGAAGTGATGAGTAA
The DNA here is from genome assembly GCF_030445035.2 of Dasypus novemcinctus. NCBI lineage: Eukaryota > Metazoa > Chordata > Mammalia > Cingulata > Dasypodidae > Dasypus > Dasypus novemcinctus. The sequence continues at coordinate 44,406,382 of NC_080673.1, read as the reverse complement.
ACCATGGAATACATCAGTAAAAGGGGAAAAGAATGTACAATGTAAGACTTCCTTTACAGCAGAACTTATCCAAGAGCACTCAGTCTGAAATTGGAAGCAAGATATAAGAAATAGAATGAAGGGAAGCTATCAGAAAACTCTCATTAAGATAATAGAAGAAAACTTTAAAAAGGAAAGAAAAGACAGGAAAGGAAGGGAGGGGAAAGCGTGAAACCTTTTCTAACAGAACCCATTATTGTTTCTCTGTGTCGATAGTTATGCAAAAATTGAAAAGAAAGAACTCATGTTCAATGGGTTAAGAAATATTTTCAAGTAAAAGACAAAAATAGCTGATGATCTAAAGTTACCCTATTCTGTGGAGCTCTAAGCAGCCACTAACCGCATGGCAGGGATTGACACTTGCTTGTTGTGAGGGTTGTCCTCCACATACGAAACTTCACAGAGAGAGACATGTTACACAGTACTCAGAGATAGCTTCCATCTTAGTGGCACCCATTTCAACTTGCCGTAATAAACCTTTGGGATCATAAAGCAGATTCCGCGCCAACCTTTACAAGGACAGAGTACAGCTTGGTAGAAAAATAATCTGTGCTAAGGATGACTTTTAGAGTTAAAAACAGTTAGCCAGGTGCTCAGCTTCCAAGGAATTGCATCTCCAGACCAGGCAGACAGAAATGAGGTTTCTTTGGGTCATGCCAATGATATTATAGTATTATGTGTGATATTGTGAAAAGTAGTCATGATCTGGGAGCTCATGTTATTTCACAGATTTTCACTAGTTCCAAATACTAGTGAGAACTGCCAAAGATTATAAAAAAGAAAAGGAGAGAAAAAAACTAACTTGGTAGTATAGTAAGCAGGCACATATTTCATGCAGAAGGAATTTTAAAAATATAAACTTAATCTGCCCTTTCATCCCCATCATATCCTGTTCCTAAGCGTGTAAGTATTTGAAGCATCTTTTATCCTAGAAAAAAAAGGGGGGAGCACGAATGTAGAACTTAAGACTTTCTTTACAGCAAGAATTATCCAAAAGCACTCAGCCTGAAAGCAGACAGACTGTGCTTCATTAGAGGAGAGCACACTGGATATGGTCATGGGATTCCTTTGTAGTTTTAGTTTCCTTAGCTGGTGAAGCAAATTCCATGCAATGGGTGGGTTTAAACAATGGGAATGTGTTAGTTTTGGAGCTAGGAGAAGTTCAAATCAATGATTTTGGACTCCAGGAATAAAATGAAGACCCATCGGGCCACACCTTAACTGAAGTAAGCTCATCCAAAGGTCCTACTTTCACACCCACAGGAATGGATTAAGTTTAAGAATACATGTTTCTGGGTATATACCTCCAAACCATCACAGCGGTCAAATAGGTGGACCATTCTGGGAGGGCCCGTAGAAAGAAGTTTACACATTAAAGGGGGCACTGACTCACTTTGATCTCAAAGAGCTGCTGCAGTTCCTCTATCACCAATCCCTCTCCCTCCCCATCCACACAACTCCCCACCTCAGCCAGGTGCTTCTTATTGTCTCCTAACACAAACACATACCCTTCAGAGTCTTGATAGGTTACTGTGAACTTGGTTCTTCCTATCATAAAACCTATTTTAAGTCCAGAAATTAAGGCAAGAGACTTCCTTGAAATTTGATCTTCGTGTTGGTATGATTGATTTTGCTTGTTATTGTTACAGAGCCATTCATTTTCTACTCTCTGCCTTGGCCTTTGAAATTTCTTTTCTTAGATATCTTCTCCAAATTTCTTGAACTCCATCTTACCCTCTGTTCTAGGATATATATAACTTCTGGCCTCTGCTGGCTGACTTTTTAGTGGGTAGTAAGCTGGTTCTGCCTCTGGGTATCCCTGCTTACTTCTTACTCTCTCAATGGTTGCATCCAAAGTTGAAGGGACTCTCAACACACATTCTTGCCTTATTCTTTGACTCTGCTATCTACTTTCTAACTCAATGAATTGACTGACATTAACACTTTGTGCAACCATGGAGGATCTTCAAAATATATTCATACCAATTTGACTATGGATCCCAAATTAACTAGCTTCTATTGTGTTTCCTAAAGTGAAGATGAGGATGCTTTAGAGAAAAGCACATTGATCAACTTTCCTCTGCATTAATAAAGATTATTAACTAAAGTGTCATTTTATTGTGCAAAGAGAAAGCCCCAAATATTGACTAATAGTATATATCTAGAAAGCTATAAGGCAGTATTGAAAGATTTAAAAATGAAAAGAAACACAATAACCTCGAGAAATACAAAAACCTCGGCAAATAATTTCCACTATATGTTTAGATCTAATGATTTTTAAAAGCAAATTTTTTAGTTAGAGATGTACTGGTAGGAAATTGAGTAAAAAAATAGTATTGGTAATGGGCAAAAATTATTAGCATAAATTAATTTACCTGGGAAAGTGACTATTTCTAAGGATATCAAAGAACTTCATTTCAGAATATAAAGAATAATCCCCAGTATGTTCCATGCTTAATTCTTTAGGACCTAAGTTTTGATTATGTAATAATTATGAAGAAGGTTTATTTGATTAAAGGAAGAAAATTTCCTGTTCACTATCTTCCTTTCTATTCACTTTCCCAAACATTACGTGACAGCTGATTCTTGCCAATATTCTTCTACTTAATCATTTTTATGGGAATTTAGTTGCCAAACTTTCATTAAATGTCCACCAAATATTGGAAAAATACAGACATTTTGGTCACATTTAATTTAGTGTTCTAAAGAAATATTATGTGAAGACTGTATTTATACATGCAAAGCAAATGGAAGAAATGGGGAGAATTTCCCAGTAGTAATGGTGACATCAAATTTAACCTTGGGATACCTGGAAAGAAATGTTTTGTGATGGGAATTAGTTGAGAAATTAAGCCAATTTTCTCATTTCATTCATAGTGAAAAATATCTATTTCATTTAAACTTCAAGCAAATATGTATTTTTTGTCATATGCTAAAATAAGGAAAGGCTATACATGTTGAGTTGAGGAAAATATTAATTATTATTTTAAAAAGAGTTTCTTCCAAATCACTTACAAAGTTGGATCACAGTCACATTTAGTTATATATTTCTATAGCTAGGTTACTATTCTTTGTGATTCTAATTTGGAATAACCTGACAGTTTAACGATGGGTAAGATCTTTTTCAATGGTATTTTGCTGAACAGCTGCCTTTTTGAGGCAGAAAACTGAATTTGTTAATATGAATTTAAACTGGAGGATGTTAACAGTCAAAACAGTGTAACAGACCTCAATCTAATTTTTATCTTCTTATTATCCTGGGTGGATTCCCTGAGAGACAATAATGAAGAGCATAGAGGGAAAACTCTCATAAGATGAGAAAAGTAAATTGTTTTTCGACAGCTACTTTAGATTTTGCCCCATCTCTTCTAAGGAGTTATACAAAGAATGTGTGAGCCTAGGAATAAAAGGCAGAAGTTTTCTAAAACTGATAATGAACACCCCGAGCCAAAACTGAAACCCAAGGTCACAGATAATGGAAAATACACCTTAGTTGCTTTTGTTGCCTTTATGTTTTTAATGATATCTTCATTGTCCCTTATTGAGACTGCATTTTGGATTCTTTTTTGCAGTTTCTTGTATTGCCTGCTCTTTGCCATTTGCTTTTAGGCTGGCACTAGCTGTTCCATAAAATATCTTAATGACCCCCTGCCAGGCTTCTGGTGTGAAGGGTCTGCTAATGTTTTTGTTATAATTCTCATCTCAGAGATCTTTATATCACAGTCATCTTAATTTGCATTAGGCCACAGGGAACATGCCACACAGGTCAGTCTTCAGGGCAATATTTTCTGGTTTGTTTGAAAAAAATTATAGCTTCAATTCCTCAGCAGCCGTAAGCTCTAGAACACTGAGTGTAGTTATGGTAGCATTTTCCGGAGTTTTCACTGGGTAATTGTTATAAAAGTTCATTGAAATTACCTGAATTAACCCTCAGGTGATGCTTTGAAACTAGAGACTAACCTTGTAATTACCGTGCTCTCTTCTCTCCTTCTCTTGTCTTCAATAGCAGGGCTAGCACTGATTAGCTAGAATGTCATCTTATAGACAAGGTGGAATGACATAATTAAAAACAAAACTTGTGTTTTGTCTTAATAATGGATCCCAATATAAATACACCATAAGCAGTTGTTTTGAAATGTCAGGGTGACCTAGGTTAGTGATAATAGAAAGACACAAATGCCCATGGCACAGAGCCGTTGGGAACAGATACTGTCACAGCATGGTGGTCTCGCACTTGACTTGGATTCACAGGCAATTAGATGATACTTTGGAAAAGGTTTCCAATCCATTTCCTTTTTAGAAAGTGTGACAAGTATTTCAAAAGTTTTATTTCATCCTGAATTAAAGAATCAATAAACGATTAGAGAAATCTAGGGGGAAAGATCCATTAACAAGCCAATATGCAGTATTTAAAAATGTTAAGCATTTTAGCATTCAATTAATCTTTGAATCTGCGCAATAATCCTGTAAATCATGGAAAAGACCTCCACTTTTGAGGAGAATAAGCAAATGATTGGCTGGCTGCCCATGTATGGATAGAGAATGGAGTTTGCTGACAGAAATGGATTTCAATTCTGTCGTAACATTTACTAAATGAGTGTTTGGGGCAATTCAGTCAAATTTCTTGAGCCTCAGTTCTGAACATACAAAAAACAAGAATATAGCATTCATGGACAAGGCTGTTATAGGAAGCAAATGTTATTTCTATATAGTCTCCAAAATCCTGGCAAATAGCACTCAAAAGTTCTTTCTCATTTGTTTCTTAGAAATTATGAGGACTTGCTTACTGTTCCAAAATGTTTAATAGCAAAGATGGAATTAAAATTTGAGTGTTCTGACTTTGGTCCTGAATTTATTATATTTCATACCTTGCTCCTCACAGTTAAACATAATTCATCAAATATTCACACATAAGTTGGTTTTAATTTACTCATTTTTCTAATCAATTTAGAAAGGAGCTTAGTTGAAGAAGTATGATCTAGAACAAAGGTTTAGTTGACCAACCGAAGACTATATAGTCTAAAGAAAGAAAATGAATTTGGGAAATTCAGATAAATTCATATAATCTGCCTAAAGTTATGGAACAAAATGAGCTAAATCTACCACATGGTCCCATAGAAAACAAAATTCCTGAATGGAAAATGTGAAAGAGACAAAACCCGTCTACACAGATAATAACACATTGTGAACTTTCATTCTTTTTTTTTTTAATTTATTGAAATGTATCACTCAAACATAAACATACATAAACAATAAGTGTATAATAGTTGTGAACTTACAAAACAAACATATATAACATCAAACAAAGATATAACATCTCACCCTACCACCAATAACTTGCATTGTTTTTGAACCTTTTAAACTAATGATTAAAGAGCATTGTCGAAATATTACTACTAAGATGTCTAAATCAATCTTTAGTGATTTAGGTCTTTGAACTTATTATTCTCTCTTTTTTTTTTACATAGAACGTCTTATAGGATGAGTTCTGAGGAAGGCACTCTGGGAAATGCTCAATTTACAGGGTAACTATAAGTCCCAGGTTGCCTGAAACAATCTCTATTTAGGTCTGCTATCCTCATGTAATTATTAATAATGTACCCTTTCATTTTCAAAAATGTCCATGTTCAGATGATAAGTTATAGGTCACCCATTCAGTTAAGGATACAAACCTCTGTCATGAGAACATTTAGAGCTCTGCCATAATTCTTACCATGATACCAGGCATCATGGTCACTTTGAATATTAGAGTTCATTACTCCTTGTCACAATTTAACTCCCAGAGATTTCAACTATTTCTGAAATAGGGTGTGAAACTGAATGAATATCAGATTGGTACAGAAGACAAGTGGTCTGTAGAAGCAGAAGGAGGAGAGCCAGAATGGGATACATCCATGAAATCAAAATTAAAGGATGAATGTTTTTAAATAGATTCTATTAAAGAAAGTTAAATCGTGGGAAGCAGAGTATCCAAACTGACTTCCAGATTATAGAAGTCAGTTTCTAGTTTTGGTCTGTTACAAAGTCAAAGCTTGAGTCTTTGTGTAATATATACAACTATTGATATAATTATCAGTACTATTATCTTAGCCACATTGCTTAGTTCAATGACCCATTTTGATTAAGGTTCCTAGAAGACTTTCTGGTAGATTGTACCTGAGAAAATTTATCAGACATTGTTTTAATTCAATGTGATCAGTTGTTTTCCTGACTTCTTTTTGGAGTGAAATGATTAATTCCTGTTCACAAATTGGATTATGTTGGACCCTATCCACTTGTTGCTTTTCAATTGTATTTGACTTAAAAACAGAATTTCACACAGATTGACTTAATATCATCCTGCAAAGGGAGGAAAAGGAATATAGGGATTTAATTCAGCTAAGAAAATGATCCTGGAGCATGAGACATAGGGAAAACTTACTCACACATGTTTATTGAGCAACTGTTTCTTTATGACAAGGAACTGTACCAGGTGCTGAGATCAAACAAGGATGAAAAAAGGACATTGTCTCTCTCCTTATTGTGGAGTCCTTGAGAATATGAGTTAAGACTTAATTCTCTAGATACTTGTTTTGTTTTTAAAGATAAAATCTGATGAAGCAGCTCTTCAATCTCCTCTTTTTCTTTCTGGTTTTTCTTTAATTTCAGATTATTTTTTTGTATTAATTTCCAGTAAATTTTCCTTGCTCAATCTGTCACCATAGGTTTATAGTGCTATCAAGAACCTATTTTATTAAAAAAAAAAAAAAAAAGAACCTATTTTACTGTGGCTTGTATTAGAGTGCCCCTTCTCCTCAAAGCACCAAACTGTAAATTCCTCAAGGACAGAATTATTAATTTAAATCAGCCTTGTCCTGCACTTATTATTTCCCTGACCTACCTTTAAATGTTGCAGATAAATTCTCATTAAAGTGAATTGAGTCCAATGTTCAATGGCGATGGCCTCGGGGCTATTACACGGGTCTCAACAATCTGATGATATTGATATTGTCATTACCATTCTCGACCCTGAAAGGTAGTCACAGGACAATATGATTTGGGATCAATTAAAATAATTAAATTTTCTCATGTATTGGATGGTCTCAGTCTCTATTTTTAGGAGAACATAAATGAGAATTATTATTTTTGCTTAGAATGAAAACAAATAATAAAGACTATTTCAGTTTTGCCATTTGACTCTTGGTGTTTGCTACTTTTTACGCAATCATACAAGAGATTCAAAATGTTACTAAATGATATTAAACATAAGGAAACTTTTCTGTAAAAATGTATAGAATGATAAGAAACTATATATTTTTCTTGTGCCTCTTTCTGAAGATTTTGAATCTAGAACTTGGTCATTCTTGATTTTCCTAAGATGTCAGTGGAAGACAAGGACAGCCAAGCTGGAAGGTTGCCAAGAGACTTGCTAAAATACAATTTGTCTGGCTTCCTGCTTTTCACAATATTTTCATAATATTATATTCACTTGAATAACACATAGCAATTTATTCCCCAAAACAAATGGGAATCCACCTATATGTATCCATGAGAGGAATTATACACACACACTACATATTTTATCTTCATTAATGTTGAGTTCAAGGGCATTTATAAGACAATACTGATGTATTCCATAGACAATTTGTACATTATTATATATATATTTAAATGTATAGTAGATATAATCTATAAGTTAAATATACTTTAGAGATATTACTATGAAGAATAACTCAACTAATAAATGCATACATTACGCTCAAAATACAGTGTTTGATGTGGAAAAGCTGTCAATCAATACATATGATAATGCTTTTAAAAGATGAATTAAGCAATAAACTTTGAATATGATAATGTGTTTTATATAGCACCTCTCCAAAAAAATCACTGTGGTTCTTACTCTCTGAAGTCTAAGGAAAACTCTAGAATTATGAGATGAGAGATGAAGAGCAAAAGATTTTTTAGCGAAGTAGGTCATTTGCCTTTACCAGAGGTCTAGCTCCGGCTTCTATGAGAGATTGTTTGTGTTAAAAATTTGAAGGCTAGTGTGTGCTGTCAGGTAAAGGCCGAAATAACTCAGGTTTTTATCCTGCTCTTTGCTGATATTGAGGTGAAAGGCATTGAAGTGATTCACAAAATGATTGTTTGTATAAGAATTGCAAAGTTAGTTCTAGTAATGAATTCTACTTTGGCACCTAGAAAGCATGTTCTAAGCAGCTCTATATTTACAGCACCAAACACCGTAATTTCCAAGGTGTTTCACTGCCCATATACCGTGAGCTCACAGAGGTCAGAGAGAGGTAAGTATGTCTCGGGCATTTATGTAACCCTTGGCCCTAGTCCAGGGCTTGGCCTGCAGGACAATATCAATGATTGTTTGTGAGCTTAATTTAACTAGAGGTGGAAAACAAGTCTATCTTATTTTTCATTATTATATTACATTAACTTTCTATCTCCCCAAAGGAGAGAAAGATTATAAATGAAGTAGAATAAGAGCAAGACAGGAGGAAATAAGATGATCAGGTTTATAATTATTTCAGATGGGGATAATTAATAATTATAGCTTAGAGTTATTAAGTGCTTATTAATGTTCCAAACAATTTTCCAGGCAGGAGGATACTGTTATTAGTCCCATTTTATGGAAAAGGAAACTGAGACACACAAAGGTTAAACAATTTGCCTAATCTCAAATGCTAATGAGTGGTATGCTAGGATTTGACCATGGTTATCTAATTAAAGAGCCAAAACTCTTAGAAAGGAACTGAATTAAACTCTGCTATAATGTTTTTTGTAAGACCAGAAGTGTACTTTTAAGCAGTATTATATGGAAAAAATGATTCTATAGCAAGGTAGTTTCCTCCAGGATATTATGACATCAAATTGAGTTATAAAAGTCATTAAGAGAAAGGGGAAAAAAAGCAGTCTTGATTTGATAATAATTCTGCTTTAAATCCTTTTTGCAATCAATTAAAAAACTCAACACTAATGATGAATTATTTATAAGATAGCTTAGCATTACAATAATCACACACATACAGTAATTCAAGAAACAGATATTGAACAGCTATCACATCCCAGGCAATATGCTAGTTGTATGGATAGGCAATCAAAACACTTACATACCTGAGGGGAGATGATAGGTACATGAATATCTGCAATGCAAAAGACTAGTACAGATAACAGGATTTGGCAGAGAGAGCAAGTTGTTCACTCTGTGGGGAGCTGGGTGTATGGAGACTGGGGAAAAATTGCAGTAATAAAGAAAGTAACATTCAAGGGATACATACACCATTTTAGATTAACTAGTATATACAGTGCAGAGATGAAGGATTTTCAAGGTACTGGACCTGTTAGTGAAGGATTTGAATGCCAGAACAAGAAACGGAAGGGCATGGTGTGTGTGTGTGTGATACCATCTTATCTTCTGTGTATTACTCATCTACCAGTCACCTCCCATCAACTATCTATTTATAGTAATATGTGTGTGAACACAAACACATCACAATGTGATACAAATAACAAGAACAAAAACTTTGGTATAAGATGACCCTGGGTATTATCCAGATTCCAATTTTCTCTAGCTCCATTATCTCTGAAAAAATTATTTCATCTCTCTGGGTCTCAATTTCTTCATCTGTAAGGCAATTATAATATTAACCTGCAGATTTATTATAAGGACTATATAAGCTCAATCCATAATACTTTGTTACAAAATTATCACTCAATATACATTATATACCTAGGAGTATGACTATTGTCCTGTAAGTAATGCAAAGCTAATGCATATCTCTAGGCAAGGGAGTTGCATAACTGATATATATATATATATCTTGGTTCTGATGTGTGCTGTGCAGAAAAGAGGCTTTATTTTTGCTGTAACTAAAGAATTCATCAGTGGCTGGTGATGTATATTATTTAGTGTGCTATTTCTATTGCTGTTGCTCAGATCTGAGAAACACAGGTCACTATGAAGCCAAATTCTAAGCATCAAGAGTTTGAGATTTTCTTGGGGTCTGATTCCATCTGCCGGGACATAGGAGTAGTCAGGGACAGCCAGTTTTTTGAGAATTTAAGTGCAATTGGTGCTGTCTGGAAAATATTGTTCCATATTCAACTAATACCTCTACATTTTTCCTGTTTCTTATTGTTTATTTTGAAAAATAAACAAATATGAGAACCTTTTGTCATGAATAACAAATATACAATACAAATATAGGATGTTAATAATTGCGTGGGTTGGAGGGAAAATACACCAAAGTGTGCAGTAAGATATGGGTTATAATTAGTAATAATATCTTGATGATGCTCTTCCATAGTTTGTAACAAATGTTTCACAACAATGCAGGTGTTGGGGGTTGGGGAGATATATGGGAGCCCTATATGATGATATGCATATTTGTTTTGTAGATTCGCAAATTTTACTATACACTTGTTTATGTATGTTCATGTATGAATGATAAACTTCAATTAAAAATTTAAAAAACAAAAATAAATACATAGGAGCAAAATTCCCTTGGGCCACCTACTTGAGCATTCCTTCTGTGCCTTTGTTTTGTGCACACACGTACAGTCAGGATAGATAGATTTATACAACCTATCCTTACTAATACAACTCCCCACAGGATGTAAACAGAAAAAAGTAATAACAGTTTCAACTTTATGTAGTCATTGCATGTTAGGGACCAAAGGGAGAGAAAATTGTGGGGTCATAAGAAATAGGGACAAATGAATCTTAGGGTAAAGTGAAATTTTCAGTTGTACAGATACAATTGCCATATATTGAATGCCTACTTTACTGTTTCCTCCCCGAAATTTTACTTGTTAGCATACATTGAAAGAGTTACCTCAATGTATTCTTTCAGAGCTCAATCCTCTGGAGATTTTAGGAAAATATATTCCTTTTTGTTTTATGGTTATCAGTTTCTGGATTTTTTATTTTTTTGTCAGAGTTGAATTGAGTAAGAGACTTAACACTCCAGCTTTTGCCCTGTCCATGTCAGTCTGAGCACTCTTTTGTGAATGCAGCCTTAAAATCCCACCTAAAGCAATGTCAGCAGATTTTATCCTCTTAATGCCCTCTTTTTTTTTCAGCTCATTGATGTATAAAGTGAGCAAAAATCCGTCCTAATATTTTTCCCCACAGCAGTCCATTAGTTAGTCCTGACTGGTTCCTAGTCTCACTTACCTTCAATCTTAGTTATTCATGCTCCTTATTTTTCCTCATTCAAATATCTCATTCTCTCACACGGTAATTGGTGACCTTGAAGGGTCAGTTTTCCTGCACTCTATGACATTAAAAAATATCTTAAGTTCTGGGGAAAGTATGAGTTCGTTGCTCCCATTTCCCCTTAATAAATGCTTCACGTTCCTTGCTCAAGAAAATTTTATCAGTTTTATGATGTCTGGTCTCTTTTAGTCAATCAACATTATATCTCCATTTTAATATACCAATTTTTATATGTACTTTTATTCTATCTACTCTCTAGATTCTCTTAAAAAGTCTGCATATCATATTTGTTTTGACTTGCTATCCATAAGCTTTGTAATTTAAAATTTAATCATATTTTAAATATGTACCATATATTATTTAATATTTCAAAATAAACATATTTATATTAATAATATTTTCCTGAATGGACTGATAAGTTATGGAAGTTAATCTGCTTTCTGAAAATAAAAATTTACTTTCTGTGTGAATGTTTTGCTCAGTAAGTCATTTCCAAAGCACAGGCAATCTAATATCTGCAAATTGCTTGACTAATAAAACTTGGCTAAATTTTACTAGTGGTAAGCTTAAAGCACTAACTTATCTTTAAGAAGTTATACTTTACTAGGAGACTAAACTAAGCCTAGAAATCCATAGTATAAAATTTTGACTTGGTAATTCTTTTTCTGCAGTAATTTTTTTTTTCTTTATAAGAGAAGTTGTGAGTTTATAGAACAATTATATATAAACAAGACTCTTATATACTACCTTATTATTAGCACCTTGCATTTTTTACAATTGATGGTAACATATTTTTTTTTAAATTGTACTATTAACTATAGTCCATGGTTTAACTAAGTGCTCGCCGAGCAGTGAACTTCATGGATTAAAAAAAAATTATTCTGTTACTTTATATACAATCTAACATTTACCCTTTTAATCACATTCATATATATGTATGTATACACACATGTATTTAAACATATACACACACATATATTTCAGTGCTGTTAATTACGTTCAACATATTGTGATACCATCACCACCATCCATTACCCAAACATTTCTATCATTCTGAATGCGAATCCTGCACATTTTTCAGCCTTACCTTCCCTATCCCCACCTGTATGCCCGGTAACCTTTATTCTAGATTCTGACTTTATGAGTTTGCTTATACCAATTATTTCAAATCAGTGAGATCATATAATAATTGTCCATTTGTGTCTGGCTTATTTTACTAATATGATGATTTCAAGATTTATCAGTGTTGTTGCATATATCAGGACTACATTCTTTTTTATGGATGAATAATATTAGATTGTATGTATATACTACATATTCTTTATCCATTCATCGGTTGAAGGACACAGGGGTTGCGTCCGTCTTTTGGCAATTGTGAATAATGCCAATATGAACATCGGTGTGCACATATCTGCTCAAGTCCCTGCTTTCGATATTTTATGTATATGCCTAGTAGAGGGAATGCTGGGTCATATGGCAGTTATATACTTAGCTTCCTAAGGAACCACAAAACTGTCTTCCACAGCAGCTTCACCATTTTACATTCCCACCTGCAATGAGTGTTTCTAATTCTCTGAATCCTCTCCAACACTTGCTGTTTTCCATTTTTAAAATAGTGACTATTCCAATGGGCATGAAATGGTATCACATTATGGTTTTGATTTGTATTTCTCTGATAGCTAATGATGTTGAGGATCTTTTTATGTTCCTTTGGGTCATTTGTATATCTTCTTAGGAGAGAGATATATTCAAGTCTTTTACTGATTTTTAATTGGGCTATTTGTCTTTGTTGTTAAGTTGAAGGATTTCTTTATATATTCTAGATATTAAGCCTTTATCAGATATGTGGTTTCCAAATATTTTCTCCCATTATGTCGGCTGTTGTTTTACTTTCATGATAAAGTCCATTGAGGCACAAAAGTTTTTCATTTTTATCAGATCATATCTACCTATTTTTTCCTTTTGTTGCTTGAGCTTTGGGTGAAAAGTTTAATAAACTATTGCCTAACACAAGGCTCTGAACATAACACCCTACGTTTTCTTCTGGGAGTTTGATATTTCTGTCTCTTATAGCTCAAAAGATCTAATAATAAAAGAAAATGGATGGTTTATTTATTGTGTTTGGATGAAAAAAATAATTAGACTAAGTTAACCTCTTTTCAGTGTAGAGTTGTTATTTAATAATTTTAGGATTATACTTCCAGAAGTCCTGAAAACTAGGGCTGTTAGGGATAGTATACTTGGAAAACTGGTCTTTGATTTATCTTCTCACAATAAATATTTTCCTATACTGTTACTACTTAAACCTGATGACAAAAGGCAGACCCACAGATGGTTGAAAGGGTCTAGGTGGGTATTTCAAAACAAAAACAAAAGTGGGATTCATTTTGAGGGATTTGGTGGGATCTTCCCCCTGATCAGGGAGTGTTAGCCACCTGAAGACATGTACACTGGAGAATTATGGACCTTAGTCAGGGGTGATGCTGTGTTCCCTGCATTGTAAGGTCAGCTTCTATGAAGTTAAGTGTATCTTTATTGACACTAAAGGAACTTGTTTTATATGATCTATTTTCACTGGCTTCTTTATGTCAGTCACATTGTTATCTCCCTTATGACGAACTTGCAAATAATTTTCTTCCTTCAAAGCAAACAGAGGCATGGAGGCAAGGATATCTTCAGCATCTTTAGGAAACCAAAATCACCAGATGCCACTGATAATGGTTAACCATTCTCCTTACCATGCCCAGGAAGATAAACTAACCTAATATTCTGTATTAGTCTGTTTCTAGAGAAATGGAACTGATAGGTGGTATCTGTAAATACATGATATTTTATAAAATTATCTCACATGACTGTGGGGATGCACAAGTTCAAATTCTATAGGGCAGGCTGCAAGCCAGGAACTCTGAAGAAGGTCCTTGATGAGTTCCCCAGGAGACACTGACTGTTTGAAGCAGAGATGGGAATTCTCTCTCTGAATGCTGAAATCACTTCTTTTTGAAAGGTCTTCAGCTGTTTGAATGAGATGGCACTCATTGCTGAAGATCAATCTCAGCAGTTGATTGTAGATGTAATCAGCCATAGGTGCTATCAGCTAACTGATGACTAAAGTCTAGGAAATAAAAATGGCAAAGCCTGCCTAAATAGTACTTCCAGCATCCAGAATGAGTCAGGGGAGTGGTCCAGCAGGATGGGACAACTTAATATCATGTAGTCAAGCAAGGGTAAAGAAATCAGTTCTTAGAATTCAGTTCTTCATTGTAGCAGGTTTTCAGTGGACCTTGGTCCTGGCCATAAAAGTTTAAAACAGCAACACTTTCTGAATCAAGGATTGTCATAGCCCAAATTGGTAGAATACTTTTTCCAGCAGTTCCCTGAAGAATTCTGCCCTTTCTTCTGCTTCTATAGTTCATGCCTCTAGATTTAGAGTCCTCACATATATTTGGTTAAGCTCCTCAGTAGGTACCTCTGCTAGGAGCATCTTCTTTAGATGAGGTAGCAAGCTGAGCAATGGTCCCCCAAAATAGATGTCCACATCCAAATGCTCAGAACCTGTGAACATTTTCTTATATTACACAAAGATGTGATTAAGTTAAGGGACCTTGAAAGAAAGATCTTATCCTGGATTATTTGAGTGACCCTAAATACAATCACATGTATCCTTATAAAATAGAGGTAAAGGGTATTTGTGGACTGATAAGGGAAAAATCAGGTAGAGGAGAAAGTAATGTGAAGACCCAAAGAGAGATTGGAGTGATGTGATCATAAGCCAAGGAAGCCAAGGAATGCTGAGAGCCACGAGAATCTGAACGGGACGAGGAAGGATCCTCCCCTTGAGACTATGGACGGAACACGGCCCTGCCCACACCCTGATTCAGGAGGTCTAGCTCCCAGAACTGTGAAAGAATAAATTTCTGTTGTTGTTTGCTTGTGTTACTTTGTCACAGCAGCCACAAGAAACTAAAACAGATGATTAGTGGAGAATTACAGAGTCAAATACCCAAGTCAATTACACAAGGCCCAGGTTGAAGGGATAAATTGCTCATGTTTTCCATGCATTGAGCATGGCCAATAGTCATAGACATTTGGACAAATAATGCCTCCAATTTTCTTAGGTCCACGGGTGTTTTATATCACTCATCCTAACTATGACTCTAGGTACTTTTATTTCCATATTTTACAAATGAAGAAACTGAAGCATAGATAGGATACATAATCTGCCCAAAGTCACAAAGCTAAGAAAAGATAGTGGCTGGATTCAAATCTAGGCAGCCTGTCTTCAGAAAAAAAGGTTCTAGACCACTAATAGTCTATTAATTAACTTACAATAAAAATATCAGAAAATAATACTATTGTCCAACATAAGCAATCAAGCAAAAGTACCGTGTAAAGTACCATAAGATTTTTATCTCTGTATTTTTATTGTGTATTCTCTAGGGAAACAGAACTGACAGGGGATATCTGAAAATGGTATGAGATTTTCTAAAATTGTCTCACGTGACTGTGGGGATGCACAATCCCAAATTCTGTAGGGCAGTCAGCAAGCCTTGGACTCCTTGATGAGTTCCCCGGGAGACACTGGCTCTCTGAAGCAGAGATGGGAATTCTCTCCTTGAGAGCTGAAATCACTTCTCCTTTTAAAGTCTTCAACTGATTAAATGAGACATCACTCATTGCCGATGGCAATCTCCTCAGCTGATTGTAGATGTAATCAGCCATCTATGTAATCAACTCACTGATGAGTCAAGTCCATTAAATTCCCTTGTATATGAAATTAGCAAAGATTAAAAGCAACATGTTAATATCTGGTGTTGAAAAGTAAAAGAGATACTCAGATTTGCTAAAGGTACTAATGTAATTTGGTATAAATTTTGTTGAGTGAATTCTTGCCATATGTATCAATAACCTTAAAAATGCTCATGCCATAAATTTATTCATAAATGTTCAGGGAATTTATTTTTCAGTTTTTTAACAGCCTACAGAACTGTACAGCACAAAGAATGCACTCTAATGTAAACTGTTCACTATAGCTGAACAATAGAAAAATCTGTAAGAGGGCGTGGTTATATGGAACTCAGTTGTGACTGATATTTCTGTAAACCTACAAAGGCTCTAATAAAATAATTTAAAAATTGCGAGAGAGCTGTATAGAAATTGACATTTACCTTTATTATAATTAAATATTATATCACGTATCTGTATATTATGCATTTATAAATATAATAGTAACATTGTGTAGATACACCATTTGGATATATAAACATAACCATTCTTGGAGATTTATAAATGAAAACTAATAGAAATAAAAAATACTGTAAAGTTAAAGTGACAATTTCTATAAAGGAATTGATTTGTTTTTATTTATTATTTACATTCTCCTGAATTTTCTTTGAAAATTTTATAAGTATCAATTATTTTAAAATTCAGGAAAGTGTTATAATAATCAGAGGGGTGGGGGGAACTTGGAAAACCATAAAAGCAGCAGTAAGCCAAATATTTGTTGTATGATATAAGGGTCACATGGTAATAACCTGTTTTCCTGATGAAACAAAGGTTACCAATCATCTTCTCATTTCCCTCGTGACTTCTTTCTTCCAGTTTCTGGCTTTGTACAGGGAAAATAATTACTTTGTGCCTCACTTGGGAATTCTCTTGCTCACAAATCTTCATTGTGCCCCCACTCTATTATGCTTCCCATATTGTATCCTGCTCTCCATTATTGATGGATGAACTCCCAGGTTCCTGTGGCATGCCTTTTCAGAGGAGCATTACATAAGTTTGTTTGCAAATCTGCTCAATGTTTTGCTATTGTTTTTATAAATGTAAAAGTGTTTGGTCATGAGAAATACCAACCCCTCATCATTTTCATTGCAAAGATCTCTAACACTTATTCTCTATTTTCATTATTTCTACTTTTATCATATAGGCATTTTAACAAATATTAATTTTTCAGTGTCCATCATTTATTTCATTGTGTAAAGCTATAAAAAGTGTCATTCATTCATCCATAGCTTTAAAAAAGGAATGGGGTGTGGGGGGTGCAGGGCATATGGGGACCTCTTATATTTTTTAATGTAACATTTAAAAAAAATAAAGAGAGGGGAAGCAGACTTGGCCCAATGGATAGGGCATCCATCTACCCCATGAGAGGTCTGCGGTTCAAACCCCGGGCCTCCTTGACCAGTGTGGAGCTGGCCCGTGAGCAGTGCTGATGCGCACAAGGAGTGCCCTGCCACGCAGGGGTGTCCCCCACGTAGGGAAGCCCCACGTGCAAGGAGTACGCCCCGTAAGGAGAGCCACTCAGCAGGAAAGAAAGTGCAGCCTGCCCAGGAATGGCGCCACACACACGGAGAGCTGACACAAGATGACACAACAATAAGAGACACAGATTCCCGTGCCGCTGACAACGGAAGCAGACAAAAGCAAGAATGTGCAGCAAATGGACACAGAGAACAGACAACGGGGCAGGGGGGTGGCGGGGGGGGGGGGGGAAAGGGTGAGAAATAAATAAAATGAAGAGAGAAAAAAAAAAGTTGTACTATTTCAGTTGGAGATAACTTTTTATGATTGGGTAAGGGAGAAAAGCTATGATTTCTGGAGTTCGCTCTAGAAGGGGAGATGTGTATTTCTGATGCTCGGATTTTTTCATTATATTAACTGATTTGGGGTTGTCACTGGTAGGAGTTCATGCCTGGTGCTAGGGAGAGAATTGATTGAGAGGGTCCTGACTTGAGTACAAGGTTGAGAGAGGAAGTGGAGTATTCACCTGGGCAAGATAAGCTGCCCAGAGATACAGTGCTGACTGGGCACTGAGGACGATAGACTAGAAGAGAATTCTCTGTGAATTGGTATGGCCAATAGACGTGAGAAGCTGTCATAGTTCATATTCAGTGATCATTTTTTTTCTTTCCATGAAGTCATGTCATTATTTTAGCTTCAAATTTAGGTATTTTCTAGTTAATAGCTCTCTGGGGAATAAAGACAGAGGTCCAAATTCATGCTTTCAAAGTGAAGTGGTCAAAGAATGCTAGACTGCTAGAATTCTTAACTCCTAAAATACTTGCAAGAGAGCTAAAAATACTCAAAAATCATTGGACAGGATATAAGATTTCCTCCGGTCATGTAGGGTAAGGGTTCAGTTTATTGTTCCTCAAAATTAAAGTGGCGGGTAATTCCTGAAGGATAAGCACGAATTAAGCATAACACCACTTGAGTTGTATTTATATTTTTGCTAATTGCTATTCAGTTCTAGACATGCAATTTTTAAAATAGACATTCCTTCTGCTTTATTTAGATATTTTACTTTCTGTTATAAAATCCTCTGGTAGTTGGATTGATTTTAGGTTATTCCATTCTCATCTATTATGCTATTTTTTTACACCACTGCCACACTACTTTCAATAATTCTTTTTGACGTTGATTTTGCTTTGTTTCTTAGTACATTCTAATATATTTTTTGTAATGCTGACCTTTTTTTTTTTACACAAAACAATGGAATCATAGAGCTTATGTTATATTGCCACTAGGATTTAAGATAAGAACTATTTGCTTCTTTCATTAAAGAACATTTACTAGTAAATATGTACTCTGTGTCAGGCATGGTTTAGACACAAGGATATAGTTGTGAGTAAAATAAATAAGGTGCATGATCTCATGGAGCTTATATTTTAGAATGAGAGTTACATAAATAGATAATATATTTTCAGATATTCAGAATGAAATTTAAAAAATAGGATGAAAAAAGAAATTCGGTGGCCGTAGCATCTCTGGGAAGGTGACATTTGAGCAGAATCCTGAAGGATGAGAAACATCTAACCATGTGAATTTCCAGGCAAACACATTTGAGGGATAAGTACAGTCAGCTCAAAGACCATTAAGTTTTGACGCATGCATGGTCTATTCAAGTGATGAGTTTATGTGGAATGTGATGAACAAAGGGGAAAAGCAGCAATGAGGTCAGAGACAAAGGCCCAGGTCAGATTATGCAGTATCTTTTAGGCCATACCAGGAATTCAAATTTTATTCTAATTACAAGAGGAAGCCATTATTTTTAAAGAAGTTTTATAACAGAGAAGTTGTGTTGAAAATACAGGGAATTCTCATATACCTCACCACCTCCCCCCTTAACAAATTCCCTTATTAATAGCATCTTACATTAGTGTGGTACATTTGGTACAATTGATGAATAAATATTGAAGCATTGCTACTAACCATGGTCTATTGTTTACATTATGGTTTATATTTTGCACCATACAATTTTATAGGTTTTGAAAAAATATTTAAAGACCTGTATCAGTCATTGCAATATCATGCAGAACAATTCCCATGCCCTAAAAAAGCTTTATGTTCCACCTATTCTTCCTCCTACTCCCCTCAGAACCTCTGGAACCCACTATCTTACATCAATTTTATAAGTTCTTCTATTACTATAATGATAATGTTTACTTTGGTCCATGGTTGCACTCCCCTCCCCTTGTGTTTGCTCATTCCGCAGTCTTGAGGATTTTGGGGTTGTGATGTCCACTCTGCTTCAGACTGACAGAAGGCTTAAATCTTTTGGGGTAGCTGGAAGGAAATGTTTTGCTTGCCGTTATAGATACTCTTTGATTTTGGAGATGGAAGTAGTCCATCATCATTATTTTGTTAGTTGCCCTGGACAAGTCTGATGAATTTGAGAGTAGGTGTTGGACACAAATCTGCTGAGATTCATGGTTCAATGGGAATATGAACAGACCAAAGATTTAAATCTCTAGCACATATGTTCAACTGATACAGTGCTAATTATAACTTCAAATAAAAGAGATAGAAGCATCATGTGTAGGGAAAGCATAGTGAGTCTAATTCTGTTATATTAGGGAAATAGGTTAATATGTATTCCAAGATAAGGCCCATTGATGGGGTTTGATTTCATGGGGTTGTGTGCCTTGCCTATAGTATCTGGATGTGTCTAGAGCACCCCTGTTTAAGCACCCCTATTTGAGGCTTTGTTTACTGTGGCCCCTAGTGAGATCTGCCTGAGTCATGCATAAGCATAACCCCTGGAATGAGCCTTCTGGCTCACTTTGAAACCTCTTAGCCATAAAATCTCTTTTGTATTTAATTTCTCTCCCTTTTGGTCAAGGTTTTTTCCAAATGCACCACTGGTTGGTGCTTGGTAATAATTCCTCTGTGCCAGGGAAGTTCATTTCTGGGAGTCCTGTCCCACCCTGGGGAAAGGTAGTGAGTTTATTTGCTAAGGTTGACTTAGAAACAGGCTACTTCTGAATAACAAGAAGGTTTTCAGGAGGTAACTCATAGGCAGTAGATATTATTAGGCCAAGTTTCAAGTTTCAATTTTACAAGAACAATGTTCATAAGTACAAACATTAATATCAAGGGCTTGGCATATTGGTCTGTTTTCTTTTATTAGGCACTGTCTATGTACTCTATAGATTCTTACTGCTCTATTAGAGAATGTAGCAGAACTCCCCAGGATGGAAATTTAATATTTTGTTGGTTATTATGTGAGTCTCCACCCACTGAGATTTTAATTTTTTAAAACATTACTCTTGAAAGTAGGTTTGCAACCATCCTCCATGACTTCTAGAGGGTTAACACTCTTCCTACGTGTCAGGATAGTCTGAGCTATGTTTAAATAAGAGAAATGAATTCTGCTATTTCAGTGGCATAACATAATAAGGATTTAAGGTCTGATGTAGGGCAGGAGTCTTTCCTCCATCATGTAGCTACATGGCTTAGAATCTGTACTCCCCAAAGCTACAGAGCAAGGAAATTAAGAGGACTGGAGGAAAGTGTGAGGTTTTTTAAGGGCATGACCTAAAACTGCCTGACATAGCAGCAGCCCTCTTCCCAAGGACCAGAACGTAGTCACATGGTACCAAACTCCTAGCAAGGGAGACTAAGAAAGTTTGTCTTCCTATGTGTCTAAGAAAAGTAACCAGATGTTCCTGCCAAACTTTGCGAGCAAAATAACTCTGTCTTGTTACTTCTTATAAGCATAAGAAGTCCTTCCACTTCAGGAATGGTGAAGCAAGATCTTCAGGTCTTAGCAGGGTCTCAGCCTCCGTAGGCAGCTAGGAACCCCATTAATCTGACATGGCTCCACATCCATACACAGGGACTCACAGTTTACCTGCCTCTCAACTCAGTGAGGATAACTTCTATGGACATTTTGGATTAGATATGGGTTACTTCACCAACTTCAAGTAACCTGTCAATGAAGTTAGCCCGAACCAGAACTCAGAATGTTAGCATCACACACAACTCAGAACCCAGGCGAGGTACTTGGTATGGGTGGAGAGTTCTAGAAGCCGCTGAATCTTTCCCTTCTTAAGTTTGAGGACGGATGTGCTGAGTACCACTGAGGGGAGTCATCTCCCTGACCACTGTTCTTTTTCAACAGTCAGCAAACTTGCTCTTCTCCCCCAAATTTTCTTCACATGGCTCCTTCTTTTCTGTGAGATTGGAAAATTTCTTATTTCAGGACTACAAAGGGAAAGTTATAAACATTAGAATTTATAAGATACTATCTCTAAAAACAGTAATAATGCAAATTCTGATGGTACTGAGAGAGTTATAATTCTCCTTTTTCTTCTTCCTCTTCTCCTCCTCCTCCTCCTCCTTCTTCTCCTTGCCAGTCATTGGCAAGTTCTTTAGAATTTGTCTTTAGAATTCTTTGGAATATTTTTAGGATATTTTGTCTTTTAATCCTCACCACAAATGTATGCACTAGGAACTGCTAACAAAAATGTTGTTGAAAGTGAGATGTAGAAAGGTTAAGTTCTTTCCTCAGTTGCCGAACCAGTAAGCAGTGAGCTAGTATTCAAACCCTAATCCTGTGCTCTTAATCCCTTGGACAAAGCCTAAAACAGATCCTCTGCCTATTTTGATTCATCGCTACACAAATATTTAGGTTAAAAATTGCAAAGCTATCCACTTATATCTAGAGATTCTAGAGTCTATAGGTTGCATCTTTTTATGAAAAGCAAACTGAATATATATTAATTTTTCACCATAGAGACATTAAACATAAGCGTCCTGAAAAGGACAGGTGCTGTGGAGGCATGAGGGTGTGCTGCCTCAGGCCCTGCCCTTGCTCTCTGATAACATTGGCACCTCAGGTTGCTAATGACTGTGCCCTGACTATCAGCCCTTCCAGGCCGAACATTGTTTTTGAATCCCTCACATTGCTTTACAAATAGTATGCTTTAAATAACTGCTTGCTAAATTAGTGGATTTATACTTCAATACATGCCTTCATGTTGAAAATATATAGGAGGAACAGCAAGAATTAAAGTTTTGAAAAGATAATGTGCTTTTTGTTCATATTCAGAATGTTGTTTTTTGTTTTCTTATTACAGATGTGATGCATAATCATTGTAGAAAAGGAAGAAAATTCTAATGTTTTGTGTGTGTGTATATATATATACATGCATATAAACTGGGCTTATGGTGGTACACTGTTATTAATTTTCAGATTTCTCATTTGTTTTCCTATCAGCTAAAAACAAAACATAACCTCCTAAACACTATTTGATTTAATATTGCCGGTCTGTAAACTTGTCATTTTCTATTTTTGCTGTAGTTTTCTAGAGCGAAACATGGGAAACCAGGTGTAAACCTCCCTGTGGAATAGTTTAGTAAGTTTTACTGATGTGCCAGTAGAATATTCTTGCCTCAAAAATCACCAAGGTGGTTCATAAGTGGGATTTTTGTCACACATAATGCATACATAGTAGATTGATGCAAAATGTCTGCTGGTAAATAGCCCCACAAAACAAGGCCCCTACATTATGAATGCAGGCAAAATTATGGAAAATGATTGAACAATCATTTAAAAACCTATAAACCCAGTGTGTACTCACAGTCTCATTAACTTCAAACCATAAGAAATTAATTACAGATTCACTGCTAATGAACATATGGGGTAAGTGCTGACACTCAACTGGTTTCAGTTCAGTGATCACTGAAACAAAGCAATGCTCACAGACGGATGGTGGGGAAACGTCAGTGAGCGGGGGCAGGAAGCAAGAGTCTTTCGTAACTACGGAAAACAGTTCCAAAATATTCAGACAGAGAGGAAAGGGCCCCCAAGTCAGCCCATTCTGAACATGAACAGACCTTCTCCATCACCACCGCCTGCTGTCTCTACCTCTAGAAGAAACTTTGACGTCTGAGGAAGGAGAAACTTGAGCAGAGAGGAGACGGTAGGTAGAGAGGTATTGGCAAAGAAATAAGACTCGGGCAAAGACGCATCTCTCACCAAATTAATTAATTAATTATAAGGAAAGCTATGAAAAAAGCATATTGTATTTGAAGAAAAGCACCATAAACCTGAAATGGACACCTACCTGAACAAACAGGTTATGAGTTAAATCAGAGGGTGAGTCACTGCATGGTTGCAGAGAAGTGAGGCACTGTGCTTTCTCGGAGAAGTTAAGGCGGGAAACTATATACCCTTTTCTATTTAAATATGCTGACAGTTTGAAAAAAAGACTTCATTACTGATGCAGATCATGAAGAAACTCGCCTTTTAATATGCTGAGCTACAAAGTCAAACTCGAAAGAAATCACAGCAGCAGGATCAACACCACCTTATCTTTAGGATTCTTACCTCACTGAAAACAGACGGCAGCTACGTTGGGCTTCATATTTATTAATGGGATGTAAAAGCAAGTAATACCACCTGGAGTTATAAAATAGTGAATGTCTCCTCCTATATTTCTTATGGTGAACGAATTCCTCTCCTCTTTCTATTCATGTCCAGAATCATCAGTTTGTTACTCATCATCTGTGATAATGCATTTTTCATTTGAATATTTATGACTTCGTTTTGATGGTTCTTCCTATTGAATCACTCTCCCATTCTTACTCATCTGTGTTCAGATCCATTGGAAATATGCCTTGCTTATTCTATGAGATGGGACAATCATAAACATTTTGTGCCTACACACAATACCCACCTTTTCACTTGCAGTTATGTTTAAGAAACAATTCTCTAGATCTTTTAACTTATGGGATTTGGTCCCTTGAATATTTTCCTTATTTCTAGAATTATTTTCATCAGCTTTTGTGACCTTTAACTCTAAGCTGATGAAGATTTTCTGCCTTAATATAGATACTAATAAATTAATTAAGCCTCTTGTGATGATTTTCATCTCCCCATCTGTCAGGGCAAATCTTGAAAAACAAATCAGTCACTGACTTTCCATTATAAGCAAAGTTGGGCAATAATTATTAGGAAATCTAAATGGTCAGTTCATCACTCTGTTAGATTTTACTTAAAAGCATGCTTTGAAAACCATTTAAATAACATGATTGGACTCTATAAGAAAATACAATGAATTGCATGTACCTTTTAATAGGAAGTTGGAGCCTTTTGTTTATTCTTCTGGGTAATTTTTTTTTAAAAGACATTTCTAGCTAGGCATCTCCAAAGTAAACCTTCCAGTGTCTATCTGATTTTAATAACTTATAGATCACTGGAAGAATCCCATATTGTGTTTCCTTAAATACGTACACCTTTTAAAAATTTCAACAACTATTACTTTGTTACTGTTGAGAAAGTATAGTGTGATAGTGAAGGGCAAGCCTTGAAAGTCTAACTGATTGCATTCAAATCCCAACTTGTCTACTAACTGTGCTTCAGTTTCCTTTTATGTAAAAAGGAAAACCTGGTTATTTGGGGAAAAGAGTATTTTCAGAACTAAGAGACATATGACATGATTTGAACAAAGCATAATGACGCTAATGTAAGAGAAACCCAAGTATGGAGGCTGATGTGTTTAGGGAAGAAAGTGAGACCCTCCTAGCCCCTAAGACAAGGGCTCTGTTATCTCCTTGATAATCACATTCCATGGGAATTTTATACTTACGCTCATTGTGCGTTTGAGAGGGACATGATGTTAAAGAGAGTTGAATTAAAGTAAAGTATCAACATTGGGTTACTTTTCCATGTGAAGATCAGTTTGTTCAATATCAAGTGGAAAAGCCCTTTAAAAATGTGTTCATGCTTTAAATGTGTTATCAAATCAAGGGTCTGTGTAATCTTCAAAGAAGAGAAGGCCCCAAATATTTGTTTATTTTGCCTTTTTCCTCTTCTTTTTCCTATGTTATACATTATAGCTTTTCTTTCTGTTAATTTGTCATGCATAGAAAAACGTATTTACTTTCCTTCTTTGGAACACATACTTTCCTTGTTCTGCTCCTACCTCTCTGGAAGTTTCTTCCCAGTCTCTTGTATAGATTTCTCTTCTTATGTTCATCTAAGTTTTTAGATTCAAACCTTTTTCTCTTTTTCATTTAATCATTCTTTCTGAGAAATCTTTCCCTCCTGAGCTTCATCTACCACCTAAAATTCAGAATCCGCAATCTAGCTCCCTACTAACCCCTGGATGTCTCATCAAGAGTTCAAAATCAATATATCTAAAATAAAATTCACTATTTTCACATACCAAAATTGTCTCTCCTTCTCTTCACTTTCTGAAGAGTGGCCTACCAACCATCCACTCATTAGCCCAAGCAAGAAAGCTGGGAGTTATCCTACATTTCTGCCACTCCAGAAACCCCATCATCTGATTATTAGTCAAGTTCTATCAGTAATGTTTTTTAATTCTCTCCCACCATTTTAATTCCCATGTCTACTGCTTTAATTTAGCCACTCATCATTTCTTCTCCAAATCACTACAATAACATATTAATCATCTCCATTTCTTCCTCCTTCCATATTGTCTTCCATTCCATAGTCTGAGAATGGCTTTCTTGCTCACCTAACTCTCCTGCTTAGAATCCATTTATTCATACTTTCAACTACTAAGTATTTATTGAGTACCCACTATTCACCAGGCCCTGCTGTTGGACCCAGAACACTATGACACCATTATGGTGATCATGCTTTTACCTTGATGTTACATATTGAAAATTTATAGATTTATATATAATGTATATTTATGCATACTTACACACACATACATATATGGCATAGTCATATAAGAGCATCATAGCTGCCAAAGATTTCAATTTGAAGATGCATTCAATGGATTCTGGACTAACATGCATATTCAATAAGTGTTCTTTAATGTCTCTTTATGCCTTTATGATAAAGTTCACACTCATTAGTATTACATACAATCACTTTCCTGGTTTTATCTCTGCCTCTCTCTCTAGTTATATTTCCTCCTGCTCTTTGATATATCATCTATATTCCAAGCACAGGTTTGTGTGCACTATAATCCTTTCTCACACCTGAAACTTGGCATTTTTAGCCCTTCTACTTGGAATAGCCTTTCTTGCCTTACTCAGAGAAACTGAAACTCACTTATTCAGAGTAACATCTTGACCTGCTTGACTTTTCAGGCAGTTAGAGACTCCTCACCTTGCATATATCTATACTCTCAGCTGTCAAATTGCATTATAATTGTTTATTTTCTGGTATTCACTGTGAACCTTCTGATACATTGCTGTTATATTCACATTCTCACTTAATGCCTGGAAGACAATAATAATTTAGAGATGCATTTTTAATGAATAAATGACAGAATGAATGAGTAAATTAACTACACTGCAAGGATGTGGGTCAGATGCTGCAGAATTATTCAGGGATTCTTTGAACAAAAGGCTTTCATTTCTTCTTTACTTCTGGTGAGTTCTGGAATGGTGACCTAAAGCTACTATTTCCTAAGCTGAGATTCAATTTAGCAGCAAAACCAACAAACTTAGTCTTTAGAGGCACCTAAAAACCTGTTTAAAAACAAAAATACCAAAATCGATGGGGGCGATTTGATTATTTTTCTCAGACCTGACAAACATGACTTTTTCTTGTAAATGATGAGATCCACAATTTTTGGAATTGGCCCAGTTAACTCAAAGGGCATCATGCCTCAGGATGTTGAGTTGTGATATTTGCCTTTACCTCATCTGACTGTCTGAAACCTAACAGTTCTGAAAACTGATAAAAATCTCCATGTTTTGGGGTATCTTCCTGACCCCATTTTTTTCTTTAAAATGGGGGAGTATCTGAAAGTGACAAGCTTTGAAAACAGATGACATTGTTGAGGCTAATTTAATCTTCTCAAACAATTTGAAACTTGTGGTGAATTAAAATCAGTTTGCAACCAACTCTTCCTCATTGAATGCTAGAGCAGTTCACAACTGTCTTCAGATTTGCCACTTTTCCAGGGCTCTTTCTTCAAGTAGACTATATTCATGCTTTCTTCTTTTAATCACTCCCCCAAATATCTGATTTAAAGGAAAAAAACAAAGATTCCTAGAATAAAGGATCATTGAAAAATACCAACTTCTAAAAGCCTGGTTCTATTGCAAATTGTATATAATGCTTAGCATAGTAAGTATACATGATAAGTGTTTCATCATGAGGCAATAAATATATGACTCCTAATGAAAATTATTACCTCATGCAAGAAATGGAAGATTTTATATATGCATATGTAATTTTACATATAAGGTATTATATATGCACCTATTTAAAGCCAGACAACCAAATAGCATTAACAATATGTATGGATTAAAATTCAATTTAACTTTTAAAAAATATGTAATATTACAAAATCTCCTAAAGCTATATAGGGAAGTTAAATATCCCTTATAAGGGCTATTCTGTAATACCACATTGTTCATTACTTGTTGCTCGAAGATTAAGTATGAAGTAATGTGTTCTATGGCACTTACATAATGTTTTATATTTGTAAAGTGCTTTGCAATTACTGAAATGTTAACTGGTTTTATAATCCATTATGGATGAGAATAAGAAATTCCTATGTGCAGAAAAATAGATTACTGGAACTCTTTTAAATAAAACCAGGAGCCTTTTCAATAATTGCATATGTCCTGTAAATTATTGACCTGTCCACACCTTCCATTTTATGAACAGTCTTTGAAGAAAAACGTTTGAAATACAACCAGTAATTCCTCAATTTTAATTTGGATCTTGGAATAGAAATTGCACTGATCCCAACAATATTTCTCTGTAATCAATATTCATCCAAAGTTGTCAGTCTATCCTTTGTTTTAGTGCACATTACTACTAATATCTTTTTCTTCAGCTTTCTATACTGCAGAAAATCCTTCATCAGTTGGTAGAAATTTGACAATTCTTCTTGTTTTATTGATCTTTGTGATCCTTAAGCCAAAGGCATTCAATCCTGTGCTTATAATTTAAGTATATTCTTCCTTCAATAGGATTAACCCATTTTTAAAAAATATGACACCTTCTCCTAACATACACTTATGAACATGAGGCTTTTCCATAAATCATTTTATATATTCTTATTATGGTTAATGTTCTTTAAAGACAAGTAACTTTGTATTAGAAAGATGAAGTTTTAAGTTTCATTTCAATTAGTTGAGTTTTATTTTACATGAACTTGGGTGAACTGAAATAGGTCATACCAAGCCTATGAAGTAGAAGAAACTCTCCGTGAACCCACACAAATCACTGCTTGAAATATCATAACACAAAGTAGTTCTTTATTGATAAATAAGTAGGATTTATATTGGTAACAGCTTGTAAAACATACTATTCAAAAGATAATTATTATAAAATACAATGCTCCTACAGCGTCATTATATTACAATGAGCCTAGCTTTTTAATCAAACAACTAGTACATTCACATCCTTGACTGGAGTTATGAAGGCTTAGGAGAAGGCTTCGGGAGTAATTCAAATGATAACCCAGAAGGGCCTGAAGAAAGGTAGAGGCAGTGGGGATGAAAAAGCAAAGATGAGATAAGGGAGAGTTTGCTGTAGGATGATTATGATGAGACAACGGACAGAATAGAAGTATTAGGGGAAAGGGACAAAGCACCGAAGGAAAACCAGGTGATGGATCAAAGATATGAGTTTTAGATTTTTCATATTTGGGCTAGAGATGTCCAAAAGGTATACGGAAGTGTAGAATGGGTTTTGGGAGAGAGAGAGATTGGAAAGCAATGCATTTATGTGGCATAGTGGTTGAATTATGGACCCGGAAAGATATTTTCCAAGTCCTAATCCCCAGTACATAAGAGTGTGACCTTATTTAGAAGTATTCTTTGCAGATGTAATTAAGTTAAGGATTTTGAGGTGAGATCATCCTGGGTTTAGGATGGACCCTAAATTCAAAGACCTGTATTCTTATAAGAAACAGGAGAGGGAGGTTTGAGACACATAATTGACACAAAAGGAAGGGCGTGGGAAGACTGAGGCAGAGACTGGAGTGATGTAACTATAAGCCAAAGAATACCAAGGATTGGTGTTCCTTAAAATTAGGTAGAATTATATTTGTAACATTGAAGAGGCTTGTGGAACATATATTCCAAGTTGTAGTAGATAGACATATTTAAACGTTACTCACAAGAAGGTATCTATTCTCCCTTTGAATATATTTAGCAAGTTAGTTTTATTGGCAGATTTATTAGCAGGTTTGTGGAATTTTGTCTTATCATTTGGAAGGCTTTGCTTCCAACTTACAAAGGAATGCTCCTTATTTTCCTAGTGCATGCTAAGCTTTAAGATCTGCCTTATAGTTTGCATTCTGGATGCATTCTATAGTCTACACACGATCTATGGAGTAAAGATGAAATGTAACAATGTGTTAGTGAGAAATTTTGTACATCATGCAAGTTATTTATATAATTTACTGGGACTAAAACAGATATAACTTATTGCCAAGTTAAATCTTTACAACTTTATATAAGATGGAAAATATGTGCAATTTGTAAAATAGTGCTTGAAAGCTGTTAAATTTGACACATTTCCATGACTTGCGTCAATCAGTCGTGGTTTCTTTACTGCAAGAGTTTTCAGTTTTCTACCCTCTCAATGAGTCTACAACAATACATAAGGCTAATAATTTTTTTCTTCCTATATTCTCTCATTAAGCCGGTCCAAGGCAATGAATATTTGAAAATATTTTTCCACCGTGAATGTGTGAGAGTGAAAACACAGTGGTGTTTTCATTTTTTTCTCAAGACTCTGCTTAGTATCCAAAGCAAAAATATGCAAAAATTAGTGGGCCAAACCAAGTGAGTGATTCAACAGGGGTATTTGCCAAAGATTCTGCTGAAGAACAAGAATGAAGAACAAAAACCTGGAGGCTGAACTCAGCAACTCCTCCCACTGAGGGTAAGTGTCTTCTGTAGGTAGTGTGGGACCCTCACTTGAGATAGCTCTTTAGGGGACAAACCATTTACCACCTATCCTTTACTTTACTCAAACCATTAATTAGCTTAAGGTTAGTGCTAGGGAGGGTGGAGGGTCGTAAGGACTGGACAGAAAGACAGATGATAATGCCACTCTTTCTTCTGAGTCTGTGGAGGGCCAGGGGTGTCAGGCCCACCTGATTCATTTGTGGTGCATTCTTTGGCTGCTAGTATTAATTACAATGTTTTTCTCTGTCTGTGATTAAACTTGGGTGGGATTGACTGAATGGGATATAGATACAGTTGCCAGACTTGACAAATAAAATTACAAGATGCCCAGTTAAATCTGATTTCAGAAAAAAATTTTTCAGTGAACGGGTATTTTTCAATGAATAAACAACAGAAAATTTTATTAGTTGTTTATTTGAAATACACACTTGGACCTGGTGATCATGTATTTTACCTGGCAGTGCTAGATAGGTGGATAAACACAGAAAACAATGAGCATATTTGAAAGAAAAGGAGAGGAACTGCATTATAGCCAAGGTCATATCATCATTTCTTTATGAACAATCCCTCCATTAATTTTGGGGGTCTCTTTTACTCTCTTGGAAATTAAAAGCCTGCTTTGAAGCAGGAGTCCCCAATGTATTTTACTACATTTATTTTTCAAAACTGCTTCTTTATGAGGCTATGTTTTGTTAAAATGGCCACATACCATCTAATCTTCCATTGAACATATATTCTTCTCCCCTTTTGTAAGCATACATTTTGTCTCCTGAAACCTAGAAATGATTTGGTCTCATAAAAAGAGACCCATGAGAGTTATGGTCATGGCCGATGGGGTTTACTACCAGGGCAGATGGCCCCTCTCTGGAAATGGTGTTTATGTGTGATGAATCTGGACTCAGATGGGATCTCCCTTCATAAGACTTTCATACTAATCTGCTGGAGGTGCAGTTAACGTTGGGGTTTAAGATATAGTTAGGGGATTTGAATCTCTGAACTGATAATGCGATAGCCAGGTCCTGAGCCTCAACAGACTCCAGCACCTACAATCTGATTTATTGGACTTACCACACTCAGCTAAGATGGAGTTGAAGAAGGACAATCACCACACCATGGAGCCTAGAGTGATTACAACTGAAAATGGGAGGATGGCAGCCAGCATCCATGTGGAATCTGAGCCTCCTCTCGACATAGAGGTGCAATGGACACAACCAATCCAATGTCCACATAGAAGAGGTGGCATTGGATTGGGAAAAGTGGACATGGTGGACGATGGGTATGGGGAAGGGCAGGAAGAGATGAGAGGTGGGGGCGTATTTGGGACGTGGAGCTGCCCTGGATGGCGCCTCGGGGGTGATCACCGGACATCGTGGATCCTCACAGGGCCCACTGGATGGAATGGAGGAGAGTATGGGCCATGATGTGGACCATTGTCTATGAGGTGCAGAGGTGCCCAAAGATGTACTTACCAAATCCAATGGATGTGTCATGATGATGGGAACGAGTGTTGTTGGGGGGGGAGAGGGGGGGGTGGGGGGGTGGGGTTGAATGGGACCTCACATATATATTTTTAATGTAATATTATTACAAAGTCAATAAAAAAAAAAAAAAAGAAAGTTCTTAACAATCAAAAAAAAAAAAAAAAAAAACTTTCTATGGACCAAAGAGAAAGAGGTCCTCCAAAATGCTTTGAGTGCAATGCTTTTACATTTACCAAACGCTTCTACAAAAAGCCTCAATGGAATTTAAACCCTCCTCATAAACAAACAACTCAGCTTTACTGCTCATTTAAAACTCATTTGTTGCCATTATGCATGAAAAATATATATGAGGTAACTCATGTAAAGGTAGGTGCTATGACAAGGGTGTATGACAGCTTTAAAGTTATGGAGAGCAGCCAAACTTTAGGAAGTTGGAGAGCATCAGCCACCATGGCTGATATGATGATGATGCCCTGGAGAATTTCAGCCCAATCAGCAATCTAAATTAGATTTGCATTTTGGTCTTCATGCATCTGTTTCACACAAATCTATCACCACTAGGGCTTTGTAGAGTGCAGTGCTCTGCTTAGTGAGATTTATAGACATTTTGGATCTGGTTGAATGTGTGGAAGGTAGAGGGTTAAGGAGAAGCATTTTGCCATTTCTTCAATGAACTCATGCTTTGGCTCTTCCCCATGCATATAGAATGCAGCTCACAGAGAGTGAGAGCATGATGTTGTGATCTCATCCTGTAGTTGGTCATTACTCTGTTGGCTCCTGCACTTGAAGCAATTTGAATTTCTCAGCAGCCATACATCACCAATTTTGACAGAATTTGCAGGTTTGCTCTTTACTCCAGGCTTAATGGATGAAGTGAAACTTGGTGAGCTCCCAGAGTTGGACAACCTTCAGAATGCTGAGACATACTGAATGAAGGAAGAAAGTCCTTGCTGGTGTTCTCCAAAGCTCACTGCTCCCAGTGCCTGTGGCAGATTCTTGATGCTTCAGTGAACCACCATTGAGCTTTGGGAATCAGTAAGTGGTTGCCACCATGACAAAGTCTGCTGAGATTCCAGAGTCCTTTGTTCAACCCTTTTGTTACTCCAGCCAAAAAAAGATGGCCTTTAAAGTGTGAACAATACTTGAACCATATTATCTAGCAAAATGGCTTGCACATGCAAAGTGGATTCTCAGAAAATATTGGTTCACTCCTGATTATCTCCAGGAGGAAAAAGCACATATGATATAACCAGGTCAAATTGTTAGGCCTCAGTTTCTCTGTGTTTTTTATTTGCATTTGGTTTGTTGGGCTGTTTAGTTGAAGATTCATCTGTAACTTCCTTTGATTAATATTAGCTTCAAGATCAATAGTCCTAAATCTGTTCCTGTTTCACTAGCGTGTTTACAATAAAATCATACAATATGGTTTCCAATGAATGAGCCTGCAGATGTATCAGTTCAATGTTCTAT
This sequence comes from Dasypus novemcinctus, assembly GCF_030445035.2. Taxonomy (NCBI): domain Eukaryota; kingdom Metazoa; phylum Chordata; class Mammalia; order Cingulata; family Dasypodidae; genus Dasypus; species Dasypus novemcinctus. The sequence goes on along the minus strand of NC_080673.1, from coordinate 44,373,040 downwards.
TTCAGGTACATTCTACTGAACCTGTCGGAAACATACGCATTTTTTATTGCTATATTCTATTCTCAGTAGGTCAAAAATAGTCTGAAAATCTCTCTTACTGGATATTTTGTTAGTCTTATACACTATGCTTTTGACCTTCCTTCTGATAATGATTGGCTTATAAAAATGAGATGTTGACCTCCATAAAGCAACTTTATAAAAAATGCTAAAAGTGGTATTAGATTTTAGATCAGATCCTATTTTTAATTCCTCAAATAAAAATCATATTCTGTAATAAAAAAACCTCTGAATGGGGCAAAAAATCATTTCTCATAATTGAGCATTACTTTCTTCATTTCTTAGTTAAATTTACCAAGGGTGGAGGGAAGGACTGGCATGGAATCGGTGTGTCTTGATGAATTATGAAACATTGCTGCCAAGCTCTGTAGATCTGGGGCTGAGGTCAAGTGAAGGTGGGAGAGATGACTTCATGCAGGCTTCTGCCAGAAGCTTGAGATCCTCTGTTGACTGCAGAAAATGAGCCAAGTGAATTCACTAAACTGTGGACACTGTATAGCAAGTTTGATGCCTCCTGTGACTGCATAATTAGTTTATCCTCCCTAGATTAAATTATTGTGAGAAATTGTCAGGCTGATAAAAATTACACTACAAAGGAAAAGAGATGCTCAGCACTGTATACAAACAACCCCATTAACCCAAATCTTAAATGTTGGGCTACTAAGAACAACAAAGGCAATTGATCCTATGCACTTTATAGAAAGATCGTTTTTAAAGCTAAACTTCCTATGTATAAAAATCAACTTGGTGAACAAAATGTACTTTTTAATTTGTACATTGCCTGCCCCTCCACCACAATGGGGTGTAAGATCCATGATAATGGGCAGGTTGTCCATTTTATTCACTGCAGAATTCCCAGCACATAAAAGAGTCCTTGGCCCAATAAGAGTCACTCTTCCCACGGGAGACAGGAAAGAGAGGTTGACTGTGGGGATGGGTATGCAAGGAGCTTCTCCTGTATCTGTAATTTGTATCACCTTAAGAAAATAAGTGATAGAAATATGCCAAAATGTGGAGCTATGACAAAAATATTTCAGCCACAATTACGAGGTATTATGCAGGACGAAGTTTGCACAACTGGTTAGACCACGCACCATCTAATTAAAAATTATATATGATCTTGACTCAAGCAGTGGAAAGGTAAAATTTTTTTTTTCAAAGTTAATTCTTTTAAAGGTAACTCTTTGTTTTCTTATCACTTGTGTCTATTTATGCCTCAGTTTAGTCACAAATAGTTATTACATCCATCTTTATTTTTGGCTTAATTTGTAGATTATATATTTCAGATTAAAACTATAAAAGTTAACACAGACTGTACAATAGTGTTAATCAAATGTTTATTATTTTTTATTTGACATGTTTCAATTATTCAAGCCCATATTGATTTTAGAGTCCAAATTATTCAGATTAAAGTGCTTTCCTGATTAATCAATAATTTCAGTTTTTTATTTTATTCCCCTTCCTTCTTAAACAACACAATTTGAAGACTATAGAAGCAGACGTTCCTGACACATAACACATTCTATATCTTATTTTGAAAATATCTTTTCTGCCTCTTGGGTTATAAATTATTATTTTTTAATTAAATAAAACTGAATTACTTTTCTGAATGCATAGATGGTAGTGCTAAGTAAATGATAAGTAGGCAAGGATTATCAAGCCTTCAACTCACATACTGAGACTGGCAGATTTAGAGTTAAATTATTTTATTAGCAACTGTTTGCCAGTTGGAGATATTTCTTTTGTCTCCATCTTTGTCTTTCAGAGCTTCAAGCTTCACGTGAATTCCATGGCTTCTATAGAAACCAGTATGAACAGATCTGTGAGTACCCAACAGCACTCCTGATGGGATTTCACAATGCAAGAATTGAGAACATGTTACAACACATTTCCAAGAAATTTCCTCTAGGCTCCCCATTTAGGCCATATCAATGGTCTGCTGGTATCCTCTTCATTCATTCATTCATTTGTTCAACAGATACTTTCTGAATGTCCCTGTCCTCAGGAGATGAGTTTAATGATGGGATAGTATGTGTATTATGTGGACATTGTCTTCGCGTGGAAACATCCCCCCCTCTACATTGAGTCATTTGACAAACCTGAACAAATCCCCTTAGAGCTTTGGGGCCTCTGTTTTCCTTTAGTGGTATGTGAGTGAGAAGGAAGAGATTTCCTTGAACATGCCTATCATGCAGAAAAAAGATACCAAGATACTTGAAAGGCTGTCCATCTCAGATGGTATTTGAAATAGCAAGGAAATTTGTGGAAGTTCCTATCTAAGGTTTTTCTTGAATATTATTTGGATAAAACTCTTCTTCCTATACAGAGCTTATATATATATATTTTTTAAATTATTATTATTTTTATTTTTTGCTTTTGATCTTACTATGCCCTCTGTCTAGAACATCCTTGCCTCCTTCTGCGAAAAGGAATATAATTAGGTCTCCACAGCTCAGTTTGAATGAACCAAACTCCCTCTCCAAAGCCTTTTCTAATTCTTCTGGAATTTCCTTAGCATTTTTATTTACTGATTTAATGATAATGATCTCTATTCATTTTCATACATAAACATTATCATGTGCTTCAGATAATACCATTTTTTTTTTTTTTTGGAGAGCAATGGGTGTTATTCACCTCTGAATAACATTGTGCCCAGATGAATGTTTTACATGCTAGACTATCAATATATGCATGCTGAATGGTAATTGAATAGCATATCTCCCTTTGTCAAGAAGAAATGGCACAAATATTGCAGTTTGCCAACATATCTTTTTTCATTTCCAGCCAAACTCTCTTCTTTATAAAATGAAAGGCTGGAGATTCAGCCTATCTATAAAACAAAAACAAAACCCAAGAAACTAATAATGGCAGCTATAAAACAGCTACTATGCCTTTTGAGCTCCAGGAATTCAGCAGTACCTGATTTCCCTGAAATGTCAGAGCAGTTGAATGTTTGATTTCAAACTAAAATTCTGAATTCCAGCATTAGGAGTCGATCATGCAGATTCTTTAATCTTCCTTTCTTTTCCTATTTACCTGGCTCTTAGATAAATGGTGGCAACAAAAATGCTGAAAATAAAGCTCTGTGGAAAGGGTTATGTGGCAGGGTCAGGTTATGAGGATATGAAAGGATGAAAATGAAGTTCTCATTTTGAAGTATTTGTTTCTTTCAATTATAAATTAAATTAAAAGGATAAATATCCCAATCATATTTTCCCTGAAATAAGCTGAATTTATCTGCTTTATTTTATTTGTTTGTTTACTGGTCATCCTTGTCTAAAACTGTTGTAATTTATGATGCTAATAATGGTGGCCCAGAGATTTCATTTTCCTCCCTGATATATTTTTTATTGGCCACTAAATATTGAGCTAATTTTTTCTCACAAAAAAATAACTTTTTATATGTGTTAAAAGTAATGATCATGTCACTTGGTGAGTTGGAGCTCAGTCTTGAAATTCAGGTCTTCTATTTCTTAATTTGGAGCTTTTATATGAGTCTTAAAAAGCCAGATGCCATTAAATATCAAACTCCCTTAGAACACATGGAATGTCATTCCATTACAAATAATTCAACTCAAATGGAAAATTTCCAGAAAACATCTATTATCCAAAACAAGAGATAGCAGCAATAAGACAAACAAAAAGATTTAAAGTAAGTTAAGGAAAATAGTCTGGCAGTTCAATAAAAAGTTAAACATAGAGTCACCATACCAGCAATTCCACTCTTATATATTCCACCCAAGAGAAATAAAAACTTATGTTTACACAAAAAATTCATATATGAATGTTCATATTAGTATTATTTATAAAAACCCAAAAGTCCATCAAATGCTGAAGGGATGAACAAAATGCAGCATATCCATACAATGGAATATTATTCAACTATAAAATAGAAGGAAGTGTTGATACATGCTCTGACATAGATGAACCTTGAAAACGTTATGCTAAGTGAAAGAAAGAAAAGGCCAATCAAATTATTTGATTCCATATATATGAAGTATCCAGAATAGGAAAATACATGGTTCAGAAAGTAGATTAGTGGTTGTTTGCAGGGAGAAGAGGAATACAGAGTGAATGCTAATGGACACATATTACAGTTTTCTTTTTTGAATGATGAAATTATATGGTGATGATGTGGGTACAGTACTGTGAATATACTAAAAACCATCCACTTTAAATGGATGAGTTGTATGATGTGTGAATTATACCTCAATGAAACTGTGTATTGGAAATAAAAATGTAAACCTATAGGAACTTTATCAAATTTATTCATTTATCATTCATTATTTTATTCATCCATATTATATATATATTCACTTCCCCAGAATGATCTTCCCTAACATTGCCACATCTCTACCTTCATCTCCATACCCATACTGAGAATACCCTCATGGCTTCTCTCAATTTTCCCTCACAGCCCCTGTTACACTTGTAATCACACTGTGTTCTTAATGACAAAGGCATTCTATCTGTTCTAATCACTGATATATACATAGTACCAAGTACGGTGTACATGTACATGGTGCATGACAATTGTTTCACTGACAGAATATATGAAGCATTGCACTGTGAATACAAGAACTTTAAAATATTCTAAGAGAACATGTACATAAATATAATTGCATGAAAGTATACACAATAATAATAAAAATGATGAACAGGCAGCATTAATTTTCTTTCAATTGAAATTTTAATATCAAATCTTCAAAATCTATTTAAAGCATTTTCGATATCAAGGGAGATCATGAATGGATTTCAGGGAGAACATGATGTTTCTGAAATTGTGTGCAAAATTTTCTTCATGTGCCAAGTACATTTTCTGGGAGACTACATAATAGTGTGTTTATTTAAATATATCATTCATATATGAATAAAAATAAACAATAAGTCTATAGTAAAAGTTGTGAAGTTACAAAATAAGCATGTCTAACATCATACAGAGGTCCCATCCATTACCCCTCAATCGTCAACTTGCATTTTTGTGATACATTTGTTGCAAACCATGCAAGAGTATCATCAAAATATTACTAACTGTAGTCCATATCTTACATTTGGTGTATTTTCCCCCAACCCACCTTATTTTTTTAAACAAATCAATTTTACTGATACATATTAATAAAGCATACAATTTATCCAAAGTGTACAATCAACAGTATTTGGTATAATCACATTGTTGTGTGTTCATCATTTCAATCATTTATTAAAGCATTTTCATTATTTCAATAATAATAATGATAAACAAAAAACAGACATACAAACAAAGAAATTTCTTCCCTCTCAATCTCTCTTTCTTCTGCTGTACACTGCTACTATTTCTGGCTATTCTGAACAATTATTTATTTGTTTATTAAGCATTTTTATTGAGATATATTCACATACCATATGATCTATCCAAAGTGTATAATCAATGGCTTTTTTTAGCTGTTAAAAATAGCTTTATTGTAAAATTGTAAAATAAATAGAAAAATTGAAAGAAATTATGAATTTTAAAAGAGAGTGCAAGGCCAGGTTAGATTTAATATAATGAATTATAAGAAATAGTAAAGCAAAAAACATTTATAAATGGACAGAATAATCTCTAAGAATGAAATAACTTATTGGTTTAGTTATTTAATTTCCACCTAGGCAATAATTATTTCCAGATAATCAAATTCCTATTTGGGAATTCTTCACATCTTTTGGAATGAATTACAGTCAATAACAATATTCCAACTCATAATCTTATGTGACAGAAAGACTCAAAATCTTTTTCAACAGTAATCATGTTAAATCATTATTGATCCAGATGGATTATTTTAATTAATGAGTATGCATAAGAAAGGGTTAAAGAAAAATGAGGTATCAAAAAAAAATCTCTTCTCCAGCCCTCCTCAAGTATTTGGTAAGAAGAAACTTACAAGATACTGATCACAAGAACAATTTGCTAGTTGTACTGGGTAATTATTGTTCATATATTATAATGTTGTCATTTTACATTTATCTGGTCTACTCCAGTTCTTCTTTGGTTAATATTTGCATAGAATACCTTTTTCCAACCTTTCGCTTTTAACCTGAGGATGAGTTCAAAGTCTCCACGAACAAAAACTGATAGAATATGTTACCAAAAGACCAGATTTACAAGAGATACTAAAGAGGGTGCTGCAGCCTGAAAGGGAAAAACAAGGGTGAGAGATTTGGTGAAGAGTTTAGAAGTGAAGATTATTAGGAAGGGTAAACTAAACGATAAGAAGATAGACAATAGTATGGTATGACAACAGAGACCCGAAGGACAAAATGGATGAAGTATGTAATGCCTTTTCATTAAAAGCACTGAATGTTAATGGATTGAACTCCCCAATCAAAAGGCATAGACTGATAGAAAATATGAGCCATCTATGTGTTGTCTAGAAGAGACCCACCTCAGATATAAGAACACAACCAGGTTGAAAGTGTTATCATATTTTTAAGCAGTCTATTAATTCCCAAATGGTCAATGCTAGTCCCACAAATGCTAATGAAATTCAAGGCATAGGAATCGTCCACCTATCCCCTCCTAATCCAACACCAATTTCTTTTGATAGTATCACATAAATATTAGCTGATTCCATTCTCCTGTAACTATTTCCACTTCTATTGCTTAGGTTCAGGCTTTTGTAATTTCCTGCCTGGACCACTGTACTAGAAGACTTACCACTACATAATCAATTATCTCTGTATTTGAATCTAGAACATAGTAGATGTTGAATAGTTATATTTTAGTTGAATGTATCTGTAACCCCCAAATGTTTAGTATTGCATATGAAAATGTTTAATAATATTGAACAAATCAATAATATTTCATATATGCATATTATATATGTTCATTATTTAGGCTTTCTTTTAAGGCTCTCCAAGAGGAAAAAAGGATAAAACCTTGAAACAGTGGAACTTTACTTCTATAAATGATGCTTTTAGAAAATTATGCACCTTAAAACCAAAGTAAATCCCGTTAGTTGAATAAAGCCCCAATATGCATTTATTTATTTTTTTAAAGATTTATTTATTTATTTATTTCTCTCCTCTCCCCCCCCACCCCCCCATCCCCCACCGCGGGTTGTCTGTTCTCTGTGTCTATTTGCTGCATATTCTTTGTCCGCTTCTGTTGTTGGAATCTGTGTTTCTTTTTGTTGCGTCATCTTGTTGTGTCAGCTCTCTGTGCGGGCGGTGCTATTCCTGGGCAGGCTGCACTTTCTTTCACGCTTGGCCGTGCGCATGGGGCTCCCCTACATGGGGGATACCCCTGCGTGGCACAGCACTCCTTGCACGCATCAGCACTGTGCATGGGCCAGCTCCACACGGGTCAAGGAGGCCCGGGGTTTGAACCGCGGACCTCCCATGTGGTAGATGGATGCCCTAACCACTGGGCCAAGTCCGCTGCCCACAATATATACTTAAAGTGCAGAAAGATGAAATTTAATGTAGTTCTGGAAATAGCTAAATGAATTTCAACAATCCGTTGTCCCTGGAAATGTGGTCCTCATGTTTTCATGTTTTCCAGGTGGAATATCCCCTACTGACACCCAATACTTCCAATTCTGCTACTGACTAGCTGTTGACCTTGGACAAATCTTTGAGGCCTGGTTGCATCGTTTATAAAAAGAATTCTTAACATATGAAATTACAGGAGCTGAAGTTGATCAAGTATTGAAGTTTTTTCCAGCTTCAAAATCTAACACTCCAGAATTTACACAGCATACTTAGGTTTAGTAAAATAAGGCTTAACAAAATAAAGTAGATGTATTATTTACTTGTAACATTGATATAAAGGCAGTGGTCACCAGAGGTTCTGGAGGAAGGGAGAGAATATGTGTCATTTGGGGCATTTTTGGGACATTGGAATTATTCTGCTTGACATTGCAATGATGGATACAGGCCACTATAGATTTCGTCAAAATCTATAAAATTGTGCAGAGCAAAATGTAAACCATAATGTAAACTATAGACTATGATTAGTAGCAATGCTCTAATATGTGATCATCAATTATAGAATAAATTTATCACACTAATCAAATATGTGGTTAATTGGGAAAGAGTGGGAGGGGGAGGGGTGAGGTATATGGAAATCCCCTAAATTTTCAATGTAACATTTATGTAATCTAAAGCTTATTTAAAAATATTAATAACAAATTTTTAAATAGAATACAAGAGTCAAAGGAAGATACTCTGACCCTTAGGAAGTACTGAACATCTTCAGAATGTTTAAGGTGTGTTCCCTTTTCCCCAGTGAATTAGTAGCCAAGGGGTGTTAATGCAAAATAACAAAAGCCTGTTGACTTTTGTAAAGGATATTTATTCAGGTAGGAGCTTACCACAAATAGGGCCATAAAGCATACGTTACTTCTCTCAACAAAGTCTATTGCCATGTGTTGGAGTAAGATGGCTGCCAACATCTGCCAGGGTTCAGGCTTCCTGGGTTCCTCTCTTTCCAGGGCTTGCTTCTCTTTCCTCTGTGTGCATACTTCCAGAGGCTCCAGCTTAAGACTTTATCCAACATCCAAACTCCAACATTAAAAACCCTCAACTCGGTCCTTTGCCATGTCTTTTATCTGTGAATCTCCACCCAGCAAGGGGTGGGGACTCAACACCCTATTGGCACAAGATGTTTACTTGATTACTTAATATAATGAATCCAATATAATCTAATTTGGATTATATTCATATCTGAGTCCAATATAATCTATTATGCCTATAGGAAAAGACCAGTTTACAAACATAATCCAAAATCTATTTTTGGAATTCATAACTATAACCAACTGCTACACCCAATATCACTGCCATTACCTTAGTTATCCTAATGTTGCTGAAAAATAATCACCAAAATTCTGATTGATGCTAAAAACAAATGTATATAGCTGTATTCTCTGCTTGTCTTTGGTGAGCACCTAGATTTATTTTATTCACCCAATCTTTTTTACTTTCAACATTTCCAAAATCCTCTAAATAACTCTGAGCTTCTCACTTTCAGTGGCCCTCTTAGAGGTCACCATAAGGGAACACCCTACACTCCCTACTCATAGTTTATACAATTTTATGGAGATTTAACCATTTTCAAAAGTTTTTTTCTCAAGGCTTGGAGGAGGATTACCTCTTGCCTCTGTTCAAAGCTACTGACTTCACCTCTACTCCTGTACCCATTATTGGTCTATCTCCTTTAAAAATGTGTTTCTCTGTTTATTTCCTTTCTTGTCTCTATTTCCATCATATTCCCAGCATTCCATAACTATGGTGTAATCTCTCATATCAAGAAAAAATACCTCCTCAAACTTACATTATTTTCTAATTACTCTTCTAATGCTCTCATTTGATTCTCTGAAAGCTTCCGCAAAGAAGAGTGCACACATGCTCTTCTTTTTTCCTTATTTTGCATTTATTTTAAGCATCTATCTCTAAATTACACTGTAAACAATTAGAGTAAAGACTAATGGAAATGACTGGTGTTCAGCTGACTAACATTTGTTTTTGAAATCCTGAATGTTGAGTTTGTTTTGAATTTTTTCTTCCTCTGGCTTTTGAGATATTTCCCATTTCTAGTCTTCTTTGTTTACTTCAATCTTTCCCTTTTCAGCCTTGTTGTTTAATCCCCTTCCTCTTTCTACCATTTAAATATTTTTTCACCCAACCCTAACTAGGACGTTTTTGTTGTCCTTCCTCTCTTATTGGTTTAAATATTATTATTTGTGATCACATTCTTTCCATGGACGTCTTAAACCATCCAAAATAAATATTCTCTAGGTGTTTCTAGTTCAATATGTTTAAAATTTGACAAATCCTTTCCCCCAATATATGAACCTATTAAGAGGAAAAACATTTAGAATAAATATTAAAAATTCATGTATACTCAGTACTTCAATAGGCAACATAACCAAATGATGTTGAAATAATTTTTTGAGCTTTACAAATGACAGCTAAAAATGGCTACTTACAGAAACTTAGTTATACCTAATTGTTAAGGCTGATATTGAGAGAAATTGCATCATTGCACGACAATGGAAGCCTCTGTACACAAACACACTGGATGGATGAAACTTGGGTCTGACTCAAAATTAAGATTCCTGGATTCATAAAAATGACAAGATGTGGCATTTTTGTTTTGTTTTTTTTAAGTGTTTAACACTGAAATTTCAACACTGTATCCTAGGGAAAGATGCATTTTCTAGGTATTAGAATCTCATATGTGGGGTTGCGGAGGGAAGGAGAAAGACTAGCAACTCTACCAGATCTAACTTGAAAAGTACTTCAAATATAACTATTTATTATATATAAAAAACAAATATGTACTCATTTGGAATTTCAAAAACAGTCATACCTTGGTACTCAACTGCTTTGAAACTCATTGAATTTGGTACCTGACGCATTTTGATGCAAACATTTTGTCCTGGTACTCATTGTTTGTCTGATACTCTATTTGCAAGGTAGAACTTGTTGGGGTTGGTTGCCCTGTGACTTGCTACCTTTCCCACCAAAGCAAAGGGTCATGCATTAGTGACGTGGTAGCTCTTGCCCTGTGCACATCCCATTGCGGTCTTATCTTAGCTTCAATGGTCATTTTGTGTATTTTCGCATCTTTTTTTCTCATCATGGGTCCTAAGAAAATGAGCAGTGATAACATTAAGCAGAGAAGAAAATTACTTCACACCACCATTGAGTGAAATAAAGAAATAATAGGTAAACAGGACAGTGGTATTTACTTCACTGAACCTTGCTACGGAATATGGTATGCCTAGAACTATGGTCTCCACCATCATCAAGAAGAAGGAAGTGATATAAAAAAAAAGCTGATGTTGCAAAAGGAGTTAAAGCAGTAACAAAGCAGCACTCCCAAACACTCAAGGAAGTTGAAAAGCTGTTATTAATTTGGGTAAACAAGAAGCAGTTAACGGGCGACAGTGTAGCAGAAGTCGTGTTATGTGAAAAAGCATAAGTGTTGCACACTTTTGAAAAACAAACCAGAACTAAGTGATGAGAATGCTGAAGTTTTTAAGGCCAGTCATGCCTGGTTTGATAATTTTTATAAATGGACGGGCACCTGGAGTGTCATGAGGCATGGCGAGGTAGTGAGTGCTAATAAAATGCTGCTGGTGAATTTCAAGACTCATAGAGGCTAAAGGTTTTATTCCTCACCAAGTTTTTAACTGTGATGAGACCATGATTTTTTGGAAAAAGGCCAAGTAGAACCTACATCACAAAAGAGGAGGAGGCATTACGAGGCCACAAACCAATGAAGGACAGGGTCATTTTACTGTTGTGTGGGAATGCTAGTGGGAACTTAAAACTCAAGCCTCTACTAGTCTATCATAGTGAAAACCTGTGAATTTTCAAGAAGCATAATGTCATAAAAAGTAAACTCGATGTGATGTGGAGGGCAAACAGCAAAGCTTGGGTCATGATGCAATTTTTCACTGAGCAAAAAATGAAGTTTTGGTTCCTCTGTAAAAAAATATTTGCTGGAGAAAGATTTGCCTCTGAAAGCTCTTAATTTTAAACAATGCACCTGTCCACCTTCCAGGCTTGGAGGATGACTTACTGGAGGAGTTCAGCTTCATCATTGTAAGGTTCCTGCCCCACAACGTTACTCCTCTCATCCAGCCCATGGGCCAGCAGGTCATTTCAAACTTCAAAATGGTATACACCAAGATGCTTTGTCAGAGGTGCATTGAGATCAACTCTGACACCTGATTGACCCACAAAGTATACTGGAAGGAGCATTTCAATATCCTGCACTGTCTTAACCTTATTGATAAGGCTTGCAATGAAGTCTCTTATAGGCAATGAACTTGGCATTGAAGAATCCATGGCCAGAAGTTGTGACTCGGAGAGACATTGAAGGGTTTGAGACTGAGCCCAAGCCTGCAGGTGCAGAGGGTACAGTTGTGCAGGATATTGTATCTTTGGGCCAGTCCGGGGTCTGGAGGTCGATGCTGCTGATGTCGAGGAGTTAGTGGAGAATATCATAAAGAGTCAGCACTGAGGACCTGCAGGAACTTCAGGAGGAGCAGCAGCAAGAGGAAGCTTAAAAGATTTCTTCAGGTGAGGAGGAGATACAGAAGGATGTCCCCAGTTCCTTGATAAAAGAAATGTGGGCAAAATGGGCAGAAATTCAAAACTTTGTGGAGAATTACTATCTGGACAAAATTCCCTGACAAGCAGAAATGTGAATTTATTGAATGAACAAACAATTTCACACTTTTGAGGAATTCTGAAAAGAAGACAGAAGTAGTCCTCATTGGATAAGTTGTTTTTTTGTTTTTGTTTTTTTTAAGATTTATTATTTCTCCCCACTCCCTCATTGTTTGCATTTGCTGTGTCTGTCGTGTGCTGGTCTTCTCTTTTTAGGAGGCACCAGAAACCAAACCCATGGCCTCCCATGTAGGAGGGAGATGCCTAACCACCTGAGCCACCTGTGCTCCCTGCCTTGTTATGACTCTCATTGTGTTTCCTCATTGTGTCTCTTGGTTGTATCATCTCACTGCATCATCTTGTTACATCAGCTTGCCATGCCAGCCACTGTGTCACCTTGCTGTCTTGTATGTCTTCTCTAAGAGGCACCTGGAACTAACCCCCCCCCCCCATGTGGTAGGCAGGAGCTCAGTCTCCTGAGCCACATCCATCTTCTTTCAATGGATATGTTTTTAATGAAGGTGACAGAGTGTGTTAGAGTGTGTCAGAGCCTATGGTGCAATTTGAAAAAAAGGCAGAAAAGAGAAAGAACACCTGAAATACAAGTGCCCGATGTTCTATTGGAGAGGGTCTCTTCTTTCAAGCAATACTCCATGTAACCTCTCCTCCTCATCCCTCTCCTCCCACCATCCCATTAGGCCATGGTCTCTTCTTAGTACAGGTGAAGTGAAGTGTTTATTTTATGTAATCTAAGTATTTATTAATTTTAAGTCTATTTCTCATGCAAAATAATGATATACAACCCTATCATTTTACATATTGCCTTAAAAATGTTCATTGTATTTCATTTGGGAATGCATTAAATTTCTTTGTAATTTCAAAAATGAGGGCTATTTTAAAATATTCACAGATATCTCTCAGGTAACTGAGAGAATTTGTAACCAAGAGACTGGCTTTGTAGGAAATAATAAGGGGAATGCTATAGCCTGGAAAAACAGGAGAGAGGCTTGAAAAAGAGTCTAGAAATGAAGATTATATCAGTAAAAGTAACTAAAAGTGTAAACAGAGTGGTGAAAACAAGCTATGATGGATAAAACCCAAAGATCAAAATGGGTGAAGAGCTGCCTTTACAGTAATAATAGTGAATGTTAAAGGATTAAGCTTCCCAAATGGACCATGAGATTGGTGGAATTGATAAGAAAATATAAGTTATCTATATGTTGTATACAAAAGATTCACCTTAGACCCAAGGGTACAAATAATTTGAAAGTGAAAGTCTGGAAAAAAGATATTCCATGTGAGTAGTAACCAAAAAAAACAAAATACAAAAACAAAAGCAAAAAAACAAACAAAAAACAAAACAAAACAAAAACAAAAGCTGGAGTAATCATACTTATATTGGATAGCAATACTTATTGGATGAAGTGGACATTAAAAGCAAAACTGTTATTAGAGACAAGGAAGGATATTATATTACTAGTAAAAAGGGCAAATTACCAGGAGGGAAATACAATCATAAATGTTTATATGCCTAACAGGGTGCTCCAAATGACATGAGGCAAACCCTGACAAAACTGAAAGGAGAAATAGATGTCTCTACAGTAATAGTTGGAGACTTTAATACACCACTTTCATCATTGGATAGATCCTCTGGGTAGAGGATCAATAAAGAAACAGAGAGCCTGAATAATATGATAAATGAACTAAACCTAATAGACATATACAGAACATTGTACCCCCAAATAGTGGAATATACATTCTTCTCAAATGCTCATGGACCTTTTTCCAGGATAGACCATACATTGAGTCACATAGCAGATTTCAATTAGTTTTAAAAGACCTAAATTGTACAAAGCTCTTCCTCTGATCATAATGGAATAAAGCTGGAAATCAACAGGAAGAAAGAGAGAAAATTCACAAATATATAGAGATTAAACAACACACCCTGAAATAATCAATGGGTTAAGGAAGAAATTGCAAGAGATATCAATAAATATCTCGAGACAAATGAAAATGAGAACACAACATATCAGAATCTATGAGATGCGATGAAAGTAGTCCTGAGAGGGGAATTTATAATGCTCAATGCTTACATTAAAAAAGAAGAAAGAGCTAAAAATCTATGACCTAACTACACAGCTGAAGAACAAATAAAAGAACAGCAAACTATGCCCAAAGCAAGCAGAAAGAATGAAATAATAAAAATAGAACAGAAATAAATGAAATTGAGAACAACAACAACAATAGAGGGAAGTGAATGAGGCTCAATCACTTGAGCACCCGTCTACCACATGGGGGGTCCTGGATTAGGGTCCCAGTTTCTCCTAAAGAAGATGAACAGATGCCGTCTCCCACCACTGTGAGTTAGAAAGCTGCCTCCACTGCAACAAGGTAGACTCCACCCCTGCAGCAGCAATAAGCTAGACTCTGCCCCCACAGCAGCAAGCAGAGGTCACAAGCCAACTGATGAAGCATCCTGGGAGGAGCGAATGTGGCTCAGCCTGTTGGTCACTCCCCTCTCATGTGGGAGGTCCCAGATTCATTTGGTTCCTGGTGCATCCTGGAGAAGGCATGAGCAAACAATAGACAGATGAAAGAACATCTAGGACAAGGAGGAGATAAATAAAAAGAAAAATAAAGTGAGTAAAATAAATAAACCTTTAAATACACACACAGATAACAATAGAGAGAATTAATAAAAACCAAAAGTTGGTTCTTTGAGAAGAGTAACAAAATTGACAAATTCTTAGACTGACAAAGAAAAAAAGAAAGAATATGCAAATAGATAAAATCAGAAATGAATGTGGGAACATTATTACTGACCCCATAGAAGTAAAAGAGAGCATAAGAGGATACTATGTACAAATGTATGCCAAAAAACTAGAAAATGTATGTAAAATGGAAAAATCCCTAGGAACATACAAACAACCACACTGACCCTAGAAATAATAAAAGACCTCAACAAACCAATCAGAAACAAAATGATTAGACCAGTCATTAAACAACTCCCCAAAATGAAAAGCCCAGTACCAGATGGCTTCACAGGTGAATCTACCAAGAATTCAGAGATTTAATATCAATATTACTCAAACTCTTCCAAAATATGGAACAGGAAGGAATGCTTCCAAACTCATTCTATGACACCAATATCAAATAATAACAATGTCGGAAAAAAGATATTACTAAAAAGGAAAATTATAAATCCATTTCCCTAATGAATACAGATACAGAATCCTCATTTAAATACTCACTAACTGAATCCAACAGCACATTAGAAGAAATATCCATCATGACCAAATGGGCTTTATCCCATGCATGCAAGGGTGAGTCAACATGAGAAAATCGATCCGCATAATACACTAGATTAATATATCAAAGAAGAAAAATTACATGATCATCTTGATGAAATAGAAAAGACATTTGACAAAATACAGCATCCTTTCTTGATAAAACACTCCAAAAGAGAAATTGAAGGAAATTTTCTCAACATGATAAAGGCCATATATAAAAACCCCACAATTAACATTGTACTCAGTATTGAAAGACTGAAAACTTTCCCTATGGGGATGCCTGCTGTCGCCACTGTTTTTCTAAATAGTGTTAGAGGTTTTAGCTAGACCAAGCAGGCAAGAAAAAGAAATAAAAGGCATTGAAATGGAAAAGAAGAAGTAAAACTTTTACTATTCACAGATAATATAATCCTATACCCAGAAAATCCTGAAAAATCTACAACAATGCTACTAGAGCTAATAAACAAATTCAGTATAGTGACAGGATACAAGACTAATATGTAAAAATCAGTAGTGTTTCTATACACTACTGATGAGCAATCTGAGGAGGAAGTCAGGAAAAATTTCTGCTTACAGTAGCAACAAAAAGAATCAAATATTTAGTAATAAGCTTAACTAAGAATGTAAAGCACTTGTATTCAGAAAACTACAATGCACTGCTAAAAAAATCAAAGAAGACCTAAATAAATGGAAGAACATTCTGTGTTCATGGGTGGGAAGACTAAATATCATTAAGATGTCAATTCTACCCAAATTTATATACAGACTCAGTGCAATCCCAATAAAAATTCCAAGACCTTTTCAAAGAAATGGAAATTACCACATTTATTTCGAAGGGTAAGGGGTCTCAAATAGCCAATCTTACAAAGGAAGATTGAAGTTGAAGGACTTGCACTTCAGGACTTTAAATGATATGACCTAGTTACAGTAGTAAAAGCAGCATGGTACTGGCATAATGATAGATATAAAGACCAATGGAACCAAACTGATGGTTCAGAATCAGACCCTCAAGTCTATGATCAAGAGATTTCTGATGAGGCTGTGAAACCCATCCAGCTGCGGCAGAAGTGTATTCAACGAAGGGTTCTAGGAGAACTGGATATCCATATCCAAAAGAAAGAAAGGAAGTCTTTCTCACACCTTATACAAAAATTAACTTGAAATGGATCAGAGACCTAAATATAAAGCTAGATCTATCAACTCTTAGAAAAAAATGTAGGAAAATATTTTCAATAGCTGGTGGTTTGTGGGGATTTCTTTTTTCCTTTTTTTTTTTTTTTTTTTTTTTTCAGGTACTGGAAGCTGGCGATTGAAGCCAGGACCTTGTATACAGGAAATTAGCACTCAACCACTGAGCCAAATCAGCTTCCCTGAGTTGGATTGTTTTCACATGTTTTGTTTTTATTTATTTTTTTCAGGAGGCACCAGGAACCAAGTCTGGGACCTCCCCAAAAGCACAAATGATGAAAGAAAAAAAATGGATAAACGGGACCTCCTCAAACTTAAATATTTTCATGCTCCAAAGAATTCTGCCAATAATGTGAAAAAGCAACTCATCAATGGGAGAAAATATTTGGAAACCACATATCTAATAAGGGTTTGATTTCTATCCTAAAGAGATCATACAACTCAACAATACAAGAGCAAGCAATCTAATTTAAAAATGATGAAAGACTTATGTAGATATTTCTCCCAAGAGAAAATACAAATGGTAAAAAAAAGCACATGGAAAATTTTTCTAAATTACTAGCTATTAGGGAAATGCAAATCCTAACTACAATGAGATATCATCTCATATTTCATAAAATGGCCATTATTTAAAAAACAGAAAACAGCAAGTGCTGGAGAAGATGTGAGTTATAGAAACACTTCTTCACTGTTGGTGGGAATGTAAAATGGCGATGCCTCTGTGGAGGCTAAATAAGAACTGTGATATCATCTCTCTACTAGTAACATATCCAGAAGAACTGAGAACAGTGATACAAACAGACACTTGCTCATTGATGTTCATAGTGGCATTTTTCACAATTGCCAGAAGGTGGAAGCAACCAAAGGTCCATCAACCAAAGACTAGATAAACAGTATTGGTATATACTTATGATGGAATACTGTGCTTCTGTAAGAGGAAATGAAATTGGGACACATATGATAACATGGATGAACCTTGAAGACATTAGGCTGAGTGAAATAAGCTGGACACAAAAGGCCAAATATTGTATGGTCTCGTTGATATGAACTGAATACTAATAATAAACAAATGGAGTTAAAACCTTGAGTATAAGTTACTAGGAGATAGGATGAGACTGAGATGGGGTACAATGCTTAATGTATTTAGAATTTTCAATTAGCTTACCCGTAAAAGTGTGGAAATGAATAGTTGATGGCAATACATTATTGTGAGTATAACTAACATGGATGATTTATAAATGGGACTGTGGCTGAAAGGGGTAGTAGAGATGTAAATATCAGTTGAAAGAAAGCTAGAGAATAATATAGGGAATGAATAAAATAGTGAACCTAGGGGGATAAGGGTTGTGGTTAATAGTAAAAGTATGTTCTTCTATGAAACAGAACAAATGTACACTGCTATTACAAGGCGGTAAGAATATAGTGATGCATGGGAAAATACAATTAATGTAACTTATGGACTATAGTTAATAGCAATATTGTAATATTTGCATATCAGTGTCAAAGAAGGTACTATAATATATCAATTCTAAGGGTCAATAATAGGGAGGTGTGGGATTTTCTTTTTCTTTTGGACTAAGGAAAATGTTCGCAGATTTACTGGGTCAATGATTGCATAACTCTGTGATGAAAGTGAGAACCACTGAGTTTCCATTTTGGATCGAATGTATAAGGCATGGGACTGTGTAACACAGTGAACCATATGGTGGAAGATAATTGTGGTTAACAGTACAAATATGAAAGTGTTCTCTTATGAATTATAACATATATTCAATACTAATACATAGTGTTAATAATAGGGGGTATATGGAAAAACATACCAAGTATTCACTATGAAAGATAGCAGTAATAGTCTGATCATGCTCTTTCATTATCTGTAAAAAATGTTTCACAACAATGTAAGGTGTTGGATGGGTGATATATGGGAATTCTGCACATTATGCATGATTGTTTGCAAGCTCACAACTTCTCTAATAAAAATTTTCAAAAATTGCCAAAGAGAGCTTTGATTATGTTGAACATGATCCCAAAGAATTTTTAAATTCCTGACCTAGGAAATTCATGGAGCCCCATGATGGCATTCCTAAGCAGGCTTTACCTTTATATCTAATCTTCTATTTTCATGCCTTCCGGCCACAAGGGGTTAGTCCATTTTAATGTTGACCAGAGGATTGCTGCAATTAAAAGTTTTATAATTTCAAGCAGCTATAATAAAATGTTAATTCCAGTAGTTTTAAAAGCAAATGGAAGCACAAACATTTATGAAAAAAAAATCTTGAGGAGGTAGAAGTTTAAACGAGGGTACACAATGAGTGGGAGGAATCAGACATATATTGAAAATATTTACAATGTGTTTCTTAATTGGATTAAAAATTTATACTAAGAATTTAACCCAGACTCCATATGTTACAATATTATTATTCCAAGAGGTTTCAAACAGTACTTTTTGTTTTTTAGATTCATTGTGCTTGAACTTTCTATTTTGGCATGGATGCCTGCTTTATTAAAAGCTTCCTTAGTCATTTCAGAATAGAATGAATTCTCAATTTTCTGTGAGAACAAGAACAGAAAACAAAGTAACAATAATAAAAGTAACATTATACAAAAAGTAATTAGTAACTCAAAGTGGATCAAATACCTATTTATAAGCGCTAAAGCTTTAAAATTTTAAAACATGGGTATAAAATTTCATGAACTTAGGATAGACAGTGCTTTGTTATGTATGACACCAAAAGTAAAAACAAAAGAAGTAAATAAATTGGACTTAATCTAAATTAAAAAATTTTGTATATTAAAGACAAAAATTAAATTTTTGCATATTAAAGACACTATCAAGGAAGTAAAAGACAACACACAGAATGGGGGAAAAATTCTTTGCCAATCATATGTCCTTTAAGAATCTAGCATACAGAATATATAAAAAGTTCTTACAACTCAACAATAAAAATACAATCCATTTTAAAAATGGACAAAGGACTTCAACAGACATATTTCCAAAGAATACATGCAAATGACCAAAAAGCACGTGTAAAGGTGTATCTTTAGTCATTAGAGAAATGCAAATCAAAACCACAATAATATCACTTCACATCCACCAGGATGGCTAAAAAATATTTTAAATGGACAATAAGAAACATTGTTAACAATATAGAGATACTGAAACTCTCATTTTTCCTCATAAGAATGTAAAATTCTGTAGCTGCTTTATAAATCATTTGTAGGTGCATCAAAAGGTTAAACATAGAGTTACCATAAGGTCCAGCAATCCCTCTCCTAGACACTTATTCAAGAGAAATAAAAGCATACATCTATGCAAAAATTTGTTCAAAAATATCATAGCAGCATTATTCATAACAGCCAAAAAGTAGTAACAACCCAAAAGTCTATCAAATGCTGAATGATAAATGTGGTTTACCTATACAATGGAATATGATTTAGCCATAAAAAGGAATGAAGTTCTGATACATGCTAAAACATGAATGGACCTTGAAAACATAATGCTAAGTGAAAAAGCCAGACACAAAAGACACGTATTGTATAATTCCATTAATGCAAAGTGTCCAGAATAATAGACAAATCTATAGAAACATAAATAGGCTAGTGGTTACCAGAGGATAGGGATAGGAGTGAATTGGGAGGCATAGGTTCCTTCTGGGGATAATAAAAATGTTGTGGAAATAGATAGTGGTGATGGTTGTACAACATTGTGAATACACTAAAAACCACTGAATTTTATACTTTAAATTGGTTAAAATGGTAAATTTTATGTTATTTGAATTTTTTCTGTCAAAAAAATCTTTTACAGTAATTAGAATATAGTCTTGGTCCGTTTTAAAAGAGGACCAGAGAGACATTTCTGAATTCACATGTATTTACGTGGTCATTTCTTTGTTTTATTATTTTGATGTTTCTAGTAAGGCTTCTGGCAAAGTGATTCCACCCAAGAAGTCATTGTTGATAAGCCATACACAGGCCATGAAGACTCTTTTTATTTCATTCAGAGTTGTTAGGAAAATAGAAGCAAATCTAAATATTTCAAGCACAGAAGGATTTAATATAAAGAATATGATGTGTTGAAAAACCATTGAAGGGAATATGGCTCAAGTGGTATGGCTTCTGCCTACCAGGGTTCGATCCCTGGGGCATCCTAGTGAAAAAGAAGAAGAGAATGCGTGCCTGCACGGTGAGCCAGGTGCCCATGTGGTGAGCTGAGTGCCTGCGCAGTGGGCCAGTGCTCGCACAAGTGAGTCATGCAGCAAGATGATGACGCAACAAAGGAGAGACAAATGGGAGAGTCAAAGTAAGCACAGCAGAGACCAGGAACTGAGGTGGTGCAGGAACTGAGGTGATATGGAGAAAGGAACCCAATATCGAATTCCAGTGAATCCTAGAGGAGAAAGAATGAGAAGAGAAAAAGAGAAAGATACAGAAGATCACAGTGAATGGATACAGACAGCAAAAACAGAAGGGCGGGTGGGGGGGGGGGAGGGAAAGGGAAAGGGGAAGGGAGAAAATTAAAGAAATAAATCTTTAAAAAAAAACAAAAAAAATTGAAGGACTGGAGTAAAGGTTGGAAAAGGCCAAATTACTCCTTGTTTCCAGAGAGTCAGGAAGTTACTCTGAACACCCAGGTTAACTGTGGCAAACTGCTACCAAACACCCCAGGTACCTGGCCACACTTGGAATCTGCTGCAAAACCTTCTGATTTCCAAGACTTTGGAAGAAAATAATTGCAACTAGAGTGCTAGAGGCAGGAGATTCTGGGAAATGTAGTTTATAAGCTTTAGCTCTCATAAAGAGGAGAGAGCACAGGAAGAAGCAGAGATACATGTAGTTGCCAAAAAAGAAAACATATGGTACATTTTCCAAGTGTTAACTGTAGTTAAAATGTTAAGCCCTTACAAATGTGGACAGTAACCCCAAGTTGTATGGCTGCATTGTTTTTTTTCTCACAAGAGCTAAGGAATCACCATGAATTATTTCATCCTGTGAACTATCTTTTGGGCAGGTTTTCATTTTATCAATTCTCATTCTTTCACAGAAAGTTCCACTTTCTTCATATCAACAGATCTTCACCAAATTATTCAGGTAGGTGGAAGATTTGAGTTTATTTTCAAAAACTAAAATTCAAATAAAAGCTATATATTTTTGGTTAATTTCTAACATACTATGAAATTTTGTGATTTTTTTCCCTTGATAATGATTCTTCTCAATCAAGATTTTGGGAACAATCTGACTGCCTTAATGATTTTGAAACTTGTACTTGAAGGAAAAAAAATTTCTGTGGAGGATACGGGGTTTGAATTATTATTCAAATGCAGTTCTTATTATATGAATTGTTAAGATGAATTTAGGTTTGGAAAGAGTTCTTGATTTGCCAGAGTTAATTCTTTTATCATGCTCTAGAATGACATGTTATAAATAAAGTCAAGTTATAATATATTAAGGAAATAGAAAATAACACAACCATATATTCACAATAAATATTAGGAAACAAGGATATCATTAATAGATTTTAGATAAAATGGGACAATATTCTTTAAGTTTAAACTGAGTAAAGCTATTATAATTTCTTGTAAGGGTACTTTTGACCTTATAATCTAAATATAGTTGTATCTACACCCTTGTGTTTTAAGTTGAATAGTTCTAGATTGACTTGGGATAAACTTTATAGGGAAAAGTGGGTTTTAATTTATTAGACCTTAAATAACAGAATCAGGAAAATTTATCTGCTTTTTATGATCTGTCCCTTAATTAAGGCATGCTAGCTAATACTTAAATTTTTATTCTGCTATCTTTTAAGGGTCTGAGGTAATATTCTGGTCTTTTTCCTCAAGAGAATGATGTCCCCATTGGCTCTTGATATAGGTGAAATAATGCTATTAATTCATGGAATTCATGGAATAAATATAAATTTATTGAGTTGAAAAACATTTCAGGTAAGTACATCTCATGCCCGTAAACAAGTAAGAGAAGTCTTATGACATAGCAGTAATATCATTAATGTAATAATTGTTTTATTTTAAAATCTTTTGATTTCCAATCTCAAAGTAAAATTTCCAAAAGGAAAAAAGTAAATAAAAATGAAATAAATTTTTAAAATGATAACACATGAGTTACCTCAAAATGGATCATGAATTAATTATAATATTCCACAAATAATTATCCATCTTTAGTCTCAAAAATCAAAAAAGTCCACATGAAGTTTCAAAACATAGAGAACAAGTCCATTTATCTAACCAAAGAATGTCTAATAAGAGGTCATTTCTTTACAGTGCTGGGATCTTACGTTATATTCATTATGTTCACACAGTAGGCTGGGAAGATCAATAAAAATGTGTTGAATGACTTGTGAGGTATAAATAATGGATCCCAATATTAATATAGATATATCATTTCAAGTTCAAAATTATATTTCTAATTAAGCATAAAAAATTGCCATAGTTAGACTTCTTCCCTCCAGCAGTAACTTCATCTATTTTTACTTTACATGACAATATCCCTCTTTCTAAAACATTGACTTTGTCTTAGAAAATATAACATTTATAGATTTATATATAAATTTATACTTAGATGAATTTACATAAATATAAAGCTAAATGGACGGCATTTTCCCCTATGTGACACTTATTATTATTGAATATATTTCTGTATGTAGTTTTAATTACTATGGGGGAAATATAGGATACTATATAAAAAACATTTCTAGGTATGAAAAAGAAAGGGAACTTATGTATCCCCTTTCAGCATAATGGGCCACTAATACCCCTTATTGGTATTAATTCCTTTAAAAAGTATTGCTCAATAGGTTAGCAACTTGCTCCTTGAAGATTGTGTGTGAGAGTTTCTGTCCTGCGTGTGTAGAATCTAGAAGAATTCCTACCGCTGCCCTGCATGTGTAGAATCTGGGAGAATTCCCACCTCTGTCAAACCATACTATTAGAAGAGAACAATTTTAAAATCAAAATGCTTTGGAATTCAAAGGCTTTCATGAGAATTTAGAATCTGTCATTAAAATTCACACACAAACAAAATAAATTGATAGATAGGAATAGACAATAAAGTTATTAAATATCAGCCTGTCTTTTAGAAGATGAGTTGAAAATATTTTGTCAAGCTTTAGTTTTAAACTGAGTCATAAATGTATCTAATCTTAGTTATTGTTTCCATACAAATTTGCCATAAATGTCTCCAATAGACCTTTAACTACTTTTACCAGTCTCGCTCAGGAACCAGACTCAAAATTAAGAAGAGTTGGGTAGGAAAAAAATCAATAGAATACAGGGGTCAAAGAAAACAGTAAGTAGAAATTTTTAATGAAAAGTGAATTCAACAGTGTCAAAGGCTATTAAGATACCAAGTAAGGTAAGGACTAAAAAAAATGCCCTTTTGATTTAGTGACCAGATAATTAGCTGGTAACCAAGGTAAAGAGTATTTTCCAGTGTAGTAGTGGGTAATGGCAGCCAAATTTATTGAATTAAAGAATACATGAGAGATGAGAAAGTATATAAAGTAAGGATCAAACATATTTTGAATGCTTGACAATGAAAAGGAGACAAATAGGAAAGTATATATTCTTTGACTCTTTTCCCAAATTTGACTCTTTCCCATTGAGAGGTAAGTATGTCCTGTGGTGGTTTGGCACTGTATATACCCTGGAAAAATATGTTCTTAAACTTAATCCATTCCTATGTATATGAGCCCACTGTAAGTAGTACCTTTTGATTTGGTTGCTTCAGTTAATGTGTGGCCTATCTCGATCAACATTAGTCTTAATCCTATTACTGGAATCTTTTATACCCAGATGAAATTCAGACATAGAGAGAAAGTCACAGAAGCAAGAAGCTGAAATCAACGAAACGCTGAAGAAAAGGAAGAGAGCAGGCAGCCAGGACCTGAACATCAATGAAACCTGGATGAGAAGGATGAGAGATCAGGAGACATTGCAATGTGTCTCACCATGTGACAAGCTAAGGACTAAGAATTGCCAGCAGCCAGCCCCAGAATGCTCCCCAGAAGAATCCTATTCTGGATAAACCATCATCCTGATGACCTTGATTTGAACATTCTTTTAGCCTCAAAACTCTGACTAAATAAATCCCCCATTGTTTAAGCCAAAACATTGTATGATATTTGCTTGAGCAGCCTAGGAGACTAAAACATGTCCCAGCTCCAGAATTTTTCAGTCCATAAGTGCTTGACCAACAAAATATGGTGGATCTGCTACTATGCCCATTGCTGGAATCAGACTTTAAGGAACTGCAGCTTTTACTTCTTGTTTCTTGAGACACTCACTCTTGGATCACAGTCACCACTACGTGAGGTAGCCCACTCCATATTGTGGAGGGACCTACATGGAGAAGAACCAACAGACAGCAGAAGTTTACCAACCATTCAAGGATAAATCTTGGAGGTAGATCTTCCAGCTCCAGTTGAGCTGCCCTACCTGATACAGCATCAATTAGAGATGAGCTGGTCTCACTGAGCTCTGCCTGAATTGCGGATTTGTGAACAAAATAAATGATTGTTTTTATTTAAGTCATTAAGTTTTGGGGTTGTTTGTTATGAAGCAATATATAAGTGATGCAGAAGTTGGTACTGGAAGTGGTATGGTATATTGCAGAAACAAAACCTAAAATATGTGGTGTTGATTTTAGGACTAGACGAATATCAGAAGCTAAGAAGAACAGTGAGGACTGTGTTCATGGAAGCCTGGAAAACCTCAAGGAGAATGTTAGTAAAAGCCTTAAGCCCTGAGGAGAATGTTAGTAGAAGCCTAAAAGGTTTCAACAATGCTATTAATAAGGTTTTCAATTAAGAAAATGTTGAAAGCGCATAGAAAAGGGACTCTTGCTATAGGTAGGAGAAAGGTTGGTAACACTCTCAGGTTATAGAAATGCAGAAAATAGAAACATACCTACTGAACTGGTTTATCTACCTTAGGAGATTTCTGGGGAAAGTGTTGGAAGTGTCACACTTGGCTTCTGCTAGCTGTCTACTGTAAAATTAGAGAGGAGAAAGATAAGCTTAAAATGGAACTGTTTAGATTTTGAGCAAAACTTAAAAGTAAATATAATTGATCAAGGACTTGCTAAGTTCAAATATGAAAGTCCCTCATTCCCAGCCTCTCTAGATGACAAAAAAATTCCCAAATTAAAATATGGATGCCCCAGAAAAGTGACTTCTAAGGTAACCTGTATGTACCTTTGTTAAGATTTTAAAAATATTTAAGGCAATACTTTATAGACCATTTCGAACAGGCGGAAGACCTTCTAAAAATGCTAAACCATGCCTCACAGACCATCTCTGTTAAAAATAGGGATGTTAAGAATATTAAGAACATTGTCCCTTGAGAGTCATATAGGGAGTCCAAGGTAGAAAAGGGTTTATCTCAAAGATAATTTTAGTTGTAGCTTTTGTCCAGTAGAGTGAATTCTAATAAGATTTATAGAATAGCTACACAATTTTAAATATGATTGTTCTAGAAGAAGCACTTCCAGCTTGAACTGAAAGAATCAGGACAGTATAGGTTCTTTGAATCCCAAGGCATTATGGATGGGAAGCACTGAGAAGGCCGTTCAGCTGCAAACTCAGTTTCATTATGGAAAAAGATTAGCCCAGAGGACAGTACAAAGAGCACTGGGGATGGTGCTAAGATTGATAGATAATCACTCTCAAGGAGCAGAACTGGTTACTAACCAAGGAATTGGCAACATCTGCTGAGTTAAAGACTGCTACAGACCAGTTACTGTTGAATCTATTTTCACCTATAAGAATTGGACCACTCTGGTTGTCCAATGCCTGTTTCCTCACTGTATATTGGGTGTGGCAAGGATGGGGTGGGGGACAAATAAGTTGATTCTAACTCACTGGTATTCAGTGTGAGAGGACCTGTACCTACAGATCCTCATTTACACATGGACGTGATTTTTAAGGCATGATCCTGAAGCTTGAGGCTGAGTGTGATGCTGCAATGGAATAAGACTTTTGGGGTTGAAGGGGCATTTGGAGAATGTAAGTATATTTTGCATGTTGGTAGAATATAAATTAATTGGTACCCATGGCTCTATTATGGCAGTTTAAAAATATGACCGCAATATATTATGACACTCCTCCTATCAAGAGGCAGAGTATCTATTCCCTTCCCTTAAATCTCAGTCTGTGATTTCCTGATCAAGATAATATGACAGAAATGATACTTTGTAGGCTTCTGTGCCTAGACTTTTAAGAAACTGGCAACTTCACTTCCTGACTCTTAGAATGCTTGCTCTTGGACTTTTGCACCATGCTGTGAGGAAGCCCAAGCTGAAATTAGACCCATAGCCCAAGCTGAAATTCCAGTAACAGCTAGCACCGACTTAGATATATGATGGTGCCATCTTGAAAATGGATTCTTTCAGCCTCCCATCAAGAAACTCCTGATAAAACAACATGGAACACAAACAAGTAGTTGAAACTGAGCCCTGCCAAAATTACAGATCTGTGAGCAAAGTAAATAATTGTTGATAACTTAAGCCACAAAAACCATTTTAGAATGGTTTGTTTTGCAACAGAAAGTAAAAGTTGCATAAAATGAGATTGAGTGAAGGTTTTTGTTTGTTTTTACCTATAGGAGAGACTCCAATATGTTTGAGTGTATATTGGATGGAACTAATTAAATGGTAAAGATTAAAGATATAGAAGTTACAGGGGATAATAGAGGGAGGTCCCTGAAAAAGCACCTGAGCATAGTTGAAGGATTAGTGTATTCAAAAGAAGGGGCATCCCTTCCATTGTGATAGAAGCTAAAGAGGAAAGAGTAAGAATTAATGCAGATGCATTTCTAAATTTGGCAGCATTTTTCATTTGAAAGCTTCTTCAATGTTAACTTATGTGGGTCAGTATAGAGGGAGATTTACAATTTGAGAAGAGGGGAGAAAAGTTTAAAAGGGGTGCATGGAGCAGTAGAGAGATGACTGGAGAAATAATCACTGGACAGAGAGTCCAGCTGAAAGATCCTGATTTTATCTCTACTTGAACATCACAGGAGAGATTCAAATTCAACATACCCAGAACTGATTTCATCATTTATCTTGAGTCCTTGTTTCCATACCCTAAACCAAATCCATCACCTTCTGTATGTCCCTCCTGGTTAATGGTACCACCATACAATCAACCACAAAAAAACAGAAAGCCTGAAAGTCAGCACAGACTCCTCCGAATCCCACACTACACACAACCACCCAAGTACTGTCAATATATTTTCTTAAAATTTTTAAATGTGATCATGAACACGAATGATTGTATATAATGTGCATGTATGGTAATGTGTACCCATAACCCAGCTTAACAAATAGAACATCGGAAACATAGAATACCCTATTTGCTCCCCACAATACATTCTACCCCCTCATTCAAAGCTAAACAATATCCTCCTGTCTGTATTTATTCATTATCTGCATTTCATGAAAATTTCAATATTCGTGTATTTATTCTTGTGCTATATGTTTACTTTTCTCTGATTTTACTCTATATATGTGTCACCATATATTATGTACCTCCTGTAACTTGATTTTTTGCTCAAAGCATTTGGTTTCAGATATTTCCATCATAATTTGTGCAACTGTATATTTTTATCATAATTTTGTAACATAAATTAGTTTTATTTGTTAATATCTTTAGTTCATATAGTATTATATCATATAGCTATGCCAAAATTTATTCACTCTACTGTTTATAAACATTTAGGTTGTTTTCCTGTTTTTACCATGACAAACAGTACTATAGTGTTCTTAAACATGTTTTTTCATGTATATGTGTGCCTTTAGGAGTACAAGTATTAGGTGATAGTATGTGTGCAGGTTCTATTTTTCAAAGCAATTCCAGTTTTTTTGTGGTGGTTGTACCAAATGACATTTTCATTAGTAGTATGTTAGAGTCTTCATTTCTCTTCATTGTCACCAATATCTGCAATGTCAGCTATTTTCGCTTTTCACATCCAGGGATATGCAATAGTATCTAAAGTTGTATCATTTTGGTCATTTTTGTCTCCTATAAAGGTCAATGCCTTTTTATATCTTCTGAGCATCTTTTTTTTCTATAATGCTGTTCATCTTTTTCTTATTGATTCATGTGAATTTTTATGTTTTATGCCTTTTGCTTTCATTTATATACGTTTGTCTTCATCCAGTTTTTAAATTGCCTTTTTATTCACATTATAGGCATCATGATCTAAATTATTTACTTAAAGTAGTTGAATATACTATTCTTTTCCATTAAGTATGTGTGCCTTTTGTATCTTGTTAAAGACATCCCACTCAAGGATATAAGGAAGTTCTCTATATACTTTAAATCTTTTATAATTTAGCTTTTCACATTATGCCATTGACTTACCTGAAATCAATTTTTGTATATAGTGTGATATAGGAATCAAATTCATTTTTTTATAATATGCACAACCAGTGCTCCACCATCATTTATTTAGTACTCCAAACTTTCCATACTGATATTCAATTCATCCTCTCATTCAAAAAAAAATATGCCTGCCTTATTAAAAATTAAATTTCCAGAGTGGCAAGCATCTGCTCCTGGATACCCTATTTTGGTCTATTGTTAAATAGACTAACTGTGCACCAATATCACATGGTCATAATTACTATACCTTTATATCTTGATATGTTATAGGGCAAGTCCTACCTGCCCTCTGCCCCCAATCTTGTTCTCATTTTAAAAAGTCTTGGTTTTCCTTGGCACATTGTTCTTCTGCATAAATTTTGGAAATATCTCATAAGGACTATGGAAAAATCTTATTTTGTTTGGAGTTATATTTAACATATAGAAAATTTGGGTAGGATTTTGTGACAGTTCAATGCTTTTTATGGATTCCAGAAAAGATTGTGTTCTTAAAGTTAATCCAGTCCTTCGGTGTGGGGCCCTCAGATTGGATTGGACTCAGCTGGGAGGACTTTGATGGGCTGCTTCAGTGAGGTGTGACCCAGGGTGGGTCTTGGTCTTCTTGCAGGAGTCCTTCATAAATGGAGGACTGAAAGCAGCACACTCACAGGGAAAAAGTGGCAGAGACAGAGAAACCCTGAGAGGCTGGATGCGACAAAGCCCAGAGGAGAGGGAAGAGACAAGCCATTTACCTGATTGCCCACAGCTGAGGTTGGGGAAGAAGTAAGCCTGGAGGAGGCAGAGACCCACACTGGTAGAACCACCATTGTGTCTGGCCACAGAGCAGGAGTCCAGGATCACCAGCACCTTTGGTGAGAAAGCATCTCTGATGATGCCTTGATCTGGATGCTTTCACAACCTCAGAACTGGAAGCTTTTAACCTAATAAATTCTCCATTATAAAAGCCAACACATTTCTGGTATATTATATTGATAGTCTTTAGAAAATAAGACATTTACATATTCCTATTCATATGTATGGCATATCTCTTGATTTATTTAACTATTCTTCACTGTCTTTTAATACTGATTTACAATATTCTCCACAAAGAGCTTGCTGATCTTTTGTATATCAGTTTTAAAATGTTTATGTATTTATTGATAGTGTAAATGTTATCTATTAAAAATAAAAATTTTATTGAAGAACATGAATATAAAAATTTGCAGAATCTTAAATGTACAACTCAATGAATTATGATATAAGAATCATTTCCACTGACTAACAAACAATTTAAAAAATGCAACATTATCAGAAACCACTCCCTCCCCTTTTCCCAAGAGACTTCTGGTTTCAACATTTTCCCTTTCCAGAAGAACCACTATTTTGTGTAATTCATAAAATATTTTACCAGTTTGAGTGTTTATTTTAATAGGATCATGGAGCCATTCTTCAGTCAATATTATGTTCGTGAGATCAGTTCATGTAGCATTAGCCTATTCATTTTCATTTCCATTGTAGCAATTTTTACAATTTGTTTTTCTGTTTTAATGTAAAATAATTTTAAGTTTGGGGCTCTTACTAAGGTATTGTTATGAACTATTTTTTTTTTTGTATGATTCCAATTCCTTGTGATTTCATTTCTTCTGGCACATATTTGTCAGGTCTAGGATTTGATTTTATCCTCCTTAAAAGTCAATAAGTTCACCGATAACTGTTTCATGCATGCTGGCAGAAGATATAAGACTCCTGGGACATTGACAAAGATATTGTTACTCGTAGCATAGCAAGTAGCATGAAAACCAGCATATTTGGATCAGTTTCTTTTGCTTCACCTCTCTTCCTACCTCCCAAGTCAGATGGAGTGAAGCAGAGGGCTGAGATGGATGTCTATAAATGCAGTGGTCTGTGTTCCAGAAAAGGAACACTGAGCTAGGGGAATCACCACTTTATAGCAAGCACAAAAGCAAACTTGCTCCTTGTCCTGAAGGAGATATGAACTCATTCTTCAAGTTGCTCACTGCAAGCACAATCCTGAGAAATGGCCTGGGTAAGGATCAGTCAGGACCTTGCATCCTAGTACAGTTTGCAAGAACATGAAGGGTTGCAGAAGGGCCATGGCAGGTTCCTTGCTTAACAATACATGGGAGTGAAACTGCTGGGTCATAGGCTGTGCCTTAGAGAAGATTCAGAAATTACTGTCAAGGAGTTTTCTCAATTATTTGTACAGTTTGCACTCTCACCAGCTGTATATGAGCATGTAGGTTGTTCCCCTCTGTGCCATATTTTGATATGTTGTTTTCTTTCATTTTAGCCTTGCTAGTGTGGGTAAAGTCATAACTCACTTTTATTTCAATTTTAGTTTCCCTGATTAGGCACTTTTTCCTATTTCCACTGGCTATTTGTATATTATTTTTTGTGATGTACCTGTTTGAATCTTTTGTGCCTATTTCTATTGCTTTATGTCTTTTTAAACATTGATTTATAGAAATTTTTGTAAATCCTTGATAAAAGTCTTTTGTCATTTATACATATAAAATATCTTTTCCCATTCTCTGGCTTGATTTTTCACTTTCTTAATTACATCTAATGTATATATACGACTATTGCTACTGCTTTGGATGTCCTGTTAATGTATGAAGATGTTCTCCTGTTCATCACCTAGAAATAGTGTTTTTCTTTTCCATTTTAGATCTAGATTCTACCTAGAATTGATATTTGTGAATAGTCTGATGTAGATGATCAAGATTTACTTTTTATTTCATAAGAATTTCCAATGTAATTAACACATTTATTAAAAGCTCATCTTTCTCCCATTTCTCTGAAATAAACTGTGTCCATGCACATATGGGCCTCTTTCTGGTTTCTGTTCCATTGGCCGATGTGTATGGCTTTGAACAAATACCACATTGTCATTGTCTTAATTACTACAATTTTATAGTAAGCCTTGATATTTGTTAGTATAAGCCTTCCAATGTTTTTTCTTCAAGATTGTTTTGACTATTTGGGGGCCCCTTTCTTTCCTATTAAAACAACTTGTGTGTTAATAAAATGAAGGCCCTGCTTGGAACTTTCATTGAGATTTCATATTCTAGTAAGCTTTCTATATAATCTGAGTAGAATTGATGTTTTATAATATTGTAGTTTTCCAAACCATGAACTTGATTTATCCCTTCCTGGACTTAGATCTTTATTAATTTTCTCATTTTTATTTTGTTATAACTTTGTATAGAGGTTTTACAGATTTTTCACCATATATTTATATTAGGTATTAGATTCTTAATGCTCTTTCATTGCTAATTTTTATATTTTTATTTTCTAATTGATGTTGCATAAAAATTTACTCGGTTTTTATATTAAACTTATATTCAGAGATCTTGAGAAAATTCAGTTATTAAAGTGATTTATCTGCTGAATATCTCTGGGGATAATGATAATTTTTGTACTTTTGTTGTTTCCTTGCTTTCCTTGCCTTATCTTGCCTTATTACACTGACTAGAATCTCCAGTACAATTTTAAATAAAACTGGTATTAGCAAGCATCTTTACCTTTTTCCTGATTAATCAGCAATAATGTTTATTCTAAGTTATTATCAGTATTATTATTGAAATATGCTTTATATATATAACACACAGGTTTTAAGTGTAAATACTGATGAGTTTTAACAAATGTGTCCAGATTCTAGAAACTTCCCTGTGGAAGACAGAATTATGAGCTGGTCTCCAAGATTCCAGTCTCTATGGCACATAACCTGTATAATTGCTTCCCCTTGAGTGTGAATGAGACCTATGAATATGATGAAATATCACTCCCTTGGTTATGTTATGATATATAGCAAAAGTATTTTGTACATGTAATTACTGTTCCTAATCAGTTGACTTTGACTAAAATGGTGATTATCCTAGAAGGGCACAACCTAGTGACCCCTTAAAAGAGGCTAAATGCAGAAGCAGACACTCTTCTGGTCTGGAAGAAAACAAGTAGGATATTGTGAAGTGCTTATGGAAAAGGCCATGGGGATGGGACCTGAGTGTGACCTCTTAGCATTGAGAATGACTTCTGGACAACAGCCAGTAGGAAAACAGGGACCTTAGTCCTCAATGTGCAAAGGACTGAATTCTCCCAATAACCACATGAACTCAAAAGAGGACCTCGAACTTCAGATGAGATCACAACCCTGCCTCACAACTTGACTTCAGCCTTGTGAAACCCAGAGCAGAAAATCTAGGTCAACCATGCCCCGATCTCTGATTTACAGAAACTAGAGATAATAAATGAATGTTGTTTAAGCCACTAAGCTTATGGTAATTTGTTATGCAGCAATAGGAAACTAATACATTCTCTCATTTCCTTTTCCACATTACCCCCTCATCCTAAAGGCTGTTCTGATTTTAATCACATCTTAGTTTGCCTGTCTTAGAATTTAATATAAATTGTAACATACAAATGAGGTCTTTTGTGTCTTATTTCTTCCATTCACATTATGATGTATACCAGTACTTTGTTCTTTTCATTGCCAAGTATCCTATTAGTATATATATAATATAGCATAATATAAATATAATAATATAATATACATATATACCATCATTTATTTACTTACCTGGTTTTGGACATCTGGATTGTTTCTAATTTGTGGCTGTATGAATGAAGCTGTTAATTTGTACATTCCTGCCCAGAAGTCTTCGGGAAACTTAGGTTTTATTTCTTTGGGATAAATAACTGAATGGAATTACTGCACCAGGGGTATATGGATATACATAAAAAATTGTCAAATTGTTTTTAAAAGTGATATCACTTTACACTCTCACAAGAATACACAAGAGTGACAATTCCTCCACATCTTGCCAACACTTGTTATTGCCAGTCTTTTTAATAGACCCCTGCAGCAACACTGCCAGGATTTGAACACTGCAATGTCACTTACTAATATTTGACCTTGATCAAATTATTTTCATTGTTCCTATTTGTGAATTGGAGATAATATTTGTACCTGGTCCATAGGGTTATTTTGAAGACCAAATGAGTTTATGTATGTAAATTGTGCTTGACATTTGGTATTAAATAAATGAAAATTATTATTAAGGATTTCTGCACTTGTGTTAGAAAAAGATTTGTCTATAATTTTCCTTTTTGTACTTACATTTTGGAGTTTTTCTGGTATCATAAATTGTACTGGAGAGTGAACTCTCTTTTTCTTTTCTCTGGTAAATTTTACAAAATACTAGAGCTATCTAAACTTTAAACATTTGATAAAACTCATCCATAAATCTGGGTGAGCCAGAGGTTTGATTGTGATAAGATTTTTGATTACTAGGTTGAGGTCTAGAGCTTGGTTGCCACCCCAGGATAAGAGCTTTATATTTTCTTGTTTATTGAGTGGGTTTCCACCTACTGAGATAACACACCATGATAAATGAACATTTACACATTCCATAGAGGCATGCCCAAGGTACCCTGATCCCGTATACCCCTCATACCTGACACCCTACACCAGTAACTCTCCCCTGCCATATTTGGCAAAAAAACATTCCCACCATTGTAGTTCTAACCACAGACCTACAAATCCCCAGAGTTCACTTGTCCCCTCCTCCAACCCTCCCCTCAGTTCCATGTATAGCCCAACCCATATCCCCCCACACTACTCCCCCCTTACAGACCAGCATCGCCAAACACAATCACATCACCACGCCACTGTCATGCTCATCCACTGCACAACCACACACTTTCACCTTATCATAGATTTTGCCCATGTGGACATCAGCACCCACCCTCTAATCCCTTTCTGTCTCCTGTAAACCTATCTTCCAGACTATAGCTCTGTCAGTCTGCTCAATTTGCTTAAGTCTTATCAGTGAGGTCATGTATTATTTGCCTTCCAGTGACTGGCTTACTTAATTCAATATAAGGTTTTCAAGATTCATCCATGTATCCCATGTGTCCCATGTGTTAATACTGCATTCCTTCTTATAGCTGAGTAATATTCCATTATATGTACATACCATCGTTTGCATATTCATTCATCTGCTGATGGACATTTGTATTGCTTCCAACTTTTGGCAATAGAGAACAATGCCACTATGAACATTGTTGTGCATTTATCTGTAAAGTGTCCCTGCTTTCAATACTTCTAGGTATATACCCAGCAGTAGGATAGCTGGATCATATGGCAGTTATATAGTTAGCTTCATGAGTGTATTAGTCAGCAAACAGGGTGCTAATGCAAAGTACCAGAAATCAATTGGCTTTTATAAAGGGCATTTATTTGGGGTAGAATTTTACACTTACCAGGCCATAAAGTATAAGTTACTTCTCTCACCAAAGTCTGTTGCCATGTGTTAAAGCAAGATGGCTTCCAATGTCTGCCAAGAGTACAGGCTTCCTGGGTTCCTCTCTTCCAGGGGCTTTTTTTGCTCTCCAGGCTCCGCTGCTCTGCTATCACCACAAGGCCAGCTGTAGACTATCAGGCAAATGGCTCTGTCTCTCTTTCTGGGATCTCTGCCAGGTCTAATCAAGCCTTCTCTCTGCTCCACTGTGTGCTTACTTCCCAGACTCCAGAACTAAAACTCCAAACTCCCTTCTCTGCAGTGTTGTTTCTCTGTGAGTCCCTGCCCTCCAATGGGGCATGGATGCAACTTCCTACTGATGTAGCCCAATCAAAGCCTTAATCATTATTTAACTGAGTAAAAGTGAAACCTCTGAATCCGATATAATCTAATATGCCTGGAGGGACAGACCAGTTTAAAAGCTTAATCCAATATCTGTTTTTGGAATTTATAAACAATATCAAACTGCTACACTCCATCCTCTGAATTCCAAAAAGACATTACAATAATCAGAAAAAAACAAAAACAAAAACAAAGCCTTAAATCATTACAATGCTAAATATAGAATCACATCACAATCGGTTTAAAGAAACAGTTTGTCTTGGGGCAAAGTCCTGTCTGGCTGCAGACCTGAAAATTATTTATCTGCTTCTAATACACGAATGGACAGAAAAGGATAAACATTTTCATTACAATAAGGAGAAATTGGGAGGGAAACATGAGTCATGGGTCCTCAGTAAATCTGCAGGGCATACTTCATTAGATTTCAAAGTCTGAGACTCATTCTTAGGAGGATAGTTCTTCTCCTTGGGGCCACATGGGGACCCACCCCTTCCACAGGCTTGTCCAATGGCCATTTTCCTGTTTCTACCCTCTCAAGCATCTGGGTGGCAACCAAGCTCTAGACCTCAACCTCCAAGAGCATTGGGGTGATTGCCACACTTTACCCAATCTTTGGGTTAGAATCTTAACATCTATAGTACAGTGAAGTGAAGACAACATCCTCCCTATCCTTTGGCATACAGGCTCAATCCTCTCAGAGCAATGAGTTGACTACCTGGTCTTCCTTAATCCATGGGGGACAGGGCCACACCTCTCAGATCTTTGGGGTGGAGACCCTAACCTCCCTAATCCTCAGAGAATGTGCTCCACCCTCTCTGAACCCTGGAGTGGCAAAACTCTCCCCTAGGAAAGCAGATGTGATTCAAGTGACTGGGTTCCCATCTTCCATATGGGAAGTCCTGAGTCCAATTCCCATGGCCTCCTGGTGAAGGTGAGTGGTCCACATGGCAAGCTGGCCTGGAAAGACAACAAGAGACACAACAAACCAGGGAGCTGAGGTGGCTCAAGAGATTGAGTACCTCTCTCCCATACTGGAAGGTCCCAGGATTGGTTCTTGGTGCCTCCTAAAGAGAAGATGAGAAGACCAGACATAGAAGAATGCCCAGTGAATGGACACAGAGAGCAGACAGCAAGTGCAAGTGGCAAAGGGGGTGGATTTAAGTAAATAAAATAAATATTAAAATAAAAGCTTTCTGTGAACATCAGGTGGGAATATCCACCCTCTCAACTGCTGGGGCAAACTCACCCTCTTTGTACACATGGGTAGAGTCCCTCTCTTGGCTCAAGGCAATGTCTTAATTCTAGATCTCAGCTTCCATGGTTTTCCTCTTAAAGTTGTTTCTCCTTCAATCGTTCCTTTCCATGTCCTTTTTTTTTTAAAGTTTTAAGGTTTTTTTAATCTTTTTTTAAAAGATAATCTAACACAAAATGTTATATTAAAAATGCAAGAAGTTCTCATATACCCACTCCTCAACACCTCACTCCTCCCACATTGACAACTTCTTTCATTAGTGTGGCACATTCATTTCATTGGATGAATACATTTTGGATCATTGCTACACTGCATGGGTTATAGTTTATGTTATAGTTTACACTCTCTCCCATCCCATTCAGTAGGATATGGCAGGATATATAATGTTCTGCATTTGTCCCTGCAATATCAATCAGGACAACTCCAAGTCCCCCAAATGCCCCAATATCCATATCCATGTTAGTCCAAGCTGACAGTGGTTTTGTTCATACAGCTCTCTTAAAAAGTTTGTTGATTTAGCATACAGGAAGCAGGGGTCTAAGCCATCAGGTGATAAGACTTTCCACAAGTATTTCCTAGGGAACTGCATCTTCAATCCTGATTTACAAGTTCCAAGTTATTTGAGTCCTCAAGAGGGGCACTATCTTCTGGGGGCTTGATTTCCAGAGGCTTGGAATTCCAGAATCAGTTTCTGGTTTCTTTGTGCCCAATAATTCAGTCCTCAGCTTATCTCTCTCATCTAGCATTTTACTATGAGCTGCAAGGAGAAACCAAGTCTCATTCTCTGAGTTTACTTTGGAAATTTCTTCAGCTAAATGCCCAAGCTCACCATTTTCAAATTCTGCCTTCCATAAAACACCAGGAATTTAATCTTCCTATGTTCTCTGCAACTTTAAAATATGTATCACCTTTCCTCTACTGTCCAATAATAGTTTCATCATTTACTTCAAGGTATCATAAAAAGTCTCTTTAGCATCCATATCCCAACCAACAGTCTCTGCAGAGCAATCTTGGCCTTTTCTATCAAGCATCTCACAAATCCTCAAAAAATACCCCTTACCCATTTATAAAACCATTCCAACATTTTGGTAATTGCAAAAGCACTTCCCTGCTCCGAGGTACCAGGTCTGTATTAGTCAGCCAAATGGGTGCTGATGCAAAATACCAGAAATCTGTTGGCTTTTATAAATGGTATTTATTTGGGGTAGAAGCTTACAGTTACCAGGTCATAAAGCATAAATTACTTCTCTCACCAATGTTGGAGCTAGATGGCTTCTGACATCTGCCAAGAGTTCAGGCTTCCTGTGTTCCTCTCTTCCTGGGGCTGATTTCTCTCTCTGGGTTCAGCTGCTCTTCTCTTTCCACAAGGCCAGCTGTAGACTATCAGGCAAATGGCTCTGTCTCTCTTCCTGGGGCCTCTGCTGTGTCTAGTCAAGCCTTCTCTCTGCTCCACTGTGTGCTTATTTCCGAGGCTCCAGAATTAAAACTCAAAACTCCCTTCTCTGTAGTGCAGTTTCTCTGTGGGTCCCTGCCCACCAAGGGGACAGGGATGCATCGTCCTACTGACGTGGCCCAAACAAAGCCTTAATCATTATTTAATCAAGTAAAAGTGAAACCTCTGAATCCAATATAATCTACTTTGTCTGGAGGGACAGACCAGTTTACAAACATAATCCAATATCTTATTTTGGAATTCATATCAAACTGCTACACTAAGGAACCGCCAAACTGTTCTCCACAATCGCTGCACCATTCTACATTCTCTCCTGCAGTGGATATGTGTTCCCTTTCCTCCACATCCTCTCCACCACTCATAGTCCTCTGTTTTTTAATAGCCACCTGTCTAATAGGTGTAAGATGGTATCTCATTGTAGTTTTGATTGGCATTTCCTATTAGCTAGTGATGTTGAGTATCTTTTCATGTGCTTTTAGTCATCTGTGTTTCTTCTTTGAAAAAGTGTCTATTCAAATCACTCGTCATTTTTTAAATGGTTTGTCTTTTTTGTCTTTTTATTTCCAAGATGTAGGATTTCTTTATATTTGCTGGCCATTAGACCCTTATAAGATAGATGGTTACCTAATATTTCTTCCTATCAATTGGGCTGTCTCTTCACTTTCTTGACATACTACTAGGAAGCACAAAAGTTTTTAATTTTGAGAAGGTCCCATTTATCTATTTTTTTTTTTTCTTATATCACTTGCACTTTGGATGTAAAGTTCATGAAACCATTTCCTACTACAAGATCTCATAAATGTTTCCCTGCATTATTTTCTAGGAGCTTTATGGTCTTTGCTCTTTTATTTAGATCTTTGATCATCCTGAGTTAATTTTTTGTATAGGGTGTGAGATAGTGGTCCTCTCTCATTCTTTTGGAAGTGGATATCCAGTTCTCAAAGTACCATTTGTTGAAGAGGCCATTGTCTCCTAGTTGAGTGGGCTTGATGACCTTGTTGAATATGAGTTGACTGTATATGCGAGGATCTATATCAGAACTCTCAATTTCATTCCATTGGTCAGTAAGTCTAGCCTTGTGCCAACATTTTTCACCACTGTAGGTATGTAGTATATTTTAAAGTCTGGTAGTGTGATTCTTCCCATTTTGTTTTTCTTTTTCAATATGTCTTTGGTATTCAGGGTCTCTTGCCCTTCGAAATAAATTTCATAAATTTTTTTCCAATTCAGTAAAAAATGCTGTTGTAATTTTATTAGGATGGCATTAAATCTGTAAATCAATTTGGGTAGAATAGACACCTTAATGATATTTAGTCTTCCAACCCATGGACATGGAATATTCTCCCATTTATTTAGGTCTCATATGACTTCCTTTAACAATGTTGTATAGTTTTCTATGTACAAGTCCTTTATATCTTTAGTTTATTCCTAGTTATTTGATTCTTTTAGCTACTATTGATAAATGGAATTTTTTTTCTTGATTTTCTCCTGAGATTGCTCATTATTGCTGTACAGAAATGCTACTGATTTTTGTGTAATGATCTTATATCCTGTCACTTTACTGAACTCATTTATCAGCTCTAGAAGCTTTCTTGTATATTTCTCAGTGCTTTCTAAGGTGTTGGGGGAACATAAGGAAGAAATTATCACTATGCATATGAGACAACCAATCTTACAGTGATAAAAGACAATGTATAAAAATTTATTTTATTTCAAATGTTTAAATTTTCATGTTGTATTTTTGTATTTTATTTGTTATTTTTTAAAGTATTATATTTTATTTTCTTATTAATTTTATTTGATTATGGTTTTGGCTTCATTTTAGGAAAGGTTTTGGATCACAGAGAGGTCACAGCTGTGGCAAGGGAGGATCACTTGTGTGTGATGTCAGTGTTGGGGGGATGTGTGGAAAGGGGTACATCTGGGCCCTGCTTCTAAGGCATCTGAATATGTTCAAGTGTTCATGAGGCATTGTCTTGGTGAGTGGAGACCCACACAATAACCAAAAGAATATTGAATTCCCATCCTGGAGAGTCCTGCTACATTCACGAATAGAACGGCAAGAATACCTTGAGGCCATGGGCAGTGCCTAATAAAGGAAGACAGACCATTATGCTAGACCCTTGGTATATTGATGATTGTACTTATGAACTTTTAAGTAATAAAACTTTTTTTCATCAACCTTTTATGAAACTTAGCCTGGTATTATATGTTGCCTAAGATTTACCTCCTGAAAGCCTCCTTGTTGCTTAAATGTGGCCTCTCTCTAAGGCAAATGCAGCATATAAACATACTACCTTCTCCCCCTTAGCCCCTATATTGGACATGACTCCTGGGGATAAGCCTCCCTGACAATGAGAGATTAATACCAAATACCAACCCACGATGCCTTTGGAGAAAGACCTAGGCCAGAAGGGAGAAATATTAAATGCAAATGAGTTTTTATGGCTAAGAGATTTCAAAGTGAGTCTGGAGATCATTCTATAGGTTACACTTATGCAAGTCTCAGCAGGATCTCATTGACTGCCACAGTAAACAATGCCTCAAACAGCTGGGCTCCTGAGGGCTCTAGAGACATTCAGACACTGTAAGCTGGGCAGTCAAGCTCAAGAATTCAGCAACCTTTCTGTGGGCCTTACTTTGGAATTTATGCTCCCCAGTGTAATAGTTAAATTCATTTACAGTTTCCCTACACATGGCTTTTCTGCCCCATTTATTTGAACCTATAATTAACACTATATTTGTTAAATATACATTGCAGAGACTTAAATCTTTGGTCTGTTCATGTGCCAGTTAAGTCCTAAATCTCAGCAGAGTTGCAACACCTACTTTCCAGTTCATTGGATTCACCCAGGACAACTAACAAGGAGATGATGATGGACAGCAACAGAGAATGTCTGTAACTGCAAGCAAGACAGTTCTACCCATCTGCCCCTTGGGACCTACGCCCCCTCTCAATTAGAAACAGTATGGGCATCGCCATCCCAGAATCCTGATGATTGAGGAAAGAATAATGGCCTAAAGTAGACTTATTATTGTTCTATTATAAACTTATTATTATCCTAGCAATGGAAGAACTTTTATCATTGATATAAAAGGAATGGCCACCAGAGTTTTTGAGGGGAGGGAGAGAAAAAAATAGGTGTAACATGGGGGCATTTTTGGGACATTGGAATTGTCCCCCATGATATTGCAATGATGGATATGGGCCATTATATATTTTGTCATAATATACAAAATTGTGTGGGGCAAAGTTTAAATTATGATGTAAACTATAGTCCATGGTTAGTAGCAATGCTTCAATATGAGTTCATCATTTGTAATAAATGTATGATGCTAATGAAAGATGCTGTTCTTATGGAAAAAGTGTCAGAGGGGGAGGTGTTCCAGATATAGAAATCCCCTCTATTTTTTAATGTAACATTTATGTAATCTAAAGCTTCTTTAAAAATAAAATAAACAAATAAATAAAATAATTTAAAAATTGCAATTATATTTTTATTCATTGAAGTTCCTTCTGATTATTGTTTTTCAAATTCCCTTAGTAAATTTTATATGCTCTTTTACCTTGTTCATATATTTAATCTTCTCCTTATTCATTAAAATCTGTTAATAATACTTAGTATTTTCTCTATGTATTACAATTTAAATATTTTTGTGGGTGTGATGCTACCTTTTGTTTTTTCTGCTGACTCTCATACATTGTCATGTTTCTTTCTGTGTTTTGTGACTTTTAACTCTGAACTCCTATTCCTTAGAATTTTTCATATGAGAATTCTCACATGAGGTCTGATCTGAGATTACATCCTCAAAAGAAGAATGGAGTTTGTTTCTGCTTTTCTTGTGAATACCACCAATATAGGGCAAGTTTATAAGCGATGTCATGAAGTTTTGCTATAGCCTCTGTGTTAGTGATTTCTTAAGGGAAAATTTTTCATATTCCTCCAGCAATGGGTCAAGATAAGCAAGGTTCCTCCCTGGCCCCTCCTGCAGTGTAACCTGACACTTAGAACATAGCTATTTGGAGCTCCAGCTTCATGTAAGAGAATATGGACTCCATATTTTTGCCTCCTTCTAGGCATAATGCTAAGTCTCTCACACACTGTCTAACTTTTGAAACTAAAACTCAAAGTCATTGCCATCTGATTTGGCAAATACCATCAGAGTGATTTAGACACTGACTAACCTTCCAGAGTTCTAGCTATCACTTCATTTTTTAGCCTCTGCTGATTCCTACTTTTTTTGGCCAACTCACTTGTGCTCTAAAATTGCATCTTTTTTACTTCTTAATTTTGCCCAGATTGCTAGCTGTTCTCAGTATGTCATTCAGGGTGTTATAACTATCAAGAATTTTTGTGTGCTGTCTCAGCATCTATCTTCATCTTCCTTTGGCTAAGCCATTTGCTTAAACATTGACCTTTAGCCTAATTAACAAGCAGCTTTCCAGCCCTGGGACAGTCCAAACATGAACCTTCAGCCACCTCCCTCATCACTCACAGGCCTTACCCAAAACCTATAGTTGGTTCCAAATGATAAGTTAACCATCCTACTGCCACAGTTCCTTTAAAATTTTGTGTTTGTTTGCTTTAAACTAACCCATCTTTGACTCTCCTGGGAAATCCCTGGCCCCATCTGGACCAAATAAAGGCACAACACACCAATCCCTCTTGCTGGTTGAGCTACTCTAGTTGGTCAATCATTTACTCCTCAGGGCTCCCCTCTCTACAACTATCTTTTCTCATGCATTATTGTCTCAGTTTCCCATTGTGTATTTGTTTTCCACCCAGATCCAAACTTAAAAGCCATCTTAACTAAGTCAGAACACAGAGTACTCTGTCTACCATATTGTCAGAAATGGAAGTCAATTATACTTTAGAAAATATGTATTTGTAGAATCTGTCATTTTGTACTGTCTCGCCTATAGCTCCCTAAGTTTAGGCCCTCATTATTTCTCACCTGGCTTCTGATTTTACCCTCTTCCACATCACATTCATGCCAGTCTTTTATGGAGTTCTCTT
The DNA here is from genome assembly GCF_030445035.2 of Dasypus novemcinctus. NCBI lineage: Eukaryota > Metazoa > Chordata > Mammalia > Cingulata > Dasypodidae > Dasypus > Dasypus novemcinctus. The sequence continues at coordinate 44,329,609 of NC_080673.1, read as the reverse complement.
TAAGGCTCAGCATAAAATCTGAATTCCTTGGAGGAAAGAGAGAAGGAACAATCAATATGAGTAAATATGAGTAAAACTGAAGAGTGTGCTGTAAGGGAATAAAACCAATTCAAGAATTGATTTAAAACCAATTCAAGGATTAATCAATAGTGTATCTTGTCAATCAATAGTGTATCTTGTTGAATATAAGACAATGAAGTTATTTTGTTTCACTTTGCAATTTACAGGCATAAATTCCTCCTTCCAACTGAGATAAGTATCAAATTTCCCACTTCCTTCACTTGCATTTCAAGGTACATCAAATTATTTGCTTAACCTAAAAAGATCTTTGACAGCAAATTTCAAGTGCTTAAGAATGCATAAGCCTTCTTGTCCATGAATAGAATGAGCAGATAAATGGATATATGTCTCGTTATGGAAGACTTCCTGAATGATAATACTCGTGCAGATGTATAATGATATGTTGCCTCTCTTTGCCACTATTGAGCATTAGATTATTAACTCTTTGCTTCATTTTCTGTTACCTACAAATAGGGGTGGGGAGAAAGTAGGTTTTCTTTTTGGAAATAAATTCTTAAATTCTTTTTTCAGTGTCTAACACTATGATTTTACAAGTATATGATCGGTTAATCAGTTCAATGAATTTAACACTAATATAAAAACCAAAATTTTCAATGTTAAGAAATTTAAGGAAATAATAAATCAGATAATATATCGTATTATTTTTTATTTTCTGTAGGTGCATACTCACACACACACATCTTTATCAATGGTCCAATTTGAAAGGTGCCTGGCACTTTAAGTTCTTGAACACATGGGGAAAGTTTTTGTTGCTGGTATACCAATACATTTATTATATTGACAAACTTTCAATTAGTAAAAATCTCTTAGGAAGAAAAGCAAATTATATGTGAAATCTTTAGATATGAAAAGAATATTACCATAATTATAAACAGATTAAAAAATACAGATGTTAAAATAAGTGTTGAAAAAGTTGCTTCAGAGAAAGAATACGTAGGCAATACTTTCTTATCAAAGGTCTGGAATCCCCAATTTTCCTTTATTCCATTGTTTATCAAGTTTTTGTTTTTTTTTAAATTCAACTCCTAAACTATTCACCCAACTATAAAGTACTGTTCCTTTAAACAGCAACTTGCCGATGATGCCATTAAGCTCTCACCTGCTGATATTTCTGGCTATATTGTGTCACTGGGGTAGAAGGCCAGGAGCTGTTACTGAGTTACTAGAATATAAGGATAGAGGTAGTTACTCCTCTTCTATGCCTCCATGGTTCTAACCACCACCATCTGCAACCTGACTATGTGGCCCTGGAAAACAGCTCATGACTGGCGACATTCTTGGGACCAATCTAACCTTCTCTCTCTCCCCACCTACTTGCTGTCCTCACTCTTGGTGTGGGTAGAAACCATCCAGGCTGCATTTCCAGGAGATAGTCAAAGGAAGGTATTTCATCCAGTCACCTGTGCACACTGATGGAAACTGTCTTTTAACTAGAACTTTTATGGTGAAAAGAGACACCTACTACCCCACCCTTGGTTTCAAAACTAACAATGGTCTAGTCCAGAGTTTGGGGCTTGAGCTGGCCAACATACCATCCTAATCCCTCCTGAGGGCTCTATGGCAGTCATATGGAAGAGATATGACACAGAAAGGAAGATGGCACCACCTCTTGTCCTAGAGTTCCTGGCAAGCTATTTTATGATTAGCCCTTTTAAAAAGATCTGAAGTCACAAAGGAACAAATTTACTGCTGGCCACTGAATATGCAGAGACCAGCTCTTTCTAAACCTGTAAGCATAACAAAAGTAAAGACTGTTGTGGGGACACATAAACTAACTGGTTAGATTATTACTAAGAGAGTCTTAGTATACCAAGGAGGAAAATGTTGTGTTTAATATTTTAAAGTCTTTTTAGTTTCTGTAATAGTGAGCTATGATACATTTCTTTGGGATTAGTTCCACATAAATTTGCTGAGCTAAAGAACCTCTGCTGAATGCTTATTTGTTTCCAAGTTGTTTTACAATTAGCAATACAACATAGAACCACATCTCGTCATACCCAAACTGCTGAACAGTTTCAACACACCAGCATTTTATATGAAATAAGAAGTTACTATTAAAATGCATTTTAGTTTATAGTGATTGGGCCACTCATACACTGAGCAGTTCTAAAAATTCCCATGACCTTTTTTCATAATTTTGTTCCAGCATTTGAGCATCCTGAGTTTAAAAAATACCTTAAATTTAGCTTTCATATAGCCCATTTCTTAACAAAAAGAAGCACATTTCTTTTAATAAAGAAAAAGGTATTATGAAGTTACCTAGACAGGAACATAGTGGTTATCGAGGCCATATACAAAAACATTCCAATGGAAGCAAATGACTTTCAGGGGCATTCTTTTTAATTCCTTGCATTATTCCTGTAACTTCAATGGCTTCGTTATTAAGTCAAAATGAAGGCCTTGGCAGCAAAGTCCCTTGAATGACGAACAAAGAAATTTAATTAGAAGTATTCTCACTTTTCCTAGGTTACAATTTCTCATAAGTAAAAAGAATTGAGTATAAGTCTGATTGCAGGGGGGGAAATGGCATTGTTTTTATACTCCCAGATGAAAAAACTAGACTATAGAAAAAGTAGCATTTATGGAAAATCCATAACAATCGTAAGGTTTTTGTTCCTAAAAATATTGACCTCATGCCATTTTTCTTCTGAAAGTCTTCTCCCTACTGCTATTACAGACTCAGCATTTTTACTTCACATTCTCTTCTTTCCTGTTTTTCTCTGTAGTTGTGAACTCTGTCTTCTAGTCCTTCTTGCCCTGTGTTTGAGAGGAAGCAGATTTTTTTTATGATCACCATGACATACAGTGGCCTTTTAATTACTGTCATGGACGTTTCCACTTCTCAGATTACCTCTGGCGCTTTCTGAGCCAGCTTCTCCCACTGTGCAGCTCGCTCCCAGAATGAATTCCCTGCCATCAGTTGCTGTGTGGGCAGAACATGCAAACTAATTTTAACCTTAACTTAACCAAAGCCAAAGCATCTTTAGAATCTTAAATCCACAGAAAATAAATCGTAATGAACAAACCCAAAACAAATAGGAATGATTTGGTGGTGGAGGGAGGAGTGGAGGTTATTCCAAATTTGGATTCCCTCAATGAATCCCAACAACTGAAAACAGAGTCTATAGCTTTGCATATCAGGCAGACCATATTTATCTTGGTCAGTGATATGGTAAAAATTAGGCCATAAGCATGGACCCTTTCCCCATAGAGACCAGAAAAACTGACTCAAAGGAAAAAACAAACCTATTTCACATTCACAAACTGTACCCCTAAACCTGTCTGGACAACTCACAAATATATGCTGTGAGCAACAATTGGGGTGGTTGAGAGAGAATGTGCTAACTCAGGGTAAATCCAATGCCAGTATTCTAGAGTTGACTCATAGTTGAGGTCCATCAGAAAGCAAGTCAGGGTTGGGATTGTATAGGAGGGTCAAAATTCACACTCTAGATAAAGCAGACACACAGATGCATGTCATTGACACTTGTTTTAGGAAATTGCATCAACATAGACAATACTACCTTATAGAAAATGGTTTGTTTCGAAGAGTTGATTATAAGTTGTTCCACTATTTTCAAGGTGGACTCTACCTTTTGACCACATAAGAAAACATCAAGTGAACATCATAATTTTGGAGTCAGAGAGACCTGAGTTCAGCACCTGCCTTCTTCTTTACCTCTTATGTGGCCTTGGACAAGGTACTCTTAACTTTTTAAACTATGCTTCCTCACATGCAAAATAAGATTATAATAGAGCTGTGCGGAGGATTCAGGGAGATGAGGTATATAAAGCTATTAACTTAGAACCTGGGATATAGAGAGCTCTCTGTTAACGGTGGCTTTTGGGGTAGCATGTGAAAAGTGACTGGTATAGTGTCAGGTTCACAATAGGAAAATAGGCAATCAATAAAGGCTAGTTCCAATCTTCTTCTCATTTTGCTCAGTTTCTGTTGGTCCCCTTAGCACTGTCTCTTTTGTCATTGCATTGCATTTCTGTTCCCTTTGCTGGGCAATCTCCATGCCCCCATCCAGGACCTTCCTACTCATGCAGTCACAGATTAGGTGCTTGGGAATCCTGATGCCACCTACCCACCTCACATATCCAGCCAGTGGCTCAAGCGGGCTGCATCCCACATGGTTTCAGACCTGAGTTGACCATGTTGCAAGGTCCTTGTTTGGATAGTAGCCATCTTGTTATTTAACCTTCTGCAGGGCTCACACACTGGGAGATTTGTTTATCCTTCTAACAGATGTATATTAGTGGTGCTAAAGAAGCCAGATGTGAGATATATATTTGAAAGGTATAGGGCACTTAATTTCCAGAAGGCTGAAAACATTGCCTCTCTATAGACCTTTTATTTATCCAAAAGCTGGATGTTGTGTTGGCTCCACATTTTACCTGCTGAGTTAATTTCTGCATTTCTTTTCCTAAGTGAAATTGAATAGTGGGCTTAATGAAAATAAATTGGTGAGCATGGAAGAAATTTGTAATGAACCTCAACTCTATTTTTGCATGTTAAGTTTCTCCAGGTTTAGTATTAGAGTAGAGATTCTGATTCAGTTTCCACAGTTCAGTGATATAAATGGTAAAAAAATTAGCATAATTTGATTTTTCATTTGCTTCAGGTGCAATGCTTTTAATTCCCCTTTCAAGCCATTAGGGAACAGAAATATCATATGCCCAGAGGCATATTCAAGGCTTTTATGGACTCCAGAAAATTCATGTCCTTAGAGTTCATCCATTCTTGTGGGTGGGAACCAATTATAGATGAGATGTTTTGATTAGATTACTTCAGTAAAACCTGAACCAGGTGGGTGCTCTTACTGGAGTCCTTTATAAACAGGATGAATATGGAGAAAGAGGCAGAGAGAAAGCCAGAGGAAGCCAGAAGCTGAAGCAATGATACCCAGAAGAGAAGGGAGGCCAGCAGATGCCGCCATGTGCCTTGCCTGATGATAGAGGCATTCAGGATTGCTGGCAGCTGGTTTTGGGAAGAAAACCATCACCTAATGAAGCCTTAATTTGGACATTTTCATGGACTCAGAACTGTAAATGTATAAGTTAATAAATTCCCATTTTAGAAGCCAACCTGTTTCTGGTATATCGCATTCTGAGGGTTGGAACACAGGAAGGAAGTTATCTTTGAAATCGGTTGTGAGGCTGATGGTTGGTCTACAGCCTAGGAAATACTCCACCATTTTAATACCATCCTAGGAGAGGGTGGAAGATGTATGGTTCAGTTTATTCATTCATTAAACTAATGCATATTAAGCAATTATATATATGATTAAACACCCAAGATATAAAAGTGAAGACATTGTTGTTCTCCACCATCTAATAGGGGGACACAGATAAAAATTAACCAATTGTAATATAAAGGGATTAATTTATTATATTTTTTTATTTCTTCTCCTCCTCCTCCCCCTCCCCTGCCCTGCTGTTTTTGCTGTCTGTGTCCATTCGCTGTGTGAGCATCTGTATCTATTTCTCTTTTTGTCTTCTCTTCTCAACTTTCTCCTCTAGGATTCACCATGATTCTATCCTAGGCCCCTCTGATGAGGAGAGAGGTTCTCTGTCAATTGTGTCAATTTACCTTGACTCTTCCCTTCATCTCTCTTTTGTTGCATCATTATCTTGCTGAGCGACTCACTTGCACAGGCACTGGCCCACTGCACAGGCACTGGCTCACTGCACGGGCACTGACTAACCAGGTGGGCACCCACGTGGACACTCAGCTCACTGCACGGGCACTCAGCTCACCACATGCGCACTCAGCTTGCTGCGTGGGCACTTGGCTCACCATGCAGGCACTAGGCTCACTGTACGGGCACTCAGCTTGCCACAAAGGCACTTGGCTCACCACATGGGCAGTTGGCTCACCATGTAGGCACTCACACAGGCACTAGACTTGCCATGTGGACACTCATGTAGGCACTCAGTTTGCCACATGGGTGCTTGCATGGGCCCTCAGCTCACCACACAGGCACTCGCCTCACTGCACAGGCACTCAGCTCACCACACCGGCACTTGGCTAGCCACACAGGCACTTGGTTCAGGTACTTGCATAGGCAATTGACCACCATGCAGGCACTGGCTGCTTTCTCTTCTTCCTTTTCACCAGGAGGCCCCAGGGATCGAAACCAGGTCCTCCCATATGGCAGGCGGAGGCCTTACCACTTGAGCTACATCTGCTTCTGGGATTAATTTATTGATAACTGACATGTTTTAGTTTATTTGTTGACAGTATATCTGTTTGCAATAGTATTGAAATATTACAGTTTTTATAGTGGAGTTGGCATCATATGTCTCTCTATGAGCCCGTGTTCTCTAGCTGCATTAGCGTCCCCTACTTTTCAAAAAATTTCTTGCCCTTCCTCTAGGACCCTGGCCCTCAATCAACCAGTTCTGTCTGGTTTTTCCATCGATGAGCTTCAGGGGAAGAATGAGAAAGTTTAGTTGTCTCTTGACCTCAGATTGTTTGCAAAATGTTGTTAAGAACTTAAAGTTATTTGACAGTGCTATTGGTAGAATCTCCAGTAAAATTATACATTGGGTCATACTTGAATCAGAGGCAACAATAGAATACTTTACCATTCCCTTGAGTCAAGGATTCAAATTTTAAGATCAAGTATACTTACACATGGAGTCATTAATAATGTATGTACTCATTAATTCAAGTTGCCTTCACAGCTATTTCAAAAGCCCATTGGATCCAGAATAGCAGGATCATTCCTTAAAAGGATATATATTTAAACAAATTACACAAAGTAAAATATCTTAATTAGTCAAACTAAACTAATTTTATTTACAAAGCTTTACATGGCTTTTTTCCCATAGCTCATCAGCACCTGACAAGTCATTTTCTCTTCTTTTTCTAATAGCAAATGGACTTATTAACAGTGATTACAATGATCAGAAGTGAAATGTTTAACAGAATTGACATTCAGGTGCTCATAATTGGGTTTGAATGTTACCATGGTACTGACATGGATAGGAGGAATTACTACGTCTTTTATCCTGTTGCAATGTGTTCTCCTCCATGAGAAATATTATATTGCCAGAGGGAGGTCAAGAAGTCCATAAAGTTCAAAATAGAATCCAGAACAAATCTCAAAAGAGAGCCATAAATTTTCAGAATTCATAGATTTTGAGCCCTCTCAGGTTTTTGTTGTCTTTGTACAAATTAAGAACTATTATTTGCCCATAATAGCATAACTGAATTTTAGCAATTCAAGTGCTATTTATTAAAGTAGAGAAATCACTGGTAATTAACTTAGGGTAAGAAGAGGTAACATAGACTACCATTCATTAAAAATACAGATCATATGCATTTGTGTGTAGGTGTAGTTTGTCTGTCTATATATTTTCCCTTTATTTCCTTTAGTTACATTTATATTTATTTTTACATATACCTTTTATTTTACATTTCGCCTCTTGAAGAAACTGATTCTTACTAAGTTGCTATAATGTAAGGAGTGCTTCTAATCTGCTGTGTTCATTCTTGGTACCAGAATCCTAAGAGCAAATTTCAGTTGTATTTGTCGATGTCCTAGTTTAAACACCTATATAAAAACATGTAAAAACAAAGAATCAATCTTTACTAAATCTTAATCAAATCACTGAGAGGTAGCTTTACTTAGGGATAGTTTAGTTAGGTTTAATTGTAAATGAAAACTGGTTCTAAAGTTAATATCCAATCCAACTCCTCCTTAAATTGGCAAGGATTCTTAGGTAAATTTGGCTAAAGAGATTGGCTCTGGCTCTGTAAGATTGTATTCTCTTCTTTGATCTTTATGGCTGTGTATTTGTCTCTTGTTAAAAGATAAAGTTCTATAAAGCAGGATGTTTTTCTATTTTGTTTAGTTCTGAATCTCCTGAGCCTAGATGGTGCTAAGTCCTGTTTCTTTGCTAAATATCCCTCCATCTTCTATGATGGTAGTAACTTAGGCTTTTCTGTGTAATTGTCACACATTTGCTTCTATGTAACCTACAAATGAATTTATATATATATATATTTACATCTCCGTATACGTATGCACACACACATAAATATATACACATGGCATATCATCTTTTCTTTTTTGGATAACATGTCACCATTGTATTTATTCTAATTATAAGGAGGATATTAGTTTGAAGTAGCAAGAACAATTTCGCTCTAAAAATGATTCCCACATCTTACTAGCTGGGTAGCATGGGACAAGATAGTTAATTTCTTTGAGCTTAGATTTTCTCATCTATAAAATTATAATGCCTGTCTCACAGGTTGTTGTGAGATTTAAATATGATACGTACACGGAGTGCTTAATCCAATGTTTGGCACCTAGTATATACTCAATAAATGCTATCAGCATAGTAGAGGTGGTTATTCTCTCTGTGATTGAGATGCATGGGATATGATAATTGCAAGGTAATGAAATTACTTGGCGGTATGCAAAGAATGCTTGACCAGAGTTATTGACAGGGAGCTCTTCTATGGATGACAAGGCCTAATCAGCCATAACATGATTGAAATGCTTATTTTGGCTTTATTTAACAATCAGTTCTGCACAGTTAGTTACTATCAAACCATTCAAAATGAATGGCTTTCTTATTAGTGAGACAGTACTTTGCAAGCTATGCCTTTATTTTTTGACCTTTTAAAGTGGGAATTAATGCAGGTTTCAAATAAAAAATCCTTCCCCAATGTCCAAAGTTAAAATACTGGTTAAAAAATGATTTGTATCAAGTCATGTCAATCCATTAGTACCACTGAGTCATAGGTTTCAGATGTTATTCAAATGTCAATTACTCATAAGCTATTTTCTCAGGCACATAGGAATACTGGGTTTATGGAAAGCAGTACTAGAATTCTCTTTGCATATTTATGTGGCATATCCCACACAATAGTTTCAAAGTTTCAAAAAGATGCTTTTATCAAGTCAACAATCCCTTGAAAATTCAATGAAAAAAGCTGCTGGAAAATCACAGCTGGTCACTACACCTACTATTCAGTTATGTCCCGCAACTTCAGTGAGTTCTAGAGAGAAAACCTGGCTTTGTCAATACAGGGTCCACATTTCCAGTGCTACTCTGCTTCTGGAGCTCAGCAGTGCTCCTGGCTGACCTGCATGCCGTGTCAGCTCATTATGGTCACCTTGGGCCCACTTTTGTCAAATTGGTTATATTCTTTGCCCTGAGTTATTAGAGTTCGGGCATCTAAATTTATATCCAGAGGGTGGAACAAAGAGCCTCTTTGCGTAGAAGGAAAGGGAACCTACTCTAAGAGTGGATTCCATAGGGCTGGATGTGTGGGAGGAAATAGGAGAGCCACCAAGGGAAGATGAATGATCCAAGTGAACAGCTGCCAGGAGAGAGGGAGGTACAGTATACAAAAATTAAGGTTTGAGGGTGAGACACGAGGAGGTCAAGTAACTTGCCCAAGTTTCAATGCTAGCAGTAGACTTGTGTCTCAGACTTTAATCCCTGGGATATTACTTCCGAATAAATCATGTCATGATTGTTAAGGATGGAACTCATTGACAGAGGAAGACAAAAAATTAATTTTTTTCCATCCATTACGTATGTTTACCCCATCTTTGTGCCTTATCTCTATCATTTGATTTTGAAAAGACATAATCAGTTTATTATGTTTCATATATGTAGTATTGATTGTATGCCAAACATGCTCTAAGTCCTTTGAAAATATCAACTCAGTGATTCTAGGGTACTATCTGGAGATATTATAGTTGTCACAGTTGTGGGGTAGTAGTGGGTGTTGGTACTGGCATTGAGTGGGTACAAGCCGGGGATGCTGCTGCACATTATACAATACACAGCACAATCCCCATCCCCACCCTCAACAATGATCTTGCCAAAAATTTCAATAATACCTACGGTTGAGAAGCTTTTCTAAACTTATTTATCCTTATAACGGCCCTGTGAAGTAGGTACTGTTATTATCCTCATTCCACAATGAGGAAAGTGAAGTACAGCAAGGTTAGGTAAACTTGCCCAAGGCCACACAGTTGATGAGTAGGGAGACTGGTGTTCAGGGTCAGGCAGCCTGCCTCAATAGTCCATGCCCCACCACCACACCAGATTCCCCTCTCTCAGGGGTTCTATGCAGTTTATCTTTGCTATTTTGAAATCTCACCAAGAAAGACCATGCTCCATTTCATCCCGCATCCTTTCCTCCACACCACAGAGCTCAGGCAACACCGCTTTGTTCCATGTTGACCACCCCTCCCACTGATGCCATCCTTTCCCACCAGCGTGGGCATGTCGCTTGCAAGGCATCTTCTCTTTCCCTAAGTTGAACTCAGCTCACAGTGCATTCTTAACCCCATTCTGAGAGTATTTGGTCCTTTTCATCATGACTTCTATCCTTTTGACTACTTTAGAGCTAATTTGTGTCTGAATCTGAAGGTAGGTAAATGGTAATGAAATACAAATGAATCTGCTTTGTGAGAAGTTAACATTTTTGAAGGAGGTGTGAATACACAGGAAAATTATTAATAAAATTAAAATTAGCCCATTATCTGGGTATTATTTATAATAGGACTTCTTAGATACTTTTCCTCTGATAACTCTAATTTAAGTATAAATATATTGTTTGATGGTTGTAAAAATTGAAGTGAAAGTGTATGATGAATTCACCTTTATCTGAAAAATAAAAGTAAGACTGGGTATTTATTTTATGTCCTTGCAATACTGTGTATATATTAATTGGGAAAACACAGGATTTCCAAGGAATATGTGAATTCTGTCACATAAAAGATCTGAAGGAAAATATACCAAAGTGCATGTTTCAGAAAAACTACTCCGAAATTTGTAAAACACGTGGCGTCCAATAAACCATGTGTGGGTGGACAGACTTACTCTCAGTAAATCAGAGCCAAAGAGCAATAATTAGACTTCTTTTTACTTTCTTCCAGAGTGCTCGATTGTTTATTTTACATATATGTTGTGAGACCATGATACATTAACCAGAAGTGCCTGGATCCTATGGTGCCCTGCCATGGGTGGCCTGTGACTTGGAATGACTCAAGGTGACAAACTGTGGCTGGTTATAAGTCCCTTTTCTTTTGCATCTCATTGCACAGAAAGCATCAATACCAAGCCAGGGTCTGTGTATGGATGCTGATTGACTATACACAGAGGGACACATATAAGGAGAGAGATGGATGCCAATGGACCAACACTTGAGTCCTCCAGCATTTAGAAGAAGAAGAGGAACCAGTGAAGAAGATATGGAAGTCAGTAGGGAAAGAGAAAAACTGGGAGACTGCGGTCTTCCAAAAGTCAAGGAAGAAAATATGTCAATGTTGATACAATAAGCCAATGCTACATTATATGGTATGGATTGAGTAAAATGGTCTGATCATTGATCATTGGGTTTAGCAACATTGTAAAATTTAACAGGGGTTCATTCAGTGGAGTGCTGGGGACAAACTGTATTGTGTTAAGCAGGTGTAGGGAGGTGAGGAAGAGGAGGTAGTCAGCATAGACTTTTCTTTTGAAAAATTTGCTATACATGGGGAACAAATAAAAGAGCAAGAGCTAGAGGGGGACATGGGATCAAGAAAGGATTATTTTGTTTTATTGTTTAGATGGGAGAGAGTATAGCTTGTTTTTATGCTAATTGGATTAACTGGGAAGAGATGAGAGAGAAAAGGGTGGAAAGAAAGCATTGTGAGAGAAATCAGCGAGGTAAGGAGAAATGGAACTCAGTACAGGTTGGAGTAGGTGACCTTGGATATAAACAAGGACACAGGGACAATTCATTTCTTTTAAACAGAGGTTAGCAGTGTATGGGACATGTCTACTGGAGTGCAGCAGATAATCCCACAAATTTCCTTGCCTCCGGCCACCTCTCCATTCACCTTGGTCACATGACTGTCCCATCATGAGATAACCTCTGAGGAGCAGGAGCTGACATCAGATGCTGGGATGGCAAAGAGGAAGAGGGAACAAGAAAGTTCTTCCTGCCCAAGAGTCACCATCTCTCTTACTGAATCTCTTTTATTCTGGGATATCCTCTCCAAACAGAAATTGTCCCCAGGCCATATTCCAATGTTTTTCTGCCAATCTTAGCTGATAACATGGGAAAATGACTTTTACTTTTGCTTCCCTTAGATCATTGGAATGTTGCAGCCAGGCACAGTAGGTCTCTGTGCACAATTTGCAGCAGAAGAAAGAACAGAACATATTGAAGCTGGCCTTTGCCCTTTGAACATTGAAACTAGCTACTTACGAACCATAATTCCTCAAATGAGCCAGGCCCAATACAAATGGCAGAATTGCTAAGTTTATTAATAGAGACTAAAATTCTAACTCTCTTTTGTGTAGTTTATCTTTACTAGTAGAAACTTATATGTGCAGAGGCACCATGACCCTCTGTCATTAGTATAAACAGTGGCCAGAATTCCAGGACACTGGTCTGCTTCTTGATTTGCTGGAGAAAATGTGTTCTATCACACCTTCCCTCAAATAGAGTTATCATGTACCTTCATCCTTTTGAGTTGAGGCCTCTATGCATTAAGAAGCAGCATAAACAATTCTACTATGTTACTTTCTGTTACTATGAGAATATACTTATGGAGAAAGAGCTCCCCTGCCCCACCCAAAAACCAAGTTCAGTTTGTTCTAGAAACTGATCTTCTGATTTCCAGTGTGGGATCCTTATCTGGTTGTTGCTCTCATCACTGCATTTATTTGAAAACTTAAAATGCCCCTTTGAATTGAGAGACAAACAGTTTGCTAAACAAATTTTATTTTATCTTATTTTTTCTGGAAGTGATCATTATTTCTGGTTCCTAGCAATATCAAGCTGAATTACAAATAAAGATGGTGCCAAATAAGAGAGGCTTTGAGATTCTGCTATTGAATCTATTCTAATGTTCTTGTGACTCTGTGAACCACTCTGATATTTGAGGGTATCAGCATTAACTACATAGGATTACAACCCAGGATACTGAGACTGAGCCATAATGAATTTAATAGAATTCCCAAGTTAAAATGTCCAGCAACAACAATAATGAAAATAGGTGGCTTGTACATGGACAACCCATAGAAAGAAGTACAGACTTCCTCAAAAAGAATAGAAATGATGAAGGAGAAAGTGTATGGGACTAGCATCAGACAACCCGGTTCTATTCCAGCTGCCTAAATTCCAGCTGTGTGACTAAGAAAATGATCATCTCTCTGCATCTCAAGCATCATCTGTAAACCAGATGCAATGTAATATTGAACCTGTTCACCTTATTCCTGCATTTCTTCACTCATGCTGCAAAGTTTTGTGATCCACCCTATCTAAGTTCCTACACTGGTGGAAATAGTGGTGAGGAGCCAAGGTTCTGGAGCACCACCACTTCTCCTTACATGGCATCAGGCAAGCTACTCACCCCTCTCTGCCTTGCTCTCTCATCTGCAAAATGGAGAAAATAATAGTACTGCCTCCTAGGACAATTTTGAGGATTAAACGAGTTGCTTAGTTCCTGGAAAACCATCAGTACTGGATATTAGCTGCAATGTTATTCCTGGCCCTGTACTAGATTTGGGGAGTAAGATGTCTTTGGCCTTTGTTCTCACAGAGTTTGCAGTAGAGTGTACAGGCAACTTCATATATTTTTTTAAGGATCAAGCCACATAATAAAGGAAAAAAAGCTTTATAACTTAAGTTCTTTACAAATGCAAAGCATTAGTATTATTTGAATTCCCCATACTCCCAGGGAAGAAAAATGACTTTAATGATGTGCATTAAACTAAATAATGCAGAGTTTAATTAGTTTAAACTGTGGGATTCTGTATGAAAGACTTTTTAGGTGGGCTGGAGCATTGCTTTTTGGAAATAATGAGTCTGTTTTAGGATATTAAATGAGTTCTTCATGCTTTAAAGAATGAAAGCACCCCCTGAAGAGTCCTCCATATGATTGGCTTGGCATGAGGGCAAAGAGAGCTCCTTGTTATCCAGACAGCTATTCCTCCTTCCAATCAACCATCTTGAACTGTGTAGGAATGGTCTGACATTAGGCAAACTTTTCCTACTTGTCTTTTGTTTCCATTCTACTTTAATAGGTTGGACTCTTTCAATGTTTCATTTACTTAAAGGGTTTGAGTGCTCTTCCAATGTCCTTTCTTAAGGAACTGTAAGTTGTCTAGACTGGTATAGGAAATTATTGACAAATATAAATTGATTCAAATTTATAAATCTTATCTGTAAATCAACATACAGTGTATATCAATAATTAGCCTCACAACTGAACTCTTGGGTCACTTGACCATTAAAATATTAGTATAGTCTTCCCATAGTATTTATGTGTTACATCAAACACAGTCAAAAGAGAAATAGATATAATCCAAAAATCTGACAGTTGATAGTGTACACTTTCTGAAATGCCCTACAGAGCTATTCCTAAGGGAAGGGGATATTGGCAATGCTTAAGAGAAGTCTAAGTTCATGGAAATTCCTATCCAATTATCTGTTTCTGGAGGTGGGCACTTTGGGGTTGCATGGGTGGTGATAGAATAAACTAGACATTTTTTGTTGAAATAAAATCTCCAGCACTTCAAGAATTATCTGCTTTCAGAAAACAACAGGATCCATGTTTCATCCTGTTATTTTTAAAGCTAATCTATGAAGAGAGGTTGCTAAACCAATTATATACTTTTGATAGATTTCAAATGCCCAGGCAATCTAAAAATCAAATATATTAGAAAATAAAAACTCAAGCTAACAGTTGTCCATGTCTAATAATCACAAGCGTTAGGTAACATTCATTGAATTTTATATTCTACATTCCTTAATAAGGGATGGAAGGTGACAGGTTAAATGCCTGGAACTTGCAGGAGGAATTAAATTGAGAAGCCATAAAATAGGGCTAAGTAACACAGAATAAATCCAGGGAAGAAATATCAGGAATGGTAGGTAATATCTCTTCTATCATAGTTCAACTTTGTACAAAATGGTGGAAGAAGGAAGATGCTTTGTGAAAGAAAATTTTAATGTCATGCGTTGGAGTAAGCTGGACGTGGGCTTGAATCTTAGTTTTGTCACTTATTAGCTAGTGAGTTATGATGGTTAAGTTCATGTGTTAAGTTGGCCAGATTATGGTGTCCAGTTATTTGGTCAAGCAAGCACTGGTCTGTTTGTTACTGTGAGGGTATTTCATGGATATAAATCATTCATCAGTTGATCTCATCTATTGCTGATTATATCTATAATCAATAAAGGAGATTGCCTTCAGCTATGAGAGAAATTTCGTACAACCAGTTGGAGTTCTTAAAGGAAGAACTGGTGATTTCAGCAGTCAGAAAGAAGAATTTCTCTCTCTTCTTCAGGTAGACAGCTTCTCCTGGGAAATTCACTGAAAACTTCATCAGAGTTCCCAGCTCATGGCCTGCCCTACAGAGTTCAGACTTGTCAATCCCCATAGTTGTGTGAGCCAATTCTTATAATAAATCTTGTAATATTTATAAATATATAGCCTGTCAGTTCTGTTTCCCTGGAGAACCCTGACTAATATATGGGTATATGATTTGAACAAATCTTGGTGCTTTTCTCTGGAGATAGGGTGTAATAATGCTTATCTTTAGCAATGAGAGGAAAGAATGTGATACTGTAATTTATATAAAGCCCCTGGTTCATAGTAAATAATTTCAAATTGTATTTATTTGTGTGTTTCTATGTGTGTATGAGTGTGTGTCTGTGTCTGCATGTGCCCAGACTTTTTCCTCTTATACGTGAACGTTGAGATGCTGGGTCATGAAATTCTTTTTCCAAGGACACATAGCTCTTCAAAGTAGAATATGTGTGTGTGTTTTTTTAAGATTGATTTTTTAATTTATTTCTCTCCACTTCCCCCCACCCCCAATTGTCTGTTCTCTGTGTCCATTTGCTGTGTGTTCTTCTGTGACCGCTTTTATCCTTATCAGCGGCACCGGGAATCTGTGTTTCTTTTTGTTGCATCATCTTGTTGTGTCAGCTCTCTGTGTGTGGCACTATTCTTGGGCAGGCTGCACTTCCTTTCGTGCTGGGCAGCTCTCCTTACGGGGTGCACTCCTTGTGCGTGGGGCTCCCCTACATGGGGGACACCCCTGTGTGGCACGGCACTCCTTGCGTGCATCAGCACTGTGCGTGGGCCAGCTCCACACGGTTCAAAGAGGCCTAGCGTTTGAACTGCGGACTTCCCGTGTGGTAGATGGATGCCCTAACCACTGGGCCAAGTCCACTTCCCGTAGAATAAGTTTTAAATTCCAGACACACCTTTCTCATGGTTAATGTAAGCTTTGTAAAGATCAGTAAGTCAGTAGATCACTCTAATTCCCATTTCTGGCACTGTCAAGGTTGCTCTAATAGATTATCTCTGTACCTGAACCTGACTGAGTACTACAACAAAACAAAACAAAACAAACAAAATGTATATCAGCATTCAAGTGAAATAAACTACAAATCAGCATGATACAAAATGGAGGAAGTCTTCAGGATGCTAACTAGAAGAAAACCAATTAACTTTGGACTCAGCTTAAATGTAAGTAAGGCAGACAACCTGTTGGGTCTTTATTTAGTTTCTGAAATGGGAGAGAAATGTCTATTCCATTCATTATATAATCCAATCCTTATAATAGACATCAAAATATTAGCATTGCCTCAGAGGCTCTAGGGCAAATTCCTGCTGTGTTGTGCCTCTTCCAACTTCTGGTGGCTGCTGAAATTCCTGTGGCTGCCTCACTCCCATCTCTAGCTCGGCCTTCATATGGCCTTCTTATTTGTCTGTCCTAGTCTTCTCTTCTGTATGTGTGTCTCTCATCCAAGTGTCTCTTATAAGAAGACTTGCCATTGGATTTAGGACCCACCCAGATTATCAAGGATGATCTCATGAGATCCTCAATTTAATTACATCTGCAAAGACTTTTTCCAAATAAGGTCACAGACACAGGTTCTGGAGTTTCATTTTGGGGAACAAAATTTGACCCCCTACAACAAGATAGAAGTTTCCTTCTCTCTTACAAAATCTAGGTGAATAACAAAATACTGATATGATTCTCCACACTGTTAGAAATACAGCTCCTTCTATTGGAGAACCAACTTATAACCCAAGATGGGTGGAGAAATAGCACATCTGCTATTATCCAGTAGAAGAAGAATGGGTAAAAGAAGGAAAAGACCCAGAGTTAAAGGTGAAAATTATGCAGCTTTTCCCAAAGTTGTATGCATGTATTTACTCTTACATCTCTTTTCAAAATTTGAAATTTTGTAAAATGTTGGAGGTCAACCTGCAGTCTTATCTACAGAAAATCTGGCAGAGGTTTTTGCCTAGCTAATTTAACACCCTTTCTCCAGCCCTCTTGCCTTTTTCAAATTTGTAATAAAGACAATAAAAATTCATCTCCCTATGGTGGACTCCCTTGCTGGTCAGGGTAATCATATGATCCAGTTTTGGACAATAAAACTTGAACAGAGATTGTTCATGGAAATAAAAAACACACTTTCTTGATGAAAGAGATGGACTTGGCCTGTGCTTGCAGCTGGTGCTCCTGTCTTATAATCATGAGAGGGTTTAATTGTCCCTGATGTCTGAAACTCCTTACTATGTGAGAAATATAAACTCTATATTTTATCCCCTGAGAAGTTAAATTAACTTTTCTGTTACCTTGCAGCAAACACATTCCTAACCAATTCCAGACCTTGAGATATATACATACAGTTTTAAAGGCTATCTAGTCATGTAAGCAGTATAGCATTGGTAGTATAACACAGTCCAGAAGAGAGACCTTCATGGCTCAGATGATCTGGCAGCAGCTGGTTCTTGTACATTGTAAGCATTGGAGAGAGTCGGCCAGGTGGGAAAAATAGATTTCCAGGTGACTTCAAGACTTAATTGAGCTTTCTTGGCCACACAATTCAACCACTTAGATGGTTGTAATAATTTGTTAGCTACAACCACTTTAGATTGCCACATCAGGACAAAAATGTTCTTCAAAAATGTTCTTCAGTATAGTCTCCTATATTGTACTGCTAAATTCTGGGGTTTCGGTGTGATGATGGAGCTTAGCCAGGAAGGAGGACTAGAAGAAACCTAAGATTCTCCTGAGAGAAGAAGGCATATCTCAGGAACAACAACAAAATAGATCTGGAAGTTAAGAGGAGAGGTGAGGAGGTCGAAGTTTTGGGGCATTTCAGGGGGCTGCTGTTGTTTAAAATATGGTCTCTATGCTCTGGCAGTCCACATTTGCCCCCTCTTCAAAAGAATTCCGAACTGACATCCTATTATTGAAGGCTTTTGGAATAATATCTGGGTTTCCTTTTAATGTTAAACCATGTATACAGCAAATCTTAATGTTGGGGCAAAGCTTAGATTTATTTAGGCAGAGCACATGGAAAATTATTTTTACCTCCCAGATTTAAAAACAGACAGAAACAATGTAGAATGTATTCCAATCATGGTCACTCAAAATGATCCTGAAAGTGGATAACTAAGCTAGAGATGCTTGAGAAACTGGACACTGAGCTGTCCTTAAAATAATGGAAAGGTGGGCAGCACACAGAAGACAATTAAATATGGCATTAGCTATTGGTCAGTTGCAGGCTAATTTTTCAATAACATTTTATATTTATTGGTTTTTAAAACTAGTGTGTGTAGCATGCAAATTAGCATCATAAATACATTTTTTTGGTCTTTTTCTCCTCTTTTCCTTCTTTCTTTCTTTCCCCTGTGCTTCAGGTGATCTCCACATTTCTAGGAGCCCCTACCTGAGGAACAGGTGCTTGGTATTTACTTGCAATACAGTTCCACCTGGTGGTGATACTGCAAATTTCAGATACAGAGTCCCTGTGTTCCAGAGTGACTCATGAGGCCATAACTAGAGATGTCAATATAAGATAGAGATGTCAAATAATTAAATATATTGATTAACTTTAAGGAAATTTATCAATTATAAAGATAAATTTATTTGTTAGTTATCAATAGTATTCTTAATATATTGCTAGCATATTCCGAATGAAAATGAACTCAATGAACAAATTGATTCTTAATCCCTGTGCTTTCTTCACGATGAGCTTGTTTCCTTCACCTTAGACTGGGTGAATCAGTTTCACATGAAGCTAGATTGACGCATTAACTATTTGGAACTATTTGGTACTATTTGGAAGTACTCTTTTGAATTAGGTGACACTTCAGTAATTAAGGTCATAGTCCAAAGTCTTGCCTGTTGGAAAATGGAGGAGCTTCAGTAAACACTGGTGGAAATAGAAGTACATTCCTCAAGTTGGTCCAAGACCTTTTCCTTGTTTTCTTCCCAGACCTTGGATTTATGTATATGCAACATCATCTCTGTCTTTATATTTTGCTCCACTGTCCTGCATTGGAATTCACTGTATAATCTGCTTTCCATTAAAAAGGTTGCCTACTTTTCAGTAGACCTTCAGGTGGCCCCTTGCTTCCTTCCAGTAGATGTATATCTTTTGGAGTTAATCAAAGCATGATATTTAAGGTGGCATCTCTTATTGAGCATCTAGATGACTTATGCCATTCATATCAATGAGACCTTTTCAACCCTAATATCTGTTCTGTGATCTATGGAGTACAGCCTTGAAACTTAATTATGGTGATGTTTCAGAGGCTGATGGGCAGCTTTAAGCAACTTGCTTTAACATTATTAGACAGTCCCAAGTTTCAATGCTATGAAAGATTGACGATCAGGCTACTGCTCGTATTATCTTCTTTATGATGTGTAGCTATCAGCCTTCATTTCTCAGACTCTGTCAGATGGTTTCTTATCTTGTGACAGTGATATTTCACCTCATGTGGAACTACTGAAACTTAAAGGTGTTTTTAAAGCCTACTTAAGCCAGTGGATATTGCCCTGTTGCTGTCAAAAAGTATTTTGATTATTTCTATATAGTTGTTTACATTCTTAGACTTGGGCAATGAGTCCTAAAATCAGTCCAGGAGCAAAAGTAGGAACCATTTATGTTATAAATGGTTTTATAAAGTAATCTGGAATAAAATGGTAAATATGCATTTTACAATGTTTAAGCATTATTGGTTCATTGAAACCATTTGAAATATATATATACTTATATATATATATATATATCTCAAAATTCAGAATGTTTTCGTTATCACATTTATCATCAGGAACAATAAATATTTTGGAATTAAAACTAGGTAGCAATTTGGGGATGATGAATTAGCCCTTCTACAGCTATGTTTGCTCTAGAGAGCTGATTAATATAAATGTCAGTTTATTTGTAAACTAGGAATACATAACTGGGAAGGTGCAGGAAATCACTGATACTACCATTTCCAGTCCCTTACTTCAGATCCTAATTAAAATTTAGTCAATTAATGGCCACAGCTGATAAATACTGGATGCACTAATATCTAAAGTAACAAAAAACACAGCAACATCAAGGTTAAGAAGTTACATATACTGTTTTAAGAGCTCAGCATATAAATAGTTTCCAAGAAATTTTAAAGTAATCACTGAAAGCTGTGTGTATCTAACTGCTAAATCAAATGGAAGCCTGTGGTGTTGATCAAACCCAGTAATTACTCTTTAATATCACTGGGGAGGTAGCAGCATGTTGAAAAGGGTAAGGAAGGTATAAATCAAAGGAAGAAATCCAGAGTCATAGACCTTCATTTTTAAAAGACAGAAATTAAAACCACCAAGCTAATAATATCTGCTCAGGGACCCAGAAATATCAGTCAAAATTGTGGAGCGTGTATTCTCCAATGGCAAGTTATTTTCAGATTGGTTTATAAATAATAGTTATCTGCTGAAAACAGATCATTAAACTGTGTTTTAGCTTAAAGTTAATGTTTAGGTAGAGTTCTATAACTAGGATGCCTTATTCATGTATTAGTATTTATGTCTAATGGATAGGAAAGAAAGAAATATTACAAATAAATTTTGCATTAGTTTCATAATTCTGTCCTTCTCTCTGACCTTCCCCTCCTGTTCCCAGTAAAACTGCTTTGCAAATTTCTCCCCCTAATCCAAGATGCTACAGTGATTCTTTTTGACAATATCCATATAACTTCTTCAACTACTTCTGATAATGATACTATCCATTGAATGGTAGTCCTTCACAATAGATTGTAAGGTTCCTTAGAAATAACGTCTGTAATTTTTCTATTTCCAAGGCTATTGTTCCTGACAAATGGAAAGTGCTCAGTACAAAATTGTTGATCTGTAGAATATATAAAATAAAAAGACAAACAACCCATTTAAAAATGCGCAAAGACTTGAGTAGACATTTCTCCAAAGAGGATATACAAATAGGTGAAAAGCACATGAAAAAATGCTCAACATGATTAGCTATTAGGGAAATGCAAATCAAAACCACAATTATATACCTTTTCCCACCTACTAGTTCACCTACCTCTTATTATTACATATCATCTTGAGTCATTATTTATCTTTGTAATTCACAACTAAAATTCCTAAACAAGATTAAGGCTATTCAAGGATGAACATCCGATCTTAGATTTCATTATATGCCAGTTACCTAGGGCAACTGCAATATCACACCCAGGCACTTAGTGAACCTGTGCTCAAGGAATGCTGGTTCAATGATATTCTAATGGTAAGACATTGTAATAAAAATGAGATAGTGCCTGACAGCACAAATACAGAGTATGAGCAAAATCCTGATAAATTGTGTGAAAATATAGGCTAAAACCATGTAACATACATTGATACCTTTGATGATGAAATTAACTTAAAAAAATAAACTTGAATCATTATAGCGGAGAAGCTGGGCAAAAAATCCTACTTATTATTGAAGGTATGAGAAAAAAATGCCACTTTCTTTATGAAAACTTCCTTGTCAATTCCCTTCTCTTTCCCAGACAAATTATAAGCAAGACCTTCCTAAGACAAATACTTAAACATAGCATTTGTTTCTTAGCATTTTTTTTCTAAAAATTTAAGGTATACTTATCATCTCAATCTTGGAATGTATTAATTGAATATAATGTGTTTCGTATTTTTTAAACCATACGTCTTTGAAAGAATGGGATATGTTCAATTTATTTTTTAAATACTCCCAGCACTTGGCATTGTGGCTTAAGGGATTCAATGAATGTGTATACGCAAACATAAATGAATGAAAGTGCATATCATTAACATAGGGGCATGCAAGCTAAAACTTCACTCTTTACAGACCAACAACTCAGGTGTCCTCCCTTGTTTCTAAGAGTCACATTTTTTAATTATAAGGTTTCTGGAATCAGAATGCCTCTTACATTTTATGTGTGCATTTAATAGTGCTATTTTTGGGTGTAAAAGGCAGTCGTTAATCAATGATTCATCTTAGAATACATAGCATCTTTTAACTGTGTAACTAAGGAATAGATAAAAACTTCTCCCTTAAGGATCTGCTATTGGGGATCACATGTGTTCACAACAGAACAGGAATGATTGAAAATGAGGATGCTCTGTCTTCCCAGAGAAGTGCAGAGTTCTTTGAAGTATTTCATTCTTAGAATGGAACTAGTAAGTCCCTGCTATTATTAGAATCTGTTCTATTCTCTAGATAATTCCAAACGTGTTTAAAAGTCACGTGCCCATCTTGTTGTTCCAGGTATGGATTTGTTATCCTTTCATGACCTTATTATCACTGTGATTTTTAAGTATAATTGCATCACTTAGAAATCCCTGTCCATCCTTTCTCTTTTCACTCATGTCTTGCCTAAACTATCTCTTTTGTAATAAAGTCTAAATAGACTAGTTACTTTGGACATAGAAAATCGTAAGGCCATAGCCAAATAACAACTGACGAGTTTGCAAATTAAATCCTTGGTTACAAAGAGGTACAGAAAAGAGTAGAAAATATGCATCACGTAATGTAGTTAGAATTCTACTTCCAGAAAGAAATTCCAAGGCACTAGATGTGCTGACAGCATGACATGAGTATAACCTTAATCACAAAGGACAATTTGTTAAGCTACCTACATCCTAGGACAGGAAATAATCAAGAATGAAGAACCATTTCTGATCTACGGCCACTGAAATTGCAAGGTTTATAAAAATTAATCAAGGAGAGAAAAATCACACACTGCACTAATTTTGGACAGTACCCAGAACAGCAACTGAAAATACATATGAATATTCAGTAAGTCTCTGATAGGACAAGAAGACATTATAATTTCTTTGAAATATATATACATATATAAACACACATATATAAATATATATGGAAATGCTATTGTCGTTTCCCTTTTCTATAACATAAAGTGTCATTACTAAATGAGTGTGTGTTCACACACACCTGGGTAGAGGTAAGGAGGCAATGATAAAAATATATATATATATATATTAAATTGAGGGGTATTAGAGGTTTTATCATTGCTATGAGACACTGCAAATTTTCCTTGTAGGTCTAAAGAGTTAATTTTTTTCTAGTGTTATTTTATTTTACATCCCAAAGAATCAGATTACTTCCAGAAAAATGCCGCTTAAATGGGAAAAATAAAGGAGGCAAGAAAAGGATTGACAAAAAACAGGCTTGAATGCATAATGAATGCTTTGCAACACATTGATAGACAACCCTTAAAACAAAGCATTGTTGTGTGAAATGTTCTAGAGGAAAGAACTCAAGAGTTTATCAAATGAGTTATTGGAGAAAAAATTTTTTTTAATCTGCCAGAAATGTAACAGGCCATTATTGCATCTTATAAATTATTTATTATTCTTAGATATGTCATAAAATCCAACACAAATAGAAGAAAAATGCTGACAAGACAGAAACATCATTGTGAATATAGAGCTAGCTTCCTGAAGCCTTGGAGAAAAGTTCCAAGAATCTTTGCACCCTGCCTGCCACATTTTCACTACTTACATATTTTGCTTGTTTGTGTTTGAGGTTGTCAGCACTTTCCTTTCCCAACAAGACCACCCATTTCCTGTTTCCTTCACATAACTGGGTTAATAGAACACAAACCCTTTTTGCTGTGTGTATGTATGTATGTGTAAGAGAGAGAGGGACAGAGGGAGAATTAACTATGAAAAATTAAGTAAAATATGATAGAGATGAAAAATCCAATTTTAAAATGATCTCTTACTGTGATTGCCTAGCTTACATGCATCTCTGCAAGATTTTGCTCTTGCTCATGACTGCTTTGCTCTCCTTGCGCCTTACTTAACAAACCAGTGAAGTCCCCTATTCTTTTGTTCTTAAGAAACAGGCTAATGAAATACCATAGAAATGGTTTCATTTTAATACTCTGAAGGTATTAAGCATCTGAGTGTAAAATATTTTTCCCTTACTCACTTTTAAAGGTCTTATGAGAGTGAGAATGGCTTTAAGTAAAGAAATTTCAAAGTTTCCTAGTCACATGAAGACTCATTATTTCATCTCTTGCTTTATTCTTGGCCCATTACTTACTTCAGATTCTGAAAGTACACTTTTCTTCCACATGGCCTTTCCTGTGAATGGATGGAACTGGATCCCAAACTCCTTTAGGACAGACACTCTGCCTTGTATGTCTTAGTATCCTATGCAGCACTTCACCAAATGCTGTGCAGACCACAAGTATTTCACAAATACTTGTTGATTTTAACATGCGTGGGATGGGGGTGGGGATCTCTCGCCTCCTACTACTTGGTTTGTAGAACACTCTAGGACACCTAGCATCACACTCCTTTATCTGATCATCTCTGGAGCTGGTATATGGGAGGTCACAGGTCTGCTCTTTTGTATCTGAGAAATAATACTACATAATGCAGATATTTTCTCTTTACCTCCCATTCATAAGCACAACAAACCTAAAAAGACAACCTGCCTACCATCAATCCTCAGTAAAGTGGGTCAAAACTTTCCTTACTTCGTCTTCTTAATCTTATATCTAAATAAATTAACTTTTAATAAATACTTTTCCAGAAACATTCTTACATGCTTTATAACTGGTTGCTCTGGCAATTTTCAAGTGAGATGAATTATAGATGGCCTAATACTTAGCAGTAAGTGAAAAGTTTGCTGCATTGCAGTAAGAACAATCGTAGGAACTAAGATAGACTGAGGGATGTTGAAGTTTGTGCTATCTACCTAATGCCTGTAAATATGTGGCAAATGGGAATTTAGTTCAGTTTTATACTCTTCATTTCATCACCATCAGGATCTGAGAAAAACAAAGATTTGGGCCAGTGACTGGACCTAATGGATTCTATGACTTTAATGTAAGCATGGAGCATACATGCTTACATTAACGCAAAGAGCATTGGTCTGGTGGTGAGTGAATCTTGCACCAACTGGGAGAGACGCTTGGTAAGTATTTCCCCTCCCAAACACAGCATCTCTCTTTTAAAGTAAGGGCATTGGTCTGGAATATTTAATTTTCTATCAGTTCTTATTTTCTATGGGGTCAATTTCTTATTCTTCCTTTTTCCTGGGTCCTCATAACCAACCACTTCACAAGAGCTGCTAGTTTTTCTTGATATTTTTCCATCTCTTCTGGCCACTGTCTTGGTTCAAATCATTTTCCACAAAACCTTCCTAATTTATTCCCTCCTTTTGTCTTTAATGGCTAATTCATGCTGTACATGTAGTCTTCTCAAACCACCTCACTCTCCAGCTCCAGCATCTACAAAGTGGTCTCATGATTAGAGCACATAATTCAACTTCATCCAGGTCTTTCTTTATCCTGGGTTGCATTTATTTTTTATTTCTTCCTTATTGGGAAGTCAGCTACCAGATGACTTCTTAAACATTTTTGTTTCAGTGATAGGCCCAAACTTTTCTCATATCATGATTTCTAAATATAACCCTTGCTGGGTCAAGGGATCAACTTCCTTTCCTAGACCATTATACTGCACAGTGATCTCCTTCCCATCTAAATCTTTACTGTGCTAGCTGTCTGCTCCATTCATTTGCTGCTTTGCAACTTATTGCTTCATAATCATCTGTATCTGCCAGTTATTATCGATGTGGCTTGGGACGAATAACATAATTTCTCAAGTGTTCAATTGCTTTGTGTGTTAAATATGAATAGATGTGTGAATCCATGGATGGTTGTGGATTCCCTCAGATAATACATACAAAGCACTTAGCACTGTACTCAGTCATAATAAGCCCTGAATAAATGGTGACGACTGTTATTATGATCTAGAAAACATGTATATTGTCCTTTGTCATTGGAAGAATTTTGCTCAAATTACAGGAGGGCACAAGGCAAGGAAAAAATAAAAGCAACATGTAAATTTATGTGTAGAAGCACTTGTGAATGCAGGAATCGTTTATCCATTCATTTGTTGGAAGGTCAAAACTTACAAAACAACTGAAGCTGAGGCATAATGAATCATCCACTGGCTACAGGTAAGGAGAGATATGCCACAATGCCACATGTATTAAGACATAACAGAGAAAGAGACATTTCAAATATAAGTGTGAAATAAAAAAATCCTAAGGACAAGTCAAAAGCCAGGAAGAATGTGAGATTTTACCCTATTTTAAAGATAATAAATTAGACTGCCACAGTTTCAAGGATACTGGCAGAAGACACGAGATCCTTGGGTCAAAAAGATAGGATTTCATGAGTTTCATATGTGTATCCGTTTCCCCTTGTACCCCAAGCCTTATGGGTGACATGGAGTGGCCCAGGATGATGCTATGCACAGAGTGAATTTGTGTCATGATCAAGAAAACTTGAGCTGGAATCCAAATCGTTTATTATGGGATGTATGCAAACCCACTTGACCTCTGCTCTGAAAGGGAGACATTATTTTTATTATTCTATACAGTAAACAAATCTGCCTCTACTCCAGAAGAAGCCATTATCTCTATCTTCCAAGATTATAAACTACATAAACATCCTGAAAAGATAATCCAGAACAAAGGCAACCCATAGCTCTGCTCACATATGGGCAGAATTGCAAGAGAACCATGGAAAATTGTTTCTGAACACAGACAGATGCTCTAAATCGCAAATGCTGATTTATAATTGCTCTGCTTCTTACCTGTACAATTCTGTGTATTATGCTTCAGGGTAAATAGAAGCTGGGATTTATGTAACTATGGTTCACGGTTTTTCCAAGCAACCCAGAATAGTTCAGCCAGTGATGTAGAAATCCAAGGGCTAATTATTTAAAAGGGTTTTTTTAAAAAGGAAAAAAGGGAGAGATTTATACTGGTTGGACTGTCTAGAAGAAAAATAACAAACTAAGAAAAAGATAAGTCAGGAAAGGGATATAACCACAGGTAAAGAGGACCCAGAAAAATTATAAGTGACTAAAATACTTAACAGTATAATGCTGATAAAAAATTATGATTTTCTAGGAAAGTGTGAATTACATTTCTTTTTTTGCATTTAACTCTTTAGTTTATCTGATAAAATGTAAGTGTATATTATTATTGAGCCATTAGACTTTTAGAACATTATTTTAT
Source organism: Dasypus novemcinctus (assembly GCF_030445035.2). Lineage (NCBI taxonomy): Eukaryota > Metazoa > Chordata > Mammalia > Cingulata > Dasypodidae > Dasypus > Dasypus novemcinctus. The sequence goes on along the minus strand of NC_080673.1, from coordinate 44,302,155 downwards.
CAAATATCCCAATATCATTCATTATGTACTTTGTTTTTAATTCACTGGTATAAACTCTAAGAATAGATGAAAATAGCATAACATTAGCGATAGTAAAACATAAGCGATCAATAGATTTGATTTGTAATTTTATTACTCTCCATCCTACCATAAGAGATAGGGTAGGCTAACACCTAATTAGTGGAGACCAGGCACCTTGACTTCCTGGGTAAGAACTCTGTCCCTGGCCCTGAGTAGCTGAATGACTTGGGGCATGTTGCTTTACCTCTTAACTTCTATGTACCTCTTTGTAAAATTAGGATAATTATTATAACCATCTCTTATTAGGATTAAATGAGTTAATAATTATAGAAGGGTTTACATATTGCCTGGCACAAAGAAAACACCCAAAAAAGTGTTATCTATGACTATTACTTACTATTTTTTTTATTTAGTATAGCAAAATACCACAAATAAATAAAGATGGCAAAAGAAAAGAAGTGACATATCTCAGAGAAAGCCGAGTATTTAATTAGGCAGGGTTCTTCAGTGAAACAGAACTGATACATATAAAGAGACTTATTATAGGAATTGGATCATGCAACCATGGGAATTGGCAAGACCAAACTCCATAGAGCAGACTGCAAGTTGGAAACTCAATGAAGGTGAAGATGAATTCACCAGGAGAAGCTGGCTATCTGAAGAAGAGATAGAAATTCTTCTTTCTGACTGCTCAGATCTTCAGTTCTCCATCTAAGGTCTCCAACTCATTGGATAAAGACACTCCTGTCATTACTGAGGGCAATCTCCTGTGTTAATAGATTCAATCAACTGACTAATAATTTAAATATATCGACAAAATACTCTCAGAGAAACAATCATGCCAGTGCTCCTTCATCAAACAACTGGATAACAAAACCTAGCAAAGTTGACATATGAAATTATTACTGTCACATATCTGAGAAGCAGGTTTGTAGCTTTAATTTATAAGAAAGTTTTACAAATTCTTAAGGAAAAAATACATACCGTAATCAAAAAATTGCTAAGGGACATAAGCAGACAATACACACAAAAATAAATATAATGGAAAATAAACTATTGAAATATTTCATATTTTAACAAGAAAAAGGGAAAGTTGAATCAACCACATTTTCTCTTTTATTTCTAACAGATTGTTAAGATTAAAATACCCAGAAAAATATGTCTGAAAGCTTTCATATACCACTATAGGAAGAAGTATAGAGGGGTATCTATAAAGTCCTGGAAAGAACTATGGTACTGTGGATCAAAAGTCTTCCATCTTTTCAGAAGAAATTGCACTACTGTAAATTTATTCTAATGATAAAATCTAAATATATTCTATTGGTGAAATCAAACATGTCTTTAAATATGTATATACATACTCATCAGTGTTACTCTTAACAGCAAAACATTATAAATCACCCAAATGGACAACTCTTTGGCACTGATTTACATGTAAATTATAGGGCATCTATAGAAGGTGAGGGATAGGATTGAGATTACATTGAGGCCGGAGAGCCACTCAGGGTGCAAAATTTAAGGGATGACTCACTATTTCTGGTTTTGCAAATGCCAACCATGTTCCCTAAGAGGCAAATAGCTCCTTGAATTTTCTGCCCTCACCACCTCTTTTGCCTCACCCTAGTCCAGGTATGAATGTCATTTAAAATCATGTTGTAAAAGACTATCAAATGGTAAACATTCATATTTTTGTGTATTTTAATGAGAAAATGTAGACTAGACATATATACAGAAATATTAGGTTTACCACAGTCTTAATTATTCGTCTACTTATTTTTTTACATTTAATTTCTATTTTTTGTGCTTTGAATAATGTTATGATGATCTTCTTTGTAATAATTCTTTCTGCATATTGTAGATTGTTTTTGTTTGTTTCTTCGAATTGGGATTATTTGTTCAAAGAATATGAACTTTATCTAAGATCCTTGATAATGGTTGATGAATTGTTTTCCAGAAAGACTCTCCATTTTTACACACGAAAGTTGGTAATTTAATTTCCTAAGGTCTCCAGACTATGTATCACCTCTTTTAATGAAGCCCAAAGGCGTGATAAATTTGGGGCATTTCCCCAAATCACCAACTATATTGGATCTCTATGAAGATAGACTTGCTGTAAATATCTTTGTTTTCAAAGATGTTTTGCATATTTAGCCCATATTAGAAACTTCCTAGGCACTAGTTGATTAATAATATCTCAGATATAATTTTTCTACCAGTTTTAGAGCCTTTTTAAACCTGTGAGTTCTTTCTTTTACCTTCTGGTCACAGCAATATGAACAGAGGCTGACCAGAAGTCAAGGGAAAACAAAGGCTACATCTGGCTTTACCTGCTCCTGTTCGCTGCACAAGTCACATTATGAAGGACCCTAAGAAGTGGTGAGTCACTGCAGGGATTTGGAGAGAATTTCTTCCTCTGTGAACTGCTTTTTATTCTTTGATTGCCACTATGCTTGGATTAGGGACAAATTTTACTTTACCACTCAGGCGATATTAAGAATTTACTAAATTAAAATTGAACAACATGAGATAAAAGTCATTTAAAAAAAAAGAAAAGAATTCTGAGTTTTGTTCCCACTGCCAAAGTGTGTTAGAAAAGGATGCAGCTCTCTGAAATGTTTTAATGAGAATGGCATCAGTGTGCAAGTTACTATGTTGATACCCTCAGGCCTTGTCGGAAATGATATAACCAAATTGACCCAAGAATACTCTATTATTTTTGTTTTGTTTTGTTCTCCTGTCTATATGAATGGGAATTGCCACCAAATTATCAAGTCAATGATCTCAGGCTGTAGTCTAGGGCATCTGAGAACACAGAATCAATAGTGCCACAGTTGAGGTTTTCTAAGTCACAAGAACATGGTCTGAGAAGCCACATTAAATACCTTTGGCTTCCAGGACATTGTGGCTGGGCCACAGATGACAATTAACTGTGTGGTTAGAATTTGCTATTTAATGGGCAAACTGACTCACCAAAGAAATGGCATTATGTTTTCCCCTTAAGTTCCTGGAGAGGAGAATTTATTGTTTAAGCTTTGAAGTTTGTTTCATTTTCTCTGTTCCTTCCTCTATCTCCTTCTTTCTCGTATTTACACATTTACATGGCAACTTATAAATGTGCTTTGAATCCAGCAGGAGATTGACAGGCATATTTGCAATGAGACTCAGGCATATTTGCAATGAGACTCAGGTTTTAGTGGTGACACAATTTAAAAAACTAAAATGTCCAACAGCTATTTTCATGATAGGCCCAGAGATAGTTACTTTTTAGATCTATCAGGTTGCATTAGGTTAGATCCAAATAGTTTATTATAAGATGTTCATTCCTCTTTTGGCAGTTTTGATATTGCAAGCAATGACATAGGTTTAAAACTTCTAAAACTATTTCTGATAACAGAAACAAAAGAATTGTAATCCAAAGGGTTTTCTTTCTTTGATCCCTCAGTATCTACGTGGGTCAAACTTTCTTGACCCCTGCTGTCCCCAGTTGTGGTAGCTCCAATCTGGCTATGTAAAAATAGTGCGAATCAGAATTGTGCACCACCAGCTGTACTGTGTTCCCATGCCTTGTCCTCAGGGTCCCGTTCTGATTCTGGTTGACCCAGCTGGTTGTCCTGCAAGTGCTCTGAGCATGAATTATGAACAGCTCACCTGGCCCATCCATCATGTGCACTCTACAGGTCACCTATACTTGTCAGTGGTAGGCAGGTGGGTACTTTGTTAAAGCCTGTAGAAACTAACTTAGCACTTGGAAGAAAGACTAACATTCTCTGCATTGATCTTGTTTGGGCCAGTTCTAAGCCTTCCATTTGCTCTCATTTTGTCAATACAGCTTTCTTCCTTTCTACCCATTAGGAAGTTTTGTAGTCAGAAACCTTCTGACAAACATAAAACACAATGAGAGAAAAGAGTCTTAAGAAGTCGTGAGTCGGGAGTTCTACTTGAGCATGTGAGCACATTTATACAATCTGGACTTGCATATTCATCTAATGAATTCAGTTTGGAAATTTGGCTCCCATCATTACTTCCTAAAAGAGATGGAGTGCCAAAAGGATAGCAGCTGAGAGGGGAGGGACAGAAGGCTGGAGAGTAGGCGAGCCTAATTGGTTTTGTCATATAACACAGATTAGGTTATGTCTGGCTAAAACTAGGAGGGGGAAGGGATATTTAATTACTGTTTATAACAAAAAGATATAAAGCAGAGTATCCTCGTAGGACCAGATGCAGGGATAGAAGCACAAGCTTCTTGACAAGAAAACAAGAAAACTAAGTGTAAGACAATTTTTTAAATGATACAACAGTTTGCTTTTCAACTCTATAAGAGAACTGAGAACCAGAATAGCAAAATAGAACCAGATAAGAATTATAACTTTTGCTAAATCATGAAGGCCAAGGCTAGAACAGAACTTTTCCTTGCTACACTGATCCATTTATTTTTAGAGTGAGAGAAATTGGTGGGATTGTGGAGAGTATTTTAAATACAAAGGAAGACTGACTTTTCAGGAAATTAGAAGTAAACATTTTAATATAAATAACTCATTTAACTGTTAATGATTTTTATTTGTCAATAGAGTAAAGCATATTAAAACCGCTAATATGAGATTACTATTACAATTCAAGTTATTGTATAGTCTACACTGTAAAACTGTACTTTTAAAGATAATAATCTACAAAAACTCATAAACCCAAGGTGAGCTTTCCCTCACTTGCTCTAAATATCTAAGAGCCTTCTGCATTTTGGTTAAATAAACAAAATTACTAAAAATAGAAAACCGATGTATTTATTCTCTACCCTTGCTTCTTCCCCATTTCTTCCCTTTGCTCTCTCTCTCTTTCTTCCTTTCCTGAGATGCTTAGCTCCTTTCTAGAAAGCTCCAGTTATTTCAACATGAAAACATGAGGAAGACATAGAAAGTGTTGATTTGTGACTAAAAGTCTTCTTTAAATTCCATGTAGGCTCCATAGCACACCCTTTCTAGACTCTGGAACTCAAATGAAATAGATATTTCCTAGTGATCATTATCTCTGCTGTCTCTGGCTATGGACTGTAGTTAAATAAACTTCACTGGGTGTTTCATACATACCACATTGACGATCCCAAACACTCCTTGCTATTAAATCCAGCTATGAGATAACTAATGGTACCAAAATAGATTTTTTCTTTCATTTTTACTGTGGGGAAAACACACACCAGAATCATAGCTTCCTGTAAATAGCTGAGCTTGTTCTACAGCTTTTGTGAATAATCTGTGGCTTTATAATGTGAATTTTTAATTTAATTGACTGACCTGGTTTGTCATTGCATTGTGTCAAAGTTAAAGTTTTTGCTATTTTTTAAGCCATTTTCTGAGGATTTTCTCTACTCAAATCTCTGCAAATTTTTCCTTCTTTCTCTACTTTCTATGAAATATCAGTGATATTCCTAGAGATAATACTCTAGGGTTTTGTATTATAAACTTCATACCCATGTTCTCCCTAAAATGCTTTTAGGAAGAGAAATGCTAGGGTAGCATAATTACTGTGAAGGTAAAATGCATCAACTATTAGATGCTCAGAAAATAGCTTTCCTATGAATTAAAACTGGAACAGTTCTTTCTGAAGGAAAGGATATTGGGCAGAAAGCCCTAGTAGGGGAGATTATTCTTTGGCTTTAGAAATATCATAGGGTAATTTACAGCTTTTAACTTTACATGCACATAGTCCAAGACATTGATATGGTGAGGGTAGGGGTGGGCGAGTATCAGATGGAAGGAGTGTAGAGAAAGGAAGGGGGGTATTGTTTCCTGAGGGTATTATGGAAGAGTATTTGGGCTGAATATTCAGTCATGATGAAGTGAAAAAGCATAGGAAGGAACCCTATAATATTATAGTACAAACGGGATTCTCACCTGCCAGGTTACTCCAGGAAAGTCCTAGACATGTCACAGTGAATAGTAACTATTTGAACCTATTTAACCTACTGAAGAATAATTTGAGTAGTTTCCAATTTGGGACTAATACAAATAGAGCTGCTATGACCACTCATGTTCTTATAATACTTGTGTTGAACCTGTACAAATAAGTTTTCACTTCTCCGGGGTGTATGCCTGTATTAGTTTTCTAGAGCTATTGCAACAAATTACCGTGACTTGGTAGCTTAAAACAATAGAAATTTATCCTGTCACAGGTGTGGAGGCCAAAATGTGAAGTCAAGTTGTTGGCAGAGTAGGGTCCTTCTGTAGGCTATGAGTGAGAAAACATCCTGTGCCTCTTTCCTTGATTCTGGGAGTTGCTGGCAATTCTTGGCACAGCTTGGCTAGAAGTCACATCTCGCCAATCTTGGCCTCCATCTCAGGGCATTCTTGCCTGTATCTGTCTTTTTGTCTTCTCTCCTTATCAGGACACCAGTTATATTGAATTTCGGTCTCAGCCTAATCCAGTCCGATCTCATCTTCATTTCACTAGTTTTAACTTCAAAGACTGCTTTTCCAAAGATGATAGCATTCTGAGATTCTGGTTGGACATGAATTTGGGGGGGACACTATACAACCTGGTGCAAACTCCAAGTTTGCCTCAGCTTCCTGGCCGCCAAAACCAAAAGGAAACATGATAAATTACATAGTATTTTCATTGATTTGGGGTGACTCAATTAAAGGCATATCAACCCTCTTCTGAACTGGCCTTTATTTTCATTTTTCTCTTATGCTCCTCTTTCCACATTCATTTTTCTAGTTTCTTTTGAAGGGGTAAGAAAATTGTTATATGTGGTTCCTACGTTTGTAAACCCATATATTGCTAGAATTTATATTAATAGGAGGATTGTTATAAAGTGAATTCCTTTTAAAAAATAAATAAATGAATTTAAATTATGAAACTACATATTTTTGGCTAATCATCTTGGGTCATCAATACTGAAAACCACTAAAGAAATGGATAAAGATTATGAAAAGAGAAATATAAGTATCTGTAAGATATAGCCAATGAGCTGATGAATAAAATTTGACAAAATGCAAAGAGAAAACATTCTGTATTGTTCTCATGTCTCAAAATCTGGAGGTGTTTAGCTCTATCTGTGTGTCTGGGCACAGAAGATTCAAGTAGGACATGTAAAGTTGCTGAGAATGCTTGGTAAAGTCACAGGATGAAAATATTGGAGCATCTTCACAGCAATTGCTTTATTTTCTTTTAATTACTGACCTTTTTTTTTTTTCCTTTTTGAGCATCAACCTGCAAAATCAAGCTTCACAGTCATTAAAAGATTATTTATAGTTTTGAAAAATACCTTCATCTAGACCCAGATACATCAACTGAGCACTACAAACAATATGAAATGTATGTAAGAGAATGGCTTTTAGTTGTTTCCTACAGCTTTTATTCAGTTAAATTTTACTTAGAACTGAGTTTTTACCAATACATTTTCTAGCTGGCATTTTTGTAACCCTTGAACCATTAAAAGAATCATAGTTTCACTAAATTACGAATCTAATACTCTAACAAAATACTTTTCAGACTGTCCTGGTATGCTTTGTTTTATTTTTTTACCTTTAACAACAAAACAACAAAATTCATTACAATCTTATATTTACATCACATTATAGCACTCATGAAATTAGAATGTATATTAACTTGTTTCTGATTTGAATTCTGGGTATTTCCTATACAGAGGATACTATAATTTTAAATACTCTAAATATATTTCATATTGTTTGTAGTGTCTAGCTGAGGTATCTGGCTGTAGAGGAAGGCATATTTTCAGAGATATAAATATATGTATATTTTCCATTCTGGATGTTTTCTACACAGAAAATACTATCATTTTATGGTTAGGAAGAAAATGACAGATAAAAGAAGACAATGAAAAATCTAGAAAAAAAATATTCACAAGAGCTCATGGGATTAGAGAAATCAATTACTTAGAATAATTAAATTCAATGTTTTTGCTGACCAACAGTTTTGATAAATTGTCCTCCTAATTTTAAAGGAAATTGATTTTAAATTTTAATATAATTTCACTCCATGTCCACATCTTTTTGAGAACTGATGTTAAATTTTCCCATACAAAGCAAATTGAAACGTTTCCCAGATTCTAAAGCTAAAAGGACTTTTCATGTCATTATCAGGGCAAGCACAGTAGTGAATCAAATGTACTACCTCGACATCTGCATATGATGCAAAAATGACATAGTAAGCATAAACCACATCTGACTTGACTTGGATTTTTAGTGTTATTACTTGATCATTATAAAGAGGAGGAATTTTGACACAGGAAAGATAAGTCTAAGAAAGCATGATCAAACAAGCTCTCATGTAGAAGCCATGCTAGATTTTATAGATTTTATCTATGATCTATGTTGCCCAAGAGTATATATTTAGTGTCAGTAAGGGTCTATTAGGGAGAGATTGCTTTCAAACATCTACAAAAACTACTTTACATTTAGAGTTTTATGAAGGAATGAATGACATCTATTTTTTTAATGTTTTGTTTTGTTTTGTTTTAATACTGTATCCTAAGCACCTAGAATAGTGCCTGGAAAATAATAGTTATCCTTTAAGTAACAGTTGAATGAATGAATCAGGATTTTAGAAGGAGAAGGGAAGGATTTGCCAGTACTCCAGAGGATCTCCAGAGAATATATTCTATTCACAGGTGGGAGATAGGCTAAAAGCTTGAGAGAGAGCTGCCTGGCCATAATGATGGATACCTTGCAGTTCAGATCATCTAGTTTAAGTGTTGGCAAACATTTCCTGTAAAGGCCAAGTAGTAAACATTTTAAGTATTACAGGCCAGATGATCTTTCTTGCAACTGTTAAACTCTACTATTAAATTGCAAAAGCAGTCATAGACAATAAGTAAATGAAATAGGGTAGCTGAATTCAGCTCTTAGGCGGGCCATAGTTTGTCAACCTCTGATCCAGCTATATATTATTTTGCCTACTTCCTTCATTTAATGTGAACTTTTCATGTGGTTTTATTTAAACATTTCTATAAGGGTTCTATAAGAAATTGAGGAGAGCATGTGCTTGGGCTAGGTTGATTGCAGATGTAATCAGTGATAGATGCAACCAAATTCCTGATGATTTAAGTCCACAGAATATCCTCACAGTAATAATCAAGTCAGTGCTTGCTTCACCATAAAACTGGACAGCATAATCTGGCCAGTTGACACTTGAACTCAACCATCAACCAAAGCATCTTCAGGACATAGTGTTAAGCAATGATTTCTTATTTTATACACCAAAAGTACAAGAAACAAAAGAAAAAAATTGATAAAGGAGACCTCATAAAAATTAAAAACTTTTGTGCATTGAAGGACTTCATTATGTTAGTAAAAAGACAACCTACACCATGAGAGAAAATATTTGGAAACCATATATCTGATAAGGGCTTAATACCTAAAATACATAAAAACTTCTACAACTCAGCAATAAAAAAACAAACAACTTAATTTAAAAATGGGCAAGTTCTCTTCTATTTAAACCTATAGTTAGTACAAGAGTTGATAGGTGTATGTCCAAGAGACTTAAATCTTTGGGCTATGTGCCAATTGGACCCTGAATCTCAACAGAGTTGCAACACCTACTCTCCAGTTCATCAGACTCACCCAGGATGGTGGACAATGCCCATCCCAAAGAGAGTCTGCAAGCAAGATAGTTCCATCAATCTGCCCTATGGAATCGAAGCCACCCCCCTCAATTAGAGACGGAGTGGGCATCACCATCCCAGAATCCTCAGGATTGGGGAATGAAGGATGGATTAGAGTAGCTTTACTGTTATTCTACTACAGACTTATTGTTATTTTAGCAATGGAAGAACTTTTATCATCGATATGGAGGCAGTGGCCACTAGAGGGAAAAATAGGTGTAATTTGGGGGCATTTTTGAGACATTGGAATTATCCCGATGATGTTGCAATGACAAATATAGGCCATTATATTTCTTGTCATAACTTACAAAATTGTGTGGGAGAGAGTTTAATACTATAATGTAAACTATAATCCACACTTAGTGGCAATGCTCCAATATGTGTTCATCAATTGTAACAAATATACCACACTAATGATGGATGTTGCTAATGTGGGACGACGTGGAGGAGTAGGGAGCAGGGTACATAACATCTATGTAATCTAATATTTTTTTAAAAATAAAAATAAATTTAAAATAAAAATAAAAATGGGCAAGATACTTGAATAGACATTTCTCAAAAGAAGATATACAGATAGCCAAAAAGAACATAAAAATTTGCTCAACATCCTTAGTCATTAGAAAAATGCAAATCAAGACTACAATGAGCCATTTCACACCCACTAGAATGGCTACTATTAAAAAAAATGGATCAATTGCAAGTGTTGGAGAGAATGTGGAGAAATAGGAACACTCATTCATTGTTGTCAACAATGTAAAATGGTACAGCTGCTTTGGAAGACATTTTGGCAGTTCCTCAAAAATGGCATATAGAATTACCATATGATCTGGCAATCCCACTTCTAGTAGATATTCAAAACAATTGGATGCAGGAATTCAAGCAGATACTTGCACACTGATGTTCGCAGCAGTACTATTCATAATTGCGAAAAGATGGAAGCAATCTATGTGTCTATCAACCAATGAATAGGTTTAAAAATTCAGCTGTAAAAAGGAATGAAGTCCTAATACATGCAACAACTTGTATGAACCTTGAAGGCATCATGTTAAGTAAAATAAGTCAGATACAAAAAGACAAATATGATTGATCTCACTGATATGAAATATTAGAATATAGATTTAGAATATAGATTACCAGGGATAGGGCGGAAGTAGGGACTAGGGTTTTAAGATGATAAAGATGGGATATAAACACATTAAAAGAGGTTCCACATCCTAGACATTAAGAAAATGCATGTCAAAGCTTAGTTGAGATACCACCACAGACCTACTATAATGGCTAAATTTAAAAACATGGATAATACCAAAGGCTGGTAAATAATGCAAAGCAAATGAAACATAAATTGTTAGTGGGGATGCAAAATGTTACAGCCTCTCTGGAAAACAGTTTGGCAGTTTCTTATAAAGTTTCATATACATTTACCATATTACCTAGTACTCTCACTTCTGGGCATTTACCCTAGAAAACTCAACATTTATGTTGTTCATACAAAAACTTATGCATGGATATTCATAGTCGTTATATTCATTATATTCATGATGGGCCCCAACATGAAACAACCAAGATGTTCTTCAACAAGTGCATATTTAATCAAATGATGGTACATTCGTACAATAGAACACTACTCCCATTAAAGAGAATTGAGCTCTGCTCTCAATACACACAGTTTAGAATGAATCTCAAATGCATTATGCTGGAATAAAACCAGCCAGTTTCAAAAGGTTGCACATGCATGATTCCATTTATGTGACTTTCTCAAAAAGACAAAATATGGTGATGAGGAAGAGTGGTTTGACTACAAAGGGATAGGGAAGTGAGCTTTACGCGTGATTGATGGGTTCTGATTGTAGTGGAGGTTATGTGAATCTATTCACATTATATTTCAGAGAACTGTACATTTAAAAAGCCACTTTACTATATTTTAATTTGAATATAACTCTTTTAAAAATATACTAAATATCTTATTGGGGAAAATAAAATTAAAATGCTGAAGGAACTCTGAGTTGGATGGTCTTCATTGCAAATCTGTCTCTGCTACATGACTTTTATCATGTGAATTCATTTTTTCCTGGCTTCAGTTTCCAATCTGTAAAATAGATATAATAATACTTGACCCCAAATTTCTCTACAGCTGTGGTTTTCAATCCTTTTTGTCTGTTTCCATTCATGATTTTAGAAACTATAAAGAACACAAAATAATTTTTTGTTTATATGAGTTATACTTAAATAGTATCTATACTATAAGAAATTAAAGCTGAGAAATTTTAGATATTTAATTTCAATTCATTTAAAAATAACAAAAATAAATCAATTATATACTAACTCAAATATAGTTTTAATGAAAACTGTATTTTCCAGATTTTAAAAAGTGTGAGTTTTCTAATTGTTAGAAATATATTCAAATCTCTTTAGTGTTCAACTAAATAGTAGACAGCTAGATTTTTGTTATTTTTTTATTATTTTATTTTATTAGAAATGTCTTTAAATATCGGAAAACTATAAAATTTGCTGTGGCTGATATACATTTTCCAAAATTCTAATTATCACTTGGCAAACAATACCATTAGTTATTTTCCTCATGGTGACAGATTCACTTCATTCCTTTTCAGAATATATATACTGAATACCTACAGAATATATGCGCTAAATACCTACATTTGGATAGCCACTGTTTGACTCAACTGTTCTTTCCATTAAAAATGGTGTTACATGGGGGAAAAAAAGGCTAGCTCAGCTCACAAATCAAATTTGACCGGTGTCTTGCCACAACACAACATTTTGTAGTTTGGTATGCAACAGATGTGCTTTATGTCTACTTCCCATTTTGTTATATGGAGTATTAAAAAGATGTGTATCCAATGGTAGAGATTTAATAAAAGAAATACATTTTACTGCCTCTTCAAAGACCTTCTTAAATTAAATTGACTTTTTTCCTTCTATTTTTTTCTTTTTAACCCCAAGTATATGGTGGAAATGTATCAATTATTAAGAGTTTGGTGCCACTGCCCGGATTTGCGCTAAGAAAACAACTTTGCTTTTGTACTCAGTGAAAACATTAACCTGGTTTTTTAAAAAGGCAAATGCTGTTTTAGTATTATTATAGAAATAGTTTTTAATTTTATTTTTTATGAGTCCCTGAATGGGTCTCTCGTTCCCTTGGGGGCTGCAGATGATACTTTGTACCCTACTGCACTATAGGTTAGGAGAAATAATAGGTATTAGATTGCCTTTATCAATGGATGCTTATATACAAATCATCAATATTTTTTTAAATGGTGTGTGTATAGACTCATAGACAGAGCTGTCAGATACTTGTGTCTATCTGTAGGAGGACACAATAAGTTACTGCCTTAGCCAGGACTAGTATCTAAATGTCTTGATCGTAAATCATGTTTTCTTTCACTACGTCATCTAAATGCCTTGCTTAGCACATTATTAACCCTGTTTATTTATTTTTCCTCTGAACTATTTTGGAAGTTAGGTTGAACACTTCTAGAATCATTAGATATTTTTACAGTGAAAAATACTCTTCTGATTTAGCATAGATTTTCTGGGAAAAAAACAAAAAAACAGCTGTTCATTCTCAGGTTGGCTGTGACCCCAAAGCAGCAACAGCACCAAGCCAAGATTCTCTCCTTGACAGCGTCAAGAACACTAACTTTTTTCTGGATTCTGCTCCCTGCTAGATTCCCTTTGTATTTGAACTCATGGGAGATAAGAAGAGGAGTGAAGTTAAATAAAAACAGAATACCTTCTGGAATTTTTGCTTTGGCATATTTAAAAATACTGGGATGTTTCAAATTGCATTAATAAAGAATATATATGCATACTACTGTATGATAAAATTAAAGAATTTGAAGTGCCCTTGAGAGACTATTGTATTTCTCATCATATCAAGAATTGTGTCAAATGACTGCAAATATTTCTCACAAAAGAAAAGTAAGAGAGGCTTACATAAACTTCTTAAGCAACCCATTGTAATAGCTTTTGCTGTATAACATACCATCCCAAAATATATTTTTTTTAGCTGGTGATTCTGTGGGCTAACAATTTGGGCTAAGCTCAGCTGAATAGTTCTTCAGGGCTCAGATGGACTTATTCATTCATCTGTAATTAGTTCTATGGCTTATTTTTGCAACACGAGATCTTATCCTCTAGCAAGCTAGCCCAAAGGTGGCCATTAAGAATTCTGAAACAGGCAAGGCCTCTTGAGGCCTAGACTGTCATTTCTGCCACATTCTATTGACAAGAGCAAGTAACAAGCCCAGGTCAGATTCAAGGAGTAGGAGGGCAGAATCCATCTCTTGATGGGAAAACTCAAATAACATGGTAAGGAGCATGTCTATTAGAAGGAGAGTAACATCACCAGATTTCCACACTATCTACTGCACTCATTTTATAATGTGATCCAGAGAGCTACCCCAAGTCAATTTTCAGCACAAGAAAGAAATTATAAAGATATGGAAGTTGATATAAGAAAATGAGTGGGAAAATATCTAAACAGCCTAAGAGGAACACTTTTGTTGGTGACAGGGAGAGATGGAAAAAGCTGCGCACTAAGGGAAATAAAGAATACTTCAATCATTGCCATGTGGCGATGTAGGGTATAACTAGGGGTAATGGAGGGTGAAATTGAGAAAAAGAAAATTTTGGCAGAATTGCATGAAAGCTCTAAGAGTAAAAATTATTACTCTATAGAGTAATCTTATAGGCAAAGCAAAGTATTGTGGATGACATAAATATTTGAAGAAATCCTATAAAAACATGTTTTAATTCTGTAAGGAACTTACCTTCCATGTTGAAAAGCTGGCCAGTCATTTAATCTTCTTCCCCTCTATACCTATGCTGATGTCACCAATTCTTAAAGTGTGTTAGCCTTTCTCCTCCCTTTTCATAGTCTTTGGACTAGCTCTAATTGCGTCATGCCTGGTATGGGACACATCCCACATGGCCACCCTGTTTCTGTCATTTCTCTTTCCTACATGGTATTGAGAATTGAATTCCAAAGTGTGTTCTTAGAATTACATGCTCCTTAAAAATTTACAGTGCTTTATTTAGACAATCCTTTTTGGTCAATGAACATTTATTCAGTTCCTGTTGTATGCTGGGCAGTCATCAAATTTAGTTTTCCTATCAACAGTTTCCAACTGTATGGCTTCTTCTGAGTCATTTCAAAGAAATTTCTCATCTGTTATTTCATTGGACCTCTGTGAATTGGACAAACAGATGTTGTTTGCCTCCTTTTATACAAGTGGAAATTTAGGCACTGTGATTATATGGGGTTGACTAAAGCCATGTCACTAGTTACTCCACCATCCAGTCTCCCCAGTTAAAAATTAAGACTGAAAGGCCTGAGAAAAAGCTGGTAAAATTATTTTGCACTATTTGAAATGTTTGACCTGTTTATTCCAAAGCATGTCCTCTTCCAAATTGTCCCTCATTAAAAAATCATTGCCCTGTGAGCTATTGATGGGTTCTTCCTTCTGCCAGCTTTCTCTTCAACTCTTCAAAATGTTCAACACTCACCTTCAACAAGGAGTTGTCTCAGAGAATCCCTGGTTATAATACTTTACATTTACACACTGCATTTAGGAGAACATTGACACAGATACTATTTGACCTCAGATGGTGGATTCAGTGGTCATTCCTCCCCACCCCCACTCCGAAACGGCTCCCTCATCTGTCTGCTCGTAGCCACTGCTCACTGTGTCTGCTTGTTGTCTGCTCGTTTTCTTGGGGGTACCAGGAATCGTACCTAGGACCTCCCATGTGGGTGGTAGGCGCCCAACTGCTTGAGTCACATCTGCTCCCCCTTCAGAGGAAATTTTTTTTTTTAAGATTTATTTATTTATTTATTTCTCTCCACTTCCCCACCCCCAGTTGTCTGTTCTCTATGTCCGTTTGCTGTGTGTTCATGTTTCTGTCTGCTTCTGTTGTTGTCAGCAGCATGGGAATCTGTGTTTCTTTTTTTGTTGCGTCATCTTGCTGCGTCAGCTCTCCGTGTGTGTGGTGCCATTCCTGGGCAGGCTGCACTTTCTTTCGCTCTGGGTGGCTCTCCTTAAGGGGCGCACTCCTTGCGCGTGGGGCTCCCCTACACGGGGTACACCCCTGCGTGGCAGGGCACTCCTTGCGTGCATCAGCACTGCGCATGGGCCAGCTCCACATGGGTCAAGGAGGCCCGGGGTTTGAACTGAGGACCTCCCATGTGGTAGACGGATGCCCTAACCACTGGGCCAAGTTCACTTCTCTTCAGTGGTCATTTTAATCCTCTTTTTCAGCTGAAGGATCTAAATGACTCCAAAAAGTTAAGGGATTACCCAGGTTCACAGTCAGTGAAAGATCTCAAAACCAGACAACTGACTTCTACAATTCACTGGTTCTAATTGCGCAGTCAATCCAGCTTCTCCCTGGTGCCTGAGAATGCTGCTATTCCTCATTGCATATTCCTTCTGTTTATGCCTCTGAATTGAAGCAAGGGCTCTCACCCTCTTCAAGCCCTAGGCTACAGTCCTGCTTCCTACTCCTTATAATGTTAGTCTTGTTGTAACGTGACTGTTTTCATTTCCTGGTAGTTTTTGTCTTAACATAAAAGTTTTCATACCTTTATGAAGTTAGGTTTCCACTATCTTTAATCAGAAGGAAAAAATGAAAAACAAAAAACTTTAGCCACATTATTCTTTCCTCAAGATAAATCCTCAAATGATCTGCACTAAAACAACTGTTAAAGGTGTTCAGGTAAGGAAATGGGAAAAGAAAAGGAAATTTGATCTGGCTTGTGTTGTTTGCTATTACTTCATGCAGCTCAAGGATATCAGTTACCAAATATAAAGTGCAAGGCATCCTTCCAATATTTAAATGCTTATCGGGAGTTAGGAAGGTGTTTGTGTAGAAGAGTGTATCTGCTGTGTGATCATAATAACGATGTGTATTGCTGTAATAGAAGGTGTTTTTTCCTGACTATGTGTCCTTTCTTTTTCATACTGGAAGCATCTGATTCCACCAATAGGTTAAAGTTTCCAAACCAAGAAAACAGGGATAATATACATGGCAAACTGTTTAGCAATACTTGGTAAAAGTCTCTTTGGTTCTTCTGGTTTCTACCAGTACCTTCAGTGTTTCCTGATCACTTTTCAAGTGCAGCATTGACTTTGATTTCCAGCCTTGAGAAGACATGGTCATCCCCCAGAAGAAACAGTGTGTGAAATACAGTGAGCAGATGAGACATGGTGTAATGGTTTTACTGTATCTGAGCCCTGGCAAGGACTTGGGAGGGGAAATAACTCAAACCAACGCCATTCGCACCTGCCAGATTTTTGGTCAACTGATGCGCCAAATATTTGACAGAACAGTGATGAATTAACACTGAGAATGTTTATAAAACATTAAAAGGTTGCTTTAATTCTGAGATGTTCAGCACACAGACAAAACCTAACTTGATAGATTAGAGTTACAGTGAAGAAAAAAGAAAATCATGTAGCTACTGTTCCTCAGGCAAAAATCAGTAGCATGATGGAAAAAAGTGTAGTTATATCATTTTTTAGGAACCTATAGGATGTGGGGCATGGCCTCAGCTGTGCTTCTGGTCTGGCATGCTGCCCAGTTCTTGGTCTACACTGAACAGGAGGACTGTGAAGAAGCAAGTACCACTTCTGTTTGACTGCTCTTGGGGACTAACTCAAAGAGGAATGGCCAAAATAAATCCTGTATCTCCTCTTTGCAACAAAGAAACCTCACAGGTTACCCTAGAATTGGAATGGAGTTCCAGACTGAGTAGGAACCAGGACCAGAACAAGGCCTCTTAAGGACTGAGAATCAAATCAAATCCCAGATCTCGCCCAAGAACCAAATCAGCCTCGAAGGCTAGGAAATGAGAATGGAAGAGTATCCTTCATTCTAGACCAAAGCAGGGGGAAAGTCTGTAATCCAGAATTCTTCCTACAAATGTTTCTACATGTTTCCTGTGCTGTGTTGCTATGAAGCCTGGGAAGGACAAGGCATTTTTGTCAGCCGAATTCACTTCTTTTGCCCTTCATGGTTAGCACGTGGGTGGTAGGTAACAGATAAGGAGGCATACCATCCGCCTGAAATCTAATGTTTTTTCTGCTCTATGTACTTCATTAACAGAGAAGACCATGGTGTCAGAGGGAAGATTATGATCTGAAGCAGAGGAAAATATGGCGCAGCTCCCTATGCCTTGAAGCTTCAAAGTGCACATAAATAATTCAAAATGTAGATTATTAACTTGTTCATAAAGTTAACTTTTGCTAGCAATTCAGCATGCCAATATAAATGAAAGAACTTTTTCTCAAAGAGAATCGGAAAACACAGACTTCTATTTTCAGGAAAGAGCTTTTATATCTCTGTAGGCATTTTTCTTTTTATTATAAAATAATGCCTGCTCCTTATACAACAAAATTGAGACAATGCAGAAGGATATGAAGTAGAATATATACTACTCCCCTTTCCCTGCACTGCTCTCTCTTTCTGAATTCAATTCTCTAGGGATAAGAATTGATAAGAATCTAATGTGTAGTCTTATACAAATAGTTCTGTGAGTTAATAATTATACATATACATTATTCACACGCACACCCCATGCCTATGTGTGTGTGTAGTGTGTGTGTAATATATATAGGTTTTTACAGTAATTCAATGATAGAATACACAGTATTCTATTTTTTTTCCATTTAACAATTTAACGTGGATTTGTCCAAAACAGATTATGTAGATGTATCTGATTTTTTAACCAAGGCATAATATTTTAGTATATAGCACACCTTATTAACTAATCCCTTAGATGAAAACTTAGGTTTTTCCAAGTCTCTGCATTTAAAAGAATATTTCCAGAAACATAAATACTATGCCTATATACCAAACCATCCATTGTGCATTGTTTTCTCTTTTAGCACATATTCCCCAAAGTGGAGTTTATGGTTAAAAGGGTACGAACAACTAAAATATGGGCGTATAATGACAAATTGTTCACCAAAGGGTTGTAGTGAATTAATGAACAGACCAAACAATACCATGCAAGAGTGCCAAGTTCCTTCTTTCTCACCCAAACTGGCTATTACCACTCATTGTGTCCTTTGCCAGTCTGATAGGGTGAGGATTGCATCTCTTGATTGTTTTGGCATTCATCTGTGTAGTAAAATTGAACATATTTGATTTGATTTTGGACATTTATACTTCCTGTTTTGTGAGTTGCTTTGTCCATTTAAAAAAGATTATCTTCTTTATCATATTGTTATATAAGAGCTCCTTTTATTTGAAAGATATTAGCTTATGTGACATAATTATGGATGTTGTTAACATTTTGGGGTTTCTTTGTTCAGGCAGAAGTTTTAAATTGTATGTAGTGAAAATACATCTATTTTTCTTTTCTTTATGATGTTTAGATTTTGTGTCAGGCTTGAAAAAGTCTTCCCTAAAAACCTTCCTTAAAATTATCGAAATATGTACTTGTGTTTTATTCCAATATGTCTATGGGTGATCTTGTCTCTTTCAGAGACATTATTTTACATACAATAACTTTATTTTAAAAATTGTAAATCTGATAGGAATATAGCCTCCTGATTATTCTTTCCAGGGGTTTCTATCCAAGTCTTGAATATTTATAATTCTAGAAGATATTCACATTGGGAATTCATTTAATCTATAGATTAAGAATTTATATCATTACATTATTAAGTTTTCCTATTCAAGAATAAAGGTTGTTGACCAATTTTTAAGGCCTTTTTTAATTTCCCTCACTTATGTTTTATGGTTTTCTTAAAAGAGTGCTAAGTGTTTATTTTTTGTTTATTCTTAGTCATTTTATATTTATTTTTGTTATTTCTTTGTTTTAGTTATCTTTACCAATTACTGATTTTTGTATTGTAATTTTTACCTAGTACTAAACTAAGTTTTAAAAAATACAGTTGATACTCAAAGTTTTCTCTACAGGCATGCAGTATTAATGTAACCTGTAAATAATCTACCCCACTAGAATGTAAAGTCCATGAGTATAGCCACCTCATCTATATTTACATGATAGTATATCCTAGGAGCCTATTACATAGTGGTCACTTAATAGATTTCTTAAGCAATACCTGTGGAATGAATGGATAAAATAATAACCTCCCCTCATTTATCAACATTTCATATGTTTCTTTACTAGTCTTGAACACTAACAATAAAAATGGGCATCATTGTCACATTTCTGACAAATTGCTTTGCTTCAAATGTTTTATTCTTTAGCGTGGCACTAACTTAATT
Organism: Dasypus novemcinctus; assembly: GCF_030445035.2. Classification (NCBI taxonomy): domain Eukaryota; kingdom Metazoa; phylum Chordata; class Mammalia; order Cingulata; family Dasypodidae; genus Dasypus; species Dasypus novemcinctus. The sequence continues at coordinate 44,282,258 of NC_080673.1, read as the reverse complement.
GACACAAATAATTTTTTCTGGTCAACAAAATGTCTGTCTATTCTTATTTCTCTGAAAATTATTCTTCTTGGATCAGGAATAGATAATAAAAATTTCCAAATATTATATCAACATATGTGATGCCATCATTTGTTTTTATGTCTCCTTTAACTTATTTATATGCCAAATACTATTAATGTAGTTTTAAATTTTGGATCAGTTTTGGATTTCTGAACCAAATCCCACCTGGACATGGTGAATTATACTTTAAATGTAGTGCTAGAGTCAATATTCACATCAATATTTCTAAGTGAGATTGGTCTTTAGTTTTCTTTTCTATATATACTTTTTATATCTTCATTATGGCTTTCACATAAGGAAATAGGAAGGTTACTCTCTTTTTTGGAGCTATAGCATATTTTAAATAAGATCCAAGGAATTTCTGACTTAGACCCCTTATATTAGTCAGCCAAAGGGATGCTAAGGCAAAACACCAGAAATCCATTGGCTTTTATAAAGACTATTTATTTGGGGTAGAAGCCTACAGTTACCAGGCCACAAAGCGTAAGTTATTTTCCTCACCAAAGTTTGTTGCCACATTTTGGAGAAAGATGGCTGCTGATGTCTGCAAAGATTCAGCCTCCCTCTTCCTTTGAAGGCCGCCTGGTCCCAGCTTCTTCCAATATGAGCTATAGGCTAGGGTAAGTCTTGTCCCTCTCCCGGAGCTTGTTTCTTTCCTGACTCAGCTCCTTGGGGCTCTGGTCTCTGCAACTGTAAACTGTCAGGCAAACAGTTCGTCTCTCTACCACAACCTTTGCTGTGTCTAATGGATCCTTCTCTGATTCCTCACTTATCTGCTTCTCTGTGTTCTTCTCCTGTGTGTTTACTTCCAGGACCCCAGCTCAAAAACCCCTACCTCCCTTCTCTGTGGTGCAGTTTCTCTGTGAGTTCCTGCCCACCAAAGGAGTGGGGACTCAACATCCTTTTGATGTGGCTCAATCAAAAAACCTTATAATCATAACTGAATGAAGTGAAAGTGAAACCTCTGGATCCAATACAATATAATATGCTCAGAGGAAAAGACCAGTTCACAAACATAATCCAATATCTATTTTTGGCATTCATAAACAATATCAAACTGCTACAGCTCTCCTCCCTGCAATTCTGCTGTCCGAAGGAACACTTAACCACAGTCCTAAGAGACATCCTCCTTTTTACAGGTTTAAGCTATGATTCCTGGCCTTTTCAGATTTGGCAAGTTTTAATACTTTTGCATCAAGGGCAAGAAAGCTTTAAAAATTACTCTGTGGGTGTCCTATATGCTGGAATACTTGAGCACACTTTCCTTTCTCCTTCATAACAACTTTGAATTTCACTATGTGATTCTCCTTTCTTTGCGTTACATGTTTATTTTCATAATTCTTATTCATATAAACATGTTACATATTATTAAAGGTCTTGTTTATATGCTTTGCTATAACTAAACATTCTTGTAGAATATTGCTTATCATTCAACTTCCATACAATTATTGTAATAATTTTGCAGTCAAAAGAGAACTGCAAGGTAACATTGCATGGGTTCACCAAAAGATGCTGGTACTTTGATGCGAAAATTCTGACATTGTGGCACTATCTAGGTGAATTTTACAGAATATGGTATTTCACTCACAACAGTATAGGTACAGAAACTTGATTTAATTGAGAATAATTATCTTAACTGAATAACAGATAATGATGCATAACTTGGTATAGTATTTTCTTCATTTACCTTTGAGGAAGATATGAAAGCTTCTTTTGGTGGATATAGAATCAGAATAAGGGAAGATGTTGCTATAAATCACAAATGGAACACTGTCAAAGATACCAAATTATTAAAAACTATGATTTAGGGCAAACTCTTAGCAACAGTTCGACAGTGCTGGCTTCTGATATCCCATTATTCTAGAATACTGAGGTGTTATTAAGTATCAAAATAACCATAGTTTTGTGGCCATAATAACCATATTTTGGTATTTTTTAAAAATCTGAAATATGCATCATCTCTGCCTTAAAATGTCTCCAGAGAATTGTCTGCTATGCTACAATTTTAACTGGAACAAATGTGTATTGGCTCAAAAGCAGTCTTCATTATTAAACTCCTTCTATGTTATCTTACCATCTTTATTCCAAGTATGTGTGTTACCAGTGAGGTTGGGCAAATTATATTTGTTGTCTATTTTTGTTTTGCCAGAGCCTCTTTGGATTCCTCCTCCATTTATAGAATCCCAAAGGGTTTCAGGAAAATGGAAGAAGCCCAGGGAAGAAGGAAAGGGGGATGGTGTTGAGAGGAGGTTGTAGGAAGTTCCCAGGCCCCAATTCAAAACTTCCTCTGTTACTTAATCACCTCTTTTCCCTGGAACTGGATTCCTTTCACTGCCTTCTTTTCTCCCTAAGGACCAAGTCCATTTTCTAAGGGCATACATCTTTCCCTTGCTAAGATAGAGGACACCCATTTATGTGTATCTATTGTATGTGTATATGGTATGTGCTTCTATATATATGCAAATATTATGAGATTTATTATAAAAATTGGCTCACATGTCCATGGGGATTGGCAAGTCCATATTATGTAGAGCAGGCTGCAAGTTGGAAACTCGATGAAGGTGAAATTGGATTCACTAGGGGAAGCTGGTTGGGTGAAGTAAGGATATAAATTCCTCTTTCTGATTGCTCAGCCCCTCAGTTCTCCTTTAAGGCCTCCAGCTGATTTGATGAGAAGACTCCTCTCACTGCTGAAGGTCATGTTGGTTGTAGACATAATCAGCCATAGATGCAGTCGACTGACTAATGGTTTAAATCCAGCCATGAAATATACTCACAGTAACAATCAGGCCAGCGCTTGCTTGACCAAACAACTGGACATTATAACCTAGCTGAGTTGACACATGAAATTTACCATCACACCATGATACCTGATTTTAAATAGGGACTCCTTTCCAGTAATCTGGCTGGGTAAGATTCAAGCATGAAGGACAAAACAACTCAGTCCCAGATGCTGAGGTTTTCTTAGGAGAATATTTTGTTGTAGTATTGAAATCATTAAATGCTTGTACAGACACAGCCAAATATTAAGTCTTTGGGGTTTTCTTTTCTATTTCGCCAAAAAATATATATTAATTGGTAAAATGCTATAATGAATACTGTGAGTCAGAGAAGTAATTTAGGAGATCTAAGATATTGCAGGCAAATGCAAGCACAAGAAACAAGAAAGGGTCACAATATTAATATTGGATACATGTATTTAGCAAAATGTCAGACAAATTTATTTAGCAAAAGGAACATATAACTCTCATGCAAATTTTTGCATTAAGTGACAAGATATAAATGAAAAGTGCAACTGTTATAACCACATCAGTAAATTCTCAAACATAAACAAACTAAACAAGAGGAATGAGAAGTTTAAGGTATAAGGTATAAAGAAGAGTATTATCAAAATTGTGGATTCCAAGGTGGAAATGTTAAGAAAGAGAGATTGCAATGATTGAATGAGCAATAGAGAGGTCAGTGGACTGGTAATTTCACTAGCTTGTTCACCAGTCTTGGTGGCATGTTGAAACCACACAGGATTTGGTTGAATTTGATTTGGAGAAGAATGTGATCAGTTTGTCCATGGGTGCAGTAATGGAGGATGAGTTGACCTGAGTGTGAAACGTAAAAAGTGAAAACTGAAAAGAAAGCCATATATGATTGTTAAATAGAATAGAAGGGTAATTGCTTGGAAGAAACAAAAGGGAGCAATAAAAAATGAAGTCCCATTTCTTGTGACCAAAGGGCCATAAAAATTATAGAATAAACTATCACTTGAGATATCACCCACGGAAACCAGGTCTTCAGATTAGAGGCAAATTTAATTAGGTATTCAGGAGGAGGAAGCACTGTGTGAGTTAGGAGGAGAGGCTGATAATTATGGATGCATAGCTCCAGGAGAAACAGAGGAGGAGGAACCTTGAAATACAAAGCCTTGGGGAAGTAGGGGGTAGTTGCTGATGTTAAAGGTGCAGACTGACAAAACACACATGTGGAGCATGCTGGATTTAGTATCATTTTGAAGAGTGTGGAAACTGTGCCTGATGCTCTAAGGCCTTTACACGTAAAATACTTTAGTGTCTACAATTGACAGAATCAGTATTTACTATTATTGACATAAAACAAGCAGTTATATAGAATACTAAACATAATTTCAGTTAATTCTCTTTTAATCAACGGTTTATACATCTGGTTGGTATTAGGAACTCTTTTATTATTAGCCTGAACAACATAGAATAGGGTAAAACCAAGTAGGAAGCTAATTATTCTGAGATGAGTTCCATGGCCCTTCATACACTAAAATTCAATGACGGAATCCTTAATTCCAAAGTCAAATAGTTGAGTGCAACAGAAACCTGACTTTAAATGTGCTTAGTATTTTCTAAGAAACTGCAATTCTCCTTCCACTGCATCATCCCTATTGTTTTGGTCCTGTTCCCAGGATTAGAATATAATTATTTTATTCAGCTTGCAAACTTCAGGATCATTCTGAGGTCAAGCTTGTTAAGATTCTGATATTGAAATGGATCACATTTCTGGACAGGGCTGTAATATTCCAGAATATTATTTGAGGAAATATGGTCAGAGTGCATATCAACCGTACAAACCTGAAGTGAAATAAACATTATTGGGTTTATTGCAACTATGGTATGATTTTCAAGTTATCAGCAAGGGTAGATATTTGAGACTTTGAGCAGCTTTCTGTGATGAAATATGAAGGAATGCAGAGCTGCCTTAGAATGAGGAAATATGACAATACAGAAATTGAAGTATAGTCTCTTACAGAATTTCTTTTTGTAATTTATACTATAGATTTTCATTGGAGACTACATATGTTCCAAAAGTAGATAAGCATCTTCTTTTTGTTCTCAGTTGAAATACACATACTGAAGCAAACATTAGTGTCAGATATTTTATATTTAAAAATCCCTGAAATATTCATCAATTCTTGTATCTCCCTTGTAAAAGAGTTTTTAGTCTACAACGTCAATGTGTGATAACATTTTCCTCAATAATTTTCCTGTGGACTCACTTGGAATGCAGATGAAAAGTTTAAATTCAGTATCTTCCAGTTGACAGGTATTTATTAAATATAACGTACAAATACAGTATGAATGTCCTAGATTTACTAGATGATTTTAGAGGACATTTAATAAATTAAATTAAATCTTTTGCTGTCCACAAAATATTTCCATATGGCAATTTACTGATAAATTTGAAAGTAGAAATCCTTAGTTTGCATAGCTTTAAATTATCAAGAATATGTCTACTCATTTTATTACTGCATTGTCTAAACATTGTTCAGATTGAGTGAATATATCCTAGAAAAAAATATACTCATTAGTATTCTGAATTTCAATCTCTAACATGAGCACTTTAAATGTATTGCCAGATATATGTGAAAACATGAACAGGTGTTGTTAAAATTAGAATGAGAAAAATGAAAAAAGGAGACTTACCATATCTCAATTCACATTAGCATATAAACACAATGAAATTTATTTTATTTGAGTTGGAGGGGTCATATGGAAATTTGGCCTCTGATTTTATTGCTCAAACCTATACAAAGTAGTAGAATTTGAAATTTTAGTGTATCCATGTGCACATAAAACAACCTCAACCTGAAAAGTAAAGGTGTTGGTATTTTGAAATGTACATACTAAAAAAACAAAAACAAAAATGAAGAACAAAATAGCAAACACTGAAGCACTGCTTAAAATGGTCATTTTCTCTCATTAGCATTGTATTGCATTATACCGTGGAGTGAATTAGATTCTCTGAAGCGCTCTGAAAATATTAACTTACCAAATTCAAGGTAATCCATAGACCATTGGACATATGCCCAGGTGCTTTTGGAGGGCAGTAGAACACTGCATATAAGAAAGAACAATTTAATCATAATAATATCAAACTCTGAAGGTTATGAGAATTTAAAATCAAAGAAGAACTTTCTTAAAAACACCACAATATGCAACGTTTTTTGACATCATAATGACACTCTTAAGTTTTTCATATAAAATCTTCATTATCTCTATGTAGTATGTGTACTATTCTAAGCAGCTTTATATAGGGTGATCTCATTCAAAAATGCTCTCAGTGGACATTAGAGAAATTCTATACACCTTCATGAGTTTTCATGAAGAAAATGAATATGGTGATTTCAATATAAAAAGGATTCCATTTACTTTTTTTGAAAGCATCTAATGCAACTGGGGAAACATATCAAGGTCAAGGTAGTGGGGATGGTCCAATCTCAATGGAAGATAGTGTTTTTTTATAGATAGTGGCGTGTGTGTGCACACATGTGTGCTTAATTTACAGTGCTTCCATTGATACTAGATCTGGCAGCTTTTCAGAAGTGCATGGAAAACTCAACAAATGTGAGTCAAATTTCCATGTAAATCTCCATTAAGCTTGGACCAACTCCAGAATTCAATCTAATGTTAGTGAAAGAACTATACAGTATCTGACTGTGGACACTCTTGCTCAGTTCAAGCTCGCTGAGTTTTTCCTTGTGCAAAATGGCAAAAATATGTCTTTCCAATATGTACCCACTAAATTAAATGACTAGTGCCAGAGCACTGCCCCCCTCACCCTTTACAATTGCCAAATTTCCAAGTCTTAGGACTTGAGTAGTCATGTTGAAATGTTTTCATTCAATACTATTTTAGAACTTTTCCAAAGGGTCGTGCATTTTCCTTTTCCTCGGGAGGAAATGAATGATGTTACTACAGCGTGGTAAAGATCAGAAAACAAATTGGTATTACTATATTCCCTTTCAGGCATCAATTTTCATGAATATCTTGATGACAAGCCTCTGAATAATAGATATTTTCAAAAAGTGTCATTTTCCACTAAATAACACCAATTTAAAACAGGATATTCCAGTCTCTCAATTGCCTGACAGGAACTCTTTTTGGATGAAACAGACCATATGTTTTCCAGGATGGAAAACAAAGACATGAAGGATTTGGTGGGAAATTATTAGACATTCCTCACAAGGGTGAAGGAAAGAAGCAGGAGCATGTTTGAGCTGCACTCTGAAGGAGTGTGTCATAACAAATTTTGGAAATGATAATCCAAGCCAGAGAGAAATATTTAGCTCTTGGGAGGAAGAATACATTTTCTAACCATGAAGCTATTTAACATTTAGTTCCATGGAGCGAAGAGTTTATAGGGGAAATTCTTTGGCTTCCTTGCAAAGATAATTCCCTGAGGAAGCCTCCTCTACCCTTATCTTAAAATACACCACTGAATCTTGGAATGGTAATGATTTCCATTGCTTTTATGGGACTTTGTCAATATTTTCTCAAGTTTGAGTGTGTGAATTATTTATTTCTCAAAAATAACTAGGGAAATATTCACAGATACTATTTAACAAGTATTCCTTCATTCTGAATTCAATTAGAAATAACATTTGCCTGGTTCCATTGCATCTGTAATTATGAAGAGGAATAACATTAATAAATGAAAACTGACATATACTCTGAGCAAAAATGGGATCATGCTAGTGATTCTCATTACGTTTTCTTCATTGTATTGGTAATGTGCAATGCGTTTGTATCATAACTAATCAATATTATAAGATATTCATTTCCTGTCTTTTAATAATAATTTTTTATTAGAGAAGTTGTAGGTTTACAGAAAAAGCATGCAGAAAATACAGAGTTCCCTACAAACACCCCCCCCCCCCCATAATTAACCCTTTGCATTAGTGTGGTATGAGGTCTTTATTTCTTTGGTCAATTAACATTTATAAAAGGCTTCTACATAGCAAACTCTGTACTAGACCCTGGGAAATCAGAAATTATCGAGAAGAATAACCTATAAAATACTACATGTTGTAACTATTAACTTTTTAAGAGCTAAATAATCTATTTATCACAAGATTTTTATGAAGCTTAAGTCCCTAAGACATTCCAGAAACAATTGCTAGTAGCAGGAAATATGAAAGCAGATAAAAAAGATGTGACCACTGCCTACACAGATCATACATACAGGATAGTGAAGGAAGAAGTCTGTTAAAAATAATTAGACCGTGAATTGAAATGTGATCAATTCTGAGAGGTAAGTATAGATTACAGTACAGTAGGTGTACATAGCTGGACCAACCAAATAATTCAAGGTAATGAAGAGGTGAAGCCTTTAAGGAGTAAAAGTATAAGTAGAGACCAAAAGAATTATTAGCAGTTACAAGATCAAGGCAGAGTGGAGAGTGGAGAGGGGAGAATGACAGGCAGAAGTCTGGGAGAAGAGAAGGATCTGAAAGAAGTTCAGTATGCTGAAACCCAGTGTCTGCTGGAGCAGAAGTGACAAGAAATCAGGATAAAGGTAATAAATGCAGGGAGCAGAACCTGAAGGGTTTTAACAGTACCATAATGGAATTGGTCTTCATTTTGATACTAAAACACTAAAATTTTACATAGGGAAACAATTATCACACTTAACCTTTGGAAATAGTACAGTGGCTGCACAATGAAGAATGCAATGAAAGAAGTACAGAGAGACCAATCAAGGCTTTTTAACCGTTATCCAGACATATATATCAGTGTTCTAGACTAGGGAAGTTAAGGTGGAGAAAAAAAATGGATGGATGAAAAATATATTTAGACGTTAAAGTGGCAGTTCTTGGTGACTGGTAAATATGGAGAGAAAAAATACAGGAGGCAAGGCTAGAATAACACAAAATTTCTGGTTTAAGCAACTAGATGTATGTAGTTTCTAATCACATAATCTTGGACTACACAAAGAGGAACTATTATAGAAGATGAGGAGACTTGATGAATTCAGTGTTGGGTATGCTGAATGTCAGAAGTTTGTGAGATCTCTAAATAATAATGTCTAACAAATAGTCTAGGAAGCTGAGGAAAACTTCCAATCCAAGTGGACTGGAAGAATAAATTTGGGAGTCAGTCATCTCTCAAACCAGTAGAGTGTGCTATCATAGAAGCCAAAGGCATCAATAATAGTAATTATTATAAACTTCACTTCTCTACCTGAGGACTGTTTTCCCTGAATGTAAAGTATAACTGGGCCTGTAAATAAGGCACCTCAGAAGTGTCAGTGAGGAAATATCCACCAACAATAGATTTCATTGACTGTTGGATAGGAAACTCATGGATAAATTGCCCCAACTCCCTTATTCCTTTTTTGGATATTTCTGAGGTATGTTCTACACTGTGTTCTAGAGCTGTGCAGTGGGATTAAGCCCCCATTGATCATGGTGATCATCTGCCTGTTAATTCACCCTTCATTGCTTCTGTCTCTGCCTAACTTCATCACTCTTCTACTTTTGTTTCCTGGAATCATCTCCAAAATTAACCAATTGCTCTCATTTCTTTGCTCCAGGATCTGCTTCTGAGGGAACTAAAATTAAGGGATTGGTACAAGAGTTTGTCTTAGGAAGACACTCTCAATGTACTATTATATAATTCAAACATGCACCATTCATATGGCCATAAGGACATCATTGCTGTTAATAAGCAAGGTTGTTATAACTCCTGTTATATTGTAGCCCTATCATTACTGAGGCCCTCATGTAGGTTGAATTGAGATGAATGCAGACAGAAGGGAAGGTGCTGGCTTATGCAATACCTCTAGCCTTAAAGGATATGGAGTCCATGGTAAGCATAAGGATTGTGAAGTAGGTTTATTGTTGCTAACTGCAATAGAGGCCTTGATGGAAGCTCAAGTTAGCCAACGATCAACTCAAAGCATGGGTTAAAAAACTATAACACTTCTATGGCACCATTTAAAGATATTCTCCTTACAACTAGAAAGTGAGCTGGGATAAAATGCACGATGAGAATCTCATAGTAAAAGTAGGAGACTTTCAAAGGGAGCTGAAATCCCAGTTCCTGCAATTTCCCCTACTAAAGTCAAGGCCCTTATAGAGCTCCTAAAATGGAAACATTTGCATGAATATGTTTAAAGAAACCTGGAACTTGAAGATTTCTCTGAGAATCCCCTTGCTAGAGAATGCTATTTACTTGGAGACCATGTAAATATCTCACCTGAGATAGATGCTTCACAAAATGATGTTTGCCTTCCTAAAAATCTGCCCTCACCTCTCCTTAGTGTTTCTGAATCAATAATTAAAGTTAGGTTCAGTAGGGCCACATGGGGAAAAGATGCCTCTGCTATGAAAGGAAAAGAATTACCAAGCAACAGTGGGACCTATCTAGAATATACTGGAAAGATCCAAGAACATATGCCTAGGAATAGATATTGTAAGTGATGGCTCAATGGATAAGGATAAAAGAGTGAATAAGGGAAAGTTTATTGATGTGGGGGCACTTTATCATCACTCAATATTTAATATTCTGGAAATGTCTCCTAGAACTAGTCCTAATAGACTGATGTGTTGGTTCCTTGAAGCACAAACCAAATAATAGTAATTGAGGTGGAGTTATCAGAACTGCCCTGCTAGAGTATTGAGAAAGGGGTCATAAGTCTCAGAGAGGTGGATGTTATAGAGTGGATCTATCATTTAAGTCAGAGATGATTGTTTTCTGAAAGAAAGTCCCAAAGAATATCCCTTTAATCAAGGGATAAGGAATGGGCTAATGAGGGGGTATCTGGTATCCCTGAAGAATTCAAACATGGCTACCTTTTCTAGGTAGTGTAGGTGGTACAGTTAGGTAATGGACCCTTCAATGAGGATGACAAGACTCTGGAATATTGGAGGCCAAGTAAAACCACTTAATCATCAGAGGCAAAATGGATATAATTACCATAATGGACAGAAAAGTCAGAATGGCAACCAGGGGGAACTAACCTGCAGAACTATAATTATAGCAAACAGACCTTGCTGTTTTGAAAGATGGTTGTAGGAAGGGCTAGTGCTAAGTGGAGTTCATGAACTTGAATTATTTGTCTCTGAGCACATAATCAGGATGGATGAAATCAACAGCTTCATGAATCCTCATGTTAATTCCCTAATCTGTAAATTAAGAGTTATAGCGGTAGGCAGAAAAAAGCCAAGTGGAAACTCCTAAAATAGTCCCCTCCCCGGCCAAAATAATAAATTTGTAGTAGAAATGCATTCTCTTTGGAACTGCAGAGATTATTGCCTTCTTCAAAGAGTTAAGTAATGCAAAAGCAGTGGTCCCCATCATATCACCATTGTATTTACCAGTCTGGTGTCTGGAAAAAATAGATGGATCATGGCAGATGATAGGCAATTACTGTGAACTTACACAAACGGCAGCCCCAGTTGTAGCTGCTGTGATGGACATGATACATTTACTAGAGCATATCAAAACATAACTTCTGAAACTATATGGTTATTAAACTGGCAAATGCACTCTTCTCAATCCCTTTCAATGATCTTAAAGGAAGCCCTAAAGAAGGGGTTCAGGGGGTCTGTGAGCTTGAATGAAAAAAAATCAACTTATTGTCTTTATTTTCACTGACCTTCAGTGTTGAGTTTCATAAAACTGTCTGCTGCTACAATCTGAGAAGGGGTCTGTGGTTTTCACCTGACTGGCAAAGGCATTCATGTTACAAAAAAGGTTAAGAACTCTTGTTCTAAGCAACTCACGTTCACCTGGGATGGATAGCAATATACATTATTGGTTTTGTCCCAGGGCTAAGCAATATACATTATTGGTTTTGTCCCAGGGCTAAGCAATATACATTATTGGTTTTGTCCCAGGGCTAAGCTAACGCTTCTTGCTCACTGCCACATAAAGAACAAGTGGCCCCACCTTGTATCTTCTTTAACTAAGAAAGAGGCACAGAAAAAAATGCATCAAACAAGAAGAAGCAAGGGAGAGGGGAAATCTAAGATGGTAACAGAGTAGGGTGCTCTAACAATCAGCTCTTCCCACAGACCAGCTAAATAATCAGTCAGATCTGTCTGGATCAACTGTTTGGAGGGACTGTCTGGAAACCAGAACACCATACACCATCCAGGGAGGAACAGAAGGAGAAGACTGACAATCTGCTGTGGGATTAGTGAGTAGATCCCTTCATGTTGCAGAGACGGTGCCATCCCCCACTGGCAAGGCAGGCCACCTCATTGGGAGGAAACAGGAACTCCATTTCCCAAAAGCAGGAGAGGGAAGTGACCTGGCACCAACTAAGGCTATTGATTAGCAAATTTGAGTAGCCAGATTTCAATTCTGAGCACAGCTGAAGATTAAACCCACCCAAGCAACAAAGAAGTCAGAAACCCTTTGTACCATCTCTGCCCCAGCAGAAATGGAAGCAGGGGTGATTGAAATATACCAGTCCCAGGACAGTAGGGATCAGGTTCAGTATGCCACCAGCAGCCACTGCTTGGGCCCCAGCACCCAGCAGGAGTGAAAGTTGGGTGCAGTTTGATCACTTTCTCAGGGCAGAGAGGGTAGATTTACCCAGTCCACCTTAAAGACCTGGCAGTCTGGCCTCCGATGCACTCCAGACAGGAGAGGAAGTGGGTGGCAGTCTGAATACACTCTTGAGCTACACCTCACCCCCCTTAAAGGGCAGGTGATCCCAGCTTTAATATGCTCCAGACAGGAGATAAAGGAAGGCTCAATGTGAACACTGTCTTGGAGCTGCACAGCCACTTTCATCCTGTTCATCCCTGAGTTCAACTCAGGGGACTCAACACAGGTTGTGGCAGTTAATTAGGGACCTCAGATCCCAGAGACTGGGAGCTGTGCAAGTTTCACCCTTACAAGACTGGCAGCCTCATTCTCACCCATGCCCCCATCAGGGGCTAAGTCAGGTGAAAATTAAAGGCATAGCAACAACTTAGAGCAGCCAAGAAGAACTGAACGGCAGGCGCTATCTGCTGGGTACTTTACAGAAGTGTACATTTGGGAAGCCATCAAAGAGAAGGCTGGTGGCCATTCGGTTCTCCTCCCTAAAGCACATTGGATCTACACCCACATCTTGGGTCCTTGGGCTGTTTTGGCTGAGAAATCTGATCTGGGACATTGAAGACCTAACTTCACACCTGGAAGAACTAGAAAAAGAACAACAAAGTTATCCCAAAACAAGCAGAAGGAAAGAAATAACAAAGATTAGATCAGAAATAAATGAAATTAAGAACAACAACAGCAAAAACAACAGGAATTGTCAAAGAAACCAAAAGTTTCTTTGAGATCAACAAAATTGACAGTTAGCTAGACTAACAAAGAAAAAAATGAAAACAGACCAAATAAATAAAACCAGAAATAAGGAGGGGACATTACTATTGACCTCACTGAAATAAAAGAGATCATATGAGGATACTATGAATAACTGTATGCTAACAAACCTAGAAAAAAATAGACAAATTCTTAGAAGCACACAACCTATACTGATATTAGAAGAAATAGAAAACCTCAACAAAACAATCACAAGTAAAGGGATTGAAATACTCATCAAAAATCTTCCAAGAATGAAAAGCCCAGGACCGGATTGCTTCACAGGTGAATTCTACCAATCCTTCAAAGATTTGATACCAATCTTATTCAACTTCTTCCAAGAAATGTAACAGGAGGGAACACTAGCATACTCATTCGATGAAGCCAACATTATCTTAATAACAAAGCCAGGTAAAGATAGTATGAAAAAAAATTATAGACCAATTTCTCTAATGAATATAAATGCAAAAATCCATAACAAAGTTGCTAATAGACTCCAAAAGAACATTAAAAAAAAGTATATCATGATCAAGTGGGTTTTATGTCAGGTATGCTAAGGTGGTTCAGTGCAAGAAAATCAATTAATGTAATACACCACATTAATAGATCTGGGAAGAAAAAAAGCACATGATCACCTCAATGGGTACAGAAAAAGCATTGGACAGAATGCCAGCATCCTTTTTTGATAAAAACATTTTGAAAGATAGGAATAGAAGGAAACTTTCTCAATATGATAAACTGCATATATGAAAAACCCACAGCTAACATTGTATTCAATGGTAATAAAAGACTGAACGTTTTCCTACTGAGATCAGCAACAAGACAAGCATGCCCATTATCACCACTGTTACGTAGTATTGTGCTAGAAGTTCTAACTATAGCAATTAGACAAAAAATAAATACATAAACAAACAAAAGGCATCCAAATAGGAAAGGAAGAAGTAAAATTTTTGCTGTTTGCTGATGATAGGATCTTATACCTAGAAAATGCCAAAAAATCTACAATAAAGCTACTAGACTTAATAAACAGGTTCAGCAAAGTGGCATGATCTAAGATTAACAAGCAAAAATCAGTAATGTTACTATACACTACCAATGAGCAATCCAAAGAGGAAGTCAGGAAATATATTCCATTTAAAACAGCAATTAAAAGAATTCAATATTGAGAAATAAAGTACATAAAAGTTCTATAATCAAAAACTACAAAACATTGTCAAAAGAAACCAAGAAAGACCTAAATAAATGGAGGCATAGTCTATGTTCATGGATTGGAAGCCTAATTATTGTTAAGATGACAATTCTGCCCAAATTGATTTACATATTCAATGCAATCCAATAAAAATTCCAACAATCTTCTTTGCAGAAATGGAAAAGCAAATTATGAAATTTATTTGAAAGGATAAGGAACCTTGAATAGCTAAAAATGTCTTTAGAAAGAATGAAGTTGGAGACACTTACTTCCAGACTCTAAAGCATATTATCTAGCTAACGTGGTAAAAACAGCAATGTACTGGCATTAGATATACACATTGACAAAAGGAATCGAATTGAAAGTTCAGACATAGAACCTCACATTTATGGTCAAGTGAGTTTTGACAAGGTTGTCAAGACCACCCAGCTGAGTCAGAACAATCTATTCAACAACTGGTGCTAGGAGAACTGGATATCTGAATGAAGGAAGAGGACCCTATCTTACACCTTATACAAAAATTAACTCAAAATGGATCTAGGACCTAAACATAAAAGCCAGAAACATAAAACTCGTAGAAGAAAATGTGATAAAACATCTTCAAGACCTTGTGGTACTAGGCCCTTGATATTGATGGTTGTACTTACGAACCTTTTCTTGTGAAATTTAAACTAAGCCAAGTTTATATTGCCTGAGAGTTACCTCCAGAAAGCATCCTTGTTGCTCAAATGTGGCCTCTTGCTAAGCCAAACTCAGCATATAAATACATTACCTTACCCCCACCACCACCACCATGGTGGGATGTGACTTCTGGGGATGCACCTCCCTGGCACTGAGGCATTAATACCAAGCACCAGCTAGCAATGAATATGGAAAAATACCTTGATCAAAAGGAGGAAATATTAAATAAAAATGAGTATTTTATGGCTAAGGCTTTCAAAATGAGCTGGGAGATTATTTCAGAGATTATGCTTATGCACGTCTCAACAGGATCTCATTGACTGCCACAGTACGCAATGCCTAAAACAGCAGGGCTTCTGAGGGCTCTAGAGACCTCTAGACACTATAGGCAGGGTAGATAATCTCAGTAATTTGGCACACTGTCAATGCCTCTTAATTTGGAATATATGCTCCCCTATGTAACAGAGTTAGACTCATTTATAATTTCCCTACACATGGCTCTTCTGCCCCTTTTTATTTGAGCATAATTAGCATTATATTTGTTAAATATATGTCCCAGAGACTTAAATCTTCAATCTGTTCTTATGCCAGTTGAGCCCTGAATCTCAACAGAGTTGTAACACCTACTCTCCAGTTCATTGGATTCACCCAAGAAAACTAACAAAAGAATGTTGATGGACAACACCCGTCCCAGGAAGCAGAGAGTGTTTACAACTGCAAGCAAGATAGTTCCATCCATCTGCTCCATGGTTTCTAAGTCACCTCTCAATCAGAGGCAGAATGGACTTTACAATCCCCAAATTCTCAAGATTGAGGAATGAACAAACATAAGGGGGGAAAGTAACTATGGACTAAAGTAGATTTGTTTTTATTCTAGCAATGGAAGAATTTGTGTCATTGATGTAAAGGTAGTCATCACTAGAGGTTCTGAGGGGAGGGTGAGGGAAGAATAAGAGCAACATTGGTGCATTTTGGAGACAGTGGATTTGTGCTGCATGACATTGCAATGATGGGTACAAACCATTATCCATTTTGTCAAAACCAATAAAAAATTTTGTGGGGCAAAGTGTACGCTATAAGGTAAACTATAGGCCATGGTTAGTACAATGCTTCCATAAGTGTTCATCAATTGTAACAAATGTACCCCACTAATGCAAGATTTTGTTAGTGTGGGAAAGTGTAGGAGGGGGAGAGGGCATGGGGTATATGGGAATCCCCTATGTTTCTGATGTAGCGTTTATGTAATCTAGAGTTTCTTTAAAAATAAAAAAAAATATTTAAAAAATTGTAACAATATTTTTAAAAAAGAACTTCTGGTAGGTGATATTTTCTTAAACCTTACACACAAAGCATAACAACAACAACAAAAATAGATAAATGACACCTCCTCAAAATTAAATAATTTTGTGCTCCAAAAATTTGTCAAGAAGATTAAAAGGCAGCCTACTGAATATGAAAAATATTTAGGAAACCACATATTTGATAAGGGCTTGATTTTCATGTTATATAAAGCGATCATGCAATTCAATCATAAAAAGATTTTAAAAATTGGCAAAAGAATTGAATAGACATTTTTCCCCAGAAGAAATACAAATGGCCAAATAACACAGGAAAAGTTATACATGGCTTTTCTGCCCCTTTTATTTGAGCTTATAATTTGCACTATACTTGTTAAATATATGCCCTAGAGACTTGTCTTTGGTCCATTTTTTGCCAGTTTTTGCCCTGAATCTCAGCAGAGTTGCAACACCTACTCTCCAGTTCACTGGACTCACACAGGACAACTACGAAGGAGATCATGATGGACAATGCCCATCCCAAAGAATAGAGAGTGTCTGCAACTGCAAGCAAGATAGTTCCATTGATCTGCCCCATGGGACCTAAGCCTCCTTTCAACACAGTGGGCATCACCATCCCCAAATCCTCAAGATTGGGGAATGGACTAACGTAGACATTATTATTCCATTAATGACTTATTATCATCCTAGCAATGGAAGAACTTTCATTGTTGATATAAAAGCAGTGGCCACCAGAGGTTCTGAAGGGAGGGAGAGGAAAAAATAGGTGTAATATGGCTGCATTTTCGGGACATTGGAATTGCCCTGTGTGACATTGCAATGACAGATACAGGTCATATATATATATATTTTTTGAATTTTTATTTTAAAGAAGGTTTAGACTACATAAGTGCTATACAAAAAATATGAAGGTACCCCTATGCCCCACCCACTCCCACTCCCACATTTTTCCTAAAGCAACAACACCATTGTGTGGAACATTTTCTAAAATTAATGAACACATATTGACACATTCCTATTAATTGTGGACTGTAGTTTACATTATAGTTTACACTCTATCCCGCACAATTTTTTTGTAGGTTATGACAAAATATATAATAGCCTGTATCCATCTTTACAATGTTGTGCAGGATAATTCCAATGTCCTGAAAATGCCCCCATATTACACCTATTCTTTCTTCGCTCCCCCTCAGAATCTCTGGTAGCCACTGCCTCAATGATAAAAGTCTTTCCATTGCCATAATAACAATAAGTCTAATAACAGAATAATAATAAGTGTATTTTAGTCCATTGTTCATTCCCCAGTCTTGAGAATTTGGGGATGGTGAGGCCCACTGTTTCTAATTGAGAGGGGGCCTACATTGCATGGAGTATATGGATGGAACTATCTTGCTTGAAGTGGCAGACACTCTGTTTCTTGGGATGGGCCTTGTCAATCATCATCTGCTTGTTAGTTGTCTGGGTGAGTCCAGTGAACTGGAAAGCAGGTGTTGCAACTCTGCTGAGATTCAGGAATCAACTGGTATGTAAATGGACCAAAGATTTAAGTCTCTAGGACATTCATTTAACAAGTATAGTGCTAATTATAGGTTCAAGTAAAAGGAACAGAAGCAGAATATGTAGGGAAACAATAAATGAGTCTAAGTCTGTTACACTGGGGATCATAAATTCCAGAGTAAGGCCCACTGACAGGGTCCTGAATTCCTGAGCTGTCTGCCCTGCTTATAGTGTATGGATATCTCTAGAGCCCTCAGGAGCATCACTGTTTGAGGCACTGTGTACTGTGGCAATCGATGAGATCCTGCTGAGATGTGCATAAGCGTAACTTCTGGAGCTACTTCCTGACTCACTTTGAAATCTCTTAGCCATAAAAGCTCATTTGCATTTAATATTGCCCCGTTTTGGTCAAGGTCTTTTTCAGATGCATTGCTAGTTGGTGCGTGGTAATAATCCCTCGGTCCAGGGAGTCTCATCCCTGGGAGTCATGCCTCAAGCCAGAAGAAGGTATTGCATTTATATGCTGAGTTTGGCTTAGAGAGAGGCCATATTTGAAGAACAAAGAGGCCTTCAGGAGGTAACTCTTAGACCTGGGGCATGCCTCTAAGGCATATGAATATGCTCAACTGTTCATGGGGCATTGTCTTGATGGGTGGAGACCCACAAAAACTGAAAGAATATTGAATTCCTATCCTGGGCAGCCCTACATTCTCTAACAGAATGGCAAGAACCCCCAAGTAAAAGGGCAGTGCCTAGTGAAGAAAGACAAACTTTATGCCAGGTTCTTGATATTGATGATTATACTTATGAGCCTTTTCCTGTGAAATTGAAACTTACACCTACAAATTTTTTTATGTAACATTTATATAAACTTCTTTAAAAATAAAATTAAAAATTTTTTTAAAAGCTGCTAAACATCACTAGCTATTATGGAAATGCAGATCAAAACTGCAATTAGATATTTCACACCTTATAGAATGGCCACTATTTAAAAAAAAAAAACAGACAACTACAAGTACTAGAGAGGATGTGGAGAAACAGGAACACTTTTTCATTGTTAATGGGAAAGAATCAAGTCTCAGTCTCTGTGGAAGACAATTTGGCTGTTCCTTGGGAAACTAAATATAGAACTTCCATGTGATCCAGGAATCCTGCTACTAAGGATATATTCAAAAGAGCTTAAAGCTAGGATGCAAACTGACATTTCACAGTGATGCTCATAGAGGTTTTATTCACAATTACTAAAAGATGGAAACAACCCAGTGTCCATCAACAGATGAATGAGTAAACAAAGTATGTATATACATATGATGGAAAATTATTCAGCTATAGGAAGAAGTAAAATTGGGACACATACGACAATATGGATGAACCTTGAGGACATTATGTTGTATGAAATAAACCAGACACAGAAAAACGAACATTGTATGTTTTCACTAATATGAAGCAAATACAATGAGTAAGCTCATGAAGTTAAAATTTAGAGTATAGGTGACTAGGCAATAGAATAAGGGTTGAGAAAGGGGAGAAGATGCTTAGTGTATGTAGAATTTTTATTAAGATTGATTGTAAAGGCGTGTAAGCGGATAGAGTTGATTGTAATACTTTAAGTGAGTATTACTTACCTGCTGATTTATAAATGTGATGGTGACTGAAAGGGGTTGTTTAGGGATGTAAATGTCATTTGAAAGAAAGCTAGAGGATAAACTAGGGACTTTATATAGTGAACTCGGTGTTGGATGAGGATTGGGAAAATAGTACTAATGCAAGAATGTTCTTCTCTGAACTAGAACAAATGTATGTCACTATTACATGGTGTTAAGAATATGGTGATACATTGGGAAGATATAGGAATATAGTTTACAGAAATATAGTAATGTTCTTTCCTCAATGGCAAATAAGGTACTATATCAATGCTTAGGATCAACAATAGGGGCGTGTGACAGGGTATGAAATTTTTCCTTTTGCAGTAAGGTGATGGCAGTATAACTCTGATGAAACTGAGAACCACTGAGTGTACACTTTGAATGGACTGTATAAGGCACAAGACTGCATAATAAAGAGAAATGTGTGGTAGGGAATGTACTGTGGTTAATAGTACAAATATGAGAACATTCTCTCATGAACTATTGCAAATGTACATACTAATACACGGTATTAATGAGAGGGTAGTTTATGGAAAAAACACACAAATGTAAGCTATGGACTATAGGTAGCAGTAATATTTTGATAACATTCTTTCACCCATTTTAATAAATGTTCCAATTCCACAACAATGCAAGGTTTTGGTAGGAGAGTCATGTATGTTATATAGGATTATTTTTTAGCTCATGTATTTTCTTACAAAAGTGTATTAGATGCATTAAAAAAAAAGAAAAGTCAATGGAGGAGATGCTAAAACCACTAATGCCTTTACAAATAAAGTGATAAAAAAGGAAGAGGCATAGTGCTTGCAAGGTCACTTTGTATTTGGAAGACAGTACATACCACACTTGGGAATGCTGCCCTGACCCATTTATCCAGTGATTTGGAAGCCTGATATTTTTATGGCACCCAGAGGAAAAGAGGGTTACACAGAAGATACAGACTTCTGTACAAACAACTGCAGTACAAACAGACTGCTTGGTCATGCAACCTGGCAGGTCTCATGATATTAGAGGATATATCCATAACAGATAAGGATGTCAAGTGGGTTTGTTAGTAAATCTTGATAGCAAAGTCTTAATGCACTTCATAGATTTCCTGAAACAAGGTTATATTATCTATATAGTAGAACTATTCCTTGTTCAAAAAGGGGCTTTAGCATGCTAGTATGCTTCAGTAGAGACTGAACACTTAACCATGAGACATCAATGACTATGCAATTGGAGCTTCCCATCATGAACTGCATATTATGTCATAAGGTAGATGAGCACAGAAGCAATCTATCATACAATGGAAATGGCATTTTGGAATTGGGCCTGAGCAAGATTTGGAAGCAAAAGTTAGTTACATGAATAGATCGTTCATACCACCACTATGTTATCTACCTCTGTTATATTAATCACTATCTTTTTTTTTTTTAGGTACCAAGGACTGGGGATTGAACCCACGACCTCAATTGTGGAAGCTGGTGCTCAGGCCTGGAGCCACATTGGCTCCCCTGAGTTGGTTCTCACACCTGTTTTGCTTGTCCATTTCTGTCTAGGAGGCACCAGGTACTAATCTGGATCCTCCCACGTGGGAAGCAGGTGCCCAACCACCTGAGCCACAGCTACTCCCCAAATTACTATCTTTCTTAACTCATGCCTAGGGCAATGTGGAGGGTTCCCTATGATCAGGGAATGGAGGGGATGAAACAAAATATAGTTTGTTTCACAGATGGATTGGCTTGATATGTCTGTGAGATCCAAAACTGGACTGAAAATGCAATAAAGTTCCACTCATGGGTGGTCCTAAATGATAGTGGTAAAATATAATATTCCAGCAGGCAGAGCATCAAGCAATACACCTGACCATTAACTTTGTGACATATGTACATATATGATCAGTAGTGAATAGCTTGGTTGTTTGGTCAGTCAGTGGGCCTGTTAGGAAAAAGATGGAACAATCAGAGAAAAAGATGTCCGAGGAAGAAACCTGTGTATAGAAATATGAGAATACATGCAGAATCTATAGTTCTTTGTGTTTCACAATCATACCTGCCAGACAGACTTCTCTAAAGAGAAGGCACTGAATAAATCTGTTGGCAGGAAGACTCTTCCTGTGAATGCCAGCCAACCCCTGCTGTTGGCCACACAATGTTAGCACAAAAGACCCATGAATAGAGTAGCTATAGTGGTAGAGCTGGAGGCTCCGAATAAGCCCAGCAACATATGCTGCCCCTCACCAAAGCTGGTCAAGCTTCTGGGCAGCTGAATAGTCAGTGGATCTGCAACCAAGGCCAACACTGAGCCCTCAATATGGCATACCTTCAAAGAGACCAACAAATCATTTGGAGGGCAGTTAACTATGTCAAACCTCTTTCAACATGGAATGGGTAGGGATTTGGAAATATTGAGATTGATAGTTTCCAACTATGAGTTTGTCTGTCATACTTGCATCATCTTAACCAGCACCACTATTCCAGAATTTACAAAGTGTCTGATTTATCATTGAGGAATCCTGTCAAACTTTGCCTGAGACCAATTTTGTAGGTAAGAAGGTTTGATTACGGGCACATAGCAATGCAATCCTCTATCATTTTTTTTCTTTTCATATATTTTTTTTCTCTTTTCATGATGCTTAAGTGGAGGAGTAGGGAAGGTTTGATGGGGAAGGGAGAAAAGACAATAAGGGTGCATTATTGAACTGGTTAGTCCTGTAGGTAAGTTTGGGCTCAATCCTCTGGAGATTTTGAAGAATGAGATCTTCTGTTCTTACCATTCCCACACAGCCCCAGCCAGAATGATATAGATTAAAATGGTCTCTTAAAGATACCGCAAAGGTTCCAACCTAAAGATGAGGCCCTGCAAAGTTGGGACACTCCTTCAAGAAGTGGTCTATATTTTGAAATAGCCACTATGTGGTATTGTGTCTTTGAAAGGTACAGCACATAGCCTGGGAACCATGGGGTGGGAGAAAGTTCCTTTCCATCATCACTCTCAGTGATACACTTGTAGAAAGGATACTTCCACAGGGGAATCATTAAAGGTTTACCAAATCATTTTGAGATCCTCATGTCAATAGACTAGCAAGCAAAGGATGGAGTTATTTTATAGTTAGTGTTCTTGATTCTAAATATCTTGAAGAGATGTGGTTGCCACTACATAATGTGGCCAAAAAACAGTATATCCAGAATTCAAGAAGTCCATATCCTGTAGGACCACTTGGTGCTTTCACGTCCTCCATTCCTGTGAATAGGGATTTGTAGCAGCCATGGCATCTTTACCAGGAGTTCTAACCCCTCAGAGTTAAAGGTCTGGATTATCCTGCTGGGAAAACCACCTAGATTACAGAGGAGCTGGCCCAGGGAAAGAAATAATAGAAATGGGTTGTAGAAAAGAAAGATAATAAAAACCAGTTACAATCTCAGGACCCACTGCAGCAGGGTAGACTCTAGCTTGTTCCACTAATCTATCTGCTGTAGTCTTTTTATTGGAAATTGTGACCAGCCATCACCTACATGAGTCAGTGACAAAATTGCATGGACTTAATTTGGGACACATGTATACATGAGTGAAACAAGCAGTGAATTGTAGCAGTTGCAGTGAGTAACTATATTTAATGCCATTTGCATACACATATACATGTTGAAATTGCTTACTGCAAAGACCTGACACTCTGCCGTAGGGTTTATATTGTGTCTAGCTATGGGAACTCTCTCTCTGCAGCAAGCAGAAGTACTGGAGAAGTTTTTTCTCAGAGTAACAGCCTTCAGTTGAAGATAGATAGGGAAGGGTTGGATTTTAGGGATCCCATAGCTTTTTAATTCAAATATGTGATCACATTCTTTAATATATTATTCATATATATAAACAGTGCTCACATATACATGTAAGATTTTAAACATTATTTATTTTATAAACTCTAAGAAACATATCAATTTCCACGTTAATGAAAAAGAATATTCGATTTTTCAGTCAAGACTAAATAAGAGTTTGTCATTGGTATGATATATACTTTTAAAATTTTTACATGGACTAGTCAAAAGATTAACTTGGAGTATAGATACATATCAGTTTCCATATGTAGACATAAGATAAGTGGTACTTTTATAGCTTAGTTTGGTGGCATGTACAAGAGATGAAAAATTACGTCTGTTACTGTTAGCACTCTCTTTTGAGACCTGAAAATATTTATTTATTTAAATAAAATGTAAATCATTGTACTCCATTTTACTTATTTCATATGAAAATTTGAAATATCAGAATGGTTTCCCTAAGCAATGTAATATATAGTATCCTATTTAGATATTTACATATGTGCATACATACACCTGTGTGTACATGCACACATACTTATATCTATACATATACACTGTATGACAATAACCAGTGGTATTTCTTTTCTTAGTGTTTTAGTTTCCTGCAGTGGGTTAGTGTAGACAATGGGAATTTATTTGCTTACAGTTTTGAGGCTGGAAAAACAAAGTCCAAATCCATGTGTCATCAAGGCAATGCTTTCTTCCCGAAGACTGGAGTTCTGTGGCTGACTACCAGCGATCCTTGGTCCTTAGACTGTCACATGGCAAGGCAGGTGGTGATGTCTCCTGTTCTCTCCCTTCTCTTCCATGTTCGGATGTTTTTCAGCTTCTGACTGCTCCTTTGTGGGTTTCTGTCAATCTGTTTGAATTTCATTCTTATAAAATACTCCAGTAATAAGTTTAAGACCCATGCTTATTGGGTTGGGTCACACCTTAACTGAAGTAACCTCATTAAAAGGTCCTACTTACAATGAATTTATCACCACAGGTATGGATTAGATTTAAGAACATGGTTTTCTTGGATACATGTATCTTCAAACCACTATGCTTGGATAGAGAGATGCAAAACTTATTTGGATGTGATACTGGGACTCAAAGAATGTGCCGAGAAGGTACTGTAATAGATAACTGATTAGGTTAAACATTTTCTCTTGCAGTTAAAGGAACTCTAACTTGTCTTGGTAGACAAGAATCTACCAAATCTAATTTCACACATTAGAAAATTTCTAAGATGCCTATTAGAAAATTATTATCAATATTAATTAGAAACAATTTTGCATATATGAATGGAGCATTTTTGGTTGTCTAAGAAATAAATTTGAAGAGTATCAGGAAAACATAAAAATGAGGGCTTGTCAGCAAGTAGTCTTTTATGTAAAATAAAAACAGCTGGCAAAGTGTGTGAGAAATCTAATTTTGGAAATAGAAAGAATAGAGCGATTCTGAGCATCTCATGAAGTTGTAAGAATCTGGGTTTCTTGAGCTCATATATAAAAGAGCGCCAGAGTGACTGCTTATGAGAGGAGATCAAGGAAGTGTCAACAAATCATAAAATCCTTGTATTAACAGAAATGGAGCTGAAAACACATGTGGACCAAATAAACTTCCTCCCTTATACTTATTAAATAAGGTGTTTTACCAGTTGATTAAAATTTTATATAGCATAAGATATTTGGAAAAATTATATTATACAGTTATATAGTTATATAGTGATGCTAAACACTTTACTATATATCATGTTACATCTAGAGGTAATGAATACATAATATACATACACACATAAATCCTTTATAGGCAAGATGTGAAAACCTTAGTCAATTCTAACATTTCATGAAACTTCAATGATTCATTGGCAGTGCATATGAACTTATTTTCATGAAAAAAATCAACATAGCAATACATTTTGAGATCAACAGATTTTAATCCACTTATTTATTTTTTAGTATTGTCCAAGTGTCCTCAAACTTCCTTTACATTTATAGATCTTAAATAAAAACCATAAGCACTGTGCCTTACTCCTAGGCCATGATCAATAACTATCTGTTAAATGAATTAATTAAGACCATGCATTATAGAACATTTTATATAGTGGGCATCTTAGAGATCAATTGTTCTAAATCCAATATTTTACACGGATAGATACTAAGGACCAGGGGTTAAATAATTTGCCCAAATCACCCAATTATTTAATGACAGAGCTGGGACAAGAACCCAGTAGATATTAAATGTTTGTTCATTTTCCACACCCTCAGTCCCACCTAGCCACACACACATTCACCCAAAATTAATGCCACTTCATGTTTTAAATAAATAATTTTTATATTACATTTTAAAAATTGTTTTAGGTGCATCTATCTTGCTTTCACAAAATTATAACCTTCGGCTAAAGCATCCCTGATGGGGCAACACAATATTCAATAGTAGTCAATTCAGAGTCTGATGACTTTTCACCACATGATGCTATGATAATCATCTCTATCTGATTACCACATAGCCTCCTAACTTGTTTCCCTGCTTCTGCCCTTGCCTCTTTACAGCCGATTATCTCCACAGCATCTTTAGTGATCCTCTTATGATGTATATTGATCATGTGTCTCTTCCACTCAAATTCTCACGATGTACTATAAATTACTCCATGATTCTATGGTGCTCCCCCATAGATCTCTAACCTCCTTACCTACTATTTGTTCCCTCTCTCCTCCTCTCTGTATCCACAAATGCTGTTAAGCTCCCCACTTAAGGCCTTTGAACTAGCGACTCCTTCTGCCCAGAATGCTATCACTCCACATGTCTACAGAAATATCTTACCTTTTTCATGTATGCTCAGATGTCACCTTTTAAATGGGGCCTACCTGACCACCCAAGTGTGCTCTGTCCTTCACCACAATCTACCTTATGGACTATACTTTTTTTTGTCTTTAGCTTGAATGACTTTCTAACTGGATAAAGGTTGCTTTTTTTTACTATATTATTAATTACCTGTCTCCTCCTACTAGAATGTAAGTTCACAAGGGAAGAGAGCATTATGTTTACCTGACTCATGTAGTGTAACTATTGGTGGCACTTAGTTGGTGTTTAATAAATATTTATTAAATTCAAGTGAAATGACCACATTTTCTAATAGAAGATTACAGAGTTTATTTACAGCATATTATGCATTTTAAATACCTCAAATAATTACATTTATATTAATTATAATGCTAAAATTATAGTATGTAATTACTGATTGGGCAGAAAAAATGAGAAATTAGGTAAGCTATAAACATTTTCTTAGATCTTATATAATTTTGAACTTGATATTTCAGTGTATAAGTTTTTCCTGAATGCAAGTTAGTCATCTTTGAAAGCTACATTAATTCTTTCAGATGACTAAATTGTTATTTAAAACACAGAATAAAAATGGCAGTTTACAAAATAGTCAAAAAATCTGCCTTCGTTTATCATTTTCCTACTTTAAAATTCATATAGAATCATAAAATCAACAATCATTAATTCTTATTGTGCTCTTACATATATAAAAAACTCATTCCTAAGATGTGATCTCATTTTATCTTTTAAATTCAAGTGAAAACAGATTTGACCAAATACAAAGACAAGCACTATAAGGGAACAATATAACTTCACATTTCAGTCCAGTTGGCTTTTCTTCGGTCTAATTATAAATGCATTTTTTTTCCTTCACTATAATGCTTTCTGGTAATTATGCTTTTCCCATAGTAAAAATAATACATTGGAGAAAATCTGTTAAGTAAATTATTGTTTAGGGAAGTCTACAAGTAAATTTTGTGTCCCTCTAGCAAGAGTTAATTGTAAGACAAACATCTTCAAGCATTGCTTTTTTGATAAATATAAAATTTGCTAAATGAAGCAGAGAATCTGTTGAGCTTTTGCTATCCCCAGTAGAGAAGCTAAAACTGCATGAGTTAATATACTGTGACTATGGAGCTCAGATCTATTAACAAGGGGAAAATGAATATGATTCTAGGCCACCATCCATTTTTAGTAACTATATTTCTAGCTATTATTTTCCCTATTGCAAAGGTACATTAGAATCTGATGTGCTTGGCATGCTGTACAGAATGCTAATACACTCTGATTATAGACTGTTTTCTGAAAACCAGGTAGATGCTGCATGTAATGTCCAACACATCTGCACCTGCAGAGTAGCACTTAATTCAAATTACTGAGAAAGCAAGTGATCAGTGAAGACTACTTCTCAATATGGCAGCTTTCATCTTAGTTTGTATTTCCTTTTCAATATATGCCTTTGTCTGAACATTTTCAATTATTTTCCTCTCAAATTTCTTTGTCATCCGGCTTAAAGACTATTTGAAAATTTAAAATACTGTATTTGAATTTTAGAATTTCTCTCCTGGAATGAAAAAAAAACCTCAGTGGATATTCACAAGTTGCAAGAGTAAGGAACTAAAATTAGATTAGATGAAGCTGCTGACAGACAAATTATTATGGTGGGAAGGCAGTGTGCATAGTTGAAAAAGCAGGGGCTTTGGGTTTAGCCCAATCTCAAATCAAATTCTGGGTTGGCTACTTTAAGTAAAACCATAGTTGCCTCATTTCTTATAATGTAATAAGAGAAACCCAGCCCATAGGATTTTTGTGAAGGATGAGAAACCATACAGAATCCAGTACCGTATTTTCCCAAGGTAAATCCTCAATGGATTACAAGTAATTATGTGGATTACTGTGTTAAAAGCTTACTTACATTTTTCTTTTAGATGATTAGAATATCAATACCAATAATTAATCAGCAATCAATAATCCAGTAGGACAAGAACATTAAAATTACACAAAGTCAACTTATTATGGTATCGATAAGTGTTTTTCTTGATTAAATAAAACAAAACAAAACACTGAGGTTTGTGTTAAAATCTCTACTAAACAAAAAATTTAAAGTGAGAGTTGCAAGATGTTGCAAGGTCTCATACCATATGGCTTCTGTAGAAAAATACCTCTGAAATCCAAGCTTCAAGATGAAGTTGGGCTGGTACTAACAAAGGAAAAGAGACGCAGATTGTCTCACTTTAGGGAGACTTCCTGGGGAGATATTCATTATCCCAGTGATTTTTTCATGGTCCAAGGACGGACCACCTAACTTACATGCTACAATAAAAGCTTGTTGTTACTATAATTCTTAAGATATAATTACAGTAGGTGGTAGTTTTGTTTTCTGGTAAAGTTTTTTTATACTGTTGCAAAACCAGAAGAACTGACTCTAATATTATATAATTTATGTAGTTGATATACTGTACCTTTGAAGATTTTTAACACATTTCCCCCTCTGTAAAATTAGAGAGACATATGCCTCTACTTATTCCCCAAATGCTATGTGTATGGCAGAAACATGACTTGATACATCACTCAGGAACAGAATCATATTAGCCAGTATAAGACTAATGTATGAAATTGGAATTCCAATCAATTTATTTATAGTGAATAATCTCTAATTAAACCAAAATTTTCAAAATCTTTACATGTAGACCTATGTGCTAGCCAAATAAATATTAGAAGTGTCTTTTGTAAGCAGAAGTCAGAACAAGGGTCATTAGAAGAAAGGAAATATTCTATACCAATTCCATCTTTTAAAAATACTCTTTATTGGTACAGTACACTCCAAACAGTATAAATTCTAACAGGTTTAACCCGAGATATACTTTTCAAATTGTCAAACTCTCAAGATAAAGAGAGAATACTGAAAGCAGCAAAGAAAAGAAATCCATAACATACAAGTGTCGTTCGATAAAATTAAGTGCTGATTTCTCATCTGACACCATGGAAGCTAAAAGGCAGTGATATTACATAGTTAAAGTGCTGAAAGAAAAAAACTGTCAGCCAAGAATTTTGTATCCAGCAAAGCTGACGTTCAAAAATTAGGGAGAGTTCAAAATATTCACAGATAAACAGAAATTGAGAGAAATACTAAAAGGAGTTCTGCAAATCGAAAGACAAAACAGGAGTGGAAAGGTTGGAGGAGAGTGAAGAAAGGTATATTATTAGTAAGAATAACTAAAAGGATAGAAAGATAAATAAAAGCAACATAAGACATTTTTAAACCTAAAGAAAGATGGCTAATGTAAGTACTTCCTTGACAGTAATAACATTGAATGCTAATGGATTAAACTTTTTAATCAAAAGACACAGATTGGCAGAATGGATAAGGAAATACAACCCATCTATATGCTGTCTACAAGAAATGCACCTTAAACCCAAGGACATAAAGACATGGCAAGTGAATGGTTGGAAAATGATTTTACTTGCAAACAATAAGCAAAAAAGGGTGGGAGTAGCTATACTAATATCAGACAAAATAGACTTTAAATCTAAAACTATTGTAAGAGAAAAAGAAGACCATTATATATTAATAAAAAGAGTAATCTATCAAGAAGAAAGAACAATAATAAACATTTATACACCAAAAATACAGGAGGAAGATATTGGAAAAACTAAGGGGAGAAATAGATACCTCTACAATTATAGTCAGGGATTTTAATATACCATTATCACAATTAGAACATTTCCACAGAGGATCAATAAAGAAACAGAGACCTTGAAGAATACTTTAGAGGATCTAGACGTAATAGACATATACAGAAAGTTACACCCAGTTATAGCAGGATATGCATGGTTCTCAAGCACACATGGATCATTCCCCAAGATAGACCACATGCTAGGTCCTAGAACAAGCCTCAACAAATTCAGAAAAATTGAAATTATACAAAGTAATTTTTCTGACCACATGAAATGAAGCTGGAAATTAATAAGGGGCAGAGAACTAGAATAGACATAAATATATGGAAGTTTAAACAACACTCTAAACAATCAGTGGGTCAAGGAAGGAACTGCAAAAGAAATCAGGGACTATCTTGAAACAAATGAAAATGAGAGCACAACATAGCAAAACCTGTGGGATGCAGCAAAAGCAGTGTTAAGAGGGAAATTCATAGCCATAAATGCTTATATTAAAAAAGAAAAAAGCACTAAAATTGAAGACTTAAGTGCACACCTGGAGGAACTAGAATAAGAACAACTAACGAATCCTAAAATAATTGAAAGAAGGAAATAACAAAGATTAGGGCAGGAAGAAATGAAATTGAGAACAATAACAAAAAATAAGCTATAACAATTAACAAAACCAAAAGCTGGTTCTTTGAGATGATTAATAAAATTGACAAACCCTTAGCTAGATTAATAAAGAAAAAAAAAGAAGATGCAAATACAAAAAATAAAAAAAACTAAAGAGGGATATCACCACTGCACACAGAAGTAAAGGATATCATAAGAGGATATTTTGAAAAATTGTATGAAAACAAGATAGATAACTTAGATAAAATGGTCAGATTTCTAGAAACACATAGCAACTTACATTAATGAAAGAAGATATTGATGAACTCAACAGTCCAACCACAAGTAACAAGATTGAGTTAGTCATCAAAAACTTTCCAACTAAGAAAAGCCCAGGACCAGATGGCTTCACAGATGAATTCTAGCAATCATTCCAGAAAGAACTAACACCAGTCCTGCTAAAACTCTTACAAAAAGTGGAAGTGGGGGGAAAATAGCCAATTTCTTCCTCTGATGCCAACATCACCCTAATATCAAAGCAACATAAAGTGCAACTGGAAAAGAAAACAGACCAATCTCTCTAGTAAATCTGGATGACAAAATCCTCAATAAAATTTCACTAATTGTAATCAGCAACACATCAAACAAATTATACGTCTTGATAAAGTGGATGTCATCTCTGGTATGCAAGATGGTTCAAAGTAAGAAAATCAATCAATGTAATACACCACTTTAACAGAGTGAAAGAAAAAAATCACGTGATCAACTCTATTGATGTAGGAAAAGCATTTGACAAGATACAGCATCCTTTCTTGATTAAAACACTTCAAAAGATAGGAATAGAAGGAAATTTCTTCAACATGATAAATGATATATATGAAATACCCACAGTTAACATCATATTCAATGGTGAAATGCTAAAGGTTTCCCCTCTAAGATCTGGAACAAGACAAGGATGTCTATTGTCACTGCTCTTATTTAACATTCTGTTAGAAGTGCTTGCTCAAGCACTTAAGCAAGGAAAACAAAAAATGGCATCCAAACTGGAAAGAAAGAAGTAAAAATCTCACCACTTGCAGATGACTTTATCCTGTATGTATTATAGAAGCCCTGAAAAGTTTACAACAAATCTTCCAGAACTGATAAACAAGTTCAGTAAAGTGGCAGGATATAAGATTGACTCACAAGAATCAGTAGCATTTCTGTGCACCTATAATAAGCAATCTGAGGGGGAAATCAGGAAAAATGATTCCATTTATAATAGAACTAAAAGAATCAAATATCTAGAAATAAACTTAACTAAAAATGTAAAGGACTTATACACAGAAAACTACACAACATTGTAAAAGGAAATCAAGGAAGACCTAAATAAATGGAAAAATATTCCAAGTTCATCTATTAGAAGACTAAGCATCGTTAAGATATCTATCCTACTCAAAAATAGTTATGCAATCCCAAGAAAAATTATAACAGCACTTCTTACTGAATTGGAAAAGCTCATTATGAAATTTATTCAGAAGGGCAAGGGACCCCAAATAGCCAAAACAAATTGAAAAGAAAATCATAATTGGAGAGATCATATTATCTGATTTTAAAGCATACTACAAAGGTACAGTGGTCAAAACTAAATAGTATTGGCACAAGGATAAATATATTGACCAATGGAAATGAATTGAAAGTTCTGATATAGATCCTCACATATATGGTCAACAAGACCATCAAGCCCACTCAACCGGACAGAATGATCTCTTCAACAAATGGCGCTGGGAGAACTGGATATCCACATCCAAAAGAATGAGTTGGGATCACCATCTCATGCCCGATACAAAAATTAACTCAAGGTAGATCAAAGACCTAAATATAAGACTCAAGACCACAAAGCTCCTAGAAGATAATGTAGAGAAGCATCTATGAGAGCTTATAGTTGGAAATGGTTTCATAAACTACAATCAAACCATGAGCAATGAAAGAAAAAATCCATAAATGAGACCTCCCCCAAATTAAAAACTTTTGCACTTCGAAGGAATTTGTCAAGAAAGTGAAAAGGCAGACTACTCAATAGGAGAAAATATTTGGTAACTATTTATCTGACCTAATATCCAGCATAAATCTGACCTAATATCCAGCATAAATAAAGAAATCCTGTATCTTAAAAGTAAAAAGACAAACAGCCCATTTAAAAAATGGGCTAGAGATTTGAATAGATACTTTTCCAAAGAAGAAATACAAATGACTAAACGGCACATGAAAAGATGCTCAACATCACTAGCTATCAGGGAAATGCATATTAAAACTAAAATGAGATATCATCTTACATCTATTATATTGGCAGCTATTAAAAAACAGAGGACTACAAGTGTTGCAGAGATGTGGAGGAAAGGAAACCCTCGTGAAATGCTGGTGGGAATGTAGCATGGTGAAGCCATTGTGGAGGAGGTTTGGCAGCTCCTCAAGAAGCTAACTATAGAACTGCCTTATGATCTAGCAATCCCAATGCTGGGTATATATCCAGAAGAATTGAAAGCAGGGACTCAAACAGATGTATGCACACCAATGTTCATAGTGGCCGTATTCACTATTGCCAAAAGTTTGCAGCAGCCCAAATGTCCAACAGATGAGTGGATGAGCAAATTGTGGTATATACGTACAATGTGAAATATTACTCAACTGCAGGAAGGAATGAAGTGCTGACATAAAATAATATTAATGAATCTTGAAGACCTTATGTTGCGTGAAGTAAGCCAGTTGGTGAAGGGCAAATATCATATTACCTCACTTATTTGACTAAGCAAATTGAGCAGACTCACAGAGCTAGAGTCTAAAAGATAGGTTAGCAGGGAACAGAAAGGGAGTAGAGTATGGTAAGCCAATGCTCAATATGGGCAAAGCCTACAATAAGGTGAATGGGAACGTTTGGCAGTGGACAGGGGTGATGGTGGTGCAGGGATGTGAGTGGGCTCAACAGTGCTGGAATGTGAGGGTGAGAAGTACTGGGTTGGAATATCCATGGAACTTGGTATGCTTCTATGGAACATGAATGTGTTTAAGTGGTCATGGGGTATTGCCTTGGTAGGTGGAGACCCACAGAATAACTGAAAGAATATTGAATTCCCATCCTGGGTAATCCTGCTACATTCTCTAAAAGAGTGGCAAGAATCCCTAGGATACAAGGGCAATACCTAGTGAAGGAAGTCATACCAATACAACAGGCCTTGATATTGATACTTGTACTTATGAACCTCATTCTCATGAAATTGAAACTTAGCCTAGTATTATTTATTGTGTAAGAGTTACCTCCTGAAGGTCTCCTTATGGCTCAAAAGTGCTTGAGGTACAGTTTACTGTCGCAGTCAGTGAGTTTCTCCTGAGAAACTCATAAGCCTAACTCTGGAATGACTCCCAACTTATATTGAAATCTCTTAGCCATAAAAAAACTCATTTGTATTTAATATTTCCCCCCTTTGGTCAAAGTCTTTTTCCAAATAATTTGCTAGTTGGCATTTGGTAAAAATCCCTCAGTGTCAGGTAGGCTTATCCCCAGGAATCATGTCCCACACTGGGGAGAAGGTAGCGAGCTCATA
The DNA here is from genome assembly GCF_030445035.2 of Dasypus novemcinctus. NCBI lineage: Eukaryota > Metazoa > Chordata > Mammalia > Cingulata > Dasypodidae > Dasypus > Dasypus novemcinctus. Next base: position 44,248,326 of record NC_080673.1, on the reverse strand, counting down.
CACTGAGTTCAGCTTAGAGAGAGGCCACATTTAAACAACAAGGAGGCTTCCAGGTGGTAACTCTTGGGCAATATACATTACTAGGCTGTTTCGATATCACAAGAACAAGGTTCATAAGTATAACCACCAATATGAAGGACCTGGTATGTTCATCTGTCCTCCTTTTGCTAGGGAATAATTTTACACTTATAGAAAAGTTGCAGAATAGTACAATGACTGTCATATACCCTTTTCCTAGATTCACCAACTGCTACCATTTTGCCATAATTTCTTATTTTCTCTCACATTCATTTTCTTTCTGGAACCATTTGAAAATAGGTTATAGATTTGGGCCCCTTTGCTTCTGTATGTTTTTCCTCAGAACAAGGACATTCTTTTATGTAATCATAGTACAATAATCAAAATCAGGAAATGTTACCTTGACTTAACACTATTCTACATTCTTATTCAAATTTCATCAATTGTTCTAATACACTTTACAGTCCTTTTTTTTTTCTGGTCTGGGATCCAATCCAGGATCATGATTCCATTAACTTGTCATGTCTCCTGGAACTAGAGACATGGAACTATTCCTCAGACTATATTTGCCATTCACGACATTGAGAATTTTGAAGAAGGGAGGTCAGGCACTTTGTAAAATGAGTTTTCTCCATGATTCAATTTAGGTTTTGTATCTTGAGTAGAAATACTACATAAATAATGTTGTGTCCTCTTCGGTGCATTTCATTAGGAGGCACATTGTGTTAGTTTGTCCCATTATTGATAACATTATCACTGACCATTTGGTTAAGGTGATGTCCATTTTTCTCTCTGTGAAGTTACTATTTTCCCTTTTGCAAGTAATATATAATTGATTAAGAGAGACTTTGAGTTTATATAAATATTCTGCTCCTCATCAAACTTTCAACCACTAGTCTTAGCATCCGCTGATGATTTTTTTCCTTAAACAATTCTTACTATCATGATCGGAAAATGATGATTTAATACTTGAAATTCCACTCTAAGGCAAAACTTCTCTTTCTCACTCATTTATTATTATAATCCTTCATTTAAAAAATATCAGTATGGATTCATGAATTCATATCTTACTCAATGGGTTTTTCAATGAGTTTTTTCAATATACTGCTTCTGTTATTTACTTTGACACTTATATTGTTCCATCTTTTGAGTCCCTTTTGGCTAGGTTTTTTTTCATTTTCTTAACTTCTGAGTATTGGGATAATCTAGGGCTAATTTACAGGTCGAATTTCTTTTCTAGAAACATTCATTATGATAACCTCATCAAATCCAATAGTTTTAAATATCATCTTTACACTGAAGATCCCAAATTTATATCTAACCCAGCCTCTCCCCCCAAACTCTAGATGTGTATTTCCAATTTCCCACTCTACATTCTAGTGTCTAATAGACACCTCAAAATTATACTACCCCCTGATGTTATGTATGTTTGTTTTGTAAGTTTGCAATCTTTACTACACACTTATTGTTTATGTGTATTCATATATGAATGATATACTTCAATAAAAAAAATTTAAAAAAACAAGCAGAGAGGGATCTTAAACTATAAAGAAAAAAATTATACCACCCCTAAAATCTCAATTTACCTGCATGAACCTGCATGCTTCTTCAATATGCACAATATGTACAATTCAATATGCACAATATGTACAATTCTCTTCAACTAATGCTCAAGCCAAAATTCTTGAATCCATGTTGACTTCTTTCTTTTCTTTTTTTCCTCTCTATTTTTTAAAAATGTTACATTAAAAAATATGAGGTCCCCATATACCCCACACCCCCCTTACCCCACTCCTCCCACATCAACAACCTCTTTCATCATCATGGCACATTCATTGCATTTTGTGAATTTATTTTGGAGCACTGCTGCACCACATGGATAGTGGTTTACATTGTAGTTTACACTCTCCGCCAGTCCACCCAGTGGGCCATAGCAGGACATACAGTGTCCAGCATCTGTCCCTGCAGTACCACCCAGGACGACTCCAAGTCCTGAAAATGCCCCCACATCATATCTCTTCTTCCCTCTCCCTACCGTCAGCAGCTACTGTGGCCACTTTCTCCACATCAATGCTACAGTACTTCCATTACTAATCACAATAGTTCTATAGTAGAATATCAGTAAGTCCACTCTAATCCATACTCTATTCCTCCATCCTGTGGACCCTGGGATGGTTATGTCCACTCCACCTCTATATCAAGAGGGGGCTTAGATTCCACATGGATGATGGATGCAATTCTGCTTGCAGTTGTAGGCATTCTTAGCTCCCTGGTGTGGTGGCTGACCTTCTTCACCTCCCTGTTAGCTGGCCAGGTTAAGTCCAATAAACCAGAGGGTAGGAGTTGTCAGTCTGCTGAGGCTCAGGGCTTGGCTGTCACATGGATAGTCCAGAGATTCAGGTCTCCTGAGTATACACCAAACACAGGTTCAGTAAAAGTGACAGAAGAGGCATGTGTTGAAAGGTCACATCTGAGTCCATCAGACTCAGGAACACAAACTCCAAAGTAGACCAACTGACATGGCACTGAACTCCAGAGTCATCTGCTATGACCATAGAACCTGTGGGTCTCTGTAGCCCTCAGAAGAACCAGTACCTGGGGTTGTATCTACTTTGGCTGTCTCTGGGACCCTGCTGAGGTGTGTTTTCATAGTAGTTACAGTTAAAAATGACAACTGAGAGAGTGCTGAGTTTCTAACCAGGGGAGCTCTATCACATTCCCCAATGGAACAGCAACAATCCCTCAAGTGCAATGGCAAAAACCAGTAAAGAAGGATGGTCCAACAATGAGCCCTTGATACTAATACTAATAATTATGCTTATGAGCCTGTGCACCTGAAATATGAACTAGGCCTAGAGCTGCAGGGTGCCTAAGAGTTATCTCATGAAAGCCTCCATGTTGCTCAAATGTGGCCACTCTCTAAGCCAAACTCAGTATGTAAATACATTATCTTCCCCCCAGCATGGGATATGACTCCTGGGGATGAGCCTCCCTGGCACTGAGGGATTACTACCAAGCACCAGCTGGTGATGTAACAAGAACTACATGTAGGATCAGTGTTAAAAACTGCTTTTTGACCTTGAGTAAATGGGGGAAATGGAAAGGACAAATGATTTTATACGGCTATGAATCTCCACAAAATAGTCAGGAGGTCATCTTTCTTTTCTTCTGATCACACCCCAAACCTAATCTCTCAGCAAGTCCTATAGTCTCCAATGTCATAAAATATCCAGTATCTTACTGCTTCACAACAATGTCAATGATACCACACAAATCCAAGTCAACATTATCCTTCAACTGGATTATTGCAATAGTTCCAGGCTGTTACCTCTGCTTCTTCTTTTGCCCACTCTATTATAACATCTCCCCAAACTAGTCAGTGATATTTTCAAAATATATATCATATTACTCTTCTTTACAAAACCTTAACAGCTTATTCTTTCAAATCAAATTCAAAGACCTAATCATGACCTACAAGGGTATAATCTCTCTGGTGATTACCTGTCTGACTCATCACTACCACTGTCCCTCAGTGTACTTGATCCATTCCTGTCTCCCTGATCTTTCTCTAGCCTTCTTCATTAGTACCTGCCTCAGGTTCTTCACATGAACTGTTTTCTAGGACAATTTTTCTCTTCCTTCAGATATTTGCATGGTTTTCTTCTTCACATGCTTCAGGTCTTTACTCAAATATCACCTTCTCACAGAGGATTTTCGTGATAACTTACCTAAAATAGCACTCCTATATCTATTCCTTTACCTATTTTTGTTTTCTCCAGAGCACATTTCACTGTGTGATAGATTTATTTGTTCATTTTTTGTCTATCCACTCTTTTTGAATATGAGCCCTGAAAGCATAGACTTGTCTTTATTATCCCATATTACATTCTCCTGTACATAGAAGAGTCCCTGGCACATAGTAAGAGCCCAATATATATAGTTGTTGAATCAATAGATGAATGAAATATGTTGATGGCATTACACTAAGATGGTCTTATCCATTCCTTTCTAGAGATGGTCTAGCAAACAAGTCCAAAATTCCTGTTGTTTGTTGGTGCCAAGGATTTTCTTCCCAGAACAGACTTGGGTGGCACTACCAAAGTGATTCTCCTTACTTGCTTCCTGTGGCCTACAAACTCCCACCCTCACCCTTGATAGTGTGTGGCATATTATATCTCTAGATTTGGCAATACAGTCAGATTATGGTTTCGTCTTACAGGCCTGGAAGTCATTTTGTCAATACAATGATTTTGCCCATCTATTCTTGCATCTGCTGTGAGCTTACACTTTGTAACTTTGGAAAGCCTATTATGATGCCTCTTTCCCAAGTCCTTGGGGATACCTCATTATTGCTTCTAGTTCTCAAAATTACAATTCCCTATATGAATTCTGCTTACAGAATCATTTGTCCCCTAGAAGAATTTGGCCAATTGTCCATGTACAAAATGGCAGTTCTGATTTAGGTTTTGTTTGCATAGTGCCATTTTGTTACATACTAGCTGATGAAAACTGAATTATAATGGTTAATAGGAATACTCTTTCCTCTTCATACAACACCATGTCTGCTCCCAGAATTGAGCATCTGTGATCGCTCTACACTTTTTCTGTTTCTTTCTGTGAACCAGCAGATTGATTTTTAAGTTATCCTGTTGACATTTTCAGTTCCTAGGAAGTAAGACGTTTGTTTTGCTCTACGCTTTGTCCCTGTAGATAACTCTACCCTGATGGCACCATTCTTTTAGGGATTTCAACAATCCCCCAAATAAGCCTAAGCCCATCTGCTAAAGGACCTAAAAGGAGTCAGAAGTGTGATTAAAGGAAATTGAGACTTTTGGTCTTCCCATTCCCTCTGGATTTTCTTTGTTTGGTTTTCATGAACTTTTGAATTTGCCAGGGAAGAAATATACTGTTCTGCAATCCAATGCTTATGTTCTTAGTAATATTAGAAACAGGGAGGAAAGGTGTTGAATGGAGATGATTATGACTAGAGAATACAAAAGGACTTCAATGAATGTGAAAAGAATATTTCAATATAATGGATTTTTAAAACATTTTTTTCACTATTATGCTTTAATCTGTGCAGGATTGTATCTTCCATGTATGAAGAAAGGACTTGGGCTCCAACTAGGCACTTCTAAGTTTCTCCTCTGGCTTATCCCTGCATTAACTCTATTATCTAAGCTCCAATTAATTTCTTCATCTGTATCATAAAGATATATTCATAGGGTAATTTTGAGAATTATGGAAAACAGTTTACCTGAAGACTGAGATTTCAATATATATTACAATTATTTTAGGTTTCCAGTACATTTCTTTGTATTTTACAATCTTTGGGAAGAGGAATGTCTGATAGGCTCTAACACAGAGGTTGTATTAAAATATTCTAATCATCTAAAATTTGATTTCACAATTTTTTTTTACTTGTTCGTTTTTCTCCTTTCTTTTTTTCACAGCAGTCTGATATAGAGCAGGATAAAATGATGTCTATTATTACTTTTGAAACTAATTGTTCCTCATATGAAATCATTTCTAAAGTAAATGTGCCCACTCTAGAACAGCCCTCTGTGCTCTACTTTGGAAGCAAATCTTAAGTATGCATTAAGCATACATTTGTGTTTTGGAGTCAAGATGGTGCTATGAGTTCATACTTTAAACTTTCCTCTGTAGTTTAAACACCTAGGAATGATAGAACATGTGTGTGTATAGTTGTATAACTAATAAGACATAGTCACTCCTGAGGAAAAAAGCTTAATATCTCTATGCACTATAAATGGAAGAAAGACTCAAAAAGAATCAGAGGCTGAAGTTAGAGACCTGCTGGGTTCTAAGCCCAGAAGTATGCAGAAGGCCCTGAAAGGTGAGGGTAGTTGGGATTGTAGTGGGGCCACCAAGTCTATGAGGGGAGACTGAAAACCTTCAAGTGCCACCTGAAGCTGTAAGGTATATAACGCTCTATACTGTGGATGGTGGAAGCATTGCAACAAGTAATATGGACTAGGACTGAGCTTCTTGGGCTAAATGATAAGATCTGAGAGGGACACAAAACACCTATGTTTTGCTGTCACTATTAGTCCAGATTCTTGGTGGGATAAAAACAAGGATCAGGGTCAGGCAACCACAAAACACAGAGAGAAGTACTAATGATTAAAGAAAGGGAGAAAATGAGAGAGACAAGAGTAAGGAACAAATAAACAATTAGAAATAACCCCTGATAAAATGCGTCTATAAAACACAATATACAAGGATGTGTAGAAAACTAATATATACTATGGAAGACAATCAAGGAAAGAAGAACATATTTTTTAAAAATGCAATGTGAAACAAACTGGCACATATGAATCAAGAATAAATGGATATTTAGAGAAAGGGAAAACAATCAAAGGGAAAGGCAGATAAGGAGAAAAACAATCAAAGGGAAAGCATGGTAAACAGACAGCACAAATGTAGACATAATTCCAAACTCAACAGTCTAAAATGTGATAAACTTAAAAATTAAAAAAAATTTAGACTATGTATTTTGAAACTAAAAGTATTTAAATAGCATAAATTAAATTTTAACTAAAATTTAAAATTATAAAAATTTACAATGAATATCATAATAGTTGATACTACATATTAAAACTAATGGGGGAACAGATGTAGCTCAAGTGGTTGAGAGCCTGCTTTCCACATACAAGGTCCCAGGTTCAATCTCTGGCACCTCCTAAAACAAACAAACAAAGCCAACTCTCACTGGGGCGCAGATGTGGCTCAGTGGTTGAGTGCTTGCTTCCCATGTATGAGGTCCTGGGTTCAAACCCCAGTACCTCCTAAAAAACAAAAACAGAAACTAATGGGATACAGCTACAGCAATGGTAAGAAAGAAAGTTAAGGCAAATACAATTATTTTAAAAATAAGAAAGATTAAAAGATTAGTTACAGACGCTAGTAAAAGAAAAACAGATTATACCTACAGAAAGCAAAACTAAGAAAATGAAAAAGACAAGAACAGACAATAATGAAATAGAAGAAAAAAGTAATATATAATCACAAAAGGAACAAAATGCTTCTTAAAAGATTAATAAACAAATTTCTAGCAAGGCTCTGAAAAGAGTATTCTGCATTTATTAGCTCATTTAATCCTCACACCAACCCTATATGATAGGTACCATCAAAAGAAGCTGTGAATATTCAGTAAGATAGAAAGGAAAAGGAGGACATGGCCACAAATAAAGTAGAGATTTTACAAATCAATGGTAAATTCTGAAGACAATTTGTTTTGCCCATAAATTTGAAACTGTCAGTTTCAATAAACAAAATAAATTAAGAAGGAAAAAACGAAATAACTCAATACCTCTTAAAACAATGAAACTGACAGTACAAAATTTCAACCTCACAAAAAAACATTAGCAAATCCATATAAGTTTATATGTATCTACAAACCCTATCAGATATTAAAGTTTCAGATAATAGAATTAGGGAATGGGTTAACAAGTGTATACTTGGTGGCTAATATAACTTTGAAAATATGACCTGACACAGTTCAAGAAAATCTAAAACTATAGCTAACCTCATGTAGTAATATAGATGTGAAAACCCAAAATATAATTTTTGTAAATCAAATCCAGCAGTGCTAATAAAATCCTTATAACCAAGGAGGATTTATCACATGGATTCAAGAATGGATTCAAGAACTTCAGAAAATACTGCAATGTAATTCATACGTTAAAAAATTAAAAATTTAAATTTAAAGCTTACTAAAGATTAAAACGTATCTAAGGAAAAATTTGTGTATACAGCAATACTTATGAAATATTTTCATTAATCAGGAATAAAACAGCATTGCCCACTATCACTCATAGGATAAATATTGTATTGAAATTTCTAGCCAAGGCAAGGGTACCAGGAAAAAAATAAATACATAAGGATTGGAAAATAAATAAAATAACAATTATTTGCATTGCGTACAGTTATGAACAAAAAAGATATATGATAATCTTCAATTAGAACTTGTAATCAAGTTCAGCACAATGGTTATGTACAAGAGTAATTTGTAAAACTCAAAAAGAATATTTAGTTTTGTATATGAAACATAAAAATTAAAAAAACCTAGTAACCAATTAAATTATAATAGAAAATTACACTGAACAAAATAGCCACAGAAATTATAATATACCGAGGGGGAAAAAAATCTACAAAAAATATGTAAGACCTTTATATCCCCAAGTTTAACTCATTATTTGAGGACATAGAAGATCCTGTCAATGCCCATCACTGAAGACCACTAGAATCACAACTGTAGTCAATTATATTGATTACTTGATACATCAAAGAAAACTGCATGCCATGGGGAATGGTGAATTATCTCAAGGAGAAGAGGGTGTGTATGAGGGGTTTGCGATAGGATTTGGGTTTGTGTTAGGTGATTTGGTGGGGACGCTTAAGGAAACTGGTGTTTGCTCTCAACTGAGTAGTGTCAGAAAGCAGAGGTAACTGTTTGGGGATTTGGGGTTAATGGGGACCTTAATTTTATCTAAGAGGTATAAGGAACAGAGTGGTTCTAATGCTGTGATTGGCAAAGAAGAAACACTGACTCATGTTAGCTGGAAGGAGGGATGCGTGGTCATATCTGTGGTTTGCACAATGTTCTTGATCTTGTCTGTTTCATTAAGTAGTGGACTTGTTTGGGTTTCACCCCATTGCAGTCCAACAGTGACCTCATCTATCACCACCGTCTTGATGTTAAGTACTAGGCCAGTCAGCAGCTGTCAGCTGTCAGGAGAGCTTTCCCTCATCTCACCTGAATAAATGATATAATTTACCATGACCGTGAATATGAATAGTATGAAAATGTCACTTCTACCCAAATTAGCCTATGAAGTCACTTTGTGGGGTAGAAAGACTTTGTGGGGTAGAAAGATGTGTTGGGGACTACGGCAAATTTGAAAGTGCATGCTATTCGCTAAAGGCATTAACATTTTTAGAAGGACAAACACAACTCATCTGTGGAACCCACTCAGTCTCCAGTCTCTGACTAATGACCATATATTCCAATCTGCTTAGAACAGTGCAGGCTCATACCTTGTCCCAGCTTCCAATTTGGTTAGCATTTTCCCTGGGATTTTCATGTTTAACAAAGTATTAATAATTGACTTAAAAATGAGCCAGATAAAGAGACCCATGAGAGTTATGGTCATGGCCGATGGGGTTTACTACCAGGGCAGATGGCCCCTCTCTGGAAATGGTGTTTATGTGTGATGAATCTGGACTCAGTTGGGATCTCCCCTCATAAGACTTTCATACTAATCTGCTGGAGGTGCAGTTAACGTTGGGGTTTAAGATATAGTTAGGGGATTTGAATCTCTGGACTGATAATGTGATAGCCAGGTCCTGAGCCTCAACAGACTCCAGCACCTACAATCTGATTTATTGGACTTATCACACTCAGCTAAGATGGAGTTGAAGAAGGACAATCACCACACCATGGAGCCTAGAGTGATTACAACTGAAAATGGGAGGATGGCAGCCAGCATCCATGTGGAATCTGAGCCTCCTCTTGACATAGAGGTGCAATGGACACAACCAATCCAATGTCCACATAGAAGAGGTGGCATTGGATTGGGAAAAGTGGACATGGTGGACGATGGGTATGGGGAAGGGCAGGAAGAGATGAGAGGTGGGGGCGTATTTGGGACGTGGAGCTGCCCTGGATGGCGCCTCGGGGGTGATCACCGGACATCGTGGATCCTCACAGGGCCCACTGGATGGAATGGGGGAGAGTATGGGCCATGATGTGGACCATTGTCTATGAGGTGCAGAGGTGCCCAAAGATGTACTTACCAAATCCAATGGATGTGTCATGATGATGGGAACGAGTGTTGTTGGGGGGGGAGAGGGGGGGTGGGGGGGGTGGGGTTGAATGGGACCTCACATATATATTTTTAATGTAATATTATTACAAAGTCAATAAAAAAAAAAAAAAAAGAGCCAGAATGGGTTTGGTGATCCTCTATTTTGTACTTGCAGCTTCTACCATAGCCTCATCACACACATCTGGTGTGTGATACATATGCATTGATCAGAGATTTCATTCAACATGTGGTTAATTCAGAAAATCAGTGCTTGATAACCCATCTCATTTTTTCCCCAAACTTTTTCATAATAATGCAACTTATATCTGCTATTTGAAGATAGCATGCAGAGCACTCACCAATAAAACAAACTGTGTGCCAGCAAAAGCAGCTAGAGAAGTCAAACCTTTCGACCTTCAGTTCAGTGGGGATATATTTCATCTGCCGTTCCTGTGGGCCACATGGTCTACCAGACCATTGTGCTGTGGCCACTCTCTTGGTTTGTAAGATGCACAGAACCCTGGAACTCCTGTTGGTGAGGTCAGCAGTGAACATGAGGAATTACAGGTTGGATGTACATGGCACATATGTAGGAAATGGAGGCTGAGTTACAGAACTCCAAGAACACTTTGAATGCTCTTACACAGTGGCTTTATAATTTTGGTAACATTTTTGTTCCTTCTTCCCCTTTTTATTTACTTTATTCAATTATCTATTTATGTATATCAGTATGAACTCATGGACTATTGCTTTCCAATAAATATTTATATTAGGATTCATTTTAGCATTCTACCTTGGCTTATTTATAACTTCTCAGAAAATGAGAAACTCGACTCTAATTACCTGCAATGTCTTTATTTCTTTGTTAAAACCTAGAACACGTATGAAATACTTTCAGAATTGTTAACCCATATATTGTTTGATAATATTTTAATTCCGTGATAATTTCAACTAATTTTAAAACACTTTTTAGCATCCATGAACTCGAGAAACCAAAGTATAGATTTAATTTAAAATTACAGACTGAATTGATTTCTCATAAATTAATAAATAGTTTCCCAGTAGTTATTTTAAGAATACAATGTCCAAAGATGATAACTTAAACATACAGTTTCAGAAGATGTCTTTAAATATAACTGTGACTTTTCTTTTAGATCAATTACTACACTAAATAGATTTTTGTTTATTTTCAATTCTGAGCTTTCTTTGGCTTGTTCTCCAAGTTAAAGCTATAGCGTTTAATATGTTATGTATATTAGCAGAAAAACAACTACACAAAAAAATCATATTATATTTACATCATCAGATCCTATATAGAGAAAAATTAGTTAAGATGATTGCAATAATGGTATGATTTTTTTCATATATTTCATGGAATTTAAATCAAGACTTTTTTGCATTTCATTCTCTCAAAGGTGAAATATCTGACATTACTATGAATACTCTTATAAATTCAATTAAAAAGTTCAACGTTGAAAATAAATGTTTTGTTTATACAGTAGTAATATCAATATAAAATTTATGAAGCATGTAAAACCATATTCTTAAAAAATGAAGAACTTTTGGGGGCAGAAATATTTTTTAAATTAGTTGTAGTGCACACATAATTCATTTTGCTAATAAATAAGCTGCAGTATTTTATCAACAGAAATATAACCTTCAATGGTTATATTTTAAACACACACACATTTGTAACTAAAGCTAAGATACCTTTACTACATAGTTTAGAAAATGACCATAATATTGAAAACAAATCAATGCTTGAGCATAACAAAATGCACTTCCTTTGCTATCCATCATCAATCTTATTTTAGGAATGTTTTGCCTTTAAAGCACTACTTTGTAAATCAACTTAAGTGTCCTACAGTATAGAACTTTTTGTGAGTCCTCTAAATTTTGGTTTCATTTGTTTGGAATAAATAGAAAATCTTTAATAAAATTATTCAACAAATCAAGTTGTCACAAAATGTAATTTTTAAAAGAATTAAGTAATTGAAAATATTGAAAACAAAGCTTGGAAACAGTATAACACAGACATTAATCCACAGAAAAGCAAGGGAGGCAGTGAGCAAATTAAACAATAGCTTAACCAACATTTAAGCTTTAGCTATGAAATTCAATGATTTTCTTTGGTATATCTTGACTGACAAGAACACTATTTCATTGGAGTTATAACATTTTATGTGAAAAATTATGTTCTGAAATGTAATGAAACTAACTGCCTATAATTTTGCAGGATCTAACACTGGGGAAAATACTCAAAAATCACAGAAATTTTATTTATACAATTTTTTCATATGAAATATTTGTTAAAGGAAGTACACTGAACAGAGGCTAAAATTCAGCATCTGTGAAAATAATTGGGTTAAATTTTTTACATGTCAATACAAAAATATTTACAATCAAGAATATCCTCTATGTAGCAAAGTTTGTTCTAAGCTTGCCAGGGAACTTGGAACATATAGAATATTTTCTAAACTAAAAATTTTATACTTTACATAGAAGATTCAGTTGAAGACATCAACACTTTCAAATTTGTTCACCATAAACTTCAGCTTTTAGAAGAATATTGCAGGCTATTTTATGGCAAAAAAAAAAAAAAAGGCCAAATTTGAGAAAAATTCCAATACCATTTTATTAAAGAGTTACAACTAAATAATTTAAGGTGATTTAAAAATGTAAATTTATATCAAGAATAATTATTCTGCTTGTTATTTGCAATGTTCAAATAATCTAAAAAAGTTTTTGCATATTACGTCAGTGTATATAGATGCATATTATTTTTATTTATTAAAAAATTTATTTCTAAAAATAGTTCTTGAGTAGAACTATTTTATAAATCCAGGTCCACAAATACCATAAAGCTATTTTGTTGGACAACAGATAAATAATTTTAGGATTTTAAAAAAATACCACTTTCACTCTCATAACCGACTCAATTTGCATGATACTTATGATCAACCTTTTTTATGACCACTGCCGTGTATATGATTTCTAGGGTTTGCTGGAGAAGCAAAGACTGGAGACTCTCATTTCTTGGTGAAATCTGTGCTAACCTACTTGACTTAATTAAACAGTCTGATTTAAATCCTTTTATTTCAACAAGCATTTCTTAAAAACTTGTCCTATTATGTTAACCTAAATGATTGAGACCAGTATAAATTAGTGCAAAATAACATCAAGAACAAAATAAATGGTGCAGGCAGATCCCATTGGAAGAAGGGAAATAAAGCACTAAGAATTACTGGATTTTCTGGGAAAAGTTTTAAGGTAACATAGGATTGGCTGCCTAGAAGTCTAGCTATACATGAGTAGGGCAAGGAGAAAATGGGAGGGTAGGCTAGATGCCATGAACAAAGGAAGGAACATGTTTTTCTTTGGGTGGTCAAGAGTTTGGTTAATAAAGAAGACTATAGTGCAAATAGGCTAGAATGCAAAGATGAAGATTTGAACTTCAGTTGACAGTCTGGAAAATCATGAAAGATGGATGTATATGACAGGACAGATTTTAATAGAAGGGCCATAAATTGCTAGATGGATTGGAGAGTGGGGACATTTATATCTTAGAAAATTCTGAGACATTTTAAATCTAGACTAGAAATGATAAGGACCTTGACTATGAAGTGAATGTGAGAATAAAAAGAAAGGGACAAACCCGAAAAGCATTTTGAAGAAAGAGTTGGGAGAAATTGGTAAACAACATTACATAAAAAACATGAATTTAAAAAAAAATAATTCTTTTTGGTTGTTAAACTTAGAGACTCTGCGTTGTCTGGGCTGGAGGCTAAGATCAAACAAGTACTTTCCCTATATAAAACCTGAAATAATGTACTACATTGATATAATCATCTAGTCACAGATGTATACTAAGAGGCTCACTTAATCAAAGTCACAACAAACACACAAAACAAAATTTCTAGGTAAGGATGTTTTTGTGTGTCCCTCAAGTGACTTGTACAATGTCTAAAGTTCCCACCATTAGTCACTGAATGAATAGAGAAGCTTTATTAAAATGGGAACAAGGCATTACATGAAGCCATTAGGATCCATTAACACCTTGAACCAACTTGATTGATCATATTAGCTAACCTCTTCCAAGCCTTGTGGAAGAGTGGGATGCAAGCAAGTATAGCAGGGAGGTTTCTTTGCCTGTGAGAAGAGAGACTACCAAAAAACTCAGAGGAAGGCATCTATCATATGGAATATTTTTGTGTGATGGTGCCTAGTCTTGGCTTGGATTATGGATTCTTCTTGTTTCTTTCTTTTTATTACCTACTCCCTTTGTCTTGGGGAGTTAATGTAGAATAAGAGACTGGATTAGGAATCAGAAGATCCCATGCTAATCCAGCTCAGGCACTAACTTGCTGCCTGCCTTTTATGACTCACTTATTCTTCCTGCCTCAATTTGTACTTATTTTTTGATATACTTTATTTTTTTTTAAAAAAAGAAACTTAGATTATGTAAATGTTACATAAAAAATATACGGGATTCCCATATGCTCCACCTCCTTTCCCTCCCACAATTTCCCACATGAACAACATCCTTCACTGGTGTAGTACATTTGTTAACAATTGAACACATTTTGGAGCATTGCCACTCAGTGTGGATTATAGTTTACATTGTAGTTTACAATTTCTCCTGCACAATTTTGTAGGCTATGGGCAAGATATACAATGACCTGTATCTGTCATTACAATGTCATTCAGGACAGTTCCCAAGTCCCAAAAATGCCCCCATATTATACCTGTTTTTCCTTCTCCCTCCCCTCAGAACCTCCAGTGGCCACTGCCTCCACATCAATGATAAAAGTTCTACCATAGCTAAAATCATAATAAGTCTATGGTAGAATAACAGTAAGTCTATACTTGTCCATCATTCATTCACCAATTCTGAGGATTCTGGGATGGCGATGCCCACTCCACCTCTAATTGAGAGTGGGCTTAGATCCCATGGGGCAGATGGATGGAAATATCTTGCTTGCAGTTGTAGACTCTCTCTGTTCCTTGAGATGGTCATTGTCAATCATCATCTCCTTGTTAGTTGTCCTGGGTGAGTCCAATGAACTGGGGAGGAGGTGTTACAAATCTGTTGAGATATAGGGTCCAACTGGTACATGGAGAGCCCAAAGATTTAAGTCTCTTGACAAACACCTATCAACTCTAGTACAAACTATTGTTGCTCAAATGTGGCCTCTTTTTAAGCCAAACTCAGCATATAAATGTATTACCTTCCCTCTAGCATGGGACATGATTCCTGGGGATGAGCCTTCCTGGCTCCAAAGATTACTGCCAAGCACCAACTAGCTATGCAATTGGAAAAAAACCTTGACCAAAAGGGGGAAGGGGTAAAGACAAATTAGTTTATATGGCTAAGGGACTTCAAGGTGAATCAGGAGGTCATTCCAGAGGTTACACTTATGCACATCTCAGCAGGATCTCATTTACTGTCAAAGTAAATATTGCCTCAAATTGTTGAGCTCCTGAGGGCTCTGGAGACATCCAGACACTATGGGCAGGTCTGACAGCTCAGGAGTTTGGTGTCCTGCCAGTGAGCCCTACTTTGGAATTTATGCTTCCCAGTATGACAGACTCAGTGTGGTTTCCCTACACATGGCTTTTCTGCCCCTTCTATCAGTTTGTACCTCTATGAAATGAGGACCCTAGTCTAGATAAATAATACCTGCACCAGCTTCTCAATCCTTTAAAACATTTTCCACTTTTATTTTCACAACTTTTGCCATTATTTTTCTTTTAGTACAAGGGATAGAGTTTTTAAAATAAACTCACATTTTTATCAAGAAAATCACCCATTTTAGATTTCTTTGAAATAAGTTTCAAAGAAATATATTTTCTGACATTTTTACAGATTAGCAAGTTATCTTGGTTATGATGAAAATCTATGAATTTAAATATGCATAAGGCAATATCAGTTTTTCTTTTAAAATATTTTACTTATTGCAAAGCCCCAATGTATGCTCCATTAGTCATTTAACTATCTGAGAGATTTTTGTTCCAGACTAGCCATTACATCAATGTTGAAACTATTAAATTTAAAAGTGTTTTAGTCTTTAATAAACATGTTGTCAAAATGTAGAAAGATTAAATTGATAAATCTCTGCTTATTGTATCCTTTTCATTTTTGTGGATTATATGCATCTGTCAAGCCTCCAGAGTTTCATAAAATTATCATTCCACTATCAAAAATGAAGTTACTTTTCTAATATCATTGATTTTCTTCTATAGAGGATTACTTACATTTTTTACAGAAATATTACTTAGGATATCAAATATGCTTTCTACTAAGCAGTTATACACAGGGAGAAAGGGCAAGTAGGATTGTTTGGGAAAATATGACATGCCAGGAGATCTCATACCTGGCAAAACTGTTTTGAAAAATGCCTCTTAACCTTTAAATACCTTTAAATTGGTAGAACCTTTACTGACTAGCATAATTTAGTAAGTAATGAGGGGGTTGGAATGGGGATAGAAGGAAGGAGGGAAGGAAAATATATGGCTCAGGATTCTTAGTTGAAGATGACAGGGACACACTAGCCATAATAATCAGAAGAGATTTATTATGAATATAGATAACTCAAAAAGTTGTTGGGTTTGCTGAAGTTAAGATGCAGGAGGAATTTCATGAATCACTCCCTGTATCACCCCAGAACTGGTTTGCTAAAATCAGGACACTGAATCAAGAAGTTTCCCTAGAGCTATTGACCTGTGTGGTGATTTGAAACTGTGCGTACCCCAGAAAAACATGTTTTTAAGTTTAATCCATTCCTGTGGATATGAACCCATTGTAAGTAGGACCCTAAATGAGGTTACTTCAGTTAAAGTGTGTGGTCCACCTCAATCAGAATGGGTCATAATTCTATTACTGGAGTCCTTTACAAGCAGAATGAAATCTGATAGAGAGCGAAAGGAGCAGCCAGAAGGTGGTTCAATGGAACCTAGGTCCCAGAAGAGAATGGAGAGTCCAGAAGGGGCCACCAGGGGCACTGCCATGTGGCAGAGGAGCTACGGACCTGTGATCACCAGCAGTCAGCTCAAGAAAGTCTCAGTCTTTGGGAAGAATTCATCACCTTGATGATGCCTTGATTTGGACATTTTCCTGGGCTCAGAATCATGAGCAAATAAATTCCCATTGTTAAACCTGATCCATTCCATGGTATTTGCTTGAGCCGCCTAAGAAATGAAAACAGTCTCAGACCTCCTCAGCCACTGCTAAGAGCTATTCCAGTAGGAGCAGTGCTTTGTGCTTGCCCTTTACACATGCATAACTAATTTCCAAATCAAAGTTTTTCTGTGGGTGCAAGGGAGGCTAAAAATGTTATTTTTAGTTGATGATGATGGTGGTGGTGATGGTGGAAACGGCTGATTTACAATGTGGAAAACTAGCAAAATATGCAGAGACTTCTCAAACTTTAGGAGAATCAAAAATAAAAGTCCAGTATGGTAAAAAAAAAAAATTAATAATCCAAACACTTGAAAATTTAAGCACTGATTCCAAAAAGAGTTAGCAGAGTTTGTTTTTGATGTTTTCAAAAGGAGCAGACTTTAACAAAGCAAGCACATTTGGTCAAAACATTCAGTAAACTTACTAAGAACTTTAGTTGTTTATGATGTTTTCTCCTTCTCTTTCCCCTCATTTGTTTACATTTTTTAATGAGAATTTTTAATTCTTTAGTGTTCTTCCTCAGTGACCCGAAATGAAGAATTACTTCTGAGATGGCAAGTCGATTTTGTATTCACACCATTCTATCATGCCTTCTTTTCTTGTAATCATTTATACAGAAAAGTTTGAGATGGAACAATTCGGTGTTCTTCTCCATTGTTCTAGAAGAGTTGCTTTCAGATAGGCTATTTCTTTGAACTGCAATTGCCCCATGGAATGGGTGCTCTTTATATTAAAAAAATGGTTCTTATCAATATATTATTGAAAATAATACTTGTGATTTTTATTTGAATGGCAACAAACTGAAGTTCTTCAATTTCCAGAAAGAAAAGCAGATGTCTGAATAAAGAAAAAGAAAAATGGTTTTCTTAAAATTGGTGCCAGATGTTTTCAGGAATCTTGACATATTTTGCAAAGGAATTTGCACCAAAATCTTGGAGAAATCACAAAAGACTAGATTATTCAGATATTTTTATGATAAAATTTTAAAACAGAATGATGACTATTTAAGCAGAGCCATTGAAATTTTTCTTAATCCTTAAAATAATGAGGAGTGCAAATTATTTCCTAAGAGAAAAACTGATACATTCTTTTCTTTAACACTAAACTAGACAATATTTCCCAGTTCCCTTGCATTTAGATGGAGCCATGTGATAAATTCTCCTCTTAATGGAATGTGAGTGGAAGTGACATGTTCCAAATTCAGACTGAGGTAGCTACCTACATAGTGGATATGCTTTCTCCACATTCTCTTCCTTTTTTGTCTATTGCCTGGTAGCAAAGATTACAGTAGTAGCCTTAGTGAATGGCAGGGCTATTAAGATGGAAAAAGCCTGAATCTCTGAAAGACTACATGGAGCAAAGTCCCTGCTGACATACACTGCATCATAAAGGAAGCGAAAAAGAAATCATTATTATCCTGAGCCAAAGGGATTTTTAAGGTTGTTTTCGAACGCTGTTAGCCTACCCTGACTAATGCACTTCTGTGAAGATAGTGTGCTTGGGGAGAAGTTAGTTAATATAAAAATTTGGTTACACCTTTTAAAGCTTCCCTAATTCATATTTCTGTGAAAATATATTGCAAACTCTAAGACATTTTACAAATGTATTATTTTTATCAACACTAATAAAAAAATTAATAGTTATATAGAATTTAGTATTTACACTTGTGCTTATTCTTCAGAATGGAAGTTGAATAAAAGAATGGATAGACAAGGTAAACTACCTTTAAACCTGACTTTTCTAAGAAATAATGTATTTTGCAGGATCATTAAAGATAGATTTAAAACTATTCTAATAGCATCATTATTTTAAGAAAAATATAGACATAAGAAAATGTAAAACATAAGACACAGGTAATTTAAAACATGTAACAAACCTAAGTTTTCTTTACATTGTTTCTCCCTCCTTTAAAAAAAAATGCGATTTTGTTTAATTTGGTTTAGCTATTTTAAAGATTATATTACGCTAGTCAGATGCAATGTTTTAGAACTCTGTTGGGTCACAGGAACTCTCTCACCATTCTATTCTAATTTGCAGTTTTGCTATAATAAGAGTCCTAAATATATTGCTACTGTCTAGACATTTTATCTGAAACAAGTGTCCTTTATAGTCTCAGAGGACTTTTCTATTTTATTTCCAGTAAATCAAAGTCTGTGAAGAGCTTTGGTTCTTATTAAGACATACCCTTCACAGTCCAGTGATTGCCAACAGTGGCAAGCCATTGACAGTTCATTTACATATAAGTGATGACTTCCATCAGGTAGTTGGCTCAAAAACACAATGGACATTTAGAGCATATCCAATATTTCTTGTACTTTGATAAGCACCAAGTGCCAATTTTTAAAGAGAAATTGACTACTGAAAAGTGAGGCTTCTTTCCCCTGACCTTACGCTGTCTTCTACTGCTCTAGAGTGACATGTTGTCAGTGAACACAATGTAGGATCACACCTTTAAAAGGCATTCAGTAGCCCTACTTTAGTTCGCTAAAAATCAAGACTAACAATTACATTTAGGAAGCACAAGAAAAGAACAATCACATTTTATTACAGGAAAAATAAATTTCATCTCTATCCTGCCCCATTTGTCATAAATCATAACTTAATTTATATAGTCTATTTTTATAAAGTAATTTTATAAAGTAAGTTTTATATTAATTATTTTTTTAATAAACATATTTACTATTTGAAATACTGATCACACAAGGAAATCCTGTATCCAAGTTTGCATGTACCTTTCATTTTAAGTCCGTGCATTTGCTCTCAATGTTTATGAGGGAGAGGGACAGAGGAAATCTGAATAAGATTTATCTTAATAAGAAATGGGCAGGATGAAGATCTATTACAATGCTGGGATTCAACACAGTGTTTACTTTTCTTTTCCTTTTTTTAAAATTTTGCATTTACCAGCTTTTTTTCAGTACTGAAATAAAGGAAAAATAAACTTTTTTCCTTAAAGTGAAATTCTCTTAATTACTCATAGGGACAACATTAATATTTTTTAAATACCTTTATTGAAATATAATTGGCATTCAATAAATTTGCATACATTTAAACTATATAATTTGATAACTTGATAAATCAGGTGTATCTTTATGATGCTATCATTATAATTAAGATATTGAAGAGATCCTTCACCCCCAAAAGTTTTCTTGTATGCTTTTTCTCTTTTATTCGGGAAGTTGTGGGTTTAAGAACAATCCTGCATAAAATACACGATTCACATATACCAACCCACAACCAAGACTTTTTATTGGTGTGGAACATTTGTTACATAGGATGATAGCAATTTTTAAAAATTGTACTATTAAAGTCCATGATTTAACTTAGAGTTCCTTTTTCGTGTACTATAGTTCTATGGATTTTTTAAAAAATTTATTGTTACCATATATATAATCTAACATTTCTCCTTTTAATCATATTCAGATATATATTTCAGTGCCATTAATTATGTTCTTAAAATTATCCATTGCCAAAACATTCCTATCATTCCACATAGGAACTTTTTACATTTTAAACCTTAACTTCCCATTTGTCAATGTCTACATTTTAGCTAATAATAACTTTTTTCTGATCAAATGTTTTACATGGATGGATGGACGGATGGATAGGTAGGTAGACAGAAAAAATAAATTCAAGATTCTTAAAGGAGCTGATGTTATACACTTTACTTCCAAGTCTTTCAGCACGAAGGTAAAAATATATATATACTGTATATTGACTTGGTTTCTCACTTTACGGTATATTAGGAATGAGAGTAGGAAAAAATAATACTATGACTAATAAAATAATTTTAAAACACATTTTGAGAAACCGTTTCCAAAAATTTGACTAATGAAGGATATTCTGGAATACAAGGAAATTCAGTGGCATAAAATATTTCACAGAAATACCACACTATTGTCATTTTTTTTAAATAAAAAAGAACCTAAAAGTATTTTATAATAGAATCACGCTATTTTGGGAAATAAGAATTTTAAAATTTCTTTATCGTATTTATTGGTAATGAAACAATACAAATTTCAGGCCAGTGAAAGGAATACTATGAATTCCACTTTATTATTATGAGAAAACAGGTTTTCTACAAAGAAGATCAAATGAATGATGTGCATCCAAAGATATTTAGGAATTGATAGACTGACTAGTTTACGTCCTTCATTGCATTGTACTTTATTCCTGTTGAAACAGTTAATCCAATGCTCATGTTAACCTATCTCTTTGAGTAAATAGGTTCAACTGTTATTGTGTTGAAATATTTAATGATTTATAATATTCTTTCATTTTCCTTTCTCTCATGGATCTGGTCACTAACTTTCCAACAATCCGGATATTAGCTCTTTTGAGTATTGGATGTCCAGTCGCTACAAGACAAAATGAATATTTGCATTAATAAACTTTCAATTAATATGCCTTTTTGAAATCCAACAATATTACAGGAAGTCAATTACGATTGTACTAGAACATGCAAAAGATTTGAAATGGGCACATCACTTTCAGATGCCTCATATTATCTTACATATCATGCCAAGAGAACCAGTCAGAGTTACTATTGGGACAAAAGGATTGAGGGAAGGAATGACTGAACCTGGATTACATCGATATATAGAACACTTCAAATAAATTAGATGGAGCATATGTTTCACTACAAAACAACAGTATTGAAATGTTTTACATTACAATATAATCAGTTCCAACACTGACATCTGAATCGATATAAATCAGTATTTGTACAGATTACTTCTATGTGATTCATTTTATGTATAAAATGGCTTTCCAAAAAAGAAATCAAAGCCATAGATTTTTGTGGCCACAATTAAACATACCACTAATCTACAGAGGGAAGCATATCTCTGTTCTTTAGTTTCTATAGTTGCTATTGAACAGAAAGGTAATAAAATGCCAATTATCAGTTAAAGTTAAGGGAATAACCCTCACTGCTAAAAGTAAATGAATGACTTGATGTGTTGTAAGAAACAGGATTTGTTGCTGTTTTCATGTTTGTCTATAGTGTCATTAAATAAAGAGAAAGGCCTTACAACAAGAAAATTAAATTAAACATTAACAATATTAATAAAATAATTCATATTGGTAGTGTGATTACAGAGAAAGGCAACCACAAATTGGTATCCTAGTCCAGTACGATTATATAAGATAAGCCTGAGATAAGCATGTTAATTCTCAACATGAGATATTAAGATGAAATGCTTTCCTATTGTGGGCTTTTTTTTGACAATATGTAATACTAAATTTATATTTCATCAGTTATAAGATAGTTGAAATATGGGATTATTCAAAGGAAGAAAAATAGAAGGAAAAATGCTTCATATAGTCCAAGTTCTTATTCTACCTATTTGTGACTGAATGCTGATTTAGCACTCAGTCTCAGTTTCCTTATTTTTCAAATGTGGATAATATCTTTTTTGATCAGTTGTTGAAAGTATCCAAAAACATTTATCAATTGATATAGTGTCTGACACTTGTTAAGTATTCAAACTATAATTCTGTATTTTTATTATTATCTGTACTATGACACTGTGATGTAGGCTTTTAAAAACAAATTTCCACCAACAATATTTAATTGATTTCATAAAAATTTAAATTAACTAAATATTTCAGTTTGAAGGATAAAATATAAGTACAAATGATGTATTTTTAATTGTTCAGAGTAAATATTCTTGACCTTCATATTTCATGGCAGAATAGATTTACAGAACAATCATTTTGATTAAAACAAGTGAAACCCTGAATAAAATGTTAAATGTATTATAACTTTATTGCTAAGCTGGCAGACAGAGAAGAAAATGTAGAGGCCAGAAATAAACTGAAATCAGTAAACTTAGTGGATACTTGAGTAATAAAGCCAGACTTTTTGGTTTGAGGTTTTTTAGCTGGGCCCTGAGTGTCAGCTTTGAGGAGTGACACTCTTAAGGAGATAAAGTCTAAGATGCCCCCAAAATGGGGTCCAGCATAAGACCAGAATACGTGGCTGGAGACCAAAGGAGCTACATCACAAAGGTAAGAAAAAAAGAAGTAAAAAAAAAAAAAAAAAAACCTTTAAAAAAGGAGACATAAGAAAACTTTCTTGCTTCACTGAGGCTGATTAGATGGATAACACGTATCTTCGGAAAATTCATAAACGCATAACTTGCTTAACTTGCCCCTGAATTGGTGTCCAAATTCATATCATCCATGTGGCTCAAAATAACTCAAATAAATCTGAAGTTTGTTGGGTTCCAAGAATCAAATGAAAAACCTCTCTGGAGAAAAACACTTCAACTGAGATCTTTAAAATATGTCATAGAAGCATATTTTATTAAGCTCCAATATATTACAATGTATTTCCAAATGGAAAAACAAGTTACAAAGCAGTATGCCAGTAACCTGATGCCAGTTTTTTGTTTAAACTTATGCTAAAAGAAAAACAAATACAATATTAAATACCCTGCTATTAAAAGTGGGTAGAAAAATAATTTAACTTTAAATCTTCTTCCACTAATCTGTATCTCTAGCACAAAATATTATTTACATAAAATAACAATATTAGAGTTTTTTAAGTTTCTAGATTGGAATATATGGTAGAAATTCATTTGTATTTCCAATATTGCAGAAATAATCACAAAGTAGATATTTATATTTTAATAATAGAAATTATTTCAAATTTGTAAAATAGTCAAATAAAAATAATATGCTTAATGTGCATTTTATAGGCTGTATTTTCAGAAAAAGACCATTAAATTTTTTTTCTCAGAAGTTCAAAGTATGCTTTTGTCCCCTGTTTTCTTTTAAACCACCTGCAATTTTCATATCTCACAAGTCTATTTTAATATTTTTCATGAAATTTCCTGGACCTATTGAGGATTGCTCATTATTCTACACTACTGGCAACTTACTATGAACTTTTCAAAATTAATCTTTTCTAGGACAACTTGAAAAGAAGTCCAAAACATACTGTATTAGAAAACAAAATATATGTAAGGCCATCAAATATGATTAATAATTGTGCCTATTCAGGCTTGTGCTAACTGCAGTGGGGTAATATAAAAGGCACCAGCTGAGAGATGTCTCCGTCTCTGTTTCATAATCTGGAAACCAACAAACAAATAAACAAAAAGCTGCAATTATTATGCTATTTCATACAGAATTAGTAAAAAGAGGCCCCTACCTATCATAGTATTATGGTCCTGTGAGAAGATGATTATAGTTGCTTTAAAGCAAAATATATCTCTAGATGATAAATAACTATGGATATTTAAATAAGTACATTTGATGATGGTATACAGCAGAAGTCCTATAAGTTAAGCATGAACTTAAGTTTGGTGTGTCTTAGGATTTCAGACAGGGGAATATTTGGAAGATTGGCAGAACAAATCTTTAGGTACTTTTTGCAAAGAAAGATTAAAAAAACCTAGTGGGAAAAACTCCAATATATGACATAATGGCAAGATGCAAGTAGCTAAGCTTTATAGGGATATGGTTTTCATCAAATTTAGAAACATAATTACAAATATACTACTCATGTCTTTTAGAAAATAAAATCTTTATGTCGACTAACTACCACATAATATTTCCTCCCCATTGCCCATGGATATCTCTCCCTTGATTGCCCTCGTTTTTCTCTCTTCATTTACTTATTTCTTGCCCATTCTTCAACATGAAGCCTGAGTTAATGACTGCTTGATAAATTCATAAGCATTGTAAATGCTTTGCCTACTAAGCTTCTTTAATATTTTTACTCTGTGCCAGTGTTTACCTTTTTTTTTTTCCTTAAGCTGTTTTATTACACCCAAGGTATTAAGACAAGTACAAAATAACCTTGTAATCATGATACTGTATCAGTCAATAAAAAAGGAGAAATTCCTATGGTACGAAGAGATTTACAAATGACTAAAACATACAAGTTCTGACAATTAACAGATAACTTGGTAAGGAAGGGGGATGCTCTTTTAGCCATGCTAAGTTTTTTAAACAAAAAAGTACAAATTAAAGACAGTGCTCCAAATAGGTGTAATTAGGAAAAGGTTAAAGAAAAGTTATCTTAACACTTACCACTATCAGCATAACAGACGTTATTGCTTCTATTTAATAGCCTTAGCCAGCACATGCCTACACCCTTTCCTAGCTTTAAAGGACAGTTTCCTCTAAGGGATACTAGTGCAGCAAACCCTTAAATAATTTCATTTATTTTAAAAGTTACAACCTATAGAAAAATTAACACCCTGTCAATCTAGATATAACAATGGTAACCCCTGTTCACATGTACTGCTTTTATTTTATTTTTTTTTAAAGATTTATTTTTATTTATTTAATTCCCCTCCCCTCCCCCAGTTGTCTGTGTCTTTTTGCTGCGTCTTGTTTCTTTGTCCGCTTCTGTTGTCGTCAGCGGCACGGGAAGTGTGGGTGGCGCCATTCCTGGGCAGGCTGCACTTTCTTTCACGCTGGGCGGCTCTCCTTACGGGGCGCACTCTTTGAGTGTGGGGCTCCCCTACGCGGGGGGCACCCCTGCATGGCAGGGCACTCCTTGCGCGCATCAGCACTGCGCATGGCCAGCTCCACACGGGTCAAGGAGGCCCGGGGCTTGAACCGCGGACCTCCCATGTGGTAGACGGACGCCCTAACCACTGGGCCAAAGTCCGTTTCCCACATGTACTGCTTTTAGAACAAGTCCCTGTGGCTAGCTGGGTAAGGTTTCTGCTAGTGTTTACCATTTTTGAGGGCACATTTTTCACTGACCTCCCAAGAGAGTGGTAAGTCCACTGACTGAAAAATTACATGATAGCAAAAGAACTAAACCAAACCAAACTAATAGAAAAAAAAAATTGGGGAGGAAGATGTACTGATAGTCTGTAACTTACTCTGAAATGAATTTTAAAAAAGAGTGAAGGATATATAGAGAGGGAAATAAATGGATATATATGTGATGAAGCAAATATTGTGAATTATTAATGATCAGACCTAGGTGTTCGGTAATTGAGTATCTCCTATAATGTTCTTTAAAATTTTCTGTGTGTTTAATAATTTTCATAAAAAATGTTGAGGCAAAAAGACATAAAAACATTTTAAATGATTGCATATTTTATCAATCACAAAAACAGCATTTGAAAAGTAGAAATTATAAGAATGGTAATAATAGCTTTCATTTATTGTACATTGATGCCATGCCAGGCACTGTGGTGAGCGCTTTGCTTGTATCATTTCAATTATTCTTCTACCAGTGCCTAATGCTCCATTATTATTGTGGGAAACTAACACAGAGACCTTTATGTGGGTTAGACAAGGACTTGCATCTACCGTGGTACATCCATTATTCAATCCCAGGTTTTCCTCCCTCCAAAATGCATGCTCTTAACCACTATACAACACAGACGAGTAGTTTACACATCAGTGACACATTTAATTAGGCTATTGGCAATTCTTGATCCTATATTCACATATTGATTTCAGGACTTTTTCCACTCACTCAGTTGAAACTCAGCACTGTTTATATCACTCATTTTTAAGGAGGTCATGTTACATTACATTGTTGCTTGCCTTCTAACATTTAGACACTGTGTCTTCAGAACAGCGGTATTTTACTAAGTCTCACTACACTAATATCTAGGTAAATGTCTTACAATATGAGTGCTCAATAAATAATTTTGATAATGCTTATATTTGTTTTACAAAAATGACGTATTATGCATATTCTGCTTTCTTTATTCAAGAAGAATCCATGAAAGTCCCTCCAGAACAACTAGTATAGCCTTAGTTCATTATTTTAAATGGCACATAATATTCATATGATTGTAGCATAATATATTCCTCTATTGATGAGTATTTACAGTTCCCCAATTTTCCTAATTAAAAATAATACTAAACTAAGCATGCTTTTAAACATACCAGTGCTTTTATTTCCATGCAGTAGATTCCAAGGTGAAATGAAGAGCCAATGTGTATATATCTATTAAAATAGTTGTTTTCCATAACTCTTTGAAATTCATATTTCCACCAGCAACATATGATACCCTCTCTTTGCTCATATCTCAGTCAGAAATAGCAGTTATCATTTTTTTTGTTTTAATTTTGACCATTCCAATAGCTAATAATCTCACAGCATTTCCTCATCTACTAAAGACCTTGAGCATCTTTGCATAATTTGATAGCTGTTGGATTTGCTGTTCTGTGAACTGTTGATATTTTTTTTTCTGTTTTGCTAATAGATTGTTTGTCCCCTTGTCAATTTTAAATAGCTCATTATATTTTACAGGTATATTAAACATTTGTCTTTTAAAATGTAATTCCGCCAAAACCCCAGTTGTGTTATTTATTTGTGGTATATATTAATAAGAAATTTATAAAATTTTTATAAATTCAAAGTCATTTATATTCTCTTTTATGTTCTTTGTTAAGAAAATCTTTCACGTTACTAGATTCCTGTTCAAAATGCCTTTCAGAATTAATTTGAACTTCTCACTGAATTTTATCAATTGCTTTTATTTCTATTTATTGATATTATCTTCTGATTTTAATCCTTAAAAGTGTTGATATTATAAACTATGGAAATATTATAGAATTCCTACTATGATTCGACCCTTATATTCCTGAAATAGAATGTGTTAAGCCTCAAAGTATATTATCCTCTAATATTTGGCTGGACAACTTCCTTTTCTACAAGTATTCATTACTCATGACTACTAAGGCAAAAATGCCCAACTATTTCCACTCTGTTAGAAACCTCTTTGGATCCTTCAGATTCAATTACAAGAAATCCACTCTCAGTAAGAGCTCTTCAGCCAGGTTTATATAAAAGTGCCTGGAGCTGCTTCGATTACATGGATCTCATTCTCTACGCAGTGGCTGTGTGATAAGTCTTCCAAGCAAGGACATGAGAGGTAAAAAGATAAGAAGTGATTTTAGGGTTTACAACTTGAAATTGTCCCGCGTCATATTTCTTCGTTTGAGGCTTTAAATGGGTGACAGCAAAGACGGGGCAAAAAAGCTGAAAACTTGATAGTCTATGTAAAAGGCACAAATAAATTTCTCTGGACTGACTTACATCCTAATATCTCAAATAAATATATGAGATTAACATATTAACATTTAAAAATGTAGAAAATGTGCACAAATGCATTTTATCCCAGGAGTTCTACATAACTTGGTATATCCCTTGATTGTCATTTGTTTTTCATCTCCTTCTCACAAATGAAGACCTTGTGATTTTATTAGAATAATCCACTAGTAAATACTCAAACAAGTGTGTCATTATTCATTTTAATCTGACTACTTCAGAACAATTCAGAATTGCCTCTGAGAAGAAATAATCACAAGAAAATTAAACAAGTGTTTCAATATATGTGCACAATGGAAAAAGAGCAAAGAAGGTTCAAACCATTTGCACTTGTAATCTATTGTGCCCTAATTGAAATACAATTGATCTTAATGGGTTTTAGATAAGGGCATTGAACTGACAAATTTTTCAAAGCAGGATGGTCAATATATCACTAGGAAGTGATAAAAATTCTAGAGACACTTTCAGCACAGTGCTTAAGAAAATATTCTTTGGAATTCGAAAGACCAGCCTTAGGATACTGGCTCTTCCTCCTATCATCTGTGTGATTTAGAAATGTTGAGCTTGCAATTCTTCACCTGTAAAATTATGATAATCATTTTATCTTAATTTTAATCCTCTTCAAAGGCTTCTTGTAGGAATTCAATGAGATACACATAAAGTACTTGATTGGGATTTCAAGGCATGGTAATTTCTCAAGAAATTTATTATTATTCCTCTTCTCTACCTTTTTTGTCCTCCACTCTGAGGAACAATAATATTTTGATGCATATTCCCTAATCTACATTTATTTGTTCATTGGGTTATTGTCTATCTCCTCCCACTAGAATATAAGATCCCTAAAATAGGACTTGGTCTTATATACCTCTGTATTCCATAGCACATAGCAGCTAGCCAAAAGGTATTAATTAAATAAATACATGAAAGCATATATAAATGAAGTGAATTCATATCTTATGTCAGGAACTGTCCTGAGCCCTCCTATTATTGTTTAACAATTCTGTTGGGTATGTCATTGTACTCAAATATGAGTGAAACCTTAGTGTAATCCAGTCTTGAATTCCAGAATTAGTAGCCCAGTAACAAAAAACAATCAAAAGCAATTCTATCTACCCAATTATCCACTCTCTCAAGCACACACCTAAATGGGAAGTGGTGAGTAATGTAGAGTAAAAAGTATTTTAAAATACTCAAGAAAATTAAATGACAAGCAATTCAAAATCTTCACTCTTGATTTTTCTGATTTTTGTTTCTACTTCCTCACATATGTACAACTCTTCTTTCTCTCCTAAAACATCATTCTCAAGGAATCTGATGGAAATATCTTCTCATTCTCTGCCCTTCCTTCCTTGCTTCTCTTTCATCGGTCACCCATCATAATCCTAATTTGCTTTTCCTTCCTCTTCCCCCATTGTTCCCATATGTGCACATGCATGGGCACACACAGAGTGCACATACTGCCCACACACTCACCTGGCCCTTTAGCACTGCTCAATCTCATTGAGCACTGCTTTACAGTCATCCCCAACCAAATATAATATTTATGCCAAAAAGCTGTCCTTGCTATGTGAATGCAACTTCCAAAAATGTAAGCAACCCCCTTCCAATGCTCCAGCATATTGCCTCCTCTGCCTACATTCTGATGTGCAGACCCTTGAATGTAAAATTATTCTTCTCTCTGATTTATAAAACAGTCTGTATCCTCCTCTGCACACACACACCAAAAGAAATTCTGAGAAATATAAATTCTTTGTTTTGTTAACTCTTCTCAGATAAATCAGATAAAAATCTGTTTGATGTTTCCAAGAGCTCTACCAACACACAGTCCAATTTTCCTGTCTTCCTATTGTCACTTTTCCTACTATGATCATGACTCTAAAAATATTTTAAGAATCAACCTGGGGAGGCGCAACAAATTTCTTTATTCTGGAACTGGAACTAGACAATGAGAACTTGTGAATAAGCAGATTTTTGAAAGGTGAGTATACATCCCTTTTCATCCAGGGCTCATGTCTGTGGAAGGGCTTAGAACAGATATGTTTAGAGGGTAAATACATTCACGTTGTACATTACCACTAGATGTCACTGTTTGTTACTGCTAAGTAAATATGGGGCCACATCTTATTACCAAAATATTCTACAGCTTAGACCTTGTCCCACACCTGAGAAACACCTTGAAATAACATTGATTTTGCTGGTGACCCACTGCATCACAAGAAGTAAATAATAAGGATTAATCTCCAACATAGGACCAAAGCTGGCTCTGAGTGTTCTGTGGTCAGTAGAGGAGAATCCACTTGTCTCCACCCACCATTTAATAGGTACCCACCTCCAAAAGGCTGAGGCACACCTACCTCATCATCATGAGGGCTAACGGACTCATCTTTTTTCTTTTATTCCCTCAGGTTGTATGAGTGTCACTAGCAGGAACTCAGATGGACCTTTGGTTTTGTGATGAAAATCAATGTTAGTCAAAAAAGCTTTAATGTGTCAAGGTCCCACATTAAGCTGATTCAACTATTCCTGATTAGGACTCTTTCTATCAATAGTGACAGACAGATGATGGAAGTTAATTTTCAGGCTGAGGGAAGCAGCTCAACTGATAGAGCATCCGTCTACCATATGGAGGGTCCGGGGTTCAATCCCCAGGGCCTCCTGACCCGTTTGGTAAGGTGGCCCATGTGCAGTGCTGCTGCACTGCACAAGGAGTGCCATGCCATGCAGGCACTTCCCCACATGGGGTCCTCCATGTGCAAGGAGTGTGCCCCGCAAGGAGAGCCACCCTGTGTAAAAAAAGCGCAGCCTGCCCAGGAGTGGCGCTGCATACACGGAGAGCTGATGCGTCAAGATGATGCAACAAAAAAGAGATGCAGTTTCCTAGTGCCGCAGGATAATGCAAGCAAACACAGAACACAAGCAAATGCACACAGCAGACAACAGGGGGGAGGGGAGAGGAATAAATAAAATAAATCTTTAAAAAATAAACAAAAATTTTTTTCAGGCTGAAACCAGTGCTTTTCTTTCTCAAAGATACAGATAGATTCCAGCAAATATTTCTCAATGAGAAATATCACCTCAGCTAGACATTTTTGTGGTGTTGAGTCAATGAAAAAACCCAGTGCCAGGTCTTTCAGATATCACTTTGCATTTCTCTGCTTCCAAATATGGCCATCCCTAGAGATATCAGTGGCATGTTCTAACCATGATCAAGCCCTTTCTCTTCATTTGCTGCTTCTCTCAAATTCTCAAGTTTAAAAAAAATTCCAGTTTAGCTTGAATTGATCATTAAAAACAACAACAATTTGCTTGACTATGAATTCCACAGTGGTGGGCACATTCTCACATTCTCAGAAGTCTGGCCAGACTTCTTTGGCCAGAGGAATTTTAAATTCTTTATAAACTAGGTTTCCATTGAAAGTTTGTTAAAACTATGTCTAATTGGAAATTTAATGAAGTTCTTTATATTTCCTCAATTTAGAGAATTTACACATTGCTGCATAAATTTGCTTCTTTTTCTGTTATATCTCATCCATTTTTGACTTCAGAATCATTAGCACACTGTTTCTTTGGAATTCTGATATTATTCCAAAAAAAACCATTTAGTTCAGCTTTTATAATGCCCTATCCTTTATAGCATTATTTGCCCAAGAAAAATAAATGGGGAAATTCACTTGACTCAGGTACAGAGTAATATTAATGCTGATTACACAGCAACTTAGATCTAAAACTCTAGACTGTAGTTCACAGTGTAACCCAAATATAATTTGGGATCCATGTCATCTCATTTCTGACACAACCTAAGGCAATGATAAAAGAATTCTAATTTTTACCAAGTCTCATGAGAAAATGCCCCCAAAGCATTTAAACTTCTTAAAAATTATTTTAAAGTAATTTTTAGATATCTTTTAAAAGCCAATATATTCACACACCCATCAGAAGATGCCGTTAAAAACATACTCTACTTTTCTTTTTCGAATCACCAATGTTCTCTAATACCCAGCCCATGGCTCCCCTTGTCACTATCTCCAGTCACAGTAGCTGCTAAACATCTCTCTCTTTTTCATCCAACCATTAAGTGGTCTCCCCATGGTCATACCCCTTCCTTACTCTCTTCCTTCTAGTTCCATACAGTTCATGTATTCATTGCTCCTGAAATGCTGTCCTCATCCTGCATCTCCACTGCATTCTTGTGACTCTCTAGAAAGATATCTTTCTTCTACTGTGATTGATTTTTAGGTGAGACTAAATCTATCCTTACCCCTCAACTTTCTAATTAGTGTTGCTGAGATTGTTGTATGGTTAAGGAAGCTCAAGCTTGGAGGGCACAGTAATTTGTCTAACTCAGTGGTTGATTGTGAATTAAAACCCAAGTCAGTACTACTCCAAGAGTTTGAGTTAGAGAGACAGCATTTGATGGTGATTGTGAAAACCAAGTCTGGCCGTACTGCCTGGGTTTGGATCTTCATTCTGCTGCTTACTATCCATGTGAACTTGAAACAATTACTTAATCTCACTATGCTCTAGTTTCTACATCTGTAAAATGAGGATGATGATCTTATCTCTGCCTAGAGATGTTGTTGTGATTAAATAAGTTAATGGATATGCAAAATGCAAAGAGTAACTACTACTTAGTTATTTTTAACCACTATACTGTATTACCTCTCAAATTCAAAAGCTATTTTAAAGATAAAGATAAATGCAAATTATTATTTGAAATAATATAAAAGTTTCTCCAACTCAATTTGTAAATATGAAGTTAACTGGACTTTTTTTAAAAGAGGCACATTCACTTACCTGACTATCTATGCCAAATACTTCACTAGGTGAATACTTGATCAGAGTATGAAATATATAGTGGATGCTTGATCATGATGATGATGACGATGATGACGATGATGATACAGAAAATAATAATAGCTAACATTTATTGAGACTTACTATGTACTAAGCACTCTTTTGATGTGTTCAACAACTCTGTGATAGGTGCTTTCTTTATCTCCATTTATAGATGAGGAAACTGCTGCTAAGTTTAGTAAGCTGTACGTACTCAAAGAAACATATTCTTAAATTTAATCCATTCTTGTGGGTGTAAACACATTGTAAGTAGAACCTTTTGATGAGGTGACTTCAGTTAAGGTGTGTCCCACATCAATCAGGATGGGTCATAATTCTATTACTGGAGACCTTTATACAAGAGTGAAATTCAGACAGAGAGAGGGAGAGCCACAGAAGCGAGAATTGGAAAACAATGAAATGCAGAAGATAAGGGAGAGAGAAGCAGATATTACCATGTGCCTTGTCATGTGACAGAGGAGCCAAGGATTGCTGGCAATCAGACTTCAGGAAGAAAGCATCACCTTGATGATGCCTTGATTTGAGCATTCTTTCTGGCCTCAAAACTAAGACTGAATACATTCCCGTTGTTTAACCTGACCCATTTCATGGTATTTGCTTTGAGGAGGCTATGAAACTCAGTTAGTTTAAGCTTAAGTAATTTCTTCAAGATCAAAAAGGTGCTAAATTTCAAAGTGTGAGGTTCAATCCACTTGGTGTGATTACAGTCCACAACTGACACATAAACCACACATAAATATAACCTTAATTTTCAGATAAATATGTTTCAATTATTTTTAAAGCAAGTTGTCTTTCTTCAGTTATCATTAAAGTGCATTTACACTTAATTTGATAAACTAAAATCATAGTATTTGTTATAGTCTAGTAGAATCTGCTACTGATTATAAATTTTAGGAGTAAATAATAATTGCTTAACACAAAAATATCCTCTGAATATTAGAATAAGAACTCCAGGAGGGGAGCAGATTTGGCTCAAGCATTTGACCACCTACTTCCCACATCGTAGGTCCCGGGTTCGGATCCCAGGACCTCCTAAAAAAAATAAAAACAACAAGTAAAACAAACAAGAAAACCAATTCAGGGAAGCCGATGTGGCTCAGTGATTGAGCACTGACTTCCTACATATGAGGTCCTGGGTTCAATCCCCAGCCCCTGGTACCTATAAAATGAAACAAA
The DNA here is from genome assembly GCF_030445035.2 of Dasypus novemcinctus. Classification (NCBI taxonomy): domain Eukaryota; kingdom Metazoa; phylum Chordata; class Mammalia; order Cingulata; family Dasypodidae; genus Dasypus; species Dasypus novemcinctus. The sequence continues at coordinate 44,214,227 of NC_080673.1, read as the reverse complement.
ATAAAATTAAAAAAAAAACTCCAGAAAAAATGTGTCTGCTCAACCTACAGACATGCAGATATGTATAAATGTAAACCCAGTCTTCCCAAGAACCCTGCAAGGTAACTTCATTTTAGAATGGAGTAACAACAACCCAGGGACATTGATAATAGGTCTAAGGTCACAGCCAGTAAGTCTCAGAATGGGGATTTGAGCACAGGTTGGTTTTTCTGATCACAAAGTAGCTTCTACTAAACTGAGCAATCTTAGTTTAGTTTAGTAGTAAACCCAAGTGGGTAGGTGTTGTTTCTTAAATTTGCCTGTTATGACTTAAAAAAAAAAAAACAACAACTTATAAACAAACCTATTATCTTGAACAACATAAATCTGTAATTATTCTCTCAAATGCATCTCTTTTTCTTAGTTTTTTCTATTGTCATAGTTCATGTAAGGTGTGACTATATGAAATAATGAACAGATTATGCCTCCCAGGAAGACAGCAAAAACTAAGGCCTGATATTTTATCTTCAGAAAGAAAATGCTGACTGAACTAAAATTGTTCAAGCAAATTCAATAATTAAATGTAAAATATTTAAAATAAATATCCTGGATCGTATTCTCTCGGATATGATTATAAGCACTTTATCTGTATTATTTATTTCTTTTCACAATCTTATATGGGAGGTACCACTATAATCTCAATTTATATGCAAGAAAACTAAAGCACAAAAATTTAGAAGTAAATTCACATAGCCACCAGTCAAATAGTTAGTTAACTCCATAATTGAACTTCAAACCCAAGCTGTCCAGAGGAGGTACCTGACTCCAATATACAATAATAACAGCAACGAGGCAAGCTCTCTCTAAGCACTTCACACATACTTTCTCACTTATTCTCAATAACAACCCTTTGAGAGATTACTATTACAACTCTCGTTTTACAGATCAGAAAACTAAGGTTGAGAAGAAATTAAATAACTTCTTCACACAATTAATGAATGGCAAGACCAGGATTTGAATCTAGCCAGTCAATAGACCCCTTACTTTTGCCTTTTATCTGAATATAAATAACTAGTTTAAAAATTTAATTCAGATACATATGTGACTTTATGCAAATATTTTACTCACATTATGATCTTAGCTCCCAGAATTTAAATATAAAATAAAAGTACATATAAATATTTTCCATTCTTGAATATTGATTCTGTGGTGAATATAATGGATTGACTTCTCTGTTTTACTTTGCCTCTAGATCTAGAGTAACTGGAAATAAAGAACCATATATTTGAGGCACACTTGCAACTAAGACTCTAGATGTTAATTCTACCAATTAGCTACACTTACTTGAGATTTGGAAGGTAGAAGAGAGGTTAAGTGGAGATATTCGTTCTGTCCACCCCCCTTTCCTTTCATTTTTTCTACTAGCAAGTTCGAGGAGAGTCTGCTGCTGTGTTCTAAACACTGCTCTCCAGATTCTCTCTGAGTCAATTCTGGACACAAACTAGAAACCACCCTTTCAGCCCTTCAAGAAATTTTTAAGCATTTAATTCATTCTATTAAGTATGTATCTTCTTAACATTTCTGGTATGCTTTTTATTTCCTTTGCTGAACCTTGACTGATAAAGTATTAATGGTTTGCATTGCCTTACTGGGGTCTGACAGAAGTTCTTAAGCTGATGCTGTTCAGAGACTGTGGAGCTACTGTCTTAGAGTTTTGCCTCTTCATGCATTTCAGGTCCTCTTTTGCCCATTCTTTAGTATGCCTGTCCATTTACTACTCCAAGATCATTTTTGAAAGAGTAAAAGAGTCTTGACAGCTAAGTTCAACACACCCTTTGGTTCTAGTATAGGAATGTTAATATCATTTTGAAGGAAAATTTTATATAAATAAGCTGTCCAGATTTTGACTTGTTTTAAATGATGTTCCTAATGAAAGGTCTTTTTATTTCCTTTCTTCCACTTACCACAAATTTTGACAGCCTATTAACAAACTCCACTTCTCCCCAGCCCCCTCTTCTTTGGTGTGTTTCAACTGGGAAATAAGTCCCTGTACCTCCCTCCCAACTCTCTGGCAGTCTTGAATTTTCTACTAATTTCTGACCAGGGTTTTATTGCCACTGTTGCTGCTTCTGTTATTGCTGCTTAACTCTTCCCTTGAAAATTTTGCCTCAGATGAAGTGTATTTCCGTGTCCTGTAGTATATATAGGTATCCTAAACTGAATACTGTACAAAGTGTACTGAGTGTACTATACCTGGCACACAGTATTTGCCACACAATGTAAATGTCTTTTAAAAATGTTTATGAAAACTAGAGGTCAAGATCATGCAAATTCTTTGCTTCTGTCACAATACTATGAAGCCTAAGTATTGAGAATCCCGTCATCTTTCATTTCTTCTTTTTCTTTTCTTTTGCATTCTTTTCCTTCACTTATATTAGGATGCTCTCTATTAGCAGAAATTAGCCTAGGAGTAGCAGTAAGGAAGTCCTAAATCCATTCAGTTAAAAAGCTCAATAAAGTCACATCAAAGAATAATTTTTAAAAAAAATTTTTGCAAAGAAGCAATAGCTCTGGGGTCTCTATATAAATAATAATCAAAACTCAATAGCTCAAAGCCTCACATTAATAAAAATACTAAAAACTCATTAAAAATGGAGCCTGAGGGAAGGTTCCCCAACATTTACTGGTGGCAGCCTGAGAAGAGATTTGGGAATTAAGAAGAAAGAGTGGGGCCACAGCCAGTGAACAAGCAGTTCTTCCAAGTGCATAGTGTTTAATTTACACTTAGCTCCATGCAAAAATAAATGCCATACCTACTTATACATGGTGGTTGTTGGGAAGAATATCAACATGGTATACAACATTTGCAAATGCAACAGCCATTTGCTTCTTTGTACCTAATCAAAAATACATTTAGCTGGTATTTGTGTTACTACAAAGATGGGTGCCTATGGGCCATCTGATACTTTTACTCCCATACTCTTTCCCTGCAGAAGGAAGGAAGGCAGAGAAATGAAGATCTATACTCAAGCCCCAAAATGCCTGATGAAACCAGAGGGGTATCCTAATGAAGGAGAAAGTCCACACTGCCAGAAGTTAGGTTAGCTTCTACCTCTTGATTTCTGGGTGGCAATTGGGAAGAGGTTTGTAGAAAAAAAAAATTAAATAAAATGAATGCTTCACTTTGAAACTACTTTAAACGTTAGTTTGAAAGTTAGGGCAGGGACTTTTGCACTCTTTTTTCTTTCCTGTTCTACTACAAAACTATTAATATAATTAGTGTTGCTATTTTCTTGCTACTCCATTGTGTATTCAATATATTATAATTTAATTCAATGACTTTTCCTCCCACTTTGTATCTCTTTAAATTAAGATTGGCTACGGGGATGGTCAGAAGATGGCAAAGAAGGATGCTCCAGACATCAATCTCTCCACCAGAATAACTATTCAAAATGCAGGAACTACCTGAATCAAATATTTTGAAAACTATGGAGTCTAGCAGAAACTGTGCAACATCTTAGGATGGGCAAGAGGAAGAAGCTGGTAAATCATGGTAAATACCAGTGAGTTGAACTCTCCCAGCAGTGGTCACCATTATCTATCTCCCAGCCTCACAGGAGGCAGCAGTAAGGTGCTCAAGCCTGTCCTGTGACGCAGCTCGCTGGTGCCAGGATAAGATATAAAGACCTAGTTCCCCAAGACTCAAGGGTCTGTGGCCCACTGATGGCTGTTTTGATTAGCTACTTCAGGTCACTGGGTGTTAAACTCTGAAGGCAGGCATTGTCACAACCTGATTTGGGCAAAAATTGCCGGAGGGGACTGAAAAACAGTACCCTTCCTCAAAACTTCAGAAAACAGTTAAAGGGCTATAATGACTGGGCAAGTGCCAAATACAGAAAATGCAATTTCAGAGAGTCACAGGAGGTTCTGGCCCATTTATTAGTCTGTACCTCACTCCTGCCCGAGGAAATGTGAGCCTTGTTCTAGTTGGGAAAGACTGAAATGGGAAACTTCTCTCTAGCTCACCTCCCTCCCAGAATATGACATCCAGGCAAAGCAGCTTGAAATAGCAAAAGTGGTATAAGAAACAACTGACTCAGGAAGCCTGGTGCAAAGGCTTGTTTAAAGTCCTGGGGTGGAGAATCTGGAAGAGGGAGAAGGTGTGCTTCCTTGGGAGTAAAGGGGCATTCAAATTCCTATAAACAGGGGAGCCAATGAGTTCACCAAAAAGCACAAGCCCAGGACAATACACAGGCCCAGAAAAGACAAGGAGAAAGCTGTACTTTGCCTTCCCCTAGGGCTGAATTTCTTGATAGGAAGGCTGAACTCTGAAGGACAGTACCTCTCAATACAAATTCAATTTGCAAGGATGATGAAAGGTGTTTTTTGCATTGGTTCATTTGGTTTTGTTAACTCCTGGCACTCAAGAAAATCACTGTCATATCACTACCTGGATACAAACTTAAGAAACAGACATCTCAAGGAAGAAACCACAGATTTAATATTATAAAATATTAAAATGTACAGTGTGCAACAAAAGGTCACGAGACCAACAAAGAAAAAGAAAATGAGCGCCCATCCAAAGGAAGAGGATAAAAATCCAGAAAACAACAATGAAGAAGGTCAAACTGTGGACATAGTGGACAAAAACTTAAATTATTTTCAATATGTTCAAGGAGATGGAGGAAAATACTGAGAAAGAATTAAAAGATACCAAGAAAACAATGAATATATAATATGAGAATCTTAATAAAAAGATAGAATTTTCAAAATGAATTACTGGGGTTGAAGACCAAAATAACTAGGAAGGTTTTAAGAGCAGATTGGAACTAGCAGAAGAAATAATCAGTTAACTTGAAAATAAGAAACTTGAAATGTGTCAGACTGAGGAATTAGAAAGAATAAAGAATTGTTAAAAACAAAATTAGTCTAAGAGACCTGTGGCACACCATCAAGCATACCAATATACTCATTATGGGAGTCCCAGAAGGAGAAGGAAGGAATGAAGGGAGGGAGAGAGGAAAGAAGGAAGGAAGGAGCAAGGAATACTCAAAGAAATAATGAGAGAAAACTTTGAACACTTGGCAAAAGACGTGAATATACACATCCAAGAAACATAATGAACAACAAACATGATAAACTTGAAGAGAAATACACACAGATAAAAATGCAAAGAACAAGGAGTGATTTTGAAATCTACAAAAGAAAAGCTGTGTGTTATATACAGGGAGTCCCAATAAGACTGAGTGTTGATAACTCATCAGTAACCATGGAGCCAAGAAGGCAATGGTTTGAAATACATAAAGTGATGAAAGCAAACAATTGCCAGCCAAGAATTTTATATCTGGTGAGACTTTCTTTCAAAAGTAAGTGAGAGGAGTTCCAGGAAGATGACATTGGAGTAGGCAGGAAGGGCTCAACCCTGACCAAAAAATAAAAAAAGGAAAAAGGGACAAAAGCTGTCTAAGTAATCTGCCTTGGGGATCAGCAGACCAGGATGCTTCTACATACTCCCAGGAGGGTGAGGGACAGAGAGTTGAAGAACTTAACAAAACAAATGTGAGTTATGAAACCACAGTGGCACCCAGAAAGAGCTCCCCTTCCACATATCCAAGATTGAAAGACGGGGTAAAACCCCTGAGTGCAGCCGACTGAGAGGGGAACAGATGGCTTCTTCCCTGTCATCCATTACAAGGGAAAAGGGAGGGAAAGCTGGAGGTTTCCTTTCAGTAAAATCAGTCAGGAGAGCTGGCTTTGAATCTTGTCTCTGGTCAGACCAAAACACAGAAAAATGGAGATTGAAACAGACACCTCCTTGGAAGGGTGCACTGATAAGCACCATCTGCTGAGTCCAGAAATTGTGTGGAGAAAAAATGCATTTAGGATTCCCTTACTGCTGGGTATATACCCAGCAGAACTGAAAATAAGGACACAAACCGATATATGCACACCAATGTTCATAGCAGCATTGTTCACTATCGCCAAAAGTTGGAATCAACCCAAATGCCCATCAACAGATGAATGGATAAATAAACTGTGGTATATACATACAATGGAATACTACTCGGCTTTAAGAACAAATACACTATGAACACACGTGATAACATGGATGAATCTTGAGAACCTTATGTTGAGTGAAGCAACCCAGGCATTGAAGGACAAATACTACGTGACCTCAATGATATGAAATAAGTAAACCAAGCTAACTCAGAGAGCTAGAGACTGGATGATAGGCTTACAGGAAATTGGGGGGGTAGAGGAAGGATGTAAACTGACATCTACATGGGTGAAATCTATGATAAGCTGGAGGTAAATATGTGTACAAGGAAGGGATAAAATGGGGGCATAGGGTTACCTTTGGGTGGGGCTTTGTGGGCTTGAGGGGGGCTAGGGATGGGAGAATGGGTAATATTGCCCAAGAAATTGGGGGGAGGGTGGGGCAACATACAAACATAGGAGATTGTCAGGTGTTCGTTGAGAGTATAATGCTGAGAAAACCTTTTCAAAAATATAATAAGGAAAGTTACCTGTTTAAGATGCTTAAAGGGGATAATCTGACACAGGACAGACTCCTAGGGAATATGTGAATGCTCATTTTGCCAGAGTGGGTTATATCATTGGGTAGAGACCCATATAATGAGAGTGAAGGTATACCCACATCCTGGGGAGGACTGATGCCTTCAAATAGAGGGAACTGTATCTCTCAAGAGAAATGGTGGCTCCCAGGGCATTAGGCCAGATGAGCATGTCAAGCCCTCAACACTGTTGCAAGTATCTCTGAACATGGCTCTTCAAGAAATGAAGATTGACGGTCACTGTGGGCCCTAAGGGGAGGGGGAAATAGGTATTGAATAGATGGAACCAATGTAACTGTGAGGGCAATAGAAGTGTTTCACAAGAGTATGCAGGATGGATATAAGACATGTAAAATTACACCAAAAATACATAGGGGATGATAGGCTAAAATGTAAATCATGATGTAAAACATAAGATAACTAAAAATTTAGAAAATTGTATAGTCTAAAATATAAACCACAATGTAAACACAAATGTTACCTTGTTTGAAAGCTACTGTCTCAATATCTGTACATCAGTTTCAGTAAATATGTTATGAATATGTTAAAAGATTATTGCTGTGGAAGGGAAAAGGTTTTATGTTGGATATGTGGGAGTACTGTATATTGTATATATGAATTACTGTGATCTAAAACTCTTGTGAAGATAAGTTTAATAATTAGAAGAAATAAAAGAAAAAGATAGGATGTAGAATTTTTCCAAATTAATATGTATTCTATATCTAACCTTTAAACTCATTGCTATATTCCATTTTACTATTAAGGGAACCTGGCAATATAGTGGGCTTCACTTTTCAGGAAGTTTTGGATCACAGAGAGGTTCAACAATGGCAGCAGAGGAATACTGGTGTGGGATGTTATTGACAGGGGACACATGGTTGGCAGGGAGTTCTACAGGGCATATATCCAGGGTACATAAAAATGTTTGGATATTTTCATATTGGAAACAATTAAAAACAACAAATGCGGGAGTGCTGAGATCCTAGCCAGGGGAGCTCTATCACAGTCCCTAAAGGAACAGCAACAATCCCCCAAGTGCAATGGCAAAGACCAAAAAGGAATGAAAGTCCAACAATGAGCCTCTGATACTAATGACTATGCTTGTGAGCCTGTGCACCTGAAATAAGAACAAACCTAGAGCAGCAGTGTGCCTAAGAGTTCCCTCCTGAGAGCCTCCATGTTGCTCAAATGTGGCCAGTCTCGAAGCCAAACTCAGCATGTAAATGCATTGCCTTCCCCCCAGTGTGGGACATGACTCCCAGGGATGAGCCTTCCTGGCACCGAGGGTCACTACCAAGTACCAGTTGATGACATAACTAGAAAATGACCTTGAATAAAAGGCTCAATTCGGACCAGCAGAATATCTCTATCTACATATAATAACAGGAGTTAAAGATGCTTTTTGACCTAAATCATGAAGGAAATGGAAAGGACAAATGAGTTTATATGGCTATGAGTCTCTAAAAAAGAGCCAGGAGGTTATCAGAGGGGTTGCCCTTATGCACACCTGAACAGAGTCCCTGAGACAGCTAAAGTAGATACAACCCCAGGTACTGGTTCTTCTGAGGGCTACAAAGACCCACAGGTTTTATGGTCATGGCAGATGGAGTTCACTGCTATGTCAGTTGGCCCTTCTTTGGAGTTGGTGTTTCTGTGTGATGGAGCTGGACTCAGATGTGATCTCTTTTCACAAGGCTTTCCTGTTACTTTACCAGAATTGTAGTTGGTGCTGGGGTTTAAGATATACCCAGGGGATCTGAATCTCTGGACTGACGATATGATAACCAGGCCCTGAGCCTCAACAGATGTCAGCTCCTACACTCTGGTTTATTGGACTTACCCCACTCAGCTAACATGGAGTTGAAGAATGTCAATCACCACACGATGGAGCCAAGAGTGCCTACAACTGAAAGCAGAAGGATTGCATCCAGCATCCATGTGGAATCTAAGCCCCCTTTTGACATATATGTGGAATGGACACAACCAATCCGAGGTCCACAGGATGGAGGAATAGAATATGGATTAGAGTGGACTTACTGACATTCTATTCATGAACTATTGTGGTTAGTAATAGAAGAAAATGTGGCATTGGTGTGGAAAAAGTGGCCATGGTGGCTGCTGGGTGTGTGGAATGGGAGGAAGAGATGAGATGTGGAGGCATTTTCGGGACTTGGCGTTGTCCTTGGTGGTGCTGCAGGGACAATTACCGGACATTGTAGATCCTCCCATGGCCCACTGGATGGAACATGGGAGAGTGTGGGCTATGATGTGGACCATTGACCATGAGGTACAGCAATGCTCAGAGATGTATTCACCAAATGCAATGAATGTGTCATGATGATGGAGGAGAATGTTGCTATGGGGGGAGTAGTGGGTTGAAGGGGGGGGGACCTCATTTTTTTAAATGTAATATTTAAAAAAATGAATTTAAAAAGAGGATTCCCTTAACCTGAACTACTGGAAGAAAACCTGTGCCACATTAGTGAGTCCATGGCCCAATTTTGATAACTTAAACTGGGCAATTTCAAAGACTGAGAATAAGTTGAACCAAATATCAAAGAACAGCTGTGGGAGAAAAAAAAAAAAAAAGCAAGAGGCAAGAGTGAGAAATTGGCCATCAGAGTAAATTCACCAACATATGCAGATGACCAGATATCAGAAAAAAATTACAAGCCATACTAGGAAACAGGAAGAAATGGCCCAGGCAAAACAACAAACCAGATATCCTGAAGAGATACAGGATTTGAGATGATCAGTAATAATCAAATAAATCTCCTGAATCAATTCAAAGAATTGAAAGAAAATAAGACTAAAGAGATAAAAGATAATAAAAAGACACTGGGTAAGCATAAAGAACAATTTGAAAGCCTGCAAAGAAATTTAACAGAATTTATGGTAATGAAAAACACAATGGATGAGATTAAAGATATATTAGAGGCACACAAGAGCAGATTTGAATTGCTCAAAGACAGAATTAATGACTTTGAAGACAGAATATCTAAACCGGAAGAGACTGCAAAAAAGAAATAGAAGAGAATGGAAAAAATCGAACAGATTCTCAGGTAACTGAATGACAACATGAAATGTGCAAACATATGCATTATCAGAGCCCCAAAAGAAAAAGGTCAGAAATAATATTTGTAAAAATAATGATTGAAAACTTCCCAATCATTATGAAAGACATAAATATCAATATCCAAGAAGGACAACACACTCCAAACAGAATAAATCTGAATAGAACTATCCTGAGACACCAACTGTTCACAGTGAAAATGTCAGAGATAAAAAAAGATTCTGTATGTAGCAAGAGAAAAGAAGAGCAACACATATAAGAGAACCTCGATAAGATTAAGTGCTGACCTCTCATCGGAAACAATGGAGGAGAGGAAAAGTGATATGATGTAATTAAAGTACTGATAGAGAAAAACTGCCAGCCAAGAACTCTGTATCTAGCAAAACTGTTATTCAAAAAAGAGAGTGAACTCAAAGTCTTCACAGAAAAATACAAAATAATAGAACATGTTACCATAAGACTAGAATGTCAAGAGATATTATAGAAAGTGCTGCAGACTGAAAGGGAAAAAAAAAAGGGCAAGAGAACTGGAGAAGAGTGTAGAATTGAAGATTATTAAGAAGGGTAAGTAAACCTGTAAAAAGACAGCCAATAGTAAGGCATGACAACAGAAAGCCAAAGGAAAAATGGATGAGGTAAGTAATGCCTTTACAGTAAAAACTTTGAATGTTAATGACTTGAACTTCCAAATCAAACACATAGACTGATAGAATAGAAAAAACAAATATGAGCCATCTCTATGCTGTCTGCAAGAGACTCACCTCAGATGTAAGGACACAACCGGGTTAAAATTGAAAAGTTGAAAAAAGATATTCCATGCAAACAGTACAAAATAGGTTTGAAATGCAAAAGTGTTTTAAGTGATGAAGAAGGTCATTATATATTTAAAATAGAAGCAATTAACGAAGAAGAAATAAGTATACTAAATATTTATGTGCCTAACCTCGGTGCCCCAAGATGCATGAAGCACACATTGGCAAAACTCAAGGGAGAAATAGATGTCTCCATAATAATAGTTGGAGACATCAATACACCACTCTCAGTATTGGATAGAACATTTGGAGAGATGATAAATAAAGAAATAGAGAGCTTGATTAATATGATAAAAGAACTTTACTTAACAGAAATCTATAGAGCATTGCACACGAAAACAGCAAGAAATTCATTCTTTTCAAGCACTCGTGGATCCTTCTCCAGGATAGACCATCTTGGAGAAGTCGCAAGACAAGTCTCAATAAATTTAAAAAGATTGAAATTATACAAAATACTTTCTCTGATCATAATGGAATGAAGCTGAAAATGAATAGTGGAAAGAAAATGGGAAAATTCGTAAATATATGGAGATTAAACAACACATTCTTAAATAATCAATAAGTCAAAGAAGAATTGTAAGAGAATTCAGCAAATATCTTGAGAGACAGAAAATGAGAACACAATATATCAAAACTGATGGGACACTGCAAAGGTAGTGCTGAGAAGGAAATTTATAGTCCTCAATGCTTACATTTTTTAAAAAAAGAGCTAAAATTGAAGATCTAACTGCACACCTGAAGGAACTAGAAAAAGAACAGCAAATTAATCCTAAACCAAGCCGCAGGAAAGGAACAGTAAAGATCAGTGAGAAAATAAATGAAATTGAAACAAAAAAAACAATAGAGAGAATCAACAAATTTAAAAGTTGGTTCTTTGAGAAGATCAACAAAATCAACAAAACCTTAGCTAGACTAATAAAGAAAAAAAAAAGGGAGAAGACGCAAATAGATAAAATCAGAAATAAGAGGGGGGCATTATGATGGCCTCACAGGAATAAGAGAGATCATAGGAGGATATTATGAACAACTGTATGGAATAAACTTGTTTTACTAATAGACAAGTTTAGCAGACTGGCAGGATACAAAATTAATGTGCAAAAATCAAGAATGTTTCTATGTACTACTGATGTGCAATCTGAGGAGAAAATCGGAAAAAAAATTCCATTTATAATAGCTACTAACACAATCAAATACTTAGGAATAAACTTAACCTAGTAAATAAAGGACCTGTATTCAGAAAACAACAAAAATTGCTAAAATAAACTGAAGAAGACTTAAATAAATGGAAAGATATTCCATGTTCTTGGATTGGAAGACTAAATATTGTTAAGATGTCAATTCTACCCATACTGATTTACAGATTCAATGCAATACCAATAAAAACCCCATCAGCCTTTTTTGCAGAAATGGAAAAGCCAATTATCAAATTTATTTGGAAGGATAAGGAGTCTCCTGAATAGCCAAAAACATCTTAAAAATGAAGAATGAAGTTGGAGGACTCTCTCTTCCTGAATTTAAAGCAAATTACTTAGCTACAGTGGTAAAAACAACATGGTACTGGCTGAAGACAGACACATGGACCAACGGAATAGAATCAAGAACTCAGAAATAGACCACCATATCTACAGTCAAGTGATTTTTCACAAGGCTCTCAAGCCCTCCCAACTATGCCAGAAGAGTCTATTCAACAAATGGTGTTGGCAGAACTAGATATTCATGTCCAAAAGAAAGAAAGAAGACCCCTATCTCACACTTTATACAAAAATTAAGTCAAAATGGATCAAGAACCCAAATATAAAAATGACAGCAAGGAAACTTCTAGAAGAAAATGTAGGAAAACATCTGCAAGATCTTGTGGTGGGCAGTTTCCCTCATACTCAAATCACAAGTAACAAAAGAAAAAATAGATAAATGGGACCTCCTCAAAATTAAACATTTTTACATCTCAAAGGACTTTGTCAAAAGGATGAAAAGGTAGCCAACTCAATGGGAAAAAATATTTGGCAATTATATATCTAATTAAAGTTTAATATCCAAAATATATAAGGAGATCATCTAACTCAACAATAAAAAGACAAACTACTCAATTAAAAATGGATATAAAACTTGAGAAGACAATTGCCCAAAGAAGAAATACAAATAGTGAAGAAACATGTAAAAATGTTCACCATCACTAACGATTAGGGAAATGCAAATCAAAACTACAATGAGATTCACATCTATTAGACTGGCTATTATTAAAAAGTTGGAAAACTGTAAATGTTGGAGAGGAGGTGGAGAGATAGGAACACTTATTCATTGTTGGTGGGAATGTAGAATGGTTCAGCCACTGTGAAGGACTGTTTGGCATTTCCTTAGGAATTTGAATATAGACTGGCCACATGACCTGGAAATACCATTACTAGGTATACACCTAGAAGAACTGAGAGCAGTGACACAAATAGACATCTGCACCTGAGGATCACAGTGGCATTATTCACCGTAGCCAAAAGTTGGAAACAAACCAGGTATCCACCAGCTGATGAATGGATAAACAAATTGTGATGTATATATATATATATGATGAATATTATGCAGCATTAAGAAGAAATGAAGCCCCCTAAGGCATATGAAAACATGGATGAACATTATGCTGAGAAAGCAAGCCAGACACAAAAGACAAATACTATATGATTGTGCTGTTATGAACTAAATATATGGTACAAACTCATGGAATTAATAATTACAATATAGGTCACCAGAAAATAGAAGGAGGGTAGAGAATGGAAAGGTGATGGCTAATCTGTGCAGAATTGATAAAAAGTTTATTTGTAAATCTTTGGAAATGAAAAGAAATGGTGAAATCACATCATAGTGTTTGTAACTTTCAGAGCTATTATATGGGTATGACAGTGGTTGAAAGGGTAAGTTTAATATCATGTATATTACTAGAAGGAAAGCTAAAAATTGTAACATAGGGCCATCTAACATAGTGAGACCTCCTGAAAATACGAATATGGGTGATATTGCATATAAGTCTGTTTTTAGAAAACATAAATACAAATATATTAGAGAGAAGAAAATAGAATACCAGCTGTGTATGGCAGAGGAAGCACAGATACCTTGAGAGGTGATGAGTTTTGTTTCTTTGTTATTGTCATTATTATTGGAATAATGAAAATGCTTTAAAAAGGATTAAAGTGATGAATTCACTACTATGTGATTATACTGAAGACCATTGAAAGTACACTTTGGTGGTGGATTTATGCCTTATTAGTATGTATCAATAAAATTGATTTCTTAAAAAAATGAGGGAGATATTAAGATGTTCGCAGATAAGCAAAAACTGAGGGAATTCATCACCACCTACAAACAATCCTAAATTGATCCTAGATAGTGGATCAAGCAGCATAAAGAAATAAAATCCTCTGGTAAAGGTAACCATTTGGCTAATATAAATGCTAAAACTATTGTATTTTTTGGTGTGTAACTTCACTTCTTAATTCTTACAGGTAGTAAAATGAAAATCCATAAAATGTCACGATAAATCCATAGTTTTTACATGGAATGTACAAAAATATACAAGTACAAAAATGGGAAGATGGAAGGTTATCAAAATAATACATGTTTATACTAATGAACTTAACTTGTTTCCAAATAAAAAATGATTGTTATATATTTAGTATGTTAAATTTTAACCTCATAGTTTTAACACAAAGAAAATATATAAAAAATATATACAGAAAGAAATGTGAAGGGACTTAATATGGTACAATACAAAAGAAAACAGACACAAAAATATTAAATCAGGCACTAATGGAAGAATTCAGGGTCACAAAAGGTATCAGACTTCCAAAGACCAAAAAGCAAAATGGCAGTAAAAGTCCTGAATTATCAGTAGCTACTTTAAATATAAATAGATTAAATTCTCAATTCAAAGGCAGAGATTGGCAGAATGGATAAAAGAGTCTGATCCAACTATATGCTCTTTACAATAGACACACCCTAAATTCAAAGACATAAACAAGTTGATAGTGAAAGGGTGGAAAAACATATACCATGCAAACAGTAACCAAGAGAGCTGCCAAGAGTAGCTAGCTATACTATTAGATAAAATGGACTCTAAGACAAAAACTGTTACAAGGGACCAAGAAGGTCATTACATAATGATAAAAGGGTCAGTTCAATAAGAAGATGTAACAATTATACACACACACACACATAACAGTAGAACCCCAAAATATATGAAACAAATATTAGCAGATCTGAAGGGAAAAATAGGTGGTTTTACATTACTACTTGGAGAAATTAATATACCACTTTCAATAGGGAATAGAACATCTAGACAGAAGATCAATGTGGAAATAGAACACTTGAGCAATACTCCAAATCAACTAGACCTAACAGGTATATAAAGAATGCTTCATCTAAGAGCAGCAGAAAACATATTCTTCTCTAGTGTACATGAATAATTCTTCAGGAAAGACATTATGTTAAATCACAAAACAAGTCTCAATAAATAAAAAACACTGAAATCATATAATTTGTCATCTCTGACCACAAGAGAGTAAAACAAAAAATCAATAATGAAGGGAGAAAAGGAAAATTCACAAATTTGTGGAAAGTAAACAACATACTCTTTAACAACCAATGGGAAAGAATAAAGTGCAAGGGAAATTAGAAAATATCTTCAGGTGAGGAAAATGAAAGCATAACATATCAAAACTTATTGGATGCGATAAAGGTGGTGCTGAGAGGGAAGGTTTTAACTATAAATGTTCACATTAAAAAGGAAGAAAGAGCTGAAATCAGAGACCTAATCTCAACACTGGAGGATCTAGAAAACAAGAACAAATTAAACTGAGGTGAGCAGAAGAAAAGAAATAACAATGATTAAATTAGAGATAAATAAAATAGAGGATAAGTAAAAAAGAGGAACAACAAAATCAAAGGGGGGTTCATTGAAAAGATTGACAACACAAAAAAATCTTTAGCTATAATGACAAAGAAAAAGAGAATAGAAATAACTAAAATCAGAAATGAAATTACTACTGTCCCCATAGAAATAAAAAGGACTATAAGAGGACACTATGTACAACTGTACATTAACAAATTAGAGAACCTAGATGAAACCAACAAGTTCCTAGACACACAAACTATCTATACCAACTCAAGAAGAAATAGAAGATTGAAATAAAATAACTAGTGAAGAGATAGAAGTAATCCAAAAAAACCCTGACTTACTTAGGATTCTCTAGGGAAACAGAACCAACAGGAGATATATGTAAATATTACAAGTTTTTTTTTTTATAAGAATTCTTATGTGACTGTGGGTTTGAGCAAGTTCAAAATCCATAGAGCAGGCCACAAGCTGAGGACTCCAATAGTTTACATTGAATTCCCCAGGAAAAGCTGTCTGCCTGAAATAGAAATGGAAAATCTTCTGGCTGCTGAAATCATCATTTCTCCCTTTAAAGCTCTCAAGTAATTGGATAAGACTTTTCTCACTGTTGGAGGTAACTTCTTGAGTTGTTTTACACATAATCATCCATAAATACAATCAGATTACTGCTGCTTAAAGTCCATGAAATATCCTCACAGTAAAAATAAGACCACTGTTGCTTAACCAAACAACTGGATACCATCACCTCGCCAAGTTGACACCTAAAATTAACCAACGCACTTCCAACAAAATAAAACTCAAGATGAGATGGCTTCACAGGAGAATTTATCAAACATGTCAAGAAGAATTAACACCAATAAGGTACAGTAACTCTTTCCAAAAAATTGAAGTGAAGGGAACACTCCTTAATTCATTAAGTGAGGCCAACATCACCCTCATACCAAAGCCAGATAAAGATGCCACAAGAAAGGGAAAATATAGACCAATGTCTCTTATGAAAATAGATGCAAAAATCCTCAGCAAAATACTAGCAACCAAATCCAACAGCATATTATAAGAATTGTACATTATGATCAATTGGGACTTATCCCTGGTATGCAAGCGTAGCTCAACATGAGAAAATTAATTTAATACACCATATTAATAGAATGAAGGGGAAAAAACACATGAGCACCTCAATTGAAGGGAAAAAAGGCATTTGACAAAATCCAGCACTCCTTCTTGATAAAAACAATTAGAAAACTAGGAATAGAAGGAAAGCTTAACATGATAAAGGAAATAAATGAAAAACCCACAGCTAACATCAAACTTAATAGAGAAAGACTGAAAGTTTTCCCTCTAATATCAAGAACAAGACAGGGATGCCCACTGCAACCACTGTCTTTCAACATTGAATGGGAAATTCTAGTCAGAGAAATTAGGGAAGAAAAAGAAATAAAAGGCATCCAAACTGGAAGAAATAGGAAGAATTAAAACTTTTCCTACTTGCAGATAATATGATCCTATTACAGAAAATCTTGAAAAATCCACAACAAAGCTATTAGTGATAATAAATGAATTCAACAATGCAGCAGGGTAAAATATCAACACCCAAAATTCAGTAGTGTTTCTATACTCCAGTAATGAACAATCTGAAGAAGAAATCAAGAAAAAAGCATTCCCTTTTTAATAGCAACTTAAAGAATCAAATATCTAGGAATAAGTCTAACCAAGAATGTAAAGGATTTATACATGGGTCACTAAAAAGCATTAATAAAAGAAATCAAAGAAGACCTAAATAAATGGAAGGAATTCAAGTTCATGAATTGGAAGAATAAATATTGTTAAGATATCAATTCTACCCAAAGGCATTTACAGACCCAATGCAATCCCCGTTAAAATTACAACAGCCTTCCTCATAGAAATGGAAGTGACAATCATCAAAATTATATGTAAGGAAATGTAAAATATGGATCATAATTAGTAGTAATGTTTTGACGATATTCTTTCATAATCATAATTTGTAACAAATATTTCACAATAATGCAAGATGTTGGTGGTAGGATGATGTATGGGACTCCTGCATGATGTTATGCATGTTTGTTTTGTAAGTTCACAATTTTACCATACACTTATTGTTTATATATGTTCATGTATAAATGATATAAATCAATAAAATTTATTAAAAGAAATTTTTAAAAACTAGATGGAAGAATAAAAGACATCAAATAACCAAAGCAATCTTGAAAAAGATTGACTCTTGTATCCCAAAATTATAATTTATTACAAAGCCACAGTAATAAAAGCAAATAGTACTGGCATAAGGACAGGTACCTAGATCAATGGAATAGAATTGAGAGTTCAGAAGTCAGCCCTCACATCTACAGTATTTTTGACAAGGGTGACAAGTCTATTCAACTGGGAAAGAACCATTTCTTCAAAAAATGGTGTTGGGAAAACTGGATGACCATATGCAAAGGATGAAACTTGAACAGTACCTCACACAATATACAAAATCAACTCAAAATGAGGCAAAGACCTAACTATAAAATCCAGAACTATAAAACTCCTAAAAGAAAATAGAAACATCTTTAGGAGCTTGTTTTAGGCAATGGTTTCTTAAACTTTATACTGAAACATGGGCAACAAAAGAAAAAAAGTAGATGGAGAGGGACCTCAATAAAATTAAAAAAAAAAAATTTCTGCATCTCAAAGAACTTCATCATGAAAGTAAAACAACCTATGCAATGGTAGAAAATACTTGGAAACCACATATCTAACAAGGGTTTAAGATCCAGAATCTATAAAGTAATCCTAAAGTGTAACAACAGAAAGACAAACAACCATTTAAAAACTGGGCAAAATACTTGAATAGACATTTCCCCAAAGTGGATATACAAATGGCCAAAAGGCACATAAAAAACACTCAACATCATTAGCTATTAGGGAAAAGCAAATCAAAACCACAATGAGATACTATTTCACACGCACTAGAATGGCTATTATATTAATAATGTTAATTTACCAGTGTTGGAGAGGATGTGGAGAAATAGGATCATTCACTGATTGTTCTTGGGAATTTAAAATGATGCAGCTACTGTGAATGATAGATTGGTAGTTCCTCCGAAAGTTAAATATAAAATTACCATATGACCTGACAATCCCACTTCTAGGTATATATCCCAAAGAATTGAAAGCAGGGACTCAAAGAGATATTTGCTGGTGTTCATAGTAGCATTAATCACAATTACCAAAAGATGGAAGCAACCACGTGTCCATCAATCAATGACTGGATAAGCAAAATATGGCATAGACACACAATGGTATATTATTCAGTCTTAAAAAGGAATGAAGTTCTGATAAATGTGACAACATGGATGACCTTTCATGACAGCATGCTGGATGAAATAAGCCAGAAACAAAAGCACAAATATTGTATAATCTCACTAATATGAAATACTTTGAATAAGCAAATTCAGAGTCAGACTCCAGAATACAGGTTACCAGGGGCTGGGATGAAGGTAGTGAATGCTTATATTTTACAGTTCTGATTTGGGATAATGGAAAAGTTTTGTTATTGAAAGATGGTGATGGAAGCATAACATTGTGAATGCAATTAATAGCACTGAAATATATATTTGAATGTGATTAAAGAACTTTCATATTGCATATATGTTACTAAATTAAAATTTGTAAAAAAATATATATATCCTTAGGACTCTACAACACAGTAATCCCTAGAGTAACCATGGAATATAGTTAAAATATATTTTTCCATCAATCGCAGCAAATCTACCACACTAGTGCAAGGTCTTAATAATTGAGTAGTACACAAGAATTCCATACTTTAGACATGACTTTTCTAATAAAAAAATTGAATTGGAAGTATGGAATTTCCTCAGCAAACATAATTTGATGGTTCAGGATTAATAATTTAAATTTATTATAATCATTTGATAAAACAAATAAATGTATATTCCACTTTCATCTGATAGGTTCGTCACACAGCAGGGAATATAATGAATCTTGTTTCCAACAATTTACTATGGACAATTCAAGTACTCAAAAAATATGTACTAATTATACAATGCAAACCACAAAGATTCTATAATTAATATTTACTATATTTTCCTTATCATGTATTTTTCCATTTATCTTTCCAGTTTGACAATTTTGTAATCACTGCAGAAACAAATCAGTTGATAAACATTTAAAAGGATATGATATAAAGAAATATCCCTACTCCATTCCTTAATAAAGTTTTCCTGAATCCTTGACTTTGCTTTTTCCTAAACAGAAATGACTATAAAAATTGGGGGGAATGTTTGAAATGAATCATGTATTTATGATTCACTTCTCTATTTTTTTCAGGATCTCACATGTTTTTCAATAAAGTAAGGTTTGTTGAGCAGTAGAGGAGAAAGGGTTATCACTGAGTATCAGATTAATATATAAAGTTCCTTACATGCCTTCACTCTGCCCTCAGTTTTTAAATAATGGGATTTTATAAAAAGACTGAAGAAAGGACTCTAAAGTGATAAACTACAGAGAGATACAAGATGCTATTGCCAAAAAAAAAGAAAAAGAAACAGCATTCAATTAGTTTTTTTAAAAGGGATTCTTATCACATCTCCTCCTAATATTAGCTTTCTCAATGAACAATAGCCTGCTGCGATATTGCCAGGGCTGCCCAGCTGAGATGACAATGTGCAATGACAGATGATTGGGATTGTGTGAAACTGCTGATGTTATGCACAAGTGACACACACTGCCCTTTCAGTTTTTAAGATTATTCTGTGACTTTAACATGAAACCAGTTTAATATTTATATGGTAAGAGAGATAAGAAATGCATTTTTTTCTGCAATAAAAAACTAAAAATATTTCGTGAGTCCATTTTTAGCTACTAACTTTTATTTAGTGACCCAATGTGTACACAAAAAGCAACAAACAAATCTTTCTACTTTGTACAAAGGTTTTAAATCTTAGATGCCTATTCACAACTCCATTTAGGTTCTCAGATTGTATTTGCTTTAAATGAAGTAAAAAAAGAGCAAGGGAAAAAAAATCTCTACAATTTAACATAATACTATCATCATTCACACTGGGTTATTCCAGTCTCAGAACACATGAGTTACTGAGCCACATTACACTAACAGGCCAATTAAAAGTTTAGGATAATATTTTATAATGTTCTTTTTCTCCAGAGCAAAGAAAATTTCTAGTTTTTAAAACAAAAATAATCATTATTTTAAACCATCTAACTAGAAAGTATTTTATCAAGATGTTTGGACCAATCTGATAGGATTGAATCATTTCATCTTCTCACAAGAAATTACATTTTATTAAGGTGCCAAAACTAAAAGAAGACATATTGAAATCTTTATGGCATAATGATATTTGGAATTCATGACATAAAGCAATTGCTGGCTTATGATAAACACAAAATTGATTAACATAATTTATGAGGCCCTGAAAAGTCTGGCCCCTTCCTATTTTTCCAGTCTCCTCTAGTTTCCAGGTGAGTTGACTGACTAGTTTCTCCTACCTTAATGAGCTAATTCTTCGCAGTTTCTTTTAAGGATTTTTTCCTCCTTCTCTGAAATGGAGTCATTATCTGAAATTTGTGTTTTTCTTTATCTTTGCCCCTTGGTTGCTGTTCTCATCCAGTCCCATGTTTTAAATATTTTGAATTTGTTAATGACTTGAAAATTTACATCTTCAACCTGCATGTCTTCTTGAGCTCCAGACTTGGTGTGGAAAGGGGTCCTAAGATCCACTGCATCTCAGAACAATTCTGCGTTCAGTGACATCACTCTGGTAGCTTGAACTTGGCCAAGTTGGGAGTATTCAGTTTACGGAAATCAGCAAATGCTATAAATTGCCCCTAACCCTTGTTCCCAAGCACACAATTGTCGCTAATAATCTGTGGGGTCCAGGACAACCAAGACCGACACAATCATAAGTAATCAAAGTCTTCCTTTTTGTGGGTAAAACTGATGTTTTAGTTATTCTCTAAAGACCACTTTTAAGATCCACTGGTTCAGGGAAGCAGATGTGGCTCAACTGATAGAGCATCCATCTACCATATGGAGGGTCCAGGGTTCGCGCTCAAGGGCCTCCTGACCCATGTGGTAAGCTGACCCACACACAGTGGTGCCGCACGCAAGATGTGCTGTACCACAAGGAGAACCGACCTGTGTGAAAAATGGGCAGCCCTCCCAGGAGTGGTGCCACACACACGGAGAGCTGATACAGCAAGATGATGCAACAAAAAAGAGACACAGTTTCCCAGTGCCACCAGATAATGCGAGTGGACACAGAAGAACACACAGCGAATGGACACACAGAGCAGGCAATAGGGGGAAGGGGAGAGAAATAAATAAAATAAATCTTAAAAAAAATCCATTGGTTCAATTTATTTAAAGTGGCTCTAGACAATACTAAAAAACAATAAAACAATAAAAAATAAAATAAAATAAAGTGGCTCT
The DNA here is from genome assembly GCF_030445035.2 of Dasypus novemcinctus. Classification (NCBI taxonomy): domain Eukaryota; kingdom Metazoa; phylum Chordata; class Mammalia; order Cingulata; family Dasypodidae; genus Dasypus; species Dasypus novemcinctus. Next base: position 44,192,437 of record NC_080673.1, on the reverse strand, counting down.
ATACAGATGACCAGCTAGATTTGATGACCATGAGATATTTAGCCTCTTCATTCAGATGGAATTACAAGGTTATGACAATATGTGAAGTCAGAGGAGAAAAAAAAATGACTTTAAGGAAATTTGGCTAAAAATTATTAATATTGTCTATGATACTGATCTCTAACCTCTCCCCAATTCAGATATTTACATCAGGAGGGGACTTTTAACTCAGACTGGCTCAATCATGCTTGCTCTTCTGGAACTTGTAGGTCAGTTAGCTGACTGGTAGCCAAGTTAGAAAGTCATGTGTATATACCATCCCTGACATTGCTGCTGTGAAGAGCCATGCGTTATAGGGCAGAGGAAATGAGCAGTGGAGGAGAAATGCACAAAAAGAAAAAGTGCTAGAGATCCTGTGGTCCAGGTCAAAGAGGGAGAGAAGGCCACCTTGACATTGTATGACCCCAAATCCCCTGCAGCATGGTTGTACTCCCTGCAATTGGGTTTCATGTGCTTCCATTTTGTTCTTTAAATAAACACATTTTTTGTTTATCAATTTATCTAATTTAATTTTTGGAATAAAAGTTATTAACAATTGCTATTTAAGATTTAGTTTTTAAAAAATGGATATTTATTACCCAGATTTAGTATTCAATTGACCCCTTGATGTCTCAGCTTAGCTGTGTAATATTTGTAAAATTAACATATCTAAAAGTGAACTCCTGAATTTCCCCCAAAGCTACTTCATTCACGTTTCTTCTAGTTCTCCAGCTCAGTAAATCTCTCCGTCTTTCAGTTCCTCAGAATAAAATCCGTGGATGTATCTTTGACTCCTTTACATAATTACATCCAACCCCATAGCCTGTCCTGCTGGCTCTATCTTCAGAATAATTAGAATCTGCACACTTTTCACCATCTCCATTACCACCACCTTCTTGCAAATCATTATTATCTCCTGCCTGAGTTATTGCAATAATTCTTAATGGTCCCTGCTTCTATCCCTAAGCCCCCTACAGTTTATTTTCTAAATAGTGTCACTCTTCTGGTCAATCTCCATTAAGTTTCCCATTTCCCCTCAGAACAAAAGCCAAAGACCTTAGGACGGCTCTGCCCATTTAGTTATCTGACCTCGCCTCTAATTACTTACCTCCTCACTCCTTCCTTTCCAACTGTACTGACTAAACTACTGTTCCTGAAACACAGACACTCTTCCTTCAGGCTCTTTGTAGTTACCATTCTCTCTGTTCCTTGGAATTTCTCCTCAATTAACCACGTGGCTCATTTCCTTACATCCCCATGTCTTTGCTCAAATATGGCCATTTAAGGGCAACTTCTCCTGATCATTCAACTTAAATTGAAGTATCATATACTTGCACATCTCCCTATCATCACTCTGATTCTTTCCCCCATAGTATTTACAAGGCTATTACAAGGGATATATTTTATTCATTTTGTTTCTTGTTATTGTTTTTTCTCTCCATTAAAATATAAGCTCTTTTGACAGCAGGGGTTTTTTGACTACTTCATTTGCAGCTGCATCATTATGTACCTAGCAAGATGCGTGGCATATGTGTGGCATGTAGTAGATGCTCAACAAATCCTTGAACAAATGAATGAGGGACTTGAGATAACTAAAAATTCTTGTTGGGGTGGGGTTTGGGAACTGGTTGAATTTCACAAACTATTTATCTTCACTGTCCTAATTCAGTGGAATATTGCCAAGTGTTTACTCTGCTTTGTTCTATTTAGATTCTGCATCTGTGTAGATTTCATTTCCAAAATCTGGGGATGTATAGTAATTTAGTCATTGAAAAAAACTTTCCATGGATGTCTCATAAACTGACTACAATGAAATTGGCACTGGGTCCCAGTTTTAATGTGACACTATGATATAGTATAATTCTAATATCTACTATAAAGTTTTTACAGTGGCAGAATGAGTGCTTTCCCAGGTCCTTTTTTCCTACAGACTTAGATAAAAAGCTCATGTTGTATTTGGCATGTGATTGCTTACAGCAATCTTCTCAGATAAAAACACAATATCAGTAAGAAGGAGAAGAAAGGAAAAACCTCCTGCAAAAAATGAAGGGAATGATCCCTTGCAAAACTGTCTCTGGATGCTAATGAGTCAACAATAAAGACCCTATTATGTGATTGCTTTGAGTGATGTTGTTCATAATAAGTTCCAGTGCTGCCAAAGGCAAAATCATCCTGAGCCTTGCATACATAAGAACAATGACACAGATTTAAGCTCATCAGTTTTGCTAATGGTTGGAGAATCTAGTTTAGATCAAAAATGAAAAATGAGATGAGTTTTATTTTACTCTTATTTTTATATGTTGACCAGAATCTTGAGTAGAAATAAGAAAAATTACATTGAGGCACCAATACCCTGAAACACACACAAATATGTATCCTAAAAAGACAAAACAACATGAAAAGGATATGATTCTCTCTGCTCCCCCAGGACTGAAAGAGTAACACTACTTGTGGATATCTTTAATTTCTTGTGTTCTAATACTGTAAGACTTTGAAGCCTGATTGGATCGGTAATTGCTTCCATTCTCAAATGTTGAACACTTTAAATAATAATACAGGTAGCATGCACTGGGGACAAAATGCATATTCAATACATTTTGACTTGCTCATAAATCTGGAAAATTTAGAAAATCTCTAGTCATTAAATAATGTCTGAAAAGATATGTGAATAATGAATTCCTCTTTGGCCCTCTAAGGATAATGCAGATTCTAATTTAGGCTCTAGAATTTTTTACCACATGAATGTGATACTGAGATAAAATGGACAGCATTTTGGCATATGCAATAAACTACATTTGTCACAATTCTTCCTTTACGGTATATAATTAAAGTTATGTCACAAACCAAGTAGCTGATTTCAGAAATTTTTAAATCTTTGGCCGTAAAATTGAGAATTAAATTTGAATAGCTGGATCTGTCTTGGTAAACTATGTTTATAAAGGGATGGATTAAACTCCATTATTAATCCTCATACTCTCTACAGAACATTCTGGAGTATATCCTTGATTAGAAATTCTAATAAAATGATAGTTGCTATGAATGTGAAGATCACATAGGGAGATGATAAGAATGTCTTGTAATGAAATTTGATATCTGAGAAGAACAATGGAGATCATCTTAGTTCAATTTCTTCATCTTACAGAGAAGAAACTGAGGCCCAGTAATATGATGTTGATCCATACTAGTCGGTATAATTGTATTATGTCACACACTTGATAGGAATGCCATTTGAATAAAGAGCTAGAATTAAGAATTTCCTCAGAAACAGCTCCTTCTGTGATTGTTTTATAACCCAGCTGTTGATGATTTAACTACATTATTGAAAATGTACTTTTATACATCCTTACAGTTTTCCACGCTACCCACTCCAGAGCTCCACTCCCTATTTACCATACCTGTTGTGAGTAGGTGCTGGGGGGAATGCGAAGGGGGTACGGTGAGGGGTTGGGGAGTGGGAGGATTCTGACTGCCATTCATCCTAAAAAGCCGCTTGAGAAAGGTAACAGAGGGAGCCTACTTTCTTAGTGTTAGACACTAGTGTTAGACATCCCGGGGTTTAGTTGTTAAATGATCTTAATCTGCCTCCTTAAAGGTAACTTTAACCCAATTATTGCCTACAAATGTCAGACACTTGCTAAACTATGGACACAAAGGATGTCATGATACGTATCCCCAAAGGCCTTGAACTCTAATGAGGAGACAGCTGAAAACCACGTAAGTGCAAGGAAGAGGTGACAGATGCCATGACAGCAGAAAGTACCAGAATACAAAGCATCAAGGCCGGAGTAGACAACTTTAACTTGGGATGGGTTTACAAAAATTAATAGAGGTGAACCATGATATGATGAAAATATGCTTGTTAAGGGCAGTGTCCTAATATATGCCAATTAAATATTGATAGAGCACAGATTTATCTCTCTCCCCCAAGAACAGACCCATGTATCCAACCAACTTACCTGATAAATCCATAAAGCTTAGCATGTTCAGAACAGAACTTAGGATCTTGCCTTACAAACCCGGTCTTTTTAAACTGCAGCTATTCCATCCTGTTTCTCAAGTTATTCTGTTTCTTCTCTATTACCAAACCATTGCCAAGACTTTTTCTAATTTTACCCCCAAAATATTTTTTCAAATAAGTCCAATACTTTCAACATTCTCCATTATTATAGTACCTTAACTCAAATTATGATCATCTACCACCTCTACAATTATATTAGTTCAACACCTAGAAGTGTGCCTAGCACATATTAAATGTTGAATAAGTAGATTTGAATGAATAAATTACTGACTGAACTGGATCACTTGCATCTCCTTTGTTTACACTCTAATACATTTTCCAGGGGGTGGGGGGTAGTCATGGTGATATTTTCAGTTCTTTAATGAGATCCTGTCATTCTCCTCTTTAAAACTCTTCATCAGCTTCCCACTGCTTTTAAAGAAAAAAAAAAATAGTAAGACATAGAAGGTCCTGCATGAATGGGTTGGTTAAGGCTCTGTCTTATACAAAACAAGATGAGAAATGTGAGTCCTGCACCTGCAATTTATTACCGCCATATAGGATTTGCTCTGTGATGTCACCTCAAGATTGAATAATCAGAAACTCTGAGTGTGCCATCCTTTAGTGGATGCAAGAGGAGAGAGAAGAGTGGGAAAGGCAACCATCCCTCGGAGAACACATCTTTTTAAAATAAATTTTTATTTTAAAAATTTCCAAACACAAACTATTTAGAGAATACATATAACAAACTCCATATACTTTCATCACACAGATTTAATAATTATCAATATTTTGTATTCTACTGTATCCAAGGCTTATCAATGTTTAGCTCAAATATTTTAGGCATTTAACCATACCTTGATGTTCATTTAAAATATGCATAATTTCTTACAAACCACAATGTCATTGCCACATCTAACAAAAATAGTAAGAATTCTTTGGTATTGTCTAATAGTAAAGCCATTCTGAAATTTTTTCAATTGTCTCAAAAGAAGTATTCTTAGAATCAGGATCCAAATAAGGTCCATGTTGTGTTTTGTTGTTACATCTCCTAAGTCTGTTCATCTCTAACAGTCCTCTCCCTGCTTTTTAAAAACATCATTCCATAGACTTGTTGAAGAGACTGGGTCAATTGTCCTGTAGTATGTCCTATCCTCTGGATTTTTTGGTTTGATTTCTTTGTAGTCACATTTAATTGCTTCACTAGCAATCCACATTTTCTGCAAATTGAAAGTTAGCTCAAAAGCCTTGAATAGATTCAGGTTTAATGTCTCTTATTCCCTGCCCCATCCCCACCCCTGCGCCCCAATTCATATAGCATCACAGAGGAGGCATATAATATCTAGTTATCTACCTCTTAGTGACGTTAAGGTAGAGGTGGGTTCAGGTGGTAACAGACTGATACTTCCATTATAAAATTTCCAATTAGACTTTTCCTCAATAGCTTCATTCTTTGACGACTTTGTTCTGAATTCCTTTTTAAGGTCCACAAAATGATTATTTTCTAATTCTTCTATATTTATTTGCTAGAATTTCTCTGTAAGAGAAATTTTCCCTTATCAATTAAGACTCCTTGTTTACCCTAACATATAGTTTATGTAGATATGGCAAGATTATTCTTCATGATCTCCTTTTAGTTAACAATAGAAGCTGGTCTAAGGCACAATTCTTTTTTGCAGCCTTAGTAGGATATATTTCACATGCCATAAAATACACCCCTGTAAAGTATACATTTTGATGGCTTTTATTGTATTCATAGAATTCTGAAACCATCAACAAAATCTAATTGTCTGAAAAAGTAGACTTTCAATACCCCAAAAAGGAGCCCATACCTATTAGAAGTCACTCTCCATCTCTCCCACTCTCCAGTCCTAAGCACCCACTAATAGAATTTCTGTCTCTATGAATTTGACTATTCTGGACATTTCACATAACTGGAATCATATAATACATGATTTTTGTGACTGGTTTCTTTAATATAGCATGATATTTCCAAGGCGTATCCATGTTGAAGCATGTTTCAGTACTTAATTTTTCTATTGCTGAATAATAATTCCTTTGTATGGATATACCACGCCTTATTTATTTATTCATCAGTCGATAGACATTTAGTTTATTTCTACTTTGGAGCTATTATGAATCATGCTGCTCTGAAAATTCATGTATAAGTTATGTGAAAATATGTTTGTATTGCTCTGGCATAGATATCTAAGAATGGAATTACTGGGTCATATGGTAACTCTATGTTTAGCCTTTTGAGGAACTGCTGAACTGTTCTGCAAAGCAGCTATACTATTTTACATTCCCACCAGAAATATGAGTGCTTCAATTTCTCCATACTTCCATCAAGACTTGTTATTGTCTGTCATTTTTATTTTAGCCACCCTAGTGTGTTTCTCATTGTGCTTTTGATTTTCCTTTCCTTAATAACTACAAATGTTAAATACTGTATATCTTCTTTGGAGAAATGTTTATTCAAATTCTTTACCAATATTTTCATTGAGTCATTTGTCCTTTTATTTCTAAGTTGTAAGAGTTTTTATATAGTCTGGAAGCAAGTCCATTATTACAAACATTATTTACAGATATTTTTCTCCCAAGTTGTGTGTTGTCTTTTCATTTCCTTGGTGGTGCCCTTTGAAACACAAAGTTTTTCATTTTGATGAGTGTAATTCACACATTTTTTGTTTCATTACTTGTGCTCTGGGTGTTGTTCCTAAGAAACCACTGCACTTCCTACAAGAATCATCCATATTTTCACGTCAGAACTTCATTCCTTTTTATAGCTGAATAATATTCCATTGTATGTATAAACAATGTTTTTTTATCCACTCATTAGTTTATGGACACTTGATTGCTTCCTTCTTTTGGCAATTGTGAAAAATGCTGCTATGAACATTGGTGTGCAAATATCTGTTCAAATTCCCGCTTTCAATTCTTTTAGGTATATACCAGTAGTAGGATAACTGGACAATATGGCAATGTTATACTTAACTTCATGGAACTACCAAACTCTTTTCCATAGTGGCTGCACCACTTTACATCCCACTAAAAATGAATGAGTATTCCTCCTCTCCAACACCTGCTATTTTCCTTTTTTTTTTTTAGAATAGTCATTCTAGTGGATATGAAATGGTATTTCATGGTTTTGATTCACATTTCCCTAATGGCTAATGATGTTGAGCATCTTTTCTTGTGATTATTGATCATATGCATATCTTCTTTGGAGAGATGTCTATTCATATATTTTGCCCATTTTTTAATTGGGCTGTTTATCTTTGTACTGTTGAGTTGAAGGTTTTCTTTATATATCCTACATATTAAACTTTCATTGGATATATGATCTTCAAATATTTTTCTCACTGTGTAGGTTGTCATTTACAGAATAAGAAAACTCATAGAGTCAAAACCTAAAATATATATTACTAGGGATGGCTGGGGATAGGGACTATTAAGTTAAGGTCTAAACGGTATAGAATCCTTGTGGAACTCTTAGTGTGGAACAATTGAAATGTTTTGGTAATGGATGGTGGTGACGGTAGCACAACATTATGAATGTAATTAATAGTAATGAAATACATATATGAATGTGGTTAAAAGGGGAAATTTTTGGTTGTCTATATGTTACTAGAATAATTTTTTTAAAAATTCATGGAAGTGCACAACACAGTAAACCCTAAGTTAAACCATGGACTATAGTTACATAGTACCATTATAAAAAATGTGGTTTAATCAATATAACAAATGTACCATATCAAAGCAAGATATTAAAATTGGTTGGTATATGGGAATCCTGTATTCAGTACATGATTTTTCTATAAATTCATAATTTCTCTAATAAAAAATAAAAATCACTGTCTAATACAAGGTCATAAAGATTACTCCAATGTTTTCTTCTAGGATTTTTATAGTTTAAGTTCTTACATTCTTGCATTTAAGTTTATAACTCATTTTGAGTTAATTTTTGTGTGGTATGAGGTAGGGTCCAAATTCATTCTTTTCTAAGTGGGTATCCAGTTGTTTCAGCATCATCTGTTGAAATGATTATTATTTCCACATTTAATTGTCTTGGCATTCTGGTAAAAAAAATAAATTGATTATAATATGAGGGCTTATTTCTGGACTTTATATATTATCCATTGATCTGTATGTCTATCCTTATGCCTGTAGTGCAATGTCTTAATTGCAGTTGCTTTGCATTAAATTTTGAAATCAAGAATCATGAGTCCTCCAATATGTCTTCCTTTTCAAGATTATTTTAACTATTCTGGGTCCCTTACAATTCCATATGAATTTTAAGACCAACTTAAAAATTTCTTCAACCAAAAAAAATCCAGCTTGACCTTTCATAAGGTTTTTGTTGAAACTGTAGGTCAATTTGGGGAGTATTGCCAATCTTAAAAAATGTTGATTATTATAATGAAAATGGAATATTTTTCCCATTTATAAGCTTTTCATTCTAAGGTCCACAGGATGGAGGAGTAGAGTATGGATTAAAATGGACTTACTGATATTCTATTCATGAACTATTGTGATTAGCAATCGAAGAAAATGTGGCATTGGTGTGGAGAAAGTGGCCATGGTGGCTGCTGGGGGTAGGGAGTGGGAGGAAGAGATGAGATGTGGGGGCATTTTCAGGACTTGGAGTTGTCCTGGGTGGTGCTACAGGGACAGTTACTGGACATTGTATGGCCTCCCATGGCCCACTGGGTGGAATGTGGGAGAGTGTGGGCTATTATGTGGACCATTGACCATGAGGTGCAGCGGTGCTCAGAGATGTATTCACCAAATGCAATGAATGTCTCGTGATGATGGAGGAGATTGTTGTTATGGGGGGAGGAGTGGGGTGAGGGGGGTGGGGGGTATATGGGGACCTCATATTTTTTAATGTAATATTAAAAAAGTAAAGACAAAAAAGAAAAAAGAGAAAAATGCATTATAGCTTTCAGCGTAAAAGTCTTGAATTTAAAAAGTTAAAGTTATCCCAGGAATTTTATTTTTTGTGCTGCTTTTTTAAAATGAATTTTTAAAATTTTATTATGTTGCTCATTGCTAGTATATACAGATATAATTGATTTTTGTAAATTGATTGGTCTTGCATCCTGGCACATTGTTGAACTCATTTATTAGTACTATTAGGTTTCATGTGCATGGATTCCTTAGAATTTTCTATATAAGATCATGTTATTCTCAAATAAAGAAACTTTTATTTCCTTCCAAAATGGATGACTTTTATTTCTTTTCCTTTCTTAAGTACCCTGACTAGAATATCTAGGAAAATGTTGTAATGAAAGGGAATGTCCTGGTCTTGTTTTTTCTTAGGGGAAGGCATTCAATATTGCTCTATTAAGTATGATGTTAACTGTAGGTTTTTCATGGACACTATCAGGTTGAGGAGTTTCTTTCTATTCCCAGTTTGTTGAGTGCTTTTTAATCATAAAACTCTTGGATTTTATTACGTGCTTTTCTTGCATCTATTGAGATTATGGTTTTTTAAAATCATTTGTTCTATCAATATGCTGTATTATATTGACTGATTTTTGAAAATCAACTAATCTTGCATCCCTTGAATAAAGGCACTTGGTTCCAGTGAATATTTTTTATATGTTGCTTTAATCAGTTTGATAGCATTTTGTGGAGGACTTTTGCATTTATATTTCATAAGAGAAATCCTGTGTAGTTTTCTTTTCTTGCAATATTTTTGTCTCGATTGTTAATACTGGCCTCAGAAAATAACTTGAGAAGTATTCTCTCCTTTTCAATAATTTTTAGAAGAATTTAAGAAGAATTGGTGTTAATTTCTTCTTTAGATGTTTGATAGAATTGAACAATGAAGCCACCTGAGCCTGGGGTTTTGTTAGAAGATTTTTTTGATTATTAATTCAAGGTCTCTACATGTTATAGGTTTATTCAGACTTTCTATTTTCTTGAGTCAGTTTTGATAATTTGTGTGTTCCTATGAATCTGTCCATTTCATGTAACTTTTCTAATTTTCAGCATAGAGTTTATCATTTTATTTTCTTATTAACTTTTTATTTCTGTAAGCTCAGTAGTGGTGTTTGAGCTTTCATTTTTTAATTTAGTTTTTTGAGTCTTCATTCTTTTTATCTTGGTCAGTTTATCTAAAGATTTGTCACTTTTGTTAGTATTTTCAAAGAACCAAATTTGGCTTCATTGAGTCTCTATATTCTTTCTTTAACACTTTATTTCATTTATTTGTATTCTAAACTTTATTATTTTCTTCCTTCTTCATGCCTTGGAATGAAGCTCTTACATTTTCATTTCATCAAGTGGAAGTTTATGCTGTTGATTTGAGAGCTTACTTCTTTTTTAGATATTGGCATTTGTATATAATTATTTCTCTAAACACTATTTTAACTGTGTTTGATAAGTTTTTGTATGTTGGATTTCTGTTTTCATTTGTGTCAAAGTATTTTCTAATGTCCCTTATAATTTCTTCTTTGACACATTGGTTATTTTGGAGTATATTTCTTTATTTTCCACATATTATAATTTTATCACATTTTCTTGTTAACTTCTAATATAATTACATTGGTGTCAGAGAACACACTTTGTATAATTCTTTTACACTAATTGAGACTTATGTTATGGCCTAGCATATGGTCTATCCTGGAGAATGTTCTAGTATGCTTGAGAAGAATGTGTACTCTCCTGTTGATGGGTGGTGTATTCTATTGATATTTGTAAAGTCTAGCTGGTTTTTAGTGATATTCAAATTTTCTATATCCTTGTTGATCTTCTGAACTGTTTTATTCATTACTGAAGGTTGGGCATTAAAAGCCCCAGTTATTATTATTGAATTGTCTGGTACTTCCTTTGTATCAATTTTTGCTTCATGTAATTTGGGGCTCTTTTGGTAGGTAAATTATGTTTATAACTATTTTCTTGTAGAAGTTTGGGAGGTATTCTTCTTAGCAAAACTTCATTAGCTATTAATTTGTTTTACTGACTGATTTAGTTTCCTAGGCTGCTCAAAGCAATACCATGAAATGGGTCAGATTAAACAATGGGGATTTATTCACTCACAGTTTCAAAGCCAGGAAAATATCTAAATAAAAGCATCAACAAGGTGATGCTTTCTCCAAGAAGACTGACTGCTAGGATCCTTGGTTCCTCTTTCACATGGCAAGGCACATGGTAGCATCTACTGGTCTCTCCCTTCTCTTCAGGGTTTTGTTGATTTCAGCTTCTTGCTTCTTTGGCTTTCTTTCTCTGTGTCTAAATTTCATTCTCTTATAAACAATCTCTTATAAACAATGGATTTAGACCCATTCTGATTGATGTGGGATTCACCTTAACTGAAGTAATCATACCAAAAGGTTCTATATACTATGGGTTTGCATCCACAAGAATGGATTAGATTTAAGAATATGTTTTCCTAGGGTACATACAGCTTCAAACCACAATAATTTAAGAGCAATAACTCTGAAAATGCCTGTAAGAGATTCTGCTCATATATTTTGTTGATCTATCTCATGTTCTCTCAATTCATCAAAATAAGTGAGGTTTTAATACACATGTAAAATTTCCATACCCTAATAAAATAGTTTTCGTTAATCTATGTGTGAAAATAAGCCAATTCCTAAACAATATGATACAATAGTTTAATTCATGCTTTTTCCTTTCAAAATAAATCCCTTAAAATAATCATTTTGGTATGAAAATAAAAATCACCATTATGATTTTAAAAATTGTGAAATGGGTCAGCAGAATGAATAAAGCTTATCAAATATAAACACAAATCTGGTAATAACATGCAAATAATAAATGAAGTAAAAACGTGATCACAAAATGAGGGCTGAAACATCATTAAAATAATTTCATGCCTGATAACATAATTCATGCATGGGCTCTGAGAAAACTTTGTAAGAATGTTATATTTAAACACTGGAATCATGGAAAGATAGAGGGAGGAGGTGGATAGCTCATATCCATTGCAAACACCCTATGAATCACCTACTTTTGTAAAGAAAATGCACATGGGGCAAAAATGAATAGAGTGATACAGACAGGAGTGTACGCCTGAAGATAAAGCTTTTGCTACTAAGGGGTCATTTGTTAATCTTCGGCATTTCTAACTGCCACAGCTGTGAACAGAGGACAGGAGACAAGCCATAAGGTGAGGAGGTGGAACTACTATCTTCATATAATATTCTTGAATGTTACAACCTCATTGAAAGAATGGACTAGACAAAACTCTAGCCTTGAGGGAAGGGAAATATGAAAACATGTATGATTGACCTGAATAATTGGCACAGAAAAAAAATTTCATTAAGAATATATAATCATGGGAAGCAGACTTGGCCAGGCAGTTAGGGCGTCCCTCTACCACATGGGAGGTCTGCAGTTCAAACCCTGGGCCTCCTTGACCGGTGTGCAGCTGGCCCATGCGCAGTGCTGATGCGCACAAGGAGTGCCGCGCCACGCAGGGGTGTCCCCCACATAGGGGAGCCCCACGCGCAAGGAGTGCACCCCGTAAGGAGAGCCACCCAGCGCCAGAGAAAGTGCAGCCTGCCCAGGAATGGCGCCGCACACACGGAGAGCTGACACAACAAGATGACGCAACAAAAAGAGACACAGATTCCCGTGCTGCTGACAACAACAGAAGCGGACAAAGAAGATGCAGCAAATAGACACAGAGAACAGACAACCAAGTGGGGGGAAGGGGAGAGAAATAAATAAATAAATAAAATTCTTAAAAAAAAAAAAAGAATATGTATATAATCATATTTCTTTCTTCATTGGGTTAGGCTTAAAATTCAAACTATGTGGTTCCAAAACTTTAAACTGAGAAATTAACTTATACTTGATCCCTATTAGAAGTGTTCCAGAACACCTTTAAAGAAGCCAAGACAAATCTTCACAGGGATTAATAAACTCAAGATCTGAAATTTACATAGTGCACCAGGAAAAAGGAAACTATCAGTGAAAGCAGGGAAAACACATAGCAGACTTAGAACTCCAAGAAATTCAAAATTTTTAAAAATGAAATATGATGGAACTTTAAAACATTAAATAAATTAAAATTTAAGAAAATGAGTGAATCAAAAACATGAAAAATTAACAACATACTATAAAAATCTCAATGTGGAAAGGAGTTAAATAGATTGCTAGAAAGTTAGAAATGAGAAATATAATAATTAAAGTGATAAACTTGCATATTAGTTAAATACTAAAATAGATACAGCTAAAGACAAATAAGTAAATTAGAATAAAGTGGTAGAAAATATGAAAGATAAATTATGACATATGAATAAAAAGGGAGGTTACAATATAAAATTAATGGGAATTTTAGAAAAAAAGCATATAATGAAAAAGATTAATTATTATAAAAGGTAGTGGATGAGAATTTTAAAGAGCATAATGGAATATAGAAACCCAAGATTCTGGAATCCCAAGCAGGATGAATAAAAACAGATCCACAATGAAACACTTTTTGATGAAGCTTTAGGAAATTAAAGTAAAATAAATTATAAAAGCATGCAGAGAGAAAAGCTGGGTTGCATAAAAAAGACTGATAATAAAAATAGCAGCAGAACCCTCAAAAGCACCAATAGTTCCATCATACTATCTTTAAAGAAAAGAGAGAAAATTACCATAGACCAAGAATTAATGTCCAGAAAAACAATCATTCCTGATTGAAAATAAAAAACAAAGATAATTTCAGAAAAATACAAATGAGAAAATTTAGCATCAATAGGCTCTGAAAAATTTCTAAAAGGCATGTTTTGGGGGGAGGGAAATAATGCCAGAAGGAAAGTCTGAGATTTAAGAATTGTTGGACAAAGAAATTTATTTTAAAAAATCTAAACAAATAAAATAATAAACATGATGGATCTGAAAATACTAAAAACAATCTCCAAGTTGGGGGAGATAATTTAAAGAAAAAATTCTCCAGAGATTCTGGTCAACCAAGATGGCAGAGTAAAACAAAACAGGATGCCATGACCCCACAGGATCTTTTAACTAGTAAAAAATTCGCATAGTCATCTTCCTCAAGACTCCAGAAAACAGCAAAAGGGTTTCAGTGACTGAGAGAATGCCAGATTAAGAAAACACGCTTTAAAAAGCATAGGCACATTTGCTGTCTGCCCAAACCCTTCACCTGAGCTATGTGGAGCCAGCCTGACCTCCCATTGTGGGTCCCTGGCACTGTTTTGAAGGGAGCACAGTAACCCCTATGTACATACTGGGAGGCCTGTAGGTTGAGGCCCATCTATTGGGTGACAGCTTGGAAGACTTAATATTGTCAAGATGCCAATTCTACTCCAAAATGATTTACAGATTGAATATGATCTTAATCAAAATTCCAGCAGCTGCCATTGCAGAAATGGAAAATACAACATCAAATTTATATGGAAGATAAGGGTCCTGAATAACCAAAAATATCTTTAAAAAGAACTAAGTTGGAGGACTCACACTTCTCAATTTTAAAACTACTACAAAGCCACATTGGTCAAAGTAGCATGGTAGTAGCCCAAGGACAGATTTATAGACTGATGGAATTGAATTGAGAGCTCAGAAATAGACCCTCACATCTATGTCCAATTGATTTTTGAGAAGGATGAGAAGTGCACTCAATTGGGAAATAGTCTCTGTAACATCATGGCACTGAGAAAAAAATATGCCTAGGCAAAAGAATGAAGATGGAGCCCTACCTTATTCCATATATAAAAATTAACTCAAAACAGATCAAAGACCTACATAAAAGAACCAAAACTATAAAACCCCTGAAAGAAAATTTAGGCATATATCTTCAGGGCCTTGTGTTCAGGAATGGTTTCTAAGACTTTACACCCAAAGCATGAACAACAAAAGAAAAATAGATAAATAAGACTTCATCAAAAATTTTGAAATTTTGTATATCAAAGGATTTCATCATGGAAGTAAAATAACAACTTACAGAATGGGAGAAAATATTTAGAAACCATATATCTTATAAGGGCTTAGTATCCAGAATTTAAAAAAAAATCTTACAACTCAACCACAAAAAAAACAAACAACCTAATAACAAAATGGGCAAAACACAGAGTAGACATTTCTTTATATGAAGATATATAAATGGCCAAAAAGCACATGAAAAAAAAAATGCTCAATGTCATTAACAATTATGGAAATGCAAAATAAAACCACAATGAACTACCATTTCATACCCACTAGAATAACTATTGAAAAAAATAACAAGTGTTGAGAGAATGTGGTGAAATAGGAACATTTGTTCATTGTTGTTGGGAGGGTCAAATGGTGCAACTACTGTGAAAAAGTTTCACGGTTCCTCAAAAAGTTGAGTATAGAATTATTATATGCCCTATCAAACCCACTTATAGGTATATACAACAAATAATTGAAAGCAGGGACTCAAACAGATATTTGCAGAACAATTTTCATAGTGGCATTATTCACACTTGCCAAAAGATGGAATTAATCCAAGTGCCCATCACCAGATAGATGGATTAGGAAAATGTGATATATGCATACAATGGAATGATAAGTAGCTATGAAAAGGGATGAAATTCTTTTTTTTAAAAAAAGATTTATTTATTTATTTAAATCCCCCCCGTCCCCTGGTTGTCTGCTCTCTGTGTCTATTTGCTGCATCTTGTTTCTTTGTCCGTTTCTGTTGTCGTCAGTGGCATGGGAAGTGTGGGCAGCGCCATTCCTGGGCAGGCTGCACATTCTTTCGTGCTGGGCAGCTCTCCTTACGGGTGCACTCCTTGCGCGTCGGGCTCCCCTACGCGGGGGACACCCCTGCGTGGCAGGGCACTCCTTGCGCGCATCAGCACTGCGCATGGGCCAGCTCCACACGGGTCAAGGGGGCCTGGGGTTTGAACCGCGGACCTGCCATGTGGTAGATGGATGCCCTAACCACTGGGCCAAGTCCGTTTCCCTGAAATTCTGATACATGTAAAAACTGGATGAAACTTGAAGTCATCATGTTGAGTGAAATAAGTCAGACATAAAAAGACTGATAGGAAATAATTAGAATAAGCAAACTCATAGAGTCAGAAACCAGAATACAGGTAACCAGGGCCTGGGCTGGAAGTATGGATGAGGAGTTAACTTTTACTTGGTACAGAGTTTCTATCTGGGGTGATGGAATAGTTTTGGTAACGTATAATGGTGATAGTATAGAGATGTAAATGGAATTAACACCACTAAACTATAAATATATATATATATAGATATAGATATATATGAATGTTGCTAAAAAGGAAAATTTAGGTGGTAAATATATTGCTAGCATGGAAATTAAAAACAACAACAACAAGGGACTTCTGGGAAGATGGCACCAGAATAGGTAGGCAGGACTCAATTCTCTCACAAAAACAATGGAGAAAGGGCAAAAAGCTGTCTGAGGGAGCTGCTCTGGGGATCTACAGAACTCAAAAGTGCTATGTATCTTTCAGGAGGGCAAAGAAGTCAAGAGACAGAGAAACAGAGAAGCCAAAATGAAAACTATGAAATACTAGACACTGTGGCAAGGAATACACCCATTCCCTACCCTCAAAGGAAACAACCTGGGTAAAACTCATGACACACTGCAGCCAACTGAGAGGGGAACAGGCGTCTCCCTCCCTGGTTAAAGGGAGGTGTGGCAGAGGGTGGAAAGTGGTTTCTCTTCAGTAAGTTTGGTCATCAGAATCCACTTTAAATCTCAGCTCTGGTCAGATCAGAATGATGGGCAAGTGAAGGTTGAAAGAGATACCTCTGTGGAAAGATTCACCAACAAGCACCATCTGCTGTCCTGCCAGGAATATGCAAGGACAAAAAAACAATTTGAAGTCTCTCATCCAAGATCCTTGGACTGGACTATGTGCCCCATTAATGGATACTGGTCCAATTTCAACAAATTAAGCTAGGCAATTTAAAAGACTTAGAATAAGTTGAACTAAAAATCAAAGAATAACTGTGAAATAAAACCACTAGGCAACAAAGAAAAATTGACCATCAGAGTGAATTCACCAACATAATCAGATGCCAAGACATCAGCAAAAAATTACAAACCATACTAAGAAACAGGAAGATATGGCCCAATCACAAGAACAAAGCAAAAGTCTTGAAGAACACAGGATTTAGGACAACTAAGCCATCATAATCACACAAATCTCCTAAATCAATTCTAGAAGCTAAAGGAAAATATCACTAAAGAGATAAAGGATACTGAGAAGACACTGGATGAGCATAAAGAACAATTTGAAAGCCTACATAGAAAAGGAAAAGAACTTATGGGAATGAAAAGCACAATGAATAAGATTAAAAATATATTAGAGGCAGATTTGAAATGGCAGAAGAATGAATAAGTGGAATCAAGGAGAGAACATCTGAACTTGAAAAGACAGGAGAACAGACAAGTAAAAGAATGGAATAAATTCAACTGGGTCTGAGGGATTTGAATAGCATATGAAACTAATGCAGTGTCCCAGAAAGAAAAAAGAAAGGAAAGGGACAGAAAGAATATTTGAGGAAATAATGAATGAAAAGTTCCCAACCCTTATGAAATTATAAATATCAATATCCAAGAAGGACAATGCACTCCAAATGGAATAAATCCAAAGAGATCTCTTTGAGAGGAGGTCAGACAATTAAATATATGACATAAGAAAGTCAAGCATTAAAATGATCTTAGTAATAATGTCTTTACAGTAATAACATTTAAAGTTAATGGAAAGAACTTCCCAATCAAAAGACATAGATTGGGGAAGCAGACTTGACCCAGTGGTTAGGGTGTCCGCAGTTCAAACCCCAGGCCTCCTTGACCCGTGTGGCGCTGATCCATGTGCAGTGCTGATGCATGAAAGAAGTGCCCTGCCATGCAGGGGTGTCCCCCATGTAGGGGAGCCGCACGCGCAAGGAGTACTCTCCATAAGGAGAGCTTCCCAGCACGAAAGAAAGTGCAGCCTGCCCAGAAATGGCACCGCACACATGGAAAACTGACGCAGCAAGATGACGCAACAAAAAGAGACACAGATTCCCATGCCACAGACAACAACGGAAGCGGACAAAGAAGAATATGCAGCAAAATGGACACAGAGAACAGACAACTGGGGGGGAGGGGAAAGGGGAGAGAAATAAATAAAAATAAATCTTAAAAAAAAAGACATAGATTGACAAAATGAATAAAAAAATATGAGCCATCTATGTGCTATCTAAAAGAGATTCACCTCAGATATACAGATAGAATCAGGTTAAAGTGAATGGTTGTAAAAGGTATCCCAAGCAAATAATATAGAAAAAAAATCTGGGGTAGAAATATTAATATTGATCAAAATAGATTTTATATGCAAAACTGTTATAAAAGATTAAGAAGGTTATTATATATTAATAAAAGGAACAATTGACCAAGAAGAAATAACTATGATAAATATTTATGCACCTAACCTGGGTGCCACAAGATACATTAGGTACACACTGGCAAAACTGAGGGAAGAAATAAATGTTTCTACAATAAGAATTTGATACTTCAGGATACCACTCTCATCATTGGACAAAACAACTGGACAAAGCATAAATAAGGTAACAGAGAGCATGAATAACAGACCTAACAGACATTTTAGAGTATTACACCCCAAAAAGTAGGATACATATTCTTTTCAAGTGCTTTTGATACTTTTTCTAGGATACACCATATGTTGGGTCACAAGACAGGTCTCCATAAAATAAAAAATATTGAAATTATATACAGCATTTTCTCTGATCATAATGGAATGA
This sequence comes from Dasypus novemcinctus, assembly GCF_030445035.2. NCBI lineage: Eukaryota > Metazoa > Chordata > Mammalia > Cingulata > Dasypodidae > Dasypus > Dasypus novemcinctus. Next base: position 44,173,692 of record NC_080673.1, on the reverse strand, counting down.
AGCTGGCAATCAATGGGTAGAAAAAGGGAAAATCCACAAATATATGGAGATCAAACAATATATTCAAATAATCACTGGGTCAATGAAGAAATTGCAAGAGAAAACAGTAAATATCTTGAGATGAAAGATGAATGAAAATGAAAACACACCTATCAAAACCTATGGGATATTGCAAAGGCAGGGCTGAGAGAAAAATTTACAGAGCTTAATGCTTACATTAGAAGAGAAGAAAGAACTAAAATTGACGACTTAACTGCCACATCCAGAGGAACTAGAAAAAGAATAGCAAACTTTTCCCAAACCAAGCAGAAGGAAGGAAATAAAGATCAGAGCAAATATAAATGAGTTTGAGAAAAAAAAATAAAGAGAATTGACAAAACCAAATGTTGGTTCTTCAAGATCAACAAAATCAACAAACCCTTAGCTAGATTGACAAAAAAAAAAAAAAGAGAGAGAGAGAAGATGCAAATAAATAAAATCAGAAATGAAAATGGGGACATTACTACTGACCTCACAGAAATAAGAGGCCTTATAAGAGGATACTATGAACAATTGTATGCTACCATGCTAGACAATGGTGATGAAATGGAGATATTTCTAGAAACCCATGAACAACCTACACTGACTCTAGAAAAAAGAGATGATCTAAACAACCAATCAGAAGTAGAATTTGAAACAGTCATCAAAAACCTCCCCAAAATGAAAAGCCCAGTATCAGATGGCTTCACAGGTGAATTCTATCAATCAATCAAAGATAATTTAATACCACTCCTGTTCAAGCTGTTCCAAAAATATTTAACAGGAAGGAATGTTATCAAACTCATTCTATATAGTGAACATTGACCTAATAACAAAGCCAGATAAAGATACTACAAAAAAAGAAAATTACAGGCCAGTTTCTCTTGGAATATAGATGCCAAAATAATTTCAAACCAAATCCAAAAGCACATTAAGTATGTACCAGCATCAAGTAGGTTTTATCCTAGTTATACAAGGGTTTTTTGACATAAGAACATCAATTAGTGTAATAAACCACATTAATAAATTTAAGAAGAAAAATCACACAATCCTCTCCATTGCTGCCTGTCAAGGCATTGACAAAATACAGCAACCTTTCTTTATAAAAACAATCCAAACTATAGGAATAGAAGAAAGTTTTCTCAATATGGTAAAGTGCATATAGAATAAACCTATAGCTATCATTTTACTCAAGGGTGAAAGAACAAAAGCTTTCCTATTGAGATCAGGAACAAGACAAGGATGCACACTATCACAACTGTTATTCAGTATTGTGCTAGAATTTCTATCTACAGTAATTAGGGAAGAAAAAGAAATAAGGCTCCCCTAAATAGTAAAGGAAGAAGTAAAACCTGCATTATCCACTGATGACATGATGCTATATCCAGGAAATCCTGAAAAATCCACCACAAAGCTACTAAAACTAATAGATGAGTTCAGAAAAGTGGCAGGTTACAAGATTAATACACAAAAATCTGTAGCATTTTTAAATACTACTGAAGGGTAACCTGAGGAGGAAGTCTTAAACACAATCCATTTTAATAGCAAATCAAGAATCTCATATTAAGGAATAAACTTAAGCAAGTACATAAATGACCTGTATTCAGGTAAACTACAAAACATTGCTAAAAGAAACCAAAGAAAACTTAAATAAATGGAAAAACATTCCATGTTCATGGATTGGAAAACTACATTTCATGTTCATTCTACCCAAACTGATTTACAGATTCAATGCAATCCAAATAAAACTCACTAGCCTTTTTTGCAGAAATGAAAAAGTCAAATATATTTGGAAAGGTAAGAAGTGCCAAATAGCCAAAAACATCTTTAAAAAAGGGAAGAACAAAGTTGGAGGATTCTCACATCCTGACTTTAATTCATATTACTTAGCTAAAGTGTTAAAAAGAGCATGGTACTGTCTAAAGATAGACAGATAGACCAATGGAACTGAATTGAGGATTCAGAAATAGACCCTCACATTTATAGTCAAGTAACTTTTGATTTGGCTGTCAAGCCCACCCAGCTTGGACAGAAAATCTATTCAACAAATGGTACTGGGAGAACTGGATATCCATATCCAAAAGAAAGAAAGAGGACCACTATCTCACACCTTACACTAATTTTTTAAAAAATGGACCAAGGACCTGAATATAAAATTTACATCCATAAATCTATAAGAAATTGTTAGGAAACATCTTCAAGCTTTTGTAGTAGGCAGTAGTTTCTTAAATATTATGCCTAAAGCATGAGTAATTCAAAATATTTTGTCAAGAAAGTAAAAATACAGGTTATTCAATAGGAGAAAATATTTGGAAACCTCATATCTGATGAAGGTATGATATCCATGTTATCTAAAGATCATACAACTTAATGATAAAAAGACAAGCAACCCAATTTAAAACTGGGTAAAAGAATTGAATAAACATTTTCCCAAAGAGGAAATGCAAATGACAAAAAAATCATGAATAAATATTCAGCATAACTAGAGATTAGGATTTTGCAGATCAAAACTACCAGATGTCATTTCACACCTCAGAGATGGCCATTATAAACAAAAAAAAAAATTAACAGGAGAAGATCCATGATGGCGAAGTAGGGAATGGCAAATTAACTTGAGTATTGGAGTAAAGTTGGACACCCACATGCCACCCCACCAAATCCAGTCCCACCAATTCCAAACTCACAGGAAGCTCATTGGATCTGTCTTCCACAATAGCAATTACATTACACACTGTGAAGAGTTAATCTGGAAGATATATTGTAAATAGTTTTGTGTTATCTAACATCCTTATCTTTAAAAAGTATTAATTTGAATATTTTTACCTAGTTGGTCATGGCTTATGTCAAAGAAAGGAACGTACATCAACTACTTCTAGAGGATTTTCTTGATTAATCAATTACACTACTTTGAATTCCACATCACTGTTTCTACACAATTTTATTTTATTTTTTTACTGGCTTAAAATTTCACTGACTCAGAAAACATCTTAGAAGAAAACCCAATGAAATAAAAACCTAGTTCCAGAGCACGTGTCCACAAATAGGTTTCTTAAGCTGTCCCAGTGAATCTAAGAATTTAAAAGAGGCCAATTCAAATGGGAAAGATGTCACAAAGCAAAACATATAAACATATCTATAGCTAACATTTGTTTTGATCACACATTCCTCTAGGAAGCACATGGCAACTAGGAAGAAAATTCTATTTTCTTTGCCAGCAGTTAAAGGGCTAACCTGTCTTGGAATCCAAAGTATTAGGGGTGTTGTGTATGTTTTAAAACTCAGTGTCACTTTACACAAATGGTAAAGACTCACTTTTGCAATAACGATAAGTGTGTCTATTACATAAATATCATTTGCTGACTATGTCTTTCAGGCAAAAAACAGTATGTGATATGATAGATTGTAGGTATAATTAAGTGATACTCTTCTGAGAATAGTTTACGTATGTGCAGCTTGGATTTATTGTTTTCTTGAAATCTAGTTTGTTTTACATAACAAAGGATGGGAAGTATAAAAGGATAAGTTGAAAAGATCCCAAGGGGTTTTGTATTACTTCTCTTTAACCACTGGAGAATTGTACAACCCACCTGTCATGGGGTTGTCTGTTCTTTGCCAAATAATGAGGGTGAATATTAAATTATTCCAGGTAGCACACTTCAATTTCCTACAAAAATTCCTGTCAGGAGACAAAAACTAACAAAAAATGCTATGCAAATGCTAGTAGCTTTAATTAGTATTAGGTCTGTTTACTATTCCCAGAAGAGGAAAATGACTACACATTTGCATCTTATAAAAATCATTGTAACCCTGAAATACTTAATGTGATAGTCATCGGCTTTCTCTATACAAATAAACTCAAATATTTCTTTTTCCAATTAGTCCTACTTCTCACCTGATTTCATTCTCCCTGTTGAACAATTGCCAAATTTAGCATGCCCCACCTTTAAAACAAGACAATTAGCAAAAACTGGGTTGGTGTTTATTAAATTTTAATATTCTTAATATTTTTAGCGATAAGGTCGACATCTCATTCAAGTCAATCATGTCTAATATTTACATTTTAACTTTTTACAAGTTATGAATATTATAACACACAGAAAATTGAAAGAATACTACAAAGAATACCTGCATTACCAGGCAATCAATTTGATTAAATAATTATCAACTTTTTATCATATTTACTTATCTATCACACAGAGAGATTTGCCAAATTATTTGAAAATTGCAAATGTAATTGTCCTACATAACAATGGTACCATTTTCTCATAAAAATATAGCAATTCCCTCATCTCATGCAATGCCCACTCCATAATCAAATTGCCACTATGGTCCCCCAAATGTCTTACCACAGTCTATGTAATAATTTTAATTAGTTTATGGCTTATTTATTTTTTTGAAAAGTATATATATATAGTTTTTCTTATTAAAAAAGTAGCACATTCATAGAATCCTACACTATGCTTTGTTCATTTAAAACTATATCCTGGCGATCTCTGCATGTAAGTGTATAGTAGTCATCCTCATTCTTTCTTGTGGCAGAATAATGCTTCACGTGTAGATATACTACACTTCGTGCAACCAGCCCCCTTTGATAGACATTTGGCTTGTTTCCAGTATTTTGCTGCTACAGATAATGACAGAGTAAATAACCTTATGTACATGTATCATGTTTATGAATCTAGCAACATTCATAAACAATCAAGGGACTCTTTTCTCTGAGTCAATCACACAAGGTGCTTTCCTTCAATGTCCTTGAGGTTTTTACTCAAATACCACCTTCTTGGTACAGCCTTCCCATACCACCCCCATTTAAAATGACGACCTTTAACCCAGCACTTTTTTACCTCCCACTAGAATTAAGATCCATGCAAGCAAGGACTTATCATTCAAGTACAGAAATGAATCAAAGATGATATTCACCTTGACCACTATTATTTCACATTGTTTGGAGACTCCTGACAATTCCAAAACAGATGAATTAGAGGTAAACTAAGAGAAAGAAGAGGCAAGAAATTTCATTTGGGGCCACCTAGAAAATGTGTACATTTATAGAATCTGAACAAATTAACAAAAAGATATTGAATTCTTAATATTTTTGAGGAAGTGGCCAGTTAAGGGCTGTTATAGTATAAAAAAAGAACTCCAAAATATGTATTAAGGACAGGAAGGGAAGGAGGGAGCAAGGAAGAAAGGGAGATTATAGACCTCTGTCTCAAATAACAATAATACGCTAAATATTTAGAAGTACATTAAAGACATTTGTTATTGTATAAAGAAAAACTACCACTTCCCCCTACTCATCTCACCTTCTGAAAATGGGCAGGTTCAAGTAATGATTAGGAAATTGGACCCTGAAGTCAAATTGCCTGGGCTTAAATCCTATCTCTTCTACTCTTTGACTGACTTTGGGCATGTTGCTTCATCGTCCTATGCCTGAGTTTCCTAATTTATAAAATGGAAATAATAATTCTAAAATTTCATAGGGTTGCTGTAAGTATGGGTTAATATATGGAAAAATTTTAGCACAATGCCTAGAACATAGCAATCTCTCAGGGAATGCTAATTTGTAGTCTTTTAGAGAATTACAAAAGAAGACTTGAATTTATGGAGAAAAACAACCTGCTTTTCACACACACACATGTATACACTTTTACTCCTAGATTATTTACTAATTTAGTGCAATAGGATTGCAGGCTCTAGATTGACTATTAAAAGCAGTAGCATTATCTTTATTGCTTGTAGTCTTTAACTTTAGAGCCTAGAAACCTCTAAGGCACAACCTTCTAGCCTCCATTGCAGCTACTGATGTCATGGAATACAAGTAATGTCAGCGAGGGTAGGTGAGAGTTCCTGAGTTTCTCATTTCATAAAGAGGCAACATAGTACAAAGAGGCCAAATTTTCCTTTTCATTCCATCTTTGTTCTTGGAACTTAGACCTGATATCCAGCGTACTTGAGCTATCTTAAAACCATTATTTAAGACACTTGAAAACAAAGCTTTACAAGTTGAAGAAAGAATGGAAAATAGAAAAAAACCTGATGGAAAATGGAAAATAAGGTCCTTGATGGCACCATTGAGCCCTTGTGCCAACTCTAGCTCACCTACTTGCATATGTCACATTGCATGAGACAAATTTCTCTTTTTAATAAGCTGCCTCTTTGTCTGGTTTCTATTTTTATTTCCATCCAAAGCATTCCTGATACAAATCAAAATCAAAATCCCAACATAATTTTTCTTAAAATAGGATTATCTTATTTTAAATTTCATTTTTTGGTGAATTAGTACTTGTGAATATCAAAGACTATTTGGAAAAAGAATGATAGTGAGCACTAATACTATCAGCTCTTCTGTATATGAATAAACATTATGAAGCAAAATGAATTAAATTGGTATATTATGGGTCACACATAAATGATAGATTAATGGAAGATTATTAAAGTCAATAAATATCTAAAAAGTATAGCTCATGATAAATCAAGCATGATCAAATGATGGAGAAAGAAATATTTGAAAACTGAAAAAAATAATAATAATCAATTCGGAAAACAAATTGAGTTGTTTGTTCCCAAATCCTCTCTATATAGGTTTATAAATCAATCCTTATGATATGCTACATCTACAAAGAAACTAATATGCCCTTTCCTGTGCTATCACTGCATTATTTGCATACTCCTAACACTTTTCACAAATATTTTGAGTGTTGGCACTCCAGCTCCTAAAAGAGTACCTGCATGTTCAACAATAAACAATAAGTTAATGCATATCCCTTTACATATTTCCAGGGCTGTGCTATATTTCATAAATAAGACATCCACTTTCAAAAACATCACCTTACCAAGCAATAATACAAGTTGAATGTTATAAATGTCTTAAGGTGGATGCCAATAGAGTATTCTATGAATTTACAATATTTGAATGAAGTTGAAGAAGACAGACATAAATGTTTATGTTTTGTCAAATAAGTGGATTCTGCTTGGGGAATCCAAACCCTACAAGTAATACCCATACATATCTAGACAAAAATTTTGCACACAATTTTGGGAGATTCAGAGAGTCCCTTGAAGTTGGACCCTGAACCCTCTTTTAAGGACCCTTAGTATAAATATTTGTAGTCAAGCTTTTATCAATATTTGGGTAATAAAAATTTAATTGTTCCTTAAATATAGACTAGCAGACAGCTTGTAGAACTATATTGTGATTTTCTTTTTAATAGAACAGAAACAAAGCTGGAGACTCAGGATATAATGAAAGTATAATTTAAAGTGCTGGTATCAAAGATCACATACATATGGTTAGGTGCATGTTTTTCTTGCCAAATAGGTTGATAAAGAGTATGATTATAGAGTGATGAAACTATTTCTAAATGATAATTTTCAGGATAGCTAGTGAAAATGACTTTTTAAAACAATTACTTTGTGTACAGTACAATTTAAAGATTATTTTATTTTATAAATATTTGATAGTTTCTAGTATATTGAGAGCATTTTGTCCATGCAGTTTTAATTAAAATTCATTTAATAACATTTTTAATGCACAACTATAAATGTGCAATTGTATCATGTGTAGATAGACTCAAAATACTTCTACATGGGGGAGAGGATCATGCAATGTCATTCTTTGTGATATTTAATGATGACCAGATCTATGGTGGGCTTCTGGGACCAAAGTTATTCCTTGTGATCTTCTACCTTTACCACTGAAGAAATTCAAGGCAGAAGAAGCACAATACACAGGCAGAGGTGTGTTAGCCAAAAAAAGTGTTTCAGAAATTTGCACTTGAGGGCAATAATGCTATCTTAGTGGTCATCTATCGGCTCTCAAAACGGCTTTCAAATATAAAGCCAACATCAAACTCTTGGCCATCATTGATTCCTTCTGTCTATGAAAGGGAAAGGATAGGCTTGGCCTAATAAGATGGAGGCACAGTAGAGAAAAGAGAACCACTGACAATGATAAACACTTATTCACGTTCAATAAACACTGTTGTTTTTATATAAAATAACCATATAGGGATCAACACACATAAAATTGAAAATTATCGAACAATGCTTTAATCAACATATGGAATATATAACTACTTATTACCTATGTATTAAGAATTTTTCTCCTTTTGATTATCCTATGTAAAATATTATTTTAAATGAGTATGCCTTCATTTGCAAGCTGCTTCACAATTTACAAGGCATTTTCACCAAAAAATAGTTTATTTAAACCTCGTAACCTTTGAGTAGTTCGCTCCAATTTTTAAAGGACGAAACCTAGGTTTTTCAATAACATATGCCTAGTAAATAGCCAAGCCAAGATGTTATTCAAGGTCTTTCAATTCTATCTTATTTCCATTTCAACATGATTGCTTGCATTTTATAATACAGAAAATGTACTTGTTTTAACATTTTTCATTTATAAAATAATTTATCATAATCCTCAGATGCCATTATTTGAAAATTCATAAAAATAAATTCAGTATAAGCATTTTTAAGTGAATGGAATATTTGGAGTATCTTAAGCATTTTATTTCTTGAGACTGAATTTAGTTAGTGTTAAATTCTCTTTAAGAGAGATATTTATAGATTAAAATTACCTTTCCAGACTGCTGGTTTCTTTCCAAACAAAATTTCTTTTTTACTTTTTTTCTCTCTGGCACACATTTCTGCATGTAACAGCAGAATACAAATTATGTCCAAAGCACTTACGTAGTTGGCAGAAGTATTTTCTCTTCTGTTATAAATTTAACAAAAAATTTTCAAAACAGTAAATCCCTGAAAACAAGGGCTGAATTCCAAATAGGATCATCATAGTTAGGCCATTTACAATGTTTTAGTTAAAGGAATCTTCAATTATCCATTGTAAAGACCCTAAATTTGAAAGCAATAACAATTTGCTATAGATCTGAACTGGCAGACTAATTTTCAGCCTCAGCAACTCTTTTTTTTTTCTTGAAACTTTAGGCCAATTTTTTTGCTATGGAAATGCATTGCTAATTGACAATGCATTCCTGCATAGGTCTTTTCACTCAGCCTATGAATGTGTGTGTCATTATGGACAGTAGCATCATAATCACATCAGAAGTATAATGGGACAGTTGGAAGAGAAAGGAAGAGCTTTGAGAAGTCAGAAGACAAAATTGAGTGCGTGAGACATCATTTATAATGTTCTTATGTGTGCAAATTCAATTAGAGGTAAAACATTGATTAGGTAGTTGATGTCACAGATAATACATTGTGGAAAAGTAATTAAACATTTTCAATTTTTCATTTCTTAACTATTCACAACACTAGAGCAGAATTAAAGATGAGTGATTTAGGAAGTAAATGGTGCTCATGAAGGAGAGAAATGACTTGAGTCTGAACGAAGAGTCAAATGAGTATTTTTCAAATCATCACGTATTCAGCAAATGTTACTAAATGCCTAATATTTGCTAGGCACTCTGCCAAAAAAAATAAATATGAAGATGGATACAGCAAGTGAGGCACAATTTCTTCCCTCCGAGAGCTCACATCTCTCGAGAGCCATGAAGAGACTTCTTTCTTTAAAACACCTTGCACCATGCTTAAATTCACTCAGAAGTTTACCTGGAGTTATGGAACTACAACTGATATGCCGAGACACCTCCAGTTACAGTGTTAGCTTCACTTGTCTACCAATCCAGCCAGCATGAGAAAACTTTCATCCGTCCACAGACTTCGTTAGATCTTCCCAGATTCTGAATATTTGACCTGTATTTCTAATCTGTGCTAGGAAATATTAGATAGATGAAAGCTTAGAGAAGAGTGCCTAAGCTCTTGACAGTTTGTCAGATGAAAAGATACCCCGTGAATACAAACATAAGTTTGAATAATCATTACAAAGAACAATTGAATACACAGGAATCAGCCATGATATGAAAATTCCCAATTTATGAATATAGAGGTCGGAGTGAATTTAAGAAATGCACTCAGAGGAGGTGTTGGTTATTTCTTGGGGTACAAAATAAAGAATTCATACAGCTGGTGAAAGCTCAAGGAAAAAATCAAATCAGATATGAAACAAAAGGCAGTGCAGTTTTAGACTATAGATAGGCAAGTGTTGGATTATATAAAGGAAATGAAAGAATATAGTTTCCAAGAGTGAGGAAAAAGAACAGTACAGAAATATATATACAATCATGGGTTTTTTCATAACAGATTTTTATGGAAACAGATGAATTAACCTGTTAATCACAAAGTGTCATTCTGTAAAGAAAGCAGGGAAATGTATTTACCAGAGGCAAATAGACATCAATCTACATTGTGAGAAATGGGTAGCAAGAATAATTTGAATAAAGTAATAAATTGAAATCCTTTGTTAAAGTTTCCCAGTATGAAGAAGCAACAATTCAGAAAATATATTTTAAAGATTCCACCTTGAAACAGAAAAGTATGTCTTGGAGTAAAACGATACTTCATTTAGTTAGAGGTCTCTTGCCAAGTACATCTGAAAATTCAGAACAGGAAGAAAATTAGAACAAAAAAGAAGAATCTTCTAAAAAGTCAGAAGAGACTATGTAAAGTCTCTATACACACACCAAACAGTTCCTAGTACAGTGCCTGTTATGGATCAAAGAATTAGTCAAAGAGAAACTTCTCAGGCCTCTGTTCCACAGCCATTTAACTTGTATCTTAGACACTTTTCTAGCATTGCCACCTATATTCTTAGCCCACAAAAGATTCTAGATGGAAACACATAACCAGATAAAAACAAATAATAGCTTACATTCAGCCACTGAGGAGGGGATGGAAAATAAAAGTTGAGTAAGCCACAAGAAAACTCAATATCAGTAGTCTAGTATCACTTAATGTTGAGATATACCCCTGAAATAATTCTGGGGGAAATGTTGTGCAGCACAAAAATTATTATTTTTAGTCGTGAACATGTGTTATTTGTCCATTAAATATGTACTGATTATCTATCTCTAAAATTTTTTTCATGTTTGTGACCTAAGGAGCCTTTTTAGACATTTTTTTTTCTTATTTGTTTCCTCCTCATGAATTTTAATACAACAAATACACTGCTTATCTGTTTATGCACTGTGGCTCTTTGGATGACCACAAACCATTGTAATATCTAAGATTTCTTTGCACCCCAAGAACCAAACTTTGCCTCTTTGGGGGTGATAGCACTCCCATTGACAATGCATGTTCTGCCTTGTGCCAAGCACTGCCCAATGGTGAGAAAAAAAGAAAAGGTCTCTGCCCCTATGCAGCTCATTGCCTAGAGAAACAGGTAATTAATCCAGGCCTGGCATAGTGACAAATGCTAATATTAAATATTCCAAATAGTACCAAGCTCATAATACAGGATTTCACCACCAGTCAAAGAGGTAAGAGAACGCTTTCTTGAAAAAGTGACACAAAGGGAGATTGAAGGATGGGTAGGAATTATCTAGTAAAGAAGGGGATGGGGCGGGGGCGGGAAAGAACGTTCAAGGCAGAAAGAACAGCATGTGCAACGTTCCTGTGACAGGACAGAGCACAGTAAGATCCAGAACCCCAAAGACATCTATGACAGAAGTAAAGAGGACATCAGGGAGCTCAGTGAGCGATGAGGTTGCAGAAAGGGACAAGTGGGTCATAAGAAGGATTTTAGTTACTAGTTTAAGAACAAAGCAAAGGAATGAATGGTTTTAAACAAGAGCAGTGTCTGTTATATGATCAGAGTAACAATAATTAGATGCACACACAAATCAAATAATGTCCAAAGTGTTGTTTATGAATGGCTGAAACTAGGGAGGTTGTAAAATCTGCAGTACTCTCCATTAGAATGGCTATTTTTAGCAAAGCATACTTCTGAAGTAACTTTCAACTATCTGGAAAATTAAATTGATGAAACAGTTAATTCTCAACAATGCCAGGAAACACAGGTATTTTTCTACTAAAGAACCAGTTTATTTGTGATATTTGGAGAAATAAAAAAGTGAATAATGAATGTATGCAACATATGATTATGTTTAAAGTATGACAAGTAAAATGGTTATGAAATAATTGATGCTGATAAAGAGCATAAGATAGGCTAACTTGAAAGAATATCTGATGTTCTGCTGCCATTAGTATTTAAATAAACACCAGAAATAAAGTTTTATTTGCTTTTTATTAAAACCTTTTCTATTATATAGGAAATTTCCATTGGAAACTAGGCAATTTTAAGAAATGGCTTTAGCAGTTGTTCCATCTCTATTCTTTGGTACTGTAACAACAGGAGGTGAGTCTTAAAGAAATAAAAAATTTGTTTAAATTTAAGGTTCCATTAAGTTCCAAATATGCTTTTTATTATTATTCTCAGTATGTTTATATGTGTACATGTGTGTGTTCATACAACATTACTAGGTTATAAATATCACAAAATATCCTTTCAGGCTTTGCTATTTTTAATTTCTTTTATTTTATAGTTTTATTTCAATACTGGTTAATACCGATAGAAAGGAAACACTCTTTTTATTTTTCTTTTTTAAGAGCATACTATGCTTACAAATTGAAGCTTTCAGGCTAACAAGGAAGAACACAATGTGAAAGAAAAAGGAGGGTTATCTAGGTTTGCTTTTCTTTTTTCTTCCTCTTCTTCTTCTTCATACCGCTCAAGGAAAATCTCACCTTGCTCTGACCTATCTGTTCAACAATTTGATCAGATATGTGCACACAACACAACCTTCAACAAAATTATTTCCTGCAGTTCCTTTATTTTCCAAATAAGGTACAATTGTGTGTCAGTCTGGAAAAAAAAAAAAAAAAAGGTGGGCTCCCATACTAGCAGAGGCCCTGAGTTAAATCAGGGTCCTTGGAAACTCATCCGATAGGTGAGAAGCAGGATCAGAAAATATTTACTGAAAAGATTCGCAAAAGGTCAGTCAAGATGAGGCCTCCAAAGACATTACAAATGCAGGTCCAACGAGGTGTGTGTGAATGAAGTAATGAAAGGCCTGGCAGGAGTCAGACTGTTGTCCATGCCAGGAGTCCCAAAGCCTAGCCGTCCATGGCCCACACCAGAATGGTCTCCACTCAGACATTCTGGCACTCCCTTCAGCTCACACTGAGTCATAGGATGTGGCAAATAGTCCAGCAATTATTGCTCTGGCATTTCACAAGGTAAAACTCAACGGGGTTGCTTTTGTTCTATTTTGTGAGCATCAAACTAGCTGACAAACAACAGAACAAAAAGATGGCAGGAATTTTTTTTCTTATGTTTCTTCACCAAAGCCTTTTATGAAGTCAATTAGAAATTTGCATGGTAGCAAAGAATATAAATATTTTTATAAATAAAAGGAAGAGAGTACCAGGAGCATGCGGAGTAGCTTGTAAACAGCTCTGATTACTGCTTGAGATCCGGGCTCCTGAAAATGTTTCTGTTCTTGTCTTTTTTTATGGTCACCCTCCACCCCTCCTCTCTCTCTCCAAGCAATAGCATGGGTGTAGTGGAGCAGTAACACAGAGAAGGTATGCAGACATTAGTGATAGCCTTTTATTAAGGCTACAGCTTCCCGGAGGCAGGCCCTACACTTACTGCCTCCAAAAGAACTAACGCTCCAGACCTCAAAGACAAAACTGCTCAAGTTTGCACACTAGCATTCCTTGAGATCCCAATTTCAACTATTACACTTAAGAGTACTATTTTATAGAGCTCTTTATAAAGTATATAATGTGGTGCTCAAGCATGAAACTAAACTTTGCCTCTATTTCTTAAACAACTTAAGGGTTGGTTGTTCTACAAACATACATATATATATGCTATATATAAATATGTATTATAGTACTTTCATTTTGAAATTTACAAATCACTGGTTTGTCATGGAAAATGTTTATTTCTATGTACTTGAATTCAAGACCAAAGAATTTAAACCATAGCACTTACATTGTCACAACTTTTTTTTTAGGAAGAAAACTGCCCAATAGCCTTAAGAAGGTCTATTTTCAATGACATCTTAGACAAAAATCAGCAAAAGTCACCTTTCTATCTTTGTCTAGTGATATCTGATGAATAAGAAATTTTGTGGCTTTAACTAAGTCTCTTAAGGAAGCTACACAATAGTTTTTACAGATCAAGGACCTATTCCCAACCCCTCAACAGAGGGTCCTTTTGATTCATTTCACCTTGCAAGATTTTTTTTTTATATTGAAACTGTGCATAATAGACCAGTGAAAAAATGAGCAAAAATTTTTTATTGTTATTTTAAATTATGGAAAAAAACTTAATTAATTATCTTACTATGTTTTTGAAAAGCTGAGAGTTGTCCTCTCTGTTGCCATGGATATGAGTGTCCTGTTTACAATCTTGGTCTTTTCAAAGACATTCAAGATCATTAAAATCACCAATTACAAAGTAGTACTTCTACTGCAATATCCCATAAAATTTATAAAATTTATGCATCCTCAGTATTTCACTTCCAATGAGTCTTTAGTAGCAGTTTTTCCTACAATATGTTTTTCAAATGTCATTTTAAATGATTAATATTTTAGAGTATTTTTAAACAAAATACAGATTTCTTTTCATTACAGATCTGTTGGAGAAAACATAATTGTTTAACAGTTCAAAATATGTTTGTAGTTTTACACATATTGTGGTCATGGAAAATAGGTTAAAAAAATCTGTCAGTTAAAAAGCCAATAGCAGCTAACATTTTCAGAGTGATTACTATGTGTCAGGGCTTCTTTGAAATGATTTATATATATTAATTAGTTTGTATTTTAGACTAGATATTTATTTGTCATTTTTAATGACAATAAGTAAAGTACTTTAATATGTAGAAAATGAAATATATTTGTTAAATATTCTACACAAAGAAATAAAAGTAAAAGCAAATGAAAAGAATCTCTCACATATTTTTCATTAGGTTAGTTTATCTCTAGTTCACCTAGAGATCCATTTTGTTAGAGTGATTAGGGAGTAGAAAAATAAGAATGACTAATAGGTATTAGGTTTTACTTATCAGGCATTATGCTATGTTATTTATATGTCTTACATTATTTAATTCACACAATATCATTTTCAAAATATTCTTATTACACACATGAAAACTGGTGCTAAGTAAATAATTTGTCCAAAATATACTATTCATGATGGAGATGGAATTGAACCCAGGTGTTCTATGATTCTATTCCTGAAGACAAGTTCTAAAATAATTTAGGTATTATATATATTTATCTTCATATGTATTCTTATATGTTCACATATATAAAATTTAGCTGGTTTTTATATATAGTTAATTACTATGTATTATGTAAAATACATATGCTCATATATATTTTATGTATCTTCATATATATTTATATATATATATCTTCATATATGTGGATATAATAGTCAAATAGTTATGTCTTTGAGGTCTTTGGCACAAAAGACATGCAAGCCCATGTCACCATGGATTTAAGACATATATTGAGACTTAATAACACCAGTGAGGTTTTCTCTTCTAGCGTATTTAAATTGTAGTATGTTTTGACCACTGAAAAGTTCATTAAGGATACCTAGAGCCCTCCAAAATAGTACCGCACTTTTACATTTGTTTTCTAACATCTTTGAATTAACCAAATTTAAAGTCATATATTAATTTTCCTTAGTTTAGTGCTGTAAGGAGTATAGTGTCTCCATAATATATCCTCACATTGTGGAAGCAGACTTGGCCCAGTGGTTAGGGCATCCGTCTACCACATGGGAGGTCCGCGGTTCAAACCCCAGGCCTCCTTGACCCATGTGGAACTGGCCCATGCGCAGTGCTGATGCGCGCAAGGAGTGCCCTGCCACACATGGGTGTCCCCCACGTAGAGGAGCCCCACGTGCAAGGAGTGTGCCCCGCAAGGAGAGCCGCCCATCGCAAAAGAAAGTCCAGCCTGCCCAGGATTGGCACCACACACACGGAGAGCTGACACAACAAGATGACGCAACAAAAAGAAACACAGATTTCCAGTGCCACTGATAAGGATAGAAGTGGTCACAGAAGAACACACAGTAAATGGATGCAGAGAGCAGACAATTAGGGGTGGGGGGAAAAGAGGAGAGAAAAAATTAATTAATTAATTAATTTAAAAACCTCACATTGCTACTCATTTTCCAAAAACATATATTGAGAATCCATGATGTACCAGATAGCGTGCAAGTTACTAGAGATGTAAGAACTAATAAAAATGCCTCCTGCCTTTTGTAACTCACAGTGGAATCTGGATTTGCAAGCAAGGGGAAGGGAAGGGCTTTTTTATAAGAGGCAACCTGTACTGAGCCATGTACAGGGAAAGTCAAAAAGTTCAGACTGGCAAAGAGGTAGGAAAGCGGTAGGTGATAGGATGGAGAAATAAGTCTTGGGGCCAGACTACACAGGAGGTCGAATTTTGTTCTTGAAAGCAGTGGTCTCTAAAATTGTTTTATTGTGCACCTCTATTAGCATGAACCCCCAGTGTAGGTTTATTTATTTATGTATTGATAAACATATATATGCCCATTATAAAACATTCATTAAAAGTACCAATTTCAAAATTGCAAGATAAACTAAAAAGCGGTGCTGATATTTTCTTCTCTTTTCCCAATGGATCACTCTTTGTCCGTGCACCTCACTCTAGAACCTACTTCTTTAGGCAATGGCAATCCAAGAGATATGAAAACAAAGGAAGGCTGTGATCTGCTTCGATTTTTTTCTAACAGACTAACTCAGAGAGAAGTGAAGAGAACAGATTCAAAGAGGAAAACTGGTGGTAGGGAGATTAGGTAGCACCTAGAGCAGGTATCCAAAAGAGATGGTGGGAACCTATAAAACCTGTAGCATAGAACTGAGCTATGGCTGATCAGATATGGCGAGGAGAGTGTGTGAGTGCCACACTGAGGTTTCTAACCATCCATCTACCACGGCTACTCAGAAGCATATAATGCACAGTTTCTGAGGGAACTACTTATTTCCCTGCATGAGTTTTATCAAGACTTTTTTAAGAGAAGACGAAGAAATGAAATAGAATTAAAAATAAAGAGAAACATATAAACAAAATTTTAGCAGTTATCTATGGCCAGCGAGTATATAGGTATTCATTATACTAGTCACTATATTTCTCTATATTTTTGAAATATATTATAAGAAAAACAAAACTATAGCTTATTTACATGCTTTTATTTTAATCAACTTAATGAACTTACAGAGAAACTAGATATGAATGATTATAAGACATTAATGTTTCCTTACAGAAACTTAAGAAGTTTTATTAAATTCAGTGAAATGTTGACATGTGAGAATTTCTTTCCTTAAAATGACTAAACATTTCATACATCTGCAGGTAGGTGCAAAATTGCTATCAACTCCCCTCTTCTGTTAGAAAATTAATGAGTGTTCAGTGAAGCCATAACAAAGAATTTTCCTCTAGGCAAATTTTAAAAACATTTCTAGTTCTAGTATAAATGCAAAGCCTTGTTTGAGGCCCAATGATATAAAATATGCATACTTTGAAGATGAATGCCACACAAAAAAATTCTTTTGATTTTTCTCCAATAGTAAAACCCCTGTCCTACCTTATCAACTGACATACAATGAATGTTTTCTTAAGGGAAGTTAGAGAAAAACAATTAATGATTAAATTCAGAGCATTCTGTTCATTTCGTCTGACTACTTAAAGATCAGAACTCCAAAAAACTTCAAGTATCACCAAAGTATTCAATCAATACCACTGTGTCTTCTTCATAAAGGATGATTTAGTCCACAACCAATATACCTCAGATTACCTCTGGAGTGAGGAATTTGATTTTACTTTAACAGTTTATCCTATTACATAATAATATTGGGGTTCTGACTTCCTGTCTTTGATTCATAGTATATTCACTTTAGTTTCAGTAAAAGGGAAAAGCAGTGCTGGAAAGATGAGATATGAGCCTGTGAAAGTGCATAGAGCCATATATTCACAATACAAACAATCATTGATGCACTTCAAGTTTGTCCCTCATGCTCCACATAAGAAAAAATTTAATTTTTTTATTTTATCTTTCCTAAACCTTTTTAAAAATGTATTATTTAATTTTTAATTTTATTTAATTTTATTTTTTGAGGTACCGGGGGCTGGGGATTGAACCTGGGACCTCTTATGTGGGAAGCTGGTGCTTAACCATTGAATCACATCAACATTCCTAAGTTGGTTTTTTCATTTGTTTTCCTGGGGTTTTTTTTTTGTTTTTTTCAGGAGGCACCTGGATAGGAAACCAGGACCTCCCATGTGGGAGGTGGTTGCTCAACTGCTTGAGTCACAACCGCTCCCCCTCCAACCTTTTTCAAGAGTCCCTGTGAGAACTGTCTATATTTTATGCTTTTCAATTACATAATTAATATTTATTTCATTAGTCTTTACAGATTAAAAATCACAATCCAAAAATACTCCTAGCATCAATAGTCCTATTTAGCAATTTTACTTTCACATTTATAGAACAACAATCAGAAATTTCCAATGTAGAACTTAATAAAATAGATTTAAAATGTTAATTGACTCATAGGATAAGAAGTCATATAGGAAAAAAAACTGCAATTATCTTACTGAAGTAAGAAAATACCCTATGTTTTGTAAATTCATTGAGGAAAATGATATACATCAAATCTAACAAAAAGATAGTTTATAATATAGACCCAACTATAGGTATGTTTCCCTTGCAATTCTTATTTTTCCATTTATATTCCACAGTACTTATATCTAGTTGAAAATAAACTCATTTTATATAACTTCTAAAAATGTTATGTTAGAAAAAAAATGGATACTCCTGTTAAAATGCCATGTCACATTTTCATCATTATTTAAAAACGCATGCAGAGAAGGACAGCCTTGAACACTTGTAGTTTTGATATAACCTAGAAAATTATATAGCCATCATTGGTTTGTGAAGAAAGCTCAATCATCATTTCGTGCTTATCATTCTTTGTAATAAATGATACCACTGTCTCAAAAGAAGCCCACCATAAACTGACTGTGGAATCTTGGGTGAGAGTACTTCTTTAAATATTGCTTTTCCACTCTGAAATTATATGAATAAAGAAATACCTATAATACACATGCAAGTGTATACACATACATACAAATATACTCACACACACATATATATCTTTTGCCTCAGTTTCACTGAAATGATTACAGAAGTCAATATGTTTTATAATGCTTTGTGTAAATCACACAGCAAATGCAAATAGTCCCAAGGAAGACAACTGGATCATGCGATCTGTCTTTACCAGAAAACTTGATGACTGTAATTCTTCTTTCTGACTCCTGATTTTTTACAACAGCCTGAGTGATTTTTAAAATTCCCCAACCTAATAGAAATGTTCATTTTATATCTATTCATAAATTGCAACCAAGCTAGGGAAAAGTAGGTCAGGGAAGGGACTAATGGTAACATATTCCATTCTGGGAGGTGTAAGATAATAAAGCAGCAGTGAGCTCTGCAAGGATAACTTTCCATGAACTCATCTATTCAGTCAGAGAGCCAGACAGTGAGGTTGGAACAAGATCCCATTTAGTCCAGGAGAACTAGACTGTGTAAAACCTGATGGTGAGTTAGTTTAGAAGCCCCCAGCAATTTATCAGAAGAGTAAGTGGCTGTGTCATAATAAGATGGTCAACACCAGCTTCAGACATATTTTTCTTCATTCAGGAATGAAGAACAGCAAACACACTCACATGCACACACACAAACAATATAGAAATAAAATCCTGCAGAAGCAAAGTGATCCTGAAGATTCACAGGAAAAATATATCCCTGATATATTATCAATTGCTGGATTAAAAATAAAATATTTGAAATTTTGGTACAGGGTGTCTATGAATTCAAATTACACACTTATTCATTTGTTAAAGAAAAGACTATTGAGCACATTTCATGTCGGGAATTTTCATAAGGCATTGTTTCTCCAGCCTTGGTATACATTAAAATCACATGGTGGGTCTGAAAAAAATAATGATGCCTTGGCCCCACCACAGACCAATTCGGTCTTATTCAGAGCTGCCCAGGTGATTCTAACGTGTAGCCAGGACTGAGACCCACTCAAGGCAAGTGGTTAAGGATACAGCTGTGAATTTACCCACAAAATTCTGGCTGGCATGGAGTCATGGTTCTTGGGGTAGGAGTTGGACTAAGAAAAGAGAAGTAACATAACTTAGATGGTGACAAAACCATAGTGAGAACAAAACACTTGTGTACTTGAGAAAGGGACTTGCAGGCATGGGGCAGGACATTTTTTTATTCTAAAGCCTTACCTGGTGTTCTCTTGATGAAGTTGAGCAACAAAGAGGTGGCCCGACAACATGGGAGTGAAAATTGTGAGAGTGACGTGAGTGGAAGACAGCAGACAGGTCAGGAAGGTCTCGTAGGGCAAGGTCAGAATCCTGGTTTTTAAAATTTAATGAGCAGGCTAGAGGGGTTTTAGGTAGGGGAATAGCTTGATCTGATTTGCCAGGTTATAGATCATTCTGACTTTGTGTAAAAAATAAACTGTATGTGGGCACGAATATAAACAGGAAGACTATTACAGAAGCATTAGAGAGAGCCCCGTATGTTTTTAAAACTGAAAAATGTGCTGATAACTGGTGAAGATGGGTGATGAGCTTCATTATCTCTTTACTCTTACTGGTTATGTTGAAAACTTTTGTAACAAAAAGTTTCTAAATGTGTAAGACAATTGAGGAATTGCTATAGATTTTTTGAGGAAAAGATTTTTACCCAATAATTTCATACCCTTTCTAGTTTGATGAAGGAAAGAGAAAGACTTCCTCATGTATATGTGGATTTAATATAGCAATTTCAAGTTATTTTAGGCATACTTTAACACATGGAGAGAGTAATCAAAACTAAACCTCAAGAGTAGAAATGTATATGATAAGTCTTTTCTTATTTCCTTCTTGTGGTAGTATATATAACAAAAAAATTTCCCATTTTACCCATTTTAAGTACATATCAGTGGCATTACATCCACAATGTTGTGCTACCATCAACACCATAACCCAAACAGAAATTCTTTACCTATTCTTCATGATGCTAAACAGAAACACTGTACCTATTAGACAAAACCTCCTGTGGCAGTTAGGTATTGTTTAAGAATTCCAAAAATTGATATTGGATTTTGTTTATAAACTGGTCTTTTCCTCTGGGCGTATTAGATTGTATTAGATTCAGAGGTTTCACTTTTATTTTATTAAATCGAGTTTAGGGTTTTTATTTGACCACATCATCAGGGTGGGTAGGATTGAGTCCCCACCCCTTGGTGGGGATAAAACAGACTCTCATTTGGAAGTAAACACAGGGAGAAGGAGTACACAGAGTTGAGTTTTTGACCCTGGAGTCTTGGGGAGAGAGCTAAGCCATTCTCTTGACAGTTCACAGTTGGCCTTGTAGAGAGAGCACAGATGCTGAGCACAAAAGAGGCAATCTCCAGGAAGAGAGATGAATGTTAAGCCAGCCTACAGCTGAGATCAGAAGAAGCTGAGACCATGAAGCCTTAAGAGGAAGGAGGAAAGCTGAACCTGTGCAGACATTGTCCGCTATCTTGCGTCAACATGTGGCATCAGACTTTGGGTAAGAAGTACCTCTCACAGTATGTAGGGTTGGATTCTTTAGGACCTGGCAACTGAAAGCTTCTACCCCAAATAAATACCCTTTATAAAAGCCAACAGAGTTCTGGTATATTGCATCAGCACCCCCTTGGCTAATACACCTTCCAATTCCCTTTATCCCTGGCTCTTAGGAACCTCTTATTTACTTTTTGTCTCTATAAATTTGCTTATTCTAGATATTTCATACAAGTGGAATCATACAATTTTTGTCTTTTTAGGTCTGGCTCATTCACGCAGCATAATGTTTCCTAGGTTCATCCATGTTGTAGCTTGTCTCAGAACTTAATGACTTCTTATAGCAGAATGTTAATACATTGTGTTTATGTCCATATTTTATTTACTCACTCATTTGTTGATGGTCATTTGAGTTGTTTCCACTATTGGGCTATTGTGAATAATGCTGCTATGAACAATGATTAAAAAAAAATCTGTTTGAGTCCATGTTTTCACTTTTTTGGGTGTATATACCTAAGAGTGGAATTGCTAGGTCCTGTGGTAATTCTATATTTAACTTTCTAAAGAACTGCCAAAATGTTTTACACAGTGGTGACATTTTTCTTTCCCACCAACAATGTACAAGGGTTACTATTTCTCCACATCCTCGCCAAAACTTGTTTATTTCCACTCTTTAAAATGTAACTGTAATTATTCTAGTGGTTATGAAGAGGTATCTCCCTGTGGTTTTGATTTGCATTTCTCTAATGACTAATGATGTTGATATATTTTCATGTGTTTTTTTGCCATTTGTATATTTTCTTTGGTGAAATATCTATTTATGAACTTTTCCCAAAAAATTTTTAATGCATTTGTTTGTCTTTTAGTTGCTGAGTTGTAGCAGTTCTTATATATATTATGGATATTAAAATCTGATCAGATACATGATTCGCGACTATTTTTTTCCATTCATTGTGTTACCTTTTTACTTTCTTAATAATGTCCTTTAATGCACAAATCTTTTTAATTTTAATGAAGTCGAGTTTATCTAGTTTTTCTTTTGTTCTTTCTGCTTTTAGTTGTTATATCTGAAAAATGATTGCCAAATCCAAGGTCAAAAAGCTTTTCTCCTATGTTTTCTTCCAATATTTTCATACTTTTGGCTCTTAGGGTTGATCCTTGATCCATGAGTCAATTTATGTATATGGTGTGAGGTAGGGGTAACTTAATTCTTTTGCACACAAATATAGTTTTCCCAACACCATTTCTTGGAGACACTATTTTCTTTCCCTATTTGATGTGTAATACTTGGCAACCCTGTCAAAAATGTTTTGGCCATAGATGTGTGAGTTCATTTCTGGACTCTTGGTTCCATTGCATTGGTCTTTATGTCTATCCCTGTGCCAGTACCACACAGTTTTGATTACTGTGGCTTTTTAGTAAACTTGAGATCAGGAAGTATGATTGTATTCACTTTTGAGCCAACGGATTACATGTTGCCATAACATTTGTGCATCCTATTCTAACTTTGTCCTGCACTATTTCTCTTAGCAGTATTCCTACTTTTGTTGCTTTCCCAGTCTCAAGAAATGTGTCTTTTGTGCTACATCCTTTAATCCACAATTCAGATGGAATTTCCTTCCAGGTTGATGACTGCTAAGATTTCCCTAAAACTGATAGGATGGACCCTGAAGTTCCACACATCTCATTGTGTCTCTCCTTGTGCATGGGTCTCTATTGCCCCATGCAAAAAGAAATATGATGTGGCTTACACATTGGGACTCAGCGTTCTGCAGACTAGTTGTTCTGGGGGCATTTTGCTTCCAGTGGAACTAGTCCTTCCTGGAGATATTTCTGAAGTGGTGCCTGATTCCAGTAGATAAAGATCATTGGAATTTAATTAAGTAATCTTCTGATGTGAATAAATTAGAATCATAATTCATTATAATTCACAGAGTACACTTGATGAGTATGTCACAGATTAGTACATAAAACCTGCTAGACTCAAAGTCCACAATCTAATATTTAAAGTATTAATATTGACTCAACTCCTCTCTTCTATACAAGAGAAAGATGTGCTTTATTGCTTTCTCTCCCACGATTGACCCTTCAGGCTAGAATTTTCCAAGCTAGTGGTTATATGTTCAGATACTAGATGCTAAGAAAGCATTTCCTATTTTCCATTTAACCTTATTTTTTATTGAAGTTTCTATAAATAGCAATTTAAAGACTTGGGAATAAGCCAAAAGAAATTAGGTTCATGGCATGAGTAAGGAGTATTACCTATATATACTCACAGCAAAAGCAATGATTGGTTATAGAAAGCCTTTAAAATAGTTGAACTATTTATACAGTTCGACACTGCTGGGAGTACTACTAAATTCTTTTTTCTTGAAAATAAACAGAAGTGCATTGAGAAACAGAATTATGATTGATACTGTTCTGCATCTTTTACATTCATGTTGAGTGACCTAGTCACTCAGTTATTCAATCCAGAAAGATTACTAATCCTCCCCAAAACTAACAGTATCTGTCTATAATTTTCTTCATTATCATCTTTCATCCAGATTTGTAAATATTCCTTGGTCAACTATGATAAAAATCAATACATGCAAATAAATATAGATTCAGTAACATATACTTAATGCAATATGCTCAAATATTAACAGAGATTATTTCTAGGAGGTGGAATTTCCAAGTATTTTATTTCTATAATGAGCATGTATCACTTTTTAAATTTTTTTATTTTATCTTTTCTATGTATTACTTTTAAAACCAGAAAAATTGATTTAAAATCCATGTGTGCATATAATATTTTATATCTAATATAATTACAATTATGTAAAAGTAAAAGAACATAACTCTACCACTCTCCAGCTATGGATTTTAGGTATGTTGGCTCTTAATGACTCAGTGCTCTTATTGTACCTAGCCCATTGGACTTCTATGGTGATTAAATAAGATTACTTAAATAAAATCAGATAAATCATGTAGCACAATGCTTGGCAAATAATAAGTATTCAAGATGTGAGCTATAGTTATTTTGTTTTTTTTCTTAATACCGTAGCACCTGAAGCACAATTATGTGTTGACTAAATGTTGATTTGCTTTAACTTTAAAAAATTCCAACTAACCTCAAACCTAAAATGTGACACTGATATCATAAGGATTTTTCTTCTACAGAGAGTATACATTGGAAGGCACAGTTGAGTGTGTTCTATACTGCAGAAGAACTGATTTACTAATAACATAGACTGTATATTATATAAGAAAATGCAATTCTATTTCAAGGATAAAAAGTTATTTTGCCTTCTGCCAGTACCTAAGCGAATGCATAGCATTGTTTTGCAAATAATTTGGCACCAGCATGTACTATAAAATTTCCATTCCCATCCATCTCTTCCTTACTTTCCTCTCCCCTGCCTTCTTTAATTTTTATTCTTAAAATCTCTTACAGTTGTCCACTATACGGACCATCAGATGGAGGTTAACATAGATAATCATGAGAAACACGGAAAGTGTCACATTAAACTGACAATTTCTTAATGTAACAAAATATTATATGATTTGCATGTTTTTTTAGTTAAGGGGTCATGGGACTCTACCTCCCATATTGACTAAAAAGAAATCTACTCATAGTCTAAACTGCTTTATAATTCTTTTATGTTTAAATCCCTAGAAGTTCTTGGTACATAGTGTATATGTCAGAGTAGCCCTTGAACAAATAAATATAAAAATAAATGAAGGTTTGAACTTCTTTAAATACGTTGAGGTAGCAGTGTTCATTTTTTTTGGCACAGATGATTATCAAATTAACTCTTAACAAAAAGGGCCATAGGGAGTGGATGTGGCCCAAGCAGTTGAGCACCCATCTTCCACATGGCAGGTCTTAGGTTCACTTCCTGGTGCTTCCTAAAGAAGACAAACAAGAACAGACAACAAGCAGACAACAGGCTAAAACAAAAACCAAGAGGGAGCAGATGTGGCTCAAGCAGTTAAGCACCTGCCTCCCTAATGGAAGGTACCAGGTTTAGTTCCCAGTGCCCCCCAAAGAAAAAAGAAAAAGCAAAAACAAAAAGAGACAACAAGCAAAAAAAATGAGCAGACAATGAGCACAAAACAATGAGCAAACAGATGAGGGAGCCATCTGGGGTGGTGGATACAAAAAAAAATTTAAGAAATAAATTATAACAAAAAAAGTATTCTGTTAAAAATAAAAAAGGCCATACCCCTTACCCCCAAGAATGGACAGTATGTGCCTGTGATGTGAATGCATAAAAACGTATATGTGATAGTCATGATCACTGAACCATTCCAATCCATGAATAAAGGAAGTATGAATAAAATTGCCGGAGGACCTCTATTTACAACATCCCTTATTTGCAAAAAAGATAAAATTTTAATAAAATTATAGGTGATTTGTATAAGCAGCCTTCAATGCATTTGTTAAATAGCTCCAACATCCAGATAGTTGCATAAAATGAAACCTGGGGCCTCCACCTGTTTTTTAATTGAACACTATCTTCCCACAATATGCAATCAAGAGCTGAGTAAATCATTTATCAGTTGATTTTAAGTCTAAAATATCTACATTTATATAGAAATATCTATGCTCCAAATTTTAAAGGCTTTAAGGAAGAAAAACAATTATGTGTTTTAGCACAGGATTTACATACTTCTTTAAACTAATGTTAACTTTAAAGGATTTAGAATGTTCTATGCCCTCCAGGTAAGCTTATTTAACAAGCTAATTTATTCTAATATTATATAATCAAAATAGGATTCGGGCAAACTATATTTGAACCAAGATTAACATAATGACATACCTTTAATAGAAGTCTTATCAGCTCCCTACAATTATCAAATGTTCTAATTTAACTGACAGTCAAACAATACAGAGGACAATTATAAAAAAATTCCAAAGTATTGTGAAAACATTTTTACCTCATTATACTGCAATCCTAGGGGAAGACTCCATTATTCTCCCTTAATACTATTAAATGATTTTCAGCTTAAACAAAGTTTGTATCTAATAAGAATCATTTTTGTTGTTGTCTCATGTGAGATTTCAAGATGATATGCTATTTCCTACTATTTAATATTGGACTTAAAAGAGTTGAGCAAAGCAAGATTTGTAGGACCAAAAGAATGCATAGTCAGATCTTTCCAAAGACGATGGAACACTCTCTGTCCACAGGCAATTTTGCAGTGCCAGAATGCCCCAGCTCAGGACTTTACCACGTCTCCATTCCTAAGTCAGAGCAAAGGGGCATCCAGTAGTACTAGCGTTTCTTTGTTTTTTACTTCAGAAAATATTCAGAGGACAAAATTCAGCAGGCAATTTTGAAGCTTAAGGAAAACAAAAAGAACAAATAAAAACTAGTACATAGATATGGTGCTTATTTTGTCCAGGGAAATTGCTTTTCATAAAAAACCAGCATGGTTTGGGGAGCATGTGCATGTACAGGGGGGACTCAAACCGAACAAATGAAGCAAGGTATGGGCATGATAAGATTTGAACTTAAATCACTGTCCCAGTTATCATCAAGGATGTGACCTTGAAGAAGCCACTTAGCCTCTGTGACCCCAGAGCCTTAATTCAATGATACTTTTCTAAAATGTCCTAACTGGCTCCCTGTAATCAAACAGAGGTAGGACAAAATGCCATATAATGCCACTTCCAGGGCTTAACATTCAATAGCTACAAACAGTTTCAAAAAATGCCAGAAGAAAATAAGCCAAAAATAATTTTTTTAAAATGGTTATATTAGAGAGTAAGGTTTTGGCAATATTTTCCTTTTTTACAAATTTTCAGCATTTCACATTTATATTAAGTTTCTAAATAAAAATATCAGTGTATAGGGCATTATAGTCAGTGTCTACATAATGAAGTACTATTTACTCCTTAGTAAACAGTGTACTATTTTTAAGTATTATTATATTGGAAGGGCTGGTTAAGCATATAGTGACTATTTTACTTGACAAAACTTTTTCTCTGAGTATAGAATAATGTCAGGGAAGTGTTCATGTTCTCTGAAGATTTAGCTCATGCTCCACTTACCTGCAAAAGCTTCCCCTCCTCTCTGTCAATACTGCTTAGTAGAGAAACTGGGCACTTCATTTAGGCTCACTTTATATCACTCATCTTTTTATATCTTTTATTCTAGTCATTATGTCTATGTACCTTTTCCCAGCCTTAATCATAAACACACGAGGGGGAATCTGTTTTATCTATCTTTGAATCCCCCTCATGCCCATCACAGAGTCTTACACACAAAGCACTCAATATTTGTGAAGTGAATAAATAATGTTCTAGTCTCCCCCTGGATTTTTAACTCCATTATGGTTAACTTATATTTTTTTATTCAATAAAATTTTAAAAATATTAAAGTACTGAGGCATATTATGTTGCAGTAATCTTTGAAGAAATCCAGAGAGAACAAGCAAAAATACTTTCAATATTTTAATAATGGATAAAAGAATTTATCCTTAATATCAAAAAAAAATAGCAAAACTGTTTAATAATATTTCATGTACTCATTCACATAACAGTTAATGCATAAATTCCCACTGTATGCAAGAATTATAGTGAGGAGTAAGGATAATTAAATATAAATAAGTGTTCTCAAAATTTATAGAACTATGAGAGAAAGAGGTAATCCAAATAATTACATTTTTACATATCTTAATATAGTTTTATTTTTTTATTTCATTTCTCTCCCCACCCCAGTTGTCTGTTCTCTGTGTCCATTTGCTGTGTATTCTTCTTTGTCTGCTTCTGTTGTTGTCAGTGGCACGGGAATCTGTGTTTCTTTTTGTTGCATCATCTTGTTGTGTCAGCTCTCCGTGTGTGTGGCACCATTCCTGGGCAGGATGAACTTTCTTTCGCGCTGGGCGGCTCTCCTGACAGGGTGCACTCCTTGCGCATGGGGCTCCCCTATGAGGGGGACAACCCTGCATGGTAGAGCACTCCTTGCATGCATCAGCACTGCATGTAGGCCAGCTCCGGGTCAAGGAGGCCCGGGGTTTGAACCGCAGGCCTCCCATGTGGTAGACGGATGCCCTATCCACTGGGCCAAGTCTGCTTCTCCTTAATATAGTTTTAAATGCAAAAGCATTCGTAAATAGTTTTGATCCATGAAATTAGAAAACAGCTTCATGTATTCCTATTTTAGTTTTTGAAAGGATATATTTTATTTTGATAGTATAATTATCTCTTTTACTATAGTTTAGTAAGGCATAATCAAAATAAATAGGATCATTGTAATCTGATAAAAAGATTTAGATAAAAAGAGAACAATGTAAAATGTATAGAACTTTTATTGTTCTTTTAATTTTGAGAATAAACATTTATTTAACCATTCCCCTATTATGGGCACATACAGTTTCAACATTTGCATTTTTCTATTTATAAATATATGCATTTTTAGACTATTATACACATTTCACTGAGTTCTGAAAAATACACTGATCATCATTTAAACTCTTCTTGATGATTCAATATCCTTTCCATCAAAATAAAGCACAATATTTGCTGCAGTGAAGAGTAAGGTGGTAAGTGCTTGCTCTAGAGTCAGAATGTCTGAGCTGAAACTCTTGGTGACCTTAGGCAAGTGATTTAGCCTCCCTAAGACATAGTTATCTTCATTTGTAAAATGAAACTGATAATAACACATCTCACATATATTATGAAGATAGAAATGCATGTAAAATGCATAGCCCTAAGTCTGATAAGAGTATGAACGGAATAAACATTCACATTTAATGAAATATTCCATTGTGTAATCATAACAATCATAGTAGATACCATAAATGGCTAAATTTTTCAAACTTATTTACCCTTCATTCAATAAACTCAAACTAAAATTGAATGGCAACTTAAAAATACATTATGTATTTTTTCTTTTATAATTGTAAAATTATTATATTATTAAATATATTTATTTTGGACCCAGAGAATCTTATCAGGGTGTCATAATGCCTGGGGGTGGGGTGGGGCAGATAAAATTGCTTTTAGTCTGTAGGAACCTGGGATACACAAGATTCTGTAATAAATAAAACAGTCTTGTGCAACAAAGAAAGGACCCATATTATAAACAAAATTTAAATATCCTTCTATACTCTTGAGTGTGAAAATACTATTCATAATTATTTGAGCATAGAATGCATCTTCATTTTACATATAAACTCAAAGATTTTTTTGTTTTTAGCACTATGTTTATATACACCAAGTATGCAGGAATAAAAACACAATGTAAAATACAAGAAGACTACACTCTCTCTTAATTAGAACTTTACCAAGAGTTGTTCATCATTCATTATTATGAAAATCACCATCTCCAAAAGCAACACTGCACAGAGAATTTGAGCCAACAATACAAAATACTTTCATTAGTCTAAATTTGCTGCTGTCATATTCAAGGTAGGTCTATGTATTGCTGCAAGCATGTATTGTATCTTCTAGTAGTCATGCCTAGGCATTTATACAAAAGTACATATTTTTACAAGTCACCTTTCCTTTTATTTTTTTCAAATACATATGCACACATTATGTATAGAGGTAATTAATATCACCTGTGTATTTCATTTCAGGAGGGCAAAAATAAATTTCAAAATATTTACTACATATTTTGTATTTTGCATTGGGTCTAATAAAGCTGAAAATGATCACACTCAGATCAATTTCTCTCAATCAAGAATATGCTTCCTCCAGGGTCTAAAGAGTAAATGGGCAACAGACAACAGGGCCAACAGACAACATGGCTGCAAGATTTCACTGAGACCTTGAATTTAACCTTGAGGTCCCAGTTTCTCTTTCCAGGACCTCCATTTGGCCCTGGATATTCCAAACAGGCTTCACCATTTGCCCCCACCATTGGTGGGGTAACCAGTAACAATTAGGGCCCCTCCCCTTAGCATTAGGAAGGGGTAAGAATAATTAACAGTTTAAAAGGTAACCAGACAAGGCAGAGCTCGCTTTTTCTGCTCGAAGGAGCCCGCACCAAATTGTGGTGTGTATTTCCATCTTTTACTGTCATTTCTTAGCAAGCTGTTCCTATCTTCCATTTCCCAATAAATTCTTTCTACCGGCCTAACTAAAAAAAAAAAAAGAGTGAATGGGCTTTGAGTGAGTTATTTCATGTGAGTTTCAAAATTTTTCATTTTTTTATCAGTTTTGACTGGATGAGACACTTTCATGTTTTATGTTTTAGATTTATGAAACTAAATGCTTGTATTCTGAAAACTTGAATTTATTAAATAAGATACTCTTTAACATGAGGAGTTACTCTAGTTAAGAAGAAATAAATATATATAATTTATCATAAATTATGTGAAAAATACATGAATAAAGACATACATTTCCAAAGAATTATTTTACTTGCCATTATATATATTATGTCACCAGTTTTTCAGCCTCTGTGAAACCACAGACTTCGAAATGTCCTGTACTAGGTTGTACCGTATAAACCAATTTTTTAAAATTCATAAAAAATTCAAAAAATTTCATCATATTTGTAACTTTCACAACACTTTCTTCTTTTTTTCTACCTAGTGAGCTGCAGCCTATTCTGTAAGAACAAACTCATAAACATCTTTATAAAATTATCCCTTATCCTCCCAGATATAGTCTCTCTCTTTTCCTAGGCTCACAATTATATTTAATTACTTCTGTTATATCAACTAGCAATAAAATCTCTAATTTTTCTTCATGTGTCTGTTTATTGAGAATAAAATTTCCCTGCACTCTTAAGAAAAGCCTAACAGTTCTATAACCATGGTACTGATTTAACACTAGAATTTTTTAAACCCCTGTTTAACCAATCTTTAAAGTGGAAGACTCTGGGAGTAAATAGGTGGTAGAAAGAGAGATGAACAGGTATATACCCAAACAACTTTTTCAAATCTGATTGGGTATAAAATATAGTTTTCAGCAAACTATATTATTGTCTTTGAAAAATGCAGATACTCTATAGGAAAAGCATGACATTGAACTAGCTATAATACATTTAAACCTATCCAATTCATAACAAATATTCCCCTATATTTGACCAGATATAAATGATATAAAATATAGAGAGCTCATTTCAAACCAGAATTTGAGTTTTTCGTTTTGCAATAATTAGTCATACAGAACACCTAAAAGAATGAGCTCAAAACTCAACTTAGTTCTGACTACAATAATAAATGTCGGTATCTTAAATGAGTGCAGAAAAATCAGGGCAATTCAGAGTAGCAAATTTAAATAAACAAAATGAATTATTCACATATGAGATGGCTACTGAACTTATTGCCAAAAAAGATTAGATTAAAATTGTACATAGAAATCCAAGAAAATGCTTATATTGTTTAAGCCTGAAAATTAGTATAAAAATATAAGCAGAACATGCAGCAACTAAGATAATATTCACAAGAAATGAGACATACACTGTATTACCATGTCTTATTCTGAGCTCCATCATTAGAAGAAATTAGAAAATTTAAGAAATGTTAAGATAGAAATTTCAAAAGACATAAGAAGGGCTTATGAGTAATAATATTTTAAATGGCCTATTTTAGAAAAGAAAATTTTAATTACCTGTGTATATCTTTTATTTTGTGGATAGTGAAAAAGTTCAGCTGTAATAAAGGCTGTATAAGAAAACAAAGTCTTATGTTGCAAAATAGAAAATTCTGAGAGAGAAGATCATAAAAAATCAGTCAACTCTCAAGTACAATCGCGTAATTGCTCAAATCTTTGAAGATCAGGTAGATTCTCATTTGACTAATGTAAATCAGGTATTGCCTAAAGGCAGAGTTTATCATTGAATGACATAAAAAGACATCGTGTAATTTTGTAATGAATAAAAAAACAGTGATGAGGCCAAGAAATCAGGCTATAGTATTAATTACATGACTTTAATAACCATATTCTATGAGTAAGTAGAATTTATTATATGAAGAGCTGGAAATTATATATGAAAAAGAAGCAGAACTAGAGGTATTTGCTCATTATTCAGGAGCTTAACTAATTAGAAATCATATTAATGCACGAATTTGTTTCAGTTAAGAATTGACCATTGGCTTCAGAAAATAATCATTCATTTGTATTCCCTACATGATTTCCTTGAAAGATAATGGCTAATCTACCCCTGCAAGGTATCCCCATCAGAATTCCAAGAGCTATAGGGAGAAGATGTTCCTTAATATAATTTACAGCTTCCAGGTTGAAAATTAACCAAGGTCACAAAAGCTTAATGGAGAGGAAGATGTCCTGTGTATTTGTGATAGGCTAGTGGGACAGGGGATCTCTAGCTAGGACAGACAGCTCATAAGGAAAGAAAAACAAGACATGTTTAAAAACTGACCTTCCAAAATAGCCTTTATGAAAAGAAATTTGACAAAACATATATTCCTTGGAAAATTATGTTTTTGTTTGTACTTATACTTCATTGTATTTCATAAAGACTTGTACTTTGTTGATGTTCTAAAACTATAAAGTCATGATCAAGAAGAAATGTTCTGTGCAAATTAAGCAACTTAAAACGGTTAATGCAGCATTTCAGTAAAATTAAGCCATTGTGCAAGGAATTATGGTATATAAAAATATGGGTATACTGGATGTTTTGGGAGCACATATAGTACTAATATTAGATTGTTCAGAACCCATGTCATTTAGACAGCAGAGCATTCAGTAACTCTCTTAACTATTCTTGAGTTCTTGCTCTCATACATCTCTGATTCTTCAGCGAAAAATCAATGAACAGGAGTGCCTGCATTGTCGAGGACTATTGCAGGTCTTGATGCTGGAACACATAATAAATTCTCAGAGCTATCTTTCCCTAAAACATTTATAGTGGAGAAGTTAAC
The DNA here is from genome assembly GCF_030445035.2 of Dasypus novemcinctus. Taxonomy (NCBI): domain Eukaryota; kingdom Metazoa; phylum Chordata; class Mammalia; order Cingulata; family Dasypodidae; genus Dasypus; species Dasypus novemcinctus. The sequence continues at coordinate 44,140,329 of NC_080673.1, read as the reverse complement.
TGAGTTTCAAAAAGCACTTCTGTAATAGACTAATCTTTTTCAAGGCAAATGCTGTGACTCACTTGTCAGTCAATTTAGTAACAACTGTAATTCAAAAGAAGCAAGGCCCTGGCCACTTACTCAAAAGAAAAGGAAAAAGATCAGCATAAAAATTGAAAAATACAGTCCTCAACTTACAACATAATGCCTCTCACAGAACTGTACACCAATATGAGTGAATTTTGCTGTATGTGAAAAAAATAAATTAAACAAACCTATTATAAAAAGAGAATAATTTATATGAATTTTAAACAAGGACATAAAAAATAGAAACCATCATTAGTTATTAAGGAAATATATAATGGAAACCACAATGTGGTATTACTATATACCTACTGACATGTCTAAAATTAAAAAGGTGGCCATAATAGATATCAAGAGAAATGTACAGGAACTGCAACTCTAATACTCTGCTGGTGCAAATGTAAAATATTAAAAACACTTTGCAAAATAGTTTGGCTCTTTGTTAAAAAGTTAAACATTCACCTACTTTGTGATCCAACTATTCAACTAGGTATTTACCCAAGAGAAATAAAGGCCTATGTCCTTACAAAAACATATACAAATATTCAAAGAGCCCTTTTTTTGTAATAGCCCCAATTTAAAACAGTTCAAATCCCCTCTACAGCTGAATGGATAAGCAAACTGTGATATATCCATATAGTATAAAACTACTTATCAATATAAAAGAATGAGCTATTGCTAGTATTAGTACATGTAACATCATGGATGGGTTGTAATATAATTTTGCTGAGTGAAAGAAACCAGAAAAAACATATATTGGATGATTCCATTGATATAAAATTCTAGAAAATGAAAATTAACTCATAGTAACAGAAGCAGATCTGTAGTTACCTGAGGAAGTGGGTATAGGAGTGAGAGGTGATGGATTACAAAATGCACTAGGAAACTTTTGGGGTTGGAAATTTTTATTATCTTGACTGTGGTGATGATTTCATGGTTATAAACATATGTTAAAATTCATCAAATTGTATACTTTCAATATTTGCAGTTTTTATCATTTATACTTCAATAAAAGTATTTTAAAAAGTTGAAATATTTTGGTAATATTTATGAAAGATAATCTTTCTGTAAGTAGTATTTTAGAATTTCACCAAATGATCACAAATTCAATGCAATTCAATTGTGCTAACGAATTAAAAAGTATATTTAAGTTCCCAGTTCTGTGGCAGGAAGAAGTGAGAAAGAAAGATTGGGTGGGACATATTAAAGTAACCTCATCAAAAGGTCCTATTTACAAGGGTCACACCCACAGAATGGATTAATTTAAGAACATGTTTTTCTGGGTTATATACAGCTCCAAACCACCACCACCACCACACCTATCAGGATAGAGAATAGTCTCAGCACCCTAAGAACTCCCTCATGCTACTTTTTTTGTTTTCAAATCCTCCCACCAGTCTTAAGTTCTGGCAACCATGGATCTGAGCTTCTTCCCTATAATTTGCCATTTCCATAGTGTCACTTAAATGGAATCACATAAGATATAGTCTTTAAATGTGGCTTATTTCATTTAGCATGATGTGTTTGAGATCCATCAATGTTGTTAGTATCATTTATTCCTTTTCACTGCTGAATAGCATTCTATTCCATGGAAGTCCCAATTTTTTATCAATTCATCAGCTGAAGAACATTTATGTTTCCTTCAAGTTTTGAGTAATTATGAATAGAGCTGTTATATATATATCTATGTATAGATTTTCATGGAAACAAAAGTTTTCATTACTCTTGGGTAAAGAGCAAGAAGTATGGATTTTCTGGTTAGAATTTATTTAACTTTATAAGGAAGTGCCGAAATATTTCCAAATTTACTGAACCATTTTAGATTTCAACCAACAATGTATGAGTGCTCCAGTTGCTCTAAATCTTTGCCAGACTTAGTATTATCTGATTTTTAAATTTCACTTTCACCATTCAAAAGAGTACTAGTGTCATACAACTGTCATACAAATAACAAATAAGCACATGAAAACCTAATCAACATCATTAGCCATTAGGTAAATGCAAATTAAAATCACAGTGGGGAAAAGTGATGTCCTCAACATGGTGACATAAGGCATCCCATAGAAAATTCTCCCCACAGAAACAACTAATGGAAAGACCAATCCCACTAACTTGGAACTCTGGAGGACAATAGACACTGAAGAAGGACAATACAATACTCACCATTTGTAAATGACATCTATATATAAAAAGTACTGAAAAAACTACAACACAGCTACTAGAGCTAATAATTCAGCAAAGTGACAGGGTACAAGATCAACATAAAAAAAATCAATCGTGTTTCTAAACATGAGCAATCTGAGGATAAATCAAGAAAAAGTTGATTTATAATAGAAACTAAGAGAATCAAATGTCTAGAAATAAATTTAGCCAAGGATACAAATGACTTATTCTTGTAATACTACAAAACTTTGCTAAAAAGAAATCACAAAATAGATTGGAAGACTAAATATTGTTAAGATGCCAATTCTGCCCAAAGTGATCAACAGATTCAACGTAATTGCAAACAAAATTCCAACGGCATTCTTTGCAGAAATGGAAAGCCAATCATAACTTTTATTTGGAAGGATAAGGAATCCCAAATAGCCCAAAAATTCTTTAACAAAAGAACAAAGTTGGAAGACTCAAATTCATGACTTTAAAATACATTGCAGATTTATGGAAAGACGGCATTGGATTACGCAGGCAGGGCTCAGCTGTCTCACAAAAAAAATGGAGAAAGAGCAAAAAGCTGTCTGAGGGAACTTCTTTGGAGATAAGCAGACCAGAACAATGCTTCACAACTCCCAGAAGCATGAGGGACAGAGAGATGAAGAAAAAAACAACAAACGTGAGTTACCAAACCCTCACAGCAGCCTGGAAAGTCTCCCCTCTGCTATCCCATATTAAGCTGCGGTAAAACTGCTGGCTCACTGAAGCTGATGAGAGGGAACAGACATCATCCTCTCTGTCAATTGTTACAAAGGAAAAGGGAAGGGAAGTCAGAGGGCTTTTCTTCAGTCAATTGGCCAGCGAAGCCTTCTTTGAATCATGGCTCTGACCACATCAAAATAAAGGAAAATAGGTATTTCCTCTCCCTGGAAAGGTGTGCAGATGAATTTCATCTGCTGACCAGTCTGAAAATTGCATGGACAAAAACTGCTTTTGGGTTTCTTTGTTCTCTAACTCTTGGGAGAAAATTTATGACATATAATTGAGTCCCTGCCCTGATTTAGATAAATTAAGCTGGGCAATTTTAAAGACTTAGAATAAGTTGAACCAAATATAAAAGAAGATTTGGGGGGGAAAAAAAAAACTATAGGCAAAAGAGAGAATTTGGCCATCATATTCAGTAATTTGCCCAACATATTCAGATGCCTAGACATAAGCAAAAACTTACAAGCCATACTAGGAACTAGGAAGATATGGGCCAGCAAAAGAAACAAAGCAAACATTTTGAGGAGACACAAGATTATTTAAGATAACTAATAAATGATAATCACACAAATCTCTTAAATCAATTCAAGGAGCTGAAGGAAAACATGACTAAAGGTTAAAGGATATTAAGAAGACACTGGGTGAGCATAAAGAACAATTTGAAAGCTTACTAAGAAAAGTAAAAGAGCTTCTGGGAATGACAGTCACAATGAATGAGATTAAAAATACATTAGACAGAGATTTGAAGTGGCAGAGGAATGAATAAGTGAAATAAAGAAGAGAATATCTGAACTTGAAAAGACAGGAGAACAGACAGAAAAAAGAATGGAATAAATTGAACCAGATCTCAGGGAATTGAACGACAATATGAAATGCACAAATGTACACAGTATCAGTGTCTCAGGAGAAGAGAATAGAAAGGAGCAGAAAGAACATTTAAAGAAATAATGACTGAAAACTTCTCAACCCCTATGAAAGATATAAATCATCAATATCCAAGAAGGACAATGCACCCCAAAGAGAATAAATCCAAAGAAACCCACTTTGAGACACCTACTATTCAGAATGACAAATTCCACAGATAAGGAGAGGATTCTGAAAACAAGAGAAAGCAATGCATGCCATATAAAGAATTTTCAATAAGAAAAACATATCAGACTAAGGAAATGAGAAGAAAGTGGAATGATGTATTTAAGGTACTGAGAGAAAAAAAACTGCCAACCAAGAATTCTTTGTTAAGCAAAACTGTCCTTCAAAAAACAGGGTGAGTTTAAAGTCTTCAAAGACAAACAAACCTGAAAGGGCTGAAAGGGTATGTTACCTAAAGATCAGATTTCAAGAGATATTAAAAGGAGTGTTATGTCCTGAAAGGAAAAGACAAGAAGAGAGACTTGTAGGGGAATGTAGAAATTAAGATTATTAGTAAGGGTAATAAAAGGGTAATAATACAGACAATAAAAGATATGACACAAGAAAGCCAAATGATAAAATGGTCTTAGTAAGTAATGCCTTTACAGTAATAACATTGAAAGTTAATGGATTAAGCTCCACAATCAAAAGACATACATTGACAGAAATGATTTTTTAAAAAGCCATCTATATGCTGTCTAAAACACACTCACCTCAGATATAAGGATACAAATCAGATTGAAAGTGAATGGTTGGAAAAAGATATCCCATGCAAATAGTAACAGAAAAAAATCTGGAGTAGTGATATTAATATTGATCAAAATAGATTTTAACTGCAAAACTGTTATAAGAGATTAAGGTCATTATATATTCATAAAAAGGGCAATTGACCAAGAAGAAATAACTATAAATATTTATGCACCTAACCTGGGTGCTACAAGATACATGAGGCACACACTGGCAAAACTGAAGAAAGAAATAGGTGATTCTACAGTAAGAGTTGGATACTTGATACAATTCTCAGTACTGGATAGAACATCAGAACAGAGGATAAATAAGGAATGCTAGAGAGCTTCAATAATAGACCAAACAGACATTTATAGAGCATTACACCCCAAAACAGCAGGATACAAATTATTTTCAAGTGCTTTTGGATTTTTATCTAGGAGAGACCTTATGTTTATCTAGGATAGACCACAAGACAGGTCTCAATAAATTTTAAAAAGATGGAAATTATATGCATTTTCTCTAATCATAAAGGAATGAAGTTGGAAATCAATAATGGGTGGGAAAAGGGAAAATTCACAAACATATGGAGATTAAACAATATACTCCTAAACAATCAGTGGGTCAAAGAAGAAATTGCAAGATAAATCAGTAAATATATCAAGATGAATGAAAACGAGAACACAACATATCAAAACCTATGGGATACCTCAAAGGCAGTGCTGAGAGAAGTTTATAGCCCTGAATGCTTACATTAGAAAAGAAGAAAGAGCTAAAATTGAAGACTTACCTGCCACATTTAGAGGAACTACAAAAAGAATAGCAAACTAATCCCAAACTAAGCAAAAGGAAGGAAATAAAGATCAAAGAAAATATAAATAAATTTGAGGAAAAAAAATAAAGAGAATTAACAAAACCAAAAGTTGGTTCTTTGAGATCCACAAAATTGACAAACCCTTACCCAAGACTGACAAAGAAAAAAAGAAGATACAAATAAATAAAGTCAGAAATGAAAATGGGGAAATTACTACTGACCCTGCAGAAATAAGAGAGATCATAAAAAGATACTATGAACAACTGTATGCCAACAAACTAGGCAATGGAGATGAAAATGGAGAAATTTTTAGAAACACACAAGCAACCTACACTGACTCTAGAAGAAATAGATGACCTCAAGAAACAAATCAGAAGAGTTTCAAATAGCTAAAACCTCCCCAAAATGAAAAGCCTAGTATCAGATGGCTTTACAGGTGAATTCTACCAATCATTCAAAGATTATCTAATACCAATCTTGTTCAAACTGTTTCAAAAACATTTAACAGGAAGGAATGCTATAAAACTCATTTTATGAAATGAGCATCACCCTAGTAGCAAATCCAGATAAAGATATTATGAGAAAAGAAAATTACAAACCAATTGTTCTTGGGAATATTGATGCCAAAATCCATACCCCCCCCCAAATACTTGCAACCAAATCCAATAGCTCATTAATTATTAACGAAGATCAAGTGGGTTTTTTCCTAGTTATGCAAGGGTTTTTCAACATATGAACATCAACAATAAACCACATTAATAAATTGAAGAAGAAAAGTCACATGATCCACTGATGTAGAAAAGATGTTTGACAAAATACAGCATTCTTTCTTTATAAAAACACTCCAAACTATAGGCATAGAAGGAAGCCTTCTCATTATGGTTAAGTGCATATAGGAAAAACGTTAGTAGCATTTTACTCAAGGGCGAACGAATGATAGCTTCCCTGCTAAGATCAGGAACAAGACAAAAATGCACACTATCACCACTGTTGTTCAGTATGTGCTAGAATTTCTATATAGAGCAATTAGGCAAGAAAAAGAAATAAGGTTCCCTTAAATAGTAAAGGAAGAAGTAAAACGTGCACTATTCACTAACAAAATGATCTTATATCTAGAAAATCCTGAAAAATCCACACGAAAGATACTAAAACTTATAGTTGAGTTCAGCAAAGAGGCAGGTTACAAGATTAATACACAAAAATCTGTAGCATTTTTATACACTACTGAAAGGCAACCTGAGGAAGAAGTCTTAAAAACAATCCATTTTAATAGCAACTAAAATAATCTAATATTAAGGAATAAACTTAGCCAAGTACATAAATGACCTGTATTCAGAAGACTACAAAACATTGCTAAAAGAAACTAAAGAAGATCTAAATAAATGGAAGAACATTCCTAGTTCGTGGATTGGAAAACTACATTTCATTAAAATGTTAATTCTATCCAAACTGATTTAGAGATTCAAGACCATCTGAATAAAACCCCATCAGCCTATTTTTCTGAAATGGTAAAGCAAAATTTATTTGGAAGAGTACAAGGTCCTGAATAGTCAAAAATGTCTTAAAAAAGAAAAATTAATTTGGAGGACTCTCACTTCCTAACTTTAATTCATATTACTTAGTTACAGTATGAAAAAGTACATTTTACTGGCATAAAGATAGACAGACTCACAAATGGAACTGAACTGAGAACTCAGAAATATAGTCCTTCACATTTACAGTCATGTGATTTTTTATTAGGCCGTCAAGCTCACCCAACTTGGCCAGAAAAATCTATTCAACAAAAGGTGCTGGGAGAACTGGATATCCATATCCAAAAGAAAGAAAGAGGACTCCTATCTCATACCTTATAAAAATTAACTCAAAATGGATCAAGGACTTCAATATAAAAGCTACAATGATATAACACCTACAAGAAAATGTAAGGAAACATCTTCAAGATTTTGTGATAGGCAGTAGTTTCTTAAACATTATACCAAAAGCACAAGTAACCAAAGAATAATAAATAAATAGGACCTACTAAAAAAGAAAGAAGATTCAAATAAATAAAATCAGAAATGAGAGGAGGGCATTACAACTGACTCTGCAGAAATTAGAGAGATCATAATAGGATACTATGCACAAATAACTGTATGGAAAAAATACTAGACAATGTAGATGAGATGGACACATTCCCAGAAACATGAACCACCTATATTGACCCTAGAAGAAACAGAAAACCTCAACAAACCAATCACAAGTGAAGAGATTGAAACTGTCATCAAAAACCTCCCAAAGATGAAAAGTCTGGGAACAGACGGCTTCACATGTGAATTCTACCAACTACTCAAAGACAATCTAATACCAACTTTGCTCTTCCAAAAATAGAACAGGAAAGAACACTACTAAACTCACTGTATGAAGCCAACATCACCCTAATACCAAAACCAGATAAAGATACTATGAGGGAAACGGACTTTGGCCCAGTGGTTAGGGCGTCCGTCTACCACATGGGAGGTCCGTGGTTCAAGCCCCGGGCCTCCTTGACCTGTGTGGAGCTGGCCCATGCGCAGTGCTGATGTGCGCAAGGAGTGCTGTGCTACACAGGGGTGTCCCCCATGTAGGGGAGCCCCACGCGCAAAGAGTGCACTCATAAGGAGAGCCGCCCAGCGCAAAGGAGGGAGCAGCCTGCTGAGGAATGGCGCCGCCCACACTTCCCGTGCCGCTGACGACAACAGAAGCGGACAAAGAAACAAGATGCAGCAAAAAGACACAGAAAACAGACAACCAGGGGAGGGGAATTAAATAAATAAAAATAAATCTTTAAAAAAAAAAAAAGATACTATGAAATAAGAAAATTACAGAGCAATATCTACAATGAATATACATGCAAAATCCTCACAAAATATTTTTAAAATGAATCCAAAAGCACATTAAAAGAACTATACACTATGATCAAGTAGATTTTATCCCAGGTATGCAAAGGTGGTTTAACACAAGAAAATCAATTAGTATAATAAACTACATTGATAATTTGAAGAAAAAAATCATACGATTTTCACAATTAATGCAAAAAAGGAATTTGACAAAATACAGCATCCTTTCTTGATAAAAACACTCCAAACTACAGTAATAGGAGGAAGCTTTCTCAACATGGTAAAGTGCATATATTAAAAACCTACAGCTAGAATTGTACTCAAAAATGAAAGACTGAAAGCTTTCCTGCTGAGATTAGGAACAAGAGAGAAAGGTCTCCTGTCACTATTATTATTCAATATTTTGTTAAAAGTTCTAGCTAGAGTAATTAGGCTATGTAAAGAAATAAATGGCACCCAAATAGGAAAAGAAGAAAAATTTTCACTCTTCACTGATGCTACAATCCTATATCTAGAATATCCTGAAAAATACACAATAATGCTACTAGAATTAATACAAGAGTTCAACAAAGTGGCAGGGTACAAGATTAATACACAAAATCAATAGCATTTCTATACACTATGTGCAATCTGAGGAGGAAAACAGAAAAAAATTCATTTACAATAGCTACTAAAAAATAAATATTTAGGAATAAACTTAACCAAGGAAACAAATGAATTGTAGTTAGAAAACCATAAAATATTGCTAAAAGAAACTGAAAAAGACTTAAATAAATGGAAGGACAGTCCATGTTCATGTATTGGAAGACTAAATATTGTTATGATTTACACACTAATTTACAGATTCAACACAATCATGATAAAAATACCAATAGCCTTTTTTTTTTTTTTTTGGCAGAAATCAAAAGTCAATAATGAAATTCATTTGAAGGTCAAGAAGCCCCAAATAGCCAAAAATGTGTTCAAAAAGAATGACTTTGAAAGACTCTCACTTCCTGAATTGAAAGTAAATTACTTAAATACAGTGGTAAAAACAGCATGGTACTGGCATAAAGACAGACAAATTGACAAATGGAACTGAATTATGAACTCAGAAATAGACCTTCACATCTATGGTCAAGTGATTTTTGACAAGGCTGTTAAACCCACCCAGCTGGGCTAGACCAGTCTATTCAACCAATGGTGCTGAGAGAACTGTTTTGTCATATCCAAAAGATAGAAATAGAACCCCTATCTTATGCCTTATATGAAAATTAACTCTAAATGGATCAAGGACCTAAATTAAAAAACTACAACCATAAAACTTACAGAAGAAAATGTAGGAAAACATCTTTAAGTTCTTGTGGTAGGCAGTAGTTTCTTAAACCGTACAGTCAACGCACAAGTAACAAAATGAAAAATAGACAAATGGGATTCCCTCAAAATTAACACTTATATATCTCAAAGGACTTTGCCAAAATGGAGATAAAGCACCTGACTCAATGGAAGAAAATATTTGGCAATCACCTATCTGTTAAGGGTTTAATATCAATGATATATACAGAGATCATACAACTTAACAAGAAAAAGACAAAATATCCAATTAAAAACTGGGCAAAAGACTTGAAAAAGTAATTGTCCAAAGAAGAAATATAAATGGTGAAGAAACACATGAAAAAATGTTCAATATCACTAGCGACTAGAGAAATGCAAATCAAAACTACAATGAGATATCATTTCACACTAATTAGACTGCCCACTTTTAAAAAGCCGGAAAACTATAAATGTTGAAGAGGATGTTGAGAGTTAGGAATGCTTATTCACTGTTGGTGGGAATGTAGAATTGTACAGACGCTTTGGAGGACTGTTTGGTAGTTTCTAAGGAAGTTGAAAATAGGCTTACCATGGGACCCAGCAATACCAGAAAAACTGAAAGCAGTGATATGAACAGACATCTGCACATTGATTTTCATAGCAGTGATATTCACAATTGCCAAATGTTGGAAACAACCCAGGTGTCCATCAACTGATGAATGGGTAAACAAAGTGTGGTATATGCACACAATGGGATATTATGTAGCAGTAAGAATAAATGAAGTCCTGAAGCATATGACAACATGGATGGAGAACATTACGTTGAGTGAAGCAAGCCAGACACAAAAGGAGAAATATTGTATGATTGCTCTATTATGCACTAAATATATTATGTAAACTCATGGAATTAATAATTAGAATACAGGCCACAAGAATATAGAAGAGGGAAGAGAATAGAAAACTGAGGGTTAATCTGTGCAGAACTGTTAAAAAGTTGTTTGTAAATCTTTGGAAATGAATGGAAATGGTGAGAACACATCGTGGTGTTTGTGACTAGCAGAGATATTAGTTGGGTATGACATTGGTTGAACAGGAAAGTCTAAGGACATTTTTGTACCAGAGGGAAAGCTAAAAAATGTAACATGGGATTGTATAACATAATGAAACCTCATGTAAAATATGAATATGGGTGATATTAAATATATAATACTTTTTTACTCAACAAAATTCAAATATGCTAGAGAGATGGAAACAGAATAGCAGCTATATATGGTAGGGGAAGCACAGAGAGATTGAGAGGTGATGAGTTTTATTTGTTTGGTTGGTTTTTGTTTATTAATATTATTATTATTATTATTGGAATAATGAAAATGTTCTAAAGATAACTGGAATGATGAGTACACAATATGAGATTATACTGAATACCATTATTTTATACTTTGGATGTAATTATGCTTTATTAATATGTATCAATAAAATTGATTTGTTAAAAAAAGTTTATTACAAAGCTATAGTAGTCAAAACTGCATGGTAATAGAACAAGGATCAATATATAGACCAATGGAATTGAATTGAGAGTTGAGAAATAAACCCTTACATATATGGGTGATTGATTTTTGATAAGGCCACCATGTCACTAGGAAAGAATAGTCTCTTCAAGAAATGGTGCTTTGAGTATTCAATATGCATATGCAAAAGAATGAAGATGGGTCCTTCTCTCACCCCATATTTGGAAATTAACTCAAAATGGATTAAACTTTAATACAAGAACAGTTCCATAAAATTCCTGGAAGAAATGTAGAGAAACCTCTTCGGGATTTTGTGTTAAGCAATGGTTTCTTATGCTTTATACCCAAAGCATAAGCAACAGAAGAAAAAATATAAAAATGGGACCTCATTGAAATTAAAAACATTTGTGTGTCAAAAGCACTTTACAAAGAAAGAGAAAAGACAAACTACTGAATGGGAGAATATATTTGGAAACCACGTATCCAATTAGGTATTAATACATAAGGAAATCCTACAATTCAACAATTAAAAAGACAAATAATCCAATTTAAAAATGGGCAGAAGACTTGAATAGATATTTCTCCAAAGAGGATATGCAAATGATTAAAAAGATGAAAAGATGCTCAACATTATTAACTATTAGGGAAATGCAAATCAAAATACACTAAGATACCATTTCACAGCCATTAGAATTTATTAAATTAAAGCAGAAAAGTACAAGTGTTGGAGAGGATGGGGAAAAGTGGAAGCACTTATTCATTGTTGGTTGGAATGGAAAACTGTGGCACTTTCTCAGAAATTTAAGTATAGAATTATCATACGACCTGGAAATCCTATTTCTGGGTATATACCCCAAACAACTGAAAGCAGGGACTCAAACAGATATTTGCACACCAAAGTTCACAGTGGTATTATTCACAATTGCCAAAAAAATGGAAGTAACCCCAGTCTCTATCAATTGATGAAAAGATAAATAAATTGGCATATACACATGATAGAATATTATTCAGCATTAAAAAATGAATTTAGGATTCAAGCAACAACATAGATGAACCTTGATGTCATCATGTTGAGTGAAATAAGGCAGATACAAAAGGGCAAATATTGTAGGACTTCACTAATATGCAATAACTAGAATAAGCAAATTCATAGATTCAGATGCCAAAGTACAGGTTAGCAGGGGCTGGATTGGGTGTAAGGAATGTAGAGTTAATTTTTGAGTTGTAAAGCTTTAATTGGGTTGATGGTAAAGTTTTGGTAATAGATGGTGTTGATGGTAGCACAACAATGTCAATGTAATTAACAGCACTGAATTACATATATAAATGTGGTTAAAAGGGGAAATTTTAGGTGTGTTTACTTTACTAGTTGTATTGTTTTAACAAAAACAACATAGGACTGTAGAACACAGTGAACACTATTGTAAATGCTGGATTATAAAATAGTACAATTATAGTTAATAGTACAACTGTAAAGGTGTTCTTCCATGAATTGTAGCGAATAAACCACACTAATGGTGTTAATATGTGAGAACTCTGTATTTTATGAATGACTTTTTCGTAAACCTACAAATTTTTCTAATAAAAAGTAAAGAATGTAAAACTACAATTGGATAATAATAAACACTGATGAGAATGGCTAAAATTTTTAAAAACTAGTTATACCAAGTGTTGATAGGGATATGCAGTAATAAAATCCTCATATCTTTGCTGATCATCTACATGAAATGGTGTAACTACTTTGAAAAACAGTTTCGCCATTTTTTAAAGTATGATATGTGCATATAGTCTATGATGCAGGCTCTCAACTCCTAGTTATTTACCCCCAAGAAATGCAAGCATATGCCTTTATAAAGTCCTATACATTAATATTCATAGCAGCTTTACTTGTAGTAGCCAAAAAAAGTGGTAACAACTCAGATGGCTATCAACAGGTGAATGGATAAATATAATGTAGAATATGTACACAGTGAAATACTACTGAGAAATAAAAAGGAATGAATTACTCATACATACTGCAACATGGAAAAATCTGCGAATCCTTGAAGAGAGTCTGCTTGGCCCCACCTTCTCTTCCTAACTTTGTAGTAGAGACTTGTCAAAACTTTAGTCAAAACTTTAGTGTGGACTTCCCCAATGCTAGGCCATGGCCCTGGGTAGACTCCTGATGCTATGCTGAGTTCTGACCCAAGCTAAACCACAGAATGGACTGTAGTCAGAAGGACTGCACAACGCTACTGTTCTTGGAAAGGCTACACAATTACCTGCTTCTCTTCTGTAAGTCCATCCAGACCCCCTAAGACTTCTCCCAGACCCCTCTCAGTAATTTCCCAGTTCCCCATTTCCTTTCCTTTCATGCCTTTAAAAAAATTCTAGCTATCTCTGTGCTAATCAAAATTGAGACCAACTGTTTTTGTCTGTCCTGCCCCTTTAACTACTGTCCTGTATTTCCCTTTGATAGTGAAAGAACACAGAAAATAAGAGTACATATGGTACGATTTCATATACATGAAATTCTATAAAATTCAAAATAATCTATAGTGACAGAAAGCAGATCAATATTTACATGGGTATGAGGGTGGCAGAGAGGTATGAGAAAGAAGTAGTGCAAAGAGGTATCTTCTTGGATGTGATGGATGTGTTCTTTGTCTTGATTTGGTTATGGTCTCATGAGTATATATATTTGTCAAAATACACACTTTAAATATGTACTATTTCATATGTTTCAATTATATTTCAGTAAAGCTGTTAAAAAGCATACTATGAAGTACATGAATAGTCAAGTCACAACTGGGAGAAATATTCACAATATGTATATCTGACAAATGGTGTATATCCAGAATATATAAAGCACTCCTATAATTCAATTATAAAATCACAACTTCTTCCACCTTTTATAAGTATTTTATAAAAGAATGCATACAAGTGGCCACTGAGTACATGAAAACATTCTCAAAATCATTAGTTATTGCATTAGTCAGTTGAAAGGGGTGCTAATGCAAAGAACCAGAAATCTGTTGGCTTTTATAAAGGGTATTTATTTGAGCTAGAAGCTTTACAGTCACAAGGCCTTAAAGAGTCCATGTCAAAGTACCGTAAGAGGTACTTTGTCACCCAAAAGTCTGTTGCCAAGTGTTGATACAATATGGCAGGCAATGTCTGTGAGACATCAGCCTTCCTTCTTCCTCTTAAGGCTCCATAGTTCCAGCTTCTTCCAATTTCAGCTGTAGGCTGGCTTAAGGCCGTTCTCTTTCCCTAGATTCATTTCTTTCTGGGCTCACCTATCTTCCCTGAGCCTCTGCCATGTCTAATGAGCTGTCTCTCTTCCTCTGTGTTCTTCTTCTCTATATCTCTACTTCCATGTTTCAGTCTGTTTTATCAGCACCAAGAGGGCTAGGACTCAACGCTGCATCACACTTTAATGATGTGGTTGAATCAAAGCCCTAATCTTAACAATTTATCAGACATCTCAGCTGAATCTCATACAATCAAAGGGTTATCAGACCCAGAGGAACAGACCAGTTTACAAACATAATCTCTCTTCTTGGAATTTATAAACAATATCAAACTGCCACAGTTATCAAGGAAATAAAAATTACATTAATATGGCATTGCATACCAACAAAAGTGAGTAAATCTGAAAAACTGGCAAAATCCAGTCTTAATGTGATATGGTATAATTGAAACTTGAATGCGTTGCTTTGAAGGGCAGTACAACACAGAATCAATTATGTTATAATAATAACTAATACATTCTTGAAGTTTTCTAATCCTTTTTGTCTTGGTATAGATAGGCACTACAATGTAAAATGGCCACTTTTTAAATTCCAGACATAATACATAAGAATTAATGAGACAATTCTATAGGGCCTATGTATTATCCTATATCATCTAAGAAACAAATAAGAGCTGCATACTTTAAAGTCTATTTTTTTTCTTTATTTTCAAAGAAATAAAAAGATCCAGCACCTTACCTATATATTTATATCCTTCTTCCCCATTTACTATGGGTCTCAGCCAAGTTGATTTAAGTCGTGCTTTATTAGGCACATGGGCACCTTGAGGAGGATACAGCGTAAACAACATTTCAACAGCTTTGAACTTCGTGATTAGTTCAGAATATCTTTCATGATCTTCTGTCAAATAAAAAAGAATACTAAAAATCAAAAAACAAGTTTAGACATTTTACAATATGTTCTTCTTCTTCTTTTCTTTTTTTTTTTTAGGCAGTGCTGGGGATTGGACCCAGGACCTCGTACATGGGAAACAGGCACTCAGCCACTAAGCTATATCAACTCCACACGGCATATAAACGTAAAACTATTAAACAATTTGAATGCTGTTACCGTGAAAACATAGATTTTCTTTGGCCAAAGATACTTCCTAGCAAATAGATAATTCCTAGCAAATTTAAGGAGTAAGGGCCTTACTAATATCATCTTCAAGCACTATCAGTTTAAGGCAGTATTGTGAATAGCTGTGGGGAAAATATTAAAATAATCAACAAACAGCTTTCACATTACATACAACCATAATCATATATTTTGTTTTTTAGTAGCCATTAAAAATAAAATTAGATTACTATGGCAAAAAGTTCAGTAAATGTAAAGTAACAAAAACTAGAATTATTGAACAAATTTATATTCTTAGACTTTAGTTTGGAGACAATATTACACATATTGTGACTTTTTTTGACAACCATTATATAACACTATGTGCAAGGAATTGTTCCAAGTGGTTTAAAATATGAACTCATTTAATTTTCACAACACATCTATGAGCTAGGTCCTATTATTATTTCCATTTTACATGAAGAAACTGAATCCCAGAGAATTTAAGCAACTTGCCCATATTTCACAGTCCATGTGATGTAACTAGAATTCAGAATATCTAAGGAAGGTCTTATTTAAAACACATTTTTGTAAACTGAATATGACCTGCATTAACTAGTAAATGGGAAACTTGCAATTAAAAAATAATTTGAATTAAGAGTAAAAATCTCTGATTATGGAACTTAGGTCTCCAGTTTGTAATCCCCACTTATTCCATTTAATGATTGATAAACCAGTGTCCTAAAATTCAATAAAGCAGTCTCCTGAACAAATTAACTTAAATGACTCTACCTAGAACATTAAAAAATATTCATACTGACATAAATCTCCATTTATATAACCCTTACTCCTCTTCCCTTCCCTTCCCTCCCTTCTGCCTTTTTTTTTGTTATATTTCATATACTCTGCTATATTAAGTATAAGACAGTTTTACATAGTGATTATTAAGAAAGTAGTTTGTTAGTGGAGAATGTGTTGGTTATCAATCAATTGCCTTTCTGCTCTAAATCCAGCCTTCATTTTCCATCTCAGGAGGCTAGAACATTTCTCCCTTGCCATATGGCAAGTTTTTAAGCATCATAAGTAGAGGAAATGGAGGGAATTGGAGGGTGAAGGGGCTCTTCCTGGTTCTGAAGCAGGCTTCTCATGGCAGGCTTCTACAGGCTCAGCAGCCAGCAGGCAGAGCACCTTCTGGGCCAGTTCCCTGGCATACCATACAGTACCGTCCACTGGGAGCTTCCTACTGATGAACAGGCTCCCAGTGAAATACCAGTGAGTGTGTGACGCCTCCCTATGGACAGTTTCTTCTGGAACCTCAGAAAGTTTCTTTCCAGTGAGGTTCACTAGCAGGCCATCTCAGTGACCTCTCCCATTCACTGGGCCACAGCCATCCTCTTTCCCAAGTAGTCTGGACCCCAACTCTGGGGCAAACGTGGCATCTTTAAAATTTGTTCTTCCCTTGGATGCTTTGCCTCAGTGCTAGGGGTAGTGGCCACTCTCTATGTCTATTCTTCTCTAGAGTCCTTTTTACCCCTAAGTAGCTGGATTCTAATTCCCAATCATGGTTAATAATCTTTAAATTTAATTTTTCATGCTCAAATTCCTGTGTAGTTTCCATCTCCTGATTAAATCTGAGTGATACAGACAAAGCTGGGCTCTTATCCTAGAACCACCAGGCTATGAAATATTAGACACCCCAAGGTGATATTACTGACCTGGTTATTATTAGAATTAAATGAGACAAGGAATATAAAATATTTATAGCACCATGTCTACAAGTATTGGATGAATGCATTACCATTATTCATCCCACATTATTTTAATAATAAAAATTATAAAAGTCAGGAAATACTAAATAACATGTTGTTGTACTTTTATTTATAATCATCCTACATGGGGATGTCTCTGCCTCTAGTTTTCCTTCCTCAGATTCTGATTTTTTTAAATCAAAGAAGTTGTAAATTTACAGAACAATCATGTATAAAATACAAGAGTCCGATATACTACCCTTTCTTATAATTGTTCTATTACCTATAGCCCATGTTTTAACTTTAGTCTGTCTCTTTTTAAAGTGGAAAATTCAAAATCACTTCCTTCAAACTGAAAAAAAAAATATTCTCACATGTGTTCAGATGTGTGAACAGATATTATATATATCTTCTATATAATTCTAAATTTGTCTGTCAAGAGAAGAAAGAAAGCTAGAACTATTATAAAACAAATGCTGAAGAATAAATCCTTTTTGACTTAAGTAATACTTCTTCAAGATGTTGAGCAGAGGGGATACTCAGGCAGTAGATGTCTTTTCCAGTTGGGAAGGAAGCTAAGAATGGAGTATTAAATCTACAGGAAATTATATGGCTCAACTAAAGATAGCCCTCAGTTTTCCATAACAAGCAAAATTGATCACAGCTCCTCTCCTTCACACCATAGAGAAAAATAAAATCAAGTAGGAAAAACTAGAAGTAATAGTAGCTGTTTAGTAGAAAAGGGTCAAATTGCTCTTAAGGTGTCCACTATCCCCAACATCTTTCTAATTCATTTAGTTTTAAAAAAAAAAGATATTTTGCAACATTATTGGGATTATGGGATTATGTTTATCAGTTTTAATAAAGCATTTTATTTTCCGTAATGGCAAATGCTTCAATTTCAAGCAAAATAAAATGCCTATACTAAAATCTAAGTAGAGGTAAATTTAGAACTGCTATTTTCTATTACTAGCTTATCCTGATTGAATACTACATAAAAAAAACGTAAGTGTTGAATTTGCAAGGATAACATCATAGAGTGATAAGCATATCATCCAAAACATGTTGAAAGTTTTTATCTCAATGTCTTACTAATGCTACCATTTGCCATTGCATAATGCAAATGAAGTCTTGAGGCTTATGTAAATAAGGCACCATGAATTTTGAATGAATTTTCTTTCCTTCACAGTATTGTTCAAATTTGATTACAAACAAGCATTTTTTTCACTTTTAAAAATATATATCATGTACTAAAAATATAACATGTTCTCTTCATTTTATTTATTACATATGATATCTCAAGAGAAAAACAGGACATTTTTGTTATTGCTACTTATAATGTTTGCTATTTATGGAGTACCTTTTCTTTAATACACTTTTAAGTCAATATTACTGCATTGGATTTAATGTGGATGGTAACAGTATCCTCAGAACTCAAAAGATTAAGAGCTCTTCCTTACCCCTTCTTTACCAGATTATATATGTAGTAAAATCTGAAGATCATAGATTTATGATCTTTATAGTAGGCCTGGTACTGGGGCAAGAGCCAGAGTGGAATTTCCATAACTCTCTGTATCAGCCAGGTCACCCAGTGTTTCATTAACTTCCCTGAGAGGCAGTGGCAGTGGTTGAGAATAGGGGCTCTGGAGTTACAGCACTTGAGTGGGAATCTTGGATCTGCCACTTACCAGTTGTGTGACCTGAAGCAAGCCTGTCAACTTCTCTTTGCCTAGCATCAGAGTAAAAGTATCCACATGATAGGGTTGTCATGTGGACTAAGTATTAATAGGTTAATATAAATAAAGTTGTGATGGTTAGGTTCATGTGTCGACTTGGCCAGGCAACGGTGCCCAGTTGTTTGGTCAAGCAAGCACTGGCATAATTGTTACTGTGAGGATATTTCATGGACTTAAATCATCAGTGACTTGATTACATATATAGCTGATTACATCTATACTCAACTGAGGAGATTGCTGTCAGCAATGAGATACATCTTATCCAACCAGTTGAAGGTGTTAAAAGGAAAAGTGATTATTTCAGCAGTCAGAAGAGAGAATTTCCATATCAACTTCAGTCAGCCAACTTCTCATGGAATATGCATAGAAAACCTTCATCAGAGTTTCCAGCTTGCAGCTTGCCATATAGAATTTGGACTCATGCTTTCCCTACTATTGTATAAGATGATTATATAAAATCTTATATTTACAGACATCTCCTCTTTGTTCTGTTTCCATAGAAAACCCTGACGAATACAAAAGTTTTTAGAGAAACAACATTATTTAAATATTATTTATTACTATTATTACAATTCTGTTTATTCAGCAGATGCTGGTACAGAATATATCCTATTTATATCACAACAGCATCTTTCAATCTCCTCTCCCTCTTGCTTGTGCTCTGGTGGGTGAGCGGCAAAAGAACTGTCTTCCTGAAGTCACTGTCCTTTCACCCTCATGATATTTTGTGTGCTTTAGTGGTCAGTGGTTCCTGTTGGATACTGATCAGTGTCCTGGCAGTTTCTGCCATTTTCAGAAGGTTTTTGGCTCATCATTGCTCTTTGGCTACTAATTGGCATTGTGACAATCTTCCTTTTATTTGTAGTAATAACAGCAGTAATTACCAAATTTGATTGAATCTAAGACATTCCACATTGTGATGACCCCATCTCTTTATTTTCCTCTAAGAAATATAAAAATCTCACCATTTACTGTGGCAGTCAATGAAAGCCTGTTGAGACATGCATAAGCATGACCACTGGAATGAACTCCCAACTCTGTGAAGTCTCTTAGCCATAAAAACTCATTTGTATATCCTTTCCCCCATTTTGGTCAAGGTCTTTTTCCAAATGTATCACTAGTCATTGCTTGGTAATAATTCCTCAGTGCCAGAGAGGCTCATTCCTGGGAGTCATGTCCCACACTGGGGGCAAGGGGAGGCTGTGCATTTATATGCTGAGTTTGAGCCCTCTAGAGACATCTAGATATTACAGGCCAGGTAGACAGCTCAGGAGTTTAGCACCTTGTCAGTGGGCCTTACTTTGAAATTTATGCTCCCCAGTGTGACAAAGTTGGACTCATTTGTGGTTTTCCTGCACATGGCTCTTCTGCCCCTTCTATTTGAACCTATAGTTAGTACTATACTTGATAGGTATATGTCCAAGAGACTTAAATCTTTGGTCTGCCCATGTGCCAGTTGAACCTGACTCTCAGCTGAGTTGCAACACCTACTCTCCAGTTCATTAGATTTACCCAAGACAACTAACAAGGGGATGGTGATGCACAATGACCATCTCAAGGAACAGAGAGTGTCTGCAACTGCAAGCAAGACAGTTCTATCCATGTCCCTCATGGGATCTACACCTCCTCTCAATTAGAAATAGAGTGGGCATCACCAACTCAAAAGCTTCAAGATTGGGGAATGAACAATGGACTAAAGTAGACTTGTTATTATTCATTGTAGACTTATTATTATTCTAGCAATGGAAGAACCTGCATCCTTGATATAAAGGCAGTGGCCACTAGATGTTCTGAGAGGAGGGAGAGAGAAGAAAAGGTGTAATATGGTGGCATTTGCAGGACATTGGAATTGTCCTTCATGATGTCACACAATGATGGATACAAGCCATTATATATTTTGTCATAAATTACAAAATTGTGTGGGACAGAGTGTAAACTATAATGTAAACTATGATGCCTGGTTAGTGGCAATGCTTCAATATGCATTCATCAATTGTAACAAATGTACCGTACTAATGAAAAATGTTAATGTGGGAAAGTGTGAGGAGGGTAGGGAGTGGGGCATATGGGAATCTCCTATAGTTTTTATGTAACATTTATGTAATCTAAAGTATCATAAAAAATGTTTAATGTCTTTTAAAAAATGAATTTATGCTCTGTCAGAAGAATCTTAGGAAAAATTCTATTGGTACTTTGTTGTCTAAGTCTCACCTTCATCTGGTACTTCCCCAAATATAAATCCAAGATCCAATTTTATGCAAATTTAAAATTTAGCTTATTGTAGAAAGCATTCAAAGTTACATATCTGCTTTATTATAAAATATTAATCTTATGTGATGCATTTCAATTCCTCATTAAATTTTTTCTTCTCAAAAAAAAAGTTTTGCCATTTAAGTATGACATGCCATTGATTTTAAGACAGCCCAACTTTAGAGACGATCAAGTGTGAAATACACATCTTGGAATTACAAATATAGTAAAAGCAACATCTCTAATTGCCTAATTGACAAATACACTTGCCTAACTAAATGTCTCCTCAAACTCTACATGACAAATCTGTCCTGTAGCAGAATTTCCTGTCTCAGTAAATAACATCCAGCTAATAGTATAATCTGGAAAATGTGAAGACATCCTTGAAATTTGCTTCACTCCTCACTGCCACCATTCTAGAAAAACTATCAATCATTATTCAGATCCATTCGACTCCTACGTGGTCTTCATGAGACCACTCTGGGCCCCTTTCCATTTTTTTTTTGTTTGTAATATTTTAAAAGTATGAACCCAACCACACATTTTCCTATTCAGTGTTTCTCGATGGCTCCTTACAATGGCCTAACAGACTCTGAACAATCTGGCTCCTGCCTTGTCCTCCATCTGTGCTCTAGCTACCTTGTTTTCTTTGTTTCTTAAATATATCTGCTTCCTCCTTTTTCAGAACCTTTTCAAAGGACGGTCTGTCTACCTGACCTTTTCTCCCAAACCCTTCCCTCTGTTGTCTTATTAACTTCAATATCTTCACATTTCTCCCCAAAGCTTCCTGTGACTCCCATCCAAACTAGGTCAAGTCTACAAGTTATATGATCTAAAAATTACTGCTCTGAGTACTTTTTCTCCATTATACTTATTACAGTCTGTAACTATATGTTTTACCCTATTATTTGATTTACAACTGTTTCATTAGCAAGATTATAAACTCTAGGAAGGCAAGGTCCATGACTCTTTGCTAACCATTATATCCCCTAGCATTAGTATTGTACCTGATGCTTAGAAAGGGTCAGAGTCCTTTTAATTAATTCCTGAATACAACAATTGCTAGAATTTATTGAGAGTTTAGCATATGCAGGAAGGCAGTGGGCTATGTAGGTTACATACATTATCGCATTTAATCCTAAAATCACATACTTTTAATTTTCGGACAATCCTATGAACTCAATATTATCATACTCATGTTAAAGCTCAAGACACTGAGCCACATAGAGGTTAGAGAGCATTTTCAAGATCTCCCAGCTAATTAGTGGTAGAACCAGAATCAAAATCCAATTCGGCCTAACTTTAAACCCTGCTCTTTTAACCATTACACCTTACTCTTCTAACAAACAGTTCCAAATATCATGGGACTGTTAGTGGTGCCATAGATTGCTGGTCAATTAGTGGTCTCTCCAAGCTTCCAATTCTTTCAAATCCCTTCAAATCCTTCAGCTGACCCTATAAAATATAGTCAGCTAGTCAGCACTATACTTTTCTCACAGAACGGCAGGTCATAGTTTTCCCCAGGCAGTTTTCTGATTTTGATCTCCTTCACCAGATCTTATTTTGTAGGGACCACTGCAGAGCCCTCAAGTCCAAACCACTATTGTAGACTGAGTAAAATCCTCTAAGTTTGCTCAGGATATAAATCAATATAAAATCCCAGTATGACCTTTTTATCTACCTCTAGTTTCCCCTGACTCTCAGATAATGAGGCTCATCATATTTAATGTTCAAGATGGTGACTTCTCAGAAAACTCAAAGATGACCTACCGAAGCTCTCCCAAACAGGACACTATGTTACTGAAAGTTTAGTATCTCCCTCCTACAGAGTGTGAATTTGAACATTTAAGACAGTGGACTCCTAGACATGTAATCTGGGTATCACAAAGATTTTAAAAATTAATTATAAAAGTTAAAAATTAGGAAAATGACATAAACACTTCTACTTATAAATTCTGCTAAGGAAAGATGATAAAAAGGAAGAGCATCTATTATCACAATTCTTATTATTTTTAAGACTATTTTAACACCAAATATCCAATGAGTAACAAAATCTTAGAAGAATAGCATTTAATGTTGAATGGTGAGAATCTTGAACGTACAGAATTTTTAAGAGTATCAGCTTCTTACTAATGTGCCTGATCCTCAATATAAATTCCAACATAAACATAATATGTAAAAACGGCATGTAACAATGAAAAGACAAACACCCCAATTCAAAAATGGGCAAAAGGCTTAAATAGACATTTCTCCATTGAGGATATAAGATGGCCAAAAAGCACATGAAAAGATGTTCGACATCAAATGCCATTAAGGAGTGGCACAGGTGTAGCTCAGTGGTTGAGCACCTGCTTTGAATGTACCAGGTCTAGAGTTCAATCACTGGTACTTTCTAAAAAATAAAATAAAGTTGTCTTTAAAAAAAAAAGCCATTAAGGAAATGCAAATCAGAACCACAATGAGAGACCATTTTATACCCACTAGAATAACTACTATTAAAAAAAACAGAAAATAAGTAATGGAGAGGATGTGGAGAAAGAGGAACACTTATGTATTGTGGGAAGGCATATAAGATGGTGTAACCTCTGAAGAAGACAGTTGAATAGTTCCTCAGAAAGTTAAGCATAGAATTACCATATAAACAGGCAATTCCATTCCTGTATATACACCCCAAAGAACTGAAGACAGGGACTTACACAGGTAGTTGCACATTTTTGGCAGCAATCCAAGTGTCCACTGACAGATGAATGGATAAACAAAATGTGTATATGCACGCAGCAGATTATTATTCAGTCGTAAAAAGGAAAGAAATTATGATACATGCTACAATGGCTGAACCTTGAAGACATCTGTTGAGTGAAATAAGCCAAACCCAAATTTTGAAACATCGTTTGACCTCACCGGTATTAAATAATTAGAATATGCAAATTCAGAGTCAGAAACCAGAATACTGGTTACCAGGGACCCAGGGATCAGGAGTTGGGGGTATGCGTGGGGAGAAATAGGGGTTAATGCTAAATAGGTCAGAGTTTTTGTCTGGGGTGATGGAAAAATTTGGTAATGGATGGTGGTGCTGGTGCCACAGCATTGTGAGTATAATTAGTGCTGAATTGGAGTGGTTGAAGTGGAAAATTTTAGGTTAGATATGTTATCAGAATAAAATTTAAAACAAAACTGTACAACACAAAGAGTGAAGCCTCATGTAAACTATAGACTACAGTTAGTATAATTTTAATAATATTGTTTCATCAATTGTAATAAAGGCACCACACAAATATACATGTTATTAGGGAAAACTGTGTGTATGTGGTGTGTATGGAGGGGTGATGGGAACTCTACTTTCTGTATGTTTTTCTGTAAACCTATAACTGCTGTAATTTTAAAAAAAAGAAAACACATCAAATCAAAGGGTACATGCACAAATTGTTAAGGTCAGGACCAGTCCTACGTGCATCATAGAAAGTTAGTTGGCTAACAAAGCTTTACTAGGTGACCTTAAACTACTGTACCAGAATGACAGACCTAATTATTGAAGTCTATTTTAATAACTATTTACAAGTATGGGTAGAAATAGCCTAGTCCTTTGCCTTTACCTAGTACCAGAACTCTTGTGTAACTAACTTTATACTAATCTAGGCAAAAATCAACTTTACAGACTTCATCCTAACATACCATTCACAGGCTAAAAACAATGATAACAGGTAATGGAGGTTTTATCCCATTGTGAATATTATGCATTCAAAATGCTAATGTATCTCCTAAGGGCCATTGAACACCTGAGATTTTCAGTATGGGGTTATAACTGAACTTGAACTAGTTGTCAAATAATCTACAACCCATTATAAATGACCAGTTTCTAAATTTTACACTTTTAATATCATGTCGCCATTCAGTTAAATCACTTAAGGTTGCATTCATTTTCTTCTATTTGAAATAAGTGAATGTCATACTTTTTTGGCATGCCATTTTTTTCTAAGCTTTTTCTATTCATTACCAAATTTAAAAAGAAAGATACCAATTTATCAACATGAAAAATTATATATGTCTTCAAGAAGCAAAAGTGAATCTAAAGACAGCCCAATTCCTAAATTAATGGAACTTTCTGACATTTAATTTCTTTTAAGCTGAAATATAAGATCTCAAAGATCACTGATGAAGGAGTAAAACATTAATATTCAGAACCAAAGGGCAAAATGGTTAAGAAGGCAGTTTAACAATATGTCACTGAATAATATAACCTGTAAAAATAAATGCAAGAACAATTGATCTCTTACATTACAATTAAGTACTGACAGTACTTAATTTAAACAAGAGCAAAAATGTTCATTAACTCTTGACTGAGAGTAAAGGATCAAAATGAGGGTGTAAATTAATTAAAAATGGTTGACATATAGCAAATAGTACTACTTTTAAATACCCTCAGTTCATGAAAACAGGCACATATTGTAAATTTCACCAGAAAGTTTTTCACTAATTCAAAGGTTAAATTTTTGAAAATCAAGCACTTACTACATCCTTTTATAAATTCATTCAAAACACTATTTTAAAACAGAAAATTAGGGGATCATAGTCATTTGATTTGATTGTATCAAAGTACAGTTATTTTAAAAGGTCTGCTTCTTTAGAATTTTAAATATACAGAGTTCATAAATATCCTAATATCATAATTTTATTTCCATGCTAGTTTTTTATTTTTACTTTTTAATCTTACAAGTAAATTAGATATATTTCTAAGTGTTGGATAGCAAAAGCTCAAAGACTTTTCTCTTTTTCTTCTTCATGGAATTTAGGTAGAAACAGATCATATTACTATGCATAAATAAATCAGGTAGCTTGCCTAAAGTGCTAAAATAATTATTGGTTAATAATTTAAGTATTCCTTCTGAGGGGCATTTTCTATCTTCTAAAAAACTGTGTGTATGTGTATACTGGAGGTAATACAAATATTGTCTCAAATGATTGGTATATTACAATTAATTTTAAGTACTCTGTTTTAAAACATATACCCTCTAATTCTCTCAAGGTATGAGTCTCAAGATGGCCACATTAAATCCAGTAATATGACAAGGTATTTATTTTTATTTTGTTTTTTGATAGAGTATTTTGACAAAGAAACTTACCTCTTAGGTTAGCAGCAGTTAATAATACAACTATTATTAATTGTTAATTAATTTTTAAAAGATTTATTATTACTTTACTTCTCTCCCCTCCCCCCCCCCCCAGTTGTCTGCTTTCTGTGTCCATTCACTGTGTGTTATTCTATGTCCGCTTATATTTTTGTCAGCGGTCCTGGAATCTGTGTCTCTTTTTTTTGCATCATCTTGCTGCATCAGCTCTCAGTGTGTGCGGCACCATTCCTGGGCAGGCTGCACTTTTTTCACACTGGGCATCTCTCCTTATGGGGCACATTCCTTGCATGTGGGGTTCCCCTACACAGGGAACACCCCTGCATGGAATGGCACTCCTTGCGTGTATCAGCACTGCGTGTGAGCCAGCTCATCACGCAGGTCAGGAGGCCCTGGGTTTGAACCCTGGACCTCCCATCTTGTAGGCGGATGCTCTAGCCATTGAGCCAAATCTGCTTCCCTGTTAATTAAATTTTGAATTATCCATTCCTTTTGTTTTTCTTGCCACAGATTACCACTGTTTTGTCATTTTCCTAAATGTGTACATATCCTTAAAGGCAAGGAGAGGTGAATTCTAACCAATTCATTAGTAGTATCAGTTTTAAAATATGCTTTGGGGAGAAAGTTGGAGTTAATTATACATGCTCAATATTTTAAATATTTTTTGTCCCATAGTACTTCAATCCCTTAGGAAAAACACAATAATTGGCAGTTGACTATAGCAGGATTAGTTCTATATCCTTTACTCACAATTATATCAGCAAGGCATGCAAAAACATTAAGAAAAGTAAATCTTTACCCTGCTCTTTCTACTTAGGACTTTCTCTAGATTCAGGAGGCAAAATAATACTGGTGGTAGGTTGAATTATGTATCCCAGAAAAACATGTTCCTAATCTTAGTACAATCCTGTGGGTATGAATCTATTGAAAATAGGACCTTTTGAAGATGTTATTTTTAGTTAAGGTGTGGCCATCTGAATCAGGATGGGTCTTAATCCTATTACCAATGGTCTTACAAAGAAGGCCACCAGGAGAAAGTCACCAGGGAGGAGAGAAGCTGGAAGTCCATGGAACCAGGAAGAAGAAAGATAAGTCATCCCCAAGTGCATTGCTATGTGAAAGAAAATCCAAGGGCCCATGGATGCTAGTTGTCAGCCCCAGGACCCCACAGTCTTGGGGAGGAAGCATCACCTCACTGACACTTAGATTGTGGACTGCTCCTAGCGTCTAAACTATGAGCCTATAAATTCAGGTTTGTAAACCAACTCATTGTGTGGTATTTGCTTTAGCAGCTAGGAAATACTATACTATACTATACTATACTATACTATACTATACTATACTATACTATACTATACTATACTATATAATGAACTCCAAATAGACAGTAAGTAATGAACCACTCTCTAGCTTTATGTACTTCATTTGCCAGGTGATGTAGATTTCTACAAACTGGTAAAGGGGTTGATAATTTGAGGCCTGTTTATTGATTATTAAGGTTACCCAAAATTCTTTCTGAAACAAAGGTGGGTACAAGCCAATTAATAAAGGGATGAAATTAGTTATTTAACAAATGTCCAATTTACTGACTCTTGTTTACAGGTATTCCAGTAGTTTGAATTATGTACCACTTCTCAGTACATGTTCTTAATCTTAATTCTCATTCCTGTAAGTGTAGATTTATTTGTAAATAAGACTTTTTGAAGATGTTATCATTACTTAAGGTGTTGCCAACTGAATCTGGGTTGGTTATAATTCATATTACTATAAGTCTTATAAAGAGAAGAAACTGGAAGAGAAGTCCGCAGAGGAAAACACTAGCCATCAGCAGAAACCAGAAGAGAAGACACAAAGGGAGAGATGGCCATTTGCTGGGAGGCAGAGATACAAGCCAATGGATCCCAAGGCTTGTGGCGAGCCACCACCAGAATGCTACAGATTTTAGTGAGACAATGGCTTTGTCAACACCTGGATTTTGGACTTCTAGCCTCCAAACCCATGAGAAAATAAATTCCCATTGTTTAAACCAACACATTGTGGTACTTTCCACAGCAGCATGGCAAACCAAAACAATTTTCAATAGGTAATAATATCCCTATCTAAAGGTGGCAGAAAAAAGGAAATTCTCCCATGGTAGCCAATAAAAACATTTTTAATCTACAAAAAATACAAATACCACAACTGCATTTTTAGTTAAACATGGAAATTCTACAACCTCAAATAATTTTGAAGAATATATGACAGAAACAGTCAATATTTAGACATAAATGAGAAAGAATGCCTAGAATTGGCATAAAACTCCTTATATCTTGACAAGATTGAGAAATCTCTGAAAGGAAGAGTCAGAGTCCTGAAGGAACCCTCCAGGGATCTCAAGGAAGTAACAAGACCTGGGTGTGAATGGACCAAGGGAGAAGCAGAGAACTTAACAAAGGGGCCCGATCTACACAACACCTCAGAATGACAGTTGAGATGGAACTGTTGGAAGAAAGATTCATGTCCATCCCACATATAAAATACATTTACCCCATCCCAATATGCCAAAATTCTCAATCCCAACAGCATCAATTTAAGGTCAAAATTTCATCCAAATCTTATTTTCACCAACATCCCCAATCTCATCATATAGGTCATCTAAATTTGGTATAGAAGAGGCTCTGGGTATAATCCATCCTAGGGCACAATTCTTCTCCATTTATGGACCAGTGAATTTCAAGAAAAGCTGTCTGCTCCCAAAATACAATGGTGAGATAGGCATAAGATAACAGTTATAAGCATTCCTTTTCAAAAAAGAGAAAATAGAAAGAAAAATAAGGAGTCACTGGTTTGAAGCAATTTTGAAATCCTAACTGTTAGGTTCCAAGGCCTAGGAATAATCCTCTGTGGTTCTCAGCTCCACCACTGAGCCATTCTTCCATTTGATGAAAAGTAGCACAGATTTGCAGCTGACTAATTTCATCAGTTTGTTTTCTACCTATACACTCTCATTTCATACTATCTTCTTCCCTTTTAGTCCAAGCTGGCAGTGTCCTGCTGGTATAATATTCTCATAAAACGTGTGGCTCCCCCATGCATGTCATGGATATTCGCTCCCTTAGAGATTGTTGCACAGTTTTTTTCCTGGATAATCCTAGCTCTCTTTCTTGTTAATACAGAGATGACTGAGGGGGATCTATCAATCAATTACACTTGCATCTCTTCAAAGAACATATGTGTGACTGGACATATGGACCTCTTAACCTTTTTGAAGTATTAGCAAAATCTTGTTCAGTCACATACTCAAATTTTCCTCTAGAGCATGCTTTCCTGACAGTGGACTTCTAATGTCAGCTTCTTTCATAACCTAGATAGGTTGAGAATTTCCCAAATCACCAAGTCCTGGTTCTTTATTGTTTAACAGGTCTTCTCACAATGTACCCTCTTATATTTTACTATAAGCAGTAAAAAGGAACAAATTTTTTTTTTAAATGCCTACATTTTCAATACTTTGCTTGGAAATCTCTTCAGCTAAATGCCCAAGTCCAAAGTTTACACATTCTTCTTTCTACATAACTGTAGGGCATAATTCTACTAAGTCTTCTGCCATTATATAACAAGAATCCTTTTCCCTCCAGTTCCTGACATATTCCTCATCACCTTCTGAGGAGCCAGCAATGAGCAGTCTTCACCAGCAGCATATCCTTCTCTCTACTGACATATATTCTAAAGTGATTTAGGAATTCTCTGCCATGCTTCTCCCTGCCCTCTGAATCCTTACTAGCAGAGACATTAACATCCATATTCTTCTCTGTCTATTCAAGACAATCTAGGTTTTTCTGTTATGCCCCTCAAAAGTCTTCCAGCTCTTACCCACTGCCTAATTCCATATTTTTAGGTATTTGATGCACAAGCAGCCACTCTCAGTACCAAAATCTGTATCAGTCATGTTCAACTGGAGAAGTAGAACTGATAGGAGAGATACATTAAGAGACTTATTGAAAAGAATTGGCTTATGCAATCTTAAGGACTGGCTAGGCAGGAAGGGCAATCTAGAACTCCAGAGCATGAGCTGAAGTGTTTGTTTGCAGGCAGAATTTCTTCTTCAGAGAAGCCTTCACTCTGCTTTAAAGGCCTTTCAACTGGTTGATCAGGCCCAGCCAGATTATCTAGCTAATCTCCCTTACTTAAAGTCAATTGATTATTGACTTTGGTCTAACTACAAAATATCTTCACAGCCACACTTAGGTTAGTGTTTGACTGAAAAACTAGGATCTGAAACCATGCCAAACTGACATCAAAACACCATGGCAAGCCTAAGTAATGTAAGAATATAGAAAGTGCACTTGGGAACCCAAATCATTTCCAAGAAGTGATAAACTGGCTTCAGATTTTCCAAAACAACATTTGATTAAAGAAGAAAATTTGGAGAAAAAATGTAATCCAAGAGTTTTATGGAAGCCAAGTACATGAATAAAGACAGCAAAAAAAAAAAAAAAAAAAAAATCTCAGGAAATAAAGCATCTAAACCTCTTCCTGAAAGAAAAGAAAACATGATACTACAATGTAAAATCCTAGAGCCAAACAGAGTTGAATCAAGATGCACATGGGAGGAAGGGAGAGAAGGAAGGAACAGAGGGAGAGAGGGAGGAAGGGAGGAAGGAAGGGAAGGAAGGTGATAAAGGAAAAAGAAAAAATTATAGGCTTAATAGAAAAAGGGTACAAATGCTAGAAACTTGAAAATATTTTAAAAATCATAAGTTTTGTTTTTTTTTTTACTTGGGAGATGTTTGAGAGAAAAGGTAGAAGGAAGCTTAAATGTGATAATTTTCTCATTTTGTTAGTAGTGTGACAGTAGAGGTTTTGATAAATATTTAAAGTTCTAAAAGCATTCATTAAAGGTATCAAAAATTTAGACTAATGCCTAATAAAGCTAAACTCCCAGTAGGTAATGTAGCATTATAGCTAGATATATTATTGCCTCCAATAAATTAGTAGCTTAGTTACCAATGAAAAAGGGGGAAAGGCCATATATGAGTTTATTTATATTTGTCTTTCACCACTCTCCAAATAAAGGTGTTTTATTCCTGTTTTAAAAAAATAAAATTAAACATCTGTTTCCTTAATTCTCATAGCATATATATTCTATAAATACATAAGTAGCACATTTTTTCCTTTATATAAATATATCACTTTATGCTGTCTTCTAGATCTAATAAAACATTTGTCAAGCATATTATCTAACAATTACATTTAGAAGAAAAATTGTTGGGGAGAAATACTTCTTATATCTGAGATAAGGTAAGGAGCAAAATTCTAGTGTTTTGTATATGCTGTTTCTTGGAAATACTAGACAATTTGGGTTATTTCCCTTTGAGACTTTTCCCAAAAGAGCAAGATTAATTACTTGAATAAAGATAGGCTTGCATAATTTATAAATGTATATGTGGTCCAGTGTGCTGTATTTAATTTCTTTCATAGGATAACAAGCTTAAAGGATAAAGAAAATTAGAGACCTGCATCTCTCTATGGTAATTGGCCTATAAAGTAGATTTTGTAAAAAAATTATATGAAAACTAAAGAAAAACAGATTATCAGGCACTGAAGTAAATGGATTAACAGATATAATAAACAGGCTGTTTTTAGTGGACCATGGCAAATTGACAGGAGATATTAGTTAAATTGATAACAAATATGAGCCTGATATATTGTATTGTATTGTGGAAAAAGGTAAAAGGTTAATATATTGTAGTTTAGAAAATATATTTGAATAATCACAAGACGTAGTACAAAGGAGAGGGAAAAAAGGTAGATGGATTTGACTACATTAAAATTAAGAGCTATGTTTATCAAAAGACCACCTTTCCACTTCTTAGTTTACCACAGGGCTGCTGATGCAAAGTGCCAGAAATGGACTGGCTTTTATAAGGGTGATTTTATTTAAGATAAAAGCTTACAGTCCCCAGGCTGCCAAATGTCCAAATCAAGGCATCAGCAGATATGCTTTCTCACCAAAGTCAGTTACTGGTGATCCTGGGTCCTGCCATGTAGTGAAATGAGATGATGGCTGATTTCTTCCAAGGTTCCTGCCTTCCCTCCAGAATCTACCAGCTCCCAGATCTCAACATGGGCAGCCAGACATAGGGCTTGTATCTTTCTCAGCCTCTTCTCTCAGCCTTGTCTCCTTTGCTTTCTTCCTGAGTTCCCCTGTGGGCTATCAGGTATTTGGCTTCTTTTCTCAGCATTGAGCTGCTCCATGGGGCCAGCCTCATAGGGACTTCATGGTTAGGCTTTTGTTGCTAGCAATCCTCAACTCTTCTCTCACATGGCAGGACCAAAAATGGCAAAGCTCCCTTTTCCTGTGTGTCTCTCTCTATGTCTCCATTTATATAAGACCTAGCAAGTGGGTGGAGACTCAATATGAGTCACATTTCATTGACACAGTCCTTTCAAAAGGGTCTCACATCCACAGAAATAGATTAGTTTAAAAACATAATCTTTTTCTTTTGGGGATTCATAAAAGAATGACATAGATGTCATACCATCTATGAATTACCTCCACAGCAATAACTAGGCCAGTGTCTAACCAAACAACTGGACACCGTAACCTGTTCAAGTTGATACATAAAATTAACCATCAGAGTAGGGTAACTTGGATTCCTGAAAAAGGTCATGTAAATGTGTGTATGTCTGTGTTTGAATATATGAATTTGTATAAATCTTTAAGTTTTAGACTATTTAACAGAAGACATAGGATACATGCATAGAAATTTCTAATGCAAATAATCATGCTTCTTAGTTGTTATACATTTGATGCTCCAGAGACCTAATTTCAAAAACAGGTTGAAGTCAATATAATAAACCAGCCACCTAGTGGGTAAAAATATGACCCAACAAGACAAATTATAAAATCAATATATACACCCTTACTTTCTGGGCAAAATGATAGTATATAGGGAACCAATTTAATGACTCTGCTGAATGCTGCCTGTGCTTAAAGTAATTGTTACAAACATTGGGTGTAAACGCAAAAGTTTTCTTGAGTTCATCCTTTTCATTGGTATAGTTACACTTTGCATTTCTTTCCTAACAGACCTGATGATTTACCCTAAAATCTAGGATCCTGATTCAGTTTTTTAATGAGAAATTTATGTTTCAAGTAGTATCAACATTTTTCACTTAGACTGGATTTGGGAGAAAAGGGAATATCTTTGTTTCGTTTTTCCCTTAGAAATCAAGTGACCATTCATTTTTGTTGTCATGTGATCTATTACTCATAAAAAAATGTCCTCCATATTTACTCCAATGAGATTTAAATTAGTGTTACAAACTAAAGTATATTCTCTATGTATTCCTCAATAGTGTTAGCATGTAAACATTTCCTTCCCCAAAATGTTTGACATTATTTTATCTAAATTTCAGAAAAATAACCAAGGACTAAATGCAAATATGCAAGGCTTACTATATTTTTATGTGTAATATTTTGGATAGAATTATCATGTTACTGACTTAAAATACTAAAAATAGTATAAAGTTTTGTTTCTTTTATTAGCAGTCATGAGGAATATGGAATGAGTCATTCATGCTCTCCCATATGATCCCTGAGATATATTAAAAAGACTGTTGCCTAAAGAAAGGAATTCAGAGCAAGATGGCAGCAGAGTAAGGTGCTCCTAGAGTCAGCTTGTGGTACAGGGCAGTTAATAATCACCCTGCACTATCTAAAGCACCTGTTTTAGGTCTCCAGGAGACCAAAAGAGCATCCTGCAACATCCTTGAAAGAATAGAAGCAGGAGACTGCCACTCTGCAGAGAAGATTCTTAAGTAGAGCTCTCTACACCATGGAGGCTAGTGCCAATCCTGCACTGACAGCACAAGCCATCTCAGGAACTATTCTGTGGATGGAATTGGAAGCTCCATTTCCCAAAAACGGGGGAGGAAGAGATGGTTGGGCACTGACTTCAGCTACTGACTAGTAAACTCAGCTGGCTAAAGTATAATCCTAAGAATAGCTAAAGTTTGAACCTATCCAAGTCAGAAAGAGGCTGGTAGCTGCCATTTTAACTCTACCCCTGTCATGAGGGAAAGTGGGGCAGACTGAAAATCCAGTGCTGGCGGAAACTGGCTTCTTTCCATCCAGATCAGATTGCAGCTCTAGCATAAGCCCCAGCCCCACCTCCAGTAGGAAGGAAGCCAGGGTTACCTGTGCCAGCCTCTCCAGGAAAATATGGGCCATGCTGCAGAGGCCAGTGATCATACTACTTTAGCAGCACAAGCCACCCAGGAGCTATTCTGTGACTAGAATTGAAAATTCCATTTCCCAAAAACAGGGGAGGAAGAAACGGTTGGCCACCAATTTCAGGTACTGATTAGTAAATTTAGCTGGCTAAAGCATAACCCTAAGAATAGCTAAAGTTTGAACCTGTCCAAGTAAGTAAGAGGCTGGTAGCTGACATTTGACTCTACCTCCAGCATGAGGGGAAGCCAGGTTGACTGAAAATCACAGTGAAAATAGAGACCAATTTCTTTCACTCAGACTGGCCTGCAACCCTAGTCTAGACTTCAGCCCTACTCCTAGCAGGGCGGAACCTGGTGGGCTCTGCACCAGCCTCTCTGGGTAATTGCAGGTATATTCAGCATAGACTAAATGGCCAGAAGTCTACTGGGGCAACTGCAGTCATTCTGAACCAACACAGCATAGATTGCTGCCCACACCTGCACACCATCCCTGCCCCAGGCAGGGGAGAGAGAGGTATGAACCTTCATCGGTCTCTCTGGGCAACTACAGTCTAGGCCCTCATGACGTGGATTATTATACCTGGCTGTGGCTCTGTCCCTACCCCTGGCAAAGGAGAAAGTTGTGAGAAGTTTCATCAGTCCCTGTGGCAATGATGGCAGCTTGAGTCTCCATAGATTACAGCACCCCTACATCTTTGGCTCCTACTACACAACCAGCAAGGGAGAAAAGGCAAGAAAGCCCTAAACAAAAGAGAGGAACTGCACCCAGAAGAAACACTCTAGTAAGCCAGATGCCAAGACACAACAACAAAATTACAATCCACACCAAGAAACAGGACAATATGCAGTTAAAGGAACAAGAGAAGCCTCTGGATGACATAAAGGAATTGAGAGAACTCATCATAGATATTCAAACAAATCTACTTAATAAATTCAATGAGATGGCTAAAGAGATTAAGGATATTAAGAAGACATTGGATGAGCACAAAGAAGAATTTGAAAGCATATACAGAAAAATAGATCTTACAGGAATGAAAGGTACAATAAATGAAATAAAAATCATTGGAATCATATAATAGCAGAATAAAGGAGGTAGAAGAAAGCATTGGCAAGCTTAAAGACATGGTCTCTTAAAGCAAACATACAAAAAACAGATAAAGAAAAGAATGAAAATAATTGAACAAGGTCTCAGGTAACTGAATGACAGCAAGAGACATGCAAACATACATGTCATGGGGGTCCCAGAAGGAGAAAAGAAAGGAAAAGGGGTGAAGGAGTATTTGCAAAAACAATGGTAGAAGATTTCCCAACACTACTGAAGGACATAGATATCCATGTCCAAGAAGCACAATATACTCTGATCTGAATAAATCCAAATAGACCAACTCTGAGACACATTAACCAGAATGTCAAATATCAAAGACAGAGATAATTCTGAGAGCAGCAAGAGAAAAGCAATGCATAATATATAAGGAGTACCCAATAAGATTAAGCACCAATTTCTCATCAGAAACCATGGAGGCAAGAAGACAGTGGTATGATATATTAAAGATACTAAAAGAAAAACTTCCAGCCAAGAATCTTATATCCAGCAAGATTGTCTTTCAAAAATTAGAGCAAATTTAGTATATTCACAGATAAACAGAAACTAAGAGAGTTTGTAACCAAGAGACCTGCTTTGCAGGAAAAACTAAAGGGTGTGCAACAGCCTGAAAAGAAAAGACAGGAGAGCAAGGCCTGGAAGAAAGTCTAGAAATGAAGATTATATCAATAAAAGTAACTAAAATTGTCAAAAAAGTGGTGAAAATAAAATATGATAGATAAAACCCAAATATTCAGGAATAACCTTTACCAATGATACAAAACATTTGTATTCAGAAAACTGCAACTCATTGTTAAAAGAAATTTAAAAAGACCTAAATAATTGGAAAAACATTCCATAATCACAGATTGGAAGACTAAATATCATTAATATACAAATTCAGCACAATCCCAATAAAAATTCCAGCAGCATTTTTAAAATAAATGAAAAACATGATGATCAAATTTATTTGGAAGGTTAAGGGGTCCTGAATGGAGAGAAAAATCTTAAAAAGGAAAAGCAAAGTTGGAGGACTCTCATTTATGGACTTTAAATCATATTACCTAGCTATAGTCGTAAAAACAGCATGGTACTGGCATGAAGACAGACATAGAACAATGAAACTCAATTGATGGTTCAGGAATAGACCCTCACATGTATGGTCAAGTGATTTTTGACTAGACTGTCAAACCTACCCAGCTCAGGCAGACTAGTCCATTCAAAAAATGGTACTGAGAGAACTGGATATTCATAGCCAAAAGAAGGAAAGAGGACTGACCCCTGTCTCACACTTACGCAAAGATGAAATCAAAATGGATCAAAACCTAAATATAAAAGCAAGAACCATAAGGCTTCTAGAAGAAAATGTAGGAAAACATCTTCCAGATCTAGTGGTAGGTGATGGGTTCTTAATGGAGCTAAGAGGAGGACTGAGATGGACTACTTTTGTTTAATATATGTAGAAGTTTTAATTAACTTTACTGTAAATTGTGGAAATGTACGGAGTTGATGGCGACACATTATAGTAACAGCTGGTTTTTAAATGGGAATGTGACTGAAAATGGTTGTCTAGGATGTAAATAGCAATTGACAGAAAGCTAGAGAATAATCTAGAAACTGAAAAACACAGTAAACCCAGTAGTGGATGAGAATTGTCATTAATATACAGATGCAAGAGTGTCCTTTGTGAGCTAGAAGATGTACATCATTATTGCAGGGTGGTGGGAATATGGAGAAGCATGGGAAAAATACAACTTGAGTGACCCATGGACTGTGTTAACAGTAATAATGTAATATTCATGCTTCTATGCCAAAGATGTAGTGTGTTGATAATGGGGAGTATGAGCCAAATATACACTAATGACATGGTAATAATCTGATAATGTTATCTCATAATATGTAACAAATGTTCCACCATGGTGTGGTGTGGTGTGTTGATAGAAACATATTTGAGAATTCTGTGCATTGTTTTCTAAGTTTACAACTTCTGTCATAAAGATATTTGTTAAAAATAATAATAGGGTGGTTTGGGAGAAAAACACACCAAATATAAGATAAGGACTAAATTAGTAGTAAGATTTTGACAATATTCTTTCATAATTTGTAATGAATGTCTCATGACAATGCAAGGTGTTGGTAGTAGGTTGATCTATGGGACCCCTGTATGATGTTATGCATGTTTGCTTAATAAGGTCACAACTTTTACTATACACTTATAGTTTATGTATGTTTATGTAAAAATGATATAAAAAAATAATAATAATAGGGTAGGTTGGGGGGAAATACTTTGGTTAGTAGTAATATTTTTAGGATGATCTTTAATCATTAGTTTAAAATGTTTCACAACAATGCAAGGTATTACTGGTAGGGTGAGGTACGAGAACCCTGCATGAAGTTATGTATGTTTGTTTTGTAAGTTCACAACTATTACTATACACTTATTGTTTATGTATGTTTATGTTTGTGTGATATATTTCAATAAACTTTTAAAAAGTTAAGAAAAAAGTAATTCATTTCTGTACAATTAAACACAATGAATTCTCTATGTCAAGCTAACTGGCCCATGAGATAACTGAATTCATGATATTAAGTCTTTACAATATTCTCCACTTAAAAAAGGTAGATGGCTCAAATGTCTATTATACTTAAAACTTTGAACCGTAATAGAAATCTGGGTTAAAGGCATGATTAATTTTCTTAAATTTTCTAAGATGCAAAGTGGCATTTTACTGGACGGCAACTTGCACAGGCATGGGGAAAACTTGAGAAACTTTTTAGCAAATTAAAACTTAGAATTTCTCACAGGACACTACACCTTAATTTTAATCATCTCTGGAAGTATCTTTGATGGACATAATGGGCCTTACATTTATTTATTTACTAACAATACAATTAGAATAGAATTGATGTTAAGGATTCAAATTAAAGGCAGGCATTCTTCCAAATTGTACATTTGAAATATTTTCCTGAAACATTCATTTTAGTTGACTACTTAATAGGGAAAAATATACTAGTTTAAATTCACTTAAAACAAACTAAGGATAATTGGTAACAGTTCCACAGAATCAGAATTATGAAGCCAGAAGATGGCTTATATTTCAAATTTATTAGAGTGAAATTCAAATGTTACCAAGAAGGTTAAGTCCCCCCCCATCCAACTTTTAATCTATGATGATGTTAAAAAAGAAGAAATAAAAAATTATTTATTGAGCAATATTTATTTGGCAATCCATATTTATTAGACACTGTTAGGTAATAGGGATCAAGAGAAAACAAAGTGATCATTCCCCCATGGATCTAATAGTCTAGGATATGAGATAGATAATAAAGAAGTAAATGAACAAGTATATACATAATTACAAATAATTACTCAAGTTGCAAAGGAAAATAGCATAGTGATGTGAGAGAAATAACATGGTGGAGTATGCTATATAATATATACTTATAAATAATATATTAAATA
The DNA here is from genome assembly GCF_030445035.2 of Dasypus novemcinctus. NCBI lineage: Eukaryota > Metazoa > Chordata > Mammalia > Cingulata > Dasypodidae > Dasypus > Dasypus novemcinctus. The sequence goes on along the minus strand of NC_080673.1, from coordinate 44,101,296 downwards.
CTTAAGATAAATCAAAGGGCATGAAAGACCTAAACAATAAAAGCTATTGAAATATTTTTGAGAAAAATTAAAGACACTGATAGTAATTAGAAAAGATTTATTTCTAGTGGAAAGAAAATATTTGCTTTAAAATAAACCAAGTTTGATTTTCAAAATTCCTCAGTGGTATCCTCAGAAATCATAGTGTTATATCAGTTTGAAAATTTTCTGTTAAAAAAAAATCAACGTCAAAATAGGCCACAAAGGTAGTATTTTATGCTAAACAAATAAAGGGTCCCATGGAATGCTACTGTCCATGGTAATGTAACATCTCTGACCATTTTACCATGTTGTGAATTACCTAATCATTCTATTTACAAAAGTTGGCCATCTGAGAAATAATGTAATTTCATTACACACAAATAAAGCCTGCGAAGAATATAACAGAAAATTCCTTAAGCAATAAACATGTTATTATTGTTTAGTAGATAATTTTTAATATATGAACAAAATAATTTCAGTAAAAAAGAATAATGAAACCTCTTATTTAAACTTCATAGGAAAATACACACAGTAAATAATTTTAGGGACCAAGATTAATGAAAGGCAATAATGAATGAAAATACTAAGAGCATTTAAGCTCAAAAGTCTAAGATTATTCTCTAATCCCCTTAGTGTTTTTGCCTTTTAAAGCATGTCAACATTTTAAAATTAAGTAGCCCTGCTGTGTGGTAGGTTTTAATTTGTTGCTACCCAATTTGCAAGACAGAAAAACAAAAACCTACGAATTATTCTGCACGTAGAAAACACTAGAAAAGAGATATTCAGACTATTTTAACCACTGTTTTTCTTATAGACAATTAGTTTGGTGCCATAAACATTTTACAAGATAATTTAGAATTTCATATTTTAGTCAATATCATTCCTACAAGTGGTAAGGAAAAGAGAAATTTAAAAACTGATTTATAGGTTGCAAACAAACAAATCCATCCCATAAAAACTATTCAGTTTCCATTATCCTCTAAAAAGCACTAGGTTTTGGGGATTATGCTTTACCATAGATTAAATAGTTTATTGTTTGGGTGCCCTAGGCAGTCATCCAGTTAGTAAATGGCTAATGTAAGTCATAATAATAAAACTAGACGTAGGCTTTCTGTTGTTATTTTACTTTCAGCAGCACAAAACTATAGAGCAGTGGGAGTCTGAATCCCTGCCTCATGCCTTGAAAATACTCCCATATGTTTCACAGAGTGACTTTGACTATGCTAAAACAAAAAACTTCGGAATAGCTCAAGAAACATTAAACTCTCTATTCAGAAAGACTATATGATCATGTGTTCAAGAGGAATATAAAATAATTGTTGCTTTTATTTCAATGGGATAAAACAGTCACAATATGGAATAAAGGATGCTTTGTATTGAAGCTCTTATCACATTGCCTCCCCTTAAGGTCAGTTTTTGCATCACTCTCCGCTATTTACCTGTCTTGGTAGCATCTGGCACTTAAAAGGAATTTAATAAATTCTAACATTGGACTAACTGAAAAGGGAGCTACAAAGAAGTGATTGCAAAACCAAAGATCATAAAAAGATTCCCAATTTATTTTTCACTTCACAATCTAATTTTAACTTGGTTCCAAGGTTTTAGGAATGGGGAAGAGATTAAAATCTCTGGGATCAAAGAGGGGATTTTTCATTTTTAATCAAGCAGAGTGTCCCATAATAGAGGATCAATAGTCATATACTGAAAGAAGGAAAATAAGAACAAAAAAGGAAGAAAATAAGAACAAAAAAGGAAAAAAGGGAGGAAGGGATGGAAGGGGGACAGGAAGAAAACTAGAGCAAATGACTAAAACAGAAACCAAAAACTGAACATACAACTTGTCTTTTCCAAATTTCACTGCTGCCATGTGGATCAAAATGTACTGATAATCATTAGAATATATATATTTCTAGTGGACTAAAGATATCTGCTATTAAAAATGTCAAGTGCCTGTTGGCACACTCAGACATAATAGTGTTATACTAGATGGAATTTTTTTTTCTGTTAAAAAAAGTCAAAGTCAAAATAAGTCACTAAGGAAGTATATCACTGTAAAGGGTCCCATGGAATGCTACTGTCCACCATAAGGTAACATCTAAGGTCACTTCACCATGTTATGCCATCAAAAACCATTTCCATTTCTTAGGAATTTAAAAAATACCCTTTATGCTTATTGTTTCAGTTTGCTGAAGACTGACAAAGCAATATACCAGAAAGGAGTTGACTTTTACAATAGGGATTTATTAACTTTATAAGCTTACAGTTCTGAGTCTGTGAAGGTGTCCAAATCAAGGCTTTCTCCCCAAACTGCTGCTAAGAACAATCAGGAACATGGTGGCATCCACTTGTCTCTCCCCTCTCCCCCAGGCCTCGTTGCTTTCAGCTTTTGGCTTCAGAGGCTTCCTCTTGCTTTCTGTATTCTGTTGATTTCATCTTCCAGCTCCTGACTTTTTCTCTCTCAGCTTCTAGGAATTGTTTTTTTCTTTCTGTTTCTCTGCATGTTTCTCCATTAATAAAGGACTCCAGCAATAGGATTAAGACCCACCCTGGGTTATGCAATCTAATCAAAGGCCCTTCACTAAAATGATTTAACCAAAAGGTCACACCTACAATAGGTTTCCATGCACAGGAATGGATTAGCTTTAAGAACAGCATTTTCTGGGTCCCACCCAGCTTCCAAGTTAAAGGAAAGGTGCAGAATACTGAAAACTGTTAAGAGACAAACTTCTATTGGGCAAGGACCTTCTTTTTTAAATAAAATATTAGAAAATGTGAAAGTGAAGATCCTACATTATAAAAGTCAGTTGCTTTTATAGGCTTTGTCCATTGCATATACATATTAATATTATGCTTCTCTGTAGACAAATTGTGCCTTAAAGGATTTTATATATATAGTATCTATTGAGTTATCTATGAATTATTTGAGGATCTTTTTAATGCTAATGGTAATTTTCTGTAGCCATGCTGCCCAAATGCAGACCATGATTTGGTAGGTCTGGGGTGGGGCCTGAGATGCTGCATTTCTAGCCTATCCCAAGGGATGTCAATGCTGCTGCTCCTCATGCCACACATTGAATCAAAGATTCTATAAGGCTGGTTGGCCAATGCAGTGGGAAGTTCTGCTCCAGAGGAAGATCCAAAGCAGAATAATGACACTTCTTCATAACTAAAATGACTCATACTTCAGAAGGAAAATGACTCCGTCAAATCAACTGTGAAGAATAGCCAAGAATGGTAGGCCAGCCCAGCTGTCTTACTCTCTGTGTGATTACCTTAACCATCTAAAGAGAAGGGAGAGCAAGGAGGCAGTGTTACAGGGATAGATGTAAATGGAAAACGACTCATCTTTTCCCATCTCCACAACTGCACCAATTACCTACAGTACACGGAAATTACTTTTCAGTAAAGCAACAGGCCTCCTTTCCATGGTTTGAATTTCTGTCTTTTCCTCTTCATCTGCCATATGTCTTTTTCTGCCTTTTCCACTTAGTCCATTAGTTATTATGCACACAATGACTCGGGGGTGCATGAGGAAGAGTGACGTAAGTATTTTCAACTGAGGCAACGTGCCACAAGTTGCATTCAATTCTCAGAGCAGGATTTACACCACAGTTGGAGAGCAGCAAAATTAAATCAGAAATTAGAATGTTGCATTATTCTGGATTCAACTGTAAAAGTCAGGCTGCTAGTCTCTGCAGGAGAACATAAGAGTCAGAGCTGCATATAATGATTAGGCAATGAACAATGCACTGGGAGAAAATGATTTGTAGGAGGAAGGGAAAAATGGAAAAATAAAAGTACTCTGTTTCTTTTCTAAAATTTTTAAGTATCCATTTGGTATGAGGCTCTGGGATTACTGCATTGAAGAAACTGTTAGTAAGATCATAGGCAAATAGCATTATTTCTATCATTTAGGGAATAATCTCTAGTTAGGAAAAATTTTAAAAGATACCCACATGATATAAGAGTTCCATTTATACACACAAGCAAGGTGAAGATTACTAAGGCTGGAGGTGTCCAGTGAAAATCCAAACCTGATTCATTAAGGCATGAAGACCAATGACAATCAAACAGAGCACTTTAAAATGAACTGCCATAAGCAACAAGAGTACAGCTTACCCCTGCTATTAGCCATAATTGGGTTTTGGAAGGAAACAGAAGCAGAATGCAACACAGGTAATTAAGGAACAAGCTTTTGTTAACACTGGCAATCAAGAGGTTGTGATTTTACAGACTTTGAACCTATTATGGTACCCTGCAACTAGTCTATTTTTACACAAGTGGTGTATTTTTCCTTCTTAAAGCACTAAGTATAATTCTGGCTAACAGACAGGTCTTTTGCTAATCAAACTATTTACTCTCCATTTAGGGCAAAGATGAGCATTTTCAGAATCCAGAATTACCATGGAAACCATATTCTTAATCCCTGAGGACTGAGGAACAATTGTTTATGAAACTGTGATAGCTAAATTATGAGTCCCCGAATAGTGCATTATTGTAACTACCATCTCATCACTAAGCATATGGGTTTTATTTTGTTTTCCTTTAAAATAAACTCATTGCTCTTTATTAGAAGCCTATAACATTTTGATTAGGTAACCTAAAGCAAATCTGGTATTTCAAAACATGATGTCTGAGAATCAAAATTAAAAGCATAATGAATATAAAAGAATGATTACAATTGTCAAACCAGATGTTCAGCATTTCTGGAAAAATAACAACTTTAGCATAAAAATTTCAGAAGTAAAACATGAAAATGACATTAGTAGACCAATAAGTAGAAATCTTTCTTGAATCTCAAAGAGTAGCTCTTCAGATAAAAATTTAGTGACTTCATATTTCTTTCTAGGTTAGGTACAAAAGTAGAATTACAATTAATGACAGTCATCCTTTATCTGTTTTATCTTACATATAAAATACTTCTACTCAATTAATTAAAATGTACTATTAATCTAAGACTCTTCATACCTCCAATCACCACAGAAAGAGCACTTAACCCCACCTGATGGTTCTGCTCTGCCCCACGTTCTTATTCATGAGACGCTTAGATTGCTCTTAGCATTAGCCTTATTCTTATGTTTAATCTAATTCTACTAACTGGTTTCTAGACTTGGCTTTCATAAATAACCCAAAACTCCATCTTAAATTCTTTCCAAATCCAGGACCCAGATCTCTGCTGTCTCCCAAACTAAGTTTTCGACAGAGTATCTTATGTGTTTCTAGACCCATCTGGAATCAGAGTCTATTCTGTTTTTACCTTGCCAGAGCTCTGTGGATTAGGATTCTGCCATGTGACAGAAAGGAGAGGCTCAAACCACTGTGTCACTGGGGAGAGATGAGCCATTGGCCTGATAGGTTAGAGTCAAACTTGGGAAGATCGGATCAGGAGAGACTAATAATATAGGAGACCCAGAAAGAAACAAGTGCTATGCCAGGAGAAATAGGAATACAGGATCGCTTACGCACAAAGCTCAAGAGGAAAGGGCGAGCGCAGAGTGGAAGACTGAAATCTGGGCAGGTACCATCAGCCATCTTGCTTCACCACATGGCAACACACCAGGATCAACAGTAGCTGACTTTGGTGAGAAAGCATCACTAATGGTACTTTGGTTTGGACTTTTCATGCCCTTGGAACTGTAAGCTTTTACCCCATATAAATCCCTTTTATAAAAGCCAACCGATTTCTGATACTTTACAGCCTTTAGGCAAACTAAAACAATGACTAAAGAAATTAACTTTAATTTGTTAAATTTGATTAGTTGGATACTATACTGGAAAGCACAAGTTTATATCCTCCCCTAACCTCTTTACAAATTAAAATCATGATATAACATTAAATAATAATAGTTATAAAGTCTAAAATGAGGGTGTGCACACAGATGCAGATAGAAGAAAACTGTAACTATTTTTTTCTGCCCTGCCCTCAATTTCATTATACCTGTGACACTAACAAGCCTACGGAAAGAAAAAAAGGAAAAAAAAAACCATATTCAAGATGATATGTAAGGAAGACTGTATTAGTCTGCCAAAGGGATACTGATGCAAAGTACCATAAATCTGTTGGCTTTTATAAAGGGTATTTATTTGGGGTAAAAATGTACCATTAAAAGATCCTAAAGGGTTCAACTCAAGGCTGCTTTCTCACCAAAGTCAGTTGCTACGTGTTGAAGCAAGATGGTTGCCAATCTCTGCAAAAGTTCAGCCTTCCTATCTCTCAGCTTCAGCCTGGCATGGGGCTTGTTTCTTTCCAGGACTCTCAGCTGCTCAGCTGATCTCATCTCTTTCCAAGGTCAGCTATAAACTAATAGTCAAATGGCTCATCTCTCTCCAGGGCCCCAATATCAAACATGACAGAACTCTCTCTTCCCATATTTTTTCTGTATGTCTTCTTGAGTGTGTTTCCATTTATATAAGCCAAAGCAGGCAGGGACTCAACCCGAGTTACACCTTACTGAGTAGCCCAATCAGAAGTCCTAAATTGATTTTATGGAGTAAACTTAATCAGAGGCCCCTCACCAAATCTAATACAATCAAAAGTCATCACACCAAGAGGAACAAACTAGTTTACAAACATAATCCTTGTCTTTTTTGGATTCATAAGTAAATCCTAAAAAAATCATAAATAATTTCTAAATGAGAGGATACTTAGATGTAAGATACTTTTTCATAAGGTATTGGATATAAAGAATTTCAATGAACAGCAAGATAGTTTTACATTTTGATTTTTTAATCAAATATATAACACAGAGTGAGATATATGGTTTGACAAGCACAATTTATATAAAGAATGCACAAGCTTTAAATTGTTTCTCTAGCTCTATTAAAAGCACTTGTGACATGGTAACTAAAAACATAGTGTTTCTCTATATATTGAGATATACCAGAAGCCAAGGGAAAAAACAGGCAACTAATACTCCCAAATGAGTCCAAGAGAAGATTCCTAGAAGAAGGAATGGTTGTTGCATGGCTGTGAGGTCCTAAACAAATGAACAAACAAACCACACGGAGGTCAGTGTAACAGCACAGAGTTAGTGAGGACTAAAGTAGTAAGAGATGGGGCCAGAACAGTATCGGGGTGCCAGATAATTCAGGGTGTTGAAGGCTATTGAAAGGTCTTTAGTTCTTACTCAGGTGAAGGGGAAACCAAAGGAAGGTTGTGAGCAGAGTAAAGATACAACCTGACACATTTTAAAGTAATCATTCTGGCTGCTGTGTTGGAAATGTACTAGGGGCGGTGGTGGGGGGTGGGGCAGATGGCACAGGGCTACCTGTAAGTAGGTTATTACAACATCCAGGTAAGATGATGGCTCTGACTATGGCTTAGCAGCAAAGGTTAAGTTTTTAGTCAGATTTTGAATATATTTGAAGATTGAACCAATAGGATTTCCAAACACATGAGATATAAGGAGTGAAAGAAAAGAGTCAAGAAAGTATTTAGATTCTGGGCCTTAGAATGATGGAAAGGATGGGATTGCCATTAACTAGATGGGTAAGAATGTTGTGAGGCTGATGTGAACCTGCAGATCAGGAATCCAGTTTGGACATGTTGAATCTGGAGAATCTATCAGAATTCTAAGTAGAAATATTGAATAGGGAGTTACACATACAAGCCTGGAGTTGGGAGAGATGTCTGGGGTAAAAACATTTGGGAGTGATCATTTAAATACATGGTATTTAAAGTCATGAGATGAAATCACCAAGTGAGTGAGTAAGAATAGAGAAGGGAAAAGAACCAAATACTGAGGCTTGGGGAATCACAACACTAAGATGAAGGAGACAGGATGAGAAATCAGCAAAAAGACTGAGAAAGACACACCAGTGAGGGGGGAAGAAAACCAGGGGAATGCGATGCCTTTAAATAACAAAAACAACAAAAAGTGTACCAAAGAGATCAACTGTGGGAAATGCTACTGGTAGGCCAAGTAAGAGGACAGCAGAAAATTGACCATTGGATTTTGCAAATTGAAGGTTATTGGTGCCTTTGACAAAAGAAGTGTGAAGGTTAAGTTCATGCACCAACTCGGCCAGATTTTGGTGTCAGTTGTTTAGCCAAGCAAGCACTGGCTTAATTGTTACTATGATGATATTTTGTGGACTTAAATTATCAGTAGGTTGATTGCATCTATGGCTGATTATATCTACAAAAAACTAAAGAGACTGCTTTCAGCAATGAGAGAGATCTCATCTAACCATCTGAAAGCTTTAAAAGGAGAACTCAGTTATGTAATCTAAACCTTCTTTAAAAATAATAATAGTAATTAATTTTTAAAAAGGAGAACTGATGATCCCAGCCATCAAAAGAGAGAATTTCCACTTCTATTTCAGCCAGCCAGTTTCTTCTTGGGAATTCATTGAAAACCATCACCAGACTTCCCACCTTGGAGCCTGCCCTACAGAATTGGACTTGCCCAGCCCCATAGTTGCATGAGACAATTCTTATTTTTTTTTAAATCTCTTAATATTTACAGATATCTCCTGTCAGTTCTGTTTCTCTAGAGGACCCTGCCTAATACAAGCAGTTGGAGTAATGGAAGGTGAAAAAAGAGGAGAGGAACTGAGAATACTGAGTAGAAGCCAACTCTTTTGAGAATGTTTTGCTGTGAAAGAGTGGTAGAAAGGGAAGAAAGATTTTTTTCTTAAGATAGAAAGAATAATAGCATGTTTGTATATTGATGGGAATAATCCAGTAAAAAGAAAACAAATGATGATTTGGAGAGGTGGGTTTGCTGGAGCAATGTTCTTGGGGAGGTGAAATGGGTCAGGATCTAGGGTATGAGTAAAGAGATTAATTTCAGATTGGAGCATGTATAGATTGGTGCATCTATGGTATCAAGATGAAGGCAGATATGACTTAAGTATATTGAGCAGACTCACAGAGATAGAGTCTGGAAGATAGGTTAACAGGAGACAAAGAGGGAGTAGAGTGGGAAGCAGATGCTCAATCTGAACAGAACCTATCATAAGGTGGATGGGGATGTTTTGCAGTGGATGGGCATGATGGTGGGGCAGCAAATAGTGAGTGGGGTCGACAGCACTGGAGGGTGAGTGTGAACAGGGCTGGAGGAGTAGTTTGGACTATCTATGGAATGGGGGAAAAGCTAGAGGAAGGACCAGGTGAACTCTGGGAAGGTGGAGGTCTGTGGTTGAAAATACAGTTGTGAGAATATCTTTTGGCAAATATAGCACAGAAGGGTCACTGGTACAGGATGTGGGTGGTGGGGAGGATGTATGGAAAAGGGTGTGTCTGGGGCATACTTCTATGGTATATGGATGTTTTCACCTTGTGTTATCTCAGTGGGTGGAGACCCACAACTATAAACAACAAAATATTAAACTCTTATCCTAGGGAGTCCTGCTATGTTCTCAGATAAAGGGGCAAGAAACTGTCCAGTATATAGGCAGTGCCTAAATAAAGAAAAAAGACCAATATGTCAAGCTCTCAATATTAATGCATGAAACTTGAACCTTTTTCTTATAAAATGGAAACTTAGTGGTTACCATAAGTTTTGAGGGACGGGATATGGAAGAATAGATGGTACATAGGTCATTTTTAGGGAATTGGAATTGTTCTGCCTGATTTTTCAATGACAGATACAGGCCATTATACATTTTGTCAAACTATAAAAGTAAATGGCACAAAATAGAAACCATAATGTAAACCATTGACCATGGTTAGTAGTAATGCGTCAATATTTGTTCATCAATTGTAACAAATGTGCCATACAAATATAAGATCTTATTAATAGGGTAAAATGTGAGGGTGGGGTGGGGTATAGGGAAGTCCCCTACATTTTTAATGTAACTCTTCTGTAGTTTAAAACTTGTTTAAAAATAAAGTTAAAAGATTAAAAAACAACAGATAGGACTGTACAACACAGTGAACTCAAATGTAAACTATTTGCTGTGAGTAGTATAATTATAACAATACTTTTCTCAATTATAACGAAAGTATCACACTAATTCAAAGTGTTAACAGAAAAAGTTAGAGGAGGGCAGAGTAATTGACGGACATGACAAAAGTAAAGACATTTCTACTTTTTGTGGGAAAAATATGTATCAGCCAATATTCCTAATGGTATAAACAAAATTCAGAGTCCTTCTCAATTTTACATCAGTATGGCAAGAGGAGCATAGGTTCTCTATTATTAATGCAGATTCATATTAAGATATTGAATTAGATTGTAGGCAAAAATATCTCTAAGGCTTAAGTGACAAGCAGTAAGATCAGGCTGCTTGAATTCCAACATGGCCACTGAGTCTACTCAAGTCAGTAACAGTCTGGGCTACAGTGCTGCAATGACATTCGTATTAGTGTGTTGTAGTTTGGGGAAAGAATGAATTTTTAATTATCTTTAAAACTCCAAAAAAAGACATCAGCCTAGAGAAAGAAGAAGTCAGTTCCTAGGTATCTCCTATAGGCCTGATTTATTCTAAGCTCTAGGGAAGGAAATGCCCTTAATTTTTTTTTCTTTAAACCATTTATTGGTAACCTTAAGAGCCAATATGAGAAGAAAAAGAAAAAAAAAAGCAAACTGAGAGGGTAAGCTTCTCTGCTCACGAGACCCAAGAGAAAGGGAAAGTCTTCTCCCTTTCGGGTCAGTGGCAGACAGTCCCATTGCTCTATATAATGTCATTACTATTAGCACAACAGCAACTTTTCATTTGAATAGCATTTACAATTTACAAAGCTTGTTACATACATTAAATGAAAATCAAATTGAAAGGAATTTCACAAATTAAGGAGAGGCAAATCTGACCTCTTTGAAAGCAGCTGGGTACAAAGAACTTTATAGGCCATCAGCCCCTGCCTGTATTCTCTTCACTTTTATTTAACCACATATCAGAGACAAGAAATTTCAGGGGAAAAGAAACAGCAATACATTTTACATCTATCAAAAGACATTGTTTTTGTGAAATATGCCTGTGTTCATAAAGTTAAAACTAAAAGTCTATATGCCCTTCCTGCTGTCGTTGATCAATCAATTGTTGGTGTTCACTCAGGGCTTATCTTAGGCTACCTTTATTGAAGTTATTTTTTCCTGTCTTAGCTGAACCTAAACCACGACTGATATTAGGCTTTTTTTTTTTTTTTTTTTGATAATCTGACAGGCTGTGATCACCCAGGAACCTGTTAACAAGAGCTGATGTTCACAAGGGGAAGGAATTCTGTAAAGGAGAAATTTCTCTCTGGTGAGATGGGGCAGAAATGTTAATAAGCATGTGGATATTTAATTTGTAGCACACACTGTGTTAAGCATTTGGGGAAAAGTAACCAAGAATAGATGTTCTTGCCCTCACAGAACTTATTTTCAGGTAGGATCTGTGGGAGACAAACATTAAACCAAATGTTCTCAAAGACAAATGCAAACAATAGTGGAGCAGTATGAGTAATGGCAAGGGATATGTCAGGATTTTTGAGTGGGGTGACCAAAGTGGAGTGAAGAAGGTTATTGTAAATGAAGTGGTCTTGTCCTGTCAGTTGGATGTTGAAATCGCCTAGGATGGAGTAGCTGGATGTCAAAGACCTCAGAGAAAGATGATAGATAGATAGATAGATAGATAGATAGATAGATAGATAGATAGATAGATAGATAGATAGATAGATAGATAGATAGATAGAAGATTGATAGATATAGATATGGATATGGATATGGATATGGATATAGATATAGATATAGATATAGATATAGATATAGATATAGATATAGATATAGATATAGATATAGATATAGATAGATACATGTTGTGGGGACAGGGATGATATAGTCAAATGGCACAGACCTCTTAAAACAAGAGGGATTTATGGTCTGGAAGCAAAACAGAAATCAGAAACATATCAACTCTTGCCCTAAGGTCTATGGTTTTAAAGAATACTTCAGATGTGACCTTTCTACACATGCCTCTTCTGTCACTTTTACTGGACCTGTGGTTGGAGCTGGTGTTGGTGTATACTCAGGAGACCTGAATCTCTGGACTGTCCATGTGACAACAAATATTAAACATCAATATGTCCCAAAGCTAAAGATATAGTAGACTAAAAAGTATGAAAAGCAGATACAGAACTAAGAGAAGCAGGTCTGAACAGAGTGGTTAGTAGCACTGACGCAAGAGCCAGATTTAAGGGATTAAATTCTAGTTACAATAGTTATTAGCTGTGTGACCCTGGGAAAAATTCTTGATGTTTCTGAGCTTTGATTGCCTCATTTATAAAAAATAATTAACCTGCTAAGAAGCTCTTGGTGAGAATTATATGAATTAGTCCATGTAAAGCACCTTTAACTTGGTAAGAACTATATACCTGTCAGCTAGCATATTAGGAGGCTTACATTCTTAAGGGAAACAACAAAAAATGATCAACAAAAAGATAATCCAGATGGTAGCCATGCTGTGAAGGAATTAGAGAGATGTGGAGTCAGCCACAAAGAGCCATGGCTAGTTTACTGGGGTGAAGACTTGAGTGCTCTGGTGCCTGACTGCCGAGGGTCAGACCCTGACGCTTCATTTTCAAATAAGTGATCTTGGGCAAATTTCTTAAGCCATTTGTCTCCATTTATTCAGCTCTAAAATGAGGATAATGATAGTAGTACTTATCCTGTGAGGTTGTTCTGAGGAATAGGCAAGTTAACACCTTTAAGTTACTTGGAATCATGCCAGAGATAGAGTAAGTGTACAGTAAGCATTGGCTATTCTTATTACTGCTATTTTCATTTCAAATACGGGGAAAGCCTGTGCAAAATCCCTGAAACATGTTCAAGGAACAGAAAGAAGGCCTGTGTGACTGGAAGTGAGTGAGCAAGGAGAGCCATAAGAGGAGTGTGGTGGATGGAGTTAATTTCAACAGTCGGGAGGCAGATGGGCACTGGGCCTAGAAGCTAGAGGTCTTGTCTTTCTTGTTTGGGGAATGGCAGACCAAAGAGTGCACATGCATGTGGGACCAGTAGATTCTTATGGGACCTGTAGATTCTTAGGTTCTGACAGGCTGGATCTATTCTACCAGCTGGCACAGGCTTGGTGGACCTCTTATGTCACAGGGCATTCTGATACAAGGGGAACAAATTCTGTGTTTTAGGTACTAGGGCATAAGAATGCCATGATACACTATTAGTGAGAGGACAATTTTCCAATGTAGACACCAAACATGGCAAGTTTCTGGCTTAGCGAGGCCTGCAGGGAGCATCTCATGACTGTATTGGTAGGGTTCTGCAACTTTGAATCACCAGGAAACACATCCAAGATCAATTTCATGGAGTAAACAGGCAACAGAGAGCATCATAACAGCCCTGAGCCTACCTCAAATGGTTTGAGAATAGAAGGAGGGCACAGGTGGTCTTGTGCCTGAGAATCTGTAAATATCCCATTTCAGGTTATAATTAGGGAAAATTTGAATATTAACAGTGTGATTTCATTTGTACCCCCATGCTGCTGCTGATAGTGGACATTTGGGTTATATTTTCTTATTATTTTCCCAAATCAAATGAAAATGGCTAGAGTGTAAGGGTTGTGACCCCCAAATTACTAATAAAAAAAAGTAATTTGATAAATAATAGTTGATGATGATGAAGGTAAGTCCTGGTTTCAATGGAATAATGGAGGCAATAATTCTAGATCTTAGAACTTAAGAACCCTTCAGTTTCCCTCTGCATCAAAAGAGACAACTGTTGCTGGAGAGAAAATAGCACAACAGGATTAAAAAACCCTTTAGATTATAACAGGAAAAATTCATATTTGAATTACTTAATTCCAATAACTGGTCACACTGACCTTATGAGCTTGAGTATGAGATGGAAATACAACATGATGAACATGTTGATCCAAATGCTGTGGGATATAGAAGGAAAAACACTGCTCCACGGGTAGGAGTTACAGGTTCTAATTCTGCCACATGGCCTAAGTTATGATATTTTGAAAAAATAATAATGATAATTATTATAATATAAACAGCTAAAATGTGTGATTTGTTTTTCTCACATCAGATGGGTAATATGCTAACATTGCAACAAGGTTTGAGGGAGGGACATCTCAAACAAATCTTAAATACCTATTCATCATGCTTATGAACCACAAAAGAATCTCATTTGTTGTTGTTTTTTTTCCTATATAGACATTGTTCTAAGGGTTGACATGTGTCAACTCCTTTCTTCTTCCTGCCAACTCTGATAGGCACTCTTATTACTCCCAATTAAGGAAGACCATCCTGGGAAACAGATGGATAAAATTACGGTCACAAGATCACATCAATTTTAAGTGGCAGAGGCAAGATAAGAATTCAGGGAGCCCCCTCTTTTCTGTGTATCTCCCTCTTTTTGAGTGACTGTCCATTTATATAGCCCACAAAGGGGGTGGGGACTCAAACTGAGTCACCCTAAAGATGTGGTGGCATCAAAGCCCTAATCTTCATTTAATAAAGTAAAAGTGAATTTAATACAATCTAGGGGTATCATGCCAAGAGGAACAGACCAGTTTACAAACATAATCAATAACTCTTTTTTGAATCCATAAATAATATCAAACTGCTACAGTAAACACTTAGACAATGTACAAAGTACAAAGAGAAACAGAGGTGTCATTAAATGCTATTGTCAGAAATTAAAAGTCAATCTTTATGACTTCTGATATGTAAAAAAGTCTTCTATTCGAACACCACAAGCATGGTTAGTATGATATTAGTAGATGCACCTTTAATCACTGTGAATTAACAGTGTATTTCTAAAGATTTACATAGAAAGAGAGAGAGAGAGAGAAAAAGAGAGAGAGATAGATAGATGAAAGAAAGGTAGGGAGATGTTTTAAAAGATATTTTATCTTGATATTTGATTCTTTAAACATATAAAACTGTAAGAGTTTATAGGAGGTGTTACTATGCTCTTAAGTATTTCAATAACTGAATTTATAGGTGAAAAATGAACTTACCATGTAATATTTATCTACTACAAAGAAAAATAAAGCATTCAGAAATAAATCTATTATTTTGCCTTACAAATACTTACCTGTGAATCCAGAATTATAAGGAATACTCTGATTGTAAAATAAGCATTAAAAAACAATAGCTACGCTAAAGTGAGAAAATAAATTTCAAGATGTTAAAAATTTTCTCTGAAAATACAGTTCACTTTTTAAAAACAAATTTGGGACAGGAATTAGATATAACCAAATTTTGAAACCTCTAAGTTAATTTTCATATCCATTTTATTTCCAGTCAAGAACACAAATACATTATGGATTTGTTAATAGTATTTTTCCAGGTACATCATTGCTAATAACAAAATTTACACTGTTATTTTTCAGGTTGTCCCTTAATATAGAGAGAGTAGATTGCATTAAAAAGTGTAAAGATGAAAGTGACAGGTTTCTCCTTAAGGACTGAAAAGAGGCAGGTATAACCAAACGGAAGCTGTTTTGCATCTTAATTTGGAGTGCTTTGTTAACAAGTAAATTCTAGAGAAAATAGAAGAGGCAGAGTAAGGTAGATAATTCCCAAGATGAGAAAAGGCAAGATCAGACACTTTATCTACTAAACAGGTAACATCAGCTGATAGTGAATCTTGAAACAAAAAGTTGGGTGTTCTGTATATGACACTTTGAGAAAGTAGAACTTTTGATGGCCTGAATGCTAGAGTGAAAAGAGAGCAATATTTAAAACATTTTAACTAAACTACAGATCAAACAAATTCTAGTGATTTATAATGAATATTCCAAGATCCCATTCAGTTAAAAAACTCCTATGATCTAGCCCTCTCCAAATACATTTGGAATGGGGATTTAATTGGCTGTTCTATTTTGAGGCTGTGCTATTGAAATAGGCTTTTATCAACATCAAATGGGCATGGTAACACAAGCAAGCAAGTAATGGAATGGAATTAAACAAAGGAAAACATACACCCACAAAGGTGAATTTAGTGTTGGAAGACTTCAGCTGCTTTTTTAAAAAAATTCTGAATTAAACACAAAATGTCCAGCATAGTTCTCCCAGCAAGTACATTTTTTGTTGGAAGTCAGAATGCTGCTTCAATGCATTCTGATCCCTTATTTTGTTATATAATAATATGCTTAAAAAGCAACACATTGTGAGCTTGGGAGCTGTTAGGCATTTATTTACCATGGTGGGTTAATCTCATTCAGTGAGGTATAGAAACTCAATAATGAGTGCTACAGTATATAAGCTAATTGCTAGGATAAAGCCAAATGAATAATTACTTAACTTCAGAATGAGGCCTGCGGGAATTTTTCTTTAATAAAGGTTTAATTCACCAGTGATAATGAATGCAATCTCACATACTACTGAATAACACCATTAGCATAATGGCTGTGATACAAAAACTATAATTAGAACTAAACAGAAACGTTAATTACAACCACCTAGGTACTGAATGAAATACTGTTGTTTAAGAAATTGACCTGCTTTGCTGTCACACATTCTGGACTTAAGGATATCTCTATAATTAAATGTGTTTATAAATATATACATATATTATAATAGGGTTTTAATCATTTTATTGAAATCCTTTTAAATGTAATAAATATATTAATGAGGAATTGTCTAGAATTTGAAATGTATGCTTTTTTATCTTGGCTAAATACAAACAGCCTTTTGTGTTAAAAAGGCCCAATATTAGGGAGATAAATATATTAGGTTTTGAATTTTACTGGTGTTTGCGCTATGAACTTAAAACACAGTTCCAGAAAACAGATTGACAAAGTGTGAAATATTATTGTAATAATTTGGAAAAATAAGTTGCATAATCAATGAAAAACATCAAAATCCCAAGCTAATGGTTCTAAAAAGACTCAGTTGTGATTCTTAAAATTCTCTGAATTTCAATGATCAGATATATAAATATATATATTATTTAACTACACACATAATAGAAGATTTATGTATGGAGGTACATACATATTAATAAGCATCATGAAGCCAAGCGGCGCACTTCATTAAACATCTAAAATAATAACAATAAGAACCGTCTATTATTATATAGACAATTTAAATGGGTTATGCTTAGAACTATTTTCAAAATGATAAAGCCATATGCCTCAAATATGGTTTATTGCCAACTCTAATGGCTTGAGATTTCCTCAGAAATTGATTTTTATTTTTAAGATAGAATTCAATAGAAAATAAGAAATCTCCTATGAGCTCAATCAGTAAGTCTGGAAAAATGTTCTGGAATCATATTAATAATTTATCCCTGGCTATTCTTTATCCTTTTACACCATTGTTCTATTTTAACTGAATAAATGTATTTCCCATTAATTTTCTATCAATCCTTCCCCTGAATTACAATGCATGTTTTCAAAATTCCAACAATATTTTTGAGGTCTCATGTGTAGCATCTCCCGTAATGTATCTGGAAATGTATCTTTTCCCATTATCAACCAGCCCATATAAACTCCACTCCTTAATTAAAGATTACCTCCTTGCAAAAAATGAATATGAGAGACGTATTTATCATTATAGCACTTAGTACAATATGCTGTCTTCTAGATGATTTCTCACCACAAGTGGACTGCTCATCATGGTTTTCACCATGACAAAGGCCCATGAGGAACAGAAGGAAGGCACTAGAATGAAGCATTGGCTTAAATGTATCTTTCCCTATGCTGCTCTCATAACTTCTTATGCTACTAAAGTGAGAGTAGAATTGATTGCTATTTGCAAGTTTCTCTTTTGCCATCTACCACCGTGTGGATTTGTACCTAAAACAATTCCTACCCCTAAACTGCCAGCTTTAACATTTGAACTCCAGATTCGTGTTTGAGATTCTACTTGGTGAATATAACCTTTTAATAGGTCTTTGACCAAAGAAAACATTCCTTATGTCTGGAAAGTTCACTCTCTTGCCCAACTTTGGATGGGAAAGAGAATGTAGAGTAGAAAGAGAAGAAAAGACTATTATCTAGCAAATTAGATGACTAAAATCAACTCTGACACCAATGGGAGATCACTTTCATTTCTTATACACAAATATCTAATTGCCTGTTGGGGATCTCCAGCTAAATGATCCAAAAAATACTAACTTGGCATTGGTCTGCAAAATGTATTCCTCCTCTTAAATTCCATCCCTCAGTAATGGTAACACTATCAGGTCAACCACCCAAGCAGGACATCCAGAAATCTGATATTTTAAATTTTATTTTTCTTGTCTTGCTCAATTCCCTCAGTTTTTTTCTCACTGAGGAGGGAGTATGGAAGAAAAAAATAATTTTCTCACAACAAAACTTCAATGAACTTTAATTTGCCTTGATAACTATTTTAGAGCAATTAAGAGAGAACACCAGGGGTTTTAAAATAGCACTTTAATCTGGACAGCATAATTTTATCATTCCTGGAAAACGTGTCACCAACTGACTATAACCGATATTAATTAAATACTAGTCATTAATCCACTACATAGAAAGACCTGTTATCATATATTAACTCCCCAAAACATATAGGTTGAAATAACCTCTAATCATATGGTCAGGGAGAGATCTCATATTTCCTGCAATAAGCAATCGAGTGACTAGCCTGTCTTTCTAAAGAAAGATAAGGGGGGCCCTAATGACTGCCACCAATCAGTGCTTCCACCCATGTGTGATCTCTGCAGCTAGACACTGTGTGCAAAGTCTGAGAAGGATTCACCTTGCTATGTACCTTGAAACATTCTGCAAACACACTGAAAAATAAATCAATTCAAGTACTGTGGGAGCTGCTAACATTGTCCTTCACTGAACAGAAAAAGAACTAAGTGGCTGCAGGTTGTGTGGAGGATCACAGGGAGGGAAATTTGGAAATAGCACAAATATCTACATTCTGCCTAGAGCTTGCTAACATACATTTCTGAAAAGAAGAATCATAATCAAACACAAGCCATCTATTTTTTATAAAAATTAGCAACCACAGTTCAAGCATGTAGATCTATCCACACAAGGCTTTTATTTTTTGCTTTTTGCTGTTTTGTGTTTTTTTTGCTTTGCACTTTCCACTCCTGTCCAAACAGAGCCTGATACTACACCCACGATAAGATTCAGCCTCCTCTGTATTTTTAATTAACTCAGGCCCAGCAGTCGTTTTTAACAGCTAACATTTCTTGTGAATTACAGTATGTACACTGCTGAGACATAAATGCAAAGTAGTCACTCTAATAAGTAGATATAAACATTTACAACAATTGCAACAAGTTTCTGCAACAAATAAAGGAATATAAAGAAAAATAACCAACAGCAAGCTGGGAAATAAGTCTCAATACAACTGCATGGGTATGAATGTCATTCAAAGCTCTGAGCTTTTTGTTGCCTCTAATAATTTCAGTTCCCCAAAGTTCTAATGAGCTTGTATTTTCATTGCCAAAAATGAGAACCCTGATTAGGAAACAAAAACAAAAACCCAATCTTCCATTTTCATGTGTGTGCCAAAGACACCAGAGAGAACCAAGGTACTTGGGTGACGGCATCATTTCCATCACAGAAAGAAATGATAATTCCCTAGTCCAGGAATAAACAGGGCAAGCTTTCAGCACTCCACCCCCAAAAGAACAATGGCCTTAAGATGGGAAGAAGCTTGAGAGGCATGAAGAGCAGATAGCATGCCAGCGAGGCTGGAGCATAGGGGATAAGGGGAGGAGAGAACAAGATGAGGTCAAAGAACCAGGCAGTGACTGGGTTATGGAGAGTTTGGCAGGATAGGATAAGGGGCACAGATTTTATTCTAATGTAATAAAGATATGAGAGGGTTTTAAGCACACAACACAATCTGATTTATGTTTTTTTATACATTACTTTGTCTGCTGGTTAAAGAATTGATTGTATTGGGCAAGAGTGAAATCAAGGAAACCATGCAGGAGCTATCGCAGTAGGATGTTTGGTCACAGTGGTACGACTAGGGCTAGAGGCAGAAAGGATGAAACAGATCAATGAGGGGTATTAGAGGAGGAAGCAAATGATAAAGAATGACTCCCAAGTTTGGGACCTGGCTGATAGGAGAATGATTATATCATTCACAGAGACAAGGAATACAAAGAAAAGGGAAAGAATAAAGACTTAGACAGAATTCACTTAAACAATTTTCAGGTTTCTACTCTACTCCAAGAATTCTGTCTACATACCATGATGTATGTCACGATGAATTGTCATTGCACTCTAACAGTTTATCATCTATTGTGACAGAGAGACAAATGCATAAGCAATCACTGGAAGATCACTGTATCTATTAAAGCCAATGTAGAATTTATTAAGTATGAGCCTAAAGGCTTTACTCACTTAATCCTAAAAAAACAAAACAAAACAAAAAAACAACCAAATAAAGAAAACCAAGACTAATCACTACCCATTATACAGGTAAGAAAATTGGAATCCAGAGAAGTATAGTGACTAGTCCAAAGTCACCTAGCTGGTAAGCATTAGAGTCAGGATTCAAAACTGGGATAAATTGGCTCCAAAGTCTACAGTCTGAGCCATTTTCACTATACTTTTTAAAAAACACATATGTTTGTGTATATGTGTGTGTGTGCTTTTGAACACACACACACAAACTCTGAAAGTTCTATGGTAGGTACAGGTATAAGAGAAGTTCCATAGGATGAAAACAGAAGCTTGATTCTAACCCTAAGGATCTGGTAATATGGAGAAGTTCTTTTGAAGAGGGCAGTTAAGAAGAATGAGCCTTAATGGTTAGACAAGTTTTTTAAAGAAAAGGGAGGTAGGGTGGGGTTGCTTGGCAAAATAGGAAGCATACGCAAAGGCACCTTGGTTAGATCATCCAAAGAAAGCACGGGAAATTACTTACCAAGGATAATTTGCATCAGGCATGATTTGTCAAAAACATTTGACACTGAAAACAAATGCCTACTCTAAGCTGGTAGAGTGACTTATCTGATTAGTTTTAGTAATAATGAGAACCTGATAGCTACTCACTTACATGGTCCCAGAATATAGTGTTCCATTATCTCATAGGAAGAGAAGATATTTAGCGACTTGAGATTAAGCAAATAGAACATGTTTGTGATGCCCTGTGACCTGGTAGCTTCCATGAAAACCTTTGGTATGGGGATGTGGAAATACCTTTGAGGAATGGCCAGCCATTCCTTTTATTCCCTAAAAGGAGAGTCAGACAGGGGAGGGTGAGAAAAGGAGAGTGTTGGCATCTCCTAGCCCCAGGAGTCCAGCACAAACCCAATATGATTCTCCCTTATCCTTGATGGGATCAAGAATTATGAGCTAAAAGCCTATATAAGAGCTAAAAAGCCTATATAAGAAACAACAGTCTGTACTTTTTGTACTTGCCCTTCTTATTATTTTTACTGTTTTTTGTATTTAGTATTAATATATCCCTTCATGCATTTTTATCAAGCTTCATGGTTTGCCAAGACTTCTTTTGATAACTAAAATATAATGGCAAACAGGGTAAGGCCCTTGCTACCCAAATGCTCACTGTCTAGTGGAGGGGACAGAAAACAAGTAAGTGCAATAAGGTGTTTTAAGCAAAAATGTAGGATGGTGGAGAGAGGGAGAAGGTAGATGGCAGAGCCATCCATTCAGTTGTGGGGAGGAGTGGTGTACAGAAAGACTTCATGGCATCTTTCGCCTCTGTCTTCCCCCTTTTTTTTTCCTGTGAGAGAGTAACTATAAAATTCTGAGTTGGAAAACACTATGAAGTTGTCCTTGGGAGTTGCAAAAATAGGGAGACAATAGAAAGTGTATCCCATTCCCCAGTCTTTGAAAGAATGGAATGCCAAAAGGTAAAATGATGACTCGTGCCTGCTACTGCCTCCACTAGATCCTGAGCTGCTGGGAGGAAGGAGAGGAACCTCAGTGAGGATCTAAGCCAGAGGTCTCTCTCTCTCAAGCAAACAAAAGAGAAGTCTTAGGGCTTTCAGGCACGGGTAGACTCCACAAAAGTAAGTCTTTTTTTTTAAAGAAAACTACTACCAAATTCCCTGTGGGTTTCTTTCATTTGCAAATTTGTATGTGTCCTCTGATTTATATTTTGTCTTTGCTTTTCTTTTTTCAATCCACAAGTCTACATGTTATTCCCACATGGCTGAATGGGTTATAGTCTGCTGTTCCAAAGTTGTGACTAATGGCCCAAAGTTAAATGTCGTAAGTGCAATAAAATACCACGTTCTAATGAGAACCCCAGACCTGACCATGGGAAACTTCCTACAAGAAGTTAGAACTGACCCTCCACCATTCCCCTTCCCTGTTCCAGGTCTGCCTACCTATTTATACAGAAATTAGGAACATAAAAGAATATTTGGAGCGATGAATCAGTGGGCCACAGAAAAAGTAATGTGATTTTCTTCTCCTCTCCCACAAGAGAATAGAAAAGTATGATCCCCCACCCAAAGCCAAATGATGACAAAATCTCAAGTGATAATAAAAATCAGGTGGGGCTGCAAGGAGGGAAGACGATATTCAATCTCCCAATTAGATATTTGTTCATGTAGCAGACTTGCTCTGTGACTACTGGACCAAAAGAAAAGGCATTGCAGAAAGTAGCAGAATGGGACAGAAGTAAACAGTGAGAAATGCCACCACTTCCACTATTTGGTGTGGCAAGGATTCCATGTTTCCGGCAGATCAAGTACACTTGATCTGGCTAGGGCTGCCTCATGGTATTCGACCAAGTAGGCAGCGTGCTGGCCAAGGGGTATCGAGGCTCTGTGGTGGACCACAGGGTAGGGCAAAAGCTAAGAGGAAGTCAGTCTAGAATAAGATCTCTATCAGGAAACTGCAGTGTGGAATCCATCAGAGGGGACTATGAAGGACACCTGTGTCTCATAAGGAGCAAACCATTTTCTCTAATCCGTCCACCAGCTCTCCACACTCCAGTGCATGCTTCATCTCTGGCATGATATCTTCATTTCTGGAGATAGAAGAGAAGCAAAAGAAGTAGTGCTAGCACAGCTAGGAGGAGAGAATAAAGTTACAAGAAATGTTCAGTTTCCACCCAGCTTTCTAGCCAAAACCTGGTTGGCTGGCAGTGGAAAGAGATGGGATAAGAGAAAGAAACAAAACAGAAGTTTTGCATTGGAATAAACTGCACTGGACTTTTTTCTTTTCTTTCTTTTTTTTTTTTTTTTTGTTGTTGCTCTTCTTTTAATATACAAATGAACAAGAAATCTATGGACATGTCTGAGAGATTGTTATAGGACAGAAAGAGGACACATTTGAAGGCAGTGAATAAAGGAAGAAAAAACAAAATAGATGTCTCCCACCAAGCTCAAACTGTTCCATAACTGATGATTACCAGCAGAGTTGGGTATTTCAAGAAGAGATTTTTGGAAGTGATATTGTGCTGGTTACAATATTTGACACCACAATTTACTTGTTTAAATGAGCATAGAAAAGCACATACTCAATTCTTCAGTTCTTCAAAGTTCCTAACAGAAACACAATGCCTGGCTCCTGGGAAGTACAAGGGGGAAGAGGTGATACTTCAGAGAACTAGAAATGTTAGGTGCAAATTCTGCTTATTTGAACATTATGTATTACTCTTTATGTTAGAAAAAAACACACATGTATATACCTGTTACTTTTCTTAGGACCATAAATGTACAGTCAGCATAGTTTTATATTTCTTTAATTTTCTCAAGGAAACAATATTTTTCATCAAAATATTAGAAAAAAATATATAATTTGTCTTCATAAAGGAGAATGCAAACATAATAACTCTAATTTGGAAAGCTACTGAACCTATACTTATTGCACTAATCAAATATATTGTAAAAACAGAAAGGCACAGCAATATTTAAAATCTAGCTGATTACCCTTTGGAGGCAGATGACTAACAGCTTATCTCAGCAAAGCAAAAATTGCCACAAGATTTTTTCTTACATAGAAATGGCCCTTATTTATTATCTAAAATAACAGCTGTATATGCCATAGGCAAGAAGTGAAAACTCTTAAAAGGCATGATAAAAAAAATCCAAACTTTGTTACAATATTATGATGCTAATTAAGGTGGCTTAAAAATAAATTCAAGATTTCTAAGCTTCATAATCCACAGTAATGAAAAAAAGGAAATGTAGTTTGCCGAAAATAGTGGACAGAGAGTCAGTTTTATTTACTTTGGGATGGAATTTTTATTCCAGTGCTCAAGCCGGTAGGGAAAACGCCTCAGAAATAGCCTTAAGACTATCACTATCCAGGTTCTTCTGTCTGACCCATACTCGACAAGTTCCTCTACCTCACTCCATCCTGAGAATACACAGCTCTCCCTCCAGTTGACACAAGGCTCCAGCCCTTCCAAGCTTAATAGACCTTCCAAACACTCTCGGGTAAAAAGTAGTTTTAATCAACACCAGTTTGTGAGCTCCTATTTTGTGCAAATACTACATGGTAAAAAAATTTTTGCTTCCAAGGCCTTTCTTTCAGTATTTGAAAAATAAGGAATGAGAGAGAATAAAAACATGATAAATGAGAATGGTCTCAACTACCAATAAAGGGAGATATTACTATAAAATGAATGCTTTAATTTTCCCTTTTAGAAGTTGCATGATTAGTTATGCCTTAAACCAGCAAAGTGCCAAGCGACCTGCAGGCTTAAGTCAGTATCTTTTGGATAATATAAGCAATCTCTGTATTCATCTAGGAAAGAACAAGAATAATCTTCTGTTAGACACAGGGAATTGAAGCTCAAGATAATTGAGATGAAATTAAAAGAATATTTAGGTGTATGAAAAGAGTTCAACGTTCAGAACAGATGACTGAATCTGACATGGCTAAACCATTTCGAGATATGAACACACAACCAACTTGAATTAACTTTCAGAAGTCATAAACTTGAAAAGGTATGAGAAGACTGAGACCGGCAAAAGGTGTTCTTATTCCTTTTTTTTAAAAGTTTCAGAAACCACAGAAATGTGGAAGTCAATCTCAGGAGAAAAATCTGGAACAGGTTTTTAAGCAAATGGTTTACCTATTATTGGAGGGAGGTAGGAATCAAAGAAGTCTAGTCAGGGTCAATAAGAAAATTCAGATCAAATCAATATTAATTCCTTTAAAAAAAAAAAACTGTTTCTCCATTAGAAGAAGAGAGGAACAACCCAGACATACGAGGCCCTGATTTCATTAATGTATTCAATAAAATCACATGGTATTATGGTAGATAATGTGGAAAGATACAGAACAATGAATTGACATCAACCTGGAGTGCTATGCTGTCACAGGCTGCTGATTTCTTTCCTTTGGTGATATTGTTTCTCCCTAACTGAAAAGAAGACAAAGAAGTCATGATTATCAAATTTTAGAAGACAAAAATCTTGTAAGAAAAGTAATCAATGAATTACAGATTAAAGATTTAAAATTATTTCATGCCTTGTAACTTAATGATATAGAGCCATTAAAATAAAATCTACAAGAATAAATGCAATACCATAATTAGAATTCTAACAACTATTTTGGGTAATAACCAACAATACAGTTTAAGGAAAAATAACCAGAAGCTGGTTTGCAGGGTCCTATGAAATAAGGATGGTTGTTTTCTACAAAGAATACACAAGGTACCCATGTACGGTTGCCAAAACTGATGCATAAATAAGCAACCATGAGCCCTTGAGGAAAGGGACAATGTTTTCTCTTTGTAAATGCTCAACCCCTACCACTGTTCCTGTATCAAAGCGGACACAAAAGAAAATAAAGGTACCCTAATTTGAACTTCTTCTATGCCCTGTTCCCCTTTAACCACATTATGCACACCCATCATTACTGTTTTCCTCAAGTCATCAGCACTTGGGATCTATTAGCTTTCAATTTGCCCCATCACTTACCCCTTCTCTTCTATATCATAAGGCTTTCCCTTTTTTCTGGATTCAATTGAACAGACTTCAAGTTATCTAACAAACTCCATCTCTCTTCTTTCTTCCGCTTGAACTCTGACCACTCTCTCTACTCTGTGATCTCCCCTTCAATTATCTTTATGTCCACAACTGATAGAACTACTAGTCTACATATCACTTGTGTACACTATGGACTTGCTTCTTTTGCCACTCCCTTTTTCTTAAATATCTCCCTTCCTTGGGTTTTATTATACTACCCCTGATTCTTCTCCTAGGTTCCTGAGAGCACCTTTTCAGACTTCCCCATGTATGTGTATAATATATTGTAGGGACTGAACAAATATATAGTAAATGAAAGAACTTTAAACATTTATTTTGACTAAGTCTGTCCTCTGTTTTATTCCCTTTTTACTTTATGTACCTCCTCTAGGCAGTATAACTCATGCCTATGGCATTATACCCTGATGACTCACATAGCTTTAGCTCTAGCTCAGACCTTTCTCCTACGCTCTAGATTTCTAACTTTAAATTTAAATGTTACAATTCAATAGTAAAAAACTAAACAGAACTTCCCCCCAGAAAACAATTTTAACCTCCCTTCACAATTAAACAGGAATCTCCACTTCTTCCCTTTCTCTAAAGTTTTCCATAAAATTTATGACCAAGTCTTAATAATGGACTTTTTTTAAAGATGTATTTATTTATTTATCTCTCTCCCTCCCCCCTCCCCCACCCCAGTTGTCTGTTCTCTGTGTCTATTTGCTGCCTCTTCTTTGTCTGCTTCTGTTGCTGTCAGCAGCACAAGAATCTGTGTTTCTTTTTGTTGCGTCATCTTGTTGTGTCGGCTCTCCGTGTGGGCAGTGCCATTCTTGGGCAGGCTGCACTTTCTTTCACGCTGGGCGGCTCTCCTTACGGGGTGCACCCCTTGCGCATAGGGCTTCCCTATGGTGGGGACACCCCTGCATGGCACAGCACACCTTGCGCACATCGGCACTGCGTGTGGGCCAGCACCACATGGGTCAAGGAGGCCCACGGTTTGAACCACAGACCTCCCATGTGGTAGACGGACGTCCTAACCACTGGGCCAAGTCCACTGCCAATAATGGACTTTTAAAGCATTGCTTGACTCTGTCCTCTTCTCTTTAACCCTACCATTATTGCATTAGCTTATTTGTTGTTTTCTCAAGTCGACTACCTCAGTTGTTTCCTAATTGTTCTTTCATCTTCTATCTAGACATATTCCAACCTATCTACCATGCCACTGCCAGAATGAACTTTCTAAAACAATTTCACTTCCATGATAAAAATGTTTCAGTGGCACTTTAAACCACAATAGAGTGTCTAAATCCCTTAGCATAAGATATAACACCATTCATGATATGCTTCCTGACCTTTATTCCACCCTCATCTTCAGTCATTTTCATACTTATATCCTTAGGTCCAAACAGCATGAACTACTTAAAGTTCTTTTACTTTCATACTTCAGGCTTCTGTCCATGCTGTTACTTCTGTCTACAATGACTATCCCCTACCCTCCTTGATTTGTCTAAGAGAAAAACTCCTAGATTTCCACCAAATCTGTTTGACCTAAAGTTATATCCTCTTGGATGCCTTCCCCAATGAGCTGCAGAAATATTTTTCCCATATCTGAATGAATGAACTTATCACATTGTGCTGTAAAGTAGTTAATTACTTGCCATTTAGCCATCTAGACAAGGGTTCTTAACAACAGGTCAATGAGTTTGAATTTTAGTTAAAAAAAAACAACATTATTCTTGTGGGGACATGTTGGTGCGGGTGAGATATATTTATTAAATAATACACAGTAGAGTGTGGACTTAGTAAGAGGTCCGTGGTCTTCACCTGACTGCCAAAGGGGTCCAAGGGACAAAAAAGGTTAAGCACTCCCGATCTAGGCTATGATTGTCTTGAAGAAAGGATTAAAAAAATCATCTTGTTATCCTGCATGCCTGAAACATAATAGGTATTCAGTGTTTGAGGCATGAAAGACTCATTAAGCACTTTTCCTGATTCTAGAAGAGGTTAATCAGGAAAGAAAGAAACTACTATCAGAAACTGCAGAAGAAAATTGCAGCTGTCTAGATTATAGAAAGAAAATTTCTGGTAACATACTGACAAAAGTATAGGCATTTGACTTGTATTGCTCCAGATTGATATTGAAATGACCCATAGAATGTAAAAAGTAAGGGGGAGAGGGTGCAATCTGATCAGCTCTGATCATCAATGAAAACAAAGAGAAGAAACCACCAAATGACAATGCTTTTTTAGTAAATTATACAAAAATAGTACCGATGGGATCAGATTGAGCACAGGAAATTCCCCTGCTGAGAAAGCCCATAATCACCAGGAAGGAGGGAAAATCTGGACAAAACCTACAAATACTTTGAAGAGTGAACAGTGGCATCAAGGACAACCCATGAACAACGTGGAGCACTCCATTTAGACTTTGCTTGTCACTGGGAAATTAGTGGCCCTGAGAGGCTGCAGGGTTGCTGTCTGAGCTATAATCATCAGCATGAGTTGCGCTGCAGCAAGTACTAGGAAGGTTTATCAGGATGTAACGCTATAAACCAAAAGGAGACATGTCATCAGAAAGACAGTTCCCAATGCATCAGTGTCATTCATAAAGAAGAAATTCCTCAACAATGAAGTTTCCCTGTTTGCACTTCCTATAACTTTAGTTCCCTTCCAGTTCAACTTAGACTACTGGAACACTGTTACATAAATTTACATCCATCAGCCAATAATCTTAACGATAAATAATTTTTCCTGCAACTGTTTAGACAATGAGAACCTATCAAATCAAACCATTTAGCCTTGTATGGGCAATTAGTAGCTCTGAATACACCTCTCCTATTCAAGAATAATTAAATATATATATATATATATATGCGCACATATGTATATATGTATGTTTATATATGAATATATACTATACTCCAAGATAAAATACATATACTTTCAGCAAATTATTTTACCATTAGAAACAAAATTGAAAACTATAAATTTATCAATTTTGTGCTCACAATAAAGTTCAAGGAAAAAGAAATGAATTCTGAAACCAGAGAGGAAGAATAAAATGGTAAAACAACAGGCTGAGAAGAAAAAGATACAAAGAGCGCAATGAGGTAAGGGAAATTGAAGAAATGCAGTTGCAGAATTGAAGTATGCACCAGGAGCAATAAATAGTAAGATTTGACACTACAGGGGATTTGCATTCATTATGTGGAGGACAAATGGGAGAAAATATCCAGTTATTCGGAGGAAGGTCAAACAGAGGAAGTCTAGAAAATCGGTATCCAGTAGACATCTGTGAGTTATTGCTAAAGAAAAGATGAGAAAAATATTTGAGTAAAAATACAGATTAATAATTTTAAAAAGCTTGTCTGACCTACAGAAACACCTGAATGTACATATCCCATAACCTCACTGAAAACCAGGAAAATTAATACAGAGAAAAATAAATGATTATATAATAATGGCATTTTTAAATTTCAAAGACAAATAAATACTTTCCTAATCGTAAAGTTTATAGGAGAAGGAGGGAGGAGGGGAATCAAAATCAAGGTGGAATCAGCATTTTTCCCAAAATATTAAATTCTAGAATGAAACAAAAATAACATTTACAGAGCTTTTAGAGAAAATTTTGATGTACAGCCAAACTGTAGGTCATGTGTGAACACAAATGAAAGAAATTCCCAGAATGCAAGTACTCAGAAACTAGAATATTAGCTATTTTTCCTATAACTATTATTTGAAGGCATACACCAGCCTACCAAGAGGTAAACCACAGGAAAAAATAAATAAAAATCTCAAATGGACCAGTGAAATACTAACATCATTGAAATTTCTGAATATATTATGTATAAGATACAAAGGAAAGAAAACAGAAATTTCAGAAGCCACCAATGGCTTAGGTATAATTTTTAAATAATCTTTATTAAACACATCTATTTGTTGAGCTGGGGTCTTGGTTCTTGGATACATTGCAAGAAAGGATTCAAAGATGTGCCAGGTGGGTGGGCTAGTAAAAGGGTTTATTGAGAAAGGAGAGAAAGGGAAAGTACATACCTAAGACATAGTCGCGCGTGTGCAAGAGACGTGCCACGTGGCTGGGGCTGGGGTCCTTTTAAGTCTGGTCTTCCTTTGCCCCTATTCTCCGTATTCAGGAGGCATCTTACCTATTTGCTGTCCTAACTGGCTGCCTTTCTGCCTTCCTGTTGGTTTATACTATGGGCCACTCAGAATGCCCTGCTGGCTTTCAGGGATCCAGTGGGGAGGCCTTTTTTATTTGGCCTTATCCAGGGCTTCTTTTAGCTTCAAATGGGACCATGTGATCAGAGTCTTGGTGGACTTTTGGGTTGTAAGGGTTACAGCCTTGTTTTCAAGCAGCTGCCTTCCCTCAGGGCATTTCTGGACAGGGCTTCGTGGCGTGTTCTTTGCTGAGTCTGAGCTGTGATGTTACAGCTTAGTTCTGACCAGCAGCCTTCCCTCTAGTCTCCTGTGCTAACCTGCCTCACATTGAGGAAGCATTTCTTAAAGATGTTTCCCTATTTGAAAAGGGGAATAGTGGGTTGCATCACATGGACCAATAATCTTCGAGAGTCCCAATATATGTTACAAAATTGAAGGCTCTGAAGACTTCTAAAATAGGATATCTTTTTTATTTTCTTGAGTTTGCCACTTAAATGTAGCTGTGTAGTTTTTCATGGTCATATAAAAATACATTTAAAATACTGTCACAAAAAATAGTATAAAGAGGTGAGTAATAAATCATCTGAAATAACCAAATTCTGAGATAACCACCATAAACATTTTGCTGCTGACCTTCCTTTTTTCATTTTTCCATGTCTACATATCCATATCCACTGAAGAATTTACAAGTACGTTCCCAAGAGAAAGAGCTAGAGTCATTCAGACCTTTGTCATGATGGAGAAAAGAACTCCAAACACCATCAGCCTTTTCCCCATTACCTCCCATTTCTCTTCCCTGCTCTGACACTGGAGGAATCAGATGCAGTAGAGAGAGTGAGGGAGAAAAGCAAGAACTAAACAGATGAATAGAGAAAGAACAGACAATGCCACCCTCTCCCCTCTCATCTTCATCACTACTGTTTCTCAGAAGCAGGGATCCAGCTAAACTAGGAGCAATAGAGAAGATTTGAATTGGTTGAGAGATTAAAGTTTTCTTTTTTGATTAGAATGGAATTTTTATTATCAGAAAAAATGACTTGAAAAGCATAGAGATCTGAGATGAAGATATAATCTACCAACAGGAAAGGGAGATGTAACTAAGTCTTTTTTGGTCAGCAGTAAAGAAAAATAGTTATTTCCTATTACATCTGCTTAAGACAGGCACATTTAATAAAAAGATCTTATATGTATTTTTGTCATCATTAAATTTACAAAATACCATTATTTTATACATTTCCTTTATATTGTGTTTTTTTAAAATAATACACTGTGGCAAGCACTCCAAACTTTAGTTCTAATTTATTTATAATGGTTACTGTTGAGTCCTTCATATTGATGTACCCAAGTTTGCTCATCATTCCCATATTTTGAGACTGTCATTTCAGTTCCATTTTAATTTTTGCCACAAAAACTGCAGTAAGCCTCTTTATTTTATACTAACTTTTATCTTTATGGGATAATTTTCCAGGATTCTGATTGCTATGAAAATGTATGCATATTATATTCTAGTATATTGCCAAACTGATTTCCACAGAGACAATAACAAAATTTCCACCAGCAATATGTTAGGAGCCCATGTTCTTGAAATCCCCATCAGTGCTGGATACTCTCACATTCTAATTTTTAGCAGCCTAACAGGTGAAAGCAGTACCTCATTGTTATGTTAACTTGCCTTTCCCTGACTACCAGTAAGGTTGAGCATATACACTGGCCATTTGAATTTTCTTTTCTGGGAAATTCCTTATTTTGCCTATTTTTTTACTGAATTGTCTTTTCTTATTAATATAAAGGACTTTGTCTAATACAGAATTTAAATATTCATCTCCTAAATATGATAAATATTTGCAAATCAAACAAATTTTAGCCATTCGTCACCACATTAAAATAAGCTCTTTATTATGAATAAGTTTAGATTTACAGAAAATTACAAAGGTGGCACAAAGAATTCCTAGATACCTCTCACCTACTTTCAGTTTTCCCTAATGTTATCATCTCACATTATTGTTGGACATTCGTCAAATCTAAGAAAAAAGTTGGTACATTGCTAATAGTTAAAGTGCAGACTTTATTCTGATTTCACCAGTTTTTCCATTAATGTTCTCCTTTTGGTCTAGTATTCCATCCATGATACCACACTGCATTTATTTATGTCTTTTTAGTGTCCTCTGGTTTGTGACAGTTTCTTAATATATTACTGTTTCTTTTATGACCTTGGCAATTTTGAGGAATGCTCAAAATTGAGAATGTCTCTCAATTTGGGTTTGTCTGATATTTTTCCTGTTAGACTGAGGCTATGAATTTTTGGAAAGAATACAATAGGGATGAAGTGCCCTTCTCATCACATCATATCAGGGGATACCTGATCTCCATGTGACATTAGTCTTGATCCCACTTGAGAAAGATGGCCTTTCCTGTGTCTCTACACTATAAAGGCACCATTTTTCTCTTTCCAGAATCTATTCTTTAGAAGCAAGTCACAAGTCACTAAAGCCATATTTTTTTAAATCAGATATATGATTTTCACTTAAACTTCTGGGTTTCCTAACTTAAAATAGCTCCTCATGGCTTTCAGAATAAAGCTCCACAACACTTAACTAGACCTGTAAGTCCACAACAAATGTGATCCTTGCTATCTTCCTCAGCCTCAATAAGACATAATAATAATATTCTTTCTTTCTCTTCCTAATCCCCTGCTTTCACTGAATTAAATCCCAATCTTTCTGCATATCTCAACTTACATATCATTTCTTTCAGATATGTGTTTGTTGAGATCCCAGTCAGAGGTAAAGCTCACCAGTTTGGGTCTGGTGACATGTCTCTCTGCTCCCTTGGCACATAGTTCTAACCCATCACTGACCTTAGTAATGTGTGTTATAATCCTCTGTATCCTGCACTAGATTACATATTACAATAGTAAAGCAATAGTGTCTCTTTTGCTTCCTTTCATGTCTCCAGAGCCTAGCATAGTGCCTGACACATAATGCATATTTAATATACAATGGCAAATAAATGCTATTTTAGAATGTCATGGGCCTTGACTGTGGTCTTCAAAAATATTGCTTATTCTTCTTAATTTTTCATTTATCCATCCATCCATCCCATCAATATTTATTACACATCTTCTATGTGCCAGATACTAGGCACAGATATTGTGGCCCAGCAAATAAGACACATACAATCATGCAATGCATGAAGTCACCAAAATTTTGAAAAGGCTAGGCCATTCCTCCAAATCATCCATGGACCACACATGGTGGCTGTCAACACTGAACAACACCTTAAGTTTCCAGTAGAATGGATTATACTTTAATGGAGAATGTAAATCAAGTTTTCTTATCCCATTAGAGCAACTTCCCTTAGAAAGCACAAGGGAGTTTTGAGGAGGTGGGAGAGGGACTGAAGAGTAGAAACATGGAGGGGAAATGGTTTAGATATTAGAGTTTTCAAAAGTGTGGAAATACCATTCCAAAACTTAGATCTGCACATTTTATTTAAAATGCTAAGCTAAGAAATTTGGCAATAGAAATGGCAGTGGCATTTTTAAATGCTTTACTACAGATATTTACTTAGCTTAACTTGAGAGAATTCAGATATAAATTTTAATGGAGAGCTTTTGACCTTCCATATTAGGTTTAATTTATTTCTCTTTTAAATTGTTTGAGTATTTTATTTGATTCTGTGTTGTCAGTTGAATTATTCTACCAAGTCAGAGGTAAAGCTTACAATTATGAAATCCAAGCACACTTATGACTTATGACCCAACCACTGCATATTACTGCTGACTGGGTGAACACGACCTCCTAAAATATTAATTGTGTAATTTCCTGCTGAGGCCCTTGCTATTTCTCATAAATATGTGTTTCTGAAATAATGAAGTCACTACAATCATCCAGCATTCTGGATAACGTTTATCTCATAAACCTGAACTGAAATGTTTTAATAAAGGTACCCTCAGTTTTCTACAATATGATTACTTAGATTGCTATGTGACTATAACAAGGGGGATTCAATCTAAATTTAAAAATACCTTGCTTAGATTTCTATTTTCTAGTCCATAAAATGCTTCCAGTTTACTGATATATAAATGAATGTCAGCCATGTCTTAGATGACATGCTAAACAACAGAGCAAATGCAGACTGAGTGACATGTGTCCCATACCCACTATAGCTATCTAGGGGACCATAAAGTCTAAAGTTAGTAGAGAAAGTAAATCTAGTCATTTTATCCCAAAGAGAATCTTTGAAAGATTTACAATTTCTCCTCTTATGTTTTACTTCTAAAGGGTAAGGAATAATTTAAAACTTGGACAACACACTCAGTGAGGAGAGGGAATTGGTTATTTCTTAGTATAATGAGCCAATTCCTGAAGGTGAACAAGACTTCTGCAGTTAGTATACTCATCTTATTTATAGTGCCCAAGTAATCCTTATGTTCTTCATTTCAACACAGCTCTAAGAGCTATTATTCATCGCTTTACAAGAAAATACAAATATTTTTCACCCAATGAGTAAGTGTGAAATGAAAAGAAAGGAAGTGTCACATTGCTCTATTTAGTTGTAATACATAATACAAGCTTTCCAAGTGGAAGTACTAGAATAATTAAACTAATTTTCTAAAATTATTCTAGTGTATTCAATTATGGATTTTAATTATTTTAGAGAAGCAACTCACAGTGTTAATGAAAGAGACAGTAGTAAAAATCATGATGGAGTTAGGTTTCATGTTTCTGCATTCCATAAGCCTTATTTGACAATGTTAATCAAATATTTGATGAATTCTAAGAGCCTTTTGGGATAGTAAAATGAATATTACCATCATGATTCCAAGAGCTAGGTTGAAGTATAATCAAAGTCAGGTAAGGTAAATGGACTTCACTGCCAAAGGGAACATTGGTTGTTGAAAAGAGGTCTCTGGAGAACTTTTTGGTATTAAATAGAAATACTACTAAAACAAAAATTAAATCATGCTGAGTTTATGACATAAACTACTGGAAACCACAAATACTAAGATAATGTTGTTATTCTATCTTCAACTAATAATGGATAAAAAGATTCAGCAGTGTATATGAGAATAAATTCTACCATTTCACTTCCTACCTTATTTTTATTTTATGTAATCTGAACGCATATTAATTTTCTCTCTAAGGCATCTTAAAAAAAGAAAAAGAGAAGGAAACAAAGAAAGAAAATGTAACAAAATGAAACCAATGTTTCTTGGACTGCATGCTTCATAATCATCTGCTAATATAGATGCTAAGTACAGATTCCTAATACTCACCCATAATCTAATGACCTAAGTGATTCTTCATCACATTAAGGTTTGATATCTAATAAATAAGACTTTTGAGTGAAAGTACATGCTCATATCTATTAGAATACCTTTCTTTTCATGAAACATTATAATGACAATCTTTATTAAACATACGGATTCATTTTACCTCCATTAATAAATATAACTTAATAAAATATGTTGCTTATTTGAAGTTTAAAAAAATCTTCTGGAAACAGACAGTTATTATTGTGAAACAAACAACAGATTATCAGGAGCATACAATGATAAGCATTTATTTAGCTCCCATATCTTTATTATTATGAATGATAAGCATTTATCTAGCTCATATGAATCAGCTGGGAGTCAGTTCAACTAAGCTGGGCTTATCCAGGAAGTTATAAAAGCTTTCAGTCTGTTCCTTGTCTCTTATCCTCCTTGAACCAGAAGGTTAGTTGGGACATGTCTTTCTGATAGCAATGAGAGAGGTACAAGAGGACTAGCTCAACCACATGAGCAAATGTCAAGCCTCTGTTGGTATAACATACACTAATATCCCATTGGCCAAAGTGAGTCACATGGCTGAGGCCAAATATAAAAGGTGAAGAAGAATATTCCAACCAAAAAGCTAGTGACATGGTCAAATCCAATATCAAGAGCATGGGGAAGTATGCTTCCATGGAGGTGGTAGGAAGAAAATGACTATTTCATTTTCCATGACAATTTCACAAGCCTAAAAGTCATAATTTTCCTTACCCAAAATTAGAGTAGGCTTCCGGTAACTTGGTTCTAGCAACTTTAAGTGGTCTTCTCCTACTCACTGCCACCTAAAACATCACTATTTAAATTCATTCCTTTGAGTTACATCTCTTTGAGGTAAAGGAATCCTCTAGTGTAACTCAAGCTCCCTAGAAAAGAGGAAATATTAAGCCTGAACAAAGCAATGCATTTATTTTTGTATCTTTTTCCAAATAAGAGAACATTTGGAGGGTGTCACAGTTGCATATTCATAAGTTATATGGTCCAGGAGAATGGAGAGGAAGGAAAGGAAGCCAGAGGTACTATGAGAACTTGGCAACTGATTGGATGTTACAAGGCAAGTGGAAAGAATCATGTAGGATTTTAGGTTCCAGTGAATATCAAGATGAAAAGGAACCACAAAATTTTGGAAATGTGAGAAGATAGCTCAGACTAGAGGTCAGACCAGAGAGGAAGATATGAACATCTTAGATAAAGAAGTGACAATGGAGTCACTGAGTGAAAGCACTGAGAAAACGTATAGAAAGCAGTCAAGTAGATACTGTTAGGGAGTTCCTGAATTTAGGAAAGAACAAGGAAAGGAAAGAGAAAGAATATCTGAATCATGTTTACAACAGTTAAGAGATAACAGATCATATCATTTGATATAGAGAAGATAGCAGACAGGTGACAATGAATCCCTAAATTTTTATTTCTTGTCAAACAGTGAGAAAGGTATTTTTAACAGAATGAAATACTTTTTTCTTAGATATAAATCATCTTTATGAATCCAATAAAAATGAAGATCAACTTGATATTATCTACAACATAGAGAAAATATTATACAAAGTTGAGATTATTTGTCTATTGGTAGTTGGTAACTGATCCTTCATATCATTACAGATATTTGGAAGATGCATTTTATTTCTTGAAATGAGTTATAATTGCTTTTATTTGAATCAGACCATACCCTTGAAACATGTTTTCTTGAAAATTTGCTGTTTAAAATATACTATGCTTTTAAAATGCTGTCATATGTGATACCCATTAAATAATATGCAGTTGACTTGGTTAAGACATGCCCATCAAATAGTAATGGTTTGGTAATGATAGTCAACATTTTAAAGCACTTAACAATATTCCAGGCACTGATCAAAGTGCTTTCTATATATTAACTTGTTTATTCTATACAAAAACCTTATGGGGTGGATACCATCATTATCTCTTTATTATTTTTTTTCTTTATTAAAGAAGTTGTGGCTTTACAGAATAATTATGCATAAAATAGAGGATTCCCATATACCACACTGTTATTAACACCTTGCATTGGTGTGGAACATCTGTTACAATTGATGATGGAATATTCTTATAATTGTACTAGTAACTATAGCCCATGGTTAATCTTAGGGTTCACCTTTCATGTAGTGTACTTCCATGAATTTTTAAAAATTTTTTTATTCTATTACCATATATATCCCCTTTTAACCACATTCAGATATATACATTAGTGTTGTAAATTATATTCACAATGTTGTGCTACCATCATCACCATCCATTACCAAAACATTTTAATCATTCCAAATTGGAATCCTGTACATTTTAAGCCTTCATGATATTGGCCTGGTAGAATCCATTAGGGAGTGTTCCTTCCTCTTCAGGTTTTTTGCAATAAGCTGAGCAAATTGGAATTGTCTTCTTGGAAGGTTTGGTAGAATTCCCCTTTGAAACTGTCAGGTCTTGGGCTTTTCTTTGTTGGGAGGTTTTTGATTACTGACTCAATCTCTTTGCTAACAATTGGGTTGCTGAGATCTTTTATTTCTTCTTGAGTGAAGGGAGTTTGTGGGTTTCTAAATATTTATCCATTTCATTTTGATTATATAATTTATTGGTGTACAGTTGTTCATAGAATACTTTCATAGTCCTTTTAATTCAGCAGCATCAATAGTAATTTCTCTATTTTCATTTCTGATTTTCAATATCCTTTCTCTTTTTTTTCTCATACTGGCTAATGGTTTGCCAACTTCATTGATCATTTCAAAGAGCCAATTTATGGTTTTGTTGATTCTCTCTATTGTACTTTTTTTCTATAGCAAATATCTACACTTTTACTGTTATGTCTTTCCTTCTGCTTGCTTTATGTTTAGTTTGCTCTTCTTTTTTTATTGTTCCAGTTTTGAGGTTAGGCCTCTAATTTGAAGTCTTTCATCTTTTTTAATGTAAGCATTCGAACCTATACATTTCCCTCTCAGCACTGTGTTTGATGTGTCCCATAGGTTTTGGTGTGTTGTATTTTCATTTTCATTTGCCTCTGGATATTCCCCAGTTTTACTTGTGATTTCCTGTTTAACCCATTGGGTGTTTAAGAGTATGTTATTTCATTTCCACATATTTCTAAATTTTCCATTTTCCCTCTGTTATTGATAGTAAAGAGAAATTCTTGATAGAGTCTACCAATTTCTGCCTTTCAACTGAAGAGCTTAATCCATTTACATTTAAAGTCACTACTGATAAAGCAGGACTTTCTTTTGCCATTTTCTTATTTAGCCTTTAATGTCTTACATCTTTCTTGTCCCTCAAATCTTCCATTAATGTCTACTTTTATATTTATTGATGTGGCATGTTGTACCCTATTAAATGCCTTTTTTATCTGGTTATATTTTTCATATATTTCCCACAAGATTATTATGGGATTCAAAATTTAAAGTCTAAATATTTAAATAACAGTCATATTTGGTCTGATACAAATTTAACTTCAATAGTATACACATATAATTCTCCTATATCCCTCTGTCCCCAATCCTTTTATTTTGTTACAACTTATATCTTTGTACATATAATTTTTCTATATCCCTCTGTCCCCCTCCTTTTATTTTACTTGTTACAACATATATCTTCATACATTGTATGTCTAAAACCACATATTTATGATTATTTTATATGTATTTGCATTTTAGCTCCTGTAGTAATTAAGAAATGAAGCTACATACCAAACAATTTACTATAATAATACTGGCATTTGTAATTACAAAATGGTTACCTTTAATACACGTCTTTATTTCTTTATGCCACCTTGAACGACTGTCTTATGCCCTTTCCTTTCAGTGTGAAGACAGCCTTGAGCACTGCTTGTAAGGCAGGTCTAGCGGTGATGAACTCCCTCAGCTTTTGTTTATCTGCAAATATTTAATCCCTCATTTCTGAAAGTAAGTCTCCTGGCTATAAAATTCTTGTTTGGTTGTTGTTTTCTTTCAGTTCTTTAAGTAGTTCAACCTACTGCCTTCTTTCCTCTATAGTTTCTGATGAGAAATCAGCACTCAGTATAATTGGGACTCATCTCTACAAACACATTGGTTTTCTTTGTCAGCTTTAAGAAATCTCTCATCTTTGCATTTGACAGTGTAATCAGTATATGATGGGATGTAATTTTTTATCTTTATCCTGTTTGATGCTATCTGGGCTTCTTTGATGTATATATTCACATCTCTTGCTAAATTTTATTTCTTTTTTTTCCCATTTATTTACTTATTTATTGTTTGTCTTGCTAAGTTTGAGGAGTTCTCTTCATTATTTCTTTGAATATTCCTTATGTCCCTTTCTGTCTTTTCCTTCTGGGGTTCCCATAATGCATATATTAGTATGCTAGGTGGTGTGTCCCAGAGGTTTTTAGGGTGATTTCATTCTCTATAATTCTTTCTGATTTCTATTCCTCAGCCCAACTCATTTAAAGTATATTGTCTTCTGCCAGAATCAAGAATCCACTCTTGAAACCCTCTTGGGAATTTTCCATTCCAGTTATTGTGGTCTTCAACTTCAGTAGTTCTGTTTGGTTCCTTTTTAAAAAATGTCTCTCTACTAAGATTCTTATATTTCTCATACATTGTTTTCCTGGTATCATTTAGTTCTTTCTCTGTATTATCCTTCTTCTCCTTGAGCACTGTTAAGATAATTTCCTTAAAGATTTTGTTTGGTATGTATACCCAACATTCTGGTTGGCATTTTCTGGTTTTTATCTTCTTCTTTTGGATGGACCATCATTTTCTGTTTAGGTATTTGTCTTGTACTTTTTTGTGCACACTGTACATTTTAACATTTTAAAATGCTAACTCTGGGACTTATTCCCTGAGATGTTTGTCTCTTGATTTTGTAACCAGCTGATGATAAGACAGAGATTTTCTTGAGTTTCATCCCTCCTATCAGAAAGATCTACTCAAGGGAAATGCAGTGTGCAAGATTTTGTCTGTCTTTCTGGACCTGTGTCTTGTCGTGGGAGTTCCTCTATTTACAGGAATTTAGTTGTTCCCTTATTTCCCAGGAGGCATACCCTCCCCTCCCAGGTATTTTAAGCAAAATGGTAAGCTATTGCCCTAGACTTTCAGCCTCTAGTTTCTTATACTCCTTTAGTAGGAAAAAGCAGCTTGAAACTCTAAAAAGAGTGTAAGAAACTATAGAGGCAAAAGGTTTTGGGGAAAGGCTTGTGTACATCAAAGACCCAGAAGAGAGGAAGCCTGTCTCCTGGGAAATAGAGAGGCATTCAAACTCCTACAAGCAGGGAAACTTCCAAACAACTAATAAGCAAAAGTCTAGGAGAAAAGTATTTGACTCGAGGGTAAATTCTAGGAGGAAGGGCATTCCAGAAAGGACTTTCCCAATTCAGTCTTTCCTAGCTGAAAAAGGGTCAGGGACCTATAAAGGGCACCCAGACCAGCTCAAAAGTCCCCTGGTTAGGGGGTCAGGAAGGGCACCAAGAGCTTTTGGTATGCCTCTCCAAAGTTGAACTTTCCTAACTATCTAGAAAATGCAATCCTTCAACTAACTGTCCTATGCAGCCCTGTGGAAGCATAGGGCCTTTAAGCCTCCTCTGCCCTATCCAGGGCAGGCTGAAACAATGGCAAAAACACGGCCTTTGTTTGGAGCTTGTTGAAACGAGTACCTTCAGAGACAGGTTCTGGACCCCAGTGATCTGTTGTCACAAATCAAAAACCATAATCGCCAGTGCCCACCACTGTTCTTGGGGAAAGGATTTTTATGTTCCTTTCTGTTACCAGAGAGTTGTCCAGGGCTGGACCACATAGAGGCCTCCCAAGAGAATGAGGAATGAGTGCCAGCAGTCACTGCGCTGGAAGCAATTTATCATTCTTTACCATAATTTATCAGTCTCTTCCTCTCACTCTTCCCTGGATGCTGTATAGTTTCCTCTGGCTTCCATAGCTTCAAAATAATTGTTTCAGACAGTACCTGCCTTTTTAAAAACTGTTCTGGTAGAAGAACTGAATCCTGGAGCTCCCTACTCCACCATCTCCCCACTGTCCCTTTTCATTATCTCTTTATGCAAATAAGAAAACCTGAGTAAAGCAATTTTGAGTAATATACCCAGGCACTGATGACTGGCAGATACATATCTCAAACCCACATGGTTGCACCCCAGAGACCAGCTGACAAGTCTCTCTTTACTCTGGGGATTCGAAAATGTTCCTGTTGCCCACCTTTCCTGCTGCTCTGGGCACTGCAGGTCTCTGCTGATGGCCTTTATGCGACTATGGTGTCCAGGGGGCAGAAGGATTCAATAACCCACTCTTGTTGAATTTACTAAATGCTGCCAATGTAATATACCAAAAAGTGTTGGCTTCTACAATGGAATTATTAATTTATAAGCATACAGTTCTGAGGTTGGGGAAAATGTTCAAAGCAACATCAAGTGAAGCTCTGTCCCCCACTATGTGGCAATGCACAGTAGCAGTTCTGCTTGTCTCTCCCTTCTTGAGGCTCACTTTCTCCCTGAGCTCTCTGAGCTTAGCTATATATTGCTTCCAATATTCAAAGAGGGACAATCACAGGATAAACATTCCCATTGTTTTGGTGAGAAATTGGAAGCAAAACAGGGATCACAAACAGTTCTGAAAATCTGCAGGGCATACTCAATCAGATCTCAAAGTTTGAGTGTCATCTGTAGAACCATGGTTTCTTCTCCTCAGGGACTTATGGAGTGGCAGTCCCATTCCTTCCAGAGCTTGCCCAATGGCCATCTTTTTGGCTCTACACTCATCAAGCATTTGGGTGGTGGCCAAACTCTAGGCTGTCACACTGGGGTGATGGCCACAGTCCCCCCCCAATCTACAAACACTGGGGTGACAGCTACAGTCTCCCCAGTCCACAGAACACAGGCTCAACCTCCTTATCATGGTGGGGTAGGGACCAAATTCTCACCACTCAAACTCTCACCAATCCCTAGGGAATAATTCTACCCCCATAGAAGCCTGGGGCAGCATCACTCTTCCTGAGCAAAGGGGTGGAAGGCCTGCCCTCTCCAAGTGCCAAGACATACTTACTGTGGCAGTTCAGTATTGTTTATGAATTCCAAAAATAGATATTGGATTGTGCTTGTAAACTGGTTTGTTCCTCTGGGTATATTCGATTGTATTAGATTCAGAGGTTTCACTTTTACTTTATTAAATCAAGATTAGGGCTTTTATTTGACCACATCATTAGGGTGTACAGGGTTGAGTCCACCCCCTTGGTGGGGATAAAACATACTCATATATGGAGTATGTGTAGACACACAGAGAAACAGAAATGTGAGAAAAGAGAGAAGGCTCCATTAGACACAACAGAAGCCCTGTG
The DNA here is from genome assembly GCF_030445035.2 of Dasypus novemcinctus. NCBI lineage: Eukaryota > Metazoa > Chordata > Mammalia > Cingulata > Dasypodidae > Dasypus > Dasypus novemcinctus. The sequence goes on along the minus strand of NC_080673.1, from coordinate 44,058,681 downwards.
AAGAGAGATGAGCCTGAGAGTCTTCAGCCAACCTTGTAAAAAGAGCAGATCAGTTGAGTCCAGAAAGAAATGAGCCCAGGGAGAGAGACAAGCCTTATGCCAGGCAAGGGCTGAGTTTGGAAGAAGCTGGCACCATGGAGCCTTAAGAGGAAGAAGGAAGGCTGAACCCTCGCAGACTTTACTTGCCATCTTGCTTCAACATGTGGCCAATGACTTAGGGTGAACAAGCACCTTGTATGGTACCTGAAGTTGGACTCTTTAGGGCCTTGTGACTATAATCTTCTACCCTAAATAAATACCTTTTATAAAAGCATCATCACTCCTTTGGCTGACTAATATACTTACCCTTTTCACACACATGGGTGGGGTCTCTCTCTTGGCCCAAAAATATGTCTTAAGTCCAGACCTCAGCTTACACAGTTTTGCCCTTAAAGTCATTTTTCCTTCAATCTCTCCCTTTTCTATCCCTTTCAGTCCAGGCTGGCAGTGGTTTCATTCATACATATATCACAAAAAGCTTGTTGGTTTCACATGCAGTTCACAGGGGTCTTAATCATCACACAATTGGACTTTCCACAGATCCTTTCTGAATAACTGCATTTCCCATCCTGACTTACAATAAAATGACTCGCTGGTCCCAAATTCAGTTAAGTCCTCACATGAGGCACTATTCTCTGGGGTCTCGCTTTCCAGAAGCTTTGGCTTTTATTCTTCCATTTATGAAGGACTCCAGTAAGAGTATCAAGACCCCTCCTGGGCAATGCCCTATTACAGCAATCTAATCAAATGTCCCCTTATTGACCTAATGATCTAATCACAGGTCCAATTTAAGAAAATAAGCTCCTGGGGTCCACAAAAAACTAAAACTAACACAACTCTGGACTGTGCTTTCTCACCTGGGCTGTAAGAATAGCTTTTACCCAAAGTCTCACAAAGTTTTTCATTAATTGTTTCTTCTGATTGAGGATATAACCTCTTTTTACACAAGGCCTCAAATCCAGGCTTTAGGAGAATGAGAGGTTGGAAGGGAAGAGTCGGACTCCTCAATTTTCCTCTTGGCTATTTCTCTTAGAAACCATGCAATAAAAGAAAAAGAAAGAGGAGGAGGAAGAGGATGAAGAGAAAGATAAAGAGAAGGAAAAAGAAAAGGAGGAAAAAGAAAGGGAAAAAGTAATCTTTAAAAATGGTTCCCTTATATTTTTACAAAAAAAAAAAAAAATAGTTACCTGCTCATAATTTCCATAAAGAATAACTCAGTTTCCATCTCACAGACAGAAAGAAGTACCCAATACTCTGAAATGATTTAATTCAGTTTAATTTCAGAATCTTTAAAGTTTTCTCAGAAAAGATCAAAGTTTTAGGGTAAAATTCATTCAGATGTCAATGTGCTACAGAATCTCTAAGTCACTTGACCCTTTAGACAAAGTTTTGACTGAGTTATTTTTCCAAAACATAACTTATTATTTAAGTATCTGTAACAAAAACAACAATGCTATTGTAGCAAAGAATGAATTTTATAATACCTCAGTTTTCCATGTTGGGAAATAATGATAGCAGTTTCCAAGTATATTAATCAGGTTATATTGGTTCTTTGGACTTATACCTGGTGCTCTCCTTTCCCAATCCAGTCCAAGAGATTGGAGAGCATGCTTTGTTCTGGACCTCCAGCTAGCTGGACCTGGAAGGTCTGATTGAGACCTAGGGATCTACCAAGGGACAGTTGACTCCTCTGGAGGCTGAGGTATAGAATTCTGGGGAAAGAACCAGATACCACTCTTATTCTGAGAGAGGGTCAACCAGAAATGAGAAGAACTTGGAAGCAAAGGGCTGCCTATTACAGAGAGAATATGCTAGCCCTGCTTGCCCTGGAAGAATTTCAGGGTGGCCAATAGGTGAACCAAGAGGTTCTGAGACCTAAGGCTGAGAGAGCACCTGCCATTGAGATCACCAGGGAGCAGACAGAGTTCTTCCAGTTCTTCCTCTTTCCTCTCCGGGGACTGCCAGTTTACCAGCCAGTGGCTGGAAATCCATAGGGCAGGACCACTACTCCTCCCAGCATTCTCCAGACTGTTATGACTTAAGGTCCTCCAGCAGCTGGCCTTAGTTGCCAAGATATAAAGAATCACAAGAAATCAAAGGAAAATAACTCTACATTCCAGGAATCCAAGAGCCAGGTAGTAGAAGAAGAAACAGAACATTCAAAACAGATGGCTCCTAATGAAATAGAATTTCTGGTAGACGAGAAAACCACTTGAACAAAGTACAATAAGAATACTGAAGTACAGTTAAAGACCAAAAAAAGACTTTCTGTAACAACAAAAATATAATTTTCTAATTTAAAGAGTCAGGGGGTAAATTTAAAGAGGATAATCACTAATGAAGGCTGATTTTGTAGCCTAGAAGAGAGTAGGGGAAATACTTCAAGACATAACTGGGAGAAGAAAATTTAATACCTCCATAGAAAGATAAGCAACATGTCAATCAGACCCAAGAAATATAACATGCACATAAAAGTTTCATAAGGAGAATCTAATTGACAGGAGGAGTAGCTATTATTCAAGTAACAGAAAATAATTTTGCCTCATTCAATCAAGATGAGTCTACACGTTGAAAGGGTTCACCAAGTTCCACAGTTCCATCAGGACTGATAAAAGAAGACAAAAAAACAGGTATATTCTGGCAAAAATTCTAAGCTTTAAAAATAAAGAAGAAAAAAATATCTTATATGATTCCGTATTGGAAATTGCATTTAGTTACAAAGGAAAAAAAATAGACAGACATTGAACTTCTTATCACCAATATATGAAGTTAGAAGATAGAATAATATTCTCAAACTGCCAAGAGAAAGGAATAAAAACATGGCCAAGGGATAGCTCGCATGTCAGAAAAACAAGAAAGGATATTTATAGACATGCTAGGATTTTGAGGTCACATTATCCATGTATTTATCTAAGGATAATGGTCAACATAAAATGAATCAGAAGAAAAACTACAAGACAGAGGAAATTGAAGGACAGACGAGACAGTGGTTAGCAATAACCCTGGAATATCTATACCAATATCAATCGATCAATAGATAAATAGATAGATAGTTAGATAGATAGATAGATAGATAGATAGATAGATAGATAGATAGATAGATATAGAGGATAGGTTTATATCAAAGTGGGTAATGAGAAAGAATTTGAGATTATTCATACACCAAATTCTAACTAATACTCCTGGAAACAGAATATTAATACCGTAGGGGAAAAATCTAATACTCTGGAAGTAAAAATACTTAACTATCTCTGAAAAACCTAAGACTTGAGAAGAAAGCAGAGTAAAAGTATCCTAGAGTGAAAAGAGTAGATGGAAATGTTTATCTTGTTCATGAATAATAGCAGACAGATATGTTCAGATATGATTAAATAGAAAGAGGTGATTAAAATTGATCTAATGAAATATTGTGGGAAAACTTGTTAATTAACATAAGATAAAGGAAAAAATGTAGCCTAATTAAACCAGCAAAATATAGGGAAAAGGAATAAAAAGAAACAAAGCAATATTGTAACCATAAAATAATTGATTGATAAATAAAAATCCAATATGTAATTTACCAAATAAGAATTTTAAAAAGTGAAAGCAGAATACTGAAAATATAGGACTGGGTGAAGAGATAACAGGCAAATAAATGACCCAAGGAATTGGGGGGAGGGATGTGGGGAACAGATAAACATGGGAGATAGTCAGGTATGTGATTGAAACTATAATGTTGAGAAAACTCTTGAGAAAATATAATAAGGAAGGGTTACCTGTTTAAGGTGCTTAATGGGGGGCATCTGGCACAGGGGCAGGTTTCTAGGGAGTGTGTGAGTGCTCATTTTGTCATAGTGTGCTACATCATTGGGTGGAGATACACACAATATGTGGGAAGATGTACCCCTATCCTGGGGAGGCCTGATGTTCTCAAACATAGGGAATTGTGTCTCTCAAGAGAATTGGTGGCTCCTAATGGGGTAGGACAGTCTAGCGTGTAAAGCCCTCAGCATTGTTGCAAGTATCTGTGAATCTGGTCCTTCAAGCAGTGAAGCTTGGTTGTCACTGTGGGCCATGAGGGGAAAGGGAGAGAGGAGTAGAATAGATGGAAGCAGGGCAGCTGGGGGGCAATGGAAGTATTCCACAAGATCGTGCAATGATGAATATAGGACATATAAAATTTCACCAAAAATGTATAAAAGTCTATAGGCCAAAATGTAAACCATAATGTAAACCATAATGTAACTAAAAATTTAGAAAATTATACAGTTTAAAATATAATCCATAATGTAAACCAAAATGGAACCATATTTGGTAGCTATGTTTCAATATCTCTACATCAGCTACAGCAAATATAACTTGAACATGTAAAAAGATCATTGCTGGGAAAGGGGGAAAAGGGTTTGATGTTGGATATATGGGAATCCCCTACATTGTATATGTGACTCTACTGTTATCTAAAACTTTTTTGAAGACAAAATTAAAAATATTTTTTAAAAAGGATGTGTGCACTGAGGAAAGAATGAAAGAAATTGCCTTGCCACTGTACATACAGAGCAAAACCTATTACAGTGATGAAAGGCAAAATGCCAAAAACAAGGTTTTATGATATTTTTCATTTTTAATACCCCAATTTATTTCTTACTTTATTTTAGTTTTTCTAATAGTATGTATTTTATTGCTAATCTTTAAACCTATCATTACTATTACATTTTCCTACTAATTGAATTTGGCAATATATTAGGCTTCATTTTTTAAGGCGTTTTGAAACACAGACAGGTTCAACTATGGCAGGGGAGGAACACTGGTGTGGGGTGTTATTGATGGGGGACACATGGTTGGGAGGGAGTTCTCCAGGGCATGTATATAGGGCATATAAAAATGTTTGGATATTCATTGGGTATTTTCATAGTAGTTACAGTTACGAACAACAACTGAGGGAGTGCTGAGTTCCTAGCCAGGGGAGCTCTGTCACATTCCCCAGTGGAACATCAACAATCCCCCAAGTGCAAGGACAGAGACCAGTGAAGAAGGATGGTCCAATGATGAGCCCTTGATACCAATGGCTATGCTTATGAGCCTGTGTGCCTGAAATTCGAACTAGGCCTAGAGCTGCAGGGTGCCCAAGAGTTACCTCCTAAGAGCTTCCATGTTGCTCAAATGCAGCCACTCTCTAAGCCAAACTCAGCATGTAAATGCATTTCCTTCCCCCCCAGTGTGGGACATGACTCCTGGGGATGAGCCTCCCTGGTGCCGAGGGATTACTACCAATCACTAACTGGTGATACAACTAGAAACAGACCTTGAATAAAAGGGGGAAAAGGTAAAGACAAATGAGTTTATATGGCTAAGAAACTTCAAAATGAATCAGGAGGTCATCAGGGGTGTCACATTTACACATGTCTCAGCAGGATTCCAGAGACAGTCAAAGTAGATACAACCCCAGGTACTGGTGCTCCTGAGGACTATGAAGACACACAGGTTCTACAGTCATGGCAGACAGCTCTGGAGTTCAGTGCCTTTTCAGTGGATCCTACTTTAGAATTTGTGTTCCTAAATGTGATGAAGTTGACATTTCTAAACATGCTTCCTCTGTCACCTTTATTGAACCTGTGGTTGGCGCTGTGGTTGGTATATACTCCAGAGATTCAAATCTCTGGACTGGCCATGTGCCAACTGGGCCCTGAGCCTCAGCAGAGTTGCAACTCCTACTCTCTATTCACTGGACTTCCCCAGGTCAGCTAACAGGGAGGTGAAGATAGTCAACCACCACACCAGGGAACTAAGAGTACCTACAACCGCAAGCAGGAGAATCACATCCATCAACCATGTGAGATCAAAGCCCCCTCTCGAAATAGAGGTGGAGTGGACATCACTATCTCAGGGTCCTCAGGATGGAGGAATAAAATATGGATTAGAGTGGACTCACTTGTATTCTACTATAGAACTATTGAGATTAGTAATGGAAGTACTGTAGTATTGATGTGGAGAAAGTGGCCATGGTAGTTGCTGAGGGCAGGGAGAGGGAAGAAGAGATGTGATATGGGGGCATTTTTGGGACTTGGAATTGTCCTAAATGATATTGCAGGGACAGATGCTGGACATTATATATCCTGTCAAAACTCACTGAATGGAATGGGGGAGAGTGTAAACTACAATGTAAACTATTATCTATGTGGTGCAGCATTGCTCCAAAATGTATTCACCAAATGCAATAAATGTGCCACAATGATTAAAAAGGTAGTTGACGTGGGAGGAGTGGAGGTGGGATGGGGTGTGAGGTATATGGGAGCCTCTAATATTTTTTAATGTAACATTTTTTGTGATCTATGTATCTTTGAAAAAAATACAATTAAGAAAATAAACATACAAGCTTACATTTTGAGGTTGAGAAAAAAAATTCAGAGTGCCAATATTAATTTTAGAGTTGGCACCACACAGGGTTAAAATCACTAAACAGAATAATGAAGGATAGAATGGAATGATGGTAAACATAAAATTTATGAAGAAAATATAATCATAAATCTCTGTGTACCAAACATCAGCCAAATATATAAGGCAAAAGTCTATTGGAATTATAAGAATAATTAATTGAAATTAATAAAAGTTAATAAATAAAATAAAAATGGGAGTTTTTATTCACTTTCAGAATTATACAGATCTAATAGACAAAACAAAAACTGGTAAAGACATAACAAGATAAAATAAAAAATAATAAACCTGGTTGAATATTGTTTTCCAAATGTTCAAAAATTTAAAAATAATTTTTAAGAACCAAATTGATATTTTACATATCCTTTGGACATAATCTAAAACATTAGAAATGAATAACAGAAATATTAATTAAAATATTTAACTTGGAAATTAAGAACACACTTTGAAAGTAATACTTGAAGCAATCTAACAATTCCATTCCAAAAAGAGATATCCTAAAGTAATGAGTACATATATCCACCAAAAGATAAATGTAAGAATGTTCATAACAGTTTTATGATGAGTTCTAAACAGACTATAAGGCAAATGTCCATCAATGGGAGATGGGATAAATAAATTGTGAGGAGTCCATTCAATGGAATTCCAAATAACAATAAAAAGAACAAAATACTGTCTGTCACACACAATGACATAGATGGCACCCACAGATGGTAAAAGTGAAAGAAGTCAGACACAGAAAAGTATATACTGTATGATTTCATTTATATGAAGATGTGAAAAGGACTTGTGGTGGTAGAAGTCAATTGACAACTATCTCTTGTGAGTGGTGTTTTGACTGAGAAAGGACACAAGCAACCTTCTAGGGTGCTGTAAGTGTTCTCTCTGCTGATCTAGATGGAAGTTACAAACATGTGTACATATGTGCAATTCATCTGGCTTTTTACTAAATATTTGTGCAATTTAGGTTATATAAGTTTTACCTTGAAGAAGAAATATTTAAAATAAAGGAACTGAAAATACCCTCTATCTAAAAAGGAATGAAAAGGAGAATACTTCATACCAAAACAATGAAAATAGCTAAAGCTTTACTTAGCTCAAATTTATAGCTTTATATTCCTTCATTATTAAAATATAAAGAATAACTATAAAGGAACTTAAAAGTCATGTTAAAGTACTTAAAAAACAAATAAAAATTAAGAAAAAGAGAAAGTATTAATATATAGAAGAGTAAAAACAATTTGGTTGTAATATACTTGTAAATCTAAAGAAATCAATAATTTCCTAAATCTAACGAAAATTACCACTATTATTCCAAATATTAATATAGTTATTGCTTTAAAGTAGATTTAAGGAGCAATTCATGACCTTTCTTTTAATGACATACCTGTACCAAATGTTCCAAAACACAATTTTACATAAATTTTAAAAGAATGAGTTAATTCCAATATTTTAATTATACATTTCTGAGCCATAGAAAATTATGTAAGAAATTTAACTTATTTTATAAAACCAACAGCTATTTCAAAACAGCTACAGTCTCACATATGAAAATAGATGAAGACATTCTAAATAAAATATTAGAAAATAGAATCCACTGGGATTTCATTTTTAAAAAGTGTTAGTTTATTCAAGGTGAATCACTATTCAATGCCAGAAAAATCTATCAATAAATTGTATCAAATCAAAATATTAAAGCAGAAAAAGCATGTGATCAATAGATGCTGAATTGGCTTGGCAATAGATTGAATTCAGCAGTCATTCCTAACAAAAACTCTAGCATAGATAAGGTCAACAGAACAAAGAGTCTGTATCATAATATAAGCATATATGTGAATTTAATATAAGAAAAGTTGGTAATTTTATTTAATGGGCAAAGGACAGTTAACTGAATACTGATGTTAATATAAGCAGATATCCATCTGGAAGAAAATAGAGTTCAGCCCCTACCTCACATCATGTCCAGATGTAAATTCCAATTTATCAAACATATGTAAAATATGATCATTTTAGAAGAAAATTTTAGTAGGCTATATGTGTAACTTAGACTTCAGAAAACCTTTTTGAACAAGAAATGAAAACCAAAGTGTAAAAGAAAAGATATATACATCGATTACCTAGAAATTTTAAGTTTTGCATTACAAAAAGAACATAAAGTACATAATTAAATGAGGAAATGGTTATAAAATATTTAAAAAGTAAAAGGCTAATATATACAATATACTGAAAAGCACATTAAAAGACAAAGGCAAAAATGAAAAAAATAGGCAAAAAGTATAAATAGACAATTCATAGAAGAAACTCAAAATATGAAAAGAAATCAATTGACACAAAGAGAAATGTAAATTAAATTCTCATCATTCCTCACTTAACAATTGCACATATACCTGCTACTGAGAATTCAGGGGAAACAAAAGAATATTCTAAAATATTACTGGTGGAACTTGAATTGTTAAACCCTTTCTTGAAAATCATTCTGTACATATTAATTACATTTTAAAAATATCTTGACATCCTTTGATCCAATAACCTCACTCTGCGAAATCCATCCCATGGAAATAAAAGCACTGAACAACAGAAGAATGACTGAATAAATTGAGGTATATTCATATTATAGAATGTCAAAAACACATTAAAAAGAGCTCAAGGATTCTCATGATGCATTTCTAAGTGAGAATTTAGAGAAATGCATATGATCCTGTTCTGTAAAATAATCAATGACCACAAAGAATATGTTCAAATGCATATGTAGGTATGAAGAATAATTTTTTTTTAAATTTCCACAAAAAAATATGATTTACTAGTCAAAAAAGCCTTTATCCCTTATGAAAATATTCAAAGTTATAAAATTGTGTAGAATTATTACTCCTTGAATAGGTACAGCCTGCTTGAATTACAGAAATGAAAATCTAATCTAAACAATATGAAAGCTACTTCTCTGTGTAATCAACATGAGATGCAAATCCATGTTTAATTCATAAATAAATCACATAAGGATGAAATGCCTTAAATAGAATTTAAACAAGTTAAAATTGCATTTGACAATTGAGTACATTTTTAAACATTGAAACAAGGAAATTCCATAAAAACACTTATTATGGCAATATTTTAAATACATAGTTAACAAGGAATGTGAAGGATTAATATCCAGAATAAAACATAATCATTTTAGTATGCTTCTTATTTTATTTTCTTATTTGGGATACATTTATTTATTGATGAGTGTTATATTCTGTTTTAAGGCAATAATTTATTATAAAAATGTAGATAATTGATTCTATTATTTATTTTTATAACCTCTCAAAAAAGTAATTACATATCATATAGATTTTAGAGCATTTACAGATCAGCAAAGTAAGGGCAATTCTAGTTACACACCAAATTGTACTCTTGAAATTATGATCACAGCAAGAACTAAATTATAGCAGTGATACTAAACTGAGAAGGCAATCACCAGAACAACCTACAATAAAATAATTATCACTCTTATGAAGTTGGAAATACTAAACTAAACATGATGTTGGCCATACCCACAAGAGAAGATTTAATAGTTGAGTATATTCTCCAGAATAGGAAGGGGAAATGATGTGAAACAATTCACACTTATGTTATGAAACTGTAGATGTGTTGGTTTATATATAATATGTAATCTATCAACCTTAGTAGGTATTATTCTGTTTCAGAAATGAGTTTCAAAATGATAACTTGTCCCACATTACATAGGTAGTTAGTGGTGGAACCAGAATAAAAACACATTTCTATCTCACTCAGGTTTGTTTGCATCCACCATTGCATTCTGCACTAATACACATACAGCCAGGCAACAATATGAACCAAAAATCAGTGTAATTTTCTAGAGAATGCTTAAATAATCATGCCACATTCCTCTTTCTGATATTAGCAATTTACCCAGTAACAATATTGCTTTCCAAGTCATGTTGCACATAGTAAGTACTTAATTGTGTTGCATGGTTTTCCATGAGAGACAATCTTGATTTTGAATGGAATACTCAATTTTCTCAACCAAGGCACCATGAAGAACCCCCAAAGCTCCCTAGCTTGACCTTCCAACAATCAATTATCATACCTTTGGGATGAGGCATTAAAGAGTTGTGTAAAATCACTTATCCTCTATATGACAAGGATAATAGTATGTATCTATTACTGTTTAATCAGTTATTACAATAATGTAAGTTATCTCGAACTCAGAAAAGAAGTAAAAAGGTAATCAGTCAATTGGTTTATCATGGGAGAGTCAATCAAGAACTTTAAAGCAGGAGTAAATTAGGAAAAGAGAAGCCCAAGGAATCCAGGTAACAGAAAATAAAATTAGGATTCTGGATATAGGAAATGACTATGAGGGTACTGAAGATAATGGAGGAGTGTTTTAAAAAACTTTTGCACATCCAACCGTTTTGTCCTATGTTCATTTAAATCCTGAGTCTGTAAGTCTGACTATCAGATAACATAAGAGGCATTCTAGATAGCTCTATGGAAGCTTTCTGGAGGCAGGATGGTATATTTGAGATGAGTCTGACAAGGACCTGAAGAGAAATTTTTCCTGTTGGAAGTGAAAGTGCTTCCTTCGATTCTGATGCTCTGAAAAGTTCTCATTAAATAACATACTCCTTTAATAATGGGAAAAGTAGCAAAAAAGTAAAAGAGAAATTGAGCACAGAATCGCAATAGGGAATGAGCAAGATACATTATTAAAAGCAAATATTATTAAGGAACAGTACATTTTAAAAGGATGATTTTCTTCATTTGAAATCTTTCACTTTTAAATTTTCATATGTAATTGTTCTTGAATTGATGCATGATTTTTTTTTCATAAGTTCATAATGATCTCATCCCATCTCATACTTTCATTGACATTGCCCAACAGTGTTTTCCTATAAGCCATATCACATTTTAAAGGGATTTTAGAAGCAGTGCCATGTTCCAAATAAAAAGTATCACTATTACCAAAGCCCACATCTACAAAGAACATCTTCTGGACCTGGGTCAGGTTTTAGTAGCAAGGAGCCCACAAAGTTAAGAAATGCTTCACTCAGGAATTTCCTGAATTGAACCGCTCTTATCAGCCCCACTGAAAACTATTTGAGTAAGATTGCTTCATCTCTCACTGAGATCCACCACAATAGCCTCCTAACCTACTCCCTTGTTTCTACCACTATACCCTACAGTCTATTCATACAGCAGTCATGGAAATTCTGTTGCAACAGATAAAAGTGGCTCGGTCACCTTTAGAATATAACCTAAAGTCTTGAACATGGCCTCCCAGGTCCTTTTTGATCTGGTCCCTAGAGAATATTCTACTCTCATCTCCTCATTTCCTTCTACTATCTTGTTCTATCAGATCCACACTCTGGTCTCCTTGCTATCTCTTAGTAAATACTCCTACCTGAGAGAATATGTACAGTCATCTGCCTGGCTCCTTCTCACTTCATTCAGATCACTGTTCAAATATCACCTTAATAGAAAAGATTTTCCAGTGCACTCTATATTTTAAAAGCCCTCACATTGTTCTATGTTCTACATTCCCTTGCCATGCTGTATTTTCATTCATAGGACTTACCACTGACTTTATATATTTTTTCTTCTCCCACCAGAATGTAAGCTTCATGAGGACAGGGAATTTGCTTTATTCATGCCATATCCATAGAACTTAAAATTGCATCAGGCATATGAGATGCTCAATCAGTATTTGTTGAAAGAGTGAATGGTATAAAACAACTATGTATCCATGACAACAGCGGAGAAGATGTGGAACAGACAACTAGACCAAATAAACTGCAAGAACAGTAGAAATAGTTTTGAAGTATGATATTAATCATGAAAGGGTATCTTTGTGAACAGATTGAAATTTTAGGTTAAATTCTAAGTCTTAAATTATATCCATTTAATTTTTCCTACTGTTTTCCTTTACCACTGTTAGCTTCCATCTGTGACTTAACTGAGTTACCTCTGGTCTTAACTAGGCAATCAAATTTATTTTCAGGTAAAAATAAAAAACAAAATAAGAAAGTTAATAAAATATTTCATTAAGAATTATCTAGCTACCATGTTCTCTACCACACACACACACAAGTACACACGCATATTTATTAGTAAATCATTTAATGTCATATTCTGTCTTAAACTGTACAAATTCCCAGGTAGAGGGACAGATTCCTAAAATGTATAGGCTACTTTGTTTGAATCTTCTATATATAATTACCCACTATTTATTTGTGGGGGGGGGGGGGGCGGATAGGCTAGTAGCATTTGGAACTTATTTGCAAGGATATTTTAAGAATAAATCTATTTTTAGAAACCTTCTGAATTTTATTTATATATTTGGCAAGATCAGAATTCATGTGAAAAAGTAGTACTCAGGAATAGTGAAAATGAAGTTTTAACCTTGTATTAACATGTTGAACTTATTATATTAATGTATAAGATTGTATGTAGAACTTTTCGGATTTTTCTCTTTGTTGATATACAGTAAGTAAAACCATAACCTAGGAAGTAATGTTTTTCACCTCTGAGGATCAAAGGTGATCATAACCTAGGAAGTAATGTTTTTCACCTCTGAGTAAAGTCCTCTCTAATCATCTCAAGTGGTAAGGAAAAATAGTAATAAGATGAGCATTTGAGAAGAGTTTTTTTCTCTGATCTTGATAACTATTTGTTTCAAACCCCTAAGATTAAAAAATACTAGAATCCTCACTTATTGTTTCTTTCCTTCCTTCCTTTATTTTTCCTTTCCTTCCTCCACTTTCCTTTATCCTTTCCCCCAATCCATTGCTGTTTCCCTCCTTCCCATCTGCCCTCCCTTCTTTCCCTTCAACAAACATATATTAGTTATCTTTAAATTTAATACTTATCCTGAGGATAGAAAGCCACAAGTTAGTGATACTCTCCTCAGTGTGCCTATGATCCAGTGGGAGAAAGAGATAAAGAATTTACTACATGTACAAACATGCATCCTTCTCCTCCTTTTGTGTTACTGTGTTTTGCAGATATTGCATTTTCTTTTACAAAATGAAAGTCTGTGGCAACCTTGAACCAAGCAAGTCTATCGGCACCATTTTTCAAACAGCATGTGCTCAACTTTGTGTCTCTGTGTCACATTTTGGTAGTTCTCACAATATTTCAAACTTTTTCATTATCAGTTATGGTGATCCCTGATCAATGATTTTTGATGTTACAATGGTAATTGTTTTGGGACTCCGAGAACCAAGACCATTTAAGAATATGGACTTAATTTATAAATGTTGTGTTTGTTCTGACTGCTCCACTAACTGACTGTTCCCTGTTTCTCTCCCTCCCCTTGGGCCTCCCTATTCCCTGAGATACAATATTGAAATTAGACCAGTTAATAACCCTACGATGGCCTCTAAGTATCCAAGTGAAAGGAAGAGTTGCAAGTCTCTCACTTTAAATCAAAGTTAAAAATGATTAAGCTTAGCAAAGAAGGCATATTGAAAACTAAATTAGGCCAAAAGCTAGGTTTCTTGCTCCAAACAGTTAGCCAAACTGTGAATGCAAAGAAAAAGTGCTTGGAGGAAATTCAAAGTACTACTCCAGTGAATACAGCGAACACATGAATGATAGGAAAGAAAAACAACCTTATTGATGATTTGGAGGAAGTTTTAGTGGTCTGGAATGAAAGATCAAGCTAGCCACAACATTCTCTTAAGACAAAGCCCAATCCAGAGCAAGGCCCTAACTCTCTTCAGTTCTACAAAGGCTAAGAGAAGTTCACAGAAGAAAAGTTTGATGCTAAGAGAGGATGGCTCATGAGGTTTAAGGAAAGAATTCAACTCCATAATATCAAAGTGCAAGGTGAAACAGCAAGTGCTGATATAGAAGCTGCAGCAAGTTATTTAAATGATTTAGATAGGATAATTGATGAAGTGGCTACAGTAAACAACAGATTTTCAATGTAAATTAAACAGCCTTATATTGGAAGAAGATGCTATCTAGGACTTTCATAGCTAGAGAGAAGAAGTCAACACCTGGCTTCAAAGGACAGGTTGACTTTCTGGTTAGGGGATAATGCAGTTGCTGACTTAAAGTTGAAGTCAATATTCATTTATCATTCTGAAAATCCTAAGGCCCTTAAGAATTATGCTGTGTCTACTCTGCCAGTGCTCTATAAACTGAACAACAAAGCCTGGATGACAGAACATCTGTTTATAACATGGTTTAATGAATATTTTAAGCCCACTGTTGAGAACTAATGCTCAAGAAGAAAGATTCCTTTCAAAAGATTACTAGTCATTGACAAGGCACCTAGTCACCCAAGAGCTCAGATGGAGATGTGTAATGAGATTAATGTTGCTTTATGCCTGTTAACACAGTATCTATTCTGCAGCCCAATGATCAAGGAGTCATTTTGCCTTTTAAGTCTTGTTTTGTTTTTGACTTTCAAGTCTTTATTATTTTTTTCTCTTTATTTTTTTTAATGTTACCTTAAAAATATATGAGGTCCCTATATACCCCCCATCCCCCTCACCCCACTCCTGCCACATCAACAACCTCTTTCATGGTACATTCATTGCATTTGGTGAACACATTTTGGAGCACTACTGTACCACATGGATAATGGTTTACATTGTAGTTTACACTCTCCCTCAGTCCACCCAGTGTGCCATGGCAGGACCTACAATGTCGAGCATCTGTCCCTGCAGTACCACCCAGGACAACTCCAAGTCCTGGAAATGCCCCCACATCATATCTCTTCTTCCCTTTCCCTACCCTCAGCAGCTACCGTGGCCACTTTCTCCACATCACTGCTACAATTCCTTCCATTACTAATCACAATAGCTCCATAGTTCAATATTAGTAAGTCCACTCTAATCCATACTCTATTCCTCCATCCTGTGGACCCTGGGATAGTTATGTCCACTCCACCTCTATATCAAGAGGTGGCTTAGATTCCATATGGATGATGGATGCAATTCTCCTGCTTGCAGTTGTGTATTTCATAAGCCTATAGCTGCCATAGATAGTGACTCCTTTGATGGATCTTGGCAAAGTAAATTGAAAATTTTCTGGAAAGAATCCAACATTCTAGACACCATGAAGACATTCATGATTCATGGGAGGAGGTCAAAATATCAACATTAACAGAAGTTTGGAAGAAGTTGATTCCAACCCTCATTGATTACTTTAAGGGGATCAAGACTTTAGTGGCGGACGTAAGTTCCAATATGGTAGAAAAAGCAGGATGCACTAGGATAACTAGTTTATCTAGATAAATTATGTAAAAATTCTAGTTTATCTAGCAGGATAAACTAGAATTAGAAGTGAAGACTGAAGATGTGACTGAATTGCAGCAATCTCATGATAAAACTTGAATGGACGAGGTGTTGCTTTTTATGGATAAGCAAAGAAAGTGTTTTCTTGAGATAGAATCTATTCCTGGTGAGCACTGTTGAAATGACAATAAAAAGGACTTAGAAGATTACATCAACTTAGTTGTTAAAGCAGCAGCAGGGTTTGAGAAGATTAACTCAAATTTTGAAAGATGTTCTACTGTGGTAAATGCTATCAAACATCGTCACATGCTGCAGAGAAAATGTCCATGAAAGAATGAGTCAGTTGATGCAGCAAACTTCAGTACTGTCTTATTTTAAGATATAATCATAGCCACCCCAACCTTCAGTAGCCAACACTCAGAAAAGTCAGCTGCCATCATCATCAAGGCAAGATCCTCCTAAATCAAAAATACTATAATTTGCTGAAGGTTCAGAAGATGCTAGCATTTTTTTTAGGAATAAAGTATTTTTAATTAATGTATATAAAATATATTTTTAGACATAATGCTATTGTACACTTAATAGACTATAGTGAAGGCATAATTTTTATATGCACTAGAAAACCAAAAATCCATCTGACTTTTTATTGTGATATTCACTTCATTGTGGTGTTCTAGAACCAAGCATACAATAGTGTGAGGTATGTCTGTATTGATAAAATAAAACTATATTTAATTTCAATGCATTTGTCATCAGAAATTGTTAAAAATATTAATTTCTTAGATGTAAGCAGTCAGCCAGTGGTTTTAAATGGATTTTGGTTGTTAATAATATAAATACAGGAATGTTCCACTATAGGGTGTTAAGAATGTGGTAATACATTGGGAAAATATAACTAAGGTAATTTATAGACTACAGTTAACAAGAACTTTGTAATATTTTTGTAACAAAAGCAAAATTGATACTTTATTAATTCTAGTGGTAAAAAAAGGGAATATGGAGTTTGATTTTGTGATATATGAATACACTTAAGCATTTTTTTCCTCTTCTTCAATTTTTTTTCATTACTAAAAAGACCTTGACTATGAAAAAAAAATTCATTATATGCAGCATTAGGAAAAACAGGCCCCATAGAGGGACTTCATGCTAGTTATCACTCTGTTTTATTTTTATTTTAACAATTAGAATAATAATCCTTTTTAATATTTAAACATTTGCTCTGATTAAACAGTCCATTTCCGCTGACTCATAACAGACACTTGCCTGGTACTGTTTATTAACTTTCGTATAAACATATTGTTTATAGCAGGTGTCTGATTAACATAACCGGTCACTCATAGCTCATTGTTGGCCACAGAAAGCAGGGTCAACTCCTCCATCATCTAATCTCTTTGAATCCTGATCTGATCTAATCCCTTCCTAGCTTTCTCTTTTGCTGGGTGCCTTGTACTTGGCTGGTTACACAAGTATGTCCTAAGTTTATCATGTCATTGCAGCAGACTCTAATTGCAGAAAACTCTTATTTGAATATGCCTGTATAGATACAGCCTCAGAATACATGAAAGCTTTTTTCACCTAAAAAAAATTCCATGAAACATGCAAACTAAGAGTGACAAGATATCCTTAAGGAGCCTGGTAAACAGAGGTGATGCTGGTGAGACATCAGGAGTAATACCATTCTCAACTCCTACAAAGCGATACATTTGCAATAGATCTATAAGAATGTTAAAATCATTTCCTGAAAAAACTAAGCAGCCCACTCATGAACAAGAAAGGATACCATAGGTAATATTATAGGATCCCCTGGTACTTATCTAGGGAAGAGTTTTAGAAAGTTTGAAAGGAGCAGACTTTTTCTAGAGGTGTTTTAGTTTGCCAAAGAGCTGCCAATGCAAAGTGTCAGAATATTTTGGCTTTTATAAAGGGTATTTTCTGGGGGGTAAAACCTACAGTTCCAAGGCCATGAGAAGTCCAACTTGAAGCACCGTAAGAGGTGCTTTTTCACCAAATTCAGCTACTGTTGATCCTGGCATGTTGTCACATGGTGAAGCAAGATGGTGGGCAATCTCTGCCTGGTCTCTGTCTTCCCCTCCAGACATCCACTCTCAGGCTCAGCTTCCTCACTTTCTTCCCAATTTCAGCTGCAAACTGGCATAGGGCTCGTCTCTTTCTAGGTCTGCTATATCAGTCTCAGCTGTTCTGTTCTCCTCCCAAGTTCAGCTATAGGCTCTCAGGCATATAACAGGGCTGGTGTCATCTTGAGCTGTTCCACAGGTCCAGTTTCTTGGGGGCTTCGTGCTTAAGCAATCCTCTTTCTCACATTGTAGAATCAAAAATAGGCCAGGTCCCTTTACCCTTCTCTGTCTATGTGAGTTCATTTCATCAGTCCCAGCAAGAGGGAAGGGAGTCAGCCTGAGTCACGCCTCACTGACATACTCCAATAAAAAGCACTATGCAATCTTAACAGGTAATCTAACCAAAGTACCCCTCAACTAAATTTTGTACAATCAAAGAGTATCACACCCAGAGGACTACTTTAGTTTTACACACATAATCTTTCTTTTTGGGGAATTCATAAAATAATCTCAAACTGCCATAAGAGGGTAACTTTTTTTTTTCTTGGCCACAAGACAACAAATAAAAAGACACAACAGTCTACTTTCTGTCATTTATAGGACTATCTGGGCTTAACCTACATTTAAAAAAAAATGTTTTTCCTACTCTACTCAAAAGAAAAGGAGCAATTTTCCTTTCCTCACTCTTATCTTAGCACTGGTATGTGTTCTTCATTCTGCTGCTCCTGGTGCTACATTTCTCCCCTGATTTCTGCGTATAAGATTCTATTTTGTGGACTGGATTACATCAGTGAAGAAAACAGAGAAGGTCCCTTCCATATTGGAAATCAACAGATGAACAATAAACAAATACATGTGTAGTAATAATTTCAAGTAGTGATAAGAAGTATGAGGGAAAATAAGTCACATAAAACAGATGGAGCAGGAATCGCGGTTAGAGGACAGTAAGAGGAGGGTGGGATCTTTCAGGGAGGAAAGTCAGAAAGAGTCGTTTTAAGCAATTGATAGTGGAACAGAGACCAGAGTGAAATGCTTGCAAAGAACACCATGAAGGGAGAAAAATCTACAAAAAAGAAGTAGCAAGTACAAAGCATTCAGTGTATTCATGAAAGTAAAGTCATTCACCTGGCTGGAGTGCAGTAAGCAAGAAGAAGAGTAGTAGAAGTTAAGGTCAGAAAAGTTGAAAATATATTTCCGGTTAAGTGTTTGGATTTTATTCTGTGATTGGAATAAAATGGAGGGATATGAAAAATATGGAGGATTTTAAATTTTGAAACATTTCAGATATATCAGAAGAGGTTTTTTAAAAGTTGAACATTTGTGTAACCAGGACCCAACTTAATAAACATTTCTAGAGGACTGAATCTCCCTTATACCCCAATACCAACAAAAAAAGAAGGTGCCTGTAAATAAACAAAAGATAAAAATTTTAGGGAGAACAAAATTAAGAAAACATTATCATAAAGTATTTAAGAAAACTTAAGAGAGAGCTTTTTCAAAATGAAGTTAATTCTTCACAAATTCCCTAGATATTAACTTCATTTTAATGGAACTAGGAAAGCTAATTCTCACATTTCTGCAGAACTAAAAAGGGACAAGAAAATATAAGACAAAAAAAAAAGTGTCAGAACTTTCCCTACCAGTTATAACAATTAAGTTATACCATTTAGGGTATTGGTGCAGGGATAGACTAAGAAAAAAAAGGGATAAAATTAAGAATCCAGAATTTGACCCAAATTTAAATGGAAATTTAGTACATGGTTGAATCAGCATTGTAGATCAGTGACAAATAATTAATTGTTCAATAACATGTGCCGGGACAACTGGTTACTCAAAAGGAAAAATAAAACAATAATACCTTATTCCCAATATCTGCTTGCAAGAAGTCAATTGACGCCCTTTGTACTCTTTTCTCAGTTGTATTATCTTATTTCTTCCCTCCCTCCTTCCCAGCGTTAATCACTACTAAGCAAAACCATTGTAATAGGACCTTATGAAAATGTTATTTTTAGTTAAAATGTGACTCATTGAATCAGGATGGGTCTTAATTCTATTACTGGAGGCCTTATAGAAAAAAGCCATGGGAGGCTTGGGAGATTGGAAGTAAAGAAAACTAGTAATACAAGGGAGAGGGCATCCCCACATGATGGGAATGCTGAGGAACCCAAGGATTGCCTGCCAGAATACTAGAGCCAGCCAGAATACTAGAGACCCCAGGAGGAAGCCAGCCTTCTAGCCTCTGAAACTGTTAGACATCTTCCCATGGCTTAAGCCAGCCCATTGTGTGGTATATTTCTTAGTAACTGGGAAACTAAGACAGGACGTAAGGAAGTAGAAATGGCAAAAAGAATCAACAGTTTTGAAAAAGAGAACAGAGAAACTGAATGGTGACTGATGAGGGAAAAACGAAAAGATTCTGTGGCATCTAGGAAGAAAGTGTTTGTAAAATGGAAAAGATCACAGCGTATTTATATGCTGGTGGGAAATGATCCAGGAGAGAAGAAATACATGATACCTAAGAGAAATAAACGATACGTAAGAGTAAAGGCAGTGAAGATGGGAGTGAATCCTTGAGTAGACAAGAGGGGATGGGCTCCTATGGTCAAGAAGACAGGATCAGCCTAGATTTGAGGAAGGAAACTCATCCACTGCAGGAGGAAGAACAGATTATGTGGGTATAGATGCAAATTGGTTGACAGATTTAGAGGTGTGAAGATATGATGGTATTTTCTAATTTCCTCTGCTATAGCAATTTAATTAGAGATAAGGTCATCAGCAGAGAGGAGGAACATGGAGTTGTTTATAGTTTGAAGACAGATGAGATGGTGTGGACTAGTAATCAGGGAAAGGAGAAGACTGAATTAACTCAAAAAAGTAAAATTTGATGGCCTGGCAGTGCTGAGTGTCCACTTGATATTTGTGGACACTAAAAGCTAAATACATCCACATGGTTGCATTTTTTTTCCAGCTATGTTTAGCTGCTTGAACTAGAAAGAGAGTTTGTTTTATCAGAGTCAACATTTTGGAAACTAAGTGCAAGGGGAATAAGGGAGTTAAGATGAATGCAGAGGTACGTGGAGTATATCTAAGCTGTGGAAGGTGAAAGGTAAAGCTCTGAGGGGTTATGATTACAGTAAACATAGGAAAGCCAATGTTTTGAATGCCCCCCTGTGATGGAAGATTCATTGAGCCAGAAAGGCATGAGGAGGTAGTCAGAGAATATAAGGCCTGAAAGAATGATAATGGAAGCTTGCAGTAATTGCGAATGACTAAGCCTAGTTAAGACCAGGGAAATAAATGGCTTCTGGAAAATTATCATTAGTAATGAATACTCAAGAAAATGAGGCCCAGAATGTGCTGGAAACTACCATCTGCAAATGCCTCTGGAATACTGAATGAATGAACCAAGACAACCGGAAATAAGCAGATAAAAAGCCCTTGAAATATTACAAATGCTATATTCTAGAAAATGCTATGGATAGGAATATAATTATCTGCACACTAACCCTCTTAATATATGGCAGTTAGTAATAGGCCTCTTTGCCTTTTAATATAACTAAAAATATCAGGAGAAAATGGTATTAGCTAGTTTCTAACAATGATTGGTTCTGGGTACCTGCAGAAAACAAAAGTATCTCATAAACAGGATGTTCAGAGAAGGTATTTTAGCAAACATCTCAAAGATGAGAAGCAGTACTACTCTTTACTCTGTATTATAATCAGCATTTTTTTAAAGAGTAGATTAATTAGATTATGGTTGGCCTGCTATAAAATAGGCAGCTGATATGACATTAATGCAAGACAGGGGTTCTCATTTTGTTTCTGGCTACAACCGTCCAGTGGTGAGGCACCCCACCTGCTACATGCACAAAGCCCCGCAGTGGTTGGCAGAGCTCCCAGGACACTAGTGATAGGTCTGTCCTTTCTCTCCTCAAGAAAGTCTTTAGAATCTAAGTGAGTGAGAGTGAAGGGATTATCTTTGAATCCCTTCAAATTTATTTTTTATTTTAAAATCTGGTTGCCCTAACTTTATTAGAATCAAATTATTTGGTACTCACTTTACAACTTATTTAAATATATGAATATGATGTGAGACCTTGCTTAAGAGCCACTAGTTTAAGTGATTATTTAGTCTTAAATGTAAATCTAAATGCTAGGTTCTATGCATAATAAACTGTTGGTGTACATTCAATTTTGTGTGTTTTGTGATTTGTGCTATGAATTAAAAGCCACAAGAACGAAGATGAAGAAAGAACTCTGCTATTTGTCTTTAGACCATGATTAGTGCTGTAGGGAGTCATTAACTCCCTACACATTATGCACATATATTTATACCTGTGTGCCTATATTTGAGCACTTCAGAAGATAACAAGTGAAGATGAGGAAGCATATGAAAATCAAGTTCTCTATCTACAAATTACTAAACTACATTAGCCAAAACGATTTTTGGCTCTTACCATGCTAAAACAATGTCAACATCGGTGCATAAAGAATCACTGGCAGGAATACTCCTGAAGAATAGAAACAACATCTTAACATGAAATAGTTACATATTATGCCCCAAAGGAAGCTTGCTCTTGCAGAGTAGGCCACCATAGTTCCAATAAAAGATACAATCACACAACAGCATTCCTATTTTGGTCTCAACAAAGAAACAGTCACAGTTTTTGTGGGCTTTTTGGTTTTCTTTTGTTTTAATAAAGTTTATTTCAGAGCACTGGTTCTCATCTCTGCCACTATTTCAGAATTTTAGAATTTTAAATTTTAAATTTTGAAAATTTTAATACTAAGAAGAAATTCTAATGAGCCTATCACACCTCTGGAGATAAATTTTAAGGAAACAAGCTTTCTCAGACATTAACAATTGGCCTCTATGCTGCCAAATTGGCAACTTCAAGCAAAACGCATGGTTTGGCAAGTATGAATCATGAGCTTTCATTTCAATACCACTTGCAATTTGTATAGTACATGGAAAGTATCATGGCACCATACTAAACAAAGTTTCTTTGAAAAGTTTGATTCAGAAATGCCCAAAAATACCCATTTCTAAGGTGACTTAAGTGAACTGAGTGAGAATGGCACAATTAACTATGACTGTAGAAGGCCAAAAACTACATGAAGTCCTATGGAAGTTTTCAGTTCACTGTGGGAATTAAAGGACTCTAGATCAAAAGAAATGCCAGAAAAAACAAAGCTCTTTAATGCTGTTTATGATATTGGAATAATTACAGTATTTTATAAAGCTTTATATTGTATAATTTGTGATTAAATATTTTGTTACTAATGTTTCCATTTATCAGAGACTTGCATGATAAAGTTGTTCTCACCAGGGAGTTTATATTTCTGATATTATAGTAATTTAATCATATAAAACAAAGACTTGCTAGTGGATCTCTGCATGTTATGGGTACTGGGTGTATAATCTTAATAAACAGTGATCTAACAAATGGAGCCCAAAGCCTTGCTCTCTAACAGACTTATGAAAGTAATTATACCTTTATTGAAGTTACACTACTCAAACCCCTGCTGTTCCTGCTGTTCCTTAAAGACGGGGTTTTTTTCTACTTAAAGAAAACACACTTTGAAAGAATAGCTAGTATTAATATTATAAAATGTAATCAGATTCATTGTGCAACTTGTAAAACAATGGTACAAATATTTCAACCTAAATAATAAAAGCTCAAAGATTAAAAAATAAAAAAGGATAATTAGAGAAGCTCAGTAATTGGAGAAATAACTCATGTGACCATTGGTTAGGACAGAAAAAAGGGAAAGGCTGAAAGTCTTTTGCCAGCTATGACCTTTCCCAGGGCATATCAGCACAGGCTTTAACAGGCCTTGTACAGTCAAGGCCTGGGTGAAAGAAGACATTAATAGAGTTAAATGAGGTAAGATGAGACCAAATATCAAGAACCAAAAAGTGCTCAGGGAGAGAGCCAGGGGAACTGTAGGAGCAGTTTCTTGGATTAGGTAGTTGAAGCAAGGTGATGACAGATAGATCTTTCAGGGTTGCTCTTTGCCCCCATGGTTTTGGTCTCTAGTTTTTACAGGGTTATTCAAATTCTAGGAAAAATGGCTAAATAGCTCATACAAATCTGATTTATATCCAAAATCAAATTTGCTGTGCATATTTGGAAATAGCCTTTTCCAGTAGACAGATGATAGGTGAATAAAGGGCTCAAAACAAGAATCATAATGTTCCTAGGTCAACTAGCTACCACAGTCAACTAGATGTCTATGAATGATCTGACACCTTTTAGTTGGAAGTTTTAGAAACATTGTGCTCTCTCTAGTTACCCACCCTACAGATTATGACTTTCCCCTATTCAGTGTTAGAAGCTGTCCTGAAAATTCTTAATTTGCCTTGAACACAATTTCTCTTTTATGTAGTAAACCCCTGTCTTTCTTTTCTCATCTAGTTAACTCATCCTACAATGATTAACTCAAGTCTTAATCACTCTCTATAACTTTCTCTAATCTCCAAAATTAAGGCATAATCAATATGTATCATCTTAGCACTTAATATATGTGTGATTGAATAAGCACAACACTGTTTATTTAGCTAGTCATGTGCATGACCTTCCACTTATTATGGGGGCTCTGAGATCTTTGAACCATATTACTTTTCACAGCACACATTAAGTGCTCAAAAGATGTTCATTGAATATATTTGCAACAACTTGATCATCTAGATGATCATGAGTTACCTCAACCAATGTAATATGCTCTGTTGCATTTCTTTCACTTTATTTCTTATTCTTGAAGTTATGGACCATAAAGGAGAAAGTGCTTTTACTTCTCACATGACTGAAATCATTATGGAATGCTCACTGAATACCTGAATAGTGACATTCTGCTACATGGCATTGTAGATACCACTGCCAAAAACCTTTTATCTTCATAATGCATAAAAAGAGTGTGTGTTCATGGAACATGAGTAGTAATCCCAAAGGAGCAGGTAGGACAACCATAAAATACTTCTCAAGTCATTCAGTGTTCCATAGCACACGTATCTGAAATCCTGCTAAAAACTTCATGGTAGCACAATTCAGGGGTCTCCTTCCATTGGTAGGTGAAGGTGATAGTGAAAAGGAAAATCCCATCATTTAGTCATTAGAATAGGTGCCAGACTTTCTGATACTGACCACATGTTAAATCTTCCTTTTTGTCCCTATTCTGATTATCTGATTTTGTGCTATGAATTCTACTCCTTTATCTGTCTCCATATGTTTGAGCATAAAAAGAGATTGTATACAAGGAAAATTAGAATTTTCAGGGCAGCTTGTAGCACTGAGTTGGGGAAACTGTGTCTGCTGGGTGGGTAACTAGAGAGGCATGATGTTACTAAAACTTGTCAAGTAAGACCTGAACCAATATTAATATGCCTAAAATTAAGATGATTATTTTCTCCCTCTAACCAGCCATCAGAAGGGGCTAAGTTGTTTGAAGTAGAGGACAAAACCCGCACCCAGTTGCATTGACAGTACAAGTCACAGATTAGGTAGGAAATGAATTGAGAAAATTTGCAACTCTATTAGCATGATATGTAGTCCCAGTTGGGGCAACCAAAGGACAAGGCAGAAATTTAATAGGTAGGTTCTGGAAATGAGAGAGCCATAGAAGGGCTTAATAATTTCTACACACATTCTGAGCTGACTAGAAACCATAATCATGAGCACAGAAGATCAAAGCGAGCCAGTGGAAAATAAAACATGAGGAAAACACAAAAATGGACTTACCTTTAAATATGGTCCCCAATCTACACAGAGTTCCATATGCAGAGGGTATCTGAGCAAACCTTCTGTTTAATCATTGGATGATCATTACATCGTGTACAGAGGAGATCCCTAGAGGACCAGTCTAAAAGCTAAGAATTAAAAAATTATAACTGAGCAGACATGAGCAGCCAAATGCCATAAGGAAGAAATATCAGATTATGCATATTAAGTTCAGGCTAGTTAGTAAATAAAACCTTGGAGAGGAAAAAGGTCAGAGTCCAGAGTTGCAATAATATGTTCTCTAAATTATCCAATACTCAACTAAAAATAGTGAGCCATGCAAAGAAATAGAAGTATGATGCATACTCAGAAGAAAAAATGCAGACAAAAAGAAGAGACTCTAAGTGGACCCAGATGTTAGACTTTGCACACAAAGTTTTCAAAGTGCTGTTGTAAATATATTCAAATAATTTGAATAAATTATATTTAAAGAAAGAAAAGAAAATATGATGGAAAGTACTCAAAAGAGAGATTATCAATAGGGAAATAAAATCTAAAAAAGGAACTAAATGGACTCTAGAGTTGAAAAATACAATAACAAAATGAAAAATTCACTAAATGGTCTCAGCAGCAGATTCGAGAAGGCAGAAGGAGGAAAAGAGTAAACTTCATGAAGAAAGGCAAATAAATGTTATCAAATCTGAAGAACAGCAAGAAATGACTAAAGAAAAATGAACAGAGCCTCCAAGATTTCTGGAATAACAAAAAAGCACTAACATAAGTATAATAGGAGTCCTCAAAGGAATGGAGAGAGAAAAATATACAGAAAAAAATTGTCTAAAAAAGCACCAAAGCTGATGAAAAATATCAACCTATGGATACAAGAACTGAAATGAACCCCAAGTATGATAAACACAAACTAAACCACCAAGACACACCACAGTCAAAGGTATCCTGAAAGGCAAAGACCAGGACAAAGAGAGAATCTTAAAAACAAAAAGGGAGAAACACCTCATCATATACAAGAGAACAAAAACAATATGCATGGCTCATTTCTCATATGAATCAATGGTAGACAAGAGAGTGAAATTACATATTCAAAGTACTAAAAGGAAAAAACTGCCAACAAAGAATTCTATATTCAATAAAACTATTCTTCAAAATTAAAGATGATAACGACATTTCCAGATCAAAACATTGAGGGAATCCACTGCTAGAAGACATGCTCAAAGGAAAATACACCAAATGGTTACTCATATCCTAAGATACAAATGAAGAACACTGGATATGGGTAAATGTATTGGTAAATATAAAAAAAAATACTTCTACTAATATCTAGGAAACTGTGGCAGGCTAACTTGTCAGCTTTAAATAGGGTAAAATCTCAGATCTTTCACAGTTCTTGACAATTATAAATGAAGAAAGTTCTCAAATCAATAATCTAAGTTCCCACTTTATGAAAATGGGGGAAAAAGAAATAAATTGAACACATAACTAACAGAAGGAAGAGAATAATTAAGATTAGAGCAGAAACCAATAACATACAAAACACACATAAAAAAAGCCACAGATGTGGCTCAAGTGATTGGACTCCTGTCTACCATATAGGAGGTCCAGGGTTTGATTCCCAGGGTCTCCTTGTGAAAGGCATGCTGGGATGTGGCAAGCTGGCCTGAACAGAGTACTGGCCCATGTGGAGTGCTGGCCCATGCAGAATGCTGGCCTGGACAAGAGTGCTGGGCTGTGCAGGAGGGCTGGCACAGCAATATGATGCAACAAAAAGAGACACAGAGGAGAGACAGTAAGAGACTCAACAGACCAGGTAGCTGAGGTGGCACAAATGATTGAGAGCCTCTCTCCTACTTTGGAAGGTCCTAGGATCAGTTCCTGGTGCTGCCCAAAGAGAAGACAAGCAGACACAGAAGGACTCAGAAAGCAGATAGTGAGTGCAAAACAGTGAAGCAGGGGGTGGGGTGGGGGGAATAAATAAAGTAAATCTTAAACAAAAAAATAGTGAAAAAACTTTTAAATCAAAAGTAGATTCTTTAACATAATCAACATTGATTTAAAAAAATAAAATAAAAATTAAAAAACTTACCTGGAATGACTCAGCAAAAAACAGAAAAACTACAGCTCACCAGAATTAGGAGTAAAGAAGGTGGCATCACTACTAACCGTACAAAAAAATAATTATAAGAGAATATGATGAACATTATTCTAATAAATTAAACAATTTAGATAAAACAGAAAAATTCCTAGAAAGGCACTGAAACTTAAAAATAAAGAGAAACTATGAATAGATCTACAGTAAGTCAAAAATTGAATTAGAAATTTAAAATCTTCCCATAAAGAGAATCCCAGAGCTAAATGACTTCACTCTTGAATCTTAATAAATGCTTAAAGAAGTAACACCAGTCCTACACAAACTCTTACAAAAAATAGAGAAGGTGATACTTCCTAACTCATTCTTTGCAGTCAATATTATTAAAATATGGAATCCAAAAATTATAAGAAATATCAAAACAAAACAAAACAAAAAATACTACAGACCAACCAATATCCCTCATGATTTTAAGTGCAAAAATCTTCAAAAAAATCAATGTGAAACTAACACCATGTAAAAATTATTATACATTATAGCCACGTGGAATTTTTCCCAAGTATACAAGGTTAGAGTAGCATGCAAAAATGAATTAATGTAATGCCCCATATTAATAAAAAAAACATGAAAAAAAAACACCTGACCAACTCAGTGGACAAATAGACACTTTAAAAATTACCTAGTCATGAGTCAAAATTCTCAGCAAAACAGGAATAGAAGAGTACTTCCTACCCTGATAAAAGGCATCTATGAAAAACCTACAGCTATAATAATATCCAACTAACTTATGAGAGACTGAATGCTTTCTCGCTACAATCAGGAACAAAGCAAGGATGTCTGCCCTCAACACTTCTACTCAACATTGCATTAGTGGCTCTAGACAGTAAAAGAAGGAAAGAAAAGTGAAGACATAAAACTGGCTTCATTCTTGATCCACAAGAAGCTAAATGTAGAAAATTCTACAGAATCTTTTCAAAAGACAACTAGAACTATTAAATGAGTTTTCAAGTTTATAGGATACAAGATTAATAAAGAAAACAATTATATTTCAATATACTAGAAAGGAACTACCCAAAAAAGAAATGAAGAAAATAATTCCATTCAAAATAACATCAAAAAGAATAAAAAACTCAAGAAAAAATGTAACAAAAAAGTGTGGACATGCACACTGAAAACTACAAAACATTGCTGAGAGAAAGATTTAAATAAAAGGATATATATTCTATGCCAATTCAATAAATTGGAAGACAGACTAATGTTATGAAAGCAGTTCTCTCCAAACTGATCTATAGATTCAATCCAATTCCTTTAAAAACCCAGTATACTTTATTTGGAGAAAGTGAGAAGCTGGTTTCAAATCTATATGCAAATGTGAAGGATCTAGAACAGTCTAAACAATTTTGTAAAAGATGAACAAACTCAGAGGACATAAACTCCTTGATTTCAAAACACTCTACGGAGTTACAATAATCAAAGCAGTGTGCTGTAAGTATATGGATAGACATAGATTTCAGTGAAACAAAAAGGAAAGTCTAGAAATAAATCCCCATATTTATGGTCAATTGATTTGTGACAAAGGTACCAAGGAAATTCAATGTGGAAAGGATAATCTTTCCAACAAATGGTGCTGAAACAACTGAATATCATTATATAAACAACAAATGAGGAAATAGACTCTTCCCTCATACAATGTGAGTTTGAAGCTGGGTGGGCCCTAGAAAATGCTGTTCTTAAAGCTAATCCATTCCTATGCATGTAAGCCTATTGCAAGTGGGAACTTTTGATCAAATTACTTCAGGTAATGGTCACTGATTAGATTGCTGGACCCAGAGTGGGTCTTAATCCTCTTACTGGACTCATTTATAAACAGAGGAATAAAAAGCCACAGATACAGAAAAAAAGCTGAAGAGGCAGAGAGAAGCCTCCAAAGTTAAAATCAATGAACCAGAAGGAGAGAAAAGACACAGATGGAGCAGCCAAAAGCTGAAGGCAAGGAGGCCTAGGGGAGAAGGAAACAGATGCTTCCATAGGCCTGAGTGCCCACAGCTGCAGCTCCAAGAAGGGGTCTCCTGATGATGTCTTGATTTGGACACTCACAGCCTCAAAACTGTAGGCTTTTAACCTAGTAAATTCCCATTGAAAAAGCCAACCCATTTCTGGTATGTTCCTTTGGCAGCATTTAGCAAACTAAAATAGATCATAAACAATAATTACTTCAAATTGAATTGTAGACCAAAACTTCTAGGAACAATAGAAGAAAATCACTGTTACCTTGGATAGGCAAAGATTTCTTAGATATGACACTAAAAGCCTATTCCAGAAAAGAAAAATATCTGAATTAGACTTCATAAAAATTAAAACCATTTTCTCTTCAGACATACCATTAAGAAATCAAAAAGACATATAGACTAGGAAAATAAAATTCAAATTATATGTGTATATATATATATTTATACACACACATATCCAGATACATAAAGAACTCTTATAATTCAATATTAAGAAAATAAAGCTCTCAATTAGAAAAATGCGCAAAAGTTTTGAATAGAGACTTCTCCAAAGAAGATATATGAACGCATAAACATGATCATCATTAGTTATTAGGATAATGCCCATTGAATCCACAATGATATGTTTTTAGAAGCATTATTCATAAAAACCAAAACATGGAAACAGCCTAAATGTCCTTCAAATGATAAACAGATAAGCAAAATGTGATATCCATACAATGGAATATTATTCAGACACAAAAAATAAAGTACTGATACCTGTTACAACATGGTGAGCCTAAAAAGCATTATGCTAAGTGAAAGAAGCCAGTCAGAAAGACCTTATATTTCATGATTCCATTTACACGAATTGTCCAAAATGGGAAAATCTACAGAGACAGAATGTAGACTAGTGTTTGCCCTAGATGTGAGTTGGTGGGGGAGGGAAGGGGGTTGGAAAGTGACCACAAATGGGTATGGGATTTCTTTTGGGGGTGAGGAAAATGTTCTAAGCTTAGCTTGTGGTGATGGTTCCACAAATCTGTGAATATACTGAAAACTATGGAATTGTATACTTTACATAGATGAATTGTATGGTATGTATATTATATTGCAATAAAAGATTAAACACAAGCTCCATCATATATTCACTATAAAAACTAAAATTTAAAAGGCTGACAGCAGCACATTGCTGAAGGGTAAACAAAATGTTATAGCCATTTTGGAAAACAATTTGGTCCTTTCTTACAAAGGAAACATGTAATTACCACATGAATCAGCAATTAAAGAATGAAAACCTATGTCCACATGAAGACTTGTCTTTTAATTTTTATTAGCAGGATTTTTTCTTAATAGCCAAAAGCTGAAAACAATCCAAAGATCCATAAATGTGAATGGCTAAACAAAATGTGGTGTCACCAATAAAAAGGAGCAAATTACGATGATATACAGATGAAGCTCAAAAACGTTACATTAAGTGAAAGAAGCCATACACAATAGACTAAATATTGTATGATTCCATTTACATGAAATTTCCAGAAATGGCAAATCTATATAGAAAAAGATGGTGGGGTGGGGTGGGGTAGCAGTAGGTATTGACCACAGATGGGCACAAGAAAACATTTTTAGGTTAAGGAAACCTTTTAAAACTGGATATGGTAATGGTTTCACAACATTATAAATTTACTAAAAATCACTTAACTGTACACTTAAAATGGGTAAAATTTTTGGTATATAAATTACACTTCAATAAAGTTCTTAAAAAATAAAAAGATAATCTCTTCTTAGACTGATAACTGTCAATAGTCAAAAGGCTATCCCAGGAAATGCCAATGTCATCAGATGACACTGTGGATCACGTGAACAGCCCACATACTATGTCACTACATGAATGCCCTCCATCCCTATTTAGCCACAATCTTAGAAAAAGAAAATGAAAAGCCAAATTGACTGAAATTAAATTTCTCACAAGTAGTAAGTAGAAATAAAAATTAAGTTACTATAAAAAAACAATGAGTTTGTAGACTTAGATCTGTATCAGCAAACTATGTATAGCAAGAGCACATTTTTATTATATAAAGAAGATAATCAGACAAATTCCCTAAATGTTAATACTGGCACTGGGGGGTCCCTACAAAACCTGCCAACCAATTCTAGCTGACCCCAGTGTCATGCCATTGTGGAACATAAAATGGCCAATATTTTTCATTTCATGTTTTGTTTTTAGTGTATATTTTCAAAATATACAATAGTAATATGTTTCATTTCATGTTATTTAAAGTAATACCTCTGTAACATGTTACCTCTGATACTTTTGCTTTGTTTTGCCATCAAAATTTGTCACTCTCATATTTTTATATGCTAAAATCATCTACGAATTTTCAAAAAATCTTTAATCCTTATACTATGGAGTCAAAATCATACTGCTAGAGTTCCTATTCCTGTGCAAAACTGTTTAAAAGAAAGCAAGTGTATGCTTCCCATTTAATAACATAATATCTTCAGAAAATAGCAGAAACAGCAGTTATCTGCCTGTGGTGGAAAAAAGTGTGTCCCAAGGAACAGAGGGTCCAAAATGGAGTTACAGTTTGCTACTAAATAGTCAGGTAGCCTAAAATGATAGATACCACATTTCAGACCTTAGTTTCTTCAGATGCCATGGGTATTTTCAGTTTAAATAAAATGTAAGTAACTTCCACATTTATGATTTTAAGGTTTTTGTCTAGGACTCCACAGGAAAAATGTACTTGACTTCAATGCTGAGTTTTCTGTTCATTTTAACTGCAAAAAAATAAACTAGAAATTCTATTTTCATGCTGGAAAAATACTGGCAAACCTTCACCATTCAAACTTCTAAAATTAGGCAGATGAGTAACAGATAATAGAACTATGTTGTATTATTTTTCCTTATTTTCAATCCTGCCATACTATATTAATTTCTTTTGTTGGTATTTAAATGTATATTTTGTAAAGGTTTTTATGATTGCATAGTCTGCCACTTCTAAGATCAGTCTACACATGAAATCTGAAGTTGCTTCATTTTCCCAAAGGAAGATTTTCAGATGAAATTCATGTCCTCAGTCAGATATATTTTTGTACCATAGTGATAAGAATAAAAAATGAAAAAAAAAAGAAACTAAAAATATCTAAATGCATACAGACAGTTTTAGGAATTTGACCTACTTGGTGTCATACACTGAAGAAGTTAATCAATTGAATTGACTACATATGTGTTAGGTGACATAGTCTACTGGATGAAAAAATGTGTTGGTTGCACATCTGAAGCTATTATCCACAATCAAAGAAGTCAGTATGAATGAAGATGACTGACAGTCTAAAATGCATAAAATCAGAGTCTCTTAAAAAGGGAATGTATACCAGAAGCAAGTAGAAAATCATTATTTTAACTACTAACCCCATAAATTTTGTTTTCTTTCCATTATTTAAAAATATCTCCAATTTAAATTCATCAAAATAATTTTTTCAAACTACAAGGAGCAATGTATTTAAAATTATATCAGAGTGGCACCTTTCTGTAAAGTAAAACTTTCTAATCTTATGGATTATAATAATCATGTTGTTAAACTGTTTTCTTTTGAAAATTCTAGTTTTAATAACAAATGTAATAAACTCAGTCATTTACAAAATAACTACTATCTTGTAAGGCATTGAGAGAGAATCTGAAAAATGAATAAAGGCAATCATACTGCCAAGAAAATTTTAATCATTTATCTAACTATATTTTTAATTAATTTTAAAGTGTCTCCACATAGTAAACTAGAATGAGCATTGAATTTGGCTTGAAGAGATGAAAAATCTCTTCCTAGGTCTCACTGTTCTCATCTATAAAAAGGGCATAAATGAACATATCTCTTCCTCAGTCCACAAGTCATTAGAATTGAAAGAGATGATGGGGGTGGAGGTACACTGATAACATTGAATACAAAATCTCTATAAAGTGAGTGAGTAATTAGATTCAACATTTAAACATTTCAAGAGCCACTTTTATGTAAATAAAAATTTTAAAAAATTGTTAAAATGTTCTTGAAAATGATTTAAAATATTTAATAATTATTTAAGAATTACTTAGAATAACAAACATTTACTGAGCAATTATGATGAGTCAAGCATTTTATAAGAATCATTTCATTTAAATTTCTCAACAGTCCAATAAGTTAGATATTATGATCTCCCTTTAATAGATGAGGAAGATAAAGCATAGAAGTGATAAATAACTTGTTCAAAAAGAGTTACTGGTTTCTAGAGTGGGAAATTAAACCAGGTAAGTTAATTTCTTAAATGCTACAAATTTAAGTCATTTTGGTGTACTTCAAAATAATCAGTAGAGAAGAATTTATCTATGAAACTCTTGATTTGAAAAAAAAAACACCTATATTTTAAATTACTAAAACCAATCAGTACAAGACTCTGGAACACTTGGCTGATGCTAACATAGCCTATTCATGGATTCAAACTTATCTAATTCTGTATCCAAGTGTGCCTGGTTTGTAGAAAGCCAATTAAGTGATATAGGACCTATAGGCTTTGAATTTTCAGAAAGGATGTAGACTGAATGTGTATTCAAAGTTACATCCAGATGGAATGTGGGCAATATGTTAATTCAAGCTTATCTGGAATGCAGGTGATATGCTAATTCAAGTTTAGCTCGTATTCAAACAAATGGCTAAACCCTAAACTAACAATGAAAGTCTTTTTGACCTCTAAACCTCTCCTGGCCCTACCATGTATGTCTCTTATATAAAAATAACCTAAAACCCCTACTTGGGGCTCAGCTTTTTGGATAGGAGTCCACTGGGCCCGGCTGGTCATAATAAATCTTCCTTCTCAGAGATTCCTGAGTCCTAGCCTTCAATACAGGATCACTGAATCCTATCTGCTTCCACTACATTTCCTGAGGGCTCATCTGGAATCGCAATGAAGGCCAGAGACGGCAACATTTTGTTGTCCTTTTCAGATGCCTCTGAGGAAGCCAAGAATGCCCAGGCAAATCCCCAGCTCAGGGCACCCCTGGACCCTGTTTGGTCCAGAAAGAGGTTGTGGACTCCACTGCAGTCCTCATGGGAAAAAAAAACAGATGCACCAAAGGGTCTGAAAGGAAATCCTGAGAACAAAAAAGGAGCTCTGCATGCTACACAGGTAAGACCCCCAGGGGCATAGTTGTAAGAAAAGCCTAACTGTAAATGTTAGAAGGGGAGCCTGATCAGCTCCCAAGAGAACCCTAGTACCCCCAAAAGTTTGGGGGAAGCTGTCTTCTCCAGGTCTGAAAAGAAAAAAAAGCCTGATGTTTGGCTTTAGCTGACTGTGGGTTGGCATCTGGTTTGCTTTCACTAAGACAGTGAAGGTTTGATTACAGTGGGAGAGGCATTGATGGGTTTAAGTCCCGCTCCCTACCTCAATTTAAGAAAAAGGCCTGCTGTCTCTTGTGCCTTTATTTTGGCTGCTCTCTCTCTCTCTCTGCCACCATAGGAAATGAGCCATAAGTATCCTAGTGCTTTCACTGGGATGCATCCTGAAGAAATGGTCTAAATTTGAAAGATCTTGGTTCCAGAAAAATGAATTGGTTTTTATCATACAACTTAGTCTGAATATAAATTGAGCAATGGAGAAGTTTAGCCAGAAATGCTGGATTGCAATTGAGCTTGTTTTATAAACAGCAAGGGTAGGCAAAGAACAGTGTTAGAAGTTCCCCCTCGCTAAAGTTGCAATAATTAACTAGCTGTAACTCAGTTCCCCCGATATGCATTAAAGAAAAATAAACCCCCTCCCCCCATAGCCTACAACAGCACTTCCCAAAAGTTAAACAAAGAAACCTCCTAGAAATAAAGTCAAATGTAGAAAACTTGGAAACAGTCACACCAGAGAAAAAAAGTTATGAGTTGTATTAATGGGCTTTGTGTTTCTGTCTGTGTACCATGACTCCATAGTGTTTGTCCACTTATTCAATGCCAGTGTATGTTTTCATGCCTCTGGATAGTGGTATTGAATTGTGT
Organism: Dasypus novemcinctus; assembly: GCF_030445035.2. Lineage (NCBI taxonomy): Eukaryota > Metazoa > Chordata > Mammalia > Cingulata > Dasypodidae > Dasypus > Dasypus novemcinctus. Next base: position 44,023,090 of record NC_080673.1, on the reverse strand, counting down.
GAAATGGTGAACTTTGGTTAGGCTGGAACTCTGGGATGCCAGGTCAGTCAACTAAAAGGGTGTCTCTTCATTCTTCCTAGGATAATAAGCACAGTTTCTGTCATGCCAGCAGGCTCCCCACAGGAGTCTCTTCTCAGGAATTGGGAAGTTCTGCCTGCTGCTGGTCCATGTGACCAAAGAGCAGTCTCTATGTGGAACCCTGAACTCCAGTGAAACCAGCATAAAAAAAGGAGAGCAGATAGATCTGAGACCCAGAAATTTCATGTCATGTCTCCTTATAAAAAATGAGAAAATGTCAAACTTCTCAATTTAAACTCATTTGTGTCTATAAAAGGTGTGAATAGTAATCAAAATAAAGAAACCTCGTGTGCCATCAATTAAGGTCAAAGAATTCCTAGAAATGCTAAAGATATAAAATTCTTCTGTTTTAATCTGTGCATACCTTGTGTTCAACTTTGAAATCTGTGTTTAACTTTGTCAGTTTGCTTGTGCCTAGGAAATCAGATTTGGGGTTCACCTGTTACAAGTTGGATAATGGTGAAATGTAACCTAAAAATGAATCTTTAAATGCCAATACTGTCTTGCTAGTGGATTTAATGCATAAATAACAAGAGAAATTTATTTAATTGCTGGAAAAGCAGAAAAACTATACAATGTTGTTACTAATAAAATTGTTTTAATTGCATAGTTAATAAATAAAGATGCCCAAATTGATTTTAAGTAAGAACTTTCTAGAAAACTAAGAGTTTAAATCATTGTGTAAGTGCCTTCATATATAAAACAGTAAAAAAAAATTAATAACTGAAATTATATCAGCAGAGTAGATGTAGCCTAGATTTCAGCTATTGTAATGGTAATCTTAAACTAATTTAACTTTGTTTATGGCTACTTTAAGTCTATCTAGTGCTAACTATAGTAAAGGTAATTATAACCTAAACTTACCTTTAATTATGGTTATTTTATAACTAACTTCATCAATGCCCCTAGACTTCAACTATTGTGATGGTAATTATAAACTGGGTTTGCCTTTGTTTATGGTTACTGCAAGTCTGGCCCTACCCCTTGCCTCTGCTTACAGTTCTGAAGCAAAGAAAAATCGTACCATAGCATTGGAAACATATTGGTTATAAGACATTAATTAAGAAAGCCCAAAGAGGGGAAACTATGAACCTCTAGTCTGCAGAAGCCAACAAAGAAAAGCCATCAGGGAGATCTTTCAAGTGTCATTTTATAGTTGAGCTTGTTTTGTAAAAAAAGGAAAGTTTAAAGTAACTAAATTGTGTTTCTGTATCAAACTATTCATGTCTGCCTATTTGTTCAGTGTATATCTTCATACATCAGGATAATAATATCAAGCTAACAAATAATTCTTTAAAAAACTCTATTCAAATTGTTAAAAATTAAATATGCAGCTATATATGTAATAAATATTCCTAGAACCCAAATTATGCTATGCAGTATGAAAAGGTCATATAGAAATTTGTATATAGAAACTATTGGGAAAGGGAAAAAAATTTTTCTGAGCTCTTTGACCTGCCCAGTCCCTAGGGCCTTCTCTTTGCAAGAGCTGTGAGGGAGGAGCCAGGTTTGGCAGATTAAAACTCTGTCTTCTAGGCTGGGGAATGAAGTTGGTTTTTCCTGTAGGTCCCCATTTTAAACCTTTAACAGCCTTAAATAAGGGTAATTACTAATCCTATTACCAAATTTCAGTAAGTAAAGGAAAAGTCCTTAAAAGCTATAAAAAGATCCTTACTAAATTATAATTAAATCAAATTAAATAATTATAATATATTCCAGAGCCTAGTAGTAAGTATGCTTTTAAGATTATTCACAGTTTTAGAATTTTATCAGACAAGAGGGTTTAGCCCCCTGTAAAGAAATGAAAAAAACAAAAACAAAAAAAACATTCTTTGTATAAACTATAACAGTTTCAATTTATTTAGCTTGGGTATTATCTCTTTAGTTTGTAAAATACCAAGTTAATAAATTAACATTATATTGTCTTTAATATCATAAAATTCTAAGTTCATATCTAATGCAATTAAGTTTAAGAAATGTAGATCTGCCTTCTCCTACATGCATAAAGTAAAATCCATCAGTTGCTAATTGTAATCTAAAGTAAATTAACCAGTCTATGTAGTTGTGTTTAATTATAAAAAGTTTGTAAGAGCATCTTCCAAACTGAAGCATTTGAATGGCTACTTCTAAAAAGGCATTATTAAAAACCTAAATTAATATTAATGGCAAAAAGTAAATTCATAGCAATAAAACCTGTCTGGAAATCACCTCAATGTGCATATTCAAGTGGTAGTAATGAGGAGTTACTTTGGTTCCATTGGAAATCTTCCGTTTTCATTTTAAAAACAGAAAAAGTAGCTCTTCCTCTACTGCTAAAATAAAATACCTGTGTAATTTACGTCTTCATGGTAAAAGTGTAAAAGTAAAAAGCAAATACTAAAAGCTCATTTAATATATAACACAATGCATTAAAAATGTTAAAAAGATGTATGAAAATCAAAAGATAGACTTCAGCATTGTCAAACTCTCTTGTGCATTTAAACCAGGTGTCCAATACACCGCAGGGTACCTCTCTATGTAAGTTATTGGCTAGGTTGGTCACTGACCCTTAGCCAATAAAAGTATCTACTACATCTCTGTTCGTGTTCCTGAAGTGGATGGGAACTATTTTGCAGTTTCAAACTCCTGCAGCAACCAACAATGGCTCTGTACAGCCAAATGTACAATGGATATTGTCTCCAGACTGGCATTGTTTCATACTGCCAAAGAGCTCTATGCACCAGGCCAGTAAAATACTGGAATCTATTTTCCTAGCTTCTCTCTAGGGTCAATGGTGCTGTAGCTTCTGTGAAGAACATATGCAGTGGTGCAATGAATACCAGAGTACTGTGAGTAAAAATTAAACACAATTGGCACTATAGCTTACTTCCATGGAGAGATAACCTGTACAGCATTGCAAACCTGAAACTTAAAGCTATTAATTGCAGCCCAAGGAAAAACTTATGCATTGAGTAGTACATTAATTAGTATTAAATACTGTACCTATACCCTATTCTAAATATATGTTTGATGATTATGGCAATATTTCTAATAAATCATATGCAGAAGGACACTAAACATGTTAAAAGTCTTGGTCGACTTCATTTTCTAAGTAATTAATAAACTTGTCTGTGAAATTAAAAAAAAAATAGCCACCTTCCCTGAAAACAGTGGGGCCAAAAGCCCTTTTAATTAAAAAAAAAAACCCACCAAGTTAACTTGGGAGCAACCTCTCACAATCTTTACACCATGCCAGGTGAAAGATGTGCTTACTGATAGCCAGTTAATTAATACCAGTCTGAATTACTAAAAACCCCTGAGGTACAGAGAAGGGTTGGTCAAACTCTCAACCCAGCCACCCTACTCCTTGTAGAGGGCCCAAAGTCAGATCCTGAAGAACCCCTTCTCCACTCCTGTCTTGAGACTCTTTACCAAAACTAATCAAGCAAGCCAGGTCCAAAGGATGAGCCTCTTGTGAACCCAAACATTAAGTGGTTCACAAATGAAAGCAGTTTTATTAAGAGAGGAATTAAAAAGGCAGGTTATGCAGTGGTTTCTTAACTTAAAACCATAGAGAGCAGAGCTCTTCCCCCTGAAACTTCAACCCTGGAAAAAGAGAGCTAATTGCCCTTACCTGAAGTTTAAAGTCAGCAGCTGGGAAATGAGTTAATATTTACACAGACTCTAAGTATGCTTTCCTTGTCCTTCACACTCACTCTGCTGTGTAACAAGAACAAGGCCTGCTTACTAACAGTGTGTCAACTCTTAAACACAGGCAAAAATCCTAGATTTACTTAGAAGCCATGCTAGTACCTCAGTAAATAGCAGTTATGCATCATCCAAGGCATCAGAAAACAAACACTGCTATAGAAAAAAGAAATGCTTAAGGTAACACAGCTGCTAAAGCAGCAGCACAAACCCAGGTTTCCCTCCTACCCTTTATTCCAGCACCTGTACCAGTACTTGAAGATCCACAGTAGATCCAGGGCGAACAAGCCAGGGCAGCTAGCTGGGGGTTCACCCTAGAAACTGATGGGTGACTTGTTAAAAATCCTCAAGTCCACCTGCCAGGAGCAGTGTAGTGAAAAGTCCTTAATGAACTTCACCAAGGCACTCATCTGGGGAGGGATGTCCTAACCAGCTTAGCCAAATGGGTTTTCAAAAGACAAAGCCTGGTTAAAAACAGTCAAAGAAATTACCAGGAGTTGCTCAATTAAAGCCAAAATATAAAAACTTTACTCTGTAGTTCTGATCACTCCCACAGCTATTAATGCTAGAGGAATGTCCAGCTTGGTGTACTAAACCTGAACAAAGTCAGCTGCCCAAGAGTACCAGTTCACCAGAAGCATCTGATGGAACACACAAGTGCCAATCATTGGACAGGCTGAAATACCTCTTCAAAAGACAAAGCTAAGTAGTATCTATGTCAAAATCACCTGTTTCCTCTAACTCTAGCCCAAATGCTTATTACTAGAAAAGAGCAAACCAGATTTCCCTTTAAAAACCCTTGCCTCTTTTCATCTCCTTTAGCTTAACTGAAAAGAGAAATACCTCTTCTCATTCCTCTCCTCCACCATAGGAACTGGGATTGACAATTTATACCTAACCCCATTGACTATTGCAATTTCTCTCTGAAGTTAACCAACAGCATGAAATAACTTTATATATATATGTATACTCTTTTCCACCAACTTTAGGAAAATGCAGCCTTTGCAGGCACCTGACCTTTTCTACTTCTGTGGTCCAGTGTCCTCTTAGTGAGACTATATATTCTCAAAATTCTAATTATGTTTATTTCTTCCAGAATCTACATCTTGTTAGCCATATGAAAACTTCATCCAGCTTCACCCAGGATGCCAGATCCATCTTCCTCCAACTGAGATAAAATAGAGAGTTTCACATCTTGTCAGGTAGGGTCAACTGCCCCTGACCAGCAGGAAGTAGTTACAGAAAAAAAGATCATCTCCTTCAGCACCCCCTTTAAGATTAAAGGTGTAAACTCTCTAAATGAAAAACTAGGACAGGCTAGTAAGATAGGAAATTGGTAGATGGATCTGGAACCTAGAAAAAAAAATCTTCCCAAGATTCCACCACTTGGAAGAAGACTTCCTCCCAAAGCCAAGAAAAGCCCCAGATATTCCCAGAGACTTCATCATTAAGCCCTCCTGAAAAATGAGCAGTCGAGATGATGAACAGCTGAAACTCCTCCTATGCTTTTATCATACTTCCCTGCTTCCTCCCCTTAATAATAACTAAAGTGCAAACTTAATAATGAAGTAAGAACACAGACAGCAGCTCACCTCATAACTCCAAAAATAGTAAGCAAGGCATCAAAGGGGGAGGGGGTTATAATATTGCCTGTGCATGAATTCAAACCTATATAATTCTGTATTCAAGTGTGCCTAGCTTCTAGAAAGCCAATTAAGTGATATAGGCCCTATAGGCTTTGAATATTCAGAAAGGATGTAGACTGAATGGGTATTCAAAGTTACCTCCAGATGGAATGTGGGCAATATGTTAATTCAAGCTTATCTGGAATGTGATATGCTAATTCAAGGTAATTCAAACAAATGGCTAAACACTAAACCAACAAAGAACGTCGTTTTGACCCCTAAGCCTCTCCTGGTCCCACCACGTGTGTCTCTTGTATAAAAATAAACTAAAACCCCTACTCAGTGCTCAGCTTTTTGAACAGGAGTCTGCCGGGCCCAGCTGGTCATAATAAATCTTCCTTTTCAGAGATTCCTGAGTCCTAGCCTTCAATACATAATCACTGAATACTCTCTGCTTCCACTACAATCCCATTTCACTGCACTTAATTTTTTTCATTTTATTATTATTAACTATAAAAAAACAGAAATAATTTAAATGTATAGTGGTAAAAACATTATAGAACATCCATATGACAGATTATCACTCACATATAAATAGTGTAAAAGAATATTTAATGGCTTGGAAACCTATCCATGAATATTGCTAAGCAAAAAGAGCAGGTTTTTAAAGAATTTGCAGAAAATAGTCTCAATTTTCATAAAAATAATGTCATATGCACAGAAGAAAAAACAGAAAGATAATCAAAATGTTAACAACTACTTTTTCTTAGAGATTTCTATATATTTCTATGTTTTCCAAAATTTTATAATAGACATTTGATATTTTTATCATCAGAAAAATGTTAAGCAGTCATGACCTCTGAAGCAAAAAGTTATCTGGTGCTTATGCAGTTGGTAAACAATTATTTACCTAGTCTAGAAAAGTGTTCTAGAAACTAGGAAGACAGCAGTATCAAAAGAAAATCTCACCCCCCAAAAAATAACAACAACAAAGTTCCATAAGTAAAGAATTGAGGTATTTACATTAAGAACTAATTAAGAAGGAAAATGTCAATCACATAATGAAGCTTCTCCAACACTGACCCTCTGACCTCACTCACATCTACCTATTACATGAAGCCTTTTCATATAATATAAGGGCCCTAAAAAGTTTTGCTTTGTTTTGTTTAACCTCTTCTCTCCATTAAATTATGGACACATCAAGCATCCCCTCCCAACATTGTAACCATAGAATTAGTATGGACATAGAAAGAAAAATTAAGAAGAATCTTGAGGACCTAAGGAAAATTCATTGAGATTTCTCACACCCTAGTGACCATTCCTACCTGCTTACTAGTTTTAGAGATGGGAGGAATATCACTCCATTTACATTTACTTAATATTTTTCATACAATAATTTTCTTCTATTAATTTACTGCTCAAAAAATAAATGAGAATCTAACTACAAAATTGTATTTTATTGAAATGGTTTACAACGTTTAAAACATTTAAACTTGGCTATGTTCTTCAGTGCTGAAGTTTACATTCCAGGAATGAAACTTTTTAGCATTAATATTTAAAATATGATTGTTTAAAACAGGTTCTTAACCAGGGTCCATGGACCTCCAAGGGGTTTGTGGCAAGATCTCAGGGGGTCAGTGAGCTTGAATTGAAAAAAATCAATTTATTAGCTTTATTTTCTCTGACCTCTAACTGAAGTCTAACATTGCCTTCACTTATGAATGCGTGCCTTAAGTTATAGTAGTACTCATTTCATATCACATTACAGTGGTATATCTCAAAAAATCGCTTATGCTTATCAATACTTCAAAATTATGGTAGTTGTTAGACCTGATGCTAGTTGAGTGTCATAAAACTACCTCCTGCTACTTTCTGAAAAGGGTCTGTGATTTTCACCTGACTGGCAAAGGGGTCTGTGGAACAAAAAAGGTTAAGAACCTCTGGTTTAAAATATACTCAGAAGAACTAACTTATTTTATATCAATAAAAAAAGTATATTTAAAAGCTGAATTTATCTTCTCCCATCCCTCAAAAAAATAACTTTTATCACATCAAATTTTTTTAATCTGTTCTTTAAATTTCTTCCTTTGTATATTTCAGAAGATACAAAGGAATTTGAAGAAAGGGATTCATAAGATAAGTTGAATAAAAGTAAGAGAATAAAGGAAGGGAGGAAGAAAAGTGAAGAAAAGAAGTGAGAAACTACTCACCTCTATTAACCAAGTTCCAAGTTTCATCAATTTGTTTCTGGGTTGGGAAATGACCACATTCATTGAAGTATTTAGGGAGCTCACTTCTTTCTAATCCCTGCCAATCTTCTCTCTTAGAAAATATTGTTTCATAGACTAAAAGAAAAATGTAAAAGAAAATATTTTCTTGATAAACAATATGGCAGTCACAAGGCATCACAAAGGTTCATCTGGATTTGAAGCAAATTATCTCCAGATTTGTCACGTTTACTGATAAGCTTCCATGGTTAGTGTATGACTCCTTGGGGAGGTTAAAGGGAAATAGGTGTGTTTCTCCTCCCCAAATTCCATAATAGTGTAATTTTCCTTCCCCAAGGAGAACAGTGTCATTCTCCAGCCTAAGCGAGATGGCAACTGTCCACAGACCTTACATATATCAATGCTCAAACCTCATCATAAGACATGTGCAGCTCCTGCATTAAATGTCAGAATTCCTTGGAGTTTCACCCTTGCTGATGCATTTCAGTATTCCTTATTCATTACCTCCCCTGATTTTTTCTTCTCTTTTGGTTTCCACTCATACTCTACTTTAATTGGTGATTCTGCTTTGAACTGCTTATTCTAGTTCTGATTTGGCCCCTAACTTGGGAATGATGTCTACATTTTCTTCACTGGCTTCATGCATTCCTACTCCCTGGTATAAGGTATTTTGCCACTCCTGGCCCAAGGCTACAACAGAAAACCACTTGATTAGAACACTCCTCAGGTATCTCCCACACTTGACACTAGATGAGGCTAGACAATGACCAAAAGAAATGGGTCCATGCATTTTATCAGTATAAGTCTCCAGAAACATTTTATTTTCTGTCTTTAAAGAGGTAGTATATTAGTCAGCCAAAGGGATGTTGATTCAAAGTACCAGAAATCTGTTGGCTTTCATAAAGGGTATTTATTTGGGGTAGAAGCTTACAGTTGCAAGGCTCTGAAGAGTCCAAACTTAGGTTACTTCCTCACCAAAGTCTGTTGCCACATATTGCAGCAAGATGGTGATGACCTCCACCTGGTCTTTCCTTCCTTTTTCCTCTTAAGGCTCTGTGGGCCCAGCTTCTTCTGATATCAGCTATAGGCTGGCATCAGGACTTGTTTCTCTTCCCAGGGCTTTAGCTGTTTGAGCCTTCTCCTTTCTGTCACACAGCAGGACCAAAATGACCAAGTTCTCCCCTCTACTGTATCTTCTGTGTGTCTTCTTAGGTAAGTGTATGTTTCTATCAGCCCACAAGGGGGCAGAGACTCAACTTTGAGTCATGCCCTACTGATGTGGTTGAATCAAAGCCTTAATTTTAATCAAGTAAACATAAAATCTTTGAATTTAATACAATCAAAGGGTCTCATGTTCAGAGGAACAGACCAGTTTACACGCATAATCAATATCTTTTTTAGAATTCATAAATAATATCAAACTGCTACACTCACTCCACCTTCTGAATTCCAAAATAGACTTTGCAATATTAAAAAAAAAAAAAAAAACTTATTTCAGTAGCAATGCTGAGTACAAAATCACATCACAATCAGTTTACAGAAATATAGTTTCTTTTTGGGCAAAGTCCCCTTTGGCTGCAGACCTGTGAAACTTAAAAAACAATTTATCTGCTTTCTATATACAAAGGGACAGACATAGGATAAACATTTGAATTACCATAAGGAAAATTTGGGAGGGAAACATGAGTCACTGGTCACCAACAGTTCTGAAAACCTGCAGGGCATACTCCATTAGATTTCAAAGTCTGAGAGTCATTCTTAAGATGATGATTTCTTCTCCCTGGGGCCTCTTGGTAGCACACTCTTTCCACAGGCTTGCCCAATGGCCATTTTCTTGGTTCCACCCTCATCAAGCATCTGCTTGGTGACTGAGCTCAGATCTTACCCTCCAAGAACACTAGGGTGATGACCACTCTTTACCCAAACTCTGGAGTACAGTCTCAACCACTTTAGTACAGTGAGGTAGCAGCAACATTCTCCCTAATCTCTGTTGTACAGGCCCAACCCTCTCACAACAGTGAGTTGGTGACCTAGCCTTCCTTATTCTATGGCAGACAGGCCCACCCCTCTCACAGCAATGCAGTGTGGACTTCACTCTCCCCTACCTATGGGGAACAGGCCCACCCCTCTCAGAGGACTGGGATGATAACCTCATTCTCCCCAACTCTTAGGGAATGTGCTTCATCCTCTCTGTAGCCTGGGGCAGCAAAACTCTCCCTGAACAGGGGCTGGAACATCCACCCTCTTCAAATGTCAGGGCAAACTCACCCTCTCTATACACGAGTGGGGTTCCTCTCTTGGTCCAAGGAGATCTCTTAATTCCAGACCACAAGTTCCATGGTTTCCTTCTTAATGTTGTTTTCCCTTCCATCTCTCCCCTCCATGTCCCTTTCAGTTCAGGCTGACAGTGGTTTTGTTCATATAGCTGTCACAAAAAGCTGGTTGGCTTAGAATTTAGGAAGTAGGGGTCCAAGCATCAGACAGACTTTCCACAAGTCTTTCCTGGATAATTGCATTTTCAATCCCGGCTTAAAAGTTTTAAGTTTAGTTAATTCCTCAAATGGCATACTATCATCTGGAGGCTTGATTTCCAGAGGCTTGGAATTTCTGGAATCAGTTAATGATTTTGTTGTGCCCAACAATTCAGTTCTCAGCTTATCCCTCTGCTATAAGCTGCAAGGAGAAGCCAGTCTGCATTCTCCAAGTATACTCTGGAAAGGTCTTCAGTTAAATGTCCAACCTTGTCATTTTAAAATTCTGCCTTCCATATAACATTAGTCAATCTTGCTAAGTTCTCTGCAACTTTCAAAAACAGATTGCCTTTCTTCCAGTTTGCAATAATAGTTTCATTTTCTTCTAAGGCCTTATCAGAAATAGCCTTAGGTTCCATATTTCTACCAAAGTCTCTTAAAAACAATCTAGACCTTTTCCATCAAACATCTCATAATTCCTCCAAAAAATACCCCTTAAACATTTATAAAACTATTCTAGCATTTTTGGTAATTACAAAAGCACCATGTACCATAAATCTGTTGGCTTTTATAAAGGGTACTTATTTGGGGTAGAAGCTTACAGTTATAAAGCCCTAAAGAAGCCAACTCAGGTTACTTCTTCACCAAAGTCTGTTGCCACATGTTGAAGCAAGGTGGTGGGCAACTTCTGCCTGGTCTTTCCTTCCTTTTTCCTCTTAAGGCTCTGTGGGCCCAACTTCTTCCAAACTCAGCTGTAGGTTGGCATTTAGCTCATCTCTCTTTACCCAGGGCTTTAGTTGTTTGAGCCTTCTCCTTTCTGTCACATGGCAGGACCAAAATGAGCAAGTTCTTTCCTCTTCTGTATCCTCTTCTGAGTATCTTCTTGAGTGTCTGTTTCTGTCAACCCACCAAGAGGATGGGGACTCAACTGTGAGTCATGCCCTACTGTCATGGTCAAATCAAAACCCTAATCCTGATTTAATCATGTAAATGTAAAATCTTTGAATTTAATACAATCAAAGGATATCATGCCCAAAGGAACTGACCAGTTTATGAACATAATCAATATCTTTTTTTAAATTCATAAATAATATCAAACTGCTACAGGTAACATCTAGGTCTCTACTCTTAAAATTGACAGATTAACCTCATGAAGCTGATTGTTAGTCAGCATTTAGAGGAAGACAGGGTCTGCTGAAGTATAGGCTCAGCCCTGAAAATTGTTCCAAATGACAGAGGCACCAAAAAGGTTTCCACCAGAAGTTAACACATCAACCTGACATTCAACCATATGGATTTCAGCTTTCCATTCTATCATTCACTCACTCATTTATTTTTTTGAGGGGGCAGGGGTGTTAGTCATGAGATGTCTACCATTAAAGAAATATTTAGTGGTTGCCTAACTACAAGAAGCTATTCCACTTCCTGAAAAGCAGCAGTGAAAGGGAGAGAGGGAGTGAAGGAGGGAGATTTAGACTTAAATCTTATAATAATATAACTGGCTTTCCTCCTCTTTCAAATAAGCAAATATAACTTTTCTTCTCTTTCAAATAAACAAATTAGAACAATTTTTTCTCAGTGCCCCATCCTTACCTCCTTATTTCATACCATTTCTGTATATGCTGGCTTGACTTTAAATTGCCAGCACTTTCACAGCTTAACAATAAAAAGACAAATGACCTGATTTAAAAAAACAGTCAAGACTTGAATTGGCATTTGTCCAAAGAAGAAATACAAATGGTGAAAAAACACATGAAAATTTTTATATATCTCTAGCAAGTAGGGAAATGCAAATCAAAGCTACAATAAGATATTATTTCATACCTATTAGAATGGACACTAGTAACAAGACAGAGAACTAGAATTGTTAGAGGTTGTACTGAGATAGGAACTCTTATTCACTATTGGTGGGAACGTAGGATGGCACAGCCATTATGGAGGACCATGTGGCAATTCCTAAAGAAGTTGAGTATAGATTTGCCATATCACCTGGCAATACCATTACTAGGTATATACCCACAAGAACTGAGAGCAGTGGCACAAACAGACATCTGCACATTGATGTTCATAGCAGTGGTATTCATGATTGCCAAAAGATGGAAACAACTCATGTGTCCATCAACTGATGAATGGATAAACAAATTGTGGTATGTACACAGATGGAATATTATGCAGCTGTAAGAAGAAATAAAGTCATGAAGCCTATGACAACATGGGTGAACTTGGAGGACATTATGTTGAGAGAAGCAAGCCAGACACAAAAGGACAGATAGAGTATGTTTGTGCTATTACGAACTAAATATATTGTGTAATCTCATGGAGTTAATAACTTGAATGTGGGTCACCAAGAAATAGATAATGTTAGAGAATGGTAAGCTGAGGGTCAACGTGCAGAATTGATAAAAAGGACGTGTGTTAATCTTTGGAAATGAATAGAAAAGATAAAAGCACATCATAGTGTTTGTAACTGCAGTATTATTATATGGGTATGACAGTGGTCAAAAGGGAAAGTCTATGGACATGTGTATTACTAAGAGGAAAACTAAAAAAATATAACATGGCACTGTATAGCACTGTAAAACCTCACGTGAAATATGAATATGGATAATATTGCATATATAAAACTGTTTTTCTTTGAAACTGAACCAATGTATATTAGTGTTACAAGACGTTAATATCAGACAAAAACCTACATTATGCTAAATAAAAGTAACCAGACATAAGTATTACATATTTTATGAGTCCATGTATATAAAATGTAAATATAAATCAATTTATAAAGATGAATTTGGATTAGTGGTTATGTAGGGTTGGGGACTGAGAGGTAACTACTTAAGGGGGGGTGGAGTTTTTCTTTTTGGAGTAATGAAAGTGTTCTAAAACATTTGTGGTGATGAAAGTGGAACATTGTGATTATACTAAAGGCCATTGTTTATATACTTTGGATAGATTTAATGGTATATGAATATATCTCAATAAAACTGCTTTTAAATAAAAAAAGAAATAATTAACTAAATAAGCAAGAATAGCCTGAAATAGCAGCTACGTACAGTAGAGGAAGCATAGAGAAATTGAGAGGTGATGAATTTTTGTTTGTCTGTTTTTTATTATTATTTTTGAACTAATGGAAATGCTCTAATAATGATTAAAGTGATGAATGCATAATTATGTGATTATACCAAGTACCACTGACTGTACACTTTGGATAGACTGTATGCTTTATTATTATATATCAATAAAATTGATTTGTTTTAAAAAATTAATTTGAAAAAATTTACCAAGACTTTCATAATCTAAGGGCTTTTGCTGTCCACTGGGCACCACACTTCCCACTTGTGCAGCAGGCTAGATGTGCCAGGGAATAAATTATCCCCTAGCTCCCACCCCTTGGAACAGCCCACAAACAATGTAATGACTGGGGGGAGATGTTGGTAAAGACCCAGCACTAGTCTAGTTTGCTACTCTGTTTCCTCAAGATCCCTAGAAATAATAACTTCCAGTTGCCCGCATGCTAATTTGCTTGAGCTTGCACACTTCTTTGACTTTCTTTACCTGTATTCCTTCTCTACTTAGCTAACAGAATTTCCTGTGATCAATTCCCAAATATACTAGTTATACTTGAATTAATTTCTCAGAGTCTGATTCTGGAGAAACCCAAACTAAGATACAAACAATGCCATTTTCTATTTTCTGTTCAAGTAAATATATTTCTCCATGAATAAATACATATACCTCTTATTCTTTGGGCCTTAATCAGTTTTAGATGCCTGTCACAATATAGAATAATGCATGTATTAACATATATTTAAGTGACCATAGTGTGTCCTACTATAGATAAACTTCCAGTAGTATACTAGCAGAACAAATATTCTGGGTAGCTATAATCAGGGCACATATAAATCTTAAATCATATAAATTAATGAAATATTCTGATCATTGAAGATGCATAAAAAGCTGCATAGCTATCTGCCAAATAAGGACAAATTAATAATCAATGCATGGAAACGTTGAGGAATTCACTAAGGACCATGAAGAAATAGAAGAACTTACAAATTCTGTGGACTGTAGAATTACTTTCACCCTCAGTGTATGTGGATGCTTTGGTTGACAAAAATATTCATTTATTTTTACTTAAATTTTATTTTTATATTTTATCAAATTTATAAATGTATATAATTTTAAGAAGTAAATAATACTAAAAAATAAATGAAAACAACAGAACTTTGCCCCATTTCTCTCCATGCTTCAATTCCAAATCACACCAGAGGCATCCACTTTCAATTCCTTTTGCTCTTTCTTTTGTTACTTACATTCATATTTACAAATAGATACTGAAGATTTTTTTTTCAATTTAAATATTTTTTACTGACCAACACTTTAGGATAATGATAATGATGTCTTATATTCCATTCACTTATACATACATATATATATAAACACAAGTCAACTTTTCCCATGGTTTTAATGAATTTTGATAAAATATATCCAGTGTTTTCAATTTTTGAACATATAACTTTAGTTCACTGCTGAGTGATATTTTCTTTTCTAAACAATGTTTTTCTTGGAGTTAATACTTTTGCCCCTTCACTTATATTGCTTTCTTTGATTACTTGCTAATTCTTCTTATTCTCTCCATTCGTTCTGTGTAAAATACTTCTCAATTCAATTTTCAACAGTTATATTATCTCTCTCTCCCTTTTAATATTAAAGACATCACTCCTGGAGCCTTTATCCTTTTCTCCAATCTGGCTCCCTAATACAGTGTCATTGTGAGACTTCCATTTACTTTCCCTGTGTAGTTCCCCTGTTTCCTTAAACATCATTTTGCCTGGTTTTGATAAAGCACCTCCTCCAGTCAGTACCTGAGAATGAGTATGAGGTAAAAAACTTTGAGAACTTGAGCTCTGAAAATATTTTTGTCTACAATCACTACTGATAGTTTGGTAGGGTGTAGAAGTCTGGTTTAGAAATCCTTTTTCTAATCATTATAGAATTCTGAAAGCATTGCTTCAATTTTTTGCTTGCAGTGAAACTGTATTGAAGAGATTGATACAATTTTCCCCAGCCTTCTGTTTGTGACCTATTTTTCTCTTTCACTGGAAATTAGAGAATCTTCTCTTTTGATCTAGCATTCTGAAGTTTCATGCTGGTGTGTATCCATGTGGGACTGGAACACTCAAAGGACAATTCCATACTTTAAAACTCATATCCATCCATTCTAGAAAACTTACATTCTTCTTTCCCTCCCTCATTGTTCTTTGCACTCTTTTTCTAGAATCTCTAAGTACTGTTGCTGGGAACTCCTAGGTTGATACTTTCATTTTCTTATCTTTTCTATTGTCTTAGTCATCTTTTATCTTTTTGCTGTATATTCTAGGATGTTTCTTCAGCTTTTTCTTTTAACCCTTCAATAGAATTTTTAATTATCACTTCCATATTTATAAGAAACAAGATATTTCTTCTTCTTTAAAAATTCCTCTTTTAAGGTTTCCTGTCCTTGTTTAATAAAGTCAATATCATCTCTTAGCTCTCTCAGAGTATTAATTATAATTGATGATAGCACATTTTTATATTTGTACTATTAATTGAAGTCCATGGTTTCATTTAGTGTTCACTGTTTCTGTAGTGTACTTCCATGGAGTTTTAAAAAACAATTATGGTGTATCAATATATACAATCTACTATTTCCCCTTTTTAATCGCATTCAGATATATATTTCAGTGCTGCTAATTACATTCATAGTGTCATGCTACCATCACCACCATTCATTACTGTGACAATTTGAAATTACTTTATGAATCCAAAAAAGAATATTTTCTTAATCTATTCCTGTGAGCGTGGTACCCTTTGGTTGCATTGGATTCACTTTAGATCACTTGATTAGATTACATTTGATGAGACTATGTCAGTGAGGTGTGACTTAGGTTGAATCTCCACTCTCTTACTGGAGCTTGGTATAAATGGAGACACAGAAAGAGGAAACTGCCATTGTATTATATTGATCCTGCCATGTGAGAGAGAGGACTGCAAGAAAACAGAGAAGCCTGAAAATCTCAAGGAACCAAGTCTCAGGAAGAGAGAAGCTTTATGCCTGATATCTCACAGCTGAACTCAGGAAGAAAGTGGAGCAGCCGGAATGAATGAAGAGGCTGAGAAGGAGACAAGCCCTATGCCTGGTTTCCCACAGCTAAGCCCGGGAGAGGGTAGGTTCTGGAGGGGAAGGTAGAGATCAGTGGCCATCTTTGCCAAGTTGCAGAACAGTAGGATCAACAGTAGCTGACTTTGGTGAGAAAGCACCTCTAATGGTGCCTTGGTTTAGACATACCATGGCCTCAGAACTGTAAACTTTTACCACAAATAAATCCCCTTTATAAAAGCTAACCCACTTCTGGTACTTTGCACCAACAGCTCTATGGCAAACTAAGACAGTTACCAAAATATTTCAAACAGGAACTCTGTATATTTTAAGCCTTAACTTCCCATTCCCTATCCCCATCCCATACCTTGGTAAACTGTATTTTAGATACAGACTGAGTTTGCTTATTCTAATTGATTCAAATAGTGAAATCATACATTTGTCCTTTTGTATGTGGCTTATGTCTTCAAGATTCATCCATGTTGTGGCATGTATCAGGACTTCATTCCATTTTCTCAGCAGAATAATATTCCATTGTATATATATGCCACATTTTGTTCATTCGTTCATCAGCTGATGGACACTTGAGTTGCTTCCATCTTTTGGCAACTGTGAATAATGTCACTATGAACATAAGTATGCAAATATCTGTTTGAGTCCCTGCTTTCAATTCTTTGGGTATATACCCATTAGTGGGATTGCCAGGTCAAATGGTAATTTCATATCTAATTTTCAGAGGAATCATCAAATTGTCCTCCAGAGTCGGGGGCACCATTTTACATTGCCTCCATCAGTGAATGCATGTTTGCATTTCTCCACATCCTCTCCAACACTTGTTATTTTCCATTTTTTAATAGCAGCCATTCCAATGGGTGTGAAATGGTATCTCATTGTGGTTTTGATTTGCATTTCCCTAATGGTTAATGATGCTGAGCATTTTTTCATGTGCTTTCTGGACATCTGTACATCTTCTTTGGAGTGATGTCTTTTTCCCATTTTTAAATTGTGTTGGTTACATTTTTGTTGTTAAGTTGAAGGATTTCTTTAAATATTCTGACTATTAAACCTTTATTGGATTTGTGGTCTCCAAATATTTTTCCCACTCTGTGGATTATTGTTTTACTCTCATGATAAATTCCTTTGAAGAATAAAAGTTTAATTTTGATGAAGTCCCATTTATCTCCTTTTTTCTTTTGTTGCTTGTATCCTGAGTGTAAAGTCTAAGAAATCATTGCCTAATCAAGGTCCTGAGGATGCTTTCCTATGTTTTCTTCTAGAAATTGGATGACTCTAGCTTTATGTTTAGGTCTTTAATCCATTTCTAGTTGATTTTTAAATATGGTATGAGATAGGGGTTCTCCTTCTTTTTTTTTTTTTTTTTTTTTTGGTTCTTTGCAAAATGCAGAGACCAGTTTCCCCAGTACCATTTCTTGAAGAGACTGTTCTTTCCCAACTGAGTGATCTTTGCCACCTTGTCAAACATTAGTTGTCCATAAAAGTGTGGCTTGAAAAAAAACTAAATAAATAAATAAATAAATAAGTGTGGCTTGATTTCCAAGACCAATATGTATATACTTGTGCCAGTACCATGCCATTTAGATTACTATGGCTTTGAAATAAGTTTTAAGGTCAGGAATTTGAGTCTCCAACTTCATTCTTCTTTGTCAAGATGGCTTTAGCTATTTGGACCCCTTATCTTTCCATATAAGTTTGATGATTGGCTTTTCTATTTTTTTAAAGAAGGTTTTTTTAAAGAATCACAAAATGGAATTTTGTGATTGCATTGAATCTGTAAATTGCTTTGACATCTTAAGGATATTTACTCCTCCAATCCATGAACATAAAATACCCTTCCATTTATTTAGGTCTTCTTTAATTTATTTTAGCAATGTTTTGTAGATTTCTGTGTACAAGTTCTTAATGCTTGGTTAGATTTAGTCCTAAATATTTGAGAATTTTATTTGATATTGTAAGCAGAATTTTTTTTCTTAATTTCTTTGTCTGATTTTTCATTGCTTGTGTTCAGAAACACTATTGATTTTTGGGTGTTGATCTTGTGCCCATCACTTTACTGAATTCATCTAACAGCTCTAGAAGCTTTCTTGTGGATTTTTCAGGATTTTTTTGTACTTAATATCTGAAAATAGGGTATGTTTTACTTTTCCTTTCCAGTTTGAATGCCTTTATATATTTTTTCTTGATTAATGCTCTGGTAAAAGCTTCCAATACAATGTTGAATAACAGTGGTGGCAGTAAGCATCCTTGCCATGTTTCTGATCTTAGAGGGAAAGTTTTCAGTCTTTCACTATTAAGTCGGATGTTGGCTGTGGGCTTTTCATGTATGGCCTTTATCATATTGATGAAATTTCCTTCTATTCCTCAAGTTCTAAGTGTTTTTATCAAGAAAGTGTGCTGGTTTTTGTCAAATGCATTGTCTGCATCAATTGAGATGATCATGTGTGTTTTTTTTCCTTCATTCTGTTAATGTCATATATTACATTAATTGATTTTATGAACCAATTTTGCATACCAGGGATAAATCCCCCTTGATCACGGTATATAATGCTTTTAACAAGTTGTTTAATTCAGATTGCCAGTACTTTGTTGAGAATATGCGCATCTATATTTATAAGAGACACTAGTTGTAGTTTTCTTTCCTTGTGGTATCTTTGTTATGAGGGTAATGGCCTCATAGATTAAGTTAGAGAGTACTTCCTCCTCTTCAATTGTTTGGAAGTTTGCCCAGAATTGGAGTAAAGTCTTCTTGGAATGTTTTATAGAATTCCCCTGTGGACTTTTTCTTGTTAGGAAATTTTTGATTATTGATTCAATCTCCTTACCAGTATTTGGTTTGTTAAGATCTTTTATTTCTTCCTGAGTCAATGTAGGTGGTTTCTAGGAATCTCCATCTCATCAAGGTAATCCAATTTATTGGCATACAGTTGTTCATAGTATACAGTTATAGTTCTTTTAATTTCAGCAACCCAGTAATTTAACCTTTTTTATTTCTGATTTTTGTAATTTGTATCCTCTTATTTTCTTTGACAGTCTACTTAAAGATTTGTTGTCTTCATTTAATCTTTTCAAAGAAGCAACTTTCGGTTTTGTTGAGTTTAATCTATTTACTTTTAAAGTCAGTCTAACAATACAGGTCTCTCTTGTGCTGTTTTGCTATTTAGCTTTTGTAAGTCTTAAATCTTTCTTATCTTGCTTCAGTTTAAGCTTACTTTTATATTCGTTTTGTTTTCTTGTATTGTACCATATTGAATGGCTTTTCATTTCTATCTTGATATATTTTTCATCTGTTTTCCTCGTGGTTACCAAGGGTTATAATTTAACATCCTATTTATATAACAATTATATTTGTTTTAAGACAAACTCACCCTCAATAGCATGTACATTGCTTCTCCATTACCCCTCTCTCCCCCCACCATTTTCCATACTTGCTACCATTTATATCTCTGTACATTGTATATCCAAAAACCTAGATTTATCATTACTTTCTATGCATTTGCATTTTAGCACCTGTAGGAAATAAGTAAAATTACATACCAATCTATACAATACAATAATACTGGCACTTATAAATACCCAAATGGTTACCATTGCTGCAGGTCTTCATTTATTTATGCTGCTCTGAACCACTGTCTAGTGTTCTTTTGTTTCAGTCTGAAAATGTAGCATTGCTTGCAGGGCACGTCTAATGGTGCTGTACCCCCTTAGCTCTTTTTAAAATCTGAGAATGTCTTAATTGCCCCCTCATTTTTGAAAGAGTCTATCCAGATATAATATTCTTGACTGGCAGTTGTTTTCCTTCAGCATTTTAAGGATTTCAGCCCACTGCTTTTTTGCCTCCACGGTTTCTGATGAGAAACTGGCACCCAATGTTATTGGAACTCCCATGTATATAACATGTTGCTCATCTCTTGCAGCTTTCAGAACCCTCCCCTTGTCCTTTGCATTTGATGGTGCAATCAATACATGATGGGTGTGATGATTAGGCTAATTTATCAACTCAGTTTTTAACCATCAGTGAGTTTATTGCGTAGATGGCTGATTATATCCACAATTAACCAGGGAGATTGCCATCAGCAATGTGAGACATTTTACCCAATCAGTTGAATGCCTTAAAAAGGAAAGTGATTTCAGCATTCAGAGTGAATTTCGCAGCTCATCTTTGGACAGCCAACATCTCCTGGGACCTCATTAAGGTCCTTCATAAAAGTCCCTGGTTTGGAGCCTGCCTGAGGAATCTGGACTTGTGCATCCCCACGGTCATGTCAGAGAATTTTATTAAATCTCATACTATTTACAGAAATTTCTTGTTTATTCTGTTTCCCTAGAGAACAGTGGCTAATACAATGGAGTGGATTTTTCTTCATAATTATCATGTTTGGTGTTTTCTGAGTTTCTTGGATATGCATATTTCTATGTTTGAAAGTTCTCTGTCATTATTTCTTTGACTATTCCTTTTGCCTCTTTCTCTCTTTCTTTGTGGGACTCCCATAATGCGTATTTTGTTGTTCCTGATGGTGTCCCATAGCTGTTTTAGGCTATTTTCACTTTTATTGTTTCTTTTTTCTTTCTGTTACTCAGCCTGACTCATTTCAAGTCTCTTGTCTTCAAGTTCACTGATTCTTCTTCCAGCTCCAATCTACTCTTAAAACCCTTGTGGGCATTTTTTATTTCAGTTATTTTGGTCTTCAACTCTAGTAATTCTGTTTGGTTCCTTTTTAAATTTTATATCTCCTTACTTAGACTTCCATATGGTTCACTCATTGTTTTCCTGATATCCTGTAGTTTTTTCTTCATACTTTCCTTCATCTCCTTAATCATTTTTTATAATATTTTTAGGAGGTACCAGAGATTGAAACCAGGACCTTGTACTTGGGAAGTAGGCATTCAACCACTGAACTACATCCACTCCCCAGATCACTTATTAAAAAGTTCTTTTCGGTATGTCCACATTCTTATCTTCTTATCTTCTTCGTTGGTGTTTCCTGTATTTTTATCCTCTCCCTTTGAGTGGGTCCTCATTCCCTGTTTGTCTTGTATACTTTTGTTTCACACTGTGCAATTTATTTTATTTTTAAAGATTTATTTTTATTTATTTCTCTCCCCTTCCCCCACCCCAGTTGTCTACTCTCTGTCCATTTGCTGTGTGTTCTTCTTTTTGTCCACTTCTGTTGTTGTCAGCAGCACAAGAATCTGTGTCTCTTTTTGTTGTGTCATCTTGCTGCATCAACTCCCCATGTGTGTGGTGCCATTCCTGGGCAGGCTGAACTTTCTTTCTTATGGGGTGCACTACTTGTGCATGGGGCTCCCCTATGCGGGGAGCATCCCCACATGGCAGGGCACTCCTTGCACGCATCAGCACTGTGCATGGGCCAACTCCAGGGTTTGAACCGCAGACCTCCTATGTGGTAGGCAGACGCCCTATCCACTGGGCTAAGTCTGCTTCCCACACAATGTGCTTTTTAATATTTCAAAGTGTTAACTTTGGAATATGCTCCCTCGGAAGTCTGTTTCTTGGTTTTGTAACCAGCTGATGATAATAAGACAAGGGTTTCCCCTATCAGGAAGTTCTGCCTAATGGAAATGCAATGTGCAGGGTTTTCCTGTCTTTTACTTGTTAGTTGTTTTGAGGTCCCGCTGTGTACAGGAGTTCTGTTGTCCCAGGGGACAAAGATCCTTCTCACATGTATCTGACGTGAGCAGGCCTTTGTCCCATACTACCAGCCTTCATAGTTTTTCATACTCCTTTTGTTGTTTCATGCTGCTTTTTCTCAAATTCTAGGAGTATGTCACCCTGGGGAGAGCTATCTCAATTTGCTTTTACCCAGCCAAAACAGGGCCAGGAATCCAAGAAAAGAGGCAAAAAGAAGGGCTCCAAAGTGCTCTGTGACGGGAACCAGGAAGGGTGTCGCCAACTTCTCCAATAACTCTCCAAAGCTGAGTTTCCCAGCATGCCCAGCAAATACAGCCCTTCAGCTAACTCCCCCCACCATACCGAGCAAGCCCTGCATCTTTAAATCTCTACCACATCTGCCCCTTCCAGGGAGGGTTGAAACAATGGCTGCCATGGACTTTGTCTGAGATGCATTGAAACCACAGCTGCCCTCAGAGCTGGGACCCAGCCAGGATCTGAATTAGCTAATCAAAAGCCATGGTTAGTGATCAGCAGTGCACACCTCTGTTCTTGGGGAAGAGTATTTTTACATCCCTTTCTGCCAGCAGCAGTCAACCAGGCACTGGAATCCAGGGCAGCCTACTGCAAGAGCAGATGTTAGGAACTGGTAGCCACTGTGTAGAGAGAGCAATTTATAGTTCTATACCATAATTTATCAGCCTCCTGCTCCTCCCTGGATGCTGTACAGTGTTCTTGTGGCCTCTGGAATTTCAAAATAGTTGTTTCAGACAATTACTACCTGTTTACTATTTATTCTGGTGGAAGGATTGAGTCCTGGAGCTCCCTACTCCACTGTCTTCCCTGGAAGTTCCTGTTGCTTGCTTATTTTGTGACTTAACTCAGTTGCAAGTGCTTAATTTTAAGCCTCCTCTTTTCTACTAAATTCAGTTACCTCTACATAGATTGATCATTTACCTGCTGAGGTCAGCTTTTGTTTTATTATTCTTGTGATTTTTTGTCTTTTCTCTAATGTAGTTTCATTGTGGCTTTTTTAATGATTGGACATAAATTCAAGTGTTCAGTTTGCCTATTTAACAGAAAATTACATTTAATATATTCTTTGTTCACCTCATCACTGAAACATGAGGAGACTTTAGCTAAAATACTGTAACTGAAAGCCTTGGTAGTACTTCACAAAGTACTGTAGCATTTAATGTAACATGGGGAAATGTAGGTATTTCATACTTAGAATAAAAATTAAAAATGCACTTATTCCATTGGTTTTTAAAGACTTTAACATGACAGCTTTTAGATTTAACATTATAAAAGTAATACATGTTCATATTTGAAAAATTAGAAAAAAATGCATTAAAGTAAAGAAAACTAATGGCAACTCCAGTTGCTCATTCCTAACATTTGGATATATAGTCTTCTAGTTTTTCTCTTTTCCTTTTGTTCTTCTGATTGACTTCCTTCCTTCTCTGTGTCTTCCTTTCTACCTTTTTTTCTTCCTGCATATCCCTCTATCTATCCATCTACTACCTAATTTTTGTTGAGAGGAACACAATTCAGATCATTCTATTTTTACTATTTTGATATCTACTTAATTCATTTAACTTACCAAGAACATTAAAAGTTAGGTCAATCCTCATTTTTGATATTAATTTTAAAATGCAACAATGGCCATTACATAAAACTATTTGAAGAATTCTAAATTCCTAGAAGTCCTTTTACTGAGTCAAAAGGCAGACTTATATACTATAGTTATGTACCTCTTTTCTTTTAAGCCTTTGAATTGGAGGCAGTTGGGTCGATTAATAGAGAACAGTTTAAAATGAAGTTGAAAGTTGAAAATGAAGACCACTTTCATAAGTTTAAACTGTCAACCTTAGATGTAAATGTCTTTAGCCTGTGTAAATGAAACGTCCGATTTCAAACCACACTCCTTCCATTGCCACTGAAGATAATAAACATAAAAAAAAATAAAAATAACTATCTTTTATTGCAGACTCACTACCTGGAAAGCACACTACTGGAAATCTTTTTTTTAAGATTATTTTATTTATTTCCCCCCATCCCTAATTATCTGTACTCTCTGTGTGTTCTTTGTGTCCATTTGCTGTCTGCTTGTCTTCTCTTTAGGAGGCACTGGGAACTGAACTTGGGACCTCCCATGTGGGAGAGAGGCACTCAGTCACTTGAGCCACCTCAGTTCCCTGCTTTCTTGAGTCTCTCATTATCTTTCTTCTTTTGTGTTTCCCCTTGTTGCATCATCTTGTTGTGTCAGCTCACCATGCCTGCCTGTCACATCAACTCATTGTCTTGCTCATCTTCTCCATGAGGCACTGGAAATCAAACCCAGGGCCTCCCATGTGGTAGGCAGGAGCTCAATTGCTTCAGTCACATCTGCTTCCTACTAGTGGGAATTTTATATGTAGTATGTCTCATCTTTTAAAAAACCTGCAAGATAATACTATCTTACTTTTTAAAATGAGGAAAAATAATGCTCAGAAAAACTGATGTAAAATATTTGTTGGAAAGACCACAAAGCCTTCAAATTGAGAAATGGCATGCTAATCAAAGTGGGCAATCCATCCCAAGTTGTCCAACAGAAATAACATAATCACTCTTCCTAATACAGTGATCATGTAACAGATATAGATGAGTACATTTTTATCTGTTGCACACACTCAAAACACATGTAATAGGTTCAAATTGTGTACATTTACTCTGATGTACAAAAAATACAAAAAATAATATTTTCTCTTTATTTTCCCCAGCTGACCTTATCTTATTCTCTGATGACAATTATTTGGTGATAGTGAGGGTAATCCTAAAATTGTCAGTTAAGGGTAGGTCACTTCCAGTTTAAAGCCTCTTTTGAATAAGTGATTGAAATTCCAAATTATTAGGGCTCCCCTTTCCCTTTTGACTAATTTGATATCTGGGTGCTAGTAATCAGTCTATTCTCAACAAAGCTGAACTGGGTAGATTAATTTAAATGACCCTATATCTTATGTGGAAACTCTCTCTAGCCATAGGAAAAGACCCATTCTAACTGAAAGATTTATGGTTATTTTAAAATATTTAAATATATAAGTTTAGCACAACTAATAAAATTTAAAACTATCCATTCAACAAATATTTTTGAACCCTCAGTATTAATTAATGAACAAAACAGACACGGCTCCTGTCTTCATTGAACGTAGAGCCCAATGTAAAATAATTATTTTATGACTAAGATTACTAAAAATTTAGGACTTTTTACTATAAAAAAAATAAGATGCTGATTCTAAGTAAATGTAATTTACCAAATTATTTTATTCAATAGTTAAGAAATTGGCTCTCAGAGATGTACTTACCAGGTGCAATGGATGTGTCATGATGATGGGAAAGAGTGTTGCTGTGGGAGGAGTGGGGGGTGGTGGCGATGGGGTTGAATGGGACCTCATATTTTTTGAATGTAATGTTTTTTTTTTAAATGAATAAAAAATTAAAAAAAAAAAAAGAAATTGGCTCTCATACTCAACCAAATCCCAAGCATTTTTGAATTCATTAAATATAAATAGAGATCAGGATCTTAGAAAGTTAAGGTGCAACTGGAGACTTAATCGTGCTAGAATTCTAACACTAATAAACAGTGAGTAATGGATATCTGTCATTTTGTCTGTTCAGTGTCCATTAACTCCTCTTCTGGCATCAGTATTTAATTTCCTTTGAGGACTTAGTCCTCACCCAATGGATAGTTGTGTGCAATTCTCATAGATACCTGCCTGGAATATAATCTATGTGCAAATCTTACATGAGAGAGCAGAAAGGGTTTCCTGCCCAACCACAACCAGCCGTTCAGACATATGACTCCAGCTAAACCAATCAGGTGCACTCCTCCTGGAATTTGAATTTAAAGCCTTAATGTGATAGAGGCTTATCCATCTCCCAGTGGCACACAAAGAGATTGTCCCATAGTTCCTGCTTCTATATCTCTACAACACCCCCAATTCATGTTCTGTCTGAAATCTTATTTCTTGGTCATCTTTCCAGTATTCTTCCTTTAAATTTCCATTTTGCTTTGGATAGTCAGAATTAGATTTCTGTTGCTTGTAAACACTGAATCCTAATAAATTAATCCAAATACACTATGCTAACTGAAAATGCAAATAGCCTGCAGCAAAATAAAATATTCTCTACCTTTGACATCTGTGGTGGTTTGTAGCTGTATCCCAGAAAAACATGTTCTTAAGTTATCTTAAATTTAATCCAGTCCTGTGTGTGTGAGCCCATTGTAAATAGGTTACTTCAGTTAAGGCATGGCCCAGGATAGGTCTTAATCCATAACTGGAGTCCTTTATCAGAGAGTGAAACTCAGACAAAAAGCCAGAGGAAGCAAGGAACTACATCAATAGAATCCGGAAAAGAAGAGAGAGACCAAGAAACAGCACTATGTGCTTTGCCATGTGACAGACGAGCCAAGAGATCAGGGAACCAGCCCCCAAATCCCAGTCTTCAGGGAGAAAGTATCACCTTGATGATGCTTGGTTTGAACTTTCTTTTAGTTTCAAAACCATAAGCTAATAAATTCCATTTTTTTAAGCCAACCCACTTCATGGTACCTGCTTGAACAGCTAGAAAACTAAAACAGTATCTATGGGATATTATACATAAATTATATGTACATTTTTCAATAATTAAATTTATTTCAAACCTGAAACAACTGCATTGCTTACATTTTTTTCTGTCCATCCATTCCTCCAGTTCTGTGAAGTTTATGATTTGTCTTGTCCTCCAAAGACCAAGTCGATATCTAACCCGATGGATTGTTTGGCAATACATGTTCAAAACTATTCTCAAACTCGGTCCATGATAAAAAGCCTATAAAATAGTAATATAGACAGTAAAGCTCCTTAAATATTTTTGCTATTTACATCTTATTTAACTTTGCCCCTTTCATCTGCCCCATCCAATTATTTTATAAATGTATTTATTAATGTTTGTTGCCTAGGTTGGTTAACGATATGCACTGGAGAGGGAGAATATCTCCCAGGAATTCAGAAAGCTTCATTTATATACTGTTCATACTTCCCATTGAAGAGAGGTCTTGATTAGGTATACTTTATAAGAAGCTGCCTAAGTAGGTGTCCAGATTTCTAAAATATGCAAACCACTCATGGACTTTGTCTCATTTTTTATTTTTTGGAAAAATGGATATTCATGTCTTCTGATCATTGTTAAATTAGCCTTTCCAGGTTTTTTTTCTTGTTGATTTCTAAAATCTCTTTGATAATTAAAGAAATTAGTTCTTTTTGGCATATGTGCCAGTTTTTTTATCAGTTTATCCTTTAACTTTGCTTTGACTACCTTTTTCTCTATATGCTTATTCTACAATCTCCTACCACAGACTTAAAAGAATTAAAGTTTTAAAATTCATCTAATGCAGGATTTTTTTCCCTAAATAGACAGTTCTATTTTATTTACCAATTCAATTGTTTTTACATGTTATATTTTCTGATTCATTTCTCTACTTTTCTTTATTAATCCCTTTATTTTTTCTTTAGGTTTATTTTCTTGTTCTTGACTTCTTGAATTAATGATTTCTTTCATTTATTTTCATTATTTCTTATTTAATAATGTGTGTATTAATTTCTCTCTGAGTCAACTTTCCTTTGGTATGCTGCACATACTATTTCACCAGTGAAAAAACTGAGGCATAGAATCTTTAAATAACTTTCCCAAGGTCCTATAGCTAGTAAGTCTCAAAATTGGTTTTGAAATCCAAGTGGGGTTACTCAAGAACTTACACGTTAAACTATATTATGTATTCCTCTTCATTTAGTTGAATTTTGTGTTTTTCCACCCTTTCTGCAATTTTTTTTTTAGTTTCTTCATAGCATATTTCATTTTATCACACATAGGATTGCTCTTGCTCCTGTCATTTTAGTTTCTGTTTTCTCTAATTCTCTCATGGTTGTTTTATTATTTTATTTTTCTTCACCTTAATTTAATTTCATAGTTCTTCTCTAAAAAGTTTAAATGCTATGCTTAAACTTATATTTCTTAATTTATTAATACTGTAAATGAGATATCTCAATTTGCTTGAATGAAAAAATTAGCATAACTTTACCACCTTCTTCCCTTCTTCCACCTATTGACAGATTCTCTATGCCTTTCAATAACATCTTCTGATGTGTACTTTTAATTTGTCTTTCATTTGATATGCTCTTGTTCTTTATAATAATAATAATAATGAATTGGTTACACATTTGGAGAATTCTACATCATGTGACTCTTAGTGAGAGGCATAATTCATCTCCCATAATTTAAAGCTAAAAGTCAGATACTCATGATCCACGTCTCCCTTGTTGCTAGGATGCGCACGTGTGACAAGCTTCATCCATTATCTGCACCAGTCCCAGACTTTGAATCAGAAACTAAAATGCAAAACAGTTAAACAGTGGGGAATCTATTTGCATGGTAGATTAACCATAGCAGTAATATCCATTTATCAAGGCAGCATTAGTCAAACAGGAACACCCAGGATTCAGTAACTGCATCAAATTCTTTCAGGATTTAGCGGGAGTTCTAGGAGCATTCATTGCTCCTTCATGTTTCTAAGCGTAGTTATCAAGACCTTCCCAAAATAGTCTCTTTAATATAGTTCTACTTAAATCAGTAGGTTTCTTTGGTTTATAATTAAGAATCAAGCCATGCTTTGATTATACATTTAGAAAATGCCCTTAAAGGTCCCTGCATGGCATATTCTTAGAGGTTCAATGGCAGTTGTGAAGAGAATTGGGTCACTGGGTAGCCATTGACTTCAATCTGAGTGTTGCTCACTCTGAATATAATAAATCCTCTTTTTGGGACCCAACCCATTTTGTGAGGGAACCCGCCACAAGTCAGACATTCTTAAGGTCAACTAAGTGGGTTTTTTGGTTAGGAAACTGAGGAAGAAAAAATGAAAATGGCCCATTTATGTGGTTCCCCTGTTACACAGAGCACTTCCATGTCAATCTTCTACATGGAAATGTGCCTCAGATGCTGTGCAATGTATATCTGCATAAACTTTTTACCATATCTCTAATAGTTTCTCAGGATAGGATTACTGACTACAGTTTTCCAATATCTGCTAATCAATGGGCAAACAAAATTTATTTATCACACATATGATAAAATTTTCCAAATGCATTTTTCTTTCACCTTTTGTTTCATATGTTCTGTTTTTTCATTTCTTTTTCTGTTCTTTTTCCTTTCAAGTAATGACTTGGTTGTTTGGACAATTCAACCACCAAGTAAAAATTAGTAGGATTTAATTTTTCTTTGATTACTAGGAAGACTGGCCTCTTTCCTTATGTTTACAAGACATTTGTGTTCTTTTTATTCTGAAGTACTAATTTACATCTTCTGTATATTTTTCGACTATGTGTACAGTGTGATTACTACTGTTTTTAAGTGAATTTGTTAAGTTTTTTTAAACCTTGTGTCATATTTCAGAAAAAGTTTTCCCACAAATTGCCTCACCCATATATCACCTTATTATTACGAACTTGCATTGATGTAGAACATTAGTTACAAATGATGAAAGCACATTATTATAATTGTACTATTACCTATAGTCAATAGTTTAATTTTGGGTTCACTGTTTTATAGTGTACTTCTATGGATTTTTAAAGAATTTTCTATTATCATATATAACCTAGTATTTCTTCTTCTAACCACATTCAGTGCTGTTAATTACATTCACAATGTTGAACTAACATTACCACCATCCATTACCAAAGTATTTCCATTGTTCCAAATAAGAACACTGTACATTTAAACCTGAACTTTCCATTCCCTATCCCATCCCATACCATAGTAAACTATAATACATTCCAGATTCTGACTCTATGGGTCTGTTTATTATAATTTATTAAAATCATGAAACCATACAATATTTGTCCTTTTGTGTGTGACTTGTTTCACCTAATATGATGTCTTCAAGGTTCATTGATGCTATTGCATGTATTGGGACTTCATTCCTTTTTACAGGAGAATAATTTTCCATGTTATGTATGTACCACATTTTGTTTAGCCATTCATCAGCTGATGGACACTTGAGTTGCTTCCATCTTTTGGCAATTGTGAATAATGCTGCTATGGACATAAGGATACAAATATGTTTGAGTCTCTGCTTTTAATTCTTCTTGGTGCATACCTAAGAATAGAATTCCCAGGTAATATGGAAATTTCATACTTAACTTTCTGAGGAACCTCTTAACTGTCTTCCACAGCAGCTACTACCAATTTACGAGAGTTTCTATTTCTCTGCCTCCTCCCCAACACTTGTAATTTTCCATTTCTTAAATATCAGCTTTTCTAATGGGTGTCAAATGGTATCTCATGGTGGTTTTGATTTCCATTTTCTTGATGGCTAATGATGTTAAGCATCTTTTCATGTGCTTTCTGGCCATTTGTAGATTTCTTCTTTGGAGTGATGTCTTTTTTAAATTTTTAAGTTGGGCTGTCTTTTTGTTTTTAAATTGGGCTGTCTTTTTGTTAAATTTAAGAATTTCTTCATATATACTGAATATTAATCCTTTGTCAGATATATGGTTTCCAAATATTTTCTCCCATTGTGTGGGTTGTCCTAATACTTTCGTTAATAGAGCCCCTGAGGAACAAAAGTTTTACATTTTGATGAGGACCCATTTATCTATTTTTTCTTTTGATCTTGTGCATTGGGTGTAAAGTCTCAGAAACCATTGCCTAACAAATGATCATGAGACTGCTTCCCCACATTTTCTTCTAGGAGTTTGATAGTACTATTTCTTATATTTAGGTCTTTGATCCATTTTGAGTTGATTTTCATATGTGATGTGAGATAATGTCCTTCTTTTATTGCAAATGGAGATCCAGTTTCCCCATCACTATTTGTTGAAGAGACTATTCTTTCCGATTTGAATGATCCTTGTCTTTTTGTCAAAAACCTGGCAACCATAAATATGAGGCTTGAATTCTAAGCTCTCAGTTCAATTCTATTGGTCTATAGGTCTGTCCTTGCACCAATATTATGGTGTTTTCATTCCTGTAGCTTTGTGATAAGTTTGGGAAATGTGAGTCTTCCAACTTCATTTGTCTTCCAAGATGGCTTTAGCTCTTTGGTGCCCTTACCCTTTCATATAAATTTGATGATTGGCTTTTCCATTTCTGCAAAAAAGGTTGTTGAAATTTTGATTGGGATTGCATTGACCTATAAATCACTTTGGGTAGGATTGACATCTAAACAATATTTATTTATTTTTATTTTTTTAAAGATTTTTTATTTATTTAATTCCCCTCCCCTCCCCCAGTTGTCTGTTTTCTGTGTCTTTTTGCTGCGTCTTGTTTCTTTGTCCGCTTCTGTTGTCGTCAGCGGCACAGAAGTGTGGGCGGCGCCATTCCTCGGCAGGCTGCTCCCTCCTTTGCGCTGGGCGGCTCTCCTTATGGGTGCACTCCTTGCGCGTGGGGTTCCCCTACGCGGGGGGCACCCCTGTGTGGCACCGCACTCCTTGCGCGCATCAGCACTGCACATGGGCTAGCTCCACACGGGTCAAGGAGGCCCGGGGCTTGAACCGCGGACCTCCCATGTGGTAGACGGACGCCCTAACCACTGGGCCAAAGTCGGTTTCCCTCTAAACAATATTTAGTGTTCTAATCCATGAACATGGAAATTCCTTCCATTTATTTAGGTCTTCTTTGATTTCTTTTAGAGGTATTTTGTAATTTTCTGTATACAAGTCCTTAAAAACCTTGGTTAGATTTATTCCTAGATATTTTATTCCCTTATTTTCTATTTCAAATAGAAGATTTTATTGATTTCTTCTTCTGATTGCTCATTGCTTATGCATAATAACATGAGTGTTGATCTCCTACTCCACTTCTTTCATGAATTCATTTATTAGCACTAGAAGATTTGGTGTGGATTTTTCAGTATTTTCTGAACATAGACTCATGTCGTTAGCAAATAGGGAAATTTTCACTTCTTCTTTTCCAATTGGAATGCCTTTTATATATTTTAATGCCTAATTGCTCCGGCTTGTACTTCCAGAAAAATGTTGAGTAACAGTGGTGAAACTGGGCATCTTGTCTTCTTCCTAATCTTAGAGAGAAAGCCTCCAGTTATTTTTTTTTTTTTTCCATGTTGAGGAAGTTTCCCTCTATTCCTAGTGTACTAAGTGTTTTTATCAAGAAGGGGTGCTGGATTTTGTCAAATGTCCTTTCTGCATGAATTGAGGTTTTTGTTCCTTCATTTTGTTAATGTGGTGTTTTACATTAATTGATTTTATGTTTAACCAACCTTGCATATCAAGGATAAATCCCACATGCCCATGCTATATAATTCTTTTAATATGTTCTTGGATTTGGTTTGTATTTTGTTGAGGATTTTTGCAACTGTATTCATAAGAGATATTGATCTATAATTTTCTTTTCTTGTGGTATCTTTATCTGGCTTTGGAATGAGGATGACACTGGCCTCATAGAATGAATTAGGTGCTGTTACCTCTTTTTTGATTTTTTGGAAAAGACTGAACAGATTTGGGGTTAAGTCTTGGAATGTTTGATAAAATCCCCCTTTGAAGTCATGTAGTCCCAGACTTTACTCTATTGGGAGGTTTTTGATTACTAATTCAATCTCTTTACTAGTAATTGGTTTGTTGAGATCTTCTATTTCTTCTTGAGTCAATTTAGGTAGATTATGTGTCTTTAAGAATTTGTCCACTTTATCTAGGTTATCTAACACATTGATGCACAGTTGTTCATAGTATCCTCTTATAATCCTTTTTATCATTTTTATTAATTTTTTGTTAGAGAATTTATAGGTATATAGGAATACCATACATATAATATATAAAATACAGAATTCCCATACATCCTATCAACACCTTGCATTAGGGAGGTATATTTGCTATAATTTGTTTTAGTTTTCTCTGCTACCAAAATGCAATTTACCAGAAATGGGTTGGCTTTTACAACAGGGATTTGCTTGCAAGATCCCAGTTTTGGAAAAATAGGAAGGCCCAACACCCACCTACCTGCTTTAATAAACATTTCATGTAGTAAACACCAACAGGGCCAGTTTTGAGGCCATGAAAATGTCCAAATCAAGAATCAACAGATAATACTTTCTCCCTAAAGACTGGTTGCTAGCAATTCTGGAATTTTCTGTCATATGGCAAGGCAAATGGTGGCCTCTGCTCATCTCTTCCTTCTCCTTTGGGTTTCATTGCTTTACTTCTGGCTTTCTCTCTCTTTGTCTGAATTCATCCCATTTATAAAGGAGTACAGTAAGATGCATGCTGGGCCATGCCTTACTGAAGAAACCTAATCAAAAGGCCCCAACTACAATAGGTACACACCTACAGGAATGGATTAACTTTAAAAGCATGATGTTCTGGGGTCCATTCAGCTTCAAACTGTCACAGAATTCTTGAAAGAACATTTTTATAATTTTACTATTATCTATAATCTATATTTACAATAGAACTCATTGTATTGTATAGTCCTTTTTCACCCCTGTTATTTTTTATTGTAGTAACATATATATAACCTACAATTTCCCCTTTAACCACACTGACATATATAAATCAGTGCTGTTAATGACATTCACTCTTTTGTGCTACCATAATCACCATCCATTTTCTAAACTTTACAATCAACCCAAATATAAATTCTGTATAAAGTAAGCATTATCTCTCCATCCACTATCCCCAAACTACCCCCTGGTAACTTATATCCTAGGTTTGGATTCTTTGATTATAATTATTCAATTATTTCATATCAGTGAGAGCATACAATATTTTTCCCTTGGTATCTGACTTATTTCACTCAACATGATATCTTTTTTTTTCAGTAGTAACAAATCATTTAATTGATTAGAGACTATTAAAATAAGATATATACCAAAGGTATAAAAACAAAGAATGAAAAGAGATTTTATAAAATTTACTTATATTTGTATACTATTTTGAGTCTTATTCTTCCAGTACTTCTTTTTTTTTTTTTTATTGATTTTGTAAAAATATTACATTAAAAAATATGAGGTCCCATTCAACCCTACCACCCCCACCCCACCACTCCCCCCTCAGCAACCCTCACTCCCATCATCATGACTCATGCATTGCACCTGGTAAGTACATCTCTGGGCATCTCTGCACCCCATGGTCAATGGTCTACATCATGGCCCATACTCTCCCACATTCCATCCAGTGGGCCCTGGGAGGATTTACAATGTCTGGTGATTGCCCCTGAAGCACCATCCAGGGCAACTCTAAGTCCCAAAGGCGCCTCCACCTCTCATCTCTTCCTGCCATTCCCCATACCCATCAGCCACCATGTCCACGTTTCCCACTCCAATGCCACCTTTTCTCTGTGGCCCTTGGATTGGTTGTGTCCGTTGCACCTCTATGTCAAGAGGAGGCTCAGATTCCACATGGATACTGCATGCAATCCTCTTGCTTTCAGTTGTAGGCCCTCTAGACTCCATGGTGTGGTGGTTGTCCTTCTTCAACTCCATCTTAGCTGAGTGAGGTGAGTCCAATAAATCAGATTGTAGGAGCTGAAGTCTGTTGTGGCTCAGGGCCTGGCTATCATATTGTCAGTCCAGAGATTCAAATCCCCTAAATATATCTTAAACCCCAACACCAACTACAATTCCAGTAAAGTAGCATGAAAGTCTTGTGCAAAGAGATCCCATCTGAGTCCAGCTCCATCACGCAGAAACACCGGCTCCAAAGAAGGGCCATCTGCCATGACCATAGAACCCGTGGGTCTCTTTAGCCCTCAAAGGAACGAATACCTGGGGTTGTATCTACTTTATCTGTCTCTTAGACTCTGCTCAGTTGTGCTTAAGGGCAATCCTTTTGAAAGCCTCCAGACTCTTTTTTAGAGACTCGTGGCCATATAAACTCATTTGGTCTTTCCATTTCCCCCTTACATTAGGTCAAACAGCAATTTAAAGTCATGTTATTATATGTAGACAGTGATATTCTGCTGATCCGCATTGAACCTTCAATTCAAGGTCATTTTTCAGTTGCATCATCAGTTGGTACTTGGTAGTGATCCCTCGGTGCCAGGGAGGCTCATCCCCGGGTGTCATGTCCCACGCTGGGGGGAAGGCATTGCATTTACATACTGAGTTTGGCTTCGAGACTGGCCACATTTGAGTAACATGAAGGCTGTCAGGAGGAAAATTCCCAGGCACAGTGCTGCTCTAGGCCTTGTTCTTATTTCAGGCATATAGGCTCACAAGCATAGTCATTAGTATCATGCTCTCCCTGTTGGACCCTCATTCCTTCCTGGTCCTTACCGTTGCACCTGGGGGACTGCCGCTGCTCCCCTAGGAGCCACGACAGAGCACCCCCGGCCAGGAACCCAGTACGCCCCAGCTTTAGTTTTTAATTGTTGCCACTATAAGTATATCCAAACATTACCATGCACCCTGGACATATGCCCTGTATAGCTCCCTGTCAGCTCTATATCACCTGTCAATAGTGTCCTATACCAGTATTCCTCCCCCGCCACTGCCGAACCACTCTGTGACCCAAAACCTCCCGAAAATTGAAGCCCAATATAATGTCAGGATCCCTTACTAGCAAAATGGGATAAGGCGATGGGTTTAAAGGTCAGGTACAGAATACGTGTTGACTTGGAAAAATTCTACATCCTATCTTTTTCTTTTTCTTTTTTTTTCCTAATTATTGAACTTCTCTTCATAAGAGCCCTAGACCACAGCAATTCATATATACAATATACAGTACTCCCACACATCCACCATAGAACCTTTTCCCTTCCACAGTGATATTCTTATAACTTATTCATATCATATTTACTTAAAGTGATGTACAGACTCTGAGACAATAGCTTTCAAACAAGGCGACATCCGTGCTTACATTGTGGTCCATACTTTAGGATATAGTTTTCTAAATTTTTAGTTATCCTATGTTTTACATTATGGTTTACATTATTAGTCTGTCGTCCCCTATATGTTTATGGTGTAATATTACATGTTTTATATCCATCCATGTGCACTCTCATGAAACTCCTCTCTTACCCCACATTTACTTTGCTTTCACACATTTAACATCCATTTTCCCATCCCCTTGGTGCCCACAGTGACAGCCAACTTCCATTTCCCGAGGAGCCATGTCCAGAGACACTTGCAACAGTGTTCAGGGCCCAACTTGCTCAACTGCTCCAATGCCCTGGGAGCCACCCTTTCTCTCGAGAGATATGGTTCCCTCTATTTGATGGCATTAGTCCTCCCCAGGATGTGGGTCCACCCCCACTCTCACTGCTTGGGTCTCTATCCAATGGTACAACCCACTCTGGCAAAATGAGCATTCAGACATTTCCCAGGAGCCCGTCCCGCATTAGACCATCCCCTCCAAGCATCCTAAATGAGTAACCCTCTTAATTATATTTTGATACGATTTTCTCAACATTTTACTCTCAACCAACAACTGACACTCTCCTATGTTCGTATGTTACCCCTCCTTCCCCCCACTTTTTGGGCAATATTACCCATCCACCCGTCCCTAGCCCCCCTCAAACTGGCTTAGCCCCACCCAAAGGCAACCCCTTGCCCCCATTTTATCTCTTCTTTGTGTTCATACTTACCGCCAGCTCATCATAAATTCCACCCCTGCAGACGTCGGCTCACATCCTTCCTCCACCCCCCAATTTCCTGTAAGCCTATCGTTCAGTCTCTAGCTCTCTGAGGCAGCTTTCTTATTTCATATCATTGAGGTCATGTAGTATTTGTCCTTCAATGCCCGAGTTGCTTCACTCAACATAAGATTCTCAAGATTCATCCATGTTATCATGTGTGTTTGTAGTGTATTTGTTCTTACAGCCGAGTAGTATTCCATTGTGTGTATATACCACATTTTATCGATCCACTCATCTGTTGATGGGCATTTGGGTTGATTCCAAATTTTGGGAATAGTGAACAATGCTGCTATGAACATTGGTGTACATATATCAGTTTGTGTCCTTGTTTTCAGTTCTGCTGGGTCATATGGCAAATCTATGGTTAGTTTTTTGAGAAACCGCCAAACTGTCCTCCAGAATGGTTGGATCCTTCTGCATTCCCACCAGCAGTGGATGAGTGTTCCCCTTTCTTCACATCCTCTCCAGCATTTGTATTCTTCTGTTTTTCTCATAGCTGCCAATCTTATGGGAGTAAGATGGTATCTCATTGTAGTTTTGATTTGCATTTCCCTGATAGCTAGAGATTTGGAGCATTTTTTCATGTGCTTTTTAGCCATTTGTATTTCTTCTTTAGAGAAGTGTCTATTTAAATCTTTTTCCCATTTTTAAAATGGGTTGTTTATCTTTTTATTTTCAAGAAATAGGAGTTCTTTATATATGCAAGTTATAAGTTTCTTATCAGATATATGGTTGCCAAATATTTTCTCCCACTGTGTGGGCTCCCTTTTTACTTTCTTGACAAACTCCTTTGAGGTGCAGAAGGCTTTAATTTTGAGGAAGTCCCATTTATCTATTAGTTCTTTTGCTGCTCGTGCTTTTGGTGTGATATTCATGAAGCCATTTCCTATTACAAGGTCCTGTAGATGTTTCCCTACATTGCTTTCCAAGGTTTTTATGGTCTTGGCTCTTATATTTAGGTCTTTGATCCATCTTGAGTTGATCTTTGTATAAGGTGTGAGATGGTAATCCTCTTTCATTCTTCTACATATGGATATCCAGTTCTCCAGGCACCATTTGTTGAATAGGCCACTCTCTCCCAGTTGAGAGGGTTTGGTGGCTTTATCAACTATTATATGGCTATATATGTGAGGTTCTATATCAGAGCTTTCAATTCGATTCCATTGGTCTGTGTGTCTCTCCTTATGCCAATACCATGCTGTTTTCACTACTGTAGCTTTGTACTGTTTTGAAGTCCGGTAGTGTGATTCCTCCAATTTCGTTTTTCTTTTTCAATATGTCTTTGGCTATTCGGGGCCTCTTTCCTTTCCAAATAAATTTCATAGTTAGTTTTTCTAGTTTCTTAAAGAAGGCTGTGTTGATTTTTATTGGGATTGCATTGAATGTGTAGATCAGTTTTGGTAGGAT
Organism: Dasypus novemcinctus; assembly: GCF_030445035.2. NCBI lineage: Eukaryota > Metazoa > Chordata > Mammalia > Cingulata > Dasypodidae > Dasypus > Dasypus novemcinctus. The sequence goes on along the minus strand of NC_080673.1, from coordinate 43,985,147 downwards.
AGACATCTTAATAATATTCAGTCTTCCTATCCATGAACAAGGAATATTCTTCCATTTATTTAGGTCTTCTTTGATTTCCTTGAACAGTCTTGTATAGTTCTCGGTATATAAGTTTTTTACCTCTTTAGTTAAATTTATTCCTAAGTATTTGATTTTTTAATTTACTATTGTGAATGGTATTTGTTTCTTGATTTCCTCCTGATCTTGCTCATTATTGGTATACAGAAATGCTACTGATTTTTGCGCATTGATCTTATAACCCGTGACTTTACTAAACTCATTTATGAGTTCTAGAAGCTTTGTTGTAGATCTCTCAGGGTTTTCTATGTATAGGATCATGTCATCTGCAAATAATGAAATTTTGACTTCTTCCTTTCCAATTTGAATGCCTTTTATATCTGGTTCTTGACTCAGTGCTAGAGGAAGTACTTCTAAGACAATGTTAAATAGGAGCGGAGACAATGGGCATCCTTGTCTTGTTCCTGAGTTTAGAGGGAAGGATTTTAGGACTTCTCCATTGTAAATAATGTTGGCTGTAGGTTTTTCATATATACTCTTTATCATGTTCAAAAAATTTCCTTGTATTCCAATCTTTTGGAGTGTTTTTATCAAGAAAGGGTGCTTTATTTTGTCAAATGCTTTTTCTGCATCTATAGAGATAATCATGTGATTTTTTTCCTTCAATCTGTTTATATGGTGTATTATGTTGATTGATTTTCTTATGTTGAACCATCCTTGCATACCTGGAATAAATCCCACTTGGTCGTGGTGTATAATTCGTTTAATGTGTTGTTGAATATGATTAGCAAGTATTTTGTTAAGTATTTTTGCGTCTAGGTTCATTAGAGAAATTGGTCTGTAATTTTCCTTTCTTGTGGTGTCTTTGTTTGCCTTTGGTACTAGGGTAATGTTGGCATCATAGATCGAGTTCGGCAATGTTCCTTCTGTTTCAATTTTTTGGAATAGTTTCAGCAGGATTGGTGTTAGTTCTTTCCAGAATGTTTTGTAGAATTCACCTGTGAAGCCGTCTGGCCCTGGGCTCTTCTTAGTTGGGAGATTTTTAATGACTGATTCTATCTCTCTGCTTGTGATTGGTTTGTTAAGATCATCAATTTCTTCTTTCGTCAATATGTGTTGCTTATGTGTTTCTAGGAATTTGTCCATTTCCTCTAAATTGTCATTTTTGTTGGAATATAGTTTTTCAAAGTATCCTCTTATGATAGTCTTTATTTCTGTGGGGTCGGTGGTGATATCGCCTTTCTCATTTCTTATTTTGTGTATTTGCATCTTCTCTCTTTTTTTCTTTGTTAGTCTCGCTAAAGGTTTGTCAATTTTGTTGATCATCTCGAAGAACCATCTCTTGGTCTTGTTTATCTTTTCAAGTGCTTTCTTATTTTCTATTTCATTTAGTTCTGCTCTTATCTTTGTTATTTCCTTCCTTCTTCTTCCTGTTGGGTTACTTTGTTGTTGTTTTTCTAATTCCTTCAAATGTGCAGTTAGCTCTTCAATTTTTGCTCTTTCTTCTTTTTTGATATATGAATTTATGGCTATAAATTTACCTCTCAGTACTGCTTTTGCTGCATCCCATAAATTTTGTTATGTTGTGTTATCATTATCATTTGTTTCAAGGTAGTCGTTGATTTCTTTTGAGATTTCCTCTTTGACCCACTGTTTTTCTAAGAGTGTGCTGTTTAATTTCCAAATCGTGGTGTGAAATCCAGGCCTCTGTCCCTTGCAAATTTCCAGCTTGACTCCACTGTGGTCAGAGATATTTTTTTGTATGATTTCCATCTTTTTGAATTCATTCAGCCTTTCTTTGTGGCCTAGCATATGGTCTATCTTGGAGAATGATCCATGTGCACTTGAGAAAAATGTATATCCTGCTGTGTTAGGGTGTAATGATCTATATATGTCTATTAGATCCACCTCCTCTAATATACTGTTCAAATGTTTTGTTTCTTTAGTGATTCTCTTTTGAGATGTTCTGTCCAGAGTTGATAGTGGTGTATTAAAATCCCCCACTATAATTGAAGATGTATCTATTGTTTCACTTAGTTTTTCCAGTGTTTGCCTCACATATTTAGGGGCACACTTGTTAGGAGCATAAATATTTATGATTGTTCGATCTTCTTGACAGATTTTCCCTTTCACTAAAATGTAGTATCCTTCTTTGTCTCTCACAATTGTTTCACATTTAAAGTCTATTTTGTCTGATATTAATATAGCTACTCCTGCCTTTTTTTTGTTATTGTTTGCTTGTATGATTGTTTTCCAGCCATTCACTTTCAATCTCCATACGTCTCTGGGTCTAAGATGTGTCTCTTGTAGACAGCATACGGATGGGTCATATTTCCTCATCCAATGTTCCAGTCTGAATCTTTTGATAGGTGAGTTTAATCCGTTGACATTCAGTGTTATTACTTTCAAGGAATTATTTGTGTTAGCCATATTTTGATTGGATTTGTGTTTGTGATATTTTGTTTGTATTTTTTTCCCTTCTATTTTTGTCTTTTTTTGTTGCTCTTATACTCTCCTCCAACTTTGCCTGTCCAGTTTTTTCCTTTCTTCCTGCAGAACTCCCTTTAGAATTTCTTGAAGGGGAGGTTTCTTGTTGGTATACACTTTCAGTTTCTGTTTGTCTGCAAATATTTTGAACTCTCCATCATGTTTGAATGCTAGTTTAGCTGGATAGAGTATTCTTGGTTGGAAATTTTTTTCCTTTAGTACCTTAACTATATCATACCACTGCCTTCTTGTATCCATGGTTTCAGATGAGAAATCAGCACTTAATCTTATGGAGCTTTCCTTGTATATGAAGGTTTTCTTTTCTCTTGCTGCTTTTAGGATTTTCTCTTTGTCTTGAGAATTGGATAATTTGACAAGTATATGTCTTGGGGTGGACTGTTGGGGTTTATGACTATTGGAGTGCGCTGTGCTTCTTGGGTATGTACATCTGTCTCTTTCAGTAGATTTGGGAAGTTTTCAGCCATTATTTCCTGCAACACTCCTTCTGACCCCTTTCCCTTCTCTTCTCCTTCTGGAATGCCTATAATATGTATGTTTGAGCATTTTGCATTGTCATTCAGGTCCCTATGTCCTAGCTGGATTTTTTCTATATTTTTATCAACCCCTTCTACTATCTGTTTGATTTCTGATGTACTGTCTTCCACATCACTAATTCTCTGCTCTGCCTCTTCTAGTCAGCTGATATTTGCTGCAAGTGTATTTTTGATTTCTTGAACTGTGGTGTTCATTCCCATCATATCTGTTATGTTTTTGCATATGTCTGCAATTTCCCCTCCAAGTGTTGTCTTCATGTTGTTAACCTCTTTCATTACTTCATCAAATTTGTCGGTGATAAATGTTCTGAGATCTTTCATTGCTTGTGCGAAGTTCTGCCCCCCTTCCTGATTTTTAGTTTGTTGATTGGATTCAGCCATGTTTTCCTGAATACTGGTTTGGTTTGTAGATTTTTGTTGCTGTCTCATCATCATTTTATGTTGATGGGTTTAATCAGCTCCTTAGCTTCTTTGTCTAGTCTTGGAGATTAATTAGCTGTTGTTTTTACGTAAGTGTTATATCTTCTCTTTGTCCCTTTGTTCTTCTTATTCTGATTTATTGTTGCTGGTTAAGTTCACTTTAAAGGAAAGTATTAGTGCCAGGGAAAGGCAATTGTGTAAGCAAGGGAAAAGTGTAAAGTAGTATTGGTAATATATGTTAACAAAGTAAGAATATGAGATCTGGGAGGATTTAAATTCATGTAAATTGTGTAGAGTTATAGCAGTAGGTAGAGTATCTATTATGAGGTAGATGAGTGAATATGGGAGGAATATGGTATGAGCTAGAAAGCTATTGTTTTCATGAGAGAAGGAAAGAGAAAAGAAAGGTAATAGTTTCAAGAGTGGATAACAGACAGAAGACAAAACAAAGGTATTATAAATTAAGTTAGACACTTTGTGGATCAAAGAAAGGGAGATGGGAGGTGGAATATAGGAGAGACAGTAGATGATGGCGGATATCAAGATGTAGGGGAAAGGGGAGAGTGTAGGTAGTCTAAATCGGTTCACACAGAAATGAGGGAGTGGAGGATGAGAAAACCCAGCAACTGTGAGGTGTTCCCTGTAGCACCTATTATATAATTGAGTTAAAATAAAATAAGTAGAAAATGAGGGACAAGAGGGAGAGAGAAAACAGAAAAAGAGAAAAAGAAAAGATAAAGAAAAAAGAAAGAAGAGAAGAAAGGAAGAAAGAAAAAAGGGGGTGGGCAAAGGGTCGGGAACAAGTAGGGGAAAGACAAAAATAGATATACACAAACCACAATTACAACAGGAACTACACCAACAAAAAAACCCTAAATAACTGAATTTTTAAAAAAAGGGGGGGTTTGAGGGATACGCTGGGAGAAAAGACTAGGGGATAATGCAATATTAGCAATCAGGACATTAAAAAAAGTAAAAAATAAGATTAAATGAAAATAAAAACAAAACAAAATGAAACAATAAGGAAAAAATGCAAACATTGAAGGCTAGGGCATTCAAGGACCTCAGATGGACCTCAGGGCATGATGGATTCAGGGGTGGAAAGTCTGAGATATTGAAGACTCAAGAGGTGTGAGTCTCTGGGGTGTGGGCCACCAGAGTTTAGGGGATTCAGACCTGGCCACCTCAAATCTGGTCAACAGGAAGCCTAGGAGCCCCGCAGTGTAACACAGCCCTCAGGGATCCCCGCAGCTGGGTGCCAGCCCTATGGGGGAGTCAGAGCCACAAATTCTATATTATGTCTGAATCCTGCATTTCACTTACTCAGTTTATTATATTAGGATATATCGTCAGTTCACTTTTGGACACCTCCCACCCTGTGATTCTACACAACGGCCGCCTGAGGGCGCCTCTACACCGCAGCCAATTTAATGGCACAGATCAGAAGTCCGGCCGGTGGGTGGGGCTCCAGTTGGAAACTCAGACAAAACCGGCGTTCCCAAGCTTCACAAAATATTCCCCAATCGGCTACCAGATGTGTTCCCCTCCCTCGCCGCACCCAAAACAAGCTCCCAATTACGTCCCTTTATTGTCTACAATCTAATTCCATTGCAGATCGGCAGCCGGGCTTGTGGGGGCGGGGCTCCAGGTGGAAGCGCTATTATTTGTGTCCGCAATAAAAAATTCCCCTGCTTCACCACAAAACACCGTCTGTCTCCCCAAATCTATCTGCAAAGGCGTCCCGTCCCATCCACCCAACAGCCCACCCAGGACTTGCGAATTCCCCAGCACCGCAGAACCACCAAAAAACGCCGCGGCAGCAGCGATACTGCAGCTCCCCCCACCCCCAAGGAGGGGGCAGCCTGTGTGCAGGTCTCACCTCCGGGCAATAGAACCCAAATTATATCTTATAGACCAATCCTCTCCATTACCTTCCCTCCAAATCTATGTCCAGACACTTTCTGCCCTGCAAAAATCCCGAAAAAGCCTGTTCTCGGAGAACCTCCAGTGGCGCCCAGCTGCCTCTTCCCAGGAGAGACTGAAAGGCAAGCTCAGTCAGCCACCATCTTACTTCCTACCTCTCCAACATGATGTCTTCAAGAGTCATTCATGTTATTACATGAATCAGAACCTCATTCCTTTTTAATGCAGAATAATATTCCATTATTCATCTATACCACATTTAGTTTATCCATTCATCAGTTGACAGACATTTGGGTTACTTCCATCTTTTGGCAATTTAATAATGTCACCTTGACTATTAATGTGAATATATTTGTTTAAGTCCTTCTTTCATTTCCTTTTGTGTATATGTACTAGAGGAATTGCTAAGTCAAATAGTAGTTCTGTACTTAGACTTCACAGGTACAGCCAAACTGTTTTCCACAGCAGCTGCACCATTTTACATTCTCCCCAACAATGAATGAGTGTTCCCTTTTCTCCACATTCTCTCCAATACTTGCAATTTCCTGTTTTTTAATAGTAGCTATTCTAGTGGGTATGAAATGGTATCTCACTGTGGTTTTGATTTGCACTGCCTAATAGCTAGTAATGGTTGAGCATCTTTACATGTACTTTTTAATTGTTTGCATACTCTCTTCAGAGAAATGTCTATTAAAGTCTTTTGCCCATTTTTATTTGGGTTGTCTTTTTATTGTTGAATAGTAGGATTTTCTGTATGTCCTAGATATTAAACATTCATTGAATATGTGTTTTCCAAATATTTTCTCACAATGGGTAGAATTTATTTTCACTTTTGTGATAATGTCCTTTGATGCACAAAAGTTTTTAATTTTGATAAGATCCAATTTCTCTATTTTTTCTTTTGTTGCTTGTGCTTTGGGTTTAAAGTCTAAGAAACCATTGCCTAGCACAAGACCCTGAAGATGTTTGCCTCTATTTTCTTCTGTGAGTTTTATAGTCCTAATGCTTATATTTAGGTCTTTGATGCATTTTCAATTTATTTTTGTATATAGTATGAGATAGGATTCCTCCTTCATTCTTTTGCTTATGGGTGTCCAGTTCTCCAGCACCTTTTGTGTATCTATTCTTCCCCAATAGATAGGACTTGACAGCCTTGTCTAAATCAATTGACCCTAGATGGGAGGGCCTATTTCTGAACTCTCATTTAATTCCATTGGTCTATATATCTGTCCTTGTTCCAGTACCATTTTGATTCAACAACTGTAGCTTTGTAAAAAAATTTTATGAAGTCAGGAAGTGTAAATCCTCCAACTTCCTTCTTCTTTCAAGATGGCTTTGGCTATGCAGAACACTTTACCCTTCCAGATAAATTTGATGATTAGATTCTGCATTTATACAAAGTAGGCTGTTGGAATTTTTATTTGAGTGGGTGTATTGTCAGTAAATCATTTTGGGAGTAATTGAAATTGTGACAAAATTTAGTCTTCCAGTTCATGAACATGGAATGACCTTCCATTCATTTAGATCTTCTTTGATTTCTTCTGGCAAAGTTTTATAGTTAGCTCTGTATAAATCTTTTACATCATTGTTTAAATTTATTCTGAGATATTTTACTTTTTTAGTTGCTATTGTAAATGGGAATTTTTTCTTAATTTCTTCCTAAGATAGTTCATTACTAATGTATATAAACACTACTAATTTTTTTGTATGTTGATCATGTGTCCTGCCACGTAATTCATTTATTAGCTCTAGGAGCTCTGATGTAGTTTTCTCTGACTTTCTATATATAGAATTATCTCTTTACTTGTAATTGAGCTTTTGAGATCTTTTATTTCTTCTACAGTGTAGGCTGTTTTAATGTTTCTAGGAATTTGTACATTTCATCTAGGTTGTCTAATTTGTTAACATATAGTTGTTCATAGTATCCTTTTATGATCCTTTATAATTTTAAAGAAACCTTTAGATTACATAAATGATACATCAACATTAGTGATACATCTTCGTTAGTGTGATACATTTGTTACAACTGAACACATATTGAAGTATTCCTACTAACCATGGTCAATAGCTCACGTTATCATTTTACACTTTGTACCCCACATTTTCACAGTTTTAACAAAATGTATAATGGCCTGTATACATCATTGCAATGTTAAGCAGGACAACTCCAATGTCCCCAAAATACCCCATGTTACACCTATTCTTCTGTCTCCCTCCCCTCAGAACCTTTGGTGACCATTGTTTTTATATAATTGCTACAAGATCTTCCATTGCTAGAGTAATGATGTCTACTTTAGTCCTCAGTTTCATTCCCCCCTTATGCATCACGAGTTATTTGAGTCATATCCCACACTTGGGGGAAAGTAGTGCATTTATATGCTGAGTTTGTCTTAGAGAGAGGCTACACTTAAGCAACAAGGAGACTTTCAGGAAGTAACTCTTAGGCAATATATATTAGTAAGCTAAGTTTTAATTTAACAAGAATAAGGTTCATAAGCACAAACATGAATGTCAAGAGCCTGGAATATTGGTATTTTCTCCTTTGCTAGAAACTGCCCATGCACTCTAGAAATTCTAGAATCTCTATTAGAGAATGTAGCAGGACTTCCCAGGACAGGAATTCAATATTATTTTGGTTTTTCTGTGGGTCTCCAGTCACCAAGACAATACTTCATGACCACTTGAACATATTCATATTCCATAAAGGCATGTCCCAGGTATACCCCTCCCCACACATCCCCCATCACTGACACCCCACACCAGTGATCCTCCCCTGCCACAACCCTTCTGCAATCCAAAACCTCTCCAAAAACAAGCCAAAAAATAAACTAATAAAAATTCATAAATAATTAAAAACAAATAAAATACAAAAATATATAACTAATTTTTTCATTGTACCTTTCATCACCATAAGATATATTATCTTTTATGTACAATGACAATTTCTTCCATATGTTCCCACAGTTTCTTATCTTTTACTTTATTTTCAAAAGGTTTCAGGTTACAGGAAGGCACATAGAAAATATAGGGGATTCCCCTATATGCCACTCCCTCCCCTTCTCACACTTTCCCCTATTGATTCATTTCACATGAGTATGGTGCATTTGTTACAGTTGATGGACAAATATTTAGGCATTGCTGCTAATCATATATTATGGATTACATTTTGTACCGTACACTTCCATAGGTTCTGACAAAACTTATAGTGGCCTGTATTCATCAATACAAGATCAGGCAGAAAAATTCCAATGTCCAAAAATGCCTATGTTCCATCTATTCTATTCTTCCCTACCCCTCCCCTGTTTCTTGCCTGATTGCTTTTAGTAGTAACCAATAAGTTGCAATTTTTGAGGACTAAGGTTCATAATTCCATACATTAATATCTAGAGTTTGACATATTCACCTGTTTTATTAGGCACTTGCGGTCACCCCTCGGGCTGAAGTGTGGTTTGCTGGCCTGGCGGGGGAGCAGCCGTGGCAGGCCAAGCTGCTGCCCCCATAATAGGGTGGCTCGTCGGACTCACCGCCACCCCTGAAGGGAGCTCAGCATGGGTGCAGAGTGCCCTTGGGTCTCCCCTTCTCGGCAGCCATGCTTCCGCGGCCGCCCCTCCTCCCAAATAGCGCCACACAATGCCTTTTTTCTCCCTGCGCAGGCGCAGGGCGGAAAAATCCAGTCTGCCCTTTTCCCTCCCCCCGACAGCAGCAACAGCCAGGCGTGGGCGGAAAAATCCAGTCTGCCCTTTTCCCTCCCCCCGACAGCAGCAACAGCCAGGCGTGGGCGGGAAACTCCAGTCTGCCCTCTACCCCAGCAACAGCAGCCACCAATCACTAAGCCCTGCCACTTCCCCCAGCAACAGCAACAGCCAATCCCTAATCACCACCCCTCCCCCGTCCAGTACCTCCCACTGACCTTTCGCCGGTAACCAATCAGAACAGGGCGTGGCTTCGACCAATCAGCCTTCCCCAGCCCCTATAAAACTGTTGTCTCTCCCTCAATAAAGTGGACTTGCGTGTTTACCTTGTCTCCGCGGTAGTTCTTCTGCCGTGCGCCCTCCAGTTCTGAGAGCTCCCGACAAGGGCCTGGCCTCCCTTGTCCCCAGTTCGTTGCCTGCTTCTCCGGGCGACCCCTTCATTGCCAGCTTCACCGGGCGACCCCATCAGCCAAACCGCGCAACCCCTGTGAGACCGACCCCTCGTGTGCTGCCGGACCGACCACTCGTCCCAAGTGGGACCGACCCCTCGTCCTAAACTGGACCGACCCCTTGTCCGCAGCCAGACCCCACCTCTACCAACCGAGCAACCCGCCGCAGTTGGCGCCCAACGTGGGGCCAGGTAACTCCACCACAGCCTCACTCTATAATCTGGCGCCCCCCCCCTCCTCTCTTCTCACCGTGGGACTTCTCTCATGCAACATTGCTGCTACCTGAGCCTTGGCTACCTCATATGATCCACGGCGGTTTGGGAGAATCGCTGGATGGCTTTCTCCTTCCATGTTGGGGGCTTATACCGACCCGCTATGATTAAGAGGAGCCTTGGATTTCTCAGGAGCGCACGCTTGCACGTCTGAAGTAACCCTACCACAGCCCTACACCCTCCTCTCTTCTCACCCCTATCTTTTCGCTCTGCATTGCTGCTCCTGAACCTTGGTGACCTCATACGATCCACGGCGGTCTGGGAGAATCGCTGGATGGCTTTCTCCTTCCATGTCAGGGGCTTATACCGACCCGCTATGATTAAGAGGCGCCAATAAAACTCTCAGGAGCGCATGCCTGAGCACCTCCACCCCTGCCTTCACCTCTGCCTCCTCCCCTCCGCGCTTGCTCCCCTTTGCCTTGCTCCACTGCTTGTCGTTCCGCCCTCCCCTCGTCGGGGCCTTCTTTTGGCCCGCGACCACCGTCGGAGTCCCATCGGCTCTGACCCCTCGTCTCACCGCGCACCTCGGCTCCCATTGCCGCGCTCTCAAGGTAAGGGCCCCTTTTCTTATCGGCTCCAAAAGGCCATTAGCAATGGGTAACATCCTATCTGCTAAGCAAGCCCCACAAGTTCGGGCCCTCGCCGGTCTCCTAGACACTCACCGGTGTAAGATCTCTTTGAAACAGCCCCAAGTCTTCTGTAACCGCGGCCCCCCATGCCGCCATCGCTCTCAAGCAGCTCCAGCCCCGCTAAACGGCCCGCAACCCGCTTTCCCCGGCCCACGGCCTGCTTTCTAGCATCTAATAATGTTTCTGCTTTTGCCTCCCCATACTTCTGCGGAGCTTCCTCCTGTCTCGACCTCACTCCTCTTCTCAGCCATCCAAAGCGTCCTTTCTCGTCCCCCGCCCCCCTCCTTTTTTTTGCTTGAATCCCCATTGCGTTGCAGATTGGGCCGCCCCATGTCAGCCCGCCCCGTTAACATCGGCCTCTCTCGCGCCTATGGAGACTTTGGCCTTCTTGCTGTCCTCGCCTACGTCTCCACCACTCCCGACACTGCCGCCACCACCGCCGCTGGTGCCCTGACGTGACTTGTCCTCACAGCTGCGATCCTCCAGACCATCACACAGTCTGCCTCTGCCACTCTTCGCCGCCAAGAAGAGATCAGCTACCTGTAACGCGCTGTCATCCTGGACTTTTAACAGCAGATGGACCTTATAGCCGCTGAGATCAACAAGAATTGGACATTGGCCACCCTTGCTTGCAACGGCAAGATACCGCCCCCCAAATTGTACATTTATATCCCCATCATACTCACCTCCCTCTTCAGCCCCGCTTCCCTCATTGCTTACTGCCTCTTGGGCCTCGGCTACTTGTTGCTGCTGCCATCCTGGCCCTTATTTGAAAAGAAGGGGGAAATGCGGTCACCCCTCGGGCTGAAGTGTGGTTTGCTGGCCTGGCGGGGGAGCAGCCGCGGCAGGCCAAGCCACTGCCCCCATAATAGGGTGGCTCGTCGGACTCACCGCCACCCCTGAAGGGAGCTCAGCATGGGTGCAGAGTGCCCTCGGGTCTCCCCTTCTCGGCAGCCATGCTTCCGCGGCCGCCCCTCCTCCCAAATAGCGCCACACGATGCCTTTTTTCTCCCTGCGCAGGCGCAGGGCGGAAAAATCCAGTCTGCCCTTTCCCTCCCCCCGACAGCAGCAACAGCCAGGCGTGGGCGGAAAAATCCAGTCTGCCCTTTTCCCTCCCCGACAGCAGCAACAGCCAGGCGTGGGAGGGAAACTCCAGTCTGCCCTCTACCCCAGCAACAGCAGCCACCAATCACTAAGCCCTGCCACTTCCCCCAGCAACAGCAACAGCAACAGCAACAGCCAATCCCTAATCACCACCCCTCCCCCATCCAGTACCTCCCACTGACCTTTCGCCGGTAACCAATCAGAACAGGGAGTGGCTTCGACCAATCAGCCTTCCCCAGCCCCTATAAAACTGTTGCCTCTCCCTCAATAAAGTGGACTTGCGTGTTTACCTTGTCTCCGCGGTAGTTCTTCTGCCGTGCGCCCTCCAGTCCTGAGAGCCCCCGACAAGGGCCTGGCCTCCCTTGTCCCCAGTTCGTTGCCTGCTTCTCCGGGCGACCCCTTCATCGCCGGCTTCGCCGGGCGACCCCATCAGCCAAACTGCGCAACCCCTGTGAGACCGACCCCTCGTGTGCTGCCGGACTGACCGCTCGTCCCAAGTGGGACCGACCCCTCGTCCTAAACTGGACCGACCCCTCGTCCGCAGCCAGACCCCACCTCTACCGACCGAGCAACCCGCCGCAGGCACTGACTATGTTCTCAAGAGATTCTTGCTCCTCTAATTGAGAGCACAGCCAGACTCCCCAGGATGGGAGTTTAATATTTCCTTGTTGTATGTATCTTCACCCAGTGAGATAACACACTATGACAAGATGAATATTTTCATATTCCATATAAGCATGCCCTGGTTGCACCCTATCACTGTATCCCCCCCCATCCCCAATGATCTGCACCATATTCCTGCCATATTTGCCAAAAGAACTTTCCACAATTGTAGTTTTAACCACAGAAGTATAAATTCCCAGAGTTCACTTGTTCCTTCCTCCAGCCCTTCTCTCAGTTCCATGAATAATCCAACCCAACCCTCCTACTTTACTCCCCCTCACATTCCAGCACCTTCAACCCCCCACATATCCCAGCATCAACATCACCCCATATACAGTTCAATCACCCTCTTCTACCTTATCAAAGGTTTTGCCCATATTGAGCATCAGCTCACACACTCTACTCCCTTTCTGCCTTCTGATAATCTATCTTCCAAATTCTTCCTCTGTGAGCCTGTTTAATTTGCCTAAGTCATAATAGCAAGGTCATGTAATATTTCTCCTGCAGTGGCTGACTTACTTCATTCAACATAAGGTCTTCAAGATTCATCCATGTTGTTCCATTGTTAATACCACAACCCTTCTTACAGCTGAGTAATATTCCATTGTATGTATATACTCTCATGATCCTTTTTACTTTTGTGAGGTCAGTAGTAGTGCCCCTCTCTCATCTCTGATTGTATTTGCATCTTTTCCTTTTTCCTTTGTAAATTTTGGTAAACATTTATCAATTTTATTTATTTGAATGACCAAAGTGTTAAGTTTGAGGAGGTCCCATTTATCCATGTTTTTTCATGTTTGTTTGTTTGTTCATTTGTTTGCTGCTCATGCCTTTCAGTGAAAGTTTAAGAAACCAACACCAACTACCAGGTCTTAAAGATGTTTCCCTACATTTTTTATAGGAGCCTTATGGTTGAAGATTTTATATTTAGCTCTTTCATCCATTTTGAGTTCATGTTTTGTATAAGGTGTGAAATAGCAGTCCTCTTTCTTTCTTTTGGATATGGATATCCAGTTCGCCCAGCACAATTTGTTGAGTAGAGAGTTTTGCCCCAGCTGGACATGTTTGACAGTCTTGTCAAAAATCACTAGACCAAGAAATGAAGATTATATCAATAAAAGTAACTAAAAGTGTCAAAAGAGTGGTGAAAATAAAATATGACAGATAAAACTCAAATAGTCAGGAATAAACTTAACCAATGATGTAAAGCACTTGTATTCAAAAAAACCGCAACTCAATGTTAAAACAAATTTAAAAAAACCCTAACCCCCTAAATAACTGGAAGAATATTCCATGCTCATGGATTGGAAGACTAAATATCATTAAGATGTCAATTCTATTCAAATTAATATATAGACTTAATGCAATTCCGATAAAAGTAACACCAGCTTTAAAGAAAAAATTGAAAACATGATCATTAAATTTATTTCGAAGGGTAAGGAGTCCTGAATAGCCAGAAACATCACAAAAAGGAAAAGTGAACCCTCATCTCCAAACTTTAAATCATAATACCTACCTATAGTGAGTGGACTACTGATGTTTAATGTATGTAGAAGTTTTAATTAGCTTAACTGTAAAATTGTGGAAATGTGTAGAGTGGATGGTAACACACAATGAGTAACAACTAGTTTATAAATGGGGATGTGACTGAAAATGGTAGTCTAGTTATGTAAATGCCAATTGACAGAATGCTTGAAAATGATCTAGGAACTGGATAGCACAGTAAAAGAAGAGGTGGGTGAAAATTGTGGTTGATGGTACAGATGCAAGAGTGTCCATTGTTAGCTAGAACAAATGTATATCACTACTGCAGGGTGATGGGAATGTGGAGAAGCATGGGAAAAATACAGCTGGAGTGACCTATGGACTGTGGTTAGTAGTAATAATATAATATTCTTGCACCTATGCAAAAGATGTACTGTGTTGATACTGAGCCAAAGGTACACTATGGATGTGGTAACAATCAGATGATATTATTTTATCTGTAGCAAATGACACACCACATTGTGGTATGTTGATGGAGGGATGTTGTTTGGGAATTCTGCCCATGTGCATGATTGTTTGGATGACTTTTATTTCTTTTTCTTGCCTGTTTGCTCTAACTAGAACCTAACTGAACAACAATGGTGACAGTGGGCATCTTTGTCTTCTTCCTGATTTCACTGGGAAAGTTTTTAGTCTTTCACCATTAAGCACAATGTTAGTTGTGGGGTTTTCATATATTGATTTTATCATGTTGAGAAAGTTTCCTTCAATGCCTCTCTTTTGGTGTGTTTTTATCAAGAAAGGATGCTGTATTTTATCAAATGCCTTTTCTGCATCATCAATAGGATGTGATTTTTTCCCTTTGATTTATAATGTGGTGTATTATGTTGGTTGTTTTTCTTGTGTTCAACCACCCTTGCATACCTGTTTCAAAATTCACTTGATCAAGATGAGTAATTCTTTTAATATGTTGTTGGATTTGACTAGCAAGTGTTTTGTTGAGGATTTTTGCATGTGTATTCATAAGGGAAATGGATCTGTAATTTTCTTTTTTTATAATATCTTTATCTGACTTTAGTGTTAGGGTAATATTGGTTTCAAGAATAAATTCACTCTGGACTGACAATGTGATAGCCAGGTCCTGAGCCTCAACAGACTCAAGCACCTACAATCTGATTTATTGGACTTACCACACTCAGCTAAGATGGAGTTGAAGAAGGACAACCACCACACCATGGAGCCTAGAGTGATTACAACTGAAAGTGGGAGGATTGCATCCAGCATCCATGTGGAATCTGAGCCTCCTCTTGACATAGAGGTGCAATGGACACAACCAATCCAATGTCCACATAGAAGAGGTGGCATTGGATTGGGAAAAGTGGACATGGTGGCTGATGGGTACGGGGAAAGGCAGGAAGAGATGAGAGGTGGAGGCGTCTTAGGGACATGGAGCTGCCCTGGATGGTACTTCAGAGGCAATCACCGGACATTGTAAATCCTCACAGGGCCCACTGGATGAAATGGAGGAGAGTATGGGCCATGATGTGGACCATTGACTATGAGGTGCAGAGGTGCCCAAAGATGTACTTACCAAATCCAATGGATGTGTCATGATGATGGGAACGAGTGTTGCTGGGGGGGGGGGGGGGAGAGGTGGGGTGGGGGGGGTTGAATGGGACCTCACATATATATTTTTAATGTAATATTATTACAAAGTCAATAAAAAAATAAAAAAATAAAAAAAAAGAATAAATTCAGTAGCATTCCATCTTTTTCAATTTTTTGTGAGTTTGAGTAAGATTGGCATTAAATCTTTGAATGCTTGGCAGAATTCAGCAGTGAAACCATCTCGTCCTGGGCTTTTCATGTGAGAATATTGTTTGATTATGGTTTCGATCTCTTTCCTTGTGATTGATTGGTTTATAGATGACTTCTATTTCTTCTAGAGTCAGTGTAGGTGGTTCATATGTTGCTAGGAATTTTTTCATTTCATCATCATTGTCTAGTTTGTTAGCATACAGTTGTTCATAGCATCCTCTTAAGAACTTTTATTTCAGTGGGATCAGTCGTAATGTCTCCATTTTCATTTTTTATTTTATTTATTTGCATCTGCTCTCTTTTTTCTTTGTCAGTCTATCTAAGGGTTTGTTGATTTTGTAATCTTCATAAAGAAACACCTTTTGGTATTGTTAATTCTCCCTACTGGTTTTTTGTTGTTGTTTTTCTCAATTTTCATTCATTTCTGCTCTTATATTTGTCATTTTATTCCTTCTGATTCCTTTGGGAATAGTTTGCTGCTTTTTCTAGTTCCTCCAGCTGTGTATTGAAGTCACTGATTTTAGCTCTTTCTTTTTTTTTTTAAATGTAAGTATTGAGGGCTATAAATTTACCTGCCAGCACTGCCTCCAGTGCATCCTGTAGGTTCTTATGTGCTCTATTCTCATTTTCATTCATCTCAAGATATTTCTTGATTTCTCTTGCAATTTAATTTTTTACCCAATGGTTATTTAATAGTGTATTGTTTAAATTCCATATATTTGTGAATTTTCCTTTTTTCCACTGGTTGCTGATTTCCAACTTTATTCCATTATGATCAGAGAAAAAGCTTTGTATAATTTCAAACTTGCTGAACTTATTTAGATCCCCTTTGTGACCCAACACATTGTTTATCCTGGAGAAATATCCAAGAGTACTTGAGTAGAATTTATATCCTGTTGTTTTGGCATGCAATGTCCTATATATGTCTATTAAGTTAAGTCCATTTATCATATTATTCAAGCTCTCTGTTACTTTATTGATCCTCTACCCAGATATTCTATCCAATGCTGAGAATGGTTTATTGAGGTCTCCAACTATTATTGTAGAGACATCTATTTCTCACTTCCATTTTGCCAGTGTTTGTCTCATGTAATTTGAGGCATCCTGTTTAGGCAAATATATGTTTATGATTGTTATTTTTTCTTGATGAATTGCTCCATTTTTAAAATACATAATATCCTTCTTTGTCTCTAATAACAATTTTACCTTTAAAGTGTATTTCATCTGATATAAGTATAGCTAATCCATCTTTTTGTTGGGGGGGGGTACTGAACATGTGGAATATCTTTTCCCAGACTTTCACTTTCAGTCTATTGGTATCCTTTTACCTAAAATGAGTCTCTTGTAGACAGCATGTAGATGGCTCATACTTTCTTATCCATTCCACCAGTCTGTGTCTTTTGAGTGGGGAGTTTGTTCCATTAGCACCCAATGTTAATACTGTAGTGGCAATTCTTCATTCACCCATTTTGACCTTTGGGTTTTATCTGCCATGTTTTATTTTCACCACACTTTTTATACTTTTATTACTTTTACTGTTATAATCTTCATTTCTAGACTCTTCTAAGGTTTTCTCACCTCTTTTCTTTTCAGGCTGTAGCACTCCCTTATAATTTCATGCAAAACCAGTCTCTTGGTTACAAACTTTCAGCTTCCATTTATCTGTGAATATTCTAAACTCACGTTCATTTTTGAAAGACAGATTTGTCAGATATAAGATTCTTGACTGGCAGTTTTTCCTCTTGCAGTATCTTAAATATATCATACCACAGCCTTCTTGCCTCCATGGTTTCTGATTAGAAATCAGTACTTAATATTACTGGGTATCCCTTGTATCTGATTCAATACTTTTCTCTTGCTGCTTTCAGAATTCTCTGTTTTTGGTATTGGGCATTCTGATTAGTATGTGTCTCAGAATAGGTCTATTCAGATTTATTTGGATGGGAGAATTTTGTGCTTCTTGGACATGAAAATCTATGTTCTTTTATAGGTTTGGGAAATTTCTACTGGTATTTCTTCAAATGTCTATTCTGACCCCTTTCCTTCTCTTCTCCCTCTGGGACACCCACAACATGCATGTTTGCACATCTCTTGTTATCATTTAGTTCCTGAGACCCTGTTCAATTTTTTCCATTTTTTTCTTTATCTGTTCATTTGTATGTTTGCTTTCAGGGACCATATCTTCAAGCTCACTGATACTTTCTTCTTTCTACTCAAATCTGTTGTACAATGCCACCAGTGTGTTTTTAATTTCATTTATTGCACCTTTCATTCTCATAAGATCTGCTACTTTTCTGTGTATGCTTTTTTTTTTCTTCTTTGTGTTCTCATGGTGTCTTCTTTATATCCTTTAGCCATCTCATTGAATTTATTAAGGAAATTTATTTGAACATCAACTCCTTTATGTCATCTGGAGGCTTAGTTTGCTCTTTTGTCTGGGCCATATCTTCCTGTTTCTTAGAACGGATTGCAATTTTTTGTTGGTTTCTTGGCACCTGGATTACTAGATGTTTTTATTCTGGGTACAGTTTCTCTAATTTAGGGATTTCTGGCCTTCTCCCTTACTGGAGGATGTAGTTGGTACTGTAAATTGTGGAGGTTGAAGTTGCCTGCATTGCCCAAAACAAACCAATGAAACTTCTCCCACCTTTCTCTTCTGCCAGGGGTAGAGATGGAGACACAGCTCTGTGTGTGAAGTAATGCAAGCCATGCAGGCCAATTCCATTTGTAGTTGGCTAGAGAGACTGATGAAGCTTCATACCCTTCACTCCCCTGCCTGGGGAGGGGGTTGAATTGCAGATATAGGCAGCAAACTAAGTCATGCAAATCAAAACTGACTGCAGTTGCCCAGGTAGACTGATGTAGCATCAGTCCCCCTCCACTCCTGTCGGGGGGGGGGGATGGATCCTCCAGAGTGCTGACAGTCTAATCTGTGTGGGTCAAAAGTGCCTGCAGTTGCCTGGAAAGTGTGAGGCACTTCTGCCTTTTAAAGGGTGGGGACAGAACCACAGGCACCCAACAAACCAGTCCTTGTGGGCCAAAAGCACCTGCGGTTGCCCAGAGAGGCTGAGGAAACATAGCACTCCTCCTATCCTATTGGGAAGTGGGGTGGAGCCACAGATGCTCACAAGCAAGACATGTTAAAAGTGAATGCTATTTCCCAGAGAGGCTGCAGAAACACCAGCACCCTCCTTTCATATGGGTCGGAGGTAAGGATAGAGCCATAGGACCTCAACAAACCAGACCATGTGGGCCAAAAGTGTCTGCAGTTACCTAGAGAGGTTAGGAAACACTGCCTCCTTCTTTTCCTTTCAGATATGGGGGTGGAACCACAGGTGCCTAAAGTCCAATTCATGCAGGCCCAAAGCACTTGCAGTTGCCCAGAAAGGCTGAGGAGCACAGCTCCCTTACTATCCTATTGGGGTACAGAAATGGAGCCCAGGTGTCAAACAATCCAGTCTGTGCTTGTGGAAAGTGCCTGCAGTTGCTTGGAGAGCCTGGTGTAGGACCCCCAGATTCCTTCCTGCCAAGGGTGGGGCTGGAGCCTAGGCTAGGGCTGCAATTTAATCTGCATGGAAAGAAACTTGTTCCTACCATTACTGTGATTTTCAATCAGCCCTGCTACCCCCAATGATGGGGAAAGAATTAAAATGGCAACTACTGGACTTTCCCTGCTTGGACAGGTTCAAGCATTAGCTGTTCTTAGGATCATACTTTAGCCAGCTGAATTTACTAATAAGTAGCTGAGGGCAGTGCCTTATTGTCCCTTCATCCCCCATTTTTGGTAAATGGAACTTCCAACGCCAGCCACAGAATAACTCCCAAGGTGGTTTGCGCCACCAGTGGAGGTTGGGCACCACAAATCTTCATGGCAGGTGTGCTCTATCTTCCTTCCATTCTTTCAAGGATGTTGCAGGATGCTCTACCATTCTCCTGCCCCTCTGCCAACAGATGCTTGAGATAGCTCTGGATGATTACTAACTACCCATCAGAAAGAGCTGACTCTTGGAGCTCCTTACTCTGCCACCATCTTCCCTCGGAAGTTTTAATTAGTTCCTTTGAACGTCTTTCTTTTTCTTTTATGGGTTGCAGTTTTTTTGCTTATGTCTGGGCTTCTGATTATTTTCATGTTAACTCTCAAGGGCAGTTTCTCCTTCTTGCCTGGGGTTTAATTATTGACTGGATTGGTGTTATGTCTTTGATGCTTGGTCCAACTTATTCTGGACCTTTAGAGTAATCAGTGTTTTAACTGTTCAGACTTTCTCAATTCTGTATGTGATTCCTGCCCTGGATATGCAATATAATATTTAATTGCACTTTTTGCATGTAATTATTTCCCTTCCAGTAGAAAATGTCATTTCTTCTGTTCCTTCTCCAGGAATCTTAATGTGTATTGTTTGTTATTTTGCAGAATTTTCTCCTCAGTTCCTATGATCTAAGAAAATTTCCCCCTCACTCAGTTATCCCATTTCTTTACACTATTCAGTTATGAGATGCATCCTGTCTTTCAGGGGGTCTATTTTCCCCTTGGCCTTTTCCCCTGTGAGAAGCCTCCAGCTTCTTCCATGTTAGGTAGTCCAGCCACAGAAAGCTAGATGGGGTCAATGCAGAAAGGTCGGTTTTGTGTTTAGATGGTCCAAGAAACAGGAGATTAAGTCAAGTGAGTGCACCTCTTCCAACAGTTCTGCTGTGGTCACTTTATTTCCCTGGGACACCCTTGTTTGTCATACTCCTCAGCTACTTGTATTCAACTACAGGTCTTTGAAGTCTTGGGTCCTTGTGCTTGGATATGTGTGGGGTTCTATCTCACTGTTGTGAGTGGTTCTACAGTCTGTGTCAGTCTAGCTAATTGTTTCTCAAATGTATTGCTCTTTACCAAGAACCAACTTTTGCTTTTGTTAATTCTACTTTTTTTACTCTATTTCATTTATTTCTACCCTAATGTTTGTTATTTCATTGTTTCTGTTTGCTTTGGGTTTAGTTTGCTCTTCTTTTCCTAGTTCTTACAGCTTTTAGGTTAGGTTTCTGATTTTAAGCTTTTTAATGTAAGCATTTTAGAGCTATCAATTTTCCTCACCATATTGCCTTTGCTCTATCCCATAAGTCTTTGTATGCTTTATTTTCATTATCATTCATCACATATGTTTCCTGGCTTCTCTTGTGATTTCCTCTTTAACTCTTTTGCAATTTCCTGTTTAAGAGTGTGTTGTTTAATTTCCACATATTTGTGAATTTTCTATTTCTGCCTCTGTTATTGATTTCTAGCTTCATTCCACTATGATCATAGAAGATACATGGCATGATTTCAATATTTTAAAATTATTGACTTCTGTTTTGTGACATTACCTGTGGCCTATCCTGGAAAATGATTCATGTGCACTTGAGAAGAATTTGTATTATGTTATTGTTAGGTGAGGTGCTCTATACATGTCTGGTAGGTCTAGTTGGATTAGAATATTGTTCAAGTTTTATATATCCTTATTGGTCTCCTGACTAGATATTCTAT
Organism: Dasypus novemcinctus; assembly: GCF_030445035.2. NCBI lineage: Eukaryota > Metazoa > Chordata > Mammalia > Cingulata > Dasypodidae > Dasypus > Dasypus novemcinctus. The sequence goes on along the minus strand of NC_080673.1, from coordinate 43,964,127 downwards.
CCATTATTCAAAGTGGTATATGAAAATCTTCTACTATTATTTTAGAACCATCTATTTCTCACTTCAAATCTGTCAGTATTTGATTCATATGTTTTGAGCTTTGCTGTTAAGTGCATATATATAGGTGTGTGTGTGTATATATATATATGTGTGCATATATATATATATATAATTGGTATATTTTCTTGTTGTAATGACCCCTTTATCAGTATATGATGGCTATCTTTGTCACTTATAGCTGTTTTTGACTTAAAGTATATTTTATCTGATATTAGTATGGCTAATCCAGTTTTCTTTTGGTTATTACACATTATATGTACATAACACATTGCTTTTCTCTTGCAGCTTTCAGAATGTCATCCTTGTTCTTTGCATTTGATAGTGTGATTAATATATGACAGGTGTAATTTTCTTCATGTATATACTGTTAGCTGTCCTCTGGGCTTCTTGGATGTGCATATCCATGTCTTTTGCCAAGTTTGGGAAGGTCTCTGTCATTATTTCTTTGTATATTCCTTCTGCCCCTTTTTCTCTTGTTCTCCCTCTGGTACTCCCAGAATGCCTATATTGGTATGCTTGATGGTGTCCCAGGGTATCTTGGGCTGTTTTCACTTTTTTAAATCCTTTCTTCTTCTGAGTATGACTCATTTCTATTGTCTTGTCTTCAAGTTTGCTAAGTCTTTCTTCTGCTAGCTCCAGTCTACTTTTGAAACCCTCTTGGGAATTTTTCATTTCATTTATTGTGTTCTTCAACTTCAGTAGTTCTGTTTGGTTTCTTATTAAAATTTCTACCTCTTTACTAAGATTCTCATATTGTGCATTAGTTGTTTTCCTGAATCTGTTCTTTTTCTGTATTTTCCTTCATCAACTTGAGCATTTTTAAAAAGCTTTTTTTCAGTCTGTCCACATTTTGGTGCTTATTGTTGGTGTTTTCTGGATTTTTCTCCTCTTCTGTTGTTGGAACAGCATCACCTGTTCCTTTGTTTTGTACTCTTTTGATACACACTGTACATTTTAATATTTTAAAATATTAAATCTGAGATTGATTCCCTCAGTTATCTGTTTCTTGAGTTTGTAACCACCTGGTGATAAGATGGGTTTTTTTGAACTCCAACTTTCTGAACAGGAAGGTCTGCAGCAGGCAAATGCAGTATGTAGGACCCCCTTTTATTTCCTGGACCTATATCTTATCCTTGGCTCTTCCTTGTTAGTTGTTTTGGAGTTTACCTATTTATAGGCTTTTGAATGCCCCTTTATTTCCCAGGAGACAGACTTTCCTCTACCATGTGTTTGAAGCAGGCAACCCTTTGTCCAAGACTTTTTGGCCTCTATAGTTTCTTACACTCCTTTTGTTGTCTCAAACTGCTTTTGCCTGGAGGTCAAATTCTGAGAGGGGTGGTGCACCAAAGAGGAGTTTCCAAAATCAGTCTTTCCCAGCAGAAATGGGTCCAGGAACTCAGAAAGGGAGTACAGACCAGCTCCAGAGTGCCCTGGGGAGAAGGTCAGGAAAGGCGTCAAGAGCTTCTTTCACAGCCCCCCATAGCTGAGCTTTCTTGACCAACCCAGCAAATCGAGCCTTTCTACTAAATCTTCCCTACAGTTCTGAAGAAGCATAGCTTCTTTCTGTCTCTCCTCCCACCCCTTTGTCCAGGTTGGATTGGAACACTCAGAGCCAGTCTCCCAGGGATCTAAAGTCACTAATCAAAAGCTGTGTTCAGCGATTGGCCTTGCCCAACATTGGTTTTTATTTCCCTATCTGCCACCAGTGAGCTATTCAGTGGCTGGATCAGATGGTGGCCTACCATTAGAGTGGGATATGTATGCCAGTAACCACCATAAAGAAAGAGCAATTTACTGGTCTTTACCATAATTTACCAGTCTTGTCCTCTTGCTCTTGCATAGATGCTGTATCGTATTCTACGGGGCTCTGGGGTTTCAATATCATTGTTTCAAAGAGTTCCTGCCTGTTTATTAGTTGCTCTGGTGGAAGGACTGAATCCTGGAGTTCCCTACTTTGCCATCTTCCCACAATTGGTTGCTGAGATTATGATCACAGTTTGTCTTTTTAACTTTTAAAAACTATAAGCAGATATATTTTTTGCTAAAAAAATAGGATAATTTTAAAAAATTGACTATGCCTATATGCAATAAAATAAAAAATGGAATACTTTTCTTAAGTGTACACACATAAACACACACTTACAAATATGCAAGTCATAAATAATAGTAAGTGTGTTCCTTGTATTTACTTTCCTGTTCACTTCACTAAAGGATTACTGAAACCATTAATCAGGAGTAGCTAAAGCACATGTGTCTCTCTCCAGGGTTTGACTTCTCTTCCTGTTTTAGGCTCTCCTCCATGTACCCTGCTATTGGTCCCTGGGCTGATGTACTTGATATACATACTCAATCCCTCTATCTTTTTTTTTTTAGATATTATTTGTTTATTTATTTCTCTCCCCTTCCCCCCGCCCCCACCCCGGGTTGTCAGTTCTCTGTGTCTATTTGTTGCATCTTCTTTGGCCGCTTCTGTTGTTGTCAGCAGCACGGGAATCTGTGTTTCTTTTTGTTGTATCATCTTATTGTGTCAGCTCTCCATGTGGGAAGTGCCATTCTTGGGCAGGATGCACTTTCTTTTGCGCTGGGCGGCTCTCTTTACGGGGCTCACTCCTTACGCGTGGGGCTCCCCTATACGGGGGACACCCCTGCGTGGCAGGGCACTCCTTGCGCGCATCAGTACTGCGCATGGGCCAGCTCCACATGGGTCAAGGAGGCCCAGGGTTTGAACTGCAGACCTCCCATGTGGTAGACAGACTAACTGGGCCAAGTCCACTTCCCTAACCACTGGGCCAAGTCCGCTTCCCCAATCCCTCTATCTTTACTTGCTTAGAGACTTACAGTATAAATTCTTAGTCAGCTATATCACTAAAATATTGTTTTCCCCTAATAAACTCTTCAAAACATTAATAGCAGCTCTTGCTTGACACAGAAATGGTGACTTTCCATTTGTGTATAGCTGTGCTTCTCTGCTTAGTCTTTCTGATGTGAATATACAGATTGGCTTTACAGGGTTTGGTGGAGTTTTAATTAGACTTCGCTTTTGGCAGGAGAGGCCAATGTCCATGTTAAGACTCATCTGAGAAAAGACATTATAATTTAGCAATGATTACTGAAAACTGCTGTTATCAGAATGGCCTACTATGTTAAAATGCTCTGAAGCCAGACAGAGTTTGTTTGATTCTCAAAATTGACCATGTTCCTTACTAGATGTGTTACTTTATATTAGTTATGTTACCTCTCCGTGCCTCAGTTTTCAGAACTACTAAAGATAATTATACAACCTGGAGTAATGGTGCTATTACAGTTCTTTATTGCCACAATTATATGGGTTCTTAAAGCAGCCTGACATTTCATCTGTGTTTTTCTAGACATCTCACCTTCTGCCATTTTTTTTACTGGAGTTCAATCTCCTCAGACATTCAAAGTCACCATCTAAATATTCATTCTCAGCAAATTACCTCTCCCCCACTTCACCAAGGAATAAACAGACAAAACTTTCAACTCATTGCTCTCTCAGCTTCCATCACCAAATTTAAACACTTACTGCATTTACAAGATCCTTTGTACATGCTACAACAGAAAAAAATATGTCCCCTCTTATTTCAGTTAATCCTGTCACGTCTCATAAATCCATCCCCTTCATTTTTCTCAGGAACATTATAATATAGATTATCATCCTCTCTCTTCTATCATCAACATCTCCCTCTTATTAGCCTTTACCAATAAGCATTTAAATTCACTTAAGTATTTCCTATCTTACACTATCCATCTCTAAACCTCATAGTATCTCAGATTTATCTACTCTAGCCATTTCCACTTTCTTGCTTATTCTTATCACCTTATGACTCCAACGAAACTTGCCAAGGTTACTCATATACTTCTGCCTAGACCATCATCCCTCACAACACAGGAAAGTGCTCACTTAACCCTCCTTCTTGTATGCCCTCTTTCTGAACTTCCTTGATCCGACACATTTCTAGTTTTCTTCTTACTTTCTGGTCATTGCTTCTGTGTTTACAGAACCCTCACCTTCTGCCTTTTCCTTGAATACTGGTCTTCCTCACACTTTCCTTTACATAATTTTCTCCTCACTCCATATACTCTCCCTGGACAATGACATCTACTTAGTATCACTAGTGTGATTCTCAAATCTAGAGATGAGAGCAGCGTACAAGTTGGACAACCTCAGTCTGGGGGCTGTATAAAAAATTTAGAAGAGATTTTTCAAATTCCACATCTCCTGTACTCAATATGCCATTATGCATCCTCCACCCTGTTGAAAATAATTTACTCAAAAACATTTATTATGCATTTAGTATGAGTAGGAACCTAAGAAAGTAGTGAACACGAAAGACAAAACTGCTATCAGAGAGTTGCATACTAGTAGAATGAAACAATAATCCAATAACCAAATGCATGCTAGGTAACAGTAAGTGTCATGAAGAACAATGAAGTAGAATAAATGGAGTAGGGAGTGACCATAGGACCTTGTTTTATATAGAATAATAAGGGGTAGCAGCCTTCCTGAGAAAGTGACAATGACCAGAAAGCTAGGCAGGCACCTGGGGTAGAGGTCTCTTGGAGATAAGATGAGAGTTAATGCCAAATTAAGCTACTTTTCTAGTTTGTCAGGGTTGCTATGACAAATACCACACACTGAATTGCTTAATAACAGGGATCTATTGGATCACAGTTTTGGAGGGGAAAAGTTCAAATTCAAGCTCTTGACAGGCCACGCTTTCTTACCAAAGGCTATAGATTCTGATGCTGGCTTGCTGCAATTCTTGTGGTTCCTTGACTTGTTTCTCTTTCTCCTCTGTATCTCCCCATGGCTTTCTCTAGCTAACTGTTTCCAGATTTCCTCTGCCTTACAAGGACTCAATTCGTATGGATTAAGGCCTACCCTGATTCAGTTTGGCCTAATCTAATATGAATAGGTTCATAAATGAGCCCACACCTTAATTAATAATAACATCTTCAAAGGTCCTATTTACAAATGGGTTCACATCCACAGGAATATGGATTAAGATTGAACAAGTCTTTTGTGGGGGAATATAAAACCCACCTCAACAGGAGGGTTTTATATTTCTGTTGAGGGTTTTATATTCCTCAGGTATACTAAGGTAGAACAGAACTTAACCACTGATGAATCACAGACCTTTCTCGAAGGACTGAATCACCCTTCTGGATTTTGGGTCCATGTATCCAACTGCCTCCTGGACATCTAAACTTGGATTTCCCACAGGTATTTCAAACTGCCAGTGCTAGAAACTGGATTCTATCTCCTTCCTTTCTTCCCTGGCTCCCTTACTTGCTCTTCCTCTTATGTTCTATATTTCACAACCATCTACCAGGCTAAGGCAAAAAACTGGAAATCATTTTTGATTCCTTCTTCCTTACCTCCAAATCCAGTCAAATCCAAATTCCTATCTATTGCCCATTCTCCAGTGATACTTCAAGTTACCATCACCGTCCCCTGGATTATTTAAAAATGTATACCACTCTCCAGTCCATCAGATTCACTCAGGACAACTAACAAGAAATGATGATAAACAATGACCATCCCAAGGAACAGAGAGTGTCTGCAGATGCAAACAAGATTGCTCCATCTATCTGCCCCATGGGATCTAAGCCCCCTCTCAATTAGAAGAAGACTGGGTATCACCATCCCCAAATCCTCAAGATTGGGGAATAAAGAATTGATTAAAGTAGACTTATTATCATTCTGCTATAGATTTATTATTTTAGCAATGGAAGTACTCTTATTAATATAAAGGCAATGGCTACCAGAGATTCTGAGGGATGGGTAAGGGAAGAATAGGTATAATATGGAAGCATTTTCAGTACATTGAATTTGTCCTGCATGACACTGCAGTGGCAGATACAGGCCATTGTATATTTTGTCATAACCTACAAAATTTTGCAGGACAGAGTATAAACTATAATGTAAACTATAGTCCATGGTTAGTAGCAATGCTCCAATATGTGTTCATCAATTTTAACAAATGTACCACACTAATGAAGGATATTGTTGATGTGGGAAAGTGTGGGAGAGGGAGGGCATGGGGCATATGGGAATTCCTTATATTTTTTATGTAACACTTATATAATCTAAAGCTTCTTTAAAAATAAAAAAAATAAAAATAATTTTTAAAAAAGGATACCAATTGTTCTCCTTCAAGTCTTTTCACCATCCCCCAACCCAGTGGCCAGTGTTAATCATTTTTCTAAAATACAAAACTCTTCAGGATATTGGTCTAGTTTCAAGCCATCCATTCTTTTACACTAAACAGAAAACAAAATCCTTAGCAGGTTTTTTAAAAAATACACTTCGTTTGACCCCTACCTTCAGGTTTCTCCATTAGCCACTGTGCTCCTAACCAAAATACCTGAGGACATTGGTACTGCCTTTCTCTGTGCCTACAACTCTCTTAGGCTTCCATGCTGACACAAGTCCCTCTTGCTTTCCAGATCTCAGTTTATATGCACTATCCAATTCCAATACCAGATACATACCCTTTGTGTTAGATGTCTTTTCTAAGTGTTCTCACGGTACTTGAGACTTATTTTAGCCATATTGTATACCTCTGGACTACATGCTCTTTGAGATCATGTGGCAATCAGAAAACTGGATTCCGTACACATATTTTTATCATCAAATGAAAAATATTGTTGAATAAATAATCAAAATTATCTATCTTCCTAGGAGCTAACTATTTATGTAGTTACACAGCTCTTTTCAAGGCCACCTGTGCCTCGGGGACCATGAATGGGCTTCAGATTTTTATTTCTGTTTTGCTCTCTGAGATAATGAGAGGAAATTCATACTTCATCAAATTTTCAAAGGATTCTGTAATCTCCAAAAGATTATGTTATGTATTGTTATGTATGAAATAATACTATGGTAACCTTAAAACTCAGATTTTACAAGAATATTCCAATTGCATTTATTCAACAAATATTTTTTCAAAGCCAACTTTACTCTTTCATATTGTAACCACCAGCCATTCAAATGTCCTAGGATTTTCAGTGTTTTTGGCAAACAATAACTGAATGAATCAAGTCAGTAAGGACTGAAAAAAATTTAAATAGCAATCAAAAATATTCACAGGAAAAATTTTGAAATTACACGAAAATCTTAAGGACACTGTTGTAATATAAGGAAAATAGCCTATTGTATCTTTATGACATTTTTTAGATCATTGTAACTTATACCAAAACACATGTAAACAATACCAATATTTTGATTGGTGAAAATAAATAATACTGATTGTTAAATATACCATTCTCTGTGTTTCCCTGACGCATGACTGTTAATAATTCAATGCTGCTTCTTCATTCTTTTCAAATAAATCCAAGCTAAGAGCATTTCACAGGAAATGGTGGAATTGTAGAGTCCCTTGAGTAATCTTAAAGCTATATTCCAGCAGGTACTGTCCATGGCTTCAGGCACTAAAGTTGCAGCCAAGCAATAAGACTATTGGAGGTTCCCAGGGGAGGGATGGCCACAGTGCTGACAATTATCTCATGATTTGCTATGCAGCCTCTAGAGCAAGAATTTCCCCAACAGCAACTCTTCACATGTACACAGTCCTGGAAACTTGCTCTTTGTTACATACAGGCCTGCCCACTACATTTCAACAGGAGGCAAAACAACTTAAACCATATCAACATAACAGCCATCTGACATAAAGTGCCTTGTAAGTGACAGAGCAAAAAGAAAATCAATGACAATAACACATTTTAAAACCAAATAAAATCAGTGATCTAGTTTATAACTGCCCTGACCCTTTAAAAGTGCTTTCCATTCTTTTCATCTCAAATTTTCCTTCAATATAAAAGTTCAGCTTTTTTCCTCATCACCCTCTCCTTTTACCCTCATCTTGGGTCCAGTTTTGCTCTCTACGTTTTCTAGACCCATTTTCAGTCCAGGTTTTAGAACATTAATACTATCTCCAAGAGCAGAGAATACTGTCCAATGCTATCTATGTGAATCTTGTCTATGTGGATAAACTTGTCCAAAAATATTTTGTGGAGTTAGTTTATCCATTCAATAGATATTTGTTGAGTACCTACCATGTGCCAAGTACACTTCTAGGCATTTGAATACAATAGCAAACAAGACAGACAGGTTCTTGTCCTTATACACTTTACAAACTAGTTAGCTGAAATAAACAAATACAAACAAAAGAAAATGGACACAAAAAAATTACATATAATAAGTACATAGAATTTAAATTGGTTGATGTGACAGAGACTTTCTATTATGTGTCAAGATGGTATGTGGTTCTATTGATACAAAAATAAAGAGTATTTTCCCCCGAATAGGTCACATAAATTATAATGCTCAGTGACAAACATATAAATGGAATATCACAAAGTAGAGAACTGGACATGAAAGAGACGGAAAGAATGGAGAGGTCAGCTTCGTTTGGTGGACCAGAGAAGGTGTCCAAGGGCATATATCTAAGGCTGTGTTGTAAATTCAGAAGATATGGGAAGAGGGGTATTCTAGACTCAGTGGACAGCATGAAAAGTCAGAAGCAGGAAACCACCAGGAATTAAAGGATTTGGGGTTTGCTAAAGCACAGAGAGTGTGTGAGGGAGGGTCTGGTCAGTGGGCAGAAGACAGACCAGGGAGGTCATATGTACTATGTAAGAAAGTTCATACTTTTATCCTATAAGGAACATAGGGTCATCAAAAGATTATAAGAAATGGAATAAGGTGATCAGAGTTATATTTTTTTTAAATGCATATGGCAAGTAGATCAGTTGCGCACAGGTCTGCAGGTAGGGAGACCAGTCAGCAGACTACGGCAATTCTCCACATGAAGGCTGGCAAATGGAAGCTCTGACAAGAAGGACAGAAGAGGAGCAGCACAAAAATGTGATGGAGCCAGCAGTCCTTGGTCTGTTGAATATGAGGTGAAAAGTTGGAATCTAAGAACACTCCAAGTTTATGGGTTGGGCAATGGGTAATAAAGTAGTTCATCAACATAGTACAGACAGGAGCAGCTTTGTGGAATAAGAAAATGAGGTCATATTAGGTTATGTGAAGTGTGATTTAATTATAAAATGTTTAAGTGGGCAATTTAATGTCTGGATCCAAAGCTAGAGATACAGGTATGAACATGACTTTAGATTAGGGAGCCATTAGCTCCTTGTCTGATGTATAGAATATATGATAGGCAGAACAGGCATGATGTTTGGAGTTGGATGGACATGAGTTTGAATTCCAGCTCTGTCACTAAGCTAGAGCAGCTATGTGACTTTGAGCAAATGACTTGATTTCTCTGAACATCAGTTTCTTCATCTATAAAATGGGTTTAGCAACTACCAAACTGAACCGCTGTAGGATCAAGTGAAATAGTGATAGAGTGTTTACATTTTACCAGGGTTTTACATGCATTATCATGTTTAAGTGTCAGAACTACTTATGTGTATTACATGTACACATTAATTTATGTACAGATACACACAGAGAGAAAGAGAGAATAATTGGAAGTTTTATACATACTATACATAATACAATAATTTTAACTTCTACTTAAAATCATTTATTGATGTTCTTCTGTTATATCATATTGCCTCAACAACTTTATCACCAACAAACAAAGTAGGACTTTCTCCTTGAAAACTTTTTTCACTTGCTTGTTTGGGTATTTATCTTGGTAGTGAAAGAAAACATCCTGATTATTTCAACCAGAAATTGTGTCTAGGAAGCACTATTGTGGGTATGTGTGAAAATCTAAGGAGAGTAACAGGGATAGGGGAGTTAAGGTGCAGTAAGACACTCATGGAAGAGCTTCTGAGGTCTAATAGCCTGGCCACCAGAGTGCTGATGATAATTTCAAAAGTCACCATTCTGGTATGATCCGTGAGTGGTGAGATGAGACCGCTACTGTTAGAGAAAACAAAAGATTCTAATCTTTCTCTCTCTCTCTTTTAAACCTTGATTCAACAAATTAGGCTACACCCACTCCTTCTTAGCCCTAGAGAAAGGTAGTGATCTCACACCCAAGTAACCAAACAATACTTCTTTCTAGAAATGAATACGTCAGTTTTAAAAGATGATTTATTAGACTTAACCAGAAATTCTAAGAGACGTTATTATAAATCACAAGGTTTCATATGAAGCTCTTTGTTCATTTTTCCTAAAATTACCCAGGATTTTTTGAGGCATTCATAATTCGCACTTACAAATAATCTGGAATTCAGACCTATAGGCAATACTGTTTGTCTCAGCCCTATAGACTTATGTTTGTTCATTTGACACATGAAAGGAATCAGCAAGATATATTCTTAGAATCGAATTCAGAATTTCTTTTCTATGTTCATCAAACAGTTAAGAAGAATACTTTTCACCTGACACCTGTGTGATAGTGTACGATAGTGTACAATATATTAGCCACTACTTTAATGGAAATGACATGGTATGTGGTATATTTAGGTAGCCATGTAACCAAGGCCTCACTATTACTGAACACATGTGTCCATATCCAAACAAAAACAAACATCCTGGATAGCTCCATTTTGCATAATGACTCACTTCCCTCAATTCATAAGTCTGTGTCATTATCAGCCTAGAGGGGGTCTACAAGGAAATGTTATATTAAAGCACCGGGTGAGCTGATTTGATGGAAGGCTATTCTGGATCTTCTGAGAAACTTTCAATACCCAGACTAATTTGGAAATTTGTTGAATTCTGAGAGGCCTTGAGGACCAGATATCAGAATGATCCACAACCACATTGGCCTTAGTGTTACTCCAAGCCAAGGCTCAGGTCTCTTCAGAACTTGACCAATAGAGAAAATAAAGAACTAAATGTGCATCTAGCATAGCAAGTTGAAAACAAATTCACCAAAGCACCTAAAATTTATTTCAGCATTCTAAATTTACCTTTTTAAGAGCATATTACAAAACAACATAAAGACCTTTCATTAAAGAAATAAATACTTCAAACACATAAAACTTTGAATATAATGCCAGGGAATTTATGAGACCTTTTAAGTACCTACAACAATTTATGAGACCTTGTAAGTCCCTATTAAGAATCACTGGCTCCAAAGAATATTTTAGTATTTTAGAATGTGATGTGGCAAGAGACCTGAGTAATCCTAATTTTAAATCGACCATATGAAAACTTTAGATCTATGTAGAACCTCTGCCTTTTCAAAATAATTTCAGAGCATTATTTCATTTTAAGCTACTAACAGTCCTGGGGAATAGACTTGGTAAAATTATCCCCAAAGGAGGACAATGAAACTGGGGCAGTTAATAGAAGTTATAATAATTTACAAAACTGCACAACTCGTAAAGGCAGACTCACATTTAAAGTCCAGGCCTTCCACCCTGTGTCTTTGCTCATTCCATTGGACCAATGATTTTCAGTCTTTGGATCCTTAGAAATATATTATCCTCTGGCTTTAATTAATTAAACAGGAGAAATAAATGTTTACTTAATAAAACCAATGGATTCAACAGAGAAAAGCTTTCAAAATAAACATTGATCAGAGGGGAAAAAAGGAATAGAGCAGTACTCAATAGTGGAAAAGTCGGCACCAATCACCTTAACAGCCCCCATTCTTGGGGAACTATGTAGTATATAATGGATGTTAAAAAAAGGTCTTTGAGCTAAACTGTGAGGATTCAAATTCCAGGTCTGTCTCTTACAGTGTGACCTGGGGTGAACAATTCATGTCTTGTGCCTCAGTTTCTTCAAGTAGAAAATGATTTCAACCAATAATAGTACTGTCTCATAAGATTGCTGTGAGAGTCAATGAGTTAAGAGATATAAATCCTTAGAACAGTGCTTGGCATATACTATGCAAGCTCTTATATAAGTGTAAGCTCTTTCAATTATGTTCTTATTTCATACTTTTAAATATAGAACTCCATGGTTGTCTCTGTTAACTTCCTATGGTGGCGGTAAGATTATTTTAACTTTAATCCTCAGGTGGCTACTATCTATATATACACACACATACATGCCCTTAATTCCTTGACTAACTACAAGGGGAGTGTGAGTAGGAGAGGTAAAGCTGCTCTGAGTTCATCTTCTCTTGAAGGTTTGTCCCTCAGCAATCCTTATGCATCCTCCTTCAATCCTATCTTTTTCTCTAAAGTTTCTTGGCTACTGGGGTTAACCCTTTTCATAAAAAATTGCTCACAGAGTCTCTATTCCATCTCCTATATTATTCATTCCATGGGATATAATTCATTGAGAAAAGATACACCAAATTGTCAAGCAAACTTTTAAAAATACTAAGCATTCAAATCATTTGTTTCTCATGCCTTTTTCAGTGTTTTCAGGTAGCCCATACCAGGCCTTCCAAATGTGTAGGGAAAATAATCTATTTCCCTTATTATTAAAAAGTGATACGTGACAAGTTTATTGGTAGAATTTCATACATATGTAATGCCTCAAACAGTGAGAAATCTTTGTAAAGAACAAGACAGAAACTACTAAAACACCCGACAAATGCCTAAAACCAACTCTAGATTTAAGGGAACATGCTTAACTACATTTAAGTCACACACACATCAGACACTATAAATGTTTTAACTAACTGAAGAGTAGGGTTTATGAACAAGAGGTGCTACAATCCTTAAAGGAAAAATGTAGAGGGTATCATCCAGTCTAGTCAATGGCTTTGGATTAACTTGAATACTTTTCAGAAGCCCTTCATGAGGACATTCTTTAAACACAGGCATTAGTGTTCTCATATCTCTATCCTCTTGAATCATGAAGAGGGCTGGGACTCCTTATACTACGCAGTATAAGAAATAGTATAGGAGGTTCCCATATGCCCCACTCCTATATTTTTTAATGTAACATTTTGTGTGATCTATGTATCTTTTAAAAATAAATTCAAAATACATTTTAAAAAAATAAATAAAAATAAAAAGAATAAATAACAAAAAAATTAATTAAATATCCTGAAAATTTTACATATACCCTATTTCACTGAATCTAAGATACAATCAATTTCAACTTTATGTACCACTAAGAAACAAAGTTGTCAATGAAACCATGACATGCCAGTTTTAAGATAGCATACTATCTCAGATATGCAACTTAAAAAAAAATGAAATACTTTACTTATAAATCATAAATATGTGAGTAAATATGCATAGTAAATTTTAAAAAATAAAATAATATCACATAGAACACAGGTCACACTAGCCCTGGATTTCACACTTAATTTTCAGATACAAGAGATAAAGTAAGCATTGCACACAGAGCGAAGCATCTATTTGGAAGTCAGAAGCAGAGAGGAATCATGATTTTCTCAGATTTTTAAATATCGGGTATTCAGGGGGACATGGTGGTGATGATGACATTGATGATGATCATACTGATAAATCTACAAATCGGATATATTTGGAATCACCTAATTTTTTTCCAGCTTGGTTTTTGTAAATATGCTAGATATGCATAGCAGAGACACTCTGCAAAGAGTAAAGTATCCTCCTTCAATCCTAAGCTAGCAAATCAACCTACATAAGCAGATTTTCTAACATGAGCAGCTCTCTTGAAATATTTGTAGGTCTTCCTTAGGGAAATGGGAAACTAAAGTTTTTTTTGGTTAGCAGATTATTTACCATATTTTAATTCCAGATGACTTAAAAAACCACACATACAAATATTTCCTTAAATAGGGTCCATGGCACTGATGGCACCTTTTGCTCCATCTCCTCTCCCCTTGCCCGCTACAGAGGCCACTACATTACCCTCAGGGCCAGGATTACCTTGTATCAGCATCACCGTGTTGGGAGAGATGTGCTTGGGATGCCTGCAACAAGGCCATTCAAGAGGACTCCTTCCCAAGCAGCCAGGAATTGGAATGCATACCCCTGCCCTATTCTGCTTGCAGTTGGTTTCCAAAATTTCAAATTAAGAGTCAAACTTTTGCCCTCCATGTGAAGTCTTTTGGATTCTCTCAAAATTTTGCTAAAATCCATCCTTTAAGATTTTTCTGCATTTACCTAGCCAAAATGGTTCCTTTTATTTTATTTTGAAAGTCAGGATTGCTATTTATAAAGTTAGCCAAGGTAGATGTGTTTGTACGAGAGAGAGAGAGTGTGTGTGTGTGTGTGTAGTTCTGTTTAAATTGAATATTTATGTTCTGCAAGAGTACGCAGGAGTATGAGAAGTAAAGACAGAGAATAAACAGAGAGTAAAGGAGAAAGAACTCTACCTCAAGTACAGCTGATCCTGGCTTACAAGTATGTGACCCCACAACTGCTGGGTTAAGGATAAGCAAGGTCTTTTTTTTTTTTTAGAGTATCTAACTTGGCATAGTCTGAACATGTCAGAAGAGCAGATAATTCATAATATTTCCTTAATCAGAAGAATGCAGATAGTACTTTACATACATAAATTATAGACATATTAACTAGGTAATTATTAAATTATACTTAAAAGAATTTAGATAAAAAAATTTTAAATACATTATGAAACCTAACACATTCCTTACCTTGGTCATTATTCTTTTGTACCTTTGGCGTTCAAGCCACCCCCTGACACGTGCCTGCACGATGACAATCATTCTGACTACTTTTTTGGTGATCACAAATTTGTTCTTTTCTCGGAACACTTGGAAGATTTCTATGTGTGGTCCAATTCTTCTAACTTTATTGTCACTTTTCTCACTTTTACTGACAATAGATTTTGTCCTGAAAATAAAATTTAAAACTTTCCTATTAAAGATAAGAAAAATAAATACTTCTATAAACAGTCTTCAATTCATTTCAAAGACTAATTTATTGAAATAGGAAATATATTGTATCTGTACATAGACATCATTTATGGTACTAATAATAATGTTCCCCAAAGATGGTTGAATATGCCAGAATCAATTTAACATGCATAAAATTAACCATCTGCAGAAAGGAAATCCAAAAGAAAAAGACTTCGTCAAAGTTTATCCACAGTTATTCAAAAGAGAGGTATAGTGTCTGAGGAATAAAACATTCTCATATGAGAGATATGGCCGAGTTAGTCAAAAAAATCTTTGTGTCCCAGAACCTGTTTTAAACTCAAGGCTACTTCAAAACCATTTGGCACTGATATTCTCCTTACCAAACATCATCCAAAAAGTAATTTTGGTTCTAAGTACTCTCTGTTGAGAGACACTGTGGTGTAGTGGTAGGTTCACGGACTCTAGGATCAACAGAAGCTGATTTATATACACTACTGGAAACTACAAAATGCCCTGCAATACTGAGATGGGTGACCCTTGCAGTGAGGATAACATGTGAGAAAACTGTTGATATTCTACCTTGAACAGATGATCTGTAAACTTGGTAACCTGGTGTGCTTTTTCCCTTCATATAACTTTTGTATTTATTATATGGTAGTCTGTTTTCCCAAAGCCTTCCAAAATTTAAAGTCTAGTTCCCTTGTCATTCTGAGCATATAAAAATCATTTATTTTTTTTAAGGCTTTTGTTTCTGAATATCCCTTTCACAGTCAGAGATGTTCAAGTCAATTCATCTACCAGAGCTGGGTCTTGCCCAAGAGGTATACAGTTTGTGGACCTGTGAATTCCAAGTCCAAATATCTTGATTCCAAGAGTGAGTCTCACTGACTCTGCTTCTGAATATTTTTTTCCTCTTTATCTGTTTTAATTTCTACATTAAGCTGGTTCTGGACTAAGTCTGATTCTGTTTTGGACACAGCCATCCTTTTTATTCCCTTTATGACTAAAATGTCAGGGAGTTAACTTTGGTTATTTGACCCAGCCATCTAAATCTCTGTTGGGCTGTAAATGATAGGGAATCCAGCTGTCTTTGGCATTGGTCTTTTTTGCTAGTTTGTCTTGAAGCTTGCAGTATCTTCTGATTTCCTTTGTGCTGTACATTGTTTGTACGTCACTATAGCTAAAATCATTCAGGAAATAATTTTGTGTCCACTAGAATACTTATCAACTCCAGATCAGGAAACTTTCATAAAAAGTATTACTTGCGTCCTATTTGATTCTCTGGTTTTCCTACTACCAAGATGCCACAATAGACCAGGGAGATTTTCTGAGTCACAGCAAATTGTGCTGTGCATTTACTTTAGACCCCATAAATAAGGATGAAAAAACAAAACTGAGATTCATATTTCCCTCTGTACCCGTGTGTGTGAAATGAGTAAGTCCTTTTCCCTTCTTGGGAAGCTATCCTTTGTCTTGGTTTACACATGGGGCTGCCAAGGCAAAGTACCAGAAATGGCTTTTACAATAGGAATTTTATTAGGGTTAAAAGCTTACAGTTCCAAGGCTATGAAATGTCCAAATCAAGGCATCAGCAGATATACTTCCTCGTGGCAAAGATTATCGCAGATCTCTGCTGAGGTCCCTGCCTTCCCCAGTAGAATCTACCGCCTCCCAGAGCTTGGCTGTGGGCAACCAGGCATAGGGTTTGTCTCTTTCTCTGCCTCCTTTCTCAGTCTTGGCTGCTTAGCTTTCTTCCTGAGTTCAGCTCTGAACTATCAGGCATATGGCTCATCTCCTCAACCCTGAGCTGCTCCATGGGCCCAGCCTCTTGGGGGCTTTGTGCCTAAGCTTTGGCTGCTAGCGATCTTCGAGCCTTCTCTCACAAAGTAGGGTCAAATTGGTAGAGCTCCATTTTCCAGTGCGCCTATCTCTCTGTCGCCATTTGTATCAGACCCAGCAAGAGGGCAGAGACTCAATCTGAGTCACACCTCACTGCTGTAGTCCAATCAAAAGGCTCTCACACCCAGAAGAACAGACTAATTCAAAACCATAATCTTTTTCTTTTTTAGGATTTACCAAATTCAAACTGTCACAGCCTTTACATTGTTCATATAACTGTAACTTTATTTTTGCATTTGTAGCTAGTTCTTCCTCTCAAGAAAACTTCTAGGGATAAGGAGTCATAAAAATATACCTTTTTGTGCACTAAAGGGATATCTTATTCAAACAGACAAACCTGCCACAAAGAGGTAGAAAATGAGGCAAAGTTTTGTTTGTCTGTTTGGATTTTTGTTGAAGTAAAGACTGATTTTGCATGGCTTAGAAAATAGGGAGCTTTGCTTTCTAAGAGGATATTTTACTTTATATATATAACGATTTTTAGGAATGAGTCTTGATATAGGAGATAAAATAGGAGTGCAGATAAAATGGAAACGATTGCTTCTGGCTTGTCCAGAACTTCAAGACTTACTGTGAAATCTGAGGGATTCTGAGTTTATGGCTTTTTGTCCTTCTCAGAAGAAATAAATGCAGTGCAATGGAATGCCCAGCTGACACAAGCCAAGAAGTAAGAGAAAGCTCCAAGTTCTAATAACCAGATATAAGAAAATCTTAAGGGGGATATGGGTGATAGTAGGATGATATGTGATGTGTACCACTCAGGCATCGGCAGTCATCTCTGGAAATCTGCTCATCCTAGGTGACCTCGAACGGCACACAATTCTCAGTTACCTACTTCAATAGTGTGTGCACATGTGTATCTCTGAAAAAATAAGTATTAGTTATTTTGGCTGAGTGCAGTAGTTGATATGAGTGATTGGGACCATATTAAATAAAATAATTCCAAAGAAATGCAAATATGTTTATAAAATGATGACACTGTTTTGTCTTTTTTTAATAGAAAAAGAAAAGAATTTTATCTTAGATGCCCCCAACATATGGATTTCAATAAACAGTTCATCTCTAGATACTTGGAATGCTAAAAAATAAAGGAATAGAAATTTAAGGCTGTAGAATAATTTCTAGAAGGCATGAGGGATAGTAAATTGTATTTTCTAAGATTGAATTTGAAAAGTAGTTCTGAAATACACCAAATTTTGCTAAAGTTAGGTCAGTTTTGATGAGTTGAACTATAAAACAGACATTCTTGTGAATCCTTGACTATAAACTGTTCCATGGTTGGTGTACAAAAAGAATAAAATTAGAATTTGATTTCCTGTCTATTACATTGACCAACTGATTGTTCAATATATAGTCTGCTCTTAATTTGATAGAGAAAAAAATCATTCGGTGCCTTCAAGATATTTTACCTAGATGATAAAAATTCCTCATATCACAAAAATATTCTTTATTATGCTTGTGAATCTTACTTTTACTCTTCATGATCCCCTTCTTGCAAAAATCTGGTGTTCCTAATATTTAATGTTACTTGTAACTGTTTCTTTTTTTACTCTAAAGGTACTTACGACTTTTGCTCATACTTTGCCTCCTCTAACAATTGTTTTTCCCAAATGCAAAGCTCGATTTTAAAAGATTTTTTCCTCAGTGTATAAAATGAGGAATTCTAGAAATGACCAGACATATGTGGAGGGTTACATATTTTTATCTATCTCAGCACTATAGTGAAAGCTATTCTATTTATCAAAGCCAAAAATATGAAAAGAGGTGACTAATCAAGGAAAAGTTCTGCCTCATTAAATATGTAACAGCTAAAATATTACTATAAATGTATTAGAAGCACATTGTGGTAAATGGACTAACATTGTTGGCCCAATTAATGCCTTCCAATATCCATATCTTTGCACTGTTACTTTGTAGAGGTAGAGTCTATTTATCCACCCTGTGAATCTGGACTGGACATGTAAATTGCTTTGGGCAACAGAATCCATGGAAGTGGTGATGTACCAGTTCTGGGCATGTTCCTGAAGGGGCCTTAAGCAATTCCGTTCTCTCAGAATTCTGTAAGTATATGACAAATCAACAAGCCTCTAAAGGATGAGAAACCACATGGAGAAGAGACAGGTTGTCTTGCTTGAGTGAGCCCAAGCGACAGCAGCTGAATCTTATCTAGATCATCAGAATAGCCTCATGAGAAGTACTAAATAGGTGTTACTAGGCTTGGTGATATTATTGCAGCAATACATAATTGATATATATAACTATTTACATTCATCCACAAAACCAGTGCAATCACTGTCAAATTGATAATTTAAAAGATTTTATTTCAAATGTAAATTATCCCTGTCAAATAATGGCACGCATTACATAAACTTTGTGGGATTAACTTTTTAAAACCTTGAGGTTTGTTAATGTTCTCACTGTCAATAATATGTTCTTATTTCAAGGTGATCAATGACTAATAGAATGATTTACTCAACAGAGGACTCTATTCTCCTCTTCTCTGATACTGTTGGTTATTATATCAAACATACTAAATATTTAACAGCATTCAGTCTGATTATCAACTGGTGAGTTCTGCTTTTCCCTCACACTTTCCCAAATCTCCTGCTACAAGTTATAGGTCATAAACTGAGTCTTTGGAAAAAAAAATCAAAAGAATGATAGCCTTTTGAAGAATGCATATCCTTAACAATTTATGCTAGAAGGAAAGACCTATGGTTACCAGCTTCTGAGCTTAAACAGATACCATGAGTAAAAACCTACTGGGCAATATCAAAGAACTGATTCAGATTTCAAGACTTGGTTCATCCAGAGACAGACAACTTTGTGGTGGTAGTCTGCTTAATCCAAGATCATCAGAATAAGAAATAATTATCTAGGATTAAATAAACTGATTAAATTGTGAGTAATATCTATTTTCTAATAAAAAATACGAGAAAACTCCCTTTCCTGATTTGGATCTATTTATAAATTTCAATTTATTTGGCTTTGTATGTACAAACTACAATAAAACATCCTTTAAATGGTATATAAATGATTAGAACTAACCCCTCAGAACTTGGGGAAAATCCTAATGAAAATTTTAATGTAGATTTTAAGTTAATAAATCATCAGGAATAATGATTCTACAGAAAGTAAGAACACATTAATTTATTGTGCCTACAAAACAAGTTAGAACAATAGTTAAGGCCTTGATGGAGTTCATTATATTTTGTAAGTGTGTAGTTATTTACAGAACTATAATAAAAATGCTTTTTCCTGCCATGATGCCATTGAAAAATCTAGTTTGTATCCATTTCCTGACAAAGAGGCCATATTTAAAGACAAGTCATTTAACTAGAGGTAATAGCCACTATTAAGGAACATGGACTCACTTTATTTGTGAAAATGATGCCACCAAGTTCTCCTAGAAAACTGGCCAGGTATCTCCTCTTTTGCTTAAGATAGTTCCCTCTTCTAGATTGAAGTCATATGATTCTAGTTTTGTTAACCATCCAAAAATGGAGGTCTTTATATTTTAATCAACATTTCTTGCTTCTTTGTAAATGACACTACCCCCAACAAAACACCAAATTAATGATATTGAATCAGAAGTTGCTGAACAAAATTTTGTGGTCAAAGCAGAGCCTTATGAGTAGAACTTGATCATAAGATAAGGCTGAGAAAGCAAATTGACAACTTGTCTCTATCATGAATATGTGTACCCACAATATCTCGGTCTGGGGGAAAGATATATTTTTCCTGGTGATAACCAAAACCAGGCAATTCTGACTAGACTAATCTCCAAAATAGTTGAATCCTACAGCCATTATCTGTAAGTTATTACTTAGCACATAACAAAACAACTTTTTCTTTAACTCTTGAAATACTAATATATGATGGTTCTTAAAGAATGACAGTCATGACAGGAAACTGCCCTTTATACACCAAGACCAGATTAGCTGTAACATTAGAAATGTTGGCTTTTCACATATCTCTTTATATTCTTCACTCAGAGACCCAGTTGTTCTACCATATTCACTTCTTGGAAATTTTCACAAGTAAAAATTGTTTTCTCTTCTCAATTATTTATTCTTTGAGTTTTGCTTTTAGCCCCAATCATCTACCTGCATGAGGACCATTCTGCAGAAAACCAGTGAACCTCTAAATATATTATGAAATTCCTAATTCTTAACTACAGTTTACAGTTATTCAAGTTTCCATGTTATTTAATCTAAAAATACAATGAGTAGGAAGGTGTACCCCCTTCCTGGGGAGGTCTGATGTTCTCAAACATAGGGAAGGGTGTCTCTCAAGAGAATTGGTGGCTCCCAATGGGGGAGGACAGTCTAGTGTGTCAAGCCCTCAGCATTTGTTGCAAGTATCTGTGAATCTGGTCCTTTAAGGAGTGAAGCTTGGTTGTCACTGTGGGCCCTGAGGGGAGGGGGAGAGAGGAATAGAACAGATGGAAGCAGGGGTAACTGGGGCAAATGGAAGTGTTCCACAAGGTCATGCAATGATGGATATAGGATATGTTAAATTTCACCAAAGATTTATAAAAGTGTATAATCTAAAATGTAAACCATAATGTAACTAAAAATTTAGCAAAGTGTACACTCTGAAATAGAAACCATAATGGAACCATGTTTGGTAGCTATGTTTCAATATCTATACATCAGTTGCAGCAAATATAACATGAACATGTAAAAAGATCATTGCTGAGTAAGGGGAAAAAGGGTTTAATGTTGGATATATCAGAGGCCCCTATATTGTATATGTGGCTTTACTGTGATCTAAAATTTTGTTGAAGACAAAATTAAAATTAAAAAAAAAGGATGTAAACACTGAGGAAGGAATGAAAGAAATTGCTTTGCCGCTGTCCATACAGGGCAACACCTATTATATTGATGAAAGGCAAAATGTCAAAAACAAAGTTTTATGATATTTTTCATTTTTTAATACCCCAATTTATTTCTTACTTTATTTCAGTTTTTCTAAATTAGTATGTATTCTATTTCTAATCTTTAAACCTATCATTACTATTTCATTTCCCTACTAATTGAACTTGCCAATATATCAGGCTTCATTTTTTAAGAAGTTTTGGACAACAGAGGGGTACATGGCAGGGGAGGTACACTGGTGTGGTGTGTTATTGATGGGGACACATGGTTGGGAGTAAATTCTCCAGGGTACACAAAATGTATATAGTGTATACAAAAATGTTCAGATATTCATTGGGTATTGTCATAGTAGTTAGAGTTACAAATGACAACTGAGGGAGTACTGAGATCCAAGCCAGGAGAGCTCTGCCACATTCCACAATGGAACAACAACAATCCCCCAAGTGCAAGGACAGAGACCAGTGAAGGATGGTCCAAAGATGAGCCTTGATACTGATGACTATACTTATGAACCAGTGTGCCTGAAATTCCAACTAGGCCTAGAGATGAAGGGTGCCTAAAAGTTACCTCCTGAGAACCCCCATGTTGCTCAAATGTGGCCACTCTCTAAGCCAAACTTAGCATGTAAATGCATTACCTTCCCCCCAGTGTGGGACATGACTCCCAGGGATGAGCCTCCCTGGCACCAAGGGATTACTACCAATAACCAGCTGGTGATGCAACTAGAAAGAGACCTTGAATAAAAGGGGGAAATGATAAAGACAAATGAGTTTATATGGCTAAGAGACTTCAAAATGAGTCAGGAGGTCATTAGAGGGGTCACAATTATGCACATCTCAGCAGGATCTCAGAGACAGACAAAGTAGATACAACCCCAGGTACTGGTGCTCCTGAGGGCTATGGGGACACACAGGTTCCACAGTCATGGCAGATGGCTCTGGAGTTCAGCGCGTTGTCAGGTGGGTCCTAATTTGGAATTTGTGCTCCTGAGTGTGATGGAGTTGGACTCAGATGTGATCTTTCTACACATGCCTCTTCTGCCACTTTTACAGAACCTGTGGTTGGCACTGGGGTTAGTGTATTTTCAGGAACTTGAAACTCTGGACAGGCCATGTACCAGCTGGGCCCTGAGCCTCAGCAGAGTTGCAACTCCTACTCTGCAGTTCATTGGACTTACCCAGGTCAGCTAACAGAGAGGTGAAGATTGTCAACCACCACACCAGAGAACCGAGAGTGTCAACAACTGCAAGCAGGAGAATCACATCCATCAACCATGTGTGATCTAAGCCTCCTCTCGATTTAGAGGTGAAGTGGACCACAGCATCCTAGGGTCCACAGGATAGAGGAATAAAATATGGATTAACGTGGGCTTACTGATATTCTACTATATAACTATTGTGACTCTAGCAATGGAAGAAATTGTATCATTGATGTGCAGACAGTGGCCATGGTAATTGCTGAGGGCAGGGAGAGGGAAGAAAAGATGTGATGTGGGGACATTTTCGGGACTTGGAGTTGTCCTAAATGGTACTGCAGGGATGGATGCTGGATATTACATATCCTGCCATAACCCACTGAATGGACTTGGGAAGAGTATAAACTACCATGTAAACTATAATCAATGCAGTTCAGAGTGCTCCAAAATGTACTCACCCAATGCAATGAATGTGTCACAATGATGAAAGAGGTTGTTGATGTGAGAGGAGTTGGGGGATATGGGGTATATGGGAACCTCTTATATTTTTTAATGTAACATTTTTTGTGATCTATGTATCTTTAAAAAAATGCAATTAAAAATAATGAAAATATATATATGTCTTGCCCCTACATACAAGAAATGTATCTTTTAGTATTAAGGATAATATAGATATAAATAAACATAGATAAAGATATAGATTAACTATAGATATAGACAAAGATTAGATAGAGGTCCCCTACTATAATAAAAATATAAAATAAAACAAATGTCATAAACAAGCTCCAACAACATCAAAAGAAAGAAAACACATGCCTTTGGAGTGGCATATGACAGGACAGGAAACAGAAACTGCTGGTGAATATTAGAGAAAGAACTATGCTAATCACTTTAATGCATGACCTCATTTAGACCTCATTCTACTCCTGAGCATCTCATTTTACATATGGAAAAATTTAGGCTTAAAGAGGTTATATTATTTTCCCCTGACCACACAAATACTAAGATACAGAGCCTGGATTTGAATTCAAGTCTAATGACTTCAAAGTCTGTTTTTAAAATCTCATGCAGGGATTTATATGGTACTAAGAAGATAGAAATCACAATGAATAGCGTTCCAGTGGCAGGCTGAGGAAACTTGAATGTTGAATTAAGGATTAAAGCATGCTTCATGGAGCAAAAGACTGATAAGAACTAAAAAGTGGGGCAGTAACTTGATGGCTACTTCTAGAAGGAATTAGAAAAAGCATAGAGGTAGATAAAAGGCTAAGAAGAAATAAAGAAATTTCTAACCCAGATGACCAAGAAAACTATAATGCCATCAGCATAGGCAGTCCTGGGCAGTGCAGCCAATGTGAGTGGGTGGAGTGACTATATCTAAGATCAGAGTATTTCAGAGTGTCTTGGTAATTTTTATGGTTGCAACATGAATAAAGGTTACATGGCCAAAGTTTTGTGGTGATTTAAACAAGATGAGCAGTTCTTTAGTGTCCCTCACCTCACAATGGGTTCAGATTATGCTAAATAATCCAGAGGGAAAGGATAAACGTTAGTTATTCAGTTATTGTCCACCTAATAGAATCCAAGACTAGTATACAGAATAAACAAAAGGGATTAGTTCCCTTTATCTTATATCAGATTTACACTCATTTCCTGGGTAAAACAACATCTATCAAAGAAGAAACCATATGCTGAACTTTTATCTTTTAGTTTCCAACACCCAAGCCTGTCTTCAAAAAAGTATATTTCATGCCATTTCAAATTCTTTATCCACATTAAAAGATAGCACATACTCCCCAAAATGAAAGCCCTATATTTTATCTATAGAATATTTTCAAAATTTGGAATACTTTTTTCTACAATGACCACAATGTCTTAAAAGTTTCATCATATTATGAAATAAAAAGTTTATTACAATTAATTAAAACATAAACCTGGCAAAATATGAATCGGAAACATACTGAGAGAAAAATGTTCCAATAATTTTAAATTAAAAGTGAAACAACAAGGCACCATTTCTCACTTCCAAAATTTGGAGGAAAACTCTATAACAAATATCCAATTTCAGAAAGTTTGGTTAAAGAAGCACTTCTAAAATTATTCTTGGCTGTATAATAAATTTGAAAAGTGTTTTGGCAATATGAATGAAGAGCATATGATCTATTAATTTCCTTTCTGAAATCTATCTCAAGTATGAAAAAAACTATATGTTTGAAGATGTCTATCATAACTTCTTTTTGATGGGGGGAGTTTAGAAACAAATAACTAAGCAAATTGTACTGTAGT
This sequence comes from Dasypus novemcinctus, assembly GCF_030445035.2. Lineage (NCBI taxonomy): Eukaryota > Metazoa > Chordata > Mammalia > Cingulata > Dasypodidae > Dasypus > Dasypus novemcinctus. The sequence continues at coordinate 43,939,102 of NC_080673.1, read as the reverse complement.
CAAGCAACAGACTTCTATGTGAGATTATAGAAGTGTGGTTTATAAAGTTTATGTATGTGGGATATAAGTCCCCTCTCGATTTAGAGGTGGAGTGGGCATCACTATCCCAGGGTCCTCAGGATGGAGGAATAAAACATTGATTAGAGTGGACTTAACTGGTATTCTACTACAGAATTATTGTGACTCTAGCAATGGAAGAAATTATATCATTGATGTGGAGACAGTGGCCACAGAAGTTGCTGACAGCAGGGAGAGGAAAAAAGAGGTGGGATATGGGGGCATTTTGGGAACTTGGAGTTGTCCTGAATGATATTGCAGAGACAGATGCAGGACATTATATATCCTGCCATAACCCAATAAATGGACTGGGAAAGAGTATAAAGTGCAATGTAAACTATAATCCATGCTGTGTAGCAGTGCTCCAAAATACACTTATCAAATGCAATGAATGTACCACACTAATGAAAGAAGTTGTTGATGTAGGAAGAGTGGGGCGGGGGGGAATGGGGTATATGGAAACCTCTTATATTTTTCAATGTAACATTTTGTGTGATTTATGTATCTTTAAAAAAAGATGATAAATTTTTTAAAAGTTTATATATAACTTGAGAAAAACTTTTTGATTTAATAAAATGGCGTTAAGAGAATGAAGATGGTAAATCATATGCATTATATGATTGTAATGTGTTTTTTTTTTTTAAGATTCCTATCAGTAAGAAAAAGAAAGAAACATGCCAAAACGTCATAAGTGATTGTATTAAAGCAGTGGTTCTGAATCAAAGGTTACATCAGAATCATGGAAGAAGTATTTTCAATGAACTTCTACACAGGATCTGCCCTCAGGGATTGTGATTCACTGACTCATCCAGTTAAATCAATACTTTTTCTAATTTTGTTCAGATTTTCTGAAACATGCATATACATTATGTAATATAAAAGAAAAATGTAACAATTAAATCTGTTAAGAGCAGTGGTAGTAACCTTTAATTAGCATTTATTTCAGACAGAGTCTCTCCTTTAATCCTCAAAATAATTTTATTGGATGTTACTACTATTCTGATTTTATAAATGAGGAAACTAATGCAGAGAGAAACTAAATGACTTCCCAAGATCATGCAGTTTTAATTAGCACACTCAGAATTGGAAGCCCTCCTCTTATTGTATGTGATAAAACCAAGCAAGGGCAAAATTATATCATGATTTCAGAGAAGTTGCCACTGGCAGTTGCTGATTCTTTTTGTTTGTTTCAGCTACACTGAAAAGATACAGCAATACCAAATATACTGACTTCATTATAGAACTGTTCAATATTATGAAGGATAGAAGAATGAGTACAATTTAACTGTGGGAAATGTAAATATAGTAACTGTTAAGTGACATTTTCCAAAGAAAGAATCAGAGGAACTATCCTTAGCTTACCCTTCAACTGCTATTTTTAAATGTATCTTGTTCCACAATATCTGAGCCCAATTCTGATATGGAGAGGATTGTCACATTTTATAGAGATTCTTAACCACTGAAGAGTCTCCATTGAACTCTTTTAGAAAATCTTTCTGAAAATTAAAATGTGAATCATAGGGCTAGACACAAAACCCGCTTTTACCATTAGAAGTGACCACCCTGTTTGCCACATGCCACCTCCCACAAAAGTCACTCCAAAGAAAAGGTGAGAGAAGAACAAGGCTGAGTAGCTGAATTTTCCTTTCTCACTTAAGTTTGACAAGTCTAAGATCAAAGTACCAAATCAAATAATGTTTTCAGGGAGAGAAGAAAGCATTAAGCAAGGTAACATGAGGAAAGATAAAACAATGTTAATTAGTAAGTTAATCATGTCCGAACATTAGACACTGAGCTTGGCTAACATTTGAACAGGGAATTTCCTTTCAACTGCTAATGCTTATACAATAATATATATTAAGCACTAAATCAGTTTTAGAGCTTGGTTTAGATATTGCTACTAATTAGTTTTGGCTGATATTGAAGTATTTTGTATGCCCCATTTATAAAAGCACTGTTTGCCCATCTGTTCATAGGTTGAAAGTGATTAAAGGATACTTATTTTGGCTGTTGTAAAAGCCAAACACTTTTTAAGCTGCAAATATGTGACAAAACCAGTTTGGATTGCCAAGTTCAGAAACATATTAAAAGAGATTTGCAGTGTCTTCCTCCCCCAATTCATCTTCCAACCTAAATTATAGAAAAGTAAATATCACCACTTTCCTGATTAAACTAGCATGTCTGCTTTGTCCAAATGCTTTGCAATTTAGTTATAATTTACACAATTTACTCTGATTTGGATCCTCTGTTCCCAAGCTGTGTCGAGGGCTTTAGTTTCCTGTAAGTGCAGCCTTGAAGGAGAAACATGTGATGCCCTCCTGCTCTGAATGCCAGATTTGGAAGCAACTTAGGTAACAAGTGAACCAACTTTGTAGCCTATTTTAATCCCTTGAATGAGGTCTGTTCAATTTGAAAACAATGTATTCAAAATCAACATAGGTTGATTTTTAACAACAGTGATGTAACACATTTCCATGAAACTAATATGTGTGTCCCAAAATTATTTTAGTACCTGTATTAGTCAGCCAAAGGGGTGCTGATGCAAAGAACAAGAAATCTGTAGGCCTTTATAAGGGTTTATATCTGGGGTAGAAGCTTACAGTCATAAGATCACAAAGTGTAAGTTACTTCCCTCACCAAAGTCTGTTCCCATGTGCTGGAACAAGATGGCTGCTGGTTTCTGCCAGGATTCAGCCTTCTTCAGGCTCCAAGGTCACAGCTTCTTCTGGTCTCAGATGTAGGCTGGAATAAGGTTCATCTCTCTCTTTCGGGGCTCATTTCTTCCCAGGCTCAGCTGCTCTGGTCTCTCCACAAGGTCAGCTGTACACTATCAGACTCTGTCTCTTCTGGGGGACTCTCCTGTGTCTGTTGTACCATCTCAATTCCTCTGTGTTCTTCTCCTGTATGCTGACTTAATGGGGCTCCAGCATCAAAACTCCAATTCTCTCCTCTGCCATGTCATTTTCTCTGGGAGTTCCCACCCACCAAGCGGGCAGGAACTCAACACCTACTGACATGGCCCAATCAAAGCCCTAATCATAATTTAGCCAAGTAAAAGTGAAACCTCTGAATGTAATACAACTAATATGCCCAGAGGAACAGACCAGTTCACAAACATAATCCAATATCTATTTTTGGAATTCATAAATAATATCAAACTGTTACAGTATCTCATTTCTAAATCCTCCCATGAGTTTAATACTATATGTTAGTAAAACATGTTCACTTCGAAAAGCAGAGCAGGCCTTCTCTGACTTTCTAAAATTGCCGGAAAGTGGAAGATAACACCACCAGTCAACATTTTTAAATGGCTTATTATCTGAATGGGATTTGTTTCCTTTTGGGCTTTCTTTTCTTCCTTTGTACCCCTCCATTCCCCAATGCTACTCTGCCCCAATCCCTCACAATCAAGCCCCCTCCCCACCATTTTTGGTTGCCCCAACCCTAAGGATCATATTAAAGAGTGGAGGCTGATAATCTCTTCAAAGCCTCCACATGTATTTCTTGCTAGGTCACTCTCTACCTAAAGCCTGTTATGTGTTTGCTTAGGAAAGTCAGGTTTTGTTGTTACTGCTGCTGACTACTGCTGCTCCGTGGCTTCAATTTTTCAACAGCTTTTCCTCAAAGCAAAACACATATTTTTAAATTCCAAATTCAGTTCAAAAATATAATTATTCCTTCCTCTTAGCACAGATGAAAACTTTGGAGGAGCACTATTTATTATGAATTAAATTTAGATCATCATTTCACATAAAAGAAAAGCAAAAGTAGAAAGGAAAGAGTTTTTGTTGGAAATTTAGTTGGTTCTGGCTTTGGGATCAAAGTAACATATGATGTGCTTTCAGGGAATTCTCTTTACCCAAGACATTTAAAACTCCTTTTTTATTGTTCTTCTACATTTCACCTGAAGGGCATTGAAAAAAAGAAAATTACCCTTGAAGAAAACTGAAATTACTAGGCCATTTATGCCAAAGGCATAATGGGAGATGATTTTTCAGAAGCACAGTGACCAGAGCTGTCCATTTTTCACAGGCTTATCTACAGAATAGAGAAAGTAATGAGTTGTTCTACTCTTCCTCCTAATTCAGATATTTATTCTTCCTGGGGTAGCCCACTGCTCCCAAAACATATATTAGTCAGTCATGGGGGCAAACTGGCTCTACCCACTATCATCCACTCTGTCACCTCTGTTCAAAAAGGGCAGAACTAATGAAGATTCGGTACCTATTCACACAGATTTGTTACCCTTAAAATAGAGCTTTGGATAATAGGGCTTCAGATAATGAAAAAAATTACCACACAATTAAAGTAATTCTAAAAGTAACTTCTGATATCCTACTCAATATTTTATTCCTAACCACATTTAAGTTTTAGAGAGTATCATTTCCAGGAGATATAGGAGACCATCAAGCAGACATACAGAGAGTGATGGTCTGTAGGTCAAAAGGCTATTAGAATTCTTTTGGGTATGTACCACAGTAACAAAAGATGTTGTTAATGGGGAAAGTATGGGATGGGGAGAAGTGGGGGTACATGGGAATCCCCTATATTTTCAATGTAACATGTATGTAATCTAAAGCTCCTTTAAAAATAAAGAAAAAATTATTTTAAAAAAGGTAGAGAGTAAGAATGGTTTAATAAAATGCATTATCCATAGTTAAAAAAAGGCTATTAGAAAAAGTAGGGAATGTGGAGGACAGATCACACAACAGCCTAGAGGGAGGGAGGGAGAGAGAAAGATGACCCTCTTTATCCCCTTTCCTTATGCTTCTGCCTCCCTACTCTCTTTAAGAATTTTTCTATGAAAAATAATTGAAAATTTGGTTGGACCCTACTTGAGACACTCATTTATCCTTTTACTTGTAGGCAATATTACCGCACTTTAAAGATCATAATTTGTGTCTTCTTCCTCTTGCTTTTCTGCTTGCTCCTCCTCAGGATTTTTCCCTTTTGATTCTACATGGAAATTCATATTTACACAGGGCCTTCCCCTTCAACCAAGCCTGACCATTCTCTCTTTCCCAGTTACTGACTCCATGTGGCCAGTGTTTTCCCCTTACTCTCTTCTGCAGCCTTCAGCAAACACTAGCGGAATGATGTTCCTCCCGCATATAAGTGAGGAATTAGACTCAAGGCTTCTCTCAGTGCTCAGTTTCATCAGAGAGCCCAGCTAGTAGTACTTGTGTACTTTCTTTCCTCTTTGGCCTGCCTATGATTATGGTATTTTTTCCATCCACTCAGGCCAGATTGAAACACCAGAATGGGGCTGACATGCTGATTGTCATGACTCTCATTGACCTTGGGCTCTGGACATGTTCAGGGATCTGGGCTACTGAGAGTCCACTGCCCAACCCAGCTCACACTTGGGTGTACAACTATCTTAAGCAGGAACCTTAGACAAGAGGATATGTGGTTATAATAAAACAATAAAACCCCACAATTGGCAACTAAGAGGAAGTTCAAAATTCTTGGCAATAGTCATAAGCAAGGGATGAGTCATTCCTGAAGATGCAGAGAAAAGTAGACATTCTAAAGGCCAGAGAAAGATTCATAATCCACAAAAATGAGGGGAAACAGAGGGCCAGGACATACCAAACACCATAAAAAGATCTCAAGGAAAGGAAATTGAACATTGAGGCAATTGTTTGACCTAGATCTGGCTTTTATTCTCCTCTTATGCCAGAGAAACAATCCTGAAGAAGGCACACCTGGAAGATGGAAGATGCAGCTATTCAACAGAATTAGCTTAGAAATTGGTATGCAAATGTGGAGATGTTCACATTTTTCAAAAGATGAAGTTCTCTGACAATTATATTCCAAGATTTCTTCTGATCACAAGATTATGGATCTGAGCTATCACTTAGTTGATTTACTAGAGATCTCTGCATTATCTAGAGAGCCCAGGCAGATAGCAAATAAGTCATCCTTGGAACTGGCAAAGCCAGGGATGGAAGTACTGGACATAGGTGAATAGATCTTCTAGCTTGCTACTCAAAGAGTGGTCTGCAAAACAGCAGCATCAGTATTACCTGGGAGATTATTGGAAATGCAGAATCTCAGTCTGTATTGATCTACTTTGCTTGATAGAATGACTATCAGACTGAAAAGGATACAAAAAATACTGGTAGCACAGAACTGAAGCCCAAGCCAAGGAACGATATTATAAACAAAATTGAAGCTGTTCTTAATTAAAGTTTCTGGGCTCAGGCAAATTATTTTCCAGATTCATCTGTTGATCTGCTGTCTTTAAGAAATTTGAAAATGACTGAAATCTGAGAATTCTGGAGAATGGCAAATGCCCTCCTCTTCAAAAAAGGAAAGAATTTATGAATTTCAAAGTGTGGTCAATAAATCTGATACCATATTCTAATATCAGTTATTAACTGAGGACTTAAAGAAATAAGTAGTGGTGCCAAGAGCCAGAATATATATAAGAAGAATAAGTCATGGCATCTGGAATTCATTTCCTTCGTTTTAATTTAATTTAATTTTGTTTTGTTTCTACTAGACTAGTAGACCAAAAATTAATTCTGATGAGTCTGAATTTCAAAAAGGCAATTTTCAGGGTTCTCATAAAATCTTTTTAAACAAGGTGGGGCTATACGGGCTGCTTGGGTGGTCTTAGGTGATTAGATGGACAGTATCATTATAAAGACAGGGACTATAGGAAGAGAAGTTTGGGGGAGGTGAATACATACCTATTTCAATTTTGAGATATAGTTATGGGATAATCCAATGAAGTTAGTCAGGAAGCAATAGAGGGCTTGATATAGGAGCCATAAGTGGCTGGAAGGAATAGAAAAAGGATTAGAAAGCAGGGAAAGATCCAAAAACTTAATTCAGACAATGAATTTATTTATTTATTTATTTATTTAAAGGTGCTGTTCTAGAACTTGAATAAAACATACTAAAACCCCTTTCCTTAATTGAGCTTATATTCTAATTGGAAAGACAGTAATTACATTAAGCACTTATGAATTACAGAATATGTACGAAAGTGATCATGCTAGGGTAAAGAATAAAGCAGGGTAGGAGGTTTGGTGAATGCTGGGAGGTGTGAAGGATGCAATTTTAAATAGTGTGTTATAAGTGGGGAGGATGTTACTGAAAAGGTAACACATGAGCTAATTATCTGAGGAAAATGTGACAAGAAGCTAAATCCATCATTGAAATGTAGTAGTGTTACTTGTAAAGGTCTGTAATTAGTTAATATATATATGACTGCCCATATAATTCCTCTTTCGACCCTGAGTATAGTTAGGTGCTTTTCCTCCATTATTGTAGTTACATTATTTGTTAAATAAAAGTCTCTGAGTCTATCTCCCCTCTATACTCTGAAATCCAGGAGAGCAACTACTTTCTTTGCATGCTTGACAATATATAATAGATGAAGGGAGGAAGAAAGGGGTGGAGAGGGAGAGAAGAATGGAGAACAGAATGGGAACACGTTAGAATATCCAGATATGTCTCAGATTTTTTTCCAAAATTCAAGTAAATGTGAGTTATTGGCCTTAGGAGGTAGACTGCTGAAGCTGGCATAATTATGGATTTTATGAACTGCTCTGTAGTGTCTTGGGCTTGGTCCCACTCTACACTGAGTCAATAAAATTATATCTAAAATACTGTGTTTCACAATTCAAGAGGGAGACTTTTGAGTAAGGTGGGCAACTGTTCTTTTTCTTTGCCTGGCACCTCTTCCTTTGGGAAATTGCACTTCTCCTAGCAAGTCATGTCACTTCCCCATAATTTGTCTAGAGCAGGTCATATCATCCAAGCTAGGTGTTCAGCCAGAATATTGTTTCAGGTTTTTGTTGTTGTTGTTGTTTGGGTTTGTTTGTTTGTGTGTGTGTGTGTGAAAAGAAGAGATCTTTCTTTTTGGTGAGCAGGAAGTAAGTGAATCAAAGACAGCTTGAAGCCAGTAATTTTCCCTGCCACATGGAGAAAAATTGCAGTAAAAAGTATTAAAATCAAGCAAGAGTAGCAGAAGTTATAAATGAATGAAAAGAGCACATCCCAAAGATCATACTGGAGTCTCTTGAATTGGTTGAGCTTGAAGTGCTAAAGATAAACAAAGAATAGATGTTGATCCTACATTAGATAATTTAAGGCCCATTTTTGCTTATGCTAGTTTGAACTACCATCCTAATGAAGATATTGTAGACCACTCAACACAAAATCAGTTGAAATAAGCCAACGGGCTTAATTTTAAAAGAGAAAATTGATAACAAGGGGTGGCTCAAGAAGACAGAATAGGACAAATGGGAACATCTCAAGGGAAATGAATGTAGTGTAATATGGAAAACTGTCTAACAATTAAAACAGTTCTTAGAATTAAATGGAATGCCACTTGAAAAGAGTGTTACGAATCCATAGAGCTTTCAAGTAGATGCTATATGGGCATCATGTTATAAGGAGCTTCACCCTTTGGACAGATGTTTTCAGTAGAAAATATCAAAGGTTCCTTAAACTCTGAGAGTCTATAATTCTCCAAATACAGTCCCACAAGTGGAAATGTCAATGGAGAAATGTTATCCACAATAAATTTATTATCAAATAAAGGCTAGGTACTAACCCAGAAAAATTGTTCACGGAGGATATCTAGTGATACACAAATTTATTTTCCATTAATAAATAATATTATTATTTATTTACTATTTATTATTTATTTATTTATTATTTATTAATTATTATTATTTATCCAAAGAGAACAAAGGAAAGTTAGTAGGTGGTAAATTGTAATTTTTAAAGATAAAATAAGACGAATTGAACCCTTTCCAGAAAAAATGGTGATGAGCAATCAGAGTAAGTAATTTTAGAGATAAAGGATACAGTCATATACTTATCTTAATCTTCAGACTATGAAATGTCAATTTCATACTTAGATATTGCCAGTAGTTGAAAAATATTTCATCAAAACAAAAAAGATCATTTAGAATTGATAATTCTATTTTGCCTCTTGGTAACCTATTAGTGCATCATATCTTGCCACCTCAGTATGTTATAAAATAGGAAGAAGGAAGTATGCAACTATTCCTCACCTATTTATATAAATAAATTCTCTTAGAAAACTAAAGATCCGAAAATAAAAAGAGGAATTATTAAGGGTTCCAAGTTGGTCCACTTTAATTTATAGATAGTTTATTTAAATAATATTTTCATCAGCTAGAACTGAACCAAAAGTAAATACTTAAAGGGTGAAAGGCTGACTATTGGTTTATGAAATTATCACAACTACAAATTTAATATTTTGAATCATCAATAGAATGTGCTTCCTCTATGAATTAAAGACCCATCTCCTTGTTCTATTCTATTTAGAAATCAGTCAGGCATTTTTATATGCCCTAGAAGTTCAACAAAAAGAATATTTATCACTGAAGTCATATTAGTCTGCAAGGAATTAAGGAGTTCACTATGGAAAGACTTCAAAAGAGCCTAAGTGTTTTATTCATGGACTCCAATAGGTTATCTGAAAGAAAATGAATATTTTTTTGAGAGTATAGTTAGAGGTTCTAAACTAATTCAAATGGACCTCAAAAAAAAAAAGAATGTTTATATACAAAGTAAATTGTTTCCATGGAAAGTAAAAAGACAATGTTATTGCATTGGTACAGTAGATCGCAATCTGTAGAGCTCTTGGCTCATAATTTTTGCACAGGCTCTGATTTAGTTTGCCGAAGGCTGACAAAGCAATATACCAGAAATGGATTGGCTTTTACAATGAGGATTTTTATTTTAAAAGCTTACAGTTCTGAGGCCATGAAAATGTCCAAATCAAGGCTTTATCAGGAGATGCTTTTCACCCCAACACTGGTCACTGGTGTCCTGGACTTCTCTCTCACGTGACAAGGCATGTGGTGGCATCTTCCTTCTCCTGTTGACCCTTTCAGCTTCTGCTGCTCCATCTGTGACCTTCTCTCTCAGCCTCAGCGAGTTTTTCTCTGTCTCTATGGCTTCCTCTCTCCAATATTCACCCATTTATAAAGGACTCCAGTAAAAGGATTAAGACCCCTGATCCCCCACACCGGGGTCACGCAATCTAAGGCCCTTAACTGAAATAATTTAATAAAAAGATCCCACCTACACTAGGTTCACACTCACAGAATGGTTTAGCTCTAAGGATATGATCTTCTGGATTCCCCACAGCTTCAAACTGTCACAGGTAGTGAGAATGAATTCTGTTTGCTGATGCATTATTTCCCTTTACCTAATAAAGTAAAACACATTTGGCAATTTATATTAAAGATAGCATGCAAAAATGAGAAAAATGGGTTGAACATAACGAAGTCAATGAAGAGATTAAAAAGAAGTCACTAGGAAAAATGAGATCCCACTTCATTGCAAAACATTAAAACTTTATCTTTATTAAGATAAAAAATATATATATAATGTTAACTTTAACAGCGTATCATGACTGCACATTACATTTTTAAAAAACCAAAAATTTAGAGTGACAACTATTTGACTTTAATGCTTTCTGGTTTGGAAATTTTGCATAAGGCGTTTTGCTTAAAAACATACAGATAAATATTTCTTTAGTAATTCTGATTGAACTTCTATAAAATATTTAACATAAACTCTTTAAAAAAGATTTCATTCATAAATGCTCATCTATGAAAATTATGTTCTATAAATTTTTCTGAGCAAGTGTGCATATGAAATGCATTTTTATATAGCAGAATTATAAAACCAAGGCAAAGAGATGATCTTTCACTCATAAAAATGCACAAATATATATTTAAGAACACAAAAATAAAACAAATGGTTACTGCATTCACTTCCTAGCCCAGTAAATTCATCCTATACTTGCTGGATTTGAACACTATAGTACTTTCTTAAAAATTCTGCTAATGAAAAGTCTTGTGTACATTTATACATATATTTGTATAAACAAATGTATCAAGCACTACAGTACCATCTTTTCTCATCTTTCTAAATTTTGAGATCTTCACAGTTGGAAAAAAACAGGAAAATGGCCAAAAATGTAGAAATGTGAAAACTTGTTTTTAGGTTTATGATCATTGAAGATTAAGACAGAAGTAATCAAGATTCTAAGGCAACAGAGTCCATACCCTACCAAGAATAGGAGTGGGTGCAAACATTATCAGTAATTCTAAATCAGGTGCAGCAGAAACACTTTGGTTTGCTTAACCCTCCCACTTTTAGCAGCCGCCTCCTTAAAAAATACCACTCTCTGAGTACATGAGCCAGTCTTATTTGACATTTGTAGATGGTTCCTGTAAAGAATGTGTGTGTAAATGTATACCACCATCTTATTTTCTATAACTAAGAAGGGAGAGAGAAACAAACTCTCTTGTATTTACTGTAGTTTGCCAATGGTAATATATGTGTGACATATTTTTACCCTTGAAATGCAAAAGTACTTTAGATTTTGGCCAATATATTGCTGAAGCTGACTGGAGATGAATGGGAGATAATAATGCACTGTGCCTCACTTAGACTCTAAGGCTCTCTCTAGCTGAAAATATATGGGATAGTCATCTCTACCAAGAAAAGTCCTTCAGGCCAACCTATAGAGTCTCAACATATTTATTCTAAAGTTTCATGGAGTTTTTATTACAGAAATGGTACAAGGTTTCAAGAAGAAAATCTTAATATTGATTTCAATTATGCTGAGCGGGCATAGCTCAGTGGTTGAGTGCCAGATTTGCATATACAAGGTCCCAGGTTCAATCCCTAGTACCTCCGAAAAAAAAAAAAAATGATTTCACTTATACATTTATTTTAAACATATATGTAATTTTACATTGTTCTTTACTTTGCTTTATTTCCATATTCTGTTTCACTCATTTCTCTCTTTTGCCAAGATTCTTTTCTAGTACACCTTAAAATCACTAGAGCCACTCTTAGTTTTGCTAATTCATTAGTAAAGTTTTAGTTTACTTCTCTTAAATAATCATCAGAAAGGTTGTTAATATTATACAAATGGCATAAAAGCAGCATGACTGAGTAAAAATAAAACTATACTATGACTTTAGGGTTGGCTTCTAGTCACAGATATATTTCATTTGTGACCTTGAAGAAGTCACATCATCTTTTTGAAGCTCCGTTTTCTAAACTGGAAAATAAAGGGAAGGAATCAGATGAACTCTAGATTTCCTTCTAGTCACTGTTCTCTAAAGTGATTAAGTCACACCTGCAAAACCTACCTAGACATCCCCCAAAAACTTTGTCACAGATCTTTATGACTTCAACAGATGGCAGACTGCACAAGAACATGTTTAGCATTCAGATTAACAGACTCCAGGCAAATAACTACAGTAAAGAAACTTGTTTCAGGTTGCATCACTTTCTCATTCAAAGAGCTGTAATTAATTTCAGTTTAGTAAGACTTATGAGGAAATTTTCTTCCTAATCAAATTAACCAGGTAAGAATATTTGCAGGAAGAAGGTTTAAGCAAGAAGACAGGTGCTTAAAAAGGGAAGCGATTTCAGCATTCAGAGAGAACTTCCCCATTTGTCTTTGGACAGCCAACATCTCCCAGAAACTCATCAAGGACCTTCATTGGACTTTCATCAGAGCCCCTGGTTTGTAGCCTGCCTGCAGAACCTGGACTTATGCATCCCTAAGGCATGTGAGAGAATCTTATAAATCTCATCCTATTTACAGATACCTCCTGTTAATTCTGTTTCTCAAAAGAACCCTGACTAATGCAATAATAAACACAGACTTAGTGTTATTACTAAATTTATTATTTGGCTATCTCTCAGGTAATATCCAATTTCAGCATTTAAATAATTGTATTGCATTGCATTGTTTCATAAGCACATTTGGTTTAGATTAATAATATTTGATAAAATTCCATATTACTTGAGACTTAGAAGCAGATTTGGAATTCAGATTTTTTTTTCATTTTTTAGAAAATCAATACAGTGTATGTACCATATATTATGTAGCACACAAGCAAGATCTAGGGACCCTCCCTGACATTAAGTATACTAATGTTAAGTAATGAATATATTAATATTTCTGCAAAACATGAATATTCACATGAAGTGAAGAAATTAAATACTATAAATAATCATCATCACCTGTCAGTTCAGGTCACGTTTGACAGCAAGACTTTTGGCACGACCTTAGGTGGCATCAACTTTCAGTTTCTAGAGTTTTGTGGATTTTGGAATTGTGGGTGAGGGATTATGGACCTGTGTAGCTGTATGTTTTGAGTAATTGACAGGGGAAATGAAGAAATATGTCTGGCAACTGAAGACAGCCTAAATAATGGATCTAAATAAGCCTTTGTTTAGTTGGGGTGGGGGGAAGCAGGTAAACTATCAGATTCAGTTGTCCTAGGGGTTTGTAAAACTTTCCCTTAGATTTCCAAACTGGTGGCTTCAAACAAACATCTAACAAATGTCACTCTCCCTTATTTGCTATTTATACCTTTATGGCCTGGCATGGTGCTTTACTCCTAGCTGGAAATAAAATAATATTTGGTAAATTAATGAATGAATGTACTCCCAATAAATAAGAATACAAAAGTATGAAGGCTGAGCTTTTAAAACTTAGCTTTCCACAGTCCTTTCTTTCCATCTCATCCACCCTTTTTTCTTATAAAACCAGTAATATTTCAAAAAAATTTGCCACCAAATTTAGTGCATAAAGAGCAAAGCAATCTAAGAATCCCTAGCAGAGCCATTGAAAGGTTTTACCACAGTGCATTGTAATACATAGTTTCTAATACACTTTAAAAAGTTAAATATTCTTCCTGGCAGTATTGTTAACACTGCTTTCTTCCTAGATACTACAAAGTAAACTTCACCCCAGCCTCCTGAATAATCATTAATACACTTGGAAAAAATAGTTTTTTCTCCTTGCCTGAGTAAAATTAAATGGTAACATTGAAAAACCTGTATTAGAACCTTGAGCTTTCAACAATCTATACTGATTTAGACCTAAAAACTAAAGTCAGCAATTGCATTAATTAAAAACAGGTCCTTTAATTTATACTTTTCTGCCATCATATAAAAGAAATACCTGGGTTGTGGCTTTGGTTCTGGCTTGATAGATTGTTGCTCTTTTTTCACATGAGTTTTCTAGAATAAGACAAAGCAGAATTGAAATAAATAGAAAAAAGTTTCATCACCTGTAAAATTTCAGTTTTATTGATATCTGTTATCAGAGGGAGAAAGGATCATTCCAATAAAATATGCATATATGTATTATAAACCTAAGCCACCAATATAAACTTGTAAGTATACTCAAAGGAGCAAGTTCCCTGAACCTTCTCCAACATCTTTTGGCACACAGGAACAATTCCTACTCATCATTGCAATGAGCAAATATTCATAAACACCTATTGCATGGATTTTTATTTATTTATTTATTTACTTATTTGTCCTCTGCCTTACCAAAAAATGTTTAAGACAGCTTACAAAAAAGGCAGTACATATGAAAAGTAACATAAGAAAATCAGTTTAAAGGGAAAGTAGAAAATAATGTCAAATATTTTCTGACATTGCTTAAGGTGTAACACAAATTTGGCTCTGAAACTCTTAGATATCAAAGTAATGAATAAAATACAGTTCTAGCATTCACAATGTCTGTAAGAGAAGCAAAGTTATCTCCTGTGGGAAATTTTTCCTGCGATTTCTCTAAAAGAAGTCGGGTATAATGTAATGGTCGTTTTCAACAGCTTCTCTTCAACAATTACACATAAGTGTTTAGTATGGATGTTTCTCACACATTCCTTCAAAATAGTCCAGCAGTAAAAAGAACAACTCAGGAAAGTAAGTCAAAGAAAATAAAAGCCCAGACCAGAAGCCTACCTTTATGGGTATCTGTAACTTAAAGTAATTGATGCATTGTCTATCCACTTTGTAATCTACTATGACAATTCTTTTGCACAAGATTGCTTTTGGAAAAAAAAATAAGCAGAGAAGATTAATGGAGGCAATCTTTGCAAATGAATGAAAGGTTAGCGGATTGAGATTGTTAGCACTATTGCCTCCCTCAGCCTTAAGAAGTCAGAAGCAGAAAGTTTCTTGGCTATTGACATATGGTGTTCTCATGATATCACAAGAAAAATGCTTATTTCAGTTTTACTTTTTAACTTTCAAATATGTAATTAGTCACTCCTTAATAACTGAAGCCAAGAAAAGTCTCCTTTATAAAATTCCAAAAGATATAAAGGGTCAAGGTAAAGACGAATGTGGAAGAAAGTTGCGTTTCTGCACAAATACATAGCATTAAGACATGGAGGGAATGTTAACATTTAAACAAATCATAAATATCTCCTCTGGAATTCAGTTCACTCTATCTTACACTGCTCTCAAATACAATCTGAATTTGTATATGTTAATTTGTATTTCATGCCATTTATGATTTAAGATTTAAGATTACCATAGTTTCTGAGAGGAGGGGAAGGGGAGAATAGAATAGATAGAACATAGGGCAATTTTTGGGCATTAGGATTATTCTGCATGATCTTGCAATAATGGATACAGGCCATTTTAAATTTCGCCAAAACCTATAAAAGTGTATGATCTGAAATGTAAGCCATAATGTAAACCATTGACCATGGTTAGTAGCAATGCCTCAACTTTTGTACATCAATTGTAACAAATGTACCAACCACATGTAAAACATTATTAATAGGGGAGAATAGAAAAAGGGGAAGAATGGGGTATATGGGAATACCCTATATTTTCTATGTGACTTTTCTGTAACCTAGAGTTTCTTTGAATATAAAATGGAAAAAATAAGACACTAGGGGAATAGGAAGAAAATCTCAATTTGTACAAGACAACAGACCTTAAAATGATGAAAGAAACAATGTCTAAATTTTTTATATTACTTCAATTAAAATTTTTTTTGTAATTTGTTATTTTAAAAATATTATTATTTCATTTTATTATGAATTTTATTTGGTTATTTTGTTGGCTTCATTTTTGGAGACGTTTTGGATTACAGAAGGGTCACAACTGTGGCAAGGGAGGATCACTGGTGCAGGGTATCAGCGATAGGGAGATGCATGGGAAGGAGTTCCACCTGGGGCATCCCTCTAAGGAATATGAATATGTTCAAGCATTCATGGGGTATTGTCTGGGTAGGTGGAGACCCACACAATAACCGAAAGAATACTGAATTCCTATCCTGGAGAGTCCTGCTACATTCTCTAATGAAATGGCAAGAATACCCCAAATACAAGAGCAGTGCCTAGTGAAGGAGGACAGACCATTATGCTAGGCCCTTGATATTGATGATTGTACTTATGAAACTTTTCTCATGAAACTGAAACTTAGCCTAGTATTTTATATTGCCTAAGAGTTACCTCCTCAAAGCCTCCTTGCTACTCAAATGCAGCCTTGCTCTAAGCCAAAGTCAGCATATAAATACACTACATCCTCCACCTCACCCCACCCTTGTGTGGGACATGACTCCTGGGGATGAGCCTCCCTGGACCTAGGGATTATTACCAAGTACCAACAAGCAATGCATCTGGAAAAGATCTTGACCAAAAGGGGAAATATTAAATACAAATGAGTTTTTTATGGCTAAGAAATTTCAAAACGGGTCAGGAGGTCATTCCAGAGGTTACACTTATGCAGATCTCAGCAGAATATCATTGATTGCTACAATAAACAGTGCCTCAAAGAGCAGGGCTCCTGGGAGCTCTAGAGACATCCAGACACTGTAAGTAGGGCAGACAAGCTCAGGAATTTGCCACCCTGTCAGTGAACCTTACTCTGGAATTTATGCTCTCCAGTGTAACAGACTTAGACTCATTTATAGTTTTCCTACACATGACTCTTCTGCCCCTTTTATAAGAACCTAGAATTAGCAATATACTTGTTAAATATATGTCCAGGAACTTAAATCTTTAGTCTATTCATGGGCCAGTTGAGCTCTGAATCTCAGCAGAGTTGCAACACCTACTCTCCAGTTCATTGGACTCACCCAGGACAACTAACAAGGAGATGATGATGCACAATGCCCATCCTAAGGAAAAGAGAGTGTTTGCAACTGCAAGCAAGATAGTTCCATCCATCTGCCCCATGCAACCTAAGCACCCTCTAAATTAGAAGTAGAGTGGTCATCACCATCCCAAATCCTCAAGATTGGGGAATGAACAAGGAACTAAAGAAGACTCATTATAATTCTATTTTAGAATTATTATTTTTCCAGCCATTATAGAACTTTTATCATTGATATAAAGTCAGTGTCCATGAAAGGTTATGAAGGGAGGGAGAGGAAAGAACAGGTGTAATATGGGGGCATTTTGGGGACACTGAAATGTACTGCATGATTTTGCAATGATGGATACAGGCCATTAAATATTTTGTCATAACCTACAAAGTTGTGCAGGATGGAGTGTAAACTATAATGTAAATTATAGTCCATTGTTAGTAGCAATACTTCAATACATGTTCACCAATTGTAACAAATGCACTACACTAAAGAAGGATGCTGTTAATGTGGGAAAGTGTGGGGGGGGAGGGAGTAGGGCATATAAGAATCCCCCATATTTTGTATGTAACGTTTATGTAATCTAAAACTTCTTTAAAAATAAAAATTTTAAAATTTAAAAAAGATTAACCTTCCATATTAGTCAGCCAAAGAAGTGCTGATGCAAAGTACCAGAAATCTGTTGGTACTTATAAAGCATATTTATTTGGGGTAGTAGCTTACGGCTTCTAAAGAGTCACACAGCCCTAAAGTGTTCAACTTGAGGTTCCTTCCTTACCAAAATCTGTTGCCACGTGTTGAAGCAAGATGGCAGGTGATGTCACTGAGGGTTCAGCCTTCCTTCTTCCTCTTAAGCTGGGAGTGGGAGGCTCCCAGCTTCTTCTGATCTCAGCTGTAGGCTGGCATAAGGCTCCTCTCTCTCCCCAGGTTCATTTTTTTCTGACCTCTTCTGCTCTTCTCTCTTCACAAGGCTACCAAGAGAAATGAGACTACCAGGTTCATCTCTCTTCCAGGGGCCACAGGATCCTCTGTGTCTATTCTCTGTGTATCTATTTCTGAGTGTTCTTGATTTAGCATCCATTTATATAGCCTACCAAGGGGGGCAGGCACTCAACCCTGCATGCCCTAATGGCATGGTCGAATCAAAACTCTAATCTTAACATAATCTAATCAGACGTCTTAACTGAATCTAATACAATCAAAAGGTTATCACACCCAGAGGAACAGACAAGCTTACAAACATAATCAATATCTCTTTTGGAACTGAAAAAAAAATATCAAACTGCCACACCTTCTTATGCAATTATGTTAGAACACAACAATAACCGTGAGAATTTGTTTGTATCATCACTCAAGTATTTGTTACTTTTAGAGTTCCTGATCATGTTTTTTCTAAGCAATCAATCTCAAGAATAATACTATAATTTTTAACACATATGTGCAACATAAGGTGCAACAAAACATGAAGCTACTATATTTATAGTGTTGCCCTCAAGATGTTCCATAACATATACTTAGGGTCGCAGGAATTAATTTTGACACTTCTATACTTTGCACAAAACAATGTAATAAGGCATGCTCTTGGCTTGGAACACTGTCCTTATGTGATTCTACTGTTTATACTTGCCAGCTTACTTTTTTTTTAACTGCTTCCTTTTTGGCCAAACTACTGAATTGGGGGCTTTCCATGATGAAGGGTGTCAAATGTGAAGATTGCTAACACAGTCTCAAACGTTATTGAGGATTTTCCTTCCCTGGATGTTTTCTGTGACTTTTTTCATTTACTGTCTTAAAATGTCATTGCCTTTCAAACTCCATGTGTGTTTCTTTCTTCCAACCTAACATAATTATATACTGTTTTGTTTGGGGATGGGTGCCTTCTTTTTGCAAAGTAAATAGCAGTCCCTCTCTTAAAGGGTGTGTTTTCCTAAGTCTTTAGTTTTCTACCTATTTATAAATTAAAGTCTCAAGTCCATTCTCCCAAAATCTTTCTCTTCTTTCCATAGCTTTCACCTACTTCTTTCAACTTCTTCAAGTTCCTACTCTCTCCACAGCAATGCATATGGAGTGACACATCCTAAAGGCTTAGCTGAAGATTTAAGTTATTTATTCAAACTCTCCTCTCAAATATTACCAATTTTTTAACAACCTGTGTGAATTTATTTCAACCATTTTTCAGACTGTTTTCCCTCACATAGTTTCTCAAAGCCCACAATTTAACTGGTACCAAGTCTTCTTTTGGTACTCTACACAGTATTATTACACTTTAGGATTCTTTCTGGAAGCAGCTGTCTAATCCCTCAGTTCCCCTCTACTTTCCATATCTCATCTCAAAGTACACTTTTTTTCCTTTTGACAATGCTGCTGATTTATCTGAGAATCTAATGATTAAAATCTTACATTGATTAACCATAATTCTAATCTACCTTTTTACTTTACATCATGTGCTAGACAAATTTCTATATTCTACTAATAATGTGAGATTATGGAATATGTTTGCCATAAAAAGGTAATCTATAATTGGCATGTCATACCCAACACTCACCCCCTTCCCAAAAAATGTGGTTAAAGGGTATTTTCTAAGTAGTAAGTAATTTTCTGTTTTAAACAGCCTGTGATCCTACCAGAATCATAAGTAAATATACCATTAAAGGTGAAATGAAAGGTTTGTTGAAAAATAGGTAACTGTAAAGAGAAAGTCATTACTAGCATATACATATAAAATTACAATTACACATTAAAACATGTGAAATAAACTGAAAAGCTTTTTCTGCCAGACTTGAATATTAACATTTGTGTTTCCCCTGAAGAAGTCAGTCATGTCACTAGCACCTTCTGTGAAATAGCAGTTAGTACATTCCTTATACTGCTGGGGCTTCTGGTATGAGAAATGGTTTAAATGAGAAAATGTCAATAGCTTGTACACATGTAAAACCAGAAGGTATCAAACACATCTTTGTGGGATTTTTCACAAGTCGATCTCTTGGCATTATTGAATTTTAGAGCTCCAAGAACACGCACAACCACAGGAGAGTTTTGGAGACAGAACCACCCTTAGGAAGCTGTGATAGAACTGGGAACCCACAGGTTCCCAAAATCTTCCCTTGGAGTCAGACAAGCCCCATTTTGGAAGGTGATGCTCAAGCATGCTATCTCCTTTGTATATCTCTTCAGAGAGGATGAGGAATTCTCAAAGTAATACTGGTCATTCTGTAATGGATATAACCTTAAAAATCGATTCAACTTCTAGAATAAGTTTGACTGGAGAAGGTGACCCAGCAAAACACACATTTATTTATTTGTCACTTGAGAAAGTTTCTTTAACCTCAAGACAAATCAGAGCTCTTATGTATGTATTTAAGTATGGCTTAGGAGGCAATAAGAAGACTAAAGAGGGGGAAGATAAATAGGGAAGTTTACATCCCAATATAAGACCCTATGAAGGTTGAAGCCAATTTGCAAAAGTTATAAGGGGACTGCTGTTTTCCATGAATATGTTCTTATTAAAAAAAACACACACACAATATGAAAATAAATTCTAAAAACCATTAAAATTAAAGATGTTTTTAATGCATGGGTGAGATGATGGGAAAGAAAGAGAATTCTTTTTTGGCCAAAAAACAATTATAAATATTGAATTTACTGGTTTATGAACACTGGAACCTCTTTACCTTGGTGGTTGTATGATAATTCGTCATGGCCTAGGTTTCAAAGAGCTACATGCCCTGATATTAGAAGACAAAAACTATACCCCAGAGTATAAAGGAAGGTCAGATCTAAGAATACCCATCATGAAACCTGGTCCTGGAAGAGAAATATGTTTAGATCCATAGATGATGCCACCATATGCCTGATCACCCACAGCTGAAACTTGGTGAGACAGCATCCCAATCTCTCTCTCTCCCTCTCTTTTTTTTTTTCTTCTGGCCTTTATAATGGTAAATTTATTAGGGTAAAAGATTGCAGTTCTGAGGCCATGAAATGTCCAAATCAAGGCACCATCACCAATGCTTTCTTACCAAAGTTAGCTACTATTGATCCTAGCATCCTGCCACATGGAGATCAGGCAAGCCTGATCAGGCAGGTCTGCTGTCCTCTCAATATTTTCTCCTTGAACTCAGTTGTGGCTAATCAGCTCTCCCTGGGCCTTGGCTCATAAGCCTGTCGGGGCTTCTCTACTTGAGCTCAGCTGTGGGCAAACCTGCGCACCTGGAGTACTTTCTCCCACTGGGCCCCATCAAATAAGGCAGCTTCCTTTCTCCCTGTGATCCAGCGTCTCTTGATAATGACTTGATTTGGACACCTTTCACAACCTCTGAAATGTCAGTTTTGAGCCTAATAAATTCATACTATAAAAGCAAACCTATTTCTGATGTATTGATTTTAGCAAACTAAAACAACCTCATTCACATGGACTTGGGTCCTGAATTAAAAACACCTGCAATGCCACCTCACCAAAAAAAGGCCAAAAATTCAGAATAAACTGTTCCCAGGTTGGTAGTACCCTGAAGTACTTGATAAAAACAAATATCAATGACCTTTTTACATGTTCATGTTATATTTGCTGTAGGTGATGTACAGTTATTGAAATATAGCCACCAAACATGGTTCCATTATGGATAACGTTATGGTTTATATTTTAGACTGTAAATTTTCTAAAATATTAGTTACATTATGGTTTACATTTTAGTCTATAAATTTTTATACATTTTTGGTGAAATTTAATATGTCCTATTATCCATCGTTGCACAATCTTGCGGAACACTTCCATTGCCCCCAGTTACCCTGCTTCCATCTATTCTATTCCTCTCTTCCCCTCCCCTCAGGGCCCACAGTAACAACCAACCTTCACTGCTTGAAGGATCAGATTCACAGATACTTCCAACAATACTGAGGGCTTGACACTCTAGGCTGTCCTACCCCATTGGGAGCTACCATGTCTCTCGAGAGACACAATTCCCAATGTTTGATAACATCAGGACTTCCCAGGATGGGGGTACATCTTCCCACACAGTTTATGGTTCTCCACCCAATGATGTAACACACTATGCAAGAGGAGCACCCACAAACTCCCTAGAAGCCTGCCCCTGTGCCAGATGCCCCCCATTAAGCACCTTAAACAAGTAACCCTTCCTTATTTCCTAAAGAGTTTCCTCAACATTATAGCTTCAACCACATACCCAACAATCTCTAATGTTCATTTGTTCCCCTTAACCCTCCTTCCAAATGCTTGTGTGAACTGACCCACCCTCCCAACCCTAGCCCCCCTCAAGCCTGCCCCACCCAATTGTATCCCTTGCCTCTGTCTTATCCCTTCCCTGTACAAATACCTCCACTTTATCATAGATTTCACCCATGTAGGCATTAGCTCACAACCTTCCTCTCCCCACCAATTTCCTGTGCTTATCATACAGTCTCTAGCTCTCTGAGACAGCTTGGTTTGCTTATTTCATATCAGAGATGTCATGTAGTATTTGTCCTTCAATGCCTGGGTTGCTTCATTCAACATTAGGTTCTCAAGATTCTATCCATGTTATCCCATGTGCTTGTACTGTATTCCTTCTTATAGCTGAGTAGTATTCCATTGTATGTATGTACCACATTGTGTTTATCCAGTCAGATATCTGTTGATGAGCATTTAGGTTGATTCCAACTTTTGGCAATACTGAATAATGCTGCTATGAACATTGGTGTGCATGTATTGGTTTGTGTCCTTATTTTCATTTCTTCTGGGTATATACCCAGCAGTGGAATTGCTGGGTCATATTGTAAATCTATAACTAGTTTTTTGAGAAACCACCAAACTGTCCTCCAGAATGGCTGGATCCTTCTGCATCTCCACCAGCATTGCATGAGTGTTCCCATTCCTCCACATCCTTTCCAACACTTGCAGTCTTCTGTTTTTTTTTTAATAGCCACCAGTCCCATGGGAGTAAGATAATATCTAATCACAGTTTTTATTTGCATTTCCCTAATAGCTAGTGATTTTGAGCATCTTTTCATGCGCTTTTTAGCCATTTGTATTTTTTCTTTGGAGAAGCATCTGTTCAAATCTCTTTTATTTTTTAAATGGGTTGTTTCTCTTTTTACTTTCGAGATACAGGGTTTCTTTATATATGCAGACTATTAGTCTCCTATCAGATATATGGTCACCAAATATTTTCTGCATTTGGGTAGGCTGTCTTTCTACTTTCTTGACAAACTCCTTTGAGGTGCAAAAGGCTTTAATTTTGAGGAGATCCCATTTATTTATTTGTTCTTTTGCTGCTCATGCTTTGAATGTGAAGTTTATGAAGCCATTTCCTATTACAAGGTCCTGTAGATGTTTCCCTACATTGTTTTCCAAGGTCTTTATGGTCATGGCTCTATTTAGGTCTTTGATCCATCTTGAATTGTTTTTTGCATAAGGTATGAAATGGTAATTCTCTTTCATTCTTTTGCATATGGATATCCAGTTCTCCAAGCACCATTTGTGGAAGAGGCCAATCTCTCCCAGTTGAGTGGGTTTAGTGGCCTTGTCGAATATCAGATGACTGTATATGTGAGGATCTATATCAGTACTCTCAATTCAATTCCTTTGGTCAGTATGTCTATCCTTGTGCCAATACCATGTCATTTTCACCACTGTAGCTGTGTAGTATGTTTTGAAGTCAAATAGTGTGATTCCTCCAATTTCATTTTTCTTTTTCAATATGTCTTTGGCTATTCCAGGCCTCTTTCCTTTCCAAATAAATTTCATAGTTTTTCTAGTTCATTAAAAAATGCTGTGTTGATTTTTATTGGGACTGCATTGAATCTCTAGATCAGTTTGGGTAGGATAGACATCCCAGGGTCCACAGGATGGAGGAATAAAATATGGATTAGAGTGGACTTACTGGTATTTTACTATAGAACTATCGTGACTAGTAATGGAAAAAGTTGTAGTATTGATATGGAGAAAGTGGTCACGATAGTTGCTGAGGGCAGGAAGAGGGAAGAAGAGATGTGATGTGGGAGCATTTTGGGGACTTTGAGTTGTCCTAAATGCTATTGCAGGGACAGATGCTGGACATTATATATCCTGTCATAGCTCACTGAATGTACTGGGGGAGAGTATATACTACAATGTAAACTATAATTCATGCGGTACAGCATTGCTCCAAAATGTATTCACCAAATGCAATGAATGTGCCACAATGATGAAAGAGGTTGTTGATATGAGAGGAGTGGATGAGGTGAGGTGTGGGGTATATGGGAGCCTCTTATATTTTTTAATGTAACATTTTTTGTTACAAAAGAATACAATTTTAAAAATAAATAAAGCAAATATCGTTTTTAGAAGAGTGCAGTTTAAACTCAGGTTACAAAGAATTCTCACAATAAAAACACCAAGTAAAAGTGAGCTCAAAATCAGAAAGGTCATTACACATAACAAAACAAGTAATCAAGAAGTCAGAAGAACCAACTAACTACATATTCAGAACTCAAAGACTATGTACTGAATATAAAATAAGAATGCTTTATATGTTTAAAGAAATCTATTAAGGGAAACAAAATCTATCAAAATGATTAGGCAGATTTGGAAAATAACAAGTAGAAATTATAGAAAAGAAAAATAATTTAAATCGGAAACTAAGTGAATGCAAAAGAAAATAATTGTGTCTAATGTGTGGTTGAAAGTATTAAGAAAATTAAATTCTAGTAAAGGCAATCTATGACTTCTGTTTGGAGTGGGAGGAAAGTAAATACTGATTAGCATTACACTTTAAAGTTAAACGTGTATATTAAAATTTATAGGTTAGCCAGTTATGCATAGTAAAAACAAGAATATAAATGCCAAACTAGTTGAAAGAAGAGTGGAATGAGAGAGGAAAAGTATGTTGATTTTTTTTTAAAAGAACGGGGCAAACAAAAAATACAAAATGGAAAGAGCAAATAAAGCGTGTAAAGTAAAGTGGTAGAAATGCACCTGAATTCATTTTTAAAAATATAACCGCATGGTATTCACAAAGAAGAAGTAATGGTGGCTCAGAAACCTATGAAAAGATGCTCAACTTTATTAGTAATTAG
Source organism: Dasypus novemcinctus (assembly GCF_030445035.2). Lineage (NCBI taxonomy): Eukaryota > Metazoa > Chordata > Mammalia > Cingulata > Dasypodidae > Dasypus > Dasypus novemcinctus. The sequence continues at coordinate 43,914,069 of NC_080673.1, read as the reverse complement.
GAAAATGCAAATTGAAAGCACAAAAATGCCATTCCACACCATCAAATTGGCAGAAGTTAAATTCTGAATATATTTAGTATTGCTAAGTATGAAGCAATGGGGACTCTCATAAACTGCTGCTGGGAATGAAATGCTGTTTGCTTTTGCCTAGCAAAGTTGAGCATATGCCCACTGAATAGCATAGCCATTCCATTCCTAAGGATAAAAGGTACCAGTGGTGGGGTAAAGAGAATAGGCTGCCTGTGTCTAGGGACAATCAATTATAGAACTCCCAATGCCTAGGCCCTTGCCACCTGTCCCTAGGCCTAAAGAGATCAAATATTCTAGCATATATATAACCCATTCTTGATGGAACAGGATGCCTGTTCATATTGCTGTTGGGAATATGCACCCTAGATAAACTTGTACCTATGCTTCAGAAGACATATAAAAGAGTACTTGTTTCAGTTTGTTAAATGCTGTCCAAGCAAAATACAAGGAATGGGTTGGCTTTTATAATGGGAATTTATTAGGGTACAATCTTACAGTTCTGAGGCTGTGAATATATCCAAATCAAAGCTTCCTCACCAAAGGTAGGCTGCTGGTGATGCTCTACTCTTTACATGCAGAAAAACAAAACGGTGGCCAGGCTCTGCCTTCTCCTCCAGGCTCACTTTCTTTCCAAGCTCAGCTGTGGACCATCAGGCAGATGGCTCCTCTCTTCCCTCTCCTCCCAGCGTTGCTTCAGCTTCACCTGCTCCTTTGATTCCAGCCTCCAGCCGCTCTCTCTCACCCTCTAGAGGTTTCTCTGTCTTTCTACAGCTCCAGGGAATCCTGGAGTCCTCTCACATGGCAGGGTAAAATGGCAGTTCTATTTATCTGTGCCTCTAATTTCAGTCCTCAGTTTATATAAGACTCCAGTAAAAGGATCAGGACCCACCCTGGGGCCCACAATCTAATCAAAGGCCCTTAACTGAAATTATTTAATCAGAAGTGATCAAACGATACCTTAACTGAATCTAACCAAAAAAGTCCGCTTAAGAACAAAATTTTCTGGGGCCCACTAAAGACTCAAACCAGGAAAATGCTTATAGAAAAATTGCTCATAATAGGAAATAACACAAAAAAGGCCAAATATCTCTCAGCAACAGAAAGGATAATTAAACTATAATGAATTTAGTCTATGGACTGGTGTATGTTGATGAACCTGAATTTGATCATGAGCATATATCACCATTAATGAAGATTGATGGATCTCAAAAATACATTGTTGAGCAAAAAGACGGAGAGAAGATATTATGGTTTCATTTACATAAAACTAAAGTTAGAAAAAAGCAAAACTAACAAAATGCTAATGAGTGATATGTATACATGTGCTAAAACTATAACAAAAAAAGCAAGGGAACAATTAACATAAAATCAAGGAGACTGGTTTCTTCAGGATACAGAGGGAGGGATTTTACTCAGAGTTCTATTACTTAAGTTTGTGACTATTTTAGTATTATTTAAGCTATGCATATATTTTTTACATACTCTTTTGAATGTTATATTAAACAACAAAATTTTAAAAAATAATATGTTAGAAGAATTCCTTAAGCTTAATATGAGAGTCTCTCTTTGACAGAGAATAAAATGAAGAGATATGGGGAAACTATATGGCTTTAAAACTTTCCAGTGGTTTGTGGGTATTCTTAGAAGCTCTAAAAATCAAGAATGGCAAGCCATTGAAAATCTGCTAAATTTTTAAACGGTATGATTCTGTAAACACATATGACTAATTTTTCTTCTTTTTATCTGAGGAATTACTTTATATCTACAAGGACAAATTGAGCAAATGAGGTTGCTCTCATACATTTTGGAGGCATTTTGATACACTCACATTCATAGTGCTCATTTGGTTTTATTTCTAATTTACTTTTTCTTAAATTAATTTATTGAAGTATATTACTCATACATAAACATACATAAATAAGTGTATAATAATAGTTGTTATACACTATATAAAATCATACAGGACTCTCATAACTCATCCTACCACCAATAACTTGCATTGTTGTTAAACCTTTTTAACTAATGATTAAAGAGCATTGTCAAAATATTACTACTAACCAAAGTATTTTCCCCCAACCAACCCTATTATTACCCTTATACCATTTATATATGAACATACATAAACAATTAAGTGTATAGTTAAAAAGTTGTGAAATTACAAAGTAAACATGCATAACATCATACAGGGGTTCCATACATCAACCCTCCACCAACACCTTGCATTGTCATGAGATATTTGTTACAAATTATGAAAGAATATTGTCAAAATCTTAATATTACTCATAGACCTTATCTTACATTTGGTATGATTTCCCCCAACCCATCCTATTAATATTGTTTAAATATATTTTTTTATGACAGAAGTTGTAAACTTATAAAACAACATGTGCATATGCAGAATTCCCAAACAATACTCTTCCATCAACACACCAAACTGTGGTGGAATATTTGCTACAGATAAGATAATTTCATCTGATTGTTACCATGTCCATAGTGTACATTTGGCTCACATTTTCCATACTGCCTCATTTATTAACACAGTATATCATTCACATAAATGCAAGACTATAATATTACTATTAACCACAATCCATAGGTCACTCCAGCTGTATTTTTCCCATGCTTGTCCACATTCCCAACACCCAGCAGTAGTGATACATTTACTCTAGTTCACAAAGAAACACTTTGCATCTGTACCATAAACCACAATTATCATCTGCTTCTTGGTTTGCTGTGCTATTCAGTTCCTACTCCCTAGCATTCTGTCAATTGGCATTTACATACCTAGACTACCATTTTCAGTCACATCCCCATTTATAAACTAGCTATTACTCACTATGTTTTACCATCCACTTTTACAGTAAACCTAATTAAAACTTCCACATACCTTGAACATCAGTAGTCCATCTCAGTCCTCCTCTTATCTCCTTTAAGAATCCACCACCTACCACCAGGTCTTGAAGATATTTTCCTACAATTTTTTCTAGAAGCTTTATGGGACTTGCTTTCCATTTTGAGTTAATTTTTTGATAAAGTGTGAGATAGGGGTCCTCCTTCCTTCTTTCAGCTATGGATATCCAATTTTTCAGCACCTTTTGTTGAATGGACTGTTCTGCCCAAGCTGTTTAGTTTTCACAGGCTAGTCAAAAATCACTAGACCATACATATAAGGGTCTGTTTCTGAACCATAAATTTGGTTCCATTGGACTATGTGTTTGTCTTTAGGCCAGTACCATGCTGTTTTTACCACTATAGCTAGGTAATATGATTTAAAGTCTGGAGATGAGGGTTTGCTTTTCCTTTTTATGATGTTTCTGGCTATTTGGGACCCCTTACTCTTCCAAATAAATTTGATGAACATGTCTTCAATTTTTTTTTTTAATGCTGGTGGAATTTTTATCGAGATTGCATTGAATCTGCATATCAATTTGAGTAGAATTGACATCTTAATGATATTTAGTCTTCCAATCCATGAGCCCAGAATGTTCTTCCAATTATTTAGGTCTTTATTGATTTCTTTTAACACTGATTTGCAGTTTTCTGAATACAAGTGCTTTACATCATTGGTTAAGTTTATTCCTATTTGACTTTTATCTGTCATATTTTATTTTCACCACTCTGTTGACACTTTTGATTACTATTATTGATATAATCTTGATTTCTAGACACTCTTCCAGGCCCCTCTCTCCTGTCTTTTCTTTTCAGGCTCTAGCACACCCTTTAGTATTTCCTGAAAATCTGGTCTCTTGCATAGAAATTCTCTCAGTTTCTGTTTATCTGTGAATATTCTAATCTTGCCCTCATTTTTGAAAGACAATCTAGCTGGATATAAGATTCTTGGCTAGAAGTTTTTCTCTCATAGTATCTTAAATATATCAGACCACTGTCTTCTTGCCTCCATGGTTTCTGGTAAGAAATGAGCATTTAATCTTATTGCAAAGCCCTTATATGTTATGCATTGTTTTTCTCTTGCTGTTCTCAGAATTCTTTCTTTCTCATTGGCATTTGACATTCTGATGAGTATATGTCTTGGAGTTGGTCTATTTGGATTTTTTCAGATGTGAGTATGTTGCACTTCTTGGACATGGATATCTATGTCTTTCAATAGGGTTGGGAATTTTCTACCATTATTTCTTCAAATATTCCTTCTGCCCCTTTTCCCTTCTCTTCTCCTTCTGGGACACCCATGACACATATGTTTGCATGCCTTTTGCTGTTATTTATTTCCCTGAGACCTTGTTCAATTTTTTCCATTCTTTTCTTCATCTGTTCTTTTGTATGTTCACTTTCAGGGGACATTTCTTCAAGCTTACCAATCCTTCCTTCTGCCTCCTCAAATCTCCTATTATATGATTTCAATGTTTTTTATTTTTATTTTTGTTTTTTGCTTTTTAAAGATTTATTTATTTATTTAATTCCCCCCCCCCCCCCGGTTGTCTGTTCTCTGTGTCTATTTGCTGCATCTTGTTTCTTTGTCCGCTTCTGTTGTCATCAGCGGCACGGGAAGTGTGGGCGGCGCCATTCCTGGGCAGGCTGCACTTTCTTTCACGCTGGGCGGCTCTCCTTATGTGTGCACTCCTTGCGCGTGGGGCTCCCCTACGCAGGGGACACCCTTGCATGGTGCGGCACTCCTTGCGCATCAGCACTGCGCATGGGCCAGCTCCACACGGGTCAAGGAGGCCCGGGGTTTGAACCGCGGACCTCCCATGTGGTAGACAGACACCCTAACCACTGGGCCAAGTCCATTTCCCTCAATGTTTTTTAAATTCCATTTATTGCACCTTTCATTCCCACAAGATCTGCTATTTTTCTTCTATGTATGCTTTCAAATTCTTTTTTGTGCTCCCCCAGTGTGTTCTGAATATCCTTAATCTCTTTAGCCATCTCATTGAATTTATTAAGGAGATTTGTTTGGACATCTATGATTAGTTTTCTCAACTCCTTTATGTTCTCTGGAGGCTTATCTTGTTCCTTTAACTGGGCCATAGCTTCCTGTTTCTTGATGTGGATTGTATTTTTTGTTGGTGTCTTAGCATCTGGATTACTAGAGTATTTTTTCTGGGTGCAGTTTTTCTCTTTAGTTTAGGGCTTCCTGCCCTTTCTCCCTTGCTCATTGTGTTGTAGGAGCCAAGCATGCAGTTGGTAAGCTGTGGAGGCTCAAGCTCCCCTCATTGCACCAGGGACCGATGAAGCTTTTGCCAACTTTCTCCTTTGCCAGGGGTAGGGACAGAGTCACAGCTGTGTGGAATAATCCAAATTGTGCAGACATAGACCGTAGTTGCCCAGAGAGAGTAATGAAGCTTCATGTCCTTTCTCTCCTGCCTGGGGTGGGGATGGAGCTGCAGGTGTGGGCAGCAACCTATATAGTGTGGGTCCAAGTTGCCCCAGTAGACTTCTGATTTTCAGTCTGTGCCAGCCAAATGTACCTGCAGTTACCTGGATAGGCTGGTGCAGGGCCCACCACTCTCCTCCCTGCCAGAGGCTGGGCTGAAGCCTAGTCTAGGGCTGTAGGCTGATCTGGGTGAAAGAAACCAGTTCCTACCATCACTGTGAGTTTTGGTCAGCCTGCTTCCCCTCAGACTAGGGGCAGAGTCAAAATGGCTGCCACAGCCCTCTTTCCAACTTGGGAAGATTCACATCCCAGCTGTTCCCAGGGTTATATCTTAGCCAGCTGAGTCTACCAATCAGTAGCTGACATCATTGGCCAACCGTCTCCTCCTCCCCTGTTTCAGGGAAATGGAGCTTCCAATTCCAGCCACAGAATAGCTCCTGGGGCGACTCGTGCCAACAGGTAGGATATTCACTGGCCTCCACGGCTTGGCCAGTAACTTCCCAGAGAGGCTGGTGCAGGTCCCCGCAGCTTCCTCCCTGCTGGAGGTGGCACTGGGGCCTAGGCTAGAGCTTCAATCTGATCTGGTTGGAAAGAAGCCAGTCCCCACCAGCACTGGGATTTTCAGTCCACCCTGCTTCCCCTCATGCCAGGTGTGGAGTTAAGATTTCTGACTTGGACAGGCTCAAACTTTAGCTATTCTCAGGATTATACTTTAGCCCGCTGAATTTTACTCATCGTTAGCTGAAGTTGGTGTCCAACCCTCTCTTCCTCCCCCATTTTTGGGAAGTAGAGCTTTAAATTCCAGCTGTGGAACAGCTCCCAAAGCAACTTGTGCCTCCAGTGGTGGAAACCAGCTTCCAGGACATGGAGCATTCTACTTATGAGTCTTCTTGCAGATGGGTAGGCTCCTCCTTCCATTCCTCCAAGTATGTTGCAGAATGCTCTTCTGACCTTCTGGAGCCCCCAGAGAGCTGCTTCACCTAGCTACAGAGAGCTCTGTGTGTTTACTAACTGCCCTATAGCAGGAGTTGACTCTAGGAGCTCCTTACTCTGCTGCCATCTTGCTTTCATTTGGTTTTTGAATGTGCTTCTCCTTTTGATATCTAAGGAATTCCTTTATAAACTGGGCAGTATTGAAAATATTGTATTCAGTCCTTTTTACTTGTGTAATAATTTTGAATTATTGTGAATGTAGAACCACTCTAAATGGTGAGTTGGATTATTAATAAGAGATTTATATACTATGTGGTAGGGCTGGAGCCACATTACAGAATTAATGAACGTTATAACTCACAATTTATAATCACCTACTGTGTACTTCATGAACATTATCTTCAGCGTTCACTAAGACTCTGCAGAGTAGATATTTTAATTTCCACTTTCCTGAAGAAATTGAGGCTTAAAGAAGTTTAGTATCTTTATCTTGATTACACAAGTAGGAGGTAGCTGACAATCAAATTCAAACTATTACTCTATTCTCAGATTATAAAATGGATGATACAGGCAGAAACAACAATGGAATTTAATTGGAATTTTTAATTGTTGGCACAGGCAATTATATTTGTTTACCAGTTTTATTTCATTTAGTGAAGATCTGGGGATTTTGAAGGGAGTTGCTGGATTTAATCATAATGGAATTTAGAACTGCCAGTCAAGTGCATATGGGTCAAAGCCTGCCCTAGCCCCTAGATTACAATTCAACCATCATTTCTTGTTTAGAAGACTTGAGATCTGATTCCAAGAGACTCAGGATATAATTCAAAGGATAAATCAAATTATAGAAATTGTCCAGATTACTCCATTTGGAGGAAAGCTCTGTTATCAAAATACTTGGCAAATTCTCCTAGGCCACTTTCGGTATTTGGTTTCAATTTATTTCATTATTTGATAATGAGTTTTCTAATATCTTTGATTGGTTATAACCATACTCCTTAGGTTTCACAAGAAAATTCATTCCTATCCCAACACATGACTATAAATTTAACATAGAATATCTGCACTTCAGATGTTTGTCAGGGAAAAAAATACACTTTACACATTGTCACTGTAATACACTGTACACTATTTATCAAAAGTCAGAAAAACAGATTAATATTATGGGTAATTACTTAATGTACAATGCTTCTCAAACTTTAATATGCTTATAAATAAATCATATGGACCTTGTTAAAATACAGGTGCTGATTTTATGATCTGGGATGGGTCCTGAGTATCTACATTTCTAACAAGTTCCCAGATGAAAATGATGCTAATTTTCCATGGCCCACACTTGCTGTAGGAAGGGCCTAAAGAATACAACCCTCACCCCCCACACACACACACACTCCATAAAATATCCTAAAATCTATCTCTGCTTTAAACCAAGCAAGCAGAGAATTCAACATTAAGATCATATATTTCTAATACTACCTCCACTGCAATAAACTATACCTCCAAGCCCTCCCACCACTGCAAAAATGCTTTCACCAAATTGTGCTTTGGCCTATGATTAATATGTAATATATTACCACAATTTCTGAAAATATATTTTGAGCACATAATTCACTACATTTTTTCACAGTACCCTCTTCATAATCATCTACATAGTGTATAGTGTATTTCTTCTGGTTTGTTTTTATTTTATGGAAACTGAATCCAGTGACTAACCATTATATCCTATTTTAGCTAGCTGCTGTGGCAGTTTGATATTATTTATGAATTCCAAAAAGAAACATGTTTATAAACTGGTCTGTTCCTCTGGCAATAACCCTTTGATTGTATTAGATTCAACTGAGAAGTCTGATTAAATTATGTTACGATTAGGGCTTTGATCCAGTCAGGTCATTAGAATGCAACTCAGTGTCAAGTCCCAGGCCCTGTGGGCCAATAAAACAGACTCTCACATGGAAGTAGACAAACAGAAGCAGACACTCAGGAAGAGAATGTGCTTCTTAAACAGGGCCCCAGAAAGAGAGATGAGCCTGATAGTCTACAGATGACCTTGAGAAAAGACCAGAGCAGCTGAGCCCAGAGGCAGATGAGCCCCAGGAAGAAAAACAACCCTTATCCCAGCCTACAGCTGAGATTGGAAGAAGCCACGGAGCCTTAAGAGGAAGGAGGAAGGTTGAACCTGTGTGAACATCGCACACCATCTTGCAATAGACTTCGGGTGAGAAAGTACCTCTCTTGGTCCCTTGAGTTCGACTCTTTAGGACCTGGTAACTATAAGCTTCTACCCCAAATAAATACCCTTTATAAAAGCCAACGGGGTTCTGGTTCTTTGCACTAGCACCCCTTGGGCTGACTAATACAGCTGCTTAAATCTCCACAGCTGAATTTATGGCCTACTTAATACAAATATATAAAATACCAAACTATGAAATCTGTATACTTACTGTACTCTTAACTTGAGCTTTTCGATCTCTTTTCCACAAACTCTGATGTAGTGTTTTACATTGTTTATATTTAAGTTAGCATAAATCCTATATAAATAAATATATAGTGAACTACATTCTCCATTAATGAAAATATGAACTTTTGATTACTGTTTTATGTTGAAGATTTACTTATCTTCTTAACTTTCTAAAATTCAAAAATTTGTGAATTCCTAAAAATATCTGGTCCCAAGGGTTTCAAGTAAAGGATTAAGATCTGTACAACTACTACAATCAATGACTCTTACTGCTGCTACTTTGTTATAAAATTTTGCCTTTGAATAGCTCTATATTTGTTACTCCAAATCATTCAAATATCTTGTCAGCTTAAAAGTATATAACTGAAGAGAATACCTTTTGCTAAATCCATTTATATTGTTTAATGAATACACCTGACTTTTAAAACTTATTTATGATCATTTAAAAAGGCAAATAACAGCAAATCCAAATCCACACAATATTAACAGGGCAATATCCATGACCTAAACCCATAACTCTGCCATCAGTACTTTCTACCTACTTATTATTACTACTGAAGTTTCCATTCATATTCAACATGCATGTCTGGTGCATTTTGTTTGAAAAAACAAGCTAATTAGTGCTGAACCTTCCCCAGTTCATAAATTTATTCCTTAGAACATTAAAAGGAAGTCAAGTGAGACATGTTCAGTAACAGATGTTTGCCGTTTTTTGGCTGCCTTTTTACAGTTTGTACTCTTTCATTACTTTTTAAGAAATTTAGTTAATGTTCCCTTTACTAGAGAACAAGCGTACCTGACTTCCCAGGAGGGGGATTCCCCAGGGCAGTCACAGTCTGTTCATTCCCTTAACCTAATATCTGCTCAAATGCTCTCCATATTCAATTTTTCATTCGTCTATCTAGATTGTGGTAACAATCACACTCCAGTTCAACAAAGAACGCATGTGTTAACTCACAATTGTAGAACTACAGCTATTGTCAACAATAATATGAATGCAGATAGCCCTAGTTCTCCTCAAACACCTTTCCTCCCAAGGATATCTCGGAATAGGAAGTTGTTTACTACTGAGGGAATGTGGTTGAATATTTTGGTTTCTAAAATAAAGAAATATTGTGATGTGGCTTCCAAAAGTAAAATTCTAATGATATTTTATGATAAAAGACATGAAAAGCATAGATTAGCATTTTTCTCCATAAAACAAAATTAATCCCAAAATACAAAGTTATCCTATTTATTTACCTAAACCCCAATTTTGAAAATCATTTAATATGGGTAGAACTGGGATGGCATTTAAGTGGTGGTACACTGGCAAATCTGGGCAACATTACAAACCAAATCATGCGTTCACGAATAGTATTTTCTTTTAAAAATTAGCAAGAACAGTAGAAAATACGTGAACTTATTACTAAATTCAATTTATTTATTACTAAAGGAATTTTGCATGGAATACCTCCTTTATTTTTCACATTGGCATCTACCTAACTAGAATAACACTAGGAAATTTTATAGAAGTAAAAATTCAACAAGATAAAATAGATGATAAGTACACAAGTAAACTTCGGGCCCAGGTAATACTACTGTATGGCAACATGGCTATTGAAATGTGGGCTTTTAAATATAATGCAAATCAAAAAAATTTTTTTCAAAGTAAATGTTAATGTCATTCAGTCACAAAGATTCAAAATTTTAATTTTTCATTGGAAAACAATTGGCATTTCAAAATTAAAATTTGAAAGTTGAAAATAATGTATAGCACTGAGCATAACTACTTCCTATGGCAGGACCAAAACAAAAAGCCAAAGTCAATAAAAGTAAACTGCTAAAGTAGTGTCCAAAGGAAGAAGTTGTAGTTCCATACCTTACCTGGTTTAATTCCAAAGCTTACCAAAGGATTTTCAAAAATTATTTTATTTCTACCCAAAATAACAACAACAAAAAATTTGGTTATCATTTGATTAAACAGAAATTTTAAATTTAATGGTTGAAATTATTTTTGTTATTGTTTAGAAATATCAGAAAATTGAATCAGATTGCTTTCTTTTATAAAATACTGCCCACCTGGAGAGAAAATAATGAGTATGAAAATAATTTTGAAATCTCCTAAAAAAGTTTTGGAAGAAGGAAGAAAATGAGCAGAGAGAAGAATATGTATTGGGGGGCGGGGAATTGAGAAAATTATGTCAAAGCCATGGGCAGTAGCTTTTGTAGCCCTAATTACCACTTAGCAATGGATAGTACTCTTGGCCTTGCATTCAGAGCTCTCTACAACCTAGTTCATCCTTGCCAGATGTACTGCCCAAAGAAACATGCCTTACTGTCCTCCTCACACAGCTAAGAGTAGTCTGTAAATTGTCAGCTTAGAAGAGGACAGGGCTGGGAGGCTTGGATGCTGCAAATCAGTTTCTCAATTTTCCTTGATGATAATTCAAACAGCTTTCTATGGATATGATTTTTGTTAAGGACATGTATGCATTAGAAATATATATTCTGTTAACTAGAGATTACTGTTTATACTGTGATTAATAAATATGTTCTAAAAGTACTAGTTTACCAAGACTTAGCATTTCTGACAACAGAACAATGTTAGTCATATAAATTTGTTGTCTAAACAGGGTTGGAATGATTTAACTTTAGTAAAGTTGACCCACAAGGAATTTAGCAACATAAGCTAACTATGACATAATTCAAAGTTTTGTTTCACAGAACAAATGTAAGTCAATACATATTTTTTAAAATACCAGAGAAAGAACTATCTCAATAGTGAAAAAGAAATCAAATAGGCTTAATTTATCTTATGGCTAGTCAAGAAGAAAAATTAGTAATATGAAAAGAAAGAAAAAAAAAACCAACCAGAAGTGATGAGAAAGACACATTCATGCCAAGAATGTAACACATGAAATATAAGAAACCTAGATATGAATATAGATACAGTTAGACAATTCTATAAAATAGAATTTTGTGGTCTTTTAAGAAATTCTTGCTGAAGATGTCTGAATCACACAAGTTTCCACTGCTATTTACTTAAAGACATCTTGTGGCTTGCCCAGATAAATAGATGAACTTAAAATGAAGCTCCACCCACTTTCAAGTCACAGGTTCTCATACTCTGAATTAGGAAGCCCTCATTCAGAAAATTATCAATGTGTGGCAGTGAAAAGTCTTGGAAGTTTTACTCTCCAATTATCACTCTCCTAATAAAGGTCATTGTTCCCTGTTGGGCTCCACTGTATTTTCTTGAGAGTTTATGTATTATTAGTCTCTACTATTACATTTGGGACAAACCATGTGATGATCACTTTGAATCTTATTGTTCTTCAAATAAAAAATTATACATATATTTTTAAGTTAAGGTATTCAGCAAGATTTACTTTCTTGTGGAACACAAGACAGGTTAACACAAAACACAATAAAAGAATTGAAGCATTCTTCATAAAAAAGGTGACTTTCAATGGAGAATCATCTTAGGAATGAAATAGGTCCATAGTAAAATATCAAGTGTTACATCAAAATTAATCCAATATTTCCTAAATAAAATGGTAATTCGCTCTATGTCTAGTTTTACAAATACTTACAATACTATAATCCCGCAATACTGATGATTCAGAGAAAGTAGACTGACTGGATTGTTGAGATAAATGAAAAGACCTTGAAACAATCCCTCTCCAGTCATAGATTGTTTTATCTGTAAGAAATATCAATATAGGTTTAAACACTATTTATGCAGGAAAACTACACACTGATCATTTTGCTTAATGTTATAAAGAGGAAAGTAAACCATCTTTACGGGCCCACTAGTCTGTATTAAAATCACATCTTGTCATCTAATCACAAAGAGATGAAAAAGCAATAGCAACATAGAGGCTTCAATTAATTGACACTTCAATACAGTAAAGCTTTCATTTTATTGCACACAGTTTGCCCATCAGAAAACTAATAGGTTCATTCTTTTCCCATTCTTTTCTTCAAGAGCACTGCCTTCTTTTTGAAAGGAGACTTAAAACAAAATCATATTTGTGAATAGCACTTACAAAGCTAAAAGGAAGGAGATCCAAGATGGCAGAGTAGGGAATGACAGGCTGCACTATTTCTCTAGAATCCGTGGCAAGTTAGGAAGGTTTACCTGGCAGAAGGGAAGCCACTCCACTTGGCTGGGGGAGAGGAAAGCTCGGATTTGGCTAGAAGAGCAACATTCAGTCAGCTCTGAGAGTGAGGAAAGCCACTGGACAACCAGGGGTGCATCCTGGTGCCCAGCAAACTCTCAAGGTGGGGATTTGCAGTGCAATCAGTGTGGGTACAGGCACCCAGATGGCTCAGGGTGGAGAGAAGCAGAGGGAAAAGGAGATATGGCAGGCAGACCAGATGTCAGCCAATTTTGGGAAAAAGAGAGACACCAGCCGGCACTGAAGTGACTCCAGGGAGAGGGTCAGGGGGAACTGATCAGAAGGCCTGTCACATCCACTCGCCCAGGGAGAGAGGAACTGGGTCACTGAGGGATGTTGCTGTTTTCCTAGGCTTGCTCCTTTCGTCAGGGCCTCGCCGGGCGGGGCTAGCGGGTTTGCTCTCTCAACCTACCGTTGCTGCCTACTTCCTGCTCAGCCACTTATGCCGCCTGCTTGACCCCACTGGAGCGGGGGAGACAGAGGGTGCCTGGAGAGGGTCGGTAGGAGCCAGATCAGAGAGGGCACACCACTGTGCCGAGGTTACCACGGCCAAGGAGGGCCCAGAAAAGGAGCCGAGCAGGTAAGGACACGCAGAGACTTTCACACACAGCGACCGCTCTGGAGACGCAGGCTCGTGGCGCAGGTCTGGTTTATTGAGGAAGTGCTACAGCTTATGTGGGCAGGGAGAGGGGGTTGGTGAGGCGTGGCGAATCTTTATAGGCTGCGGCATGGTGGCGATGTTGATAGGCTGTTGGATTCTTGTTACCAGGGGAAGAGGAAGACTTCAGTTTGGCACGCGCTGGAAAGGCAGCGTGAGCCGTAGCCATTTGGCGTTATTGGCCATTTTAGGAACAGCTGCTGCATGCCTACAAAGGGATTGGGCCGACAGGCGCACAACAGCCCAGGTGAGAGGGAAGCCAGGAGAGACAGCCAGCAAACTGTCAGAACCCAACCAAACTGATAGAAATAGGGGTATGTAGAGGCAGCCAGCAAACTGTCAGGTACCCTACTGGCCTGGAAGAGAAGGGAGCCAGAGAGAGATCCAGTGAGTTGTCAGGAACCCAGCTGGCTCCCTTGGGGAAGAGGAGCTGTGGGACGAGCAGCCTTATGACAAGAAACTTAAACTGACATTTTATTTTAGGTTTTTTATTTTTATGTTATTTATTTTTTATTCTTTATTCTTTTTTTTTCTACATCCAGGTGCCTTACCTGCAGAGGGCAAGCCACAGGATGATTGACTGGTAAGCATTGGCAGACTGAGATAGTTGTTACTGGCCTGTGAGAAAGCATGCTTCTTCTAATTTTTTTTCTTTGTTTTTTATTTCTTTTTTCTCCTTATTTTCTTAATTTCTTTCTTTCTTTCTTTTGCCTTTCACTTCGCCTTGTCTTGATTAGTCTTCATTTTCTTTCTTCTCATCTTTCCAGTCTTTTATTTTATTTTTTGTATTTGTTTTTATTTTCTTCTTCTCCTGACTTTCATATTCCTATTCCTTTTTACTTTTCATGATTTTTCACTCATTACTTATTTTTCTTCCTGGCTCTTTTATGGCTCCTTTCCTGTATATATGTTTTTCTCTTCTTTCTTTCCTGTTTTATGGTCTTAATATTTTTTTGAAGGAGCACAGACAACTACACGGATACAGAAAATATTAAAGAGAATGCTTAACCAAGTGTAAAAGAGGACCTTAACACACACACACACAAAAACCAAAATAAAACCTTAGAGTAGAAAGAGAAGCAACCAACTGAATAACCCCATCAAGATAAACAAATGCCTAGACACCAGCAAAAAATTACAAGCAATACTAAGAAATAAGAAGACATGGCCCAGTCTAATTAACAAACTAAAAAGCAAGAAGAGATGCAGAATGTGGAACAACTAATCAAGGATGTCCAAACAAATATCATGAATCAACTTAATGAAGTGAAAGAGATGCATGATATTAAGAAGACACTGGAGGAACAAACAGAAGAAATCATAAACATACATAAAAAGATAAACAGATTGATGGTGATGAAAGGCACAATGCAAGAAATTAAATATACACTGGAAGCACATAACAGCAGAGTTCAACAGGAGGAGGAAAGAATTAGTGATATTGAAGACTGAATATCTGAAATTGCACAGATAGTAAAACAAGTAGATTTTAAAAAATGGGGAAAATTCAACAGGGATTCAGGGAATTGAATTATAACATAAAATGCACAAACATACACACTATAGGCGTCCCAGAGGGATAAGAAAAGGGAAAAGGAGCAGAAGTGTTAGAAGAAATAGTGGTTGAAAATTTCCCAACTCTGAGAAGGAACATGGATGTACATGTCCAGGAAGTGCAGTACACTCCAAGCAGTATAAATCCTAATAGACATGCCCTGAGGCATATACTTATCAGATTGCCAAAGATCAAGACAAAGAGAATTCTTAAAGCAAAAAAAAAAAAAAAAGAGATCTATCACATATAAGGGAAAATCGATAAGATTAAGCACTGATTTCTCATCTAAACCATGTCAGTGAGAAGGCAGTGGTATGACATAGTTAAGATGCTAAAAGAAAAAAAAAACTGCCAGCCAAGAATTCTGAATCCAGCAAATTTGGCATTCAAAAATGAGAGAGAGGGAAACAGACTTGGCCCAGTGGTTAGGGCATCCATCTACCACATGGGAGGTCCGTGGTTCAAGCCCCGGGCCTCCTTGACCCATGTGGAGCTGGCCCACGCGCAGTGCTGATGCGCGCAAGTAGTGCCATGCCATGCAGCAGTGTCCACCGTGTAGGGGAGCCCCACGCTCAAGGAGTGCGCCCCACAAGGAGAGCCGCCCAGCGTGAAAGAAAGTGCAGCCTGCCCAGGAATGGCGCCGCCCACTCTTCCCGTGCCGCTGACGACAACAGAAGTGGACAAAGAAACAAGACGCAGCAAATAGACACAAAGAACAGACAACCAGGGGGGTGGGGGGGATTAAATAAATAATAAATCTTTAAAAAAAAATGAGAGAGAGTTCAAAATATTCAAAAACAGAATTTAAGAGTTTGTCAACATGAAATCTGCCCTTCAATATATATAAAAAGGGAGTTTTTCACATTGAAAGAATAAAATGGGAGAGAGAAGGATGGAGAAGAGTGAAGAAAGAAAGAGTATTAGTAAGAATAATTTAAAAAGATAAAAAGAGAAATAAAAACAAAATATGACATATAGGAACCTAAAGAGAAAATGGCTAATGTATGTACTGCCTTGACAGTAATAACATAGAATGTTAATGGATTAAACTCTCCAAATCAAAAGACACAGATTGGCAAAATGGATAAGGTAATGTGACTCATCTACATGCTATCTACAAGAAACTCACCTTACATCCAAGGATGTAAGGAGGTCACAAGTGAATGTATTTTACATACAAACAAAAATAATAATAATAATAATAAAGGGTGGGAGGAATAGCTACACTAATATTGGACAAAAGAGACTTTAAATGCAAAACTACTGTAAGAGACAAAGGACACTATATATTAATAAAAGAGTTAATCTGTCAAGAAGGAGCAATCATAAATCATAATGTGGGATTTTAATGCATCATTAACACTATTAGACAGAACATCTTGACAGAGGGTCAATGAAGAAACAGAGACCTTAGTAATATGTTAGATGAATAAGACCTAACAGACATCTACAGAACATTACACCCAAATACAGCAAGATATATATTATTCTCAAGTGCACATAAATCATTCTTCAGTATCGACCACATGCTACATCACAGAAAAAGTCTTAACAATTTTATAAAGATTGAAAGTATACAAACTAATTTTTCTTACCACAATGGAATGAAACTGGAAATTAATAAGGGCAGATAACTAGAATAGGCATAAATACATGGAAGATAAACAACACACTCAGGCAAACAGTATGTCAAGGAAGAAACTTCAAAAGAAAATAGTAGCTACTTTGAAATGAATAAAAATGAGAACACAACTTATCAAAACTTAGGGGATGCAGCTGAAGCAGTGCTGAGAGGGAAATTTATACCCATAAATGCCTATATTAAAAAAGAAGGAAGAACTAAAATCTAAGACCTAACTGCACTCCTGGTTGAATTAGAAAAAGAAAAAAAAAATCTAATCCCAAAGCAAGCAGAAAAAAAGGAAATAACAAAGATTAGAACAGAACTAAATGAAACAGAGAAAAAACACTAGAAGGAAGTGGATGTAATTCAAGCAGTTGAACACCCACCTCCCACTTGGGAGGTCCTGGTTTTGGTTCCTGATGCTTCCTGAAAGAACAAAAACAACAAGCAAATCAAACAAAAAACCAACTCAGGGAAGCCTACGTGGCTCTGATATCACCACTGATCCCACAGAAATGAAGAGCATCATAAGATGGATAACTTAGATGAAATGGACAAATTTCTAGAAACACACAAACAACCTACATTGACAAGGAAGAAATAAAAGAATTCAACAGAGCAGTCACAAGTAGCAAGATTGAATTAGTCATCAAGAACCTCCCAACCAAGAAAAGCCCAGGACCAGATGGCTTCACAATTGAAATCCTACCAATCATTCCAGAAAAAAACAACACAAATCCTGCTTAAACTCTTCCAAAAATAGAAGTGGAGGGAACATTACCTAACTCATTCTATGACGCTAAAATCACCCTATTACCAAAGCTACATAAAGATGCCACAAGAAAAGAAACTACAGACCAATCTCTCTAATGAACTTAGATGTTAAACTTCTCAACAAAATGCTTGCCGATCATATTCAACAACACATCAAATGAATTATGCACCACAATCAAATGGGTTTTATCCCAGGTATGCAAAGATGGTTCAACATAAGAAAATCAATGTAATACAGCACTGTATTATTCTGAAAAGGGATGCCAATACAAAGTTCCAGAAAGCTTTTGGTTTTCATAATGGGCATTTATCTGTGGATAAAAGCTTACAGTTCATACGTGGCAACATATCAGGATCAACAGTAGCTGAATTTGGTGAAAAAGCATCTCTGCTGATGCCTTGATTTGGTCTTTGAACAGAAAGTATCTACAACTGCAAACAAAATAGACCCTTATATGTGCTCCATGAGTTCTAAGCCCTCTCTCAACCTAAGGCAAAGTGGGCATCACCATCCCCAAATCCTCAAGGTTCAAGAATAAAGAAACATAAGGGGGTGGGGTGGCAATGCAACCATGGACAAAATAAACTTATTAATATTGTAGTAATGGAAGAACATGTAACATTGTTGTGAAGATAGTGGTTACTAGAGTTTCTGAGAGGAGGGGAAAGGAAAATACAGCATTTTAGGGCATTGGAATTAAGTATAAACCACACTGTAAACTATAGACCTTGGTTAGTAGCAATGCTTCAATATTTATTCATCAATTGTAACAAATGTACCACACAATTGTAATATGTTAATAGGGGAAGATGTGGGAGGGGGAGGCAGAGGTACATTGCAATCCCTTACACTTTCCATGTAAGTTTTCTGTAATCGATAACCTATTTAAAAATAAAGTTTATTATATAAAAAAGGAAAACTTTTCTCTCTTTCATAAGCACTTTAAAAGAAAACTCAGAATATTTAAGCATGGGTTTTAAAATAACACAACAAATGAAATTACTAAGAGTTCAAGATAAATATATTGAAAAATCAAAGGGTTAGTCGCATTTACCCATGTATTTCTTCTGCCTCATGGCACTTGTTAGATGGCATTTTTGCAGAAGCCTTTCCTTTTTAATGATAGAGATGAAATTTAAGGTTTAGTTGTACATGTATAGCTCAAAAGTATTAATCCTTAAAAAAGGAAAAATTCAGTTCAAACCTGCCATCCAAATAAATCAAACTATTTTCACATTTGCAATTTTCCTTCTAGTTCTTGCTAACTTGTATATAATATTTCCTAAAACTTGTAATTTAATAGAGTCATCCATAGATGGGATAATTTCATATAAAATTCTTTTTCATTGCTTTGATTTATTTACAGGATAATAAGTGTCCCAAAGGGAGGCAGAAAGTTAATGTAAAGTAATAAGGGTAATAAAGTAAAGTAAAATAATAAAAGAGGTGATGTGATCTCAGGGACACCCTAACCAATAGATGCAACTTCACAATCTTACTCTATTTTAATTTTATATGTATTCCTTCCATTTCAGTCAAAAAGGGTCACTGTCATCAAAAAGTAAAAATATCTACAAGAGGCAATATAATAAATAGTGAATTCAATCACAACTCAATGAAAAGAAATGAGATTCTTTAATAGAAGCAAATACCAATAACAGGGAGAGTGTAGACATGTGTAGACATGATACATTAGCATCCTAGCAGAGGATAGAAAGGTAAGGACATACACTTTATGCTTTTCTTAGAGACTTTTATAAACCCAAAGGTTATATAAAAGGATATTATAAGAGCTATTAGAGCTATGTCAGCCCCCATATTTCTTATGAAGCTTTTTACACTAATTTGAAGAAATTCTCCAACTCACAGACACAATCCTTCAGTGTACTTCCACAATGAGTATCCTCACATGTTTTAGATATTATGCTGCTCTGCCCAATATCCTTTTGGAACTTATAAACTCTTCAAGGGCAAGAACAATACCTTACTTAGAATTGCTCTGTATTTCTGGTTCATTAGCAATGTGATTAAATAAAGGTGGGCAAGAATTAGCCTCAAGGGCTAAAACATCACAGGCACAAATGGAATTGTTTTCATCTTCAAGAACCCAACACAGTATGAAACTGAAAGCTATTTGACTTATTTTACCAAGAAAATAAAGAACATTTTCAAATATTTTATCTTATTTACCCACAAAACAGACTCACACAGTTAAAAGGCTATGTATTAATTCCTCCAGTACATAGCCATCACAGCAGAAAATAGAGCTACAATTTTTCTACTTCAGGAAGTGTAACCAGATTCCGTCTAGGTTCTTGACTATGCTGGAGAAATGAATTTCAAGAGCACTTCAGGTTAGTTAGGCCTGTAATTTATTAAGTTAGGAAGGGAAGAGAAATGGGAGAAAATAACAAATCCCAGGTAGATCTGTTAGAAAATAACAGGTCCTTGGGTCCCAGGTAGAGAGAAAGGGGCTGAAAAGTGATAAAGCAGGCTGATTTACAGCCTGCAATTTCCCATTATTAATTACAAATTGCCCCGGTTTTACTTGTCTGGTAATCAGGGCAGGGGAAAACAGTGAGAGCAGGATACAGAAGGCAGGAACAGGCACACAGGTCGAAGGCAAAAGAGCAAGAGAGAGATGTGACCTTTGTGCTTGCTCTTTGAACCATTGCCATTCTGCCTCTTTGCTAATGGCATGGGAGGAGTTCCAGGTGATTGCAGTTTTGATTGATTACCCCACCCATCAATCCCCCAGGAGGACCCCATAATAAGGAAGCTGGAGAATATCTGGAGCGTCTCCTGGCTTCAGGAGGAAATCTCGTTCTGAATGGCAGAATTTTGTGAGGGTCCTCCAGCAGCCATCTTGGGGGTAACGGAGGTCACATGTTCAATGGTGGTGGTTTTTCTGCCAGGTTCCAGATCTGTTTATTGATATCCTATCTAGCCTGCTTCAAAAGCAGTAAGGTCTCCATCAGTCATGTGGGATCTAAGCCCCTCTTGATTTAGAGGTGGAGTGGACATTGCCATCCCAGGGTTCTCAGGTTGGAGGAATAAAGTATAGACTAGAGTGGACTTACTGGCATCCTACTTTAGAATTATTGTGACTCTAGCAATGGAATAAATTATCATTGAGGTGGAGACAGTGGCCACTGGAGTTGCTAAAGGCAGGGAGAGGGGAAAGGAAGTGAGATATGGGACATTTGGGGACTAGGAGTTGTCCTGAATGATACTGCAGGGACAGATGCAGGATATTATATATGATGCCATAGCCCACTGAGTGGACTGGGAGAGAATATAAAATACAATGTAAACTATAATCCATGCTGTGTAGCCATGCTCTAAAATGTATTCATCAAATGCAATGAATGTACCACTCTAATAAAAGAAGTTGTTGATGTGGGAAATGTGGGGGTGTGGGAAGTGGGGCATATGGGAAACCCCTATATTTTTTAAAATAACATTTTGTGAGATCTATATATCTTTAAAAAATAAATAAATATATATTTTTTTAAATTTTGGAAAGGAGCCAAATGGTCCCATCAAGTCAAGAATGAATTATTAGCTAAATAGTAACTAACCTTGAACATAAAATGAGTTTGCTAAATAATATACCCATTCTTAAGTCTCATTCACTTCACATTTCCTCAATACTTATTTTTACATTATACCACCACTACTAGTTAGTGCTAGTTGTTGTCTTCTGCACACATACAGTCCTATGTAGAATGAAAAGTCTTTCACTTGCTTAGTATTTACCATAAAACTGAATATAATGCTGAGCCCCCAACATATGTTCAATGTATGCTCCTAGATTAAGTGGCTGAGTCAGCAATGATTGAAAGGCCAATCAGCATAGCTGTGAGAATCTAAGGCCCCACACAACACAACTGACATAAACTCCTGAATAAATAGAAAAGCCTTAAAAACAGGTTTTAAAAAAACTACTTTTTTCAGGTCCAAATACTTTTCACCAAATTTATATTGAAATTTATATGGTTAACAAAAGATCAATTATTTACATGGGTGGGAAATATTTCTAAAACCTAATAAGCATAGTTATTTTAGAAACTCAGATGACTCACAAAAAACTGATAAGATTGTATACCACATGGAACTTTGCCAAATGAAAGAGAAAGAAGAGAGAGGAGTAAAAAATAAAAACTTATTAACTAATTAAAAAACATACACTACTATGATTTTATAATTTCATTATATTAAATACATTATATTATGTATACATTATATAAATGTAATTACAAATAATTACTTATAAACATTCCCCCAATTGCAAATTAATATTTGTCCAATTTACCTGAATATCAGCAAAAGACTCAAAGACAATAGCAATTCAAACTTTTCAAATGCACTGTTTCAGTCAACAAGGAAGCTAAATGCTCTTAAGAAATAGTCTATAAAATTGCCTTGACAGAGCAGAAGGAATTCAAATAAAACTGCAATATTTATTAGGACATGATACAACCCAGGACTCTACTGAGTTCAGTGGTCCTGTGTCCCCAGAGCCTCTTTGATGCCAAGCCCTTCTGTTTCCCTTTTATCAATTCCCTCATATCAATTAATTCTTGAGTTAATTGCACATGCAGCTTTAATCTGTAGGTAATTACAGCCAATTAATAGTTAGGAGACAGAATTAGCAGTTCTTGGTTTGATTATCTATATAATTAAAAGGGGTGGTAAACTAGAGTTGACAAATAGCATCTTAATCATTTGCATAATCAAACCCCAGATTCTTGCTTGGGCAGCTGAATTCCATCTGTTGTATTAGTTTAAATTTTAGAATAAATGACAGAAATATTTATTTAAATCAATTCATATGTGTTTATTTACAAATATGAACAGGGTATATATTCCAAAATTACTTAAACTATTTACCTGGTTTTTGTTTTGTTAATACTGAGCTGCCTCTAAAAAGATTCAATAAAAATAAAGATTCAACAGACTAAGTTTTGTATACCAGCCAAATCCATGACTGCAATTTTTTATTTTAGTAATATAAAACATCTAACTATGGCTCTTTCTGTACTTCTTTATTAGGTTTTATTTGACAATTTCATTTAAGTGTGTACTGATAGAAAGCAAATAAGACATATATTCAATGATTTTAATCCTTTTTTTACTATCTAATGGTAGCAGATGTTTGTAGATACATAGCAAATAGAAGCAAGATAAGTTTAACATGAGAAAAATAATAGGAGAACTTTATTCTGGTTAAGAAAAAATATAGAACAGTGGCATCATGGTGGAATAGTATCTTTCAGAATTGCCAAATATCTGAACAAGTGTGGCAGGTATTTCCTAGCTAGTAGTGAATTTAAAAAGTTCAAAAAGAATGATTGGTTTTGAGTTCGAAATGGCTTGTTACCTTCAGATGTGAGGCAGCCCCTTTTAAAGGCCCACTAAGACATTATAATGAGAAAAGGAACGATGAAAATTCTCAAAGTCACTGTAGCAGTTTGATATTATTGATGAATTCCAAAAAGAAATACTGATTGCATTAGTAAACTGGTTTGTTCCTCTGGGCATGATTAAATTAGGATTAGGGCTTTGATTGGGTCACATCAGTAGGACGTTGAGTCCCCAGAGGTGGAGGTGGAGCACTGACAGAGAAAACCACACAGCAGAACAGAGAGTGGAGTTTTGAGCTGGAGCTCCAGGAAGTAAACACACAGGAGAAGAACACAGGCATAAAGATGGTTTCATAGACACAGCAGAGGCTTGGGAAGAGAGAGAGCCTGAAAGTCTACAGCTGACCTTTGTAGAGAACAGAGCAGCTGAGACTGGAGAGGAACAAGCCCCAGGAGAGAGATGAGACTTATCCCAGCCTACTGCTGAAATTGGAACAATCTGGGACCACGGAGCCTTAAGAGGTAGATGTCGGCAGCCATCTTGCTCCAAAACATGACAACAGACTTTGGTGAGGGAAGTAACTTACACTTTATAGCCTCATAACTATAAGTTTCTACCCCAAATAAAATACCCTTTAAAAAGCCAACAGATTTCTGGTATTTTGCATCAGCAACCCTTTGGCTGAATAATACAGTCATGAAAAATTAATTCTATTACCAATTTGAAGATGAGAAGGAAATTTCCTCTAATCATTAGAATGATGGAAGAGAATTAAGGAAAGAAATCGGTAACATTCACATTCTTGCCCTTATTAATACTAAAACCCCTCTCCATCTGAATGACAGAAAAAGAGACTTAATCCATACCCTGAAAAATAAACAGAGAAACCTTTATCTACAATGTGGGTCTGTTTTTGAAGAACTACTTTCCTTTCCCTAACCTCATCTACCAAAATCTCCAAGAAAACAACTAGAAAAAGAAGTAATCCTGGCTTTTTGGAAGTAAAGAGCTCTATGCAGAGGCTGAGACAGGAAGTTCTTGATAGCAATACATAGTGGGAATTGTAATTTTTCATGTAATAAATAGCAGAAAATAATAAAGAATGAAGGAATAGAATAGGAAAGATCCCACCTCAATGAAGTGAAAGTGTTCCAGATGGATGTCTGCATGTTCCTGGGAATTAAGCGGAGAACTGAGCAATGACCTCTGTTCATCAACTGTAGAACTAGACAAGTTAATCAGTGCACGAAAGTGAACATGGAGCAGAGCTGAGAAAAATCTACATATTCTGTTTCTACTCATTATCTCTGCATAGACCTATTTCTCCTTATTCGGGGTAGAGGAAACAAAAAATGATACACAAGTAATCATGGAATGCTAGTTAATATTTATCGAGGACTCAGATTGCTAGGTGCTCACCACACATTACCTCCTCTAATTTACACAGTAATCCATGTTATCCCCATTTTATAGAGAGCACTACAATTTAGTAACCTGCCCAAATCCACACAGCTGGTAAGAGTATGTGTGAATCCAGGTCTGTCTGAATTTGGAGTCCATGTGACTGTGATATAAAGGATAGGTCTGTGAGGTTGGCTGAAAAATGGCCCCCAAAGACACACCCATCCTAATTCTGGAACATGAAAATGTTAGTTTATATTACAAAAGGGACACTGCAGGTATGATTAGTTAAGGATTTTGGAATGGGGAGAATATCCTGGATCCTCCAGGTAGGCCCTAAATGTAATCACAACTGTCCTGATAAGATAGATGGAGGCAGAAGGAGATTTGACTACCAAAGAGGAGAAGGAGATGTGACTATGGAATCAAAATGTTGGAGTGATGGAGGAAAGAATCACAAACCAAAGAATGCAGGTGCCTTCAGAAGCTAGAAAAGGTAAGAAACAGATTCTTCTTTAGAGCCTCAAGGAATAACTAGCCTTGCCAACAACTAGATAGCCCGGTGAAACTGATTTTGGGCTTCTGGCCTCTAGAACTGCAAGAGAATAAATATGCTGTTTTCAACACCAAGACTGTGGTAATTTGTTATGGCAAAATAGGAAACTAATATAATCCACAATTCTGATAATCCAGTAAAAGAATTTAGGACTGAAAATAATCTCCTGGACCCAGAAGAAAATTCTAGAAAACTCTTTGGCATCATCAGTATATAAAAAGGCAACTCTGTAAAATAGGAGCCAAAAGCAATAAGGAGAAAATGTAGAATAGGACTTCCAAGATAAATAAAAATGGAAATCAAGACTTTTATAAAGGTAAGAATGACAAAGAAACCAAAAAATGCAATGGCAGAATAAAATGTATTTCAGAGTTACTGGGTCGTGACAGGGCAGGATATCAAACGATGGAGAAAGAATTGACAAACACTCCTGGAATACAGAAAAGGAGTACCCAAGATGAACATTATAAAAGGAGACTATAATTTTAAAAGTACAAAAAATAAATATGTCAAAGGAATCATATTGAAGGTGAAACCATAACAATCAAAAATGATGAATATTTGCTCTTGAAGAAAAATTTTCTGAGTTAAAAAATATATTTGACTCTTCAGAGTTTTAAAACTCACTGCATTCCAGAAAAAAAAATTATTTAAAAGAGACTCATATGCAAATACATTTTGCAAAATGTTAAAATCACAAGAATAAAGTAAAACTATGAGCAATCAGAAAGAAAAATAATCTGCAAAGGTGCACAATTCAGGTTGTTCTCAAATTTCTTTTGCAAAACAACAAAAGAATAATATTGACAGAATTTTTAGGGAAAAGAAAAGGTGTGAAACAAAAATTTCAGAATGAATAAAATTGTCTTTGATGTACAAAGGCCACGGGAAAAACATTCCTAAATATACCAAGTCTCTGAAAATCTGCTCAGAAAACCATGTGCTTTTGGATAAATAAACGAATTAATAAATTTTAAAAATCACTTCTATAATGACCAAAACATGAACCAAAATTAAGGAGAAAAGAATTTAGACACATGGCATCAGTAATTTTTCCCATAATTACTGTGGTACATGTGGCACATGTGGCACATGTAGGCACATGGGTTGTATAGACTGGAATTAAGGTTTGGTGTTGCCAAGTTTTGCCCCACAGTTTCTTTCCTGCTTATTCTTCTTTTCTAGGAAACAAGTAATTCGTTTACTAGGGTATAAACTTGAACTCACTGATATTTCAAATGAACTGTATTTTCAAATAGAATCTATTTCTATGATTACATAAATAATAACCAGTACTACTCTATCATGCACTTACAATGACTTAACATTTTATTTGGTTTGGAACTAGTGTCCAAAGACCCTAGTAACAACAGAATAACAAAGAACAATATGGTGGCTCTGATCATTTCCAAAGAACTTAAAATTGTGATTTGTCTCCTCTCCTATAAAATTCAACCCAATCACCAGAATAATGCCATGCTCCTTATTAGGCACCTTTTTAAATCACAGGAAAAATGTATGCATGTTTCTTTGAAGCTGTGTGATTTAACTAAGGGAAGCCATATATCTGAAAAACATATAGTAAGAAAATATACCAAAATGTTAATGATTATCTCTGTATTGAAGACTACTAGATAATTTTTATTTTTGTGTGTGATAGGACCCTATATTTTCAAAAATTTCTACATTTATAATTAATTCCAGTTATAGAGAAAACACATTAAAATAAGCCTATATAGTTTTATTTAAATAGGTAAAAGTAATGTAAAAAATAAATGACCAAAAACAGCGTCCAGAGAAAGCATCATAGAACTTTAGGAATGCCTTGGATTGAGACACAATTTTATTCCTTTTTTTTCTAAAAATACAATCACAATTTGCTAAACAAATTTGCTTGAACTTCTATTACCTAAAGTAGATATTTCCTTTAAATGTGACCACAAACAATAAGCACAACATTTTTAATATGTTAGAACACATGTCCCCCTCCCAGGAAGAGGGAGGAAGAATACCCGCTGTTGTCCTAGTATCTTTAGCAAACTTTGGTCTTGGGCTTGGAATATGAAGATGATTGGTTAACAAATACATGAACCCAGGGCCTAGATTTCTCAGAGATTTACTTGCACAATGCCAGAGCAGCTACCTGAGTTCATGATTTGAACACCCCATGAGAGGCAATTCACTTGTTATCTTTACCAAGAAGCACTCTTACAAAGCTCATGCTGGTAACAGATTGCAAACACCAGGAGGACAGGGACTGTATCCAGTTCAGTGTCTTATCTCCCACACAACCACAATACCTGGGACCGAATATGTGCTAACATTACATGAATGAATATTAAAATAAATTGGATGATGTGTGTTTTGCATGTGATGGGAAAGTCCCAAGTTTCTAGGCAAAAAGACTGAGGAGAAAAGTGGTGGCAGTTGGGTAACATTTCCATGGGAGTGATCTCAGCAGTCCCCCCAAAAGGAAGTTAAAATTAACCTTTAGTTAGTCTTTTAGTTGTCTCATATAATTCTAAATTTTGAAAAGTTCTTTCAGGTTTATTACATATTAATATATGAACCATACAGATCTTACCTATTTTAATCAAGGCTCCAGTGCCTATGCTCTTACATGCTTAGTGAAAACATAAATTTGAGCAAACGTTTCAGAAAGTAATTTGTCAATATGAATGAAAAGTCTTTAAAATGTTCATATATTTATGTAATATCAATTTCTAGGAATATTCATAAAGAATATTCATAAAGAATTGCCAAAGATTCATTAACAAAAGTGTTTATTATTGTATGATTCATAGTAATTGTGCATAAAACAGTTAACATAGCATGCTTGAGAATACTGTCTTTAGAAATGCCTGCTGGGAAGATTGGTTCTTGGTTGGCCTCTGGGAACTTGGCTGGTAGTTTCCTACATTGAAGGCCAAGAGCTACAGGGTGCCTAAGAGTTGCCTCCTGAGAGTCTCCATGTCGCTCAAATATGACCACTCTCTAAGCCAAACTCAGCCTCAGCATTACCTTCCCTCAAGTGTGAGACATGACTCCCAGGGATGAGCCTCCCTGGCACCAAGGGATTACTACCAATAACCAGCTGATGATGCAACTAGAAAAAGACCATGAATAAAAGAGGGAAATGGTAAAGACAAATGAGTTCATATGGCTAAGAGACTTCAAAATGAGTCAGAAGGTCAACAGAGGTATCACACTTCACATCTCAGCAGGATAGCTGAGACAGTCAAAGTAGATTCAACCCCAGGTAATATGGCCTGTGCATAAATTCAAACTTATTCTATATCCAAGTATGCCTAGTTCCTGGAAAGCCAATTAAATGATATAGGCTCTATAGGCTTTGGATACTCAGGGAGGATGCAGACTAAATGTGTTAATTCAAGCTTACCTGGAATGTGGGGGATATGTATTAATTCAAGACCTATCTGGTACTCAGATAAAACACTTAAAACTCTACGAAACTAACAAAGAAAGTCCTTTTGCATAAAAGCACTGTTTGACACCCCACTCCTACATCCTCTGTAGAAAAGGGACCAAAAATTCTATTTGGGGCTTGGTTTTTATTAGGGCTGAAGTCTGCCGAGCCCGTTGGCTGTTAATAAATCTTCCTTTTCAGATTCTTGCATCCTGGCCTTCAATACCACGTTCACCTGACTTCTCTCTGCCACACACAGATACTGGTGCTCCTGAAGGCTACAGAGACACACAGGTTCTATGGTCATGGCAGATGGCTCTAGAGTTCAGTGCCTTGCCAGTGGGCCCTACTTTGGAATTTGTGTTCCTGAGTGTAATGGAGTTGGACTCAGATGTGACCTGTCTACACATGCCCCTTCTGTCACTTTTACTGAAACTGCGGTTGGCTCTGGGGCTGGTGTATACTCTGAAGACTTAAATCTCTGGATGGTCCATGTGCCAGCTTGGCCCTAAGCCTCAGCAGAGTTGTGACACCTACTCTCCGGTTTGTTGGACTTACCCAGGTCAGCTAACAAGGAAGTGAAGATGATCAACCACCATACCAGGGAGCCATGAGTGTCCACAACTGAAGCAGAAGAATTGCATCCATCAACCATGTGGGATATAAGCCCCCTCTCATTTAGAGGTGGAGTGAACATGACCATCCAAGGATCCACAGGATGGAGGAATAAAATATGGATTAGAGTGGACTTACTAGTATTCTACTATAGAACTATTGTGACTCTAGCAATGGAAATATTTATCACTGATGTGGAGAGAGTGGCCACGGGAGTTGCTGAGGGCAGGGTTAGGGAAGAAGAGGTGTGATGTGGGGACATTTTTGGGACTTGGAGTTTCCCTGAATAATATTGCAGGGACAGATGCAGAACATTATATATCCTGCCATAACCTACTGAATGCACTGGGGGAGAGTGTAAACTATAATCCATGTGGTGTAGCAGTGCTCCAAAATGTATTTTAAAAATGTAATGAATATGCCACAATGATAAAAGAGGTTGTTGATGTGGGAGGAGTTGGGGGGGGGGGTATAGGGAACATTTTTGTGATCTATGTATCTCTTTTTAAAAAAGACATTTTTTTAAAAAATTAAAAATAAATAAATAGTTCCCTACATTGAAATAAAACTCCCCATAAATGTTAAGAGTAGCGTTCATTTTACCTAGACTGTGCAAACAATATGATTTACACTGAACACCTGTCCCTTAGCTTGCTTGAGCTATGGCAAACACCACACAATGAGTTGGTTTAAGCAGTGAGAATTTATTGGCTCATAGTTTTGAGGCTACAAGTCCAAAATCAAGAAAACGGCAAGATTTGCTTTCTCCTAGAAAATTGTAGCATTCTGGTGCTGGCTGCCAGCAATTCTTGTGATTCCTTGCTTTTATATTTCTGCCTACTGTCACATGGAGATGTTCTCTCCTGTTTTAGTTGGTTAGGCCGCTGAAAGCATATACCATAAAATAGGTTGGCTTTAAAAATGAGAATTTATTAGCTTATAAGCTTACAGTTTTTAGGCCATGAAAATGTCCAAATCAAGGCATAATGAAAAAAAAAAAAAAAGCACCATCAATGCAATGCTTTCTTCCTAAAGACCAGCTGCAGGAGATTCTTGGATCCCCTGCCACATGGCAAGGCACATGGCAATGTCTGTTGGTGACTCCCTTCTCCTCCAGTTTCAATGCTTTCAGCTCTTTGTTTCTGTGGCATTCTCTCCTTTTGTCTGAATTTCATTCTCTTATATAAAGGACTCTAGTAAGAGAATTAAGACCCACCCTGGGCCTTGCCTTAACTGAAGTAACCTAATCTAAATGTGTACAATAGATGTACACCCACAGGAATGGATTAACTTTAAGAACATGATTTTTGGGGGGTACACACAGTTCCAAACCACCACATCCTTTCTGGATCTTCCAGTTTCCACTGACTTCCATCTTCCCATTCTCCATAGTCTTCTCTCCTATTCCTCTTTATAAGGTCTCCAGTAATCTGGATTAAGACCCATCCTTATCTGTTTGGGTCACATCTTAACTAAAAATAACATCTTCAAGAGATCCAATTTAATGGCTTCATGCCCACAGGATGTGGATTAAGATTACAAACATGTCAAATGGGGTTCTTAATTCAATCTACTACAACCTCCTTTCCTTCTAGGAGTACGGAATCTTGGACTGTGCTAGGCAAAGGATGCCTTCAAAACTATTCCCAATAGAAATCTTGGGGCACTGAGTCTCTAATGAGCTTCCTTGTTATAAAGCACTTTGCATAAATTGTTACCACTTGTTGCTAGAGAAATTAAAACGTCCTATGACTCCACTGGGAAAGGACTCTTGGAAGCTTGGGCCTGGTTTCATCTGACTCATACACCTCACCCCATGCATCTTTTCCTTTGTTGATTTCCCTTTATATCATTTCACTGTAATATGTATTAGCAGTAAGTACAACCATATGTTGAGTCCTGTAAGTTCTGGCAAATCACTAAACCTGGGAGTGATCTTAGAGACTCATGACATAATAATAAGAGAGAAGAAGCATAAATGTCTAGTAATATGAAACTGGTTAAATAAATTATAATTCATCCATGGAATTGATTATTTTGCAAAAATAAATAATGTTTATGAAGCATTTTTTATATATAACTATAATATAATAAAATTAAAAATATTATATACCTTATATTCTTAGTTATTAACAAAATATATCCATAAACAAAAGACTAAACAAAAATGTACCATATGGTAAAAGTGATAACTTCTGCTTTGATCTTTTTTTCTATAGTCTATTCTTTTCTTTTGCTCTAAATAGGATACCTGTGGAGTTCATGAACCCTTAAGTGCCTGACTAAGAAGCAGCCACTTTTTGAAGAAAGTTATTCTAATTGTTTTTCCCCAAACTTGCTGCTTGGGCTTCAGCAGTCTACAAACACACACATATGAGCTAGACATAAGGAGTTTGGCAACTTTTATGTAGTTTGGCTCAAACTCTACCAGTTTGGTCTCTATACTACATAAAAACAGTATAACACAATCAAACCTCTTCTTTTAACAGTTTAAATGCCAAGTGAATTGACAGAAGCAGGTTATGTTGGCTGAGAAGTTAAGCAACTTTTCTAGCTGTCTCTAAAGTTGATTGATAGCCTCAAGTGTTGGGCAATGTGGAGCCTGGACTGATTGTGGGGATAAGGGGATGACTTTCCATGATGCCTCCATGTATGTGCTCTATCACAAAAGGAAATTCATACATGCAACCTCCTTTAAGTTAAAAGGAGCCTGACCTGAACTTCAGTTTTCCAGAATTTCTTTTAGGAAGATATTTGTTTGTGTCTGTGTCTGTGTTTTGTAATATGAAAGGATATTTAAACTTCAGAAAAAAACTATCTATAAAGTGTTTCATTACAAATTTTTGGTATTTTATTTATTCACAGGTTATGCACCAGAATTATTGTGCAAATTCTATAATGAGTTAGTCTTTTTAGAAAGAATCTAATCTCCTAAAAAAAGGTTAATTTTTAGTTATTTCTACCTGTCTTTAATGATTGGCTTGTCAGAAGACTGAACTTCATTAATGTATCATTATCTTGACTAAAGCTCATTGAAACAATGTTTTCAAAAGAGGACAAATATTCTTGTGCACAAAGTGGCAAAACAAAAGGATAATCCCATAGATTTTTCTTTTGGGCTAAGGAAAACATATACCTATACTGTAAACCACAATATAAAAATGACAGCATTCCATCATCAATTATAACAAATGTGCAAGACTAATACATGGTGTTAATAATAGGGGGTTGTAGGAACAGAAAGATACACCAAATGTAAGCTATGGAACATAATAGGTATATGTTGATGATGCTCTTTCATAATCTGTAACAATTCTCCCACAACAATCCAGGTGTTGATGGAGGGGTATAGTATGGGAATTCCACAGGTTAAGTATGACTGTTCTGTAAGATCACAATTTCTCTAATAAAAAAAATTTAAGGTTAATTCCAGAAAAAAAAAGTTAGCCCTGTTTATTTCTGCATGCTTATTCCACATGTTTCACTCTCCTAATCATAACCAGGAGAAAGCCAGCTTTTTAACTTGCAAGATAGAGCCCATATACACTTGGGAGGGTCCTAACTAAACTTCAGACAGTCTGTGGAGAATTAAATTAAAACTTCACAGGACTTCTGGAAACATGGTGAACTAGAAAAACATGGGATTCTCTTCTCAGAAAACAACTAGAGGACAGGCAGAAATGGCCTGGGGAAAAAAATCTTCTAGGGTTTAGGACAACAGGGGAAGAATGGATACCACCCAGAGGAGAGAGGAACAAGGAAAAGAATCACTAAGGCAAAATTGTGAGTTAAAAGCCACAGATGCAAATACCAGTATTCTCTCCTACACTATAAACACTTTTGAATTCCCAGGCCTTGGAGCCACTGCCTTCAGAAAAAGGGGCCCCAGGCATTCACCTCCCCAGACAAGGGGAAAGAGAAGGACACAGCCTAAGGCTGATTCAACTTTTGACCCACAAGTGTGGTCTGCTGTGTCCCACAAGCCATTCCAGGCTGGCTGGGACTGCACCATTTTTTGTCTTGAGTGCTTGCAAGGGATTAAAGAGATCCAACCCTCTCAATCTCCCTCTCTACTGACCAGAACTGGTTGCTGGGGATACAGAGGAGAGTGGAATTACTTCCTACCCAAGAAAAAGGAGGGGGCTACCACAATGGTTAGAGAACTGCCTCTGAGAAAGTTTGAATTAGGAGGCTCTTAGCCTCCAAGCAAGAGTAACTGTCACATTGATCCAGTCTGTGTTGCAGCAAACACACTCTGACCAGACAGTGAACTGAGAGGGCTGCCAAAATGCACCATCACCTGGCAGACCAAAGAAGTGCATGTGAGGAAATTAAAAGTAAGTAAGAGAGGCTTTTTCCCACCTTTACAGTCTCCCTCCCCAAAGCCCTAGGAAGGAGGGCTGAAATCCATTACTGGGTCCAGGGCCCAGATTTGAGCAACTAACAGGAACAATCCTAAAGACCCAGAACAAGTTGAACCAAAAATCAAAGAACAGCAGTAACACACAGCCTCCCACCACTAAAACCTTACAAGAGAGAGATTGAGTATCTGAGTAAACTCACTATCCTAATCAGATGCCTAGAAAAGCAAAAATATTATAAGCCATGCTAAGAAAATGGAATAAATGACCCAAGCAAAGGAATACATCAAAGCCCCAGAAGAGACTCAGGATTTGAGACAAATAATTAACAAGACCCATGCAAATTTCCAAAATCAAATTAATGAGGTGAAACAATATAGCTAAAAAGCGAAAGGACATCAAGAAGACACAGAATGAGCACAAAGAATTCGAAAACCTGAATAAAAAAGTAACAGATCTTATAGGAATGAAAGACATAATAGGTGAGATCCAACAGCATAACAGAAGACTTATACATCATGACCAAGTGTTATTAGTCCTGGTATGCAAGGGTGGGTCAACATAAGAATATCGAACAACATAATACAGACATTAACAAATCGAAGGGAAAAAAATGCATGACCTTTTCAATCAATGCAGATAGGCATTCAACAACATCCAGCATCATTTCTTGATTAAAAAAAAAGCACTTCAAAAGATAGGAAAACAAGAAAAATTCTTCAATATGATAAAAGGCATATATTAAAAACCCACTGTCAACATCATTCTCAATGGGGAAAGGTTGAAATTTTCTCTGTAAAGACTGGGAACAAGACAATGATGCCCACTGTCACCATAGTTATTCAACATTGTATTAGCAGTTCTAGCTAGAGCAATTAGAAAGAAAAATAATAATAAAAGGCATTCAAATAGGAAAAGAGGAAGTAAAATTCTGTGGATGACATGATCTTATATTTAGAAAATTCTGAAATATCTGTGACAAAGCTACTTAAGCTAAAAAATGAGTTCAGCAAAGTGGTAAGATATAAGATGAACAAGCAAAAATCAGAAATGTTCCTGTACACTAGTATTGAACAATCTGAGGAGGAAATCAGGGGGGGAATTCCATTTACAATAGCAACAAAAGGACTCAAATACATAGGAATAAATTTAACCAAGGAAGCAGAGAACCTATATGCAGAAAACTACAAAACAATGCTAAAAGAAATCAATGAAGACCTAAACATATAGAAAGACACTGAGTGTTCACTGACTGGAAGACTAAATATTGTGAAGATGTCACTCCTATCCAAAGTGATTTATAGATTCCATGCAATATCAATCAAAATTCCAACAGCCTACTTTACAGAAATAGAAAAGGTAATTACCAAATTCATTTGGGAGGCAAAGTGCACTGAAATAGCCCAAAAGTATTCTAAAAAAGAAGAGCAACATGGGAGGAATCTCACTGTCTGACCTTAAAACATTCAAAGCTACCGTGGTCAAAACAGCATGATATTGGCATAAATATAGACAGGTTGATCAGTGGAATAGAATAGAGAATACAGAAATAAACCCTCACCTCTAAAGCCAAATAGTTTTTTGACAACCCTAACATGTTGATGGGACAAAACTATCTCTTCAAGAAGTAGTTCTGGGGGGACTGGATAACCATAACCAAACAAATGAAAGAGGAACCCATCTCACTCCCTATACAAGAATCAATTCAAAGTGGATCAAAGATCTAAATATAAAAGCCAGGACCATAAAATTACTGGAAGAAAATGTAGGGAAACCTTGTGGTATGTGGTGGTTTCTTGGACCTTACACTCAAAGTATGCCCAAAGAAAGATAAAATAGAAAAATGTGACCTCCTCAAAATTAAACACTTTGTACCTCACAGGAGTTTGTCAAGAGGGTAAAAAGGCAACCAACTCAGTGGGAGAAAATATTTAGAAGGAACATGTCTGATAAGGGTTTAATATCTGTGATATATAAAGAGATGCTACAATTCAACAATAAAAAGGCAAACAACCTGGTTAAAAAATGGGCAAAAGACTTGAATAGGCATTTGTCCAAAGAAGAAATACAAATGGCAAAAAGAAAACCCACATGAAAACATGTTCAACTTCATCAGCAACTAGGGAAATGCAAATCAAAACAATGAGATATCATTTCATACCCATCAGAATGGTGACTATTAAGAAAAAGAGAACTACAAATGTTGGAGAAGATGTGGAGAGATAGAAACACTCACTGTTGGTGGGAATGTAGTATGGTACAGCTATTGTGGAGGACTGTTTGGCAGTTCCTAAAGAAATTGAATATAAATTTGCAACATGACCCAGCAATAGCCCTATTGGATATATACTCAGAAGAACTGAGAGCTGCGGCAAGAACAGACATCTGAACACCAATGTTCATAGGGGTGTTATTCACAATTGCCAAAAGTTAGAATAACCCAAGTGTCCATCAACGAATGAATGGATAAACAAACTGTGGTGGATTCACATGATGTAATATTATACAGCTGTAAGAAGAAATGAAGTTATAAAACATATGGCAACATGGATGAACTTGGAATACAATATGTTGAGTGAAGCAAGCCAGATATAGAAGGAAAAATACTGTATGATTGCACTGCTATGAATTAAATATACTGTGTAACCTCAAGGAGTTACCAACTTGAATCTGGGTCAACAGAAAATAGAATGAGGTTAGAGAATGGAAAGCTAAGGGTTAACTTGTGCAGAATTGGTAAAAAGGACATGTGTTAATCTTTGGAAATGAATAAAAGATGAAATCCCAACATAATGTTTGTAACTAGTTGTACTATTATAAGGATATTAAAGTATTTTAAAAGGAAAATCTAAGCCATATATATTACTGAAAGGAAAACTAAAAAACGTAACATGGAACTGTACAGCATAGTAAAACCACATGTGAAATATGGGGGTGGGATTGTGGGAAGATAGTGATGGACTAATAGGCAGAGGTAAAAGCTCTCACAAACACAATGGAGAAAGAGCCAAAAACTGCCTGAGGTCAGCAGATCAGAACAGTGCTACACAGTTTCCAGGAGGGTGAGGGACAGAGAGATGATGAAGCTCCCATGGCAGCTGGGAAGGGCTCCCCTCCTCCACCCCCAAGATACTAAGCTGAGATAAAACACCTGGCTCACTGCAGCTTATTGAGAGGGGAACAGACATCTTCCTCCCTGTCATTTATTTCAAGGGATAAAGGAAGTGAGGTCAGGGTATTTTCTTCACTGAATTTGGCTATCAGAGTCTGCTTTGAATCTCCAGTCTGGACTTTCAACACAGGAAAGCCAAGACTGAAACACTTTCATGGACAGGTGCCCTGACTACTGGCATCTACTGTCCAGTCTGGAAATTGCATGGACAAAAACGGCTCGCTCTGTATCCAACCCCTGGGAGAAAATCTGCTCCCCACTGGTGAGTCCCTGGCCCAACTGTGATACCTTAAACTGGGCAATTTTAAATACCCAGAGTAAGTTGAAAATATATATATCAAAGAAGAGCTGTGGGGAAAAAAAATAGGCAAGAGAGAGAAATTAACCATCAGAGTAAATTCACCAACATATTCAGATGCCTAGACATCAGTAAAAAATTACAAGGCATACTAGGAAACAGGAAGAGATGGCCCAGCCAAAAGAACAAACCAAATATCCTGAAAAGATACTGGATTTACAATTAATCAGTGATAATCACACAACTATCCTAAATCACTTCAAAAAATTTAAAGAAAATATGGCTAAAGAAATAAAGAATATTTAAAAGACACTGAGAATGCATAAAGAACTATTTGAAAGCCTTCAAAGAAAAGTAACAGACCTTATGGGTATGAAAGACATGATGGATGAGATTTAAAAAAAAACACATTAGAGGCACATAAGAGTAGCTTCGACTTGCTTGAAGATAGAATTAGTGATTTCAAAGACAACATTGGAACTGGAAAAGGAGAACAGAAAGAAGAAAAAGGAAAATATCACACAAACATTTGCATTATTGGTGTCCCAAAAGAAAAAGAGAATGGAAAAGGGCCAGAAAGAATATTTGAGTAAATAATGACTGAAAACTTTCCAAATCTTATAAAGGACATAAATATCAATATCTAAGAAGGTCAACACACGCCAAGAAGAATTCATCTGAATAGACCTACCCTGAACTACATACTATACAGAATGACAAATATCAGAGATAAAGAAAGGATTCTGAAAACAGAAGCAGAAAAACTAAGCATCACATGCAAGGGAAACCCAGTAAAATTAAGTACCAACCTCTCATCAGAAACCATGGAGGAGAGAAGAAAGTGGTATGATATATTTAAGGTACTGAAAGAGAAAAACTGCCTGCCAAGAATTCTGTATCTGGCAAAGCTGCCCTTCAAAAATGAGGGTGAGTTCAAAGTCTTCACAGATAAACTAAAACTGATAGACTATATTACCAGAAGACCAAATTTGTAAGAGATACTAAAGGGAGTACTGTAGCCTGAAAAGAAAAAACAAGGGTGAGAGATTTGGAGAAGAGTTTAGAAATGAGGATTATTAGGAAGGGTAAACTAAAGGATAAGAAGACAGACAATAGAACAATATGGCAACAGAGAGTTGAAAGACAAAATGAATTAAGTAAGTAATGCCTTTAGAGTAATCACACTGAATGCTAATGGATTGAACTCCCCAATCAAAAGACATGGACTGATAGAATGGATTGAAAAATGTATGAGCCATCTACAAGTTGTCTATAGGAAGCCCACCTCAGATGTAAGGTTAAAGATGTAAGGTTAAATGCAAAGAGTGACTGAAAAAGAGCTAAAGTAGACCAGATAAATGTAAATAACAACATTATAGTATATGAACAATACTTACTCAAAGCAACTGGCAGATTGTTCCTGTGATCAATATTCCATGATTTTTTAAATACAAAATAAACATGTGCTTTTAATTGAGGAGGACTGGAGAAGAGATATATTTTTGGATATTTCATTTTTCTTTAATCCTTCCTTATTTATATTCTTTAATTAAAATAATCTATCTGAATCTATAATGATTTAGCATGACTACTGTTGAACAAGATTTTGAGTTTTTCTGCCTCATAAAATTATGAGTTGGCAAATGTGCTGTAATTCATTCCAATAGCATGTGACGAATTCGCAAATAGGAATTTTATTATCTAGAAAGAATTATAGCCTAAATGGAAATTAAATAACTAAACCAATAATTTATTAATTCTTAGAGATTTTTATGCCCAATAATTAGAATTGTAATATAAAAATTAGAATTATGTTATAATTAATTTCTATTATATTTATTATTTACACTTATAAATGTTTGTTGCTATGCTATTTTTTATAATTGATTATATTAAATCTAACCTGACCTTGCACTTGAACTCTCTTTTAAAATTTGCAATTTCTTTCAATCTATTTTTCTATTTATTTTACAATTTTACAATAAAGGACTTTTTAACAGCTAACAAAAGTCATTAATTATATATTTTTGGTAGATCATATGGTATGTGAATATATCTCCATAAAACTGCTTAATAAACAAATAAATAATTGTGTAAGAATAGCCAGAAATAGCAGCTATGTACAGCAGGGGAAGCATAGAGAGAATGAGAGGTGAGGAATTTCCTTGTTTGTTTGTTTTTTGTTTATTTTTATTATTATTGAAATAATGCAAATACTTTAATGATTGAAGTGATGAATGTACAACTAGGTGATTATACCAAATACCACTGATAAGTTGTATGCTTTATTTATATGTATCAATAAAATTGATATATTTAAAATATATATATGAATAAGGGTAAAATTGCATATATAAGACCAATTTTGAGGCTGAACAAATGTATATTAATACTACAAAATGTTAATATCAGACAAAAAATTATGTTAAGTGAAAGAAGCCAGACACATAGTTCTATATAATGTATGATTCCATTTATACAAAATGTAAATATAAATCAATTTATAAAGATGAAATTAGATTAGTGTTTGTGTAAGGCTCAGGACGGATGCTAAGGGGTATGGGGTTTTTCTTTTTGGTGTAATGAAATTGTTCTAAAATTTTTTGCGGTGATGAAGGCACAACATTGTGATTATATTAATAGCCATTGATTATACACTTTAGATAGATTGTATGGTATGTGAATATATCTCAATAAAACTGCTTAATGAATAGGTAAATAATTGTGTAAAAACAGCCAGAACTAGCAGCTATATACAGCCAGGGAAACAGATAGATTGAGGTAAAGAATTTTCTTGTTTATTTTTATTTATTATTATTATTGAAATAATGAAAATGCTCTAATAATGATTGAACTGATGAATGCCCAACTATGTCATTATACAAAATACCATTGATTGTATACTTTGACACATTGTATGTTTTATTAATATGCACCAATAAAATTGATTTGTTTAAAAAATTTCATGTAACTGAAAAAAATGAAAAAACTTTAAGTACTAAGAAGCACACAGAACCTAAGAATATAAAGCTAGAGCAAATGCCACACATAAATACAACAAACAGGATTATTGAAATGAATACAGGCAAGAACTTTCCATTATTATGATCAATATTTACTCTTATTGGACTTCAACTTTAGCCAATTCTTACTTTTCAGTCTTTCAAGCATCATCGAAAGAAAGCAAAAGTGAAACATAAATCAGTTTCTACTTGTATATACAAGTAAACGACTGAGTCCTGGAAGTATGATAAAAATTGAAGATATTAATTCTTTAGAACTTATCGCTGAAGCTCAGTCAGCCATGTGGACCCTGTACCATTATTACTAATAATTGAAAATTGACTGTATTAATAAAATATTTCACAGATGCTCTGTCTTCTCCCTCCTACACACCAACAGATCAAACTTAACAAGATTTGGTTCTTTGGAGAAACATAATATGTGTTATTTTAACAGGAATTTTAAGAGTAACAGGACAAAATTAAGCTCGTGTCTCAACCTACCTTCCTCAATATACTAAATACTACATCCATATATCAACCTCATCTTCAGTTTAACTGGTCTACTTGCCTTAACCTAAAAGAGCAGCATCAGGTGATGATACCTACCTTCCCAAATCACACACAATTTTCACAGTCAAGCTCAAACTCTGCCTTCTCTATGCTGTTATAAAAGGGTATTGGGCTTCAAAGGAATGGAATTGGCATGGTTGCAAATACAACCCTGAATCTACTCTAATTTATTAAAAAGTTAAATAATTTGAAAAATGTTATTTATTTATTATTAAGAAAAAATGCTTTGCAATCACCTCACTGATGATACAACAATGTGAATGGAGTATGAGACTGACAATTACTAGTCTACATCACTAGGACAGAACACAACACAACCCATTGCCTTGTTTTGTGAGTTACTTTCCTTATGTTTTTTTTTTAGTTTTTAAAATTGAATTTCATCATTCATACATGAACATCCATAAACAATAAGTGTACAGTAAAAGTTGTGAACTTACAAAACAAACATGTGTATCATCATATATTATGCCAACAACACCACCTTGCATAGCTGTGAAACAATTTTTCAAACTATGAAAGAGTATCATCAAAACATTACTAGTAACTATAGCCAATGTCTAATATTTGGTGTATTTTTCCTCCAACCTATCCACCCAGTTAAGGATACCCTGTATTAATACTATACAGTTGTTAAAGTTCATGAGAGAATGTTCTCGTATTTATTCATTAAACCACAGTCCATCTTCCACCACAAGATTCATTTTGTTATACAGTCCTGTGACTTATACAATCCATTCAAAACAGCTCTCATGTTCATCACAGAGTTATGCTGTCATCACCTCAATTTTAGAATGCATTACTCCAAAAGGAAAAATTCCATACTCCTTTATACCCTATTGTTGTCCCTTAGAATTGATATAATATCTTTTTTGTCATTGCTATAAAATATTACAATATTATTAACTATAACCCATAAATTACATTAGTCATAGTTTTCCTGTGTATCATCATAGGCTTAACACTCTGTAAAAGAATATTCTTATACTATTAACCTCAATCTTCATCCATCACTAAAATCACTATATTAAACAGTCCCTACATTATTCTCTAGCTTCCTTTCAAATGAAATCTTACATCCACAGACTAACCATTTCATCCACAATCACATTTATAAATGAGCAGTGTTAGTTATGCTCACTATAATGTATTACCATCAAATCTATTCATTTCCAGACATTTATGATAATCCTTATTAAAATTTGACCTACATTAAACCCCAGCTCCCATTCTAAACCCACATTCTAATTCCTAGTAGCCTGTCTTACTCTAGAGTTTGCCTCCGTGAGCTTACTCTTTGTTTTAGTTCGAATTAGTGAGACCATACAATATTTGTCCTTTTTTGTCTGGCTTATTTCATTCAACATAATGTCCTCAAGGTTCATCCATGTTGTCATATGCATTCTGATTTCATTTCTTCTGATAGCTGAGTACTGTGAGCCACATTTTGTTTGTCCATTTGTCAGTAGATGGATACTTGTGTTGTTTCCATATTTTAGCAAACGTGAATAATGTTGCTATGAACATCAGTATGAAAATTTCAGTTTGCATCCTTGCTTTCAGTTCTTCTCAACAGAGTAACAGGATTGCTAGATCATATGGCAGTTCTATATTTAGTTTCTTAAGGAACCACCAAACCGTCTTCCTCAGAGGCTGCAGCATTCTACAGTTGCATAACAGTGAAGGAGTGTTCCTATTTCTCCACATCCTCTCCAGCACTTGTAGTTTTCTGGGGCTTTTTAAAGTATTGACCATTCTATAAATTGTGAAATGATATCTCAGTGTAGTTTTGATCTGCATTTCCTTAATAGCTAATGATGTTGAACATTTGTTCGTGTGCTTTTTTTTTTTTTTTTTTTTTTTGGGGCCATTTGTACTTCCTCTTTGGAGCAATGTCTATTCAAGTCTTTTGCCCATTTTTTAATTGGGTTGCTTGCCTTTTTATCATTGGGTTGTATGATCTCTTTATATAACATGGATATAAAATCTTCATTAGATATGTGGTTTCCAAATATTTTTCCCATTGAATAGGCTGCCTTTAGCTATAACCATAAAACTCCTAGAAGAAAATGTAGGGAAGCATCTCCAAAATCTTGTGGTTTCTTAAACCTTATCCCCAAAGCATGAATAAC
Organism: Dasypus novemcinctus; assembly: GCF_030445035.2. Taxonomy (NCBI): domain Eukaryota; kingdom Metazoa; phylum Chordata; class Mammalia; order Cingulata; family Dasypodidae; genus Dasypus; species Dasypus novemcinctus. The sequence goes on along the minus strand of NC_080673.1, from coordinate 43,871,637 downwards.
AAAAGAATTGTATTAGTCAGCCAAAGGAGTGCTGATGCAAAATACCAGAAGTCAGTTGGCTTTTATAAAGGGTATTTATTTGGGGTAGGAGTTTATAGATACCTGGCCATAAAGCATAAGTTACTTCCCTCACCAGAATCTATTTCCACATGGTGGAGCAAAATGGCTGCTGACATCTGCCAGGTTTCACACTTCCTGGGTTCTTCTCTTCCCAGGTCTTGCTTCTCTCTGGACTCAGGTCCTCTGTTTCCTCCACAAGGTCAGTTGTAGACTTTGAAGCACTCTAGGCTTTGTCTCTCTCCACAAGGTCAGCTGTAGACTATCAGGTGAATGGCTCTGTCTCTCTCCCCAGGGTTTCTGCCATGTCTAAGGAGCTGTCTCTATTCCTCTCCTGGCTCAGGTCCTCTCTTCCTGCGCTTGCTTCTTTCCTCTGTCTGCTTACTTCCCAGGGCTCAAGTTCAAGACTCCAGCATCAAACTCCAAATCAAAATCTCCAACTCTGTCCTTTGCCATGTCTTTTATCTGTGAGTCCCCATCCACCAAGGGGCAGGGACTCAACATACTACTTATGTGGCCCAACCAAAGCCCTAATCATAATTTAATCATGCCCGGTGCAGACCAGTTTACAAACATAATCCAATATCTATTTTGGAATGGAATTCATAACTATATCAAACTGCTACAGACCTCCTCAAATACTTCTGCGTATCAAAGGACATTGTCAAGAAGGTGAAAAAGTACCTTTCTTGTGCTGGTGTCTAAAATACATGCTTATTTCTCTATACCTAGCACAGCCTTTTGTATGGTGAATATATTAGTTTTCCAGGGCTGTTATAATCAAATATCAAAGACTGGGTGGCTTAAATAACAGGAATTTATTATCTCACTTCAGGATCAGGCTTTCTCCAATGTCTGTAGCATTCTGGTGGTGGCTTCCCAGCAAGCCATAATTCAATCTCTACCTCTGTCACATCAATATTTATCTTCTCTCTCCTCCTCTGGCTTCTACTGATGGACTGCCTCCAAATTTTCTTTGCTTATAAGGACTTCATTCATATTGGACTAAGGCCCATCCTGATTCAGTTTGGCTTTTAACATCTTCAAACACCCTATTTACAAATGAGTTCATATCTATGGAACTTGAATATGTCTTTGTTGGCGACATGATTCAATCTATCAGTCTGCACAATGTATATTAATACGTTATAATTATTATATATTGTAAAGAATTGGTTCATGGTATCTTGGAGGGTGGCAAGTCCAAATTTTGTAGGGAAGGCCACAAGCTAGAAACTCCCATATAGATGATGGAGTCCTCAGTCTGAATTCCCCTGGGGAAGCTGGCTGGCTAGAAATTATGAAAAGAGCCAGTGTTGAAGTTGAGGCAGAAATTCTTCTGCTGACCTCTGAAACCCTCACTTCTGACTTTTAAGACCTCTAACTGATTAGATGAGGCCCTTACCCATCTTGCTGAAGGCAATCTCCTTTGTTGACCATTGATTCAATCAACTGCTTATAGACAATCACCTTTATGAGCAAGCCGGTGCTTGATCAAACAACTGGGAACAATAAACTATCCAGGTTGACACATGAAATTAACCATCACAGTCTTCCAAAAGTAATTCTAAAAAGCAAAACTGTAATCAACCCCTCTGTGCTTTCCAAATTCAGGTACTTTTACTTTCTCTATATACTCTTATGCTAAATGTCTTTATTCCTGTATAAGATGAAAGTAAGGAAGGTATGACAAGTCCTCTGTCTCTATATGAATGAGTCACTTATGAAAATATGATTAATCCTATTGACATTTGAACAATTACTGGATTTTGGTTGATATTAAATGCCATTTTAATTTTAGATGAGATAATGACTACTTTGGTTGTGCTTTAAAAAGAGATACCTTATCTCTTTGAAAGGTAAATTCATGAATGTAATGATATAATATCAAGAAATTTCCTTCAAATAATCAAGCTGAGTAGGGTCATTGGATGTCAAATGGATGGAATTATACTGGCCATGAGTTGATAATCATTAAAAATAGGTAATGGGTACATGGGAGTTTATTATTCTAGCCTTCTTACTTTGGTATATATTAAATTTTCCATAATAAAATATGTTATTCTCCTTATTCCAAAATACATAAACTTTTCCCATTCCAAGAAGAGTTTGAATTAAGCAACTAATCATCAGGAAAAGAGTAGACCTCAGATTAAAACATGAATAATATTACTTTTCTATTTGGGAAAAATGTGACTTCACCAAAAAAAAAAAAAGGAAGAACAAAACCACACAATAAGTGAAAAGAAGCTCAGCTCAGCTCCTCCTCCACCAACTCCTCACAGGGTGACTTTGTTGAAAATATTGAAAAATCCTATGTCATAATGATCCTTAAGAAGAGAAGAACATTAGAAATTTGCTCATCAGTGTATTGTCTATCTCCTCCCCCAGAAAGTAAGATCTACAAGGTTAATGACTTCATCATGTTCAACTTTGTATATTCAGCAAGAAGCAAGACTATCTAGCTAGCATACATAGTAGAAGCTCAATAAATATTTTTCAGTGATTCCTATATATAAAATATGCCTTATCCTGCCTACTGACACAAGTCCATAAAGTTCTATAGGTATTAACTTTTAAAGTAAAAAATTCATTTCAAAGATTCAAGCTTTATTTATATATGTTCTTTACTGAAAAGTTTATCAGTAATTTTCACTATTTACAAATAACATCCACTTGCATTTGAGCCTCAAACTCACTGAAAGGTAGATAAGACAGGGATTAAGTCCCTGTTTTAGAAAAAAATATAGAAATTAGAAATATATTTATGATCTGCTGATATTTAGCCATGGTTTTTTTTGACTAATAGTCCTTCATTCTTTCAATTGCAAAACTATCTGCATATTCTTTTTAAGTCAAGTCACTGCTAATTAAGCAAGCAGTTTCACTCACTATTATTACTTCCAGTATGTAAGAAGTTGAGCCCAAACCCAAAGGATGAGAGAAAATCAAACTCACAGGAAATTTGAGTACAATATTATAGAATATTATTTCAAAGTTTTAAAAAAGATAGGTAGAGTTCTACTTTCACTTTAGATGTGGAAAGCCACAAAAGAATACCATTCCCACCCATTTAAACAATGAGAATAGGGCAGGTTTTCTAAAAAGCAATTATTTTTTTGAGAGAATCAGAGAGCAGAGGTCACAAGACTATATAGTGAATTGCTATACAAAGGGTGAAAATTTTCCTTCAAGGAAAGATGAAACATGAAGTCTTTCACCTCTGACAGACATTAGCAGGAAGATATGGCCACCATAAAAGCAAACAGTAGAAATCTTAATAAATATTTAAAGATTTATATAGTATAAAATACTTTCAAGTCCCACATACCAAGAACTTCCACTAAGAGCTCATGGGAAACACAGAGGCAGGGCAGGAGACATTATACAGGAGTGCAGAGCCTGTCTTCATTTAAGAGTGGAGCATAATACCTGCCTCCACTCCAGACACCACACAAGATAGTGGTTGGCAGCTGCTAGAAAGAAGCAGGAAACCCACTCAAGGATCAGGCTCTATAGTAACACCAGGTAAAAGCTCTCTGCTGCTGTGGGAGGAGCAGGAAACCCAAGTCACTTAGTGAAGCCATTATAACCCTGATGATAAAACCAGACAAGTGTATTACAAGAAAGGAAAATTACAGACCAATAAACTCCATAAGCATATCAACAAATTGAATTCATCAATATATGAAAAAAGAATAACATATCATGATCGATTGGTTGTAGCCCAATCTTTATGCAAGGTTGGTTCAACATATGAAATCTAATACGTGCAATTTAATCTAATATCTGTGTAAGAAAGAAACGTCAAATAATAATTTAATAGATGTGGAAAATACATTTTATGAAATTCAATGCCCAGTGTAATTTTTTTAAAAAATTCATGCAAACTGAGAATAAAAGAAATTTCCTTATTCCAATACTGGGGACTAAAAAATGTACAGCTAATGTCATACATGATGGTAAAATATTTCATGCCTTTCTCCTAAGAGCAGAAGCAAGAAAAGGCTATCTGTAATCACAGTTCTATTCAGCATTGCGCTAGAGCTCCTTTTCAATGCAGTAAGACAAGTAAAAGAAATAAAAGACACTTAATTTAGAAAGAAAAATGTAAAATTACGCTTAACAGATCATATGACTGTATATGTATAAAATCATCATGAATCCAGAAGAATACTAGTAGAATTACTGAATTTAGCAATATATTAGTATACAAAGTCAATTTAAAAAGCATTTTATTCTGTATAGTAGCAAGAACATTAGAAAAAGTAAATAAAATCAATACCATTTGCAAAAGCTTTAAAAATCAAATAGATAAGAATGAATTCTGTAAATGGTATGGCTGATCTCTACACTAAAATATATAATATTGTTGAGAAAAAAAAATATCTAGCAAAGCGGGTGAAGCTCAGTGGCTGAGCTCCTGTTTCTCATGTACAAGGTCCCAGGTTCAATCCCTTGTACTTCCTAAAAAGGAAAAGAAAAAAGAATATCTAAATAAATAAAGCAATATACTATGTCCATAGATATATGTACTATGTCCATAGGCTTAAGGTTGAATTGATATTGAGATGCAAAACAATCCCAATCAAACTCACAGCAGGAATTTTTCTGAAAAGTCACAATATAACTTAAAATTGATTAAGGCAAAGGAATAAGAATAGCAAAAAATATCTTGAAAAGGAACAAAAATGGAGTATATATATACCACATGACTTCAAAGCATCAAGACTTCCTATAAAGCTGTAAGATAATGAGGCACTGGAAAAATGATAAATAGACCAGTGGAACAGAATAAAGTCCTGACATAGAATGCGCAAATATGATTAAAGATTTTTGACAAGGGTGCCAAAGAAATTAACAAATGGTGCTACCGTAAACCATGCACAAAAGATCAACTTGAGATAGATTATAGGTTGAAATATAAAAGCTAAAGCAAGCCTACCACTAAAGAAATAAAGGAGAAGATCTTCCCAACCTTGGAACAAAGATTCTTGGAGAAGACACAGAAAGCACAATCCATTAAATAAAATATAAGTCAGACTTTGTCAAAAATAAATCCTTCTGTTCATAAAGGCAAGAAAGAAATAGTCAAGTTAAAGACTAGGCATAAATATTCAAAACATGTATATTTGACAGAATATACACCCAAAATACAGAGTCTTGCATCTCAGTGGTAAAAAGACAAATCACCAAATTTAAAAATGGGCAAAAGACACAGACACTTCACAAAATATATGCGAATGTACATGAAAAAATGCTCACCATCATTAGTTATCAGGAAAAAAACACAAATTAAAACCCAGTGAGATATCCCCACTGAAATAGTAAAAATGAAAAAGATTGACAGCATCAAATGTTGGGGATGATGTGGAGCAAATGAAGCACTGCCACTTTGAAAAATCTTGTTCCTTAAATAAACATCCATCTATGGTGTAATCCAGCAATTCTATATCTAATTATTAATCCAAGAAAAATGAAAACATATGTGCATGCAAATACTTTTACACAAACCCATATAGAAACCTTATTCATAATAGTTAAAGAGAAAATCCATTATCTTGCTTGAAAATCCTTTAATTGATTTTATTTTTACTGTTTTTCTTCTTGATTATTTGAATCTAACCATATTTTCCACCTCTATACCATTTCTCTTTGAGGCTTTCCTCTTACGATTCTCAGTTTTCTTAAATAAATATTATCCAAGTGATGGTGGTGTGTTTTTTTTTTTTCATTTTGAAGCTGGTTTTGTGATACAGGGGTACCCAGGAATATATTAATAATTTTAAACAACCATATAACATCCTGATGTAGCCTTGGAAAATATCTCATTTTTACCATTGCTCCAATGTTAACCTAACTCTAACAAATTTTAAAAAATAGAAAAACAGAAGAAAATACAACAAGAAGAGAATAAAACTAATTTTAGTTAGTTATTTTACTTGTTTTCTCTATATACATATATCATTTTATTAATTCTAATGGAATTTGTTTTTTTAAATATCTATGGTATTAAACCACATGCAAAATCCTTACCTATTTTGAATTATTATTTCAAAAATATTAAGGATTTGAAAAATATGCAAATTCTATTTTTAAAACTAACATACTCTACAGATTAATTTGTAAAAAACACTTTCATTCACATTAATTGGATAAAAATTATTAAGGGGGAAATGAAATTCTTAAAAAAACATACGAATAATTTTTAAACTTTACATTTTCCTTTTTTTGTAAATGGAAAAAAATGGTCTTATTTTTAAACGCAAGAGGAACTGCATCAATGTTTTTTCAAAGCAACATTTCCCAACAAAACTTTGCCCCAAAGAGGAATTTAAGCTAAACACCAGTTCAGATAAAGAAAAAGCTATAATATTGGAATTATCCTTATTTCCACGCTTGCAAAATGTTATACTAAATACTTGTAAATTACTGTATTATTATTAATTCTAAATTTTAAAACTTATGCAAGAGAAACTACCATAAGTATAAAAAGGGGATTACAAACATGGTCAGAAATTTGCCATTAAAAAAAAGGCAAATTAAAGATAAGATCTTGCTTTTTGTGTTCTAAAACCTAATTTAAAGTAACTTTAAGTAAATTACCAATACTAACATTTTGGCTAGTAGACTATGGACAAAGTTAAATCCTCAGAGTACATACTAAAAAAATACTCCAGACAGATATTGAATAGAGGAAGAAAAAAAAACTTCAGAAAATGCTCTCACAGAGATTTGCTTTTCTTAATGGATGGTATAAGTGATTAGTATAACATTTAATAAAATTCACTTTGAAGAACCGCTAAGGCCCAGTAAACCTTCAAATTATTAAACACAAGCTTTTATTTTTTTAAGCAATACAATCCTAATATATTTTGCGAGCATAGTTTCACAAATTCTTGTTTAAAAGATTAATGAGTGCAAAATTCTTGAACAAAACATCTCTTATATACATCTACTGTATTTCCCAGTGGTCATCACTTAGCACAACTGATAAAAGAGGAAATCTATTTTCTTACTATTCATTTGTAACTGAATAGATTCTTTAAATAATTATGATAAATTAATTCTAACTTAAAAACTATGAGATATTTTATCTCTTGCAAAGTAACCAGGAATGACAAAAGTCTTCTTTCCCCCTTCAGTGAAGAAGGGATATTCTGTGCACTCTATAGTTATTGCCTTCATCTATCTAAACTACAAATCCATCTCATGGACCACGCAGGAAAATTTGGAGCTCCTACAAAGCCCAGCCATCCAAAGAAAAACAGACATTCTCATTGGTTTAAAACACATTTCAGAACACTAGGATATTGTTACAGGATATTAAATGAGAATGACTGGCTTTGGTTTCCCTATGAATAGGACACAGTAATGAATAGCTTGCTTCAGATTTAGCATAGATTCAAAAATATATGTAGGGAAACAAAAATGTCTACTGGTCCACAAAATTTGTATTACCCTTTGTCATATGTATTAGAGAAAAAACATGCCAGTTTCATTTTTAATTTTAGGAATAATGAATGTGGTTTTTACCTATTAGAACTCACACACTATATAGAAGCTGCCCTGGAGGTGTTTATGTTGTTTGTTTATATTCAATGAGTCAAAAGCTTACAAATTTGTGCTGACCTTTTCTTTTTACTTAAAAAAAAAATCAGTTATTTATCACAGCAGCATTCAATCACGTAAGCAGTACTAACTAGACATGTGAGTAATATCATGGTTTTCTCCAGGACCAAATTAATTATTATACCTATCATTTCAGTTAAATACATGATTTTATTGTCTACAAACTCGGCAAGTATTTATTTCATGTTTACTGGGTACGGCTAAATGCTGAACACCTATGACATGCCAGGCCTTGTGCTAAGTGTTGAGAACACAAGGTAGACAAGATCCAGCTCTGGCTTTTAAGAAGTACACAGCCTAATGGGGGAAAGTATGTAAGATACACCACTACCACTTTGTGACAAGCACTGTAATAGATTTATGTGGTGGGACCCACCCAGAGGAGGAAGCAATGCTACATAGGAAGACCAAGGATAGCTTCACAGGTGATGTGATGATTGAGCTGGGTATTGAAGGATGATAAGTGTAGGTCTAGCAGGGTGTGGCAGTTTCCCTCAGAGGAGGAGAGCAACAATAAATATGAAGAGATGGGCTCAGAGTCCCACATTCTTTTTAGATCCCTAGAACCTAAGCACAGAGCACTATTGCCAGACAAGAGGGTATATGTAAGAGAATCCAGTTCAAATGCAGACATTGTTCATTATATCCAGAGAGGCTGGTCAGACAACATAGCACTGAGCATTCAGGAGCTTCACAAAAAAGTTAACAAAATGCATGCCACTGTGGCCTTTTCTTAACTGTTATCATTAGAAACTCCAAATAAATCTCTCCAATGGGTTAGCCTTCAGATTCTTGCTCCTATGTAGAATGTTTAAAGACTCTGCTTTCTTGATGTTAATGTGTTTCCCAGTACAATTTTACAATAGCACCTAGGCCTGGCCCTTCATCTAGATGATTAACTACCCTAGTGTTTCCAAGACTGCTTCAGGTTTACTACTAAAAGTTTGCATCTTGGGAAAACTCCCCAGTCCAGGGTAAACTGAGCTGCTGTTTGGCTACCATGATACTTCCAGTCCCCAAATGTCTAAGGGAACATGAGTTCAACATTAATTTTCCTAGTGAATTTGTCCTATTAAAAATATCCTATTGTAAAATAAACCATGAATAGAGAAAAGCACAAAAGATTTTGTGTTCAGATTAACTAATAATATACCACTTAGTTACAAGAAAAAACATATATGCCGGCACCTCAAAATCCTCTCTTCTTTATCAAAGCTATTTCTCTTCCCCAGGAGCTAACCATTTTTCTGACTTTTCTCGTAAATATTTGTCTTTTTTTTTTTTAAATTTTGCCAGTGGTAGTAAAATATAAAGCTTAGTTTTATTTTTTTAATTTCAAATTAATCAGAATACTTTTTAGTTATTTTTGTTTTATAGCTAATATGACATTTATGAAATTCTTCTATGTTGTTGCATGTGGGAAAAAATTGTTCACCTTCTTGCTATATACTGCTCCCAGAATGCATGCATTAGTCAAAGTTCTACAGGAAAACAAAACCAGCAGGATATACCTATACATGAAGGGATTTAATGTAAGGAATTAGCTAATGTTACTGTGAGGTTTGGGAAGTCCAAACTCCACAGAACAAGCCTCAAGCTGGAAACTCCAATGAAGGTGATGTTTAAGTCCTTAGTCCAAATTCCTCAGGGGAAGCAGCTGGAAATGCCAACAACAGTCAGTGTTGAAGTTGAGGCAGAAATTCTTCTGACCTCTGAAACCTTCAGTTCTGGTTTTCAAGACCCCCAAATGATTGGATGGGGAGATTACCCACTTTATTGAAGGCAATCTTGGTTGCTTGTATATTCAATCAACTGATGGCAGAGGCAAATCCCAACTACTAAATATCCTCACAGTAATAAGCAGCACAGTGCTTGACTAAGCCACTGAGCACTGTAACCTAGCCAAGTTGACATATGAAATAACCACCACCATGCATTTACCACCATGTATTTATCTGTTGTACTGCTGATGATGTTCGAATTGTTTCGAACAATTGGGGTTATTACAAAGTCTACTGCTGTGAACACATTTGAACATGCATCCTAGTGCATATGTGAAAGAGGTTCTCTAAGGACACGCTGGTCCAATGATCAGTAGAATCCACATCATATGGGAGTGTGATAGAAATGCACCCTCTCAGGCCCCAACCCAGGCCAATCAGAAAGTCTATTTTAACAAGAGTTGTTTATACATTAAAGTCTGTGTAATAATATGCACAGCAAAGAATGGAAAGAATATGTAATAATATGCACAGCAAAGAATGGAAAACCGTGATTTAGAGTACATCCCTCGTAATGGCATTACTAGAAAGCAGCTTTTCTTGACACCAGCAGGGTAGGAGATTTCAGCCTCACCAACACTATACAGTCAGTCTTGTAGATTATTAATATCAGGTGGGTGTGGAATGGAATCTCCTAGATTTCCTTTGCATAAACCTAATTATTAAGGAGTTTGAGCAGAATTTTACAAATTCATTGAGAATTTGGATATATTCATTTAAACTTTCTTCTCAGGCTTTTGTCCCGTTTTCTATTGGGTTGTTTCTCATTTTCTCCTTAGGCAGGGGTTCTTAACAATGGATCTGTGAGCTTGAATTTAAATTCAAAAACACATTATTCTTGTGGGGATATGTTTGGTGCAGGTGTGAAATATTTATTAAGTAATGCAAAGTATAGTATGAACTTAGTAAGGGGTCCATGGTTTTCACCTGACTGGCAAAGGTGGCACAAAAAAAGATTAAAAACCCCTGGTTTAGAGAAAATTTTTACCAATTCTGGGTTTTAGAAAACTGTTGGTTATATGTATTGCAATTTTTTCCTCCCACTCTGTGACTGGTCTTTTTACTTTTTTATGGTGCATTTGATGAATAAAGGTTTTAATTTTAATATAGGGTAAATTTATCCGTTTTTTTCATTTATTTTTGGTGTTTTTGTACCTATTAAAAGAAATACCTTCCTACTTAAAGGTCATGAGTGTATTTCCCTATATTGTCTCCTAAAGTAAAAAGTCATATTTTTAACTTTATCAACATGTAATTCATGTAGAAAACTGGACATAAGTATTAAACATAAGTATTGTCATTTCATAAATATTGAGTATATGAATTTTCATAAACATACTTGTTAATAGCATTCAAATTAAGAATCAAAATATTTCCAGCACTCTAGAAACCTCTCTGATGCTCACTATTAGTCACTACCACTCAAGGATGAGATGATGTAAGAGAGTAGCCCAATTTTGTCTTTTTATATAAAAATAATTATAATTTTTCTAACAACATGTATTGAAAAATTCCTCCTTTCTCCAGATATATGCAATGTCACCTCTACTGTAGTATATCAGATATTCATATAGGATGTTGATCTCATGACAAACTCACAGCTCTAGCCTGGCCCAGCAATCATCTTCCCGAGCCCTCACAATATGAACAGCTCACTCCAGACCTTTTGCTAGTACTGGCACCACAACTCCCTGTGTTCACTCATCCCTTCCCTGGAAGTTTGTCACCCATGGCCCTTCCAAGTGGATATCAGAAGTCCCAGACCTCCTATGAACAGTAGTGTCCCCACTCCCTGTGCATGCCAGCATATTTTGCACCCAGTTACAGCAGAGACTTGCTTGTAACCCTACCTGCCCAGTGACTGTAGACCAGCTCTGCCCAGGCAATCCCACAACTTCTCTGCCATTCAGTGGGCTGCAACAACCCTCTCCAATGAGGTCTGAATCCAAGTCCTTGGGGACATTTTTCCATTCTGGCTACCCTCCTTCAACCTTAGGGAGTTTTCTTCCATCTTATATAGTAACTCTTTTATCATACCTTAATATTTCTTTATACTGCATTTTCCTTGTTTAAATCACTATGTGGTTTCTGTCTCCTGATTGGCTATAAATTTTTTCTATTTCTCCAAAATATAAATTTTTTACATTGTCTAAATATAAGTTTAGGGTTATTTCTTCCTTTAATGTTTGATAGAATTTGCCAGTGAAGCCATCTGCCCTGGCATTTTGTGCAGAAATATTTTTCAGAAAAGGTTACCGTATTAGTCAGGGTTCTCCAGAAAAACAAAATTGATAGGAGATAGAGATACATAAATATTAAGAGATTTGTTACAGAAATTGGCTTACATGACCAGGGGATTGGCAAGTCCAAATTCTGTAGGGCAGGCTGCAAGTTGGAAACTCAATGAAGGTGATGATTATTTCTCCAGGAGAAGATGTGCTAACTGAAGTAGAGATAGAAATTCTGACTCCTGAAATCCTGTTTTCGCTTTAAGCCTTATGATTGGATGAGAAGACTCCTCATTCCTGAAGGCAACCTCCTTTGTTGATTATAAACAGCAGTAGATGCAATCAACAAGCATATGATTTAAATACATGAAATACCCTCACTGCAACAATTAGGCCAGTGCTTGTTAATCAAATAACTGGATACCATAACCTAGCCAAGTTGACCCATGGGATTAATCAAGCCAGTCAGTTTCTTAAATGGTTATAAAAGGCTTTAGGTTTTCTGTTTTTTGTTTAGTCAGTTTAGATAGATTTTATTTTTATACAAGTTTTCTTTTTATGTCTAAATTATTGAAATTATTTTTCTCTTTATAATGTCTTTATTGATATCATGTTATATATTCTTAATATTGATAAAAGGATATTAAAAACATATACCATGTAAGCAATAATTAAAAGAGAGCTGACAATAATTTTACTTCAACTTTCTATATCTTTATGTTTTAAATGTGTCTCTTATGGGCAGGATAGCTGGATTTCTTTTTACTACAGTCTGAAAATCTTTGACCCTGGACTATTTTGTTCATTTATGTTCAATAAATGAATAATTTTAAAATGTATATCTAGCTTCTAAATTTGGTTTATATTTTCCTACTTGTCACTTTCCTGTTTTTCCCTCAATCTCATTTTATTAAATATTGTTTATTATGCTGTTTCTAACCCTCTGTGAAGTTACAGTTTTGAAGTAATACAGTGTTTCTCTTTTTAGTGATATTCTACATATTTAAAAATGCATACTTAAAAACTTTACCCTCTTCTTTGATAAAGCAAGTGCCCTAGTACATTTCAACATAAAATTGGTATTTAATATTTTAATTATATTTTGCTTTCCTCATGCATACCATAACAACAAAAGCCTTCATGGCATAAACAAGTCTGTTGCCCCAATATTTTGCTTACCACTCTGGTTATATGTGGACAACCAAAACGTTATCTGTAGAGTTCCCCATTATATTTTCATTTCTTTGATGGTTTTAAGATAATATTTTTTTAAAAGCTTACCTAACAGAGGGTAGCCAAGATGGCAGCAGAGTAAGGAATTCCTGGAGTCAGCTTGTGCAAGTTGGTAATCACCCAGAATCTAAAGCACCTATTTGGGGGCCCCAGGAGACCAGAAGAGTATCAACATCCTTGCAAGTATAGAAGGAGGAGACTGCCCACATGCAGAGAAGATTCATGAGTAGAGCCCTCCACACTGCCTCACTAGTTATTCCGTGGCTGGAGTTGGAAGTCCATTTTCCAAATACTATGGAGGAAGACACAGTGTGGCACTGACGTCAGCTACAGATTAATAAATTCAGCAGGCTAAAGTATAATCCAAAGGACAGCTAAACTTTGAACCTGACCTAGTCAGAAAGAGGCCAATAGCCACCATTTTTACTCTACCCCTGGCATGAGGGGAAGTGGGGGTTATTAAAAATAACAGTGCTGGTAGGAGCCAGCTTCCTTCCACCCAGATTGGATTGCAGCTCTAGCTTAAACCCTAACTCCACCTCCAGCAGGGAGGAAGCTAGAGACACCTGCACCACCTCTTGAGGAAACTGCAAGTCATGCCACAGAGGCCAGTGCCCATCCTACTCTAGCGGCATAAGCTGCCTCAAAAGCTATTCCATGGATTTAGAGGCTCCATTTCCCATAAACATGAGAGGTAGAGACAGTTGTCCACTGACTTTAGATACTGATTAGTGGACTCACTAGCTAAAAGTTTTTTTGTTTTTTTTTTAAAGATTTATTTATTTATTTCTCTCCCCTCCCTCCCACCCCGGTTGTCTGTTCTCCATGTCTATTTGCTGTGTCTTGTTTCTTTGTCCGCTTCTGTTGTTGTCAGTGGCAAGGGAATCTGTGTTTCTTTTTGTTGCATCATCTTATTGTGTCAGCTCTCCATGTGTGTGGCGCCATTCCTGGGCAGGCTGCACTTTCTTTGACACTGGGCGGCTCTCCCTACAGGGTGCACTCCTTGTGCATGGGGGACACCACTGCGTGGCATGGCACTCCTTGCACGCATCAGCACTGCGCATGGGCCAGCTCCACATGGGTCAAGGAGGCCCAGGGTTTGAACCGCGGACCTCCCATGTGGTAGACGGATGCCCTAACCACTGGGCCAAGTCCGTTTCCACTAGCTAAAAGTTAATCCTAGGAGCAGCTAGGGTTTGAGCCTATCCAAGTTGGAAAAAGGCAGGTAGCTGCCATTTTGACACCACCACCAGCATGAGGGGAAGCTGGGTGAAGTTAGGGACTAACTTCTTTCCACCAAGATTGGAATGCAGCCCTTGCCTAGACTCCAGTCTCACCTCCAGCAGGGAGGAAGATGGTGAGAACTGTACCAGGCTTTCCAGGCAACTGCAGGTACTTTTGGCCAGCACAGACTGAATAGTCAGGCATCCCCACACCCCAGTAGGAGAGGTGAGGATCTGGGTTTCCTCAACCTCTCTGGGCAATTGTAGGCATTTTCAGCCTACACAAACAGTTTTTTGAGTGCCTTCAAGTTCATCTCCACATCAGCTCCCCATAGGATAGAAGGGGGCTGGTGTTCCCCCAGCCTCTCAGGGCAACTGCAGGTGCTTTTGGCCTGCACAAACCCAACCATTGGGCACCTGTGGCTCCACACCTGTCCTCAATAGGACAAGAGACAGATTGTGTTTGCCCAGCTCTCTGGGTAACTGCAGGTGCTTTTGGCCCATACAGCCTGGACTGGTGGGTACTCAGGGATCCACCCTCGCACCCCAATAAAAAAGGAGGGGTTTGGTGTCTCCACAGCCTCTCCAGGCAATGGCGGGTACTTTCAGCCTACAGGGAATGAGCTGTCGGGCATTCCACCCCCTAAAGGGCAGAAAGGACAGTATTATTTCAGCCTCTCAGGGCAACTGCAGGCATATTCAGCCACACATAGTAGATTGTTGGGCATTACAGAGGGTCCATCCCCACCACTGCCTGGGAGGGGGTCTGGTGCCATATCTGTTTAACTGGGCAACTGTGGTCATTTTGGACCCACCAGGCATAAATTGCTGCCCGCGCCTACAGCTCCATCCCCACCCAAGATAGGGAAGAAAGGGGTATGAAAATTCATCAGTCTCTACAGGCAACTACACAGGCAGACTTGTCCTGCCCAACTTGAATTATTACACATGGTCGCAGCTCTGTCCCTACCCCTGACAGAGAGGAAAGGTGGGAGAAGCTTCATCAATTCCTGTGGCAATGTAGGCAGCCTCCATAAATTACAGCACCAACTACATCCTTGACTCCTACTACACAATGAGCAAGAGAGAAAAGACAAGAAAGCCTAAACTAAAGGGAGAAACTACATCTGGAAAAAGTACATCTAGTAAGCCAGATGCGAAAACACCAGCAAAAAAATTACAATCCATACCAAGAAACAGAAAGGTATGGACCAGTTAAAGGGGCAAGATAAGCCTGCAGATGACATAAAGGAGTTGAGACAACTAATCATAGATGTTCAAACAAATCTCCTTAATAAATTCAATGAGATAGCTAAAGAGATTAAGGATATTAAGAAGACACTGGGGGAGCACAAAAAAGAATTTGGAAGCATACATAGAAAAATAGCAGACCTTATGGGAATGAAAGTTGCAATAAATGAAATTAAAAATACACTGGAGGCATATAACAGGATATTTGAGGAAGCAGAAGAAAGGATCGGTGAGCTTGAAGATATGGCCTCCAAAAGCAAATATACTACAGAACAAATTAAGAAAAGAATGGAAAAAATTGAAAAGGGTCTCAAAAAACTAAATGACAGCAAGAGCCATCCAAACATATGTGTCATGGGTGTCCCAGAAGGAGAAGAAAAGGGAAAAGGGGCAGAAGGAATATTTGAAGAAATAATGGTGGAAACTCCCAACTCTATTGAAGGACACAGGTATCTGTGTCCAAGAAACACAACATATTCCTATCTGAATAAATCCAAATAGACAAATCTGAGACACATACTAATCAGAATATCAAATGCCAAAGATAAAGAACTCTGAGAGCAGCAAGAGAAAAGCAGTGCATAAATATAAGGGATACACAATAAGATTAAGTGCCAATTTCTCATCAGAAACTGTGGAAGCAAGAAGGCAGTGGTATGATAAGATACAGCAAGTGAAAAACTTCCAGCCAAGAATTTTATATCTGGCAAAATTATCTTTCAAAAATAAGGATGAGATTAGAATATTCACAGATAAACAGAAACTGAGAGATTTAAAAAGACCAGCTTTGCAGGAAATACTAAAGGGAGTGTTACAGCCTGAAAAGAAAAGGAGAGAGTCTAGAAATGATGGCTGTATCAGTAATAATAACTAAAAGTGTCAAAAAAGTGGTGAAAATGACAGATAAGACCCAAAGATCAAAATGGATGTAATAAAAACTTCCTTTATAGTAATAACATTGAATGATAATGGATTAAGCTC
This sequence comes from Dasypus novemcinctus, assembly GCF_030445035.2. NCBI lineage: Eukaryota > Metazoa > Chordata > Mammalia > Cingulata > Dasypodidae > Dasypus > Dasypus novemcinctus. The sequence continues at coordinate 43,855,251 of NC_080673.1, read as the reverse complement.
CCCAATCAAAAGACACAGACTGGCAGAATGGATAAGAAAATAGGAGTCATCTATTTGCTGTCTGAGGGAGATTCACCTTAGATCCAAGGTTACCAATAGATTGAAAGTGAAAGGGTGGAAAAAAGATATTCCACACATGCAGTAACCAAAAAAAAAAAAAAAAAAAAAAGCTGGCATAGCTATACTTATAGCAGAGGATATAGACTTTACTTTTTTTCTTTTTAAAAAATTTTAATTGTGATAACATACATACAAAATGTGAATATTTCCATTTTAACTATTTTTAAGTGTTCAATTCAGTCACAGTAATTATATTCACAATGTTGCCCTATCATCCCCATCATCTATTACCAAAAATTTTATTTATTTGTTTAACAAATCAACTTTCATGATACATATTAATAAGGCATCAAATCATTCAAAGTGTACAATCAATGGTATTCAATATAATCACATAGTTGTGCATTCATTACTTGAATCATTTTCGAGCATTTTCATTACTCCAATAATAATAAAAATAATAATAAACAAAAAACAAACAAAACTCATCACCTCTCACTCAATCTCTCTGCTTCCCCTACCATGCATTGCTGCTGTTCTATTTTTTTAATTAAAGTTAATAGATCACAAAGAACGTTACATTAAAAAACATGAGATTCCCATATAGCCCATTCCCCACCTCCCCACACCCATCATTTTGTAAATTGTATTTTTTGAAGATATATACATCTCAAAAAATGTTACATTAAAAACATAAGAGGTTCCCATATACCCCCACCTCCCCACCCCACTGCTTCCACACCAACAACGTCCCCCATCATTGTGGCACACTTGTTGCACTCGGCGAACACATTCTGGAGCACTGCTGCACCACATGGATAATAGTTTACCCTGCAGTTCACACTCTCCCCCAGTACATTCAGTGGTTTATGGCAGGATATATAAAGTCCAGCATCTGACACTGCAATATCATTTAGGACAACTCAAAAGTCCCAAAAATGCCCCCACATCACATCTCTTCTTCCCTCTCCCTGCCCTCAGCAACTACTGTGGCCACTTTCTCCATATCAATGCTACAATTTCTTCCATTAATAGTCACCAATAGTTTTTTATAGTAGAATATCAGTTCATCCACTCTAATCAATATTTTATTCCTCTAGTCTGTGGACCCTGGGATGGTGATATCCACTCCACCTCTAGATCAAAAGGATGATGATGGATACAATTCTTCTGCTTGCAGTTGTAGGCACTTTTGTTTCCCTGGTGTGGTGTTTGACCATCTTCACCTCCCTGTTGGCTGACCTGGGTAAGTCCAATAAACCAGAGAGTAGGAGTTGGCAACTCTGCTGAGGCTCAGGGCAAGCTGGCACATGGGCAGTCCAGAGATTCAAGTCCCCTGAGTATACACCATCCCTAGCGCCAACCACAGGTCCAGTAAACGTGACAGAAGAGGCATGTATAGAAAGGTCACATCTGAGTCCAGCTTCATCACACTCAGGAGCACAAATTCCAAAGTAGGGCCCTCTGATATGGCATAGAACTCCAAATCCATCTGCCATTACCATATATTCTGTGGGTCTCTGTAGCCTTCAGGAGAACCAGTACCTAGGGTTGTCTCTACTTTGGCTTTTTCTGGAGTCCTGCTGAGGTATGCATAAGTGTGACCCCACTAATGACCTCCTGACTCTTTTTTGAAAACTCTTAGCCATATAAATTCATTTGTCTTTGCCATTTCTCCCTTTTATTCAAGGTCAAAGCAGTTTTTAACACATGATCCTAGATGTAGGCTGGGATATTCTGCTGGTCTGAGTTGACCCTTTTATTCAAGGTCTCTTTCTAATTGCATCACCAGTTAGTGATTGGTGGTAATCCCTCAGCGCCAGGGAGGCTCATCCCCAGGAGTCATGTCCCACACTGGAGGGAAGGTCATGCATTTACATGCTGAGTTTGGCTTAGAGATTGACCACGTTTGAGAAACATGGAGGCTTTCAGGAGGTAACTCTTAGGCACCCTGCAGCTCTATGCCTAGTGCATATTTCAGGCACACAGGCTCATAAGCATAGTCATCAGTATCAAGAGCTCATTACTGGACCATCCTTCCCTGTTGGTCTTTGCCTTTGCACTTGGGAGATTATTGCTGTTCCATTGGGGAATGTGACAGAGTTCCCCTGGGTAGGAACTTGGTACTCCCTCAGTTGATGTTTATAACTGTTAACTACTATGAAAATACCCAACATATATCAGAGTATTTTTATGTCTCCTACATATATGTTCTGGAGAGCTCCCTAGAGCAAAACTGTTTTTAGAGATAAGGAAGGGCATTACATATTAATAAAAAGGGTGATTCACCAGGAAAAAATAACAAACATAAATACATATGCACCTAACCAGGATGCCCCAAGATACATGAGGCAAACACTGGTAAAACTGAAGGGAGAAATAGACATCTCTACAATAATAGTTGGAGAATTTAGTAGACCACTCTCAGCATTGGATAGAACATCTGGGCTGAGGATCAGTAAAGAAACAGAGAGCTTGAATTATATGATAAATGAACTAAACTATATATAAAACATATATATATATACACACACACATTCTTTTCAAGTACTCATGGATCTTTCTCCAGGCTAGACCATATGTTGGGTCACAAAGCAGATCTCAATAAATTCAACAAAATCAAAATTATACAAAATGCTTTCTCTGATCATAATAGAATAAAATCAGAAATTAACAAGCAGCAGAAAAAGGGAAAATTCACAAATATATGGAGATTAAACAATACATTTTTAAATAATCAGTAGGTCAAAGAAGAAATTTCAAGAGAAGTCAGTAAATATCTCAAGATAAATGACAATGAGAACACAACATATTAGAACCTGTGCAGCCAGTGTAGTGCTGAGAGGAAAATTTATAGCACTCATGCTTACATTCAAAAAGAAGAAAGAGCTAAAATCAATGACATGACTATTGGCTGGAGGAACTAGACAGAGAATGGCAAACTAATACCAAAGCAAGTAGAAGAAATGAAATAACAAAGAGCAGAGCAGAAATAAATGAAACTGAGAACAAAAAACAATACAAAAAATTAACAAAACCAAAAGTTGATTCTTTGAGAAGATTAATAAAATCAACAAACTCTTAGTTAGACTGACTAAGAAAAACAGGGAGAAGATGCAAATAAATGAAATAAAAAATGAAAATGGAAACATTACTATTGACCTCACAGAAATAAGAGAGCTCATAAGAGGAGACTATGAACAACTTTATGCCAAAAAACTAGACAATATAGATGAAATGGAAAAATTCCTACAAACAATGTACACTGACCCTAAAAGAAATAGAAGACTTCAACAAACCAAACAAAATTAAAGAGATTTAAACAGTCATCAAACAGCTCCCCAAAATGGAAGGCCCAGGACCAGATGGTTTCACAGGTGCACTCTACCAAGCACTCAAAGAAGATTTAATACCAATATTACTCAAGCTCTTCCAAAACACTGAACAAGGAAAAATGCTACCAAACACATTCTATGAAGCCAATGTCACCCTAATACCAAAGCCAGATAAAGATATTATGAAAAAAGAAAATTACAGACACATTTCCCTAATGAATAGAGATGCAAAAATCCTCAATAAAATACTTGCTAATCAAATACAACAACACATTAAAAGAATTATCCATCATGATCAGTGAGTTTTATATCAGGCATGCAAGGATAATTCAACACAAGAAAATTAATCAGCATAATACACCACATTAATATATCAAAGAAGAAAAAATCACATGATCTCATCAAATAACACAGAAAAGGCATTTGACAAAATACAGCATCCTTTCTTGATAAAAATACTAAAGATAGAAATTGAAGGAAACTGTCTCAACATGATAAAAGCCATACATGAAAATTCCACAGTTAACATTGTACTCAATGGTGGAAGACTGAAAGCTTTCTGGTTGAGATCAGGGACAAGAAAAGGATGCACATTGTCACCACTGTTGTCAATATAGTGCTAGACATTCTATCTAGAGCAATCAGGCAAGAAAAAGAAAAGGTATCCAAATCAGAAAGGAAGAAGTAAAACTTCCACTATTCGCAGATGATATGATCCTGTATCTATATCTAGAAAGCCCTGAAAAATGAAACCAAAGCTGCTAGAGCTAATACATGATTTCAGTAGAGTGTCAGGATATAAGATCAATATGCAAAAATCAGTACTGTCTCTATACAATTGTAATGCACAATCAGAGGAGGAAGTCAGGGGGAAAATTCCATTTACAATAGTGACTAAAAGAATCAAATATTTAGGAGTAAACTTAACCAAAGATGTAAAGCATTTGTATTCAGAAAACTACAAGGCATTGCTAAAAGAACTTTAAAAAGATCTAAATAACTGGAAGAACATTCCATGCTCATGGATTGGAAGACTAAATATCATTAAGATATCAATTCTACCCAAATCAATACACAGATTCAATGCAACCCCAATAAATATTCCACCAGCACTTTTTAAACAAATGGAAAACACAATTATTAAATTTATCTGGAAGGGTCAAAGGTCCCAAATAGCCAGAAATATTTGAAAGGAAAAGTGAAGTTAGAGGACTCTTACTTCCAGACTTTAAATCATAATACCTAGATACAGTGGTAAAAACAGCATGGTATTAGCATAAAGATAAACACATAGGCCAATGGAACCAAAACTGATAATTCAGAAACAGACCTTCACATTTATAGTCCAGTGATTTCTGACAAGCCTGTCAAACCCACCCAGCTGTAACAGAACAGTCTATTCAACAAACAGTGCTGGGAATATTGGATATCCATAGCCAAAAGAAATAAAGAAGACCCCTATCTCACACCTTATACAAAAATTAACTCAAAATGTATCAAAGACTTAAATATAAAAGCAAGTACCATAATTCAGCTCCTAGAAGAAAATGTAGGAAAACATCTTCAAGACCTGGTGATAGCTGGTGGATTCTTAAACCTTTCACTGAAAGCATGAGCAATGAAAGGAAACATGGATAAATGGAACCTCCTCATATTTAAACACTTCTGTCATTCAAAGGACTTCATCAAGAAGGTGAAAAGGCAGCCCACTCAATGGGAGAAAATATTTGGAAAGCATATGTCTGAAAAGGGTTTGATTCCCATTCTATATAAAGAGATCATATAACTCAACAATAAAAGAGCAAGCAATCCAATTTTAAAATGGGCAAAAAATTTAACTAGACATTTTTCCAAAGAGGAAATACAAATGACCAAAAAGCACATGAAAACAATGTTCCATATCACTAGCTATTAGAGAAATGCAAATCAAAACAACAATGAGATATCGTCTGACACTGTATAGAATGGCCATTATTGAAAAAACATAAAATAAGTGCTGGAAAGGATGTGAAGAAATCGGAGCACTCCTTCATGGTGGTGGGATTGTAAAATGGTGGAGCCGCTATGGAAGACAGTTTGGCATTTCCTCAGGAAGCTGAATATAGAACTGCCATATGATCCAGCAATTCCTCTACTAAGAATATATCCAGAAGAACTAAAAACATGGCACAGACATCTGCCCACCTATGTTCATAGCAGTGTTATTCACAATTGCCAAAGATGGAAACAACCCAAGAGTCCATCAACTAATGAATGGAAAACAAAATGCTACATAAATACAATAGAATACTATGCTGCAGTAAGAAGAAGTAAAATTGGGACACATACAATAACACAGATGAATCTTGAAGACATTATACCAAATGAATTAAGCCAGACACAAAAGAATGAATACTGCATGGTCTCATTAATATGAACTAAATATGAAGAATGAACACATAGAGTTAAAACCTAGAGTACAGGTTATTAGGAAATAAGAGGAGGGTTGAGAAATAAGAGGAGGGTTAATATATGTAGAAGTTTTAATTAACTGTAAAAATGTGGAAATGGATAGAGTTGATGGTTACACGCTTTAGTGAGTAGCAGCTAGCTTATAAATGGGATCATGGCTAAAAAGGGTAGTCTGGGGAAACATAATTCAATTGAGAGAAAGCTAAAGAATAATCTAGGGACTGAATAACACAGTGAACCCAGAGGTGGATGAAAATTGTGGTTGATGGTACAAATGCAAGATTGTCCTTCTGTGAGCTAGCGCGGATGTACATCACTGTTGTAGGGTGGTGGGAATGTGGAGAACTATGGGAAAACTACAATTGGTGTGACCTACGGACTGTGGTAAACAGCAATACTGTAATACTCTTGCATCTATGCCAAAGATGTACTATGTTCATAATGGGGTATATGGAAAAAGTATGCCAAATGTATGCTATTGACCATGGGTGGTAGTAATAGTCTGATGATATTATCTCATAATCTGTAACAAATGTTCCACCATGGTGTGGTGTGCTGGTGAAGGGGCATTGTATGGGAATTCTATACTTTTGCAAGATTGCTTTGTAAGTTCACAACCTCTGTAATAAAAACATATTTTTAAAAAATAAGGTGGGTTGGGAGAAAATACACCAAATATAAGTAGGGGTTATAGTTAATAGTAATATTTTGATGATGCTCTTGCATAGTTTGTAACAAATGTTTCACAACAATGCAAGGCGTTGGTGTGGGGGGTGATGCACAAGATCCCTCTATGGTGTTATGCATGTTTATTTTACAAGTTCACAACATTTACTATACACTTATTGTTTATCCATGTTCATGTATGAATTATATATTTCAATAAAAAATATATTTTAGAAAAGATTACCTAACATAATATATTCTTTCAAAAGGAATGATTCATCCAAATAAATCCACTGTTAACTTAAACAAATATGTCATTAGAATTGCCAAATAATTAAAGTCAGATCTTAATTTATTTCATTACTCACAAACTACAAAAATAAAGTGCTTAATCCAATATCCCCATTTCTTTAGCTATGTGGTAACAATTGTAGAGTCGAATGTTTAAGTATTTATCTGTCCATAAAATAGAAAACTAAGCAATGTTGGACTATATTTACATTTCCTGAGATAATACTGTCTGGCAGTTTTCCAAAAATCTTTACCCAACTTAAAGAAAATGCAAATTCAAAAACAGTATTAAAAAAAGGGAAATCAGCATATTCAATGGTGCAATACCATTGTTATAAAAAGCACAATGTTAGGTTTCTTTAAAGAATACTTAGTATGGTTTCACAAAAACCATGCTTATCTCTTAAAAATAGATGGTGAGTCCAAATAGCCATCAAAACGGTAAACAGCTGGAACCCCTCCCCTGTCATTAGCAAAAAGGTGGAATAATTAACAGTTCAAAATTCTCTCTCTCTCTCTCTCTCTCTCTCTCTCGTGCATGCGCGCCTGTCAACCAATCCTGCCCTCTGCGCACCTCTCTCGCTACTTTCCCTCTGCCATGTGGCCACACAAGTAAACCTGGGGATTTATAATCTATATGGGAAATTGTAGCCTGTAAATCAACCTGCTTTATCACTTTTCAACTCCTTCCTCTCTATCTGGACCATGATCTGTTATTTTCTCCCATTTCTCGTCCCTCCCTAAACAAATAAATTACTGGCCTAACAACAACAACAAAGAGATATGGACCATAGTTAGTAATAAGATTTCAATGATATTCTTTCATAATTTGTAATAAATGTCACAATAACAGCAAACTATTGGGTGGGGGGTTATGTATGGAACCCCTGTATGATGTTGGTGGTTTCCAAATTGCCAAAAGCTAAGAGGGGAAATAGCGGGGCAACTGCTTAATGGGTACAAGGTTTCCTTTTGGGTGATGAAATGCTTTGAAACTAAATAAAGGTGAATGGTTCACGACATTGTGACTGTACTAAGTTGTTTATTTTTAAATGGTTAATATATCTTAGTGAATTTCACCTCAATTAAAATAAGTTGTAAAAAGTTATATTCTTATTTATAATTGTGAAGTAAATGAACCGTATTTGCCTCCTTTTCTTCTAGAAATACTCCAAAGCCAGTAATAAAAATGAAAAGTCAGAAATGCAAATTCCTTAGCTTAAATGAGGAGAAATCTATAATCCTGAAGCACATTATATGAGAAAGAGTTTCCAAAAATAAATGGAAGGTGAAGATGCTCACAATTGCAGTTCAGGCAAAGCAAACAGAAAATAGCTCCCTGAAATATGGGGTCATATCCTAAGGAGCAAATCGACCTGGAGAAACAGAACTAAGGTGCTTAAGCTCACAGCAGAAGCATCCCTCAACCACATATTCCCAAAGTATCAAGAAGATGGGAAGGCAGGGATGAATTAAGAATCACCCAGAAGACTCACATTTTCAGGAATCAACCTACAAATGAAGCAAAGGTAAAGAGAGGGACTCAGCAATGTGTGGACATAAAATGCAAGTGGACACAGAAGAACACATAGCGAATGGACACAGAGAGCAGACAACAGGGTGGGGGAAAAGGGAGAGAAATAAATAAATCTTTTTTGAGAAATGGCATGGGTGAAGTAAAGGCTTAAAGAATTCATGCAAACATGATCCTGTGTTACTGAAGACGTTTCCCACTAACATGGAACTTTTCCCTGGCCATTCTCTTATACCACTTCCTCAAAACAGACAATCCAGGAAGAACTCACCACATGCAAAGTGAGTATAAATGATATAAAATGGATTTACATATACGAAGCTACTATAGAAACAAAGAAAAGAGAACTAGATGAAAACCTTAAGTATGTTGCCAGAAAAAAAAAAAAAGATGAAAAATGTTGCCACAAACAATATGAACATTTAGACCAAATAATATTGCATAAGAAGTTCTGAGGACAAGGAAAGGAGGTAACCACCTGTATAAAAATAACCAAAAAGGGATACAAGAGCTGAAGAAAGATATGGCAAAATAATAAGAGATAACACTTGAGCTGACACAATGCAAGAAAGAAATAAAAGGAAAAAAAATAAAAACATTTGCAGAAATGAAGAGAGCATGGGAAATTTAAAACAGGATTGGTAAGAAGTGGAAAACATGAACCATAACAGAAAAATAATTTAAAATGATCAGTCAATTGGCCTTCTTTGGAGTTTGTGTTCCTGAGTGTGATGGAGCTGGACTCAGATGTGACCTTTCTACACATGCCTCTTCTGTCACTTTTACTGGACCTGTGGTTGGCGCTAGGGTTGGTGTATACTCAGGAGACCTGAATCTCTGGATTGTCCATGTGATACCCAGGTCCTGAACCTCAGTAGACTTGTACCTCCTACCCTCTGGTTTATTGGACTTACCCCGGCCAGTAAATAGGGAGGTGAAGTAGGTCAACCACCATACCAGAGAGCCAAGAGTGCCTACAACTGCAAGCAGGTGAATTGCATTCATCATCCATGTGGAATCTAAGCAAACTTTTGATACAGAGGTGGAGTGGACATAACCATCCCCGGGCCCACAGGATTGAGGAATAGAGTATGGATTAGAGAGGATTTACCGATACTCTACTATGGATCTATTGTGATTAGTCATGGAAGAAACTGTAGCATTGATCTGGAGAAAGTGGCCACAATAGCTACCACAGTAGGGTAGGGAGAGGGAAGAAGAGATATGATGTGGGGGCATTTTCAGGACTTGGAGTTGTCCTGGGTGGTACTGCAGGGACAGATGCTGGACATTGTGTGTCCTACCATGGCCCACTGGGTGAACTGTAAACTACAATGTAAACCATTATCTATGTGGTGTAGCAGTGCTCCAAAATGTATTCACCAAATGCAATGCATGTCCCATGATGATGAAAGAGGTTGTTGATGTGGGAGGAGTGGGGTGAGAGGGGTAGGGGTATATGGGGACCTCTTACATTTTTTTAATGAAACATTTTTTAAAAAATAAAGAGAGAAAAAAAGAAAAAAATGATCAAAAGAAGAAGAATAGACATAGAAAACAGGCAGAAGACTAAAAGCAAAACAATAGGACATAAACATATTATAGTCAAAGTTTAAGAAATAATTACTGAAATAAAATGGGATTGGAATCTTCAAATTGAAGGGCATGTCTTTTCTCAGGGGAATAAATTGACATAGTCTGATACTCATCAAAACATATGCCAGAAATATTACTATAATTCAGGTATAAATAATCCTTTGAATAAACATGCAATAAGAACAAGCCACATACATACACAGCAAAGCTCCAACTAGAAAGCAGTGGAGAAATGCCTTCAAAATACTCAGAAAAATGAATATGACACAAGAAATTTATCCTAGCCTAGGAGACATAACCAGTAAACAAAGTAATTAATCAAAGTTTGCGGGGGGGGGGGGGGGGGGGAATTTGTAAAAGGTGTTTGTAACTTCTCTTACAGCTAATTGACAAAAGTACCAAAGTTGATATCACATGATCAAAAATAGGTATATTTAAAGCATAATGGCATACACTAAAAGAAATAATGTATCTGATAAAAATGAGTAGTGGAGGAAGTGGAGGGGAAGAAAAAATAAACAGATACATACAAATGGAAAGACTTCATCTTCTACTTAAAAGTATTGACTGCTATGATAATTGGCCCTCCTTTCACAAGCCATAGAGCTGGAGACACTTTTTTTTCTAACACATGCAAGTGACAAAGATTACAGGTTATGCTATTTTTTAAAGATTTTTACAACTCGATAAGGAAAAGGAGGCAACATAAAAGAAAAATGAACAAAAGTACCCAAATAAGATTTCATAAAAGAGGAAATCCATATGAGTGGGAAACATTTTAAGAAGAGTTCATCAACTTCATCAATAATCAGGGAAATGCAAATGAAAGCAAACTTTTAAAAAGCACTAATTCCCACCAGATAGGCACAAATTTACAAATTTAACAATCACAAGAGCTGAAGAGGGCATGAAGTAATGGGAATGCTTTATGAGATTAAGAATTAGTATTAAACTTTAGGAAAACTCTTGGCATTACTGAGAAGTTGAAGGTAAATATAACCGATGAGCCAGAAAATCCTCTCCTTGATATATACCCTAGAGAAATGTTTATGTATGCACACCAGGAGACAGGTACAGTATTGTTCATAACAATCCAAAACTGAAACAACGTAAATGTCCATTAATAATGAGCTAAATGCTTCACCACATGTTCCTACAAAGGAATGTTGTACTGCAATGAAAATGAACAACTTATAGTAGCATGTAGCAGGATGGATGTATTTTACAAGTATATTGAGCAAAGCATAAGGCACAAAAATTCATGCAGTGTGATTTGAGTTACACAAATTATAAAAATAGGGAAAACAATTTATCATCATTCTAGGTGATAAAACTAGAATAAAGAGTGAGGAAATGATCAGTGCAAAACTAAGGTTAGTGGTTAACTGAGAGGTGAATAAGAGTGTTTTGCTTGGGAAGGGACAATGGGGAACTGCTGGGTGCCGACCATGTTCTACTTTACATCCTGTGTAGTGGCTGTATAGGATTCATTGTGTAATTATTCACCCCATCCTACCAGGGCTGGTTACACAATTTGCAGGGTCCAAGATAAAATAAAAAGATAGGGAGAGCCCCATGTTCAAAAAGGAGGTAAAAAAAAAAAAACTTCATTTGCTCAGCAGTCTCTCTCAACCTCCAAGATATTTTTTATTTGCTATTTAATGCTGTGTTCCCTTGAGCATAGGGATACTTCCCAGACCAGTGCAGACCCTCACAGATCTGCAGGTACACATGCCTGAAACCCAACCCTCCTTGCTCCTGCACCCAGACCCCCACTGGGGACAGAGGGTGGCTGCAGTCTCTGGGCAGGTCCCAGGGAAGTGGGGAGGGGACTGGGAGGTAGGACCAATTGTGAGCCAAGGCTGAGCTTATTTACCAAAATGTAGACCTGTGTGTTTAGAGGCTGTTTTATAAATTAAGTATTTATAATTAAGATCACGGGCAATTAATTCCACAGCATGCTAAACAATTTAACATAATTGTCCTAGTCTATAATCTTGATGCCAAGAACCTCCTACTTTCTGATACCAGTTTTCTTCCTTTCCATTCACTTGTTACTGAAAAATTAAACTATGTTTGATGGTGCAATTTATAAAAATCTAATAAAAGTCAACACTATCAGATCAAGCCATAAAATATATGATAATTCAGATTTCAGAAATGGAACAGGATGGGAGGAAACCAGGTAGGTATTTTACCTGTATTTCTCCCTTTAATTCTTTCACAATATTTCTGAAAGACAGATACAAATACCTCTATTCCTACAAAGAATACTGAGTTTAGGCAGAGTAAGTATCCTAACAAAGATCATTCAATTAGTAAGTGGATAATGTAGTTCTGACTACAAAATTCTTTGCCTTCCGTTTTTCTTTATTTATTTAATCATTTACTGTACAAGTGCTATGAGAGGCGATATAAAGTAATGACCCAACTCTTGTGGAGCCCATAGCCCAAGACTGAGCAGTGCTGTCAATACGGGAACCACTAGTCATCTGTGGCTATTGAGCACATAAACGTGGCTTCTCTAAATTGAGGTTAAATACACATGAGATTTCAAAGACTTAGTAAGAAAAAAAATAGGGAAATACCATAATTTTTATATTGACTACATGATGAAATGATGTATTTTGAATATATTGGGTTAAATAAAACAAATGTTTAACGTTTATACCATATTATATCACCAGTTTATCTTTCATTTTAATGTGGCTACCAGAAAATTTTAAATGCCTCATTTTATTTCTATTGTATATCATTTGTTTAAAGATGTCCTCTAAAACTTGCTTTAGGATATATAAATGTATTACCTACCTGAATTAAATGTTATATTTCAAGATTTTTTAGCCTAAGAAATACCTGTAATCCACTGTGGCATTTAATCTTCTTGTCACTATCAGTAATTATTGGCTGTATGTTCAGTTTCTCTTAAATTTTCAGAAATAAGCTTAACTAAAACGAACTAAACCCTGTTGCCTTTCCTGACAAGAGTACACAACGAACTGAGAGAGAAATGGATTCAAGAGACAAGTGTTCTTGTAATGAATTAAAAACCACTTTTTTTTACATCCCACAAGTATCTTCAGAGATTTGCTGAGCATATTTAATATCAATAGCATGCATTTCTCCCAGCAGTAAAAACTTTTATTGTATAGAATTTGGCACACTGAAAAGTCAAATCACATTTTCCTAAAAGATGAAGCAAGATGTGTTTTCAGATGATAAAACACTTCTATTTTTATGGAATACCTTTTAACATAAGCAGTGGGAAATTATATAAGAAAGGCATCTTTCCTATTATACTGTTATATTTCCTATTATTTTGTTACATAGTTACAGAGAAATTGAAAGTAATTTATGATACAACATAAAGGCTAACACATCAACATTTTGTAAGTAATATATTAATAATAATAATAATATTGACAAACATGTAAGATTGGGTGAAATGGAATTCTAAAATATAGAGAGAGCTGTAGGAAACACCAACTTTAGATTATCTGGGATCACATGAACACAAACTGTCAAAATTCTGCAAATTTACATGACTCAATATTGTATGTACCAAAAAATACTTGCTTTTAATGCTCATCCTACATTAAATCACTTTGTTTTGCATTGAAATATTCCAATTTTATAATCAAAGAATACAAGTCATAATGAATATGAATAAATGAAAGACAATATGAGCATATATAAAGAAACATAGTAAAATGGAACAAGTAAAGAATCAGGAGCTTGACACATGTTGTGAGCCTTGAGTAGCACATTTTCACAGAAAAAATGTGAAATAATACTAGTCATGTGTGATGATCCTATGAAAATCAGAGGGGATGGTATGTTTTAAAAAATCTTATAACCAGCAAGATGTGGTTCAAATTATGTTATTATATTAAAAAGAAATTTATTCTAATATTTTATTATAAGATTCTTAATTAATGTTTTGAGTACCTATTATGACAAAAATATTTTCAATATATTAAACTTCAGCTTTTTCAAATCATCTTTGGAAGTGGTGTTGGTATAAATACTAAAATTGCATTAATATATGAAGCTGTTTATGAGAAAGTACTTGAGGACTACAGCATAATTTGGGGAGTTGGGTGGCCATAGAATTAAAAGGGCAAGTAGCAACAGTCTAAACATACACAGGCAGGCATCAGTTACCTACTGCTCCACTTGTCATGATAGCTTCTTGCATAAAATTAAATCTATTTAGTACATTTAGATTTCCTTATTAGAAAAACATATTTTGACCCCAAAACTAGGGTCTAGAATCTTTGTCGCCCTTCCTTTCTTCCTTCAACTGCCTTCATACATACAGTCAGAGAGCAGGAAGCAGGAACAAAGAGCATGAGTTTTTCATTTTCTGATACTGAGCAACCCCACTGGAACAGGCAAGTGGGGAAGTTGGAGAGTTTGCTGCAGTGAGTACACTGGGGAAGAATTCTCTTACAAAGGTTGGAAGGAAATGCAGTGAACATTTCTGCCCAATTAATGAAATGAAATCATTACATTAGACTTACCTAGAAAAATAAGTTCAAATCTAGTCACTTCAAAAATACTAAAATCTGTTTTTAAAAGATGCAAGGAAAATAAAATTAGAAGTAAATAAACTAAAATGTCAATCATGACTATGACAGGGGGATGGTGTAACAGAAAAATAATTTTTCTTTTTTCCAAATATTCTTTTTATGATTCTCTATTTTTTTATAATGGTAAAATGAAGCAAAAACTTTTTCTTTTCTTTCTCACTATAACTTGAGTCTAACAGCAAGGGTGTTGTTTACTTTAAGCTCTTTTTAAGGGGAACTAAAGCCGTCTTCTGTGATCCCACATATCTTACACTCTGAGATATTTTCAAAGATATTTCAAAATTTTGTCCTCGAAAAAGTCATCAGTTTTATTGAGAGAAGGTTGCATCACACTAAGCAATAATATGCTGTTATACTACATATAGAGCATATAGAAAAATGTTCATTTTACAAGTAAACATTATGGTACAATTGAACAAAAAACAAGTTCTGAAAGAGTAAAAAAACAACAGGGTCAAAGGTGACCAACATAATGAGCAGTTTCAATAAAGATGAATATAGAAATCATAAATAGGAAAAAAAAACTGCTATAGAGAAAATTGGCAAAGCTAAAAATTGGTTTTAAAGAAATAACATTAGTAAACTACTAACAAAACTTACCAAAGGGTAACTTTACAAGGGTAAAGATAGGGGAAGGGGGAAGCGGACTTGGCCCAGTGATTAGGGCATCTGTCTACCACATGGGAGGTCCGCAGTTCAAACCGTGGGCCTCCTTGACCCGTGTGGAGCTGGCCCATGGGCAGTGCTGATGCGCGCAAGGAGTGCCATGCCACACAGGGGTGTCCCTCGCATAGGGGAGCCCTACTCACAAGGAGTGCACCCCGTAAGGAGAGCTGCCCAGCACAAAAGAAATTTCAGCCTGCCCAGGAATGGCACCACACACGCGGAGAGCTGACGCAGCAAGATGACGTAACAAAAAAGAGACACAGATTCCCGTGCTGCTGACAACAGAAGCAAACAAAGAACACACAGCAAATGGACACAGGGAACAGACAACTGGGGCGGAGGGGGGAAGGGGAGAGAAATAAATAAAATAAATCTTAAAAAAAAAAAAAGATAGGGGAAGGGAATGGTAAACAACATCAAAAATGTAAAAAGAGACGTCAGTAGAGATGTTACTATGGACAAATTTAAAGCAATTATTTTGACAAATTACATGAAATAAATTCCTAAAATCACACTTACTAAAACTCATAGAAGATGAAAAAAGATAGTCCTAATTTCATTAAAGATGTTTAATCTATGATTTTAAAAAGCCACATAAAGAAATATCTAGGAACAAATTTCTTCAAGAGATTTCTTCCCCAAAATTAAAAAAAATAGCACAATTTTACCTAAACTCTTCCATAAAACAGAAAAAGAGGGATACTTTCCAACTTAATGTATAGTTCCAGGATGAACTCAATACAAATCCTAACAAGGGCATTATATCAAAGGGAAATTACAGGCCAATTTCTATCCTGAATATTGATAGGAAACCCTAAAGAAAATATCAAATCGAATTCAACATAGATTTATTCCAAAATTGAAGATTAATTCAGTATGTGAAAATCAATCAATATAATTCACTGCATTAAGAGAATACAAGAGAGGATTGTGGGAAGATAGCAGTATAGGAAGCTCCAGGAATCAGTCCCTTTACAAAAACAACAATTAAACTGGCAGGTACTGTCTGAAACAACCACTCTGAAACTCCAGAATCTAGGGGAATGCTGGGCAGCATCCAGAGAGGGGCAGGAGGAAGAAACTGGTAAACTGTGATCAAGACTGATCCTGATGTTCTTTTGACAAATATGGAAGGGAAGGGTTATTGGTGCAGGTTGTTGATACTGGGGGATATGTGGGAAAAGGTGCATCTGGGCCAGGCTTCTATGGACTATGAATGTGTTCATCTTGTCATTGGGTGTTAGCTCAGTGAGTGGAGACCCACACAATAAACAAGAAAATATTAAACTCCCACTTAAGGAGTCCTGCTATGTTCTCAAACAGAAGGCAAGAATTTCTTGAATCCATAAGCAATGCCTAATAAAAGAAAGCACACCAATAAGCTGAGCCCGCATTATTGAAGCATGTAACTATGATCCTCATTCTTGTAAACTGAAACTTAGTCTAACAATAACTATTGCCTACGAGTTACCTGCTGAAAATCTCCTTGTTACTCAAATGTGGCCTCTCTAAGCCAGCAGTTTTTAACCGTTTTTGTTCCATTGACCCCTTTGCCAGTTAGGTGAAAACCACAGATCCATTACTAAGTCCACACTATACTGTGTTTTATTTAATAAATATATCACACTCACATCAACACATCCCCACAAGAATAATGGTTTTTTTTTAATTTAAATTCAAACCCACAGACCCCTTATCAAGAACCCTGATCTAAACCAAATTCAGCAAACAAATACACTACCTCCCCCCAGCATGGGACATGACTCCCAGGGCTGAGTATCCCAGGCACAGAGGGATTAATACCAAGCATAAACCAGAAAAGCATGTGGAAAAAGACCTTGACCAAAAGGGGGAACCATCAAATACAAAAGAGTTTTTATGGCTAAGAGGTTTCAAAATGAGTCGGGAGGTCATTCCAGACGTTACACTTACACATGTCTCAGGCAGATCTCACTGCCAATGTGAACAAAGCTTCAAATAGGGGTGCTCCTGAGGGCTCTAGAGCCATCTGGGCACTATAGGTAAGACATACAACCCCATGAAATCAGCACCCTACAAGTGGGCCTTACCTTGGAATATACAACAAACTATTTCCCTAATATAACACAGACTCATTCATAATTTCCCTACACAATTCCTCTAACCCTTTTATTTGATCCTATAATTAGCACTACACCTGTTAAATATATGTCTCAGAGATTTAAATCTTCAGTCTCTTCATATGCCAGTTGAGCCATGAATCTCAGAAGGGTTGTGGTCCACTCCTACTCTCCAGTTTATCTAACTCACCCAAGACAACAAACAAAATGATGATGACGGAGAACTCCCATCCCAAAAATAAGAGAGCATCTACAACTGCAAGCAAAAACAATTCCTCGTATTTGCCCTATAAGATCTAAATTCCCTCTCAATAGAAAGCATCACCATCCCAAAATTGTCAAGGTTGAGGAATGAACAAACATAAGGGGGGAATGCAACCATGGACAATGTAAACTTATTAACATTGTAGTAATGGAAGAACATGGGACATTGTTATAGTGTTTGCTATCTTTACAGTAGATAAAGAGGTTCTGAGAGAAGGAGAGCGAATAATAGGTGGAAGATAGGGCATTTTTAGGGCATTGAAATTAAGTTTAACCACACTGTAAACTATAGACCTTGGCCTCAATATTTAGTCCTATATTGTAACAAATGTACCACACTATTGTAAGATGTTATTTACAGGGGAAGATGTGGGAAGGTGAGGGATGTAGGATATGTGGGACTCCCCTATACATTTCAATGGAAATTTTCTGCTATCTAAAACCTCTTTAAAAACAAAGTTTATTATATAAAAAAAACAGCTTCTGGCTTTCAAGAAAGTATTTTTCATATCACCTGCTGCACACAAACTTAAGGGATACCCCAGGGACTAAATCCCAAACTTAACACCATTAAAATATTAAAATGTACAGCATGAAACAAAAAGTATACAGCAAATAAAAAAACAGGACATGAGGACCTATCCAAGCAATAATATAAAAATCCAGAATCTATCAATGAACTGGACCAGACTTTGGACTTAATAGACAGAGACTTTAAAATAATGATCTTTAATATGCTCAAGGAGATTAAAGAAAACACAGGGAAAGAAATAATGAATTTAAGGAAAACAATGAATAACAATATGGGAATCTCTGCATAGAAGTACTGGAGTTGAAGAGACAATAACTGGAATGAAAAATTCCCTAAATCATTTCAACAGTAGAAGAAAGGGTCAGTGAACTTGAATATGAGTCAACTGAAATGATCCAGGCTGAGGAGCAGAAATATGAAAGAATGAAAAGAATAAACATAGCCTTAGATAAAATACCTGTGGGACATCATCAAGTGTCCCAATATATGCTTTATGAGAGTCTCGGAGGAGAAGAAAGACAGAAAGGGGAAGAATTAATATTCAAAGAAATAATGGCAGAAAATTTCCCAAATTAAATGAAAGACATGAATATACACATTCAAAACCTCAATGAACCCCAAAAGATAAACTTAAAGAGAACCTTGCCCAAACTCATAGCAATCAAATTGTTCAATGCTAAGAGCAAGAAGGGTTAGGGTTAGGGTTAGGGTTAGAGTTACATACAAGGGAATCCCAATACGTTTAAATGCAGATTTCTCATCAGAAAACATGGAGGCAAGAGGGCAGTGGTACACAGCTAGGTCAGAAAACAAGTTACATAAATTCAAAAATACAGAAATCATTCAATGTAGTTGATCCTACAACAATAGAATGAAGCTAGAATTAAAAACAGGAAGAAATGGGAAATGCACAATTATGTGTAAATTAAACAATGTATCTTAACCAACCTATGTGTCGAAGAAAAAATCAGAAGGGAAATTAGGAAATTCCTTGAGGCAATGAAAATGGAAACACAACATACTAAAACTTAAGGGATGCAGCAAAGACAGAGCTGAGAGGGAGATCCATAGTTCTAAATGCTTCCAATTAAAAAGAAGAAAATCACAGACCAATATTGCATGTTGAATACAGATTCAAAATTCATCAACAAAATACTAACTAACCAAATCCAAGAGCATATCAAAAGAATTATATATCATGATCAAGTAGGATTCATCTAAGGTATACAAGTGTAGTTAAACATAAGAAAATCAATAAATCAATATACCACATTAAGAGAACAATGGAAGAACACATGATGATCTCAATTAATGCAGAAAAGACATTTGTCAAAATCCAGCACCCTTCTTGACAAAAACACTTAGACAACTAGTAATAGAAGGAAACATCCTCAACAAGATAAAGGGCATCTATGAAAAACCAACAGCTAAAATCATCCTGAATGGTGAAAAACAACTGTCCCTCTAAGACAAGGAACAAGACAAAGATGTCTATTGTAACCACTGTTTTTCAACATTGTACTGGAAGTTCTAGTTAGAACAATTAGGCAAGAAAAAGACATAAAAAGCATCCACATTGGAAAGGAAGAAGCAAAACTTTCCCTGTTTGCAAATGACATGATCCTTTATACAGAAAATCCTGAAAAAATCCACAACACTACTACTGGACTTAATATATTCATCAAAGTAGCAGGGTATAAGCTCAACACCCAGAAATCAGTAGTGTTTCTATGCATAAGCAAGGAACAATCTGAAGTAGAAATCTAGAAAAAAGTTCCAATTACAGTCAAAACTAAAAGAATGAAATATCTAGGAATGAGTCTAAAAAAGGATATAAAGAACTTGTAAAATGAAAATTACAAGAAATTGCTAAAAAAATCAAAGAAGACCTCAATAAATGGAAAAACATTCTCTGTTCATGGACTGGAAGACTAAATATTGTCAAGATGTAATTACGCCCAAAGCAATTTAAAATTCAGTGCACTCTCAATAAAAATTCCAACAGCCTTCTTTACAGAAATGGAAAAGCCAATCACCAAATTTAAATGGGTGGGTAAGGGCCCCTACTAACCAAAACCATCTTGAAAAAGAACAAAATGGGAGGACTCACACTTTCCAATCTTAAACCCTAATACAAAGCCAGAGGAACCAAAACAACACAGTACTGGCCCAAACCAGATATACAGACCAATTGAATAAAATTGAGAATTCAGAAATAAACCCTCATATTTATGGTCAACCTTTTTTGATAAGGGTGCCAAGTCCACTCAATGGGGAAAGAATAGTCCCTTCAATAAATGCTGCTGGCAAAACTGGATGCCTACATTCAAAAGAATAAAGGTAGAACCCTACCTCATAACATATACAAAAATAAACTCAAAATGGATCAAAGACCTAAATCTAAGAGCCAGAACTAAAAGTCCTAGAAGTAAACATAGGGAAGCATCTTCAAGACCTTGTGTTGGCAATTGTCTCTTAGACTTTCTACCCAAAACACATGCAACAAAAGAAATAATAGATAAATTGGATCTCATCAAAATTAAAACCTTTTGGACTTCAAAGACCTTTATCATGAAAGTAAAACAAGAATCTACTCAAGGGAGAAACTATTTTGGAACCACATATCTGCTAAAGTTTTACTATCCAGGATAAGTAAAGAACTCCTGCAACTCTACAATAAAGAGACAGACAACCTATGAAAAAAATGGGCAAAAGACTTCAATAGACATTTCTCAAAAAAAGATATACAAATGACCCAAAAGCACATGAAAAGATGCTCAACATCATTAGTTATTATGGTTATACAAGTCAAAACCACAATGAGATGCCATTTCACACATGAGAATGGCTAATACTAAAAAACAAAACAAAATTACAAATGTTGGAAAGGATGCAGAGAAATAGGAACGCTCATTCATTGTTGCTGGGAAGGTAAAATGGTGAGGCCATTGTGAAAGATAGTTTGACAGTTCCTCAGAAAGTTAGTGTGGAATTACCATAGACATAGCAATTCTACTTCTAGCTATATATACCTAAGAAGATGAAAGCAGAGACTCAAATAGATATTTGCACAACCAATGTCCATGGTGGTATTATTCAAAATTGCCAAAAGGTGGAAGCAACCCAAGTGTCTATCAACTAATGAATGGATAAATAAAATGTGGTATAAGCATACAATATAATATTATTCAACCATAAACAGGAATGAATTTCTGATACATGTGACAACATGCACAAAACTCAAAGATATTGTATTGCGTGAAATAAGTCAAACACAAAAGGACAAATATTTTTTTACTTCACTGATATGAAATTATTAGAATAAGAAAACTCATAGCCAGAATCTAGAATATAGATCAACAGGGGATGGAGTTAAAGGTAGGGAAAGTGCTTAAATGGTACAAATTTTTATTTGGGTTGGCCACAAATTTTTAGTAATTAATTTTGCTGATGGCAGCACAACATTGTGAATAAAACGAACAGCATCTAATTATATATATGAATGTGATTAAAAATGGAACTTTTAGGTTGAATATATGTTATTAGAATAAAAATTTTTAAAAACATAAGGCTATACAAAACAATAAGTGAACCCTACTATAAATGATGGACTGTGGACTGTAGTTAATAGTACAATTATAAAAATATTATTTCATGAATTATAACAAAAGTACCCATTAATGCAAGGTATAATAATAGGGTACTCTATGGGAACTCTATGTTACACACAATTTTTCTATAAAAATAGAACTCTATAACAAAAAATAAAGAAGATGAGTTACTGAGGGCAGGAAGAGGGAAGAAGAGGTGTGATATGGGGGCATTTTCAGGACTTGGAGTTGGCCTGAATGACATTGCAGGGACAGATACAAGACATATATCCTACCATAACCCACTGAATGGACTGGGAAAGAGTGTAAACTACAACAAAAACTATAATCCATCCGGTATAGCAATGCTCCAAAATGTATTCATCAAATGCAATGAATATGCCACACTGATTAAAAGGTTGTTGATGTGAAAGGAGTGGGGGGTGTGGGGAGTAGGGTATATGGGATCCTCCTATAATTTTTAGTGTAACATTTTACGTGATCTATGTATCTTTTTTTTAAAGATAATAAAAAAGGGGAAAAAAGAATGAGAGAAATTATATAATCATCTTAAGAGATTCATAAAAATAATTTCACAAAATTCAAAACTGGTTAATGTTATAATTCTTGGTAACAAGGAACTTTCTTAGTCTTTTAAAGATAATCTATAGCAAACATCATACTCAATGTTAATATATAGAAAGACTTCCTGCTGAGATGGGATGTGGAACAAGAAAGCTTTCTGTCTCTATTTCTATTTCACATTTTACTGGAGGCTTTAACTAATGCAATAAAATATGAAAAAAAGAAGTACAGAATAAGAAGGGAACAACTAAAACTGCCATCATTCATTCATGTTGGATATAGAGAAAATCTAGAATAGTCTACAGATAAACTACTAGAACTAGTAAGCTAATTTAGAAAGTCCACGGAATACAAGGTCCATATAAAAAGATTGGCTGTGTTTCTATGTTCTAAAAGAAAAAAAAAAGAGGGAGGCAGAAATAAAATTTTATCTACCATTTAAAATAGCATCAAAAATAACAAATGCATACAAATACATCTAACAAAAGATAGGTAGAATTTATTATTGATAAAACTTTAAAAGGCCTTTGAAAAAAAAGGGTTATTCCATGTTCATCCATATTTTATTCTAAAAATTTGAGGGCTTTTTTTTTTTTTTTTTTTGATATTTAATGCCTAAGCTACCTAGGGGCAGGTAAAGCTAAGCAAACATTCTCTTTATAAAATAATAATATTGTGAGGTTAAAATTTGAAAAGACAAAGTTGAAACAATAGGTAGAGACAATAAGAAATATCTCAAGGGAAACCAAACTTAAAAATGCTTCACAATCATTTTACTGTCCCAGAGAATGCCCATTACTATTAAATTTTACTATATCAAAATCAATAATGCTTGTTTATCAAAAGGCACTTTAAAAAAAGTAAAAAGACAAGCCACAGTATATCAGAAAAAGGATTAGTATGAAGAATTACATAGAACTCCTGCAAATCTAGGGTGGAAGCTGAGGACTAGAATTAGGGAAAAGAATACAAATGTTATCGAAGTTATATAGTTCTTTTACTGTTATCAATTTTAAGTAGTCTTTTCACTGTGCGGGGATTGCCTTTGTGTTCATTATAAAATTAAATAATACAAAAATAAATAAATTGAACAAAAGTGGGCAATTCATACACAAGTGAGAATGGTGTGTCATGAACAAGGATTTCTATTACTTCAATTCTGGTTACCTACAGCCTGACAGTATATACATACACGTATACAAACAGGCATATATGCATGCATGCATGCATATATACATATATGAATGACTGATAGATGATATAGATATATGGATGGATAGATAGATAGACAAATAGATATGAGAAAGACAGAAAAAGGGAGACCAACTGTTTTGTTTTTCAACTATGAAAGTTCTAGGCTATCAGGAAAAAGTGTGAGCCCTGAAAGCGAATTCCAGCTAAAGAACATTTAAAGCCCTATGGAATCAGGCCTTCACATATTTTCTGGTTTTATTATTTTCATGCATTTCTGTCAGTTCAGCCAGGTTTTAAAAATTATCTTTTAATATTTAACCAGAAGGCTTTCCCTGCACAATTGTTTACCGTGTTCCCAGGAAAAGAAAAAAGGAAAAAAAAAGCTTTATTTTTTTTTCAGCTGTATTTTTATTCAAAATGAAAACAGCATTATTGAGCTCCATGAGTGAAAATATTTGTTCAAATAAATTAGATAATTTTCCTCATTGAAAAGAAAAAATATATATGACAAAATTAGTACAAGTCTTTTAAAAATAAAATAGAAGTATCTTCATTCATCCAAAAAGATAGAGTAAGCACCTTATACGTACCGGACATTATTTTCGGCATATATATTTGACTGAACAAATCAGTCAAATGTATCTGCCTTCATAGAGTTTACATTCTAACAGAAGGCAGACAAAGCATGTAAGTAAAATGGGTAATATGTCCAGTGATCTTAAGAGCTAGAGATCAAAATAAAGCAGGAGAGGCTGATCAGGCTGAGAGATGTGATTGCTGCTATAATTGGATGGTCAGGGATGTGTAAATGATAAGGAGGCATTTCAATAAAACTCTGAAAGTTGTGAGGAAGTGATGCCTGTTATATCTAAGGAAAAGATATCCAGGCAGAGAGAACAAAGTTTCTGAGTTGGATACTGTAGCAGTTTCATATTACTTATGAATTCCAAAAATAGATGTTGGATTATATCTGTAAACTGGTCTATCTGAGATTTCACTTTTACTTGATTAAACTATGATTATGGCTTTGATTGGGCCACATCAGTAGGGCATTGAATCCCCACCGCTTGGTGGGTGGGATTCACAGAAAAAAGACATGGCAACCCAGGAAGTCTTAACTCTGGCAGACATTGGCAGCCATCTTGCTCCAACCCATGGGAAAAGGCTTTGGTGAGGAAAGCAACTTATGCTTTATGGCCTGGTAACTGTAAGCTTCTACCCCAAATAAGTACCCTTTATCAAAACCAACCGATTTCTGGTATTTTGCATCAGCACCCCTTTGGCTGACTAATACAGACACATTAGGTTTGAAATGCCTATAAAAATCCAGGTAGAAATGCTGATTAAGCTGTTGAATGTGAGCTGGAGTTTAGGGTAATTAATATCAGGCTGGAGATACAAGTGTAGAGTCAACAGCATATAAATGGTATTTAAAGTCATGGAACTCAATAAGCAAGGGAATTGTAACTAGAGAAGAAATGCAAAAATCAAGACTCAGACCTCCTATAAACATTGGAGCCCAAGACTCCATTTATGGTCTGAGTGGCAGTTAAATATTTTTGAGGTTTAAGAGTGTTATGGTTGGAGGGAGGTGTGCTTCAAAGTGAAATTTTGGAAGTATTGTAATTATTCGTAAAGACAAGTTCTCTAAGACATAAGTATCAGAAAATATCTGTGGTATGATGGAGAGCAAATCATTGAAGAAGAAAAGCTCAAAGAGTTGATAAACTACTGAATTGCAGAGCATATTTATTTGGATATCAAAATAGCCAAGAATTATAGCAGGGCTAGTGTTAGAGAGAGTGACAAGGAACCAGGGACTAAACTCTTCAAGGAATGAGAGGAAGGTTATAAATCAATAGATTAAACAAGAAAGAGAGGTAATGGAGTATATAATTTGATGAAATGAAATTCAAAGGTAGGAATTTTTAGGGAAGAGAAAGGGAGACTGGTCTGGAAACAATAAGGAACAAGGACACAAATCCCTCAGGTGGGAAACCTAAGAGAGAAAAGTGGTATCATTTGACAGGAGAACAGAGGAATAAATACCCTCAGGATTCAGGGGCAGGGCATAGATTTCAGTTAGACCAAGAAGGTAAAGGAAACCTTTACAATATTTTAAGGATTTAGAGTTTTAACTGGTTATTGGCTATGAGTTATGAGAGCATAGCAAATAGGTTTCAGGTGGAGGAGGATGAAAAATGAGGTCAAAAAAGACATACAGAATTATGTAGGGTGGGATTTTGGTGATAAGAGGTGATCTGGAAATTCTAGTGTCTTGGAGACCCAGGTAGAGAGATTTAAAGAACATAGTTCATGAGGTTCATCTTTAATGTCTCAAGGCAGAGGGTGGTGGCAAGGCTGTGACCACGGGCAAGTAGGGAAAGTTAAGGAATCTTGTCAAGAGAAGAATCTGCGAGACCGCTCTTCTTTCCTGCCAAAGGCAATGTGGAGATGAGAAGCAACCATACAGAAAAAAAGATTTTTCTAATCTTTCATCTCTTTGAGGGCAGTTTCATTCTTTCTTTGAGGATTACAGATGGAAAAACTAAAGGCCAGAGCATTGAAGGGATTTGCACAAGACCATACAGGGAGTTGGTTTTGATGTAGAGCAATGTAGCCTTCTCTGACACAACCTCCTCCTTCCAAGAACTTCCTTTTGAAAACATCTACCAGTGTGTTTTTTCTAAATAAAAGAGTATCTATCATGGGCCTATTCCCTTAAAATCATGAAGACAGGGAGGAAGTTCTGAAATTACACAGTGAAAGTGTATTTGAGAAATACCAATGTAGTAGTTTGATATTGTTTATGAATTCCAAAAATAGATATTGGATTATGTTTGTAAACTAGTCTGTTCCTCTGGGCATATTGGATTATACTGGAAGCGTCTGACCTGGAAATCCAGCCTCCTTGCCTGGCCTTGCTCTCACGGCCTGCCTGTTCTTGGTCCTGCTCATGGCGCAGAACACCTTCCACTATGGCCATCTCAGCAAGTTCCCACTTGATCAAAGGCATCAAGCAGCTTTATATGGCTCTGTCTCAGGGCAAGAAAGTCCAAGACATGTATATCTGGATCGATGGCACTGGAGAAGGACTGTGCTGCAAGATATGCATCCTGGACAGTGAGCCCAAGTTATAGAAGAGCTGCCCAAATGGAATTTTTATGGCTCTAGTACTTTTCAGTCTGAAGGTTCCAACAGTGACAAGTATCTCAGCCCTATTGCCATGTTTTGGGACTCTTTCCACAAGGACCCAGCAGGTTGGTGTTCTATGAAGTGTTCAAGTACAACTGAAAGCCTACAGACCAATTTGAGGTACACCTGCAAACAGATAACGGACAGGGTGAGCAACCAGCATCCCTGGTCTGCTGGTCTGGAATGGAGTGGGAATATATCCTTATGGGAACAGATGGGCACCCCTTCAGTTGGCGTTCCAATGGCTTCCCTGGGCCCCAAGGTCCCTATTACTGTAGCGTGGGAGCAGACAGAGCCTACACCAGAGACATTGTGGAGGCACACTACCAGGCCTGCTTGTACGTGAGCATCAAGATTGGAGGAACAAATGTTGAGGTCATGCCTGCTCAGTGGGGGAATTCCAGATAGGGCCCTGTGAAGGAATTGACATGGGAGACCATCTCTGGGTGGCCTGTTTCATCTTGCATTGTGTATGCAAGGACATTGGTGTGATAGCAACCTTTGATCCTAAGCTCATTCTGTGGAACTGGAATGGTACAGGCTACCATACCAACTTCAGCACCAAGGCCATGTGAGAAAAGAATGGTCTGAAGTACATTGAGGAGTCCATCAAGAAACTAAGTAAGTGTCTACAATCCCAAGTGGGGGCTGGACAATGCCTGGCACCTAGCCGAAACCTCAAACATCAATGATTTTTCTGCTGGCGTGGCCAACAGTAGCACCATTATCTGCATTCCCTGGACTGTTGGCCAAGAGAAGAAGGGTTATCTTAAAGACCGCTGCCCATCTGCCAACTGTGACCCCTTTGCAGTGACAGAATCCCCCATTCGCAC
This sequence comes from Dasypus novemcinctus, assembly GCF_030445035.2. Taxonomy (NCBI): domain Eukaryota; kingdom Metazoa; phylum Chordata; class Mammalia; order Cingulata; family Dasypodidae; genus Dasypus; species Dasypus novemcinctus. The sequence continues at coordinate 43,827,768 of NC_080673.1, read as the reverse complement.
GTGTCTTCTCAACGACACTGGCAATGAGCCCTTCCAGTATGAAAACTAAGTGGACTAGACCTTCAGCCATCAAACTCCTCCCAGTTCTTCATCCCTCGCCCACTTTCCCTCTCTTCCAATTGTCCTACTAGCTGTAACTCAAAGGGCAGAATATTATTCCTCAGGTCCAGTTAATAACTCTTGCTTTTTCGGGTCAGGGTTGAGGGGTCAAATTCTTAATCTCTGTACACCCATCCCACCCCACCCCTTTTTTCCTCTCATTGAAGCTTTAGAAGACTGAGTCAATAGCACATTAGTGGGGAGGGGGGTGAGGAGACCTAACCACTGCTTGCATTTAATCAGGTGTGTTTGTCCAGTGGGCACAGCTGTCTGGACAGAGAGCATCTGAGTTTGTGAAGGGAGAGCAGTACTTTTTCTGTGAGGTAGCTGAAGGTGAGGGGTCCTGACTGCTCTATAGTTAGAATACTTCCTCCCTTTGGGGGGAAGTTCCATTTTTAAAACATTATAACCAACTTAGAAGTGGGAATTAGTAAATAAAGAAGGTTAGGGAGATCAGAAGGAAAATGCTCTTGGTCTCTTGGGTGTTATGCTTCCCTGGCTCAGGGCTAAATGCCCTAGCCTAAAGACAAAGCTCAAAGGATTAACTGATAGATACCTCTACCTTAAGAAGAAAAAGTTCCTATCACTTGGTCCTCCATTTATGACACAAAGCAGAGTAGTATTTTTATATTTAAATGTAAAAGCAAAAAAAATTATGTAATTGGGTATGTGCATATGTGTGTTTTTCTAAAGGCAAAGAAACAAAAACCAAAAAAAACCCCAAAACATTCTAAGCACCAGGAGGCAAATTTGATGCAAGTCTGATTAGAAGAAGGATCTCCTTTTGAGTGGGGGTGGGAGAGACATTGCTTGAAAAGTTGGCTACTTAGGGCCATTATTCCTTCCCTACCACTTAAGGACTTTGGTTGTGCCCTGTCTACATTTTTGAAGGAAAAGGAAATGGGTCCATTATCAGGTCGAAGCAGGTTCCTCTAGCAGTGGCAGTCACTGAGTCTGGTGGCTCTGCATTAAAAGATACACGTGTGCTTGTACACACATGGGGTGTTAGCATTATGAGTTGGCTGGTCAGCTTAAGCATGTTCCCAACCAAGGCGGGGCGGGGGGGAGTGCTGGGGTTATTTTCTGGTGGGAGTAGCATGCCACTAAAGCAGGCCTTTTGATATATTAAAAAAAAATTTAAAGCAAAACAAATTTAGATTTTAATCATATTTGTAGGATTTCTAAGTATTTCTATTTTACAGAATTGCTTGTTGGCTTCAAGTCTTCCCACCTCTGCCCTTTGAAGAGATTGGGAAAGCCTGGAGTGGCACAATTGTAATTTTGTATTCCAGTGTCTTTTTCCATGAGTGCAAGGTATTCCTTTCCTTTAAGATTTCTGAAGAGTCATTTTTTTTTTCCTTTTATAATAAGAAAAACAAGCTAATCCTACCTTAACCCTACATTTTCCCTACTGTTTTCTGGTTATTTTTGTCTTGGCTGTAGCAAATAGGCTGTGGTTTTCTCTTGCCATGATGACTTCTAATTGCCATGCACAAGTATGTTCACAGTTAGATAATTCCTCATTGTAAACAAACTGTAACAGCCCAGAGCATCTCTTAAAAATCAACCTAACATTAAAAAACAAAAAGATTAGATTGGATTCAGAGGTTTCACTTTCATTTGATTAAATTATGATTAAGGTTTTTTTTTAAAGATTTATTTTTTATTTATTTCTCTCCCCTTGCCCACCCCACTGCACCCCACCCCAAGTTGTCTGTTCTCTGTGTCCATTCACTATTTGTTCTTCTGTGTCCACTTCTATCCTTATCAGTGGCACCGGGAATCTGTGTTTCTTTTTGTTGCATCATCTTGTTGTGTCAGCTCTCCGTGTGGGCGGTGCCATTCCTGGGCAGGCTGCACTTTCTTTCGCACTGGGTGACTCTCCTTGCAGGGCGCACTCCCTGTGCATGGGGCTTCCCTATGCGGGGGACACCCCTGCGTGGCATGGCATTCCTTGCATGCATCAGCACTGCACATGGGCCAGCTCCACATGGGTCAAGGAGGCCCAGGGTTTGAACCGTGGACCTCCCATATTGTAGGTGGACACCCTATCCATTGGGCCAAGTCTGCTTCCCTGATTAAGGTTTTGATTGGGCCACATCAGTAAGAGATTGAGTCCCCACCCCCTTGGTGGGTGGGGGCTCACAGAGGAAACTACACGGCAGAAGAGTTAGTTGGAGTTTTAATGCTGGAGCCCTGGGAAGTAAATGCACAGAGAAGCAGATACATGAGAAAAGAGAGAAGGCTCAATCAGATGGCAGAGGCCAGCGGAAGAGAGATGAGCCATTTGCTTGACAGTTTACAGCTGGCCTTGTGGAGAGAGCAGGAACAGCAAAGTCCCAGAGAGAAACAAGTCCCAGGAGAGAGAAGAGACTTACCCCAGCCTACAGCTGATATTGGAAGAAGTTGGGACCATGGAGCCTTGAAAGGAAGAGGAAGCCTGAACCCTTGCAGACGCTGGCAGTCATCTTGCTTGAACACATGGCTTTGGTGAGGGAAGAAACTAGCATTTTATGGCCTGGTAACTGTAACCTTCTATCCCAAATAAATACCCTTTATAAAAGCCAACAGATTTTTGGTATTTTGCGTCAGCACCCCTTTGGCCGACTAATACAACCAGTATGAGTGACCTACAAATTTACTGAAATAGGAAGGTAAGAAACAGCAAAATGCTAACAATGACAATGGTGAAAACAATTGAGTCCATGAAGGAATACAAACGATGTATTTAAAAAATAATAAACTGTACTTCCTGAGTTCAGTGCAGTGACAGTATTAGTAAATCAGTATTGTAATGAGGCATGCCTTGTGCTAATAGTAACAAATCCTTTAAGAAAGAATCAAGTCTAGGTCACCAAATACCAGATTTTTTTTAGTCTATTATGTTTTACAATTTGTTTTTACCTAGAGAATTGTAGCTAATACTCATAATTCAATTTTATTAAGCACCAGGAATTACATTATGCACTTTACAAGCATTATCAAAAACTTCAAGCTTGTTAGTCATTATTGCTCATTTTACAAATAAGGAAACTGAGTCACAGACTGATTAAGTAACCTGTAAGAAGTTTCCCAGCTGGAAACTGGCAGAGCCAGAATTCAAATCTCATTAGACTAACTTCAGTGCCCTCATGCTTAAACACTATGCTGTGCTCCTTTAAAAGGCAAAGTTCCAAGCACATAACACATTATTTAAATAAAAAATTTTGACTTAATTGCTGTTATAATTCTCTGTTCTTTCTCCTTAGTAATAACCATTTATGTATTTATTCTAAAAAAGATTGGACAATATTAATCGAAGAATCCAGTAAATTACCATACACCAAAGAGAAAATGGCAAGAGTTACATTGTCTCACCATTTAAGTTACATTCTATTAATAGACAGACCTCAGTGAATTTTTCAGACATTCACTGAAGCTATAACTTACTAAACTAAATACTATTATAATAAGAACAGGGAGAAAAAGCTTTGTTGTGCAGATTTTTTAGACTGTAGACAGAAAATGAACTAAAAGAATTAAGCAGAGAGGTGTCATCATTATTTTTCACCCAAAATACAAAACAAGGACCACACCAAGGTTATACAGATAGGAAAAAAAACAATTTTTTTTTTCACACTTTACCAATAGGTTACAATAATAAATTGCTGGCCATAGGCCATCAGACATTTCTTACTTTTAAAAAAAAATGTTGTTGCAATTATGAAAGTGTGGTTTGGCTGCAAACAAAACAAAATGAAACTTCACATACAACAAAGGAATCATGAAATCCCTGTTTTTATTTAATTAAAGATACATTTCCTTGCAAAGAAGAAAGAATAGTTGCCCTATAGAATTTGGAAATACTCATTTTATTGCAAGTTTTTATACTTTCAGCATTTTCAACCTTCCAATTCCTCATGGAAGTTATAAAAGTATTGAGAGAACTATAATATCATAAAACCAATAACCTGACCGATAATTTGGTTTTAAAATATGAAACTAAAGCACATAAGATTTACTTATTTTGCTGTTAATGTTTAGATTCTCCATATAAACAGTTTAAATAAAAATGGTAACAGTAATATCCAGTGCCTTCTTTTACATGTTTATACTCATTGTTGTTATTATTCTAGTTTACTTCCCCAAATGCTTTTTCTTTAACAGTTTTCATCAAGATTTAGCCTACTATGCAGAAACAGGCATATCTTTAAATTATATTCATTCATTCACTCATTCACTTATTTGCCTTCTCTGTGCCAGGCACTATGATGGCATCCATGAAACTATGGTCCCATTAGTATATATTTCTCATATTACTGCAGATCACAGCTGCATCGGTAGACCTTCCAGCAAATCTCAAAACATATCATATAGGTGACTGCAAATTCTGCCAGTCTTCCACTTCATAATAATCTGTACCTGGAAGCCGGGATTCCTTCAACAAACATTTTAGAAAGGTCCACCATCTTTTATTTATCATTAAATAAACAAGGCTCAAACCTTTACAGCAAGCTCCAGACACGTGGAAGAAGAAGATGAAAATGGGGAAACGGACTTTGGCCCAGTGGTTAGGACGTCCGTCTACCACATGGGAGGTCCACGGTTCAAACCCCGGGCCTCCTTGACCCGTGTGGAGCTGGCCCATGCGCAGTGCTGATGCGCGCAAGGAGTGCCGTGTCACACAGGGGTGTCCCCCACGTAGGGGAGCCCCACGCGCAAGGAGTGCACCCATGGGGAGAGCTGCCCAGCGCGAAAGAAAGTGCAGCCTGCCCAGGAATGGCGCCGCCCACACTTCCTCTGCCGCTGACGACAACAGAAGCGGACAAAAGAAACAAGACGCAGCAAATAGACACCAAGAACAGACAACCGGGGGAGGGGAGGGGAATAGGGGAATTAAATAAATAAAAATAAAAATCTTTAAAAAAAAAAAAAAGAAGATGAAAATGAATTTTTATATTCACACTGAAGGCATGAAAACTACCAAACCCTTCAACAAGTTAAGAAGCTACTCTGCAAAACGAAAGTATATGTGATTCATCTGAGGTGGATGGCATTTGAATAGCAGAAGCTTTCATTAATCTTAGATAATCTCCAAAAACTCTAAATGTCACAGAATTAGAATTTTAAGAGGATAAGGTAGTCAAGGGTTATAGACCTCAGCTTTCAGGGTTGTCATATTTCAAGATTATTTTCTGTTAAAACTATCTCCCACCCATCAGATTCTATACCTGATGAGGAATATTTGCTATTATTTACTTCTCACATACTTATTCACTTCGAGATTCAATAGAGATCCATGCAATTATTTTGTTACTCTGATTTTGATCAAGCCTTTAAAGAATTTAAGTCATGGACCAAAATAGCAATCAAAATTCAAAAACTGACCTACTGTACATCTTCACAATTCTGACATTACATTCACAAATATGTCTTGGTGAATATTGATGGGGTTAATGAGAATGTGTTTCAAAGAATTCAAGTTGGAAATGAACCTCCACTTGATGCTTGAATTCTTTCTATAATAAGCTATATAAATATAGACTGGTAAAACTATAGTGGAGTAAAAGACATTTTATGCAAGAGCTCCTTGAAAACCCAAGGAGGAATTTATTCTGCAAACTTAGAAAACTTTCTTCCAAAATCAATGTCCCACTAAGAGTTTTCTCTTAATGACAGCCTGAAGCTGAAGAACATAAGTAGCAAATTAAAAGAAGGAAAACTATAAAATAGTTTCTTTGAATCAATAGGCCCCTAGGTCTTCAAATAGCTCACCTAGTTCCAGAGAGTTCCTCAAACTCACTTGGGGGACTTCAAAGAATCATACATATTTTCTTTTAAATAATTATATATTTTTTAAAAATAACAATAAATCAACTATAGTAAAAGTTTTTGCTTTTTTTCAATAAACTTTTTTAAAGATTTTTTTTTTATTTATTTCTCTCCCCTTCCCTCTCCCCCAGTTGTCTGCTCTCTGTGTCCATTCGCTGTGTGTTCTTCTGTGACCACTTCTATCTTTATCAGCGGCACAAGGAGTCTGTGTTTCTTTTGGTTACATCATCTTGTGTCAGCTCTCTGTGTGTGAAGCACCATTCCTGGGCAGGCTGTACTTTCTTTCACACTGGGTGGCTCTCCTTACGGGGTGCACTCCTTGCGCGTGGGGCTCCCCTACATGGGGAACACCCCTGCGTGGCAGGGCACTCCTTGTGCTCATCAGCACTGCACGTGGGCCAGCTCCACACAGGTCAAGGAGGCCCAGGGTTTGAACTGTGGACCTCCCATGTGATAGGCGGATGCCCTATCCATTGGGCCAAGTCTACTTCCCAGTAAAAGTTTTTAAATTACAGGAATTCATCTTTATAATATCCTTATTCACACACATGGAAAACATCTGACTCTCAAGTTCAAATAAAGAAGCTGAAAATTAGTTATAAGTGGTTGTTTCCAAAATCTCTTTATCTTTTGATATAGTATTTGAAATGAAATATAAAGGAAGTACTCTGTTCAATACTAGCTCTTTGTTTTACATTATATGAATGCAAAATAATGAAAGTCATTGGGCTTCTATTGACATTTATACTGTGAGACTCACCATTTCCCTTCAGAAGTCCCATGGAAGAAGAGGTCAAATGTTGCAAGGGCAAGCCAAGGTGGATGGGGAAGGTATCCAATATCCTATTTTCAAAACATAAAGTTAGCTCTTAAGTGATTGACTAGGCCTATTGTGTAATATGAATCTTCAAGATTAATGTTACAGGATCAGATGGGAATCACAGAAACAAAACCACTTTTCTCCTGTCAATCGAGACTACATGTGTAGTACCTCAGAGCCTGGAAGAATGAGGGACACCATTGTAGGCCATCCATGAATATTTGTTGTTGAAAGAAAGAAAAATTTTGCAGGCTCTGAAAAAGGATAACAAATGGCAACATTTGCTTTCTGAACAAGCCCCATCTTACAGAATGTCAAGAAAATGAACAAATGCCCTATCTACTTCTTCACTGTTTTTGCAAATCTTTTAAGTAACATGTTTTCCTATCATGACTTGGAGAGCCTCAATAAAGTCATCTAAATCAAAAATCAGGTACAACCTGGAAACTTTTGAAACTGTAATTAAGTAAGCAAGGAAGAAAATCAAAATTACCCTAAATGCACCATACCACTGTTTAGCAATAATTTCAAACCCTTATATATTCACTACAGGCCGGGTGCTATTCTAAGCCTTCTGAAATGGGACTTCTGAAACTAAGTTCCTTATTACTACTTTACACTGACTCCATTTGCCACTGCTGACAAGTGCCATATATCCCATATCTTTGCTATGTTTATGTGTACACAAATTTCTGTGAACTTTTTAACCAAGATTTTATACTTACTAATATATTACGAATATCTTCCTTGGTAAAGGCACACAGATGTACCCTGTTATTTTGTCCCATTATACAGTAGTATTCCATTGTATGTTTTTAACATATGGATTGTTGTTTTTTTACCAATTTCCTTTTGCTAGATATTTAGACTGATTCCACCTTTTTATTATTTATACACAAGGATGACAATCTATGAACATTCATATCTGTGCACCATCTAATTATTTCCTTTATTTAATACAAGTGCCTAGAAGGGGAATTGCTGGATCAAAGTTTATATAAATTTTTTATGACTTTAAAATATTTTGTCAATGGCCCACCAAAAAACTAGGGTCTATGAGGAAAGGGATTGTGACTGTCCCGTTCAGATCTTTAGCACATTACATACAGTAGGTACTCAATTATCAGTAAATGAATGCTGAACTCAGAGAATCTGTTAGTTTAACTCTCACTCATGTGGTCACACAAGTAGTGCTAGCCAGAGGATTAAGATATCTCATATTGTTCAAGGAAAAACACTAGAGACTTGACTTTGCGGGTAGCTTTGCAAAATTCCATTTGAAATTCTAAAATTTATTTGTATGACACCATAAATGGGGCCAAGGCACACTGATCAGACCACAGTTTACTTTGCTTTCTAATACCTGGTCCATAGTTAAATATATTTAACTTCAGAATAAGAACTACTAATTATATTTTATTCAATAGTTTCCCATTAATGAGAGATTCTAATAGAAATAGACCACAATTCATCCACTTAAAATATTTTGCAAACATTAAGGTGAAATGGCAGGATTGTTTGAAAACAAATGTGAAACGCCACAAGGGATACTATCATTATTTTATAATGGCCTCATTTGGTTAAAATTAAATTGATCAGAATAATGTAAACACAAATTGTCATGAAACAACATAGAAAACCCTAACTAGTCAGGAAATTAAGATAGGACATCAAGGCTAATGTGCCTGAATTATAGAATTCAGTTACAGAACGGTAGTTATCATATTTTCAAAGGTGCAGAATACTATTAACTAAGAAATCAGCACTTATAAATAAGTGAATAATGAATGAATTTTGTTGATGGAAAATTAACATTTAGAATGTACCCATATCTTACCATTATTGTAATAAAAAGAATATTTTAATGTATGACAATCTTTGAATTTATAATTTAAATATATATTGAAGAACTTCACTTCTTTAACTTTAAATGTGGAAATGCAGAAGTATTCAATTTTGACCTTTTACAAGTTAAAAAATAGAAAAAATTTTGGGAAAAGGAAGAAATCATAAGTTAGTAAGATTCTGCCCTATTTCTTCATGTTTTGTCTAAGGAAATATCTTTTGTTTGGACCAATATTTTTATGATCTAGCTAAAAATGTTATGTACCAGTTAAAAAATTAGTATTTTCCATGGTATTTTCAGGGGAATTTTAATAGTGTATTATACAACTTCTCTCACAGAGGTCTATTTTTCTTATACAGACACCTATTGGAAGTATCACAAAGAATTGGGTAACAGTTGCTAATTAGTCCTAGAGACTGTCCTTGCACTGTTATCAGTTACCTTCCTGATTTCCAGAGAGATCCTTGTTTCTTTCTGCTGCTTAGATCCTCATTGCTAAGTTTCCTTGTCTTCATTTATGTGGTGAACTACGTTTCAATAAAAATCTCAGTCTAATAGCATTCTATTTGTCTAGTTAAACACAGGTATTCTAAAACCCCGAGTCACCATGTCCCAAAGCATATATTTGTATTTCCCTCTACATTCCCATCACATTTCTAACATTAATGAAATGAAGCTAACTGCTAAGGTAGAAAACGAGGTAGCACAAATAGCCAGCAATGTATAAAGGCAAGGCAACCCAGGTGGAATGAAGTTCAGGCTTTATGTGCCCCAATTTGTCACTGGAAGCACATGCACTTGCTCTTAATTTCAAAGGGTGTTGATCTTTCTCATTAAGCAGGACATGTTTTAAGTGAAAATGGGAATTTAGGGTGCCAAGAGACCTTTATTTTCCACCAGTTGCAGAAGAAGCAATTCTTTGGGAAATATTCATTTCTCTTGAGAAAGACATTATACGGACCAATATTATATCTGATCAGGTTTATTATTAGTGATGATCCACTTGCCCCTAAGTCATTACCATCCTTCCTTGTATTACTGACCTCATAAAGCTTGCTTGAAATTCTAAACTATTTGTTTAAATTACTGTGTTAACTCCTCTTTAAACAGCTACTACTCTGCTGGAACCACTCAGGGACTTGGGCTAAATTGTGTAACAGGAAATTTTTAAAACTGGTAAATTCTCAACACAATAATTTCTTTCTCTTTGCAATTAATATCTTTCCTTACCAGAGATAAAACCAAACCCCCAGTGTTAAAACAGCAAATATATGCCACTCTTCCAAATACACTTAAGCCAAGAAAGTGTTTACTTCTATGCATGGATCTTCTGATGTTAAAAATCACATTCACAGCATAGATCCATGATAGTCTTCATACCTGTGGCATTGTTTTCCTCAAATTTCTATTATTTATACCTGTGCCATTTGTCCAGAATTTCTGACCTTGAATTAATGCTAAACAGGCCACTGAAAAATACATTTGAACAGAGCAGTATTTATATTCTACAAGTATAATTGTTTCTACAAAATATGTGCTGAAGGGCCATTAGAAGCTGCATCTGTAGTTTTAGAGCCAACAATTTTATCCATGATTTTAAAGTTTTCTTGAAGACTGTGATCCTAATTGGTGGAATAATGCAAAAGAGTAACTTATCCATATCTAGTCACCTTTGGAAAGCAGAGGCAATGCTAAAAATTCCTGCGCTCAAACTGCTCTGTAGAACCAGCCTCACCTCCTGTGAAAGACTAACTTTAAAATTATTAGATTTAAAAAGGAAAGTTATAACTTAGTCTGCTCCATAATTCTACAGATGAGCTATTAAAATTCTAAACTTATGTAATATTATCATAAAATATGGCATTTTTCTCAAGAAAGCCACAAATTAGATTTGAGCTTATGCACTGTAAAACCCAGATGGTTTGCTTAGCTACTCAGACATCCTCCAGTTCAAAAGTTAATTGAACTGAAAACTAAAATTTTGATAATTGGTATTCTTTGAGGGACTCAAACAGAAGGATAAATTAGCCTCATGCATACAGTGTTAATAGGTAGACTTGAGAAACCACGACAAACGGTCAGAGAATATTAGCAAAGTAGAACAAATGTACATATTTTCTATAGGTTAGCTAATTACACAGTACCTGGACTTCCCATAGGGCTGTTGCTTTTCTTTCTCCAATTTTTTACTCACTGATTCAATATCAGTTACTATATTCCCCAGTTTAACTTGTTCTGGAATTAAAACACAACAAAACAAAAAGCTTTAATCATGTGCTCCTATTAGTTTTCAAGCTCTTAATGCCTATTTTCAAATTAAATTGCAAATCATGGATTTTTTAATAACAAGAGGTACAATATTTTTCAAAAAAATTACTAACGCAGAGATACTCTAAAAACACATTTGAGTGTTTTTTTCACCCCATGCTACATAGATGTTTTGCAATTACTAAAATTTAGAACTGAAAAATATAGAGTAAATGAACTACATATATCAGAAAGGAGGGCACACAGAGAAATGTCAGCACAGCACAGCACACACCCGTGGATATAAACGGCCTCGTTTATACAGGTCAGCATTATTATCATTATCATTATACAGCTTAGTTTTATAGGAGGGCCTGCTCTTTTAAAATAATTTAGCAATCATTAGTTAATGCAAATAGGAACGCTCTCCCACCCAAAATCTCATCCATTTGAAAGAAAGTACAACTGAAGTCCAGAAAAAGCAAAGGTCCTGCTTCAAACAACTACCACCAAAAATTTTTAAAAATAAAAACAAACACACACACAAAAACCTAGTTTTGGGAGTCTAAACAGAAATTAAATAAATATTTTTAAAGATCTATTATTTTCTCTTAATCTACAATAGGCCTAATATATGGTTTGAAACATCATAGCAAAAATATTAAATCGAGTTTAAATCTGGTATCTACTGAGCACATCCTAGTGACTAGATCAGTGATGTTGAGACACAGAACACATGAGACCAGACCCTCTGTTTTAGACGATCCCACTTACACGATGGTTGGGCTTTCAATGTTAACCAATAGAAGAATACAGGACATCACTTTACGTAATTTAGAGATTAAATTTATAAAACAGAATATAAAGATTTTGGAGGCATGGAAAACAGAATGCTAATATTTATTGAATATTTATAATGTACCAGGAGTTTTGGTTAGCATTTCCTGTGAAGTATCTCATTTCAGCCTCAGAAAAGTCTTTCTGATGTAGTACTGTGATTATTCCCTTTCACAGATGAAGAAAAGCAGTCTGCCCAAGATCTTACAGATTATCAGGTGCAGAGTCAGGAGCTGAACCCACGGCTCTCTGCCTCTAAACCCATACTCATCACTGCTGTGCTCCACTGCCTGATCCCCGCTCCTCCCGCCTCCCCTCCCCTCCACTCCCCTCTAGGAGCTCTCAGGGCCTGAGGTTCCTCATCAGTGAAGGGGTAAGTTCTGCCTCGCTTCCATTGGAGTGTGGCTTAGAGCTGAAAAGACAAGTCTTACATAGGGCGCATGGTAGTTTGAAAAGTATCATATTAAGATGAAGAACTACAGTTCATGAGAAAGAATTTGTAAGTTTGAGTCTTATAAAATAGCAACATTTTAAAAACATTTACCATATGCTAAGTATGCTAATCGCCATATATCTATTATCATATTTTATTCTCACAACCATTCCATGAAGCAAGCACTATTCTCTTTGACAGATGAGCAAATTAAAGCAGAGATAGTGATGGACTTTCCCAAGGTTACACAGCTAGTAGTCCAAACCCAGGCAGGCAGTCCTCCAGAGCTTGGATTGTTAATCACTCTGACAGTCGATATGATTTTTGTTTATTTGATTTATTTAACGAGTATCCACCTAGAAAAAAACTCCTAAAGCGTAAGGATGTGGGATGTAACAATAAATAAAACTTGATTACTGCCCTCAATGGGAACCATGACTATAATAGCGAAAAACACTGTAGACAAGAGAAGGAGAACAGTGGGACATGAGAAGTGGTAATCAGGGTAACTAGAGCGTGAATTGTACCATGATGGTGACGGAAATAAGAGTGCAGCACAAGAATAACTATGATGGTGCCTAAAGAAAACATTAGGATCTAGGGAAAGGAAATGGTGTGCTTGTTTTGTTTTGTTTTTCAAGGCAAGGAGACTGTTGTATGTGTATAGTCAAATGAGGAAGGAACCAATCTAGATCAAGAGTTTGCAGATGTGTACATATAACACACAGGAATTGAAGACATGAGGGTGGGAGCAGGGTTTCGCATATCTAGGAAGGATATGATGAAGTTCATAAGTGAAAGTATTATTTAAGAAAGAATTGTATCCTATTGAAAATAATATGAAGATAAATGTTCATTAACTATATTCTTTATGATCTCACATTTATATTAATAAAAACATGCATATATACACACATGCATAATTGTGTGCATATTGGTTTATTTAATTATTTGCAAATGCACAGGGAGAACACGGAAGAATGCACACCAGGGAAGAGACCATTAGGACTCACTACATATCCAAGTGCTCCCCTGTATTTTTCAGACCCCCTTATGGGTTGAAACCATGTGATTAGAATCTGTCCAATAGTACAAGGCCGATGAGATTAAAGTCAATTCCAGATCTAGACCTTAAACTCTTTCTTAGCCCACTCCTTCCCTTCCACAGTGCCTAGGGAAGCCAGATTCACAAGGCACAATTCAATGCTTTATTAAATGTCAAGCCACTAAGAATCAGAGGTTTATTTGTTGCTCAACAGAGCCCTTCCTATCCTATCTAATATTTACACCAAACTAAATGTACCCAAAGTGCCTATCTTTAGAGAGAAGGGGGGTTTTCCCTTTCCACTTTATATATGTCTGTATTTTTTAACTTTCTGTAATGAGCTTGTGTTTACAATAATTAATAAAACAAAAGATAAGTCCATTTTTAAAAAATATAATGTTAAAAACTTTGAACATAATCCACTTAAAATGTTCACCTGAAAGCCCTCTTTGGCACTATTTAATTAAATCATGGAAAGATTATTACAAAATACTAAATGACTACAGTTATGGTCACTCTACCTCCAAAGAAGCAGTGTAAAGTTAAAGATTTTTAAAAGGCAATTAAAACATATGAATACACTACATTTCTTTTATTAGTTTGCATAAACATTTTTAGAGGTTTAGTCTTGCTGTATGACTTTGAGCAAGTTACAACATCTTTGAAATTGTAATAATTCCCTTTAGTAAAATCTAGTCTCTAAAATAATTTCACCATAATCTAGGATTTCAGTTCTGGAATACATAAATTATAAGTCACTTTTGATTAGGATATTTAGTAAAAGAGTAGACAGAAGGGAAACCAGAAAAGAAAATGCAGGTAAAGGAGATGAATATTTGGGGTGTTAGGAACAAAATGAAACAAAAGGCACACAAGGCTTTAGAACTGTCAATCGAAGGACTCCAGTTTTCACCTATAGCATTTGATACTATTTAGCATGCCCTCTCCAGCATTCCCGTGGGATCAATCACTCCTTCACCTGGATCATCCTTTCTTTTTCCCCTTCATTTCTGACTATTTCATCAGTCTGCTTGATGGGCTCATTTTGCTTTGACCACTCCACAGCTATTGTTCATTCCTCACAGCTCTTTCCATGGACTTCTTAAATGATTTCGTCCACTACTATGGCTTCATTTATCACTTAAATGTAGATGACTCACAAATCTAGATACCTTGCTCAGAACACTAATAAATATAGCTTCTCAATTTAATTGTTCAAGTCAAATATCTTGTATCTGTACTGACATATGTGTATCTGCACACTTGTATATATATGTATAAATAATTTTTTGCTAAATCATTTGAAATTAAATTGCAAACAGTATGACATTTTACCCTTAAATACCTTATCATCATCTACCTCCTAAGAATATCTCCTACATAACACAACCAATTCAAGAAATTTAACAAGGATAAAATACTATCATCTAATACCTGTATTCAAATTCCCCTAATTGTTTCCAAAAAAATCCTTTATGTTTGCTTATTTTTTTCCTTTCCAGGATTAATCAAGGATTGCATAAATCTACTACATCTACTTTAAACTAGAATTGCAGTATCCTGTATAAAGCCACTAGCCTATGACTACAGAATGCTTAGAATGTAGCTACTCCAAATTGATGTGCTATAAGTATAAAATATACTCCTGATTTCTAAAACTTACTGCCAAAAATGTATGGTATATGATTAATAATTTTATAGTAAGTACATGCTGAAATAATATTTTCATATATTGGATTAAATAAAATACTTCACTGACATTAATTTTACCTTATTCACTTTCCTTTTTTAGGTGGCCAATTAGAACATTTTAAATTACATCTATTGCTTGTGTTGTCTTTCAACTGGACAGCACTGAATTAGAACATCCTTCCCACCCTTTTTCATCTTTTGAGTACTCTTAAATGTAATCTGCATTCTTCTCATTGTTTCCTTATAAGTAGATTGAGATTAATCATTATGACAGGAAAAATATCTAATTTATGCTGTACCCTTCCCATTACATCACATCAAAAGAAATATTATTGGTATACCTAAATCTGTTTATTTGATTAAGGTGGTAACAACCAAATCTTTCCATTATAAAGGAACATTTTCCTCTTTGTAATTAATTGATAATCTTTGGGTGATAATTTGAGGCCAAGTTAATATCCTGTTCCCAAGGACCTTTCATGAAATGGTTTTAGCATCCACTGATAATTCTTCCCCATATCAATCATTATACTGGTAGTTGTAAAATGATTATTTTGTAAGTCTATCATTCGTTCTACAGTTATAAGCTGAATTCTTCTGTAAAGAAGAGATTTATTCCTGTACCTCTTTTCGCGATTCATGATGGATTCTTTTTTTCTCAACGTGTTACAATCTTCTTTTACCATTATTCTTTTTAATGCTTACCATGCCAAAATTTGCCAGAGTCTATTCAAGTCAGCTCCTGTACAGGTCTCTATTCCTCTTAAGCATTCCTTGCTTTCTGCCACAATAAGAGTTCCAAGGGCATTTTGTCCTTTCCTCATCTCAGACCTGGAACCAGTTTCAAGAAGTTGTGGTCATTATGTCCTCTAAAATTATCCTCCTCCCTATTCATTAGTGTTTCCTGATTAGAAAATACTGGTTAGATATACATTGAAACTTCTCAATATATTTTACAGAGCTCTTAATTTTTCATATTTTCCAACTGTTTGTCTTCTTGTGCTTCATTTTGGATATATCTTTTTTTTTAATATGTATTTATTTCTCTTCCCTTTCTCCTCCCCCCTTCCCCCCACCCCAGTTGTTGGCTTTCTGTATTCATTTGCTGTGTGATCTTCTGTGTCCACCTGTATTCTTTTCAAGGGAACCAGAATCTGTGTCTCGTTTTGTTGCGTCATCTTGCTGCGTCATCTCTCCCTGTGTGTGGCGCCATTCCTGAGCAGGCTGCACTTTCTCATGCTGGACGGCTCTTTACGGGGCGCCCTCCTTACACATGGGCCTCCCCTACGCAGAGGACACCCCTGCAAGGCATGGCATCCTTGCACACATCAGCACTGCACGTGGGCCAGCTCATCACACAGGTCAGAAGGCCCTGGGTTTGAACCTCCCATGTGATAGGCAGATACCCTATCCATTGTGCCAAATCTGCCTCCCTATATATATTTTAAGAAACATCTTCTAGTCTATTATTTCTATCTTCAGCCCTACTAAAATTTCTGCTATTTAATACAACTATAACATTTCTTATTCAATTATTACATATTTTTTCCAGAAGTTTCTGTTGGTTCTCTATCAAATCTTCCTGAGCATTTTTTTAAATTATTTATTTATTATTATTTTTTTTAATTACATTAAAAAAAAATGAGGTCCCATTCAACCCCACCGCCCCCACCCCCCACTCCCCCCACAGCAACACTCTCTCCCATCATCATGACACATCCATTGCACCTGGTAAGTTCATCTCTGAGCATTACTGCACATCATAGCCCAGACTCTCTCACGTTCCATCCAGTGGACCCTGGGGGGATCTACAGTGTCCCGTAATTGTCCGTGAAGCACTATCCAGGACAACTCCATGTCCTGAAAACACCTCCACATCTCATCTCTTCCTCCCATTCCCCAAACCCAGCAGCCCCCATGGCTACCGTTCCCACACCCATTCCACATTTTCTCTGTGGACATTGGATTGGTTGTGTCCATTGCACACCTATGTCAAGTGATGGCTTAGATTCCACATGGGTACTGGATGCACTCCTTCCGCTTCTAGTTGTAGACACTCTAGGCTCCATGTTGTGGTGGTTGACCTTCTTCAACTCCATGTTAGCTGAGTGGAGTAAGTCCAATAAATCAAAGTGTAGGAGCTGAAGTCTGTTGAGGCTCTGGGCCTGGGTGTCATATTATCAGTCCAGAGATTCAAATCCCCTACATATATCTTAAATCCAGCACCAACTACAATTCCAATAAAGTAGCATGCAAGTCTTGTGAAAAGAGATCCCCTCTGAGTCCAATTCCATCACGCAGAAACACCAGCTCCAAAGAAGGGCCATCTGTCATGGCAGTGAACCCCTTCTGCCATGACCATAGAACCCATGGGTCTCTTTATCCCTCAAAAGAACCAATACCTGGGGTTGTATCTACCTTATCTGTCTCTTAGACTCTGTTCAGTTGTACATAGGGGTATTCCTTCCGACAACCTCCATACTCTTTTTTAGAGACTCACAGCCTTATAATCTCATTTCTCCTTTCCATTTCCCCCTTACATTAGGTCAAACCGCTTCCCGAAGTCATGTTATTATATGTAGACAGGTATATTCTGCTGTTCCGCATTGAATCTTTAATTCAAGGTCATTTTCTAGTTGCTTCTTCAGCTGGTATGTGGTAGTGATCCCTCGGTGCCAGGGAGGCTCATCCCCGGGTGTCGTGTCCCATGCTGGGGGGAATGCATCGCATCTACACGCTGAGTTTGGCTGTGAGAGTGGCCACATTTGAGTAACATGAAGGCTGTCAGGAGGAAACCCCCAGGCACAATGCTACTCTAGGCCTTGTTCTTATTGCAGGTGTATAGGCTCAAAAGTGTAGTATCAAGAGCCCACTGTTGGACCCTCCTTCCTTCCTGGTTCTTGCCGTTGCACCTGGAGGATTGCCGCTGCTCTCCCAGGGCCCACAACAGTGACCCCCCAGCCAGGAGCCCAGTACCCAGCTGTTGTTTTTAATTGTTTCCACTATGAGTATATATAGACATTACCATATACCCTGGGCATATGCCCTGTATAACTCCCTGTCAACCATATATATCCTGTCAATAACATCCCATATTCCTGAGCATTTTTATATTCTCTAGTTCATTCATATTTTATGCCTTTATTGTTAAGCATATTAAGCATACTTATTTCTCTTCTACACCAGATAATACTATTTTCTTTGCAAGTATAAATCCATTTTGGGGTGTGGGGGTTGGATCTCACTCAGTTGCTAATTTCCTCTTGCATTTTATGATTTTTTAAAATTATAAATTCATATTCCATAGGTGGGGATTATTTGTGCATGGGGGTTTAGATTCTTTCCTTAAGAAACTACTTGTGTTTGTTTCCTTCAGACAATTGAGGGCAATTTCAACTCCTGAAAAAGTTAAACTAATTTCTCACTTTATGGAATTACAAGACAAAGGTAATATGAATTCTGATTCAATCCCAAGTGTTTGTGATTATTAATTATTAGAAGAAACCTTTTCTCTCAGAGCCAAGGATGAGACAGTCAAGTTTCCATTTCGTACTGCAAAGCAAGGCTTTTATTTTCCTTATTCAGTCTTTCACTGATAGCATCAGCACTTACAGGTTTTCAGATTTAGGAGAGTCTCTGACCTGACTTCCCATCCTGCATTTGCCATAGGTATGGTATCTGTACTTTGCTAGTGCAAGGGCCATTGAAACTGAAAGCTCAAGGACACCAGTAATAGGCAAACAATTCCAGAAGCAGAAACCAGTCTCCGCCCTAAGATACTCCTTCAGATTTTTTTCTTTTGTATTTTTTTGTTTTGGGTTCTCAGGTGCTCTATAAAACTTTGTTGGATGAAGGAATGCCTTGACTACTCTGTCCCACTTTACTAGTCATTCACATTTCAAGACACAGCTCAAGGGGCATTATTTAGTCTTTCTTAACATCTGAACAATTTTCAGTACCATAATTTATGTAGCCCATCTCCCACTTACTAGTCTGTAAGCTCTTGATGACATAGGCTAGAACTTACTCTCCTTGAAGCCTCAATAGCACACTATAATACCTGGCACATTCATCTAACTTTAGTTATAAGACTCAATCTTTAAGACTGAATGCCTCTTATTCAGTCACATACAATTTTTCATCTATTTTTTGTCTGCCAGTGACATGGATTAATTTCGCTTTATTTTTTTTTTCTCATGTTCCAAAGACACAATAAATAAATCTCCTTCAATTGACTCCCATTTCTCCTCAACATTCATAAAGAACCCCTATTTTCCCTCTTCCACAAAAACCAAGGATCTCTAGTTCAGATTGCTAAAAGCAGTCAATCTGAAATGGCTAATTAAGGCAGGAAAAGTGGAGCCATGTAAGGCTGGGAATTTCTTTTCTAAAATGTGGATTTTTGATAAGTTAGAAATTGGATACCATAAAAAGGAATGTGCAGGAGTGTCTTCTGGCAGACACTGGCAACTTTCTTGAGAACATTCCAGAAGGGTTTTATGTCATGAAAATGGTAGGGCTAGAAGAGCTTTAAGGCCTCTTCTACACAAAGACTTAATGTCCTGAAAGTGTTTTGTAACAGTTAAATCCAGATCATTTTAATTCAAAAATGAGATTTTATTTTCTGTATATTGATAGATTGTAAAACTGAAATTCCTGTCTTTCCCTATTTTATGATCCACTATTTAAATTTTATTCAATTTTATAAGAGGTAACTTATAATAAATTTTTTAAATGAAAATGTTTCAAATTTATACACAGATTCATTAGTCAAGAATGACAGATTGCAATTTACTGACATTTCACATTCTAGTGTGTGGGCTGGGTAGATGTCATATGATTTTCTACTATTGGAATTTCCAGCACATGTGTGTTATATAGAATGCCAACTCCTCACTAGACTGTGAACTCTTTGATGGTCTCATGAGGATAGGGACTGTGTTTTTATGTATCTAACCATTTATTCAATCATTCATTCAACAAATATCTACCAAATGCCTGCAGTGTGACAGGTAGTCGCTAGGCACTAGGGACGCAGAAATAACCTGGGGGTTATAGAGTCTATACTCTGGGGAATGAAATTAACTAAGTAATTACAGTAAAATTATTCATATATACTTACAATGCTATGGAAATGTATTTCTGTTATGAATTTAAGACAGGGTCTTAAGCTTTGTAATTGGGAGGTTATCAATGGCCCATTTAATAGAAAGATGGTAGGAAAACAAGATTTCATTATGTTGAAGAAATAAGGGTACTGGAGATAATAAATGTAGACACTCCTTCAAGAAATGTGATTTGAAAGGAAGGAGAGAGAGGTGAAATGATTACCAGAAAAACCTAAGTTTAAGAGTGTTTTGGTACCAACACATTTTCACAATGGGAGAGACTTTACTCTGCTTTTAGGCTGTAGGGAAGGAGAAAGTGGATACACAAAAGAAAGCAAATAATATATAAAAGATAAATGGTTTTCTGAAAGAGATGGGAAGGGATGGGTTGGATTGGATTTGGCCTTGACCTAGAAAAAAAGGAGGCCTCTTCTTCTAAAACTATAGATAGGGTTTTAGGTGACTATTAATAAGTTTCCAGTGAGTTCACCATGAAGACACCTATTTCCTCCATAAAGTTCACTTGTTCAAAACAGAAACTCATTACCTACCATGAAAATATATCTCAGATTAGTCGATTTCTCTCCGATTCCACCAACACCACAACTGCCAAAATAATGCGTAACAAAACTAAGACTCAACAGCTTACAAGTTTAGATTTTTCTTGCTCAGGGTTCTGTGAGTTGGCCAGGGCAACTGTGCTTCAGGCTGCTGTGGGTGGGCCAGGCTGGAGGGGAGCACCTGCCTGGGACCTGCTCAACTCAAGGCAGATCAGGAAGTATAAGAGACAAGCTAAACCACTAAGAACATTTATAGTCATTGTTTGCCTGATGCCTTTTCACATTCTATTGGCAAATGCAAACACATGGTCAATCTCAAAGTCAAAAGGGCAGGAAAGTATACTCCAGCCCAAGGTGGAGAAGGAAAGGGGTGAATATGTGTTGATATCATTCAATCTATCATATCAATTATGACTAAGCCACCATTTTCTCTCACTTGGATTGAATGAGAGAATTTAAATTTGTCTCTTGTTTTTCCCTCTTGCCACTATCCATTCCTTTCTAGAGTCCTGCATATCTTTCAGAAATGGAAATCAGATCATAACACTTTCCTTAAAACCTTTCAATGAGACTTTTCACCTCTCTTAAAATAAAAATCAATCCCTTGCCCTTACCTACAAAGCCCTAAGACATCTGAACCCTGCACATTTCTCTCTTGAGTTCATATTACTCTCCCATTTTTTTAGTCATTACACAGTAGCCACAATGGTGTTCTTCCTGGAGCTTGAATAAATCAATCCCTTCCCTTCCTCAGGGCTTTTTCACAGCCTGAAATGTTCTTCCCCAGATTTTTGAATGCTGCCAGGAGCTTGCTGCTGCTGGCTTATACCAACAAATTCCATTGTTAAATTTCCTGAAATTTTGCAATTCATTTCTTAAATCATTGGGAGCCTGAAATCAGCCATGGTGGGAGGAGTACTTACAGCATGAAAGTCAGCAAATGCTGACTTAAAAATAATAATAATAATCCTTAGAGTGCCAGTTTATCAGCATACCTTCTTCTTCCAATCTCAGATCAAGTATCACTTTCTCAGAGAGGTCCCCACAGTTAGTCTATTACATCATTTTATTTATTTCTTCATTGCCTATATCTTTCCGATTTGCTTGTTTGTTAACTGCCTTTTTCCTAACCTCCCTCAGCAAAATGTAAGTTCCATTTATTCATTACTGTATCTTCAGTGTCAAAGGGTGACTGGCATATAATAGATGCTCAATAAATATTTATTGAATGAATGAATCTTTCCTCTAATGTGTTGTGAGCTATTTAAGAATGGATACATCTCTTCTTCTTTTCCAACTCAGGTCTAGAATTATAAAGCATCAGATCAATAAATATTGAGTAAATTAAAGCATTTATTAATGTGTTTACTAGGTACAAATGTGATGGATTTCAGATTCAATAACCAGAAGAGCAATGACACATTTTGTACTAGACAGGTTGTCTGAATACTTCATATTCACTTTACAGACTTTTTTCTACTCCTTCATGTAGATATTATTATCATCAAGATAATAAGATTATTCAACTAATAAATTGTTATTGATTACTTCCTTCAGCCGTATGTCAGGTGCCATGGAGATTGTAAAAAAATTGGAAAACATAATCCCCACTTCTCAAACTTTATATTCTTTTTTTAAGATTTATTTTATTTATTCCACCCCTATCCCATACCCCCATTGTCTGTTCACTGTGTGTTCTTCTGTGTCTGCTTGTATTCTCACTAGACGACTCTGGGAACCAATCCTAGATCTTCCAGAGTAGGAGAGAGGCGATTACACTCTTGTACCACATCAACTCCCTGTTTTGCTACATCTTCTTATTTTCTCTACTGTGTCTCTTGTTGCATCATCTTGCTGTGCCATCTCTCCATGTTGACCAGCACTCCTGCACAGGGTGGCTTTCCCATGCTGGGTGGCATTCCCATGCAGGGTGGCATTCGTGCGCAGGATGGCACTCCTGTATGGGGTGGAATTCCCAAGTGGGCTGGCAATCCGCATGGGCCAACTCACTGTGTGGGCCAGCCTGCCCTCACCAGGAGGCCCCAGGCATCAAACCCTGGACCTCCTATATGGTAGTCGGGAGCCCAATTGGTTGAGCCACATCCATTTCCCTTATATTCTTTTTAATCCTACAATAGAGGTAATCATTCATTCATTTATTGAATAAATATCTGTGCCTAGCCTAACATATACTAAGCACTCAATAAATGTTTATTGAATGAATGAATGAACAAACTCAGCCAGGAACTGAGAGCAGAGCTGAATTAAATGCATAAGAATATACAGTTATTTCTGATTTCAGTAGATTACTAGAAATTAATCCATATTATGTCAATGAAATTTAACTCAACCATGAGGTCTCAATTTATAAAACAATAGTGGAAAATGTAGTAAAACACTAAATGGATGATTATTTTCTGAAATCTAAAATTATAATCTGTTAATGGAAAGGGAGGTTACAAAATTCCAAAAAGCTTTAAGACAATAAATTCAATGTCTACTAGGTACAAATTATTATGCTGATATGATATTTCTGAATCTCATCCTCCAGGTGTATATATTGCATTATGTATGAGAGATAATAAAGAGAAGTAGTTAAAAAGGCATTGGAGTCAGACAGACTTGAGTGGGTATAAATTTGAACTTTATGATTTATCAGCAATACGACCTTTGGCAAGATAAGTCACATCCTTGAATTAAGCTTCCTCATTTTTAAAAATGTATATGATGATAATAGACTGCCTGAGGATTGGGTGAAATGATACATGCAAAGTACTTAGCACATGCCCAGTACATAGTAAGTGCTCAAGAAAATTAATGAAGGCCATGGTTATAATAACATGACATCAATCCCAGTGTACCCACAAAATGAGGCAGGCATGTAACATGTTATAAAATGGAAGTCCATAAAATAAAATGCTATAAAAATATTATTCCAAGTACATAAACTTTCAGTATATACTAATATACTTAAGACAAAATACAAATTTAAATTATGCTAAATAAATATTCCTGTACCTATAACTTCTCTATCGGTCATTCATTTTCTCCTCCAGTCATAAACTATAACAGCATTCATCAAGCCTTTGGCAAATTAGGTAGAATACACTTTTCCTCCCAAAAGGAAAATAACACCAGTTATCCCCCAGCAAGATACCTGAGTCCCCCACTAGGTGAATATCATAGTCAAAGGCTTAACAAAATCGCCCAAAAGAAACATATTTATATTGATCTTTCCTGGGCTACCCTCCCCAAGAAGAAAACAAAGACATGGCTACAGTTCAACGACGCTCACAAATCTGAGCCCTTGCTCAGAGTTTCTGGGCTCACCAGGACAGCTGACAGAAAAATAGCAATCTAGGTCCCTAGTGGGCCAAACCTGATCTTTCCCCTCAACCAACTTAAACAGTTATCAGGACACGATTCACATTTCTGCAGTCAGGGCTTTCTGAACAAAGATTTCTGGCACGGGGGTTAAAGCATACTTGATGGAAGCCTGCCCTGGAAGTTAAAGATTGATGACCTCAGTAGAGATTTAGAGGCACCTCCCCTGGAGCCATTCATTTACATTCCTGAATGTAACAGACCTAGGGACTTTTGCCTCCTCTTTCCCCAGAGGACTGTTTACATTCTAAGAGAAAGCCCTCTCTCGCTGTACCGCTCACCCCCACCTCCCAGGAGTAAAGGTGCCAAATGCCTTACATAAGCTCTAAAATTCATAATAGCAGAGGCCCTCTTCCGTGATACTAACAACACTGTATATCTGCATGATATCTGCCTTCATTCTGTTGCCTTGTGTAAGGTTGGGCCTGGGGAACTGAGGCAAGATGCTCAGTGAGCAATTAAAAGTCTACAACTGATCTAGAAATCTTGAGTTTGTCAGTAGAGAGAAAGATGACAGATAGATGACAGAAAAATACAGATAGACAAGATGATAGATGATAGATATAAAGACAGATAATTATAGGTACATAAACAAATAAAGATATAAACACTTAAAACAAGCAGGTTGACATGCTCCTTTCCTTCACAGTTGACTCACAGAGAGGTAGTTCGGAACTACTTCCCAGATATTTGAGCCTTCTTTAGTCCAGTAACAGCTGTTGTCCAAGCTTGAGCATCTCTGAGTTCTTGTGCATTTCTCTGGGCAACTCCTAATAACTCAAATTAATTGCTTTTGGAGCAGGTCCTTAGTCCAGCTCTGTCAGGTCCCACCACCCCTTGTTGGTTTCCCTTGCTCTTCCACCACCGTATAGAAGGAAGATGTCTTCTGTGCCATTAGGGCTTCAACTGAACATCTGAGTGCTATTCTCTTTAGGCACTATAAACACTCATTCATTCAGGAAATACATCATACCCTAGAGAGTGCCATCTCCTTAAGGAACAGGGTATGGTACCTCTTGAGGAAGAATGTTGCATCTGAGCCAAAATCCTCAATCTGCTGATCCCACTCTGCCCTTGGGCAAGCCACTTAGCCTCTCTGAGCCTCAATTTCCTTAATCTTAAAACTTGGTAGACGGACACTTAACTTCTAAGTGTTATAAATTGTGATATTTTATAAACTAAATGCACATAAAGCACTGAGTATATAAGCACTCAGGAAATAAACTATTGCTCTTGTCACTAGCATTTGTATTGTCTCTTTTGCTTTTTTCTGAAACAAAAGAGAAACTCACTATTGCTTGGTTTGCCTGGCAGGATTCCCGTATCTGCTAAAGATATCACCAGGGGTATTTTCATGCTTCTTACCTTTCCATCCCATGGTGTCTGGTACGCAAAAATATGAGATGTCATATTAGTTTTAAATTTCTCTTAATGTGCTTCATATAAAAGGCAGATGCACATATACAAACTGAGTCTCAAGATAGGTAAATGTATAAGGAAACTCTACCATAGGCCCAAATTATATTTTGAGAGCTCAAAGGACTCATTCAACTCTACCTGGAATATTGTCTGAAGAAATCTGGGAAGGGAGCATTCAGTGGTAGGTGACAGACAAATACAAACCAACGCAATGACCAAGACTAACTATATTCATGTGTTTTGTTCCATGGGCCCCTTTGTCAGTCAGGTGAAAACCACAGACCCCTTACTAAGTCCACACTATTCTGTGTATTATTTAATAAATATATCACACCTGCACCAACATGTCCCCACAAGAATAATATTTTTTTGAATTTCAGTTCAAGCTCACGGACCACCCTGGTTAAGAACCCCTGATCTACAGAGAAGCTTATAATACCACAGCCCCTTCTCACAGTCATTTAGTAACCTTAACATAGCAAGAAGGATATTCATTTACATTTTTCTTCCTCATAGCAGATATTCATGGGGAGAGAAGGTTTAATTACTAGGGCAGGACTGCTAAACATAAAGTGGTTACTTCAAAGCACTAGGGAGCATTTGTAAATGAAGGTTGTTTTATTTTTTTGCAGCATTAATCAGGTTGCATCTCGAGGTGGGGTTGTCATTTTTCTCACAGGCGCACACTGAATTACTGATCATTGCTATGCAATGTGTCTCACACTCCCTGGCACTTCCATTTCATACTTCACAGTTTTAGTGTCACTTGTAGGTTTGAAGTATTTCACAGTTATTTGCTATATGTGGGTGCCAAAAAAAAAAAAAAAGCCAGCCTATATCACTGAAAAAAGAGACTGTAAGTATAGAAACTGATTATGGTCAGATGGGAAATTTTGCCCTATTAGCATTCAGAACTTTATCAAGAATCAATTTGCTTTTATCAAAATCTAATTTATGTTTTACAGATGCATGGTTGCTTACAATTACTTCTCTCACCACTTAGAATTCTTATAAACTTAAACTTGTATTATAGATGTAGATAAGATTCTATAATTAGAAGGAAATTGGAAACCCTGTACATCTTTTCTAGTCTCAACACTTGCCGTTATGCTCGAACATAATAAACCCCAAAACTTCATTCCAGTCAGCTGATCTGATCCAGTATAAATATTGATTTGCTCTCTCTGTATATCGCTTTGCACTTTTCATTTTAGTATGTTAAAGTCAATCTATTTAAACAAAGAGAGAATGACTTATATCAGCCACAAATGTAAATGCACTAAAACTGATCAAACACTGAACAATGTATTGACCTACACTTACAAATAATGACATGTTTTTCAGCATCATTTTTGTAAAGCACTATCACACCTGCCGATTCCCTATACTCTCCATATACACTCTTAGAAACGACACTGCACACACAGACACACACTCACAGCGTTATGACATTTGACCACCCAAACATTATGTCAGGTAGCCAGCCAAAAATAAATAAATAAAAATAAATATAAACACCTTAATGTCCATTAAAAGAAGCTCTTCACAAAGACTTCTGGAATATCGTCCAACATAAATTAAGTACTAAGGAAAGATTCATCATCCTCTCTTTGTCTTTTCAGCCGCACAAGATGCTGTCTCGAGTTCAAATGCCTGGTTTGTTTCCTTACCAATGGAACTTGAGAACCACTTGTGGGCATAAAAAGAAATCAAAAAGAGAAATAAGCAAATACAGATGGAAACTTAAATAGTGACATCTTTAAGGGTGCTGTGAATAGATATTTTAAATCTGAAATTCTTTTTTTTTTCCTCAGAGAGTTTAAAATAAAAATTTCCTCTTAAGAAAAGGGAATTTGCACTTGCAATTTTGTTTATCAAAAAGATTACAGTTAACCCAAAGACTGTGGGACCATGGCAGAGTAGGAAGCTCCAGGACTCAGTCCTTCCACCAAAACAACTAGCAAACAGGGAGGAACTGTCAAAACAATTATTTTGAAACTCCAGAAGCCGGAAGAATACTGTAGAGCATGCAGGGAAGAGCGGGAGGAAGAGGCTGATGGTGAGGAAGGAAGAGTAAATTACTCTCTGCGCCCATCCCCCCACTGTCATGGCAGGCTGCTGGGAAGTCCAGCCCCTGGTGAGCTGCTGAGGACAGAAAGGGCTTAAAAATCCTCTTCCTAAAGAACAAGGGTGGGCACAGCCTTCACTTATCAGGGCTTTTGATGAGTGAATTCAGACCACTAGGGGCTGGCTCTGAGGACAGCAGTTGTTTCTACCCATCCTGGACAAGGGTGGCAATGGTCACTGTTTCAACCTTTAAGTCTCCATCGCCCCAACAGCAGTGAAGACTTCCAGGTGCTGCACTTCCTCAGGACTGTGGGGAACAGTTCACTGAAGGAAAACAGGAGCACTCATTCACTGCTGGGGGGGATGTAAATTGGTGAAGCTGCTGGGGAAGACAGTTTGGCAGTTCCTCAGAAAATACAGAACTACCATATGACCCAGCAATTCCACTTTTAGTTTATACCCAAAAGAAGCAAAAGCAGGAACTCGAACAGATATTTGGGTACCAATGTTCACAGGAATATTGTTCACCATTGCCAAAAGATGGCAGCAACCCAAGTGTTCATCAGCCAATGAATGAATAAGTAAAATGTAGTATTAATATATACATATGATGGAATATTATTCAGCCATAACAAGGAATGAAGTCCTGATAGATGCAGCAAAATGGAAGAGCCCTGAAGACATCTTTGTGAGCAAAATAATCCAGATACAAAAGTATAAATATTGCATGATATCATTGATTTGAAACAATTAGAATAAGAAAATGCATAGAGTCAGAATTTAGAATGTCAGTTACCAGAGAATGGGGTGGGTATAGGGAATGGGAAGTTAAGGTTTAAAATATACAGGGTTTCTATTTGGAATGAAAGAAATGTTTAGGTAATGGATGGTAGCACAACATTGTGGATGCAATTAAAAGCACTGAAATACATATCTGAGTATGATTAAAGGATGAAATGTTAGACTGTATATATGTAACAGAATAAAAATTTTAAAAATAATCAATGGAACTATCCTACACAAACAGGGGGCCCTAAGCTAAACTGTGTACTCTAATTAATACTACAATTATAAAAATGTGCTATCATCAACTGTAACAAATATTCCATACCAACACAAGGTGTAAACCCACAACTTCTCTAATAAGAAAAATTGGGGGAATGTTAAAAAAGAAAGGAAAAGAAAAAAAAGATTATAATTAATTACTAGAAAGTAAAAAAATATCTTTTCTATATGAGAGAACTAGCACGTAGAGAAACAGATACTAATAATGTTAGCATGGTGACAGCCCTACTAAGGGACAATGGGCCTACTCTCATTTCAAATATACAGAGAGGAATTCAGGGTAATTCTAAAATTGGGTATGTGGAGATAGTGTCAACCTCCCATGAAATGGACAAAGAAACCTGATGAAGAAAGCATGTTAGTGTGGTCTGTTTTGTGTTCTCAACTTAATCTGAATTCTAACTCTTAGCCATACCAAAATGCAAAATTGTCTCTTCTATTTAATAGATTTTACATTTGCAACACTCTCTTTAAAAATCACACATAACGAAATTTGAAACATACAACTTCTCTATTGAAAGGATGCAAGTTGCTACTAACCACTTTTCAGTGTTACACTATTGAAAAGATTTTGATTCACCTTCACCAATTCTCTAATGGTTATCTTTATTGGTATTCTGACACTTGATTTATAATAGCCAAAAATTAATTGACATTGCATCAGTTTCATGAAATTTTTTATAAGGTTCTCAAAATAACATTAACTGCAATTCATGTTATAGTTAAAATTAATACTTCCTAGTGGCATATTTTAGGAATGGAGGGGAGGTAGAAGGAATGGATCATAAAATACATATAAAACTCCACAATGATCATTTCAAAAACAAAGGTATGGAAGCATTGGCCTGGACAATGGTCTCTAAAGAAAATTAACTCTGTACTCTAAAGAGACCCTAGGGTTTTCAGTCAACTATGTTTCATTTACTTTTTATTTAGTTATGAACATGTTGTTCTTTACATAGCAAACATTCTGTCAGATACTGTGGGAGTAACAAATTCGCAATATATGGTCTAAGTCATCAATAAAATTATAAGATGAAACTTAATACAGAGTAGGAAGTTATTTTAATGTTTATAAAGCAGTAATTCAAATTATGAATGTCATAGGAAAATGATTACTGTTAAAGGGAAAATTGGACTAATGATCTAAAATTGAATGGCTGAGATGGTTCCAATAAAACTGTTGGGAGAGGGAGAAGAAACTAATATGATCCTAAAACTTTCTAGAATTCCTTCCCTATCCACAACTCCATACTCACTACTCCTTATGCTAAGAAAGCCTTTTTCTTGTATGAGCACAGGAGAGGCATATTTTCAAATGCAGTCTTTGTGAAGAATGTAAAAAGTTGGAGCAGGAGCCTCCAATCTATTTTCCAATCTTGTCTTCACTTTGCTATCAGAAAAAAATTAAGCAGGTACCCCAACACATGTGTAGTTATTTATGTATAAATTATATTCACATTCCAGTTTATTAATTTATTTTGTACATTATAAAGCAAACACAAAATAGACATTATACTTGGAAGATAATGAAAAAATATAAATCGAAGTTTCTTTCTATACAATAAGGTATCATCTTACTCAACCCTTAGAGTAAGGTCTCCCTAGTTTGATACCAACGGATTAGAGCAGAGTTTGGCAAACCATGGCCAAGTCAAAGTTGGCCCACCACCTGTTTTTAAAAATGACTTTGCATTGGAACACGACCACATCCATTTGGTTACCTAGTATCTCCAACTGCTTTCATGCTACAAAGGCAGAGATGAGTCACTGTGATAGAGATCTATGGCAAACAAAGCAAAAAACATGTACTATCTGGCCCTTTATAGAAAAAGTTTGCTGACCCCCAGATGAGGATTAATGTCAAGGTAACTATTTAATAACTATAAAGGAAGATTTCTACAGATAGAGCAGTAAGACTGAGGATATGAGATAGAGAGAAAGAAAGGGAAAGAAGTAACAAATCTGATAGAGTTGCCCACCATGTGCCAAAATGCAAATGAAAGGGATTTCCAGGTGGATAAAACTATTAGTGTAAGGCTCATGGTAATATAATAAAGCATGAAAACAGAACTTTACAGCGCTGAAAACAAGACATAAATCAAAAGGCATAGAGGACCATCATTTGTTGTTGTTGTTTTTAAATGATATTTGTTAGAACCCCCTGGTCAGCATAACCTATAACTGGCATGCCTTTTACATCTATTAATACTTCAGCAGTTGCTATACATGCCAAAATGGAGCCAAGGAGATATTTAAGGTATCAATGGACAAAAAAAAAATATTTTAACATTAAGAATGAATATCACAGATTCCAATTCAATAGCTAACACACACACATATACATAAACAATTTTAATGTTGGGTTCCTCCAGCAAATACAATATTCCTTTAGCCATGACAGAGGTTTACTTAAAGACACATGTTAGAATATTGAGACTAAGGCCTTTAAGTCCCCAATAATCTCTCTTTTTTTCTCAACTTTTACTATATTTAAAGTCAATTCCAAAGATTCTAGCATTCAGTTATTCTCCCATATTAGGTTTTGACTCCTTCAACTAGAGGAAACAGAAACAAAGAAAAAAAGGTGTCATATATTATTGTATGACCCGTGTCACTTAGCATGGACATGCGGTAATATACTCAATAAAGAATTATTGATTGCTTCTTAAGAAGCCACCTGCAAACGGTATAACTGCATATGAAATATGATATTCCCATTGCTTTTCATTGAAAAATTGAACATTCTTTTTTAAAAAGTTTCAAGATGAAGTATAAGAACACAGAACTAGGAGTTTGGAAATCTGGTTCTAATTACAACTGGTGTCACCAACTAGCTTTGTGTACTTCAGTAAGTCACTGAAGCACCTTTGTTTCCCTTTCATCATATGAGGGTTTAGAGAAGCTGATGACTATAATCCCATTTAGTTCTAAAAGTATATATGACAAAATCACACGTAAGGATATAGAAAACCTTTTAAAACTCAAATTATTCAAGACAGGTATTGCAAAATGGTAGCTAGAGGGCAAGTACCACAAGCAGATATGTTTTAGAAATGTTGAATGAAAATGTGCTAAATGGGTGTGTTTTCTCTAGTTTGCCATAGACTCTATCCTTCCCATTCCTTCCATATAGTTATGTGACCTACTAAGCTTAGAAGGTCATTTGAGTTTATAATCCATCATTTAAAAGTATCATAAATCTGTTATTTCAATAGTTACATTATCTTCTCTGTAAAAATAAAGAAGTATTGCTAATAAACTGAACTGTAGTACACATGATGAGAAGGCATTAAGCTTCTACCAATATCCTAGAATTATTTTCCTTTCAGAATGCAATGTAGTAAAATGACAAGAACACTGGATTTGAGATATAGAAAAAGAAAGAAAGAAAGCCTGGGTTCTAGTCTTGTCTTTACCACTAATTAATAAGACCTTGGCAACAATTCATTGAGGCTTTCTGAACCTCTGCTTTCTCTTTATAAAATGAAGGTGAGTGATTAGATTAAATTGTGTCTAATGTACATGTTATTTCTACAACTCTGCAATTCTATGAAAATAGGTAATTTCATTGATTTCACTCTATTTCCCAGAACTTTGTGAAAGCTACAGGACTTTAGAAATAAATGGATTTATCAGTTTTATGTAAGCTAAAGAGAGGAAACAATATAGGAACATAGTTGACCAAGAGAGTGAAAATTCAGTAGTCAATGAATGAAAGGAAAGCTCATTTCCTGAAATGTTGACAGTGGTAAATAAAATAATGGAAAAGCACTTCACTAAAACAGAGTCAGGATAGACTAATTATTCTTTAGCGGTAATCCAAAAGCAGTCTTACAGTAATAACAACAGACTATGAATTTAAAATGCTATAATGTCGTACCTGTTGTGTTATAAACTTTGTCATTTTAGCATCTGATTTAAGAGCAAGAAGCCTCAACTTCCTTATTTGTAATAAAAAGGGAATAATGCTCTAAAAATGCAAATACATGCGCAAAGAGTTTATGCATGTTACAACAGGAGTACATTGCTTATAAGATAATTTTCTTGATTTCCTGAGTGTGGGAAAATGTACTCCCCCATGAGCCCTCAGCATCCCTGATAACTGTACTGGGTATGTCAAGAAAGCAAGGCCCTGGCTACTCTTTCTACCCAGGCCATTTCTCAGGGTTGTGTTTGCAGCAAGTAACCTTGGGTGATGAGACAATGTCTCTCTCCTGAACAAAGAGCAAGCTTACTATAAAAGTGATAGATTCTCCAAGTTTATGTCCCTCCCTGTAAAACAGACTTAATACATGTGCAACATCCACCTAGACCCTCCACATCACCCCTGCAGAACTTGGGAGTTGGGGGACCTTTGGCCAACATTAAGCTTCATTCGCTTGATGTGCTGTAAGTCATAATGTCCTTTGCCTCTGACCCAGGAGTCTTCTGTCTCCTGCCAGCATCCATGAAACTGTGGCAGGCTACCTTGTTAGTTGGTAAATTGGTTAAAATCCCAGACCCTTCACAGACCCTGTGAAGATGCTTAGTAAATGTATGATCACTGGATAAACGCAACTGTTAGGGTATCGCATGTATATTCCATTACCTTTTCTTAGAATAAATCACAGTCCTGTATTTTAATCTGGACCCAGGAAGAGAATGCGTGTGATATTTGTGATCTTCCCTCTTCCTGGTTCTCACAAACTGTCAACCCTTAGGTAATTCGGGGAACTACCATCTACATCCTACTCTGCCAACTGCTCAACATTACCAATGACAAATGCCAAACCTTAACCCCCCCTTTTCCTTACTTTTGCATGGTCAGAATTTCTCCCACAATCAAAGCTAAAATCTTTACTACTGAGGTTCCTTTGATCCTGAATCCCAGATCTTCCACACTAATTATAAAGCAAGTTATTGTTATCCTATCTAACACCAAAACCAACAAAATGTTCTCCTTATAGAAACTTTAAAAAGTGTACTTCTGTGCTTTAATTGCACTTGAAATTGTTACAGAAAACAAGTAGAGCTGAAAAGACCATAAAATTGCTTAGGATCATAGACAGGAACTTGAAGATTTAAGTGCTACCTCTACTATATTTTGTCAGAATGTAAATATAACTGCAGGTGCTTAGAAAAAAAGAGAAAGTATACCAATAAAAATCTTACATGCTGAATAGGAGGAAAGCAATAATACTTCTATTATAAACCATTTTATGTGATAATTGCCTTTTGAGAAATAAGGATAGGGATATTATCACTAACAGAAAGACTTCAAAGAAATGTAAATTCCTGATTAGGATAGTTTTCAGGGGAGATCAACAGCTATTTGTAAATGAATATTTCTTTTTTTATATTTTCTCATAAGCTCATAGCTTTCTTCACATTCTATACCATTATTTGCTTTAGGTAAAATATCTCAAACACCTTTCTTTAGGCCTCAGAGTCTTTCCATGCCTAAAACTAAGTCTACAAGTGATGTTCTCCACACCATGATTTATTGTTTCTCCGCAGATGGGTTTGGCACTCTTTTTGTTGTTTATCTACATAGACTTGCCAATAGTATTAACAACCAGACAGAACAGGAATCTGACTCATTTGCAGCCAATCCCAAAGCCTGGCTAAAAACCTGACCAGTTTTGGGACTCATAGCAGAAGCAGAAATTATAGTGAAATAAAGGATGGAACCTGGTCCTACTCCTAATTACGGTACTGCTGCAGGAAATCCCATCTCCCAGGATATGTGATGCCAAAAGTATTTATTATGTCATTCCCCAGCAGTTAATTAAGTCCTTAAAGTTTCATTAACTCTTAAAGCCACAGGATACACTAAACTGAACTCTAAAACCACATGATACACTTGGGCACAAATGTAGCTTGTGCAGTTACATAAAACTGGAACATTAGTTTTCAGAACTGCCAGGAAACTGTAGCATACACACTAAGCTTTAGATTTCCTACCAAATGCAATGTTTGAATGCAAACTCTTGACCATGGGCAAGTAAAGGAACAAGAACATTCAATCCACTCATATTTTCAAAAAGTTTTCTTTTTACAATAGCACTTTGTAATTGCTTTGCGCTGGTATACAACCATCAGCATTTCTATCTCAGCATATATGTCCTCAGGACCCATTCAAATGAGTCATTATTAACTTATCTAGGATTTTATAGTTTAGATTGTATTTTCACACACAAATCTCATTTGAGCCTCACAAAAATTCAGTCAGGAAGTTATTTTGTAATATAGGAATCCAAGGCTCCAATATGTTAAAGAGTTTGGCCAGAATCACTCAGCTGGTGAATCAAAATTTAAGTTTTGAACTTTGGTCTCTAAATCCCAGATTCTCTCCCAAGGAGATATAGAGAGTTCATTAAGTTTGGCACATTTAATTAGAGCCCCATTATCCATGAACAGATCATTCTGGAATATGTTTACAGTATCGGTGTTCAAATGCAAGGTCTTTTTCTTATCAACCATCTACAAACACAGAAACTGCTCCTTTAGCAGTGCAAATATTTCTTCATATAAGGAATGTTTATTTCAGGGCTACAAACACAGGAACAAATCTGGGAAAATGTGATATTTTCTCCATGCTCAAGAAAGTAAAACTTGGTGGTCAACCATAAAAGGAATGCAACCTCTTATAACAGTAAAAGTCACTACTGTGACAGAAAGAACATTCCGTTTTCAAGGGGAAAAGGGATCCAAATCTAATGATCTGAGCTATTAAAATTTCTGTAGGAAATAAATGACTTGATAAGTTATACATTCATTTACTTTTACTGCTGATGTGACAAAATTTTTTCTAAATGTAATTATACTTATCAGTAAATAAAAATCAGCTACAAAAGGCAGATCCAAACAAATTAGGGTCCCAGAAAAGGAAGATATTGTAATTTCCCCCTTAAAATAAGGCAAATGTACTGTGTGCAAATTTAATTAAGATTCATTTAAAAGCCAACCAAAGAAATGTCTTGGACAATACAAACCCAAGACCTGGTAATTCTAGTGCTGGAAACTAGACTTCTAAAACAGGCATACTGTCTTGGCTAAGTTCTAAGTACTCATGTAATTTGATGTAAGAAATTCTCTAAGAGCATTACAAACACTTTGGCCATTTTGGACAATTGATTATTGTTGGGCCAGCAAAATAATCACGCCATTACCTCTTTAACAGAAACAGTCCACCTAGCCCCATATTCCTCCCGGTCCTCCCACTAGACAAAATCATCAGTGCTTCATTACTGAATGTGGAATTCCTAGAAAGGATTCCCTGGGTGGAGGTGGGAATAGTCACTATTCTCACAATAAAAGAGAAAAAAAAAAATATTGTGACTGCCAAAGCTCATCCCAAAATTAATATTCTAACCTTGAAAATATCTTAAAAACACTAGTCCTCTTTTCATTTTATGGGCAAAAATATATTAGTTTCCTGGGATTTCTTGAGCTCTCAAAGCCATCGCACAATACCTCCCTTAGACATCATTTCTTGTCTGGTGAAGTTTCCAAAATGCATCAGGTCTTCGGGGTTTGGGTCAGACAGGAAAGGGGAAGCAGCAGACTAGCTGGATACTTCACTACCAACCCGAACAAGCTATTGGCAGCTGAAGTACCTAGCTGTCATCACTCCCTGGCATTCTTCGACTTCATCCACAGGACACCTCTGTGAGGATCTGCTGAAAATGCCACTGCCACTGCAGAACAACTTTGGAAGAACCAGGAAAGCATTCAATTGCCAAAGGACATTACTGACAGTAGTGCTGTTTTCATCATTATCTAAGGGTGATGTTGGGCACTTTAAATGCCATCTCTCTTCTGAAAGTGCACAGTTTTAAATGAAAATAAAATAGCCTTTTTAAGCAGCAAGGATTAGATCAGTTTTATGGCACAAACTGAGGCACTGAGAAGAAAAGTGCCTTGCTCAATACAATAAATCAGGAAAAGACCTAGTGTCACTCCCACACCAAACTCTCAAGGCACTCAAGAGACCCTCATTCCTCCAAGCACCTCAGACTGCTCAAAACTGCACAAGAAAGAGGATGGTGCTACCTGGCAGTATACTGCATGAGTTGTTAGAGTGCAGGCCTTGGAGTTAGAAAGACTTCAGTCAAATCCTGGTTCTGCCATTTACTTTACAGCATTAATGTGCGCATCTCTCTTTCTTTCTTTTTTTTTTTATTTTTTAAATTTATTTATTTTTTTATTACATTCAGAAAATATGAGGTCCCCATATACCCCTCACCCCCTTCACCCCACTCCTCCACCCATAGCAACAATCTCCTCCATCATCATGAGACATTCATTGCACTTGGTGAATACATCTCTGAGCACTGCTGCACCTCATGGTCAATGGTCCACACCATAGCCCACACTCTCCCATGTTCCATCCAGTGGGCCATGGGAGGACACACAATGTCTGGTGAACCTGAGTTTCCTTATCTGTAAAATGCAACTAACAATATGTCTACCTGGCAAAATTTTGGATCATGAATGGCTCTAAACAGTGCCTGATGAGTAGTAGATGCCTAACATATGTGAATTATTTTTTAGCTCCTTGTTCCTATTCTCAATGAATTGACTTCCAGGAGAACAGTGGAAATATTTAGAGTTTCTTAAAACTAAAAATCAGTTTGTATTTCAGTATATTTCTATAAGTGCACTAAAGAAGTAAAAAAAAACAAAGGTCATTCATTTACGGGCTACAACTTATGTATCCCAGTCTATTTTTGAATGCTGCTTAAAAGGCCACACTGAGCAGTTTAGTATAGTTGGAAACCAGGAAATTAGGTAGAAACTGCCATCAAGTCAACCACAAAGGAGGTACTTATTGAGCACCTATTTAACAATAAACGTCTTCATGAATGTCTTTGGGACGACTGCATGTAGCACTTTTTAAATCTTTCCATAGTCTGAGTACTCAATGGACCTCTGGAATAATTTTTAAAATAAAGTGTCTCTAAAATAATGTTTTGATTCATTAAGTGCAATGGGATCAAAACCAGACAGATTTGGCAGCAGTCTCGTTCCCTTGGTTTTCAGGCTGCTTCCGAGCAGTGCCAGCTCAGAGAAGAGATGATCAATGTCACACATTCCATACTTCAGGCACTAATAGATCCTTGGCTCCAGGTTTCCCAGTGTTCAGATGGAATGCCAGAATGCACATGCTGTGACAGAATAATTTTGGCCATGCAGGCCAGAGGAATGAATAACTACCTCAGCCACTCAACTGTCCAGGCAGCAGCAGTTTTACACTGGACAATGATTGGGACAGATTCCTTTACTCTGTGGAGAAACTGCCACACTGTCAGTGTTCACTTCTCACACACACACCTGCACCCACATAAAACCATAGCTCTTCCTAAGGGGTAACCCAGGGGTAACTCAGGACCTTATAAAAGAAGCCCCCACTCATTGGTACATGGAACAGTTTGGAGAACCACACGACTTGCTTAAACATGGTTAGCAAATTACATTCACATTTACACTCACACTCCCCTTCATTCCTTTCTTTGGCTAGCCTTTCTAAAATACCTTTCAGTTTGCAAAGAGTCCATCATTCTGCTGCTTAGGCAATGGGGATACAGATGCAAATGAGAGAGACAAGACCCTTTCCCTCTACAGCTTACATTCTAGCAGAGAATACAGATCAGCACTCAGGCAAACCAAACTGATGCAAGATATTCTCTGAACTACAAATATGAGGAATAACTAATACCCTTCCAAAATGCTAATAAGATACTGGCTTGCTCATGTTAGAAGATTGTTTGTGTTTCATGAAGCTACTGCCCAAGAGCCTTACAGAGCCTGCTCAATCAGCACCCCTGCAGTAGAGGGCTATGAAAGAAGGTTTTTTTTAAATTTTGAAATATTTGCTCTGAAAAATAACTTACCGTCATATGTTCTGGTACAAACTAACTGCCTAGGTCAGGTATGAATAAGAGGCATCATCAGGGAAAAATAGAAAGAACTTTATATAAAGATACTAGTTGGCCATGGTTAGCCAATAGTAATTCAATGGTAACTAACGAATTAATATTAGCTAGTTGGTAAGATTATCTCCTACTGAACTTCTACTGAAACAAAAGATAAAATTATAGCAGTCAAAACTTATATTCTTATAAATACAGGAATATTTCTCCTCAATTTACAGTAGGTCCCACTTTGTCCTACCTGATCCCCTCCCTAACTAACGTGCAGATGGTTTGGGTCCCTTGCTCCACACAGCCCTCTTCCCATAACTAGTCTCTGCTGTGAGGTTGGGCCAAAATGGGTGCATTGGTACTTCATCGTCACCTCCACTCTGTCATGACCATGGCTTAGGAACCACCTAGAAATACGAACACTAAGAAAATGAGGCAGGAAGATATGGGGAGTGAAGCTAAAGGTCATGACAACTTGGGACCTAAGGTGGTGACCATGGTGGGTTATGTGTAGTAAGAAAAGGAGGAGAGACCAATCTGTGAGGGAAAGGAGGGAAACAAGTTCCACAGAGTGAAGCAGGGATGAGAGGCCAGTCAGTCCTCAGAAGACTGAAAGGGCAGCTTCTGTTCCTGGTGGATTTTCCATTCTCATGAGGTCTGGCTATATTCCATGGTCCCATTCTCTACATTTAGTGTAACTTGAAATAACTTCCTTTTACTTGAGTTAGATTTAAGTGCCTCTCTGTTCTGTGAACTACCAAAATCTAAAAGGACAACTGTGGTTGTTAATTCCGAAATTTACTCAAGTGACATACTCTCCCCACCTTCCTTTTATCCTGATACTCAACCTTTTCTCTGCATTCATTCAGAAATATTTATGGAAGCCCCATCAGGCTGAGGTACAGGTAATAAAAACATGAATGATACTGTTGTCTGTCTTCAAGGAACTATTCACTTCGATATCCACATACTCGCCATACCAATCCCTGCTACTACATGGTTGCAGCTGGAAGCATCCTGCTCTCTAATCATTTCCCCCTTGTTTTTCTATCATATTCTGCATCACCGATAATTTTTGACCACCAGGAGGAACTGTAATTCATTGATGCTATCACCTTTTCACTTTCTCTTGCCTGCTTAAATTCCAAAGTCAATTCCCATGACCATTCTTCCTCAACCCCATTGCCCCTCTCCATTTTTGTCACATTCATTTGAGAAAACACAAAACTTTAGTTGAAACTAAGTCTGTACCTACTCTGTGCTTGCACCCTGCATGTGATGGAGGAGAATTAAAACACAATGACTGGTTTCGTCTCATGTTAATTAACATGACCTAAGTGGACCTCAAAGACATCCTTTAATCATAGTAAAATTCCTTAGTCCATTCACTTTCCCCTTTCTATTTCATATTTATTACTCTTTCTTCAAACTCCAGCACTGCCCCCTCCACCCTCCTTGCTTTCAGCTGATATTCTTACTTCCTAATTCACTGAGAAGTCAGAAGCAATCAAAAGAGACCTTCCCAAAGTCCCCTTCTGCCAGCATCTGCACCCATACACTGTGGACCCTCCCAATGCTACAGTTGAAAACAATCCACATTCCTATCTGAGGCCAACCCCTCTACTTGAAAAACAATTCCCATCTACTCTCACCTTCTCCTGGACCTTGTTCCAGCAATTCTCTCCTCTCCTTCCTTCATTGCTGATTTTCCCTCTCTTTTGATTGTTCCCATCAGTATCAAATCATGTTGTCATTTCTCCCATCTTAAAAATAAAAACCTAATTACCTTTGCTTGAGTATACCTTCCCAACAGGCACCCAATTTCTGTGTTCTCCTTTAAAATAGAGCTCCTTGAAATAACTCCCTATATATACCTAATTTCTCTCCTCCTATTCTCATTTGAACTGAGCATTCTAATAAAATTGCAAGTATCAAGGTCATCACTGACCTTAACATTGCTAAGTCCAATGTCAATTTTCAGTCCTCATCTTACTTGATCTATGAACAGAATTTGACACAATTGATCAATCACTCCCTGCTCCTTGGAATACTCTCTTCACTCACTTTCCAGCATATTTTAGTTTCCAAGGCTGCTCAAAGCAAATATCATGAAATGGTTTTCACTCAACAATGGAAACTTATTAGCTAACAAGCTTATTTTTGAGGTCATTTAAATGTCCAAATTAGGCATCATGAAGGTGATGCTTTCTTCCCAAAGACTGGCTGCTGGATATCCTTGGCTCCTCTGCCACATGGCAAGGCACATGGCAGCAGCATCTCTCCCATCTCTCCCAGATTTTGTTGCTTTCAACTTCTTGCTTTATGGTGTTCTCTCTCCCCGCCCCCCGCCCCCACATCATTGTATTCATTCTGTTTATAAAGGACTCCAGTAAGAGGATTAAGACCCATCCCAAATGAGGTAAGCCACACCTTAAATGAAGTTGCCTCATCAAAAGGTCCTACTTACAATGGGTCCACACCCACAGGAAAGGATTCATTTTAAGAACATGCCTCTCTGGGGTACATACAGCTTCAAACCACCACTCAGCATATCTCCATCTCCCGCCTTTTATCCCCTTCCTAATGTATTGCTCTTTCTCAGTCTTCTTTGATAGTTTCTCCTCATTTCCCTGACCTCTAAGCACTCCAAGGGTTAGCTCCTGGACTTTTCTATCTCACTCC
Source organism: Dasypus novemcinctus (assembly GCF_030445035.2). Lineage (NCBI taxonomy): Eukaryota > Metazoa > Chordata > Mammalia > Cingulata > Dasypodidae > Dasypus > Dasypus novemcinctus. The sequence goes on along the minus strand of NC_080673.1, from coordinate 43,786,745 downwards.
CTTGGTGAGATCATATCACCTTGTGACATTACCTATCATTGATAAGCTGAGGTATCCCAAATTTATATTTGAGACTGGACCTCTCCCATGAACTCCAAACCCAGGTATCCATCTTCCTAATCAATAGCCACACCTTGAAGTCTTACAGACATCTCAGACTTTATATGTTAAAGCTGAACTCCTGATCATACCCATCAAACCTGTTCTTCCCATAGAACTTCCTATCTTAATAAATGGCAACTTCATCTCACAGTAAATCAGGGCAAAAACGTATGAGTTAACTTTGACTCTTTTCTTTTTCTCACATCCAATAACCAATTCATCAGCAAATCCTGTAAGAGCTACCCTCAAAACACATCCAAAATTTAAACTTTTGCCATCCAGCTAAACCTAGTCACTGTCATATTGTGTCTGTTTTTCAGGAGTAGCTTCCTATCTGTTTCTCTGCTTCTGCCTTTCCTCCCTATCAATAGTGGATACAGATTTTTGTGGGAACTGAATTTATAAAGTTGGGTGGTCATACTAAAGAAAATGACAACAAAGGTACAACTACAAAGTTAGGTGTGAAAGTACATACTTACTTATAATTAAAGATTATACCACAAATAACAAATTCTAAAAAACTGGCAAATAACTATAAAATCTCAAAATCCAGAAAAATAACATTTTTATTAACTACCTAACACAACTTTATAATATACATTTCCTACTTTTTTTACTATATACTGTATTTATAATCTTTTCATGCAGCAAAATTTCATAGTATTTTCCATAAAGTGAATAGAAAGATAATTTAGTCTTTCTTCTATCATGGTTGATCAAAATATGTCTTTTAATATTGAAAGTTGGGATACATAAGACACATGACTTCACACTCCCTTGTAACGTAGGCACTGAAGAAACATTGAGTGATTTCAGAAAAAGGAGAGAGTATGGATTTGCATTTTACAAAAATCACTCTGGCATAAGTTTTCTGAAAGATTGTCAGGTTTAGACCAGAGGCAAGAGGACAAGTTAGGAAAGCATGTGAGTTACGTAGTTGAAAATGACAAAAAGATTTTCTCTTACTAGAAATGGGATTGCTTTCTTTAGCACATTCTTTAGCCTATGTAGAACACAATGAGAAAACTCCACTTCAACATTAGTAAAAGAAAGAAAGGAGTCAATTAAGTTAGCCTATGCTTATTTTGTTTATAGAAGTGTATTTCAATCTCATCAAGTTATTATCCCAGTTGAGATCTTAATAAGAAGTTCAACCTTACATGTTTATAGTTCAGTTTACTTGATTTACTAATTTAGGGTGATGATCACAATTGTAACACAAACATTAGTGGATGGGGTTGATCAATATACCCACAGAAGGGCAGAAATAATTACAGGTCCTTTGGCTATACATAAAACAGTGAGAGGAGGGAAGTGTTTCATGGCTTAGCTTTTTGGGGATGTCCCAAAGTAACTACCATTGCTAGGAGGAAATTTTGTGTCACTCAGTGAAGGATTTAATTACTTTAATACTCAGTTTATGGCTGTTCCATGGCCATTCCCTCCAAAGATATATAAAGTTCCCAATATAGGTGAATCCCCAATGCCTGCAAGAAGTTAGTGGCATGGTGGCCTCTGACAAAGGAATTTACATCATTAGGGAGCACTTATTTATTTATGTACTTTCTCTTAGTTCAGAGACATGGGAGAAAAAAAAGAGTATGGCTCAGAGGGAAGGTTTATAGCTTTGGTAAGTGAGATCACTTAGTCAAAGCCTGCCAGCCTGGAACAAGCAAGCACACTGCCTTCTCCACTACAAGGCTTAGTTACAGGACAGGTGCTACTTGCACAGGAGGGAGGAGGAGGAGGGCTGCTATTGCCAAGTACTGGAAGAGGATTGACAGGCCATTGGGTCACTTTTTCAGAGCCATGTTCTCTCTTCTGCTTTCTCAATAATAAAATGAACATTTTCATCTCCATTTGCCCCATTCTTGTGACATTTCTGAATTCAATTAGTCCTAAATTCAAGAAAGAAAAAGGGTGTTTTGCTTATTATATCCCTGAACCTCCTCAATAAAACCCTGCAATAACTATACTTTTAAGAGAAAGAAGGCAATTACTGCTCAACTGAAAGTTACATGAGGGTAGGAATCATGGTACTCAGTGCCTGGTCCAAGTAGGAGCTCAAAGGAGCTGAAGGAGGAATACGTACAAGCGTGGAAATGAAAGTGGAAACAAGTTGCCTATTGCTTGCACTTCTGTACTTACAACGAAGAGGAAATGTATTTTCAAAAAATGATGGCTAGCGGTGAAACTTATTGGTTAAAGCACACATAAAGTGACTGGATAAGGAAAAGCGTTAACAGTCAGAACTCCAGTTACAATCAACAGAAAACCAGATTAGCTTATCCAAAAGAAGAAACTAACAACTGATAAGGCTGAGATGTTAATCTAAGGAGTTGAACTATATTGCCTTCCTAAAAGGGAAAAATGCATTCTTTCACAAAAACTGAAAACTCCAGGTGAAGTCTGACTTCAGCAAAGCTTGGTTTAGAAGCTTAAACAATGTTACCAGGACTTGATTTCTCATCACATTCAGCTCTTTCTTTTAGTGCCAGCTTTATTCTAGGAGTCCATGCTGTGTCCTCTGGTACCTTCAAACTCATAACATCCTTAGTTTAAGCTCAGTCACTCAATCCATCACTGTGACCAGGAGAATATGCTATTTTCATTGAAATTACCTGGATCACTGCCCAACCCTGGAACTTGGCAATGAAGTAACAGTCCCACTGAAGGTGCACATATTCAAAGTGAAAGGAGTGATTCTCCAAAATCAAATCAGAGTACTATAATCATAGCTAAAGATAAAGGAGGCTCAGAAGCCAAAAACAACACATGTTCACTGAAAGTTTTCACTATGGAGGAGGAAACATTTCTAGGGAGCTACTTTCCTCATTTTATTTCCTCAGGGGACCTGGTATTATTTACTTCTACATGAAGCTTATGAAATGATCCTGACCCTCTGTGAAACATTCCACTAGCCTGTTAACTCTTCGCTGGCTGTATTTCTAGTCAAGTGCAAAACATGGAAACTAACTTAATTAGAAACCCTCTACAAGTCACTACTTAGTTCTAAAACCCTCTACAAGTCACTACTTAGTCCTAAAATTTCTCTTATTCCCTAGTTCTTCCTCTGGGCTAATAACATCAGAGTTAGTAGAAAGCAGACAAGAAGATTTTTGCAAATGTCTCCAAACATTTTAGTGTTTTAATCATTTTCCTATTTAAGGTACTATTAGTTTATTAAAAGCTAATGAACTTTACAGCTGTTTTAATGAAATACACCATAATACTACAAATACAACCTATCTCGTCTTACTGCTCTATTAAAATCTATTAAAATCTATTAAAATGATTTTGCTCTATTAAAATCTATTGGCATATAGATTTTTTATTTCAGATCTTTTTAATTCAGATCTTACCCAGTCAGTGCAAAAAATGAAGTATATAGAAGAAAAGACTGTGCCCAAGACATTTATCACTCAGATATATAATTCTATTTTTGTAATTCTACTAATTTTGGTAAATCTGTTTACGCTCTTTCAGTAGGAACATGGGTAAACAAAGGAAAATTCCTGGCAAGAAATGGGAATAAACAGCAGTCTAAACCAGGAAGAAACCAAGAAAAGCAAATAAGTAGTTACAAAATTATCTAAGTGTGATTATCTCTAAAGAGATTAGCCCAAATTTATTCCCTAATTTAAAATTTCTCAACAAGGGTCTGATTTTATACATGAGTGAGAGTAGTGTGTTTCAAGTTCCAAAAGTTTACAGAGCAGATTCTTTTGTAATATCAAATTCAATGTAATTTTCCATGCCATTGAAAAAAAATCTCTTATTACTTTTTTGTAAATTATCATAGATCTTGACCTTAAATTCTTTCATTCTAGCAAATAATTTTGTAAGAAAAAGCAAAAGTTTTAACAGGCTTATTACTATCAGATATATACTTGAAATCATTAAAATAAAAAGTAGAAGATTTTACCAACATTTTTTAACCAAAAGATTGCTTGCTAAGCTGTCATCTCTAGAGGCAAAAAAAAGAAGCATTGCACAAAATCATTTTTCATGATAGGTTTCTCCAGTGATTCTAGTTATGCAGTTATTTTACAGCATGATTCAAATTCAACACTCCATTTTATATTTAAAGGAAAAGACTTATGATTTGGAATACAAAAGAAAATATACACACATACATGTCTACCTCTTTCCAGACTGGTTCAGGGACAATCCGACAGCAACCAGATATACATATGCTTGAATATGGATATCATTAAATCTTCCTAAGTCTAATTAAATCTTGTTTTCAAATGTAAAAGAATCAAAATTAGATCTAAATAGTTATTATTTACAAGGGAATGCATAAGTAGATGAATACTATGCAACACATGGCAATTATAAACAAATATACACAATAAAATCTGATTTTAGATGTGATTTCTAATTTATCAAGATTCATGAATTATCAGAATGACAAGAGAAACCTGTTAAGCAATACTATAGATTATTTATATATTCAAAGAGGAAATAATATTACGTCTTCCTGATTTTGCTCTATTAAAATCTATTGGCATATAGTATATGTCTGCAGCAAGAACACATTTACTAAAGATATTTGATAATATAACTGTCATAATATTTTTAAAGTTGATATCCTCAAATCAAAATCAAATAATCTTTGGCCTCTTCTCACATAAGATATTCAGCTTATGGAAAATAATGCAAAAGAATTTGTCAGTGCAGCATAAGCACAGAATACATATGCTACCCACACAGAACCTGCTTTTTTCCTAATCTCATGAACCTTAATCAAGTTCTAGAATTAATGCACTAATATCTTAGATCATGCTTCCATTCACACTGAAGTAAATATTGGGAATACATTTTTAAAAAATCAGTCCATAGTACAGACTTAGTATATACTTTTCAAGATAAGAACTTTGAGAAATGAATTGTAATTTCAAATCAGGTATACACTCTCACATCAGCACTTCACAACTGCTGCTGGGAGGGACACATGCAAAGGCTCCTGGTAAAATGGTTCTGCCCTCAACAGCTCCCAAGGAAGGTCACAGTCCTCCTTGTGCTCTTGACAAAACCTTCACTCCCTTTTCACAGCTCCCTCCCGCCTCAACAGCCTTGGCCTCAACCACAGACTACTAAGGAAGGAGCCCCCAAAAGAGACTATACTTAGAACATATTACCCATTATCCCTAAAAGACCCTCGGAACTAATTTCTCACTTTTCACTGTTTACTTCCATTTCCACAGACCCTCAGTCTCTCATGCTTTCTTGAACCACTTCTCCAAACCCTTTCATCAGCACAACTGATGTCCCCAGCACCATCTTTTTATGGCCCCCATCTGTTTGTTCTAACTGCACCCTTATTTTTCTAAGGACACAGCTTCTTCAGTAGCCCTCTGAAGGCGTGGCTAATTTTCCTCTTTCCCTTCACATACTCCAGGGCTACAGAGAAAGTTACTTTCTTCTTTGATCATCATTGTCACCTCCCAACCATTTCTCTTTTCTCCTCAAAAAAAATCAATGGGATTTCATAATTTCAAGGAAAATTGTCTACATTTCCATAATCCATGCACTTTCACACTCCCCTATATATGATTTCACCCTTCTGCTAACTCCACAAAACTCCAATGCTTCCAGTCCCATCCACCCTCAAATGAAAACTTCCATTTCATTGAAAAATTAGAAGCAATCCCACCGCCCTTATCTGCCAGTCCACCTGCATCTCTGCTCATGCCCTGGTCTCTCTCCTGTGGCAACAGATGAATAGTTCCTGTTCCTGTCTAAAGCAATCCTCCTACTTGACTGAAATATGAGTAACATATTTCACACTCTGATTTTCCACATAGTTGTTCATCTTCAATGCCCTTTACTCCTTCTCCTCTTCTTGCCCTGTAAATATTGGAATGTTCCAGGGCTTAGTTCTCAGATTTTTTTCTCCACCTACATTTTCTCCCTAGGTGATCTTATCTAAGTCTATGACTGCAAATGATATCTAAACCTGTGCTGTCCAATATGGTACCCCTTGCCACCTGTGGCTGTTGAGCACTTGAAATATAGCTAGTCTAATTTGAGAGGTGCTGCAAATGTAAAATCTACTCTGGATTTTGAAGACAATATGACAAAGATATACAATATCCCATGAACAATTTTTATACTTATTAACTGCTTCACTGGAAATATTTTGGTTACATTAGGCTAAATAAATATACTCTTTGAATTAATTTTACCTGTTATGTTTACTTTTTAATGTGATCACTAGAAAATTTTATATTATGTGTCTCATATTATATTGCTATTGAAAAATACTAACCTGTACATTAATGACACCAACCTTTCCCATCAGCCTATAGTTATGTAACTACCCCTTTGGCCTTTCTATTTGTATGTCTAATAGGGACCACAAACTTAACATGTCCAAATCTCAGCTCTTGGTTTTTCTGCATCCAAACATGCATCTCCCACTCTTGCCCATTTCAGAAAGTGGCAATTCTCATCTTCCAGTTCATCAGGGCTAAACCCTAAGAGTCATCTTTGATTCCCCCTTTTCCTCATATCCCACACCCAATCCTTCAGCAAGTACTGGCAATTCTGCCATAAAAATATATACAATCTTTTTTAAATACCTCCACTCCTACCACTGGCTACTATTTGCCCTGGCTTATACTACTATAATCAACTCCTAGTTGGTCTCCGAGCTTATGGGTTTTTCCTTATATAAGTCAATTCTCAGTGTAGATACCTGCTCAAAACCCTACAATGGCTTCCAATCATACAGAGCATAAATTCTAAACCCCTAATTGGACCTAAAATTGCCATACATACTTAGTCCTGCCTTTATCTACTAATTTCCTACTGCCACTCTCCCCCTCACTGACTCTGGCTCAGCCATCTTGGCTTTTTTGTAGTCTTGGAAATATGTCAAGAGAATTCTGTCCCAAGGCTTTCTACTTCTGTTCTGTCACTGCATCCACGTACTTCAAATGACACCTCCTCAGACCACCTTTCTCTGAGAAACTCCCACTGAAGCAGGCTAGATAGGAAATCAATAGACAAATCTGGAACCTGGCAAAGAGTCCACGTGGACATCAATACCCCAAGATGGCTGCTGGAAGACCTCACCAGATTCCACCATCTGGAACAATATTTCCTCCAGAAGCCAGGAAAAGCCCTGGATATTCTCCAGGGGCCTTATTATTGGGCCCTCCTGAGGGATTGATGGGTAGAGCAATCAATCAAAACAGCAAACACCTGGGACTCCTCCCATGTCATTAGCAAAGGAGTGGAATAATTAATGGCTTAAAAAGCAAGCTTTTGCCCACTTGCTTTCACCCTGTCCTGGTGCCAGTCTGTGTACCTGTTCCTGCTCTCTGTGCCCTGCTCTTGCCATTTTCCCCTGCCATGATGACCACTCAAGTAAAACCTGGGCATTTATAATTTATAATGGGAAATTGTAGCCTGTAAATCAGCCCACTTTATCACTTCCTCTCTACCTGGGACCCATGATCTATTATTTCTCTCACTTCTCTTCCCTCCCTACCTTAATAAATTACTGGCCTAACTAACCCAAAGTGTTCTTGGAATTTATTTCTGCAGCATAGTCAAGAACCTAGACAAAATCTGGTTCCACACTTTCTAATTACCATCTAAAGCCTTACTATTTTTCACATAGAATTTTAAATCCTTCTATGACTTCCCTCTTCCTATAGGTTCAAAGATATGTCCATCTTAGCCTGGGTCCCCACCCCACCCCAAACAAAACCAAAGACATAAAGAAGTCTCCTTGGTAAGTGGGCCTAGAAAACAGGTATGATGGGAAGGGAAATAGAAAAAGCAGGAGGGTGGGCTAAGGTCAGAATCCTTTTTGAGGTGACCATTAATATAAGCTACTGATTGCTTAATTCCTTTTGATATAGATTAGGGGCTATTCATCTCTTCGTAGATAACCTGAGCTGTGTGTGTCACATGAGACCTGCAGCCCTGCCCTTGGTAACCATGCCAACAACTTCAGTCCCAGAAAAACACTTAAATGATGTAAATTCTATAAACTTTAAATATTCAGGAAGGATGCAAACCAAATGTGTTAAAAAGCTTACATGGAATGTATGAAGTTCATGCTAAAAGCTTACCTAGAATGTATAGGATTCGTGCTAAAAACTTACCTAGAATGTGGATGAATATGTGCTAATTCAAACTTATTGAGCACTGAAACAAAGGACCATATAACTCTTCCTCCGTATAAAAAGAACTTGAAAATCTTATTTGGGGCTCAGGTTTTGGATGAGAAGCTCCTGAGCCCAACCAGTCATAAATGAATTTTTTTTCCTTCCCAAAATTATTACTGAGTCCTGGCCTTTCCATATGCAATAATTGAACCTCTCTCGACATCTACAAATTGGGGGCTTGTCCGGGATTTGCAAATGAAGGCCAGAGAAGGTAGCATTTCACTACTCCTTCTAGATCCCTGAAGAAGCTGGGAGGACTCAGGCGAACCCCAAATCTGGGCACCCCTGGACTATGTTTAGTCCAGAAAAAGATTTGTGCTCCACCAGAATCCTCCTGATGAAAATCGGGGGCAACAGAAGGTCTGGAAAAATTCTGGGAATGAAAAAAACTCCAAACATGGAAAAAGGTGAGACTCCCCTGGGGGAACATAGTGTCAGGAAAACCCTAGTTTTAATTATTAGGAAGGGGAGCCTGATCACCTCCCAAGGAGACCCCATTACCTCCAGAAATTGGGGGAAATTCATCTCCTCTAGGTCTGAAAGGAAAGAAGAAAAAAGGGGAAAAAAGCCTGGTGTTTGGGTTTGGCTGAGTATTATCCTCTGGTTTTAATCTTGCCTCCACTAAGGTAGTGAAGGCTTGATTATAATAGGAAAGGATGTTGATAGGTTTAAGTTAAAATCCTGAAAATTGGTCTGGATTTAGAAAATCTTGGTTATGGAAAAATGAATCAGCTTTGCAATGAGACTTGATCTGAATGTAAGGTTAAACAGTGAAAAAGGTTTAGCCAGAATCTTTTGTTTTGGTGCTGGATTGCAGATGAATTCACTTTGTAGACAGCAAGTGTAAGCAGGAAATCCTGTTCAGATTTAAATGTTAAGTGTTCTTTCTTTCTAAAGTTTATAATAGTTGTAGGGGCAGCTGTGAAGGAAAAAAATAGAAATTGTAAGTCAGATTAATAGGCTTTGTACTTCTGTCTGTGTCTGTCCAGTGCTGGTGTTAAATTGTGTAATTATGTAAAGTGGTAAAATTTGGTTGAGCAGGACTCTCCCTTGCCATTAGCAAAGGAGTGAAATGATTGTAGTTTATAAAGCAAAACCACACATGCTCTGCTGTCTTGCCTCTCTGGGTCCACCCCATTTGCTGGAGCTTGGGGGTTGTCCGTGTCCACACACACACCCAAGTTTATTCAAATTGGCCCCAGTCAGGATGGCTGATGAAACCAGTAATTTAAATCATAGCCCTGCCCAGGAAAGCACCAAGCCTAGAAAGTTCTTTTCAGGCCATTTTAGTAGCCTGAACTCGCCACCATTACCATCCCCCCTCCTCCCTTTAGTAGGATGCATAGCAAAAGAGGAGAGCTGGGAAAGAGGGGAGGTGAAAGGGAACCAAACAGGATCAGGATAAATACAATAAAAATTCCTTCCCTAGGGCCAAAAATATATTTGCATATGGTAAAGTATTTTTGTCTAAAAAAGGAAGGCTATTGCCTGAAACAAACTTCTCAGTTTAAACTCAGTTGTGCCTATGAAAGGAGTAAATGGTAATCAAAATAAAACCTCATGTGCCATCAATTAGGGCCAGGGAGTTCCTTAAAATGCTAAAGATATGGATTTCTTCTGTTTTGATCTGTGCTTAACTTTGTGTTCAACTTTAAAATCTGCATTTAGTTTTTGTCAGTTTGCTTGTGCCCGAGAAATCATGGGAAAAAGTAACTCAAAAATAAATCTTTGCATGCCAATGCTGTCTTACTGGTAAATTAATTGCGTAGCTCACAGATAAAATTTGTTCAGTTACTAAAAAAACAAGGAAGCTTCACAGGGTTGTTACTAATAAGGTTCTTGTAACTTAATTAATAAAGGTATCCAACTCATCTTAAAGTAAAAACATACTAAAAACTGTGACTAAGAATTAAAATCATTGTATAAGTACCTTTATATATATACATAAATTTATAACTAAAGCTATTACAATGGAGTAAATGTGGCCTGGATTTCAGCTATTGTAATAGTGAGACTGAATTAATTTGCCTCTATTTATGGCTACTTCAGGTTTATCTAGTGCTTACTGTTATGGTGGTAGTTATTACTTAAACTTATCCTATAATTATTTTATAAATAATTTCACACCTGGTCTTCAACTATTGTGATGGTAATTATAAACTGCACTTGCATTTGCCTTAGCTTACGGTTCCACCCCTTAACAATTCAACTTAATAATTAAACTTTAAAAACTTATAGTTAAATTAAAAAGAAAGGGGTTTATGCATATCACTTTTATGCCATTCTAAATATTTTTGGTCTTCTCATTTCCTCTTTACCCTTTTAAAGGAAAAGCTGTCTTCTTCCTTGACTTTTAAAATAATATAAATTAATTCTAATTGGCCATTTCCACCAGGAATCAAAATTAACTGTTACCAGGTTTTCCAAGAGTAGGCAATACATTTCCCAGTGTACCAAGCCTTCCTAAGCAACCCCCCCATTGTTCAGACTGTCTCAAAAAGGAAAAAAAAATGAGTAAAAGCTACCCGGTTTCTTTCTAGTCTAAACAGAAGCCCATATGCTTGCCAGATTCCCTCCAAACAGCAATATAATCAGGAAAGCCTGTAAGGGAAGTATACTTTGAATTAACCAGCAAAGAAAAGGGTTTTAAATAACTAAATGGTGTTTCTGTATCAAACTATTCATATTTGCTCAAATTATTAAACTTAAATATGCAATTACATAAGTAATATATATTCCTAAAACCCAAATTAAACTACACGGTATAAAAGGTCATGTAAAAATCTAAATATAAAAACTGTTGAAAAAGCTATAAAATCCTTATAAAGTTATAATTAAAACAGGTTAAATAACTGCTTTATATTCCAGAGCCTTAAAATTAATACGCTTTTAAAATTATTCACAGTTTTAAAATGATCAAAAACAAAGGTTTTAAACCTCTGTAAAAAAAGAATCTTTGTTTAATCAATAACAATTTCAACTTGTTTAGCTTAAGTATTATCTCTTTAGTTTATAAAATACCAGGTTAATAAGTTAACATTATATATGTTAAATCTTTAAAATAATAAAAACTCTAAGCTCATGTTTAATGAGATAAAGTTAAATATAGAGCTGCCCTCTCTTAAATGCATATGGTAAATTCCATTGGTTGCTAACTGTAATCTAAAGTAAATTTGCCAGTCTGTAATTGTAATCAATTGTAAAAAGTTTATAAAAGCACCTTCCAAACTGAAGCATTTAAATGGTTCTACTTCTAAAACGTTAACTAAAAACCTGGATTAATATTAATAGCAAAAAATAACTTCATAGCAATGAAACCTGTCTAAAGGTCACCACAAGATGCATATTTAAGTAACTGTAATAAAAATTTACCTTAATTCCATTAGGAATCTTCCATTTTCATTTTAACAATGAAAAATAGTTTTTCCTCTACTACTAAAGTAAAATCATAGTAAAAAATATAAAAATAAGCAAAGTCATTTGATATGTAACATATTGCATTGAAAATGTTTAAAGATGTATAAAAATCAAGGGATAAACTTCAAATTGTCAAACTCTCTTGTACATTGAAACCAGACTTGAATACATTGCAGGTTGCCTCTCCATATGAATTATTGGCTAATTTAGTCACTAATTTTTAAAACAATAAAATATCTACTACCTTTCTGGTCATGCTCCTGAAGTGGATGGAAACTACTTAGCAGTTTAAAGCTCCTGCAGCAGCCAATAGTGGCTAAGAACAGCCAAATGTACAATGAATATCTTCAAACTGGCACTGTTTCATAGTGCCAGAGAGTGCTATGTACCAGGCTGGTAAAATCTACTCCCTAATTTCTCTCTAGGATCAATGATACTGCAGCTTCTGTGGAGCAATAAATACCAGAATACTATAAGTAGAACTTAAACACAATTTGCATTATGGCTTGTTCCCATGGAGAGATAATATGTAAAGTATTACAAACCTGAAACTTAAAACTATTAATTGCAACTCAGAATCCTTATGCATTAAGTAATGCATTAATTAATATTAAGAGCTATACCTTTATCCTATTCTAAATATATGCCTAAAAATTATATTATCTTTTCTATTCTAAATCATGTACAAAAGTACATTAGACATGTTAAATTCCTGGTAAACTTCATTTTCTAAATAGTTAATAAACATGTCTATAAAATAAAATAGCCATCTTAGCTAAAAACAATGGGGCCACCAGTGGCTTACAGGTAAACAGTTAATTAATAGCACGCTCAGCCACCCTACTACTCTACTGTACTCTACTGTGTAGCAAAACGAGGCTTGCTTACTAGCAGTGGGTTACCGATTAAACAGTCAATATTATAGAAATTATTCAATTAAAACAAAAATGTAAAAAACTTTATCCTGTAGTTCTGATCACTCCCACAGCTAAAAGAATTTCCAACTTGGTGTACTAATCCTGAATAAAACCAACTGCCAAAGAAAGTGTCAGTTCACCAGAAATACTTGATGAAGAACATGAGTGTCAATCATTAAACAACTTGAAATGCACCTTCAAAACAAAGCTAAGTACCTAATACTGCTATCTATTACAATATCTCTGCGAACATAAAATAACTTTATATATATATATATATTTTATATATATACTATTTCCCACCAACTTTTTAAAAAGTGCCATCTTTGTAGGCACCTATCTCTGTAATCCAGTATCCTCTTTTAACAAACAGATATTCCAAAATTCTAATTAAACTTCTTTCTTTCAGAATGGACATCTCATTAGCCATATGAAAATTTCATCCAACTTCATACAGAATGCCAGACCATCTTCCTCCAGTCAAAATAAATACCAAAGTTTTTACACCTTGTTAAGGACTACAACTCATGGCCAGCAGGAAGTCATTACAGAAAAGAGGTCATCTCCCTTCAGCAGCCCTTTAAGATTAAAGGTGTAAACTCTCTAAGGGTAAAATAAAAGCACCAGTAACCCCCAGGATGGCTGCTATGGGGGCCCCACCCCCAGAATTCTGCTGTCCAGGACAGAACTTCTTCTGAAAATAGGATAAGCCCTGGATATTACCCAGGAACTTTGTCTTTAGGCCCTCATTGGGAAATTGATAAGTGGGGTAATCAATCAAAACAACAAACAGCCACCCACCTCAAGACTCCAATGATAATTATGCCAAAGCTTAGCAAGTTAAGCTGGCATAAAGAGGGGGAATGACATAGGCTATGGGTGGGAGCTGTTCGTCTCTTCATAGATAACCTGAGCTGTGTGTGTCGGATGGTGAGAGTTGCAGCCCTGCCCTTGGTAACCATGCCAACAACTCCAGTCCCAGAAAAACACTTAAGCAATGTAAACTCTATAAACTTTAAATATTCAGGAAGGATGCAAACCAAATGTATTAAAAGCTTACAGAGAATGCTAAAAGCTTACCTAGAATGTGGGGGATCTGTGTTAATTCAAACTTACTGAGCGCTGAAACAAAGGACCATTTAACTAAGACTCAAAAGTCTTATTTGGGACTTGGGTTTTGGATGAGACGCTCCCAAACCCAGCCAGTCATAAATAAATTCTTTTTTTCCTTCCCAAAATTATTACTGGCCTCTCCACATGCAATAATTGAACCTCTCTCAATGTCTACAACACTTTGGAACTTCTGAGAAGCTGTAGTTTGTTTCTGAGATCCTTGTGCTCAGGGAAAGAAAAAATGAAACATTTACCAATCAGCTTTCATTTCCTTTCTGGGTTGCTCATGTATCCAGGCTGAGACCTGGCCTGGAGGCATCACAATACAAGAAGGATTCAGGGAAGCCTGGAGCAGGAATCAGTCACACACTAGTAGGTGGAATAAGAGGTGAGACTGAGAGGATTTCAAGTGGTAACTCAACCATGTTTGACAGGATGACCTACTTGCAGTGGTGTGCTGAAGCTAGCTCATACCTGTTCAGGAAAGTCAGCATCTCTTCCCCACCCTACAGTGAATGATGATGAAATTGACCACCTTACAGATTTTATACCATGGAAATTAGCCAACACTACAAACAGGGCTTCTTCCCTCCCAGCACCTGAGCGAATAGTTAAACTATATTAGCATGCCCCTGCCTCCCAGGCCATTTCTTTCAGATAGCCTAGACTCATCCCTCTCCAGCTCATTCAGAACTGCAGCCTATCAGCCCTTTTCTCACTTCTTTGAAAGCAGTTCTATGCTTATCCCACATTGGGCCATTGCAGATGGTTTTCTCATCAACTGGAATTCCCTATTCTAAATAATTTCTACTCATCATCTGTCATCCCTCAATTCAAGAATCACTTCCTCTAGGAGACCTCTCCTGATCTCCAGTCCAGTTCCAACTTCTTTTTTATCTACTCTCAAGGAAGCTCGTTCTTTTCCTTTCCTCAATCTGTAGTTACATGATTATTTAATTGATACTTGTTTCTCCAGGTAGATGACAGATTCCATTTGGGCACAAGTCATATCCCATTTTTCCTCACTTTTCTATCCTCTGCACTAAGTTTAGTACACTTACTGAAGGAATGAACAAAGGTTTTTTTTTTCTCTCTCATCACGTACTAAAAGCACTATTACTAAGTCCTCATGAGTGAAATTGCAATTGTTTTTAGAACATTGAAAAATAGTCTTCATACTTGAAAATGAGGGGAGCCACACTGGGAAGAGAGCACAAGGCCTTTTTATGGGCCAGGCCTGGAAGTGCTATCATCAGTTCTAACCATAATCCATTCCATAAGCAGGAGTGCCACGGCACTGGGAGCCCCTATTTGCCAGGAGATCACTGCCCGAGGTCAAACAGCGCCCCTCTGAGGCAGAAGGATTGTCACTGTATGCTGCTTCTGTTATTTCTAGCAATGATTTTTCTAACAATAAAATATCATTAGAATGTATCCTTTTACAAATATTTTACTGTTCTAAAATTTTACTTCTCAAACTCTGGGAACACAATTTTAAAAACACAAAACAAAACAAAAAAATATATCATCTCCTGACGTTCTCAGCTTTCCAGGCCTTTTATATAGAAATCCTGTGAGATCTGAAATTTGCAACTCTGTGAGCTAGGAAGATAGGTGTTATTTTCTTGATTTTACAAAAGACAGAACCGGGGCTCAAAGATATTACGAGACTTTCTCAAGGTCCACTTATAAATTGCAGAGCTTGTAATTAAGCACTTTTAATTGTTTTGGAGTCCTTCCCATGGTTTATAACATGATTTATAACAATATATTATATATATATATTTGAGTTATTTTCTCCTATGTTCATCTAGCTCCCAGCATTATTGATTACATGTCTATCAAGTTAATTTTATTGGTTAGGATATGTACTGTGTAAGCATCAAATCCCAAGTCTCAGTGGCTCAGCTTACTTCTAGTTCACAGTCCAAAAAAGGTGTGGGAGTGAGAGAGTGGGCTGCCACAAGCAGGCTCCTTCCCTCTAGTGGCCCCACCATCTTCTGAATTTCAGAGCCCTCCCCTGGATCCTCCATATCCACGGAGAGACAGCAGAAGAGAGAGATCATGCAGAAGAGCAAGGAGATTTTTATGGGCCATCCTAGAACTACTGAGCATCACTTCCACCAATAATTTATTGAGCCACATTGCCCCACCTAACTGGAACAGACATGAGAAATACATTTTAGTCAAGTGCCCAGAAAGAAAAGGAGATACAACTGGTGAGTGTCTAGCCAGTCTCGGCAACAGTCTGCCCTTTTTGACAATGCATATCCACTCATTCTTATTCCCTGACAGAACAAATTCTGTTTCTCCTTTAAAGAAACAACCCGAAGTTCCCCCAGGCACTGCATACAGCTCAGAGTGGAGGTAGAGTCAAGTCTTCTCCATCAAGTCCAGATCTGACACCTTGTGGTCCAGTAACATATGAACCAAATATAAAGGTAATCTCCACCTCCCCACAAAAGCCCACAAAACACACCATAGGATGACCTCAGTAGAAACCCATTAGTGAGAGGGAAGAAAAGAAGACACAGTACAGTCACTAATCCAAAGGAGCTCAAGAAACCTGCTGCTGAGTCACTAAGAAGGTCTCATAACATAAAGGAGGGGGAGTTCCTTGTTTAGACAATGATTCTGCTCTGGAAAGCACCCCCTTGTTCACCGCTCTTGGCAACTCTTAGTGAGTGCACTCTCTGGGAATTTTTTTTCCTGCTCCTTGGCCACATCTTGCTAGTATCCTCCTTGGCAGTTATATAGCTTTTATAGCCCACTTCCTGATGAAGCCAGGTTATGTCACACTGAACACTCAAAGACTCTTTTTTAAGAAAAAACAATCAATCAAGGTTCCTGCTTTCTTTGGTAATGAAATTCTCTTTAAATTTTTAAAAATCTATTTGTTTCTAATTATATGCCAATAACAACATTCAAAATTCTTTTTTATACATATTCTAAAATCCACTCTATTTCTTTGCTTACTTATCTATTCCCTTAGTCTCTAATTTAATGGTGGCTGCCTTGAGGTTACCTAAGATAATGAGCTGGATGGGAAAGCCAGATCCTTTATCTGATTTTTGCTGAGAGACCAAGCTATAATGGACATTTGCTCAAAACCAAAGGTCCAAAGAGCAGGTCTCTCTTTATTCCCTTTCATTTCTGCTTGAAACCAGCCAATACTTAGTTCATCTCTTTCTTATAATAAATTCCTAGAGGCAGTCAAAAACAATCAACAGATTTTAATGCATTGCCATAACTTCTTCACCTGGAGCTACAAAGCTCAGGGAGTACATGGACTAAATTCTAACTTTTTGCTGGTGGAAGTTTCTCCACTGCATAAGATGCATCTCTAATACTTTACTGGCTATATCTGTTTTCATGCTGCCACTTAGTGCAAACCACAAAAACCAATGCCACTGCCCTACGCTATGCCATACATTCTACTAGAGTATTGATGAAGGCTAGATGATTCTACCTCCTAATATCTTTAAAGTCTCTCTGCTCAAACACTGCCCCCAGTTTCACTGCCCTTCTCATAGGAATTACTGTCTCCAGCCTGGCCTTTATGCCTTAAAAATTTATCATACCTCCATCTCTACTGCCAGAGTAAATGTTACAGCATGGAAATGTGACTTCTTACAGCTCTTCTTTAAAACATTTGGGTGGTTTCTATAACTTTTAGGTTAAGTCAGTGTTTTTCAAAACCTTGTCTTTTATCACTTATCATTCTTCAATCCCTAGGTCTTAACCATATAAAACCATTCAATTCCCCAAATCAACCATGATCATTTTCTCAGATGTCCATTACCAGGAGATGCTAGGCCATCTAACTAGGTAGGATTTTCCTTCTTTCTTAAATGAGCTCTTATTTATCCTTCAAGATTTACTGAAAACTTTTATCTCCTGAAATCTATCCCTGATTCCTCAAGTCTGGATTAAGTATCCTTTCTATTGATTTCATAGCAGTAGAGCTTGCTTCTGTTGCAATACCAATTACACTATATTATAATTATCTGTTTATTTATCCTCTTTTTCCCCAGTACAGATACTTACCAAATTTGAACTTTGGAGAGCAAGTAGCATCTCTTGTCTCAATATACCTCATGTAATAAATAAATTTTGGTTGAATATATGCATGAACCACCACAATTCTGGTATGGCAATGACTTCCAAACATCTCCTCCAATCTTAACCTACTTATCTCTTACAGCTAAATCTCCATTTCCAACTCCATAATGGTTATCTATGTCTAGATAACTGCTATGCATGTCTACTCAGCAGATCTAAAACTGAGTTATCTTTCCCTATTCCTTTCCCTACCTGCCCAAATTTGCTTCTCCCCCTGAATTCCTTTCTAAACAAAATGATGTCTGCCCAGTTTCCCAGTCTAGAAATCTTAATATTTTTCTTAACAACTTCATTTTCATAATTCTATATAATCAGTTATTTTTCCAAAGCCTATTAAAAAATTCCCTGAATCTGGATTTACCAAAATATGTTAAAAGAAGAACTAGGGGAGCAGGTGTTGTCAAGCAGTTAAGTGCCTGCCTCCCACATGGGAGGTCCCAGGTTTGGTTCCTGGTGCCGCTAAAGAAATAAACACACAAACAATGAGCAGGCAATGAGCAAAAACAATGAGCAAACAGATGAGGGAGCCATCTTGGGGAGGTAGGAAGGAGAATTAGTCTTAAGACATTATTGGCATAATGTGAGAAAATGGAGGTTCTTTGGTCAAATATTAACTATTAAATGGTAAACAGATTTCTACTGTATTTCTCAGAACTTTTAATACCCTACTGCATAATACAAATCTCCAAGAAGAGAATATTTTATGCATTTTCTTTCTAACTTATCTGACTAAAGAACCCATTCATCAGGGTAAATCATGCAGGGCTAGTTTTCTGAAAACTACACTTTGAGGACTGGTGTTTAACCTTCCTCCTTCATACCTCATGCTTCACTACTGCCCTAATTCAGGCCCATGCCATCTCTTACCTGGGTCATCTCTGTCCTGGACAACCTCCCCACTTATCACTCTGCCCTCACAGTCTCTGTTGCCAGATCTATTTTTCTAACAAAAAGATCTGGCTATGCCTTGCACTTCTTTAAAAGCACCATTGGCTTTCTATTATAAATAGGCTCAAACTCTAGGTCTGCTACAGTATTCCTTTCAAAATCTAGTCCCACCCATCCTCCCTACTTCATTTCCTACCACTTCTTTCCTTGTCTTAATGAAAATATATCATACTTTTTGTCCTTAAGAGATTTAACACACTTTGCTCCCACTGCTCAAAATTGTTCCTTTGTTTTCATCCTATTTCTAACAAATATCTCCCTGATATTCATTTATAACGAGATCTCTTCTGAGAAATATTCATTCTGGCATTTGGTTAGTGTGATGGTTTAGAGCTCTGTACCCCAGAAAAACATATTCTTAAATGTAATCCATTCTTGTGGGTGTGAATCCCTTGTTAAGTAGGATCTTTTGATGAAGCACCAAGTGTGGCCCAGCTGAATCAGGATGAGTCTTAAACCTATTACTAAAGGCCTGATAGGGAAGGTCACAGAGAGATAGAAAGCCAAAGGGAGCAGCCAGAAATTGAATGCCAACAGAACCCAAAAATCATCACCATGATGTTACCTTGATTTAGAACTTCTCCTAGCCTCAAAACCATGAGCCGATAAATTCCCATTGTTTGGCTAACCCACTGCATGGTATTTGTTTTAGCAAAAAGGAAACTAAAACAGTCAGTTGCTCCTCAATGCCATAATGCTTTGCACTGACCTCTGGAAGAGCAATTTTCACTTTATATGATAAGAAATTACCTGGGTGTTTATCTCCACCTTTCCTTCTTTGTTTACCAGCCTCTAACAAAGCACCTGACAGAGCAGGCACTCATTGTTGGATAAAATATTCAAATGAATGAACAAATGAGTAAAGATCTTCAGAAACAACATAAGAGGGAAAAACTAAGATGGGGGTGTAGAAAAAACCAAGAAGGCTATAACTAGAAATGCATTTTAAGAGGCCATTTATTCCAACCATTAGTCACTTTGCTTAAATAAACCTCCAGTTTTCATCATACCAAGTTCCTGATAGAGACCAAACCTTAACTACAATTTATCTTAAGTGAAAACCCTATAGCTCTCAAAAATGTTTTGAGGGTTTTGTGGAAACTCAAAAATAGTTTGCCCTTCCCTGTTCAACAGTAGGATTCAGGGCTATAAAATACTGGCTACTGTGGTGGCAATGAAATAAGCAGTCTATGAGGACTCATACTATAAAGAAATATCATTCTTTTGGGAGATGCAGCTAACCAATTTTGTTCCCCCAAATTCCTTTTTCCCATGGATGCTTTCTTCTCAATTTCTGGTGGCCACCAGGTGTTAGCAGCTCTATTAATCATGTCTCTCTACCTTCCATTACTAAACTTTCAAAATTTCAGGGTGTTGTCTTAAGGAAATTTCATTACAAGCACAGCAGAAGTAAACAATTTTGCCTGTTGGTTTGCTGAATTTCTTTACCAAAAACTTACCTTTTGCAATCAGATCTCTAGATTCCTTGCATTTTTCTTTTACATTAAACAAACGCGGCTCCTTGAAAGCAGCTTTTTGTGATGGCTCCTCAAAAGTTTTACTTTTGAAAAGATCCTTTGGAAAATAAGTATTTTTGTGTGGTGACTGGCATTTTTGGACCACATCAAGTGCTTCCTTTTTTTTAATCTCCAAAGGTATATATTTACCAGATTTCCTTTTTTGGTGTTTATTTCTAAAAACATTAACAGAAGTACCTTGAAATTTATACTGTGAATAAAACAAAAATAAATTTTAATAAAATTGTATATCTAGTAAATAAACTTTACAAGATGCTTTACTGTATAAGACATTGGCTATAAACAACACGACAGTAATCAAATAAATCAGATGTTACCCTGTGTAATTCCCAAAAGATCCCTTACACGCATGAAGGTTACATTCCACTTCAAAAAAATATGTAAGCTTTAAAAGCACAATTTACTCTTCAAATTGATGTTTTTAAATATACCTTTAAAGACCATTTGAAAATAGGAATTTTCTTACTAACATATTAGAATTCAGTTTTCAACCATCTATGAATTTTCAAATGTCTATAAAATATTAATACCCCAAACCTTTCTGTGAAGTAGAAACAACTGAGCTTACGTGGAATAGGCTGTTAAGTAAAACACATTAATAACAGGATTTGTATTTCAGATCTCTTCAATCATCTATTGCTTCTTAATTTTGACCACCTTGAACAACAGAAAAATAATACAGCTACATGTCTTTGATAGAGTATTACCCAAATAACTGTACTTGTTCATCTCATTCTACCGCACTTAGAGAGAGCTATAGCCAAAAAAACAAACAAACAAAACCCTTAGTCAAATTCAAATTGATGTCAATTCAAGATGCCAAACAAGGAGGGTTTGGTATGCTAGTTTTAGGCTTTGGTTTGCACATGTAACCAAAAATGGAATATTATGCTGTTATTATTAAACTTCTAAAACAGGCCAAGGCATATCTGTCTAACTCTGAAGACTGTGAAGTTTTCATGCTGTATGCCTGTTAGTGAAATCAAAATAATTTAAAATTATTTTTAAATTGGGTAGGGGATAGACTTTTAAAATGCTAACCTTAGGGCAAGTTTCAGCTTAGAGGACCATTCAATTAAAAAAATACTGTAAGTAAAAATTACAACTCCCTATCCCCCATAATATGCATTGAAAAAATATTTTAAATCCCTGTTTAAAAGTCTGTAAAAAATACACACACATACACACACACACACACACACACACATATACATATACATATATCCAATAGGGGAATAGAATAGTGTGGCACACAGTAAACCATCCTGAGATACCTTCTATCCCCTGTTTCCCAAAGATCCATTTGTAACAATAGTTGCTCCTCCCCAAACATTTCCTCCATCATTTCCGTAGAGACCCTTCTCCAAAATTTCACGCTGTGTTGACTCTCTTCTCTTTGCCTTTCTCTTTGCCTTTCGCCTTTTCCACTCACTTTCCAAATCAATACCATTCAGCAAATATTTATTGAGCCAGGCACAGTGCTCCTTGCTGGAGATGCAACATTTGAAAAAGACAGCCTCTGCCCTCAAGGAGTTATCAGACCAGTAAACAGTTCTAATGCAAAGTGACATGGGAGGAGATACGGGAAAGCAATGTCAGGCTAGGGACAGAGAAGACATACATCTAATAGTGTATTTTCTAGTAATGGGATATTTACTTGAGATTAGAATATATAAATTGAAGTATACATAAAGTTTATAAATGTGTAAATAATTTTTATAACTGAAAATTCTTATTTTTAAATGAATTCTCAAATCAATTTTTATAGTTATTGAGGATTACATCTTCTATTCTATTCTGTTCAGAACCTGTCACATATTAGGGTTCATGAAATCTTTTGGAATAATCATTGCAGTGTACAACAAGTTATTAGATCCTAAAAACCATAATGTTAGATAAATGCAAAGCATTAACCTCATTTATTTTCTCATAATGTTGGGCAATGAGAGTTTTTGCTTCTTGGAAGAAGTTTTGCCTGATGATCTCTAATGTAGAACCTAAAAGAGAAACAGAGAGAAAATTTTGTTTTTTTAATGTAATGGTTAATGTAGTTTCCTCAATCAAAAATGTTGAAAAGTATGAAGTTAAAATTGTTGGGCAGTTATGACTCTTACAAGACTTTATAAATATTTAAGTGGATAAAAAAAAATAGTGTAATGCTCCTGAAAGTAAAATTTTACTTTTTAACAAGAAAAGTCAGATTATCATAGCCTGAGTGCTAAGATAGGTTATCCTAAATTGGTAAAAAAAAAAAAAAAATTATCAAATAAAACACACAAAATTGAAATCCCCTCCAGTTCTGAAAGTTCATTGAATGTTACCATACAGAAAAAAAATCACATAATATTTTGGGCACAAAAGTTACTAACAAGCCTACCTGTGTTCTTTAATGTATACCTGGTAAATAAGACATACAGCTACACATTTCTTCAAGAACGTTTACCTTCAATTTTCCAAGAAAATTATAACTGCAAACTAAATTCTCTTGATAGGTTTACTAAGTAGGAATAACACTGAAATAAAAAAATGAAACTCCTAAAAATGAATAGCATTATTATAATTACCTCATTTATATTTTCCCTAAAATTCCTATTTTTTAACTAGAGCTATGTATAGAATTCTATAGCATGTATATAAATACCTTATCATTCTCATTTATTTTCACCTAAGATTTCCTCTTTATATATTTCCTTTATTTTTTTGCTGATTCTGACATTGGGCATTTCTCAGCTTCTTCCAGTTAACCTGGGCTCAGTAAAGATTTAAAATATTATCCTATCCAAATCAGCTTTTAAGTCTGACCAGTAGGTTTCCATTTCTATAACTCTATTTCCTTTAGTACTCTTAGGATCAGTGCTTTATTTTTCTTCTTTTCACTGGCTCAGATTTTGAGCCGTTAAAAACTCTGTCTTCATGCAAACCAAAGCCATAATGAGATACCACCACACATCCACCAGAATGGCTAAAATTAAAAAGGCCGATAACACTAAAAGTTAGAAAGATGTGGAGCTACTAGAACCCTCACAGGTTATTGTTGGAAATATAAACTAGAAGAATCCATTTGGAAAATATATGGCAACTCTTTCTAAAAGTAAATATACGCCTCTTCTATGATCCAGCAAGGTCCTCTTAGGTATTTACCAAAGAGAATGAAAATATGTGTTATGTAAAGACTTGCACAAGAATTTTCATAACAACTTTATTCATAACCGCTCCAAATTGGAAACAACACAGATGTGCATCAACAAGAGAATGGATAAACAAACCTTTGAATACTTATACAATGAAATATACTCAGCAAAAAATAAGAATCAAATCCCAGATACACAATATTAATATTAAAAATATTATGCCAAGTAAAAGATTTACACGCAAAAACGTGCACACTGTATGATTCCACTTACATGACATTCTAGTACAGAAAAAACTAATCCATGGTAGAAAAAAAAGCAGAACAGTATTCTTCTAATGGGGACTGGCATGGATTGACTGAGAAGAGACATGAAGGAAATTTATGGAGTGATGGTAATATACTTTATCTTGACAGGGATTTGGGTTACACAGGCATATGCAATTATCAAAACTCAATGAATATATACCTACGATTTGTGCATCTCACTATATGTGTATTTTATATCAAAAGGAAAAAAACTAAATAAATATTGAATTCTAACTAATGATATGTATGTTGATTAATGGATGAATAAAAGGATGGATAAATATGTGATCAAACAAGTAATTTAAATAGGGTATGCACTTAAAATTCTTTCAAACCTAAAGTATGAATATTTTACAATAAAATAATGGGCATTTCTCTTCATTCCTGCGAAAAATTGCCCCCAATTTTCACCTTGTAGACTCATGGTCCACAGGCAGCTGCTACCTTGAGGCAATGAAGATCAGCACAGCCTGAGAAGAGCCTTGCAATAAAGGAGAGGAACAACTGGATTCTAGCCAACCACAGAAGTGCTAGGTTGGGAGAGGAAGTGTCGACTAAAGTTCCCCATCAAAATCAACACCACTGGAATTGTCCTCTGCAGTTATTCTAGAAATAGCAACACTTCCCCTTGCTCTCTAGCTTCTTCCTTCCTTCCACGCTTACCAAACTCAAATCTCCTCGTCCTGCATTTTGACACTATATCGCCCACATTCAGGATATCTTCATTTCTAATAATATTGACTGATGGATTTTCTTCTTTTAAATAAAATAAATGCCAAGACTTCACGCATATGTTCAAGAAGTGTACACATTCCAGAGCATCAAGTCAAACTTATCCTTGAACATGTGCGTGAAGTCTTGACTTTTCAACTAAAATCTAAACCTACTTCTGTGGCGCCTCTTAACTAGAGCACTTACTTCCTAAAGGTACAGCAAGTGTAGCTTTATAGCTCGTTCCTCATTTTCCGCTTCTCGTGATAATCCGTTCCTCTTTTAATTATCTTCTTCTGACTAATCAAACCTATCTTGTCACTATTTTGCTTCTGTCATACACATGATAAGTAATACAATTTATTAATATTTGAAATAGATAAGTCAACGGCTTTTGTTAAAACTGTAGCTCTGTAAAAACCCTGGCTTCTTTATACCAGATGAGACGGAAGAGATAAGGCAGTCTTCACTGAAAGGCAAAGTTCCTAGACAGAGAGGGCACAGATAACTTCTAAAGTCACCCAGCTGTCCTGTGAGGCCCTGGCAGCTTTTCCCACATATCTGCCTTTACATCCTATTAAGACTGGAGACCTCTCTGAGACTGGCATGGCCCTCTTTGGTGAAACACTCGCATTTCACTAGAGACACTTTCACCTCAAGCTGGTGTCCTGTGCCTTTGTTGTCTTTTAATGGCTGATGCAGCTGTTCTGATTTCCCCCCTTAACTGAAAATTAGCCATTGGCAGAGGAGTTAAATTCTCATGTGCCATCTTCTTCCCATCTGGGCTTTTTGTTGATCAATAAGTGTGTCTGGTTTTCCCTGCTCCCAACTGCTATTGATCTACTGTACACTCGGGCAACCCAATAGCTTCTTTGGGGCCAGCAAAGAAGCTCCAACTCATCAAGGCCCTGCCACAGCATGCCCAGTCAGGCCATGAGGTTCCTGAACAGACAGGGCCTAGTGTCTTCATAAAGGAACAGAAAACAGCAGCTGTAGGCAACATACAGCCAATTTCATCTGGACCCCGAAACATCCAGGCTGCCTTCAAGCTGGCAGACCTAGGCGTTCATCGTGAATGGTGCTCAGGCAGCTGTTCTGATTTTCTCCATAACTAAAAAGTCGCTTGTCAACAAAAGAGTTAAATTCTCAAGGTAGCAAAAGGTAACTCAGATCACAACGCCTCACAAAAGGCAAAGGAGAGTCTGCTCTTTATTTTTGGAATTTCCAAGGATATGAACAAGTTCAATGGATGAGTCTAAAGATTACAACACATTAAACAAGTTGCATATTAAGGATCCATACAGTTAATTATCTCTGAGGCTTCTGTTTCTTTGCTAACAAGGGGATAACTAATAAGCATGCAGCTTTTAATACTTTCAAGTGTACAATATAACTTTAGCAATTAAGAGGGAATTGCTAATGGCTATTCCTTCTTTTTAAAAAGCGTATAATTAGGACTTTATTTGCAAATACATATCCATAGCATATAGAATGACTTCAAAGAGTTCTCATTCCCAATTCATAATATTTTAGAATTGAATTCCAAAACTTGCTTATGAATCTTACTTCATCCCCTTACCTTTAGTTTTCTCATTTGCAAAATGAGGATAATAATAACATTCCTCACACAGAGTTATTGTGAAGATTAACTTAGATATTGTTACAAAGTACTTAGCACAGTCTGGCACATAATAAGCTTTCAATAAATGTGAGCAATTATTATTACTGTTATTATTGTATTACTATAATTTTGCTAAACTTTTCCCCCACCATGTTTATACAATTAGTTTCATTAGTCAATCCTCATTTCTTCAATAGCACAAAGGTAAAGTTAACTTTCTAAATTAGTTTGAATGAATTAGGTCTTATAATTGTTCTTTTTATCTAAAGTTAATTAATTAATATGTGCACAGATAATAAAATCTCTTCATACTTTGGATTTTTTTTAAGTTATAACTAAATCCCAAACTCACAATAATAAATCATTATAAGCCATAACAATTTTTTTAATGATGAAGTTAATGAAGAGGTTGAAATAGTCATATTAAACTTATCTAAAACATAATGTCTATAAATAGTGACATTTCCATGGCAGCGGGGTGGGGGATGGGGGGGAGGGGCAAGGGGCGGGAATATGAGTACCTGTAATCCCAAAGGTTTTCACTAGCTTAAAATATATTTTTATCTATTTTACCTTTTTAAAAAATCTATCATGCATCATCAGTTTAATGTTATTGCAATTGGTGGTCAAGAAAGCTATGAATTTGTCTTTCTTCTTTCGAGGTTCTACAGAGTTGCTCTAGTAAACCTCTGAAGCCCCTCGGCAGAAGAGGATCTAATTATGGAAAGGATGACAGGGAATGAGCCGTGACAGTCTCTTGACTGCAATGGTGGAGGGAGTCTTTCCTGCATCCAAAAAGACCCAGAGGTTTACAAACAGGTGTTTTTCATAGGCATAACAAAAATACTTGGCCTTACTTGGAGGGTTTGATTTTCCATCCTTTCCCCTAATAGGCTGCATTCTTCAAAGAGAATTCACAAAAATGCCCTTTGGAATATATCCTGAAAATAGACATGGCTAAAGTCTTCCTTAAGTATGTGTAGTTAGAGAAAAAGCTCTTCTGGCCCTGTTGTTGGATTTCATAGGTGTTAAGAAAGCCCCCACCTCAGGTTCAATTCAGTTCAGCATACATTCATTAGGCACCTACTAAGTGCCAGATGTCGTTTTGGTGCTAAATGTGCTGGTGTACAGAGGATACTACTATCCCTGCCTTCCAGATGCTTTAAGAGTGGTGCCAGAAACTTTTGTAAATAAATACCATGCCATCTGCAGCAATAGAAGCAAACATAAACCACCAACACCCCTTACTGCCAGCTCACTAATGTATGAATTTCCTTTCAAAGAAATAAAGCTTTCCAATGCATTATTAGAGATAAGGTTTAAAAGTGAAATATCTCAAGAGAAATAACACCGTAATCAAATCCAGCCTAGGAAAGTGGTTTTAAAATTGTGCTTCATTAATTTCACGTGCCTTGGGGCTCTTCCTTCTTTCAATCAGAGCAACTCAGACCTTATCTCTTCTACATATATTTTTCTCTTTTTTTTGTCTTTTTTTTTAATGTTACATTCAAAAAATATGAGGTCCCCATATACCCCCCCACCCCCCTCACCCCACTCCTCCCCCCATCATCATGAGACATTCATTGCACTTGGTAAATACATCTCTGCGCACTGCTGCACCTCATGGTCAATGGTCCATACCATAGCCCACACTCTCCCACAGTCCACCCAGTAGGCCATGGGAGGACATACAATGTCTGGTAACTGTCCCTGCAGCACCACCCAGGACAACTCCAAGTCTCGAAAATGCCCCCACATCATATCTCTTCCTCCCACTCCCTACCCCCAGCAGCCACCATGGCCACTTTCTCCATACCAATGCCACATTTTCTTTGATTACTAATCACAATAGTTCATGAATAGAATATCAGTAAGTCCACTCTAATCCATCCTGTGGACCTTGGAATGGTTGTGTCCACTCCACATCTATATCAATGTCGTATATCTATGTCGTATGTGTCCATGGATGCTGGATGCAATTCTCCTGCTTTCAGCTCTTTCTAAGGTGTACTTTGAAGAAAAGAATTCCTTGGCTAAAATAGCAAACACCAAGCAAGTAAATACCAAACATGTTTTGAGTGCCGCTGCATGTGTTAAAAGATCTCTTTCTAAAATACAGACCCAGAAGGAGGGAAGAATTAGGAAACCCAAGGAGAAAGGAGAGGTTGAGGAGGGAAGAAGCTAGAACTAAGGTCATTAGTTCTAGGATAAAGAGTTGTAAAGGCAAATCTCTGGAAAGGAAATAGAAACTCTTTGAAAAAAACCTCTAGTAATTTACATTCAAATCCATTACATGTAAGTGAAGAAAGCACATATAATTTCTAATTTCTTTTCAAAAAGAGTTAGAGACACAAGTAAAATCCAAATTTCAAGTGTCTTATGGTTATCTTCTTCTAAAGCACATACTCCACTATCTTTTCTCCCAACACACATTCTGCATTAGGACCCATCTCTTCAGTTCCAAATTAAAGACATTTCATTGAGTTGTCTCACATTGACATACTTTTCCTCACTTCTCACTTTCTTTGTTCGTTGGTCTTCCTTAGCAAAGTATCCTATTCTCTTTGGAACAATAAGTAATTAATAGGTTCCCTACATACCTCAGAGAGACTTTGCAAAGTGTATCAAAAAAGATCTCTCTATATTAAAATTTCTCAGACTGGGGTTAGGTTACTAGGGAGATGTAGGGGAATTCCAAGCTCACAAGCATCAGGATTTCAAATATAATTTAATTATGAACATGACCTGAAGGCAAAATTAAACTAGAGAACATTCCTCCTCCACTTCATGGATCTTCCTCCCTTCGTGCCCTTTCTGTCTTTAAACTGCATTGCATTATTCAAACAGGAAGAGAGTTAAAGGGATCCACTGAGCGCTGCTATTGATAGCCTTGGACAGGTGCCAGCTGCCCTGGCTTATATGCCTGGAGTCAAGAGAGCCAAGGGGAGGTAGCAGAGCCAGAAATCAAGAATCCCAGCCCTCCATGCAGCATGATGTGGTTTTCAGTTGTACTTACTAAGCCTGAGTTTAGGGTTACTTGCAGTGTTGCAAAGTCCAGATCAGCTCTGTCCAACAGAAATGTAACATGAGCCAATATGTAATTTAAAATTTTCTACTAGCAACATTAAAAAAGTGAAAAAGGTAAAATTAATTTTAATAACATATGATTAATTTTATAGAATATTCCATTAAAAATATATCCTGATATTTCAAAATTAATCAATATTTTTAAACAGTTAGTGAGATAGTTTACATTCTTCGTTGTTGTTCTGAATCTTCAAAATCCAATATGTATTTTGCCCTTATACACATCCCCATTCAGATATTAAATTTTCATCAGTTATACTTGATCTGCTAGTTAGATTTCATAAAATGTTCCCTTGAAAATATAGATTCACGTCACCAAGTTACTCCAAATATTCTTAAAAGTTTTCCAATAACCAAGTTATCAGTTTTTAATTTCAAATTAAAATTAACTTAAATCACATATTCAGTTTTTATTTCAAGCACCCAGTAGCCACATGTGGATCATGGATACTGTATTGGACAGTGGTTAATTTTAAAAGTTGCTATAGCTCTTTCAAAATCTGGTCATATTTCAATAGAAGGAATGGGATGATTCTTATCAGGTACATCAATAAGTTTAGTCTTCTAAGAGATCTTAGGTAATAGAAAAGATACATCGAACAGGAGAGAGTCAGGCAATGTATGTCAAGTTGACAGGTAAGCTGAATACTCACAGTTTTCTTTTTTGGTCATAGGCTCCTCAGTATCCATGATGGGCAAATGGGGTGATCTTTTTTTTTCCCCAAAAGCTGGACTCTGGATCCCTAAAATACAATAACATTCAGTAATTCAGTGATGATGATATTTTTAGCTAATTCCTTCACTCACTGATGAAGAAATAGAATGGACAACAATATAATGAATAATTATAACATTATTCCTCTGCTCTAAAACCTTCAATGCCTTCCCCTCCAAAAGATAACAACACTAGTTAGCATTAGGTAGGACCTTATCGTTTATCAAGTATTTCCTTACACGTTACCTAACTTGTTCCAAACAACCTGAAAGGAACTATTGTCCCACATTGAGCAGATGTGGAAACTGGAGTTCAAAGAAGTGAAATTACTTGTCAGCATCAGAAGCTATCTAGTGGCATGTAGGGAGCACGAATCCAGGCCTTGGGCCCAGGTCCCCATCAGGCCCATCTGATGTCTCCCCACCTTCGGGGATCTGCTGCCTGCCACACACCTTCCACACTCCTGCCTGTGCTTAAGTTTAAGCTCATCTTCCCAGAATGCCCTCACGGCTCTCTATCTACTCTACCTATAGCCTTCTCATCCTTAGAGCCTAGGTTCAAGTTTAACCCCCTTCATGACCACCCTGGCCTCCAGTGATCTGCTCCTCTCATAACACAGCAGTTCTGCTGTCTGTGCCTCTCACTTGAAGCTTATATTCTGTATGTTTAAGGAGGTTAAAAAATAGAGAGTATTGTTATATTTGGAAGTCCTATATTCCCATTTAGACCCCAAATGCCTTGAAAAACAAACTACACTTTATACTTTTATACTACTGGGTCATATGACATAAACAGTGATTATGATGTAATTTAAAATAGTGATTTACCTATGAAGTGGTGCCAGAGAACTAAACCTGCATCGAGGGTTATACCAGTGGGCGTAAACTGGGAATGAATATTAGAATCAGGGGAGTTTTTAAAAAGTGTATCAGTCTATGATATTATTTCATATTCTGCAACAAATATTCCACCATGGTGTGGTATGTTGGTAAAGGAGTATTGTATGGGAATTCTACATATGTGCAGGATTGTTTTTTAAGTTCACAACCTCTGTAATAAAAATATATTTTAAAAAAGTAGGATGGGCTGGGAGAAAAATACACTAAATATAAGATATGGACTATAGTTAGTAGTAATATTTTGATGATGCTATTGCATAGTTTGTAACAAATGTTTTACAACAATGCAAGGTGCTGGAGGAGGGGAGATGTATGCAACCCCTGTATGATGTTATGCATGTTTATTTTACAAGTTCACAACTTTTACTATATACTTATTGTTTATGTATGTTCATATATGAATTATATACCTCAATAAAAAAACATTTTTTAAAAAGCTATAATATATATATATATATATATACACACACACACACAGAGGGAGAGTCATGGTCTAGACTAGGGCCCAGACATCTGCATTTTATTTCTAAAAGTTTCCCAGAAGATTTGACTGTCCAGTGGGTAGAGAGTTCCTCAGCATTCATGGTGCCCAACTCACGCATTGCATGCTTCATTAGAGGGCTGACGAATGGCTTGACTGAGCTGAACCCTTCCTCCTATATTTGACATTATCATTGTTTCCAAAGCATTATCCAAAACATTTCATATATTACCCCTACAGCCAATGAGTCAGTTAACACTGATGCATACAACTGTGTGCTCACACAACTTTATAATTAGAAATAGGAATATTAAATGCTTTATGAAGCCTGCTAGGCCTCATGTTCTAAAACTCCAAGTGTCATTGTTTGGTTGGCTGACCCGACCACCAGCTTACCAGTAAAGTATCCAAAACTTGTTAGGGAACAATTTGGGGATGATTTGAGTAAATCTGTAAGCCAGCTTGGACCTATGGATGCCATATGTCTGAAGCTATATGCTCTTAGATAGACGCTAATATACTTTTATCAGCTTCTAATCATATTTTTCCCATGGGGAGGAAATATTGCAATTACCACTTTAAAATAACAAATCTGGAACATCCAAAAATGATTCATTCTCAAATTGTCAGCATTATATCACAGGCAAGAGCACAGAACATGGACCTTATCTGCCTAGTTCTGTAAACAAATTGAGATAAATTAAAACACTGCACCTCCCTTAGCAATTAACAATCAGAATGCATCTTGTGGTCTGGCTTAATTACTGTCTTCTTTCTACTTAAATGTAAGAAGGAAATAAAGGTGTTTTGTGCTCTGTCATTTTCCTGTTTTAATCTCCATAGAAAAGGATCCTTCTCCAGGGCTGTTGGCGCCTACACCTTAATTCAGTGTGCCAGCAGTGTCAGCCTGCATTAAATTTGCTGGCAAGCAAGACATCCCACTGTCCTTTTAATGCAGCAAACTAGTCAAGCATTCTAAGGGGTGCTGGCACGGTAATGCCCCCACAAACCAGAGGTGATGAAGGACAACTCTGAGACAGGAGGTGGGAGTGAAAGAAGGCCCTGCAGGATGGAATTGCTTAGTGATGGGCACACTGACGCATAATATCAGCAATTGGGTCATTCCCCACTGTACATCCCTGGGAGATACTTAGGAAATGCTGAGTCTCTTCTAATGTATTAATTTATTAATAAATGAATATTTAGTGCATGAGGGGGGGACTGTCATCTAATTTGGAAAAAAGGGCATAAATATACATCAACTACAAATCAATCAAATTTTTAAATAAAGATGTAAAGTTGTAAAGCAATAATATGCCAGATGTAATAAGAAAGTCTGTGGACTTTTTATGGAAAAAAAAAAAAGGTATACATAAACCAGTGAGTGCCATTAGTTCAAGTGAAGGTGAGACCACTGAAGGCTGAGAAAGCAGCCTACAAAAGTATTCGGGAGGGACTGAGCTACACCTAGAAGGGTGAACTGGGGAAAAAGGAAATTTTTAAGAAATGGTTCAGCAGAGTCACAAACCAATCAGAATCCAATGCTGCCCAGCACACCCCAATGTGCTGAATAATAGCCCTGAATGGGTCAGATTGCCTAATTTAAAAGAAAGAGAGAAGGCAGGCAGGTGAGAAAAATAGCACAAGCAAACACATAGGGGTTAGTTTTTTTAAAAGCACATAGTTTGGGAGAGAGACAGTAGTGGGTCTGTTTGATTTTAGCAGATGGTTAGATTTTAAGCCACTGAGATTGTAAGTAATCATTCAAAGTGTTTTTAATTACCATCCCCTGTCCCCTAGATGGTTCTCTCATCTGTCTGCTCTTTGTTTGCTTTGCTTCTCCAGGAGGCACTGGGAACTGAACCCAGGACCTCCCAGATGGGATGCCAGTGCCCAATGGGCTGAGCCACATTCACTCCCCAAAGAGTTTACAGGACACTGGCATAATCATTGTTCTGGAAGGTAGCTTCTATAAAGGCAAAGACTTGGTTTTCTTCCCTGCCATAGCTCCTGTACATTGAAAAGGACCTGGCAGGAAGAAGGATCACAAAAACATTTGTAGAAGAGTAAGTATGGCAACAGCATACTGGACAGAGTTGCCCTAACATTTGTAAAAAAATCCTTGCACCCTTCTCCCCTACTTGATGACTCACCTAAATTGGGTTAAAGAAATGCTGAGGATTTCTTGTTCCATTTCTGCATGGATAAAAGGCAAGTGGAGGTAGAAACAGTAGTTCCCTACTTTGTCTCCTTAGCTTGTCCTTCCTAAAACAGAAGGTTGGTTAAGACTTTATAATGATACCCTGTATGTTTAAGTATCTTGGTGGAAAAGAACTACCCTATGTTATTCATCAGGACACATGGAAAGAAGCCACATGATAGCTCTGGACAACCAGTTTTGGCTGTTGATATAAAGGTGCAAGGAAGAAGATCTTCATATACTACCCCAAACTCTCCCCCATACCTGTTTCCTCCACTCTAACTCTCCCTGCTTCAATCACAATTTCACCCCTCTCCATTTCACCACATTAGAACTTTACCTATATGTCCAAAGTTGCTCAAGTCATAAATTGACTCCTCCCATCTCCTTACTAGCACATCCAGTCCATCAAGTCAACATACACCTGCTTCTCCCCTTCCTCACAATCCCAGTCACAAGTCCATTTCATTCCTGGACTTCTGAAGTAGCCTCCTAACTGCTCTCTTGATTTCCACTCTTACCCTTTTCCAATCCATTTTCCACACAGCAGAAGGTGCCATGTTCTTATATGTGTGTCAGATCCTATACTTTCCCCTGGTGGCTTCCAAATGTATTTAGAATAAAATGCATTTTTATTTTCTTCTTGGCATGGCCTACCAGGGTCCTTCATGATCTGTACTAACCTGCTTCTCTGATTTCTAATTCTGCCCCTTGCTGACCACACAAAGCCAAGCTCTTAGTAGCTTCAGGACATTTGCACCCACTGTTCTCTCAGCCTCAGATACTCTTCTCCCTACTCTTCTAACGGTGAGTACCTTCTCATCCCTCAGGTCTCAGCTTAAATGTGAATTGTCATAACCTATAAAATTGTGTGGGGGAGAGGGTAAACTATAATGTAAACTATAGTCCATGGTTAGTAGCAATGCTTCAATATGTGCTCAGAAACTGTAGTAAATGTACCACATTAATGAAAGATGTTGGTCATGTGGGAAAGTGTGGGAGGGGGGAGGGGGGCATATGGGAGTCCCCTATATTTTTTATGTAACATTTATGTAATCCAAAACTTCCTTAAAAATTTAAAAAAAAATTTTTATGTGAATTGCTTAAAGAGAACTTGCCTGACTACACCAGTAAAGCACTACCAGACCTGTTCCCCCTTGCACCCGAGGTTTTTATTCTGTATTTTAGCATCTGGGTTATTTCCTAGATAGCACTTATTAAAATCTTTATTCTGCTAGTCTTGTGTATTATTCCACTAGAATGTAAACTCCATTTGGACAGGAACCATGTCCATTTCACTGTTTTAATTAAGAACCCACTGCACAGTTTATCTTGCCCCAGGCCACTGTCACATACTATAGGGATGACGATGGCCTCAAATCACAGTCCAAAGACTGATGGCCTCTACCCTAGTAGACATTGAACCTCTGGATGATTTAGTGTATTAGAGTCTAGAGTCCTTGTTTCCTTGTTTTCTGGGATATTTTCTCTCATGCAACTGAGTAAATATGGATAAAAGGCCCAGGACTGGCATTCCACATCTCCACCATAACTGAAACAAGGGACTTGCTTTGACTTTTGGCTTTAGTTTCTTCATTTGCAAAACAAAATTGTTAAACAGGAAGACTTCTAATGCCCCATCTGTTTCTAAAACTTTTTATTTTTTATTTTTTGATTTTGTATATTATGCTAAAAAATAGCTGGCCCTAAATCCCCCAAATTGACTGCATGGCCATGAGTCCCTACCTCCCTCTTATCCCTCTCCCCTTTCCTCTGTTCTTTGCAGCTCTAGAACAGAATTAGTCTTTGGATTTCTAGAGGGAGAAGTATAGCCCTGACTTCTTTCAGTCCCTCCCTGCAACCCTTCTTCTGTGGCTCTCAAGCCTTGTCACAGGGGCCTCCCAGGTTTGTCATGGTAAGTGTGAGTACCTCTCTGCCTCTTCTCTTCCAAATCAATAAGGACTGTTAGGTCACTTTCCTGTTTGCAACTTACTGTGCTGATTTCTCTATGCCAAGTTCCCTGGTCCCTCTGACCAGGCCATCACATCTGTTGGCACTAAATAACAGAAATGAGAAAAGAGAAAGGGGGACAAGTAAAGAAAACAAAACAAACAGATCTAGTTCTAACTTGGTCCAATATAAGAAGGCCAATATAAATCCAATTTAATAGAGTCATCATTAAACATCTATAATAATTAAAGGTACACCAGGCAAGAGCAGAATAAAAGATTTATAAATGCATAATTGAAAATATGAACCAAATTAGAGGATCGTACAATGAGTTGGAAGCAAGATACTCTGTCAATTCATGATCACTAATTCCAGGCAAGCCAGGTTTCCAGAGTCCACGTGCATCAGTGACAAGCACGTGGACTAACACTCCCTTCCTGACACAGAAGCCTCCCTCTGATTTTCTAATTAACTCAGATTAATATATTACCCTGAGCCAGAAAGTAGGAATGTGAAGAGCACAATTTGATCATCAGAATATCGCTTCAGCTAACAAAAGTCTCAGAGCACTGTGGTGAGAGCCAGCCTAAATTTCTGTTCTGATTCTTCTCTTACCAGAGTGTGTGATCTGAGCCAAACCACTTAACCTCTCAGAAGCACTACCTCCTCATCTATAAATGAAGATTTAAAAGGGACACCTAGTTTTAAAAATCGCAGCTTCAACCTGAGCTTAGAGGAACTCTTTCTTAGAATTCAAAGAGGATCCAGAAGCAAGATGGTGACCAAGTGAGGGTACCCTCATCATCTCTCCTGCAAAAAACCAGCTAAGTGGGACAGAATCCTGCCCAAGCGGGCAGTTTGGGGAACCTACAAAGCAGGAGGCATCTGGATGTGGATCTGGAGAGACTGTGACAAAGATAGTGCTTGCTTGAGGTAAAACCACAGG
Source organism: Dasypus novemcinctus (assembly GCF_030445035.2). Classification (NCBI taxonomy): domain Eukaryota; kingdom Metazoa; phylum Chordata; class Mammalia; order Cingulata; family Dasypodidae; genus Dasypus; species Dasypus novemcinctus. The sequence goes on along the minus strand of NC_080673.1, from coordinate 43,750,353 downwards.
TTTCCGACACTGAAACCTGAAGCTGTGGGAAGGTTAAACCCTTTCCCTAGGGCTGAGAGCTGTAGCTTTTCCTGAACACAGCCAGTCACATGGAGGCATTAAGCCCTGTGTTCCCCAAATGCACAATCCCTGAACCCGGGTTCCCTGAACCTCGCATTCCCCAAATGCCACATTCCCCATAACCCCCATTTTTCAAACCTGCTTACCCCAAGCCCACATTCTCCCAGGCTCGCATTCCCTGAACCCACTACTCCCCAAACTCCCACATTCCCCTAGTCCTCTGGTCTCAGACAAACTCCAGGAGTAGGAGGATGTTGGTGAGGGGTGCAGAGGGGCCCAAGGAGTGCAGGTTCAATTTTCTGGTACCCCTTTTTTCAAGCAGAAGCATACCAGCTGGGTTGGGGACAGGCTAGGAAGAAAGGAGAGGTGAATCTGCTGAGAGAGCCCAATTTACCTAAACGCCCTGGGATAGGGAAATTTGGTCTGGGAGAAGGTGGAGTCAGAAAATTAACAAGCCCCCGTAACATGCCAAAGGGAGAGGGAGAGTAGGATGTGCTTTGCAGGCTTCCAATAGCATATTTAGGGTTCCCGGCAAGGTGTGGGTGCTCTCGCTCAAGAAACTAAGAATCATTATTTTCTGTGGTGAGTTGGTTCACCAGGGTCCCATTTGAATCTCCAAGGGGAACCCTCCCACAGCCTTCCTGCTGCCCTGGGAGAGAGGGAAGTGAGGAAGGGAGAAAGGGGGAAGGTCAGACTCTCAAGCAGTTTATTCAATTGCAAAGAGGATTCCTTGCTTGAGGCCTTGTTTGGTCTTTTTTGTTGGTTTGTTTTCTTGTTTTTCCTTCTCTTCATAACCCCATGGGCCCCCCCTCCCCCTTTATTTTTTGGCTTTTTTTTTCCTTTTCTTCTATTAGGTGCTACAGACAGTGTTTCTCATTTACTATGCTTCCTCATCCTTGATTTCCTCTTTTCTGTGTGTACTGATTTTGGCTACCAATGCTCACCCTTTCCATCTTTCCATCCTCCATCATCTATTGTTTCGCTTACAGTCCACCTCTCTTTGTTTAGCCTCTAATTTTTCTGATTTTTTTTATCTCTAACATCTTCATTTTGTTTTCTATCTTTTATTCACACTTTATGTTATTGGCCTTTCTTTTCTCTTTCCCTCTCTCCTGACCATACTGGTCTTTTAATTCATACTATATTCTTCTCCATAATCAGTTTACCATCTCATTGTAGGTACTCCACTTTTTTACTACTATAACTCTACACAGCTTACATGAGTTTAATATCCATTCTCCTAGATCTCACATGGTTTTTCTGCTAACATTTACTATCAATACTACTAATATACTTTTTCTTTACTTAAGCCTTTTGCTTTCCCTGTCCCTAATATTTTCCTTCAAGGAAACTTGGACAACAACAAGGAAATAGAATAAGAAGAACAAAATTTCAAAGAGAAGACTTAACACGCACACAAAAACAACATCTAAATAAACCCTGAGACTAGACCAAGAAGTTAATCAACTGAATAAACCCATCAAGATAAAATGAAAACCAGACAGCAACAAAATATTACAAACCATACCAATAATTAGGAAAATATGGTCTAATACAATGAACAAACTAAAAACCGGGAAGAGGAACAGAACATCGAACAATTAATCAAAGCTCTCAAAACATACATCAAAGACCAATTTAATGAAGTGAAGGAAGAGATTAAGGATATTAATAAAACACTTGGAGAGCATAGAGAAGAAACTGTAAACATACACAAAAAGATAACGGATAGGGTACTGATGAACAGCACAATCCAAGAAATCAAAAATACACTCTCAGCAAATAACAGCAGATATAAAGAGGCAGAGGAAAGAATTAGTGATGTGGAAGACAGTACATCTGAAATCAAACAGATAGTAAAAAAAAAAATCGATCAATAAAAAGATAGAAAAAAATCCAGCAGGGACTTAGGAACCTGAATGACAACACAAAATGCACAAACATATGTGTTATAGGTATCCCAGAAGGAAAAGAGAAGGGAAAGGGGAGAGAAAGAGTGTTGGAGGGAATAATGGCCAAAAACTTCCCAAACCTATTGAGGGAGATGGATGTACACGTCCAGGAAGCAATGCACCCCAAAAAGCATAAATCCCAACAGGCCTACACCAACACATATACTTGTCAAATTATCCAATGCTCAAGACAAAGAGAAAATACCGAAAGCAGCAAGAGAAAAGAGAACCATCACATACAAGGGAGGCTCCATAAGATTAAGTGCTGATTTCTCATCTGAAACCATGGAGGCAAGAAGAAAGTGGTATGACATAGTCAAGGTACTAAAAGAAAAAAATTTCCAACTAAGAATACTCTATTCTATCCAGCAAAGCTAGCATTCAAAAATGATGGACAGTTCAAAATAATAACAGATAAACAGAAACTAAGAGAGTATGCCGACTCTCTTCAAGAAATATTAAAGGCAGTTCTGCAGGACGAAGGAAAAAAACAGGAAAGATAGTTGGAGGAGAATGTAAGAACAACTAAAAAGACATATGACAAAAAAAAAAAAATGCGACAAACACAAATCCAAAGAAAATATGACTAACATAAGTAATTCCTTGAAAGTAATAACACTGAATGTCAATGGATTAAACTCACCTGTTAAGAGACGCAGATTAGAAGAATGGATAAGGAACTATAACCCATCTATATGCTGTCTACAAGAAACACATCTTAGACCCAGGGATTCAAGGGGGTTGAAAGTGAATGGCTGGAAAACAATCTTATAGGCAAACAATAACCAAAAAAGAGCAGGAGTAGCTATATTAATATTGGACAAAATTGACTTTAAATGCAAAATTACTGTGAGAGACAAAAATGGACACTACATATTAGTGAAAGGGATAATCTTTCAAGAAGAAAGACCAATCATAGACATTTGTGCCCTAACAAGGGTGCCACCAAATACATGAGGCAAACATTGCAAAAACTAACTGAAGGAATAGATACTTCTACAATTATAATGGGGGATTTTAATACACCACTATCACCATTGGACGGAACATCTCAACAGAGAATCAATAAAGAAACAAAGACTTTGAACAATATTTAGAGGCGCTAGACCTAATAGACATATACAGAATATTACACCCAAATATAGCAGGATATACATTCTTCTCAAGCACACCTGGATCATTCTCCAAGACACACCACAATCTAGACCACAGAGAAAGTCTCAATGAATTCAGAAAGATTGAAATCATACAAAATAATTTCTCTGACCACAGTGGAATGAAGCTGGAAATCTGCAAGGGCCAGAGATACAGATTTGGCACCAACATATGGAAGTTAAACAACACACTCTTAGACAAACAGTGGGTCAAGGAGGAAATATCAAAAGAAATCAATAACTACCCTGAAACTAATGAAAATGATAGCACAACATATCAAAACTTAGGGGTTGCAGTAAAAGCATTCTGAGAGGGAAATTCATAGCCATAAATTCCTCCATTAAAAAGAAGAAGAAAGAACTAAAATTGAAGAATTGAAGACCTAACTGCACATTTGGAGGAATTAGTAAAAAAAAAACAACAAACTAACCCCAAAGGAAGAAGAAAGAAAGAAATAACAAAGATCAAAGCAGAACTAAATGAAATAGAAAATAAGAAAGCACTTGAAAAAAATAAACAAAACCAAGAGCTGGTTCTTTGAGAAGATTAATAAAATTGACAAGCCCTTAGCTAGAATAACAAAGAAAAAAGAGAGAAGATACAAATACACAAAATAAGAAATGAGAAAAGGGATATCAACACCAACCCCACAGAAATAAAGACTATCATAAGAGGATATTTAAAAAACTATATTCCAAAAGGAAGGACAAATTAGAGGAAATGGACAAATTCCTAGAAACACATAAGCAGCCTACATTGATGAAAGAAGAAACTGATGATCTCAACAAACCAATCACAAGTAAAGAGATAGAATCAGCCATTAAAAACCTCCCAGCTAAGAAGAGCCCTGGGCCAGATGGCTTCACAGGTGAATTTTACAAAACATTCCAGAAAGAACTAACACCAGTCTTGCTTAATCTCTTCCAAAAAATCAAAATAGAAGGAACATTGCCTAACTCATTCTATTATGCCAACATTGCCATAATACCAAACCAAACAAAGATACTACAAGAAAAGAAGATTACAGACCAATCTTTCTAATGAACCTAGATGCAAAAATCCTCAACAAAATACTTGCTGATCATATTCAACAACACGTTAAATGAATTATACACCATGAACAAGTGAGTTTCATTCCTGGTATCCAAAGATGGTTCAACATAAGAAAATCAATTAACATAATATGCCACATAAACAGATCAAAGGAAAAAAATCACATGATCATATCTATAGATGCAGAAGAAGCATTGACAAAATACAGCACCCTATCATGACAAAAACACTGCAAAAGATAGGAATAGAAGGAAGCTTTCTGAACATGATAAAGGGTATATATGAAAAACCCACAGCTAAGATCATTTAAATGTGAAATCCTAAAATCTTTCCCTCTAAGATCAGGAACAAGACAAGGATGCCCACTATCACCCCTCCTATTTAACACTGTATTAGAAGTACTTGCTCAAGCACTGAGGCAAGAACCAGGTATAAAAAGCATTCAGATTGGAAAGGAAGAAGTCAAAATTTCACTATTTGCAGATGACATGATCCTGTATATAGAAAGCCCTGAGGAGTATACAACAAAGCTTGTAGAACTTACAAATGAGTTCAGTAAAGTTGCAGGTTTTAAGATCAATGCGCAAAAATTGGTAGCATTTCTGGACACCAATAATGAGCAATCTCAGGAGAAAATCCAGAAACAAATACCATTTACAATAGTAAATTAAAAAATCAAATACCTAGGAATAAATTTAACTAAAGATGTAAAAAACTTATACACAGCAAATTACACAACACTGTTCAAGGAAATCAAAGAAGATTTAAATGAATGGAAGAATATTCCCTGTTTATGACAGGAAGACTAAATATCATTAAGATATCTACCCTACCAAAACTGATCTACAGATTTGAGGCAATCCCCCAAAAAATCAACACAGCACTTTCCAATGAACTAGAAAAACTAACTATGAAATTTATTTGGAAAGGAAAGAGGCCCTGAATAGCCAAAGACATATTGAAAAAGAAAAATGAAATTGGGGGAATCATACTACCTGACTTCAAAACATACTACAAAGCTACAGTAGTGAGAACAGCATGGTATTGGTACAAGGATAGACATACTGACCAAAGGAACCAAATTGAGAGTTCTGATATAGATCCTCATATATACAGTCATCTGATATTTGACAAGGCCATCAAGCCCACTCAACTGGAGAGAATGGCCTCTTCAACAAATGGTGCCTGGAGAATTGGATATCCATATGCAAAAGAATGAAAGAGGATTACCATCTCACACCTTATACAAAAATCTACTCAAGATGGATCAATGACCTAAATATAAGAGCCAAGACCATAAAGACCTTGGAAAACAATGAAGGAGAGCATCTATAGGAACTTGTAATAGGAAATGCCTTCATGAACTTCATACCCAAAGCACGAGCAGCAAAAGAACAAATAGATAAATGGGATCTCCTCAAAATTAAACCCTTTTGCACCTCAAAGGAGTTTGTCAAAAAAGTGAAAAGACAGCCTACCCAATGAGAGAAAATATTTGGTAACCATATATCTGATAGGAGACTAACATCCTGCATATATAAAGAACTCCAATACCTCAAATATAAAAAGACAAACAACCTATTTATAAAATGGGCAAGAGATTTGACCAGATGATTCTCCAGAGAAGAAATACAACTGGCTAAAAAGCACATGAAAAAATGCTCAAAATCACTAGCTATTAGGGAAATGCAAATCAAAACTACAATGAGATACCATCTTACCCCCATAAGACTGGTGGCTATCAAAAACACAGAAGACTTACAAGTGTTGGAAAGGATGTGGCAGAATGGGAACACTCATCCACTGCTGGTGGGAATGCAGAAGGATCCAGCCATTCTGGAGGGCAGTTTGGCAGTTTCTCAAAAAACTACCTATAGATTTGCCATATGACCCAGGAATTCCACTGCTGGGTATATACCCAGAAGAACTGAAAACAAGGATGCAAACAGGTAAGTGCCTACCAACGTTCATAGCGGCATTATTTACTATTGCCAAAAGTTGGAATCAAGCCAAATGCGCATCGACAGAAGAATGGATAAATAAATGTGGTATATATATACAATGGAATACTACTCAGATATAAGAAGGGATACATTACAAGCTCATGGGATAACATGGATTAATCTTGAGGTCCTTATGTTGAGTGAACCAAGCCAGGCATTGAAGGACAAATACTACAAGACCGCTCTGATATGAAACAAATAAACCAAGCTGTATCAAGAGCTAGAGACTGGATGATAGGTTTACAGGAATTGGGGGGGAGAGGAAGGCTATGAGCTCATGCCTACATGGGTGAAATCTATGATAAAATGGAGGTAAGTATTTGTACAGGGAAGGGATAAGATGGAGGCATGGGGATACCTTTGAGTGGGGTTTTTCAGGCTTGAGGGGGGTAGGGTTGGAAGGATGGGTCAAATGGCCCAAGGAATTGGGGGGAGGCTTGGGGGAAACAGTTGAACATGGGAGATTGTAGGGTATGTGGTTGAAACTATAATGTTGAGAAAGCTCTTTACAAAATGTTATAAGGAAGGATTACCTGTTTAAGGTGCTTAAGCGGGGCATCTGACACAGGGGCAGGCTTCTCGGGAGTGTGTAAGTGCTCATCATGTTGCACTGTGTTATATCATTGGATGGAGACCCATAAAATGAGTGGAAAGGTGTACCCACACCCTGGGAACACCTGAGGTTCTGAAATAGAGGGAACTGTGTCTCTCAAGAGAATTGGTGGCTCCCAACCGAGGAAGACAGTCTAGTTTGTCAAGCCCTCAGCATTGTTGCAAGTATCTGTAAATCTGGTCCTTCAAGCAGTGAAGGTTGATTGTCACTGTGGGCCTTGAGGGGAGGGAGAGAGAGAAATAGAATAGATGGAAGCAGGGTAACTGGTGGGTAAGGGAAGTGTTCCACAAGATTGTGCAATGATAGCTCCGGGACATGTTAAATTACACCAAAAATGTATACAAGTCTATAGGCTAAGATGAAACCATAATATAAAACATAAGGTAACTAAAAATTTAGAAAATTGTACAGTCTAAAACAAAAACCATAATATAAACCAAAATGGAACCATGTTAGATAGGTATGTTTCAATATCTGTACATCAGCTGCACCCAAAATAACATGAACATGTAAAAAGATCATTGTTGGGGAAGGGGGAAATGGGTGTGATGTTGGATATATGGGAGTCCCCTATATTGTATATGTGACTTTACTGTGATCTAAAACGTTTTGAAGACAAAATTAAAAATTAGAAGGAAAAAAAAGGATGTAGACACTGAGGAAGAAATGAAAGAAATTACCTTGCCAATGTACATACAGGGCCACACCTATCACAGTGATGAAAGAAAGGCAAAACATCAAAAACAATGTTTTATGATATTTTTGAGGTTTTAATACCCCAATTTATCTTTACTTTCAGTTTTTCTAAATTATTATGTATTCTATTTCTAATCTTTGAACCTATCACTATTTCATTTTCCTATTAATTGAATTTGGCAATATATTAGGCTTCATTTTTGAAGGAATTTTGGACCACAGAGGGGTTCAACTGTGGCAGGGGAGGAACACTGGCATGGGGTGTTATTGGTGGGGGATACATGGTGGGGAGGGAGTTCTCAAGGGCATGTATATATGGTACATAAAAATGTTCAGATACATTTTGGGTATTTTCATAGTAGTTCCAATTACAAATGACAACTAGAGTGTGCTGATTTCCTAGCCAGGGGAGTTCTGTCACATTCCCCAATGCAACAGTAACAATCATCCAAGTGCAAGGGCAAAGACCTGTGAAGAAGGATACTCCAACAATGAGCCCTTGATACTGATGACTATGCTTATGAGCTTGTGTGCCTGAAGTTTGAATTAGGCCTAGAGCTGCCGGGTGCCTAAGAGTTACCTTTTGAGAGCCTCCATGTTGCTCAAATATGGCCACTCTCTAAGCCAAACTCAGCATGTAAATGCATTACCTTCCCCCCACCATGGACATGACTCCTGGGGATGAGCCTCCCTGGTGCTGAGGGATTACTACCAATCACTAACTGCTGATGCAACTAGAAATAAAAGGGGGACCTTGAATAAAAGGGGGAAATGGCAAAGACAAATGAGTTTATATGGCTAGGAGTCTTCAAAAAAGAGTCAGGAAGCTATCAGAGGGGTCATGCTTACGCACACCTCAGCAGGATCCCAGAGACAGCCAAAGTAGATACAACCCCAGGTACTGGTGCTCCTGAGGGCTATGGAGACACACAGGGTCTACAATCATGGCAGTTGGCTCTGGATTTAGTGCCTTGTCAGTGGGCCCTACTTTGGAATTTGTGTTCCTGAGTGTGATGGAGTTGGACTCAGATATGAACTTTCTTTACATTCCTCTTGTCACTTTTACCAAACGTCTGGTTGGCACTGGGGTTGGTGTATACCCAGGAGACTTCAATCTCTGGACTGTCCATGTGCCAGCTGGGCCATGAGCCTCAGCAGAGTTGCAGCTCCTACTCTCTGGTTTTTTGGACTTGCACAGGTCAGATAACAGGGAGATGAAGATGTTCAACCACCACATCAGGGAACCAAGAGTGCCTACAACTCCAAGCAGGAGAATCACATCCATCAACCACGTGGAATCTAAGCCCCGTCTCAATATAGAGGTGGAGTGGACATCACCAACCCAGTGTCCAGAGGATGGAGGAATAAAACATGGATTAGAGTTAATTTACTAATATTGTACTATAGAACTACTGTGACTAGTAATGGAAGAAACTGTAACACTGATCTGGAGAAAGTGGCCACAGTAGTTACTGAGGGCAGGGAGAGGGAAGAAGAATCGAGTGTGGGGGAATTTTCAGGACTTGGAATTGTCCTAAATAATACTGCAGGAACAGATGCTGGACATTATGTATCCTGCCAAAACCCACTGACTTTACTGGGGGGAGAGTGTAAACTACAAGGTAAACTATAATCCATGCAATGCAACAGTGCTCCAAAATGTATTCACCAAATGCAATGAATGTGTCACAATGATGAAAGAAGTTCTTGATGTGGAAGAAGGGGGGGGGATGTGGGAACCTCTTTATTTTTTAATTTAACATTTTTTGTGATCTATGTACCTTTTTTTAAAAAAAAGACAATTTAATTTTTTTTTAAAGATTTTTTTAAAAAGTCAATGAGACAAGAAAGCCTGGCTGTTCTGATTAAAGAGGGTATTAGCGCTGCCTCCCTCACTGCCCCATCACCCCCACCCTCTCCCAACCCAAAGCCCAACACTCCAGCCTCTGAGAAGAGTCAATGATAGTACAATTACCTTCCAAATATAAGATTCAAGTATTTCAAAAAATTGATATTATGTTCTATTTGGGCATGGACACACAGTAATTAAGAAATCCCCAGTGTTCCTGGTTTTACATAAAATGTTTAAATATTTATATCACAAAAGAACATAGCCATTTCAGTTCAGTTCTCAAATTGTTAGGCCTCAGGGAAGGGCCTTTATGGATAACCAGAAATGGCATGAAGAAAACTTCATCACAAGAGTTAGACAGACTTACATTTATTACATCTGTAGAGATAAGGAAATCCTAAACTAAGAATACTCATATTATTCTATACAATTCTTTAAAATACTTTCTTTTAAATTTTTATTATTTTTTTTAAAGATATATAGATCACACAAAATGTTACATTAAAAAATATAAGATTCCAATATACTCCATTCCCCACACCCCCCACTCCTCCCACATCAACAACTTCTTTTATTAGTGTGCTACATTCATTGCACTTGATGAGTACATTTTGGAGCACTGCTACACAACACCTACTCTCCAGTTTGTTGGACTTAGGAAGGTCAGCTGACAAGGAGGTGAGGATGGTCAAGAAACCGAGAGAGTCTACAAATGCAAGCAGAAGAATCCTATCCATCAGCTATGTGGGACCTAAAATATTCTTTTTATTTGCTAAAATATATATAGCAGTTTGATATTGTTTATGAATTTCAAAAATAGATACTGGATTATGTTTGTAAACTGATCTGTCCCTCTGGGCATATTCGATTATATTGGATTCAAAGGTTTCACTTTCACTTGATTAAATAATGATTAAGGCTTTGATTGGGCCACATCAGTAGAGCATTGACTCACAGAGAAAACGACATGACAGAAGAGTTAGATGAGTTTTGAACTGGAGCCCTGGCAAGTAAACACACAGAGAAGCAGATATGTTAAACATGGGAAGAGAGATGAGCAGTTCACCTAATAGTCTACAAGTGACTTTGTGGACACAACAGAGCAGCTGAGCCTGGAGAGGAATGAGCCCTGAGAGAGAGACAACACTTATCCCAACTTCAGCTGATACTGGAAAAAGCTGGGACCATGGAGTCAAGAAAGGGAGAGGGAGCCTGAACCCTTACAGACATCTGCAGCCAGTTTGCTCAAACACGTGGTAACTTTGGTGAAGGAAATAACTTACACTTTATGGCCTAGTAGCTATAATCTTCTACCCCAAATAAATACCCTTTATAAAAGTCAACATATTTCTGGTACTTTGCATCAGCTCCCTTTTGGCTGACTAATACATATACTTTTAAATTGTTTTGCCTCTCTTAACAGGTAAAAGGAAAACTGATTTTTCTGAGGCAAATTCAATAAGCTATGGAGTATTTCTGTGGTCTTATTTTATGGTTTTGATGTAGAGGTTTGCAAAGTAGTATTTGGCAATCCACGAATGCAATGAATGCCATGAATACACTGAAGGCCACTGAACAATCAAAGACTGCCAACAGGAGATGGTGAAATAAGACTATCATTACACAATGGTTAAGCATAGAAACTTGGGGAGAACAGGAAACCACCCATGTCAGGTGGAGCCATACCTGAGTAAAGAGCTCAACTACTATAGGAAATTGAAATATTCAATTTTAGCTGCTGTATTTTCTAAAATAAAAAACATAAATACAAAATTTAAACAATTTCTACACATTAGTATGGAAAAGAGAACAATCTAATATAAAAAATAGTCAAAAGATTTGAATAGAACTTTTTATAAAAGGGGATTTCCAAATGGAAAATAAGCATATGAAAAGATGCTCAAAACTCATTAGCCATCAAGGAAACACAAAGTAAAGGCTCAAAGTGATACCATCACATACCCATCCAAATGGCTTTAGAATTATCAGGGGCTGATGGAGATTTAGAGCTACAAAAACAGTCATATTCAAGCTGTCAGAGGGTGAATTGGTGATCTTTGGGAAACTATTTGGCAGTATTTTCAAACACTAAACCTATGTCTAATTATGACCCAGTGCTCCCACTCTCCCCCAAAATGCTAATGTGTACCAAAAGATACATACAAAAATATCATAACAGGCATAAGAGGAAAAGCATATGAAGATGAAGGAACAGACAAAAGTGATGTTGTCACAAGTCAAGGAATGTGGGCAGCCATTAGAAGTTAGCGGCAGCAAGCAACAAATTCCTCTCCAATGCCTCTGGAAAGAGATCACCCCTGCTAATAACATGATTTTAAACTGATGTTGAACTTCTGGTCTCTAGAATTCTTTCTCAGAAGTTCCTTCTCTGTCATATTTTATGGCTTGAATTAGAAGAGGAATCTGTCTTCATGAAGATTCCTAATATTAGTGATATGATGAATAAATTTGCAATCCTTGGAGCTGTAAATGAAGGAGCCTTTGGAGTTATATTTAAATGTAGACACAAGGTTATGGTGTTCAGTTGTTTGGTCAAGCAAGCACTGCCCTGCTTGTTACTGTGAGGGTATTTGGTAGGTGGTTTTGCTTCTATAATCAGTTGTTCCCATCTAAGGTTTGTTGCATCTGCAATCAAAAAAGGAGGTTTCCCTAAGCAATATGGGGAATCTCCACATCCAATCAGTTGGAGGGTTTAAAAGCAAGAACTTAGGATTTCAGAAAAAGAATTTGCATTCAACTTCAGCCAGCCAGCTATTCCTGGGGAATTAGGACTTACCAGGTTTCAGAATCACCTTATTCAAGTTTCTAGACTGTGGCCTATGAAATTTATTTGCCAGCCCCAATGGTCATGTGAAATAATTCCTCAGAATAAATCTCTTTATACATAGGTGTATAAAGTGTTGTTTCTCTGGAGAACCCTAATAAAATATCCATTATATGTAAAATAGTCATGCCTTATATTTTTCTTGCCTTCTAAAATTTAAGGAATGCTTATAAAAATGTATAATCAAGATTCATAAGATCTCCTTTTTTAAAATATTGGTTGCAAGTGTTTATATGATGAAATAATTCCTAGCACATAATACTATAGTTAAGCAATATGATAGAAAATCAATTTTTTAATTTACCTTCTGTTTCAAGAATTTATGAGTCATGCCTATAAACAATTAGGTCTTCTCTTTTTAATAGACAGTATGATATTGGGATATTCCAGGCCAAAGACCTTATTTCTTAATTTACCAAAATAAATGCTACTCATTAAAAAAATGATCATAGCACTACTTTATAATAGCTAAAAACTGAAAGCAACCCAAATATCCATTGGTGGTAGAATGGAAAAATAAAGCACAGTTTATTCATATAACAATATTTCACAGCAGTGAGAATGAACTGCTATAAACAAAAAAAAAAAAATATTTTTGCAAACATAATCTTGAGCGAAAGAAACTGGCCTAATAAGAATCTACTGTATGTCCCCAATAATATAAAGTTCAAAAACAGACAAAGCTTATTAATGGCAATAGGAAGCAGAGCAATGGTGACCTTTGGGGAAATGGTACAGCATCTGAGTGGGGCAAACGAAGAGCCAGTAGGGTGATGGCAACTGTCCACCTCCTCATCTGGATGGTGATCACCTAGTTATATGCACTTTGTGGATATTCATTGAGCAGTACACAGAGAACTTGATGATATTTCTGATTGCATGTTATCTATCCATTACATTTACTTAACAAAAATAATATAAGCTGCACTAAATTTTCAAAGTAACTGCTTAAAATTCTGAAATTCAACCCTAGTCCTTACAGGGAGCATTATTACTTTTCTTTTTGCCATCCTTCGAAAAAAAAGTGAAGAGTTTGGCTTCAAGTCACAAATATCTCTACTAGACTGTAAGTCCCATCAGGGCAGGAATTAGCCTTTTAGATTTCTTTTAGGGCTTCCATAAGACTAAACACATGTCTATCCATGTAATAAGTATCCCATAAAAGTTATTGACTTGAATTCCCATAAGGAAGTCCTGAAGTATTACAATCCACTTAGTTTTCTCAGAGTTCCTAATATTTAATTAAAAATTTTACCACTACTAAGTTTTCTGTTTAACTTGTTGTAAATTTTAAGTATGGCTAGTGGGCTTTGCTTGTTTAATTTTATTAATCTAGTTATCTTGACAGCAAGGCCATAATTATCCAAATGGAAAAAGAATCTAAGTACGTTGACCCAAAATGAGTGGTAAAGACACACACACATACCCACACACATGCACACCTGCCCAAACTAGTTTCAGAAAAGCCTACTTTATTCCATATTTTTCTAATATTTCATTTTCTCAAATTCCCATTTGAATTCAACCTTTAGAAATAGATAGAAAATGTCAGGGGTGGGGGTAATAGAGGGAGGCTTTTCATGAATAAAGTGTTAAAATATTAGAAGCCATGTGTTACCATAAATTTTATTTATAAGAAATTAAGATTTAGGAAAAGTATCACCTACAACATATGTTCAAGAACAAAAGAAGGTAAAAGAGCCTTATTTTCTAAGCACTCATATCAGAAATGCTTTTTAAATATGTTATGAAGATTCTCATATCAATACATGCAGCTATGCCTTCAATGATAATTGTGGCATGTTGTGACTCTGTTTTCCTTGTGATTTTCACAGATTAAAACAGGACTGTTACAAAAGTACATTCTCTCAGCTATTAGTCACACATGCCTTAAATAGAAGCCATTAACATTTTATAAATAACAATAAAGAGTGAAAACTTGATTTATAATGCATTCCCTGCTGAGATGTTTGGGATACTATGTAAACAGTTAAAGACAACAATGAAAACACCACAGAATTAATGATAACAAATTAAATAAAATTTTAAAACAGTTGTTAAACAGTTTCAATGGAATTTTGCTGTGCTCATAAATTCTGATATTAAAAAGATACACTTAGAAATTTGAGTAAATCTTGAAGTATTATAAATTTTATTTAGTTTTCTCTTTTCTTGATGACTTTATAAAAACTAACTGATATTTATGGGCAATGAAATGGTTTGCAGAGTATCTATTTAAGGAATGTTCAAAACATACACTTTTAAAATTGGAAAGATCTTAGACGATGTGATGGTTAGAGTAAAGTGTCAACTTGGCCAGGTATGGGTGCCCAGTTGTTTGGTCAAGCAAATACTAGGTTAATTGGAATGCAAATTCATTTCATAGACTTTAATCATCAGTGAGTTGATTGCATCTATGGATAATACATCTACAATCAGCTGAGGAGATTTCCTTCAGCAATGAAGCTGTCTCATCCAATCAGTTGAAGGCCTTTTGATTTCAGCATTCAGAGAGAGAATTCCCATCTCTCCTTCAGCCAGCCAGCATCCCCTGAGGAACTCTTTGAGAACCTTCGTTGGAGCTCCTGGCTTGCAGCCTGCCCTACAAATTTTGGACTTGTGCAGCCACATGGTCATGTGAGAAGTTTATTAAACCTCATACTATTTATGGATATCTCCTGTTGGTTCTCTTTTCCTAGAGAATCCTGACTAATAAAGGAATTATCTTCTGGTTAGCTCCTCATTTTAGAAATGAGGAAACAGCAGCATAGGAATGTAAAGTGATTTGTTCAACTTAACACTGTGTTTATGAATGAACAGGAACAAAATTGATTTCCTAACTCCTGATTAGGCATAATTTCCCCTGAAAAAATTCTTTCCAGGAAACAGTATTCCTTGGCTGTGATTCCATTCATGCCTTTGCCTTATACCTACTCGTTTTTTTTCTATTTGGTTCTAATGGAGACAACATAACATCATGGTAAAGAACAGAGACTTTACACTCAGGAGGGCTTGGGATCCAGCCCAGGCTTGACCTTAGGTCTCTGGTGACTGATTCATCCTGGCTTGCCATGTCCTGATTCCAAGGAACCCACTCAATTCCAGGAAAACTGAGACAGGTACTTGCTTAATTCTCTAAGCTGAGATTTTTTACCTATAAAATTGGATAATAATAATACTTAAACCTCATAGTGCTATTGCAAAGAAAAATGAACAAATGTGTAAAGACATTTAACACAGCATTGGGGCTAGCCACACAGAAAGCACCATATTTGTCCCTTCCTCTCAGATTGTGTTCCATGTTGGAAATTTAAGAGTCATATAAAACAGAGGTGATATGTCAAGCCAAGAGAAAGCATGAGTTCCCCGAGAAACAGGACAAGCAATAGACTTGAGGATGGTGGGAATAACATAGAAAGAACAGAAAACTCAAAGAAGGAAGAAGAGGGCTTCAAGGATTCCTTGAAGGGAATTCCAGGAATGGAGGGAATTCCAAGGCCATCATATGGAAAGGCTTAGTAAGGAATTCTACTTTGGATTCTATAAATACATGTTGATTCTATGAAGTTTTTAAAAAGTAAGAAAGAGGAAGTGAGAATGGGGGAATAAATAAATTTAATAATCTGCCCACAACTTGCTATGACTTCAGAAACATGAAGAGCTGCCAAAAGAGCTAAAGTTGTCCACATCATTAGTGCATGCAGCACTGCATCTAACATTCATATCTTACTAGGAAAAAATTGCTGAGAGAAATAGCACATTGAACAATAAATATCAAAGTCCCTACCTTTTCCTCACAAAAAGCAGGGTGAAAGCAGTTCCCTTAAGAATGAGAAAATCATGAATAAGATAGTGGTACATTCTTTATAATCTTCAAGAATCAGAAATAGAAAATAAATGCAACATGGTGACAGAACTGGACTGTGGACGATTGAGCCTCAGCTCCCAGAAGAAGTCAGAGACAACCTGGAATTAAATTCCACTGAGATAGCAGGATTTCAGCCTAATCTATTGGACCTATTGGCTGAGAGGAAGCAGAAAATAAAACTTTCGACTGCTGTGCTGAGCTGAGTCTTATCATAAGCTCCATACTTGTGGATATGGAGGATACATACATGTTTCACCACCAGGTCATAACCATGCCAGCCACTGGTTCAGAGACAAGATTTTAAATATCAATATCACAGGAGCAGGAAGCCAATGCAACCAATATAAAACCTGTTTCTAGACTGGGACACCCAGAGGTGACTACAGTAGTGTGAGCTTGGAATTGGTAAGTATAGAGGTAAATAAAATATAAATATAATAAAACCTCTTACTCAACATATGCCTGAAAATTATAATAATTCTAAAAGTATAATATATGCATACAAAACTAACACTAGGAAAAGCAGACAATAAAATCAACAATCAGAATAGTAATTCACTCCATAAGAAATGAAAACAGTAAAAGAATATGAAAAATAATTTTAAATAAGTAGATTAAGACTCCACAAAGGGGCAGAAGAAGAAATATTCCTAAAAAATGAATATCAAAATATAAAACAAAGCGACCAAAACTAAAACAGATATATAAAAGAGAACCAATCAGAATCATTGAAATAAAATTATATTCTTCAAAAAAAAATTGTAAGTTCAATATACAGAATAAAATCTGAACTGGACACATTATAAGAGAGTCATTGAATTAGAAAATAATACCTAGGCATTTCCCAGAGCCTAGCAAATGTCATAGAGGTAAAAAAAAAATTTTTTTAAGAAATAATTTAAAGATATAAAGGCTAGATTGAGAGATTCTATCATGTGTGTAAAATAAGTTACGGGGGGCAAAAATAAAGTAAATGGAAGGAAAGCAATATTCGAACTGTCAGTGTTGAAAAATGACATGAGTGTTGAGATTGAAAGTACACTCCAAATGCTAAGCAAGAATAAAAATAAATTGACATCCCAACAATTCACAGTGAACATCGAGAATAAGGGGAAAAAGGTTATCTATGCTCATTGTCTCTAATCTCCATCTTTCCATTTTTTATTGACCCATTCTCATCAGCCTTTGCCCTTCTACTCTCTCAACTGCTTGCAGGGAACACTGAGGAATGACCCAAATCCCTGTCAGGCTTTTTCCTGCAATTACTGCGAATGCCACTGGAAGAGAGCCGTCAGCTGTGAGCCTCCCCCAGAACTGCCTTGGCTGAGGAGGCCACCTTGTCCAAAATCCCAGGGCAGCACCCTTTCAGTGACTACTCAACACAGGTGTTCTGTAGACTCAGCTATTTTGTCTCAACAAAAAACAACTGTGAAGGGTCATCTCATCATTAGAGCTCCTGGTGGTCTTCACTGAGATTGCATCACAGTCCAACTTCTTCCTCTAACAATTCTTTCTTCCCTTCCCTACTATAAACAGTGATCCCAAGAACAGTCCCTAATAAAACTGTTCCACATTTCCATCTCAGAATCTGCTTCCTGGGGAGCAAAATCTGTCATTGTTTTTATCAAGGTCACCAATGACCTTCATGTTGTTAATTCTAGCAGTCAAGTCCTTTTCCTTATCTTACTTTACCTGTTACAAGAACTTTACATATTTTATCAACTGCCTCCTCCTTGAAATATATTTTTCTTTTGGCTCCCTGGAACCCCACTGGGAAAGTTTTCTTTTACTTTCTTTTACCTCCTTCTCCATCTCTTTTATTGATTCCTCCTTTTCTTACCAGCCTCAAAATGTTGTAATGCCCCAGGGTTCAGATTTTAAATGTCTTTTCTTTTATATTGCATACATCTACTTTGTGATTTCATCCAGTCTCAAATTTTACATGCCAGAAATTGAGTTCCTGATTTTCCTTCCATGATTTCCTCACTTCAGTTACTGAGAATAAGCAATCATCCTTGGTGTCACCTAAACTAAAAATAATATCTTTAAAAGGTCCTACTTACATGTATTCACACCCATAGGAACACAGATTAAGATTAAATAACAGGTCATTCATTCATTGGGGTACATAATTCAACTTAACACAGTAGACTACTATAATCCAGATAAGGAGTAATGGTAGTTTGGACTAGAATTTTAACAGTGAGGGGTAGGCCATAATCCACATTATTGGAGTCCTTTATAAACAGAAGAAATGTGGACACAGTCAGAGAAAGTCACAGTGAGAAGCCAGAAGTCAAAAGTGAATTGCAGCCAGAAGAGCAAACAAACACACAGTGAGAGCAATCACTATGTGAGAGGAGGCAGAGATACAAGCCAAGGAATCCCAAAGACTATGACAAGCCATCACTGGAAAGCCATAAACTCCCTACAGAAAGAATAGCCTTACTGATGCTTTGAATTGGGACTTCTAGCATCCAAAACCATAGGAGAATAAATGCTTGTTTAAGTCAACCCACTGGGTGGTATTTGTTACAGCAGTGTGGCAAACTAAGATACCTCCTAACTGGCCTGTCTGATTCTATCCCTCATCCCAATCCCACAATATATTGTCAACAGAGCAACTGGAGTTATTCCATTAAAACTTAAGTCAAAATGAAAACAGAAGTCTTTACAATGACCTACTTTGCCCTACATTGTCGGTTACCTTGCTGACCTAATTTTTACTCCAGGTGCTTGGTCATCTCCATTGGAATCATACTTGCTGATGTGTTCAGGTCAGGCTTGTTCCTATTTCAAGATAATTTGCATTTGCTATTTGCTTTGCCTGAACTGCTCTTCCTTCAAATCTCCACAAGTTACCAATCCTTCATTCCTTTCAGATGTGCCTTCTCAGTGAAGTCTTCTCCAGCCTCCCATCTACAACAGCAACCCCATCTACCACAACCCTCCCAAATGATGTATGCCCCTTGTAGGCCTGGTCCATAATAATCTTCTTTGCTATCCTTGATGTTTTTTCTTCTCTGGTTGGTAGAATGGAGGTGACCCCAGGACAGCTCTGGAACCAAATGTTGAAGATAGCACAGTCACAAGTAGAGTTCTTTATGAATGTTCTGATTAGGCAGCTTGCCTCCATGCAATGACTAAGAGATACAGACATCTACTTTGCAGCTCCAAAAATATTCAGACAAAGAGACGTGAGGGAAAAAAATCATTAACAGGAATGAAGAAATACACTAAATTGTGATTAAGGGAACAATGCTTCAAGAAGAAAGGACAATCATACATTTGTATGCCCCTAACAAAATAGTTCCAAATTTTTAAGTGATAGACTTACAAGGAAAATTTTATAAAACAATTAGTAGGGAATTTTAACACGCAACTGTTAAAAGCATATAGACTAAACACATACAATTTATTAGGGACATAGATATAAAACTGGATATATGCTGGATTTAAAAGAGATTTTTATAATTCTGCATCTAATTAAAAAATACACATTCTTTTCGAGCACATGTGGGGCATTTAAAAAAAATTGTCCATATACTAAGTCACACAAGATGTCTCAATAAATATCAAATATTTGATATCATATAGATTACTTTCACCACAGACACCAACAATTAAAAATATAATTTTTAAAGATGAACTCCTGAATAACTTATTGTTAAGGAGATAATAATGGAAGTTCTGAAATATTTAGAAAAGGGGTAAAGTATAATAAATCAAACATTAAAGAATGCAGGCAAAGTAGTGCTGAGAAGTAAATTTATTGCCTTAAATGCATTTATTAAAACAAAAGTAAGAAATATTTAAAATAGCTGAGATTTCAATTCTTAAAGATACAAAAATAAAAATACATTAAATTCAAAGGGAGTAGAGAAGAAATATAATTAAGATAAGAGCAGAAATGAATGAAACAGAAAACAACTGCCAAAAAATAACAACTGGAGATTGACAGCAAAATCAAAAGAAGGTAATCTGCAATTATTAACAAAATACACAAACCACTAGATTCCACATAAAAGCACAAATAGGCAATTTTAGGAACAAAAGGCATAGTGGAAGAGGATGGGGAGAGAAGCCTAGATTTCTTGGGGTGCTAGAGAGACTGAAGAGAACCAGGTAAGAAAGGATAGTAAGTAAGGTCCAAACATCCAAGAATAGCTTGTAGGTTCCTTCATGAAAGGAAGAAGTAATAGTGAATGAGGAGGAAAGACCATAGAGAAGAGAAAGAAACATACTAAACGGAGAGGCAAGTGAAGAGCAGCATAAGGTAACCATATGTTAGCTCTTCAAGTATTTCCTTTCTGGGTAAAAAGCTAGCATGACATAAAATACAATCAAGTTAGAATAAAATGACTGTGTTAAGAACTATTTATACAAGATTAAAATAATGTAGCAGAAGGCTGAGGGTGAACTTAATTGTTCTTTTATACAATTACCTTTTATAGCTCATTAACAGAAATCAAGATTCTTATTAAGAAATCACAGCCAAACTTCCTCCAGAGAAGAATCCCTAATCCAACTATCTACTAAGGGTCTTGTTTCTGACTACATGTGATGAAAAACCATTTAGGCATGATACACTGATTATGCTATTTCATTTTTATTAATTAAAAATGATATAAAAAAACTAGCAATGACCTCAGCATGCTATATTTATATATTTCATATATTTATATGATATATTTCTGAGAATATACCAAAAGAGAGTTAGACAAAATTATGAAGTCAGTTAAAAGGAAAAAAAATGAGTATTGCCCTAGCTGGATAGTTGGATATTTTCCTGAAATGTTCTTCCTTTGGAGATACCCATTCCATGCCCATGGTTCTCAGATGATTCTCAAAGGCATTTGTATTTTAATGAGGAAAATGCATCAAGGCATTGATGACTCACCTATAAGGCATATTTTTAAGGAAATGGCAGGTATTAGTGAACAGAGAATTTTGTTGTCTTTGTAAAATAAGCTTTCCTCTTATCCTTAAAATCACAAAACAAAGAAGAACAACTACTATTCTTTCAATTTTGGGGGACAACTATACCTTTGATACATAGGCCAGGATATGAAACAGAATAAGAGAATTTAGTACTAAATGAATAATACATAATTGTACTCTCCCCATGCATGACCTTATCATTGAACATTGAAATACACTAACAAGTTCCCTTAACATCTATTCATGTCCCTCTTTTGATCAAAGTCATAATGTTCATGAAAGGATACAATATTAAATAGTCCAAAGCCACCACAAGTCCCACTCTAAGTTCTAGGACTCTCATTTAAACATCATCAACTTTGGCAGAGCTGAACATCCCATTCCATATTCTCACCACAACCACCACCACCATCCCGTGATTTCCTGCTTCTTCAGCTTTGCTCATGTTGGTTTCTCCACCAAGATATCAATACCATTATTTTCCAAGAAGCAACAATCCTGACTCTGATTAAAGAAGCATTCCAAATGCCTTCTCCTCCACTATGTTTTCTCCTTATCCTCCACATAAAAGTTTTCTTTCCCTTCTAAGAATCCCATACAGTTACAATATCTTCTACTTAATGTATTTGTCCATTTATATTTTGTATTACGGTTATTTGAATGCAAATTTTATTGCCCCCATTACACTGCAAAAGTCTGAAGGGTAATATTCCTATCTGAATCATCATAATATTCTCCACAGTTCCTAGGAAAATTCTCCAGATACAGGTGTTCAAAAACTATTTGTCCATTCTACACAGTGGGAGAAATGTTTGGAAACCACATATACTATAAAAATGTACTATCCAGAATATATAATGAAATCCTTCAACTTAACAACAAAAAGGCAAACAACTCAATCAAAAAATGGACAAAGTCTTGAATACACATCTCTCCAAAAAAGACAAAATGTCAGAAAGCACCTGAACATATGCTCAACATACTTAGCTATCAGGGAAATGCAAATCAAAACTACCATAAGACACCATTTCACATCCATTGGAAGAGCTACTGTTTAAAAATGTAAAAATAACATGTGCAGATGATGCGGGGAAATAAAATCATTCATTGCTGGTGGCAATGGAAAATGGTATAGCCATGTGGAAGATAGTTTGGTGGTTTCTCAGGAGGCTAATTATAGAATTACCATATGACCCAGCAATCCCACTTCTATGTATATATTCAAATATAGCCAAAAGAAATGAAAGGAGGGACCTGAAAATACATTTTCACACCAATATTCATATCAGCATTATTAACTATTACCAATTGAATAATAAGTGAATAAAAAAATGTGGTTTATACATACAATGGCATGTTATTCAGCCATAAAAGGGAATCAAGTCCTGATGCATGCAATGACATGGATGAACCTTGAAGACATCATGTTGCATGAAATAAGCCAGACACAAAAGGATAAGATTACATGATCTCATTAATTTAAAATAAATAGCATAAGCTAACTCAGAGAATCAGACTCTAGAATATAAGTTATCAGGGGATGGAGTAGGGATAGGAAATGGAAAGTTAAGGTTTAAAATGTACAGGTTTCCTATTTGGAATGATGGAAATGTTTTGGTAATAGATATTGGTGATGGTAGCACAAACAAGACTGGAATTAACAGCAGTGGTTAAAGGGGTTGTATATATGGTAACAGAATAAATTTTTTTAAAAATCCATGTAACTACACAAACAGTGAACACTAAGTTAAACCATGGACTATAGTTAGTACAATTATAAAAGTGTGCTTTCATCATTTGTAACAAATGCTCCACACCAATGCCAAATGTTAATAATAGGGTGGTTTATGAGAATCCTATATTTTATGCATGATTGTTCTGTAAACCTACAACTTCTCAAATAAATTTTAAAGACTATTTGTCAAAAATTGATCATCACAATAAATTAGATTCGTTTTATTAGTAATACAAAAAACCAGCTCTCCAGATATATATGTGCTTAACTAGATTTACCTGCTGATCTCTTGTATGACCTAACCTCTCTTCTGGTCCCCCAATTTTTCAAATAGACAGCATTCATTAATAATAGAGGAAGTTTTTTTAACTTATAAAAATTTGTTTTAAAATAGTTACATATTATATCGTGTGAAAATTAAGACCCACACAAATAAAAGTTGGTGCAAGGAACTATGGAACTGATCTCCATGAACAAGCTTTAATTTCAATTGGGACAATATGTGCAGGTAAGGAGGTTAACACTTCAAGAAAGTGAAGGTACTTGAGAGCTCTCAATTTTTAAAAAACTGATAATAAAAGGTATAGTTTCCCAGAATAAGTTTCAAGGCTGAAGGACAAATCTGGGTATGTTCATTTAGGAAGGGGGTGAGTAAGATGCCTGAGAAGGCAGGATGACTGTCAAACTGAGGCAGGACAGACTCAAATATTCAGTCAGTATAGCCAAATAAGAAGTAATAAAGTCAAGGTAGGAAAGGAAAATGCTCAGTAAAATAGTAAGGAAAACTGTATGGAGGATTTTTTTTTTTTTTTAATGTGTCTACTCGCTTAAGGAAAGTGACAGAAGGCATTCTTCACTGAAAGGAAAATTTGAGGTAGACATCTACTAATAAGGTATGTGTGCTTAAACATAATGAACAAAATAAGGTAAAACTTGTCAGCCTCAGCATGATTCTGTTCAATGACAAGGGGAAAGGAGCCTTGTTGGGAGGCTGGCTTAAAAGATAACACCAGCATCCTGTCTGGGTAGAAAAGTTATCTCTTTCCAGGTTTCATGCTCAAACCACCATATAATTACAGCATTCTGCTTCCCAGCCAAACTGTGCCAAATATAAAAATGTTATTAAACATTTTATTTCATCGGCTGTGAGGTAACACTGCAGATCTAATTGAAAATGACCTTCTTACTCATGCAGTCTCTTCAGAATATCCAAGCACTGGGGACAAGATGACAGTATTTCTCTATTAAAAAGGCATCTTGAAGGATCTGCCCATTTGGCCTTCTCTATAAGGTAATCAAGGCCAGTAAGGGAACTGCATTCAATTGCCCTGTCATTTAGTAAGTTCAAGATAGAGTTCCACAAGAGATTAGAAAAAATGATTTCAAATTTATATTAACTTATATAAAGGCTATTCAGTTTCAGTGATAAGGTTCTCTAGAGACCTCCACAACTTTTAACAGACAAATCCCCAAATGTTTTTTTTTAAATAAATTTTCCTAATTACTATTATTAGTAGCTTCCAGAGATGTTAATCTCTTTGTGATGAACCAATTTTCCGTAGTAACTTTAGTAAAAATATTAAATTTAAAAATATATGTGCATGTGCACACTTATTTGTGCAGGTATGTGCACACACACACACATGCACAGTACCTGGTCCAAGCTCTGGTGTCTCTATATGTTTAACTAAAGTCTACATCCAGTGAGTGAGATTTAAATCTAATCTAATATTGGCTTTTATCATAAAAATATCATGGTTTCCTTTTTACACATAGTTCATCATCACCATCACTGTCATCAGAAAGCAATTGCATGCACAACACAGTATAGCATGATTTATGCAGCATCAGAAAGAACAAACAAAAAAGCTTAGACCATACACTAAGTGATGAGTGTGAAAAGATGGACCGGTAGATGCCAGGTCTGGCAAATAAACATTTGTAATCTTCACTGAGTCTTAAATTTTTTTCTGCTAAATTGAGGATGTATGCAAAGGTAACTGACAGAATTGGGATTTTTAAGAGGTTCCTAAAGGAGAAAAGAGGTTTGGAAACATAACAAAGATCCCAGATTCAACTCTACTAAACTGGAACATGAGTCTCACAATGGTTTCTAAAATAAGAGTAAGGTGTTTGGAGACCCCAAGGCATGGTCTTCACTCTGCTAACCGCTTTAAACCATTATCTAATTCAAGTGCCACAATAACTCTCTGCACTTAGTACTAACAACCTCAATTTCTCAGATAAGGAAAAGGAGGCCTGGAGAGGACAATTAGCTTGCTCAAGGCCAAAGAAAGAGCTCAGCAGACAGAGTCTGGATTCAACCTGGGTTCCTGGGACTCCAAAGGCCAAGCGCTTAACCACTGGCCACATGCAGCCTCTGAAAGGAAGGAGACACTCCCAGAGACAGATGCAATGCCCAAGAATCTGGAACTTTTTAAAAAAACATGGAGAAGTCTCTGTAATGAGGAAAAGGAGTAAGAGCAGAGAGCAGAAAGTCCTTGATGGCCTCAGTGGTATTGGTGAGCAAAGTGCCCCACAGTTTCTTAAAATAAAAAGCAAAACTTGGGCCATACATCTCTGGCTGCTATCACATGCATTTACCTAAAATTGTAATCATAAGTTTATACTATTGTAACCACAGCTGAAACAAAAGCATTGCTTTAATATTAGTTTCATACTGAATGCTACAGAAATCAGGAAAGAACACAGTAAGAGGGCTGGAGAGTAATATTTGGGGCTGCCACGAATCTACAAAATGAAGAGAAATGAAGCTGATAGTTGCAAAACATTGGGAAAAAATAATGTTTTCTTCTATCAGACCATTTCAAAATCACTTTAAACATATGGAAAATACCAAAAATAACTATTTATCCATGAACTATCGTTGTAAAATTTAGCATGTGACTGATGCACTTATGTATTTTATAAGCTAGCAAGTGCTGGGATTGGGGGAACAAAAAAGAGGTCAGTCTCTTGGTAATTCTTTGCCTAGATGGGAAGCTCATTGAGCAATAAAGAATTGTTATGAGTAGCAGACAGCAAATATTGACAAGATATGTATGAGAACTACAAGAGAGAAATCAAAGATGAAGACACAAATTTAAAAATAAAATAAAGAGCTCTGTGTTAAAGATAAACTACTATTGTTTCTCCTTGATTTCCTAAAGAATCACAGAGGCATTTACTATTTTGCAACCATGAACCCCATAACTTACAGAATTATTATGGAGGAATCTTAGTATAACAAAGACGGTTGATGAAAATAGGAGACTCTGTATATCTCAACAAGTCAAAGAGTTGATTCTCAGGTTTGCCAATTACGATACTCAATACACATTTTTAAATTCAATGTCATTATTACGGCTGCTCTTTCCACATTAATGGGGAAATGTTGAAAAGAATTAATGTGACCCTAATATTATTAACATATTAACGTATTTTTATACTTTACCTAGTGCTGTTTGAAATATATTTACCCAGTGATATCATTTACAAAAAAAAATAATCAGGTATCAAAATAATGTGTAAAGAATAATTCTATTTTGTATAAAAATACAAATAAAATTGTGATGCAATTTCAGGACATGCATACTTTTTGCTTATTTTTATTTTCTAATTTTCCTCAAAAGAGCATGTCTTACTCAGATAATTTTTAAATGAGAAACAAGAAGAGGTAAAAATATAATGAGATGATTTTCATTAGCCAAGATCATCTATCACATCAAAATGACAATTTATCCACTTTAAAAAAAAATTGTGTTCTTTTTTAGTTTAATTTATCTACTTTCTATTATAACTGTCAGGAAGATCTTCATGGAAACAGACTTTGCTCAGACACTGTTGAAGGAATCCCCTTCCCCTTTCTGGAGGGAAGCCCTTTCCCCTTCCTTCTTCCCCATCGTGCAATGCTGAAATGAGGTGCTTTCTGACAATGCAGCCCTTGCCCTTGGGTCTGTTTGGGTGCTGAGGGCTGGAGGGTGTGAACCATAAGAGCTTGCTTGTGCGAGTCAGCAGGCTAGTCTAAGATACCAGCCTTGCCTCAGCCTGTGTCCATTCATCTCAGCTAACAGCAAAATTTGCTTCTGTACTCCCACATAAGCCCCTGAAAACCGCAGCTCAGGGCCCAGAATTTGGAGACCGAACTCTCCTCTGGGTCTACATGCGTAATAAAACCTAAGTTCCTCCATCTCTCCGAGTGCACGCTTGGGTTTTTCGGCAGGACCTGGACTTCTTCTGCAACATTTGGTTCCCTGACCCGGAAACCCAACCCAGCAGGCCCATTGAGCCTCCGGCTTGGGAGACAGCGGGCACAGTTAGCAGTGAGCTCCGGACGAACAGGGTAGGTGCCACCTGTCCACTTGATGGGACCTCGTCCCTGTGACCCGGTCCAACTCAGTGGAGAGAGGGACCAAACGGTGCCAGAAGACCCTGGAACAGGTAAGGTCCGGGTGCTAAGTCCAGCCCCAGTCAGGCCTCTCTCCAGACAGAAGAGGAGACTGATCACCTCCTAGCTTTTCGGGTAGCGAGAACACAGAACAGGGCAAACCCAGGGGGTGGTTATGCTTAAACTCTGAGTGAAAGTGTGAGTGAATGAGGATGGCAGGGGCCTGCCTCTGTCGTACCAGTTTGTGGTTCCACAGCTTGCGCTCATAGAGTCCAAGTGGGCCCAACCTGCATTCCACGGCCACGTCTTACAGCATAACGGCCAATCCGGACTCTACTCAGATGCCTTAGCGAAGACGAGCCTAAATTCTCCCGAGAGATGCAGACAGGCAGGCATCTGCAAGGCCTTGAAAGGGGCACCCCAATCCTTTGTCTCGCACCACCCACATAGGGAGGGGTTTGTCACAGTTGAAACCCACCGTTTTGACGTGCATGCTTAGAAGCTTTAAGAAGGGCTTCTCTGGAGATTATGGCATCCAGATGAGTCCAAAGAAACTCAGAGCACTCTATAAAACAGAGTGGCCAGCTTTCGGTGTTGACTGGCCTTCAGAGGGGACCCTGGACCTATCCAGGGTTCGTGCGGTATGGTTAGTGGTCACCAGAGATGCGGGGCACCCTGATCAGTTCCCCTACATTTACTCCTGGTTAGAGATTGTCCAAACACTGCCCCCGTGGGTCTGATTATGCACTGGGAAGAAGGGACAGAGTAGGATTTTAGTAACTCAGGAGACAAGGCTTCAGAAGCCAGTCATTCACCAAGGACTGAAAGAAGAGGATCCCCTGCCTCTGCCACCACCATATGCCCCGACTGCACCGCTGCCTCCCCCAAACTCTGGAGCATTACCAGGCCTCCCAGAGATCCCCCCTCCTTTGGTCTCTCCTCCGGGCCCGGACCCACAAGCAGACCCTCCTGCTGTGCCCCCTCCACCGGCTACTGCCTTGGACTACACATCCACTTCAGGGGGAGACTCAGGAACCCCAGTGCCAGAAGGCTCCAGTCAGCTCAGCCAGCTTTGCAGATGCCCCTCCCGGAGACACAGGGCCCGCCCCATCTGGACAAGAATGGGACTCTCCAGCCTGGCGGGCCTATCCTCTACTATCAGCCCTTTACAACCACAGACCTCCTGAATTGGAAACACCACACCCTCTCTTATTATGAAAAGCCCCAGGCCCTCATCGACCTCATGGAGTCTGTTTTTCAGACCCATTGGCCCACCTGGAATGACTGTCACCAACTCCTCCTAACTCTGTTCAATACGGAGGAGAGACAGCAAGTCCTGACAAAGGCCAGGAAGCGGCTGCAGGAGCACGCCACATCCATCGTCCTGGACCCAGAAGAATGGGCCCAAACGGCTGTCCCAGACACCCAGCCTGACGGGTTTCAACACCAAACAAGGGCAAGCCGCGCTCTGACACTACCGGGAGGCAATCCTTTGATGGGTCCGAGAGGGCACCAAGCAGCCCACGAACCTGATAAAGATGACCTCAGTGTTCAGAAGCCTGACAAATCTCCAGGGCACTACTACAAATGGCTCTGAGGCCTTCCGGGTTTACACTCCCTTTGATCCAGAAGCCCGGGAAAGTCAGAGGAGGTGAATGCCGCTTTCGTTGCACAGGCAGTTGCAGACAACAAAAGGAAGCTGCAAAAGCGCAATGGCTTGGCGGACATAAGTATCATCCAACTGCTAGAGGTCGTGAACAAGGTCTTTGTCAATCGAGATGAGGTGGCTGAACGGGAGCCAGGAAGAAAAGCAGCAGGACTCCTTACTGGCAGCAGCTCTGGGGAAACCTAACTCCTCTGGACGAGAAAGACCACCCCAGAAAGCGGGGAACAATGCCAGAGACCAGTGTGCCTACTGCAAGGAGATCAGACACTGGAAGAATGAGTGCCCCCAAAAGACTCAGGTGCACTGAGGAAACACTCCAAGAGGAAAATACCAGCCTGAGCCCCAGGATCATCTGATCAGACTGGCAAACCTGGACACTGAATAGGGGCGACCGGGCTCATTGGACCTTGGCCCCCACGAGCCCATGGTCAGGTTACAAGTTGGGGGCCAGACAGTGAACTTTATGGTAGACACCAGTGCAGAACACACTGTGGTCATGACCCACATTGCCTCCTTCAGCGGAAAGACTGTTAACTTCATACGAGCGATGGGGGGAAGATTGGACTTGTGACCGTTTGCCATTTGCTGGCTCGGTAGCCATGAGGTGACCCATGAATTCTTGTACCTGCCTGAATGCCTGATCCCCCTGCTTGAAAGGGATCTTTTGACCAAACTGGGGGCTCGGATAGCCTTTAAACCCAGGGGGCCCACGACCCTAAGCCTCGGGACCAGTCTCACTCTCCTAGTCTCCGTTCTCCGGGACAAAGAATGGAGGCTATACTCGGAAGAGAGCCCAATCCAGAACCCAGAGGAGTTATGAGAACTGTTTCCTGACGTCTGGGCAGAAAACAACTCCCCAAGGATGGCACGGAATCATGCATCAGTCATCATCAACTTAAAACCTGGGGCACCCCTGACCTGACAAAGACAATATCCAATTCCGCTTGAGGCACGGTTGGGCATAACCAAGCATACAGGCCATCTACGGAAAAAGGGGATCCTAGTCAAGTGTCAGTCACCCGGGATCACCCCTCTACTACCAGTAAAGAAGCCAGACAGGACTGAATATCAACCAATGCAGGACCTAAGGGCCATCAACAACGCCACCCTCACCCTGCACCAAGTTGTTCCTCTTAGGACAAAGGCCTGACCCGCTGGTCTACACCAAAGAAGAACAGGACTGGATTGAGGGAGAGGGAGGAAGCTGAACTTCCAAAGAAGCTTGGACACTCCCAGGTCAGTGGGTCTTCATGCCCAAGGGAGCCACCCATGCCCTTGTCCAACAGTACCATCAGCTCACTCACCTGGGAAAAACTGCGCTGGAGACCCTACTGGGCAGATAGTACTACATAGCACGACTGGCCTCCCTCTATGCCACTGTCAGCAACCAGTGCCAGGTTTGCACTAAAAACAACTCTGTGCAGGGCCCCCATGTTCAAGCAGAGGTCCAACACACAAGCACAGACCCCTTTTAAGACATAGTAGTGGACTTTACGGAAGTAAAACCCAGCTGGGGGTATAAATATCTGTTGGTAATAGTATGTACTTTCTTGGGTTGGGTAGAAGCATACGCCACCCACACCAAGAAGGTAAGAGAAGTAACTAAGGCTTTACTCAGGGAAATAGTCCCACAGCATGGGTTGTCGATGTCAATAGGAAGTTACAGTGGCCCAGCTTTCATAGCAATTGTAGTCCAGGAACTGGCAAAAATGTTGGGCATCAAGTGGAAACTCCATGCCACCTATAGGCCTCAGAGCTCAGGGAAAGTTGAACACATGAATCATCCCCTGAAAACCACCCTAGCCAAGTTCTGCCAGGAAACTGGTCTCCCTTGGGTGGACTTGCTTCCCTTAGCCCTTCTCCAGGTGAGATGTACCCCAGGACCCACTGGTGATTCACCCTTCGAGATCTTATTCGGTCAATCACCTCCTATTGTTCGGCATTTAAGGGAAACTCCAGGCTCCTAGGGGAAGCCAGCCAGGATGCTGTCCTCCAGCAGGTAGGGGTTATCCTAGCTGAGATACACAAAACTGTTTTGTCCCGGAACCTCATTCTCCTGGGACACCCAGTTCACCCCTACCTACTTGGGGACCAAGTCTGAGTTAAAGACTGGAAGAAGGAACCCCTTCAGCCTTCCTGCACAGGGCCACACACAGTGATTCTTGTAACCCCCACTGCTCTTAAGGTTGCAAGTGTTGTCCCTTGGGTCCATCATTCCAGAGTCAAGAGGGCACATCCCAGTGAAGGGCCAGATTACTATGCAGCCCAATCTGTACCCGGCCATCCCCTGAGGGTGCAAATCACTCAAGACACCCCAGATCTCGGCCACGTGGAGCGACAGCTGAATGGACCCCTGTTCCTGGTGAAGCCTATCCCTGTACTGCCTACTTGCCGTGACATTTGGAGTCGGGCTCGTTGCTGTGGCCCCCACGGACTGCACTATAGGGAATAGGGTCCTGATTGCTATCACTTAAACTGGGGCACAGTAGGATGCTTTGTTACCTTGAGTTGCTTCTGCTTCCCTTCCTAGCTTGGTCCCTTGGGACCAAACTCCCAACTCACTGGAAGTTACAGGTTAGTAAGATGGGGAAGTCAGGGAGTCCTAAATGCCTCGGCCCCTTTTCCAGCAGAGGCCACTTCTGCCTCCATTTTGTTTGATGTACATTCAGCACTAAGGAAAGAGTCTGCTATAACCTGTGGTGAAGGCCATTCAGGATGCCCTATTTATGTCACCTATGAAAAATATCTGTGAAAGGGGTCAGGTGGAGAACACTTCTGCAGTGATTGGTCATATCTGATAGCAGCCACCATGCCCGGGGGACCACTGTGGGTCCCACATAATTCCCACTACTTGCTGCAGAACATCCCCAACCCACCACAGTGTAACAGGGCTGGGGGCTACCATGGGTGGGTACCTTGTGTCCAAGTAAATATCACCCTTTTAAATCAGTCCAAACCTTTCAGAGAGCTCAGATAGTAGAAAGACTCGGCATAGGAGTATATGTCTCAGCAGGTAAACACCCAGGTGACTTCATACTAGTTCAGCTAGTTCAGGTGGCCCTCTCAGCTCAGAAAACCCCCTCCCGTGGAAAGGTCCTACAAAGAAATGTAAGTGAGGCCACCCAAAAGCTGGAGGCTAGGCTCAGGAAGATACCCCAAAATATACTCCTGAGCCAAGTCTGAAATTTCCATCAGCTCCTGAACAAGATTCTGCCCAGTGTTGCAACCTTCTGTTGTTTATGCACTTCTCCCAGCCTGACCATCTTTCCGGTGCCCATCTCTAGAGACATAACCCCATACCTCGGGAGCAGCTCGGAAGCAGACAATAAACCCCATCCCATCTGCATGACTGAGCCCCCAGGGGAACTACTTACCTGTATGAACTTAACCCCAGAACCCAGCGCCACTCCCGCACCGGCTGCCCCTCTCCCTCAGAAAAACTGACTGTAATGCCACTCACCCATTTAAAGGAACCAGACGGTGTGCCAAGAACCCCACCCTTTGGGTCTGTGGTACCCAGGGTACCGATGCTTGCCCCCAGCTGGCCAAGGTGTATGCTACCTAGCTTGGTCAGTACCATCATTCTTGGTATAAGGGAACGAGCTGCCTGGAGAACTTTACCAAACCAAATGAGCAGTACAGGCGATCCCTTTACTCCTGGGACTGGGGATAGCTGCAAGTGCGGCAGCGGCCGGGACCTCTCTCACAATAGTTCAGCAGGGCTTGCAAAACCTAGCACAGGAAACATCAAAGGACCTTGAGGAAATAACCAGGGCCCTCAGTGGGATTCAAAACCAAGCAAACTCACTCACAGAGGTGGTACTGCAGAATAGACAAGGATTAAACTTGCTGACTGCCAGCCAAGGGGGGATTTGTCAGGTCCTGGGAGAAGAGTGCTACTTTTATGCCAACCCTTCAGGTATAGTCAGGGACAAAATAGCTGTGCTAAAAGAAAGAGCCAAAGCCTGCTTAGATCAAGCTTACCAGGTAGCCGCCAGTGGAAGCTACCTGCAATATCTCCTCTACTGAATATTGCCATTCATGCCAGTAATAGCCGTGATTGTCTTCCTCATAGGCCTTTGGGCCATGTGTCTTGCAATGCCTGATGTGGTACATCACCTCCCACTTAAACGATTTAAACCACCAAGTGATGCCTCAGGTGAGCTATCAAATGCTAGGCAGAAGGGAACAGTACTCTGTGTCAAAGGGTGATGCCCCATAAAATTATTAAGGGCATCAAAGGGGGGAATGTTGAAGGAATCCCCTTCCCCTTTCTGGAGGGAACCCCCTTCCCCTTCCTTCTTCCCCATTGTGCAATACTGAAATGAGCTGCTTTCTGATAATGCAGCCCTTGCCCTTGGGTATGTGTGTGTCCTGAGGGCTGCAGGGTGTGTACAGGTAAGAACTTGCTTGTGTGAGTCAGCAGGCTAATCTAAGATAGCAGCCTTGCCTCATTTATCTGTGTCCATTTATCTCATCTAACAGTAAAATTTGCTTCTGTACTCCTGCTTGCTTCCCACCCCCTATTATAAACCCCTGAAAACCGTAGCTCAGGGACCAGTATTTGGAGACCAAACTCTCCTCCGGGTCGACGTGTGTAATAAAACCTGAGTTCCTTCATCTCTCTGAGTGCACACTTGGGTTTTTCAGCCAGACCTGGACTTCTTCTGCAACAACACGACTAACCAAGGGTCTTAAACAGGGCACCATTCTGCCTGAGAAACCATGACACACATACTTTTTGTGGTCTTGTTGCAATTCTTACTCTGTAACTCTCAAAGATCATTATCTTTAGTTATTTCAATATACCTTTGTAATTTTTTTTTCTTTCATAAAATTTAATTGCATTTTAGTGTGGCTCATTCCTGGTGTCATATTCAGATGTCACTTCAAAAATCTCATCACTAGATGTCACTTGTAAAAGAGAGGGCTGTTGGGTAGAGTGAATATTACCTGTTGAACTGTGTTATCATCACTGATCTTTAGTCTTTGTCATTAAGCAGACAATCTAAACTGGCTTTTCAAGAATTGTAATTTTTATGTGTAAATATTATTTTGAAAAACACAAAGAAAATGAATGGGAGCATAGGAGGAACTACAGATGTGTTTTTAAAAAGAGAAATAGAACATACAATGGCCTTTTTTTAAGTTTATATGTACCAAGAATTTCTGTTTTATAGTTTCAGGATACTGTTTTGTTTGTCTGTTTGTTTTACTGATTTTAACTTACACATCTGGCCTAATTTTAGTGCTTCAAGCCTAGAAGAAATCTATATGAAATGATGGGTAACAACTAGTCACATGTCTCAAGGAAAGTGACTCACAACCCTGCTGTAATTTTTATCGTCTAAGTGACCAGAAAGATAACTCGACAGGAGATGAGGTTATTTTTATACATCCTGTATTTTGCTTCAAATTAAACTTTTATTTCATAAAATGAAAATGTGAAGGGGTAGGTAGATTAGACTGTTAGTAATCATGCTCCCTTCCAGAAGACATAATTTCACAATCACTGTGAAGCCTTCTGCAATCTGGAGAGTGGATGACTGCAATGCCAGCAGGCAGAGTGACCTTGTCCACTTCACAATCTCTGCTGATAACCCAACCAGGTTAGAAATTGAAAAGTTTACTCACTAGATCAATCATTTGAAATGAATCATCTGATTTTCTAACCTGTCTTTGGACTGTTCCTGGCAAAATAAATTACATAGATAACAACAGACAGCCAACCACAAAAAAATTCAAAAGTATATTATATATATATAATAGATAACAACTATCACTGTAACTCTTTCAAAAATTTTGGACAAGTACATTTTAAAGTAAAAATAGAATCCTATTTAGGATCAATTTTCTGAACAGCCCACACACCCATCAGAAACCTAAATGCTGCTGCCAAAAGTTTCCAAGCATGCAGAATCCAGCCTGTGATATTGCTGTCTACAAAGGGATTATCCCAGTATTTCTCCACCCCTGATCAGGGTAAGGTTACTGCTCAACAACACAAGCACTTAAAGAGAGATGAAGGGCCATTAGGGAAAACACTTATGAGACTTGGCAATTGAATCCCATACATTGGGAAGACTTAAGATATGTGAATCCACTGTGGTATTACTTGGCAGTAAGTGGTATGAACAAAACAGCTGATGAATTTGAGCCTTTGGGGCATGTTATATAATTTATTCGCCAGGACAAATGAATTCTTTACAGCATCTGAGAACTAAATTTAGAAAAATATTTATGAATAATTTAAACTATCTAGGGCATTATATTTCGATGAATTACTTTAGAGGGAATTTAAAAATCTTCAGAGATCATAGAGTGATATGTCCAAATAATTTTCTATAATGTAGGATTCCCTGTCATTTACATTTCACAGTCCACAACTGTAAGAAACTTTAATTACCATGAGTATGTCTACTGCATTAGAATTTACCTAACCTACAGATTCTCCCTCATTAAATATTCATGCTTGCCTGGTCTTCACCCTTGGTTCTTCTACCATTCTGAATGGTTTTCTTAGGGGAATTTATCTACATCCATGAATTTAACTACCTTCCATTGGCTATTATCTCCTGAGTTCCAGTACCACAAATAACAGCTTACCTCTCCAAAGGTCCATCAGGAATTTTAAACTCAATTTGACCAGATAAACCCCATGATCTTTTATATCCAAAATATACCCTTCTTCATATCCTGACAAACCTATCAACCATTCAGATGCAGCATTTTAAGGGGTCATTCATGGGGGAAAGACGATACAGTCCAGGTCCCTCAAAAGTGCAAGTTGAGATCACAGACCCAAATATATAAAACGTAGAACTCAAAATTGTGAGATGTGCAATAAAGTATATTTATCTAAAAACTCAATTATAAAGCATAGATTATATGGTTGGGTAGAAAAGCAAGACCCACTTCAGGGCTATCTATAATAAACCCACTTTAAGCACACATACCTAAAAAGGTTAAAAATAAAAGATATACCATGCTAAAATTAACCAAGAAAAAAAACAAAAACAAAAACAAAAACTTGGCATAGCTACATTAACATAAGATAAAGTACACTGCAGAAAAAAAGAATATTAAGGCAATAAAGAAGATCATTTCATAATGATAAAGGGGTCAATTCATCAAGAGCACACTTTCTAAAAGTTTATGCTATCAATGGAGCTTCAAAATACATGAAGCAAAATTAAAAGAAAAAGAAAAAGAAGAAGAATACAAGGAGAAATAGACAAATAGACAAATCCACAAGTACAGTTGGGCATTACAATACCCTTATCTTAATAATTGATAGAATAAGTGGAATGAAAATCAGTAAGTACATGGAAGACATAACACTATCAAGCAGCTTAATTGTAACTGACATTTATGGAAAAACAGAGGAGCAAATTAAACCTGGAATAAGTAAATTTAAAAAAAGATGGGAATAAACAAAATAAATCAATATATAGAAAAGCTAGTTCATTAAGGATTTCAATAAAATTGGTAAACTTCTAGTCAATCTGTGGAGGAAAAAAGAGTGAAAAAAATAAATTACCAACATCAATTAGGAGAGCATTGAAAATTACTACAGATTCTACAAAAATTAAAAGAATAATAATAGTATATTATCAACAACTTCATGCCAATAAATTCAACAACCTAAGTGAAATGGATTAATTCTTTCAAATACACAAACTATTAAAGCTCACTAGAGTAGAAAAACTGAATATCCCTCTATCTATCAAAAAACTTGAATATGTAGATAAACCTTCCCATGAAAAAAACTCGAGGCCTAGATGGCTTCACTAACAAATTCTATCAAATATTTAAGAAAGAAATAATTTCAGTTCTATACAAACCTTTCCAGAACATTGAAAAGAACAACAGAGACAGCTTTCTGATGAGTAAAACAGCATGAATTTTGTTTCCATAATGTATTGTTATGACAATATACTTTTATTATTTTTATTAAAAATGGGGTCATGAAAGGAGTTTTTTTTATTGTAATAGGAAGTAGCATTGAAAGGATTTTATGTTAAAAGAGAAATAATCATATTTTCTTTCAGTAGGTGACCCTACTTCATTTGAACCTATCATTCCAGTTCTCTACAGTCTAGCATTTCTTCTTGTAAAAATGCCCTGGTTTGAATGATAAAATATATTTGGATGATAAAATATATGGTCACCCTGCCTTTTAGACTGATTACTGTAAGCCTTAGGAAAGTTTCATATCCTTTGATTTAATAATCCTATCTCAAGAAATCTGTACAAAGGAAATAACCCCAGATACAGAGATGTATATTTGTATACAAATATGTCCACTATGGGATTATTTAGTAGTCACAACAAAACTAAACAGCTTAAAGGCCCACAATAGAAGAATTGGTAAATAAGTAATGGGTTCTTAAATAAATGGGATTTTATGTAACACTTAAACATTATTTAATGACTGAGAAATGCTCAAAATAAAATTTTAGGGGAAAAAAGTAAAGAGCAAAAATGTTTATACTATAATCGCTATCCTGCTACATACATATTTCACACATACACACACACACTCTCACTATACGGAAAGAAGGAAAGAAATATACAAAAAGATGCAATAGTTATCTCTCAATAATGATTATGGGAAATATTTTTTCATCCAACATTTTCATATTTTTCACATTCGATATAATAATGTGTTACTTTTATAATCAGAAAACAAAACAAAACAGAGAATGAAGGGAATAAAAGATACAATACTTTGGAGTTTTAGCAGAGAAGAGACAAATTTGAATAAGTAAACAAAGCATAAAAACAAGAAACCTCTTTAAAAATAACATAGTAACATGAGTTCGTAACACAGGTCATTTTCCATGCTGTGATCCTTTTTGGGTGTTACTCATTCAAATAGAAAAATGTCTAAAACAGAGGCAGTATACCATCCTACTTAAACTTGTGACCAGATGTTACCTCAAGTATTATATTTTGAGAACTTTAAAAAGAAACATTTTTTAATGGAAAATGTTTAAAGGATAATGACTAAGAAAGAATTAAAAACCCTGAAAGCATGGTACATAAAAAAGACTGAAGACACTGAGAATGCTTATCATAGGGAACAGAAAATTTGGGTCATTCTGGTGAAGAAATAGCTCATGGTCATAACTAAGGATGAAATGGGATCTCCTCAAAGAGTGAGTTCTCTCTTCCTAACCACTTGAGAACTGCTATCTATGAAATACATGGAATGTTACTGTGTAAAAAACTCTCATGTCAATCACTGTAGAATCTGATGTTTAAAGATACCCTTCTTAATTTTCTTTTAGAGAAAGGAATTAGGCATCAGATGAGGATTTAAATTAACTGTTCTTGGATTACACCTTCAAATGTGATATGAAATTAACTTAATGTCCCTGAGATTTAATCCATGTTTCTTATATTTAATTTTACTTCAAACTATACATCAAGGCTGAAGTTCCATTATTTAATAGCCAATTAGTGATTTTTCTCAACCACTTCACTGTTCATTAGCCCTTCCATAGAAGCAGAGTATGTGGAGAGAAGTTCATTTAAATCAGTTGACTCCTATGCATTTTAAAAGTTAAAATGAAAAGTTTTATATAAATAGAGGTTAATAACATTGGCCAAAGTGCTAAACTGGTATTATGCCTGTGCTCTATTAACTACTTTATCTCTAATCTACTTCCTTTTGCATAAGGTATTTCATTGGTTAGTTTATTGACTGAATCTACAATAAATGATTTAGAATGTTGCTGTCATTTCAGCTTCCCTAAAATGCCAAGCCTATAACAATATTACTATTATAATTCTAAGCTCATCTAACCTAACTCATGTTTCTGATTTTATCATCATTGAATATACTTTTTATAAATGGGTGATCCTTTGTCTTGCTCTATCATGACTTCCAAGGTAAATGTCCTTCACTTTAAGAGAATCAACTGTTAATATCTCTAGGCTTCATTATTCCAGATTTCTGGGTAAACTCCCCCTCCAAAAAGTGTATTCACAGAAAATAGATTATATTGGCCAGACTTTATACATATATTTTCTCTAAGATTTTTGTATTCTAAATTTTTTTGTGAAAACAGGAAGAAAGTACAGACCAAGGATTCAAGCCTTATCTGTTTTTTAGAAAATATAATATCATTATTCAAATATTAGGTTTCTCTGAATACCATAGTATATATTATTTCAATGTTACTGCAACTATAAAAGCAATATGAAGAGTAAGTAGCTTTCTTTCTTATCATACCTAGAAAGTGATTGTTAGAAAAAAAATGCGAAGGCATTTAAGCAGCTTTTCTTCTTAGTTTGTTAAAATATGGCAATAGTATAATTAGCTGAAAAAGCTGGCTAATTCTGTAATCTATGTCACCTCTTCAACGTGCGCAAACCTGCAACAGTGACAAGCTTTGCAATAAAACAAAAAAACCTACTTTAAAAAAAAATACATTCAAAAAGAAGTAAAACACCTCTGATTTTTTTCTTTCCCAGGAGGAAAGTATATATAAAAGAAAGGTTAGAAAAATATTATTTTTTTTTTTTTAATTAGCAAGTTAAGATACTGCAATAATGAGGAAACATTCAGTTTTCTCACCGTCAAGTATTCACTTCCACATTATTGGACAGCTTCATGGGTTTGACTGCTTCATTATCACTCAATGATTCTGGAAATAAGCCAATAATTGTCTGGGGTTCATTTGCTCAAAATAGAAAAAAAATGTCCAAGACATTACTTTGGGCACTATGGCAACTTAAGTATTATTTCACTTTAGATTATCCCTCCTTTTTTGTGAATATTAATATTTAAAAGGTAAATTATTTTCTTTCACCCTTGTTCTAACTCCAAGTCTTTTTTATTTTATCCCACATAAAATTCTTGATTTTACCCCATATTCTAGAAAATGATTAAATGCAGAATCTTCTCCGAACAAAGTATTTGATTTAATGTTGCTTCTCCAAATACAAATGCCTGAAATTTCTCAGGTCAAACAAAGAAGTAAAGCCTGAAGTTTTAAGATCTACAGAAGGGAATTTAGTAATAACCCAGCAAGTCATTCATTGCAGCTTAGCAGAACTTAAGCCTGTCAATTAAAGGTCAAGAAAATGGAACCTCCAAACTACTAAGAATGATTTAAAAATCTGAGATACAACCATCATCTCAATTTCTGATCCCATAATGTTCTTTTCTGGAGTTCTATTTGTCAGCAAAGGCCATAGACTCATATATGTTATATAGTACTTTTAAACAAGCTGTTAACCAAATTAATGATCGTAAGCAGTTACTTTCCAAATTATAGTAGGTACATCTGTTAAATTATATTTTGCTTGTACCAGTTGAAAAAGTAGCATATTACATAGCTGCAGGATCTTACCACTCAACCTGTGTTAAGTTCTGATATGAGCCAAGGTAGTGATGTTTGCCAGTTAACACTATCTATAGCAAGTTTAAATACCTATGAAAAAAAAATATTCATTATTTCAAGAGTTACAGAGCACCTAAAAGTAAGGTACTAGGCTAGGTGGTGTTGGTGACACAAAGATGGTAACTCTCACTGCCCTCAGTTTTCAGTCTACCCAGGATGATAAGTGTGAAGAGAATAACAACTATAGTTTGTTACCATGAAATTTATCACTCAAGCAGGGACACTTTTGAGAATGATAGGAATGCACTTAAAAATTAAGTAAGGCTGATCCAGTCCTCTGCTTCCTTGGTTCTGCCCTAGAAGTTATTCTTCCTGTAATTCATCCCTTCTCCATCAGTTCAGGATGACAATACAAATTTGAAAAATTTGTATTCTGTTAATATAAATTTCACAAAACTTTGTTGGCTTTGTGTACAATTCAGGAAGGGGAATCCAAACTATCAGACAAAAGGACTTTCCATAGATCCTTTCTGTAGAACTGCATTTTCCCATCTTGACTTCCACTGGGATGTCTGACTAGATCTATGTTCAGTTATACTCTCTTTAGCAAAGGGTTGTTCATTTAAACCCTCACATGAAGCCCTGTTCTCAGGGGACTCATTTAAAAAAGAAAAAATTTAAGCTGGGAAAACAGATATAACCTGGGACTGTCCCATGAAAACTGGGACATATCCACCTTAACTATATTGTACAGTGCTTTCCAGTTTATTAAGTATTTTCAAAAAATTTTTTTTTCCTTTTTTCCTTGGAAAGAGGCTATGAGGTAATGGACAACATTATATATTCATTTTTAAATAGCAAAGTGGAAAGCTTATAAATGGTGGGTTCAAGGTTGAGCTGAGATTTTACAATTCAAAATCTATGTCTGCCCACTATAACACATTGCCTCCATTGATAATTATAATCATTAGAACACAGCTAAACTCCTTAATCACAACTTGTGGGAAACATGGCTCTTCTTATTATAGTACCCATATATAATATATACCAATTTGACATTATGACATTTTCTTGGTAAAAACTACTGTGCTAAATATGGATGTACTAATAAAAGGAAATTATTTATTTTAGTTAAAAATTATTTACAAAAATATAATAGCCTAAAACAATTTCAAGTAAAATCAGAATATAAGAGGAATCCCCTCATAACCACCACTCTTCTAAGCTAATTAAAATTATTATTCAAAGACTTCTGGGAAGATACAGGACTCACTTCTCTTCCGGAAAAATAGGTAGAGGACAGGCAGAAATTGTCTAGAAAACTATTATAGAACTTAGGACACCAAGAGAAGGCTGGACACCACCAAGAATACAGAGGGACCAAACAAAGGAATCTCAATAGGGAATCCATGAGTAATGCTACAGACACAGCTGCTGGTGGTCATCATGCCACCCTCAGAGCAGACAGTAGTGGGTGCCCTAGCCCACGGCTGATGGCTGTGGACTAAGGGAGTTGCAGGGATTCACTTCCCTGAGAAAAGGGAGAGGGCAGGGAATAGCCTATAGCAAATTCAGATTTTGACCAGCAAACTTGGTCTATGGCATCCAACAGGTCACACACTTCCGGACTGAGTAGGGCTGTAACATTGTTTGCCCTGAAAGCCAGCAGGGAGTTAAAAAATAATCCACCTCCTCAAACTCCCTCCCTACTTACCTGGACTAGTTGATGATGACTTACAGGGAAGCGGAATGGAAATATGCTTCCTCCCTGGGAAAAGGAAGGGTATGGCCATTCAAAAGAGATCTGCTTCTGATAAAGACTTGGTTCTAAATAGTCTGCCCTGAGGGTACTGCTTTGTATGACCCTTCCAGGTAGGGTTGCCATGAAAGCATTACCCCCTACAATCTGCTGAAAGACCAGGAAAGTATACACAAAGAAGGGGTAAACTAATTAATTAAAAGAGGCATTCTGGCACCTTCACTGCCTTACTCTCAAAGGCCCTTAGAAACAGGTCTGCACTCCATTACTGGGCCCATAGTCCTCATTTGTGCGGTTAAATAGGGATAATTCTAAAAACCTAAAACAGGTTGAACCAAGAATCAAAGAACAGTGGTAAAACACAGCTTCTCAACAGTAAATCCCTTGGCAAGAGAGAGAAACTAACTATCAGAGTAATCTCACCATCATAATCAGATGCATAGACAGCAGCAAGAAATTACAAGTCATACCAATAAAAGGAAGCTATGGCACAGGCAATGAAACAAATCAAAGGTACAGATAAGACACAGGATTTTAAACAACTAATCAGTGATGTTCATATAAATCTTCTAAATCAAATCATGGAGAATTAAAGATATTAAGAAGACACTGAGGGAAGTGGATGTGGGTCAACTGATAGACTGTTCACCTACTTATAGGAGGTCCAGGGTTCAGTACCCGTGGGTCAACTGACAGAGTGTCCACCTACTTATGGGAGGTCCAGGGTTCAGTACCTGGGGCCTCCTGGCCCATGTATGAGCTGGCCTACACACAGTACTACCTCATGCAAGCAGTGTCACATCATGTAGGGGTGCCCCACATGCAAGGAGTACACCCCACAAGGAGAGCCTCCCTGCAAGAGAAAAGCACAGCCTGCACAGGAGTGGTGCCACACACAAAGAGAGCTGACGCAGCAAGAAGACGCAACAAAAAGAGACACAGATTCCTAGTGCTGCCTGACAAGAATGCAAGTGGACACAGAAGAATGCATAGCAAATGGACACAGAGAGAGGACAATGGGGGTGGGGGAGAGGAATAAATAAATCTTTTTAAAAAAGATGACACTGGGCAAACACAAAGAATAATTTGGAAGTTTCAATAGAGAAATAATAGAGCTTATGGAAATGAAAGTCGCCATCAGTGAGATTAAAAATACAATACAGAAATACAGCACCAGATTTGAAACCATAGAAGAAAGAATCAGAGATGTAGAGGACAGAACAGTTGAAATTGAAAGGAGAGAAGAAGGACAAATTGAGCAGGGCCTCAGGGAGTTGAATGACAGCAAGAGGCATATCAACATATGTGTTATGGGAACTCCAGGAGAAGAAGAGGGAAAAAGGGCAGAAAGAGTATTTCAAGAATTAATGGCTGAAAGTTTCCTAACTCTCATGGAAGATATGAATATATATGCCCAAGAAGCACATCATACTGCAATAAGAATAAATCCAAATAAACCTACTCC
This sequence comes from Dasypus novemcinctus, assembly GCF_030445035.2. NCBI lineage: Eukaryota > Metazoa > Chordata > Mammalia > Cingulata > Dasypodidae > Dasypus > Dasypus novemcinctus. Next base: position 43,706,949 of record NC_080673.1, on the reverse strand, counting down.
AAGACACATACTATGCAGAATGTCAAATGCCAAATAAAAAAAAATTCTGAAAGCAGCAAGGGAGAAATGAGAAATCACCTAGTAAGACAAAGTGCATATTTCCCATCAGAAAATATGAAGGCAAGAAGGCAGTGGTATGATATAATTAAGGTTCTGAAAGAGAAAAACTGCCAGCCAACAATTCTTTATCCAGCAAAGCTGTTCTTCAATTATGATGATGAGTTAAAAATATTCACAGATAAATAGAAACTAAAATTAATAAATAAGAATCTGGCACTACAGGAAATGGTAAAGGGATTTCTGCAGCCAGAAAAGAAAAAATAGCAGAGAGAGGCTTGGAGGGGAGTATAGAAGTAAAGACTATCAGAAAGGGTAACCAAAGGGTAAAAAAAGACAGGGGGAAAAAAAAGATATAATGTATGAAAGCCAAAGGATAAAATGGTTGAAGTAACTAATGCCTCACTTAATGTTAAGGATTAAGCTCACCAATCAAAGAACATTGGATTAAAAACAAAAACAAAAAACATGATCCTCCCTGTGCTGTCTGCAGGAGAATCACCTTAGATTCAACAATGCAAACAGGCTGCAAGTGAAATGTTGGAAAAAGATATTTCACATTAATAGTAACCAAAAGAGAGCAGGGGTGTCTATGCTGGTGTCAGACAAAACAGACTTAAAATGCAAAAAAAAAAAAAAAAAAAAAAAAGTGATAAGGATACAAAAAGCCCTTATACATTAGTAAAAGGGACAATCTCCCAGGAAGGAGTAACAGTCATATATATCCATGCACCTGAGCAGGGTGCCCCAAAATACATGAGGCAAACTCTGGCAAAAGAGAAATAAACATCTACACAGTAATGGCTGGAGACTTCAAAATGCCACTCACATCAATAAAACAACAAGAAAGAAAATCAACAAAAAAACACAGAACATGAACAAACATGAAAAACAAGATGGACCTGACAGACATATAGAGAACACTGCACAGCCAATTAGAAAGTTATACATTCTTCTCAAGTGCTTATGGTTCTTTCTCCAGGACAGACCACATGTTGGGTCAGAAAACAGTTCTCAATAAAAATAAAAAGATAGAAATTATACAAAGAACCTTCTCTGACCTTAATGAAATTAAGCTGGAAATCAATAAGAGGTAAGAAAGGGGAAAATCACAAACATATGAAGGCAAAACAACATACTTCTAAATAATCAGTAGGTCAAAGAAGAAGTTAAAGGAAAAATTAGTAAATATCTTGAGATGAATGAAAAAAAACACAAGTTATCAAAACTTATGAAATACAGTAAAGATCATACTGAGATAGAAAATTATAGTCCTAAATGCCTATATTAAAAAAGAAGAAAAAGCTAATATCAACGACCTAACAGAACACCAGGAAGAACTAAAAAAAGAATAGCAAATCAATCCCAAAACAAGCAGAAAGAAATAATAAAGATTAGAGCTGAAATAAATGAAACTTAGAGAGAAAAAAAACATAATGAAAATCAACAAAAACAAAAGCTGGTTCTTTGAGAGGATCAATAAAATCTATGAACTCTTAGATAGACTAGCAAAGGAAAAAGAGAGAAGATGCAAATAAATAAAATCAGAAATAAAAGAGAAGACATTACAACTAATCCCATAGAAATAAAAAGGATAAGAGGATATTATGAGAAACTGTAAGCCAACAACTTAGACAACCTAGTGGTAACAGACAAATTCCTAGAAATGCATGAACAACCTACATTAACTCTACAAGAAATATAGGAACTCAACAAATCAATACACAAGAAGCAAAATCAGTCATAAAAAATTTTCCAACAAAGAAAAGTCCAGGACCAGATGGCTTCACAGGTGAATACTACTAAAATTTTTCTGATGAATTAATAGCAATCCTGTTTAACTCTCCCAAAACATTGAAAAGGAGGGGAAATTACTCAACACATTTTGTGAAGCCAGTATCACCTAATACCAAAGCCAGAAAAAGATACTACAGGCCAATCTCTCTAATGAACATGAAATCAAAAATTCTCAACAAAATACTTGTAAGTAGAACCCAACAGCATATTGAAAGAATTATACACCACAATTAAGTGGGTTTTATTCCTGGTAAACAAGGGTAGTTAAACCCAAGAAGTCAATTAACATAATATGCCACATTAACAAATCAAAGGAAAAAAATACAAAGTCATCTCAATTGATGCAGAAAAGGCATTTGAAAAAATCCAGCATCCTTTCTTGATATAAACAATTAAAGACAGGAATAGGATAGGAATATCCTCTACAGATATGGGCATATATGAAAAACCCACAGCCAACATCATACTCAATAGGGAAAGGTTGAAAAATTTCCCTCTAAGACCAGCAACAAGACAAGAGTGCCCACTGCCACCACAGTTATTCAACATCATGCTAAAAGTTCTAGCTAGAGCAACTAGGCAAGAAAAAGAAATAAAAAGCATCCATATTGGATAGAAGAGGAAGTAAAACTCTTACTATGCTCATATAACATGATCCTATATTTAGAAGATCCTGAAAAATCTATGACAAATCTATATAAGCTAATAAATGAGTTCAGCAAAGTAGCAGGATGTGATCAGCATGCAAAAATCAGTAGTGTTTCTATACACTAGTAATGAACAATCTAAGGAGGAAATCAAGAAAAAAATTCCATTAACAGCAACAAAAAAACCTCAAATATCTAGGAATTAATTTAACCAGGAATGTATAGAATCCGTATTCAGTATACTACAAAACGATGCTAAAAGAAATCACAGAAGACCTAAACAAATGGAAGAACATTCCATGATCATGGATTCAAAGATTAAATATTGTGACAATGTCACTTCTACCCAAACTTATTTATATATTCAGAGCAATCCCAATCAAAATTCTAAATGCCTCCTTTACAGAAATAGAAAATGAAAGGGGTCCTAAATAGCCAGAACTATACTAAAAAAGAAGAGTGAAGTCAGATGACTCATGCTGCCTGACCTTGAAGCATATTATAAAGCTACAGTGGTCAAAACAGGATGGCATTGGCCTAAAGATAGACACATTTATCGATGGAATTAAACTGAGAATTCAGAAATAGACCTGCACCCTATTGTCAAGTGATTTTCAATAAGCCTACCAAGTCTACTTTCCTGGGACAGAACAGCCTCTTCAACAAGTGGACCTGGAAGATATCCATTCCACCGAGAGAGTGAAAAAGGACCTCTATCTTACTCCCTATAGAAGAGTCAACTCTAAATGGATCAAAACCCTAAACAAAAAAAAACAGGACCATAAAACTCCTAGAAGACAATGCAGGGAAACATCTTCAAGATCTTGTGGTAGGTGGGGGCTTCTTAAACCTTATAACCAAAGTATAAGCAATGAAAGAAAAAATAGAAAAAAAGACCCCCTCAAAATTTAACACTTTTGCTTCTCTAAGGATTTTGCGAAGAGGGTAAAAATGCAGCCTACCCAGTGGGAGAAAATATTCAGAGATCACACATCCAACAAGGGTTTAATATCTATGATATATAAAGGCATACTATAATCCAACATTGAAAAGACAAAAGACCCAATTAAAAATTGGGTAAAAGACATGAATAGACATTTTTCTAAAGAAGAAATACAAATGGCAAAAAAAAATCACATGAAAAATTGCTCAGCATCATTTGCTATTAGGGAAATGCAAATCAAAGCTACAGTAAGATATCATTTCACATATACTAGAATAGCCACTATTAAAAAAACAAAACAAAACAGAAAACTGCAAGTATTGGAGAGAATGTCAATAACAGAATTATACACTGTTGGTGGGAATATAAAATGGTACCGCCACTGTGGAAGTCTGTTTGATGATTCCTGAGAAAGAAAGATATAGATCTGCTATGTGACCCAGCAATACCACCCAGAAGACCTGAAAGCAGGTGCACAAACAGACACACTGATGTTCATAGTGGCATTATTCACAATTGCCAAGAGAAATAACCCTGCTTCCCCTCAACTGACAAATGAAATAATAGTGGTATATACATACAGTGGAATATTATTCAGCTCTAAGAAAAAAATGAAGTGGTGAAGCATATTAACAACATGAGTGTACCTGGAAGACATTATGTTAAGTGAAGGAAGCCAGACACAAAAGGACAAACACTGCATGATTTCATTGTTATGAACTAAATATAATGAGCAGGAAAGCGATATGGCTCAAGCAATTGAGCTCCTGTCTACCACATGGGAGGTCCTGGGTTCAGTTCCCAGTGCCTCCTAGAGAAGATGAACAAGACAGTGGGCATAATATATAAATCAAATTTAATAATCTTATAGGAGGAGAGAAGATGACAAATCAGTTAGGGTCCTTGGGACTTAAGGAGTGACACAGCAGTAAATTCCCTGGATTGTCTCTGCCTCATGTATCCCAGACTTAGAGCTGAAGAAGAGCCACCTGGAAATGCCAATAGGCATTTACCAAAAAGAAACCTCTAGAAGTGATTTTTTAGATATGATACCAAAAGCACAAACAACCAAACATAAAATAGATAAATTGGACTTAATAAAAAGTAAAACTTTTGTATATCAAAGGACAGTACTAATAAAGTAAAAAAACAACCTACAGAATAGGAGAAAATAATGAAAAAGCATATATCTAATAAGAGTTTCATTTCCAAAATATATAAAGCACTGCTACAACCTGACAAAGCATATAAAACCCAATTTTAAAATGTTGAAAGGACTTGAAAAGACATTTCTGCAATGAAGATATACAAATGAGCCATAAGCACATGAAAAGATGCTCAATATCATTAGTTATCACAGAAATGCAAATTAAAACCACAATGAAATATCACTTCACACCCACTAGAATGCTATTTTTTTTTAATGGAAATAAATAAGGAATGAATTTCTGACACATATTCCAATATGGATTACCTGAAGATATCATGTTGAGTAAAATAAGCCAGACACAAAGGACAAATGTTGTATGATTCAATTTACATGAAATACGTAGAATATGCAAATTCATACAGACAGTGATTACAAGCTACCAGGGCCCAAGAGGTTGCAGGTAAAATTGGGAGTTACTGCTTAATGGATAGTTTCTGTTAGGACTGATGAAAAAGTTTTGATAATGGATGGATTGATTGTGAATATAATTAATATCACTGAACCATGCATTTGAAAATAGGGAAATACTGAGTTATATATATGTTGTCAAAATAAAAGGTGGAAAAAATAAGTCCCAACAAAACTCTGATCTCATGAGCCAAAGGATCAGGAAAGGGACAGCCTAATGCTATGGAAAACATTTAGACAATAACTACTTTAGAAAAAATGGTGACCCTACTCCCATCAATGCAGAAAAACATGCACAGGGAGCTTAGACTTCAACCCTTGGCAGCAGCGATGAAGGGCTCCAACCTCTCTGATGAGGAGACAACAAAGAAGTCTGAGTAAGGAGCTAGGACTTTCAAACTAACTGGGATGTCCTGAACCTACCCTCCACACCCACAGGAATGGACTAAATATAAAAACATGTTCTTCTGGGGTACATACAGTTTCAAACCACCACACTCCACCCCCTGGACTCCCAAAAGATGTATTCTCTCTATATACAAAATACATTCATTCCATCAAAGTATTCCAAGAACCTTAAGTCATGTCAGTAAACAATAATATGTGCAAAGTCTCATCAAAACTGGTTATAGAGAAAAACAAGGGTGATAGGGGTTGTCCATCCTTGAACACAATTCCTCTCCATCTGTGGACCTGTGAAAGAGTTATCTATTTCCAATGTACAATGGAGGGGCAGGCATGGGTTAAACATTTCCATTCCCATACGGAGAAATTGGAAGGAAAACAGGGGTCATGGGTCCCAAACAATTCTGAAACTTTGTAGGGCATATTGCATTAGATTTCAGGGTCTGGGAATCATCTATGCAATGATGCTTTACCCTCTGGGCCTAATGGAGCAGCAGCCCCACCCCTTCCAAGCACTTGTGCAGCAGCCATGCTCTCCCCACACACTGGTAAAGGCTCTGTCATCTCCAAGCACTGGGGTGATGGTGAGACTCTCTGCAATTCCCAGGGCATAGGCTCAACTCTCTGAGAAAACTAGGGTGGCAGCCAGTCTTTCTGCAATCCCCACGGCACAAGCTACAACCTCTGAGAACACTAGAGGGGTAGCAATCTTCCCGAACAATGGGGTAGAAGGTCCGCTCTCTCCAAGCTATGGGACAGAGTCATCCTCGCCACGTACATAAGTGGGCCCACTCTCTTGGGCCAAGATGATGTCTTTGGTCCAGACCTCACCACCTAAGATTCTGCCTTTAAAGTCATTTTTTCCCTTTATTCTGTCTCTTTTCTACCCCTTTTATTCCAGGCTGACAGATGTTCCATTCATATAGATCTCACACACATGCAAAAAAACTGTCAGTTTCACATATAATACACAGGAGTCCATACTATCAGACAGCGGCACTTTCCACAGATCCTTCCTGAATAACTGCACCTCCAATCCTGAGTGCACGGAAATGGCTGACTGAGTCAATGTTCAGTTAAGTCCTCACTTGGGACACTATTCTCTGGGGCCTCACTTTCCAGAAACAGAATTTTCCAAACCATCAGACATCAGAACTCAATTTTGCCAAGTTCTCTAGCATTTTAAAACAAGGGTCACCTTTCATCAATTTTCTAATAACATATTCATCATTTTCTCCTAAGGCCTCATCAGAAGTATCTTTAGTGTCCATATTTCTGCCAACAGTCTCTTAAAAGCAGTCTAGGCCTTTTCTATCAAGCACCTCACAATTCTTCCATCCTCTAATCATTATTGAAATCCAAAGCTTTTTTCCACATTTTTGATATTTGCAATAGTATCACACTATTCCGAATACCAAAATCCATTTTAGTTTCCTAGGCTACTTAAAGCAAATATCATGAAATGGGTTGGCTTAACAATGGAAATGTACAAACTTACAGTTCTGAGACTGAGAAAAATGTCCAAATCAAAGTGATGCTCTCTTCCCAATCACTGGCTGCTAACTATCCTTGACTCCTCTGCCATGTGGCAAGGCACATAGTAGCATCTCTCTCTCTCACCATACATACCATGTTTCAAGGATTGAAAGACTTGACATAGTAAAGATGTCAATTCTCCCCAAATTAATATTCAAGTTTATCTCAATTCCTATCAAAATCCTAACAAGGTTTTTTTGTAGATAGAAATAAGTTATTCTAAATATACATGTGATAGAAAGGAACTAGAACAATTTAAAAATATTTGAAAGGAAAAGGATAAATTGGTAGGTGTAAGTCTATACAATTTCAAGATTTATGAGTACCAAAATTGTGAGGATGTTTGTTACCCCTTTGTTACCTCTTCTTCTACTGCACTCTTTGCTCTAGCCACAATGGCCTCTTTGTTGTTCCTCAAATATGACAAACATGCTGCTGTGTCAGGGCCTCCAAATATTCTCCCTGGGATACTGTTCCCACAGATGTTTGCTTAGCTCACTCCCCTCACTTCATTCTGGTAGTTGCTCAAGGGTTACTTTGATGGAGAGACCTTCCCTGACAAAGTAAGAAAACCCTATCTCCACCCAGCAAGTATTACTAATATCTGACTACTCTATTTCCTCCATAGCACTCACTTAACAGCACCTCATATATACAGGCATACTTCATTTTATTGTGCTTTGCTTTATTATACTTTGCAGATTTTCCATTTTTTACAAATTAAATGTTTGTGGCAACCTCACATCAAGCAAATCTATCAGTGTCATTTTCCCTATAGTTTGTGTTCATGTTTCTCTGTCACATTTTAATTAAGGCATGTACATTGTTTTTTAGATGTAATGCTTTTGCATGCTTAATAGACTACAATATAATGTAAACATAACTATTATATGCACCAGGTATATGCACCAGGAAACACAAAAATTCATGTGGCTCATTTTATTGCAATATTCACTTTCTTGTGATGGACTGGAACCAAACTCACAATATCTCTGAGGTATGCCTGTACTTATTCATTTATTTGCTTATTGTGTTTTTCCCTGTACTAGAATGTAAAATGCAAGTGGGCAGAGACTTTAACTGTTATTACTCTAGAAATGAGATGTACCATACTCTAAGTAAATATAAGCACAATATTGTTGAATAATTGAGTGACTAAATAAGCTAATGCGTTAATTAATGAATCAAATTAATGTACTAATACAGTGAAGAATTTAAAAAGGAGTTAATGTATTGAGTAAACAAAATGATTTAATATTGGGATACATTTGTTTCTAACAAATAGAACAGAAAAAGCATTCAGGGCTTTTTAGCTAAATACATAAAATATAAAAAGAATTTTCCAATCCTTCAGAATCTAAGCAGAAAATATAATAATAATAACTTTTCTATTTGTGAGAATTAGACTGATTTCATACGTCTTCATAGCAACAGTCAGGCAGGAGATAATAGAGCAATATTATAAGGGAAAGAGGGTGTGACCTTAGAATTTTATACTCATCTAAAATTTTCCTTAATATTCAGACTTAATTAAGCACACAAAATCATAAGAAATATAATTCTACAATAGCTTTTTGATATTGATATTGAGATGCTGCCAGCTAAGAAATGGAGGAAAACAAGGAACTCAGAAATGATGAAGCAATGAAAAATAACATAAGTATTGGTGACCATTGGATCAATTTACATCAATTTATTTAAATAATTATAATACTTGGCTAGAAAAAAATTAAGTACTTTAAATCTTGACAAAGAAAAATAACAAACAAAACTGAAAGATTGGTGGAGAGATGGTTGGAAGAAATAAAGGAATAATTATTTCCTCATTATTCATATCAGGGGAAAATTCTATATTCACTGAAAATTGGAAGCAAGTTTTTTTTAAATGACCAAGCAACTTCATAGATTTCCTATGAAGGCAACTAGAATAATAATGATCCATGTTGAGGAAAAAAAACAATCAACAAAAACCAACCCAGAAGTAGCACAGATGATAAATTTTGTGGATAAGGACATTAAAGTAGTCATTACTACTGCATCCCATATACTCAAACAGCTAGAGGAAAGATTGAGCATGTTCAGCAATAAAGTACAAGATATTTAAAAGACACAAATCAAATTTCTAGAGGTGACAACTATACTGTCTGAGATGAAAAATATATCAGATAGGATTAATGGAGATTAGACATTGTAAGAGGAAAGATCAGTGAGCCTGAAGGCATAATGAAATGAACAAAACATCAGTGAGCGATGTAGTATCTAATATGTAAAGTGTCCCCATTATTCACTGATGTTCTGTTCATTGTCAATGCAATTGGAGCAGGTGAGGCAAAGCAGAAAAATATTCGAAGATATAATGACCAAAACTTTTCCAAATTTTATGAAAACTATATATCCACAGACCCAAGAAATAAACTCCAAGAACAAGAAAAAATGAATAAAACTACACCAAGACATAACAAATTGCTTAAAACAAAGGATTAAAAGAAAATCTTAATAGCAGCCAAAGAAATAAGACATGTTACATATAAAGAAATACACAAATTGAAGCAATGAAAATCCAAAAGGCAGTGGAGTCACATTTTTAAAGTCCTAAAACTTAGAATGCTAAACCAAGGGAAACAAAGTTATAATTCACTAGTGACCAATAAGCACATGAAAAGATGCTAAATATGTTTAATCATTAGGGAAATGCAAATCAAAACCATAATGAGATACCATTTCACACTCACAAGAATGGCTATAACTAATGGCTATATAACTTTTTTACAGAAATGTATAGAAAACTTTATACATTTCTGGTGGGAATGTAAAATGGTGCAGCCCTTTTAAAAACCAGTTTTGTGGTTTTTCAACATAGAATTACCATAAGACCCAGAAATTCAACACCTAGGTTTCTACCCAGGAGAAATGAAAACATATGTTTACACAAAGACACAAATATAGGAGCATTATTCACAGTAGTCTGAAACTGGAAACAACTCAAATGTCCATTAAGCATGAGCAGGGGGAGCAGACATGGCTCAGCTGATAAGAGCATCCGCCTACCATATGGGAGGGTCCAAGGTTCCCAAACCGTGTGATGAGCTGGCCCACATGCAGAGCTGCTGCATGCAAAGGAGTGCCATGCTACGCAGGGGTGCCCCTGCATGGGGGCGTCCCATGTGCAAGGAGTACGCCCTGCAAGGAGAGCCATCCCACATGAAACAGCGCAGCCTACCCAGGAGTGGTGCCACTCACACGGAGAGCTAATGCAGCAAGATGATGTAACAAAAAAGAGACACAGTTTCCCAGTGCCACCTGAGGGTGCAAGTAGACACAGAAGAACACAGTGAGTTAACACAGAGAGCAGACAATGGGGGGATGGGGAGAAGGAGAGAGAAATAAATAAAATAAATCTTTTTTTTAAAAAGCATGAATGAAAAGACATAGCAGAAAGAAAAGAACATATATTATACAATTCTAACATGGAATACAAATCTGTAGAGACAGAAAGTAGATTTGTGATTAGCAAAGCTGAGGGTTGGAAATGTAAATGATTTCAAATGAACATGTGTTTTGGCATGATGAAGTGTTCTAAAATTAGACTGTGATAATGGTTACACAACTCTGTGACTATACTAAAAATCATAGAATTGTATACTTGGGTGAATTTTATGGTAGGTTAATTATAACTTTCTAAAAGTCTTTAAAACATACAAAGGTGAAATTCATTTTTCAGACATACAAACACTGAAGGAATTCATCAGAGACAATCCGGCACCATAATAATGTTAGAGGAAGTCCTTCAGAGTAGATGGAAAATGACATGGAGCTCTGGATGTACACAAAGGAATGAAGAGCATAGAAAATGATCACTACCATAGATACATATAAAAGATTTTTTATCATTAGTTAAATCTCTTTAAGTGATAATTGAATTTTTAAAGCAAATATAACAATTTATTGTGTCATATAGAATACAGATAGAAATAAAATGTATAACAATAGCACAAACACCAGAAGAAGAGAAATGCAAACTAACTATTGTAAGTTACTTATACTCCCTGTGAAGTAATATAATATCACTTGAAGGCAGGATATGATAAGCTAAAGATGTATACTATAAATCTAAAGCAATCACTAAAAGAATGCAACAAACAGTTATAGCTAATAAACCAATAAAGGAGGTAAAATGGAATAAAAATACATAATCCAAAATACAGTTAAAACAAAAGAAAAAGAGAACAAAAATGATGGGAAAATAGAAAACAAGTAGGAACATGGTGGCTTTAAACCCAAAACATATCAATAATAATATTAAATGTAAATGGTATAACTACCTCCAATTAAAAGGCAGAGATTGATTGGGTAAAAAAATTACCAAATATGTCCCGCCTACAAGAACCCAATTTAAATACAAAGACAAATAGTTTAAAATAAAAGGATGGGAAAAGATATACCATGATAGCTCTCATAAAAATAATGAAGTAGCTATTATTATTAGGCAATTTATACTTTATAGCAAAGAATATTACCAGGGATAAAAAGTTACTTCATTGTGATAAAAAAAGTCAGTTCATCAAGAGAACATTATTATCCTAAACATTTATGTACTTAACAGAAGAGCTTCAAAATACATTAAACAAAAATTGATAGAACTAAAAAGAAACTAAATAAAATCTAAATTTTAGCCAGAGATCTCAAAACATGTATCTTAATAATTTAAAGAGCAAATTGACAAAAAATCTTTAAGAATATAGAACATTTAAATAATATTATCAACCAACTTAATCCAATTGACATTTATAAAACAATCCATCCACCTACAGCTGAATACACATTCTATTCAAGTGCATTCAGAACATTTATAGAGGTAGACAACATGTTGAGGGATCAAACAAGTCTTGATAAATTTAAAAGGATTCAAGTCTTCTAAAATAAATAAAATATGCTCTCTGATAACAATGGCATTAAATTAGAAATAAAGCTGAAAAATCCCCAAGTATTTGTACACTATGAAGCAATCTTCTAAATAACCTAAGGTCAAAAAAGAAATCAAGAGAGAAATTAGAAATAATTTTGAACTAAATGAAAATGACAGTTTAATGTATTACCATTTGTGGAATTAAGCTAAAGTAGCACTTACAGAGACAATTTAGGCTGATCAATTAAACAATTTGGATGAAGTGGACGCATCTCTTGAAAGACACAACACAAACTACTAAAGCTCACTCAAGAAGAAAAAGATAATTAAATAATATTATATGTGTTAAAGAAGTTAAATTTGTAGTTAAAAACCTTTCCACAAAGAAAATTACTGGCCCAGATGGCTTTACTAGTTGGATATATAAATACCAGGAGTCAGAAATAATTGTGGACCAGCTTAGAGTCTGTCTGCCACAAATGTATATAATATGATACAATTTTAATAAAATTATTTCTATCTATACCTATTATTCAGTTAATCTGGCTATCCACCCATCTGTAATGTAGAGAATGTTCTTTAATATTAATGGATGATATTCTGAGTGGAGAGATTTAGGAAAATGTCCAGCTTTCTTCTTTCTAACTTTTATTATTAAAATAATAAAAATCATTATCTCTTGGAAAGAATAAAGACTGGAGAGCCAAGTTAGTGTAGTATTAGGGAAGTCAATGAATAAGAGAATTTCAAGAGGGAATATATGATCAACAAGTGATCAATTCAGTAAAAAGTTCAATAAGTAAGAGAGCTGAGAAAAGCCCGTTTGGTTTAGTAATTGGATGATCAGTACAGCTTTTATTCAAGTGCAGATGCAGAAGCCAGATTACAGGGTATTCAGCAGTTACTTATTGGTGAGGCAGTGAAGAAAATGGCTTAAATTACTTATTTGAGAAATTAGACTCTAAAAGACTAGTATCTATACCCCAATATAGCTATGTCAGAGATTGGAAAACTGTTACAACTTTACTCCTAAACCAAAAATAATGGACAGCTATCTATCAATTCTTATAATTGTTAGAAAATAAAAATAGAGAAAGAGTAGGAATGAGGCCAACATCCACACAAGAAAGGAGAGGGGTTCTCTTCTTATGCAGAGGACTGGAGATTGTATGAGATAAAAGACAATTCTAACTTCAAAAAGTAAAGCAGGTGGGATGATACTTGGCCTGAAAGCAAGTAAAAAAATTTTCCTACAAAATGAAGTTGCTACAAAGAACAAGAAAAAAAAAAAGACATCTTAAAAGCAGTCAATTAAATATGGAGAACAATGTGATCAAATTAGCCTTACTGTATCATTAAGAGCGTGTATTCTTTACAAGAGTGCTTTGCATACATTACCCAAATAACTTAAATCTGCTTTCCAAAATCTGTCTATAGAACTTCAAATTGTTCTTTAAATATGTTACTGTAGATGCAGTGGAAATCACATGCTCAGCATATTCTTGAGTGATTATCCTCTGGCTTAATTTTTTAAATAAGGAATTAGTAAGCTGATTTCAGGAAATGTGAAAATTTTTCAGGTGTATCACATTAAAGTTCATATCCTATAGACTCTTTCAAGATGGCTTTCCTCTTATTAAATTGCCAAGCTATGTTTAGAATCCTTTTTTAAGAAAATGCTAAATTAGTATTAAATTAATATTAATAACCAAAGGAAAACAACTGTCATATTATCATTTACATGTTTGAATAAATCAGAATTTACCAATTGCATTTTCTCCAAGGAAATTTTTCAATGTGACCAAACATTGGACCTGATTCAAAAGAGAAAGATGATTCCAATCATTGCATATTTCTATATCACTTTGCTATATCAACTATTTCTATATCACTTTGCTACCTTAGATCAAGTGTAACTAATCCTTCAAAAGTATAGATTTTGGCATTTGAATACATTTAATTTTATGTCATGCTCTATCACTGTTTAACATTCAAAATTTGCTAATTTTATATTGCTTACCTTTCATAAACAAGGAAAATTATATTAAATGAGAACTCTTTCTCTAGCAAGTAACAAAAAGTAAATTAAAACTTGAACTACAAAAGGTGAATGTGTAGTCTCATACAACTGAAAAATCCAATGTAAAATTTATTTCAGGCATGGGTGGATCTAGGGGATTGAAGGTTTTATCAGGACTTGTTTCTCTCTTTATCACTTCATCCTTATCTCCTCTGTGCTGACTCCATCCCCAGCAAAATTCCCACAAATGGTATAAAAATGACTTCCAACAATTCTAGGCCTACATTTTCAAAGTTTAGTATGCTCTGATAGTCCTAATTTTAGCAAATGTCCATGTACTGATTATCATTGGTTCAGAAGTCTTTGGTTTAGGTCACACATCTGTTCCTGAACAAATTACTTTCATCAAGTTTGGTCCAGGGGATCCAAGTTCTCTTTGATCAGGCTTGGGTTATGGTCATCCCTGGAGATATACCCAAACCACATGGAAGAAAATGGGTAAGGATAACATGTAGTTCTCTACAGAGCACCAGAGAAATCTTACTAAAAGAAGAGGGAATACTTGCTAGTGAGGCAAAACCAACAAATGTCCGTTACAATGATGAAATAGGACCAATATCAGTTGGGTGTGACTTTTGGATTTTCCTTCCAAATTTTTTGTATATAGATACAAAAATCTATCCAACCAAGTCTTTTTTATGACTAAAAGTACATATTGTAATAAAGGTGATGGTATATTGGAAAGATTATTCTAAAGACCCTGAATTAAAATCTCAGGTTATGTTCTTTATGGCCATTTGCAAATTTCTTGACTTTTCCAAACCTTATGTTCCTTAAATATCAAACGAGAATGATACTACCTACTTCATATGTATCTTATGATGAGCTAGAAAATGGAAAAATACTTTGTGAACCACTATAAAACATATAACAAACATTAATATTAGATGCAGTATGACATGCTGAGGCAAGAGATAATATTTGATCCCAGAAACTTTGATTTTTTTGCTCTCCAAGAATAAAACCCCTGTGATACTTATCCTTTCATTTCAGGTTGCCTGGATTATAAGTATTAAAATACACATATGTGTGTTAAGTAAATATGCCTATTAAAAACTACCATGTTTCCATCTGATAAAACCTGTCAGAAGAAATGTGGTTCCTAACCAAAACAGTCTTTACTAAACATTATTAACCCAACAGAGGGGGAAATGAAAAACAGGAAAACTTGTTCAGACTTATACTTATTTGCTGCTTCAACTTAATGAGGAGAGGTGATGGGAGATATAAATGTATCTAATACAGGCCAAGACAAAGAAAACAGTGAGAAAACAAAAATGACCAGAAAATCAGTTTAGAAAGAAAGATCAGCTACTGTAATGACTCACTTATTCTAATCTAAACCTGGGACCTCTTAGACCTCAAACTCAATCCTATATCAATCTCTAAATCTAATCCTACTTTTAATCCTAAAGAATTTAACACCTTTTTTTAGCAACTCAATATTGTTTCAGCCCTGCTGTTGGCTGGATTCCTGCTACATTCCTTAAAATAAAATTCCAGCTACAAGACTTCCTTATTCCTGAGTTCCTTTTTCTTGACATTTTGTATATGATCCCAGCCCCTGAATTACTTCCACTTGAACCATTCACTTTTTAATAAATGTTTATTGAGTATGTGTTAGTTTTCAGACATGGTGCTAGGTACCATGGATAAGGACATCATCATCGCCCTGATGCCATAACTCTTGCCTATTCCCAAACTGCTGATTCCATGCTTTCCCACACACAGGAGGGACGTTAGCCTACCATATCCCTTCTAACACCTTTTACATGAATACTTGCATAGGGAGCATAAATGACAGCCAGGGCAAATATTCTGTTTATGCCCTTTATTTCCCTGTGCTATAATATAATCCATCTAGAAATTAGTAAAGAGTGGTGTGGGCATGCATTTTATGTTTAAAACCCCAAGGAAAAATTGGGAACAAAAATCATCTAAATGTTCATCTAAGATGCCCATTAAACTAATAGTAGAGGATCATGGCTTCTTCTGGATTCCCTTCAGTATGTTTCTGATGTTCACCCATCATTCCCTCAAACTTTTAGACCTGGACATCTCATACATACCATCAGGGATGCCTATGTAGTACATAGATGACAGTCCTCACTTTTCTGGTCAATTCAATTACCAACAAGTAAATCTGTGTCTTTACGGGAAGAGAATTTGAGATGCCAAAAAGAAGAAAGCTATTCAATCAAATTGGATGAAAATAAAGTAATTACAATGGATTGGTACTGATTATCAAGAGATGAGCTATAGCTTATAGCGATGACTTTATATTTGTATAACATTTTACAATTCTACAAAAGACACCACACATATTACATTAGCTGGAAATCTCAGAGGACTTTACTATATAATGTTAGGAAGTAACAAGCAAATGCAGAAGAGAAACCCTAATAGAGGACTCTTTGCAAGCATATACTCAACAAATGTTGATAATGAAAATGTCTACTATATCCTTGGAGGTCACTAAAATGCTTGGCAACTCAATATTCTGAAATACACTCACCACTTATTTTAGTTTGCCATGGATGCTACAACAAACATTACAGACAATTGGCTTAAATGACAAGAATTTATTTTCTCACAGTTTTGGAAACTAGAAGTCCTAAATCAAGGTGTCAGCTAGATAATGATTTCTCTGAAGTCTAGCATTCTGGTGGTGGCTTGCCACAACCCATAACTCAATCTCTGCCTCAGTCACAGGCTACCTCCTCTGATTCCTACTGACTATGCCCAAACTTCCTCTGCTTAAAGGATCCCAGTCATATTGGAATAAGGCCCACTCTGATTTAGTTTGGCCTCATCTTAACTAATGACTTCTTCAAATAGCTTATTTACAAATGGGTTCATATCCATAGGACCAGGAGTTAGGACTTAAACATGTCTTCGTGAGGGCCATGATTCAATCCAAAACACCCCTATTAATCATAAATCTAATCATGCCATACCCCTATTTAAACTCTTCATGATTTCCCATTGCTTTTTGTTATAAAGAGAAAAACACCTTGAAAGGTCCACAAAGCTTGCTTATTTTGGCTATACATACATGCCCTTCCTTGTCTGATCTTAAAGCTCTCCCCATGATTCCCAAAATTATACTTCATTCTGTTTTCTTTTTCATCTATGCTATCCTTCATTTTTACTTCTCCTTCCACAGGCTCTTTTCACTTGCTCTTCCCTCTGGAATACTCTTCTATGACTCTTTGCCTAGTAATTAATTCTTACTCTTCCTTCTCATTTCAAGCTTCTTTAGTTAACTTACTCTTGCTGATAGAGCTGTGTTCTCCTCCTTCATAGCATTTGGTGTGATTGTAGCTATATATTCAATATTATGAATATTTGAAAACTATCAATCTCCCACACACATAAGACTGTAAACTTAAGGAGATCTCACCACTGATTCTACAGATCAAATATCCTACATACATATAATATCTCCCAGGAAACATTGGTTTTTCAGAGGGTTGGATATGCTAGCGGTTAACAGCATGGACTTTGGAGTCAGAAAGATCTATCTGCAAATCCTATCTCCACATTTTACTACCTATAGAATTTTCAGCTGGTTACCAAGTCTCCTAAATCTTAGTCTCTTCATTTTTATGGAAGGAATAATACCTAACTACACCATAGATTAATTATAGAGATAAAAGCCAACATAGTATATAGTAGGGAAACAGTGCATTTCCTTCCTACTGACCACTTCCATTTCAAAGATACAATTTGTATTTTAAAGAAAATGAACGAGGTGTTGAGTTTAATTAAAGAGTCTTGTCAATAAATCACTTAAACACAATCTCTATTATGGATCAGGTATCATGAAAGGATAAACTCAAATAAAAGGTGCTCTCTGATGCAGGAAACCCTGAAGTGTTGGTGGGATTGAATAACTTGTATGAGATAACCTAAAGGAATTAGGCACAGTAATTAGACAACGATGGACTGGCCCTTAAATTAAAGGACAAATTAAAAAATGGGTGGGAGGGTTCTCACAAAATTAAAGATGAAATTCTCCCCAGAACATGGGCTGAAATTTAATATAACATCAAAAGTGAACAGTGATACAACATAGTTAAGTAACTATAAATTCTACCCTGAGATAACCCAGTGGCCAGGGCAAATACCAAGGAAAAACATACACTCATGAGCACACCTACTTCCCTTTCTATCAAGTTAGTAGACAAATAATCTTTTTCTTATTCATTTATACAAACAGCCTGGGGCTTGAGGTAAGTAACTCAGTCATCTAATTTGAATGTTTTCTTAACCTTCTAAATTTACTACCTCAATATTAACATGAAAATAAATATTATGAATTTGTACTGCTTAATACTCTCTTATATGTGACCAGTGACTTAAGTTTAGAAAGAGAAATGGTTATTTTAGATAATCAAACCTTCCATAATTAGAAAGCACAACAATAGAAAGCACAAGTAATCTTATTCAGGTATCAAAAATTCCAATAAAAGGATTAATAATGAGATTTATGCTTCATATTTCATTACACATAAATAGTTTTTGCAGGTAACACTGCTCACTGTCTAAATTTTATTACAGTCTTTTGTTGCTTTTATCCATCTTCCTTCTATTGACTCTAATTAGCCCCTTTTTCATCTAGAAAAAATTTTATTGTGCCTTCTGAAGCTATATTATTGAATGTCTGAGAACTTGAAAATGTTCACTGAACATGAGAAACATAATCATACTTCATAGGATACCCTTATTTTATACTGTAGGAATATTTAGATGACAAGCCTATAATAAAATAAAAAGAAAAACTTGAGAATCACATAGTATCACTTGGAAACAGTCATTATTGCAAACAGTACACATTTAAACTATCACACTGGAAAACTACATCTTAAACGCTACACAGATCTTAAACACCAGTAGAAAAATAAATATAGTTTGAGAACTCCAGTTTTTTCTTCCACAACATGAAGAAAAGTGTATATACAATTGACATCAAGAACAGGCTAACCAGAGACTAAGCTGATGCACACAGAATGCCAAGCAAAACTTAGCTTTCTGCCAAAGGTGTCCCCCAAGAGATGAATAACATTTTCCATGCATCTATAGAAATTGCAGAATTGGTTTGGTAATGAAATAGTCTTAACCACTCTTTTTAATGCATAATTCAACATTGCTGTTCTCTACTGAATAGTATAGGTTACATTAATTACATCAGATGGATGTCCAAATTTATTACTCAATAAAAAAATGAAAATATTTTAATTCACTTGAGAAAATTTTACCATGCACAAAAGTGAAATGAACATTTCTAATCCTACCTTTGATAGTTTAAGACTATTCCTACAATTACAGTGTAATTCTGCAAGATTAGAATTAAATATAAAATTTTCAGCCAGGAACATTTTGTATTATGTAATGCTGATTGCAGAAATTTATAATTAAGAAAGCCATAATGTAATTTTCACAAGGATACATATGTAGGCCAATTCATCGCTGGAATGTAAGATAGTCATTGGAAAGAAGACGCTTAATGAAAAGATTTTCCATCCAATGGTTCTCAAATTACATCACAAATGATTTTCAAAGAATAGAAAAAACTGACATGCCCGTAATCTTGACTTCTGTCTTTGATCCAACTTTAGTTTCTATATTAGTCAGCCAAAGGAGTGCTGATACAAAGTACCAAATCTGTTGGCTTTTATAAAGGATATTTATTTCAGGTAGAGTCCAACTCAAGACTGCTTTCCCACCAAAGTCAACTGCCACAGGTTGAAGCAAGATGGCAGGACATTTCTGCATGGTCTCTCCTTCCTGGGCTTCCCCTTCCACCATGGGCCCAGCTTCTTCCCATCTCAGCTGTAGGCTGGCATAGGGCTAGTCTCTCAGGGCTTCCTATATCAGTCTGGCATAGAGCTCCTTTCTTTCCAGGCTTTCTTAGCTGCTCAGTTGCAAACTATCAGGCTAATGGTTCAACTCTCTCCTGGGCCCCAGGTCCAAACATGACAGAGTCTTCTCTTCTGTGTGTCTTCTGGAGTGAGTGTACATTTTTCAGCCTACCAGGGGGACAGGCATTCAATTCTGAGTCACACCCTACTGAAGTGTTTGAATCAAAAGCTCTAAATTGATTTTTTAAAATTTTTTATCTTTTTTTAAGATACATAAATCACACAAAATGTTACATTAAAAAAATAAGAGGTTCCCATATACCCCACTCCCCACACCTCCCACTCCTCCCACATCAACAACTTCTTTCAGGAGTGTGGTACATTCATTGCATTTGATGAATACATTTTGGAACACTGCTACATAGCATGGATTATAGTTTAGGTTGTAATTTACACTCTCTCCCAGTCTATTCAGTGGGTTATGACAGGATATATAATGTTCTGCCTTTGTCCCTGCAATATCATTTAGGACAACTTAAAGTCCCGAAAATGCCCCCATATCCACCTCTTCTTCCCTCTCCCTGCCGTCAGCAACTCCATGGCCAGTGTTTCCACATCAATGATATAATTTCTTCCATTGCTAGAGTCACAATAATTCTATACTAGAATACCAATAAGTCCACTCTAATCCATATTTTATTCCTCCATCTTGAGGACACTGGGATGGCAATGCCCACTCCACCTCAGAATTGCACGGGGACTTATATCCCACATAGCTTATGGATGGGATTCTCCTGCTTGCAGTTGTAGACTCTCTTGGTTCCTTGGTGTGGTGGTTGACCATCCTCACCTCATTATTAGCTGAGCTGGGTAAGTCCAACGAACTGGAGAGTAGGTATTGCAACTCTGCTGAAGCTCAGGGCCCAGCTGGCACATGGATGGTCCAGAGTGTCAAGTCTCCTGGGCAAACACCAACCCCAGCACCAACCACAGGCTCAGTAAAAGTGAGAGAAGAGGTATGTGTAGAGAAGTCACATCTTAATCCAACTCCAGCACTCTGAGGAGCACAAATTCCAGTGTAGGGACCACTAGCAAGACACTGAACTCCAGAATCATCTGTCATGACCATAGGACCTGGGTGTCTCAGTAGCCCTCAGGAGGACCTGAGGGCTACCTGGGGTTGTATCTACTTCAGCTGTCTCTGAGATCCTGCTATGACATGTGTAAGTCCAACCCCACTGATGACCTCCCAACTCATTTTGAAGTCTTTTAGCCATATTTGTCTGTACCATTTCCCCCTTTAATTCAAGGTCTTTTTCTAGTTACATCACCAGCTGGTACTTAGTAGTAATTCCTCAGCACCAGAGAGACTCATCCCCAGGAGTCATGTCCCATGTTGGGGAGAAGTTCATGCTGAGTTTGGCTTAGAGAGTGGCCACATTTGAGCAATATGGAGGTCTCAGGAGGCAACTCTCAGGCACCCTGCAGCTCTAGGCCAAATTGAAATTTCAAGTACACAGGCTCATAAGCACAGTCATTAGTATCAAGGGCCCATCATTGGACCATCCTCCTTCACTTGTCTTTGCCCTTGCACTTGGAAGATTGTTGTTGCTCCATTGGGGAGTGTGACAGAGACTCCCAGGATGGGAACTCACTACCTCAGTTGTCACATGAAACTCTACCCACTATGTCAATACCCAGCAAATATTCAAACATATCTATATACTCTGTATGCATGCCCTGGAGAACTCCCTCCCACCCATGCATCCCCCATCAATGACACCCCACATCAGTGCTCCTCCCCTGCCATAGTTGAACCTCTCTGTGGTCCAAAACTTCTTCAAACATGAAGCCCAATATATTGTCAAGTTCAATTAATAGCAAAATGAAATAGTAATGATAGGTTTAAATATTAGAAATAAAATACATAATTTAGAAAAAAGTAAAATACAGTAAAAAATTGGGGTGTTAAAAAATGAAAAATATCATAAATTTTTTTTTTACCTTTTGCCTTTCATCACAGTAACGTTACCCTGTATGTATAGAGGCAAGGCAATCTCTTCCATTTCTTCCTCAGTGTCTTATGTCATTTTTTTTATGTCTTCAAAAAAGTTTTAGGTCATATATAGAATTTAGGGGACTCCCATATACCCAAAGTCCTCCCTCTTTCCCCCCTGCCCCAGCAATGATCTTATTACATGTGGAATTTACATTTTCTACAATTGGTGTACAAATAT
Source organism: Dasypus novemcinctus (assembly GCF_030445035.2). NCBI lineage: Eukaryota > Metazoa > Chordata > Mammalia > Cingulata > Dasypodidae > Dasypus > Dasypus novemcinctus. The sequence continues at coordinate 43,684,859 of NC_080673.1, read as the reverse complement.
TGAACTACAGCTACTAACCATGGTTACATTATAGTTTACATTCTAGACTGTGCCCTTTTATAAAAATATTTGGTTGTTATGGCTTACATTACAGTTTACATTTTAGACTATACACTTGTATAAATTTTTGGTGAAATTTAAGATAGCCTGTATCCATCATTGCACAATCATGCCGTACACTTCCATTGCCCCCCCATTAATCAAATAAATTTAAAACCTTTGAATTTAATATAATCAAAGGATATCATACGCAGAGGAACAGGCCAATTCACAAATGCAATTTCTCTTTTTGGGGATTCATAAATTTCAAACTGCCACAGTTACCTTCCTCTGTTTCTATTAGTATTCAAAGTGTTTACAAAGCAGAAGCCATAATTAGCTGCTGTACTTAGTATATTCATTTTACTAAGTCATTTCCAGAAATCAGGAAAGCAAACAATCAAATGAAGCCAATGAAAATATAAGTAATGCTGAAAATTATAGTGAGTCAAGTAGTAATGGATCTGACTGACCTCTGAAGTGTTCAGAGGTACAAAAACTTTGAGAAGTTTTCAACCATAATACAAAAGCAGTGCATCTGAGCACTGGAGCAATGTTCACACAAAGTAGATGATCCTGAAAAGATACATAAATTTTCTGTATCTTTGGCTGGGCGCCTGTGACTCAGGAAAATTAAATTTTGCATCCATTACTTATGAGTTAGCACAATTCCCCTGAGGGAATTTCAGCCTAATTAAGAGGTATTAAGAGGTTTACATCTCATTATAGTGCATACACAGACTCCACAGTATAAAAAGGAAATAGCTACCTTCTGACTGGGAAAAACTCGAATGAATTCATAGAATTTATACACAAAAGTCTCTAAGAAACTCAGATTTGTTTTTTCCGTTGTAGTCTTGAGTTTTAAATGTTCAGGGTCAGAGTTACCTCAAAGTTACTTCCATGCCAAAGGAAGCAGGAAATGAGAAACCAGATATTTTCTATTTTTATTCCTTACCTCTGGGCACCTCTTTCTCCATTGTTTGTCAATTCTTTTACTGTACTCTTCCTAGCATGACTCTCCTTTAAATTCACCAGCTTTCAACCCAATCCTTCTATCCTTTCCTGCTTTATAATTCTAAAATCTGATAAACCTAAAGATTTTTTTCAGTAAAATTAATTTAAGGTAATTTTTTTTTTAAGGTAGATGTTATGAATTGGGATTTGGTTTATCTACTTTTTCCAGAACACAAATTTACCACGAAACTTTCATATGCTGTGTTGTAATACTTTCAGTTATAATTTTGTATTAGTGGGCAGTTTTAAGAATCAGTCCTTTTGTAAGCATTTACTGGGTCTATCCAGTATTCAGTCCATGATAGAATCTACACGGGATACAGAGGGAAAAATTAAATACCTAGAAGATATTAAACTGTTTTCAATGCTGCTAAAATTCTCTAAAAACAAAAAAAAAGGCATGTGCATAAAACTTTAAATAACAAATAACATTCAAAATGCATGTTACTGCTGAGACAGGATGGAAGACTGAGCACAAACACCTTTCTTCTTCCTAGGTCACACGGAAATTAATTTAAAAATATAGAAAAAGGAATATGATAGCCAAAAGTGAATGTGGTAGGAAGAAGGAGTGACCAGGAAATCAATAATGCCCTACAATGTTTAGTGGATTTGTAGTAGGATTATTGTAGTGATGGAGATAACAGAGTGGAGAAGACAAAGCCTGGAATTAGCAGATGAGGGCTTCAGAGAAGGTGGATGTTTTTAGCCCAGGAGAGAATGCAGAGAGGCTCTAAAAACACTAGCTGAAAGTTTGGAAGGCAGGAGTAATTAGTTCTCAGGTGGTAATGAGAGTAGTCAGCTGCTGGGTAAGTCCCTCCCACACACTTTCACTTTCAGACAAGTGGCAGTAATACTATATGGCACAGGCTGAAAATAGTCCATCTCTAAAGATTTGAACACTTTTTCTTGGAAGGGCTACAGTCCAAAGTAAAGCACCAGCCTGTCTGCCTATTACACAGTGTACACCTTAAAGTCATGCCTATTAAACAATTAGCAGATTCATCCAAATGCATGTAGATTAAATTCAGCTCTCTTTTTTAGGAGAAATAGAGGTATATAAGGGCGAAGGAAAGTTTTGCCAGTAAGTTATATTAACCAACCATCTCCATTAACAAATAAGTGAACAACCGGGCACCAGATATTTGATGAGAGTCAACACGACATGAAATATTGTATCTTGTATTCACATAATAAGAACAGGCTTCCCTCAGAGGATGCCACGGAGGGTGCTGGGGGTGTGGGGGGTGTGGGGGGGAGTAATTGGAGAACAAGGGTTTAAGGGAAAAGGGAAATTAAAATTTTAATTACTAAAATTACAAGTCAATGAAAGAGCTATAAGATTGCAGTCAAGAAAATATCCCAGACAGGAAAGAAAACTATAAAATATAAAAGGAAAGAAATACAAAAGTTAAGGTTAAAATAGTTTTCCAGGGCTGCTATGGCAGATACCAGACAAAGGGTCACCTTAAACAGTAGAAATTTATAGCCTCATGGTTTGAGAGGCCAGATGTATGACATCCAGATATTAACAGGACTTGCATTCTCCAGGAGTCTGAAACCTTCTGACAATCCTCCATCACATGGTGCTTTTTCTCTCTCTCCTTATGTCTGATCCTCGGGTTTCCTCTGACTTCTACGGACTGCGTCTGAATTTTCTCTGCTTTTAAGGCCTCCAAGTATTTTGATTAAGACCCACCCTGATTCGTTTTGGCCTTATCTAAACAGGATCTTAGAGGATCCTATAAAAACATCTTCAAATGCCCTATTTAGAAATAGATTCATACCATATCATCTGGGGTTGAACATGGTTTCTTGTGGGGAACACGATCCAATCCCCAACACTATGCATATGAAAGGAATTTCAAAAAGAGAGAAGAGACTAAGGATGCCAGAAAATAAATTTAAAAATTCCATGTTTAAACAGAAGCTAATCAGAGCTCCCAAAGAGTGGGAAAATTACAAAGGAACAACATTTAGAATGACATCAAACATTTCATTATAGCATTAGATATCAGAACATAGTAATGTCAGTTTTAAAATATCTAAAGGAAAATTATTTTAAACCTAGAAAAATATACAAAGAAAAATATCAAGAAGTTGAGAGGAAAAAAACAGACATTTCAGTCATGAAAAATCTCAGAAAAACTTATTTTATACACACTCTTTCTGAGTAAGTGGCTTGAGGATGTACTAGAACAAAGCAATCCCTCCCCCAAAAAAGAATATATGTTAGATACATTGATGAGTGCCCAATCCCCTTCAGAAATGAAAGGCATGATATTCCCCAGCTGCTAGCATTTGATCCTTGGTCGTCAGCTCCCTTTGGAGACTGCCTTGGCTAAAGAAGCTTCCACGCCTAAGTTGATGCCTCCTTTTATAGGCAACCCTTGTCCAATAGCTAATCAATGTGGTCTAGCTCTTTGACCAACTCAGAAAACTCTGAAGGTCAAACCCAGCTCTAGGTCCTCCATGTGTGGTTTGCCAAGACCTTTGTGGGGACTGGATCTCAGCTCAACTTGTTGCTCAGACCAATATTACTGCTTTTACCTTCTTTTTATTTATCTTGATTCCAAGAGTTCTCTCTAAGAAATGTCTTGCATGTCCATTGCTGTCTCGGAGCCTGCTATCTAGGGAACTACACCTGTGACAGAATAAAAGGAAGGAAAATAAGGCATCGAATAAATAGTGAAATTACTCAAAGAGTGCAGTGCAATGGAAAAAAATGCAAGGTGACAATAGCTAGTTTAAACTAATTCCTTAAAGAAACAGATTATAAGAAACTGAATTATCTTAATAATCGGGTTAAGCAGGCATGTTATTCATCTATAAACATAAAAATAAAAGGAAAAAATTTTAAAGCTGTCACTTAAGACATCTGTAATGACAAGTTGAAGTAAAACTTCAACTCATTTGACTTCAATAAAACAAAAAGCCCAGAGACAAGATAGACTCTGGGATTGACTGAGTCAGTGACGACAACAGGACCCAAATTCCTTCAGTTTCTGCACATTGCCAAGCTACTATGTTGATTTTGCCCTCAAGTTGATTTGCCTCATGGTTATAAGATAATAGCTATAGTTCCAGAACACCCATAAGGTAATGGCAAGGCCCTAAGGATAAAAGAAACCATCTTCCCCTGTGCCTCCTTCTTAGAAATGAGTAAATACCCCTAGACATCTCCCAGAAGACTATCCCTCATGCAGTGTCAGTCTCATACCAATTCTTAAGGCAACAACTCCAAAAAAGAGAAGGAGGTTATCATGATTCCCTTAGACTAAACATCTGGAGAACTGAATAAATGTTAGTGAACCTGTCACAAAGACCACTATGCTATAATGTACAATAAAGTTATGGTACAAATGTGGCATGAGTTTAAGAACTTAATGGAATAAAAGAATAAAGAATCAATATGACCCTAACATTTAGGTCATTTTCCTCCAGCATAAGTAGCATAAATTCAGTAATTTCTCCAGCAGTCTGAAGAAAAAAAAAACTGTTTTCATCTGTTATTAATTATATTTACATATTCATAATATTTTAAATTGTATGTGTGCATGTGTTTATAAGCAACATATTGTATATAGGATGGAAGATTTAATAATATTTTCAGACACAGTGTAAATAAGCCCCATTACCATAATAATGTAAAAGCAATGGTGACTATAGGACATATGTAAAAAATACGAAGCCAGGTGTCAAAAGCCAGAGAATAGTAGGTGAACAGGAACATTAGAGCATAGTGTAGGGAACATTAAACTCCTTATATTACTATTGAGAAGTGAGGAGAATGGCCTAAATTTAATGCAAAAAGAACTAGAGAAATAAATTATTATGTAAAGTTATAAAGAAAAATTGGGAGGAAAAACTATAATATAATCAACAAAAAAGATGGGAAAGGGGAGAAAGAATAAGAGAGCTCATTCCTCATTTTCACAACAAGAACAAGTAGATGATCTTTAAAACTGATTTATCAAGATATCACAACTTAATCATGTTAGAAATAACCATGAGAATAATTAAAATCAGAATTTATGGGAGGAAATCACATCAGAGTAGGCAGGCAGGTCTCAGCTCTCACAAAAACTATGGAGAAAGACCCAAAAGCTGTCTGAAGGATCTGCTTTTGGGGTTAGCAGACCAGGAAAGTGTTGCACAACTCCCAGGAGGGCAAAATGACAACTGTGAGTGACTAAACCTCTATGGTAGCCTTGAAGGAAATCCATCCCCCACCTTCAAGGTGTACAGCCTAGATAAAAACCCATAGCCCACTGTAGCCAACTGAGAGGAGAACAGACATCTTCCTCCCTGGGAAATGGGAGAGTGAAGTGGAAGGAGGAGAGTGGTTTCTCTTCAGTGAATTTTGGCCAGCAGAGCTAGCCAGCAAGCAGAAGTTGAAAAAGAAGTTGAAAGAATAGCTCCAAAGAAAAGTTCACTGAACAGCACCATCTGCCAACCAACTGGGAAACTGAAGAGAAAACTACTTTTATATTTCTCTTAACCCCAAGTCCTGAGAGAAAATCTGTGCCCTCTTAGTGAGTCCCTGGCCTGATTTTGATAACTTAAGCTGGGCTATTTTAAAGGCTCAGAATAAGTTGAACCAAAAATCAAAGAAGAAGAAAAAAATGCTAGGCAAGAGAGAGAAATTGACCATAGAGTAAATTCACCAACATATTCAGATGCCTAGACACAGCAAAAAATTACAAACCACACCAACAAACAGGAAGAGATGACCCAAAGGAACAAAACAAATATCATGGTGAGATACAGTATTTAATACAACTAATCAACGGTAATCACACCAATCTCTTAAATCATTTCAAAGAATTGAAGGAAAATATGATGACAGAGATAAAGGATATTAAGAAGACAATAGGTGAGCATAAAGAACAATCTGAAGGCCTGCAAAGAAAAGTAACAGAGTTTATGGGAATGAAACACAATGGATGAGAGTAAACATAAATTACAAATGCCTTGCAGCATGGTATGGATATTTGTTTTGTAAATTCACAAATTTTACTATATTAGTAATTATATTATACATTATACTATATATGGTTTATGTGCATTCATGTATGAATAATATACTTCAATAAAATTTTGTTTTAAGAAAACTATTCTTGCTGTAAAAAAAATAAAATTTATTAAATGTGGTTGCTTCTAAATAGTGATCCCAGAAGATAGAGGGAGAGGAAGAAGACAGGGAGTCAAGTTCCTTGAAAGAAAAAAAATCATCTGATTCTAAAATTGTCTGATTTTGTTTTTCATCTAATATAAGACTGAAATTAAAGCTTCTAGATCTTCAAACTGTCAAAGGTGGAACACCTGACCTTATTGTAAACATGCATGTAAAGTCAGTTAAAAAAATTCCATGTTGAAAACTAAATTGTTTTATGATGATATAATTATGAACTCTGATAGAATACAGTGACAACGTAAAAACTGTGACCTTGCTAAATCAAGAAAGCTTGGATAGAAGTACTTGGAATTGTTTAGTGCATATGTAATATGTATTTTCATCAAAACAAGTTGGGAGGAGCAGATGTGGCTCAAGCGGTTGAGTGCCTGCTTCCCACATGGGATATCCTGGGTTCAATCCCTGGTACATCCTAAAAACACCACCACCAAAAAACAAACAACAAAAAAAAACACAGGAGAGCCAATGTGACTCAGTGGTTGAGCACTGGCTTCCTACATACAAGGTCCCAGCCTCAACCCCTAGGCCCAGCAGTACCTCAAAAAAAAAAAAAAAAAAAACAAGCTAGACTATTCTGCCAAGTGAAATAGAAAGTATAGTTGCCAAAACATGAAAAAATTTTGTGTGTGCATATGTAGAATATATATGCATATACATATATAAACATTAGCGATCTTAATGTAGAAGAATTTTTGTGAAAAACTCTTGTGAATTTTTAAATGCATGTAATTGACCATGGCGATATATGTGTTCTCTCTCTCTTCGCTGCCTGATAAGATTTCTAGAAATGTTGGAGCATTGAAGCAACTATTTTATAAACCAACTTTTTTATTTTATACAAATCAATGTTATTGATATGTATTAATAAAGCATAAATCTATCCAAAGTATACAATCAATGGTATTGGGTATAATCACATAGTTGTGCATTCTTCACTTCAATCATTATTAGAGCATTTTCATTATTCCAATAATAATAATAAAAATCAAAAAGCAGACAAACTAAAAAAACCTCATACCTGCCATACATACCTGATATTCCGTTTCCATCTTTTTTGTAAAAACAGTCTTATATATGTAATATTACTCATATTCATATTTCACACAAGGTTTCGCTGTTATTTAGTCCCATGTTACATTTTTTAGTTTCCTTCTAGTAATAAGCATGACCTTAGACTTTCCCTTTCAAGCAATCATATACATACAATAGATCTGCTAGTTACAAACTCTATGATGTGCTTTCACCATTTCTATTCATTCCAAAGATTTACAAACATTTTAACAATTCTGCACAGATTAATCCTCAGCTTTCCATTCTCTACCTTCATGCTATTTTCTGCCAACCTATATTCTAACTATTAACTCCATGAGTTTACACAATATATTTAGTTCATAATAGCACAATCATACAGTATTTGTCCTTTGTGTCTGGCTTGCTTCACTCAACATAATGTGCTCCAGGCTCATCTATGTTGTAATATGCTTCATGACTTCATTTCTTCTTACAGCTGCCTAATATTCCATCATGTGTATATATCAGTTAGTTTATCCATTCGTTGGTTGGTGGACATTTGGGTTGTTTCTATCTTTTTGCAATCATGAATAATGCCGCTATGAACATCAGTGTGCAGGTGTCTATTCATGTCACTACTATCAGTTCTGGGGACATACCTAGCAATGGTATTGCAGGGTCACCTGGCAAGTCTATAAACAACTTCCTTAGGAACTGCCAAACAGTCCTCCACAGTGGTCATATCATTCTACATTCTCACCAATAGTAAATAAGCATTCTTATGTCTCCACAACCTCTCCAACACTTGTAGTTTTCTGACTATTTAATAATGACCATTCAAATAGATATGAAATGATATCTCATTGTAGCTTTGATTTGCATTTCCCTAATCACTAGTGTAGCAGTTTGGTGTTGTTTATGAATTCCGAAATATAGATATTGGATTATATTTTTAAACTGTTCCTCTGGGCATATTAAATTCAGAGGTTTCACTTTTACTTTAATTAAATCAACATTAGGGCTCTCACGTGACCACATCATTAGGGCAATTCGATTTGCATCCTCACCCCCTTGAGGGGGATAAAAAAAGACTCTCACATGGAAGTAGACACACAGAAGCAGATATGCAGGAAGAGAGAGTACTCCATAAACACGATGAGCTTGATAGTCTACAGCAGACCTTGTGGAGAGAACAGAGTAGCTGAACCCAGAAAGAAATGAGCTTCAGGGAGAAAGACGAGTCTTTGTGAGCCTACAGCTGAGACTGGAAAAAGCTGGGAGCACAGAGCCTTAAGAGAAAGGAGAAAGGCTGAACCCCGGCAGACATCACCCACCATGTTCCATCAATACGTGGCAACAGACTTTGGGTGATAAAGTACCTCTTACGGTATCTTGAGTTGGACTCTTTAGGGCCTGGTACCTGTAAGCTTCCACCCCAAATAAATACGCTTTATAAAAGCTAACAAAGTTGATACATTAGCCTAACCATCACAGACCCCTTTGGCTGACTAATACAGCTAGTGATGTTGAACATTTTTTCATGTTTCTTTGTCATTTATATTTCTTCTGTGGACAAATGTCTATTTAAGTCTTTTCCCCATTCTTTAATCAGGTAGTTTGTCTTTTTATTGTTGAGTTGTAACATCTCTTTATATACCACAGATATTAAACCCTTATTGGACATGTAATTTCCAAATATTTTCTCCCATTGATTCAGTTGCCTTTTCATTCTTTTGACAAAATCCTTGGAGATGCAAAAGTTTTGAATTTTGAGGAGATCCGATTTATCTATTTTTCTTTCATTGTTCGTACTTTGGGTGTAGTGTTTAAAAAACCACTATCTATCACAAGTAGATATAGGAAATGTTTTCCTACATTTTTCTTCTAGGAGTTTTATGGTTGTCACTTTTATATTTAGGTCCTTGATCTATTTCGAGTTAATTTTTTATGATGTGTGAGATAGGGATTATCTTTCCTTTGGATATAGATATCCAGTTCTCCCAGCACCATTTATTGAATAGACTGTTCTGACCCAGCTGGAAGGGCTTGACAGCTTTGTCAAAAATCACTTGACTGTAGATGTGAGGGTCAATTTCTGAGTTCTTATTTCATTTCCACTGTTCAATCTGTCTATCCGTATGCCAGTACCATGCTGTTTTTACCATATTAGCTAAGTACTATGCTTCAAAGTCAGGAAGTGAGAGTCTTCCAACTTCATTCTTCTTTTTAAAGATATTTTTTAATATTTAGGGCCCCTTTCCCTTCCAAATAAATTTGAAAATTGGCTTTTGCATTTCTGCAAAAAAGTCTGCTGAGATTTTTATGGGGATTGCATTCAATCTGTAAATCAGTTTGCATAGAATTGACATCTTAATGATATTCAGTCTTCCAGTCTCTGAACAATAATGTCCTTCCATTTATTTAAGTCTTCTTCATATAAACCAATGTTTATTCCATAACAGTATTGAATTTTTTGTAAATAAGTCTTTTAAATTCCAATATTACTTGGAAATTTTTTTTATCAAAGTAGTTAATGAACATGGGATCTACAAATCTAAGACTCTGAAGCTTTTTTGAAAACTACAATTTTTGAAAACAAAGCTTGCTAACAAAACAATATAATAATATGTCCCACAAAAGTAAAGGGGGGGGGGGTCAAATTAAATGATGAAAACATAAAGAATATACAAGACTTAATTTTGAAGATCTAGCACTATACTTCAAACTTGCTAACTTGGAAGAAGAATTTTCAAGAGGCTCTTATTTTTAGTGGATAAAAATATATTCTCTATCAGAATGTAATGAAACCCAGGAGGCCTATGACTTTGTCAGATCTAAATTTCTTTAAATAAAGAAATTATCAGTGAAAACAAATTTGATTATTTGTCTTTTGAAAGTATTGTTGATGATAGGTACCTGGAATGGAGGTAAAAACGTAGCAAGCACCTTTGAAAATATTTGAGCTAAAATATTTACACATTTAAATACTTTTTGTAAAATAATAAGTGAGAATACCCTTCAGTTAGCAAAAACTATCCTGAGCATCTACAGAGAGAGAATTTTCTCAATTAAAAATAGTATGGTTTCACTGAATCATGGAAGATGTCAACAAGTCCAATTTTATGAGATTAATTTAAAAATAAAAAGATCATATTAAAAAGACAACCTTTAGATAAATACCAATGCCACTGTAACAGAAAAAGATAGGGCTTATAAACATGATAATTACAGGGCTTATAAAAACAGGGTATATAAAAACAGGGCTTATATACATGATAATTACAAAAATAATTATTTCACTTATAATCCTTTTCTGGGTGATTAGATAATCCAGTGGTTTGGTGTTTGTTCAGCATTATTGTACTAAGGTATACCTATTTTAATTTTCTTAAATATTTTTACTTTTGAAAATAGTTTTTTAACAGAACTATTTTATAGGTTGAGACTACCCAAATAATCAAATTGCCAATAAAATGTAATAAAATCAGAGATTTTATCCAGATCGAACTTTACTAATTTCAAAAGATAAAAGTAATCTTAAAATGTGGACAAAGCCTAAAGAAGTCTGAGACACCAATACAACTCCCTGATTCCTTCTTGCCACATTAGCATGTGCTCTGTTCTAGTTTAAGCATATGTAAGTGATATCTAAATGATATGTGGGGGACATTATTTATTCAAAGGGAGCTGTTTTGATCATTAAAATCTCCATTTTATATTCTGATAATTACATAACTGGCATTACATTTTCCAGCAAATAATACTCCAGAAATATTTTCATTCTATGTTTGATTACCACAATCAACCCAGACAGATCATGTATATTCTGCTAAAAGTATCCCATAGATTATGACTGCCAGGTATCTCTTTCACCTAGGAAATACCATCAAGAGGGTCTATTAGCATGGCTCTCTCTCTCTCTCTCTCTGTTATATACCAGCAGCTAACTCTTTCCTTCCCAAAGGTATTAGAATATTGATTTGTGTTTCTGTGTGCTAAAGGTTGCCAAGGCAATGTACCAGAAATGGGTTGGATTTTACAATAGAAATTTATTAACTTATAAGCTTAAAGTTCCAGGGCTGTGAAAATGTCCAAATCATACTAGCAAACAAGAAGAGGTGAACTAGACAAAAGAACAAACCAAATATCCTGAAGAGAGACAGGATTTAAGAGAGTTAATCAGTGATAATCACACAATTCTTCTAAAGCACTGGGTGAGCATAAAGAACAGTTCAAAGCCTGCAAAGTAAAGTAACAGACCTTATGGGAATGAAGGACATGATGGATGAGATTAAAAATAAATTAGAGGGAAGCAGACATGGCTCAAGCAATTGGGCTCCCATCTACCATAGAGGAGGTCCAGGGTTCAATGCCCAGGGCTTCCTGGTGAAGGCAAGCTGGCCCATGTGGTAAGCTGACCCACACGGAGTGCTGTCCTGTGTGGAGTGCTGGCCTGCATAGAGTACTGCCCCATGCAAGAGTGCTTCCCCACACAGGAGTGCTGGCCCACACAGAGAGCTAGTACAGCAAGATGATGCAACAAAAAGAGACACAAAGGAGAGACCATAAGAGATGCAGCAGATCAGGGAGCTGAGGTGGTGCAGGAGAATGAATGCCTCTCTCCCATTCCAGAAGGTCCCAGGATCAGTTTCCAGAGCTGCCTAATGAGAATACAAGCAGACACAGAAGAACACACAGTGAGTGGACACAGAGTGGACAATGGAGGGGGGAAGTGGGGAGAAATAGATAAATAAATGAGTCTTTTTTAAAAAATACATTGGAGATAAATAAGAGCAGATTTGAAGTTTGAAGACAGAATTAGTGAATTGAAGACAGACATCTGAACTGGAAAAGACAGGAAAACAGAAAGAGAAGAAAATGGAAAAAGTGGACTAGAGTCGTAGGGAATTGAATGACAATGCAAAGCGCATAACCATTCACATTATCGGTGCCCCAGAGAAGAAGAGAATAGAAAAGGGGCAGAAAGAATATTTGAGGAAATAATGACCCTTATAAAAGGCATAAATATCAATATCCAAGAAGGACAACATACCCCAAACAGAATAAATCCGAATTGACCTACCCCAAGACACCTACTATTCAGAATGACAAATATCAGAGATAAAGAGAAGATTCTGAAAGCAGCAAGAGAAAAGCAAAGCTTCACATACAAGGGAAACTCAATAAGAATAAGGGCCAACCTCTCATCAGAAACCATGGAGTCAAGAAGAAAGTGGTATGATATATTTAAGGCCCTGGAAGAGAAAAACTGCCAGCCAAGAATTCTGTACCAGGCAAACCATCATTCAAAAATGAGGGTAAGTTCAAAGTCATCACAGAAAAACAAAAATTGATAAAATACATTTCCAAAAAAAACATAAATACAGGAGATACTAAAGGGAGTGCTGCAGCCTGAAAAGGAAAAACAAGGATAAGAGGGATGGAGAAGAGTTTAGAAATGAAGATTATTGATTATTAGGAAAGGTAAACTAAAGGGTAAGAAGACAATCAATAGTGCATTATGACAACAGAGAGCCAAAGTACAAAATGGATGAAGTAAGTAATGCCTTTACAGTAATAACATTGAATGTTAATAGATTGAACCCCCCAATCAAAAGTCATAGAATGATACAATGGTTAAAAAATATAAGCCATCTATATGCTGTCTACAAAGACCCACCTTAGACGTAAGAACACAGCCAGATTAAAAGTAAAAGGTTGGAAAAAGCTATTTTGTGCAAATAGTAACCAAAAAAGACCTGGGGTAGTGACACCAATATTGGACAAAATAGATTTCAAATGTAAAACCATTATAAGGGATGAAGAAAGTCATTATATAGTAATAAAAAGGGCAATTAATGAAGAAGAAGTAACTATACTAAATATTTATGCACCTAACCTGAGTGCCCCAAGATACATGATGCACACACTGGTAACAAAGAAGGGAGAAATAGATGTCTCTACAATAATAGTTGGAGACTTCAATATTGGATAGAATATCTAGACAGGGGATAAAAAAAGAAACAGAGAACCTGAATAATATGATAAATGAATTAGACCTAACAGACATCTATAGACCACTGCACCTCAAAACAGCAGGATATACTTTCTTTTAAAGTGCTCATGGACCTTCTCCAAGGTAGCCATATGTTGGGTCACAAGACAAGTCTCAATAAATTTTAAAAGATAGAAATGATACGAAACACCTCCTCTTGCTCATAATGGAATGAAGATGGAAATAATAATGGATAGAAAAGGAGAAAATTCATAAACATATGGAGATTAAACAACATTCTCTTAAATAATCAGTGAGTCAAAGAAATAATTGCAAGAGAATTCAGCAAATATCTTGAGATGAATGAAAATAGGAACACAACATATCAAAACCTACAGGATTCCATAAAGGCAGTGCTGAGAGGGAAATTTATAGCCCTCAACGCTTACATTAAAAAAGAAGAAAAAGCTAAAATTGAAAATTTAACTGCATACCTGGAAGAACTAGAAAAAGAACAGCAAACTAATCCCAAACCAAGCAAAAGGAAAGAAATAGTAAAGATCAGAGGAGAAATAAATGAACTAGAGAACAATAAAACAATAGAAAGAATCAACAAAACCAAAAGTTGGTTCTTTGAAAAAAACAACAAAATTGGCAAACCCTTAGCTAGACTGACAGCTCTGGAGTTTAGTGCCATGTCAGTGGGCCCTACTTTTGAATTTGTGTTCCTGAGTGTAATGGAGTTGGACTCAGATGTGACCTTTCTACACATGCTTCTTCTGTCACTTTTACTGAACCTGTGGTTGGCGCTAGGGTTGGTATATGCTCAGGAAACTTGAATCTCTGGACTGTCCATGTGCCAGCTGGGCCCTGAGCCTCAGCAGACTTGCAACTCCTAGTCTCTGGTTCATTGGACTTACACAGGTCAGCTAACAGGGAGGTGAAGATGTTCAACCACCACATCAGGGAATCAAGAGTGCCTACAGCTTGTAGCAGGAGAATCACATCCATCAACCATGTGGAACCTAAGACCCCTCTCAATATAGAGGTGGAGTGGGCATCACCATCCCAGGCTCCATAGGATGGAGGAATAAAATATGGATTAGAGTGGACTTACTGATATTCTACTACAGAACTATTGTAACTAGTAATAGAAGAAACTGTTGCATTGATCTAGAGAAAGTGGCCACAGTAGTTGCTGAGGGCAGGGAAAGGGAAGAAGAGATGTGATATGGGAGCATTTTCGGGACTTGGAGTTGTCCTAAATGATATTGCAGGGACAGATGCTGGATATTATTTTATATCCTGCCATAACCCACTGAATATACTGGAGGAGAGTGCAAACTACAATGTAAACTATTATCCATGTGGTGCAACAGTACTCCAAAATGTATTCACCAAATGCATTGAATGTGCCACAATGATGAAAGAGGTTGTTGATGTGAGAGGAGTGGGGGTAGGGGGGTGGGAGCATATGGGAACCTCATGTTTTTTAATGTAACATTTTTTGTGATCTATGTATCTTCAGAAAAATACAATTAAAAAAATGATGGGGTGGGGGTGGGAAGTGGGGTATATAGGAACCTCTTATGTTTTTTCGTGTTTTTTTTTAAGATTTATTTTTTTTATTTATTTCTCCCCTTCCCCGCCCACCCCCTCAGTTATCTGCTCTCTGTGTCCATTCACTGTGTGTTCTTCTGTGTCCGCTTGTATTCTTGTCAGCGGCACCGGGAATCTGAGTTCTTTTTGTTGCGTTATCTTGCTGCGTCAGTTCTCCGTGTGTGTGGTGCCATTCCTGGGCAGGCTGCACTTTTTTCACCCTGGGCGGCTCTCCTTATGGAGCACACTCCTTGCATGCGGGGCTCCCCTACATGGGGGACACCCCTGCGTGGCACGGCACTCCTTGCTCACATCAGCACTGCACGTAGGCCAGCTCATCACCTGGGCCAGGAGGCCCTGGGTTTGAACCGTGGACCTCCCATGTGGTAAGCAGACACCCTATCCATTGGGCCAAATCCACTTCCCCTCTTTTGTTTTTTAATGTAACATTTTGTGTGATCTATTAACTTAAAAAAAAAAAAGATAATTAAAAAAATAATAAAGTCTATTTTGTCCATTTAAAAAAAAAGACACAAAATCAGAAATGAGATGGGGGATATTACCACTGACTGACCTTGCAGAAATAAGAGATCATAAAAGGATACTATGAACAACTGTATGCCAAAAAACTAGACAATTTAGGGGATATGGAGACAAATTCCTAGAAATACACAAATGAACTACACTGACCCTAGAAGAAATAGAAGACCTCAACAAACCAGTCACAAGTCAAGAGATTGAAATTGTCTTCAAAAACCTCCCAGAGATGGACCCAAGTTCAGTCCCTGGGGCTTCCTGGTGAAAAAGAAGAGAAAGCATGCCTGCACAGCGAGTCAGTGCCCACATGGTGAGCCGAGTACCCACATGGCGAGCAAAGTGCCCGTGTGGGTGCCCATGTGGTGAGCTGAGTGTCCATGTGGTGAGCCAAATGCCCATGTGGCGAGCCAAGTGCCCATGTGAGTGCCTACATGGTGAGCCAGTGCCTGCACGGTGAGCTGAGTGCCCACGTGGTGAGCCAAGTGCCGAATGCCCACATGGCAAGCCAAGTGCCCATGCAGCAAGCCCAGTGCCCATGCAAGTGAGCCATGCAGCAAGACGATGACGCAACAAAAGAGAGATGAAGGAGAGAGTCAGGGTAAAGCATAGCAGAGACCAGGAACTGAGGTGGCACAACTGACAGGGAATCTCACTCCATATCAGAGTCCCCAGGATCAAATCCTGGTGAATCCTAGAGGAAAAAGATGAGAAGAGAAGACAAAAAAAGAGAAATATATACAGAAGATCACATAGCAAATGGACACAGACAACAAAAACAGCAGAGTGGGGGAAGAGGAAGGGAAGAAAAAAATTAAACCTCCCAAAGATGACTAAAACAAACTTATAGACTTAACTGGTATTCTACTATAGACTTAGTGTGATTCTAGCAATCGAAGAAATTATTTCTTGTGGAGCTAGTGGCCACTGAAAGTTCTGAGGGCAGGGAGAAAGAAAAACAAGTATAATATGGAGGCATTTTCAGGACTTGGGAATTTTCCTGAATGACACTGCAATGAGAGATACAGTCCATTATATATCTAGCCATAACCCACAGAATCGGGAGGGAGAGAGTGTAAATACAAGGTAAATTTTAATCCATGCCAGTGGCAATGTTCCAAAATGTGTTCATCAATTTCAATGAATGTACTACATTAATGAAGGATGTTGTTAATGTGGGAAAATGAGGGAGGCGTGGGGACTGAGGCATATGGGAATCCCCTATATTTTTTATGCAACATTTAGATAACCTTACTATCTTAAAAAAAAAAAAAAAGGTGTAACCTTGTGTCATTTTTGGGACATTGAAATTGTCCTGAGTGATATTGCAGTGACGGATATAGGCCATTATTTATCTTGTCATAATTTACAAAAATGTGTGAGAGAGAGTTTAAACTATAATGTAAACTATAATCCACATTTAGTGGCAATGCTCCAATATGGGTTCAACATCCTTCATTATTGTACTACACTAATGAAGGATGTTATTAATGTGGGAAAGGGTGGGAGGGGTAGGGAGCAGGACATTTGGGAATCCCCTACACTTTTTATTGTAACATTTATGTCATCTAAGTATCCCTAAAAAAAATATATATATATATATATATATAAATTTTTTTTAAAACTTAAGCAAACTTACCATATTAGAATCTAGAATCTAGTTTAACAGGGAATAAAGTTTCAAAACGACCAAGATTTTATTTTAGACAGTTGGAAAATTTTGGTAATGAATGGTGGTGATGGGAGCACTGCATTGAGAATGTAATTAATGGCACTGATTTGTAAATTTGAATGTTATTAAAAGGGAAATTGTAGGTTGTATTTATAGTGCTGGAATAAATAAATAAATAAAACAGCCAGAAAAGCTGGGAAAAATTAAAAAACTCCCAAAGATGAAAAGCCCTGGACCAGACAGCTTCACAGGTGAATTTTACCAATCATTCAACTACCATCTAATGGCACTCTTGCACAAGCTCTTCCAAAATATTGAACAGGAAAGAATACTATCAAATTCATTCTATGAAGCCAACATCACCCTAATACCAAAACCAAATAGATACTACCAAAAAAAAAGAAAAAGAAAATTACAGACTAATAGCTCTAATGAATATAAACACAAAAGTCCCCAATAAAATACGTGCAAACAGAATCCAAAGACATATTATAATAATTATACACCACGATCAAGTGGGTTTCATCCCTGGTATGCTAGGGTGGTTTAAGACGAGATATTCAATTAGTATAATAAACCATACTGATAAATTGAAGAAAAATCACATGATCCTCTCAATTGATGCAGAAAAGGCATTTGACAAAATACAGCACCCTTTCCTGATAAAAACACTCCAAAAGATAGGAATAGAAAGAAGGTTTCTCAATAGGGTAAAGTACATATAGGAAAAACCTACAGCTAACATTGTACTCAATGGTGAAAGACCGATGCTTTCCCACTGAGATCAGGAACAAGACAAGGATGCCAACTGTCACAACTGTTATTCAGTAATGTGCTAGAGGTTCTAGCTAGAGCAGTAGGTTAGATAAAGAAATAAAAGGCATCCGAAAACAAAAGGAAAGTGTAAAACTTGCACTATTCACTGATGATATGATCCTATATCTAGAATTTCCTGAAAAATCTATAAGAATCTACTAGAATAGATGAGTTCAGCAAAGTGGCAGGATATCAGATTAATATGCAAAAATCAATAGGATTTCTATACACTATTGATATGCAATCTGAGGAGGAAATAAGAAAAAAATTCCATTAGTAATAGCAAGTAAAACAATCAAATATTTAGGAATAAACTTAACAAAGGACATAAAGGACCTATATTCAGAAAACTATAAAAGAAAGTGAAGAAGGCTTAAGTAAGTGAAGGACATTCCATGTTCATGGATTGGAAAACTCAATATCATTAAGATGGGAATTCTACCAAAACTGACTTACAGATTCAACACAATCCCAATAAAAATCCCAACAGCGTTTTTTTTGCAGTAGTGGAAAAACCACTTATCAAATTTATTTGGGGGGGAAGGGGCCCCAAATAGCCAAAAGGTCTCAAAAAAAGAGGAACAATCCTGGAGGAGTCTCACTTCCAGACTTTAAAGCATTTAACTTAACTACAGTGGTAGAAATAGCATGTTACTGGCATAAAGACAGATACATTAACCAATGGAACTGAATTTGAGAACTCAAAAATCGGCCCTTACATCTACAGTCAAGTGATTTTTGACAAGTGGATCAAGCACTCCCCTTGGCCAGAACAGTCTATTCAATAAATAGTGCTGGGAGAACTGATATCCATATCCAAAAGAAAGAAAGAAGACCCCATCTCACACCATATATAAAAATTAATTCAAACTGTCAACAACCTAAATATAAAAGTGACAACCAGAAAACTCCTAGAAGAAAACGTAGGAAAATATCTTCAAGATCTTGTGGGAGGTGGTAGTTTCTTAAACCTTACAGCCAAAACATGAGCAATAAAAGAAAAAATAGATGAATGGGACCTCTTACAATTCAACTCTTTTGCACCTCAAAGGACTTGGTCAAAAGGGTGAAAAGGGAGATGACTCAATGGGAAAAAATATTTGGCAATCACATACCTGATAAGGGTTTAATATCCATGATATATAGAGAGAGATACAACTCAATAATAAAAAGACAAACAACACAATTTTTAAATGGGCAAAAGATTTGAAAAGACAATCATCCAAAGAAGAAATACAAATGGTGAGGAAACCCATGAAAAAATATTCAACATCACTAGTGATTGGGAATATGCAATTAAAACTACAATGATATATCATTCCACACCTATTATACTGGCCACTATTAAAAAGTCAAGTGTTAGAGAGGATGTGGAGAGATAAGAACACTTATTCACTGTTGGTGGAAATGTAGAATGGTACAGCCACTGTGAAGGACTGTTTAGCAGTTCCTAAAGAAGTTGAGTACAGACTTGCCACATGACCCAGGAATAACATTACTAGGTACATACCCAGAAGAATTGACAGCAGAGACACAGACATCTGCACACAGATGTTCATAGCAGTGTTATTCACGATTGCCAACAACTGGAAACAACCCAGGTATCCATCAATTGATGAATGGATAAACAAATTGTGGTGTATACACACGATGAATATTATGCAGTGTTAAGAAGAAATGAAGTCGTGAAGCATATGACAATATGGATGAACTTCGAGGACATTATATTGAGTGGAACAAGCCAGACATAAAGGACAAATAAGGTACGATTGCACTATTACAAACTAAATATATTGTGCAAACTCATGGAGTTAATAATTAGAATGTAAGTCACCAGAAAACAGAAGGAAGGTAGAGAATGTAAAGCTGAGGGTTAATCTGTGCAGAACTCATAAAAAGGTTGTTTGCAAATTTTTGGAAATGAATAGAAATCGTTAAAGCAGTCACGGTGTTTGTAACTTGCAGTAATATTATATGGGTATGACAGTGGTTGAAAGAGAATGTCTAAGGTCATTTATACTACTAGAAGGTAAGCTAAAACCTGTAATGTGATACTGTATATAACAGCAAAACCTCATTTAAAACACAAATATGGGTGAATATTGCATGCATATAAGACAATTTTTACAAAATATAAATGTAAATATACTAGAGAGAAAGAAAAAGAATAGCAGCTAGGTATGGCAGGGAAGCATAGAGAGATTAAGAGATGACGAGTTTTGTTTTTTTGTTATTATTGTTATTGGAATAATGAAAGTGCTCTAAGAATGCTTGAAGTGATAAATGCACAAATATGTGAATTCACTGAATACCATTGGTTATACACTTTAGATGTATTTATGCTTGATTAATCTGTATCAATAAAATTGATTTGTTAAAAATATATATATATATAAAGAGAAGGGCAGCAGCTATAGCTCAGTGGTTGAGCACATGCTTCCCATGTACAAGGTTCCAGGTTTGATCCCCAGTACCTCCTAAAAATAGAGAAAGAGAGAGAGAGATTAAACAAAAAATTACACAAATTCCAAGCAAAAATACAATATGATTATACCACATTACCCAACAATATTAATTTAAAGGTCCTTATTGTAGGTAAAGGACTGGCCCATAATATTTCAAAATGAAAGTTTGTCTTTAGCATTTTTTCCACTTCTCTTCCTTCACTCCTCTCCTAGCCCCTGTTTCTTCTCTCCCCTAATTCTGGGTATCCATTATCCTCCTGCTGCCCTTTGGATGTCAAAAATGAGCCCATTTTAGTGCCCTTTGCTCAGGCTTGCCTTCCCCTGTAGAACTCCAGGGACTAAATTACTTCTCTTTTCTCTCTTTCTGACCCCATCAAAACTTCCATTAACTGAAGGAAAGCAATTTAATTAAACTAAGTCACATTGGACTGTGGATGATTGAGTAATAGACTACTTAACCCTGCCTGGAATATTTTCATTTTAAAAGAGGACACTATAATCTAAGTTTATCTATAATAGGCAAAATTTCAAACAGTTCAAAAAAGTAAAGATAAATACATAGGCTTCATTCAGAGAGAGATGTTTTAAACACGGGCTTTCTGAGGGTCCCTTAAATTATCCCTGTTGATGGCCACCTACGCAGACTCCTCTCCTGACGAGGAGAATAAAGGACTGACTGAAATGCCCTTTTCCAGTTTTATAAGTGAGCAGCAAAGTACTCTCAAAGGAAGGCATATGACTTTGAAACAGACTTCAGAAGTCAAAATATGGTTTATTACTCCTCTGGGTGAACTGAGAAATACAAATCCTTCTTTTAACTTGGAGTTAAATTCCCAGAGGCCATTCTTAAACATCAAATATCACTAGGACAAAGGTCAAAGCCTTTGTCATATGGGGGTAACCCTTCTGATACCCTTTTTAGATTAGGTGCATTATGTTTTTAATTTTTTAATCACAAGATGAGAATCAGTACCAAAACTATATGCTACAACCCCATATTGCAAAGATCCAAAAGAGAATATAATGGGAAAGGATGCTCTACAAGCTTCATGTTAAAGTTTAACCCTTTATCTCCTCTACCCCTATTTGCTAATTTATACCTATACAGAAACACACACAGGTAATAGTAAAAAACCTCTGTTCCTCTTAAAATTTAGCGACAAAGCAGCCAAACATTTTGAAAAATCAGTAATAAGACATATCTTTATTGTTGACAAAATAAGTTTGAAGTAACTTCAACCGCTTTTTTTGCTTTTATATACAACGTAATTTTTTTCTGCCTTATGCTAGGTATAAAATACAGAGAGAAGGAACTGTTTACTCTTTGCCTTCAGTTTGATCGACATTAACTGAATCTGATCCTTCCCACTGGCTAATTATATTTGCCCTCCCCTATAATCAGGTGACAATGCAGATCTCTGGCCATGAGAGAAGCCTCTAACATTATTCTCTGTTCTAATAACGTTAAAAATCAACAAGCAAATTCTAACAGTCAACTGCATTAATATCTTGACATTCTGAGCATCTTTCCATGGAAATTTCAGACTGTATTTAGCCCTTGGGGAGATTTTCCCCTGCAATAAATTATTATACTTCATCCAAATTTTCAAAATTCATAGCAGGGAAAGAAGTGGGATAGAAATCTATCACTTAAGAGAGACATCTTTGTCACAATAGTCTATACATGAAACAGAAATTTTAGTTGGTATTTTTTCCTTTTAGCTCAGAAAGGAAATCTCTCCAGAGCTAAGTAAATGTCCTATACCAGACCCTAGCACAATATTAGTTTAATGATCTTCCTCTGAAAGAGGTTGACATTTTCACATTCACAGGTACACCTTGAGTAGAGTGCTCTGGGATAAGATGGCATAAATGAACAAGGCAGTTCATTTGGATTTTTTTAAAAGATGTGAATCCACAAGAACAAAGAAAACAGGAGAAGAGAAAGCAGCAACATAATGTTGGAAACTGGAAAGCAGGAGGACAAGTAGTAACTGAATTTCCAAATTCAAAACAGCACAATCTTAAATGGGCAGCAGGAAATGCCAAAAAATAACTAACTACACAAGAAAGTCCTCAAAAGGATCAGCAACTGTCAACACCAGTTTCTCTGGAACTGGGGATGAAGTGTGGAGACAGGTGGGAGCCTAGAAAAAGGAAGATTGGATAAAAGCTATTTGAGAGGCAGTTAGAAGCCTAGCTGTCTTCCGCTACTCCACTTTGCTGAGTGACTGCACATCAACCCTCCCCCCACAACACACACACACACACACAATGAAGTCTGGATGTTTATTCTAAGGAAAAGGTAAAACAGAGGATCCCTATACTGCGAGGATTCCAGGCAACTGAGGACACACGAAACTGCATGAAAACAGGAGGATTAAGTAACTGTATGCGTAGAGGTTTCAGGAAGCTGAAGCACCAACTTCCAAGCCTCTTCCCTTTGTCCAGCCCTTTTCCTGGAGCCAGAGACTAGTAGCAAGAACTTTCCCCGGAGAAAGGAGATTAGAACACTTTCCTCTGGAATGTCTGATCAACTCAATTAGTGGCTCACCCAGATCACCCATAGCAAAATTCAAGTTAGACATTGCTAGGATGCTCAGAGCTTCCAGCCAGCTTCCTAATCCTCTACTGTTAACCATGGGCAGACAAAGAAAGATTACTGGGAAATTCTTTAACATGTAAGACAGCCCAAAACAAACCATGCAGGGAGAAGAAAACTTCTAAAGAATCAGAACGGTAATTCAAAATATCTCATTTACGGTAGAAGACTAAAATGCTACCAATACGGAATACTCAAAGAACAGCCACAAAAGAACTTTTAGAAATTAAAATCATGGTACAATTAAACTTCAGTGTAAGGTTTATAATATAAAATTGAAAGAAAAAAAAAAACCTCTCAGAAGTAGATAAAAAAGACAAATAGATAAAGAAAAGGAGAGAAAAGATAAGGAAGATAGGAGACCAGTCCAATAGGTCTCACAACCATAAAAGGAGAATTTCCAGAAAGAGAACAAGTGAAAATAGAGGAGAGAAAACCATCAATAAAATAATTCACAAATATTTCTCCATCCTGCCAAATAGATCAATTTAAGATTGAGAATGAATTGAATTGGGTGCCCTTTAGTACAGTTTCCCCATATTTAATGTTAAGTAGAGAACAAATCTAGATAGTGCTAAATCTCTGAGACAAATACAGGATTTTACTTAAATTACTAAAATTTTGCCTGAATCCAAGCATCTTAAGATATAGCTGGAGCAAACTGATCCATCGCCCAATAAAAAATACCTTAAAAGAGCTCCTGCATTGTTCTAGCCCTCAATAAGGTCCTTCTCTCCCCATAAAAGCAAGGAAATTAGCAAGCACCAAAATGATTACTCCAGAGTCTTTAGCACAGGTCTGCCTCTTTAATTTTCTCAAAATCTAATGAAGCCCAAAACGCTCTTTGATCTGTTCAGAAGCCCAAAGCTTCCTTACAACGAGTAGAAATAGGAAATCTGCAGTTCTTTAGGAACATGTTGGGATCCAGGGCTTCATGAAGGAGTTGCCTAAATGCTAGAAGCCAATTAAAAAGAACCTTCTGAATTTCTTTATATTTTAAAAAAATCAAAAGGAAACTCTTGATCACTTAAGATACAGAAAATCATACAGAGCCTCAGTCCTAGTTTTCTTAATACTTGTTAGAATAAAACCTTGTGCACTACCCAAACTTCTCAAATACAGACATTTATGTTTAAAAATTGCAAGAATTTTTGAAGTGCAAATTTCCATCAGATATTGATGAAGTAATTTCACTCCAAAATGATATTTTATGTTGATATTTCCATATTGGAAATCATGTTGGAAGCATTTAGCTTTCTACCCTTGAAAACATATAATTAGGGAAGCAGATGTGGCTCAAGACATTGGGCCCCTGTCTACCATATGGGGAGGTCCCAGGTTCAGTTTCTAGTGCCTCATGGTGAAGGTAAAGCTGGCCCACCCTGTGAGCTGACACAACAAGACAATTTAAAAAAAAAAAAAGAGACACAGAGGAAAGACAATGAGAGATACAACAAACCAGGTTGTTTGAGGTGGCTCAAGCAATTGACTACCTCTCTCCCATGTCAGATGTCCCAGGATTGGTTCCTGGTGCCTCCTAAAGAGTTGACAAGCAGACACAGGACATGCAGCCAATGGACAGAGAAAGCAGATGGCAAGTGCAGATAGCAAGGGGGAGAGGGTAATAAATTTTTTAAAATTACAGAAAATGAAATAATTTATAAAAATATATATATATTCATGCTATATTGGAAACAATTCCAGAAAATGATCTCTTATTATCAGAATTATTTTCACACCTTTTCTGAAAGAACAACTCATGCCAAAAGAATATACTGTTAATATTTTTCAGTGTATTTCCAGAATTCCATGACAACTTTTTCATAAGTATCATAAATATGAGCAAGTTGTCCAGAATGGCAATTCTGACAATCATTATTTAACTCTGTTCCATCTCACTTAAAATAGTAGAGAATAATTTATTTGAATAATTTCTTTGATCTTTCACTTTGATCTACTATTAGCATTTGATCCAATGGACAGAAACCACCAATAAAATGTATAATGCTGATATAGATCCTATATATTACCATTTTGGAATCTGTATCACATTTCTACAGTTAAAAACTAGACATTTTCTCATGTCACATTCAATTTAAGAAATTAAATAAGACATCTAAGATATTAAATAAGTCTATGTCCAAGTATACTCTAAAAATCTTATATAAACATGATTTAGTGATGGAGTTGATTACAAAGAAAGAAAACAACAAAAGTCCTACTCTTTGATAAGGGCATGATTTTATTTTCTCTTTGTAAGAAGACTCACAAAGAGAGAGTTGATCTCTGTTAAAAGCAAGCAGGGGGGAAGCTGCTGTGGCTCAATCGATTGGGCTCCCATCTACCACATGGGAGGCCCTGGGTTCATGTCCCAGGGCCTCCTTGTGAAGGCAAGCTGGCCCATCAGGGAGAACTGATGGCTTGTGCTCCACCCACAGAGAGCTGGCACAGCAAGACGCCGCAAGCAAGGGAGACAAGCAGACACAGAAGAACACACAGCAAATGGACACAGAGAGCAGACAGCAAGCAAGCCACAAAGAGGGGGAGGGTGATAAATTTAAAAAAAAAATTTTAAGCAAGCAGGGCAGCTCAGCATTAACATTAAACATATTTAACTTGTCAAAATTCTTCATACTTTTTTTTTCACTTTTGAAATTATTTTTTCTTTTACAGAAACTTTAGATTACATAAGGTTACATAAAAAATATAGAAAATTCCCATATCCCCACACTCTCCCCCTCCCACACTTTCCCACATTAACAACATCCTTTATTAGTGTGGCACATTTGTTACAATTGATGAACATATATTGAAGCACTGCCAATTACCATGGATTATAGTTTGCATTATAATTTACACTCTGTCCCAAGCAATTCTGTAAATTATGACAAAATAGATAATGGTCTGTATCTGTCATTGAAACCTCATGCAGGATAATTCTAATACCCCAAAATGTCCCTATATTACACCTATGTTTCCCTCTCCCTTCCCTAAGAACCTCCGGGGGCCCCTGCCTCCATATCAATGATAAAAGTTCTTCCATTGCTAGAATAACAATAAGTCTACAGTAGAATAATAGAAAGTCTACTTTAGTCAATTGTTCATTCCCCAGTCTTGAGGATTTGGGGATGGTGATGCCCACTCTGCCTCCCATAGGGTAGATGAATGGAGTATCTTACTTGTAGTTACAGACTCTCTCTGTTCCTTGGGATGGTCATTGCCCATTATCATCACCTTGTAGTTGTCCTGGGTGAGTCCAATGAACTGGAGAGTAGGTGTTGCAACTCTGCTGAGATTCAAGGCCCAAGTGGCACAAGGATGGACCAAAAATTTAAGTCTCTTGGACATACATCTATCAAGTATAGTATTAACTATAGATTCAAATACAAGGGGCACAAGTGCCATGTCTAGGGAAACCACAAATGAGTCCAACTCTGTCATACTGGAGACCATAAATTACAAGGTAAGACCTGCTGGCATGAGGTCTCTGCCCTGCCCATAGTGCCTGGATGTCTCTAGAGTCCTCAGGAGCCCTGCTATTTGAGGCAATGTTTACTGTAGCAGTCAATGAAATCTTGCTGAGATGTATATAAGTGAAACCTCTGGAATGACCTCCCTACTCACTTTGAAATCTCTTAGCCATAAGAACTCATTTATATTTACCATTTCCCCCTTATGGTCAAGGTCTTTTTCCAGGTTTACTGCTAGTTGGCACTTGGTAATAATCCCCTGATAGCAGGGAGGCTCATCCCTGAGAGCCATGTCCCATGCCAGGGAGAAGGTAGTATGTTTATATACTGAGTTTGGCTTAGAGAGAGGCCACATTTGAGCAAGAAGGAGGCCCTCAGGAGGTAACTCTTAGGCAACATATAATACTAGGCTAAGTTTCAATTTCTTAAGAAAAGGTTTATAAGTACAATTATCAATACCAAGGGCCCAGTCAATGATATATCCTCCTTGCTAAGCACCACCCCTGTACTCAGGGGATTCTTGCTGTCCCACTAGAGAATAGAGCAGAACTCCCCAGGATGGAAATTCAGTATTCTTTCAGTATTGTGTGGATCTCCAGCCACCGTGAAAATGCCCCATGAACACTTAAACTCATTCATATGCCTTAGAGGCATGCCCCAGATGGATCCCCTCCCATGCATTCCCCTATCACCAACAACCCACGCCAGTGTTCCTCCCCTGACACAGATGTGACCTTTCTATGATCCAAAACGTCTTCAAAGATGAAGCCAGAAAAATAACCAAATAAAAATAAGAAAATGAAATAATGAGTTTTAAAAATAACATAAAATACAAAAAAGTTTAAAAATATTTTTAAATAATAAAACATTTTAGACATTTTGTCTTGTATGTACAGTGACATTTTCTTCCATATATTCCCCCAGAATCTTTTTTTTTTTTCATTTTATCTTCAAAGAAGCTTTAGGTTACAGAAAAGTCATGTAGACGATATAGGGGAACACCCTCTCCCTTTCCCCCTATCATTTATTAATAACATATTACATGCAGATGCTACATTTGTTACACTTGCTGTACAAATACTGAGGTATTGCTACTAACCATAGTCAATGACTTACAATATGTTTTACATTTTGGACTGTACACTTTTATAAATTTTGACAAATTTTAAAATGGCCTGTATCCATTATTGCAAAATCATGCAGAACTATTCTCATGCCCTAAAAATGCCCTACGTTCCATCTATTCTATTCTTCCCTGTTCCTTGGGACCTATGGTAACAAATAAGTTTTACTTCTTGAAGGATAATATTCAGAGTTGCCTTAATAGTGAGGGCTTGACATATTGGTCTGATTTCTTTTATTAGACAAAGCTTATGTTCTCAAGAGACTCTTGCCCCTCTATTTGAGAACATAGCATGACTCCCTCCCAGTTTAATATTTTCTTTTTTATTTCCATCTTTAAAATGGAAAATTTTAAATAGCCCAAATAAGTAAACCAGCTACATTGGGGTACAGTTTATGATTGCTGCATGAAGATGCAATTCTACTTAAAATCAGACATTGGTCAGAGCTTTACTTGTTTTCATAGACAATGTAATATACTAGTAACCTCCACCTTAAAATGTTTCATTCTGAAGTCATTTACTTTCCTTCCTATAAGGTCCAGAACCCTAAAAGCCATTTGTCATTGTTGTCCTTTCTTGTAAAGCAGAAACTGTCAACTAAACAGTACAATATCTCTAAGCAAAAGCCTTATAAAAATAATTTTGTCAAAACCTAAGAAATTTTATTTTCTTGGACAAATTCCAAGAAGAAAAAAATATGTCTTGCAAAAAAAAATGTAAAGCTCTTTTTAAGCAGACATGACTACTACTTAATCCAATGAACACTACTTACCTTTGCCTTAGCAAAAAATCCACCACCTCAAAGTAACAATTATCTATAGCAGTTGCTTGATGACATATGACATCTGTATTCTTCTATTATTCCTCTTTACCTTTAATTACCCAATTTCACATTGTTTTAAATATTTAAAACCAATTCCAAATAAATAACAAATTCAAATAATTTTCTAGTTCCTGCCAACCCCAATTATACCTGCATTTATGGAACACCAAAATAATTCTAGAATGAGAACATATCTTTGTGATGTACTAGATGATAATTAGTTGTTATCACACTGCCTATATCAAGATAAGTTCTTATATTCAAGAAAGAATACAGGTACAGACTAAGCTCCTTTGTGAAGAATGCTAAATTTCATCACAGAAAATAGTAAAATGACTCATAGAAAATGACTCTACTTTTAACCTGTAAGTTTTAAAGGAACCAATGACAGTTGATGGAAAGTGGGCATTTCCTACTTTTTCATTATTTTAAAAATAATGTAGTAATGTAGAATTATGGCTGTCCATGGATGATTCAAACTGCAGTACTTATAAATGCCAAGTAATAAATTATATAAAAAATCTTGGTCATGCTCAAGGTTATATAAAAATGCAGCATCAAATGCAAACTTACCAAGTGTTGAACACTGCCAGATCTAGAAAACTAGAATAATACTGCAGCCGTCTCTGATTTAATTTATAAGAATTAACTAAAAACGGACTGGGCTCAGTAGCAAATGGACTAAATACTGTGATTACACCTCATTTTAAAACACACATCATGATGTTTTGAAAAATTAATACCTAATTGCTTGTCATTCTCTTTCTCTCCTGCAATATAAGGTAGTGGGCCTGAATCAGGGGCAATATTACCTCCCAGGGGACATTTGAAAATGTCTGGAGAAGTTTTTGGTTGTCATAAGTAGGGAAAGTGCTACTGGCATTTGGGGGTTAGAGGTCAGGGTTGCTGCTAAATATCCTACAGTACACAGGATGGTTCCCCCCAATGAAGAATTATTTGGCAAAATGTCAACAGTGTGGAAGTTAAGGACTCTACTTAGACTACTTCCGCAAAGCTTCTCCTAATGTGCTATGCCTCAGGCTGCAACATGGAAGGAGAAAGGAGAACCCAAGGTGATAAATGAATGCTTTCATGGTCAATTTTACCCTCGAATTTATTCTACCTTTTGGCATGCAAAGCCCAGATTCATTAAGCATTCTTTCATTCATTTAAGAATATTTATACTATTCCAAACGAAGGCTGGAAGATTCTTTTGATTTTTTAATTTTAAAGTAAATTACAATTTTTGATAAAAGTCTTCAAAATCGTTGTGTCTATTTTTAACAAAACCTGAAAGAGAAGCTAAATAGAATATATTTTATCAATCACTAATTCTTCAATGTCCTCCCTTTAAACCATTTATTTTTTCTCCCCAAATGAAACTGATTTTTCACTAGCAATTTTCATGTTTTTATTATAATTCTGACAGTCTGAAATCTCAGCATTGCCCGTGAAGAGAGGTGCTCAAAAATGCAAATCAGGTGCCCTTTGTTAAAAACTGTACAGTGTCACAATAGAAATATCAGGAGCAGAAGTTCTTTCATCAGATGCCTTCTATGAAATATGAAAGAGCTAAACAAACTTTAAGCTATGCCTCAAATTTATATGCTTCCAAGCTATTCAAATATAAAACAAGCACTAACAAATGGGCAACCTTGTCCATTGCAACGATAATAAATCAAATTCACCAAGGTAAGTTAACTGCATTCTCAGTGGGTACAGATTTATCATCAGAGGCCTGATAATCATGCAACCACTAGAAAAAGCAATGTATTTTCCTTGACCTTGGTCATAATTCACCAACAAGACTGACTTGTAACTTTTCACCACTATATCATTTTGGGCGCATTCTAAAAAAGATTTCAGGATTTTGGACTTCTGAATGAATATGTATGTGTTAATCTGGTGATTTCTGTTTACACTAGAACTTAGTATAAAAACTATAAACCTGATACCTGAAAAATAAAGCAGTGGATAAATGCCTTGGAAATTTTCTGAAAATACAAAGCTGGTTAGAAGCTTGATGCAGTCCAAATGAAGAAGCCTCCAAACTTTCACCTTTTCAGCAAATACTCTGTTTTTTACATCTGGCAAATTTCTTTTGGTTGAATTCTTCTCACTGACCTGGCAATAAGCAAGCAGGAATGGCATCAAGGTTGAAAGAAAGTCGGAGAGACTTTCAAGCATTCCATTCTGTAAGTAGTTTTATTTTGATCTCCACAAGTGAAGAATGGCCTGGCTGCCACAAAAATTTCCAAGAAGGGAAAAGTGGTATCTTTCCAGGCTTTTCAGAGATTAATCAAAAGTATAGCAAATCCCTTTTTAAAAAACACAAAACAGAAGAAACAGGAGATATAAAGCTGTTGCAATGAGCAAGAAGGCGAGATATATTTACCAAACTTGCACTTCATCTCTCAATTTTAGAATAAGAGAGAATAGAAAAGATTTTTTAAAATATTGGAATAGAGGCCTTTTTTGGTCTTAGGACAAAGAGTCAAGTACCTAGAAAATAAATGTTGAAAAAGTACATGATTTGCAGAATTGTTTAAATTGAAAACCTGGATTGGAATCCTGAATGGAATCCTTCCTGGTTGTGTAACTTTAGTCTGGCTATGTAGTCACTTAGAGTCTCTGTTTGGTTTTTTTGTTTGTTCATTTGTCTATTTTGGTTTTCTGGCTATGGTTTTAGTTTTAAACTATAAATAGAGATTATAAAATATCTTCTAAAAGAATTCTATGAGTTAATATATGTAAAAAGGCTGAAACATATTTTATACAAAAAAGTGTTTAGCTCTGATTATTAACTTTCTGAAAAAATGAGTTATGGGTTCTCTATGTCAGAAGACAAAGAAAAAAAGAAGGTGGGAAAGAACATGCCTCCTAGGCCACACACCTTTCTGACCATAGCTGCTGGAGACAGTCTAAACAAGACTACTAAATCTATTCTGTCTGCTGAATAAGAAAAGAGTCCTTTGGAAAACTCGATATTCTACAATAAAAGTAGTTAATATGCCAGATACAATAATCCAGTTGGGGTGGTAATGTCATTATCTAGTACTATTCTCATTCTACAGCTATAGAACCCAGAATTCAAAGAAGTTAAGTAACTTGCTGGGGTCGCAGGCAACAAATGGACTCTGGAGATGCAAGAGTAGAACTTGCAAAGGCAAGCCCAAAAGCAAGTAGCAATGGATATGGAGTGGGTTCTGCCCAGAACAAGTCCTAGATGAATGCTGGGGTCCCAACAAGTTTCCCTTTCGTGCTTGCAAGCTACAGTTGACCATTCTGCAAGACACATTATTTTATTACCCTTCCTGCCCATGTGGGTCAGATTCTGATCCTTCAAGCAGGAATTGGGGAGAAATCAAAGTTTTAGTAAAGAAGCAAAGATGCAGCGCCAGGATTGGGTTCCAGGAGAGTCTAGCTTGAAAGAGCTGGATTGCCAGATGCAAGTATCAACACCATGTGCAAGAGAGTGCAAAGAGTTAAAACCAGAGAAGTCAATTTCCACATCAGCAGGAAGGACAAATATAAGGCCTGAAAAGAGGAGACAGGGCCAAGAAATTAGGAACTAAGTACACACAGGAATGAATTAGAAAACCAGGAGCAAAGGTCAAGAGAAAATGAAAGGGTCCAGACATTTTATCATGAACAGGGTGATCCAGGCACACTAAATGCTCTCTTTTTTTTGTTTTTTTGAAATTTCAGATGCATTTTTTCCCTTATCTTTTTTTTTAAAGATACATAGATTACACAATTACATAAAAAATATAAGAGGCTCCCATATACCCCCACCCCCACTCCTCCCACATCACCAACCTCTTTCATCAGTGTGGCACACTGACTGCATTTGATGAATACATTTTGAAGCACTGCTACACAGCATG
The DNA here is from genome assembly GCF_030445035.2 of Dasypus novemcinctus. NCBI lineage: Eukaryota > Metazoa > Chordata > Mammalia > Cingulata > Dasypodidae > Dasypus > Dasypus novemcinctus. The sequence goes on along the minus strand of NC_080673.1, from coordinate 43,652,608 downwards.
GATACTAGTTTACATTGTAGTTTACACTCTGACCCAGTCCATTCGTGGGTTATGGCAGGATATATGATATCCTGCATCTGCCTTGCAATATCTGAATGCTCTCTCTTGATTACTACTCCCATGGTGAATGGGTCACTTTGCCAAAAGAATGGAGTAAAGCTAATATCAGATCCAGGTTTCTCCTATTTGTCCCAGAAGTCTGCCATGCATCAGTGGCAAGCTCAAGGCAAACTATGAGCTCAGGCATTTTGCATACAATTATACATCTCCCAGTATCCTATCAAGTCTTGTGAAATCAGAAAGCCAGCATATACAGTAAGGTGTATTCCAGTACTTCAGCCCAATAAATGTGGTAGGTTGAGAGAGGTCCAGGGTTAAAACTTCGGGGTCAATGTTATGGGACTCCCTTATGTATGGGTCTTAGACCTCCTGATACCACCAATTAATAAGTTTTCTGTCTCATAGAAAGCAGAGAGGGTATGATTGCCGCATGGCAGTTATCTTTGGGTCCTAGTCATATCTCTTTAGTCTACTGCTCATTTCAGCCCCAGCTGCCATGGATAATTCCCACCAGCAGAGTCCCCCTTCAAGTATTTACTTTCTGCTTTCTTTCCCGAGGATTCCTTCACTACCCTGGGAACTTGCTTCAGTAAGTGTGTACACTGAGGCCCTGAAGCCAGGGGAAGGAGTCAATACCCCTGGGGCAAGCCTCCACCAGTGTCAAAAAGAGGCTCTCATGCTTCAGACTCGCGTTCTTAGTGCAGACAATTCTGGGCAGTACTTTGACACTTCTAAGTGATCCAGATGGAATAGTGTCCCCATTGCTAACAGCAGCAAGCTCAGTAGCATGCCCTTATATAGGTTTTTCCTCTTTCTGTCTTATTTCTCTCACTTCCTCACTTTACAGTGTCTCAAATGAGACAAAGTTGTATCTGGATGTCAGCATGAGCCCATACTTCCTGCTTATAAGGAAAGCTATAAAAGAAATCATAACTTTGATAGACAACCCCCACCCCTTGTTATGGTAGCCCTGTAGAACCTGCAGAAACTCCCCACAAAGCAAAGAAACCACCACCCACCCTGTCCCGGTGGAAGCCACAGTGCTCTGGGTGACTCAAGATCCCTAAAACTTCCATCTTTAACAAACCCTAGGACCAATCTGTACATTGTTTAGCATTGCCGTGGTGAGGGAATAAAAAAGAGAAAATCATTTTTGTTTAGCCCCTTCTTTTATTATACTGCTATTACTGTGTTATTGAAACAAAGTAGAATCCTCCTAAGTACAATCTTACCTGCAGCGGGAAGGTCTCTCCACTATTGGCAAGCCTTTGGATAGGCGGTTCTCTCAGGATAACCATAAGGGAAATTGATGCAATGCAGACTATTTATGAGTAGGAGGAGGAAAGTAGATGCAGAAATCTATGGGTCTGATGACCAAAAACTGTCCTCCAATTTTCAGAAAGTCTAGGTTGACAGAAAGTGCCAGGATAAGAGTCATATCTGAATGCCTACTCAGAGGCCTCCTGCTGGGTGGCCTGTAGAGCCTCTCCTCTAAGCAAGGTGGGAACCCCTAAGTAACTTTCAAAAGCAGGGGCTATCCAGGCAGCAACAGAAAGTATATAAATTTTGTCAGGCCCAGCTCTGATATTGTCCAGTCAGATTTCCTGATGGGTTTGAAATCTGGTTTTTGTGATTCTAGAAGAGAATTTTGCCGTGGCAGTTACAGTCCCCTAATTATACATTTTGTATATTTACCACCTGTTGTAATCCATAAGCATTTGAAGGAATATATATGGTAAAAGGACAAAAATGACAGGAAATCGGGGCAGAGAGTAATTAGGGAGACAATAACAAGACAATGTAACAAATAAATCACCAGGAAACCTAAGTTTTTTAAAAAAGGAGAATATCACAAAATTAAGGACAAGAAATAATACAAGCAAATGCTTACATTGTGTCCTAAATGTTTTTCCTATGTATTGTCTCATTTTGTCTTCACAACAACCCTATGAGGTAGGAACATTATTTTCCCCAATTTACCAGTGGGGATATGGAGGCAGGACAGATTTAGTAACTTACCCCGTGTCACACAGCTTGTAAATGGTGGAGCTAAGATTCAAATAGAAGTAGTTTGGCCCCCTGGTCCATGGTCCCATCTACTAAATCACATTATCTGTTGTCCCAAAAGGAGAAAGAACTAAGAACACAAAGAAACATCTATTCTGAATAATCCAATGCAAAAAATTTTTTTGAAAACCTAGATATATCTAACTAGGAAAATATATACTATTAAAATTTCCAAAAAGGAGAGAAAAACTAAATTAAAAGCTAAATTAAACCATGGTGAAAAAATTAAGAAGTTGTCCCAGACCTACCCTTCAAAAACATTCTTAATTATTTCAAACTCTCAAGGAATATTTAATTAAGATATTATTTCAAATTTCCAAAGCATAGGGAGGAAAAGAAAAATTACTTAAATTTATTTTCTGAGGCTGGCATAAGCTTGATACCAAAACTTGACAAGAAAATAACAGAGGAAGAAAACATTTCAAATAAAAATATAAATGGAGACCTCCTATGTAAAATACTAACAATTTATATCCAGGAGTTCATTTAAAATAACAGGTCATGTTCCACACTGGGGGGGAAGGTAATGCATTTACATGCTGAGTTTGGCTTAGAGAGTGGCCACATTTGAGCAACATGGAGGCTCTCAGGTGGTAACTCTTAGGCACCCTGCTGCTCTAGGCCTAGTTCATATTTCAGGCACACAGGCTCATAAGCATAGTCATGAATATCAAGGTCTTATTGTTGGACCATCCTTCTTTATTGGTCTTTGCCATTGCACTTGGGGGATTGTTGCTTTCCACTGGGGAATGTGATAGAGTGCCCCTTGCTAGGAGCTCAGCACTCCCTCAGTTGTCATTTTTAACTGTAATTACTACGAAAATATCCAAACATTTTTATGTACCATGTATGCATGCCCCGGAGAACTCCCTCCCAACCATGTGCTCCCCATTAATAACACCCACGCCAGTGTTTCTCCCCTGCCATAGTTGAACCTCTCTGTGGTCCAAAACTTCTTCAAAAATGAAGCCTAATATATTGCAAAAATGATGGGTTTCAAGGTTAGATATAGAATATATACTATTTTAGAAAAATAAAATAAAAACAAATTGGGGTATCAAAAAATGAAAAAATGAAAAGCTTTGTTTTTGACATTTTGCCTTTCATCACTGCAATAGGTGTTGCCCTGTATGTACAGTGGTAAGGCAATTTCTTTCATTTCTTCCTCAGTGTCTACATCCTTTCTTTTTTGTTGTTCTAATTATTAAGTTTGTCTTCACAAAAGTTTTAGATGACAGTAATTCACATATACAATATATGGTACTTCCACATATCCAACATCAAACATTTTCCCCTTCCCCAGCAATGATCTCTTTACATGTTCATATTACACTTGCTGCAGGTGATGTACAGATATTGAAACAGCTTTCAAACATGGTTCCATTTGGGTTTACATTATGGTTTCTATTTTACACTATACAATTTTCTAATTTTTAGTTATCTTATGTTTTACATTATGGTTTACATTTTAACCTATAGACTTTTATACATTTTTGGTGTAATTTAACATGTCCTATATCCATCATTGCATGATCTCGTGGAACACTTCCATTGCCCCCTAGTTACACTGATTCCATCTATTCAATACCTCTCTCCCCCTCCAATCAGGGCCCACAATGACAATCAATCTTCATTACTTGAAAGACCATATTCAGATATACTTGCAACAATGTTGAGTGCTTGATATATTTGACTGCCCTAACCCATTGGAAGGCACCAGTTCTCTCAAGAGATACAATTCCCTCTGTTTGAGAACATCAGTTCTTCCCAGGATGTGGATATACCTTCACTCTCATTGTATGGGTCTCCACCAAGGGATTACTACCAAGCACTGGCTGATGATGTAACTAGAAAAAGACCTTAAATAAAAGGGTCAACTTAGACCAGCAGAATATCTGAGCCTATTTGTGATATCAGGTGTTAAAAACTGCTTTTTGATCGTGAATAAAAGGGAGCAATGGAAAGGACAAATGAATGTATATGGCTATAAGTCTCCAAAAAAGAGTCGGGAGGTCATCAGAGGGGTCACACTTACACATGCCTCAGCAGGGTCCCAGAGACAGCCAAAGTAGATACAACCCCAGGTACTGTTTCTTCTGAGGGCTACCAAGACTCACAGGTTCTATGCTCAGGGCAGATGGCTCTGGAGTTCACTGCCATGTCAGTTTGGTCCTACTTTGGAACTTGTGTTCCTAAGTGTGATAGAGTTGGACTCAAATGTGACCTTTCTATACATTCCTTTTCTGACTCTTTTACTGGATCTGTGGTTGGCGCTGGGGTTGGTGTATACTCAGGAGGCCTGAATCTCTGGACTATCCATGTGACAGCCAGACCCTGAGTCTCAGCAGACTTGCAACTCCTATGGTCTGGTTTATTGGACTTACCCCAGTCAGCTAAAAGGGAGACACCAGGGAGCCAAGAATGCCTACAACTGCAAGCAGAATTGCATCCATCATCCATGTGGAATCTAAGCCCCCTCTTAATATAGAGGGGGAGTGGACATAACCATCCCAGGGTCCACAGGATGGAGGAATAGAGTGTGGATTAGAGTGGACTTACCAATATTCTACTATGGAACTATTGTAATTAGTAATAGAAGAAATTGTAGCATTGAAGTGGAGAAAGGGGCCACGGTAGATGCTGAGGGTAGAGAGAGGGAAGAAGAGATATGATGTGGGGGCATTTTCAGGACTTGGAGTTGTCCTGGGTGGTACTGCTGGGATAGATGCTGGACATTGTATGTCCTGCCATGGTCCACTGGGTGGACTGGGGGAGAGTGTAAACTACAATGTAAACCATTATTCATGTGGTGCAGCAGTGCTCCAAAATGTATTCACCAAATGCAAATAATGTCCCACGATGAAAGTGGGTGTTGATGTGGGAGGAGTAGGGTGAGGGGGGTATATGGGGACCTCTTATATTTTTTGAATGCAAAATTTAAAAATAAAATAAAATAACAGGTCAAGAATGCATAGTATGTATATACTCAGAATGCAAGAAAGGTTCAAAACTAGGTTACTTATCAATGACAGTCATTATATTAAGAAACTAAATGAGAAAAACAATTTGATAATTTTGGTAGATCCTGAAAAATAAATTTGAGAAAATTCCATATCCACACTGATATATTTTTAAGCTATTAGTAAAATAGGGATAGAGGATATTCCTTCAATGTGATCAAAACTTTTTCAAATAAATACAATAGCAAATATCATTCTTAATAACGAAACACTAGAATCAGTCACATAAGAGACTAAAATTGCCAGATTTTCCTTACTCACTTTCACATATACATATCAATGGAGGGAAATAGAAAATACACAGAGACATCTGTAGACATTAGGGATCTAACTAGAAGGTAAAGAGATCTTTTTAAATAAATGGGAAAAGATGGATTATAAAATAAATATAACTAGAACAATTATCCTCCATTTTGAAGAGAAGAAAGCCTACCCCACACCACAGCACACAAAAACAAATTTCAGAGGAAATAAGGTTTTATGTATAAAATCCATTTACATATTCAGAAATTAATTGTTTTTTTCATCTTGAGATAGTTATTTCTAAGAATAACCCCAAGTTCAGAAATAATAAAGGGAAATAGTAAAAGATTTGATATGTCAACGTTGTAAATTTTGGTCAAGAATATATACCACAAAGTTAAAAAACAAATAAGGCATATATGAAAACCACAACCAATATCATACTCAATGGGAAAAGGTTGAAAGCTTTCCCTCTAAAGCTTAAGAACAAGACCAGGTTGCCCACTGTCAGCAGTTATTCAGCATGGTGATAGAAGTTCTAGCTAGAGCAAGTAGGCAAGAAAAAGAAATAAAAGGCATTCAGACTGGAAGAGGAAATAAAACTCTCGCTATTCGCAGATGACATCTTTTTTTTTTTTTTTAAGATTTATTTATTTAATTCCTCCCCTACCCCCGGTTGTCTGTCCTCTGTGTCCATTTGCTGCGTCTTGTTTCTTTGTCTACTTCTGTTGTCATCAGCGGCACAGGAAGTGTGGGCGGCGCCATTCCTGGGCAGGCTGCACTTTCTTTCACGCTGGGTGGCTCTCCTTATGGGGCTCATTCCTTGCGTGTGGGGCTCCCCTATGAGGGGGACACCCCTGCGTGGCATGGCACTCCTTGCGCGCATCAGCACTGCACATGGGCCAGCTCCACACGGGTCAAGAAGGCCCGGGGTTTGAACCGCAGACCTCCCATGTGGTAGACGGACGCCCTAACCACTGGGCCAAGTCCGTTCCCAGATGACATCTTATATTTAGAAAATCCCGAGACATCTACAACAAAGCTACTTGAGCTAATAAATGAATTTAGCAAAGTGACAGGACAGAAGACCAACATGCAAAAATCAGTAGGATTTCTATAGACTAGTAACAAACAATCTGAGAAGGAAACCAGGAAAAAATCCATTTTCAATAATAACAAAAAAAACTCAACTATCTAGGAATTATTTTAACCAAGAATGTAAAGTATCTGTATAGGAAACTACCAAACACTGCTAAAGGAAATCAATGAAGACCTAAACAAATAGAAGGACATTCCATATTCATGGAATGGAAGACTAAACATAATAAAGATGTCAATTCTACACAAATTGATTGATTTATAGGTTCATTGCAAGACCAATCAAAATTCCAACAGCCAGGAGCCAGTGTAGCTCCATGGTTGAATGCCAGCCTCCCATATATGAGGTCCTGGGTTCAATCCCCAACGCCAGTACCAAAAACAAACAACAACAACAAAAAAAAAAAACACAACTTCCAACAGCCTACTTTACAGAAATAGAGAAGTCAATTAACAACTTTATTTGGAAGGGAAGGGGTACTAAATAGCCAAAAACATCCTTAAAAAAGCAGAACAAAGTCAGAAGGCTCACACTCCCTGAAATTGAAGTGTATTATAAAGCTACAGTGGTCAAAACAGCATGGCAGCATGGTATCAGCATAAAGATAGAACAACTGATCAAGGGAATTGACTTGAGAGTTCAAAAATAGACCCTCAGGTCTATGGTCAACTGATTTTTGATAGGCCTACCAAGTCCACTTTTCTAGGTCAGAATAATCTCTTCAATAAATGGTGCTGGAAGAACTGGTATCCATAACCAAAAGAACAAAAGAGAACCTCTATCTCATGGCCTATAGAAGAATCAACTCAAAATGGATCAAAGTCTTAAACATAAAAGCCAGACCATAAAACTCCTAGAAGATAATGTAGGGAAACATCTACAAGACCTTGTATTAAGTGGGGTTCTCTTAAATCTTATACCCAAAGTATGAGCAACAAAAGAAAAAAAAAGATTAATAGGACCTCCTCAGAATTAAACATTCCTGCACCTCAAAACTTTGTTAAGAGGGTAAAAAGGAAGCCTATTCAATGGGAGAAAATATTTGGAGATCACACATCCAACAAAGGTCTAATATCCATGATATATAAAGAGATCCCACAACTCAACAATAAAAAGACAAATGACCCAATTAAAAAATGGGCAAAAGACCTGAATAGACATTTTTCTAAAGAAGAAATACAAATGGGAAAAAAAAAAAAAAACACATGAAAAAACATTCAGCATCACTGGCTATTAGGGAAACGCAAATCAAAACTACAATGAGATATTGTTTCATACCTAATCAAATGGCTACTATTTACAAAAAGAAAAAAAAGTGTTGGAAAGGATGTAAATAACAGGATTATTCACTGTTTGTGGGAATATAAAATGGTACAGCCACTGTGGAAGTCTGTTTGGCAGTTCCTAAGAAAGATAACAGATCTACCATGTGACTAGGCAATACCACTTCTAAGTATATACCCAGAAGGACTGAGAGCAGGTTCACAAACAGACATCTGCACACTGATGTTCACAGGGGTATTAGTCACAATTGCTGAAAGATGGAAACAACACAGGTGCCCCTCAACTGACATATGGATAAACTGTGGTATATACACATGGTGGAATATTATTCAGCTGTAAGAAAACATGAAGTCATGAAGCATGTAACAACATGGATAAACTAGGAGGACATTATGTTGAGTGAAGAAAGCCAGACAAAAAAGAACAAATATTGTATGATTTCCCTATTATGAACTAAATGTAAAGAGCAAATTCATGGAATTAATAGTTAGAATATGTCACCAGAGAAAAGAATGTGATTAGAGAATGGAAAAGAGAGGTTTAATCTGGAAGAAGTGGTAAAAAGTCGTTTGGAAATGAATAGAAATGGTGAAAGCATATTAGGGTTTGTAATTTGTAGCGCTAACATAAGGTATGCTAGTGGTTTGTTTTTTGTGGGGGTTTTTGGAGTAATGAAAATGCTCTAATACTGATTTAAATGATGAATGAACACCTCTGTGATTATACCAAATGCCATTGATTGTATACTTTAGATAAATTGTAAGGATTATGAACAAAAAACTAATAATAGAATGGATTGGGGGAAAATACACCAAATGTACAATAAGGACTATAGTTAGTAGTAATACCTTGTCAATACTCTTTCATAATTTGTTACAAATGTTTCACAAAAATGTAAGGTATTTGTGGTGGCATGATATATGGGAGCCTCGTGTGTTGTTACCCATGTTTGTTTTGTAACTTCATAAATTTTACTATACACTTATTATGTTTGTTCATGTATAAATGATATACTTCAATAAATTGTTTTTAAAATGAAAAAAGCAAAAAAAATGAGAAAATATGTACAGTATACATGATAAAAATGTGCTAATCAATTTTAAAAGATAAAGATTTTTTTAATCAATACATAAAGAGCCAATTCATAAAAGAAATACAAATGCTCAGGAACCATTAGAAAGAATGTCCAATGTCACTAATGTTCTAAAGACAATAGTTAAAACAACAATAAAATATTTGTCACTTATCTGTCAAAAAGTTAAAATGATTGTTAATGTAAAGTGTTGGGTGTGGGGAGCGTTGGGCCATCTCTTTACTGCTGATGGGAGTATAAATTTTTTGGAAACGAATCTGGCAACCCTTACCAAATTGAATATAAGTGTGCCTTCAAACAGCAATTCTACAACAAGGAATGTTTCCAAGAAACTGATCTAACAAGCAGTCAATGAATTACGTATGAAGATATTAGTGGAAAAATTACTTAAAACAATGACATAGTTAAAACAATATAAAGTCTCTCAATTATAGATTGATCAAATTATGGTGTTTCCATACTAGAAAATGTTGTGCAATTGTTTTTTAAAAATCAGTATTTAGAAAGTTGCTCATGATATTGTTGCATGATAAAAGCAGGTTGAAGAATAATTACTTATGGCATAATAGAATTTAGGTAACCAAATGCATTTTTTAAATGTCTGGAAAGTTGTAGTCAGAAAAAAAAAATTTGAAAAACTATAAACCAAAGTTAACATGGTTGTCTATTATGAATATTTTTTCTATTTTCTTCTTTTTGTTTATCATACTTCCTGGTTTTTCTTTAATGAACAAATCTTGTTCTTGTAATAATTTTAAAACTTCTTACAACCAAAGAATCTAAATTAAAATATTCATCTTTTTAGGGGGTCCATAAACCTATTAATTACAGAAAACCAATCTAATAAAATATACCAGCCTTCCCAGTATTGTTTTTCTTTTATTTAGGATAAAATGAGTAGCTGCTTCCAAAACTTTAAAATCAAGAGACAAAGCTAATACAAAAGACTTGACCTAGCACTTATAATTTTAGTCTTTCCAAAGTAAAAATACAGCTCTTTTCCGGCTGGAACCATGGAGGCTGTCGACGAGAAGAAGAAGAAGGTTCCTGCTGTACCAGAAACCCTTAAGAAAAAGCGAAGGAATTTTGCTGAACTGAAGATCAAGCGCTTGAGAAAGAAGTTTGCCCAAAAGATGCTTCGAAAGGCAAGGAGGAAGCTTATCTATGAAAAAGCTAAGCACTATCACAAAGAATATAGGCAGATGTACAGGACTGAGATTAGAATGGCTAGAATGGCAAGAAAAGCTGGCAACTTTTATGTACCTGCGGAACCCAAATTGGCATTTGTCATCAGGATCAGAGGTATCAATGGTGTGAGCCCAAAGGTCCAGAAAGTGTTGCAACTTCTTCGCCTTCGCCAAATCTTCAATGGCACCTTTGTTAAACTCAACAAGGCCTCAATTAACATGCTGAGAATTGTGGAACCCTATATAGCATGGGGGTACCCAAACCTGAAATCAGTGAATGAACTGATCTATAAACGTGGTTATGGCAAGATCAACAAGAAACGGATTGCCTTGACAGATAACTCATTGATTGCACGATCTCTTGGTAAATATGGCATCATCTGCATGGAAGATCTGATTCATGAGATCTATACTGTTGGGAAACTCTTCAAAGAAGCAAACAATTTCCTGTGGCCCTTCAAATTATCTTCTCCCAGGGGTGGAATGAAGAAAAAGACAACCCATTTTGTAGAAGGGGGAGATGCTGGCAACAGGGAAGACCAGATCAATAGGATTATTAGAAGGATGAACTAAGGTTCTACCATGATTATTTTTGTAATCTGGTCCGTTAATAAAGTGACTGCTTTCAAATTGAAAAAAAAAAAACCAAAGTAAAAATACAAGTCTTCACAGGTTCATTTATTTTTTAAGTAATCCAGGTGACTCAATGTTGTGTATCCAATATGTACTACGAATTGGCTAATTCATTTTCTCCCCATATAGAATAATCTCCTTATGCCTACTGACACACTAAAATATGATAACAGATTATTTACTAGATGAATTTTAATTATAGAAAAGAAAAATAAACAGGATAAATAAAGGATCCTAAAATGGACCACATCAACAATTTTTGTGTAAATGTAGAAGATACTAGGTTTTTCTGTTGGTAGATGAGAGTTGGATACCTCTGCAATTAATTTTTAAAGTCTCCAATCCTGTTCTGGAATCATTCAGTCCCAAAACAAGTTTGTTATTTTAGTCTTCACACTCATTGAGTCTTTCTCCAGAGATGCTGCCAAACCAAGCACCAGCTGGCCCCTTGGGAATGAGGCTAAGTTAACAGCAGATATTTCTTTTTGAACAGTTAAAGGATAATGAAAAGATAGAGTTGGATTCATCTAAACCCATTAAGCCAGAATGAAGGGTTACCACCAAGAAATTGAACTATACAGTAAAAATTTAAAACATTTTCATTTTCTTCCCCATAGCTGCTTATCTCTTTTAAATGTTCTGGGGTTTCTTAAACAGTAATTGTGGATAATGTGCCTAGCAAATCTCCTGCTCCTTTTGCCCGACTCTTTTCTGTGTTGTCAGAGTGGGCCTTAGAAACATGAGTAGAATCTGGATAAAAATAGGCACACTAGCTGAGCTTGGTTACACAAGCCCCACTTCCTTACCTACTTCCTGGTCCCCATCCACCATACCAGTGAAATTTACAGAGATGCAAATTAATAGGGAGAGAAAAATGATTGCTGGTGAAAATATTGCTCTGAGGGTGATACATAGCAATGCTTCTTAAAACCCTCTGCTTTTTGACCAGTAAGTCCATGGAACTATTTATACCCAACTTGGTTCAACACAATGCTATTTGAGCCACAATAGAGTTTTTATCTTGCCACATATTTTCAATCAGGTGGTTTTCTAATCCAGAGTATACTAACTCACCCAGAAACAGTGTCAGAGCTTCAAGATCCATGAGCAATACTTGAGCGCAGTAATTCTCAACCAGAGTCTAAAGAGCTGGCTGGAAATATCTGAGAAAGTGTTGGCTGGTCCTAGTGTGTGAGGGTAAGGAATGCTACAAGTCGGCAATGGTTGGATTATTTCCACATGACAAAGAATTCTCCTGCCAAAAGTACCAGTAGAAACTGATGCTCTGCTCAGAACCCCTCTTCTGGGTCAATGTGCTTACCCTAATTGTTGGGAATATTGCTTACTTATAGGCCATACCTATGTCCCTAACTGAACATTGCCTTCAGCTGTAGAGAACTGCCATGCCCAAGGTTATACCCTCCCCCAATAGGTAGCCCACGGGTGATAACTGGCTGATACAGGGATACAAAGGCCCGACTCCTTTGATTCACTTTGGGAAAATTCTGAAGGGCCTTCCTATCCCCAAACCTCCCTGTAGGATTGGTTGAGGCCTCAGTTACTATATTATTTCAAGCCCAATCCTGTCTTCCTAACTTCGTTACAGGAGTATATCCCGTAAATACACAACAATAAATCTTCCGCACCCAAGGACTCCTTTCAGAGTCTGTTTCCATGGGACCCAATTCATGACAATCCCCATTGATATACACTGCTTTAGTCCATTCCCTCACTCTGCAGATTAATAAAGAAGGGCCTAGGGAAGATAAATATCATATCCAAGGTACAGAGGTAGCTAGTTCCAAATTCATTACCTTTATTACACATTAAAAACTGCAAGAAGCTTGAGAAACGGGGAGAGAAAGAAAAAATAGAAGATATTTCTTGTGGAAGATCATAAGTATTCAAGAAGGAGAAAGCAGAATGAGAATAATAAAAATCATTTAGATTTGACTATGTGGAGAAATGTAAAATAATGAAAGGGCCTGAGAACCAATATTACTATATCACTACAGTGATAGAAATCAAAAGATTAACAAAATATTTCAGTTTGGGGAAATTTACTGGATTCCCTAACTACTATTCAGTCTGTTAAAACTATTCCTATTTAGTGTTAATTATGGTGATGAAACCAAAAATAATTAGAAATTCTCCTCTTCAAAGCAAGAAGAGGAGAATATGGAATATATTCATAGAATATGGAATATATTCAATAGAATATGGAATATATTCGTTGAGATGAAACTGAATAAGAATGATCAGCAAATTAAATCCTCTTCATCCTCACCCTTATTCTTCTTTCCTGAGAAAAAGGGGGCTAGTTCTAGACAACCACTGTCCATCAAAGAGATATTTCTTATCTCCAGTGTTCTCTTCCTAGCCACTTGTCTTCCTTGGAAGACACATACATAGCACCACCAATTCCTACACTCTTAGTTTAATATATTTCTTAAGTACAGTGCTATAATATTTTTACACTGCAACCTTCACACTTAAAACATCCTGTTCTAAGGGTAGAAAGTGTCCCTATTACTGTCAAAAATGGTGTAGAATACAATATTGCTGACAATTCTAAACGTGACCTAATGACTTCTCCTTATTCAGACTCCTTCCAAAAAGAAAACAAAACATACAGGTCTGGAAAGAGTTTTTTAATGTAACCCCAAATTTGAAATGTAAAATTAAGTTGAAAAATTAAGATTTTTTTTTGCATAAAAGCCTTAATTTTCTCAGAATAAAAATTAGGTATTTAAATAAAACAGGAAATAAAGCATACTGGATCAATGGAATTATTACTAAAGCCAATAATTTTCCCCAATGCCTCATTTGAAAAGGATTTGATATTTTAATGTGAAAATTCATAGTTTAACTAAGCATCTCAAAATATTGTGCCAAATACATAACATTTATTTTAAAAAACATTTGAATAGTCCTTTCACTCTAGGCATGTCCAAACATAATCATAAAAAGAATATTTTTCTATCTTCCAATAAAAAATTTCCTGCTTTTTAAAGTCTGAAGTAATATGGATAAAATAGAAGGCACTTGATAGTCAGCTCCTGATAAGAAAAGAATTTGGCTGATAGTTTCAGAAGAAAGTACTAACTAAAATTTGTTGATAATTTTCTCATCTATGTAAAGTACAGAAGAAAAGGAGCCAAGATTAATATCTAGTCTTAAAATCAACTATTGCAAGAGTTTGTATTGCCACACCCCTTTCTGATAGGTAAACACTATGTTTTACATCAATGAATTCCATGGTATTAGTTAGTCTTCCTCTGATTTACTAGGCTCCCTCTTTTCTTATTGCATAAAACAATCATATGTTTAAACAAATCTGGAAAGACAGAGTAATAGGCATTCCACACTTTGGGGGTAGCAATACGGACCTCCTCCTGTGTTAAACATGTCCTAGTTTATGGCTAAATTGGCAATTCAAAGGCTAAACTAGAAAAGTCAGGACAGCTTGACTATGTTGGTTTCCCAACTGCAGGGCTTGCAATCTCTCCATTTCACCAAGATAGCAGGGTACCATAATAGGAACAGATTGTTCCATCGGCAGAACATAAATTGAAGCAGCAGCAGTTTTACCCAAAACCGAACTGTTTTTCAAATATGCATGCTCTAGTTAGAGTGAAGATTATTTATTCAAATGCTAATAGAAGTTATTGTGGTCACTGACTTTCTAAGTTGAATATAAAAATTGTTTCTTTTATCTCCCGACTGAAAGGCCTGGTCATACCCCCCAGATTGTTTTCCTGGCTGTTAGTTTCTGAACCAAATATCCTTTTGTATCTGTATGAAATTGTGTTCACTCTGTTTAACTAGGCATCATTCCACCAGCACTCACATATTTAGAAAATAACATTGCCTCTATATCCTTATAATTATGATTTAGCGCCTCTCTACTAGGACACTTTAAAGACCAGTTCTATGAACAAGGTAATAAAAATCCTGCAATCCTTTGGATCATGGAACTAGCTGTCTGGTAGACATTCTCTATTACATCTGTTTATTTCACATCCCTAGCTTGCCATTGCTCATGTAATGAAATCCAACTTCCTTAACTTGGCTTAGAAGCCCTCTACCATCTGCCTTTCACTTATTCTTCCAAGGCCTCATTTCCCCTTGAACTCTAGCCTCAATTTCAATAAACTTCTTCCCACTTCTGGAAAGCAACATGCTTTCTCCTGCACTGGGGCCTGCACACTTTTCTCTGCCTGAAGCACTCTTGCTAGAAGCACTCCCACCCTTTTGCCTGACTCTACCACCTACTCATTCTAGTTCTCTCTCTCTCTCCCTTATACATATATGAAAATGTCACTATTTGAAGAAATCAGAGTTGCCATCAGAAGAATTAACAGTCTCAAAACATTTCCTTTACCAGGACATTCTGGTGAAGATGCAAATAAAAATTTTAAGAGAGTTGAGACCAAATTATTTACATGTAATGAATTTAGTGAAGTTAATATTATGGTTTGCTTTGTGAATATGCCAGGCAGAGAACAGAGCCCTGAGGGAAGAAATTTCTAAGCAGAGTAGTTGGTGTTGTTGGAGAGCAGGATGGGGAGACCCCTGAGAGGCCTTTGATCATCTGTAGTAGTGCTACCAAACAGGACCACAGATTATTGCTGGCCTGAAAAACTCTTTTTTACACATCAGCACAGAGATACGGTGCTTACACTAGAATGTAAATCAGTGCACTGCTTCCTTCACTGAGAAAGTCTTGCTGCAAAAAAAAAAAAAAAAGTTAGCAGAAGTAAACCACTTAGTGGTTAGTGCCTGGGTAGCAATATCTAAAGCAACCTCTGAAGACCCTAGAAAAAGAAACAAAATAATAGAGGAATCATAAAAGCAAGAGGAAGCTCATTAAATAATTTTGTATCTGTCAATACTATTTAATATCAGATCTACAATGGAGCCATTATATCTATAACTACATTCTTTGTTTTCTCTTATCTCTAGCATACTAGACCTAGCTGTGGTTCTGAGTGGGTAAAGGAGGAAAAATCTTTTAATTAGGAAACATGGATGGGACACTAAGATCCTTTTATAATGAAGGGATTATACCGGATTAACCAAGGGTGATTTTGCTCCCCTCCTCCCCGCCCAAGGGAACATTTGGCAATGTCTAGAGAAATTTATGATTGTCTCAGCTAGGAAGGGGAGCTGGTATGCTACTGGCATCTGGTGCATAGAGGGAGAGATGGATGCGGCTAAACATCCTATGATGCACAGATAGCCCCATAACCAAGAATTATCCAGTCCAAAATGTTAAGGGTGCTGAGGTTAAGAACTTCTGCACTACATGATTTCTAAAGTTCCTTTCACCTAATCTCTATTTTAATTTTCACAAGAATTGTATTTATTTCAGTGATCTAATGACAAGGGTACAAAAATGACTTCTTTAACCACTATTTTCAATTTCTCCAATGAAATATATTTAAGTTATAAAGAGAATAGGGTAATATAATTTTTGTATAAATTCAAACATTGAAATGGTTTTAATGCTCAGCAAACTTCCAAAATGTTGATGATACATTCTAGCTGAATAAAAAATTAAGGGGAAAATGCCAGAAGCTTCTCCCTAACATGACCTATAATTCTCTATCAGCTATTTGTTTATTCCAGTTACATAAGAAGTTGAAAAATATCCAGTCAGCACCTGTGCCCTGATCTATTAGAGAGCCTTAAGTAGGGTTCTGTATTCTGGGCTTAAGGTTTGTTTGTTTTTATTTTTGTTTGCTTGTTTATTTACAGGGAAAAAAAGATACTACATAAAGGCTTCGACCAGAAATGTTTGACACAAAAATAAGATGGGTTATAGTATTCCTTGAGATATTTGGCTAAAACTTTCTGCAGTTTAAAATAAAAATTACTATTTTGAAATCAACTCACTCTGACATTCTATAGGAGCACTATACAAATCCTTCAACTCTAAACAGAATGAATATTCCTTTAAGATAGGTGCTTTATGTATTTTATGGTGAACTTTTTTATTAAGTCAAAACACTAATTTGAAAGAAGTTAAACTGTATTGCATATAAAAATTATTACCTGATGATTTCTAATATTTGCTTGCTTAATGACATTGTATCTGTAAAACCCAAGTTAAATTTCAGACCACTATGGTTGAAGAAAGAAAAGACTGAAGATTCCTACAAAGATTGTCAGTACTGGCTCCGGAATTATAACCTTCTCTTTGATCTGTGCCAGCTTTCTCAGCTGCCACGTGCATACTCGAAAGGAATAAAAAGAAAACCTTGAGTTCCTAGGGTGGTCTTTGTCTTCAGTCCTTTTTTGCAGAGAGCAGTGATCTTGTCTCTGCATGCTCTGTTATAGTTTTGTCAAGTGGTTCATGAAGCACTTGTCTTTGCATCTTCTGCTATAGTTTTGTCAAGTGGTATCCAAATGCCGAATATTTGGATATTATTCTTAAAGTGTTCTTCAAAGTCATTAGACCCTTTATGTTTCTAATGATAAACAGATATGATATTAGAAGCCATGGATCTGCATATAAATACTAATGACTACATGTTAACACCAGATGCAAAATGGGCAATCAGATTTTTTTTTTAATTTAAAGATGCAGGATAGAAATCTCAAGCTGATAAGCAGAAAACTACAAACAAGCTCTCAAAAAGCCATGTGGATAATTGGAATGCTAACAGAGAAGTTTCCAAGTGTACCAGAATGAGTAATGATATCTTGTGGTGTTTCAGAGTTGTATGTAAACCCCCCTCGCCCCCAAAAAGCCCATGTTGTTAAACTTAATCCATTCCTGTAGGTGTGAACCCATTCTAAGTCAGAATTTTTGATGAGGTTACCTCAGTTAAGGTGTGGCCCAACTGAATCAGGATGGGTTTCCATCCTATTACTGGAGTCCTGCAAGCAGAATAAAATTCAGACAGAGAGGGAGAAAAAGCCACAGGAAGCAAGAAGCTAAAAAGGAACCCAGAAGAGAAGGAAGAGACCAGGAGAGCCACCATGTGCCTTGCCAGGTGACAGGCGATCTAGGCATCGCCAGCAGCTGGCCCCAGAAGGCCACATCCTCAGGGAGAAAGCATCGCCTTGATGAGGGCTTGACTTGGACATTTCCCAGACCTCAAAACCATGAGAGAATAAATTCCCATTGCTTAACCCATTTTGTTTCATGGTATTCAGGTAAGCAGCCCAGGAAACTAAAACAATATCAAAATAAAATGATACTGACATATTGCCAAACAAGGAATTTGACTTATTAGTAGAGTGTCGTGCTTAAGAGTATCATTGCTAAAGCCACAGCTCTATCTGTTAGATATGTGAGTAGCAATCTCTGTATGCTTTGGTTTCCTCATCTGCAAAATAGGATTTTATATTTTATTATTGCAGGGACTTTAACTGTGGTAAATGAGGGAAAGGACAACTTTTATTAACTATGAACTTTTAGCAACTGAATAATGATATCAAAGGCAGAGAGTAGTCATCCCAAATTCATATTAAGAAGCACCTACACAAAGATACTTCTGTTATCATTCACAATTGGGAGAGTTCGTATTTTTATCTTTTCAAGTAAAAATATACCCAAATTCTTGAACAGGTATTCAATTCAGTAAAGGGGTATAGGGAGAATGTGTTCTTACTCAGCAACACTCTACAGACTTATCTAGCCAAAGGTCCCCATGGACTAAACTAATGAGAGAAAGGGGTGCCCTCTGCCCAGTGGCCTCGTAGGAATGGGCTTCGCAGGTACACTCAGGCTTCATCTTTGTGTCTCTCCACCTGAAATTGTGCAGGGGAGCTCCACTCCAATGTCTATCACATGGCTTTAGGGCATAGAAGCTTTTTAATAACTCTGAATATCAAACTGAAATGTAAAATGTGCTTAGGAAGGGTGGACTCTATGCACACTGAAGAGCATTTTTCCTACAAGCTGGTTGGGCCAGCACTGGTTCCGACAGAGAAAGGGTTGTCAACTCTGGCTGACTCAAATAGGATTTCAATAGTACTTTCTTTCCCATACAGTTTGTGTGAGTATCAAATGTGTCCACACATATGTGTTGTCACAATGCCTGACTTATAGCATGGCTTCAATACAACTTGACGCTTACCCAGAAAAATAATCTAGAAATTGTTCTAGAGTCTAGATCAGGGGATGGCAAACTAAGGCCCACAAGCCAAATCCAGCTGGCCATCTTTTTCTTCATTTTTTTAATTTTCTTGGAACACAGTCATGCCCCTTCATTTACATGTTGTCTGTCCATGGCTGCTTTTTCCCTACAATGGCCGAGTTGAGTTCTTATGACAAGGACCATATGACCCACAAGGTCTAAAATATTTACTATGAGGCTCTTTACAGTTTCTAAAACTGCCACCCTGAAACAACAAAAGGCAATAAGCATGCTGACAATCATCAAGAAATAAGGGCACAGTCCCTTCTACTGTCAAATATCCAAAGATTTGGGGAAGTTCTTCCCCCAAGGGGCTTTGACTCCAAAATGGGGGTGGGGAGGGGTGGTGATGTGGTTTGGTGATGTAGCAGAAGGGACTTGCATATCTTGCAGGGATAAAATAATAAAAGCTTTTCTTATTCAAATGCTGGGGTTTTGTATTTGAAGGCGACTGTCTTTTCTTTTATGTCAGTTAGAGGTCTTATTAAAATAAGGCCTTTTTGAAAGTGTTCTTGAGAGGATTTTTAGAGTTGTGGTTTAGAGTACAAACACTGGAGCCAGGTTTCTTGGGTTCAAATCATGGTTCTGTCTTAACTAGGTGTGAGAACTTGGCAAATTAATTTATCTCTCTGTGCCTCAGTTTCCTAATCAACAAAATGGGTCTAAATAACTGTCTATCTCATAGGGCTATGAGAATTTTAAAATTACTAAAATTATATACCACTGAATACCAGTAATTCACTCCTGAAAATAAAACGCTGTATGCAAAAATGCTAACCAAAATGCATTATTTTAAAAGAGAAAACACCCAACCAATTACCTAAAAAGAAGCAGTTCTATTAAGGACTGAAATGTTTAAAATATCTGCATCTGATCACTAGGCATTAACATGTTTGTTAAAAAAATACTTGCTTTATATGAAGTTACATCTTTTTTAAATAACTGCTTTTCTTACTTGCTCAGCTTCCTTCCTTTGTCACTATTTTCTTCAACACTTGCTCCTTATACAGTTTTAGGCCAAAAAAATGAAAGGCCTAAATACAAAAAGCATTTGGAAAATATGTTTGGGACCAGCACACAATGACAGAAGGTCACACTGAATAGATGTCATGATGCTGCCCTGAGCCAGCTGCACACAGGATGCATATAAAATTTGCCTTTTCAAAATCTTCTATGATTCTGATCTTCTAACAATTTGGAATAACTTCAGACTTTTTCCAGCACATGGCTTCATGTTGGCTTGAATTTGGGGAATGTAAATATAAATTTTCCCCATAGGAACATGGCCTGAGAGGCAACATATACAATATATACAATATACACAATATATACAATATACACTGCATGAAGTCTTGAGTATTAAACACCAAAAAACTGGACCTGCACACTAACCCCCAATTGATGCCTAAACCTTTGGTATGACCCCCAAGCCCATACCCCCATCTCATCAGTGACTTCTGACTCTTCACATTTCTCTCAGCCCCATTTCCACATCCTGAGAATATTTTCCATCTCTCCAGTGATTGGGGCGTCTTCGGTTGCTCTATCCCCTCAGCTTCCCCACCCTGATAAGCTCCTGCACCAAGTCACCACTGAAGGTCCCCATCACATCCCTCTTCTCTCCCTACCCTCCATCCTCCACATTCTATTGACTCCTCGGTGACATGTAGCCCCTTCTCCATAGCTCAGCAGACATATCATCAGATCTCCTCCTGGCTCAACCCCTACCCACAGCTGAGGCGGAGGGGCTGACAAAAATCCTGCAAACATGGGGACAATAATCTCAGGGCATTAATGAGTGTTTCCTAAAGGCAAAAAGGTCTTTCCATACATTGAAGAGGGACACAGCTACAGATAAAAATCCATGGTCACCATCAAGTTTTAGATACAAGATTATGGAGAGAGGTCTGCACAAATTTCCAAAGTAGCCTGGCTAACTCTAATGTCTCTACAGGCCTGTGGCTCTTACTCTAATGCCCATGGCTACTAGAAAATGGACATGCAGAATCTAGGTACCTGGTAGACAGAAAAAGGAGCCATAGGTGTTTATGTCTCTTCAACATCAGAATGCTCTGGGTTCCTTTTTTGGTGACACACTGGAGGACAGTTCCCCTACCCTGACCTCCTATGGGAGGGGTGCTGGGGGAATGAGAATTGCTGCCTACTTGGGGTCATGTCTAAAGAGATGACTAGAAAAACTGTTGCTAGAACAAGAAGGCACCTTCCACATACGTCAACTCTGGGAAGTTCTGTTTTCAGCCCCACTGACCAATTCCTTGGTAAATGGGGACTCAGAGCCCAAGCAGTTCTTTCTCGTTGTCCAGGCACCCCAGTTTCCAAATTCTCAAGGCTTATTCTCTGTCCCAACTCACTGGTCCCATCCCCTATTCACACACACCTATATGACTACCATACCCAGGCTCTAGACTAACCATATCTCCAAACCTAATCTTTCCTACATCTGTGCCAGTCCTAGCTGGGGCTTTTAGTGCAACGCTGTTTCCTGAAAATGAATTTATTAAAATTGGGAATTCCATACATTCGAATATTATTTTGCCATAAAAATGAATGGGATACTGATACAAATCACAACATGGATGAACCATGAAAACATTAAGCCAAGTGAAAATACCACATATTATATGATTCTATTTATATTACGTGTGCAGAAAAGACAAATCTATAGAGACGGAGAGTCAATTAGTGGTTGCTTAGGGCTGGGGGTAGTGAGGGACAGATGGGGAAACAGAGGGGTAAAAGCTGAAAGGTTCAGGGTTTCTTTTTGAGATGAAAATGTTCTAAAATTAACTATGGTAATGGTAGTGAAAATACTAAAAATCATTAAATTGTAAACTTTAAGTAGGTGAATTGTATGGTATGTCAATTATATCTCAATAGAGTTGTCTTTTTAAAAATCAAACAGAATCAGATTTGTAGAGGATTCTGGAAAGATAGCAGAGTAGGAAGTTCCAGGAATCAGTCCCTCCACCAGAACAACTATTAAACAAGTAGAAACTGTCTTAATCAACTATTTCAAAACTCCAGAGTCCAGTAGAGCACTGTATAGCGCCCAGGGAAGAGCAGGAGGAAGAGACGGGTAAAATCAGTAAATGCCAGCAAACTTGTCTCTCAGAGCCCCTACCCTCGTGGCAGGCAGCAGGGGGTTTGGATGCTGGTGTGGCTTGCTAGCACCAGAGAGGGACATAAGAATCCAGTTCCTCAAGATCCATGGTTGGCATGGACTGATTGCGTATCATGGCTTTTGATACTTACTTTGGATCAATGGAAGCCCAGCTCTGAAGGTGGCCATTGTTACAACAGATCCCAGACAAATGCAGCAGAGGAAACTTAAAGGTGGGACACATCCTCAGAGCTGTGGACGGCAGTTGAAAGGTTGCAGAGGCTGACCGGTTCAACAAAGCACAGCTTTGGGGAGGAGTAGAAGTTGCTCCTGGCACCCTTTCCAACCATCCTCATCACTTCTCCAGGGAAGTTTGCAGCTGACTGGTTTTCCTTTTGTGGATCCCGGCCTTGCTCCTGCTGGGAAGGACTGACCAGGGAAACTCCTCTTCAAAGTCTTCCACCCTCCCAGAATTTGCCCTCAAGCCAAAGCAGCTTGAGATATAAAAGCAGTGTAAGCAAAATTTGAGGAGGACAGCCTGGGGCAAAGGCTTACCTGTTTTAAGTCCACCAGTGAAACATCTGGCAGAGGAAGTTCTGTTTGCTGAGGATTAGAGGGTGCAGGGTAATTCTTAAGGACACTAGCAAGCACAACCCAAGAATAAGACACAGGTCCAGAAAAGACAGGGGAAACCATGTACTTTGCATTCCCCTTGGATGGGCCTTCCTGATAGGAGTGCTGACACTCAAAAAAAAAAAAAAAAAAAAAATTCTGTCCTACCACCAACTGATTACAAAGCAAAGAAACAGACATCTCAGGGAATAAGTCCCAGAGTTAACATTTTAAAATATTAAAATGTACAGTGTTTCAGTTTGCTAAAGGCTGCCAATGCAAAAACACCAGAAATGGAAATGTTTTTTATAATGGGAATTTATTAGGGCAAATCTCACAATTCCAAGACTGTGAAAATGTCCAAATGAAGGCATCATCAGAGATGCTGGTCCACCAAAAGTCAGTTTCTAGAAGATTGTGGACTCCTGCCATATGGCAAGGCAAAATGGCAGCCAGTCCCTCTGTGTTTCCTCCACGTTCACTTTCTTTTGGAGCTCAGCTGTGAGCAATCAGGTATATAGCTCATCTCTCCCCAGGTCTCTTCAGCTTCAGGTTGCTCTGTTGATTCCAGCCTCTGATCTCGCTCTTGCTCTCAGCTTCTCAGGGTTTCTCTGTCCTTCCGCAGCTATAATCCTAGAGTCCTCTATCACATAGCACAATAAAAACGGCAGTTCCCATTCTCTCATTTATATATGACTTGAGCAAGAGGGCTGAGGCCAACCCTGGAACACCCCTCACTGAAGTAGTCCAATCAAAGACCCCCAACTAATATAATCAAAACCGATCTAATCAAGAGGTCCCTTCACTAAATCTAACTAAAAGGTCCCAGATAAATCAGTTTACATCCACTTAGGTAGATTAGCTTAAAACTTTAATTTTCTGGGGTCCACAAAACACTCAAACCAGGACAGTATGCAACAAAAGATTAGAAAACAAAGAAACAGGAAATGATGACTCAACAAAGGAACAAATATACAGAAATTATCAACAAAGAAAACTAGACTTTCAATATACCAGAAAATGACTTTTTTTAAAATTATCTTCAATGTATTTAAAGAAATGAATGGAAATACAGAGAAAGAACTAAAGAATACCAGGAAAACAGTGAATGAACAATTTGAGAATCCCAATAAAGTGATAGAAATTTTAGAAAGGAAATGAACAGAACTTATGGTGTTGAAGATCACAATAACTGAAATGAAAAAGTCCCAGGATGGTTTCAATAGCAGATTGGAATAGGCAGAAGAAAGAGCCAGTGAAGTAGAAGCCAAGAAAATTGAAATGAATAGACTGAGGCCCAAAAAGAAAAAATATTAGTGAAAGCAAAAATATCCTAAAAGACCTCATATCAATATATTCATTATGAGAGTCCCAGAAGGAGGAGAAAAGGACTGAAGGAATACTCAAAGAAATAATGACAAAAACAAAAAACAAAAACCTCCCAAACTTAGCAAAAACACGTAATATACATATACAAGGCCAGAGAAAAATAAACAGGATAAACTAGAAGACGACACTGGTCATGGGTTAATCAAACTGTCTAATGCAAAGAACAAAGAAAACATTCTGAAAGCTGCAAGAGAAAAGCAACATGTTATGTATGATGGAGTCCCAGTTAGATTTTAGTGCTCATTTCTCATAGAAACCATGGTGGCAAGAAGGCAGCAGACTGAAACATTTAAAGCACTGAAAGAAAACAAATGTCAACCAAGAATTCTCTATCTGGTAAGACTTTCTTTCAAAGATGAGGGAAAGATTGGCATTCAAAGATAAAAGAAGCTGACAGTCTTCGTCACCACTAGACCTACCCTACAAATAATGCAAAACGGAGTTCTTCAGACTGAAAGGAAAAAGCCTAGACAGTGGTGCAAAGTGGCAAAAAGAAATAATGAATTCGGTAAAGGTAACCATTTGGGTAAGTATAAATGCCAATAATATTGTATAGTATTTTTGGTATATAACTCCTCTTCTTACTCCCTGTAGGTACTAAAATACAGCTGCATAATAAATAATGATAAATCTATGTTATTGGAAATACAATATACATAGATATAATTTGTAACAAATAAAAAGTTGAGGGGCTGGAGACATATTAAGAACAGTGTATGTGTAGGTTATTAAAATCAGGTTGGTATTAAATCAAATATGATAGGGACATATTTAGAATGTTAAACTTTAACCCCATGGTAACCACAAGGAAAATAATGAAAAATATATCCAGGCAGAAATGAGAAGGGACTCAATATGGTATAATACAAAACATAAAATAAATATTAAAGTAGGCATTAACAGAATAATCAAGGAGAAAAAAGGTTTAAGACTTACACATTTCAAACCCCACAGTTTGGGGTTTGAAACCCCAAAACCACAGTTCAAACCCCGGGCCTTCTTGACCCATGTGGAGCTGGCCCATGTGCAGTGCTGATGCACACAAGGAGTGCCATGCCATGCAGGGTTGCCCCAAGTAGGGGAGACCCACGTGCAAGGGGGGAGCCCCACGCGCAAGGAGTGCACCCCATAAGGAGAGCCACCCAGCATGAAAAAAAGTACAGCCTGCCCATGAATGGCACCGCACACACAGAGAGCTGATGCAGCAAGATGACGCAACAAAAAGAAACACAGATTCCCATGCCGCTGACAACAACAGAAGCAGACAAAGAAGAACATGCAGCAAATAGACACTGAGAACAGACAACTGGGGCGGGAGGGGGGAAGGGGAGAGAAATAAATAAAATAAATAAATCTTTAAAAACAAAAAAGCATGACCCAGGAAGCAGATGTGACTCAAGCAATAGGGCTCCCATCTACCATATAGGAGCTCCACGGTTCGATTCCCAGAGCTTCCTGGTGAAGGCAAGCTGGCCAAAGCAGAGAGCTAGCCTGCAATGAATGTTGGCCTATGTGAAGTACTGGCCTGGGCAGGAGTGCTGGCCTACACAGGATTGCTGGCCTGCACAGGGGTGCTGGTCTGTGCAGGGGTGCTGGCCCACACAGAGAGATAGCAAAGCAAAATGATGCAACAAAAAGAGACACAGAGGAGAAGTAATAAGAGATGCAGCAGACCAGAGAGTTGAGTTGGCGCAAGAGATTTAGTGCCTCTCTCCCACTCTAGAAGGTCCCAGGACATGTTTCTAGTGCTGCCTAAATAGCAGATAAGCAGACACAGAAGAACACACAGCAAATGGACAGAAAGAAGACAGCAAGTATAAAACAATGAGGGGGGCAAAAATAAATAAAACTTTTTTTTTCAAAAAACTTACGTTGTCTGCAAGAGACTCACCTTAAATTCAATGGCATAAATAGGTTGAAAGTGAAAGGATGGAAAATATATATATACCTATGGACCAAAAGAGAGAAGGAGCAGTTATACTAATGTCAGATAAAACAGACTAAGTCAAAAACTATTAAAAGGGACAAAGACAGGCATTATAAACTGATAACAGGGTCAATTCAACAAAATTAAGCAATTATAAATATATATGCACTTAACAGCAGAGCCCCCAAATATATGAAGCAAATACTGACAGATTTGAAGGGAGAAATAGATGTTTCTTATTAAGAGTAGAGTCTTTAATACACCACTTTCAATAATAGACAGAATATCTAGACAGAAGGTCATTAAGGAAATGCAAGACTTGAATGGTACTCTCAACCAATTTGACCTAACAAACATACATAGAACATTTTACCCAACAATAACAGAATATTCATTCTTCTCAAGAACACATGGATCATTTTCCAGGATAGACCATACCTTAAATCACAAAGCAAGTATCAATAAATTCAAAAATATTGGAACCATACAATATATATTTGACAACAGTGGAATAAAACTAGAAATCAATAACAGAGGAAGTAATGGAAAATTAACAAATAAGTGGAAATTAAACAGTATGCTCTTAACTAGTGGGTTAAAGAGGAAATCACAAGACAAATTAGGAAATATCTTCAGGTGAATAAAAAGACAAAATAGCAAAACTTATGGGATTCAGTGCAGGCAGTGCTAAGAAGGAAGTGTATAGTTCTAAATGCTTCCATTTAATAAAGGAAAGTTCACAAATCAGAAACATAACCTCAAAACTGGAAGAACTAGAAAAAGGAGAACAAACTAAACCCAAATCAAGCAGAAGGAAGGAAATAACAAAGATTAGAGCAGAGATACATAAAATAGAAAATTTTTTAAAAAAATAAACTCAAAAGTTGATTCTATAATGGTCACTACATATTTTGTCATAACCTGTAAAATTATGTGGGACAGAGTGTAAACTATAATTAATCCACATGTAGTGGCAATGCTCCAATATGTGCGCATCAGTTGTAACAAATGTACCACATTAATGAAGGGTGTTATTAACACGGGAAAGTGTGGGAGGGGTAGGGAGTGGGGCATTTGGGAATCCCCTATAGTTTTTATGTAATCTAAAGCTTTTTTAAACATTTTTTTTAATTTTTAATTTTAAAAAGTTGGTTCCATGAAAAGATCAATAAAATTAACAAAACCTTAGCTAGCCAGGACACAAACAACTAAAATCCTCATACCAAAGTCAAATAAAGATAACTCAAGAAAAAATTTCAGACCAATAACTCTTATGAATATAGATTCAAAAATCCTCACCAAATACTAGCAAACCAAATCCAACATCACATTAAAAAAATTATACACCATAACCATGTACAATTTATTCCAGGTATGTAAGGATGGTTCGACATAAGAAAATCAATCAATGTAATATACCGCATTAATAGAATGACCACAAAGAAACACATGATCATCTCAATTGACCCAGAAAAGGAATTTGACAAAATCCAGCACCCCTTCTTAATAAAACCACTTGGAAAACTAGGAATAGAAGGAAACATCCTCAACATGTTAAAAGACATGTATGAAAAAACCCACAATCAACATCCTCCTTAATGGTGAAAGACTGATAACTTTCCCTCTAAGATCAGAAACAAGATAAAGATGCCACTGTCACACATTACTCAACATTGTGTGGGAAGTTCTAGCCAGAAAAATAAAAAAGTATCCAAGAAAAATAAAAAAGTATCCAAATTGAAAAGGAAAAAATTAAATTCCCCTATTTTCAGGTGACATGATCTTACATAAGGGAAATCCTGAAAAATCCACAACAAAGCTACTAGAACTAATTAGTTCAGTAAAGTTGCAGGATAGAAGATCAACACCCAAAAATTAGTAGTGTGTCCGTACAAAATTAATGGACAATCTGAAGAAGAAATTTTTTAAAATTCCATTTATAAAAGCAACTAAAAGAATTAAATATCTAGGAATAAACCTAACCAAGGATGTAATGGACTTGTACATAGAAATCTACAAACACTGCCAAAAGAAATTAAAGACCTAAAGAAATTGAAGGACATTCTGTGCTCATAGATTAGAAGACAAATATTATTAAGGGATCAATTCTACCCAAAGTGATATACCAATTCAACACAATCCCAATCAAAATTACAACACCCTTTTTGCAGAAATGTTAAAGCTAATCATCAAATTTATATGGAAGAATAAGTAATACCAAATAGCCAAAATAATTGTGAAATATAACAAGTTAGAGCATTCACACTTTCTGATCTTAAAATTTATTACAAAATCACAGAAATCAGAACACCATGGTATTGGCACAAAGACAGATATATAGACCAATAAAACTAAATGAAGAGTTTAGAACCCAACCCTCACAATTATCATCAACTGATTTTTTGACAAGAGGGTAAATACCACTGAATAAGGAAAGAATAGTCTTTTCAACAAATGGTGCTGGGAAAACTGGATCTCCATTTGCAAAAGAATGGAGGTGAACCCCCACCTTATACCATATATAAAAATCAACTCAAAATATATCAAAGGCCTAAATACAAATATAAGAACTAGAACTCTAAAATTCTTAGGAAGAAAGTTAGGAAAGCATCTTCAGGACCTTGTGTTAAGCAGTGGTTTCTTAGATTTCACACTCTAAGTACAAGCAACTAAAGAAATAACAGATAAATGGGACCTCATCAAAATTTAAAACTTTTGCTCCTTGAAGAATTGCGGTAACAGAATAAAAAAAAATTTAAATACACGAAACTTGTGTCAGCTGGGCCCTGAGCCTCAGCAGAGTTAAACACCTACTCTCCAGTTCATTGGACTCCCCAGGACAACTAACAAGGAGGTGAGGATGGCCAACCACCACATCAAGGAACCGAGAGAGTCTACAGCTGCCAGCAAGAGAGTCCCCTCCATCAGCCATATGGGATCAAAGCCCCCTCTCAATTAGAGGTGGAATGGGCATCACCATCCCAGAATCCTCAGGATTGGGGAATAAACTATGGATTAGAGTGGACTTATTGGTATTCTACTATAAACTTATTGTGATCGTAGCAATGGAAGAAATTATCATCGATGTGGAGACAGTGGCTGCTAGATTTGCTGAAGGCAGGGAGAGGGAAAAAGAGATGTGATATGGGGGCATTTTGGGGACTTGGAATTGTCCTGAATGACATTGCAATGACTGATACAGGCCATTGTATATCCTGCCATAAACTACAGAATTGAGTGGGAAAGAGTGTAAACTACAACGTAAACTATAATTCATGCTTAGTGGCAATCTCCAAATGTGATCATCAATTGCAATGAATATACCACACTAATGAAAGATGTTGTTAATGTGGGGAAGGGTGGGAGGTGTGGGGAGTGGGGCATATGGGAATCCCTTATTTTTTGTTTATAACATTTTGTGTAATCTAAGTATCTTTTTAAAAAATAAAAATACACGGAACTATACTACACAGTCAGTGAAGCCTAAGTTAAACCATGGACTGTAGATAATTATTCAGTTTTAAAATGTGCTATCATCAATTGTAACAAATGGTCCACACCAATGTAAGGTGTTAATAATAGGGTGAGATATAGGAATCCCGTGTTTTATGCATGATTTTCTGTAAACCCACTTCTCTAATAAAGAAAAACAGGACTTTATCTTGAAAGTAATGCAACCTGCATGATGGGAAAAAAAATTCTTGGAAACCACATATTCAATAAGCATTTAATATCCAGAATATTTAAATAAATCCTTCAGTTCAACAACACAAGGACAAACAACCCACTTAAAAATAGACATTTCTCCAAAGAATGTATACAAAAGCCAAAAAGCACATGAAAATATGCTCTATATCATTAACCATTAAGGAAATTCAAATAAAAGAAAAACAGAAAATTTCAAGTGTTGAAGAGGATGTAGAGTAGGGGTTCTTAACCTTTTTTGATCCACAGATTCAGCTTTGCCAGTCAGTGAAAACCACAGACCCCTTATCAAAATGTAAAGGCATACAGTTTTATGACACTCAACTAACGTCCGGTCTAACTACTACCATAATTTCAAACTATGAATAAGTATAAATGATTTTTCAAGATATGCAACAATTATAATGTGATATGAAATAAATACTACTGTAATTTATTGCATGCCTTCATAAGTGAAGGAAAGGCGAGATTTCAGTTAGAGATCAGAGAAAATAAAGATAATAAGTTTATTTTCTTCAATTCAAGCTCACGGACCCCCTGAAATCTTTCCACGGGCCCTTGTGGGGGACCCATGGACCCCTAGTTAAGAACCCCTGATATAGAGAAATAGGTACATTCATTCATTACGGGAGAGAATGTAAAATGGTGTAGCTGTTATGGAGGACAAATTGACAGTTATTCAGAAAGTTAAGTAAAGAATTATCATATGACCCAGCAATCCCACTTTTAGGTATACACCCAAAAGAACTGAAAGCAGGGACTCCAACAGATATTTGCACACCAATGTTTACCAATATTCATAGCGGCATTATTCACAATTAACAAAAGATGAAAGTAACCTAAGTGCCCAAAACCAATGAATTGGTAAATAAAACATGGTATGTGTATTATAGAATGTTATTATGCTGTAAAAAGGAATGAACTGATACATGTAATGACATGGGTAAACCTTGAAGACATCATATTGAGTGAAGTAAGTAAATATTGTATGATCTCACTGATATGAAATAATTAGAATAAGCAAACTCACATAGTCGGTACCTAGAATATAGGTTCCAGGGGACAGGGTGGGTATAGGGAAAGGGAATTAAGGTTTAATAAATTCAGAGTTTCTATTTGGGATGATGGAAAAGTTTTGGTAATGGATGGTGGTGATGACAGCGCAACATTGTGAACATAATCAACAGCACTGAATTATATATTTGAATATGGTTAAAAGGAGAAATTTTAGGTTATATGTACATTATTAGAATATTTTTTTTAAATGCATGGAACTGCACAACACAGTGACCCCTAAGTTAAACCATGGACTATAGTTAATAGTACAATTATAAAAATGTGTTTTCAACATTTGTAATAAAGTTTCCATACCAATGCAAGGTGTTAATAATAGTGTGGTATATGGGAATCCTGTATCTTATGTATTATACCATAAATTCCCATCTTCTCTGATAAAAAAAGAATCAGATTTGTATATTAAGAGGATATACATACATACATACATACATACACACATACACACATACATATGTATTTGTAATGACCAGGAGGCAGTGATAAAAACTCACAGCCAGACTTCTGGGAGCCACTACAGTCTGTACCATCTCTTCTTGGTCTAAGGTGAAAACAAAAGTAGAAGAAAAACATATCAGAAAATAATGGAGCCGGACTTGGGGGAGGAGAGTTACTGTCTGGGCATGGTGGCATTCAGGACCTTCAACAAAGGAAAACACCATTGTCCAGCTGCTGGGAAACCCTGGGCCATTAGTTCAGGTCACTCTCTCTAGTTTCTCCTCTGTGAGACCCTGAGCATGATCTGCATCAGGAGCAGATATTCCTTTCCTTGCTGTTGTCCTACTCTCCCTCAACCACTGCCATCACCCCTGCTACTCCTACATCAAGAAACCCAGACCCAGAACCTGATAAAATATTAGTCCTATAGGACATAGGCCTGGGATGAGCTAAGCCTCTCTAAATGCCAGGTGCCCACTTGGGAGAGGCGAGAAAATAGAAAAGTCTAAACATTACCTCACAGTCTCATTACCTCACAGTCTCATTACCACGGTGTTACCTTTTGCCATTTTTGAGACTATTCCAAAACAGGAAGTGAAAAGTTACATGAAGCAAAGTTGTTTTCATTCACAAAGAACATTTTGCATGAAATATTTATGCTACCAAAAATTTCAATTTGGCACAAAATGACTTGGGCTCTTACAATGAAAAAAATATTAAATGCAAGGATTCCCAAACTTTCTGGGTACAAACCACCCTTAGTATCCCAGTAATTTTTTCACAGTACCTCTAAGCCAAAAGAAATACATAACAGCTCCATTTATTAAGGAGTTAGGTCCAAATAACTTAATATTAATAGATATTTATATGCTAAGAACTTAGTAGCCTTCAAAAAAAAAATACACGGAAATTGAAAGAAAATATTTCATTCTTAACCATAATTATTTACTAATGGGATGTATGAGCTTTGGAGACACACAAGAGCCTCAAGTCTTGGAACCAGATTGCACACCATCAAGTTCATTTCCTGTTCCAAACTGAAGTTCCCGTGGTATTTGCTTTTCCTAAAACCATCACCAAAAACCCCAGGTCTGCAAAGATACACCAACACTGAAAGGAACGCAACACCACCTAAAGTTGAAACTGTGAACTACCTCAAGCTTGCAGTCCACAGTTTCTGACAAATGCGAAGTGTCACTGTGCTTTCTTGAATATTCTGAATATCCTACAGTGTCCCCTGTGAGTTCATTTTGTGCTTCATAGTGTCTTGGCACAGTTTGAGAACAATGGTACTATGGATTGAAATTTGCACACCCCCCCCACACACACACACACAAGGTATGTTCAAGTCCTAACCCCCAGTCCCAGGCATGTAACTCTCTTTGGAAATAGGATCTTTGAAGATGAAATTAGTTAAGATGAACCCAAAACTTATTAGGGTGGGCTTTAATCCAATATGACCAGTGTCCTTATAAAAAGAAAAAAATTGGACACAGAGAGGATGGTCACGTGACAGAGGGGAGGTTGTTATATCACCTGCCAAACAACACCACAGAATGCCAGCCCCCACCCCCACCCCACCTTACAGACTTCAGGGGAAGCCTGGCTCTACCAACCTCTTGATTTCAGAACTATGAACCCATAAATGTCCATTGTTTTAAGCCACCAGTTTGTAGTTCTTTGTACAGCACTCCTTGGAAACTAAGACACATGAGTTGCAACTATACATAAAGAAGCATAATAACATGACACTGGACAAATTCATAGAACAAGAAGAGTGTGTGCATGAGGGTGTTTGCAGTCACGTTTATGTTTACATCTTTTGGAGGGCAATTGATTATGTAAGTAATTCTCACACCTCACGTAAACTGACTCTCAACAGAGTGAAATGTCTTCATGGCACTACAGTACATCTTGATCTTAAAGCACTGTTTCTCCATACGTTTTTCAGATCTAAGATCTTTTTTTCTCTTCCAGGCAGGTACATCTTTCTGTGTCTCAGCTTTCAACATCTAACCCTCTCACTTTATTTCAGGAGAAGATTATCAAGGAAAGATAATTAATTATAAGATGCTGATACATGTTTACCCTTTCATATAACTAGAATGTGGGATTGTTTTGTCATTTGTGCCAATCAGTCTGAATTATCAAATTAAAACAATGTTATAATGTCAAAAGCTGATTTTAGAATTCGGTTACAGTTTATTTTGTAGGGAACTATTAAAGTAGAATAAAGACATGGATATATTTACTAATTCTGAATTATGTACTTCCTTGATTCATGTGCCATTGTGTAAATTCAAATGTTCTGAGTATAAACAGAAAATATATTTATTTCAAACTCTAACTCAAAGGATATCATAGCAACAGCTCTTCATGCTGTGATCATTCACATACTCCAGAAGAAAATATTATTCCTTTGCAGAGATACCAAACACATTTAAATTAAACATGACTATTTTATGACTGGATCCTTTGTAACAAATACAAAGCTAAATCATAAGTACTTCAAAAATCTAAGTTACTTATCTCTGAGTTGATCCAAACAATTACAACTGCACTTTAATGAATAAGACTGTGCAAAACTGTGCTAAAAGGCTTATCTTTCTTTCCATTCCTCCAAATGAAGCATTTCCCGGTTGATACAGCAAACAGATTTTACATTTATAATTTCACTTCAGACTGGAACATGATTGTTTTTCTATTTTTCTCCAAGATTACTCTAGTTCACTTGAACCAACCAATTCTTTAAACAAGTAAATAATCCAATTATGTAATTACCATTTTTATCAGCCACATGGTAGGATTTAATTTGCCCTACTGTATACAGACATGAAATCTAACATCAGCAGAATCCTTTTTTGTAAATACTTTATAAAGACAGGCCAAGACATTTTTACTAATATGATCCTCCTCACTGTAACTTCCTATCAGCCCTTTGGGATTTTATTCTAGGCTCTTATTTTACCTCCAGAGCCACCTGCATTTTGAGCTTGTCTGTCTCACACTGGTGTGGAGCTGTAAACCTCTTGGAAAGAATGTGCTACAACAGACTAGAAATAGGTATTCAGATCAATCCTATTTTATTTCTAATATTTCTAATCTTAAACTCAAAATGATATGGGAAGATTCTCCAAGAACAAGAAAAATTCCCTAAGAATGAAAATGAGGTGTATTACCTGTATTCACCAGAAAGACATTCAGCAAGGCATGTCTGTATATGTACAGTTCTGATAACAGCGCTGGGCATGTACTAAGTACTACATAAGTGTTAGCTATTATCATTATTTTTATTATTATTGTTAATTGGGTTCTGCCTTCCTTCAATGCATGAAATGCTATGATGATAAGAATTAAAAAGAATAGAAAGTATCTCAGATGGTATTTCAAACTAGTAACTCTACTATACAGATGAAGTAAAAGGAAGATAGACTAAGTTAGGAAAGAAAGTTGTTCCCTGTATAACCTCCATCTGAGAACATATTTATATTCCCTAATAAAGATCATTGTCTTCTAATTATTTTATGGTCCTTAGAAGGGCACAAGCTGTTAGTTGATATACCTGTATAGTTCTTCAGGGCTGGGCCCCAAGAAACACTCTCACCATGAAGCCGTGGCTTCCATCCCTGGAACCCCAAGAATAACATGAGATAAGAAGGAGATACATAGCTTGCCCCACTCCTTCCAACAAGCCCCAAGTGTCACCCCAATCAAGAATATACTGATCACGTACCAGGGTCCCCTTCAGAATGAGTAACTCCCTCTCTATTGAAGGTAACTTTTTTCGCTAGAGGTGAGAGGTTCTTCAAATGCCTTTAGGATCAAAGACCACTCGATTAAGAATATGACAGCTGACTTTCCAGTAGGAATTGTCCATGGCTCCATCTTCATCCCCTGAATCCCTGCCATATTGCCGTCCCTCTTTCCTATGGGGAGGGGAGTCCTGCCCAGCAAATCTATCCTAGGAAAGGATCTTCTGCAGCTCTGTTTCCTATCAACCCAGATCAGGGGTAGAGTTAACAGTTAGCAGTAAATTATCTTAGTATCTCACCTTGATTTTCCTATCCTGATTTTAGGTAGTGCCTTTGGTGGTTAGGAGTGAAGGAAAAGTAGCATTCCACTAGTTTAATGGGGAGTCCTAAAATCATAGTGGTGTTTGTCCCCTTCTTACAACTCTTGGCAAAACATTTTCACATCTTAGCAGATTTGTCTTTCTGTATTACTGTGAGAAATAGCACTGTCTAACTCAGTCCTTCTCAAAACTTTGCCTTAGGAGCCCTTTGTATTCTTAAACAGTACTGTATACTCCATAAACTTTTGTTTATGTGGGTTATATCTATTGATACTCATGTTAGAAAATAAAACAGAATTTTTGGAAACACAATAATACACAAGCATACATTCCATTGAGTATCAGACTTAGTCACTGCACACTTATGAAAAAGCCTACTAGGAGCTTTACAGGTGTCCTGGTGCCTCATCATGTACAAAAAGGGTTGGTCTTTTCATGTTGAGGAGCAACACTCGCTTCAATATATGCTCATCAGTGTAACAAATGTACCATACTAATGAAAGATGTTAATGGCGGAAAGTGTGGGAGGGGAAGGTGGCAGGGTATATGGGAATCCCCTATATTTTTGATGTAACATTTATGTAATCTAAAGCTCCTTTAAAAATAAAAAAATTAAAAATGTTTTAAATGGTTGGTCTTTTTAAATATAAACACTAAAATCACTTTCCACATATTCCCCTCTTCCTAGTATGTTCTGGGGAACTAGGGACAAGTCACCATGTTGGGAAAATTCCAGTAAGGTTGCAAAAGTATTATATTCCCTAATAGTTTCTTACCAGAAGCTTGAAAGGCCACCTGCAAAATCTCTCCAAATCCAGCTTCATCTAAGTTAACTGGCATCCCTCAAACCAGACCCGATCTCTGAAAGTCCTCATCCATACTCCATGCATAAATCCTCTGATAAAGACACTGACCTTGTCCCAGGTTTAGGCCTACTCCCAATATTTGTGGTATCTGGGTAAGAGTATATCTGAGACCCTGGTTTCATGGCCCTGCCCACTTCCCTTCCCAACAAACTAACTAGTGGAAATTAGCTTCTCTCAATATTTCCTTCAATTTTCCTGGGATTCCCCAAAAGCCTGCCTCACATATGTATACAAACCCCTTTGTCATGGAATCACCACTCCATTCCCACATGACCCATACTTATCATCCATTAAGCCAGCAAGAAGGCTTCATACTTTACACGGCCTGCCCATCTTTGGAACACCAATGCCCAAGTCAATGGGGTTTGGCTATAGAGACTCCTAAAACTTCCAATCTTTGGGATATCAGATTTATTCTGGATTCCTTGTAGAAGAGAAGAGAATAACATTCTGTTCACCTTTGTGTCAGAGAGTCCTCAAAAAAGCTGTGTAAGCCCCAAATTAAAAAAAAAAAAAGAATCTCTTGTGTAGTTTTGTAAATCTCTGGACCTCTCTTATCCAACTATAAAAACTCAAACCCAGCCCCACAACAGATTGAAATAGAGAAAAGGCACTTATTCATATGCCTCAACCTACTCATTAGACTTCTAACCTCTAATCTCCTTTACAAAACAAAATCTGCCATACATTTGAATGAATGTAAATAGATATAAGGTACGAGAAAGAGATAAACAGAAGACGTGTGTCTTGTTACAACGCAAGGGACACAATTTGAAGCCTGGTTTTTTGATGAATGAAACCGATATGATATATAACAACAGGATAAAAGCCATGGTGTCCAAGTATTTGTATTAGAGCTCTGTTGCTTCTATTAGACCTCCTGTCACCATGTCAGCTTCCAGGGATATGAATTTTTCTTTGAATGCTTTGGTCCATGTGTGAACAAAACTTCATAAAATTTCCTCTGCAGCAAGGGAAGGGGAAGAAGGAGAAGGGGGAAGGAGGGAGGCAGTGGAAAGATTGACTGCTGACTGCAGTGCTCCAAGAAGCCACCATCCATCCATTAGAGGTAATGTGCCAACTATTTGCCATTATGATTTTTAAAGTTTTTCAGGAATCACCTTACCACAAGCCACATCATCCTGCCCACCCCCCTCCCATGCATATAATATTACTTGTGGAGCCTGACCATATCTCATTCAATCTTGTCTCCCTAACTGGATGCTCAGATTCATACCCTGCATTGTCAGTGTCAGTCTTGGGCACTCTCATAATTATCATGGCTAGAATTTGGAGAAAATCTACAGTTCTTCCTCTGCAGCAAGGGGAGGATATTTTCAATACAGTTAAATAAAATGAGACAGATAAGTTTGCTTCCAAACATAAAATGACTTACAACATAACATCAATTTAAATCACTTTTGGATGGATCGCTGATTTAGATTATCTAAGATACCATCTCCTTCCCCTATTTCCAGTAATAAAAATAAAAATAAAGTGTCCTGAGTCTCTTTTCCAATATACTGAATGCTCCATATAGGCTGATCATTGATGGTCAGCACATTGGAAACAATATGGAACCACTTTATATAATATAAGTGTGCCAGGAAAAGAACAGTAGTCAGCAGTGAATCACCAGTTCTGAATCAGAGAAAAACAAATCATAATGCTACTTAATTTTTATATTAAAGGACCAAAAACTCAATATTATCAGATATGGTAAAAGAACAAATACGTTATAGGCGTTGGTTACCTTTTAAGATGTTGACAGTCTTCATTGTTGGAAAAGTCAAGTCACAGAGAACTGGATACCTGTAAATTCTAAAAATAAAAAAATAAAAAGTCCTGAGCTCACATCTTGACTCTACTTCTTTTATCTGAACTTACAGAGCCTTTAAAAGAAAATGGATTAAAATAACCATGTAGAAAGAATTTTTAAGCTGTAGTGTTTGCTATGCCAATTACTATAAGTGAACACGCAAAAAAATTACATCTCTCAACAGTGACTGTAGAACAAAAATTTTTAAAAAAAGAAACATAAACAAGCAGTGCATTTCAAGAAGTCAGAAAAAAATAACACTTTTTAACCTTCCTTTGAATGTAGTAAAACATTGTTTCACTACACAAAATGGAAAGAAAATCCAAAGTGAAAACTGATGGTTCTATAAAGCACGATGTGTAGAAAAAAGGTGTTTAATGCATTTTGCAACATAAAAAAAGATTCTTGTATTTAGTCCTGTGTTGAGGTACATGTGTTTTCTTGGTGTAGATATCGATACTGTTATTTTTTATCACTTTTAATATATTAAATTTAAGATGAGAAATAGCGCCTATATAATATCTATCAAGTGAATTTTTAGGGTATTGAAAAATAAGTTAGTGTTTTGTTTTAATAAAAAGTAGATTTGGGGAAGCAGATGTGGCTCAAGTAATTGGTCTTCCACCTACCATATGGGAGGATCCAGGATCGATCTCCAGGGCCTCCTGGTAAAAGGCGTGTCCGCACAGCAAGCCAGTGCCCACATGGTGAGCCAGTGCCTGCACAGCGAGCCACACAGCAAGATAATGATGCGACAAAAAGAGAGTGGGGAGAGTCAAAGCGAGATGCAACAGAAACCAGGAACTGAGGTGGTGCAAGTCACAGGAAATCTCTCTCCACATCAGAGGTCCCCAGGATCAAATCCCAGTGAATCCTAGAGGAGAACACAAGAAGCAAAGACAAAAATAGAAATAGACAAGATCACACAGTGAATGGACACAGAGAGCAAAAACAGCAGGGTGGGGGAAAGGGGCCAGGGGGAAAAAAAGTACATTTTCAAGAACCATTTTTAAATCCTTAAAATAGAAGCAGTGCCTTTACTCAGTATGGAGAGTTCAGAAAATTTTTGCAATTTTACAATTTTTTATACAACCAATTCCACAGGAATAAATGTTAAACCCCTTTCATTTCACTATTTTACTAAGGTTTATTTTGTCCACTTAAAAACCTTTTCATATTATATTCAATTTTCATCTTTTTCTCAAATTAATTTGGAAAAGGTCTTTGTTTTCTTTTAACCCATGCACTTATGTTATTTGCATAGTCATGTTTAGTAATAATAAACTTTTGAAGATATATAAATTTCTGTGGAATCTAACAAATTCTGACCTGTGTAAACCAAAGAGAGGTAGAGCTGTAATATTTTCTTCAAAACCCCTCATGAACCCGAAAGGAAGTTTTCTTAAAATATTCCATATGACTAGAATGAGTTGCTAATGAAAGACACCAAATATCTGACATCTCAAAGTCATTTAATAAGTCCATTTTCTTTTTATTGATAAGATTAAGAATCTCAAAGTCCACCTTATGTGTATCTCATATTATCTAATACTGTAACCATGGGATAGAGGAAATAGACTTTGGGAACTTACATTCCAAAACAGTTAAAGAGCCATTGAATCTCCTCTTTCATTTAATAAGCACGCAGAAGATTTCCACTAAAAACAGCAGACTAGCATGAAATTCTCCACATTGTTTCCTTGTTATATTCCTATATCTTCCCTAGCAGGGAGATATCAGATATCCCTAGAACCTAAATTCATACCTATGCCCATATTATTTTGTAATATGAAAATTTCCCCTATACCTTGGACACAGAGGGACTGAATTTTGTTTGTGGGCTCTATAAAAAACCCTGACAAAGGACTTGCTTTAGATATATTTTACATGACCAATTTTTAAAAGTATTCGTCAATATTAGACAAAAAAACAGGAGCCATCAAATTCTTACACTTTATAATTCTATAGCTACTCCAATACTTGTCCTGTAATAGGGCCATGCAGATCAGTATAAATTCCTGAAAATATTCACAACTAATTCTTTAAAGCTATAAACTCAGGGGAACCAAAGCAAGCCTCAAAATATAAAAGTCAAAGGACTCCCAGTTTTAAGATGCCAAAGTAAAGACATAAAGATATAGATGACTCTACCTCTTCTC
This sequence comes from Dasypus novemcinctus, assembly GCF_030445035.2. Taxonomy (NCBI): domain Eukaryota; kingdom Metazoa; phylum Chordata; class Mammalia; order Cingulata; family Dasypodidae; genus Dasypus; species Dasypus novemcinctus. The sequence continues at coordinate 43,612,590 of NC_080673.1, read as the reverse complement.
TGAAACCATCTAAAAACAACAAACGGAATGAGAAACAGAAAAAAGTTGGATAAATCACAGTTTATTTTAAAAAGGTTGTCAAGTACAGTGGAAATTAGACTAGAGTGAATAGGATGTTGAAAAAGGATACATAAAATCTAAGCCAAAATACTAAAGAAAAAAGAAGGAAACATGGAGAAGTAGAAGGCAAAGAACACACACCAGAAAAATTTTCCCATGCAAGAGATAAAAAGCAAGTCAAATCATTAGACACGAAATTTAAATTGTCAAATGTCCCTATGAAACAAGAGTTGAAAGCATAGAGAGAAGAACTCAAGAAAGAAAAAGAAGACCAAAGGATTTTTCTCCCTTAATAAGCTGAAACAACTCAGGAAAGAACTGGAAAAGAAAAACCATCATAGAATTTAAAGCCACACATGAAAACATACTACAAAACAATGCTAATTAAAACAGTTAGAAAATGGAACAGTATGGAGAGTCCATGTATGATATCATTCTTCATTGCAACCTCTATACCATGTTACCTGGAATATGGTAAACTGTGGTAGGCTGAATAATACCCCAAGAGATATTGACCTCCTAATCTCTGGAACCTGGAAATATTTTATTAAATGGCAAAAAGGACTTTGCAGATGTGATTAAGTTAATTGTCTTGAGATGGTGACATTATCCTGGATGATCCAGGAGGGCCCTAAATTTAACCACAAGTAAGAGGCAATCTTCATAACGAATCACAATCTTTATAAAGCAAAGGCAGAGGAAAATTTTACTACTGAAGCAAAAGGCATTATGAGGGCTAAACAAGAGACTAAGCTTCTGGCTTTGAAAATGGAGGACGTGGCCACAAGGTAAGCAACGTGCTCTAGAAGACGGAAAAGGCAAGAAATGGATTCTCCCCTAAAGCCTCCAGAGGAGTACAGCCTGCCTGCACCTTGATTTTGGCTCAGAAAAGCTGACCTCCAGAACTGAAAGAAAATAAATATGTATTGTTTTAAGTCACCAAGTTTGTGGTAATTTGTTTCAGTGCCATAGGAAAATAATACATAATTGCTTGATAAATATTTGTTTTACAAATGGAAAAAAAACGATTTGTACACAAAGTGACATTCACTATAACCTTGTCCACTGAGTTGCAGAAAGGTTTAGAGAAGTAGATTTTAAAAGGTGTGAAAACTTAGCTAGACTGGAAAAGAAAAAAAAAGAGAAAGGAAACAAATAACTAAAATAATAAATTAAATGGGGTACATTATCACTGACCTTACAGAAATAAAAAGAATTATTAGAGGATACCCTAAATAATGGTATGCTGATAAGTTGTATATCCCAGATGAAATGGACAAATTCCTAGAAACATACATATTACCTAAACTGATGCAAGAAGAAGTAGAAGATCTCAACAGACCAATAACAAGTAAAGAAATTAGTTCAGTAAACAGAAACCTCTCAAGAAATAAAGTCCTGGATCAGATGGCTTCATTAGTGAATTTTACAAAACATTTATGAAGAATTTTTAATATCAATTCTTCTCAAAATCTTCCAAAAAGTTAAAGAGTAGGAAACACTTCTTAACTCATATTATAAGGCCAATATCACCCTAATACCAAAGACAGATCCTCAACAAAATACTAGCAAATCAAATTAACAGCACATTAAAAGAATTATATACCATGAACAAGTGGAATTTACCCCCATAGGGTGATACAACATAAAAATTTTTTTAGAAAATCTATCAATATAATGCACCACATTCATAGAATGAAGGTTAAAAAAAAAGAAAAACAAACACGATCATCTCAATTGAAGAAGAAAAGGCATTTAACAAAATCCATCATGACTTCTTGATAGAAAGAAAAAAAAAAACACTCAGAAAACTAGGACAAGAATGGCCCTTCCGCAACAAAATAATGGGCATGTATTAAAAATCCAGATAACATCACACTCAATGCTAAAAGGCTGAAAGCTTTCCTCCTAAATTCAGGAACAAGTCAAGGATGCCCACTTTCACTACTGCAATTCAACATTGTACTAGAAGTTCCAGCTAGCATATTAGACAAGAAAAATAAAGAAAAGAAATCTAAATTGGAAAATAAGAAGTTAAACAATCTCTTTTTGCAGATGACATGATCCAATATATAAGAAACCCCAAAGAATTTAAAAGAAAGCTACCAAAGCTAATTAATGAATTCAGCAAAGTAGCAAGGTGCAAGAGCAATACACAAAAATCAGTTGTTTATATATACCAGCAATGAACAACCCAATATAGAAATCAAGAAAACAAATCCATTTACAATACCAACTAAAAGAATAGAATATCCAGGAATAAATTTAACTAAGGATATAAAATACTTGTATATAAAAAATTATAAAACACAACTGAATGAAATTAAAGGCATAAATATATGGAAAGGAATCCCATATTCCTGGACTGGAAGCCTTAATAATGTTAAAATGTCAATACTACCCAAAGCTATTCACAGATTCAACAAAATCCTGACCAAAATTCCAACAACCTTATTTGCAGGAATGGAAAATCCAATCATCAAATTCATATGGAAAGGCACACAACCCCTAAGAGCCACCATCTCAAAAAAGAACAAAGTTATAGGACTCACACTCAAACTCATTACAAAGCTATAGTAATCAAAATAATATGGTAACAAAATTAAAATAAAATTTAAAAATAAACAAACAAATAATATGGTACTAGCATAAAGAGAGTCATAGAGACCAATGGAATAGCACTGAGAGTTCAGAAATAAACCCACACACCTATGGCCAATTGGTTTTCAACAAGGATGCCAGGTCCAGTCAATGAGGAAAAGAATAGTCTCTTCAACAAATGGTGCTAAAAAATTGGATATCCAAGGGAGAAGAAGGAAAGTGGACCTCTTCCTTACACCATATACAAAAATTACCTCAAAATGGGCCAATGACTAACAACAAGAACTAAAACTATAAAACTCCTAGAAGAAAACATGGAAAATATCTTCAGGACCTCGGATAAGGCAATGGATTCTTGGATTTTAACCAAAAGCACAAGCAACAAAAGAAAAAAAATAGATAAATAGGACTTCATCAAAATTATAAACTACTGTGCATTAAAAGACATTATTAAGAAAGTAAAAAGACAACCTACAAAATGGGAGAAAATATTTGGAAACCATATATCAGATAAGGGTTTAATATTTGGGATACATAAAGAACTTTACAACTAAACAACAAAAAAGACTAACAACCCAATTAAAAATTGGACCAATGGCTTGAGTAACTATTTCTCCAAAGAAGATATGCAAATGGACAGTTAGCATATGAAAAGATGCTCAACATTATTAACCATTAGGGAAATTCAAATCAAAATAACACTGAGATAATGTCCCACACACCCAAGAGTACCTATTATTTTTAAAATACAGTAAGTGTTGGTGAGGATGCAGAAAAATTGGAATCCTTGCACATTGTTAGGAGGAATGTAATATTGCAGCCTCTGTGGAAATATTTGGTGGTTCCTCAGAAAGTCAAACATAGAATAAACATATGACTCAGCAATTCCAATTCTTGGTACATACCCAGAAGAATTAAAAGCAGGGACTCAACCAGATATTTGCATACCAGTGTTTATAGCAGCATTATACATGATAACTTAAAGATGGAAACAATTCAAGTGTTCATCAACGAATGAATGTGTAAACAAAATATGGTATATAAGCACAATAGAATATTATTGAGGCATAAAAAATGATATTCTGATTCATGCTACTACATGGATGAATCTTGAAGACATGTTGAGTGAAAAAAGTCAGACACAAAAGGACAAATATTGTATGATTTCACTTATATGAAATACCCAGAATATGCAAATGCAGAGAGACAGAAAGTCAATTATAGGGTACCAGGGGTGGAGGGGTTGGGGAGAAGTGAAGAGTCGATGCTTAATGGGAAGAGAGTCTCTGTTGGTGTGACAAAAACATTTTTGTAATGGATGGTGGTAGTGGCACAACATTTTGCACATAATAATAATAATATAATTAACAGCACTAAGTTATATACTTGAATATGGTTAAAAAGGAAAAGGAAAATTGGGGGTTGTATATATGTCACTACAATAATTTTTTTTAAAAACAGGACTGTACAACACAATGAACTATATTATAAACAATGGACTATAGTTAATAGTGCAATTATAAAAATGTTCTTTCATGAATTGTTACAAATGTACCACACTAACAGAGAGCAGTTAGAACGTGAAATTCAGTGGAACCCAGAAGAGAAAGCAGAAGATGCTGCTCTGTGCATTGGCATGTTTTGGAAAAGACACGGAAGCCCAAAGATTGCTGGCTGGCCAGCAGCAACTGTAGGAGGAAACAAGCCTTCTAGCCTCTGAAAACTTGAGTCAATAAATTCCTGTTGCTAAGCCAACCCATTTTATGGTGTTTGTTTTAGCAGCAGAGAAACTAAAATCTACTGGGAGTAACCTTGGGAGACGAGATTCCTCAGCTGAAGACAATTTCCAGAGAAGACTCAGCAGGAACCATCAACAGCCAGCATCCTCAGAAACTGGGAGAATAAATCCTTCAATCCTTACGGGACGGATCTGGGTTAGCGCATCACAGATCTTCTACAGAGTAATACCCATAGCATTTTTTTCTAAATAGAGGAAAAAGCTGGTATAGAGAGAAAGTAAATTTAAAGTAGAGTAGAGTGGGGGTAAAATGCAGTTCTGGATGGAAAGAATCCAAAATTATACTTGGGAAGCTTTATATATTAAAACAAATTTAAAGACCTTTTTTATGACCCAAAAAGGTCAGTATAGAGTAATAGAAATATATAGCCTCATAAAATATTTTCAAAATAGATCTATGACTAAGGGCCTCAACTCTTATTAATGGAAGAGGTAAGGTAGAAGAAACAATAATTGGAGTTAGAAATTTATAAAGTTTCTAAAACTTAAACTTGTGGTGGACCTTGTCAAGTATGCAGAAAGAAAAAAGAAGCCTTTTCCATTGCAGATGGCTAGTAAGAAAAAAAAAAAAACCATAATGGAGAAAATGGGCATATCAAGGGTCAGTAGACATCTCATCACATGCATTGGAATGGCAACACTAAAACAGGTGGTGGACAAAGAGAGATATTATAAGGACATCCCCCTGTGAAAAGAGTCTACACAAGGTCCGAAACCAAAGCAAAATTAAGTATGGTTCAGGAAGGCCTCAGAACTGGAAGAAGTAATTCATAGGACAGAGCATGGTGACAACAATCTCTTGATTACATGTCAGTAGGAGTTGTGTGTGGTTGTGTGTGGTTCTAGGGGACCTGTTCATTTACAACAGGAAAAAAAGCAAACAAATCTGCAGATAAGACTAAAAAAAGCATAACACTCCAAAGTCATAGGAGTGGAAAGAGGTATTTGAATTGGGTATCAGCGCAGTATCCCCAATCTCCAGAGGAAATAGTGGTATCATGCAAAATAACTTGCTAGTATATGGAGTAGGGGTCATGGTAGAAATCCAGACCAAAGTGTAGTACTTTGACTTACGGATTTTTTTTCTATCTGGTTGTGTCATCATCTTTTTGGTGTTTCACTTCACCATGTGGGGGCTTGAACCTCTCCTTGCCACACAGATCTGGGATGCCTTTTTTCTTTTTTTACCTGGACATCCTGAGATTGAACCCAGGTCCTCCATATGGAAATGGGAGCTCAGTTGCTTGAGCCACAGCCACTTCCCAACTTATGGAGTATTAAAGGAGTCCAGAGGACTTGTCTGGGATGCCCCAGATCTTGGGGTCTGGTTGGCAATAGGACTTAATTCTAATCCCCATCTGATAATGATCTGCTAAAGCTGATAATGATCTGATAAAGCTGCAGATACACATCTTGGCCAAGTTTATCTGTGCAGTATTTAGAGCAGCATTGGAGTAACACTTGGGATCTGCTGAAGAATGCATATGCAGGGGCTGGAGAAGAGAAAAAAGAAACAACCCACAGGTACAGTGATCACAAAGGGGGCTATATGGTTGGTTGGGACCATATCCTGAAGGATTTTGAAAAGCAAGCCAAGAAGCTGGGATGTGACTCAGGATTAAGAGGCTATAGTATGCTAGTAATCCTAAAGACACTTTGGTACCATATGAAAGCAGTGTTCAGAGGATTAAGTTCTGAGCTTTGTAGCACTCTTTCAAATTATTATTTGTCCTTAAATCCTCTTTAGAGTGTCACCATTCATTCCATAGCTACAGTGTCCTGCATAGTCTCGACCATATTCATAACTGTTCTGTCCCACCTAATTTAGATAAAATCACAGTGCTCCCAAACCCAAGAGGATATTTATCACTTTAAAAAGTCTGTACCAAAACTAATAATGATGTTACAGAACACAATTGACTTGAGATCTCCAGAGCATCAAAGTTAGACCTCTTTGTTGCAGCTGGCCGTTGCTCTAGACGGAAGCTTGAAAAGTTCAACAATCATGTCCATCAACAAATTTACTAAATATCTGCCACAACTGATCTGCTAAACAGTCAGCCAAGTCTTTTATCTATGGCAGCAGCAATGGAGTCAAGTCTGCCTATCTTAGTTTTACCAAGCTGCTATCACATATACCACATGAAGAGTTGGCTTAAACAGAAATTTATTGGCCCATGGTTTTGAGGATAGAGGAAGCCCAAAATCTAGAAATCAGCAAGATTTGCTTTCTATCCAGAGACTGTAGTATTCTGGTACTGACTACTGGCAATACTTGGGGTTCCTTGGCTTTCGTGCACATAGTGGTGCCCTCTCCTGTCTCCTTCGGTGACCTCAGAGTCACTTTGCAAGCATGATTTTTCAAATCTAAGATGGCAGATGTATTCTATGCCATAATGGTCTTAGCATTGAATGGCCATGAACTCCCTCCTTTTTGTAATGCTTCTTATCAGAAGAACAGCACCTTTACTGCCCAAAGACAAAGAGTAGCGACCAACAGGAAAGGAATAAGCAAGCTTTCAACATTCCTTTATTGGGTAAAAAGCATTCTACTGCCTAATTTATTTTATTCAAACCTCAGACCATAGCCTTTCCCATCCTTTCTATGCATCTATAATACATTTTAAATATAGAATTGCTGTCCTTTTACTGTCTGCTTCATTAATATATCTTATTTACATACAATTAAATTGACATTTTTTTTCCATTAAAAAGTTTATTTAACAAATGTGTCAAAAATCAATGAGGGGAGTGAGTGGAGCTCAACGGTTGAGCACACGCATCACATATCTGAGGTTCCAGGTTCAATCCCCAGGACTGCCTGTGCTTGCTTAATAAACTTGAGAATATCTTCTTTTGAAGCCTGATGAATTTTTGCTGGGCCTTTGTCATCTCCGAGACAGACTGAACACATGAACATCTGAAAACAGATCAAACCATGAACATCCGAAAACAGATCAAACCATTGTTGTTTCATAACAGATTTCTTGGCGTAAAAGCTTCAAAACAATAGGACGCATGAAATCCCACTTGTCTTCATACTGAAGAGAATCTTTATTGTTTTAACAGATTAGACGTCGATACGGTCCTTCAACTTACATTCTCGCGAGATGATGCATGTATACCCGAGATTTCATGAGGCTCTGGGCCTGACTACAACTGCAGGCCAGAGTTCCCACTTAGGCCCACACCAGGGCCTTGGCGGGCTGGGCGGTGGCGTGCCAAAAGCGGCCTCGTCCCAGGCCAGGGGCGCTTCCTCACTCCTCCCTTTTCACCAGAGCTTCCACACACAGAAAAGCTCATGCCAACACCCGGGGAGACCTGAAAGGCGACTGGGGAGAGGGTGACGGGAGCTGACCTGAAGTGACAGTGGAAGCACCGGTCCCTGGAGACTGCCCAACTCCTTCAGGGCTGCTTTAGGGGCTTCGCCCTCTGCGACTGCCGTCAGCGGATGGAGCGAGGCTCAGGCCTGGCAGCTCAGGGTCCCTGGCCACGTCACGTGATGCAGTGGGCACGGGCACGCTCGGGAGCGAGCGTGGGAGAGTAGGCAAATTCACCATTTTCAAGTGAACTGATATATTTTGACAAAAGTATACAATCGTGTTACCACCGTAAAAAAAAAAAATCATGATGTAGACTATTTCTATCACCTTCAAAAAGTTTCCATATACCCCTTTGCAGTCAGTCCTCTGCCTCTCTGGCCCTTGGCGCTTAGCAACCTGATTTGCTTTCTATGGCTATAGTCTTGCCTTTTCTGGAATTTCATATACATGGAATTATACAGGACATAGTATTGTCTCTAACTTCTTACGCTTAGCAAAATGTTTCTGAGATTCGGGTATGTCATTGTGTGTATCAGTAGTTCATTTATTTTATTGTTGAGTAGTATTCCATTGTCTGAATATAGCAATATTTGTTATCCATTTACCAATTGGAGCCATTATAAATACAGTATCTATGAACATTTTAGTATGATTTTTTTAGTGGACGTATGTTTTCATTTTCCTTGGGTAAGTACAATGCTCTTCTCAAATATACAACCCCATGCATGTCTACACTTGTAAAACCTTCTGTGCAAGTACTCCAGTAAAGTATGTGTGTATCCACTCTAAATTTCAATGCATGATACGTAATTTTGCAATAAGTGAATATGTTAAGATGTAGCACAGTCATAGGTTTGCATTAGAAATCACTTTAGTAGTGGTTCTAGGTTTCAGTGGCTTCTTCCTTGACTTTTATGCTTATGTTACACAAGGGGAATATTTATTAGATATTGCTAGCGATTCAGCTTCAAAGTAATTCCAAATTATTTCTTTTTCCCACAGCTTTGAGTATAATTCCTATAAAACAAAATGTTCCTATTTAAAGAATAAAATTTGATAAGTTTTGATATACACAAACAAGTCATGAAGCCATAGCCAGAAGGAAGACAGTGCACATATCCATCACTCCCAAAATTTTGTTTATGCATATGTGATCCTCCTCTTCCCCTTCCTCACTGTGCCCAGGCAAACACCAATTTGCTTTTTGACCCTAGAAATTAGTTTGCATTTATATAAATAGAATTAAGCTTTCCTATGGCTTCTATGACATGCCTGTTTCATATATGTCAATATTTCATTCCTTTTAATTGCTAATATTCCATTGTATGCATATATCATAATCTGTTTATCCATTCACCTGTTAATACAATTTCCAGTTGTTCTTTGCTAGTATATAGAAATACAATTGATCTTTATCTTACATCCTGCAACCTTGCTAAACTGACTTATTAGTTCTAGAAGTTCAGTAGTATTGCCTGGAAAAAGTTGAATAGAAGTGTGAGCACGGACATCCATGCTTGGTTCCTAATAGGAGGGAAAATGATCAGTTTTCACTAATAAGTACCTTATTAGTGCTGGTTTTTCATGGATGCCCTTTGTCAGATTGAGGAAGTTCCATTATATTCCAAGTGTTCTGAGAGTTTTTATTAGAAATCGATTTTGGATTTTCTTCATCTGTTGAGATGATTTTTTTTTTCTTTTCAGTTCTGTTAATATGGTTAATAACAATGATTGATTTTCTGTTATTCTTTTTCCTGATCAGACTGGCTACAAGTTTATCAATTTTAAAGATCATCCAGAAAAACAATTTTTAGTTTCATTCTTTTTCTCTATTTTCTTTTGTTTATTCCTGCTATTATCTTTATTATTTTCTTTATTGTAGATTGACTTTTTTTCCTTCATTACTTTAAAGATGTTGTTCCACTGTCTTCTGGCGTGCATCATCATTCTAATCTCTGTACTCCTTACTTTTGAGATTTTTTCCCTTATCACAAGTTATATGCAATTTGATCATGTTATGCCTTGGTATCATTTAATCATGTTTCTTGTGGGGGGCAGTGTTCAGTAAGCTTCTTAGTTCCATGATTTTACAATTTTTTATCAAATTTGGAGAATTTGGGTGAGGGACGAAACGGGGTCCCTGTTAAGGGACGAGCGGGGTCCCTGTTAAGGGACGAGTGGGGTCCCGTTGTGCGACGAGAGGGGTCCCTGGCGTGGGGAAGAAAGCCTCGGACGGCCGATGAGGCTTCCCTCGGGGGCTCCGAAGGCGTGGAGGGCGCACGACCCAGGAAGAAGTCGCGGAGACAGGCTGATGGCACGAGTCTGGTTTATTGCGGAGGGGGATGCAGATTTATAGGATTGGGGAGTGGTGTGGCGGGTTCTGATTGGCTAGGGCAAATGCTGTTTCCATATAAGGCAATGTTCTGGCATTGGGCTAGTGATTGGCCAGTAAAGTATGTGCTAACTCTTGATAGGCTGACACTGTTACTAAGCTGATAGGTGGTTGTAAGCTGTTGCTGGGCAAACAGCGTACTAAGAGATTAGGTTTAAGGGAGGGGGGAGGGGAAGTGAGAGCTGGGCTAGGCGGGAGATAGGAAGGGGGAGGGCGGTGCCGGCTAGCCGTTAGCAGCAAAGGCCTAGTCAGGCGTGGTCACCTTGTCTAGGCCCAGTGGGCAGAGGCGGTGTCACCTCTTGCCGCACTGTTTGCCACTGAGGCAAGCTGGGTGCCCCTCCTCCCACATTTGGGGTCATTATTTTTTCAAATGTTTTTTATTCTGCCCCCTTCCGTATTCAGAGTCCAATTTCATGTATAGCATCAAACTGTTCAAAGTTGTCTGCTGCTCAATGATGCTCTATTTTTTGTTTGTTGTTTCCTTTTAGTCTTTTTTATTTTTGTTTCATCTTGGATAGTTCCATCTGCTGTGTCTCAAGTTTACTAATTCTTCTGTAGATTCTAACGTGCTGTTGATCCCTGCATTTCATCTCTGACATTTAATTTTCATCTCTATAAATTCAAGTTGGATCTTTTCTATGTGTTTCATAACTCTACCTAATAAACTTCATCTTTTATGCATCTTCTTGCACAAACACAATATAGTTATAATAGTTTTAATGTCCTTGTCTACTAATTTTTAGTCAGTTTTGATCATTTCATTTTTCTCATTTAATATTTAAATTATCTCCAGGCAGGAAACTGAACTAATTCTAGAGCTCACCATGTTTGTGTCCTGTCTTTCAGGGAGCACTGCCCCATGCTACCTGATGTCCAATGTCTGAAACCATTCATATATCTTAACTGTTTTGTTAATTGTTTGTTCTCTATTATTCCATTTTGGCTGGAAGTGAAAGTATTATTTCTCTTTCAAAATTCTGATTCTCCTAAGTTGAAGAACATCCAGAGATTGCAAGAGAAGTTCTTTTTTTAAAAGTATCTACCATTTTATTCTTTGCACTTACTCATCTGTGGGCACCATTATTTTCTCAGTACTGTGCAATAAAAAATAAATTGGTTGCTGATAATTTAACTTTTATCTATAATATCCAATTTTTTATTTTCTGTTAAAGTAACTTCATCATCTTGTAACATTGATTTAAAGGCAGTGGTCAACAGAGGTTCTGAGGGGAGTAAGAAGGAAGAATAGGTGTAACATGGGGACATTTTTAGGACATTGGAATTGTTCTGCATGACACTGCAATGACAGATATAGGCCATGATAAATTTTGTCAAAACTTATAAAAATGTGCAGTGCAAAGTATAAACTATAGTGTAAACTATTGACCATGGTTAGTAGCAAAGTTTCAATATGTGTTAATCAATTGTAACAAATGTACCACACTAATGAAAGACGTTAATAAGGGAAAGTGTGGGAGGGAGAGAAGATGGGGTATATGGGAATCCCCCTATATTTTCAATGTATCATTTATATAATCTAAATCTCCTTTTAAAATAAAATAAAATGAATTTTAATGTAACTCCATCATTCCTACTGAATTCTTTTGTAAGTAAATATCATAAAATATGAACTTGACACAGTTCAAAATTCAAGTCTCCTGAGCATACACTAACCCCAGCACCAACCACAGATTCAGTAAAAGTGACAGAAGAGGCATGTGTAGAGAGGACACATCTGAGTCCCACTCCATCACACTCAGGAGCACAAATTCCAAAATAGGGCCCACTGACAAGGCACTGAACTCCAGAGCCATCTGTCATGACTGTAGAGCCTGGGTGTCTCCATAGCCCTCAGAAGCCACTACCTGGGGTTGTAACTACTTTGACTGTCTCCGAGACCCTGCCGAGATGTGTGTAAGCACAACCCCTCTGATGACCTCCCAATTCATTTTGAAGTCTCTTAGACATATAAACTCATCTGTCTTTACCGTTTCTCCCTTTTATTCAAGGTCTTTTTCTAGTTGCATCACCAGCTGGCCCTTGGTAGTAATCCCTCAGTGCCAGGGAGGCTCATCCCTGGAAGTCATGTCCCATGCTGGGGAGAAGTTAATGCTGAGTTTGACTTAGTGAGTGGCCACATTTGAGCAACATGGATGCTCTCAGGAGGTAATTCTTAGGCACCCTCCAGCTCTAGGCCTAGTTGAAATTTCAAGCACACAGGCTCTCATAAGCATAGTCACCAGTTTCAAGGGACCATTGTTGGACCTTTCTTGTTCAGTGCTCTTTGCCCTTGTACTCAGGATTTGTTGCTCCATTGGGGAGTGCAACAGAGTTTCTGGGAATGGGAACTCAGCACTCCCTCAGTTGTCATGTGAAACTCTAGCCCCTATGTCAATACCCAATGAACATCCAAACATATCTATATATCCTATATGCATGCCCGGGAGAACTCCCTCCCATACATGCATTCCAGATCAATGACACCCCACATCAGTGCTCCTCCCCTGCCATAGTTGAACCCCTCTGTGATCCAAAACTTCTTCAAAAATGAAGTCATATATTGCCAAATTCAATTAATAGGAAAATGAAATGGTATTAATAGGTTTAAAGATTAAAAATAGAATATATAACAATTTAGAAAAATGAAAATAAAGTAAAAAAGAAATTGGGGTACTAAAAAAATGAAAAATATCATAAGAAAAATTTTTTGATGTTTTGCCCTTCATCACTGTAATAGATGTTACCCTCTATGCACAGTGGCAAGGCAATCTCTTCCATTTCTTCCTCAATGTCTACAATGAGCCTCAGCAGAGTTGCAATGCCTACTCTCTGGTTCACTGGACTTACCTAGGTCAGCTAATAGGGAGGTGAAGGAGGTCAACCACTACACCACGGAACCAAGACAGTCTACAACTGCAAATAGGAAAATCCTATCATCAGCCATGTGGAATCTAAGTTTCCTCTCAATTTAAAGGTGGAATGGGCATCACCATCCCAGGGTCCTCAGGATGGAGGAATAAAATATGGATTAGAGTGGACTTACTGATATTCTACTATAGAATTATTGTGCACTCTAGCAATGGAAGAAATTATATCATTGATGTGGAGACAGTGGCCACAGGAGTGGCTAAAGACAGGGAGAGGGAAAAAGAGGTTTTGATATTAGGGCCTTTTCAGAACTTAGAGATGTCCTCAATGATATTGCAGGGACAGATGCAAGACACTATATATCCTGCCATAATCCACTGAATGGACTGGGAGAGAGTGTAAAGTACAACATAAGCTATAATCCATACTGTGTAGAAATGCTCCAAAATGTACTCATCAAATGCAATGAATGTACAACACTAATGAAATAAGCTGTCGATGTGGGAGGAGTAGGGGGTGTGGGGAGTGGGGTATATGAGAACCTCATATTTTTTATTGTAACATTTTGTGTGATCCATGTATCTTTTTTTTAAAAGATAAGAAAAAATTAAAATTAAAAAGTTAAAATAAAAACAATACTACTTATAAAAAATCATATAAAAACCAATCTCAGTCCAAAAGCACTGAAAAAATAATAATAATTATAACTGCATCTGCCACTTAAAATTTTTTTTGAACTTGAAAAAAGAAATGCATTCTAATAAAATATATCTTTTATACATGGATGTTCTGTGAAAATAGATTCTGGTGGGGTAAAAAAGTTTGAAAGCATTATGTACACAGCAATATACCTGTAGCTTTGGACTGCTGATACTTAAAAAGAGTTCCAAAATGTACAAAGGAGAAAGCCAAGCTCAGAGTTCAAGCGTAGGTGAGAAACCCTAAATGAACATATGCCCACCCCAAAAGGGAAAATTACTGTAGCACATTACCCTTCAAGAACAAATATTCCTGCTCTGGAATTGTAGTCTGGATTAGAGTCCTTGATATTATCAGTACTGGCTACCTGATGCCTTAACATACATAATATACAAATTCCAGGGCATTCTTGGCCAGTGTTTAAAAATGCCTGAATATTCTTAATCCTTTGCAGGACTTCATGCATTTGGCCTCCTACCCTACTCTCCCACCATTTTTTTTCAAGATAGGCCTAGACCACAAAGGACTTGAACTTTGGTAGAATTAATGCTTGCCCCGTGGTCTGCTTGGCCTCTATAGCTACTAACAATGACATGAACAGCATGAAATTGTATATAGAGGTTGATTTATGGTGTCAATAAATTTTCTATCTCCAGGGAACTCCTGACTACAAAATCATTATCTAATTAAATTAAAAGGTGAAAGCACAAAAGTCTTCCTAATTCAGGTCACAATAAACCCAGCAATGAAGAGAGCAATGAGAGTCTATTAAATATCTGACCAGAAAAAAAAATCCTTAGGTCCTTCAGCCACTCTGATTAGAGAGCCCTAATGTATTGTTGTGGACTTATTTTTGTTTCTTTACTATGAAAGAGATTTTATTCCCAAACAACTCATCACATATCAATACTTAAATTTCCATATGAAAGATTCATTTAAAAACAGTTTTGCTACCTATCACAACAGAAAAGCATTTTCTCAGATATGGAGATGCTGAAAGTCATATTTTAAAATGTGAATTTAGAAACTTTAACTGTATATGTACAATAATTTATGTGCATTATGGCCTTGAGCATAAAGTATATTTACAAGAAAGCGATGTTCATTACTTATTATACATAAGATCTAACAAAGATATGGTATATTGTTCTGATAAAATTATAAACACAATTTTCATAAGAAAATCCATAAAAGTCTAATCATGTATTCACAAAGGAAAGATAAAATGTAAAGTGAAATAATGCTTTTAGAGGGAGGATTTAAAATTATAATTAACTTAGACTTTCACACTTGGAATGAACCTAATTCCTTGAGAAATTTTTATTTTAAAACTTTGCTACTACATTCTGATGATGCAAAGCAATGCAAAGCCAAGGAGATTACATATGAATATAATACATATTATTATTAGCACACACTTCAGATAAGAAAAAAATTTAAATATATAGCAGGATAACTAACAGCCTACTTGTTGAAAGCTGCCAAATAAATTTCTCTATGATATTTAGTCCTCAAAAATCTCCAGAGATATCAGCAGAGAAAATTTTTGAAAATTAAGCACAATACACAGCTCAGAATCATTTATGATATGTCACTTATGGCCCATAAAAATAAAAAAGAAAGAGAATAGAATGAATTTGCAACTTGTGCTCAAAGAACCTGACAAAATAATCCTTCATGGGGATTATCACCAATAGTTACCTAGTACATCTATATTTTCAGGAGAGATTTTCTGAAAGCACATATGAATAAAACTACATTTATGGAGTTGAATAAATTCTAGCAGCCAATTCTGTTTAACAAGTTTAATATCTTTGTTTGTTTATTTGAGATTTAAAAAACACATAGGCCAGTTCCAAGAGGAATGAGGATTTTTTAATGCTTTTGAGAGGCTTTAACTGACAGTTTTTAATATCTCAGAAAAGAGAAATTACTGATTCTAGTTATCTTTTCCACATCTTCAAAATCATAAATCATTCACTAAGGTATACATTTTATAAATGAGATAAGAACTACCTTGCCCAGAGCCAAATACTAAAGATATACTCAATACATAAAATCTTCTTCTTCTATTCTCCCACCCATATCCCTTCCCTACTGTGCTATGCGGTGATTTCCCTAGAGATGCCACAGGACCCAGCCACTGATGGAGTGAGTTGAGGGGAGGACAAACAGGCTGGGCTTCTGCTAGCACATCACTAGTTTTCTTAGTAAACTTTACTTCAACTTCAAAAATTAAAATAACAGATAAAGGCAGCTTAACAAATTATGGAAGCATTACTCTAAAAATGTTTGTCCAGGCACATTTATCTAATTTAATCCTAAAAACAAACTCATTTTTTCTCCAGTGTTCAGAAAGATATATAAATGAGCACAGATAGGTTAACTGGCATGACCAAAGACTCCTAAAAAGAAAAAATGCTTAATCTGTTCACATCTCCTAAAACTAAACCCCATATTCTTTTTTTTTTTACTTTTAGCATTGATATACTACCTTCTTGACCTTTGTACAAAAACATCCCAATATTATTATTACCTATAGTCTATAAGTTACATTGGTTGTATTTTTTCCATGTATCACCATATTCTTAACACTTTGTAGGAGAACATTCTTGTATTTATATTAATAACTACATCTCTATTTTTATCTGTCTTATATATTGGTATCCAGGTAAAAAATGGTTTGAATAAAAGGTTCTAAGTGCATGAAGGAAGAAAAAAATGGTCTCTGTCCTTCGGAAGATAAATTTTGCTTCCATTCATCTCTTTGTATGCACCTTGCAGGGTAATCTCCTGTCCTCCTCTAGCTTCAACCATCCACCATACCGTGATGCCCAGATCTGTATCTCAAGTCTACCAAATCTGCTATCCTCAGTACAAAACAATCACAAAGTTCTGTGACTCCAAATATCCCATATCTCTCTCCTCTACTTCTAAGACTGCCACGTTAATTTTGGTCCAGATTATCTTGTGTCTGGACTGGTATAATAGAAAACCCTCTTTTACCAGCCTTCTTTTATCTTCCACACTACAGCCAGAGTAACATTTCTAAAATACAAATGAGATTGTTTCATTTCTTACACAAATATTTCTATGCCTCCCTTTCATCAACTACAGGATGACAATATATAGGAAGTTTTACCATCTGCACTTCTGCCTACCTTTTCTCTCCCAATTCCTCTCTCTCTTCCGTTTAGGTTCGGTTTTTTTATGATATCTAGCAATTTCTGAAACTCACTGTGATCTCTCATACCTCCATGCTATTCCCTCTGACTGGAATGATATTTCTCCTTATTGGTCTGGAAAGTTTTGATTTCAACACTTGATTTTAAGGTCGTATTCTTGATAAAACCCTTCCCAACACCACCAAGCAGTGTTGGTTGCTAGCACCTCTGTACTCCAAAAGTTCTTCGAGCAGGTCTTTATCAAGTCACTTATCATACTAAGATAATTTTTATATGTTGGTCCCATTTACTAGTCTGGAATAATCTGGAGAGGGTAAAACTGACTTGTTTTTGTATCCCAGGATCTATGCAATGCCCTGCCTATGGTAAGAGCTAAATTTATGGCGATAGGATAAATCATTGAGTGGGGGGAAAAAAGGAGAAAGAAAGAAGGAAACAGGGGAGGAGACAGGGAAAAGAAGAAAATAAAAAAACTTAAAGAATTTTCATGACATGTTTGGTTGGAGCATGGCATTCATGCAAGGGAGCAATAGAAAGTAAATAATTAGACATAGACTAAGTTTAAAATTTTGTCCATCAGCAATTGATGGTTTTTGACAAAAAAAGGTGACATGCAAATAGTGATTGCAGGGAATTCATTCTGAAAGTGATGTGTAGGCTGCACTGGGAGAAGTCAGAATGAGGACTGAGATCAGGGGGTACAGTGAGAAAGAAAGGATGAGTGAGGAAGACACTACACAGGAAGACCAGAAAGATTTGATAACTGACTAATCATGAGAAGAAAGCAATCAAGCAAGGAATTAAATGACTCTAAAACTTCCAAGCAAGATAAACTAGAAGATGCCGACAGATACCAGATTGAAGAAAGCAGCCTGAAGACTGTGGAGGAAAGTGACCTGAAAATAGAAAGAAAACCAGGAGTTTGCAGGACCAAGAATTATAATAGCAATAATATTATAAGTTATACTTTATCAGTAATATTATTAATAAAAATTGTATTAATTATTATTCATACTAATAGATACAAAGGACCATTGTGGGTGGGGGACTGATTAATGACCTGAAATCTTGTAGACATTAAAATGCATGAATCCAGAGAAACAGTCACTGGATATGTCAACTAGGAGATCATTGGTGATCTCACACAGGGGAGATGAATAGGAGCCAGTCTGAAAGGACTGGACAACATGAATGGGTGATGAGAAATGCAGGTAATAACAGACTTTAAGAAATATGGTATAAAAAGGAAGGGGGGGGGCCAAATATTGGGGTAAGATGGATCTTTAAAGGGATTATGAGCAATTTACTTGCTCATAATACATTTACAACTTTTTTAGTAGAGAGCAAGTATAAGTCATTCATTCTATAAAGCAAGAAAATCCACAGCTTCTCTCACAAATAGTTCACAATAGGTAATATTGCAGCCTCCCATAGTAGAGAAGGTATGTAGAGAAATTTGACAGACTTAACATGGACCACATCCCAGCTGCTTCTTGAAGATCTTTTGTGCTTGTTTCTGAGTCATGGGCCCTGAGTACAAGGGCAGAGATACTGCAAACATATCCACCACCCTATTAAACAATGCCAATGCAGAGAGCATTTAAAAAACTGCAGGTCTATCACCTTGCAAAACATTTTCCTTCATACTTTCCATTTAACATTTCAACACCTTTTTCCAAAAAAAGATTTGATAATGGAGTTATTTGAAGACACAAAATATTAAATCAAATGTCAGCCAAACCTTAATCACCAAAATGGCCAGGCAACTGGCAGCATATCTGAGACTGAGTATTTATGAATTTATCTCATGAAAGGATTCAGACTCTCAAATCTAGCAGAAGTCTAAATGAAATTAGAATAAAAGGTAATAATCCCGAACACATGCAGTATACTAACTGGCTCTCACCATTTCATAAATAGAGGGTGCTTGAAATCTGCCCTTCAGTTCATAATAATAGCCTGCCAAAGGCTTCTAAAGCCAGCAGGAAGGAATGGGGGAGTGAACTTGTGATCTGGGTAGGAGATACTGTATATCTGGAAAATTCCATTCAAATAACCCAATTGTAACAAATCCCCTTCCCAGATCTCCATTCTAGGCAACTGAAAAGCAGCAATTAGAATGGGTGGGCTAAGTCAACTAAACACAGATTGACAGATAGGCCTACCAGAAGAGGCATCCCCTGAACTTCATTATTCCAACAATAATGTCTATATTTACATAGCAGAGTGGGTATATTGTGTTCAAGAAAGCTTTTCAATAAGCAGAAACACGCTGCTAAAAGAATAGCCCACCACCACAAAGAACTTCTAATTTAAAGATACAAAAAAACAGTGTGACAATTATTTCTGTAATCCCCACAGAAAACAGTGAAATAGCTTTTTTCATGAGCCTTGAAAATCACAACGATAGCAACTTAACATGTGCAGGCCCATATGGGTCCACTGCTTCTCAGAATGGGGCCAGGAACTCAGGTTTCAAGCTCTCACATGGGAACTAGAGAAAAAAATGCCCATGGAATAGTTTCATATCAAAGTTAAATTTCAGGAATTCTGAAAACAAGTCTCCAGTGATAATCAGATACATCCCTGCATCTTATTTTACTGCTCACATGATCAGTTTGAGCAGAATTTGTGTGGCCTGTTCCATACCTCCTGTAAGGATCAAAGGGACTCAGTGATTAAGAATGTTAGTCATTGTATGTGTGTTTGTGGTGTGTGCACGCACGCAAGCGTGTGTGTCACTGGACTTTTTAAAGTTTTCCTGTTTTTGAATTGAAGAGACTCCTCAGGAGAAAAATTTTCTTGTGATGAAAATCCACTGAATAAGACTGACACTGGCTATGGAGACGCTCTATTTCCAGGCGCCCACTACCAATTTGTAACACCTCACTTAACAGTTCAAAAGTGCTAATGAACTAGAAAGCCAAAGTGTGGGAGTGCTGCCCCTGTGGCTATGGGCGTGCCCTCCATGGATCTTAGTTTTCTCATAGGTCAAGTGAACAGGTTGAACCAGAAGGTTCACTTTTTGGCTCTACCCCTTAACTACAAATCTTGAGCAAATTATTTAATTGCTCTATGCCTCAGTTTCCTCATCTGTAAAATCAAGGGTGATAATACTGCCCCCCTTTTGAAATGGATCAACACATGCAAAGCAGCTAAAATAGTACTTGTCTATCAGCAGTAATTATTCGATAAATGTTCCCTATAGTTATCAAGAGAAGACTACTGAAGTACCTTCCAGCTCCCAGAACCCATGATTCTATGAAAACTGTGCACATGAGCTATTTGGTCTTACTTAAGAATTAATTATTAGAACCACAAAGGAAATAACTCCAATGAAAGAACACTTCCAAAATCTTTGGTGTCATCTTTACTGGAAAGCCTGAATAGAGTGTTTGCAAGGTCCTTTCAGTCAGTACTCTCCAATCACAATTATACCCTCAAAACAAAAGCAAATGCTGATGTTTCCACGGACTTCAGGGCCTGCTCTCCACCTCCACATGGAGAGCAGCAGACCTTGGGTGGAGCGGCCTCACCCCGGGCCTGAGCGCCCACCCGCTCTGGGACTTTCCCGGGCTTGACCTGGGATTCTGGCTATGGGTGCTTGGTAAATAGGAGGCGTTTGGAGTCCTGGGCCCGAGACCACAGGAGGTAATGCTTGCTCAGTTTTGAGGGGCGTGGGGAGAATGAAGACACCCCAAAATGGAGGACTTTAATACCAGGACTATGGGACCAGGACAACAGACCTCTCTTCTGAGAGACGTCGGCCAAGAATCAAATCACCAGTTAAGGTGTTGGAAGCTTAACATCTTATTGTTTCTCCTGACTCTGATCAGTGCCTTTGTTTTCCCTCAACTATCTCCAAAACCACTGAATGTATTTTTTGCTGTCTGCATCTCTTTGAGCAGTGTTACTGTCTGCATTCTTATCTACTGGTATCAAGAAAGAGACTGTTAGAACCGAATTTTAGAAATCTAATTTACTATATCTTATTTTCTATCATCATGTTATGTATACGTGCAAACGTGTACTTCCATGATGTGGGAAAATGAGGCTACCAAGGAGAAATACTTACCAGGACACTTCCAAGCTTTTTGCTAGGGCTGTGAAGAAGAGCTGGATAAGGTATGCTGAAGAATCTCCTGCAGGAGTCTGATACATGATTTTCATGTTAATTGTAAATCTAAATTCCCTCTTGCAGGGGACACATATATCATAGATGACTTTGCTTTTTTCTTTAAGGAGCTGATGCTAATAACGTTTCACTTAAACATTCCAACTCTTAAAAGCTCAAACAGCACAAATAATTTTGACTTTTGAAAATTGAAAAAAAATTATAATGTAATTGCACGGTGAAGAGACTATGAAACAATCTTGCATTTTAAGACAAATATTCTTGTATTTCTGTTAAACTGAATATACAATTGTTCCCTATGCAACCAATTTTTGCTCATAAATACAAGTTAATATCACATTAACAAAACACAATGAAAAGACAACTTTAATTGTGAAGGTCTAATTATAGAAATAAAATAATTTATAAAGGTTAAAAAAAAAAAAGCAAATGCTTAGTTCCATGAGAAAAAACTGGAAGTCATATTTGGTGTTTGGTTTTCTTCCTCATCACCTTTTGTGGTTTCTGAGTCTCTACAGTGTCCATAACAGTGAAATTACCATAGTGATTCAGAAAAGCACGAAATGGGTAGGTCCTTTAAGTATTTATTAAAAAGGAAGTTTTCATTAGGAATGTCTATAAAGGAATAACATAAAGAACCTCATAGCAAAGCCTCTTTTTAAGGCTACCAACAATTTTAGGAAAAAAGTGAAACATTTTTCTGCATTTCCAATTAACTTATGCAATCATTCATTGGATAAATGTCTACTGAAAATGCTAAGCATGATCTAGAAACCAAGGATATATAAGTAAATACAGTCTCTTTCATCAGGGAGCTTATAGTTGAGTGGGAAGACAGCTACATAAACGAACTATTAAAATAGAGTATGATAAAAGAACTACAAGAAGTATATATAAGGAACAACATGAGCATCAAAGAAAGAGGGACAATGTCAGCTTGAAGTATCAAGCAAAACTTTATGAAGAAGAAATTTTTAAAAAAGAAAAGATTTGTTTCTCAGCTTTGGCTGCCATGTACATAGGATCACCAAGCCCCTTAACAACCAGCAGCCTCTGACCCTCACGCTAGCCTCCTGGGTTCTTCACGATCAGCTCCTTTCACAGATTCACCCAAGTCCTCTTCAACAGTACAGCAATAATGCTTCGAAAGGGCGTTCCAGGCAGAGGGAACAGCATCTGTACAACCCTGGAGGCAAGAAAAAGCATTGCCTATGTGACCTGCTGATTTTTGCTGAAGTGTAGAACATGGATGGAGAATAGAAGCTAGGAGAGAAAAGTTGAGAGGTTGGTAGGAAACGAGCCAACAACACGTAGCAACAGAATTCAGATTTTGTTTTATTGGTAATATACAGACATCAAAGAACTCTGACCAAGGGAATAATATTAAATGATTTTAATTCTGGAGAGATCATTGTAGCACCAAAACAAAGCCTGACTTGGAGGAGAGGCAGGAAACTAGTGTAGGAATCCCAGGCTGGAGATAGTAAGTGCCTAAAATAAAGCAGTAGTCATAGTTAATGGAAACAAGAAATGCATAATACATATTTAGTGAATGAATTTACAGAATTTGGTAATTGATTGCATTTGGACATAAGAGAGAGGCAGATTTTTATCTTGCATAACACAAATGAAAGATCAGGATGGGAAGAAGGGATTTGTGGATATGGGTTAACACATGTGAGGTGTCTGGGATTTCCAGGTATGCCTTCTCGGTCTGGAGATCAGAGATAGATTTGAGCTTAAAAGAGAGAGAGATTTGAACCTGAAGAGTACAGAGGAAGCTGTTAAAGTAATGGGCATGCGTGTGTTTGCCCAGATAGAGTGTAAAGAAAAGTAGAAAATGGGCCAAGAGGCATTTGCATGGAACAGAAGCAGCAGAATACCTAAAGAAAGGCTTGAAGTCACAGATACTATGGAAATGAGGAGGCAGGGATCTCTAGGACCAAATGCACGAGACAGGACACAAAAAAGCACCGAAAATCTGTCTACTGCCTTTGACAATAAGGAGCCATTAGTGAGATTTGAGGGGCATAAGGAGCAATAAAACCTAGTTTTTGTGAGTTGAGGATTAAATAGGAATTGATTGAGTGAGAATAAGTGGATCCGGTTCTCTCTAGACTGACATACATTGCCATTTTAAACACAATGCAAACACACACGCATACCTTCGGCCCACCTGTTAATACAGTGCTGGTCTGGAGTAGATTGTATAGTAAGTTACTATCTTATTGATGTATTATCAAAGATACCAGGAAGCTCCCCTCTCTGCAAAGATATCATCATCAATTGATGAATGCCTCAAAATATAATGGAAGATGAAATAATTTATCTTAAAAGAGGTAAAAGATGGGCAACTACACTGTACACTGAAAGTTACCATTACCTGACCCTTTTCTGAGAAGTTTGAGCAAGGCAAGGTGCGCCTAAGAGTCTGAGAGCTATGAGGAGAGAGAGCACAAAAAGGAGGGCATGAAAGTGCTGAAAATAAATTTCACCAGGTTCTAGATTTTACCTAGTGCTGCCCCTGTTCCCTGTGATTTTAGCAGTCACATTGTCATAAGCACAAGTAAGTAGATGCCCTAACAATTGGAAGAAAAAGTATTTCCCCTGGTTGCAGAAGGAGAGAATGAGCCTGGTTAATAATTTCACATTGTCTAAGCTCTAGATAGTTTTAAATAAAAGTCTGCCCTTATTCTCCAACCCACATACTCATTTTCACTTTACCTAATAATCTTGACACATTTCATTTGGCTTTAGAATCTCTTGATAATCTCTTTAGCATTAATTAATATCTTAATTGCCAAGAAAGGTTTTTTAAATCTATTATGAGTATTATGATATGGAACTATTAAGATTGAACATATATACTGACTTTCAGATATTTTTGAAACCTGTCATAAAGTCGTAACTTTTTAAAATACTCTACTACTTTTATAAGCCTTCTAAAAAGAAACACTCATCACAGCCATTTAGAAAGAAATATGACATTAAAAGGAGGTAAATTTTCCATGTATTATACTGTGATTTAGTTGTGCACTCCCATTAAGTCTAAATCTGTCTTCCAACCAGTGTGAAGTAGTCAGGATTTATTTGAGCCTGATGGTAAAGGTCTATTAAAACAATAACTTGAAAAGTTTTCATAGCTAAGCATGTCACTCATCAAAGAGATTACAGCAGTAATTCCACAGAAGGTCTCTCCCTGAAATCAGTGAGACAGCAAAGGGATTAAAGAAAAAACTACTCTCAGAAAATCTCAGAGAACTAGAGGAGACTTGGCATCAACCAGTTGGAAGTGGGGATTTCACAGCTATTCTCTGATAAAGGCCCCAAGCCTTCTTCACAGACCAGTCCTGCATTTAAAGAAGGAAATGTTTACTGTTGGGAAATAGGAAAAGAAAAAGCAAGCTTTAAAATTATTTAAGGGAAACGGACTTTGGCCCAGTGGCTAGGGCGTCCGTCTACCACATGGGAGGCCCGCTGTTCAAGCCCCGGGCCTCCTTGACCCGTGTGGAGCTGGCCCATGCGCAGTGCTGATGCGTGCAGGGAGTGCTGTGCCACACAGGGGTGTCCCCCGCATAGGGGAGCCCCATGCGCAGGGAGTGCGCCCCGTGGGGAGAGCCGCCCAGCGCTAAGGAGGGAGCAGCCTGCCGAGGAATGGCGCCGCCCACACTTCCCATGCCGCTGACGACAACAGAAGCGGACAAAGAAACAAGACACAGCAAAAAGACACAGAAAACAGACAACCAGGGTAGGGGAGGGGAATTAAATAAATAAAAATAAATCTTTAAAAAATAAAATAAAATAAAATAAAATAAAATTATTTAAAATAGCATAGGGAAGGGCGTGTAGCTCAGTGTTTGAGCACCTGCTTCCTATGTACCAGGTCCCAGGATTGCTCTCCAGTACCTCCTAAAAACAACAATTAAAAAAAAAAAGACATTAAAACTTAAAAATAAAATAACATATAACAGAGTTACTTTATAATACAACTTTTGGCAAACATAGTTAGAAATTCTAAGGGGTAAATTATGTTCCCCAAATCATAACAGTGATATTAGCTGAAGTCCAAGAAGCCCCAAGCTGTAAGCAGGACTTTCACAGTGACTGACTGCATTTACCACATTCCCTTACAATCCTTTGTAAGGTGAAGGCTTTTTAGGTACTTGAATCCACCAATGGCTTTCACCACAGGACTCCTTTTCTACTGCTGTGCACCTATTTTACCACCAAACTTCTCAAAAGCGAGTTTTCTGCTTACCAACTACTTTTTCTCAGTACAACTATATTTCCCAATTCATTGGCCCAACAATCTCCTGAAGGTTCTTCAAACAACCCATCACCTTCCAATTGCTATATCCAACTCTCTATTTTCAGTCTCCACCCACCTGCCCCTCTGCAGCAATTATTGCTGGAGCCCATACCTACTCCTTGGAATTTTCTCTTCCATTGCAAAACACCATTCACTCCTGTTCTCCTCCTCCCTCTCTGATCATTTCCTTTTGAGCTCCCTAACTTTCTTTTACCTCTTCTCCTAGCAGTCCGTATGTCTGCCTATGAGGTCTTCTCCATCCACCCACCTCCTCTCTCTTTATGATCTCAAATTACAGGCTGATGAATTTTATTTACTATTTATTTATTTATTTATAAAAACCCTCTCCCTGAGATGGTTCTTTCAGCTGTCTGCTCATTGTTTGCTAAGCCTTCATCTCCAGCCTCACGCTCTCCTGAGATTCAGACCCATATGTCAAGCTTTATGTTTCACAGGTTCTTCTCATATTCTATGACCAAAACATATTTTTATCCCTACTCCTCACCCCATCCAACTTCATTCAGAACTTGTTTCCTCTTCCATTTTTCTTACCTCAGTTAGTGGTGATATTCCAAATGTAAAACCCTGAGGGTATTCTATACTTTCTCCCTTTCTCTCACCCCTGATACCCAGTGAGTTAACAAAATTCATTAGTCCTATCACAGAAATGCTTCACAAATTCAGTCTCTCTCCTCTAGCCACTGCCCTTGCCTAAGCACCAGGAGCTCCTTATCTATCAAATGGATTGATATTATAACCTCTTACAGTCTTCCAGTGAAGAATCTCTTCTCCCCAACCTGGCAATTATTCACACATCAGATATGAAAAATAAGTGCTAACCTTGTTGCTCCCCAGGTAAAGAGCCCCTTTGTTCTACCTCACTGCTTTCAGAAGAAGTTCTAACTCCTTAAAGTCTGGTCCCAACCTACCTCTCCAATCTTAACTCTCAAAGCTCTTCCTCCATTGTATCATTTAGTCATATAGAACTTCTCGTTTGCTTCCTTTGAAATCTTAAATTAGTGCCCTCACTGAATGGTCAAAACCTCTTATCTATCCACTTTGTTCACTGCCTTTGGCACAATCTATCTAACTCTATCTCACTGAAATTTCTGTCCCTCTGTAACATCCCTTCCCCATTACTTTCAAACTATTAGCTCCCTTTTGAGCTAGATTCCTTCAATTATTTCCTCAACAGTTCCACATCTCTCATCCACTTCTGCTCTTCTAACTCATCATATAAAATCTAACCCTAGATTAGTCCAAATAGGTGAATTCTTCACTCCAATACCCTGATGGTTATCACCTTTATCAGCTCTGTGCTCAGAAAAAAACTCCAATGAATTTTATGAAAATTATTTATAATAGTTTATCATTTACAGCAGTAGGTGTCATTCAGTTCCATGGGAAATTAATAAAATGGATGCTATTCAGAATATTCTTTGATGCTACCACAGGCATTAGAGCTTTATAGTGAAGAACTTCATGCAAATGGCTTCTATCCAGGGAAAGCTTTGCCTTGGTCAGTGAGAAGCTTGAACCCAAAATCAAGATTGCAAGAGGGTTAGAGTATGACCTTGGGATTCACTTCCCAGCCAGCTTGCATATAATTCTCATCACAGGAAATTCTATTCAGATGAGTTTCTAATTGATTGACTGTAACTGAGGTAGAGGGTCATTAAGCACTAACAGGAAGTTGCATTCATTTTTTTTCCTCTCTGGTATGTACCTAGAATAAAACAACAAATTAACATTTAAAGAAGAGGAATGCCTTTCTTTCTCTTATTTGGAGTGGTGTTTTACTTCTGGTAATATCCATTAGGAATTTTATCAAACACACAGTAGACCAACCTAGGTTCCAGGTGAGGATCTTGAACAGAAGCCCAGCAGAGTTGCTGATGGTCAACTCTTAGAGGAAAAGACAAGAAGGGAACCCTCCCTAATCCAAAAAGGGGTTCAGATTGGAGCCTTCCTGAAGGTGGATCAAAAGTCAAAGAAAATTACCATATTTGGGATTCTATTCAAAACAAGAACAGAAAAAGCTAAGGAATAAACATAAGGAATAATGAAGAGAACAAGCACCCAAAGCAGAACATGGAAAACATAAGGTCAAAGCCAGAAGCAAACCTCCTGTAAGACAGAGAAAGCAAGTGTCAGGAGAAGAGCCAAGGTACTCCCCAAGGTTCAAGACACTCTTCAATTCAAGAGTCAAAATTGGGAGAAAAGACCTTACCCCCTTTTTAAGTAAGCAGCCTAGAAAAATCACATGTAGCCCCAGAAACTTAGTGAAGAACTCGTCTTATATTTACTGTACTAGGAAAACTCTGAGCACGTCTGCTTGGTAGTCACCCTACCGAGTGGGCTCAGCAGTTCCCAGCCATCTGATCTGTATTTGTGTAGATTACCATAAGGACCCATTTCCTTGCCTCCTCCAACAAATAGTACATGAGCCTAGAATCACCTCACCAATGGAATCTCAGTCTTCTTTTCTCCCTCTAATAGAGCTAACTTGTTGGCCAATACAAAAGAAGTAGCACCGATTCACAGTGGTCATTTAGCACCAGTTTGAAAGTCATAGTTGCAGCCTTTTATAAAATATCCGAACCAAAACATAGTCTTCTGAAGAGAGAGGAAAAGGAAGGGACGGGTAATAGGGGGACCACCAGCAGATCAGACTAGGAGAAAAGAAGGAAGTCATTTATTTGACTCGTTTTCCTGGCAGCATTAATTTATGAGCCTTGGAAACTCTCAGCAGGAAAGTGGGAGGAAAGATTTCAAGAATTCATTGAATCACTTTTAAAAGAAGCAGGGGGAGTTAGGGTGTGTGCAATTAATTTAGTCCAGTTCTATCATTTCATAGATTCAGAAATTGAGGAGAAGGGGAAAGAGGACAATATTTAGAGTATCCAGTATTCTGATTACCTTATATTTGTAATTTTGTTTATCCTAAAAAGGAAGCAAAAGCTATCTCCACTTTACAAAGATGGAAACTAAGGAGCAGCAAGGTTAAAGTAAGTTTTCTAAGGGCATGCATCTAGTAAGTGAAAGGGCCAAGATTTAAAACCAGATTTGTGTGATTCTAAAGCCTCTTTCCACTACACTAGCTTGTCTTCACAAAGTGGCACTGGAAGGTCAAAAGATTGTCCTGGATAACATAAGCAGTTAAGGGCAGAAGAGCTGAAGAGCTGGTTTCCTGACTCTCAGCCTCATAATTCTTTCCATTATAACACTGCAATTTCAATTTTTTTGAAGTGAAGACAGATGAAACTGTGAGTTTAAGTGTGCCTTTAATTCAGTGTGGGGAAGGTCTGCTGTTTTCCTGCCTAACGCTACTCTTAACCCCCCTCGGAGGCTACTCTTACCCAGCCCTTTCAGAAATCTCCATTGCACTGGGCTGGTCAGTGACCTTTACTTCACAATTTCTCTTCTCCTCTCCTACCCTCATAAGTGCCTGTCCTTTCTCTTATTCCCTTCGGACCCAGCTTTCTTACTGACACATTAATTTTAAAAATATATTAACTAATAAAAGCCTAATACTTTCATGTTGTAAGCCCTCCCAGATGTCATTTGCATGTTAATAGCTGTCTCCCATGTACTAACCCAACAGATTCAACTCTAGGGAATTTCAGGCCTCAGGCTAGTCAAGGATAGAGACTTTAAGGACTTGGGGGCTTTTTATCATCTGCATTAGAGTTAGACCAGTGGCTTATCCCCCAGACCCACTTCCAAAGTCACCCAACACGTATTTCCTGAGCACCTAAAATGGGCTCAGCATTTGTGCTAGGGCTCAGGAGAGATGAAAGATGGGACAAAAGATTTCAGACTTGTTCCTCACTTGAAGATGCTTATATAATAATATTCATAAAGTTAGACAAAACTTGACATCCAGTCACCCACTAGATAACCACTCCGGGATATCACTTCATATTCACCATTTCCTCCTTTCCCAACAAAACCTACCTCTCCTTCTGCATACCTGAAAACCTGCATACCTGTGTTGATTAATGAACATCAGCCTCTCTTCAGCTTGGACACAACACCTCGGCCCTTTCCTCAACAGGCAGCTGTCTAGAGCTGTCAATTCTAGTTCAGCCGTGCTGGTTAATCATCCCAGTCTTTCTTTTCTCACTGCTACTGTTCTGTTCCTGCTTTTATCTTCTGACTATTGCAATGGGTTCCTGGCTACAGTCTCTTTTTCCCCTAAACCATCTTCTGTATGTCCTGGTTTAGTTGAATCTTCCTTAAGCACATCTCTGTCAATGTCACTCCCCTGATTAAGAACTTCCATTTTCAACAGAAGTCTAAATTCCTTAACCTGGTCCTCAAAGTCCTTCATGATTTGACCTAATTCTACCTTCCCTATGCTTACTCTCCTTTGTTGTACTGCAGTATTCATTGAACCTTTTCTTGTAAGAATTTCTGCTCCCAAGCCTTTGTCCACTGTTATCTCACAACCTGGCAAATCATGCATTCTCCTCCACGCTCCCAAATTGCACCAAAGTCTCAAGTGCAGACAACCACTTCCACCAGGAAGCAGTCAGAAGCCACCTCTCTATCTCTTAATTGTCTTAGGACTTCTCAGACTCCCTAAAAAGTTATCAGTGGATCTGTTCCTTGTGTCATAGCTGTTAGTGTGCATGTCTTATCCTCCCTTCTGGTCATAAATTCTTTGAGATTGGAGACGAAGATAAGGAGAGGACAGTTTTGAAATGAACTTTGAAGAATAAGGAGTATTTGAATATGTAAAGACTGTAAAGGTCCCTTCAAGAGAAGGGAAGATCTTGGAGAAAGACTAACTTATAAGTGGTATTTATAGGAAAAGAGGGTTTTCCAGTTTATCTAGAGCTCAAAATGTCCGAAAATAAGCTTTTCTGCATTCTAGTCCATCAGGTAAAGTGCCATCAGAATAATTTTCTTAATGTAGAACTCTTGAACTCACATCACTCTTAAACACATAACACAGATTAGCACCCCAGAAGGAAGCTCACTTTAACTAGTGATCTAAAGGATGCAATGTGCTTCTTGTACTTTTCAAGTTTGGCCAGGGGAAGGAAAGGAATCCAGCCAGCACTTCCTGGCAACGTTGCCTAGTGACCTGGCATCCAAAGAATTACTGTGGCTTCCTAGAGGAAACACTGAGCAAAGAATAATACATTCATCAATGAGAAACTAGAAAAATATCTCAGCTGACCTTAATCTATACCTGAAAATGATTCATGTGTGAAGCCCATATATCAGGACCACATTCAATTCTTATGTCGCCACATATTTTTCTATAATTTGCCTTTGGTTCCACTGTGAATGCAAGGAATGTTTATGAAATACTTTTAAAATACCCACCATGCTTTAAAAGTATGGATGTCACCTTTACTACATTTGTGGACTCTGATGGTTAGGCTAATGTGTCAACTTGGCCAGATAATTGTGCCCAGTTGTTTGGTGAAGCAAACACTGGGCTAATTGTAAGACAAGGACAGTTATGGACTTTAGTCACCAATGAGCTTACTGCATAGATAGCTAATTACACTTACATCAATCAGGGAGATTGCTGTCAGCAATGAGTGACACTTTATCCAATCAGTTGAAGCCTTCAATGGGGAAGTGATTTCAACATTCAGAGAGAATTTCCCATTTCGTTTTTGGACAGCCAACATCTCCTGGAAATTCATCAAGGACCTTCGTTGGACTTTCATTGAAGCTCCTGGTTTGCAGCCTGCCTGTGGAATCTGGACTCATGCATCCCCACAGTCACATGACAGACTCTTATAAAATCTTACTATTCACACAAGTTTCCTGTTGATTCTGCTTGCCTTGAGAACCCTAATAAATGTACTTTCTATTATTTTGAAGAAAATGAATTAAGAAAATGCCATTTAGGAAATTCAGACATAGTTTCATTCAAGTTCTTTTCTGTCAGGTGCTTTCCTAAGCCACTGAGAATGCAGCCATGAACAAAAAAGACAAAATTCCTGCCCTCATAGGGTTTACATTCTAGTGGCAGGAGACAAGCAACAGACAAAATAAATAAGTTACATAGTTATTCAAAAGCAGTAGGTGCTATGGAGAAAAAGAAAAAGGTAGAGGAGAGGGAATTTTGGGCACAGGGCAGGATGGGGACGAAGGGAGAAGCAATTTTAAACAGGATGATCAAGGAAGCCTTCATAGAGAAAGTACCATTTAAACAAAAGATTTGGAGGCACTGAGTTGGTCATGTAACTATCAAAGGGAAAATATTCCAAGCAGATAGAAAAGCAATTGTAAAAATCCTGACGTGGGAGCAAGTACGCCATAATCAAAGAAAGGAAGGGGGTGCTCATGACTGGGTACTGCCACTAGGAATTTGAGGAAGTAGGAAAGGATGCCCTTGATCCAATATAGGAAGTTACCACAGATAGGAAAATAGGTGGTTTAGATAGATGGGATTCGAGGGTGGAGAAACCAAGGTATAAGGATATGCAATGACTCTTTCTATAAAATTGTTACCAAAGAGAGGAGTCAGCCTCATGAAGGAGGAAAGTGGGTATGACCTAAAATGAAACTACATGTTCCTGCCAGAAGAACCATAGTAATTGGGGAGTAGGTTGGCTTGGAGTTATGTACCACAGAAAAATCGTGTTCTTAATCTTAATCCATTCCTGTGGGTGTGAACTCATTGTAAATAGGAACTTTCGATGAGATTACTTCAGTTAAGGTATAACCCATCTGAATCAGGATGAGTCTTAATTGTATTACTAGAGACCCTGCAGAAAAAGCCACAAAGAGAGAAGCCATGAAAGCAGCAAGAAACTGGAAGTCAATGGAACTCAGAAGAGAAAGGAAAAGATACTGCCATGTGATGGAAAGCCAAGGAATCCCAAAGATTGCTGGCTGGCCAGAAGACACTGACCCCAAGAGGATATCATGAGCCAATAAATTCTTGTTGTAGCCAGACCATTTTTTGGTATTTGTTTTAGAAACTAAAATAGGGAACAGTGGGAGGGATGGAGGCTTTGGCTTCTGTGACTAGAGAGGCTCCCCAACTATCCCACACTGGGTTTTTCACTGCCTGTGAGCATCATGGAAATTGCACAAATTAAACAGGGACTTTATAAGAGTGTTAGCATTAATATGTCATCAGCAGGCTTCATATTTGGCATAGCTATTTCTATTTTCTCATGTAGTTTCATCTTTCCCCAAAATTTTATAGGGGAAAAGCAAGACAATTTGGCCTGGAAGTTTGTCTGTTCCATATAGCAAATATTCTCTGAAATTCTAAGGGGAAAAGGATACCTCAATAAAAAGTGGCAAACCTGAGGCATCCTGGAGAAGAACTCTACCTGACCCAAATATTAATTATATATTTCTAGACATTTTTCAGCCTAAACAATATCTTAACTAACAAATACCCTTATAGCCAGGTGCCCTCTTGAATTGTATTCCTTTAGTGTGATGACTAATTTCATGTATCAACTTGACTAGGCTTTTGTATCCAGTTATTTGGTCAAACACTAGTCTGGATGTTGCTGTGAAGGTGTTTGGTAGATGAGATTAGTTTCTATAATCAGTTGCCTTTAAGTAAAGGAGATTACCCTCCATCCTACAGGTGGGACTTATCTATTCAGTTGAAAGTCTTAAAAGCAAAAACTAAAGTTTCCCAGAGAAGAAGAAATACTGCCTCAAGATCACAACATATACTCCTGAGTTTCTAACATGATGACTTCCTCTATGGATTTTAGACTCAAGACTGAAATCTCCACTCTTTCCAGAATTTCCAGCCTGGTAGCCTGTCCTGCTAGTCCCCATTATTGTATAAGCTATTTCCTTAAAATAAACATTTTAATATATAATATATATAAACATATCCTGTTGGTTATATTTCTCTGGAGAACTCTCACTGATGCATCCGGTATATCCCGCTAAATAAATAACTGACCATAAATTTAAACTTTATATCTCAAGCCCTTTATAAGCATTTAACTCTTCTTAGGTATTTTTTTAGGATCAAAATCAAAGATTGAATCATTAAATTCCATTTTCATGTGTTAAAGATAAGCTGTCTAAATCCCATTAAAATACATATGCTTGAATGCTCCATTTCAAAAAGTTGGAAAACAAAAAATGGAAAACTTTACCTCATTAAAAATACCCATGCCAAATTGC
Source organism: Dasypus novemcinctus (assembly GCF_030445035.2). Taxonomy (NCBI): domain Eukaryota; kingdom Metazoa; phylum Chordata; class Mammalia; order Cingulata; family Dasypodidae; genus Dasypus; species Dasypus novemcinctus. Next base: position 43,579,084 of record NC_080673.1, on the reverse strand, counting down.
AAATATGTATGGGGAAGTTGTCACTTAATAATAGTCAGGCAAACTCTTTCAAAATACCTGAAACCAATATAACAATAATTGTTATTCACCTGAAAGCCCTGCGCTTAGCATGATTCTACATTTGTATAAGCTTTAGGTGATCAAATTTGATTCTGTCTCATTTCACAATAAAGCAATGTCATATACAATGATGTTATTAACCTCTGAAAAACATATAGCTGTTATAACAAAATATCTTAATCCTGCTAAATTAGTAGTTTGTTACTAATTTGCTATTGCCCTAATTTTATCAAAATACAAACACCATGTAGAGTAATACACCTGCATTTCCTAGTATGAAAACCTAGGCCTTTTCTTTATCAACACTGCCACCTTCTGTTTAGTGTGGACTTTGCTTTTACTTCTATGCCTTCAAGAGTCATGAATTTATTTTGGATTCATAAATACTTAAAGTTGGAAGGGACTACAATGAATGTGTAATCCAGTCCCCATATTCTATGACGAGAAAACTGAGTCCCAAAGGGATCAAATTACTTGACCAATGTCCTCCAGCCCTTTATCCTGAATTAGAATTCAAAATTGATTCTCCCTGGTTCTCCTTCTATCAGCATACATATTATTAATTAGTACAATATTGTTAATATAATTGCCAGCACTGAAATACATAACTGAATGTGGTTAAAAAGGGAAATTTTAGCTTGTATATATGGTAATGGAATAAAAAAATTAAAAGGAAAAATCCACAGAACTGAACTGTTGCACTACACAGAGAACCTAAGTTAAAACATGGTCTATAGTGAGTACAATTATAAATATGTGGTATTACCAATTGTAACAAAAGCAACACACCAATTCAAAGTGTTAATAATAGGATGGTATACGGTAATCCTCTATTTTATGCATAATTGTTCTGTAAACCCATAATATAACTAATTTAAATAAATAAGAAACAAATAGCTCAGAGTAGAGAAGTTACCCCAAGAGTTTAATAATGGTTTTCTCCAAGCATGGGATTTTAACCATTTTTATTTGGCAATGTTTGCTTATTTGCATTACATAAGTTTTGCACAGGGAAGCGGACTTAGCCCAGAGGATAGGGTGTCCATCTACCACATGGGAGGTCCGTGGTTCAAACCCCGGCCTCCTTGACCCATGTGGAGCTGGCCCATGCACAGTGCTGATGCGCGCAAGGAGTGCCCTGCCACGCAGGGGTGTCCCCCTCATAGGGGAGCCCCACGCACAAGGATTGCACCCCGTAAGGAGAGCCGCCCAGTGCGAAAGAAAGTGCAGCCTGCCCAGGAATGGCACTGCACACACGGAGAGCTGATACAACAATATGACACAACAAAAAGAGACACAGATTCCCGTGCCGCTGACGACAGCAGAAGCGGACAAAAAAGAACACACAGCAAATGGACACAGAGAACAGACAACCGGGGTGGGTGGGGGAAGGGGAAAGAAATAAATAAAATGAATCTTTAAAATATATATATATATATAAGTTTTGCACAGTGAGCAAATATTATACATTCAATTTCAAAGGATTTGGATTTGTTCAGTGTAGAACCTTAAATAGGAAATTAACACAGTGCAGAAAAGCAATAATGAAAAATTCTTTTAGTCTCCTTAATTATGAAAACTTCTAGTAAATCAAGCACAATACCAATGCTAATATTTAAAGAGACCATTTTAGAAAAACAAGATACTCATATATATCTAGGAGTAAATAACAAGAATTATGTTGTGAGACTTTGTTTCATAAAATTGAGATTTTAAAGTGGGCAACTTTAAATTTAAGAGACTTGCATTTGAAATTCTTTATTTTACATTGGGTGAAAATATAATCCACGTTCCTGGTATAAACCCCACTTAGTCATGATATTTTACTCTTTTAAATATCATACATTTCCAAGATTTTGTTAAGGAATTTTGTGCCTATGTTCATGAGTGATAATGAACTTTTTCTTTTCTTGTATTACTGTTGTCTTGCTTTGATATTAGAGTCATGTTGACCTCATAAAACAAGTTTAAAAGTTTGACTTCCTCTTATGTTTCCTGAAGAGTTTTTATAAGGTTGGGAGTGCTTCCTTCTTAAATGTTTGCTCGAACTCACCAGTGAAACTATCTGGGCTTGAAGTTTTCTTTATAGTAAGGTTACCACTTATGAATGGAAGTTCTTTAATAGATACAGAGCTATTTCCATTTCCTGTTTCTTTAGTTCATTTTGCTAACCGGTACCTTTAAAGGATTTATTCATCTCATCTGAGATGTCACATTTATTGGCATAAGGTTGTTCATAATATTCCTTAATTATCAAGTCTGTGAAATCTGTAGTAATATTGCCTTTCACTTTTGTGATTGGTGATTTGTGTCTTCTTTTATTCTTGATTAGTCTGGTGAAAGTTTTATCAATTTTATTCACCTTTTCAAAGAGCCAGACTTCTGTTTCATTGATTTTATCTGTCTGGTTTTTATTTCATCAATTTCTGCTCTTTTCTAAGTCCTTCCTTCTATTTACTTTAGATCGTTCTTTTTCTAGCTTCTTGAGTTAGAAGCCAATATCACTGAATTAGACCACTCTACTTTTTCTAATATAAACATTTAAAGATACAAATTTATCCCTAAGCACTACTTCAGCTGCATCTCATGCATTTTAATACATTTTAATATATTGTATTTTCATGACCATTCTCTTCTATTTCTTTTTTTTTTTTTCCTTTTTCTTTTTCAGTTAGGCCAGGAAAAAGAATTTATTAGGAAATGGGGGAAAGAACAGAGCATGCTGAGAATGGGAGAGAATAGAAATATATATTAAGATTTGGTGCAGGCTCCTCTAGGCAGAAAGAGCAAGTTCTGCCTCATGTGATTACCTCTTAAACTGTTAATTATTCCTCCCCCTTGCTAATGCTAAGGGAAGGGGCCCCAGCTGTTACTGGTTAGCCCACCAATGTGGGGGCCAATTGTGAGGCCTGTTTGGAATATCTGGGGCCCCAAGAGGCGGTCCCAGAAAGAGAAAGTGGGACGTCAAGGTTAAACTCAAGGTCGCAGTGATGTCTTGCAGCCATATTGTCTGTCGGTCATGTTGTCTGTTGGCCATGTTGTGGCTTGTCTTCTCCTCGTTTCCCTGGCTAACCTGCCTCAACTTCCCCCTCAGAGAGTTCATGCCCTTATCCTTAATGGGGTGCTGATGGGCAATGATGATTCTTCTGTAGTTACTTCCTGCTAGTCAGGGCAGAAGTCCCTGCCTAAAGGCTATAAATCTCTCTGGCTAGTCTACTGAGGTTGAGGAAAGACAGGTCCCACATTGTGGTTGGAACTGGCTGAAATCCCTACAAGACTAATACGTTGTTCTAGGAGGCACTGATTCTGGAAGAAATAAACTTGGAATTTTAATTCCCCCTGTGATTTCTTCTTTGACCCATGAGTTTTTTATAGTATATTATTTAATATTTCAGGATTCATAAGATAATCTTATTTATTTCCCATGTAATTCAGTTGCATTCACAGAACAAAATCTATAATTTCAATCATTTAAAAGTAATTGAGAATTATTTTATAGCCCAGCAATATGGTCTATTTTGAGAAAATTGAATGTTGCCAAATCAGAACTATCATTTGCCTGGATGAGTTTAAAAGCTGGAGATCACATGATTTCCTAAGGACTCTTCTTGTTCTGACATTTTATGGGTAAGCACAAAATCAGAAAATGTAGACTAGAATCCTTTATTGAATGGTTATTAGAAAATTGTTCTAAAATATAATAAAAAATAAAAGTTAAAACTAGGAATTATTCATGAATTTACAAAAAATAAAACTGAACTTGTGTCATGTCCTTGTATTTAGTTGTTTTTGTTTTTGTTTTATCAAACCCAAGATCTCACATATGGGCAGCCGGCATTTGACCACTGAGCCACATCGGCTACACTGAGTTGTTTTTCTTGTTTTGCTTGTTGTTCATTTTTGTTTTTTCAGGAGGCCCCAGGAACCAAACCCAGTACCTCCCATGTGGGAGGTGGGAGCTCAACTACATGAGCCACATTTGCTTCCTTGTATTTAGTTTCTTTCTTAATTTTCTCCTTTCTTGTATTTAGTTTTAATTCTAGTTCCCCTAAGTTACATGATAACAAATCAAAGAGTCTTTGCCCTAAAACTGATGCAATATTATAATGTTTTAACTCCATTTTTCTTAAAGTCTAATGCTCTTTAACATCATTATTTATGCTGGTTTTCCTTTTTTTTTTTTTTGCATAGAATACTCCAAAAAAAAATCAAGAATATAAATAAAGATTAGAAATTAATAAGCTGCCTTGAGATGGTACTGAAACTGAGCTAGGTTTCCCACAAGGAGAATACCTTTATTTTTAATCATAGGAAGATGTATCTCACTCAGCACCCACCCCACCTTACTAATCAGCAATCATGGTAGTAGTTCTAGAAAAATCTAGAGATACTCATGCTGCCTTCCTTATATTCAAAGCCAAGACTTTTGAGAGTACCTTAACAGGTCAGTCCTCCAGCTAAGTTGCTCTTCCACCCCATCCTTCCTCACTAGTCCACATAGATGACATGTGCTATATCATTAGAAACTATTGTTAATTAAGAAATACTGAGGGAAGAATGAATATTAAAGAAGAGCCAAAGTAAAGCAGTATCATATCATCAAAAGTTGATGGACTTTTGGACATGAGCAAAGAATTACCCCTGGTTTTGAATTCTAGGATTTGTGTGGCATTGGCCAGTTAATTAATATATTTAAGCCAATTTCATCATCTGTAAAATGAGCATTACTTATGTTTATAAACACATATAGCATGCTGCATAGCACACATTAAAGGATTAATAGTGATTCCCCTCTAACCACCCTCCCACCTACCCATCAAACTCTCTAAAGGCAACGTGTTAATATATCAAAGATACGTGTCATATAGTTCATTTCCGGGATTATCAAAATAAATATCAGGAAGCATAGGTATATTTCTAAAACAGATTTAGCAATGCACTGTGACCATCCCATAGTACATAAAGGCACTGAAGTCTACAATGTGTAGTCCTAGCTGTATATTCTCCATTGCTCTTTCAGCAGTCAATCAGATTGTTTTGGATTTACAGTGGGATCACAGTGATAGCAGTAAGCAAATATTAATCAAGGTAAAACAAGAGAAGTGTGTTTTGCAGTAGTAAGAAATGGAAAGTATTTACTCCTAACACTTTATCCACAGTATAGTTAAATTATTTTCACTCTGAGTCATTACTGAATTGTGGTGTAAGAATATTCCAGATATTCTTCCTGTGTGATCATCTCTGTTTATAAGGGAAAGTTCATCATCGCTTAACAAACCAAACATTTAGCTGAGAAGCTTTTACTCCAACCATATGGAATGGTGTGGAACACATATTTTGAGAGTTGATTGCAGAGCATCAAAAACTGTGCTTGGCTCTTACCAGCAGTTTAAAGGAAGAAAACCATATAAACACAGTTCAAGATCCATAAGATAACATGCGGCAACTTTTGGGTATTCTTTATTTTGCAGCCCAGAATAAAACATGTCTCTAAAACTGCAAGATTTCTCAGTTTAGAAATGATTGATTTTTTGTTGGGAATTGGTGATTAATAGAAATAGTTTAGGGTGATCAAGACACTATATAATGACAGAGAAATTACCAACTCTCAAAATATTAGAATACAGTAAAATACACTTAACGCCAAAATTCTATTGAACGTAAGTTCATTATATTCTGGATGTTGTGAAGCTTCAGAATCTTGTGCTTCTAGGTTATTATTATAAACAGATTATAAACAGATAATTAGATTACACATAAAGAAAGAATTAGAAATTCTATACTGACTTGACTTCTTAATCATGGTGCCTTAATGCCAGCAGCCCCTACCAATGGAAACTGCCCATGCTCACCACTTCTGCTTAGGGGCAGGCCAAGGCAGCCATGTTTCAAAGTTAGGGCAGCACCTATTGATAGGACCAAGGGCAATCATTTAACCCAAAAGAAACCAATCCATAATATAGCCAGGAACCTATAGTGTGTCCTGACATGAAAAAAAAAGTTAAAAGTCATTCTCTCTCTTAGAAAATTTAAACATTTAAAAAACATTTTGATTGTCAGAGAAAGCCAGGGGAGTTTCTTGGAAATATAATAGATGGAGAAAACTGTAAGAGCCAAATTTATGAGTAAGCCATAATTATGTGCAAGCAGAAGATATAAGGTAAAGAAAATATATGTAGAGATTAGAAGATGAAAAACACAGCCAGGAGAGAAGAACAGAGCAGACACATGAAAAGTTGCTCAATCACATTAATGGTAGAGCCCTTGTCTAAAAGATTCCAGCTGTTCAAATCCCTAGAGCTGCTTGGATTCTGAGCTGACGCTTCATTCTTGTTTCTTCTTGAGTCTCATGTATAGAGTCCTTTTCCCTACTCCCAAAGTACTTGAGAGAAATTAATTATTTGATCATTTCCATTTTTTCAATAAAGAGATTAAACTGACTGCCTGTTGTCTCTCTGGCATTCTTAAAACTCTTGAATAATCCTTTTTTTGATGGGGGGGGCATAATTTATCTATGTGTTATTGATTTTTCCCTCATAAAAGATTAGCACAGCAATATTTTTAAAGTTTTTTTTTAATTCCTGTGGGTTTTTTAAAATTTCATTTTAAATAGCAAATAAACTCTCTGTGATGCAGCTGTCAGGTGAAGGGCAAATTGAACTCAAATAAAATTTAAATGGAAAAGCAAGGTCAAATTCTCCATGTTCACTAAAGCCAACTCCACAAAGGAGGGAATCCTGGGTACTCATTATAATGATTAAAATTGTTCTAGTGTCATTAGTCTTAGAACCACAAGAAATAAATAAAGTTTATATCAAGTTTCATACAGAGCTATATATTAAGTTCACAAGTACTTAATTCAACATACAAAATTAAAATGGAGAATTCTATTGACATTGCATGCAGGTGCAGTATCCAAATCATAAAATTTGAGAGAGAGCTAGAAACTGAAAGCAGAAAAACCAGGAGAATAGCGAGGAGGGAGAGAAAGGAAGAGGAATGGAAGAGAAGACTCTAAAGGTAAAATTATGATCCCAAATCTATACTCAAATCACCTTGGACTGCACAAGGGAAAGAGGGCCCAGTCTGGGGAAGCATGAAGTTAGGCCTAAAAAAAAGGCAGGCCAAAGAATGGAGATTAATACTCCATTTATCCTTGACCCTCTCAGATTTCCTGTGAATATGGCAATAAAAGTTTGTGTTCTTTAGCTCAATGATATGATTGATTTCATTACTTAAAAAAAAAAAAATTAAGGGGTCATTTGTGATCAATCTTGAAAACTGAAAAGTTTTACTCAAGGAAACCTAGTTAAATTTTTGCTAAATTACATCAATGCACTTACGTATTTGCTTATGGTATCCCAAGAACTCTTGTTCTCTGTTTTATCCTGTCCTAATTTTCACTGCAAATGGAGGTTCCCATGTGACTTTGTTTTTTTCCAATAGACTATTCTATTTCCCCAAGATATGTGATGTTTGGGGTTCTATGTAAATAGCAAGTATAATAAGCTCAAGATTACATGTCACTAGTTGTGACTAACTCGGATTCTGACTCTACCACTTCTTCACCACTCACCCTTCACGTTGAACTCCAAGGTCATCCAATTGAAAGATGTCACTGATGGAGCTTGCCCACCCCATCTCAACTAAGGTCAGTACTACCTGATTTCAGAATGCAATGTTCACATACACAACCTTTTCAGTGAATGCCAGCTATGGTAACTTAGTAATGACATTAGGACTGAACAGGCTTTAACAGAACAAAACACTGCCTCCCCCATTGTTATTATGCATTCCATATCCCAGTCAATGAGCAAACAAATTGACTTTTGGAAGGTGCAAGTTAGGATCTACAATCGTACATATGTAATACTTGAAAAAGTCATCAAGATTTTCCTTGAAAACACATGCGAAGTATTTGAAAAATGCAAGGGGGGAACAAAGTAAATTTTTTTAGCTTTTCTTCTCTCAAGAGAAGCATTGCATTAACACATTTGTTTCAAGAAGTCAAAGAATTTTGCAGTTAGAGAAATGTTATTTTATACACTGCCTAAAGGTGAGTCCAAAAAAGCAAAGTGCCAACTGTTAGTGTCATTATAAAGGTTAAAATATTTTGTAATTTATTATAAAGTTCAAATGACAGGGTAAATAAAAAATTTAATGGCAATAGAGAGAAAATATGAAGTCATTTTTGGAAGCCTATTAAGTTAAAGTGATTTTTAGCACACTCTGCATTATCCTTGTTTCAAAGAGAAATAATTCAGAGACCAGCCCTTTTCTATTCCTCTGAGAGGCATAAAGAACCATGACTAAAAGGACTTTGAGAAGAGAAAAAGAACTGACAGTCAGCAGGGAGAATGGATACTGCTGTGAAGAAAGAACTTAGAAAGAAAAAATATATCCTGGAGTAAAAGTATAGTGGAAAATGGAGAAAAAAGCATAGAAGAATGGATGAGTCTAGGGAAATCAGAATATTACAAAAGTGTTACATTCAAAACAAAAAATATAATGGATACATTATTAACTGGAAATAAGCTCTAAAAAAATTATGTTACTGTTAGTACCTATAAAATATGTTCAAATTTTGAAATCCTATTTTATTAATTTCATACTCATTACTTCTAAACCCAACATTATGACTAGTCATATTGCTTTATTTATCACTTACCCTTAATGAAAACTCCAAATTGCATTTCATGAGAAAAAATAATTAAATGGGAAACAAAAAATAGACTTCTTAAACAGAACACACTTGCTTCCTTTTTCCATTGTATTGCAAAAGTTCTTCCATGAGCAAATTATTAAGCCTTGGGAGTTTCCTTTTAAACTTCTTTTTTCAATATTATACCTAATGCCCAGCTAAAAATCTGGAGGATATCTGCCTTCATCTGATATACATTTCTCCTTTTTTTTGTGGAGTTAACAAAAATAGCAAATATCAAGCACAAGTTTCGTAAAACACAATTTAACAAGACCCATTATATATATTAAAAGGAAACCCAAATTTCAGCTCAGTACTGCAATTAATCTTTTGCTAATTGTAAAGTATATTTCCATTGGAAGGGCTTCCTCCTTTCCCAGAAATTTTCAGTGCAGTTACCTATTTGGCAGCACTTAAGACCATCAAATTGCAGAAATCCAAAGAGGCACTATTCACTTTGGGGTGTATATCAGAGGTGCCCCCTGGAGTTGTGCAATATAAAGGCTGTGTGACAGTAAATGAAAACCCTAGCAGTATTTATATTTACCACAATCGATTTTTCTACAGTCCTATGTAATGCAGGTCTATTTCCAAAAAGTAACAGCAATAAAACATATTCTTTAGCATTCTCAGTCTTTGTTATCCACCTCACAAGACGCTATGAGAACATCAGCATTCCTTCAGACACCTTTACTTGAACTCTCCAATCTACCATCACTACTGTAAGATTTGCTACCTGTTTTCTAAACCCTAAGACTCAACTTACTCATTCCTATCAAGATTAGGTGTCTCTCATAAGATTGTAGGCATTTAATGTAAAAACAAAGGTAAACATCCTGACATAGAACAGGTATCCAAAAAATATTGTTATTGTTATGTGCCACCAATTTACTCATTTTTACTAATTTGATTATAAAAAATTCCAAAAGTTAAGAGATTTGGGATTTACACTGAGGCTATACTTTTAAAATCACATTACTGGTCATAGATAACTTTTAGAAATAATATGCATAGCTTTATATATTTTATATATGTGTATATGAGAGTTGTGTCAGAAATATTTGTATGTTTTTATACACGCACATATAAATCTCCATAACACAATTTGAAGGAGGGAAAATTAATAAATATAACAATAATTATTAAATATTATGCTCAAAAACCAAAAAAAAAATGTAATCCTAGGCTCAGATGCCTTTACAGGGGAGACAGGAATACAAGCAAACATTCAGAGAACAGATAATCCTAATCTTACATAAATTGTTTCACTAATTTAGTAAGGGGAGGAGTGGCTTTATTGATGACCAACTCATTTATTGAAGCTAGTAATAACCTTAATACCAAAAATCAAGACATTTTAAAAGAGAAAATTATAGGTTAATCTTACTTAATAGCAGGGACACAAAATGCTAAATAAAATATTAGAAATTCAAATCAGCAATGCACTAAGAAATACATGACCATGCTTTATTTATAACACTAATGCAAGGATGATTAAATATGATAAAGCCCTATTTATGTAATGGACCATATTACTAGTTTAGAAATGAGTAAATATAATCATCTCAACAAAAGAAGCTAAAGTATATCATTTTATAACATTTTTCCTGCTCATGATTTTTTAAAAAAGACTTAGCAAAATAGGATAAAAAATAGAAATAAAGTCATTAACATAAAAAGGAGATACATTTAAAACCTTATAGTGACTATTATTCTTAAAAATGGATAAGACAGGGATATTTCTAATACTGGTTCTATTTACCCTTGCACTGGAAGTCCTAGCCAATGCAGTAAAATAAAATAAAACAAAGATTTAAAGATTGGAAAGGGATAAGCATAAGTGTCACTATTTTGTAGATAACATTCTCAGCCTAGAAAACTAAAAGAATCCAGACAGACCATTATAAGAGAATTTAGCAGAATTGTGGGGTAGGAAAAAAAAATTAAAATCTAAAGTATTCCCATATGCCAGCCACAAAAAATTAGAAAACATAATTTTTAAAAGAACCCATTGACATAGCAACAAAAACTATAACATATGTGCAAATAAATGTTTAAAAACTGGGTAACCCTTATATGAAGTAAACTTATAAAACCTTACTGAAAGGTTAAAAAAAAAAAAAGGCCAAAATAAAAGAAGAAATATATGATGTTCATGGGTAGAAATATCCAAACCATAAAAGTGTTTATTTTGCTTAAATTCATACATGAAACAATGTAATTCCAGTCAAAATTCCAACAGAGATTCTATGGAACTTGAAAAACTGATCCTAAAATGTATTTAAACAGGGGACAGTAAAAGTCAAGACAATATAAAACTATAATAATTAAAACAATAAGATTTTGTCAAATGAGACCAATGGAAAAGAATAAAGAGCTTAGAAGAATACTATACAATAAATGCTGTTAGAACAGAGAATTGGCTAAACATATGAAAAATAAATAAATTGGGCTACTACACACAAAGTTGTTTGTGTTTTAAGAGACCAAAAAATGAAAAACGAATCTTAAAACTTTATAAGAAGGGGAAACTATATGTCTGCAAGAGAAAAAAAGATTTCTGAAATAAGACGTCAAAAGTACAAACAGGGAAGTGGACTTGGCCCACTGGTTAGGGCGTCCGTCTACCACATGGGAGGTCCGCAGTTCAAACCCCGGGCCTCCTTGACCCATGTGGAGCTGGCCCATGTGCATTGCTGATGCGGGCAAGGAGTGCCCCCCACGAAGGGGTGTCCCCCACGTAGGGGAGCCCCACGTACAAGGAGTGCACCCCATAAGGAGAGCCGCCCAGTGCGAAAGAAAGTACAGCCTGCCCAGCAATGGCACCGCACACATGGAGAGCTGACACCACAAGATGACGGCAACAAAAAGAAACATTCCCTTGCCACTGACAACAACAGAAGCAGACAAAGAACACACAGCAAATAGACACAGAGAACAGACAACTGGGGCGGAGGGAAAAGGGGAGAGAAATAAATAAATCTTTTAAAAGAGAGAGGGAAAGAACCAAGAGTCTTAAAAAAAAAAAAAAGTACAAACAATAAAGAAAATACATCAACTACATTTTAAAAAATAAAACGAGGGAAAACAGACTTGGCCCAGTGGTTAGGGCGTCCGTCTACCACATGGGAGGTCCGCAGTTCAAACCCCGGGCCTCCTTGACCCATGTGGAGCTGGCCCATGCGCAGTGCTGATGCGCGCAAGGAGTGCCGTGCCAGGAAGGGGTGTCCCCCGTGTAGGGGAGCCCCACGCGCAAGGAGTGCATCCGTGAGGAGAGCCGCCCAGCGTGAAAGAAAGTGCAGCCTGCCCAGGAATGGCGCCGCCCACACTTCCCGTGCAGCTGACGACAACAGAAGCAGACAAAGAAACAAGATGCAGCAAAAAGACACAGAGAACAGACAACCGGGGGAGGGGGGGGGGAATTAAATAAATAAATAAATCTTTTAAAAAATAATAATAATAAAAAATAAAAATAAAACGAGTATAGCAAAAGACCCAAGGATAAGAACTAACAAACTATGGACCCAGGAGAATATGCTCACAACATATATAAATACCAGTGGATAACATCCAGAATTTACCGGCAACTCAGAGAAGTAAAAGGAATAAAAAAGCTCAATAGGAAAATGGGCAAAGGACATAAAGAGGCATATAAAAGAGGAAGAAATATGAATGTCTAATGAACAAATGAAAAGCTTTCATCCTAACCAGCAATTTGGAAAAAGTGAATTAAAACCATGATGTGATACTATTTCATACCCACCAGAGAAGCAAAAAAAAGTAAAGTCTGATGTGTTGGCAAGGATCAAGGAGAACTCTGATAGACTTCTGCTGGAATTATGAATTGCTACAACTTTCTAGAAAAATTTGGCAATACCTAATAAAATTGAAGATAAACACACTTTTTTCTCTCAGCTATTCCACTCCTTGGCATATACGCTAGAGAAATTCTTACAAGAAACACCCAAGGAGACCTAGACACAATATTCTTTGCACTGTGATCAATGGTAAAATATTAAAAATGGTCCATGTCAATCAACAGAATAGATTAATACATTATATGGATAAACTGTTTATGGCTTTCTATAGATTTGCAATATGTCCATGTTTTACAATAAGAAATATAAGAAACTAAGTATTGAGTATGGATGGAGCAGATCAAGTAGGTGTATATTTGAAAAAGGAAAAGTTACTGAATATTTCATATCTATGACCTATGCTTGAAAAACACTACAAGAAATCATTCACAAACACCTTAAGACATCAGAATGCTTGATCTGTAAGGAACAGTTCTCATCAAACAATCCTAATTTTGTAACATGACACAATAATAGACCTGGCAGATCAAGAGGAAGAGATTAATGCAATGTCTCAACTTTAGCAAGAAATCTTACCCTATGCCATATGGTATTCTCATCACACACACGAAAGAAAACGGGGACAGCATAGTCTAGACCTAAACCCAATCCTGTAGAATAAAATTACAAACTGTGCAAGAAGATGAATACCTTTTCTTACCAAAGGCCCCTTAAGCAAAATTAGAGGCAATACTACATTCACATATCTCTTGGCCTCAGAGGTAAAAAAAATAAATAAAAAAGAGACCATAGGACTTAAATGTGCGGTTGACACCATCTATCTAAAAGAGTATGAGAAGAGATCTGTAATACGGAGATGCCTTTATTAAATTAAGAAAGTGGTCAAAACCATTCAAATATTTTAAGAAAGGATGCCAAAAGAGTAGTAGTACACCCAAGGACGGAAAAATAATACTCTAAAAATAAAAGAGAAAATAAGTCATAACAAGGATGCGCAATTTATAATCCTTCAAGTGAAAAACAACTTCGGCAAGGAAAGTGGTGCTCTTTTATCAAGGAATCAACTTGATGACAGACACACAGGCTAGAGGAGGAGAACAGGCTTCTCCACAGCTGCAGCTCCATCCAGAGCAATGAGAAAACTCACCCTAGACACCCATCAGGTGGGAAGCCAGCCAAGCTGCCTCACATGCTGGCACTGATGAGACTACAAATCAGTGGCGAGGTGAGATTGGATATTCGGTTGACTTTTAAACATCAACATGCCACTGCGCTCTGAAAAACAATTATACAGTAACGGGAGACATAAATAAGAACACGACGTGAGGCGCGCAGGGAGGTCCCGCGGATTAGTCTCTTGCTTCAGCAGTTTTTGGACAGAACAGACTATCCCCCCGCCCTCTTCAGCCTTGGACCACCCTCCATCTGCCTCTCTGATTGCAACCTCCGGGACTATTTTCTCAGCCCTTTCGTGTTCCCGAGACCACATAACACCGTTTTTTGTGGCTAGCTCCTCGTTATCCGCCAACCGTAAGCTCCCGGAAGAGTCAGAATTATTCTGCTGAAGTGGAGGCCTTGGACACCCGCCTGGTCAGCCCGTATCCGCGAGCCTCCTACCCCTGCCTTCCTCTGAGCTTCTCTTTCCTCGATGACATTTTGGCCCTGAAGGGCGGGGACCCCTCTCCAGCGAGGTGGAGGAGAAGCCGGAAGGGCGCCCAGCATCCCCCGAAGATGCGAACCCAGCACGGTGGCCCCGGCCGCGCAGACGCCTTCCCAGCGTGAGTGGGGGACACCCTGGACGCCAGGGAAGCTGCCGCGGCCCTGGAGAGGAGCCGGAACCAGGCCCTGGTGACTGCACGCCCTGGTCTCTGCGGCTTCCTGCAGCGCTGTTTCCTAGGGGAGGAAGTGAAGCGATGGAGGAGACTCGCTGCCACCGGACCAGCCTCCGCGGGCGGCGCTGGGTGAGCGTCCCTTCTAGAGGCTCGCCCCCAAGCGCGGCGGGGAGCCTCGGGGCCCAGAGGAGGGCGGCCGGCGGATTTCCCTCCACTTCCAGGATTCTGCCTGAGCCCTTCCTTCCAGCCAGGAGGATCTTGTTAGCCCAAATCCTCTAACAAGCCCTGCACCAAGTGTAAACAATATAACTTTTTATTTCCATATATATCAATACAAAGAACACTAAGTGATGATAAGAGTTCAGTTATTCTGCTCCAGTGCCATCTCCGCCACTTAAAAGGTATGTGGAAATAGGAAAATAGGGAGAGATCCTTAAAATCAGTAAGTTCTTATAAAATTATGCCTGAGAGAAATGATTTTAAATTTCAGATTATGAGAGAATTTTACATATATGGAAGTCCTTATCCAAAATTTTGTGACCAGCTGTTCGTCATCTTAGAAAAAAAATACTAAGTGTTTAGATATGTAACATGAGCGATTTAGATCAAAGAATAGACAATGAATAGCTGATAAACATAGGAATGGGTTTGTATGAGAAGTTATAGAATTTCCTTTCAGGGAAGTATCTTTTAATAAATGTATTCTGTTCGGGTCTTGATAAACCCCTCAGCATTTCTCTCAGTTCTCAAATAAGAACTTTCCTAGAAACACCCCATGAAAAATTACTAAAAATGATTCAAGAAAATATTTTAAGAAGAAAAAAGGTCATAATCAATTAGGTACGTAGAAAAATTAACTTTGCATTTGTAATGAGGGTGCTTTACCTTAAATTACAAACCCACCTTCTATAAGAGGGATCAGCACTGATGTTTAAAAACAACTAATGCTTCACAGGGAAATATGTAATTTCAGAAACCTCCAGCCCACAAGTCATATTTTCTTTATTCTTTGTGTTTTCTTAACTGCTTTGTGTTTTTTTATCTGCATAAAATGTGACCTTATTTACATGAAAGAAAGGATATGAAATCTATGTCTATAATAGTACACAATTGTTAAAATTACACTGAACAAAAAATGTTGTACAGAGGAGCCTGCATGCTGAACACGTGGACATTCCCAGAATAAGTAATACGTAACTGATTCAGCTATTGCTGATGTTTTTCTCTTTCCCATATTAGTATTTCATCTGAGGAATGGGCTCAGCTCGTCTAAAGGTAATGTGGCAAAGCGGAGAGGAGAGGTGAGGAGGCTGAGGGGAGCGCGTGGGCTGTGATGGTGCCCCCTTCATGCTTTCTGAAAGGAACGGCGACAGGTGGCCCGTGCACGTCCACGTGTGTATTGCTCTAGAGGACAGTTTTTCCCGCTGAGAATGGAGGTGGAGCAGAGGACATCCTGATGTCATAGGCTAAGAATAAAAGAAAGTGGGGAAAGTGCTCAGAGCACAGGATTTTATTTAACTTTTACAACCTGAACGGTCAAAAAATACGAGTAAATCTCATCTTTAAGAACACAATACAGTGACTGCACCAAGGAGGAATAGAGCTAAAAGGCTTCTTGCCCTTTCACCCTTGCCCAAGGCTATGCATGGACCTGGGAAGAATTAGCTTTTTTTTTGTTTTTTTTGTCAGTTGCAAACAATAGACATGGACTCTAGCTAACTAAAGGGGGTTGAAATGGACTGTTTTACAATGCCATGGAGCTATTTATTTAATTAAAGAAAAGGGTGAAAAAAGATTTTCTGAGAAAAAAAGTAGGATCCAGGCAGCTCTAGGGATTAGAAATGAACAGTCCCTTTACCCACCACTACCACCATTACCACCACCCTCCAATCAAGAAAATCAGTTCCAGTTCTATACGATTGTCCTTCTGTCCCTGAGGACAGAATTCAAATAAAGGAAAAAGAGTCTGACCTTGAGTTTATGTTCACCCCTCAGTCAGGAGAGAAATGAGCAACCTTGTCTGACAGGCCCACCAAAACTGAATTTAGGAGGGCAAGGATCATTCCCCAAAAGGAAAAATGAAGCTGCTGTTAGGAGAAGTTGAGAGCAAATGCTGAGCAGGCAAAATCAAAAGAAGTCTGGTACAGGCAAGACACTAAGCAGCCAAAGCCACAGGGTAGGCAACAAGAATGGAAAGAAGGTTCTAGAAGGCTAGGAACAGGCACATAGGCCCACAGTACAGGACAACCCCAAAGGGCTCATAGGTTCCAGAGGCAACAGATTTGGCTGACCCTCTCTAATGGCTCTTAGTGATCTAGAACATTCTTCAACATTCAGGAATTTTGTCTGTCTTTCATTGTGCAGAACTAGGGCTTCTTGTTGTTTTCCCCGATCTTTAAACTTATAGTATCAAAGGAAAAAAGAAAAGCTTGCAAGTAAAAAGTCCTAAACTTCCTGCCAAGAAAAGTATGATACCCATTCCACCCCTTTTAGCTGACCCAGATCTTTGGATGAACTAAGAGCATATCCTACCTCAGGATTATAATAACAAAGTACTCATTAAATACTGAGTTGATTAATCCTTCATAATCCATAATTTAGCATTCCAGAAACTTACAATATAATTGGAATAAAAGGAAGGAGACACTCAAAACTTACTGAAATGAGGTTTTGTGTGTTTTTTAATTGGCTATTACCCACACTTTCATATATTCATCCATGCATTCAATAACTATATTCAATGAATATTTGAGCACCTGCGTATAAACTAACCATCTGTTAAAAGCCCTGGTAGTATAGCAGTAAACAAATCAGACAAATCTCTCTGATCTTTGGAGCTTGCATCCTAGTGATTGGAGACAGACAATAAAGAAATTTGTAAAATATACAGTGTGACAGATGGTAATAAGTGCTATCAAGGGGAAAAAATCAGAGTAGGCATAAGGGAGTACTGAGGTGGGGGTTGCAACTTCAAATAGGGTAGTAAGGGAAGGTGTCTTTTAGAAGAGGACTTTTGAGCAAAGACCTGAAAAGGTGAGGTAGGTAACCTCAGGTAACTACAGGACATTCTAGGCAGAGACCTTAAGAAAACCTAATATGTTTGGGGACCAGCCCTCTCCTTCCAATGAAAGTATACACACCAATTTAAATATTACCTCATTTTTAATTTGCTTATTCATTCTTTCAGTAACAGCTGTCTTTGGCCAGGAAGTAGCAGTTAGGAGCACAGAAAGAAAGGAAAACAGGAAAACAAGTTAGGATCCTCCAGGCCATTGTGAGGCCTTTGACTGTCACTCTGAGTGAGATGGGAAATCATTGGAAGGGATCAACCAAGAAGTAACAAGATCTGACTTAGATTTGAAGGGAATTGCTCAGCCTGACCCATGGAATAGACGCAATGAGGGCCAAGGATGGAAGTAGGGAGACCTGTTAAGGGGATATTACAGTAATCTGGACAAGAGGTGATAGTGACTCGGAACAGAATGGTAGCCATGGACATGAGAAGTGTCAAGAAATTGTACCCAACTTGCAAACTAACAAGTTAGTCTACCACAGTATCATGGATGTTGTTAGAAGACACGAGCCTCCTGGGTCAGAGACAAAGTCCTTTATTATTCATGATACAGCAAGCAGCCTGAGCTTCATGTTTGTGTCAGTTCACCATGTCCCCCTAGTCACACGGGGCCAATGCAGAGGGACCCAGGTGTATGCTGAGCACACAGTGGGTTTGTGCCATGGATGAGGAACCCCGAGCTTAGAAAACCCCAATCTTAAGAAGGGACTACAAGCAAACTTGTCCCAACTTTGCCCAGGAGGGGTTGCCATCTCTATTTTCCAAAATTGTTCATTATACAAACATCCTTGAAAAGCTGTACTGGGACAAAATGTGTCCGTATATCTGCTTGCAAAACCTGCAGAAATGTAAGAGACCCATGAAGAATTGTCTCCCAAGTAGAAGTAGTGAAATTATAGATATGTTTGAAGATACTTTTCACCTTGCCTTTTAGCTATTTCATTTTGTCATTGACATGCCAAAATCTCATTTTTGACAATGACAATTCTGAAGATTAATCACATGTGTTTATGACACTTTAAAATGTCCCCAAAATTAAAAGTCTTTATAAAAGGTACATTATTGCATCACTGTTTAGATATATGTGTCAACACTACATATGCTGTCACCTGGTTTCAAGTGGTGCCTACTTCAAACAGACCACCCTACTTTTTTTTTTTTGGCTCCTGTTTCTTCATAGGAAGTGAATAGAGATGTGTGATGTCTATTCCCGCATATACACATACTTACACATTCCCCTACATAACTCCTAGCATGTCCTTAACTTGATGTGGATTCTTTATACATGTAGCATATTTATAAATGATTTACTGAGTAATAAAATCCCCTTTACTCTTTTTTGAGCGTAAAGAGCATGAAGCAAACAGTAAAAGGAATAAAAATTCACAGGGACTTGGCTAAAAGCTAAAAATAATAAGGGCTAAAAATAACAAGAAAAATTTTTGAAGAGAGAATTATAAAACTATGATTTAAAGAGAATAAAATTTTCTAACAACAGAGGAAAGACACATTTCTTCCTTAGGTTTCCAAATTTTAAATAAGTTTTTAGGAAAACATGAAGAAATGTTCCTCATTCTAATAGCAGATACAAATGCAATAAAACCCATGTAGACTATGTACTAAAAATTCTAGCATTCCATACAAAAATAGATATTTTTAATACAATTTGAATACTTTCAAATATCTATAATAATCCAGGAAGGCGAGCAAATAATTAATATAGAGAACTGAATTTCATTAATAGATAAGTGGATTTCTTTAACCCTTGAATATTCTTATTGTATATAAATGTCTATCAAATTCAAATTAAGATTTAAGATTTTGAAAGGGTATACCTGCCACAGTTATTTTTAAATTTTTTTTTTTTAAAGATTTATTTATTTATTTAATTTCCCCCCCCCTCCCCTGGTTGTCTGTTCTTGGTGTCTTTTTGCTGCGTCTTGTTTCTTTGTCCGCTTCTGTTGTCATCAGCAGCACGGGAAGTGTGGGCGGCGCCATTCCTGGGCAGGCTGCTCTTTCTTTTCACGCTGGGCGGCTCTCCTCACGGGCGCACTCCTTGCGCGTGGGGCTCCCCCACGCGGGGGACACCCTTGCGTGGCACGGCACTCCTTGCGCGCATCAGCGCTGCACATGGCCAGCTCCACACGGGTCAAGGAGGCCCGGGGTTTGAACCGCGGACCTCCCATATGGTAGACGGACGCCCTAACCACTGGGCCAAAGTCCGTTTCCCTATTTTTAAATTTAATATCAATCTATAGTCTAAATGCTTTCAATTCCACTGTCTAATGTAGCCATAAATTTAATATCACATTATGTCAAAAGGGTACCAGCTATTTTTAATTTGTAGAAGTATGAAGCACTACATTTCCCCAACCCCAACCCCGTCACCACTACTGCCATGTATACAATTGCCAGAAAAGATAAGAGCAGTTTTGGGAGGTATGTCAGGGATCCTTCCCATGCTAGGTGATGACACTATAGGCTGGCCAAGAAGGGTCCCTGCAGTGGTTGGTACAGCGAAGTATAATTTAGCCCAACTTAGAGGAGGCTTTTGCTTTAATTCATATTAAATACCTGTTTAATGGTTCAGACAACATCACTTTTCTAGTACTTCTTTTACTCCTGCAAAATTTTTCTGGGAAAGGTTGGTTTTCTGCTCCCTCATACTGGATTGCTTTGGTCATATCCAATTAAGTATATGGCTCCAGGAAAGCAGATGTGGCTCAACTGATAAAGCATCCACCTACCATATGGGAGGGTCTAGGGTTCGATACCCAGGGCCTCCTGAACTGTGTGGTGAGCTGGCCAACGTGCAGAGCTGCCGCCCACAAGGAGTGCCGTGCCACACAAGGGTGGCCCCACGTGGGGGTGCCCCATGCACAAGGAGTGCACCCTGCAAGGAGAGCCGCCTGGTGTGGAAAAAAAAAAGTGCAGCCCGCCCAGGAGTGGCACGGCACACACAGAGAGCTGACACAGCAAGGTAATGCAACAAAAAAAGACACAGTTTCCCAGTGCTGCTGAGGGTGCAAGCAGACACAGAAGAACACACAGTGAGTGAACACAGAGCAGACAACAGTGGGAGGGTGGGGGAAGAGGAGAGAAGTAAATAAAATAAATCTTTAAAATATGTATATATATATATGGCTCCAAATGCAGGAATTGGTTTTAATTGAAAAATACATTGGTATTTTTCCCACACAAATCCATGCTTTCCCAAATTTTTGTTTTTCATTTTTTTCTTTGTAAGCCATAATTTTTAAGGCCTCAGAATGACCAGCAAGAGAAGGAAGGATTAAGGAACTGGCCTGAATCTCAGTGACTCAGCCTTGGTAATCTTTAATCTCGTCATGCTGTCTTCCTAACTTTTATAAATGGATTGTAAAATGGTCAAACATTTGGTCCTGTTTGTTTGGTTTTTTCCTATTACACAATAATGTGAACTCAAATACATAGACCTCCTTTTGCCTTACTCCATATTATTTCCATTATCCATGATAGGGCTATGGGAAAGCATATTTTGGTTGAATAGAAGGAAACAAACACAAGGCCTATTATCAGTTACTCTGTAGATATGCTTGGAGCTGTTCTCTGCTCTCCTAAATACCCTCATCAGATTGTAGATCTACTTTCCAGTCTTTTTCCTCTTTAACAAGTTTTCCCATGTCATCTCCCAGAGCAATTGCAGGCTGCTCTTCCTGCTTCTGGCAGATTGATTGTCTCGTTTAGTGTATGGTTTTGCTTTGTCGATGGAAAGAATTTCTTCTGCATTAATCTTTTGTCTTAAAATTTCAGGAATAACTCCTTAAGTATACAATTTAATGGTTTCTTGGAATGTGAACTACATGTGACTGCAACAAAAGGGACTCCAGATGGCATGTGTGAAAACTACACCCTATACATCTTTTTGGTCAATTATGTGCCCCAAGCAGAGGAGTCTCCACTAATTCATGCGTCACAAAGACAACAAAGTATTTACAGAGCAAGCACCCCACTAGAGGGCGCACTCTCAATGTGTAACCGAAAGTAGAGCCACTTACCATGCTAACCTATTAGGAGGTGACTAGCAATCTCAGACAAAGCTTTATTGAGTAGCTAACAGGGTCAGAACTAGGGTGAAGCTAATGAGGCACTCTACTCAGGTACAAAATGTGAGGGGTGCCAAACAGCTGGGCAATCAAGATAAATAATAGTTTATGCTCTATTTTAGAAAATAAAAACTAATGCTAAAATATCCATAAAGAACACCATATCAAATTTTTTCCAAAATGGAATTAGTATTACTGACTTTTCCTTTTGCCTACAGTTCAAATATGGCCCAGCATGGCACCTGTAGGAAGAAGGTTTAATTATGACAAAAGGAAAGCAGGATCACCGTAATATTTCTATGGTGCCGTTATTCTACATCTTGAAAATTTCTACTGGAGAATAGAAGTCACACATACAGAGCCCTGGGAAAAACTGGGAACCAAGTAAAGTGTATCCTCAGTGGTCTCCAACCCTTTCATTTTCCCCATCCCCATACCCGGTGATCTTACGCTATCGGTAGGCTTCCCACACCCTCCCACTTGAGCAGCTTGGCTAGACATACCCTGCCCATACTCTGAACCTCTCTAACTCTTGTGTAACCCCAAGGCACAAAGAATCATCCCCAAAGAGAAAAAAGCTTGGTATCAAAAAGGCCTAAGCCATTATGTATTCTGTCATAACTTACAAAATTGTGCAGGATGAGTTTAAACTATAGTGTGAACTATATCCACGCTTATTGGCAATGCTCCAATATGTGTTCATCATTGTAACAAATGTCCCACACTAATGACGGATGTTGTTAATGTTGGAAAGTATGGGAGGGGTAAGGAGAGGGGCATAAGGAAATCCTCTATATTTTTTATGTAATATTTATGTAATCTAAAGTATTTTAAAAATAAAAAGCATTTAAAAAGGGCCTAAGATCATAGAGAGAGAGGGAGAGAAGGAGAGAGAGAGGAAACAAGGAAGAAAGGAGAAATGGAGGAAGGGAGGAAGTTGTACATTTCTAAATGATTCATATAATTTCAGAATAGGAAGATTATAGAGGTCCATGAAACCAATTCTTTTGACATTACTAATAAAATAACTGAAGTCCAAAGAGGTTAAAAAAAAAATGACTTGTGCAACGAATTACACTAGAGACATAAGCAAGACTTAAACCCAGATCTCCTTACTTCTGTTTCATTATACAAATTCAGTGGACTTTAATCGTTACTCCCTGTATTGACATTTGCAGCAGAATGTAAATATTCAGAAATCAATGAGACATGAAACCGTTCCATTTCTCTCTTAGGCTTTGTTACAAAATTACGATCATTAATAACTTAAAGTAATTATTCAGGGATGATTTTGTGTCTGGAGTACTGAACTAAAAAGTTGAAGTCTGGGTGTAGGAGGTGAAATTTCAAATAATCTTTGAATATCTAAAAGGAAAGAGCTCATGAGGAAAAGAAAATGGGCAAACACAAGTTGGAATATTAAGCAAGTTAGGCAGTGTGCAGGTTACAAATTTGTTATTAGAAAACTTTTTCAAATTTTTTTTGGTAATCTGAATTTTCTGGGTTTGGGCCCAGGAACACAGATGGGTTTTCTGTCAAGTATATCCTTCCTGCCAAATGGGGGTCACACTTCATACTCCTTTGCCTTCTAATCACTTTCTCATTACTCAAAATGTGAGGTGTAAAATAAGTTCACACGTAGCAAAATCATATATATTTCAAAAACACCAAAAACTTAGAAAACTATGTCAGTGAAGTTCAGAACAACAAACAATTTGGGGGAGAGAACTTAAATATACATAATCCCTTATGGTGAAAAATACTTTTATGTGGTTTATAAATTGGGGTGGATAGGAATAAGGGGAATAGATGTGTTGTATTTTTCTCAGGTTCTTTTCTGAAAATGAGCACTCTGCATCCAGGAATTTAAATTTAATTTTCTTTTACTGTAATATTGGTGGTTTTTCACTTTATTCAACTGTTTACCTATTTTCCATAAATTGTCAAGACTTAAAGACCCTAATTTCTTTGAAAATCAGAATTTTCCAATCCATTTTTTAAAACTTTAAAATATTTAAAAGAAAATGATAATTTTTATATATTGCCCCAAATTATACCTCCAAATTTAATATGGTGATCATAATACTTGTCAGAATTATCTCAGGAGATATATAATAAACTGACACTATGACAAGATCTGTGAAGTAATTTTAACATAGATGATACAAACATTGAAATACGCAAATTGCCAAGCCATTCTATTCTCATTCCATTGTTTTGCCACATTTTCAAAATTCCCAGAAATTCTACGTTTCTATTCAGAATTCAAGCAATGAATTTCCAAAAGTCTGTCTTTATGTTGGGCACTTTGTTTTACAATTTTGTGTGGCATATTTTTCCTATGTGCTGCCACGGCTCAAAGCCAATAGATTCCTTGGTAGTAACTTTACCTGTACTTCCTCAGGTGCAAGGTTAACATTATAAATGTTTACCCATATCCAGCATCCTCATTGTTCCTAAAAGGACAATACCAAACTCATTCTATGAAGCCAACATCACCCTAATACCAAAACTAGATAAAGGTACGACAAAAAAAGAAAATTACAAACTAATATCTCTAATGAATATAGAAGCAAAAGTCCTCAAAAAAATGCTTGCAAACAGAATTCAAAAGCATGTTAAAACAATTATACACCATGATCAAGTGGGTTTTATCCCAGGTAAGCAAGAGTCATTTAACACAAGAACTGTAATAAACCACATTGATAAACAGAAGAAGAAAAATCACAGGATCCTCTCGATTGATGCAGAAAAGGCATTTGACAAAATACAACACCCTTTCCTGATAAAAACACTCCAAAATATAGAAATAGAAGGCAGCTTTCTCAATAGGGTAAAATGTATATATGAAAAACCTACAACTAGCATTGTACTCAATGGTGAAAGACTGAAAGCTTTCCCACGGACATCAGGAACAAGACAAGGATGCCCACGGTCACCATTGTTATTCAATATTGTGCCAGAAGTTCTAGCTAGAGCAATTAGGCCAGACAAAGAAACAAAAGGTACCCAAATAAGAAAGAAAGAAGTAAAACTTTCACTATTCACTGATGATACGATCTTATTTCTAGAAAATCCTGAAAAATCCAAAGTGAATCATCTAGAATTAATAAACAAATTCAGTAAAGTGGTGAGGATACCAAGTTAATACGCAAAGATCAATAACATTTCTATTCACTGCTGATGTGCAATCTGATGACAAAAAAAAATTCAGAAAAAAAAATTCCGTTTATAATACTGACTAAAGCAATCAAATATTTAGGACTAAACTTCACCAAGGACACAAAGGACCTGTATCCAGAAAACTACAAAACTGCTAAAAGAAACCAAAGAAGACTTAAATAAATGGAATGACATTTCAAGTTCATGGTTTGGAAGACTAAAATGGTTAAGATGTCAAATCTACCAAACTGATTTTCAGTTTCAATACAATCCCAATAAAAATCCCAACAGCCTTCTTTGCAGAAATCAAAAAGCCAATAATCAAATTTATTTGGAAGGGTAAGAGGACCTGAAAAGCCAAAAATGTCTTAAAAAAGAAGAATGAAATTAGAACTCTCTCTCTTCCTGACTTTAAATCCTATTACTTTGCTATAGTGGTAAAACAGAATGGTACTGGCATAAGGACAGACAGATTGACCAATGGAACCAAATCAAGAACTCAGAAAATCTCACATCTACAGTCAAGCGATTTTTGACAAGGCTGTTAAGCCCACCCAGCTGGGCCAGAACAGTCTGTTCAACAAATGGTGCTGGGGGAACTGGATATCTATATCCAAAAGAAAGAAAGAAGAGCCCTATCTCACACCTTATACAAAAATGTACTCAAAATGGATCAAGGACTCAAATATATAAAAACAACAACCATATAACTCTTTAACGAAAATCTTAGAAAATATCTTCAAGATCTTGTGGTAGGTAGTAGTTTCTTAAACCTTGTACCCAAAGCACGAGCAACAAAAGAAAAAGTAGATAAATGGAACCTCCATAAAATTCAACACTTTTGCACCTCAACAGACTTTGTCAAAAGGCTGAAAAGGCTGGGCAGCGGACTTGGCCCAGTGGTTAGGGCGTCCGTCTACCACATGGGAGGTCCACGGTTCAAACCCCAGACCTCCCTGACCCATGTGCAGTGCTGATGCATGCAAGGAGTGCCCTGCCATGCAGGGGTGACCCCGCGTAGGGGAGCCCCATGCGCAAGGAGTGTGCCCCGGAAGGAGAGCCGCCCAGTGCGAAAGAAAGTGCAGCCTGCCCAGGAATGGCACCACACACACGGAGAGCTGACACAACAAGATGACGCAACAAAAAGAAATGCAGATTCCCATGCCCCTGACAACAACAGAAGTGGACAAAGAAACAAGACGCAGCAAATAGACCCCTCTGGGGGGCGGAGAAATTAAAAAAAAAAAAAAACGCTGAAAAGGCAGCCGACTCAATGGGAGAAAATACTTGGCAATCACATATCTGATAAGGGTTTAAAATATATATATAGAGAGAGAGATACAACTCAACAATGATAAAACAAAGTATCTGATTAAAAAATGAGCAAAAGACTTGAAAAACAACTGTTTAAAGAAGAAATACAAATGGTGAAGAAGCACATGAAAAAATGTTCAACATCACTAGCCGTTAGGGAAATGCAAATCAAAACTACATTGAGATGTCATTTCACACCTATTAGACTGGCCACTATTAAAAAGTCAGAAAACTGTAAATGTTGGAAAGGACATGGAGAGATGGAACACTTATTCACTACT
Organism: Dasypus novemcinctus; assembly: GCF_030445035.2. Lineage (NCBI taxonomy): Eukaryota > Metazoa > Chordata > Mammalia > Cingulata > Dasypodidae > Dasypus > Dasypus novemcinctus. The sequence goes on along the minus strand of NC_080673.1, from coordinate 43,552,758 downwards.
GCTGGGAATGTAGAATGGTACAGCCACTGTACCATTCTTAAGGAAGTTGAATATCGACTTGCCATGGGACCTGGCAAAACCATTGCTAAGTAAATACCCAGAAGAACTGAGAGCAGTGACACAAATAGATAACTGCTCACCAATGTTCATAGCAGCGTTATTCATGATAGCCAAAAGTTGGAAATAAGCCAGGGCCCATCAACTGATTAATCAAATTGTGGAGTATACACACGATGGAATATTATGCAGCAGGAAGAAGAAATGAAGTCGTGAAACATATGACAACATGGATGAAACTGGAGGACGTTATGTTGAGTGAAGCAAGCCAGACACAAAAGGACAAATACTGTATGATTGCCCTATTATGAACTAAATATATTATGTGATATATAAATATATATTGTGAAATATGAATATGGGTAGAATTGCATATATAAGACAGTTTTTCTTTGAAGCTGAACAAATGTAAGTTAATAGTACAAAATGTTAATATCAGACAAAAAAAAAAATTATACTAAGTGAAGGAGACCAGACACAGAGTACTACCTATTGTGTGATTTCATTTATATAAAATATAAATATAAATCAATTTATAAAGATGAAAGATTAGTGGTTATATAGGTCTGAGGAAGGAATGCTAAGGGATGCGGAGTCTTTCTTTTTTGAGTAATGAAATTGGTTCTAAAATTTTTGAGGTGATGAATGTACATCGTGATTATACTAAAAGCTATGGATAATACACTTTGGATAGAATAGCTAGAAAGACCAACTATGTACAGCGGGGGAGGCATAGAGATTGAGAGGTGAGGAATTTTGTTTGTCTATTTTATTATTATTAAAATAATGAAAATGCTGTAATAATGATTGAAGTGATGAACACAAAACTATGTGATTATAGCAAATACCATTGATTGTACACATTGGATGAATTGTATGCTTTATTGATGTGTATCAATAAAATGATTTGTTTAAAAAATTTAAATATTGTTTTCCACTCAAAAAAAAAAAGCAAAGGGTAACATTAAATATTGTCCTCTACAAGGGTTATAACTGCACTTCTGAAAGTGTGGTATACACATCTCTGAGTATTCCAGAAACCCTTTTAGGGAGTCAGTGAAGTAAAACTATTTTTATGATAAAACTAAGACCTCATTGCCCTTTTCACTGTATTGACATTTGTCCTAAGGATGCAAACACAATAGCAGGTAAAACTGTTGGTGCCTATGGCAGTTTGATATTATTTGAATTCCAAAAATAAAAGATATTTGATCATGTTTGTAAACTGGTCTGTTCCTCTGGATGTGATAGTCTGATTGTATTAGATACAGCTGTAATGTTGATTAAATTATGTTAAAATTAAGTCTTTAGTTCTTCATTAGAGTGGGACTCAGCATTGAGTCCCAGCCCCCTTGGTGGGCTGATAAAACAGACTCTCACACAGAAGTAGACACACAGAAAAGATCCACAGAGGCCCCAGGAAGAGAGATGAGCCTGATAGTCTACAGCTGACCTTGTGAAGAGAACAGAGCAGCTGAATCCAGAAAGAAACAGGCCCCTGGGAGAGAGAAGAGCCCTAGGCCAGCCTACAGCTGAGATCAGAAGATGGGACTTTTGGGGCCTTAGGGGAAGGAAGGGAGGCTGAACCCTCGCAGACATCGTCTGCCATCTTGTTTCAACACATGACCAATGACTTTGGGTGAGAAAGTACCTCTTATGGTACCTTGAGTTGGATTCATTAGGGCTTGTGACTGTAAGCTTCTACCCCAAATAAATACCCTTTATAAAAACCAAGAGAATTCTGGTACTTTGTGTCGGCACCCTTTTGGCTGACTAATACAGTGCCTTTTCTACAATCAAGGTAGTGGCACCAAACTGTACTACTTAAAGCTAAAAAAATAAAAAAGTCAACTTATGAATGTTCCTGACAAAACAATAAAATTATTAATTGCATTAAATATTGATCCTTGACTATGCATAAAGCATTTCTTCTTTATGGAACACCAGTATTTACTTGGAAGGATGAATGACAAACTATGCTTATTCAGACTTGGGTATATAGCAGTTATTTTCTTAAACAGATGAATGAAAGAAGACTGATACATCAAAAAATGCAACTGACAGTATTTGCTGCCAGTGATAAAATTTCCCTTTTCAAGAGAAAATCAGAATTTTGGGAAACCCATATGTGCCACTAATATGTAAAGATTTTTCTGATGAGATCAGTAGTGATATTAAAGAATGAGATTTTTAAGTCCTGTTGAGCTTAGGTATCTAGTTCATCATTTAACTTGGCTTTCAAGTATTTGATTTTGCACTTGGTGGATGGACATTGATATTGATAAACACTGGGCAGGTGGTGAAGTGAAAGTAAACATGCTATAGCTACACACAGAGCAGTGCATTAAGGACAGTGAACTGCCTGAGATGTTAATGCACATTGCTTCACACTTTACTGCTCATCCAAAGCAATATTTAAAGAGACTCCCTTTAATGACTGTTTCACAATCAATATTTGCTAATCTATACTCTAAAAATCAGATTGTGAAGTCAGGTAACACATGCTTTAAGTGGACTAAAATAATGGCTAAAACTAAAATTAAAAAGTGTTTTTATACTGTAGCTACCTGCTGATTAAATCTTACTCAAACCAAATATTTATGAACATTTTATTTCCAGAGGCTTACTTCAGAAATTAAATATTGGAGTGCCTAAGTGGTCTTTTCTTCTAATATTTTTACATACTTGTATAAAATGAAGGTAAGTATATTAAATAAAATGTTTAAAACATTTGGACATAAAAGTTTTAGTCATTAAGTCTTTGAATGAATTATGTTATGAATACATTGGTCTTCATCCTGATCAAAGAAGAAGACATGCTGAGTACAGTAGAGGTAATAACCATCCTGGAATTAGGTTTGTCATCTTTGAGCTTATGAAAGCCAAGAACAGACATCAGGATATTTATCCTAGATTTTGTAAATTTATTATTTGTACCCCTGCTTACTCCAAAAAATAATGATAATTCAAGTGAATTAACCAAGACCTTACATAGCAGATTTCACAAATTAAGTAAAATGAAAACAGGTGTGATGCTTTGGGGGCATTAAGTTATATCCCATATTCCTGAGAATCTTGCCCATGAGAATGTACCTTCTTGGTCACAGCTAATGTGGCAATAGCCACTATTTACAGACCTACCTGCAACTTATAAGAGAATGTGGGGGAAAGACCTCTGACCAACCTTCCAAAAGATGTTGATCCTAGAAAAAGAGACTGATTCACCCAAATAGCTCTCTCAGGCATCTGAATATAAATTCATAAAGTGTCAGTAACTGATACTGAGGGCAAAACTCAAGAGACAAAACATTAAACCAAAACTACAGGGCAGTACAAGTCATAAGTTAGAGATCCAGTTAATGTATTCAGTGTCAATCAAATGACTAGCCAATTTGTTACAGAATCTAGCCCAAACAATTGCAGGATCTTGTCACTTTTTCAAGTATATTTTGGGAAATGGAGTTTCTCTCACGCCTGCCTCTGATTTAGTCCTCTTCACATGCACGGGGATCTAACCCCTTAACGGGGATCGAACCATTGATCCCAACCTACTGGACATGTCTGCCTACAGGTTTTGCTATGTCCCCTCCCAGAACTCCCAGACCATTGTTCCTTTGCCTTTATTCCCTAAAAAACACTTTTAACCTAAAACCTTTGTGTGTAACATATTTACTAAAGACTGAGAATAATGGAGGTTTATTGAAGTTGGGAACAACTTTAACAATTTTCCTAACAATTCGTTGGCTATTCTTTGCCACAGGTAATATCATTGGCCATTTTTCTAAGTAAGACCCATGTTTTCTCCATTCTACTGGGGTCCTTTTCTCTTCAGGCTCAAATGTATACAAGGCAGATAAAGTATATGAGAGAAGTATGGCAAGTATAAGTATAGTTCTTTCACAAAGACATTTTTCTTGAAACGTAGGACATTGTTAATCTTTCACTTTCCAAATTCTTATCTTATTCTTGAAGCTAAAAAAAAAAGATTATAGAGATAATAGATGAAAGAAAGAGAGAGAGAGATGTTGCATATTAACTGGTTTTTGCCTCATTTTACAGTGAGTAGGGGATGGTGAGTGCTGGGACAAACTGGGAAGTGCTTCTCCTTCTAAAGGAAGGAGCCGCTCTCCAGCTCCAACCTGGTTGCCAGTTGGATGCCAGCACAATGTTGCTAGGTCTTCTGGTTTTTCCAAACAAGCGAAAATCCAAATGTGTGTGTAAATTCTCCTACTTTAAAAAATCTGGGTACAGGTTTAATACTTTAAAGTACCATGTGGTCCTTTACAAAACTCATTTGCATAGCCAAAACCAACCACAACAAAACCTGTCTTCCACCTCATATTCCTGTTTCTTGCTCTATTTGAGGTGCCAATGGACAACTCCAAATTTCCTGTTTTAAATATCAAAGTAACACAATTTATACCAGCTTTTTTATCCCTATAAAGTTTATTTTAAGTCATTCTCTCTTAACATTCATAAAACACAAATTTCACATTTCTCTTATTTAACAAGTGATGCAACCTGTTTTCTTTATGTATGAAGACGTGTGATTGTCAACACATTTTAAAATTACAGATAATCATTGAATTTGGGTACCAAATGTTTAGTAAAATATGGGCTGAATTTATATATTATGTATATCCAAACTGTTTTGTGATCTGATGTTTGAAATTTCTACTTAAAAAAATTGGTAATTCTTTTTAATATTGTATTATGAAAATTTCCAAAGAGATGAAAATGTTGAAAAAATTTACATTGAACAGCCATATACCACCACTTTTCACTATACTTACGCATATATCTATCCATCATATCAATCTCTTATTTTTTATTAGAGAATTAGAAATCATCCAGAAAATATATAGAGAGATCCCATATACCCACCCTCACACACACATTTTCCCTATTATTAACATTTTGCATTATTTCCTATGATTTTTCTTAAATTTTTATTCTAGTAACATATATACATCCTAAAATTTCCACTTTTCACCAAATTAAAATATACAATTCAGTGGTGTTAATTACATTAACCTTACTGTACTCCAGTCACCACCATCCAATATCAAAACTTTTCCATCACCCCAAACAGAAACTTTGGCCCATTTTTTAAATGTTTTTTATTAGAAAAGTTGTTGGTTTATAGAACAATCATACATAAAATACAGGATTCCCATATACTACTCCACACCAACTCCTTGCATTGGTGTGGAACATTTGTTACAAGTAATGATAGCACTTTTTTGTAAATATACTTTTTTGTAGTTGTGATTGTAACACTAGTTACCTTTATTACAACTGATGAAAGATTATTAAAATAGTATTATTAACTACCATCCATAGTTTACAGTAGGTGTATTTTTGCCCATATACCACCCTATTATTAACACCTTTTATTAGTATCATACATTTACTACAACTGGTGAAAGAATATTCTTATACTGTTAACTATAGTCCATCATCTACAATAGGGTTCACTGTTATACAGTCCTATGTTTTATCTTTTAATTTTTATTCTAGTAACATACACAATTTGGAGTTTCCCCTTTTAATCACATTTACCTAATTCAATGCTGTGAATTACACTGGCAATAATGTGCTACCATCACCACTATCCATTTCCAAATCTTTATGATCAATTAAATACAAATTCTGGTCAAATTAAGCATCCACTCTACATTCTCTAATCCCAAAATATCACCTGATAACCTATATTCTAGATCCTAGAACTAAACAAGAAAATACTTGGGAGAACCAGACTTTAGACTAACTTAAGGGATTTTTAAGGGTGGAATTAGTACCAACGGAAAGAATTTACCAAGAAATTTTGTTGGATTTGCTTTGAAGAAGGAGTCTGTAACAATTACTGCTTGTGGTAGTTTAGATTATGTATACCAGTTTATACATGTTTTCTACCTTAATCTGCCTTCCTGTGGGTGTGAACCGGTTGTAAATAGAATCTCTTGAAACAATTTTTAGTTAAGGTGTGACCCAACTGAATGAGGTTGGGTCTTAATCTGGATTACTGGAAGCCTTATAAAGAGCCAGAAGTTAAAGAGCAGAAGAAAGAAGAGGACATCACCATGCAACAGAAAAACCAAGGAACACCAAGGATCACGGCAGCCAACACCAGAATACTAAAAGTATTCAGGGAGAAAGCAAGCCTTGCTGATATCTTAGTGCTGGACTTCTGGTCCCTGAAACTGGGAGGCAATAACCTTGCTTTTTCAGCCAACCCCATTGTGTGATATTTGTGACAGCAGCTCAAGCAAGCCAAACTCTCCCACAAATAATGGATTTCCTTTTTAAGTGGTGTAGTAGACAAATATCTGCCAAACCTGTGTGGACTCTACTCATGCATTGGAGAGGAAGTTGAACTTAGTGACCAAATAATTTCTCCCAACACACTCTATTCCATTTGTTTATTTCTCTTTACACACTTATATATATTAAAACAAAAAGGAATGGCTCTTTCAGCCACACTGAAGAAGCCAGCCTATATCTTTGTCTTCAATACATTTTTAGTTTAAAAGTTAACATTGGTTTGGACTGGCAGTTTGGGGTGTTTACTTTATTCTAAAAATCTAAATTAATTTCTCTGAAAAATAGATGTAGTAATACCAACCATGGACTATTTACTTAGGGCGGAGTGAACTTAGGGAAGTGAAATATAAATCATTTTTTGCCTGTACCAGTGTCTACAACTCATTTCATCACAAAAGGAGAACTCGTTAAGTGTTCTTCTGTGGCTCACAGCCCCAGTGCTGCTGATGTTGGGAAAAGTGTATGCACATACATACACACATCATCATACACACATATACACACATGTGTACACACACATACATGCATGTACACACAGCATCTTCCAGTAGAAATCAGGTTTAGGTGTCAGTTTTGACACTTGTTGTTTTTACTTAAGCAAATCATCAGCCTGTCTGAGGGGCCAATTTTTCATCTCTAAAGTGAAGCTAGTAATACAGTAATACCTCCCACATACCTTTTGGGGAATGTGTAGCAATCAAGTCAAAGGATATATGTGAAAATCTTTATAAACTGTAAATATTAGCTATTCTATACACAGGAAAAACAGCATAAATTCAATTACAAATTTCTGCAGCTGGGATTTCTCGCACTGTAACATTTTTAATGTTCCATAAAATCCTTGCTTCCACCTGCATGGTTTTCTAGTTTTACTACATGGAGTTGCATTTTAAAGATATAACCACTCCCTAATTATGGTTGTTTCCTACATTAAAAAATTAACTGCTATGCTTTAGTGCTGAGTTTAGCAGCTGGCTCAACTTTAATGCTTTTTACTCAGACCACACACTGTGGCAAGATATCTTTTCATTTTATTCCAGTGTTTCACATTAATTTTACACTTTTTAATTGTCTTTCACGGTGTTTCTGTCTTTAAAAACAAATATTGGAAGTCAAATGAAGCAGTTCTGGGACAGAGGGGCCACCAAACAATCAGAACCTTAACTTTCCCTACTGAGTCACTCACCAATTTTACAGATGATAGAACTGCTCAACAGCAATGCTGAGATTTTAATTTAAAATTTTTATAAAGCAGAAGGGAAGGATTAGGAGTCTCTGAAACAAAGAGACTTTGCACTTGTAGTGTTTTAAATGATTTTACATGCACAGTTTGTTTTTAAAAGTTTGCTGATCCCACATTTAGTAATAAACTCCATGGGATGTCTGGCAGAAATTCCTTGCCACAACAGTTTACATCGACCATCTGTGTCTGCAAGAAGCTTCCAAATATTCTGCCACCTGATTTACTGTCCCAACTCTTCTCACTTCTATTCACAGGTTTCTTTTAATTTTCATCTTAACCTAAGTCTATGCTGAGAGGAAGAAAATATTACCAAAACAATACACTGCTACATATTTCTGAAACCAAAATAAGATTGAAAAACTTTACCAATTCAATTTGTAATGGACTGATGAATCTTCTGCTTTTCAGGACAAAGATACATCAGCATCAGAGAAAGTTTATGGGAGAAGGGGTCTTTAGTGACTTCAGTGACAGTCTTTAGAGATCATGTAATTCACTGCCTGCATGTGACAGATAAGGAAACTGAGGCCCAGAAAGTGAGACCAAAGCCTCACAGACTGATTTCAGTATGTAGAGAGAACTTGGAATGCAACTAATTCCCCAGCTGATCCTCTTCTCTCCACCCCACTCAAATCCAATTTTCTGAGATGAATGGTGATTAACTCGAATCTTGATTCCAAGAGCAGAAACTCAATTACCAATTGACTGTGGAGAGAAGACCTACGTAATAAGAGGGAGAAAGTTTCCAAAAACATAAAGTCTGGCTGCCCATAAAGCCCTATTTCCACTGGCCCGCACTATCCAATCTCCTCTCCCCAGCGACGCCAAACTCACAGAGAAGTGGAAGGAACACAGGCTTTGGAGTCAAGGCACCAGGGACCCAAGCCTCTATGCATTTTGGCAATTTTATTAACCTCTCTAAGCCTCCATTTCCTTCTCTCTAAAATGGGATCAATAGTCCCACCTCTTAGCATTTCTGTGAGATTTTAAAAGACCTTTTCTGGATGTTTTATATGTCAGATTTCTTAGAGTGACTTTAATGGAATCATGGAATTGAAATGGGCATTAAGCAAGCATTTGGTTCAACTCGACAAAGAGAGTCCTAAAAACTTGCCAAGGTTCTCAGCCCTCACAATAAGAGACAATTTCACAACTTGGCACCATTTTCTCACTTTTTACTACTTTCTACTCCAGCATTCATACACCTAAAAGAAAACAGGCCTACTATGTGCCAATATCGATATGGTAAAATAGTGACTTATTGTAATACTGCTTTTGTTGAAAAGGATCCCAATACAGGTAGAGCAGAATATGTCAATAAAATAACATATCTTGTCTGTCTACTACATAGACATTTTCCTGGCTACTCAATTATTTTAGGCTCTTGGAGACCCCCAATTATTTATGATTGTTTGAGTCTGTCCTAAGACCATGTATATGAAAAGGTGATTTTATAATTTTTCTATGTAATTCAAAGTGAAGTCTAAAAATTCTTCACTGTGAATAGCTAGGCAGTCATGAGAGGGACAGTAACTTGAACCTTGACCTGCACTCAAAATAAATCCCACCCTGACTCATTTTAAGACTCTAGTATTTCATCTTTTTTTTTTACAAGATTTATTTATTTTTATTTCTCTCCCCTTTCCCCCCACCCCTGTTGTCTGTTCTCTGTGTCTATTTGCTACGTCTTCTTCTTTGTCCACTTCTGCTGTTGTCAGCAGCACAGGAACCTGTGTTTCTTTTTGTTGTGGCATCTTGCTGTGTCAGCTCTCCGTGTGGGTGGCGCCATTCCTGGGCAGGCTGCACTTTCTTTCGCCCTGGGCGGTTCTCCTTACGGGGCGCACTCCTTGCACGTGGGGCTCCCCTACGTGGGGGATACCACTGCGTGGCACGGCACTCCTTGTGCACATCAGCACTGCTCATGGGCCAGCTCCACACGGGTCAAGGAGGCCCGGGGTTTGAACCTTGGACCTCCCATGTAGTAGACAGACGCCCTAACCACTGGGCCACTTCCCTAGTATTCCATCTTAAATTAAGGTAGCTACTTATAGGTTTGAAAAAAAAAAAAGAGGTGAGTGAAAAGAGATTGCGTTTGGAAATAACTAGTTATCCACTTCATGCAGGAGGAATAGTAAACATAATTAATCACACTTCTAATATTCTACCATCCTGAATTTCATAGGTCTTTATATTTACTGTCTAAGATTTAGCCACACAGAAAAAATGTGGCAATGCTTATAACAATTACAAATTAAATTAATGCAAACACAGTAAAGAGAGTTGAGGAAAGCTAGTTAATGAATAATTTTATAAAGTGTCAAAAGAAGCTGGCAAAACAATAGTAATATTAATTAATACCAACTGGCTTCTCAAAAAAATATCTAGCAGCCTCTCTCAGGATGTGATTACTGGGTCACAGTACAGATTCACATGGCATTAGGAGTGAGTGCTGTGGCTCTCAACATCCTGGACTGTGAAGAGTCCTCAGAGGGAATGAAGATCTTGCTGAGCATAAATTGTGTCAGACCTTGGGTAATTCCCCTATCTTATACTCACTGGACAGATACCACCTCCCAAAAAATGGTGGGGTAAAACACATTGATGCTTGGGCAGTGTGGACGTGTGGGCTTTGGTTCTTTGTGTAAAAATGCAAATATGAGTTTAAATGCTTAAAGGAAGACAATCAGGACTTTTCAAGGCAAGTTGATGACTTTATTTTTTTAATAACTTCTTCCATTTACTACAAAAGCAATGCCCCATTTTTTGTGTAGAACTGTGAGATGAGAGTAAAACACAAAGAAAAGAAATTAAATCCACCAATAATCCCCTCCATCCAGAAATAACCACAGTAACAATTTATTGTGAATTTTGCAATTTGGATTTTAAACCAGGACTACAATGCGAAAGGGAAAACTTTGGCTGAGTCTGCTGTACAGTGATGTTCAGGGCAAGAAGGAAAGCAGTTTATAAATATGTATATACACACCTTAAGTGTTATTGTGAATAAAATTAGGTAGAATAATATCAGAACTTGTCACCCCCTGACTGTCATACTAGAGTACCAGCTCCATAGGAGCCGAGCCAAGACATCCACCCTTATATTCTTAGCACTGAGCACACCTGGAAGGAAACCCTTGCTGTTAGCTTGGAGCATGCTCTCACACAGGACTCGCCCATGTGAGAAACAGCTTGATTGCTAATCCGTGAAACAGAGGGCCTGTCTCTGGGATTTTTTCCATTTGAGGCCCATATTCTACACCATTTTTAAAAAGTTCTCTGTCCAGAGCATGCAGAGCATGCCTCTCTTTAAAGCACCCCTGCTACCCTCCTGCCCTCAACTTCAGCTGATAACTTCTTCTTTGGGTATTCCCCCAGATCCCTCCCTGCAAGTGAATCTTGTTTATATTACAGAGTCCCTATTTGAAATCAGAAAACCACAAACATACTCCAAATATTGAAGGCATTCAATAGCCTTTTCACACAGTATAGTACATTACAGAGAGAAATAGAAAAGCATGGTCACATTTGATTCAGCTCAGAGTATCAAATATTGATTGTGTTATGTGCCAACAACTGTCCTAGGTTTGAGTAGATAAAAATAAAGGCATGCTCCTTGTTTCTGGAAGACATATAATCCGGAGAGGGAAGGCAGGTACAGAAATGTGATATACCATGTGATATATACCAGTGTCTTTTCTCATGCCCTGCTGCGTAGAAAACAGCAAAAGGATGGTGCATTCACTTCATTCAATTAACTTTCCCCTATTTGTAAAACTTACCACTCAGTTTCTTTGGTTTTGGGATTTGGGGGTTTGGAATTATTTTTTATTCATTAGGCACCTGTTACATAAGGTCCAGGCTTGCATGACCAGACCCCTGGGCACAGTTACCTGGCCAAGTTGACACATTAGCCTAACCATCACAGGCACTTTCATTTATTAACTAAGCAACTAAACTATTTGATTAGTGACATTAATGTTGCTAACTTTTCCCACTTCTCCAATAGGTAAACTAATTCTATTAGCTCCACTAGCCCACAAACATACCATCCAGGTGGCAACGGGTTCACAAAGTTGTTTCCAGAATGTTTTCCCTTTCTTCCCCAATTTAAACGTTTTTGTTTATTTGTTTTATTTATTTATTTTCCTCCTCCCACCCCCACCCCCACCCTGCTGTTTTTGCTGTCTGTGTCCATTCACTGTGTGATCTTCTGTATCTATTTTTCTTTTTGTCTTCTCTTGTTTTTTCTCCTCTTAGGATTCACTGAGATTTAATCCTGAGGACTTACTATGTGGAGAGAGGTTCCCTGTCACCTGCACTACCTCAGATCCTGGTCTCTGCTGCACTTCACCTTGACTCTCCCATTCATCTCTCTTTTTTGTTGCATCATCATCTTGCCGCATAACTCACTTGCACAGGCACTAGCCCACCACACAGGCACTCAGCTCACCACGCAGGCACTGGCTCACCACATGGGCCCGCCATGCGGGCACTGGCTCACCATGCAGGCATGCTTTCTCTTTTTCTTTTTTACCATGAGGCCCCAGAGATAGAACCTGGGTCCTTCCATATGGTAGGTGGCGGCCCTATCACTTGAGCCACATCTGCCTTCCTAAACGTTTTAACAGCCTTAAAATAAGGGTAATTAATAATCCAATTGCCAAATCTCAGTAAGTAAAGGAAAAAGCCCTTGAAAGCCATGGAAAGATTTTTCTCTAAATTATGATTAAACAAATTAAACAATTATAATTATTCCAGAACCTGGCAGTCAGTATGCTTTTAAGGTTATTCACAATTTTAGAATTTTATTAAAGAAAAAGAGGTTTTAGCTTCCTGTGGAGGAAGGAAGAAAAAAGAACATCTCTTACATAAACTATAATTGTTCTAATTTTATTTAGCCTGGGTGTAATCTCCCTAGATTTATATGGATACTAATAAGATAGTATTAAATCTATTAAATCTTTAAGATGATGAAAATTATAAGTTTTTGGCTAATGAAATTATTACAAACCTCTTTTAAAAACTATTTTTACCTAAATTGAAATGAATAGGTTTTTTTTTCTTCACAGAACAGAATGAGGGATATGAGACATAAGTGGATATAGAAAGAAGTAAAAGTTTTGTGGAAAGGAATCCATAGTTAATGCTGACTAAAATTTGATAAGCTTGCTTAAGGGAATGTATTTTGTCCTAAGATAAGATAGCTGGTTTTCATAAAATCAGGGTGGAAGTATGTAAGACAAGTCTTCAATGAATAGAGAAAGTTGTAGAAATTATTGTAGAAGGTAGCATAAATAAGGGAATATATTTTGTAAAGGTGAAATTTGTCTTGACATAAAGTAACTATAGTCTATGTGGTTATGGATAGTAATAGGAAGTGTGCAAAAGCATCTTCCAAACTGAATTATTTAAATGCCTAATTCCAGAAAGCCATTATTAAATAGAAACCCAAATTGATATTGATAACAAAAAAGTAACTTATGGTTAATCATAAGAGGTTTGTAAAAGCATTGTCTAAACAGAAGTACTTAAATGGCTAATTCCAGGAAGCCATTACTAAATAGAAACTTGAATTGATGTTGATAACAAAAAGTAACTTTATAACATGGAAACTTGTCAGATGTCACCTTAATCTGCATATCAAAGTGGTGGTAGTAGGAAGATTATTTTGATTCCATTTGGAAATCTAAGGTTTTCATGAAGTAATGAAGAAAGTAATATACTTTTTACTATACTGCTAAAGTAAAATACCTGTTAATTAACATAATCATGGTAAAGGTGTAGAAGTAAAAAGTTAAGTGCTAAAAACAGTTTAAGTTCAATTTGTATTTAGAACCTGCATTGAAAGTATTTAGAAAGTGTATAAAAATTAACATAGAGACTTCAGTATTGTCAAACTCTCTTGTGCATTCAACCCATGCCTCTTGTACCTTGCATGGTGCCTCTTCATTCGAGCTATTGGCTAGGTTGGTCACTACAACCCCTAAAATAATAAAAGATCTAACACATCTCTGGGCATGGCTCCTGAAATGAATGGCAACTATGTTGCAGTTTTGGACTCCAGCAGCACCTGGTGATGGCTCAGTATGTCCAGATTTACAGTAGACTTTGCCCCCAAACTGGTTCTGTTTCATAGTGCTGAAATGTGCTGTGCACTAGGCCAGTGAAACACTTGAGCTTCCTTCCAAGGATGAGTGTTGCTGCAGCATGCTAGCGTTATGAAGGATATAGTAAGTGGAGCAATAATTACCAGAGTTGTGTGAGTAGAATCTAATCAGACACAACTGGCATTATGACCTGCTTCCATGGAGAGACAACATGTATGGTATAGCAAACCTGGAGCTTAGATCTATTAACTCCAGTTCAAAGAGGAACTTGGGCATTGATTAGTATTAAGTGCTCTGCCTATATATCTGATGAATATGATAATATTTCTTCTATTCTAGATCATATGCAGAGGGATATTGACTATGTTAAAATTCTTGATAAACTTAATTCATTTTCTAAGTAATTAATGAATGTGCCAATAAGAGAAAAGAATGGCTCTCTTAACTATTGTCTTTATTTGCTTTCCATATGCTTATTTTGTTGTTGCCTATATTGTTTTTGTGAGTGTTTGTCTAGAGCAGTGTCTCTCTTCATACCTCTCCTAGCTGTTCTAGCATAACTACCACTGTGGGAATTGGGGGTGGCAGTTTCCTAGGCAGCATTTGAAACTTACAAGATCAAACCCATCAGATTCAGGGGGATGTAGCCTCTGGAGGCACCTGACTTTTCTCATTACCGTGGTCCAGGATGTCATGGCTGACCATCTTTTTGTGGCCACTTACCACCATTTTCTTTATCCTTTTAGTAGGACCATGTATCTTCAAAATTCTAACTTAAGTTTATTTCTTCCAGAATCAACACCTTTCAGAACAAAGTATTAATCATGCAGGAATTTCATCCAGTTCCAACCATGGTGCCTTGCCTCAACCTCAATAGAGTAGCCAGAGAGTTTCATACTTTGCCAGGTAGGGGCCACTGGCCCTAACCAGCAGGAAGCAACTACAGAAGAATTACCATTGCCCTTCAGCTTTCTCTTAAGAATACTGTTGTAAAATCCCTGAGAGGAGAGTTGAGGCAGGTAAGTATAGGAAACAGGAAAGGCAGTTGGCCAGAATAAAACCTGCCAAAGACCCTGGTCATGAGGTCCAGTTTGAAAGACCTAGACTCAAAATAAGTCCTGAATAACTCCAAACAGAAAGTCCTCCCCCACTGATTCCTTGAAAGGTGACAGGTGAAGGTAGAAAAGCAACTAATCAGGACAACAAATAGCGTGTCCCTATGTGTGTCTTTGTGGACTGTCCTTTTGCCTAAACTAGCTTTTGAGGTCAATATAGAAAACCCAGAAAATTTAGAAGGGGAAATGTGTGTTATTGGAAGCATCCTCATAGGACTCCCATACCTAGTTCTTTATCTACTAATGGAAACATTGCTTGTACACTGTTAGACCAGCATGCTCTACCCCTTCTTGTTCCCCATAAACATCCTTCTTTTTGCCCATAGCACCCTAGCCAATATCCTTCTCCAGTGGGCTTCGGCAGTAACTCATGCCCACAATCGAACCTAATATTGGGTTTGCACAGACTTACCATCATCAGGGGCTACTTGCCGGCCTTGGACTGTAACTCCTGCAAATTGGACAGTGTGGAACACCTTGCTGGCATGGCAGAATTCGATCCATCAACAAGTCAGGTTGTTAGAAAAAGACTTTCTCTTTAAGATTGATATTTAACTGCTGTCTTTCAATAAGATTCACAGTCATATTTTTTCCCTTGTAAAGGAACAGGTGACTAAGCCCAGGCATATGCTGTATATAACATATAGGATATGCTGTATATAACAGTTTAGGATGGCTAACAGCTAAGTCTGTCACCCTAGACTGCATCACCCCTGTCTGCATGGAACAAAAGGGAATCCATACTGTGGATGGTCACCCCCTGACTTGTGTAATTTTACTATCAAGGCCAGATATAGAGTAAAGCATGGCCCCTGGTGGTTCTACCATTGGCCATTTTTGTGCCAGGTGGAACTGCAATTGTCACTGAAAAACACATAATGGCTTTAGACAATCTTGGCCCTGGTGACATGTTTTTATAGGTCCACTACCTTTTGATGGAGGACTCCTATTATCCTGTTGTCTTTTATACTGTTGCTATGGAATGTGGATCAATGCTTGTCCTATGATCAACCTAGGCTGCTTCATGGGGGTGGTTTATGGGCACCCAGCCTCTCTGACAAGTCCTCAGCATGTCGCTGCTTGTGTGACCTAGACATAAGTTAAAGATTAATAGCCTTCCTCAGGAGGGATAGAATATATAGATGCTATCATAACTATAATCTTCCTAAAGCAGTGAGTGTCCTTGGTAAATGTCCTCCCTATGAGTGTAATGAAAACATCACCAGACCCCATGTGTAAACCTCACATGACCATAGCAGAAACTCTGTTCTCATACCCTATGGAATGTATATGTTCTGAAACCCCTTATATCACCCCTCATTTTCCTATCTCTTTGCAAAGGACTATCTTCATTCTCCAAACCACTGCCATTGGAGAACCTCTCCTGTCTAAAAGACCCAATAAAGCTTATGTCTAAGTGCCAGATGCATTCTTTGGTCTCACAGCGGCACGAACTTGTGCCCTTCAGGAGTTGGGTTGTAACAAGAGGTTTCTATATTAAACTAATTTAAGAGGAAAAAGTGAGACTTTATTGAAAATTCAGTTTTGTTTTCTGCACCTAGACTAAAGAATGTTTAGGTTGTCCCCTATTAAAAACAAATTCAAATTATATACATTTTTTTATTTGAGTAGTAAAATAATGTTACAATTGCCCTGACTTTGAGCTAATCCAAGTTTTCCTTGCTTTTACAAAAACACCTTTTATTATTACAAAAGCTATATAAGTGCAGAAAGTGAGAAAATACAGATAAGCAAACTTAAGAAAATTAAAACTCCCTGTCTTGCCACCTAGAGATTAATCCATGTAGCCTTTTAGTGTATTTCCATAATTTGTGTGATAATATTTTTTCCTAATTTATTCTTAAGCACTAAAATGGAAAAAAAATCTGTTTTTTATAACTATCAAATGAAATTGATTACCTATATTTTATATTTTTTAAGGAGAAAGTAAATTATCTTATAAAGAGAATGCCCAAGAGAGGAGCAGATGAGCTTGAGAGAAAGACATTTGAACTTCTAAGTATAAAATCATTTGAGGGTGAAATGCTCTCTTTTATGGATAACTCCATGAACATCTGCAGACTCTGCTTAGCAACACAGCTGGAGGTTGTCAGTGTAGACAGGCTAGAGCAAAATGTCCAAATTGCTTCTCAACCAAAATGGTAATGTTTTCCAAACACTGCAGAACAGGAAGCAGCTTGGAGAATGCGTGGGAGCAGCAAGTCTAAAATAGAAAAGGAAACCATTCATTCTGTAGTTCCAGTTTTAAAATGACAATGGCCTTTCCCTTTTGTCCAGCTCCTTTTCTAAACACTTCACCTGTATTAATGCACTTTATATTCACCTAAACTCTGTGAGATTGCTATAATTGCTACCTCCTCTTACAGAAGAGGAAAATGAGGTACAGAAAGGCTAAGCAACTTGCCCAAGGTCACAGAACTACTTAATGAGCCAGGAATCAAACCCTGGCTGTCTGACTCCAAAGCCTAATTTCTAACAACTGCTCTATTTTGGCTCTTTTAACTGTCAATTTCTCTGACAGTCAAATAGGGGAATGAGCAAAAGAACACACCTGCAGATAAGTAACTTAGGAAAAAAGCAGTGGAGCACAGCTTTCAAAAGTAAATGGTCAACTTCCATGTGCAAAATCTGCAATCATTTGATAGAGTTCCCCTGGTAGAGGTTAAACGGGGGAGATGATTTTGAGGGAGTAACCTCACAAAATAAGTCATCTTTGCACAGCTCTGACTCTTCCCCAGTATAAATCTCCTGAAAATAACTGCCAAACCCCCCCCCCAAAAAAAAAACCTCCTCATTCAAACATTATTAGTAATTAAAAATATGCCATCCCTGGGTCTATAACAACATAGAGGTTTTAAAAAGGAGAAAGAAACAGGAAAAACAAGTTATACATGAAGCTCAAACACCAAATAAATGTAGCCATAGAGCTAATGAAAAGTGTGATTAAAACTCTCCATGATGTTCAAAATAGCTTAAAGAAGTAGCAAAGATTTCTGCAAAATAAATTCAAAGCAAAAATACAAGAGTTTTTAAAATTTGGCAAGACAGCAGAAAGATATAAAGTTGAACTGGCAGATCTTAGGAAATGACACCATAGAAATGAAGACTCCTTTTGAAACATTGGAACACTGCTGAAAACACAGTAAGAGACACAGAATCTGGGAATGAGAAAAGGAAACAAATTTAAAAAGTAGAGAGAAAATAACTGATATGGAAGACAAAGGAGAGCCTCCATTGGTGTTTGGTGTCCCCAAACAAATTAAATTGTTAAAAAGTTCTAATTCACAAAAAGAAGAAAAATAAATAAAAGATTTAAATGTGAATACTTAAAGAGTACATTTTGTCCTAGGAAAAAATTAATAGGCAAAGATTAACATCCAGACATTTCCAAGTAAAACTGAAGGACTTCAAATAAAGACTCATTTAGGTATTAAAACACAAGAACAAAGCATCTATAAGGGGGGGAACATATCAGACTGCACTTAGACTGCTCTCCAGCAAAATTCAACACAAGTATACAACTGGGAAAAATCCTGAAAAAATCCTCAAGAAAGAAAACATGACTGAAAGATTTAATCTCCAACCAAACAAGCCTCAAATATAAAGATAATTTTTTAAATATTTTTAGGCTTTTAAGAACTCAGAGAATACATTTTTCCCTGCTCCTTCTGAAAGATGCTGCTAAAGAACAAACTACAACCTAAGGAGAGATAAACAGAGGACTCCAACAGAATGGACTGACAGAAAGCTCTAATAATGGAACTAAAACTCAAGTCTGGGAATTTAAAAGTGGACACTAATACAATTATGCTGGCAGCCAGAAGTCAAAGAGAGAACTTAAGGTTGATTGGTCACATAATAAATGCATAATTAAAGGCAAACACTGAGAAAAAGAATATAAACAATAAAACCAAGTGAGTAAAATACATTCATTTTGTCATTGCTTATAGTAGGAAGTCAAGAGATACTTCCTAAAGAAATAGATGATGAAGAGTATTTAATAAAGATTTAATAAAAAGTAATCAATTGAACAAAATTCAAACCTTCCAACTATCAAAAGAAACACATGGAAAATGAAGCAAAGACATGTCATAAAGCATAAGATTTTTAAATACATAAAAATGGAAAATGAAGCATAAAATAAAGAACAAAAATGAAAACCCATATGTCTGTTAGGTACGGATACTCACTTATTCAAAAAAACAAGGAAGAAAAAGTCTCTAATTGGACTAAACAATATGTTGAGATCTAAGAGAAACAACTTAAAAAGTGATTCAAAGTGTTTGAAAGTAAAATAACAGGCAAATACACTAGACAAAGGTAAACATAAAAGAAGAAGGGCATGGCATTTTGTTATTATTTATGAATCCCAAAAAAGAGAAAGTTTATGTTTGTAAATTGGTCTGTTCCACTGGGTGTGATACTCTTTGATAGTATTAAATTCAAAGGTTTTAAGTTTACTTAATAAAATCAATTTAGGGCTTTTGATTTGACAACATCAGTAAGGCATGACTCAGGCTAAATCCCTGCTCCGGCACACTTGGTAGGCCTATATAAATGGACACTCATTCAAGAAGACGTGCAGATGATGAGACAACATGGTCATTTTGGTCCTGCCACATGACAGAAAGGAGAAGTCTCAAACAGCTAAAGCCCTGGGAAGAGAGATGAGCCATTTGCCTTTGTTTGCAGCTAAGGAGAACAGAGCAGCTGAACCGCTAAGACGACCTGAGAGACCAGGCAGAGCTCACCCGCCATCTTACTTCAACACGTGGCAACTGACTTTGGTGAGAAAGCAGCCTTGAGCTGGACTCTTTAGGGCCTTGTAACTAAGCTTTTACCCCCAAATAAATACCCTTTATATAAAAGCCAACAGATTTCTGATCCTTTGCATCATCACCCCTTTGACAGACTAATACAAAGGGATTACAACCTCCATAGTGAGACTAGGTCAAATTTAAGGCCAAAAATACTTTTAAAAAACAAAGAGGACATTTTATCATAATAAAAAGTTCAATTCACAATAAATTTCTAAAACTAATGAATATTTACACACCAAATAGCAAATCATCAATATTTATTAAGCAAAAATATAAGAAACTACAAGCAGATATAAGTAGAAATATATTAATATAGTAGTTTTTAATTCTTCTCTCCCTGATTATGAAAATTTAAGTGAACAAAATGAGTAAGAATTTAGAAGAAAAAAATATATATCTGATATACTACATATATTTGTTATATATACATACTTTGTAAAAGCTCTAAACCTGGAAAGAAGTAATAAACTTTTAGGACATATCCATGGAACACTCACACATAATGACCCTAAATTAGACCACAGGAAAAGAATGAATAAATCCAAAAGAGAAAAAGTAAAAAACAGTACTCTTTGATCATAGGCAATGAAACTGGAAAATAAAACAATAGTGTAGTCCTAGCACATGAAGAGATGGACAGAATAGAATGATATAGAATGTAATGTCCAAAAATAAACCAAATATGCACAAAAATTAATAGAGCAAAGTAGCATTTCAGAAATGTGGGGCAAGCATGAATTACTTAATATACTGTTGAAACAACTGGTTAGCCACCTAGAAAATAAATACAATTAAGAACTGATAGCAAAGACTACCAACTATTCCTCAATATGCACTTTCCCCTTCTTCTTTCACAGAACCACTGATGTTAAACTGGGTGGGTGGTTATATTTCCCTAACTCCCTGCAGTTTACTGTGGCATGTAATTTAAATCCTAGCCAATAGGATCTATACAGAATTGGAATGGGTAGCTTCCAAGAAGTGTCCTTAAAGAGAAAGTATATGCCTTTCTTCACCTTTTCCTCCTTCCTAGTGGCTAGAATCCAGATGTTTTGGCTGAACCTCCAGAAGCCATCTTGGGCCATAGAATGATCTTGGAAAAGGAAGGCTCTCATGATGACCAATGAGAGGGAAAGAGCAAGAAATTCTCATAGCATGGAATATTATACAAGTTCTGGACCTACAGCCACCATGGGAGAACCATATAAACTTTACTTTTGTTTAAGACACCATTGCTTTATGTTTTGTATTATTCTTAGTTGAACTTAGTCCTAACCAATACAGTTTCCTTCATAGTGTCATATCTTACATGAAAATAAATTATAATAGTCTTAAAATTTGAATGCAAAGAAAAAAAAATCCACTGAAAAAAACATAAAAGTATTAAAACATGTGAGAGTTATTTTTATTATTTGAAGAAGGCCAAAATATAATATGAAATCTAGACACCATATAATAAAAGGTTGATAAATTCAGTTACATAAAATTCTGCATGACAAAAACACCAAAAAGACAAACTTCAAAGGGGTAAAATATTTTATATTAAACTAGAACTATATTCTTCTGTATATGTTGGTCAATAAGCCAATTACCTAATAGAAAAACTGGCAAAGATGATGAATAATTTATAGAAAAGAAAATGTGAATAACTCTTGAAAAGATGTTCAGTCTTACGCATAATAAGAGAAATACAAATTAAAGGTACTAAGAGGTATCATTTTCTATTAGACTGATAAAAATCAAAAAGTTTTATAATACATTCTTCAGATTTTAAGGAAGAAGTACCTAAACATGACTGTTAAAGACTAAGTTGGGGGAGCATGGGACATGACACCCAGGGATGAGCCTCCCTGGCACCAAGGGATCACTACCAAGTACCAGCTGATGACGTGACTAGAAAATGACCTTGAATAAAAGGTTCAACGCAGACCAGCAGAATATCCCTGTCTACATATAATAACAGGAGTTAAAAATGCTTTTTGACCTAATGTAAGGGGGAAATGGAAAGGAGAAATGAGTTTATATAGCTATGAGTCTCTGAAAAAGAGTCTGAAGGTTGTCAGAAGGATTGCCCTTATGCACAACTGAGCAGAGTCTCACAGACAGATAAAGTAGATACAACCCCAGGTATTGGTTCTTCTGAGGGCTAAAGAGACCCACAGGTTTTATGGTCATGGCAGATGGAGTTCATTGCCATGTCAGTTGGCCCTTCTTTGGAGTTGGTGTTTCTGTGTGATGGAACTGGACTCCTCAGATGTGATCTCTTTTCACAAGCCTTTCCTGTTACTTTACTGGAATTATAGTTGGTGCTGGGGTTTAAGATATATCTAGGGGATCTGAATCTCTGGACTGACAATATGATAGCCAGGCCCTGAGCCTCAACAGACTTCAGCTCCTACACTCTGGTTTATTGGACTTACCCCACTCAGCTAACATGGAGTTGAAGAATGTCAACCACCACACCATGGAGCCAAGAGTGCCTACAACTGGAAGCAGGAGGATTGCATCCAGAATCCAAGTGGAATCTAAGCCCCCTCTTGACACAGATGTGGAATGGACACAACCAATCCAAGGTCCACAGGAAGGAAGAATAAGTAAGGATTAGAATGGACATACTGATATTCTATTCATGAACTATTGTGGTTAGTAATTGAGAAAATGTGGCATTGGTGTGGAAAAAGTGGCCATGGTGGCTGCTGGGTGCAGGGAATGGGAGGAAGAGATGAGATGTGGAGGCATTTTCAGGACTTGGAGTTGTCCTGGGTGGTGCTGCAGGGACAATTACCAGACATTGTAGATCCTCCCATGGCCCACTGGATGGAACATGGGAGAGGGAGAGTATGGGCTGTGATGTGGACCATTGACCATGAGGTGCAGCGATGCCCAGAGATGTACTCACCAAATGCAATGGATGTGTCATGATGATGGGGGAGAGTGTTGCTGTGGGGGGAGTGGTGGGGTAGGGGCGGTGGGGGTGAATGGAGACCTCATATTTTTTGAAAGTAATATTTTTAAAAAATGAATTTAAAAAAAGAAAAAAAGAAAAAAAAGAAAAGGAGAAAAAAAATACTAAGTTGGGGGAAGTAGACTTGACCCAGTGGATAAGGGGTCTGTCTACCACATGGGAGGTCCGCGGTTCAAACCCCGGGCCTCCTTGAACCATGTGGAACTGGCCCATGCGCAGTGCTGATGCACGCAAGGAGTGCCATGCCATGCAGGGGTGCCCCCCACATAGGGGAGCCCCATGCGCAAGGAGTGCACCCCATAAGGAGAGCCACCCAATGTGAAAAAAAGTGTGGCCTGTCCAAGAATGGCACCGCACACACAGAGAGCTGACGCAGCAAGATGACGCAACAGAAAGAAACACAGATTCCCTTGCTGCTGACAACAACAGAAGCGGACAAAGAAGAACATGCAGCAAATGGACACAGAGAACAGACAACTGGGACAGGGGGGAGGGGAGGGAAGGGGAGAGAAATAAAATAATAAAAATAAATCTTTAAAAAAAAAAAGACTAAGTTAGTACAACATATATTGAAAGTAATTTGATAATATATGGCATAACCTTTGACCCACAAGTACCCTCTCTAGAAATTCATCCTACAGGAGCGCGTGAACATTCTCCAAGTGAATGTGTATATAAGTATATTCATCACTGCATTATTTAGAAAGGACTAAATGTCCATCAATAGGAACTGCTTAAACAAAATACAATATATTTATACAATGGAAACCTATGCAGCTGTTTAAAAAGAATGAGGCAGTTCTCTATGTGCTGAAGTAGAATGAAAAGAGATACACTGCTGACTTAGCAGGCTGCACAAAAATGCATGTATTATAATTCCTTTTGTGTTTGAAAAAGCAAAAGAATATACATATAAATATATGTTTGTTTATGCATTAAATGTCTTTTGAAGCATACATGAGAAAATGGTAACAAGATATCTCAGGGGAGGAAAAGCTATTACAATTTACACCTCTATGTGTGTTTTTATCTTGTGTTATATCCATATATTACCCATTCAAATTAATTATTTAATTAAGTTTAAAATAGAAGAAAAAAGGAAAGGCTGGCACAATGAAAAAAGATAAAAATTATAGTTTCCAGTTTCCTATTAAATTTATATCCTGGACTAACATAAATGTCTGAAAAGAATATTTAGACATTCAATCTCAATTCACATTCTGGATAAAATGTTGAAAGGTTTAAATTTGGTAGCCCTATAAAAATGCATTGATGCAACAAACAAAATACTAAAATAATGTATTAATAATATGGAACTTGAAATAAAGGGATGATGTTTATTTCTTTGTATAAATGCAATAGTTATAGCAACTACAAAATAGTCTCAGTGGTCTTTCATTTAAAGAAAATCTGCAAATTTCAAAGAGGCAGATTCTTTTTCTTGTTCTCGGGGTATCCCCAGAGCTTGTGACAGACCCTGACATAGAACAGGGAAACAACAAATATTCACTGAATGTATTAAAATTTTAAATGCAGGGAAGCAGACTTGGCCCAATGGATAGGGCGTCCGTCTACCACATGGGAGGTCCGCGGTTCAAACCCCGGGTCACCTTGACGCATGTGGAGATGGCCCATGTGCAGTGCTGATGCGCGCAAGGAGTGCCAGGCCATGCAGGGTGACCCCGCGTAGGGGAGCCCGATGGCACAAGGAGTGCGCCCCGTAAGGAGAGCCGCCCAGCACGAAAGAAAGTGCAGCCTGCCGAGGAATGGCGCCACACACACGGAGAGCTGACACAACAAGATGACGCAACAAAAAGAAACACAGATTCCTGGTGCCACTGATAAGGATAGAAGTGGTCATGGAGGAACACACAGCGAATGGACACAGAGCAGACAACTGGGGAGGGAGGGGAGGGAAGGGAGAGAAATAAATTTTTAAAAAATTTTAAATGCAACTATACCTTAAGATATAACTGCAAATGTAATGCTATAATGTATCATTGAAACTCATTGTCAATTGCTTTAATAAGAATTAATAAGCATTAATCCAAATGTGAAAATGTCAGATTCGTTGGAGGTTTCTGCTGTTCCCATTTGCACAACGTCTAAGGTCTCACTGACTTTTTAACTTGCATATTTTCTGTACTTCTGGTTTTGGAGAACAGACTATAAGGGTTTGCAATTTCTTGAGCAAATTTTCATGTTGTGACATTTGCTCTCATTTCTCACACACACACACACACACACTCAAACTCTCAATTTTACTGTTGCCAGGCTGCTCACTTCTTCTCACACCAGCTGCTCTTCCCACCTGTTCCCCCGAAACCAATGTAAAGCCTCCAACTGAAGCACAGAAGGAATACCAACTAAGATAATGGTAAATTTCCGAGGCTGGTTCTATTCTCCACTGAGACAAAGGGTGTTGAAAGAGTTCGGAAGCTATGTAGCCTGCAGATAATATGATTTCACTTGAGACACAAAAAATAGAAACACTTTGGCATCAATCAAAAAGAAGAGGAAGTTGTGATCTTTGGGGAGGATTTTTCCTTCTGGCAGAAGTTCAAAATCTCAATTCCCTTTTCTTAAAACAAAGGCAGTTAACGATGGAGACTTAGTCTCTTCTCAGAATTCCTGATAAGAATTCTTCCTTTAATTTCAGTTTTTTTTTATTTCCAGCTAGTAGTGAGATTTAATAAGGACTTTTTAGGCACATTTCTTGTCACATAATTGACTCAAAATTTGGGCCCACTGAAGCCCTTGGAGAAGATGATTTAAATATAGATACTTTTTTGTTCTTTTAAATAAAAAGGGAATTTCAAAAGTTTTCAAAGTTTGCTAAGGCTCACAATTGGAGTGTACAGTTGAAAAAATAATTTGTGTATTTTTGTTTACATGTATTTAAGATGAGTTGCCAATGTAAAATTTTACTCGGATCTGTTTCTTATTTCTCTTTTGTGGGATTATAGCTTATTTTTGTTAGATTAAATTATTTTTTATTTTAATTGGAACTCACCTGCTATGGAGATTTAAAGCAGAAAGAAGAAGGACCCAGTCAAATCAAGGGCAGTGACAGAAGTCATTGCTAAGGAGTAAAGCAACAGGAGCTGGGAGAGATCAGTTATGTAGCAAAAATCAGAGGAAAGTCCATGGTGGCGAATCAGGGTGACATGGAGCAAACAGAACATCCTTCTCAGAGCTCAAACCTAGGGCCCAGCCAAATCAAGACAACAGTATGAAAAGGACTATATGAAGAGGCAAAGCAAATAGAAACATAGAGATGTTTATTTAAGTAGAGCGCTGCCAATTGGAGTTTGAAAAGGGAGCTACAAGTGGCTTGCACTTCCGAGCCTGGCTCCCAGGGGGTCCATTCATAAACTATTCAATAAATATTAATCACTTATGCGGTGGGTGCAAAACACTGTGCCTAGGACTGTGATGAAGAACACAAACGTGATCTCTAATCTCACAGAATTTACATCAGGGCGGAGGGAGTGGGAAGGGACAGATCAAGTAATTAAATAGTAAAATATTTAAGATCGTGATAGTGCTCTGAAGGAAACGAGCAGAATGTCAAGAGGTCGAACAGGAAGAGAGGATCTATTTTACGAAGCATACCCAGGGAAGGCTGTCTGAGGTGGCAGTGAGCTGAGACATGAAGAGAAAACAGGAGACAGTCGTGAGAAAAGTGGAGGAAGAGCTATAGACAAAGGACACAGCAAAGGTCCAGAGGTAAAAGAATACAACCTATTTAAGGAACTGCAAGAAAGCCTGTGTGGCTGCAAACTGGAGCTCCTCTGATCACTGCCAATTTCCCATCACAGTGTATCCCAAGCACACAGCAATCTTGAAATCATAACTGCCTACAGTATCTAAATTATCCCTTCGCTTTCTTTTCCCTTTTTGAAAAATACTGTATAAATCATGACCTCAAGCTGGCGATAAATAGGAAAGAAACTTCCTCAAGTTGTTTTTTGTTTCATTTCATTTTGTTTTAGTATAATGATATACTTCAAATACTGAAAAGCAGCAGGAAGTCATTTAATCAATACATATGCCTTTGCATGTGTCTACAAAAGCCCACCCACCTAACTCAGAAGCACTTCGTGAGGTTACCATGGCATCCCTCTTTGCAGAACGCACAGCTTCCTCACCCAACTAGCTGTGTTTCCTCCACTTGGTCTCAGTGGGCAGAAATCTCCTTAGAGACCCACACAGCCAAGGAGAGTCTTTAGGAACTCTAGATCTGGTAAGAAAACAAAGTATGTATGATTAAATTAATCATGTGTTCTGAAGTCAATCCCTCGCATTTGTTGGTAGTAATGCTAATATTTAGAACATAAATTATTTTATACATGAAAAGGTTTGAATCTTGGTCTACAAACCAGGAATACAAGATGTGCCACATTTCTTTATGTCCTTCCTATGAATCTAAATGAAACTCAATTTCCATCCCACCAGGCTTTGGGGAAATTTAAATGTAGTCATTTATGGGGAAAAAAATGTAGTCCCTTTTCCTCCGACCTGCTCCTACATCTAGCTCAAGGTCCTACAAAGGTCTCAGGGTCTCATTTAGAGAGATCAGAAATTACATTCTTTGAGCTCTGGAACCACACTACCTAGATATATATCCTAGTTCTGCTACTTTCTAGTATACGACATTGCATAATTTACTTACCCTCCCTAATGATTCACAGAGATGATAGCAGCTACCTCATAGGGTTATTGGATTGTTGGATGAGTTTGTAGGACCATGTCTGGCACTTAAGTGCCCATTATTACTATCATCATTTTTATACAATTTGAAAGTATCCTGGTCCATTCAGGTGATCAGAGAGATGGCCAGTCTCCCAGTCAAAGGATTTCCTCATATCCTGAGGCCCCAGTGCTTCTGACTTCAGGATCCCAAGTCTCTGAACCCTGCCACCACCTCAGACCAACACCTTGGAGCGAGCCACAGCCCCCCACCAATGTTCCGATTATTCCCCAGGAATCTCTCCATCTTCCCTTTTAGGATCTGTGATAACCTCTCCTCCCTCTCAAGTCACCCAGAAAAATACCTTTAGGGAGTTTAACTTTAACACACCAGAAACTAAACATCAGAAACTAGCAGAAACTTCAAGCAATTTTTGCAGCTTGACAAAAGGCTGGATACCTGCTTGGGCAGTTGTCCAGGGAATGAGATACTACAGAGGGAATAAACACAAATCTTTATTTTCCTGCCACACTGATTCATTCGTGTGCATTTAGATTGATGGACAATCCAAAAGACCGAAAATAAGGTATAGTTGGTAGTAGTTCTACCAATGAAAATGTATCTGTCTCAGTCATAGCTAATTTGTCGGACCAATTCTCACTTGATGGTGGTCAGCATGATAAGTTCCAGGTGGTGTGCCAGGATACAAGGGGCAAGAGGGCGGTGAGAAAGGAAGTGCAGGAGCCCTGTCGTGCTCATGAAAAATAAACGCAAAGAGTTTGGGAAGCCCCAAGTGATCAGCAGTGTGCTTTGCAAGCTTCACTTGAAGTTGGGTACCATTGGACTTTGGAGAGTCACCCACTTTCAAAGCAAACCCTGAAACAATTGCAATGTACATAGTAGTGAGACTAGCAAACCAGGAGAGGGCAAGAATGCTTGGAAGACTCAGAAGAGCTGCAGCAGCATCTAAAAGGAGGGGATAAACAGCCAGTGCTAGAGGAGCAGCAGGAACCAGGAGAGGATCATCCTCCAGGAAGCATCTGGTGAGCAGTGCCAAGGAGGGAGGCTGCTCCAGGTGGGGAGCAGAATGAGCCACCTTACTGAGATGCAAAAGAGGAGACACGAATTCTAAGCAATGCCTAGTTCAATCCACCTCAGAGCCTGGGCCATTTGGTTCCTGGTATTACATTATCTTGTGTTGACTTTCAACTCTAGGGATAGTCTTTGATTTTTTCATGTAATTATGAATATAATCATATAGTGGTGCTTCTAATTTTGCTTTCCAGGCCCATGCCTCCTTCACATGACAGGGGTGGGAGGACAGAAAGGAGAAAGCGTAGTTGTGAAGTAACAGGATCACTGCCCCTTTCCATAGCCTTCAGTCCCTTAGGTACTATTGTCCTCAGTACTAACTCTGAGCCTGGGCAGGGTACTATGCAGTGGAGAGGGAGATAGCTTGAGTCAGGGTGTCACCCACTCTTTCTCCCTATGCCAGGTGCTTCCATTACTGATGGCCCAGTTAAGGCAGAGGAGATGGGGCGGGGGGTAGTGTCCACTTCTCTGAGAGATTATGCATTTGTCAGAACAAAAGGGATTGGCCTTTTGATCCAAATGGAGACTGTAGGATGTGGCTTTGTACCTTCAGGTGTCCTTGGTAAAGTTCTCATTGTGCCTTGACTCAAGAAATCATGAACCTGACATATCCCCCTACCATGCTCTGGCATTACCTCCTTGTGAATGGCAAGCAGCCTCTTGCTTACCTGGGGTGGCTCTCCTAATAAAGACAGCCAATGCTCTTCTATTAACTGACCTTAAAAATCTCCAAACTAAGGATCACAGGAAACTCTCCTGTCCCTTCCATACCCATGAAGATGCAGGATGCTCTGTGTGGTCTGCCCCCATCCCCTCTCCAGATGCAGTCACTCTGCACCATAGCACATGAGCATGTCTCAAGCAGAGGAGATCAGCTCTGTGCCCAGTTCTACAAACAGGCAGGTAAAAACTCGCAGATGTGGGCACCATATGTGCAGAAGATTCTGATTGTTAGAAGATGGAAAGCTAATCCTTGTCTGTAAGAAATTACAGCCACAGTTAGGCCTCACTTTGAAACTGGAGAGTAGTTCAGCTTTTGGACATATTGAGACATAGTGGAGAAAATGTGGACTCCAAATTCACCATTTGTTCTTTCTATTTCCTTGGGGAGGCTATTTAACCTCCCGAAACTCAGTTTCCTCATGTATAAAGTTGGGAGGATAATAGGACTTAACTCATATGTCTACATAGCTTTCAGCAAAATGCCAAGCACAGAGTAAGCACTCAACAAATGTTAATTGCCTTCCTTCACTTCTCCTTTTCTGAAAAGATACCATCAACTTTCTTTCTCTTTGATTTGAAAGACTCATAAAAGTCACACCTTAAGATGTAGGCATAGGTATAGTCTCAATTAAATACACTGGAGTTGCTGGGGAAGGTAAGGGGGTTGGGGTTTTAACCTTTTCCCAAGAAAAGAGTTTTGTTTTATTAAACAAATGGTGTGTCTACTATTTATATTATTAGCCAATTTCAAAGAATACCAAGAATGTCCCAGGGCAAATGGGGCTTTAGGCCTGTACCTTTGTATATTTTTATGAGGGTGAGGAAAAGTCATGAAATGCTCAGAGCTTAGCACTTGTGCAGAGAACTCAGACCTGAGACAGAAGCAAGGGAAAAAGAAGATCCAGTGTCCCATGTAACCAAGACACATGTCCTAAGAAGGAGAAAATGAAGGTACAGTTTTCTGAATATAGAATTCTGCCTAGTATCAACCCTAGTAACCTGCATGGACAAATGAATAAAATAACACAGATCATTAATTGTGTCAGCAAGTAGATTTTTAAATCCATTCTGCTCAGGTATGTCAATAAGAACCTGTAAGCAATACTTCTTGTCTTCTGCCAAAAAATCTCTATTATCTTTGAATGACAGGATTTCACTAAGACTAGAGAATTCAAATCAATTCAGCCAGTATCCATCATGCCCTGATTATGTGCCCTCATCTTACAAGTTCTTGCAGTGACAGAGAATCAATCTTGTCTCCATTGAAAGACGACTCTGAAAGGCCCACTCTAAAAGACTAAACAAGGGTTCAGGAGGAATGTACTATTCCTATAACATTAGTGCTATTTCCATAGAATCCATTGTTTCCATTCCACTTATAGTTGGATTGAGACTGTCATGTTGATGAGAGGGAAAATAAGCTCTAAGGATTAACATAGTGAGGATTTTTAGATATTATCTATTCTCTAAAATTGCCCTATTTAGTGCATTCTCCAGGTAACTGCTACTGTTAACCAAAAATGACTGAGAGAACCATGGTGTTCTGAAGCCTATCACTCTCATCAAAAAAAAAAAAGGCCAATGCTGTGCTAACCTGAACCCAGCAGACTGAGGGGCCATGGAAGATACTGAAGCTGGGGGGTACATAGAGAACTGAAGAAGATCTGCAACTGCATGAAAGAACTCAAGAACACGTAACTGGCGGTCCACGTGAGGGAAAGCCGGGGTCTTGGTAAGCCGTGAGGTTCTTGGTAGCAGAGCCATGAATGGACGGCATTCCAGATGCCGGGAAATGCCAATAGGTGGAAATGAGCATCGGCTTTTGAAGACACAATTCAAAAGAAAAGTGCCTAGAAACAAATTCACTCTCAGTCCACCTCAAAACCTTGACATTGGATCTTTGTTGCCATTTAACTCCAGTATTGTTCATTTCTTTTTTTATATAGCTAAGTTTAGCCTACATTAATTAAAAGGCATATGTTTGTCTTATAATTTTTGTGTATACTTTTCCCAGCAGAGTGGCTTGCAGATAATAAATACTCACTAAACAAAGTCAGATTGATAATTGATTGATACCTAATGATTGGGAGAAAGATCAACAACCACTTACCCTAATCCTCTTGCTAGTTTTACTCCATCTGTTCTATATTCCCACCTGACTATTTACCTAAAAG
Source organism: Dasypus novemcinctus (assembly GCF_030445035.2). Lineage (NCBI taxonomy): Eukaryota > Metazoa > Chordata > Mammalia > Cingulata > Dasypodidae > Dasypus > Dasypus novemcinctus. The sequence continues at coordinate 43,521,424 of NC_080673.1, read as the reverse complement.
CCATGCTGTTGAACTTTAAATCATTGGTTTTCAGCCTCAGGTGCATTGAATCACTTGTGATCCTGGGGCCTGGTTTCCACCCCCCAGAGATTCTGAAAATCAGTCAGGACACAACCTGGGCATCAGGATTTTTAGAGTTCTCAAAGGGATTCCAACGTGCCACTGATTTAAAAGCAGATATGAGACAATGAAGAAAAGAAGGCTAATGGGGAAAAGATGAGTCCAGAAAGTCTTCTTAACTGTTTTGAAGTCATTAAGGCATTATTTGTCATATTATTATAAACAGGAAAAATTTATTGAAATGTCAGTAGAAATTTCTTTGCTTGAAGAACTAGAAGAAAATTGCTTATTATCCCCTCTACACGTTTCCTATACTCCATTCAAATTCTACCAAACTTTGTTCCTTGAATAACCCAAGTGTTTTTTCTCTCCCCACTGTCTTCACCCATGCAGTAGCCCCAGCCTGAAATGCCAGCCCCTGCCTTGAGCACCTGTATGAATCTCCTCATCGTTCCACACCCATCTCAAATGCCTCCTCTTCTATGAGCTAGGTCTTCCTTTAGTTTCAACCTGTTTCTCCTTGGAACCGTCCTAGAATTATCTCTTTTTCAGCAACAATATTGTATTATAGATTTTCTTTTTCTCAGTGTCTTTCTCTCACTAAATTATAGACACATTGACCAAAATAATCTTAATTTTTGTCTTCATATTTTCCACAGTGCCTAGAACAGTGGTTCTGAAGCATATTCTTCAGATAAGTAGCATCAGTATCACCTAGGAACTTATTAGAAATGCAAATTTTTCCCCCCACCACAGATCTACTGGATCGGAAATTGTGGGAGCAGGCCGCAGCAATTTTTCTTCTTTCTAAATTTTTATTTTAAAATAATTATAGATTCACAGGAAAGTGCCAAGAAATGCACAAGGAAGTCCCACGCACCCTTCATCCAACTCCCTCAATGTTAACATCCTGTGTAATTAGAGAACAGTTTCAAAACCAGGAAAATGATTTTGGTATAATCCATAGTACTTATTCAAATAAGTGTGTGTGTGTGTAGCTCTATGCAATTTTATCACTTATAGCTCTGTGTAAGCATCACCACAATCAAGATATTTAACTGTACCAAGACCACAAGATCCCTTTGTGCTACCCCTTTATGGTCACAGCTATCTCCTACCCACCCCCATCCTGAAACCCCGGCAAACACTAAGCTGTTTTCCATCTCTATAGTTATGATACTTCATGAATATTATACAAATCGAATCAATACAATATGTATACTTTTAAGATCGGCTGTTTTCACTCAGCATAATTTCCTTGAAGTTCATCCAAGTTGCATGTATCGTTTATTCCTTTTTATTGCTCAATAGTATTCCATGGCATGGTTGTACCTCAGGTTACTTAACTATTCACCTATTAGAGGATAATTTAGATCATTTTCAGTTTGGGGTTATTACAAATGAAGGTGCAATGAACATTTGTGTCTGTAAAACATTCGTGTTGCACATGGGTGCAAATAAGTTTTCATTTTCTCTGGGGCTTATACCTGTATTGGTTTCCTAGGACTGCTGCAACAAATTACCATGACTTGATAGCTTAAAACAACAGCAATTTATTCTCTCACAGTTGTGCAGGTCAGAAGACAGAAATCAAGTTGTCAGCAGGGTTGATTTTTTCTGGAGGCCTTGAGGGAGAGACGATTTTGTCCCTTTCTCCTCGCTTATGGTGGGTGCTGGCAATCCTTGTCATTCCTAAATATGTGTCAACGTGTCATTCCCCAATCTCTGCCTCCATCCTCACCTTACCTTTGTGTGTGTGTGTGTGTGTGTGTCCAGTTCTCCCTCTCCTTTCTCTTACAAACTAACTACATCTGCAAATTCTTCATTTCCAATAATGTCACGTTCTAAGTGCTGGAATAGTGCAACTGCTAGATCAAATGATATGTTCATTTTAAGTTTTAGAAGAAATTGCCAAACTATTTTCCAGAGTGGATACACCATTTTACATTCCCACCAGCTACGTATGTGTGATCTAGCTTCTCCACATACACATTAGCATTTGGTTTTATTGCTAAGCATCTTTTCATGTGTTTGTCAATATCCTCTTCAGTGAAATATTTATGCATGTTATTTGTCCATTTTCTAATGAGATTGTTTGCTTTTTAACTCTTGTGAATTGAAGAGTTCTTTAAATATTCTAGATACATGTCCTATGTTAGATATGTGGTTTTCAAACATTTCTCCCTGTCTGAAATTTATCTTTTTATCCTTTTAACAGTGCCTTAAAGGAAAGTAAACATTTTTAAATTGTTATGAAGTTCAATTTATCAAATTTTCCTTCTATGGATCATGCTTTTGGTATCAAGTCTTAGAATTCTTTGCCTAATCCAAGCTCCCAAAGATTTGCCTTTTTTTTTTTTTTTCTAGAATTTCTGTAGTTTTATGATTTACATTTAAGTCCATGATCCACTTTGAGTTAATTTTTGTATAAGGTGTGAGGTTAGGTGGAGGTTCATTATTTTGCTCATGGATGTCTAATTGCTCCAGCACCATTTATTTAAAAGGTTTCACTCCTCCATTTTGCTTTTGCTCCTTTGTCAAAAATTAATTAGGCAGACTTGTATGAATCTGTTTATTGGTTTTCTGTTCTTTTACATTGATTTATGTGTCTATTCTTCCACCAGAGTCACACTATCTTGGTTACTGTAGCTATATAGTAAGCCTTAAAATCAGGAAAAGTGATCCCTCCCACCCTATTCTTCCTTTTAAAAATTGTTTTGGCTATCTAGGTCTTCTCTCTTTTCACATAAATTTTAGATAAGAAAGGCATTAAATCAATCAATATAGGGAGAATTGACACCTTTACTATGTTGAGACAGTCATGAACATGGTGTATCTCCCTAAGTATTTAGGTCTTCTTTTATTTCTTTCATGAGCATTTTATAATATTCAAACTTCATATTTTGTTAGCTCTATCTTTAGGTATTTCATTTCCTTTGAAACAATTTAAAGTGGTGTTGCACTTTTTATTTTGGTTTCCACATGTCCATTGTTATTATATAGGAAAGTAATTTGGTTTTGTTTGCTGATCTTATATACTCCAACATTACCTAACTCATTGATTATCTCTAGGCCTTAGGGTTTCTCTTTTTTGTAGATTCCTTGGGACTTTCTACATACATAGTCAGGTCACCTGCAAACGGGCATTTTTATTGCTTCTTTTCCAAACCCTATGCTTTAATTTCTTTTCCTGTCCTACTCCACTGACTAGGACTTCTGGTGTTATGAGATTGATGTTGTTTAAGAGCAGGGAGAGCAGACATCCTGACCTTGTTCCTGATCTTAGAGCAAAAGAATTCAATTTTTCACCATGAAGTTTGATGTAGCTATAGGCTTTTTGTAGATGCTTTGGTGAGGCTGAGGAAATTCTCTTCTTTCCTAAAGTTACTGAGAGTTTTTCCCTGAATGAGTGTTGATATTGCCAAACACTTTTTCTGACAATTGATATGATTATGTGATTTTCCTTCTTTAGACAGTTTATATAGTAAATTACAAAGATTGATTTCCCAATATTTAACCAACCTTGCATACCTGGAATAAATCTACATGGATATGTTGTATTCTTCTTATACTTTGTTGAATTTGACTTGCTAAAATTTTGTTGAGGACTTTTACATCTAAGTTCATGGAAAATATTGGCCAGCAGTTTTTTGGGTTTTTTTGTGTGTGTGCAGCATTACTCTGATTTGGTACCAGAGTGTACTGACTTTATAAAATGAGTTGGGACATGTTCCTTCCTTTTCTATTTTCTAAACAATATTGTATAAAATTTGTATTAATTCTTCTTTGAATGTTTGTAAAGTTCATCAGTGAAACCATCTAGGATCCCTGATTTCTTTTTACAGCTTTTAAAGTACAAATTCAATTTCTTTAATTATTACATGATATTCAGATTATCTATTTCATCTTGGCTGAGTTTGGCAGATTGTGATTCTTGAGGAATTGTTCCATTTCTCCTAAGTTGCTAAATTTATAAGAGTAAAATTGTTCATAGAATACCTGCAGGTGATTTGTTTCTTCTATGTTTTTATCTTTTTCAGATTAATTAGAGGTTTAACAACTTTATTGATTTTTTCCAAAGGATCAGCTTTCTGTTTCATTAATTTTTTTCTAATATTATGTTCTTCTTTTGAATTTTATTGATTTATTTATCTTATTTTTTTTCTTTCTGCTAGCTGTGGGTTTATATTGATCTTATTTTTCTAATTTCTTGAGTTAAGAAACTAGATTGATTTGAGAGCTTCCATTTTCTCAAATGTAAGGATTTAACTCACACAGAACTGCTTTAGCTGTATACCACAGATTTTGATATGTTATGCTTTTCTTTCCATTCAGGTTTACATCTTTTAAATTTCCTTTGAGAGTTCCTCTTTGATCCACAGATTATTTAAAAGTATGTTGTTTAATTTCTAAGTGCCTAGAGATTTTCCTATTATCTTTCTGGTACTTTCTAGTTGGGTTCCATTAGATAAGTGAGTATATTATATGTAATTTCAATTATTTAAATTTGTTAATGTTTGTTTTATGACACAGGACATGGTCTGTCTTATAAAATGTTACATGGCACTTGAAAATAATATGTATTGTTTTTGTTTGATGGAGTATTCTATAAATGTCAATTAAACAAATTATTTGATGGTGGTATTCAGTTCTATCCTTGCTAATTTTATGTCTAGTAGTTCTACCAGTCACTGAGAATGGGGTCTTGATGTCTCCAACCATAAGTAATCTATTTTTTAACAAGCCCTCCAGGTGATTCTGATGCATACTATAGTTTGAGAACCACTAGCATAAAGCAATACTTTGGAAATAGTCGCTATACAACAAATTTAGTTGATTAGATAAAACTTCACTTTTTTATAGATGTAAATTAGAATTGTTTTTCTGTGAACTTCATAAAGTTTTCAGTGGATATAGGAAGTTGTCCAGAGTTAGGAAAGTAGGAGTATAAGGAAAGCTTTCACCCTAATTTTCCCCCATACATAACTAAAATAAGCAATCAGTTGCTCCACAACTATTCCCTTCAGGGTAGATTTACCCCAAAGCAGTGCTGCAAATGGGGAAGTACCCAGAGAGTTTTGGTTCTACTAAAGTCAAATTTAAAGCCAAATTTTAAACAGCAGTGGAGTCCCAAAATCTGCCTTAAACCATAATTTCTGAGACCAATCAGTTTACTTCTATGTACATTTAGCCAGTGAATATTGCTCTCTTCTCATGGTCCAATATTTGTCATAGGTGCTAGAGATAGAGTTATGAATAAGACATGGAATCTACTATGTGCACAAATAATTATTATAATTATAACTGTAATAAGTACTATGAAAGGGAAATACAGATTGCAACAATAGCATATAACAACAGGCCTAGGCTAGTCCATGAGAATCAGAGAACATTTCCTGATTAATTGACAGATAATCTGAGATTTTAAGTATGAGTCAGACTTGGCCTCTTTTAGAGGAAGGAAATGAGGTTAAAAACAAGGAAACTCCATTTAGCAAGAAATGAAAAATGTAGTTTGGCCTTATACTGGGAGTGTAAGTAAAGGTGCACAAGCAATAGAGTCCAGGGTGATGGTGGGAACAAAAGGAAGCGCCCACGTACCTTAAGCGGTCCATATGGAGATGTGCTTTGCACCAAGTCAGTGGAACTGGTCACCAGTGAATTAATAATAGCCTCCATTCACTGAACCCTACTATGTTCTGGGAACAGTACCAGGTACTTTCTGAATACTCATTTACGTAATTTATTGGGTCTCTACCAATAAGGTTTGGTTTCTACTAGAATGAAGGTCATGGACAGGCCATATTTAAAAGATGAATGGGAAAACAATGAAATTCTGCATTTGGAGACCTTGCTGCACTAACCCCTGGCCTTTAGGGAATTTAGAGAGGATAAGAAAATCACCTAGAGATGGAAAGAAAATTAATATCTGTCAAGTGCTTTCTGTGTACTAAGCATTAAACCTAGAGCTTTGCATGTGTCTCCTGTGTTTATCTGTTTCTAATTTTGCAATAACCCCAGGAAATGGACATTGTTTTTCTCATTTTAAGACATAGAAAGCATGACTCAGAAAAGCAAAGTAATTTTCTCAAGGTGAGAAAGCTAATAAATGGTCAAGTCAAGAGCTGAATTCAGGGTCTTGTGTAAAAACATGGTGGAGTGATTTTGAAGTCTGGTATGTACCCCAGAAAAACACGTTCTTAGATCAAATTCATTCCTGTAGTTGTGAAGCCACTGTAAGTGTAGCCTTTTGATAAGATTACTTCAGTTATGGTGAATTGTAAGGTCCATCCAATCAGGACGGATCTTAATCCTAATACTGGAGTCCTTTATACATGAAATGAAATTCAGAGAGAGAGAAAGAGAGAAAGCCTCAGGAAGCAAAAAGCTGAATATTAATGGAACCCAGAAGAGAAGGGAGAGACCAGGAGGCACCTCCAAGTGCCTTGCCACTTAAGGAACAAGGATCTCCAGCAGCCAGCCCCAGAATGCCAGTCTTCGGGAAGAAATCGTTGCCTTGGTGCTGCCTTGATTTTGGATTTCCCCAGTCTCAAACTGTGAGCCAATAAATTCCCATTGTTTAACCTGACCCATTTCATAGTATTTGCTAGAGCAGCATAAGAAACTAAAACACATGGTCTATGTGAAAACAAGCTGGACTGATTTGTACTTGGGGCTGGGTGGATCCCAAGGACACTAGCCCCCCTTTTTCTTCCACTCTAATTTTTATTTCTTTTCCTTTTGCCCTCCTAGTAAGGTCCTGGGTTTCTTCTCTCCCTCCCCCTGATACCTGCCCTTCTCTGGCTCTCCTCTTACAGCCACCAAACTCCACCTGGAATACTCAATAACCAAAGCAAGATATTCCCCCCAAACTTTTAAAGACTACTTTTTATGTATAATGTTGAGAATTCGTAATACCAGTCACATCACTCTAAAAAAGTCTATATCCATTATTTTACCCTACTTCCTTTATCACAATGTCATAGACAGAATCTTAGGACTCAAAGTCTAAATGAAATATTTTTAGCTCTGCTACTGATATATTACTCCATTTCAAGATCTTATTGCTCTTGTATTGGTACAACTTTATTTGGATTGTAATATGACTTCAGGGGAATGTAAGATCTGTAAAATATATTTATTCAGCTGCAATAAAAGAATTGAGATGACTGTGAAGGGAACAGAAGAGAACAAAATACCAAAAGATATTATTAGTTACTGTGGATACTCTACTTCTGTTATCTGGTATGGAACTCATACTATAACAATTTCCTAAAGTACACAGATAAAAATGGAAAAGCCGAAATATGATTTCATTTGGGAATAAGACTGTGTGTGCTGGGTGTTTGTTTGTTTGTTTGTTTTCCTTATTCTTGACAAATAAAAGACTTATAAGTTGCCAAAAGCAATGTTTTCCAAGTTCTAGTGTATATATTAATAATGACCTTATATTATAATCAATGGTAAAAAACACAACCATGATTCACCAAGACCATAATGTATGAAACAAGTGTGAAAACATGTGAATACAGTTTTCTAGATGAGGTGGTTTAGTTCAATTGAAACAAAAAATTAAAATCTATTCAGTTCATGCATTTTTCTCATCTCTGGAACAAAGCACCAAATAAGCATTAGCTTAAAATGGCCTGATTTTGAACGCTGTTTCAAACACATTTCTTTATTTTATTGCCCTCCAGATGAACAAATATTTTACAGATCTCAGCACTAGGTTGGCGTCGCCGCCCAGGGGTGCAAAACGTCCAGAGATTCCAAGCAATAAGAATAGGAAACAAGGCCCACTTACCCCAGGAGCTGGCTGATAATAATGGCAGGTGATGGCATTGTTGAAACCAGAGTGAAGTATTTTGCTTGCTAGGTAGCATTTAGTTTTTAAGTCTCTCCTTTATACTTAGAAGGTAGGTTTTTATTCTTAGAGGGAAAAAAAAAGATGCCAGTAGAAATATTAGCCTGATACTTAATAGCCTAAGTTCAGATACCTTTCAGTGCTGATGGATATGCTCACTCCCTGGATTAGTAAATCCACAGGGGGAAAGGCTGTTAACTGTTATTAGGGAAAAAAAATCCACGATTTGGTCTACCAGTTTGGACCCAAACCAGTAATTTGACTATTACTAATCTAGCCTCCTTGTGATATGTGTGTTTGTGTGTGTGTTGGGAAAATTAGTAACCTTTCACCCTTGCAATGTTTATTTACATAGTCCTTTTTCATATATTCTAGAATAGCTATTTACTCTAGAAAGTTGCTTTGGAATTATTTGTCTTTAAAAGTTTGGTAGATTTTCCCCTATGAATCAATCTGGATGAAGTGTTTTTATTGGCAGGTGGCTGTGTGGTGATAGAGGGATGGGTGGGCATGTAACCTTGTCACCCTTGATCCAAAGGTAGAGATGCTAGAAACTCAGATCCTACTATAAACCAGATCTGTCCCCATCCCCTAACACCATTCAGATTTATCACATAAAGTGGCACCTTGATAAACACACACACATTAAAACAACTTGAGAACAAATACATAAAGCCAATGTGATTCAGCAACTATGTATGGTTCACTTATATGTTGTGAACACACATGTGTGGAACATCAGCTCTGGAGATATAAAGATGAATAGAACACAAGTTAACTTCAGGAGCTCATAAATCTAGGCTTTAAAATATTTCACTAGCTAATACCAGAGATGGAAAAGAAAAGGCTATTGCAGATGGAGTAAACCATATGAGTCAAGGAGGCAAAAACAGCAGATGAAAATAGCAAAGCAAATAGCAGTAAAGTTGGTCTTGATTTATTTACAAACAACAAGCAGCCATTGGAAGGTTCGGTAGTTTTTGTTTTTAGTAGGAGAATGAGATGACCAGACCCATGTTTTCAAGAGGCAACTCTGGCAGCAGTGTGGAAGAAGAATTTGTTTAGAGAGGGAACTAAAAAGCAGAGGGGCAGGTTAGTAAGCTATTTGCTCAGTCAATACAGAATATAAGGTGGAAGCAATGGTATAGAATGGATAATTTTGTAGGAAATATAACTTGCAAAGCTGACTATAGAATAAAGATAGAAAACCTAAAGAAAAAAATTAATATAGAAGAAATACAAACGGTTGTCAAAAGTTAATCAGCAACCATCCCTCTATCACCACACAACCACCCGCCAATAAAAACACTTCATCCAGATTGATTCATAGGGGAAAATCCACCAAACTTTTAAAGACAAATAATTCCAATGCAACTTTCTAGAGTAAATAGCTATTCTAGAATATATGAAAAAGGAATATGTAAATAAACATTGCATTAATATCTAAACCCAATAAAAACAACACACCAAAAAAATTCTTAAGAATGTCAATACAAAATGCCAGAAAATGTCAGCAAACAGAATCCAGTGGCCATATTATTAAAGAAATGAGTTTTATTCCAAGAATGAAAAAAAAAGAGAGATTTATTTAGGATTATCTTCAAATATTCAAAAGGTACTTAATAAAATTCAAATTCTATTCATGTTTTTGCCTATTGTGTTATTGTTTTTTATTAATTTATAAATTTCATAGGTGAAAATATTAATTTTTGGTGTTCTTTGTATATTTTACATGCAGTTCCTTTGTTGCAAACATTTTCTCCCAGTTTATGGTTTGTCTTTTCATTCTCTTTATGGTTTCTTTTAAAGAACAAGAAGTTCTTAATTTTAATGTACACAAGCATATTAATATTCTTCATTTTATTTGTTGTCTTATTAACCATCATTCTCCAAAAGTGCTTTTTAAAAAGTTTTTATGAACTTCAACTCTACTCTTAATAAAATTAAGCTTTTGATAAAATAGGAATAATAGACAATTCCTGAACATAATAAATATGTGTGTCCCAATCTTAAAACTAATATTATGCTTAATGAGGAAACACAAGAAGCTCCTCATTAAAGTCAGAAACAAGGCAAGGATGTCCACTAACACAATCATTTTCAATATTTTTCTGGATATATTGGCATAGGCAATTAGAGAAAAGAAAGATTCATAAAGTATACAAATTGGAAAGGATGCGGTTAAATTATTTGCATATGGTAAATTATGTATCTGGAAAGCCAAGGGGAATCAACTAAAAAGCTATTATGAATAAGGACAACATTCAGTAAAGTGACTAAATACAATATTAATATACAAAAATCAATAGCTTTTATTTATAAACACAAGCAATTAGAAAATCTAGCCATTTTACAATAGAAATACACTTTTTTTAAATGTACAAGAGCTATATGATTAGATGTTTTAAATGTTATGAAATTCTAATAGAATACTTAAACAACTAAACAATCATGTCATATTCTTTGATAGGAAGTCTCAGTATCATGAAGATGGCATACCTATAAATTTAGCATAATTCCAATAAAATATCAAAACAATTTTTAAAGTCTGGACAAGCTTATTCTAAAATTCAGATGGAAAAAACACTAAACAAAAACAATCAGGATAATTCTGAAAAGAAGAAATAAAAGGGGAGACTAGCCCTAGAGATATTTAAATGTCCTCATATAATTAAAAGTGAGATATTGAAGCATGATTGAACAGAAAAGAAATGCCAGAAAGAAGTCCAAGTATACACAGGAATATGCTATATAATAAAGGCATCGCAGAGAAAACATGGCATTTGAAAAAGTAGGTACCATGTAGAAAAATACAACTTTGGAATTATAACTTACATTAGAAATTCTATATGGATCAAAAAATTTAAGGAATAAAACAAAAATCTAAAAGTTGTAAAGGGAATATAAAAATTATTTTTGAAATATCAAAGTGGAGAAGGCCCTTTTAAGTATGACCCATAACCCATAAGTTATTTTTTTAAAACTGAAAATTACAGCTACATAAAAATTAAAAACTTCTGCTTACTATGCTTCTCACCATAAACAAGTTAAAATAAAATCTTTGCAGCAAGCATCACAAAGTGTTAATGTTCCTATAAAAATTGTCAACAAGCAGAAGAAAACGTGCAAAGAATAAAAGTTCAGAGGAAAGGAAATGCATACAGTGATTAAATATATTTCTTAAAACCTCACATTATAATTTAAGGATATATTAAAATTAAAATTACACTAGAGAGTTTCAAAATGAATGAAGCAAAAACCGACAGGATTGAAAAGAGAAGTAGACAAATCCACAAGTTATCATTGAAGATGGCAGCCTATTTTCCCAGTAATTGTTAGAACAGTACACAGAAGACTGTTATAGATATAGAAGACTTGAACACCACCATCAACCAGCTTGACCAAACTGATATTCATATACCACTGCGGCCCCCCAAAGTAGCAGATTAGACATCTTTTTCAAGTGCGCACAGAATATTTACCGTAATCATCCACATGTTGGGCCATAAAACAGGTCTCAGTAATAATAAATCTCAAAGGAAATGATATAGAGTGCATTCTCTGATCACAACTAAAATCACAAACAGAGAGGAATTAGGGGGAAATCCTCAAACGTTTGAAAATTAAATAACACATTTGTAAATCGCCAAAGAAGAAATCACAGGGAAATTAGAAAACATGTTTAACTTAATTAAAATGAAAGCACAATATATAAAAATTTGTAGTAGCCAGCTGTGAGTTAATTTCATATGTCAACTTGGCTAGGTTATGGTGTCCAGTTGCCTGGTCAAGAAAGCACTGGCTTGATTGCTACTGTGAGGGTATTTCACAGATGGATTTAAATCATTAGTCAGTTGATTGCATCTATGGCTGATTACATCTACAATCAAAGGAGATTGCCTTCAGCAATGAGAAGAGTCTCCTCATCCAATTAGTTCCAGACCTTCAAGCAAACACTAAGGATTTTAACACTCTGAGAAAAAGAATTTCTGTCTGTACTTCACCCAGCAGCTCCTCTTGGAGATTTCAACTTCTCCTTCCAACTTGTGTCCTGCTTTACATAATTCAGACTTGCCAATCCCCATGGCTGCCTAGGACAATTCCTCTAATAAATATCTTATTATTTCATATGTGTGTGTGTGTGTGTGTGTGTGCTGTCAGTTCTCTTTCTGTGGAGACCGTGACTAATACAATAGCTAAAATAATGCCTAGAATTAATTATTTAATATTCCATCTTAAAATAAAAATTAATAATATAATATTTCATCTTAGGAAACTGGAAAAAGAATAGCATATTAAGTCAAAAGTGAGTAGAAGGAAGAATAAAAATAAAGATAAGAATCACTGAAACAGAAAAACAGAGAAAAATGAATAAAACTGAAAGCTGGCTCTTTGAAAGAAATCAGTAAAAATTTCTGTCTATCTAGACTGGTCAAGAAAAAGAGAGAAGGCACAAATTACTAATATCAGAAATTAAATGTCCTACAGACAATAAACAAGTAATAAAGTATTGTTACAAAAAACGTTATGCCAATAAAGTAAAAAACTTAGATGACATGGACAAATTCCTTGAAAGATATAATACAAACTACCAAATCTCACATGAGAAAAAGAAAATCTAAATAGCATTATATCTATTAAAGCAAATGAATTATATAAATGAAAACTTTCCTAAAAGGAAACTCCAAGCCTAGATTGCATCACTGATTATTTCTATCAAATAGTTAAGGAAGAAAAATATACCAATTTTATACAACTCTTCCAGAAAATAGAGGAAGAAGGAATATTTCTAAACTAATTTTAGTTAGGCCTGCATTACTCTGATACCAAAACTAGGTAAAGACTTTACAATTAAAAAATACTGTGGACCAATGTTCTTTATGAACATAGATGCAAAGATTAGCAAAATAATAGCAAGACAAACCTAGCAATATATAAAAAGTATAATATATCATGAGCAAGTAGAGTTTAATTCAGAGATAGAAGATTGGTTTAACATACAAAAATTCTATCAGTACAATTGACTCTATTAATAGAATAAGTAAGAATCACTGTGTGGTGATCTCATTAGATGGAGAAAGACAAACAGCAAGAAACAAAAACAAAATGAACAAACAAAACTTTCACCAAATTAGTAATAAAAAAGAAATTCTACAGCTAGATAAAGGAGACCTATGAAAACCCATAACTAACATCATACTTCATGGTGAAAAACAAATACTTTCTCCCAAGATCAGGAATAGAGTAAGGATGCCCCACTCGGATTCAGCATGGTAGTGGAGGTCCTATTTATTGCAGTAAGGCAAGAAAAATACATAAAATACAGACCAATTGAAAAAGAAGTAAAACTGTCTTATTTGTAGACCGAATTATTTTGTAAGTAGAAAATCCTGATGAATCACAAAAATACTTCTAGGGTTTATAGTGATTTTTAAATTGTCACAGGATACTAGGTTAATATATAAAAATAAGTTATATTTCTGTATTCTAGCCAAAGCAATGACCAAAAATAACATTTACAATATCATAAAAATATGACATACTTAGGGATAATTTTAACAAATATGTGCAAGGCAATATTGTCTTGAGTCTTCCAAGAGTGACCATCTTACAGATGGTCAAATTGATCTATAGATTCAGTTCATTCCCAATGAAAATCACAGCAAGCTTTTGTAGAAACTGGCAAACTGATTCTAAAATGTGTATGGAATTCAAAGGGCCTGTAATAGCCAAAACAATTTTTTTCAAAAGAAGAAATCTGAATGACTTAAATTATCTGATCTCAAGACTTAACATAGACTAAAATTATCACTCAGAGTGCTCAGTGTGTAACTAGTTTAAGGATAGATCAATGGCACAAAAGAGAGCCCAGAAATAGACCCACGCTTACGTGCGCAGTTGACTTTTTACGTAGGTGCCTATGAAATTTATTGGACAAAACAAAGTCTTTGTGGCCACATGTTCTCATTTGTCTTGGAGAATTGCTCAGTCATGTAAGTGTATATTAAACTTTATAAGAAACTTAAACTGTTCTCCAAAGTGGTTGTCCTGCTCCCACTAGGATTGTATAAGAGTTCTAGTTTCTGCATATCTTTGCCAAATTTTGGTATTGTCAGTCTTTTAATTTTAGTAATTCTAGGAATGTGTACTGGTACTTTACTGTGCTTTTCAATTGCATTTCATTAGTCATCACTAATGATGTTGAGTATCTTTTCATGTGCTTATTGATTACTCATAAATCTACTTTGTACAGTATCTGTTTAAATCTTACCCTGGATTGTTTGTTTTCTTATTTATTGTGTGGTAAGAGTTTATATATTCTGGATACAAGTCCTTTGTCAGAGAGATATTTTACATATTTTTTTCTCTCAGGTATTGCTGGTGAAAGTATAAATTTATGCAATCTCTGTGGAGAGCACAGAAATTACAAATGCATGGATCTTTTGACCTAGAAATTCCATTTCCAGGTATTTATGTTGCAAAATTCCTTTGCATGTGTCAAATGACCTGTGTATAATGATATTCATCGCAGTTTTATTTGTTAAGTATGGAACATTAGAAACAATCAAAAAATCTATCAGTAGGAATCTAATGAAAAAAACTTTAGAAAACAGCCACATAGTGGAATACAATGCAGCCTTTAAAAAAGATTAAGAATATATTTTAGAAAGAAGTTCAAGACACACAGAAAAAGAAAAGTTGTAGAACAGTTTGCACAGTGTGATTCCATTTATGTTTTTTAAAAGATCTGCTCTTATATGCATAAAAATCTCTAGCTTATGCAAGAAATTACCAATAGTTATTCAAATGAACTAAAACTGGGTATGAAAGATGTGGCTTTTACTTTTCATTTTAAGTCTATTTGGGAAAAGAAAAAAAAAAACTGATTTCATTAAATATGAAAACAAAAAGAACCAAGCAGGAAAAACAGATTGAGCGACTAACTTCTATGACACTGCAGTGTTCAAGTAGTCATGTGTGGGAGAAAAGAGACAACACACACAAAAAAGACATCCAGACTCATGTTCACATGCAGAAACATGGGCACTGTGGAGTCTTTTTGTTTGGATGGTTTTTGGGTTTTTTTGTTTGTTTGTTTTGTGGGTTGTTTTTTTTTTTTTTTTTGCTTTATTTAACCGAAGATGAACTAGTAGGGTATCAGAACAGGGGCAGACACTGTTCAAGCAGTCTTTTTAAAATTTTTATTCTAGTAACATATATACTACCTAAAATTTCCTCTTTTAATCACATGCAAATAGGTAATGCAGTGCTGTTAATCTCATCACCATTTTGTGCTACCATCACCACCATCCTTTACCAAAACTTTCGAGCTGTCTTCCCTGGCCCCTTGCTGCCCTAATAGGGATCACAGCTAGATTCACAGCTGAGGCAGCTAGATCCTTCCTCCACATCAATTGCTTCATACTCAAACAAGGCTCACCCTTCTTGAAGAACTTATGCTAATACTCTATGCGCTTCCATCTCAGTTTAACAAATTTCAGCATCACCTAGTTCTTGAAGCCCCTCAGCAGGGCCCTACCTTCCTCCAGCAGATGATTATGAACTCAACACCAGATGTCCCTGCGTAGGAAGTCTGCCTCCAGCTTCCCAGGGCTTCAGAAAGTGCCTCTTTCATACTCTTACCAAAGGACAGATCTGCTCGGAGTGATGATAGACCAGATGAAAGTAAAAAGTAGACAATATTTACAAATAGTCTCTGCCCATTTTGCTTTATCCAGTTTGAAACTACCACTTCCATATCGCTTCTTTGATATGTGTTTTGTTAAATGGTTTTTAGGTGTTCCCAATTTGAGGCTCTCGCTTAGAGTGGCCAAACGTCCCTGTTTGCCCAGGATTTTCCTGCACTGAAAATGTCACGTCCTGGGAAACCTCTCAGTCTCCGCGTGAATCAGAATGGTTGGTCACCTTATCTGACCCTGAATTTCATTGACCTGTAAACCCAAATCTAACCTCCCGAGAAAATCTCTACACCTTTCATTTTTTTCTTCCTTCACTCTCACAATATTCCAATTGAAAGAGAATTTAGTTGTAAAGAAAATATCAGTATAAAGGGATCATCTTTATCTTTCCCTGCTCCTTGTTTTATAAACTCCAGCCCTCTTGTTTTCAAGGGCCTGTTACATATCATGAATGAATAAAAAATTAAAAAGTGTGTGCTCGCTTCGGCAGCACTGGAACAACACAGGGAAGATTAGCACGGCCCCTTAGCAAGGACGATATGCAAGTTTGTGACGCATTCCATATTTTTAAAAAAGAAATAAAAAATAAAAAGGGTCCCACAGAAAAATACCAAAAAAATCTATAAAGGAGATTCTTATTACACATTATGCAACATAGAATGCAAAGAATTGTTTTTCTGTGAATTTAAGAATTTTAACGAAAGACATCAGGAGGATTATATGTTACATGGTGATGAACGATGACATTCATTCCTGGAGGGATGGTTGTAGTCACCACTTCTTTGCACCAGATGGCAGGCATGAGCTCTACTTCTTTGCTTCTGCCTTACTAAGATTCTGAATTGAGTTAGATTTTTCTCAGTTCAAAGTCATAAATCAGAAATGTCCTTAGAGTGACCTATGGATGTAAATTACCAGAATTTATCATCTGCTGTTACATATGTGGGATCCTTCCTGATGCCCTGCCTCAGAGAGTCATTTATTAAGTGTGTTCAAAAGGACTCTTCCCTTTGAGGCCCCTCGATGTGGTCACTGCAGTGGAAAGCCTGTTTCCCATGCTTAATAACATAGCACTCTCTGGGCAAGGGACGAAGACTGCGAACCCTCGGAGGGATACGACAAGGCGCAAGAGGAAGGGGCTGGGTAACACGGTGCTTGTCTTAACATCTGGAACAATCGCTAAAATGAATACCTCAAAGGTAAAAAAATATAGCACCTTAAGAAGTTCCGACCTCTCTTGACTTATTTATTTTTATTTATTTAATTCCCCTACCCTCCCCCGGTTGTCTGTTTTCTGTGTCTTTTTGCTGCGTCTTGTTTCTTTGTCCACTTCTGTTGTCGTCAGCGGCACGGGAAGTGTGGGCGGCGCCATTCCTCAGCAGGCTGCTCCCTCCTTCGGGCTGGGCGGCTTTCCTCACGGGCGCACTCCTTGCGCGTGGGGCTCCCCTACGCGGGGGACACCCTTGCGTGGCACGGCACTCCTTGCGCGCATCAGCACTGCACATGGGCCAGCTCCACACTGGTCAAGGAGGCCCGGGACTTGAACCGCGGACCTCCCATGTGGTAGACGGATGCCCTAACCACTGGGCCAAAGTCCGTTTCCTCTCTTGACTTTTGAAGTCAGTAACATTGAGTAATATCGATCTTTATCTGTTCTTAAAACAAAAACAAAAGTTTTTTGAGGGTACCAGGGATTGAATCTGGGACCTCGTACGTGGAAGGGAGGTGCTCAAACACTGCGCTACACCCGTTCCCCAGAACACATTTTTAAGGTTGTTTTTTTCCTTTCCATTTACTCTACTGTATTATAGAGCTGAAGTAGGTCACATTACATTGACATATGCAAAGAAAATGGAGCTTCTTTAAACTTCAGTAATCTAGGTAATATTGTTTAACAACCTCTCATCATCATCATGGGTAAAGGGAAAATTAACCCTGCTGAGAAATAATACTGAGTCACTACTTAAGAAGTCTGCTTGCAGTTTACCATGGTTCTTTTCAAGCAAGAGCTCAGATTTGTATAATATCTCCCCCTTCCCCTTCTTCTTCCCCAGGTGATATCTTGGAAGGGGGGAAGAAAACTTGGCCCTTTCTGGGGACTTTGGTGTGTCCCTGGGTTCTTGCTGGCCTCTGAGGTACAGGTGTACCTTTGTACCTGATGCGACCCACCCTGCAGACATTCATAGCTGACATCTGCTCTCTCTCTTCATTCCCTCTAGACTATGTGCGACTGATTCAGCAACCCCAACTCCAGCTTTTTCCGCAGCTGAACATTCCCCCACCCTGAGGTCTGGCATGGATCCCCAGTCCAAAGTGTCCACCCTGCCTCCTTTGGTTTCAAGATTGACTCACTCCCATTGCAACTATGTCCCTGGTAAGCTTGCCAACCTCCCTCATTCTTCCTAGGACAAACAAAGTTACCTGCCACTGGCACGAAGGCAGTCTCTGTGGAGCCCAGCTAGGTTCTTCCTCTGCCTAACCAGTCATACTCTGAATTTTACTCCAGACGTAGCTGCTTTCAGAGTGCCAAATAAGAAAGGAAGCAAGGACTTCTCTCTGCATTTGGCTACACACAAACATACATACGTATACATACACAACCATTCTGAGGTTTCAGCTGGAAGAGGGAAGCCATGCCATACTCTGGATGTCTGATTGCTTCCCTACCTCCTGTCACTCCCAGTTTCCAGCCTCCACATATAAGCAGACAGGGTTTACACTTCCTTTTCCTTTCTATCATGGACTTAACAGTATCATCTCCAATTCTTCTGGGGAACACTAAGCCCCACTGCATAGCCATCAGGGCTAATCATGACTTTAAGACTACTTTCTTCTGCTAGAGCTGATACTTGATAAGCATAAGTTGGAACTTGGTGAAATATCCAAAAATAATAAATTCTTAGTGACAGAAAATAGATTAAAGATTACAAGAGGAAGGGAGTTCTTTTATATTCCAGAGAGTAAACCCTTACCAAATATATGGTTTGTAATTATTTCCTCCCATTCTGTAGATTGTTTTCACTTTCTTGATGAATGTCCTTTGATGTATGAAAGTTTTTAATTTTGACAAAGTCCATTTTATCTATTTTGGTTGTTATTTGTGCTTTTGGCCTCATATCTAAGAAATCACTACCAAATCCAAGGTTATGAAGGTCCTGCCCTATGTTTTCTTCTGGGAGTTTTATGGGTTTAGCTCTTATGTTTAGGACCTTGAAGCATTTAGAGTTAATTTTTGTATGTGGTATGAGGGAGGCAGGGGTCTAACTTCATTCTTTTGCACCCTTATTGAAGTTAGCCATAGATGTGTGTATTTATTTCTAGGCTATCAATTCTATCCCTTGGTCTATGTATCTCTCTTCATGCCAGTACTGCACTGTTTGGATTACTGTGACTTTGTAGTAAGTTTTGAAATTGGGAAGTAAAAGACATTTCTCCAAAGAAAATATATGAGTGGCCAATAAATACATGAAAAGATGTTTAACATCATTGGTCATCAAGAAAATGCAAGTCAAAACCACAATGAGATACCAGTTCACACCCACAAGGATGGTTATAATTTAAACAAAAAACAACAACACAGAAAATAATAAAAGTTGGCAAGAGTGCAGAGGAATAGGAACATTTATACATTGCTGTGGTGCTGTAGAATAGAGCAGCCACTGTGAAAGTCAGTTTGGCAGTTCCTTCGAAATTTGAAAGTAGAATTACCATATGACCCAGCAATCCCACTTCCTAGTATATACCCCAAAGAACTGAAGGTAGGGACTCAAACAGACATCAGTATACCAATGTTTATAGCAGCATTGTTCACAAGAGCCAGAAGATGGACTCAATCCATGAATTCATGAGTGGATGAATAGATAAACAAAATGTAGCATACATGCACAATGAAATATTATTCAGCCATGAAAAGAAATGAAGTTCTGGTGCATACTACAACATGGATGAAGCTTGAAGACATCATGTTGAGTCAAATGAGCCAGACACAAAGAGACAATTATTGTAAGAGCGCACTTAAGTGAAATACCTGGAAGAACCGAACTTAATAGAGACATACTTAATAGATTACCAGAGCAGAGGAGATGGAGCAGGGGAGACGGAGTGATAGGTGGAGAGAGAACAATAGCTTAACGGGTGAAGAGTTTCTGTGTGACGACTTGAAAAAGGAGGTGTGATCAATGTCCAAGATGGTAGCACAATATGGTGAATATAATTAATGTAGTACTACTGAATTGTGCACTTGAATATGTTAAAACAGGAAACTTTGTGGTCCATATTGGTTACTGCAATAAAACATTTTTTAAAAGGAATAAGATTAAAGGGACAAATGAATACAATTCACTTTCAAATATTGGAAATACTGTCAATTTTATAGGAGGTAAAAACTCTATATGTAAAGTGTTAAAATAGGACCTGGCACAGAGGAAACACAACTATTATCACTATTATTATTATTATTATTTAATATAAAGTAAAAACAGGCCTGTGCTCCAGAGATAAGGAATCAAAGAGAAGATTGTCATGTTGGGATTGATTATTATGAAAACCCACTATAATGACATAAAATACATTTTTAATTTCCATTTTTTAAAAATACTGAAGATAAAAAAAACATGGATCAGAATATAATTTGTATCAGATTTTGTGAGAGAACATTGAGTACCCAACTCAACATTGGAATTGATTTACTTTCTATTTTTCCTATTTTTTGTGTTGATTGGATGGTTAATTAATGTTGCAGTTAATAATTATACCAAAACATATTCTAGTTTTTCCCAAATCAACATAAACAAAGTCACTTGTTAGATCACCTTATAAAATAAGGACAACAGTGACATAAAGACTGTGAAAGTAGCTATTACTGACAGCTAAAAGAACACATTCATTGTAAAAGAAAATCATTGGCAGAAAATCATTGACTCCTCACAGTAGAGCCCATTTTGGTAGGAAGGACAAAGAGAAGGTACCACATTAATGATAGTTAAGAGAAATTCATCTCAGTTACAAGTTTTATGATCAAAACATTCAGGGTGAAACGTACATGTCTCTGTTTTCAGTCAGTCACTGTTGCTAGCCCTGGTCCTTTAAGCAGACAGGCTTGGTGTGAATCTGCAGGGGGAGGTGGGATTAACCCCTTTGACACTGTTTTTCTGAACCCGGTGGCTCTTGTTTCTTCAGTTAAAGTGGATTTGGTGCTAATATCTCCAGCCTTCCAAAGGACATGATTATCAGCACTACCTAACCTTTGAGAATAATTACACTCTTTGCTACAAAGTACCGAGCGTCCTAGAAAATCAATAAGTCAGTCCTAGTATATAAGAGTAAAGGGGGAAAAAATCAATATATGAGGAGGGAAAAGTAGAGTCTTCAGCCATTTAGATATTTCAAGGGCTGTATCATTTTAAAACAGCATGCCAATTTGGGGCCACGCCTCCTTTCTAGAGTTTGGATTTCCTAAAAGCCCTCATGGTTTAATTATTGTGACATCTTTAGGCTTCACTTAATAAACCTGAATGCCTCAAGGGGCTTCTTGGAGTCACAAAGAGGTAAAAAGAACAGAGAGCACCAACTGTAGCCAGCATCCATCAGTAAGAAGACTCTCCCAGAAGCCTGGCCCGATCACCTTGGAAAGCAAAATACAGGGGGGGAGGGCAATGCACAGGAGAGGGGGGCCAGGAATAGGGAGAATTAGTCCCCCCAGTCTTCCACTCTTTACAAGGAGGATTCTGGTCCTCTCTGAACTCTTCCTGTCTTAGCTGACTGTTCTTTAAAACTGTGGTTTTCACAGTATGGTCCAAGGACCACAGAGCTTCTCCTTCAAGGGCCTTGGTGGATACTATGAGGACCAAGAAGGCATTTGTATATGGGGCTTCCAGTTATTCTGGGGGAAGAAAGCACTTTCTGTGTTGTTGTTTTGTTTTGTTTCGTCTTTTCATTTTTTATTTTTTAAAAGATACTTAGATTACATAAATGTTACGGAGACTATACAGGGGATTCTCATATGCCCTGCTCCCCACACCTCCAACATTTCCCCACATTAGCAACATCTTTCATTAGTGTGGTACATATCAATTGAAATTGATAGACACATTTTGGAGCATTCTAAGCATGAATTATAGTTTACATTGTTCGGTTTAAAAAAATTTTTTTAGACTGCATGCCCAGCAGTCCCAGAGATCTGTCTCTTGCTTCAATAGTGTTTGTATGCAACAGACCTGGAGACTATTCCCCCACCCTTTCATCTTTGGACCACCCTCTAACTGCCTGCCCAGTTGCAACATTGGGACCATCTTCTAGGCCATCCCCTGCTTCTGGAACCAGCTAACATTGTTCTGTTTTTTCTTTAACTCCACATCTTTGACCATCCACCAAATTGGAGGCCTAGGTTATCTGCCTGGTCAAACTGCATCTGCGAGCCTCCTTCACATACCTCTTTCTGGCTTCTTTTTCTACCACAACTATGTTGCCCTGAAGGGCGTGAACTACCTCTCCAGTGAGCTGGCGAAGGAGAAGGTAGGAGGGCACCCAGCATCACTTGAAGATGCAGAACCAGCACGGTGGTCACGCCTTCTTCCAGGACGAGCAGAAGCCATTCCAAGATGAGTGGGGTAAAACCCTGGATGCCGTGGAAGAAGAGTCTTTTTGAACCTGGGTGCCCTGGGTTCTGCCAACACAAGCCTTCATCTCTGAATTCCTGGAGTGCCAGGAAGAGGAAGTGAAGCTTTTCAAGGAGATTCGCTACCTCCTGACCAACCTCCAGCAGCTGGTGTTGGGTGAGCATCTCTTCAAAAGATTCCCCTCAAGCACAGCTAGGAGCCTTGTGGGCGCAGAGGTGTGGGATGCTCGTTGCTTTATGCTCATTGTCTGTTTGGTTTTTCTTTTTAGGAGGCACCAGGAACTGAACCTGGGACCTCCCATGTAGGAGGCGGGCACTCAACTGCTTGAGCCACATCCACTCTAGCAATAAAACTTTTTGCAGGAGAAAAAAAAAGGTTTTTAAAGCCACTATCTTAAGCCTTATTGAATAATCCTAATACATGGAAGAAAAAATAAACATTTTTATTCTCACAGTCAAACCCATCCTCCAAACCAGTGTGAACCAGGAGCATATGTTTCGAACCTTTGAAAGATAACTGGGCTATAAAAACAACTAGAATAGATAGTATGTAAAATATCTTAATAAAGCTTATTTTTAAAATAAAAATAATAGCTAGAATACCAGAGGTACATCCAAGGTACTAGGTGTATTATTCTCAACATTCACCATTAAAGTTCACTGGAGAACTTTAAGAAGAAAAATTGCCAGGGCCCCAACTAAAAAGGTTCTGGTATAATTGGAGTGAAGTCCAGGAATCACTCCTTTTAAATTTTCCTATAATGTACTGTGGGAATTGATAGACACATAGAGAGAAAAAGAGATTATATACAGCCAGAGAGCAGAGGAGAAGAGAGACCTCTTGCAGAATCCTGCTGCTTCCAGACACCCAAAATGGGCTCCAAGCACTGGCTTCACTGGGAGGTCACTGAACCAGCAGCTGTTACTCCTAAAAGGTAATGGGAGTAGCTTCCCCCCCTGGGTCTGCCTGAATACATTACTGTTTGCTTTAGTACAACATTTCCAAAACTTAGGAGACTCCCTGGAGAGACTTGTTAAAACTAGAGACTCCAGGCTCTTCCCTTCTAGATTCCAATTCAGTCCGTCTATTCAGTCTAGGAATCTGTACGATCAGTAGACATCCCAGGGGAATTATGATTTGGGAGTTGGAAAATGCTGCTCTAAAATCTAAATCACTAAAATGGCCTTTAGTTCCATCTTAAAATTTCCAAAAAATTTTTTCTATTTTGTATATCCATTATGCCATTCTGTGCTGCCTAGCATAACCTGGTTACATGTTCTCATGCTGTTGAATGAACCAATGAACATTCTTGTTTGAATTCCCCTTCCCTCTGGAAATGGAGCTCTAGGAACTGGGACGGGCTCTGAGGAGGTCATTCTGGTCTTGAGACCACAGAATCTGGCACTTAAAAATAATCCAAAACTAATCACAAAAAAATAACAATAAAGAGATGAAGTCATATTGGAAGTCAAGCATACAATGCAATAAAAAGTCTGTCTGGGTGGCGGAGTTGGCCCAGTGGTTAGGGCGTCTGTCTACCACATGGAAGGTCTGCGGTTCAAACCCCGGGCCTCCTTGACGTGTGTGGAGCTGGTCCACACACAGTGCTGATGCGCACAAGGAGTGCCGTGCCACGCAGGGTTGTCCCCCGCGTAGGGGAACCCCACGCACAAGGAGTGTGCCCCGTAAGGAGAGCCGCCCAGCGTGAAAGAAAGTGCAGCCTGCCCAGGAATGGCGCTGCCCACACGGAGAGCTGACACAGCAAGATGATGCAACAAAAAGAAACAGAGATTCCCGTGCCGCTGACAACAACAGAAGCGGACAAAGAAGATGCAGCAATAGACACAGGGAACAGACAACCGGGGTGGGGGGCAGGGGAGAGAAATAAATAAATTAGAAAAATAAATCTTAAAAAAAAAAGTCTATCTGGAGGGTGCTGGCCCCTCAGGCCTACCCAGCTTATTAAGAAGAAGGAGATGGCAATGCCATGTTTGCACACTTACTGCTAGATACTTGACATATATTATCTCATGTCATTTACAGTGTATATGAGGTAGATACTACTATTGCCCTAATTCACATGGGAGGAGACATAGAAATTTAGTTTAGGCAACTTGCCTAATGCCACACAGATGTTAAGTCATTTAGAGCCAAGATGCAGGCCCACAACCACTGAGCTACACTGTCTGCACTGACAGAACAGAACGAATGGGCAGGTTCAGGGACAATGAGAGGGATACTGCCCTGAAACGCTAGACTCCAGGCTTAGGAGTTTCTACACATCGTTTGCTCCCTCACCTGAAGGCAGAGAATGAGACAATACGGGAACTCCAGCTGTGTCCTGTTCTTGGGAATTTGTGTTTAATAGCATATTTTGTTTTTTTAAAAATCAGTAAAAAATATGTGCTGATTGAATGCAATTTACTTAAAAGTGACTTTATTCCCAAGTTTGAGATGTTTGTTAGAATCCTCTTCATTGGCTAACAACTGCTTGACAAGAATTTTGGTACATAATGTAGATTCTATATCCTGTTTCACATTAGTTTTTCATCACAATTCTGAGAAACGGGGCCAATCTCTTTTATATTTCTCTTGCAGTAAGATGTTCCAAAAGAAGCAGAAGAGTATGTACTTGAGCTCGTATGCAGGTTGCAAAGCCTAAAACATTTACTACCTGGCCCTTTACCCAAAAAATCTGCCAGTCCCTGACCTAAAACCAAGAGGATACCATCTGCTCAGTTTATCGTAAACAACAAAGCCAAGCTGAGATGCAGAAGCTGTATTTTAAAGTGTCTCTCTGGCTGCTGATTGACTAGCTCCCCAATAGCCTCTCAGCACTTGAAATTCAAAGGCATGCCTCAGCAAAATTGCAAATGACCACAGGGTCACTAACAAATGAGAGACACTTCAAAGATTCATTCTGTGAAAGGCAAAGATCTACTCCTTGTTGAAACTATACGAATAATTACTAAACACGGTATAGTGGAGAGGTTTAAATACAGGGAAAGGAGGGAACTTGGAATTCATGGTTCTCCACAAACGCACACAGAAACACAAACAAAACAAGTCAACCCTGGTGTTGCTCTGGAGAGGAGGGACTAAGGACGGGGTGGGCTGAACACTCTTGACCTCTCCCTTGACCTCTGTCAGCCCCATCCCCTTGCCAGACAGCCGCAAGAGTTCCTTGGAGACGAGCTTAAAACCCACAGATGGAAAAAGAAAAGGAAGTTTGGATCTTGAAGGACTTCATAGAATCCCAGCTCAGCTACTTACTACGTTTATGAACTTAGACAAGTCCCAGAGCCTCTTAAACCTCAATTTTTTCATTTCTTAAAAGGACATGTACGTATTTTCCAGAATTGTTTTAATCTTGGTGTTAATGTATACAAAGTATTTACCTATTAATACTAGCACTTAGCAAATTCTCCTTATTATAGGTCCTAGAGGACCACCAAATGCAGCTGCATGTATGGGTGTGTATGTGTAATTTGAACCAAATTAACTTTCATAGATGTGATAAAAAGTACTACAGAAATGCTGTATAAGGAGGTAACTGCATTATGAACATGTGAAATTCCCCTCATCACTGTGGATAAAGTGTCTCAGTGAGAACACAGAGAGCATAACATCCTCTGCCTCCTCACTCGCTGTTTCTGGTTAAGGGAAATTTGGCTCCCATCCAAGAGGAGGGGGAAGAAAACAAAAACAACCCCGCTGTAAAACAGAAAGGAAAATGAGTCTGACAGATTTATTCCTTTCTGCATTTCCTGTTGCTGCTTCCCATGACTGGCTTTCTAAAGCAAGGCTGTGTCCTATGAGAATAAAACCTCTACCGCCAGGCAGCCCTCTGAGAAGGACCTGCCTCCTCTTTCCATATCTTGAATTTTTTCTTTTTTTAATTTTGGAACCCAAACAAGCCCCAGGTGTCCTTTGTGCCTAATACTAACATGTAATATTCTCTTTCCTCTGTTTTCGTAAGGCTTTAGTAAAGAAAAGAGGAGGGGAGCGTTGTCAAAGACAAGAGGACTGAGAATGAGAGCTGGTCGAGGTTCCAGAAGGAGGAAGAAAGCCATGTGGTATTTGCAGAACAAACAGAAATAATGACAAACTAACACTTTCGAAAAACTAAGGCCATGCTCTTTCATGTGTCTGTTTAAATATGTATGTTTTGTAAGTACATGTAAGTGATACCCCAAAGACAGATTCAGGAGATTGGAGATAGGTATGCATGTAAGTGCAGACTCAAGCAAAGGATGAAATGATTCCATGGGGCAGAATGGTGAATTAATGTATATTACATGTCAAAGTGGCTGCCAATTGGGTAGGTTCTTATAAAGAATTAATGTTTCACTCACATTCAATACAGTTGACTTGCTCCAGCTGAAATGGACCTAGATAGCTATTTATTATCCAAACGGCTTTAACACAATATTCTCCACCCTGCAGCTGAAGTTATTGAGGCTAACATGTGGTATTCATTAGCAGAAATTCTGGAGTGTGATTGCTTAGATTTTAGGCATAAAGCTTTGCAATAAAATTTTTCATTAAAAAAAAAAGATTTATTTGGAATCCCCTGAGTTCTGCCACCAACATAGTGGAAACAACACCAGTGTTTTTCCCCTTTGGCCTAAAACATACATTTCATTGATTTTTTGATGGGTAATTACATTCAGAAAAACCAGAGTTCCTTTTGCAAACAAATTTTAAATAATATTTAAAATATCCTCTCTGGAAAATCATTTAGGAGAAAGAACTCAATCTCTGTTGGAAGTATGGAAACAATGATTTCTAAGCCCAAGGCATTTAATTCCCTCCCACTTTTTCCTCCTCTTCCTTCCTAATTTACCATCCCACTCCTGCCCTCCTTGAGAAATATAATTATAAAGGGAGTAAACCATATTGATAATCTATAAAATACATAGATTGAAATAACAGGAAGATGTCATATTAAATAACCTAGAGTTTCTAAAGATGACACATTTCTGTGCCCTGACAAAAACAATACTTTTTTTTCTTTTTAAAATTATGATTTTTAAATTTCGATCAAATTAATAAACACTTTTAGAAAGTTGAACAAGGTTTCTTTGTGGGTGACAAAAATGTCCTGAAAATTAGATTGAGGTGATGGTTGCACAACTCTGAATGTGTAAGAGTCTTTAAATTGTGCATTTTAAATGGTATGTGAATTATATCTCAATTATGGTGCCAAAAAAAGCCAAGAAGTGTTACATTTTTTAAAACAAATAACAGCAATGTTCTGTGCCACTCTTTCTTTCTAGAATCCCACTCTTTAGAGGCAAGTACCTTCAAGTCTTTTTTAATTTACCTTGATATTTCTAAATAATGTTTAGCCTATTTTTTATATTAACTTTCTTTAGTAGGAGATAAGAATTTAGCTCTCTTGTGTCACCATCCCCCCACACAAATATACACATACATATACCTTCCCTTTCCCTCCCTCATCACTCCAAATTAGATCTAGCACAATTTTTTTTACCAGATCATTATTTTATCAAGAATATATAAATGCTCAAGAGATGAACCTTATGGTATACAATGATTACACTCCCTTTTATATACAATCTTTGTTTTTCCTGGAGTTAGTAATTTTCTCAGATTTTTATTTTTTGAGATTTTTTTGGAAGGGGTGATTTTCTACATGGTTCTTATTTCTAGGTAATTTTTTTTTTAAGATTTCTTTTTTGTTTATTTCTTTCCCATCCCCCTCCCCAGGTTGTCTGCTCTCTCTGTGCATTGGCTATATGTTCTTCTGTGACCACTTCTATCCTTATCAGCGGCACCAGGAATCTGTGTTTCTTTTTGTTGCGTCGTCTTGTCACATCAGCTCTCCGTGTGTGCGGCGCCATTCTTGGGCAGGCTGTGCTTTCTTTCACGCTGGGTGGCTCTCCTTACGGGGTGTGTTCCTTGAGCATAAGGCTCCCCTATGTGGGGGACACCCCTACATGGCAGGGTACTCTTTGAGCTCATCAGCATTGCACATGGGCCAGCTCCACACAGGTCAAGAAGGCCCGGGATTTGAACCGCGGACCTCCCTTGTGGTAGGTGGAAGCCAAGTCTGCTTCCCGGTAATTCTTTTTTTATGTAATTTATGTATCAAATTCTTTAAGAGACCAGGAGAATTCATTTCAACATAATAAAAACATGAAACAATCTGTCAGTTTTTTTTTTTTTTAATATTCATCCTACAGCCCACTGTCCTCCCACTGCAATCTGGACTCACAGTCTTGACCTACTGCACAGCTGATATTTTAGGACATCTCTTCACCATCATCTTGGGAAATCCCTTCAGCACTCAGGATTCCACACTGATGCTCCTCTTTTGCAGATCTCACATCTTCCTTTGTTTCTTTCTTTCATCTTGCACACATCTCCAACAGTTTCCTAAGAAAGGATATTTGAAAGGTTAACTTTTTTAAAACCTGTGTTGGGAGTTGAATCCACATCTCCCACAAAAGACATGTTCAAATCCTAACCCCTGGTCCTGTGGGTATGAACCCATTTATAAATAGAAACTTTAAAGATGTTATTAATTAAAGTGTGGACAAAGTGAATGATGACGGGCCTTCATCCAATACGGCTGAAGTGCTAATAAGCAAAGGAAACGGGGTACAGAAATAGAAGCCAGTAGTCAGTAGAAACCAGAGAAGCAGACACAAGGAGAAAGAGTTCACCATGCACTGCCAGAACACTACAGACTCTGGAGAAATCAGGCCCTGCCAATACTTTGATGTTTGGCTTCTAGCCTCCAAAACTGAGACAATAAATTCCTGCTGTTTAAGCCAACCAGAACGTGGTATATCTCATAGCAGCAATAGCAAACTAAGACAATGCACTCTCAAAAAATGTCTTAATGTAGCCCTCCTTGAAAAAACTAAGTTGGTGGCTTTTGAGTTCAACATCAGAAATGATCTTTCCTTAGAACATTGAAGCCATTCTCTGTTCTCTTCTAAATTTAAGGATAGCTATTGAGAAATCCAACGTCATTCTGAAGCTTGATCCCTTATATATGACTTGATTTTCTTTTCTTCTATTTTTCCCCCCACCTCCCTACCCTGTCCTTTCCACAATTATGTGTTTGGTTTTAGGTGTTTTTCCTGTAATGTTCTGGGGTCTTAGTGGATACTTAGTGGAACTTCATATCCTTCCATTCTGGAAACTTTTCTTACTTTATTTTGTTTTTTTAATAATTCCTTCCCTCAATTTTTTTGCTTCTCTTTTTTGAAACTACTGTTAATCTGATTCAATCCTTAGTTTTCTCATCTTCTTCTTGTGCTTTCTGTACATGATAAATGTCATGTCCTTGATTAGGTAACTTCATACAGCAGAGATGATGGAATGTCATTCCCATGATTGCATTATGTTATACAACCCTCTGCCTTAGCAAACTGGAGGGAGAGATTATCCTTGCTGGCTTAATGAAGGAAGAAGCCATGTTAATTAAGCCCACATGACAAGAAGCTGTGAGCGGTCTCTAGGAACTGCAGGAGCTCCATCCGACAGCCAGCAGAAAGGGACGGAGGGGCCCACAGTCATATGACCACAAGGAACCATAAATTCTGCCAACAACCCAAATCAGTTTACAAGTGGATCTTTTCCCAGTCAAGCCTCTGATTAGACTGTAGGCCCATCTACAACCTAGATTGTCATCCTAGATGACCTTGAAGCAGAGAAACCCACGAAGCCAAGCTTAAACACCTAACCTGTAGAAACTGTAAGGTAAGAAATGTGTATTGTTTTAAGCTCCTAGATTTGCAGTAATTTTGTTATGTAGCAATAGAAAACTAATACACTGGAAGATTTCCTCAACTTTATTTTTCTACCTTTTTGTAAACTTTTCAAAATTCTTCCATTTAACTTCCGATAGTTATTTCTGTTCTTTGCATCTTAAAAAAAAAAATTAATAGTATAAAAGTCTAATCTTGGAGGGAAGGTAGGGAAAATAATCTGAGGGTTTCTTCGTAATAGATAGCAAAACTGACATTTCTCTCATCCCTGTATCTGCACCTTTTGCAGTATGACTTTGTAACCACTCCCATGAAAATACAGTTATTTCTCCCATCCTTTCATCTGGACCAGTTTTGTGACTTGCTTTGACCAACAGAATGTGGCAGAAATGATGGTACCACACCAGAAGCCTAGGCATCAATAAGTTTTCCTTACTTCCACTCACAATCTTGGAACCCCTGCCTCTGTCTAATGAATGAGCCTGCACTCGCCTGCTGGAGGATGACAGACCAGCGCTGAGTCAGCCCAATTGCACAGTCAAAGCGCCAGAGATGGGAGAGAGCCCAGCCACAATCAGCAACGCCTCTTACCCAGCCCAGCAGCTGACTGCAGATGCATAAACTAAGCTGTTCCAAAGCCAGCCTAGAGGCCACCAGCATACCTGTGAGCTAAATAAATACTTGTTTTAAGTCACTACACATTTGTTACACAGCAATAGCCAATTGATAGACATTTTTTATACAGATGTTTAGCCAATCCTTTTGTTTCAACCCCGCCTTTCTCCTTCCTCAGAGGTAGCTGTAGCCTCCAGTTTCTGAGAATCTGTGGTGTTAATCATTTTTCTTCTTGAATTCTCCCTTTGTATGCCATTAGGTTTCAGATTCTTATGCCGAGCTATAAAGTTGTATCTTGGAAATTTTTTGGCCAGTCCTTACTTGAAGCATATCTTCTTAGTCAAATCCCACTACCCCCTCCCCCAGCACTTTCTATCCCTCCTGTCCTGCTATATTTTTCACCACTTATCAGTGTTCCCTCATGTGTTTGCACAGGTCCTTAGAATTTGGGGATATGTTCCTAGGGACTCTGTGAGAGACATGAATTTTAAAAAACTGAAATTAATGCTTCTATGTTTGGAATTCTGCATGCCATGAAATTCTAACACTCAGTGATGGATGGCGATTAAGTTGCCCTGTTAGAAATTTAGTTAGCGGTCTTGCTACCCCATATGTCAGTTAGCGTAGCACCACAGAAATCGCCCAGCGCACCACGGCCTCCCCGCGCCCTGCTGCCCCACGTCCGTTCTCCACTGAGGCCAAAACGGAGAGAATGGCACCGTGCGTCTGATCCGGCGAAGCCTCCCCGGAGCTCGCAAAGCACTTTGCAACATCTTGGTCACGAGCTCGGCCAGACCCTGATGCCTTTGAAGACGACCGGGCCACTGGGGAGATAGTCCTAAAGCGCCCGCAGCTGGAGCGGATGTCAAGGAAATGCAGCACTGGACTTTCCAGAGCTGTTCCTCCAACAAGGGCCTGGCCCACTGGGACCCGCTGGCCCGCATCAAGAAGCCAGTCACAGCCACTGTCAAAGGTTACGCTCTGGGCGGAGGCCGTGCGCGCGCTCTGCCGTGGGCCGCCATCCACGCCCGGGAGGAGGCTCAGCTGGAGCAGCCGGAAGATTACCAGGGACCCTCCCAGGTGCAGGGGCCCCCGGAGGCGCACGGCGCCGTCGGGGAATCGCGGCGATGGAGACGGTCCTCACCGGGGCGCATCTGAGCCCAGCATGCCCTGCCAGCAGATCTTGTGGCAAAAATGTTCCTGTGGAGACACTGGTGGAAGAAGCCATCCATTGTGTGGGGAAAATTGCCAGCAATTCTAAGGTTGTGGCAGTGATGGCCAAAGACTCGGTGAATGCCGCTTTTGAAATGACTTCGGGGAAAGAATTAAGTTGGAGAAGAAACTCCTCTATTCAACTTTGGCCACCGAAGACCGGAAGGAAGGGATGACTGCGTTTGAGGAGAAGAGATAGGCCAAGTCAGACCTGCAGGAGCTGGCCTGAGCGGCGATGCAGGTGTCAGCTGTAAGCAAACAAGTCGTTCTTCCTCAAAAGGCAGGAGAAGCGCGCGCGGCTTCTTTGTCTGCCACCGCCGTGGAGCCTGGAGGCGGCACTCACACCCTCTCGCAGCTCAGGGTCTGTCTTCGCCCAGGGCTGGTTGGAATCTGTGTGGAGTGTGTTCCTTTAAATAAAAATCCCACTGATGGGAGGGGAAAGAAGAAAAAACAAAACAAAACAGTAGGACCCTGCTTCTTTACCTTGAGTGCTCTCAGTTTTTATTGTGAAATAGGCAATTCATAATTGGTGAGTACATATTTGAACTGAAGGAAGAAGAGTAGACTAACCATGTCAGCCTGTCCTACTGAATTGCATCCCCTAAACTCTCCTTATATATGGCCAAGTAACCTAGAGAAGAAAACTAGGTCTACCAGTAAACCGAGCAAGAGAGGGAAATTTTCATTCCAAAGAAGGAATTCTTATCACCATAACTCAACTTCTCCTCTGCCAACCTGCTGTTCTTTTAAATAGTGCATGGATTCTGTAGATTAGAATTGTATTAGATGTTTTAAGATTCTTTGCACTTTTCTTGTTTATTGTTTGTATGTTGTGACCTTCTGTTTTATCATTTTTTAGCATTTTTTTATTAACATGATTAATGATTCAATGTGGTGATTTTTGAAGATGAGTAAGAAATGGAAGGGAAGGATTCTAGTCCAAGGCACAGGGACAATTCCCATAAGGTTAATGATGAAGATTTATAATCTTCTGAGTCCTTTCCCTGTTTAGTGCAACAAATGGCACAAAAAAAAAAAGAAAAAGATATCAACTGCAAGGATAGAAATCATCTCATTTCAGGTAAAAATGAAATTTGTATATGCTTATCTCCTTTGACCCTAAATTGAATATATGTGCAGCAAAAACAAGCACAAGTATCACATTAAAAGGATACGTTTTAGTTTCTACTTTTGCTTTCAAAAATAATGCTTTGGCATTCCAGGCAACTTTACAAACTAAATTAAGGGTTATATGTGCTGTGTACAAATCTTAATTATTTTGAAATGGACAAACTTGTCATTACATTCGTGACCTTGTACAGAGGATTTTTCACTATCTGCCTAGCTTGGTGTCCATTCACTAACATTGAAGAAAAAAAAGGTGCATGAACAATTAAAAACCAGAAATTAAATGAAGTGTATGTAGAGATGACAGTTTTATATTACATGGCCCAATCCTGTATTTATTTCTACCCCTTTTTTTAAAGTATTTATAAAACTAGTTGAGGGCAGCTGTATTTTTTTTGTTGACCTATTTAGTAGAACTTGTGCCTTTCTGTCTGTGAGTAAATGCTGTACATTTTGCAATACAAAAAAAAAATGCTTTGGGGGAAGCAGAGGTGGCTCAAGCAAATGGGCTCTTGACAACATGGGAGGTCCCAGGTTCGGTGCCCAGTGGCTCCTAAATAAGACAAGCAAGAGAGCAAGCTGTTGAAATGGGCAAGCACAGAGAGCTGATGCAACAAGAGACAGGAGGAAAGCACAATGAGAGACAGAACAAAGCAGGGAGTGGAGGTGACTCAGGTGATAAGGCACCTCCCTCCCACATAGGAGGTCCTGGGTTCAGTTCCTGGTGCCTCCTAAAAAAAAGACCAGCACACAGCAAGCAGACACAGCAAATGCAAACAACGAGGGGGTGAGGAGGAATAAAAAAATTAAATAAACCTTTAAATAATAATGATAATAATAATAATGCTTTGAGAGAGTGGATGTAGCTCAGTGGTTGAGTGCCTGCTTCCCATGCATGAGATCCAGGGTTCAATCTCCAGTGCTTCCTAAAAAAAACTAATAATAATAATGCTTTATGTATAATAGACCTATAAAAGAAACCAACACATGTATATAACAGTTTTGTAATTCTATATGTGTATAATAATTTTGGCACTATATTTAAACCTGATCAGGTCATTCTATAAACATTGTTTAAAATCTTGAATAAAATTGTGCCTTAGACCATATTTTTTCATATTCCTTTGGGTTATGTTATTACTAGCTTTACTAGTCAACATTGTCAATAAATTTTCATGTTCAATATAACATTAATTAAAGTCAATTTACAACTTTTATTTAAATTAAACCTACCGAGCTGACTTTTAGGAAATCCAATCCCATTTTGTCTTAAGCCAGTTATTTAGCAGAAATTTATTTCATTTGTCTTGTGAGTTTTTAGAATTTATGAAAGGGAAAGAAATTCATTTTAAGAAATCTAAGCTTAGCCTATATTTTTCAAGAAAGATCAGCTTAAAGTCATTTTTTGTTTCCAATAGGGAAAACTGCTCTTGCACCTTCCATATACTACATACCACACATTGTCAGCATCTTGTCTCATAGAAATTTGTGATGTTCTTTTAGGCTGTGGTAGGCTAAATAATGGCCCGTACTGAAGCCCATGTCTTAATGCTTGGAACCTGTCAATACATTACCTTCAATGGCAAAAGGGACTTTGCAGATGTGATTAAGCTAAGGAACTTGAGATGAGGTGAATATCTTGGATTATCCAGCTGGGCCCAACATAATAACAACGGTCCTTATGGGAGGGAGACTGGAGGGTCAGTGTAAGAAAGAGATTTGAAAATGCTAAACTACCGGATTTAAAGATGGAAGGAGCCACAAGCCTAGGAATGCAGATGACCTCTAGAAGCTGAAAAAGGCAAGGAAACAGATTCTTCCCTACAGCCTCCAAAGAGAATGCAGCCCTGCCAACTCATTTCAGGTTTTTTACTCCAAAGCTGTAAGATAATACACTTGTGTTGCTTTAAGTGACTCAGTTGGTGGTAATTTGTTACAGCAGCAACAGGAAACTAAGAGATAGGCCTTATTGGATGAGATTCTTTAAAATCAAATATATAAATTTTTAAATTAGAAATCAAAAACTGAGTTTCCTCTACCTACCACTGCTGATTGACTTTCTGGGCTTCAAATGTAATGTGGGGGAAAGGGAACCATGCAAAAGGAGTAGGCTAATAGATTAGCCAAAATAAACAGATTCACAGGAAAATAGCATTCTCTATTCAAAGGATCATTGACAATTATTTTTGGATTATTATATCTACAAATTACTGATTCTGCTAACCTACCATGAACAGGTATAATAGTTTTCAGGCAATTGAGTTCCCTGAGACCTGAAAATTTCAGGTTCCCTGAGACCCTGAAATTTCAAGGGTTTACCCAGGTAAAAAGATTGAGAAAAACTATACTATATATATATATATATTTGCTTATGTGTTCATTATCTTCCTCCACCACCACCTACCAACACACACTCCAGAGTGCAAAGCCTTTGTCACTGCCATATCCCCAGTGCTTAGAACACTGCCTGGCACATAGTCAGCCCACAGTATGTGATGAATGAATGAATGATGATCATATTTTCTAATAATCAGAAACATATGAGAGCCATTGAGTATACACTTTGGATAAAATATACAAAGCATGCGACTGTATAACACAATGAATCACATGATGGAAGATAGACTGGTTTACTGTACAAATATGAGAGTGTTCTCTCATGAACTATAACAAATGTACAATACTAATACATGTGTTAATAATAGAGTGTGTGTAACAGTTTGATATGGTTATGAATTGAATTATGTTTGTAAACTGGTCTGTACCTGGGTGTGATTGAATTATGATTAGGACTTTGATTGGGCCATGTCAGTAGGGTGTTGAGTCCTGCCCTTTGGTGGGTGGAGACTCACAGATAAAAGATATGGCAAAGGACAGAGTTGGAGACTTGAGCTGGAGCCCAGGGAAGTAAGCACACAGAGGAGCTTGGTCATGAGGAAAGAGAGAAGGCCCTGGGAAGAGAAAAAAGCTGCTCACCTAATAGTCTACAGCTGGCCTTATGGAGATAGCAGAGGCGCTAAGCCCGGAGAGAAATGAACCCTAGGAAGAGAAGAACCCAGGAAGCCTAAACCCTTACAGATGTCAGCAGCCATCTTGCCCCAAAACACGGTAATAAACTTTGGTGAGGGAGGTAACTTGTTCTTTATGGTCTGGTAACTGTAAGTTTCTACCCCAGATAAATACCCTTTATAAAAACAAACCTACTTCTGGTATTCTGCATCAGCACCCCTTTGGCTGACTAATACAGGGTATAAGGAAAAAATATACTAAATGTACGCTATGGACCATAGTTAGTGGTAATAGTCTGATCGTGTTCTTTCATAATCTGTAAGAAATGTTCCATAACAGTGTAAGGTGTTGGTGGAGGGGTGATGTATGGGAATTCTCCACATTGTGCATGATTTTTTTGTAAGTTCACAACTTCTCTAACAAAAAAAATAATAGTGGGGAAGAGATCTATTTTTAAAAAAGCAGAAACAAATTCTGATGAAAGTACGATATGAAGCCTGACAATGGAATGATCCTTGAAATTGAGACTATGCTGAAAAATCCAGAATATATGTTTCTATCCATGTACCCCTGTCCTCCTGATGAGCCTCAATGGGCCTCTAGAAGAGGATATTCATTGACAGCAGAATCAATTCTTTCTTTTAGAAATTTCAAACTCAGCATTTATTTTTCCACTTTGTTAAAACAGGGCCCCACTTTTCAATCTGTGTAAAAGAATTGATCTACGTTTGAAAGTAAAGAATAAAAGAAGTTTGGGGGTTTTCTGTCATTTGGTTTATACCTAGAGAAAGTTTCAATTTTCAGAAGTTTGCAAACAATAAAATAAACCAGCAAAACTCTTGATGGTGATAACGCATAAAATGAAGGTGGTTTGAAGACATTTCACAGGCATCACTTGTATTCAATGACGTGTTCGATTATGTTCGATGCAAGGGGCACATTCTCCTTTCCACCCCACCTCCATCCTCCTACCCCCCACCCTTCCCCCCCCAACCATGGGGTTTTAAAACGTGTCCACCAATTCCTGCTTATGTCACCTCCCATTGAAACTGGACAGGATTTTGTTCTTGGTTCAATGAGTACAATGTAGTGGACATGATGCCCTGTGGATTTCCAAGTCTAAGTTAGAAAAGATATACAGAATCCATGAATATTCTATCTTCGGACACTCGCTTTAAATCCTGAGCCACCATGCTTCCACCCTGAAGCCACCATGCTGGAGAGACCACGCAGAGATAGAGATGCCCAAGAGCCCCAGCTTCTCCAGTCCCATGTGAGTGAGCAGCCTTCAGAGAATTCTAGTTCCAGGCAGCTTCTGACTGTAACTGCTTGAGAGGCGTCAAGTGAAAAACGCCTAGCTCAGCCCAGTCAACTCTCAGAACCAGGAGAGATAATAGTATGTGCAAGACAGAGTCATAAATCGATTACTGTTTTAAGCCACTGAGTTTTGGGTGATTTACTATGCAGCGAATGGTAACCAAAACAAGCTCCTTTCCAGAATATGAGGGCTTTCTAAATTTACTTGTGTTGGACAGGACATAGTTTCCAGCAAAATTAACTGTTTTTCTTAGAATGGAAAAAATTAAGAATTCTAATTTCCTTCCCTCCCTACGTTTAACAGAAATCTGTGAGATGGCTGCCACAGCCAGGGCTGGGCTGGTTGCTAGGGATCTACTGATGAACTAGATTAGGTTACAAGTTATTATATTGTAACAGGGGAAAACTGCTTGTGACAGGGCAAAGTAATTTATTATTTACAATTCCCTATACCCTCTATGAAAGGAATTCCTAATGTGGGTCCATCATTTATTGAGAAATTTGAGAGTTATCTGGAGTCAGACTGGAAAGCAGAGAAGGATCTGAATTGTTCTGTAGAGAAAATGAATGGGGAAAATGGCAAGATCCAGAGGTGGGAAGAGTGCAGTTCAGCGGGGAGGGGGTCTCATGATGGATGGCAAAGGGAAGAAGGACAGGAAGATGTGCTGACTGCAGCCCAGGAAGGACTTTGGAAAAAGGCACAGAGGTGTTAAAGGGGATTTTTCAGAATATGTATCATTTTCTGGGGAAAAAGCCAATACATGATTTCTCATGTTCACTTCCTTCCTCCATGATGATGGCAGAAACACATATCAAGTTGGAGCTTACATTTGACCCGAGTAAATTTTGCACACAAAGCAAACTCTTATTAACATTTTATTTCACTCTGTATCAAGTCTACATAATTCAAATTCATGTAAAGTGTGGCCATACTGTAATCATATCTCCACTGTCTCATTGACATAGCTGAAGTGATAGTGTCTAGCCATAAAGGATCACAATTGCTTATTCTGAGCTACTTTTCTGTATACCTCATTTTTCCACATTGTTGATATTGTTAAGACCACGGTGGCAGCCAATTCCAGATTTCACTTTGTTCTGACCCCTGGACAATGCCAGTCTATTTGCTGACAAATGGGGAAGTGATTTCCTCATTAGCCCAGATGGGCCAGTGAATGGGGGATGGCAATGATTTGAATGACAAATTCAGAGGGCTCTAAACTGGAGTTTTTTGGATATTATAAAGGCTCCCAACCAAGAGATAGCTAGTTTCATCACTTCCTGGCTAGATTTCAGCAGGTAGGGACGGAGGCAAGAGCAGTCAGGAAAGGCAGCTTTGGGGAGCGGACAACTAGGAAGATTGCCAGTCATGTGTTAATATACAGTTACCACATAGCATGCTGTTATTTTCTTGTATTCTCAGTTATCTCAAATAACCTCTTTTTATGAAAGACAAAGAGGTGGTGTTTCTTTTTGTCATTTGGGGCAACCAATATAGGGAATCAGTTCACAAAGTCTGAGAGAAAAATCATCTGAATTGAGGGATTTCAATGGGTCAGTGAACTAGGACATTTAACTACCTGGTTTTGTCCACTCCTATAATTTGTAATAACCAGCAAGAACACTGGATCCAAATATCTATAAATAACAATATTTGGTGGAGCTTCTTACCTTAGGATTTTTTAAGGCAATAGGTTCTGTTGAGAATGACTGAATGTGTACACTGTAGTAAGTATATAGAACTTATATGAATTATAAAGATATTGCTGATGGCTATGGAGATAGCCAAAGAAATTATTATGAACTTCTCTAATTCATCCCCACAATGAAATCAAATTGAACACACAACACAAGGGAACTGAAAAGGCAATAGGCCATTTAACTGCAGGGCAGTGGCCAAATTAGGAAAAAGATCAACACTTCATCCCCTAACCCCTCCATCTTTGTCCAAGGACAGAAGGATAACCATGGTCCAGACAACTTCACCCTGCCGTTAGATGTGAATAGTGAAAGATGACTCCTCCTGGACTGTAACTTCCTTCACTGCACCTATATAGCAAAGCTCCCAGCACTGCACTGGCCCAGAGGGTCTTAAACAGCTGATGGGGAGAAATCAAGGAAGTAGAATTTGATAAATGGAGCATTTTCAAAATAATTTTTAAACCTATACCTGGAGCCCTACACAATGACATTGAATTGGTAAGATAAAAGTCCTAAAACATCTCTCTTCTCTAAAAATACTCTCTGAATTCCAACCACTGAAAGTAGAAATTATGTTCACTCCAATCCACATTATTTATAGATTGCCCAATATTAGCTTAGCATCTTTTAATGTGACTGTCTAGACCCCCATTATTTTAGTGTTTTTAAAGTTATCTAATAAATTCTGCAGAACAAAGCATTGTTTGCACATCAAAGTCCAGGTTCTCAGAATGCAAATTGTCTAAGCATATTTCTCTACCTGGCAGAAGGTGGCACTAGAGTTATGCTTGCAAAATCACTGCTAAATGTCTACAGGCTCAATGTTTAAATTAGCCAGCTTCAAATCGCATGCTAGAATGAGAATCGTGATATATACAAATCAGTTTGTAGATTTCAAACATATTTAATCAGAATAGGACCTTATTAATCAAACTTCTCAGAAGCCTCCTCCAAACCCTTCAATCAAGCGTTAAGAAATAGTCATTCTACAAATATTTATTCAGTCCCTACTCTGTACAAGGCACACTTCTATGTATTACTAATACCACAGTAAACAACACACATATCAAAACGTGTTGTCTAGTAGGAGATACAAAAATTAAAGAAGCCATGGACAACTATCTACTTAATTACAGGTGCTGTGAGGTTTATAAAGCAGAGGCATAGGACGCTACAGCAGAGGATTAAAAGAGACCCTGACCCAGTTGAGGCAGCAGGGAGGGAAGGCTTTCTTGAGTACTTCTTCCCATAACTACTTCTTCTCCATTCCTAAAAAGTCAGTCTTTCTAGACCTTATTTCTATTTCTACCCTTAAATACCACTCAATAATTAATCACATTAAGATCCTGTCCCATATTCCATCAGCTCGTGTAATTTCCCTTGGTTTTGCAATGCAAGGTGTTTTTGACTATTTAGTACAGCAGATCTCACCTAGGGCAAGACCACCATAGTAGAAATTCGTAGAGGTGTTTTTTGGATTTCACAATGATTTGCACTGTGCCCTTGGCATTAGTGAGTTAGGGCCAGGAACCTTAGGCATCCTGCCAGTTGTGGAACCATCCCGCCCAAGGGAAAATTAATCTTCTTCCCTCATGACTTTTGAATGACCCACTGATCTCTCATGTACATGAACAGCCTGCTTAGAATTATCTCATGTGTTACATGTAAACACAAAATCTTTTCTCATGGTTTTTATATAAACTGAATTTTCCAGGAATGCACAACAGTGTAAACAGAAAGAAGACTGTATTTTGCTTTGTTTGGATCTTTACCAAAAATTGCTCCATTTTGGAAAAAAATCCCTTCACTAATGGCAGTGACTCACCCATATGACACACCTGTACCATTCTACACTTGCAGCTGACACATCCAGGAAGAATCTATAGATAGGTGTGAGCACCTGACCACATCGTTATGTGAAAGCATTGACACATTGAAATACATATGACTTCATTAGAAATTACTTTCCTCAAATCGGCCCTTTATATGAAGGCCAGAAAATGCCAAATATTCTGAAGTTTGTAGGGAAGTTATATTATCTGAGTTTTGAAGTTTGTAGGGAAGTTATTTTATCTGAGAATTTCATTTCAGGATAGTAAGGAGGACATTCAAAAGAGG
This sequence comes from Dasypus novemcinctus, assembly GCF_030445035.2. Lineage (NCBI taxonomy): Eukaryota > Metazoa > Chordata > Mammalia > Cingulata > Dasypodidae > Dasypus > Dasypus novemcinctus. Next base: position 43,480,338 of record NC_080673.1, on the reverse strand, counting down.
GTGCCGGTTCTGATGGGGGAGACCCATTGCAACAGGACCTAGTAATAGGAAACCAAGACATGGCCTGGCCTGGGTTTATATCCCTTTCAGGCTCTCCCACCTCCTGTCTGTGTGACCTTGTGCCAGTTCTATCATTTCATGTCTTCATCTATGTAATGGGACTTTAACTGTTCTTATCTCTTGTCAGTGATGTTGTTTCTAGGTGGATTAACTGAGATGTTCAGGAAATGTGCAGCACAGTATCAAGTATATGGTAAACACTCATCAAATGCTATTTCATTATTTTTCCAGTTGAAGGGGCAATTGATAATGCTTTGGAGATTATTTTCCTGGTTACGTGATGCTTATATGTATTTATCCTCTGACTTTTAAACTCACTGGTTGTGACTGAGAATGCATATGGTATGTGCATTTTTAAAAGAGCTTTTAATTTTTGTTTTAGTTTTTAATTCTTCGGAACCATCTGGTTTCTACTCCCTGAATCCAGCTACCAGCTGGCCCATCATCTTTATTCACACTCTTGCTGCATCACCCTATAATCAAAGAGAATAAGAAAATTTATTTGGGAACCAAAGCTATAAATAGCTTTAAAGATCTTGTGTTTGATATAAAGATTCTTGGCCCTACCTCCTCTCTAACCCCCAAACCACATTTATAGCAACCAGGTGGGTCATTATCCAAATGAAGATTATCCAGTCTCCTAAGTCAGGTTGAAGAAAAGTTTGATATTACCCCTGAATAAACCATGAGGCTTTTGATCATTCTGAATAATTCATGTATTCAACAAATATTTATTTGGCTCTTACTTTGAACAAGGAGATGTGATAGGAACTGAAGTGAATAATGAACTATAGAATTCTAAGTTAGTATTCATTGATTCATTCTTTCAGCAAATATGCATTAAGCATAATCGGCTCTGGGCCAGATACTGGGAATACAAAGATGAATACGATATAGTCTCTGCCTCAAAAATCTGAATCCATATGAAATAAATGAACAGAACTGGAAATGTAAGCAATCGTATTTTATCTCAGGGAAAGTTTGTAAGATGGAAAGTAAACTAATTATTGAGTACTGAGTACCCACCGTGACCAGAATGCTATACTGTGCTGTGTTTTCAAATATGCCAACACACATTTTCACTTGATCCTTATGCCCACTCTAAGAGAGGGGTATTCAGTTTGCTTTTTTGGTCCATGAGGTAATTGACTTGGTGAGACTATGTAACTTTTCCAAACTAGTAGTAATAGCAGCAGCTAACTTTCATTGGTCCAAGTACAGTGCTTTAAATTTCATTTAATCTTCACAAGAATCCTATATGGTGGGTACTATTATTTTCATATTCTCTAATGAGGAAACAGAGGTCTCAGGAGTTTAAGTAAATGCTGCAATTTCACACAGCAGGCAGTGGAACCAGGGCACAGCCCAGGCTGGTCGCTTCCTGACCTATTACTCTCGATGCCTGGGCAAGAGTTCCCTGGAGACGAAGAAGAGGGCCAGCACAGAAACCCCAGCTGGCCCAACGTCAGACAGCATGCTCTTTCTACCAGATTGTTTCCTAAAGCTCTGATCCATATCTGGTGAAAGAAGCTGGACTCCTAGACTTTTTGAACGATTTTAATGAGATGAGGTTGAAAACGAACTGCATAATGGAATAGGATCAAATAGTTTGAGGTGGGCGATTGCTTCTACCAAGAACCAACCAGAAAAGCCAGATAAAATGTAAAACTCGTTTCATGTGAAAGCATCCAAGACCTGAAGAAGGGGGACTTGAGGGCTAGAATTCCAAAGAAGCTGGGGATCTGAGCCTCTTTTTTTCCTGGGCGCATTTACTAATTTTGGATGGGGGCTAGAAACTGAGATTTGAGGTTTGGCCCAAGCAGAGACTAGGCTGTGGGAAAGAAAAAATGGCGAACTGTAGGCAGTTGTCACTCCAGGGTTGGGTGACCAAATCGGAGATTCCCAGGGCCTCAAATGCACTCCCTGCTTAGCATTCAAGACTTTGCTAATTCTGAAATTGCATGTTGCAAGAATTTTAAAACTTTGGTGTAAAAACTCTGATAACCACAACCGACTCATAACCATGGTCTCTGGGTGTTGAGGAGACAAAAATTTGCCAAGCTCTGAATTTAAGCCTTGGAGGTCTATGCCCTGGGAAGTGAAACAACCAGAGGTACAATGCTGAGGCTTACCAAAATTCAAACCAGCCTTGACACACCTAAATGTGGGAAATTAGAACAATAGGATTTCCTAGCAATATGAAGCTAAAGGTTGTAGTCTATATTTGCGTAGCCTACAGATTTGAACTATCTACAAAAACTAGTTCAATGTATTTTTCTCTTTATTCAACCTACCACCTCAAGTTACAGGTCTCTGAAAAATATGAGGAATCAGAAGTGTGCAATAAACTTTCAAAACAGTTGATTCTATTTAATTGTAGTATTTTAATACCAACCCTTAAATGCAGGCAGTCAGTTATTTCTGCAGAGCTAGGTATTTGCTCAATTTGAGACTTCTGAAAGTGTCATATTTTAATATCCTTTAAGACCTTCTGGGGGCCTATTCCTTCATTTATTCTTAGAAAATGTGCCAATGCCTCAATGATGTAAATGAAAACTTTAATTAAATATTACAGCAAACAGGGACTTTTAACCAATACTAAACTATATTGAAGTCAAGGGTGTTTCTTCCTAATTTGGAGTCAGCCAAATTCAGACTCCAGACACAGGGAAAATGCAGAACAGGACTATCAGTCTTCTTTTTGTTCAAAACAGATGACTCGGTAAGTATTTGCCTAGATAAAAATAACAGCATTCCTTCCCCAAGTCATCAGCTGGACAGTCTAGCCTGCTCATATTTTTTTAACCCAGTCAGGGGAATTAAGGTCAAAAGGCTATGTACTCTTAATTAATTTTTTTTCCCACAATAGACTACATGTAAAAATTTGTCTACCTTTAATAGTTTTCTTGAATGATTTCCCTACTTCTCATTATGGAAAATGTAATAAGTTTATCTTAAATTGCTACTAAATTTCTTCTCTTTCACTGAGTTTCACATTATTACCAGAGAAGCAGAATTGTTTCTATCAAATTGTTATTCAGCTTTCTTTTTGAAAGTTTCTAATAATTTCAGTGACAACAAACTTGCTTCTTGCTTGGATAATTCCATCTGTTGATGACAATGTACAATGTTATATATCAATTAAACAATGTTAGTATTTTCATTGTGTTGTTTCATTTGTATAATTCCTATCCTAAAATTATTTATATTTTTATTCAATTCAGATAGAAATTTGTCACATATTCTCTCTTTCTTTTTTTTTAACCTTCTTATGTCTTCTCTTTATTCCATCTCAAAAATTTAATGTAAGCATGAATAAATATATTTGGCATTTTAGGATAATGTATCAGTGGTAGACCAGACTCTTCCACTATTGTATCACCTTCCAATTAATCTACACAACTCCCCACCTCCATCCACACACATGTACATATATACACTGCTAAAACAAGAGAGAAACTGCTAAAATAAAAAAGAGATTAGGGAAAAAAAAAAAAAAAAGCTATGTGAACTTGTAAGGTAAATGCCAAAGCCCTCACTTTAAAAATTCAATTATAATTTATTGCTCTTATAAAAAAGTTATAGTGAAAAGTAATGGATGGCATGATTTGGGATATTAAAGAATTGTGAGGATGGCGGAGCTATTTGTATCCCAGCTGAGAATATTTCAGGGCCTTCTTGAAGCCTGCATGTGATGTTTTTTTATTTTAATAATTCATTAGATACTCTATTTTAATAAAATGTTGGGCTCATCCAGCACTACTTTTCAGGTCTTCTGGAAGGAAAATATGTTATTTTACAACTCATGTCCCTATGGTGCTCCTATCACTTCCCATCTTAATGCTCAGGAGATATGATACAAAGAGCAGTGCTGGATGATGAATGTCATGTAGTCCCTGGTCCCACAGATAAAAATCATGCGGTTAGCACTGCATGTAAATAATCAGCACTGTTGACTGAAATCTCGACAATTTTGCACAGTTTGGGTCCTGGCTACCTGAGATCATCTTTCTCCCCCAGGGAACTTCACAATAGCAGCAAAGGGCAATGGAAGGCTGTAAACTTGTTCAAAGACAGATGGAGCCACGGGGTGCTTTGAGGGTCATTGAAGGGCAAGTATGTTTCATGCACCATTTTTACCCCCTCCTCTGTGATCACTGGTAGTGAAGTAGGGCACACTTCCTCTAATGATTCCCCAAAGGAGGATTTTTTTTCCTTCAAGTTCATGCCCTTGACCTTCAGAGGCAATGAAATTAGAACGTTCAACTGCAGCAAAGGCTAGGAACATCTATGCTGCTTTAAATAGCTACAACATAGCATCCACATTATATCATTTCTGAGCTAATATTGCTAAAACTGAATTTTTTAATTAACTTACTCAATAAATTTTTAATTATGACAAAGAGGTGAGATAACCCTCCATCCACACAAGAGCACAAGTCAGGCTTTTCAATAGCGTGTTAAGCTTGTCTAGTGCATTGTGATATCAAAACCATGTGAGTCTTCCTTCAAGCAATAATGCAAGATAGTTACACTCCAGTATTCTTTCTAGGAGTTAACCTTCTGTCAAAAGACAACAGAGAGAAGACAGATTTGAGCGAGATAATTTATCCACTCATCTCTTTAGAGATTCTAAACTGTCTTCTTTATCAAAATAGATGCCCAGAAAGCTATTTACCTGGATTGCATTGATGTGCACCCCTAAAAAACCATATTCACTGAATTTACATTTTAGTGTTATACATTTGGCACTTACTAAAGGTCAGTTTAAGCAATACAGACCTGAAATACATTCCTGCAACCTGATAGGTGGGAAGAGGAGGTAGAAGATATTGGAAGTTAGAAGGAGTTAGAAGACCTTGATTTGAGGCCTAATGATGCTGGCTGAAGTATCTAAAGCTAAGTTTTCTCATATTCATAAGGGAACAAAATGCCTACATTAAGTAATGATTAAAGTAAATGAGATAACATGGAGATCTGACAAAGAATAGAGCTTACATATGAGTTGAGTCTACATCTTGTATGGAATCTGTTATCTATTATGTTATTCACAGCCCTTTGAATAAGAAACCACTACCAGGGAAATATTTCTTCTTAAGAATCACAATGCTTTTTAAAAGACAAAGGGAAGTATCCAATTTATGGGTCTTTTTAGACTTGGCTGGCAGGAGGTTTATCGTTATTAAATTTAATGCTTTAAAAAATGGTATTTTCCTAGGTGTTTTCCATTGCTTCACATATTTGTTTGCTCAATTTCTTATTGAATAGTCTTGTCATGACCTTGAGGGGCCAGGAAATATTCAGATAGATTTTGTCAGATTCTCATCAGTTCCCTTTGTTTTTCCCCACAGTGGCAATTCTCTTTATCACTGTCCTCAAGCCAATACCGTACTTCCCACCCTATCATTCTCAAAAAATGACCACCCTACCCTTATCACAAAGAAACTGAATCCAGACATTAATTGTTTCCAAATGCCTCCATCACACATTATCCATTGTGGCCCCAATTCCTACCTCCTCTGCAGTATCAGAAGGCAGTTCTCCTTTCCATGCCTGCCCTTCCGTTTGACCTCTGAATTTCCTTTCCTCTCAGTTCCCCCAGGGACCCAATTCTTCCCTCTCTCAATCTCTAATTTACTTGTTCTTCTACTTTTGAATTCCTTTACTTTAATCTGTAAATGTATTCAAGCCTTCCCCAACTATAAAAACCCTTTACTTTGAATCTACTTCCACTTTTGCTATTACTAAATTGCCCTACTTATTTGGACCCAAACTTATGCAAACATTGGGGGACCATAATTTATGGAACCAAAATTTAGAGAACCCACCCTCTTTGTATTCTAAGGGCATGGGCTCAGTCCACAAGGAATCCCTGAGTAAAAAGGCCCTATCAGCTCTGCAGCCAGCCTGACAGGGTTCCTGATTTCAAGCAGAGAAAACAGGAAAACAGATGCCAAACAATACCTATACTTCCCGTCAGAGGAGAGGCTTCAGAGGTGTGAGAGCACATGATAAGGAGACAGATGAGACCACGGCATTGAAGAAGCATCAGCTGATATAGGAATTGCTTAGAGGAATTGATTACATGAAGAGAGAGGGAGAAAGAGAGTACAGGCTGAGGGATTAGCAGGTGGGAATACCTAGAGATGGAAAGACAAGTGGTGTTTTCAAGAAGCTTATCTCAAGAAATATTAAATACAAATGAATTTTGATGGCTAAGAGATTTCAGTGAGTCAGGAGGTCATTCCAGAGGTTATGCTTATGCATGTCCCAGCAGGGATTTCATTGGCTGCCACACTAAACATTGTCTTAAACAAAGGGGCTCCTGAGGGCTCTAGAGACATCTAGACACTATAAGCAGGGCAGACAGTCTCAGGAATTCAGGACCCTGTCAGTGGGCCTTACTTTGGAATTTATGCTCCCCAGTGTAACAGAGTTAGACTCATTTATAATTCCCCCACACATGGCTCTTCTGCCCCTTTTATTTGAACCTATAATTAGCCCTATATACATCCCAGAGACTTAAGTCTTTGGTCTGTTCATAGGTTGATTGAGCTCTGAATCTCAGCAGAGTTGCAATACCTACTCTCCAGTCCATTAGACTCACCCAGGAATACTAACAAAAGGATGATGATGGACAACGCCCATCCCAAATATCAGAGAGTATTTACAACTGCAAGCAAGACAGTTCCATTCATCTTCCCCATGTGATCTAAGCCCTCAATCAATCAGAAACAGAGTGGGCATAGCTATAGCAGTTTGATATTATTGATCAATTCCAAAAAGAAATATTGGATTATGTTTGTAAACTGATCTTTTCCTCTGGGCATATTGGATTATATTGGATTCATAGGTTTACATGATTAAGTAATTATGTAAACCTCTTGTGCCAGTAGGGCACCAAAGGGTGGGGACTCACAGATAAAAGACATGGCAAAGGACAGGGTTGAGGGTTTTGGATGTTGGAGTTTGATGTTGGAGCCATCTTGCTCCAACCCGTGGAAATAGCCTAGGTGAGTGAAGTAACTTATGCTTTATAGCCTGTTATCTGTAAGCTCCTACCCCAAATAAATATCCTTTATAAAAACCAATTTCTGGTATTTTGTATGAGCACCCCTTTGGCTGACTAATACAATCACCATCCTAAAATCCTCAAGATTGAAGAATGAACAATGAACTAATGTAGACTTAATATTTTATTTTTATTCCATAATAGACATATTATTATTTTAGCAATGAAAGAACTTATATCATTGATATAAGAGCAGTGGCCACCAAAGTTTCTGAGGGAAGAATAGATATAATATGGGGGCATTTTCAGGACGTTGGAACTGTCCTACATGAATGACATTGCAATGATGGGTACAGGACATTATGTATTTTTTCAAAACCTATAAAATTGTATAGTGCAAAGTGTAAACCATAATGTAAACTATAGTTCATGGTTAGTGGTAATGCTTCAATATGTGTTCATCAATTGTAACAAATATACTACACTAATGAAAGATGTTAATGTGGGAAAGTATGGGGGGGAAGGCAGTGGGGTATATAGGAATCCCTTATATTTTTCATGTAACATTTATGTAACCTAACACTTCTTCAAAATTAAAAAAAATTAAATTAAAAAATTAAAAAAAGAAATCATCACATAGATTCAGGGGGAAATAATGCATAACGCTGTTGATGGGATACATAGTGGCTAAACCATGAGGGTCTCATTGGCCGTGTTGAGGATTTGAACTTGATTTTCAGGCAACAGGAACTTTTTAACAGGTCTTTGCTAGAGACATCACGATCATAATCAGACCCGTTTATAAAAGGATTGCTCTGAGTATAGGTAGATAATACATTGGAGGAGAGAGGAGCAGATGGGAAAGAACAGTTAAAATGCTATTACAGGAGACTAGCAGAAAGATTCTATAACTGCATTACAGTGATGTCAGTGGAAATAAAGAGACATGAACACACTGAAGAAATATTAAGGAGATATAATCAATAGGGCTTGGTGGTTGACTGGCTAGCCATGGTAGAGATGAGGACATGTCCAGTCTGACCCCCAGGTTTATGTCTTGATAACTGATAGATAATGGTGTCATCACTAAAAGGGAAAAATGTGATAGAGAAGCATTTTAGGTGGTTGGTGCCAGAACCAGGAAAGTGATGAGTTACATCTAGAATATGTTGGCTTAAGAGGTACTTATGAGACAACCAAGTAGAAATGCTAGGTAGGCAATCCTCAACTTTAGTAAAATTGCTTAATGCTGCCAGTAAGTAGCCAATCACTAAATGTAATAAATCCATCTCAGTATTCATCTTATTTGAACTCTGTACAACATTTCACAATGTTTGCTACTCCTACCTGGAAGCAAGACCCCTGCATCTTTGATTTGTCAAATACTATCCTCCAGTATTTCTGCTAATTGACCACTCCTTCTCTAGCTTGGTTCATATAATCTAGACTTAAAATGTTTGAAATTTTCAGTGACTACCTCAACTCCTTTCTCTTCTAACTTATATTCTCTTCCTTCCTCCCTTCCTCCCTTCCTCCCTTCCTCCCTTCCTTCCTTCCTCCCTTCCTCCCTTTCTCCCTTCCTCCCTTCCTCCCTCCCTTCTCTCTGTCCCTTTTTTTCCCCTTGCCCCTGCCAGGGTTTCAAATAGACCATAAATTAACAAATCCCAAATCTGTATCTCCAGCCCCCACTTCCCTTAAAACATACATATAATAAGATTCGTCTACCCTGAATTTTCCACAAGAAGCTTAAATTCAATAAGCCCAATGCAAATTATTATCTACCTACTGTCTCACCAAATCACTTTCTCTCCTGAACATCCTCCCTCAGTTCACAGCATCACAAGAAGAACGAGGAAGATAAGGGGTCACTAATCATTCCTTCATCACCAAAATTCAATCCATTTCTAAGTCCTTAGGGTTCTACTCAGGAGCACCTCTTCCTTTACCACCATATTTGTTATTTTTCACATGGACTATATCAATCATTATCCAAACTTAAGGACCAGCAAACTTCTAGTGTAAAAGTCCAAATATTAAACGTTTTGACTCTGTGAGCCATATGGTTCATGTGGCAACTACTCAAATCTACCTTTGTCATGCAATAGCAGTCATAAGACAATATGTAAATGAATGGGTATGCCCATGATCCAATAAGACTTTACATATGGAAACTGAAATTTGAATTTTATATATTTTTCATGCATCATGAAATATTCTTCTTGTTGTTGTTTTAACCATTTAAATTTTAAAAGCCACTCTTAGGTCACAGGATGTACAAAAACAGGTGACAGATCAGTTTTACCCATGGGTGATAGTTTGCCAACCCCTGATTTAACTGGTCTCGCTCCTCTCCCTCTACATTGCAGGCAGAGATGACTCTTTTTCAACACAGGTCTGAATGTGTCACCCTTCTTAAAAAGCTCTAGTGGGGAGGCAGATATAGCTCAAAATCTGCTTCCCATGTATAAGGTCCTGGGCTCACTCCCTGGTACTTCCTGAAAAAAAAACAACAACAAACAAACAAAAAAAAACAGCTCTGGTGACTTCCAGGAAGATGGTAAATTAGAAAGACACAGAGACATAGCTATAGGATAGGCAGAATCAGCCTGGGTGTTACCAAGTTTTATTTAGGTTCTTGACAGTGCTGCAGAAATGAATTTCAAGGGCACATCGGGTGAGTTAGGCCAGTAATTTTTTCAGCTAGGGAGGGAAGAGAAATGGGGGAAAATAATAGAGCAGAGGTCCCAGGTAGAGAGGAAGGGGCTGAAAAGTGATAAAGAGGGGCTGATTTACAGACTACAATTCCCCATTATAGATAATAAATGCCCAGGTTTTACTTTCTTGGCCACATGGCAGAGGAAAAATGATGAGAGCGGTGTGCAGAGGGTAGGAATGGGTCCAAAGGTGAGAGAGCACAAGAGAGAGAGAGCGCAGGCCTGGGGCCTGCCTTTTAAACTGCTAATTATCCCACCCCTTTGCTAATGGCAAGGGAGGAGTTCCAGCTGTTTACTGTTTTGATTGCTTATTTCTTCCAGCAATCTCCCAGGAGGGCCCAATGATAAAGTCCTTGGGGAATATCTGGGGCTTCTCCTGGCTTCTGGAGGAAGTCTACCTCCAAGTGGCAGAATCTTGGGGAGGGTCTTCCAGCAGCCATCTTGGGGTTATTGATGTCAACATGGACTTCTTGCCAGGTTCCAGATCCATCTATTGATTCCCTCTCTTACTAACCTACTTCACAGGGGGGAAAAGATCTATGGTGTAGGACATCAGGGAAGGCTGAATACAACCCAGAAGAGAGAGAGGCACAGGAAAGGAACCTCAACACTAAGACCATGAGCAAACTGCAGTTGTCACTGCCAGAGACCTTACCCACCCTGAAAGGAGAAAGCACTGAATTCTCTGGCCTCTGGCCCATGGCTACAAAGGGGACTGCAGAGATCCACCTTCTCAGGAAATGGGAGAAAGAAGGACATAAGCTAAGGCTTCAGCTTTTGAGCCACAAATTTGTTCTGCTGTGACACACTGAGCCCTTCCTGGTTGGGCGGGTCTGTGCCATTGTTTGCCCTAGGAGCCCCAGGAGACTAAAGAAATGGTGTCAGTTGCCCTTCCTACTGACCAGGACAGGCTGTTCAGTATGCAGACAGATGAGAAATATTTCCTTTCCAGGAGAGGAAGGGAGCTGCCAGCAAAGGCTGGAGAACTATCTCTGAGAAAGTTTGATTTGCAAGGCTCTAAGCCTCCAGGCAGGAATTTCCATCACACTGATTCAGTCCATATTGAAGCAAACACACTCTGACCAGGTTTTGAACTGAGAGGGCTGCCAAAGACCACCATCTGCTGGCAGACCAAGGAAGCGCAGGTGAGGGTATTAAAAGTAAATAAGACAGGCTTTTTCTGACCTTTACAACCTCCTTCTTTAAGGACCTTGGAAGTGAGTCTTCAGCCCATTACTGGGTCCAGGGCTCAGATTTGAGCAACTAACAGGGACACTCCTAACTGAGAACAGGTTGAACTATGTATCAAAGACTGCAATAATACAGTCTACCACCACTAAATCCCTACAAAAAAGAGAGAAAATGACCAACAGAGTAAACTCACCATCCTAATCAGATGCCTAGAGATCAGCAAAAAATTACAAGCTTCTAAGAAAATGGAAGAAATTGCCCAAGAAAAGGAATATATCAAAGACCCAGATGAGACCCAAGATTTGATACAACTTTGGAGATTTATACAAATCTCCAAAATCAAATTAATGAGTTGAGAGACTATACGGCTAAAGAGGATAAAGGACATCAAGAAGACACAGAGAAAGCACAAAGAAGAATTTGAAAACCTGAATAGAAAATTAACTGAGCTCATGGGAATGAAAGACATGATAGGTAAGATTAAAAACACATTAGAGGCACACAGTAGTACACTCAAAATAATAGAAGAAAGAATAAGTGATACAGAAGACAGAGCAGCTGAAATTAAGGAGAGAAAAAAAGTGGAAAAAATTGAGCAAGGGCTCAGAGAGTGGAATGATAACATGAAATGCAACAACATATGTGTCATGGGATTTCCAAAGGGAGAAGAGAAGGGAAAATGAGCCGAAAGAGTATTTGAGGAAATAATGGGTGAAAATTTCCCAACACTCATGAAAGAAATGACCTTACATGTTTAAGAACCACAGTGTACCCTAATCAGAATAAATCTGAATAAGCTACTCCAAGACATAAACTACTCAGAATGGCAAATGTCCAAGATAAAGAGAAAATTCTGAGAGCAGCAAGGGAGAAAAGAAATAACATAAACAAGGGGAACCCAGTAATACTTTAGGGCAGACTTCTCATCAGAACTCATGGAGGTGAGAAGACAGTGAAATGATACATTTAAGCTACTGAATGAGAAAATTGCTAGCAAAGAATTCCTTTTTTTAAATTGTCTTTTTTAAAAAATGATAAATAGATCAGTCATGACAGATGGCTCTGGAGTTCATTGCCTTGCCAGTGGGCCTTACTTTGGAATTTGTGCCCCTGAGTGTGATGGAGTTGGACTCAGATGTGAACGTTCTACACATGCCTCTTCCATCACTTTTACTGAATCTGTGATTGGCCCTCGGGTTAATGTATGCTCAAGAGACTTGAATCTCTGGACTGTCCATGTGTCAGCTGGGCCCTGAAGCTCAGCTGAGTTGCCACACCTACTCTCCGGTTTGTTGGACATACCCAGGTCAGCAGACAGGGAGGTGAGAATGGTCAACCACTGCACCAGGGAACCAAGAGTCTCTACAACTGCAAGCAGGAGAATCACATCCATCAGCCATGTGTAATCTAAGACCCTCTTTGTGGCCTCCGCTGCAGTACCGCGGGCGGGTTACTGCCGGGGGTTGGGCCGAGCCCACGGCCGGACCGGGGCGGCAGCGGGCGGCTCAAGGCTTGGTGGGGACGCGCGGTTAGGTGGAAGAAACCACGGAGACGAGGTCTATGCGCAGGTCTGATTTATTAAGGAAGTACATGGGGTTTTATAGCCTCGTGGAGGCGGGGAGGTTGTGGGAGGGGCAGGTCCGCGGGGCAGCTGAGGATTGGCTGCAGAGGCAAGGGCAGACCTGCGGTTTAGGCCGTAAGCAGTTGATGGCAGAGGAGGTTGTTTCAGAGGTTGTGTGGGGGCGGATGCGGGATGAGGGCGGTTGGAATGAGGCGGGGAGAACAGCAACGGCTGGGAGGGGGAAGATAACAGTGGCTGGGAGGAGGGGCGGAGGGAGGCAGCAGCATAAGCTGCTGCTGAGAAGGGCCATAATACAGAGAGGTTACGAAGAACAGGCGGGTAAAGTATAAGGAAGCGAAAAGCAGGGTGGGAGCAGGGGACAATTGCTCCCTTTTTCGAAAATAAGGGACATTGACGGCTTTGAAGAAAGCGCAGGTTTTGCGGGATTGACATTTTGTGGGGAGGAAAGATGAGGGGGGGTGAGAGGAGGGGAAATAGTGGAGAGAGGAACGAGGAGGGGTTACCGGCAGGGGGCGTGGGGGCACGAGGGGGGCGTGAGCAGAGGGGAGGGCGGCTGAAACGCCCGATTCCCCATGCGGAGGGCAGAGAACCCATACCCGCAGCTCGAGGTGGCCACGATGGGCCCTATCGATGGCCGCCTCCTGCCACCTCTGTGAGCCACACCTGGGCGTGCCGGGCCTCCTCGGGAAGGGGATGGCTTTGGGAGAGGACTAGGACAGCTGTGGCCAAGAGCCTTTGCCGCTCTCGGTGCTGGCGAACGGACTTGCGGATACAGCAGGCGAGGCCCAGGAGGAGGAGGAGAAGGAGGAAAAGGAAGGCGTAGAGGAGGAGGCTGGAGGGTTGGAAAAGGGAGAGGAACTTTTGGAGCACGTCTCTAAGGAGGGAAGCTGAGAGGGTTGGGGGCTTGACGGATTCGAGGGTGAGGATGTGTTGCTGGAGGGAGTGGGTGTAGTTGAGGAAGGAGGTGTTGTAAGAGGAAAACATCCATTGGCGTAGTGCAAGGCGGGCGGTCACCGACGAGTTGACGGGGTGGGGGGTTAAGCAGAAGCTAGAGAGGGGCCAACAGGCATCACAGGTGGTGGTGGCTATGTCGTAGAGGGCGGCAACGTCAGCGGCGAGCAGGTCTATTTGCTGCTGTAGGTTGAATAAGGTAGTTGATGTTGCTTTGGTCGCCGATGGCAAGGGCTGCTGCTGTGGATGCATTGATGACGGCGGAGGCAGTGCCAGAAGAGACGGCCAGGGCCACCGCCGCGGTGGTGGCGGCTGCGAGGGATGCGAGGACGGCAGCAGTAATGGCGGCTGTGATGCCAAAATCTCGGGGGTGGCGAGAAAGGGGGAGATCTACTAGCTGGGGGGCAACCCAGTTGGGGGAGTCAACGGGGAGCCACATAACGCGGGGCTGCATCACCAGGAAGGCGGAAGGGAAGGAAGAGTTCCAGTGGTTTGCGAGGCTGCAGTTGGTGAGGGTGGATTCGGAAGGAGGGGGGCATAAAAGGAAATAGTAAGGGTGTCGAACGAACGGGGTGGAGGTGAAGGTGACGTTGGGGGGAGGGGTCGTAGGCGAGGAGACAGTATGGGTGATAACCGAGACGTTGGTGTGGGAGACAAGGCAATTGGGGTGGCAGGTAAGGGCGCGGAGATCAAAGCAGGTGTGGGGGTTGCACAGGGACATGACGCTAAACGTGCGGGGGACCAGGGGGGAAACTTGGAAGGGGTTTGCATAGCAGGGGGTAAGGTTGTGGGGGTCGGAGATGTTGCAGGGGGCTCCGTGGAAGAGGCCACCAATGCGAGGCATGGGGTAGAGGCAGGGGGTCCAAGGGAAAGTGGGAAGGCGGGCCGGCAGGGTGTCAGTGTGGCAGGGCTGGACAAGGGGCCGCATGAAGGGGTGAGAATTGGGCATGGGGGCGGAGTTGGTGGGGAAAAGCCAGGGACCCGTGACATTGAGAGCGGAGGCGTTGAAGGATGAGTTGACGTTGAGGGGGGAGGTGGGGGAGAGGTCAAGAAGAGTGGCGGTGAGAAAAAGGCACGAGTTATTGCGCGGGTTTACGCACAGGGAAAGGTTGGTGACGAACTGCAAGGCGTCGAGGGGAATAGGGATGGAGACATTTGGCAACGACGAGGAGACAGGAAGGGCGAGGGGGTCGCAGCTTTCTGGGAGGAAGTCGCAGTTGGGGGAGTACATGGTGGGGAAGGTGGGGGAGTGAGGGGAGAGAAAGAGGAAACCAGGCGGTTGAAGAAGGGTGGCCCAAAGGGGCGTGGCCTGGGCTGAGGAGGCTAAGGAGAGCATAATGATGAGAAGGTGTAGGAGGGGGGTGGTGGTAGGAGGGCGCGGGGCAGGGGAGGCACGAGCACGATGGAGAAGCTGGAGAATTTGTTGCTCGATGGGGGCATCTTCGAGGGAGAGACGGCTCAAGCGGCGGACAAGAAGACGACGTCGACGTCGCTCGCGGCGGGAGAGAGCTGGCGTGGTCCCTGCGGGTGATGGCGCAGGAGGGGCAGACTGAGGCGGGCTCGACTGGGCAACTGGAGGTGTCATCTGCAACGACAAGAGGAGAAAGACCTCACGGGGGGGGGTGAGATGCGGAGAAGGGCCATCATTACGGCAGGGGGGAGTCATCAGGGGGAAGGGGGTCGGGAGGTGGAAGGTCGGCAGGGCCGTGCGGGGTGAAGGGCTTAACAAGGCGAGCAGGGATCCAGACAGGCTGGGGTGCGGATTCCGGGAAGACGCAGGCAAATCCTCACCCTTGGGTGAGAAGGGGCGCTGGTCCGGTCCACTTGCTAGTGAGCGGGTCGCGCCAGAGGACGAGAGGGGCTGGAGTGGGCCGGTAAGAGGGCCCCCAGTGCTTGTGGACGGGCGAAAGCCCCTCAGAGTCAAAGGTCATCAGGTTGTGCTGGATGAGCACCTGCGTGACTGTTTCACGCGGGGTGAGACAGGGTTGAGTCTCTCTAGTCTTCTGGACGAGGGTCTTGAGGGTTTGGTGAATTCTTTCAACAAGTCCTTGGCCTTGTGGGTTGTATGGGATGCCGAAGTGGTGGGTGATGTTGTAGAGCTTCACAAACTCCGCCAAGGGCGGCGCTGCAATAGGCGGGGCCATTATCTGTCTTTATGTCCCAGGGAACTCCCATGAAGAGGATGGCCTCCCGGAGCGCTTGAGTGGCATACTTGGCAGACTCTCCCAGGAGGGCGACGGCGTAGCAGAGGTGTGAAAACGTATCGATGGCAACATGAAGGAACTTCCATCGGCCAAAGGAAGCGACATGAGTGACATCTAATTGCCATCTAGAGTTGGGCCGCAATCCGCGTGGGTTGACACCCTGGGGCTGGAGTGGCCCCAGGGGCAGCAAAGGTGCGCAGGAACGGCATGCACGCACTAGATGCTTACATGTCTCGATGGGAAGTTCTGGGAGGAGTCGATGGAGGGCGGGCGCACCAAGATGGAAGCGTGCATGCAAGGTCTTTGCCTGGTTGATAATGTCTCCTACGGCAGCTGCGGGGCTGAGGGCATTGATGGAAGCACCTTGGGCGGCCTGGTCAGCGAGATGGTTGCCGCGAGCCAAGGGGCCTGGGAGGCCTGAGTGGCTCCTAACATGGGCAATGAACCAGGGTTGTCGCTGCCTCTCTAAGAGGAGTTGAAGGTCAGCTAAGGCCAGGTTGATGTCCCGGTTGCCGATGCTAGCAGGCGGCAGGAAGGCCGCAAAGGCAAGGATACGAGAGACCTGCAGGCAGTAGAGACTGTCCGTGAAGATATTTACTGGCTGGTCCTGGAGGTATTGGAGAGCCAGAGTGACGGCTTTCAATTCGGCCACTTGGACAGAGCTGCTATGTTGGCGGGTATGGCAGAGGGGTTGTGTGGAGTTGGGCTTGTAGAGGACTATAGCAAGGCAGTGCTTGGAGGCGTCAGTGAAGGCGATGGCGGCGTTGGGGAGCGGCTTGGAGGACGGGAACGGGAAATGGTCAGGAGCTGCGACGGGGAGCGTGCTGAGGCCTTGTATGAGGCGGTGCTGGGGGAAGTGATTATCGAATGGGCCGGGGAATAGGAGGAACAGTGCCTGCATATCTATGGAGTCCTTTAGCAAGTGAGTGACCTGCTGAGTTGTAAGGGGCCAAATGATGACATCTGGATGACGCCCGTAATGGTGGGTGGAGCGCTCAACAAGGGCGATGGCGAGCTGCGCGAACAGGATGGATTGGGGGGTGATTTTGCAAAGCTTGCTTTTGGCTAAATGGACCCACAGGAGTGGACCGTCCTGCCAGATGAGGCCAGTGGGGGTTCCACGGGTGGGAAGGACGAGTCCTGCAAATGGCTTGTCTGGGTCTATTCGTTGGAGCAAGCAGTCCATTAGGGCAGAGTTGACACAGCCCAGGGCGCACTCCGCTTCATACGACAGGGTGACTCTCTTTGTGGGTGCCTGTGATGGTGGGCCAGTGGTCTGAAGGAGCAGGAACAGAGGCTGCAGCTGATGTGTGGTGACTGGCAGCGACGGGCGCAGCCAGTTGAGCTGGCCACAAAGCTGTTGGAGATCATGGAGCGTCATGGTTTTGGGGACGTTTATAAGCGGCGCCATGGGTGTGACTGTTTCCGAGATTTCAAAGCCCAAGAATTGAAATGGTGGGTGGAAAACGGCTTTCTCTATGTTGATTTGAAGACCGATATCTTCCAAATTGGAGAGAAGACTGGCAACTATAGCTTGTAGTTTTGGCTCGCTCGGATGGGCTACAACATCCATGTAATGCACGATAGTGGCCTCGGAGGTTAAGGGCTCAATAGCAGTAGCCACAAACAGCTGGCAGATGGCAGGGCTGTTCTTCATGCCTTGGGGGAGGACTTTCCACTGATACCGTTTGGCAGGCCGGTGGTGGTTGGGCTGGGGAACAGTAAAGGCGAACCGTGGGCGGTCATCCGGATGCAGGGGGATAGAGAAGAAGCAGTCCTTGATGTCAAGGACTGCCACATACCAATCTCGCGGGAAGGCTGACGGGTGAGGCATGCCGGGCTGAGGAGAGCCCATGGGTTTGATGTGCTTGTTAACCTCTCGCAGGTCGTGGAGGAGGCGTGGCTTGCCAGATTTTTTGATGATGAAAAAAATGGGAGTATTGTATGGACTGGTGGAGGGCTCAACATGCCCAGCACGGAGCTGCTCCTCCACGAGGTCCTGAAGAATAGCTAGTTTTGGGGCAGTCATAGGCCATTGCTCCACCCAAATGGGTTCCTCTGTGTCCCATTGCAGAGGAACGGGTGCTGGAGGTTGAACGCGAGCAACGGCCAAAACTATTGGGGGGGCAGCGATGGCTGCGAAGTAAAAAGAACGGCGCCTGACTGGTGAAGAATGTCGCGCCCCCAAAGGACTTGCTTGATATCCCTGAGAACCAGGGGACGGAAGAACCCTGACCGTCCATCGGTGTCATGCCAGGCAAGATCTTCAGCCGCCTGTTGCGAGGAGGACTGGCCTGTGGCGCCCATGACGATGGGTCCGGCTGTGAGTGGGAAGTCACGAGCTTGGGAGAGTGGGATGCAGGAAATTTCGGCGCCTGTGTCAAGAAGGCCGTCCATCCATCTTCCATTGACCTTGATGGTGAGGCGCGGCTGTGAAGCGGGCGACATGGGAACGGACCAGTGGATGCCTACGGGCGGGGTTGGCGCGGGGCGACTGGAGCCTCTTGGTGGCGGGGCTGAGGCTTGCCCCGCTGCCCGTTTAAAGGCTGTCTCGGGACGCGGCAGTCGCGGGCCCAATGGTAGCCTTTCCCGCATCGCGGGCAAGGAGTGGAGGGCGCGCGGGGAGCGGGGGCTGCTGATGGCGGCTCCATGCCCCGAGGGGCCGGGCGCGGCGGTGCCGGGAGGTTAGGGCACTCCCATGCGAAGTGGCCTAGCTCGCCACAACGGAAACATGTATTGGTGGTTTGGACGGCGGCAACAAGGGCGGCAGTGAGGGCGGTGGTTTGGCCGGAGACTCCGGAGCAAGCAAGGACCCAGTCTTGGAGGGGCCTGTCACGAAGGGGACGGATAATGGCCTTGCAGGCTGGATTAGCTCCCTCTTATAGGAGATCTTTGACGAAGGACTCCTTAGCGGCGGCTTGCATGCGTGCCACGAACTCGTTGAAGAGCTCTTCAGGCTTTTGGAAGAGTTTGGCGAGGGGCTCAGGGGTGGCTGCGGCGCAAGAGCGGAAGGCTTTGAAGACACAATCGCGAAGCTGGATGAAAAATCCGGGAGGAGTAGCTGTGTAAGCGCTGGGGTCGCCGTAGGGGCCGAGGCCGAGGAAGGCGTTTGCAGGGTAGTGCACACCCTGACGAGCATTGTCGGAGAGCTGGGTGTCGATAAGCACGCCGAGATGGGCTCGCCAGTCAATAAACTGGCCGGGTGAGAGGACAGCACGGGCAAGGGAAATCCAGTCATAAGGAATACAGCGGGGAATGGCCATACGCTCAAGGAGGTCTTGGGCGTGGGGGCTGGCGAGGCCGTCTTCCTTGATTGCATTACGGAGCATTTGCAAGTCTTTGGGCGAGAAGGGGATCCAAGCTTGGGGATGGGCGGGGGTACGGGCGGGATTGAGGGGGTATAAGTCTGCCAGGGGCGGTTGAGGGTTACTGACGAAAGCGGTATCATAGGCGGGCGGTGGGGGGTTGGCGGAGTTGGTGGGCGCTGGCCAAGATGGCGGCACGGAGACGTCACGTCTGACATCACTTCCGGACTCGGGCCAAGATGGCGGAGTGGCCGCGTCACTTCCGGGCACAGGCCAAGATGGCGCCGGAGGCCCTTCCGGTTTAGCGGAAAATGGCGACCGGCAGGCATCTGGGCGGGACCGGATGGTGACGAGACAGGAAGAGGCGGGTAAAGGCGGGAAGAGGGCGCAGAGGAAGAAGAAGGAGAAAGTGCGCCATGTTGGCATTGTTTGCAGGGCGCGGTCGGGGAGGAAGAAGGCGGAAGGTCGCCATCTTGGTTGGGGTCTGGATCGGAGGCTGTGGGGGGATTCAGTTCGAGCACGGCCTCGAGCTGGGCGGACAGAGAGCGAGTATCGTCGTCTCCATCAGGGTCGCAGGTGAGAGGGTGGCTAGGCTCACAGGCGAGAGCGGAGGCAGGGGAGGGCACACCTTGGAGACAGGCGCGGATAGCAACGAGGGCCGGGATAAGGCCAGGGGGAAACTGCTTGCGCTCGTGCTCCATAGCGGACGTCACCCACTGAATTAAACGTTCATGAGTCTCTGGGCTCCAGAGAGCACAGGTGACGAGCCAAGGGTTAAAGGGTAGGAGAAGGTCCCAGTACCGCTGTAGCTGACGGAGAGAGACTTTGACGTGGTGAGTCTCTAAAAGGGCAGCGAGCAGGCGGACTTGAGGAACCTGACGGGATGAGAGGGAGGCCCCCATCGCGGCAGAGGGCCTGGGAGGGGGGTGAAGGGAGCAACGCCGGAGAGTCCCTACCTTGAGCGGCGGCACGGGAGGACGGCGATGGGTCCCGTGCGAGGGGTCAGCAGCGGACTGGCCAAGCGAGGGGCCGAAGCTGGGGTCCCTGTTCGGGCGCCAGCTGTGGCCTCCGCTGCGGTACCGCGGCGGGTTACTGCCGGGGGTCGGGCCGAGCCCACGGCCGGACCGGGGCGGCAGCGGGCGGCTCAAGGCTTGGTGGGGATGCGCGGTTAGGTGGAAGAAACCACGGAGACGAGGTCTATACGCAGGTCTGATTTATTAAGGAAGTACATGGGGTTTTATAGCCTCGTGGAGGCGGGGAGGTTGTGGGAGGGGCAGGTCCGCGGGGCAGCTGAGGATTGGCTGCAGAGGCAAGGGCGGACCTGCGGTTTAGGCCGTAAGCAGTTGATGGCAGAGGAGGTTGTTTCAGAGGTTGTGTCGGGGCGGATGCGGGATGAGGGCGGTTGGAATGAGGCGGGGAGAACAGCAACGGCTGGGAGGGGGAAGATAACAGCGGCTGGGAGGAGGGGCGGAGGGAGGCAGCAGCATAAGCTGCTGCTGAGAAGGGCCATAATACAGAGAGGTTACGAAGAACAGGCGGGTAAAGTATAAGGAAGCGAAAAGCAGGGTGGGAGCAGGGGACACCTCTTGATTTAAAAGTGGAATGAACATTGCCATTCCAGGGTCCAAAAGATGGAGGAATATAATATGGATTGGAGTGGTCTTGCTGGTATTCTACTATAGTACTCTTGTGACTCTAGCAATGGAAGAAAATGTATCATTGATGTGGAGATGGTGGCCACGGGAGTTGCTGAGGGCAGGGAGAAGGAGGAAGAGTTGTGATATGGGGCATTTTTGGGAGTTCGAGTTGTCCTGAATGATTTGCAGGAACAGATGCAGGACATTGTTTATCCTGCCATAACCCACTGGATGGACTGGGGGAGAGTGTGAACTACAATGTAAACAATGGTCCATGCAGTGTGGCAGTCCTCCAGGGTGTATTCACCAAATGCAATGAATGTGCCTTACTGATGAAAGGGGACATTGATGTGGCAGGAGCAGGGATGGGTGGATGGGAGTGGGGTATATGGGAAACTCCTATGTTTTTTAACACAACGTTTTGTGGACCATAGAACCTGTGTGTCTCTGTAGCCCTCAGGAGCACCAGTACATGGGTTTGTATCTACTTTGACTGTCTCTGGGATCCTGCTGAGATGTACATAAGTACAACCCCTCTGGTGACCTCTTGACTCATGTTGAAGTCTCTTAGCCATATAAACTCATTTGTCTTTACCATTTCTACCCTTTAATCAAGATCTCTTTCTAGTTGCATCACCAGATGGTGATGGTAGTAATCTTTCAGCACCAGGGAGACTCATCCCTGGGAGTCATGTCCCATGCTGGGGGGAAGGCAATGCATTTACATGCTGAGTTTGGCTTAGAGAATGGCCACATTTGAGCAACATGGAGGCTCTCAGGAGGCAACTCTTAGGCACCCTGCTGCTCTAGGCCTAGTTGAAATTTCAAGCACACAGGCTCATAAGCATAGTCACCAGTATCAAGGCCCCATCATTGGACCAACTTTCTTCACTGGTCTTTGTCCTTGCACTTAGGGGATTGTTGCTGTTCCAGTGGGGAATGCAACAGAGCTTCCCAGGAAGGGAACTCAGCACTCCCTTAGTTGTCATGTATTACTCTATCGACTGTGACAATACCCAACAAATATCTGAACATATCTATATACCCTATATGCATGCCCTGGAGAATTGCTTCCCACCCATGCATCCCCCAAGAATTCTTTATCCAGCAAAATTGTCTTTCAAATATGAAGATGAGTTTAAAATCTTCACAAACAAACAGAAATTTGGAGAGTTTGTCAGAAAGAATCTGCCTTTGCAGGAAATATTAAAGGGAGCCTTAGAACCTGAAAGCAAAAGACAAGAGAGAGAGGCAGGAAGGAGAATGTAGAAGGCAAGATAGCAGAAAGGATAACCAAAAGAATAAAAAGAAGAAAATAAGATATGACATGAAAACCAAAGAACAAAATGATGGAAGTAAATAATACATTTATAGTAATACTACTGAATGTGAATGGATTAAACTCCCCAGTCAAAAGATATGGACTGACAGAATGGGTTTTTTTAAAAATGAGCTATCCATATGCTGCCTATAAGAGACTCATCTTAGACCCAAGGATACAAGCCTACTGAAAGTGAAAGACTGGGGAGAAAAATACTCCCCACAACTAGGAACTAGGGTAGTTATACTAATATTGGACAAAATAGACTTTAAATGCAAAAAGGTTATAAGAGATACAGAAGGCCATTATATATTAACAAAAGTGACTATCCATCAGGAAGAAATAATAATCATAAACATCTATGCACCTAACCAGGGTGTCCAGAAATACATGAGGCAAACTCTGACAAAATGGAAGGGAGAAATAGACATCTCTACAATAGTAGTTATATACTTTAACACACCACTTACATCATTGGATAGAACAACTAGACAGAAGATCATCAAGGATACAGAGAACTTGAACAATATGCTAAACGAGCTAGACCTCACAGACTTAGAGAGCATTGTATCCCAAATAGCAGGTTACACATTCTTCACAAGTACTCATGGATCTTTCTCCAGGATAGACCACATGTTAAGTCACAAGGCAGGTCTCAATAAGTATAAAATGACTGAAATTATACAAAGTACCTTCTCAGATCATAATGGAATGAACTGGAATATAATAATAGATGGGAAAGGAGAAAAATCACAAATAAGTGGCAGCTGAACAGCACACTTATAAACAAGCAGTTGATCAAAGAAGAAATTGTAAGTGAAATTAGTAAATATATTGAGATGAATGAAAGTGAGAAAACAACATATGAAACTTATAGGCTACAATGAAGGCAGTGTTGAGAGAGAAATGTATAACCCTAAATGCTGATTTTAAAAAAGAAAGAGCTAAAATCAAAGACCTAACTGAACAATTGGAGAAACTAGAAAAAGATCAGCAAACCATTCCCAAAGCAAGCAAAAGTAAGAAATAATAAAGATTAGAGCTATATAAACAAAATTGAGAACACAACAAAAAAAGAAAATGAGAGAAAAATCAGCAAAACCAAAAGTTGATTCTTTGCAAAGATCAATAAAACTGAGAGATGGTTAGCTAGACTAAAAAAGTAAAAAAGAGAGAAGATGCAAATAGGGAAACGGATGTGGCTCAACCACTTGGGTGCCTGCCTACCACATGGAAGGTCCAGGTTCGGGTCCCAGTGTCTCCTAAATGAAGACAAACAGATGCCGACTCCCACCACAACAGAGCTAAATGCCACAGCAACAGAGTTGGTCACTGTCTCCTGCTGCAATGAACTAGACTCCACCCCACAACAATGAGCTGAGGCCACAAGCCAGCAGATGCTACAGCCCACGAGGAGTGGATGTGGCTCAATCTGTTGGGTACTCTCCTCTCATGTGGGAGGTCCTTGGTCCAGTTCCTGGTGCCTCCTGGAGAAGGCAAGCAAACAATGAGCAGACTGATTAGTGACCATCAGGAGGAAGAGGGAATAAATAAAGAAAAATAAAGTATTTTTTAATTCTAAAAATAAAAGAAGCAAATAAATAAAATCAGAAAGGAAAGGGGGGAACGTATGACTGACCTCACAGAAATAAAAAGGATCATAAGAAGATATTATGAGAAACTGTATGCCAACAAACTAGGAAACATAAATGAAATGGATAAATTCCTAGAAACACAAAAACAACCTGCTACCAGAAATACAAGAACTCAACAAACCAATCACATTAATGAGATGAAATCAGTCATTAAAAATCTCCCAACAAAGAAAAGTTCAGAAACAGATGTCTTCGTAGGTGAATTCTACCAAGCATTTCAAGGAGAATTAACACCAATCCTGTTTAAACTCTTCCAAAAGATTGAAGACATTTTATGAGGCCAACATCACCCTAATATTTTATGAAGCCAACATCATCCTAATATCAAAGCCAGATAAAGATACTATAAGAAAACAAAATTTTAGACCAATTTCTCTAATGAACATAGATGCAAAAATTCTCAACAAAATACTTGCAAATAAAATCCAACAGTATAGCAAAAGAATTATGCACCATGACCAAGTGGGATTTACTCCTGGTGTGCAAGGGTGGTTCAACATCAGAAAATCAATGTAATATACCACATTAACAAACTGAAGGGAAAAACCACATGATCATCTCAATCAATGCAGAAAAGATATTTGATAAAATCCAGGATCCCTATTCTTAATAAAAAAAAAAAGAAACACTTCAAAAGACAGGAATAGAAGGGAAATTCTTCAATATGATAAAGGATATATATGAAAAACCCAGAGCCAACATTATAGTCAATGGGAAAAGGTTGAATGCTTTCCAGCTAAGACAGAGAACAAGACAAGGATGCCCACTCTCACCACTGTTATGTGCTAGAAGTTCTAGCTAAGCCAATTAGACAAGAAAAAATAAAATGTATCCAAATAGGAAAAAAGGCAGTAAAACTCTCACCAATTGCAGATGATATGATCTCATATTCAGAAAATTCTGAAATGTCTAGCTACTTGAATAAATGAGCTCAGCAAAGTGGCAGGATACAAGATCAACATGCAAAAATCAGTACTGTTTCTGTACACAAGTAATGAACAATCTGAGCAGGAAATCAGAGGGAAAATTCCACTTACAACAGCAACAAAAAAATTCAAATACCTAGGAATAAATTTAACCTATGAAGTATCAGGACTCACATGCAGAAAACTACAAAGCAATGCTAAAATAAATCACTGCAAACCTAAACAAATGGAAAGACATTCCATGTTCATGGATTGGAAGACTAAATATCATGAAGATGTCAGCCCTACCCAAACTGATCAATAGATTCAATTCATACCCATCAAAATCCCAAAATCCTACATTACAGAAATAGAAAAGGTAGTTACAGGAGGTGATTCTGGCTCAAGTGACTGGGCTCCTGTCAATGGAAGGTCCAGGTTTTGATTACCAGGGCTCCTGGTGAGTGCAAGCTGGCCCACACTGTAAGCTGACCCCAGTGAAGGACTGGCCTATGGGGAGTGCTAGCCTGTATGTTGAGCTGGCCCAAGTGGAGTGCTGGCTAGCACAGGAGTGCTGGTCCCCAAGGAGAGCTGACATAGCAAGAAGGGGCAACAAAAAGAGACTCAGAGGAGAGACAATAAGAGATGCAGCAGACCAGGGAGCTGAGGTGGCACAAGAAATTGAGCACCTCTGTCCCACTCCAGAAAGTCCCAGGATCAATTTCCAGTACCGCCTAAAGATAAGACAAACAGACACAGAAGAATGCACAGCAAATGGACACAGAAAGCAGACATTAAGGGAATGGGGGGAAAATAAATAAATAAATCTGAAAAATAAAAGGCAATTACCAAATTTATGTGGAAGAGACAGGGAACTTGAGTAGCCAAAAACATTCTAAAAAACAAGAGTGATGTGGGAGGAATTTCACTGCCTAACCTTGAAACATATTACAAAGCTACAATGGCCAAAACAGCATGGTATTAGCATAAAGATAGACACATCAATTTGTGGAATAGAATTTAGAGTCCAGAAATAAACCCTCACCTCTACAGCCCACTAGTTTTTGACAAACCTACCAAGTCCATGTTAATGGGACAGAACAGTCTCTTCAACAAACAGTGCTGGGAGAATTGGATGTCCATAACCAAAAGAATGGAAGAGGACCCCTATCTCACTCCCTACACAAGAATAAACTCAAAATGGATCAAAGACTTAAATATAAAAGCCAGGACCAGGGCAGCAGATATAGCTCAAGTGGTCGAGTGCTTACTTCCCATGTATGAGGTCCTGTAGTCCATTCCTGGTACTTCCTAAAAACAAGCAAACAAATAAACGAAACAATGAACTCTTATTGGGGAGTGGATGTTGATCAGTGGTTGAACACCTGTTTTCTATGTATAAGGTCCTAGGTTCAATCTCTGATATCTCAAAAAAAAAAGAACAAAATGATTTTTTTAAAAAGGCAGGACCATGGAACTGTTGAAAGAAGAAAAAATATATAAAGATCTTGTGGGGAAGCGGACTTGGCCCAGTGGATAGGGCGTCCTTCTACCACATGGGAGGTCTGCAGTTCAAACCCCCGGCCTCCTTGACCCGTGTGGAGCTGGCCCATGCGCAGTGCTGATGCACGCAAGGAGTGCCCTGCCACACAGGGGTGTTCCTTGCGTAGGGGTGTCCCCACATAGGGGAGCCCCACACTCAAGGAGTGTGCCCTGTAAGGAGAGCCGCCCAGCGGGAAAGAAAGTGCAGCCTGCCCACACACACGGAGAGTTGACACAGCAAGATGACGCAACAAAAGGAGACACAGATTCCCATGCCACTGACAACAACAGAAGCGGATAAAAGAACACGCAGCAAATGGACACAGAGAACAGACAACCGGGGCGGGGGTGGGGTGAGTGGGAAGGGAGAGAAATAATAAAATAAATCTTTTAAAAAAAAAAAAAGATCTTGTGGTAGATGGTGGTTTCTTGGACCTTACAACCAAAGCAAGAGCAACAAAAGGAAAAATAGATAAATGGGATTTCCTCAAAATTAAACAATTTTGCACTTCAAAGGTCTTTGTCAAACAGGTAAAAAGGCAGCCGTCTCAATGGGAAATTCACATATCCAATAAGGGCTTAATATCCATGATATACAAAGAAATACTACAACTCAGTATAAAAAGACAAACGACTCAATTTTAAAATGGGCAAAGGCTTGAATAACAGACATTTGTCCAAAGAAGAAATACAAATGGCAAAAAAAAAAAAAAAAACACGTGAAAAAATATTCAACAAGATTAGTGCTCAGGAACTGCAAATCAAAGCTACAATGAGTTATCATTTCACATCTATTAGAATGACCACTATTAAAAAGACAGAGAACTACAGTGTTAGAGAAGATGTGGAGAGATAGGAACACTTTTTCACTGTTGGTGGGAACATAGAATGGTACAGCCACGGTGGAGGACTGTTTGGCAGTCCCTAAAGAAGTTGAATATAGATTTACCACATGACCTGAAAATACCATGCCTGGGTATATATACAGCAGAATTGAGAGAAGAGACACAAACAGACATCTGCACACCAATGGTCAGAGCAGCATTATGCACAGTAGCCAAAAGTTGGAAACAATCCATTAACTGGTGAATGGATAAACAAACTGTGGTATATACACACGATGGAATATTATGCAGTTGTAAGAAGAAATGAAGTTGTTAAACATGACAACATGGATGAAACTGGGGGACATTATGTTGAGTGAAGTGAGCCAGGAACAAACCCTGTTATGATTGCATTGTTATGAACTAAATATATTGTATAAATTTATGTTGTTAATAAATAGAATATGGATCACCAGAAAATAGAATGAGTTTAGAGAATGGAAAGCTGAGTGTTAACTAGTGCAAAATTGGTTTTAAAAAAAAGATGTGTGTTAATCTTTGGAAATGAATAGAAAAGATGAAAGCACATCATAGTATTGGTAACTAGCAGTGTTATTATATCGTTATGACAGTGGTTGAAAGGGAAAGTCTAAGGTCCTGTAAGCTAAAACCTAACATGGGACTGTATAGCATAGTAAAACCTCATGCGAAATATGAATATGGGAATATTGCATATATAAGACTTTTTCTTTGAAACTGAACAAATGTATGTTAATGTTACAAGATGTTACTATCAGACTAAAAAACATTATGCTAAATGAAAGAAACCAGACTCAAAGTGCTCTATATTGTATGATTCCATTTATTTAACCTGTAAATATAAAACAATTTATAAAGATGAAATTAGATTATGTAGGGCTGTGGAAAGATAGAGGGATTGAGAGGTACCTGCTAAGTGTTTTTCTTTTTGGATTAATGAAATTGTTCTACAATTTTTTTGGTGATGAATATACAACATTGTGATTATACTAAAAGCCATGGATAGATTGTAAGTATGTGAATATATCTCACTAAAACTGCTTTAAAATGAATAAATAAATATACAAGAATAGTCAGAAATAGCAGCTACGTACAGCAGGCGAAGCATAGAGATTGAGAAATGATAAATATTTTTGTTTCTCAGGTTTTTATTATTATTATTGAAATAATGAAAATGCTCTAATGATGATTGAAGTGATGAATGCACAACTATGTGATTTTACCAGAAAAACTCTCTGTCTCTTTTTCTCTCTCTCACTCTCCCTCTCTCTCTCCTTGGCTAACTTTTACTTATTCCTATATACTTTAGTTCCTAGTAGTCTATGTTATGATGCTTATTATATTTGCCTTTCATACTCTATGACTTGATTCTGATCACATTTGTAAATGTACTATTTAAATATGTGCATACATGAAGTTTTGGTTGTTGAAGTGCTTTCTTCTTTCCTATCTTTACGCCATGTTTGCACTTTGGATGGATTATACGCTTTACTAATATATATCAATAAAAGTGATTTGTTTAAAAACGAAACAAAGACCTCTGGTTTTTTTCTTTGCACACACACTTGCTAGACTGTTACACAGACCCTTCCACCAGATGGCCCCAAACTTATTTTCTAGACTCATTTCTTATTACCATTCTCCCCTCACATGATGGTCCCACCCTCCAACTAAGCTTCTGGCTGTTCCTGGGGCACACCTCTGGGCCTTTTTATCAGCTGCCAGTTGACCTAAGCTAATTTGGTCATGCTCAATTCTTGGATGCTACTTGGTAGATAACGACAGTCCCAGCAGATGCCTGAAGTAGGTGAGTTAGCCACTTCCCAGAAACTAGCTCCTTACTTGTAATAAAATTGTCTCACACCAATTTTTTTCACACAGACATTTAAGAGCAACATGCACAAATCAGGACAACACCTATTTTGTAAACTCAGTGAAGTTTGGGTTCTTGGTCCACAGTAGCTCGCTCGAAAGGCCCCCTGAGGCACATGAGACAATATTCTGGTGGCAGGATTCAGCTAACCATCCACTCAGATTATGGCAACCGAGCGTTGAAGGACAAGTCATGTGGACCCAGAACTGACTGGGGATCAAATCTGGGTGCCATTTTTCAGAGTAAAAAACAGAGGCCTCACTAAATTTTTATACCCTATGTCTCCAAAATATATTAGCCAATCCACATATCTTTTTTTTTTTTTTTTTTTTTTAATTTTTTATTGACTTTGTAATAATATTACATTAAAAATATATATGTGAGGTCCCATTCAACCCCACCCCCCCACCCCCCCTTTCCCCCCCCCCCAACAACACTCGTTCCCATCATCATGACACATCCATTGGATTTGGTAAGTACATCTTTGGGCACCTCTGCACCTCATATACATTGGTTCACATCATGGCCCATACTCTCCTCTATTCCATCATGTAGGCCCTGTGAGGATTTACAATGTCCGGTGAAGCACCATCCAGGGCAGCTCCATGTCCCGAAGACGCCTCCACCTCTCATCTCTTCCTGCCTTTCCCCATACCCTTTGTCCATTATGTCCACTTTTCCCAATCCAATGCCACCTCTTCTATGTGGACACTGGATTGGTTGTGTCCATTGCACCTTTATGTCAAGAGGAGGCTCAGATTCCACCTGGATGCTGGATGCAATCCTCCCATTTTCAGTTGTAATCACTCTAGGCTCCATGGTGTGGTGGTTGTCCTTCTTCACCTCCATCTTAGCTGAGTGTGGTAAGTCCAATAAATCAGATTGTAGGTGCTGGAGTCTGTTGAGGCTCAGGATCTGGCTATCACATTGTCAGTCCAGAGATTCAAATCCCCTAAATATATCTTAAACCCCAACATTAACTGCACCTCCAGCACATTAGCATGAAAGTCTTATGAAGGGAGATCCCATCTGAGTCCAGATTCATCACACATACACACCATTTCCAAAGAGGGGCCATCTGCCCTGGTAGTTAACCCCATCGGCCATGACCATAACTCCCATGGGTCTCTTTAGCCCTCAAAGGAACCAATATCTGGGGGTTGTATCTGCTTTATCTGTCTCTCTGACTCTGCTCAGTTGTGCATGAGGGCAAACCTTCTGCCAGCCTCCAGACTCTTTTTTAGAAACTCGTAGCCATATAAACTCATTTCTCCTTTCCATTTCCCCCTTACTTTAGGTCAAACAGCATTTTAAAGTCATGGTATTTTATGTAGACATGGATATTCTGCTGATCCGCATTGAACCTTCCGTATAAGGTCATTTTCCAGTTGCATCATCAGTTGGTAGTTGATAGTGGTCCCTCGTTGCCAGGGAGGCTCATCCCCGGGTGTCATGTCCCACGCTGGGGGGAAGGCATTGCATTTACATGCTGAGTTTGGCTTCGAGACTGGCCACATTTGAGTAACATGAAGGCTGACAGAAGGAAATTCCCAGGCACAAAGTTGCTCTAGGCCTTGTTATTATTTTGGGTTTATCAGCTCACAAGCATAGTCATTAGTATCAGGGGCTCACTGTTGAACCCTCACTCCCTCCCGGTCCCCACCACTGTACCTGGGAGACTGTCGCTGCTCCCCTAGGGACCACGACAGAGCACCACTGGCCAGGAACCCAGTACCCCCCCTACTGTGGTTTTTAATTGTTGCCACTGTGAGTATATCCAAACATTACCATGCACCCTGGACATATGTTCTGTACAGCTCCCTGTCAGTCATATATCACCTGTCATTGGTATCCCATACCAGTATCCCTCCATTGCCATTGTTGAAACACTCTGTGATCCAGAACTCCCCGAAATTTGAAGCCCAATATAATGTCATGGTCCCTTACTAGGGAATGGCATATAGCGATGAGTTTAAAGGATAGATAAAGAACTTGGATAAAGTTAGATAAAGAACTTAGATAAAGAATGTTGACTTGAAAAAATTCCACATCCTATTTTTTTCTTTTTTTTTTTTTCCCCCCCCCCCCCCCCCCTAATTATTCAGCTTTTCTTCACAGGAGTCCTAGACCACAGCAATGTATATATATAATATACAGCACTCCCACACATCCACCAGAAAACCTTTTCCCTTCCACAGTGATACTCTTACGCCCTATTCATATCATATTTACTTAAAGTGATGTACAGAGTCTGAGACATTAGCTTTCTAACAAGGTGACATCTGTGTTTACATTATGGTGCATACTTTAGGATACACAGTTCTTTACATTTTTAGTTATCCTATGTTTTACATTATGGTTTACATTATCAGTCTGTCATCTCCTATATGTTATGGTGTAATATTACAAGTTTTATATCCATCCTTGTGTACTCTCAGGAAACTCCTCTCTTACCCCCCATTTACTTTGGTTCCACACATTTAACGTCCATTTTCCCTTCCACCTTGGTGCCCTCAGTGATAGCCAACCTCCGTTTCCTGAGGAGCCACTTCCAAAGATAGATGGAATAGTGTTCAGGGCCTAACTTGCTCAACTGCCCCAATGCCCTGGGAGCCACCCTTTCTCTCGAGGGATACAGTTCCCTCTATTGGATGGCATTAGTCCTCCCCAGGATGTGGGTCCACCCCCACTCTCACTACTTGGGTTTCTACCCCATGGTGTCACCCACTCTGGCAGAATGAGCATTTAGACATTCCCCAGGAGCCCGTCCTGCATCAGACCCTCCCCTCCGAGCATTCTAAACAGGTAACCCTCTTTATTATATTTTGATATGATTTTCTCGGCATTTTACTCTCCACCAACACCTGACCCTCTCCTGGTTCGTATGCTACCCCTCCCTCCCCCCACTTTTGGGCAACGTTACCCACCCGTCCCTCCCCAGCCACCCTCAAACCCGCAAAGCCCCAAGCAAAGGCAACCCCTTGCCCCCCTTTTATCTCTTCTTTGTGTTCATACTTACCACCATCTCGTCTTAAATTCCACCCCTGCAGACATCGGCTCATATCCTTCCTCCACCCTCCGATTTCCTGCAAGCCTATCGTTCAGTCTCTTGCTATCTAGGGCAGCTTGTTTATTTCATATCATTGAGGTCATGTAGTATTTGTCCTTCAATGTCTGGGTTGCTTCACTCAACATAAGGTTCTCAAGATTCATCCATGTTATCACATGTGTTTGTAGTGTGTTTGTTCTTACAGCCGAGTAGTATTCCATTGTGTGTATATACCACATTTTATTGATCCACTCGTCTGTTGATGGGCATTTGGGTTGATTCCAACTTTTGGCAATAGTGAACAATGCTGCTATGAACATTGGTGTACATATATTGGTTTGTGTTCTTGTTTTCAGTTCTGCTGGGTATATTCCCAGCAGTGGTATTGCTGGGTCATATGGCAAATCTATGGCTAGTTTTTTGAGAAACCGCCATACTGTTCTCCAGAATGGTTGGATCCTTCTGCATTCCCACCAGCAGTGGATGAGTGTTCCCCTTCCTTCACATCCTCTCCAGCACTTGTATTCTTCTGTTTTTTTCATAGCTGCCAATCTTATGGGTGTAAGATGGTATCTCATTGTGGTTTTGATTTGCATTTCCCTGATAGCTAGAGATTCAATCCACATATCTTGAACATAACTAATTTGGCCACTGAAAGCCCATTTCTAATATTCTTTATGTTAATTAACTAGCCACTAATTTCCCCAATGAAGGTCACATTACTAACATTTATTGTGCTGTATTTTTGAAAAGTCTGTCATCAGGCTTTTTGTTCAGGGATACAAAAAACACCTAAATTTCTCAAAGTAGCCTTCAGATTATTACCTTGTGATTAAATCACAGTACACACAACCCTTGGATATATGTAATCAGCTGGTGACTCCTAAAGTATAGTTTTAATTAATAAATGCTATACTGCCTATGTTCATAACAAAATGTGACATATCCTCTATCTGGAATATTCTTCTCTTTCTTTTTTACCTAGAAAAAAACTATTCTTCCTTTAAAACCCAGTTCAAAGGTTACCTATTATTGTTACAATTTCCCATAAGACTGCAAACCAACTTATAGGCATTACCAGTGGTAGTATCAGTGTGACCATTTCATAGATAGGAAAATTGAGGCTCAGAAAGGTTAACCAGTTGTCCCAAGTTAGGGTACAGAGTCAGAATTCAAACCCAAAATAATCATAATGAATCCTATTAGTGAACATGCTGAACAAAAAGACCTGAAAAGTTCAATTCAAGATCTACCCTTAAGAATCTGTGTTGTCTTTTGTTATAATTTGCTAAATGATCATTGAACTGGAATAAAATGCAGAGAATTATGAGAAACAATTGTCTTACACATCAGGCTCAGAGCTGCAATTTTATTGCATAATTCTGAGATCAAACTAGTAGTATTTTATGTTATTTTGATGTCATTTTATGTCATTAGGTATCTACCAAAATCCTATAAAGTTGGGAAGCAAATGTGGCTCAAGGGATAGAGCTTCTCTCTACCATACAGGAGGACCACGGTTCAACCCCTGGGGCCTCCTGGTGAAAAAGAAGAGAAAATGTCCCTGTGTGGTAAGCCAGTGCCCACATGGTGAGCCGAGTGCCTGTGCAGTGAGCCAGTGCCTCTGCAAGTGAGTCACACAGCAAGATGATGACGCAACAAAAGGAGACGAAGGGGAGAGTCAAGCGAAAGCACAGCAGAGACCAGAAACTGAGGTGGAGCAGGTGACAGGGAACCTCTCTCAACATCAGAGGTTCCCCCAGGATTGAATCCCAATGAATCCTAGAGGAGAAAAAATGAGAAGAGAAGACAAAAAGAGAAATAGATACAGAAGATCACACAGTGACTGGACACAGACAGCAAAAAACAGTAGGGCACAGGGAGGTAAAGGGGGGAAAAAAATAAGTCTTTTGAAAAAGAACCTATCAAGTCATTTTCCTGCAATAATCAAGATGCTTTGGTATCTTACCACCTAAAATAAATACATCAATAAGTTGTGCCAAAGAGCTGGCATGTAATAGGTACTCAATCAATAGTTTTTGAATAAGTGAGGTGCATTGGCTTACCATTCATTTCGCAGTCTGCTTCAAGGCCAGACTACCAGACAGAGATTCTAGCCAATGTTCTCAGGGAAACATTTCTTGATAAACATCTTATATGGCTGAGGTAATGTGAAGATCCCCTTTTAGAATTCACTTAGTCGTCAGTTTTTGAACCCAAATAGGATCTGGAGAAAAATGCAATTTTCCCACATCAGGCATCTTTAGGAATAGATTACTCATCTATATGGTTATTTAAATTTATTAGGTTCCTCAGATACGCTATCCACGCTCAATTTAAGACAGAGACAGTCTGAAAAGCACATATAATCATCCGGAAAAGGTGAGTTAAGAAAGTCACAGAATGTTAGAATTTCCAGCCAGCATAGCAAAGCATAACCCGAGGTCCCCTACGGCAAAAGGATCCAGGCGTCAGCATTTAAATCACTCTCCCCAGCTCCCAGACAAGCCTGAGGACATATGCACTCAACAAAAGACTCCAGAGCTCTTTACACAGTGACCTAATTAAGGATGTGGGATTATCCCTCTCAAAGGGTCACCAAAGAGGCATGTGATCAATACAAGATAAAAGGCATGACTACAGAAGTGGTTGTAGAACTTCTTGACCCTGCTGATAACAGCAAGGATTTCTTTGTTGGCCCTTGTCTAGTTATGTTGCAAGGATAACACAGGTTTTGATTAGTAAGCAATTGAGAACTCAATGCTCTTTCATGTTTTGTGCCTCCGCACAGCTCTGGCTCTGTTACGAAGGCAGCAGTAATCAGAAACAGGTTTAGGCTCCCCATAATGTACCATCTCTGATGCAGAAACCATTAATAACTTGAGATTACAGATAAACACCATAGAGGATCTTAGTAGAGCAAGGACAAAGTGCCTCAGAATGGCAGCCTTTTGAAGAGGAAGAATAAAAACGCTGGAAACGAAATAATCCTAGAAATGTAGCAGCTTTTCTTTTTTAAGAAAGAGCATCATAGGTTTTACATGTTCTAGCATATTGCCTTTCATCACTTCATTGAAATGACATCTTTCTGGTGAGTGCATCTTCTACTAATCCCCATGTTCATATAAAACATTAGATATAATTCTTGGAATTCTCAAACCTATAATCTGATTTAAAAAATCAAATTATTCCAGATACAACAGTAATTTCTGGCATTTGGCTCAAAAAGCTCCTGTGGTTAGCTTCTATCGCATTGTTGATAAACTGTAGATAAGCTTTAGAAAAGCCCCCATGTCAAGAAAAAGAGTGGCCTCTTAGTAAAGGGCACCAGCTTACATGATTTAGATACTATCATAATTAACATTGCCCCTAGGCTTGTAAAACTTGGTGAGAAACATATGCCCTATATTAATTTTTCTGTATTTCAGTTCCCTCATTTATAAAAGTAGGGGTAATAATATTACCACTTAGGGCTGTGTGAGAAATAAATTAACTGATCATTTGGTGTATAGTAAATGCTCAATAAATGGCTTTTTTCCCCCCTGACTTTGAAGTCAACTGAAGGAATGGCTCATACAATTCAGTCTTACTGGGTCCCTCTAGTTCTTGAGACGAACTGTATATAAATTTCTCATTCTTGGAAAATCTGTTGATAACTTCATGTCATTTAAGAAATTCCCAAAATTGAAATGTACAAGAAGATAGTACAGTTTTATTAAATGAAACTGATAACTTTACCAGCTTTATAATGCCACTTGTGAAATTTAAATCTTTGGAAACTGACTGACAGAATTATGAGAGCAACGCCTTCAGTTATTTCACAAGGTTATTTGTGCAGTTCTGTTTTACAGATTTTAAGTAAGCAGAATTGGTGATGGATCTTCTTAGACCTTGTAATTTGCACACATAGATCGCCAAGGGCACAGCATATTTCTGTCCTTGGCTCTCAATAAATTGGTTTCTTTCAGGGGAGAGACGTTTCTAGGCTATCAACCACTGAAAATAAGCTGACCAACATCAAAATCTGCAATATGGTCCCAAGACGGTCCTTTACATTTTTCTTATACCTAATGCTTATTCAGTGTGGAAATTTTTAAAAAGTAGTTTCCATTTCAAAAGGAAAATAAATCATCCTAATTCAACCACATTGAGATAATAACTATTAATATTTTGCTATGTATAATTCCAGTCTTTATTTTCCCTACGAACACATATATACAAACAAAATTGAGATTTTGCACCCCATACTATGTGTTAATAGACTGTTTTTACTTAGTATATCTTGAATCTGTTCCCACTCTGAGTGGGTGTCATTAACAGACAAATCTGCAATAGGTGGAGATTCTGGCAAACAGTAGGGACCCCCTCAAGAGGCTGGAAGAAATGGTCAAAAAGAGGCAGGACCCTTTGCTGGATGAGCCAAAACATGGGCTGAGACAGCATGATAGAGAGAGGATCAGTCATCAGAAAAATGACAGAGACCCATAACTGAAAATGGAACACAAAGTAGACACTCCGCGAATCAGAACAAAGAACAGACACACAAACCAAGTGCGGTTATTAGACTTAGGACTAGTGACAAGACAAACTTGGTGTTTGATGCAGCAGAAGCCACTGTGGCATTGGGCAAGCAGGGACAGATTGACACTGAGGGTTTGGGGGCCAGGAACCTCACCTCACTGTCAGGTCCGCCTTGGGGTGGAGGCACTTAGTGCAGCAGCAGCTTTTTCCTGACGTCCAGATTACAGTTACGGTGGTAGGAATCTGAAATCAAATTTCAAGGCAGCCCCCAACTCTCATTCCTCCAGACTTTCCTGAAAATTTGTAAGCCCTTCATGCCTTGTACTGAACCTCTTTCTGCTTGAAACCACCAAAGCCGTTTCCTGCACGGAACATGTGACATTCTTACTTAAGCCCTTAGGTCTCTGTCTCATCCTATATAAAATAAGAGTAATAATACCCATCTCAGAGGGATATTGTGAGATTTAAATTAGCTATGCATGTAAAGAGTTCAGCACAGTTTGCATGAGGAAGAGCCATCACTATTACAGACGATGGGGACTCTCTCATTTTCCCAGTGGCAAATTACCAGTCCTGGCCCATGACAGAGCCAATCTTCATGAGAAGCTACATGAGTCTAAGGATAAGAAAAATAGAAAGCCAGACAGAACATTCTATTAACCTCTTTGATGCTTCGAGGCATGATTTACCAGTCACCTCACCAGGGCATTTGCTACTTCTTTGGCAACTTCCTTCACCATCTGGCACTCTCCTAGATCACGTGGCTGTCATTCTTCCTAACTTGTAATGCCAACCATTCCTTTAACTCGACTCCAAGGACTCTTCTGACATTGTTCTTATACTCTTTGACATTTTACTACCCCCAACTCTAGTTGGTTTTTTTTTCCCATCATTCTTGCTATTCTGATATTTTCAATTCATAGCAGCTAATGGAATTATGATGATAATGTATTTCCACAGATCTAGTATAGTATTTTCAACATAGGTAATTTTCCCACCACATAGACACTCCCATGCCTGTGATCAGGATATTTAGAGCTGGCGTTATGCACTGTAAGTGTAGAGCTATACCCTGAATAATTCCTGTAGTTCCCATATCTCATCTCTACAGGATGTTGCATATAAAGATTCACAGTCCAGAATTTCAGGTCAGCCAAGGAAGTATAATATGCCTCAGATGCTTTCCCCCGAAGAACCTTTGAACAACTAGCAAAACCTGGCAGAGCCATCTTCCAAAGTTTCAGAAAAGAGTTAAAGGGTTGCAGTGGCTGGATGAGAGCTGAATCAAGAAATGCAGCTTTAAATATGGTAGGAAAAGCTGATGGTGCCCTTGTGGGACCCATCCCCACCCTCTCCCTGGCAGTCACTATCCAGCCTGCATTTCTATTGTGGGTCCCTGGCCCTATTACAAGAAGGAGCAGAGTAACCCCAGTACACAAACTGGGGTGCCTGTATGTCAATCCAATCTATCAGGTGGCAGCCTGAAAGGTGAACCAGGAAACTCACCTCAGGCTCACCTTCCCAGAACTGTCCTGCAGGCAGAAGTGGCTTGTGGACTGCTAAATCAGTGTTAATGAATAAATCGAGGTGGGCTCCTGGGGACAAAGGTTTAGCTGCTATAAGTTTTGCAGTAGAAGACCCTAGAGAGGGAGAAGGTCTATTTCCTGGAAAGTAGAGGGGGCATTCAAACTTCTATAAGCAAGGGATCTCCTAAGGCTACCAGCAAGTAAACACTAAAGACAAGACACAGGACCAGAAAGGACACGGAGGACCCGGCACATTGTATTTGCTTTGGGCTAACCTGCCTGATAGGAAGGCTAAACTCTGAAAGAAAGCACCAGCCAATGCAAAGTCAATTTGCAGAGATGGTGAAAGGTTTTGTTTTCAGGTTTTTTTGCTTAGGTTTGCTTGGTTTTCTTAGCTCCTAACATCTAAGAAAACTCTGTCATATCACTTGCTGGATGCAAAGTCAAGAAAAAGACATCTCAGAATAAATCTTAGAGTTAACATTCTAAAATATTAAAATATACAATCTATTCCAGTTATGCATTCTGGTTCTGAACCCACTGTGAGGTGTGGGAATTAGTTCCAGCCACCTCGGCAAGTGCATGGTTAAATGACTTATTAAAGCTCATCTGTTCTTGCTTCAGAAATAGCTCTGTCCTTGCTTATCTCTGCACAAGCTATCTCTTTTCACTTGAAGTTTGAAAACGGCTTCCTCTTGCCCTTTCTGCCACTAGATAGGATGTGAGTCTAGAGACAAGTTTTCTTGTTCCAAGACAAAACATCCTTGAGAACTTTAACTTTAACCACAGTCCTTAGACAAATCCAAAAATATATGATATATAAAAAAGAGAAATAAACCTGACATGTGAACCCTTCCTGCATGTGAGTTTTGGTGTGTGTCTTTCATTCCTGCAGCAATTGGCACCCAACGTGGGGCAGCTGATTTCCCTCCTAGCTGAGGGGAATTTTTTGGGATGGCCCCCGAGAACAGCCCAGTGTAACTACAGTCCGGATTTTCATCCCTGCCAGCGATCGCAGCCACTCTTGAGGTAAGCTGCTTAATGGGTTTGGTCATAGGAACATGTCTGTGTAGTGAGATTGGTCCAGGCTATGCATGCTGCACAAAGAAGACATCAGCTGCCACTGACCACAGACACTAGTATAACATGGGAAATCATTATCAAAGCAACAGGAAATCTATCTCCACACTTTACATCAACTATTGAAAGCAGCTAATTGTAAAAATAAAAGAAAAACAAATTTTTACATTGTTTCAAGCAGTACAGAACTTTTGTCCATACTGCCCCAATGAGGGAACCTTAGATTTTGAATGATGGGAACTCTAGACCTAGAATTATGGGTCAAATTATAAACTTTATGTTTCTGTTGGTGTGTTATAATTGTTTTTGTGTTTGTTTATTCAATGTCAGTGTATATTTTAATACCTCCCAATGGTAATATAAATTAATAAATAAAAATTCCTGAAAGAGCTCTATTCAAATGGCCAAAATATAAGTGCTTACATTAATACATAAATATAAATGCTAATAAGATCTCTACAATGATAAAAATTGTAAGTCTTTTTTTTTTAATTAATTAATTTATTTATTCCTCTCCCCTTCCCCCCTGCCCCAGTTGTCTGTTCTCTGTGTCTCTTTGCTGTGTCTTCTTTGTCCGCTTCTGTTGTTGTCAGTGGCACGGGAATCTGTGTTTCTTTTTGTTGTGTCATCTTGTTGTGTCAGCTCTCTGTGTGTGCAGCGCCATTGTTGGGCAGGCTGCACTTTTTTTCACGCTGTGTGGCTCTCCTTACGGGGTGCACTTCTTGCGCATGGGGCTCCCCTACGCGGGGACACCCCTGCATGGCATGCACTCCTTGCGCGCATCAGCACTGCGCATGGATCAGCTGCATATGGGTCAAGGAGGCCCGGGGTTTGAACCCTGGACCTCCCATGTGGTAGACAGATGTCCTAACCACTGGGCCAAGTCTGCCGCCCTGTAAGTCTTGATTAATGAAATTACTACACATTTCTTCATAAAAAATAGTTCTTGCCTAAATTGAAATAGTTTTTTTCTTCACAGAATAAAATGAAGGATGTAAAACTTAAATGAACATTTAAAAAGGTAAAAGATTTATGAGAATGCTAACTAAAATTTGATGTTTGTTCAAAATATGGTGTTTTGTCCTAAAATAAAATGGCTGTATTTCATAAAATCAATATGGAAATATGCAGGACAAAATTTGAATGCATAAGGCAAGTTGTAAAAAGTATTGTAGTAACATTCAGTGAGAAAATGTGTTCTGTGAAAATAAAATTTGTCTTAAGATAAAGTAATTATAGTCTATGTGGTTATGAATAATTATAAGAAGTTTGTGGAAGTATTGTTTGAATTAAAGTGTTTAAATAGCTAATTCCAAAAAATCATTATTAAACAGAAACTGAATTAATAATAACAAAAAGTAACTTCATAACAGGAAAACTTATTAGCAGCCAGCCTCCCACTGCCAACCTGCTTCTAAAACACTGTTTCTGGTATTGCATGCTACTATTTATTTGAAATAAAGAAATGTTATATTTGCATATAACCAAATGAAATCATTGTATTGATACATTTGTTTAGCCTTGATGGTAATTGCATGTTGTAAGAAATTTGCTTGGAAACAGTTTACAAAATCATTTTGGTAACTTATGTAGAGAGTATAAAATGTGTTTTTATTATTATGGAAACAGAAAATAATTTTGTCCTAAAATAAAATGACTAGTTATTAAAAAAAGAGTAAAATTTAAGACAAAACCAGAATGAATACAGAAAGTGCAGAAGGTGTGTGGAAAAAGAATTTTTGTGGATAAAGTTAAGTAAAATTTGATGGGTGTATCTATTAAATTTTAAAAGCTTTAGTATCAAATAGTCTACTAATGCAAAGTTAAATTTTGTTGTTTCTCAAAGTTTCTTAAGTCATTAGTCTGCTTTAATAAAAGTTTATAAAGGGTTTTTCTCATAAATAATCAAAATATGAAGAAAGTCTGTTTTATCAAAATACCTTCTTAAGAGTACTTCAACCACATCATGTCCTTGGCTGTTTAAAAAAAAAAGTCTTATCACTTTTAAGGAAACATAATGTTCCAATATGCTTTCCCAAAATCAAATCCTACAATGAGTGTGAAGGTGTACCCACATCCTGCGAAGAACTGATATTCCCAATTAGAGGGAATTGTGTCTCTCGAGAGAATCAGTGGCTCCCAATTAGTTAGGACAGTCTAGTATGTCAAGCCCACAGCATTGTTGCAGTATCTATAAATCTGGTCCCTCAAGTAGTGAAGATTGATTGTCACTGTGGGACCTGAGGGGAGAGGGAGAGAGGTAAAGAATAGATGGAAACAGGGCAACAGGGGGGAAATGGAAGTGCTCCACAAGATCATGCAATGATGGATATAGGACATGTTAACATACACCAAAAGTGTATAAAAATCTATAAGGTAAAATGTAAACCATAATGTAAAAAATAAAGAAGCTAAAAATTTAGAAATTTGTACACTCTAAAATATAAACCATAATGTAAACCAAAATGGAACCATGTTTGATAGCTATGTTTCAAAATCTGTACATCAGCTGCAGCAAATATAATATAAACATGTAAAAAGATCATTGCTGGGGAAAGGGGAAAAGGATTTGAGTTGGATATATGGGAGCCCCCTAAATTGTATATGTGAATTACTGTGATATAAAACTTTTTTGAAGACAAAATTAAAAATTAGAAGGAGAAAAAGAAAGAAAGAAAGGATGTAGACACTGAGGAAGAAATGAAAGAAAGTGCCTTGCCACTGTACATACAGGGCAACACCTATTACAGTGATGAAAGGCAAAATGTTTGAAACAAAGCTTTATAATATTTTTCATTTCATTAATACACCAATTTATTTTTACTTTATTTTAGTATTTCTAAATTATTATGCATTCTATTTCTATACTTTTAAACCCATCACTATACTTCAATTTCCTGTTAATTGAATTTGGCAATATATTAGGCTTCATTGTTGAAGAAGTTTTGGACCACAGAGAGGTTCAACTATGGCAGGGGAGGAACACTGGTGTGGGGTGTTATTGATGGGGGGCACATGAGTGAGGGGGAGTTCTCCAGGGCATATATAGAAGGGACAAAAAAATGTTCTGATACATATTGGGTATTTTTATAGTAGTTACAGTTACAAACATCAACGGAGGGAGTGCTGAGTTCCTACCCAGGGGAGCTCTGTCACATTCCCAAATGGAACAACAATAATCCCCCAAGTGCAACGGCAAAGACCAACAAGAAAGGATGGTCCAATAACGAGCCCTTGATACTGATGACTATGCTTATGAGCCTGTGTGCCTGAAATATGAACTAAGTCTAGAGCTGCAGGGTGCCTAAGTGTTACCTCCTGAGAGCCTCCATATTGCTCAAATGTGGCCACTCTCTAAGCCAAACTCAGCATGTAAATGCATTACCTTCCCCCCAGCATGGGACAGGACTCCAGGGATGAGCCTCCCTAGCACAGAGGGATTACTACCAATCACTAACTGGTGATGCAACTATTCAAGAA
The DNA here is from genome assembly GCF_030445035.2 of Dasypus novemcinctus. Classification (NCBI taxonomy): domain Eukaryota; kingdom Metazoa; phylum Chordata; class Mammalia; order Cingulata; family Dasypodidae; genus Dasypus; species Dasypus novemcinctus. The sequence goes on along the minus strand of NC_080673.1, from coordinate 43,437,867 downwards.
AGAGACCTTGAATAAAAGGGTCAACCCAGACCAGCAGAATATCTCAGCCTACATATTGCATCAAGTGTTAAAAACTGCTTTTTGACCTTGAATAAAAGGGGGAAATGGCAAAGACAAATGAGTTTATATGGTTAAGAGTCTTCCAAAAAGAGTTGGGAGATCATCAGAGGGGTCACGCTTACACACACCTCAGCAGGATCCCAGAGAGAGGCAAAGTAGTTACAATCCTAGATGCTGGTTCTCCTGAAGGCTATGTAGATTCACAGGGTATATGGTCATGGCAGATGGATTTGGAGTTCTGTGCCATGTCAGAGGGCCTACTTTGGAATTTGTGCTCCTGAGTGTGATGGAGCTGGACTCAGATGTGACCTTCCTACATATGCCTCTTGTCACTTTTACTGAACCTGTGGTTGGTGCTAGGGATGATGCATACCCAGGAAATTTGAATCTCTGGACTGTCCATGTGCCAGCTGGGCCCTGAGCCTCAACAGAGTTGCAACTCCTACTCTCTGATTCATTGGACTTACGCTGGTCAGCTAACAGGGAGGTGAAGATGGTCAACCACCACACCAGGGAATCAAGAGTGCCAACAACTGCAAGCAGAGGAATTGAATCCAGCACCCATGTGGAATCTAAGTCCTCTCTTGATCTAGAGGTGAAGTGACATCACCATCCCAGGGTCCACAGAATGGAGGAATAAAATATGGATTAGAGTGGACTTACTGATATTCTACTATAAAATTATCATGACTAGTGATAGAAGAAATTGTAGCATTGAGGTGGAGAAAGTGACCACAGTAGTTGCTGAGGGCAGGGAGAGAGAAGAGATGTGATGTGGGGGCATTTTTGGGACTTTGAGTTGTCCTAAATGATATTACAGGGTCAAATGCTGGACTTTATATATCCTACCTTAATCTACTGAATGTACTGGGGGAGAGTGTGAACTACAGGGTAAACTATTACCCCTGTGGTGCAGCAGTGCTCTAAAATGTGTTCACCGAGTGCAATGAGTATGCCACAATGATGGAGGAGGTTGTTGGTGTGGGAGGAGTGGGGTGGGGGCATACGGGAACCTCTTATATTTTTTAATGTAACATTTTTTGTGCGTGATGTATGTATTTTCAAAAAAATACAATTTACAAAAATGATGGGGTGGTGGGGTGAGGAGCAGGGTATTTGGGAACCTCTTATGTTTTTATGGGTTTTTTTATGTTTTAATGTAACGTTCTTTGTGATCTATTAACTTTAATTTAAAAAGTGTAAAAAATAAAATTAAAAAAATCGATACTTAAAAAAAATCAAATCCTGAAAAATATCTTTTATTTCAGGCTTTTGCAAAGGATTTGTTCTTTTACCTTGAAAAAAGTAAAATAATAAAAATAGTTAAGTTCATTTAATGTTATAAGTTAAATGAACAATATTTAAGAGTGTTACATAATTAAAAGAAATTATTTAACCCTCTATTAAAGTTGTATGAGTAAAAAGTTCATATGAATACTTACAGTATATAAAATTCCTGAAAATTTAATAATGATCCAACATAATATTAAATAAAATCTGTTGTTAATCATAATTTTAATTATTATCAAAAATTACATATATCATAAAAACAATCTCTTTACCTAAAAATCAAAAATCAAATGCTTTAACTCATACTCATCTACATTACCCTGAAAGCTGCTGCAAGGCAGATGCTTTAATTCATACTTGTCCAATTTTATTAAAAGCAGCCACAGGGTGATATATAACAATTAGCTATCATAAATTAAAGTAACACCACTGCTGTGTATGCAGCAACCCTAAATATTGTTAGTTTATTACAAAAACTAGCATCCAATTATGTCACTATTACTTTATTTTAAAACTTGCTAAAGCTTTCTCTAATATCTCCTTAGGCAAATCAAGTCAGCCTGCATTCGTATATGAACAAACCAACAATAAATTTTATGTGCTTTCCCAAAGCTGTGTACATAACCCAATCATTTATATACTAGCCTAATAACAAAAATATAACTGTATAAAAAAACCTGTAGCTTTAACCCTATTTCATTATATTAATAATATTATGTTAACAAATGATTTTTTTTTTTACAAAATAATCTCATTCCACCTTAAAACTATGCTTACAAAACAAAAAAAGGGGAATAGGGTGTTCAGTCTAACCAGTCCAAAGGATGTCATACAAATAGCCTTAAATACCTTAAATTTTTAAAATCACAGTGAAGATGGTTATACAGCAGCAAAATGACATTTTCAAATACCAAATGTGAAAATTTATCCTAAAGTGTTTTACAAGCCCCTGGATGGACAAGAAGCTAATAGTAACTGGCATGGTCCAGTAAATTTACTAACATGGGGAAGAGGGTATGCATGTGTTCTCTCCCAGGAGGACCTCTTTGGCTTCCAGCAAAGTGTGTAAAACCATACCATGGCCTGGTGGAATCTGCAGTAAAACCCAATACCGAGCCTGGAAGCACTCAACCAGCAATTAACCGACATCACCCTGAAAACTACCGAAGGAACTAAACCGGTTACACGGGGGCGTCTTAAAAGATTGGGCAACCCAGCACAAGCTCTTAGGGCATGAGTTGGGTGCCCTAAGACACCTGAAGATACTTTTTTAGCTTATTTGACAGTAGTCACTACTGCTTCTGCTAAGTTGGGGACATGAAAAATGTACATATTGCTCATCCTTACACCTTTTAGCCCCTGTACTGTTAATCACACCCATTGGGCCCATATATTTGATCCACCCCTATTTGTTCTCACCTCCTGGTAGGATCCTGAGCCCCTGTTCTACTGAAACGATTCAACATGGACAGGAGGATACTGGGTTCCTCCTGCAGAGCCACTAATAAATGAAATTGACTACAGGCATTCTAGCAGTTGCATCATTCCTTTAAAATGGAATAACACCTAAAAAACTTGGAACCAAATAAAAAACAACTTCAAAATGCCCTCTCCACTCATATATCAAATAAAGTGGAAGCTCTCCATCTCCAATTAGAGCAGCAATTACGAAACTTAAAAAATCAAACTCAACAAACCACACTAAAAAAACTTAGCCAAACAGTTACAATGGCTAAACCCTTTAACAAAGTTTTCCAATCTAAATTTTAAATAGTGGGCAACAATAAGATTGATTTGTCTCTGTCTTGTTATATTTATAGAAGTCTGATGCTTCTTCCAACTGTAGCAACATACCACACAAGCTATGAATACCTGGCCACTGTGTTTACAGCTACTCAAATAAAGCCACTTGCTCATAAAATGGGAGAGATGTGGGGATTAGTTCCACCACCTCGGCAAGGGCATGGTTAAATGATTGAATAAAGCTCATCTGTTCTTGCTTCAGAGCAAAAATAGCTCTGTGCTTGCTTATCTCTGCACAAGCTATCTCTTTTTGCTTGAAATTTGAAAAGGGCTTCCTCTTGCCCCTTCCCCGGCTAGATAGGATGTGAGTCTAGAGACAAGGATTCTTGTTCCAGGACAAAACATCCTTGAGAAATTTAACTTTAACCACAGCCCTTAGCCAAATCCAGAAACACATGATATATAAGCAAGAGAAATAAAACTGACAGAGGCCTCCCTGAATATGAGTTTTGGTGTGTGAGTCTTTCATTCCCTCGGCAAAAGGGACCTGACCTAAAATTCCTTTGATCACCTGATGTCCATAAGCCCCTATGCTGACTGGTGGATCACAGTCATGTTTTGGGTCTCCTGGAATTAATGTCACTTCTGAGCCAATGTTTTATAATCCTTAAAATGTCTGGGTATTTCCTTTTCCCCATTACACTGTTGCCCTGCTAAAAGGCCATAAGTCAGTTTGGGGAAGGCTGGGTGGAAGACTTTTGGCTGTGTAATGGTTTCTTCCCCAAGGGGACATAGCCATCCCCTCATTCAAGGGGCTATGGGTCTGTAAACTTTCTCAGGTCTAGAAATTGATTAAGGGGCCTTGATTCTCTGTTTCTGTAGTCCAAGTTAGACTTTTGTTCACTTGACCTAGAACTCTTGTACTTATAAAGATCAAGTAGGAATTTAGTAGACTGCCCATCTATTTTACTTCTACATACCCCATGATCTATTACCCAGCACCACAGGTCTCTGCAATTCAGACTATTTTGATTGCCGACTATCTTAAGCCTGCTGTTCATTGTGGTGGCTATGCCCACCTTACCTTTGGCAATGAAGTGCTACCACCTGTTTTCTGCCAGCCCAGGATTTGATCATCCCCATAGTGTTAAAGGATCAAGTTCAGTGACAGCAGTTCCCAAAGTAATATCTGACCTGTGCAAAATAGCAACCACAGAGCTCTTCAGGGGAGATAGAACTAGTTTCAAAAATTTGTTCCTTACAGTCCTGGTGAAAGGTGTGTCCTCTGGACATTCCTAGGGTGGTTGGGCAGGTCTTAGATGGTAAATCTATTCTAACATTCCAACCTCTCTAAGCCTTTGGATCCCCTCAACTACATTACACTAATGCAGTTCTGGCATTTCAACCTCAGGTAATGTTGGCCATCTTTTCATCCATGTTTCAGCCAGCCACCCGAACAAACTATTAGAGCCCTTTCTAACTCCTCAAGCTACAAACAATGAATTCAGAATCTCTGCTTAGTGGGCCCATATTAATAAATTCAGCTGATAAAACTTTATATTCCTTCCACCATTATTCCACACACTTAATATCCATTTACACACACATTCCCTTGAATTCTGTCTATACACATTGAAAAACTTATGCAGGTCTTTTGGAGTATAGTGTATTTCCTCATAGGTCATACTTTGGACTTCACCTTTGGGGGTTTGTTACACTTTAATTATAGATCTAGAAAAAAAGAGGGGTGGTGGGGTTGGATAAGATGAAGGATTTGAAGTTTCTTGCAAGCCAATTACCTCAGGGCATATCTTGCAGTTTCATCTCGTGAGACAGGATTAATCTCTTCAGGTGGAAGTTGGATGGCAGACTCCTCGGGGCAGATTGGAAGCCCAGTGTCTATTTTCTCAGGGCAGGTTGGAAGTCAGGAAGGTATTTTCTCAGACTAGACTATAACAGGTTTATCTGGCAAAGACTCAGCAGAATTTAGCGTTTCGATGTCCCCACTTCCATTATCGATCCATATGTTTCCATCCAAATTTTCAGGATTTCATTCCTTTCCAAATAATACACTCACTTTAATAACAGACAACCTGCAAGGTTGAGGTTTTAGTTTCTCTTGTAACTCTGCTATTCACACAATAAGACCCTGGTCTGGTTTTCAGAGACCTCAAGTCTGTGGCTACATGAAACAAGATTTTCTTTCAGGGCACACAAAAACTTACACATCATTCATGCATGCTTAAGTTGCAAATTCGAAGACTTTAGTTCATCCCTTTCTTTTATAACAGTATCCAGGATATCTAGGAACAACCAGTCAACATCATTGTAGCTTTAAACTCTATAAAACCTTATTTAGGTGTCAAAAATACTCTACAAAAACAAACAAACAAAACAAAACACTGTCACCTTGACCCTTGCCTCTTATAAGCGTGGGTGTAGCCATATTCAGTAGTGATATTTTGCAAAATCATGTCACTTGATTATTGGGAACATAATCATTAGTGTCTTTGAATCTAATCAGAGTAGTCAATTGCAAAAAACCCAGAACCAATTCAGAAATCCCATTTTTAGAATCTGTTTCTCAAGAACCACTCCCCGTACCTGTATTACTCAGGGTTCTCTAGGGAAACAGAACTGACAGGAGATATCTGTAAATCATATGAGATTCTATAAAATTGTCTCAAACAACTGCGGGGATGCACAATTCCAAATTCTGTATGGCAGGCTGCAAGCTAGAGACTCCAATGAAGTAAATGATGGCTCATCCAAAGGAATAGGAAAAAATCCAGGAAACATCAACAAAGAAGACCAGACTGTGGATATACAAACAAAGAATTTTTTAAAAATGATCTTCACTATGCTCAAGGAAATGAAGAAAAATACAGAGAAAGAACTCAAGTGCATCAGGAAACAATGAATGAACAATATGAGACAGTGGTTCAAAGCAGTAAAAAGAAACAAAGATCTCTGGTAAAGGTAGCTGTAAGAGTATTTACAATTTCCAATATTACTGTACTATATTTTTTGATATGTAGCTCTACTTCTTACTTCCTATAAATGCATAAAAACTAATGATACATTTAAAGTTTTGGCATATAATGTACAAAGATACAATTTGTAGAAAGTATACAAAAGGTGAGGGTATTTAGTAACAATGTAGATACATGCTACTGAAGTCAAGTTTATATCAAACTAAATATGATTGCTATATACTAAGGATGTTAAGTTTTAACTCACAGTAATCACAAGGAAAATATATGAAGAATATATCCATAAACAAATGAGAAGAAACTCAATATGGTACAATACAAAAAAAAAAAAAGAACAAATAAATACGAAATTAAAAAAAGAACTGATGGACAAAAAGGTATAAAATTTACAAAGACTAAATAGCAAAATGGCAGAAGAAAGTCCTGCATTTTGAGAAGTGACTTTAGATGTAAATGGATTAAACCCCCAGTCAAAGGACAGAGATTGGCTAAGTGAATAAAAAAAAGCATGATCCAACTACCTGCTGTTTACAACAAATTCACCTTAAATTCAAAGACATAAATAGGTTATAAGTGAAAGGATAGACTAATATATATACCAAGCAAATAGCAACCTAAAGAAGCTGGGGTTGCTACACTAACATGAGAAAAGTAAATACTGACAGATTTGAAGGGAGAAATAGACAATTCTACATTTATAGTAGGAGACTTTATTACATCACTGTCAATAATAAATATAAAATCTAGACAGAAGATCAATAAAGAATTATAAGACTTGAGTGATACTCTAAACCAACTAAACCTAACAACATATATAGAGCACTTAACCCAACAACAACAGAATCTACATTCTTCAAGCTCTAAATGCATACATTGAAAAAGAAGAAAGATTTCAAATCAGAGCCCTAAGCTCAAAACTCCAACTAGAAAACTAAACCCAAAGCATGAAGAAGGAAGGAAGTAACAAACATTAGAGCAGAGATAATGAACTAGAGACTAAAAACATAATAAAGAGAATCAAGAAAACCAAAAGCTGGTTCTTTGAAAAGATCAATACAATTGACAAATCTTTAGCTAAAGTGATGAAGAAAAAAGAAAGATGACAAAAATACCTAAAATCAGAAATGAAAAGGGAGATATTACTAATGAAAAAGGGAATTACTTACTAATTCAATGAGGCCAACATCATAGTAATACCAAAGCCAGGTAAAGATACTGCAAGAAAAGAAAATTACAGACCAATTTCTCTTCAACAAAATACTTGTGCAACAGCATATTGATAGAGTTCTACATCATGACCAAGTGGGTTTTATTCCATTTATGCAAGAGTGGGTCAACATTAGAAAATCAATTAATGTAATACACCACATTAACAAAATAAAGAGGAAAAAAAAACAACACTTGGCCATCTCAGTTCACACAGAATAGGCATTTGACAAAATCCAGCATTCCTTCTTGATAAAACCACTTAGAAAACTAGGAATAGAAGGAAACTTCCTCAACATGATAAAGGGCATATATGAAAAACCAAAGCTAGCATCCTACTTAATAGTGAAAGACTGAAAGATTTCCTTTGAGATTGGGAACAATACAAGGATGTCTACTGTTACACTGTTATTCAACATTATGCTGAAGTTCTAGCCAGAGCAGTTAGGCAAGAAAAAGAAATGAAAAGTATCCAAATTGGAAAGGAAAATGTAAAACATTCCCTATTTGCAAATTATATGGTCTTATATGTAGAAAATCCTGAAAACTCCAGAACAAATATACTAGAACTAATAAATGAATTCAGCAAAGTGACAGGGTACATATGGGTACACTAAAAAAATTGCAAAAAAGAAAAAAAAAGACCTAAATATGTGGAAGGGCATTCTATGTTCACAGATGGGAAGACTAAATATTGTTAAGCTGTCAATTCTACCCAAAGTGATTTGCACTCAAAATTCTAATGCTTTCTTTGCAGAAATGGAAAATCCAATTATCAAATGTATGTAGAAGGGTAAGGGGCCCCAAAGAGCCAAAACTCTATTAAAAATGAATCAAGTTGGAGGACTCACACATTTAATGTTAAAACTTCTTACAAAGCTACAATAATCAAAAAAGCACCATACTGGCACAAGGACAGACAGGTACATCAATGAAATAGAACTGAGAGTTCAGAAATAAACCCTCACATCTAAGGCTAGTTGATTTTTTACAAGGGTGCTAAGTCAACTCAATAGGAAAAGAATGGCTTTTTCAACTAATGGTGCTGGGAAAACTGGATATCCATATGCAAAAGAATGAAGGTGGGCCTCTATCTCATATCATGTACAAAACTTCACTCAAAATGACCTAATATAAGAACCAAAACTATAAAACACCGTGAAGAAAATATGGGGAAGCATTTTCAGGACCTTTTGTTTCTTAGCAAGTTTTCTTAGACTTCACATTTAAATTATGAGCAACAAAAGAAAAAGTAGGTAAATGGGACCTCATTAAAATTAAAAACTTTTCTGCATTCAACAACTTCTTCATGAAAGTGAAAAACAACCTACAAAATGGGAGAAAAATTTGGAAACCACATATTTGATAAGGTTTTAATATCCAGGATATATAAAGAAATCCTTCAATTCAACAACAAAAAGACATAAAACCTAATTTTTAAATGGGCAAAAGAATTCATTAGACTTTTCTCAAAAAATATATATATACAAATGGCTAAAAAGCACATGAAAAGATTCTCAACATCACTAGTCATTAGGGAAATGCAAATCAAAAGCACAAGGAGAAACTGTGGCAGTTTGAAGCTTTTATGGATCCCAGAAAATCATGCCTTTAGGGTTAATCTGTTCCTGTGCATGTAAAATTATTGTGGGTGGGAGCTTTAGATTAAATTACTTCAGTTAAGGGCTTTTGATTCGACTGCTTGACCCAGGCTGGGTCTTTATTCTCCTACTGGAGTCCTTTATAAATGGAGGAATAAGAAGTCACCCACAGATACAGGAAAAAGTTGCAGAGACAGAGAAAAATGTCCAGAAGCTGAGAGAGAAGTTCCCAGAAGCCAGAAGCTTAAAGCAAGTAGGCCGGGAAGAGAAGGAGAGACCAAGACGGGTAGATACTGCCATTGTACCCTGCCACATGAGAGGAATCCAAGACCACTAACAGTCTCAGGGAAAAAAGCATGGCCTAATGAAGCATTAATTTGGACATTTTTACAGCTACAGAACTGTAAGCTTAAAAGTTAACAAATTCCTATCGTAAAGCAACTCATTTCTGCTATATTGCTCCCAATAGCTTTTAACAAACTAAAAGAGACACCACTTCACACCCACTAGAATGGCTACTGTGAAAAACAAACAAAGTTACAAGTGTTGGAGAAGATGTGGAGAAATAGGAACACTCATTGTTGGTGGGAATGTAAAGAGGTACAGCTCCTGTGGAAACAGTTTGGCAGCTCCTCAGAAAGTTAAGTACAGGATGACCATATGACCCGGCAATCTCAATTCTAGGTATATACACAAAAGAACTGAAAGCAGGGACTCAAACATGTATCTGCACACCAATGTTCTTTGTAGCGTTATTCACAGCTGTTGAAAATGGAAGCAACCCACATGTCCATCAAACAATGAATAACTAAACAAAGTGTGGTATATATATACAATGGAATATTATTCAGCTGAAAAAAAAGGAATGAAGTTCTGACACATGCTACAACATGGATGAACCTTGAAAACATCACCTTGTGTGGAATAAGCCAGGCACAAAAGGACAAGTATGGCATTTTCTCACTGATGTTAAATAATTACAATAAGCAAATTAATGGAGTCAGAAAGTAGATTGCAGGCTACTAAGGGCCAGGGTAAGTGTAGGGAATGAGGCCTTAAAACTTAAATGGTATAAAAAATTTGGGGGGGTATAAAACAATTTTGGTAATGAATGGTGGTAATGTCAGTATGTATATGTTAATAGAATTAAAACTTTTTAAAAAAAACATAGGGGGAAGCAGCTGTGGCTCAATCAGTTGGACTCCCGTCTACCAAATGGGAGGCCCTGGGTTCGTGGCCCGGGACCTCCTTGTGAAGGCAGGCTCGCCCACACGCTGTAGAGAGCCGCGCGGCCCACAAGCACCGCAGAGCACCTCCTGGCCCGCAGACACCGCAGACGGCCGACTCAGCAAGGTGACACAACAAAAAAGGGAGACAAGCAAAAAACACAGAAGAGCATGCAGCAAATGGACACAGAGAGCAGACAGCAAGCAAGCTGCAAAGGGAGAGGGGAAATAAAATAGTTAAATACAGACACAGAACGCACAGCTAATGGACACAGAGAGCAGATAGCATGCAAAAAGTTACAAGGGGGGGATTTAAAAAAAGTTAAAAAAACAAAGCACAGGGCTGGGAAGCGGCTGTGGCTCAATCAGTTGGGCTCCCTTCTACCATATGGGTTCACGTCCCAGGGCCTCCTTGTGAAGGCAGGCTTGCCCGCACTCTGCGGAGAGCTGCCCAGCCCGCAAGCACTGTGGAGAGCCAACTCAGCAAGGTGCCACAACAAAAAAGGGAGACAAGCAAAAAAACACAGAAAAGCATGCAGCGAATGGACACAGAGAGCAGACAGCAAGCAAGCCGCAAGGAAGGAGGGGAATGAAACAAACAAAAAAAATGAGACTATATAACACAAACAGTGAGCTCTAATGTAAATTATGAACTATAGCTAATAGTACTATTATAGTAATAATCTTTCATCAACTGTAATAAAGATGCCACACTAAGACAAAGTGTTAATAATGAGGCAGGTATTTGGGGCTCAGTAATTTCTGCATGATTTTTCTGTAAACCTTCAACTTCTCTAATAAAAAATATTTTAAAAAAGATATGCAGTCCAGTTGCCAAGAGAAACGAAAGAGAATTTCCATTTTTTTGTGTGCCCTTAAAGAGTATTTAAAGTGGTTGAGATTCATAATGCACATTTTCCTAAATCCCCTCTTCTCCTCTCCCCAATTATTTCCCTTATCACTGCTTCTCCTAAGGTTCTTGTTCCCCAACACCCTCCAAAGAACTTCTCCCAGGCTGTCAAGTCCCAGATCTCCCTCCTATTCTTCTCTCTCCAATCATAAATCTCCTTATTATATTGCTTGAATTAACCTCTGAATCTAAACCCTTTCCCTTTCCCTTTAGCCTTACTGAAAATATTTCTTTTCCTACCCATTCCTCCTGATTCTGTATCACAAATATTCTTAGAATGCCAAGAACTAAACGGACAGAGACAAAAGAACATGCACATATAAATAAATCCGTTCCCCTTCACAAACAAGTTGACAGAGCTCTTTCCTGCTAGCCAGGGCCCATCCAGCTCCAGCTCCCCCTTGCTTTCCAGTAGATCCCAGGCCTGACACTTTCTGACTCTGGAGAAACAAAAGAACCTTCCAAACAGGACAAGCAAAATCCCTAAATGTACCTCTGTTTTCCCTGAAAATGGAGAGAGTATTTATGGTCCCTTCTCTCCTTCTCTGGAAGTAATACATAATTTTCCAGGGGTAGGGAAAAGGAGGAAGAGGAGAGCTTTATATCATTTGTTCTCCAACCCCTCTTAACCTTCCTTCTAGAGTCTGTCTTTGATCAACCAGCCAAGGACCCACTTCTCTGAGGAGCTTGGGTGATCTCCTACCTCCCTAATTTATAGACTATTTTGTACAACATGCATTTGCTAACACAGCATAGGTTCTGTGAGTCTAAAGAAGGTGGCAGAAGAGAAATATTAATAGAAGGGCTTTTAAAATTTTAATTTTTCAAGCATAAAAAAACTACAGAGATCGCTGGAAAAATTTTGGTACATTGGACTTAATTAAAATTAGAAACTTCTGTTCAATGAAAGTCAACTGTTAAGGGAATGAAAAGATAAACCACAGAATAGGAGAAGTATTTACAAAATACTTATCTGAAAAGGACTTGTATCCAGAACATACCAACAACTCTTAGAACTCAACAGTAAGAACAAACAACCCAATTAAAAAATGGGCAAAAGAGCTGAATAAACACCTCAGCAGAGAACTTATAGAAATGACAATAAGCACATGAAAAGATGTTCAACATCATATGCCATTAGAGAATTGCAAATTAAAACAACGAGATGTCACTGCACACTTATTAGAATGACTAAAATCCAAAATATTCAGAACATGAGGATGTGGAGCAGCAGGAATTCTCGTTCATTGATGGTAAGAATTGGAAATGGTAGAGCCATTTTGGCGGTTTCTTACAAAGCTAAACATAAGTTTCCCATACGTTCCAGCATTTGTGCCCATGGGTATTTACCTAAATAAGTTGAAAACCGGTCCATACAAAAACCTGGAACCAAAATTTATTGCAGCTTTATTCATAATTGCCAAAAATTGGAAGCAACCAAGATGTCCACCAATAGGTGAATGGGTATTAAAAAAACACAAAAAACTGTGGTACATCCCTACAATGGAGTATGATTCTGCAGTAAGGAGAAATGAGCTATCAATCTACAAAAAGACATGGGAAAAGTTTAAATGCATATTGCTAAGTGAAAGAGGCCATCTGAAAAGCCTACAAACTGTGATTCCAGATGTTTGACACTCTGGAAAAGGCAAATTATAGAGACTGTAGAAAGATCAATTGTTGCCAGAGTTTAAGAGATGGGTGGTGTGGAGGGATAAATTAGTGGAACATGGGGCATTTTCAGGGCAGTGAAACTATTCCGTATGATACCATAATAGTGGATACATGACATTATGCATTGGTCAAAACCCATGGAATTGTGCATCACAGAGTGGATCCTTCAGTTAATAACAATGCATCAATATTGGTTCATCAACTATAACAGTGAAAACCAAGAGGTGGGGGGGGGGTAGTTGGGGGAACATATGGAAACTCTGTACTTTCTACTAAATGTTTTCATAAACTCAAAACTGTTGCTTTTAAAAAAGTCTATTAATTAAAGAATGAAAATGAAATATATAAAGAGTATAATCTAAAGAGCAACCTTATCTCAGCTACCCAGTTTTAACAAGTTTTCACACTTTGCTCTGTTTGCTTCAGAGGTCTTTTTCTTTTCACCCTGTAGATGCGGTAGAGGCCTCAGCGTGGTTCCTTTCCCCTCATTACTCCCACAGGTAACCATGATCCCGAATTAATTATTTATCAGGAAGGAGGCATTTTTAGTAGTGTCCTAAATTAAACTGTAAATTCACCAAGGGCAAAACCTGTGCCCCATTCATCTAAGGTTAAAACAATTGTCCATTGGCTTTAGAACCTCAAAGGCCTCCCCACACCAACACCCCAAAACAATTCTGACTGTACCCAAAAGCTGCCTCACATGTACCCACAAAACAGACAACACCTAGCAGAGCAATACTATTAATAGCTAACATTTATTAAACATCTTTGAGTGCTTACTCTTTGTTAATCATTTTAAAGATTGTTCTTAATCCTAACAATTACCTACTTAATCCTAACAATTACCTAAATTCTTCCCAATTTAGAGATGAAAAAATAGATACTTACAGAAGAAACACATCACAGTTTCCATGATGTGAATATCTGAACCCGAATAACTGGGTCATACTTCTTTCTTCAGCCATGCCCACTCACCACCACCCCCAGCTCACACTCCCATTGCTGTGAAACCCCTTGGAGTTGCCTCAGCAGCGCCCCAGTCCTTCGTGGGACTATCACTTGGTGCCAGTTCTCCCAAACACTTGCAGCTACAGCAGGATGTTAGGATGGGACTCTCCCTAGAAGTGTAATAGTTCTCAAGATCCAAAGACAAAAGAGACAAAGTCCTCCAGTGCAGATTTAAAATCAAATGGCCCTGGAGAAGCTGTTCCATGATTTTTCGGACCTTCAGTCAGAAAAAAAGATATTTAAAAAAAGGGAGTGGTGCTTCACCTTTTGGCCAAGATGGAGTAAGTCCATTGCAGCTTCCATCTCCCACTGATTAAAATTTAACACTATGGACAAGACACAAAAAAAAAAAGAAAAGAAAAAAAAGAAACTATCTAGGACTCTGAAAGGTAAGCAATAGGTTTGGGGTGGAAAGTCAAAACTTGAAGAACAAAATTTCCTGATTTCCCCTTGACCTGAGGGCAAGCTAAAGAGGAAAACTGTACAGGTGCACATAGCAAATACCCCAAGAGAAGCCCATTTTTCTGGCCAGAAGATGGAAAAAGGAGCCCCTCATGAGCCAAAGAATGGGGGGGGGGCACATGCTCCTCTAGGTACTGATTGCCCCTTGCAAGATTGGCCACACTTGTCCAGCTGACACCTGTCCAGCCGAGAGCATCAAGCCTATTACCTCTGTCACACCTCATTTCTCCCTGAGCTACTGTTACCACACTCCCTGAAAGCAAGTGCTATAAGTTCTAATTGCATCTCACTTTCTTGGACAATTTTCAGACCTACACCTGTCAGCAACCCGGAACTGGAGGTGAAGTGGAGGGGTGGCAATCCTGATAGTCCAATACCTGGTGATCCATCCACTATGTCCTCCCACCCAGATTCTCTTTACTCTGTTCTATTACCACAGGGATAGTTCAGCAAGAAGCTACTTCTAAGAAGTTGACCAATGGGAGACCAACATACTAGTCTACCTGTCTTGTTAGCACCTCCAACTTTTTATAAGTAATTCTCTGGGGCTTTCCTTGATTTCAAAGAAGGGAAAGTACCTCCTTGTTTCTTCCATGAAGTAGAGGGGGCATTGAGGGGAAATAATCGCTTCTATTCATGAACATCATCCACTACCTCATAAAAAAAAATTCATCTCTTTTATTGATTTAAGGTGATGGAGGTAGGTGAGGAGACTGTTCTTAATTATGAAGGTAGAATATGGGACACTTGGCATGTCTTGTCCTCAGCTCTTGATCTTAGTCACAACTTGGGGAAAGTAGAAAAATCATAATCATACCTGACATCTTCACGCAAAACCACTTAACAGAATTGGAAAAGAGGTCATCTCAATTTACAATAAAAATAAGAGCAAAAAGGACAAATGAGTTTATATGGCTATGAGTCTCTAAAAAAGAGTCTGAAGGTTGTCAGAAGGATTGCCCTTATGCACACCTGAGCAGAGTCTCAGAGACAGCTAAAGTAGATACAACCCCAGGTATTGGTTCTTTTGAGGGCTAAAGAGACCCACAGGTTTTATGGTCATGGCAGATGGAGTTCACTGCCATGTCAGTTGGCCTTTCTTTGGAGTTGGTGTTTCTGTGTGATGGAGCTGGACTCAGATGTGATCTCTTTTCACAAGCCTTTCCTGCTACTTTACTGGAATTGTAGTTGGTGCTGGGGTTTAAGATATATCTAGGGGATCTGAATCTCTGGACTGACAATATGATAGCCAGGCCCTGAGCCTCAACAGACTTCGGCTCCTACACTCTGGTTTATTGGACTTACCCCACTCAGCTAACATGGAGTTGAAGAATGTCAACCACCACACCATGGAGCCAAGAGAGCCTACAACTGAAAGCAGGAGGATTGCATCCAGCATCCATGTGGAATCTAAGCCCCCTCTTGACATAGATGTGGAATGGACACAACCAAGCCAAGGTCCACAGGTAGGAGGAATACAGTAAGGATTAGAGTGGACTTAATGATATTCTATTCATGAACTATTGTGGTTAGTAAGAGAAAATGTGGCATTGGTGTGGGAAAAGTGGCCATGGTGGTTGCTGGGTGCGGGGAATGGGAGGAAGAGATGAGATGTGGAGGCATTTTTGGGACTTGGTGTTGTCCTGGGTGGTGCTGCAGGGACAATTACCAGACATTGTAGATCCTCCCATGGCCCATTGGATGGAACGTGGGAGAGTATGGGCTATGATGTGGACCATTGACCATGAGGTGCAGCGATGCCCAGAGATGTACTCACCAAATGCAATGAATGTGTCATGATGATGGGAGAGAGTGTTGCTGTGGGGGAAGTGGTGGGGTGGGGGCGGTGGGGGTGAATGGGGACCTCATATTTTTTTAATGTAATATTTTTTAAAAATGAATTTAAAAAATAAAATAACAACAAAAAAATAAGGGCAAAAATCTCAATTGTTTCTCCCTCCATTTCTGTTTGACATTCTCTAATGCACTGTTAGACTCTAATCCAGTATTTTCAAAATGGGCTTAAGACCCCTAGGGGGGTATAGAATCAATCTAGTAGGTTGTAAACTCAGTCAAGTGGGTCTTGACCAGCGTCATTTAAACTGAAATAAAATAAATCAACGTATTTTGTGAAATTCTGGTTTGGAAGCCACTGCTTTAGTGGGCAGAGAAAGGAGATGGTAAACCATGTACACATAGTAAGAGTCTGCCTTACTGAGAGTCCAGTAAAGAGTCCTAAGGAAAAAGACAGGTTTTTGTCTTATCAAATCAGTGTTGACCAGAGGAAACCACCATGAACATATAAAATACAGATAATCTTACAAACAGAACCAAGTTTTGACATTCGAGATTTTCTTGAAGATAGAATAGAGAATTTCCTCCAAGTCATATGTCCCACTCAAGTCTGTAAACTTCCTAGGATTTTTATTAATAATTTCAAATATAACAGCAATAGTTTTCACATATCCCTTCTTTCACTAATAAGTATTTTCAGTTCTCAACTAACTGAGCTACAAAAATCACTCAACTAGATTTTTTCAAATTATGGTAAAATACGTATAATGTAAAATTTTCCATTTTAACAATTTCGAGTATGCAGTTCATTGACATTAATTAAGTGTACATTCACAGTGGTGTGCAGCCAACACCATTAACTATTCCCAAAACTTTTTCATCACCCCAAAGAGAAACTCTGTACCCACTAAGCGATAGCTCCCTATTCTCCCTTCCATTCTGGTAACCCCTAATGGATTTTCTGTCTCTATCAATTTGTCTGTCTACACATTTCATATAAGTGGAATCATACATTAGTCCTTTTGTGCCTCACTTACTTCATTTAGCATAATGTTTTCAAAGTTCATCCATGTTATCGCATGTATCAGAACTTCATTCCTTTTTACAGCTGAATGATATGTCATTCTATGTATTTTTTTAACCATTCATCTATTGATGGACACCTGAGACCTTTTGGCTATTGAGAATAAAGCTGCTATGAACATTGGTGTACAATTACCTGTTTGAGTCCCTGTTTTCCATTCTTTGGGGTGTATTTATCTAGTTGTGCAACTGCTCGGTCATAATGGTAAGTCTATCTTTAACTTTTTGAGATGCTCAACTACATTGTAAAAGAGAAAGATGTATATCTTTTCAAGGTTTAAAACCTGTAATCAAAGAAAGACCATTTTGGAAGTTTGTTTCCATAGAGTACAATTGCGCCCAATTTAACCAAATATTCATCGAAAGCCATCTACACAAGTCACTCTGAGGCACAAAGATAAAGTGAACGCTAGATACATTTTATTAAAAAGAAAAATGTACCTGAATGTCTCTTTAAAAGGTAGTGTATGAGTTCAAGTCAAATAAAACAGATTTACCTTTACTTTTTAAAATTTTATGTTGACATATAACTGAATTTCAAAGCAAAATTCAATTGGGGAGAAGTCCTGGAAGGAGTAGATTATTTCTCATTTAGTAAACTTGTACATGCAAAAACCAAAATGCTACTGGGCGCTACATTTAGAATTCTATTAGTTAAAGCATGCTTTATAGGGATATACTTGGTCAATTGATTTTTGCCCACTTGGAATGCTATATACAGCATTTCACTTTTTCATGAAATTTGGCAGTTTACAGAGGTCACACCTTCAGGAAAGTCACTGTAAGAGACCTAAAGTTCCACCTTTTGGTTTAATCAAGAAATAAGATAAAATTTGTCATTAATCATCCCAGATAGTAACCAAACTAAAATGAAAGAAGAGAAGCCCACCTCACTGCCTTGTGGCCAATAGACTTTAATTAAATACTTTTTAGTATATGAATTTATTTATATTTCTATCTAAAACTGCCTGAGTTTAATTCCAGACCCACTAATTGCCAGTTTTCTTTTTCTTGGACACCACTCTCTTAACTTCTCTAAGTCTTAACTCTGCTTCCTCAAGGGTAAGATCCTGTTGTAAAGAGTACGAGAGCTAACCCATGTAAAGCTCTTCCCACAGTGCTTTATAGAGCGTATTCTTTTATTTACGTATTTATATATTGGCTAAAGACAATGCCACACTTAGTTAAAATATCTCTATTTGTGGAGTGGGGAAGGAGAAAAGTCCATGTTTCAAAATATTCATTAATGTTGGTTTTGCCATTTTTGTCACTTATGCTCAGTGTTCAGAATGACTTAATTTTAGAAGCAAGTGATCTTAGCACTTATTTTCATCACAATTAAGATGATTTCTTTGGCCCTTTCTGAGGAAGGAACTTAAATTCAAATGAGATTCTGAAATGGAAAATAACATTCACAAGTAAGCACTTTCAACACTCATGCCAGATACTACTCTGTTAGTTTTTAGTACATTCATTTCAGTATTGTTATATCCTAATAGAAGCTGATGACACAAAGACTCGTGTTTATCAAGACTTGCTACTATTCTCCTGGTCCCCCTCCTCTTTGTCTGATCCAGGATACATTCCCTTTTACAACTAGGTTTTTCAATTTATCTGTCTGACTGTCTACATCTAAGACTAATTCTCTTCTGCGACTGAAGATGATTAGTCAGTAATTTGTTCAGTATCAGACCTCAATTTCCTCATCTGTAAAGCAGAGATACTAAGAGTACCTTAGCATAGAGCCTAGAACATAAGAAAGAGTTCAATAATAATTGTTAGCTATCATCACTTTTATATCATTTTTATTAACAAGTTCCCTTCTTATCCCTGATACTTATGCCTTTTCTCAAAGCCCTTAATTAGATCCTTACTTCTTATTTTCCCTGCTGGGGCTTCCAGAGTCACCTTGTAGGCAGCTGTGTACTAAGCCTATGCCTGCACCATGCCCAAACTATTCCTTGGTGGGTAGGAATAGCTAACACAGAAGCTAGCACAAATGGTAACATAACCTTTAAAATAATTTATTTTCATTTAAACTGCAACCAAAGCTACAAAATGATTTTGAGAAGTTTCTTTTTTCTTCTTGTGTATATTTGTTAAAATCCTGATAGAATAATGTAGACTTTCTCACCATTGGAATAGAGAGAAAGAAAAGAACAAAAATTAGAGATAACTAAAGAAGAAATGCAAAGTACCTGAGCCTAGATTAAGGACGTCTATAATGAGAGAAAAAAATAAACCAAAAGGATTTCCACGATAACGATTCCCTTTGTGCTCAGCAATTATTGAAAGGTTATAGTTGTTATTTGGAAATGATTCAGGACTTTAAATTTTATTTTGAAAGTGCATAGCAAACAAAAATCAATTTATGTTTTCAAGTTTGAGTGAAATAAATTTGAATTCTTAACAATATTTATTCCAAATCTATGACATTGAGAAGATTTTTGTTTTAATAATACAGCTGTCCATTTACAGTATGTGAATGCCAAAAGTTTTTTAAATATTTTGGGTCTTTCTGTCTAAACCACTTTTGAACCACTGATCTAGAGTAATAGATTTTGGAAAGCTTACTATTATATGGCCACAAACACATGGAACCCATGTCACCACCTAGGAAGAAATAACAGAACTGCCAACGTAAAGTTGAGCAATTCATGTTTTCACACCATGGTTTCCCAGGGGCGCCTCACATGTTGCTCTGCCTCTCCAGGGAAGGCCAACAGGTCTACAAAGTCAAACAAAGCAATAATTCATTTGTCCACAGTAGTGATTATATCCTGGCTTAGTCATCTACTAGACTTGTGACTTTAGGCAAGTTACCTTTCAGCACATTCACATATTCATTCATTCATTCTTACATTTCAATAAATATTTTTGAGCACATACAATGTGTCATGCATTGTGCTAGACATTGAGGATATAATCAATGGTGTGCAAAAACAAACATGATCTTTGAGGCAGACACCCTAGGTTGGCTAATCAATACTTACACCAACCCTCCTCACTGCTACCTGTACCATAGTACCTATATGACATGATTTCACACCTCTAAGTCGTTTTTCTCATTTGTAGAATGCCTGTGTTGGATTTAATTCTTTCTAGCTCTGTAATCACATCTGTCTGAATTCTAGTGGTTTAATTCTTACCTTGTACAAGCACTAAATATAGCTGAGCTAAGGAAGGAAGACAAAATATGAAAGCAGTCCAAGGCCTGCCAAATTCATGGTTTAATAGGGAATTGTCTCTGTAACATGTTTATGGGACAGCCTCAAGTTATCTTGACCCAAAATATCTCCCCAATTAGAGCTTTCATTAATGGAGAGGATGCAGGACTGAGAAATCACATCATGTTCTTCTCAACCCCAGCAATTTTATAGCAGTAAAATAAGGTTAAAACAAACATCAAGGGCAGAAAGCGATCACGAAAGATTGAGGATGTCATCTGTCCTGAGGAAGGAAGAAGGACAGGTTCATTTAATTTGCCTTGTTAATGAACTACACTTAATAGCTGAGAGCATGTTTGTGATAAAGAAAATTTGCTAGTGAAGGTATATTTTGCTATTTGACTCTAGTGGTTTTGCGTTATTTTGGTTATCTTCTTATATGCTAGGTCACACCTGGGTGGTATACAATTTCCCTATTGTATGATGCTGGAACTCCTGACGTCATGCAGGGAAGAAGCTGGACCCTGAAGGGGACTTGAGCACCACGGGGGCAGCCCTTACACAGGTGTGAAAGGGGATTCTAACTTGCTTTCTTGTCTTCCTTTTCCTGGCCTGCACTTTGTTGCATCAATGTAGTTAATGGAACTTCTCCCATTTAGTGAGGATTAAATAAAATCTTTGCAAAGAGTTTGGGGAGGGGGATTTGCAGGGAGAAGGAGCTAGAGAGAAAAGGATCCATATGTTGACCACATGATCTGGATTAATAGTATCCTAGCTTTAGTTTCCTTTTATTATTTCCTAGCACAAGGCAAAATTTTGCTTAACTGTTTAGCCTTATCTGAGCTGGGC
This sequence comes from Dasypus novemcinctus, assembly GCF_030445035.2. NCBI lineage: Eukaryota > Metazoa > Chordata > Mammalia > Cingulata > Dasypodidae > Dasypus > Dasypus novemcinctus. Next base: position 43,416,798 of record NC_080673.1, on the reverse strand, counting down.
TATAAGGTGTAAAGGGAGCTTCATGTATTGGTTAGGAGTTATCAAAGGAAAAGAATGATTAGGAGTATTATACAGAATGATGGATATAAAGATATTATTGGGAGTTGACTATACACAATTGTGGGAGCTGATAAAGCAGTCTATGTGAAGCTATTGGTTTTGCACCTCATGCTGGATCCTGGTGGCAGCAGGGCAGAAAGTTTGAAAGGAAAGATGAAAATGAAATAAGGGAGAGTCAAGAAAAACTGCAACCCACAAAGAACAACCAGAACCTATGCTGGTCTCTAACTGTCTTCAAACCTCCAATTGTGATTATGTAGGTATCTTGTAGGAGAAGCTGGTACCCTTCGTCACAGAGCTAAAGGTAGACATGGTCCAGGAATCAGAGATGCTGAAGGAAAATCCAGGGGGACCTGAAGGAGCTATGGGCTTGGTTGCTGGACCAGCCAACAACAAAACGAGCCAGAGGATAAATGACAATGTGCGTGAGTGGCACCAGTACCTGTTATCTCTGGATTGACCTTCCAGGCATAAAAAGAATATGGCTGCTCCTTCATTTCCACCTTCCAATTTGCCTGCAAATTGTCTTTTATGCCCCCACCCCACCCCCAACTCAGAAAAATGCAAGGAAGGGATTTGGGGGAAATGTAGTTCCAGCTTAGCTAGGCTGACATAATACAAATCTACCATAATTCATTTTTCCACACATGTACCAGATCATTAAATGGGGGACCAAGCAGGGTGGCAGCAGTAATAAGTCATCAGGAATCAGCAGATGATTCCAAGAGGACAGTCCAAGAGCTGGGGCAACATCATCCACCTGTCCCTCCTCTCCAGGAAATTCCACTTTCAGTGCCACCTCATTTAATTGTAATATGGAAGGAAGTATTTCTTTACACATGCACATGAACTATGGGCATTCTTCAGGATGAGCTAGCAGAACCAACACCTAAACTTATCCTTTTCTCCCTCTCCCACCTCTCTGCTTCATTACCCAGAAGCTCCCAAAATCTGGAGTCCAGACTATCTTCCCAATTCACTATACCTACAAAATGGTTCTGACTCCACCAACCTAACAACGAACACAACTAACATTCCTACCAACTGAGTTAAGCCACTTCTAAAAGGATGTCTAGTGGTTTGTGACAAAATATGTGTCTTCAAAAATAAGAATACTACAATTAAAATTTAAGGGACTTATGCTTCTGATTAGGATGAAGAAATTTGCAAGAGACTACTCTTGATTATTAATTTTATGTGTCAACTTGGCTAGGCTATGGTATCCAGTTGCTTGGTCAAACACTAGCTTAGACGCTGCTGTGAAGGTATTTTGTAGATGTGATTAGCATCTATAATCAGTTGACTTTTAGTAAAGGAAATTAACCTTTTTAATGTATACAGGCCTCATCTAATCAGTTGAAAGCCTTAACAGCAAAAAAACTGAAGTTTCCCAAAGAAGAAATTCTTTCTCAAGACTACAACATCATCTCCTCTCTGAATGTCCAGCCTCCTGACCACTCACTCCCCTATGACTCAAAACTGCAACAGCAGTTCTTACCACAATTTCTAGCCTGCTGGCCTCCCCTATGGATTTCAGATTTGCCAGCCCCCACAATCACATGGAACAATTCTTTAAAATAAATTTCTCTCTCTCTCTCTCTCTCTCTCACACACACACACACACACACACACACAATCCTGTAGTTTCTGTTTCTCTGGAGAACACTGCCTAATATACTATTGTTTCCATCCTAACAATAAGAACAAGCTGGATAAGCTAAAAAATAAAAATAAATCGTAACTTTAGAAACCCAACAAAGATCTGGGGAATGAATCTAAATGAACTAATAGATGAACGGTTCCAAAAAGGATGTCTCTTTTGAAGAGAGAAGACACCCACAGCTGCTTTCACCCCCAGTATAACAGTGACAGCAGGGGTAACCTGTCATTGACTGAGGTACAGGAAAAACTAGCCTTATAACAAACTTTCAATTGTTGTGTGTAGGCCGGTGTCATATATGAGAAGCCAGAGAAGCCCCAGTGACAGAGTAATTCCTCACTTGCCAGTTCTTTCCTTCAGGGCCTTTACCACAGGCATAACATAGAAGGTAAGGGCCAGAGCAGGAAAGCTAGTAGAGATGCTTCTGAGGAGCACCTGGCATTATCCAGGAGAAGGCAACAACCAGCCTAAGGTAGAAGGCAGCATCAGAAAACTCAGCAAGATTCCTCTGAATGGCACTGAGCCTTCTCATGGCAGTAGCCACCAAAAGCTGGGGACAGGACAGAAGAGCTGAGTAAAATCCCTGTTTTAGTTTCCTAGGCTGCTCAAAGCAGATATCATGAAATGGATTGACTTTAAGCAATGGGAATTTATTAGCTTACACTTTCAGGCCATGAGAATGTCCAAATCAAGACATCATCAAGGCGATGCTTTCTTCTTGAAGACCAGCTGCTGGTAATCCTGGACTCCTCTGTCACATGGCAAGGGCATGGTTGCATCTTCTGGTTTCTCCCTTCTCTTCCAGATTTCATTGCTTTCAGCTTCTTACATCTGTGGCTTTCTTTTTTTCTGTATTCATCCCATTTATAGAGGATACCAATAAGAGGATTAAAACCATCCTGGGCCATTCTTTAATTGAAGTAACATCATCAAAATGTCCCACTTACAATAGGTTTACACCATAGAAAATGGATTAGCTATAAGAAAATGATTTTGAGGGGTACATAAAATTACAAACCACCACACACCCCAGGGCTCGTATATCCTTCACTGAGTATAAGCCAGCCGGGCTGCCAAAGAATAAAGATGGGACATCAGAGTCAGAAGAGATCTCCTGAAGTACAGGAAGCCAAGGTAGGATGAGAGGACAAAGAAAAGTCCCCAGAAATCCAAAAAGCTTGTGGTCAAACTGTATAGCAGAGACAGACCACTAGATACGCTCTGATTCTCATATCTCAAGCCATGTCAGCTGAAGTTACTGATCCTTTCTCCAAAACATTTGAAGCCAGTGATGAACTGAGTCTAAAGAAAACTGCTCCAATGGCCAGACATGGATCAATTACAGATTAGACTGAGCTCCCCACTCAACCACAGCAATTCAACAGAGCTTTGTCAGGGAAAAGATTATTTCCTTCCATCTTACTACTTTTTTATACATGATTTTGGTCATACAGTAAAAAACTACAAAATATGTGAAAGAGCAGGAAAATGTGACCCATAGTCAAAGTAAAAAACAACCTATAAAAGCCAACCAGAGATGATGTGATTTTGGAATTAGCACATAAAGCCCTTAAAGTAACCATGATGAGTATGTTAAATAATGTGTGAAAAAACTGGAGAGCATGCATGAAGACACATGTAATTTCAGCAAAAAAAAAAAAACTACAAAGAGAAACAAATGGAAAGTCTAGAACTGAAAATTACAGTATCAGAAATGAATAACTTATTCTAGCAGACTAGGAAATATATAGAAAAGAGGCACTGAAGATGGGTCAATAGAAATCATCCAAACTGAAGCAAAATTAGAAAAAAAAAGAAAAAGCAAAAATATGAACAGTGCATCTGAAAACTGTAGGTCGAAATCAAATGATCTAACATACATGAAATGAGAGTTCCAGAAGGAGAAAAGGGAGAAAAGGGGTTAGAAGAAATACTAGAAGAGAAAATGACTGATAATTTTCCGAAGTTCGTTAGACATCAAACCATAGATCCTAGAAGTTTAGAAAAATCCAAATAAATTCAAAGATAAATTCAAAGAAAACCAAACCTAGATACATCATAGTTGAAATGCTGAAAACCAAAGATGAAGGAAAAACTTCTTATAAGAAACCAGATGTGGATTTTCAACAAAGATGTCAGTGGAATCCAGTGAGGGAAGGAACACCTTTATAACAAACTGAAATAATTAAATATCCATAAGAGAAAACAATTGAACCTAGACTGTCATTATTCTGTATTTTAAAAATTAATCTATGATGAATTTTTGACCTAAATATAAAAGCTAGAACCATAACATTCTAAAAAAAAAAAAAATTAGTGAATAATTCCATGATTGGGTGTAAACGAAGATTTCTTAGGAAAGCACTAACCATGAAAACAATTTTAACTTGAACTCCAACATAATTTAAAATTTCTGTTCCCAAGGAGACACTATTAAGCAAATGAACAAGCCAGACACAAACTGGAAGGTAATTTTAACAATAAACATATGTGATAAAGAACTTATATCCAGAATTAAACTCCTACAAATCAATAACAAAATAACTATCAGTTAAAAATAAACAAAATATTTAAATAGATACTTCAAAAGACATACCAAAAGTCAATAGGCACATAATAGGTGCTCAGCGTCATTATTCATGAGGGAAATGCAAATTAAAACTACAGTAACATACAATGTCATACCTGCTAAATTAATGATATAAAAAGACTGACAACAAATTGAATATTAACAAGGATGTGGAACAAATACAACAACCATTTTGGAAAACTATTTAAGAGTTCAACTAAAATATACCTACACTATAACACACTGATTTTATTCCTAGGTAAATACCTAGGTAAATACCCAAGAGAAATAAAACTACATTTAGGGGAGCAGATGTGGCTCAAGTAGTTGGGCACTCGCCTCCCACATGGGAGGTCCAGGTTTGGTTTCTGCTTCCAAGCAGACAGACAAGGGAGCCATGGAGGGGAAGAGGGAATAAATAAAATAATTTTTTTTTTATTTCTCTCCCCGCCCCCCACCCTGGTTGTCTGTTCTCTGTGTCTATTTGCTGTGTCTTCTTTGTCTGCTTCTGTTTTTGTCAGCGGCACGGGAATCTGTGTTTTCTTTTTGCTGCATGATCTTGTTGTGTCATTTCTCTGTGTGGGCGACACCATTCTTAGGCAGACTGCACTTTCTTTGGTGCTGGGCAGCTCTCCTTACGGGGCGCACTCCTTGCACGTGGGGCTCCCCTATGCGGGGACTATCCCTGTGTGGCAGGGCACTCCTTGCACGCATCAGCACTGCGCATGGGCCAGCTCCACACGGGTCAAGGAGGCCCAGGGTTTGAACCACGGACCTCCCATGTGGTAGACGGACGCCCTAACCACTAGGCCAAGTCTGCCACCCTAAAATAAATTTTTAAAAAACAAAACTACATTTACATTGGGGAGCAGGATATAGCTCAGTAGTCGAGCACCTGCTTCCTATGTATGAGGTCCCAGATTCAATCCCTGGTACCTCCTAAAAAAAGAAGTGCAAAGCACTACATTTACAAAACAAAAGACTTTTACCAGAATGTTCAGAATAGCCTTATTCTGAACAGTCAAAAACTTGAAACAACTCAAATGTCCATCAACAGGAGAATGAAATATTGTTTAGCAATTAAAATAAACAAAAAGGAACAAAATAGTGATAAATGCAACAACATGGATTCATCCTTCAAACACAATATTGAGTGAACAAAGCAAGACACAGAGAGTATATATTGCATGACTTCAGATATGCAAAGTCCAAGAACAATGGTGACTACTATATCTATCATAATATAAACCAGAAAGTGGTTGCCTGGAGCTGATGGGATTAACCAGAAAGGAACACAAGGGGATATTCTGGAGAGATGGAAATATTGTTATGATTTGGGTGGTGTATACATAGGCATACACAATTTTCAAAGCACATTTAATATGTTGCATTTTATTTCATGTAAACTATCAATGAAAGATCGAAAATTTAAAAATATACATTGAAACTATATAGTGTTTCGGGTAATTTTATTACTAACTTTTCTACATTTGGTTCTGAGCTTCCTGGTGGCTAAGGTAAAGAAATGTTTATATTTCCTTTTAAAGAAGTTCTTCAACATATAAGGGTACATTAACATATGAACAAGGGTAAATATATCGGATTAGCTAGCTGCCAACTTGAAGCTAGCTCAGGGTCACTATCTACACTACCACTCCCTTAAGAAACCTGGTACCATTCTAGATCCCTCTTTCACCTCTATTCTTTTCCATCTACTCCAACATTAAGCCATCCAGAATTTGTCTCCTAAATTTTTCTCACATTTATCCCATTCTCAATATCTCTAACACCATTTTCCTAATTTAAACGTTGATCATCTCTCACTGCATCTATTGGATTAACATTCTAAATGTGCACTTTGTCTCTACTTTTGACCCTTTGGAATCCATCTCTCTACTTACAATCAGAGGGGACCTACATAATATGCAAATATACAATGATTTCCCCATTGACTGCAAAGTTCAAACTTCTTAGTGTGGCATCTAAGGGACTCCATAACCTCACACCTCTCTACCTCTCTAGCCTCATCTTCTACCATTCTTTGCTTCATGCCCTAAATTCATGTAAAACCCAATTGTTAAAATGTCCTCACACACACTGTTACGTAAAATCCCCATGCTTTTCTCAACTCTTCCATTTGCCCAGAATGCCTTTTTTGCCTATCTTATCCTGAATAACCCATTTCAGACTTAGCTCATGTATTGTCTTGGTTAGCCAGGGCTGCTATAACAAATACCACAGACTGGTTGGCTCAAACAACAGGAATTCATTGTCTCATGGGAGACCTGAGTAGCTAGAAGCCCAAAAGCAAGATATCAGCAGGGCATGCTTTCTCCGGAGTCTGCAGTGTTCTGGTAGCGGCTTGCTGGCCATCTATAACTCAGTGTCCACCTCCACCACGTGTCTTCTTCTGTCTCCTCTTCACTCTCTCTATGTCCACGTTTCTACAACTTACAAGGACCCCAGTCACATTGGTCTAAAGCCCACCCTGATTCAGTTTGACCTCATCTTAATAGGATCGTCAAAGATCCTGTTTACAAATGAGTTTGCATCCTCAAGACCAGGGATTAGGGCTTGAACTTGTCTTTTAGGGGGGCATGATTCAATCCACAACAGGTGTCATCTTTTCAGGATATGTTCCTTGAGCCTTCAGGTTCACACAGCACCCAATGTAGACCTTTAGCTTAACACTTAGCATATTTTTATTTCATCCACAAATACTAACTGAGCATTTAATATACAACAAGCACTGTTTTAGCACTTAGAGTACATCAATTAACCAAATAAACAGTCATGGGAAGTGGACATAGCTCAAGCAAATGAGCTCCCACCTACCACATGGGAGGTCCCTGGTTCAGTTCCCAGTGCCTCCTAAAGAAGACAGCAAGCTGACACAACAGGCAGTCACAGCAAGCCAGCACAACAAGATACACAAGAAGAAAAACATAATGGTGCCTCCTAAAGAGGATGAGCAAGACAGCAAGCTGGAGCAAGGGCAGGGGCAGCAAGCTGATGCAACAATATGATACAACAAGAGACACAAGAAGAAAAACACAAGGAGAGACAACAAAGCAGAGAATGGATGTGGCTCAAGCAATTAGATGCTTCTCTGCCATATCAAACGCTCCAGGTTCAGTTTCCAGTGCCTCCTAAAAGAAACAAGGAAGACGAAAATACACAGCAAGTGCAAACAATGAGGGGGTGGGGAGAAATAAGTAAGCAAAATAAATCTTTTTTTAAAAAGTCTTAATTTCATGCTATTAAATTTGTTTTTCTTGTCTGGCTAAACCACAAACTCCATTACTACTAATCAAAGCAATGGTGTTTCATCTCTGTAACCTGCAGCCCCAAGCACTGTGCCTGGTACATCATAGGTGCTCAGCATAAATCCTCCTGAACAGAAATGAACCAAATGATGGGACAGGACATGAAATAGATACATTTTGATTAGTAGTCACTGAGATGAGAGAGATGGATTCAGAACTGCTTGCGAAGTACAAGCCACAGAGGAGGACTCTCAGCTGTGGGGAACAAAGAGCAGGGCACCTCTAGAAACCATGGGGAGATGAAGTGCAGAAACCAAATTTCACTTACTACGTGATTTTGCCTAGAGCTGCCCCTACATGAAACAGCCAGAAATAATTTCAAGACCACGTAAGTGCTGAGTTTTTAGAAGTGGCAGATCCCTGCTGACATTCCACCTGAAGTTATTTGATTGCCACCCCCGCCCCAACTATATTCCAAACCAGATGTCTTTGGATGGCAATCTACCTTCTCTCACCTCAGGGTGGCCAGAGGGGAAGCTGGATTAGAGGTGGGTAGGCAATAGGGTAAGGGTTTTAAAAATTATATTCTATGACTGATTGCCTGAGATTATATATGAGGTGTGATTATAAAGTAATGAGAGCCATTTTCATGAGTGACTTGTCTCATATTTTAATCACACCTCATATATGGAATGTGTGTCATTTTATACAATGTTTGAAAATTACCACAACCTAGGGTATTTGACAGGAAATGTTAAAATTGTTATTGAGTGTTCTTCTGCAAAGTAACTGTACTCTGGTTTTGCTTCAGAACATGTATGTAATTAAATATTATGAAGACTCTTTCTTTGTGAGAATATGTCATTCCAGGCATGTTCACCTAAGAAGGAAGAAAGAAATACTTTATTAATAAAGGTGTGGTTATCTAAATACTCTACAGGCTTTTTACAGTTGGTATGAGCTACTTGGCAATAATGATAAATGAAACTTTTTATAAATATATAAAGGCCATACATTTGGAATTAAAGAGAGAAGTCAATTAAAATAATGTAAGTGAGAATGATACAGGATTTCTATACTGAATAATTATCATGATTCTTGCATTTGCCATTATTTTCCAAAAGTCATCTAAATGAATCTAGGGATTAGACAGACATTAAAACATGAAAATGAGTTTCTGGTGTACTTTTATTTTTGGGGCGTTCTTGCTGTTTCTAAAAGAATCCTGATTTGCTGAGTAAGCAAGATAATAACCATATTTTAAGAGTCTAAGATTTAAAGCTAAAGATGTCAAGTGCCAAAGAAATAACAAAAAGATAAATGGCCATTTATGAGGTTTATGAGAATTGGATTTCATCATTGGGCCCAGGTAGCTATATCCCTAACTATCAATATTAGGCCTTGAGGGATAATGATGGCCAGCCCAGCCTAGGAGGAGTAAAACTGTCAGCAGAAGCTACAGTCACACCCAACAGACTATGAAAAGGGGAATTCAAAAAGCCATTTTATCTAGAGTATATAATTTTCAAAATGTCTTAGGGCAGTAGTTCTCAAACTTTATGGCTCACAGAAATCAGCTGGGGTTCTTTTTAAAAGTGTAAATTACTCATTAAGGGGGAGGGTGGGACAGTAACCTAAATATGATTCTGATGCAGTGGTCCTCTGATCACATTTTTAAAGTAGCACAGAGAAAGGAGGAATTCTTACATAATTGTGATTTATTATTACAACTTCACTACATAATTTAATAATGATAAGACTAAGGTAAAGAAAGATGAAGCAAAACTTTTATTTGGGAAATAAATCCATTTTAAATTGTTTCCCCTTGAGTTTAATTATTTGAAGGGTCAATAAATCTACATGCTTTAGAGTATATAAGAGAACGCAAAAAGAACTTGATTTTCATTAGAATATGATTAATGAGTTGAAAATCATGAAGAAATAGGGGAAATATAAAATTTGAAATTAAATTTTCAAAGGTAGAGATTACAATAAATAATCAAGATGGATAGATCAGTGTGGCCAGATGTGATAATTTGACATGGAAATGAAGCTGTAGATATTCATATTTGTACTGATCTAATTTGAGTATGCAAATAAGGATTCTTTGCTGAGAAGCCATTTTACAAATTTTCTCTGAATTGCAAATGTGAGCCCAGAACATACTATTCCCACAGCCTCCAAAGGATCTAAGGCTGAACGGTTCCCATCTGCCAGGGGATTCTACCACTTGTGTGAAAGCAGCAGCTGCTGCTTCTCTGGTTTATGTTGATGTGAAACTCTCTAGTAAAATATAAGATTGGCATCTCAGCTTAATTCTACTTTGATAGAAATTTTATAGTGCTATGTTTGTAATGATTCCAAGGGGGATTTGAAAAATATAATCAGAAGGAAGCATTTCTCAAAATTCCCAATTGGATTACAAATATGTCTGTTACAGAGAAACAGGATCTTATTACTTATACTAATATAAAATGGGATTGATAAAGTATTATACAAGAAAAATGAGAAAAAGCCAAATTTTTACTACAGTTCAAGAGTAATATTTCCACATAGTAGTTGCTGTGGATTTATATCATTGAAAATATATTTATAAAAATGACATGAGGAAAATGGCTCCCTTCCCAATGGTATTAGAGGGGAGAAGGAACGAACTCACATTTAAAAAGGCACGTTGCTATGATACAAGGACACGTAGATCTCGGTAGACTCAAAAGTGAGAGAGTAGGCAATTTTACCTGGGACTGGCTGACAATTCTTCCTGGAAAATGTGAGCTGTATCTTTTTTAAAAAAATGAATAGACGAGGTGGGAATGTGCATTGCATGCAGAGGAAACAGTACAGGAATTTTGTGAACCACCAGTAGTTTGATATGGAACAAGGTGGGTCATGATATGTGTCAGAACCAGAAAGAGTCAGGAAGAAGTGGTAATTCAGGAACTTGGTCTGACTGGGAATTAGATCTCCATTTGGGAATCTCTAGGGTAGGTTGTGCATCAGTACTTTTTAATAGTGATTATTACACATTGCTAAGATTGATAACTGCTGCTCTAATGCATCATTTTCTATTTTCTACACGAATATTCAACATTTTGGTGTGGAGATAATATATACACCAATGTAATTCAAACAACACGTCTTTTACATTATTGCAGCACACAAACATTATTGTTACTGTATTTAGGATAGCTTGTGTGGAAGGGATGTGAGAAAGGAGGTGGAAGTCTAGTTAGGAGATTATTCCAGTAGTTCTGGCAGTAAGCCTGAATCAAGGCAATTTGGAGAAGATTGTGGAGATTGCATGGATGCAAGAAATAGTGAGAAGGCAAGATGAAAAGACCTGATCACAGATGCAGGGATAAAGATAAGGAGGGAATCAGGGATGGCTCCCAGGCCCTTGATTTAGATAAGTCTATGGATGAGCTTAGCATGAATTTTGCCAACTAGAAATATTCATGCTTTTCCTATCCTACCAAAACCAGCAGAAATACCACTTTTACATGTTCCCTGTGATCTTTCTTCTGACCATTCATAGAACTTTATCGATATTTCTCTGCAGTAATTAGTACTTTTAACCATTTACTGAAATAATGTACACCTGAATTTGTATAGTAGGTGCTGTATTAAAAAGTCCTTCTCATAATTGTACAAAACATAGGATTGTATAAAACAGGAAATCCTGTGGTGGATGCTGGACTGTGGTTAACAGGACAAATATCAGGACATTTTCTCATGAACGATGACAAATATATAATACTAATAGAGGGTGTTAATAATTGGGTGGGTTTGGGGGAAAATACACCAAATGTAAGATATGGGCTATAATCAGTAGCAATAATTTGCTGATGCTCTTTCATTTGTTAGTAATAAATGTTTCACAATAGTGCAAAGTGCTGGTGGTGGGGAGATGAATGAAAGCCTTGTACAATGATATGCATGTTTGTTTTGTAAATTCACAAATTTTACTATATACTTTTTGTTTATGTATGTTCATGTATGAATGCTATACTTCAATAAAATTTTATTAAAAGTCCCTCCCATAGCTAAGACCTTATAATTCTGTGCAGTGAAAAACTAGAAGTTTGTCTACAAGGCCTCCTGGAAATTATTACTCAGAGGTATAGGCCCAAAGCCTTTGTTCTTAACCTTTTTTATGTGCCATGGACTCTGTTGGCAATCTGGTGGCATTCTGGTAAATCTTATGGATCCCTATCAGAATAAACTTTTAAATGTATAAAACAAAGCACACAGGATTACAAGAGAAACCAATTATACTGGAATATAGTTTTCAAAATTTTTTGAAAAACAAATGCATAATATAATTTGTGTTTCTTTGTTAGCATATTAAATAAGAAAATATATTTTAGATATACATGTGTTCAAAAAATTATTTAATTTTTAAGGGACTTAATTGAAAGGCTGCTGTTGCTTAGTCTGAGTAAGAGCATAAAACTGTGGAGTCGACTTTTAGAAAGCAAGAAGCAAGTCATGCTGAATAGCCAATTAATTTTGTTTTATTATTATTATTATTATTATTGGTTACAGGTGTTGAAAAGTCCTGATTTGCAAAGATAAATCATTGCAAATGAAATTAAAACTTTCATAGCTACAAGACAAGACTAGCTTCTCTCAAAAAACACTCAAATTCCGAAGCCTTTTTAAGTTAAACTCCAATAGTAGTCAGTTTTTCAACCTAAGTCTAATTAATTCCTCTTTGACTAGGTCAGCTTCTTCAACAGTTTATATCAAAAAGGAATGATGATGCATGGTTCAAGCTTGATGTCACCAAGATAAGATAAAATAACATTTGAAAGTTTTCTGAAATGTTTCCAGGTGTTTGTAAATTTCTCTTTTCAAAGAAATTGACAGAGAATTTTGCAGCTTATCTCCATAGGATAAAGCAAGCCAGTAGGGTGTTCCCCATTAAGTCACTTAGCCAAGAAAGTTTATAATCTTTCAAGACTATCCAATATGGTGACATTATGGGCCCATGTACTTTTCTTTTTTTTTCCCCATGTTTTCCCATTTGTTTGTACTGTATTTCTTCTTTTTTTTTTAATTTTTTTAATTCATTTTTTAAAAATATTACATTCAAAAAATATGAGGTCCCATTCAATCCCACCGCCCCCACCCCACCACTCCCCCCACAGCAACACTCTCTCCCATCATCATAACACATACATTGCATTTGGTAAGTATATCTCTGGGCATCGCTGCCCAAAGTGGTCAATGGTCCACATCATAGCCCATACTCTCCCACGTTCCATCCAGTGGGCCCTGGGAAGATCTACAATGTCAGGTAATTGTCCTTGAAGCACTTGAACGATAACTTCAAGTCCCGAAAACGCCTCCACATCTCATCTCTTCCTCCCATTCCCCACACCCAGCAGCCACCATGGCCACTTTTCCCACACCAATGCCACATTTTCTCTGTGGACCTTGGATTGGTTGTGTCCATTGCACATCTATGTCAAGAGGAGGCTTTAGATTCCACATGGACACTGGATGCAATCCTCCTGCTTTCAGTTGTAGGCATTCTAGGCTCCATGGTGTGATGGTTGACATTCTTCAACTCCATGTTAGCTGAGTGGAGTAAGGCCAATAAATCAGAGTGTAGGAACTGAAATTGTTGAGGCTCAGGGCCTGGCTATCATATTGTCAGTCCAGAGATTCAAATCCCCTAGATATATCTTAAACCCCAGCACCAACTACAATTCCAGTAAAGTAACATGAAAGTCTTGTGAAAAGAGGTCCCATCTGTGTCCAACTCCATCACGCAGAAACACCAGCTCCAAAGAAGGGCCAACTGACATGGCAATGAACCCCATCTGCCATGACCATAGAGCCTGTGGGTCTCTTCAGCCCTCAAAAGAACCAATACCTGGGGTTGTATCTACTTTATCTGTCTCTGAGACTCTGCTCAGGTGTGTATAAGGGCAATCCTTCTGACAACCTTCAGACTCTTTTTTAGAGACTCATAGCCATATAAACTCATTTCTCCTTTCCATTTCCCCCTTACATTAAGTCAAACAGCATTTTAAACTCCTGTTATTATATGTAGACGGGGATATTTTGCTGGTCTGCGTTGAACCTTTAATTCAAGGTAATTTTCTAGTTGCATCATCAGCTGGTACTTGGTAGTGATCCCTTGGCACCAAGCAGGCTCATCCCCAGGTGTCATGTCCCACGCTGGGGGGAATGCATTGCATTTACATGCTGAGTTTGGCTTCGAGACTGGCCACATTTGAGTAACATGAAGGCTGTCAGGAGGAAAGTCCTAGCCACAGTGCTGCTCTAGGCCTTGTTCTTATTTCAGGCGTATAGGCTCACAAGCATAGTCATTAGTATCAGGGGCTTACTGTTAGACCCTCATTCCTTCCTGATCCTTACCGTTGCGTCTGGGGGACTGCTGCTGCTCCCCTAGGGACCACGACAGAGCACCTCCGGCCAGGAACCCAGTATCCCCCAGCTGTTGTTTTTAATTATTGCCACTATGAGTATATCCAAACATTACCATGCACCCTGGACATATGCCCTGTATAACTGCCTATCAACCACATATCACCTGTCAATAACATCCTATACCAGTATTTCTCCGCTGCCATTGTTGAACCACTCTGTGATCCAAAACTTCCTGAAAAGTGAAGCCCAATATAATGTCAGGATCCCTTACTAGTAAAATGGAATATAGCGATGGGTTTAAAGGTTAGATATAGAATACGTATTGATTTGGAAAAATTCTACATCCTATCTTTTTCTTTTCTTTTTTCCTAATTATTGAGCTTCTCTTCACAAGAGCCTTAGATCACAGTAATTCATATATACAATATATAGTACTCCCACACATCCACCATAAAACCTTTTCCCTTCCACAGCGATATTCTTATAACTTATTCATATCATATTTACTTAAACTGATGTACAGACTCTGAGACAATAGCTTTCAAACAAGGTGACATCTGTGCTTACATTGTGGTCCATACTTTAGGATATACAGTTTTCTAAATTTTTAGTTATCCTATGTTTTACATTATGGTTTACATTATTAGTCTGTCGTCCCCTGTATGTTTTTGGTGTAATATTACATGTTTTATATCCATCCTTGTGTATTCTCGCGAAACTCCTCTCTTACCCCCACATTTACCTTGGTTCCATCCATTTAACATCCATTTTCCCCTCCCCTTGGGGCCCACAGCGACAGCCAATCTCCATTTCCCGAGGAGCCACGTCCAGAGATACTTGCAACAGTGTTCAGGGCCTGACTTGCTCAACTGCCCTAATGCCCTGGGAGCCATCCTTTCTCTCGAGAGATACAGTTCCCTCTTTTTTGATGGCATTAGTCCTCCCCAGGATGTGGGTCCACCCCCACCCTCACTACTTGGGTCTCTATCCAATGGTACAACCCACCCTGGCAAAATGAGCATTCAGACATTCCCCAGGAGTCCGTCCCGTGTCAGACCATCCCCTCTGAGCATCCTAAACAGATAACCCTCTTAATTATATTTCGATACGGTTTCCTCAGCATTTTACTCTCAACCAAAATCTGACATGTTCGTATGTTGCCCCTCCCTCCCCCCAATTTTTTGGGCACTATTACCCATCCGCCCATCCCCAACCCCCCTCAAACCTGCAAAGCCCTACCCAAAGGCAACCCCTTGCCCCCATTTTATCTCTTCTTTGTGCTCATACTTACCGCCAGCTCATCATAGATTCCACCCCTGCAGACGTCGGCTCACATCCTTCCTCCACCCCCCGATTTCCTGTAAGCCTATCTTCCAGTCTCTAGCTCTCTGAGGCAGCTTGCTTATTTCATATCATTGAGGTCATGTAGTATTTGTCCTTCAATGCCTGGGTTGCTTCACTCAACATAAGGTTCTCAAGATTCATCCATGTTATCACATGTGTTTGTAGTGTATTTGTTCTTAAAGCCGAGTAGTATTCCATTGTGTGTATATACCACATTTTATTGATCCACTCATCTGTTGGTGGGCATTTGGGTTGATTACAACTTTTGGCGATAGTGAACAATGCTGCTATGAACATTGGTGTGCGTATATCGGTTTGTGTCCTTGTTTTCAGTTCTGCTGGGTATATACCAAGCAGTGGTATTGCTGGGTCATATGGCAAATCTATGGTTAGTTTTTTGAGAAACCGCCAAACTGTCCTCCAGAATGGTTGTATCCTTCTACATTCCCACCAGCAGTGGATGAGTGTTCCCATTTCTTCACATCCTCTCCAGCATTTGTATTCTTCTGTTTTGTTCATAGCTGCCAATCTTATGGGAGTAAGATGGTATCTCATTGTAGTTTTGATTTGCATTTCCCTGATAGCTAGAGATTTGGAGCATTTTTTCATGTGCTTTTTAGCCATTTGTGTTTCTTCTTTGGAGAAGTGTCTGTTTAAATCTTTTTCCCATTTTTTAAATAGGTTGTTTATCTTTTTATTTTCAAGATATATGAGTTCTTTATATATGCAAGTTATAAGTCTCTTATCAGATATATGGTTGCCAAATATTTTCTCCCATTGTGTGGGTTCCCTTCTTACTTTCTTTGAGGTGCAGAAGGCTTTAATTTTGAGGAAGTCCCATTTATCTATTAGTTCTTTTGCTGCTTGTGCTTTTGGTGTGATGTTCATGAAGCCATTTCCTATTACAAGGTCCTGTAGATGTTTCCCTACACTTCTTTCCAAGGTCTTTATGGTCTTGGCTCTTATATTTAGGTCTTTGATCCATCTTGAGTTGATCTTTGTATAAGGTGTGAGATGGTAATCCTCTTTCATTCTTCAACATATGGATATCCAGTTCTCTAGGCACCATTTGTTGAGTAGGCCATTCTCTCCCAGTTGAGAGGGTTTGGTGGCTTTATCGAATATTATATGGCTATATATATGAGGTTCTATATCAGAACTTTCAATTCGATTCCATTGGTCTGTGTGTCTCTCCTTATGCCAATACCATGCTGTTTTCACTACTGTAGCTTTGTAGTTGTTTTGAAGTCAGGTAGTGTGATTCCTCCAATTTCGTTTTTCTTTTTCAATATGTCTTTGGCTATTCGGGGCCTCTTTCTTTTCCAAATAAATTTCATAGCTAGTTTTTCTAGTTCCTTAAAGAAGGCTGTGCTGATTTTTATTGGGATTGCATTGAATGTGTAGATCAGTTTTGGTAGGATAGACATCTTAATAATATTTAGTCTTCCTATCCATGAACAAGGAATATTCTTCCATTTATTTAGGTCTTCTTTGATTTCCTTGAACAGTCTTGTATAGTTCTCAGTGTACATCTTTAGTTAAATTTATTCCTAAATATTTGATTTTTTTATTTACTATTGTAAATGGTATTTGTTTCTTAATTTCCTCCTGATCTTGCTCATTATTGGTGTACAGAAATGCTACTGATTTTTGCGCATTGATCTTATAACCTGCGCCTTTACTAAACTCGTTAGTAAATGAGTTCTAGAAGCTTGTTGTAGATCTCTCAGGGTTTTCTATGTATAGGATCATGTCATCTGCAAATAATGAAATTTTGACTTCTTCCTTTCCAATCTGAATGCCTTTTATATCTGGTTCTTGCCTCAGTGCTCGAGCAAGTACTTCTAAGACAATGTTAAATAGAAGGGGAGACAATGGGCATCCTTGTCTTGTTCCTGACTTTAGAGGGAAGGATTTTAGGATTTCTCCATTGTAAACAATGTTGGCTGTAGGTTTTTCATATATACTTTTTACCATGTTCAAAAAATTTCCTTGTATTCCAATCTTTTGGAGTGTTTTTTATCAAGAAAGGGTGCTGTATTTTGTCAAATGCCTTTTCTGCATCTATAGAGATAATCATGTGGGTTTTTTCCTTCAATCTGTTTATATGGTGTATTACATTGATAGATTTTATGTTGAACCATCCTTGCATATCTGGAATGAATCCCACTTGGTCATGGTGTATAATTCTTTTAATGTGTTGTTGAATACTATTAGCAAGTATTTTGTTAAGTATTTTTGCGTCTAGGTTCATTAGAGAAATTGGTCTGTAATTTTCCTTTCTTGTGGTGTCTTTGTTTGGCTTTGGTACTAGGGTAATGTTGGCATCATAGAAGGAGTTAGGCAATGTTCCTTCTGTTTCAATTTTTTGGAATAGTTTCAGCAGGATTGGTGTTAGTTCTTTCCGGAATGTTTTGTAGAATTCACCTGTAAAGCCATCTGGCCCTGGGCTCTTCTTAGTTGGGAGGTTTTTAATGACGGATTCTATCTCTTTACTTGTGATTGGTTTGTAGAGATCATCAATTTCTTCCTTCGTCAATATGGGCTGCTTATGTGTTTCTAGGAATTTGTCCATTTCCTCTGAATTGTCATTTTTGTTGGAATATAGTTTTTCAAAGTATCCTCTTATGATAGTCTTTATTTCTGTGGGGTCAGTGGTGATATCTCCTTTCTCATTTCTTATTTTGTGTATTTGCATCTTCTCTCTTTTTTTCTTTGTTAGTCTCGCTAAAGGTTTGTCAATTTTGTTGATCTTCTCAAAAAACCAGCTCTTGGTCTTGTTTATCTTTTCAAGTGCTTTCTTATTTTCTATTTCATTTAGTTCTGCTCTTATCTTTGTTATTTCCTTCCTTCTTCTTCCTGTTGGATTACTTTGTTGTTGTTTTTTTCTAATTCCTCCAAATGTGCAGTTAGTTCTTCAATTTTTGCTTTTTATTCTTTTTTGATATATGAATTTATGGCTATAAATTTCCTTCTCAGTACTGCTTTTGCTGCATCCCATAAATTTTGGTATGTTGTGTTATCATTATCATTTGTTTCAAGGTAGCCGTTGATTTCTTTTGAGATTTCCTCTTTGACCCACTGTTTTTCTAAGAGTGTGCTGTTTAATTTCCAAATCGTGGTGTGAAATCTGGGCCTCTGACCCTTGCAAATTTCCAGCTTCACTCCACTGTGGTCAGAGATATTATTTTGTATGATTATGATCTTTCTGAATTCATTAAGCCTTTCTTTGTGGCCTAGCATATGGTCTATCTTGGAAAATGATCCATGTGTGCTTGAGAAAAATGTATATCCTGCAGTATTTGGGTGTAATGATCTATATATGTCTATTAGATCCAGCTCCTCTAATATACTGTTCAAATGTTTTGTTTCTTTAGTGATTTTCTTTTGAGATATTCTGTCCAGAGTTGATAGTGGTGTATTAAAATCCCCACTATAATTGTAGTTGCATCTATTCTTTCACTTAGTTTTTCCAGTGTTTGCCTCACATATTTAGAGGCACCCTTGTTAGGAGCATAAATATTTATGATTGCTCGATCTTCTTGACAGATTGTCCCTTTCACTAAAATGTAGTATCCTTTGTCTCTCACAATTGTTTCGCATTTAAAGTCTATTTTGTCTGATATTAATATAGCTACTCCTGCCTTTTTTTGGCTATCGTTTGCTTGTATGATTGTTTTCCAACCATTCACTTTCAACCTCCATGAGTCTCTGGATCTAAGATGTGTCTCTTGTAGACAGCATATAGATGGGTCATATTTCCTTATCCAATGTCCCAGTCTGAATCTTTTGATAGGTGAGTTTAATCCATTGACATTCAGTGTTATTACTTTCAAGGAATTATTTGTGTTAGCCATATTTTGATTGGACTTGTGTTTGTCATATTTTGTTTGCTTTTTTTTCTCCTTCTCTTTTTGTCTTTGTTGTTCCTCTTACACTCTCCTCCAACTCTGCCTGTCCTGTTTTTTCCTTTCTTCCTGCAGAACTCCTTTTAGAATTTCTTGAAGGTGAGGTTTCTTGTTGGCATACTCTTTCAGTTTCTGTTTATCTGTGAATATTTTGAACTCTCCATCATTTTTTAATGCTAGTTTAGCTGGATAGAGTATTCTTGGTTGGAAATTTTTTTCCTTTAGTACCTTGACTATATCATACCACTGCCTTCTTGCCTCCATAGTTTCAGATGAGAAATCAGCACTTGATCTTATGGAGCTTCCCTTGTATGTGATGGTTTTCTTTTCTCTTGCTGCTTTTAGAATTTTCTCTTTGTCTTGAGAGTTGGATAATTTGACAAATATATGTCTTGGGGTGGGCCTGTTGGGGTTTATGATGATTGGGGTGCACTGTGCTTCTTGGATATGTACTTCTGTCTCTTTCAGTAGATTTGGGAAGTTTTCAGCCATTATTTCCTGCAACACTCCTTCTGACCCCTTTCCCTTCTCTTCTCCTTCTGGAATGCCTATAATACGTATGTTTGAGCGTTTTGCATTATCATTCAGGTCCCTAAGTCCTAGCTGGATTTTTTCTATCTTTTTATCGACCAATTCTACTATCTGTTTGATTTCCTATGTACTGTCTTCCACATCACTAAGTCTCTGCTCTGCCTCTTCTAGTCTGCTGATATTTGCTGCAAGTGTATTTTTGATTTCTTGAACTGTGGTGTTCATTCCCATCATATCTGTTACCTTTTTGCGTATGTCTGCAATTTCCCCTCCAAGTGTTGTCTTCATGTTGTTAACCTCTTCCTTTACTTCATTAAATTTGTCGGTGATAAATGTTCTGAGATCTTTCATTACTTGTGCAAAGTTCTGCTCCCCTTCCTGATTTTTATTTGTTCATTGGATTCAGCCATGTTTTCCTGATTACTGGTTTGGTTTGTAGATTTTTGTTGCTGTCTGGTCATCATTTTATCTTGACGGGTTTAATCAGTTCCTTAGCTTCTTTGTCTAGTCTTGAGGATTAATTAGCTGTTGTTTTTGCATAAGTGTTATATCTTCTCTTTGTCACTTTGTTCTTCTTATTCTAATTTCTTATTGCTGGTTGAGTTCACTTTAAAGGAGAGTATTAGGGCCAGGGAAAGGCAATTGTGTAAGCAAGGAAAAAGTGTAAAGTAGTATTGGTGATAAATGTTAACAAAGCAACAATATGAGATCTGGGAGGATGGATATTAGATTCATGTAAGTTGTGTAGAGTTATAGCAGTAGGTATAGTACCTATAATGAGGTAGTCGACTGAATATGGGAAGAATATGGTATGAATTAAAAAGCTAGTATTTTCATGAGAGAGGGAAAGAAAAAAGAAAGGTAATAGTTTCAAGAGTGGATAACAGACAGAAAACAAAACAAAGGTATTAGAAATTAAGAGTTAGACACTTTGTGGATCAAAGAAAAGGAGGTGGAATATAGGAGAGACAGTAGATGATGAAGGATATCAAGATGTAGGGGAAAGGGGATAGTGTAGGTAGCCAAAATCAATCCACACAGAAATGTGGCAGTGGAGGATGAGGAAACCCAGCAAATGTGAGGTGTTCCCTGCAGCACCTTCCCACCAAATCGATGTCCAGACACTTCCTGCCCTGCAAAAATCCCAAAACAGCCTGGTCCCCGAGAACCTCCAACACTGCCCAGCCGCTTCTTTGCAGGAGAGACCGTCAGGTAAGCTCACTCAGTCACCATCTTGCCCCACCCTCTTCCCATGTCCTTTATAAAAGGCCCTTGCTACCTTACAAAGAGTTAAGAATTCTTGTTTAAAGTAATTTTGTGTGTGTGAGAAAAGGTTCTAGAGGAAGTTTTTGGCAGGATGTAAATTTTGCATTAGCCCAATATCTGCTTTATTTGAAATTCATACTGGTTTGTGCAAATTAGCTTGACAAGCAAGTCTGAATTATGCAAATATTTAAAAAGATGATCTTTTTACTTAATTACTTTATTGCCTGTGATAATCCCTTATCCTCTGGTGCTTTAAAAGCTCCTTATACCAGAAAAGTAGGATAGACATCAAAATGCTTGAGCTTTTGTCCATATCTTGTTATCCAAGTGCTTGAGCGATCAAGGTTGTTAGAGATTTGCTGAGTTTGGCACTTTCCCTGGAAGCTCACCAAACAGTAGTCTCCCAGTCCTTCTGTGGACACAGCGCAGTCTGTGCAATTCTTCCCAAGAGCCAACAGAAAACATTTTTTTCTAGAGGTACAAAACTGAGAGAAAGAGGGAGACTGTGGAGGAAAAGGCGAGACCCTACTTTCTGGAGGTTGGCTGTATGGCAGGCATTTAACACATTACTTCATTTAACAATAAACCTGTGAGGGTGCTGTGATTCTAGTTTACAACTGAGGACATTTAGGCTGAGAAGTAATTAGCTTACTCAAGGTCACAAAGGAGACTCTAAAACCACGATTTGAAGTATTAAGAAGGGAGCCATGCTCTCCATGACCTGCTTTTGCCCTTGGAATATTATGTCCCCCAAACTTCTGAATCCAAGATTTAAAGAGGAAAGGAAAAAGAAGCAGGAAGATCCAAGTCCCTGGGAGAAGAAATTCAGGTCCTTTGGAGGCAGAAATCAGGGAGGTAATCACAGAAGAATAAAGTAAAAATTAGAATAAGTACGCCTGCTACAAGGTGTTGCTGTGCTATAAAGGCAGGAAATCAAGAAGGTTTTTCAGAGGGTGAAGATACGGTGCATATGTTTGCTTTAGTATTGCAGGGTGGGTTTTAATCCTTTACTGGAGTCCTATATAAATGGAGGAGAGGAAAAGCTGCCATTGTACCCTGCCATGTGAGCGAGGACTTCAGGGTTGCCTGCAGCCCCAGAAAGACAGAGACACCCCTAGAGGCTGAGAGAGAGACCGGAGGCTGGAATCAGCAAAGCAGCAGGAAGCTGAAGCAATGAGTCCCCTTGGAGAGGGGAGAGATGAGCTAAGACCAGATCACTCACAGCTGAGCTCGGGGAGAAAGTGAGCCTGGAGAGGCAGGCAGAGACTGGCTGCCACAGTGCCTTGCCCCATGGCAGGAGTCCAGGATCACCAGCAGCCGACCCTTGGCAAGACAGTATCTCTGATGGCTTGATTTGGACATTTTCACAGCCTCAGAACTGTGTGCTCTTTCCCTAATAAATTTCCCATTATAAAAGAAAAAAAAAAAAAGGTTTTTCCACAACCCAATGCAATTCTCACTATGATACAACACACTCATCGGGTTTTCAACCAAGTCTACTACGGTTTGTATTTGTCATAATACAAATCAAGAATCATTACAACATATGTAAAAAACATGGCTTGAAATATAGTTTTTCATCAGTCCTTTCCCATGTCCATATTCCAGCCTATATTTATTGACCTGAGTGTGGAACAAGAGCTGTTTCTTATTAGCAAAATTAGCTTTCCCTCTCCTTGGCTTAACATCTAACACAAAAGTCTTAACTTAAAGATAAGACTGATTGCCTTCTTTGAGTAAAGAGCTTTCAACAAAAATCACAATTAATTGAAAAAGCTTCCCTTGAGGTATAAACCACAGGGATTTAAAAAAAAAAAAAAAAAAAAAAAGAGGAACCACAATGAAAAGTATCAGAAATATAATATTTTATCCTGCAAGGTAGCATAAATGTAATAGCATTGGTAATTATATAGTTTATATTTATCTATGATATGTTTCTGTCAAGATACTCCACAAATGTAAATGAGATTAAATATTTTTAAATGACTGAAGATGAAAGTTTCTTTCATGCTTATATTCATTCTTCTTTTTTTTAAGCATCAACTATGTGCCAGCAGCAGAAAATATAGTAGGGGAACAAGAGAGACACATGACTGTCCTCATGATGCTTACAGGCTAATAAGGAATACAAAAATGTTTTTAAGTCACCCAGTTTTTACTTCCTAATTCTCTGTCAGTCTATACAGTCTATACAAGAAAAAGAAAAAGGAAAAAAAGGAAAAAAAAGAAGTCTATACAGACAGCCAGGACCATCTAAAAAAGAGCTGTAGATTTTAGGTAAAAAATAAAACAACAACACAGTTCTCACCTCAATTCTGCCACCATCTCTATAAACATCTTACTTAGGACTCTGCTTAAAGTAATAGGAACCATTTGTACCAGTTTAGGCAAAAAGGAAAATTTATTATAAACATATGTGGCAGGGGAGAGATTTCTTAACGTTTAAATACTACAACTTTCTCTCAAAACCTGCCCTATGCCCCCTCTATACAACCCCTCTGTCCCCAATTCCCCCAACCCTCCATTTTCCAGGCTTTGGTGATGGTCAAAGAAGAAAATGAGAAGAAAGAACATGAAAGGAGAGACAGAAAAAAGAGGGAGCAATGAGACCTAAAAATACACATGTTGGAGTTTTCTGGAGACTTTTTGAATTTGACAAGTAAGTGATTCCAAAATAGGTGTGGGGAACTGGGAATCAGATGAAAACAGTTTTTAAAAAGCTATTTCTATGGGTTGTGAATTGATCCCCAAGAGAAAAGTATAGATTGGAATTTAAATTACCTTTAATGTGCTTCTTTATGCTTCTTGCAAGCAGTTGATCAGGTATCATTACTGGAATGGGAATTCATGTACATCTATCTTGTCAATTTCCTTTAGTAGACAATTTTTTAAAATTAATTATGGGAAAACTCTCCAATATGATGATTCCCTCATTATCAATTTCTACTAAAAGACAACAAAAATGCAAATGTAAAAGTTATATTACAATCAAGTATTTGTATGTAAAATGAGATATCAACATTTCCACTAGATTTACATTTAAATATGACTATCTTTTAGTCAGTTTTTTGTTTCAGTATGTGTGGACAGTAGTCTAATTAAACTAGAAATATGACTAATTTATTCTATTATTGTTTCACCCATTAATAAGATAATTGGATAAATTTGATGGGCAAAAACATGCAATCTAGATAATTGGAAACAAACCCACCTTTCATAAGTAGGTTGTCAGCCTGAATTATATGGCAATTGTCACATTCATCAACACAGAGCTGTAGATATTTCAATAGGTAAGGATAAATTGTCAAATCATATTTGTTTTTGACCATTGTATTCCCCTCTAATACATTATATCATATAAGACATTTACAGATATCATGTGAGAAACTAGCTAGTATCTAGAGTCTCCCAATTTAATGTATAAATTGGTAGGGTTGAAGTGAATTAACTTAAATAAGACTTTGGAGTTACTTGAATACCCTATAACAGCCATTTGATAAATTGTACCCAGTTTGCCCTCATTAAACCTGGATTAAAATCATAGTTCTGGCAATTACTATCTGCATGACCTTTAGCAAGTCACTTGATCTTTCTAAGTCTCAATTTTCTTTTCTGTAGAGTAAGGATTGTTGTGAGATCCAAGTGAGAAAATGTGTATGCCCCATACATTGCCAAACACATAGTAAGTACTCAATAAATAATAAATTATTAATGCTAATAACAGTTATAAAAGATAATGAATGTATTTGCCATTACCTACAGGGAATGCTCAGTAAGACTTAATGAGGATTTCTCATCAGAAACCATAGAGGTGAGAAGACAGTATTATGGTATAATTAGGATACAGGGAGAAAAACTGCCAGCCAAGAATTCTTTATCTGTAAAAATTGTCCTTTAAATATGAAGGTGAGTTTAAAATATTCACAAATAAACAGAAAGTAAGAGAGTTTGTAAAAGAGACTCTGGCTTTGCTAGAAGCACTAAAAGGAGCCTTACAACCTGAAAGGAAAAGTCAGGAAAGAGGGGTTTGGAGGTGTGTGTAGAAGGGAAGACATTAGATAGGATACCCAAAAGGGTAAAATGACAGAGGAAAATAAAATATGACATTTGAAAGCCAAAAAATAAAATGGTAGAATTAAATATGCATTTACAGTGATATCATTGAATGTGAATGGATTAAACTCCCAATCAAAAAATAAAGTCTGAAAGAATAGATTTAAAAAGCAAAGCAAAACAAAACAAAACAAAAAAACTATGAGCCATCCATATGCTGTCTACAAGAGATTAAATCCAGGAATACAAATCAGCTGAAAGAGAAAGGTTGGAAAAAAGATATTTCATGCAAACAGTAGCCAAAAAAGAGCAGAGTTAGCTATACTAATATTGGGCAAAACATAATTTAAATGCAAAAAAAATTATAAGATGCATAAGGCATTATATTGATAACAGGGACAGTCTAATAGCAAGAGGTTACAGTCCTAAATACCTATTCACCTAACCAAGGTTCCCCAAAATACATAAGACAAACTCTGGCAAAATGGAAGAGAGAAATAGACATCTCTACAATAATAGTTGGAAACTTTAACTCATCACACACATCAATAGGTAGAACAGCTAGACAGAGATCAACAAGGAAACAGAGAACTTGAACAATATGATAAATGAGCTGGACCTAACAGACATATACAGAACATTGCCTCAAAACTCAGCAGGTTATACATTCTTCTCAAGTGCTCAAGGGTCTGCCTCCAGGATAGAACAGATGTTGGTCACATTGCAGGTCTCAATTAACAAAAAAGACTGACATTATGCAAAGCACCTCTCTGATGATAAAGGAAAAAAAAACTGGAAATCAATAATAGGTGGAAAAGGGGTAAATTTGCAAGTGTGTAGAGGCTAAACAACACACTCATAAACAAGCAATGAATCGAAGAAAAAATTGTAAGAGAAATTAATAAATAGAGATGAATGAAAACAATAATAGAACATATCATATCAAAACTTATGGTATACAGTGAAGGCAGTGCTGAGAGGGAAATTTATTGCCCTAAACACCTGTATTTAAAAAGAAGAAAGAGCTAAAATCAAATACCTAACTGAACACCTGGGGGAAAAAGAAAAAGAACAGCAAACCAGTCCAAAGCAAGCAGAAGGAAAGAAATAATAAAGATTAGAGCAGAAATAAATGGAATTGAGAAAAAAATAGAGAAAATCAACAAAGCCAAAAGCTGATTTTTTGAGAAGATCAATAAAATTGACAAATCCATACCTAGACTAACAAGGGAAAAAAAGAGAGAAGATGCAAATAAATAAAATCAGGGGTGAAAGAGGGACATAAAAACTGACCCCACAGAAATAAAAAGGATTATAAGAGGATATTATGAGAAACTCTGTCAACAAATTAGACAACCTATATGAAATGGACAAATTCCTAGAAAAACACAACCTTCATTGATTCTACAAGAAATAAAGGCACTCAACAAATCAATAACATTTAAAGAGATTGAATCAGTCATCAGAAATCTCCCAAAAAAGAAAATTCTAGGACCCGATGGCTTCACAGGTGAATTCAACCAAACATTTCAAGAAGAATTAACACCAATCCTGTTTAAACTCTTCCAAAAAACTGAAGAGGAGGGATAATTATCCAGAACATTTATGAAGCCCATATCACCCTAACAGCAAAGCCAGTAAAGACACTACAAGAAAATAAAATTATACACCAATCTCTTCAATGAACGCAGATAAAAAAAACTCTCAGCTAAATACTTGCAAATAGAATTCAATAGCATATCAAAAGAATTATATACATGATCAAATGGGATTTATTCCTGGAATGCAAGGGTGCTTCAATACAAGAAAATCAATTAACATAATATATCACATTAAAAAATTGAAGGAGAAAAAACACATGATCATCTCAATTGATGCAGAAAAGGCATTCAACTAAAACCTAGCATCCTTTCTTGATTAAAAATACTTTGAAACATGGGAATAGAAGAAAAGTTCCTCAACATGATAAAGGGCATATATGAAAAATCCATAGCCATTATCATACTCAATGGGGAAAGGTTGAAAATTTTCCCTCTAAGATTGGTTACAAGACAAGAATACCCACTGTCACCAATGTTATTCAACATTGTACTTGAAGTTCTAGCTAGAGCAATTATACAAGAAAATAAAATCAAAGGCACTCCAAAAGAAAAAGAGGAAGTAAAACTCTCACTAATCACAGATGACCTGATCCTATATTTAGAAAATGCTGAAATGTCTACAATGAAGCTACTTGAGAAAATAAATGAGTTCCACAAAATGGCAGGATACAAGGCCAACACGTGAAACTCAGTAATATTTCTGTACACTATTAATGAACAATCTGAGGAGGAAATCAATTTTTAAAAACTCCATTTACAATAGCAACAAAAAGACTCTACTACCTAGGAACCAATTTAACCAAAGATACAAAGGACCTATATTCAGAAAACTACAAAACACTGCTAAACAGAAATCGAAGAAGACCTAAACAAGGGGAAAGACATTCTGTATTCATGGAATGGAAGATTAGATATCATAAAGATGTCAATCCTACCTAAATTGATTTATAGATTCAATGCAAAACCAATCAAAATTCCAACAGTGTGCTTTTAAAGAAATAGAAAATGCAATTACCATGTTTATTTGGAAGGGAAAGGGAAACTGAATAGCCGAAAACAACCTAAAAAGGGAAGAGTGATATGTGAGGACTCTTACTTCGGGACCTTGAAACATACTACAAAGCTACAGTGGTCAAAACAGCATGGCATTGGCATAAAGATAGACCCATAGATCAATGGAGTAGAATCGAAAGTCTAGAAATAGACCCTCACCTTTACAGTCAACTGGTTTTTGAAAAACCTACCAAGTCCACACTACTGGGACAAAACAGTCTCTTTAACAAATGGTGCTGGGATAACTGAATATCCATAACCAAAAGAATGAGAGAAAACCCCTATCTCACTCTGTATACAAGAATCAACTCAAAATGGATCAAGGACCTAAATATAAAAGACAAGACCATAAAACTCCTAGAAGATAATGTATGGAAACATCTTCAAAACTTGGTAGTAGGTGGGAGTCTCTTAATCTTACACCCAAACCTCAAACAATGAAAGAAAAAAATAGATAAATGGAACCTCTTCAAAATTAAGCATTTCTGCATTTTGACACCTCAACAGATTTTCTCAAAATGATGAAAGGCCAGACAACTCAATGAGAGAAAACATTTGGAAATCACATATCCAATAAAGGTTTAATATCCAATATATATAAAAAGATTCTACAACTCAACAATAAAAGGATAAATGAACTGATTAAAAGACTTGAATATTTATTCAAGTCTTTGTTTGAATAAGAAATATAAATGGCAATAAAATACATGAAAGAAAATATTCAACATCACTAGCAATTACGGCACTGCAAATCAAAGCTACAATGAGATATCATTTGACACCTATTAGAATGACCACTATGAAAAAGACAGAGAGGGGAAGAGGACATGGCCCAATGGAAAGGGCATCCGCCTACCACATGGGAGGTCCGTGGTTCAAACCCCGGGCCTCCTTGATCCATGTGGAGCTGGCCCTTGCGCAGTGCTGATGCGCACAAGGAGTGCCCTGCCACCCCCGCATACGGGAGCCCCATGAGCAAAGAGTGCACCCCATAAGGAGAGCTGCCCAGCATGAAAGAAGGTGCAAACTACCCAAGAATGGCACTGCACACACAGAGAGCTGACACAAGATGATGCAACAACAAAAAACACAGATTCCCAGTGCCATTGATAAGGATAGAAGTGGTCACAGAAGAACACACAATGAATGGGCACAGAAAACAGACAACTGGGGGGGGGGGGGCGGGCAGAGGGAGGGAGAGAAATAGATAAATAAATAAATCTTAAAAAAAAAATAAGGACAGAGAACTACAAGTGTTGGAGAGGATGTGGGGAGATAGGAACACTTATTCACTGTTGGTGGGGACATAGAATGATATAGCCACTGTGGAGGGCTATTTGACATTCCCTGAAGAAGTCAAATATAGATTTGTCATGTGACCCAGACATCCAGAAGAACTGAGAGCAGTGACATGAACACACATCTACACACCAATGTTCATAGCAGCATTGTTCACAATTGCCAAAGATGGCAACAACCCAGGTACCCATTCAACAAATGAATGGATAAACAAATTGTGGTGTATACACCCAATGAAATATTATTCATGTGTAAGAAGAAATGATGTTGTGAAGCATATGAAAACATGGATGAACCTGAAGGACATTATGTTGAGTGAAGCAAGCCAGGCACAAAATTACAAATACTGTAGGACTGCACTATTTAGAACTAAATATATGGTGTAAACTCATGGAGTTAATAGATAGAATATAGGTCACCACAAAATAGAATGAGTTTAGAGAATGGAAAGCTAAGGTTTAATCTGTACAGAATTGGTAAAAAAAGGTTGTTAGTAAATATTTGGAAATGTTTAGAAATTATGAAAGCACATTATAGTGTAGAAGGAAAGCTAAAAATGTAACATGGACTGTATAGCCTAGTGAAACATCATGTGAAATATAAGCATGGGTAATATTGTTATATAAGACTGTTTTTCTTTGAAACAAATATACATTAATGACACATGATGTTAATATCAGGCAAAAATACAACCAAAGCAAACTCTGGACAGTAACATATAGGCAATATATTAACAATCTTCCATTAAGGGCTAAAAAAAAAAAAAAGGAAATAGTATACTAAGAAAGAAACTAGACAAAAGGTACTACAGATGGTTTGACTCCATCTATACACAATATAAATACAAATAAATTAGAGAGATGGAAACAGAATAGCAGCTATGTTTGGCAGAGGAAGGATAGAGGGTTTGAAAGTTGATTATTAAGGGGTAGAATTTTTTTGGTCTGTTTTCTATATTATTATTGGAGTAATTAATGAAAGTCCTCTAATATTGATTGAAGTGATGAATGGGCAACTCTGTGATTATACCAAATACCATTGATTGTACACTTCGCATGGGTTGTAGGCTTTATGAATACATATCAATAAAATATTTAAAAATTAATATTAAAATTAAAAAGCAGATAAGTATGATGCTGAAAAATGGTTAATAGATATTCACATTTTTTCCATCTTATTTCAACAGTAGCTCTTAAATTCTGGAAGCTGATTTTACTACCCAAATGTATCTTCTTTTCTTTCTATGTGTTTTGGTAATTCATTTTACTTTTAAATATTTTACTTTTTTTTCATTGTCTATTTTCCCCTCTCCCCCCCTCCTCCCCCTCCCCTGCCCTGCTGTTTTTGCTGTGTCCATTTACTGTGTGATTTTCTGCATCGATTTCCGTTTTTGTCTTCTCACCTTTCTCCTCTAGGATTCACCGGGATTCAATCCTGGGGACCTCTGATGTGGAGAGAGATTTCCTGTCAATTGTGCCACCTCGGTTCCTGGTCTCTGCTGCGCTTCACCTTGACTCTCCCCTTTGTCTCTCTTTTGTTGCGTCATCATCTTGGTGTGTGACTCATTTGTGTGGGCACTGGCTCACCACACGGGCACTCGCACAGACATTCAGCTCGCCACACAGGCACTAGGCTCGCCACATGGGCACTCACATGGGCATTTGGTTTGCCATGTGGGCCCTGACTCACCACATGGGCACTTAGCTTGCCACGCAGGCACTTGGCTCGCTGCGTGGGCACCCTTTCTTTTCTTCTATTTCACCAGGAGGCCAAAGGGATTGAACCCAGTTCCTATATGGTAGGCAGAGGCCTTAACACTTGAACCACATCTGCCTCCCTAAATATTTTATCTTAAAATGCATAATCTTAATGTACTTAAAGATCCATAGTGAAATTACTATGGTGTGGGTCACTTATCAATTTTAAAAATAAATATTAAAATTAATATTTGAGAAACTAAATGTAGTGGATATTTGCTGATATTTTTTATTATTGTTTTTGTTCACCTAGACACTGAACTTTCTACAGGGATCATTCATTGTGTGATGCAGGGTCCCTCTCACTCTAGAATTCCAAAAAAGGTTAGTTGCTTGCATTCCTGGCCTCCCTTACGGCTGCCGGGTGGGCACATAAAGGAAGCTCAAAGCATCAGGTGCCCCATCTCAGATTTTGAATCATGTGCTTAACAAAGAAAAGAAAGAAGATGGTGTAGAGGCTATTAGACAGGAGCATCCAGCCTAGCATGAGCAGGGGGGCATCCAGAGTTCATCAGGAGCTGCAATGCTGTCCTGGCCAGATTCATTCCAAGGCATAATTGTACCCGTGGTCCTGCATGCTGCCCCCTTTATTCCTGACTATTGTTCAGGCCTACCTTTCTAGCCATCCACGATTTAATTGGTCACTGATTGGCTTTAACCTGTTCCTTTTCTGCTTAGATCAGCCAGAGTCCGTTTCTATTGCTTGCAAACGAGAACCCTGGTGGATACACCAAATTTAAATTCAGAAATATAAAACTTTGAAAGGCATTACATAACAAATAGGTTGATATTTGTACAACTTTTTCCAAAGAATAGATCACAGTACCTAATCTCTACTCAGTGAATCACTCAGCTAAAAACAAATGAACAAAACATATATTTATCTCACACTTGAAATTATGCTTGCCAAAGCCATCAGGTTCTGAGTTGCCACAGCTAATGAAAATTTTCTGTCCTCATATGTCTTGATTTCAGAATAGCAATGGGCCAACATTTATCAATCCTTCCTTCTTGAGACACTTTCTCCCCTTGGCTCCATTACCATATCCTCCTGCTTTCCCTGCTCTCTTATCAGCTATTTCTTTTTAGTCCTCTTTGCTGGTTCCTTCTCTTTTGTCCTCCTCTTTGTCTGCCCACTCCCAGTAGGTGAATTTATGCAAGCCCCAACTTTAAATATCATCTATATTCAAATGACTAATAAAGTTATATTCCCAGCCCTGCCCCTCCCTCTGAGTTCCAGAACTATGCTTATAAATATCTACTCAACATTTACACTTGGCATCAAACATAGCATGTCCAGAACGGCACTCTTGATTTCTAGAGCAAAAGAAATGTTAACTCAGATTTCCCCAAGTCGGTGAATGAATAACCATCCACACAGTAGCTCGAGTAAAAAAAAACCACTAGTTGTTGGTTCTAGTCCTTTCGTCATCACACATTCAATTCATGTATAAAGCGCTCTTTGTTTCATCTCTAAAACATTCCAAACATGCCCACTTCTCTGTTGCTGCCACAATAGTCCAAAGTCCCGGAGGACCCACCAGGACCACAGAATTAACCCCCTAACTGATGTACCTGCTTCCACTCTCCCCTGGTGCACTTTTAACATGCAAGCCAGCAGAAAACTCTGCAATGGCTTCCCGTTCTCTTAAGAACTTTTTGTGCTATGAACACGACCTAGCTCTCTATCCTCAGTTCATGCCTCTTCTCCTCTCTGGCTACGTTTTAGCCACACTGGGCTTCTTTCTCTTTTTCCAACATATCAGGCTCCCTTTCGTTTCAGATCTCTTGCATTTGCGGTTCCCTCTGTGGGTAGCACTCTTCCCCTCAGGGCATCACCTGGGTGGCCCCTTTTGGCCATTTATGTCTGTCACATGTCAGTGCCATGATAACCTTCCCTTACTGCCTCATCTAATATTGTACTTCCATCACCCACCCCGGCCCTCTTTTGCTCAACATACTTTTTCTTTTTCTAGCCCTTGCCTTATCTGAAAGGCTTAGGAGTCATGTGTTGCTGTTATCCTCCACATTAGAATGTAAGCTCCATGACAGCTCAGAACTTGCCTGTCTTGTCTTTTCTGTACCCCAACTGTTAACTGAACACGTGTGTGCTTTCACGAAGTTCTGGGCAGGAGCACTGCATGGGGAGCAGAAGGAGGAGAGAAGCTCTGTGGCGCGGAATCCTAACACTCAGTCATCTCAGAAGTGGCTTTTACCCAGGCCACTCCCAGATGTGTGAGTCAAAAGGAAAACCGACTCATGTCAAGTGGAAGCCATTGCCAGGGCCAATAAGGCAGGTCCGGGAGTCCAGTAAGCCTCCAAATGGGAACATGAGTGATGAGGTGAGAAGCCCAGCAGATGGAGAACAGGACGGAGTGTTTTCTGAGAGAAGTGTTGTAACAAATTTTTCAGAACCAAGCCATGAACAGCCTAAATATATTGAAGGCCCCCAATTATATGAATTCTGGGGTGAAGGGCAAACATGGAGTTAACTTCGTAAAGGAACTAAAGAAGAATTTGACCCCAAGGGAAAGCAAACCCAGAGAAGAGAAGAGGTACATAGGGCAGGTAGTGCCATTTAGCTAAATAGGCCCTAGGAACAGATGCACATAGTGAAACTGGTAAATAATCCCCATTGCTGCAAGTATGCAAAAGACCTTCTCCACATCCCCTGAAAATATTCATTCTCAAGCTCTTTATCCCAAGCAAATAAAAGGACATCAGCTTTTCTATACCAGTGTAACCATTACTGCTTATAGTGATTTAATAGTATTTATCAGTATAGTCTTACACTGCTACTGGATTGTACAATTAATTTCCCTCTATGTGGGTACTGAAATAAATTTTTAAATATATTTACTTTCATACACAAGCTTAAAAAAGCGTGGATCTTTCTAAGATATTAAAAAAGTAAGAGTCATAAAAATATATTTATCCATAACCCTACTTCTAGAAGTATATTGTTGGTAAATATACAGAAGAAAAAAATTTAAACAACATGCAAAGATGTTTAATACAGATTTTGTAATAGAGTAATACTGGAAATGAACTAAAGTTTCAACAAAAGAGGCATGTTTAAACACATTTTTGGTTTATCAATGAGTAAGCAATTAAAATTAATAATAAAAAATGAAATAATACTAAATGGAAAAAGTAGAATGCATTATGTATCTGTATTAAAATTGTAACTATGTACATACTGTGCATATGTGTGTTGCTGTGTATACAGCAGTGAGCTGGAGCTGGCCAGTATCAGCTCCTGGGAACCAATTGTTAAATTTTCAGGAATTTTGCAAACCAGCTGTTAAACATAGCCATTATTTAAAATTAAACTAAACAAATTCTATTATAAACGCAAATACAGACTCAAAATTCATCACTTCCTAGTTATTTTAGGTTATGTTACTATTATTTATGATCTTTAAGTTATTCACATCTTTTATGTTAGAAATATTATGTAATGTACTACTGAGCAGCTGTACCAACTCTGTTATTTGACATCTCATTGCTGGTTGAATTCCTCTGTACTTGTGTGTAGTTGCATCAAGGAAATCAGCAAATACTGTAAATCAGGGTGTTATTTCTTTGGTCTTTTGTCTAGACTTAAAAGGTAATATAAAAAATGTTAATCATTCAGATTAAATTTCAGAATGTGTAGATGTCATTACATTATGAATGACATAAAATTTTAAGGGAATATTCTTTCAGTATTTGGAAGAGTTTAGCAAAGAATTTGCTTCTGTCATTGACAAATAAGTTCCTACATATATTTTCATCTTTTTACTTCCCTCTTAAACATTAATATAAATAAAAATATCAACCAATATTGATGTGGGAACTACACTTAGAGAGCTGGTTGTTAAACATTTAACAGCACAACACTTTGTGTGCATGTAAAACTATAGATCCTGAGTGTAAAGAAACAATTAGTAAGTTAAAATTATGAATGAACTATCCATTTTAAATATTTTCATTTCTAATGACCTAGAGATGAAATAATAATGATAATTTCAAAAGCAATAATATAAAACAAGGAGAGTGGGTGTAGCTCAGTGGTTGAGTACCTGCGTCCTATGTACAAGGTCCCAGGTTTAATCTCCAGGTACCTTCTGAAAAAAATATTAAAATATATATATAAAACAATCGGAGGTCCAGGGTTCACTTCCTGGGACCTCCTGGTGAACGCAAGCTGGCCTGCGCAGTGAGCTGGCCCAAGCAGCAAGCTGGCCTGGTGGAGTGCTGGCCCACACAGATTGCTGAGCTGTACAAAGTGCTGGCCCATGTGGAGAGCTGGCACAGCAAGATGATGCAACAACAAGAGACACAGCGGAGAGATAAGAAGAGACACGGCAGAGCAGGGAGCTGAGGGAGCAAAAAAAATTGACCACCTCTCTCCCACTCTGGAAGGTCCCAGGATAGATCCCCAGTGCCACCTAAAGAGAAGACAAGCAGACACAGAAGAACACACAGCAAATGGACACAGAGAGTAGACAGCACAAATACAATGGGGTGTTTGGGAGGGGATAAATAAATAAATCTTACATATATATTAATTAAAATTTCAAAAAAGTAACATTATGATACAATAATAAATTGTTTATTTATTTCCTTCTTTTCACCTTCCCTTCCTTTCTTCCACAAGTATGTACTGAGCCCTGCTCTGGGTAAAGTGCTATTTTACCATCCCTGAACTCATGGAGATTGTGTGGGATCAGAAAGAAAATAATTATGCAAACATATTCTTAAATGTCAATTTTGTTAAAATTGAAAAGAAAATATCAGGGTACCTAGACTAGGAGGACATTGAAAGCATTTTTGAAGTTGATGTTAGAAGTAGGAGTAGGAGCTAGACCAACAAAGAGGCTAGAAAGAGCAACCCAAGCAGAACCAACAACATAAGCAAAGGCCCTGAAGGTGTAGAAAACTCGGTCTGTAGGGGGAGCGATAAGGACAAGCTAGTGCAGTGTGACCGTGGCACTATTTAGGGCAGGGAGGTGGGGATGGGGGGGACGAGCCAAACTGCACAAGACTTTACAGGCGATAGGAAGGGCTTTGCTTCTTAGTTTAAGAGTAATTAAAAGGTACCACTGAATCTTAAAATTGCTTAGGGAATTGATTCAATGAAAACTAAGTCTAGTCAGCTCCACTGGGTTCTGAGTCAAAATTATATACATCAAAAGTGATACACTCAAATCCTTTTTTCTTTTGCTTTATATTACACTTTACAATAATAGGTATAAAACATAGGAAGATCAAAAGGTCGGCATCCCATCAGGTCTACAATCTAAGGCCTCCTATATTTAGCCCAGATGAGCCAGATTGGAACCTGGTCCTTTGAGATTCAGATAAAATTAACTCAGAGTCCATTCCTGGTAGATTAATCTCCTCCCAAAATGTCTGTAGGCTCACTGGGACTTATATTTGCCTGTTCACTTCTGGCTCCAAGTTTTTGCTCCTCCTAGATTTCAAGCTCATTTCACCCACAGTACTTCTCTTCTTGCTCCACATCTCCCCAGAAGTGGAACTCAGCCCCTCTTCCTTGATGCTCACACAAAACATCACATAAACACAAATACACGCTCAGGTATGCAACTTTGCTAAAGGGAATCAGAGCAGTTTGTCAATTTCCTTTGCCCTTAGGGTCTCACCTTCTATCTCTAAGTAGATTACATCTAACTTCCCTCCCCCACCTCTAGAGCCAAGAGTTAAAATTATATATTCATATATTCAATTTACAATATACAAAAAGAAATAAAGATTTGATGCATTTAGATAGGTAAGTCATTGCCTACAACCTTCTCCTTCTGGGACACCCATGACACGTATGTTTGTACTTCTCTTGCTGTTCTTTAGTTCCCTTCAACCTTGTTCAATTTTTTCCATTCTTTTCTTCATCTGTTCTTTTGCATGTTCACGTTCAGAGGCCATTTCTCCAAGCTCACCAATCCTTTCTTCTGCCTCCTCAAACCTGCTATTATATGATTACAGTGTTTTTTAAAATTTCATTGATTGCACCTTTCATTCCCATAAGATCTGCTATTTTTCTATGTATGCTTTCAAATTCTTCTTTGTGCTCATCCAATGTCTTCTTAATATCCTTAATCTCTTTAGCCATCTCATTGAATTTATTTAGGAGATTTGTTTGAACATCTATAATTAGTTGTCTCCACTCCTTTTATGTCATCTGGAGGCTTATCTTGTTCCTTTAATTGGGTCATATCTTCCTGTTTCTTGGTATGGATTGTAATTTTTGGTTGGTGTCTTCGCATCTGGCTTACTAGAGTATTTATTCTGGGTGCAGTTTTTCTCTTTAGTTTAGGGCTTCCTATCATTTCTCCCTTGCTGGTTGTGCAGTAGGAGCCCAGCATGTAGTTGGTGTTGTAAGCTGTGGAGGCTCAAGCTCCCCTCATTGCACCAGGGATCAATGAATCTTCTTCCAACTTTCTCCTTTGCCAAGGGTAGGGACAGAGTCACAGCTATGTGGAATAATCCACATGCAGGCCTAGACTGTAGTTGCCCAGAGAGACTGATGAAGCTTCACATCCCTTTCTCCCTTGCCTGGGGCGGGGATGGAGCTGCAGGTGTGGGCAGCAATCTATGCAGTGTGGGTCCAAGATGACCACAGTTGCCCCAGTAGACTTCTGATTTTCAGTCTATGCCAGCCAAAGTTACCTGCAGTTACCTGTATAGGCTGGTGCAGGGCTCCTCAGCCTCTCCTCACTAGAGGCAGGGCTGAAGCCTAGGCCGGCTACAGGCTGATTTGCCTGAAAGAAACTGGTTCCTGCCGACACTGAGTGTTTCAGTCAGCCTGCTTCCCCTTATGTTGGGGGCAGAGTCAGAAAGGCAGCTGCTGGCCTCTTTCTGACTTGGACTGGTTCACACCCCCCTGTTCCCGGGGTTATTTCTTAGCCAGCCAAGTCAACCAATAATAGCTGAAATCAGCAGCCAACCATCTTCTCCTCCCCTGTTTCTGGGAAATGGCGCTTCCAATTCTTGTCACAGAGCAGCTCCTGGGGCGGCTCGTGCTACCAGAGTAAGATAATCACTGGCCTCCGCAGCTTGGCCGGCAATTTCCCGGAGAGGCTGGCACAGGACCCCACAGCTTCCTCCCTGCTGGAGGTGGGGCTGGGGCCTAGGCTAGAGCTGTAATATGATCTGGATGGGAAGAAGCCGGCCTCCACCAGCACTGGGATCCTCAACCTGCCCTACTTCCCCTGGTGCCAGGTGCAGAGTTACGATGGCAGCTCCTGGCCTCTTTCTGACTTGGACAGACTCAAGCTTTAGCTGTTCTCAGGATTATACTGTAGCCCACTGAGTTTCCTCATCAATAGCTGAAATTGGTGCCAAATCGTCTCTTCTTCCCCCGTTTTGGGGAAGTGAAGCTTTCAATTCCAGCCACGGAACAGCTCCCGAGGTGGCTTGTGCCTCCAGTGGAGGATGGGCACCGGCCTCCGTGGTGTGGAGCCTCTACTTGCGAGTCTTCTCTGCAGATGGGCAGACTCCTCCTTCCACTCCTTCAAAGATATTGCAGGATGCTCTTCTGGTCTCCTGGCGCCCCCAAACAGGTGCTTCAGCCAGCTCCAGAGAGCTCTGGGTGTTTGCTAACTGCCCTGTAGCAGAAGCTGACTCTCTAGGAGCTCCTTACTCCACTCCTTACTCCTTACTCCACTTACTCCATCTTGCTGGTTGTCCTTGACCTTGATGTTTTTAAAGATTACTGGCCAGCTATTCTGTAGACTGTCCCTCAATTTAATATGATTATTAGAACTGGATTATGAATTTTTGACAGGAATATCACAGAAATTATTGTACCCTCCATAAACCATTTCAGGAGGCAGCTGATGTTGATTTTTCCCAACAAAGGTGATAACGACTTTGATCACTTGGAGGTATTTGCCAGGTTTCTCCATTGCAAAGTTAAACATTTTGCTTTGGTAATGAATAAGTAGTATTTATAACTCCCTCTTCTCACAATGAGAAGCTTGTTTCCCATTATCTTCAATATGTTTTACTCATTCACTTAGGCCTATAATACACAGAAAATGGTTTTAGAATACAACTGAGAAAACAAACCATCTAGTTTTTAAATGAAGAAACTGCAGTTCAGAGTGGCTTAAATGATTTCCTGAGAGACTAGTAAATGGCAGAGCCAAAATTATAATCCTATTCTTCAGTATCCATCATACCACCAAGATAAGAAACAAACAAAATAATGACTCTAAACATTTTTTTTTTAAAAGATTTATTTATTTATTTAATCCCCCCCCTCCCCTGGTTGTCTGTTCTTGGTGTCTATTTGCTGCGTCTTGTTTCTTTGTCCGCTTCTGTTGTTGTCAGCGGCACGGGAAGTGTGGGCGGCGCCATTCCTGGGCAGGCTGCACTTTCTTTTCACGCTGGGCGGCTTTCCTCACGGGCGCACTCCTTGCGCATGGGGCTCCCCCACGCGGGGGACACCCTTGCGTGGCACGGCACTCCTTGCGCGCATCAGCACTGCGCATGGCCAGCTCCACACGGGTCAAGGAGGCCCGGGGTTTGAACCGCAGACCTCCCATATGGTAGACGGACGCCCTAACCACTGGGCCAAAGTCCGTTTCCCGACTCTAAACATTTTATCTCTATTTGTAATTAATCAATCCCACTCAAGGTGTCAGAATCAAGGGGAATAGTAGGGAGTGTAGATGTTGCCAGTTTTGAATTGACTCTTTGGATATAAATTCTTTAGTAGGAGGCAAACATTAAAATATAGGAGATTTTACAAATAAATCTATCATTTTTACTGCATAATTTTTTAAAAAATTAATAGTCAAGGAGATTAGTGAATTAATGCTAATTGGATATATATTAATGTGAGCTTCCTTTTGACACTGCCCTCCCACCACGAATTTTTTCTCCACCCTCCACCCACTCACATTCCAGAGATAAGGCTAAGCAGTGAGTGTAAAAGCCATCCCACTCCTACAGATGGGAAGGATGCATCTTGCTAGAGAATCTCACTGTTAAGATTCTAAGATTTGAGATCTTCGATGGAAAAATCTAAATAATTCAGAGTTGCAATTACAGGTTTTGTCATCTGGCATATGCTTGTCACCTTCGTGTGGCTGATTAGAGTGATATTAATGGTCAAGTTCAGGTATCACAAGGTCTAGGAGGAAAGTATAAAATGACTGGAAGTAGAAGCACAATCCTGTTTATTTTTTTCTGGAGCAGGAATATCTAGGTAAGGACTATTATAATTCGAATGTATACAGTAATAAAGAACATGGGTATTATACTCCTTAAAATCTATTATTGCTTGGTCTTTGAAGCAGCCATTATGATACCACGGTGGTGAGACTATAAGTAGAAGATATGTGGTACCAACACATTTTGTAAAACAAAGTGAAAAAGAAAACCGTTCTTTTCTCCCCTCTAGGGGAAAAAGAGTAAGATTTTATCCACAATTTTTTAAATTAAGAGGTGTTAGGAATAGGAAATACAACTCAACATCTCACTTTGCTTTCCTTTGGGATGCAGTTCTGCTGATAATCCCTAGGGCTGAGCACTGTCACTCCAAGACAGAGAAGCAACAGAGTACAAGTAGCTAATGTGCTACCACTTATACTACTTCTAAAGAAAACCACTGTCCTTGATGGCCCTTGATGGGATTCTTAAGTGGGCTATCAGAATGAAGCTTTTGTCTGAAGAGCCTATAGAAAAAGTGGAATACTCTGGTCTGCTATGGGCCCTGAGATGTGATGAGGCAGTGGTTTACCGTCTCTGAGGTCAGTCGCACCCTCCTGTCACTCCCCGCCATAAATTGGGGACCAGTATCTCAAGCCCTCACTGACTCCATCCCGTCATAGGAAAAAACATACCTGGCAAGCTCTATCCCAAGTGCCCAGGGCATTTAGAGGAAGAAGAGGCCCCATCCTTCCATCCAGACCTGGCACAAAATGATGTGTGAGTAAAAGAGAAGGAAAGATTACCTCTCCCAAGGAAGCTATGGGAAGACTTTGTATAATACGTGGACTTTACTTGGGCCTAGAACTGCCAGGTAAGGCGCTTGTATATTAATTTAGTCAGGGTTCTCCAGAGAAACAGAACCACCAGGATACATACACACACACATGCATACATACATTAAGATATTTATTTCAAGGAATGGGCTCATGCAGTTGTGGGGACTCACAAGTCTGAATTCCATATGGCAGGTCAGAGGCTGGAAATTCTGGGAGGGATGATGTTGAAGTCTTTAGTCTGAAACTAAAGAGAGAGAGACCAGGTTGTAGCTGGAAGCAGAATTCCTTCAGATTCTAGACCTCTCCGCTCTTTGCTTTTTTAAGGTCTCCAACTGATTGCATGAGGCCCACCCACATTATCTAGAGCAATGTCCTTTACTTAAAGCCAACTGATTGTAGATACTAATCCCATCTACAAAATACCTTCACAGTAAGTCCTACGCCAGTGATTGAACAAACAACTGGACACCATAAGACAGCCAAGTTGATGTATGAAATTAACCATCAAAGTTTTTCATTCTTA
Source organism: Dasypus novemcinctus (assembly GCF_030445035.2). Taxonomy (NCBI): domain Eukaryota; kingdom Metazoa; phylum Chordata; class Mammalia; order Cingulata; family Dasypodidae; genus Dasypus; species Dasypus novemcinctus. Next base: position 43,375,508 of record NC_080673.1, on the reverse strand, counting down.
CAAGCTTAAAAAGCCCAAAGGACTCATCACCCAGTGCTCTGGCTCAGTCACCAAATGATTTAGAAAAGCAGCTGCCAACAAGTTAACTTGGTGGGTTTATTGTAGAGGGGCTAAAGACATCTCAGATGGGTTAAGGAAGGAGCAGCCAAATTTTCCTCACAGGGATGGAATACTTGTCTGTTGGTGAGACCAGCAGGGGCCCCCAAAGAACTCCTAAGTCTCATCAGCCCTTAGTATCTTATTTTGTACACAAATTCTTTATAATGATGAGAAATATAGTGGTGCAACTGACTTCAAACTTAGCCACAAGAGCTACTTTATTATTATTATTATTATTTATTTTATTAGAGAAGTTGTGAGTTTATAGAACAATTATGCTTAAAATACAGGATTCCCATATACCACTCTATTATTAACACTTTGCATACATGTGAGCACTCCAATAGTAGATAAGTTGAACTACATAATATTAGAACAATTTAGCCTTGTTTCGCTGCCAAAAATGCAATTTCATATGATTCAACCAATTACTATTGTTCAGTTATTTACTACTCATCTTTGAGTCCTACATAGTCCTATCATAGTATTTTTTCTTTATTTTTAAAGAAGTTTTAGATACATAAAAGTTACATTGGAAATGTAGGGGATTCACACATACTCTACTCCCTCCCCCCTTACACTTTCCTGCATTAACAAAATCTTTCATTTATTTATGAAATCTTACCATTTATTTATGGTACATTTATTACAGTTGCTGAATAGATATTGAAACATGGTCTTTTTTAAGTTTTATTTTTCACCACCCCCATACCCACCCCCACCCAGCTGTTTTTGCTGTCTGTGTCCATTCACTGTATGATCTTCTGTATCTATTTCTCTCTTTTTTTTGGTCTTCTCTCTCATCTTTCTCCTCTAGGATTCAGTGGGATTCGATCCTGGGGACCTCTGATGTGGAGAGAGGTTTCCTGTCAATTGTGTCACCTCAGTTCCTGGTCTCTGCTGTGCTTCACTTTGACTCTCCCCGTCATCTCTCTTTTGTTTTGTCATCATCTTGCTGTATGACTCACTTGCATGGGCACTCACTCACCACATGGGCACTTGCATGGGCACTTGGCTTACCACATGGGCACTCATGTGGGCACTGGTTCACCTTGCAGGCATGCTCTCTCTTCTTTTTCACCAGGAGGCCCCAGGGATTGAACCCGGTTCCTCCCATATGGTAGATGGAGGCTTTATCACTTGAGCTACATCCGCTTCCCACCATAGTCTATAATTTATATTATGGTTTACACTTTGCACCACACAATTTTATAGGTTTTGACAAAATGTATAACGGCCTGTATCCATCATTGCAATATCATGCAGAACAATCCCAATGTTCCCCCCAAAAATGCCCCGTTATACCTATTCCTCCCTCTGCCTCTCCTCAGAATCTCTGGTAATCACTGTCTTTATATCCATTTCCACTACTAGAATAATAATGTCTACGTTGGTCCATAGAAACATTTCCCACCCCCACCCCCTTATGTTTGCTCATTCTTCAGTCTTGAGGATTTGGGGATGGTGATGCCCACTCTGTTTCCAATTGAGAGGGGGCTTAGGTCCCAGGGGGCAGATGGATGGAAATGTCTTGCTTGCCGTTTTAGATACTCTCTGTTTTTTGGGATGGGTGCTGTCCATCACCATCCCTTTATTAATTGTCCTGGGTGAATCTGATGAACTGGAGAGTAGGTATTGGCTGCAACTCTGCTGAGATTCAGGGCTCAACAAACATATATGTCTCTGGGACATATATTTAACATATACAGTACTAATTATAGGTTCAAATAAAAGGGGCAGAAGAACTATGTGTAGGAAAATTATAAATGAGTCTATGATACATTAGGGAGATTATCATATATTTCAAGGTAAGGCCCACCGATGGGGTGAATATTTCCTGGAGTTGTCTGCCCTCTCTGTAGTGTCCAGCTGTCTCTGGAGCCCTTAGAAACACCCCTGCTTGAGAAACTGTTCACTGTGACAGTCAGTGAGATCCTCCTGAGACATGCATAAGGGTAACCTCTGGAATTACCTCCCAACTCACTTTGAAATCTCTTAGCCATAAAAACTCATTTGTACTGTATTTAATTATTCCCCCTGTGGTCAAGTTCTTTTTTCAAATACATCACTAGTTGGCACTTGCTATTAATCCCTTGGTGCCAGGGAGGGGCATTCATGGGAGTCGTGTCCCATGCCACGGGGGAAGATGTGAGCCTATATGCAGAGTTTGGCTTAGAAAGAGGCCACATTTGAGCAAAAAGGAGGTTTTCAGGAAGTAACTCCTAGGCAACATATATCACTAGGCTGAGTTTCAATTTTACAAGAATAAGGTTCATAAGTACAAGCATTAATATCAAGAGCCTGGTATACTGGTCTTTCCTCTTTACATAGGCACTGCCTATGTACTCTAGAGTTTCTTGCCCTCTACTACTAAAGAATGTAGTAGTACTATCCAAGATTGGAATTTAGTATTTTGCTGGTTATTGTGTGGGTCTCCATCCACTGAGATAATACCCCCATGACCACAGTAAACATATTCATATTCCATAGAGGCATGCATCTTTCCAAACACATCCCCCCACCACTGACATCCTGCACCAGTGATCCTCCCCTGCCATAGTTGTAACTTTTCTGTAAGCTAAACCCCCCAAAAAAACAAAGCCAAAAATTTTGATTTTTCATTGTGTCTTTCATCATATTAAGATCTGTTATCTTTTATGTATATAGACAATTTCTTCTGTATGTTCCTTAGTGTCTTTTTTTTATTTCACTTTATCTTCTAAGAAGCTTTAGGTTACAGAAAAGTCACATAAAATATATAGGGGATTCCCATATACCCTATCCCCTCCTTCTATCATAGTATTTTACAATAGTATTTGCTCAACGAGTAATGCCTGAGAATGTTGCATGAATGACATACTGCACGAAGCAATGAGATGATATTCAGGAAGTGATCTGAGATCCTCAGAGGAGGAGGAGGAGAGAACTAATTACCAGGTCTTTTTTTTTTAAGATTTATCTTATTTATTTATTCCCTGTCACCCCACGTTGCTTGCACTTACTGTCTGCTCTTGGTATCTCTTTGTTCTGTGCTCTCTTTGTCTGCTCATCTTTGTTTTTAGGAGGCACCGGGAACCAAACCCAGTACCTCCCATGTGGAAGGGAGGTGCCCAATCGTTTTTGCCACCTCCACTCCCTGCTTGTTGTGTCTCTCATTGTGTCTCCTCATTGCATCAGCTCGTTGCCTCAGCTCACTGTGCCAGCCCATCACATCACCTTGATGTCTTGCTCATCTTCTTTAGGAGGCACCAGAAGCTGAATCCAGGCCCTCTCATGTGGTAGGCAGTACCCAACTGCTTGAGCCACATTCGCTTCCCACCAGGTTCATTTCTAAGCTGGAAAAGACAGGGAGAAACTGTATTTTGCATATATAAATTTAATCTTCACAACTACCTACTCTTATTTTCCCCATTCGGCACATAAACTTAAGCTCAGCAGAGTCTGGTAACTTTCCACAAGTGGCATTGCTAGTGTGAGAGCCATTTACCTGTCATACTTCAAATTCTTACTCTACATCATGCTGGAAAGTTATTTTATCTGGTGAAAAATATTTTTTCCATTTTGAATATTTGTGCCTGGCCAGTGACAATCACATGATCATTAGAGATATATAAACACATTCCTTATTTGGGAATGAAAACATTGTACTTTTTCTGGGTTAGACTGGCAGAAGGGCTTTATCTATGACTGTTCATGTCTCACGTAAATATAAATAGGTGGGGAGCAGATGTGGCTTAAGCAGTTGAGTGCCTCCATAGGAGATCCCAGGTTTATTCACCACTGCCTCCTAAAAACAAAAACAAACAACAAGCAAAGGAATGAATAAACCAACTCAGGGGAGCAGATGTGGCTCAGTGGTTGAGTGCTGGCTTCCCACACATGAGGTCCCAGATTCAATCCCTGGCCCCAGTACCTAAATATAGATATATAAAAATAGGTGGGTTAGACCAAGTTTGTGCTCACCATCAGATCTCAATGAAGAGCCACAGTCACTATCACTCATCTAACTACCCCAGCTGGCCCAGATTCCCCTGGAGGGAGGGTGCAGCTTAGACACAGTCTCCTTTACACCCATCATGGTGGTGCCTCCAGAAGCCCTGTATGCATGTCCACCCTGCCTGGGCCTACGGAAGCTCTGGCCTGATAAAGTACATCACCACCAGGCATGGGATCTGGTTTTCATGGGGGTTGGCAATTCAGCTCATAAGTATCAGAAGAGGAATTCAAACTAATTCATTATATTTTTAAAATACATATTGTAAGGATGTGTTCAGCAGCAGATTACTGTTCTAGAACCTGTGAGCCAAAGTCCCAGATCTCACAACTCAGTGCAGAAAACAGAAAGCACTCTTCATATTCTAAGCAGAAAAGGATCGAGTACATGGAATTGGGTGCTGGGGCAGTTTGAGATTAGTTTATGAATCCCAAAAAAGAAAGGTATGTTTATAAACCAATCTATTCCTCTGGGTGTGATACTCTTTGATTGCATTAAATTCAGCTAAGGGGCCTTTGACTACATTCCTTGATAAGAACACTTTAGGGCTTTTTATTGAGTCTCCGCCCCCTTGCTGGGTCTGATATAAATGGAGTCACACAACAGACAGACACACACACAAAAGAAAGCCACCATGTTAAGAGAGGACTACAGGATCACTTAAGCATGAAGCCCCGAAGAGGCTGGGCCCACAGACCAGCTCAATAGGAGACGGTGAACCGGGAGGAGAAGGCAGAGATCGGTGGCCATTTTACTTCACCATGTGGCAACATGCCCAGAGCAACAACAGCGGACTATGGTAAGAAAGCATCTCTGTTGACGCCTCAATATGGACATTTCACGGCCTTGGAACTGTAAATTTTTACCCCAAATAAATTCCCTTTGTAAAAGCCAACAGATTTCTAGTACTTTGCATCAGCAGCCCTTTGGCAAATTAAAACAGGTGCTAATAAAATCATTAGCAGAGCTTGGTTTCTAGAAATGAATCCTAGAACCATGCCTCAGAACTGACTCTTAGAGAAGCTACTCCTTTGAGGCCACCACTTGAACAATTAGGTTCAACATTGTAACTGTAATGGAGAAATTAGGAAGCAAGAATCACAAAGCTGAATACAGCATTCAGCTTCCTCACACAGTTTCTTCTCTCAATACACAGAAAGCTGGAAAATGGACACAATAATATTACTTACCAAAAACAAGCCCCCGCCCCCCATCCACCTGACATCACCATGCCTTGCCTGCTAATGGAATAAAGTCAAAGTTAGGAAAATGTTTTTCACTTCTCTTCTGCCTTCCTAATCTCATACAAATGCACCTAATTATAGTAACCTATTAAGAGGAAATGAAATTTTTAACTTTCCAACTCTGTAATACAGAGAAATATACTATAAGCATGAAGAAATAAAGATTGAATTAACTAGACCACCATACCCACTACAGAGAAAAAAAGACTAATTTTACCATGTTGATTGATCACTATGAAATTACTAGAAAGGTTAGAAACTTTTAGAAAACTCAGCAAGTAAGAAAAAAAAAAAAAGAAGGAAACTAGATTTTTCTTCTTCCTTTTGTTAGACAATGAGTTTCCCTTTCAAAGTTTTGTGGTTGTTTCTAAATGTTTCCTTGAAGGAGCAGTCATTCCATTTTGTTTATTATTAGACACTGAGGACTGCTTACAGAGAAAACTTTTGAAAACTGCACTTTGAAAAGGCAATGTCTTTTTATTTAGGCCAGAATAGGTTCAACTTTGATTAGGTTATTTAAAAAAAATGGATTAGAATGGACTTACTGGTATTCTACTATAGTCTATTGTGACTAGCAATAAAAGAAACTATCATTGATGTGGAGACAGTGTCCACCATAGTTGCTGAGGACAGCAAGAGGGAAGAAGAGATGTGATGTGGGGCATTTTCAGGACTTGGAGTTGTCCTAAATGATATTGCAGGGACAGATGCTGGACATCATATATCCTGCCATAACCCACTGAATGGACTGGGGGAGAGTGTAAACTACAATGTAAGCTATAATCCAAGCAGTGTAGCAGTGCTCCAAAATGTATTCACTAAATGCAATGAATGTGCCACAATGATGAAAGAGGTTGTTGATGTGGGAGGAATGGGGGATGTGGGGGAGTGGGGTATATGGGAACCTCATATTTTTAATGTAACATTTTTTGTGATCTATGTATCTTTTAAAAAGAGACAATAAAAATACTTACTATTAAAAAGAAGTAGGGAAACGGACTTTGGCCCAGTGGTTAGGGTGTCCGTCTACCATATGGGAGGTCCGCGGTTCAAACCCCGGGCCTCCTTGACCCGTGTGGAGCTGGCCATGCGCAGTGCTGATGCGCGCAAGGAGTGCCGTGCCACGCAAGGGTGTCCCCAGCGTGGGGGAGCCCCACGCGCAAGGAGTGCGCCCGTGAGGAAAGCCGCCCAGCGTGAAAAGAAAGTGCAGCCTGCCCAGGAATGGCGCCGCCCACACTTCCCGTGCCGCTGACGACAACAGAAGCGGACAAAGAAACAAGACGCAGCAAACAGACACCAAGAACAGACAACCAGGGGAGGGGGGGGAATTAAATAAATAAATAAATCTTTAAAAAAAAAAAGAAGTATAGCTCTGTAATGGGTCAACCTCTGATCCTCTTTGTATTGACTAATACAATATTAAAAGAGTAGTTTTTTTAATATAATTTTTTTAAATTTCTTTTTTTCTTCCTTCTTATTTCTCCCCCCACCCTTCCATTGTCTGCTCTCTGTGTCCATTCACTGTGTGTTCTTCTGTGTCTGTTGTATTCTCATTAGGCAGCTCTGGGAACCCATCCTGGGACCTTCCGGAGTGGGAGAGGTGATCATTCTCTTGCTCCACCTCAGCTCCCTAGTTTGCTGCATCTCATATTGTCTCTTCTCTGTGTCTCTTTTTTGTTGCGTCGTCTTGCTGCGTCAGTTCTCCATGTGGGCAGTACCACTCCTGGGTGGTCTGCACTCCTGCAAGGGCCTGCACTCCTTGTGTGGGGGCCACTCCTTGCCTGGGGGGCACCCCTGTATGGGGTGGTACTCCTTGGGCATGGTAGCAACTCCAGGTGGGCCAGCTCACCACACAGGCCAGGAGGCCCTGCATATCGAACCCTGGACCTCTTATATGGTTGACGGAAGCTCTATCCATTGAGCCATATCCACTTCCCAACAGCAGTTTTTAAAACTACATTTCACTCTTTTTCCCTATGGCAGAGGAGTATTCATTTCCCCTAGCAAAAAACTGTCCACAAGTTTCTTTACTTAAATTATAATTAATTAAAGATTGGCACTAACTTATACAGATCATGATCATAAGTTGTTAAACCAAAAGGAATTTTAAGAATCACATAGCTTTATCCTCTTGTTTTACAAGGTAGGGGATTTGACATACAGCGATGTTAAGTATTATTCTATATATTGAACCTCTACTCCTTACTTTAAAAACATTTGCGGTCACCCCTCGGGCTGAAGTGTGGTTTGCTGGCCTGGCGGGGGAGCAGCCGCGGCAGGCCAAGCCGCTGCCCCCATAATAGGGTGGCTGGTCGGACTCACCGCCACCCCTGAAGGGAGCTCGGCATAGGTGCAGAGTGCCCTCGGGTCTCCCCTTCTCGGCAGCCATGCTTCCACGGCCGCCCCTCCTCCCGGGTGGCGCCACACGATGCCTGTGGGGCAGTACCCTTCTTCTTCCTTCTCCCTGCGCAGGCGCAGGGCGGAAAATTCCAGTCTGCCCTTTTCCCCTCCCCCGACAGCAGCAACAGCCAGGCGTGGGCGGAAAAATCCAGTCTGCCCTTTTCCCCTCCCCCGACAGCAGCAACAGCCAGGCGTGGGCGGGAAACTCAAGTCTGCCCTCCACCCCAGCAACAGCAGCCACCAATCCCTAAACCCTGCCCCTTCCCCCAGCAACAGCAACAGCCAATCCCTAACCACCACCCCTCCCCCATCCAGTACCGCCCACTGACCTTTCACCGGCAACCAATCAGAACAGGGCGTGGCTTCGACCAATCAGCCTTCCCCAGCCCCTATAAAACTGTTGCCTCTCCCTCAGTAAAGTGGACCTGCGTGTTTACCTCGTCTCCACGGTAGTTCTTCTGCCGTGCGCCCTCCAGTCCTGAGAGCCCCCGACAAGGGCCTGGCCTCCCTTGTCCCCAGTTCGTCACCTGCTTCTCCGGGCGACCCCTTCGTCGCCTGCTTCTCCAGGCGACCCCTTCGTCGCCGGCTTCTCCGGGCGACCCCGTCAGCCGAACCACGCAACCCCTTGTGAGACCGATCCCTCGTCTGCTGCCAAACCGACCCCTCGTCCCAAGCGGGACCGACCCCTTGTCCAGAGCTGGACCGACCCCTCGTCCGCAGCCAGACCCCACCTCTACCGACCGAGCAAGCCGCCGCAGCTGGCGCCCAACGTGGGGCAGTGCAACCCCACCTCTACCGACCGAGCAAGCCGCCACAAACATTCTCTCATATCTAATCATTGATCCAGTAAATACCAAGCACTTGTGATACAAAAAGCACTGTGAGACGTCTTGTATGGAAAAACTAGAGTATTTTTAGCCTTGTGTCTCAAAATTCCCTCTAGTAGGCCACACAAATACAGCCACTCAAGACTATGATGTACTTTCCAAAGGGACAAACACTTCCCTGGCTGGTCATTCCTTGCTTGGGACATCCTTCACCAGGCCCAACTCTACCCCTTTTCATGTCAAAATTTTAACCTCTGGGGAGCAGATGTGGCTCAACTCTTGAAAGCCTTCTTTCCACATGGGAGGTCCCAGTTTGGTTCCTGGTGCATCCTAGAAAAAAAAAAAACGAACAACAAGCAAAACAAAACAAAAAAACCAACTCAGGGGAACCAATGTGGTTCAGTTGTTGAGTGCCAGCTTCCCACAAACAAGGCCCCAGGGGTTGAATCTCTGGTCCCCATAAAAAACAAAACAAAACAAAACAAAAAACCTATCCCTTTCTAAAAGATCAATTCAATTGCTAATTATTCAATTAAGCTTTCCTTTCTCAAACCTTATAGTCACAATTAATTACTAGCTTTCTCAATTTCCATCAGACTTCCTTTACTTTTCTATTATTGCATGATTCATAGACTGTCTCTGGTTTGGTAGGTATGTAGTTAGATACATATTTACTTTGTGTCCTGATTCCAGCAATATGGTTGACTAAGTTAACATGGAAGTTCTTTTTAGGAGGATAAAATTATTTTTCTTTTTTTTTTAATTAAAAAAAATATTGAAGTATATCATTCATACATGAAACATACATAAATAATAAGTGTATAGTGAAAGTTGTGACCTTAAAAAACAAACATCCCTAACATCATACAGGGCTCCCATACATAATCACACCAGAAATATTTTTCTAAAAATTAATTTTTAACTGATCTTTCCAGAAAGAAAGGGGGTACTCAAGTGCCAGAAACAAAGAGGGAATTGAAGGCCAGCCTGACCTGTATGAGACTGGATGGAAGTAGCTGTATTGATTCTGTAATGAGCAGGGTTTTAATGCCTCAGGAAGAGGTGCCATCCTAGGCCCACCTGAGAGGGAAGGCAGGACCTGAGGAGTACATAAAGCCAGGACCCTCAAAAACTGCCGTCCCAGCCAAAGAGGCCAAAAAACTCAGCCAGCAAGATGTAGAAGATGACAACTGTGCTTGTGGGAAAACAAGCCTTCTGTGACAAATAAAATCCTATGCCTGTTTCTTTCATTGGTGTTTAATCTGAATTTACTCTAAATTGTGCTGCAGGAAATATTAGGCCTAGAAATTATGGTCATGGGCCACTGGCACCTGTGGGACACTTGGAAGATAGTAATACCTATACTGCCACCCATGCTGCATGAGATGACCACAGAGTCCCCCCCCCCAAAAAAAAAGCCTCACTGAGGAAGAGCTCACAATAAAAATTCATAAAGAATGTGTTAAAAAGAGTAAAGGAATACCAAAAATAGAAGGTTTTGCATCTCAAAACTTGATATATAGAGAAAAATAATCTGAAAGACAGCATAATCTAAGTAGGTTCTTTAATTTTTGAATATATAAAAGACAAAAACAAAAAACAAAAACAAATTGTAAGTCACCGTGATATTGCATATACCCCAGAAAAACATGTTCTTAAAGTTAATCCATTCCTGTGGGTTTGAACTCATTGTAAGTAGGACCTTTTGATGAGGTTACTTCAGTTAAGGTGTGATGCACCTCAATCAGGATGGGTCTTAATCCTATTCATAAGCAGAGTGAAATGCAGGCTTATAAAGGAAGAGAAAGCCTCAGGAGGTAAGAAGTCGAACTAGAACCTGGAAGAGAAGGAGACCAGGAGATACCACCATGTACCTTGGTACTATGACAGAGGAACCAAGGATCACTAGCAGCCAGGCCCAGAAACCCACTGTCTTTAGGCAGAAAGTATTGCCTGATGATGCCTTGATTTGGACATTTTCTCAGCCTCAAAACCATGAGTAAATAAATTCCCATTGTTTATCCTGACCCATTCATAGTATTCACTTCAGCAGCCTAGGAAACTTAAAACAGTCACTATGAAAAAACACATTTTTAAAAGAATAAATTAACAAATTAGAATTCTAGAAATAAATCGTCATTTAAATTTACCACTCAATGAGTGGGTTAAACAGCAGAGTAGACTTTGCTGAAAAAAGAATTAGTAAACTTGAAGATAGATTTGAACAAATGTCCCTGAATGTAGGACAGAAATAAAGTAATGAAGAACAAACATGAAGGTTCAACTTACATGTGGCAGAAATTCCAGAAGGACATGGAAATGTTTGAAGAGAGAATGGCTGATTGATAAAAATCAATTGATAAAAGATAAACTTCCCTCTCTTAATAGTCAATCGATTGCTTTGGGGCACTATATAATTTTTATTCTTATTGATATTCTTAAAACATTGTTATAACTCAATAAATATTGGTTTAATTAACATAAGCAAAAATATCAATAAAGAAAAAATAATAATAGTAATAATCAAGATGTGATAAGTGTCATTAGAGAAGTACAAAGAAAGTGCTCACTGCTGAAGAATTTATAGTGAGACATTCCAACTGAGATTATTAGAGAAGAATTCATTGACTAGGTAAATGAGTACAATTTGAAAAGAGTTAAGAAGGGGCAAAGCATTCTAAACAAACAGAATGATCTTACAAAAAGCATAGAGTGGGAAAATACAAAAAGCATTTGGGAAAAAGCAATTAGTCCATTTTTATTAAAGTGTATAAATTAGTATTAATTATGGAAAGACAAAAAATATTAGTACCAGATAAAGCCTTGAATGTCAGACTAAATTTTTTGGACTATTAGATAAAGAAAGAGCCACTCAAGTAACTCAATGCTGGAGGTCTTTTAGCTAAGGGGTGACAGGATGTGAGCTGTGGTTTAGGAAGATTTATCCAACCAATTACATAGAGACAGAAGACATTGGCATCAAGGAAATCAATTGAATTGTGTCTCCCAAAGGACTCTTGATGGTGACAGAAATGCAACCCAACCTGGCTTGAGCAAATAAGAGCTTTATCAGACTGTGTAACCAAAATGGCCAGGGTACATCTGATCAGGTATGTCTTTATCCAGCGTTGCAAAGCCCTTACAGTGGGATCATGCTTTGCACATTTAAGAAACAGCACAGAGGCCTGGGCACCTGAAATGAACAAGGGTAAGAGTGATAGCATGTGAGGTTGAACAAATAACCAAAGTTTCTCAGTTCCGGCTGCATGTTAGAATCACTTTTGGAGTCTTTACAAGACACCAGTGTTCAGGCCCCTTTCCATGCCAATTAAGTCAGAATCTCTTGGGTTGGGCCCAGGTATCTGTAGTTTTATAACTTCTTTAAATGCTGTAGGCCCTGGTGTAAGGACATTGGATTTTGGTCTGAGTGTAAGGGAAGCCAATTAAGAATTTTGAGCAGAGCAATGTCATGATCTGTCTTTTTTTTTTTACTTCCTCCCCACCCCCTTGTTGTTTGCACTTGCTGTGTGTTTATCTTCTTTTTTTCTTTGGGAGGTTAGGAGGTGTGGAGAACTGAACCCCAGACCTCCAATGTGGGAGGGAGGTAAATCGCTTTAGCCACCTCCATTCCCTGCTTTTGTTGTGTCTCTCATCATGTTCTTCTTTGTGTGTCTCCTGTTGCATCATCTTGTTGTGTTGGCTTGCCACACCTGTCCCATCGTGGCTGCCAGCTCACTGTCTCCTTTAGGAGGCACCTGGAACCAAACCACGGACCTCCCAAGTGGTAGGCAGGAGTCAACTGATTGAACCATATCTGCTTCCCTGTCATGATCTATCTTTAAGATGTAAAAGACTCACTCTAGCTGCTGCATGAAGACTACCCTATAGTGGAACAAGATGATAGGAAATCAAGTGAGGCATGAGGGTGGCTTGGAATAGGGTGCTTCTCTATGTGGCTGAGGTAGAGAGAAATGGTTAGATCTTGGGTATGCTTTGAAGGAAGACAATTTATTCATTAATTGGATATGGGGCATAAGAGGAAGAAAGAAGGCACGGATGACTTCTAAACACCAGGGCAAATGCTAATGCTAACCTGCGGCCAGGAAAATGCAATGGTCAGTTTGGTCACTGGCCAGGCCTGAGTCACATGCCCATCCCTGGGGTCAGGGGTGAAGTCAATCCTATCTAAAATATACAGACAGTGGTGGAGGAGTGTCAGAGTAAAAATCAGGGCATGTCACCAAAGGAAGGGTGTGTGGCCAAGAGCAATAGCTTATTGGAGCTTAGTTGATTACATTCTAGAGGACACATTAAGAGTAACACAAATTTAAAGGCAAAAAAAAATAAGTCTTCTTCTTTCCCTTTCCAAACAAGTCAGTCATAAAGTCCTTAGGTGGGGCCAATCCAGGTAGGTGTCTGCTCCAGGGAGGGCAGAGATTGGCCATGGTGGACCAGAACAGGATGACAGGGTGAGGACGGCATTTAGGTAAGGGAGCAATAGCGGCAGTCAGGCCTGGTAGGTTGGAGCCTGGGTGGGGTGAGAAGGGCAGTGCATAGGAGGGTTGACCTCACAGGCCAACCCAAGCAGGGTGAGGAGCATCTATGTAGGAGGGCTGCCCAGTGGGGTTCCAAGCTGAGTGGGATGGGGAGAGTGCCCATGTCGGGGGTGGGGGGTGGGGAACTGTGGTGTAAACTCATGGTTTTCAAGGTAGAGATTTACAAATAAATAAAGATGTGACTGTGCTTCATACACATACCATATGCATACACACACATATATTCCCTGGTTGTGTCTGCTGTGTTGTCCAGGAGCGCTATAACCCAATATCAATGAGTACCCCTAGTGCCCAATTCTTAGCTTCTAAACACCACTCTCCACTGAAAAGAAGAGAAATGGCTAATTCCAGGGCAAGGGCAGGGGAAATACAACATGAGCCTAGAACATGTAACTGAAAGTAAGAAAGTGCTCAAAGGATGATGGAGACAGGTCAAAGGACACAGAAGACAGCTGGAATGGGCTTCCACTGGACAAATTTGGGGAAATATGTGCATTAAAATAAATAATGGTAATTAAACAAAATAGCACACAGTGAGTATATACTATGATAAACAAATATAAAATAAACTTTGAGGAGGCACAAGATACTTACATTAGTTTCAAAGTGCATTCCTTCAAAAATACTTATTAATTACAAAGGGACAAAGGGAAGGCTGGCAAGTACTACTTAAATGATCAAAGCGAACGTCATCAGAGATGAGACTAATTGAAACCATGTGCCACCAGATATGATGCAAGAAGAGCTCAGCATCACTTCTGTGATTTTCCTGCCAAAGATGCATAACTTAAATCTGCTCCTGAGGAAAGGCCAGACATACCCAAATTGAGGAATTCTACACACTAATTTGCCTGTAATCTTTAGAAGTGTCAAGGTCACTAAAGTCAAGGAAAGACTGAAGATCTTTTCCAGGCTAAAGGAGACTAAAAAGACATGACAACTAAGCACAAAGCTTTGCTTAAAGGACACTGTTGGGACATATGGCAAAATTTGTATGGGTTCTGAAGATTAAATGATAGTAATTTATTAATGTTAATATCCTGAGTTTGATAGCTGGATTGTGCTGTGTAGGAGAATGTTTTTATTTGTAGAAATGCACTCTAAATTATTTAAGAATGATAAGACATGATTGTTGGCATCTTATTCTCAAATGATTCAGGGGAAAAAACCTCTTTTGTATAGAACTTGAATATTTTCTGTCAGTTTGAAATTGTTTCAAATTTTTTAAAAATAAAGAAAATGGTGAAGATAGTTTGGGTCTCATAGGTGAGATTAAAACTAAAATAGGAAAGAATAATTTCACTGTCAACTGGTACCATTCAGTGATCTAATTCTGAGTTTTCCTCACTCATTTCCTTCAAATAGAGACATGCTTTAAAAAGATGTCAGCAACAAACTTCATAACAAATTTTTAATTCTCTTTTCAATTATTGTAATAGATTTCTATGATAGCAGATGTGGATAAATTTCTTTATATATCATCTCTGTTTGAATTTCTTGACATTGGAGCACAGACTGAAAAAAAAAACAGTCTGACTGTGGCTGACAGACCACAGTTTCCTGTTGGAGGCCTTTGAATTAACCTTTGTAAACAAACAACTTTATACACTCTTATGAAAAACTACATTGGAGTAAAACTTTTAATCCAGAGAAATTCTTTTTACCATACCAGTAATAGAGAAAATGTGACTAATTTTACCTAGCCACTGAAACAACAGATCCAGCATCAAAAGTTTAGATAATTGTTTGAATTAAGATTAAGATAAAAAGCAGTTGCATACAGAGACATATCAGGATTTCTGCATTACACTTCTTTGCTGGCCCTCCCTTAGTTATCATTCTAAAGTACGTTAAGAATTTCCCACCGTAATTTCCCGCTGTAAACTGCATGAAATGAGATAGATAACTATAGAACTATTCCAACAGAAACAACTCAGCTATGAATGGTGGTTTGCAATATTTCCATGCTGCTAGGAGACCTATCATTTACATATTCTAGCTGTGCTGGGACTATTAAAGGAATATGAGAAGAGTGAAGAGATTACGCTAATCCTTCTTAACAAGTAAGATTTTTCTATTATATATCTTGGAGTTTGAGACTCCATATACTCCAGAAAACCATGTTCTTGAAACTGGTCCATTCCTGTAGGGGGGTGAACCTATTATAGTGGGACTGTTTGATCAGATTAGCTCAATAAGGTGAGATCCTGTGTGGGTCTTAATCTTCTTATTGGAGTCCTTTATAAATGGGATGAATACAGAGAAAGGAGGCCTCAGAGACACAAAGGAACTCAGAGAGGAACCCCTAAAAGCTGAGAAAGAAAGTCCTGGAAGCCAAAGCTGAAATCAACAGAACCCAGGAGAGAGAAAGCCACAGGAGCAGAGAGAAAGCTGGAGGAAGCAAGACACTGAAAGCAACGAGAAGAGAGTTTTACCTCCTGCCTTGATTTAGAAACTTTTTCCAGTCTCAGAACTGTAAGTTTATAAATTGATAAATCCCCATTGTAAAAGTTTATATAGGGAGGACAACCAGCAAGATGGCAGCAGAGTAAGGAGCTCCTAGAGTCAGCTTATGCTATAGAGTAACTGGTAATCACCCCAAGTTATCTAAAGCACCAGTTGCAGAAGAGCGTCCTGCAACATCCTCGAAAGAATGGAAGGAGGAGACTGTCCATATGCAGAGAGGATTCATAAGTAGAGCGCTCCTACCACAGATCCCTGTACCCATCTTCCACTGGCAGCACAAGCCACCTCGGGAGCTATTCCACTGCTGGAATTAGAAGTTCTACTTCCCAAGAATGGGGGAGGAAGGGACGGTTGGGCACTGACTTCAGCTACTGATTAGTAAACTCCGCTGGCTAAAGTATAAACCTAAGAACAGCTAAAGTTTGAACCTGCCCAGGTCAGAAGGGGCCAGTAGCTGCAATTTTAACTCTGTCTGCAGCATGAGGGGAAGCCGAGCTGACCGAAAATCACAGTGATGGTAGAGACTGGTTTCTTTCACCCAGATTGGCCTAGAGCCCTAGCCTAGGCTTCAGCCCCACCTCTAGCAGGGAAGAGCCTGGTGGGCTCTACCCCAGCCTCTCTGGGTAACTGCAGGTACATTTGACTGGCACAAACTGAATAGATGGAAGTCTACTGGGGTAACTGCAGTCATTTTTGACCCACATGACATAGACTGCAGCTCCGTTCCTGCCCCAGGCAGGGAGGAAGGAGCATGAAGCTTCTTCAGTCTCTCTGGGTCACTACAATCTAGGCCTGCATGACTTGGATTATTACACATGGCTGTGGTTCTGTCCCTGACCCTGGCAAAGGAGAAAGTTGAGAGAAGTTTCTTCAGTACCTTGGGCAATGTGGGCAGCTTGAGCCTCCACAACTTACAGCACCAACTACATCCTTGACTCCTACTACACAACCAGCAAGGGTGAAAGGGTAGGAAGCCCTAAACTAAAGAGAGAAACTGCACCTAGACTAAATACATCTAGTAAGTCAGAGGCCAAGATGCCAACAAAAAGTTACATTCCACACCAAGAAACAGGAAGATATGGTCCAGTTAAAGGAAAAAGATAAGCCTCCAGATGGTATAAAGGAATTGAGACAACTAATCATAGATGTTCAAACAAATCTCCTTAATTAATTCAATGAGATGGCTAAAGAGATTAAGAAGACATTGGATGAGCACAAAGAAGAACTTGAAAGCATACGTAGAGAATGAAAGGCATAATAAATGAAATTAAAAATACACTGGAATCATATAATAGCAGATTTGAGGAGGCAGAAGAAAGGATTTGTGAGCTTGAAGAAATGGCCTCTGAAAGAGAACATGCAAAAGAACAGGTGGAGAAAAGAATGGGAAAAAACTGAACAAGGTTGAAGGGAACTAAAGGACAGCAAGAGAAGTACAAACATAAGTGTCATGGGTGTCCCAAAAGGAGAAGAGATGGGAAAAGGGGCAGAAGGAATATTTGAAGAAATTATGGTAGAAAATTTCCCAACCCTATTGAAGGACATGGATATCCATGTCCAAGAAGCACAACATACTCCATCTGAATAAAACTGAATAGACCAACTCTGAGACACACACTAATCAGAATGTCAAATGCTAAAGACAAAGAGAGAATTCTGAGAGCAGCAAAAGAAAAGCAATGCATAACATTTAAGGGATACCCAATAAGATTAAGTGCTGATTTCTCACCAGAAACCATGGAGGCAAGAAGACAGTGGTATGATATATTTAAGATACTGCAAGAGAAAAACTTCCAGCCAAGTATCTTATATCCAGCAAGACTGTCTTTCAAAAATGAGGGTGAGTTTAGAATATTCACAGACAAACAGAAACTGAGAGTTTGTAACCAATAAACTGGCTTTGCAGGAAACACTATAGGGTGTGCTACAGTCTGAAAAGAAAAGACAGAACAAGAGAGGTTTGAAAGAGAGTCTAGAAATGAAGATAATATCAGTTAAAGTAACTGAAAGTCTCAAAAGAGCTATGAAAATAAAATATGATAGATAAAACCCAAATGTCAAAGTGGGTGAAATAAGAACTGCCTTTAAAGTAATAACATTGAATGTTAATGGATTAAACTTTCCAATCAAAAGCCACAGACTGGCAGAATGGATAAGAAAATATAAGCCACCTATAGGCTGTCTGCAAAAGAGTCACCTTATACCCAAGGATACCAATAGATTGAAAGCAAAAGCTGGAAAAAGATATTCCATGCATTCAGTAACAAAAACAACAACAACAACAACAACAACAAAACGACACCACAAAGGCAAACAAGCAAAAAGCAGCTGGAGCACCTATACTTATATTAGATGAAATAGACTTTAAAAGACTCTAGTAATGTCCAATCTTAGAAGGTAGTGATGCACTATCTGAGGAGGAAGTCAAGAAAAAAAATTCCATTTACAATAGAGACTAAAAGAATCACATATTTAGGCATAAACTTAACCAATGATGTGAAGTACTTCTATTCAGAAAACTACAACTCATTGTTAAAACATCTACTAATTGGAAGAACATTCCATGTGCATGGATTGGAAGACTATATCTCATTAAGATGTCAATTCTACCCAAATTGATATACAGATTCAAAGCAGTCCCAATAAAAATTCCACCAGCTTTTTTTAAATAAGTGGAAAATGTGATTATCAAATTTATTTGGAAGGGTAAGGGGTCCTGAATAGCCAGAAACATCATAAAAAGGAAAAATGAAGGTGGATGACTCTCACTTCCAGAGTTTAAATCATATTACCTCACTACAGTGGTAAAAACAGCATAGTACTGGCATAAAGACAGACACATAGACCAATGGAACTGAACTAATAGTTCAGAAACAGACCCTCACATGTATGGTCAAGTGATTTTTGACTAGCCTGTCAAACCCACATAGCTCAGGCAGAACAGTCCATTCAACAAATAATGCTGAGGAAACTTGATATCCATAGCCAAAAGAAGGAAAGAGGACCCTATCTCACACCTTATAAAAAAATTAACTCAAAATGGAACAAAAACCTAAATATGAAAGCAAGAATCATAAAACTTCTACAATAAAATGTAGGAAAATATCTTCAATACCTGGTGGTAGGTGGTGGATTCTTAAAGGAGAGAAGAGGAAGACTGAGATGGACTGCTGATGTTTAATGTATGTAGAAGTTTTAATTAATTTTATTGTAAAAGTGTGGAAATGTATAGAGATGGCAACACATTATAGTGAGTAACAGCTGGTTTATAAGTTAGAATGCGGCTGAAGAGGGTAGGCTAGGGATGTAAAATCCAGCTGAAAGAAAGGTAGAAAATAATTTGGGAACTGAATAACACAGTAAACCCAGATTGAATGAGAATTTTGGTTGATGGTTCAGATGCAAGAGTGTCCTTTGTGAGCTAGAGTGTATATACATTCCTATTGCAAGGTGATGGGAATGTGGAAAAGCATGGGAAAAATACAACTGGAGTGACCTATGGACTGTGGTTAACAGTAATTATGTAATATCCATGCATCTAAGTCAAAAATATATTGTGTTGATAATGGGGGAGTATGGAAAAAGTGTGTCGAATGTACACTATGGACCTGGTAATAGTCTGATATTATCCCATAATCTATAACAAATGTTTCACCATGGTGTGGTGTGTTAATAGAGGGATGTTGTATGGGAATACTGCACATGTGCATGATTGTTTTGTAAGTTTACAACTTCTGTCATAAAAATATATGTAAAAAATAATAATAGAGTGCATTGGGGGAATATACACCAAATGTAAGATAAGGACTATAGTTAGTAGTAAGATTTTGATGATATTCTTTCATCATTTGTAGCAAATGTCTCACAACAATGCAGGATGTTGGTAGTGGGTTGATGTATGGGACCCCTGTATGAAGTTATGCATGTTTGCTTTGTAAGTTCAAACTTCTACTATACACTTATTGTTTATGTATGTTCATATGTAAAGGATATAAAATTATAATAGTAATAATAATAATAGGGTGGATTGGGGGGGAAATACACCAAGTGTAAGATACTTTGGTTGGTAGTAATATTTTGAAGATGCTTTTTAATCATTATTTAAAAATATTTCACAACAATGCAAGGTATTAGTGGTAGGGAGAGAGGTATGATGCCCTGTATGATGTTATGCATTTTTTATAAGTTCACAACTATTACTATACACTTATTGTTTACATATTAAATAAAAAAGTTTACATAGTGCCTTGGTAGCCTTTAGCAAATTGAAATATATACACATGGTTAAAGAAGAATTATTTGTAATTATTTCAACATACCACATTTTCTACATATTTATACCTATATAAGACCATGTCACAGTACCCTAAAAGCCAGAACTTTAATATTCTTTTTAGCCAATCAGTCTATGTATAAGTGATAAAGAAGATAAGTCACCTTGGAACAAATCTGTGCTCTGAGTTAGTAGATGCCCACCATCTTTTTATTTATTTTGTGTTTTGTATTATTTGTTTGTTGAGTGAGAGAGAGGAAGAGAGAGAGCAAAAGAGAAAGACATCTTTCCTTCTTCTCTATACCTTCAGAAACTGTTGCTGGGCCCAGAACTGTACCCATTCTCAGTCATCAGAGGACATCAGACAGTGTGGGGCCTGAACTGACAGCATATACATATACATATACATATACATATACATATACATATACATATACATATACATATAGTGAGATTCTTTTTTTTTTTCAAATTCTACTCAATTTATTCATTTTTTAAAAAGATATTACATTAAAAAAAATATGAGGTCCCCATTCGCCCCCACCGCCCCCACCCCACCACTGCCCCCACCCCACCACTGCCCCCCCAGTAACACTCTCCCCCATCATCATGTCACATCCATTGCGTCTGGTGAGTTATAGTGAGATTCTTATGGGAATTTTCTCACACAACTGTGGGGATGGGTAAGTCCAAATTTCATGGGCAGGCTGCAAGCTAGAAACTCTGATGACGAAGGTTTTCCATGAATTCCCCAGTTGAAGCTGGCTGGCTAAAGTAGAGATGGAAATTCTCCCTTCTGACTGCTGAAATATCTCCTCTCCTTTTAAGGAGATGAGACTTCTCCCACCAATGAAGGCAATTTCTTCAGTTGATGATAGATGTAATCAGCCATAGATGCAATCAGTTTACTGATGAGTTCAGTACAGGAAATACCCCCACAGTAACAATCAGGCCAGTGCTTGCCTCACCAAACATCTGGACACCGTACCTGGTCAAAGTGACACATGAACTTAACCATCACAGGAGCTGACTCATTTTCTAGATTTCTCTTCATGAGAACTTAGGCTAGAACTTTTGAACCAAGTAAAACCCTAGGAGTTCATGGGCTTACACTGAACAGGGAAATCCTAGGGAGAAAAATATTATAATAATAATTAATGAATAATAATTGCAATTAACTTAGTCTAAAAATAAATGTAGTTTTATATTTTTAACAAATTGTTAAAGAATAATTTATCACTTACATTAAGATAAATATAATTGGATAGTACATGCACATACCACTTTGCTGGAGATATTTAATCTCAGAATATTTGTGTCAAATTTTTTATCTGAACAGTAAATCATGTAAATCAATAACAGTTTTTTTCAGATAGGGCTCTAGAAACTTCCAATGAAAAACAGTTTCATTGAATCTAAATCCATAGTCAAACAAGCATAGGGTTATTAAAGGGTACTGACAGAGTCTGAGTATTGCTATTCCCACAAATTTTCAACATTTGGATATTTCAAATATGTATATGGGGTTGAAAATATTTGTCCTAAAATAACCAGCTCATTTACATTATAAACCTACTGTAGGGAAAAAATCATTAATTTTTAACTATAAATTCCTAACAAGACAGTCCTTTTTGTGATTAATGAATTCTGAAAGATTGAAATGAACGTCTTCTAGAGTTAGCACGCCCTGGAGTCAATTTTCATCTCTTCTGCTTAATCTTACCTTTCTTAATTCCTTGTCTATAATACATCTCTTTAACTAGGTCATAACTACATATTAATCATTATAAAGCTTTATTACCCTTTAAGTGCTCATGAACATCATTATTTTAACCTAACATAGATTATGACAGGAACATAGTTTGTCACATTCAGTGTTCATATAAACATTGACTATGCTACTGAGAGGAGGAAATCACTAAAATTATGACCAATTTTAAGATAATTCTTTTTGAATTTTAAATGAAACAAAAAGCCTGGACTCAAAGAGTAAATTTTATATTTAGTATGTGAAATTTGATTCTACAGAAATAAAATGAGAGAACTACAGTACATTTCCATGGTCTTTTACTGCTGTTTTTATTCAAATAATTGTGAAAATCATTCAGCTGTGTCTCAGTTCCTTTATCTGGAAAGTAAAGATACTACTACTTGCTCAAAATTTCTTTACAGTAAGATTTAAGAGAAAAATTAAAATTAAAGTACCTAAGAAAAAAGTGCTGTATGATTTTTTTTTTGGCTTAATACTATATGATAGTTTGTTTTTTTTAAAAATTTCTCCCCCCTCCCTCCATTGTCTACTCTCTGTGTCCATTCGCTGTGTGTTCTTCTGTGTCTGCTTGTATTCTCATTAGGCAACTCTGGGAACCAATCCTGGGACCTTCCGGAGTGGGAGAGAGGCGATCATTCTCTTGAGCCACCTCAGCTCTCTGGTCTGCTGCGTCTCTTTTTGTTGTGTCATCTTGCTGTACAAGCTCTCTGTGTGAGCCAGCACTCCTGAGTGGGGCAGCACTCCACACGGGCCAGCTTGCCTTCACCAGGAGGCCCTGGGCATTGAATCCTGGACCTCCTTTATGGTAGATGGGAGCCCAATTGCTTGAGCCACATCTGATTCCCCTACATGATTTTAAAGTGATGTTTCTGTTACTTTCTTTTAACAATTACTGCAGCTGAACTGGCAAATAACAACAGCATTGAGTATTCTTCTGCATATATGGAATTTACCAGAAATGTGAGTCTTTAAGCCTTGACATTATTGAAGTAAAATATGCCCATAGGGAGAACTATTCAACCATAGTTTTTACACACACACAGGACTATTTGTGTGCTATATACATGTAAAGCTTGTATATTTGAATTTTTCTTCAATTGATGTAATATTTTCATAACGAATTAAACTTAGAATGTTTGAAAGTTTTAACCAATGAACTAAATTTGAATTTTTCTTAACCTGAAAATGTAGTTCAATCATTTCCTTACATATATTTGTGACGAAGTCCTTAATACATTTGTAAAGTGCTGTAAGGACCACAGGTTAAAAGCACCAACACAGTTCCCAATGTGAAACAACAAATGAGGGAATCGTTTGTCTGGTTCTTATTTCAAGTCTGGGTACAGGTTATGGGTTGGGGTGGAAAGTCAATTTCTGAACTTCTTTGCTTTATACCCTATTCCATTAAAACACGACTGAAAATTCTAGAATTTGTAATCAATAAAGATTGTGAAATCAAAAATCAAAGCCCATAGTCACCAGGCCCTTTCATCTTACACTGAAAACAGTTGTTTCATCACTTTTACTTCTGGGAGAAACACTTGGCACATCATGAAAAAGAATGAAATCATGAGGCAGCAGAAAGTCTCAGCACAGCACAGTTACAAAAGGTTCTTAGGCATCCTTTATGTAATAAGTAATGGAGAAACTGGAAAAAGGCCTTTGAAAACAGAAATTTCTGGCCAAGAGCAAAGACTAGCCAAGACATTTGAGAAGTAAAATAGCATGAAGGCAAACCAAGAGATATTGAAGGCAGGTTTCTTATGTAAAGGTCCACAACGAAGTATTTAAGGACGCCCCATTTAAACATATTGCCTAAAATAAAAATTTACATTGTACTTCTTAGTCAAGGTGGAGGTACAGGGGTGAGAGGGGCTGAGGAAGTTACCACTTGGCTAAAGGCAGCTCTGAGATTATATTCCTAAACCACGTGATCCAAAGAGAAGTGTAGGGAACAAAAAACAATGACTTCTCTTTTATGCCTGGTAGAGTTTACTTGCACTAAGTGGTTTTTTAGAATACCCCTCTTGGATATTACCAACAAAAGTTTTCTGTTCACTAGATGGAAATTATTACAGAAAGGAGTCATTTCTAATTGTGCAAAAATGGAAAAGATTTTTTAAATTGGTATTTTGGAATTGACTGTAACAGAGAAATGAAGCCATTTTTAAAGTACTCTGTATAAAAGTTTTTGCTTAGACATGTGTTAGATTAAGAGAGATTAGGAAAGGGTGTAAAGAATTTACAACAGAGAGAGCTAATGTGAAGGCAGGTTTCCAGGTGGTGAAGTGCCATCTGGGTCCCTCTTAATGAGGGCCCTTCAAACCAGCACAGGGCAGAGTAGGTAGATCTTGAGCTCTCCACAGAAAAGCAGACCATCTCTGGAAGGACAGATGAACAGCAAATCAGGTCGTGCTTTTTGGTTAGCATAAAGGGGATATCTCAACAAAGGGAAATGCCAAATAAAATACCTTAATCTGTAAATTCTGTAACTACATGGAAAGGGGTGAATTTGCTTTGGTTCAGTTAATTTAATTTTTTTAAAAGATTTACTTTTTATTTATTTCTCTCCCCTTCCTCCCCCCACCCCCCCCAGTTGTCTGCTCTCTGTGTCCATTTGCTGTGTGTTCTTCTGTGACCGCTTCTATCCTTATCAGTGGCACCGGGAATCTGTGTTTCTTTTTTGTTGCATCATCTTGTGTCAGCTCTCCATGTGTGCGGCTCCATTCTTGGGCAGGCTGCACTTTCTTTCGCACGGGCCGCTCTCCTTACTGGGCACGCTCTTTGTGCATGGGGCTCCCCTACACGGGGGACACCCCTGCGTGGCACAGGACTCTTTGTGCCCATCAGCACTGCACATAGGCCAGCTCCACACGGGTCAAGGAGGCCCAGGGTTTGAACCAGGGACCTCCCATGTGGTAGACTGACTGCCCTAATCACTGGGCCAAGTCCGCCTCCCATCACCCATCTAATTGACTCAACTTTATAGCCTGGGTTGGAAAGCTGGCTATGTATTAGAATATGCTGGGATGCTTTCAGTAAACTCAATTGGAGAGGACCATCTCCAGAAAATCTGATTTAATTTAATTTGTCTGGGTTGAGAACTATCATGGACGTGACCCTAATTACACTCCAGAATCCACCCCCCCCCCGCCCCATATAAACTATGTTGAAAGTCTCACACCAGCCCTGAATTCCAGCTTGTTCTGGTTGCAGACGTCAGGTATGTGCAGGTGTGTATCCAGGACCACTTTGGAGGAACTATGTATGGTGGACACATGGGAATGCTCTGGGGCATTGTCATGGCAGAGACACCAACTTTGCAGCTACTGAAGAACTATTATATATATATGCTGCCTTCTCTTATTCGTGCTCCTACAGAATCAGTTCACTCCAAGAAGAACGTCCATGCTTTCCTACGCTGGAGGTCAGTTTGGATTTGTCGTCTAGGGCCACTCAGAGAACCAGGTGCTGAATACCTTAAGGTTTCTGGGTAGTTTACCCATGTCAGATCAGAATCAAACATATTTACGCATCATCTCTCCCGGATGGCAAAATGGATATACCTAATGTTTCATACAAACCTTTGGACAAAATGCTTTTACTGTTAACCAGACACTACTAAATTAAGGCTCCTGGTATGACGGGTGCATACAGATGTTGACTTCCTTCCTAATTAGAAGTTCGGATTTGAAAAATTAAATACAACTTTAATGTCAGGGAGGGGCGCAGGAAGTCTGTTTCCTTTGCTAATATATTCCCCGTGACCGAAACAATGCCTAACCCATGACTTGAGCTCGATAAATATATGTTGATTAAATAAATGTCTCAGAAACCAATAACTTCTGATCATTCGAAGTTATTGAACGTTCCACGTTACTGAATCTGTTATGGAAATTGTGGAGAACTGTTTTATCAAAGTTTTTTTTTTTTTTAAATAAAACTCTAAATCTGTTTTTTAAAAAAATGAATTTTGGAGCCCAAACTCAATGCCATGCCTAGGATTTCTGCTCTAGCTTGGCCTCGGTTCTTCATTTGGTGGCTGGCTAAGGGATGTGATCCCTGCCCTTGAATCTCCTTCCTTTGTAGGGTTTTTTTTTTTTTTTTTTTTTGCCTGCGCATTTACGTTTCCCAGGCGGAGAAGCGCGAGCGGCGGCAGCGCCTGTCAGCGCGCGGCGCGCGGCTGGAGGGGCCGGGCGGGGCTGGAGGGGCCGGGCGGGCGGGGCTGCTAGGACCCAGGAGGAGCCGCTGCTCGCGGGCTGCGGCGCCTCGGCCGCCTACACGCCGGGCCCCTCTTCCCGCTCTTCCTCCCTCCGCGGCCGAGGCATCCCGGGGGTGGGAGGGGGCAGGAAGCCCCGCTCCCGGGCTGGCGGCGCGCCGGGCGGGCCGAGGCGCGGGGCCGGGGCGCGGATGCTCCCGGGTGGGCTGGGCCGGCTGTCAGCGGGGGAGGCGGGATCTGCGGGGGGAAGGGCCCCACGGGGCGCCCGCAGCGGAGCCGGTGCGTTAGGTGGCGCGGCCGCACCCGGGCGTCGGGCCCGCAGCGCCCGGCGGGCTCGCGGCGCCTCTCCCACGCCCCGGCCCCTCCCCCTCGCCTTCCTGCCTTCCCGTCCGCGCTCCCGGGAGCGGCCGGCGGGCGCGAGCCGCGGCGGGCGCCCGAGCTTTGTGTGCGCCCGCGGGGCCGGGGACGAGCAGGGGCCGCGGCCGAGGCTCCAGTGGCCCAACTTTGCCGCTCCTGACCGGCTCTCGGGGCTGCGTGGAGGAGGCGCTCGGGGGACGTGGGGCTCCCCGGCGGGCGGGAGGGGCGCTCGGCGCCGGGCTGGACAATGAGCGGGGCGGCTCCACGCTGCAGCCACTTTTAGCTGGGGGCGCGGGTCGGCCGCCGCCGCCGCCTCGGCCCACCTGCGAGCGGGCGGGATGACGGAGCCAGGTGTCCCGGCGCTCTAGGGCCCCTCCCAGTCAGACCCGAACCGGTGCTCGCGGTGACACTAGGCTGCCCGGAGGCTTTGGCCGGGACGTTTATTTGTGGGGAGCCCCCGGAGCAGTCGCGATGGCCAGCACCAGGAGTATTGAGCTGGAGCACTTTGAGGAAAGGGACAAAAGGCCGCGGCCAGGGTCGCGGAGAGGGGCGCCCAGCTCCTCCGGGGGCAGCAGCAGCTCGGGCCCCAAGGGGAACGGGCTCATCCCCAGCCCTGCGCACAGTGCCCACTGCAGCTTCTACCGCACGCGGACCCTGCAGGCCCTCAGCTCGGAGAAGAAGGCCAAGAAGGCGCGCTTCTACCGGAACGGGGACCGCTACTTCAAGGGCCTGGTGTTTGCCATCTCCAGCGACCGCTTCCGGTCCTTCGATGCGCTCCTCATGGAGCTCACCCGCTCCCTGTCCGACAACGTGAACCTGCCCCAGGGAGTCCGCGCCATCTACACTATCGACGGCAGCCGAAAGGTCACCAGCCTGGACGAGCTGCTGGAAGGTAGGAGGGGAGGGAGCGGCGCGGCAGGTGCGGCCGAGCGCGCCGGCAGGTGCAGTGGAGCGGGCCCCGCGCGCACCCGCCTGCCGGGCGCTGGGGGGAGCCTGCGGGGTGCTTTCCTGGCGGCTACGGGAATTGCCTGGTTCTTTCAGCTTCTCTGTGGGCTCTCTGTGGAGTATGCGCCCACATGTATTCAGACTTTCCTTCCCAAGAGATTTGCCTTTTGAGGAAAAAAAAAAAAAAAAAGGAAAGGGAAAAAATTCTTAACAGAGGCAAATTTAGGCGTTGGTGGTATGTCTTAAGATTAGTGAACTTATTTTTGTAGACGTGCAAACTGTTTGAAAAAGTGGCTCTCCCAAGAAGAGCTGATTAGCCCCTTATTAATTAGCTGTGACCGTTCAGTCCCCTGTGTAGACCTAGGAGGAAACACCTGCGGTGATTCAGCCTCCGGGATCATATTGTACCTGTTCTACTGTGATGCTGGGAGAAACGCTATAGGTAGGCTTTCTTGGTTTGCAGCAGAAGTTTCATGAGGTTAGGAGGGGTGATCCGTGACAGTGGTTCTCAATTTTGGATGCACCTTGGATCACTGGGGGCTTTTATATACACTGCTAACTGGGTCCCACCCCCAGATATTCTGATGTAATTGGTTTGGGGTGTGTCCTGGGCATTAGCAGTTGTAAAATCTCCCCAGGTGATGCTAATGTGCCAAGGTTAAGTGCTAAACGTTTTTCCACTTTTGGTTGGTAATGAGGCAAATCAAGGTCCATCTTTCCTCCACTACTAAGAGAAGCAAGTCAGAATGATAGAGGCAATGGTTGGGGCCTATCATAATTTGGTAATCCTGGAGTGTCAACCGTGCTTCACTCCAAGGAACTGCTTGGTTGTATGTTGGTTTGTCTTCGGATTCCTGTGATTTTTTACTCTCTTTTCAGAGAGAAGAAGCATTATTAAGAGTTAAGAATCTGTTTCCAGATCTAAATAGCACCCAGAAGGACCAGACAGAAGCCACATATGTGCTGACTGTTTTTATACAACCAGCACTTGTGCATCTTGCTTAATGGAAATGGCACATTCCATATGAGTCATAGCAGTATTGGCTTGGCACAGGGGGGGAACTGAACATTGAGCTAACTGCTTTTCTTAAATTATCTCGTTTTAATCCTCAAAACAGCCCTTAAGGCATTTATCCCCATTTTACAGATGAGGACGTTTCGGCAGCATGCCTTGTCACACAGTACCTGGAGTAGCCTTTATGCGAAATGTATGCTCTCACCTAGAGTTCACCTCTAAGTTATTGTAGCCATTCTAAGGACTTCTGAAAGTGGTTGCGTTTCTCTAGTTCATCACCGTTAGAAGTTTTCCCTGCCCCAGCTACGTGAGAACCCAGCCAAAATTAAGTTCCCTTTACTCTATGTGTGTTTGTGATTTCACACCGTCTCTTGATCAGATGTGTGTTCTCCTGAGGAGCTGAAGATAGCTGGAGGAGTGTTAAGTAAAATAAAGTACAGTGTTCAAAGGGCTTTATCCCTTTTCTTCCATCATGCTAAGTACTGGAAAGCAGCATCTGTATATGTAGTTCAGAACTGAGTAGTCCTTTTCTGACTGACCTGAGTCAGATCAGCAGCCCTGTGGAAGGGTCCAGGCAATGCCTATTGCTTAAGCACTTGTTACT
This sequence comes from Dasypus novemcinctus, assembly GCF_030445035.2. Classification (NCBI taxonomy): domain Eukaryota; kingdom Metazoa; phylum Chordata; class Mammalia; order Cingulata; family Dasypodidae; genus Dasypus; species Dasypus novemcinctus. Next base: position 43,346,738 of record NC_080673.1, on the reverse strand, counting down.
CACATGCCCCTGGGAATCCTGTTCCTTGTGTGGTCTTAGGAGGGACAGCAATTTTAATATCCTTTTCTAAAGTAATTTTACAATCTACTTGTTACATAAAATTTACCCCAGAGATGAATATCCTCATAGGAAAAATGATCAGGATGACCATTATGCATATTAATTAATAAGAGTACTTAGTATCCATGAATCCATCATTCCCAGGAGGTGGACTGTCCACTGGGTCTAATTTTCAAACTGTAGTTACAACTACAAATTGCCACTTGCCAAATCTCCTTCCAGTCATTCATTCACTGATGTTTGGAGGATGGGCATTTGAGGAAATACTAACTATAAATATATGTAGAGTCCACATTATACCACAATATGATAAGTAATGATAGTTATAACACAAATGTTTGGACAACAAAAATGTTTCCATGGCCCAGCCAATTTTCCACTTGTTTCAAACAGTATTCCACATAATAAAATTACTCTTAGAGATGAAAATTTGGGCAGTCAACTTGTTTGTCATAGTGGCATTTTATCTGACAATGATTCTTTGTGTAAGTCTTGAATTTCCCATAAAATGAGTGGAATACCCCTATAGCAGTGCATTTTTAATGAAAGAAATAACTGCCAATGCTTAATATCAGTCATTCTAGAATTTAGTTCCAGCTTTTAGTTTGTTGTATGCTCAACTGTTCAGATTTATCATGCAGAAGAACAAACCAGCTACCTGTGTAGTTTTTACTTGCATCAATAAAAAATTGCCCATGTTGTCAAAATTGACTGCTTTTTTTTCATCTTAGTTCATCATTTTTAATAAAGACTCTCTTGGGCAATTTTTTACCCCATTATGTTTGTTCTCTCTCCTGCTTCTTTCATTCCATAAAATTTGTAGTTTAGGTTATATCGGGTTTTTTTCTAAAATAATTTTCTAAAATGTCTTTAGTGAAGAAAAGAAAATGATGACTCAGGATAGCAGGGCATGAACACTTGTTCAGAGCCCCAATCCAAATGAGCTTAGATGACAAAAGAAATCTGCATGACCCAGTTTTTTTTCTTCTTCCCTTGACCTTCAGGTCTCTGGAGAGTAAAAACAATGTTCTAGTGTTACCTGGCACTCCTTCGGCACTACACTAAACCAACAGACATCGCAGCCTATTGGTTTACCTCCCTTTGATCAAATTAATTTTACTGAGTTGATGCTGGGTGTCCCAGCCCTGTAATCCTGTTTATACTTTAAAACTGGGTAGAGCATCCTCTTGGAGAAGGATTGTGACTCAAGATAGGCAACACTGGGAAAATCAAGCTGCGCTGTCCAAAGCCATGAGCCTACTGAGCTCTGAGCATGTCTAATACCCAACCGAGGCTATTAGAGCTCAAGCTCTTGTGTTCAGCACTAAGGGTCAGAATTCCTGATCTTAGTTCTGTTCTGTGGATCTTGTCCCCTTCTGTGCATTTTGGTCATGTTTGTAAAATTTGATGTCCTGAGAGAGAGGACCAAGGGGAGTAGAATCAGTGTGTGACTGAATCAGGAGCCCTGGGTTCTACTGACCGGACTTAAGAAAATCACCTCAGTTCTCTGGGCCTCAGTTTCCTTTTCTGTGGAATGAGAGGTTGGTGGATCAATTCTCTAGGTTAGGTCCTTTCTAGTCTACAATGTATACCTTTCTTCTACCTTAGTAGTTATTTACTCAGTGTATGCTGGCCTGGCTGCCTTTCTCTACCAGGACCTGACTTCCAGAAAATTGAAGAGGCTGAAAATGTACCAGCACTGAGCAGGGAGGGTGGTAGGTCCCTCTCGTGAAGTGCTTGCCAGAAGCAAAAGAATTAATCAGTAGCTGACTGACACTGCCTCTATAATTCCAAAGTAATATGTCATTTTATGTTATTTCTACCTCTTACCCCTTGGTTAACAAGCTGGTGGACTTTTTGGCGTGTGAGAGAATTTTTATTATTTTCCTAAGTGATATTTTCATTTGCCCATTAATTTAATTTGGATATTTAAGAGAACTGAAATTCTGAAGAAATCAGCTCTTGAAGTTTCTGAGGTTCTCATACTAAACTTAGTTTGCCGCATCTGTTTAGTTTGGTCAGTCTCTTTGAAGGTGTTAAAGAGACCAAAATACACAGTTACCAAGAGTTTTTAAGTCAAGATGAGTCTACATAAGAGTTCAGATTATATTTAGTTGTTTTTTTTCTCTGCATGATCGATTTTGATAGTAATAATAGATATTGAATTCTTAGACCTTGTTGTGGGGAGGAAAGAAACTTAAACGGGTGAGTTTTTCTCTTCTGTGTCCCTTTCAGTCCAGGCTAGAAGTCTTTCTGCTCAAATTCTGTAGGTAGTTCAGGTGGGTTATCAAAAAATAGGACTTTCCACAGATCCTCCCTGGATAACTGCATTTCTAGTTCTGACGTCCACTGAAATCACTGACTGGATCTAAGTTCAACCACACCTTCTATAGCAAAGAATTTTTTGGTTAAACCCTCACATGAAACCCTATTCTCTGGGGAATTACCTCCTGAAAACTCAGGGAGATCGTGACAGAGCCACTTCTGGCCCTAGTCTAGGAGCACATTATCTGAATAGGCTGAGACTTGTCAAAAGCATCAGTTGCTAGTTCCTTTGTGCTTATGAGTTTAATTCTCAGCATATCCCTTTCTTCTCACAATTTAATATAAGCTACAAGAAACTGCCAGGATGCATCATCCATACTTAGCTTGGACTGTCCTCAACTAAATACCCAAGTTCCACTTTCAATTATACATCATAACACAATTTTGCCAAGTTTTCTGCCACTTCACACTGATGATCGCCTTTCCTCCAATTTCCCAAAAGACAGTCATCAATTCCTTATAAGTCCTCATTGGAAGTAACTTTAGTATCCATATTTCTACCAACAATTTCTTCAAAGCCCTCTAAGCTATTTCTATCAAGTACCTCACAGTTCTTCCAGCCTCATTGCACATGCCAACCCCATTTCCACATTTTCAGATATTTGTAATTGCAACACCCTACTTTCTAATACCCAAAACTCTTTTAATTTCCTAACTGCTAAAACAAATACCATGCTATGCATGCCAGCAGGAATTTATTGGCTCATGGTTTCAGAGATTTAGAAAGCTTACTTCCTCCTGGGTCCATATCTTCTACCTGGCTAACAATCTTTGTGATTCTTTGGCTTTTTAAAAAAATTACATGGCAATACATATGGTAGCATCGTTTCCTTTTTCTTTCAGGTTTACATTGACTTTCAGCTTCTGGCTGCTCCCTGTGTCTTCTCCTTCTGTGTCCTGTTTCCTTTGCATGTTGGATTAACGCCCACCCTCATTCAGTTTGGGCACATCTTAACCAATAACATCTATTTTTTAAATTTATTTATTTCTCTCGCCCTCCCCCCCCCCCCCCCCCCCGTTGTCTGCTCTCTGTGTCCATTCACTGTGTATTTTTCTGTGTCCGCTTGTATTCTTGTCAGTGGCACCAGAAATCTGTCTCATTCTGTTGCATCATCTTGCTAGGTCAGCTCTCCATGTGTTTGGCACCACTTTTGGGCAGGCTGTGCTTTTCTGTGTGGGGTGGCTCTCCTTGAAGGGCACACTCCTCCTTCCTTCTTGCACTTGGGGCTCCCCTATATGGGGAACACCCCTGTGTGGCATGTCACTCCTTGCACACATCCGCAGTGTGCATTGGCAAGCTCACCACACAGGTCAGGAGGCCCTGGGTTTGAACCCTGGACCTTCTATGTGGTAGGCGGATGCTCTATCAGTTGAGCCAAATCCACCTCCCCAAAGGTCTTATTTATAAATGGGTTCACACCCATAGGACCAGGGGTTAGGACCTGAACATACTCTCTGTGGGGGATATGACTCAGTCCTCAACAAATGGTTTTTGAAATGTTTCATGTGTGTAGTAGAATATGTACTGTATATACCTGCAAAATGAGGTCTGTTCAGTCCAAGTCTACCAATTTGTCTTGTTTGATCTCAGTTTCCTCATCTGTAATATGAAAGATGGTCAGATGATTGCCAAGTTCCCTCTCTCCTTTAATATTCATTGGTCCCAGGAAATGGTTCTTGAGGGTGGAAAAGACAAGTGGTCGCGACCCTCTCTGGTTCCATATGCCTCTTTAGAAGTTGTCCAAGTTTTGTGGTTTGATGTAGTTACCTTGGTTTAGGTGTACTTTTTTCAATAACCCTCAGGAAGACCTCCATAGACTATTCTCATGAAAGGGAACACTACAAACCTAATGAGAACTGGGACCACAGTCATCTCATTCATCCCTCTGTCCCACAGAAATATACTCCTGGTACATGGCATTTGTTGAATTAATTTTTACCTTTGTGACATATCTAAGACATTTCAGTGGGTGGGAATGGGTGGGTTGTTGGTATTTTTAAACAACCTTAGTTAAGACAGCAGCTGAATATTTGGCCAGATTTGCAGAAGTGGAATAAATTCTCTGTAATGGCTTGGAGCTGAGTACCTCAGAAAAACTTGTTCTTAACCTTTAATCCATTCCCCTGGGTGTGAACCCATTATAAATAGGAGCTGTTGATGAGGTTACTTCAGTTAAGGTGTGGTCCAGGACGAGTCTTAATCCTACTACTGGAGTGCTATATAAGCAGAGTGCAACTCAGAGAGAGAAAGTCACAGGAAACAAGTAGCTAAATTCAACGGAACCAGAACCAGAACCTGGAAGAGAATGGTGAGGCCAGGAGAAGCTGCCGTGTGCATTACTATGTTACAGAGTTGCCCAGGACCAAGGACCACTGACAGCCAGCCCCAGAAAGCCAGTCTTTGGGAAGAAAGCATTGCCTTGACACCTTTGATTTGGACTTTCTCTTTAGCTTCAAAGCCATGAGCTAATAAATTTCCATTGTTGAAACCAACCCATTGCATGGTCTTTGCTTGAGCAGCTCAGGAAACCAAAACATTCATGCTACAGGCAAGTATTAACTTGCCCTTTTATATTTCAGTTTTTAAAGATGCAGTAGACATGTTTTAATGATTTATTAATTTCGCTAGTGAGGTGCTTGACTTGATTTTTCTCAGTGACAGCTATCTTGACCAAATTCTTGTACTTTATATCCTGGGTGTATTTTGAAACTCCAGCGTTACTCTCATAAAGGCCCTGTTTTTTCAGTCTAAGTTCTCTTCCACAGCTAATGGTTAATTTTTTTTTCTCCTTAGCATTAATTCTTATATTAAGCTTTGTCTTCAGCTAATTTATTTCAATCTGAGTTTTTAACACAATTTGGTAACTCTTTACTTCTGTGATTTGGAAATGATTTTAAGGCTAGAAGTTAGATGAATATTTCTTTATTCCTAATGAAATGCTGTGAGTTTTATTCTAATCTGGACTATTTTGTCCTGTTTGCCATGTCTAATATAACCAAAAACTTAGTATAATTTTTGAGGAGCTCCTACTTTATAACACATTGGGAAAACATTGGTTTGGTGAAAGATCAACTCATTAAGTCCTTTTGAGTGTAACATTTACCAATTTATTTCAAAGACAGTGACTGAAATAGCCTAGAATTATGATCTGCTAAGGGACCTTTTGTTTATATGTTTTCAAATTAAAATCACTTGTAAATGAAATATACCTCAGCAAGAATTTTTAAAATATTTGCATTAATTTCTTTCTTCCTATATGCTTTACAAACTTCAGATTACTTTGTTAAATTTTAATTAATAAAAAGGTAATTATTTCTCAAAGTCAGTGACTAATGATTTTTTGCTCCATACCCTTGGCCATTATCCTGGTCTCTAGTTGATGGTATTTTGCCTCATCTGTTAAAGAATCAAGAAAAGAAAATGGGGCTCTGGAAACTTAATACTGATTATACTCATGCTCACCAAGACTGTATTTTTGGGTTATTTAAAAATGAAACATTGGGAAGTAGACTTGGCCCAGTGGTTAGGGCGTCCGTCTACCACATGGGAGGTCCGCGGTTCAAGCCCCGGGCCTCCTTGACCTGCGTGGAGCTGGCCCATGTGCAGTGCTGATGCGCGTAAGGAGTGCCCTGCCATGCAGGGGTGTCCCCCGCCTAGGAGAGCCCCATGCGCAAGTACACCCCGTAAGGAGAGCCGCCCAGCGCGAAAGAAAGTGCAGCCTGCCCAGAAATGGTGCTGCACACACGGAGAGCTGACGCGACAAGATGACGCAACAAAAAGAAACACAGATTCCCGTGCCACTGACAACACCAGAAGCAGACAAAGAAGAACAAGCAATAAATAGACTTAGAGAACAGGCAACTGGCGGGGGGAGAGGAGAGAAATTAAAAAAAACAGGGAAACGGACTTTGGCCCAGTGGATGGGGCGTCCGTCTACCATATGGGAGGTCCGCGGTTCAAGCCCCGGGCCTCCCTGACCTGTGTGGAGCTGGCCATGCGCAGCGCTGATGCACGCAGGGAGTGCCGTGCCACGCAGGGGTGTCCCCCGCGTGGGGGAGCCCCACGCGCAAGGAGTGCGCCCGTGAGGAGAGCCACCCAGCGTGAAGAGAGAGAGCAGCCTGCCCAGGAATGGCACCGCCCACACTTCCCGTGCTGCTGACGACAACAGAAGCGGACAAAGAAACAAGATGCAGCAAATAGACACCAAGAACAGACAACCACGGGAGGGGGGGGATTTAAATAAATAAATAAATCTTTAAAAAAAAACCAAACAAACAAACATAATTTAAAAACCTAATAGCCAAGTTATAGAAGCCAAAAATGACCTTAATTATTTTAATGACATTGTCACATAAATATTTATAAATATAAAGGTAGGCATGCTTATGTATATAGATCTTACATGCTCAGACAACCAAACAAATTTGTAACATAAGTACAACTAACATAACCAATAAAATGTAGTATAGATATATAAAGGTACAGATACCATTTTGCTGAAACTAAACTGGTGTTCCCAGCATGACTGAGGTACTGAATGCTGAGTTCAGTGTGCTGTAGTTTGGTATGGCACATAATGATGTGGTTTTTGCACTAACAAGCCTTCTATCATTTATATATATTAAGTCCACTTCTCTTTTTTCTCATTAACTCCTGGCAAAGTTATACCACTTAATGCCAATAGAAATGAGGCTGCGTACACTGAGTGGCAATGCTATACCTGATTTAGGAGCAGTTCAGATGTTATAGAATAGGATGATATTAACTTTTTAAGTTCTATCATTACAAGGAACCAAAATTAAAACTCTTAGTGAACTCTTACGGATTATGGAATTTGCTTGGCCCTGGTGTGAGGATCACAGAGATAATGAATCTGAGCTCTAGGTTCCAATCCTGCCAGAATATTGGATGCAATTTCTTTCTTCAGGTATAGCTTTTTGGTTGATGAGAACATTTTTTACTTTTACATGTAGCTAATTTCTTTGGTCATTAGTTAAATCCTCCCAGATTTTAATGCTTAATCATGTATTTGTGGATATATCTCTTTCTTCATAGTCAGTCAGATGTTCAAAATACCTTGTACCTTCCTTGATGGAATTTTCCTAGAATCCTTACAGCAGTATGTGACTGTAGGAGATGACTTGGTTCAGCTACTAGCCTTCAGGTATATTGAAAGGGCACTGGTCTTAGAAGTGAAAGATCTCACTTAGTGCCCCCAGTTCTACCCTACCGAAAGGGCAATAATACTCATTTTGTGGTTGCAAAAACAATAATCCAGAGTCACAGCAAATAAGTATAGGTGGGAATAGCATCCTTGTCAAAGCAGTGTACTTTGTCCTACTCTATACTAAATTTAAATTCTGGGTGCTGTACAGTTTGGTTAGATGATCCGATTATGCTTTCCTCAACAGAATAATAAATCAGTCTTTTTCTTACCCTGTATTTTTTTTCCTTACCTGGCTGTCATAGGATCTCATTCCAATGTGCTTTAGATGGAGATATGCATATTATAATCTACCCAGTAGGACAGTCTCCCAAGTGCTGTTCTTGATGAAGAATATGTAAACATCTTCTAGATGCAACATACCTGATTTTATTTTTCTTTATTACATTCCTTTGAAAGTCATTTTTAGGTTTGGAAGTAAGGAGATCATTTAGCTTCCTGAGATTTTACTAACATTAGCCCTAACGTGTCTGCCCATGCTTCATTTTCTTTCCTGTTTGTCTTTCTCTGTGTTACTTTATGTGTATGTGTTTAGCCTTTTTGTCTAAGACTTCCGCAGAATTTACAATGAAAGTTTTCCTTCCATTGTAAGGTTTCAGAGCTTTCCCCTACTCCAAGAGTTAGAAATAGTTTAAATGTCCAAATTTTGTCTAACTGAGCTTCTGCCATGATGTCAAAGTAGTTTATAATCATAAACTAATTAGTGGTTTAAGGCAAACTACAAAGTGGTAGTTTTTAGCTATGCACCCAAAAATTATGTTCTTAAATTCAATTTGTTCCTATGGATATGAACCCTTATAAGTAGGACTTTTTGATCAGGTTACTTCAGATAATACTTGGCCCAGGATGGGTCTTAATTCTATTACTGAAGGCCTTATAGGGAAGTTCATGGAAAGAGAAAACAAGGGGAAGCAAGAAGCTGAAAGTCAACAGAACCCTTGAAGTGAAGGAGAGGCCAGAAGAGGCTGCCATCTGCATTGGTATGTGACAGAGGAGCCACGGGCCAAGGATCATCAGCAACGAGCCCCAAAATGCCACGGTCTCCCCAGAGAAAGCATTGCCTTGATGCTGCCTTAATTTGGACTTCTCCTAGCCTCAGAACTGTGAGCCAATAAATTCCCATTGTTTAAACCAGCCTGTGGCATGGTATTTGCTTTAGCAACAAGGAAATTAAAACAGATGCTTAATGTAAATATTTTAATAAAGGTGTATGAGAGACTGTAATAGCTGATAGAAATTTGGCTAAATCATGTCATTGTTGAATTTCTAATGACCTAAGATTGCATGTAGTTATTTGTAGTCGCTAATGGTAAATTTTAAATGTCTGAAGGATTATTATTAAAAAAAGGAAATCTACATATATTTTTCCATCATTTAAAAGACATATTTATGGGATTACAAAGTCAACTCTTTACACTTTAAAGGTTTGAAATTTTTTTCAAAACTTGGTAGATACTAGGTATCTCTCATATTCTGCTTGTTTTCCTAGATGTCTTAGGCAGGTGTGACCTAAGAATATGCTCTTGGTCATTGACTGAGGTCCCTCAGAGGAGCCTGACTCTAAGTCTTTGAGGGTCATTCTGTGGGAACAACTGCATTACACAAATGCTTTACTTAGAGGCAATACAAATCCAAACCACAATATGAATAAGTGTGTTCTGGAAATATGCATTGTCTTTATTACTGTGACAAACATGCTTTGAGTTTTTTTTATATGCTAGATCCTATACTACATGCTGGCAATTTGAAGAAGGTACAGTCAGTGTTTTCAGTGAGCTTCCAGTCCAGGCAGTGGTTTGCAACCAGGAACTGTATTCACAATCACTGATGAGACTAAAAAACATTATCCATGTGTCCAGGTCCCACTTTCCATGATGCTGGTTCATTTGAACTGGCATAAGCCCAGGCATCTGTATTTATGCATCAAAATCTCACCTTTTTAAAAAAAAAATTTTATTCCCCACTAAGAATAGATGATTAGGAAAGATCAGGACATTGCTGGTTTAGGGTACAGCAGGAGCAGCCAAGAATGACATGTCATTTATTCTATTTTTTTAAATTTTTCTCCCCTTCCCCCCGCCCAGTTGTCTGCTCTCTGTGTCCATTTGCTGTGTGTTCTTCTGTGTCTGCATGTATTCTTGTCAGTGGCACCTAGAATCTGTCTCTTTTTTTGTTGTTGTTGCATTGTCTTGCGTCAGCTCTCCGTGTGTGTGGCACCACTCCTGGGCAGTCTACACTTTTTTCACACTGGGTGGCTTTCCTTATGGGACACACTCCTTGCATGTGGGGCTCCCCTATGCAGGGAACACTCCTGCGTGGCACAGCACTCCTTGCGCCCATCAGCACTGCACGTGGGCCAGCTCATCACACAGGTCAGAAGGCCCTGGGTTTGAACCCTGGACCTCCCATGTGGTAGGCGGATGCTCTATCCATTGAGCCAAATCCGCTTCCCGTATTCTATTTTTAAATTATGAAATATAACACTCCAATTGCTAGTAAGGATGTGGAGCAACAGTGGAGCAACTGATAATGCAAAAAGGCAGAGCCACTTTGGAAGACAGTTTGGCAGTTACTTACAAAGCTAAAACTAGGCATACCAGATGATTCCGCTTTCATACTTTTTAAGTATTTACCACAAATGAGTTGAAAACTTGTGTCCTCACAAAAACTTCCACATACCAATCTCGAAGCCAAACTCAGCATGTAAATGCAATGCCTTCCCCCAGCGTGGGACATGACACCCAGGGATGAGCCTCCCTGGCACTAAGGGATCACTACCGAGTACCAGCTGATGACGTAACTAGAAAATGACCTTAAATTAAAGGTTCAACGCGGACCAGCAGAATATCCCTGTCTACATATAATAACAGGAGTTAAAAATGCTGTTTGACCTAAAGTAAGGGGGAAATGGAAAAGACAAATGAGTTCATATAGCTATGAATTTCTAAAAAAGAGTCTGGAGGTTGTCAGAAGGATTGCCCTTATGCACACCTGAGCAGAGTCTCAGAGACAGATAAAGTAGATACAACCCCAGATATTGGTCCTTTTGAGGGCTAAAGAGACCCACAGGTTCTATGGTCATGGCAGATGGGGTTCACTGCCATGCCAGTTGACCCTTCTTCAGAGCTGGTGTTTCTGCGTGATGGAGCTGGACTTAGATGGGATCTCTTTTCACAAGCCTTTCATGCTACTTTACTGGAATTGTAGTTGGTGCTGGGGCTTAAGATATATCCAGGGGATTTGAATCTCTGAACTGACAATATGATAGCCAGGCCCTGAGCCTCAGTAGACTTCAGCTCCTACACTCTGATTTATTGGACTTACCCCACTCAGCTGACATGAGTGTCAACCACCACACCATGGAGCCTGGAGTGCCTACAACTGAAAGCAGAAGGATTGCATCCAATATCCATGTGGAATCTAAACCCCCTCTTGACATAGATGTGGACTGGACACAACCAAGCCAAGGTCCACAGGAAGGAGGAATACAGTAAGGATCAGAGTGGACTTAATGATATCCTATTCATGAACTATTGTGGTTAATAATCGAGAAAACGTGGCATTGATGTGGAAAAAGTGGTCATGGTGGCTGCTGGTTGCGGGGAAGGGGAGGAAGAGATGAGATGTGGAGGCATTCTCGGGACTTGGAGTTGTCCTGGGTGGTGCTCCAGGGACAATTGCCAGATCTTGTATGTCCTCCCATGGCCCACTGGATGGAACGTGGGAGAGTGTGGGCTATGGTGTGGAACACGGGACATGGGGTGCAGCGATGCCCGGAGATGTACTCACCAGATGCAATGGATGTGACATGATGATGGGGGAGAGTGTTACAGTGGGGGGAGTGGTGGGGTGGGGGCGGTGGGGGTGAATTTGGACCTCATATTTTTTATATGTAATATCTTTTAAAAAAATGAATAAATTGAGTAGAATTTGAAACAAACAAACAAACAAAAAAACCAAAAACTTCCACATGGATGTTTATAGCAGCTTTATTCATAATTGCCCAAAATTGTAAGCAACCAAGGTGTTCTCCAATAGACGCATGGATAAAAAACAAACTGGGATATATCCATACAATGGAGTATTATTCAGCAATCGAGAAATGAGCTAGCAAGCTACAAAAAGTCATGGAGAATGCATAAATGCATATTGCTAAATGAAATAAGCTAGTCTGAAAATCATACTGTGTAATTCTAGTAGTATGAAGAGAGACAATAAAAAAGATCAGTGTGATCAGGAATGAATAGTTGGAGAACAAGGCGCGTTTAGGTAAGTAAAACTATTTTGTATGATACTGTGATAGTGGATACATGGCATTATGCATTTGTTGAAACTCAGAGACTTGTACAACACACAGAGTGAGTGCTTTAGTTAATAATAATGCGTCAGTATTGTTTCATCAGCTGTAACAAGTGTACCGCCCTAACGCAAGATGTTAGTAATAGGAGAAACTGTGTGGGGAGAAGGGGGTGGGGTATATGGGCACTCTCTGTACTTTCTGCCCAATATTTTTATAAATCTGAAACTGTTCTAAAAAATAAAGTCCATGGGGAAAATATACCTATAATTTACCTATAGAAAAATTCGCAAAACATGCATGTGCAGCTCAGTGAGTTAAGAAATGTACACATTTGTGATCACCAGCTGTGTAAAGAAATAGAATATGGACAGCAGCTAAGCTCTCCCTCTTGTTACACTTCCCTCTTTGAGAGGAACGCTAGCCTGGCTTTCGCTTTTCTTTCTATTTTCCCACTTAGGAAGGCATCTCTAACAATATAGTTTAATTTTATCTGCATTTGAACTTTATATAAATTGCATCCTGCCTCTATTTTGTCATCTCTCGCTCATTAATATGTAACATATGCATATAGTTTGTTTTCATTACTGTATAGTACTCTCATATGAACATACCATAGTCTATGTAAATATTCTGTTACATAGACTGTGTGTATAACTGTTTTGCTGATAGGCATGTGGATTCTCATCTTTCGTTGTTGAGCAATACTTCTGTGAATACGCATGTGTACATATGTATATATATATATATATATCCTGGTGTCCATGTGCATAAGTTTCTCCAGAGTATTTTCCTGGATATATATATATATATATATACACCCTATACTCATCAATTGTCAGCTTAGTACTAGATAATGTGAACCAGTTTTTCGTAAGTGATTGAATCAACTTAAATCCTTCCAGCAGTGTGTGGGAGTTCCTGTTGTTTTTCATACTTACCAGGCATGCTTAATCTTCATAGGTCAGCAGTAAAAAGCCAATAGCAGAAGAAAGGAAGGTGATTTCAGGCATATAAAAAGGAGTGAGAATAAAAGGGTATATTGAGGGAAGCAGATGTGCCTCAGCCAGTTGGGTGCCCATCCACCATACGGGAGGTCCCGGGTTTGGTCCTGGTGCCTCCTAAGAAAAGAAGGGGTGCAGATGCTGCCCTCCCTACAACAAGCAGATCCCACAAGCCAGGAGATGCTGCAGCCTTCAGGGAGTGGGTGTGACTGAGGCCGTTGGGCACCTGCCTCCCATGCAGGAGGTCCAGGGTTCAGTTCCCGGTGAATCCTGGAGAAGTTGAGCAAACAAGGAGCAGACAGATGAAAGAACCATCTGGGGAAGGGCAGGGATAAATAAAGTAAAAAAAATAAATCTTAAAAAAAAAAAAGGGTGTGATGCGCTTGGGAGGAAATTGCAAATACCCTGATAATGACACTAAGTTAGAGACCTCAGGAGAAGTGGTGGGAGACAAGACTGGAAAGAGGCTTGTGACTGTGGTGTGCTGAGGACTTTCACCTTTATTTTAAAGGCAGTGAAGCAGGCTGAAGTCATCTTTTTAAAAACTTGCTGTTATAGCTGTGTGGAGGATGAGGGGGAGCGAGGCCTGGAAGGTGTAGCCTACCCCCTCTAACCCAGGTGAGAAATGAGACAATGCAGGTTCATAGGGGTTGGACTCCAGAGGGCTTAGACAGTGTTGCCACTTCTCTTGAGTGTGGGGAAAGGGAGAAGAGAAGCAGGAGTCTTGGTTTTTGCCTAAGTGACTGCATTGGTGGTGGTTTTGTTTGCTAAATTGGGGGTTCAGAGAGAGGGTTTGGGGTCACGGTGACAGTAGTGGAGCATGGAGGACGTTTCAGACATGTGGCATGTGAAGTCTTTAGGCTGTCTGAGTGTAAGAGAGGTCTGGACTGGAGATGTCCTCAGTGTTTGAGCCCTCGGTGTCCAGGTGGTTAAAGCCATGGACAGGCTTTGCACCTGCCCAGGGAGAACCTGAGGAGAGGATGTGGGCTGCCTGGAAGGGTGGAGGAAGAGGGTCCTGAGAAGCAGACTAAGGAGGGGCAGCCAAAGAAGTCAGAGGTAAAGAAATTAGATCGTGGAAGCTAAGGAAAAAAGTATTTGTAGAAAATGAATAATGACTCATGTCAAATGCTCCTCAGAGAAGGCACCAACTGAAATTAGATAGAAAGATGGGCCATGCAACTGGCTGTTAGGAAAGGTGCTTGTGGAGCAGAGCAAAAGTTTTTAGTCAGTGGAGTGCAGGGAGCAGAAGTGATGCTGCAGTGGTTGAAGAGCAAATAGTAGTGCGAACGTGGAAGCAATAAGTGAGGACTGCTCTTTAACTTGGCAGTGAATGGGAGCCAAGGGCACACTGGCTGGAGTGCAATGTGGAGTGAAGAGAGGGGAGTTTGGGGGGGTCGTGGATTGTGTGTGTGTGAAGTGGGAGACCCTTGCATGTGTAATCCTGTAAAGAGGCTGTCTAGACACACCCCTAGAGGGACTTAGCCTTGAATAGGAGGAAGGCACCTGTGTCATTAAGAAGGGAAAAGAGTGGGCGAAAATTGGCACAGATTGCAACCAATTTGTGGGGATGAAGGTTTTCAGAAAGCAAGAAATTGGGGAGCTTCTAGCTTTTAATAGCCTTTTACCTCCTAAATAGTAGGCAGTTTATTTGTTATTAGTTTATCTCTTCAACAGATACCAGGTATTACTACATAATTGTAGACACTTAGTCAATCTGCTAAATATGAAATAATGCAAACTGTTTTTGAATAAATGTCATTTCTAAGAGGGCATTGCCTTGCTGCTGGAGGGAATTTTAAGGGAAATTAAGAAACATTCTGTTCCTTTGTGTGCTTGGCAACAGTTCTTTAAATTATGTAACCACCTTATTCTATCTATCCTCTTTCTATACAGAAAGCAAATTCTCTGTTTTGTTTGTGTGTGTGTGTGTTGTTGAGGTACCTGGGGCTGGGGATTGAACCTGGGACCTCATATGTGGTAAGGTGGTGCTCAACCACTAAGTCACATCAGCGTCCCTGAGTTGGTTTTCACGTTGGTTCTCACATTTGTTTTGCTTGTTGTTTTTTGTTTTTTTCCCCAAAGGCACTGGGATCTGAACCTGGGTCCTCCCATGTGGGAGGCAGGAGCTCAACTGCTTGAGCCACATCCATTCCCAGCAAGCTCTTTTTTTTTTTTTTAAGATTTATTTTTATTTATTCCCCCTCATTTCCCCTGCTGTCTGCTCTATGTCCATTATGTGTTCTTCCGTGTCTGCTTATATTCTCATTAGGTGACTCTGGGAACTGATCCTGGGACCTTCCAGAGTGGGAGAGAGGGGATTACTCTCTTGCACCACCTCAACTCTGTTTTGCTACGTCGTCTTATTTTCTCTCCGTTGTGTCTCTTGTTGTGTCATCTTGCTGCGCCAGCTTTCTGTGTCGACTGGCACTCCTGCGCGAGGTGGCATTCCCTTGTGGGCTAGCACTCCGTGTGGGCCAGCCTGCTGTGTGGGCCAGCTTGCCCTCACCAGGAGGCCTGGGCATCAAACCCTGGACCTCCTGTATGGTAGACGGGAGCCCCACTGGTTGAGCCACATCCATTTCCCAGCAAGCTTTCTTTATACTGAGTAGTTACATCATCACAGTTTGCAAAGTGATTTCCACCAATTACTTACAGTCAAAGAATTCTTCAATGTTATTTTTCAAATGTGTGTGTGTGAGTTAAAGAGAGAGAAGAGGAGAAAGAGAGAGGAGGGAAAGTGGGGATGAAAGAATATGCCAGTTAGCCAAAACCGCCAGGAACATACCTGTAGTTGAACAAGTGGTTTTATTAATAATCACAGTGAAGAAGAATGCACATTATACAGAGCCATAGAACATCTCAGTAAGAGGTGTTACACTCTATTACAGGATTTGGGCTTTGGTTAAGTAATTTTGGGGAGGATTTAAGGAAGTAGAGACTCTTTCCATATTGGCTATTATCAGAAGACAGGGCAATTCTATTTGGGTATGTATTAAATGTTATCTATAGGAAGGGCAGACTAGATTGAGGATGAAGCTATAACTGGTAAAGAATTAGCAGTCATGCAGTAAGAGAAAATTTAGTATTTTGTGGGTTGCTCAGTGACTTTTTTTGTCTCATGTTATCATGGTCTTAGAGTGACCTCGGTTGATATAGATATTCTGTGAGACTGTTTATATCCAACAGGAGAACAGAGTGGTCTTGCTGTAAATGAAAGAGAAGTTCTGGATGGCAGGGACTGCTTTATTTATATATTCTTTTATTAAAAATTTATTTTACTTATCCCCCCTTTCCCCATTGTTTGCACTCACTGTCTACTCTCTCTGTTTGTTCATTGTCTGCTCATCGTTTTTTATGAGGCACCTGGAACTGAAACCTGGGACCTCCCAAGTGGGAGGGAGGCACCCAATCGCTTGAGTCACCTCTGCTCCCTGCATTTTTTTTTTATACTCATACACACAACACACACATATATATATATTACACTCACATACACCCACAAAAGTCCATATGTATCCTAGTTTAACTCTAATTTTTTAATGAGACTGTATTCTTTCCTTGTAGTTTTGGCAAGTGCTGTTTTAATAATATTGGCAAGAATTCAAAGAAAATTCTCTAATACTGTTGTATTTTATCAGTACATCAAGACTTATTACTTTAGTGTAAACTTTTTCAGCTATATCAGCATAGAATGTGCTGCCATTTGAAAGCTTGTTATATACTGAGGAATGAGCAGAAAACAGAAGACTCTTGATCCGAGTGGAAAGGAGGATCATTTTTAGAAATATTTAGAAGATAGAATAGACAGAGCTTGATGCAAGAATGTAGTAGGTGGGGAGACCAGAGGAGTGAAAGATGACACCTAGGTTTCCAACTGAGTAGCTTGAACACAAAGTGATATCACCAGGATGAAAAGAGAGGGAGGATGACAAGTCGACAGGGAGTAACAACTCTTAAACAAGAATCCCTGCAGTGCATGAACCCAGTTGGGGAGTGTGATTGCTTCTCATCAATCTTCTATGTGTCAGGAATTGAATAGAATAATAATTTATTGATGGATTGATTAACAGCAAGTAACTTTCCAGGTAACTAAAATCGTACATTCTTTTGCCAGCATCTCTCCCTGTAGGCAGAGCTACCTAAGTGACACATTACAATCAGGAGATTGTTTGATCTGGGTGGGGACATTATAAGGGCAGCTGGCCTGGGTATCTTTGTGGCTGTCACTATCAAGGTTTGATGCATCTGTCTGTACAGTGGGAATTTATGTGCCCAGTGTATAGAAACACAGTCTGAGCCCAAAACCTTGTCCTATGTCTCTGTGCTGAAATATTGGGTACAAGAATGCCACGGTGGTTTTCATATTGTGGCAGCAGCAACACATGAGCTGGTGCATAACAGGTACTCAGGGCATCTGTATTTGATAGAAGAGCACTCTAACGTGGTATCTGTGCCTTCAGGTACAGAGGAGGGGTGTGAGGCTCTGTCTGGCAGGATTTGCCCACCCTGCTTCAGAACTTGACACACTTATTGTAGAACTGGTCTGTATGTTTTTAATCAACATTACAAAGGAAGGAAGGGCGAGAGGGAGGAAGGGAGAGAAGGAAACCATTAAAATCTATTTGTGACCACACACACAAAACTTAAGAGGCTCTCTAGACTTCTTTGCATTCTGATATCCTGATAGATTTAAAAGGTGGCTCTACTGGTTGTTGTGTCAACTGTACAGGGACTAGATCAAGGAGATCCGATGTATTAAATTTGGTCTTATTTCGTCACTCCTACCATTGTCCTTCCCTTTATATTGGTGTTTTAATTTCCCTGGCTGCTCAAGCAAATACCACACAATAGTTTAAACAATGGGGATTTATTAGCTCAGGTCTAAGGGTATGAGAAAGCCCAAACGGAGGCATTCTGGGTCTGATGCTGGTGATCCTTGGCTCCTCTGTCACGTGGCAGTGCACATGGCAGCCTCTCCCGGTCTCTCCCAGGTTCCGTTTCCACTTCTTGCTTACTGTAGCTTTCTCTCTATCTGTCTGAGTTTCATTCTCTTATAATTGACTCCAGTAATAGGATTAAAACCCATTCTGATTGAAGTGGGCCACGCCTTTGCGGAAGTTAATCTCATCAAAGGGTCCCACTTACAATGGGTTCACACCCACAAGAATGGAGTAAGTTTAAGTACAGGTTTTTCTAAGGTACATACAGCTTCAAATGCCCACAACTGGAAAAATGTCAGCTGACTTATTTATCTATACTCTCAAAAAAAATTCATTTTCTCTTGCTGAGATTCCTTATTTTTCTTCCTTCTTATAGTTTATATCAGAATGTACAATTAAAGTGTTATCACAGGTTAAAACAGCTGTTTGATGTGAGAGTTACTTTCTTAATAAAATTAAAGAAAAACATAATTGCTTATTTTTGCTCATTAATACATAGATTTCTATTTTATGAAATTGGTATCCTATTTTTAAAATGTACATACCATTTTCTCAAATGATCGTATTGTAGAAAATGATTTAGATAAGCCTACAAAGCTGAAAAATCTCTAAATGGTGGTGATTGTGCTAGATTTCAAATTAGGGAGGTAGAAGCAGCATTGAAGACTGTGATTGGTTCTCTGGTTACCTTGGGCAGTGGCCTTATTGTGCCTTTAAATAGAAGACACTGCTTCTCATTTTAGACCCTTCTTACCTATCTGATCTATAACTGAATTATTCATGTGCCTTTGGGAAAACTTTTTCTTCATTAGAGAGGATTTCTAGAACATTGTGATCATAGTTAAATATAATATTATATTAATGGATCTTCCTCAGGAATTCCCTTTCATTATTGGTTGTTTTTGTTTTAAGCATTTCCAACACTTAAGATTTACCTTGTAATAATTGCATTAAAATGAAATTGTTATTCTGAATATGTGAAAAATAATGGATTGTTTTTGAATTAGAAGATAACTTAGAGAAAATCTTAAAGTGTAATACTCTTATATGTGAAAAGGTTAAGGCTCAAGGAATTGGCTGACTTCTGCATTTTCTGAAGGAAAAAATGGTATGCTGACATATAATTTTGGAACTTAAAAAAATTAAGGCATATTTAATTGATGAACCATTTGACAAATAGTATATAGCTTTTATGCTGTGCTTAATAAAAATTAAGCAGATGCCTCATTAAGTAATGGATTAATTATTTTTACTACTTAATAACTTTAACCATTTTAGTAGATATAGAAAATATTTTCTACTTTGTTTTTCCATTTTAAATTTGCTTTCTTTAATTAAGAAAAATAAATGCCTGAGGTATGTTTCTTTGAGCTGTCAAAACTCTTCCTTCATTTTGGTGATACTTTAATTGATTGCATAAATGATCCTATAACTGAGTATAATTTAGTCAACTATGTGAAGATGTAGTAATTATTCTTTGATTAAGACTGATATTAGTAATTGGAAGGAGAAGGATAATTGAAAGAAGGAAAATTATATGAATGTATTTTGTGATATAATTTTTTTTCCAGATGAGATTTTTAAAAATCAGATTTATCAATAGTTTTTTTTTTTAACAAGGAGGTACTTTAGAATTCAGGAGTTTCCATCAGTTAACTTTACAGATAATGATACTGAGAACCAAAGTGCAGAGGAATGAATTATCCAAGATGACACATTTGGTCTGAATAGAAACCAGATCTCATTCTGGTTTCTTGGCCCAGTGCTTTTTACCCTAGAAACCATGTCATTCTCTCAAAACCAATCTAGAAGCTTTTAAAAAGAAGGAAGGAGAGAATGCCAAGAAGGCCAAAGAAAATGATGTCATTAGTCCTTCAGAATCTGTTAAGTTTAAGAGTTTGCTTAACGGGTCACTAGCATCTTGTTTTTCAGGCAAACTGCTCCTATGGTGGAGTTAGTCATGCTAATAGAACTGATTTTTGTTTTTTAGGTGAGAGTTACGTGTGTGCATCCAATGAACCATTTCGTAAAGTTGATTACACCAAAAATGTTAATCCGAACTGGTCTGTGAACATCAAGGGTGGGACAACCCGATCCTTGGCCGCGGCCTCCACTGTGAAAAGTGAAGTGAAGGAAAGTAAAGATTTCATCAAACCTAAGTTAGTGACTGTGATTCGAAGTGGAGTGAAGCCTAGAAAAGCTGTGCGGATCCTTCTGAATAAAAAGACCGCTCATTCCTTTGAACAGGTCTTAACAGACATCACCGAAGCCATTAAACTAGACTCAGGAGTAGTCAAGAGGCTCTGCACACTGGATGGAAAGCAGGTAAGATGCTCCTAGACCCCTTCCTTTACCATTGAAACTCTTCCTTTACCATGGTGGTTACATATTTGACAACATAAATTCAGTAGTGGTTAGGAATTAGTCTGGTAGTCTCACTCAAGGGTTTTATGTGTACATGTGTTTATATTATTAACCTTTGTCTTGAAAAATGTAAGCTACTTACCTTTCTCTCACATATCTCAGGGTGAATATTGAGAAGTCCTTTGCCTATTTCTTTTTGCCATTGGAAGGGAAAATGTAAACTTTTGAGCCAAGTTTAAGTTGAGGAGACATCCCATGTTAAGTGAAATGTTTAAGAATAAGAATAGCCATTGACTAATAGAGTCATCTGGGCTTTGGTAAATCACAGTAGTCAAAATTACGGGTATTTACCATTTTGAGAAAAGCATTCGCCCCAAACTTACGTATAATATGAAAAATGCATTTCAAAAGAAAGTAATTTTATAGGAATGACCATACGAATTTCTTAGTGAACAATGGAGGTGATTAATCAGCGTTTCTTAAAAAATGAAGACACATTTGCACAGGATAATGAAGGTCCAATTATGGTACCAATACACCAGAGACTCTAAGGGACTAAAATAGGAGGGGAGGGGGCAATTTGCAAGAATGCACGAATAGCAGTTATACAAATACTGAGTTTCATCACAATTAGATTATCATTCTGAAATAGAAACATGTGGGTTCTGAAGTATTTTTTTCCTAATCAATGAAGTTAAATTGTTTATATTTACATTGTATTAAAAAATGGTTCCTGACATTAAATTTGTTTCTTCATTCCATTTTGTTTCTTCCCTCTAATACTTAATTTTATTTTAAAGTGTTTGGCTCATGTAGTCCTGAGAATGTAACAATTTAAAATACTGGAGTGGTGTCTTCTGGAAAAACATGATCCGTGTAGTTTCTAATTTTCTAGACTGTATCTAGTTATTAGGTTGTTTTCTGAAACACTAACAAAATTTTATAAATAGGTTATAAAAATTCTAGTAGATTATAGTAAGTTTACAGTGACTTTTCTAATTAATTTAATTAATGATTAGAAAGTATAAATCCCATAGCAGCTGCCCCAAGATATGTTTACAGTATGAGTTAAAATAGACACTTTTTACAACTGAGTTAATAGCACAGAACAATACAAAACACCTTCAGTTTCACTTTGGAAGTAAGTGAAAATAAATTAAGCCACAGAAAAAAGTGAATTTTTAAAATAAATTGCTGATTTTTGATGAGTATAGGGAAGATGGGAAATAGACAAATATTTAAAATACCTAACCAAAGGCAAAATGAAAATCATAAGTATACCAAATTATAAAAACTTGGCACATAAACAGGAAATGAAGATGAGATTTTTAAAAATTGGAGTACCATGTACAACTCAAATTTGGAACTCTCCAAATGAATAACGTTCTGAACACATCTAAGTGAAATGAGGTTGAACATTTAATTGATGTAATGATTAAAATTTTCATAGTTACCAAAAAAATTAACTTTAAACAAGTTCCAAACTAGAAAATGTAAACTAAAAAATGTAAACTGAAATACAAACAACTAAAAGTCAACATATTAAAGAATAATACCCTATGATGAGTGGGACTTAGGCCAAGATTTAAGATGCCTTATGTCTTAGTTTCCCAGTTGTTAAAATAAAACAAACCACACCGTGGGTTGGCTGTAACAATGGGAATTTATTACCTCATGGTTTTGAGACCAGAAGAATTACAAAACTGAGGTGTCCAAAAGGTGATGTTTCTCCCTGGAGACCTTGGTGTTCTGTGGTGCTTGCCGGCAATCCTCGGCTTCTCTGTCCCGTGGCAGTGCAAAAGGTGGCATCTTCCCCGTTCTCCGCTGGGTTCTGTTCACTTCCAGCTTGCGGCTGCTCCCGTGGCCCCCCTCTGTGCTTATGAAGACGTCAGCTGTAATGGATTAAGGTCCACCCTCATTCAGTTGGGGCACACAAAGGTCCTGTTGACAAATGGGCTCACACCCACAGGACCAGGAGTTGGGCCTGCAACATGCCTTTTGTGGGGGACGTGATTCAATCCCCAACAGCTTACTATTAAAAAATCTGTTTATACGTGAGATTTATAAGATACACAAAATACATACAACTACACAATCCCCAAATATTTTGCAGTGGCCCTTGAAAAGATACAAAATCCACTTGGAGATTTAGTAATAAAAAATAGAAGATGATTTCTCTAAAACACTAAAAAACAAAATCCCTATCTGAAACCTGTGTATCGATACATAAATGAGATAATGGAAATATTTCTATGAAAATGAGGTCTAAGATAAGGCTGCCTGAATAGCACCAGTATTCAACACTATTCTGTACATTTTTCCTGATTTTTACTTAGAGCTTAATGCAATTTCGGTAAGAATCTAAATGAGACTTTCTTTTGGGAGGAGGGAGAATACCTGACAGTGATTCTAAAAGTTAATTTGGAAAAGAAGCAGGAAAATTTTGGAAATAATGATAAATGGTCTTTCATGCTACCAGATAGTAAATCATCATTTTCATACTATACCAGAAATAAATTCCAGGTGTTTGGAAAATACAGATGTCAGAATGAAACAAAGGAACTAAAAGAAAGCATGTCAGTGGTTATGATGAAGCAGAAAAGGATTTTCTAAACATAAAAGTTGTGGGAAAATCACAAAGGAAAATGTTGATTGGTTTGACAACATAAAAATTAAAAATTTCTTGATGTCATAAACAAGAGTTATATGTTTTATAATAAGTTGTAGCAATTTAATATGACAAAGACTAAGAATACAATGGAAAAATGTATGAAAGGCCAAATGGATAAATTGGAAAGAAAGAAATACAAATAATCAACATTAGAAAAAGTTCAATCTCACTAATAAAAATTTGAATTAAAGCAATCATATTTTTTTAATATTTAAATTTGACAATTTTTAAAAACAGAATATGTCTATTATTAAAATGCAGTGAATTGGCATTCTCTGAAATATGTATTTCTTGAGCTGTATGGGAAGCAATGTTAATATGTGTAACTGTACAAATGTTTATATTATTGAACCAATATAGTAACCTCTAGCAATTTTTCCTAAACAACCTGAGAGACAAATATAATTACGGCATGAGGATTTTCATCCTAGCACAAGAGCAAAAGGTTGGAAACAGCTTAAAATTTCTAAAGTAGAAAGTGGTTAAATTATTTCCATCCAGCTTATATGTGGTCTTTGAAAAGTATATTTTGGAGAATATTTAAAGACATGGGAAATGTTTAATGAAAAAATGCAAGAAACAAACTTTGAGTAGTATTTTTAATTTTTGTGTTAAGTAGAGGAATTTCTTTTTTAACAAATTCAAAAGGAAACAGGATTATAGTTGTTACCCAAAATGGAATATTTTTTCTCATTTCCACTAACTCTTCCTCACTTTCTGTTAAAAAAACAAAAACTCAAACATGGTTTAAAAGAAAGCAATGTTGATCTCAATCAAATTTTAGAAATTAAAACTTCTGAATTCCTGAAATTTTAGCATGTTGCTATAAAATGTGACAAGTATCACTGTGTCACTGTTTATGCCTAATTAACTTAAACACTATTTTGCATGTACGAAGAAAAGAGATGCTTTTTAACGTTCAAATAAAATATTTATTTGGAAAAATTACAGATTTCATTTTGATAGCTTCAACTTTGGCTATCACATTTTCAGAGTGCCAGCTATCCTTATAAGCTATTGTCTTCTTGGTGTTATTTTAATATTGTACCATGGGTGGACTTGCTATTCTTCAAAACTTTGTCTGCTTTTGGTTGATAAATATTTTGAGTATAAAGTGAACATTAAATCTTGTTTTGAGATAACATGTTTATGAAATATGTTTTGAAATAACATTGTTTTATGTTTAAGATTAATGCAAATCTTCAGGCAGCGTTTGTTTTGATTTTTTTTTTTTAATAAAATGATTTTGTTTCTATGGTATATAAAATATCTGCTCTCTGAAAAGTCTTCAGAAAAAGACAGCTCTTTAGATAAAGGAAAAAAGTGAGAAACGAACTAAGAGCTGTAAATGGGTTGTCCCAGCACAAAATTTTAAAGTCTGCCTTAAATTATATATTTTTTCTGGTTACTTCCTACCACGATTCTTTTCATGTTAAATTAAACTTATCTTTGACACAAGGAAATAGATTTTAAAACTTTTAGGCAATTTATTATAAAGAGTCACTGACCCCATCCTAAACTCATGCTGAGTTTTAAGGAGTCCTGGTTATCTTTTATGGGCCTGAAAGTTTTCCTGATTGAAGTCACGATGCTGTGCCTTGTGCCAGTCCCAGTTATGCAGTTAAAACAATGTCCTTTGAGTCCTTCCTAAAATCAAAATGGATAATCACATCTTCCTAGTAGCATTGACTCCATTTGTAAGACTGATTAGTACAACTAATTCCTGTATTTGATGTCTCTTGATCAAACCATTTCAAAGAACATAATGTTTTCAGGTTATATGCATGTTAAGTTGGGTTTTCTTTGGTGTAGACCAGTGGTTCTCATCCAGGGGCAGTTTTGCTCCAAGGTGACACTTGGCACTGTCTGGAGGCACTACTGGGGGTAGAAGTGCCACTGGCGTCCAGTGTGCACAAGCCAGGGATGCTGACAAATATCCCGCAATGTACAGGACAGCCCTCTCCAATTCTGTGTTAAGAGTTATCTGGTCCCAAATGTCAAGAGTGCTGAGGTTGAGAAATTTTGGCATAGAGTAAGTGAAATGATTTGAAAGAACATGATACTTGTTAGACTATTAACTTTGTTATCAATTACAGCACATACTAAACTTCACTTCATGACTTGTTGATGTCCTCCTAATGTTATCTAATTGAGTCAGGTGTGATGTTGGAATATCATGGACTCTATAGACTTTATTTATTTATTTACTTTAAATTTATTATTTATTTCTCTCCCCTTCCCCCCCCCCCCAGTTGTCTGCTTTCTGTGATTGCTTCTATCCTTATCAGCAGCATGGGAATCTGTGTTTCTTTTTGTTGCATCATCTTGTTGTGTCAGTTCTCTGGGTGTGAAGCACCATTCCTGGGCAGGCTGCACTCTTTCACGCTGGGTGGCTCTCCTTACGGGGTGCACTCCTTGCACATGGGGCTCCCTGACGTGGGGGACAACCCTGCATGGCAGGGCAATCCTTGTGCGCATCAGCACTGCACATGGGCCAGCTCCACATGGGTCAAGGAGACCCAGGGTTTGAACCACAGACCTCCCATGTGGTAGGCGGATGACCTATCCATTGGGCCAAGTCCGCTTCCCTCTATAGTCTTTATATCTTGAATTTCTCTCTGTCTTCATTGTATGAGGCTGAAGTGTGCTCAGGAAGTAGAGTTTCTTTACAGGGGCTTAAATAAAGATATCCCGAAAGATTTTACATGTGTTTAAAATGAAGTGTAAGAAATCATGGTTTAATTTTATGCATTTTCAACAATTTAATACTTAAAAAATGATGTCGTGATTATTAATTTTAAAAAATACAAGCTATGTGTTTGTAGATGTGATGACTAGAAAGCATGATATATAAACAGAAGATATAATTATGCTCCTCAAAGTATTTTCTTTCAAAGTGCAATTCAGATTAAAAGCTTCATTTAAATGTTTCTCTTTGAAAAAAAAAACCTTCTTGAACTCTTAAGTTAAAGGGATTGCATAGGAAAACAAGGTTTACTTTTTAAAGTTTTGGAAAATCAAAGAGTGACTTTCTTATAATAAATTACAGCAGGAGAAGTTCTTTAAAATTTTCTTTATTCTGTTAAGGGACTGAAAAGTCCAAGTATAGCTTTTGTCCACATGTGTAAAAAATCGGGCATTTAGCTTTTCCAGAAACAGCAGAGATTTAACATAAAAGAAACGTATTTTGTGGAATTTTGGAACAAGTTGATTCTTGTCATGGGCAGAGGCAAAACAGACTCAGAAATTGCTAGCAGTTGATGCTTGGGGGGTAAAACACTTCCAGACTTTGGGACCACTGCCAGTCTTAGGATGCCAACATGGGGACCAGGGCAACCCCTTGTAGTGCCTCCAACTTTTCAGTCATCTTAGTACTCATGAAGGTCTCCGTCCTCACTTTTTAAAAAGTTTAACTATTTCATGGGTACCAAAATATAAATAATATTTATTTTATACCTTACTTTACATACTCTGGCATTACATTTCCGAGGAAAGGTTCATTTCTTTGTAATGACCTGAGTATACTTCTTTAAATCAATCTCTTTTCAAAACTTGCTACATAAAAATCACATGGTTGACATGTGTTCATAACTATTTTTTACAATTCAGTTAATCTTGACACAGTTTTTCCTTAAAGTAGATGAGGACAGAATTTGGCCTATAATCCTTCCACTGCTCCCACTGCAATGCATTTCCTTTTGTAGGTGATAGAAATCCAGACAACTGTGTTTTGTCCCAACTGCCAGATACATTCACAACTCAGAAATGCGGGCAGCTCTGCCCCATTTCAAGTAATGAAAATTTATCCCAACCAAGAGTCACTAGACTAAGAGCAACTAGTGTAATTTTTCGTTACCCAGGAAGGCCAGGCATAGAAAAGGAGAGAAAATGGTATTTTGTTCTTTGATCCCTGATCTAAGCAGATTTACCTCAGAGGGGAAAAAAACAGTGTGAAGTGGGAGTGGGGGATTAATCTTTGTTTATGATTTGTTGAACCCTTCTCACAGTGTGATCTGAAAAGTAGAGGGAAAGAAGGACATTTTAAATATCCCTCTTTTTCATTTGAAGTTTGTACATTTTGCATTCTGATATTCACTGTATACGCAGTTTCCCTGACCTTAAGTGATATTTTCTCCTGTTAATGGGAAAGTGGAGGAAAACACTGAAATCCTCAAGTTACTTTTATTGCAAGTGAGAAGAGAAAGAAACTATTTTAGCTCACAATGAATTATGCAAAGTATGGGTGAGAAGTTAAAAAATGTATCACAGCATACTCTTTTTTTTCCCTTTAATCATTTCTTTGATGTCTAAACAATGGTAATGCATGGAATATAAATATTGTGTCAAAGTGTAATTTTTTTTAAAGATTTATTTATTTATTTCTTCCCCCTCCCTCCATTGTCTGCTCTCTCTGTCCATTCGCTGTCTGTTCTGTGTCTGCTTGTATTCTCATTAGGTAGTTCTGGGAACCTGGGACCTTCCAGAGTGGAAGAGAGGCTGTCATTCTCTTGTGCCACCTCAGCTCCCTGGTCTGCTACGTCTCTTATTGTCTCTCCTCTGTGTCTCTTTTTGTTGCATCATCTCATTGCACCAGCTCTGTGCATGGGCCAGCACTTCTGCATGGGGCAGCACTCCTGCACAGGACAGCACTCTGCATGGATCAGTGCTCTGTGTGGGTCAGCTCACCACATGAGCCAGTTTACTTCACCAGGAGGCCATAAGTATTGAACCCTGGAGCTCCTATATGGTAGACTAGAGCCCAGTTGCTTGAGCCACATCCACTTCCCTGAAGTTTAATTTTTAAGTTGAAATTTTATGCAGGGTCAAAATTTTTTTCCATTTATTGAAGTATATCACTAATACACAAACATACATAAACAATAAGTATAATAATAATAATAGTAAAATTTGTGAACTTATAAGACAAACATATGTAACATCATACAGAGCTCTCATACCTCATCCTACCACCAATATCTTGCATTGCTGTGAAACATTTTTCACTAATGATTAAAGAGCAGCCTCAAAATATTACTACTAACGAAAGTATCTTACATTTGGTATATTTTTCCTCCAACCTACCCTATTATTATTATTATTTTACATAAACAATAAATATATAGTAAAAGTTGTGCTTACAAAGCAAACGTGTAGCATTATATAGGGGACCCATACATCAACCCACTGCCAACACTTTGCATTGTTATGAAACATTTGTTACAAAAGATGAAAGAATATTATCAAAATCTTACTGCTAACTATAGTCCTTATCTTACATTTGGTATATTTTTCCCCAACCTACCCTATTATTATTTTTTACATATAATTTTATGACAGGTTGTAAACTTACAAAACAATCATGCACATGTTTCCCATACAACACCCCTCTATCAACACATCACACTGTGGTGGCACATTTGTTACAGATTATGAGATAATATCAGATTATTACCAGGTCCATAGCGTACATTTGGCACACTTTTTCCATGCTCTGACATTATCAACATAGTGCATCTTTGGCATAGATACATGAATATTACATTATTACTGTTAACTGCAGTCCATAGGTCATTCCAGTTGTATTTTTCCCATGCTTCTCCATGTTCCCACCACCCTGCAATAGGGATTTATATCTGCTCTAACTCACAAAGGACACTCTTGCATCTGTGTCATCAACCACAATTCTCATCCATCTCTGGGTTTACTGTGCTATTCAGTCTCTAGATTATTCTCTAGCTTTCTGTCAGTTGACATTTACATCCCTAGACTACCCTTTTCAGCTACATTCCCATTTATACACCAGCTCTTACTCACTATAATGTGTTACTGTCGACTCTGTACATCTCCACACTTTCATTAAAGTTAAGTAAGACTTCTACATACATTATGTAACAGTAGTCCATCTCAGTCCTGCTCTTATCTCCTTTAAGAATCTACCACCTACCACCAGGTCTTGAAGATATTGTCCTACATTTTCTTCTAGAAGCTTTATAGTTCTTGTTTTTATATTTAGGTTTTTGTTTCATTTTGAGTTAATTTTTGTATAATGTGTGAGATAGGAGTCCTCTTTCCTTCTTTTGGCTGGGGATATCCAGTTCTCTCAGCACCATTTTTTAAATGGACTATTCTGCTTGAGTTGGGTGGGTTTGACAGGCTTGACAAAAATCTCTTGACCCTAGATGTGAGGGTCAGTTTCTGAACCATCAATTGGTCTGTGTGTCTGTCTTTATGCCAGTACCATGCTGCTCTTTCCACTGTAGCTAGTAGTATGATTTAAAGTCCGGAAGTGAGAATCCTCCAACTTTGCTTTTCTTTTTTAAGATGTTTCTTGCTATTCAGGGCCTCTTACCCTTCCAAATAAATTTGATAATCTTGCATTTTTAAAATGCTGATAGAAATTTTATCAGGATTGCACTGAATCTGTGTATCAATCTGAGTAGAAATGACATCTTAATGATATTTAGTCTTCCAATCTGTGAGCATGGAATGTTCTTCCAATTATTTAGGTCTTTTTTTTTTTTTCTTTTAACCATGTGTTATAGTTTTCTGAATACAAGTGCTTTACATCATTGGTTAACTTTATTCCTAAATATTTGGGTTTTAGCTGTCATGTTTTATTTTCACCACTCTTTTGAGACTTTCAGGTACTTTTACTAATATAAACTTCATTTCTAGACTGTCTTCCAAGCCGCTCTCCTGTTATTTCTTTTCAGTCTGTAGCACTCCCTTTATCTCCTGCAAAGCTGGTCTCTTGGTTGTAAACTCTCTCAGTTTCTGTTTATCTGTGAATATTCTAAACTCACCCTTATTTTTGAAAGACAATCTTGCCAGATAGAAGACTCTTGGTTGGGAATTTTTCTCTTGAAGTATCTTAAATATATCATACCACTGTCTTATTGCCTCCATAGTTACTGATGAGAAATCAGCACTTAATCTTATTGGGTGTCCCTTAAATGTTATGCATTGCTATTCTTTTGCTGTTCTCAGAATTCTCTCTTTGTCTTTGGCCTTTGACATTCTGATAAGTATGTGTCTTGGAGTTGGTCTATTCAGATTTATTTGGATGGGAGTATGTTGTGCTTCTTGGACACGGATATCCATGTCCTTCAATAGGGTTGGGAAATTTTCTACCATAATTTCTTTAAATATTCCTTCTGCCCCTTTTCCCATCTCTTTTCCTTCTGGGACACCTATGACACATATATTTGCACTTCTCTTGCTATCCTTTAGTTCCCTTCAACCTTTCAATTTTTTTTCCATTCTTTTCTCTGTCTCTTCTTTTGTATGAGGCCATTTCTTCAAGCTCACCAATCCTTTCTTCTGCCTCCTCAAATCTTCTATTACCTGATTCCAGACTATTTTTTATTTTATTTATTGTACTTTTCATCCCCATATGATCTGCTATTTTTCTGTGTATGCTTTCAAATTCTTTGTCCTAATCCAATGTCGTCTTAATATCCTCAATCCCTTTGGCCATCTCATTGAATTTATTAAGGAGATGTGTTTGAATATCTATAATTAGTTGTCTCAAATCCTTTATACCATCTGGAGGCTTATCTTGTTCCTTTAACTGGGCCATATCTTCCTGTTTCTTGGTGTGGACTGTAATTTTTTGTTGGTGTCTTGGCATCTGGGTGCAGTTCCTTAATTTAGTTTAGGGCTTTCTTGCCTTGTATCCCTTGCTGTTT
Source organism: Dasypus novemcinctus (assembly GCF_030445035.2). NCBI lineage: Eukaryota > Metazoa > Chordata > Mammalia > Cingulata > Dasypodidae > Dasypus > Dasypus novemcinctus. The sequence goes on along the minus strand of NC_080673.1, from coordinate 43,316,164 downwards.
GTGTAGTAGGAGTCAAGGATGTAGTTGGTGCTGTAAGCTGTAGAGGCTCAAGCTGCCCTCATTTCCCAGGGACTGATGAAGTATCTTCTAACTTTCTCCTTTGCCAGGGGTGGGGGTCAGAGCCACAGCTGTGTGTAATAATCCAAGTTGTGCATGACTAGACTATAGTCACCCAGAGAGTTTGAAGCTGCAAGCCACTTTTTCCCCTGCCTGGGGTGGGTCCGGACTGCAGGTGTGGGCAACATTCTAAGCCATGTGAGTCCAAAGTGGCAACAGTTGCCCCAATAGACCCAGATAGACTGGTGCAGGGACCGCCAACTTCCTCTCTGCTAGGTGGGGCTGAAGCCTAGGCTAGGGCTGCAGGCTGGTCTAGGTGCAAGAAGCTGGTCCCTACCAGCACTATGGTTTTCAGTCAGCCCATCTTCCCAGGCTACTGGCCTCTTTCTGACTTGGACAGGTTCAAACTTCCGCTGTTCTTAGGGTTATACTTTAGCCTGCCAAATTCACTAATCAGTCGCTGAAATTGATAGCCAACCATCTTTTCCTCCCCTGTTTTTGGGAAATGGAGCTTCCAGTTCCAGCCATAGAAGAGCTCCTGAGTTGGCTTGCACTGCAAAAGTAGGATGATCACTGGCCTCTGCGACGTGGCCTGTATTTTCCCAGGCTGGTGCAAGTCCTTCCAGCTTCTTCCCTGCTGGAGTTGGGGCTGGGGCTTATGCTAGAGCTCAATCTGATCTGGATGGAAAGAAGCCAGTTCCTACCTGCACTGTGATTTTCAGTCTGTCCACTTCCCCTAATGCCTAATGCCAGGAGTAGAGTTAATATGGCAGCTACCAGCATCTTTCTGACTTGGAAAGGTGGAAACTTCAGCTGTTCTTAGGATTATACTTTGGTCTGCCAAATTAACTGATCAGTAGCTGAAGGTGCCGAGTTGTCTCTTCCTTCCCCATTTTTTGGGAAGTGGATCTTCTATTCCAGCTGCAGAATAGCTCCTGAGGCAGCTTGTGCTTCCAGTGGAGGGTGAGCACTGGCCTCTGGGGTAGGGTGTCCTACTTAGAGATATTCTCTGCAGATGAGCAATCGCCTCCTTCAATTCTTTCAAGGATGTTGCAGGATGCTTTTCTGGTCTCCTGGAATCCTCAAACTCTTGTTTTCAATAGCTCTGGGTGATTACTAACTGCCCTCTAGCACAAGCTGATTCTATGAGCTCCTTACTCTGCTGCCATCTTACTAGTTGTCCAGGATCAAATTGTGATACCTAAAGTACATTATTTTTGTTCTGATTTTTTTTTAGTGATTATAAGAATGGATTATTACAATATATAATTTTGCTACAGGTATATATATATATGCGGCAGCGGCGGTCTGAGCCTGGCCGAGGGACAGGCGGCCGTGGGCCAGGCGACTCTTCCGGGAGGCGAGGGCGAGGCAGGAGGCTTGGCCGAGTCTCCGGCGGAGGCGTGCAAGGTGTGGAGGGCGGCGGGGACGAAGGAGACGAGACACCCTTGTGGAGCTGTAACAGAGCCCTTTATTCGGGGATGTACAGAGGTTATATAGGGCTGTCGCGGGGGCGGGGCGGAGCTCTTGCTGGGATGCCCTATAAGGCGCGCTGGGGAGACCCGCGGCAAGGATTGGCTGTGGACCACACGGAACTGCAAGGATGGGAGGGGTGCTGGGAGGAGTAGGCGTTTGCGCAGCGGGGGACGGGGGTGTATTTGCTAGGGGAGAAGGCTGGTACCTGAGGTGGGAGAGGTGGCGGCAGGGGATTGGCTATTGCTATTGCTGGGGCTTGAGCTTCTTAGGCTGTGGCGGGAAATAGAGAACAAGGCAGTTGCGTGGGGGGGAAGGGAGCGGGAGAGGGAGGGGAGGAAGAAGGGTGGAGTGGCAGGGGCCGACCAGATGTTGCGTTTAGGCGGGAGATTATGGGCGCAGCCTCTGCTGGTGCTTGGACGGGCTTGAGGGCGTCACGCCCGTGCCGGCTGAGGACGGGGCCGCCCATTCCAGCCGCCCTGTAGTAGGCCCGGGCAGGCTGAGGGCTTGCGCCCGTGCCAGCCACCCTGACCCCTGGCTCCAGGCTACGCGTATGCCTTCCGCCGGGGCTGGCCGTGCCTAGGGAGGCTTGCTGTCCCACATATATATATATGTATAAACACTTAAAGGTTTATGGAGGGAAGTGGATATGACTCAAGCAATTGGGCTCCCATCTACCAAATAGGAGGCCTAGGGTTTGATACCCGGGGCCTCCTAGTGAAGGCAGGCTGGGCCATGTGGCAAGCTGGCCCACATGGAGGTCTGCCCCGTGCAAGTAGTGCTGCACCCCTCAGGAGTGCTGGCCCACGTGGAGAGCTGGCACAGCAAGATGACACAACAAAAAGAGATACAGAGGAGACACAATAAGAGATGAAGCAGACCTCTGCTGGGAGGGAGCTGAGGTGGTGCAAGAGAATGATCACCTCTCTCCCGCTCCAGAAGGTCCCAGGATCAGTTCCTGGAGCCGTCTAATGAGAAATACAAGCAGACACAGAAGAACACAAAGTGAATGGACACAGAGAGCAGACGATGGGGAGGGGGGAAGAAATAAATACGTAAATATATTTTTTAGAAACGCTTTATGGACTGGGTGGCTGGTGGTGGATAAGCCTGAGGACTGCACTGGGCACGTGGCAGCTGTGTTGGCTGTCCTGAAACACCCCTCTAGCCACCATGGGGCATGGCTTCAGGCTGCTGGCGCAGGCACTGGGCCGGTGTAGCCTGGGCACTGCCCATGGCTGTGGGCACAGAACAAACATTTGGCTTTTTGTTAGCTCCATGGCAAGGGTTGCACTTGGTGGGATGAGCAGCTTTCTAAAGAAAATGTCCCATTTATTAAGCAGCTGGTCTCTGATGAAATTAAAGCCCCACTAGCAAGTAAACTGTGGCCTCTGAAAGATGAACCGTGGCCTGCACATCCTTGGGAACCAGGTTCCTCTAGAGGTGGCTTATTGCGCTGAAGCTGGGCATGATGCCTTTATGGACCAAGGATGGTAAACAGCATGTGGTCACATTACTTCAGGCACAAGGCTGTCATGTCTTAACGTACACTCCGAAGGAAAACCTTAATGGAAGAATGGCAGCCCTAACTGTAGGAGGAAAAACTGTATCACGTTTCCGAAAAGCTGAAGCCATGTTGGAATTTTACCGACAACTTGGATTGCCCCAAAACGGAAAATTTAAATCTTTCATGTGACAGATAACACTGTAATTAAGCCAGGCACTCCACTTCATGCTGTGCACTTTCACCCAGGACGGTATGTGGATGTCACAGCTCAAACTATTGGTAAAGTTTTTCAAGGCGTCATGAAAAGATGGGGATTTAAAGGCCAGCCTGCTACTCATGGTCAAACGAAAACCCACAGGAGACCTAGAGCTATCTCAACTGGTGATGTTGCCTGGAACTAAAATGCCTGGACAAATAGGAAACAGAGATAGGACAGCATTTGGACTGAAGGTGTGGAGAATAAATACAAAGCACAATATAATCTATGTAAATGGCTCTGTACCTGGACATAAAAATTGTTTCGTAAAGATGAGAGATTCTAACCTGCCTGCACATAAGGACTGCTGTAAAAATCTCCCTTTCCCTTCATACTTTCCTCATGGAGATGAGGAGGAACTCCCAGAAGACTTGTACGATGAGCATGTGTGTCAGCCCAGTGCTCCTTCTGTCGCCTTCACCTGATCTCACCGTGGGCAGAATCTCACATGCCCTGTGGCTTTCAGCCCAACAGTGATGCCCAGGGACAAGTCTCCCATCCTGGCCGTGATGGTACTGCACTTGCCATCTTTGTCAAGGGCACAAATACATTAGCCATCCCCAAAACGAGTTTTCTTAGGAAAATGACCACATTAAACACCATTTTAGTAGATTGGATGTGCCAAATATTAAAGGACTGTCAGTTTGCATATTAGCAAAATCTTTGTAGTTTGTGGGCATCATAGGACACGTTTCCTAAATTGTCCTAAGGTGTATATATATGAAACTTCTTTTACTAAAGAAGATTTTGTCTATCTTTGTGAGGGGGTGGTTGTGAGCCCTGGGGAACAATATGGGGACTATGTTGTAACCTATTTCAATAAACCATTTCCTAAAATTAAAAAAAACAAAAACTTTATGGAAATATTTTAGCATAAAAATTTATGATTATATACACAGTATTATTTCAGGCATGCATATTAGTGATGAGCAAAAGACTATTAAGCATAGAAACATACTACATTAGAATAAAATTGTATGAGAGATACAATAGAAATAGGAGCTTAAGAAAGCTAGTGAATGAAATAAAATTCCCAATGTTAAAGAAACCATTTGTTCACGTTTTTTAAGTGGACAACGGATGTCAAATCATTACAGCAGATTTCATTGAACACATTTAACAAGTGATAAAAACTTTTTTTCATTTTCGTTTTCCTTTATTCTCAAAAATCATTTATAAAAATATATATTGAATATGGATCATCATTTGGGAAATACAGGTATATTTTGTGATGATTATAATAATAGCTAACATCTAGTGAGCACTTACTATGTAAGACATGACATTTGTGCTTTACGTTAGTAATATTCTTCACTTATAACAGCCCTGGGAATTAGGTACTGTAATTCTGGTTTTACAGTGGGGAAGCCTAGCCAAAGAGAAATCAAATAACCTATTCAAAGACCTACAGCTTGTGGTGGAGTTGGAATTCACACTCAGACAATATGATTCAATACCTTCCACTCTTCACTGCTGGTTTGCAGTCCTCTGTGACTCATGAAACAGATATTTTTGTCAACCTCTGTGACATGCTTCAGTGATAACGATGAGGGACAGGACAAATAACAATAAGCTAATTAGGTTTTTTTTTGGAAAAAAGGGTTTAGAGTGATGCAGTTTTACTTGGGGTCAATATAAAGTGTATAATGATAAGTTGTATTGTAAAATTATACTTTCAAGTATGATCTGAGAAGCCAAAAATAGGTTAAGCAGTGGTTATTTGCTTGACCAAAAAGATAACCTTTTTTCTGGATGATTTATTTTATAGATTTAGTTTTTAAAAACTTAATGTAATATTGCAGAAATGCAAAACCCTTCCATTTTAACACTATAGTTTTTTTTAGTGGTAGTAAGTTATTTCCTCCCAGAGTATAATTTTATTTTTCTTAAGATTTTATTTATTTATTTCTCTCTCCCCGCTCCCATTGTTTTTGTACTTGCTGTCTGCTCTCTGTGTCCATTTGCTGTGTGTTCTTCTGTGTCTGCTTGTCTTATCCTCAGGTAGCACCATAAAAAACCCTGGGACCTTCCAGAGTGGGAGAGAGGTGCTCAGTCTCTTGTGCCACCTCAACTCCCTGGTCTGCTGCATCTTTTATTGTCTCTCCTCGTTGTCTCTTTTTGTTGTGTCATCTTGCAGCGCCAATTCTCCATGGGGACCAGCACTCCTGTGCAGGCCAACAGTCCTGTGTGGGCCAGCACTCCGTGTGGGCCTGCTCACCACACAGGCCAGCTTGCCTTCACCAGGAGGCCCTGGGATCGAACCCTGTGCCTCCAATATGGTAGACGGGAGCCCAATTGCTTGAGCCACATCCACTTCCCACTTTAGTTTTATAATTGAGTATTCCTGACCACATTTATATTTTCATATAAAGATTTTTTTTCTTTTTTTAAGGGAAACTTACCTAAGTAAAATAAGTATATTTTAATTGGAAACATTTAAACAATTCAGGAAAATGCAAAGAGTGAAAGTCCCTTTTTACATCTGCCCTTTATCATCATCAGTTCCATCCTACTTTTTAAAGGAAACCATAATAACAGTTTTATTACTGCAATTAAATATATATTTATACATAATTCTTGTATAGCATGATTTCTATGCATGATTGTGTATCCTTTTTTTTACATACTAATCATATTCTTTCATATTACATGATCTTCATTTTTCATATTTGAGTGACTGACCAATGTTTAGTTGGCTAGATATACCATAACTTATGGTATATCTGTTATACCAGCAATAGGATAAGAGAGGTGTATCTTAACATATTGCTGGACATTTGGGTTGTTTTTTTTTTTTCAAGTTTTACATTCCCTTATCCTCTGATCATCCTGCAGCCTATAGATTTTAACATTCTTTGGATCCTTTTCTTTCCTTAGAATAAATTCCTAGAAGTAGATTACTGAAAGGGACTTTAAAGTATTTTTGGGTTTGAGAGATACTGTCATTATCCGCAGACAAAAAGTTTGTCCCATTTGGCAGTGCCACCAGCATATACCTTGGTCTTTCCATCTTAAGAGACTGGATGCTGGACATAGTGCACACACTTAATTTGTTGCATGGAGGAACCCACATTCTGTGATATTGCTGTTGTATAAATAGAGACCTACCTACACTTCTCATACCACCTCCACCTGTGCTACATTCTTTTCTAGAAACTAGTTTAATTATAGGAGAAAAAAACCAATGATAGTTGGCCTATATGGTGATTTAATGACAAAGGCAGGTGCTGACCAAGTCACCTTGAAAATGTTAACCTTAATAGGGAGAACAAAAAATAAAATTTTTATTTTAGAAACTAGCCCACATCATGGTGCCTTAGTCATGAACTAAAACTCCTGTCACTTCCTTCAGTGTTTGCTTATAACCTTTGCCTGTATACCAGAAAATCATGAGTATATTTCTGGTACCTGGTGAATTGAAGTGCCTTTTGCTTTGTGACATTTTGCCTTCTAATTGAGATAAGGAGATTGCTTGCAATAGATGCTTTGTAAAGTTATTTTCCAATTTTGGTCAGAGCCAACTTTTGGGTTTGTTTTGTTGTTTTTGTATCTTATTGTCAATGCCTGGTGATAGCAATTTCTATCAATATGTGTAATATATAATATTAGTCTTTAAAGTTTTATTAGATTTCATGAAAGGGTCATTTGTAGATTGTGTCATACTTAAAACAAGGACAGGTGCAAGTTGGTATAGTATTTTAGAATGTGTAACTGATATAGGAAATTATTTAGCTCAACTTGCTCGTTTTACAGATAAGAAGTCTTTTGGGGTTCACAGTTGCCTTTGAGACCAGGTGAAAGCAGTGGCTCTTCTTCCCCCTAGTGAAGCCTGACTTAAAATTTTATGTATGAGGGAAGCGGACTTGGCTCAATGGATAGGGTGTCCGTCTACCACATGGGAGGTCCGCACTTGAAACCCTGGGCCTCCTTGACCCGTGTGGAGCTGGCCCACGCAAGGAGTGCCCTGCCATGCAGGGGTGTCCCCCAGGTAGGGGAGCCCCATGCGCAAGGAGCGCACCCTGTAAGGACAGCCGCCCAGCGTGAAAGAAAGTTCAGCCTGCCCAAGAATGGCGCTGCACACACGGAGAGCAGACACACACAAAAAAGATGACGCAACAAAAAGAAACAGATTCCCGTGCTGCTGAGAACAACAGAAGGCGACAAAGAAGAACATACAGCAAATAGACACAGAGAACAGACAACTGGGGTGGGGGTGGGGGAAGGGGAGAGAAATGAATAAAATAAATCTTAAAAAAAAAAAAAAGAAACAGATTCCTGTGCCACTGACAACAGAAGCGAACAAAGAACACATGGCAAATGGACAGAGAGAACAGACAACTGAGGCAGGAGGGAAGGGGAGAGAAATAAATAAAAAATTTAAAAAAATTTTTACGTATGGGGAAGCAGATATGGCTCAAGCAGTTAAGTGCCCATCTCCCACATGGGCGGTCCTGGGTTCAGTTTCTTGTGCCTCCTAAAGAGGACAAACAAACAATGAGCTGACAACAAGCAGACAATGAGAGAAAAAACAAAAAAGCAGGGGGCAGATGTAGCTCAAGCAGGTGAGTGTCCGCCTTCCACATGGGAAGTCCTGGGTTTGGTTCTGGTGCCTCCTAAAGAAAAAATGATCAGACAATGAGCAAGAGAAGACGACAGCAGAAGAGGGAGTATCCCGGGGCGTGGGAGGGGGCTTAAACATTTTGTGTGTGTGTGATCAGCTCGCTTGCAGACCATGGTGCAGTTTAAGAACCTCTGCCTTGTCCATTTCACTCTTTTCCCTTTAGCTGCGGAAGTACTTATTTTCAGTCTTATGGTCATTTATTTTTCTGGAGAGCGAAGGTTAAGTTGAATTAGTTATCCATATTCTTAGGGTGCTGCCTCATAGGACAGGAACTGATTGACTCTAAGCTATTAAGTTGCTTTGTGAAGAAAACTAGTGGTAGAATATGCATGTGTTACAGGAACCCTGAACAATTTTCCTGATTTAAAAATTAAGCTCGTGTGTTCATTATTATTTTCTTATGTAAAGAAGAGCACCGCATTTGAAACCATAAGACTAGCTTTCATGAATATTCTGTGTATTTTTAGGACATCTTAACTGTAGTGTGATGCAGCTGTCAGACTCTCAACACAAAGTGTTGGAAGGCTCCCTATTCATTAGAGGTTCACTTCCACAGTAATTTAATTTTCTGAGTCTAAGGACTCTTTAAATGAAACAATGCCTACCCAGATGGAGCATATCGTTTTTCTTTATGGTTTTGTGCTCTGCTTAAGACTTGAAATAGTGGAGGTTTTTATTTTAAATTTTCTTTTTTTTGTTTCGTAGGCTTCTCTACATGTGAGCATAAAGACATATGATTATATTTGAAAATATTATTTTTTTAGTTTGCCCACATGCTAAGTCATTAAAACACCATTTTAAGTTGTAGAAGATTAATTTAAATATCTGGATATTGAAATTTTCTGATGCAGACATTTGTTACATGGTTGTGTTTCTAAAGTTTATTAAACATGTAGTCTTTAGTAGCAGTTATGTTATATAATTTCAGTGGTACATTATTAGGGCTGACACATACTATTATGAAGATGTAAATTAGAAGACATTTTTCATTTTATGAAAAACAAAAGTTGTGAAAATAGAAACTTATAAAAGCCCACTTGGGTAACTTAATCTAAATTTTAACATTTTGTATGTGGCCTCTTGATTTTAAATCGAGGCCTATATCATTTGAGTGTAATACAGTAGCCTAGATTTCACATGTAGATCAAAATTTTAGAAATTTTACAAGTGATTTTCACTTCCAGAGCATTCCCCCTTAGGCAGCACCAATGTCTTAATCACTTCTTGAACTTCTAGGAATTGAGAGGATTGTGATCCATGAGATTTCTGCCCTACAGAGCTGATTATATGCTTTGGAGTCCAGAAAATACAAATTGAAATTTGACTTAAATGTATTCATTTCCTATAACACACAATCACATTATACTATCACTGAATGAAACAAAGTTGACATTTATACAATGATGGGAAGGATACAACATTTATTGCCAGGTATCACACCAGACCATTTACAGAGACTGTCACTTTATTCTCAAGACTACCCTGTGGTAGGTATATGGTGATATTCCCACTTGAGGGTTGTAATGAGCATGTTCAAAGAACCTTTGTCCTTTGGTTGCAGTTACACATCTTGTATGCGATAATACACTTAGCCTACGAGTCTGCCTTTGCTTCAGACATCTTTTACTTGCTCTCAGAGCTGGTTTCCAAGATTCAAAGGAAAATTGCTTTCATTACTTTATAATTATTCCTCATTGTTTTCCAGAATCTACTATATGACATGATTTATTCATTAGACTGGCTCTGAATAGCTTTCCAGGCTTTTCCCAGAACTATATTCACCCTCCATGATGAAGTGTGAAACCATCACAGATATTCAAAAGAATATGTTGTAGAATATAAGGCAATTCTAAAGTCGTTTATGATACTTTGAGCTGTTTGGCAAGTGGTAAAACAGAATCTATACTATATTTATAACTATCTGGATATAGTTATGCACATAGACAAATACTATAAAAGAATATAAAAATGAAAAAAAAATTTCTTAGTGATAAGATTATGGATGACTTTTCTTTCTCAAAATTTCCTTTATTAAAGTGATTATGCAATAAATTAAAGTATTTTAAGCACTATTGGCATGATTGAATATGCATTGACTCATGAGAGTCTGCTAGCATACAGACCTTATTTTTGAATTTCGCCATTTGTCCCACTAAGAAGTCATTCTTAAAGTGTCTGTGAGCAGTAGAAAAAAACAAGATGGTTTTTGGCTAATGAATAATTAATTCATATGTTAATACTGTATGCCTTCTCTGTGCTTGCTAGGCTCTCTATTAGATATTTGAGGACCAAGGATAAATAAAACAAGGCCCCTGTTTTTGAGGAACGGGCATTATAGTAGAAAAGACAGACAAAAGAAGTAATAATAATTGTAAAAGAGTGATGCTGTTATAGGGGTGATGCAGGGGACAGTGGCTCAAAAGAGAAGGGGCAGCTAACTCTTCCTAGGGGCATTGGGGTGCTTTACAGAGGAGACAACGAGTTTATTAAGACATTCCAGACCGTGGAATAACTTGTTTTGCTCTTCTTATCTGGTGTTTTCATTTTGAAGGACTGTCTCAGGTGATGGGAGTATATATTTCAAGTTTAAAAAATTTTTTAATGTATTTTAAATTTTCTTGCAATACTTTCAACTTATAAAAAAATGTTGCACAAATTGTACACAGATTCTATATTCTTCACTGTTTTCTGTAATGGTAACATTTTCTAACTATAGTACAACTATCTAAACCAGGATAGTGATATTGATATAATACTCTTAACTAGTATAAGTAGATTTACTTATTTGAAATTTGCCAATTCTCCCACTAATATCCTTTTTCTAGTCCAGGATCCCACATTGCATTCACTTGTCCTTATCTCTTTAGTATTCCTCTTACCTATGATATGTCCCTAACTTGACACTTTTGAAGAGTTCTAGCTGTGGCCATGTATTTTGTATAGTGCCTTTCAATTCTGGTTTGTCTCTGTTTTATCGTGATTAGATTAAGGTTATGCATTTTGGCAAAATAATCCAGAATTCTCGGGGTGTCATATCAGGAGGTACATGATCTCAGTATGTCTTATTAAAAATGTCTTAAAAATATTAATGATGTTAACATTGAATACTGGGTTAAGGGAGGTTTCTCCACTGTAAATTTGCAATTTTTCCCTTAGTAATTAATATCTTACAAGGAGATACTTTGTGATCATGAAAATATCTTGTTTCTCATCATACTTTCACCTACTAATGTTAGCATTCATTTTTTGTTTTGCCCACAACAGTTAATACTGTAGTGTTAGTCAAATATTAATAGTAATTTTTTCTATTTCCATCATTCCTTCTACATTTATTAACTGGAATTGTACTTTAAAGATGAACTGTTCCTTCTCCCCATTTATTGATTTTTTTCAGTTATTTATGATAATATGGATTAATGTATAATTATTATTTTTTTATTTTATAGGTTATAATTCTTTACAATTATTTATTATGAGACTTAAAATATCCCAAGTGTGGCTATTGGAGCTTCTTCAAGTTGGCTCTTTCAATGTGCCTGTCGAGTACCTATTTAAGAACACATGGAGTAAGGATTATAAGGACTTGAGCAGGTTCATAAGTAGACCTTGTGGCATGCAAAAATGCAACAGCAATTCTGTGTCACCACTACTGCTCTAGACCTGCCACTGTCAGGTTTCTTTTACTACTTTGCTGCTTCTTCAATGGCCCCTACCTGTATCTGCTCCTTAACCTCATGGCTTCTTCCTAGCCATGTGTTTACCAACATGCTTTCTATTCATTGCACACGTCTCCTGGTTTCAGTGAAACTGTGTCTCTCTTGGTGTGTTAATGGCATTAAACACTCTATGGTAGTAGGGCCTGTAGTATGTGATTGAGTTGGTTGGTGACTGTCCAGTATGTGAGCACCCTGTTCTTGACCTATAGATGGCTCTTCTTAGGTGAACATCTGTGACAGTTTGAAGTTCTTTTATGGATCCCAGAAAGAGAAAGATTATGTTTTTTGGTTTTTTTTTTTTAAAGATTTTATTTTTATTTAATTCCCCTCCCCTCCCCCCGGTTGTCTGTTTTCTGTGTCTTTTTGCTGCGTCTTGTTTCTTTGTCCGCTTCTGTTGTCGTCAGTGGCACGGGAAAGATTATGTTTTTGAACTAATTCATTCCTGTGTGTGAGACTCTTCATTGGACTACATCAGTGAGGCATGACTCAGGTTAAGTCCCCACCCTCTTATTGGAGCTGATATAAAGGGAGAGAGTCAGACACACAGGAAAAGGAAGCTGCCATATTTATATCTGACCCGGCCATGTGAGAGAAAGTACTCCAGGGGAAGGCAGAGGTAGATAGGCATTCATCTTCGCCATGCATCAAGATCCCAGACTCACCGGTAGCTGATTTTGGTGAGAAAGCATATCTGCTGATGCCTTGATTTGGACATTTCACAGCCCCAGAACTGTAAGCTTTTACCCCTAATAAATTTTGCATTATAAAAGCCAACCATTTCTGGTACTTTGCATTGGCATCCCTTTGGCAAACTAAAATAACACCCGTGATTAGTATTAAACAGAGTTGCTGTGATTGGGTCATACGATGCTGCAACCGAGTGCAAGGAACTTGGCTCAGAAGGGGCTGTGAGTATTGAGGGCATCTAGGAGTTCAATGTCTATTTGATTCTAAACTGAGGCAGTTTTGCTCCTCAGGACACATTTGAACATCCTGGAGATGGTTTTGGTTGTCATGGTGGGGAGTGGGGGAAAGGATGCTACTGGCATCTAATAGGTAGAAGCCAGTGATGTTACTGAGCATCCTATGATGCACAGGATGGCCCTCCACAAAAAAGAATTGCTGGCTAAAATATTGACAGTGCTTAGACTGAGAAACCCTAGCCTAATTTGATGGGTATAAGAGAGGAAAATAGCAGTTTTGGAATGGCCAGGGTAAAGGGTACAGGTATGTGTATGTGGTAGAGTGTGGGTATTTGAAATTTAAAAGTTAGGCAAGGGTAGGATTATATACAGCACAGAATGCTTTCCTAAGGGCCTCAATCACTGGGCTGTGGGTCACCATTAAAGGACTGTAAGAGGATCAGTTTTGCATTTTAGCATATTTAATCTGGCAAGTGTGAAATGAGTTCACACAAAGAGTTCTAAAGAACTAGAATGTTCCATGATGGGGAAGCATTTGAGGATAATATTATTTCAAAGTTGCAATACAGTTTCCTAAGTCCTTTTGGGAGATAGGTCCTTAACTCTACTCTAGATAGGAAGCAGAATTCCTAAAGAAATGCAAGAATTTGCAGAGGGTGAAGCCTTGGTTTTAGCAGAAAGAGAAGATAGAATGGTCAGGTAGTGGGGTCTGAAGTACATGGGCAAAAAGTATTTGGTTCAAGAGTATATAAAATCTTCAAAGTGATGAGAAAGTGGTATTTTATTTTAAATTTTGGTGGGAAAAACGGGCAATAACTTTCTCCATTATTTTTATGTTGTCAAATTATTTTGGATGTTTGTGGCAGGACAGATATCAGGGTTGTTATTCAGAACTAATGCTGGCAATGTTGGTAAATTGCCTTTTGTATGACCTGAAGGACTTGTGAATGCTTTTCTCCCTCCTTTTACTAACATGCACCTGAAATAATCCTTATGTGATTTGTTAGTGTGAGGCAAATTTATGTTTGGGAAAACCTGCCACTGCAGTATGAAAATTACTGTAATATTCTTCTCCTGATAACACATTTTATTTATGAATGATTTAGAAATAGTCACTATGACAACTAAGAAACTTTAATACAAAGTGCTTCTTGGTGGCATTATAAAAGAATACTTTTTCTTTAACACTATTAGAGTAGTTTAGAAAACAAATGGCCTAATACACACACAAAAAACTGAGTCAGGTCATAATATGTTTTACTGGCATACTTTAAAAATTTTGATAGCTTTAAAAAATGTAAATGCAGTTTGATTAATAAGATTTGTTCTCAAAGACATATTGTTAAAAATAATTTGTTATTGGAGAGTTATCTTTACTTTGCTTGGAAAACCAATACTGTTTCTTCCTAAAATCAAAATTTTCTTCTTCATTTACTAAAAAAGAAATCAGTTTGAGAAGGTACCTAAGCTCAATTAACGAGTTGACTTCATAAGCAGTTGTATTTGCAGTTTGCATGCTAGTATATTTAGACTAATCTGGTGACACACAATTTTGTATTGTTTATATTGTATAATATGGTTAATGGCTTCCTCAAACTATATTTAGAGCAGTTTAGGCATCAGTGTGGGGAAATGAGAAAGCAGAATGAAGTGAAATTTTTTTTGCAGGGAAGGTACTTACAGGATAATTACCTTGGTAAGCAAACATCTGGTCTATTTAATGAATCTGGAATGCTGAGGTAAAGCTGTGGTGCTCAAAAGTGCTTATAACACATTTCCACTGAAAACCCCGGTCTTAGTTTCCTAGGGCTGCCATAACAAAGTCTTATAAACTGGGGTGGCTTAAAACAACAGAAATTTATTGCCTTACAGTTTTGGAGACTAGAATTCCAAAATCACGGTGTCAGCAGGGCCATGCTCCCTTTGACGGCTCTAGGGAAGAATCCTTTTTGCCGCCTCCAGCTTCTGGTGGTTGTTGACAATCCTTGGCTTATGGCAGTATAACGTCAGTCTCTCCCTCCATCTTCTGTGGCCATCTTCCTTCTTTATGTGTCCAAATTTCCTGCTTCTTATAAGGGCATCAGTCATTGCATTAGGGCCTGCCCTAGTCCAGGCCTCATCTTAACTCGATTACATTTGCAAAGACCCTATTTCCAAATAAGGTTATATGGACAAGTACCAAGAGTTAGGACTTCATATCTTTTTAGGGAACACAATCAATTCACAACAGCTCCTGACTGCCCAACTTACCAGAATGCAGATGAGGTGAGATCCCTGCTCCTTTTTTTTAAAGATTTATTTATTTTTATTTATTTAATTCCCCTCCCCTCTCCTGGTTGTCTGTTTTCTTTGTCTTTTTGCTGTGTCTTGTTTCTTTGTCTGCTTCTGTTGTCGTCAGCAGCACGGGAAGTGTGGGCGGCGCCATTCCTGGGCAGGCTGCTCCCTCCTTCGAGCTGGGCGGCTCTCCCTATGGGTGCACTCCTTGCGCGTGGGGCTCCCCTACGCGGGGGACACCCCTGTGTGGCAGGGCACTCCTTGCGCGCATCAGCACTGCGCATGGGCCACCTGCACACGGGTCAAGGAGGCCCGGGGTTTGATCCGCGGACCTCCCATGTGGTAGACGGACACCCTAACCACTGGGCCAAAGTCCGTTTCCCGAGATCCCTGCTCTTGAAGCACTTATATTCCATTGGGTGAGGAAATCTAAAGCACATGATATAATTAGAGAATGGAATAGGTATCATAATTCAGCCAAAGGATGGAAGAGTGAACCAGAGGATTTGGGATGAAGAAATAGAATGCAAAGTAGGGTAAGGTGGTGGGAATGATTTAGAGACATTGCCTTCCCCCATCACCATCACAACACATCTACACACACACAGCAGTGTGGGAAATAAGAGAATGAAGAAATTGTGCAATACTAAAGGGAAACGAGAATAATGTCAGAACTTGGTAGGAAATGAGTTTTGAGAAGTTGGGAGGGGGTGGGCTTAACTTCAGACCTGGGGCTAGACTGGGAGAGAGAATCTGCTTTTGATGAAACAATGATGTCATGGAAACTGTGCGTTGAGTCTGCCAGCTGTGAGATGCTAAATGGAAGGGTGGGCACCAGCATAGCCAATGGGGAACCCCTCTCAGCACTCTAGGTGTGGTCAGTGGGGCGTAGATGAGCAGGGCAGAGTGAGACAGAGGTAGAGGCGTGAATCAGAGAATTCAGGCTGCATGATCTTTGACTGGAAAAGTCAGAGTGCTCAGAGGAATGTGGCATTTGAAAGAGCTACTCCAGTGTCCTTTATACAAGTGCCTCCTTTATACAAGTGCCAAACTGCACAGTTGCCACTATAGAAACACTGAGTCTTAAGGGGCCACTAAATATTAAATAAGCAAAAATATCAGTTGTCAAAAGTATAGCTTGTACTGTAATTTTAACATTTTGTTGAGGGGTTTGGCAGTTTGTCATTATGTCTTGGTAGGAAACATCCTAATACATTTTCTCCTAGGAATAAATAAAACAAACTCATTTTTAAAAAATACCTGCTTTAATGTTGACCTAATGAGGTAAAATTAACATTTTTTGGTTGAATTATTTGTCACAAAGGGCTTGCTTGGGAGTTTTTGTTTGTTTGCTTTTTAAGCAGATGTTCTTTGTGTGAAGAAAAACAAACTTTTACCTAAGTAAAATTTAAACCTAGTTTATGAACGAAATACCCTTATTTTGCTGAAACCCTAGGAAACATGATGAAGAACTAGACTGTGGCTGGAGCAAGTTTTGCAGAATATGTGTGACAACCTGTGAGAATAACCTGCAAGAACCTAGCAGAGGCCCCCTCTTAATGTTTATCTGGGCATTCTATGCCTAGGACCATCCCTGTTTACAAGAGGAACAGAGTCCCAGAGTCACCATTCCTTTTCAATACCCTGTTTATTAGGAGTAGAAATGACATAATGTGCAAGAGAAACATTCCCAGCCACTGGTCCTGTCCTTGCACTTTGAGAGGCCCCTCTGTTCCTTCTTAAAGTAACATGCTGCCCTTCCCTGACCCTCACATCCTGGCAGGGCTGTGACTCCTTCCCTTGGGACTCACCCATCCCCTTGTAGCAGAGTGGAGTCCTGTGGGCAAGACTAGTTATATCATTTAAGGGGCCCAGCCCAAAGGGAAAATGGAGGAATCCCTTGTCTAAAAATTAAGAATTTCAAGCCAGCAACAGCAGAGCATTAGGCCGAGTCTTGGTTGCACACCCATGAAGTTCTCCTGCCTATGAGGTAGGCTGTGGTATCCTCACCATCTCTTGAGGTCAGGCAAGGCATGGAAGGCAGCCTTACCTTCTGCTTAGGTGGAAGAAGGGGCACCTAAAACTGCCTTTTCTAGCTCTTCTTCAAACACCCTTGCCCAAGATCTGGTGCTAAAGAGAGGGTGCTTTCTCTACCACCCTCTCTGCCCTCAGGTTGGTTTTGTTATAATAGGAGCTTTGTTCTCAGGGGATTGGTTGAGTTCTCCCTGCGAGGTACTAGATTGTGTGCTACAAAATACAGGGGAGAATTCAGAATTCAGTAGTAAATGTGGGGTGTGAATCAAAGTATGCCATTGGGACTCAGTTTTGTGTGGGAAGCTCTTAGAGGTGTAAAAGGCTTGTAGGGAACAATTGCAAGTAAGATTGGAGAACTTTCAATGCCACGAATGGTTTTTGAATTCAGCTAAAGTAACAGTAGTGAGCAAATCTGTAGTGAAAAACCACCTATCAACATGACAAAATAAAGTTGTTTTTTTTGTTTTGTTTTTGTTGTTGTCATTGTTCTCTTTAAGGAGGTTCCGGGGATTGAACCTGGGACCTCCTACATGGGAAGCAGGTGTTCAACTACTAAGCTACACCACTCCCCTTCTTTTTTTTTTAAGGAATGATAGCAGGATGTGATACATCATTTATATATGATAAACCAAGACAGTGGTTTTTAAAGTTTGGGAGTTTGGTTGTGGGATGGGGAAAAAGAAATGATTGTGTCAGACATTCCCAAATTAAACCTGAAATGCATGTACTTCTCTTCTGATTATGGATTGTGAACAAGGTGTTGTAGGTTTGATAATTGACTGTGCTAATAACAATTACTGTCAGCTAATTACAATGTGTAAAAATAAAATGTCCAACTAATAGAAGGTTACATTATTTTCAGTTCATGAATCATCTCATGTAAACAAGGGTTTTAACAAAGCTAGGATATGAAAAGAGCAGAGTTCAGAGCAGGAAAAGGATATGTACTTTTTGTGTGCCCTTAAAGGAAAGTAATATTGTCCATAATAATGTCCAGTCTCATTATTTCATAATTGCAGGTGTTGATCTGGAAATCAGAATTCAGTGATTATTTGTGAAATTCAGAAAATGAGAATTACACATTTTGAAAGCATTCTCATCTTTGTGGTCAAATTCTTTTGAAGCATTCTTACGGTAGGGACTATTGTGTGAAATAAGCTAGATAAATTGGTGCTTGATGTGTTGCCAAGATAACTGAAAACAATGTCTTAATGAAAACTTCAGTCACTCATAAGGAGCAGTTCATCTGTATTTTCTTGTGTCTAGTGAGGGCTTGTACTCCAATATTTGTTTTTGTTTATCACCTCTGAAACAATTCTGTCCAGTGATGACACAGTTTCTAAGTGTCTCAGTTGCATCTATAATTGCTTTCTTCTAGCAAAGGTTAATTTTTTTTTTTTTTACTTTGTGTTTTTTTTCTGCCTTCAACAAAAATCCATCCCATTTTCCACAGCCTAGTGTGCTATTGGAGTGCAGTTTTGGCTTGTAGTTGTTCTACACAACAGTTTCCCCAATTGTGTTCTTTTTCTGCTTGCAGACTTCACTTTTACTAAAGAGACTAGGTGGGTGATCATACCACATCTTCCCTTTTCATACTGTTTTGACCTTTAAATGAGTACATCTTCTTTAAATGAGTAATCTGCTTTAAATACAGCAACTGTTTACTAGCTCGCTGAAACCAGATGATAATCCTAGACAGTTGCCCTTTAGGAAATCCTGATTTTATTCATTTTATAGTGAAATGGTTATTTGGAATGTTTTTGAATAATTTATGGACTAAATATTTGGAGATTATTTTTCTGAATTATGATTTTTCTCTGCTCTGTGGAGCAGTGGTTCCAGAATAAAATCACTCTCTCTCCTCTTGGCTTCCCCTTTCCTCCTCCTGTTCTCTTTCTTACATATACACAGTATCAGACCTCATTTGGGAAGAGCTTAATTCTTAGAGCTTTGTAGTCCACATTAGCACATTAGAGGTTTTGAAAATTCCTTCAGTGAAGGAATTTGTTAGAATATTTCCCAGATTATTTGGCCATGGAACTCAAAGCAAGAATGCTCTAGTAATATCCTCTTGGACTACTATTCTATCAAACCCTACCTTGAAGGCAAATAAGCACTTAAATGTTACCACTTACTCTATAGAGTGAGCATCTACTATGTTCCACACACCTAGCAAGTACAAGGCATACAAATGATGAATAAGACCTGTCATTGCCCTCAAGAAGAGGGCACTGAAGGATGTTACAAGATAATCTGATGGGTACGTGATAGAATAAGTACAAGGGGCTCCTGTGAAAGAATGTAGAAAGGCACCTAACCCCACCTGGCAGGGAAAGCCTCCTGAAGGAAGCAAAAAGGGATCATGCATTCATCTTACAAATGTCTTCTATGAATGGGGGATACAGCCATAAACAAGACAAGGTCTCTGCTCTCAGGAAGCTGGAATTCCAGTGGGGAAGTCATATAACAAGCAAATAGTTTAACATTTTGTGGTAGTGAAAAAATGCTATGAAGAAAATGAGGCAGGTCTGAAATAGTTTCTGTGGATGTCTGTTCTTCAAATCTTTTCACTACCACAAAATGTTAAACTATTTGCTTGTTATATGACTATCACGTGAGTATTTTACCCCTTAAATGAGTACATCTTCCTAAATAGCTGTTTGCTGGCTTACCAAAAACAGATGATAATGTTAGGTAGCTTTGAGGGTTCAGGTGAGGGTGGAAATCACGAATTTAAAAATGGAATCTTGAATGTACATAGTTGTGGTTTTTCTCCAGCAGCACCCATTGACCCAGGGAATGTACAAAGAATGTAGAGAGTTGGGTTGATTGATAATTTGAGGTTTTCTGAGTTGAGGGCACTGAGAGAACAGTTAAGTCATGTAGCTTTGACCTTATCAAGTACTGTACCAGGAAGGCTGACCTGGATAGGGAAGGAGGCCAAGTTTGGAGGGATCTCATAGAGTGAGGAAGCAGGGTGCTTAAGCAACTAACATTCCAGAAATCAAAGTATAGTGTAGTGGAAATGAAAGAGTAAAGGAGAAAAGTTGTGATTATGTGGGATATTTGATTTTTTAAAATTTATTTCTCTCCCTTTCCCCCTCAACCCCCCCCCCCCCCGTTGTCTGTTCTCTGTGTCCATTTGCTGCGTGTTCTTTTTGCCCACTTCTGATGTCGTCAGTGGCATGGGAATCTGTTTCTTTTTGTTGCGTCATCTTGTTGTGTCACCTCTCCATGTGTGTGGCACCATTCCTGGGCAGGCTGCACTTGCTTTTGCGCTGGGCGGCTCTATTTATGGGGCGCACTCCTTGCGCGTGGGGCTCCCCTACGCAGGGGAGCACGGCACTCCTTGCATGCATCAGCACTGCACATGGGCCAGCTCCACACAGGTCAAGGAGGCCTGGGGTTTGAACCGTGGACCTCCCATGTAGTAGACAGACGCCCTAACCACTGGGCCAAGTACACTTCCCGAATATTTGATTTTAAAGATCCAGGGGTGGGGCTTGGATGATAAAGGCCATGGGAGGCTGAAGAATTGTGACAGTGCTGGCCACACTGTTGCTGAGGAGATTATCCTGGCCATCAGCCTGGCCTATGATATCACTCAAGGTAATAGAAGTACCTGGGAAGGAGAGAAAGGCCACAGACTAAGGTCTAAAGCCTCAAGTGAAAGGGGCGCATGTCGGAACCTTATAATACTAGTGGTATAATTAGATGGTGTGAGATTCAAAGGAATATATATATACATCAGTGGAGGAGTGATTGAAAAAGTCCATGGGCATATAGCAGGTGCTTACTTCTTATCTGAACCCTGAGAAAATGAGTGTGGGAAAAGACGCAGCCTCCAGGATGCCTGGAATGTGGTTTAACTGGGCAACCTGGGGCTGAAAAGACTGTGTCCGCAGGCTGTATGTCCAGAACACTTTACCCTAGAGACAGAGATATAGAGGGTACAGGATAAAAAGCAATCACATTCATCCAGAAACCAAATAAATATTTATTTGATGCTGCTACTGGTAGTATATCCACTGTATGAAGTTGTGCACATAATGGACCAAGCTTTTGGAGTTATTATTCAAACAATTACTAACTTTTGGACATCGTATTTGGAAAATTGCCTTATTTAACAAATGATTGTTCTCAGATTTCTGTTTGGGCCACCATCCCTCCACCCCCAGTTCCCATATCTCTTCCACATTCGCCTATCTTTTATCTTTTCCATCCTGTCTTGGTCCTGCTTATGGCTAGAATTTCTTCTCCAAACCTAAGCCTGTGTCTCATCCTTAGGGACCTTTGAGAGGTCATTATTTCTAATTGATTTTCATTGGAGCCTTTCCTTGGTGCTCTTTACCTTAAAGATGAAGAATGAGGGTTTTGCAGTTAAGCAGACCTGCATTTGATTCCTGGATCCACCACTTATTAATGGTGTGACCTTCTTCAAAGTACTTATTAACCTATTCTCTTTTCTAAATATAAACAAAATGAGATTTATGCTAAAGCATTTAACACAGGGCCTAGCACTGTTTGATAATTCTGTTTCTCAGCATATCCAGAGGTCCTGGGAACTATTGTAGCAGAAGCACTTGGAGTTGACTGTTGAAGAAGAAGGAAATGAGTACTTGGAATCTGTTGTCCCAGCAGGGATAAACTTATTCTTAATATTCCTCCCAGTGAACTTCATATGCTTTAAGATCCAGTCTTCTGTGGACTGTGAATAGGCTGGCCCTTCATCTTTCAGGACATTACTGTAAATCAGGGGTTATTAATCATGGCTACACCAGTAGAACTTTATAGATTCAAAATCACCAGTAGAACTTTATAGATTCATGGGCCCCCTATCCAGAAGAGTCTCGTTCATAGGTCTGAGTCATCGGCCTGGGGTAGGGCCTACACATTTTTTTATTTTTTTAACCAGGGATTGAATGCAGGACCTTGTACATGGCCAACAGGCACTCAACCACTTAGCTACATCCACCCCCAGTGAGAGTAAGTTTTTTTTGTTTTGTTTTTAGGAGGTATGAGGTATTGAACCCTGGGACCTCGTACATGGGAAGCAGGTGCTTAACCACTTGAGCTACATCCACTCCCACAAATGATTTTAAATATTTTAAATTCTAGGGTGAACTGGTAGAGTTAAAGATAGGAATAATACCAATCTCCCAAAGTTGTCAGGATTAAATAACATATTAATGATTTCTGAAATTGCCTAGCACATAAATGCAGTTCAAAATATCTATCAGTTATCTTTTTCTGCATAGAAAATCGATCAGCCATATGGGATTGAAGCACCCTCTCAATTAAAGGTGGAGTGGTCATCGCCATCCCAGAATCCTCAGGATTGGAGAATAAAATATGGACTAGAGTGGATTTACTGGTATTCTATTATAGACTTGTTGTGATTCTAGCAGTGGAAGAAATTATATCATTGATGTGGAGGCAGTGGCCAGTGGAGTCGCTGAAGGCAGAGGGAGGGAAAAAGAGGTATAATATCGGAGCATTTTTGGGACTTGGAATTGTCCTCAATGACATTGCAAAGACAGGACATTATATATCTTGCCATAACCTATGAAAGGAGTGGAAGAGAGTGTAAATTACAATGTAAACTATAACTGTGCTGTGTGGCAGCGCTCCAAAATGTGTTCATGAATTGCAGTGAATGTACCACATTAATGAAAGAAGTTAATGTGGGAAAACTGGGAGGTGTGGGGAGTGGGGCATATGAGAATCCCTATATTTTTTTATGTAACATTTTATGTAGTCTATACATCTTTTAAAAATAACTAAAAATATATATTTTAAAAATATATAATTTCATTGTTGATATAATGCAGTCTTCATATTATTTTTTTCTGAGTTCAGTCACTTCTCATTTTTTCCAGATTTTTAGGTGTTTTTTTTTTATATGTTTACTTTAGTTTTTATATTTTTGAATCAAGATGATTTTTAATATTGCAAATGCTTTTTTGAATATGTTCAGTTTGCAGTGTTGTGTTATGTAGTTCTCTTCAGCTTCATGTTTAGTTTTTTGGGAAATGACATTTCATCAGTAAAATAAAGTTTACTCTCATACACACACGTACACAAAATCATCCCCAAACTCAGTGGCATTCAAAAATAAGCATTTATTTTTTACTCTTTAAGTATTATCTGCAGCAGCTTTGCTGATCTCAGCTGGGCTGCAGGATTGTGGTGGGGTTGGCGAGGGAGTGCTGGCTGATACTGCTCAGCCAGTGTTGCTTTCTTCCACGTCTCTTATCTTCCTTCCGACAGTGGGTTAGCCCAGGCATGATCTTCTCATGGTGGAGGCAGAAGCATAAGAGAGCAAGTGGAAACCACTGTAGGTCCCAAACTGGCATATAATTACTTCTGCCTCATTCAAATTGAAACTCTTGAGTCAAGGAATGACTCAATATGTATATATGAAGGGCATGGATACAGGGAGGGGTGAATGGGGACCATTAGTGCAATCTACCACAAAAGCTGGAAACCAACTTTTAGTAGTAAAAGTTTAAATGCCTGCAAATGAAAAGAAATGTCAACAAAGTACCTACTTTATATCAGGTTCAGTGGAAAAATGCCAAGCAAGCAAAAGTGACCAGGAACTCCCCCATAATAAAGGATTAATGAAGTATGTTAGTTACTTTATGAGTTAAATAGGTTTTTTTGGAACCAGGATATTGGAAACTTATATCTATTCATAACTTTTTGCTTCCCATAGGATAATGCATATAGGATTTCAAATGAGCCTTGGAAAATGAAAGTAATCATAAAATATGACCACCTGTATTTTCCAAATTGCTTAAAATCCCAGTTCATAACAAAATGTATTTTAAATGAAGTTATTGAACCCAAAACCCACATTCTATTCTTTCCAGCTACCATCTAGTTATTAGGTTGCATTTCCAGGGGAGCCTGTGAGAGACATTAGCACATTGGATTTTAAGGTAAAGCAATTGGGTACTATACCTGATACCTTCATTAGGACTATGGGTGTGAAATTTTTACTTCTGTCTGTTTCTTCATTTGTAATAATTTTTACCCTTCAAAGGTTTGCTATTAATATCAGATGTAATAATGTATGTGAAAGTAGCTTCAAGGTAATTGAGTACCATAAACTAGTAATAAATAGGTATAGTTTCTCAAACAGTGTAAGTGTGTAGACTTGCAATCAAACTGCCTAAATTAGATTCCTAGCTCTGTCAGCTTTGGCTATCAGGTGTTGGGCAAGATAGGGAATCTCACTGTTCCTCAGTTTCTCCTTGTTTAAAGAGAGAATAATAGTCCTGTCTATCCTATAAGGTGGTTGTCACAACAAATGAGATATAGTTAGTATAAATCTCTTAGCCTGGCACAGTGCCTGTCTCATTATAAGCACCCAATGAGGGTTAAATATTTTTACTACAATAAATGGGATGTGAATGAAGTTATTTGGCCCATTAAATGCTCAATTTTAACTAAAATTATTCTTAAGAAGTAAGTTCTGCAAATTTAGGCATTTGTAGTGGGACATTTAAGGTATTCTATCTTATGAATTTTTTAGTTCTCAGTTATTTAAATATGAGAATTATTTTGCAAAAAGAAATCAATCAGGCATTTATTGGGAGATCCACCACGTGTTCTGTAGTGCATTATACCTAGAGGGCAGACTCGGTGTGTAAAGACGTGTCCTCCAAACCTCAGTGAAATGGTATCTTTAACTTGACAGCATGGATTCAGATACCTGTTCAGTGATTAAGCCACAGCGTAGTGTGACAATGTACTAGCTTACAAAGGGCCACAAAATTAAATCGTGGTCTTACCAGGTGTGTTCGCAATTGAAATGGCAGTCCATAGAGGGAGAAGGAGAGTTTCCTAGTTGATGTTACAGTGCTTCTGAACCTGTAAAGGGCATCCTTTCCAGGGAGATTGCGGAAAACAGCGACATCAGAACGGACTGCGTCTCCCACGGAGCAGGTGCCCCTGTATTGTTAGGATGAAGCGGTGCTGGCTGTTGCCAGGAGAGACAGAAACAGGCCGACTGAGGGTACGGTGGCTCTGCAGTGCCAAAATTAATGCCATTTGGAGCTAAGACTATATTCCAGTGTATTCGATCGTTGTAGTCTTTGCAGTCTGTTGTTGTTGTTTTTTTTCCTTAAATGTGTAACATCACGGTTCATGTGAAATTGTTGGCATATTTCGTATCCAAGGGATGTGGTTTGTTTTTACATTTTGGCAAATACTACAGGGAAATTATACTTGCAGAATTTCACTGCTGGTTACCCTTAGCCTAATACAGTTTATAAAGGTGGCTGTTGATCTCTGTTTCAATATGCCTAATAATAAGACTGTACTGAACCATTGTATGTAATGGAATGAGGGGCACTAGTAATACAGAGGAGTTTGCAGAATGCTATTTAAACTTTGCACCAACCATGAACATAATGAGTTTTTTCCCAGAAAGTATTTTAAAGTAACTCAAAAGGAAGTCTAAAATCAAACAGAAAGGGGTGATTTGTTAATTTATCTTCTCTATTTGTTTTATGCAATAACTTCTGTATTAGCCAAAGGGGTGCTGATGTAAAGTATTAGAAATCTGTTGACTTTGATAAAGGATATTTATTTGGGATAAAAGCTTACATTTTCAAGGCCCTAAAGAGTCCAACTCAAGGTTACTTTTCTCACTAAACTCTTTTGCCACATATTGAAGCAAGATGGCGGGCAATGTCTGCGAGGGTTCCGACTTCTCTTCACTCTTAAGGCTCCATGGGCCCAGCTTCTTCCGATCTCAGCTGTAGGCTGGGGACTCCTTTCTTCCTGGGCCTTCTTCACTGCTTAGGGCTCTGGTCTCTTCAGATGCAGACTGATAAACGACTCATCTCTCTCCAGGGCCCCAGGATCAAGTTCTCTCCTCTGCCATGTCTATGGTGCTCTCTCTATTCCTGTGTATCCTCTTGTGTGCTCTCCTTGAGTGAATGCCTGTTTATATAGTCACCAATGGGGAAGGACTCAATGCTGCATGCCTTAATGAAGGGGATGAACCAAGCTTTGATCTTAACATAATCAAGTAAATGTAAAACCTTTGCATATAATACAATCAAAGGGTAGCACACCCAGAGGAACAAACCAGTTTACAAACATAATTGTCTCTTTTTGGAATTCATAAATAATATCAAACTGCCACAACTTCTTTCTTTGAATTGAAGCTCTTACAGAAGAAATTAGCTACCTTTTTACCTTCTTCTCCGGAGCTGAATGGGCCTAAATAGGAAATAAATATGTAAGCTAGACTTCTCCCGGCCAGAGTAGAGGCTTCTTTTCCTACTCCTGGTCTTCAGGACTCAGGGAGCTATGCCAGCACCAGCACAGGTGTCCACATGGTTCAGGTCAGCAGCAGTCATGCTGTGTACGGCAGGCAGGAGCTGGTGGCAGAATCACTCACAAATGCAATGCTTAGGGGAAATGGACTTTTTCATGCTAGGCTTCACAGTGTCCATGAACTATGCACTGGTGTGGACTAAAAAGGGACTGGAAAAAAGTCATTGCAAAGCGGATGTGGCTCTACCAGGTGGGCATCCACCTGCCACATGGGAGGTCCCAGTGCCTCCTAAGAGGAGACAAGCAGATGCTGCCTTCCCCAGCGATGAGCTAGATGCCGCCCCCTACACAACAAGCAGATACCATGAGCCAGCAGATGTCGCAGCCCACTGGGAGTGGATGTGGCTCGGGCCGTTGGGCACTAACCGGTTCAGTTCCTGGTGCCTCCTGGAGACGTAAGCAAACAATGAGCAGACAGAGAAGAGAACCATTAGGATGGGGGGGGGGGGGCGGGGGGAGTAGATAAAGTCAATGAAGAAATAAATCTTAAAGTCATTGTGCAGTGAGAATTTTTAAAATAGCTTTTACTGCCTTTTTTTTCCTACCATTATTTCTTTTTAGATTTTTTTTTTTAATTATTTATTTCTCTCCCCTTCTCGCCCAACCCCCCAGTTGTCTGCTCTCTATGTCCATTCACTGTTGTGTTCTTCTCTGTCCGTTTCTATTCTTGTCAGCGGCCCAGGAATCTGTGTCTCTTTTTTGTTGCGTCATCTTGCTGCTGTGTGTGGCGTCACTCCTGGGCAGGCAGAACTTTCTTTCTCGCTGGACAGGTCTCCTTACGGGGCGCACTCCTTGCGTGTGGGGCTCCCCTATGTGGGGGACACCCCTGTGTGGCAATGTACTCTTTGCGCACATCAGCACCACGGGTGGGCCAGCTCATCACATGGGTCAAGGAGGTCCTGGCTTTGAACTGCAGACATCCCATGTGGTAGGTGGACACTCTATCTGTTGAGCCAAGTCCACTTCCCATGAGAAATTTAATATACTCCGCTCTTTTTTTTCTTTTCTCTTTGTTTTTCATAGGAATCCATGAAGGTGCCTGTCCTTTATTTTTATTTTAAAAAATGGTTTTACAATTTAGTGTACCCTTTTAGATATTAACATGGGGAATACTACAAAGTGCTTAAAGTAATTTGTTGAGAGTAGTGATAAGATGATTGGTGCTAATGAATAAAATAGGGTACTATATGATAATTAGTATTATCATATTGCCATACCTAATGGTATTCAAAACTGCAGAACCTGTAAAGAA
The DNA here is from genome assembly GCF_030445035.2 of Dasypus novemcinctus. Classification (NCBI taxonomy): domain Eukaryota; kingdom Metazoa; phylum Chordata; class Mammalia; order Cingulata; family Dasypodidae; genus Dasypus; species Dasypus novemcinctus. Next base: position 43,288,697 of record NC_080673.1, on the reverse strand, counting down.
TTTGAAGGGAAACTTCTTCATTGTTCAGATTTTTCAAGTGTTTATGTGAAAAACTGTCTACCTGGTTAGAGGAAAAATTATTGCCATTTCACTCTAATTCATTTGTTTCCTTCAAAAATGCAGATTCAGCTAACCAATTACTTCATTTACGGCTTTTGTAAACCAAACTACAAAATGTGTGTGGCTTTTGGTGTTCTGGTGTAGGGTTAGCAGAAGCTGGCATGGTATTTCTTTAGCCTAAGAGTTTAAATTTCATAGTAATGCTAGAACGTATTCCCTTAAATTCTCTAAAATACTGTCTTATAAAGGTCTAGGCTGATTCGTGCTGGCCTTCCTTCCCCAGGTCATGACTCATTTTCAAACTCTTATTTGAAAAGCTTTGTTAAGTTCAGGTGAAATATTTAGAGTTTGACACTGAGTATTTCCCTGAATACTCAATTGGTTTCTGCCAGCAGTGAGTGTGATGACAGGGTTAGGTTTTATTTCTCAGGTGTTCCTGTTGGTGTTTCATTTTGCAGATCTCAGTAGGGGGTTAGAAGGGAGTGCTGAAACAGAAGAATAAGTACTTCAAGTGTGATGGAAACCATTCAAGGACAGCTGGTGGGTAGGGCTTTGTTTGTTTCTTAGCATTTGGCTCCTTTGCATTTCATCAGCACCTTTGCAGGACCAGTCTTCTGGGAATATTCATCAACTCTTCTCGTCACAGAGTTCCCATTGAGAGTATTTAAATAAGTCATGGCACAGAGGAAAATTTTAAAGATATTTAGGATTAGAGGATGATAAACTTGAGGTACATACCCCTTTCTTGGCAAAAACGTGCAAAGGAAGGTCAGATTCCAGAGCAACTGTAAAAACTTACAAAGGTCTAAAATGGATTCTTAACCAGGGATGCACAGAACCCCAAGTGGGGGTCCATGGAAAGATTTCAGGGGGTCCATGAGCTTGAATTGAAAAAAAAAACAACTTATTATCTTTATTTTCTCTGATCTCTAACTGAAATCTAGCATTTCTTTGACTTATGAATATGTGCAGTAAATTACAGTAGGATTCATTTCTTATCACATTTTGGTTGTTGCATATCTCAAAAAATTGCTTATGTTCATCCATACTTTGAAATTACAGTCGTTGTTAGACCCAGTGCTAGTTGAGTGTCCTAAAACCATCTGCCACTACGTTCTGAGAAGGGGTCCGTGGTTTTCACCTGACTGGCAAAGGAGTCTGGAACAAAAAAGGTTAGAACCCCTTGTTTAAAAAGATAACTTTGAAAAATTTTTTGTGTGTTTGTCAGTTTTATTTTCTAAGAAAAGGAATCTTTCCCTACCAAAATACCATAATTCATGCTCTGGACTGTGTTCATTGTGGTGAACCAAACAGCTATAATTGTGACACATTGAATTGCCTTGAGCCCTAGTTTGAGGTTTAATGCTTGACATGTAAACATATTAGTCTTCTTTGAGGAAAAATTTCTGTAACAACGAATTCAAACTAAGTTTAACTGTTTTAACATGTTTCTTTTAAATAGAGTCATGAATTTTCTGAAATTTGTGTCCATTAGTAATGAAAAAAAATTGTGAAACTGTCATTGTGAATGAAATGATTTTTTAATACACTTTCTATTTAAATTTCTGCATTGTCAAATATTCTTTCTTTTTTTTTTTTAAGCTCTCTTTCATCATTCCCTTCTGCCTCCCTCTCTAGAGCTGCAGTCAGTTTCCAGGAGCTCATCTGTCATCATCATGTATATAATTAACACAGTGTCTGAGGTGGTGTCATCTGAATTACTCAGTGGGGATAATGATTGGGTAATTTGATTTGTCATGATTGACCCCAGATCTTCCTTCTCTGAAGACTAATAGTAGATCTGCACCTTTCAGATGAATGGAATATAGGCTTAAAGACAAGAAAGAACGAAAAAGAGTCTTCCTGGATGATTTTTGTTTCTTTTGTTTCCTTTTTTTTAATGTTTTATTTAGTGTGCTAAAGTTCTGTAGCATTAATTTTCCACATTTATGTTCCAAATTAGATTCAGTTTTTTCACATACTTGTTGACATCAGAATTGACTTCAAGCATTTTAGTAATGAATCTGTGCTGGAGTTAACAATGTGCCAGGATCCAGGGAAATAATACATTAAATCAAGTATTTGAGCACCTTGGAATTCAAGACTCTGCACAAAAGTACAGAGGCACAAAACAGACACAAAAGTCCCTAAGATATGGTTTGTACCTTTAGTGAACCTTTGTTCACTAAAATCAGTATGAAGAAGCAATTTAATTTTTCAGTAAGAAAAATTGAATTCTGACCTCTGTGTGAGGATTTTCTTGAGAAAAGCCTTGGAAGGAAATGTTCCAGGTAGTAAGGTGAGATGATTCAAGGAAGGCTGGCTCAGATCTGCAACTTTCTCTTTGGGGTTGCCTCCGATTTCTTCTCCATCACCAAGCCCTGCCCCCCTGGTTTACTGTGAGGCTGGTGATTGGTGGTTAAGAAAGCAAACTCTGATTTTGGAGGGCCTGGGTTGGAAAAGCTGGACTGCTTATTTAATCTTGAGTCTACTTTTTTACCTGCAAAAGGGGATGATACTAGAAACTTCTTTGGATTGGGCATGGCACCCTATTAGGTGTTGAGTAAATATTAGCTAATATTAGCTTTATACAGTTTTCCCTTTTAAAGCCCAAGTGTTGGCAAAGTAAATTTGTTGTTCTCATTCACTCTTGCCAAGTGAGTCAGACTGGCTTTGTAGAAAATAATTTTTCTATTCTAAGGGGCAAGGGTTGATAAGACAGTTATAGAATACATACCGTATGACAGACACTTTTCTAGGTGGTTTAGGTATGCTATTTCATTTACTTATCATGACAGATATGCCATGACTGGGCAGCCTCAGCCCAGTTTTACTGATAGTAAAGTAACTTAACCTCTTGAATATCATTTTCCTTGAGGTTACTCAACTAGTATAGTATGACATTAGAGCTGGGGTACTTATGTGGGTTTTTTTTACTGAAAATTGTATGTTTCTTCTATAATGCCTCACAGAAATAGTTATGAAGGGAAATGGACTTTGGCCCAGTGGTTAGGGCGTCCGTCTACCATATGGGAGGTCCGCAGTTCAAACCCCGGGCCTCCTTGACCCGTGTGGAGCTGGCCATGCGCAGCGCTGATGCGCGCAAGGAGTGCCGTGCCACACAGGGGTGTCCCCCGCGTGGGGGAGCCCCACGCGCAAGGAGCGCGCCCGTGAGGAAAGCCACCCAGCGTGAAAAGAGGGAGCAGCCTGCCCAGGAATGGCGCCGCCCACACTTCCCGTGCCGCTGACGACAACAGAGGCGGACAAAGAAAGAAGACGCAGCGAATAGACACCAAGAACAGACAACCAGGGGAGGGGGGGGAATTAAATAAATAAATAAATCTTTAAAAAAAAAAAAAGAAAAAAGAAATAGTTATGAAATGACTCTCAGAACCAGAGAGAATCAGAGTATCTAAGGCTTCTAATCCTGAACAGCATGTAAAACTTCACAAGCAGTATTAATTTATTCAATAATATTTGGCAATAGGATTTTGAACAAAACAGATTCTTTCTTACTAGCCTTCTTGTACATCTTCAGATGCTGAAGACCTCCTTATTTCCTGCTGTCAGAGATGCCAAGGTGCCCTTGAGCCATTCTGAGGTAAAACCAGTACAGTAGTTAACTCAAGAAAGTCATTGGCTTATAACAAAATTTATGGGTGCAAAGGTGCTTGTGTTTTAGAGCCTTGCCACTCAAGGTCTGGCCCAAGGACCAGCATCGGCGTCACTTGGTAGTCTTTTAGAAATGCAGAATCTCAAGTTCAACCTCATTTCTCTTCAATCTGAGTCTACATTTTAACAAAGTCCTCAACTGAAATGTATGCACAAATTTCAGACTCTTTCCTTTAGAAAACAATACAAGAGAAAAGTAACTATAGCAATTACCTGGGCAGTATACCGTTATAAATGTTCACAAGGGAGGAATACAAAAACATAGTTTCTATCCTTGGTGAATTTATAAACTGTTTGATGAGCACTGTAGTGTAGCTGTTGAGAGCTTGGTTGTTAGAGTCAGTCTGCCTGGGTTCAAATTTCTCTTCTCCTTACTTAGATATGTGATCTAAGGAAGTTCTTAGCAGGGGCAGTAGTGAGGATCAAATACTATCACGTAGTGAGCCTTCAATAGGTGTTGGTTATGTACTATTAAATATGAAAGCACTCTAGAATTTGACTAATGTTAAAGTGGTTATGATAAAGCATGATTTGATGTATTTGGGAAAGGAGAATAGTCATATAGTGAAAATAGGATTCCAAGGCTTGGGTTCTAGATCTTGTTTTACCATCTATTTGCTGTATAACTCTGGCAAGTTACTTAACCTCCTTAAAGCTCAGCTACCCCATCTGTAAAATGGAGATAGCAGTACATGCCTTGGCTACCTTGTAGAGTTTTCTGAAGGTCAATTGAAATAATAAATGAGAATTGATATTCTGAAGACCTCTTTTGTATGGCGAACTGGAACCGAGTTACCTGCATAAAGCTGGGTCATGAAAGACCAGACAAAATCAGTTATTTCTGTGACATTGTGATAAACAAACTGAAGTGAGATGGTAAGGAAGCATAAGCATCATGAATGAATTATACAATCACTTTATCCCATGTGCTTGGTACTGGCTCCTGACCATATCTGGTCATAACCAGTGCAGTTCCTCATAATGCAAATTGTATTCCCTTGGTATTCAGTCCCATTTTGGACAGTTTATGTTGTGACAACTGTCCTATAGAAGAAACACCTGTACTTCACAGAAAGTTCCCCGGCCTATGGAACAGATACCAGCAGCCTGCAGGGTCAGATTCCAGATGCACAATCCATTGTATACTCAGTGGCAGGCCCAGCCCTTGTAGAAACATAATGCATTACCCCTCTTTCTAACCAGGATATTTTAACTTCCTTAGAAAGTTTTAATAAAATGAGAAATGAACTGTCACTCTGGCCAATATTTTTTGGTAACTTATTGATAAGATATTTTCTCAAGTGGTGAATAGGGTTGATGTCCACTTTTACCCTGGAAGATGATCTCTGACAGCATTAAAAAGAACTGCAGTAGAAATTCTCTTATTTTAATGTAGTTTATTATTTCATGGTTGGCCTAGTAGCTTATTGATAGATCAGAAATCCCAAGGAGATCATGAAAAATTACACACACTTTTTATAGTAAATTTTAACTAAAAACCGTCAATGTGCATTCACCAAATATTTGATGTAGGGCAAAGGACTTTTCTCTGAGTGTGATTAGCTGAAGAGAGTTATGCCCTACCTCAGATAAACCACATCTACAATGTAGAGTCCATTGTTTCCAGTTCCAGTTTTTAAAAGTGGAGTGAGAACTTGGGTAGCTATGAACCAATCTGAGAACAGAATCCCTTTAAATTTTTATCACCGCACCTCCCAATAATTAAGGTGTCTTGACCACATTTAAGAGCAGTTTATTTTAGCAACTTAATTTGAGTGATTTGGAAAAACTCCAAGTTAATTTCCATTGAAAACCTTTCTTTTTATATTCATATTCCTTCAATTTATGTAGTATTTAATTACAATATATAATTTTAACAAGTACAGCTGGTATAAACAGGTTTAGGAAGAAAAAGAACACACTCTTGGTATGCATTAGTTGGCAGTACCCAGTGTATTTGGGGTACCAGAAAGTAGCCTGTGAGTACTGAATGTTCAGTGTGTTTTTCAACCAGAGTGTTTCAAGAGGGAAATGAGAGCATCGCAGTGTGAGAATTAGCAAGTTTTTATTGTAGTGTGCATTTCGACAACTAGCTGTAAGATTGCCTGGTGTGACATGAGACATTTATGTATGTGTGTGTTTTTCTTTAATATTTTGTGAAAACTAACTTAAGGTCATTTGGCAAATGTGCTATTCTGTAAAACAAAACTTGTGTTCCCATGGGGCAAGAAGCAGGAGCACATTTTTGTTTGCCACTGTGAATGTCTCACTCTGGGCTTTGGAACTGTCTATAATACCTAAAATCTGTACGGATCTAGCTTTAGTTGAAGAAATCCTGGCACACCTGTTGACTGGAGATGAAAATGAGGCAGTACAGTGACTTTTAAAGAGCTACTGAATTGTGGAACCAGTTATTTTAAAACCAAAAGGACCAAAATTTCAGATCAAACAAAACTTTACGTGTTTAAATTACTTGTGTATTAAAATGAATGTGTCTTTTTGCTTTTTATGGTCAATGAGCACTTTGACAGACAGTATAGTTGAAGTGTTTGTGAGTGTATATAAGATATGCTGACTTCTCAAAAACAGAGTGAGTTACCTCCCAACCCCCATCCCAGAGTTAACAGGAGGTTTCACTAAATGTGTTAAGAAGAAAACCTTTTTTTTTTTTTTTAACAGAAAGAAAACCATTTATATCACAGACAGCATGCTTACTCTTTCCATTTCTGAGGGGTCAATACAATAGTTTCATTCTTTGTTAATAAAGAGGAAGCACCATACCTTGACAGAAAAGAGCATTGGAACTGGCAGCAGAAGCGTAGATCTCAAACCCTATCCTGGGTGACCTCTGATATAGCTTCTAATCACTCTGAACCTAATTTTCTTCATCTTTAACAAAATGCGGATAACGCTGTTTTCATCCATAAAATTGGAATGAGTATACCTTACCTCATGGGCTGAGATACAATATTAAAAGCTCATTGCACCATGCTTGGCACAGAGTAAGTGCTTGATAAATGCATCATTTATTATTTTAAAATTACAGAGGTGATTGCTTCAGGCCTTTATCCTTGAGCCTGACATTTCTTCCACTTGTAGTCTTAGTTCCATTTTGCCAATTATATAATAATAATAGCACTTCTGGACATTTCTTCCAAACCTGTTTTCTCCCATCTCCTGCCTAGTGCCCCAAAATAGTGTGAAATTGTAGCTAACAGACTAGTAGCCAGTTGCCTACATCTTGGCCTTTTTGTCTGGCAAACCACTGGCCATTAATGAGCTTTGAATTTCTCTTCCCCCATTTCCTGCGGAGCCACATGTGGCCGAAATAAAGAATGGTAGCGCTTAAAGATTGGCTAGGGCTAGGCCTCCTCCCTCCTTGCCTTCCTCCTTCCAGCCCCCCGCAGTGAAGCAGTGAGATTATGGCTGCAGCCTTCCAGGTTCCAGTCCCACTACCTGCCCCCCCCCCCCCCCACTCCAGGGAGGGCTTTTAGGGTAGGCAGGGCTTTAGCACCCACCGACCTGCTTTCTCTGACCAACAGACCTCCCCAGGTTGTATTTGTTTTGTTTTCAGTCTAGCTATGGTAAATCAGGAAGAAACTATTCCCAAAAGAGTTGTTTGCTCATCCTTTCTCCTCCCTCCCACATCATCACCCACCAACTGTAAACAAATGAGGGAAAAATATTGTGTACAACTTGGATATTGATGTATATTTATGCAACCTCCATTTCTATAAAGGGCAATCAACATAAAGAATTTGCAGAGGACTGAATGATTTAGGGGTTTGGGAAAGCATCCTGGGTAACTTTCCTGAGTTTCTGGAAAAGTTGAGATCTTAGCATCTAATGTTGGGACAGCCACCTATAACCTCTCCATGCCCCAGAGAGGAGTGAGCCTAGAGTGAAGGTAAGCTAGCCCCTCCCCTGAGGCTGTATTGCCTTCCTTCCACGCTGGCATTTTTCTGCAGATGAGGATCATCGAAGTAATAACTCGGCAATCTTGGAAAATAGCATTTTGTATATTTTATTTTGTTCCTTAAAAAGGCTGAAATGGAAAATATCTCTTTAGATATAAAAAGCTCCAGTGAAGTTTTCCCAGTAATTATTGTTAAGATTTTTTTTTAAATGTGCTTCTGGTTAAAATGTATAGATAATGAAATGAGGTGATATGCATAATATCAATGTTTTTATTGTAATACCAGATCATTCATCTCACACATTTTGAGTCAATTTGAATCATACCCAGTTGCTCACTGAATGTATAAAGCATTGGGGGAGGAAAAAAAGTAAACCCTGATATACAGTGATTTTGTAGAAACAGGAGAAGAAAAATTCCTGAGGGAACAGTGAGAGTAGCAACCACAAGATTTGGATGTCAGCCTTTATTACATAACAAAACTTGAGTGGAAGAAGCATACGGAATTTGAAAGCACTCGTGTGATATAAAGTGAATTTATTTTCACTCATTATGCAGAACAGAGAAAGTGAATACTTAGTCACTGGTCCAAAACAATGAATTCCCTTATACTGCTTCAGTGAAGCTGAATGTTGACTTAGATTTCATTTTTGGAAATGACTATCATTAATGTTCAAGGTAAAACCCAAAACATGCATTGTCACTGCTCTAAGAGTAATTTAAAAAATAAAACCCACCTCTTTAATTTAAAAAGAAAGCAAGCAAAAGACTCCTATACTGCTGGTGTTAGAATATTTTAAATGATACTTTAAAAGGGAACAGGCTTACAGAGCAAATCCAAAGCCAATATTAATCATTTGACAGTAAAAGGAGCTGAATAATGAGCTTGGTAAATGCTTGAAGAGTTTAAACAAAATACTGTGAGAATAAAGGAATGACTCATTCTGATTGAAAGGATCTTAACCTCCTCCCAAAGTTTGGACCGGTTAAATAAGACTTTAACGAATGAGTAACACTTGAATTGGTGAAGCAGTAGAGCAGAATTTTAGGTTTAAAAAAGAAGTGTATAAGCAAAGACAGAGAGGTGAGAAAGTCCATAGAACTTGGAGACTCTTGATGAGCCCACCACTTTTAGGTCAATCTGTGTGCCTCTGCGTGTGTCTGGAAGGAGTGGGAAGAAATTGATGACAGGAGATGAATCTTGCTTGTATGGGGGGCAGGGGGTGCAGAGCCAGATGGTGACCCACTTGCCGTGTTGTGCTAAAGACAGAAGCCTTGGGAGTGCTGTGATCTGACCAGGTAACCCCAGTCACTGGATTGGCATCAGTCTTTTCACTTATTTTTGCTCAGTTTTGTGCCATTCTCCACTTACCAAACATCTGCTAGGTTTGTATTAGGATCCTTCTCATTGGATAACAGAAAACTGGTATCAAACTGGTTTGAGGACAAAATGGAGGGGTCCACTGACTTTCATAACAGGAAAGTTCAAGGGGTTGCTCTGGGTCTAGCCATGCTGGAAACTTGGGAGCATTGGGGCGCTTCGATTTCCAGTATGGCGCCATGTCCATAACTGTCTTTCCTTTGGTTTCCCCTCTCCTTGTGGGCCCTGGCAGCTTCAGAGCTGTACTGAGGTCGTTCCAGGTTCCACCGCATCCCTCCAGCAGGAGCCTCTGAATGAACTGTGGCATCACAGCATATTTTCTGAATCAAACTGATAGTGGGAAATTAGGGCTCTGTTTTCTCTGTCCAAAGTCTATCCTGGACTGAGAGGAGAGGGGTGGTTTCCCCAAGGAAAACGTGTGGTCTGTAGTCAGAAAAGCGCAGGCATGCATGCTGAGTGACAACAACCGACTTGCTCCACAGACCTGGTTCAAAGGTCTCTTTCTCCTGGTCTGTCAAGTCGTCTGCTTGCAAGTCGTCTGCTTGCCACTCTTTCCTTTTTGCTGAAGGGCACTGATCAAAATGTCCCCATAGTTTCTCCCCACTATTCTGTGGGATCCTTGAGGTCAAGGATTCATTCATTCAGCATTAACACCTGTTTTATACCAAAAATCTTGCTAGTGTTAGGGAAGCAGAGATAAACAAGTTTGGTCCATGATCTCTTAGGGTATTTAGGAAAGAGTCAGAAATGTGATTCAAATACTCCATTTTACTGGTGGGGTTTAGATCAGGAAACTTCATTTCTATAAAAAGACTTAAAATTTCAGATCCCCCTTGAATTTTTATATGAAATAATGGTATGCACTTTATTTCCCTCTGTTGATTCATTTAGAAGCCAATTTTAATATTATGGCCATATACCTTTAAACACATAAAGAAAACTAATCAAATAATTGTAGGAACTTCTTTCTCCAAGACGTGTGGAGAAACAGAAATGTAATGATAGGTTTTCATGTATTTATTTTTTGACTCTGTCATATTAGAAAGTTTATTTTGATAAGCAGTATTGAATGTGTGTGAATGCAAGTTTTCATTTAAATAAAAATAGCTCATGAAAATGACACAAAAGAAAATGAATTCACAAGGTTGAACTCATCAGATTTCCAGCATACAGATAAATATATGCTTCTTAATTTTCTTGTGAACCAAAAATTGTTTTCCTTCTGTATAAAAGTAAAATGTATAATTAATTCACATCAGCTATAAAGTTGGGATATTTTTTTCAAGGTCAACCTTTACAGCAAAACACTATTTTACAAATTGAAGAGAATGGCTCTACTGATATTTGAAAAGTGAACAATCTACTTATCACTATAGGCTGCCTGAGAATGTGTTGGGTGGTGACAGTGGTGGCCCTGGCTCCCTGGAGCTTCAGGAATGGGGAGGCAAACCTAGAGAGGAGAGAGTCTTACTGCTAGTAGGTGTTGAGAAAGGCTTCCAGGGACCAGGGAGGAAAAAATCTTGAGAGATTAATGGGATTGGATTATGCTGGGTATTATATGTCAGATTGGAATTTTTGGGTTTTTATTCTAGGAGTAGTGGGAAGAGGGCAAGGTCAAGATTCATTGCTCTCTGCAGCAAATGGGTAGAAAGAAGTGCATTCCAGAAAACAGGCATCTCTAAAAGAAGGTTAGGCATGGAAATTGAAGCCTTCAACTAAATAACCTGTGTGGAGGAGAGAGCAAGGAGAGAGAACGGGGCCTAGGACTGAGCCAGAGGGAGGAGGATGGGTAAAGAAGAAGTGGCCTGGGACTTTGGAGAAACAGGTGAGTGTGGGGTGAAAGCCAAGGTAGACTTGTGTTTCAAAGGGGCCCATGGACAAATGCTACTGAGAAGTGGTTGTGAGAGGAGAAGTGGCATATGCCCATTGGCTCAGTGGAGGTTACTGGTAACTCAGTGCCATCTGTGAGGGGTGGTGGTGGAAGCCACGCTAGAGTGGCCTCAGGAAGGGAGGAAATGGAGACAGCAAGTGAAGGGGAGGAAAGGTGTGGGGGATCGAGTGGGGTTTGTAGAGGTTCTTGTTTTTAAGATGGGAAAGACTTGAGAAATATGTAAATGCTCTTACAAATGATCAAATCAAGAAGTAAATCCTGTCAGGGTCCCAAGAGGGTGAGACAAGGTGGTCCTCAGACCACCACAGGGAGGGACAGTGCCTCTGTTGTGACTAGGAAGAAGGTGTAAAGAAGAGGTGTGTGTATAGGTGGCTGAGCTGTAGAGGATAGGACATGTACACATGTGGTGGTCCTGACTCATGGTTGAAAGTATCATCCACCTGTAGAGAGATAGACAAAATGATGTAGAGCTTTAGGGGGAAAATACATTTTTATAGTGCATGACAGTATGGCCTCCAGAGTCTGGACAGAAGCTTTTTAGTTGTATCAATTACTAATCATGTGGCTTTGGGAAGATTGCTTAACCTCACTACGTCTGTTTCCTCATCTGCAGAATGGGGATAATAGTGGCAGTTATCTTATAAAATTATTTGGAGTTTTAAATGAGGTGATATGGATAGGAGATATTCCATAGTGCCTGGTACATAGTAACTGCTCAATAAATGTTAGTAGGCATTCCAGTGTGAGTTCTAGGAAGTTTAATTTAGTTGTTGATATTTGAACTGGGTTCAAAGGATAGGAAAAGGATTAAACACCAACAGAAAAGCATGGAAGAAGTAATGTAATGTTTTTGCAGCAATGGCAAAGAAGATACTATATCACTTCTAAGAGACAACTGTAGGGGGTTGTAAGGGGGTGTGGGAGTCTTCCTTTTGCAGTAATGATAATATTCTAAATTCGACTAAAGTAGTGACAGCACAACCCTGTGATAAAAACGAGAGCCACTGAGTATACACTTTGAATGGATTTTACAAAACATAGGGCTCTGTAACACAGGGAATCCAGTGGTGGAAGATGGACTGTGGTTAATAGGACAAATACGAGAATGTTCTCTCTTGAACTATAACAAATGTATAATACTAATACTGGTGTTAATAAGTGGGTGGGTTGGGGGACAATGCATCAAATATAAGATATGGACTGTAGTTAATAGTAATATTTTGGTGATGCTCTTTCATAGTGTGTAATAAATGTTTCACAATATGCAAAGTATTGGTGGTGGGGTGTTGAATGGATTGTACAAAGCATGGGACTGCGTAAAAGAATGAATCCAGTGGTGGAAGATGAACTGTGATTAACAATAAACATGAGAATGTTCTCTCATGAACTATAACAAATGTATAATTCTAATGCAGGGTGTTAATCAGGTGGGTTTGGGGAAAAATGCACTAAATGTGGGGTTAGGGCTAGAGTAGTATTATTTTGCTGATGCTACTTCATAGTTTGTAACAAATATTCACAACAGTGCAAGGAGTTGGTGGTGGTGTGATGTATGGGAAACTTGTATGATGATATGCATGTTTGTTTTGTAAGTTTACAACTTTTACTATATACTTATTGTTTATGTATGTTCATATGTGGATGATATACTTTAATAAAATTTTATTTAAATAAAGAAAAAAAGCATGGAGGAATGTTTGGGAAACAGGATATTTCAACTTGGCTAGAGTGTAAGTTTCATGAAGGCAAATTTGTAAAACCCAGCAGGGTGTATTTTGCTAAGCACATGGCAAAGGATCATGCCAAGGAATTTGTATGCAGGCGGTGAAGAACTGGGAGAGAAGTTTCCGAGCAGGGGTGAGATGTAATCACAGAACCACATTAGGAAGAGTCTCCAGGAGTGGTGTGCTATGTAGGTTGGAGATGGAGGGCCTCCAGAAGCTCTGCTTCTGCCCAGGTGAGAGGTGGGGAGGGCTCCAGTGCACCTTAATCAGAGCAGTGAAGGTAGGAATGGAGGGTTGCAGCAAGCCTGGCTGGCTGCAGGGGGTAGGTGGGATCACAAGGGAGTGCATGAATCTCCACAGAGGGAGGGTGGGTGCCAAAACCCCACCTCAGAACGCTTAGGTGCTTGCAGAGGAAGAGGACCCCACACAGAGTCAGAGAGGTAAAAGTATAGGGGAAGAGCTGGGTTCCTGAAAACAAGAGGCTGAGGTTTAAAAAGAAAATTCGGCCATGTTTGAAGAGAAAGAACGTTATGAAACAGGTATTTCCTGGGGCAACATGGCAGTTTTTTCCAAAGCATATAGGAAAGAAGACAGACTGTGACAGTTTGAAGCTGGGTGGATCCCAGAAAACCATGTCCTTTGGGCTAAGCCATTTCTGTGTGTGTAAACCTATTGTAGGTGGGACCTTTTGTTTACATTACTTCAGTTAAGAGTCTCTGATTAGATTGCTTGACCCAGGGTGGGTCTTAATCCTTTTATTGGAGTCCTTTATAAATGGGAGAAACATTCAGTGACACATAAGAGAAAATGTCTCAGAGATGGAGAGAAGCAACCCAGGAGCTTAGAGAGGAACCCAGAGAAAGGAAACTACAGACTGAGCAGCCAGACGCTGTAGCAATGAGACCCGAAGAGAAGCAGATGCCTCCATGTGCTTTGCCATATGAGAGGACTCCAGATCAGCAGCCGGTCTCCTGATGCCTTGATTTGGACATTTTGATAGCCTCAGAACTGTAAGCCTTTAACCTGATACATTCCCATCGTAAAAGCCAACCTATTGCTGATATATTGCTCCTAGCAGCCTTTACCAGACTAAACAAAGACTGAAGTTGAAAAGAGAGAAGAGGATTTGATGAAGAGGAGAGAAATTCTTATTAGGCTATACTTAGTCTCCTCTTGCCATAAGTTGAAAATCAAGGTGTGGGTCATATTTTCATCCCGATTCCAGAAAAATTATTAGAGGCACCAGACATTCATCAAGCCACCAGCTGCTTGAAGTAATATTTTTAATGCCATAAAGAAGCCAAGAAATTCTGATAGGATAGAACCTGTAAAAATAGGTTTGAAGAAAGAAAAATATCTGAAACTATGAATGTGTACTTGAAAGTATTGTTTCTTAGATCTAACAATCTCTTTTTTAATGCCTTAATATAGCCCCAAACTTTGCTTAGAGAAGGTCAAGTTTTATGACAATTCTTAAATTGAATTTAATTTTTCCCATTTGTTTTGTTCTAAAAGCACTTGTTATGAAGAAAAACACTTCATAAATCATTTCTAATTTTTCTCATTCTCTTGCACTTTTTCTTTTTTTAAGATTTATTTTTTATTTATTTCTCTCCCCGCCCCAGTTGTCTGCACTGTATGTTCTTCTGTGACTGCTTCTATCCTTATCAGCGGCACTGGGAATCTGTGTTTCTTTTGTTGCGTCATCTTGTTGTGTCAGCTCTCTGTGTGTGCGGCGCCATTTTTGGGCAGGCTGCACTTTCTTTCCCGCTGGGCAGCTCTCCTTAACGGGACACACTCCTTGCGTGTGGGGCTCCCCTACATGGGGTACACCCCTGCATGGCAGGGCACTCCTTGCACACATCAGCACTGCGCATGGGCCAGCTCCACATGGGTCAAGGAGACCCCAGGTTTGAACTGCAGACCTCCCATGTGGTAGGCAGATGCCCTATCCATTGGGCCAAGTCTGCTTCCCTCTCTTACACTCTTAATTCTGATTCTGAGGGTGATGGTTGAAGTGGAAATCCTTTTCTTAGTTTATATTACAACTAGAAATCTAACTAAGAATATCCTTTTAGGTTTTCTGAATTTAAAACATACATGTGAGCTTGCCAAAGTGACTCTTCATCATGTGTTCCAATTCTAGGTAGTCACCATTTCTAGTGTGTATGTGTCTATCCAAATGTGAAAATACAGTAGTAGATACAGTTCTCCATTAGCTATTTCACCATTTTCTCAACTTTTAAGTTTTAATGAAAACTTTTTTCATTATCTCCCTCTAAGGAGAAAAATTGGATTGAATTAAGATTATTAACTAGTCACATGCATTTAATTAATTAAATTTATTTTAATTTCTCCTTCATGAGGCAAATTAAACACTAATACAATTTTGTCAAGTTGGGTTGAACTTTGGAGGGCAATAAATCAAAATGGTATCTAAGTGTTTTTGCCCCTAGGTACCAATTTTTAGCCACTTTTGGGGCGCTGTGCCCCTTTTGAGAATACATAAACAACTTGATCAAGATTACTCTGGATTTTGCTTACCAAACTGAGCACTGGGGATATACAGGTTCATTCCTTTATTGAGCACCTAATATATGTTGAGAACTAGGCCAGTCTCTGGGAATATAATATGTCTTTAAGGAACTCCTAGATATGTAAGCCAAAATACATACTATAATATGATAGATACACTCCTAGCAGACTGAAATGTTTGTTACAGCCCAACTCCTGAAGGGCATGAGTTGATGTGGCTGCGAGGACAAAAAACACACCTGACATTTAGTCAGGCATTATTGGGACTTACTGACAGGAGAAGCTCTCTGATGGTGGCAGTTTAGTGAATGAGATTGTGCTCCCAAAGAGATGGGAAAATGAGGGGTGATACAAGGGGTTTCAGAACAAGGACATCCCTTAGTGAGAACAGAGTTCCTGCAGGGTCACATGAAGTGCACACTCAGGGTGTGGTGATGCTTTCACTACACTCCTAGGAAGGACATTTACCAAAGACGTTTACTGCTTTGGGAAGATTGTACTTTATGATACCATCCCCTCTGGAAAGGGTTGTTAACCTTTAACTTATGTTTAGGTCACGGTCATGCAGGCAACTGTGAGCAGAGGACTTAAAGAGGGTCCTGGGTCCCCACAATGTTGAATGAATTATTAGGGGGTCATTAATGTGGAAGTGACTAATCCTGCTGGAAGAAGAAGGTTGGGGAAAACTTCACAGGACACGAACATTTGAAGGGGGTCTTGAAGGATGAATTCGACTTAAATTCCAAGGTAAAGAATCAAAGGCATGAAGGTGTGAAAGTGCCTGGCTTATTGAAAGACTCATGATTTGAACAGTGTGTGGAAACCTAAGGGAATATGATGGGCAGAAGAAATGGTGAGATGTGGGGTATATTCTGAAGGATATTGAACAAGATTTTGCTTAGGGATTTGTATTTTATTTTTTGATCAATGAGGAATTAACAAAGTAAGCAAGAGCGTGACACTCCTGGAGGCCATGTAAAATGTTTAGGTTGTATCCTATCAAAGGAATCCACATTAAATGAAATGCTCTTCACATCCTAGACATGGATTAACTTGAGAATGGGCTGGTGTGCAGAGTCCACGAGCTGCAGAGGAAAGTGCCCCTATGTTCACCCACTCCAGCTCACATGTGCGGGCACATACACACTGCATGAATGTGCTTAATGGCATACACGTGTGTCTGCTGCACTATATCAGCTGCCTTCTGGATGTCCCCTAAGGTGAATTCTCTTGCCCATCTGCCGTTATTAGATAACTAACACCAATTCCTGCCTGACACAGCCACCTCATCTAGAAGGATGGGCCAATGGAAAGTGTCTGCTTCCTGTTTGTGACCAGTTGAGAGTGTAGACTTGTGTATGTGCAGTCAAAACTATGCCTCACAACCTCCCTTGAGCTTTCAGGGCATGCAATAATATACTAAATTAAAATCTTCATTGAAGAAGGGCAACCCTTTTCCTATTTGCACACAGAAAAAATGAATAGGTAATGTAAAGGTGATGTGATCAGGAAAGTATTTTAGAAAAATAATATTGGCAGCAAGAAGGAATTTGGATTAGATAGGAATTGGGATGTGGGGAAGGGAGGTGACCAAGAGAGTGACACTTTCCAAAATTTGACTCTCTCCTTAACTAGAAAAAGCAGGAATCCCTGGGCATGGGATTTTGGAGTGATAGAAGCATGTAAAACACATAATGGTCCAGCATATAAAAGGTAATTAACCAAGTATGACTCCCTTTTTCCTCTCTGTTTATGTTTACAAATCTTCCCTGAAGACTGTCTTTGTGGGGAGTGCTTAAGAGTAAACTATTTTTTTCTTGCTAGTCATAGGTTTATTATTTTGCAGCTTTGAAGATTTATTGTATATTCAGTATTCTAGTGTTATGTTGCTCGAGAGGTACTATGGATGTCATTGAACTTCATATATCTTGGGACTCTTGATATTCTTGAGCAGTTAAAAACCAAAACCACAGGCTCATAAGCATAGTCATCAGTATCAAGGGCTCATTGTTGGACCATCCTTCTTTATTGATCTTTGCCATTGCATTTGGGGGATTGTTGCTGTTCCATTGGGGAATGTGATAGAGCTCCCCTGGTTAGGAACTCAGCACTCCCTCAGTTGTCGTTTTTAACTGTAACCACTATGAAAATATCCAGACATTTTTATATACCCTATATACAAGCCCTGGAGAACTCCCTCCCAACCATGTGCCCCCCATCAATAACACCCCACGCCAGTGTTCCTCCCTGCCATAGTTGAACCTCTCTGTGGTCCAAAACTTCTTCAAAATGAAGCCTAATATATTGGCAAGTTCCATTAATGGTAAAATGGAATATAGTGATGGGTTTAAAGGTTAGATATAGAATACATACTAATTTAGAAAACTAAAGTAAAAATAACTTGGGGTATCAAAAAATGAAAAAATGAAAAAGCTTTGTTTTTGACGTTTTGCCTTTCATCACTGCAATACGTGGTGAGGCAGTTTCTTTCATTTCTTCCTCAGTGTCTACATCCTTTCTTTTTTTTTTTTCTCTAATTATTTTGTCTTCAAAAAAGTTTTAGATCATAGTAATTCACACATATAATATAGGGTCCTCCCACATATCCAACATCAAACACTTTGTCCCTTCCCCAGCAATGATATTTTTACATGTTCATATTACATTTGCTGCAGCTGATGTACAGATATTGAAACATAGCTTTCAACCAAGGTTCCATTTTGGTTTACATTATGGTTTATATTGTAGACTATACAATTTTCTAAATTTTTAGTTATGTTTTACATTATGGTTTACATTTTAGCCTATAGGCCTAAGAGTTACCTCCTGAGAGCCTCCATGTTGCTCAAATGTGGCCACTCTCTAAGCCAAACTCAGCATGTAAATGAATTACCTTCCTCCTAGCATGGGATATGACTCCGGAAATGAGCCTCCCTGGCAATGAGAGATTACTAGCAAGCACCAGCTGATGATGTAACTAGAAAAAGACTTTGAATAAAAGGGTAAACACAGACCAGCAGACTATCTCAGCCTACACGTAATACCAGGTGTTAAAAACTGCTTTTTGACCTTGAATAAAAGGGGGAAGTGAAAAGGACAAATGAGTTTAAATGGCTACGAGTCTCCAAAAAAAGTCGGGAGGTCATTAGAGGGATCGCGCTTACGCACGCCTCAGCAGGGTTCCAGAGGTAGCCAAAGTAGATACAACCCCACGCACTGGTTCTCCTGAGGCCTATAGAGACCCACAGGTTCTATGGTCATGGCAGATGGCTCTGGAGTTCTGCGCCACGTCAGTTGGCCTTCTTTGGAGATTGTGTTCCTAAGTGTGATGGAGTTGGACTCAGATGTGACCTTTCTACACATGCCTCTTCTGTTACTTTTACCAGACCTATAGTTGGTATTGGGTTGGTGTATACTCAGAAGACCTGAATCTCTCAACTGTCCATGTGACAACCAGGCCCTGAGCCTCAGCAGACATGCAACTCCTATGCTCTGGTTTATTGGACTTACCCTGGCCAGCGAACAGGAAGGTGCAAATGGTCAACCACCACACCAGGGAGCCAAGAGTGCCTACAACTGCAAGTTGGAGAATTGCATGCATCATCTATGTGGAATCTAAGCCCCCTCTCGATATAAAGGTGGAGTGGACATAACCTTCCCAGGATCCACAGGATGGAGGAATAGGGTATGGATTAGAGTGGACTTACTGATATTCTACTGTGGAACTATTGTGATTAGTAATGGAAGAAATTGTAGCATTGATGTGGAGAAAGTGGCCACGGTAGCTGCTGAGGGTAGGGAGAGGGAAGAAGAGGTGTGGAGGCATTTTCAGAACTTGGAGTTGTCCTGGGTGGTACTGCAGGGAGAGAAGCTGGACATTGTATGTCCTGCCATGGCCCACTGGGTGGACTGGGGGAGAGCGTAAACTACAACGTAAACCATTATCCATGTGGAACAACAGTGCTCCAAAATGTATTCACCAAATGCAGTGAATGTGTCATGATGATGAAAGAGGTTGTTGATGTGGGAGGAGTAGTGTGAGGGGTGGGGGGGTATATGGGGACCTCTTACATTTTTTGAATGTAACATTTAAAAGAAAATAAAGAGAGAAACAAACAAACATATATAAATAACAAACCCAAAACTACAAGGGGTTTAAATAACTTGCTCAGGCATGTTGTATGGCTGAGCAACTGGCAGTATTAAAGAGCTAAATGCCTTCCGTTTTTCACAGTAGGCTGGGATAGAGCCAAGAACGGTGTTCATTAGTATGTTCTGCCAAGACTCCAAAGTTGAAGCTGGACAAGGCACTGATTGGGCAGGCTGTCGCATGCAACCTGAAAGCTTATTCATGTGGGACTTAGTGCTGAGAGAAGGAAAAAGAAGGCCTCCTTTGGCTTGGGTATTGCACACATGTTATTTGGTCCTAGTAAGAGGAGCCTAAGAAATCCTCTAGTCCAGTGGTTCATTTTATGGGTGAGGTAATTAAACCTCACAGAGTCTGTGACCCGGCTGAAATAACATAGCTATTTAGTGGCAAGACTCTGACAACAAATTTAGTGTTTTTTCAATTAATATATTATCTACCTATAACTTAAAAAAACAAACATGCAAAGGCTCACTGAGCTTGTTAAAGCAATTTGCATTAAAAAGAAACGAAGGAAAGGAGTGAAACAATATTTAAGTAAAACACCTGATTACTTTGTATGAACTTTAAATTATAGAGATTGTGAAGAGGGGCTATAAAAATCAGTCACTAAGGATATAGAGAACTTAGTTTAAGGGCAAATAGGAATGCTTCCCTTTTGTGATATAAATCAGTATAGAATTGCCTAGATGTAGGCTATCTTTTAACTCATGAGGGTCTTGTAAAAGAGTAATAAATGTGCTTTCTATTTGCAGTTTCAGCTAACCTCTATAAATTAGAAAAATAAATGGAATCTGGTGAATCAGAAGCCTAGAGAGCCACTTGATAGGTCTTCCCTCAAGAGCTAGATGTAAGTCTGTATTTGTGTGTTCAGAGGGTAATATATCTAGGATGTGCATTAAAAAGAAACAAAATACAAATTTTTTAGTTCCCAGAGGTCTAAGATCTTTTCTACTTCTTCAGATTATATCAGATAATTTATAAGACGTGATACTGATAAAAGGCAATGTAACGCCCCATAATTCTGTACAGTAACTCTCAAAAGATCTCTGGAATCAGTTTGCTTTTCTTATATATTAACAGTTTGTGAGGAAAGGAAGGAAACCAGATCGTATATATATTTAAAAGTGTGCACAGATGCGCCTAGAATCCAGAGAGAAGAGTTTGCGTTTATTTACATATTTTATTCCACTCGCAAATTACAAAGGGTGGGGAAATGGGGGACATGAGAGATCCCACTTTGTAAAATTGTTATTTTAAAGCTCCCTTGCCCAGGGATGCTAAATTAAAAGGAAAATAATAAGACATTATGTCTGATTTCCATGTCTAACTCCTTGTCTCTAGAGTAGGTGACTCTTCCAGGTTGTGTCTTCTGCCCTGCCACAGGCTCATAGGTTCATGATCCTTTCCAGGTTCGGTCAGGCCGCGACAGGGTTGGGAACATTTTGTCACCTACTGTGACTTTCTTCATGTTAACACCTTCTGTTTATTGTTTTTGATTTATTTTATTTTTTTTAAATTTCTCTCCCCATTCCCCCCTCCCCCCAGTTGTCTGTTCTGTGTCTACCCGCCGTGCACTCCTCCGTGACCGCTTCCATCCCTATCAGTGGCACCGGGAATGTGTGTTTCTTTCTTTTTTTTTTTTTTTAAGATTTGTTTATTTATTTCTCTCCCCCTCCCCCACCCAGTTGTCTGCTCTCTGTGTCCATTCACTGTGTGTTCTTCTGTGACCGCTTCTATCTTTATCAGCAGCACCCAGAATCTGTGTTTCTTTTTGTTGCATCATCTTGTTGTGCCGGCTCTCCGTGTGTGTGGTACCATTCCTGGGCAGGCTGTACTTTCTTTCACGCTGGGCGGCTCTCCTTACGGGGTGCACTCCTTGCACGGCGCACTCCTTGCACGCATCAGCACTGCACATGGGCCAGCTCCACATGGGTCATGGGGGCCCGGGGTTTGAACCATGAACCTCCCGTGTGGTCGGTGGATACCCTATCCATTGGGCCAAGTCTGCTTCCCCTGTGTTTCTTTTTTGTTGTGTCATCTTATTGTGTCAGTTCTCTGTGTGCGTGGTGCCACTCTTGGGCAGGCTGCACTTTCTTTTGCGCTGGGCCGCTCTCCCATGGGGCACACTCCCCATGCGTGGGGCACCCTCACATGGGGGACACCCCTGTGTTGCAGGGCACTCCTTGCGCGCATCAGCGCTGCGCATGGGCCGGCTTCACACGGGTCAAGGAGGCCCGGGGCTTGAACTGCGGACCTCCTACGTGGTAGACAGATGCCCCATCCATTAGACCAAGTCTGCTTCCCTTTGATTTATTTTTAATACATCAAAAGTATAATTATTATGGAAAGAAGAGCAATTCCAGACATTTTGCACTTCTTTTAGGGTTGGGATTTAGGGCCAGTCTAACTCTATTGCTTATATATAAATAAGTATATATACAAATATATATCCTTTATATTTGTATGGCTTCATAAAATTTCAGACTCATGTCATGAAAAAATCAGAATGATAATTTTAGTTAATATGATAAATATCTAGATATTTTAAGGTATCTTAGTGGATATGATTTCAAATAAAATATACAAATGATTTTCTTAAATTACGTTTTTTGAACATTTTCTTTCTAAGGCTTTTATTTAAAGATTTCTCTTGCTGTAAATATTCTGGATTCCTTAGGGAATTGATATAAGTTTAATCTGGAAGTAGCTTTGGACAGATTTTCTCTTTTCACTCTTTCTCCTGGATCACATAGTTCAGCGTAATACTTATTCTGAGATTAGAATTGTTTGATGGGTAGAGGTACTGGGAATTAACTATGGCTATGTGGCATATCCTTTTTTGTTCCCAAATTGGCAAAATAACAATTGTTTAACCATTCTGTAGGGCCCTTACCAGTCATTTGATACATCATTCATTCCCTCTTTTAGTCAATAACAGCTAATCATACAGTAGCTGAGAGCCCAGGATTCTATCTTTTCCCCACCCCCAGGCTTTGTGACTTGATTGAGTAACAATCTTTTTCAGTCCTTTTCCTTATATATACATTGAGGCTAGTTACAATCGTACCTTTCAAGGTAGTTGTGAATATTAAATAAAGCAATATATATTATGGGAGGTCACAGTTTGGTTCCTGTGCCTCCAAAAAAATAAATAAATAAACAACAAGCAAAACAAATGATAAAACCAACTCAGGGAAGCTGATGTGGCTCAGTGGTTGAGCACCAGCTTCCCACATATGAGGTCCCAGGTTTAGTCCCTGCCCCCCTTTCCCCACCCCAGCAAACAAACAAACAAACCTAAAACCAATATGTATTAAGTTTTCTCTCTGGGCTTAGTACATAGGAAGAACTCAGTAAACATTAGTTATTATTAAGTACTTACTACATGAAAAACATTGTGTATGTCTATTCAGGAAAATTATAATGTATTTGAGAGGCATACTTAAAGAACTTATTTAATTTTCATAAGATTTGTCTATTCTACCATTCTGTGGCTTCATTCTCATTTGAGCCCCCATAATAACATGAAAATAAGAGACCATGAATAAGATGAGTAGGATTCACCAAAGTTTTCATTGATCTAGGGAGGGTATTTTCTTTTTAATTTCTTTCAACTCTTCATGGTTAAGTACAGAACCAGCCCATTAAGACATCTTTCCAACCCTTTGATACATCCATTTTATTCCTGACATTTCTTGATGGTTTTTATGTCAGCAATATAAACGTGACCTTATATGTTTTGCCTTGGAAATTAGAGTATAATGTCTATATCTCTAAGACAGTGGGTCTTAACCCCAGCTGCATATTAGGATCACCTGGAAGAGATTTTAAAAGCTACTGATGAAATACAGATGCCTGGCCCCATGCCCCAGAGTCTGATTTAAATGGTCTAGGGCAGGCTGCTGGCATCAGTATTTTTTAAAAATATGCGGCCATTGTAGAAACCATGGCTCTAAGGAATATTCTTTTTCATGCATACCCAACACTCCAAAATTACAAACCTATTAAAGATCATAAGCAAATTGCAGCAATTCTTGACACTGTAAATTTACAGCTGTTAAATTAAAAGGCAAGTGCATCAGGTAAGTGTATATACTGTTTATAAGTATTTGAAGTTTGGTTACATATTATCAAGTGTAGATTAACCTCAAAGTGTGTCCTTGGATAATAATGATTTATTTTAAGTTATAATAACTTTATATAGAGGAAAGAAAAATTCCCTTGATGCTTGTCACCCTGTAAAATGCTTTACCCTTAGCCTTTAGAGATTTTGATTACACTGATTTATGAAAACATTTATTTTGGCTTACCTGGGTAATCTCTAATTTTTCCAGCCACAAAATGTGTTCAGGCATCCTGAGACAAGTTCATTCATTACCTTTGGGGAAGATTCCCTGAGGGCATGAATATTCATCATGTCTCTGATGATGGAATATACCTTCAGGGAAGGAAGTTGCTTGTTTAAAGAGACTTAAATTTTAACAATTATGCACTGCAGGTTTTGTGGTGAAATGAAAGTGGTCATTGAACTGTGAGTGGTTAATTCTGTGGTTTCTTCTGATGTTTGTCTGTCTTTGAGTGCACTAGCACTATTTCTGTTCTGTAGGTCTGGCAGCTGTTAGAAGTATCATGGTTGTTTGCTGAGAATTAAGTGTAATTTTATATACAATAGCTGCTGATTGGGTTGCCCAGGTTTGTGTGTGTGGTTTTTTTTTTTAATTTGCCCTCCCACATGAAGTTGGTTAGATTGGGGGATTTGCTTCAATTGCTAAAGATTGCTTTGAAATGTGCAGCCTGTTAGGTAACTGAGTCACAGTTGCCATAAGCAGCTGGGTTGTGTGCATTCGCTTGAATACACGGTAAACATGCTATGATTGGAATAGTGACTGTTACTTGAAAGGAGAGACCATCCTTCAGAGAGGACATAAATTTGGTTGGTAAAAGAATGAATGCAGACTTCCCTTAGGATGCTAGGTTTGGGAGTTTCCCTCTTCAAACCCATGCGAGGCTATCCTGAATCCTTCTCTTTCATTTACAATATCATCTATATTCGTTTTTCTTGGCTCACCTGACTCTGAGTCTGGATTTTGGAGAGAATTTAGATGCTAGTACCAGACAGTATTTGTTTACATAATCTCACTATCCACTTAATCACTATCATTTTTGGTTGTTTGTGAGAGGGAGAGTATTACCCTGGTGTTTTTATCTCCAGAGGGAGTAAAGTTCTGGGACTCACCGAGCCTGAAGAGTCTACATTTTCCAGTTTTCTTTGTGATAAATGATTACCTGAAACACAAATGTTAGTGCACAGTTTATCTGAGTTTGTGATTAGAGCAGGGCACTCCAAGCAGTGATTAAAAGTACTCTCTGCTCATAGAATCTTTGTGACTCTCAGGAAGAGGTCGGCTCTTGCTGGGCTGATTGCTACTCCTTTTCTCATTAGGAGACAGCCTACAAAAAGCAGTGCTTCTGACTTTTTTCTATTCCCTTGAATGGCAAGGAGCCTTCCTTCCTTTTCAGAGTTCTTCGCTGTCATAGGATAAATGGTGGGCGGTTCCCTGCCTAATGATGACTATGATAATGTAAAATAGCCTCTGATTAAAGACTGGTTGGGTGAGCACAATTGGCTGCACATTACTGAGGTGGGTTGGGGGAATTCTCTTGCATATTCAAGAGATAAATTACACTCATCAGAGGATTGTCAGTTTAAGGCAATTTAGAATGTGCTTTTCTGATTTCAAGGAAAAATTGCCAAAATTTTTTCATCTTTTTCAGTTGGAAGGTTTGGAGAGGAGAAACCATCTCAGAAGTCTGGCTTCAGGCCTACAGACAGGCAGCTCTTTGGGACTTTGCAATTGTTTTGTCCTTGACTTGTGAAGGACAGGCTCCCTTTGTGGCTACACTAGTGGCTGCAAAAGAGGTCCTATTCGTATTTTAATATTCATAGAAGGTTTCCTCTAAAGTTGCAGAAGGAGATAGTTTGTATCTGCCCTCTCACCTTGCACCAATCTGCTAGTTATATTTCAGCTAAATAATACTGAGACCTTAACTGAATTTAACTTTGGAGACTAAAACCAGTACTTGAGTAGGGAAGATTAGAAAAGCCCTTTATCTGTGGTGTTTCCCCCTCCCCCAAAAGGGAGAGGGGCTGTCCTTCTGTGAATTGATACTGAACAAATTCTGTTTTTTTTCTTCCAGATGAGTTATAAAGACCAATTCCTGAGACACCAGGGTTTCAAAGAGAAAGAGTTTATTTGCTTGCTTAAGCAAAGGAGGTCAATGGCCTTGTGGCCCCCCGAAACTGCACTTGGAACTGCACTTATGTGTGTGTTGTGTGTGTATATGTGTGTGTGTGTGTATATATACATATATATATGTATATATATATATTTTTTAGTAGGTACTGGAGATTGAACCCACCACCTTGTACCTGCAAAGCAGGTGCTTAGTCACTGAGCTATACCCATTCCTTAAAACTGCATTAATTTTGATATTTTATTAATATAACATCAGGATGCTAGTGAATAATTAGGGATGGAGCTGGCACAGGTTAGGTTCCTTCATTAATACACATTAAGGTGTTGAGCAGGATGAGAGTGGGTCCCAAACCAGGGTGAGTCACAAAGTTACAATCATTGTCCGAGATCCAGGCATCTGGCGGGGAGGAGATACCCAACAAACGTCAGTTCTGGGTTTTTCATGTGGATATTTTTTTCTTTTTTTTTTTTTTTGTGGAGGCACCAGGGCTTGAACCCTAGACCTCATACATGGGAAGCAGGCGCTCAACCACCGAGCTATACCCATTCCCCTCATATGGATTAAACAGAGGGAGGTGGAGTGCTTACCACCACACAGTAAACATACACAAGGTGAGCCTAGTTTTTTAATAACCATGAACAAGGATAAGGTCAGTTTAGAATTACCATCACAATAGCAGGTCTAGGCTAAGTCCAGCCAGTTTCAGTAATTTCAGATATTAACTTTTGCCTATTTTGTAATATAAAGACATCTACAATATGATTTAGTAATCATAATTATTTGCTAATTCTTCACCTTGGCTACAGTAGTTCTAACATTAGATTATTTGTCAGCCAGGACAGGAAACAAGATCAATACTTCTGTATGTGTGGTAATTATTATGATCCTAAGGCTAATAGACTTTCTTTACTACTCATTGGTTAATAACGTTTTGACTGGTTGGCAATTACACTTAACCTGCATGCATTCTTCATGTGGTCAGTACTCTACAAATGGCTAGTCCACATCTCTCCTTGATCAATTCTGGATTTTAGCTTTTTCTTGCTATTGAGCTGATGAACAAATTGTGTTATCTCAGTTTCCCCATGGGGATCTTGCTTTTGAAGATCAAAGATAAATGACCTGGTTTGATCTGGGGATGTAATGTTTCATAGATATTTTGAGAAGTCTGGCCCATGACCATGGGCGTATTCTGCCATAATTACATGTAGGAAGACATCTAGGAAACAGGAGGGCTCACCTCTGCAACTGGCTGTGTTTGTGCTAGTCTAATTGAAGGAAACCCTGCGGGATTCCCCTGGGTTGTTGCTTGGAGCGTATATATTGGAGTCCATACCAGGATGGTCATGAGAGAAAACAGGTTTATTAATGCAGGTGGAAGGAGAGGAGACAGGGGTGTTTCAAATCTCCCTTCCTCAAAACTGGGAAACAGGAGCTCTTTAGGGATTCAAACAGGGGAGGGTGGAGTAGTTATCTATCACAATGGCAAGTATACATAAGGGTGAGCCTAGTTCTCAAATAACCATAAACAAAGGTAAATTCAGTCTGGATGAAATAACCATAAACAAAGGAAAATTCAGTCTGGATTTACCATTACAATAATTAGTAAACAGAGAAGCAGACGTGGCTCAACTGATAGAGCGTCCGCCTACCATATGGAGGGCCTGACAGGTGTGTTGAGCTGGCCCGTGCACAGTGCTGCCGCGCACAAGCAGTGCGCCCAGCAAGGAGAGCCGCCCTATGTGGAAAAAAGTGCAGCCCACCCAGGAGTGGCACCACACACGTGGAGAGCTGACGCAGCAAGATGATGTAACAAAAAAAGAGACACAGTTTCCCAGTACCGCCTGGTAATACAAGCGGATGCAGAACACACAGCAAATGGACACAGAGAGCAGACTGTGGAGGTGGGGGGAGAGAAATAAAATAAATCTTTAAAAAATAAATAAATAAATAAGAATACACATGGGAGAGGCTGAATCTAGAGTAACCATAAACAGGGGTGAGACCAGTTTAGAATGGCCATTATAATAGCAGGTTTAGGCTAAATCCTGCTGGTTTCAGCAATTTCCGATATTAACCCTCTTTTATTTTATAATATAAAGGCATCTATATAATGATTTTGTAATCATAATTATTTGTTAATTTTTAACTTTCAGTTGTAGTTTTCAGGCTTCATTTTCATGCATTTGTTGATAGAGTTATTCGATTTAGGAAACAAAAATTGAATGGGGCATGCTTATAATAAAAATGCTTCAGGGCTTATCTGAAATTAAAGTTTGACTAGGCATCCTGTATTTCACCTGGCAACACTAGATACATATAATGTTGAAAGAGAGGGATGGAAAGAGGGAAAGGGAAAGGAATAACCTTGCTGATATTTGGTGGGGGGAAGTGGGAGGAAGTCAGTAAAAGTGTTTCCTGAGTATCACAAGTGTGAGGAAAGTTGACTTCAATCCAGCCTACTATTAATACATAAGCTTGCATTTTTCAAAGCTACACTATGAACAGTGAACAGAGGAAAATAGAAGAAATTACATTGGCAGTAGGAGGAGCAAGTTTCATAGATGACTTCTTCTGATGAACGTAGTTCCCTCTGATACTAGGAAATGCAAAGTAGTTTAGTACAACTGAAAAGGTTCCTTTTAGATGACTTGATCTGACATCTTCATTTCTCCAAAGAGGAAATTGAAACTGAAATATTAAGAGGCTGACTTCCCTGGTGGCATTCCCGTTATTGTTAAAAGGTAGAAGCAAGACCAGCGGCTTGATCTCTGACCCTCTCTTTCTAAAGAGTAAGACTTTGACCTCCCATAAATTTAGAGTCGGTCCAGATAAAACCATGGACTGATGATGATGATGGAGACATCTAAGTAGGGCGTTCTTATGTAAAAGCGATTATTGCAGAAAACAAACCAGCAGTTACCAAAAAAACTTCTCAATTTCAGTAACTACACTCTCCCTTCTGTCAGGGCTAACTTCACAGTCGTCTTTGCACGTGTCCTTAATCTACTTGATCTCTTACAGGTAGCATCCCAAAGAAATTTGAATTAAATTATTTTAATAGTTTCTAAGTCTGTCACTCACAAGTATTGTCTGAATCTCTCTCAAGGAATTTACAGTCTTGCTGATACAAAATATACCCACATAAATCATTACAAAAATTGGTTAAAAATGAACAATTTGACTTCACTAAAATCCATTATGTCATGTGGCCGTAAATGTTGTCACGCGTAAGCAAGGGGATAGTTGCACCCAACCTTGAGAGGATGATGGTAGTGGTAAGGTAGGGAGGGGAGGGCAAGCAAGATGTTCTAGAAACCCAAACTTTGAATGTAACATAAAATTTGTGCTTGGAAATAGTGTCAAATAGTGCTACCACAACCCTCATCACCCTGTTCCTTCTTAGCTCTAGCTCTTCCATTCTTCCATTTGAGCCTGGAGGTCAGTCTACTCATTCCATTTCTTCTCTCCAGAAGCCTTTTCAGTCGGCAGGCCACTCCCTCATCTAACTGGATAGAAGATAAACTGGCAAATGAGTCCATCTTGTGACATGTCAAGACTATGGCTCAATAATGTTTAATTATATCATTCTTCAAAAGCATGTTTCCTGCATAAAGAGATTGTCAGTTTATTTGAGTTTGTTAATCTTAATTGTTCTTCCTATACCTAGCACATGGTGGGTATTCGATAAAACAATTTGTTTCTAGTTGTTTGTTGTTCCATTCCCTTAAAGGCCTTGCTGGACTTAATAGAAAAGAGGAAAGAAATGTAAGTGCTTTTTGACAGAAGGGACTTTCTCTTATTCATCTTTAAAAAATCTCCACGGTGCCTAAGAGAGCACCTGGACCATGCAGTAGCCCCGCACTCAATGAGTGTGTATGTGTAGAAATATGTATGTGTAGAAATATGATTGGAAGGACCCTGTGCTGCTGGTTTTATTACTGAGGGACTTAGAGACCCTGAATGGTTAATAACTTTCCCAAGATCACCCAACAAATTTTAGGCATTAGAATCTAGATCTATTTATTCTAACTAGTGCTTTCTTATTAGGATGTTTTGTTGTTTCTCCTCCTTGCCTGGTGGCATAGTAACAATCTGCTGGTTTCAAGGTGTTGGATTACCTGCGCCTCTGTGGCATGCCTCTACCCTTTTCCACATTGTTACAGGAGAAGAGCAGAAGGAGCACCTAGCAGTCAGGGGCCTTGGTTTCCTTAGAGAATTCATTTGACTTCTCCAAGTTTCTGTTTCCATACCTGTGAATTTAGCACCATGTAAACTCTAGGTGCCTTCTAGTTACACCCAGTAATTGAGCAGTAGTTCTGGGTTATATTGACTTTTGTATTAATTTTTTTTTTAAAGATTTATTTATTTTTTTTATTTCCCCCCCCCCCCCACCCTGATTGTCTATTCTCTGTGTCTATTTGCTGCGTCATCTTTGTCCGCTTCTGTTGTTGTCAGCGGCACGGGAATCTGTGTTTCTTTTTGTGGTGTCATCTTGTGTCAGCTCTCCACGTGTGCGGCACCATTCCTGGGCAGGCTGCACTTTCTTTCGCGCTGGGCGGCTCTCCTTACAGGGCGCACTCCTTGCACGTGGGGCTCCCCTATCCAGGGGACACCTTGTGCGCATCAGCACTGTGCATGGGCCAGCTGCACACGGGTCAAGGAGGCCCGGGGTTTGAACCGCGGACCTCCCATGTGGTAGACGGACGCCCTAACCACTGGGCCAAGTCTGCTTCTCTTGTATTAATTTTTGAGGCTTCAAGACCTTTCTCCTCTTCTTCTGCTTCCTTCTTATGAAAAGTTTCCACAGTTTTTGCCAAAAGTAGAAAGTTGGCCGTGTGTGGGGGAGTGAAGGGAGGTGGAGAAGGGGCCTTGTGGAGGATAGGGGGCCGGATATGGCTGTAATGGGTAACAGATTCGGTGGTTTCCAGTTGACCGATCGACTCACCAGGATGACCGTGGACTTTGGGCATTAAGAATCTTTTGGGCGTTGGATGCCCTGTCTTCAGCTCCTCTTCTGTTCTGGTCCAGTTTGTTTGCTGTCACAGTGCCTGTGAAGCATAACACAGCAAAAGGACATGCTCTTTCAGAGTGTCACCCGTGGTGGCAAAAAGGTTCCTGAGGAAGAGTCGTCGTGTGAGGAAACCACAGCAGCTCCCGCCGGTGAGGCAAAGAAGTGTGTCCTCTTCAGCCCTTTGTAAGCGCTGAGCCTACTCAGAAGGATGTGATTGTTCTAGAAGGAAATGTCTACACTTTTGGCAGCAGGACTGAAAATGAAAACTTGAGCATAACCTATTTCCTTAGCAGTGAGTGCCCTGCATTGTCCTCTCAGGCAGTGTGAAAACCCTTGAACTGAGAAACTGACAGCTGCAATCAGACACTTGCATTGAGGGAAACATCATGAATTTTAATAGGAGTGCTGCTACTAGATGAGGTTGGGAGAGGAAAGAGCCGAGCCAATTCAAACAAAAGGAGCAGAAGGGGGTTTATTATACGTACAGCTCATACCAGTGATGAGAGTAATATTCAAATTATTTATCCCACAGTGATTTTGATGATTTAAGAGGGAAAGATTGCTGAACCCTTGTGAGGTGGAAAGGGTTATGAATCTTCCCTGATTATTAATGTCACTGTACCGAAGGCGAAGGGGGCGGGTATATCAAAAATGTGACTTGATAGCCAGAGCAATTCTCAAGCACTGGGCTTAAACCGTACCCAGGAAATGAGCCCCGGGATTCGCAGTCACCACTACACAGATAAAAGTGCTTCCCTCATGGACAGGCAGAGACATACACACACCCAGAGAGCCATGGCGTTTCAGGATGCCCTTCCTGTCAGCCTTCTTTCTTACACACAGCATTTCCCCTGTGGAGGGGCCAGCCACGCAGCATCCTGTTTATGGTGGGTTGGATGTGCTGGAACCTGTTTTCATTGTCAGACCTTGTTCAGGCAGTGGATGCTTATTGGCGTTAATCTCAAGATGGTCCCCTGAGTAGTGAAGAAGGTAGAAGCAGAGCTTGTTTTCTTATAATGATGTCCTGGGGAGCTGATGTAGCTTAGTTGAATGCCTGCTTCCCACGTACAAGTTCCCGGGTTCAATTCCCAGTGTCTCCAGAAAAAGAAAAAGTCCTGTCTACTTCCTTAAAGTCACCTCCAACCCAGTCATGTTTTTCAGAAGCTGGGACTGTTTGGGGAGAATCAATGAGAGATACTTTGTTCCTATTTGTTCATCTGGCCAAGGTTGTTTTTAGAACGGGATGAGAGTCTTTATTAAAATTAGGAGCAGTCACCTCAGAAACTCACTTTATGAATAAATCATGAAGGCTTTTATATATATATATATATATAGTAAGGATGGCACTTAAAAAATACATTACAATCTTTGCTCATCAAGTTCCTCTGTTTGTGAGGTGATTTATCCCAGGAAGATTTAAGCACTGCCTTTTAGCTAAAGACAGTTACCTGAGAGAGCACAGACTGACGTTCTGAATGCTCTTTAGGAAATGCTGAAGAAAACTGCCACACATTGAACAGAGGCAACAACTGTCATTTCAAAATGGCATATTAGAGATGGAAGTAATTTATTGGTGTAGGGGGTAGTCCTTCTCTGGTAGATGGAGGGGGCTGAGATGAGCGTTTCTGTGGTGGGGAGTGGAGACTCAAACCAGACTGAGGCAGCTCACATGAGAAACGGAGTGAGGAGCAGGACTGTCCCTTTACCAAACTGAGCAGAGGGGCTCATTGTTGGTCCCCCACCAGGGCTTGTCACCAACTGGTGGAGCTGGTGGTGAGGTCTTGGTGGCATTGGTTTCATCCTTAGTCTTTAATTATCGCCTAATCATTTATATAGTTGTGATTTATATTTGTTTGAATAATTGGTTGCACTAAAGATAAAGTGCATCACAATTTCTGTAACTCATTTTGGCCCTTTTTCCTGTTTTCCTAAAGTGGAAAGGGTCCCATCGCTCCACCTGGAAAGCCCTTTCCTTCCTTAGCTCTGTCTCGCTCCTTCCCTACCTTCTTTGCCTGTTCATCCTGCCCACACAGCTCCTGACACTGAGGTCTAAACAGGGGAACCAGTTATCTTTGCCCGGGTGTAAGGAGAACATGCCCTTGTTTAAGCTGCTAGAGATAAGCCAGTTATGATGGCAGAGGGTAGGTAGATGCAGTTTATCCTGGTAATAATGTTAACTTACATTTGGGATCATGCTAGTATCCTGAGCGACCTTACTACTGTGCTGACCTGCCTCCCTCTCCCCTCTCCTCGAATGTCTTCTGCCTAAGTCTTCATTTCCACCCATTTTTCTGATTTGGTTCTCTATACTCATCTCCAGGCATATTCTCCTGGTAGTAAAACTGCCTCGCCACCCCCACCCATGAGTCTAATGCTATGAGACACTTGAACCTGAGGCCGGGCTACTCATCCACTCAGTAACTACTCCCTTGTGTCTCCACGGCAGCAACAGTGCTGGTGCTCTGGGTACAGTAGGGAGAAAGACAAACAGTGTCCAGTTGCTGAATGCTTTGCCCGTCTTCCAGGTACCCCAAACTCAAGCTGCATCCTTGATATTCTGCCAGCCTCATCTGCCTGCCTAGGTTCCCAATTGCATTCTCACCCCACCCCGGCAATCCAAGGGTAACCTCTGTTCATATCGATGGAGAAATAAGGTACCAGAATGTCTTCCTGGGGAGAGGCCGAGAGGCCCCAAAGTTGTGGTGAGGCAGGATCTTCTCTCAGTCGTTCAGGTGCCAAGATGGATTGGAACATATCCAAGAAGGCAGGAGGTTCTTCTTTTCAGGCTAAATAACAGCCTCCTTGTTGGGAAGGGAATAATCAATCCCAGCTGGAGAAAAGAGACTGCATTCCCTGTGCTTTTCCACTCAAATCTAATCTTATGACATGAGTTTCTGACATGAGTAGCATTCTTGCCCAGACTGTGGCCCCAGGGAGGGG
Source organism: Dasypus novemcinctus (assembly GCF_030445035.2). Taxonomy (NCBI): domain Eukaryota; kingdom Metazoa; phylum Chordata; class Mammalia; order Cingulata; family Dasypodidae; genus Dasypus; species Dasypus novemcinctus. The sequence continues at coordinate 43,255,156 of NC_080673.1, read as the reverse complement.
GTGGTTATTTAATACAGCTGCTCTCCAAGTAGGGCATATAACTTGATGATAAATGCTTACAGACAACTTTCCTTCCTCAGTGGTCCCAGTCCCAGTTTAATCGACACCCCTAGAGATTTGGGAGGAAAAAAGATGTTTCTTTGAAAGAATATCATGTCTCTGGATGCAAGAAAAAGATAAGAAATTCTACATGTGTACAGTTCATCAGTATTTCCCAGTTTATGAATTTCTTCAGGGGTGGATTCCTTTTGTGCATTCCCTATGAAACAAAAGTTCCCTGTGCCTTAAAAACTTGTCTTGTGTTACAGTGTAGAATAAATCTGACATGATTTTATATTTTCTTTCTTTTGTCTTTTGAGAGGAACTTTTTTTTCTATGAATTAGTGATTACAAATCGCCTTGCTGTTTTTCTTCTGAAACATTAGATATAGCTTTAAATACTTTCAGGTTTTAGTAATTTAAAAATTATGTTTTTCAGAGTTTATACTCCTTTGGGTCAAGAATCCCTGTCCCCTGGAATAACAGTTTCACCTAAATCTCGACATCTAAATGTCAAGCATTTGCTGCACATTCCTTTCTCTTAATTGAAAATGAAGACTATCAGCAAAAATGAATTGACTCACACTCCCTTGCTTCCATCTGAGAACTTGGTGTGACTATCATGGATCATGGTTAAAATATAAAAACTAAATTGAACATTCTGAGAAAATAGGTATTTATTTGAAAGAATTTGGAAGTATTGAGATGGTGCAAAATTTATCTTTGCAATTTATCAAAACTAATGTTAATAGTAGAATGGTAGAATGATAATCTTTTAAAAACAAAAATATTAGGAATGGATTAGTGCGCTTAAAAGGAATTTAGAAAAACTAAGTCCTTGTTTTGTTTCAAATTTAAAACAAATTGCATGATGATATATTCAATATGATGTAATTTGTATATAAAAATTTTAAAAAGGCAATAAACAGTATTCCTGATTATGGGTACATACTTAATTCAAGGTCTAAAAGCATAACTCAGAAGGACTATGCCAAATATTGATAGTAATTGGGGTGGGTGTGGAGTGGAGAAGGAAGAAAAGGGGAGATTTGTCAATGGGATTGGGGGCCATGAACAAAGAAAACTTTTACTTTATCATTTTATTTCCATATATTAAAGGGATCTGAGGCAAAAGTGGCAAAATTGCATTTGTTAATTATGGGGGCTGGGCATTATTTGCTGTACTTTTAGGTCCTAATTACTTAACAATATTAAATTTCCTTAACAACAACAAAAGTATTTTTTTATCTTCTTTCTAAAATTCCTTATAAATAGGAACAGAGGTAGATTGATAGACATTAACCCCTTCCATGAGTATTTGCATTTTTAGAGTGGACCTTGATAAACCAGATGAATATGAAGTGCAACGAGATCTTGCTTTGAATTCTTCTACGTGAAGTATTTGTTCTAACAATTACAAATCAGTGTGTATATATAAGTATAACAAATTCTGGCTGTATTTCAAGAACAGGTGACTCTTAAACAGAAAAATCTAATTGTGGCATTTGCCCCAGCCAAAATCAATTTCATTTTTAAAATGTTGCCATAAATAATCCAAATGGATGCCTTTCCGTTTCTGAATAGTCACAGGCATGTAACTTATTTGGAGGGTTTCTTCGATTGTAGAAATGACACCTTCATCTGCACGGAAGACTGCACTGGGAAGAATTTTTCTTACTGCTTTTTGTGTAGGGTTTATGTTGGTCCGAAAATAAAAATTTTGATTCCTTGTCATATGAAACTTGATGTAGCCACAGAAACCAGAATCTTATATTTTTTTGTAGCACAAAAATGCCCCACTTGTTTGGGACTCAAATCCTAGCCTACTCACCTGACTAGACCACAGTGTAAACTAAGAAATAACTTCTTTCTTATAGTGTGAAATTTGGGCACTAATGTTTATTTTCTTAGCTCGCAATCAAAACCTCTAACCCTCACCCAGTTTACTCATGTTTACTCTTTAAGTTTCCTAAATCCTAAGTCTCTATCTTTAAGCTTGCTAAGTGTTAAATTTAGCAAATTAGGTGTGGGCAGAGGCACTGCTAAAAGGGAGGGTGGGGTGCCTTTTTTGATACCAGAAATGAAGGTTCAGAGCATGCTGACAAGAGAGGAAGGAAATAATTTTTATTAAAAAGAGAGAAACTTAAAAAGCTACAAGACACCCTTTTCTACAAGGATGATAATTCTCCTACCAACCTAAATGGCCCTACTTTATTAACGCATGGTAACAGCGTGTGTACTGATGATGCCGAGCAGAGGGCGTTTCCCAGAACAAGTGTAGAATTAACTGCCGTGTTTCCCCCAGCACTTCCATAAACACTCCCCTTCGTCTTCATTCCAGGGGTCTTCACTGCCTGCATCGGCTCGCCATTTGCTGCATCAGCCCCCGGAAGGGTGGACTCATCTGACGGATTTTGTGTACAGAGAATCAATTCCTAAAAAATGTTGTTGGGTTTGCCTTTCTTTGAAAAATTTTAGAATCATAATATTTATTAATATATATATTTGTACTCTTAGAATTTTCAGTTTGGCAGCAAATGTTACAATCATGTGATTGTAGCATATGCTTATAATTTGGTTTTAAAAAGAGTTAACCAATTTATGTGAAGATGATATTTCAGAACATATTCAGATTCCCTAAGGTTTAGGAGGTTAACTTGAACTTGTACTGACCTTCTAACAATCCTTAGAAGTTGATCCTCTAAAAATACCTAAATCCTAGATATAAACTTATATACTTATCATTTATTTACTTCATTCAAGTAAGACTTAGAAAAATGGTCTGGTTATTTGGGTTTTAGGAAAATATGAAAACTTCTCTGACTTCTCACAATAAGTTCTCTTATGTTTCTTTTCACAGATTGTAAATCACACTGTTGATACTTTTCTTCTTTAGGGAAGGCAGTATGTGGTCAAGTACAAAGTATATTCCCAGTCAGGCAGGGTTCAAATCTCAGCTCCTCCCTTATTGCCTGTGTAACCTTGTGCAAGTTACTTAACCTCTTTGAGCCTCCATTTTTTAAATGGGAATGATAATGACTCTTTCACAGAGTTGTTCTGGATTAAATGAGATAGATATTTCATGCGTGTTTCCCTTTCTGTTGGAAATAGAAAAATCTGGATTAGAAAATTGCCACCTTTTTCTTTTGTTCTCAGTTAACTGTTCTGTAACACTTATGATTTTATTTTTTGTTTTATTTTTGGAAGATGCCTGAAACCCTTTACCAGAGTTCTGGAGTGCATTTGCTCAAGTTCCAGTCACATGTGCTTGAACACGGCTCTAGCTTCTTTAAAATAAAAGGAAAGTTCATGATGGATGGCTTAATAGATTTCTTCTGGCTTCCTCACCTGCAGTCATAAAATTTTTGCTCCTTGCTGGAAAACTCCAGAGTCGATTTGAAACCTTTTCCTATAGGGATTAGAACCAAAAATTTCTTAGTGGAGACAGTCAAAGCATCAGCTTAGAAAAAACCTTCTCTACAGGAGGAGTGATCGTCTCTTCCCAGAATATGTTTGGTACCAAATATCTCTGCATTTTAAAAATATCTTTTTGTCCTATTGATAGAAAGTGGCATTTCCTGGAGCCAAATCTTTGGACTCCAGGATTCCACAATTAGTCTTGATTGATGAACAGCTATTATTATGAGGAAGCTACGGTGGAAGAAGGAAGATTGGGTCCAGTATTTTTTAGTGGGAGCAAATTGAATGGTGGAGTTGCCTGTAGATGTAATTTACTGTAAATACTGTCATCTTTTAGCTTCAGTTGTGTTTCCATGGCAACCACATGGTCCCGGTATGCCTGGCTGAATGGATTTACAGGAAGCTGAAAAACATTGCTATTCTAAGTTGCTTTCTTCCTGCTGTAGAAAGGGGTCCTTTCCTTACTCTCATCCAGCCGGCATTTGCTGGGAACAAAGGCTATTTATGCTAATTGTATTCTGGGCAGAGGGTAAGGAAATGGGAAGAGAAAAGCCTGGAGCCTACTTACTAGCCTGTGAATTTGTCCTTGTTCTTATTGTACTTAACATTTGGAAGTACCCTGAATGACTTAACCTTCCTTTATTTCAGATATGGTTTCCCTACTAGTTTTTCCCTGTTCATTTTGAGTGGAACTTTTATTCTGGGATAGAAGTCATAAGAAAAGGGTGTGAAAGGGAGAATGTTAGTTATGGGTAAGTCTGTCTGCTGAATTGATAACTATCACATATCTAGGTGGGCAGCCTGTTAAAAAAAATGAAGCTCTCCTTGCTAGCAGTAGAAATAGGAAGACAATCATTTAAGTGACTATTCGATTTATCCTTTATTCTATGTTAAAATAGTCTTCTTTTGAATTTTCCTTACATTTAAAAAAAGTGATATTTCTATTTGTTTATGTGGTAGAAAAATTATATATGGTACAATATACTTTGGTGGTTAAAAATGACATGCAGTTCCCTTTTGGTGTTTTATGGCTTGTAATATGGCTATTACTTGGTGGGGGGAAAGGATACCAATGCACTTCTATTGAAAGCATATAGGAGGGAGGGGATGTGGCTCAAGCAATTGGGCTTCTCTCTACCACAAAGGAGGTCCAGGGTTTGATACCCAAGGATTCCTGGTGAGGGCCAGCTGGCCGTGCGGTGAGCTGGCCCATGTGGAGTGCTGGACCACACAGAATGCAGCCCTGCGCAGGAGTGCCGGCCAATGCAGAGAACTGATGCAGCAAGATGATGCAACAAAAAGAGACACAGAGGAGAGACAATAAGAAGATGTAGCAGAACAGGGAGCTGAGGTGGCACAAGAGAATGATCGCTTCTCTCCCACTCCAGAAGGTCCAAGGACCGATTCCCGGAACTGCCTAATGAGAATACAGGCAGACACAGAGGAGCACACAGTGAATGGACACAGAGAGCAGACAATGAAAGGAGGGGGGCAAAATAAATAATTCTTTAAAAAAAAATAGGGGGCAGTGGATGCAGCTCAAGCAGGTGGACACCCGCCTCCCACATGGGAGGTCCTAGGTTTGGTTCCTGGTGCCTCCTAAAGAAGACAAGCAAGACAGTGAGCTGATGTGACAGGCTGGCATGGAGAGCTGACGTGAAGAGCTGGTGTGGTGAGCTGACACAATGAGATAATGCTACAAGGAGACACAACAAGAGACACAACAAGCGGAATGGATGTGGCTCAAGTGATTAGGTGCCTCCTTCCCACATGGGAGATCCCAGATTCAGTTGCCGGTGCTTCCTAAAAGAAGACAGGTAGACACAGAGAGCACACAGTGAACGGACGCAGGGAGCAGACAGGGAGTGCAAACAATGAGGGAGTGGAGGAAAAAAAAGCCTATAGGGGAGTAGATGTAGCTGAAGTAGTTGAGCACCTGCTTCCCATGTATGAGGTCCTGGGTTCAATCTCTGATACCTCCTAAAAACAAAACAAACAAACAAAATAACCAGCTCTCATTGGGGAACTGATATAGCTAAGTGATTGAGCACATGCTTCCCATGTATAAGATCCTGATTTCAATCCCTGGTACCACCTAAAAAAAAACCTGTATAAATAATTTTAGTTTGAAATATAAGTGATTTATTGGATTTCCTTTCAGAGCTCCTTCAAATCCTCTTTAGAAGTAAACATGTATGGATTTTTTTAAAAACTGCTCTTCTTTTCAGACAACCTTTGAGTGGAACTCATAATGAAAGCATTTACTTTTTATTTTATTTTTTTTATTTTTTAGGAGGTACTAGGGATTGAACCCAGGACCTCACACATGGGAAACAGGCACTCAACTACTTGAGCTACATCTGCTCCCCAGAAGCATTTAATTTTAATAGGAGGTGTGGATTTCTGTTCACTTGCTTAAGCACTATTTCTCTCCCATACACATATACACAGTTAAAATTAGAGAAAAGCCATAAAAGGGTTGTGTGTTTTCTATTCTGATATCCATAATCTCATTTTTTTTTCATAAAATGTGATCCTTGTTCCACAAAATGGACATTTCAAGGGTGTTAGTATTTTGACCCTTATTCTTTAGATAAGTTGATGCCAGTTTAAACTGGACTCTTGTTGAGATCCAGTGATGTTTCTTTTGCATTTTTATCAGGTCTTGGAAAATTCCAATAAAATAAAATTGATTTGAAAAGTACCTCAAGAGACCCTCGTTTAATACAACCTCAAGTCTCTGAATAGCGCCAAATGGCAGGTGGCTTTAATGCAAATTGCATTGCTTTGAATCTCCTCTACCAAATGGTTGCATCAATAGATTTCACAAGTAATTTTACTCAAATCACCCTGAAATGATGAATAACGAGATTTAATCTCTGAAAGAGCTTAAGTGGTCTAAGATGAATTTTTAGAACATTATTTTAAGATTTCTAGGGACAAAAATTGATGAACCAAGTGTTTGCTGAATGCTAATTTTAAGGAACTATAGGATTTGACTGGTCTGCTCAAGGAGTTTATAGTTTATCTTGGGACAGAAAAGCAAAATCCCAACTAGGGCTATCCTGCTTGATAACGATAGGTTGATAGGGATTCAGAGAGAGTGAGAGATGGAGCCTTTAGAGAGGGCTAGTGGAGGAATGGAAGTCAAGGCATTTTAATGATTATTCCTTTAATAGAAATTTATTGAACAAACCTTCTATACTAGGTGTAGCAGTTTGACATAATTGATGAATTCCAAAAAGAAATTTTGGATTATGCTTGTAATCTGATCTGTACCTGGGCATGATTGAGTTATGATTAGGACGTTGAGTCCCCACCCACCAAGGATAAAAGGCATGGCAAAGAACAGAGTTGAGGGTTTTCTGATATTGGAGTTTTGATGTTGGAGTTTGATGCCAAAGTCTTAAGATGGAGTCCTGGGGAAAGACACAGAGCCATTTGCCTGATAGTCTACAGCTCACCTTGTGGAGAGAGACAAAGCCTAAAGAGCCTGATAGTCTACAGCTGACCTTGTGAGAGAGACAAAGCCTAGAGAGCCTCATAGTCTATAGCTGACCTTGTGGAGGAAACAGAGGAGCTGAGCCCAGAGGAACCCAGGAAGCCTGAACCCTCACAGATGTCAGCAGCCATCTTGCTCCAATACGTGGAAATAGACTGGTGAGTTAAGTAACTTATGCTTTATGGCCTGGTATCTGTAGTATCCTACCCTAAATAAATATCCTTTATAATGCCCAGCAGATTTCTGGTATTTTGCATCAGCATCCCTTTGGCTGACTAGGTGCTGTGTAATAATGTGGGAATTATAGTGATAAGCAAGACAATGATCTTGTATGCATGGAGCGTATAGTTTGGTGATGTCTGGATACAAAATCAGGCAGTCATCTTGATGACACCTTCCAAGATGGATGAATTACAGAGTATTAAGGGAACATGTAGTAGGGGTACTGAACTTGGCTTTGGAGGGATACCAAAGATTTCTTTGAGGAATTATAAAGCTGAAATTTAAAAACAAAGGAATCTGCAATGGGGACAATACTATTTACCCTAAACTTAAAATAGTCTGCCTTTTATTTCTCCATCACCAGTCCCCTAAAATATAAATCGCTCTTTTTAGAAACTAAAATATTTGGACTTTAGAATTTTAGAGCAGGAAGGGATGTTAGAGAAATCTAATCTGCTTTACCACTAACTCCAGAGTGCCAATGGGTCAGGAAATGGAGACCCAGTACAACTCCTCTGATTCAGAATGTCCTTTATGTTTTTCTACTTTGAAGAAAAGTATACATGCATAGTATTTTTAAACATCAGAACTCAGCCCTTTCACACATGTTTGTATATCCTTTAAAAGACACCAAATATGGGGAAAAGAAAGTGGTTGCGGCAGTCTACTACAAACACTGAAATTATGGCTGGCACCTATTCACCCTGACCTAATTAATGTCTGCTGAAGGATAGAGAAATCACTGCTTTCAGATGGCCCCTATTCATTTGGAAAGCTTAGATAAGCTCCCATAGATAACATTATTTTGCAGTTGGATGTTTTCCCATTAGATCCAGCTGATTGCTTTAATTTTGCACCTTAGCAGAAATATTACTTTGTATGGTTTTCTTTTATGAGCCACATAACATCCATTATTTCTAAAGAGCTTCTGGAAAAGTTCATTCTTCCTTGTGTTGAAGAAAGAATTTAGAGCAAACAGTAATAGGGCTTCTGCCCTGATACACTTTTCTTCACCCTTGTTAGGAATTATTGCAAGACATTTTTCATGAAGTTGATGTTTCCTGTGAGACAGATTTAGTAATATGGTCTGTATCCCTGTTTAAAAAGTGCTTGCTGAGGGAAGCGGATTTGGCTCAACTGATAGAGCATCTGCCTACCACATGGGAGGTCCAGGGTTCAAACCCAGGACCTCCTGACCCGTGTGATGAGCTGGCCCACACGTAGTGCTGATGCACGCAAGGAGTGCCGTGCCAGGCAGGGGGTGTCTCCCATGTAGGGGAGCCCCATGCACAAGGAGTGTGCCTCTCAAGGAGAGTTGCCCCATGCGAAAAAAGCACAGCCTGCCCAGGAGTGGCGCCACACACACACAGAGCTGACACAGCAGGATGATACAACAAAAAGATACACAGATTCCTGGTGCCACTGACCAGAATCCAAGCAGACACAGAAGTACACACAGTGAATGGACACAGAGAGCAGAGAATTGGGCAGGGAGAAATAAATCTTAAAAAAAAAAAAAGATTAACTTTACAAAAAAAAATGCATGCTGAAAGGAGCAAACAGATGAACAGCTCTTGAGAACAAGGAATATATTATAAAGCATAAAAGATTGAATTATCTTAGTATTGAAACTTAGGAAATGTTCCAAAGTTATTAAACATTTTATTCTATGAGATGTCATTTTCATCAAGTTCTCCTCTTTCCTATAACTGTCAGAGTATTTATTATTATAGCATTCATCCTTATGTAACATGTTACATCCTTATGTAACATAGTTTTCACATCTATCTCCACCACTTGACTGAGTGCTTCTTGTCTTTCGTTTCTTTCTGCCATATAATAGGGACTTGAATAAGTTAGAATAAATATTCTACATTATTCATATTATATAGTCATGTGTTTTCTATTGGGGAGAAATAGTTATTTTAGCTTACATCAGGCCCTGAGCATTTATCAGCTGTTTCATTTTGAAAAAGATCACCTGAGTTTGAGGCACTACTAGGAACAGTTAGAGTGTGCAATCCTATATACTTGTGAAATGTATACATGAGAAAATAATGACAGTGTTATACTAAGAAGTATTGTTACATAAATGTAATTTTAGCATAAAATCAAATCAGTATACTTACAGTTCTCTGTTGTTTATATTATCTTAAAGTGTTGATATTTATGCATGTATAGATATAAACCAAACATTTGCTTAGCTTTGATGTAACATATTTAAATCAAAACCTTTCTTATCTATATCATAATTATTCTAGGGGAGCTAGTAGATACTATTTAATGTATGCACGGAAACATTTTTATGTTTATATGCATATTACAAGTCACATTTCTATATTGGATTTTTTTAAAAAGATTTATTTATTTCTCTCCCCTTCCCCCCCACCCTGGTTGTCTGTTCTCTGTGTCTCTCTGCTGCGTCATCTTTGTCCGCCTCTGTTGTTCTTTTTTTTTTTTTAAAGATTTATTTATTTATTTATTTAATTCCTCCCCTTCCCCGGTTGTCTGTAATTCCTCCCCTCCCCCGGTTGTCTGTTCTCTGTGTCTATTTGCTGCGTCTTGTTTCTTTGTCTGCTTCTGTTGTCATCAGCGCAGGGGAAGTGTGGGCAGCACCATTCCTGGGCAGGCTGCACTTTCTTTGGCGCTGGGCAGCTCTCCTTACGGGGTGCACTCCTCGTGCATGGGGCTCCCCTACGCGGGGGACACCCCTGCGTGGCACGGCACTCCTTGCACACATCAGCACTGCGCATGGGCCAGCTCCACACGGGTGAAGGAGGCCCGGGGTTTGAACCGTGGACCTCCCATGTGGTAGACGGACGCCTTAACCACTGGGCCAAGTCCGCCGCCCTGTAGTGGATTTTCGAGACATTAAGGTTTGTTAATGTTGGGACTGCAACTTTCTATAAGTGAAGGCTATCGATGTATGTTTCCAGGTTGTCGATGATATTTCTTGGAAAATATCTAATATACTGGCACTCCTCATTTTATTGTGCTTTACCTTAATGGGCTTTGCAGACATTGAGCTTTTTACAAATTGAAGGTTTGTGGCAACCCTGCATCAAGCAAGTGTACTGGTGCCATTTTTCCAAGAGTAGGGACTCACTTTGTGTCTCTGTGTCCCATTTTCGCAATTCTTGAAATATTTCAAAATTTTACAGTATTATTGTGTCTGTTATATGATCTTTGGTGTTACTATTATAATTATTTTAGGGCCCACAAACCATGCCCGTGTAAGATGGCAAACTAAATAGATAAATGTTGTGTGAGTTCTGACTGCTACACGGACCAGCCTTTCCCCCATCTCTCTCCATCTTCTTGGACTTCCCTATTCCCTATGATGAAAAAAATATTGAAATTAGGCCAATTAATAACCTTACAATGGCCTCTTAGTGTTAAAGTGAAAGGAAGAGTTGTATGTCTCTCACTTTAAATCAAAAGCTAGAAATGATTAAGCTTTTTGAGGAAAGTATATTGAAAGCCACATAGGCCCGAAGCTAGTCCTGTTGTGCCAACCAGTCAACTAAGTTGTGAGTGCCAAGGAAACATTCTTGGAGGAAATAAAACGTGCTACTCCAGGGGAGCAGATACAGCTCAGTGGTTGAGCACCTGCTTCCCATGTATGAGGTCCTGGGTTCAATCCCCAGTATCTCCTAAAATTTTTTTTAAAAAAGAAGTGCTATTCCAGTGCACAGGAATGATAAGAAAGCAAGAGCCTTATTGCTAATATGGAAGTTTAGTGGTATGGATAGATCAAACCAGCCACAACCACAACATTCCCTTAAGCCAGAGCCAATGCAGAGCAATACCCTGACTCCCTTCGATTCTATGAAGGCTGAGAGAGGTGAAATAGTTGTAGAAGAAAAGTTGGAAGCTAACAGAACGTGGTTCATGAGTTTAAGAAAAGATGTCATCTCTATAACATCAAAGGGTAGTTGAAGGACTGCATTTGCTGTGCAGATCAGGAAAGCTCAGCTTTGGGGAGCCATGAAAGAAGTTCCTGGTATCTCTCCTGACTCTCCTTATCCCCTTTCCAGGACAGAGCCAGCTGGCACTCGCTTTGTTGGTTCCTGGCAGGAAAGATTGACCTGGGAAACTCCTTCCAGGCTTATCCTGCCTCCCAGAATTTGCCCTCCAGGCAAAAGCAGCTTGAGACAACCATAGAAGTACTAGGAATAATTGAGGCAAACTCTTGTAAGCAAGGCAACTCAGAAAGCTATGAGCAAATACAAGCACAGGGCGAGACACAGGCCCAGAAAATAAAAGGAAGGACCCTGCCCATTCACCTGGGCAGACCTTCCTGATGGGGGTGAGAACACTCAAGAAAGTATCTGTCATGTCACTACTGGTGACAAACTCAAGAAACACACAGCTCAAGGAATAAATCCACAGTGAACATTTAGAAATATTAAAATGTACAGTATGCAACAAAAGATTACATGACAAAGAAATAGGAAGTGATAGCCCATCCAAAAGAAGAGGATAGAAATCCAGAAAACATCAGTGAAGAAGACCACATTGTGGACATACCAGACAAAGACTTAATAAATGCTTAAGGAGATGAAGCATTTCATCTGAAAGACTTCAGTATGCTTAAGGAGATGAAGGAAAATGCAAAGAACTGAAGAATATCAGGAAAACAATGAATGAATACTATGAGAATTTCAGTAAAGAGATAGAAATTTTAAAAAGGAACCCAATAGAACTACTGGAGTTGAAGATCACAATAGCTGAAATGAAAAATTCCAGCAGGGTTTCAAAAGCACATTGGAGGTGGCAGAAGAAAGAGAGAGAATTTGAAGAAACAAGACTATTGAAATGAATTTGGCTAAGAAGCAGAAAGAAAAAAGAATGATAAAATGCAAAAATAGCCTAAGATACCTCTGGGACACCATCAGCCATACCAATATATGTACTATGGGGGGGTGGGGGGAGGGGGGAGGTCCAGAAGGCGAAGAAAGAGAGAAAAGGACAGAAGGAATATTCAAAGGCATAATGACAGTAAATTTTGTAATCGTAGCAAAAGATGTGAACATGTACATTGAAGAATCTGAGATCACCAAACAGGATAAACATGAAGAAAAATATACCCCTTCACATACTGACCAGTCTGTCACATGCAAAAGAAAAGGAGAGAGTTCTGAAAGCTGCAAGAGAAAAGCAACGTGTTTTGTACAAAGGAATCCCAATTAAATTAAGTGCCAATTTCTCATCAGAAACCGTGGAGACAAGACAGTGGGTTGAAATATATAAAGTGCTGACAGAAAACAATTGAGGGAGGTTATCACTACTAGACTTGCTCTTTAAGCAATATTAAAGGGAATTCTTCAGACTGAAAGGAAAAGACACTAGATAGTGATCCAAAGCATCATAAATAAAGACCTCCAGTATAGGTAACCATTTAGGTAATTACAAATGCCAAAAATATTGTATTGTATTTTTTGGTATGTAACTCCATTTCATAATCCCTACAGGTGCTAAAATGCAAATGCATAAAAATAATCATATAGCTATGGTTTTGGATTACAATGTACAAAGATGGAGAAGATTGTTCTTATGGGGGGAGGCGTGGGGTAGGGGGGTGAGGGGTATATAGGGACCTCATATTTTTTTAATGTAATATTAAAAAAATAAAGACAAAAGTGGTTTAAAGGAAAAGTCTAAGGTCATGTGTATTACTAAAAGCAAAGCTTAAAAATGTAACATGGGACTGTATAGCATAGTAAAACTACATATGAAATATGAATATGGGTAAAATTGCATATGTAAGATGGTTTTTCTTTGAAATTAAGCAAATGAATGTTAATGGTACAAGATGTTAAATCAGACAAAAAAATATTATGCTAAGTGAAAGAAACCAGACACAAAGTATTGCATATTGTATGATTCCATTTATATTAAATGTAAATATAAGTCAATTTATAAAAATGATTTTTAGATTAAATGATTTCATAGGACTGGGTGAAAAAAAAAGATATAATTTGTAACAAGTACAAAATAGGTGAAGAGACAAAGGGGATATAGGAAGTGATTATGCATGCTATTGAAGTCTACTTCTTATCAAATTATGATTGTTAAATATATAAAGGATATTAAGTTTAACCTGATGATAACTGTAAGGAAAAGGTATGAAAAATATATCCAGAAATAAATGAGAAGAGACTCAATATGGTACAATTCAAAACATCAAATAAATATGACAGCGTTAATAGAAGAATTTAGGCTCAAAAGGGTGTAAGACTTACAAGAACTAAGTAGCAAAATGGCAGAAGAAAATCCTGCGTTATCAGTAGTATCTTTTAAGAGTAAATGCATTAATCTCTCCAGTCAAAATGCAGAGATTAGCAGAATGGGATAAAAAAGCATGATCCAACTATATGCTATCTACAAGAGACCCACGTTAAATTCAAATTCATAAGTTGGTTGAAAGTATAAGGATTGGAAAAAATATTCCAAACAAGAGGTAAACAAAAGAGATTTGGTGTAGTTATACTAATATTAGATAAAATAGACTTTAAGTGAAAAACAGGCGGGAAAAAGACAGTCATTATATACTAATAAAGGGTTAAATTTAACAAAAAGATGTCACAATTATAAATGTATTTAACAGCAGTGCCCCCAAATATATGAAGCAATTATATCCTGACAGATTTACAAGGAGAAATTGAGAGCTCCACATTAAGAGTAGAAGACTTTAATGTACCATCTTTGATAATGAATAGAACATCTAGTCAAAAGATCAGTAAAGGGAAAAAACTTGAATACTCAGAACCAACTAGAGAAAACAGACATATATGGGATACTTTACTCAACAAAAACAATTCATTTTCTTCTTAAGCTCACATGGATCATTCTTCAGGATAGACCATATCTTAGGTCACAAAACAAGTCTCAGTAAATTAAAAAAAAAACAAAAACAGAAATCATGTAATAATCTTTTCCCACCACAATGAAATGAAATTAGGTGCCAATAACAGAACTGGAAAATTCACAAGTATGTGAAAATTAAACAACATACTATTAAACAACCAATGGGTTAAGGAAAAAATCACAAGCAAAATTAGGAAATATCTGGAGGTGAATGAAAATGGAAATAAAACATACCAAAACTTATGGGATGAAGCCAAAGGCATAGCTGAGATGGAAATTTATAGTTCTAAGTGCTTATGTTAAAAAAGAAGGAAGATTTCATATCAGAGGCCTAGACTCAAAGTTGGAAAAACTAGAAAAATAAGAGCAAACTAACCCAAAGCAAGCAGAAGGAAGAGAAAAGCAAAGATTAGAGCAGAGATAAGTGAAATAAACAATAACAACAACAACAAAAACAGAAAAAATAATCAAAACCAAAAGTTGGTTCTTTGAAAGAATCAATAAAATTAACAAACCTTTACCTAGAGTGATAAAGGAAAAAAGAGAGAGGACACCAGTGTCTACATTCAGATATTAAAAGGAGGATATTACTACTGTCCCACGAAATAAAGAGGTCTATAAGAGAATATATGAACAACTATATGCTATAAACTCAATAAGTTAGATGAAATGGACAAATTCCCAGAAATGCTCAAACCCTTTATCCACTGACTAAAGAAGAAGTAAAAGATCTCAACAAACCAATAACTGGTAAAGAGAATGAATCAGTAATAAAAAACCTCCCAACAAAGAAGAGCCTAGGACCAGAAGGCTTCATAGGGGAGTATTACAAAACATTCCAAGAAGAGTTAACACCAATCCTGCTCAACATCTATCAAAAAAGTTGAAGAGGAAGGAACACTCCATAATTCATTCTATGAGGCCAACATCGCCCTCATACCAAAGTCAGAGAGTATACCGCAAGAAAAGAAAATTATAGACCAATAACTCTTCTGAATATAGATGCAAAAATCTCCAACAAAATACTAGCAAACCATGTCTGACAGCACATTAAAATAATTATACAGCATGATCAAGTGGGTTTTACCCCAGGTATGCAAGGGTGATTCAACACAAAAAAATCAATTAGTGTAATAAACCATGTTGATAATTTGAAGGCAAAAAAATCACATGGTCCTCTTGATTGATGCAAAAAGTCTTCCAACAAGATAGTGTGGCAGTTTGATGTTATTGATGAATTCCAAAAAGAAATACTGATAATGTTTGTAAACTGGTCTCTTCCTCTGGGCTTGTGATATACTTTGATTTTATTAAGTTTAGAGGTTTCACTTTTACTTGATTAAGTTAAGATTAGGGCTTTGATTAGGCCACATCAGTAGGATGTTGAGAGTTGTGTGGTCCCCCCCTTGGTGGGTGGGGACTCATAGAAAATGACATGGCAGGGGAGGGAGCTGAGTTTTGATGCTGGAGCCCCAGGAAGAGAGCCAAACCATTCACCTGATAGTTTACAGCTGGCCTTGTGGACAGAGCAGAGCAGCTGAGCCCAGAAAGAGATGAGCCTGGGAAGAGAGATGAGCGTTATGTCAGCCCACAGCTGAGATCAGAAGAAGCTAGGACCAAGGAGCCTTACGAGGAAGAGGGAGGCTGAACCTTGGCAAAGACGGGCAGCCATCTTGCTCCAAAACGTGGCCACGGACTTTGGTAAGGGAAATAACTTATGCTTTATGGCCTTGTGACTATATGCTTCTACCCCAAATAAATACCCTTTATAAAAGCCAACAGATTTCTGGTAGTTTGCATCAACAACCCTTTGGCTGACGAATACATATAGCATCCTTTCTTATAAAAACAGTCCAAAGGAAAGAAATAGAAGGAAGTTTTCTCAACACGGTAAAGTGCATTTATGAAAAACCCCAGCTAGCATTGTATTCAACAGTGAGACAGAAAGCTTTCCTGCTGAGGTCATGAATGAGACAAGGATGCCTACTCTTGCTGCTTTTATTCAGTATTGTGCTAGGCAAGAGAAAGAAATAAAAGACACCCAAAGAGAAAAGGAAGAAGGAAAACTTTCACTATTCACTGATATGCTCTTGTATCTAGAAAAATCCTGAAAAATCTACAAAAAGCTCCTAGAACTATTTCTATATGCTACTGATGGGCAGTCTGAGGAGAAAATCAGAAAAAAAAAAATTCCATATATAATAGTGACTAAAATAATCAAATATTTAGGAATAAACTTAACCA
Source organism: Dasypus novemcinctus (assembly GCF_030445035.2). Lineage (NCBI taxonomy): Eukaryota > Metazoa > Chordata > Mammalia > Cingulata > Dasypodidae > Dasypus > Dasypus novemcinctus. Next base: position 43,238,859 of record NC_080673.1, on the reverse strand, counting down.
AGAACATAAAGGACCTGTATTCAGAAAACTACAAAACATTGCTAAAAGAAACCAAAGAAAAGCTAAATAAATGAAAGAACATTCTGTGTTCATGTATTGGAAGACTAAATATAATTAAGCTGTCAGTTCTGCCTGGACTTATTTACAGAATCAACACAATTGCAATAAAAAAAAATCCCAACAGTCTTTTATTTTATTTTATATTTGCAGAAATGGAAAAGCCAATTAACAAATTTATTTGGAAGGATACGGGGACCCAAATAGCCAAAAATACCTTTTAGAAGATATTTAGAAGAACAAAGTTGGAGGACTCTCACTTCTTGACCTTAAAGCCTATACTTAGCTACAGTGGAAAAAAACAGCATGGTACTGGCCTAAAGTTAGGCATATTAACCAATGGAACCAAACTGAGAACGCAGAAATAAACCCTCGCATCTATGGTCAAGTCATGTTTGACAAGCTGTCAAGCCCACCCAGCTGGACCAGAACAGATTATTCAACAAATGGTGCTGGGAGAACTGAATACCCATATCCAAAAGAATGAAAAAGGACCCCTACCTCACATCTTATACAAAATTAACTCAAAATAGATCAAGGACCTAAATAAAAAAGTGACAACCATAAAACTCCTAAAAGAAAATGTAGGGAAACATCTCCAAGATCTTGTGGTAGGTGTTGGTTTCTTAAAACATATACCCAAGACACAAAAAACAAAAGAAAAAATAAATGGGACCTCTTCAAATTGAAATCTTTTGTTCTTCAAAAGACTGTCAAGAAAGTAAAAATGCAGCCTACTAAATGGGAGAAAATATTTAGAAACCACATATCCGATAAGTGTTTGATACCTATGTTATAAAAAGCAATCATACAATTCAATGACAAAAAGACAACCCAATTAAATATGGGCAAAAGACTTGAGCAGATAAAGTGGAAATACAAATGACCAAAATGCACATGAAAAAATATTCAACATCACTGTCTTAGGGAAATGCAGATCAGAACTACAGTGAGATTCCATTTCACACATCATAGAAAGGCAATTATTTTAAAAAAGCAGAAAACTACAAGTGGCTGGAGAGAATGTAGAGAAATAGAAGCACTCTTTCACTATTGGTGGGACTGTAGAATGGTGCAGCCTCTGTAGAAGACTGTTTGATAGTCTTCAAAAAGCTGAATATAGAACTTCCATATGATCCAGCAATCCTGTTCCTAGGAATACATTGAGAAGAACTGGAAGCAAGGACATGAACTGACATTTACACACTAATGTTCACAGCAGCATTATTCACAGTTTCTAAAATATGGAACCAGCCCAAGTGTCTGTCAACTGATGAAGGGATAAATAAAATGTGGTATATACATACAATGGAATACTATTTAGCTGGAAGAAGAAATGAAATTAGGATGCATATGACAACATGGATGAACCTTGAGGCTATTATGTTGAGTAAAATAAACCAGACACAAAAGACAAATATTGTATGGTCTCACTAATATGAACTAAATATGTTGAGTAACTCACAGAGGTAAACTCTAGAGTATAGGTTACTAGGAAGTAGAAGGTGGGTTGAGAATGGGAGGTGATGCTTAATGTTTGTAGCATTATTAATAAGGTTAATTGTAAAAGTGTGGAAATGAATAGAGCTGAGAGTAACACATTATAATGAGTATAACATTCCTAATTTATAAATATGATAGGTCCTGAAAGGGGTAGTCTGTGAATGTAAATGTCCACATTGAAAGGAAGCTAGAGAATAATCTAGGAACTGTATAATATAGTGATTTCAGTGGTGGATGAAGATTGTGGTTAGTAGCATAAATATAACAGTGCTCTTCTTTCACAAAGTGTTAAGAATATAGTGATACCTGGGAAATTTACAACTAACATAAGTATGTATGATAGTTAACATTGTAATATTTTTGCAGCAGCAAAGAACTTATATCAATTCTAAGGGAGAACAATAGGGGTGTATATAGGGAAATGGAATTCTTCCTTTTGGAGTAATGAAAATGTTCTAACGTTGACTGAAGTGAAAGCACAACTTTGATAAAAATGAGAGCCACTGAATGTAAACTCTGAAAGGATTATACTAATGCATGGGTCTATATAACAGAAGGAATCCAGTAGTGGAAGATGGACTGTGAATGACAGAACACATATGAGAATGTTCTCTCATGAACTATAACAAATGTTTAGTTCTAATACAGGGTGTTAATAAGCAGATGGGTTGGGGAAAAATACACCAAATATAAGATATGTACTATAGTTAGTAATAGTATTTTGATGATGCTATTTCCTAGTTTGTAACAAATATTTCACAACATGCAAGGTGTTGGTGGTGGGGTGTTGTAAGGGAGCCCTGCATGGTGATAAGTTTTGTAAGTTCACAACTTTTACTATACATTATTGTTTGTGTGTGCTCATGTATGAATGATATTCCTTAATAAAATTTTATACAAAAAGTATTCATCATTATCAAGCACATTAAAAGAATTATACACCATGAGCAGGTGGGATTTATCCATGGTGTGCAAGGGTGGTTCAACATAAGACAACCAACTAATATAATACACCACACTAACAGAATAAAGGGAAAAATCACATGATCATCTCAATTAATGGGAAAATGGCATTTGACAGAATCCAGCACCCCTTCTTAATAAACACATAGCCACATCTGAGAATCAAGGAAAATTTCCTCCAAGTAATAAAGCATATTTATGAAAAATCCACAACTAATCTCATACTTAATGGTTAGAGATTGACAGCTTCCCTCTAAGATCAGGATTCCTGCTGTCACCATTTTTTTTGTACTGGAAGTTCTAAGCAGAGCAATTACACAAGAAAAAGAAATAAAAGACATCCAAACTGTAAAGGAAGAAGTAAAACTTTCCCTATTTGCAGTGTTAATAAATAAATTCAGCAAAAGGTGGGGTTGCAAGGCCAACACCCCAAATTAGTAGTGTTTCTATACCTATTAAGGAACAATTATAAGAAGAAATCAAGAAAAAAAATCTATTTAAAGTAGCAACTAAAAGATTCAAATATCTAGGCATACATTCTAACCAAGAATGTAAAGGACTTATGCACAGAAAACTACAAGATATTGCTAAAATAAATCAAACAAGACCTAAATAAATGGAAGGATATTCCATATCCATGGATTGGAAGACTAAGTCTTGTTAAGATAAAAACCACAGCAATTTACAAATTCAATGCAATAACAAATAAAATTAAAGAAACCTTTTTTTCAGTAGTGGGAAAGTCAGCCATCAAATTCATATGAAAGGGTAAGGGGCCTAAATAGCCAAAGCCATCTTTAAAAAGAAAAATGAAGTTGGAGGATTTTTACTACCTGATCTTAAAACTTATTACAAATCCATAGTAATCAAGGCAGCATGATACTGGGCTGAGTACAGACATATTAAAAAATGGAATCCAATTGAGAGTTCAGAAATAAACCCTCACATTTATGGCCAACTGATTTTTGACCATTCAGTTGCAAAAGGATAGATTCTTCAACAAATGGTCCTCAGAAAACTGGTCTCCATTTCCAAAAGAATTAGGATGGACCCCTACCTCACACCATATACTGAAATCAAGTAAAAATGGATCAAAAACCTCATTATAAGTGCCAGAACTGTCAAACTAGGAAAAAAATATGGAAGCATCTTCAGGATCTTATGTTTTTTGACTATGGTTTCTTAGACTTTATGCCCGAAACACAAGCAACAAGAGAAAAATAAATGAGACCTTATCAAAATTAAAAACTTTTGTGCATCAAAGGATCAAAGGACTTTATCATGAAAGTATGACAGCCTACACAATGGGAGAAATTTTTGGAGACCACCTATCCAATAAGGATTTAATATCCACAATATAGGGAAGCAGAGTTGGCCCAATGGATAGGGTGTCCGCCTACCACATGGGAGGTCCACGGTTCAAACCCTGGGCTTCCTTAACCCATGTGCAGCTGGCCCATGCACAGTGCTGATGCGCGCAGAGAATACTGTGTCACGCAGGGGTGTCCCCCACATAGGGAAGCCTGTAAGGAGAGCTGCCCAGCACAAAAGAAAGTGTAGCCTGTCCAGGAATGGCACCACACACTCGGAGAGCTGACACAACAAGATGACGCAACAAAAAGAAACACAGATTTCTGGTGCCACTGATAAGGATAGAAGCGGTCACAGAAGAACACACAGCGAATGGACGCAGAGTGCAGACAGCTGGGGGGGGGCTATTGAAGAGGAGAGAAATAAAAAAAAAAATCTTTAAAAAAATTCACAATATATAAAGGAATTTTTCAAGTCAACAACCAAAAAGACAAACCGTCTTAATTAAAGACAGACCAAAGTCTTCAACAGACATTTCTCCAAAGAAGATAGACAAATGGCCAAAAGCACATGAAAAGGTGCTAAACATCGTTAGCCACTCAGGAAATATAAATCAAAATCATGAGATACCTATTTACCCCTCGTAGAATGGTGAATGGAAAGTTACAAGAGTTGCAGAGGCTGTGGAGAAGTAGGAACACTCATTCATTGTTGGTGGGAATGTAAAATGGTGCAGCCACTGTGGAACATAGTTTGGCACTTCCTCAGGAAATTAACTGTAAAATTATCACATTACCTGACAATCCTGCTTCCAGGTATTATTTAGGTACCCAAAAGAATTTAAAGTAGGGAATTGAACATGTATTTATACATCGATGCTCTTAGTGGCATAATTTACAATTGCCAAAAGATGGAAGCAGCTGAAGTGTCCATCAACTGATGAATGGATAAACCAAATGAGTTATATATACATAGTGGAATATTATTCAGCTGTAAAAAGGAACGAAATTCTGATACTAGTGACAACATGGATGAATGTTGAAGACATCATGTTGAATGAAAAAGCCAGACACACAAGGACAAATATTGTCTGAGTTCACTGATATAAAATAATTAAAATAAGCCAGCTCTTAGAGTCAGAATCTAGAATATAAGTTACCAGGGGGACAAGTGGGGATAGGGAATGGGGGCTTAAGGGTTAAAATGTACAGCGTTTTTCTATTTGGAATGATGGAAATATTTTGGTAATGGATGGTGATGGTAATAGCATAACATTGCAAACATATTTAATAGCACTGAAATATATACCTGAATGGTTAAAAGAGGAAATATTAGGTTGTATGTTTATGGTACTAGAATAAAAATTTAAAATATCCATGGAACTTCATAACGCAAACAGTGAACCCTAAGTTAAACCATGGACCGTAGTTAATAGTACAATTATAAAAATGTGTTTTCATCAGTTTTAACAATTGTTCTGCACCAGTGCCAGGTGTTAATAGTAGAGTGGTATTTGGGAATCCTGTATTTTTTGCATGATTGTTGTATAAATCCATGTCTCTAGTTAAAAAAAGGAAAAAAAAATCAAAAATGAAAGAAACAAAAAATCAAGTGAAGTTTTTAATACTCTGCATTTAGCATCAAGCTTTATTTGCTGAAGAATCTGTACTCCCTCTTCCCATTCCTGATCCCTGGAGTCTTCCCTATTAAAGAAAAAAATAAAGAGTAATCCCTGAAGGTTCATCACCTGAATCAGGATAATAATATGGTATTTGGTGAAGAATAAATGAAGTAACATGAAAAAGGAAAAAAAACAAAACAAAACCTGAGGCCATTAATTAAAGAAAGGTCAAACATGCAACAACTGCTTTCAAAAGTTACCACATTTCAACCTTGGGGACTAAATGAAGTTAGTGTCTTCGCTCTTTTGCAGCTGGAGAAACTGAGCTGCAATGAAGGTGAGTATATTGCTCAAGATTCCTTGTGTATCAGTGGAGGAAGCAGTCAGGCTCAGCAGTGCAGTGCTCTGATCCCAGCAAATGCTATGCCCAGCCTTGCCTCATGGGCTGACCCCTGCAACCCAGATAAAACCATAAGTAAATTATCCTATACAGTCCAAGTGAAAACAGAACCAAAATTTGCTCATTCCCCTTTGTGATGGTTTGAAGCTGAATGGACTACAGAAAATGTTTAAAGTTAATCCATTCCTGTGGGTGTAGACCTATTGTAGGGGGACCTGTTGATTAGGTTACTTCAGTAGGTGTGGCCCAGGATGGGTCTTATGCCTCTTACTGGAGTTCTTTATATGAGAATGAAATTCAGAGGAAGAGAGAAAGCAAGCCTGGGAAGCCAGAAGCTAAAATAACAAACCCTGGAAGAAGAAGGTAGAGATCAGCAGATGCCACCATGTGCCTTGCCTTGTGACAGAAGAGTCCAGGATTGCTGACAGCTGGTTTTGGGGGAGAAAGTGTCACCTGATGATGCCTTGATTTGGACATTTTCATGACTTCAGAACTGTTAGCTTGTAAGCTAATAAATCCCCATTGTAAAAGTCAACCCATTTCTGGTATATTGCTTTTGGCAGCCCAGCACACTAACATACCCTTGCATGGATGTTAGTTTTGGTTCATTTTTAATCATTCATCAATTTGCATCTCCTTTCCCTGGTGTTGTATTTCTATAGTGAGCTTAAGTTAATTTAAAAATAGTAATGATAATTCCTAAGAGACCTTGTCTTCATTATGAAAAATATGAACAGAATTGGATTTTAAACCAGCAATGTTAGAGGGAGAGAAATTTTCATTTCATTCCTCATTTGCTCATTATTGGGGCAGTGGAGTTCATGATCTCATCCCTATTCATATCAGTTTTCTTCCATGGTTGGCTCGATGCAGCCCCATGAAATATTAACAATTCAAGCCTAAAAGGTTTTGGTTTTTAGAAAATACTGTATAGGCTGGATCATTGTCCTCAAGTTTTAGAGATGAGAATTTCTTTCATGCAGACTGTGGGACCCCAGGTGAGCGAGTCACATCAAATTTCCTTCCCTATTCACTCTCCCACTCTCCTAGGCTGCAGTTTCACATTTTGTTTTCTCAAATCTGCTACACCTCCTCCCTCAGACTCACTCTCAGCTGGTGACTCTGTTGCGGTTTTTTCAGGGAGGTAAGAAGCAATCAGAAAACATCCACCAGGGAAGTGGATGTGGCTCAAGTGATAGGGCTTCCACCTACCATATGGGAAAACCCAGGTTCGATCCCTGGGGCCTCCTGGTGAAAAAAGAAAAAGCATGGCTGCATAGTGAGCCAGTGCCCACGCAGGTGAGCCAAGTGCCTGTGTGGTGAGCCAAGTGCTTGCATGGTGAGCCATCTTCCACATAAGTGTGTCACACAGCAAGATGATGATGCAACAAAAGAGAGACAAAGGGAAGAGTCAAGGTGAAGCATAACAGAGACCAGGAACTGAGATGGTGCAAGTGACAGGGAACCTCTCTCCACATCACAGGTTCCCAGGATCGAATCCTGGTGAATCCTAGAGGAGAAAAATGAGAAGAGAAGACAAAAAGAGAACTAGATATAGAAGATCACACAGCAAATGGACACAGACAGCAAAAAACAGCAGGTTGGGGAGAAGGGAAGGGGGAGGCGGGGAATAAAATGTCCACCCAGCCGCCGTTTCACCTCCTTTACTGTTGTCCACAGTGTCATCCAGGGTCAGGTCTCTTGCTTGTACTCTGTTCCCTCATTTACTAAGGAATGCAGCTCCAGCAATTCTACCTTTTTTTCTTGTGTCACCAGTTTTCCCTCTCTACTGCATCATTTCAACAGCTGTTATTTCTCCATCTTAAAAAAAAACTAAGTTCTCTGGACCATTGACTCAACTTCCTCCTTCAGTCCGCTTCCCATTCCTCTCTCCCATTCCTCTGCTTCCCTCCTCCAGTGTCAGGGCTCAGGCCTTAGGCTTCTCTATGCACATGCAGTATTGAGATGATCTCATGCCTTTTAAAACCTCCCATACACTGGTGAATCCCAAATTTATATCTCCAGCCAAATCTCCCTCTGGAATCCAGGTTTGTGCATGTCCATATTTACACAGTACCTGATGTTTAGAGCCTTTTCACAGTTACCCTGTCCAAATCTAAATTCATAAGCATCCTCTCCCCGGTTAAACTTGTCCAACCTACACTCCTTTCTGTTAGAGTTGTGAAAATTCCAAACTTTTGTTGCTCACGGAAAAAACCCTGAGCCATTAGTCATCACTGTCTTCTCAGATCCAGTGTGACCCCTTCCACTGCCTGTGCTCCTAACACCTTTGCACCAGCCACCATCGTGTCCTGCCTTAGTAAAGGGTAAGAGGTTTGCAGATGTTGTTTGATATTAAACACCTTTACACTCTAGTGGAAAAGAATGTTATATGTGAGCCTTGAAAACATATTTTATTTTGCTGACCGTTTTTATTTCACTTTTAATATTTTTAACTTATTCATTGGATATAACAGTATTTATTTATTTGCTTTTCCAGGTTACTTGTCTGCAAGACTTTTTTGGGGATGATGATGTTTTTATTGCATGTGGACCTGAAAAATTCCGCTATGCCCAAGATGACTTTGTCCTGGATCACAGTGGTAAGCAATTAATTGACCATCTCTGTAACCACCGAAATGGAGGCTTGGGATTTAGTTCCTTGGTGCATGCTAAGTGGTCTGCATAGTAAAGACAGATGGCAAGGATGGTTGCTTATTTTGAACTAATGAAAATAGAGAATAAAATGAAAGAATTTGCTTAGTTGTGAAATAAAAATCTAAGTTGAGAAGTTTTCGTTTTGGGAGCAGATGTGGCTTAAGTGTTGAGCACCTGCTTCCCACGTGGGAGGTGCGAGGTTCAGTCCCCAGTACTTCTTAAAAAAACAAACAAACAATAAGCAAACAAACGAAAAAACTCAGGGGCCAATGTGACTCAGTGTTTGAGCACTGGCCTCCCACATACGAGGTCCAGGGGTCATCCCTGTCCCAGGACCTAAAAAAAAAAAAAAGTTTTCATTTTTAGCAATTGGGGCCCATCCCTCCTTATTGCATTGTTTTTTCTTTAAAATACACTTCATGCCCTCTTCCAGAGTGGTGGCTGGCTGCGCAAAATGTCTTGATAGTGTTAAACCTGAAACAGTTGTCTGTTATTCTTGGTGTGTGTGTGTGCATAAAGAGATACATAAAAAGGTAACTGAAATGTTAATGGTGATTATCTCAGGTTTCTTTTTACTTCAGTGTTTTGTCTGCACCTTTTTAAAGATAGTAACATGCTTTGTACATTCAGAAAAAAATAAAGCTCTTATACATGAGTGGGAAAAGAAAATCCCTTTTTTTTTAATTTTAGCCAGTATATATTTTTCGATTATTTTTAGCAATAACTTCAGTGATTTCCAATGTTACTGAATCTGGGAATATTGTTTTATTCGTTGTCATGAATTAATTTGTGCATTATTGTATAAATAATGATTATTTAATGCATTATTGCATTAATGATTATTTTAGCTGATAGTAAAATCAACATCTTTAAGTGGTATAAAATCTTACAGATGTAACATTTCACAGGAGATAGAGCTTAAAGATACAGTCTTACTTTTTAATTTTATAGATGAAGATCCTTAACTTTTCAAGAATTAAATTAATGATAGACCACCTCCAGTTGTAGTGGTTCTGAGATAGTCCACAATTAGAGGAATATTATTACCACATAAATTCAATGATACTTACATGTTTCAGAAGTCAGAATGATACATTTTGGGTACCATTCTTCCTTGTATAATTCTTTCTTGTTTAACTGTGTCAGTTACACATGTGCTTGGAACTCAATTCTATCCTTTTTATTTATTTTTCTGTTTGTTTTTTCACTACTGCCAAAGTTCTTTGAGGGTTTCTTTATTATGTTCTACTGGACAGGCCTTGCTTTAGGCTGGCAATATCATTGGGAAAGTCCATAAAAGATTGCACATAATGCCTTGTTGTATTTTCTATGTTATTGCTCTCCTCCATTTGTGTAGATGATTGATGTTGACTAATATATATTCATTTACATGTCATCTCTATTATACATAGTTCTTAATTTTAGCTTCACGATATTCCTTTGATGTTGATAATGGTAATTTTGAAAGTTGAGACATTGAAATTAACAATATCTTTTACATTATTAAGCCTAATAATTATAATAGAACAAAACATTTACTGAGCACCTGCTACACCTGTACTCTATGTGTGTACATGAAAATTTATTTGAGATAATTAAATCCTTTGTAGCTTTTCTGTTGTAGCTTTGTTCTCTTACTGCCTTTTAATTCGAGGAAGGTGAGAGCAATGGATTTCTTCCCTGAATTTCAAGTTCCTTTACCTTTGGCAAATAGGGATAATAATAGTGGCAGTTTCTTAAAGTTGTTACGAGGATTAGATGAGTTGATATATGTTAAAAATTTAGAAGCATGTCTGGTACATATTAATACGTGAGTTACATGCTGTTGCTGGTAAAAGTTTACAATGAAACCAACTCTCAGCTAATTCTGCCACAGAGACATTTATTAGCAAGCAAAGATATATATAGATATGCATTTAATACAGTGATTTGATTTGTGTTCTGCTCTTTTAGGCTTTTGACAACATCTTGCATTAGAGAGCCATTTAAAGCATAGGCAATAGTATTGTAGCCATAGAATTCAGCTAACCTAATTGTAGTCCAGCAACAAAATCCTCCATTAAGAGCTGGGTGCAGGGAAGAGGATGTGGCTCAAGCAATTGGACTCCCGTCTACCATACAGGAAGTCCTGGGTTCCGTTCCTGGTGCCTTCTGGGTTTGGTTCCCGGGGCCTCTTGGTAGAGGCAGTCTGGCCCACGTGGTGAGCTGGCCCATGCAGAGAGCTGACCCAGCAAGATGAGGCCAAAAAAAACAAAACAAAACAAATCACAGGGGAGAGACGATGAAAGACACAGCAACAAACAAGGGGGCTGAGGTGGCTCAAGCGATTGAGTGCCTCTCTCCCATGCTGGAAGGTCCCAGGATCGGTTCCTGGTGCCTCCTAAAGAGAAGACAAGAAAAGAAGACAAGCAGACAGAAGAATGCGCAGCAAATGGACACAGAGAGCCGAGAGCGAGCGCAAGCGGCAAGGGGGGTTGGTGAATAAATAAATAAAATAAATTTAAATAGCTGGATGCAGGGCTGGCTCAGATTCTTAAGCCTAGGTGCAGTTTTGAAGTTGTAGGTTATTGGCTCTCTAATTCACATATCCCGCTCATAAGAGGCTTCTAACCATCCACATCCCATTCCTTTGAACAGTGGAGCACTGTCCTTTCTAACATCCTTAATGCTAAGAACTAAGCTGAAGTTGCTACAGCATTCTCTGTGTGAGGTTTTGATTAGAGTCTTTCAAATGCTAACTAGCCTCCCCTGGAGTGTATATTCCTGCTTAGTGTACTTAACTTAGTGTACTTAACAGTGTATTTACTGTCCCTGGGGTACAGAGTAAAACTAACCCACATTTTTATTTTTCTTGCAAAAATTGAAGTATCTTAAAGTGAATTACAGTCAATATGTTACCTAGTTTAAACCTTATAACAAACCTGTGAAGCAGATTCTGCTCTTATCCTAATTTCATAGGGGCAGGCCCACAAAAACAAACAGGCTTAGAACCTAACCAAGGCCTCCCAATCAGCAAATGTCAATCCATGATTCCTCCAAAATCTGCATGACTCCACAGTTTATGTTCTTAATCAAATTAGAAGTGGTGGTTTTAGCTCTAAGTGGTGCTGGTACTCTAAATGCTATTTTATTTAGAGATTTATGGAAAGACCAAAGCTATTGTTTAAATCCAGTTTCCTTATTTTTTGATGCTCCCTGCTTTGGGAAGATAGAAAAGAAGACAGGAAGGGGTTCATAAATTAGAGACTGTTCAAAATAAGATGAGCTGGAGAGAACAATTAATAGTCTTTGCCTATCAATGCTACTGATTTTTTTTTTTAATGGGCATGTTTAGATGAAGCTGTAGATGTGTATGTTTGTGTATGGATCAAGTTAAGACTTGGGATTTCTGTTTGTGATTAAGAACTCTGTTGTGGAACAATGACGTGATGTCTCAAGATGTACAGCCTAACTAAAGATAACCTTTGGTATGAACTTTGAGGACCCTTGTGTTGTGTATTAAAATTGTTTAACAATAATAGAGACATTATCAGGTAAAGTTTCCAGGCAATAAACTATTATCATATGTGATCTGCATTTGGTTATTAGTAACATCAGATTTATTTAATGCATTTTCATGCTGTTCTAGAATGCCGTGTCTTGAAGTCCTCTTATTCTCGAGCCTCAGCTGTTAAGTATTCTGGATCCAAAAGCCCTGGGCTCTCTCGACGCAGCAAATCACCAGCTTCAGGTAGTTAATGATGAAAGAATGCATGGTCACAAAAGGAGGAGATCATTTTCATCCAGACTTTTCTTTAATCATTATGAATGAGTAGTCTTTGCCAAGCTAGTATGCAGCCAGATTCCAGAACAACATAAAGATGACATGCTTTTTTAAACCAGAAAATAAAGCCCATTTCCCAAAGTTATAACAAGTCTCCTGAGAGAGTTATTTGATTTTCTTCTGACACATTTTGTGGAGAAGAATGTTATTATCTAGATTCTTCTCCTGGTATTTACATAAAATAAATTCATATTTTGACCTCTGTGTTCTGCATTTTTAATTGTGTGCTGTGAATAATTGTAAATATCTATTTTCTTAATATTAGCTGTTAATGGTTTAAAACACATACAAACCCCCCACAGAAATGTACTAACTTTTTAAATTTGCACTGGCTTTTCCTTCATCAAACAATGTCATAGTAGCTGTAATTATTACAAAGTACTACCTTACTTATTTAAGAATCAGACTTAAACCTGTAATTCAATTTCTTTCAGGCTCTAAACCTATAGATTTGTCATAATTTTTACTTTTTTGGAGTGCTTAACATGTTTATTTACTGCCGTTGGCAGTAAAAATAAAAAAGATCTTGATATGTTGGTTCTGTGGGGTTTGTTTATAGTAAATAAAAATAATTTTGCTGATATTTCCCATTAAGGAAAGAATTGTGAAAAACCATGCTTTCACCTGTGGGAAATCTGCAACGTGATGTTATTATCAGGGAAAATTCTATCAAGCATGAAACTTTATAAAAGCCTGAGATTTTTGGACGTTCCACTTACCACTGCTCTCCCTGCAGCCCTTACCCTGCTTTCTTCAGGGCACGTTGTTTTACCCTTCTCTTTGTAGACACGTTTAGACCTGCTGAATAACCACTCTCCTTACTGTCTCCCCCTCCTTTGTATATACTGAATGTTACAGTAAAGAGGGGTGGCCACTACTCCAGTGCCTATTCTACAGCCAAATCCCCAGGTGAGCCATGGTCATTATGGCTTTCTCGCTCTGCTGGGTTTTTGTTTTTGTCTTTTGCCGCATTTCTGTTTCTTTTTGCTCCATTTCCATGAATGTATCTGGCTTGTTCCAGTGTACATCTGTGCGGTATGAAATGCTTCACAATGCCTAGGGCGTGCCAGCCTCCTTCATTTGCTAGAGCAACCAGATGTCGTCAGAAGATTGTACCTGTTTGCATGTAGTTGAAACACAGCATGGTCAAAGAGGCACATCACCTCAAGGGGTCTGTCCTCTACTTAATTTTGTAAACTATTCTGTTTTTGAAAAAAAACTAAAGTTTGTAATATAAAAATGGCCGTAAAGCAGTTGTACAATTCTACTCTCACCCCGACATATCCCCAGGTTTTAGTGCTTAGAAACATTAAAACCTTAGAATTCAAAGTATTTTATATTAGCATATTCCAAAGTAGGATTATGAGGTGTTTCTTGCACTGCAGTCTTCTAGTTCTCCAAACAATTATTTTCGTAAAGTTAGAGGTTTAGCACTTTCTCTCCAAAAATATTGGCTATATGATTATTTTTAGCAGCAAACATCTCTCTGCTGTTAAGTCTATAGCAAATTGTATTATGCTTTCTATTAAGTATCTAAACACTGAGAAAGCTTGTATCATAGGTATTTTGCATAAATACAGTGATCTGAGCTTACTGTATGGTAGATAGATGATAAGTTACTCATTGCATCAGTAAAATAGCTAAAAAAATGTGGACTGAGTGTGGACCAGAGGGGAGAGTGGTTTAAGAATCAGCTATTAGGATTAATACAGTTTTATGTACCTGAGGTCAAAAGAGGAAAATTAACAAATCGAACTATAAACCTGCTTCACAGCACATTCTTTGTACAGATGGCCTTGTAAATATTTCTTTTTAATTTGAATTTGGAATGCCTAGAAACTGATAAATGAAAATCAGCATTCCCCACATTTCAACTGAGTTCATAATTTGAATTTGGGTTAATAGAGTATTCCTCAAGCATGTGAGTAGAGTTGTGAGATTTGAAAAATCAAATTTCAGAGGGCAAATGGTCTTCTTTATAAGAGATTAACTCAAAGTCCTGTTCAGCACTTAACTGCAGTTGTAGAAAAATGGAGGTCTGAGTGAATTGCTGGAACATCAGATTTTGAAGAAATCTACTGTATTTATTTACATAACCTTCTCTTACCACTCCTTACCTCCTGAAAGGAGGGGAGAGTTGGTATCAAAAAAAGCCACAGCACCTGAAATATAACTTACTTTTAGAAACTGCTTTAGCTGTGGTGTACCTGTTACCATTGAGAGAACTCCATGGGACTAATTGGAATTTTGAACAGAACAAGTAACTTTGTAAACATTATACAGTATTGTACTTTTTAACACTTAGGACAAAAATGCTGCTCTGGTGAAGCAGACTAACTCCCCCAAACAAAACTCTAATTTATGAAGGTAGCTAAATAGTATGTAATAAGCACATAGAAATTAAGCTGAATCATATAAATAGGTAGTTATCAGAATCTGAGCCTTAAGAATACTCGCTTTAGTTTTCTAGCTTGTGAATATTTATGTTTCGTAAGCTAGCAAGAGAGAAAGAATTCAGAAGCCAACAAATTCTCTCTCCTCTGCCCTCCCATTACGTTTCTTACCTTATAGTTGAAAGGGGGGTGGGACCTGGAATAACAGGCTCAACACTGCAGCTTGCCAGGTCCATCTACCCTCGCAAAGACTCTAGAGAAATGTGCAAGAAAATGAAATTAAGGACTAGTCATTAGGGAACATATTTTAGAACGTTCCCAACTCTGTTGAAAACTTAGAGGGCTACTTGTGACTTCATTTCTCTTTAGGATGAGAGTTGCTTTGAGGAAGATATGGATATGTAGTTATTGACCCCAGTTAGATTCCTGGTAGGGAGTTTCGTTAAGAAACTATGTTTAGGCAGAGGGTGTATTTTTCGGGAGACTAGTCTGCTACAGAGATTGTTACTTGCAGCACCTGATTTTTCTCTATTTCCCTTTCTATCGCCATTCCAAGGAAGCCTTTGATATCAGCGTTGTGTCTGAATGTCAATGAAAGCTAACAGTATTTGTTGAGTAGGAGCTGGTGATCTGTACAAGTTGCTGTGTGGAATGAAATAAAAGTGTAATTCAGGCCTAACTCACAGCAAGTTTACAGTTCATTGTCTATAATAATCGCTATTTTATGTGGATTCCTATCCCCAGTTCCCTTTGAAATAACACTAATTGAAAGTAAACTTAAATGAGAAATACTCAGGGCTATTGAATACTCTAAAAGTTACTAATTAATTGTACAGTTACTTGTGTTGTACTCTACCTTCATATATTTGTTTTATAAAATCTATTATATAGAACTGGTAATTAATTTTGAATAAGAAAGTGAATTTTAACTAGACAAAATAAAGTATTGTCTTTTAAAAATAACTGGGGAAATGGAAATAAAATTTGTCTTTTAACTTAAAATGAGCAATAAAATAAACAAGTGTGACTTTTAAACCCACATATCCCTGTTTACAGAAGACAGATCTAATCCTCGGCACTGAGTGGTCCAGGACTTCTGCTACCACTCAAGGCCTGGTGCTTCCTTTTTGAGGCTGTTGTTGAGGATTGTTATCTCTGTGTTTAGTTTTTATGCTTCTTAGTGTCTGCAAAATGACTGTTGTCTATTCCCTCATGTTATCCAAGGCAAATGGACTTTGTTTTTCTTTCTAGCCATAAAGATGAATAGCAGTTTTCATCTACTTTGGGCAAAAGCATTGAAGATTAATAATAAAAGGCATCACAAATTACTTTTTAGAGGAGGAAAAAAAAATCACATCAATACTAGATGTTAACTGTGAGCTTTGTGAAATTACAGCACAAGTGGATCCAGGTGATACAATTAGGAATACACATTAATCATGCTGAAATGTTTGACCAGCATTCTCTAGTATAGAATCTGCAAATCCTTCCCCAAATACTCTTCCTAGCATAGGATCTAAATTGGGTTTGCAACTTCAGGCATAAGGAGATTTGGAGAGGGTGTATAGAAAACTACCAACCTTTGCTAAATGATGGGAAAATTATGCAGTGAAGAGAAATAGAAGGAATTGTAAATAACTCATCTAGGGAAAAGAAAGTTGAGTCAAGCAGGTGTAGCTCAGTGGCTCAGTGGTTAAGTGCCTGCTTCCCCTGTATGAGGATTCAGGTACCTCCTAAAAAAATAAAGTTGAAAAGTGTCTTTTATGGCCTTTAAACAAAAAAGTAGATAAGAAGACAATGACTAGTAATTCTCCCTTTCCATTAAGACTGTACTTTAAGAATTTCTTTGTGTTATGGTGAAAGTATAATAGTAAGAACTTCAGGTTATTCATGTTGGTAAATACCATATAATTGGATATTAGAAGTTATAGAACAACCTTCTTAGTAAACCATTAAAAACATAAAAGGCATTATTTCTCTACCCTTGCTGGCAGGCAGGATATATCAGTGTTCTTGTTGACATCTCTAATTCCATAATGCTTTATGTATTTGTTTCTATCACTGTTGGAAAATAATTATTGAAAATAATTCTAGTTTCACTCCTTATTTGTCTGATTTTTTTGGTCTCTAGTACAATAAGATACATTATTTTTGCTTTTGCTGATTCGTCATCTGCTTTGAGCTTTAAATGAATCAAAGTGCCACTGAGGCTATATTTTGCATGCACGTAGAGATTTTATACTACCTGATTGTTTTGGGTTTTAATGACCTCTGTCCCTTTTGTGTCTCATGGTCAGTTAATGGAACTCCCAGCAGCCAGCTTTCTACTCCTAAATCTACGAAATCCTCCAGTTCCTCTCCAACCAGCCCAGGAAGTTTAAGAGGATTAAAGGTATGAAATAGGACAATGCCATATTTGTGTGATTTTGTTATTTTGGATAGCACAGTTTAGTTGTTTAATTCTTTTAGGGGCTTGGGGGGCAGTAACAAGTTAAAAAAGAAAAGAGTTAAGGATTGGCTTTGATTCCGGTGCCCAGTTTAGTATTATAATTTAAGTAAAACTATTTATCTCCTCTGAGCTGGTATTCCCATCCATAAAATGAAAATACAAGGTGGTGGTTAGGATTGAACATATCGTGGTAAATTACAGTTAATAGTAGTTTCCCTTTTTTTATGAAAATGACTTGCAGTGGTAATGCCTTGGAACACACCATGATTCTTTCTAAAAATCTCATTATCAATCATGATTTTACTATTGCTAATATAATTTGACTTTGTTAAAGCCTAAAATAAAGTGAAATACTAGTATAACACTTATACACACAAGTAGTACAAGAAAAATATGTTCATTTTTGGTCAAGAAACTTAGAAGTAAAACTTAGATGTTGGCTGTGATATCTTGAAAAAATAAACAATAACTTGACACAATTAGCAATTGGTTTAATAGGCAATTTAATAGGGAGAAGAATGATGAGTGAAGCCAGATTTGCAAATTTTGACAAGTTTAATTTGATTCAATCGCTCCCAGTAATTTAAATTTATGAGAGAAAAGTTGCCTGATAAAATAGCAGTAATTGGGTTTAAGATTGAGAGTTTCCTTTTGTAGAAATGATCATATTGTCTATATGATAATTATATTAGAGCTTTCTAGGGAAACAGAACAGATAGGATATATATCTATGTATATAGATATTTAGATATATACCCACTCATATTACGTAAATATTATGAGTTATTTTTAGGAATAAGCTCACTTGATTGTGGGAATTGGCAAGTCCAAATTCAAGCCACAAGCTGGGAACACCAGTGAAGGTTTTCAATGAGTTCCCTGGGAAGTAGAGATGGACATTCTCCCTTCTCTTCTGGGTTCCATTGATGTTCAGCTTTTTGCTTCCTATAAATTTCTCTTTCTTTCTGTCTGAATTTCACTCTGCTTATAAAGGACTCCAATAATTGGATTACGACCCATAGTGATTAAGGTGGGCTGCATCTTAACTGAAGTTATCTCATCAAAAGGTCCTATTTAGCATCGCTTCACACCAAATGTAAGAACATATTTTTCTTTGGTACATTACAGCTTCAAACTACAAACTCGATACACTGTACCCCAAAGAGACATGTTCTTTCTATATGCAAAATGCATTCATTCCATCACAATATTCCAAAAGCCTTAAGTCATATCAGAGACAATACTTAGTACAAAGTCCCATAAAAATGGTTATGGGTGTGGTCTGTCCTGGGCACATTTCCCCTTTGTCTGTGGAACCTAGAGAACAAGTTATCTGCTTCCAATGTACAATGGGAGACAGGCATAAGATAAACGTTCCCGTTCTGGACAGGGGTCTTGGGTCCCAAACAATTCTAGACTCAAAGCAGGACAAAATCCATGAGACTTCAAAGATCTGTGGAACAATGTTTTGTCCTCTGATGATGCAGTAGCCCCACCCCTTCCCAGTGCTTGTGCAGTGGCCATGCTCTCCCCAACCACTGGGGAGCAGGCTGTACCCTCTCTAAGCATTGGGGTGGCAGCACTCTTCATGAATAATGGGGTGGAAGGCCCACCCTTTCCAAGTGCCAGGGAAGACGCACATTTTCCACACACATGGGTGGGCCTGGTCTCTTGACATGAGGAAATACCCTTGGTCCAGACGTTGGCTTCCCTGGTTATTTCTTTGAAGCCATTCTTCCTTCAATTAGTCCCTTTTCTGTCCCTTTTAGTCTAGGTTAGCAGTGGTTCTGCTCATACAAATCTTGCAAAAACGTGTCGGTTTTACATGTAGTTCATATAAGCCCAAACTATTACACAATAGAGCCTTTCATGGATCTTTCTCTCACAACTGCATTTCCAGTCTTGAGGTCCCCTGAATTGGCCAGCTGGTTCCATTTTCAGTTAACCCTCACGTGGAGCAATAGTCTTTGGGGACTTGTTTTCTGGAAGGTCAGAATTTTCCAGACCATCAGTTTACGGTTTCTTTGTGCCCAGGAGTTCAGTTCTCTGCTTATCCCTTTCCTTTCACATTTTACTATAAACTGCAAGGAGAAACCAGGCTGCACTTTCCACAGTTAGCCTGGATATCACCTCAGCTAAATATCCCAAGTTCAAGTTCTGCCTCCTATCCAGTGCCACACTAGAACTCAATTTTACCATTTCTCTGCCACTTTAAAACAAGAGTTATCTTCCTCCATTTTCCAATAACACATTCATCATTTCCTTCTAAGACCTCATTAGAAGTAACTGTAGTATCCATATTTTAACCAACAGTCTCCTCAAAGCAATCTAAACCTTTTCTATGAAGTACCTCACAGTCTTTCAGCCTCTACCCATTACCTAATTCCAAGGCCTTTTCCACATTTTTAGTTACTGGCAATAGCAGCACCCTACTCTACTGGTACCAGAATTTATCTCAAGCAAATACCAGTGCAATGCTTCTGCTTGAACAATAGTAATTTATTTGCTTATGTTTGTTTTCTTTTTTTTTTTTTAGATTTATTTTATTTCTCTCTCCTTCCCCTCCCTGCCCCCATTGTCTGCTTTCTGTGTCCATTCGCTGTGTGTTCTTCTGCATCTGCTTGCATTCTCGGCAGCACTGGGAATTTGTGTCTCTTTTTGTTGTGTCATCTTGCTGTGTCAGCTCTGTGTGTGTGTGTTGCTACTCCTGGGCAGACTGCGCTTTTTTTGCACAGGATGACTCAATGCAGGGCACACTCCTTGAGCATGGGGCTCCCCTACACGGGGGACACCCCTGCGTGACACGGAACACCTTGTGTGCATCAGCACTGCACGTGGGCCAGCTCCACACGGGTCAGGAGGCCCTGGATTTGAACCCTGGACCTCCCATGTGGTAGGCGGACGCTCTATCAGCTGAGCCATGTCTGCTTCCCTTTTTGCTTATGTTTTGAGGCTAAAAGAAAGTCCAAATCAAAGTATCATCAAGGCGATGCTTTCTTCCTGAAGACTATGAGGTTCTGGTACTGGCTGCTCACGATCTTTGATCCTTAGCAGAGCACGTAGTGTGTCTTCCTGGTCTCTCCCTTCTTTTCTGTTGATGTTTAGCTTCTTGCTTCCTGTGGCTTTCTCTCTCTTTGTGTCTGAATTTCGCTCCACTTTTAAAGGATTCCAGTACTAGAATTAAGACCCATCCTGATTGAGGTGGGCCCCACCTTAACTGAAGTAACCTCATCCAAAGGTCCTACTTACAATGGGTTCGTGCCCAGAGGAATACATTAAATTTAAGAACATGTTTTTCTGGGGGTACATACGGCTTCAAAGCACCGTAGTGATGTTACTCTAAGAATATCAAAGTCTAAACAGTGCCATGTTTATTTGTATAAATTAACTTTCATTCCCTTGGCATGCATGGTTAACAATAGAACTACTTTTGTTAGGAATGCATTCTCTCAGATTGGTTGCCCAAATACTTCAAGTATCACCTGAGAGGTTTTCTTTACCTTAAGGATATTGAAAAATATTTTTTATTAGTAAGATAAGTGGCACACAAGGTCCATGGTGTATTGGGAAGACTGGGAGAGCCCCATCACTCTTGCTGGCCAAGCCCAGCGTCCTGAGACCTTTGGAGCAGAGCGTGAGGTCTGTGGTCCCCCTGGTTCTCAGAAGGTTCTGTTCCCCACCCAGCTCTGAGGTTTGCTTGTTCTGTCCTGAGAATACTGTGTCTACCTCAGAGTGAACTTTTCTTGCCTGATGCTCCTCTAAGAACCTGAGAAGAAAAAGAAAAATGCCCCCCAGAAAGGACAGTGCTGCGGATGACACCGGCAGGATTTATTTTTATTTTTAATTTATTTTTTAGTTTTATTCTTTCTTTTTTTATTGAAGTATATCACTCATACATAAGTATACATAATCAGTAAGTGTATAGTGATAGGTGTGAGCTTACTAAACAAACATACGTATCATACAGAGCTATCATACCTCACCCTTCCACCAATATCTTGCGTTGTTGTTAAACATTTTTAACTAATGATTAAAGAGCATCTTCAAAATATTTCTACTAACCAAAGCATCTTACATTTGGTTTATTTTTCCCCCAACCCACCTTATTATTATTTTTATCGTTTAAATTTTTATATGATTTTTACATGAATATACCTTAAGCAATAAGTGTGCAGTAAATGTGAATTTACAAAGCAAGCATTACATTATAATTTTTAATGAAAATCTTTCTTATTTTATTTTTTGTCTTTTTTTTTTTTTTTAAAGATACATAGATCACAAAAAGTGTTACATTAGACTGAGACTGGTAGTAAGTTTGGGTACAATGGGTACATTCCTCTCCTTTACCTCTAATTGCCAAAACTACGTACATTTATCAAAAGAACCAGGCATTTCCTGAAGTGCTGAATTGGCTTAGGTCAGTTCATAATACAATTTTAATGGATTTTTAATTGTCAATTCTAAGAAAAGTTTAACGATTCTAATATACGTTAAAAACCACTACTTAACCAGCTATTTTCAGCTTTCCTTCCCCAATTTATTTTCACCAGAATAGACTAGAGGCATGCTGTAAGGTTTAATTTAACCTTAAAGGGAACTAAAGTAAGAATAATTCAAATTGATTCATCTCTTTTCCAATTTCAGTTTTTGGTCATTTGTTTAAAGCAAAAGCAAGTGATTCCTAGTGCTGTTAATTGTTAACCTAGGGCAGACCCAGCATAAGCTTTCTTGTGACCCTCACACAAAGGTCATTCTAGGCCCTTGCTCCAGGTAGAGCTGGATCCTTGACTCAGAGCTGCATGTGGCGAGAAGGGCAGACACCTCAGCCCTTTTTTGTTACTGGTTGGTCACCTAAACTCCCATCTTCTTAGCCTATCCTCTGCTGGAAGACCAAGATTGTACTTTCTGTTGTTGCCACTAGCTGAGTTGGTGCTGCATAAGCAGTGCTAAAATAAGAGCAGTGACGACTGCAGCTTCAGGGCAGGACAACTGAAGATTTCAAGGAAATACATGTCAGTGTTCCCAGCACACACCCACTCCTTTACACATGAGCATGTGTGCACATACTTGCACAGGACCACTTGCATTTATGGAGTGAAGATGCACGGAATTTAAAAAATGTGATAAGATATTTTTGCTGAGACATTAGATAAAATTGTTCTTGCTGTACTGGGTTTATTTTAATTATCATGTCATCTTAGCAACAAGCACAGTACCCTGGCACACAGGAAATGCTCAGGCATTACTTATTGATGCCAAGTTATGAAAGACAAATTGTCTGTTGATCAAGGGAAATGCTAGGATTATAGTTCTTTCTTTTAAAAAAGATTTATTTTCTTTCTCCCCACCCCCTCATTGTTTTACACTTGCTGTGTCTGTTCATTGTATGCTCTTCTCCTTTAGGAGGCACTGGGACCTAAACCCGGGGCCTCCCATGTTGTTGGTGGGAGTTCAGTCACTTGAGCCACATCCACTTCCCTATAGTTCTTTTAAGTGAACCCAAAAAAACCCATCTAGGAAGCTGGGGACCCTATTTCTTTACTTTTCACTTTCAAGGTGATACAGAATCATGGAATTTTGCATTAAATAGTAGCAGCTAAATGCCACTGCCTATTTTCATGGGACATCCTTTGTAACAATTTCATCCCCTTTCATGCCCAACAGTCTGTGCTGTATACTGTCCTCAGAATAAAAACTAGCCTTTGAAATACTGCAACTTAGTCATGGTCCTTTTGTACAAAATACTCTAATTTTGATGTCACTGTAAATCTATAGTTATCTGTCCACATCCATGTCGTTTTTGCTATTCAGTGACACTACACATGGAGAATTACTGTTAATTACCATGTATTAGCTATGCCTTTTCTTCTCCCTTCATTTTAAATAGCTTATTAAAATCAATTAAGAGGGAATATCTGACAGTGGAGGACTCCTTTTCATGGGCAGGAACTCTTTAGCACTATTTATCCTAGTTAGATGCTTTAATGGCTTTGCTGGTAGATAATCAGAGAATTGACAAAAGCAAGCAAACCAAGCCAGAGCATCATGTGCGGGTGTCAGCACTGTGTCTCTTATTTGCCAGGACTTACTTGGCTTTTGGCTCAGAAGCCAACTTTAGGTTTGACTCAGTAGAGAATTAAGCAAGGTTACATCAAAGGGAAGGAGGGTCAGTGCCTAAGGAATTGGATATTCTGTCACAGGATTTTCCTCCTTTGTGCCAGTTCCTGGTAATTATTTTGGTGTTTTGGTGGGGACACTGAAAGAGCTGAAATGACAGTAGAGTGATATGTGTGATGTTTAATTTCTGACCACAGATTTTCAGTGGCATTTTTGTTGGCTCATTGGAAAACATATGAGCTTACAAAAAGCACTCCCCTCCCCACAAAATGTATTCTTAGATTGACTAGTGATGACTGTGTTGCAGAACACAGCTCTGCTTCATTTGTATGCACATAGTCATAGAGGATCAAGTTCTTTGAGGGTCAGCACTAACCCAGGAGAGGAAGTCCGACCAACGCGTTCTTCAAATTTTGAATCAACTTTGCAGGATGGAGGTGCAAAATAATGTAGTGATGAAATAATTTGGGTTCTTTACTCCTAAAACTGAAAGATGTTAGGGCAACTGAGAGTTAGTTGTACATCAGTTATAATTTTTTTGTTTTGTTGGGTAATCATAAAAATGACAAAATGTGAAAAACAAAGCATCTCAGATCTTTTAGTTCAATCTTTGTTCTATAGATGGAAACACTGAGGATCAGAGGTGTGAAGTGCTCAAGGTTCCAATGCCTAGTCAAGTCGCTGACCCTTTCTGGGTCCCTTTCTCCAACCCCTTGGTGAAAGGCTCTGACCTTTCTTCCATCACGCTTTCATTTTTTAAGATTTATTTTATTTATTTCTCTCCCCTCCTTCTCCCCTCCCCGCCTTGTTGTCTGCTCTCTATGCCCACTTGCTGTGTGTTGTGTGTCCACTTGCACCCTCGGCTGCACTGGGAAACTGCATCTCTTTTTTGTTGCATCATCTTGCTACGTCAGCTCTCCGTGTGTGGGCACCACAACTGGGTGGGCTGCGCTTTTTTCACGTGGGGTGGCTCTTCTTGAGGGGCGCACTCCTTGCACATGGGGCACCTCTAGGCGGGGGTGCCCCTGCGTGGCACAGCACTCCTTGCCCGCGGCAGTCTGCGCGTGGGCTTGGGTCCTGTTCAGTGACTCCAGCACAGGCACTGAAGACAAACAAAGGCTTGTGTAATTGTTACAGAAAAGCTCTGCTGCACAAGTCTTTTAGGTGGGTGAGCCCTGGGGGCCCTTTGCTTAGTGAATATCTGGGTTTAGATATGCGCAAATGCTCTGAGTGAAAAAGGATTGAGAGAATGGGGAAGGAGTAAGAGGGGTGGGAAAGGGGAAAGGAAATCTTGAGGTAGGGGAGAGACTGGATGAAGGGAGGCAGAGAGAGAGAGAAGAACTCCTGTTGACACTTATTCCTAGGGGATTAGATAGCTAATGGGGATTCTATTCAAGCTGCTCTATCTACCCTGAGTGCACGCCATTTCTACCTGACCCCATAAAACTTTAACAAAATGACCAAGTTTACAATATGGTTTGGGTTATTGGTTTTCTTTTGAAAACCAGCAGCGGAGCCCAGTGCTGTTAAGATAGGCACAGCTTGGAAACAGTGCAGACTTGGCACTCAGCAAACACATGGGTTATGTGGTTATGTGGTTATGAGATACTATAGTTTATATTGTTGGCTGGTGAGGGAAGCTACACTGTGGTTATAGAGGCATAGCTAGGATATGAAACCAGAGCTCCTGCTCTTAACCACTAAGGCCACAAGGAGAAAGCAAGGTCAGCTGGTTAAACAGATGACTGAAAAAGACATGACCAGACCTAAAATTCACAAAAGAAATTATTAAAGGCTCTGGCCACTCAGCAGACCCCCGTTGGGTGCCTTCCCCAGGACCCCGCCTCCAGGGCTTAGAACTTGGCGTCACTGCTATGTGGAGTGAGGGAGTGTGGCTCTCCTGCAGGGCACGGCTGCTCATGGTGGCCTTCACCTGGGAAGGAGGTGTACAACCCCCTCCTCCACCACAGGGGTGCTGGTCTACCAGGCCATGCTGGACCTGCGCTACAAGGGTACTGAGGTCCCCCGTACTCTGGTTTATCTTTCTTTTGTCTTCCCTTAATAAAGTTTTATGTGAAGGTACCAATCTGTTCCAGTTAAGCGAGAGGAATCAAGATGAAGGGCCTTTGGCCCACTTAGGCTGAAGGATTAAGGTGCAGGAAGAATGAAGTCCAGGGTTCCCTCAGTGCTCAGCCGCCTCTCCCACGTGGGGCCAAGACGTGGCCCAGGACCGTGGTTAAAAGCATGGTCCCTGAAGCCAGAGTGCTGATCCTGACTCAGCCACTCACACTAGCTGTGTGACTTTGGCCAAGTCATATCGTCCTTATTGGTAAAAAGGGGATAGTAAGGGAAGCAGATGTGACTCAGACGATTATGCTTCTGTCTGCTGCATGGGAGGTCCCAGGTTCTGTTCCCAGTACCTCCTGGAGAAGACAAGCAAGACAATGAACTGGCGTGACAGGCTGGTGCAGTGACCTGACACAACAAGATGACGCAACAAGGAGACACAAAGAGGAAAGACAATGAGAAATGCAACAAACCAGGGAGCTGAAGTACCTCAAGCAATTGAGCACCTCTCTCCCATATGGAAGATCCCAGGTTTGGTTCCCCGTGCCTCCTAAAGGGAAGACAAGCAGACAAAGAGAACAAGCAACAAATGGACACAGAGAGCGCATTTGGCTCAAGGGATAGAGCATCCGCCTATCATATGGGAGGTCCAAGGTTCAAACCCAGGGCCTCCTGACCCATGTGATGAGCTGGCCCATGTGCAGTGCTGATGCACGAGGAGTACCATGCTATGCAGGGGTGTCCCTGCATAGGAGAGCCCCATGTGCAAGGAGGGCACCCTGTAAGGAGAGCCACCCAGCACGAAAGAAGTGCAGACTGCCCAGGAGTGGCACTGCACATAAGGAGAGCTGACGCAGCAAGATGACGCAACAAAAAGGGATGCAGATTCCGGTGCCACTGACAAGAATACAAGCGGACACAGAAGAACACACAGTGAATGGACACAGAGAGCAGACAACTGGGGGGTGGAGGGTGGCGGGGGAAGGGGAAATAAATTAATAATAAAAAAAAACTTTTAAAAAAATGGACAGAGAGAGCAGGCAGTGAGCATAAACCACGAGGTGGGGCGGAATAAATAAATCTTAAAAAAGGAGGGGGGAATAACAGGGTTGGGAAGATTGATTAAATATAGGCAAAGCATTTGGACTAGAGTGCTCAACAGTGTTTTGTTATTCTTTCTTATTGCAAACCTTGGGTTTTCCAGGTTCAGTTTTCACATGAAGGAAGTTTCACTTATAAAAAAAGTAAGATGCAGTAGTGCACAAGGAGGGAAGAAGGTGAGAGAAATCCAGCTCTGGATTTTACTACGGCCTCTGCTTTTCTCTCTATTGCTGCCTTTTCCTCCTAACTCTGTCCTTCATCTCTGCTTCCTTGCTCTCTCCACAACTTCCAACCCTGTTAGTAATCTACAGGTACTTCTGTTACTAACAAGTTATACCGAAATTTAGCAGCTTAAAACAACAGTAAGAACGTATTATCTCACAAGTTTCCCGTGAGCCAGGAAGTCAGCAGGTTCTGGTCTCGGTCTCTCCTGTGGTTGTGGTGAAGATGTTTGCCAGGGTGACAGTCGTCTGAAGGCTTGACTGGAAAGGAAGGACCCATGGCCAGGTCGGCTCACTCACTTCTCTGGCAAGGCGGTGTTGGCTCTTGGCGGGAGGCTTCTGGGTGTGTGTCCACAGCGCCCGGCAGCTGGCTTTCCCCAGAGGAAGTGATCTGAGCGAGAGGGAGAGCAAGAGCTGGCTGTGTGGAAGCTCTGCATTTTATGGCCTCCCTGTGGGAGAAAGACGACATTTCTACTATATCCTAGTCATCACGGTCGTCAGCCCTGAATAGTGCGGAGGGACTGCACAAGGGCCTGGCTCAGTGGGCCCATCTTGAAGGCTGGTTACCACGCCAGCCTTCTTTCTGCTTTCATCTCTTTATCAGCCAACTCAAGTTTCCTCTTTATGCTGCCCTCTCCCTCAACTGCTTTCCGTCCATCCTCCTTCCTGAGGCCTCCAGAGCCTCTATCCCCATCAGTTTTATTGCTTTGTTCATCTTCCAGTCCTTTTATTTTCTAGACTGCCTGACCACTCCCTGCCCATTCTTTTCTCTTCACATCCTAGAGTCCCACCGCCACAGGCCTTGTTTTCTTCCCTTAATCCCCAACTTCCTGACCCTCCATTTTTTTGCTTGACCTCAGCTCCCGATCGCCTGTTTCCTCAGAGTCCCTTCAATCTGGCTGATAACTTTCCTTGCAGGAATATTTATTACATTTAAATCACAGCATTTTCTTTGGGACAGATAGGCAATAAAGAGTACTAAATGTGTCATCAGCTGCCAGATGGATGAAGAAAGTATTTCCCTGAACTTTAATTCATCATCCAGGTCCCAGTTGAAGACTTTGAAGGCAGTGGTAACTTCAGGCTTGCATGTCACGGGCACATCTGTGGACACTGAGGGATAAAATGTCTCACATTTTGATGCTGAAGCCCATGTCCAGAGGCTGTCTGCTGCGAGCATTCTTGTTGGTTGAAAGAAAGAAGAAAAAAGTGTGTTTGGAACATTATCCAACATCTTGAGATTATAAACTGTCTGATGTGTTGCTATTTTATCTGATGATGTCTCCTGGGTCTGCTGGTGGTGAAAGATTTTCCAGATTTGTGAAGTGTGATGACAGGGCTGGTAGTATCTCATCCTGATTGGCAGAGCTAAAATGTAACTCTTTGACCTTCTGAACTTGAAAACTTCTTTTCGAAGCTGTGAAATGTAAATCCATAGTAGTTGCTGACCTTAAACGTTTTTTGCTTTTCCCTGGAGCTTTGGCTCTTTCTTTTGCATTTAAAGTCAGTTAATAATCTTCAGCACTAAAAGACTAACCAGTTTTATGCTATTTTCATTACTCAAAGTTGGGTGGTGACTACATCTCTGAATGTAATTGATTTTGTTAAAGAGAAACAAAAAACAAAAGCAGTTTTGAAGACTTCAGCACCTTAACAGAATAAATCATAATAATCAATCTTAGGCACTCTCTGAGGACAGTGATTTGCACATTGTAGTTGCTCAGAAAACACAGGCATTTCTTTGGCAAATAGCTCGACTGGGCTGAAGCCCATTTTTTTGGCACTGGGGAGAGGATTTACCAAGAAAGTCAGTGCTTACATAGGCTAATAAAAGGTATATTTAAGTTGGGGTCAATTGCAAGAACGTCATGTGAACATAAGCAACATTTGTGCCAATCATAAAGGCCCCCTTATTCATGAAAGTGGATCATTATAACATCTTCTTGGCTAGTACCTTAGAGATACCTACATAGAGTTAAGGCTTAGAAGTTGTCTTGGTTTCCTTAGGCTGCTTAGGCCTTCCTAGGGCTGTTTTTATAAGTACCACAAATTGGGTGGCTTAAAACAACAGAGATTCATTGTCTCACCTTTCTGGAGGCTAAAACTCCACCATCAAGGTGATGGCAGGGTCATGCTTCCTCTGAAGGCGGTGGCATCTGTCCCATGCGTCCATCCTGGCTTCTGGCTTGGTGGCAGTCTACGGCGTTCTCTGTCTCAGTCTTCACATGGTGTTCTCCCCCTGTCTGTGTCCAATTCGCCCCTTCTTATAAGGACAACAGTCATGTTGGATAAGACCCCACCCTTATCTAGTTTTGCCTCATCTTAATCAGTAACATCTTCAAATACCCTGTTTCCGAATAAAGTCACATCCCCAGGAGCAGCAGTTATGATTTGGACATATCCTTTTGGAGGACACAGTTCAACCCATAATAGAGGTGGTTGTAGTGAACTGGCCCATTCCAGTCTGGTCAATCTCAAGTGTCCAACTGAGGTAGCCTCTGTAGCTGGAACCACCCCTCCCCTCCCCTCCCCTGGCATGCTGGAAATTGGCGATACCTCACAGTGACAGCATGCAGACAGTTTTTAGAAAGTAGGATGGTCCGTCAGCTGTCTGACGCTCTAAAGCCAATAAGCCAACACCTTTCTTGACCTGCTCACTCAGAAGGGATGCGATGAGGTTCCTATGCTATTGTTGGCAGTCAATGTAGTCAAGTGAGGTGGCAGCAATACTCAGAGAATCAGAAGGACCCTTGTTAGCAGCCTTCCCACCATCCCATTGATTGGCTGTTGAGTTGGTTGCTGTCTTAAAGTGTATTCATGCGTGGGTGGCAGGTTCTGTGTTACCACTATTAACCAATGACAAATCTCAAGCACCACTGATTTTGCCAAGTGAAGCCAACTCTAAAGTATGACTACAGATATAAATACTGCACATGTTACGAACCCCTCGATGCTGATTTAGATTAATTGTTCATGTATTTCATTACTCATATTTAAATATTTCAGGATAGGGAAACAGACTTTGGCCCAGTGGTTAGGGCATCCGTCTACCACATGGGAGGTCCGCGGTTCAAACCCTGGGCCTCCTTGACCCGTGTGGAGCTGGCCATGCGCAGTGCTGATGCGCGCAAGGAGTGCCGTGCCATGCAAGGGTGTCCCCCGCGTGGGGGTGCCCCACACGCAAGGAGTGCGCCCGTGAGGAAAGCCGCCCAGCGTGAAAAGAAAGAGCAGCCTGCCCAGGAATGGTGCCGCCCACACTTCCCATGCCGCTCGCTGATGACAACAGAAGCGGACAAAGAAACAAGACGCAGCAAATAGACACCAAGAACAGACAACCAGGGGAGGGGGGGAAATTAAATAAATAAATAAATCTTAAAAAAAAAATAAATAAATAAATAAATATTTCAGGATAAATTACCACCAGTCCAATATAAACATGATAAAGCTTCTGTTCTTAAATTCATTTATAATTTACCATTCGTACTAGTTTACACTGGCTTTCTTTCAAATTAGATGAAATAGATGTTTCTAATATTTAAAAAACAATCACAGAAATGACAATTGAAAAAGATCTGTTTTCAAGTAATAATTAATATACTCAGTCTTTTTTTTAACCTTCAGTTGTCCCCAAAGTAATCTTTTTGAAGAAATAAATTTTCTTAAGCTCCATGAGGAATGGCTGTGAATTTATTGATCAATTTGTATACCATTTGACTAAATCATAGGAGTATGACTACAGTTATGTAACTGGAAAACCTGTTTAAAATCTACTTACAATGCATATTTTGAAGTGAGTCTGGTATTGTGTGACACTCCTTAGTTGATTTAATAGCCTGGCAAGACTTCTGTTGTTCTCAGTATGAGAATCGTCAAAGTGTGGAATGTTTTTGACCTGGGCTCAGAACCTAAATCTGCATTTGCTCTGGTATTTGGGTGAGTGAGTTAACCTCTCTGAACTTTAGTTTCTTCACACTGGACATGATGACAATACCTAATTCATATGGTACGAAGTTCTTATTTCAGTATTTGGCACAAAATAGGCATTCAGTAAATGATGATACCTTTCTTCCCTTTTCTTACAAAGAGAAGGTTGTTCTTTGGCTACAGATTATTACATTATTGGATGAGTACACAGAAGACTTTAAAAAACCAAGGTAGTTGAACAGTTAATTACAACTACTGCCAGAAACTTACCCCATAAAGCTTCTCAAGGCTCATCTGTGGAGCTGGGACCCTTCCCCCAGAGAGTCTTTAATTGATCTGGAATGCAGCCTGGTGATAGAATTGTAAAAATCTTTCCAGGTGATTCTAATATGCAGTCGAGGACAGAGAACTCTGTTTTATAGAGACAGCCATACCCTAAATGTTATTCTGGTCTATATTGTAAAAGTCTAAAAATTTATGTTGGGGTTGAAGCTTTCCTAAGACTCTGGTAGACCATAGCTTTGTCGACTGCCTGTTTTTCTAGTTTATTAAACACAGCCACACTCATTTGTTTACATTTGTATAGCAGAATTGAGTAGCTGTGACAGAGACTCTATGACCTGTAGAGCCTAAAATATTATTCTCTGGCCCTTTATAGAAAATGTTTCTGACCCCTGCTGTAGATCATTTAAAAATTAAATCATAGTGATATTTTCCAGAATGCATTAAAGTAAGTAAGCTCACTACACACAGATATCTCCTAGACTCTCTATTTTTCTTTTTTTTTAATAATAATACATTTTATTTTTAGAGAAGGTTTAGATTTACAGAAAAATTACACCAAAAGCTTAGGGAATTTCCATTTAACCCCCCCCACACACACACACACGTATCCCCTCACACATGTTTTCTCCTATTACTAACATCTTACATTAGTGTGGTACATGTGTTACAATTAATGAACCAATACTGAAGCATTGCTACTAACCAAAGTCATAATTTACATTATGGTTTATGCTTTGTGCTGTTCCGTTTTATAGGCTGTGACAAATGTGTAATGCCATGTGCCCGTCACTGCAGTATCATACAGAACACTGTCACTGCCCCAAAGATGCCCTGTGTTCCGTCTACTTATCCCTCCCCTTCCTTTCCCCCGGCAACCACTATCTTTATATCAGCTTAACAAGTCTTTCTGTTAATGCAAGATAATAGCTACAATAACAATAAATCTACTTTGATATGTGGCTAGACTCCACCCTTGTGTTTGTCATTTCTCAGTCTCAAGGGGCTGGGGATCATGTCTGCTCTGACTGCTTCAGGCTGAGAGGGGACTCAGAACTTGTCCGTAACTTCTAGATTCTCTTGAAGTTCTTCCTTTTATTAAAAATCAAAATGAAATCATGTTCATTATTTCACTTAGAAGTCAATAATAATAGGCATTATATATGCTACTTTTGCTACTTTAATTGAGAATTGGCTATTTCTGAACAAAACTTAGCATTCTTAGTATAGTACCTAACATTTCTCTGTAGATTTTTTTTTTAAAGATTTATTTATTTCTCTCCCCTTCCCCCCTCTCCCCCGCCCCAGTTGTCTGTTCTCTGTGTCTATTTGCTGTGTCGTCTTCTTTGTCCGCTTCTGCTGTTGTCAGCGGCACGGGAACCTGTGTTTCTTTTTGTTGCGTCATCTTGTTGTGTCAGCTCTCCATGTGTGCGGTGCCATTCCTGGGCAGGCTGCACTTTCTTTCGCACTGGGCGACTCTCCTTATGGAGCACACTCCTTGCATGTGGGGCTCCCCTATGTGGGGGACACCCCTATGTGGCATGGCACTCCTTGCATGCATCAGCACTGCGCATGGGCCAGCTCCACACGGGTCAAGGAGGCCCGGGGTTTGAACCACGGACCTCCCATGTGGTAGACGGACGCCCTAACCACTGGGCCAAGTCTGCTTCCCTCTCTGTAGATTTTATCATTTATAGAAATTGCGGTAACCACTTATCAAAGAAATTTAATGAGGATACTCTGACCTAACTCCTGGGTGAAAACATAGAAATCTGGAGTGTTACTAATTTTCAGTTGTACTCATCAGCCATGGTTTGTTTTTTTTAAGTTGAGAACACTTTATACTTTGCTCTGTTTTCAAGTATTTAAAACAAAACAAAACAAAACAAAAACCTCTTAGCAGTACTGCCTTCCAGAGGATTCGGTGGGTGGCATAAGGGTACCAGGTACAGAGAAAGTGCTCAGCAGTATCTTCACAGTCTTTTCTGCTAGCTTCCATCCTTTAGCAGTCAGGCCTTCATCAGGAACTATATCCCCCTCTCCTCTCTATCTTTTTGAACCAGTTGGTCATTTTGGAAGCTCTCTTGGAAAGGACCCAGGGGCTGCCACCCGTCGGTGCTTTATTGAGGATCTCACTGCCGTGCAGCATTTTTTTTGTTTGTTTGTTTTTAAAGATTTATTTATTTTTATTTATTTCTCTCCCCTCCTCCCCCACCCCAGTTGTCTGTTCTCGGTGTCTATTTGCTGCATCTTCTTCTTTGTCTGCTTCTGTTGTTGTCAGCGGCATGGGAATCTGTGTTTCCTTTTGTTGCGTCATCTTACCGTGTCAGCTCTCCGTGTGTGCGGCACCATTCCTGGGCAGGCTGCACTTTCTTTCACGCTGGGCGGCTCTCCTTATGGGGCGCACTCCTTGTGCGTGGGTCTTCCCTATGCGGGGGATACCCCTGTGTGGCAGGGCACTCCTTGCGTGCATCAGCACTGTGCATGGGCCAGCTCCACACGGGTCAAGGGGGCCCGGGGTTTGAACCGCGGACCTCCCATGTGGTAGACAGATGCCCTAACCACTGGGCCAAGTCTGCTTCCCTGCCATGCAAGTGTTTACACCCTCCTCTGAGCTGTCTGATGAGCTCCTCTGGTGGAAGCATGAATGCTCATTAGCATTTTAAGATTTTAACCAAAATGCTTGGTTTGGCAATGGAAGCTGGACAGATTTAATCAGGAAAGCCATATTTGATCTTTCTGGTGCTAATTCAGTCCCTACTTCTGTAAAAGAGTAATTCTCTTACAGGAGACAGGGAAATATAAAAACCGTGCATGGGAAATGGTGAGACTCTTGTAGTCAAGGCTTTATCCCCGGCTCTTTTGCTGTTCTTTTCTTACCTGTCTCTCAGGGCACCGTAAGTGTTCTGCCTTGTAGTTAACAGTCTTTTCACATTTTCCAGGAACATGTCCAGAGATCATTGTGAATACAGCTTTTCTAGGATCCTGAGAGCGCCAAGTGAACTGAATCACAGGCTGAGCGATTCGCGTATACCGTGGGGATTCATGCCTCAGCACAGGGACTCCTTTCCTGGGTCTTCCACCATTCACAGCCATCTGACCCTTAGAGCCCGTGTCCCGGATGTACAGAGTTTGCCGAAGTGTTTCTAGTTTACACACGTGCCTTCTCACAAGGTTGTGGGCTTCTAGATCCTCCATGTCTCTCTCTTCATGCCCTGTAAAAACCCAGCACAGGTTCTTGCTATAGATGTTACGAGAGAGTGAAGAGGGAGGAAAGGAAATGTGTGCCTGTCTCTAATTATGACCCCGTCTCTACTCTGCTTCACTGTAATAAAATTATTCCCCTTATTTTGAATGCTTTTCATTTTCCTTCATGGAAAGATTTATTTTTAAATAAAGGGAAATATTTGAATATGTGATCTGATAAGTCACTCCTGTTAATTCTATATAGGTTTTTTTGTGTGTGTGATATTGCTTTTGTTGTTATTTTTTGTCCTATTTTATTTATTTTTTTAAAGATATTTAGATTACATAAGCGTTACATAAAAATAGAGGGGATTCCCATATGCCCCACTCCCCACACCACCCACATTTTCCCACAGTAATGACATCCTTCATTAGTGTGGTACAGTCATGCAATAGATGAACACATTTTGGAGCATTGCCTAGTCTGAGCATGGATTATAGCTTACATTGTAGTTTACACACTCTGCCACACAATTCTGTAGGTTATATAGGTTTTTGCTTTGTTTTGTTTTAATGCTTAAGGTTTAACATTTTTTAAAAATCAGTCCACTTGGGAGTTTTGCTTAATATTCTCCTTGCAATCTTTTTGACCAAGAAGCTAAGTTTCCTGGTGATTTGGTGACGCCTCTGCGAGGTACACGTGAAAGTAGCCCTCCATTTGGCCTGTGCCCTCTCCCCTGGACTCCACGCAGCCCCGTCCTCCTTCTGCCTCTCAAGGCCCAGGTGCCACCACTCAAGCTCTATCTCCTGCTCCCTTTCCCTGCATCTGGCTGCCCGGCTCTGCCTGAACCCCAGCACAAACCATGCATTGAATGGCTGGGAAACAGGATTTAATAAACACAAACACTGGGAAGGGTACAGTGGCTACACAGGAACTCAATAGCAGTTTCCGTCCATGTGAAAATGTAAACGGAGCTAAAAATGCCTGTGTTTTAGCCCCATCGGAGGCTTCCTTCCTGGAGAGTCCTGAGGTCAGGATAATCACCTTGTAGTCAACCAGAGCCTATTTGAATTGGGTCAAGAAAGAGACTTGTTGGAAGAATTGTGTGGGCTCCCTGGAGAGCTGAACAAGCCGGCCGCACGGAGCACAGGCCCAGCGGTGGAGCAGGGTCCCCCAGGCTGCTCAGACTCCTTCAGGCACTGAGTGCCAGGACGAGAGAGGGCCCAGGTGCCCGTTCCCGACCCAGCTGGCTGTGACGCAGGATGTGGGGTGCCCCGTTGTGGGCTGTGAGGGGTGAGCACGCGGACAGACTGACTGCTGTCCGCAGCAGTTCTCGAGCATTTGCGCTCCACCTCCCCCGTCACACATGTTCTAGGGTCAGCCTCAGCAGGGATGTTTTGGTTTATCTTTTCAGGTATAACTCCAAAAAATTACATTGTTATTATCTTTATTCCATTAAGCATTTGGCTGTGATAAATTTTCTTGCTTCTCGTATTTCCTTGACTGACAATTTTCAGTCTAGGAAAGGTTTGAATGGAAGGGGAGCAGACTTGAAATACCTTATTTAGCAAAAGGTCTTTTATAGCCACTTTACATTTGGAAATTCAAAAACATTTAATAATTATTCTTCAAGCCCTGTGCTAGGTGTTTTAAGGAAACATACTAACAACTAATAAGTGGTTACAAGTCAGTGGGGATGCCAAATGGTTTTATATTTTTGAGCTAATTTTAATTCTCTAGCAAATCTTTGAGCTGGTGCTGATACCACCCCCCTTTCAGAGAAGAAAATTTAGAATTGTTAAGTCTAAGTAACTTTTTTTAAAAAAATGAGATTGAGTTAATGTTAGTATTAAATGCATGAGAAAAAGTGATAGGAAACAAGCTGCATAGGTAGGTAGGGGGCCAGCCATCACCTGAATGCTGTGCTAATGGATTTGCAGCTATTGTGTTAGTAACTAGGACCCACAGAGGTTTTTGGATCATGGGGGTTGTGATGGTTAAGTTCATGTATCAGACTGACCAGGATATGGTGTCCAATCGTTGGGTCAAGCAAGCACTGGCCTGATTGTTAATTACTGTGAGGCTCTTTCATGGACTTAAATCATCATTAAATTGATTGCATCTATGGCTGACTACATCTACCATGAACTGAGGAGACTGCCTTCGACCTTGAGAGACAGCTCATCTAACCAGTTCAGTGCCTTAGAGGGAGAAATTATTTCAGCAGTTAGAAGGGAGAATTTCCATCTCTGCTTCAGCCAGCCAGGTTCCCTTGGGGAATTCATCAAAAATTTTTCTTGCAGTTCTCAACTTGGGGTGTGCACTAAAGAATATGGACTTGTCTATCCCTACAGTTGTGCAAGCCAATTCCTATAATAAATCTCAAAATAATTATGTTATATAAATATAAATATACATACACGCACACATAATTATCCTGTTCTGTTTCCCTAGAGAACAAGGATGATACCAGAACCATCCTTTGGAAAAGTTTCTCTGGCAGTAACCTGTGGAATGGGAGAGACTGAAAGTAAAGAGGCACCAAGTGAAGGCTAACGAAGACCCAAATTAGGGTGGCAGTCATGGGAAAAGAGTGAAAGGGGGAAATGCTGTGGTTTTCTTTAGCCTTCTCTTCAAGTCCTCTCTCTCGCATTGGTTTTGAATATTCTAACTTTTAAACATTCCAGCATACAGTTTGGTTAAATCTGGAGTTGTCTTCAATTTTAATGGCAACAAAACGAAACAGAACAAAACAGACAAAACTAAAGTTTGAAAAATTACTATTGTCCACCAATCACCTTTTGTTGTGAGGAGACAAAGTAATTGACCTCATAGGGGCCTGGTGCTTGGCCGAGTGAGGGGTTTCCACTAGTTTGAGAGACCCACATGTATACCTGTGTTCCCACAGATGTACACACCCTTTTTTGAGCTGGCCTTTACCCATTTGTTTTATCTTGTTTTCTCTGGTTCCTAGTAGTACAAATCCTTATAATGCCTGTATCACTCAGAGTTCTCCAGAGAAAAGAACCCACAGGACATATCTATGTCTCTTAGGAGATTTGTTTTAAAGAATTGACTCCTGTGATTGTGGGGACTGGCAGGCTGGAAAGAGCTGATGTGATCCTCTTGAGGCAGAATGTCTTCTTCCTCAGGAAACCTCAGTAGTTTTGCTTTTAGGACCTTCAACTGATAAGATGAAGCCACCCACATTATCAAAGATTGTGGATGCCAGTCCCATCTATAAAATACCTTCACAGTAACATCTAGGCTAGTGTTTGACCAAACAACTGGGCACCACAGCCTCCCAAGCTGACACATAAAGTTAAACCTCGTAATGCCTAAGAGCTGTCCTGGGGTTCCTAAAGAAGAAGGTCAAATGCTAGCTGCACTCTGGATCCTGAATCCACAGAAGAGCGTGGAAGGCTGTGCAATTCTGGGCCACAGGGCTGGGGTTCTGGGAAGAGTTACACCTTAACCAGGACTTCCTGAGGTAACCTGTAGGGCAGGTTGTGGGATTTGTAAATTTTTCATGATAAATAATGGCCACTTACCTCTTTCAGCAGATTTCTGCACATGGTGGATCTTCTTCCAATGTAAACGGGGGACCTGAGCTTGATCGTTGCCTGAGTCCTGAAGGTAGTTATCAATCTGATGATTACTTCTTTTTTTTCCCTTTTTTTTTTTTTTTTTTAGAAAAATAGAGATTTCAATTATTCGGTGATCTCAGTTTTCCAGTGAGGGATACAGATATGTAAACCAGGACCTCTTCCCACAAAGAGTTTGCATTCTGAGTAGGGAACAAGAAAGATACCATTTAACATAGACAAATGATTCCAGGAGGTAATGTACATGAATGTTTTGCAGAGTAGTAGTCCTTGTACAAATATATAGCTAAGTACTGTTTCCATGGTGTTTTGGTTACATTTGAAAGGGCTCTGGGAAATAAGAAATGATGTTACTGGACAAAATTAGTGGTCCATGTAATTAAAGATCCTTTCCAGTAGCACCAAAGGAAATTATAAGGAGAACAGAGGTAACTACCAGGTAGTTTTTTAATCTGTAAACTTATCCAAAGATTGAACATACCACAGGGAGTGTTAGGGATCCCAGTGATCAGTGAATGGGATAACAATATCCATAACATTCATAGACTAAACACATCCACTCAAATTCTTCTTCAAATTAGTGATTTGCATGTCTGATTTCCTCTCTTTGCCTTTTTGTCTCATATTGTCAATCACATGTGTCACATGACACAGAGAAGTAGTTGGGAAGTGTTAAACTCTGACTCTAAGACAAAATCAATTAAAGACAAATGTTTACCCAATCACATTCAAAAACAAGTTAGTAAATGAGAGTTTTCAGTCCAAAGAAGCAAATTTTCTGTATTCCTGAGAAACCTCAATTAGTTTCTTATCCAGTGAATATTTCCACATTGTATATTGCTGCCACAAACTAAGTAAGTGTACATTTTTGTTTTGCTTTTTATCAATTTTATTGATGTGTATTAATAAAGCATACATTCCATCTAAAGTGTGCAGTCCATCCAAAGTTACAATCAATGGTATTTGGTTTAACCACAAAGTTGTATATTTGTCACTTCAGTCAACATTAGAGCATTTTTATTACTCCAATAAAAGTAATAAAAATAGACCAAAAACAGACCAAAAAACTCTACCCCTTAATAACATCTCAATCTCTCTATCCTTCTGTTATACATAGCTATTATTCTCTTTCTGTATCTCTAACTTATTTGTATTTATATAGTGTATAGGTGGAATCATAACATATTAGTACCTTTTGTCTAGTTTCTTTCACTTAGTATCCTTATTTTTAAAAACTCTTAATGGAAGATTGTTAATATATTGCTATGCACTTCTGTCCATAGTTTACTTTGGTTGTATTTTTGCTTGATAGTGACATCATGCATCATTAACATACATTTGTTCTGTTTAAAAGAAAAGTAATCTTGTATATGCAATATCACCAATATTCGTGTTTTACATGAGGTTTTACTATCTTATCCAGTCCATTATTAGAGTTTTTAGCTTTCCTTCTAGTAATATACATGACCTTAGATGTTCCTTTTCCAACCACTGTCATACCCATATATTAGCACTGCTGTCCCTAAACACTATGGTGTGCTTTCACCATTCTATACATTTCCAAAATGGACAAATAGCTTTTTTAACCAGTTCTGCACAGATTATACCTCAGCTTTCCATTCTGTATCCTCCACTATATTCTAATTATTAACTCCATGAGCTTATACAATATATTTAGTTCATATTAGGGCAATCATACAATATTCGTCCTTTTGTGTTTGGCTTGCTTCATTCAACATAATGTTCTCCAGGTTTTCATCCATGTTGTCATATGCTTCATGACTTCATTTCTTCTTAGCACTGCATAATATTCCATCGTGTATGTACCCCACAGTGTATCGTTCACTGGTTGATGGACAACTGGGTTGTTTCCATCTTTTGGCAATCGTGAATAATGCCACTATGAACATTGGTGTGCTGATGTCTGCTCATGTTACTTCTGGGCATATACCTTGTGGTATTGTCAGGGCACATGGCAAGTCTATGTTCATCTTCCTTAGGACCTATAACTGCCAAACAGTTCTCCACAGTAGCTGTACCGTTCTACATTCCCACCAACAGTGAATAGGCATGATGATTACTTTTATAAAGGAAATCATCCATGTGAATTTAGAGGCCACCTACAACCCATTTGTGCTAAATTATGATATTCCTAAATGAGATGTGATCGTGCTACCCTGTGAGCTTATTGGGAGGCAGGGGTGGGGAGTCACTGAAGATGTATAAAATCTCATTAATTAAGCTCTCAGAATTTCAAA
This sequence comes from Dasypus novemcinctus, assembly GCF_030445035.2. Taxonomy (NCBI): domain Eukaryota; kingdom Metazoa; phylum Chordata; class Mammalia; order Cingulata; family Dasypodidae; genus Dasypus; species Dasypus novemcinctus. The sequence goes on along the minus strand of NC_080673.1, from coordinate 43,198,919 downwards.
TTTTAGACTCGGGCTTCCTTTATTTTACTTAATGGCAATCTTGTCACATCTTCTAAATGTAGACTTTCCTTTTTCTTAGGTAACAAAAATATGATGATTTATTTCTACAACGTGCAAGGCACTGAGGATGCATTGTGAAAAGTGGTCAATATTAAACTTCCCCTCTTTTTTGAGAAAGCTTTAACACAGGAATTATCCTTAATAAGTAATTTTATCTGGGTAGAATTCTCTTTTCTTCAAAATCTTGAGGAGAAAATCATCTTTCTAAGATTAAATGCCCACTACTGCCATACCTTTTCCTTTCTCGAGAGTTTACAAAAAAGTTTGGAAAGTTTTAGTTAGACTCAGTTTTTACCAAAGTCTGATCCTTATTTCAGCTGAGATTTCAGAGATTTGTTAGGTTTATTGATTATGTTAGTTTTTACTTCTACCAGCAAGGTCAAAAAGTGATTGATGTTTCAGGTGTTCAATTCAGAAAATATTCTCAGAGATTTTTTTACTTCTAATCATAGCTTTAGAAATAAATGCATTGCTTTTTGTTATTTTACAAATATGTAGATATCAAGATAAAATGTTCATGTTTTCTTTCAACTTTGCATTCATGTTTTTTGCAGGTGTGAATGGAAGCAGTTGCTCTGAGTCATCGACTCTTCTTGAGAAATACAAAATTGGAAAGGTCATTGGTGATGGCAATTTTGCAGTAGTGAAAGAGTGCATGGACAGGTGGGTACATATGAGAATCATATTTGCTCACCCATGCATAAATTTCTCCCTTGGAGTTCATTTTTTAAAAATAAAGTATTATTTAAGTATATCTATGTACATGCACATACATAAACATTAAGTGTATAGTAAAAATTGTGAACTTACGAAACAAACGTTATCATCACCCAGGGTTCCCGTATATCACTCTACCACCAACACCATGCATTGTTGAGATACATTGGTTATGAACTATGAAAGAGCATCCTCAAAATATTACTGCTTAAATAGCCCATATCTTACTTGGTGTATTTTTCCAATCCACCTGATTATTAATACCCTGTATTAGTATTATAAATTTACTATGGTTTCTGAGAGTATATTCTCATATTTCTTCTGTTAACTACAGTCCTTCTTGCATGACTGGATTCCCTATGTTATACAGTCCCATGTTTTGTACAATCCATTCAAAGTATATACTCAGCACACATTTTCATTGTTGAATTAGGCTGTCATCACTTCAGTCAATTTTAGAATTGTTTTCATTCTTATCTTAATGGGCAGACGGCCTTCTTGGAAGGCCTTTTTTTAATCCCCCTTCCTTGCCATAGGACTAGAAGGCCCATTGTATATGCAAATCCAAGAGTCTCCTCTTAGGACCAGACATTTTGCATTCCACAGGTAATTAGACAGAGAAAATGTATGTTTAAATATACAGGATGAAACTGTTTTATATACATTTCGGTTAAGTGATCTATCAGGTATCTCATCGAGGATCCAAGGAGAAATGGGAAAATAGATCATTAAAAATAATACTAAAAAAAATTTAAAAACCCAAAAAATCACCTTTTGTAACACCTTTGCCAGGCCCTGTTCTCAGTCCTTTACTTGTATTAAATCATTGATTCCCCACAATGACCCTTTTAGGTAATGCCTAATTGAATATACCTGTAGTTCAGGTTATGTAAGCTTTTATTATTTAAGATCAGAATCAGGCGGCAGACTTGGCCCAGTGGTTAGGGTGTCCGTCTACCACATGGGAGGTCCATGGTGCAAACCCGAGACCTCCTTGACCCGTGTGGAGCTGGCCCATGCACAGTATTGATGAGCGCAAGGCGTGCCCTGCCATGCAGGGGTGTCCCCCGCATAGGGGAGCCCCACGCCCAAGGAGTGTGCCCCGTGAGGAGAGCCGCCCAGCGCAAAAAGAAAGTGCAGTCTGCCCAGGAATGGTGCCGCATACACGGAGAGCTGACACAACAAGATGACGCAACAAAGAGAAACACAGATTCCCATGCTGTTGATGACAACAGAAGCGGACAAAGAAGATGCAGCAAATAGACACAGAGAACAGACAACCGGGGTGGGGGGAAGGGGAGAGAAATAAATAAATAAATCTTTAAAAAAAAAAAAAAGATCAGAATCAGCCAACTTTTGTCTCTATTAAAATTGTGTTTTAGATTGCTTAGCTTTATTTTGTTTAAGGCCCTGAATTCTCAAATGATAGGAAATCTGTTCCAGGCCTTTTGTAAACATGATTAAACCCCCCAAGACTCAATCATTATATTTATGGACCATATTCTTACCTTCCCAATGACAATTTTATTATTTGTGTGGAATTTTCCAGAAAGTTTTGTTAAATACTGCTTTTCCATCTTGTTGCATCACTGGTGATGCTTTAGAGCTCCTTATATTTGGGTGTACAAGGTAACTCCCTATCCTCTAAGCCCCTTTACTTAGCTCCGGTACACAGAATGCCATGCAAGGACCAAATTAGAAATCTAAAATTTGATTTCTCAAGACTTGTCCGAAATTGGAGGCAGAGTTGGCTTATGTCTGTGGGGGGAATGTAAATAGAAGTTATTCCTTCAGGGTAGGCCTAATCAGTGTGTACTCGGACAACCTGGCAGAATCAGCTGCATTTAGGAAATTAATTCTAAGAATATGCAGTGTTCTTTACTGAACTGTTTTCTTATACTAAAATATATTATTTGGCATGTTTTATATGAAACTGTGTTAAAAGTCATTAAAAATTATTTAAAATAATAGTCAAGTTTTTTGGGAAGCGGACTTGGCCCAATGGATAGGGCATCTGCCTACCACATGGGAGGTCCACAGTTCAAACCCCAGGCCTCCTTGACCCGTGTGGAGCTGGCCCATGCACAGTGCTGATGCGCTCAAAGAGTGTCCTGCCACGTAGGGGTGTCCCCTGCATAGGGGAGCCCCATGCGCAAGGAGTGCGCCCCACAAGGAGAGCCGCCCAGTGCAAAAGAAAGTGCAGCCTGCCTAGGAATGGCGCCACACACACGGAGAGTGGACACAACAAGATGACACAACAAAAAGAAACACAGATTCCTGGTGCCGCTGATAAGGATAGAAGCAGTCACAGAAGAACACATAGTGAATGGACACAGAGCAGACAACTGGGTGGGGATGGGGAGGGGAAATAAATAAGTAAGTGAAAGTTTCTTATGTCCAAGTAACTGCTCTCTCTGGTGCTAGATATGGACATTTCAAGATGGAGCTAAATGGGACCAGATCCTAGCTAATAGTAAGAAATAGTGGAAATTTGGGGTCTTTTCAGTTTTGAATTATTATGGGCTAAAGTGATTAATGGATATTGACAATTGAAAATTTTCAGTTAGTTTGTATTATTTATTTTTAAGAGGTGCTGGGGATGGAGCCAGGACCTCGTACATGAGAAGCAGGTGCTTAACCACTGAGCTACACCTACTTTTATCCATCATTCTTAATTATTTAATTTTTCCCCTGAGAAAACTACTTTGAAATTTGAGTCTAACTCTGAACAAAATTTTAAATGCTTTAAATATGTGAGTTACTTAATATTACAATTATTAATATTTATGAAAGGAGATTTGATGAACATATAATATGGTTTCAGTTTTTTTTCTTTTTTAGCTACCTGACAGTGTGTCTGATGCAGAGTAAGAAGCCAAGAAATTTCTTACCAGAATCTGTTTTGCTGAGGATATCAGGAATGATGATATCTTTGATTTATGTCTTTAAATGTCTCTATTTCTGATTATTCCATAGGTCCACTGGAAAGGAGTTTGCTCTAAAGATTATAGACAAAGCCAAATGCTGCGGAAAGGTATGGTGTACATGACTGTTTGTAAAAGAAACTGAAATAACTTGATGAGATGCTTGTTGTGGTAAAACAGGTATTTAGCAACACCGAGCAGAAACAGAGCACTGATAATGGCACAGAAAACACTCTCTGGCTTTTTTTTTTCCTTGCCATTTTTCAGGTATTTTAGTCCTAAAACAGTAAATGGATTTGATCTTGGTTTTAACTATCAAAAATATAAGTTCTCTTCTTTGAGAGATGCCTATTCCAAATCCCAGAAACACCCAAAACTTTGTGTCAAGAATGGAGAAGGATTTGAGACTTTTACCTAACATTCAAGCTAACAAGTTGGTCTTCCAGTTTCATAGAGGCTGACAGAGACATGAGATTCTTGGTTCAGAGACAAAGGACTTTATCTGCTCATGGTACAGCAGGCAGCATGAGCTTCATGATTACCTTGATCTTCAAGTCCATGGGGGTGATTAGGGCGCCAAGTGGATACCATACACAAAGTAGGTTTGTGTTACAGCATAGAACCCCAATCTTAGGAAATCCCAATCTTATGAAGGGGCTGCTAGCAAACCCACCCAACCTTTGCCCCAGAGGAAGACATTTTTATTATCTTTGTCAGGAAACAAATCTGCTTTTTGCCCCTGAAAGAGATCCTACCTCTGTGTTCCTAGGGTGTTTGCTGTAAAAACATCCTTGGATAGCCTGGAACAAAAGATGGTGCAAGGCTTCCGGAAAAACCATGGAGAATTGTCTCCCAAACAAAGTGAACTTTCTTCTGTCCCACTCTCAAGCTGGAGTTGGGAAAAGATAAACTGGATGATGTATTGCTAATTGACATTTTAGCTATGTCTGAAAAAAAAATTCTCTGTGATTGTGCTGACAAAGAGCTTTTTAGATTCCTTTTTGGAGTAGCATAGCAGTTAAGAGAGCAGGCTTAGAACTAGTCCAAATCAAAATGTGCTGAAAGTATAAAGTACATACCAGATTTTAAAGACTTAGTATGGAAAACATAATGTAAAATGTATCATTAGCATCTTTTGTGTTGATTACGTGCTAAAATGACAATATATTTTGTATATGTTGGGTTAAATAAATTGTTGTTGAAATTTTTTATGATGTGATATATTAGTTTGCCAAGGTGGTGCCTATACAAAGTACCAGAAATCTCTTGGCTTTTATAAAAGGTATTTATTTGGGGTAAAATCTTACAGTCCCAAGGTCGTGGAAAACCCAGTTTAAGGCACCATAAGAGGTGCTTTCTCACCAAAGTCGGCTGCCATGTGTTGAAACAAGATGGCAGGCAGTCTCTGCATAGTCTCTTCTTCCCCTCCAGACTTCCTCTTTAGCTCCAGATGCCCAGCCTCTTGACACTTTGTACTTTAAGTGATCCTGTAGTCCCCTCTCTCCTGGCATAGGGCTTGTTTCTTTCTGGGCTTTCTATCTCAGTTTCAGCTTTTCTGCTCTCTTCCCAAGGTGACTGTAAATTATCAGGCAAATGACTCATTTCTCCCCAAGGTCTCAGCTGTTTGAGCCTTCTCCTTACTGTCATGTGGCAGGATCAAAAAACGATAGAGCTCTTCCTGTGTCTGTGTCTGTGTCTGTTTATATCAGTCCCAGCAAGGGGGCAGATACTCAACCTGAGTCACCCCTTATTGACATAGTCAAATTTAAAAAGAGCCCTAAAAGCAATCTGATCAGGTAATCCAATCAAAGCCTTCTCAACTGAATTTCTCATACAATCTGAAGGGTATCCTACCCAGAGGAATATACAAACATAATCTTTCTCTTTCTGAGATTCATAAAATAATCTCAAACTGCCACATGTGACTATTAGAAAATTTAGAATTATAAATATGAATCATATTCTATTTCTGTTGGAGAGTGCTGCTGTAGAGTCCAATTGTATAGACTTTAATCCTGTCCTCTGCCTCTCCTTGTGTGACCTTGGAGATATTACTCAACCCTCTGTGCCTCTGTTTCTCCCACTAAAATGAGATTATTAATAATATCAATACTTAGGACGTAAGGCGGTTGTCATGGAAGATATGTAGAGAAGTACCAGTATACAGTAAGAATTTTACAGATGTTGACTATTAACATAATTGATATGCCAGAGGAATTTAGAATGTAAAATTAGCAGGATTTGGTGTGATAGTATTATTGTAAAGAAAACATTGCAATGTAGTGATTTTATGTTTATGGAACCCATAAACTAGTCTTCAATGGACATCTCAAATTGTATTTTTTAACAGAATAGAGGAAATATTTTGTAGAGTCTTCTCAGAGTCCTAGAATGGAATATCCAAGAGGCAAATTTGTCATTTACTTTTTTTTTTTTTACTACATGGTAAAAGCTAGTAAAGCAGAGACTGTTCCAAATTCCCTCTTTGAATAACTAAGTTTTTTTCTTTTATGTTACATTTTCCTTAAATAGTTAATTCTATATGCTTTTACTTGTTGTTCTAACAATATTATTAAAGTTTTTTTTTTTTAAACTATAATAACTTTCTACTCAAATGAAGTAAGTGTTGCTCTTTCTAACTGATACTGTGTGATTTAAGCAGAATACATGTTTTATAATTTTGGGAGCAGAGTTCTACACAATTGCATTAATTTTTTTTTCAAAAAGGTAAAAAGAAATTACTATGGTAATAGTATTAGTTACCTGATTAAAATCTAAGCAGCTATTTTAGCAATTGAAGGAAAAACCTTTATGTGTAAAAGAATCCAATCCTGTACACTAAGTGTTAAAGCAAAAGGATGGTTACTTCAACCTTTTGGATCTTATTTTTCCTTATTATTTAATATTATTATATTTTTATAATTCATGATCATATACTTATTTTCATCCATATATTTTTCTTAATTGAACAAGTATTTCCCCACTAAATTTATATAAAATTGTAATTTCTGAACTTGATTTGTTATAAATAGGTTAATTTTTTTCCCATTAAATTTTATGTTTAGGTGAAAAATGGTATGGAGATTTTTTTTTTAATTTAAAGGGGCTTTTAGCCACTATTTAGGGTATTGTTAGTCACCTCTGCTTTGTGGATGTTACACAGAAAATTAATAATACCAAAAATAATGTTATTTATTTAAAAATATTAAATGCCCAAGCTTGTTCTAGGAACTTTGCACATTGCCTTTAATGACTTGCAAAACAGATATACAGTTGCACAGAGGCAGAGGAATTCTTGGGATCTGAAATCTCAGGCTACTTAATTACATAACCCATACACACAAGGACAATCTCCCATTCTACTCTCCAACTTCAATTTATTCTTTTCTTTATGGAATAAGAGCCTGGAGAAAAATTCTTGAACTCTATTGCCTGCTATTCATATTTCTTTTTCTATAATATACTTGAGCATTAGTAGATTAATTTTGTCACTCACCTAAAATTCGATGTGTGTATTCCGTGTGTAAGACACTGTTCTAGGAATAGTGTAATATGACGTACAAATTAACACCAGTTCTGAAAAGAGTATTTTGGGAGCTCAGGTGAAGCATGCAGGTTGCAGAGAAGTAGGTGATCAGTGAAGACACCACAGAGCAAGAAGCATTTGAGCTGGACCTTGAAAAACTGGTATGATTTCAACGGGCAGAAATGGTGGAAAAGTCTCCAAGGTGGCCAGAAGAGCCTGAGCAAAGGCCCAGTGGCTTTAAATTCTAAATAGGAGATTATTGCAAGATCTGCCTTGGGGCCAGATTATAGAGGTTGTTGAGGAGGCTATGGTATTTGTAAATTTAAGAATTCTTTTAGTTCTATTTTCTTTCATTCTAAACGTTTATTGAATTTTCACATTGTATGAAGCCCTGGGCTTTCTGTTGTGAAACGTAGAATGGTCCGTGTTTCTCTTTCTGCCCTACAGACTTTTACATCCATAATCTTGTTATAGGCCCAGGCAGGACATAAATCCAAGAGTAAATGTTACTAGTTTCCTGAGGCTGCTGTAACAAATTTCCTTAAATTTGGTAGATTAAAACAGCAGACACTTATTCTCTCATAGGTTCTGGAGGTCAGAAGTCCCAAGTCCTGTAGGGCCATCCTCTCTCTGGGGTCCCAGGGGGAGTCCATTCTTTGCCTCTTCTAGCTTCCTGGGCTGGTGGCCATATCATTCCGGTGTTTGCTTCTGTCCTCCTCACATTGTTCTTCTCTGTAGGTCTGACTCTCCTCTTCTGTCTCTCTCTTCCGCCTCTACTTACAGAGGACACTTGTGATGGCATTTAAGACCAACCAAGATTATCTGTGGTTATCTCTTCATCTCAACACTCTTAACTTAATCATATCTGCAAAGATCTCTTTTCCAAATCGATTTGGTATCTTTGGGTGGCCATTATTCAACCCACTACATTTATCTACCCCAGAAGCCACATAGAGTTATTGGAATGTTTTCTATCTTTTCACTGTGTTATTCTCAGCAGTACTCAATGGAGTATAGCAATAGAGATGCCAGCTCTAAAGCCAGTGTTGACCGAGAACAGCATATGATGTGTTTATTCCTTCACACGGGTACTTCAGTATCTGCTATGCATTAAAACCATGCTAGATGATGGGTAAACAAGGTACACAAAAATAAGCAAGGTAAGTAAAACCCTCAAAGTACCTCTGGGGTTACAGACCAGCACACATGCAACTTAAAGGGGAGGAGGAGAGCTGTTGACTGGAGTAGGCTGAGGGACAATGAGCAGGTAAGAGGGGTACCTAACCCAGCCATGGGAAAGGAGGGAAGGCAGCTCAGAGGAGTGAAGTCTAACCTGAGCCCTGAGAAATAAAGCGTTCACTAAGAAGAAGGGAAGGTAAACTCCAGGCAGAGAAAACTCCCTATGCAAATGTCCAGATGTCAGGTGGGAGATTGGCAACAGAGGTAGGGAAGTGAATGGATGGATTCCATGGCTGTTGAAGAGGTGGACCTGGCAGGGATTGGTGAGTGGAGGTTTTGGAAGATGAGGGGGATCAGTGGAATTCCGTTTCTGCCTTGGTTAGCCAGTAGCCAGGTTCACTGAATGAAATGGAGAACATAGGAGGAGAGAACAACTTTGTGGAGCTGGAGAAGTGTAGAACAAAGATGATTAGTTTGGTTTGGGAAAGTTGTTTATTCCTCTAATTATTTTCTTGGGTTTTTTTTTTTTTTCCTTGTACATTAAAAATCACCCTAGTCAAAGGAAAGGTATCCTTTGCCAACTTCGCAGTTTTCATTGTCATTTACTCTCACACAGAATGTGGAACACTGCCACGAATTGATTCATATGTAAATTATTTGGGCTAAGAGGCGTGAATCACTTAACATAAATAATCATGGGTGCTTGAGTAATATGCATTTATTACGGTTCAAGTCGGAAGTGATACTCATAATTGTATTTAGAAATATTATTTTCCTGGAAAATGTAATTTAGAGGGTGTTTTTGAATATTAGGAACAAAGCTTCCATATGGGTTGCATATGGAATAGGAAGACAATGTGAAGATTTTATGCTGTATTTTTGTTTTGCTTCTGATAATTCTTAGTTTTAAAAAGTGGATTATTCCTTCAGAGACAATTTTACAGGGGTCTCCAGATGTGGCAAAACAAAAACTAAAAGCTCCTGAAGCCCGGCAAAAACAAAAATCTCCGTGTGCTTAGAATACTAGCCATTGTCAAGTAGTATACAGTAAGCTGAGATAGATGATGGTGGAGAAAATACTGCTGCAGTGTTCTCAGCATTTGAAATGTTACACTGCAGGGGGCACTGGGAGAAGTTCCATGTTATTTACTAGAAAGCTTTCTGTTGTGCCTCCTATTGAAAAACATAACTTTGGGGAGGTGTAATCTCTTTATACCTTACTTGAACTCTAACCTGAGAGAGCTACACTGGGTACTGGTGATGGGGCTTATTTTATATATATCACTCTAAATTAACATTGCAAAGGGTGACCCTGAGTAGAGGTAAATTTATAGACTCTTCCAACTTTGTAGGAAATGAAGAGTGGGAAACTGCAGTAATAGATATACTTTGCTTTAAAATAAAATGTGTATTCTGTATTTCATATTTACTACGGTGGTACCACTGCCTTTGCTTCATGTAGAGCAAAATAGATTCATTTGCTTGCTTTTACTTGTTCACATAAGTGCATCTAATTCTGCTTTTTGGTGTGATTAAGGAAGTGCTTGGCATAGATGATTCAAAAGCTTCAAAACTGTGTACCAATATGAAGGGTTTGCCAAGTCTTTCCTTTGTCTCTGGGACTGTGCGGGGTTGATGGTACAGCTGCTTCCCTTGGGAAGGGACCAGGATGCTGACTGCTGCTTTGTGTTGCTGCTTTTGTAACCTAGACATCCGGGCCTTGGACATAGGTAGGAGACCCCATCCCCAGCCGTCCAGGCGTGGTTTGTTGAGGTCTGGGAACCATCCTCAGGAAGATTTGGAAGGGCTGGCTGAGGACTAAGCCAGTCAAAGGCTTTCCCAACCCTGCCCATTAAAGGGAGCATAATTCTCTTCCACAAAGCTTGATGAGCTTCTGCTGTCACCCCCAACTCAGTGTGGTGCTGTTGTTTATTCCTGTCTTTTTAAGGAATTAAATGTTTTCTGCCTTGCACCTGTCATTTTCATTTTGAAACATTCCAGCTTGACTTTTATTGAAGTGTTCCTCTTTGAAAGGCAATGCTGTGTAGAAAAATACATGAGCTTGGATGTCAGAAACCCAGTTTTGAATTCCTGCCTTAAACGACTCTCCTAAGGATAGTGTTAAAATATTATGCAAGTACCTTGCACAGCGACTGACAAAGATTAAATGGATTTATAGTAAAGGCTTGCTTCCTTTCTTTCCCCTACTTCTGTTTTAGCAGTTGTACTGTCATTTGCTAGCATCTATTGAGTGACTACTTGAACAGCACAGTGTCATTAAATGCTCAAGAAACATAACCCACCATGTGCTGGGGCTTGATACAGGCTTCCTCAGAGTGTTATTTATTCATTTTTTAAAATAATTTATAGCTCCATCAATTGTCAAAAAAGGATTTGTGATGGCTTAGAGTGAAAATACATGCAAACATGGATACATGAAGAGAAGAACCGTATGATATCTTGAACTTGGGATAAGATAATTACTACAATGGAACACTGAATTTAGTTCTCAGCTTATGATGGCAAAGGCAGGAAGTGAAATGAATATGCACACATACAGATTCACATGCATTTGGGTGCATACATATGTTTAATTCAAGTACTAAATGATATTGCTTATAAAGTAAGTTTTATATGAAATCTAGAATACTTGATTACCTAGAGTATATAAGAGGGCAATTAGCAAACTTTACAAGGTGTTCTCTAAATGCAAAATAATTCATTGTGATCAACAAACGTGATATAGTTGGGAGGTTTTTGTGTCTTGACAGAACAGATCAGTAGTTCCTAATTCATGGGTTGGTGTATTGAGAGTAATTACTGAATGCTGTGAGTAAACATGTTGCTGTAGTGCTCCCAACTGCATTACTCACCAGGACTGATTAAGAGGTATTTTTGGAGGAGAAATTATTAGAGTTAAAATGAGAAATGTGGTCCCTATGGTATTGTATACTTCCAGCTTTTTGAACTATAAGGTAACACACATTCATCTGGTGGATGATTTTGCCAACAATCATTGAAGAAGAAAGGTTCTTTCTCATGAATTCTAACATGAAATATAAATTTATATTGGTAACAGTTTAAAAACTAAAAATGTCTTTAATGTGACAAGTTTTTTGCCATAAACGTGCCAGATTTTCTTATTTGCCTGGTATTTATTTCCGTGAGTATACTGAACGTTTAAACAGTACGTTATGTTGGGGCTTTGTGAGAGACAGTCATATTAACCAGTGTATGGACCCTTTGTGTTGGGCCTATCCTGCCTGCTAAACGAGGGGAGAAATAATTCTCTTGGGCGATTTAGGGGCCTTGGTTTTCGGTTGGGCATGGAGAAGTCTTCAGGGCATTGCCACCATTTCTCCTGTGACCAAAGAGCATGTCACAGTTGACTGTGGATAGTTCCAGTTGAATTACAAAGCATGGTGCTAGGCTTCATAGCCTCATAGCTTTTTAAAAATATCTATTTAATTTTTATCTTTAAAATTTATTAATTTTAGATATACAGAAAAGCTGCAAAGATAGCACAGGTCCCAGATACCCCACACCCAGTTTTATTTTAACACCGTACATTAGTAAGCATTACAGTTGTTTTTTAAGTTAAAAATTTTTTTTTTCTGTATTAGAGAACTTGGGTTGGGTTTATAGAACAATCATGCATAAAATGGAGGATTCCCACATATCACCCCACCACCAACACTGCATCGTGTGGAACTCTTGTTACAATTGATGAGAACACATTTTTATAACTGTACTATTAATTAAAGCCCATGGTTTAAATAAGGGTTCACTCTGTTATGTAATTCATGGAGTTAAAAAAATTTATTCTGTTATCTTATATATAACCATTATACAAAAGCATCATAGTTTTTTAAGGCGTTGGAGGGAATGATCAGACAAGAAGGCACAGTGTTTTATTGGCTAGGGTGGCACCACCGAACCCTCTGGGGATGTTCTTTTTGGCAGTGGCCATGAGATGTCCACACTGGCTTGTCCTGTACCTCTGGAAACCAATGAGACTAGCCACGACAGTCATGGTTCTCCTGAGAAAAAGAACCCATGGTTATATGAATATGTATTTACCATAAGAGATATGCTCATAGTCGCTGGCAGGTCTGAAATCTGTAGTGCAGGCCAGCAGGGTGGAAATTCAGGGAAGAGTTGATATCACAATCTTGAGTCCGAAATCTGTAGTGGAGACTGGCAGGCTGCAAACTCAGATAGAAGCTGATGTTGTGGTCTTAAGGCAGAATTTCTTTTTTCTCTGGAAACCTCAGTTTTCTGCTCTTGAGGCTTTCAGTTGATTGGATGAAACAGCAGAATCACATGATCCAGGCTGTTTTCCTTTACTTAATGTCAGCTGTTTGTGGATGTTAATTCCATCTACAAAATACTTTCACAGCAACACCTAGGTTAGTGTTTGACCGAATAAGTGGACACAATAGCCTAGCCAGGTCGGCACATAATTAACCATCACAGCCAGGCTTTGGTTTTTCTCTGTGCCAAGAGAGATGGTTCTTTTGGCATCAGATCTACAGACTGTTTTTGTTTTGCCCTCCTCTAGTCAACAGGGATAGAGCAGAGGGTACTGTGGTTTCTAATCCGCTTCTCCACACCCTTCCTTTGACAGGAACACCTAATCGAGAACGAAGTGTCAATCCTGCGCCAAGTGAAACATCCAAACATCATCATGCTGGTTGAGGAGATGGAAACGGCAACTGAGCTCTTTCTGGTGATGGAATTGGTCAAAGTAAGAGGATGGAGAGATTTCCTTGGTGCTGAACTCCAAGACTTAAAATACTCTTGAAGGACCTAATCAGAACAGTGTCCTGCTACCTTCTAACTTTCATTATTTATAATCACCAGCTTTGGTAGCTCTTGGGTCATTTTATCATTTAAACCAGGCTGATGATCATCCTTGTCATCCTGGTCTGACCACCAGGGTTGCTGTTCTGGCATGCTCTTTTCTGTGTTCTTTAGGGTGGAGATCTCTTTGATGCAATCACCTCCTCGACCAAGTACACTGAGAGAGACGGCAGCGCCATGGTGTACAACCTCGCCAGCGCCCTCCACTACCTCCACGGCCTCAGCATTGTGCACAGAGACATCAAACCGGAGAACCTCTTGGTACCTCATCACTGTCTTTTCTGTTCTAACTCATAAGGCCTTTCTTCTTCTAAAACGAGCAGAGTCATATGTAAACCACGAAGTTTTAGAGTCTATGCCATTCCTGCAGTAAGAGAACTTAAATGGAGAAAACGGGCAAGATTTAAGTCAGTGAGTATAAAATAGTAGTGGTTTCATTGAATTCCTCTGGATTTTACTAGACATTAGGGAACAATTTCATATACATTTCAATGGCTGGCACTGACTGATGAAAGGTGAGCAGGAAACATTTTATGGGGCAAAAAAATTCCAAAGATTAAGTTGGAGATGGAATTAGAGGTTCATAGGAGACAGAAGAACACAGGGATTCATTTATGTGCAGGACAGAAGTTTGGTAATTATCTAGTCCATTCATCTCAGTTTTATAGATATAGAAATTGAGACTTGGAGATGTTAATTTTTATTGCTTTGAAGTCTCCTTTGTCCTGTTGTACAGATGAAAGTCTTCCTCTTCTCTGGCACTCAGGGACCTTCATAATCTGGTCCCAATTTATCTTTCCCCTCCTATCCTGTTACTAACCTTTTCCTCCCCACGCAGCCCAGCGTGGCGCCTCCCTTTTGAGCCACATTTCGCTTGTGGCGGGGCCTGGTAACCAAACACAGCTTGCTAATTGGAGGCAATCCTTGTGGTCCATTGTGGAGGAATTTTGGAGAAGCAGTTTGGGGAGCTCTCCTTCCACCCCACAGGACTGTTGGCCTCTCAGCGCCAGCCATCATAATTACTGTCTGGAGATGAGTGTATCTGATTCTTCTGTAGCACGTTCATCCTAACACCCAGTCGTCGGGCTTGAGTTTATCAGCGGCCTTTCCCCTCCTCCGCTTGTGTCCATACTGGTCTTCATCTGCAGCGCCCTCTCCCTCGCAGTGCGTGGTAAACACAGTCATCTCGTAAGGCCCTGGACAGAAGCTATTTCTTTGACATCACCCCAGACTTCCTGGGCAGACTTCAGCTGTGGCTTCCTCTGGTTTCTGCTACACTTGCTCCATTGCAGTGTTTTTTTTTTATCATTTACTTGTCTCTCTCTCTCTGTACATTGAAAGCACTTAGGGACAAGCAGTGGGTCTCCCTTATCTTGGTATCCCAGGCACCTGGGGCAGTGCCACATCAGCCGTTGGTAGACAGGGAGTATGTTGGGCCCTTGGCCGACAGCCCCTGGGCTCACCAATGCACACCTCATAGAGCCCCAGTCTTTAGAGCCTGTGTAATGCTGGCACCCCACACATACTGTTAAAAGCAATGCGCGTTGATGTGTAGGTCTGAGGCCAGCCCAGGGACTTTTTGCTAGTCCTGAGTATCCTTTCTTCCCCTTGTAATATCATTTCAGGATTTTTTGAGTGTTCATTTAAAAATGTGAGTTTTTTTTAATTGTCTTCTTCCGTGAAGGAATTTTATATTCCATTTCCATGTGTTCCCATTAAGACAATAAACACCCCTGCTCTGTAATAAAAGATGTGTTATGGACTCACTTTCCTCCCTAAGGAGGAATGGACCCAGAGTTGTTGGAACGGGGATAGGGTGTTCTCTCCTCAAAACGGACCTGCCGGGCCGGCCCCGTCTCCTCCGCCGTCTGACTGGATTTGGCCAGGGGCTTCGCAGGGGCAGGCCGGCCAGGCAGAGGTCACGGGGCCTGCACCGACACAACCACTGGGCTCCCAGTGAGCTGCCCTCTTGCCTTCTCCCTGTTCTCCACCACCCGCCCTCCCGGCCGCCGCACGTGTTCTGTCCCCGGGGACCGCTGGTTGCTCCAGAGCCCACACAGCATCTGTCCTTGCTAAGGCCCAGAGAGGACAGTGACTGAGGCCGTCGCAACTTCCCAGTGAACCGGGAGTGTCTGTTCCCAGCTCACTGATCCCAGACTCGTTCCTCTTCTTTTTCCACTCCCATTTCTTCACATGTGTCAAGTCTCCTCAGATGGTGATTCCTCCTCCTCTGCTCTTGGCTTGCATCACGCATTGATCCTGTAAAGGGACTGATGTCTCCAACATCCTGTGTCTCAGAATGCAAACGGTAAATCGGGATCAAGTTCCTCTCTCGTCTAACCTGCACAGCAGTTTGCCTCTTCTCCAGGGCCTGTACCAACCCCATAGTGGTAGCCACAGGAGAGGAGAGGGAGAGGAAACTTAAACTGATGTCTGGACCAGGCTAATGTGTGAGGCAGAAGGACTGGGGGATCTGGCTTTGGAAACAGCCTGAGCTGCACATATCTAAGTAAAATATGTTTCTGTCATTGGAATCCTGACTAGATCACTCAGCAGATTCCAGATGTAGCCAGCAGGTTGGCATTGGCCAGGGATGAGAAAATACTGTTGAGGCACTAAAAAGTAAATGCCCAGCGTGTCTGTCAGCCTCTTCCTGCTCTAACAACTAATTCAGTTTTTAAACATGAGAGCACTCAGACATCTGATTTTCATCCCCTTCTCTGGTAGCAGGGTCGTAATTTAAGGCCCTGCCAGCAGAGATGTATGGGTTGCCGTGTCAGGGAGCACAGGGGTGGCCATAAATGCTGTGAGTTACAACCTGGCAGTGCCCTGTTGGAGTTTACCGTGAGAGACCAGTGATAAATTCAGCTTTTTGAGGAGTTCTGGGGACAGGGGGAGAGAAGAGGATTGGTTTCTCATATTTGAAGTCCTTCTAAATCATTATGTTGACATTTTATTTGTCGAACATGCGGTATTCACTTTGTATACGGTATCTGCATTTCTTCCTCACATTTCTTATTTTTGCATTCTAAGAGCAACTTTAGACAGAAACATCTCTTAGCCTGTGGTGAGGCATCTGAACACTGCAGGATCAGAGTTCCCATGGTTGAGATTTTTTGGTTTCACTCAAAATCTGTATTCAAGGCCATAGTCAGGTTTCTGAGAGATTACCCATATTTTTTTCAGAGACAGTATCTATGCAGAATGGTACAGTGGTTAGAATTCCAGCTTGGCCACCTACTAATAACATGTGTTTTCTATGCCTCAGTTTCCTTTCTGTAGGGTGGAGACAGTTCTTTTCCTCTTTGCCCTGTGGGGTGATGATAGAAGTCCAGTGAGATAATGTATGAAAGAATGTGGAAATCTCCAAGGTCCTGTGAAAATGTCAATTATCAGGGAGAACTGAACTCTGCCAGAAGGCCTTTGGAGCTCCTATTCATTTATTCACATCTTTATTAAAATGGGTTTCTTAAAGCAATGCCAAATTCCTATATGGGTTTTTTTTCCTGCTTTGAAAAGAATCTCCAGCTAAGATTTGAAATGTACTCATATTTTCTTTCACGTATTTGCCTGCATGTCTAGCACTGGGGAGAGATGAATCAGATAAAATGTTATGATTTCAGGCTTGTCTACCCCTTTTGACATGTCCCTTTTGATGTTTAGCCAAGGAGGACCACTTGCCCAGACATAATTCAGCGATTATAGACTGTTCAGTCTCTTTCTATTTGTGCTCCTACATCTGACTATAAATTCCTTATAACGGATGTGAAAAACGGGACTTCTGGGACTTCTGAGTATCTGACAACGGCCCTTGAATACCCCTGGGCATCTCTAAATTGAATGTTTAAAACAAACGCTATTTTTCAAAAATGTGCCTAACGAGTATATTTTTTAAGTTGTAAAAACAAAATAACAATGACATTAATAAAACTTTTTTTACTCTCATGATACAGACATTTAGAAAATGTTGCTTATAACATTCTTATCATTGAAATTACTTGGGGGAATTTCTGAAGTCTGGGTTTTGGTAAATGCATCATAAATTCTAACTCTATTCTCTGTATCAGATTGTTCTCATTAATGTTTACACTAAATGTAGTGAATGGGAAGTCATCCTAAGACTGTGGCATGACTAAGCATCTGGTTTCTGTTGCTTTAGGCTAAATCATAATAGTTTTGAATATGTTTCTGCTCTGTTGTGGAATGACTCAGAATTATAAATATCTGCGAGCAGCTCAAAATCCTCACCATTACAACTTATTTTAAAGTTATAAAGATGTGTGCTGGATATGTGTATTTAGTATATAAATAGGGAAGAAGTTATTAAAATACTAATGTGAAAATATTCTTATCAAACTGATGAGATATCAAAGATAAGGAAGGAGTATTAGTTTCATACTTTTAAAGTTTCTGTGAAGATTAGGGATCATTGGCTGGGGAGACGCTGAGGTTCTTGATGTTTTTTATTGATGACTGTATAAATACTCCCCCTCATTATGTATCAGTCTAATGGATGATGTTGTTAAACAGGCTTATCTTGAAAACACCTCTTTTTTTTTTTTTCAGTTTTTCTCTTCCTTCAATATATAGTGGTTGGGATGAAAATCTGTTTCAGTTATAGGAAAATAGGAAAAGCAAACTAAATATGATTAAAATATAAAAATAGAGAAAGGGAGACTGAAGAGACAAACAGAAAATACAAGCTGGATAAAGACTACTTAGTGGAATCTAAGCTAGGCTCTCAAAAATACTTGCTTGTCTTCCAAACTATCCATTTAGAATATAACTTTCTGACTTTTTATCCTGTAAGGAATGTTTGCTTATATATAAAATTAGATTTACCTAATGTGGAACTAATACATGCTCATTGTAAACATTTTGGAAACTGCTGAAAAGTATAAAGAAGAAAATGAAAGTACTCCTTAATGCTACCACTTAAAGATAAACAACATTTTTGCTGTATTATACTGTATATACAATTTGGAATATTCCTTTTTATTTTGTGCACATAGGGGTTATTTTCTCATATGATTAATATTTACTTGAAACATAATTATTAGAATTGTGTAATTATTATCTTGATGTACCATGATTTACTAAGTCATTGCCCTATTATCATTTATGCTGCTTCCAGTTTTTAAAAATCGTAGCTGAGTTCTGAGGTAGGCATCCTTGTGTATAAGCTTTGAAACCATCTTTCTTCCCTTAGGCTACTTTCTTAGAAGTAGATTTACTGGATCCAATGTAATAACTAGTATTAGGAAATTTGATACATGTTGTAGAAATGCTTTCTAGACAGGATGATTCAATTTAATTATAAACATTCAAATCTTCACTAGCATTTTCCATTATAACTATTTAATCTAAAAAGTCAATCCTTCCAGGAAAGGAAGCCCTGTTCCAAGTTTACCCTCATTTCATCCTCAAACCAACCCTATGGAGAAGGTACTGTTATTATTCCTATTTCACAGATGAAGACGCATACTCAGAGCAGTTAAATGACTGTCCAAAGTCAAACAACCAGAAAACAAATGGGGGGGGGGAGGGTGTCAAAGTTCATTTTCTTTCTAAAACTTACAAGGTTTTTCATTTTGTAATATATTTCATCATTGTCCAGAGTTCTAACAACCTTCCCACCTCCCTCATTAGAATTTAATATTTCTAAATTAAGCAGGCAGGTCTTTTGGAGAACACCCAGTACATTGGTGGACACTCTGTAAATACTATTTCATAGGCTTCCAAGTACTCACACACAGTCAAAACTCAACACAGGTCAGTTTCACCACTCCTAGCCTTAGTGGCAGCTCTGAAGCCACACCAGCTAAGCAGCCCTCCACCCTTATAACAGTTTTGCATTTAAAATATGTTTTGTCTGATAATTAGTATCACTGCTCCAGATCTTTTTTGGTTACTATTTGCATGGAATATCTTTTTCCAACCTTTCATTTTCAACCTGATTTTGTCCTTATGTCTGAGGTGACTCTCTTGTAGACAGCATGTAGATGGCTCATATTTTTTTTGTCCATTCAGTCATTCTATGTCTTTTGATTAGGAATTCAATCTATTAATGTTCAGTGTTATTACTGTAAAGGCATTACTTACTTTGTCCATTTTATCCTTTGGCTTTCCTTTGTTGTATCTTACTGTTGTCTGTCTTTTACCTTTTAAGTTACCCTTCCAAATAATCTTCATTTCTACACTCTTCTCCAAGTCTCTTGCCCTTGTCTTTTCCTTTCAAGGCTGTAGCACTCCTTTTAGTACCTCTTATAAATCTGGTCTTTTGATAACATACTCTCCCAGTTTTTGTTTGTCTATGAAGTCTTTAAACTCACCTTCATTTTTAAAGGACAGTTTTGCCAGATAAAGAATTCTTTCCTGGCAGTTTTTCTCTTTCAGTACCTTAAATATATCATATCACTTTCTTCTCGCCTCCATGATTTCTGATGAGAGATCGGCACTTAGTCTTATTGAGATTCCCTTGCTTGTGATGCATTGCTTTTCTCTTATTGCTTTCAAAATCTTCTCTTTATCTCTGAAATTTGTCATTCTGAACAGTAGGTGTCTTGGAATAGGTTGATTTGGATTTATTCTGTTTGGGGTGTGTTGTCCTTCTTGAATATTGGTATTTATGTCTTTCAGAAGGGTTGGGAAGTTTTCAGTCATTATTTCAAGTTCAGATGCTCAGTCCTCCAAGTCACTAATTCTACCTTCTTTCTATTCAAATCTGCTGTTATATGCCTCTAAAGTATTTTAAATCTCATCCATTGTGTATTTCATTCCCATAAGCTCTGTTAATTTTCTTTGCAGGCTTTTGAATTGTTCTTTATGCTCACCCAGTGTCATCTTAATATCCTTAATCTCTTTATCCATATTTACCTTCAACTCCTTGAATGATTTAGGAGATTTGTGTGATTATCATTGATTAATTATCTTAAATCCTGGGTCTCATCAGAATTTTTGATTTGTTCCTTTCTCTCTTCCTGTTTCTCAGTATAGCTTGTAATTTTTTGCTGATGTCTAGACATCTGAATATGTTGGTAAATTTACTCTGGCAGTCAATTTCTCGCTCTTGCTTAGTGGTTTTTTGGTTTGTTTTTTAGGAGGTATCAGGGTTTGAATCCAGGACCTCGTACATGGGAAGCAGGCACTCAACCACTGAGCTACATCCACTGCCCAATGAGAGTTAGTTTTTCTGTTTGTTTGTTTTGTTTTTAGGAGGTATTGAGGTCCAACCAGGACCTCGTACATGGGAAACAGGTGCTCAGCCGCTTGGGCTACATCCACTCCCACTTGCCTAGTGGTTTTGTTTCACAGCTCTTCTTTGATTTTTGGTTCAACTAATTCTAAGTCTTTAAAATATCCAGCTTAATTTACCAAAATAGGGCCAGGGACTCACTAATGGGGACCATAATCCAAACCAGGGAGTCTGGGACAAGAGACTCCAAAAAACATTTTTTCTCCTTGTGATTTCCCAGTTGGCCAGCAGATGGGGATGTCACCACATCTTTCCATGGAGGTGTCTCTTTCAACATCAACTTGCCTATGATTCTCTCCAGAGCTGAGATTCAAAGTGGACTCTGCTGGCCAAACTCACTGAAGAGAAACCACTCTGCTCTCCGCTGCACCTTCCCTCTTCCTGGGGAGGAAGATGTCTCTTCCCCTCTCAGTTGGCTGCAGTGAGCCTCCGGTTTTATCCAGGCAGTTTGCCTTGACTGTCAGGGATGGATGTCTTTCCTGGCTGCAGGGACTAATGGTTTTCATTTTGACTTCTTTGCGCACCAGTCCCTCGCCCTCTTGGAGGATGTGCAGCACTCTGCTGGCCTGCAGATCCCCAAGCAACTCCCTCAGACAGCTTTTTTTCCCCTTCCTTTATTGTTTTTCTGAGAGTTGAGCCTTTCTACCTACTCTGATCCCATCTTCCTGGAAGTCAGCCCCTACACCCTTAACTGCTCTATAGGCAAGCAAGTGGGTTTATTGTACTCCTAGGTTGGGAACTTTCTGCAAAGGTAGAAAATATTTTTTTCGAGTTTCACAATCATGCAAGATCTCCGAAGAGAAAAATTATAGCTCTAAAACACAAAGATCAATCAGGATGTTAACATCACAAAAAAAGATTTTTTTTTAGTTTATTAGTAAATCTACCTATGTCCTCTCTGCCTAGTTTTACAGGCTCTTTTGCAAATCCTTGAGGAAAAACAAAACCAATTGGCTGGTTTCTGTTCCAGGTATGTGAGTATCCTGATGGAACCAAGTCTTTGAAACTGGGAGACTTTGGGCTGGCTACTGTGGTGGAAGGACCACTGTACACAGTCTGTGGCACTCCGACTTACGTGGCTCCGGAAATCATTGCTGAAACTGGGTGAGACTCCTGATAGTTTAGGTTCGTGCTTTAACTTTGACGGGAAAAGGTATATTTTTGTTGTTGCCATTGCCTCACATGAAGGTAGGTGGGGGGGGGGAGAGAAGAAAGAAACAGTTGCCTGCAGGTGACTCTGTCCTCAGAACTAGGTTGTGCTCGTAGGACCAAGAGCCCGAGGCCTGACAGTTGTCTCAGGGCCAGGCTCGATCACGGTTAGTCTGGGGGGAAAGCAGCCACCTTTGTGCAAAGGGTAATTAATCCCTGTGCATGAAATGAGCAATTTTGACACTGAAAAGACCCCTTCTCCTGACCAACAAGTCAGTACTCAGTAGCGTGGACGGTTCCTGGGCGTGTTGGGTGAGTAATGGCCTGCTTCTCCCCTCCCTTCCCACCTTGTTTCCCCAGCTACGGCCTGAAGGTGGACGTCTGGGCAGCAGGCGTGATCACATACATACTTCTCTGTGGGTTCCCACCGTTCCGAAGGTCAGTTTCCCTTTGAGTGACAACATCTGGATTGTAAATTATCTCCCTTTGATCAGGAAGCAGACACTTTTCTCCTGACAGTCAGGTCCAGAAGCCGGGTATAGTAAGTAAATGCATCAGTAAAGAAGTATATAAATTGACCAAACTTTTGGTGGGAGTCCACAGCCTCTGCTCTGCATTCCTTGGGGTCATTAATTTATAAAACACACCCATGGTGCTGTGTCTGCAGTTTCCAGTCTCAGTCTTTTTAGAGTGGAGCAAGATCCTCATGAAGTGTCTGAATCTTTTCAGATGAACCTTTTCCAATTCTTGATAGTTGTCTCTCTTACTTAATTTGACATCAGTTTTTTTAAACATCTCACTTTAATGTGGTCTTCCAAGGCATTAAACTTAGAGACTCAAGGGCTCTTTCTTTTTCAACTTAGTTCATTAGTTCAAATAATATTCATTTGAGAAGTCCAATTACAAGTGCATCTAGCACAAACAGGACTGGGGCCGGACCGACCGGCTCCTGGTAAGCACGCCCTGCTGGGAGCAGAGGTGGTCACGGGCTGGCAGAGGCACAGAGTGTACCACTAGCCAGGCAGTGTGGGGGGATTTGGGGTGAGCGGGGTGATTGAGGGGTTTGGCCACAGCTCCTGTTCTGATCCATTTCATCAGCCTCTTGGGAGCAAATAACTTTGAATTAGAGCCTCATCTAATGATGCATTTTCCATTTTCTTCTGATTTTTCTGGAACTCTTTTCCTTTTAAGTCTGTTCTTTGTTCATTTTACAACAATTTATTGAGTAGCTATTGTGTGCTGAACAGTATTGCAGGTACTAGGAATAAAGTGGTCAACAAAACATAATCCCTGTGGTCATGGTGTTTATAGTCTAGTATTGGATCTGTAAGCACAAAATACATTTGTCTTTTAAAAATTCCCAATTTTTCAGTTGAGTTCAACACATTTTTATTGGCATTATGGTATGCACAAGTGTGATGCAAAGATGCCAGTTTTCCTTTGAGATCCTTATGGTGTACGTAAAGATACACATCACAAGAATATCAACCAAGAAGAATAAATTGAGCATGGGGGCATGTTCAGTTGAGAGCTGGAAAGCACTTAATGAAAGATGGCTTAATGAAAGATGTCTCATTTGAGGTGATTACCTTGTGGTATGGATTGGGTTCCTTTGGGCAGAAAGCTCTTTCCATCTGGTCATCAACAACATGGTCTTCCATCATGGTCATTGCTTAGAAGGGTTACCCAGACTGTAGGATTACTAAATGTATCAGTTAGCTTTTGCTGAGTAACAAACTACCTCAAATGCTAAGAGGTGTAAAACAATTCTGCAGATTGGTAGGTGGCTCACATGATGGGGCATGCAGGATACTCAAAAGCAGCCAGAGAGTGGTCCAGCCCTACTGCACAGCGCTTCCTGGCCCTACTGCACAAGCGCTTCCCAAGACTCTGCTTGCATCACATTGTTGATGTCCCTTTGGCCACATCAAGTCTAATAGCTAAGCCTAGAGTAAATGTGAGAGAAGATTAAATAAGTGCATATAGAGGGAGGGGAATAATTTGTGGCCATTTTTGCAATCACCTGGGCCCTGGCTGATTTTGGTGATTACTTGTTTTGGGAACTAGGAAAGGACAGGCGGACAGATTGAGTGTTTTGATAGCAGGTGATCCTGAGGGAAGTTACAGCAGTTTACATCATTGGTTAACCCATGTCGAGATCAGTTGAAAACGGGTTATCAGAATCAGTTTCAGATGAATGTTTGTTCGCAACTCCCTCTAGTGTTTCCAGTTGCCAATGCTGCTTGGGAATTTTTTTTTTAAGATTTTTTTTTTCCCTTTACTTTTATCTCCCCCTTCCCCCAGATGGTTTGCTCATCTGTCTGCTCATTGTTTGCTTGCCTTCTCCAGGAGGCACCGGGAACTGAACCCAGGACCTCCCACATGAGAGACAAGTGCCCAAGGGACTGAGCCACATCCGCCACCTGCGGGTTGTGGCGTCTGCTGGCTCATGGCCTCTGCTTCTTGTGGTGGGGGTGGAGTCTAGCTCTTTGCGGTGTGAGGTGGTGGCATCTAGCTTTGTTGCAGTGGAAGGCAGCGTCTGCTTGTCTTCTGTTTCAGGAGACACTGGGATCCAAACCCAGGACCTCGCATGTGGTAGGCAGGCACCCAAGTGGTTGAGCCACGTCTGTTTCCTGGAATTTTTTTTATTTGACTTTGCTTTTTACTTTTTCACAAAAAATGAGATGCAGATAGAAACAGTATGTGTTTGCCCTGGGTTGTTACCCCATGGGCAGCAGCTGCTTTATGGGTTCTGGGGATAAATGTGGCTCATCGCATGTGGTAAAGCTATGTCCTGAAAGCTGTTGTCCTGGTAGGTTATATTCAGAAGCAGGTCATAAAACTCCAGGGAGAGCTCACTTTTGAAATGTAAGAAAATTTATTTTCTCTTCATAGCATAATTTGGTAATGTTAAATATAAGTTATAGAAGCATATTCATAGCATTCTAGATAGATTATATAATATATAATATAGAAATTTAAAATGTAGGGATTTTAGAACTATTTTAAACATTGATGAATAATTACGGCATGAAAGATTATCTACATAAATTTGTATTAAAGGTCCTTCAGACAAATATTTTAAAATGTTTTGTTTTACACAAAAGATGACTTTAATAAACTACAAGTTTTTTAATTAAAATGATTACTCAGAATTCACAGTTTCAGCTTCTTCAACTGTAACATCTCATTCTTTTTTCTTTCAGATTTTTTAGGTTTTAGGTTTAGCTTAATGTGTATTCTCCCTCCAGTCTTTTTTAACATCAGATTCATCGTTACTAAGGAAACCAAATTTTAGTTGTTGCCTAAGCAGTTCCATTCTTAGGGCCACTGGCAAAAAGTGTTGTTTTTCTAACCACGGAGTTCTTTTAAAGTGAACCATTTTAAAGTGAACCATTTCTTTAATGGTTCACTTTAAAAGAGGCATCAACTAATGAAATGTTGGAACATCATTTGTGAAATAGCTTACCATGTTTTCAGGTTACCTTTCCTGACCTTTGCCAACTTGTCATTGGAGAGAGAGTGTTTGCAAACTTTTGTTATTTTGGGGGGGGGGGTCTTTTCTTAATGGACATTTTTAGACTTACAGTGCCTTGATCCAAAGGCTGTATTGTTTTAGAATTAAAAATGCTCTGAGTCAATCCAGCCAGGTTGTAGAGTGTGTGTTAATAAATCCAGTCGAGATTTAAGCTGAGCAGCTTTTTGTACTAAGGAGGATAACTTATCTTTAGCTTTCTGCTCTTCTAGCGAGGGGCCTCCCAAAACTCCCAAAGCTTTGACCGTCCATGTTTTGCCACGAACTCACTGCTATAAATGACTGCGGCAGACACAGCCTCCAGCTTTGTAGTTATTTACTTACAAAAGAACATTTAAAAAGCTATTTGAGATTCCAGAAGAAAATAAAGAGGTGAGGAGAGGAGCACTAGAGAGAGGTGGGTAAAGGGAACCATCCTGGAAATAGGCTTAATACCTTTTCCCAGCACTGTCTCCCGGAGTTCTCTGATGTTCTAGGGATTTTGTAAAACCTCATTGTGTTCTTAGGTGTGTTCTTCGCCCATTTTGAAGGAGAGTTGAGCTGAGTCCAATCAGTAGAAAAATAACAGTGGAAAGGAAAGAAAACATTGTGATCCCTAGAAAGAAATAGCTTGCGCGCACTCAGAGCGCATCGCTTAGGAGAGCAGTGGGGGCTTCCTGCTCGCCTGGCTGTCCTGCCTGGCTTGTGCTTCTCAGCTCGCCCCTTGGCCCAGGCACCGTGGACAAGCTGGGCTCAGCTCCACTGGGCGGCTTACTCGTCGTGGGTTTTCACAGAGCTCACACACTCTCTTCTTCCTAATAGAACAGGAAAGAAGCAGCCACACCATCACACAGCCCTGGGATTTGTCTCCAGAACAGCCTGTTTCTAAGGTGCACATCTGCCCTTGCCCCACTGTGAGGGAGTTGGCCGGGTGACCAGTGCAAGCGGCTCCTGCTGCAGGCTGGATGCCTGCCCAGGCGAACGCTCGGAGCAGAGGCTTTGGAAGGTTCTGTAGTTATTCAGAGAGAAATGTTGCACGCTTGCTGGGTAGTGCTTAACTTGCACCGCTGGATTTCCATCTTGATCCCGACAGCCCATGCTGGGTTTTCTGTTTCTACCCTGGGGCCTTGTAGTGGCCTGAGCAAGGGGGTGACTTTGTTCTGCCCTGTGACCTTGGTGGCACCCACGAGCAAGGGGGCCCCTGTGGCACCCACCAACGAGGGGGTCCCTGTGGCGTGGAGATGCGCTTTTCTGAAAGGCCATGGATGTCCAGCTTCCTGAATGCTTCCCGATATGTTTCACATCTCCGTGGAAGCTTCCATCAGAAGTCAAATAACTTTCTTTATTGGGCACCAGCCGTGTGGGTGGGACTGTTAGCACAGGCTGGGGATGACTGCCTGGCTGGGAGCAGCCAGTGCGGGTTTCTCTCCGCCTGTTACTTCTAGTCACCACCCTTGGATGGGCTCCTTCCCCAGGCTGAGCTTAAATGCAGCCGGGTTCCAAGGGTGAGCCGATCTTGTCGTGAATGCATCATCTAGATTCCCAACTCCTTATGACTTTTTCACATGTTCACTGTTTTATTGATCTTTGGCAGTTTTTTTTTTTGTGTGTGTGTGTGTTTGTTTTGTTTTGTTTTGTTTTGTTTTTTTGAGTTATCAGGGGCCAGGGATCGAATTCTGGACCTCGTTTGTGGGAAGCTGGCACTCAACCACTGAGCCCCATCCGCTTCCCTGAATTGGCTTTTTCATTTGTTTTGCTTGTTGTTTGTCTTTATTTTTTTCAGGAGGCACTGGGAACTGAACCCGGGACCTCCCATGTGGGAGGCAGGCACTCAACCTCTTGAACCACATCCACTCCCAATCTTTGACTGTTTTTTTTTTTTTTTTTTTTAAGATTTATTTTTATTTATTTAATTTCCCCCCCTCCCCTGGTTGTCTGTTCTTGGTGTCTATTTGTTGCGTCTTGTTTCTTTGTCTGCTTTTGTTTCTTTGTCCGCTTCTGTTGTCGTCAGCGGCACAGGAAGTGTGGGCGGCGCCATTCCTGGGCAGGCTGCACTTTCTTTTCACGCTGGGCGGCTCTCCTCACGGGCGCACTCCTTGCGCGTGGGGGCTCCCCCACGCAGGGGACACCCTTGCGTGGCACGGCACTCCTTGCGCGCATCAGCACTGCACATGGCCAACTCCACACGGGTCGAGGAGGCCCGGGGTTTGAACCGCGGACCTCCCATATGGTAGACGGACGCCCTAACCACTGGGCCAAAGTCCGTTTTCCGTTTGACTGTTTTATTGGAAAGAAAAATGGAAAGGAGAATGGCGAGGAGCTCTGACTCATATTTGGTGCTTTTCCACTCTGGTTGTCATAACAGGATGGGGGAGGAAAGATGTGGACATTTTTTCCTCAAATGAGGGTTCACATTGCTTGTGGATTCCATTTCCTCTTGAACCTTTGTCTCCTTAACTCCCAGGCTTATGGAAATGTGCTTTGGGGCTCATTTTCTAAAGGGAACAATTTATCATCACAAATACAATTGAGATACACAGTTGAGGTATGAAATGTCCAAGCCAAAGGGACTGCACTCCTCTCTTCACCCTTCCCATGAGCGTTTTGCTGAAAAACTAAATGGTGACTTTGATTCTTTCTTCATTTCTTTGTCATTGGCTTAGTGAGAACAATCTCCAGGAGGATCTCTTCGACCAGATCTTGGCTGGGAAGCTGGAGTTTCCAGCCCCCTACTGGGATAACATCACAGACTCAGCAAAGGTACCCCGATAAGCCTGTGTGTCTGGTTACATTACATTGAGGGGGCTGTGAAGCACCTTTCTGTGCCCACTGAGTGTGTCTGCACCACCTCCCAGCTTCAGGCTGCACGGCGTTCCTTCACTTTTAATGTGGGGTTTTTATTGATTCCTCCCATGGAATAGACCCAGAAGTTCTTAACCAAATTCCAAAAGCTGGACTGCGTGCATCCCTGGTTTCCCCTTACCACCCTCCTGTGCTCCTCTAAGCCCTAAGCATTCTTCTTTCATTTACTCAAGAAATATGTCTTGAAACCATCAGATTATAGGCTTGGACTCATTAGACACCAAATTGCCGAGAAGTAGTGCACTTTTACATTGTGGAATGATGATAACAGCCCAGGCTCTTGGTCCCCAGGAAGAAGGCTCACCTAGAAGCAGGACAGACATTCTCGCTGCACTGTGTCCGCGTGGAGGTGCAGTAGCGCTGCCCGTGTGGTGGGGAGAGCTTTAAGTTCACAGGGTTAAGCAGCTGTGCTGGCTATTCTTAAAAGGACCTGGTGCAAACTCACATTTTTAAAATCTGTGTTCCCCCTTTTCTCTTCCCCATGCTCTATTTGTTTCTTTCCAGGAATTAATCAGTCAAATGCTTCAGGTTAACGCTGAAGCTCGGTGTACCGCAGGACAAATCCTGAGTCACCCCTGGGTGTCAGTAAGTACTTGCTTTCCTAGTGAACGAATGCCGTCTCCTCTATGGGCGTGCTTCCTTGCCCTGGTTTTTGTACACAGAGTTCTGTATTCAGCTTCCACAGCAGACCAAGACCAAGTAGCATAAAAATAACCCTGGAAGAAAGCAGACTTTTAGATCCTGCTCTGTTGAGGGACCTGGGTCAGTCATTCTCCCATCCTGGGTCTCAGTTTCCCCATCTGCAAATTTAAGGGGATGCTCTCTAAGTTGTCTCTCAGTTCCAAGGTCTGAGAGTTTTCAGATTTCCCCAGAGGTGACCACGTTTCAGCCCCTGTACTAATCAGGGTTCTCTAGGGAAATAGAATCAGCAAGAGATTCCTGTCAATAGTAAGAGATTTTATCAAAGTCTCTCACGTGACCGTGGGGATGCACAAGTCCAGGCTCCACAGGCAGCTGCAACCAGGGTCTGATGAAAGTCCAGTGAAGGACCTTGATGAGTTTCTGGAGACACTGGCTGTCCAAAGATGAGCTGGGAAATTCTCCCTGGATGCTAGAATCACTTCCCCTTTTAAGGCATTCAACTGATTGGATAAAGCGTCACTCACTGCTGATGGGAATCTCCCTGACTGATGTAATTGTAACCAGCTATCTATGATTTACCATAGACTTTATGGACTAAAGTCCATAAATGCCCTTGTATTGCATTTAGTCCAGTGCTTGCTTGACCAAACAACTGGGCATAATTGCCTGGCCAAGTTGACGCATTAGCCGAACCATCACAGCCCCTACCTCTGTTTTCAAGGCACATGGTCCAGGAGGTCTCCTGCTGATGGGGAGCCTGAGACACGGTCCTTCCCAGAGCCAGGTAGAGGGTGTGTGATATTGACCAGGGTTCTCTTTGGGCTTAGGTCGCGCCTCCAGGTTTAGGGTAAATATGGTCCATTAAATGGGGATTGTTGAGAGTTTCCACTACCCCATCATCCTGCCGTCTGAGTTCATCCTCTGTGGATCTGTCCATTGCTCACCTGCAGTGTGCCTTGGCTCTTGGACCAAGTAGCTCTGAGATGCCACATGTCTTTATGAGCAGTGAAGAGTAACAACTGAATTCTTGATTAAAATGAAAACTTGTTCATTACTTTTAATGTTCCCATGGGCAGGATCTATACTAAATTATTTGGCAGTGGTGTTTTGGGGGAAAGTCTTAGAAGCCTGAAGAATTTCCGCCTTTGTGCCATTGGAGACCCACGTTCCTTGCTTGACCTACCTCAGACCCAAGGGATAGAGTGGATGGGATAAGGTTTTTTCTGCGAGCGTGGGGCTGCTGAATGACAATAATTATTAAAAGGAGATCATCATTTCCTTGACCTTGTGGCTAAGGTGGACCCATTTACCAAGAGGTAGAGGGGATGTGGACTGTTAACAAAAAAGGCAGCTGGAAGGTAGGATCCAAATCACTGCTTTCGACTCTTGTTTCTGTAGGATGATGCCTCCCAGGAGAATAATATGCAAGCTGAGGTGACAGGTAAACTAAAGCAGCACTTTAATAACGCGCTCCCCAAGCACAGCAGTACCACCACTGGGGTCTCCATCATCATGGTAGGTGGAGTGCATGTTACCCACATGGAAAGCTCTGGTGTCTGGCCTGTCTGCTGAGTCCACGTTGAATCTTTTGAAGTCAAGAGCCAAGAATTTCTCACATGGAAGTTGGCACCTTCCATGTCTCTGTTTTCGCCTCACGGATTGGCTTGCCCTGTGAAGTGCCCATCTGGCCTGACTCCCAGGCCTGGGGGGTGGGGTGCCCGTCCCAACAAGGCCACCCTGAGGCCCAGGCACTGACTTGCTCTTGGCCTCTGCGCTGGAGCTCGGGGCCCCCCAGGCAGCTGCTTGTGCTCTCACCTCTGCCTTCTCATCCAGTGAGCGGTGCCCAGCTGAGTGGGATTTCTAACCCAAGGGAAGAACTCCCTGCCTACTCAAGGCTTCAAAATTAGATTGTTTGAGGCATGAATTAGTCTTTGGGACTTAGGATAAGGAACAGCCAAAGTTAAACAAATTTCATAAAAATGAAAATATCAGTGTTTTGTAAAAGACAGTTTGGGAGCTTGTAAAACAACAGAACAGTGTAAAAAATACTAGTTTCAGGAATGGTAACGTTTTATGAGAAGTCTAGTGACATTGATCCCCCTGTGTTTTTAGACCTTCCTTCTTCCAAATGTTTTTTTTTTTTTTAAAGCAGTTTACCTAAATCCATAAACACAACAAACTAAAATTACATAAACTAACAAAGTAAGTGAAGCAAAAGGGAAAGTAAGGGCAGGAAAAACACATTGAGGTAATCTGGAGTGAGGTCAGATTACCAAAAACTGCACTTGCAGAAGCTGGGCCATAAAGACAGCTCCGGGCCTCTGGCCACCTGGTCCAGTGTCCAGGCACAAACCAGCCAGCGCCTCGGGGCCACCTCAGTCCTGCCCCCTCCACTCAGGGCGTCAGGGAGCAGGCGGGGAGTCGCCATTGCAAGAACCAGAGAGTTAGCTCAGAGTCAGAGTCAGACTTTCTGAGGTGACAGGTGCCTGTTTTTGGGTGTTTTTTTTTTCCTTTTAGCATCTTGACCACCCCGACAGCAAGGGCATGGGCAGCGCATGAGGGCACCTGGAGGTACCAGGGGATTGAACCCAGGACCTCATGCCTGGGAAGCAGGGGCTCAAACCACTGAGTTATACCCGCTCCCCCCTCTGCCCTTTTGAATATGAAGTGCTCTGGTGTATTTGCCAAGCACGTGCCATGTTCTTAGCACTCGTCCATCTCTCATTCCCTTCTGCGTTGTCTCCGCAGCCCTTAGGAGGTCCTTGCAATTCCCCTGTAGTTCCCCCCCCGGAAGACGTGCCCCCTGCGTCTCTCCCTCCCAATGTGTCTCCCTCCAGACAAAACTTGAGCTTCCAAACTGGCTTTGACACATTGCAGGACTTTGGGGGTGCTCTGTGACAAATTCATGGAAGGTCTTTTGAATTGTGGGTCTTCCTACCACTTTAGTAGTGTGCTGCCGAAGGCCTGAGAGAGTCAGGATTACAGCTTTAACACTTTGAAAAGAGCCAGCTTGGTTGAGCCAACTGCACGAGAACATTTTCAAGTGATTCGCCGTGCGATCTGGCCTTGATGGAGAGGATAAGTAGTATGCAGCCCTGCCTTTGAGCAGTACAAGGCAGGTTCTGGGAAAATTTAGAAAGTGAAAACATTAAAAAAGGGCACACTGGATATATAATGAAAAACCTTGAGAGATTTGTTAGATGCAAATGTTCACTAGCTGAATATTAGTTAATCTTCATAGTCCCCTAAGGAAGAACCTTTACGGGACTCTGCCCAGGGCCTTGAGAAAGTTCTCTGTCATTGCCTGGGTCACCTTTCAATGCCATTCTTCCATTTCCTGTCAAATTTCAAACTTCTGGGCTTTAACTGGATGTTTGTGTAAACGAACAGCCCTTTATTATATGGTGGTAGTTGTAAAAGGCTGTGTGTTTAAGTGTGTGTTCTGTTGTCATTCTGAGCGTGTTGACAGGGCGCCAGCTAACCCCATGTTCCCTACACAACTCTGCAGGTTGTTAGCTCTGAAAAACTGCTGAATGACCCATCAGAGAAACCAGGACCGCCTGCCTCTGGCGGGGCGATTCCCCAGAGCCACAAAGCCTGCTTATGCATTTTGGCTTGTCCCCAAAAGCAGTGGCGAGGAGAAAACCTCCCTGTGGAAGTTGTGCTAATTCTCACCCAACTCTGGACGTGGCCTGGGGCATGGTTGTGTGGGGGAAGCTCGCAGTGCTTCTGTGTAGCCATCATCATCCTCTTCATTAGTTAATATTTGTCTGTGTTTTCTTGCACTCAGAACCAATTCTAGATGTTTTTATATTTAAAAAACCAACAGCAGAATTACTCTCCAGTAAGTGTATGTTCTCATTCATGGCAGTACGTGAAATTAATATGGTTTGCCACAGATGGATGCATAAGTAGAAAGAGAAAATAAGGGTTTTTGAGGTTGCATCATTGGGTGACTGTCATGTACCTTACAGACAGCACCTTACTATCTATACTGTCACCTCTTACAGGCTTATGTCGTCTCTCCCTTGTGCCCTCCCTGAAGTTAGTGCCTGAGGCTCTAGTGAGAAAGGCATAGGCTAGGAACCCTAACTAGTGGTAAAGACAGTTAAGTTGATGCTGTTGTCTGCTTTTTGTTTGACAGTTTGATTTGACAGTATGAGAGACTTCAGAGTTTCAGTCTTTGCCCTGTTGAGACTCTGGGAAAACCAGAAGCAGAATCCTGGTATTAAATACACTATGCTTCTTCAGAGCAACCTCTAATTTTCAGCTCCTCTTACATCTGCATGCTCGTCTCAGATTTCTGACACCATTCGGCTCTTAGCTTCTTGTCGGGGCGGGTTTTTCTGTACCTACTGATGTCCCTTTCAGCCAGCCAAGCATTCCTTTGGAAAACTTTGATTTATTTTAATCCTTCTTAGCTTGCTGCATTGCCTCCTTTTTCCTGGAGCTGGTGAATGAAAAGCAGGAGGATTCCAATAACTCTTCTGCTAAATGATGTTTTCCAACTTAGGTAAAAAAGCCTGTTCTGGGGAGTGACAGCATAAGACAGGTCCCTTTGTGAAGGCTTTTGTTCTTTTTCTCCAGCTGCAGGTCTAGCGTAAAGACGCATTTTAATCAGTAAGACAGTATAAAGTCAGCCAGCCTTAGGGATACGAGAATTACATTGAATGAGACTTTGCTTTAAAAGACGCCTCTGGTTTTGGATGACACTTCCATCGCCTTTGACTTTTCCTTAGCATCTTAAGAAAGGACAGTGCACTCGCAGGACAGACGTGCTCCTTACCCCGGTGGGCTCAGCCCCGACTCAGTGACTGGAAGAGGCCATCTAGTGGCAGGAAAGGGAATAGAAGAAACCCTTTGCTCTACGTCTTCTAGTGAGACTTGAGAAAGGAGCCATTAAGATGGTTTTCCCCGCTCGGGGGAATTTGTGCTTCCTTTCAGGAGAATTTGTGTTTCCTTTCAGGGGTCAGAGTTTGGGAATGATTTGGGTTTATTTCCTTGATTTAAGAAAGACAAAAATGTTTCGACTGTGTTGCTTCTGTTTAAAGTAAGTCTGGTTTCTGTCCCTGCTTCTCTCGCCCTCCTGCCGCCTGCATTGCTTCCCTCTGCCTAGGTCCCCGGCGATGGTATGTACTAACCGCACGGCAAAGCTCGGTGCTGCTGCATACAGACCTGTTCTGATACACGGGAGGAGAAAAGGAGAAGTAACTCGGGGATTGTCTCATTTCTTCTACTCCTAAGAAATTTTGTGGTAGGAAAAAGCACATCTGCCTTTCCTGGCTTTCAGAGATGGTGGGCGTTACACTTTCGCAGAGGTGTGGCCTCTTTGGCCTCCACTGATATAGGAGCTTGGCAGCTTTTTAAGTTTCTGATTTGGCTTTTCCAGTTGCCTCTTTCCCAGGTAACTGATATTTTCCTTGGGAATTAGATAACGCTTGAGTTCAGCAGGGCCTGTGGAGAGCACGCGGCCACAGCTGGCCTTTGTGTGCGTAAGGCAGCCACACAGGGCTGGGGGAGGAGCCCTTGTCGTTTAGTTGTACTTTCTCCGTACTCTTTTTTTTTTTTTTCAAATAAGAATGCTGAAAGCCTCTGTAGTGCATTCCCCCTGGGTAGTTAGATTACCCAAGGCCTCTTGCTCTCTGTCCCTCGCAGCTAAGGGTGCCTGGGAACAGAAGGCACTGACCATACATACCTTTGGAAAGCTGGTCAGATGGCAGAGGGACAACAAGCGCTCAGAATGAGTCCAGGAAGGGAAAAGGGCCTGGTCTCACCCCCATCTGAGGCCAGAAAGCAAGTTGATTCCCTCACATTTTTGTGGCTCTTTCTGTGCTCCCTGAGGGAGTTGAGATGAAAAAACTCTGGGGGTGCGAAAAGCTAAAGAAACCCTTACCCGAAGAGAAGAGCAAGTGAGGAGGTAGTGGGGGATTTAACAAATAATTATTTCAAATTGATTAATACTGCACTATCTGACCCCTTGGCCTTTCATAGGCCGTACATCCACTTGCATTGTAAGGAGACGGCTTATTTGTGTGGCATATGAGCAATTTTTCGAGCTCACCGAAAACCTTCTCTCAAAAAGTAAACTTTCAGAGACTGAGCCACGCTTGTAGCATCTGCTTATTGTGTTAAGCCTTTTTGGCTTAAGATCTGGGGACAGCTCAAAGCCAGACGAGAATTAACCTCAGGTGGCCGTCCAGCGCCCCATGGCACCGAGTTTTGTTTTCCCTGGACCACGGGTCCTGCCTGCAGGCCGGGGATTTCCCCAGGTCAGGCTAGGCGCAGAGGTCAAATGCAGCCCATTGCTTGGGGGGAGGTTCCCTAAATTGTTGATTCTCTTTTAGGCCTCTGTCGCAAAAGACACCCCGAGTTGCTTCTCCTCTTCTGTTTCCGAGTCCTGTGCATGCCCTGTCGTGTCCTCTGGTCGTGCTCGCTGTGACTCGAGCCTGGGCCCAGGTAACGTGTTGTCGTCTGCTGGTCTCTCCTCAGAACACGGCTCTAGATAAGGAGGGCCAGATTTTCTGTGGCAAGCACGGCCAAGACAGCAGCCGACCCGGGATGGAGCAGCTCCCGCCAGTTCCTGCCTCGGCCGAGGAGCCTCCTGTGTCCAGGGCGGCAGCCCTGCCCCCGGCCCCTCCGGACTCCCCCCCAGCCCCCTGCCCTCCTGCCGCCACGGGCTGCGAGCGGGCAGGGACCTGGCGCCGCCACCGCGACTGAGCCGGCCCCTCTGCAGACGGCCGAGGCCGCCGCCCCCAGGGCCCCTCCTGCTCGGGCGCCCCCCCTTCGCTGGAAGAGCGCCTCCGTCCTTCCTGCCCGGCGGTTTCCTGGCACCCTGCGCGCTGCCTGGGAGCCCCGAGCCCGGGGGCCGGGGCGCGGCCCTCCAGCTCCTGGAAGTGTGTCTGTGGCATCAACTTTGGTGACAGATATTTGGAGTGGCTCATTCTAAATCATCTGTGTTTTCCATTTAACGGACATTTTACAGCTTCACCAGGAGAATGTGAAACTTTTACCCAGCATCAAATACATTTTTTTTGTAGAAAAAGGTTGGATGCATCAAGACTTCGGTCTTATTTAAGTAAACTCCGAGGGGTCCCTTTTTTCTTACAAAGAACTCGGAGCTGCCTTGGCCCCTTTGTGGATTCCTGTGCGACGGGCAGGACGCGTTCCTGCGCGGCGGGGCTGCAGGGCTGGAGGGCACTGGCTTTCTGTGCAAGAAGTGAGCACCTGCGAGCACAGTCTGCTCGTTGGACGCTGGTTCCCGCCCTGGAGAGGTGCTTTTAGGTGCCCGGAGTTAGCGGCACAGGCGGGCAGTCGGCCCTGGCTGTTTGTCTGTGCACAGCCAGGGGAGGAGGTCACTTTCCTCACTAGACATGATGTGTTTTCCCCGTCCTTCCCATATGTATTAGGAAATGCTAATGAATTGTCCACTGGGGGTTTTTAATGGAAGTCTTGGTTCTTGGTGCACGTGGCGTCGCCTTAGCCGAGGCGGGTTCTTCTCAGCAAGCAGCTTCTGGCGGAGTGGAGTGAACCAGGGGTCCTGAGCAGCCACCAGCGTCGCCCTTCATCATCAGCTTTTCACCTGGAGCAGGGGCTGGAGGAGGAGCGAGGACACGCCCTGCCGCCCCGGGCCGGGTGGTGCTCCCCGACGTCCTCTGTCCTTAACCTTCTGGAAGACTGCTGGCAGTTTTTCCCTTTTTCCACTACCTGCTCTTTTTAATAATTGTACATAGTCAGTGTATTTGTTTTACCTGCTCATCTCTAAATCAGTGGGCCCTGTAGTTCATTCTCATTGTTAGATTTTGCCTTCTACAAGTGTACGCGACCTGCAATAAACTCCTCCTTCTTGAGAAAAAGTTATCAGGGGTGAGCAGAGGTTTCTGTGTCTCCGGTTTGCGAAAGATGTGATGAAAGCACACCCGCTCGGCCCCGGCCGCTGCTCGCGTCTTTCTGCTAAGTCTCGGGGCCACGGGTGGGGGAGAGACTGAAACTTGGGAAGGACACGGGATGTGTTCATGTCCAGGATGGTTTGGTGACAGGTGAGAAACCCACTCAGCAAAAGCTCAAGAATCAGTAGGGGTTATTTTGTGTACAACAGGAATCTCACAGATCCAGGGAGGTCAGGCTTCAGGGGAGCTGGGGCAGCTGGTGGCTTGTCTCCCTCTCAGAGGTTGTGCAACCTCCTGCCTCTGCTGCTTTTTTGTTTTTATTCCACCCCTCCCCCCATCCCCCCACTGCCTTGTTGTTTTTCGATCACTGTCTGCTCTCTGGGGCCTTTTTTTTTTTTTTAGGAGGCACTGGGAACCGAACCTCCCATGTGGTAGGTGGGCACCCAACTGCTTGAGCCACATCCACTTTGCACTGTCTCTGCTTCTTGCAGTGCATCACAAGGTCTGGCTTCCTCTGCAGGCATCTTTGTTCCCTCATAATGCCTGCCTGTGGCTCTGGCTTACTGTCTCCAACCCCTCAAGACCTGACAGCTCCAGGCTGCAAAGCCTTCTAACTGGGCTCTGGATCTCTTGGCTCCACTTGCTGAAGGACGAATGGTCCGGTTGGTCGGGGCTGTGGGATTTCCCTTGGGCTGATGTGGGGCCCTGGTCCCATCAGCTGTGGCCAGAGGCCAGTCACACAGCTCAGGGGCTGCCTGCAGGAGGAGGGCCGTTTCCAAAAAGCCAGGAGGTAAAGGTCTGGAACATTCTGCTGGTCTGTCTTCTCACTAACTAGTTAAAAGGTAATTCATAGCTTCCAACAGAAAGAGTTTTGTTAATGGAAGGGATAAGGTAACATAAAGGAGGAAGAAAAATGAAGAGTGAGGGAACAGTGCTCTGGAACTGGTCAGAATCCCAACACCCCCCCTGAACTGTGAGGCTCTAAGACATTTACTGAGGCTCAGGAGACCGAAGGGCCAGGGCAGTGCTGGGGCTGGTGCCAGGGCAGAGAAGCACCTGCTTGCCCCGCACGTGATCGCCCCGCACGTGCTCCCATCCTAGGCGGGTGGCCCAGGAGGGGGTGGGCAGGTGGGGGAAGAAAGGAGGGAGGCCGGACTAGTCCTCACTGGGTGGGCAGGCCCTGCGTGGCCAACCTTTTGTAATTACCTTAGTCCCACAAAAACCTGGAGCAGTATGTGGTAGTAAAGGAAGAACCAAGGAGTTAGGTAACATATCCAAGGTCGTACGACTAGTGGGAAAGACAGACAAGAAGCAGTTCTGTGTTTTCCTGACTCCATAGCCTGTCATCCGGGGGGAAGTCGGGGCCTGGAGGGGAGGGGTCACCTACTGAACGTTCCTAAGTAAAGG
The DNA here is from genome assembly GCF_030445035.2 of Dasypus novemcinctus. NCBI lineage: Eukaryota > Metazoa > Chordata > Mammalia > Cingulata > Dasypodidae > Dasypus > Dasypus novemcinctus. Next base: position 43,160,935 of record NC_080673.1, on the reverse strand, counting down.
GCCCAGTGCCGCAGCAAATTGCTCGTTTGCTCATTTGTTTAGCAAACTTTTATTGAACTCTAATTCTGTCCCCAGAATCCAAATTAAAGGCAGGTGCTTCACTGCTGGGCTCCTGACAGTGGGAATGACATGTGTTTACTCAAACTGAGCTCAGCATCTAAGGAGAACTAACCTTTGAAAAGGTGTAGGAAGGGGCAGGGGTGACCTGCAGAAGCCAGTGTGGGCGGCCTGCCGGGTACGGCAATCGGGTAGATAAAGTGTCTCTCTCTCTTTTTTAAAAAGGGTTTGCTTTGACAGAAACATATGGAATGAAAGCATTTGGCAACTCCTGCCCAGCATGTCTTCATGGATCAGAAGGTGAACTGTGAGTTAGGAGGGGGCAAGGATGGGTCAGGACAGACCAGCCGCTGGGACCAGTGCCCATTGGCAGCCTCTTGCCCTAGAGACATTTGCTGAAGGCACCGAACTTAACATTTCCTAGTACCACAGTTTTAAAATAGGAACAACTGATATTATTTTTTTTAGGAGGCACTGGGGATTGAAGCAGGGACCTCATACATGAGAAGCAGGCACTCAACCTGCTACACTCACTCCCCATCATTTTTTTTAAAAGGTACCAGAGATTGAACCCAGGACCTTTATAGGAAGCAGCTGTTCAACCACTTGAGCTACATCTGTTCCCCTCCGCTTAATGTTAATATGCTTCATCTAATCCAGTATATCCAACATATCCACCAATATGTGGTCAATACAAAAAAATCATTGAGATATTTGTAGTTTTGGGTTTTTTTTGGTGCTTAGTCTTTGAAACTCTGTGTGCATTTATACATCTCAATTTGGACTGGTCACTTTTTAGGTGTTTAATAGCCACATGTGGTTAGTGACTGCCATGCTGGACAGGGCAGCTCTGGAGGCGGCCACCAGCTCGCAGTCTTAGTTCTTATCCTGGTTGAGTTTGTTTGTTTTTTTGGTGTATCACGTGGACGATGATAGAGAACGTGTATCCGTTGTGTTGCTTGTCCACTGTCAGAACACTGATCCAAGCCTGTGACATGAAGTCCTGCTTTCTATTACACAGCTGCCTACGGTCTTGAGGTGCACTGCTTCAGGTGACAGATCTGGGCTTGGAGAGAATTTAAATGATCACGAACTCATTGAGAGGCACCAGAGCTGCTTAATATTGACATGATCTTCAGCTGCGTCATGAGGGTTCTGCAGACACGGGCAGGACGTGGAGCCAGGGGCTCGTCAGAGGCCTCGTTTTGTGTGGGGCAGATAAAGCAAGGGGCGCCTTTCAGAGGGCGGCAGAGTGGTGAGGGGCTTTGAAGCCACAGCGGTCAAAGATTGGTAGAAAATCTGTCAAATACTAATTAGAGAAAGCTAGAGGCGCATGCGCTAGATGCCTGTGGCTTTGTGAAGGGCTGTTGTATAGAAAAGGGTGTAGACTTACTTTGGTGGCTCTGGATGGCGGCTCCATCAGTGGGGTAGGCTGCACAAGGGGTCAGATTTCAGGGCAGAGTTGGAAGAAGAATCAAATAGCAGAGCTGTCCAGTGATAATCAGTTGCCTTGTAAAAGAGTGATAACCTAGTTCTTGGAAATCCTAGCTGCTAATAATAATGATCACAAAACTTTACAATTTATGAGGTACTTCATCCTATCTCATTTGAGCTATACCAACAGCCCTGAGGGGTATGTGCTAATATCCCCATTTAGTAAGTAAAAAGGAACTGACAAAAGCCAAGTAACTCATCCACGCTTGCTGGAGCTGGAACTTGCTGCTCCTGCTCCAGGACAGATGCCCCTGCGACGAGGGCCCTTCGAGGTTCTTGGGTGGGATTTCTGCATCGCAAATTGGGGGCGGGGGTGGCACCCGGCCAGGTGCTGTGATTTATCTAGGAGGTGAAGACGTTTCAGAAGCAGTGGTTTGTGACTCTTGTGGCTATTCAAATCTAAAAAAGAGAGCAGTTCCTCCAGAGAGATGCTGGTTAGTTTTGCCAGTGGGTTCCAACGGGCTCTCTTATGGTAAAATGCAAAGCCTGAGACTAAAAGTTTGCTGTAGAAGTTTGTTATCATTGAATGGCTACGGAGAAGGGGGGAAAAAAGGTCTGTCTGATACAGAGACAACCAAAGGTTTTTGGTTCCAAATGCATGCCCCTTTCATTTTGGGTGGACCTGGCACCACAGGCCTTCAATGTGGCCCAGAGGGTTTCTTCATGTGTGTTTGGTGAATTGTGAGAACTGGGTCCCTGTCGGTGCTGAGGTGGAGTCAGATCTGGGGAATGTGTTTCAAATTAACCAAGACCAAAGCTGCAAAGCAGCCAGCTTCTTCCTGCCAGGTACAAGGAAATAACATGCCTACCCAGTTGCCCCAAAATCTTGTTTTCTTGGCAAGGAAAAAGTTTTGCTAAACGAGACAGAAAAATAATTCCCTTCATGTCTCTGGCGTATGACTAAAGAGGTCTCTGAATTCACAGGGACCTCTGCAGATGGCCTTCCTCCCTGCTCAAGGAGGATAGCTGGCCTAAAGGCCAGACCACACTCATTTTCATGACAGAGAAAAATGTGATGTGCCTGGGTGTCAGCAATTTGCATTGCTGGTTCAGAGCAGTAAAGGTGGGGAGTGATGTGCCAGTGTCATTAATAGTAGCCTTGGGTTTTTAAATAGTGATTTCATGACTTCAGGGAGGCCAAGAAATATATTAAACCCACTGGGAAAATGCATCATGGACTCAGGTTTCAGATCTATCAAAAAGAAAGATCCAACATGCAGTTTCTCCCATTCATCTGAGAGGATATAGAAGAATTTCTTTTTTTCTTTTCCTTCCTTCTTTGAAGTGGGAAGTTTTGAGACTTCCCCGCCTCCCTGTTCCCCTTACAACTTGAAGCCCACATTATTAGACTCGACTCTACAAAATAGGGGTGTAACTAGGCGGGCGGTACAGAACTCTTTCCCTCTAACCGTGCTAGGGCAGGAGCCAATGAGAGGCACTGGCATCATTTGCTGATGTGTATGGTTTATGCAGATTTTGAAATTTAAGGCATGTCCCCCTTCTTCTGTGTTGGTGAACACGATTTTATGTGACGTGACGCTCTGGGGCCGGCCGCTACCCTGTACTTCACACAAGTTGCTGGCAAAACTTCCCCACCAAGCTCAGTGGAGGGGTTCTTCCAATTGTTTAGATGAAACAATTGAGTCAGAAGGCACCCTTTTGTATCACTGTGTTGTCTTTTGTGTTCCTTAGCAGTGATGGAGAATGCGGGAGGCTCTGGAGCACTAGGAAGGGCCAAACAAGGCCCATGATTTGCATGGTTAGGAGCTCTTGAAATGCTAGTCTGTCAAAAAGTGTCAGAGATACCTAAGGAAAATATCCAACCTTACTTCCAAGTATCTTAGGAGGGCAATCTGGTCACTGGCTGATTTCATTTACTTATATTTGCTGAACGAAGCTGTGAGCCGAACATTTTTTCTCCTTGGAGAGGCTGGAAAAGGGATGTCGAGCGGCTGCATCACGGGGCCATCTCCTGTAAACTTGACTTCTGTGACCACTGCCACCTCTTTGCCTCTCACTGGGAGGGGGGGGAAACCACGGCACCGGTGTGAGTGGTCAGGACCCTGCGCCTTCTGTTTGCTCTGCTGTTAGAGCCAAACCTGAAAGTAGTCCCAGGTTACAAGCTAGGGACCTAAAGTCCTATGTCCAGCTGCCAAGTTCCCGTGCAGGATACTGTGAATCTTAACTTTTTTCCATTTTGTTGAGTAGAACTGTATTATGTTATTTCAATAGGCAAATTAGTTCCTTTTATTGTACTTAATTTTAAAAAACATTTATTAATGGATATTTGGTGAATTTAGGAGTAAGTGTCTCATCTTAGAGTGAATTGTCTCCAAGTTCGTATCAATGTGTTTGTCAGATTTTCATGTTCTCTATTTCTAAATCCTCATGTTTTCTTAGATTACAGAGCTTCAGGGCCTTGACTGGATATATTTCAGTAAGAATCAATACTACCAGGGAGAGAAATCTTAATTCCTTGAGGCAATGTGGCTTAACACCTGCCTCAAGTTCCCCCCACGTAAACCAAACATACTGCAAGGACAACCCACCTGCCGAATGGGCCCGCCTTGCCATTCAGTTTCATCTCCATGTCACCTGTACTTGGACTTTCTTTTCCTAACTGGTTTACATTCATTTGAATTAATGGTTTTTTAAAAGTAGTTAAAATTGGATAAAATAAGGGAATATTGAGTAGACCCTAGCAAATACTAGTATGAACACAGATTCTGTCATTAAGCCCTTGTGTTGATGCCAGCTGTATGTTGTTTGAAATCTTACTTTACTTTCATTTAATTTTCCAGTACTGTAGAATTTAAGTTTTAATAAGAAATCAGTGGAGGCACTGATTATTTTTGGTTTCAAGAGGAATCTGCTTTATTAACTTTGCTTTAGGCTTCTTAAAATGGAGTAGTTGAATATCCTTAAGTCTGGCATATAACTTAGGCATCATTAATTTTTTTCTTCTATCTTCCCTAAAGTTTCCAGAGTATCATATTCATCTCAAAAGTAATACTGGTGAGGATATTTAGTTGGTTAATTTTAGTAACTCACATATTTCTTTTGATTCCAGGATGTACTCACCCTACCATGCCCACAATTTACCATCTATTGTCTTTTGTGTTCTTTCTTAATGGTTTATAAAGTAATGGTGTATCTTCGATGAGAGAGCACATAAAATCCCGTGCTTAGTCATTTGTCAGATACAGATTTAGTCTTCTCATTTGGGGAAGTCCTAGTAAGAGGGAGACTTCTGGCCAGAAAAGGTCCAGCTTCCTGCTTTCATTCAGCAGAGTCTCTCTCTTACTAATTATTGATCAAAACTCTGACAGAACCAGTTTGACCTTTTCTTTGCTACTGATTTATCAATGTTTAAAAATTAGGAATGACAAAGAGATTTCCAACAATTCAATTACTGACGCTATTTTATTAGTCTTTTTCTATGTCAAATTGAGTTTTTCCATTCCAGTCTTTGGAAAGATAGCTAAATATGTAGGAAAGAAGGGACCTCCTTCAGTAATTTGCAAAAGAGGTAGAGATGGAATGGCAAATTCAACTCAAGGTTCACAACATACAAAGACTTTATTTATGCAATGCCCTTTCTCAAATATTTTTCACAGAATTCCACAAAGCAACCTATTAGAAAAGTAGAATTATACGACACCAAAATATCATTGTTTCTTAGTATAAATTGCTAATCCAAAGGAAGGTGGAGACTTAATAACAAATAGAAAAGGGTGTTGCTTGATGCAGCACCTGGTGGGCTCTGCTCTCCAGCCTGGGCGAGGCTCTGCCTTGGGGCCCAGTCACAGTCACGGTTCCACCTCAGGGAGGCTTTGGTACTTGCATTAACTTTAAGTAAAACAAAGGCTATATGTCTAAGACAGTTTCCATCGTTTCATTTTGGTGCAGTATGAAGACGAAAGGCCAGGGGAAAAAACCAAAGACGTAAAATACTTTACACCTGCTCTAATATTAGATCCTTAATATTAACCACACAGTAAAGTAAGATAGCCTCCCCCAAACCGTAATTTCCTAGGTCTACAACATGCTTAAAGAATAATATTGATAGAAATAAGTCATTGAAATGTTTTAAATTACATTTACCATCATCTAAACATTACTATTTAAACTCCAGAAATTTCAGTGCTGAAGAAGTACAATTGTTTGGAAAAACACAGAACCCAAAGTACATAAAACTCCCCTATTTCAGTATCATCATCCATTTCCTATTAAAATCACATATTTCTCAATATTACAGATAAATGGGAAATGATTGTTCATAATATAGCTAGAATATGGTTTTCCTTGCTTCACTGGAAGTTTCCATAATTGGTGAAAATAGACTTCTCATTATGACTAAAAATATAGATTTTATTTTTTAAACTACAGAACCCAGCAGCCAATTTTCTGCTTTGCTATTCCCCCCCCCCAAAAGTCAAGCAAAGTCTACAAAAATAGCAATTAACTTTAAAAAATATTTTGCTTCTTAGAGCAAATCTAAGTTACATTCAGATGTAATAGCTATTTCTAAGAGAACAGTGCTCTGGGGTCTGTCTCCTGCCAGCTTTGGGTAGAGCCATGGGGTGACTCCTCAGTAGCGGGTTTGGTATTCGTGATGCCACCGGTTAAAGTCATTGTAGAACAGAACGATGCTTCCCGAGGCCATGCCGGAGATGATGCACCTGGAAGAAACAGAGAAGAGAGGAGGTTTACAGACCTGTTTGTGTCCTCAGGGCCTTTACTAAAGAAGAACTGCTCTCCCCAAATCTACAAGATAAATATAGAAGATGGCAGTAAAACCTGCGTTTGTGAGCACTTAGGTGTGGTTTTTGATGACTAAAATGCAGTTGTGAGCCAGCTCAGAGTGCTGCCCCTAGCCTCATCTCCACGAGGATGTCAGCCCCGGCTTGCTTTTTCACTCAAAGGACCAGTACAGGCAGAACGCACAGCACACACGTGAACAGCCTGGTACTTTCTAAGGGGGAGGGCTGGCCTGGAGTGGCATTGGAACCACGGGAAAGAATCACGACCTCAGAGTAACTGCTTGTGGAGGAAGAAGCACACAATCAAGTGACAGAGACGATCACCTCTGACAGGTACATAATCAAAGAAGAGTAACAGGTGTTGACCATAATTTGGGACATAGAGGAATATTCTAGGTCTGCCATGCTCTGGATAAGGGTCTAGTCTTCAGAACATGGTGACTCCTTGAAATGTCCACGGAAGAAAGAAGCTGCTGCTGCTTGCTCTCCTGTCCCTGAGGAGGTGACAGCGGGACAGAGAGGCTGCAGTTAGATGGGCAGTTGACCGCCACCTCCCTCGGAGCTGCTCTAAGGCACAGCCTTATCTTAGACCGTCCTCTGCGTGGCTTGGTTAGGATCAGCCCTTAGCAGTCAAACCACATTCAGTGTCCTTCCTGGTACCTCATATCAGAATCAGGAACTGAAATGGGCTAATGTATATTAAAAGGACATAAACTGCCAGGTAAAGATGAACACTCACTCCCATAATTCACCCTGGGAGGTTTTAGGAAATTAGGAAATAAGCCAAATCTCTCAGCTGAGTCCTCAGGGGCAGACATTAAGGCATTCTGCATTAAGCATGTTTACAGCTCTTCATATTTTATTTTTTTAAATTACTTTTTAAAAATTTAAAACTCTACAGAAATATAATCAGCCTTTGTTACTCAAATCCTGTCTGTTCCAGGCAAACCCAGCCTTTATCCAAGAATGCCATCTCAAAGAAAATCACTTTTTAAAAAAGTACCCTTGGAAATGCAAACATGCCACTGGCCTTTCTGATCGTCCAGGTGGCCTCCACAACCCAGTGCTTCCGTCAGCCACTGACTACACCCCTCATTAGGAGACCACGATTCCCATCTTACCTTTGGTCGTAAGACAGGGCCATGGCCCGGATCCCGGCATCGCAGCCTGGATAGGCAAAGAGCTGCTTGAGGTCAGACACCTGCCAGACCGTGAGCACACCGTGGTCTCCTCCCGTGAGCAGGTACTGCCCGTCCCGGCTCAGCTGGATGGCCTGCGGGACACAGCAGAGTGTGACTGAGGTGTGGCTTTAGGACAACGCCAGCTCCCACCCTGTGGCTGATTAATTCCTATACGATGTCAGCTAGTGCAGTGCAGGGAGGAGAGAAGGAGTGTGTGTAGGAGTCAAGGGGTTTGTAAGAAAACCTAACTCATAGAATACCTGCCATTTTTCAAAAAATCAAATGGAGTTAGGCTTAAGTTGTTTTGTTTTTGTTTTGTAAGGATGAGACAGTAAACTTTTCCAGATGTATGCCAAGTACTTGAATCGTGTGTGTTTCAGACTGGGCCTGTGCTCTAAGAGGAGGGGCCTCCTGACCATCTCTTCAGGTGTGCGTTGGCTGTGCGCAGCCTGTCTGGAACCCCAGCTGGGCAGACAATGTTAGCTGACCGCGTACCCCCAGGCACTGCTGCCTCTGGGCTCCACAGGCCAAGGTCAGAGACCAAGAGCTTTAGCACTTGTGCTAGGCCAGGGGGGTTTTAGAGCCGTTGGGTAGAAGGAAGTCCCTAAACCCGAGGTTAGGGATTTCCTTCTTGCCCCAGGACTGACGGGTCCCAGGGGTCTATGAGTGCAAATCTGCTAGAACAGCAGTCTGTCCCTTCCTGCCAGTGCTGACCCAGCAGTGCCAACACTGAACTGGCTCTTCAATCATGTAACACGAAAGGGGATGGGGTGGGTGGGAGCAAACTAAGGCCCATGGGTCAAATCCAGACCACTGCCTGTTTTTAACATTTTTAAGTGTTTTAAGTGGTTGTAGGGGAAGCAGATTTGGCCCAACGGATAGGGCGTCCGCCTACCACATGGGAGGTCCAAGGCTCAAACCCAGGGCCTCCTGACCTGTGTGATGAGCTGGCCCACATGCAGCGCTGATGCGCGCAAGGAGAGCAGGGGCTGTCCCCTGTGTGGGAGAGCCCCACATGCAGGGAGTGCGCCCCGTAAGGAGAGCTGCCAACTGCGAAAGAAAGTGCAGCCTGCCCAGGAATGGCGCCGCACACATGGAGAGCTGATGCAGCAAGATGACGCAACAAAGAGAGACACAGATTCCTACAGAAGAACACACAGGAATGGACAGAGAGAGCAGACAATGGGGGGGGGGGAGGGGTGGAGGGAGGAGAAGGGGAGATAAATAAAAAATCTTAAGTGGTTGAGGAAAGAAAGTTGAAAAAATCAAAAGAAGAATGATACTCTGGTACATGAAAATTGTATGAATTTCAAGTTTCACTGTCCATAAATAAAGTTTTATTGGAACGCTGCTGCTTTCAAGAACAGTTGCAACAGACGATATGGCCCACAAAGCCTAAACTATTTATTCTCTGTTCCTTAAAATATTTGCTGACCCCTGATAAAAAAGGTCCCTCCATATTCCAAAAGCCAATCCTGTTACCCCTTCATCTCTTCTTCCTCCTCTCTCTTTTCTTAGCTTATTAAGATACAAACCCCTTTGTTTAGCTGGGTGACGACGGCAGTTCTAAAACTGCAAAACACCTGTACTCTTAGGTCCACCTGACTACAGTGAACATAGTAATATGAATTGTACAGCAAGCCAGAGGGAAAAAGTCTAATTTCTGAAAACTGTATTCATACTGTTCTGTATTCAGGCTTCTAGTATAGTTGTCTTAAGTTTTTAATTGACCCTTTGATGATGTTTTTAAAAAATAATAGCCTCATAGCCAAGTAGGGAGTGTCTCATAGCCACTCCACATCCACTTTTAAATGCCAACTGTTATTGAGAATACAAATTATTCTCAGGTACACAAAAACACATCTAACAAAATAAAAACCCACGTGTGGAGATAGTTACATGTAAGAAGTAGTCTCTAAATCTTACTAACCAAGTATAAATATTAAGATTATTCAATATAAGTAAAAATCAATATCTTTTTCCTCTATCTCACAAATGGCGATCTCTAGGGGGTAGCTGGGAATTGCAATGAAGACTATGACAAATAATTATTTGCTACACTTATAAAATTCAGCTGATGAAAATCCATTAACCTTACAGTTGTGGTTCACTGGAATTTTATACTTGAGGCTTTATACTGGGTAAATGCTATATTAAAACATAAATTAAAACCATTAATCTTTAACTCTTTGTTCTAGTAAAGAATCTCTAATCCTAGTTCTGTCTGGAATTAAATAAAGCCTGGACTTTTAGGACTATATATTTATCAGCATCCAAAACATTTTAATCAGCCAGATACCTGCCAAAGTGAAAACAATATTTCGTTGGCTTTTCCCGTGAAGCACGTGTCACCTTCCTCTGGAGGCAAGAGCCAGCTGGCACTGGCTGACCAGCATCCTGGAGCCACACAGTTCTTAATTCTAACACACCTCGAAGAATCCAGTTGGGTTGTGACTAAGACTTTAAGACATGGTAATCTCATCCCCTGGAAACCTGAGTTGGACAACACCAGAGCTGCAGTGGTTTTTAAAGAGGTCCAGTAGTCTGCTGGGGACAACCACATCCTAAAATATGGCCCCAGGAAAAGAAAATAAATGAATTCCTATGAGTGAAATAGTGGTTAGCCTTTGTTTAGGAAAAAATAACTTTGCTGCTCTGTGCAAGCTGCCTATTTAAATTTAAGTTTTTAAGCCATCTAAACATTGCATAGTTGATGTACTATGATATGCTGGTAACCAAAATGCCACTGAACAGCCTGGCCTTTAAAATACAAACAGGTGGAGAGTCTTGATTAGCACAGAGATTCCCCAGGCGCCTGCCTGCAGGGTTCTTGGTATTTCAAAGAAACTTGATTTCTAGTCTGAGCTGATGACTAATTTGTTTCCATGGTTGCCTTTCCTTACACAGGCTCAGACTGTGGATGGAGCCCGAGATTTTTGCTCTGTGATGCCTCATATTCCCAACCAGTGGTTTCCTTCCTTTCTTCCGGGGGCAGTTAGCTGTGGAAGTGCCTGTCTCTGGAGCCGTGGCTGGTAGTGCTCATTTTAGGCACGCTCACTTTAATCACACACTTGCCACTTGCAAGTTAGTATGATAAAGTGCAGAAGTGCTGGGGAAAAGGCGACGGATTGTTTAAGCCTAAAATCCAGTGGGAGATATTACAGAGGAAAAAAACAATGGCTATAGGGCAAAGAAGAAAAGCCTATGTGTGCGATCAGTCTGCACAAAGCCCTCCCTTCGAGTGCCTCAAGGAACTTCCCAGAGCCTTTGGTACTAACTGAAATGCCACAGAAATTGTTTCAGCCAGCAAGGGATTTCAAATTATTTTACAGATTTATTAGTGCAGCTGACAATATAATCGCAACTGAAAGTGACATATTATCAACATTATTATTGTAAAGAAAAGAGGAAAGGAAAATCCTCTGATGTGTACTTGGTTTAAATGAAGTATTATGGGAAGGAAGGGAAAATAAAATAAGAGTGTGAATGTCTCTGTGTATATGCCTTTGCAGTGGAGGCAGGCAAAATGCAATGGAGAGATGTGGAGAGAGAGAAAAAAGAAACCCATTTACTGAATTAAGAAATCAATCTTAGGATACAGAAGCAGCAGGGACTTTTGATTTGATCAATGTAATCTATAGTTAGGGTTTTGTTCTGTAATGCTTCCTGACCCCAGTATTTCCTTGGGAGAAGAGGGTGATCAGATGAGATTTGGGAAAGTGGAAGGATTTATGTCATCAAAGCCACCCAGGGTCAGGAATAGCAATGAGTAAAAAGTCTAGAGCCATCCTAAGGCCACACTCAGAGGGCAGCAGCCTCTGTGGCCCTCCTTCCATCCCATTTCAGAAAATGATAGGAAAACCACAGCTTCATTTTACCTTAATCTGCAGCAGGAAGCTTGGAAGTGAGAAAAGAAGGACCTTGGAAAAGCAGGCTTTCAAGAGCACAGCCTTCCTCTTCTCCTCTACTGCTAACCCTTGTGGAGCCCTGTTCTGAAAATGATGCCATACCCCGGGAGCTTCACTGGCATTACTGTTTCTTGTATATCAAAAGGAAAAAAGTGTGCCCAATTCACATCATAATCTGAAGTCCAGTTCCCATAAATTTGCAAATTTTGGTTTGTTATCCATGAAGATATGAAATTGGAGATTAGATCCTGCGGCTCCCACCACCCACCTCTTCAGTTGTTTTTGGTGTGACCTAACGGCTTCACAAGCCCTTAAGAAAACCTGCTTAGGGATCATACACACCAAGAATTCTGGCCGAGCAGTGTGGCAGCACAGCCAGGACATGCTGAGCTCTGCGGCACGTATGAGCCTTGCCCAAATGCCAGCTGGTGATATTCTTGGAAGAGAGATTTGGGACATCTCAAAAACAGAGGTTTCTTTAGTGAACCCTCTCCTCATTTTCCACACATGGAGATAAAAATCTAGAATGTGACAATTCTACAGGATACTCACCCTTATATTATCATCTGTTTCCATAGTGGCCTGGAGTTTTCCATTCACACTGAATGTACAGAAGAGGCCGTTTTCGTAGAATATGACACAATGACCCTCTCTTGAAGCCTGAATGAGCTTTGGTTTCAGGCAGTTTTCAGGGCCCTCCAAGGTCCTTAACAGGTCTCCATTCATGGAATGTATGAGACATGGTCCTTCTGATAAAGAGGGAGGGAGGGAGGAACAAAGGCAAAGTTATTTTTTAAATAAATACAGAAAATTTGATCTGAATCATGAGCATAAATCAAAGAGAATTATGGTAATACACTGCAGTTGTAAAAACTCTTATAGATTTATAATTTATTTTGTAAACTCTCTTCTTCATGTGTGCCAGATTTCACCTTCCACTTGAGGAGGAGAGAGCCAAGCCATGCACATTCAAGCTGACATTTCTTCAAGAGACAGGAAGGTTACTTTAGGAAATTCATTATGCCAAGAGGTGACATAAACTGTAGGAATTCAGAAAGGAACAGGGCAAATTTAAAGTTTAAGAATCGCTTCAAGCAAGACTGGGGGTGCAATCAGATGTGGGGCTGCCTTCAGGCACACTGAGAACCTCGGCCTGCGCCTCTAGGGGCCTCCAGGGTTCAGAACACCGTGGGCCTAGGCAGGGAGAGCCAGGGAGGGCTGCTTCCAAATGCCTAAGCCGCCTTCCTCCGTCTCACTTCTTCAGTTCTGCTGCTTCCTGTGGCTCTCACAATTAGGCTTCGGCCATACCCTTCTGCCGCCTGCTATTTTATAATGAAAGGAGGACTCTGGTAGTCCCCCGCCCTCTCCTAGCCTCCTAAACAAGTTCACGTAGGGATCCTTCTGCTACTTTTCCTTGGCAGCCGGATTAGTCCATTTATTAGTTTTTCGGCCGCTAAAACAAATACCAACAGTGGATTGGTTTAAAACGTGGGAATTTATTGGCTCATGATTTTGAGGCAAAGAGAAGCCCAACGCTGAGGTTTCAGCATGATGATGCCTTCTAGCTGAAGACTGGTGTTCTGGGTCTGGCGGCCATTGATCCTTGGGATTCCTTGGCTTTTCTGTCACATGGCAAGGTCCTCTCCTTTCTCTTCCAGCTTCTAGCTTCTTGTGGCTTCTCTTTCTGTGTTCAATTTCCTTTGCTTATGAAGACTTCAGCCATATTGGATTAAGGCCCATCTCATCCATTTTGGTCACACCTTAACTAATAACATCTATAAAGGTCTTATTTAAAAATGGGTTCACACCCACAGGACCAGGGGTTGAGACTTGAACATGTCTTTTGTGGGGCACATATTCAATTCCTAATAGTCTACCCTCTGGACCCCAAAAGACATATTCTTCCACTTGCAAAATACCTTCATTCCATCACAACATCCCAAAAGCCTTAAGTCATTTCAATTAAAAAAACGCTGAGTACAAAGCCTCATCAAAATCAGTTATGGGTGTGGTCCATCCTGGGGCAAAAGTCCTCTTTTGGAAGGACCTGTGAAACTTAGAAAACAAGTTATCTCCTTCCAATATACAATGGTGGGACAGGCATAGAATAAACATTTTCATTCCAGAAGGGAAGAGTTGGAAGGAAAATGGGAGTCATGGGTCCCAAACAAGTCTGAAACCAAGCAGGACAAATTCCATTAGATCTCAAATCTGAAAGCCATCTGAGGCTTGATTCTTTGTCCTCCAGGCCTGATGGAGCACTTCTAAGCATTTGTGTGGTAGCCACTGTCTCCCTGAACAATGAAGTGTAAGAATTGCCCCCTCCAAGAGCCCAGGTGGATGCCTGCCCCTCCAAGTGCATGGATGGATCCACCCTTTCCATACATGGGTGGGCCCACTGTCTTGGCCTGAGGAGATATCTTCAGTCCAGACCTCTGCTCCCATGATTTTGCCCTTGAAGTCATTCTTCCTTCAAAGCATCCCTTCTCTGGCCCTTTCAGACATTTCTTCTGTTCATATAAATTTCACAAAAACCTTATTGGTTTTTTGTGCAGTTCAAATGGGTCCAAACTATCCGACAATAGAACTTTCCACAGATCCTTCCTGGATAACTGCATTTCCAGTCCTGAAGGCTGCTGAATTGGCCAACTGGATCTATGTTCAACGACACCCATTTTAGCAAAGGGCTGTTCAGATGAGCCCTCATGTGGAGCCCTGTCCTCTGGGACTCACCTCCTGAAAGCTCAAGTTGGTCCCTGACAGAGCTGCTTCCGGCCCTAATCTCAGAGCATGCTATCTGGATAGGCTGAGGATTTCCACAATCATCAATTGCTAGTCCCTTTGTAGGTAAGAGTTTAATTCTCAGCTTATCTCTTTCCTCTTGCATTTTACATAACCTAAGAAGAGAAGCCAGGCTGTACCTTCCACACTTAGGTTGGAAATTTCCTCAGCTAAATATCAAAGTTCAACACTTATTAATTCCACTTTCAATCCTACATCAGAAAACAATATTGCCATATACTCTGTCACTTGATAACAAGGATCACCTTTCCTCCAGTTTCCCATAACACATTTATCATTTCCTTCCAGGACCTCATTGGGAATACTTTTAGTACCTATATTTCTACCAACAGTCTCGTCAAAGTAATCTAGGCTTTTTTTGTCAAGCACCTGATGATTCTTCCATCCTCTATTCATTACCCAATTCCAAAGCTACTTTTACACTTTCAGGTATTTGTCATAGCAGTACCCCACTTTCTGGTACCAAAAGCTGTCTTACTGTTTCAGCTGCTAAAACAAATACCATACAACAAAAAAAGAGACAGATTCCCAGTGTTGCAGACAAGAATAGAAATGGACACAGAAGAACACACAGCAAGCGGACACAGAGAACAGACAACTGGGGTGGAGGGGAAGGGGAGAGAAATAAATAAAAAATTAAAAAATTTAAAAAATTTAAAAAAAAAAAGTACAAAGGATAAAATGTTGGAAGCTGATATGTTTCCAACTTAGAAAGGAGGATGACAATTTGCCAAGGCATGGAAAAATGCTTGCTCTGTGTCTTAATTTAGATGACAAGAAGGCAGCAAACACTGATCAAACTAGTCTTGACATGTTTTTCAGAAAAAATAAATTCTCAATCTTTCTAATGTTTTAAGCCAGTGTGTAGTTAAATATGAATGTTATTATTTGTTCATATCCCTATATATTTATAACTGAGAGGAAGACAGTTTTTAATTCTTTGACAAGTTTTTAAAGATTATGGAACAATCATACATTTTCAAGTTGATCATTATTTTTCCCCACCCCCTAGTTGTCTGCACATGTTGTCTGTCTTCTTTGTTTACTTTAGGAGGCACTGGGAACTGAACCCAGGACCTCTGATGTGGGAGGGAGACGCCCAGTCATTTAAGCCACTTTCATTCCCTGCATTGTTGTGTTTCTTGTGTTCTTCCTCCTGTGTCTCTTGTTGCGTCAGCTTGTTGTGCCTGCCTGTCACATCAGCTCACTGTCTTGCCTGTCTTCTCTAGGAGGCACTGGGAACATCTGATCCCTGCTCTGTTGTGCCTCTCATCATGTTTTTCTTCTTATTTCACTTGTTGCATCATCTTGCTGTGCCTGCCTGTCGTGCCAGCTCTCTGTCTTCTTTAGGAGGCACTGGGAACCGAACCACAGACCTCCCATGTAGTAGGTGGGAGCGCAATTGCTTGAGCCACATCCGCTTCCCTCGTGTTGATTATTAAGATCACTTTGCATGGCTTCAGTTTGCTCAGTCATTTTTATGGTCCTGTATTATGTGGACTGAAGCATAGTAGGTTCTTTCTATACATGTCTAATTTGTACACATACAGTCCAAGATCTCATGTTGACTTAGGATGTATGAAATAATTGAGTATAAAAAGGAAAAAAAAAGGCAATAGTTATAGAATTTTTGCTATCATTACTATTTCACTGTGTTGACCAACTTAAATTTTTAAACACAATCCTTTAAATAGTTAATAAGCCTTGTCAACTGGTGTAAGAATTATAGTGCAGGGCACAGATAAGGTAACTCAAATACTCTATGCTTCCTCACCACATAATTCTAAAAGATTTGAGATTACACAGTACTTTTTTTTTTGTTCAGACTTCAGCTCAGAGCAGACAGAGAGGTGAACAGACTGTTACAATGAAATAAGCAATGAATTGGAATAGCTCTGCTCCTGTCAGCTTTTTGATGTGCTCTTGGAAAGCTTAATATCTTTTGCCTTAATGTATGATGATGCCACTAGAGCAAACCTCTGGGCAAACTAGCTTAAGTATCTTTCCATTCCATTTTCTATGCCATTCTAGCCCTTGCTGGCCTTGAGATTTGGAAATTAAAACAGTCTGGGCCATGAGAACCTACCCAGGTATGCAATGGAACCCACCCAAAGTTCAGAAGAATAAACAAATATACAAAAATGTTCCTTGTTCCTGCCTCACAGAAATGAGAAAATTAATGGGCTATCTTTGTATAATAAAACATCTTTTTATTTTATTTATTTTTTGAGGTATTGGGGTTAGGGATTGAACTGGGGGTCTTGTATGTGGGAAGCTGGCACTCAACCACTGAGCCACATCAGCTCCTCTGAGTTGTTTTTTAGTTTGTTTCTTCTGCTTGTTTGTTGTTGTTGTTTTTGTCTTTAGGAGGCACCAGGAACCAAACCCGGGACCTCCCATGTGGGAAGCAGGTGCTCAACTGCTTGAGCCACAGCTGCTCCCTAAACTCTTTACAACAGTGCTATCCAATTGATCTTTCTCAATCATAGACATTTTCTGTATCTACACTGTCCAAAACAATAGCCACCATGAACATATGAATATTGAGCAGGTGAATTGTAGCAAGTGCCACTGAAGATCTGAATTTTTTATTTTACTTAAATTTAAATAGTCCCATGTGGTATTGGCTACCATAAATAAAGCACAGCTTTAGAGAAAACAGTACCAAAGTCATCTGTGCTGATCTGTTACTAGAAGACACAAGAAATGCCATATTTTATGAAGGAATCCCAGGTTTACCTTTAGAACCACTCAACACCAGACCCAGCTCAGCGCAGACCGCAGCACATGTGACCTCATAGTCGTGGCCTGTCAGAATGGCCCGAGGTGTAGTGGTCTCTCCTTTAGGAAAAAAAGCAGATAAAAAGACAGATCAATTGGTGCCCGGAATTAGCCATTTCCATCACCCAGACTTAAATACTCAACAACTTGTTGCTAATTTCAATCATGCTTAAATTTCTAATTATAGTTTGGGAATTTTTCCAAAAAGTTTCTTTTAAGACTAGATCCAAACTTTATGCATTAGTTTGATTTTGAGGACTGCCTGTTGCTGTATTTCAAGTGATCTTTACCTGATTTATCAGACAACAGTGGTTAGAAATTTAGGATTAAGACAGACAGAATCTATATTCTAAAATTCCTCAGATACTTTCCAAGTATAAAACTAAGGTCTTTGATGAGATGATTTATGGATGGATGATTATAAAAATGGGGACTTTAGCTTAATTCTTATTTCAAAGAAAGGCCTCCTCCTCTTCCTCTCTGAGCCACTGTGACTCCAGTCAAAATGAAGACAGCCTGAACTAGCATTCATGGTATCTCAAAGCAGCCTTTCTCGTAAATAATTATCTTTATTAAGTATATATTTTCCTGATACATATATATACACATACCTGTGTATGTGTGTGTGTATATATGTGTGTGTGTGTGTGTATAAATATCTTCCTTAGAGTGTAGTTCTCTATGGTTTATTCAATGCACAAAGAAATAAACAAATAAGAAAGATCAGCAGAACGAACTCTTACTTGTAATTCTACTTACAGTAATTGAGAATTAGGTAGGGGCAAGGAAGGCCGTAAGGCAGAGTAGAAGTACCCAAATAATGGGAGGCATTTCAAAACTTTTCCACAGCTGGAAAGAACAAGTCATCCTACATCTTCGTCCCAAACTAAAAATAAAACTGGTTGGTTGCAGAGGAACCCATACCACAAATGTCCCGGCACAGTTAAGTGCCACAGTAACAGGCTTCATTTGTGGCTTGATCAACACACTCTACAGGGATTACCTGGATTCTATACTCAGCCTGAAGAATGCTATTTCAAACTAAACTAATCCTCTCCTTTATAGTCTCTAAGGACAAAGACATAAGTGGGAGCAGGATTCTATTAGCATTCTACATTTCCTTCATTTGGATTGGTTTTATATTATGATTGATGAATGATTCTATGTAATCCAAAAGGAGTAAATGTGCTCAGAAAGCAGGTCGGTACCACCACCTGGGGAAAGAATAACCTGTCTAACCTCAGACACTTGGCTATCCTTGAGGTGTTTCCCATTTTGAGGAGAGAAATCTGGTAGGCAGGGAAAATCTATCAGAAACCTACCGTATAGCTTTGTCAACAAAACAAAACAAACTAATCTAGCTTCCAAAGCAGGGAATCTTAATGTGGTGTTTATGGGTTCTCTAAAATCTCATGCAAAATATAAGTGTGTGCCTGTATTTTTCTGGAAATGTAGGAAAATAGGTTTTACTGAATACAGAGAGATCCATGACCAAAAAATTAAAATAAAATTTTAAAAAAGATGAGGCAACTCTCCTACACAGATAAGGAGGGGCCTAACATCAGTACTTCAAGGCCCACTCCACCCGAGCCACATACAGTTACTTCGTGTCTAGCCAGTTACCACCCCAGCTTGTTACCCACAGGTGCATAATTACAGTGCTTTTTATCTGTGTACATACTGCAGAGCTGTGTTACCGTCACAGCTTTCTAAGACCCTAGGGACTTCTGAGGGGATTTAAGCCAAAAAGGCTCATATCAAACTTTGTACCACACTGACTGTGTTGTGTGCAGTCAGATGCTAAGAGCTGACTCACCTGCCTGGTGACAAAGGGACACCTCAAATGACATACTAAAAGGCAGAAGGAGAAGTGGACCAAGGTGCTTGGTTTCATTTGATTCAAAGTTTAAAAGCTTATTTGGGAAGGAAAACTCACCTTAATTAGAATGTACTTGAGATTTTCTAAATCAGAAAGAATATGTCACAAGAGCAGCTATTTTTGTTCGCTTAAAAGTTCACTTATTTGGGAAATTTAGGAAGGAAAAAAAAAAAAGGCAGCCGCAGCAAATAAAGCAACCCAGTCTGAATTAGTTAACTGTTATACATTTAACTCTGTTAGAGATAAGCCTTGCCACAAAAGTTAGAAATAAAAATGCTGTTTTAAAAAGTCACCTTACAAATATTTTGGCCCTGATTCATGGCTTCCCTCTTTCCCAAGAAATTTTTGCATTCCATGAAAATACAATGTTATTTTTGAAATTACTGTCTAATTATTTTGTCTAATTATATCTATTGGCAACTTTTTATCAACAATTAAAGTCATTAAGATGTAAGGAATATATTTTTAGTGTGGCTGTTCCTTTTTTATTAAGTTACCATTTTATGCAGGAGGGATAAGTGATGAGATTTTTATTTTAACTTGAATTGTCTTGGAATTACTCAGTGGAAAGCAAAAGTTTGACATAAAACTGATGGTAACCAAAAGCAATCTAAGTATAAGCCAAAATAAACAAAGGTCAGATGGATAATGTGGACTCAGAGGATATTGTCATGCATGCCAATGTTAACTTTTTGTTTTCTAGATCTAAGAACATTTTCTCAAGGGCAGAGTGAAGAGAGGTAGTACACTACTTTCAATTGTATTTCCTTTTACTTTAAAAGAGTTGAAATATTGAGAATTTTATATGACTATAAAATTAGAGTTCAGAAAGTCTCACAACCCAAGAAAGTGGGTTAAAATATAAATTGTTTTGTAAACTCGTGATTAAGATTTTTATAAGTAGGCTTTATTTGCAAAATCTTTCTTTCCAGTTATCCTAACTATCAATCTTTTTTTTTTTCCTCCACAAATCAGAAGACACACATACAGATTGAAAAAAGATTTTTTCTTTTACTTGGGCCTGATCTCTAAATAAGGAACTGTTCAGTGCTAGGACTTCGGCTTCAAAGTTTGGCAAAATGTTTCCTAATCCAGGAAGCAGGTTAGACAGCTCAGGAAATACAAGGAAAAAAGGAAAAGAAAAACAACAAATTAAAAGCATAAGGGTAGACTTATTATTAGGTCTCCTCAGGTAACTGGTTTCACAATCATTCACTGGATTTCCAGTAGAAAGGTCATGCTACCTAACTTCTCTCACCTATAAGAAATGTACATTAATGGTTTCTGAAAGTCACATATATCAATATAAGGAGATAGATCTTTCCTCTAAGAAGTGCTGTTTCCAGTCTTCTTTAAAGACTGAATTTTGTACTCCCTTTATTATCTGCTGTACAGATAGAGCATTCTTCACATTTTTTTCCTGGTCAAAAAGTAGGAAATACTTTTAGATTCGTATAAGGTCCAGTTAACCAAGTGTTTTAAATACTAAAATCTTACTTAACGAAAAATTTACTATAACAGATGGAATTATATGATATGGGATTTAAATCAAATGGTTCTAAACTATTTAAGCTCAACAGACATTTTGAGAACCATTGTGAATGAAAATACTAAGGGCAGAGGACTTCAGGAGTAAAAACACAGGCTTTGCATATGGCTCACAGAATCTATCTTTTTATTTCTCTGAAGTTACCTTTTTATATATCATCCTAGATCATAGCAGAGCCCAAGTGATAATATCCCACAGAAAAGAATGGCAAAGTCCATACATATCTCTGTATATTTCTACTGGAATGTTTAGAAACAAAGTCTACGAACCATATTCATTTATTCTCATTGTAGCATATACTTACATCTGTCCCTCCCACAGCAACTTATCAGCCCATATAGTTAATACCTAGGAAAAAATTCAGTCAAATATGATGATACCAGCCATGTGTTACTTTATTCAAAGGTCCCCAACTATCACCATCTCACACTGAAGTCTTTAAACCAATAAATGGCAGGAAAAAAATCTGAAAAAGATCAGGTTAATTTTGATAAAAATTTGCATTTCTTGATGGATATAAAAAGTCTTTACCTTGTATACTGAGATATTAGAATCTACCAAAAGCTAAATCATACAGCAGGAGAGCGTGCCTTAAGAATGGAACATTTTAAAGTTGTAATGCTTGATAAATCATCATGGCTTTCAACAATGCTGAGAAGAATTTATCTTGCCACTAGTTTAAGGGGCTATACTTCAAATTATTCTTAAGGAAAAATAAAAAGGGAAAGAGGACAGTCTTCCAGGACTGCTTTGAAAAGTTTGAGCAGTTACTTCAAAGGAAAGGGTGTCTTTGTCCTGACTACTGATGCGAATCCTCACCAAAGGCTGAAAAGGATCCTCAGTGCGTCTTATGGATGGCCTTAAAGGAAGATGAACAAGTCAAGTGAGATGAAAGGCAGCCCAAATCCTGTCACAAATACTAGGACACTCCAGTTTTTACAGATGTGCTCTTCTCAGCACATAATACTGAATTTTAGGACTAACTTACAGAAACTATTGTAACAACCCAACTTGATTAAAACAGCACAAGATCTCCATAATGTCCATTTAGCCTTGGACCTATATTTTAAAATATTAGGTGAAATGTTTTAACAGCATTAGGCAGAATAGCAGATGTTTTTATTGAGTGTTTTCTTTGGTGCCATCATAATATTAAGTATATTTCTCCATTAAATGGACTCTGAACCACTTACAATTATACCTGAAAGAAGAAAACAAGAAACAGTAATTTCTCTAGTATCTTGCTCATAAAGATCCTTTGAGAAAATACCATTTCAAAAGGTCTGTCTCCTTTAAGGCAAAGAGGATTAATAATTCATGTAAAGATAGATCTAACATGTATTTCTGGCAAATTTTTTTTTGTTACTTTTAAAAAAACAAGTTCTCTATATTTTAGGCATTTTTCCTCAGAATTAGGAAAATTAAATCACAAAATGCACTGCAGATTCTCATTAGTGGTTTAAATATGTTGCTGTTATAGCAAAGAATCTCCTTTATTCAGTTACCATTTTTTTCAATACCATTTATTATGAAATGAAGTGAGGTTCAACATTTCACCATTCTTAGCTTTTTAGAAACAGAAATATTTCTTCCAATTAATATTTACTTTAGTTGACGCCTGGCCCACAAATTAACATATCCCATTTGTTCACTCATTTATTCCTTCATTTATTTAATAACATACACTGGGTATCCATTATATGCAGTGCACAATAAAATATGGCCTTGTATTTGAAAATTACTTGATTTTAAGTGGTTAGTGGATGAGGTTTTGCCAACCTTACTATAAACCTGTAAATTATAATTACAAATCTATATAATCGTAGAGGCTTAAAACACTGTACTGAAGTCCAAACTAGTTTTGAAGTTGCACACAAAAATGATATTTGAAATTAATTAATAAAATCCTTAAAAACAGCTGATATACATTTTCCACATTGGTAAAAAAAAACTAATGCCACCTGACATTCCTTTAAGGGGAAGAAACAAAATATGAAACCTGACGTTGTTAGAAAATATAATTTCAATTGAGTATACATTTGAAAGAAAATGTTTAAAGAAAAATAAATACCTAAATGAAGTTGTTGTATAGATCAAAATTAAAAATTTAAATATTATACAATATATGCCAGTCACTTCCTAAAGATGCATACTTCTATTCTGTACATGCATTTGCCCCCCAAAATTTAATTAAATTTCGATTACTACAAAACATTCGTGAGAAAACTGAATGCTCAGCTTTCTTATGAGGCTCACCATAATGTTAAAGAGAGGCACTGGCTCTGCTGCCGCAGAAATGAGGTTAGCTGTTATGTGTTTCTTAAACCTTTCCATTAACTTTCTAACTTTTCAATTAGAATTATAATACCATACAAAGAGAAACTATTTTAAATTTATTGAATTCATTCTAACCCCACCCCTCACCCCCAATTCATTATGGTCTCTGGTGAAAAAATATTAATTTGATCAAACATATAGTTAGGGTGAGACAACTATCAGAAAGTAAATTTTGGTAGGCTCCTCTTGTAAATAATATTAGAATTACTAATGCAAAGACAAAATAACGGTGGCTTAAGTATTGCTTATAAATGAAAGTTCTTGATTTAAAACTTTATCATATATATATAATTTATGACAATGAATCATCTTCTAAGAGTACATTAGAAAATGGGTTTGAATGAGTATGTACCTGTAATTGTATACTATACGTATACCACTAAAATTTGTAATAAACTTTTTTTTTTAAAGATTGATTTATTAATTCCTTCCCACCCCAGGGTCTGCGGTGTCTGCTGTTTCTATTCGCTGTGTGTTCTTGTGTCTGCTTGTCTTCTCATTAGGCGGTTCCAGGAACTGATCCTGGGACCTTCCAGCATGGGAGAGAGGTGATCATTCTCTTGTGCCACCTCAGTTCCCTGTTCTGCTGTGTCTTTTATTGTCTCTCCTCTGTGTCTCTTTTGGTTGTGTCATCTTGCTGCGCCAGCTCTCCATGTCAGCCAGCACTCCTGCATGGGGCGGCACTCCCACGCAGGCTGGCACTCTGTGTGGGCCAGCTTGTCCTCACCAAGAAACCCTGGGCATCGAACCCTGGACCTCCTATATGGTAGACGGAAGCCCAACTGCTTGAGCCATATTCGTTTCCCTGTAATAAAATTTTAAAAACACCAAATCCTACCATGACATATACTATCAAAAGACCCTCAGATTTAAAGAAATTATCTTTGTATGTCTTTTACATATACTTAGAGTGTTTTAATGATAGGGTTGTACCAAATTCACTACAACTGATATTCCAATTAAATCAAATAAAAGATGTAGTATAATCTAGTGGTTAAGAATGGGACTCTGGAGAGATTACTACCAAGCACCAACTAGCAATGCAACTGGAAAAAGACCTTGACCAAAAGGGGAAAAAGGTAAAGAAAAATGAGTTTATATGGGTAACAGACTACAAAGTGAGTCAGGAGGTCATTCTAGGGGTTACACTTATGCACATCTTAGCAGTATCCATTGACTGCCCAATTAGACATTACCCCAAATAGCAAGGCTCCTGAGGGCTCTGGAGACACTCAGGCACTACGGTCAGGGTAGACAGCTCATGAGTTTGGTACTTTGCCAGTGGGTCCTACTTTGGGGTTTGTGCTCCCTAGTGTGACAAAACTGGACTCAGTTGTGTTTTTCCTACACACGGGTCTTTGGTTCCTTCTATTTGACTCTGTAGTCGGTGCTAGAATTGGTAGGTGTATGTCCAAGAGACTTGAATCTTTGGACAGTCCATGTGCCAGCTGGGCCCTGCGCCTCAATGGAGCAGCAACAACTACTCTACAGTTCATTGGACACACCCGGGACAACAAACAAGGTGGTGATGATGGACAACCACCATACCAAGGAACCAAGAGAGCCTACAACTGCAAGCAAGAGAGTCCCACCCATCAGCCATATGGGACTGAAGCCCCCTCTCAATTAGAGGTGAAGTGGGCATCACCATTCCAGAATTGTCAGGATTGGGGAAGGAACTGTGGACTACAGTGGACTTAGTGGTATTCTACTATAGACTTATGTGATTATAGCAATGGAAGAACTTACAATATTGATGTGGAGGCAGTGGCCACTGGAGGTTCTGAGGTCAGGGAGAAGGAAAACAGGTATAATACGGAGGCATTTTAGGGACTTGGGAATTGTCCTAAATGACAACGCAATGACAGATACAGGTCATTATATATCCTGCTGTAACTTACAGAACTGAGTGGGAAAGAGTGTAAAAAAAAAAAAAAGAGTTTACAATGTAAACTATAATCCATGCTTAGTGGCCATATTCCAAAATGTTCATCAACTGCACTGAATGTACCACACTAAGGAAGGATGTTGTTAATGGGGGCAAACGTGGACAGTGTGAGGAGTAGGGAGTAGGAGTATGGGAATCCCCTATATTTTTAATGTAATATTTATGTAATCTAAATATCTTTTGGAAAAAAAAAAGAATGGGACTCTGGTCTAGAGTGCCTGAGTTTGAATCCAGGCTTTGGCACTTGCTAGCTGTGTGACCTCTCCTAGGCAAGTTCTAGTAAGGAGATCCAGGGCAGAAAGTAATGACATATTTGAAATCTGTCCACCATCTATAAAATGAAGATAATAATATTATTTACCATACAAGGCTACTGTAAGAATTACTGAGTTAATATGTAAATAAAGTATTTAGGAGAGTGCCTAGTATATAGTGAGCACACATTAAATATTATCTAGCAGCATAAGTACAAAGTCTGTTATATATATGCCTTTCACTTAAAGTATATTATCAGATCCTATGCTGCATTAGAGCTCATTCTTATAATTTTTGCTACTCTTCTAGAAGAAAATATAATTTCAAGAGATGCTAACTTTTTGCTGGCTATCATTTCAGACTCTGTTCTATGTATAAATATAGACTATAAATGTATACACATACAGATTAGATACTTAAAAGATATACATGTAGTCTGGTGATATTTTACCCTTAGTAATACAGACAGCATATTCTTCTATGTCAAAAATGCAAATTTATAATACCTTAATGATTATACAGTATTTCATTATGGGGACATACCGTGCTTTATTTAATGTGCTGCTTTCTCTTCTCTGATTTCAATATTTTTCATTTGTTGATTTCCCATAGAAGGGCTTGTCTTTGGCGCTAATTCATCTACAGCTCCTGGAACTGTATATGGTTGTCTAGTAATATTAACATGATAAAGTTTTGCCTCCAAAAAGGATGCAGGTGAAACTAATGAATTGAAATTCTGTTCAGATTTGTTGATATGCAACATTAACAGCATGATACTTATGAATATTACTTAATATTGAAAATTAAATCTATCTATCCTAAATACCTAGCCTTTAATCAAATCACATGAAGTTCTCTGTAATATCTCCCCAACATTTTTAAGGTTCCTCTGTTAAAGATACATAAGTAAGGCACTTATGTATCTATAGAAAGTTTCACTATTAAAAACATCTTGACCCTACTCACCCGAAGGAAATAAAGCAATCTCTCCTCGCAGTTGTAGAAAGTTAAGTTACAAGAATAAAAGCTGAAAAGCCCAACAGTTATAAAGTCTTAAGCCACAAAGTAAAAAAAAATTTCTTAGATTTTTTTCTACCTAAAAATACTTCAAATATAAAATCCAAATTCTGATCAAACCAATTGAAATGTGAGAAAATTACCGGGAGGGGGAGAGAGAGAGAATAAACAACAATTTGCAGGTAAATGAAATGTAATCATATACTTAACTAAGTAATGGCAGCGTTAAAAGACCAAGAAAATGAATTTTTAAAAACCGTTTAATAATATTTCTGAAAGGCTGCTTTGTAAAGTCATATATGTGAACAGAGTATATAAAAACTGAGGTAACTAGAAAAAATAGATTAACTATTGCTTTGTAAAAGAAATCATCAGAGTCACTAATGTATTGAATTTTATATAAAAATGGTTCTCTTTTAATAAATTCTCAGGAATATCTAATGTACAATGTGAGTTATATATACATACAGCTGCCATTCAATTTCTCTAATGAAATTAACTTTTTGGAAGGTGGTAAAGTCAGACTAATATGTTATTTCAGAAGAGCTTAATTAAATGTATCCCTAGTAGTTTTACAGCAATCTCTTTCTCTCTCTCTCTCACCCACGCACACACACATATTACACAATATTTTAAAAGCAGAAGAGTCCCGCTTTTAGATTTTCAAAAAAGAAGAAAAAAGGAAGTAGCTTACAATATTTGGGTGTATTCAGTCTCTGCATTAAATGAAAAAAGACATTCTTAAAATTTTCTTTGAGAGCCTATACAGTTAAACTTAGCTGACTATAGGGAATTTGTACTTTCTTAGATTAACTCTAGTTTGAAATTGAATTTCCTATAGAAACATAAGTACTGGACAAACTATTTTCTTTTGGTGTGGCAGCAAACATTAAAGTCTATATATGAAGATACTCAGTTTTAATTCAAAGGAATAAATCATTAGTTCTTCTGTTCTCATATTTATGTGGCTATAGCCTATGGGCTGAATGGTATAGTCATTTTTCTCTGCAGCCAAACAAGGTAAATAAATGTGATATATTGGCATATCATCCCACCACTCTGCATATGGTGCACATTAAGCTTGTATTCATTTGCCATATGAATATAATCCCTTTTACCACATCTACTATTAGTTACAAGCAGTAAATACAGAGTTGTTTTGCTGGAACTTGAAGGCCTGCATTACATCATGGAGCACTAAACATCCTGGACCTTCTGGAGAATTTCATAGATGTAGTTTTAATGTCATATGAACTTTAACACTGCCAACATACTGGCTCCAAAACCTACTTGCTGAATTCTACAAGGAAAAAAGAATAATACAGGCAGTCTCAGTATTAGTGCAACAGTATACAGCAAAAGTAGGGACAGAGAGAAAGTTCCTGATGAGATACATAAGGACAAGACTCATGATCTTAGCAAAGAATCAAATTAGGAGTCATATCCTAGGCATAAAAATGCTACTTGTTGCAAACACTGCTTTCATATTTAGAATCTAGTGAACATAAGTAACTGAAGTTGAAAATAGCTTCTAAACAATTTTCCTCAATATAGCTTACTAAAGACCTGAAATCTATAAAATGAGAATTTATCTCTCAGCAAACTGTGATGAAAACTATGTCCACAGTTTAAGAAACTATGGTTTATTAGACATGTATTGTGTTTACTTTTTCCTTAAACAAAATATTTACTGTAAAGTTCCAGATCCAGGTTAGAGTGGGGCTGAAAAAGGAAGAAAGTGATTTCTTTTTACATACACATATGGTTCCACAAAAAATATACATATTTTGACATTTGTGACCCATAAAAAAAATTCACTGTGGGCAACAAAAAACGAAGTACACCTGTCTTATGTACAAATTTTCATATTACCAACATTAAGTCCCCAAATATATCCAGTAGATGGTGCTCTAGGACACCTACTCACAGAGAGTAATAATGTTTATGTTACATCCACCTATATTTTGGCAAGACAAAGAATAAGGATTTATCAGTAGCTTCGGTAAAACATATTAGCTTTATGATAAAAAAGGACATAATTCCTAAAGATGTGCACACACAAAAAAAAACCCATGTGCATAAGCTCATGTGCAAAGAGGCAACTGGTAAATAATTCACACCTGGACATATTATGATACTACTTTTCTTATAGACTTGATGAGTAGTCTATGTGTATATCAGTAGTATTTATGGTCATATGGCAGGATCATTCTAAATTCATTAAAATAAAAATTTAGAATGCCTTAAAGTTAGAATTCATTTTTAATTATAGCAGGAATGTCTCATTAGGGTGATACTAGTAAAATTAACAGCAGTAGGATTTATGGTAATGACTTAAGTGATTGATGAGAGTATAACAAAATGAAGTTTTAGACAGAGAAAAAGCAGGGCAGCTATGGCATACAGTACTTTAAAAAACAGCTCTGTGGTCTGTTAGTGCTAGCCTTATGGTTAATAAAACCTTCTTTCTAATTAACGGTGCTGAAATATTCTTAAAGAACAGAATCTTATTGGCTATGAAAAAACTTAAATAGTTCCATTTTTTTTTTCAACTAGACGCCATTCCCATAAAGGAGAAAGCTGACATAGATTAGCATGTCTGATTGCATAGAGGGAAAAAAAATGCCACCTTTCAATCAAATCAAAACCAGAATGTGAGAATGGAAAACTACTTTACTGAAATACTACACACAAATCTAGGCAACACCCTCACAGTCAGTAACCATTTGCTTTTCTAAAGCTAACCAAATAGGGCTTTAGAAAAATTAAGTAGAAACCTAAAAAACAGATAATAAGCTTTTCATTTTTAAAATTCATGTTTATGATTTTAGTGAGATTTTTAGTGAATAAATAATAACTACTTTGTGCTTTTTCATCCTGTTTATCTAAGTAAGGTCATTTTAAAGTTTAAAATATTTAAATGTCAATTGAATGAATTATGGTACATTTTCTTCAAAAATTGGAAATGTGCGATAGCATTTTTCTTAATGAAATATGAGTATCTTAGCAAAAGCAGTTTGGTGGATAAGATATAGTCCTCAAACACAAAGAATGCTAGGCAAAAGAGAGATGCTCTGCTTCCAAGTACAAAATACCTTTCATTGAAATATTCTTGGTTAACTGTATTTAAAAAACATCCACGACTAAATGGAATTCTTTTTAAATTTTTTTCTCATTGAGAAAATTGTGTACTACAGACGATAATATCACAAGACAATAAAGTCAAAGATGAGAAGGCATTATATAGGAAAACAAGGCTTTGGCTACCTAATCTAAGCAGATCTCATAAAATGCTTGTGTCCTTTTAAAAAGCCCCAAGTATACTATGTATAGGCTTTCTCTAGTTTTAATTAGTTTGATATTGCCCAGGCAATATGCATATAATTTTGGATAATATGATATTTTGAAATATTGTAATAACTATCAACTTAATATATAGGACCAATATTAGATTTGGAGAAATTGGTATAGTCTCATGACCCTGGTAAGTAAAATTACTAGCTAATTCTCTTGTTTTTGAAATAAATAAACTAAATAGCTCAATGAGACCTATAAAATGCAGAGAAAGCAAGAGCCTAGTTTTCTTTCATGTACTTATTTTCTCTTCAAGAATCAAATAAAAATCTGTATTTGAACATTTAAATTCAGGCATTCTGTGCATTTCTGGACCATATTACAATCATATGCATATAAAAGCCTGGACACTTCATAAAGGTCATTGATATCATATCTAAGAGATACAAGAGAGAATAAGCATAACCTAAATACCTCATCTGCAAAGCTCTGACTTCAGAGGCTGCACCGTGGAGCCATCAGTGAGCCAGAGGCTTATAAAATCTGCACCAGCTTGCATGAATGTTTCAAATACAGTTTGCACATGATACAAGTATCTTTGTTTTTGTTTGTTATTTTCTTTTAAAAAGCTTAGACTGGCTTGTTCATTTTTCCATTCAACTGTGTGTAAATTCTCATGATATGAAAAAAATGCCTATTCTCTTTCTCCCGGATTCATCTTTTAAAGCTTAAGTAAAATTAAATTGGAACAGCAGATATTATAAAAGGGCTAGAAAAAAGTGAGGCTGACTTTGGTAAAGGTAATTTAATTTAGTCAAGATACTACAATTTTCTAAAATTTTTATTAAATGTGCTGTTATGTTATTCTTTTATTTTTTTCTTTTTATTACCAATAGTACGAGGAATTAAAGTCCAGCACTCTGCAGACAATGAGAGGGTATTGATAAAGTGCTTTATAAAAAATATAATGTAATAAAATATGCTCAACGCTAACAGCTTTCAAGCTGGTGTTTATGTGGTGATTTATTTGCTCTAAGTATCCTGTTCTTCTCATAACACCTATAGTCAGTCACTGTTGCTTTCATTTTACAGACAAGACAAAAAGACCACAACAAAGCTAAGAATTCAATTTTTTTTTTAACTGAAACCCTACAATTTGGTCAGCCCTATTGAATCAGATTTTTAGGGGACACTCATGCCAAAACTACTTCTAGGGTGATTTATCATACTTTATAACTTCTGGAAAAGCTGAAGTTATAAAATATAACTAATTTTTAAAATATTTTAAATTTCTAAAGTGTAACTACACCTACATACAAGTGTAGCCAATGTATCTTTAGCTACTTCACAGTATATACATTGGTAATGACCAGGTGTAACATAGAGAACATGATTAGGTCGAGCAAGTAACAAAACAAAACAAAATAAAATTATCTATTTTTTTCTTGCTGTTTGGATTACTATATGTACGTGAAACATCTTAAATTTTTTCAAGGCAAGGTTATGTCTACCTACAATAGTTCAATGTCTAGGGAAAGTTCTTCCTAAATATTTTGAGATAAAAAACAAGATGGTAGATTTATTACCTATGTCAAATGTAAGTTTGCCTGAGATAATTTAGTGAATCTTAATAACTGGATTCACAGAAACAGGAAAAAGAAATCGAAAGTAGTCACTCATCCAAAAAGGCAATGAAGGAAGTAAAGTCAGAATATAAAAGAGTTCTTACAAGGTGCACTTTTCAAAAGAACACTAAAAACAAAAATCCCTGAAATTACACCTTCTATAATTTTATTGCAATTACCTATAAAATGGAGATATCTGTGTAGATATGTGAAATATATACACACACCCATACACACTAAAATTTGATCTGATCAAAAGGACATTATGATCCATAACATCACAGCCTTAAAATTATTTTTCATAATCTGTGTGGAGAATTACTCCTGTTTTGATTAAAATAATAAATATATTAGTTCATTGAATAAAAATTTTGTTTACCCACCCCACCAAAGTCTACAATGTACATATAAACAAGAAACAGCTTTGAAAAATGCTTTGCATATACTTCTTTTAAAATTATACTGGTATTTAACTAATTTTTCAAAGGTTATGCTTTCGTTTACATGCAGCTTTAAGAAGTCAATCCCAAATATGATGGACTTAAACATATTCATATTGTTTTTTAATTTGTGACTAAGGGACAGAATTAACTTACATACTATTAAGGTAAAATGATCAGGAACAACATGATCTTTCCTTAACTATATTGCAACTTGCTTTAAATTAAGAAATTGTAAATATTTAAGAGCAGTTAAAGTACTTTACCTCATGAAGTAAAACTCTAAAGCTATTCTGGCAAGAACTCTTTAGTGTTGTATAATCATTTTAATTAAATTCTCATTTTTCAGGTGGTCCCTTTAATTGTTTTTTCCTACTCCTTAATGTGTTTTTCTAAAGCTGTTTCTTTTCTGCAGCTGTGTGCGACTGGTTTTAATGGTAGCTGCTTCCTTTCTTGCCTTATGTGAATTACAATTTTAAATGGTTAAACATTTTTTGTTTTACTGCCTTCAGCATGGTTTTATAAAGATGTTTAAGGCTGTTGGTGAACATTTTCATTTCCCACCTGAAAAACCAAGACCCAATTTGAATATTCCATATTGACCTTTTATGGCCTATTTTATATTTTATTATGTAAATGAAACCATGTTTTTATAAAGACCAGTTTGTTTCCATGAAATTATAATTTTTATTTAAAATATGAATGTGGTAAACATGGTAACAGGCAATTGCTTTTACATTTATCTCTTATTGTTCATGAGTGAAACACCTCTTTTATTTGGTGATAGCTGTTTCCAATGAAGAACTGGCATTTTCATAAGAAAAACCTTTAACATGGAAAACAGATTTCATGCTTGGGTTTTAATTTTCAATGGTCACAAAATGTCAATAACAAGGCTATCTAGATCTTTCTAAAATTACAGCTAAGATATTAAAACTACTTGCTAATTCAGTTTCACTCTCAACTTAATGCAAAAGGTTCATGGCAAAATGTTATTCTATGTCACTTGTAAAAGTTTACTTACAAAATAAGTTATACTTACTGCCTGGGTTATCGCCAATCCCACTGCTTTTTCCATTCCAGTACCACAGTAGAAGAGTTGCATCACGTGACCCTGAGAGAATGTAGCAATTTCCCCCAATGTATGACTCAGAACGGGTGAGGCAAGTGACGACAGCCCAATGGCCAAACACCACTTGGATCAATTTTCCTGAAATACAAAATAATTTTTTAAAAAATTGCTATTAAAAAAAACACAAATTTCCAATGAACATGTAACTCATAAGATGAAACTGTATTAATCCAAATTCTGATAATTCTGAGTTCATAATACTTTAACCTGGTCCTACCTAAAAGTTTTCTAACAACAAAAACTAATTGAATAGTGAGAATAACATTTTTGAAAGGCATATGTTAAAACCATTTAAATCAATACTATTTGAGGGCCATGAGACCATATTGGTATAAATGACTACTACAAATTACACATGAATCATGTTTATTGAGTAAAGCAGATTTAGGAGAATCCTTCTTTGGAACTATTTTAAGGATTTGTTGAGTTACTCTATAGATTTGAAACAAAACAGAATAAAATTTAGTTGCCATAGTTATTCTACAGCTCAGACTTAACTAATATAAACCTGTCTCTGAATTACTGAAGATTAATATAATTTTTAAAATATAATTATATTAAAAAAATTAATATAATTTTTTAAAGTGTTCTAATACTAGGAATATATATATATATATAATTTTAGAGAGCTTCTGCTTTTTCAAGTCAGGATATCAAACTAAGTTTTGATAAAAGGACTAATTGACTGTCATTGCAGTTTGAGCCAGGCCATTCTTTCTTTGTTGTAATTGTCTGAGTGATGAAAATTCCTTGGGGTGTGTTAATGAAATCAAGGTTATGGCAATTAATCTAAAGGTGATACTGGGAGAAAAGAGGGAAGGGACAAAAATTCAGTAAACTTTTTATGCTAGGACCTCAAACATATGAAATTGGTCACATAGAGATGTCTGAAAAAAAGTTAAACCTTCACCTTTTAGAATCATTGATTAACCAAAGGTGGTGCTTATAATCGGCACCAATTTTTGTAAAGAGTTAATTATCTATAGTACTGCCTCCATCCCATCCCTATACTTTCTAACATTTTCCTTTGAAATGTCAATAGAATCTACAAATGAACATGTCATAGACTGTCTAATATTGATATTAGGCATGGATTTCTTATCCCAGTGGGATCATAAAAATGTAATTCGGAATGTTCAAGAAAAAAAGACCACTAAGCTGAAAAAAATTAATATGCCTAAAAAATTTGTGTTTAACTTGTAACACATCATAGCCTATTCAAAAGCTTAAGGTCAATTAAGTAATGGCATCTACATGTATTTAACTTTTCAAAATAACAAAAAATGTAACTAAGAATGTATTTACATTAATTTATTTAATTATTGATTTGAATAAATCCAAAGCTTATTATAAAGGCTGGAAATTTAGAAACACAATACTGAAATTTACTTTAAATCTGATGTAAAGTTACAGTACTTTTACTCATTCATGAGTGACTGTCTTTCACTCATGCGTAGTTTAGTATTACTAGCTAAAATTAGATCTACTTAATTCTTAAAATTGCAAAATATTAATAAAATAATAATATAACTCCCTCCCCACCCCGTGATTAAGGGGGAGAAAAGATTTCAGTCAAAGCAGGTGTTTTAACTGCTAAATATTCAAAATGTTTAATTTCTTCAACCTTTTAAATTCACATCAATATATGTCATTTAAAAAATCAGCTTATCCAAAAATTAAAGTATGGCAAAAATAATTCAAGACTTTATAGAATAAAATAATGGAAAAGAAAAATATCCAGTTAATGTAGTAATTTTTATTTCATTTCCAATTTACATGAAGAATAAAAAGGAGCAGTTTAGTGGTAAAATGGGTAGGGTTATTTAGGATAAGGCAAAAGTTAGGTCACTGAACACACTCCTATTAATAATTAGAAAACTGTAGATTAAATCAATGTATTTCAACTACTGAAAGAAAGGAATTTACCATATTAAATGTTTTTGATCACAGAGTAAGTGCAGTAACTTCTGTCATAGCCTATATCCACATGCTGAGAGCATGTAAACTACAAGAGTGATTCAAATAGGTTATTCCTTTGTTAAGTTTTGAAACCCATCAACTTAATGGGTTACAGGAGTCCTTGAGAAGGAGTACTTCACTACAACTAACTAGGTACATGAGGTAGGCAGAGTAGAGGAAACCCAGGCATTCCATGTTCAACCTGAGGCTTGCAAAGAGCAGCTATTCACTTGGTAATTTACTTAATTTCCAATTCATGTGAGGACAAAGTGGCAAGATTTAGCTGTAAAGGTACGATGGATTAAATAGAGGCACGTATTTTCAGATTCATATGTTAATTCTCATTAGTTAAGTCATTATATCTATATCCTTTATATCTCTAATGTCAATATTAGCAAAATGTATACTCTGGTTTCTTTTTTTAACTAAAATATCTTAGTGTTTTAATTTTTTCCCCCAAATTTATCACAATTATTATTCATTTGACAAATGTTTACTAATCACCTACTATGTGCCAAGCACTAGGCATTCTTAGTGGCAAAGAAAAAAGATATGGTCCCTGTCCTGGTAGTACATACTATCTAGTGGGAGAGACAGATATTCAACAAATAAACACAAATAGATAAGTAATTATGAATAGTGATGAATATTATTAAGGAAAAGAACAGGGTAAGATCAGCAAGAATCGTAAGGTTGATTGCATGTCAGAGATCTAAATAAAGGAGTGACATTTAAGTAGTTATTTCTAAAGGGCTTCATATTTTAATACAAATTAACTTTATTCTCCATAATTTATACTTTGGGTTCAACTCTGGAAAACATTATTTTTTAAGTTTACTTTTTCCTGTTCTGGCAGCCGTCCTCAGCATTATTTGTTATTGCAATGGGGTTGAGGTTCACTCCTCCTTAATAAATCACAGTATATAAATACCTGCTGCTCTTTTTGGTAAATTATTTTCTGATAATCTCATAAGTGTTCCTCAACCTTTACTTTTTGTTTCCTTTAATACCAGTCCACCTCTCCACACACTAATATCAAATATTACCACAAGTACTAGAATATGCCTTTTTTGACAGAACAAATTTTCTAGTTAATGTTTTATTTGACAGCTGTGCTACAAATAAAAAAAATTCAAGCTCAGGTCTCTGCACCACTGAATCTAAAATGTGGACTGAAAATAATTCCCACTGCTAGGGGAAGGTTTTATTGTTGCCTCTGCTGTGCTGGTTGTGCCCAGAAAACATGATTTATGTTTAAAGAATTTCCTGTTACAACCCATGTTCCCCCCACCCACAATCTAATAAGAGAAGGATTTTTATCTTTTTTTTTTTTTTGCTTAAGTGCTAAAATAAAATTGAATTCAACACTTGCGATAGCTTTGCCATTATATATTACTGATCATACATTTTTCCCCTTGCTTTTTTGCCAAACCTAGGAAAAATATTTAATATTCCTATTGTCATAAAATCACAAACACATATTTACCCTAACTGAAATTATTTTAAGTAAAAAAGTAAAACTAGAAAAAGTTTGTTTATACACAAGAAATTGAGAAGATATTAAGATTCTAGTTTGAGATTTTTTTCACAACTTTACTGGCAAGTGTAAATATTTTTATTCTACAAGCCAAGTCAGCTTCACTGAAATGATGTTTAAAATAAGCTACTCCTTATGAAAATGTTTAATGCACACACATGCACACACACACAAGCGTACTTTAAAGATGGCACAGTAGAAGGTTTTTGGAAAGAAGGGAAGGAATGGTATCTAGTATATTAAGTCTAATGTAACATGGCAGACATACTAGGAACTTACTGTTCCAAATTACAGTACTTTTAAGTTAACCAGTGATTGACAGATAATACCTGTATGAGATAATATGGTATAATGACAAAGAATGCTATATTTGAAGTCAGAAGACTTGGGCCCAAAGTCCAGTTCTATGACCACAAGCTATATAAATTTCAACAAGTTACTTAACCTGTCTAAACCTCAGTTTCATCAGGATTATTGTAAGGTTGAGACAAGATCTTTCTCATGAATGTGAAAGAATTTTTGAAATTCTAAAGAATTCTGTGAATATAAGAATTATTTAATTATTAGTTATTATACAGGAAGTGGGATATATGTATGTTAACTTTACCTTGTAACCACTAATATTCATTGCTTTTTAAAAAACCATATGGAATGCCAAAACCTTAAAAACCTCAAAGGTTAAAACCAAAGCTTGACATTATTTATGATTCTATTTATATGACATTCTGGAAAAGGCAAAACTATAGTAATGGAGAATAGAGCAGTGGTTGCCAGAGGATTGAGGGTAGGGAGAGGGGCTGACTACATAGGGTCAGTTTTAAGGAATGCTGGGGTGACAGAGCTGCTTTTTATCTTGGTGGTTTTGGTGGTGGCTACACAAACTCTATGCATTGTTAAAACTTACATAAGTGTACCAAAAGAATGAATTTTATGCTACAGACATTTTTAAATAATTTTATTAAATGTATTAAAAATAAGCAACTTAAAAGAATGTTTAAGAAAATATTGTGAGAGGATGTAACAAGCTTAACCTGAAAGTTTGAGCAACAAGGAGCAGTTTCAAGGTCAAATAATACTACCATAACAGTAAAAGAAAGGTTAAAATGTGAATTTGATTATTAAATCAGAGTGGATTCATTGTAATAATGAATCCCCATTGCATTTTTAGAGAAATTCCAGAGGAATTTTAGGTGCTATAGTTTATTCACCTCATGGACTTAATTCAGAAAAGCTTAATGATGATTTTTTTCTTTCCCAGACCTACAGAATAAAGATGAAAAAAAAAAAAAGGTAAACTGAATTATCCCTAAAAACAACTTCTACAGTTTGTTTTATGAACAGTGTATATTAAACTATTTTTCCCTATTCTTTATAGTTATGTTACAATTTTACCATAAAAATTGTTTAGGACAAACTCCTTGAATAACCAAATATTAATTTTTTCAGTATATCATACTAAGGCAGGACCATGGACTAATACCATGGACTAATACACCTTAAAAAGATTATTAACAAGACTGAAAGATAATTTACAGAACAACATTTAATGGACTAGAAAGTTCAACTAATGAGAATTTTCCATTCCCACAACATTTAATCAACATATTTGTAGATCCTTGCTTCAATTGAAGTATCTACTTCTACAGTAGGTATCAATTAGTTCTAATCAATTATTTCAAAAGATTCAGCTACATATTTATTATACACTCATTTTATTTTCTAAGTCTCTAAAATTACTTTAAAGATCCCATTAAATTTCTCAATGTTTCTTAATTTCCTATATGCAAAACTTTACCCAAATATTTACTGGCTTGATTCTCCTGTAATATTGACTTGTACTTAGTTTGTCCCTTGGGTATATATAAATGAATATACAGACTTAAACTTTAATATCTTAACAAGATCTCCTGTCACACATAGAATCAGTAGTCAGCTACTTTTCTTCATGATGGCATAGTTTTCAGCAAGATTCAATGCAGAATTAGATGACAAGATGCCTACCCCCCTAAGAGATACACTTAATGAGTCTTTCCAGTAAGGGAAAAAAAAGGCCTATAAATAACAAAAAAGTAGGAAAATACACCCATATATATGTGTGCCCATCGTAAGATTATGCCCGTATAAGTGCATATAGTATTTATATACCAGGATATAATCAATCTACTGTCAAAATCAATCTACTCATTCTGTAAGCATAAGGCTTAGGAGAAAAACCCACTTTACAAAACTGCCTCTTAAAAATATGCTGAGAATTGATAGTGGACTGCATGGTAGATTATTACTTGAAAGAGGAAAATAGTGTCTTCTTTTCCTTCTTATTTTACAAAAATTTTAGAATTCTGTAATTTTTGAAAGGAAGGAGATAAGAAAGCATTCTAAACTTCTCAGTGTTACTTGTAGTAGACTTTAGTTCACTGATGACGAAAATAACAGTTACCTGTGTCTGTAGAATAGACTCGGAAACTCTTATCCCAGAAGCCACAGACAAGAATATAACGGTTGTCTGACGTAATGACAAAGCACTGGGAATGGACTTGTATACTTTGGTCTAAAAGGTCCGTGATTTGCCTCCTGTGCATTCCTGTATTGCTGGCTGTGAGAACAGAGGAAGAAAAAAACAACCCTATTAAACCCACATGGACAAAGAAACCTTGCATTTTGCCATACTTGGTGGGGGTAGGTAATAAGGGATAAGAGGAATGGAGACATGGTCCAGGGTCTTAAAGTATTAAGAATACTTCAATTTTTAATTTTTTTATTTTTTATTTATACTTTAATTTTAAATATAATAATATTTGAAAAACCAAATAGGAAAATACATCTGATTCTTGGAAAAATGTGGATAGCCAAATTCAACATCTCAGTAAAAAAAATTGCCTAAGGGAAAGAAATAACAACATACTGCAATTTGAAAATAGTATACAATTCACAGAACATGCATCCTAGCTCTTGGGCAGGACCAAACTAGATTACAATCTCCAGATTGCTTCACAGTTAGGTTTGTGTTTCTGACAATCTCATTACATCTATTGTCATGAGAATGGATTCATGTTGTGACAATCTATTACCCTTAACATTTTGTCACAAAGAAGAGATATTAGAATTTAAATGTCATATATTTGAAATATTGTAGCATCTTGTACTACTTTGGCTTTAACAGGTCTTTAATTTGACTAGATGTGAACTCCCATTTCCCTTGTTTACAGCTGCACTTGCATGTAAGAAAAAGGTAGAATGACTATTTATTAAACATGCTTATAATTGAAAAAGTCAAAGCACAGCATACTGCCACTTTCTTACTCCCCATTTAAGCAATAAAACAAGACAGGCTGGCAGTGTGTTTTCAAAATTCTACAGAGCTGCTGAGATGGGGTTTGTCAGAAGGCACAAGGTCAGATACAGAGCAACACCAAAGCACAAGGCAAGAATAATAATCCCCCAGAAATACCCTGTCAAGAGTGCCGTTATCAGAAAAGGAATTTTCACTGAGATACCTTTTTTGGCTTATGAGGCAAACCAAATAGAAAGCTTTGTTTCTAGTGATCTAAGGGTTAATTTTACTCTGACTCTACTGTGGTAACTCAGTAAAGTTATTTTACCCTGACGATGTTTACTGACTTTCCAAATATAAGTAACAGTACTTTTGCTGCTACAGAAATGATGTATCACAAATATGAACAAATAATAAATTTCTGCATCTGATCAAGTTCTTTTTACTCATAGTCTTCAGTTTTCTGTGGGGAAAAAAAACCTGTCTATGAATTGATAAAAATAAAACATATAGAAAGATCTACATTACATTCACTGTATATAATACCTAACTTAATGTGGACACTTTAACAGCAGCCTCAGAAAGGAATAGAGAGGAAAAAAGTGCTCAAGGTATTCTCTCCAATGCTGTGCGTGGAACTACTGGGGTACAGAGGAATGAACCGTTCCCTGCCCCCCCCCCCCAGGGCATACATAACACAGCAAACATAAACATATATCTGTGAAATACTAATCTGCAAAAATTCTGCTAGTATTAGCCATAACTTCATCTATCAAAGACAATTAGATAACTGTTTCATAATATGGGCTTCATATGCCTTTGGGGGATTAATGGGCTAGAAAGTGGTAACAGTAGTAAAAAGGGCAGAATTCTAGTTGTAGAAATTGCTAGTAGATGAGAAAAGCTTCTATGGATATCATTGTTCATCACAGAGAGATACTCAGTATCTCACTCCAGTGAAGTTCTGTGAGACAATTTTTTAAAAAACTCCAAAACACCTAGCAATTAAAATAAGGTGTTTGGTACTTTCTATGATGGTTACTACAGTACTTCAAGAGAACAGTAAAAAATGCTTATTTTTATCTGTGTTTATATGACTTTTGCTTTTATAATACAATCTTTCACTGATCATTTTTTGGGGGGTGATGTCATGGGAGGAACCACTTAGACATATTTGATCATTTGTATGATTTTGAATTGAGTGTGCAGACTAATGCTTCTGAAACTTTAAAATAAAAATTTTCCAAGTAAGTGCTCACTTGTAATTTAACACTGCAATATCTGTCTGTCCATCTACCTACGCACCTACCTACCTACCTACCTAATCTATCACTTATCCATATCACAACCGCCTTTCTGTTATCTCACCATTTTCTTCAGTAAATCTCCTGGGATTCAGTACTAAAAGTATTTTTATTCAGTGAAAATTAGGTATATTTGTCTAGATTAGGAGTCTTCAAACTGGGGCATGCACACCCCTGGGACGGGGGTGGGTGGTGGTGGTGATGGTATAAGACTTCCCAAGGGATACACAGGCATAGATGGTTTTAAGGGAACCAGTTTCTTATTTCTCAACTTTCATATGTTCTCTTGCCTGAAAAATGATTTTCCTTTCCTACCTCCCCTTTTACATGCCCTTCTCTCCCTAAATAAAATAAAGGTATATTTCCTCTCATCCAGAATCTTAGTATGGTGCTTTTCCTCAGGGCTTAACAATCTCTTGAGAGCCTAATAAAGGCACAATTTAAAATACTGATGTGATGCTGAAAAAGCAGATCCCTAGGTATAAATTATTTTGCTGGTCAGGTGGTTTCCAATTCGTTGCTTTCAATAAAATTGAAGGAGGATCTAATTACACCATCAATTGATAGATCATTAAAAATAAGTTTCAATGATAGATTACTGATGGATAATTTAATGTTAGA
This sequence comes from Dasypus novemcinctus, assembly GCF_030445035.2. Classification (NCBI taxonomy): domain Eukaryota; kingdom Metazoa; phylum Chordata; class Mammalia; order Cingulata; family Dasypodidae; genus Dasypus; species Dasypus novemcinctus. The sequence goes on along the minus strand of NC_080673.1, from coordinate 43,119,781 downwards.
CCATAAAAATAATTTTTAATAATAGCTAGGTGAATTTTGTCACAGAATTAAAGATAATTAAAAGATTTGAGTGAAATTATTAAAACGAAACTCTCCCATTTACTTTCTTAGGTGAGCAAGGTTCCTCAAAGCTTCCATCTCTAAAAACACACACACAAATAGGATAGAACTATTAACAAATCCAGTCTCACTGAGCAATAAATAATATTCATCCATGGATACATGAGGTAATTGGGGAAAAAAGTCCCACCCATTTCATTAATGACATGTTTCTAATAAATGTTTGCTTTTTATGTTTAAATATTTATTAAAATTTAGTATAACTTTTGGGGAAGTGTGTATTAATATTTGCAATGATCATTCAATCCAGATGAAAAAATTTCAAATGTTGAACATTACAGTCAAAGGAAAATTTAAAATTTAAATTTAAATATTTAATTTTCTATACATACTTTTATTGCAGAAAACTAAAATATGGTAATCAATAAAAACATTAAGATAAAATCATGTGGAGGAAATAGAATGAAAATATGAATTCAAGATGAAAAAGAGATAATGTAATATTTCCAACTGATAAGAGTTTTTTTAATATATTTTTTGTTTTTTCTTTTTTTCGTTCTTTTTGGTTGGTTTAATGCATTTAAAAAAAATAGAAAATGTTAAATATCAATTCACTCTGGTACTTAGATTTCACTAGATATATTTTAAAAAGGGATACAACAGTTAACTTGAAATGTAAATTTTTACTCTATACCAAAAATTATAACCTTTGCAACTACTTAAATTTGTGACTAAAAATTGTAGATTATCAAAACTTAAAAATGTGTGAGAAGGTACATGGATTTAAACACTTGATTTTAGGGGTGTAGTAACAAAATTTCGATGTGTAGTCTCAAGAAGGATGGGCAAACTTCAGACCACAGGCCTAAATTGGCCCATTGCTTGGTTCTGTACATAAAGTTTTCCTGGAACACAGTTATGGTCATTTGTTTATGCATCATTTGTGGCTGCATTGGGGCTGTAATGGTGGAGTTTAATTGTTGTGACAGAGACCATAGGGACCGCAAAGCCTAAAATTTTTATTCTCTGGCTCTCCATAGCAAAAGTTTATCAGTACCTGGTCTAAAGGATTACAACTGCATAGTATAGGATAGTCATTGTTAAGCTTTGAAGCAAACAATGAGTCTATAATTCAGAAATAATGTTTTAAATGTCTTAGCAAATGGGCTTTATTTTTGTTTTCCTGATTTTTAAAACTGTGCCCAAGTGCACATTTGCTTTTTCTTAACATATGACAAATCATATCTATTCTAAGCAAAATAAGATTTAGGAACTTAATTTGTATTTATCCTTCATATAGATCATTGCTTCTTAGATTTTTGCTCAGATTTCAGGAAATCCTAAATGAATAAGTTTGTGTTAAAGTTCATCAAAACAGTCCATTTGTGAATGGCAGCTCTATAGGTCTCTCCTAAAACAATGACTTTAACGACAAAAAAGGTGCCTTGTTATGTACACACATTGGGAACACCTGGATTTTAAATTAATAAATTCAGTTCATTCTTATGTTTTATTTAAAAACTTTAAAATTCTAACAATTTATTTGTGCCAGAGAAATTTAGCATAATTACAAGCCAAATATCAATGCTAGTGGCATAAGCCCACAACTAGGTAAGTTTTTCATTCTTAAAGTTACCAAATAGGATCCTCAAAATTAAGGTTTAACATTCTTAATGAGGCCACTCTTGAAATCCCCCACACATAAGGATGAAAAATATAAAACTGGCAATTTCAACTAACCTAACTCAAAAAGCATAGTAGCAATTAAATATTCTAACTCATCTGCTGCAGATGCTCATTTCATCCCAGTGGATTTTTCTGATCTTTCTCTTTTTTTTTTTCCCTCTCCCCTGAACAAATTTAACCTCCAATGGCAATTTACTTGGCTATAGGGTCCTAGGAAAATGAATACAAATATCTTAACACTGCCATTGGCTGGGCAATATATTTCAACTTCAAAACTGCCCTGCAATTGCACATTAATCCCTTCAGACTGAACAGAGGGTCCAGGAAGAAAGGATTGATCTCCTTTAATGATGAAACCCTGGCACTACAGTTTTATTTTTCACAACACAGTGCTGCTAAGAACCCCACTGTTATTATGAAAATTTCCCTAGCAAAGGAGCTCTATCACATTACCGGTGCACCAATTCATCATAACTTGCCTCGCTCCTGCTCATCAACAAGTCTGAGTGATGAAAAGATCCAATATTATCCTGACAGTACTTCATGCGCATTCTCAATCACACATTATTACAGCATCCATATTAATTTTCAATGACACGCGTCCTAGGCCTGTTCAAATTAGGCAAACCAACGAGGGGGAGTTGATGAAATACCAGCATAGCCACAGCTCATTGCATTCCAATTTGCATGCAAATGGTTTATCAGGAAAATTCCATTCCCAGCAACCAGCAAGTGAAAAACAACTGTAATCTACACTTCAGGGCCACCATACAGAGCTTAATGAATCGCAAAGAGAGAAGGAAGTGACAGACCTATGAGAGGATCGATTTCCACTGGCAGCTGGTATGGCTGGTCTTGTATAGCACCTTGATGAGCTGGAATTCACAAAAGATTAAGAAGGGAAAAAAAAGCATTATTTTTCATATACTAAACTACATAAAAATACATAAGTCAAACCTTATGTAGAATTGTTTCCAACCTCCAAATCACTCATGCAGTTTTGTGAAATTTAAAGAAAAAAATCCAGGTGCTTTTATGGCTAGCTTATTAAACATTTATTTTAGATTAGTGCTGTTCTGAACATGTGCCATCAGCAGTGGCTCCAGTCCTAGGCCATAAGCTATAGCAGATGCTTGACTGGCAACCTCTGATGCTGCAACAAAACAAAATTAAGTGGTAAAGCGCACTGAAAACAAAATGTGACAACCATCTGCTGACTGTAGCAAATACTATTTTTTGTTACTTCTTAAAAAGGCAGTTTTGAATGCTGCAGCACAAAGGATCCACAAAAATGTCAATTTATGATGGAGAAAGGGAAAGCTCTAAGTCAGGGAACATTTAAAGTTTCATCCATCACTTAAAATCAATCAATTGAAAGTTTGAATAAAGAAACCTATCCACAGATAAATGTTTTAGCTAATGGCATTTGGCTGAAATAGTTTCTTAAAGACTGAACTGAGGTTTTTTCAAAAAAGTTTTATTAATATTTAATATTTCCATGGTTTCAATTTAAAAATATTCTGAGAAGCAAATGAGTAACAAAAATCAATTTATACAAAGAATAGTTGGTTCAATTCTCAAAATGGTTCTTAAAATTCAGGCATTCTTATTTTAGTACTGCAAAAGGGTTTTGTAGTCTCTCTTCCTTTGAAAGGTAGGAGGACTTCAGGTGGAAAGTGCATTAGGAATCAAGGGCCACTACTGCCCAGCTATGCAACCTTAGGGAAATGATAATCCCTCAAATGAAGGGTTTGGGAAAGATGATCTTTTCAGCTTTATCATTCTGATAGCTAAATTCTGGGCCCCTTTCCAAAGTATTTTTCCTAAATGGCTCAGCCATTTACCCCGGTCAGTATCTGCTTTTTATAAAGCTACATGCACTTAAGTCTTTGCTCGGTCAGTATTAGAACTGTGCTTAAGAAATACCGTAAGAATTTAGGAAATCTTTCTTACTGCCCTTCAGAGGCTGAAAATAAAAATGGGGCACATTTCAATGAGTTCATTGATTAGTTTAATAACTACTGATGTTGTAATTTCCTTAGTTTGTAAGTATCAACTTTTCAAGGATGACAGAAGCATCATTAAAAAGGATAAAATACCTGAATAAATGTAATATTGGCATTAAAAATTATAGTCGAGTGTATATAAGGAATTAAAATAGCTGAAGAAAGAAAGCCACAATGACTCATTCTTTTTTACTGAAGTTATAATATTTGTCTTTGCTGATTACTGGCTCTGACACTTACAGGGAATGATGGGGGAAAATGCACTGTAGTCTCTGGTCTACCCAATATTGCCATTTACTTGCACCAATATCAGTGCCAATTAACACTAATACCTTGAGAATTTTTCTCTACCTCTCTGGGAACCTGGGATTGTAGACATATTAAAACCAAACTGTCAGAGAAAGAGGCATAGAACTTTAAATATCATTGGTCATGCCTCAAATCCAGTTCTGCCACTGATTGCCTGGGTGATGCTGGGCAGGTCATGAAGCTTGTATTTCACGTTGAACCACATGAAATTGCCAATACAATACCTGATCATTTTCACTGTAAAAATGGCAAATTTGTATGGCCTACCCTAAACACAGAACCTACAGCCTATGGTTGTTGAGGAGATTGAGTTAATACATGTAATGTGATTAGAACAGTGCTGAGAACCTAGTCAATGCTCTATGGACATTATTTGCTATTGTTTTAATTTTTTAAATTTTTAAAAAAAATTTTTAACTTTTACATTTTTTTCAGAGGCTTTGCAAGGTCCTGTGAAAGAGAAGACTAGGATAAAGGATATATTATCCCCTCACCCCTTTAAATCAGGGCTAAGATACAACTCAAATAAATGACAGGAGCTAGCTGTCTAAGAAATGAGTTATGGCAATCATAGATCCTCAGAAAAGAGCCAGAATCTAAAATTAAAACCTAAAAAGTGTAACGTGAATTTGCTATTAACAAAAGAATAACTCTTAGGGACTTTGGATATTTGCTTAAATCGAGGCATATTAGCAGACAAAGGTAGAAAGAGATATGATGAAAGATCCGATTTATGTAAATATACCTGATTTGAGGCATAGTTTTATTAGAACAGGTGCTCAATATTTTTAGATATAGCTCAGAATTGGAGCTCACATTCTAGAAAGCTAACTTGGGGACTCCCATATATGTGATTACCATTCTGTGCATATATCTGGTGAAGAGCTGCTGTGTCATACTGTGAAGCATGGGGAACAAAAACCACTAGGAACACATGGTATAGGCACAAAGCAAGAGTTACTAAGGAGAATGAAAGGCTAAGAACAAGCAGAACATACACAGTTCCCCACTCTTATCTTACAGTAAGGTGAGCTTGGGCTAGGAACTGCTGTATGTACCATAAGTAATACTCCAGTGGGGGTGACCCTACCCCCCCCATCACTGTACATAGTTAAGGATAAAATTAAGTATGGGATGGAGAACACCTGAAAAACTAAGTACTAAGGGAAGTTTTCTACTCAGGAAACTAGGCTTGCTCAAATGGGGAGTGTCAGGAGCTCAGTCATCAGTTCTATGGAATGCACTAGAGACCTGGTAGCCCCTTGGTGGCATCAGCTCAGTTCCTTGAAAGCTAGCTCTTTACTAGGCTAAGTTTAAGACAGGGAATGAGGAGTGGTCAGAGCTTTCATTCCAGCAGTAAAAAGTTTTGTCTCTCCTCGATGTGTTATCACTTTGTTTATTCTGAAGAAGTTTTCAGGCTATCACAAACAGCCTCCCAGGATAAGCATCGTTTGCCAAGCTCTAAGTGTAACTGCACACAGAGCAGGTAAATCCTTCAGAGTAGGTGAGAGAACACACAGCAGCAGGTTTTTCTTCTAAGGAGTGGTATTTAGGGAATCCCAAAATCACATTTATTAAACAAATTACAATCTTTAGCCCTTGAATATAAGGATATCATTTGCATACACATTTACCTCTGTAAGAAGGTAACTCATTTGAAGGAATAAAAGAACCTACACATTTTATACCTGCCTCAATTTTTACTGTCGTGACTCTTCCTTTAATTTTTTCTCTAACCAAATATTGATATTCTTCTAGTTGTTTCATTTTCCAATGGCCAGGAAAATAGCTATATTTAATCAGTGCTGGTACCAACTACAGATATTTTATAATGGGTAACGTTGAGGGCAGTCAGTGTATCAAATCTATTGTTTTTCTCAGTTTTAAAATTCTTGCATTAAATTTGGCATGAGGCCCTTATTCAAGAATCTGCATTTGTAAGACCATTTTATGTAGTCTAATGAGCAGTGCTTCATGCACACTTTACAGAATTAATGACAACTTAACAGACTATTAAAATCTATCATCTACGATATCTAAAACAATGGTTTGTAAAAAAAAAAAAAAAAAAGCCTACAATCTCCAGGACTTTAAAAGATTTTCCTTTGGTCTTAAAAAAAAAAAAAAAATCTAACTAGTGACCAAAAAGAACAGTGCTAAATCCAGGTCCCAACATTCCTGTTCTAATGAGAGACAATAAATCACAGGAGGAGATCATAAAATTTGAGTAAGAAAACTTGGGTTCAAACCCTGCTGCTGACTTGCCATATGTGATGCTGAATAAGACAAGCTTCCTGAGGCTCAGTGTCTTCATTGGTAAAACATGGGCTGGACCAGATGAACTCTGAGATCTCTTCAAACTCAGTTTATGGTTCCAATGGTTATTTTAGCATTTTGCCCCCTATCTTAGCTTAGCCTAGCAAAGAACTAACTCAGCAGGAAATGAGCTGGATCCTCCAAAGGGCTACTAGGTCTTTAGCTGGTATTTTCGCTGTTAGGCACACTCTCTGAGTACTGAGGACTGGCTCACAACATCCTTCTGTGAAAGCCCAGTTGCCTGATGAGAAAACTTAGTAGCTTGTGTTTAATGGAAGACCAGAATGTACTTATGGGTATGCAGTATTTTGGCTGTGTCATATAAGTGTTCCTTTTATCACCCACAATAAAATAACACAATGCCATGCACAAAACAGTACAAGCTCTGCATATAGTAGACAATCAGAAATGTTTGAGTAAATAAGTGAAAAAGAGGAACACTAGATAAATATATATTATTTATGGACACAATATTAGAACATTATTAAATTAAAACAGTATGTTAGAAATATTATTTATATATGAGGAATAAAGACTAACTATCAGATGCCAGAGAATAGTTTATGTTTTAACATTTGTACTATATGGCTCAGATGGGACTTACTTGAGGCTTTCAAACTGTTAAACATTTTGATTCATACTAATGCTGGAAAATTAAAAGCTTAAATATTGAGATATAATATATTTAAATGGCTATTACAATTTCTTTATATAGTGTTCAGTAGTTACTGTGTGCCTCACAATGATATTTCTTTACTTACCAGGAAGGTTGTGCCACTTGTTCACGGCAAATAGCCTGTTAGCAGTGACTGTGATCACAGCAGGAGTTGCCAGACCAGGCTGGGTGTTGGCTGCCACATGAGTGACAGGGGAGTTGGAGGGGAACTTTAGGACCATGATAACATCCTGCTGAGCTTGGTCTGTGAACATCAATGGACTCTGCAGGAGGAGACACTGTTGAGTGGGCATGACAAGAACCCATATATACAGAAAGCAAAGACAAAGACAAGGAGAAAAGGTGCAGGAAAAGAAGAGGAAGACCATGTTAACACAAGCTGCAAAGGAGAGCACAGTGAGCAGAAAGGCCTATAAAAACAGCGATTAGAATTTGCTTGTTTTTCATGCATGCTATCAGTTGAAATTTTTGGTGACTGAAATAGAATACATCAACAGAAGCACTTAAAATCCAGGTAATTTTATTAGCTCCTCTCCCTACCTTCCTACCCCCCTGGAAAAAAAAAAATGATCTGATGTAGATTCCAAATAGGCAAAGTATTGGAGATTGCCATTAAACCCTTCCAACTGCTCTCATGTATCAAGTAATGATCTTTTGGTACCAAAAAAAAAAAAAAAAAAAATAGGGATAAAGAGAAATACCTATATGTCTCTTCCTCTCTTTTAGTGAAAAATCTAAAGCTCAAGATTCTTTAAAATTTCTCCTTTGAGAAGCAGAAAGTAATTGAAATTGGTAAACGACACACTAACTAGCAAATATATGAATCTTGAAGACTACTAAAAGGATTTGGAACATTCCAACAACCCATATGACATATGGGTTGTTGGAAAACACCACTCTGATTTATTGGATTTATTTATACTTTGTGGTCATATGCTATCATACAGTAATTGCACTGCACATTTTCAGCAATTCTCTTCTACCATGTCTATTTTCTAATAGCTGATTAGTATCATTCAGAATTGAAATGCTTTGATGAAGTGCTTCTGGCTGCTTTCCTACTGCCATATTTCAAAACACCAGGTATAGGTAAAAGTGTATGCACATATATTTAACACATATTTATTCAGAGCTGCTAATAAAAAATTAAATACATTTGCATTTTTATTATCAGTCCTTTTAAAAAAGTTATTAAGAGTACTTAGAAAAACATATTGCTCTAAGAATTCCTATTTGCACTCTTTGCATAAAGGTGTAAATAAAAGCAACTAATAAGCTACCCAGACACCCTTCTGAGCAAGTGGCTAAAAGCCAATCAATATTATGAGTTAATCCTCCCTGGATGCTCATTCAATTAAAGGTGTCAGTAATGCCTCATCTGATGTGGCCTCAATTAAATCCAACTATCTGATGGTGTGAAAACACAGGGGGATAAAGCAACAGCAGCAAAACCAGACAAATAGGCAGCTTTCGTGTGCCTGCTAATTACTACACCTGGTGTATATTATCGCTCATGCACTCAACACAGCACGAGGTGGCTTTAATTTCTGCTATATTCATATGTGCATGGGTGTGGTGGGGTACATTCATGGTTGATGGAGGAACTCATCTGAATGTTAGCAAAAACAATTAATAAACATTTGTGCCTTTGATTTTTAAAATCCCTGAGAGCAAAAATACAATTTTTATCATATAAAGAACCTTTTATACAGCTTTTTAAAATTCTGTGAAACTGGGTAAAATGAGAAACAATAAACAACAAAATAGTCTATAAGCTAGCTTTGAAGAATTCCTGGGAAAAGGAAATGAACATCATTTCTGAGTAACAAATTTTTATTTTTCAATTATTGACTAAAGTCAATTTATAAACCATGAGAAAATCAGAGCACAGCATCTATCATAAAGAATCACTGAAAAGAAGTTCATATACATTTTTGAGATTCACAGTTCATGTTCTAAATAGTAAGGCTCAAACTGAATAATTACAATGTTTATGCCTTTAAAAAACACATGGAAAAACCCCTAATATGTAGGAGGGATGTCTTGTTTATAGAGTGACTCAAGTGTTCCAACTTTTAGACACAAGGCAAGGACAAGCAGGCTACAGACATCATATCCAGAACTGTGCACTGCACTGCATTCTTACAAGCTCTCCTTCCAGTTCATTCCTATTACTCCATGCTAACTAGAACTCTCAAAGCAGACAAGCAGCAGGAAACGCTTGGTAGGTCCATCAGATCCTTGGCTGGTAAGTAGGGAGTAAGGAGTTCTAGAAATGAGAAAAAGTACACCCCAGTCTATTGGGCTAAACTGGACTGATGGCAGCAGCGGTAGGTGAGCAGAACAACTGGTGAAAGAGGGTTAAGAGAAACAGGCCCTTATCCAATCTTGGGTGCCTCTACGAGTCAAGTATGGGGTAAGTAGAAAACTGCTAGCTAAATCTCACTGTTCCCCCAGATTAAGTGTATGTTTGCTGACAACTGATTTCTTTCTCACATGCCTTTTTCCTCCTACCTATATATATTTAAGATGAAAAACACAATTTGTATAATTCTTTTTTTTTAAATTTTATTTATTTATTTAATCCCCCCCCCGGTTGTCTGTTCTTGGTGTCTATTTGCTGCGTCTTGTTTCTTTGTCCGCTTCTGTTGTCGTCAGCGGCACGGGAAGTGTGGGCGGCGCCATTCCTGGGCAGGCTGCTCTTTCTTTTCACGCTGGGCGGCTTTCCTCACGGGCGCACTCCTTGCGCGTGGGGCTCCCCCACGCGGGGGACACCCTTGCGTGGCACGGCACTCCTTGCGCGCATCAGCACTGCGCATGGCCTGCTCCACACGGGTCGAGGAGGCCCGGGGTTTGAACCTCGGACCTCCCATATGGTAGACGGACGCCCTAACCACTGGGCCAAAGTCCGTTTCCCCAATTTGTATAATTCTGAAAGAAGTTCAGTTATTCAGAGGATAAGAAGAATAGGAAAGATAATCTCCTACCCTCATTTGTGTATGTGCCTTCCCAGCTTTACCACCCTAGGGATAGTAAAACTAATCTGCCTTGATTAACCAATAATCCTTTAGCTGTGAAGGGAGGCGTGGCAAAGGGAATTCCCTCATTGTCCCAGTGACCAAGGCCGTGCAGTGACCCAGGTAGAAAGTCAGTGGAGCAGTGGAGGTGCTTCCATTAGCCAGCACCCAAAACAGCCTGAGTCTCACTGACAAGCTATTACTAAAACTAATTTCAGAGCCCAAACATAAATCATTCTTACTATTTTTACAGCATTATCTTCCACTGTTGATGCTAAGTGATTTTAGTGTAGTCTTCTGCTAACTAGAGTCACCCTTGATGTTTATCTAAATCTGATTTCACCTGTTTAAAAAGACTTAGGGGAAAAGATGATACGAATAATTTAAAAACTAGTTTTAGATTACTATTATGGCCAATTTGTATAACTAAAGAAAAAAGGAAAAAAAAAAAGCCTGAGAAGAAATAATATGACAAAGAGGAAAAAAGGGAAAAAGACACAGAGGAAGAGGTAAAAGGGGAAGAAAAAGGAGAAATAATAAGGAGAGAGCCAGAGGTAGAAGGGCCCATATCTCTATTGCTTGTCTCTTTGGCTGCTAATTTTCCTTCTCAGTATCAATCAAAAATCTATCATCACTAAATCACACCAGGGAATTAGAATTGACCTTAAATTATTCATTATATTTATGGAAACAGGGTTTATATTCTTTCTTAATTTAAAACAGAAACAAACAACTGCTTTATGAGGCATAATTCAAGAAAAAATATCTGTAGCCTATTGTTTTAAAAACTGTATTTATTTTTATTATGCAATCAATATTTGTAAGTGTGTTTTGTTTTGTTTTTCTCATTGAAGAATGAGAATGGCCACAGAATTTTGCAGCTTGGGTCTATTTCCCTACACCTGATTTTGGGCTGGCCTGTGACTTGCTTTGACCAATAGAAAGTGACAGAAATGATGTTCTGTGAGTTCAAAAATTATGCCTCAAGAAGACTTGCTGCTCCTGCCTTCATGGCCTTGTCATGTCTTTCATCCTTGAGGCTGAAAGACCACGTGAAAGAGAGGCCCAGCCAGCCCAGCCCAGACTCCGATAGCATATGAGTGAGCCAAGGGTGAAAAGAACAGAAGAAATGCCCATCCAACCTCAGAATTATGAGAAAAAATAAATAATTGTTTTAAGCCACCAAGTTTCGAGTGGCTTGGTATACAATGGCCATTGTCTTTTCCCTATGGTCTCTGACCTACAGCAACAGTATTCTACATAACAAAATTTGTTTTAAAATTCCCAAAGATACTGGGGTGTATAAAATAAGCACGATAACAAATCTAATCTAGAACTTATAAACTCAAACCAGAAAAGTTATAATCCTAAATTTGGAGTTCTTCATCCTACTTTGAGGATATATGACAATTATGTACCTTCAATTCTGCAACACAAAACATGAACTGATGAAATACGAGAGCAAAGGAGAAACATATACTGTACCAAAGACTCCAAGGGAGCATGCAATAATATTTGCTGGTTATTAGCAGATAAACATTGCACAAGAAGAGCAGGAGAAATGCCCAGAAGAAGTGGAGTATCTCAAGCAGAATGAAAGACTATTATGAATGTCGAGCATGGTCTCAAAGAAGGACAAGAAATGAGAAGAGTGAAAGCAGTACTTACCACTTGCATGGCAGAACCTCTGGGAGGATGGGGCTCTATAAGCAACTGAGAAGGCGTCTGTCCAAAACTTCGGATTTGAGCTTCAACAGCCTGAAAAGGCATACGCAAGTTTGAGAGTAAAGAGGTGCTAATTAGAGGCAACAGAATCACAACTGTCATCTGAAAGTGTCATTCCATACTTCTGGCTTGTTTCATGTTGAAAATCAACCTTGTGTGTTCACAGTGGGGCTAAGTGCCTGGCAAAGGCACTGACGGTGAGGTCATCCTTTAGTAGTATCGTGGAAGGTACTCCCATAAAACCCTGCAAAATTTTCTCATCTTGCTCAGTGATATGAAAGAGAAACCCATTACTACAATCTGAAACTGTCCTTTTTAACTTCATCTCTGTTTTCATGCATTTGGTTTTCTTTGCTTGCCTTAGCCTCCATGTCTAAAAGCTATTTTTTTTATAGGTGTAGATTGATTCGGGGTTCCATTTCATTCTGGGAAACAGAAAGGAAGAAACAAGAAACATAGCACCTGTGAAAATGGCTTACTGCTACATAGGATGACCATTATTGTTGATGATCCCTTTGAACTTAGTGGCTAAATAACAAAGTAAAAGCCATATGTTGCATCCAAGCAAGAGAAGGCTAAACAAGAGACCAACTAGACGTAGAAACATGTGTGCATCCCCTTTTGAAAAATGTGTGCATATATCCTTTGCAAGGAACTCCCCTACCATGCCTCTGCCCATATGCCTAGCACAGGTGCTCACTCCGCAATCACGAATACAAGCCTCACTGTGGCAAACTACTACAGGCCAGATGCTATCACTATCAGAATTCTTTTGTCTACTTGTTTAAGCCTGTCTCCTGCCATTAAAATACAAGCTCCATGAGAGCAAGGACCCCAACTATCTTCTTCACTATTGGATCCCTAATTTGGGTAAATGAATAAATGCTACAGTATGTGTGAGGGAAGGGAAGGAATGGAAGATATATAAAGACTACTTCAAAACACCCGACAGTCGATGTTCTTAGTTCCCAGGCTAAAAGGACAAAGAAAACCCCTCAAATTCATAAGAGAATATTTTTTCATCAGGTTATTTATTTAATTCCTAAGAAAATGGCTCTGCAAATTTTTGTGTTCTTTGTAAGACCTTCATACTGTAGTGAATACATCATAAACAAGGAAATACATTATTCAATAATAATTTCCTTTTTTTATTTGATGACGATACCACTTGTAGTATATTTAGAAGGATCTTGTAAGGAACAATAATAGCATTCATTCATTTATGCATTCAATGATCGTCAACTATGTACAAAGCACTATTAGGTCTTACTGTTCCTGCCATTGAAGAACATATTCCTAATACAGGAAGCAGGGCAAAAGGTCCTTAAAAGATTAAATAACAGTTTGATGCAGAGTGTGACTAAGTTCCAAAAGGTTATTCTGTTCAGTATATTCAAGGAATGCACTATGATTTGCTAATGCAGAAAAGATTGGAAAGCACCTCAGTGTGAAGATGGAGTGGTATGGTGGAAGCAGCATGAGTTTTGAAGTCAAACAGACCATGTTCAAATCTCAAATCCATACCATGTATGAATTGTTTGACCTAGTGTTAAGTTCTTGAACCTGTTTCAATTTTCTCTCCAATAAAATGTGGATAATAATAGTACCCACCTCATAGTGCCATTAACAATTAAATGATATGTATGTAAAAAAATATAGAAAAGTGATTAGCACAGATTAGACCTCAATATGCCATCAACAAATATTCACTGAGGGCTGCTAAAGACAACAATAACAATGAATATTTATTTAGCATTAATTATTCACCAGGAACTTTTCTAAATTATTTACTATCTTATATCATTTAATCTCCAAATGTTATGATGTTTGTACTTACAATATCTATTTTATAGACAGGGAAACTAATGCACAAATAACTTAAATATCTTGTCCAAGGTAAAGAGTAATTAAATGGCAGTCAAAATTTGCAACTTGCTTCTACAGCTCATGCTGTAAGCTATGCTGCCTCCTTATCTGTTTGGTACTTTCCCAGGCCCGAGAGACAAGACTGAACACAGGAAAAGCATGAACTTACAATCTAAGGAAGAAATCAATAAGTTATCTCTATTATCATCATCATCATCATCATCATCATTACAGTGAGCAAAGGGTATTCAGATGCAATTAGTAGAGCTGCACGGCTAGGCAAGAGTTGGTTTGAAACACTGGGAGATAAAGCTAGCCTTAGACTTTAACAAGAAGAAAGAAGCCAATAAGAGGTAGGGGATAGGGGAAAGGATCATCTTCAAAACATCATCTGAAATACTTCATGATGGTCTTAAATCAATTTATTATAAATACCAGTGACAATCTGGTAGAAGAATTTTTTAAAATGGCAATCTTAGAACTAAAAGGAAGAGATGGCAGCCTTGCTATTTTATGACATATGGATTGAGTTTATGAACCTTCAGTCTCTTTCAAGCACTGCTGGCAAAGCCAGTGCCCTTTCCCTCAACTGCTAACCCTGTGGTCCCTGCCCAGCAGTCCACATGCCTTTACTCGAATTAAAGGGGGGTGTCCCTTGATCAGACTGCATCAGCACTTCCCTATGGTGTCAGATGGCTCAGAGTGCTAATCCTAGCTACACCACTTATCTGCTGTTTGACTCTAAGCAAGTAGCTTGATGTCCATTTCTCAACCTATAAAATGGAGATTAAAATAACACCTCACTCAGAGACTCCTTTGGAAAATTAAAATACTCAGCACAGTACCTAGCACATACAAAACACTAAATAAGATGCTATACTATTATTAAGTTTGGGGCTCAGGATGATCCCCATTTAATATAGCTAAAATAGAGAAGGAAAATATGCGTCAGGATTTTATGTAGGAAGATGATTATTGTAGGAAACTGAAATCTGGCTGAAGATTTCAAAATATACTGCAGGTCTAAGAGCCCAGAGACAAAGATCTCTCCGTAGGTTCAGAGAACAATCTAAATATAAGGAAATAGTGCACTTCAAAATTTGTGGAAGATGTGGTAATAGAAAGAAAGGAATGGATGTGAGAACCACGACCTAAGGAGAAATCAACAAGCCTTACGGACTGATGACTTTTTTGAGTGATGAAAGAAAGAGAAAAGACAAAACTAATTTTTTTAAAAAATTGCATATTTCAGAGAGTAGTAAAACAATGAACTGAAATAGGAGTTTCTGTTAGAGAGAACCAGGGTGACAGGGGAAAGATAATAAATTTTATGTCCGAGATGTAGAATCTGGAGTAATAGTCATTTATCCAGGTGGAGATGTCCAAAGGGCAAAAGAAAGCCCAACACTGGTTCTCAGACGAGAGAACAGAAGTACTGATTTGGGTATTATCCATACAGAGGAACTTAGGTCAAGGAATTCTGATCTTTCTTTCTGTGTGTGTTTGTTGTGTACAAACATATGTTTAAAAAGCAGCAGAAATGATTCCCTTTTTCAAATTAAATCTTACACAAAACCCAATATACAAAAAACACAGCGATGGAGCTCCTCAGCAACCCCTGAGACAATTCTGGGAAATATTAGGGATCTTTGGAGCACAATTTGTAACTAGTCATTAAGCCTAAGGGATAAAATACATAAGAGACACACACATAAATAAGCACCTAGAGCTGACCCTCAACTCGTATTCAGGGCATAATATGAAGAAATAGTAAAGAACAGAGGAAGGGGCCAGCAGAAAAGGACTAGGAGGATAGGGTGATATCATGGAAGCCATAGGAGTAGAGTTCCACAGACAGAATGGTAATAATGCTAAATACTATAGAGAAATTAAGAATAATGATATTATCACATATAAATTTATACTATAGATGTCATTTTCTTGGATTTTTTTTTAGGTACCGAGGCCCGGGATTGAACCCAGCACCTCGTAAGTGGGAAGCCATGTTCAACCATGAATTGGTTTGTTTGTTTGTTTGCTTGCTTGTTTTTTGTTTTTAGGAGGCACTGGAAACTGAACCCCAGACCTCCTATGTGGGAAGCAGGCACTCAACCACTTGAGCCATATCTGCTCCCTAGATTTAGTTTTGATGTAATTGGTTTTAATACTACATATACTGTTTGGCTTCCCACTTTTAACATTTTTTTGAAATGCAAAAGATATGGATCATGAGCTGATTTTTTTAAATGCTGATCTTTTTGACATTTTAAAAAATCTTAAAATTTTAATAGAATTTGCACATTACTAAATTCCTGGAGGAAAAGCCTTTTCAAGTCATGCAGTATAGTGATCTGGTTATTCTCAATGACAGAATGAAACCAGTATTATCCCACATAGGTTAGATAATCAATTTTCTTTCCAAGACCTCAAGCCTCTAAAAAGGCTATTAAATCCTTAGACACAAATGCTTTACTTACTTTTTGACCAACCTTTGAGTTGCTGGAAATAAAATGCAATAAAAAAAGCTTTTCAAGGGTGAAAATTGTGGAATAAGATTGTAATGTAACAACAATGATCTCAAGATTATATAGTCACACTTTATATCATCAACTGATAATTCCAGATTCTCCTCATTGTTTCTAAACTTATCAGCTTTTTATTCAATTTTATACACTGTCGATCACATCCCAGGTTCTTTACATTCTCTCTTCCGTGGCTTCCATAGCTGTACAGCAGCCCGGGTCTCCAACCTACTCCTTTATTCTCTATTCTTCTGCATTCATTATGAGTTCATGACTGCAGCCTCTCTTTTAGCACTTGAATTTCCTCAATCTACACTTTCTTTCTTGGAGTTTTTTCCCACTGTCATGATTTTAAACTTTACCCCTGTTCTAAAAGATTTCCCGATCTATAGTCATCCAGAGGCTTGTCGATTTCTATGAAGTGCTCATTCACACGTTTGCCTGCTTTACTCTCAATGTGGACTATGTGGATGTCTCAGCACACCTAAAACAAAATATCTAAAATCTGGAAAAAATAACTTTATTCTAGCACTCCATCTCAGTGAGGGTTAGATTCCTTTTCTAACTTATTTTTTATGCTCAGAATCTCACCATTTTTTATTTCACCTCTTTCTTTCATATATAATCAATGACTTCTTTTACAAAATTTCTCACATTCAACATTCCTTTCTGAATCCAGGATCCCATTTACAGTCACAAAAAGTACCTCTGTACATATCTAGCGCCCAGCCGTGGGGAGGGCAGGCAGGGCAGTGGCAGGCAGGGCCGCCCTATTTGTAGAGGATATCGTAGTGTCCAGGCCAGTAGAGAAGGTAGCTTAGGCTCAGAGGCCTCCAGGAAGAGGTGTGGTCCATAAAGAACACCTAGATGGAGACAGTGAGGGCCTGGGCCAGTGCAATGATGTGGATGTGGTCACTCTCTCTGCACATGGGCTCCGCATCCTGCTGGGAGAACTCCTTGACATTCCACCCACCCTCACTGAAGTGCTAGAAGAACTCGCTCTAAGTGCTAGAAGAACTTGCTCTCGCACTGCAGGTAACCTGAGGTAATCAGCCACAGATAGACCACCAGACAGTCTGAGGTGCTCTGGTCGTTGAAGGGGGCCAGTGGGTTGGCTATGGAGGGTTGCTTCTTCACCTGCTCGATCAAGTCCATGTATGTACTGTGGAAGTCCTCAATTGTGAATCAGTAAAGTGCTGGGACACCAGGTTCTCTTTGCTCTTTGAACCGTTGCAAGTCCTTGCTGTCATCCAGCAGCGCCTCCATGTGGGAGAATCTGAATGCTCCATAGAAGCAGTTCCCATCTTCTTGTACAGGACCGAGAGCTCCAGCCGCTCTGAGACCAGTGTTTTGCACAGCAATCTCTTGATGAATGTGGTCCTGCTGAGCCATGATGGCTTCATCATAGGCCAGACAGTTAACACCTTCGGAGTCGCTGCCCAGTGGCTCCTGCCTCTGCTGAGCACAGTTCTCAATATGAACACAAAAATGGGTTGGGGGGACTGATGAGCAGGGACTGCTATCTGTGTTATAAAGAGACTGAAAGAGTCATTCAAAGATACTTTGGAGATGTCACAGAAGGCAGTGATTCTCAAATTTTCAGCCCAAACACACCAAACACACAAGACAATATTCGAGTGGCTCACTATAGCAGTGGTTTTCAAAAGCCAGGTGGGGAATATGTGTGATTTGAAAAAACTCTCAAATAATTTTGTTTACCACCTTCTATTCACTTTCTCCTTCAGCCTTCTGTATAGAGGAATAAAAAATTTATAAGCACAACTGAGGTTTGAAACCACTGGGAACACAGAGGTATAAGGAATGTGGGTCAGAAATAGGGTGGCTTAATGAACTCCACCCAATACCTAAATGATTTCTAATGAACTCTTCTTCACTGAGAGAATTTTAGTTCCAGATGATCTCTTTTAAAAATTAATTATTTTAAATATTTTATTATGGAATAGAATAATGAACCCCCATGTATCCATCAGCCAACTTCAATAATTATTATCGTATCTGGTTTTAAGTTACTTTAGAGGATCAGCTTAGGCAATATGCTGGGCAGGTTCACTGAAAAATAAGAGTGTTCCTGTCTTTATGTGATTTATGTTTTTACCTCTAATATAAGACTTCACTGAGAACAAAAATATCCTATAATGACCAAAAATATAAGCATTGGCTGGCTGCCTTCACCTTTCTTTTGAGGGGTTGAACACAACCTGATTTGCAAGGAGATCTTCAATTCTATAGTTGCAAATTTGATTATGTAACTTCTCTAGTTAAAAATCCTTCCACCCAAATTCCTTACCATGGGTGGTGCCCCAACAGACTGGTAAGCATGCAGACACTAGAATCAGAATGTAGGGGTTCAAATCTTAGCCTCTATCACATTTTAGCTGAGTGACCCTGGACAAGTTACTTAACCATCTGTGCCCCAGTCTTCTCATTAAAAAAATGATAAATAATGAGATGTATTTTCTTTCCTTAGTTTTTCTCTTCCTTTTTTTTTTCCCCCTGCCTAGTTGTCTCCTTCACATACTGGAAGACTCAGTTAGGCATCTCTGTCCTCTGGGAAATCTTTCTTGACCTCAAACAGACTGTTGCTGTACCTCTCTGTTGCTCCGGGAGCACTGGGCACAGACCCCTACTACTTACTTATCTGATATTCTGATTACTGTTTTAATTTTTCTATTTCATCAATTATACTATAAGTCTCCTTATGATAAGACACTGACAAAGAATTCTGTGCTTCTGGTGCCTGGCACATAGTAGGGGCTCAAAAATTATTTATTGAACAGGGTCATCCAGATCAACTTAATTCAGCAGAGATGTAGCTAAGAGATACGTACCACTACTAATAAAGAGCAGCCTATATTGAATAAAACATTCCCTTAATCATTTCTACTAAAACACTTGCTTTATTATTTAAATTCTTACTCATCAATTCCCAATTATTTCTGTAAATAGCCTGTTACTACTTTCTATAATAAAACCTGAATTCAGCAGGCAACATTCCAGATGTTGAAATACATATTAATAAAAAAGACTATACAAATACTTAGAGACATCCCAGTAAAAACCACATATTTATATTTTATAAACGGCATTTCAAATATTACCTAAAGAATTTATTTATGGATTTTTAAATGGAAATATTATTAAGAGATTTTCAACAAGCTGTGTATTCTATTGTTTTCTGTGCCAATTATTGCATACTTGTAAGATTTTATAGTTAGAGAGAAAGAGATGCAACACACACATACTGCATTAGATAGAATGAAAGGAAGAAGGAAATAAAGAGACAAAATAAAAGTAAAGTAGACTTGGCTTAGTAACAGTGCAGTATTGGACTTCAATGTAAAGACTATTTAGTCTCTAGGCTTTTTAATTTAACTGAGGAAACAAACTACTCAGCACAACACTAAGTAACCAACAATAAGTGTTGTAAAATTTAATTTCAAGATGGGGGATGGGGAAAGAAATAATGTAAACATATGGATATAGTTACTGTAAAAACATGTACGTTGCTTTTTTTAAAGCACACCAAATACTGAAATTACATTTTATTCCTCACATAAATATAAACATTTAAAAGCACTATTAAATGGGGATTGGGGAGTAGAAAAAAAATTAAGAAAAGCATACCATTTACAATACACTGAAATTTTCTGATATTAACAAAATTATTAATAAGTTCTAAAAGGCTGGCTTAAGATTCTTGTCTATCTCTTTACAAATTAAAAAAAAGAGATTTACAAATCAAAACAAGATTTCATATTTTGGATTTAAAATTAATTCACTCTTCAATATTTAAAAAGAGTCACATGGAGACCATACAGTGATCTCTGTTAAATATTATATCATTACTTGTGTCAGCTTTCTTCTTCACACATTTGAACTTAAGTCACATGGAGACATACAGTGATCTCTGTTAAATATTATATCATTACTTGTGTCAGCTTTCTTCTTCACACATTTGAACTTCACATATTGAACTTCACACATTTGAACAGAAAAACTTGCTGTATATTTGACAGATTTCCATTCAAAGCTTACTGAATTTTTATTTGACTATTTGATATCAGCAAGTTAAAAAAAAGCATTCTGATCAAATGACAACTTGATCATTACATGTTTAACTTTGCACTTAATTCCTAAAGGATAAAACTCGTCCTATTATTAATTGCTATGGCCAAAAGAGGACCCATAACAAGTAAGTGTACTTGATAAAAAAGGGATGAAGTTTCCAAAGGAGAATACGATCTATGTAACATATATGGTCTTGTTTGGATAACATCTCTAGCTGGTTAAAAAAAAAAAAAGAAAAATGGTCAAGCACTATTTAGACACATTTCAAAAACAGATTTCCTCTTAACCTAAAGAAAAGAACAGAGTTACTATTCAGTGGTCATAGCAATAAATTCACAAACTTTTAAAAAATGGCATAGGAAAGCAGACGTGACTCAAGCAGTTGAGCACCTGCTTCCCACATGGGAGGTCCCGGTTTGGTTCCCCATGCCTCCTAAAAAAAAGAAAAACAAACAATAAGCAATGGAAAACCAACTCTGTGGAGCTGATGTGGCTCAGTGGCTGAGCACCGGCTTCCCACATACGAGGTCGTGGGTTCAATCCCCAGCCCCCAGTAACCCCACCTCAAAAAAAAGGCATAATGAACCCATTTCAAATTATTTAAATCTAATCTTTTAAGATGAAAGTGTAAATATTCAAAATGTCCTAGAAAAAAATAGAATTTAAACTTTGTAAAGAATATGTGAAAAAGATAAATAGGCTTTCAGAAAAAAAATGTAATGGATATATTTGTATTCAAAATATAGATCACAGGACATTTAATCAGCAAAATATACAAAATAGTTCACATAAAATAGAGTGAAGAAAAAAACGAAATAGTAATAAGTATTTCTATGTAAATTTAGACTTGAGATGATTTAATTAATTTTTTAATTTTGAGAAATTAAATGTGAACAAAAATATCTAAGAACATAAACAAGTCCAATTTTTGTCTTCAAGTAAACATTAAGCTATTGATTCTGCATCTATGAATTTTCCTAAGAAAAGAACCAGATAAATGCAAAAAGATTCATGTACAAAATGATTAGTACATCCCTTTTTTAAAAAATATTCTTTTTTTTTTTTTTAAAGATTTATTTTTATTTATTTAATTCCCCTCCCCTACCCCGGTTGTCTGTTTTCTGTGTCTTTTTGCAGCGTCTTGTTTCTTTGTCCGCTTCTGTTGTCGTCAGCGGCACGGGAAGTGTGGGCGGCGCCATTCCTAGGCAGGCTGCTCCCTCCTTCGCGCTGGGCGGCTCTCCTTACGGGTGCAGGGTGCACTCCTTGTGCATGGGGCTCCCCTACGCCGGGGACACCCCTGTGTAGCACGGCACTCCTTGCGCGCATCAGCACTGCTGCTTAGGCCAGCTCCACACGGGTCAGGGAGGCCCGGGGGCTTGAACCGCGGACCTCCCATGTGGTAGACGGACGCCCTAACCACTGGGCCAAAGTCAGTTTCCCTATTCTATTTATTTATTTCTCCCCTTCCCCCTCGTTGTTTGTGCTTGCTGTGTGCTCGTCTTCCTTTTAGGAGGCACTGGGACCCGAACCTGGAAGCTCTGATGTAGGAGGGAGGTGCCTACTAGCCTGAGCCACCCCCACTCACTGCTTTGTTGTTATCTCTCATTATGTTTTCATCCTTGTGTCTCTTATTGCATATTCTTGCTGAGTCACCTTGTTGTATGAGCCCATCACACCAGCCCATCATGTCAGCTTGCTGTCTTGCTTGTCTTCTTTAGGAGGCATCGGGAACCCATGTGGTAGGCAGAGCTCAATTGCTTAAGGCACATCCACTTCCCAGTACAACATCCTTTATAATGCTAACTGGTCATCAATAGAAAACAATGAAATAAGTGATCATATTGGAATATTATTCAGCATTAAAATAAGTTGAACTGAATGTATCTGGATCTGACATGGAAACTAGTCTGTAATATATTGATGAAAGAAAAATTCCTGATTATCAAAGTATATAGAGTATGTTCTCACATATGTAAAACTATATTCATATATATAAAACCTACTTGCATGTCTAGTATCTATGTATCTATACACTTATATATGTTACATGAGCACATACACATGCATGAGTATATATGGGTAAAATCTGGGAAAATATGCAGATAATAAACTATTATCATTGGTTATCTCTGGTGGGGGGAGGATGAGAAGACTGGAAGAATAAATATTTATACGTTCCTCACTTTTATACTGTTTGGCATTTAACAATAAGCATATTTTACTTTTGAACTAAAGAATAATAAAAAGATATTATTTTGAAAAAAAGCAAAAACAAAAAATATATGAAAATCTAAAAAAAAATAAACATTTGATCTATGAAGTTTAACTTTTCTATGAACACAGTAGCCAGAAATATTTTTTACTACCTAAGAACAACTCCAGTTATTAAGGTGTCCAAAAACTTTTACTCTAACAGATCTTGTTACAAAGTTAATTTTGCTATTTTGAGCTGTTTTCTGATTTTATTCCGATTGGACTTCTAAGGAACCGTTAGCTTTAGCAATGTGCCATCATTTAATATCAATTAAATATTTAGGGAAGTATATAAATTTTTTAAGTAAAAGGTGTTTTTCTCCAGAAGACACTCAAATTCATCAGGTATCTAGACGGTATGGAGTACATAAAGAGCAAAAAGAATTAGTTGCTTGCTAAATAAAGTAAAACATCAAAAATATAAGAATGTGGTGATAAATCAAGGGAGGGGAAAATATTTTCCTGGCATATCTACACAAATATTCTTATGGAAGTTACTAAGGTAAAACATGAAGTCAATATAATTTGTGAAAATATACATAGATTTTCCCATTACTGCCTTGAAGCTAAGCTCTTACATTCCAGGCATATTAAAATGAGGCACAGCCAGACTCACTACAAGCTCCATTTCTTGCAGCTGTCCATCTACTGCAGCATAATCCCAGCTGCCAATCTGAAAGAAACCAGCTAGTCAGAGCAGACACAAACAACAGAAACAAACGTCACTCAATAATGTTCAGAGGCTCTGTGTTCATGGATAATTTCAAACAGTATCTCTGTCTAGAACATTGATGTGCTCATTCAAAACACCTCCATCTCTGGCTACTGGAAATGAGTAGATAAAGCAGACAGCCTAGAAAAATAAGTGGAATGTTGCTTCAAAGAGGTTGCCAATGCTAACAGCCAAATGTAGTGAAAACGTAGTGAAAAGTTCTTGAAGAAAACAAAACAAGAGAGTTAATTTTCTGCATTCAGAAAGTTAAATTATTTCTCAGAACCAGGCAAATATGTTTAAACTATGTCATGGAAAGAAGCAATTACTTGGTCAATCATTCATTTGGTAAGAATTAACCTATTTTCAAAAAATATTTTTGAGACTACTGTGTAAGAACACCAAAATGAGCAAGAATGAGGGATTAGATGATTAGATGACATGATTCTTGACCTCAGGAATTTATAGTCCTGAAAGACAAAACACACAGACATAGACACTCTCTCACACCATTTCTCACTCTCTCTCTCTCTCTCTCTCTCTCTCTCTCTCTCTTTTCTCCCTCTCCCCTTCCCTGTTTCCCTTGCCAATTACATATTACTGGTAGGGATGAAGAGAGAGAGAGGAACAAATTTACTTTTATAACATTGCTTAATTTACTTAGCACTTTAAAAATATGCACCTGACTTCAATGTTTCACAAATAGTAAGAAAATTTAGTTGCTTCTTTTATCAATAATAAAAACTAAAAGCAGTAATTAATTCTAAGTAAACATCCTCATCTTTGTTAGAAATAAAACAGTTGTCATTCAAAACATTTAGAAATCTGTCATATTTTCAAATAATTTTACAAAGATTTTTCAAGTCTACACAATTTTTTTTTCATTTTAGCCATTCTAGAGGCTATTTAGTTTAAAATTTAGAGCACCAAATTCAGTCACTTGATTTGAAACTACTATTCACACTCCCAATTTTAAAATGAAGATAGTGCCTGAAGGAAGGAGGGGTTTGTAGCAAAAGTCATCAGCATAACAGAATGGCTTACAATTCCTTTGGTAGCTGGTAGGAAAAAAATTAAAATATTAATATTTTACTTTATTTCCTTGGGTGTATAATTACCCACATTTATTTAACTAATAGGTCTGCCACAAGCACAAAATCCAGCAAAATACAAATATTAGATTCACTGACAACTTTGATGCTTATTCAGTTGACTAAGAGAAACTCTGACAATTGTGGCTTTGATATACAAGAAAGTCTGGCATAATTGTATGTTTTCTTTAATGTAGATTTTCAATTAAATCTTGCCTAATCCTTAACTGTTTATTTGGCTTTTCATTGTACAGTTACTGCCCTGCACTGTGTCAAATATGCCATCTGTATAACATACTTCTGGCCAGAGATGCCTTGGGATTATTTCTTTGAATTGTGGCTATATGAAATCTGAACTTATTGTATTCAACACTTCTCATTTACTATACTGCTAAAATCACTGTAATCATGTTGCCCTACTCTTAAAGCTCACTGCAGTCACAACAAAGATTCATGCCCCACCTGCTTAAAACAGGCTTACACACTACTCCCCAACTATTTAACAAATGTTAACAATGCTATAAATACCAATTGTGTTTATACTTTCTGAAAGATTCACTGCAGTCAGTGTTCTGCAGCACTGTTAGAGCTGAAATAAGCTGGTGACTCCCACCACGAGAGTGATTGAATTCTAAGCCAAAAACGCTTTTCCTTGGATAAGATATCTGATTTGCTACTGCTGTCATGAGACTGGGGTCATGTAAACTTAAACACTGCTGCTGCTTCTTTTGGAAAACAGACCTTCCCAGAATGATTACACGTTGCTAAAAGAGCATTTGGAAGGATAAATTTGGAAGAGAGAAAACCAACCACTGACACTGAACATGGCTTAAGGAAATTTTTATTTTCATGTTATGAAACCCATTGTATAAAATTCTTTAAATTGGGCAATATTATGGTTTACCCTACCCCTTTTTCCCCATTGATATAAGTAAATACAGCTGAGTTTGATTTCCAAAAGAAATGGGTAACTTTTGTTAATTTCTGAACTCACATTGTATTTGTTTGAAAAGTAGTGGAAAGCAAGACACTTCCAGAGAAAATGTAGTATTTGTAGCAAGATGTGAGATGAAAAAGCATAGACAATATTGTCCAGTATTAATGTTGTTCCAAGGCAACATCTACCTGCAGCGTATCTTTTGGTCTTTGAAGCTTCCACCCCTTCTGCCAACCTCCAGGCACATCCCGGAATGCACCCTTGTCCCCTACACAATGGCTGCTCCAGAATTTGTGCTATGTCTGTACCTTCCTTTTTATCAAAATCCATTGTCAAATCCCTTTCACAAGCAGCTGAATGCTGGAAAGGACTGTTTTTAAACACACACACACACAGATTTGTAACCAAATAAGATAATCTCTAATGATGGAATTTCAAGCTTTAGTAAAAGGCTCTACTGGGTGATGAATTCTGTGACAGAGACTTTTTGTCTGTATATATAAACCACATCAGATAGGAACTGGTATTGCTTGACCTAGCACATGGCTCTCACATTAGTTAACAAAGTCCACATTTGGAAAGAGAGGTCTTCCATTCTTTTACTTTATATACTTTTGTTTTATTTAAACTGTTTATAGTTAACATGCATTGCTTTGATAATTAAATCTTTCTGTCTTATGTATAACTAGTTATACACACACATACACACACAGCTAAAATCCAGAGTTCTAGAGTCCACTAATCTTAAAGCAAACATTGTCTTCCTTTTAGACAATGAATATACTGATATATATAAATACTTCATATAAAAATAGAAGTGATCTTTTTGGTCCTCATATGTGAGGGGAGGGGAAAATGAAGAAATAAAATCAAAGTACTAAAAGAGTAAAAAAAAATCACAGCTTAGTGGGCTGAATAATAAAAACAAATTAAAGAGATTGGAGTT
The DNA here is from genome assembly GCF_030445035.2 of Dasypus novemcinctus. Lineage (NCBI taxonomy): Eukaryota > Metazoa > Chordata > Mammalia > Cingulata > Dasypodidae > Dasypus > Dasypus novemcinctus. The sequence continues at coordinate 43,093,570 of NC_080673.1, read as the reverse complement.
GCTCTGATTTCTGAGATTAAAGAAAAGAAATTCTAAGTTACTTTGTCCCTATCAAAGTTACATGAAGATCATTATTCTAGGCACTTTGAGCGTTGAGAACATAGTCAAAAGTCAGTAAATGATAATAGAAGACCTCCGAAGAGCCAAAATTGAGGTTGGCACCTTTATTCTCTTGTTAATATATATCACTTGTTCAGAGGTTCAAGCAGAAACTATTTTCCTCCTCAAGAGTTGTAGGATATACTTCTTTTTCTGACTTTAAAGAGAAACAATCATCAGATACAGAAAAGTGGCAAATTAAATAATTCTATGATCTCTCTAAGGAGAGATAATGATCATAAACATTTTAGTGTCTGTATTAGCCAAAGGGATGCTGATACAAAGTACCAGAAATCTATTGGCTTTTATAAAGGGTATTTATTTACTTGGGGTAAAAGCTTTCAGTTACAAGACCCTATAGAGTCCAACTCAAGGCTGCTTTCTCACCAAAGCCCAATGCCACATACTGAAACAAGATGGCTTGGTCTCTTTCCTTCTTTCTCTTAAGGCTCTGTGGGTCCAGCTTCTTCCGATCTTATCTGTAGGCTGGCATAGGGCTTGTCTATGAGGGCTTCGTGAGCTACTCAGTTGCTCTGTTGTCTTCAGCTGCAAGCTATCAGGCAAATGGCTCATCCATCCCTGGGCTTTCGCTGTTTGAGCCTTCTCTCCTCTGGCATCTGTGGAACTCAGTCTCTCTACCATGTGTCTTCTTGAGCCAGCGTCCATTTATATCAGCCCACTAAGGCTGTCTTTTGTGGGGGGAATTCATAAATAATCTCAAACTTCCACAGTGCCTATAATATCAGGCTTTTCCTTATGCATATATACATACATACAAAATTTTTATTTTATATGCTTCATAACATTTTTTTTCACTCTAATATGGTAAAACATATTTCCATTACATATTTATAGATTGATAGCATATTTTTGATGATATACAGTATTTATTGTAAGGATTTACCAACACTTATTTGACCAGTTCTTTATTGTTGGACATTTTGACGTATATATTGTTCTTCCTTTTTTTTCTATTATGAAGATCTATATAACTAAACATTTTGCATACTGTTTTGCACATTCAATTACTCCTTTTGTTTAAAGTAAATACTACATGGACGCTTTAAAATTGATATAGATTACTATAAAGATTCAACCTATTTCATCTTCATCAAATATATGACATTGTTTTCCCATACCCTCACCAATATTAGAAATTTTCATTATTTTTAATTGTTTTAAATTGAATTTCATTAATTATTAGTGAGGATGACTTATTTTCATATATGATTTCTATTTCATCTTTTTGTAAATTATCTGTTCTTGTTTATTGTTTTTTGTTTTGTTTTGTTGTTGTTTTTGAATTACAGAAACTTCAGTTTTCTTGTAGCCAAATGTATCAATTTCCTTAATGATTTTTGGTTTTAGTATTGGCCTTACAAAGTCCTTCCGCATTCTGAGATTATAAAACTATTCCCCCAAATTTTCTTCTAAATTCTGTAGTTTCACTTTTATATTTATATAATCTTTATTCCAAACAAATATATTTAATTTATTTTGAATTTCTTTCACTTTAAGGTATGAGGTAGGATCTAAATTAATTTATATACTAAACAATTAGCCAGCAGTCCTCATATCCTATGTTCTAAAGTCCATAGTCAACAAGACAGCCTTTTATTAATGATTTAAAATACCATCCTTACTATGTACTCAAATTCCCATATATAATGTTTCTATTTCTGGAAGCTCTGTTCTATTCCATTTAATGTCAGTTTCTTCACTAGAATAGACTGTTTTTGTTAAATATTTAATGTAGTTTATGCTTTCGTATCTGGTAAGGTAATTAAAACCTATTAACTTTACCTTTAACTTAGTTCTATCAAATCTGGTTATTTGATTTCTCAGGTTATTACAGTACAGTACAATAATTAATAGAAATAATAAAAAAATATATTCACTAATTATACTTCCTCATGTCTCACTGATTATGTTACTGCAATATGGCCTCCACTGCCCTCCATCCCTCCACTGAAACTTCTCTTGTTAAAATGATCAGTAACCTCCTAAGCTAATCTAATACACTCACTCTTTCTTGAAACACTTACCTTCCTTGTTCTCTACCACCTTCCAGGCACATCTCTCATGTTTTTTGGGTTTTTTTCCCCTTCCTGCTTTGTTTCTCATTGTTTATCCTTTGTTTCTCATTGTCTATCTTCAGTCCTCTTTTTATTTTAACTGTTTCCAAAGAAATATTTTACCTACTTTCATCAAAACAATGATGACTCCAAATCTAGATGTTCAAGCCAAGTGCTTAACTTTACTCCAGATATAAATCTCAAAGTGCCAAGTGAACATCTTTTCCTTCAATGTCCTACAGGTACCTAAAACTCACTATGTGCATTATTGAGCTTATTACTATCTTTTCAAAACTGCGTATTATAAATTCTCCATATGAAATTCATCACCATTCATCCAGTTAACCAATCATCCCAAACAGCTCTGACCTTTCTCCCTCTTTCCTTTCCCCCCACATCCAATCAGTTATTAACTTCTGGGAATTCCAACTCCACCATTGGTATTATGTATAAATTTTAAAAGTTTTTAATAACCATATAGTCAGATTTTAGCAAAATAACTCATATTTCAAAAATAGTAACTCTATTATAATAAAATTGGATTTTATTTTAAGTTAAGAGATAAGCTTTAATCTCCAATTTCCTATCTCTAAAGGCCTACTTCCAATGGGCCTTTTGGTCAACTGAAATAACTGAGTTTAGTAGTTACATTTTAATTTTCTATAAAACCATTCCATAATTTTAGCAAAGATGACCATAATTGATAATCTTCATTTAACAAAGACAGATAATAAAATACTTGCAACACTCTACATTGAGATTATCAAAGACAGTAAAAGACAAAGAAGAAACTCTAAGGTTTCTGAAATGTACTGTAAAAGCAAACAATAGAGCATATTGGTTTCATTTTAATTTTCTTATCACTTAATAAAATAGATTAATATGCTTGCATTTATCTTTAGCTACAGTACTCTCTCAGTCCACTTAATCCTCTCTGTCTTAAGGTTGGTTTTGTTTTGCTTTCCCTGATAACTGAAGTAATATATGATCATTGTAGAAAAATTTAAAAAGTAAAACATAAATTATACATATCATAATCTCGTCTCTCTGCTATTATTAGCTAACAAGGTTGAACTTATGAAGGCAGAAAAGAAAAATTGCATAAGTAAATGCTTAGACACCCAACATGTTTCAGATTTAATATCAAACCAATATTTCAGAAAGAATATCAACTTTCATTCTAAAAGGAATGAAGAGAATGGGATTATAGTATTATCATTACAAATAATAATTTTCCTAGAAAATCACTATTTTCTATGAATGCATGTCTTCTGAATAGGTGTAGTCCTTTCTATTTTTTTTTTTTTTGAGATTTATTTATTTATTTAATTTCCCACCTCCCCCGGTTGTCTGTTCTCTGTGTCTATTTGCTGCGTCTTGTTTCTTTGTCCGCTTCTGTTGTCGTCAGTGGCACCGGAAGTGTGGGCGGCGCCATTCCTGGGCAGGCTGCACATTTTTTCGCCCTGGGCGGCTCTCCTTACGGGTGCACTCCTTGCGCGTGGGGCTTCCCTACGCGGGGGACACCCCTGCGTGACACGGCACTCCTTGCACACATCAGCGCTGCGCATGGGCCAGCTCCACACGGGTCAAGGAGGCCCGGGGTTTGAACCGCGGACCTCCTGTGTGGTAGGCGAGCGCCCTAACCACTGGGCCAAATCGGCTTTCCTCCTCTTTCTATTTTAAATAGAATGTATTTGTGATTATATAAGAGAAACCAACAAGTAAATATAATTTACCTTGACTAATTTATTTGGTATTGTATTTATATAATTAAGTAGATGTGTTTCAAGGGACTACTATCACAAAGAGGAATACAAAGACAAAATATTAAATTATACACAAAACAGTAACCAATTTATGTAAAATACATGTTTTACCTGGTATATATATTATATATTATATCAATATTAATAGACACACATGCATGTACACAGCATAAATTTACAGTAACATTCCCCATGTACTACACAATTCTTATATTAATGAATGACAAAAAGAAAAAAACAGCTGTGAAAGTAGAGTTCAAAATGCACGAAACTAGAGAATGGTCATCTAAAATTTTATGAGTCAGTTGTAATGTGTGGCCATAGATAAAACATGTATCCAATTGTGTACACCAGGGTTTTGGTTGGTAATGGTGCTTCTCCAACCTACCTGTCACATTCTTGACTTTTTTCAGATATCTCAGGCTAAAACTTAAATTTTCTACCATCTAATATTACAACATGGGGAAAAAAAGCCTCTTCTGAAGTGACCACTGCTTATCTCTAGATCATCATTCAGCATAGTAATTCACTAAATGAATCTTTATTTAGCACATTTTCTGTTCCAGGCACTGCTACAGGTGCAGAAGAAAGAGTAATGGGCAAGATCAACAAGATACTAGTAGGAGAATAAAAATAAAAATAAACAATCAAGAAAATATCAAATACCGATAAGTGCTATGAAAAAAATGAAAGGGGGTGCTTTGTTTCAAAATGGGTATTCAAGAATAAAAGTAGAATTATAGCCTTTGAAGCAACAGAGAAAGAAAATCAAAGGAGAAAAAACTAAAAACCAAATCCAACTAAATCTTAAAATCTATCCAAAAGAATACCAAGGAGAAAGGAAAAAATACATACAAATACATACATGCACACACTAACATTGTAGAAAATCTCCAACTATATCTATATCTAAAATCATAAATTAGTATCGATCTTCTAAATTAGCCAGTTATAAGAAAACAATTGGCAGAATGTAATAAAAATACAAAATACAGATGCATGCTGTTCAAAAAAGAAACACATGAAACAAAAACCCTCAAAGTGTTTAAAGTAAAAAGGATGGAAAAAGAAATACCATGCAAATAACTAATCAAAAGAAAGATTAAGTGATGTCATCAACATGTCAGCATGTTGACATCCCTGTAAAAACCTCCCCAGAGATTCACTGAATAAAAGGACAAATCCAACTTGTTTAGAAATCTGGAGGACGGCAGAGACTGGAGAAGGGAAACTCTATAAACGCTGAAGGGAAGAAAAAGAAAACTATCAGATAGTAAACGTCTACCCCAGACCCACTGGTCCACTCCCTTTCCCCACTTGGTTCCACATAGCTTGGGAATCACTCAGACAGTGGCTCAGGTCACTCCCACCTCCCACCATGGACACAGACTATAGAGGCCATAGCAGTGAATTAGAACCCCACTTATATCCAGGGAGAGGGAACGAGTCCACAGAGGTCCAGGGTGGGACTCAAGGTGCTGAGGAGAGCTGCATATAAAAGGACTCCCAAAGAGAGAGAGAGAGAAAGAGAGAGAGAGAGAGGGAGAGAGAGAGAGAGGGAGGGAGAGAGGGAGGGAGAGAGGGAGGGAGAGAGAGAGGGAGAGAGAGAGGGAGGGAGAGAGAGTGATACTGTGGTAAAACTGCAGCTGGAAAGTGCTGTGCTCACTCGATCCAGTTTCTGTTGACTAGACCATCTAAATGCAAAACACATTTTTCTGGAGTGACCCACCCTTCTGAAGCTGACCCCATCTGGCTCCCGGGGATGCAGGCTATACTAATGGGGAAGAAACAAACAAACAAACCAAAAAAAAGTGTGTGGGGGGGTAGGATCTAAACTAAACTAAACTGCTGTAAGATGGGAGGGTCTGAGAACTGAAAAGGGTAATGAAAATGTGGCATGGAGAGAGGAAGAGGAGCAAGGGATAAAATCCTGCACAAACACAAAACAGAACAGATCAAGATTCCCAGAGAGGAAACAGAGGAAAGGTTTTCTCCTGGAGGAGAAACAATTACACAAAAAGTGAAATCTTAAAATTATACCACATATCCAGGGCAAGAATAAGATGAAGAACTGGAGAAATCTGATCAGTTAGACATGAACTACTCTAGAGGTCTAGAATATGTTGGACCAAGTGTTAAAGAGGAGTCATAACACAAAGCTAATCAATAATAAAATCATAGACAAAAGGGAAAAACTGACCTTCAGAGTTAACTCATCAAGATAATCAGATACCTAGACATCAAACAATTTTAAGTTATTCTATGAAACAGGAAGATATGACTCAATTAGAGGAAACACAGAATTTGGAACAACTAATATAAAAATTTCAAACAAATGTCCTAAATCAATTCAAAGAGATGACGGAAAATATGCATAAAGAGAGAAAGGATATTAAGAAGACAATGCAAGAGCATAAAGAAGTTTTGAAAGTATAAAAAGAAAAATAACAAATTATGGGGGTGAATGGCACAATAGTAGAGACTGAAAATACACTAGAGGCAACAACAGCAGATGTAAGCAGGCAGAAGACAGAATCAGTATACTAGAAGGCCGGGCAATCAAAATCATAGTCAGAAAATGGATAGAGAAAAGAATAGAAAAAATTGAGCAATGTCTCAGGGATTTGAGTGACAGCACACAAATATATGCATCATGGTTGTCCCAGAAGGACAAGAGATGGGAAAGGGGAGAAAAGGATATTTGAGGAAATAATGGCCCAAATTTCCTAACTCATATGAAAGACATAAAAATACATGTCAAAGAAGCACACTGTACTTCAAAAAGAATAGATCCTAACAGACCTACTCCGAAACGTACTGAGAAGAAATAGAAAGGGAAATCAGTAAGTATCTTGAGATGAATGAAAATGAGAACACAACATGTCAAAAAATGAGATACAGCAGTGCTGAAAGGAGTATTTATACCCCTAAATATCTAAATTAAAAAAGAAAAAAGAACTAAAATTAAAGACCCAACTGCACACCAGGAGGAACTAGCAAAGGAAGAGCAGATTAATTTGAAAGCAAGCTGAAAGAAAGAAATAAAGATTAGAGCAGAAATATATGACATTGAGAATAAAAAAGCAATAGAGAGAATTAACAAAATGAAAAGTTGGCTCTTTGAAAAGGTCAATATAACTGACAAACCCTTAGCTGGACATACAAAGAAAAAAAGAGAGAAGATGCAAATAAAATCAGAAATGAGAGGATAATATTACTACAGGCCTCACAGAAATAAAAAGTATCATAAGAAGATACCATGTACAATTGTATGTCAACAAATTAGACAACCTAGATGAGATGGACAAATTCCTAGAATCACACAACCTACTCTAAATCTAGAAGAAATGGAAGATCTCAAAAGACCTATTACAAGTAAAGAGATTGAATCAGTTATCAAAACCACCCAATAAAGAAAAACCCAGGATCAGATGGCTCCACAGGTGAATTCTACCTATCATTCCAGGAGAATTAATATCAATCCTATTCAACCTCTTCCAAAAAACTGAAGAGGTGGGAATACTGCCTGAATTATTTTCTGAGACTAACATCATCATCATAATATCAAAGCCAGATAAAGATACTACAAGAAAATAAAACTACAAATTTTTCTTATGAATATAGATGTAAAAATCCTCAACAAAGTTCTTGCAAATTGAATACAACAGCACATTAATGGAATTATACACCATGATCACATGGGTTTTATCTCAGGTATGCAAGGGTGGTTCAACATAAGAAAATCAATTATAATACACCATATTAACAAAAGTAAGGGGAAAAACCTACATGATCACCTCCACTGATGCAGAGAAGGCATTTGACAAAATCCAGCTTCCTTTCTTAATAAACACATTTAGAAAACTAGGAATAGAAGGAAACTTCCTCAATATGATAAAGGGCATATCTGAAAAAAACCCATAGCTAACAGCAAACTCAATAGTGAAAGACTGACAGCTTTCCCTATAAAATCTGGAACAAGACAAGATGACCACTCTCACAACTGTTATTCAACATTTTGCTTGAAGTTCTAGCCAGAGAAGTTAGGCAATAAAAAGAAATAAAAGACATCCATATTTGAAAGGAAGAAGCAAAATTTCTACTATTTTTAGATGACAAAATCATATAAATAACCAATTCCTGAAAGATCTCCAATAAAGCTACTAGAGCTAATAGATGAGTTCAGCAAAGTGGTGGGATAGATATAAGACCAACATGCAAAACCCAGTAGGCTTTCTATACACTACTAATGAGTAATCTAAGGAGGAAATGAAGAGAAAATTTCAGGGAAGCAGATGTGGCTCAAGTGATAGGGCTTCTGCCTACCATAAGGAAGGACCTGGGTTCGATCCCTAGGGTCTCCTGGTGAAAAAAAAAAAAAAAAAAAAGAAAAAGAGAAAGTGTGCCTGTGTGGTGAGCTAGTACCTGTGTGGCAAGCCAAGTGTCAGTGTGGTGAGCCAGTGCCTATGCAAGTGAGTCATGTAGCAAGGTGATGACGCAACAAAAGAGAGATGAAGGGGAGAGTAAAGGTGAAGTGCAGCAGAAACCAGGAACTGAGATGGTGCAGGTGAGAGGGAACCTCTCTCCACATCAGAGTTCCCCAGGATCGAATCTCAGTGAATTCTAGAGGAGAAAACAAACAAACAAACAAACAAACAAAAAGAGAAGATAAAAAGAGAAATAGATACAGAAGATTACACAGCGAATGGACACAGACAGCAAAAACAGCAGGGTGGGGGGAGGGGGTGGGAGAGGGGTAGAGGAAAATAAACACATTTTAAAAAACTTTAAAAAAAGAAAAAAATTCATTTACAATAACAACTAAAAGAATCAAATATCTAGGAATAAATTTAACTAAGGACATAAAGGACTTGTATTGAGAAAACTACAAAACATTGCTAAAAGACATCAAAGAAGACCTAAATAAATGGAAGGAAATTCTGTGTTAATGGACTTGAGGACTAAGTATTGTTAAGATGTCAGTTTTACTCAAAATATTCACAGAGTCAACACAATTCCAATAAAAATCTCAACAGTCTTCTTTGCAGAAGTGAGAAAACCAATTATCAAATTTATGTGGAAGGGTAAGGGGTTCCAAATACCTAAAGCCATCCTGAGAAAGAAGAAAGTAAAGCCATCCTGAGAAAGAAGAAAGAAGTTAGAGGACTTTTAAAATAGATAACAAAACTACAGGAAGCAAAACAGCATGGTACTGGCACATATAGACCAACAGGATCAATTGAGACTCAGAAATCATCTCTCAAAATTACGGTCAATTGATTTTTGACAAGGCTGCCAACTCCATTCAACTGGGAAAGAATAATTTCTTCAACAATGATGCTTGAAGAAGTGGATATTCATATGCAAAAGATTAAAAGAGGACTCTTTTATCATACCATATACAAAAATACATCAAAATGGATTAAAGAAGTAAATATAAGAACCAGGACTCTAAAACTCCTAGAAGAAAATATAGAGAAACATCTTTGGGATCTTTTGTTGGGCAATAGTTTCTTGGAATTTATACCCAGAATATAAATAATGAAAGGAAAAATAGATAAATGGGACCTCCTCAAAATTAAAAAACAAAAAAAAAGCACATTAAAAGACTTTGTCACAATAACTTACTAAATGGGAGAAAATATTTGGACACTACATATTTGGTTTAATATCCAGAATATATAAAGAAATCCTCAATTCGATGATAAAAAGACAAGGAACCCAATTAAAAACCCAATTAAAAAATAAGCAAAAGACTTGAACAGACATTTCTCCAAAAAGGGTAAACAAATAGCTAAAAAGCACAGGAAAAGATTCTCAACATCATGAGATATTAGGGAAATGAAAATCTAAATCACAATGAGATATCATTTCGTACTCACTGGAATGGTTACTATTAAAAAAACAGAAAACTACAAGTGTTGGAAAGGATGTGGAGAAATAGGAACACCCATTCATTGCTGGTAGGAATGTAAAATGGTGCAATCACAGTGGAAAATAGTTGTTCAGAAAGCTAAGTATAGAATTATCATATGACCTAGCAATCTCGTTACTAGGTATAATTGAGAAGAATTGAAAGCAGGGAGTCGAAAAGATATTTGTACATGAGTGCTCATAACAGTATTATTCACAGATGTCAAAAGATGGAAGCAACCCAAGTGTTCATCAACCAAAGGACGGATAAACAAAATGTGGTACATACATACAATGGAATATTAATCAGCCGCAGAAGGAATGAAGTCCAAGTGCATACAACAACGTTAATGAACCTTGTAGATATTATGCTGAATGAAATAATCCAGACACAAAAGGACAAACAGAGTTAGAGAATGGGGAATTGATTCTTAATTTGTACAGAATTTCTATTTAGGCTGATTGTAAAGGTTTAGAAATGAATGGTGGTGATGGTAGCACATTATTGTGAGTGTGAATAACAGCACCAAATTAGATAGGTAAATGTGATTAAAAGGGGAAAATTTATAATAGGTCACATATGTTACTAGAATAAAAATTAAAAGATAAAAGATAGGAATGTATAACCAGTGAACCCCATTGTAGTTGATGGACTATAGTGCAATTATAAGAATGTTCTTTCATTAATTCTAAGAAATGTATGATTACTAATACAAGGTGGTACATGGAAAAATACATCTAACGTAAATGATAGACAATAGTTAATAGTACTATTTTAATAATTTCTCATCTATTGTAACAAAGGTAATTATGTTTTAGGAAATTAATATAATTACCAAAAAAGTGCTATTATCAAAGTAACAAATGTTCCACACCAAAGCAGGGTGTTGTTGGTAGGATGGTGCAGGGGAATCCTATATATTATGCATGATTTGTCTGTAAGCTGACAACTTCTCTATTAAAAATTTTAAAAAAGCAAGATTAAACTTTAAGGCATTAAGCCTTCATAGAGAAAAGAAAATAAATATAATAAAAAGTTTAGTTGACATAGAACATATAACAACCTTAACCTTAATGGCACTATAATAACATAATTTCAAAATATCTTAATATAAAAACTGACAGAATAAGGAAATGATGAATCTACTAGAATAGTGGAAGATTTTTAACAAATTTCTTTTAGGAATTGATAGATCAAGTATTCAAAACAGTAAGGATAAAAAAGATTTGAAGAACCCAATTACACCTTGATCTAAGACTTAAAGAAACTTCTACCTAAGAACTGTAGAACACTCATTGTTTCTCAAATACAAATGGAAAAATACATGAAAATTGGCTGCGTCAGTCAATTCACTACAGATTTCAAAGAATCTGTATCATCTATATCATAATCTTTAATTTTAAAGTAAATTAAGATTAATAAAAAAAGATAAGTGATAAGGTAAGCCCTCTCTTTGGAGATGACCTTTAAGCTGAGGCACAAATGACTAAAAGGAGCCAGCATGTGAAAATCTGGGGTACTCAGAAAAAATAACAATCATAAAAAGGTTCCAAGTCAGTGGTAATCTTTGCAGAACAGAAAGAAGGCCAGCGTGACAGGACACAAAATGAGAATAGCATGGGAAGAATTCAGAGAGATAAGCAGGGACCGGATCATAAGGGTCAAGTAAGATTTTATTCTATGTGTAATGTGAAATAGGAAGGTTTAAGTAGGGGAGTGGCACGATGATTTAGAGTTTTATAATACCACTTTGGCAGCTCTGGGGAAAGTAGGTTGTAGGTACATGTGGTGGTTTAGAACAGTATGTACTCCAGAAAACTATGTTCTTAAAGCTAATCTATTCCTGTGGGTATAAACCTATTTTAAGTAGGAACTTTTGATGAGGTTACATCAGTTACGGCAAGGCCCAAGTGTTTTTTTTTAACAAATTATTTTTATTGATACATATTAATAAAGTGTAAGTCCATCCAAAGTGTACAATCAATTGTATTCAGAATAATCATTTAGTTTTGCATTTATCACTTCATTTTTAGAGCATTTTATGTTCCAGTACTAACAATACTGAAAAACAAAAGCCAACCAATCAAACAAGCAAAACTCATCACCTCTCAATCTCTCTGTTTCCCATACTGTACACATAGCTGCTATTCTGTTTCCCTCTTCTCTAGTTTATTTGTATTTATATTTAGTAAAAACAGTCTTATATATGCAATATCACCCATATTCATATAATTCTCATACTGAAGTCCTTTATAAATGGGATGAATACAGTGAGAGAGAATGTCATGGAAGCAAGAAGGTGAAAGCAAGGAAACCCAGGAGGGAAAGGAGAGACCAGAAGACACCGCCATGTGCCTTGCCATGTGGCAGAGGACCCAAGGATCACTGGCAGCTGTCTACAGGAAGAAAGCATCTCCTTGATGATGCCTTGATTTAGACCTTCTCAGGGCCTCAAACTGCAAGCTAATTAACTCCCACTGTTCAAGCCAACCCATTTCATGGTATTTGCTTGGGCAGCCTAAGAAACTAAAACAATATAAACATATTAATAGAAAACATGCACAGAAAATTTCTGGAAGTTCAGATAGGAAAATGTTAACCATTATTAACTCTGCCAATAGTAGAGTCCTGAAACTAACTCAAAACCTTCTACTGTTTGAATTTATCACAAATTCAGTATTACTTTTACTTAATTTTTGTTGTTGTTGTTAGTTTAAGAAGTTGCAAGTTAAGGTATCTGTTCATAAAAACAGAAATTGACATGTATGCTGGGAAATTTCATGGCATCTGCTTTCAGTAGCCTAGCAAACTAAAACCATAGGTTAAGGGTAGAAACTGGGTGAACAGGTCTATGACATCTCCAGACAAGAGATGGTGGTGACAGTTTGGAATAGTGATGGGCAGAAATAAATGGTTTCTAAATATGTTTTCAAGGTAGAGTCAACCTAGCTTTTCTCATCACCAACTTCTCATGCCCTCCTTACCTACCTCATCACTTATGCCGGTCATAGAACATACTGTGAGCTGCCCCTCCTTTGTGCTCCTGTATACAGTGAATGCATTACCCTCACAGCACATTATAATATATATACACATATACATATATTTAACATATCTGTTGTTACCTACTAAAGTCAATCAATGAACTATTTTATACTAAGGGCTAGTTAATTGAGCCCTCAACTTATGGATACAGTAAATACCATTTATTTGGGAAGTGACTAGTGAATTCTGGATAAGTAAGGATAAAGAATTGTTCTAGAAACCATGTCTGTAGATAAAATTATATTATAAATATATTAGAGAAATCATTTAAGGAAAATATTTATGTTAAACCTTTAGAAAAGCAACAGTTATTTTGTAAAATAAATATTCAACCCACCTTGTATTTATTTTGTTAATATATTTTTTTCTAAATAAAAACATCTTGCTCATCTCTCTCTCTAAAGCCAATTATCTTAATTTCTTCTCTTTTTAAAAATGTCTTCTTTCATTGGTTTTTAGTTTTTTTGAAATAGTATTGGGCAAGTTTAGCTAAGATTTTATTTGAAGGAGAAGAATTAGACGAGCCAAACCAAATTCAGTAGAAAATTACCAACTTTTACTTGTCTCTCGTTTCTAAAAGAACAAAGGTAATACAAGGGAAAAGATCACAGATTAAAAAATAGTACAGGGCAAAGAGAAAGGAAAAAAAAAATAGTACCAAAGAGACAGAGAAATAAAGAGGAGTAAAGATGTCTGTTAGAATAAACAGCTAAAGATAAGAATATTATATAATCTTGAGTTGGGGTCACAACATATTTGAAAAAAGATTAGCATATTTGAGTGAAATAATTCTTTCTCATGTAGGATATATATAAATGTAGACATAGTTGTATAATGATAATTCAGCTATTTTCTAAAACTTAGAAACAACATGAAAGTTTAATGTGCTGCAGGTTGTTTCTCTGATTACTTTTCCTCCTCCTACAGTTATTTTTTCTATTGTTTAGTGCTTTTTTATAGAGAGATTATTTTTATGAGCACTTACAGTGCCATGTATGAGCCATTCAGAGGTGAAAAAATTCACTCTAAAATAGAAACTTTGTTAAGAGGGGAGCTTTTCCCAAGTAGTAGGTTAATAAGTGATTTGCATGTAGGCAGCATGCCTCTGTGAATGACTATGTGAACATAAAAGTGTTCCTAGTTAAGGTAAGTGTATAGTAATGAATGGAAATAAGTAAGAGTATAGCTAATGAACAGAGGTACTTGGTTTGCTTTTATTACTAGAAAAGTACAAATCTATCCTGGTACCATTACTGTGATGTTGCATAGAGAATGCTTTAACATAAGTAAAGTAGACAAACAAATGTATTATTAATGCTGGTAAAGCACCTTAGAGGAACAAGATTCCAAAGAAAAGATGGATATGGTCTGGAGATCGGGGGTTATATTAGGAGGTAGCAATGGAGAAAGATTTACAAATGCAGGAGGTCTCTGACAAGACTTGACTTGGAGGCTATATCCAGCTTGAGGGTTATAGGCATGTGCTTGGCCCAGAGTAAGCAGTGGTCTGCCTCCCTGAGTTTCCTTGTGTAGATTTACCCCAATCCCAAAATTCTGAAGGAAACACTGTTTGAGGGGGGAAGGAAAGGGAGGGAGGGAGGGAGGGGAAGGGAGAGAGAGAGAGAGAGAAATGGATCATCCATGCCCATCCTCTCCAAAACAGTGCCCTACACCCAAGTCACTCTGTATCCCATACCAGCCATATATTCTTCATAGCACATGATTAACTGATATTACATTCTTTGTTGTTTATTTTCTGTGTACTCCATTAATATGAGCTCCATGAGGGAAGGGCCTTTGTCTGTTTTCCTGATCTCTTTATTTTTAACACCTTGAATAAAATGAATATATTTTTGATTAAATGAACAAGAGAATGAATCTTCCCAGATTATAAGGCCCCTTCTGCCATCCTTATCTACCTGATCCATCCTAGATCTATGTTTCATCATTACAACCACATCTTTCGTAACAATTTTATCAACCACACTTCCACTTTTGATCCTTTTTAATACTTTCTACTATACTACCATGGAAAAATTCCATCCCTATATGAAAGACTGCTGATAATTAAGTGGGGGTTCAGGGAAGAAAGGGAAGTCAAAGAAATTCAAAATTTTTTCCAATTTCCAATTTTAAATGATCTTTAGTAAATGAGGATCATGAAGAAATAATTTTTAAAAAGTTATTTGAAGTTACATGTTAGTTCAAGTGAAAGAAAATATATAGTTTAGTTCACACATACATTTTACCTATTAGCTAATGCCTAAATAGAGTATGCCTAATTTCAAATATGCTACCAAGTTAATTTACAGGCATTTATTGTCTAATTGTCTTATCACATGCCCTGAATGTGGATTCAGAAAATATGGTCGCCAAAGACATTAATGACAGTCTCTTAGAGGTCTGCTGTCTAATAAAGTAACCACTAATCACTAATGACTACTTAAATTTAAATTAACCAAAATTAAACATGCAGTTCCTTAGTTGAACTAGTCACATTTCAAGTGCTATTGGACAGTACAGATATTGAACATTTCCAACACTGCAGGAAGTTCTAGACTATAAAATATCTCGTAAACCAATAAACTTCTTTGGTAAATCATTGGTGTGTGTGAGGGGGACAGTTGGTCAATGCAGAATACAAAGTGCCAGTCACATTGAGTGTTCTGCAGAGGAAACAACCAGCTTATTGAATGTTTCACTTTTTAACTAGCCATGTCTACAGATACAGGTTGAATGCCATCCTTATTCATGTAAACATTGTAGAAACTTCAATAAGAAGAAAAGTAAAACAAGTTATATATCTTGGACACACCAAGAGAGAATATTAAAAAAAAAACAAAAACAAAAACACATTGTATCCCACAATGGAAGAAATAAGTGTTAAGTACACTTCATTGCAACTCTACAGAACATGGAATTTCAAAATTTAGAGTAAGGAGATTAAACATAGCAGCATAAAAATATATAGGCGGTATGTTAAAATGGGAGATTATGAAGTTACAATCATACTGTGATTTCAGTCAAATAGCAGGTAGAGCTATGGCTAAGTATTACAAGGAAACAAGAAAAAATATTTTTATTTGGTTGAAGAATTACGGGCATTGAATAGACAAAGTAGCACTGTTCAAAACTGTTAAAAGAATAAAAAAAGTAAATGGGTCTATGCTATTAAAAATGGCACTGTTTTGTAACACCTCTGCATGTTACTTGAACCTCAATTTCATATACAGACCCCTATGCATGTTCTATGTCATGTAGTCAATTGATGCTCTAATCAAACAAAACCCACTCCCCCCATCCCCGGAAGAAATATTTTCATCAAACTGAAAGCTTAAAGGAGTCTTTAAAAGTTCATCTGGTTCAGCTTCTGCCTCCACTGAAAAGGCTCTCAATTTATAGTAAGTCAAACATTTTCTTGGAGAGAAGCCCTGGGTTCAAGTCCCTGCTAGGTCACTGAACATGGGATTCCTGCTAAAGGCACTTTAGTCATCTAGTTTCATTTTCATCATCAGGTAAAGGAAAGGATAGGGAAGATGATATCTAGCACCTTCTGGTCTAAAGATATCTGAGCATAAGTTTCTGTCTCAATCAGATAACTTACCTCTCTCAAAACAGGATCAGTTATTGAATTCAGATTGACAGCTCCTTCATAGGTGAGGTAATAGAATACATTGAGGGATCGGACAGCCTCTGGTCCTTGCTGTTTATAGCCAAAAATGAGATCAATCCATTGGTGAAGCTGGCAGGAAACAAATTCACTCTCCAGGGCCTGAAAAAGGGGGATAGATCATATTATTTTGCTGAATTTTGTTTTTAAAACATAGAAAGAAATTTAGAACAAGCAGTAGTTTTTAACACTAAATTTACTGTGAGCAAAGATTTTTAAAAGTTCTCTTCTGTAGTACTATTTTCTACCAGTATCTGTTCTCCTTTGTTTATAATTAGTAACTCTCCAGTACTATTCACACTGAGTGGCAATAGACTTGAATTTAATTTCAATATTCTTCTGCTGTACTGTAAGCACTGTGAAGACCAGGACTGGGTCTGTAGGTTTCATTTGTAACTCAGGACTGGACCTGACAGGACTTAATTTATGCCTCAAAGAAAGAAGATCATATAATATAAAGGCTACTTTGGGAAAGAAAATACGAAAACATGAAACATTTATTTCACTCAAAATATAATTTTTCTGGAATTAAGACATTTTGTTGTCAATTACAAAAACTGCAACAAAAATTATTTGTGAATTTCAAATGAGTTTTATAGCAACACTTTAGATTTTGAGGGGGTGATACTTACAATTATTATTATTCGTGTAATGCCAAACCAGAACAAATATTTGATACCGACATAATAGTATTCAATAAATAATGACTGAGCATAATCACGCATTCAGTGGAAATGTTGGGCACAGTACCCAGTTCCTATATCATTACATTCTCGGTACTAGCATTGTGTTTAAAACACAATAGGTATCTAAATGTTTGCTGAATCAAAGTTATAATTACTGAAGTTTAAAAATGGAGACTTAAATTTTCAGAAATGTAGTCACATTTACACTATATTTTGTTCATAATTACTGTAACATATATGTTTTACATTATGGGCCAATTTACCAATAAATAATACTATTCAAATCACAGAGCTCTCAACTTAAACTCTGTAGTTTAATTAAATGTATATGAAGTTATATATTTTATAATGTATCTCCCTGAAATAAATTCTTACTTTTTGGGTAATCAGTATACGACTATGATATATTTGTAGTGCAGTTTGCTGCTAAGATGTCAATATTACAAGAAGAGATCTGTTGGCTTTAAATCAATATTGACAAACTTTAGCAAACATTGAGATATAAACCATCTCATGACAAAAGATATTCCTGTTTACCAGTGTAGTCTATGAAAATACATGTTATTCAAAAATGAATGCCTATGAAAAGGGAAGACATTTATAGTAAAATACAAATAATATTTTCTTTAATTAATATTTAATATGGCTTTACAATATATCACATAGCATAAAACATAAACAATAATTTTATAAATAAAACCATAGACAATTGTCATGTTCCAAAATATACCAGAAATGAAAATGCTTAAAAATATTTAATTTAATGAACTTCAATTCTGAAATTGAAACACAAATTGAAAATTAAATAGCTAAAAGAGCACAAAACTTCCTGATATTTTATTTAAAGTAAAAAGAGAATGACTTGTAATAACTTCCTGTTTTAAGTACATAAATTTAAAACTGATCTAAAAAACCAGGAACTTTCCCTTCTCAGTCTTCTGTCTAAGACCAAGTATAAAAAATCTAGGGACTACCAATGCAAGTTGCACACAAAAATGATAGGTTTGTTTCATTAACTTGGGCCTGGGGGAGGGGTGGAAGGAGGTGGGGGACATGTTTAAAGTGACACATAAAAACAGCAATTGTCTTAATTTGTGTGCAGTGCACTCCACACAAAAGCCCTAAATATGTTCAAATTAGAGCAAGCTGCTTGATTGTCATTGCAGTCTCATGTCACATTAATGCATGACAAACATTAAACCATACACTTAAATGGCAATTTATATCATTTAAATGTTTACTGCCAGACTAGCTCATCACTCATTTAAATGTGACTTTCTGACAGCTAATTTCAGTTAATTTTCTCCAATTCACTTAATTAGAACTTTCAATCAGGGAAGGACCTATACTTATCTTCTTCATAGCATATCGCTAACTGAAATTATATCCTTTTTGGTTGTGTGAAATCTAATAAACTGCTGAAAAGATCCTATTATAATAGATTAGCATCTAATATCTCTGAATCTACAAAAAAGTGTGACTATATGAAGCAAACTCACAGTGTGTTCCAACAGAGGACCTACACTTATTTATGAAAATAATACTCTCACCGGTAGTTTAAATACAAAACGTTTAGTTCATACACACACTCTATTGAAACGATAAAAAACTCCATCCAAGGTAATTAAAAATTAATGATTTCAAAATTGTTTAATAAGATAAAACAGTCAGGAGTCTCCTGAGTGTCCATGGTACTGTGATTTGAGACTATAAAATTTTACAAATGACGAAGTACAAATGAATTTTCTCAATATTAAAACTAGGGCAATTTTATTTTATATGTTATCAAATAAAGAAAAGAATTGTGTTTGTTAATGGATGATCACTTCTTTATTCATATTCAAGTAAAGTTGGCTAGATATATACATGCTCAAACCTTTATATCTTGACAGTGTACCAGAATTTTATGCAAAAATGCCAAAATGATAGATACTGTATGGTCACATTATGCCCTAAAAGCACATGTAGAGAAAACCACAACACCACAGTTTAGACCTCCCCTTATACTATCATACTCATCAATCCTTAAGGGGTGGAATACATGGAATTATCGGTGATACCTTTTCCCTAGGTTGATAAAAACCTTACTTTCATGAATACAGACTATGAATGAATTAAAAATAAATAAGTAATCTAGTCATTTTCAAGCATCTCTTGTGGTATACCAAAGCTTTAAAAGGGGATCCAAAAGAATAATTGCAACGGATAAAAAGTAATTCCAAAAGATTTTGAAATCACTTATTATAAAGTCAGTTCAGGACGTTAATGTCCTTTTGATAGGCAACTGCCTAAGAAAAAGTATAAAATAATAAATAAATGGTCTTATTAAAGGGGGAAGGGGGAAGGAAAAGCAGGAGGAAACTGAGGGGGAAAAATACAAATAGAAAGTAATTCAAAACAAAAGACGGTGGGATTATGTTTTACAATCTCTGTTTCTCATATTCAAAAACATAAATCATAAAACCTATATTAAAACATTCATAATTCTTTAAAATCCCTTTTTTATGTATTAAGATTTTTAAAAAATTACTCCTTAAATATTTATTTAGATCCACAGTTTTAGTCACAAAACATTAAAAACAATCCAGTGGAATGCTAAGCACTTGAGATTTTTCAAAGCCTTTAAGACAGACAGTCCTCATTAAGACTGGACTTAAATATGGTTTGCAGCTAGGGGATAGCAACATTCTTCCCATGCTGCTCTCAAACCTAACCAATCAATTGTTAGTACTCCCCTAGCAGGATGAATACATCATTTACATCCAATGTGTGCTGTGAGTAAAATCTGTAAACAAGAAAACCCACTAAAATGCCCAACACTATACAATAATATTCAACTTCTCTGACTTATGATAAAATAAATCAGTGACTAATGTCCAATTGTTAAGGATCCAATAAGATGGCGAAAAGACTATCACATGAAGCATCACACAAATTGTCAATCCAATCCAGGGGGACTCATAGCAGTCTTGATAAACTGTCTTGGGGTTGATATCCGTTTTTTTAATGAGATCTATTAGGCAAAGACTAAAACATTTGAGATATGCTAAAAAGTACAGTATACAGATGTCAAATACAAATACTTATTACTAACTTTCATATGTTTGGGCCGCATGCAGAACATCAGCAAATTAAAGCTTTACTATTATACAGATAATAGTAAATTATTCATAAATAACTCATTTGTGTAACCCTGTGTCAGAAATAATTATAACATATATGAGTATATGTCTAATGATAAATATCACTGAAAGAATGGAATCTACATTTTCTTGAAACTAATTCACTAAGGAAATGAATTATTTATTGATAAAATTGTTTTAAAAATTATTTCCCATTATGGAGTGAAATAATATAATAACTTATGTAGAAATAGTTTGCTTTTTCCATTAAATTCTATGCTATTTGCAGAATAAAAATAATAAAAGGCATTACTGTAAATCATGTATTTAATCTATACATACTTAAAAGATAGCTGAGCAATTTCCTTTTAATTTCAAAAATTCTATTTTTCTTTAATATAAAAATGATGTAGAATCAAGAAAAAAACAATTGCAATTAACAAAAGAAATCATTAGACAATTATTTACCTTGGAAACTCCATTTGTATATTATTTGTGTTTCTCATACATATCATTTCTAGATTAATGCTAGCATTTACTTATATTTTTGCTAAATGTTACACCATTTCATTTTAAAAAGCTACTAAATAAAAATTACTGCTGTCCATGGGATAAATACTTTTAAAAAATCAAATGGAAATTATCAAATATTAATACTAATCTTTAAGTATAAAAACAGTTATAAAATCAGAAGAGAACAGGCCTGCACAGCCCAGACGCACATTTCTGAACATCTATACCGCTACTTCCTACCGATTCTCAAGCTTCTGGAAGGCATTATTCAGTGTTTTTGTTTGTTTGTTTGTTTTTTCACAGTTCAGTTTTGAGATATAAAATGCCACAGCAATAACTTTCAAATAAAAGAAAAAAATCATAATTAACATTCCTGGCTTGATAAACATTTAGTTATAAGATATATTTAATCATATTTTTAAATTTCCAGGAAGGAGAGAATAAAAAATTAGTTTTGTACATTTGTAACTGTACAATGTACAATTACTCATAATCAGGAGGCTTAATTCATTTGACTGTAGACAGTAAAATGTTTTAAAGGAGGTAATGTTTGCATTGGAAAGAATTGTAATATATCATTAGGAACTTGGAATTTTAAGTGTTTTTCATTTTAAATACATGTAATACAGCCTTCTTCCTGTGTGTGTGTGTGCGCGCGTACATGCATACACACATATACACAAAGATTTAAAATGAACTGGTCTGTTATGTTTGCATGTGCTGAATTTCAAACACTAGTGGTAATGTTTCCTTAACATTGATATATGACCTTTGTAATTTACATTGAAGAAAGCTGTTTTTTTCAGCCTAATTAGAACTGTTTCAAATTTTCCTGTTAAATATATGATATAAATTCCTTTCAACTTTTTTTATGCTAGAGTTTCTTTCCATGTCAACTTTTTTCCAATCAAAATATGCTTTGAATTAAATGATTTTGATTGAATATGTGGATCACATTTCACTTCTAAGACTTAAAGTCCAAAAAGGAAAAGTTTAGCCTGTTCAAACAAAGCAAGAGCAGCCACTTTGCGGAAAGCTATTCACATTTAAGAAGACTGACAAATTGTTTGTGTGCACCATTAGGTCTAGTTTCTGCAATAGTTGCCAGATTTCCTGTTCCCCTAATATGATATATTAACTCCTTAAATGCTGGGTCTGAATTTGCGGGAAGCCAAGTAACTTTAGTGAATTTTTAGTTTACCTGTAACTACTTTCTATGCACTAAATGTAAGAAAATAAAATTCGCTACTATTATTTATGTTGTATCAAAATCTTCAAAAAATACACGTCACAAAATTTTAATAGATACAAATTAATAATGCAAATATGCTTTCCAAATGGGACTTGAACAAAGTGACAAATCCACATCAACCCTCACATTTAAAAAAAAATGAATTAATTTAACCTATTTAGCAGCGTAAATGTCTACTAACATGAATTTAACATCCCACCTTATAAATACATCATAGACTTTCTGAAGCTCAGATGTTTATCTTAGTATAAATATATAACAAAAATGGGAAGCAAGTTTTTACTATTTTTTAAAGAAAAATTTAACTTTCGAGGCTTAAAAATACGTACGAAGCTATGACATTAAGAACAATAAGTCATGAATGCCAAGGTGGGGGAAAGGAGGATAAAGAATTTATAGGAAAAAACTGTAGGATGCTAGGAATAAAAATATCTGAAAATTTAAAAAAATGAAATTTAGTCAATGCATTGGTCTCCAGGCTGAAAAACAGATAGAGAAATCGGTCAAAGGAGTTTTGTACTTATAAACTGCCCTTGAACTGCTGGACTGAAGAGAGATTTTGGAGCTGGCAGCACACTGTTCATTTCTACATTTATATCATTACTAACAAAAAGCGTGAGTTAGTATCATATCTTGATATAACCATCAAGCACTCGTGCATCTTTTGGCAGGAGAATCATTCTGTCTAAGATTGTTATTGTGTAGTTTCAAATGGACCAGTCAACCAGCTGTTATATATTTTACACACTGAAGGCCATGTTTCCTTTGAAATTCATAGTTTTAATCTCAACTGAAGTCTGTATTGCTGTGTGCCAAGATCAAAAGGATTAGGCAAACTTGTACAATTACCCTCCTTTTCAGAGAGATGATTTTTTGAATGTTTAAAACATGCCTATAGGCTGACATTTTATCCAACTATTTTCTTTAGAACTACAGAACATTAAAACATTTAATTAACATTTCCACTTTAGGTCGCTCAATCTAAAATCTAGGCATTCATAATGTACAGATATGTGACCAGTTATAGCAAAACATACTTAGGAAAACAAAGCTTTTTTTTTTTAAATCCTAGTTTAATAAGAAGGGAGGAGGAACAACTGTAACTAAATGATAGATATATCCACAGCTATATTTTTTATTTGTTTGCATTTTACATGCCTTTGTTAAGAAAGCAAGTTACAGAGCTTACAACAATGTATATATAGCAAAATAGAATAAATTTATCATAAGAGAAATAAGGCAATGCAAAAATAAGGCTAAGAAGGAGATAGCACATAAAGTAATGCCATGAAATTCTACAGACTTGTTAGAGGTGGGCCATGTATTTGGCACTAAACTTTACAGCAGGCAACAAAAAGACACTTAGAAGAGTCAAAAATGACCATAATGTAAAAACTAACCAGATGGCCTGAAAAAAAAAAACATTATTTCTCTTCCTGAGATAAGAAATTCCTCCCTTGGCAATATGATAGAATCCAGGTACTTGACTCTCTGAGGGACTGACTTAATCTTGGGTAGATTTAAAGTATAGACAAATGGAGAGACTACATATTCTTCAGGCAATCCTGCAAAAATATTATTTCTCTTAGGCGAGGCTTTGAATGGTAGGTTCTAGATTACACTCTGTGACAAGTACCTGGAATATAGCCATTTTATTTGATCAGCTAAATGCAGAGCCACGTGCTTCAACAACAGCTAAACTGAGTCTCAGGATTAATAGCCTTTTAAAAATATGAAGGGCATTAAGAAAAAGACACAAGCCTATTTGCAAGATAGGCCTATCTTTATTTGGAAGAGGCAGTGGTCTATCATAAGACAAGGCCACGATGTTCTTAAAAAGAAATTTGGGGTAAATTTTTTCACATAATAGATATGCAACAAATGCCCAAAAGGCCACACTTAATGCTCCAATACTTGTAGACATTAAAATGTTTCAAACAGATGTCTTAAACATTCCACCCTTAAGGAAATTAATATAGTATCCCTAAAAATTAATTTTGAGCATTTTAACTTGCTGTTTTGTCCTAAATAATAAGCTAGTTGTAAAGATACACAAATAATTAGGACATTTATCTAAATTTCTAAATTATACACCTAGATAAAGAGAAAAAAATTAGGTTTCCTCTTCAACAACCTCAAAAAACGTATTCATCTGCTATATGAACTTCTGGAGGTTCTGTTTTATAGTCAGTTATAAATAGAAGGAAAACAAAACCAAAAAAATTTAATCCCTTCCCATTTGCTTATCCACATAGATCTGATAAATACTAGCAGTTTTTTGCCTTTGAAGATGGCCAGACCAGAATCTCTACTTATTGCCAGATGTAGTTTAATCCCATGGGGACTCCAGACAAAAACAAGGAGCTGTCTTTGTGGCACCAATGATTCCATGGACTGACTGTCATAAACTTATATTGGCAAATCAAAATCCTTGTCAAAATAAAACACTAATCACCACTCTCAGGAGTAGCCAATCAAGAATACTCGGGCTAAAGAATACAAATGCAAAAACTGCTGAGTATTTTTCAAAGCATTAATAAATTCAGCCAGAGAATCAAATTACATCTGTACTTAATTTGTGTATGCAACTGTACATACAGACATTAGGTAAGACCAAAAGATTTTTTCATTCTGTGCCTTTTCATTATTAGCAACAGCTCTCTCATCCTCATCCATTCATTCAACAAACATTTATTGAGTGTTTACTATAGGTCCTGTTCTGTGCTAGATTCTGGGGATACTGAGATGACATATCCCTTTGGAGAAAAGATAGGCAGGCCAAAGGTCAGCTATAAGACTGCTATAATAGTGTAGGTGAGAGGTTCTGAGAGCCTCAATCAAGACAGTAGCAGTGGGAGTGCAGAATACGGGACAGATTTCAGAAAAGTTTAAGATTATTATTTACAGCAACAGATTACAAGTGTGAGGGGGGAAGTAAAGGGAGTTCAGGATGATACCAGGTTTCTAGCTTGGTCCATAACCATATGGAAAAGGAAACATTCATATGGTAGAAGGTAAGTTCAGTTTTGAACTGAGAAGTAATATTTTGGAATTTCTTTTATAGACTTGAAGTTAATCCCACCCCTTTGTTTTGGACCTAAGGATGAAAATGTTAAAAGAAGTTTTATATTATTTAAATATTAAAATATAACTAACATATGTTCATGTGCAGCAATGAAATATCAAAATTTAAAAAAAATTCTGGGTAACAAAATGATCACAAAGACTTCATACCAGCACAATCCAATAGAAATATAATGAAAGCCACATATATAATTTAAAATTCTCTAGTAGCCATATTTTACAAGTAAAAAAATAAACAGGTGAAATTAATTTTAATAACATTTTATCTAACCCAAAAGATAAAATAACATCATTTCAACATATAAACAGTATCAAAATCATTGAGATATTTTACTTTTTTTTTTTATTAAGTTTTCAAAATCTAGCATGTGTTTTGTACTTACAATGTATAGCATACCTCTATTCCAACTAGCCACATTTCAGGTGACTAGGAATCAAAAGTGACTAGTGGTTACCATGTTTGACAGTGCCGCTTTTTTCAGTTTCAAATACTGAATCTGCATCCAGACTTTTACGGCATTTTAATACAAGATAGAAAGCAAGTTAACAATATTTAACACTTTTTAAATACAACTTCTCCTACTGAAAATAAAGACAAACCTTACAAAGCATCTGCCAGACTACAAAATGACTTTCAATGCTGTTTTGAAGAGGTCATTACAATTCTCAGAGCCATGAAAAGTAGCTATACCATAGGAAATGACAGCAGAAATATACTATCTTCAAGTGTGATATAGACACAATGTTCTACAACGTGTATTCTTAGTCACTTACAGATCTCTGAAGAAATGTGGCAGCATTTACAAGATGGTACCATGATTACCCTCTTCAACAATAAAGGTAAAAGGGCTAAATCTAGCAACCACTGTGTCATGTGTAAACTCTATCCTTTAAAGTCCTTGGTTAGAATTCTCATATATTGGCTACTGAACTCTATCAGCTATGGACTTCAAGAAAGCTACAGCTATATATTACAATGTAGAATAGGGTACACAATCTTTGCTGAAAGTCGGATATATAAAATCTGCAGACAAGTGTGGATGAATTCACAAATCTCACGAAAAGCACTTCATTTTAGTAGAAATTACTCCTAGAACTTCTTAACTTCTTTAATAATATGCTATAGTTCCCTGAATCACAATAAATTATGGATCTAGTTCTTTCTGAATTACCAATGGAATAATGGCTAGTTAATAGGGTCAGTTTTATTTAATTATTTTATGCAGCCATGCTCAATATGAGCTCAATATGAAATCAACAATCTAAACTTCTTGAAAGAATTAAGTCAATTTGTTTCCTTACTTCCCTCTTAACTAATCTCTCTTCTTTCTGTCCTAAGCATGTTACTGGAAATGTTTTTGCTAAGATTACCATGTCTGACTGAACTGAATGGTTGCTTATCTATCCTCACTTCAGCTCTCTGTATTATGGTGTTTACATTTCTGTCTCTCCCCTATCTTCCTTAATACCCTCTCCCCAGGTTGTCTTTGTATGTTTCTAAGTTTCCTTCCCACTTTTTAATGTACAGTCTTTTTCTTCTACCTGCCTTTTAAGGGTTCATGCTCCTCAAGATTCAGTCTCAGGTCCTCTGTTTCTAACATAACACAAGCTACATGATCCAGACGTCAGCTACTTCAACCAATAATTACCCTTATCAGGGTTTCAAATCCAAAATTTTGACTGCCTACTAGAGAGATATTTTGGTGCCCTTCAGTAACTCGAACTAAATGTATTAAAAACTGAATGAATAATTTTTCCTCCTACATTTGGAATTTTTTTTTCTTTTTTGCATATGGAACCTGTTCTTCACCCAATCAATCCACAAACATGGCAGTCACCTTGACTTCTCCTTTTTTCTATCCTGTCAAATCTTACCTAATAAGACAACTATTTTAATAGTGTACCCAAACTCTTCTCTCTCTAAAATTTCCCTTTAATCCCTTCTACATACTATTGCTATCTAAAATTGGACAAAGTCACTGCTCCCCTTAAAACTCTACAATAGTTCTCTTTTCCCTAAATCAGTGGATTTCCAACTTTAAAGTGTACTGAAATTACCTGGAGGGCTAGTTGAAACAGATTGCTGGGCTCTCACCACCAGAGTTTCTGAATCAGTAGATCTAGGGTGGACCTAAAAAAATTTGCCTTTTTTTCAAGTTCTCAGGTGATAATGTATATATTCTTTACATAATCCTTCAAATAATCTGCCTCTAGCCTTGTCTTTCCATGAAAATCATTCACTACTCTCTCACACACACTGTACTCTATCTTCTGAATTAAGTGCATGTACTGTACTATAAACCTCAGTATCTTTGCTCACATTGCTTCTTGTATCTATAAGGCCCTTTCCACCATCTTACTCCCTCCACGGCAAACCCGTGCTCATTCTTAAAGACTAAGATCAAATGTGGTTTCCCCAGTAACACCTTCTCTAGCCTGCCCAAGCAGCAGAACGAGGTATGCCCTGTTTTAGTCTCACAGACCTTTACACACACACACACACACACACACATACACACACATATTAAATGCTCAGACAACAGTCTATGCTTCTCTTTCAAGGTACATATCACAAGTCTAAAATATATTATATGCTATATGTATATATTTTTTTAGTTATTGCCCATCTCCCTCACTAAATAATAAATTCCCAAAGGGCAAGGACTACACTGTCTTTCTCATTGCTGTATTCTCAATGACTAGTATATAGTAGACACAAAATGTTTGTTGAATGCATAAATGAATACATCACTTAATCTATTTCTCAAATTAGTTACTGTCATGTCTGTTTGCTCCTCATAATGAGAGCCCCAAAGGGCAAATGTCATATTCTTCCAATTCTGTGATCACAGACCCAATTACCCAGTAGACCCCTAATAAGTGTTTGTTGAATGAATGAATGAATGAATGGCATTTAAGAAATGTTTCTGATTTAGCATGATTTAATGTCTATGGTGAGGGACTAGGGCCTTAAAGCACTGTATAATAAGCATGAAACAGATCAAAGAAACTTTAAGAGAGTGCTCATTTTGACAGAGTTTAGAAAATATGAAGAATTTCTGTGAATACTAGCAATCGCAAATGAGATGTCTGTAAGCTTGTTAACCATACAATCAAATTCGGGATAGGAAGAACAGATGGAAAAAAGCAAAAGTGAAGTGGCTATATAAAGTACCTATCTAGATTTTGTTTTCTCTTTACAAGGTCAGGAAGATGGATGCAAGTGATGTCAATAACAAACTTGACAAAGGCTCTAGAAAGACAGTATATTATACAAAGAAAATGCATCTGACAGTCAAATGGAGGAAATTCACTGATCGACAAAACAATACTAATAACAATATAATAATAACAGGAGTTAACATTTAGTGAGCGTTTACCAGTGCCAAGCTTTATGCTATGTGTTTTAAATGGATTATTTTTATTTGGTCATCACAGTAATCCTATAAAATAAGCACTACTTTTAAAAAATCATTTTACAAATTAAGTTAAAAATGCTTAAGCAAATTGCCTAATGTTACACAGCTAGTAAATTGCAGCTGCCACCTGAACCCAGATCTATCAGACTTCTAAAGCTGTATTATTAACCCCTATACATCCTCTTGAAAAATTCTGAAGCAGGACAGTATGTGTTGAAGCTGCATTATGAAAATTCTAAACATATGAAGACATTTCATACTAAGAATTATTTTTGGCTTTTGATTCTTTTATTATTATTATATAAATATTTTTTATAAACAAACACTCCTCCTTCTCACCTTCCCCCCTACCCTCCAAGAATTATTTTTAATTGGTTTCACATATATCATTTGGAAACACTAGTAATAAGTACTCCTGAGTGTACACTAAATTTGATGTGCCACGTCTATCTGAAGGATCTCTTTACAGGTTTTATTGTTCTTTCAACTGCTTTTCACTTTTACACATGCCTTTTTGAAACTAATACTTTCACCTTGAATTACAGTTTTTTTATTTTTCTGTCTCACTAGACTGAATTCCTGGAAGGCAGTGATTATATCTACATCCTTGAGCCTGAGCAAAATATACGGGACATAGTAAATACTAAATAAATATTTGTTAAACTGAATAAGAACTTAAGTTCTGGCCTCATTCTCATTAATTTAACTGTATTTATTACATTTCAAAATAAACATGTAAAAAAAATTAGCCTTCAGAGCACGACAGAGAACACCAACCTATTTGTTAGTTACTAAATTCAAAGACCAATAAAGAAGCAATCTATCAACCAAAAAAATTATTTGGGGTTAGAGAACTAACAATAAGAATTCATTCTGTAAACTTCTGAACATCCATGGATATTAACATGGATATTTTAAAAGTGTGATTTCATGTATTTTAATTTGTGTCATATTTTGTTTTGACACAGGAACTATTTGATTTCTTTAAATCAAACTACTGTGCCAAAGGAACAGAAAAAATCGATCTTATCTTCTATTTAAATAAACATTTTCATATAAATACCAAACTGGATATATATTTTTGATAATTTTGGGGAAATGTCTTAAATACTTTCATGTAATAATGTTGTCTGCTCAAACTATTTATTGAGGACAACAATTTACATTTTTCTTTTTTTTTTTTAAAGAGCTTTAGCACAGACATTTTCACTTTTGTGATTCTAATATCTCTTATGTGTGCCATATGATATCTGCTTTTAAATTAAAATAGAAATGATAATAAATATCATTCTATTTTGAGCTTTTTTTTCCTTCACTTTTCAGATAACTGCTATGAATGATAGCTGGTAAGGCACACTAGAGTACTATAAAATCAGAATTGAAATCACTGGTTTAATTTTGTTAGAAGGGGATCAAAGACATAGATGACTAATTCTTGGCACCACCATTTTCCTCCTTTGTTGTGAAAAATGAAAGTGTTCTTTACAGGATATATAACCCTGTAGTTAAATACAACTCAAAGATGCAGTTGTAAGGCCAATCTCAACCTTTAAAATGCTCTTACATATGTAGGTGAAAAGATAAACCGCAAGGCAAGAGTTAATTGAAACACTCCAGTTTTAGAATCTGTAGAGGAGTGGTGGCTGGAGGCTGGTGGGAGGAGGAAGCTAGGCAGAGAGATGCAGAGCTAATCAGGGAGCAAATCCAAAGCCAGGCATGGATAGGCCTCACTAATGAGCCTCGAGTACCCTGCAGTGGTTTTCAAACTTAACTGGCTTCAAACGATGCCACCCCATGACAGAATGCAGCTAGCCATAAGAGGAAAGTGATTAGAATAAATGACTGGAGTAATTAACTCTGATGTGAAACCACCTGATTGGAAAAGAGAAGCCAAGCGCTATTTAGCTGATGGTCCGCCAGTAGAAAAAGGAAGCTTTTGCTTTCTCTTGTGTGGGTGTTCAGTTAGAACTCAACTCTTTCAAGTAGGTATTTGGTAGCACTAATGAAAAGCAGCTTTCATTCAAGGGCCTCTCAAGGGCCTTCCCATTCATTTTGAAAGGGGAAGAAAATAAAAGCTTCAAAGTAGAACTAATTTACTTTACTTCCCTACCTCTTAGTGAATTTTGTGTTAGTGAAGTCTGCATTAGTATTTGGGCTAACAACCTACTCCAAATAATGTCATCAAAAATCAAGAATTTTTATGTATGAATAGCCAGATATTGAGGGTAAATTCTTAAATTTTTGTAATTTTCTTTCTTTTGAAAAAGCTTTACATAAAAAACTTTTAACTTATAAAAATTGATCATTTCTGTCAATACTTCCTTTTTACATTCTTCCTGTAGCAAGAGATTCTTGAGTAAGGGAGAAGGGTATAAAGAAAGAATGGGATATATTTGTTTTTGAGGAGAAAGCAAAGAAAGAATAATATTGGAGTAAGGAAGGGAGCAGTACTATTTTTGCAAAAAGACAGCTTTTAACAGTGCAAAATGAGCCAGAGGACCCACCATACTCTCTTGCTTGCTTTATTTTACAAAAAGGGTAATTACAAAGACTGAGGGCATTACTACCTGCTGTTTTACAAGTAATGATCAATTCATTGGGCCAGTGTTGTTCGGTACCTGCTGAGTTAATGTTCCTTGACATACCCCTCCCCCCAAAAACAGGTTCAAGAGCTGCCCAGTAACAATTATAGTATAGTAGCACATGTAACTTAGCAAATGTTTATTCCTAAACTCGGATTTATTTGACAGCTTTACACCTTTGGGTATAGTACAATTAAATGTTTTGACAGCCAAACAAAAACTGTGTAAATTTAAAAGCTATTAGGAACTCAGCATCAAGAATCAAACTGATGTAATTTGTTTATACACTAAACCTCTTTTAACAATGTTTTCCAATGAAAAGCACAAAGAGAAAGATAAATGTCTATCCAAATGTTTTAGCTAATTCTTTCACATTTTTCTGTTAAGAATATTCTCCTTATAAATAGTTATAATGCCTTTAATATCAAAAAAAGAATACATGAATATTTTAGATTATCAAGATAACTCCCAACTCTATCTTTGAGTATATTCTATAACTTTAAAAACAACAAGGGAAACGAACTTTGGCCCAGTGGTTAGGGCGTCCGCCTACCACATGGGAGGTCTGCGGTTCAAACCCCGGGCCTCCTTGACCCGTGTGGAGCTGGCCCATGCGCAGTGCTGATGTGCGCAAGGAGTGCCCTGCCACACAGGGGTGTCCCCCGCGTAGGGGAGCCCCACGGGCAAGGAGTGCGCCCGTAAGGAGAGCCGCCCAGTGCGAAAGAAAATGCAGCCTTCCCAGGAATGGCGCCGCTCACACTTCCCGTGCTGCTGACGACAACAGAAGCAGACAAAGAAACAAGACCCAGCAAAAAGACACAGAAAACAGACAACCGGGAGAGGGGAGGGGAATTAAATAAATAAAAAATAAATCTTAAAAAAAAAAAAATAAAAACAACAATATTAAAAAAGCACAAACTAACATATAGCATAGTATTAAAATGGTCACCATGTGTATTTAAAAGGATTTAAAGCAACACATTGAGATTAGTCCTTCAAACTCTGCTATTAATGATTCAGAAGATTAATCCTCATTCTCCAAAGGTACTGTGTTCCAGATTTTCACAAGTACTCTGTACTGCTGTGGTCCTCTAATACCCCAATTCTCATTTCCTAGGGAAGGGAGGAATTACAATAGGGAAGGTAAGCCACTGCTTACCTTCAGAGAAACACATTCTTCATTATCTGAGCTCCAGCAAATGTTCCCATCAGTAGTATTATTCAAATTAATAGATAAAAACCTCAGATATCTCTCTAAAACTTGAAAAATGTATGGCAAGATTGTCCATTAAACTATCTTTTTTTTCCTTCCAGTGAAAGGCTGATTTATATCTACTATATGACATCACATTATCATTCTGGACAGCATGTACGGAGTACGAGCTTATATCTACCAAAAAAGCTAAAGTTTAAACAATATCTATGTCAGAACCATTATTGAAGCATTTAGAAGCTTTATCAAATATTTAAGAATATATAAAAACATGTAAAATTCACTTTTCATTATGCAATCCCTTAGAAGATACTGTAACTTCACTAAAGGTAACAATGTTCAGTTGTTTATTTTAAAAAAACACAAATCACTGAAATGTTTGGAAACTGGTTCACATCCCTAGTGATGTTTATATTTCACTTTATCATCCTTCTTGGAAAGACAGGTCTAAAAGAAGAAAATACTGAGAACCAAATCCTGTTTAAGTTATACATGCTGATGTCAAGTATTTTAAAGAACATATTCTGAAAAGAGCTTCTTATGTACACATCTAAAAATATTACCGCATTATCTAATAGTTCTCTTCCTCTCACTCACGTTAACAGGACGGATGTCTATTTGGATCTACCAGCACTTAACTTGAAAATAGATTAAATTTTTTTGAGTGCTCAAATATCTGATATAAGGACAAGGGAGATAAGGGACTGAATTCCAATCTAGCAAACTTTTCTTTTGGGGTTGGGGAGAGGAGGGTTAGAAGGAAGGAATAAATAAACCTTGAGTCAGGTCATTTAAACACTAGTTAAGAGACTCAATATTCCTAGGACAGCTATTTGAAGACTTAGTTATTTTCAGGCCATAGAAATTGATTACTACTATACTATACATTAAAAAAGACCTCTTTTAAGGAACACTATCTTACCATATATATATTTTTAAAGATTTTTTATTTATTTCTCTCCCTTTCCCCGCCCCCCAGTTGTCTGCTTTCTGTGTCCATTCACTGCTTGTTCTTCTGTAGGAATCTGTGTTTCTTTGTTGCGTCATCTTGCTGCATCAGCTCTCCGTGTGTGCGGCACCACTCCTGGGCAGGCTGGACTTTCTTTAGCACTGGGCAGCTCTCCTTACGGGGTGCACTCCTTGCGCGTGGGGCTCCCCTACGTGGGGTACACCTCTGTGTGGCACAGCACTTGTGCGCAACAGCACTGTGCATGGGCCAGCTCCACACGGGTCAGGAGGCCCTGGGTTTGAGCCTTGGACCTCCCATGTGGTAGGTGGACACCCTATCCGTTGGGCCAAATCCACTTCCCTCGCCATATTTTTACTATTTCATTATTTCTCCTTTCCATGTACACTATGTTTTGAAAAATGTTACCAAACTGCATTCAAAAAATGATGTATCTGCCAATTAGACTTTCTAATTAAAATGATATAAACAGTGGCACTAACCTGAATTTAGCTGAAAGCACAGGAACTAGAATTTTTACTAGCCCATGTTTCCTTTTCACAGGTAAAGGTACTATATTTAAAATGTTTAAAAATTGCTGTAGCAACTTCTAAGGATTCAGGAACTTTGGTGGAGATCCACTGAACATTTATAAATATATCTTGACTAGTAAAATATACTAATTTCATAGGAGTAAGATTCCACTGATTATAAGATGCACCATTATTTTAGGTATTACTAAGAAATAAAAAGAGCTGCAAGATAATTATAACAAAACGGTTTATCATGCAGAATTTTAACTTTATACTTATTGAAAGAACTTCAGACTTCTTTAGACATACATTTTATTAAGTAGTGTATATATTTAAACAGGAAAATATAAATGAAATAAATTGTTTTTAAGACATTTTCACAGAGTCCAACTCTTCTGAATTAATTCATAACTCAAAGTTGTTGATGTCTGTGTTTTTCTACACAATATTATTGTTCTCCATGCCTTTAAGAGCATAGTGATACAGTATTTCTTTTTTAAAAAAAGGCCCACTATTATGTCTCAAATTTTCTTCCAAGCCTCAGACACCTATTCTACAAGTTTTGATATTGGCATCTAAAAAAAAAATCTTACAGAAGATATCAATTGAAAGTTATGAGACAACTACTAGGGCTCATATGCCTTCCTCCAAATTGTTCTTAATTTTTTAAAAAAATTATTGAAATGTCTAAGACAGAGTTATCCAGCCAAGCTACCAGGAATAACTAATATCCTACATAGGAAGGCAATGACTACTAAACCAGAGCTGCCACCTAGCTGACAGGGCATTGTAAGATGCCATCTATTGTAGGATGCATCCCGATTTTGCAAATGACAAATGTAAAAAAATTTTAACCTTAGAATTAATGAAATAAAGCATATTAGCATAAATACCTCTAATTTAAAGTTATTCCTAGTATATTTTAGCTAGCCAGTCTGTCCAAATACACTAATAAAACCATTACTGAATTAAAAAAAGGTCTTGTTTTTAATCTATATTTTAAGCCTTTAGCATTGATCTGCCTTGCTCTTACCCTACCTGTTCCCAATCTCCTTGGCTTATCTCTCTCTCTTTTTTTTTTTTAAGATTTATTTTATTTACTTAACCCCCCCTCCCCACTTGCCGCTTGCTTGCTGTCTGCTCTCTGTGTCCATTTGCTGCACATCCTTCTTTGTCTGCTTGTCTCTCTTTGCTGTATCATCTTGCTGTGCTAGCTCTCTGCAGGTGTGAGCTGTCAGCTCTTTATGGGCGTGGGCCAGCTTGGCCTCACAAGAAGGCCCTGGGAAGTGAACCCAGAGTCTCCCATATGGTAGACGGGAGCCCAATTAGTTGACCCACATCCACTTCGTGGCTTATCTCTTTTTGACAGCCTTGCATTTGTCCCTTAGAACTGTCACTTAGTACCTTCCTCATGACTGCTTTACTTATGGCCTCTTCTGGTTAAGTAAGAAACCTCTATCTTAATGCCTTCACTCTGATAACTCTATCTTAAAACTTACCAAAGTATATAAAAATGATGTTTATATGTCTGCCTCTTCCTCCTCCATTAAACTATAAATTTCTTAAAGACATGAGTCACAGCTCATTCATTTCTTTGGATCCCATGCTTAAGACAGTTATTGGCATGCAATAAGTATTTCAATGACTCCTCTCTGAAATGAAAGGGGTGTGGAACCCTGCTCTAAAGAAGATTCTCCTAGCTTTCATTCCTACCATTTGTGCTCTGACCTATAGAATGTGAAGCATTAGTAACTACTAAACTCATACTTTTCATATGTGAGCACATTCTAGTATGAATATAATCTATCTCCTTTCAAACTAGGCTGAAGGATGAGCTGACAAGCCACTAACTGATGTAATATTCACTATCTATTCTTATGTTCTTAGCATTGTGGTAGACACTGGGGGCAAAGATAAATGAGGTATTCTATATCTGTCCTGGAGGAGGTTCCAGTCTAATAGAGACACAGACACGGAAACAAGGATGCATAAAAGTGTATAGAGAGAGCAGACAGCTGAGAGCAAAGAGCAAGCTTGCGTAGTGTTATAATCTTTCATATAAATATATAATTGATTAAAGAAATATCTTGTCTTATATGTTTTTGAGTTGAAAATGTGGCTTCCATTAAGTAATACTCAAAATACTGAAGCTTAAAATGCAGCCTCTATTCTCATCCTGAAAATGTTTTATCAAAATTATTCTTAAGCAAATTATGAATTGTCTCTACGAGGCATATACTACTTTCTGAATTATTTCAGTCTTTGGTTCATAGACCTATTCTCTGTCATCACTGATGGCTTCAACATTCATACTAATGGTTCTTTCCTTGAAGTCTTCCTTTTCCACTCACTTTAGTGACTTTTAAGCAATAGTCCCTCAGAACTGTTTATTCCATATATGAGATTCAAATCCAAATATCCTCATATAACCTCTTATTCTGCCAGTTAATTGTTCTATAACATGCTCTTTATCCTCACTTCTTGTGACTTCTAGTCTTTAAATTTCAGAGATAACTTAACTATAAAAACAGCCAATAATCACTGGCTTAAAAATTGTAGTACTGACCTTATTTACATAAATTATCAAGCTTGCTTAAAGTTACAAAATCTTGAACCAGTTACTTAAGTTATTAGAGCTTTAATTTCTTCATCTTTAAAATGTAAAAATCATATATTTCTTACAAAATTATTTTAAGAATTAAGTGAAATTATATATAGCACAGAGTAAGTTCTTATTAAAAGTCATTTCCCTTCCCAGTTCTCCTGCGGTAGCCAGCTTCGAAGACAGTTCCCAGTGATTCTTGCCTTTTGGTATTCGTGCCCTTTCTGGTCCCTTTCCATAAGAAATAGAGCTGACCTACATAAACAATAGGATATTGAAGAAATGAAGATGTGTGACTTCTAAGACTAGGTCCGTATAAAGCATTGCGGCTTCTGCCCTACTCTCTTTTGGATCACTTGCTCTGGGGAAGTCAGCTGTCATATAGTAAGGATACTCAAACAGCTTTATGGAGAGGTTCGTGCAGCTAGGAACGGACACCTCCTGCTAACTCACCAACAATGTAAATTATCTCGGAAGTGGATCTTCCAGCCCTAGTCATCTCTTCAGATTACTCTAGCCATGATGGACATCTTAAATAAACCCTTTTAGAGCCAGAGAGCCAGAACCATCCAGCTAAGCCACTCCCAAATTCCTGACCCACAGAAACAGTATGAAATAACAAATGTTTACTGTTGTTTTAGCAGCTAAATTTTGAAGGATTTTGTTACCCAGCAATAAATAACAAATGACCTTCCAGTTCATATTTCCTCAGGCCCTTTTGACCCATTTTAACCTATAACAGAGCCTGCGGTGGTTATGGGCACAAGGTTTTCACAAGCAACTCAAATTTCTCTCATCACTTTGACTATTTCTCAGATCTACTCTGTAAAATCCCAACCTTAGTAAACCCTATGATCTGCTTTCCTAGGTTCTACACCTGGGCTACCATGCTTTATAAGAGAAATCTCAAAACATATACTTTTATTATAAATCCCAGTACTCTATCTTCAGATGGGTCTTGAAATATTCTGAGTATTTTGGTCATACTCCTTTCACTGGCTATCCTCAATTATATCCCTGCCTCACTTTCTTTCTCAGTAGATGTTAACTAATATGTTATAGCTGGCAGATTTACTTTCCAACTTTAGACTCATTTTCTCTGTAGTACATGAAAGAAAAATAAGGAAAGCCTAAATAATAGTACCATTAAGAAATTTAAAAGGATATAAGCCCACTGCTTTCGGTATATGAGAGAGAAATAATAAGACTCCAAAATACCGGGGCTTACACATGACAGGGAAGAGCTTGACCTATACAGGGTGAGTGGGAAGCACTCCATTGGGATCAGCTTGCTGGGGCATAAAGGAGGGCAGGGAAAAGGGAGGAGATTTATAACCAGCATACCTATTAACTAATATAAATTATACTATCACATTAGGATTAAACACTTCTGACTTTGAAACACATTTTTTAGCTATCTAATTCCTCCTGAAACACTCTCCCTTCTTACTTTTAACACTATATACTCTTCTTTTCTGACTGCTACTGATAAATTTTTCAGTTTCCTCTTTCTCTTCTTGCTTTCAGAAGAAAATTGTTTCTTAAAGCACTGTCCCTGGATCTAATGACCCTTTCCTGAACATTCAACAGTAAAGTCATGAACTTCTCTATCCTCTACTTTTACTCAGTAAAGATGATCATTACATCTCTATGGCTAATGCTGCTCATTCTTCTAAGGACTGGACCAAAGGTTGCTATTCAAACATCTGAGGAGCCAGGTAGAAAACAATAAATTAATGAAGAAATAATACAATAAGTAGAGAGAGATAGGAACTGAAGAAAACTAGAGATGTAAAACTGGCAATCATCACTTAGCTTCAGTTGACTTTGCCATACAGTTAATGGAGGTCCAGTGCAGTCAGATGCTTTTTTTAAAAAAACATATATTTATAGAAAAATCATGCAGAAAATACAGATTTCCCATATACCACTCTACTATTAACATCTTGCACTAGAGTAGTACATTTGTCAAAATTCATGAAAGAATGTTATATAATTGTACTATTAACTATAGTCCATAGCTTACAATATGGGTCACGATGGTGTACAGTCTAATGTTTGTTTTTAAATTTTTATTCTATTATCATATATACAATCTAAAATTTCCCCTTTTAACCACCTTCAAATATATAATTCAGTTTCATTAATGTTAATTACATTCACATCAGCACCATCCATTACCAAAAGTTTACCATCATCCAAAATGGAAATTCTGTACCAATTAAGCATTCCTTACATCACCCAGGGTCCCATATTCAAGTTTCTCAGTCTATGATTTGCTTACTCTAATTAGATCATACAATATTTGTCCGTTTGTGTCTGGCTTATGTAATTCAACATGTTATCTACAAGGATAATATATGCTGTCTCATGTATTAGAACTCCATACTTTTTATGCTGTATAAAATTCCATTGTGTGCATACACACACACACACACACACACACACATTTTATTTATCCATTCCTCTGCTGATGGACACTTTGGTTGCTTCCACCTTTCGGCAATTGTGAATAATGCCACTGGGAACATTGGTGTGAATAATGCCACTGGGAACATTGGTATCTTTTCAAGTCCAAGCTTTCAATTCTTTTGGGTGCATGCTTAGAAAGAGGATTGCTGGGCCACCTGAGTTTTATATTCATAACTTTCTGAGAACCAAAAAACTATTTCTACAGTGGCAAAACTACATATTCCCACCAAAAATGGATGAGTGTTCCTATTTCTCCACATTCTAACACTTGTTGTTTTCCATTTTTTAAACAATAGGCATTCTAGTGAGTGTGAAATGGTATCTTGTTGTGGGTTTTGTTTTCTTTTGCATTTCCCTCATGGCTAATAATGTTGAGCATCTTTCCATGTGTATGTGTTCTTTTTTTTTTTTTTTTGCCATTTGTGTATCTCCTTTGTAGAAACGTCTCTTAATAGACATTTTGAAAAATAGTCATTTGCTTATTTTTAAATTGGGTTGTCTTTTGTTAGCTGACTTATAGGATTTCTTGACATATTCTGGATATCAAACCCTTATTTGATAAATGCCTCCCAAATATTTTCTCCCATTCAATAGGGTGTCTTTTTACTTGCATCATAAAGTCCTTTCATATGCAAACATTTTTAATTTTGATGAAGTACTGTTTACCTATTTTTTCTTTTATTGCACATGCCTTGGGTGTAAAGTCTAAGAAACCATTGCCACCTTCAGTTCCTAAAGATGCTTCCTTATGTTTTTGTCTAATAATCTTATAGTTTTGGTTCTTATATTTAGGTCTTTGATCTACTTTGAATTAATTTTTGTATATGGTATGAGACAGGAATCCACCTTCATTCTTGTGCATATGGATATCCAGTTTTCCCAGTACAATTTGCTGAAGAGAAAATTCTTTACCCATTGAGTGGACTTGGTATCCCTGTAGAAAATCAATTGGTCATGGATGTGAAGGTTTATTTCTGAACTCTCATTTTTACTTCATTGGTCTATATGTCTGTCCTTGTGCCAGTACTGTGCTGTTTTGATTACTGTAGCCTTGTAATAATTTTTGAAATTGAGAATTGTGAGTTCACCAACTTCACTCTTCTTTTTCAGCATTGTTTCAGCTATTCAAGGTCCCTTACCCTTCCATATAAATGTGATGGTTGGTTGTTCCTTTTTTGCAAAGTTGGCTATTACAATTTTGGTTGGGATTGCATTGACTCTGTAAGTTGTTTTGCATAAGATTGGCATTTTAACAATATTTAGTCTTTCAATCCATGAACACAAATGCCTTTCCATTTCTTAGTCTTCTTTGATATCTTTTAGCAATGTTTTGTAGTTTTCCATGCATAAGTCCTTTACATCCTTGGTGAAATTTATTCCTAGATAGTTACCTTTTAGTTGCTATTGTAAATGGAGATTTTTTAAAAAAATTTCCTTTTCACTTTTATTACTAGTATATACAAACGCTACTGATTTTTGCACTTTGATCTTGCACCCTGCCACTTTGCTAAAATCATATATTAATTCTAACAGGGTTGCTGTGGATTTTTCAGGATTTTCTATAACTGGAATCAGGTAA
Organism: Dasypus novemcinctus; assembly: GCF_030445035.2. NCBI lineage: Eukaryota > Metazoa > Chordata > Mammalia > Cingulata > Dasypodidae > Dasypus > Dasypus novemcinctus. Next base: position 43,052,998 of record NC_080673.1, on the reverse strand, counting down.
TATGCAAATAGGAAAAGTTTTGTATCTTCTCTCCCATTCTGGAATCCTTTTATTTCTTTTTCTTGCCTAATTGCTCTGATTAAAAGTTCTAGAACAATGAATAACAGAAGTGGTAGTGAACTTCCTTAAACATTCCTGAACTTGGAGGGAAAGGTTTCATGATATTCGATATGGATACTTCATATATACCATTTGTCATGTTGAGGAAGTCCTTTAATTCCTAGTTTTTAAAGTGTTTTTATGAAAAGAGTACTGGATTTTTTTCAAATGTATTTGGTGTGTAGATTTTGTCCTTCAGTCTATTAATGTGGTATGGCATTAATTGATTTTATGTTGAACAACCCTGTATACCTGTGATAAACCTTGTATAATCATGGTTTATAATTCTTTTATGGTGTTGTAGGATTCATTTTAATGGTATTTTGTTGACCATTTTCTGCTTTTCATATTCATAAGGGATACTGATGTATATTTTCTTTTCTTGTGGTATCTTTATCTGCTTTGGTAGTAGGGTGATGTTGGCTACTCAGAATGAGTTAGGGAGTGTTCTCTACTCTTCAATTTTTTTGGAAGAATTTGATCAAGATTGATGTTAAATCTTCTTTGCATGATTGATAAAATTCACCTGTGAAGCCATCTGGCCCTGTGCTTTTCTTTTATTAAGAGGTTTTTGATTACTGATTCAATTTCTTCACAAGTAATTGGTTTGTTGAGATCTTCCATTTTTTCTTGAGTCAGTGTTGTTAATTTGTGTGTTTCTAAGAATTTGTCCATTTCATATAGGTTTTCTAATTTGTTCGTGTACAGTTATTCATAGTATCCTCTTATAATCATTTTATTTCTGTAGGGTTGGTAGTAATGACCTATTTTCATTTCTGATTTTAGTCATTTGCATCTTCTCCCTCTCCTTTTTATAAGTTTAGCTAAAGGTGAGTTGAGCTTTTGATCTGAACACAAGCAACTTTTGGTTTTGTTTAGTCTCTTTATTGTTTTTTATTCTGTTTCATTTACCTTCACTCTAAGCTTTGTTATTTCCTTCCTTCTGCACATTTTGGGTTTTATTTGTCTTTTCTTCCCCAGGTCCTCCAGTTGTGAGGTTTGGACTCTGGTATAAGATTTTTCTTCTTTTTAATGTAAGCCTTTCTTTAGAGTCATAAATTTCCCTCTCGGCATTGCCTTTGTGGCAGCCTGTAAATTTTTGTAAGCTGTGCTTTAATTTTCATTTGCTTCAAGAGATTTCCTAATTTCCCTTGTGATTTCTTCTTTGACTCCGTGATTGTTTAAGAGTGTGCTGTTTAATTTCCACATATTTGTGAACTTTCTAGTTCTCCCTCTGTTACTCATTTTATAATAGCTTCATTCCACTATGGTCAGAGAAGATATGACCATGTATGATTTCAATATTTTTAAGTTTATTGAGCCTTGTTTTGTGACCTAAGATATGGTCTATCCTGCAGAATGACTTATGTGCACTACAAAAGAATGGCTATTCTGCTTCTGTTGGATGATGTGTTCTATATATTTCTGCTAGCACTAGTTGGTTTATAGTATCATTTAAGTATTTTTTTCCCTGATTTTTGTACAATATGTTCTACCCATTATTGAAAGTGGTATATTGAAGTCTCCTACTATTAATGTAGAACTATTTCTCCCTTCAAACCTGTCAATATTTTTTTCAAATATTTTGTGATTCTGGCATTAGGTATATACATATTTATACTTTCTATGTTTTCTTGTAGAATTCACCCCATTATGAATATATTATGACTGTCTCTGTCCCTCTTTCATAACAGTTTTTAAATTACAGTCTATTTTATCTAATCTTCATAAAGCTCTATTTTGGTATTTACATGGTATATTTTTTCCCCTTTTTGACTCTCACTTCTAATAATAATATCTACTTTAATATTTATTTGTTTTTGTACCACTTTGAGTTCCTTCTCACTACTCCATAAATTTTTCATATATTTTCTTTTTGGTTACACAGGATTAAATTTAACAAGCTTAGTCTATAACAATCATGTTTTCTCTGTTACCCACTTAACTTCAAAAGCACACACGTACACTGCTCTTATACCCCACTGACCCCTATCATTTTGTTCTATTTGTTGCACGTTCTATTTTTATACATTGTATGTCCAAAACCATAAGTTACATTACTTTTTATGTATTTGCTTTTTAGAAACTGTAAGAGGTAAAAAGTGGAGTCACATAACAAAATATACAATAGTATTGGCATTTATAATTACCCATATGATTATCTTTATTATAAGTCATTATTTCTTTATGTTGGTTTAATCCACTATCTAGTGTCCTTTACTTTCAACCAGAATAATTCCTTTTACATTGCTTGTGGAGCTAGTCTACTGGTGATGAACTCCCTCACCTCAATTTGAAAGAAAGTCTTCTCAGGTATAAAATACTTAGTTGGGAATTGTTTTCTTTCAGCACTTTCAATATTTCATGCCACTGCTTCTTACTTCCATGGTTTAATGAGAAATTAAATAAGCTCATATAAAGTAAGTTTCTTTTCTATTGCAGCTTTCAGAACACTTGCCTTGTTCTTGGCATTTGACAGTTTGACTACTTTGTTTCTGGGCATGGTTCTCTTCAAGTTTTTCCTGACTGGGTTGTTGGGCTCCTTGAATGTGCATATTCATGTCTTTCATCAGATTTGGGAAGTTTTCTTTCATTACTTTTTTTAGTAGTCCTTCATTCCTTTCTTTCTTCTCCTTCTGGGATTCACATGATACATATATTGGTATACATCGTGGTCTCCCACATCCTCATACACTCTTTCACTTTTTTCCATTTTTTCTCCTTTCTGTTCCTCAGAGTGAACCCTTTCTATTGGCTACTCTTTGAGTTCACTTCTTCTTTTCTCTCTCATCTCCAATCTGCTGCTGAAACCATTCTAGGAATTTTTAATTTCAGATATTGTGGTCTTCCAATCCAGTATTTCTATTTGGTTCCTTTTTAAAATTTTCTTACTTCTTTACTGAGATTCTCATAGTGTTCATTCATATTTTTCCTGATATCCTTTAGTTTTTTCTCTGCACTTTCCTTTATCTCCTTGAGCAAATAAGGATTTTATAAAAAAGCTTTGTTCAATATGTCCAATGTCTGGTATTCTTCATTGATGGTTTCTGGATCTTTATCTTGTTCCTTAGGATGGGCCATCCTTTCCTGCTCTTTGTTGGTTTTGTAATCTTTAGTTGCATAGTGTACATTTAAATATTTTAAAGTGTAAATTCTGGAATTTAGTCCATGAGCTATTATTTATTTTTGTATCTGATGGACTTTTCTTGAATGCCAAGAGCTAACAAAAACAATGTAAAAACACCTTTTGCAGTCTTTGCAAACTGGCTGTTAGGTTGTTCAGTGCTTTCCCTCAGAGTTTAACCCTTCTAACAAGATCAGCCCCAGGTGAATGTAAAGTGCAAGGTCCACTTTGTCTTTTCTGAGTCTGCCACATATCTGGGCTTGTGCTTACTTGTGGCCTTAGGAATTCCCCATGCACAGGAATTTGAATGTTTTCTCTGTTCCCTATGAATACACATTTCTCCCTCCCTACTTCTCTATTGTATATCTTAAAGCAAATAATCCTTTCCCTCTGGTAACATGGATTTGACTGTTATTTTTTACACTGCTTTAGCAAGCTACTTCTGTCTGCAGAGCTAGTTCTGGTAGGATGAGTCCGAAATGACCTTCCTTGATGATAAGTTTTTAAGTTCCACCAAAATGATTCACACAAACATTCAGGCATCCCTATATGCATACAGGCATTACTCTGCTCTCTCTGAAACAGTACCAGACACCCACAACGGGGACACAGGCTGGCTCCATACTGGCTAGGCAGGGGAGGGGCAAGGGCTAGTGAGTATACATTGCAATAATTTTTTAAAATATGCTAATTGAAAGAAACCAGACATGGAGTACTTCATATGTGTAGCAGTTTGGTATTGTTTATGATTTCCAAAAATAGATACTGGATTATGTTTGTAAACTGGTTTGTTCCTCTGGGCATATTAGATTAATTGGATTCAGAGGTTTCACTTTTACTTGATTAAATAATGATTAAGGTTTTGGCTGGGCCACGTCAGTAGGATGTTGAGTCCCCACCTCCTTGGTAAGCAGGGACTCACAGTGAATAGCACTGCAGAGAAGGCAGGTTGGCATTTTTGAGCTAGAGTCTGGGAAGTATTAAATAAACACATGGGAGAGATCAGAGCAGCTGAGTCTGGAGAAAAATGAGCTCCAGGAAGAGAGGAACCTGGGAAGTCTGAACCCTTGCAGACATTGGCAGCCATCTTGCTCCAACACATGGCAATAGACTTATGAGGGAAGTAACTTACGCTTTATGGTCTGGTAACTGTAAGCTTCTACCTCAAATAAATATCCTTTATAAAAGCCAACAAATTTTTGGTATTTTGCATCAGCACCCCTCTGGGCTGACTAATACAATATGGTATGATTCCATTTGTATAAAATGTAATCTATAAAGGCAGAATTAAATTAATGGCTATGTAGGGCTGGGGAAGGATAGAGGGATTGAGAGGTGACTGCTAAGGGGTTGGGTTTTTTTCTTTTTGGAGTAATGAAAACGTTCTAAATTGATTGTAGTGATGAATGCACAACTCTGTAATTATATTAAAAACCAATGATTGTACACTTTGGATTGTATAGTACGTAAATATATCTCAATAAAATTGTTTTAAAAATGGGCAAGGGACTTGAATAGACATTTTTCCAAAGAAGATAGACTAATGACCAGAAATCACAGGAAAAGATTCTCAACATCATTAGCTATTGGGGAAATGCAAATCAAAACCACTATTTCATTCTCATTAGAATGGCTGTTTTTAAATAAAACAGAAACTAACAAGTGTAAAGAGGATGTGGAAAAATAGGAACACTCATTCTCTGGTGGTGGAAATGAAAATTGGTGCAGCTGCTGTGGAAGGCAGTTTGGTGGTTCCTTAGAAAGCTAAGTATAGAAAGAACATATGATCTGGCCATCCGGCCACTCAGTATAAACCTGAAAAAATTGAAAGCAAGGACAAGAACCGATTTTTGCACACCGATGTTCATAGCAACATTATTCAAAACTGCCAAAACATGGAAGCAATCCAAGTGTCCACCAACCGATGAATGGATAAATAAAATACGGCATATATAAAAAATGGAATATTGTTCAGCTGGAAATGATGTTCTCAGAAAGATAAGTATAGAACTCTCACATGACCCAACAATCCCACCACTAGGCATATACCCAAAAGAACCAAAACGAGGGACTCATGATTTCAATATTTTTTTAATTTATTGAAATTTATTTCTGACCTAACATACGATTTATACTGTTGAAAGATCCATGTGCACATGAGACGAATGCATACTCTGATTTTGTTGCGTGAAGTCTTCTATGTCTCTAAGGTCTAGTTGGTTTAGAATGCCATTCAAGTCTTATATTGCCTTATTGATCTTCTGAGTAGAAGTTTTATCTTATTATTGAAAGTGGTCTATTGAAGTTTCCTACTATTAATATAATATCATCAATTTCTCCCTTCAAATTTGTCAGTATTTGCTTCATATATTTTAGGGGTCTGCTCTTAGGTGCATATATATTTTAATTGTTACATCTTGTTGAACTGTACCCTTTATCAGTATATAAAGACCATCTTGTCCTTGTTTTTAATTTAAAGTCTATTTCACCTGGTATTAGTACAGTTACCCTTGCTCTATTTTGCTTACTTCTTGCTAAGTATATTTTTTCCCTTCTTTCACCATCAACCTAATTATATCTTTGAATTTAAGTTAAGTTCTTTTAGAAAGAATATAGTAGGTTCTTGCTTTTTTTTTAATCCATTTGTTCAATTTCTGCCTTGTGACTGTAGAGTTTAATCCATGTACATTTAAAGTTACTACTGATAATGCAGGGCTTTCTTTTGCCATTTTATTATGTAGCCTTTGTATGACATGCCTTTTTTTGCCCTCAATTCTTTTGTTAATGCGTACTTTTATACTTATTGGTTTTTTTGGTTGTACCAAAGGTGCTGTCTCTCTTCTATCTGGTTATATTTTTTATCTACTTTCCTTATGGTTACCATGGGGTTAAATTTAACGTACTAAACATATGTTAACATACCAAATATACAATAATCATATTTGGTTTGATAACAACTTAACTTCAAAAACATACACGTATACTTTTCCCATACCACTCCAACCCTACTTTTTTTGTCTGTGTTACCACTTATATTCTTGTACACTGTTAACCTAAAACCATGGATGTAGTATTACTTTTTATGTATTTGCATTTTAGCACTTATAGGAAAAAGTGGAGTTACCTACTAAACACTGCATTACAATAATACTGACATTTATAATTACCCCAATAGTTACTTTACCCCAATAGTTTCTTCCGTCTGAAGAACTCCCTTTAGTGTTGCTTATAAGGCAAGTATAGTGGTTACGAACTCCTTCAGCTTTTGTTTATCTGGGAATGTCTTAATTTTTCCCTCATTTTTGAAAGAAAGTCTTATAATACATAACATTATTGGTTGGCAGTTGTTTTTCTTCAGAACTTTAAGTATTTCAACCTAGTACCTTCTTGCCTCCATGGTTTCTGGTGAGAACCTGGCAGTCCAATTGGGACTCACTTATACATAACATTTTGCTTTTCTCTTGAAGCTTTCAGAATTCTCTCCTTGTCCTTTGCATTCAATATTGCGATCAATATACAACAGGGTGTAATTTTTTTTTTTTTTTTTTCTTCATGTTCATCTTGTTTGATGTTCTCTGGGCTTCTAGGATGCAAACATTCACATTGTTTCATAAGTTTGGGAAGATCTCTGTCATTATTTCTTGGAACTATTCCCTCTACCCCTTTCTCTCTTTCTTCTTCTCAGACCCATAATATAAGTGGTACACCTGATGGGTGTCCTAGAGGTAACTTAGCCTATTTTTTGCCATTGTGATCCTTTTTTATGTTCCTCAGCCTGACTCATTCACATGTCTTGTTTTCAATTTCAATGATTCTTTCTTCTACCTGCATCAATCTGCTCTTGAAAACCTCCTGGGAATTTTTCATTTCAGTTACTGTGGTCTTCAACTCCAGTAGTTCTGATTGGTACCTTTATAAAATTTCTACCTCTTTATTAAGATTCTCATATTGCTCATTCACTGTTTTCCTGATATCTGTTAACTTTTACTCTGAACTTTCCTTCACCTTTTTGAGCATTTTAAAGTTTTATTTTTTAAGGTTTTGTTTGGTCTGTCCATATTCTGGTATTCTTCATTGGTGTTTTCTGGATTTTTATTCTCTTCTTGTGGTTGGGCCATCAATTCCTGTTTCTTTGTCTGTCTTGTAATCTTTTGTTGTACAATATATATTTGAATATTTTAAAATATTCCCTGAGATGTCTGTTTTATAACCGTCTAATAAAAAGCAGAAATTTTCTTGAGCTTCAGCCCTATCTGGAAGGTCTGGCCAAGGTGAATGTGTGCAGGGTTTCTGCTCTCTTTCTGGGCCTCTGTACAGTCCCTGGGCTTTTGCTTGTTAGTTGTTTTGGAGTTTCCGTTTTTATAGGAGTTTGGCTATCCCCTCTTTTTCCCAGGTTACAGATCTCCCTCTCTGGGATCTTTCAAGACAGGAAGCCTTTTCCCCAGACTTCCTGCTGCCATATATTCTTTTTTTTTTTTTTTAAGATTTATTTTATTTACTTTATTTGTCCTCCTCTCTCCCCTCCCCTAGATGGTTCTCTTGTATGTCTCCTCATTGTCTGCTTGCCTTCTCCAGGAGGCACTAGGAACTGAACCCCGGACCTCCCACATGACAGCTTGAGCCACATTCGCTCCCCACGGGCTGCGGAAGCTGCTGGCTTGTGATGTCTGCTTGTTGTGGCATGGGTGGAGTCTAGCTCACTGTGACGGGGGGGCAGCATCTAAAGCTTGTTGTGTTAGGAGGCGGCATCTTGTTGTGGCAGGAGGCAGCATCTGCTTGTCTTCTTTTAGGAGGCACCGGGACCCAAACCCAGAACTTCCCATGTGGTAGGCAGGTGCCCAAGGGGTTGAGCCACATCTGCTTCCCCTCCATAGTTTCTTACGCTCCTTTAGTAGTCTCAAGCTGCTTTTGTCTGGAAGGCAAATTCTGGGAGGAGGTACACACTGAGAGGACTTTCTTAAATCAGTATTTCCAGCCAAAACAGAGCTAGGGACCCACAACAAAAAACAGATCAGCTCCACAATGCTCTGAGGAGGGAATCAGGAAGGTTGCGAAGAGCTTCTTGCATGGCTCCCCAAAGCTGAGCTTTCTTGGCCTTCCCAGCAAATGCAGCCCTCCAACTGTTCCCTGCAGCCCGGAGGATGTTTAGCCTCCTGTAGTCTCCACTGCCTCTGCTTCTGTCAGGGACAGATTGAGACAATGGCAGCCCCCACTTTTTCTGGTGGGTTGAAACAATGGCTGCCTTCAGATCCAGCCCTCCAGACATTTGAAACTGTGAATCAACAGCTCTGATCATTTGGTTGTGTCTACCCGGGTCTTGGGGCAGTGGATTTTTAAGTCCCTGTCTGTCATCAGCATGCTAGCCAGGGGTTGGACCTCATGGTAGCCTGCCATGAGAGTGGAGGATGGGTGATAGAAGCTGCTACATGAAGAGAGCAATTTACTGTTCTTTACTGTAATTTATCAGCCTCTTCCTTCTGCTCTTCCCTGGGTGTTATACAATGTTCTTCTGACCTCTGGAGTTACCAAACAGTTCTGTCAGACAGTTCCTGCCTGTTTAATGGTTATTCTAGAAGAAGGAATAAGTCTGGGAGCTCCCCACTCTGTCCTATTCTCACAATCCTACAAATAGATACATGAAGGGAATTCTAGAATAAACTGAGAGGATGAGGTAGAGGTGATATCAAAGTGATAATGCCTGAAAATTTTCCAGAATTTAAGACACAAATCTTTAGATTTTGGATGCAAAATGAGTCCTAAGCATATAAATAAAAATAAATCTATGTTTACACACATAGTAATAAAACTGTAAATATTAGACAGTTGTAAAAATATTAAAAGTAAACAGTGCAAACTGAGAGGAAAAACAGTAGATTTCTCAACAGCAACAACAAAAATCAGAAGCTAATACAGTATCTTCTAAATGCTAGAAGAGAAAATAGCAGTCAACCTATTAGCTAAAGAATGTGAAATAAAATATTTTGATACAGAAAAACCACATGTAGAAGAAAGAAAACATTTCTGCAGGCTTACAATGCCCATGGTACTACCAATTTGTACTTCTGCTCTTTATCCACAACTTAAATTGGCTGGCTTCCTCCTACTCAAACTCAGTCTGTTCAAGGATGAATATGACAGTTTATCCCTAAAGCTTCCACTTCCTCCTACTTCCCCATTTCTGTTACATCTACCATCATCTTCTAGTCATCTAGAATCAAAACTCAGAGTCCCATTTAATTTCTATTCAATAGAATCCTGCAAGTTCTACTTATGTGTCTCTCTCTTCTATGCAATCCATACCTTCTCCCACTATTGTACTTCATGCCTATATTACCTGGTCAATTGAAAAACCCTCCTAAATGGATTTTCACTACTGTCAACTGTCCCCTACCCCCTTCAATATTATATGATACTACTAAAGTAAACTTCCTAAATTGGAACCAGAGACTCCTCTCCATAAATTCTAATGCTCTTTTTTTGTTCATAGAGTAAATCCAACTCCTTCATTGCATTCAAATTCTTCTAAGTATCTCAAACTACCTTGATAATAGTAAGTCTCAAGTACTCTCTTGTATATAATAGTCATATTGGTTCACTGTTTCCCAGAATCACTCATGTTTTCTCTCCTGTGTCTGTTGTTTCTTTGCTCTGCTCAAATTCAATTAAAGTAATATCTGAACAGACATCTACTGACAGTCTCCTATGTGTAAGACACTATGCTCAGCAACAGGAACAGGGTAGGGAGGAGGCTGGGGCAAACAAATTATTCACCTATTTATACCTAGTTTTTGTCTCAGTTTCATGAAGGAAAATTCCCTATTTCCACTTTCTTCACATTTGTCCCCAATGAATACATATCTCTGCCTGTTAACCAGAGTGTTCAATTCAAAGCCAGATAATCATCCCCAGGGGAAATGTAGAAGGGCTTACTCTATTTTATGTACAGCAGAGCAAAATAACTATGGTATTCTAGGTTCGTCCAGATGCTGTTCCCATTAGAATTATACTGGTGACTTTGACGCATGACAAGAGCCTGCATCACCGAAGAATCATAACATCATTACCATTATGTCATTCTTACTAAGGCACTAAATATGTGACTTCTGATTCACTTTTAGCTGATCATAAAATTAAAATATTCCACTTCCCATGCATATTTATCAATTATGATTTAATTCTAGCTAAATATGTTTGTGTATGAAACTAGAAATGCTGATTTTAAACAGTGGTTCTAATTTACTAAAAAGCGTATTTTGAAAAGACAGTTTTGAGATGGGTATTTAAGAGCACATATAACCCAATGAAACAAGTGGCAAATTCTTCTAGTTTGACACATTAAAAATGAAACACATTAAAATGAAAGAATCACTTCTTTTACCATCTAAAATAACAGTTATCCCATCTGGATGAACAGTTAAGCAACAAAAAGCAGACATATGGAGTAGGAAAAGGAATTATGTGCTGTCCAGTCTTTGGCTAGATGTTGCTGGGGAAGTCACGGACACATTTAGTAGCCATCTCCCAGCCCTCATCTACCCCTTTCCTTTTTCCCTCTTGCTTGTTTGAGTGCAGGTGTTCAGTATGTTTCCATTTTTCCTTATTCATATGCAGATGTTCAGTATGTTTCCATTTCATAAGAGACCACAAATAGCCACCTGGAGTAGATGTTCAATCTTAGGCAGCCCCAGAAGTTTGCCAGGGCACAAATGTGGCTTGATGAATGCTTTTTGCTCATTGGCAGGGCCCCCTCCCCCTGGGGTGCATAAAAACCTAACATTCAGGAAGCACGAGTGTTCCTCACCTTGGACACAAAGGCAGGGCATGCAGAACTGCTGACCCTGACCTGAGCAGTTGGCCTCCCCAGGGGACTGGTCTCAATGCAATCTCTCCCTCTGCTCTTTTAGACCCTTTGTGCTGCAAGTAATAAAACAGCTATATGTGGAAAATCTCATTTGCGTCTGAGCCTGTGTTCCCATGATGCACGATGTAGCAGCTCACTACACAGATGTTCAAGGTCAGTTAGAAATTTAATCACTGTAATCTTGTGATTTTTGTGGATTTTCGATTGTTGATTCTTTGGGAGAATTGGTTTTGTTTTTGTTTTGTTGCTAACTATCATTTAGAACAGGGGTTGGCAAAATTTTTTGATAAAGGGACAGTCAGTTAATATCTGTCCATATGATTATTATTGCAAGTACTCAAATTCTTCTATTGTAGCCCAAATGCTGCCATAAACAATACATAAACAAACAAGCATGGTGGCTATGTTCCAATCAAAGTCTATTTACAAAAGCACATGGGGGAAGCAGATGTGGCTCAAGTGATAAGGCCTCTTCCTACCATATGGGAGGACCCAGGTTTGATCCCTGGGGCCTCCTGGTGAAAAAGAAGAGAAAGCATTCCTGCATCGTGAGCCAGTGCCCACGTGGTGAGCCAAGTGCCCACGTGGTGAGCTGAGTGCCCACGCAAGTGCCCACATGGAGCCAAGTGCCCGCGTGGTTAGCCAAGTGCCCATGCAAGTGCCTGCATGGTGAGCCAAGTGCCCATGTGAGTGCCTGCACGGTGAGCCAGTGCCTGCATGGTGAGTTGAGTGCCTGCATGGTGAACCAAGTGCCCGTGCAAGTGAGTCATGTGGCAAGATGATGACACAACAAAAGAGAGATGAAGGGGAGAGTCAAGGTGAAACACAGCAGAGACCAGGAACAGAGGTGGCACAATTGACAGGGAACCTCTCTGTACATCAGAGGTCCCCAGGATCAAATCCTGGTGAATCCTAGAGGATAAAGATAAGGAGATAAAAAGAGAAATAGATACAGAAGATCCACAAATGGACATAGACAGCAAAAACAGCAGGGTGGGGCAGGGGGAGGGGAAGAAAAAAAATTAAACAACAAAAAAACATGTGGTAGGCCAGATTTTTCCTATGGGTCCTAGTTTGTTGATTTTTTATTCAGATTCACAAAAATATATTTTAAATACATTAATTAATTTCCAATGTTTTCTCTACTGAAAATTGTTGCTTAGAAGTAGAGCCAGAACAACCAAGAACCCAAAGTCCAGCAGATAACCCTAATGACTCAAGAGATGTGGCTTCTATCTGGTTCCTGGTGGTATTTTCTTACTGCCTACATTTACCTGGAGAATAAATCACTGGCATCTGAGACTCTCTGAAGACTTTTCATTGTGAATGAGAATAGCTCCTTCCTCAGTGAATTCAGAAATCCAGTCTACCATTATCCTTGAGTTAGGAGGAACTCTTTAAATCTCAAAAGCCTTCTACCAGGTCAACTGTGACATTAGACAAGTTATTGACAACACTAAGCCACTATTTTCTTTTCTTTAAAATTGGGCTAATATCTATAGTGGGAGAATAAAATGGGATAATGTATGCCGAGAATGCTTCAAACAATGCCCAGCACATACCAGGTGCTCTACAAACTACAGTTTTCTGGCTTACTATTTGTTCTCCTTACTTTGGAAAACCCTTGGCCCTAAATTCTTTCATTTATTTTATCACTATATTTTCAGTTAGTACTTACCATACATGTCAAAGTTTATGCTGATCACTGGGGACACAGCAGTGAACATGACTGACAAGATTCCCATTCTCATTCTAGTGGTAAAGATCAACATTAACACACAAATTATTCAACAAGATAATGTCAGATAGTTATTAATGCTATAAAAATGATGAGGAGATAAAGAATAACTGAGAAAGCTATTTTGAATAGAATGATAGAAGATGGTCCCACTGGAAAGGTAGCATATGACTTGAGACTTAAAGCATAAAAATCACCTACCCATACAAATAGCTGAGGGAAGAGTTCAAAATTCTAGAGATTTGGAAGGTTCTAGCATGATCAATATCAGAAAGGAGGTAGGACTCATGTCCTGAGACAGTTATCTCCTATGCTAGCCATTTTTCAACTCTGTCTCCGTGGCCAGAGACTCTTTTCTAACCTGCTACTTAGTAAGCCTCATTTATGGCCCCTGTGATGGTTAGGCTCATGCGTCAACTTGGCTAGGTAATGGTGCCCAGTAGCATGGTCAAGTAAGCACTGGCATAATTGTTATTTTCAGGTAATTTTGTGGACTTAAATCAGTAGGGTAATGGCATCTATGGCTGACTACATCTATAATCAACTAATCAAATTGCCTTGAGCAATGAAAGACTTCTCATCTTATCAATTAAAGGTCTTAAAAGGAGATATGGTGATTTCAACAGTCAGAAGAGAGAGAATTTTCATCTCTACTTCAGCAGCCAGATCCTCCTGGGGAATTCACCATGGACCTTCATCAGAGTTCCTGGCTTGCAGCCTGCCCTATGGAATTTGGACTTGTGCACTCTCACAGTCACATGAGACAATCTTATAAAATATCATAATATTACAGATACTTCCTGTCTGTTCTGTATCCCTTGAGAACCTTGACTAACATAGCCCCCTCTAACTTGCCTTAGCCGTCCTACTCTGGGGTGAATTCCCTGAAACTATCTGCTTAACTGAACCCAGGAATGACTTCTCAAAAGTGTCTTGGTTGTCCCAGGTTTTTCACTCCTAGCTCAACATCTGGCATATCTTTGGTCAACTTAGGTATGTGAGAAAGAGAAGAAATTCTGTTTTATTCTAGGATGTTTGACATGGTAGCAGCAAATACAGATGGGAGGCAATACATTCTTCATTACCCACTTCCATCTATAGCTGTAATTCAATAAAGCAACCTCATTTATTATCCTCCTATCTGTTTAATATTCTTGCTTATTCCATTTAATCACTTGTTACAAGAGATGAAGTGAAAATGATCTGAAGAAAAGAATACATGTCTTACCAAGTGATAATAGAGGTAAGTGTAATCGCACCTTTAGCACAACTGTGATTACCTGTAACTGAAAAATGTAACTGACAACAGGAAACATAAATTTCCTGGAAAACACATTATAAAAAGGAAATTCAACATGCAGGTACACAGCAATGTGTTTTATTTCTTACTTTCCCCTCAGCATTAAAATGGTTCTTTATAACTTCTATTACAGATCCAAGAAACAAAGGAAGAAAAAAAATTGAGAGACAAAAGTTCTAGGCTTTCAGTTATAACTCATTATAACTCCATTATAACTGAAGCTTATGTGAAATGGATTGGAAAAAGAACCATTTAAAAATGATCCAAGGCAAGGTAGACTTGGCTCAATGGTTAGAGCATCCGCCTACCACATGGGAGGTTCACAGTTTAAACCCAGGGCCTCCTTGACCCGTATGGAGCTGGCTGATGCGTGCTAGGAGTGCCGTGTCACGCAGGGGTGTCCCCCGCGTAAGAGAGCCCCATGCACAAGGAGTGCGCCCCGTAAGGAGAGCCGCCCAGTGCGAAAGAAAGTTCAGCCTGCCCAGGAGTGGTGCTACACACACACAGAGCTGATGCAGCAAGACGACGCAAAAAAAAGAGACATAGATTCCTGGTGCCACTGACAAGAATACAAGAGGACACAGAAGAACACACAGTGAATGGATACAGAACAGACAACTGGGGTGGGGGGGAAGGGAGAGAAATAAATCAATAAGTTAGTTAATTAATTAATTAATTAAAATAAAAATGCTCCAAGAAGCTGAGATCTGGAAACATTAATGAATTGTAGAGGACAAGTTAATAGACCTCAAGGAGAAATAAGTGCAAAAGCATAAAAGAGAAAAGTATATCACATTGTTTAATAAAGATATATTATGATTATGTTTTCTTTTATATATTTTGGCAGATTAAAAATAATGTATATCAAATACAGTGTCTGTATTAAAAAACCATCTGTATATGATGTCCATACACTCTGTTAGACCCAAATCTACCAAAGTTGGTATGATATAAAACGACATGGCAAATTCCAGGTTGGAAATAAAATCAAAATCAAAAATCAAAAAGACACCTCTATGCTCACATGCTAGAATATATTTTTTACTTCCCTCAACAAATCTAATGACACTATTAGATTTATTACAAAACCCTGAAACTAAAACTTATTCTATCTAGTACAAAAGGTATTCTAAAGTTCAAAACCGTTGTATAAAAAATGCTTTGTAAAGTACTATATAAATATGTAATTGGAGAGAAATGGTAAATAGACTTGGATTCTGGAAATATAATTTAAAATTTTTGCTACTTAATAGTTGTATGATTTGGCTTAAAGCCTTTCAGAGTTCCTAGAAATTTTGGAATACTAGCCTCACAAGGTCATTACGAGGCTCAAATGACTAACATATGAAAGTAATTCATATAAGTTATTTTTATGTATTATTTGTCCACGATTTCTAAATCATCATACTTAAAACATTATTATTATTAATAATATATTAAAAATAAAATGTTTAGGAACTGTGTTTTTTTATTAATTAAAGTTGCTGTTGAGTATCATTACAGACTTTTAAATGAAAATATTGCTAGATTCAGTAAAGATGCTTTGAAGACTTTAGTGTGAAGTATTTGTCTGAATATAGTGGACCAATACACAAACAACAGAACAGCTATTTTACTCCATGCAATGTTTAGTCAGTAGAAACCAGGATCCATGATTAACCATTAGGGTAACACTCAAAAATGATACAATATGCAGTAAATATGTCTACCCAGTAAATTACAGAAACCCTGTACTATGCTGTAGCTGAAACAAACTAGGATTTGATTCAAAATTCTTAGAAACATGAGATCGTTTAATTCTAGAAGTGGGAGAAGAGAAAAGTCATATTCTTAAAGCGTACCACAGGTCCCTTTGAGACCTCCTGCTTTCCACAAGACACATGCCCATTTAGGAGATCACAGGTTAGGTTCTATAATATAATACATTGTAAATAACATGAGTAATTAACCAGAACTGTAACCAATACCCCTCATACAGAAACTTAGAATATATCACACCTTTAAAAAAAATTTTTTTTAATGCACCAATTAAAAAGTGCCTTATCATTGTTGGTGCTGTACATGTATACCAGGTGGAAGCTGTGTCTGGTCACATCACAATCACCTTACTTAAAAAAAATTGTGTAAGTCCATACCTGATAAATTTCCTTTACCTTGTTGTCTTTCTGAATAGCATATGAAATCATGCCAATCATTAGAAATAACAATACATTTTACTATTAGCACAGTCACTGATTTTTATGCATAAGTGATTGATAATAAAAGGCTAGCTACCTGGCCCAGTTTGGATTTTGTACTCCACTGAACACTGATCTTCTCATCAAGGTAGGGAATATTATGAATTTTTTCTCATTTACTTCTCTCTGCTTGACTGGAAGGCAATCCCTAAACGTACACAGTAATAACTGCTACTTTTCATAAATTGGTCATAGTCAGTCCCAGCCTTTATTTCTTCTGTGCCTGAGTAAATCATCGTTTCCAGATGAAAATAAAAAGTTCTTTTATTGATGGCTTTTATTATTTTTTACAGTGCTATCATTTCAAAGATCTTAATTGTCTAAAGGATGTAAATAAATGTAAATTCCCCAAATCAGTTTTCTAAAAAGAAGTCCACATATTGAAAACAATTTCAAGATGTGGAATGCTGGAAAACATCAGGAGCAGACAAGGCAACTTGTACGCAACCATCAGAGACAAGGAGACTGATTTTGAGCAAAGGTGTTAGGAAAGAAAGAGGCCAAGGCATTTCTAGCAAATGGAACTTAGAGTCATAAAACAAAGGAAGGTTTAACATATGTAATACAGAAAGAATCCTGCCACAGCCACATGCTGAAAACAATAGCTAAAATATCTTCAAACAGAATTACAATAATGTTATAAATATGACTAGTATGTACCTTAACAATCACTCAGGGAAAAACAAAAATGCTATATTCAGTATATAAATTCACTAAAATAATTTTTTAGCTATTCTTATAATTATTACATAATGATAATTTAATAAATATTTTATCAATTTATCCATTAACAAAAGCCAATAGTAATAAGCTATTACATTTAAATAAATAGTGGGTCAAAATTTATCATTAAATGTCTATATACAAAAATCCACAATGGGAAACAGTAAAGCATCAAAAAATTTGAGTATCAAATTTGTATTAGAAAAATAAAGGTTGTTAGTTGGTAAAAATGGATAGAAGACAGCAATAATGAGTCTTAGCTTACAGGTTTAATCCCATATGGAGAAAAGTATATTTCCTGGTCAAAGGCTATGATCTCAGCAAATCACCTCATATCCATGTTCTTACATGAAAAGGGAACTAAATTGGATATGGTTCAAAACCCACACACACACACACACACACAAAATACAAAAACAATGCTGGAAACATATCTCACAGCATATATGCTGATGGTAAATGAGGAGTGTCATTTTCTTTGTGAATAACGTCAACTGCTCTATCACTATCTCTAGGAAGATATGTTAGACTTCTTGGGTTTGTTTTTTAACCACTATCCACATATCATTGGGCATTATATGGACAAGATGTTACTGATGAAGCCAAAATAGAAAGTAAACCACAAAATGCATACACAGGAAAACAGTAATGATAAAAAATTAAGGATCATTACTACTCCTCAATGGCACAGGCTCAAATCCAGTGTTAGTGCCAGAAGGATCACTAAACTCTATTCTGAATAGTATTCCTAAAGTACCTGTGGACTAAGCCTCAATAGAGGCAGATTTTTTCTTTCCCTTTCATCATTACTTTCCTCATGAAATAAATGCAAATTTACAATATTCCAATTAAGACAGATTTGAAACCTATCTACATCAGGATCACCTAGAGAATTTAGGAAATGATCCCAGGGCTTATTTCCCAAACCTTCAGAAATTATTTTAATAAGTATGATGTAGGACCATGGAATCTGCATTTTTAACAAACTCTGACACACTAAAAGTTTGAGAATGATAAACTAAAAGGAAACATGCCTTTTATATACAATGTATGCATTAGTAAATAAAAGGAAAATAAGATACCTTTTCGTTATTTTCTATTTGAACATTTATCCTATTAAGTACATTTTGTTTTTTTAATGGAGAACTTTATACTTCTTTTTAGGAAAATTACTTCACAAGCTAAATTTAAGTGGGCTGAATCCAAAAATCTCTGCATAAAGATAGCTTTTTTGGTATAGCACTTACACCTAGTTTTAAAGGTGCTAAATTTTTCTAAAATAACTAAAACTCCATACAAGTTTTGAATTAATGGGGTGTGGCTTCCTTTTTATCAAGATATAATTCACATACCATATATTCACCCTTTTAAAGTGTACAATTCAGTGATTTCTAGCACATTCACAAAGTGGCATAATCATCACCACTATCTAATTCCATAGCATTTTTTATCAACCCCTAAACAAACCTGTATCCAATAGCAGCCACTCCCCAATTCTCCCATCAGGAATCTGTTTTGAAGTTCTGTGGATTTGCAATTCTGAATATTTCATATAAATAGAATCATATACTACGTGGCATTTTGTGCTTAGATTCTTTTCAGTTAACAATGTTTTCAAGGTTCATCCATGTTTTACCATGTATTGGTACTTCACTTCTTTTTATAGTTGAATAAAATTCTGTTGTATGGGTATGTCATATTTTCTTTATCCACTCATCAACTGATGGACATGTTTACACTAATTTGAATAATTTTACTATGAACATTAGTGTGCAAATTTTTGAGTGAACATGTTTTCATTCTCCCCGGTATATATCTTGCAGTAGAACTGCTGGGTTACATGATAACTTAATGTTTAATTTTTTGAGGAACTATCAAATTGTTTCCAAAGAGGATACACATTTTACATTCCCATCAGCAGTATACGACAGTTTTAATTTCTCCTTATCCTCACTAAAACTTCTTGATACTGGCTTTTTTATTTTTATTTTTTTTTTAATTATACTCATCCTAGCGGGTTTGAAGTGATATCTCATTGTGGTTTTGTTTGCATTTCCTGATGACTAATGGTGTTGATATCTTTTCATGTACTCTTTGGCCTTTTGTATATCATCTTTGGAGACATGTCTATTCAAATCCTTTGTCCATTTTTTAAAATTGGGTTATGTCTTTTAATCAAATTTTAAGACTCCTTTATAGACTCCAGATACTAGATTCTTATCAGATATACGATTTGCAAATATTTTTGCCCATTTCTGTGGGTTGTCTTTTCACTTTCTTGATAGTGTCCTTTTAAGCACAAAAGTTTAAATTTTCATGAAGTCGAATTTACTACTTTTTCTTTGGTAACTTGTACTTTTGGTATCATAACTGAGAAACCATTGACTAGTCAGTGTGATTTACAACTTCTATTCACCATTTTTTATGCCTTATAAAATAAATAATACTGTAATAAAAATTATCTCTATCCTATTACAATTTTAAAACCTTAAATAAACTTCAAATTTATATATGATATGCCCTTGTTCCTTAAATATCAACTAAATATTTTATATATCCAGAAACTAATTCTGAGAATTTTCAGGGTAATATATTTTTTTAAGGTATCCCAAATAATAACCTAGTTGAGACTGTGTGGCAGCTTGAGATGATTTAATGAATTCCAAAAAGAGAAGATTGTTTGTAAACTGATCTAATCCTCTGGGTATACACCCTTCAACTGCATTAAATTGAGCTGAGGTTTCTTTGACTGGATTACCTGTTAAGATTGAGTTAGGGCTTTTATAATTTGACTACTTCAGTGGGTGTGACTCAGGTTGAGTACCTACCCCCTTGCTGGGTCTGATATAAGTGGACTCTCTTTTAAAAAGAACACAAAAAGGGAGGTAGACTTGGCCCAGGGGTTAGGGCATCTGTCTACCACATGGGAGGTCCACGGTTCAAACCCCGGGCCTCCTTGACCCGTGTGGAGCTGGCCCATGCGCAGTGCTGATGCGCGCAAGGAGTGCCATGCGTAGGGGAGCCCCACACACAAGGAGTGAGCCCCATAAGGAGAGCCACCCAGCGCAAAAGAAAGTTCAGCCTGCCCAGGAATGGCACCGCACACATGGAGAGCTGACACAACAAGATGACACAACAAAAGAAACACAGATTCCTGTGCCATTGACAACAAAAAAGTAGGCAAAGAAGAACACACAGCAAATAGACACAGAGAACAGACAACTGGGGTGAGAGGGGGGAAGGGGAGAGAAATAAATAAAAATAAATAAATAAAATTTTTAAAAAAAGAACACAAAAAGAAAGAACTCAGTCATTTTTGATCTGGTCAAGTGACAGAAAGAAGGCTCAGACAACACAAGCCCCAGGGAGAGAAGCACCATTTTGCCTGACAGTCTACAACTGACCTTGGGAAGCGAGCTAAGACTGATACAGGATGCCCAGAAAGAAACAAGCCCTATTCCAGCCTGAAGCTGAGATCAGGAAGAAGTTGAATCTATGGAGACTCAAGAGGAAGAGGAAGCCAAGAGGGGAAGGCTGAAAGCCAGCAGAGATAGTTCAACCATCTTGCTTCAACATGTGGCAGCTGACTTGGGTGAGAAAGTATCTCTTTTAGTACCTTGAGTTGGACTTTCAATGGCCTTGAGACTGTAACCTTTTACATCAAATAAATGCTCTTCATAAAAGCCAACAGATTTCTGGTATTTTACATCAGCACCCCTTTACCAACCTATTTTCTCATTTGGCAAATAGGGATAATAATGACTGCCATTACATACATATATATATATATATATATATATTTTTTTTTTTTTTTTAGGATTTTTTATTTATTTCTCTCCCTTCTCCCCCCCCCCACCCCAGTCGTCTGCTCTCTGTGTCCATTCACTGTATGTTCTTCTGTGACCGCTTCTATCCTTATCAGCAGCATCGGAAATCTGTGTTTCTTTTTTTTGTTGTTGCGTATCTTGTTGTGTCAGCTCTCCATGTGCCATTCTTGGGCAGGCTGCACTTTCTTTTGCGCTGGGCAGCTCTCCTTACGGGGCGCACTCCTTGTGCATGGGGCTCCCCTACGCGGGGGACACCCCTGCGTGGCACAACTCTCCTTGTGCGCATCAGCACTGCACATGGGCCAGCTCCACACAGGTGAAGGAAGCCTGGGGTTTGAACTGTGGACCTCCCATGTGGTAGGGGAACGCCCTATCCATTGGGCCAAGTCCACTTCCCTACCATTACATCTTAAGGTTCTTTTTAATTTTTTAAAAAATTTCTCTTTCCTTCCTGCTCCCTGTTATCTGCTCTCTGTGCCCACTGACTGTGTGTTCTTCTGTGTCCCCTTGTATTTTTGTCAGCGGCACTTGGAATCTGTGTCTCTTTTGTTTGTTGTTGCATCATTTGCTGTGTCAGCTGTCTTTGAGTGCAGCACCACTCCTGGGCAGGCTGCACTTTTTTCTTGCAGGGCAGCTCTCCTTGCAGGGTGCGCTCCTTGCTTGTGGGGTTCCCCTAAGCAGGGGACACTCCTACGTGGCACGGCACTCCTTGCACACATCAGCACTGCACAAGGGCCAGCTCATCACATGGGTCAGAAGGCCCTGGGTTTGAACCTTGGACTTCCCATATGGTAGATGGATGCTCTATCAGTTGAGCCAAATCTGCTTCCCTTAAGGTTCTTATAGTCAAATAAAACAATAATTAAAAAGACACTTTAATAACAAGATGTCATCTGATAGGCTCTTTCTTATCCTGGGCTAATCAGGGCGGGCAAAAAGAGAATGGATAGGGAGAGGATATGTGTATATCACCTATTTATTAGCTATAAAACTCATAGTTCCTCAAGCATTTAAGAACATCATTGATGATACAGTAGGTGTCAAAAAGGGGAGAGGTCTCAAAAGATGGTATCTTGATAACTGCAAATCATATAACTGAAAAGATTGTATTCTATCTGCACTACTGAGAGATATCTCTATAATAACCCTTGTTTGCTTCAGGGCTTACAATTAGTCAAATCTTGATGGCCTCACTTGGACATCTATGATCTATTTTGTTGCCCTAAGACATTTCAGGTGGTTTCACGTTTTTCTCTATGAAGTTCCAAACAAAACAATTCTAAATGAAAAAAACAAAAAACAAATATATAATTTACAGGCTTTGATAAAACAAAAAACAAAAACAAAAAAAAAACTGAAGCCAACTGACTTAATAAAGTTTAAGGGGCTAAGGTAGGAAAGTAGCCCCAAAGTCTTGTTTTCTGCCAGTAGACAATTGCTAGAGACTACTAACTATTCTTCTTAGAAATCATAAAATGTGTGGGCCTCGGCATCCACATTTAGGATTCTATTTAGAAACTGCATGATACGAAAAAAAAGGGGGTGGGTGGAGAAGACTGAAGTGGAGCTAGAAAGCCATTCCATGAGGCAAAAGGATTGTGACTCTGAAAAGTTAAGTCACAAATATTCCTCAGGGGTCTTGTGCTGTTCCAAGGCAAATTAAACCAATAGTTACTAAAGCTGTTACTTAGCTAAATTGAAATTATTAGCATAGACCTTCAGAAGTCAAGAGTATTAAAGAAATTAAATAGTAAGAAAGCAATAGAAACGGAAAATATGGCCTAAATTACTGACAAAATTTTTTTTTTTCAGATTGCTAGTGCTCAGAGGGGACAACCCATTGAAAACTAATGACACATATACACTCTCCTCCAACCTTCTGTCTCCTGTTTTTTCCTTTCAACCTGCAGAATTCCCTTTAGTACTTCTTGATGGGCAGGACTCTTGACAAATTATACCAATTTCTGTTTATCCATGAATATTTTGAACTCTCCTTCATTTCTGAATGACAATTTTGCTGACTACAGAATTCTTAGCTGGCAGTTTTTATTCTTTCAGCACCTTAACTATGCTTAAGGTGCATGGTTTCAGATGAGAAATCAGCACTTAATTTTATCAAGTTTCCCTTATATATGATGGATCTCTTTCTCTCGTTGCTTTCAGGATTCTGTTTTCATCTTGAGCTTTTGACAATCTGATAAGTATTTTGGAGTAGGTCTACTGGGATTTATTGTGCTTTGAGTACACCATGCTTCCTGGATATATATATCCATGTCCCTAATAAGAGTTGGGAATTTTTGGCTATTATTTCCTCCAACCCTCCTACTTCACCCTTTCCCTTCTCTTCTCCCTCTTGGATGCCCATAATGGGTATGTTTGTGAGTTTCATGTTGTCATTCAATTTCCTGGGTCCCTACTGAATATTTCCGTTTTGTTTTTGTTTTTGTCTATCTGTCCTACTACCTGTGCAATTACAGATGTCCTATATTCTATGTTGCTATTTCTTTCCTCTGCCTGTTCAAATCTGCTGTTTTGTGCCTCTAGGATAATTTTAATTTATTGCATTTTGTCTTTCATCACTATAAGATTTGTTCTCATTTTATGTATTTTAAAATTTACTGATATCCTTTATCTCTTCATTTCACTGAGTTCATTAAAGATATTTGTTTTGCATCTCCTCCTGCTTTTTAATTTGTTCATGAGAATGGGCCGTGACTTCCTGTTTCTTAGTATGGCTTGTAATTTTTTCCTGATATCTAGGCATGTGTTTATCTTGATGGGTTTATACAGTTGGATAGTTTCTCCTTCTAGTCTAGGTTTTTATTTTTTGTTTGGTTTTGTTTTAAGGGTTCTTTGTATCACTTGTTCCACTTTTTCTATATTCTTGTATTTGCCTGGGTTCAACAGAAAAAGTATTACAACCACAAAAAAGGAAAGAGAAGGGACAAAAGAAAAAATAAAAAAGAAGGAAGGAAAAAGAACAAAAATGATAGAAAAAATAAATAATAACTGGGAAAAATAGCAAACAGGAATCAAAATTTTAAAAGGTAAAAAATAGAAACAGGAAAAAGTAAAATAAAATGCCAGATAAGTGAGAAGAAAGACAAAACAGAGATAGGCAGTAAGGAAGAAAAGAAGAGGGAACAAATGGAAGAAAGATAAAGAAGACAGGAAAAGATCCTGAGCCTCAACAGACTCCAGCACCTACAATCTGATTTATTGGACTTACCACACTCAGCTAAGATGGAGGTGAAGAAGGACAACCACCACACCATGGAGCCTAGAGTGATTACAACTGAAAATGGGAGGATTGCATCCAGCATCCAGGTGGAATCTGAGCCTCCTCTTGACATAAAGGTGCAATGGACACAACCAATCCAGTGTCCACATAGAAGAGGTGGCATTGGATTGGGAAAAGTGGACATAATGGACAAAGGGTATGGGGAAAGGCAGGAAGAGATGAGAGGTGGAGGCGTCTTCGGGACATGGAGCTGCCCTGGATGGTGCTTCAGAGGTAATCACCGGACATTGTAAATCCTCACAGGGCCTACATGATGGAATAGAGGAGAGTATGGGCCATGATGTGAACCAATGTATATGAGGTGCAGAGGTGCCCAAAGATGTACTTACCAAATCCAATGGATGTGTCATGATGATGGGAACGAGTGTTGTTGGGGGGGGGGAGAGGGGGGGTGGGGGGGTGGGGTTGAATGGGACCTCACATATATATTTTTAATGTAATATTATTACAAAGTCAATAAAAAATAAAAAAATTAATAAAAAAAAAAAAAAAGTGAAAAACAATGAATTGGTCTATTAAATCCTCTTTATTTAAATGAGAAATTGCCAAAACTACTTTCTACTTTCCCCTCCATTGCCCATTATCATCTTTATTAATATAATTTGAATGTTTAGTTTCACTTATTCAAAACTAAAATATTTTGAACATTTAGTGCTTTATTTTACAAAATTATTTTTGACATTTATGTTGTATATAATAATCAATAATTGTTTGGAACATTGCATGTTTGAATACAATGCTCATCACTGCTCTCATTATTCTACGATTGCATCGTATTTTAATTCTTAATTATGAGACTTTCCTAAATTTTATGCATTCCTTATTAAAGTAATTGTTTCAAGAAAAAAAAAAAAAAAGAAGACAGGAAAAAGAAAAAGGAAAGAGAAGAAAAAAGAGGGTGAAATACTGAAAATTAATTAAAAAAATAAATGAATGGAGAAAACAGAATGAAGGGAAAAAAAAAGTTAAGAATGGGGAAGAGAAGAAAGAAAACAAGAAAAACAGAAGAAGAAGGAATGAAAATAAGGAAGAGAAGAAGAAACAAACAAGCAAAACAAAACAAAACAAAAGGAAACAAAATCTGGGTCTCCCTCTCAGATCACCAGGATTAGCTAGTTTCTTTCCTGCCTGTTTGGCCAAACACATCACAAATAAAATAATAAAATAAAATAAAATAAAATATAAAAATAAATAAAATAAGTAAAATAAAAGAAAAATTGTGACAGTCTACAAAATTGTGCAGGACAGAATGTAAACTATAATGTAAACTATAGTCCATGGTTAGTAGCAATGCTTCAATATGTGTTCCTCACTTGTAACAAATGCACCACACTAAACAGGGATGTTGTTAATGTGGGAAAGTGAGAGAGGGCGAAGGGGTAGAGCATATGGGAATCAGTAATATTTATGTAATCTAACGATTAAAAAAAAATTAAAAGATAAAAATAAAAAACATTCCTCCCTCTCAGGCTACCAGAGACTCACTAGTCTACTCCTTTTCAGCTGCTTGTACCTTCCAATCACTCACTCCACAGTCTCTGCCAGTACCCAGATAGAGAAGAAAAAAATAAATAAAAATTAAAAAAAAAAGGAAATAGGGGAAAAAAAGGAGGGGGAACCCTCTTAAGTTCCCTCAGCTCACCCAACTCTATACAAAGAATACTTAATAATCCATATCAGAATTAGCATTTCTTATAAATATTTATATGAATATCAGCAAAGTTGTGCATGTAGAAATCTGACAGTATTGTTCAAATAACATGGTTTAAAAAGTACATTGTTCTGTTAAAATATAATATATTTGCTGACATCACCATAGGAGAAGCTACTAAAATAATTATTTCCAGTCAATTTTCTATGGGTAACCTTTTTTTCCCTGTAACTCCTCTTAGAGGACCATTAAGCATCTAGGTAATTTATGAAAGTCTGCCACGCAGGAATCACACAACTCATGGATGACAGAAGTATATCAGGAGGCATACAAATAAAATATATATGAGAGGCCAAGAGCATTACTACAGCATCCCTAGCGCTTGTAGCACAGAACAAGCTTAACAAAATGGAGGTGGCAAGTGTTAATTTCCTGAGGGCAGACTTTTTAAAAATAGATTTAAATTAGAGCAGAACACTATCAAAAAGAATTTCTAAATGCCAAGATTGCCAGTACCCACCTGTCTGCCCCAGGGAAAGGAGGAGCCTGACAGGGATAATATGTGTAGCTTAAAAAGCAAATTCAACTTTTGTAATAATACATTTGTTTATTGTTTCCTTAACACAAATATTATAGAATAGTGTGCAGTTTTTACATCTATCTAAAAGACTGTGAAATACTGATATAAAGCTGTCTTTTCCAAAAGTACTTTAAACTCTGAGTATTTACTTAGGAATATGATAAATGGATGCACTTTTCCTTTCCTATCTCCTCCCCATCCCCCCTTATACTCTGCAAAAGAACACTGCCACAATGGCTGCTACAAAATGCTGTGTAATAGCTTATGGGCTGATACTTCCTTTAAACACAATCTAACATTAAACTTCACACACTGAACACAAAAAAACACATTTAGGTAATTATGATGAGATAGGTAATAATTTTTATAACTTCAAAGTATAGAACTAATTGTGGAGAAAGAGTAAAAGTATTTTTTTGCTGTTGTTGTTTGAATAGGTTGGCAGAAAAAGATTATACAGTAGTTAGATTTATAAGCCCCTCCTCCTTTTTTTCTTCCTAAGAAGAAAGCATTAAAACATAGGGGAAAGGAAGGAGATAAAGCTTTAAATGACTTATTCTAACTGATTACTAAAATGCTTTTTCATGTTTTTCTTTTATAAACACTTGGAATTGTCCTATGCACTTCATCAGTAGTTAATGTCTGAGGCATGCAGAACACTATTATTATTCTTGATTTTCAAATTAACTGGTATTTTATTTTATTTTCCAATCCTTGGGTCACAAATCTTAGATGATAAATTCCTAAATCTTGTTTACAGACCACTTCTTACAAAATGAACAGCTAGCATTTATAGACCATTCAGAAGGGGGTTCGTTTGGAAAATAAACTGCACATGCAAATCATTCTAGACAAAAAGAATCATATCAAAGTAGCTTCTCATTTCCTTGTAAAACATTTGCTGTAAAAACTTACCTCTTCCCATATTACAGATCATTTCAAACAAGCAGTATTGTGTAAATACAAAATCTACAACTCTATAGGCAACAATAACAACAAAACAAACTTTAATACAGAATTTGCATTACAGTCATACAAGGGTAAGTAAATTAAGGTATTTAAAAAAAAACATTTTTTTTAGTTGAGCCAGTTAAAATATTAAATAAATTTGTTTAGTTTTATTTACTTATTGTTTTATTTTCTACTACAAATATTTGCCTACCTTTGTATCATCTATTGCACTAAAAAGTAGTAAGAAAATTAGGGAAATTAAAAATGGAGTACAAGAAAAATATAAGAAGAGTCAAGGAAATGCATAAGGAAGAGAAAAAAAATAAGGAAGAAAGACAGACGGAGGAAGGAAGGAAGAGGGGCAAATTGGCTTAGTCAAGGTCTCTAGGGACAGTGTACTGAGTTACTGAACCAGAAATGAGGGGTTGAAAGCTACTACTGAAAGTGCTACTTAAGTGCTTGGGGTCTGTGGAAAAATGAGGGAGGAGAGGTTGGAGACTGAAGATGCCAAGTGCATTCCCAGCCAGCAGAGTAAAAAGGAAGCATTAACAGCAGCCTCAGGGGAAGCTATGCATTCTATCCCTTGAGCCAGAGGGCAAATGTGGTAATAGCAGTGAGTAGCAGCTGGATAAAGGGATAAAGAAATAAAGGAGCCAGAAGAACACTGGCAGCTTTAGACATATAAAGCAGACTCCACCTTGTCTTGATATTTAGAAGAACAAACTGCCTAGAAATAACACTGCCATCTTACTGCTGCAGATGAGTTACTGATCAACAAGGAGGGTATAATAGACTGAAATTTACTTTGCAAAATAGTATGGCCAAAGTGGAATATTAGTTCTGCTGAATTTGATACATTCGGATATCTAATTCTAAAACTAAGATACTTTCAATGTTTAGCTTTCTAATAATCAAAACACCGTTCTCTATGACTATCTAAAATATCTAAATAGCACTCAAAAATATTTAAAATGAAGAAAAATACTTAAAATACCTTTTTCTAATGGTGTAATTCATTAATATTTTGTAAATATTGGTATTTCACAGTTTAACAAACCAAAGATACATATCGGTTTCTCTATAGTATATATTTTGGAAACATGAATATTTTAAAAGAACTTCTGAAATGTATTTTCCTTCAAAATATGAAAAGATGAAAATGAAAATGTCAAGGTAATGTCAGAAGGTGAGCTATATTACCTTTCTATGTGTTTTAGAACACAAGAAAAAGTATTACAGTTAGAGTTCTTGTTTTAAATAAGTAACTGCTCTAATATTTCAGCACAATATCAAAAGATAAGATTCACCAAACACACATTTCCCAAATTACTAGCCTTGGTATATTTAATGAAACGCAATTTGTAATTTATTCAATAAATGCCCTTGGCTGGAAAGTAAGTAGATTCTCTCTTTCCTTCAACAGGATTAAACCAATTTAAGACTGAAGTTAGGGAAGAAGTGAGACCCTAACTTAAATGTCAAACATTTCAGGAAATCAAAATAAAAAGCCAGAAACATCAACAATGAAAGGAAATTTTATAACTGTATAAGGCTGTGTGATACACAGAATAAATTCTACTGGAAATCAGAGAGGATGGAAGGGCCTGAGTAAAGGAAAAGCTTCCCTGAGGTGGGAAAACTTAAAATGGCCTCTAAAGGATATATAACATTTGGATAAAAATTATTTGGAAAGTAAACATATGAAAAGAATAAGATAAGAAGCAGAAGAAATAAGTAACTATTTTATATAGCATTACCTTAAGGAAATTAGATTTGACAACTATTGAAATTAGATTACAGAAGGTATTGAGGGTAAAGAGTCATGTTTCTAAAAGTTGAATAGCGTTGTTTGTTTGTTTATCTTTTTGAGGTACCAGGGCTGGGATTGAACCCAGTACCTTGTATGTAGGAAGCCAGTGCTCAACAACTGAGTCACGTTGGCTTTCCAAACAGTGTTTCTAAACAAAGGAGCAACATAATTTTTTATAGGTTGTTGGGAGGATTAAATGAAGTTATATACAATAAAGTGCTTAAACTAGTTCATGGATAGTTCAGTAAAATAGAACTATAAACTACAAGAAGGTGGATACTTTGTCATTAACCAATGTATCTCCAGAGCTCGTCTGTTATGGTAGTCAGCAGGTTTTTAAAATTAGATTTAAGTTAATTAAAATGAAAAAGTCATTTCCTCAATCACTAGGCACATTTTAAGTGCTCAGTAGCCACATATGGCTATCTTCCTGGACAGTATAGATCCATAATATTCCTATCATCATTGAACATTTTAGTGGACAACTTGTTTAGAGTCTAGAAATGACTTACAATTCTTGAATGAATAAAGAAATGTAAGGAACTAGTAGCATTCATGGTTCAAGAAGATTAATGTGATTTGCACAAAAATAAATATCTTCAATTTATACATTTCTAAATGAATTACCATAAAAATCCCTTGAAACATAAGATTCTCTTATTTACCTTTATACAGGCAGTATTAAGTAATCACTTACTTAAATATTAAGCAAGAAATACTTAAGAAGTATTTCCGTAGCTTAAGCTAATGTGGTCCTGGGTTTTGCTTTCTATGACCTGAATCATTAAAGGAACTAAAACTCTAAAGAGAGACAATGGATGTGTACAGTAGTCTCACACTATCAGGCACCAGTAGTTTTGCTCAAGCTTTGTTAATGGCAGGCTTAACAATGAATGGATTCACCAAACTCCTATGGCACACAGAGTCAGCATTGTTTGGCAACAAATGTGGCACAATCAATCTGTTGTGAGAGTAATAGGATCTGGACTTCTATTTTAGCCTAGATATTTTTTGTCAATGGATGAGGATGGATGGAATATCTGCAACTAAAGTCAACAAGTATTTAATAAAGAACTTCTAATTTTTTCAAGTACTTGGAAATGTATAAAGTTCTGTGCCACTACATGGCATTCTGATTGTTAATTCTACCTTAGACTTTGATACTTTGGTTTACATCATAAGTATAAGATAATTTGTTTGCTTATCTCACAAATTAAAGGAGGCTTCCTTCTACAAGAGGTTAAGATCCTTCTACAACTTTTCATAAAAAAAGAAGTAAAGTCCTTAGGCCCAAACTGTCCATTTTCTTGATAAGAGAACCAAAGAATATACTTCTCCTGAATATGCCTAAGCCATTAACTTTCTTAATAAATCTAAACCACAGAAGGTACTTTTCCTGGACGTACACTTTGACCATCTTTTCTGAGAACTGAGAATAGTTAATTCGTCTCTTCAATATGCTTTCCATACTTTACACCATCTTTTCTTAGAAAGAAAAACTAATCTTGCTGGGAACATCTATCTCATTCCCTATACACCATTTTCTGCCACATCTTCACACCACGTTCCCTCACTTTTGACTTACTTTTGCAACTTTCTGATAACCTTTATACGTTTACAGCAATCTCACATCTGAGGGGTCACCTTTGGGCTAAATATAAATAAAGCTTTCTCACCTGTTTTTTGGTGGTCTTACTATAGAACCTTCAACCTTTCCTTCTTTTCACAAATACTCATTGTTCTATAGGCACTGGGGCTACAAAACGGACAAAATTCCCTTCTCAAGGAGCTCAAATTCATTCTCTTTCTTCTACCTTTAACACCTTTATTCTTCTAAGTTGGTATCAGGAGAGGAAAGCAAAGGATGACAAAGACAGTTGTGATAAAGTAAAATAACAGTAACAAGGTTAAATATGCTGTTCCACTAGAACAGCCCAAGTCAAACACAGAATTTTTTTCTCAGCATATTCTATTACAGCCATTTCCCAATTTGTTTTTGCAGCAAAAATTACTAATTATCTCCCATGATCTATTTCTGCTTCTTTCTTTAAGTAATAGACCCATATTCCCTTTCAGTTTTAGAGAATTCAACTTGATTTTACATTTTCCAAACTCCCAAATGTGCATCTACAAATGACCTGTGACTAAATTCTAAAAATTAGAATGTAAGCAGAAGTGATATGCTAAAGTTCCTAATCACATCCTTTTAAAAAGAAGGTGCCTGCCCTCCAATTACTTTTGTCTCTTTTCCAAGAGCTAGAATGTGAATATGAGGGTTGACTGCAAAAGAACAAACCCTGGGCAATGGTGGAATAAGACAGAAGGAACCTGGAGCCTTTAACATCATGGATTAGATTTGCCCTAACTTCCTAGGTTGTCTACCAACTCAGACTTTTACTTAAGAAAGAAACCTCCTATTAGCATTTAAACCATTGTTATTTGGTCTGTGTGAAAGCTGTAAAAACATAAAGCTGGCATTAAAAAAAGTTATATTTAGAGAAACAGGGTATTTGTGCTTGGTCTAAGAAGGTAGTGCAATCAGATCGAAACCCTGAAAGAACAGTAACTCCCAAACAAGTAATGCAATTCTTAGGGTAGGACAGAAAGAAACGACTGGAGAGTATATATGATGTAACAACTAGCTACAAAATTCCTACTACAGGCCAGGCAACATGTTATATATTGTGATAAGTGATAGGAACATAATAAGTAGGTAGTCTCTATTTTCACTGTATGTTCTGTACAGTGAGAGATTAAATCCTAGGAAATTCTCAAAAGTATAATTAGTCAATAATTATAGTTTGGGAGCCTACTACATGCCCTGTAATGTGCGATGCACTAGAAATAATGGTATTTCTTTAACCTAAATTTTCTTCCTCCTCTTAATTTCACTACCACTTTTTTAGTTCAGGTTCTCTTATTTCTGTGCATATCCTTCTAATTAGTTTCCTTACCATCCATTTTTCTCTTTATAACTAAATTTACCTGAGTGAATGAAGAATTCTGAAAAAAGAATTTGATTGTAACTCTTCTTTTTTAACAAAACTTTAGATGTCCTCCCATTATCTAAAGATTAAATTTCAAAATCCTTAACCTGTTCTTTCCAGTCTTATTCTTCATTATTTCATCCATTTTTTAAAAAGATTTATTTTTTATTTATTTCTCTTCCCTTCCCTCCCCACCTCCCCAGTGGTCTGCTCTCTGTGTCCATTCACTGTGTGTTCTGTGTCTGCTTGTATTTTTGTCAGTGGCACCGAGAATCTGTGTCTCTTTTTTTTACATCATCTTGCTTGCAACAGCTCTCCATCTGTGCAGCCCCACTCCTGGGCAGGCTGTACTTTTTTCACGCAGGGTGGCTCTCCTTAAGGGGCACACTCCTTGTGCATGGGGCTCCCCTACGCGGCGGACACCCCTGTATGGTACAGCACTCCTTGTGCACAGCAGCACTGTGCGCGGGTCAGCTTCACCACACAGGTCAGGAGGCCCTGGGTTTGAACCTTGGACCTCCCATGAGGTAGGCAGATGTTCTATCCATTGAGCTAAATCTGCTTCCCTACTTCATCCATTTTTTACTAAACTGTTCACTATTCACCCAACACACCTTGTTCCTTCTACCTGAAATGTTCACCTTCAGATGGTAAACAGTTCTTCAATACCCAGCCCAAATGTCTCTTAAATATCTTCATTCTCTGAATAACATTAATTGCTCTGTCATCTATGCTCTGACTTATCAAATTCTGTAGTAATTGTTTCCCTTGAAGTCTCTACTATTGAAGAGTCAAGAATGTATCACAGTCATCTTTGTATCTGCCCAGAATTGAGCTTAGTGCTTGGCACACGGTAGATATCAATAAAAATTAGCTGAAACATCAGATTTTTAGAATCAGTGAAAGAAATGTGCTGATATTTTAATTACATTTCTCTATTTGCAATTCTTGCATAATAGAATTTTCCCTCCACCTCTCCAACTCTAGATCCTGAATTCATAATTTATTTCTTTTTGCATCACTGATTTCAAGTTGCCTATAGCCACTAATTTCCTTGGAGTTGGAATGTAGATTCTATCAGCTAGTACTAGATTAACATTACTTAATTCATGAACTATAGAACTTTTACATAAAAAGTAGGCCAAATATATTTTCATAGGAGTAATAAATAACCAAATGCCCTTGTAAAGAAACGAGCAAAAGGTTAATTTTCTCTACTGAATGCATTTCTGCATAAAAGTGTTATCTATCATTATTTTAGTTACCACAGTAGATAAGATTTAATCTCTTTTACACAATAATTCCCTTGCCTCAGTGACCACGTGATCATTCAGTATTACAACTCTTCTAAATCTGTCATATTGCTTAAAACCTATTGCCCTTATTCAACCCCCATTGTCTACTTGCTGCCAGGAGAGGTCAAGTAACTTAACCATGGTCCCTAGTCAGTTAACACTGAAGATCTGGGACAAGTCTCCCAATAGTCAGAATATGAATAGATATGCATTCATACACGTTCACGCATATATCATACAATTTTACAAAATTATTGAGGTAGCTGATATGGAAGCATAAAATACACTACAAATTTATTACATAACTATATTACATAAATTTACTTAAATAGAGCCATAGTTCTATCAATGAATATTCACTAAAATCTTACTAAGCCTAAATCACCACTTATAAGTCATGATAGGGGAAAAACACAAGGCTAACAGACAGTATAATAAATAGCAGAGTAAAGAGAGCCATAAGAGAAGTACGAAGTTCAACTAGGTTTCATTGGGATGAAAAGAACAGGGATACATCAGCAAGACTGAAGTGAGATTTAAATTTGGATAAGGATCAATAGGTAGAAGTTAGAGTATGCAAATTTCACTCCGTTTAAGAGCTGTTGAAAAAAGAATGCAGGAGACAGAAAATTCCTGTGATAATATACTATAATCATGATTTCTACATGTAGCAGAGGTCTCATAGTGAGATTGGTAGGAGGTGGTTTCCCACCTGAGATCAGGGGATGCCTGAATAAACACTAATACTGCATATACTTATAGTCATGGCTTCAATGTGAAGAATAACATAATTACACTGCCCATTTGGAAGATAAGTTTATCGGCAATGTGTATGATGCATAAAAAAGGGTTAAGGAGAAAGATTAAGAGGAAGCTATTATCATAGCCCAAATATGAGATAAGAAAGGCTAGTAGGCTAGTGTAGAAAAAGTGAGTCAGGAAAGCCAGGAAATGATGTTACAATTACCTCCATTTATATGTTAATACTATCTATTCCAATATTTATAGATTGAAGTAGGATTTTTAAAAATATGCATAATAAAAAATATTTATCCTATTATTTATTATAATTTCTTACCTTAATATATTTTTAAATTCATGTCAAAAATAAAGTCTCCACTATAACATGTTCAAAACTGAATTTATCTTCTGCAAAAAGTCTATTTCACCCTCTCCCTTTAAGAGGATTACATGTCTCTATTTGCAATTCTTGCCAAGTACCCGTAATCTACCCAGTTACATTAGTTAAAAGCCTCAAGATCATTTTCAACATCTTTCTCTTATGTCCATATGACTCAGATATGTCTCCAGAATCCAGAATGTCTCCTTTATCCTCTGTGTCACTGTTTTAACTAAGGACCTTATCTCTTGCTTAATTCCCTATAATTGTAGTGGCCTCCTGATTTTCCTCTACTTTTTCTCAACAATACAATTATGCCCTTCCCATGTCCTTCTACAAGATGAAATACCAGCTCCTTAGAAACGTTTTATACAGATAGAGCTCTTCATAAATGTGGCCTCAACCTCTCTCTAGATTGATTCCTTGCTATTCCTTTCCAAGAAACCTACACAAAAATCATATAGAAAATTATAATATTTCCTAACAAATTCATACTTTTTCTAGACTACAAACTTACTCGTTTCACACAATACTTGTCAAACGTTAGTGCTTGGGAGAGGTTTGTGTGTGAACATTTTAAAATCAATCTATATTTAGTAGATAAATCAACAATGTTTGTATTCTATTAGCTGATTCTCCAAAATGATTGAAAATAATTTTCTCTCAGCATCTTTTTCTTGTATAATACTAAACTTTCCCCCTAATATACAATATGCCACAGGCTTGTATACTCCAAACATAATCTACTATTTATTTTCATTATTTAAAATAATAGCTACTCAAATAAAATTTGAGAAGCAGAGAAGACAGGGAAAAAAAAGCACCAAATAATCAACTATTAAGACATTGGTATATTTCCTTATAATATTTCTGCATTTGTATATTCCTTATCTCTACTTTCTAAAAAAAAATGAATTTAAATTTTCTGAAGAAAACTGACAGATGAAAGTATTTTTCTCCTTATTAAACACTAAATGCATATATTCATTCAATGTTTACTGTAAAATGTATTCTGAACGTAGGTATGATCTCATTTTACAACTAAAATTCATTTTAAATATACGGAGTACTGTAACATCATCATAGGCAGTACAGTATAGAATTTAACAAAATAGACTCTTTTGAATCGCAATACAATATTTATACAATATTTATTGTCACAACATGACAATATTTATTAGCTCCATGACTCTGGCAAGATACAAAACCTGTGCCTCCATTTTCTAATCTATATAATTGGAGAAATAATAGCATATACTTCAAGATACTGTTACAAGGACTAAATGAGCTAACCCATAAACTGCTTACAGAAATGTCTGCAGCATACTAAGCACTACATGAATACTAGTTATTATGATCATCTTTCTAAAATCTAAGCTTTAGTGAGCAAAGTCTTAATAAAGCCAAGTATGAAAAATTTTAATGTAAAATAACTATACAATGAATATTACAAAATATTATAAAGGATATTAGAATATATTTTAGCATCTTCTCTACTATAGGAAGGAAAAAAGAGATAGGAGGAAGAAAATAAGGGAACATAAGATGTTACCCAGGGAATTTTTCCTCAAAGGAATTCCTTTGCTAAGGGCAGGAATATGCAAGATGGTGAAAAGAACAGTCCTAAATAAACATGGGACTAACCATGTATAAAGGATGAAAGGTTTCATTTAGGAAGAAAAAAAATCACAAATTTACTATATGGTAAGTAAGCCTGACCTAAGGGAAACCAGTATAACACTTTCACTGAATATTGTTGTTGAATCCAGAAAAAAATAAGTGAGTTAACAAAGGTATATTTGATAAGTGCATAAAAAAGAAAAAAAGATGCTGTTGCAAAACCAGTAGTCCTTATTTTTGCTCTCAGTGTGTCTACTATATTGTATATAGCAGTAATTTTGGTTTTTTCTGGAAAATAACTATTGTGACTAGTACAAAATTCAGTTTATTAACAAAAATCTTTTAGATTTTTAAATAAATAAAACATTATATTTTCTAAGTAATAGAGGAAAATATTAATTCAGAGGCATTTATGATAGTAGAAATCTTACACCTAATCATTTGAACCAGTTCTTCAGCATCATCGACATGCCCCAGGTAGATAATACCAATTGAGCAGAGTTGGTCTTTTAGGAGAAATCTAAATTCTACTGTTGTCTTAAATCATTTTGGTTCTTTCCTGACAGTTTTAGAAGACTCATTAATTTTTCATTCATTATTTCAGCAACCACCATAGTACTTACTATGTGCCAGATACTGTGCTTGGCTTGGGGACAAAAAAAAAAAAAAAAAGAGAGATGGTACTCAAGTGGATCACATCTTATGAAGGGAACAGACAACTACACAGCCAATTATGATGCTAGAAGTATGTATGCATAGCTAAAAGGGGAAGCACCTATGGCAGGCACTCTTGTGTTTGGTGGTGGAGAGTGTTGGAGAGTGAATGAAGGTGTGATTAGAGGCATCCCATAGGAATCTGAAGAACAATCAGAAGTTAGCCAAGTAATAATTGGGAAGAAGGGGGTCAAAGAGGGGGAAGGAAAAGTGTGTATGTATTTGTATGTTGGGGGGAGCACTGTTTAATTTTGGCACGTAAAGGAAGCAGCATATAATATGTAAGAGGACACACTTGGGGAAGTGTAAGTTTTTCAGTGTGACTGAATTATATCCTGCAAGAGATGAAGTTGGGGAAGCAGGCAGGTAGAATATGGCATAGTTGGGTAGGATATAAGTAACCACTATGGTATTTTAAGCAGCATTTCTGAAAGTCTCCAATTTTGGGCATATCTAGTTATGAGTATTGTGACGTACGTAGCTTAATGAAAAGTAGGTAGTTTGTATAGCTTCCTTTGGCACCAAATGAAATGTTCTCAGAATGATCCAGAAACATCTACAAGGTGGTCGACTGCTAAGGCATACATTAAATTTCTTCAAGGAAGCTGAATAGAATCTCTGTCTATTCTACTTCTAATTGTATAATTCTCAGGTATACAGAATAATGAATAACTGTAATTCAACTTAGTGAGAAATAAAAACAAGGGAGATAATCATCAAAAGACTTTCAAAGAATGTTTTTGGAAAAGTCAAGTTATTAAGTAAGGTTAGAGAAAAAGTGGCTTCTTGTAAGAACTTACATTTTAGTTTGGGAGGCTGCTGGATTGCAATATATCAGAAATGGGTTGGCTTTTACAGTGGGAATTTATTAGCATATAAACTTACAGTTTTGAGGCTGTGAAAATGTCCAAATTAAGGCTTCATCAGGCAAAGCTTATCTCCCCAAGATTGGCTGCTGGCGACCCTATACTTCTCTGTCATATGATAAAGCACATGGTTGTGTCTCCTGGTCTCTGTTGCTTTAGCTTCTGGCTTCCTCTGCTTTTCTCTCTGTTTTTCTCTCCCTATTCATCCCATTTATAAAGGACTCCAGTAAGAGGATTAAGACCCACCCTAGGTCATACATTACTGAAGTAACCTGATCAAAAGGTCCCATCTACAAAAAGATGACACCCACAGGAATGGATTAGCTCTAAAGACATGATTTTTCTAGGGTTCATAAAAGCCTTAAACTACCCCAACTTACATTCATCTGAAAGTAATAACTTACCCTAGGCTGGATCTTGTACTGCAGGGTAAAAATTCAATAATGGGCATTATTTGGGACAACTAACAAAATTGGTATATGAAGAATAGATTAAATTACTGCATTAATGCAAACATTAAATTAACATCTGTGCTGTAGTTGCATAAAAGAATAACTCTATTTTAGGAGACACTCAAGTATTTAGGGGTAAGGGACCATGACATATGTAGTTTACCCTCAAATGACTCAGTAAAAATACTGTATAAATATATATATAGGAAACGGACTTTGGCCCAGTGGTTAGGGCGTCCGTCTACCATATGGGAGGTCCGCGGTTCAAACCTCGGGCCTCCTTGACCCGTGTGGAGCTGGCCGATGCGCAGCGCTGATGCGCACAAGGAGTGCCGTGCCACGCAAGGGTGTCCCCCGCGTGGGGGAGCCCCACGCGCAAGGAGTGCGTCCGTGAGGAGAGCCGCCCAGCGTGAAAAGAAAGTGCAGCCTGCCCAGGAATGGCGCCGCCCACACTTCCCGTGCCGCTGTCGACAACAGAAGTGGACAAAGAAACGACGCAGCAAATAGACACCAAGAACAGATAAACAGGGGAGGGGGGGAAATTAAATAAATAAATAAAATCTTTAAAAAAAAATATATATATATATATGTATGCATGTGTATGTTGTATGTATGTCTATTGTGTCTATATATACGTCCACAGAGAGAAAAAGGGAGGAAGCACATGTGAAAAGAAATGGAGTAAAATGTAAAATGTTAACAACGAATCTGAGCAAAGAAAGTGTAAGTGATTGTTTTCTGTGCTATTTTTACTTTTGTGACTTTTTGTAAATTTGAAATAATTCCCAAACAAAATGTTAAAAAATAACATTAAAAACATGCCTAAGCTCACTGTTAGAAAAATTATTTTTATCACTACATAAGTAGCTCAAGAAAAATACAAGAAATTAAAGTCAAAAGGGTAGAGGGAGAGAAGAAAATAAAAATCAGTAACTGATTTAAGCTACAGAAATTCTAAAATGCCTAAGAAATATCTGAGACGTAAATGTGATTACAAAATAAAAAACAGGCACTATAGTTTGACATTTAATTGAATGTTACTCAATATTATAACAGCAATACAGAGTAAATTTAACTTTGCTTAAGATAAGAATATCAAAGTATCTACCTTTTATAGAAAGTATTCTAACACTTATTTGGAATAACTGTTAATGGAGAGGAAAATGGCCTACCTGTTCATATTTACACAATAATCACACAACTATTCATTGTTTTCTTGTATTGCAAGTACTTTGATATCCCTCCCAATGTTTCTTCATTTTCTAATGATAATTCTAAAATAGAGTGAAAAGAATCCATGAGACCAGAAAAAATAAGTCATCCTGGAAAAGTATGTAGCAATTTTCTTCTCTTTTCTCTAGAAGAGGTCACTCTCTGGTTACTATAACAAAGGAAATTTGCCAGTATACAAAAATTTCTTAGCTGGAAACAAAAATTGTTGGCTATACACCAGTTACCAGCAAATCAAACAGACATAAATACCACAGTAAGCAGTCATTTAACGGGTAACCCTGTGCAGTGAGTTACATGAAAGCATCCAGAGACAGAACAAAACCCACAGCAGAGAGACTGTTTTTCAAATACTCTGCCACTGCAGGTGGCAAGGCCTAGTGCCAGAAACAAAGACAGCAAGGGACTGGAGGAGCTGCTTCTCCCCAGCACCACTGAGCACCACTGAAAGCAATAGTGGTGGTGAGGTGAACTGGGTAAACAAATGTTCCTTGGTGAATTCAACTTCCAATGCCATATTGTGAGCCCATTAGTCTCACTTTTCTTTTCCAACCATTATCATTAGTCCCTGGCAGAAATGATGACTTCCAGCTGTTACTGGCAGTACATTACTGGGATAATTTACTCTAAATTTAAAAACAACAACAAAAAATGAATAAATAGGGGACTTTCTAATCCCCTTCCTTTTTTTTCTAGTATAAAAATCTCTCCCTCCCACCCCCTTTAAATTTTTCTCTTAATAGCTCATCTCTAGATAATTTAAACTGCTCCGGGTAAGCAATAAGTTGACATAAATGAAGTTGCTTTGTTTATTTCTTATTCCTGAAATCAGTGCATTAAGGTCCTTCAAGAACTTAGAGTAAGAAATTAAACTATGAAAAACTGCTGTGAAATGAATAACATCAGCTATCTGTAAAGTAACATCCCACGCAATATTGTGGAAAGAACATACAAATTCCAATCATGGTGACTAGGGTCAATTTTCATAAAAGTATGGCACTATTTAGGTGTTAAAGCTGCAGTGACCTGTTTGACGAAAGACTTAAGAGAAGGGCATGGTCAACATAGAGATTATATAAGGGAAGCACAGGAGGTAAGAATTTGACAGCGTGTCCAGAAAGAGGGTGTTCCATGACATAAATAAAAATATTCTGATTTTTGTGGCAGGAATTCTAACTCTGTCCTGGATTTAGAGGCATCAGGCTAACAGCCATTATGATACTTTGCAATTTAAATATCATTCTGCAAGTCCTCTTTCTTGGTTGCCTCTTTATTACCAGAACCTAGAACAGTGCCTGATACTGTTCAATGAATTAAGGTTATCCAAATATCTCTTCTATTCTAAGTCAAATAAAAGTTAATCAAAAAGTGATTTTTTTTTTTGCTTATCTTTGGATTTCTGTACTGTTTGGTTGAGAGAAAAACTGCTCACCAGAAAGTAGAAATAGTCTAGCCTATTTGATAGCTACATTTCTCATGATAAATCATTTAGCCTTGTATGTTATCACTTGCAAGGTTGTTCAGTGTGAGTTAATAACCAAAATATACATCAACACTTGGGACATGAAAAAAAAATTAAGTTTCTAATGTTAAAAAAATACCACTGTCAGATTGTTTTATATGTTTCTTTTTTGATTTTACATTTGCATATATTTTATCTAATATTTAGAATTTTGTTCTTAATGACATTAACATAATTATGTATTTGCTTAACTTAAAACATAACCATTATATTTTCAAAAGAACTATACCAATATTATTACAAAAATCAGACTAGCAAAATAATTTAAGATTTCTTTTGGTTCTTTTGTCCTTACAAAATATCCTTCTGGGGATACAGAGTCAAAATGCTGCATTTTAGAGTTATTTGAAGTAATTATTTTTTTCTGTATGGTTTTTGCCACCAACTTGATATAGGCTAGGGACAATTATTACAATGTTTTTTCAATTGCTAGGGATTGAATTTTTCCTTTTTGATTTTATTTTTTAAATTATATAAACATTTAATAGTTTCCAAGTCAAACTATAAAACAAAATAGATTTCAGAGGTTTTCTTTTTATCACTGTCTCCAACTTTTCCATATAGCTATTTTATTACACTTTGTCTTTCTGTTGTTTCGACTATGTATATGTATATTTACATTTCTCCTAGCCTTTCTTAATCAAAGGGTAGTATACTAAATTATTGTTTGGCACATTGCTTTTCCAACTTAACACCAATCACCTATTAAGGACATTTGGATTGTTTCCAGTCTTTTACTATTATAATTAATGCAACAACCAATAGATTTGTGAATGTGTCATTTCATACTTCAGCCAGGGTATCTTTGGGAAAAATATCTAAAAACCTGGTCAAAGTCAAAGGGTAGGTAATATATATTTTGCTAGATATTGCTAAATTTCTCTTCATAGAGAGTGTGTCATTTTGTATCCCCATCAGCAAGGTAGGAGAGTGCCTCTTTTTCCATAGCCTAACCAGCAGAAAATCTTGCTGAGGTTTTGAATTTTTGCTAATCTGAAGGTAAATATGGGATTTCAGTATAGTTTGTATTCATTTTACTACAAATGAGATTAAGTAATTTTTCATATGGTTAAGGAACTTTCACATTTATTTTCTGTGAATTGTTGCCCATTTTTCTATTAGATTGTTAGGTTTATTTCTTTTCAATTTTTATGAGTTCTTTATAAATAAGGTACATTAGCTCTTTGTCTATGCTTTAAATTACAAAATCTTAAAAATTCAGTTTGACATTTGTCTTTTGACTTTACTTTTGGATGTATTTTGCCATGTGAAAATTATTTATTTTTATGAAATCAAAGTGATCAACCTTTCTTTTATTGCTTCTGGATTTGAGTTGTATTTGCAAAAAAAAAATTTTTTTTTAAAGATTTATTTATTTATTTATTTAATTCCCCTCCCCTCCCCTGGTTGTCTGTTTTCTGTGTCTTTTTGCTGCGTCTTGTTTCTTTGTCCGCTTCTGTTGTCAGCGGCACGGGAAGTGTGGGCAGCGCCATTCCTCGGCAGGATGCTCCCTCCTTCGCGCTGGGCGGCTCTCCTTATGGGCACACTCCTTGCGCGTGGGGCTCCCCTACGCGGGGGACACCCCTGTGTAGCACAGCACTCCTTGCGCGCATCAGCACTGCGCATGGGCCAGCTCCACACCGGTGGAGGAGGCCCGGGGCTTGAACCGCGGACCTCCCCTGTGGTAGACGGACGCCCTAACCACTGGGCCAAAGTCCGTTTTCCATGCAAAAATTTTTACTACTCCAGGTTATATAAAATTCACTAATGTTTTCTTCTATCACTTCTCTGGTTTTCTTTTTTCACAATTACATAGCTGATCATAGGTTCACAGTATGAAAGCAGATTTAATGTTATCTTTTTCATACTGTTAATGAATATTGCCATAGTTCACCACACTGCTATGGAAAATAGCACACAGTGGGTTGTCCTAAAAAAGCAAGCATTTATTGGCTCATAGTTTTGGAGGTTAGAAGTCTAAAATCAAGGTGCTGGCAAGGCAATTTTTTTCTCCCCAAAGTCATTATGGTGCTGGCTTGCTTCAATCCATGGGGTTTCTTGGCTTGCATCTTTGCTTTTACTTGGCAATCTCTCTACCTTGTGTCTGCATTTCTGGTTATCATTGACTTACTGCTTCCTCTCTTTATAACACCTTTGGTAATATTGTTTAATACTCACCCTGCTTCAGCTGGTCAAACCTTAACTAATAATAACATCTCTAAAGGGTCCGATTTACAAACAGTTTCACATTCACAGGAATGCAGGGTACGACAATGGCTTTCACTGCAATACATAATTCAACCTGCCAGAAATACTATATATTATAAAGTCCATCTTTTCCCAACTGATTTGCGATTAGGGTAGGGATTTATATCTCCCCTCTGTCCAGCTAACAGTGAAAAACTAGAACAGTCCAGAGTAGGTACTCAACAAATATTTGTTGAATAT
This sequence comes from Dasypus novemcinctus, assembly GCF_030445035.2. Lineage (NCBI taxonomy): Eukaryota > Metazoa > Chordata > Mammalia > Cingulata > Dasypodidae > Dasypus > Dasypus novemcinctus. The sequence goes on along the minus strand of NC_080673.1, from coordinate 43,009,542 downwards.
ATGAATGAATAACTGTGCATTACTTATTAAGTGTACTTTAGGGCATTCTGATGCAGATTGTGCTTTCTAATTTCTGAAAGACACTGCTGTACAGGGTACAGTTTACAACTGAAACCAGAATTACTAATGCAAAAGGTAAGAAGAAGGCTCACGGGGTAAGGAGAAAAAGGTAAGAAGAAGGCTCACGGGGTAAGGAGAATAATGACCCATGACTCATGTATACAAGAACAGAGTAGGATGTGGGTTGTGGGAAGGGCATAGGCTAATATGAAAGGTTTTTTTTTTAAAGGTTTCAAGAAAGAAGAGAGTTTTGAACAGAGTTGCTTGTAGGTTTTTGTTTTATTTATTTTTTTCAGGGGAAGGTGGTAAGAAGGGTTAAGCGTTTGAGCTTTCTGACATAATTTGGTTAAAAAAAGAGTACAGTAGGGTCACAACACAATGCGGGAATATCATGTGGCATTGTAGTAAGAATAGTAAGAATTGTTAGAAGCAGAAGTATAGGTTTTTGTGTTAGAGAGAGGAAGAAATCTAGCATTCTCCAACACAACCTTACCTTCACTTAGGCTGAAGTCTAAAAGGAGGAGTAATCACTATCAGACAATCCTTTCCAGTATTATACATATGAGATATCCACAAAGAGGAATTTTCGATTATTCTTTGAGAGATTTAAAAAATGTTTTCATTAGAATATTTATATTCTTATTGAAATATTAAAGAATAGTGTTCACAGTAAAGCATAGGAAGTTAGTTCAGGAAAAAACAAAGAATTTGGATTTTTTCTATCATTAATGTAGCATACTTAGAAAGATTATCATTTCATTTTATTTTGCCTATATATAGCACATTAATACATCATTAAACAAAATGCAGCAAATATGTAATTTATCTAAATTTAAAATTTCAGGTACTTGGGGTATCTAGAATACAGTCAAGCTCAAGGCAACTGAAAGCCATGAGAAAGCAAGGACAAGGATTATGAATTTTAATGATGAGAGAAAACAAGTCATCTTTCAGGCTTTCACCTTCCTATATATGTTTTTTAACAAAATTGATCAAAAGAAGATGGAAACTCTGACAGAAAAGTGACAGGTGACACAAGAAAAAAAAACTGAAATATTAAAAAGAAAGCAGAGCAAAGTGGATTATTTTAGATGAGGAACAAAAAACTCTATACATCTCAATAACTTTCAGGGATGACATAGAATATATTTAAGTACATGTGTATTACAGAAAAAAAACCTATTTGAGTCTAAAACCCTTTGTTTAAGAGGTAGGAATATGCATAACCCATTTCATCAAAATATTTTTCAAGGGCAATGGTGAAAAACATTGTTATTTGAAAGTGTAAACTTTGAGTCTATGGGAGAACTTTTTAAATCTGGGGATTTATAGCTGTTAAAGTCAATATTATGAAAGAAGAAAGAACTCAAATCAAAAACCTGATTTTCCAATTTAAGAATCTAGTAAAAGAAGAGCAAACTAAGCAGAAAGCAAGCAGAAAAAAAGAAATAATGAAGATTAAAGTGAAAAATCAATGAAAGGAAATAGGAACAAAGTAGAGAAAAATCAATGAGCCAAAGTTGGCTCTGTGAAAAGATCAACAACATTGAGAAATCTTTAGCTCGATGATAAAAAACAGAAAGATAGAAATTATCAAAATTAAGAGTAAATATGATAATGTCACTACTGATCTTATAGGAATTAAAATAATTATAAGGAATACTATCAGCAGCTTAATCCCAATAAATTAGAGAACTTAGTTTAAATGAACAAAATCCTTGAAAGATATAAGTTACTGAAACATATCAGAAGAAACTGAAAAATTTGAATATATCAATAACAAGTAAAGAAATTGATCTGGTTAACTAAAAATCTTCCCAAAAAGGAAAGCCCAGGTAGAGATGCCTCCAGTAGTGAATTCCATGAACTATTAAAGAAGGGATACCATTCCTTCACAAATGCTTTCAGAATATAGAAAAGAGGGGAAAACTTGTCACATATCATTCTACAAGACCAGTATTACCCTGATACTAAAGCCGGATAATGATATAATAAGGAAAGAAAAACACAAACCAGTATCACTCATGAATACAAATGCAAAAATCCTCAAAATAAAAGTAATTCCTCAAAAAACATCAAAACAAAACAAACTTAAAATCTAGCAACATAAAAGGATTTAACCAGCCAAATGTGATATATTCAAAGAATGAAAGGTTGGTTTAATACACAAAAATCAATAAATGTAACATACCCTATTTCACCTTTTTATATTATATGAGAAATCTTTCTCTACTCCAAGATCACAAGGAAATTCTCCTCTACTAGCTTTTAAAAGTTATAGTTTTGCCTTCACATTTAAATCTTTAATAAATTTTCATTCTTATTTGGGTTATACGCTTCCAAGTTCAATTGCTGTTCCATCTTAATAACCAATTATTCCAGCACCTCAAATTGAAAAGTTCTTCCTTTCCCTACGGATCTGCAACATTAGCTCTATAAACAGGCAACATTTCTTTATATGTACTGGTCTGTTTCTAGGGTTTCTGTTGACTTCTTTTAATCTACTTGCCCTAATCTGTCCTCACACTGTAGTTTATGATAATTCTTGATAACTGGTAAAGCAAATCTTCTAAAATCTGGGTTGTTCGTAGAAAGTATATTGGCTATAAATGGCCCTTTATCTTTAATGGTCAGTTTGTAAAGTTCTACCAAACAAACAAACAAAAACAACCTGTTGGCTCTGGTTGGATTGGTTTTAGCATTGAACTTAGTTGAATTTGGGAAGAATGAACAATCTATTAACATAGTACACCCTCTCCCCACTTACTTAAGTGTCATCCTTCCTAATTAAAACATCACAATAAATTACATATCATGACTCAAAAGCAAAGCAAAACAATAGCGATTTTATATATATATTTTTAATTTCATACGTGGCTTTCTCAGTTCCTCCATTGATTTAAATCAGATCACTGGGGGTGAGGGACACACATCCATAGTTTAGAATAATTATTACCACCGATATCTTCTAATCACATTGTTGGTCATATCATTATCAATGTGGAAAATGAAAAGGCAAGTGGAAAAGAAATAGTATTTAAAAAGCACTACAGGGTAAACTATTATCCATGTGGTGCAGCAGTGCTCCAAAATGCATTCACTGAGTGCGATGAGTGTGCCACAACGATGGGGGAGGTTGCTGGTGTGGGAGGAGTGGGGTGGGGGGTGGGGGGATTTACAGGAACCTCTTATGTTTTTTAATGTAACTTTTTTGGGTAATGTATACATCTTCAAAAAAATACAATTTACAAAACTGATGGGGTGGGGGGATGGGGAGTGGGTTATATAGGGAACCTCTTATGCTTTTTATGTTTTTTAATGTAGCATTCTTTGTGATCTATTAACTTTAATAAAAAAGTATAAATAAATAAATAGATAAATAAAGCACAATAAGCTACCTAACCACCAAAAAATGAAATACTTAAGTATGAATCTAATAAAATATTTACAGGATCTAAAAATAAAATAAAATAAAAATAAAAAGCATATCAGCTCCCAACATTTCTATTACCAAAAAAAAAAAAGTTGCCTTGTTAGTTCTTTTAGGAAACTACATTTTTTACTTACATTTTTATCAGATAAGTGAAACAAGGTTGTGAAAAAATGTGAAAAAAAGTGAAACCCCTCTCAAATCTTAATGAAACCTTCAACTTTACAATATTTTAAATTTTTGTAATTTGGAGCATATCCATTACAGTAATCTAATTGTTACATCACTGTAAACTCAGCTTTCTTAGGCAACAGGTCTTGCTTTATGTACACACATATTCTTTCATTAGGGAGCATGGGATTCTTAGTCTCAACTATGCTGTCATTATTTGAGAATTGTAAATTTTCTATTTAAAGGAAAAATTAGAAAAGATTAATCTACTTTCATTTAGTGAAAAGAGGTTTATAAAGGTTTACGTTGAATAGATTTAAATGTTAGCAATAGGTAGGGAAAAACAAAGTTGGTAGAGAAATTTTATCTTTTTCTCATAGAAAATAATATAAATAAATGAACACATCTTTTGATTTCCCATACGGTCTCTGATGACAATGGAAAGGAGGTAACATACTCATTTTATTTTTTCTTCACTTTCTCAAGCAAGTGAATATTCATATCACCATAATGAAAAAGTAGAAGACAGAAAAGCTTCAGAAGATACATGGAAGCAAATGTAATTCTAACAAGTAATTTCAGGACAATTCATTAATAGAAAGCTTCCATTGCTAAATTCATCTCCCCTTTCAATTTTGAAAAGCTTTTCATTTCAGCTACCTATGTTATCAAAGAGGAGGTTATCTCCAAAACAGTAGGGATACTGTCTGTCTTGTTTATTGAGTCTAACAGGGCTTGTACATATAGGCACTTAATAAATACATATTAAATAAATGAATTACTTTTATTATAATTTAAATAAATTAAACTTCCTTCATCAAAAACAAAATGTTACATTTCACCAACTTTTAGAAATAGTCCTATCATTACTGCCCAGAGTAAGGTTTTCTTTGTCTCTCATTCAACTTAAAATTCAAGGGTTATAATAAGCAATATAGGGGAAGGGGATGTGGCTCAACTGATAGAGCATCCGCCTACCATATGGAGGGTCCAGGTTGATCCCCAGGGCCTCCCGACCAGTGTGGTAAGCTGGCCCACACACACTGCTGCAGCGCGCAAGGAGTGCCATGCTTTGCAGGGGCGCCCCCTGTGTAGGGGTGCTCCATGCGCAAGGAGTGTGCCCCGCAAGCATGAAAAAAAGCACAGCCTGCCCAGGAGTGGCGCCACACACAGAGAGCTGATGCGGCAAGATGACGCAACAGAAAAGAGACGCAGTTTCCTAGTGCCGTTGGATAATGCAAATGGACACAGAAGAACACACAGCAAATGGACACAGAGAGCAGACAATGGGGGAGAAGGAGAAAGAAAGAAATAAAATAAATCTTTTTTTTTTAAAAAGAAGCAATATAGGTCCATAACACTGACATTATAACATAAAAAGATAAATGGTAAGCATTCTGAATTCATACAGTTTTATATTATTTGGAAATATGAAATTCCTGTTTCTCATTTATATTTCCTAAGTAGTATTTGGAATAAAAATGTTTTCTCCTGGCCCAGATAAAATTAGATAACAAAGTCCAACCTCTGGGATTTAGTTAATACTGAAAGGTCTGTTTTGATTTTTGTCCTGATTCTAGTTGTTCAGAACAAAGAAAATTTAATTTATTTTCCTGAAAGAATAATCCTTCTAAAATATGTAGGGTATTATTTTCCATAAATAACTTCACCACTTAGCCAATTTATCAATCTTACATTTAAATCGTCTATTTATAGATGTCTCAGAGGATGAAAATGACTAGGTAAAATAGTTATACTCCTTTAAGAACCATAAAATGTAACATTACTGATACACCATCAAAATCCTGTTCCTAAAAATAAATCCTATCCCCCTGAATTAACATTTAGGCAACCAAATACTTAAGAAGAATGTGCTGGGTATCTTAAAATGAGTATGTCCGTTAATTAATTTTGTGATCCCCCGCTACCAACCAAGTAGTGTACAATCTGTTATTATTCACTGTCCCATAGATCATCTGTTCTTGGTGCTGGTTTGTTCCAGAAAGAGAGACAGCTGCAACACTATATCCCTGTTCAACCTGAGGACCATCTGACTTTAATTGTAACACACAGCTTGATGTGGCTCTGGTTATGAGAAGCCAAAGTATCGTCTGTAATAATCTGGAAAAGCAGAAACTTGCCAACAGAGGGCTGAAAACAGGGACTTAGGCTGTCTGGCTGCTTGACGGGCTGCAGGAAATATGATTAATGAGTAAGGTATAATGATATCAGGAACCCGATTAGCACCACAAAAAGGTCACAGATCAAAGTAGTATGCATTTCATGAGCTACAATCATTGCATAAAATCTGTGGACTTGAAGAGGTAAACCAAGAGGAGGGGGGCACAACCCATATGTGATAACATGCTAACAGATACATAAAATACCATACCAAGAATTTAATCAGTTATAGAAAGTTAACTGGGAATCATAAAATGAATAATTCCAGACTGTACTGGGGGCAAAGATTTGTTCATCATAGGTATTTAATAAATATTTTAAAAATATTTTTGAGAGAAAGAATGAGATATTTTTATAGAAAGAAGCAGGGAAGTAAAACCTAGTATCTTTTTTATTTTATAAATGAAAGTCATCAGAAATCCAAAACTTATTTTATATATTTGCATTTAATTTACAACTAACTTTTTCTTGGGGGGTGCAGCAAATTTTCATATAGTTCTATTTGGGAATGTGGGTTTATTCAGAGTCTAAACTATGAAGGCATCTGTAAAAGTCATGGAAAAAGGAAGCAGGAGAAAATGTTAAGTAAACAGTATTAATTTAAATAAAGGTAGGGTTAGTACTGTAAAATATTAATTTGCATATAATTTAGCCATGTCTAAATTTAGAGCATGAGCAGCTAAAAAACAGATCTGATTAGAAAACATTTGGGTAAACTGCTACCTTTTTTTCCTTGGAGCCTATGGGAAACCTCTCCCAAATAGATCTGCCTCTTCAGAGGTAAAAACGTAATGGAAGTAGAGTTGGGAAGTACTGTCATGCAAGTGTATATCAAATTATACAACTACATTTTCTTGATTGTCTAAATACTGGTAAAAAGCTTTAAAAATACCATATTCAAACTTTCTTCCTCCTTTGACCTCTTTTAAAGCAAAGAAAGCACACTAATAAAACTCTGTACTTTTGATAATACAAATTAGGGCAATGATTAATAAAGAGCTAGTTCCCTTGACACTATTTTTAATTATATTTAAGAAAAAGTGTTTAAATGATAAAATGATCAAAACATGGTTTAAATTTTTTCTTAAAAACATTTCCTCAAGAATGGTAATGATTCTTTATATCTTTCATATATTTATATAGATATTATTTTATAACTATCTGATATTTAATAAAAATATTTTTTAATGGTGACTCAAAAGGCACCAGTCAAAAATAAAAAGGCAAGCTACAGACTGGGGAAAATATTTTAAAAATACTTGTTAAAGGACTTTTATCAAGAATACATAAGGATCTCTTACAACTCAATAATCAAAAGGTAAGCAACCCAATGTAAAACATGTGCAAAAGATTTGACTAGATACTTCATTCAAGAACAAATATGGGGAAGCAGACTTGGCCCAATGGATAGGGCATCTGCCTACCATACGGGAGGTCCACGGCTCAAACCCTGGGCCTCCTTCATACGTGTGGAGCTGGCCCATGCGCAATGCTGATGTGTGCAAGGAGTGCCCTGCCACACAGGGGTGTCCCCTGTGTAGGGGAGCCCCATGCATAGGGAGTGCGCCCCATAAGGAGAGCCACCCAGTGCAAAAGAAAGTGCAGCCTGCCCAGGAATGGCGCCATACACAGGGAGAGCTGACACAACAAGATGATGCAACAAAAAGAAACACAGCTTCCCAGGGCCACTGATAAGGATAGAAGTGGTCACAGAAGAACACACAGCGAATGGACACAGAGAGCAGACAACTGGGGGGGTGGGAGGGGAAGAGAAATAAAATAAATAAAGATATAAATCTTTTGAAAAAAAGAACAAATATGAATGGCAAATAAATCCATGAAAAGATGTTAAATATCATTAGTCATTAGGCAAATGTAGTTAAAATCATGAGATACCTACTAGAATGGCTAAAATAAATAAGGGACAACACCAAGTCTTGATGAGAATATGGAAAAACTAGAACCTCACATATTCTTGGTGGGAATGAAAAATGTTACAGTATATTTTAACTCTATGACCCAGTATTTCCACTCCAAGAATCTACCCAAGAAAAATGAAAACAGATGTTCACACAAAGAATCGTTATGTAAATGCTCTTAATAACCTCAAGCTGGAGGCAACCCAAATGTTCATCACCTGGTAAATAGATAAATAAAAAGTGTTATACCCATACAATGGAGTACAATGCAACAAAAATAACTATCAGTATAAGCAACAGCATGGATAAATTTTAAAAATATCAGACTAAGTGAAAGAAATTAGGTACACAAAGACTAGGTATTATATGATTCCATCTACATAAAATTTTTAGAAAACGCAAAAGTATAGAGACAGAATCAGTGGTTGCCTGGGGTTGAAAGTAGGAGCAGGAACTGACTACCAACAGGTATAAGGAAACTTTTTGGAGTAATATAAGTATTTCAAAGCTAGATTGTAGTAATCGTTACAACTATAAATATTTCCTAAAACTCATTGAACTGTGAGTTTTTTTAAAAAAGTTAATTTTATAGCATGTAAATTATACCTCAATAATGCTATTAAAATCTGTAGATAATGATAAAATAAAAAAAACATTGAATGAATGTACCTTCTAGTCACTTCATACCTGGACAAAACCCAACACTACCATACATAACTGATACATTTATAAGTCTGATATCTACTTCAATACCTTTCAAGGCTAAACTTCATCCTGGGTTTGATTTAAATCCCAGTACTTTAATGAGAACCTTAAAAAATGCTTGAAGTAAAAGTACAATGTAATATGTACCATAAAAATGTGATATAGTAATAATAATAGGTATACTAATAGGTTTCCTTTGCTAAGTGCCTTTTGTTTAAGTCAGATAATATTTTAGGTATTTTACATACATAATTTCAATTTTGTATTCATAATTTCTAACTTACAAATGTGGAAACCAAGACTCAGAAAGGTTAAACTGTCTGAAGTCCCACTATTAGCAATGTGATTTATCCAGGATTGGGAAATCTAGTCTAACTACAAAGCTTATGTTCTTTCCATTTCTCTGCATTACTGCCAGTATATTTATAAAATGTGAAACTTCAGTAATAATGCAATTGTAATTAGGGTGTGGAAGATGTGATTAAAACATAACTAATTATTGGTATGAGAAGCAATTTAAAACCAAAAGAAATGCCACCTAGAAAACCAAAAGGCAGTAATTTTCCTTGTTTAATTGCAAAATTAAAAACAAAGCAATTTAGGGTCCACTTTATTAATAAAAACTGAGAATAATGCTTCCAGTTTCCAAATTTTCATAAAATTTAAACAGCAAAAAGGAAAATTCATCTTACTTCTTCATATAACAATACAGACCCTATATATGGAGGACATTAAAAAGTCCACTCAAGGCCCTGAATCTCAACAGAGTTGCAACACCTACTCTCCAGTTCATTGGACTCACCTAGTACAACTAACAAGGAAATGATGATGGACAATGACCATCCCAAGAACAGAGAGAGCCTGCAACTGCAAGCAAGATAATCTCATCCATCTGCCTCAGGGGATCTAAGCCCCCTCTCAATTAGAGGTGGAATGGGCATCACCATCCCAGAATCCTCAGGACTGGGGAATGAACAAAGGACTAGCGTAGACTTACTGGTATTCTACTATAGATTTATTGTGATTCTAGCAATAGAAGAATTTATATCACTGATGTGGAGGCAGTAGCCTTCGGAGATTCTGAGGGGAGGGAGAGGGAAAAATATGTGTAATGTGGGGATATTTTGGGGGACTTGGGAATTGTCCTGAATGACACTGCAAATGACAGAAACAGGTGATTATATATCTTGCCAAAACTTACAAAATTGTGCAAGAGAGAGTATAAGCTACAGTGTAAACTATAATCCATGCTAAATGGCAATGCCCCAAAATGTATTCATCAATTTTAACAAATGTACCACACTAATGAAGGATATCATTAATGTGGGGAAAAAATGGGGGGGGGGGAGTAGGGAGCAGGGCATATGGGAATCCCCTAAATTTTTTATGTACCACTTATGTAACCTAAGTATCTTTTTAAAAAAATAAAAAACTATATATATAAATATATATAACTATATATACATACATATATATAAAAGTTCACTAAAGAGGATACTAAGTTGTTTATAAGCACTCTGGTAACCATGCTTTTAAAAGTTCTCATATTCTAAATATTACATGAAGATTTCTTTTAAAAGAGATATACAAAATACAATACAAAATTTTGTGTCTATTACCAAAATGTGTAGCAGTCTCCCAACCTGGAACACAGAGTTATGTTTCTTTCTCCATATAAGAACCCATGTTTGAAAAAACATGAAATTCCAGTTTCATTTGTAGCTTTCACATATAACTTTAATTTAACATATATATGTATAATAAAGTAACCTAAATTCCTGCATAAAAAAGTAAAATAAACCATTATACGTATAAATTCAATAAATTTTGATCATCAGAGTATATACAGATGCACAGACTGCTTTATCACTTTAAGTTATCCGTATCAACTACAGCTTTGTCTAAAGAGCAAGAGCTAATAATTATATGCCAATCCATGAAAGGACTTTGGAGAATTTCATGAAGACAGAAAAGATGATTACTATCTTACCAATCTATTTATGCGAACAAATTCTTCTGCAGTTTTGGCCCAAGGAGGAAGTTCGACATCACACACTACTGTCCCATCATCCATCACTCCAAGATTATAATTATTGAAGTTGACAAACATCTCAGGGAGATAATAAAATTCAGGGATCAACTCCTATATAAAAAAAAAAAAGACAATGTATTATAAATTGTAGGGTACTGAATAGATCTTCATAAAAGGGCCTGATCATTTCCTCTTCTGCAGAGTAACTACAAAATAAACAGCAGAATTTATTTCCCCTTTCTTATCATATCCCTAATACAAAATTTGGTAATAAGATAGGCCAATCAAACTTGACCTACTAGTTGGTTTTACACTTTCCTTCAAGACATATCTCATAGGCTTAAGACTCTTGAATCACAAACATTCAAGTAATATTTAAGGTTTGGAAAAGACATAAGCAGAGATCACATAATAATAATGACAGCTTAAACTAGATTTTCTAAAAGATATATGGAATTTTTGCCAGGAAAAAAAAAATGTTATAAGATAAGCATTATGATGCCACTGTGTTGGTCCCCTCATCATCCAGAGAGAATACATTTTATCTAGCCATGGTTTAACTGTATATTTTCTTCACATTTCAAAACATTCAAGTTTAGTTTTAAGGTACTAATTCTGAAAAAATATGAACATATATAATTCATCTAGAAAACATTCTGCAAAAGAAACTGAGGAAAATAAATATATGAATTTAATAAGAACACTTTAAATATACTTTAATAGGACATTTAGCAAGCAGAAATATGCAGACAGTTAGGCTTTTGTCTGCAATAAACCCCATGTATTACTATTTCAGAGGCCCTGCAGATCAGACTTGAAATCCAGTCTTGACATGGGTCAGTGACTCAGTGGTCTTTCAGATACCCCCTCAGGGCCAGCTATGGCAGGCCCAGCTTTCCAAACAGTTGAGTAAAATAGGGAGGTCATCAGATTTTGGACAAGGTCAGTATGAAGTCGCCAGAGCAAAGACAAAAAAAAAAAAAAAAGATCCAGCAGGAATTAAGCTATTATCACCTCCATCATCTAAAATGCTGCTTGACTTTGAATTGTACATCCTTTGTTTACAATCACAATAATTGACTAAGCAAAATAAAAATGAGCTTGTTCTCCAAATGCCCTATGCCCACCTGGTCATTAGATTTGAAAAATATCTAAATTAAATAAATCAAAGCAAACAGGAAAAATAACCCTGTTAAAGGTTTAACCATAAATGGAATTAGACAGTAATCAGAGAAAATTTTAAGAATCTGTCCTAAAAAAATGACGTATATGTCTGATTGACAAAAGGGGGAGAGACAAATGCTGTGTTGTTTTATGCAGATAAAAACCATGGCAATTTTGTTTGAGCTAATACTTATCAAGTGGTTTGAGCCAGGTACTAAGATAAACTCCTAATAAACCTAATCATGTTTAATCCTCACAACAATTCTGTATCACCTCCATTTAAAAAAATAAACGAAGGGCTCAAAGAGGATAAGTTGCTCAAGGTTACTCAGCTAATACACATAAATTTTGGACCTGGACCAATTTTTTGTCTAAATCTAAAGTCTTACCCTTAATCATCAAGTAAGCATGGGTTCTACTTACATAGCATACTTGAGACAAAAATATTTAAATTTAAGCTTTAAAGTTTTTAAAAACTTTTGATTAGAGAAGTTGTAGGTTTGCAGAAAAATCTTGCATAAGATATCAAGGTTCCATATACTACCATATTATTAACGCATTCATGGCATTAGTGTTTACTCTAGGGTTCACTGTTTATGTTTTACTGTCCCATGGATTTTCAAAATTTTTATTTTATTCTAGTAACTTATGTACAACCTAAAATTTTCCCTTTTAACCACAATCAAATACATAATTCAGTCCTGTTAAGTATGTTCACCATGTTTTATACCACCACCATATCCATTACCAAATCTTTTCCATCATCCCAAATAGAAGCTCTATACATTTAAACATTAATTAACCATTCACTACTTCCATCCAGGACCCTGGCAACCTATATTCCAGTTTCTGACACTACGACCTTGCTTAATCTAATTATTTCATGTCAGTGAGCTCAAACAATATTTTTCCTTTTATGTATGGCTTACTTCAATCAACATCATGTTTTAAAGGTTCGCTCATTTGTAGCATGTATCAGAACTTCATTCTGTTCTGTGTATATATCACGCTTTATCCATTCAGAGTCGATGAACTCTTAGGTTATTTTGATCTTTTGTTAATCATGAGTAATACCACTATGAAAATCAGTGTCCAAGTATCTGTTTGAGTCCCTGCATTCAACAGTTTTGGGTATAGGAGTCCAGGTAATACGGTAATTTCATATTTAACTTTCTGAGAACTATCAAACTGTCTTCCACAGAGGCTGTATCATTTTTCATTCCCACCAACAATGAGTAGGTGCTACTATCTTTCCAAACCTTAATACAACTTTCTATTTTTATACTATTAGCCATTTTAGTGAATATGGCTATATTATACTATAGTGAGTATATACGTGAGTATGAAAAAGTATCTCATTATTGAGATGCTAATGATGCATTAACACTTGTAACTTTCCATTTTATAAAAGCAGTCTAGCCAAGTGGACTTGGCCCAATGGATAGGGCATCCACCTACCACATGGGAGGTCCGCGGTTCAAACCCTGGACCTCCTTGACCTGTGTGGAGCTGGCCCATGTGCAGTGCTGAAGCATGCAAGGAGAGCCCTGCCACGCAGGGGTGTCCCCTGCATAGGGGAGCCCCACGCACAAGGAGTGCACCCCATAAGGAGAGCTGCCCAGAGCGAAAGAAAGTGCAGCCTGCCAAAGAATGGCGCCACATACACAGAGAGCTGACACAACGAGATCATGCAACAAAAAGAAACACAGATTCCCAGTGCTGCTGATAAGGATAGAAGCAGTCACAGAAGAGCACACAGTGAATGGACACAAAGAACAGACAACTGGGGAGGGGGCCGGGGGGAGGGGGCCGGGGGAAGGGGAGAGAAATAAATAAAAAATAAATCTTAAAAAAAAAGCAGTCCAGTGAGTATTAAATGGTATCTCATTGTGATTTTGAGTTGCTAATGATGTTGAGCATTTTTTCATGTGATTTTCAGCCATTTGTATATCTTCTCTGAAGAAATGTCTATTAAAGTGACTTGCGCAATTTTTTTAGTCAGTTGCTTGATTGTTTAGTTGTTGAATTTTATGATTTCTTTATATATATTCTCTTAGGCTTATTTTATTTTTTATAATTATTTTTCTTTCTTCTCCTCAGCCAGGCTCATTTGAATTGTCTTGTCTTCAAATTCACTGATTCTTTCTTCTGCCAGCTCCAATTTGCTCTGGAAATCCTCCTGGGAATTTTACGTGTCAGTTATTATGGTCTTCAACTCCAGTCTTTGGCTCCTTTAAAAAATTTTTCTCTTTATTGAGATTCCCATATTGTTCATTAATTATTTTCCTGATATACTTTAGCTCCTTTTATGTATCTTCCTTTATCCCCTTGAGTATCCTAAAAATGATTTTTTTGTCTTTCCCTGCTTTGCCCACAGTCTGTTCTTCTTCATTGATGTTTTCTGGATTTTCATCCTCTTCATTTCGATGGGCCATCATTTCCTGTTTCTTTGTCTTGGAATCTTCCTCTAGATTATGTACAATTTAATATTTTTAAATGTTAATTCTGAGATTTAGTCCCTAAGATGTCTGTTTCTTGAGTTTGTATGCAGCTAGTGATATGACAGATTTTCTTGAGTGCCAGGAGCTCACAAAACCAAATGAACCAATAATAAAAAAAACAAAACTCACAGAAAAACAAAAACCCAACAACAACATCTTTCATGACTTGCTTTGGCTTATTCTCCTTCACAGTTAGCCCTCCTATTAAGAAGGTCAACCAAGGCAAATGCAAAGTACAGGGTCTCCCTGTCTTTTCTGAGTCTGTGTCTCATCCTAGGTTTGTGCTTGCTAATGGCTTTAGGGGTTTCTCCATTTTCAGGTATTTGAATGCCTTCTCAATTCCTGAGGAAACAGACATTCTCCCACTCCTGGGTCATCCAAAGCAGGACTTAAACATTTAATAATGCTTTTTAAAAAGATTTTTTAAAAGAAACTTTAGATTAAATAGATATTACAAAAAAAAATAAGGGATTCCCATCTGGCCCACTCCCTCCTCTTCCCCCCACTTTCCCACATTAACAACATCCTTCATTAGTGTGGTGCATTTATTACAACTGATGAACCCATATTGAAGCATTGCTACTAACCATGGACAACAGTTCACATTATAGTTTACACTTTGTTCTGTCCAATTTTGTAAGTTATGACAAAATATACAATGGCTTGTATCCATCACTGCAATGTCATGCAGAACAAATCCAATGTCCCCAAAACACCCCATATTGCATCTATTCTGCCCTCGCCCATCCCTCAGCAGCTCCGGTGGCCACTGTCTTTACATCAATGATAAGAGTTCTTCTATGGTTAGAATAATTATAAGTCTATAGAAGAATAATTGGTCTCCTTTAGCCCATTATTCACTCCCCAATCTTGAGAATTTGGGGATGGTGATACATACTCTGCTTCTAATTGAGAGAGGGCTTAGATCCCATGGGGAAGAGGGATACAGCTATCTTGCTTGCAATTGCAGTCACTTTCTATTCCTTGGGATGGTCATTGTACATCATCATCTCCTTGTTAGTTGTCTTACATGAGTCCAATGAACTGGAGAGTAGGTGTTGCAACTCTGCTGAAATTTAGGGCTCAAATGGCACAGGGACAGACCAAATATTTAAGTCTCTGGGACATATATTTATCAACTGCAGTGCTAATTATGGGTTCGAATAAAAGGGGCAGAAGAGTCACGTGTAGAGAACCAATAAATGAGTCTAACTCTGTTA
Organism: Dasypus novemcinctus; assembly: GCF_030445035.2. Classification (NCBI taxonomy): domain Eukaryota; kingdom Metazoa; phylum Chordata; class Mammalia; order Cingulata; family Dasypodidae; genus Dasypus; species Dasypus novemcinctus. Next base: position 42,994,159 of record NC_080673.1, on the reverse strand, counting down.
TACTGGGGAGCATAAATTCCAAAGTAAGGCCACTGACAGGGTGCAGAATTCCCAAGCAGTCTGCCCTGTGTATAGTTTCTGGATATCCCTAGAGCCCTTCAGAGCCTCGCAATTTGAAGCACTGTTTAGTATGGCAGTCAATGAGAACCTGCTGAGACATGTATAAGTGTAACTCTGGAATGACCTCCCTACTCACTTTGAAATCTCTTAGCCATAAGAACTCATTTGTATTTACCACTTCCCCCTTAGACTCAAGGTCTTTTTTCAGATGCACTGCTGGTTGGTGCTTGGTAATAATTCCTTGATGCCAAGGAGGCTCATCCCCAGGAGTCATGTCCCACCTTCAGAGGGAAGGGGGGAGGTTGTGTGTTTATATGCTGAGTTTGGCTTAGAGAGAGACCACATGCTTTAAGTAAGCCTTTGCCCACTCTGTTTGACTTAATTGTTTCTTTCACCACTTTTGCTGTCCTATTCTGTTTTTTCCTGGAGGGCAAACTCTGGGAAGGGGGGCAAGCCAGAGAGGAATTTCCCAGGGTAGTATTTCTCAACTGGAACAAGGCCAGGGACCCATAATGGGAATGCCAGCCAGCTCTACACTGCCCTGGGGAAGGGTGAAAGGTCCAACAACAGTGCCAGGAACTTCCCCTATGGCCTGCATTGTCTGGATTCAGCACTTGCCCAGTAAAGGCAACTCTTTAACTGTTTTCCGTAGTTTTGAGGGAGATTACTGTCTTTAAGTTTCTTCTGCTGCTTTTGCTTAGGGAGGAATGGAACAATCGTCAACCTTAGAGCCAGGTCCCTAGTGATCTAAAGTAGCCAATAAACCAGAGATCAGTGATCAAACCACACACCCTAGATCTTGGGAAACTAGGTTTTTGTTAATATATTCCACCTTGGCACCAGCAAGCTGCATCAGAAGTAAAGGTTGAGTACATTGCTGCTGCCTGCCATGAGGTTGGAGGATGGGAGATGGTAGCCCCTGCATAGACAGTGAAATTCACTAATATTTACCTCAATTTACCAGCCTCTTTCTCCCACTCTTCTTTAGATGTTGCACAGTGTTCTACTAAACTAGGAGTTTCAAAAGGGTTGATTCAGATAGTCCCTCCTGTGTAATAGTTGTTCTGGTAGAGGGACCAATTCCTGGAGAGTCCTACTCCATATTCTCACAATTCCCCAAACATAAGCTTTTAACATATATTGCAGATGATTAAAAAAAAACTAAACTAAACATAAACTTTTGAATTTTTCATTATAGAACAACTAGTTCTGGAAAAAAATAAAGTATTTATTATACAAATAACATTAATCCAATCAGAAATAATTTTAAAAATGCTATAAATATGATTTATTCAATATAAAGGTAAATAATTTCATGACTTTTTATTATTAATTTGCTAAAGTGTGCCTTTAATGAATTTCCACCTTTGAGGAATTCTACTAAAATGTTATATTTTTACTCCATATATCTGTGCTAATGAATAAGAACGTTACATGGAGAGTTGCTCTCCCCAAGCCTTGTTCTACAACAAGGAGGGTCAAGAAGGAATCAATGTTCACATTTTTATGCTCTCCCAAATTTATTTACTTTTCCTTGTTTGTCTCATTACAACACAGCCAGGTTAAGAATGTATTGATGCCACAGATTTGGCTAAACCACAGAATACCAACATTTACCTAAAATATTACCACATAGTCCCTTTGCTCAACTATGTTCGATAGTGCCTCATTTTCTAAGTAGGATAAGAAGGTAGAAGGGGGAAGGAAGTTAGGAACAGGGTAAGAGGGGAGGAGGGTATAATATTCATCAAAATATTTACTTTTCTATATATTGTACAACTAAGACTTCATGTCAAGACTAAGAATCATATATTTGCACATTTTTAGAAAATTCCTAACACCACATTTATTAAAATGCAAACCTGATCATGAAAAAGTGAGTGTGGTTACCTGGTAAAGTTTTCTTCATATTCATCTGGTAAAATAAAATTCACTAACATATGTAAAGTGTTTAGCACAGGAAACGGTACAAAATAGTAGTAAACAAATATTCATACCCAGTGACAACTGGCAAAGTGTAGAGGAAGATATCAAATCACTCTTGCAGTCTGGCATGCTTTCTCCTACCTACATCTACTTATGTAAAAAAATTACGTTCACAGTAAGTGAAAGTAAACTGAATCTGGACAAAGTAAAATCTAATTAGTTAAAAATTACTGGGGAGCTATCGAAAATAAATAGAGCTTCATATAAAGAGTAAACTTATTCCTTTCAAAGAAATTAACAGAATAAAAGTATCAAATACAGAATTTATTTTGAACTGTTCTAATGAATAGATGAAAATAATTTGTCAACAGATTATTTATAGGGAAATAACATGCTAAAGTAGTCTTAAATATGAAACCATTCTATAAACTTTGAATTTGCTAAAATGCTTCTCCACAGTCTGAAAATATTGTTTCATAATCTACTTTAACTGGTGTTTCCTTTAACACTGTGGGTTTTTTTTTCCATTTATGGATTTGTACTGTATCAAAGTTTAGAGCTTTATACCTTTCTTTGTTCCTTATGCATTTATCACCCATGACCTCTCTTACAGTAAGTTTTGTCTCTACTTGTAAGTTACCATTTATTGAACACCTCAAAATAACTCCACAAAGAAGGATTAGCATCTCTATTTTATAAATGAGGAAACAAGTAGAAAGAAGTTATGGTAAGTGTAATGGTCACTATTGTTTTTTGGTCACTGTACATCCATTTCCTCTTCCTTGGTAATTATTATCAATTTTTTTCCTCTGGGGAACTACCCTCTCTCTTTTCTCAGTTTATATACTTAGGGGTGAATTTGAATCTACTCTCAGCTTTAGGCATAAGCCAATAAGTGTGTCACACTCCTAGTCTTAGTGATTAGTTCAGGCATGAGTACATAATGAAATGAGAGTCAATAAAAGAGCTGTTTTCTCTCCCATACATCAAATTGGGGATGTAAAGATGGGAAATTTTGTGCCATAGTCATCTTATAAAAAAGTCTCAGACTCTTGTCTAGTGGCTACATGTATATTTGGGAAGGATACATATTCTACATGTATATTTGGTAAGGATATACTCAGTTTGGGAATGGAGTCAACCCAGAGAAATCCAGAGAAAGCAAGGCCAAGAGATGAGCCCTAGAAACTATGGAAATTAAGCACTAAATTTGTTTTTCTCTAAAAATCAGCCCAGAGAATTTTACATTAGCCACCAAATTTCTTTCTTTGGTTAATACACTATGAGAGAGGTGGTGGACTTGGCCCAGTGGTTAGGGCGTCTGTCTACCACATGGGAGGCCCGCGGTTCAAACCCCGGACCTCCTTGACCCATGTGCAGCTGGCCCATGCGCAGTGCTGATGCGCGCAAGGAGTGCCCTGCCACACAGGGGTGTCCCCCGTGTAGGGGTGTCCCCCGCATAGGGGAGCCCCACGCGCAAGGAGCATGCCCCGTAAGGAGAGCTGCCCAGCGCAAAAGAAAGTGCAGCCTGCCCAAGAATGGTGCCGCACACACGGAGAGCTGACGCAGCAAGAAGATACCACAAAAAGAGACACAGAGTCCTGTGCTGCTGACAACAACAGAAGCGGACAAAGAAGATGCAGCAAATAGACAAAGAGAACAGACAACAGGGGTGGAGTGGGGGGAAGGGGAGAGAAATAAATAAATAAATAAATCTGTAAAAAAAAAAATACACTATGAGTTAGGCTTTTTGTCACTTATAACATATAGTACTAACTGAGTCAGTTTCAGAGTTGGAACTAGAGTTCAGGTCCCTTTATACCTGAAGCTGCATCCTTATCACTGTGGCTTTCCATCTATCCAATGCTCAACTGAAAGCTCTTTGAGGCTAAAAACTGTCTTATTCATATTGTCATGATAAGGTATAACTAGTAGAGACCACATTTAGCATTATGCAACACCCCTGCCTATTCTCCTACTGTCCCTTTGCCCCTTTTTACACTCTCCTTATTTCTACTATGGTATTAATGGATATATATATAAAAAAAGTACTCTTTATCTAGACCAAGCCTCAAAAGCAGAAATGGAACAACTGATATTTCATAGAAATTGTCATGAAAATAGAGCCTTAAATCTTTTAAGGTATAGGACCAAAATTCTTATAATTTTTGCATATTTTTCTCTATCTTATTTGTAGATTTTTCATTTTAATCAGGTTACTAAATAAATGGACAAAACTGTATTTGCTCAAAACAGAAATGATCTCCATTGGTTCTTTTATAAATTCTAAATTAATAAAGAATCAGATTTTGCTCCTGGCCATTTTATGTAAACATGGAAATTCATTACTGAGGCAGGCTAGATTAGGACTCAATAGAAGGATCTGGAACCTGGCAGAAAAACTGCAGCCATTGAACACGTGGCCACAATATCCCACAAGATGGCAACTGGAAGACCCTGAGAGAAACCCCATTGGGAGATTTCCTCCTGAAGCCAGGACAAGCCCCGAATATTCTCCAGGAGTCTTATCATTGGACCCTCCTGGTGGATTGATGGGTGGGATAATCAATCAAAACAGCAAACAGCAGGGACTCCTCTCCTGTCATTAGCAAAGGGGTGGAGTAATTAACAGTTCAAAAAGCAGAGGCAAAGGCTGAAATCCCCCACCCATACCCTTCCACCCCCACCCCTGTTCTTGCCTTTCTTGCCTTTCTCTTTCTTGCCTGGGACAGCACACAAGCAAAACCTGGGCATTTGTAATCTGTACGGGGAAACTGTAGTCTGCAAATCAGCCCTCTTTATCTCTTTTCAGCCTTTCCTCTCTATCTGGGACCCTTACTCTGTAATTTTCTCCCATTTTTCTTCTCTCAGTTCCTTAATAAATTACTGACCTAACTAAACTGGCTTGCTCTTAAAATTCATTTTTTTGTAGCTTAGCCAAGAACCTAGAGGAAATCGGCAACATTATGAAAATAAATCATTGTTACTTTTTAAAAATATTGACAACTTAGATTTTATTTTTTATTTCCTCTAAAACAATATTAATTAAAAATTAAGCTTAATATTTCACTTGAAAATTTACTGATATAAACTTACGTTTTCCTCTTTCTATTTTTATTCACTAACCTCTCCCAATTTTAAGCAAGTAGCCAGACACTTTCTTTTTCAAAGACATTTGAAGGGTCCAGAGCACACGCATCTAGAAGACACTCTCTTTTCCTATACTTTGTGAAAGTCTAAGCATTTAGAGAAGATGATGTTAGTTGTCCAGGAAGAGGAGTGTTAAAAGTAAAGAAAGGAAAAGAAGAGAACATTTTCCCCAAGACTGAGGTAAAGTGGGGGCAGGACAAGGTTCTCAAAAGTACCAGTTTTCTTTCAGCCTGTGGGGAGAAACACAGAATGTACAGGTTAGGCAGGAACTGAAGATGGGGAGTAGTGATCAAAGTCACTACTTGCCCACCCAGTTCCTTAGTCTGAGTTAGATAAAGGAACTCCCTTCCGACTCATGCAGTCCTGAGGGAACACCGGCTAGATTTCAGCTCCTGTTTCTTCCCTGAGTCAAGTTACCTAACGTAGAGAACAATCTTTCCAACTGTACTTGGTGAATATGCCCTATGCACTAGGGAAGTTAAACTGGTGGCACCAGGACTTTTGGCATAGCCAAATATTTCTTAATCCAAGCTTGATATAACCTCAGAGTCACCTGCCTCCAAAAGAACATGTGGTTTAGCAAATAAGGATATATGTCTGATGAACCCAGATGGACTAAAGATGTGAGGACCAATTTTCTAGATACCACGGAAGACTGGATTCTCATTCACACTTTGAGGAAAGGAGGTCCCCATACTACCCCGCTAAAGACTACAAAAGAATGTACCACCAGCCTAGTAATAGGAAGGTTTGAATTCAGATTGTGCCATTTCTTATACACTTGAATTGGTGGTTACAAATTTATATATATTTCAATAATGATTAAAAAAACTATAAATATATCAACTGATATTACATATCAAGGAAACAAAATGGTAGGAAGTATTTACTATGAGGAGAAATAGAAATAGAATGTAAATGTTACCAATTTATTAAAAGATTTAACTTTATAAGAAGTTAATTTATTTAACTGGTTATTTGATTTAAGCCCTAATCATTTATGAAGGGTAATATAACACATCACTATCATGAAAAAACATTTATTTAGTTCTTACTCTTTGCAAAGAACTGTGTTAGGATTTGGGATATAAAGAAATGGATTTTTTCCCCCTCCCTGAAGAAGTGAGATTTAAGCTGGCAAATAAGAGAGAAGAGGTACACTTATTGAAGACAAATAGGTTGTAGAAACAAACAGCACCTAGGAGTTCAAAGGAGAAAATATTTAAACGTTGGGGTAGTCAGTAAAAGTTTTAGGGAAAAGAATATAATACACTGTAATTCCCTAATATAGCACTCATCACATTGCATTTTAAGTATCTGCTTGCATGTACCACACACTAAATTGAAGGCCCTGCATGACTGAGGACTTTGTTTCTTGGTCATCATTACAACCCAAAATCTATTTACAGTGTATGACACATATTAGGGATTCAGTAAAAATCTGCTGAATGAATGATTGCAAAACGGTATTTAAACTGAAAGTTAAATAAAAACAGGGGAAAGACTAAAATAGTCCTGAAAAGGGCAATAGTTTAAGAAGAAGTAAAGAGACTGAAATGTATATATCATTGTTCCCAATGATCAATGAATTACAATTTAATTGATTTAAAGAGGGATATAAAATGGGCTGAGGAAAAAAGCTGGAAAAGTAGATAGGGTCAAACTGTGGAAAGTCTTGAATGCCAAGCTACAAAGTTTAGCCTTTTTTCCAGGAGGAAAAAAAAAACATTCTTTTTCTATTAGCAAATATTTAAAAAGAACATGATAATTTTAGCTTCTTGCTTCCTGCTTCTGTGGCTTTCTCTCTCTTTGTCTGAATTTCAGTCCATTTACAAAGGATTCCAGGAATGGGATTAAGACCAATCCTACTGAGATGGGCCATAACTTAAATTAAGTAACCTTATCAAAAGGTCCTACTTACAATGGGGTCACATTCACAGGAATAGATAAAATTTAAAAACATGTTTTTCTGGGGTTCATACGGCTTCAACCATCACACCCTCTTACTATGAAATAAAATGCTATCCTCAACTGAAGTGTACCAATACATGACAAAATAAATTAGTAAGTATATATATATATATATATATATATATATATATATATATATAGACTGTTTCACTGTCACTGTGGATGATGACAGCATTCAAGTTCTACAGTAGAATCCCATCTTATATAAAAGCATCTTCCCAAGAACCATGCTTTGATATAATTCCAAATATTAGTTTAAAATTATCTCCTCTGACAGATGAAATTTAGTTGACAAAGATGATGTCCTTTTAATACTTTTTTTAAATTTATGAGGTACCAGGGATTGAACCCAGGACTTTGTACATGTGAAGCCAGCCCTCAATCACTGAACTACATCTGGGTCCCAATGAGAGTTGTTTTTTTTCATTTGTTTCTTTGTTTGTATGTTTTTAGGAGACACCAGGGATCAAACTCAGGACCTCGTACATGGGGAGCAGGCGTTCAACCACTTGAACTACATCTGCCCCTTCTAATACTTTTAATGCACATTTACAAACTTGAGTATGTTTTATGTTTATCAGAACAGAACATTTAGCCCTAGATAAAAAACACGTTCAGCAATTATTAAAAACATCAATGGAAAATAAGTAAACAACACTGACAGAAGATAGAGATACACACAATTTACATTTTCTTTTGATTTGCTGACAAATTTAATCTTTATCACATAATTAGACAGATGGGACTTAAAGACAGGTAACATGGTAAAAATGTAGTGTATCATCTCCTAAAGTAAAAATTTGAAAGGTTCATGCAAAGGTTATACCACAGTTCAGGGTAAGCCCATTGTTGTGATCACAAATCCCAAGGCTTTCATGGCATAATGACAAGGACTGGATGTGACCACAATAATACTTTAGTTTTCTTTAGGGTATATTCCCCACTGATATGAACAGCCTCTGTAAACTGGCTGTAAAATTCTTCTGATAGTTATCAATTCTATCCACTGAACTGTAACTATAATTTCAGTAATATCTGGGCAACCATGCCAAATACTAATCTATTAATCCAAAAGAAACAAGAAAAATCAAACAGAAATAAAGATGATACTTCAGAGCTAAAGTTAAATTTTTATTTTAATAATCTTACTAAAATGCAAAATCTAAACAACTCACAAAAATAAATGTAATATAGCAAGGCAACTCATTTAATGTTCATTGCTTTGGGGACTTTGATAAAAAGATGTGAAAGCAAAATCTTAGCTTTTAACCACTAGAAAAATGTTTTATGAAGGATGAAAGTTATAAAAAAAAAAGGTTTCTTTCTTTTTTACTTTTACATTTTATTTGAGAAAACCAGGTAAAAATGAGAAATTCATTTTTTCTAGAAATTAAGCATTCATTAATGGAAAGGTGTCTTTTTTCACAGTACAAATAAATTAAATAATTAAAGCATTTGATTTATATCACACTTTATATTCTATATTTTATATGTCAACCATATTCATTGAGGGGTAAAGACTAAAAATAGATTTATACCAAAACAAATGAGATATAATTGTTCTCATTCCAAAATAATTTTATTAGTATAATTATAAACTGCAGATAGGTAAATGGCTATGTACTGTAAATGCTAATTTTATGTTAGCACTTTTCAAAATATTTTAACCTCATCAAGTTTCTATCTTGGGCCTCAGTTTTGTCATTCATAATTTAGGGACTTATTACCTCTTTTTATAGATTAACCAGAAGTGAAGATATGCTAGTAAGAATTTTCCCAGCAACCTTGCACAAAGGCAAGTCACAAGCACATTGAGATTTATGTTTTAAAAACATGGTGATTTTTGAAACATAGGGTGAAATTCTAAAGTCAGAGCCCCAATCACTGTTTGTAAGGGGCCACCCTGCAGGCAGATGCTCTGTCTACCAGTGACTGTTCCTCCAGCAATTTTTCCCTAGTGTTGGAGGAGGTCATCAATTCTTTGGTTTGAACACTAGATAAAATTTGTAGTTGATTGGATTTAGGGTCCAAATTGTATGACAAACACCTATCTTTAAATACTAGACTGGCACAAACATAGGATGCTCACACTCCAAGAGGCATGTAGCATCCAAAACTCACTGAAAGATCTAATCTATGCCTTGAGCCCAGATCAGGGGATCTCAGAGTGGAGCCCAATCAATTCAAATTACTTTTCTCTTTATTCTTTTGTCTCAAGGTATACTTAAAATTGCATAAAAATGTGTATCGTTGGGAAGCGGACTTGGCCCAATGGATAGGGTGTCTGCCTACCACATGGGAGGTCCGCGGTTCAAACCCCGGGTCTCCTTGACCTGTGTGGAGCTGGCCCATGCACAGTGCTGATGCGCACATGGAGTGCCGTGCCACACAGGGGTGTCCCCCACACAGGGGAGCCCCATGTGCAAGAAGTGCACCCATAAGGAGAGTCGCCCAGCGCGAAGGAAAGTGCAGCCTGCCCAGGAATGGCACCGCACACGCTGAGAGCTGACAGAGCAAGACGGATGCAACAAAAAGAAACACAGATTCCCGGGGCCGCTGATAAGGATAGAAATGGTCACAGAAGAACACACAGCAAATGGACACAGAGAGCAGACAACTTGGGGGGGGGGGGAGAAAGGGAGAGAAATAAAAAATAAATCTTTAAAAAAAAAGTGTGTATAGTTAATTATGCTGTTTCCTAAAGTAAAATAGGAGATTTACAGCTATGTACATCAGCAGCACAATCTGCTGTTAGAGACATGGGCCAGCTTAAAGAAAAGTGACTAAATATTTCTACTCACATTAATAACTAATAAGAAAGTAAATGAATCTTTAGGTAAAGGGACATTTTATTGGGTTATATCCTGAATACTATTAATTCTTATGCTTAGACAAATTTTTTCATGTGCCATTAATTTAGAACTAATCTAGTAAAAAAAAATTCTTTGAACCTCTCTTGTACCGGTTTTTCCCACACATGTAAGTTCTAGAATAGAGAGGGAACTGCAGATGGATGGAGAGGTGAATAGCAGAAAGCAGAGATGTTCCAGCCCCATTACAGAACAACCCTAACCAAGGTCGACATAGGTCACTCACTCACACATTTGGTGACCAAAGCAAAAAAATTATTGAGACCAACGATCTTAGGATACAAAGAAAATCCTAAGTATCAAATTTCAGTGTAAAGGTTAATAGACTAAAACACAAGAAAACCTTCAGTGTTTTAGGGACAACATATTCCACTAACACAATCAAGTAAGATAATCAGGAGAGAAGTGTCTGCACTTTTCGTAGCGATGGATGCAGAATGCTCTCTGGATCTCTCTACTCACTGGCTGGATTCATCACAGCTGCACACACTTCCCTGGAGGCTCTGCAGACCAATATTGTGGATGGACTCTTTCATGATCTGGTCTTTCACTGTGGCACTTAGAAGAGAGTTTAGCTGTGGCATAAACAGTTTTCCTGGAGCTGGCAGATAATGAACAAACTGAACTACTGCAGCCTTCAGTGCCAAAGAATTCAGGATGGGCAAATAAGCTCATTGGCCCTATTCAGAATAGGTCTATGCTGACGTACAGTGTTATAGCTGTAACTCAAGTCAACTCTAGTTAAAACATAAGATGCTTGCTCATTTATAAGTGTGTCCAAATATGCTTTAATTTGAAACTGTAGCATTTCCAGATGCCTGTCAGGGAATTCAAACAGAGCTAAATATTGTCTTCATAATAGAGAGTTGAGCATGAACGTGGCCATGTCGGTGGAGCCTAAATTGCTAGCTGAGATGGTGCACATCTGGAGGAGAAGGTCCAGGACATAGGATAAAACCTGCACAAAATCAGCTTAACGAGCATCTAATGGAATGACTGAAGAATCATGAGATGCCAAAACTTCATGCACCAACATGAATGTTTGATTTAATGCAGAACTTGGTCCAAGATCAGGTGAAGGGAGTTCAACCCTGTCCATTAATTTACTTACATAAAGACTCAAGCTATTGAAGAATATTCTTTTGTTTAGTAAATGCATTTCTTCAATGGTAGCCAACAATGTAGTCTGTGCTATTTTCAACAATGTCACTAATTCTACAATGGTAGAACTTGAGCAAATTAGAAATTTCATTTAATAAACCTGTCCCAGGTTCAGCAACTATTACTTATTCAAATCAAACCTTTACAGGTCTTCACACACCCATGCTGATATGCCCTGCAACTTTCTAAATGTTTTCTTCAACATCTTGTGTAGCTACATGCTTTAAGAGAACTTCAAGGTGTTCCTACTTAAAAGCAGTAGCTTTATGGAGCCAAGTCGGCATATCTCCCATATACCTTAAAGGGTCCTGGGAATGCATTTCAATGGGCATTTGTGTACCTCCTGGGTCCCCTCTCAGGAGCACATTAATAAAATTCATGAACAACTATACTTCTGGCAGTGCCAAATTCATATAAAGTGAATCATTTTAACCATTTTTAAAGTACCACTTTAATGGCATTAATTACAGTCACAGTGCAGTGCTATCATAGCCTCCATCATCCCAAACAGAAACTCTGTGCATATTAAATAATAACTCCCCATTCCCATCTTCACTGTCCCCCTCACACTCCTGATATCTGCTAAATAAAATAGTAATTTTAAATGAACTGCATATCTAAAGGTGTTTTTTATTTTGTTTTGTTTTTAAGTACAAATGTTATTTTTTTCTTTGGGAAAGAAAAACATAACAGTACTTTTTTCAATTACAGAAGGGAAAAAACTATAAGCCTTTCAGACAGCCCCATTAAATATTGTCTATTTTTGGATATTACAAAAGTGATATTTCAAATGCATTAAAGTAAGGAAAAGTCATGGATTACAAGCTGGTAGATAATAAATAGTCTACTTCAAACTGACGGTGGAGGAACTAATTGGCTTTGAGTACTGTCTATTTAACTTACTAACCACATTTAAATTAACTTAATTTCTGTGACCCTTACTCAACTCAATCGTCCTTTCTAAATCACAGGGTTGTTTTATAGGCAAATATGAGATAATACAGAATTCTACATAAACAAAATGTCTTGAAATCTAAAGGCTGCCAATGCAATATACCAGAAATGTGTTGGCTTTTATAATGGGAATTTATTAGGTTAAAAACTTACAGTTCTGGGGAGCAGGTATAGCTCATGGTTGAGCATGTGCTTCCCATGTATGAGGTCCCAGATTCAATCCCCAGTACCTCCTCAAAAAAAAAAACAACCACCCAGATCTGAGGCTGTGAAAGTGTCCAAATCAAGAAATCAAGGCAACATCAAGAGATGCTATCTCACCAAATGGCACTTGTGGGTAATCAGGCACATGGCAGCATCACCTAAAGATACTTTCTCTCAGATCTTAGCTGTGGGTGTTCAAACACATGGGAGGGCACAAACCCAGTCTGCTCTCCTCCAGGCCTGGTCTCTTCCACTTCAAGCCACTCCTAGCCTTTTGGGGCCTCTTTCTGTGCCGCTGTTTCCAGCCTCTGGCCTCTAGCACCTCTCCTGTCTCTGAGGGTTTTTTCCCTACATCTGTACTTTTTAGTCCTCCATTTATGAAGAACTCACAACTTTACAGTTGCCCAAAGATCCTACTTACAATGGGTCTCATATCCACAGGAATGGATTAACTTTAAGAACACACTTTTCTGGAGCCATATAGCTTCAACCCATCACATATAAGATCTTATTATTACTACTAATATAACTACCATTATCATGAGATCTAATAAAAAGGATGTTGCTTTAATTTTACTTTCTTTTAGCATTTTAAAAATACAGACTTAATTTACCTAATTATCAAAGTCTACAGGTCACTCACTGAGTTATACCATACATGTTAGCATTTAACATAATTCCAAGAGCATGTAACAGAATTTACTTGTAAAAATACATGCCCCCAAATATGTGAGACACAGTAATTCCTATTAAATAACTATCACATTTAAAGCAACTTATTATTTTTTATTAGCAATGACAGAAAGACTTAACATGTCTCTCAATATATAATGAAGAGCCTCAATATTTTATAGTTTTCTCTTTTGCCTCCAACAATTTTTCACTTTCACAACTGAAACCGACATTTTAAAATACTGGGCCACTTGTTCTAGGTTTCCTATTTTCAAGGAAACTATAATTTGGGAGGAGATTAAGCATTAATAATGTATCACAGAGAAGACATAAATAAAACACTCACCTTACATCCTTTCTGGAACAAATACATGGGAGAAACAGCTAAAATGATTCTGAACATTAATGAACACAGTCACCCTATGTTTTTTTTTTTTTAGTGAACAAAAATATCATAAGATGACCAGTCAAAAAGCAAATCACATTTTATAAACAGGAAGATGAGATTTTCTGAGTACTTTAAAAGTAATTTTCTTTTTTACCTGTACCGTACAGAGATAGCGTAAGAAAAATATTCATTGTTTCAAGTAATTTTTATCAAAGAATAAAAAAGCATTCATTGTAGGTATTAGTACAAACTTCAATACTGAAAAATATTAGGACATGGATTCATCATTCTTTAATAAATGAAGAAGGAGCTAAAGAGATGCAGTTAAATTAAAAAGTCTGCAAATCATGCATAAATTATGTATAAAAGCAAGCATGAACAGATATATAGTTCATTTAGACTGGGGACATTTTATATTGTTAAGAGAGAGGTGAGACAAGTTGAACTAATTCTGTTGTGGGTATAATTGACGAAAGCAGAGACTGGTAGAAAAAGGGAGGCTGATTAAAAAAATGGAGGATTGCATGAGCTAGAAATGTGCAAAGACACTATGGCAAAGGATGAAATTTTTATTTTCTTTTAGCATTTTTAAAATTCTGAAATATTAAAAATTAAGTAGGAAATCTGGAAGAATGATATAAATATTTTTACTAAGAAAATTTTTTACTAAGAAAATTAAATCAAAGTTTAATTTTTGTTTTTGTGTAAATGCATCAAGAAATATATTTCCAGCAGTTATGTTCGCTTAACTGTAGCTAAACACTTTCTTATAAAGTGCTATAAATGCTATCAGTATCCATGTAATGTATTAATATGGTAGAAGATATGCTGTTTCTAAAATAGGAGGAAAAAGGAACCTAATTTATCTTCAGATTGTAAACCCATGCGGTTTCTGAGCTAGTAAAGGGCAAGTCAAAGGTATCATGTTTCATAAATCACACAAGGTGCAAATAAAACTATTTTATGATGGCCTCCATTTTGTATTATTATTTAAATTGCATGTGTACACTTATACTTTCAAGGGTTAACTTTTAAAGCTAAAATTAATTCAAATAATATTACTACATGGTCATTTTATTTTTTAGAAATCTCTTAGGATTTAGAAATCCTTTTAGGATTTTAGAAATCTCTTAGGATTTAATTGCATTCTATTTAATTTAAAGCAATGTGGACCCTACTAATTCATAACAATATAAATTTTACATTCATCACTAACAATACACAATAAATTATAAATAGTTTTTTAAACTGAATATTACCAATGAGGAGATGTCTATGTAGGGCTTGTCTTGTAAAACTATAAACAATAAATATTCTTAATTGTAAAAATGTAGAAAATTGAATCATTAACAACTCTTGGTCAGTAGACAATATTCAACTACCAGTTCTCTCACAGATAGGAAAGCCCTTTCTAAAATATGAGATGTTAGTAGCCCCTTTTCTGTGTGGAGCACACATCCATTTGGGTTTGCTGTGCCCTTCTGGTTAGAATGGTCTTATGCCGTCCTCTTTCTTCCCTGATTCCTCTTCTTACTGACCTCATTATATTTATTCATTTAAATATTTTACTGAATGCCAAAAAAATGCAAGGCATTGTTCTAAATGCTGAGGTTACAAAGTGAGGGAGACATAAATAAGCATATATATATAAATATATAAGCAACTTGTATGTATCATGTCAGACTGTGACAAGTGCTATGTGGAAAAACAAAACAAGATAAGGGGATAGAGAATGATGGGGGCTGGGGTGGTGGTATTTTAGAGAAGGTATTTTGGGAAGGTCACTCTGAGGAGGACAGTTGAGCAGAGACCTGAATCAAATAAGGGAAAGAGCCAAGCAAATACATGGGGGGAAGTTGGTTCAGGCAGAGAGAACATTATATGTAAAGCCACCAAACAGGAGTATGCTTGGCATTTTTGTAAAGGAACAACAATAAAGGCAAGTAATGCTGTGGTAGAGTAATAATGAAGAATCAGAAAGGTAGCCAGATTAGACAGGGAGGGCCTCAGTGACTACTGTAAGAAGTTGAATTTTGTTCTAAGTGAGATGAGAAGTCATTGGAGAGATTGGAGCACAGGAATATGATCACTTTTGATGCTGTGTGAAGAAAACATTGCATGGGGAACAGTTGAAGTGAGAAATTATAGTCACCTGGGATAGAGCACTAATGGCGGATGGGTGATTGGTCATATTACGAATATATTCCACAGATTGAGAAGGTGGGATGTGGAGTGTGGAAAAGGAGGAATCGATGATTCTACACTTTCTGGCCTGAGTAAACTGGGTAAATGGTGATGTATTTACTGAGATGGCAAACAGTGGGGGGAGAATGTAATTTTTATATGATTGGGGAAGGGGTAGGCAAAGAGGAGAATCCAGAGTTTGTTTTTGGCATGTTCCATTTAAGATGGCCATGAATTCTCAAAAAGACCTGGATATATGAATCTGGAATTCAGGGGAGAGCCATGAAACAAGATTGCTCAAAGAATCCAAGGAACAAGTATAGATATAGAAGAGGTCTACAGAATAAGCCCTAAGGTACTCCAATTTAGGGGCTGGAAGAAAATCTTACAAGGAGAGAGGTCAACTGTTTATATAATGTTAACAAATGAAGTAAGATAAGAACTGAAATTTACATTGCATTTGACAACATGGAAGTTGACCATCAGTGACTCTAAGACTGGTTTCATTGAAGTGGTGGAGAAAAAAGCTTGATTAGCGTGAGCTCAATAGACAATAGGAACCAAGGAAGGGGACACCAAAAGAAGAGACAATACTTTAGAGAAGTTCTACATAAGTACCATCCATTATTCCTTCTTATCCTATGTGCCAGTGGCAATGAAGGTTAGGTTCAAATTTTCAACTAGTAGATGGTAGTTAAAACATGGTAGTCATACATTTGCTCTACAAACTGCTTCATTATAATTCACAGCATATTACTCACCTAGGCACCCCATCTAAAGAATCATCTTTATGACTTCTTGTCTCTTACAGTCAACCAACTGACAAATCCTGGAGAATTTGACCATCTTGAATGTTAGCCTCCTAACATTTCTCCATTTATCCAGCTCTCTTTGTCTTTCCTCTGGATCAATTTCTCATTCTGCTACCAAATCATTACATACTTCTGCTTAAAAAATCTGAAATTCCACCTTACTGTCTATAGCAGGAATTGGCTAACGATAACCCAGGGGCCAAATTCAGCCTATGACCTGTTTTTGTAAATAAAGTTTTGTTGGAAGATAGTCATGCTCATTTGTTTACAATGTCTGTACTTGCTTGTGTGCTACAATAGTAGCATATCTGTTACAGAGACTACTGTATGGACTGTAAAGCCAAAAATATTTACCCAGAAAAGTTTCCTGAAGTGGCCTATAGATTTAAGCCAAATATCTTTAGAATGTTACTGAGGGCCTTCATATTATACTCCAACTGCCTTTCCATTTCATATGCCACTCTCATTTTCTGTTTGCTATACACAAGCACATCAGACCAATAAGGATCTCTCAATGTGCCAAGCATTTTCTCTGATTTTTGTTCATATCATTTCCCTTGCTCAAAATACCTTCCTCTTTCCACTAAATCATTAATTTAACAAATATTTATTTAGTGTGTACTTTGTGCCAGCACTATTCTAAACTCTGGGGATAAACCAAAGAGCAAAACAGTTCCAAATGCATGCTCTCAAGGCGCTAACGTTCTAGTAGAAAAAGACAACATAAACAAACGAATAAGTATAATGTACAGTGTGTCAGATGGTGAATGAGACAAAGAAAAAAAGGTTGTGAGAAGTAAGTAAAAATGCAAGGGGTAATTTTAAATAAGGAGCTCAGAGAAATCATTACTAAATAGGTGACATTTGAGTAAAGACCTGAAAGCAGTGAAAGAGGGGATATCTTGAGGAAATTTTCCAGGTAAAGGTAAAAGTAAAAGGAAAAGTAAAAGCAAAGGTCCTGAGGTGGTAAGACAGAGTATTTGAAGAATAGCACGGATGGCCAGTTTAGCAAGAACAGAGTAAGCAAGGTACAAACAGTATAAAAAGAGGTCAAGTGGTAATAGGATTTTAGAAGTGGGAGGTGTAATGTACAGGGAGTTGCACTGAAGGATTATAGCTTTTACTTGCAAATGGGAAAACATTTACTAAGATTGGGAAGACTGAGAGAGTAGGTTTGAAGGAGGGGAGATCAAGAAATCAGTTTTGAACATGTTAAGTGTGAGATACATTTAGTATATTTAAATGGAGATGTCAAGAAGGAAATGTATCAGGGGAAATATACAGTCTAGAGATATAAATTTGGGAAATTTGTTAGATTCACTCTCACCCTGTAAGGTACAGATCAAATGTCATTTACTCTATGTCATTCCCAACCCTACCTCCCCCTGTCAGAATTAATTTGTTTTTATCTTATCATAACACTTATCACTGTCTGACTTGTATTAGAAATGGTTTTATATGTATCTGCTTTCTCATCTGCTGAGATACAAGAAGTCAAGAACTATGCTTATCTTATTATTTTAACCCAAGTGCTCTCTACTATATATTGTATATAATAAATAATCAATAAATTCTAGTTTAACTAAATGTGGTTTTGGGTATTTCAATTCACCTCATATAGGACAGTTTATGCTTGAAGCCTGGGAGCTGGATTTCTATGCCTTAACTGAATCTGCTATTTTTTCTGTGGCCCCTACAATCTTTACAGTTCCTATTTTCTAAATAGGTCTTAAATTCATTCATGTCTCTCTGGCTCCATTGCCACCACTAAGTTTAAGCCTTCAATGCTTCTCACCTAACTACATTAATATTTAACCAACTGCTTTCACTCTTGCCCATAGTGTAATACATATTCAAACACTAACTGTAGTGATCTCTTAAAACCATAAAATCTGTTCATGTCATTGCTCTGCTTCAAACTCTTCCAAATTCTCCTTACTGCCATCAGAACAAAGTCCAATTTCCTTAACAAAGCTTACCAGGTCCTTTATGATTGGCCCTGGATTTCCTCGTTCCTCTCCACTTTCCTCATTTCAGATACCTTATCAATATGCCCACAGAGGATCTATTATAATGAATGCAGGGACTTGTTGTATTGTCAGTAACTCCTCTAGTATGCAAGCTCAATGAAGGCAAGTGCCATGTCTTATTTGCTGCTGTATCACAACCAGGACCTGGCAGTGCATGAGCTTAAGCAAATATAATTATCTAATTAAATGCTACCTTAGAATTCCCCTACACATTTTACTCTATAATTTTACTTTTAGCATAGACAATTATTTCAGTAATATATTATTGTAATTCTGATCTTCTGGAGTATACTCCAATAATCCTCATTTAGATCAGTTTTACCACTGCCCCATTCTAAAATAATGAACCAGTGTCATTTACCACTCCTTACCCTCTCTAATCCTGACTATTAACCATTTATATAGAAGAAAAAATGTTTAAACTGCAGCAAATTACACTGTATTTAACAAATAGATTGAATTTATTGACCTTAAAGGTACTTGAAATTAGAAGGCCGCCCCAAGAGAAGGAAAAAAAAATCTGTAATACTGAACTGTCTGAAAAACTTAGATACTTGCTTAATACTTTCATGTGATACCTTAGTAAGTTCATTGAAGCTTTATGAGTCTGTGATTGATTCCATGAAATTTGGTCATAATAGTTCAGGGTTCAGGCAGAAAACAGTAATTGATTCTGTACCAGTTTCTAAATTTGAGTGATTTTTTAAGATGAGAAGCATAGGATTGATACTGGGGATTTAGAAATACTATTTATCACATTGATAATACTCTAGCCCAATTTTAGAATGTTCTGTTTCAATTCTCAAGTACATATTATTGCTGCTATCTTTTAGTTCATATTTAGATGACGTACCTATCATAAACACTGTTGCATAAAGTAAATGAAGGCATTGTTTTATCCAAAAGCAGAAAGCTATTCCTTGGTGTGATTCCAAAACAATTCCCTAGATCTTCACTGCCCAAAACAGTACCACTAGTTACAAGTAGCTATTGAGCATCTGAAGTATGGCTAATTTAAGTCGTTGTAAATGTAAAATATCCCCTTATTTTGAAGACTCAGTATGAAAAAAGGTTGCAAACTAGCTAATTAATAATTTTATATTGATATAATATTTTGGATAAAGTTAAAATTACTGAAATTAATTTCAGGTTTTTTTTTACTTTATAAAATGTGTCTAGAAGAAAATTGATTAATTACATATGTTGTTTACATTTGTGACTTGCATTATATTCCTACGGGACAGAACCGCTCTACGCCTACTTAGAGATCAAACCAACACTCTTCTTAGGAAGGGTAAAAAGCATCATTGAGTGAACAGATCTGAAATGAAAACACTGCATAGAAACAGAAAGGAAGTCCTCAAACGTTAAAAATATTAAAACATGCTAAAAAAAAGAGATTGCTTTTGTAAAACCTTTTAATAAAGTCCATTATCTCTCAGAAATAAAAATAACTCATATTTTTACCTTTCCTTCATTGAAATAACCTTATTTTTAGTAAAATAATTCTCTCATTAATAAAAAATAGATTAAATAGGAATTCTCAGATATTAAAGTAATAATTCCCCTCAGCAAAAAAAATGTTATTCTTATTGTTTCCTTTCTGAAAACTTAATTTAAATGAATCTCCTACCTCAAAAACATTGAACTTTTTTTTTTTTTATTGACTTTGTAATAATATTACATTAAAAATATATATGTGAGGTCCCATTCAACCCCACTCCCCCACCCCCCCTCTCCCCCCCCAACAACACTCGTTCCCATCATCATGACACATCCATTGGATTTGGTAAGTACATCTTTGGGCACCTCTGCACCTCATAGACAATGGTCCACATCATGGCCCATACTCTCCTCCATTCCATCCAGTGGGCCCTGTGAGGATCCACGATGTCCGGTGATCACCCCCGAGGCGCCATCCAGGGCAGCTCCACGTCCCAAATACGCCCCCACCTCTCATCTCTTCCTGCCCTTCCCCATACCCATCGTCCACCATGTCCACTTTTCCCAATCCAATGCCACCTCTTCTATGTGGACATTGGATTGGTTGTGTCCATTGCACCTCTTTGTCAAGAGGAGGCTCAGATTCCACATGGATGCTGGCTGCCATCCTCCCATTTTCAGTTGTAATCACTCTAGGCTCCATGGTGTGGTGATTGTCCTTCTTCAACTCCATCTTAGCTGAGTGTGGTAAGTCCAATAAATCAGATTGTAGGTGCTGGAGTCTGTTGAGGCTCAGGACCTGGCTATCACATTATCAGTCCAGAGATTCAAATCCCCTAACTATATCTTAAACCCCAACGTTAACTGCACCTCCAGCAGATTAGTATGAAAGTCTTATGAAGGGAGATCCCATCTGAGTCCAGATTCATCACACATAAACACCATTTCCAGAGAGGGGCCATCTGCCCTGGTAGTAAACCCCATCGGCCATGACCATAACTCTCATGGGTCTCTTTAGCCTTCATAGGAACCAATATCTGGGGGTTGTATCTGCTTTATCTGTCTCTCTGACTCTGCTCAGTTGTGCATGAGGGCAATCCTTCTGCCAGCCTCCAGACTCTTAAAAACATTGAACTTTTGAAAAATGGCATGAAAATATTTTAGAAAACAAACACTATATCAATCAGGCCAGGTATGTATACACTAGAATCCATGGAATAAAGTAATCCCTACTGCCTGATCCCAATATTTCACTATATCCTTGACAGTGTTTAACATTTTCCCCAGATTTTTTAGAAGCTCCTATAACAAGAAAATACAATAAAGATCAGATTATAATTAACATGATACCATCTGACATACAAGGTTACATCTAGATGAAAATTTTCTAGTATTATGATAATTTCAATGTGCTTTATAAAGTGATAAATATAACATTTTAAAAAGAGACACAGGGGAAGCGGCAGTGGCTCAACCAATTGGGCTCCCTTCTACCATCATGCGAACCCAGGGCCTCCTTGTGAAGGCAGGCTCATCCTGATGCTGCAGAGAGCTGCCCAGCCTGCAAGCACTGTGGAGAGCCAACCTAGCAAGGTGACGCAACAAAAAAAAAAGGGAGACAAGCAAAAACACAGAAGAGTGAACAGTGAATGGACACAGAGAGCAGACAATAAGCAAGCCACAAGAGGGGAGGGGAAATAAAATAAAAATAAAATAAATACAGACACAGAAGAACACACAGCAAATGGACACAGAGAGCAGACAGCACGCAAAAAGCCACAAGGGGGAGGGGGGATTAAAAAAAAAAAAAGAGGTATGGGACTTTGACCAATATGGCAGAATATGATGAATACTCCTGGGTACGCTGTCCCCACAGAATCACTCAACAGTTGGCAAAAACTGGCAGAGCCATCATCTTCAAAATCCAGAAAACTGTTAAAGGGTTGCAGTAACTGGGTGAGTGCCAAGCCCAGAAAATGGAGCTTTAAAAATGACATGAGAAGCTTGTGGCACCCTTGCTGGTCCCCTCAGCCCTGCCCCCTCTGGTGTGGTGTGCAGTCAGCATGCACACATATTGTGGGTCCCTGGCTCTGTTCCATAGGGAACAGAGCACACTTACATGTCTACTGGGGCATCTGTATGTTGGTGCCAATCTATTACATTGTAGCCTGAAAAACTAACTAAAAGATCTGACTTGGATTCACCCATCCAGGAATTACCCTGCAGGCAGAAGCAGTTGGCAGACAGCTAATGCAGTATAAGAAACAAAATGGACTGGGGCAAAGGATTATCAGTTTTAAAACACCACTGAGCACCCAGGATGTGGATAGTAAGAGGGGCATTTGTATTACTGTCAACAGGGAAATTCCTAAGGCTATAAGAACGCATAAGCCCAGGACAACACACAATCTCAGAAAAGATGGAAAAGAAACTGAACTTCTCTGCTTTGGGCTGATATTCTTGATAGGAGGGCTAACTCTGAAGGAGAGCACCAGCTAATAGAGAGCCAATTTGCAAATACTGTAAAAGGTGTTTTTACATTGGCTTGCTTGTTTCTATCTATTGGCACTCAAGAAGATCTCTGTCATATTACTACCTGGATACAAACATAAGGAATAGACAGCTCAGAGACTAAATCCCAGAGTTAACACTTTGAAAAGTACAATGTAACAAAAATGCAAGGCATTGGAGGTGGGGTTGTATATGGGATTCCTGTATATTAAGCATGATTGTTTTGTGAACTTGCAACTTCTCTTATAAAAAAGCATAGTGCAAACCAAAAGATTAAAAGACAAAGAAATAACAGGAAATGATGGCCCATCCAAAGGAAGGGGATAAAAACACAGAAAAAAGCAATGAAGAAGAACATATTTTGAACACACTAGACAAAGACTTTAAAAAATGATACTTAATATGCTCAAGGTGAGCAAAATTAAAAGAATTAAAGAATATTGGGATGTGGTAGTTTGAGGCTTTTATGGATGACAGAAAATTATATTCTTAAATTAATACATTTCTTTGGGTGTACACCTATTAAAAGTGGGACCATCTGATTAAATTCAGTTAAGGGCCTTTTAATTCAATTACTTCACTAAGGCATAGCCCAGAGTGGGTCTTAAACCTCTTACTGGAGTCCATCATAAAAGGGATGAATATGGAGAGAGAGACAGAGAGAGAGCTGAGAGAAAAAGTCATTAGAAGAAGGAACTGAAATCAATGAAATCTGAGAAAGAGGAAGTAGAAACTGAAGACACAAAACCCAGAGGAGAAGGGAAATGCCATGATGTGCCTTTCCATTTGACAGAGGAGTCCAGGAATGCCATTAGCCAGTCTTAGGGGAGAGAGCGTAAGCCTTGATTTGAATAATTTTCCCAGCCTTGGAAATGTAAGTTTTTAAGTTAATAAATTCCCATTGTAAAAGCCAACCCAATTCTGGTATACTTTTTGGCAGCTTCTAGGAAACTAAAAGACAGGAAAACAATAAACAAGGAATATGAACATCTCAATAAAAAAATTTTTAAAAGGAGCAAAACAGAAATACTGGAGTTGAACAATGAAATAATTTAAGTTTAAAATTTCAGGGAAGTTTCAAGAGCAGATTAGAACACAAAAAACAGTATCTGTGAATTCAAAGACAAGACAATTGAAATGACTGAGGCTTAGAGTAGAATGAAAAAAGAATGGAAAGCACTGAACAGAGTCTAACAGACTTCTGGGGCACAACCGGATGATTATTCAAAAATAAATGGAAGAAAACATCCCAACTTTAATGAAAGACATGAACATACACATTAAAGAAACCCAAAAAACTCCAACAGAATAAACTCAAGAGGAACCATGCAAAGACATTTAGTAGTCAAAGTACTGAATGCAAAGGACAGGAGGGAGTGCTAAAAGCTGTAAGGAAAAAGTAATGTGCTATGTACAAATGGAGAATCAATATGAATAATTGCCAATTTCTAATCACAAACCATAGAGTCAAGAAGGCAGTGGGACAAAATAAAGTGCTTAAAGAAAATAATTGCCATCCAAGAATTTTATATCCATCTGACTTTCTTTTAAAAATGATGGAGAGATTAAAATATTCCATGACAAACAAAAACTGAGGAACTTTGTCACCACTAGACCTGCCTTATAAACAATGCTAAAGGGAATTCTTCTGATTGAAAGGAAAGGACACTAGACTGTGGATCAAAAGGGCATAAAGAAATCAAGACTGGATTTTTGGTATATAACTCCCACTTTTCACTTTTCACAGGTTCTAAAATGCACATGTATAAAAAGTAAGGATGAATCTATGGCTTTGGACATAAAGATATAATTTTTAATGAATAGAACATAAAGATAAGGGGACAGAGGGGCACAGAACAATGCATTGAATGCTACTGAAGTTAAGTTGGTATGAAATCAAAGTGACTGTTAAAGACTTAGGAAGTTAAATTGAAATATATTTAAAGGAAATATATGGAAAAATATATACAGTTATTCCATCCACATCACAGGGGTTAGAGGTATGGCACCTCTGCTATCTAGAAAATCGGCATAACATCTTTTGGCTCTCTTTTCATACCAGAGAAGAAGTCTGAATGTTTTCTTTTTCTTTTATGAGGTGTTTACAGTACCTTATTGTAAAATCTGGGTTAAGTATTTGGTCACAGGCAATATTAGACATATATTTTATACATTTCTGAGTTTCTAAATTTTTTCTGTGTCATCCGCTGTCCTTCATGTGTCATCTACAGCTTCCACAAAACTCCCACAAAATTTCCATTTAATTTCTTATGGTAACCTGTGATATATTGAAACCATGATGGGGAAAGTCATGATGTGGAAGTGATAACTGTACACAGAGAAATGAGAAGGGAATCAAAGTGTTACACTAAAAAAAGTCAATATTACATATGAAAGGAAGCATTAAATGAAGAACTGATGGCTAAATGGTATAAGACTTACATAAACCAAATAGCAGAATGGCAGAAGAAAATCCTGCATTCTCAGTAGTCAAGCTAAATTTATGTGGATTAAACTCTCCAGTCAAAAGGCAAAGAATGGCAGAATGGATAAAAAGCAGGACCCCACTATATGCTGTTTTCAAGAGATTAAAACTCAAAGACACAAGTAAGTTGAAAGTAAAATGATGGAAAAAAAAATATATCATGCATGGTAAGCAAAAGAAAGCTGAGGGAGCTATATTAATATCAAATATTAAGTCAAAAACTGTTATGAAGAGCAAAGAAAGTCAATATATACTGATAAAAGCTCATTCAACAAGAATACATGACAATTATAAATATATATACACCTAACAGCAGAGCTTCAAATTATATAAAGCAAATATTGACAGATTTGAAGGAAGAAATAGATGGTTCTATATTTATAGTACAAAAATTTAATATAGCACTTTTAATAATGGATAGAACATCTAGAGTGATGACCTATAAGGAAATAAAAGACTTCAATGACAATATAAAGCATCTAGACCTAGCAGACATATATAGAACACTTTACCCAACAGCAGAATACACATTCTTCTCCATTACACATCAGTAATTCTCCAGAATAAACCATACGATAGGTGATAAAACAAGTCTCAAAAAATTAAACAATACTGAAATCATTCAATGTATCTTCTCCTATCACAGTGGAATAATACTAGACATTGATAGAGGGAGAACCAGCTATTTAACAACTAGGTGGAAATGAAACATATTCATAAACAACAAAAAGTCAAAGAGGAAATAACAAAGAAAATTAGAAAAAGTCTTGACGCAAATGAAAATGAGAACAGAACATACCAAAACTTACGGGATGCAGCAAAGGCAATGCTGTGAGGGGAATTTATAGCTCTAAAGGCTTATATTAAAACAAAGAAAGAGCTCAAATTAGAAACCTAACTTAATAACTGCAGGATACAGAAAAACAAAAGCAAACTATAAGTGAGCAGAAGGAAATAAATATTAGAATGGAATATATGAAATATAGAATAAACTACACAGAGAATCAACAAAACCAAAAGTTGTTTCTTTGAAAAGATCAATAAAATCTACAAGCCTGACAAAGAAAAAGAGAGGACAAACTAAAATCAGAAATCAAAGATAAGACATTACTACCTATCCTACAGAAATAAAATGGATTTTAACAAGATACAAATAATAACTGTATGCAAAGAATTTAGAAATCCTACTTGAATTGGAAAAATTTCTAGAAACATACAACTACCTATGCTGATTCAAGAAATAGAAGATCTCCAAAGACCAATAACAAGCAAAGAGATTAAATTAGTAATCAAAAATCTCTCAATGAAAAAAAGCCCAAGACCAGATGATTTCACTGGTAAATTTTGCCAAAAATTCCACATAGAATTAACACCAATCCTGCTTAAATATTTCAAAAAAAAACAAAAAAAAAATTAAGAGGTGGGAACATTCCCTAATTCAGTCTATGAAAACACCATCTCCCTAACACTAAGCTAGATAAAGGTACCACATGAAAAGAAACTGGGAAGTGGATTTGGCTCAAGTGATAGAGCACCCACCTACCTTATGGGAGGCCCAGCGTTCAAACTCAGAGCCTCCTGACCCATGTGGTGAGCTGGCCCAGGCAAAGCGCTGATTCGCACAAGGAGTGCCATGCCACGCAGGGGTGTCCCCTGCATAGGAAAGCCCCACACACAAGAAGTGTGCCCCCACAAGGAAAGCTGCCCCACACGAAAAAAGTGCAGCCTGCCCAGGAGTGGCACAGCACACACGGAGAGCTGACGCAGCAAGATGACGCAAAAAAAGAGACACAGATTCCCCGTGCTGCTGACAAGAAGGCAAGTGGACACAGAAGAATACACAGCAAATGGACACAGAGAGCAAATAATGGGGGGGGAGGGGAGAGGAGGGGGGAAAGAATATAATAATAACAAAAATCTTAAAAAAAAAAAAAGTAAAGAAATGTATACACCAAATCTCTTCTGAACATAGATACAAAAATCCCTAACAAAATACTTGCAAACTAAATCCAACACCACATTAAAATAATTATACACCATGATCAAATGGGATTTATCCCAAGTATGCAAGGATGGTTGAACAGAAGAAAACCAAATAATGTAATACACCACATTAATAGAACAAAAGAAAGAAGAAACACAGTCATCTCAAATTCATGCAGAAAAAGCATTTTACAAAATATACCACCTCTTCTTGATAAAAACATACAGAGAACATGGAATAGAAGGAAAATTTCTCAGGATGAAAAAGGGTATATATAACTAACATAGGAAAACGTGGTAAACCCCAATTTAAATTATGGACTATAGTTAACAGTATAATTATAATGATATTCGTTCATCAATTTTAAGATGGTATGATACTAATGCAGTGTTAGTAATAGGGACAACTGCATGTGGGAGATGAGGGTATGAGTACTCTGCATTTTCTGCATGATTTTTCTGTAAACCTACAACTTCTCTAATAAAAAACATATTAACTAAAAAAGGCCTGTGATAAAATCTGCCCTCAGTTATAAAAGAACTAAGTGACACAAAGCTCTTTAGCTTTTAAAAACATACTTTTCAATGTATATGAAAGTCAGTGAGTTATAGGGTTCAACTTAGACTGTTACCAATATAGAAAAAGGGGGTAATTTATCAATGCTCTATTCACCCCACACATATTTTGTGGGTAAAAAAGGAGAAATACGTATATTGGCTATTTAGAGGGATAAATAAGTTTCAGTAAAGTTAGGCCTGAACAAAGTATCTGTGCTTATGAACATAATGAAATTATATGCACTAATGCAGCCAAATTTCTAACAAGGCTCCATTCACCTAGACACCTGAAATTATACATTTCTTTATTTTTTATTAACTTTCTCTTTGACTTTGTACTCTACTTTTTTTATACAGATGCCTTACTAGCACTGTTAGAAAATTAGAAATTACACTAGCACACTAGCAAGAGCTGAAATTGTAGTCTATTTTGCTAAGAAATAAAAGTAGTGAGAAAAATAATAAAAGAAAGATAAAGAATTTCTTTGTGGATATGTGTGTGTGTGTGTAAAATACACCTGCTAATTAAAGAATCTTGGGAGAAAACAGCTGAGACTGGGGAGCAGAGGAGGAGACAATAAAACTAAAAGGCTTTCTCAAATGCATCTATGTCCATCAAAGCATTAATCAGGAATATCTAGTACTAATAGTAATAAAAAGCTAAAGACATCTACTATTTTTCTATAATATAGATGGGAAAAATTCTCAAATTTATACTGGATTAATGGATGTGTCATGATGATGGGAACGAGTGTTGTTGGGGGGGGGGGAGAGGGGGGGTGGGGGGGTGGGGTTGAATGGGACCTCACATATATATTTTTAATGTAATATTATTACAAAGTCAATAAAAAATAAAAAAATTAAAAAAAAAAATTTATACTGGATTTTTACTTACATTTCAAGTTCTAAACTTAATTAAATATGAGATCATAACACATGATGGAATTTAGAAAGCAAAACCTAAATTTTACATGAACTCAAATTTATCAATGTTTTCAAGTGTCCATATCTCCTATATCTGCCCAAAAGAATTAAATAAATGACAAATAGCTTAGAGACTAGAGATGTAATTCAAAATCAATTATTAAATCTGTTAACTATTCTTAACTTTTATCTATCAACTGATGATTCTTAAAAAGTATGATAAGCAATTTCAAGAGTATTTTAAAGTACATTGTTTGTGAGAATTAAAATCCCCAGTAGATAACCCAATATAAAAGACTGTTATTTCTGTATATGATGCAAACTTCTTGAATAAAGTATCTTTTATATTAGCAATTTGTACACTCCAATAATATAAAGTATGTGAATACTTTTGTAGAATAAAAAGTTTCACACATAAAAGTGCAATGCAATTGTCATTATATTGAATTTTTTAAAAAGTACTTGTATTAGTCAGGGTTGTCTAGGGAAACAGAACCAACAGTAGATATCTGTAAATAGTATGAGATTTTATAAAACTCTCTCATGTGACCATGAAAATGCACAAGTCCAAATTACGATGGCAGGCTGCAAACTAGGGGTTCTGATGAAGATCCTTGATGAGTTACCAGAAGATACTGGCTGAGTGAAGTAGAGATGGGAATTCTCTCTCTGAATGTTGAAATCACTTTGCCTTTTAAGACCTTCAACTGATTGGATGAGGTAGCACTCACTGCTGCCGGCAATCTCGATTAAAGTCGATGGAATGCCTTTGTATTACAATGAGTCCAGTGCTTGCTTGACCAAGCAACCAGGCACAATTAACTGGTCCGGCTGACATATTTGCCTAACCATCACAGTACTCTTAGTACCTGTGTCAGTTAAGTTCATTTGTCAACTCAGCCAGGTGATGGTTTCCAGTTGTTTGGTGAGACAAGCACTGGCTTGATTGTTGTTGTGAGGATATTTTCATGGACTTAAACAATCAATAAGTTGATTACATCACAGTCAACTAAGGAGATTGCCTTCAACAATAAGAGAAGTCTAATCAAATCAGTGAAGGCTTTGAAAGGCAAAGTGATGGTTTCAACAGTCGGAAGGGAGAATTTCCGTCTCTACTTCACCCAGCCAGCTTGTCCTGGGGAATGTATAAAAAAGCTTCATTGGAGTCCCCTGCTTGTAGCCTACTGATCCTCACAGTCACGTGAGCCAATTCCTATTTAAAAAATCTCATATTAACATTATACTCACTCACATACACACATATACATACATATACATATCACCTGATGGTTCTGCTTCCCTGGAGAACCCAGACTAAGGTAGAATTTGGTACCAGGAGAGTGGTGCTGCTGTTATCGGAAAATACCAAAAATGTGGAAATGGGTTGAGGCTAGAACTGTGAGGTGCTTGATAGAAAAAACCTAGAATTTTTTTAAGAGATTGTTGATAGAAATAAGAATGCTGAAAGTACTTCCAATGAGCCTTAGGAAGAAATGAAGACTGTTACTGGAAACTGGAGAAAAGACGGTATTTGTTTTAAAGTGGCAAAGAACTTGGCAAAATTGAATTCTTTTTTTTTTTAAGATTTATTTTATTTTTTAAATTTATTTCTCTCCCCATCCCTCCCCCCCCACCCCAGTTGTCTGTTCTCTGTGTCCATTTGCTGCATGTTCTTCTTTTTGTCCACTTCTGTTGTTGTCATTGGCATGGGAATCTGTGTTTCTTTTTGTTGTGTCATCTTGCTGCGTCAGCTCTCCGTGTGTGCAGTGCCATTCCTGGGCAGGCTGAACTTTCTTACACGCTGGGCGGCTCTCCTTACAGGGCACACTCCTTGCGCATGGGGCTCCCCTATGCGGGGGACACTGTACTCCTTGTACGCATCAGCACTGCACGTGGGCCAGCTCCACAAGGGTCAAGGAGGCCCAGGGTTTGAACCGCGGACCTCCCATGTAGAAGATGGATGCCTTATCCACTGGGCCAAGTCCGCTTCCCCAAAACTGAGTTCTGACATCAGATGTAAGACAAAACTTGAGAGTGATTTACTTGGATAGTTAGCTGAGGAAATTTCCATGTTAAGTATGGAAAGTTCAGCCTGGTTTCTCTTTGCAGCTTATAGTAAAATGTGAGAGGAAAGGGATAAGCTAAGAACTGAACTCCTGGGCACAAAGAAACCAGAAACTGATGGTTTGGAAAATTCTTTAGCTTATGGAAAGTCAGTCCACAGGGAATAGTGCTCCATTTGAGTGTATAACTGAACATGGAACCAGTCAGAAATTTCCTTAGAAGTCAGGATTGGAAATGAAGTTAACCAGGAAGGATCTGTTGAAAGTTCTTTTGTCTAATGGTTTGGACTCCTGCAAACTACATGCAAACCTTAGAAGATTTTTGCATAATTTATATGAAAGGAACCATGCCAGCCTGGACTAAAAGGGACATAGAAGAGACAAACTGAAGGAAAAATCACTTCAAATGTAG
Source organism: Dasypus novemcinctus (assembly GCF_030445035.2). Lineage (NCBI taxonomy): Eukaryota > Metazoa > Chordata > Mammalia > Cingulata > Dasypodidae > Dasypus > Dasypus novemcinctus. The sequence goes on along the minus strand of NC_080673.1, from coordinate 42,963,398 downwards.
AACCACGGAAGCTGATGTCTGGACTAAAGGCATCTTGGGCCAAGGAGAGCCCACCTATATGTTTGAAAAGGGTAAGTCTGCCACTATGCTTAGGGAGGGCAAGCCTTCATCCAGTTGTTCAGGAAGAGTGCCACCACCCCCGTGCTTGGAGAGGGTGGACCTTGTGCCCCAGGGATTGTAGAGAGTCTGGTCCCTATCCAGTCCTGATGCTTAGAGAGAGTGGAGCCTTCACCTCAGTGTTTGAGGAGAGCATGGCCATTGTGTAAGCACTTGGAAGAGTGGGGATGCTAGTCCATCAGGCCTGGAGGACAGAACATCAATTCCTAGGTGATTCCCAGTCCTTGAAATCTTTTGGAGTTTGTCCTACAGGTTTCCAGAATAGTTTAGGACCTAAGGCCCCTGTTTTCTTTCCAATTTCTCCTTTTAGGAATGGGAATCTTTATCCTATGCCTGTTTCCTCCTTTGTATACTAGAGGCAGATTACTTATTCTCTAGATTTCACAAGTCCACAGACAGAGAAGGATTGTGTCCCAGGACAGATCACATCCATAACTGATTCTGATGAGACTTTTTACTTATGATTGTTTCTAAAATGACTTAAGGCTTTTGGGATGTTGTAATGGCATGAATGCATTTAGAAAGAGCACATCTTTTGAGGTCCAGGGGGTAAAGTATGGTGGTTTTAAGTTGTATGAACCCAAAAGAGACATTCTTTAATCCATTCCTGTAGGAGTAAATGAACAATAAGTAGAATCTTTTGATGAGGTTATTCCAGTTAAGGTGAGTAACACTTCAATCAATATGGGCATTAATCTTATTACTATAGTTCTTTATAAGAGAAATGCAATTCAGATGGAGAGAGAAAGTCATAGAAGGAGCAGCCAGAATATGAAAATAAATGGAACCCAGAAGAAGTCAAGAAAGGTTCCCATGTGCATTGCCATGTGATGGAGGTGTTAAGGGACAAGGACCACTGGCAGACAACCCTAGATTGCCACAGTCTTTGCGGAGAAAACATTGCTTAATGATGCCTTGATTTGGACTTTTTCCCAGCCTCAAACCACGAGTTGAAAGCAGATGCCATAAAATGTGTTGGCTTTTAACAATAGGAATTTATTAGTTTACAGTTTTGAGGCTGAGAAAAATGCCAAATCAAGCCATTAACAAGGCAATGCTTTCTTGCCAAAGATTGGCTAACCATAATCCCTGGGTCCTCTGCTACATGGAGGCAGATGATGGTGTCTGCTAGTCTTTCAAGCCTCTTCCAGGTTTTGTTGCTTTCAGCTTCTTGCTCTTGTCTGTCTGTCTCTGTCTCTCTTCATCTGGTTTATAAAGGATTCCAGTAATAGGATTAAGACTTACACATGGTCACACTTTAATTGAAGTAACCTCATCAAAAGATCCCACTTAAAATAGCTTTACACCCACAGGAATGGATTAAGAACATGATTTTTCTGGGGCACCTACAGTTTCAAACTACCACAATCTTTGAGGCTAGAAGGAAAGCTTTTGGTCTTTTACAGTAGTGAACATGTGTGTGTGTGCATGTGTGTGCATGTGTGTATGTAAAGAACTCTTATTATCCTCTCAGAAATAATGCAATTCTATACCAAGAAAGGTCAGGCATTCATTTAGGACCAGCAGCAAACAAAAGATGATTATTTTAAAGATGGAGGCATGGGAACTATAAATACATAAGTTTCAGATTTTTCCCATGGTATTTTTCTGACTATATTAATTTTATTCTTTGAATTTGGAATTCCACTGAGTACGGATGTCCTTATATGAAGGACATCCATACTACCACATTTTTCCTTTAAAAAAATTCCAACAGGGAGAAAACAAAATCTACAATTAAAAAGATAGAGATAGAGAGATGGAGAGATAGAGATAGAAAGAGAGAGATAATAAGTTAGATTCTGTACAGTAGTTCTTAGCAATTTAATTAAGTCCTCATCCTCTGAGTCTTATCAGCTTATCTTTGGTAAAAAAAAGACTGTACCATAGGAAAGAAATATTCAACATTCATTCATCAAGGAACACATTGGCAATAAAATTTGTAAAGTGAAACATTTCTGTACCTTGATATCAGATGTATCACGTTGACTGTTTCGCCAAGCTCTGGAGATCGATGAAAAAGTTCGATCTGCATGATCGAATTTCCCTCCTTGCAAATTTAGGAAGTAAGTTGTAAAGGGTTCCTAAAAAATAAGCAATTGAAACATTTCTTACGTTCACTCATGCGTGGAAATGCAGTTTTTATAAATCTTTCTATCTAAATATTTTAATAATGAATAGGCATTAGCCATTAATATCTACTAGCTATAAAATAGGAATTATATCCAAATTATTAAAATAATTTTCTTATAATATTTTTAGTTGGGAAGAAATATTTCTAAATATTTCCAAAATTTAGTATTTGCAAAATTTTCCTCAGACTTCCTTTCCAAGAACAATTTATTAATAACATTCACATATATATTAGAATGCATTTTCTCCTTAATATAGGGAAATAGTCCAGTGTGTAATTTTACTATTGTTATGGCTCAATATTTAATTTATGATTAAGAAAAGAAAATGTTTGGAAGATTTAAAAGCCTCCTCTTAGTTAAAGAACACTTAAACACATATTAGTGGATAATTGCTTGAAATTAGCTAAGCACTATAAATTACTTGTAGGATTTATGTCTGCCTGTACCTTTCTAACAAGCTTTAATTAATGATGTGCTGCTAATGCTTTCCCAAAGAAATTACTTTCTAGTAGATGAATCACCTTTCAATTTTACAGAAGCATTTCTTGTGTAACCAATATATTATTGATACATGGCAGCCTCAGTGTTACCTACAGAAATACCATTTTCCATTTGAGGCAATTAAAGTTTCCCAAATATATAAACATAATATGTTAATGAAATAATATTTTGTCCTTATTTTAATAGACTACATGTGAATACAACCTGTATTACAATTTCTAATCTGGTGATATATCATCAGATTTGAAGAGGCAAATTTAAAGAAAAAATTCATACAATTCCATACAAAACACTTTTAAGGCAATTCTACAGTGATATGTTATAAAATATATACCAAATGAGATATAAAGATAATTGTAATTAGACGTCAAACATTAAAAAAATTTTAGCATTCAAAAGAGATATTGAAGATTTTATTTATAACATATTCTCTACAACTCTGAATTTATTTTGTCATGGTTTATTATTCAAATTCAACTTACTATTCTTAGCAGCCACGCAAGAACAAAACTTGCAGTTGAGTAATGAGTACCATAGTGGAACTTTGGAACCTGATCATCTTCCCATGATTCATAACGCTCTGCAAAGAAAGCTGCTCTTTTTGGATTCAACGCTCCTATTGGCTGCCAATGGGAAAAAGGTGGAGGTGGGGAGACAACAAGAACACATAAATGTGATCGTCCTTCATCTTTTCCTTTATTCAATTATTATCCTATTAGCACACATGAATGTGGATCAAATAAATACATACTATTTAAGGTAAAACATGATGTTACATTTAAAGAGCAGATAGAAAACAAATTTATTTTTCAAAGCAGGTGAAATATACACATATAAGTGACAGAGAGAAACCTGTCATTTCTTAGTCTGCTTTCTGCTGAACGTAGGTCTTTAATCAGCCCATAACAAATGTTTGCATAAAGGCAATTACGCGAAGTAAGTATTAGCTATGCAATACCTTGGAAAGTTATACAATCTTATTTAGTTAATTAGAAACAAAAATCAGAAACAAAATTTTGAACCCAGATGAGATGACTTACAATGGGTTCTGAGAAAAGGATAGAACAAACTTGGAGAGGGGAGATGTATTAAATAGAGATTAAGACAGAACAGAATTTTTTTCTATTAATTGTATTAGTGAAGGCAGATTTTAGAGGATTACAATATTCCTGCTTAACATATAAAAATATAAAAAGAATAGTAGACAAATTATGAGTTTATACTGGAAAATAGTATATTACAGTAGAGGACCCAGGCTTGTACAACAAAGTGGTAAGGAACCTGGGCTCATTGGAATAATAGTAATACCTAGTCAGAAGATTGTTTTGGAAGATAAAATGGGGAAGGATATGTGAAGTCCTACAAACTATGTCTGACATGAACACTATTATTTTTAAGATGATCTTTTAGAATTGGGGTATGGCTTGAATAAAATAATGGCCTGTAATACCCCCGACACACTGTTTGGCATAGGATAAGATCTAAGCAAATGTTAGACCAACCAAATGTTAGTTGGTATCATAACTGTTGCTGCCTCTGCTGTTATTCAGGGAGTACGTGGACTCCGTTAAACAGTATGCAAAATTTTGTGTGATTATGCACATGTACATTTTCTTAAAAAGATACACAGAGTGTTCTTAAGATTCTCAAATGGGTCTAGGAATCAAGTAAGGTTCAGAACAACTTTTTTAAAGTAAAAATTCATTCTCAATACATTCTCTAAGGAATCTCTATTCCTTATTTAAATTTTAAGTGTCAATTCACTGAAAAATAGATATATCTAAGATTCTTTCCCTGAATAAGATTTAGAAGTCTTTTGCTTGTTGTAAGTATTTTATCTTCTATGAAATACTATGAGTTAATCACTCCTCATATATGAGATAATATCTGTTTATCTGTGGGAGAAATGTTAAACCAAAATAGGTAAAAATATTGGTTTTGAATACTCATATTGAAAAGAAAGCAATGTTCAGACCAGTTTTAAAAGTTTTTCACATAATACGTGATTTAAAGTAACATTTTTAATCTTTCTTAAATTCACTGTTAACTATTTTTTCCAAACTATTATTTATCTTTGCTACCATTCCTTTTCAATGGCTTAGAAGTAATCAAGATTATTTTATTTAAGTTATTTCTACTTTATAAGATCTTTAAAAATCTTTAATTGGTTATGATTTTAAATCAGTGTCCCAGTATACTAATTTAAAATGCTTTATCTTAAAGCATTAGTTTCTGTAAAAAAGAGTTACATCTGATTTATTAAATTTATGCCAGTGAAGAACGGAAGTGATTCCAAGAATTCTTTCTTTGTTACAGAACCAATCTGGAATGCCTTTAAATGTGTTTTAGTTGTTGTCCCTAAAGACTGAGCCATGCAAAAGGAAAGAAGGAAGAAATAAAATCATTGGAAGACAAATTATATGAATTAAAAATAGAATCAATGCATCTTTTGTATGGTTCTGCAGCATATTAAGTATTCACTTTATCTGCTCCTATTTTTATTACTCTCCAAATGAGTAACCCCCCAAATCAATAGCTATAGAATTACGTTTCTTGAATATAATGCTAAAACCAATTAGGATTGATTTCACTAGCATCTGAAAAAATGGCATCGTGCAGAAATCCATATAGGTAGAACCCACAGTATTGATTCTGCCTGTTATTGTTACAGTTGGTTTCTGAAGCCTGCTACAGGACAGCTATCAAGACATGCCACATTTATCTGCAAGCATATAAAAAAGAAGTCTCCAAATAAAAGAAGGTTTTTTTTAAAAAAAAAGACCAGTGGAGCTGTGCAATGACAATGATACACTATCAGCTTACTCAGAGAAGTTACAGTGGGAATACACACATTGAATTATACATTACGCGAAAGCACTGATTTATTGTGGTAATAACATCCACCTCATTAAAAGATTCTGCTTTGCTGCAGTTGGAGGGCTACATATTGTTTACTGCTATAAATTAATGGCAGTGCAAAGAAGATTGTGGAACCATCCTAACAATAGATCTGTAATGACATTGCTGTATATCACAGCTTCCTCAGCAGCTTCATAATAAAATGGAGACAATGTATTGAGCTAATACATTCTACCATGCTACCTCATATTTTTCTGACAACTGCTTTAAAAGATGAGCTGAATCCAACTTTGTTATCATGCTGCAAAACACTTAACTAAGCAAGAGACAGTCATACACCAAAGTGCATCATAGCATTTTTAAAACATTGTCTAAATCAGCATTTCAAGATGTTTATTCATCTCTGCAAAAGAACTAAAAGTAAATGCTGATGGCTCTTCTCACTTACACAGTGTATTAACAGAAACAATTGCAAGACAGTTCAGGAATATTCCTATACTATCAACCTACATAGAGCTCCTTGTACAGTTTAACTGTAGAGGCTTGACAGACTATATTTTTAAATCAGCAAATTGATTAGAGGAAGAAGAGCAAAAGTGCTGGTCATTACACTGATGAATGGATAAACAAATTGTGGAATATACACATCATGGAATATTATGCAGTGATAAGAAGAAATTAAGTCGTGAAACATATGACAACATGGATGAAACTGGAGGACATTATGTTGAGTGAAACAAGTCAGACACAAAAAGACAAATACTGTATGATTGAGCCATATGAACTAAATATATTATGTGAAATTAAATATATTATGTGAATTTTGAATACAGATAAAACTTCATATATAAGACTGTTTTTCTTTGAAGTTGAATAAATGTAGGTTAGTACTACAAAATGTTAATACCAGACTGAAAAAAAAACATTATACTAAGTAAAAGAGACCAGACACAGAGTACTACATATTATATGATTCCATTTATATAAACTATAAATATAAATCAATTTATAAAGATGAAATTAGATTAGTGGTTATGTAGGGCTGGGGAAGGGGCATGGAGTCTTTCTTTTTGGAGTAATGAAATTATTCTAAAATTTTTGAGATGATGAATGTACAACACTGTGATTATATTAAAGCCATCAATTATATATTATAGTATGTGAATATATCTCAATAAAACTGCTTAATAAACAAACAAAAATTTCTACAAGAATAGCCAGAAATAAAAGCTATGTACAGGAGGGGAAACAGAGAGAGATTTCAAGGTGAGGAATTTTCTTTGTTTGTTTTTTTTTTCATAACTATTACTGAAATAATGAAAATACTCTAATAATGATTGAAGTGATGAACACACAATTCTGTGATTATACCAGTTACCATTGATTGTACATTTTGCATGAATTGTACATTTTATTAATATGTATCAAAATGATTTGCTTAAAAAAAGGATTAGAGACTATAAAATGATATAATTCAAGTTCATAAGTAGACAAACATAAATGGCCTTAGGATACAGAAAAGTAATTTTAAACCCTGCAAAAAGCTAACAGGTATAATTAAATATTTTTTAAAAATCTATAAAAATAAAACCTCATAATCACATTCTATCACAACAGTTTGAAGAACTAGTTCATATAAAATAGAATAAAACAGAATGATTTAAAATTAGAGAATCAAGACTACCAACAGAAAGATTATCTAAAAAAACAAAAATATTGAAAATAAGACGTAGGATTAAAATAGAAAAAGACGACAAATTAAAGAAACATGAACACCCAAGCCCTTGAAAATGGTATTAATAGCAAAAACATCATTACATATACTTATAATATTTTAATAATCTCATATATAGCAAGGTTGACAATTGTGGTGGAGTGACAAATATTCTGTTAACAGACAGTAATGGCAACCTTCAGAACGAGATATGCAAGATAAAACTTAAAATCAGTTTCTTTAGAGTGTAATAATTTTAAAAATCTTTTAAATTTTTCGTAGTTTTTAGAGAAACAAAAATACTCAGGTAAAGTGTCCAGTTCACTGCCTGAAACATAGTAAATTATAAGTGATAATAATGAAATTATTATTCAGATTATTTAATCAAGACTATTTAAAAGGAAAAAGCAATCAAATAAGCATGATGAAATTGGTGAAGTCAATTAGCAAAAAGGTAACTAAGCAACACAGGTTATAAAAATATATACTATTGAGGGAAGTGGACTTGCCTCAATGGATAGGGCGTCCACCTACCACATGGGAGGTCCATGTTCAAACCCAGGGCCTCCTTGACCCTTGTGGAGCTGGCCCACACGCAGTGCTGATGCACACAAGGAGTGCCGTGCCACACAGGGGTGTCCCCCACATAGGGGAGCCCCATGTGCAAGGAGTGCACCCTATAAGGAGAGCAGCCCAGTGCGAAAGAAAGTTCAGCCTGCCCAGGAGTGGTGCTGCACACACAGAGAGCTGACGCAGCAAGATGACCCAACAAAAAGAGACACAGATTCCCAGTGCCGCTGACAATAATGCTGTGGACACAGAAGAACACACAGTGAATGGACACAGAGAACAAAGAACTGGAAGGGGGGAAGGGAAGAGAAATAAATACAAAAAAATAAATCTTAAAATATATATACATATACTATTGAGTATATACTGTGTATCATAAGCCTAACTGGACATGGTAGACCATGTTACTGTACATGGTAACCCTTCTTCAAGAACATAACCAAAACCAAATTAATTTTAAAAAATACAGGGGCCTTCAAATTTTTCTATGAATGGCATATGAAATGTCAAACAGATAACAACTGTCTTCTACTACATTAATTAAAAACAATTTGGAGGACTCACACTTTCCAAGTTCAAAATTTGATACAAAACTCCAGTAATCAAAATGGCATGTTACTAGCATAAGGATAGACATGTGGACTAACGAACTGAACTGAGAGCTTAGAAATAAACCTCTCATCTGTGGTCAGTTGATTTTCAACAAGGGTGTCAACCATTCAATAAGGAAAGAACAGTCTATGCAACAAATGGTGCAGGGTAAACTGGACATTTACATGCAAAAGCATGAAGTTGGACCCTTATCTTCTACTAAATACAAGAAATAACTCAAAATGGATCAAAGATCTAAATTAAAGAGGTGAAATTTTTGGAAGAAAAGACAGGGACAAATTTTCATGACCTGGGATTTGGCAATGGTTTCTCAAATATGTTGCCAAAAGCACAGGAAAAAAAAGAAAAATAAATAAATATTAAAAGAAGCTGGTATAGCTCTGTGGTTGAGCACCTGCTTCTCATATACGAGGTCCTGGGTTCAATGCCTGGTACCACCTTAAAATTGTTTTTTCAAAAATTGGACTTCATTAAAATTAAAATACTTTTGAGCATTAAAGGATACCATCAGATGAGTGAAAGTCCACAGAATGGGAGAAAATATTTGTCTGTCATATAGCTGAAAAAGGCTCAATATCCAGAATATATAAAGAACTCCTACAACTTAATGACAAAAAGACAAACCCAGTTAAAAAAAGGGTAAAGAATTGGGACTGATATTTTTCCAAATGGAAGATACATATGGCCAAAAAACACTTGAAAAGATGATAACATCAGTAGTCATTAAGGAACTGCAAATCAAAAGCACAATGAGATACTACTTCACACTGACTAGGAAGACTACAAAAAAACACAGAAAATATAAAATGTAGATGAGAATACGGAGAAACTGAAACCCTTATACACTGACAGTACAAAAGCAAAATGGTACAGCCACTACAGAAAATAATTTGAAGAATCTTCAGAAAGTTAAAAAACAGAATTATTATTTGACCTGGCAATCCCACTTCTAGGTATGCATCCAAAAAAAACAGAAAACAGGGGCCCAAGCAGGTATTCTGAACACCAATGTTCATAGCAGCATTATTCACAACAGCAGAAAGGTAGAAATAACACAAGCATCCATCAAGAGATGCACTGATAAACAAAAAGTGGTATAGACACACAATGGAATATTTTTCATACAAGAAAATTATGATACATGCTATAATGTGAATGAACCTTGAAAACATGCTAAATGAAATAAGGCAGAAACAAAAAAACAAATATTTAAGTGGAACATTCTAGATATTTCACTTAAATGAAATATCCGGAATAGGCAAATTCATAGAGGCAGAAGATAGATTCCAGGATACCAGGGCTGTGAGAAGTGGAGAATAGGAAGTTATTACTTTATTGGTACAGAGTTTCTATTTGGGATGATAAAAAATTTTGGAAATAGTGGTAATGGTTGCACAATATTGTAAATGTAATTAATGCCACTGCATTTTACAATGACAAATGGTAAAAAGGGAAACTTTAATATATTTTTTACCTCAATTAAAAATGCTAAAAAAAAAATGTTTTGGATTCACAGATAACCTTTAAATGCACAAAGCGATTTCTTTACCTAATTAATGGTTCAAGTTGCTGTAAAAATAAAAGGATTTTACACCTTAAACCAGTAAGGAATTAGTCATGGGGGGCACATGGGACAGATCATACCTGGGGCAGGGTTCTAGGGAGTGTGTAGTGTTCATTTTGTCAGTGTGTTCTATCAGGGGATGGAGACGCACATAATGAGCAGGAAGGTGTTGGACTCCCATCCTGGGGAATCCTGCTATGATCTCAAATAGAGGGGAGGGAGTCTCTTGAGAGCATAGGCAGTGCCTAATAGGGAAGGACAGGCCAGTATGTCAAGACCTCAATGTTGTTGCAGGTAACTATGAATCTGGTTCTTCAATAAATTAATCTTGGTGGTTACCGTGTGTCCTGAGGGGAGAGGGAGGGAGGAATAGGATAGTTGGAACACAGGACGTTTTTGGGGTGATAGGATTGTTCTACATGAGGAATCCTGCAAGGGTAGATACAGACCATGTCAAACTTCATCAAAATCTATAAAAGTGTACAGTCAAAATGTAAACCACAATGTAAATCACTGACCATGGTTAGTAACAATGTATCAATATTTGTACATCAATTGAACAAATGAGTCATTCACATGTAAAATGTTATTAATAGGGAAAAGGGAAAGGGAAGAGGATGTTGGGTATACGGGAATCACCTATATTCTGTACATGACTTTTCTGTAACCTAAAGCTTCTTTGAGGACAAAATGGAAACAACAAGACATTGGGTGAATAAATGAAAGCAAATGTCACTGTAAATACAAGACAAAAGACCTTAAAGTGATGAAAGACATAATGTTAAATTTTTAATTTTATATTTTTATATTATCTCAAACTTTAAAAAACTTTGTATTTTATTTCTTATTTTAAAACAATCATTATTATATCATTTTCCTATTAATTGTATTCGGTTATTTTGTTGGCTTCAATTTTGATCACAGAAAGGTTACAACTGAGGCAGGGGAGGAGGTTCATTGGTGCAGGGTGTCAGAGAGGGGGGATGCATGGGAGGAGGTTCACCCAGGGCATACCTATAAGGCATGTGAATGTGCTCAAGTGTCCATGGGGCATTCTCACAGGGGGTGGAGATCCACACAATAACCAAAGATTGAATTCCCATCCTGGAGAACCCTGCCACATTCTCTAATGAGATAGCAAGAATCCCCTGAGTACCGGGGCAGTGACTACTGAAGGAAAATGGGCCATTGATGGGCCCTTGATAGTGATGCCTATACTTATGAACTTTTACTTTTGAAATTGAAACTTAGCATAATATAGGGTGCCTAAGCATAGCCTCTTAAGAGCCTCCCTATTGTTCAAAAGTGGCCTCTCTCTAAGCCAAAACTTGGCATATAAATACCTTACCTTCTCCCCCCACGCCCCCATCCACCGAGTGGGACGACTCCTAGGGATGAGCCTCCCTGACACCAAGGGATTACTACCAAGAAACCAACTAGCAATGCAAATGGTAAAAGACCTTGTCCAAAGGGGGAAGACCAACGAGTTTATATGGCTAAAAGACTTTAAAATGATTTGGGAGGTCATTTCAGAGGTTACCCTTACACACTTCTCAGCAGGAACTCATTAAATGCCAAAGTAAACACTGCCTCAAACAGCAGGGCTCCTGAGGGCTCTTGGAGACATCCAGACACTATAGGCAGGGCAGACAGTTCAGGAGTTTAGGGCCCTGCAAGTGGGCCTTACTTTGAATTTAGGCTCCCCAGTGTGATAGAATTGGACTCAGTTGTTTTTTCCCTACACATGGCTCTGCTGCCCCTCTATTGGAACCTGTAGTTAGTACTAGAGTCAATAGTTGTATATCCAAGAGACTTAAATCTTTGGGCTGGTCATGTGCCAGTTCTGAATCTCATCAGACTTGCAACATCTTGAAACACCTACTCTCCAGTTCATTGGACTTATCCAGGACAACTAACAAGGAGATGGTGACCGACAACAACCATCTCAAGGAACAGAGAGAGTCCACAAATGCAAGCAAGGAAGTTCCATCCATCTGCCCCATGGGATCTAAGCCCCCTCTCAATTAGAGGTTGAGTGGGCATCACCATCACAGAATCCTCAGAAATGGGAATGGATGATGGACTAGAGTATACTTACAGTTGTACTACTATAGATCCTAGCAATGGAAGAACTTTATCATGTATGTACAGGCAGTAGGCACTGGAGGTTCTGAGGGGAGGGAGAGGGAAAAATAGGTGTAATTTGGAGACATTTTCAGGACTTGGGAATTATCCTGAATGACACTACAATGACCAATATAAGCAATTGTGTATCTTGTAATAACTTGCAAAAATGTGCAGAAGAGAGTATAAACTACAAGGTAAATTATTAGCATCACTTAGTAGCAATGCTCCAAGATGTGTTCATCAATTGTGGCAAATGTACAACACTAATGAAGGATATTGTTGACGTGGGAAAATGTGGAAAGGATAGGCAACAGCACATATGGGAATCCCCTATATTTTTTTGTGTAACATTGATGTAATCTAAGTTTCTTTAAAAAAAAAAAAGTATATTAAAAAAGGGGGGGGCTTTTACAGCATTGATACACTCTAAGTTTTTTAAAATTTTAGCTCTCATCTGAAGTTATCTAAGAATTAAAATAATACCAACTTATATTTTACAATTTCTGAAACATTGTTTTACATTCTCACAATACGTATGAGGTAGATATCCCCATTTTAAAGATGAAGAAATGAGGTATCTAAAAAGTAACTAGCTCAAAATCTAGAAGATCCAGTACTAAAAACTCTGTCTTTGAGCATATTGTTATTGAAACTTATAGTTTTACAAATTATTTTCTTAATTTCCTATGATTTCCATTTTTAAAAATATGATCTTTAATAGGCTGATTTGAAAGGCTAATAAAATAAATGTAAAGTGCTTAGAAGAACTCCTGGCACAAAGTACTCAATAAATGTACCTGTTATTAGTTTTGCTGTTATTATCATAACCATAATTCCTGTTTTATTTTTAAAATTTATCTATATCTCTTACAATCTGTATCAGTCTTTCAGAAATGAGGTTCCAAACCACTGACACATACTTACTTACATTAACTGAGACTAAGAAAGTTGTAGGGAATTGAAAAGGATTTTCAGAAGTTCTACAAAGCAGAAATCTATTTGAGTTAACAAAATTGTCTTTTAAAATCCAAAAGTGTCAAAAGAGAATTTTCATGGCGTTTTTGTGAATGTCTTTCTGTGGAAAATCATTAGTCTCTAACAAATGGGGGTTAAAAACAGAAGAGCAGAGGGTTAAAGAGAAAGAAAAAGATAATTATGGAGCAAAAGAATTAGAGACAGGACCCTTGGAAACTCTAAGGGGTAGCATTTCATGAAGATAAAATTTAGTTAGTAAATAGAGGATTGAAGAAGAAATGCCAAAAGTGAAAAAGGGTTCTAAAAGGAGAGGCAAAAGAACAAGATTACCTCACAATCTGCTCAGCATCTTGATGACTGACTAAAAACCATATGCCAATATCATCTTGATACAATTGGGAAATTGGAAATATCTTTTAATTCCATGACTACAGATAAAGCCTACCCTTATAGCATTTTAGAGGTCATGTGCAAATATAAGTTATACATTATATTATTCTTCCCTGGAATTAGGGTATGCCTATAGCGTTTTCGGGATTTGGAGATGTCCTGGGTGGTGCTGCAGGGACAGTTACCAGACACTGTATGTCCTCCCATGGCCCACTGGGTGGACTGTGGGAGTGTGGGCTATGATGTGGACCAGTGACCATGAGGTGCACCGGTGCTCAGAGATGTATACACCAAATGCAATGAATGTCTCATGATGATGGAGGAGACTGCTGATATGGGGGAAGGATGGGGTGAGGGGGGTGGGGAGTATATAGGGACCTCATATTTTTTTAATGTCATATTAAAAAAAAAAGACAAAAAAATAAAATATTTAATAAAATATTATTTTCAGGTTAAAAAAAAAAAAAGAGAGCCACTGCAAAGTGAGACCTAAAGACTAGCAATAAAAAGATAGGATGGCTGACCAAAATGCTTTTTTATAGGACTGTTACAAAAATGTCGGGCTGGGGGACAGAATATTGTTAATATTACATGCTAATTATTTGTAAAGCATTTGATATAGATGAACAGATAAAACATTTCAAATTCAAGAAATGAAAGAAGATAGATTATTAGGAATGTTACATTAAAAGAAAGATGCTCCTTCTTGATTACAGATTAATTAATTGGTTTGGGGAGCTTCCAAGAAATAACTGTGGTATCTACATAAAAAGGACCACTCAACCAGATGACAAGACTACTATTTATTGAATGCTTAATATAAGTAAAGGTTCTAAGAGTCTTACATAAATTATCTCATTATTTTCACAACAAATCCATAAGTTACAGACACATTAGCACCTTCAATTTACAGGTAAAAATTTTAATCTGGGAGAAGTTAAGTGACTATCACATTATGGTTACCCATTCAATTGGAGATGCAGGATTCAAAGTCAACTCTAAATTGACTAGCAAATCCTAGAATGATTTTGGGTTGTAAGATGAATTATGTGAATTGATGAAAATATTAATCTTGGATCTGCAAAGCCATTAGAATCCTTTGAAGGAAGCTTTACATTAAACGTCCTCTTGAAAAACACTATATAATTTTTATCCTAACTATATAATATCTGGACATCATCTAATAAGAAGCTTCACAAATGGAAAAAATAAATGCCTATTTTGCCTTGTACTAACAAGGTGGTCTAAACAAAGAGCTTTTAGATTCAAAGTTAACTCTAACTAAATTGACTAGCAAATCCTAGAAGGATTTGTGTTGTATGTTGAATTATGTGAATTGATGAAAATGTTAATATTGGTTCTGCAAAGCCATTAGAATCCTTTGGGGGAAGCTTTACATTAAATGTCCTCTTGAAAAACACTATTTAAAATTTTATCCTAACTATATAATATCTGGACATCACTTAATAAGAAGCTTCACAAATGGGAAAAAGAATGCCTATTTTGTCTTGCACTGACAAGGTGCTTAAAAGAAAGCTTTTAGAAGAAAAAAGTAAGTATTTTTATTTATTTATTTATTTATTTATTTATTTTTTATTGACTTTGTAATAATATTACATTAAAAATATATATGTGAGGTCCCATTCAACCCCACCCCCCCACCCCCCCTCTCCCCCCCCCCCCAACAACACTCGTTCCCATCATCATGACACATCCATTGGATTTGGTAAGTACATCTTTGGGCACCTCTGCACCTCATAGACAATGGTCCACATCATGGCCCATACTCTCCTCCATTCCATCCAGTGGGCCCTGTGAGGATCCACGATGTCCGGTGATTACCCCCGAGGCGCCATCCAGGGCAGCTCCACGTCCCAAATACGCCCCCACCTCTCATCTCTTCCTGCCCTTCCCCATACCCATCGTCCACCATGTCCACTTTTCCCAATCCAATGCCACCTCTTCTATGTGGACATTGGATTGGTTGTGTCCATTGCACCTCTATGTCAAGAGGAGGCTCAGATTCCACATGGATGCTGGCTGCCATCCTCACCAAAGTTTACTGCCTTACTTTCCTCTTAACATTCATGTATGTTCACTCCATGAACCCAAATGAGAGCCTTTTTCTCTATTGCTGAAGCTTTTTAAAGAGGCCAATTAATTAATTTTTTTTGTGAGTCTCTACAACCAAGTCCTCAATTCTATCCACCTCAGGGAGGAAACTAAATGAGTAGCCTCGGTTATTGAAGCAACACTGGTACTATTACAGGTTCTGCAACTATTTTCTTTCAGTTGTAGCAGTCTTTTACCTAAATGACAAGTATACCAAACACCCTGACCAGCATTTTTACTCAACCTTGGCTTTTAGGGTATTTTGCCATATGCTATATATGGCTGAAATAATTTAGCACTTATCTTCATATGTTCTAGGTTTTATTTAATATTGTCCAAGAAAAATTTTCATTGGCACACTACAGTGGCTTTTAGAGTTAATAAATAAGCACTTTTATTCTCAAGAATCAGAGCAGTGTTTAATCCCTTATAAACACATTTTCTTACAAGTGGCATTAAACATATACCTACCATACCATTTCAATTTAACAGACACCTCTTGAGAAAAAGAAAGTATTCCATGTTACTTATTATGCCCTTGAAGAATCTAAATCATTTATAATGTTCACATTGGTAGATTTAGCAGCATGTCTTCATAATTTTATGTTATTCAGGTATGGGTAGTAGTAAGAAATTTTTACTATAGGTTTTAATCTTAATTGGAGAAAGTCAGAAAAAATGATGAAATAATGTGATAAGCCAACACCAGCAATAAGTTAAATGCCTGGAAGAAGCCAAGAGACAGTCTAAAAATTCCAAGGAAAAATGATAAAAATGTTTCAAGCAACTGTGAAAATGATAAATACTGAAGCAGCCCAATGCCAGTAAAACAAAATTTATACATTTGCAGATAGGTATATTTACTCACTAAAAGGGCCAGTTAAGATCTTTAAAATCAAATAACTCAATTTCAAAACCATAGGTTTTGAAAATGAATTATTAGTAGTAAAAACATCAAGATTTCTCTACCTTCTGTAAGCTGGATACATAAGACGAACAAAATTAGAAACCACTTGAAGAAACATCGGTGTTTGAAAGCCTGTCTTTGATAGCTTTGAAAGTCAGAGGAATATAACCAAACTAGTTCCAATTTGGGAAAATATATTTATCCTGCTTAAACATGAGTTGGGAAATTGTACGTTCATTTTGTTTACTTTAAACCTGAATTAATAGTTCTGACAGTTCCAATGATTTACATATGAAGCAAAACAATATATCATGATTATAAAAGGGAAGAAGATTCAAGAGCTGTAAAGGTAAATAGAGATAGTCATTTTATTCTCTATTTTGGGCTAATTAATTTCTTTTTGGAAAAAATATTAAATATTAACATAAAAATTAGACATAAAGTGGGGCAAAATACACAATAAAGACTTCCAAACAATTTTGAGAAATCCAAACAAAATGTCACTATATAGGCAAGAATTTGAGTTATAAGGCATTTTAAAATTGATAGACTTCAAATATCAAACAAGGAAATAACATATTATTGGGCAGGTGTAACTGGAGATACGTGATGGCTCTCAGGAGCAATGGGGCAAATGGAAAAAATTTACTGAGATAATCTCTACTAATTCAATAGTTGCAATAGAGAGACTATAATAATCCTCATGGCTCAAGAGGCACCATGGGTCATACATAGAGCTAGTAAACGTTATAAAACTTTTGGAATTTATTTCTAGCAATATGAGATGTAACAGGCAAATGATCAAGGACTTAACATATTTAAATTGAAAAAAAAAAAAGAGCCCACTCCTGGCAAACACAGGTCATTAATACTCAATTTCTAAGACAATCTCCAGGCTGACGTACTTAACACCAAAAAGAAGTACAATGTTAAAATAGTCCAGCCCCAGGAAGTGGATGTGGCTCAAGCGACTGGGCTCCCATCTACCATATAGGAGGTCCAAGGTTCGATTTCCAGGGCTTCCTGAGGAAGGCAAACTGGGCCTGCATGGCAAGCTGGCCCATGTGTAGTGCTGGTCTGTGAAGGAGTGCTGGCCCACACAGAGTGTGTCCACAAGGAGAGCTGGTGCAGCAAGATGATGCAACCAAAAGAAATACAGAGAGACAATAAGAGGCACAGCAGACCAGGGGACTGAAGTGGCGCAAGAGACTGAGCGCCTCTCTCCCACTCTGGAAGGTCCCAGGATAGTTCCCGGTGCTGCTTAAAGGGAAGACAAGCAGACACAGAGGAACACACAGTGAATGGACATAGAGAGCAGACAGTGAGCACAAAACGATGGGGGGAGGGGAGAGGATAAATAAATAAATCTTAAAAAAAACAAAAGTCCAGTCCCTGTAGTCCTCCCTAGTCCTACAATGAAGGTGATCCTAAAAGATGGTGAGCTTGTGAAATACTCTAGTCAGGCAAAACTGGGGAAGCCAGATTGCTGATCAAAAAGGTACTTCATTGCTGAAGAGAAGACAAAAAAATAAATGCCCATTAGATTCACAAGTGCTATCTTGCTTCTTGCTTTCTTTTGCAAGACAATATAACTCTGAGATGCTCATTAATATATACAGCATACAATTCACCCCTTTCTAAATGAAAATTTCATTGCACTTTTCTTCTACAACAATGCATCAGCTATATTTCAAGTTGGTTAAAATACCTGCTCTCTCTGTAACATAAGATAAAAATAAAATGTAGCATGAAATTCCATAAAAACAAAAGAATTCTTTGTTTGGTTTATAGAAATTTAACTTTTCTTTATCAAATGAAAAAAATGCCAAATTAAGTGGCAATGAAATGAAGTTTTGAGTTAAAAAGAGGATACAACAAAAGATTCTATCCAAAATATTCCCCGGGAGGGGTGCTAAGGTTGAGAAACAATTAGCCCAACTCAGTAAAGTGTTACTAGCTCTTTCTTTATACACTTACATAAGTTATGTCTACCCAGGAATAAACAAATCTTTCTTTTTAATACTCTTATCTATTCTTTGGCTTTTCTGTTCGTTTTCGATACTATAATTTTAATTGAGAAAACTAAAAAAAATAGAGAGTATTTCTTATGTTTTAATTTGATACAACTATTGAGACTAAAAACCCTTATAAAATAAAATACCAAGTTTCATACAGCCCAGTGACAGATGGCACACTCTAGCTAGCCCCAGCATTCACAATCCTTCTCCCAAATGAACCACCTCTTCAACAAATATTTCAAACTTGCCATAATTTAAGAAGTTGAGTTTTAAGAAAATTATATATTAAAAAAAAACATGTAGGATATTAAAGAATGTAGGAAAAAATTCTGAGATAAGTGCAAACACCTCTTTAACACTAAGTCCAAAAAAGATAGTTTCTCTTCTATATCTAAAAAGCTGAGTTATCTATTTCCCCTTAAAAGGAACTAGGAATTCTTAGAGAAATGGCTGAATCCTGTTCTGGAGCACAGGGTACACCAAATGAGGTAGAAAATATTGTTGTGCCAGAAGGAAAAGGAGCTGTCCAGTATTAATGGAATTTTATCAAATGTATATAGGATCTTTCTTTAAGGGATCCCATTGGACAAGTTGTGACAAGTTCAGTATCACAGACTATAACGGAGCTCTGCTTTCACTTAGAATGTAGAAAGTTGCAAGAGAATGTAACAATAGAAAAAGATGGATAATCTATAAAATCATACCTTTCCCTGAAATCAGAGAGTTGAGGTACCAGACAACCAAATGAACTGAATTCTAAAAAGTGACAAACTCCTCCAAGGAGAAATGGTACATACAAACTGCTATAATTTTAACAAGGCATCTTAAGAATAGACCAACACAAAAGTGTGTAATAAGAATCAGCTAAAATTGTTTAAGAATTCTTAAATGCTAATTTTGGATGAATAAATCAGTTTATAAAAATTGGAAGACCTAGACACAAAGGGAGCTCACACACCCCTGTGACCTATTTTCCACAAATTAGCCACAAGGTAATCATGAGAAAGAGTGTAAGGCAGGACAAAGAGCAGACCAGAGAGAGCCCCTACATTTGACATAAGCATATAGGAGGTGATTTTCTGTTACTGGGGACAGGTATAAAACACTGTCTGCTTTCCCTATAAACTTTGTCTTAGATGAATAAAGACCCTTAAATTAATGAGGATGAATAACAATATCTCTCATTCTAGGGTGAGGGCAAATATCAATTGCATGTGGGAAAAGGGTAGAAGTAAACCTCATCTGCCCTGGGAGAGGGGAAGCAACCAACCCTGCCACTCCCAGGATCCAATGATTCTAGTATAGGGCAAAAGTAAAAGACCTTTCACATTGTGATGGCCCAGAAATCTTTCTGAGCCCAAGTTCTCATGCTAATACAAAGGAGAGGCCTACTACACCTTGGGGAAGGAAAATAAATTCTCTCCTGCCTGAGAGCTGCCACAGACACAAGGCATTTTGGCTGTGATGAAGGATATCAGTAAGGAACACTGAGAAGTCCCACCCATGAGGAGAAGCCAAAAGGGTATGCCTAAGAATGAGGCTGGACCAGCAGAACTGAGAAACTCCTGCCACCATCATAGCCTAGCATTGAGTAATATCAACCAACTTCTGGGGAAAAGGCAAGAGAGTAGAGGAAGAACCTCCTATTTGGAGGTTCTGAGGAGAGGGGGAGCGAAGAATAGGTGGAATATAGGGCATTTTTAGGGCACTGGAATTGTTCTGCATGATTCTGCAATGACAGATACAAACCATTATACATCTCGTCAAAACCTACATAAAAGTATATGGAGCAAAATGTAAACCATAATGTAAACTACTGACCACAGTTAGTAGCAATGCTTCAATATTTGTTCATCATTTGTAACAAATGTACCATACTCATATAAGATGTTATTAATAAGGGAAAATGTGAGAGGGGGAGGGAGGTACATGGGAGTCCCCTATATTTTCTATGTGACTTTTCTGTAACCTAAAGCTTATCTGAAAATGAAGTGAAAGAAAAGAATAAGACACTGGGGGAACACACAGAAGAAACTGTCAATATACATAAAAGGTCTTACGGTGATGAAAGGCACAATGCCAAAAAAATTTTTTTTTGTTTTGTTTTTAGGAAGGTTTTGGAATCCAGAAAGGTTGCAACTGTGGCAGGGGAGGATTACTGATGTGAGGTATCAGTGGTGGGGTATGTGTGAGGAAGAGTGGACCTGGGACATGCCTCTACGGAATATGAATGTGTTCATGTGGTAATGTGTGTTGTCTCGGTGGGTGGAGATTCACACAAAAACTGACGGAATTCCCATCCCGGGGTGTCCTGCTAAATTCTCTAATAGGACAGCAAGAATCTCTAGAGTATATGGGCAGTGACAACCAAAGGAGGACAGACTGACACACCAGGCCCTTGATATTGATGCTTGTACTTATGAACCTTAACCTTGTGAAACTGAAAAACTTAGACTAGTAATAGACATTACCTAAGAGCTAACTTCTGAAAGCTTCCTTGTTGCTCAAATGTGGTGTCTCCTTAAGCTGTAACCAACACATTTTCATACATTATAATTTCATTTTCATTCCATTCAAAAATATTTTCTAATTTCCCTTGTGAGTTTCCAAATGACCCATGGATTATTTAGAACTATGTCAGTTTCCAAATGTTTGGATACTTGTCAGTTGTCTTCTTACTGAAGATTTTTAGTTTAATTCTGTTATGGTCAAGAATATGCTGTACTTGATTTCTATATTTATGGAAATATTACAAATTTCAAATATATAGCATTTGTAACATAAACATTTATATAAGAAAGGAAGAAAGGCCTCAATTCAATAGCATAAGGTACATTAAGATACTATGAAAAGGAGAAATTAATCCAAAACAAGAGGAAAAAGGAAATGGTAAAGAAAGCAAAAATCAATGAAACTGAAAATAGGAAAAAATTAAAATCTCTAGCTAGACAGTGGTATGATATATTTAAGATACTGGAAGAGAAAAACTTCCCAAGAATCTTATATCTGGCAAGATTGTCTTTCAAAAAATGAGGGCGATTTTAGAATATTCACAGATAAACAGACACTGTGAGAGTTTGTAATCAAGAGACCAGCTTTGCAGCAAATACTAAAGGATGTGCTACAGCCTGAAAAGAAAGACAGGAGAGAGAGGCCTGGAAGAGAGTCTAGAAATGAAGATTATATCAATAAAAGTAACTAAAAGTGTCAAACAGGTGGTGAAAATAAAATTACAAATAAAACCCAAATATTCAGGAATAAACTTAACCAACAATTTAAAACATTTTTATTTAGAAAGATACAGTTTGTGCTTAAAAGAAATTTTAAAAAGACCTAAATAATTAGAAGAACATTCCATGCACATGGATTGGAAGACTATCTAAATATCATTAAGATGACAATTCTACTCAAACTGATATAGAGTCAATGCAATCCTAATAAAAATTCTACCACTATTTTAAAAATAAATGGAAAACATGATTATCAAATTTATTTGGAAAGGTAAGGTGTCATGAATAACCAGAAAAATCTTAAAAAGGAAAAGAAAAGCTGGAGGAGTCTCATTTCCAAACTTTAAATCATATTACCTAGCTACAGTGGTAAAAAACATCATGGTACTGGAATAAAGACAGTCATATAGACCAATGGAACTGAATTGATGGTTCAGAAACAGACTATCACATCTACGGTCAAGTGATTTTTGACTAGCCTATCAAACCAACCCAATTCAGGCAGAACAGTCCATTCAACAAATGGTACTGAGAGAACTAGATATCCATAGCCAAAAGAAGGAAAGAGGACCCCTATCTCACACCTTATACAAAAATTTATTCAAAATGGATCAAAAACCTAAATATAAAAGCAAGAACCATAAAGCTTCTAGAAGAAAATGTAGGAAAATATCTTTAAGACCTGGTGGTAGATTCTTGAGGGAGATAAAAGGAGGACTGAGATGGACTACTGACGTTTAATGCATATAGAAATTTTAATTAACTTTACCATAAAAGTGTGGAAATGTACAGAGTTGATAGTAACACAGCTGGTTTATAAATGGGAATGTGGCTGAAAATGGTAGCCTAGGGATGTAAATGCCAACTAACAGAAAGCTAGAGAATAATCTAGGGACTGAATAGCACAGTAAACCCAGGAGCGGATGAGAATTGTGGTTGATGGTACAGATGCAGAGGTGTCCTTGGTGAGCTAAAGGAGATGTATATCACTATTGCAGTGTGGAGAATGTGGAGAAGCATGGGAAAAATATAACTGGAGTGACCTATGGACTGTGGTTAGCAGTAATAATGTAATATTCTTATATCTATGTCAAAGATGTATTGTGTTGGTAATGGGGGAGTATGGAAAAAGTGTGCCAAATGTATGCTATGGACCTGGTAATAATCTGATGATATTATCTCATAATCTGTAACAAATGTTCCACCACAGTGTGGGATGTTGATAGAGGGGTGTTTTGGGGAATTCTGACCATGTACATGACTGTTTTGTAAGTTTATAGCTTGTCATAAAAATGTATGTAAAAAATAATAATAGGGTGTGTTGGGGAAAAATACATCAAATATAAGATAAGGACTATAGTTAGTAGTAAGATTTTGACAATTTTCTTTCATAATTTGTAACAAATTTCTCACAACAATGCAAGGGGCTGGTGGTTAATGTATGGGATCCCTGTATGTTACGCATGTTTGCCTTGTAAGTTCACAACTTTTACTATATACTTATTGTTTATGTTCATGTATAAATGATATAAAAATAATAATAATAGGGTGGGTTGGGGAAAAGTACTTTGATTAGTAGTAATATTTTGAGGACACTTTTTAATCATTAGTTTAAAAAAAGTTTCATGACAATGCAAGCTATTGGTGGGGTAAAGTATGAGAGCCCTGTATAATGTTTGCATGTTTGTTTTGTAAGTTCACAACTATTATTATACACTTATTGTTTATATATGTTTATGTATGAGTGATATACTGTAATACATTTTTTAAAATTAACCGGGGAAGCAGTTGTGGTTCAACTGATAGAGTGTCCACCTACCATACAGGAGGTCCAGGGTTCAGTACCCAGGGCCTTCTTACCCCTGTGGTAAGCTGGCCCACACACAAGGAGTGCCAGGCCATGCAGGGGTGTCCCCCATGTAGGGGTGGTGCCCCACACGCAAGGAGAGTCACCCCACTTGCAACAACAACAACAAAAAAAGCGACACAGTTTCCCGGTGCCGCATGACAAGAATGCAAGTGAACACAGAAGAACACACAGCAAATGGACACAGAGAGCAGACAATGGGGGAAGGGAGAGAAATAAATAAAATAAATTAAAAAAAAAAAATTAACAAGACTGAAGACTAAAGGAAAAAAACACACAATCATTCTTAAAGAAAAAAAATTGACAAAATAACAAATTTTGATGACAATTCACGAGAAACTAGAAAAAGAAAGGAACTTTACCCCAATATAGGTCATCTACAAAAAACCTCTAGCCAGTACTATATGTATTGGTCAAAGTGTGGACTATTTCCCTCTAAATCAGGGAAAAGGCAATGATGTCCAAGCTCAGCCTTTGTGGTCAAAATTATACAGTGTTAATAAGACAAGAAAAATAAATAAAGGATACCTACTCTAACATTAACTGATTCTTTACAACTTACTTATGTTTCCTTTTTAAAATATTAATTATGATCACTGCCAACAACTTTCACTAATTACTTATTGTATGAGAAGGTGTTGGCATTATATCATTTTTATTAACTGGATGATGATATGGATGTACATATGCCAACACTTGAAAAAAAAAAAGTATATTAACTTTATTCCTGGAAGACATGTTCATCTATGTAGAAAATTCCAGGAAGTCTACAATGTCTGCCAGCATCAATAATTGAGCTTAGCAGGGTTGTAGGATACAAAGTCAATATATTTAATACAATATTCAATTTTATTTCTATTATACTAACAGTGAACAATTGGAATTGAAATTTTTATAACAGCACTAAAAACACAAAATTCTTAAGGATATATTAACAAGATATGCATAAGATTTACATTCTAAAAGCTACAAAACATTGGAGAGAAATTAAAGAATACCTAATAAATAGTGGATTTATCATATTCACAGATTGGAAGACTCACTATTGTTAACACCTGAGTTTCAATGAAACCCTAAGCAAAATATGAGCTGGCTTTTTGTAGAAATAAGCTAATTCTTAAATATATGTGGAAAAGCAAAGGAACTAGAATGGCCAAAAGAATTTTGAGAAAGAACATAGTTGGATGATTTACAAAACTTGATTTTATAACTTTCTATAAAGCTATACTAATTAAGACAGTATGGTGCTGGCATAAATACAGACATACTGATTAATAGAAAAGAATAGTCTAGAAATACACACACACAGTCAACTGATTTCTAACAAAGGTGTGAAGACAATTAAATAAAGACAGTCTTTTCAACAAATGGTACTTGAAGAATTGGATTTTCACATGCAGCACATAAACACTGACCCTTACCTTGCACCTATGATGCATTCTAGATAAAAATGTCTAACCTGAACCCACCAATTCTTTAGAAATTATTTCCAGTTTGAAAGAAATATAGAGCATAGAGAGTCAAGGAAACAACAGGACGAATCTAGATGTGGAAATGTTCTTCAGGAAAACTTATCTGTGAGGATGGGAAGGCAGGTGGAGCTAAACTAAAGGAGAATATAGCAAGAGAATTAAGGAAGACAACAACCAAATGCCATGTTTATCCTAGACTAGATCCTGGCTTAGATAAACCAAGAGTAAAGAACATTTTGGGGACAACTTGGAAAGTCTGAATATGGACAAGTATTAAAATAGATGAAAATATATTGACTTGAAAAGTTGGGGATTAACTAAAATAAAGGTGGGTTACAAAGCATGTACAATATGATTTAATTTTGGTGAAAATTTTATGTATATAATATATATAGAAAAATACCTGGAATGATATACATTAAGGTGATAACCATAATAATGTCTAGATGGTAGGAATCTGGTACTCGAAAAATTTTTTGGCTTACCTGTTTGTTATTCTAGCTTTCATCAATATTTATATACTAAATTTTTAACAACAAAATAAGTGAAAATTTTTAAAAGTAAATTAAAAAGCCTATTTAAGAACAAAATACAGGTGAGTTATATATATTATGGTTTGATATGTACAAGGAGGTATTACTAGCAGATATAAAAAGGTCCTTGAAATGTTCTAGTAAAACCGGTATTTTTACTGATTCTTTACAACTTATGTTTCCTTTTAAAAATATTAGTTACGATCCCTGCCAATAACTTTTACTAATTACTTATTGTAATTAGTAATTGTGTGTTTATCTGAAGGCCTCAGACCACTATGAACATCTCTAGGCACAAGGTGCTCAGAACTTCATGAAAAAGTCTTTTCCACTTTTACAGCCATTACTTGCTTTCTATTTAGAGTCAAATATTGGTCCAACTTTTTAATGCTCTAATTTTAGTTTATAAATACTTTTACAAATGGCAATATTAATATTATGTTGTAATGTCAAGTCTCTAGTGATTTGAAGGCAGAGACTTTTTTTATGTAAGCATTGTTAGCACATAGCATACTGCCTAAATGAATATATGACATTTACCCTCCATACCAAAACAAACTTTTCAAACATTTGAAACAGCTATCATATCACTCCATATTCTTTTATTGTTCTGGATATAATGTCCATGCCCTTCAATCATTCCTCCCACAAAAGAGATATCAAGTTTTCTCATGATTTTTGTCAAACTTATAATGAATTTCAAAGCACTTTGTAAAGTTTGACATCCTTAAAATACAAGCAGATACTAGCATCTACAGCAAAGAAAAAAGAGAATATATACTCTTAGAAAAGGCAATTATCACTGTGTGAGTCATAATAAGCATATCATTAATTAAATCATCTAAATGAGCAGGTTCCAAATTTTCCCAGTAAGATAGTGTCTTTAATGTGTTGCAAAAATAGTATCTTTAATGATATGAAAATACACGTATATGTAGAAACACAGATTTCCTCACAGTCTACCACCAAGTGAATAGAGCCCATAGATAAGGAACACTGCCATCTATTTTATTTTCCTTTTTATCAATAAGACTCCTCTCATTTTTATTTTTATTCTCTTTTCTCCCTTTCTTTTTGTATAACTATTTTTAACATAAATGTAAGATTTCATATTATTCCTTTATTCCAATACTTTAATCTCTCAATATGGTTTAAAATTTTAATTTTAATCACTGTAAATCAATCTATATGATTGAATTGTTACATTGATGAAACTGTTGAAAAACTGAGGGTCTAAGACAGAACCATACAAAGATGCCCTAAAGAGAGTAATACCCTTGTGACCACTGAACAACAGTATTGAACAATAATTTGAACAGTTGTAAATACTAAAATGGCTTTTAAAACACCTTGTCTATATTTAAGAAAGGTATCACTCAAATTTTCAAACCATCTGTTGAGATATGTCACACTGTATCTATAACTTCCCCAATGTAGTGACTTATAGAAATGTATTTTTAAAAATAAATGAATTATGGTGGCGGACTGGGCCCAGTGGTTAGGGCATCCATCTACCACATGGGAGGTCCATGCTTCAAACCCCAGGCCTCCTTGATCCATGTGCAGCTGGCCCATGCACAGTGCTGATGTGCACAAGGA
Source organism: Dasypus novemcinctus (assembly GCF_030445035.2). Taxonomy (NCBI): domain Eukaryota; kingdom Metazoa; phylum Chordata; class Mammalia; order Cingulata; family Dasypodidae; genus Dasypus; species Dasypus novemcinctus. The sequence goes on along the minus strand of NC_080673.1, from coordinate 42,936,096 downwards.
GAGCAGTGCCATGCAGGGGTGTCCCCCGCGTAGGGGAGCCCCACGCGCAAGGAGTGTGCCCCATAAGGAGAGCCACCCAGAGCGAAAGAAAGTTCAGCCTGCCCGGGAATGGTGCCGCACACACAAAGAACTGACGCAACAAGATGACACAACAAAAAGAAACACAGATTCCCGTGCCACTGACAACAATAGAAGTGGACAAAGAAGATGCAACAAATAGACACAGAGAACAGACAACTGGGGTAGGCAGGGAAGGGGAGAGAAATAAATAAAAAAATCTTAAAAAAAAATAAGTGAATTAGTTTATCATCAGAAAAATTCTGATTTTCTTTTCTTCATACATATTTTTAATTATAAATATTCAATAGCCTATTATAATTTTTATATTGGGGCAGTGATATTTTATGGTTTTTGTTTTCAGGTTTATCCATTTCCATTTCCAAAGAGTGTGATTTTTTACAAATCATGGAATCAGATTTAAAAAACAAAAAGAATAAATTATTCTTCTGAAAGTGAGACAGTCAAAAAAATAAGGCACATAAAAATAAATTTTCTGACTACATTATTCTCCAATATATAGATCATATATAACATACATTAAATTGTAACACTCTAAAAGTGACTAGACTTGTGGGAAGATGAAGCAAGAAGCTCCAGGAATCAGTCCTTCCTACAGAATGACTATTAAACAAGCAGGAACAGTCTGAATCAACTATTTCAAACTCCGAAGTCCAGTCAAACAATGTGCAGCATCCAAACAAGAGTGGGAGAAAGAGGTTGGTAAATAACAGCCTGATACCAAAGAGGGCCTAAAAACTCTGTTCCTCAGGATGGGGTGTAGGAGATGGGCTACCATCTGCTCACTGATCACTGCTTTTGATTAGTTACTTTGGAACACTGGAGGCCTGATTCTGAGGGCAGTCATTGTGCCAAACTGCCTGGGAAAAAGGCAGTGGAGGAAACTTAGACATTTCCTCAGAACTAGAGAGGACAGTTGAAGGGTTACATTTGCTGGGGAGGTGCCAAGTCAAGAAAACAGAGCTTTGGGGAACCAAGGAAGAAGCTCCTGGTGCTTTACCTGATCCCTCCCATGCACCTTCTCCATGGCAGTGTAGAGCCAGGTGGTGATCTATTTGTGGTTTCTTGGCCTTGTTCCAGTTGGGAAAAAATCTGCCCTCCAGGAAAAGCAGTTTGAGAAAAGGAAAGCAATGTAAAAAACAATTGAGGTGGATAACCTGAGGCAAAGGCCTACTTGCTTTAAGTCTTGTAGTGGCACACTAAGGAGAGGAAGATGGTCTGCTTCATGAGAACAGGGGACAACGAAATTCCTATAAACAGGGAACTCATAAGACCACTAGCAAGTGCAAGCACAGGGCCAATTACAGGGCAGAAAAGTCAGGAAAGATGCTACAATTGGCATTTGCATTGGGTTCACTTTCATGATAGAAGGGATGAACTCTGTAGATCACCAGCCAACACAAAGCCAATTTGCGAATTTGGGTGTTTTTTTTTTTGCTTAGGTTTTGTTAGCTCCTGAATCTCAAGAAAATCTTTTTTTCATGTCACTAGCTGATACAAACTCAAGAAACAGACATCTCAAGAAATAAATCCCAGGTTTAACATTTAAAAATATTAAAATGCACAGTGTGGAAAAAAAAGATTCAAGACTACAAAGAAAGAGGAAAACATGGGCAATCTGAAAGACGACAATAAAAATCCAGACGACACCAAAAAAGAGACCAGCCTGTGGAAATATCAGAAAAAGATTAAGATTTTTAAAAAAATGATCTTAAATTTGCTCAAGGATATAAAGGAAAATACAGAGAAAGACATAAGGGATATCCGGAAAACAATAAATGAACAATATGAGATAGAAATTTTTAAAAAGAGCACATGGAACCACTGGAATTAAAGACTACAGTAAAAGAAGTAAAACAATGCCCACAAGGATTTCAATAGCAGAGTGGAACTAGCAGAAGATAGTATCAGTGATCTTGAAGACAAGACAATTGAAATGAGTAAGGCTGAGGAACAGAACCAAAAAGAAATATAAAAAGTGAAAACAGCCTATGAGCCCTGTGGGACACCATCAAGCATACCAATATAAGCATTATGAGAATGCCAGAAATAGAAGAGAGAAAGAAAGGGCAGAAGGAATATTCAAAGAAATAATGGAAGAACACTTCCCAAACTTAGCAAACAAGGTTAATATGCACATCCAAGAAGCCCATTGAACATCAAACAGGATAAATTTGAAGGAAAATATACCTGGTCACATACTGATCAAAACATCAAATGCAAAGAATGAGGGGAGAATTGCGACAGCTTCAAGAGAAAAGCAATGTTTTGTCAATATCTACTGAATTCCAATTAGATCGCCAGTTTCTCCTCAGAAAACATGGAGACAAGAGGCAGTGGGTTGAAGTTCTTAAGGTGCTGAGAGAAAATAATTTCCAACCAAGAATTTTACACCTAGCAAGAATTTCTTTTGAGGAAAAGATTAAGACATTCCCAGATCAATAAAAGCTGAGGGAGTTCATTACCATTAGACTTGCCCTATAAGTAGTGCTAAATGGAGTTCTTACAACAGAAAGTAAAGAACACTAGACAGTGGTTCAATGTGGAATAAAGAAATAAAGATCTCTGGTAAAGGTAACAATTTGATAATTCTAAATGTGAGTACTCCATTTTTCCAAAAGCATTTGTTCATTTTGGGTGATGCACATTGTTTTCAGAGTTTTGTTTTTGCTTTTGTTTTAGAAATAATGCTACTGTACATTTAATAGACTACAGCACAGAGCAAATGTAACTTCTGCATGTATTGGGAACCAAAGAATTCATGTGACTTGTTTTATTATCTGGAAATGAACCTGCACTATCTCCGAGGTATGCATATATTGTATTTTTGTGTGTAATTCTACTGCTTACTATGGATGCTAAAATGTACAAGCATTAAAAATAATGATACATCTGTCCCTTTTGGACATATAATGCATTGTATGTTTTTGTGTGTAATTCTAATGCTTACTATGGGAGCTAAAATATACAAGCATTAAAAATAATGATACATCTGTCCTTTTGGACATACAATGTACAAAGATATAATTTGTAACAAGCTCAAAAAAGGGGGATGGAGATCAATAGGAAGAGTGTACATGTATGCTATTAAAGTCAAGTTGATATCAAATAAAATACGATTGCTGTATACTTAGGATGTTAGTTTTTAACCCTATAACAACCACCAAAATAAAAATATATACAAGATAGAAATGGGAAGGAACTCAATATGGTACAATACAAAAAAAAAATCAAATAAATATGAAAATAGGCATTGTCATAAGAATTGAAGGACAAAAAGGTATCAGACTTACAAGACTAAAGAGCAAAATGGTAGAAAAAAGTCCTGCATTATCTTTACTGACTGCAAATGGATTAAACTCTCCAGTCAAAAAGGTAGAGATTCACAAATGGCTAAAAAAAAAACATGACCTAACTATATACTGTTTACAAGAGACTCATCTTATATTCAAAGAAACAAGTAGGTTGAAATTGAAAGTATGGAAAAAATATATATCATGCAAGTATTAATGAAGAGAGCAGGAGAAACCATAACAATAACAGATGAAACAGACTTTAATTCAACAACTATAACAGAGAACAAAGAAGGTCAATATAAACTGATAAAGGGATCAGATGAACAGGGGATATAACAATTATATATGTACGTAACAGCAGAGCCCCAAAATAAATGAAAAAAATATTAACAGATAGGAAGGGAGAAATAGACAGATCTATATAAATAGTAGAAGAGTTTAATACACCACTTTCAATAATGGATAGATCATCTAGACAAAATATCAATAAGGAAATAGAAGACTTGAATGACACTCTAAACCAATTAGACCTAACAGACATATATAAGATACTTTACCCAAGAGCAACAGAATACACATTATTCTTTAGTGCTCATGGATCATTCTGCAGGATAGACTATATCTTAAGTCACAAAAAATTCTTAATAAAAATATTAACACACTCTTCACCATGAGCCTTGAAGAGGCACAGCAGGTGTATTCACTGGGCTATATGAGAGGTTTTCCCATAGGCTGTGCTGTGTGGAGAAATGGAGCCTTGCAGCAATTCATGGGAGGGAGGAAAGAAGGAATTTATCTGTCTGTATCTCTCCCATTTCCCATTAGTCAAATCTTATCCCATGACCAGAAGTCCCCCAGACTTCTGAATTCCTACTGGGAACTCAGATCCCAGTTGGGATGCCAGATCCCATGCCCTGTGGTACAGCATTTCATCCAGTATGAAAGTAGTAGGGGAGACCAATTCTGAGTAAGTGGCTGCTGAATGCCAAAGAGAATCTGATGAGGTACATAAGATGTGTCCACTACAGTCCAATATTGTTTTTCTCCTTTTCCAAAAGAGGAAGCAAGGTTTAGTGATCAAAGATCTTTCCCAAGGTCACGTGGTAATTAACCATATTTACTAGAGTCTGTGACGGGTGCTTTAACATCTATATACACTCTCACGTGTCTAAGCCCCACCTATCCATCTTGGTAATTCTGACCCTAGTTGCAATGGTACCTCTTTCAAATCTAGCCAGCAATTATGCTAGTGCAGCCCTGCCTCACCCTTCCAAGCTTCCCATAGAAATTATGAGACCCTGGTATACTCCCCATAGGTTCTGCATGGCATGTTGCCTTCTTCCCAGGGAACTTTGTATATAACAAATCCATCAAACTCTTTTGGAATCTGCATCTGGCTTTATCATGACTTGCACAAGATAATAGGAACAGGGAAGCAGATATGGCTCAAGGGGTTGATTGCCTGCTTCCCATGTGGGAGGTCCTGCATTTGGTCTCCAGTGCCTCCTAAAAATAAACAACAAGCACACAAATGGAAGAAAAAAAAAAGAACTCAGGGGAGCATTGTGGCTCAGTGGTTGATGACTGGCTCCCATATACAGGGTCCAGGGTTCAATCCCCTGCCCCAGTACCTCAAAAAGAAAAACGAAAGAAAAAATGAAATCATACAATTTATGTTTTTCAGTCACAATGGAATGAAGCTAAAAATCAATAACGGAGAAATGGAAAATTCACAAATATGTGGAAATTAAACAATGTATGCTTAAACAACCAAAGGGTTAAAGAAGAAATCAAAAGGGAAATTAGGAAATATCTTGAAGCAAATGTAAATAAAAATACAACTACTAAAACTGATGGGATGCAGCAAAGGCAGGTATAAGAGGGAAATTTACAGCTTAAAAGGCTTACATTAAAAAAGAAGAAATATTTCAAATCAGACCTAACTTCAAAACTCAGGAACCAGGGGAAAAAGCAAACTAAACCCAAAGTGAGAAGCTGTAAGGAAATAAAGATTAGAGTATAGATAACAGAAATAGAGAATAAAAACAACAGAGAATCAAAACCAAACCAAATGTTGGTGGCTTGAAAGGATCAATGAAACTTGACAATCTTTTAGCTAGACTGAGGAAGAAAAAAAAAGAGAGAGAGCACAAATAACTAAAATGAGAAACGAAAAGACTTGTGTGAGAGGACTATGGGAAGATGGTGTAGCAGGAAGTTCCAGGATTCAATCTTTCTACCAGAACAACTATTAAACAGGCAGGGGGAAGCAGACTTGGCCCAATGGATAGGGCGTCTGCCTACCACATGGAAGGTCCGCAGTTCAAACCCTGGGTCCCCTTGACCCATGTGGAGCTGGCCCACGTGCAGTGCTGATGCACGCAGGGAGTGCCCTGCCACGCAGGGGTGTCCCCTGCATGGGGGAGCCCCATGTGCAAGGAGTGCGCCCCATAAGGAGAGCCATCCCTCACGAAAGAAATCGCAGCCTGCCCAGGAGTGACCCCACACACATGGAGAGCTGACGCAACAAGATGACGCAACAAAAGGAAACATAGATTCCCGGTTCTGCTGATAAGGATTGAAGCAGTCACAGAAGAACACACACCGAGTGGACACAGAGAGCAGACAACTGGGGGGGTGGGCAATGGGGAGAGAAATAAATAAAAAATAAATCTTTAAAAAAAGATAAAAATAAAAACAAACAGGCAGGAACTATCTGAAACAACTATTTCAAAACTCCAGAGGCCAGTAGAACATTGTGCAGTATCCAGGGAAAAGCTGGAAGAAGAGGCTAAGAGATTACTATAAAAACTAGGAAACTGTTCCCGCAACATGGAGGTTACTGTGCGCATCACCTAATCGTGAAAAAAAAAAACACTTCATGGTCCAGCCTCTGGTTAGCTTGCTGATGACAGAAAGGGACATGCCCACTCCATGACCAGGAGTGGGCATGGCCAATTGCTGATCACATCTTTTAATTAGCAACTTTGGGTGGCTGGGGGCCTGGCTCTGAGGGCACCCATTGTTCCAATGACCCCAGACAAAGGTGGCTGAGGAGACCTAAAGATGTTATGCTTTCTCAGGGCTGCAGGGGACAGCTAGTTGAAGGACTGCATTTGCTGGACAGATCAAGATAGCACAGCTATGGTGAGCCATGGAAGAAGATACCGGCACCCTTCCTGATCCCCTCCCCAGGCAGTCTGGAGCTGGTCTGTGCCCCACTTGTGGGCCCCTGGTCTTGTTTTGACTGGTTAAAACTGCCTTGATAACTCCTTTTCAGCTCCCCCTTTCCAGAAAGCAGCTTGTGATGAGGAAAGGAGTGTAAGAAATGATAGAGGAGGACAACCTGGGGCAAAGGTTTGCCTGGTTAACATACCCAGAATACAGAGGTTTACCTCCTGGGAAACAGGGGGGGGGGGGGGGGGGGGCATTCAAAGTCCTAGAAAGAGGGGAACTACAAAACAACTTACAAACACAAGCCCAGGACAAGACACAGGCCCAGAAATGACAGAGAACCCTGTACTCTGCATCCACCTTGGATAGACCTTTCTGATAGCAGGGCTGAGGGTGAAGAAAATCTGGGTACAAAGCAAGAAATAGATATATCAGGAAACAAATTCTAGAGTTAACATCTTAAAATATTAAAATGTACAATGTACAATAAAAGACCACAAGACAAACAAAGGAAAAGGAAATGATGGCCCATTCAAAGGAAGAGAAAAAAAATCTGGAAAACACTGGCAAAGAAGACCAGAATGTAGACATACTTTACAAAGACACTAAAAAAATTATCTTAAAAATGCTCAAGGCAATGAAGGAAAATAGAGAGAAAGATCTAAAGGATATAAGGACAAAAATTAATAAGCAATCTGCGAATCTAGTAAAGAGATAAAAATTTTAAAAAGAAACCAAAGAGAACTACTGGAGTTGAAGACCATAATAACTGAAATGAAAAATTCCCTGGAGGGTTTCAACAGCAGATTGGAGCTGGCAGAAGAATCAGTGAACTTGAAAACAAGACACTAGAAATGAGTCAAGCTGAGTAGCAGAAAAAAAAAATAGAAAAAGCAAAAATAGCTTAGGAGACCTCGGAGACACCACAAGCATACAAATATATGCATTATGGGAGTCAGAAGGACAAGGAATACTCAAAGAAATAATGACAGAGAATTTTCAAAACTTAGCAAAAGACGTGAACATGTATATCCAAGAAGCCTAGAGAATACAAAATAGGTTAAAAATGAAGAAAAATACACTCGGTTATATATTGATCACAATGACAAATGCAAAGGATAAGGAGAGAATATAAAAGCTACAAAACAAAAGCAACATGTAATGTATAAAGGAAGTCCCAATTAGAACGAGTGCCAGTGTCTCATCAGAAATGATGGAGGCAAGAAGCCAGTGCGCTGAAGTACTTAAAGTGCTGAAGGAGAAAAACTACCAACCAAGATTTGGATATCCAGTGAGATTTTCTTTCAAAAATGAGGGAGAGATGAACACATTACAAGATAAAAACAGAAGGATTTCAACCCTACTAGACCTGTCCTACAAGCAACATTAATGAGAGTACTTTAGACTGAAAAGACAAGACACTAGACAGTGGTTCAAAGTAGCATAAAGCAATAAAGAACTCTGGTAAAGGTAACCATTTGGGTAATTGTAAATACCAGTATTGTTGTATTATATGTTATGGTATGTAACTCCACTTCTTACTACAGACACTAAAATGCAAATGCAAAAAAATAATGATAAATCTATGGTTTGGGCATACAATGTATAAAGCTGTACCTACAAAAAAGTATGAAAACAGGTGGGGATATGGAAGGGTATAAAAAAAGTATATGTGTATGCTATTGAAATGAAGGAGGTATCAAACCAAATATGATTGTTACATATTTAGGATGTTAAATTTTAATCCCATGGTAACCAAAGAAACTATATAAAAAATACATTCAGAAAAAAAAGAGAAGGCAGTCAATATGGCACAAAAATGTGCCAATATATCATGATAAAAAAACTTAAACTAGGAATAGAAGGAAACTTCCTCAACATGTTAAAGGGCATATATGAAAAATGACAGCTAATATTATTCTTAATGTTGAAAGACTGCAAGTTATCCTTGTAAGAAAAGAAACAAGACAATTATGCTCACTGCTACCACAGTTATTCAACATTGTACTGGAACTTCTTGCCCGAGAAATTAGGCAAGAAAAAAAAAGAAATAAAAAGCAACCAATCAGAGAAGAAGTAAAACTTTCCCTATTTTCAGATGACATGACCTTATCTAAAGAAAATCCTGAAATGTCCACAACAAAGTTCCTAGATTTAATAAAAGAGTTCAGTAAAGTGGTGGCATATAAGATCAATAGAAAAAAAAAAAAATCAGTAGTGTTCGCATACATAAGAAACGAACAATTAGAAGAAGAAATAAGGAAAAAGTTCCATTTACAATAACAACATAGATTCTAATATCTAGGAATAAATCTAACAAAGGATGTACAGGACTTGTATACAGAAAACTAAGAAATATTCCTAAAAGAAATAAGAGAAGACAAATAAATCAAGGGACATTCTGTGTTCATGGAATAAAAGAATAAATATTAAGATGTTGATCCTACTAGAAGCAATTTATAGATTTAACGCAATCCCAATTTGAAAATTATAGCAACCTTCTTTGCAGAAATGGAAAAACCAATAATTAAATTTAAATGGAAGGATAAGGGGCACCAAATAGACAAAATTAATTTGAAAAAGAATAAAGTTAGAGGACTCACAATTTCCAATCTTAAAACTTATTACAAAACCACAGTAATCAAAACATCATGGTACTGACATAAGAACAGATTTATACACCAATAGAATCAAACTGACAGTCAGAAATAAACCTTCATATTTATGGTCAAATGATTTTTGACAAGGAGGTAAAGTCAACTCATTTGGGGAAAAGAATAGTCTCTTAAACAAATGGTGCCAGGAAAACTGGCTTCCATTTGCAAAAGAGAGAAGGAAGGCCCCCACATTACACCTAATTATATATATATCCACACATACATATCTACTCAAAATAGATCAAAAACCTAAGTATAAGAGCCAGAAATATCAAACTCCTAGAAGAAATTTTAGGGAAGCATTTTCAGAACTTTGTGTTTGGCAATGTTCTCTTAGACTTTACACTGAAAGCACAAGCAACATCCACAAAAAATGGATAAATGGGAACTCATCAAAATAAAAACTTTCATGCCTCAAAGCCCTTTTATCATGAAAGTAAAATGAGAACCTACATAAAAGAAGAAAATATTTGGAAATCATATATCTGATAAGAGTTTAATTATCAGAATATATAAAGAAATCCTTCAACTTGACAACAAAAAGACAAAAACAAGACCAATTAAAAAATGGGCAAAAGACTTGAATAGACATCTCTCCAAATAAGATAAAAGGACGTAAAAAGATGCCCAGTATCACCAGCTATTAGAGAAATGCAAATCAAAACCACAAGATATCATTTCATACAGACTAAAATGGCTACTTTCTAAAAAAGTGGAAAATTACAAGTGGTGGAAAGGATGTTGGTGGCAATGAAAAATGGTGTAGCTGCTGTGGAAAATAGTTCGGTGGTTCCTCAGAAAGCTAACTACAGAATTATCATATGACCCAGCACTCCCACTTCTAAGTATATGCCCAAAAGAATTGAAAGAAGGGATTTGGAAAGATATTTTGCAAACTAACATTCACAAAGGCCTTATTTCCAAGTGCCAAAAGAGAGAAAAAACCCAACGGTCCATCAACTGATGAATGGATAAACAAAATGTGGTGTGTGTATGTGTGTGTATACACAAATATATGTAAATAATTCAGCATAAAAAGGAAAGAAGTCCTGATAGATATGACAACATGAAGAAACTTGAAGATGTCATGTTGAGTGAAATAATCCAACCATAAAGGTACAAATATTGTATGATTTCAATGATATGAAATAATTAGAATAAGCAAACTCACAGAATCAGAATCTAGAATATAGGTTACCAGGGCATGGGGTGAGGATAGGGAATAAGAATTTAAGGCTTAAAATCTACAGAGTTCCTGTTTTAAATGGTAGAAATGTTTTGGTAATGGATCATGGTAATGGTAGTATAATGCTGTGAAAATAATTAACAGCGCTGAAATATACACACAAATGTGGTTAAAAGGGGGAGTGTTAGGTTGTATATATGTTACCAGAATAATTTTTTTAAAAACCCATTAAATTATACAATACAAGGAATGAATACAAAATTAAACCATGGACTATAGTTAACAGTGCAATTACAAAAACATGCTTTCATCAATCCTAACAAATGTAAAACAGTAAAGCAAGATATTAATAATGGTGGTGTATGTGATGGGAACCCTGCATTTAAACATGACTTTTCTGTAAACCCACAGCATCTCTATCAAAAAAAAAAAAAAAAAAAAGAAAGTGAGGACTATCTTATTCACCTTTATTTCTCTTACAGTTCTCAGAACATGGGCATAAAATATGTCCAGCAAATACTTAATATTCCATTATTTGAACAGTTAACATTTTCAAGAGAAACAGGGCGCTTTGGGGCTTCTGGATATAAATATAAAAAGCAAATTAATGCATCATCCAATATAAACAGCATATCACATGGTCATATAAGTTTTAAATATCATAGGGAAATACAAGAATGATAAGTTAAGAAATACTATTATGTAAATAAGGAGCTATAAATGTAGGCAGGTTTTCTGAATGCCCTTCTATTAAAGTTACTTTCTATAAAAAAGAAAATAATACCCCAGCCTAAAGTCAAAAGTATAGTATAACTATTAAAGTGAAAAAAAAAAAACCAATTTCTAGATGTTTTGAAATAGTTTAATATAAATATATATATGTTCCATACTCTCAATCTACCTGAGTTTATATACCTAGCACTAAACTAAGAAAATAGAATGCATTATGGGATTAAACTAATAATGTTACACAAATAAATCTATCATTTATAAATAATAATACATGGTCACTCCACACCATAGTAAATTAGGGTGATTAGAGAATAAATACTTAACTTTGAGAAGGATTATGGACTTGGCAGTGTGTTGCTGGTATATGTCAGGATTATTCATCACCCTGACAGTAATATTAACCACAATCCATTTCAGTTGCTTCAGTTTATCATTTTCTGACTAATGTTAAAAAAACAATGTCATTGGATGCTTCTTAAATTAAGTGTAGGGTTAACCTCTGTATTAGAGTTATTTAAAAACTTTTACTAGAAGGTAGGTAGCTTCAAGTAGGAAACCAAATCTGCTATTCAGAGTGCTAATACCTAATAGATGTAAATTAAACTATATTCCCTCAAAATAAATTTGATTTCTTAATTTATAAACAAAACTTCAACAGTCTTCTGGATGTACCACAACATCTATATATGCTATATTTTATAATCTATATGTTTACACTTGGTTGAACTTAGTATAAATTCTGAGGAAAGGGTTGCACTGTCACATTTTAAACTATACCACACTGAAAACATAGTAATCTGAAATTTTAAAAGGCTAGTGTACCTGTAAAAATATTTTTGTTAGAATTACATAAAATACAATATTAAATAGCAGTTTGCTACATGCTACATATGCTTCCCCAAGTAGCTTGATGAAGGACTGTAAATGGAGACAGACTGACACAAATCTATACCAGTCCAAGATTTCCTAGTGCTCCAATTTTATCTCCATGCTATTTTATCTTTATCATGTTGCTGATTTAAGACATCTGTACCTTCATTTTTAAGAGTGAGGCATGAAAGAGCTGATTGAGGTCTTTAGGCATGAGTATGTTGTGAACTGGTAGACTTGGCTGTAGAGTAAATCAGGTGAGCTTGAAGTAGAATCCCCATATGTTAGTACTCTTTAGATCTTTTCATTTGAGCCAGTCATTATGATCAAAGAGTAATATTAGAATCTTCTATCTTAAGGAGTGGAGCTGATACAAGCCTGTCTACCTGAGTTCTGATGGCATAGCAGCAAAAGGTGTCTGGTGGCCTTCACCACTCAGTACTTAAAGCTTTCAGTTAAACCTATGTCCTATCCCTTACCTTAAACTCTCCCCCTCAACAGTGGTTGGTGTTCTCAAATGAGTATCTGCTCTGGCACAATTTCTCCAAAAAGTAAACCTTTTGCCTTTTCCAGCATAGGGGAAAGAGTAATTGAGTTTTGGAAAGTAATGAATATAAATGCAAATATTCAATCTAAAATATTCTTTCTCGTTATACCTGAAGTCTCTTAGTTCACTGGCAGGAAGAGATCTGAGTTCAAAGTCTAGCTAACCACGTGAAAAATACATGACCTTGGAACAGTTCCTTAACTTCAATAAAATCTGTTTCTTTACCTCAAAAAATAAAGATAATAATACATTCCTCCCAGTGTAGTTTAGGGGATTAAATGGGAAAGTATATGCAAAATATCTGTTACAGTGGGAGGTACGATTAGAAGTTTTCTCACAATCCTAGGAATATATCTTGAACTTTCCCCATGTCATTCTTGTGCTGATTAGACTATAAACTCCCTAAAGCTTGAGAGTACAATACATACCATAATCTCTAAAGTTAATGAGATGTATTAACTTTAACTAAAAAAAATATTTAAAAAAAGACAAAAAATAAAATAAAATATAAAGTTAATGTGGCATATAACAGCATCCATATTTAATGCAAAGATTAAAATATTTTAAATATATTTTGTCATCTGATAAAAATATTCAAAACTTAGTGAAATAATGAATAATTAAAATTTAATTGCATTTATATTTTATTTAAACACATAGGGTTCATTATTTACTGTTATAGTAACATAAGGTTTTGTTTTTTTTTTAAGGTCAAAACTCATTTGGTTTTACTCAAGCCAAATAAATAGAAGAAAAAAAAAGTAAAAGCTGTAACACTTATGTTTAAATACTATTGTCCCCCCACCCCCACCCCAAAAGAGTGTTCTTTTCCCTCTGTGACATTTAGATGGTATATTGATTCCCTGTGTATCTGTTACAAAGCAGACTAAAAGGACTGGCATTCGTCAGAAACAGCACTTAAAACTTAAAGAGATAAAGAAGTGCTGTCTGATCAACAACAGTTAAATGTCGGTAGTCAATTCCAGGTCAAGATGCATGCTGTATGTTAAATACGTGTGCTAGAGAGAAATATCTCACATATTAAAATATTAATCCAAGATAGTAAAGGATAACTGAGAGAGAGAAAATCACCTACTTTTTCTATAGACAAATAAAGAAAGAGTAAGAGAGAGAAAACATACAACACGTACAAAAAAACACAGCAGTAACTCCACAACAAACAAGTAAATTCAGTATAGATTTATCATTCTGTTCTCCTCAGTTACCTCAGAATTTACTCTTCAGAAACATTTTGATCCAGAGGAGGGCAATGGAAACTGCTAATTAAACAGCACTGTAACACAGGTTTTAAAAAACAAAAAAGCAGGAAAAAAATTAAATATGATTTTTTGAGGCCTGTGTCAAATTTTAAAATTAGTTTGATGAAGGTATTATGATAGTTAAACATTCTCAGATTCTTATTCTGCAAGTGGGAATCAGATCACAGTGTAGGTTAATTTGCCCCTATCATTTATTTTTCTTGTTTCTATACTCTGGAACAAAATAGCAGCTCACATTGCGCTTGCACTCTAAATTTGAAAAATGGATGACTTTTCTTTTCTTTCTACTTCAAACTCTCTCTTTCAGTATCTCCCTGCATTTTAAGAGTGTAAGTTTTAATTACTAAAAAAAAAATCTACCTATAAATTGGCCATTCCTCTTTTTCTTTAATCTTATGTTTACTGTTTCACTAGGATAGTAATAGTAACTACCTGTTTTTTATTCTTTCAGATCTCCAGAAACTAATAACCCCTAGCACATAATGGTACTCACATAACTTCAGCAGATGATTTGCACATAAAACACAATGATATTTTCTTTCTTTTTTATGCTATGCTATCGTATTTGTTTAAAAATGCTAGCTGTGAATCACAATTTGAAAAATACTGGCTTAGCATTCAAATTCTGGTTTTACCCACTAGTTGTTGTAACCTTGGACAACCTGCTTAACCTCATGGTACCTAAGTTTCTGGCTCTATAAAAGGTAATAATAATATGACCTATTTTTTTAAGGATTAAATGAGCTAATACATGTAAAACACTTAAAAGCGTGGCATATAGTAAGCCCTCAATAAATATTACTTAGTAATAAAGTGGGATGTTCTTATTTTCTGAAATATATTGTTGAGGTCATCAAGAGTTTTCATTTGCAAGTGAGTGACATAAGCGGCATTTCAATGTAAGAACATACAAGTTTTTTAGAATGGGTATACAGATCACAGTACACATACCTATTATAAATTCCAAAACCATGTTGATCAGTTAAAAAAGAAATGTGTTTCAGAATATCTTGGTTTTTCTCTCCTAGGAAACTGTGTCACACAATCACTCTCCAAACTAAAGTAAAACATAAATAAATCACAGTTGCAAAGTAAAATTTTCCTAAGCTACAAAGGAAGCCCTGGCACCCAAACATTCAGCCATCATTATTTGTTTTTATGGTATGACATTTTGCAAGTATATTCCTGCCCTAATTATAATATCTTATAAAGAAAAGACAAAAATAAAATGCTAATTCTTATCTTTTCCAAAGAGGTTGTCAAAATGTAAAATCAATGTGTATTTATAAAGTATGGATTTGTGTCACTCCAAATTCTATGCATGGTTAGACATGTCTTCTCATCAGTCAGAATTTTAGATTACTGATAACATGACTGGGATATTGGGGAAAATAATCAACTTCAAAATTGATGCTTACTTTTTTTCTGCTTTAAAAGAACAAATCAAAAGATTATACTAAATGAGGACATTTGTCAATATAAGAAAAAAATGTTTTCATCAGACTGAAATAGTTTTCATCTTCTCAACATATTATTTGTTATAACTAATAAATACCTAATTATAATAAGGAGATATTACGCATGGAATAAAACTTTATACCATCAAAAAAACATTTTTACATTGTTCCATTAAGACTGTTTCTTCTCTCAAAGAATGACCAGAAAAACAGATAAAGAAGGGAACTGATTACATTAATTTATCTTCGGAAAGCAGGCTCCCTGTGCAGCATGAAGAGATTACAAAATAAAATTGTATTTGTATCAAAGCTGCTAAAACTCCTCTGAGAACCAGCTTTGGGGAAAGTAAATGGACACAACTAAGCAAAAATAATTCAGCAAATTTTTAAGTTAGTCAGGCAACATCATCAATTTAAGAATGGGGATAAGATCTGTGAATGTTCCAAATTAAAGTTGGCATACAATGTGTTCTAGGATTTTATAAGTTTATTTAAACAAATAGCAATGTTTTCCAAATGTATACTATGGGAAAAATTTTAATATAATCATACAGATACAGCTTATTTTATGTGTGATATGTATTACTGAAAATGTGTATACAAATAGATACTTGAAAATTGAATCACATTGTAAACATTATGGTAGGAATTACTACTAAAAGGAATGAAATAATTTATTAAAGTGAACAACTATTTTATATTGCAAAGAATAATTTCTAGTTATCTATTATGCTTGATTTTACTAAATGCAGTTAATTACAAACACATATTTCCATCAATGTTTAATAAAAAATCAGTATGAGCAGAACTTCATTTTTGTAAGCTTTAATGACTTTAGTAGCATTCATAGTACTGCTTCATTATAGGAAAGGACATAGTTATAAAATATGTAGCTGAATGTTGGATTCACTACTTCTTCCCAGCTCTGCTACATATTCTGCTGTTCACTATTCAACTGACTGCCCTTCAAGTCTTCTGGGAAGTTTATAAATGTTCCTTCCTCCATCTAAAGAACAAATCTTTTACAAAATTTCTCAAAAGATAAAAACGGATTTCACTACATTAACAGAATTAAATCAGAAAAATGATATTTTTTACTTCTCTGTTTGGAATATATGGATATATCTGGATAAGAACTAATGAAAGAAATTCTTTTTGTTTGGCCTTTGATATCCCTCCCATATTTTACTTTTAACGTAAAAAAAATAAAAAAAAAACAAAATTTCCATTCAATCATCCAGTAGGGCACAAAAATAGCCTTATTTACTGTATATAGAAAAGAAGTTATAAAGGCAATAGTTAAAACATTTTACCCACCCAATAGAAGCATTTGACAAGTTCCTTAGAAACAGCTATACCGTACATATAAAATCTAATTTTAACAAAGGGTCCTATTTATTTGACAATCTATAACAGCATTTTGCTGATATTATTTTAATGTAATCTGTTAATAAAAAGTCAAATAGAAAAAAAAATCACTTCTAAAATCTTCTACAGAAGCCTACATTTTTTTGAAAGATTTACTTATTTTTATTATTTATTTCTCTCCCCATCCCCCCCATCCCCAGTTGTCCGCTCTCTGTGTCCATTCGCTGTGTGTTCTTCTGTGACTGCTTCTATCCTTATCAGCGGCACCCAGAATTTGTGTTTCTTTTGATTGCGTCATCTTGTTGTGTCAGTTCTCCATGTATGCGGCGCCGTTCTTGGGTAGGCTGCACTTTCTTTTGCACTGGTCGGCTCTCCTTATGGGGCATACTCCTTGTGTGTGGGGCTCCCCTACGCAGGGGCCACCCCTATGTGGGGGACATCCTGCATGGCAGAGCACTCCTTGCCTGCATCAGCACTGCGTAGCAGCCAGCTCCACACAGGTCAAGGAGGCTCGGGGTTTGAACCACGGATCTCCCATGTGGTAGGCAGATGCCCTATCCATTGGGCCAAGTCTGCTTCCCAGAGGCCTACATTTTGAAAAAATTGTTTTGGAAGTTTTGTTCTGGTATGTAAGATTTTTTTGTGGAACAGACAACTAAGACAAGGAACAGAGAGAATGGAAGTAGTTGGAAAGAAAGAGTGATGGTAGAAAGAGGTAACAGCGTTTATGGGAATTTTTGTTCAAGTACAATAATGGGAGAAGAGAGAAATATAGCCTCAGAGAAATATTCGAACAGCCTCCACCTACCACATAAATTGCTCTTATGTCAAGATAGAAACATGTACCATGCTCACAATCCATCCTACTACCCACTGCATCTTAAAGAGTCTATCAAAAAACCCTCTAAAACACAGACACACACAAACCTTAATAAGCTATGTGCTTAAATAGACTTCCAACTAAGGACATAATTTTTTTCTTAATGAAGAAATTCTTCCAGCATGATAAAAAACTTTCTATTAAATTCAGCTCAAATTTTGTAAAACAAATTTTATATTCTAATAAAGTCATGAAAAGTAAGATTTTTATTTTTGTGTACATAAAATTCAAACAATGGAGTAAACAGGGCATAATAGCCTCAGAGTTAAAGAACTGTTAATCCTGTTTTTCTAACCAACTTCTGCATGGCTCACAACACAAGTTAAACTAATATAATCCTCATTTCTCAGACTAGAAAATTCTACAGATACCAGCAAAATACTGCAGGGTATTTAGATTGAAATGTTATCTATATGTAAGGCTTTCCTTTTTTAATTAAAATTCTCTTTAAAAAGTGAAAAGGTATATATAGAAACTGTTACAATTTATTTGTTCTAAGCACTGTACCAGGCATTAGAGACCGAAGTGAACAAAACATAGTCACTACATTCAATGATTTCACTTAATAGGGAACAAAGAGCAGAAAATGTTAAAATTATAATACATTATGAAATGAGTTATAAAGTATATAGAGAGTACCAGGGAAGTACAAAGAAGAAATGCAGACTTTTAGATAAAGGAAAGAGTAACACAAAGGCACAAGGAATAAAAGAGAACATGGGATATAATGGTTCACATGATTGTAGCAAAGTTGAAGCAGAGACAGAATACGTGATAAGAAAATAGGCAACGGCCAGATTATGAAGACTGTTGTCTGTCATGAGGAAAATGCTGACCTTTGTGCTGACATCACTGGTGACTACTGTAATTGTCTGATCTGCATAAGGAGGCAGATCCCATCCTTTGATAGAGAGCGGTTGTTTCTCCTAAAGGAAGAGGGCATCCCCAACGCTAATCATGCCTAGACAAAAAAGAGTACACCTAAGAATGAGTAAAGGGAAAACGGACTTTGGCCCAGTGGTTAGGGCGTCCGTCTACCACATGGAGGCCCGCGGTTCAAGCCCCGGGCCTCCTTGACCCGTGTGGAGCTGGCCCATGCGCAGTGCTGATGCGCGCAAGGAGTGCCGTGCTACACAGGGGTGTCCCCCGCATAGGGGAGCCCCACGCGCAAGGAGTGCACCCATAAGGAGAGCCGCCCAGCGCGAAGGAGGGAGCAGCCTGCCCAGGAATGGCGCCGCCCACACTTCCCGTGCCGCTGACGACAACAGAAGCGGACAAAGAAACAAGACGCAGCAAATAGACACAGAAAACAGACAACAGGGGGAGGGGAGGGGAATTAAATAAATAAAAAATAAATCTTTAAAAAAAAAAAAAAAAAAGAATGAGTAAAAAGGAGAACTCTCTGGGACCTATGAAGTCAGAAAAATGGAAGCCTCTGACTCTTTTTGTGTAAGAAACTGGATATAGTAAGTGAAGTGGTATCTGTCATGTGGGATTCTGCAGAAACCAGACAATGATTGTGACTTAGTTTGAGGCTGTAAATCACTGACAGTCTCACACTTACGCTGTGATTAGGTATTCAGTAAAGATTTATTTAAATATTTCCTGTGGCCTAAAATGGATTTGAAAAGAGTTAAGAAAAAGTACTGTGTATATTCTTGGAGTACTAAGCCTTGAGTTCTAAGCATTTTTAGAGTGATCTAGATTGATAAGGGTGCAACACTGGTTCAAGGAACAAACTGGGGGGAAGTAACCAAGAACTTCCAGGTAAGGTTTGTGGAATATACAGCATTGTTTATAGGTCTTCCCATAAATTACTAAGGGAAAAGAAGCTTTTGGAGAAAGATTAGACTTCAGACCATCTGAACAAATGGGATCAAGGATTTAGTAATCTACAAAGAAAACACCATTTAAAATTTAAATTGAAAGAATTAGTTTGAACTCATGAGGAACTTCACCTTAAACTTTTTTCTAACTCCCTCTAAGATAGAAATAATGACAAAAACAGAAGCAATGAGCACTTCTAGACCAAATTGTGGTCTCCAGATATTATTTCCCACTAAAAGGAACCAGGCCTCCTTAAATAAATGGACGAATTCAGATCTGGGACAGGAAAAGTGAAGGTTAAGACCAGAACATTGTGTCATACTAGAGAGCACAGAAGTTATCAAAAGCTACTAAGAGTGTGTCAAAATGACTCAGAAGCAACTTGAAGAAGCCCCTAATGGTCAAAGAAGGAACTGAACATCACTAAGGATAATAATAATACACTAAAATATCAAATATATATAAATCTGTGAATGCATAAGATTTTTTTAAAAAGTTAATTGGCCACCAATGAAGGATGCAGGGAACCAACTCACTGATTTGAAAACTGGGATATAAAAAGAACAAATTAAACATTTATCCTATGCTATAAACCTCTGGTAACCTAATGGTAGATGAAGGAAGTTTCCATTTTTAGACATAATAAATGAAGAACTATGAGAATTTAAATACTACCACTTTGTAGTACTCACTGAACTAATTAATGCAGAAAGTGAATTGCAGGGGCTGCTAACATCACAGAAAATAAGTAAAAGAGATATTAATGCCTCTGACGGAAAACTCTAAAAAGCAGTCTTGCCAAAAATATTGAATTTGCATTTTACCAAGTCACTAGAACCAGCTACCAATTTAAAAGAAACATAAAAGACAGAGAAAAATGTTAGACAATCCCACAGTGATTCAATCAGCAAAACCTACGCTGTGAGAAAATCTATAAGACAAACGATATGTTTCTTCAAATACAAAACAGAAAGAAAAAAAAGGTGGACAGATGAAAGCTATGAGTTAAAAGAACTTCAGAGACATATCAAATATTGGAATGTGTGGTCTTTATTTGTGTCCTGATTTGAATAAAAAAACTATGATAAGAAGTATGAAATTTATAATTCGATTGGAATTTTGATACATACTGGGGGATTTGATATTAAGAATTATGGTTGGAAAGTGGATTTGGCTCAACAGATAGAGCATCCGCCTACCACATGGGAGGTCCAGGGTTCAAACCCAGGGCCTCGTTACCCATGTGGTGAGCTGGACCACATGCAGTGCCATGCAAGGGTGTCCCCCGTGTAGGGGAGCCCCACATGCAAGGAGTGCACCCCCACAAGGAGAGCCGTCCTGTGTGAAAAAAGTGCAGCCTGCCCAGGAGTGGTGCTGCACACATGGAGAGCTGATGCAGCAAGACGACGCAACAAAAAGAGACACAGATTCCCGGTGCCACTGACAAGAATACGGGCAGACACCGAAGAACACACAGCGAATACACACACAGAGCAGACAATGAAGGGAACAGGGAGAATGGGGTGGGGGAATAAATAAAATAAATCTTAAACAAAAATACATTAGAGGTGAGCAGATGTAGCTCAAGTGGTTTCCATGTTCAAGGTCCCAGATTTGATCTCTGGTACCTCCTAAAAACAAAACAAACAAGTGAAAAAAACAACTCTCGTTGGGGAGCAGATGTAGCTCAGTGGTTGAGCACATGCTTCCTGGGTTCAATCCCTGATACCTCCTAAAGAAAGATTAGAGGCACATAAAAGCTGATATAAAATGGCAGAAGAACAAATAAGTGAAATCAAGGACAGAACATCTGAACTTAAAAAGACAGGAGAACACACAGAAAAAAGAATGTGAAAAAGTGAACAGGGTCTCAAGGAATTGAATGACAACATGAAACATGCATACATATGCATTATAGGTATCCCAGAAGGAGGAGAAGAGAATGGAAAAGGAACAGAAAGAATAACTGTGGAAATAATGATTGAAAATTTCACAACCCTTATTATAGGCATAAATATCAATATCCAAGGAGGACCATTGCATCCCAAACAGAATAAATTCAAAGAGGCCTACTATTCAGAATGACAAATACAAGAGATATTCTGAAAGCAAGAGGAAATCAGTGCATGCTGTACAAGGGAAGTTCAGTAAGACTAAGTGCCATCAGAAACTATGGAGGCAAGAAGGCAGTGACATGATGTATTTAAGGTACTGAAGGAGAAAAACCACCAGCCAAGAATTCTTTTTCTGGCAAAACTGTCCTTAGTTCAAAGTCTTCACAGATAAACAAAAACTAAGAGAGTGTGATTCCAAAAAACCCAGACTGTCAAGAGATACTAAAGGGAGTGCTGTAGCGTGGAAAGAAAAAAAAACAAGGGTAAGAGAAGAGTGGAGAAATGAAGATTATTAGTAAGGGTAATTTAAAGGGTAAAAAGACAGACAATAGTAAGATGACAATGGAAAACCAAAAGATAATAAAACGGACAATGTAGTACTGCCTTTACAGTAATAACATTGAATGCTAATAGATTGAGCTCCCCAACAGACAGAATGGATAAAAACCTATGAGCCATCCACAAGCTATCTACAAGAGACTCACTTTATTTTTATTTTTAAGGAGACACCAGGTATTGAACCCAGAACCACATATGTAGAAAGCAGTTGGTCAACCACTGAGTAGCATCTATTCCTCAAGAGACTCACTTTAGGGAAGCAGAAGTGGTTCAACTGATAGAGTGGCCGCTACCATATGGAGGGTCCAGGGTTCGATCCCCAAGGCCTCCTAAGCTATGTGGTAAGCTGGCCAATGTGCAGTGCTGCTGTGGGTAAAGAGTGCCATGCCACGCATGCAAGGTGCGCGCCCTGCAAGGAGAGCCGCCCTGTGTGAAAAAAAGCGCAGCCCGCCCAGGAGTGGCGCCGCGCACATGGAGAGCTGATGACGCAACAAAGAAGAGACATAGTTTCCTGGTGCCAACGGATGATGCAAGCAGATGCAGAAGAATACACAGCGAATAGACACAGAGAGCAGACAATGGGGAGGGGGGAAAGGGAGAGAAATAAATAAAATCCTTAAAGAAAAAAAAAGAGAGAGACTCACTTTAGACATAAGGACACAATCCGGTTGAAAGTGAATGATTGTGGGAAGTGGACTTGGCCCAATGGATGGGGCATCTGCCTACCACATGGGAGGTCCACGTTCAAACCCCAGGCCTTCTTGACCCGTGTGGAGCTGGCCCATGTGCAGTGTTGATGCACACAAGGAGTGCCGTGCTACACAGGGGTGTCCCCCATGTAGGGGAGCCCCATGCACAAGGAATGCGCCCTGTAAGGAGAGCCGCCCAGTGCGAAAAAAAGTGCAGCCTGCCCAGGAGTGGCACCGCACACACGGAGAGCTGACACAACAAGATGACCAACAAAAATAAACACAGATTCCTGGGGCTGCTGATAAGGATAGAAGCAGTCACAGAAGAACACGCAGGAATTGACACAGAGAGCAGATAACTGAGGGGGAGGGGGGGAGGGTGGTAAGGGGAGAGAAATAAATAGAAATTTTTTTTTAAAAAGTGAATGATTTTGAAAATATATTCCATGCAAATAGTAACTGAAAAAGTTCTGGAGCAGTGATACTAATATCATGCAAAATAGATTTTAAGTGCAAAGCTGTTATAAGAGATGAAGAAGGTCATTATATATTAATAAATGGGGTGATTCATCAAGAAGAAATAACTACTAAATATTTATGCACATAACCTGGGTGCCTCCGGATACATGAGACACACACTGGCAAAACTGAAGGGAGAAATAAATGTGTCTACAATAATAATTGGAGACCGCAATAAACCACTCTCAGCGTTGGCTAGAATGGTAGGACATGGGATAAATAAGGAAACAGAGAGCTTGAATAATATGATAAATTAGCTAGACCTAACACATTTTAAGAGCATTACACCCCAAAATAGCAGGATATACATTCTTCTCATGTGCTAATGGATCCTTCTCTGAGACAGATCATCTGTTGGGTCACAGGATAGGTCTTAATAAATTTAAAAAGACAAATTATACAAAGCACATTGTCTGATCATAATAGACTGAAGCTGGAAATTATTAATAGGCAGAAAAAGGAAAAATTCACAATTAATATGGATCTTAACATACTCTTAAATAATCAGTGGGTCAAGGAAGAAATTTCAAGAGGAATCAGTAAATATCTTGAGACAAATGAAAATGAGAACACAACATATCAAAATCTAAGGGAAAGAGCAAAGGCAGTGCTGAGAGGGAAATTTATAGCCCTCAATGCTCACATTAAAAACAGAAGAAAGAGCTAAAATTAAAGACCTAACTGCATACATGGAGGTACTAGTAAAGGAAGAGTAAATTAATTCCCAAGCCAAGCCAAAGGAAAGAAATAATAAAGATCTAGCAGAAATAGTGAGAACAAATACATAACAGAGAGAATCAACAAAACCAAAAGTTGGTTCTTTGAGAAGATCGACAAAATCTGCAAACCCTTAGTTAAACTGGCAAAGAAAAAAAAGAAGATGCAAATAAATAAAATCAGAAATGAGAGAGGCAACATCACCACTGGCACCACAGAAACAAGAGAGATAAGAAATAGTAACAACTATTATACATCAAAAAAAAAAAAAAAGACTATAGGAAATGGACAAATTCCTAAAAACACAAAAACAACCTACAATGATCTTAGAAGAAACAGAAGACCTTAACAAACAAATCACAAATAAAGAGACTGAAACAGTCACTAAAAACCTGCCAAAGAGGAAAAGCCCAGGGCCAGATGGTTTCAGGTGAATTCTACCAATCACGCAAAGATGATCTAATACCAATCTTGCTCAAGTTCTTCCAAAAAACTGTAAAGGAAGGAACACTACCAAACTTATTCTATGAAGTCGGCATCACCCTAATACCAAAACCAGATAAAGATATCATGAAAACAGAAAATTATGGACCAATTTCTCTAATGAATATAGATGCAAAAATCCTCAATAAAATACTTGCAAACTGATTTCAAAAGCACATTAAAATAATTCTACACCACGATCAACTGAGTTTTATCCTAGGTATGAAAGGGTGGTTCAACATAAGAAAAACAATTAGTATAATAATCTACATTAATAAATTGAGGGGAAAAAAATCACACAATCCTCTTGATTGATACAGAAAAGACATATAATAAAATACAGCATCCCTTCTTGAGAAAAACACTCCAATAGCACTTAGCTTGCTTAAGTGCATATATGAAAAACCCACAGCCAACATTGTACTCAACAGTGAAAGACTGAAAGCATTCCTGCTGAGATCGGGAACAAGACAAGGATGTCCAAATGTCACCAGTTATTCGATATTGTGATAGAAGTATTAATTAGACAATTACGCAAGGGAAAAAAAAGGGCACCCAAACAGGAAAGAAACAAGTAAAACTTTCCCTATTCATTGATGATATGATTCTATATCTAGAAAATCTTGAAAAATCCACAACATAAATACTAGAACTAATAGTCAAGTTCAGCAAAGTGGCAGGAATCAAGAGTAATATGCAAAAATCAGTTGTGTTTCTACACTACTAATAAGAAATCTGAGGAGGACATTTTTTTAAATTCCATTTATAATAGCAACTAAAAGAATCAAATATTTAGGAATATACTTAACTGAGTACACAAAGAATCTGTATTCATAAAACTACAAAACATTACAAAAAGAAACCAAAGAAGACCTAAATAAATGGAAGGACATTCTGTGTTTATGGACTTGAAGAATAAATATCAATAAGATGTCAATTCTATGCAAACTTATTTACAGATTCAACACAATCCCAATAAAAATCCCAATAGCCTTTTTGGCAGAAATGGAAAGGCCAATTATCAAATGTATTCGGAAGGGTAAGGGGCCCCAAATAGACAAGAACATCTTCTAAAGGAAGAATGAAATTGGAAGACTCTGAATAGCTGACTTTAATGCATGTAACTTAGGTACATATAACTTACAGTGATAAAAACTGCATGGTACTGGCATAAAGATAGACATATTGGGGAAACGGACTTTGGCCCAGTGGTTAGGGCGTCCGTCTACCACATGGGAGGTCCGCAGTTCAAACCCCGGGCCTCCTTGACCCGTGTGGAGCTGGCCTATGCGCAGTGCTGATGCGTGCAAGGAGTGCCCTGCCACACAGGGGTGTCCCCCGCGTAGGGGGGAGCCCCACGCGCAAGGAGTGCACCCGTAAGGAGAGCCACCCAGCGCGAAGGAAAGTGCAGCCTGCCCAGGAATTGGCGCCGCCCACACTTCCCGTGCCGCTGACGACAACAGAAGCGGACAAAGAGACAAGACGCAGCAAAAAGACACAGAAAACAGACAACCGGGAGAGGGGAGGGGAATTAAATAAATAAAAATAAATCTTTAAAAAAAAAAAAAAGATAGACATATTAACCAATGGAATCTGAGAGTTCAAAAATAGACACACCTACAGTCAAGTGATGTTTGACAAAGCTGTCAAACCCACCCAGCTGGATTAAAACAGTCTATTCTACAAATGGTGCTGGGAGAACTGAACATCCATAACTGAAATAAGAAAGAGAACTCCCATCTCACACCTTATACAAAAATTAATTCAAAATTGATCAAGGACCTAAATAAAAATGCTAGAACCATATAACGCCTAGAATAAAATGTATGGAAACATCACTATTAGGAAAACGTAGATCAAAACTACAATGAGATCACTTCACACCCTACAGAATGGCCACTACTGAAAAAACAGAAAAATACAAGTGCTGGAGAGGATGAAGAGAAATCGGAACACACCTTCACTATTGGTAGGAATGTAAAATGGTGCAGTCTCTGTGGAGGACAGTTTAGCCATTCCTCAGGAAGCTAAATATAGTACTGCCATATGATCCAGCAATCCACTAAGAGTATATTCAGAACTGAAAGCAAGGATGTAAGCAGACATTTGCACACCAGTGTTCATAGAAGCATTGTTCACAAATGCTAAAGATGCAAACAACCCAAGCTTCCATCAATGAATGATGAACAAACAAAACATGGTATATACATACAATGGAATACTATTCAGCTGTAAGAAGAAATGAAATTGGGATGCACATGACAACATGGATGAACCTTGAGGAAATTATGTTGAGTGAAATAAGCCAGACACAAAAGGACAAATAGTGTATGGCCTCACTAGTGAATGAACTAAATATGATAAGTAAACTCATGGAGTTAAACTCTAAAGTATAAGTTACTAGGAGACAGAATGTGGGCTGAGAAGGGGAAGATGATGCTGAATATATGTAGAATATTTAATAAAGTGTATTGTAAATATGGGGAAATAGAGTTGATGGTAACACATTTTAGTGAGTTTATGGGGTAGTCTAGGGAGGTTAATGTCAATTGATGAAATGTTAGAACATAATCTCGAGACTGTATAACAGTTATTTCAGTGGTAGATAATAATTGTGGTTAATAGTGCAAACACAAGAATGGTCCTCTAGTACAAGATGTTAAGAGTACGGAGATATGAGGAAAAATAGAACTAATGTAATATATAGACTACAGTTAATGATGATACTGTAATTTTTTTTTTAATTTATTCATTTATTTATTTCTCCCCCCGCCCCCGCTGTCTGTTCTCTGCTGCATCTTCTTTGTCCGCTTCTGTTGTTGTCAGCAGCACCGGAATCTGTGTTACTTTTTGTTACGTCATCTTGTTGTGTCAGTTCTCCGTGTGTGCAGCGCCATTCCTGAGTAGGCTGCACTTTCTTTCCTCTGGGCGCCTCTCCTTATGGGGCACACTCCTTGCGCGTGGGTGTCGCCTACGCAGGGGACACCCCTGCGTGGAACGGCACTCCTTGCGCACATCCGCACGGCGCATGGGCCAGCTCCACACGGGTCAAGGAGGCCCGGAATTTGAACCACAGACCTCCAATGTGGTAGACAGACGCCCTAAGCACTGGGCCAAGTCCGCCTCCCTGTACTGTATAATATTTTTACAGCAATGGTGAAAAAGGTACTATAACAAGGCTAAGGGTCAGTAATGGAGTGTATAGAGGGATGTGGGATTTTTCCTTTATGAGTAATGAAAATATTCTGAAATGGACTGAACTAATGATAACACAACTCGGTGATGAAACTGTGGGCCACGACAGTACACTTTGGATAAAATGTAAAAGGTAAGGGACCATGTAACACAGTGAATCCCATGGTGAATAACTAACTATGGTTAATGGTACAAATATGAGAACATTCTCTAATGAACTATAACAAATACACAGTACTAATAGATGGTGTTAATAATAGGACTGTTTGTGAGAAAAATACACCGAATATAATTTATGGACTATAGACAGCAGTAACATTAAGATGATGTTCTTTCATCAATTATAACAAATATGTGACAACGATGTAAGGTATTGGTGGTAGGTCAATGTATGGGAATCCTATATGGTACGTATAATTGTTTTGTAAACTCACAACTTCTCAAATAAATATAAATAAATAAACAATTTGAAAAGAAGTATGGTTGATATTTTAGGTTTGCTAATGGTACTATGGTTGTGCTTAAAAAAAGAGAGACCTTATCTTTAGAAGTACATGTTGAAATACTTACAGATGGAATGATATAATGTCTGTGATTTGCTTCAAAGAAATATGGGAAGGGGAAAGAATACAAGAGTAAAGATGAAACAAGAGTGACCACAAGTTGATAATTGTTGAAGTAGAGTGACTGGTGAATGGGAGGACTAGATTACACCATTTTGCCTCTTTTTTATATACTTAAAATTCTCCATAAGAAAAAGCTAAAATGAAAAGAAATATACCCTATTTTATATCACAAAATGGTGATCTGGGATATTCTATTTTTTGATAATCTAGGACAGAAAAGGAAAGTTCTTGAAGAATATCTAAAGACATGAGAAAATACCTGAAGGAAGTAAAAACACTGTATGTATAATAGGAACCTAATCCATAAGAAGAAGATAGGAATGAATAAAATAAAATACAAATATTCCTTATTTGTGTGGAAAATTAGGGGTAATTTTTATTTTCTTCTTTACATGTTTTGGAATTTTTCAAATCTAATACTGCTAATATTAATATTTATAACTGGAAAAATAAATGTTATATATATTTCATTATTTGATTCATTTAACACATTTATTCAGTGGTAGGCATGTACTAGACATAGGGGAAATAATGGTGAACAAGAACTCTATCATTATGGAGTTTCATGGGAGAAATAAGAAAAAACAAAACAAATAGATTATGTAAAAATCCAAGTTATAAGAGGAGTTATGAAAGAAACAGAGCAGTTTATCTGGGAAGGAAGGTAGTCAAATACGATCTCTATGAAGTGGTGACATAAAGGATAAGACAGCCATTCACAATGTAGGAAGAAGAACATTAAAAGCTGAAAAACAAAGCTCTGAATAGTGAAAGATTTATTCTACATTTGATTTTAAGTCAAGAAGGGATTAAACAGTATACTACATATTTCAAAATTAGATTTAAAGAGGAACCATTTTGCTGCAGTGAGGAATGGATAAAAGATGGGCAAGAGGTAGCAGAGAGATCACTTAACAGATATGGAGTACTTTAGGCTTATTTGTCTTTATATAAGAATACTACTGAGAAGTTACAATGATTTTCTTCATGTTACACTCAGAAAAAAAACTGACGTTTGAGGGTTAATATCTTCTTGCATATATATTGAAAAATGACTATGTTGTTACTATTTTTAATTATCAGGTTTATCTTGCACATTAAATTTTTCTCTTTTAAATTTGAGAACATTGAAAAACATTTAAATACATATTAAATTTATAATTATATACAAAAGACTAAAACATGGGAAAATAACTAAAGATTATCACATCTATTTTTACATACAAGATAATTATATTTCAGATAATTACTAACAAAAAATTACCTTGGACAAATCCCTGAAGTTGCTTGGCAAGGTAAGATCTAGTTCTTCTGATTCATAATTAGTGATAACCCAGGGAAACACTGGATACTGATTTAAATCATTGTAAGTCCGTCCTGGGAGGAAAATATAATAGTACCTCTTAATTTAGAGTAACAAAACAAAATGATAAACAGATTTAGGAATATGGTGTACTGAAAATAGCAATTATCAAGTGCCAGATATTATTCAGTGCTTTCCATACATTATCTCACTTAATCCTCAAAATAACCCCATGAAATTAGCATCACCTCTTTTTTAGAGCTGAAAAAATGTTTGGCACAAAGTTGGGTAATTTATCCAAAATCACACAATTATTAATGGTTGTACCATAGTCAAATTCAGATAATCTGGACCCCATTATGCTCTCATAATGTACAGGACTTGACAATGCTTTCTTTTTAAACATTTATTCAACACACAAGCTCATAAATAGTACTTCTCCTCTGCTTTCCATTCTCCATCGACC
The DNA here is from genome assembly GCF_030445035.2 of Dasypus novemcinctus. Classification (NCBI taxonomy): domain Eukaryota; kingdom Metazoa; phylum Chordata; class Mammalia; order Cingulata; family Dasypodidae; genus Dasypus; species Dasypus novemcinctus. The sequence continues at coordinate 42,906,293 of NC_080673.1, read as the reverse complement.
CCTTACCTACAATGTGAAGGCAAACTGGTTTAAATATGCTGTTCCTCCAGGCCTTTCTGGCCATTATTACACTTACATTTTATAAAATTTTACTGGACCTGTTCTTTTGACTTAGTCTTAAAGGCACCTCCTCTTCAGAACATGTAGCTCTACTTCACTGTTTCAACTATTACAGTGTATCTCATACTATGGAAGACCAGTTCATTTAACTGATCTCTACAATTATGCACATTTTAGGATGTTTCTTCTTTTTAGAGCTATTAGAAAACAATGTTGCATCAATTTTTTGTGTGTCAAAACACAAACACTTGACTGTTTACCATTATTTGAAGCCAGTATCAAATAACATACTCTTTAAGACTTTTAAAAAAGAGTTGGCAATTTTCATAGAATTTTTTTCAAAATCCGAATCCTTTCTCTACCAATAATTAACCAACCAAGCAAACAAGAACCAATCAACTAGCCAACCAACCTAAGTGACTTAACCCTTGTGGACATTCAGTAGTCAGCTGTAAAATGAAGACGCTGCATGAAGTAATTTTGAAATTTCTGTGGCAGCTTTCAAATTCTATGATCTTCTGACTATAACACACGGCATTATCAATGTTGCTTCCCCTCACTCCCAAATGCTGCTACATAGTCTTCTATAATAACTCTTATAAACTGAAGTCCTTAAGAAACACATTTAAGTCTAAAACATGAATGAAGCAAAGGATGAGATAGTTCTACTTATGTACAGTAGTTTTCTGGAGGTCACCCCTTTAAAGGGGCAGCATAGTGGTTGAGATCATTGTTCCTGGAATCAAAATGCTGGCATTCAAATTCCAGCTCAGCTGTTTACTAGTGTGTAACCTATTTTTAGTTAAATGCAATGTGAGCAGACTTTATAGATTAAAGAATGAGTATATTAATATTGTTTTAATATCCTTCTTATTGTGTATTCTATACTCTCCAATCCCTTTTCCTTCTCATATTATACTAATGTTGTATCAATACACACCGAAATAATAAAGAAGTTCTCTATACAGACTCATGATATTTAAGCCTTCTTTAGGATATGATACTTTTAGCATTTTACTTTATTCTATTCATCTTGGGCTTAAGGCCTATTGGAAAAACAGAGTAACATTCCTTCTTGACTGACCTGGAAAGAGTCTTAGAAAACATGAATAACAAGGACAAATATTAATTCACAGATAATCATGCAGACACTACATATTTCTATGAAAAATTTTAATTTCTCCCAGGGAAAAACTAACTAAACTTACCAGCAAAGGACAGTCTTCTTTCACCCCTCTCCCATACCCCACCTCCAGTTTGCTTTCCTTCTGTTTATCAGTAAATACTAAAATTGTTAACTTGACCCATCAGCTTAACTAATCTGAAATAATCAAATGTTCATTATATCTGCAAAAAAGAATATGCACCTTCTCAGTGTAGTTAAACTTCCATTAATTTGGTTATTTCAAAACATAGTTACTGTATATGTATGCTGTAGAATGCCTACCAATTGACTATCTTTTGGGAAATGTGTCACAGTACCATGGGAACCTACATGTAACACAGATAAAGGAATAAAAGGGATCTCAAATTTGTGTGGCTTAACCCCATCTCTAGGGTACATACAAACAAGTTATTGTTTCTATTTTTTTTTAAAGATTTATTTTTTATTTATTTCTCTCCTCTTCCCCTCCCCACCCCAGTTGTCTGCTCTCTCTGTCCATTCGCTGAGTGTTCTTCCATAACCACTTCTATCCTTATCAGTGGCACCAGGATTCTGTATTTCTTTTTGTTGTGTCATCTTGTTGTGTCAGCTCTCCGTGTGTGCAGCGCCATTCTTGGGCAGGCTGCACCTTCTTTCCCACTGGGCGGCTCTCTCTATGGGGCGCATTCCTTGCACATGGGGCTCCCCTACGCGGAAGACACCCCTGCATGGCAGGGCACTCCTTGCGAGTATCAGCACTGCGCATGGGCTAGCTCCACACGGGTCAAGGAGGCCCGGGGTTTGAACTGCAAACCTCCCATGTGGTAGGTGGATGCCCTATCCATTGGGCCAAGTCTGCTTCCCTGTTTCTATTTTTAAGGAAAGAATATTAAGGGGAGCAGGATGTAGCTCAGTGGTTGAGTGCCTGCTTCCCATGTACGAGGTCCTGCATTCAATCCCCAGTATCTCCCCCAAAATAAAAATATCCAGGGGATATATATAAAAAAGACATTATAGGCACAAAAGAAGCTATTTGAGAGTAAACCATTTTTCATAAATGTTTAAGCTCCATAATCACAACTATGCATTTAATCAGTTTATAATAATTGATTTATCACATCCAAAATATGCCCACTAAGCTTGTTTTATGACTTTCCTGTTTCTCATTACTAAAAATTCCCATAGTACCTAGTTATAAAATTCCTATAAAATGTAACTATTCAAACTTTCTTCTTTCCTTCTCTTTATTGGCTGTGAGATAAACTTCTTTACTGATAAAATTTATACCTTTCAATGTGAGCCCCTTAACTTCCTCCCCAACTCAGTGTATTTCTAATTCTTCATAGCATTACTCTTCCCATTTCTCTTTTTTATGGCATTTTCTTCTTTCCTAAAATTCCTTTACCGGAGCTCTTGAATCTGGCTCTCTTATCTTGAATTCCTAGTGTTCCTCTTTCTCCCTCCTTTATAGATTCTCCCCCTACCTTAAACCATCTTCTCTTTAATATCGACTTAAGAAAAATAGTAATCTATATATAACATTCCCATTTCATCTCCAACCATTGTTTTTTAATCAACCTTCTTTGCACACTTCGAAAATGAACTCTTATAAACAATAACTTCCCAAATGTCACACCTAGGAGTCTGTCCTTCACATTCTTTTTTTTTTTAAACTTATTTTTTAATTATTTCTCTCCCCTCTCCGCCCCGCCCCCCACCCCCACTCTCTGTCCATTTGCTGTGTGTTCTTCTGTGTCCGCTTGTATTCTTGTCAGCAGCACTGGGAATCTCTGTCTCTTTTTGTTGCATCATCTTGCTGTGTCAGCTCTCTGTGTGTGTGGCGCCACTCCTGAGCAGGATGCACTTTGTTCGCACAAGTCGGCTTTCCTTAAGGGGTGCATTCCTTGTACGTGGAGCTCCCCTACGCAGGGGACACCCCTGTGTGGCATGGCATTCCTTGTGCCCATCAGCACTGTGCATGGGCCTGCTCACCACTCAGGTCAGGAGGCCCTGGGTTTGAACCCTGGACCTCCCATGTGGTAGATGGATGCTCTATCCGTTGAGCCAAATCCGCTTCCCCTTCACATTCTTAATTTCTTAATTATCCTTTCCTTCTCTGTTACATCTGACAGGGGATCAACTCCTTTCTCTCTACTTAGTCCCCTGTCTTTCATGACATTTGATTATCTTTTTTTTTAAAGGTTATTTAGTTATTTATCCCCCCTGCCCCAACCCTGCCCCCATTGTTTCTGTGCTCGCTGTCTGCCTTCTGTGTCCATTCACTGTGCGTTCTTCTGTGCCTGTTTGTCTTCTCTTCAGGCAGCACAAGCAATCAATCCTGGGACCTTCCGGAATGGGAGAGAAAGGCACTCAATCTTTTGCAGCACTTCAGTTCCCTAGTCTACTGTGTCTCTTATTGACTCTTCCTTGTCTCTTTTTTGTTGTGTCATGTTGTTGCACCAGCACTCCTGCACGAGCCAGCACTCACGCGCAGGCCAGCATGCCGTGCGGGTTAGCCTGCCTTCATCAGGAGGCCCGAGGAATCAAATCAGTGGGCCTCCTCTATGGTAGACGGGAATCCAATCGCTTGAAACACATCTGCTTCCCTATTTGTTTATCTTAATTCTCATCCACCTGCTGCTATAAGCTCTAGGATCATTCATTCTCTGTTGTCCCTTTACTGACATTCCCTCTCTTTTTTTAGACACAAGAGTATTCTCCAGACCTTATCTCAATGCTTTCTGTATTATCTGCCTTGGTGATTCCTTGATATCCTCTCTATGCACATGATATTGAATGTTTCCTCTTAAGTTCCAAATATCTGCTTTGATTCATACTTTTAATAAATTATTTTGATATCTTAACTTGGGTATCTTGCTAGCACAGTAAAATCATCATCTTTTCCCAGACAGATATTTCTGAATTCTTTTCCTGCTAATGGCACCACCCTCATGATTTAGGTTAGAAGTCTAGGAATCTTTTCTGATACTTTCTCTTACTTAACCCCGATTTTCAATCAGCTTCATGTCAAACAGTTTGTACCTTGTAAAATTCTCATGTTATTTGCTCCTTTTTAATTCACACGTAACCTCTGTAGTTCACATTCTCATTACTTTTTTTTTTCATACATGGGAGGCAGGTGCTCAAGTCACTTAGTTATGCCAGTTTCCTCCATTACTTTTTATATGTAATTGCCTCCTGCCTTTGCTCTTTGTCTAGTCTCTCTCCACTCGATTCATCTTACTACCTCCAAATTAATTTTTCATATAGTTCTACTATTCATGTGCTTAAAGACTTTCAAAAGTTCCTAATGCCTCAAATTGACAAAAATGTCTACAATCTTTCTAGTTTTCTTTCTCATTATATGATTATGATAAATAATTCAGTGTATATGTGTATGTGTACATACACATAAACTATACCACTAATTGTTCTCTAAAAATCTTCAGATTTTCCCATCTTTGTATGTTTGCCTATGATTTCATTTTTACTTGGAATGACTACTAATCTCCCAATAACATCCTCAGGTAGTAAAAGTAATACTCATTCTTACATGAACATGAGTTCTTACCTGATTTTCTGCTTATGACCAAAAACTAGAAAAATATACTTCTCCTTTCTCCCTGCCATTTTAAACCCCAGAGTCCTTTTGTATTTCTTTCATTATATTTATATACCCTACCTCTAAAATTATGTAAATATTCACATCTATAATCAAAATAACTTTTCTGAAAGTAAACAACATGCTTACTCTTTGTATCTCTTTTGTGGCTCGAATATAAACGGTCAGTTGTTGAAATGAACATTAAGTGTCACACAAATACATTCTCTCTTTCTTTTTCCAGTTATGACATATCAAAAGTAACAATGCACTCCTATTCTTTAACTCTCTTTCAAAGTAAACAGACTCAATGGGTGATTTTCAGTGACACTACATGATTCCAGACCTTAAACAGGGACATTTGGTCTTTCAATTTCCATATATGGGTCATAATTATGCCTTAATTTAATATTGTACCTACAGTTTTCTTTTTTCTATGTTGTGCTTCATTGTTTCATCAAGTAACACATTTCTATTTAAGCTATTAATAGGCTCTTAAGATTTTATGTGGTTCTTTATTCCTGTATAATTATATCCGTACTACATTAAATAGTTGGTCTCATTTTCTCATTTTTTGGAGAAGAGTTTATATATTCATTCCCAATTCCTTTCAAGTAGCAAATTGTTTATATACAAAAACGGAAACTCCATTACCAAAAATCCTTGGTAAATTATTCTAGTATTGATAATGCAGTTAAAAACAAGCTACTTGTTGGACTCCCATCCTGAAGAGTCCTGCTATGTTCTCAAATAGAGGGACAGGAATTTCTCAAGAGCATAGGCAGTGCTGAATAGGGGAGGACAGACCAGTATGAAAAGCCCTCAATGTTGCTGAAAGTAACCATGAATTTTGTTGTTCAAGAAGTGAAGCTGGTGGTTGCCGTGGTACTGAGGGGAAGGGAAGAAAGGACTAGAATAGATGGAACATGGGACATTTTTGGGACATTGGAATTGTTCTCCAAGATTTCGCAATGATAGATACAGGCCATGTTAGATTTCATAAAAATTTATAAAAGTCTATGGTCTAAAATGTAAACCATAATGTAAGCCATTGAACATGGTTAGCAGCAATGCTTACATATTTGTATATCAATTGTAACAAATGTACCTTCCACATGTAAAATGTTATTAATAGGGGAAAAGTGAAAAGGGAGAGGATGTTGGGTATGTAGGAAACCCTTATATCCTGTATGTAACTTTTCTGTAACCTAAAGCTTCTTTGAAGATAAAATGAAAAATATAAGAAACTGGGGAAATAAATGGAAGAAAATGTCACAGTACATACAAGACAACAGGTCTTACAGCGCTGAAAAACATAATGTGAAATTTTTTTAAATATTACTTTTTATTATATTATTTCAAAAAGTTTTAAATTTTTTTGTATTTTATTTGCTGCTTTGAAAACTACCACAACCATTTCATTTTCTTATTAATTTTATTGGTTGTTTTGCTGGCTTTATTTTTGAAGAAGTTTTGACTCACAGAAGGATTACAACCGGGGCAGGGGAGGATCATTGGTGTGGGGAGATGCATGGGAGGATGTTCATCTGGAACATACCTCTAAGGCATATGAATGAGTTCAAGTGTTCGTGGGGCATTGTCATGGTGTGTGAAGCTCCACATAATAACTGAAAGAATATCGAATTGTCATCCTGGAGATTCTGCCACATTTTCTAATGGAACAGCAAGAATCCCTTGAGTGCAAAGGCAGTGACTAGTGAAGGAAGATGGACCATGATGGGTCCTTGATACTGATGACTGTACTTGTGAACCTTTTCTTCTGAAATTGAAACTTAGCCTAGTATTATAGGCTGCTAAGAGTAGCCTCCTGAGAGCCTCCTTGTTGTTTAATTGTGGCCTCTCTCCAAACTAAACTCAGTATATTAAATGGATTACCTTCCCCCCAGCATGGGACATGACTCCCTGGATAAGACTCCCTGGCATCAAGGGATTACTACCAAGAAACAACTAGCAATGCAAGTGGAAAAAGACCTTGACCAAAAGGGGGAAAGGGTAGAGACCAATGAGTTTGAGACTTCAAAGCTAAGAGACTTCAAAGTGAGTCAGGAGGTCATTCCAGAGATTATGCTTATGTACATCTCAGCAGGATCTCATTGACAGACAGTAAATATTGCCTCAAATAGCGGGGCTCCTGAGGGCTCTGGAGATATCCAGACACTATAGGCAGGGCAGACAGCTCAGGAGTTAGGCACTCTGCCAGTGGGAACTATTTTGGAATTTGTATTCCCCAGTATGACAGAGTTAGACTCAGTTGTGGTTTCCCTACATGTGGCTCTTCTGACCCTTCTATTTGAATCTCTAGTTAGTACTAGAGTTGATAGGTGTATGTCCAAGAGATTTAAATCGCTGGTCTTTCCATGCACCATCTAGACCCTGAATCTCAACAGAGCTGCAACACCTACTCTCCAGTTCATTGGACTCATACTGGACAACGACCATCCCAAGGAACAGAGAGAGTCTACAACTGCAAGCAAGATAGTCCCATCCATCTGCCCCATGGGATCTAAGTCCCCTCTCAATTAGAAGTAGAATAGGCATCACTATCCCAGAATCCTCAGGATTAGGGAATGAACGATGGACTAGAGGAAATTTACTGTTATTCTACTATAGACTTATTGTTATTCTAGCAATGGAAGAACTTTTATCATTGACGTGGAGGCAGTGGCTACTGGATGTTCTGAGGGGAAGGAGAAGCAATAATAGGTGTACTACGAGGGCATTTTTGGGACATGGGAATTGTTCTGAATGACATTGCAATGATAGAGAGGTCGCTATACATCTTGTCATAACTTAGGAAATTGTGTGGGAAAGAGTTTAAATTGTAATGTAACCTATAATGGACACTTAGTGACAATACTGCAATAAGTGTGGAGGGGGTAAGTAGTAGGGCATACATTTTTTATGTAATATTTATGTAATCTAAGTACCTTTTAAAAAATTTTTAGCATATTTTAAAAAACAAACCAAAAAACAAGCTATTTATACTCAGATAATCTAATACCGCCATTATTATCATTTAAAACAAGTCAATGTATGGGTTTAGATTACCTGCTATAGTGTTGAGAAACATCAAGTACTCAAAATTTGAAATCTCCCTGTGTTGCCATCGCTGGGTCATATTAGAAGCTTTAAAAAGTTGGTGTGGACTAGCTAATGAAATACGCCTGCAAGAAAAAGTATTTAATGTAACATTAATTAATTACATCAAAATAATAAATCATGATTATATAGGCTTATTCATTGATAATAAAATCTTTATAATTCTGAAAATTTCTATTCATGTGATAGTAATGGACATTAGAAATGTTTCAATCAACAATGAATGGTTAAAGAAATGATTTGAACTAGCCACAAGTCTATTATACTTGTTCTATTCATTCAGGTAAGCTGTCATTACAATGCCATTATAATATCTAGGTTCCATACAGGTTGATTAATAACAGTATGGATAACTGTATGAATAACACACTGTTTTACTTATATAAAAAAAGAAAGAACTATAATAACTGAAAAATATGTACGAAGACGCATTCACATATCTTTGTCAATTTTAATCTTTATCTCTTAAAGACAACACATTTCCACATCATAAATTTAAATTTTTTATTTGTATATCCTTTGTTACAAAAAGGAAAGGCATTCTAAACTAGTTAAACATCTATTCATAATTAAAAATATTGACTTTTTATACTGCTTATTAGAAGACCAAGTTTTCTGTATCCTCCTAAAAAAATGCATATACCAAAGGATAAAACTGATACTAAGTAGCAGTGTGAAATACCTAGCAAGACTAGTTATTATATTCACAGCCTAGAATTTAAAAAGAAGTACATTGCCACAGTTGTTGCTACCACCAAGGACAATGTAACCATTTTTTAAAAGTTTTATTGAGGTGTAATTTACATACCATAAACTTCATTCCTTGCAAATGTACAATTCAATGATTTTTTAAAGGTAAATTACAGAGTTGTGCAATTATTGCCACAATCCACTTTTAGCATTTCTATCACCTCAAAAACTTTTCTCATGCATGTTTAGTTAATTCCCTCTCCTATCCCCAGTTCTAGGTTTCCACAAATCTACTTTCTGTCTCTTATATTGCCTTTTTTGGCTATTTCATAAGTGGAATCAAACATTATGCAATCTTCTTTTGTGCCATATTCCTTTCACTAAGCACAATGTGGTAGGTTATATCATAGTACATTCCTTTTTATTGGTGAATAATATTTCATTGTATAAATAGAATTTTTGTTTGTCCATTCACCAGTTAATGGACATTTAAATTGTTTCCAGCTTTTGGCTCTTATGAATAATGACAACATGAACATTAACGCATCTTTCTTTATGTGAACATATGTTTTTATTTCTCTTTGGTAGATTACTAAAAGTAGAATTGCTGGGTTTTATATTGAGTTTAACTTTTTAAGAAATCACCAAATTCTTTTCCAAAGTGGCTGTACCACTGGAAATTCCATCCAGCAGTGTATAAGTTCCAATTTCTCCACATCCTTGCCAAGACTAGTTATTGTATGTATTTTTATTATAGTCATTCTAGAGAGTGTGGAGTACCATCTTATTGTAGTTTTAATAGTGTTGAGCATCTCCTCATATGCTTATTAGCCACTTATGCATCTCTTTTGGAGAAATGATTAACCAAATCTTGTTGTTTCTTTATTAATAGAGTTGTTGGTATCCTATTATTCAGTTTTAATTCTGGATACATGTCTTTTATCAGTTACATGATATACAAATATTTTCTCTCAGTTTGTGGATTACCTTTTCATTTATTAAATATTGTACTTTGGAGCACAGTTTTTAAGTTCAATCTTCTTTTATGAATTATGGTTTTGGCATCACATCTGAAAATTCTGACACCTAATCTAAGCTCTTAAAAATTTTCTTCTGTGTTTTCTTTTAGACATTTTATAATTTTAGCTCTTACATTTAGGTCCAAAAATTATTTTGAATTTTTATATATGGTGTCAAGAAAGTATCCAAGTTCATTCTCTTGCATGAAAATATCCAATCATCTTGGTGTCATTTGTTTAAAGATTATTTTTTACTGCTGAATTGTTTTAGCACCTTTGTCAAAAAAATGACCATAAATGTAAGAGTTTATTTTTGCATTCTCAGTTTGTTTCATTAATTTATATATGTCCAATCATGTGCAAATACCACACCACTATGATTACTGTGGCTTTATGGTAAGGTTTGAGCTTGGGTATAATAAGTCCTCTCACATTGTGGGTCTTTTCCAAAACTGTTTTGGTTATTATAGAACTACTACATTTTATTTTTATTTTTATTTTTTTAAAAGATTTATTTATTTATTTCTCTTCCCTTCCTCCCAGCCCCTCGCCCTGGTTGTCTGTTCTCTGTGTCTATTTACTGCGTCTTCTTCTTTGTACACTTGTGTTGTTGTCAGCGGCACAGGAATCTGTGTTACTTTTTGTTGGGTCACCTTGTGTCAGCTCTCCGTGTGGGCTGCACCATTGCTGGGCAGGCTGCACTTTCTTTCGCGCTGGGCAGTTCTCCTTATGGGGCACACTCCTTGTGCCTGGGGTTCCCCTACACAGGGGCACCCGTGTGTGGCAGGGCACTCCTTGCGCACATCAGCACTGCGCATGGGCCAGCTCCATACAGGTCGAGGAGGCCTGGGGTTTGAACCCCGGACCTCCCATGTGGTAGGCGGACGCCCTAACCACTGGGCCAAGTCCGCTTCCCCACTGCATTTTAGATTGTCAATCTCTCCAAAACTGCTGGGATTTTGATAGGGACTGTGCTGAATCTACAGATCTGGGGAGAACTACCATCTGAATAATATTGAATCTGTATCATGCATCTGGCAATGTACAACATAGATACCATTTCTGCCCAAGCATGTTTAAACACATATGTAAACAAAATGAATGACTTGTGATAAGTGACAAGGAAGGATATAAATAGGGTGTTGTAATAGTGATTACTGGAGTGGTGAGGGGAAGCTTTAGTTGAGTTTGTGTGACTTTTAAGTTTTGATTTTAAGAAAAGGAATGAGCTAGCAATTGAAAGAGAGAACAGTATGTGCAAATGCCCTGAAGTTAGGTAGACTTTCCATGAATTAAAACATGGATTAAACTGAAAGATTGGCAGAAGAAATGAATATACGGTGGACAGTTATGAGTCTATTGTAGAAATCCAGGTAACATGTGATGGTAATATAGTGGAGTCAAACAAAGAAATTCGTCTTTAGAGATTTTTAGGAGATAGAATTTATGGGACTTGGAGATTATATTATGGAGGTGATGAGAGAAGGAGGCATTTGCTATGTCCCCTGAGGTTTCAGCTTGGGCTGCTCAGTAGTATTTACTGAGACTGGGACTACCTGAGGGGGAACAATAACATATACACTCCTCTGTCTCCATGGTTAGGGTTGGGGGAAAGAAGTTGCTGGACAGAAGGTGAGAAGTTTAGTTTTAGTATATTGAAATCTCTGAGAGATATGCAGACTGAAATATTGAACAGGAAGGAGATATGTTTAACCCTCAGAATAAAGATCTAGCAACTGGAAGTCTGTCACTTAGATGAACCTCAAAGCTCTGAGAGGCAATGAGGCCATCTGGGAACAGACTGAAATGGCAAAAGAAAAGTAACCCTGCATCCTGAGGGACCTCAACATTAAAGGTTATATAAATAAAAAAACCATCACCCCCTTTCAGAGAAACAGAGCAACAACAGCAACAAAATCAAGTAAAATAAAGTAAAATTGAGAGGCTAGAAAGACAGAAAATGCAGGAAAATGGGATACCAAGGTATGACATTATTTAAAGAAGATAAGCTAGGGGAGTGGAGATGGCTCAAGCAGTTGAGAGCCTTCTTCCCAAATGGGGAGGTCCTGGGTTCAATCCCCAGTCCTGGGACAAAAAAAAAAAAAAAAAAAGAGGAAGGAAAGAATATAAGCTCTGATGAGATAATGAAAATGAAAATGTAGACCAAAAAAAGTCCATTCCATTTGGTAGCATTACAATATCTTTGGAACTGATGAAATGAGGAAAGTTTGCAGCCCATTTTTATTGGTTTGAGAGGAAGCAGGAAGGCTTAAAAGGCTATGTTTGGGGTGTGGGATACTGAATTACTAATTTCGAAAGGGAAGCAATTTCTGATGATTCTAAGGTTTCTCCTGTTGAGAAAACATCTTTGCCTGTATCATAAATGACGCAACTGGCCAACTCAAAGCTTATCTGCTTGACTCCTGCAATGCATTTAAAATACTAATAATCCCTCAATGTATCCACCCATCCAACTAGGTGCCCCAAACCCATTTCTGGTGAGATATAAGATGCCATTGATGATAGGGTATGCCGTTATTTTACATGTGAATGGGAAAGAAAAAAGTTAATTAGAAATCCTGGCTTTCTGAGATGTTAAAAAGGAAAAAAAAAAGTGTTAGCATAGATGAGAAAACCCAGGGTACATGGTAGAGAGACGTTCTTGCCTGGTGCTGCTCACATCCTCGCTGCTCTGTCAGTGCAGAGGTTCTGCCAGGACCAGGCAGGCCACGAGGACCAGCAGCTTCAGTGCCACTGTGTCAAGGGTCTCACTCGATTTGGAGCAGTGGGCAGTGCCCACACCCAGCAGCATTACTAATGGAAGTGACAATCTTGGTGGCACTCGAGAAGGGAAGGACAAAGGTTCACCTAGTCTAAGGTTGTGGCTACAGCAGACATATTTCTTGAGGCTGTATGTGGGTGAAGCAGAGACCAGAGAGGAGTCAAGCTTTCCTCATACTTTTGACCAACTCTGACAATGCACACACACAGAGGAGACACGAACAGAGATCCACTGACAGGGGTTGAGAAAGTCTTACTGAGTTGAAGTTCTTGGGCACAGTCACTTACCATCATTGGCTAGTCACTAAACCATGCAGATACATGCCTAGGAAACCAGGCATAAAACTAAAAAGAATAAAAAGCATTGAGCAGAGAGAACTATCAGCAGACACACATCATAGAGAAGACAGATTTCACATATGTAGACAAGACAAGTTACTAAACAAAGAAACAAAGAGGAAGACAGCAACAACAACAACTTTCAGGAGAAAAAGAATCAGAATCCAGAGTTGTTACAATATATTAATATATCCATAGAATTAAAGGAAACCACATTAAAGAATTAAAGTGTGACAATGAATAAACAAAGAGGGAATCTCAATAAGAAGATAGAAATTATATAAAAAACTGCAGCTGCTCTTTGACACAGGTGACAGTGCTGGGTCTGGGAAACAAAAGGAATATAAATGTCTCCCCACACATATACACACTACCTGGAGTCAAAGGTGTTTCATTCCCTGGTGCAAGGGTTGTGCACTGCACAATTAGTGGGTCCCATCTCGGTACCTATAACGTCACCTTTTTTCCAATCATTCTCTACTTGTACCCAGGCTTTTTGTTCTGAAGGATCAAGAGAGAATCCTTAATTTTAAAAATAGGTCCCTATCACAACATATTACCTCCCACCCCTTTTGTCCTGATCATTACACAGGACAAAGTCAAGAGAAATTGATCCCTTTGGGGGCTGACACTAAAACCAGTCAAGCTACATCCCTGAATATACAATTTCCCTTTGATGAAAAAGGTTTTCTTGGTCCCTTCTTTGTTAGTCCTTGAGTTTGAGTGGATGCATCCAAAATGGGGATGTCAGACTGAGAGTCATAGCCTTCTATCAGTCAGGCCTTCAGTTTTAACAGGAGCTCAGTAGTAAGCTTGCTTTTCCAAACAAGTGTTAAGATGGTAAGCCCATGTCAGGGTGGTAGTTGTATCAGTAAGTCCAAAGGCCCAAAGAGCGCTTCTAGGTAGAGGCTGCATCTCCTTGCCAGAGACACCAACTGGCAAAATCATTAGTCACAGATCATTAGAGTTGTGGAACCCCAGAACTAGAGAGGTACACCACAGCATGCTGGATAGCTTCCAGTGAATCCTATTGATCTGGACCCATAAAGAACCAAGCACATATGTCTCTAATCTTCAAAGTGTCCAATAGGTACAGGGCCTCCTTTTTGGTGGGTGGAGCTGAAGAGACAGTAATTTTTCTTTGACTCCCAGAGAGTTGAATGTTGTGAATTTACCCACATGGTATCAACAAGCTTTACTTGGCAAGCAGACCCCCGAATTTTGCTGGAGTTTATGAGCTACTCCTTCTGACCCAAGTGTAATAACACTGCTGTCAGGGCCATTGAGACTGAGGCTTCTGACTTCTCAATCAACAGGACATCAGATGGTAGAGGCACTTGTGCTAAATCCTGACCCACCACGAATGGCAAATAGCAGGAAAGTTTATCCTGATAGCTGGACTCATTCTTATTAGGAGTATTTTCTCTGATGCTTTATGACTACCTGCATTATAAACATATAACACATAAATACCAATGATAAGCCATCACAGTATATTGAATCAGGACAAAGACTCACCCCACAATACCACTTTAGCTTTCTTTTTTCACTGCAAGTTTTGCCCAGTCCTATCACTTGATGTCAGGCTTTTTTTTCCCCTATAGGAATACTAGCTATGACAGTCTTTGGTGTCAACTTGGCTAAACTAGAGTACCCAGTTATTTAATCAAACACTAATCTAGGTATTGCTACAAAGATGTTTTGTAATTGAGATTAACAACTGCAATTAATTAACTTTAGGTAAATTAGATTACACTAAAAAATGTTGGTGCACTTCATCTAATCAATTGGAGGTCTTAATAGCAAGAACTGAGGGCCCCACAATCAGAACACTCTGCCTTAAGACTGCAACATCAAATCCTGAATGAGTTTCTGGCCTGCTGCCTGCCCTAATGACTTTGTACTTTCCAGAATGTACAATTGCATAAGCCAACACCTTAAAATAAATGTCATATTATACATCCTATTTGTTCTGGTTCTCTGGAGAATCCTGACTATACATTAAATAAGAAGTTTAATACATGCATGTTAACTTCTAGTTAAACACGTTTGATAAGAGCTATAACAGCTACTAGGAGAAGATATTATCTTGCAGTGAGGAGCTTAGAGTGCAAGGAACCAGGGGCCCAGAGGCGAGGATGAGAAGTGGGGGAGAGGGGTGGTCAGGAGATGGCTAGAGTAGCCTTTTTCCCTTTCTTTTTTTTCCTTGCTCCACAACTGATGCCACTTCCTCCCCTATGTACCTCCCAGCATTTACAGACTTCCTGGGCTTGGGAGCATCTGGATTTCTAAAATAGGCTCATAAATGGTCACCCTATATTCATTTCTTCCCTTATGCCAGTGTACCAGTTTAATCCATGTGGGAGCTGGAATATCCTTAAAGCATAAATCTAATCACATCTGTTCTGCTCATAGCCCTTAGAAGAATATCTGATGTTCTTAGGATAAAGATGAAAATCCTATACACAACCTTGCATTTATCTGTATTTGCCTTTCTTTCCTGCCTCACCTCACAACGTCTTCTTCCTAAGATCACTAAATTCCGGTGATACTTGCCTTCCGATAAATATTAGAACACTGTAAAGTCTGCCTTATTTCAGGGCATTTGCACATATGTTTCCTTTTTCAGAAGCTGCTAATTCTTTTTCTTAAAATCCTAACTTAAAAGTCACACAAAAAGACATTCCTGACCACCTTAATCAAAGCCTCCCATTCTCACTCCTTTAATCACTATCACAACACCCTATTTATATCCTTCCTGTCACTTATTACAAGCCATTTATTTTGTTTACATATTTGTTTAAACATGCATGGGCAGAAATGGTATTTATCTTGTACACTGCTGGATACCTTATACTTTTATAAATGCTGGAAATCTATTTAAGTGGCGGATTTAATGAACTGACTTTTAGCTTTCACTCACTAGGATAGCATTATAAAGATTTCAGAGGTATTATACATACAAAGTAATGAATAATGCTTTTATAAAATAAAGAGATTATTAGTAAAATAAATTTTCTTTTTCCTTAAGCTAAGGAAATACTATGCTATTTTGAGCTGCTTTTTTCTGAACCATGAAATTCCTCATTAAATTTTGAAAGTATTTAATTAAAATGATGACTGGCATTTTAAAGCAAATATTGCTTAATCCAGTAAGGTCATTTTATTTGCCCTGTTTACATAAAATTGTGACCTCTGGTGGTTTAAAAATATGTCCTCAAATATTTTGAAACTCCTCTATTCAAAGGGTGGTACTTAATTCCCTCTCCTTTAGCCAGGGCTGTATTTAGTGACTCGATTATAACAATATAATGTGGCAGAAATGACGTCACGTGACTATCAATGATAGCTCATAAAAAGCAGTTATTAAATTACTTAAAAAATATAAATATTAGTTATTGAGTCTATATGTGTATACAAAATTAATATTTGAAATCTAATTTTGCAGAGGTTAAAGATAAAAGCTTTAACTACATTATAGTTACAAAATCTTATATGGGTTTAATACTAATATATCAACAAAGACAAAAATTACAACAAATAGGCAGAAAAGCATAATCTAATTTATTTTCATCAAACTAATAAAGAAATCGTAGTCTGATTTCTCATATATGTTAAGTAGCAGTACATATAAAAACGAGTACATAATATTTATTTTTGTAACTTATTTTAAGTATGCTTAGAGAGCTTATTTTTTCAATGATTTTTATTGAGATGCAATATAATATAATATTTTATAAAAGTAAGTATATAAAGTGATGAGGTTTAAATATGCGTATTCCTGTACCTACTACCATAATCAAGATACATTTTTGGTATCTTTTGCAGCTAATTCCCTTGTTCCAACTCTTGGCCTCTAACAAACAATGATCTGGGCCTGGCAGCCCATAATCTGGTTTCTGTGGCTACATAATTTTGCTTTTTCAATAATTTAATATAAATAGAATCATACAGTATGTTGCTCATGTTGCCTAATTTCTTTTACTTGTCATAAGGTTTTTGAAATTCTTCCATGTTACTGCATGTATCAGTAGTCAATTCCTTTTTATTTCTGAGTAGTAATTCATCATATGGATGTAATATAATCTGTTTATCCATTCACAAGTTAAGGATATTAGAAATGTTTCCAGTTTGGAACTACTATGTATAAAACTACTATAAATATTTGCTTACAAGTATATGCACATAGCATGAATGTGTTTATTATTCTAGGTAGTACATATCTAGTACCTAGTAATGGGGTTACCAGGAGGCATGTTAAGTGTATGTTTAAATTTATAAGGAAATGGCGAATTGTTTTGCAAATTAAACATTTTGTTTAGCATTACTACCAACATAGTACTAGAGTTCCTGATACTGTACATACTGATTAAAATTTCATATTCTTCATCTTTTTCTGTTTTAGAAAATCATGTTTATTGGAACATAATTTACATAGTCTGAAATTCCATTTTTTACACACTTTTTATACATCATTTTTAATTGTACAATGCAATGAGTTCTGCTAAACATACAGTTGTGAAAATTCACAACTATCAAGATAAGGAATATTTTCATCCTCCTAAAAGGTACTCTCGTACTCTCCTTTGTAATTAATTCTTCTTATTCCCCAGCCCCTGGCAACCATTAATCTGACTTCTGTCCTTAAAGTTTAGCTTTTTTAAAATGTCATATAAAGGGATTCATACATATGTAAGTCTTTTGTGTTGGTTTTGTTCACCTAACATAAAGCTTTCAAATCTGTCCATGTTCTTGCAGGTATCAGTAGTACGTAACTTTTTATTGATGAATAGTATATTCCATTGTATGGATGTATCACAATTTGCCAGTTCACCAGATAATGTGAAATCTTGGCTACTTCTAATTTTGGTGATTATAAATATAGCTATAATAAACATTCATAAACAGGTCATTGTGTGAACATATGTTTTCTTTTCTGGATAAATGTCTTAGAGTGGGACTCCTGGGATGTACAGTTAAGTATATGGTTGATTTCTATGAAACTGTGAAAGTGTTCCCAAAGTGACCATAATACTTTACATTTCCATCAGCAACATGTGAGGTTCTAGTTATTCTGCACCTTTATTAGCTGTTGGTATTGTCAGTTTCCTTAAAATTATTCTAGTAGGTATGCTGTGGGAATACACTGGGATTTTAAGTGGAGATTTTCAGGTTCCTAATGTTGAGCATCTTTCATTTATTTATTTGCCATCTGTATATATTCTTTAGTGAAGTATCTGTTCATATCTTTTGCCTATTTTTTAAATTAGTTGTTTGTCTTCTTAGTGAGTGTAAGAGTTCCTTACATATTCTGGATATAAGTCATTTATCATTTATAAGTTGTGCAAATATTTTAACTCAGTCTGTGGCATGTCTCTTCATTTTCATAAGAGTGCCTTTTGAAAGCAAAATTTTTTTAATTTGATGAAGACTAATTAATGAATGTTTTGGTCCTAGCTAAGAAATCTTTGCCACAGGATTTTTCTCCTATGTTATATTAAGAAACTCACATTTTGGCACTTCTATTTAGGTCTACACTACATTTTGAGTTAATCTATGTATGAAGTAAAAGTTAAGATTCCTTTTCCTTTTCTTTTTTGGCATTTGGATATCCCACTGTTCATACCATTGGTTGAAAAGACCATCATTTCCTCACTGACATATCTTGACGTATTTATCAAAAATCATATTGACCATATATATCTGGGTCTAATTCTGGAAAATACTCTGTTTCATTGATCCATAAGTCCATCTTTACAGCAATACCACTGTTTTGTTTGCTAAAGGCTGCTGGGAGCAATATATTAGAAATGAGCTGGCATTTAAAATGGGCTTTATTAACTTACAAGCTTACAGTTCCAAGGGTAGGAAAAATGTCCAAATCAAGGCATCAGGAGAAGCTCTCTCCCTGAAGTTCAGGTCCTGGCGATTCTGAACTCCTGCCATGTGGCAAGGCACAGTAGCAGCTCTGCAGGTCTCTGCCTTCTCCTCCAGGCTGCCTTTCTATCTGAGTTTAGCTGTGGGCCATCAAGCAAATAGTGGTGTCTGCTCATCTCTCTCCTCTCCTCTGGGTCTCTGGCTTCAGCTTTCAGCTGCTCCAACTATAGTTTTTCACTCTTCCAGGTTCAATGATTTCAAATTCTGGAGGCTTCTTCCTGTCTCTGCTGCTTTTTTCTGCCTGCAGCTTTTACTCCTCCATTTATAAAGGACTCGAGCAAGAGGATTAAGACTCACTCTGGGTCATGCAAATGGATCAAAGGCCTCCCCCACCCCATGGCTCCCTCATCTGTTTTGCTTGTTGTTGTTGCTGTTTTGCACTCATGGTCTGCTCATTGTCTGTTTTTGTTTTGTTTTTTTCTTTAGGAGACACCAAGAACTGAACCAGGGACCTTCCATGTGGAAGGAGGGTACTTAACTGTTTGAGTCACATGAGCTCCTTGCTCATTTGTTTTTGCTCATTGTCTGCTTGTTGTTTTTCTCATTGTCTTTTTGCTTTGTCTCATTGTCTGCTCATTGTTTTTGCTCGATGTATGCTCATTGTCTTCTTTAGGAGACACCAGGAACTGAATCTGGGACCTCCTGTGTGGGAGGCAGGCACTCAACTGCTTAAGCCACATCTGCTCCCTTCAAAGGCCTTTAACCTACGTAATTTAATCAAAAGATCCCACCTACAATACATTTACATGCACAGGAATGGATTAGAGCTAAGAACATGATCTTCTGGGATCCACCAGACTTCAAACTGTCACAACCACAATATCCTAATTAATATAACTTTAGAATAAGTCTTGAAAACAATGTAAGTCCTCAAACTTTGTTATTATTTTTCCAGATAGTTTTAGCTATTCTTGATATTTGTGTTTTCATTTAAATTTTAGAAGCACATTGTCAATTTCTGCATAAAAGTCTGCTAGTACTTTCGTTGGGACTGCTTTTGATTTATGGATCTGTTTTTGAAAATATCGATATAACAATATTGAGACTTCCAATCCATCAACACAGTATAGTATAACTCTATTTTTAGTCATTTTTGTTTTGTTTTTGCTTTTTAATTTCTCTCAACAATGGTTTATCGCTTTCAATGAACAGATCATATAAATATTTCTTAAAATTTATCCATATATATTTCATTTGCTAATAGCATTTTTTTGTTTTTTTGGTTTTTAATTTCTATCTCCTTCCCTGCCCGCTCAGTTGACTGCTCTGTGTCCATTCACTGTGTGTTCTTCTGTGTGCGCTTGTATTCTTGTCAGCGGCACCTGGAATCTGAGTCTCGTTTCATTGTGTCATCTTGCTGCGTCAGCTCTCCGTGTGTGCGGCACCATTCCTGGGCAGGCTGCACTTTTTTCATGCTGGGCAGCTCTATTTACGGGGCACACTCCTTGCGTGTGGGGTTCCCCTACACGGGGAATACCCCTGCGTGGCATAGCACTCCTTGTGCACATCAGCACTGCATGTGGGCCAGCTCATCACAAGGGTCAGGAGGCCCTGGGTTTGAACCTTGGACCTCCCATATGGTAGGCGGACAACCTATCTGTTGGGGCAAATCCGCTTCCCAATATCATTTTAAATAACAGTTTTCATTTCAATTTTCAATTGTTCATGGCTAATAATTAGGAATACAAATGACCCTGTATGTTATTCCATGATATTTTCCATATAAACAATCATGTACATCTGTGAATAAAGACAATTTTATTTCTTCCTTTCCAATCAGGGTGGTCTATAGCTTCCTTTTCCTATAATACCTTTCTCTGGATTTCGAATCATGTAATACAGCCTTCTTTTCTATATTCTGGAAGAGTTTGCATTAAATGTTTAGTAGAATTCATAAGTGAAGCAAAGTGGGTCTGGAGTATAATTTATGGAAGATTTTTAAGTATAAATTCAATTTCCTTGATAGAGAGTTACTCAGGTTAATCATTTAACATTAGTGTGTATGTCAAAGAATCTTTCCATTTCATCTAAGTCATCTAATTTAGTAGCATACATTTGTTCAAAATATCTCCTTACTATCGTTTAAATGTTTGTAGGGTCTATAGTGATATCCCCTCTTTCATTCTTGACCCTGGAAATTTGTTCTTTCTTCTTTTTCTTCATAAATCTTGGCTAGAATATTTATTGATTTTATTAATCTTCTCAAAGAAATAGCTTTTCATCACATTGATTTTTCTCTATTGTTTCTGTTTTCTTTTACATTGATTTTTTGCCCCTATGTTTAACAAATTATTTCTTCTGCTTACCTTGGCTTCACTTGTTCCCCATTTTTCAATCTCCTCTGGCATTCCAGAAGCTGAAATCATTGATTTTACACATTTCTTCTCCTCTCCTCCTCCTTTTTGTTTTTAAATGAAATCATTTTATTGTTATAACATTTTCCCTAGCCACTTATTTACCTGCATCCTAAAATTTTCGATAAGTTGTGTTTTTCATTTCATTTAGCTCAAAATATTTCTAATACACCATGAAATTTCTTCTTGGACCCACACTTTATGTAAAAGCATGTTAATTTCTAAATATTCAGGATTTTAAAGATATTTTTCTGTATATGATTTCTGGTTCATTCTACTGAGGTCAGAGAACATACTCAATACAATTCCAACCCCTTGAAACTTTTTGAAACCAGTTTTACAGCTCAGAATATGGACACATTGGTGAATGTTCTATGTACACTTACAACAAAAGTTGTACAGTTGGCTGGGATATTTCATATATGTGAAACAGTTCACTGATTTTTTGTCCATCTGATCTCTTAGTTATACTGACAGAACAGGGTGAACTTGTTTTTCATTTCAGTTCTATCTGTTTTTATTTCACAAATTTTGAAACTCTTGTTCATTAGGTGTATACACATTTAGAATCATCTTCATCATGAATTGGCTCCTTTATTATCATGGAAGTTCCTCTTTATCCTGATATTATTCCTTGTTCTGAAGTCTTCTTTGTTTGACAATTATATAACCACTCAAGGGATTTCTATAAAGTATTCAGGGTATATCTTTTTTCATTCTTTTGCTTTTAACCTGTTTACATTTTCATATTTAGAGTAAGTTTCTTATAAACAGCACTTACAAGTAACTTGGTTGAGTCTTGTATTTTTATCTATTTTGATTTTCTTTTCCTTTAAACTCTAGTGTTTAGGCAAATAATATTCCAAGTATGATATTATTTTCTAAACATAACACTGCAAAAGTTTAAAGGATTTGACACATAATGTCTATCATAGCATTTTTTATAGTAATTTAAAATTAGATAGAAAGTAAAGCTACACCAATGTGGGAATTACTAAGTTATGGCATATTCATATTTCAGAATATTAGCAGTCAAGAAAAATTATCATAAATAATGTAAAATGTAAATATAAAATGGTAAAACCATGGGGAAAATAGTTTGGCAGTTCCTCAGAAAGTTAAGTAGAGAATTACCATATGACCCAGCAATCCCACTCCTAAATGATCAGGGACCAAAACAGATATTTGCAAACTGATGTTCATAGTGACTTTATTTACAACTGCCAAAATATGGAAGTAACCCAAGGACATATCAACAAATGAATGGTTAAACAAAATATGGTATAAACACACAATAGAATATTACTAAGCTATGAAAAGGAATGAAATTCTGATATATGCAATAACATGGATGAAACTTGAAGATAGTATGTTGAATGAGATAAACTTGTCACAAAGAGACAAATACATGCTTCCCTATTATGAAAAAGAATAAACAAATTCATAGAGTCAGAAACTAGTATACAGTTTACCAGGAGCCAAGGTGGGGGGGTAAGGGATGGGGAGTTAACTCTTAATTTTGGGGGAGGGGGGGTAATGAAACTTTGGTAATACACAATGGTGATAGTAATACAACGTTGTGAATGTAATTAATAAAACAGTATTATATATCTGAATGTTGTTAAAAGGGGTGATTTTAGGTGGTATATTTGCTAGATGGTATGTTTACTGCTAGAATATAAGTTAAAAAAAACAAAAACATAGGGCCGTACAACACAGTGAACCCTAATGTAAACAATGTAATTGTTTAACAGTGTGATGTTAATAGTATAATTATAATATTCTCTCATCAGTTGTAACAGTTACCATCATAATGCAAAATGTTAAAAATAGGGGTGAATATATAGGAACTCTTTATTTTCTACATGATCTTTCTATAAATCTACAAATTCTCTAAAGAAAAAAAGATTCATAAAAAACGAGAAACTTACCACTCACCCAACGGAACTTGAGATCTTGACATCTAACACCTGAAATTAGTTTTACTTATTTTTTAAATGTTATGTAATCAGAAATATTATATCTGGTTTCTTTCACTGATTTATGCACATGCTGCATGTAGCAA
Organism: Dasypus novemcinctus; assembly: GCF_030445035.2. Lineage (NCBI taxonomy): Eukaryota > Metazoa > Chordata > Mammalia > Cingulata > Dasypodidae > Dasypus > Dasypus novemcinctus. Next base: position 42,883,183 of record NC_080673.1, on the reverse strand, counting down.
TAGTTCATTTGTTTTCATTGTTGTGCATTCCATTGTGGGATTATATCATAATATGTTTACTCATTCTTTTGTTGATCACTTTTGGGTTGCTGTCAGTTTGAGGTTGTCATGCATAACACTAGTATGAACATCCTTGTACATACCTTTTGATGAACCTAAGTATATATTTCTGTTGGACCTAGGAGTTAAATCACTAGATCGTAAGGTATGCATAAGTTTAATTTTATTCAGTATTTCAGAGTTTGCAGAGTGGTGGTACCAAATTATATTCCCCACCAAATATATGCGAAAATTCTAGTTGCTGCACACTTGATCTAACACTTGGTATTCTCTCTTTTCCATTTAGTATATTGTGATAAGAATGTAGTAGCATCACACTGTAGATAAATATATTTTGGGAGTGGATATGGCTCACGTAGTTGAGTGCCTGCTTCCCACATGAGAGGTTTGGTTCCACCTGCCTCCTAAATCAAAAACAAAAACAAATAGCAAGCAAACTAAGGAAAAAACCAACTCAAGGGAGCTGATGTGACTCAGTGGTTGAGCACTGGCTTCCCACATATGATACCCCAGTACCTCAAAAAAAAAAAGATATATTTTCATGGCAAAAAAAACAAAAAACAAAAAAACAGCCAAAACCTTTTCTAAAATGAGTAAAGGTAAGCATATATCATCAAGAAAGGATAATACCTTTCTCTATATAGCTTTCTTAAATGTTAAAATTTAAAATTTTCAATGAAGAGATATAAGATGTGTCTTTCCAAGTACCTTTATCCTGGCAGGAGGAGAAAGAGGGTATATAGAATCTTTTATTTAATGATCTGCTGAGCATATATATACATTGTGCTGGATACTGCTATATGCCAGGGAAAACTCAGGATAATCAATTCAGTTGATGCAAAATAAACCTTATACACTAATAATCATCACTTACTTATAAAATACGTTATGGACAGAAAATCATGCATTTCAAAACAAATAGTAAGAAAAAAATTAATACAGATTATTTCCCATATTTTTAACATAAACAACAGCACCTGGTCTGAGGTAATCCAAAACTGGTTCCAATACCAACACGAGGTAGATAGTTAACCACTTTCTTTACTGTTGCAGGGTCTGGGAAGTTGAACATTACAGCAACTAGAAAAAGAATTTTTAGAAATTAAAACACGATATGAAACCCCTACTTGAAAACTGACTTCCTGGTTCAGTAAAATACTTCTCTTAATTCAATTAGCTATTAAATTCAATTCTTAAGAGATGTGGTATGGGGGCATTTTCAGGACTTGGAGTTGTCCTGGGTGGTACTGCAGGGACAGTTACTGGACATTGTATGTCCTCCCATGGCCCACTGGGTGGACTGGGGGAAAGTGTAAACTATAATGTGGACCATTGACCACGTGGTGCAGCAGTGCTCAGAGGTATGTTCACTAAGTGCAATGAATGTTCCATGATGGAGGGGGTTGTTGTTATGGGAGGAGTGGGGTGAGGGGGGAGAGGGGTATATGAGGACCTCATATTTTTTAAATGTAACATTAAAAAAATTAAAGACAAAAATAAATAAATAAAAAATAAATTCAATTCTTAATATTTTCCTTTTTTATATTGTATAAATACTTTCAGTATTATTGGCAGAGCGATATTCTTTTCACTGATAAACTCGTTGAACATAGTACTTCCTTCTCTAAAGGTTGTTAGGAGTTCTAAAAACTGTCATGGCATTAATATGGCATGAAACTTTAGCCACAACTTACAGAAATACTGAATTTTATCAAATCAAATATATTTCCAAGAATCCAGAAAGAACATTAAAAAATTAAACTTGATGTGCTTAATCTAACATCAAAAAGACTATAAAAACAGATGTTAAAATGTTATTTTTATTTGCAATGATGAACAGTTTAAAAAAATAATCATAATGCTTGTTTACACTATTATATGGTCATATAATCAAGAACAATGTGTGACCTGAGGTCAACTTTTTCCTGTATGGTTAATAATCAAAGTTAAGTGCTTTCCGATATTTCCACTTTTCAATATAAAGAATATCAAAGAGCACATGCCAAATAGACATAAACATATTTGCACATAAATGTTAATGCCAATATACATAAACATATTTGCATATAAATGTTAATTTCTATAAATTTCTACCCTTCTTTAAAAAACATGAAAATAGCAAAGTCATGAAAAAGATTTTGTCAGTTTTGAAATTTGAATTGTGTTTTAGCTTTAATATAAGAACCATAAATGGGTACAAATGCCCTTCTGGAAGACAGCATCCTTTTCTAACTTGACTGAAAAACTATTTAGAGCCCCAAAAATAATCAATGTTGGTGTAGCTGCAAGCCACTTTAACCATTTTTAAGTGTACAATTCAGAGACCACAGACATTAATTAAATTTACAATGCTGTCCTACAAAATTTTAACCAAATTTTTCATTACAAAAACTTTTCCATCAAAAGCAACAGAAACTGTACCCAATATGAAATACAATTATTTTTTGCATAAACGAAATTGAGTAATAATTGGGCAATAATTTAAAAATTATTAGAGAAGATATGTTTATAAAAAAGTCATGTAGAAAATTAAAAGTTCCCATATGACCCTTAAACCATGCATTTTTCCCTAGTATTAAAAATGTGTATTAGTATGGTAGTTTTGTTAAAATTGATGAACAATATTATGATAATTGTACTACTAACTATACTCAATGTTTATGTTAAGTTCACTATAACGTAAAACCCCATGTTTTTTAGATTATAATACTAATATATATATAAAAGGTAAAACCTCCACATTTAACCACATTCAAAAGTATAATTCGGTGGCGTTAATTAAATTCACAACAGTGTGCTACCATCACCACCACCCATTTACAGTAAGTACTTTTCCATCACGAAAAACAAAAAATCTATACCAACTAAAGAATTCACATCCCATTCCCTGCCCAGTCACAGTTTCTGTTAAACTGCACCTAGTTTCTGAATCTATGAATTTACATGTTCTAATTATTTAATATCAGTGAGACCATACAATATTTTTCCTTTTGTGTACGGCTTACTTTACTCAATGCAATATATTCATAGTTAATCAATGTCTTCACATACATCTGACCTTCATTTTTTTTTACCACTTTTTACCACTGTATGTATACACCAATTTTTTATTATCACTCATAGGATCTTGTGCCCTACCATACTGCTGAATTAATTTATTAGCTATATAATAACTTTGATGTAGATCTTTCAGGATTTTCTATATATGAGATGATGTTATCTGAAAATAGAGGAACTTTTTCTTCTTTACTCCAAATTTGGACGTCTTTTATTCCTTTTTTTTTTTTTTTTGCCTAAGTTGCTCAGACTAGAATTCCCAGTACAATACTGAGTAACAGTGGTAATAAGAGTAGGCATTCTTGTTCCTAATCTTAGAGGGAAACATTTCAGTGCCTCACCATTGAGTATGATATTAGCCATGTTGTTTTTATATATGTGCTTTATCATGTTGAGAAAGTGTCCTTTTTATTCCTAGTTTTCTAAGTGTTTTTATCAAGAAGGGGTGCTGCATTTTGTCAAATACCTTTAAGCACTGAGATGATTATATGTCTTTTTTCCTTCTATTAATGTGGTGTATTACACTGGTTGGCTTTCTTATGTTGAACCGCTCTTGCATATGTGGGATAAATCCGACCTGACCATGATGTAAAATTATTTTAATATGTTGTTAAGGAAGGCTTGATAATGTTTTACAGAGGATTCTTGAAAATACAGTCATAAGAGATATTGAGCTATAATTTTCTTTCTTGTGTTATCTTTATCTGGCTTTGCTATTGGGGTATATTGTCCTCACAGAATTGGTTTGGCGTATTCCCTACTCTTGACTTTTTTTTTTAAAGTTTGAGCGAAATTGTTATTAATTCTTCTTTGAAAGTTTGGTAATATTCACCAGTGAAGTCACCTGGTCCTAGGCTTTCCTTTGTTGGGAGGTTTTGATCAATGATTCAATCTCTTTGCTTGTTATTGGTCTGTGGAAATCTATTTCTTCTTGAGTCACTAGAGGTATTTTGCATGTTTCTCAGAATTTGTACATTTCAGCGAGGTTATCTAATTTGTTGACATATAGCTGTTCATTGTATCCTCTCATAATCCTTTTAATTTCTGTTTTTATTTGTGTTCTCTTTTTTCTTTGCTAGTCTAGCCAAAGATTTCTTGATTTTATTGATGTTCCCAAAGAACCAACTTTTAGTTTCATTGATTTTCTCTATTGCCTTTATTCTCTGCTTCATTTATCTCCCCTCTAATCTTTGTTATTTCCTTCCCTCTGTACGTTTGGGTTTAATTTGCTCTTTTTTACTAGATTCTTCAGCTGTAAAGTTAGGTCTCTATTCTGAGATATTTCTTCTCTAATGTAAGCATTTGGAGTGCCATAAAGTTCCTCCTCTGGACAATCTTTGCTTCATCCCCAATTTTTTTCTTTTCTTTTTTTTAAAGATTTATTTATTTCTATCCCTTTCTCCCCTCACCCCTACTCGGGTTGTCTGTTCTCTGTGTCTATTTGCTGCATCTTCTTCTTTGTCCACTTCTGTTGTTAGCGGCACAGGAATCTGTGTTTCTTTTTGTTGCGTCATCTTGTTGTGTCAGCTCTCTGTGTGGGCAGTGCCATTCTTAGGCAGGCTGCACTTTCTTTCACGCTGGGCGGCTCTCCTTACTGGGCGCACTCCTTGAGTGTGGGGTTCCCCTATGTAGGGGACACCCCTGCGTGGCAGGACACTCCTTGCATGCATCAGCACTGTGCATGGGCCAGCTCCACATGGGTCAAGGAGGTCTGGGGTTTGAACCAGGGACCTCCCATATGGTAGACAGACGCCCTAACCACTGGGCCAAGTCTGCTTCACCATCCACTAGTTTTGATATGTTGTGTTTTCATTTTAATGTGCATCTAGATATTTCCTGTTTTTCCTTGTGAATTCTTCCTTGACCCATATGTTATTAAGTGTATGTTGTTTAACTTCTACATATTTGTGAATTTTCCAGTTCTCCCCCTATTGTTGACTTTTAGGTTCATTCTTAAGCACTTGGAGATGATCCATTAGATAATTTCAATTTTTTTTTAAATTTACTGAGACTTCTTTAACTGCCTAACATATGTTCTTTCTTGGAGAATGTGCACTAGAGATGAATATATGTCCTGGTGCTCTTGGGTGAAGTGTTCTATACATGGTTATTAGTTGTTGTAGTTGTTTTATACAATCATTCAAGTCCTCTATTTCCTTACTGATCATGTTCAGATGTTGTAACGTTATTGAAAGTAATGTACTCAAGTCTCCTACTATTGATGTAGAACAGTCTACTTCTCCCCTCAAATCTGTCATTATTTGCTTCATATACTTTATATGTATTTATAATTCCTATATATTTTTGTTAAAATGACACCATTATTCTATATAATATGTGCTTTTCTGACATAACATTTTTTGACTTAGAGTATATTTTATTGGATATTAGGATAGCTACCTTGGCTTTCCTCTGGAAATTGTTTGCATGGTACATACATATATATACTTAATCAATTGTGTTATACCTATTAATGAGGCATACAATTCATTAAAGGGTACAATCAATGGTATGTGCTATAATCACATAGCTGTGCATTCATCACGTCAATCATTATTAGAACATTTTCATTATTTCAATAATAATAATAAACAAAACAAACAAGTAAATTCCTCTCCTCTTAATCTCTTTATGCTTCCCCCACTGTACATAGCTGCTGTTTCTATTTTATCTAAAGTGTATAATCAATGGCTTTCAGTATAATCACAATGTTGTACAGTCATCATGTTAAAAGTTCTAGAACACTTTCATTACTCCAAAAAGAAAGACTCCACTTCCCTTAGCATTCCTTCCTGACACGTACTTAACAACTAGTCTTGTTTCATCTTTATGAACTGATTTATATTTATATTTTATATAAATGGAATCATAACAATATGTAGTATCTACCCATATTGATATTTTACATTATAGATTTATATTTCACATAATATATTTAGTTCATAATAAGGCAATCATACAGTAATTTTCCTTTTGTGTCTGAATTGCTTCATTCAACATAATGTCCTCTAGGATCATCCATGTTGTCATATATTTCACGACTTCATTCCTTCTTTTTTTCTTTTTTCTATTTTTTCTTCTCTTCTTCTTCTTTTATATTTTGTCTTCGTTTCTTCTTACCACTGCATAATATTCCATTGTGTGTATACTCCACAATTTGTTTACCCATTTGTTGATGATGGACATCTGGGTTGTTTCTAATTTTTGGCTATCGTGACTATTGTTGCTATGAACATCAGTGTGCAGATATCTACTCGTGTCACTTCTCTCGGTTCTGGGTATATATACCTAGCAATGTTATTGCTAGTTCCTATGCCAAGTCTATATTCAACATCCTTACAAACTGCCAGTCCTTGACAATGGCTATGCTATTCTACATTCCCACCAATAGTGAATAAGCATTTCTATCTCTCCATATACTCTCCAGCATTTACAGTTTTCCAACTTTTTAATAATGGCCAGTCTAGTAGATGTGAAAGGTTATCTCACTGTAATTTTGACTTGCATTTCCCTAATTGCTAGTGATGTTGAACATTTTTTCATGTGCTTCTTCGCCATTTATATTTTTTCTTGGACAATGGTCTTTTCAATTCTTTGCCCATTTTTTAATTGGATAGTTTGTCTTTTCTATTGTTAAGTTAAATGATCTCATTCTATATCATGGATATTAAACCCTTATCAGATATGTGATTGCCAAATATACTCCCATTGAGTTGGCTGCCTTTTCCCCCTTTTGACAAAGTCCTTTGAGGTGCAAAAGTTTGAATTTTGAGGAGGTCCCATTTATCTATTTTTTTCTTTCATTGTTCATGCTTTGGGTGTAAAATTTAAGAAACTGCTTCCTACCTCAAGGTCTTGAAGATGTTTTCCTACATTTTCTTCTAGGAGTTTTATTGTTGTTTTTATATTTAAGTCCCTAATCCATTTTGAGTTAATTTTTGTATAAAGTATGAGGTAGGGGTCCTCCTTCTTTCTTTTGGATATGGCTTTCCAGTTCTCCAAGCACCATTTACTGAATAGACTATTCAGTCACAACTGGGTGGGCTTAACAGCCTTGTGAAAACACACCTCACTGTAGATGTGAGGGTCAATTTCTGAGTTCTCGATTCGGTTCTATTGGTCAACCTGTCTGTCATTATGCCAGTACCATTCTCTTTTTACCATGGTAACTAAGTAATAAGCTTTCAAGTCAGGAAATGAGAGTCCTCCAACTTCATTCTTCTTTTTTCTTTTTTTTATCATTATTTTTTTAGATACGTAGATGACACAAAATGTTACATTAAAAAATAGAAGAGTTCCCATATACACACTCCCCACACACCACCACTCCTCCCATGTCAACAACTTATTTCATTAGTGTGGTACATTCATTGCATTTGATGAATACATTTTGGAGCACTGCTACATAGCATGGATTACAGTTTATGTGGTAGTTTACACTCTCTCTCAGTCCATTCAATGGATTATGGCAGAATATATAATGTCATGCATCTGTGCCTACAATATCATTGAGGACAATTCCAAGTCCCAAAAATGCCCCCATATCACACATCTTTTTCCCTTTCCCTGCCTTCAGCAACTCCTGTGACCACTGTCTCCACATCAATGATAAATTTTCTTCCACTGCTAGAGTCACAAATATTCTATTGTGACTAGAATATCAGTAAGTCTACTCTAATCCATATTTTATTCTTCTACCCTGAGGACCCTGGGATGGCAATGTCCACTCCACTCTAGTTGAGAGGGGCTTAGATCCCACATGGCTGATGGATAGAACTCTTCTGCTTGTAGTTGTAGACTCCCTTGGTTCCTTGGTGTGGTGGTTGACCATCCTCACCTCCTTGTTAGCTGACCTGGGTAAGACCAACAAACCAGAGAGTAGGTATTGCAACTCTGCTGAGGCTCAGGGCCCACTGGCACATAGAAAGTCCAGAGATTCAAGTCTACTGAGCATATACCGACCCCAGTGCCAACCACAGGTTCAGTAAAAGGGACAGTAGTGGCATGTGTAGAGAAGTCACATCTGAGTCCAACTCCAACACACTCAGGAACACAAATTCCAAAGTAGGGTCCACTTACTGGAGCAAGGCGCTGAATTCCAGAGCCATCTGTCATGCCCATGGGACCTGGGTGTCTGTAGCCCTCAGGAGGACCAGTACCTGGAGTAGTATCTACTTTGGCTGTCTCAGATCCTGCTGAGATGTGGTAAGCACGACCTCTCTGATGACCTTCCAACTCATTTTGAAGTCCCTTGGCCATATAAACTCATTTGTCTTTACCATTTTCCCCTTTGATTCCAGGTCTCCTTCTAGTTGCATCACCAGCTGGTGCTTGGTAGTAATCACTCATCACCACGGAGGCTTATCCCCAGGAGTCCGGTCCCACACTGCGGGGAAGGTAATGCATTTACATGCTGAGTTTGGCTTAGAGAGTGGTCAGATTTGAGCAATATGGAGCCTCTTAGGAGGTAACCTTTAGCACCCTGCAACTCTAGGTCTAGTTGAAATTTCAAGCACAAAGGCTCCAAAGCATAGTCATCAATGTCAAGGGCCCATTATTGGACCTTCCTTCTTCACTGGTCTTTGCCCTTGCACTCGGGAGATTGTTGCTTCTCCATTGGGGAGTGCGAGAGAGTTTCCCGGAATGGGAACTCAGCACTCCCTTAGTTGTCGTGTGAAACTCTACCCACTATGTCAATACTCAACGAACATCTGAACATATCTATATACCCTATATGCATGCCCTGGAGAAGTCCCTGCCACCCGTGCATCCCCCATCAATGACACTCCACATCAGTGTTCCTCCCCTGACATAGCTGAACCTCTCTGTGATCCAAAGATGGCTCTGGAGTTTGGTGCCTTGTCAGTGAGTCCTACTTTTGAGTTTGTGCTCCCAAGTGTAATGGAGTTGGACTCAGATGTGTCTTCTTTACACATCTCTTCTGTCCCTTTTACCAAACCTGTGGTTAGCACTGGGGTTAGTGGGTGTATGTCTAGGACTTGAATCTCTGGGCTTTCCATGTGCCAGCAGGGCCCTGAGCCTCAGCAGAGCTGAAACACCTACTCTCCAGTTCATTGGACTCACCCTGGACAGCTAACAAGGAGGTGAGGATGGATAACAACCACACCAAGGAAACAAGGAAGTCTATAACTACAAGTAGGAGAGTCCCATCTGTCAGCCATGTAGGACTGAAGCCCCCTCTCAATTAAGAGATGGAATGGGCATCACCATCCCAGAGTCCTCAGGATTAGAGAATAAAATTGGACTAGGGTGGACTTGCTGGTATTCTACTATAGAATTATTGTGACTCTAGAAACGGAAGAAATTATATCATTGATGTGGAGACAATTGCCACTGCAGTTGCTGAAGGCAGGAAGAGAGAAAAAGGGTATGATATGGGGGCATTTTTGGGATTTGGAGTTTTCCTGAAAGATATTGGAGGGACAGATACAGGACATTATATATCCTGCCATAACCTACTGAATGGACTGGGAGAGAGTGTAAACTACAATGTAAACTATAATCATGCTGTATAGCAGTGCTCCAAAATGTATTCATCACTTGCAATGAATGTACCACACTAGTGAAAGTAGTTGTTGATATGGGAAAAGTGGGGTGTGTGGGGAATGGGGCATATAGGAATCCCTTATATTTTTTAATGTAACATTTTGTGTGATCTATGTATCTTTTAAAAATAAAAATATATTTTAAAAAAGAGAAAAACAAAATGAAACATTTTTCCCTTTAGAAATTGTATTCCTTAAATACACGATTTCAAAAAGAAAGCAAAAAATGTATATGAAATATATGTGGCTACATATAGATTAAAAATAACCTGTAGATTACAGAAAGAGTAAATAAGAAACCATCAAGCAGTATGTACATGCCACTAGGCTTTATATATCCTTTTTTCTATGCCTCTACTCATACCCAATTATGTTTTCTTTAAATTCCCCTCATGTGCTCTCCTTGACTTAATGGATTTCACCAAGTTCTACTCTAAACATGCAAACTGAATTTTAGTTTCACTTTCAAAAATTATATAATACAAAACAACCAGAGCTGTTCAGTACCATTTTCTGATGATGCCTTTAGAAATGGAAACAGATTAGTCTAAAGATTAAATAGATGCATAAATAATTTGATTACCCTCTCCTTTTCTCAAATGTAGCCGTCTTCCAGAATGTTTAAGGATCAAAAAAATGTTGAGGACATCAACACACCACAGTTAATTAAATGGTTGTTTATTTCCCATATTTAAAAATCATTGGCTTACTCTGTATATGGCCAGGAAAAAAAAGAACTACAGTAATTCTAAGAATGAACAAGGGGGGGGAGGATCTACAAAGATGCATGCATATAGTACAAAAAAAGAGGTCAAAAGGACAGATGGTAGGTGACAAAATGCTATCTAAATTGAAAAGAAAATGTATGTTCAAAAACGAAATCTTAGAGAGAGATTGAGGTTAGCTCTGTAACAATGTTCTTTTTGCAGCATATTACCTCTGTTTGCCATAAAGATCTCCAGGGCTGTATTTTGCAAAAGATAACGACGAGAAAAGATTGATCGTATCTCCGTGAACAGCCATTTTCCATGCAGCCCTTCTGTATACACCAGGATCTAGTGAAGGAAAATATAATCTCAAGTAAGTAACAATACTAGATTTTTGTTGTTGGTTTTCCTCCAATTTAAGTAGAAGAAACCCTTTTAAGAAAAGTAAAGAATTCAATAAATAGTTACTGACATAGTTTGAAGAGAGAGTAAAGAAAACAGATTGTAATATTAGGAAAAAACTTAAATGAAAATGCAGAGTAATATTATAAATCTAATTTAGAAATATATATGTGAGCTTTTAAAGCAATGATGTAGTATAATGATTTGCAAGACTCATGTGTTACATTATTTATTGATTGGTTTTTTGAATCATCATAAAAACTGCAAGTTTCAGCTAAACAAGATTTCAAAAGAATGTCATACATGCTCACAAATCACATATACATTCAGTTTCATATGATATGATAATAATATACCCAAAAGTGTTTTTCTTCTTAGTTTAAAAATATACATATTTCATAAGTAAAATAAAATTAACACTTTCAAGGTCACTGTTCAGGCAACAGGCCCTCATACAGAAAGCACAAAGGTTGATTTTATAAAAGGTTAAGTACCATTTTGTCAGCTAAAGGTAAACCTGCAAATGAACTCAGCATAATCTCTCTATGGTACTCTATGGTAGTTGTCAAAGTAACTTGTTATAATTCTTATCATCCTGTGTGAACAGACACAGATGCCTAGAATGCTTTACAAGTCAAAGTAATCCTGTCTTTAGTCCTAAACCACTTAGTTACTTTATTATTCAAGTTTGTTTTTTTAAAAGAAAATTCATTGCAAAAGCTTAATAATGGAAGTGTTATAGGAAAACCAGAGCAGGCATTTTTCTTCATCAGTACTTTACATATATTAATAAAGAAAATGAGATATATTTGCTTTCAATACCTCTTGAAAATCCATGAAAGCAAATTTTAAAAAAAATATCTTTCAAATGTAAACATCATAAACAACAAATAAAACATCATTTGATTATGATATTGCATTGCAGGGATAAAGATGAGATGAACAAAGAGAAGAAAAATAATGAATCGTAAGAATTTATCCTACACAAATGTCACCCTGTTTTTTGACTCTTTTCCATTTTCCAGATACTAATTCCAAACACACTTACATTCTTCAATGTAAAATAGAGCTTCTTTTCAAGAAAAAAAAAAAGGTCTTATTTAATACAGTATATATGTTAGTTTGATTTTTCTAGATATGATTTGATATCTGGCATAAAAGCATCCAGAAATGGAAAGAATGGGTATAACTTGAAGATTCAGAGTTGTCTTTAAAAACTAAACAAAAATTCAAAGGATTAAACAATTGAAAAATTGCACTTTAAGTCTTGACATTTGATGATAGAAAAATCCTAACCAAGTCATATAAGTAATGGCCATACAAGTAAGATCAAGAGAAATGGATAGAAAAAGAAAAGACAAAAAATGAGCATTATTCTTAGGATATTGTTTTAAATATAAGTTGCATTTATCCCTTTTTCTCACCTCGACCACAGATAGTACTAGTAGGCCCAAGCCTCCAGACTGCAGTGGCCTCCTACTTGGTCTCTCTCCTTCTACTCTTAACTATTCTGCCCAGAAAAGCCAATAACATCTTTTTAAAAAAACATAAATTATATCATAATTATATAACATCACACCTATATTTAAAACCATTAAATCCAGAGGTGTCACATTACATGTATAATAAACTCTAAATTTTTATATAATTGCATAGAAAGTCTTTATTTGGGACTCTCTGATGTTCCTAACTGATTTCTCATCAGAGCCTTTATACTTGTTATCCCTCTGCCTGAATGTTCTTCTCCCAAATCTTCACATGGTTTACTCATACTTACCATTTAGGTTTCTGCTCATGTCACCTCCTCAAAAATGCCATAAGCTATAAACCCCACTTCCTCCACTACCACCTCATCCTACTCCAAACTCTTATCAAGTTTTCTTCATAAAACTAGCTCTATCTGAAATTATAATATATGTTTACTTGTCTCGTCTCTCTATTCATCGCTAGAATACCAGATTCTAAGTTCCATTAGAGTAACAATTTTCAATCTACTTTATTTCCATTGCCTAGAAAAATGGCTTGCGCAAAATATTTTTAATGATTAAAAGTATCAACGAATGACAACCCAAGCTCCAAATATGATGCAAATTCATTTTATTTTGCCCATATGATACTTTAACAAAATTTTAGTTGAAAATACTTGAGAAATAATGTTTACATAAATATCCAGATACCTGGCATCCCTGGAAATTGAAATATCCTGCAAATCTGAATCTAGACTCATATGCCACATGGTAACAACTAACATGTCTTCTCCATTATGGCAGTCCCCACCTCACTCATTTATTCATTTATTATCTGCCTAGTTTCCTATTTGGGATTTATCAAATTTTTGAGAAACCAATGTATGTTCTGTAGAGTCTAATTCATCCAATTATTGGTAAGGAAAATTAGGTCCATAAAAGTTAAACACTTAATACAAAGACCAATGGTAAGTTGGTGGCAAAGCATAAGATACTTCTCAGGTTTCCTAATTTACGTTGTAACATTTCTAAAAAGCATTAATATTTGTTAAAATAGAACCCAACTCATTGGGGATTTTTCTGTACTTTCATTTGTTGTTTTTGTTTCATTGGGAATTTTAATCAACCACACTTGTTTCTCTATACTTGTTTTCTAAGTGAAAGAGAAAAATCAAAAGAAAACAAACCACAAAGGATTTCTTAAGATCTGTGTTATGCTAGGTATATTACATACTAGACTGCAAATTCTAACTTTTATATCTACAGAGTTATGTAATAACACCTGTTGCTCATACTGGTGATGCCAATCATTGCAAAGTCATGGTCATTTAACTAAAGGTTTAATTATGTTTCAGGATATTCCATTTATTAGTGGAAGTATCCTAAACAATAAGTGTCTTAAAACATTTTATAAGATTTTTAATGTATTGAAATAATTTCTTATTCAGAAAAATTTATTTATATCCCATTTCTTTAAGTAGCATGTTTATGCAAAGATCTACTTGAAATAGAGACCGTGGCATGCTACTTCAAAATTTATTTCATTACCAAATATCAAACATATTCACAAGGACAAAAAATAACATAATCCCATATATTCACCAACCTTAACAGATCCTAATTTGTTGCCATATTATTGCATATAATTTTTAAAAATTATTACAACTTTACAGATAGTGTTCAAACCCATGGATAATGCTCCCTGATCCCATTTTCCTCCCTCCTCAGAGCCAATCACTACCTTGTTTTGGCGTTTATAATTTCCATGAAAGTTTCTATACCATTAGTACATATATATTCATAATAAACAATATCTGGCATTGATTTGTATGTTTTCAAACATGATCTAAATGGGATTACACTGAATGTATGATGATGTGCTTTCAGTTAAATATAATCAGGTCTAGTAATGCTTTGAAACATAGAAAAGATTTAATATTGCTCAAAGTATCAAAAATTAAAATCTTATTCAGAATAACTAGCCTGACATTTTAAAAGAAAAGAATAAAAATTTTTAAAAAAGCAATGAAATTCTACAGGTAGGGTCCAGATAGTTTCAATTTAAAAGAGAAATGAAGAATCCCTTAACTAACAGAATTACTAGCTGAAATTGATATAGCATTTATTTAAGTATTCATTAGGAAAAGGTGTCAGTACTGAAAAGCAGCTGAGGCCTAGCTAAGCAAGAGGTTCATTTCTTATTGGAATAGTATATGCCTGGTCCAAGGTTTCACTTCAAAGTCTCTAGAGTTCAATTAAAACTGGATTAGATAGAAACAGACCCCTCTTAGGGACTTTCTGTTCACTGAAACTCTGCATACACTGACAGCACCCTAGACAGAGGTCTAGCCCTCCAATGAATCAGTTGCTATGGAAACCATATCATTATCATTGCTCTGCAGTTATGACCCCAAGTCTAGAGTAGCTTGAAAGCTTAAGCCTACACAGCATTCTCTTTGACTGTTTACCCCCTTGCTATATTAATATTGTTAGTATTATTATTAGTGAAATTAAGTTTCAATTTTCCTCAATCAGTTTCAAATAAGGTGGTTTACTAGCTAAATATTGAGAAAACAGAGGAAAAACCAGTGTTTATTTCTATATTTATCATAGTTCTTTATAATACAAAAAAATCAAACATATCATCTTTAAAACTTTTATCTGAAAAAGCACTTATTTTCCCCAAATAATACACATATTTTTTTTCTTTTGCCCTTCATAGGCATAATAAACTATAACTACATAAGAGTGTCTTCACCCTGTTGCATTTATTCTTGGCTTAAAAGTAAAGCATTTTTTACTTTCCCTTTAACTCTACATTTTGCAAAGGCTTATTAACTTATTTAAATAAAACTTTTCTTTGTTTTCTAGTCCTCATCAAAGACCAAAAATGGAAACCTGCATCTTTATTACTGCTTAACTTTTATTTATTCAATATAAGGCATTTTTAAAAAGTAGATTTAAAATGAGTCCCTGAAAATTAAGTCGTATTTCTTTCTGCAGAGTAAAGAAAAAATAAAGGTTTTGTATCATAGACTAGAAAAACTACCCTAAGTAAACTTAAAAGGTTTTAAACTTCAAGGGAAAATCTTAAAAAGTGATAAAAATTTTTACTTCAAAAATAAAATATTTACATGGGAGTTTGCTTATATGTAATAAAAAATAGTTTTTTTTAAAATGCTATCATTAATATTTAAAATTTGCATAACATATCCTAGTCCCAAATATTTGTCAGTTTTGGGGGAGGTTTTGCTCTTTCAAACAATTTCACATGGAATTTTAAAGAATTTGGTAATAAGAGTAAAAACCAAATTATGTATATAAATAGTATTCAAAATTTCACAACAAAACCACTTCTAAACTATACGGATATATTTAATATCAAGAAAATATTTTAAATTTTGTATACAAATATAAGCAAACATACCACTATTTAAGCAATGAGCACTGAAAGGAAAAGTCTAGGAAATATTATATGTCTCTAATTTTCATAGAACATTATTATAATTACAGTCACAAGATATATATCTTAATATGGGGAAAACAGCAAATTTTAGAAATATATTTAAAATGAAAACACCTTGAAAAAATTCTCATATCAATTCACCACTAAATACATGTGCAATAATGTTTTATTCACACTTTTAACAAACTATTTTAAAGTAATTTAATCAAGTATTTTAATATTCCATCTCTTTATTATTAACATGGTTTCTGGATTTGCTGAATATAATATTCCCTAACCTGATATCAAGGGCATAGCATTTAATTTATTTTAATAATATCGAATTCTAGTTGGTTAGAAGATTTACTTCATCACCAGATCATGTAACTTTTAATTTGAAGTTTTCAAAAATATATTCTTGAAGTACAATCTAGAGGTCTTTTCTTTGAATTAGAAGATGATTCTGATGGAAGAGATAGTAAGTTGGTTATTAAGTGTACATTCCTGAACACTTAGAATATCCCTAAATTTCAAAAAGAACAAAACAATGGTAAGAACAAATGTATGAAAGTCGTAAATAGGAAAGGAAATTACCTTTTAAATTAATTCAGTTATTATTTAAATTTTTTTCATCTATCTAGTATATTTCCTCCTTCTGCTTACTAGTAGAGTATTGTCCTTAGTATTTTCAGGGGCAAAAAAATTCAATTAAATGTATTCATGACTCTAATGGTCTACTTGGCAGTTTTAGTCACTATGAAAAATTAAAAATGTATAAATAAAATGCTGTATGACCTTTGTATTGATTGGGCTAAAATGGTTTTAGCCTGGGTGTGGATGATGGGAGAGTTGGGAGGGGTAAGAAGGGAGCACACAAATACACATACTCTTATGTTTTCTCTTCCAATTACTGAGGGAGATGATAAAACCACAGCAAATGATGTATCAGCTCATTTTATCTTATCGCTTTGGGGCTAGGTGACAATGAAGTTCATATTTCACTGGCTCCCATTGAAGATTGTGAAAATTACTTGCCCTTATGACCTGAAATTTCACTAGAAGACAGAAATTTCTCTTCTGCAAAGTAATGCAATTTTTCAGATGTCAACCTTTAGCCCAGCTTTAAAAATTAATTTCATTTATATTAACCAATGATATTGATATTTTCACAGAACAGTCTTTGATACATGAAGCACTGACTGGCAAATTGATGTTGCTTTAGATGAGTAAAACTATTTTATTTTACACTGCTATGGCAGACAGATTTATAGCAAACTGAAATTCCTATTTCATAATGTAATATTTGTGCTAGAGTGATGCACCTTTAAGCCCTTGGTCTGTAAATAATTCAGACGGTTAAGTTGATTCTGTTTTATTTTCAACAGCATTCAGCCTAAAAATAATTTGCATTCTAAATTATGTAACATAAAGGCCATCTCTTATTAAACTAATATTTAATACATATATTAATGAGGAAAAAAGCAAATGTTGTATGAAGAAACAGAACAGAGAAAGTATTTATCCATCATCTCTCTCATTTTTAATTCAGTTTATTTCACTAAAACTATATCTGCAGCAAGATTTTTTTTGAAAGAAGAGACAAGAATCCAAAATATGCTATGAGGATATAAAGAAACAATACTAGGAAACATGAATATATCATTTCATTTTTTCATATCAACACATACGGTAAAGAATGGGGCACTAAAATGTGCAGAGAAAGTAGAATGAACTCATAAAAGTATATGAATGGAAAACCTATATTTATCTTCAAAGAATTGGTCTGTACTCTTCAAACATTGCATGGAAGAAAAATGGAAAGGAAAATAAATTTCACAAAACTTAATGCTACAGACATAAAATTCCCATGACACTTTTTCTTAATCCGAGGGAAATACTTTTCTACTTTTTTTTTTTTTTTTCAGTTCTCTGCCACCTATTAAATTGCTCAACTTGTTTAGGCTGGAATCATTTATAAATTAGCAGCATATGTTCCTATTTACTTCCATAACATAGCATCAAACTAAATATTGTCCTTGCATTCTATTTCAAATATCTTCCAAAAATGTTATTTTCTCAAAGGGCATCTATTATATATGACATTTGAATACAATTTATATTATATTCAATTATATTCAATTTCCTTGCATAACTGCATATGGTTATATACCCTACTCCCTCCCCACAACTATATTTGAGCTCCTAATTGATTGGAGATCTCTGAGACTAGTCCATGCGTCTTAGTCACCTTTCTTCTCACAGCAATAGAGCAGACATTGACTGATGGATAAAGGGCAATACCAGTGTCATAAACTATCTAAAATCCAACATTCTAAGAATACATTACCACGAACACAGTAGAAAACAAAAAGAGGTGGAAAAATGAAATCGAAAATGAAAAGTTTTTTTAGAACTGGAATTCAAGGGTCTGAATACTTCCACACCTGATCATGATGGAGTCATAAGCACTGGATTTACTCTTGTCTAAAAATAATATTTAATACAGACAAAATATATAGGAAAAATGGTTTTCAAGACATTAGTCATTAAGCATGAAGGATAGTGATTCCTGAGAAAAAGGAAAGATTGCCCCAGATTACTGCCTGGAGAAGAATTTCCAGGACTCACAGCAAGCAAGAATAATTCACTTAAAGCCCAGTGATCTCACAGAACCAAGGAGACAGAGCTGAAAGTACAGGGAGATCAAGGCAGTTAAAGTGTGCAGGGCAGAGTAGCAGATTGGAGAGAACTGCAAAGAAACAGTCCTCCAGAGATTTGTAGTTTTCACCCTAGTACTACCCATTTGTATGAGAAACAACCTGAGGCTAGGAAAAGCATCACCTGAAAAAATTACACAGGGCAATAATATCCAAAGCACACCTAACCAGAGTGAAAAGCTCATAATTCATGGGGCATTGTGTAGACTACTCAGAAGGGTTTTACCTCAGTAGTTGGGGATAATTAGCCCTAGTATAAAACACTGCTCTGATCCTACCAAAGAAAATTTAAAAGCAAGACCCAGGTGTATCAAACTATTTCCAAGTAACTCAATTGTATCCCACAACAGTACATAAGAATATTTATTGGAATACAAAAATATTCAGCACCCAACAGGGTAAAATTCACCATGGCAATAATTCAATTTGAAATCACCAGGCCTCCAAAGAAGTAGAGAAATCAATTAATCAAAACTAACCCATAATCCATGCTGTGTTGCAGTGCTCCATAATGTATTCATCACATGCAAAGAATGTACCACACTAATGAAAGTTGATGATGTGGGAGGAGTGGGGGGATGGAAGTGGGGTATACTTCTTATATTTTTTAATGTAACATTTTGTGTGATCTATGTTTTTAAAAAAAGATAATTAAAAAACAAACAAATAATACATATGATAGGATTAGTAAAAAAAGACATTAAAACAAAGTAAATTTTAGTGCAAAAAAATATTACCAAGGATACACAGGGTCATTTTATAATGACAACCAAGTCATTTCATCAAAAGACAGTAACCATCCAAAATGTTTTGCATCTAATAAGAGAGTTTTAAAATATATGGAGCAAAATTGATAGAACTGAAAGGTTAAATAGACAAACCCACATTTAAAAACAGAGGTTTCAACATCTTTTCTCAATAATTGATTTTAAAAAGTAGACAGAAAATCAGCAAGGACACAGAAGCTTTGACCAAGACCATCAACCACCTTCACCTAAATGACATTTATAGAACAATGCCTCCAACGACAACAGAATACACTTTTACAAAGATAAAAAAGATAAAGCATATTTCTGGGCAATAAAACAATTCACAATAAATTTAACAGATTCAAATTATACAAAGTATATTATCCTCTGACCATATGGAGTTAAATTAGAAACCAATAACAGAAATATATCCAGAAAATTCCCACATATTGGAGAATAAATAGTACATTTCTAAATAACCAATGTATCAAAGAAGAAACATAAAGAACATTAGAAAGTATTTTGAATTAAGGGAAAATGAAAACACAAGATATAAAAATGTAGACTATAACTAATGAAGTTATCAAAGTGAAATATATATAACTAAATACCTATATTAATACAAAAGGTCTTAAAACCATGATCTCAGCTTCTACCTCAAAAAACTAGAAAAACAGAAGCAAATTAAACCTAAAGTAAGCAAATAAGGCAATAATAAAAACAAAATGAAATGAAATAGAAAACAAAAATGTAGGAAAATCAACAAAACCAAAGGCTGGTACTTTGAGATCAATAAAATTGATAAAACAGACTGATCAGGCATAAAAGAGACAAGAAACAAATTACCAATGTCAGGATTGATAGAGGAGACATCACTGGAGCTCCTATAGACATTAAAAAGATAATAAGGGAGGGACGTGGCTGTGGCTCCAATCAATTGGGTTCCCATCTACCACATGAAGGCAGGCTGGCCTGCACCCGCAGAGAGCTGACGGTTGGCGCCCATGCAGAGCTGGCGCAGCCAGATGACGCAACAAAGGGAGTCAAAAAGACCCAGGAGAATGTGCAGCGAATGGATAGAGAGAGAGCAGATAGCAAGGAAACCACAAGGGGGGGTGGATAAATTAAAAATTAAAAAAGATAATAAGGGAATATGAGAAACACCTGTTTGCCACTAAATTGGGCAATTTTGATGAAATGAACAAACTTCTTGAAAGACAAAAACTACCAAAACTAACTCAAAAGGAAATAGACAAGCCATGATTTCCGGGTCCAAATTAACAAGCAGTGGTTCTTGTTACTTTTTTTACAGCTGCCTGTCCATTCATTATTTTGGTTGCTCTATTATTAATACTACTTATTGATACAAGATTGAGGTTCCCTAAAGTTTTCTTTATAGTTTGCTCTTCTCCTTCATGTGCAATGTGCTATTTATGTGCGGCACTGTATTTACATTCTCATTTCCAAACTTCCTTACATGTATTTTCAATAACATTAAGCTCCTCATATTCCATGGAGAGAAACAGAAAGCCTTATTTGCATACCCCACTGAGTTTAGTCTCAAAATATCACTGCAGGTTGGAACAGTCTACAAACTAATTCACAAAATTTAATATACAAAATTTATTGAGAAATTTGACAATTTTCATAGCCATGAAAAGTGATTCCCCCAAACAATTAAATACGATCATTCTTTATCTTTGATTGGCGTTGCATGAATATTTCTGCATATTACTTTCATTTCCAAGCTATTTACCCCAAGGTTGATACTTGGAAAAATTAGTTTGAAGCAGGATAAGTGATTTTTCGGTCGCAAACTCATTACATCTATCTCAAATTTTCCTCTTAAATGTCTGGTTTTTCACCACTGAAATCCATCTTTAGGTGAGGAAAATTGATCTTCACTTGGAGAAGAAAACATTATATTAATATACATTTGCTACTGACACACATATCTAATTACTATGATAGGATGAGCATGTAGTACATACCCTAGATATTGCAAGGTAGGCTATTGAACTACGATAAGCGACAAAGCCCTCCACTCACCAATGAGTTCCCATTTAGCATTACAACACATTTGGATGTGTGTATTATTTTTGGGTTTTAAATATAGTTAAAACATACTTTTGGAATACTAATTTTTACAGAGGGTATAAAAGATCCTTTTTATGTAAAGAGATTTATATATGCAAAGTGGGCATTGTCAGGGACTGCCAATGTTTATTTTTATACTAATTACAGATATATAACACATAACATTTCCCCTTTTAAGCACATTAAAATATATACTTCAGTTCTCTTACTTTCACAATGTTGTGCTAACATCACCACCATTCATTACCAAAACTTCTCCATTATCCCAAACAGAAACTCTGTTCTGATTGCATTAGCTTCCTACTCCATAACCCTTCCACATCCCCTGTAACCTAATTATAGACTGACTCTATGACTTTGCTTATTCTAATTATTTTATATCAGTGAGATACACAATATTAGCCCTTTTGTGTCTGGCTTATTTCACTCAATATGATGTTTTCAAGGTTCATCTACATTGTCACATGTATATGAACTTCATTCCTTTTTTATGGCTGAGCTAAAAATTTCTCTCTCAGCACTGAGAGAACCACTATCTAGAGTCCTTTCCTTTCAGTCTAAAGAACTTCCTTTAGCATCGCTTTTAAGGCAGTTCCAGTAGTGATAAGTACTTCAGCTTTTTTTTTTCAATCTGGTAATGTCTTCATCTCTTCATTTTTGAAAGAAAGTCTCACTGAATATAAAATTCTTGGTTGGCAATTGTTTTCTCTCAGACTTTAAGTAATCAACCCACTGCCTTTTTGCCTCCAGGATTTCTGATGAGCAATTGGCATTTAATCTAATTGCAACTTACTTGAACAGAGCAGGTTACTTTTCTCTTGCTGCTTTCAGTACTCTTTCCTTCTCTTTTTAATTCAACAGTCTGACCACCGTGTGTCAGGGTATATTCTTCTTGACGTTTTTCCTGTTTGGTGTTCTCTGCATTTCTTGGATGTGCATACTCATATATTATGCAAAGCCTAGGATGTTTTCTGCCATTTCTTTGAATATTCATTCTGTCCCTGTCCTACTTTCTTCTCCTTCTTGTACTCCCATAAGGTATATATGGTTATGCTTGATGGTGTTCCAGAATTTTTTCAGGCTATTTTCACTTTGTGTAATTCTTTTTCTTTCTGCTCCTCAGCCTGATTCATTACAAGTGTCTTGTTATTCAAGTTCACTGACTCCTTTTGCCATCTCCAATCTGCTGTTGAAACTCTCCTGAGAACTTTCATTTCAGTTATTGGGGACTTCAACTCCAGGGGCTCAATTTGGTTCCTTTATAAAGTTCTGTATCTTTATTAAGATTCTCCTATTCTATATTCATTATTTTCCCAATATCCTTTAGTTATTTCTCTGTATTTTTCTTCACCTTCCAAAGCATATTGAAGATCAGGTTTTTTTAAGTCTCTTTCTGATATGTGCACAATCTGGTTTTCTTCACTGTTTTCTAGATTTTTATCCTTCCTCTGGATGAGCTATCATTTTCTCTTTGTTTTTCTTGTAATGTTTTGTTGCACAGTGTGCATTTTAATATTTTAAAACATTAACTCTGGGGTTTATTCCCTGCGATGTGTGTTTCCTGAGTCTGTAACCAGATGGTGATATGACAGATTTTCTCAAGTGTCAGGTGCTAATAAAATCAAGCAAACTTAAGCAAAAGACAAGTTTCACCATCTTTGCAAATTCACTTTATGTTGCTTGCTGCTCTATGTCAGAGTTCAGTCCTCCATCAGAGTTCAGCCCTCCTATCATGAAGGTCAGCCCAAGATGAATTCAAAGTTCAGGGTCCACCAAGTCTTTTCTAGGTCTCAGCCCTGTCCTGAACCTGTACTTGCTAATGGCCTTAAAATTTTCCACTACTTACAGGAGTTTGAATGTTCCCTTTACTTCCCAGGCCTTCTCCCTTTCCCAGGTGTGTAGTGCAGAGTTGAGGCAGGTAAAGCCTTTGCCTCAGGCCACCAGCTTCAATTGTTACTTACAGCACATTCATTGTCTGGAGATGCTTTTGCCTCGAGGACAAATTTTGGGAGGGGAGGCACTCCAGAGAGGAATTTGCCAAGTCAATCTTTCCCAGTCAGAACAAGGCCAGGAACCCAGATGTGGCTCCCTATTGCTCTGGGGAAGGGATAAAGGAAGTGCCAGGAGCATTTTGCACAGCTCCCCCAAAGATGTGCTTTCTTGACTCAGTCCTGCCCAACAAATCCAGCCCTTCAACCGTTTTCTGCAGCTCTGAGGGAGAGTACTGTAATGTCCTCCACTAACTTTTTCTGAGGCAGAATGGAACAATGGCTGCCCTGAGAGCCAGCGCTCCAGCAATCTTAAGCGGTTAATCAAAAGCAGTGATTAGCAATCAGCCCTCACCCTCTGCCCACCCCCCAATCTTGGGGAAGTGGATTTTTATGTCTTTCTCTGGCACCAGCAAGCTATGCCAGGGACTGGACCCAACTGTTACCTGCCATAAGACTGGGTTGCTGGGATATGGCAACTGTCACATGGAGAAAACAATTTTTTGGTACTTACTATAATTTATCAATCTCTTCCTCTCACTGTTCCCTGGATTGAGTACTATGTTCAACTGGACTCAAGTTTCAAAATACTTAACTGAGTCAGTTCCTGCCTGTTTAATAGCTATTCAGGTAGAGGGAACTAATTCCTGGAGCTTCCTACTCTACCATCTTCCCATTATTCTCTCTCCAATTGACTTTTTAACATAGTAAGCAAGGTTCTTTTACATCCTGCCTGCTAATTCTCACATCTGGGTTATTTATATGTCTGTTTCTACTGACTGCTTTTTTTTTCTTTTCTTTTCTTTTCCTTTTTAAAGATTTATTTATTTATCCCTGCCCCCCCCCCATTGTTTTTGTGCTTACATTTGCTTTCTGTGTCCATCTGCTGGGTGCTCTTCTGTGTCTGCTTGTCTTCTCTTTAGGCAGCACCAAAAACCAATCCTGGGATCTTCTGGAGTGGAAGAAAGAGACACTCAGTCTCTCACAATACCTCAGCTCCCTGTTCTGCTGTGTCTCTTATTGTCTCTCCTCTGTGTCTCCTTTTGTTCTATCATCGTGCTGCTCCAGCTCACCGCACAGGCCAGCTCTCCATGCAGGCCAGCACACTGCACAGGCCAGCACTAAAGTGGGCCAGCACTCTGCATGGGTCAGCTCTCTGCTCGGGCCAGCTTGCCTTCACCAAACAGCCCCAAGAATTGAACCCTGGACCTCCTAAA
Source organism: Dasypus novemcinctus (assembly GCF_030445035.2). Lineage (NCBI taxonomy): Eukaryota > Metazoa > Chordata > Mammalia > Cingulata > Dasypodidae > Dasypus > Dasypus novemcinctus. Next base: position 42,858,712 of record NC_080673.1, on the reverse strand, counting down.
TGGTAGATGAGCCTAAGCTCTTGAGCCACATCTGCTTCTCTTTTTTTTTCTTTTGATTATCAGTTACATTTTCCTGTTTCTTCACATATCTAATCATTCTTGTATACTAAACATTGTAAATGATATGTTGTAGAGACTGGGCTCTTCTTCTGAGAAGCGTTTTATTGACATAGGTGGTTGAAATACTGGTATACCACAATGCTTTTATGCCTTTTTTTATGTTAGTTAGGAAGAGTGTCTGTTTTTTATTTCCTAGCTGCTAAAACGAATAACATACAATGGGTTCACTTAAACAACTGGAATTTATTTGCTCATGGTTTTGAGGCTAGAAGAAGTCCAAAATCAAGGTATCAGCAAGATGATGCTTTCTCCATGAAGACTGTGGTGTTTTAGGGCTGACTGCTAGAGATCCTCAGTCCTTAGTTTTTTCTGTCACATGACAATGTACATGGCAGTTTCTTCTCTTTCTCTTCTGGACACTACTGACATCCAAATTCAGTCCATGGCTTCTCTCTCCATCAGACTTTCACTGTGCTTATAAAGAACTCCAATAATCTGGATTAAAGCCAAACATGATTCAGTTGGACCACACCTTAAGTAACAGCTTGAAGAGATCTTATTTACAATAAATTTCATACCCACCAGAATGAAGACCAATACCAAGAATGTAATCAAGGTAGGGTATACAACTTAATACACCATAGGGTTTATTTTAGTTTTACTCTAGGTCCTAGGATAAATGCATTAATTAAGAACACAGTCTTTACTCGTAAGGAATATCCCTTTCATGAGTGCAGTGTAGAATGTGAGCTGTTCACTAAATGCCTCTAACATTGTGAGATTTCCAAATTCAATCTCTGTCTCTCCTGTGATGAGCAATGCTGAAATCTCTGCTCATCTCTTCCAGCTATCAGCTGTTGCTTTCCCTTTTGATTCCTTTATGTCTCACTTGCACATGTCAAGTTCAAGGGTCAATCAAGGATTTTAGAAGAATTTATATGCAGATTTATTGGCTTCCTCCTATGTAGTTCTCTCCTTTCCATAGTATTCCCCTCAACCTCCAGTTATTCCACTGTAAACTTCTTCTCCTAATCCTCACTACTTCTCTGAATAAACCTGTGGCTTTCTCCTCTAGTTTTAGTCTCTCAGACACTCGCACCCTGTGCAAGCCGAAACTGGAAGCTACTAAGGGCAGGTTCTCAAAATTTCCTTGGAACAGCAGCATTAGTATATTTTGGGAACTTGTTTAGACATGCAAATGGTTAGACCCTACTCCAGAACCAATGAATCAGAAATGAGGATGGAGTTCAGCAATATTAAGAAGCACACCAGAGATTCTAATGTACACTAAAGTTTGAGAATGACTGCCTTAGGGGAAAAGCCATACACAACTCTAAATCTCACCCAAAGTGGTTCCCTTCTTTCAAGGATCAAATTCCCATCCTTCATTATCACTGTTTGCTTTCCAGTGCCTTCAAAGTTTGTTGTGTTTTTTTGTTTGTTTGTTTTTTAACACTCTCCAGAGCTTAACCTTGTTATTTATAGGATACTGGGGTTGGGATGGGGAGGTGGGGGATTAGCTTGATACAAGCTACTCTGCTATTAACAGAACTGGAATTTAGACTTTCACTTTTTACTATATATAATATACTGCATCTTGTTTAATTTTGTTCCAAACATATATCTTCTAATTTAAAAAATAAATGTAAAATATTTTCAAATGAGATGTGAATCAAATGTTTGTGAAACTCTCTCTAGTCTAAATCATATGAATGGCAGTATGGGTGAGGATTAGCTTCTATCATACATCAAAATGTTTCTATGGCAACTGAAACCATAGCATCAGGCCTAAAACAATGTGTTAATTGATCTTGTACAGAGTAGACTGGAATGTTACCTCCCTAATCCCCATTCAGGAAAGCCAGAGACTGTTGCTGCCTCTCACCACCCCTCCTCCCCTTTCCAGCCGTCGCTATCTTTCCCGCCAGTCCCGCCCATATTGCCAACGTACAATCTGCCCTCTTCCCTGGTAACTGCTTACCTCGGGGCTGTCCATCAGCTTCAGCCTGTCCACTACTGCCCCGTAGCTAGCCCTCCCTCCATCTTACTCCTCCCTCTCAACCCTATATAACCTAGTGCACTTCCATAATAAAGCAGACCTGTTCTTGCGCTCAAGCGGTCTCCGTGGTTTTTTCCCAAACTGCGCGTCCCCCACGCCTGGAGAACCGGTGCTCCCTTCGGGAGTACCCCCCGCCGGCGGTTCGGCAGGAGCGAGCCCCCCCCCTGACTCTTGGACCTGAGCGAGGCTAAGCCCTCCAGCCCGACGGCATTTGGCGCCCGAACGTGGGGCTGCTCCTCCCCCGGCCCCTCTCTGCTGCTGCTGCTGCTGTGAATCAGACGGCTCATCCTCTTCTCCAGGTAGGGACCCCTCGCCATCGTCCCGCCTCTATTTTAACATGGGCGCCTCTCTATCATCGCGTCAGGCGCCACAAGTTAGGGCCCTCGCTGCCCTGCTCGACACCAACGGAGTCCGCATTTCCCTGCGGCAACTCCAAAAGTACTGGGACATTTTGCTCCCTTTTAATCCGTGGCTCGCCACCTGCCAACTCTGGAGCCCAGATACATACTCTCGACTCATAGATCGAGTCACCTCCGCAATGGAGCATGAGAAATGCTCTTTCCCAATGGGCCTCTTACCTGTTCTCGTTGCCATTCGCGACTGTCTCCTCGGCGCCCCATCCGAGACTATTTGTGAGGCTTCTCCCAAGCGGCCTCTAGACTGTGATCCCAATGAGTCCGCCGACACTGACTCTCTGTCTGACCAACTTGCGGCCGCCCTCGAGCGTGAGCCCCCCCGTCCGAGCTCCCCGCGGCACACAGAGACCGCTCCTGCGGCTCCCCAAGATGGCGAACTTCCGCCTTCTTCCTCCACCTCTGCCCAAAATGGCGCACTTCCGGCTTCTTCTTCACCGGGCCCGGAGCCCGCCGGCGGGAACAAAGGCGCTTCTTCTCGCCTTTACCCGCCTCTTCCTGCCCTGTCAGCATCCGGCTCCGCCCCGGAAACTGTATGGTCGCCATCTACCGCTAAACCGGAAGCGCCCCCTGCACCATTTTGTTCACAACCGGAAACGCAAGTGACTCCCGCACCATTTTATACCTCACCAGATGTAGCTGCTCCGCCATCTTGTCCAACACCCGGAAAGGCCCCGCCGCCATTTTGTTGCCAGATGAATGTTGCTAAGCCACCATTTTTTCAGCTGCATTCCGCTTATCCTCAGCCGCCTCCATACGCCGGTAGCGCCCCGCCTGCGCAAACCGCTGCCCCTAGCGCCACGCCTCCTCAAACCCCTCAACTGTACCCGCTGAATCTGCAGCCTACGCCGCAACGGCCTCAAACTTGGCTGCCCTTTACAGCGGAAGAGGTTAAAACCCTCCGCAAAGCCGTTAAAGAGGATGGAATCGGCAGCCCTTACGTGCAGCAGCTCCTTGAGGAGCTAGGGACCCAACTTGTTCTCCCATACGACTGGATTTCCCTGGCCCGTGCCATCTTAATGCCAGGTCAATTCCTTGAATGGCGCGCTCACTACCAAGCAGCTGTTGACCGGCAAGTAGTAGAAAATGCCCAAGCTGGCGTCTTAGATCCACCTGATGCATACACGGGGATCAACGACTACGCGGACCCTCGTCCCTATCTACAAATTGACCCAGGATTTTGGCACCGGGTAAAATTCCTCGTCCACCGGTCGTTCTCTCTAGTTTCCACCAAGCAACCCACCAAGCTTGCGCAGCTGCTACAGGACTCCAATGAGACCTTCCCAGCCTTCGTTGCCCGCGTTCTGGAAGCCTGCCAACGAAAGATCTCTAACGAAGACGCTCAGTTCGCACTGGCCAAAGAGCTCATCATAGATGGATGCCTTGCGCCCTTCCGGGCTGTAGTCCTCCCCATACGTGACAAAGCTCTCCACGAATGGGTTCTCGCCTGCCGCGACGTTGACCCGCAAGTCAAAATGCTCACCGCTGCCTTCGCTTCTGCCATGGCCGTTTCATCTACTTCCACTTCCGTCTGCTTTCGATGCGGCCAGCCCGGCCATTTTGTCCGCGAGTGCCCTCAGCCAGGCCCAGCGCCCCGCTCCGCCCTGCCACCGCAGCAACCAAGAGGCCCTTCTACGCCGTGTCCACGCTGTGGGAAAGGATATCACTGGGCCCGTGACTGCCGTGCCACCCAGAATTACCAGCAGCCTTTAAACTCCCAGCGGGGCAGGCCTCAGCCCCACCCGCAAGAGGTCCTCAGAAAAACTCCCAAACCATAATGTGGACAATGCCTATCTCGCGTCATCAAAAACCCTCATTAGAGCTTAAGATAAATGGGCAATGGCTCGATGGACTCTTAGATTCTGGCACTGAAATCTCCTGTGTTCCCTTCGAAGTCGCTGCGTTCAATCACTGGCCCCTCGAGACTGGCCCTCAAGTCATCGGCGCCACGGGAGCCGCTACCTCCTGGAAAACATCCCAGCCTCTGCATTGGAGTGACCGAGAAGGAAACGAAGGTCAAATTCGCCCACTCGTCCTCTCTTCAGTCCAAACCATCCTGTGGGGGAGAGATGTCCTCAGCCAGTTAAAGGCCCGAATCACCACAGAAGCCTTCTCAGCCGCGCTGCCCCCCCCCCACTAGGGGCCACTGCTCCCATCTCAAAACCTGACCCTATCCCTCTGGAATGGGACACAGAGGAGCCCATCTGGGTCGAGCAGTGGCCCTTGCCAGCCCACAAGCTGCACGCTCTCTCTGCCCTCGTCGAAGAGCAGCTACAAGCAGGGCATATAGAGCCGTCCACTAGTCCCTACAACTCACCAGTCTTTGTCATTAGCAAGAAGAACACCGGCAAATACCGCCTTCTCCACGACCTCCGTGAGATCAACAAACATATCAAGCCTATGGGGTCACCTCAACCGGGATGCCCGCACCCCACTGCAGTCCCCCAGCATTTTCATGCAGCAAACATCGACATCAAGGACTGCTTTTTCTCTATTCCTCTACACCCCCGGGACTGTCCAAAGTTTGCATTCACAGTTCCGCGCATCAACAACCAAGGTGCAGCGCAGCGATTTCAGTGGAAAGTGTTACCTCAAGGCATGCGCAACAGTCCTACTATATGCCAATTGTATGTCAACCATGCCGTAGAGCCACTGCGCTCCAAGTTCAACCCGGAGCACACATACATCCTCCACTACATGGACGACCTCCTTTTGGCAGCAAGCTCCCATGCGCTCCTCAATGATCTACTCTCAACAACCATAACAAGCCTCTCCAACCTCGGGCTTGCAGTGCAATCAGACAAAATCAATCTCCAGCCTCCCTTTCAGTTCTTGGGCTTTCATTTTCACCAGTCCATTCAACCTGCGAGTCCAAAAATTCACGTCTCTCACAAAATGACACTCACTGAGCTCCAGCGGCTTTGCGGTCAAATCAATTGGCTTCGATCAGCCCTCCCCATCACAACAGCGCAAATGCAGCCCCTCTTCGAGCTCTTGCAAACCAAGGATAGCCCACCCACTGCAGTCACTCGCAACATCACCATCACCCCCGCCGCTCGAAAAGCCGTCCAACAGGTCAGTGCCGCCCTCCAACAATGCTGCCTAGAGCGTTTCTCCCCTAACCTTCCAATATTAGCTTTAGTCCTGCCAACGCCAATCACTCCCACAGGCCTCTTGTGGCAAGATGGCCCTCTCCTTTTTCTGCATACGTCAAAAAGCAAACTCCCAAAAATCTGTCCTTTTATAAAGGCCTGGATCGCGTTAGCCACTGACCTAGTACTTCTCTCCATACAAACCTACGGCATTCCGCCGCACACTATTGTTTGGCCTTTAGATGCCAAGGAAGTTACTTCCCTCATTATGAACAATGCTCAAATGCAATGCCTAATAGAGCTCTTTCGTGGCTCCTTTGACAACCACTATCCTCATCACCGATTGCTGCAAGGAATGTCTCAATTGGCGTTTTCCAATCTGTTCCGTCCATTGCCCGCACGGAACCCAATCCCTTCAGCCATCACTGCCTTCACAGATGCCTCAAAAACGGCGTTTGCTGCCATCATATACACTCCTGGGAATCCTGAGCCACGGCAACTGCTGTTCGCAAATGACTTTTCTGTTCAGGTGGGCGAACTTCTAGCTGTCGCTGCAGTCCTCAATCTCCACCCAGACCAGCCTCTCAATATTTTCACCGACAGCCTATACACTCTTCAAGTCTGTCGAAGCCTCCCACTTGCCACTTTCTGGCCAAGTGACTCAAACATCGATCGGGCACTCGCCTTTGTGCAACAGCTGCTTGAAGAACGGCAACAGCCCTGGTTCATAGCTCACATTAGAAGCCATTCTGGCCTACCAGGGCCTCTGACTCAGGGAAATAACCTTGCTGACGCTTCCGTGTCTGCCCAACAGATAAACCCAGTCACTTTTCGGGAAGACTCCACCTATGAACCGCGGCTTGGAGACTTTGTCAACCAAGCCAAGCTTTTACATTCCCAATTTCACTTCTCTGCGCGGTCCATCCAAAAGCTCTTTCCAGACATCCCTATTGAAACCTGCAAGCACCTTGTGCGTGCGTGCCGAACTTGCGCGCCTTTGCTGCCACTTGGACCTTTACAGCCTCAAGGCATCAACCCCCGCGGCCTCCGCCCAAACTCGAGGTGGCAATTAGATGTCACTCATGTCAGTGCCTTTGGCCGCCTCAAATACCTTCATGTGGCTATTGACACCTTTTCACATCTATGCTATGCAGTCCCCCTCGTAGGGGAGACCGCCAAGCATTGCATCAAAGCGCTTCGCCAAGCTATTTTGTTCATGGGAGTCCCATGGGATCTCAAAACAGACAATGGGCCCGCTTATCGCAGTGTCGCCTTCGCCAGCTTCGTGCAAATGTACCACATCACACATCACTTCGGCATTCCATACAACCCACAGGGGCAAGGAATCGTTGAACGCATTCACCAGCAGCTCAAACTGCTCATCCAGAAAGAGAGAGCCTCCTTCCCCCACAAAGCCCCAGGAGACGTTATAACTGCCTGCCTCATTCACCACAATCTTCTGACTTTTGACAGTCAAGGACTTTCTCCCACCCACAAGCACTGGGGGCCTATGTGGCAGCCTTCGCAGGTCCCCCTAGTCCATTGGAAAGACCCTGCCACCAATCGTTGGCAAGATCCCGCTCCCCTCCTAGCACAAGGGAGAGGCTTTGCTTGTGTCTTTCCAGATTCTGAGCCACAACCTCTCTGGATCCCTGGGCGCTGCATCCGGCCTGCCACTGACCCATTAGTCCCAGCAAGCGATCAACACCCTATGCCCTCAGTGAGAGATAACATTAACAGTGGGTGTGGGTCAGACGTCGCTCCGTTTGCCCAAATCCAGCACCAGCCATCATCAAGAAGTGCCCCCTCCTAATCTAAACCCCTACCCCCATCTCTTTCTTACCCCACTCTCTTTACCCTCTTCACCCTACCCGCTCGCCATGTATGGAGAGCGAGGAATTTTCTTTTCTTTTGTCTCCACAGATGCCGCACCGTCAAATGATGCCTCTATGCAACCTCGTGACCGTCTCCTTCGTCCTGGCTTCCTTCGCTCTCCCAGCCACTGCCAACCCGAATCATCAGCCCTTCAATTGGACCCTCACCCTCTTGACCTGCGAGAGCTGCCAGGGCGGCAACCAGCTCCTCGCCTCCAACGTGACCGCCTCCGCCCCCTCTTTCACAACTGATGTCCTCAATCTCACTGGACGCATAAACATCCCGTCTTACAATTTGGGGCCAAACAGCCTCTCTGCCACAGGTTTCTACATGTGCCCATCCTCCGCCAGAGGATGTCATGACCCAACGCATTACTACTGTCCTTCTTGGGGGTGCGCAACCATCGCTCACGGATGGTCCGGCGCCCCTAACAGGGACCCATACCTATTCTCCAGCGTAATGCTACTCGATGGAACACCATCACACTCACAGTTAAAGACCCCAACTCCGACCTCTGGTTACAGGGCCGCACATGGGGAGCCCGCTTGTATGCAGTGGGTCATGATTACGGCGGCATTATCTCTATAAAAAAGGAGCCAATCCCCTCACGCTCCACCCCTATCGGCCCAAATCGAGTTCTCAATCCTCCAAAGGCACAGCCTCCTTCTCCACCTCGCCCCACCTTGCCCACTCCTTCGCCCGGCACCCCCCTCCGCCACTGCCTCTCTCAGCTCCCACAACCCCAAGCCTCACTTACCCCCTGGTCAGCTTCCCAGTCCTCTCATCAGCCTAATCAAAGCCTCATACACCTCTCTGAACTCATCTCACCCCAATCTCACCCAGAGCTGCTGGCTTTGTCTCTCCCCCTCTCTTCCTCTATACGAACCTGTCGCCACAAACCTCACCTTCAGCGAATCCTCCAAAAATTCTCCTACTGGATGCAACTGGAACACTTCCTCTGTTCCCCTAACCTTCCAATCTGTTTCCTCCACAGGGCGCTGCGTTTGTCCCCGCCAAGGCTCCCATCCCCTTATGCACGCCTGCGCTAACTACTCCTCTCCTAGCGCTTCTGCCAAATTCTTAATCCCCCATAACACCTCCCAGTGGCTTTGTACCTCCACCGGATTAACCCCCTGCCTCAATGTCGCCACCCTCAATGCTACCAATGAAACTTGTCTGCTTATCCTTCTCGCCCCTCGAGTCCTTTACCACTCTGACACTGATTTCTTCCGCCGTTTGTTGCGCAGACAAACCTCTCTCCAATTACAAAAGAGGGAGCCAATCACTGCAGTCCTAACAGTTGCTTCCCTTTTGGGTATCGCAGGCGCAGGCACAGGGATCGCCGCCCTCTCCACACAGTCCTCTGCCCTCTCATCTCTCAGGCAGGCCGTTGACGAGGACATCACCTATCTTCGTAATGCTGTAAAATACCTAAACGACTCTCTTAACTCTCTCTCCGAAGTAGTTCTCCAAAACCGCCGCGGCCTCGACCTCCTCCTCCTTAAAGAGGGAGGTCTATGTGCCGCCCTTGGAGAAGAATGCTGCATATACGCCAACTCCACCGGCCTTGTTGAGGATAATCTAAGAAAGGTCCAAGGACTAGAGAAACGCTGCAAAGAACGAGAAAATGCAAACTATTTTTCTAGTGTTTTTCATACCCTCCTCCCTTACTTCCTTCCACTCCTAGGCCCACTCCTCGTCCTCATCTTAGCCCTCACCGTGGGCCCTTGGGCTGTTAAAAGGATTGTTAACCTTGCCAAAAATCACACCGATGCAGTATTCAGCTCTTTCGTGCAGGTCCATTACCAACGCCTCGCCACCGAAGAGCCCACCCCCCTCCGTCCTCTTCGCCCTCTCCGCCGGCGAGACCTACTCTAGCTGCTCCCTGTCATTTCCTTTCCCTCTAATGGGGGTTCTGGGGCATCGCAAAGCCGCTTTGCTGGCAAGCCTCGATGTGCGTCTAGCACCGGCGCGCACCGACCCTAAAGGCCAATGCATGCATCCTGGCCAGATGCTATGTCATTCGCCCATAGCCAGGGGGGTTCGCCCCCTTTACCCCTCACCTTCCCCAGCCTATTCCCCTTTTCCCTCATTGTTCCCCTTTTAAAAACAAAAAGAGAGCAATTGTTGCTGCCTCTCGCCACCCCTCCTCCCCTTTCCAGCCGTCGCTATCTTTCCCGCCAGTCCCGCCCATATTGCCAACGTACAATCTGCCCTCTTCCCCGGTAACTGCTTACCTCGGGGCTGTCCATCAGCTTCAGCCTGTCCACTACTGCCCCGTAGCTAGCCCTCCCTCCATCTTACTCCTCCCTCTCAACCCTATATAACCTAGTGCACTTCCATAATAAAGCAGACCTGTTCTTGCGCTCAAGCGGTCTCCGTGGTTTTTTCCCAAACCGCGCATCCCCCACGCCTGGAGAACCGGTGCTCCCTTCGGGTGTACCCCCCGCCGGCGGTTCGGCAGGAGCGAGCCCCCCCCCTGACTCTTGGGCCTGAGCGAGGCTAAGCCCTCCAGCCCGGCGGCAAGAGACTTGTTTTCGACCTTGTCAGAGGTAGCTTGCAGGTGGTGACCAGATGAAAATGACCTCTTTGCTAAGGGTATCTAAATTTCTAGCATTTCAACCTGCTTTTAGAAGTAAGCAGAAGCAAAGTTTTCTTAGTTTTCTTTGCCCAGATTCATGTAACCTTTGGTTCATCAGTCCTCACCTGTTAATCTCTTCTACTCCTATGCCCCAAAGGACAGAGGGCCCCTGCATTCAATGAGAAGTAGAGATTCCCCCCTCAAGAAGGAAATGATCTCAAGTTTCATAGTATTACCATCCTAGACGATGAAAGTTCTGAAAAAAATGGGAGAAAGTTCATCGAAAAAATGATTGAATCATGCCCCCCACATAAGACATGCTCAAGTTCTAGGTACTAGGCAAAATCATTTGTTAATAGGACCTTTAAATATGTTGCGACTAAGGTGTAGCCAAACGGAGTGAGGGTCCAATTTGATCCAATACGACCAAAGTCTTTATAAACAAAGAAAAATGGACATGAAGAAGGAAACTAGAAAAAACCAGAAGAAGGAGCAATCGGAAAGAGAGATTGCCATATGACAGAAGAGTGACATAATGAGAACATTACCGACTTTCGAGAAAGCACAGCCTTGCTGGGACTTAATTTTGGACTTTCCTAGCCTCCAAAACCATAAACCAATAAATTTCTATTTTTTGAGAGAGAAAAGGGGAGGGGGGGGGAAGAAGGGAGGGAGGGAGGAAGGTAGAAGGGAAGGAGATAACTCAAATATCTTTATACCTATTTAAAACATTGAATTTGTAGTTAAAAATCTTCCCATAATGTAAACTCCAAATCCTGATGACTTTACTAGTAAATTAGATCAAACAATTAAAGAAAATAATACCAAGTCTATGCAAACTGTCCCAGAAAATTAAAGAGAAAGGAATACTTGCTAACTCATTCTGAGGCCAGCATTTCTAAGATACCAAAACCAGACAAATATATAACAAGACAAAAAAATTCAAGGGGCATTTGAATTTTATTAAATATCTCCTTCTCAAACTACTAAAAGAGAAGTTCTGCCACTCCTGTACTTGCACAAATTGTCCTTGCATACACCCACCACTCCCTTACATTTCCCAAAATGGCCCATACCAGCTTCCTATTGTCAAATATTCCAACTTGAACTTCCCTTCAATTTTAGTAGTATAGATTAATTCTTAGTAGTTTTTACATTCTACATTGAGTTATTTCATTCAAAATCACTGTTTGAGAATGAGCACAGAAAGGGAGAAGAAAGAAAGAAGTTCAGTATCAGAAAATCCACAACATAATCCTTACATTAAAAGAAAAATTATATAATCATTTAATAGATACTAAGAAGGAATTTGCTCAAATTCAGTAACAACTCTACAAGAAAAAATGCTGAGTAAAACAATAGAAATAAAACAACATATGATAAAGGCTTTTTATCAAACAAAAAAAAAATAAGCAAACAAACCAACCAAAACCACACAAAAACAGCAACAAATATTAGCAATGTGACCTGGGCTAATCATGTACCTTCTGAGCTAACAAATAGTAACCATCTCACACACTTGTTATAAAAATTTGATTGATACATGTACAACTAGTAAAACTGTGTCAGCATATAGGAAGCATTATATATGTGTTAGCAATTATTAAAATTATCACCATCCAAATGATAAAACACTAAAAACATTTCAATTAAAATAATGAACTTGATAGAGAATGATGTTAATTTTCATCATTATATAAAAATGACTGTGAAGTTGTAATAAATGAAATAATATGAGAAAAAAATTAGCATTAAAACTTTGAAAAAGAAGGGGTGAAACTCTTTATATCCAAGATATTCTAATTAAAAATGACAAAAATAAATATATAGTAAGATTACTAATATAAATATGGAAACAACAAAAGCTTTTCTCCATTTTAGCCACTGGAATTTAGATATAGAAATGGGAAATAATTTCATGCATAATAGCAAAGAAAAACTTTAAATATTTAGAAATAATTTTAACAAGAAAGGCAGAGAGGTGATTTAGTACAAAAACTATAAAATCTTATTAAAAGAACATAAAGTAAGATATGAGCAAAAGAAAAAACCAAAATGTTTTGAGGAGAAAGAAAAAAATCATTACAATGTAATTTTATCCAAATTCTTTATATAAGCTGAATATATTTGCAATTAGAATCCCAAAGACGCTTTCTTTTTTTTGCTTAATAGAATGATTTAAAGTTTCCATGAAAGAAGATAAACCCCCCAAAATATTAATAATTAAACAATAGAAAAAGAGAATATCAAGGGGGAGGTGCCCTACTTTAAACAATATGCAGATGGAATAAAGTCCAATATGACATATAAATAAATAAACTTTAATAATATTGGATTGTAATGCAGTCTGATACTTTCCAATCTCTTTCATTCCTATTTTAAACATTCTGATTGTGACCCCATAAACTTGATAGCTCAGTGTAGTGGCTTGTAGCTGTATATACCCCAGAAAAAAACATGTTCTTAAATTTAATCCATGCTTATGGCTGTGACCTCATTGTAGGTAAGACTTTTGATAAGGTTATTTCAGTAACGTTGTGGCCCACCTCAATCAGGATGGGTCTTAAAAGCAGAACGAGAGGAGCAGATGTAGCTCAGTGGTTGAGCACCTGCTTTACATGTAAGAGGTGTCCTGGGTTAAACCCCAGTACCTCCTTAAAAAAAAAAAAAGCAGAATGAAGTTCAGACAGAGAGAGAGAAAGTCACAGGGAACAGCCAAAAGCTAAAATTCAATGGGACCTTAAAGAGAACAGAGAGAACAGAAAGGGCTGCCATGTGCACTCACTTCCATATGATAGAGGAGTCAAGGACCAAGGATTGCTGGCAGCCAGCCCCAGAACTCCAGTCCTCAAGAAGAACACATCATCTTGATAATGCCTTGATTTAGAATTTATTTTAGCCTCAAATCCATCAGTTTATAAATTACATTATTTAAGCTGACCCACTGCATGGTAGTTGTTTGAGTAGCAAGGAAAACTAAAATAGATTTTGGTACAAGGAAAGTGGGGTGCTGCTATTGAAATATTCAAAAATGTGGAAAAGGCTTTGGAATAGAGTAATGGGTAGAGGCTGGATGAACTGTGAAGTGCTTGAGAGAAAAAACCTAGATTGCTTTAAAGAAATTGTTGGTAGAAATATGGAGGTTAAAGGTCCTCCTGATGAAACCTGAGAAGGAAATGAGGAATGTATTTCTAGAAACTGGAAGAAAGGCAATACTTCTTTAAAAGTGGCAAAGAACTGGGCAAAACTGATGGAAGGCAGAACTTGAAAGGGATGACCTTAGATGAGATTTCCAACCTACGTATAGAAAGTATAGCTCAGTTTCTGCTTACAGCTTATAGTGAAATGTGAGTGGAAAAAGATAAGTCAATCACTAAACCCCTGGGCACAAAGAAACCAGAAATGATGGTCTGGAAAATTCTGAGCCTATCCAGATAGTATGCTTTGAGACTAGAGCCAAAAATAGCATTGTCAGGCACCTCCCTAAGCTTCCAGAAAACAAGTTCCCAATGAATATGGTGCTATGTGACAGTTTAACTGAACATGGAACCAGCCAGCCATTTCAGTGGAAGTTAGGATTAGAAATGCAGTTATGCAGGAAATATCTATGGAAAGTTCTATTGTCTGATGCCTTAGAACCCTATGAACTACATGCAAAGCCAACAAGTTTTTTGTGGGATTTGTATAAGTGGAACCACTACCAGCCTGGAGTGAAAGGGACAGAGAAGGGATGAATTGAATGAAAATATGACTGGATGGGCCAAGAAAGCAGGCTCACCTATATATGTAGAAAGGGCAGCCCTACCCTTATGCTTGGAGGGGGCAGGTCATCTGCTCTGGCACTGAGAGGGGGCAGACCTTCCACCTAGTTGTTCAGGGAGATTCAATCCAATGCTCAACAATGGTGAAGCCTGGGCCAAAGTGTTCAAGGAGATTGGGCCAACATCCTAATGCTTACTGAGGGTGAGCCCAATGTCCTACAATTGATGGAGGGCCTGACCACTGTCCTGACACTTAGAGGAGAAAGGGGCCTATGTCCCAGCATTTGTGGAGACCTTGGACACCATCACAATGCTAGAACAGAGTGGGTCCTATGCCCCTGGAATCACAGAGAGCCTGGCCACCATCCTGATGGCACCTTCACCCCAAGGTTTGGGGAGAGAATGGCAAATGCACAGCCACTTGGGAAGAGGTGGGGATGTTGCTCCATCAGGCCCATAGAACAAAATATTGATCCACAGATGATTCAAACTGAAATCGAATAGATTTTACCCTGCCAGGTTTTGGAATTGTTTGGAACTTATGACTACTGTTTTCCTTCCACTTTCTCCCCGGTAGAATGGGAACCTTAGCCTGCCCCTCTATTGTATATTAGAAGCAGATAACTTGCTTTCTAGATTTCATGGACCCATAGTGGGGAATTGTACCCCGGGACAGAAATATTCCATAACCAATTTTTATGAAACTTTTTAGTTAGGATTGTTTCTGAAATGACTTAAGGCTTTTGGGATGTTGTGATGGAATGTATATATTTTTCATGTAGAAAGTACAACTCTTTTTTTGGGTTCAAGAGAAACCCAAAGAGAAGGGAGACCAGGAGATGCCACAATGTACCTTGCCATGAGACAAGCTAAAGACCAAAGATCACCAGTAGCCAGTCCCAGAATTCAACAGTCTTCAGAGAAAAAGCATCACCTTGATGATGCCTTGATTTGGACTTCTACCTTAGCCTCAAAACTGTGAGCTAATAAAGTCCCATTGTTTAGGCTGCTCCATTGCATAGTATTTTTGCTTGAGGAGCAGAGGAAACAAAAGCACTCAGGTTAATGTAATATGGTCAGTAGGGAAAAAAAGCTGCAGAGACCCACAGGTTCTATGGTCATGGCAGATGGAGTTCAGTGCCATGTCAGTTGGCCCTACTTTGGAGTTTGTGTTTCTGTGTGATGGAGCTGGACTCAGAGATGATCTTTGTCCACAAGCCTCTCCTGCTACTTTTACCAGATCTGTAGTTGGTGCTGGGGTTTAGTGTATACTGAGGGGATCTGAATCTCTGAACTGACCATGTGATAGCCAGGCCCTGGGCCTCAACAGACTTGCAGCTCCTACACTCTAGTTTATTGGACTTACCCCACTCAGCTAAAATGGAGGTGAAGGTCAATCACCACACCAGGGAGCCAAGAGTGCCTACAACTGAAAGCAGGAAAATTGCATCCAGCATCCATGTGGAATCTAAGCCCCTCTTGATATAGATGTGAAGTGGACATGGCCATTCTAGGGTCCACAGGATGGAGGAATAGAGAATGGATGAGAGTGGACTTACTGATATTCTATTTATGAACTATTGTGATTAGCAATCGAAGAAAATGTGGCATTGGTGTGGAGAAAGTGGCCATGGTGGCTGCTGGGGGTAGGGAGTGGGAGGAAGAGATGTGATGTGGGGGCATTTTTGGGGGTTGGAGTTGTCCTGGGTGGTGCTGCAGGGACAGTTACCGGACATTGTATGTCCTCCCATGGCCCACTGGGTGGAATGTGCTGACCATGAGGCACAGCAGTGCTCAGAGATGTATATACCAAATGCAATGAATGTCTCATGATGATGGAGGAGGTAGTTGTTATGGGCGGAGGAGTGGGGTGAGGAGGTTTGGGGGTATATGGGGATCTCATATTTTTTTAATGTAACATTAAAAAAATAAAAAGGGGGGAAAAAAGCATCTAGGTTGTATGGTGATTTGCACAAAGTAGACCCTCAATTATTTTTCCCATACATAAACTAGAGCTGGTGTGATGATTTAGAGTAGTATGTACTCCAAAAAACATATTCTTAAACTTAATACATATATGTGGGTGTGGACCCACAATAAGTAGTATCTTTTGATAAGGTTTTTTTCAGTTAAGGTGTGGCCCACCCTGGTCAAGATGTGTTTTAATCCTATTACTGGAGTCCTTTATAAGCAGACTGATACTGAGAAAGAGAGAATGCCATAGAAGCAAGAATGTGAAGGTCAATGGAAAACGGAAGAGAAGGTAAAGGTCAGGAGAGGCCAACTTGTGCACTGCTATATGACAGAGAAGACAAGGACCAAGGAACACCAGCAGCCAGTCCCAGAATGCCAGTCTTTTGGAAGAAAGCAACCGCCTTGATGATGCCTTGATTGGGACTTCTCAGCCTCAAAGCTGTGAGCAAATAAATTCCTATTGTTTAAACCAACCCATTTCATGGGATTTGCTTGAGCAGCCCAGGAAACTAAAACAGGTGGGGAGATCTTTTTAACCACATGTTGAAAACAGAACCTAAAAATGAATATTTATACTTATAACTTTATAAAAATGTAATAATAATTAATGGTAAAACATGATTAAAAAGTGTCAAATGGTGGAAAGACTTGGAAAAGCTATTTCATGATGGACAACTTGCAACCATATATATAATAATAAACATATATAATAAAAACTTATCATTTTTAATAAAAACATTAATAAATGAAATATATAAAGAATGCAAAAAATAATTTCACAGAACCAAACATCCAACATAAAATATGCTCAAATGTATTAGTAGTAATGAGACACTCACTAAAGTAAGAAAGAGATATTTTATACCTAAGACACTTAGCAAAAATTAAAAGATCTTATCATGTTTCTCTGACAGAAATGCAAAAAAAAAAAAAAGCATAATATTGCTTGTTGAAACGTGAAATGTACACCCCTCCCCCTTGGAAAATAATCTGACATTACCTATTAAATATAAAAATATATAAATACTTTGGGCCAAAAATCTGACTTATGGAAAATTAAACAACAGAAATAAAAGTTACATTATTTAAGAATGTAATGATGTTTATTGCCACATTTTTCATAGTGAAAAAAAAATAATGGAAAACAAAAATCTAATGTATATCATTAGGAAAATGTCTGAATGATTATATCTACTTTGCAAAACACTGCAAAATCACTGGAAAGAGTAAATTAAAGCAACACCAGCTGATTTGGCTGGATATCCACCATAAACAAATTGTGGAGTAAGAAAAGTAACATTCCAAGATCATGTATTATTTGATTTCATTCTTGTAAAACAATGAGAAATATCCCCCAAAGCATGCATAGATTTTTATATGAAAATGGAGAAAAACATGAAAGGTGACATACAAGGTTGTTAATATATGTTAATTTGGGGGAGGAAAGATTTGGTGGGTAGGGAATGGAGACAAGAAAAGGAAAAGGAAAGAGGAAGAGTGGAAAACAGCAAGCATAAAAACAAAACACACAAAAACAAAAAGCATGCATGTGAAATGACTATATTAATAAAACACTATTCATGTGTATATGCATAAAACCACTTATGAGTGAAAGAAGGTATGTCACTATTTTCTAAACAATTTAAAAATAATTCACAATAAAAATACATTTTACATTATGGTAATACATGCATACATATTCATCCAATAAAAGTTTTCATGAAATGGTAACTACCTTTACTATGTGAAGGGAAGTCTGATACAGTCTATTGTACTTCACAGTATATTTGTTAATACTGGTTGCAATCCATGAAATTGATGGCACAGCTTAATAGAATATGATTAGCAGTTTGCACTTTGGTAAATATAGTTTTGTGCACATAGTCACCTCTCAGTTGCTTTGTCTATAACTAGGCTATAAAGGACCTACAACAAATCAGGTGTATAGGCTGAAAATCTTCCATACTTGGTATCTCTCTTTTGCACAAGAAGAGTGTGCCTTGTCACAGTTTTAATTTTACATTTACTGGTGTGATTCTGTGATGAAGTTTGTGCTTCCAATAATTTCCATGTATATGTTTGTGTGCATTTCTTTGCACGTGTAAGTGTGTGTGTGTGCTGATAAAGACAGAGACAAAGAGAAAAAATGAAGGAGATAGAGAAACACAGTGGGAATAATTTGACTATTTAGTATACTTCTCCGCTCTCCCAGTATGAATTTAATATCCTAAACAACACTTTCTCAAGCTGTATACATATTTTCTTCCAATATCAAGAATTTTTTTCACTCCATTTTATGTTGGCCACTTCAGATCCCACAGTACATTCTGCTCCTACATTGCCCACTATATCCAACTTGCTTTAAGAAATCTGTTTAAAATTAGTGCTAAAGTCACTTATAATCTTTAACAGAATATGGTAGATTCCCTTAGGATTTTTCCACATGTAATAATGTCATTTGCAAATAAAGAAAGTCTATTGGTTGCTTCCAAATTATATGGCTTTTATTTCTTTTCCTTAAGAGATACTGAACAGGCTAAGAATCTACTGTAGCAATGACTAAAAGTACTGAGAGTAGATAGCCTTCCCTTGATCCAAATTCTGAGGAAGAAGCATTCACATTTCACCAAAATAAAAGGAGAGCTGTAATACATATTCTTAAATTTCATTCTCTCTATTATTTCTGAATCTATTATTAACTAATTTTTTTCCTAGCTGTGGATATTTTCCTTTATTATATTTTAGATATTATGGACTCAAAATTATTCTGTCTAGATTTTTGTCATCTTCCTTTAGAGAATGGTGAAATTTTGTTCTCTAAGCAATTCCTTAGTTGTAGATCAGACTGTTCCATTTCAAGGTTGTTTTAACTTTATTAGGACAAATAAAGAGAAGTATTGATTATCCATAGAAGAGTATAGCAGTGATTGATAGACTTTTATACTTGGACCGAAAATTAGAAAAGTGCTGCAGGATGGGAATAGTAAACATTAATTTTAGCTTACAGTTAGATCACTAACAATCCATACTAATTTCTTCATGATACTCTGCATGTACATAAAAAAAGTTCCCCAGTAAAAAAAAAGAGACCACAGCAGAACTGTTGGCAAGTGGGTGTACATACTCAACCTACTCTTTGACAGCTGGATTACCAAAATTAAAAAGTGGGCCCTTTTGGATTAAGCCAATCTGGCTCTCAGAGGCAGAACACCCTAATGAGGAGGTAACCAGAGGCATAAAAGCCTCACAGAAAAAAAGAAAAAGAAACTGCACTAAGGCAGGATGGGCCCCAGAACTGGAAAGTGCTAAGGAAGGGACACCGAGTGAGGGAAAGATGTGAAACAAATCATAGAGGCTGAGGAGAATATTCTACACAAAAGCAAACAGAAGTTCAAATATCCCAGAAAAGGAAAAGAGGAAAAGTAACCTTTCTCTAGGAGGAGAAACAATTGCATATCAAAGGACAATCTTAAAAGTTATATCACATATCCAGGGCAAGAATCAAGTGCAGAACATCTGGAAAAATCTGAAGTTAAACTCATGCTACTCTACAAGAGAGTCCCATCCACTGGCCATATGGAACTAAAGCCACCTTTCAATTACAGGTGGAGTGGGCATGACCATCCCAGAATCCTCAGGATTGGGGAATGAACTATGGACGAGAGTGGACTTAATGGTATTCTACTATAGACTTATTGTGTTTTAGCAATGGAAGAACTTCCATCATTCATGTGGAAACAGTGGCCACTGGAAGTTCTGAGAATGGTGAGGAAGAGGGAAAACAGGTGTAATATGGGGGCATTTTGGGGACTTGAGAAGTGTTCTGAATGACACTGCAATGACAGATAGAGGCCATTATATATCTTGCCATAACCTAGAGAACTGTGTGGGAGAGAGTGTAAACTATAATCCACAATTAGCAGCAACACTCCAAAATGTGTTCATCAATTGTAATGAATGTACCACACTAATGAAGGATGTTGTTAATGTGGGTAAATGTGGGTGGTGTGGGGCGGAGGGCATATGGGAAGCCCCTATATTTTTTATGTGGTAATTATGTAATGTAAATATCTTAAAAAAAAAAAAAATCATGCCACTCTAAAGTCCAGTATAAATTGTACCAAGCAATGAAGAAGAGACTTAACACTTAATTATAACTAAAATAAAGTCCAAGGCAAGAAGGAGAAACTGACTTTCAGAGTAAGCACATCAAAATAACTAGACATTAGCATGAAAAAAAAAATTACAAGCCATACTATGAGACAAAAAGATATGGCTCAAAGGAACAAATTAAAATTTAAAAGGTGAAACAAAGCTTTGAAAAACTAATAAAAGAAGGTCAAACAAATCTCTTAACCAATTCAAGGAGAAAAAAGAAAATATGGATAAAAACAAACTAATCGTGGGAAATGGATGTGGCTCAAGTGATTGGACTCCCATCTATCATATGGGAGGTCCAGAGCTCAATTCCTGTGGCATCCTGGTGAAGGCAAGCTGGCATGTGCAAGAGTACTGGCCTGAGCAGGGGTACTGGCCCACCCTGGATTACTGGCCTATACAGAGAACTGGCACAGCAAAATGATGCAACAAAAAGAGACACAGAGGAGAGACAATAAGAGATGCACAGACCAGGAAGCTGAGGTGACACAAGATATTGAGCACCTCTCTCCTAATCTGGAAGGTCCAAGGATCAGTTCCTAGTGCCACCTAAAGAGAAGTCAAGCAGTCACAGAAGAAAACACAACGAATGGACACAGAGGCAACTGGCCGGGGGGTTGGGGGAAAGAAATACATAAATAAATCTTAAAAATAAATAAACGAATAAACTAATGGTAGATATAGAGCTAAAGCATATTTAGAAGACAATGTGGGAAGTGGATCTGGCTCAACTGATAGAGCGTCTGCCTACCATATGGGAGGTCCAGGGTTCAAACCCAGAGCCTCCTTACCGATGTGGTGAGGTGGCCCATGCGCAGCGCTGATGCGTGCAAGGAGTACTGTGCCACGCAGGGGTGTCCCCTGCACAGGGGAGCCCCACATACAAGGAGAGCGCCCTGCAAGGAGAGCCGCCCTGCGTGAAAAAAGCGCAGCCTGCCCAGTAGTAGTGCTGCACATGCAGAAAGCTGACGAGCAAGATGATGCAACAAAATGAGACACAGATTTCCAGTGTCATTGACAAGAATGCAAAAGGAAAGAGAAGAACACATAGCGAATGGACACAGAGAGCAGATAATGGTGTGGGGAGGGGGGGTTAGAGGAAGGAAATAAATTTTTCTTAAAAAAAGAAGACAATGTGTAAGCATAAAGAACTGGAAAGTTTAAAAAGAAACAGAAATTATGGGATGAAAGGCACATAATGAAGATTAAAAACACACGAGAGGCATACTGTAGCAGATTTGAAGAGGCAGAAGAAAGAATCATTGAACTAGAAGACAGGACAGTCAAAATCATACAGTCAGAAAAAGAGAAAGAAAAGAACAGATAAAATGGAGCAATGGCAAAGGAACTTGAGTGACAGCATGAAGCATACAAATATCCACATCATAGGAATTTCAGAAGGAGAAGAGAAGGGAAAAGGGCAGAAAGAATATTTGAATAAATAATGTTCAAAACTTTCCTACCTCTTATGAAAGACATAAATATACCTGTCCAAGAAGCACAGCATGCTCCAAATAAAATAAATCATAATAGACTTATTAAAAAATGTATACTAACCAGATGTCAAATACCAAAGATAGAGAGACAATTATGGAAACAGCAAGAAAATAGTGTTTTGTCACTTACAAAAGATCTTCAATAAGACTAAGTGCCAATGTCTCATCAGAAACCATGGAAGTGAGAAGGTAGTGGTGTGATATATTTAAGGTAATAAGAGAGGAAAACTTTCAGCCAAAAATTTTTTCTTCAGCAAAACTGTCCTCTAAAAATAAGGAAAAGAGAAGCAAATATGTCTCAACCAGTTGGGTACCCATCTAACAAATGGGAGGTCCCAGTGCCTCCTAAGAGAAGACAAGCAGATGCTGACCCCATCACAATGAGCTACATGCCACCTCCACCACAAGGAGCTAGACACCGCCCCTACCGCAAAAAACTAGACACTACCCCATTGCAAGAAGCAGATGCCATAAACCAGCAGATGCTGCAGACTAAAGGAACCAGATGTGGCTGAGACTGTTCATTAGGCACTCGCCTCTCATGTGGGAGGTCCTGGGTTCAGTTCCCAGTGCCTTCTGGAGAAGGAGAGCAAAATAATGAGCAGACAGAAGAGAGAACCATCAGGGAGGAGGTTATAAATAAAGAAAAATAAAGTCAATAAATAAATCTTTTTAAAAAATGGGGGAGAGTTTAAAATATTCGCAAAGAGAAAACGAGAGTTTTTCATCACAAGATCTGCCTTAGAAGAATTGCTGAAGGAATAGTTCAGATTGGAAAGAAAAGAAAGGAGATAATGCCTTGGAGCAGTATAACGAAGTGAAGATCATCTTCTGCAATGGTAACTAAGTAGGTAAATGCAAAACTGAATAGTACTGTATCCTCAATATATAACTCTAATCTATAACTGCTTTAAGAGAAAAAACAATGAAAAATAGTCATATTTCCTGAAAAGAGACACAAAAAATATAAAGAGGGAATATGGGACAAAAACAACATAGAGAGAGGAAATGGAGGGATATGAGAGGAGAGAACATTATGCTATTTAAACTCTTAGTATCTTTTTATTTTTATTTTTATTATTTAAAGATTTATTTTTTATTTATTTCTCTCCCCTTCACCCTCCCCAGTTGTCTGCTCTCTGTGTCCATTCGCTGTGTGTTCTTCCGTGACCACTTCTATCCTTATCAGCAGCACCCAGAATCTGTGTTTCTTTTTGTTGCATCATCTTGTTGTGTCAGCTCTCCGTGTGTGCGGCACCATTCTTGGGCAGGCTGCACTTTTTTTGCACTGGGCAGCTCTCCTTGCAGGGTTTGAACCACGGACCTCCCATGTGGTAGGCAGACACCCTATCAATTAGGCCAAGTCCGCTTCCCAAGTATCTTTTTAAATTAGTTATAAATGCAGATTGTGTAATATAAACCACAAGGTACTGCAAAGAAAGTATTTGTTTTTAAATATAGTGAAAGAGAAATGAGAAAGAGGTCAGCTGCATCACAAAAGATCAATTATACAGAAAATGCAATAAAGGAAAAGAGAGACAAAAAAGATATAACATACAAAAACAAGAGTAGTGCCTATAGAGAAATAACACAGAACGTTAATGGACTAGACTACAAAATCAAAAGATGCACACTTGCACACCCACAATCCAAGTATAATGTTTGCAAGAGACTCATCTTAGACTCAAAGACACAAAAAGGTTGGAAAATGAAAGGATGGAGATACATCATCCCTGATAATAGTAACAAAAGGAGAGTTGAGATAGCTATACTACTATTAGACAAAATAGGTTTTAAATAAAAAGCTGTTACAAGAGACAATGAAGGACACTATATTTTAATAAAGGGGCCAATCTACAAGAAGAAATAACACTCATTAATATTCATGCACCTGGGAAGCATATGTGGCTCAACTGATAGAGTGCCCACCAACCATAAAGGAGGTCCAGGGTTCAAATCCAGGGCCTCCTGGCCTGTGTGGTGAGCTGGCCCACGTGCAGTGTTACCATGTGCAAGGAGGGCCATGCAGGGGTGTCCCCAGCATATGGAAGCCCCACGTGCAAGAAGTGCGCCCCACAAGGAGAGCTGCCCCGCATGAAAAAAGTGCAGCCTGCCCAGGAGTGGCACCATACACACAGAGAGCTGATGAAGCAAGATACGCAACAAAAGAGAGACACAGATTGCCAGTGCCACTTAGAATGTATGTGGACACAGAAGAACACACAGTGAATGGACACGAGAGCAGACAATGGGGGATAGGGGGGAAGGGGAGAGAAATAAATAAAATAAATCTTAAAAAAAAAAAACCAAACACCTAAACACAGTGCCCAAAATAAATGAGACAAACACTGGCAAAAGTGAAGTGAGAAATAGACAATACAATTGGAGACTTCGACACAACATTCTGATCAAAAGATAGAACATCTAGCCATAAGATCAATAAGGAAACAGAGAACTTGAATAATATGATAAATGAACTAGACCTAAAAGTCATAAACAGAATACTGAACCACAGATCAGTATGTACATTTTTCTCAAGTACACATGGATCATTCTCCAGGATATAACACATGTTGAGTCACAAAACAGGTCTCAAAATTTTAAAAGATTAAATTTATATGAAGCACATTCTTCAACTATAATGGAATAGACCTTCAAATCAGTAATAGGCAGAGAACAGAAAAATACAAAAACATATGGAAGTTAAATAACACATTCTTAATCAATGGGTCAAAGAAGAAATCACAGGGAAAATCAGTAAATACCTTAAGTCAAATGAAAACAAGAACATAACATGTCAAAACATACGGGATATAGCAAAGGCAGTGCTGAGAGGGAAATTTATAGTCCTAAAGGCTTATATTAAGAAAGAAGAGTGAGCTAAAATCAAAGATATAACTAAACATAGGGAGTAACTAAAATTAGAGCAGCAAACTAAACCCAAAGCAAGTAGAAGGAAAGAAATAACAAACACTAGAGCAGAAATGAATGAAGTAGAGAATTTAAGGGGAAAAAAAAATAAAAACAATCAAGAGCACTAACAAAACCAAAAGTTGAATCTTTGAAAAGATCAATAAAATTGACAAATCTTTAGCAGGATTGACAAAGAAAAAGAAAGAGAAAAGATGCAAATAAATAAAATCAGAAATGGAAAGGAGGGCATTCTACTGACCACATAAAACAAAAGGGATCAAATAAGATACCATGTACAACTGTATGCCAACAAATTGGAAAACCTAGATGAAAAGAACAAAGTCCTAGAAAGATATTAACAATCTATACTGACTCTAGAAGAAATAAGAGGATTACAACAGATCAATGATAAGAGATTGAATCAGTCACCAAAAACCTCCCAATGAAGAAAAGTCCAGCAACAGATGGCTTCACAATGGAATTCTAGCAAACAATCCAGGAATTACTACCAGTCCTGCACAAATTCTTCCAAAAGGTTGAAGAAAAGAAAATACTACTTATCATTCTATGAGGTCAATATATCACCCTAATTTCAAAGTCAGATAAAGCTACTACAAGAAAAGAAAATTAGAGACCAATTTCTTTTATGAATAAATGCAAAAATCCTCACACAATATCTACAAATTGAAGCCAACAGCACTTTTAAAAAATCATGCACCATGATCAAATAAGATTTACCTCAGGTGTGCAGGGGTGATTCAACATAAGTAAATCAATTAATTAAATACACCAATTAACTGAATGAAAAGAGAAACCACATAACTGTTTCAAATAATGCAGAAAAGGCATTTGAGAGCCTTTCTTGATAAACTTAGAAAAATAGGAATAGAAGGAAACTTTCTCAACGCAATGAAGGGCATATAAGAAAAACCCACTGCTAACACCATACTCAATGGTTGAAGACTGAAACCTTTCCCTCTAAGATTTGGAAAAAGGCAAGGATGTCCACTGTCACCATTGTTATTCATTATTGTGCTGAAAGGTCTAGCCCGAGCAAATAGGCAAGAAAAAGAAAGAAAAAAGCATTCAAATTGGAAAGGAAGAAGTAAAATTTTCACTATTTGCAGATGATCCTATAGAAAGTCCTTAAAAATCTACAACAAAGATACTAGAGCTAATAAATGAATTTAGAAAAGTGGCAGGGTTCAAGGTCAACATGCAAAAATAAGTAGTATTTCTATACAAAAACAATGAGCAATCTGAGGAGAAAATCAAGAAAAAAATTCCACTTACAATAGCACCTAAAAGAATCAAATATCTAGGAATAGATTTAACCACATAACGTCTTATATATGAAAAACCACAAAACTTTGCTAAAAGAAACCAAAGGTGATCTAAATAAAGTCCATGCTCATGAATTAGAAATCTAAATATTGTTAAAATGTCAGTTTAACCAAAGTGATTTACAAAGTCAGCACAATCCAATTCCACTCAACACTTCAACAGCCTAATTTGCAGAAAAGAAAAAGCCAATCAGATAAATAAACAAATAGGGGAAACGGATGTGGCTAAACCAACTGGGCTCCAGTCTACTATATAGGATGTCCAGGGTTCGATGCCCAGGGCCTCCTGGTGAGGGCAAGCTGGCCCACATGGGGAGCTGGCCCACAAGGAGCGTCAGCCCATACGGGAATGTGGCCCCACACAGGAGTGCCAGCCAAAGTGGAGAGCTAGCACAGCAAGATGACGCAACAAGAGACACAGAGGAGAAAAAATAAGAAAACATAGCAGAACAGGGAAGGTGAGGTGGTGCAAGAGAGTAATCGCCTCTCTCCCACTCTGGAAGGTCCCAGGATTGGTTCCTGGAGCTGCCTAATGAGAACACAAGCAGACACAGAAGAACACACAGCAAATGGACACAGAGAGCAGACAACAGGGGGAATAGGGGAGAAATAAATAAAAATAAGTCTTTAAAAAAAATAAAATAAGCAAATGAAACTGAATTGAGAGTTCAGGAAAGACCCTCACATATGTGGCCCATTGGCTTTGACAAGGCTGCCAAGTCACAAAATTGGGAAAGAATAATCTCTTTAAAAAATGGTTCTAGGAGAACTGGATATTCATATGATATGCAAAAGAATTAAGAGAGATCCCTATCTCAACCCATTAAAAACTTAATTCAAAATGTTCAAAGACCAACAAATAAGAACCAGGACTATAAAACTCCTAGAACAAAATGTAGGGAAGCCTCTTCAGAATCTTGGGATAGGCAATGGTTTCTTGGAATTTAATATCCAAAGGACTAGCAACAAATACATAAATGGGACCTCATCAAAATTCAAAACTTTTGTGCATCAAAAGAATTTATCATGAAAATGAAAAGATAACCCAACCAATGGGAGAATAATTTTCAAAAGCATATATCTGGTAACAGTTTAATATCCAGAATATAAAAAGGAATCCTACAACTCAACAATAAAAAGACAAACATTCCATATACAAATTAGCTAACTAGAAAGAAGGAAAAAGAATGGTTATGTAAGCCAGGCAAGGCATAGAGAGATTGAGAGTGATGAGTTTTGTTTGTTTCTTTGTTGCTATTTATTATTGTGCTCTCGGAGTGATTGGGGTGATGAATGCATAAATGTGATTACAATGAATACCACTTATTGCACCCTTTGGGTGGATTTATGCTTTATTAATATGTATCAATAAAATTGAAAAAACAAGCTTAAGAAAAGAAAAACACAAATATACAAAATAAATTAGAGAGACAGAAATGAAACAGCAACTATGTACTGCATGGGAAGGGGAAGCTTAGCGAGATTGAGAGGTGAATATTAAGGGATAAAGTTATTTGGTTTTTTGGCTTATTATTACTATTAATATTGGAATAATGAAAATATTCTAATGGTGATTGAATTGATGAATGCACAGCTATGTGATTATATCAAATACCATTGGTGGTATATATTGGATGGATTGTATGCTATATTAATATGTATCAATAAAACTGATTAAAATTTCTAAAAATAGGGAAAAGATTGGAATATCAACCAATGAATGGATAAACAAATGTGCTATATAAATATAATGGAATATTATTCAGCCATAAAAAGGAATGAAGCTCTAATGCTGCAACAACATAGATGAACCTTGAAGACATCATATTGATTGAACTAAGCCAGACATAAAGGACAAATGCTGTATGGTTTCACTGATATGAAATAATCTGAATAAGCAAAGTCATAAAGTCAGAATCTGGAGTATAGTTTACTAGGGTCTAGGTTGGGGGTAGGGCATGAGGAGTTGCACAGAGTTTTTATTTAGGTTGACTGTAAAGTTTTGTCAATGGATGGTGGTAAAGCTAGCACAAAATTATGAATGTCATTAACTGCACTGAATTACATATGTGAATGTGATTCAAAGCAGAAATTTTAGGTTGTATATATGTTACTAGAACAATTTTTAAAAAACGAACATCCAGATAGAAATCCAAATTAAAAATTAAAATATTTAAACATCAATTACTCGTCCCATAATTATTCACTATTAAATTACAAAATTGATTATTACAAAAGAAAGGAAACATTTTAAGTGTGTCTGAACTAAAAGAGCAGAATTCCTACTCCCCTTTCCTTCTGATTCCATTGCTAACAGTTTGTTGTGTATCCTTCTAGACTTTTCTGTGGGTAAATACAAATATTTAAAAATATTTAATAAATATAAAAATATACAAATATAAATAGAGTAAGCAACGTCCTGAGTATAAAATGTTGTTTAAGTTTTGTACTTAGTCTATAATCATACTTAAACTCAAGGCAGATAGTCCATTCAACTTAAAACCAGGGTATATGTCAAAATGCATTCTCTAAACTACATATTAGTTCCCTACTGAAAAAACGTTATGAAAAATTAATTAGTTTTGAAGTTTGGCACCAAAGTGCTGTTCTCAAAAAGGACTTAATCATGCAAAAATTCTGAATTCTAATTCTAATGTTCTAGGGCCTGGAATCCTCTAAGCTTCTTCGCATCTTACAACCCCAAAGTCTCACAGAGCAATCATTTTTATAGAGGTTAATAACAACTCAAAAATTCCAAGTATAAAGTTGCCTATACACATCTTAACGCTAGTTCAGAAATACCAGGAACTCCTTATTAATAAGTTGTTCAATTACATAGGTCCAATTCTATGAAGGGTACATTTATTTCTAAATAGACTTAAAAGTTATATATACTGAAAATAGACTTAAAACCTTTTGCTATTAATGTTTTTATGCAACACATGAACTATAAAGTGAGCATCAAGGGAAGCGGATGTGGCTCAACAGACAGAGCATCCACCTACCATATAGGAGGTCAAAGGGTTCGATACCCAGGGCCTCCTGGCTCGTGTGGTGAGCTGGCCCACACGTGGTGCTGCTGCGCACAATGAGTGCCGGCCCACACAGGGATGCCTCAGCATAAGGGTGCCCCCCGTGCAAGGAGTGGACCCTGCGCAAGGAGAGCTGCCTCACATGACAACACAGTTGACTTTCTTCTTCTTCCCCTTCTTTTATAGAGCACATGTTGGTTTCATAATTTTTCAGGCATGTTCTTTTTCCATAGCCCCCAAAATTCATTACTTTGATGACCATTTATCAGACCCATGTTCAAACTATAATACCTACTGAGATAGCAAATAATTCAGCCTCAGTTACTATATATGTGAAAATGGGCTGTGTACTAGATAAATGGCCTCTCTGTCTCTGACATAGATTAGGTCATCATTCAAAGAAACAACATATCTCTAGAACAAATACAAGGACAAACAAATACAAGGTTAACTTTTGCTTATGTTTGTTTTTAGTGTAGATTCTTTGTTTTATTTAGTTACACTGTCATCAAAATATTAAGGCATAGGTTTGAAAGGTTCAGTAATATAAAAACAGATGCTTTACAATTTTTACAAAATACAAATTATTCAATAACTTGTTCTGATTTCTCTTTTACACTAGGGCATCTTGTAAATCCTTACTACTTCAATCTGCATAAAAGTGTACAAGCTATATTATGCTAGAGCTGTAGGTAAAATTCATTACAGGTATATATCTCTCCAGATACAAGTATGCTCTATTTTGTTCCTCTCAAATTCCTAAACTCTTTTTCATTTCTCATCTGTCTTGTGATTAGAAGAAAGAGGTAAACATTATTTTGAGAGAAAGGTATCATGGCTACTCAGATAGGACCTTATAATATGGAATATTTGGGTAAATACAACAGAGCCCACAGTTCAATCACCAATTTTAAAGATTTAGAAAACAAATAATTAGCAGAAAACAAGATTCACCTTTCAGGGTAGACAACAAAGGTTGATATATAGAATGACTTTTAAAAATGGCCAAAATACAGTATATTCTTTATAGATAGGTAGAAAAATTAAGGATAGAGAGAAGGCCAATTAAATTAAGAATGACAGCTTTATTAAATTTGAATGAGAGGTTTGCCTTCTATAATAGCATCCCTTGCAGCTAGGGATTGCCTTGTTAAACAGTCTTAGTTAATGAGATGTGCAGTGAAATTTGCTGAAGGGGACTGTGGGAAAAGTTTAGTTTTCTTAATAAAGAGAATGACAAATGTTCTTTTGTGTCTCTTTATACTTCACTTTCTCTCCCTTTTCTTTTTTAAACATTTTATTCTGCAAACTTTCAGACAGACAAATATAGAAGAGTATAATAAAATTCTCATATGCTTCTCACCCCATTTCAAGAATTGCACCAATTTTGTGCCATTTATCTTCCTTACAATTTATTTTCTTTTTGGAGTATTTTAAAGTAAATCCTAGATATCATAACACATTACCCATAAATTCTTCAGTGTGGATCTCTAACAGATAAAGACTTACTTTTTAATTAATGTGTACATGACGCCATTATCACACACAACAAAACGAAAAATTTCTTAAAATTACCCATGTGCAAAATCTCAACTGTCTGATAATTATCTTTTAATTTTTAACTGGTTTCCAATAGCAATTATACAAGGGCAACACATTACATCTAGTTGGTGTATTTTTCAAGTCTTTTTCAATCTTTGAGAGTTTCTCTTCCCTGATTTTCCACATCCTTTTTTTTTTTTATGTAAAGAAACTGGATTATTTATAGAATTTCCCACATTCTGTATGTGGTTAATTGTTTCTTTATGGTATAATTTAATATGTTCCTCTGTCTCCGTTTCCTAGAATGAATTATTACTCCAAAATGATATGTAAGCAGAAATCTGTTCAGTGATTTTTCAGGAAAAATTTTGTTTTTGCAATAT
Organism: Dasypus novemcinctus; assembly: GCF_030445035.2. Lineage (NCBI taxonomy): Eukaryota > Metazoa > Chordata > Mammalia > Cingulata > Dasypodidae > Dasypus > Dasypus novemcinctus. Next base: position 42,828,030 of record NC_080673.1, on the reverse strand, counting down.
CAAGGATGTTCCTTGTTAAGAAAATGGTATTTAGAGGCCACACCCTGAACAACAGGGCGGGAACTGGAATAATACAATTGAAGTAACTTTCCAGCTCACTAAACTCAGATGAGAACTCTGGGACATGTTTTACACTGTTTTTGAAAGTTTTACCATAACCTAATGCCTCCAATAGCTGGCTTAATAGAATGCCCATTATTAGCTCCCTTTTCCCTGTATTATTTCCCCACTTTCTTGTCGGTGTCACCTGAACTTCCCAAATAAACTATTTGCATTTGCATTTTTGTCTCAGGAACTGGGGAAATGCAAACTATAACAATTATTAACCAAAATTCTTTTCTTGTTCTTGTATACTCAAAATTTAGATGAACAAGAAAGAAAGAGACAGACCCTGTGTTAAAGTGTTTCACACATAAATCCATGTTACAATAATGTGAGGTAAAAAATACACAGATGAAGACAGAAGTTTAGAAAAATGTGTCCATGGTCTTGCTGCTGAGATTTCAATGCAGGGATAAGGTCTCTATATGTAGTTTTTTTCCAAACTAATCTCAATTTGTTTTATTTCCTCACAGTACTCTTTTATCTTGCTCATCTGTTTATTTACTTATTATCTGTCTCCCCACTTCCTTTAGAATGGAAGCTACATAAGAGCAAAGAATTTTGTCTTCCTTAGCATATGCCCAGAGTTAGGGGTCTATCTAAGCACTCAATGCATATTTTGTTGAATAAATAATTTAACCTTACAATCACACGAAGTATTTTGGACTCTATTTTATAACGTTTTATCTTTTATATGTTTCTTTGTAACTCAATCCCATATTGCTAGTTCCCAGAAAAGTCATGCTTCCTTGCTATTCCAATCACGCTCTTGCCTTAAGCCCTTTGCACTTACTGTACTCTCTGCCTGGAATGCTCTTTTCAGAGACAGCACTCATGGCATGTTCCCTCAATTCATTCAGGTCTCTTCTGAAATATCACCCTACTAGACCTTAATGCTTTATTTTTATCTATGTAGAATCAGAAATAAATAAGGAATCAATCATATTTATCTAGATGTCTCTCCCCACTAGACTATAAGCTAAATGAGAGACAAATACCCATCTACATTTCTTTCCTGGTATATTCTCAAACTTAGAACAATTCCTAGTATGTAGCAGACACTCAACAAATTTTGTTGAATAGATGGGCACAATCAGAAATGATACCGTCACAATATCAACAACCTCCCCAAAATTATTTTTGGCTTTCTGAAACCTTCTTCAAACATAACCAATAATAAATATGAAACTAAGAAAAGTGAAACCTGGACATAGGACAATCAGTGCTAAACTGTAACTGCTGTCCAATAGAAGGGGCTTAACTTAAGAGGCTACTGTATTATAAGATACAACACATGGATCCAAAGGCACACTTTCTAGCCCTCAGATGTAAGAAAGTCATCTCTACCAGATCTTTGCCAGATGTCTACCATGTGTACCTCTTAAACCTAAATGTAAAACTTCACATGTGATTGAATATCATCTTGTTAGTTTTAGCTCAGTCTTCCTGCCACAATTGTTAATTTTCAACAGTTTGGTGAAAATAGAATGATAAAGTCCACTTTTTAAAATGGTGTACTCTTCCAGATCTTATAGGGTACTGTCATTCTCAGCTCCCTCTTGGAGCTTGATTGATTACTCCTTTTCCTTATGTTCATTAATCTCGTCACCTTATCTTTTATACCACTTCATTTTAGCAGAAAGGTAATAATAAAACCCTCATCCATTATCCTTTTACTCATCTAGTCAAGCGGAAATGGTTAATAACATGCTACAAATTGAACTTCAATCACCTCATTTTCTCCTTTGTTGAATACACATTAAAATATATTCCAAAAGTGCAATTTGTTTTACAGGAGAATTTGTGTTATATTGCTACAGACAACTAAAATTAAGTGTTTCTCAGTTTGGTTATTAAATATATCCAAGTGCTCTTTTATCTATAATACTAAAACATTAACTCATTTTATTAGGATATAATAATACAAGAGCTTTATCTCTTAGAATACAAAGACATCTAAACTACCTAACACTATGTGTTATATGATGGGTCATTTATCTTTTTAAAAAATAGTGATAATTTATGAATTGGTACATTATTAGAGATGAAATTGCTCTCTATTTTTAAAAGTTAATTTGTTTACAAGCAGTGTTATCTTGAAATGCAAGCCCTATTAGTGAAGAAGTCTATGACTGTCATAAAACTGAAAGAGAAGAACAGGTATATACATAAAATAGAAAGACACAACAATTTAAGATTATAAAACTATAACCTTTTGAATGGAATAAATCCACATGTAATTAGACCAAGTTTTCAAAAAAAGTGGAAATGACTTCTGAATTTACACAAAAAATTTATATACACTATAACAAATACCTGTTGAACTGACTTCAAATAGACTTGAAACTACTAGAGAAAAGATAACTTTTTGTGGAGAAAAGATTTTGTACAGGTTTCGGTGGATATCTTCCATTTCACTGAAAATGGACATGTTTCACCAATTGACTAAAAAAAAAGACCCACAGGAAATGTTGGAAAACTTCACCAGATAATCAACACTTGTTGGATATTCTGAATTCATTCTTTGACTCTAGAAAAAATTTTAGCAACTGACTTAACATCAATAACTGAGACCCCAGACTATCTCAGTTGTTAAGAATAAAATAAATTCTTAGGGAAGTAAATTTGGCCCAATGGATAGGGCATCTGCCTACCACATGGGAGGTCCGCGGTTCAAACCCTGGGCCTCCTTGAACCATGTGAAGCTGGCCCTTGCACAGTGCTGATGCACGCAAGGAGTGCCCTGCCACGCAGGGGTGTCCCCACATAGGGGAGCCCCACACGCAAGGAGTGCGCCCCATAAGGAGAGCCGCCCAGTGCGAAAGAAAGTGCAGCCTGCCCAGGAATGGTGCCACACACATGGAGAGCTGACACAACAAGATGATGCAACAAAAAGAAACACAGATTCCCTGTGCCGCTGATAAGGATAGAAGCAGTCACAGAAGAACACACAGTGAATGGGCACAGAGAGCAGACAACTGGGCAGGGGAAGGGAGAGAAGTGAATAAAAAATAAATCTTAAAAAAAAAAAAGACAAGGGTACTGTTGAAGAGTAAATCTCAGAACTACCAGTTTGTCCATACATTTGTTAATATTACTCCTACACATAGATTCACAGAGGCAGTATGGTTAAGAGAAGAAGCTTTACATGGTAATGGTGGGTCAAAAGATATGTATATTGCAATATACGGGAATCAAAGTCAACTTTTCTAATGATATTTACTTTAATCAAGCCTTTAAATTTAACTAACAATTTACATGAATTGCAGAGAATAAAGAGACAAGTTAAATAATTACTATAAGAAAGCAAACAGATGTTGAAGGTGGAACCTCTATAGGACAAATGGCTAGGGAATTCAACAAGTCAGTGTCATGAATAAAGGATTATTCTAGAATAAGAGAGATTTAGGGACAAAACAACCAGATACAATGAGTTGTCCTAGATTATCGGATCTTGATTTATGCAAACTATAAGGGATATTTTTGGGACAAGAGGATATATATATATATATTTTTTAAAGACTTATTTTTATTTATTACTCTCCCCTTTCCTCCCCCCTGCCCCAGTTGTCTGTTCTCTGTGTCCATTTACTGTATATTCTTCTGTGTCCACTTCCATTCTTATCAGCGGCACCAGGAATCTGTGTCTGTTTTTGTTGTGTCATCTTGCTGCGTCAGCTCTCTGTGTGTGTGGCACCACTTCTGGGTAGGCTGAACTTTTTGTGCTGGGCGGCTCTCCTTACGGGACGCACTCCTTGCACGTGGGGCTCCCCTTTGCGAGGGACACCCCTGCGTGGCACAGCACTCCTTGTGTGCATCAGCACGGCGTGTGGGCCAGCTCCACATGGTTCAAGGAGGCCCGGGGTTTGAACCATGGACCTCCCTTGTGGTAGGCGGATGCTCTATCCATTGAGCCAAGTCCTTTTCCCAAGAGGATATATTTAAATATAGATTAGGCATGAGATAATATTAAGGAATATTATCATTAATTTTCTTAGGTATTATTATTATTTTGCTCTCAATAGGAAAATGTATTTTCTAGAAATACATAAAAATGTATTTAGGGATGGGCTGCCAGTGTCCTATTTACTTTAAAATCCTTCAGCATTTCAACTGTGGTAGTGACTAAAAGGAGGCACACAGAGGGATTCTTGGGTTGGTATTGATCTGTTTTCTATTCTGGTTGCTGGTTTCATGAGTCTGCCATTCTGTGTTTTAGTTCCCTAGGCTGCTCAAGCAAATATCATGAAATGGGTTAGATTAAACAATGAGAATTTATTTGCTCATGGTTTGAGACTGGGGAAAAGTCCAAATCAAGGTATCGTCAAGAAGATGATTTCTTCCCAAAGTCTATGGTGTTCTGGGGCTGGCTGCTGGTGACCCTTGGTCCTTAGCTTGTCACATGGCAAGGCACATGGCAGCATCTCCTGGGTTCCACTGATGTTCAGCTTCTTGCTTCCAGTGACTCGCTCTCTGTCTGAACTTCATTTCTGCTAAAAAAGGACTCCAAGTAATAGGATTAAGACCCATCCCGATTGAGGTGGGCAATGCCCTAACTAAGTAACCTCAGCAAAAGGTCCTTCTTAAAACAAGTTCACACCCACAGGAATGGATTAGATTTAAGAACATGTTTTTGTGGGGTACATACAGCTTCAAACATCACAAACATACAAATGGACGTAGGGATGGGCTATCTGGTATCCTATTTTTTTTTAAAGATTTATTTATTTCATTTAATCCCTCCCCCCCGTTGTCCGTTCTCTGTGTCTATTTGCTGTGTGTTCTTCTTTGTCCGCTTCTGTTGTTGTCAGTGGCACGGGAATCTGTGTTTCTTTTTGTTGCATCATCTTGTTGTGTCAGCTCTCCGTGTGTGTGGCACCTTTCTTGGGCAGGCTGAACTTTCTTTCGCGCTGGGCAGCTCTCCTTGCGGGGTGCACTCCTTGTGCGTGGGGCTCCCCTATGCAGGGACACTCATGCGTGGCACGGCACTCCTTGCCCGCATCAGCACTGCATGTGGTCCAGCTCCACACAGGTGAAGGAGGCGTGGGGTTTGAACCACGGACTTCCTATGTGGTAGACAGACGCCCTAACCACTAGGCCAAGTCCGCTTCCCCCTATTTACTTTAAAATACTTCAGTATTTCAACTGTGGTAGTGACTAAAAGGGGATACAAAGAAGAAGTCTGATGCTATTAACAGTAATGTATACTTCATATTTCAATAAAAATTTTAAAACAAGCTAATCACATTAAAAAATAATTAGGTAACTAAAAAACATTGCATGGGCTCTGGAACAAAACTGCCTGGGTTTAAATTTTGTTTCTACTACATACTTGGTCCAACTATAGGTAAGTTATTACCTTCTCTACAATCAATTTTCTCATCTGAAAAACGTTAGTCTTAAAAATTATTTTTTTACATCAATCATACTAATCTCTGAATCTAAGGTTCTGTCATTTATTTGCCATTTTTCTGTGTGTTTGGACTACCTTCATTATGCAATCCAAAATACAGTTCTACCTCTCTACCTCTAAAAACTGGAAATTAAAAAATAAATCTGGAACAGAAGTTTTAGTCTGAAATAAACATCTGTAACCTTACCAAATTGAGAGAAAATTTACAATAGAACACAATTTTAAGTACATCCTAAGGGATATGTTTGCAGTAGATATTTACCTGCAAGTGGCAGTGATTCTATAGCCCATAATACTGTATATTAATTTGCTCTAAACAGCACTTAGGATGCTGAGTGACCTGGAGAATAGAAACTAAGATACATGTATCTTAGAGTTCATAAGGGAAAGTAAAGATGTAGCTGAGAGCACTATTCAGGACTATTTTATCAATACTGGACCTGTGTACATTTTCTCAGAAACTGAACTTCAGGATATCTTTCAGAATTACAGTACATTAAAAAAATGGCAAATAAGGAATAAAAATATTATGTACTTTAGAATTATTGCTTTAGTATTTTAAATAACTTTTCTACTAATTTTTTTAATTGTTATGCTTTTGATACCATGAGACAATAAATAGCTTATAGATTAAGTAATTGTTAATTTAATTTAATAAATTATTGTTAACTTAATACTAAGTTATATATTATATTTTCTGCCATGTTAAAAGCATAGTGTAGTTCTAATAGGTATTTTAATAATGCAAACTGAAAATTATTTTTATTCTCAAAATCAGACTATATTAGCTAGTATGTCCAGCAACTATTTGTCATTTTACAAAGTAGTCTGAGTTAATTTTGTAGTTGTAAAAGTAGCTCAGCAACAGCAATTATAAGAATGTTTATAACACAAGCCTTAATAAAATAGCAACTTAATGCTTGTACTTACAAACCTTTTTCTTGTAAAATTGAAACTTAGTCTAATAATATATATTGCCTAAGAGTTACCTCCTGAAAACCCCCTTGCTACCCAAATGTGGCCTCTTTCTAAGTCAAACTCAGCATATAACTCATTGCCTTCCTCCCCACCCCTCTTCCAGCATGAGACGTGACTCAGGGAATGGGCCTCCCACCAGGGACTACCAACTGAGGGATTATTACCAAGCCAAATAGTGGTGTACTTGGAAAAAGACCTTGACCAAAACGGGAAACATTAAATACAAGAGTTTTTACAGCTAAGAGATTTCAAAGCGAGTTGGGAGGTCATTCCAGAGGTTACGCTTAACATGCCTCAGGAGGAGTTCACTGACAGTCACACTAAACAGTGACTCAAGTTCCTCAGGGGTACTCCAGAGAACATCTGGACACTATAGACAGGGCTGATAACCCGAGGAATCCAGCACCCCGTCAACTTGTAAAATAGTTAGACCCATTTATAAGTTTCCTACACAAGGTTCTTGTGTTCCTTTCATTTGAACCTATAATCAGTGCTCTACCCATTAAATGTATGTCCCAGAGACTTAAATATTTGGTCTGTTCATCCGCCAGTTGAGCCTGAACCTCAGCGGAGTTGTAGGAAACACCCTCTCTGCAGTTCATCAGGACAACTAACAAATGGATGATGATGGACAATGACATCCAAAAAAACAGAGAGTAACTACAACTACAAGCAAGACAGTTCCATCAATCTGCCCCATGGAATCTAAGCCCCCTCTCATTTAGAAGCACAGTGGCCATCACCATCCCAAAATCCTCAAGATTAAGGAATGGACAAACATAAGGGAGTAATGTAACTGTGGACCAAAGTTGACGTACTATTATTCTAGTAATGGAAGAACTTTTAACACTGATATAAAAACAGTGGGCACCAGGGGCTCTGAAGGGAGGGTGGGGTAGAAAAGATGTAAAACAGGGCATTTTGGGGACACCACATGACATTGCAATGACTACAGGCCATTACACATTTTGTCAAAACCTACAAAATTGTACAGTGCAAAGTGTAAACCATAATGTAAACTATTAGACCATGTTTACCAGCAGTGCTTCAATATTTGTTCATCAATTTTAACAAATGTACCACACTAATGAAAGATGCTACCAATAGTGGGAAATATGAGACAGGGAGGGGGTGGTATATATGGGAATCCCCTATATTTTCAATGTAACACTTACGTAACCGAAAATTCTCTAAAAATAAAGAAAAAACATAGGCCAAAATAACTTTATATTGAATCTTACCACTAAAACACTAAACTGCAAATACATTGCCATCAGTATTACCAAAACCATAGTGGAAATACTAATTTGCCCCTCCCCCTACCTTGCCCCATCTCTCCCGGAAAAAAACTAGAACAAATATTTATTATCTAGAGGGTCTTTGCTAATTATATAAATATCTATTTTTTCTAGATGCAATTTCATTCAAACTTCCTCTATTTCCCCCAATTAACAACCCTGCCAAGTGTTTGGACTTGAAAAGGCCACAGCTTTATACACAATTAACAGTTAAATTCTAACACAAATTACATGTCATTCTTATCTCTGAATACACATTGGACTCCTGTATCTTGTTGCCAGCAGGCAGCTTGCACTAGGGAATACATCCTGAATTTGTTTAATGTCTAAGAATAACATTTCACACCTAGAAAGAAGATACTGTCCACTGCCAGCTATGTGAACTGAAACTGCCTTGCTCCTGCCTTTTAATTTTTTCCAAATAGGTAGTTTTGAAAATGATTCATTTATGCATTTATCTGTTTAAACCAAATATTCTCTTGAAGCATAAGAAGCAATAATAATCTTCACTTTTCTTCAAAAACATTTTAGGTTGACTCCAAAAACTTTTACATACAGTAAACATGTTTTCTGACTAGAAATTGGGAACTATCACTTAACATATCATCTGACTTCAAGAAAAATACTTCAAATTTAGTCCATCCTGGAAAACGAGGTCACCATACCTATGACACTTTCCCTAGAAAGTATTTGCGACAGTAGCAAACTAGAAATAATTTAGTTCTTATTTAGCAAGTATGCAAGTAAATCATCACTTCTAAATGGTCAGACATGTTTCAGTCTTTTGAAGTACACCATTTTATTAAGAGTACCTCAATAAATGAATCATTTATCTAATAAAAGGGCAAGTAAAAGGTATCTAATATATATATCAATACATATATTATGCTTCAAAGATAATATGAAAGACATCCTATAGAATGCTATTTAAAGAGTGTTCCTAAAATACAAACATAGCCCCAAATTAATCTTTTAAATAAATCTAGCTGTATTACTTCCTTAAAACTCTTCAGTGGTCAGTCATTACGCTTAGAATAGTCTCAACTCCTTTAACTGTCACCTGTCTACCTGTCCAGCTTTATTTGCTGCAACCTTCTCCCAATACCCATGGTTCAAATGATACTACAATTCTTTATATTCTACCATCTCATCAAGGTCTCTCAAATTGCAATCTTTCTCTGAGCTTGGAATACGCTTCCCCATTTATCTTGTAGATTCCTGCTGAACCTTCACAGTTTAAATATTTGCTCAATGAATTTCCAAGAACTCCTTTCCCTCATGCTAAAAGAATATATGAGGTTCTGGGATATACATTTCCATAGCACTCCATACTGCCACTACATAGCATTTACTACAATGTATTAGAATTGACTGTTTTGAGTTTCCTCTGCTAGAGTATAAGCTTTGTGACTATCATTAAGAACCATGTCTGTCTTGCCCACTGTTGGATTCCAAGGTCTACACATATGAGCTTGATCATCAATGATTATTTGATCTCTAAAATTGGGCTTACATATATCAGGTTAAAGTAGAGCTCTTATGTGTTAGAACATGCATTTTAAATATTGGCCTGCCTTCCAATCATTATAAATCCTTCCCTTTGAGTGTAAAATATCCCAGTGAAAAAGAAAAAATACAGAAGAAACTGTGACATGTTTTAACATTGTATTCAGTGGGGGTAAAAGGAGTTAATTGGGAATCAGAGACCCTAAATTTGAGTGCAAACTGCACCACCTGCTATCTATGTGATATTGTGGAAGCCACTTAATCTCAAAAAGCCTCAATTTCTTCATCCGTAAAATAGGGAATGGTAATGTTTATCCCACAGATCTCAGAGTTCTGAGGTATTAGTGAAATTAAACTTATGAAAGTAATTAAAAACTGTGAAACACTTCACAATAAAAGAAACTAACATAAATTTATTATTAATACCATATTTAAGGTAATCTTGGCTAAACAGAATGCTTACTAATCATTTCAGAAAATTTGGGGGTTATGTATAAACTAAAATATACTATTTTAAAGCAACTACAAAAGTTTACAGTCAAAAGGAAGTTACAAACAAATCATGAAATAAATTTCAATATTCTAAGATCTCTTTACTATAATCACAAAACATTTGTTCCTGAAACTGATCCTTTGCAATATGTGTCCTTATTGACTATATTTATTATAAATTATTTTAATTTTATTTACTGCAGTTTAAAATCCTATACATCACTGCTGTTATTACTGAGACCATAATCATAATCCTTTTGAAAATAAAATTTTGAATAATTTACTATTTTTTAAAAGAATGACTCTATGGTGGCTATATACTGAACAAAAACTGTTACATAATCTTTAAAAACACATTATGCCTTTTAAGTAGGTACATATATTCTCAATAATGGCTAAAATTGTAAATAATTCATTTAAAATTCAAATTTGGCGTTAAAGAGTTATTTTAAGAAAACAGAAAGTTAAATTGGAAACTGCCTCCCTAAAGCAGCTATTTTAAAATGTGATTAAACAATAAATACAAGTTCTTTTTTATAAATACTTTGGGATATTCTTCATTCAATTACCTACTGGAGTAAAAATAATTCTGACCCTTGATTTTTTGATGTTATAAAATTTAAGCATTCCAAAATGTAATGACAATCTTTCTGAAGGAATAATCTGAAAAAGAAAATGATATTGTAAAAATTTTTTTCCTACTTATTTGGACTACATGTTTCTGATACTGTAGGTATAAAAACAAACAGCATGTTTCACCAAAAGCTCTGTAGGCATGTAACATATTTCCATAGATAAAGTTTAAACAAGCAAGTTTTCTTTATCCCCATTTTTCATATATAAAAATTATTCCTATATTTTGCAAAAGAAATGCTATTGTGATATTATGACTTTGAACTAATGCACTAAAATAATACTATTCAACCAAAGGTTTCTTGAGCAATATAACATGGCCACGCTGCACATGTTACTTTTAGCTTCTTTATGTACAACAAACTGCATTCAATTGGTGAACAAATACAATGTTTAGTATAATATTTAAAACCACCATTCAAACCTTTTCTTAATGCTATTATCAGTTTTTCTTTTGCAACAATTTTGTGTATAAAAATAAAAGCACTGGATTTTTATTAGCGCTGCCCCTTCTTTGTTTTGCTCCACTCTGCAAAGCCCTTTTGGGACACTAAGCCTGCATTTACCATAATACGGATTAAACTTTCTTTGTCCCATTGCAGAGGGTTTGTTAGCAGGTTAGTCTTTTTACATTTTTCACAGGCTGCCTGCAGCTTAGCCTTTAGGCCTCCTTCAAAATACTTTTGTGGATTTACAAAAATGCCAGAGTGTTCTTGGGGTTAATTGGAAGATAAGTGCAGCATTTATCATAGAGACTCATTAAACATTTAGCCTTACCACAATCCACTACTTTCAGAAGAGGAAAGTTCTAGAGACTCTTTAGGAGTAATAATAGAGTAAAATGTTTTTTAAAATATAGAGTACTGATTGTTTATAAACTTGGAAAGATTTCATTTAACACCAAAGGTGATTTAATAGAACAAAGCAATTTTCCCTAATCAGCTCTCCAAGTTGGTTTCAACACTTTGTTGGTCATAGATAAAAATGAATGACCTATAGCAACTAAAAGGCAAAATCTTTCAAGTTAATGTGACAAGATTTGAAGTTAATCTCAGAACCGATGACAGCTAATATTTATTTTTAAACAAAGAAAAATTAATTCTGGGATTTTCATTTTATTGATTTTAATTTTGTCCAAGTAAATCTCCATACTCAAACAACATGTTTACTAGAGCTAAATGGGGAACAAATTTATAGAAAAATACTTGTAAAACATAAAAATCTTAAATTACTTCTTTAATTTCTGAAGCACATACATATATATAAATAGACACACATGCATAAATACACACAAAAATGGTATCTGAAGTACACTTGTTGCTATTAGGTTACTTTTTATAACTATGGAAGCAGATTGTTATCCAGATTAGCTTTTCCATCCCCTTACCTCTTCCAACACTATCACTCCCACACAAAAAGAAAGAAAAAAGAAAGAAAATACAACAAAAACAGACACTTGAAATAAAGGATTAGACATATTTGCTCAAGATGCAGATAACAAAAGCAAAAGTGAAGAAAATTGAAGAGACAGCCAAACTTCAGCAACAAAATGGTTAAAGAATCCGAAGTATTGTTCTTCTTATTCTAAAAAGTTCACTATATTGTGAACAGCACAAACATCAGACAAGTTAAGATTACTGACCATTATCTCCTTAATTTTCTCCGCTTTCCCTCACATTCCCTCTTGCTATCTGGGTGCCATTTTTCTAAGGCTTTATTTCTGCTAAGAAGTAAACTTTCCCTAATCCATCTATTATGGAACCTTTAATTGGATTGAGAGCAGGGTGGTGTATAAAATAGCCCCTATTCACTCGAAAGGACTGTAGTTTTAGAGACTTAAAGGAGAAAGGTATTGTGAAAGAAAATCCTCAGGGAATCAAGGATTAAAATGTGGCTCTCCTAAACTCATCAACTCTAGGACACAAATGAATTGCTTCCTTAAACAGGTAACTTTCCAGATAAATGGCATAGCAAAACTAAAATTGAAATTTTACTTTAAAGAGAACAATAAACTTACACTAATAATTTCTGGCTTTATGAACAACTTACATTTGCTTTCTCTTCCACTCACAACTACAGCATCTGCATTTATCTTATATTTTGCCTACAATTGCTTAAAGAGAAGAAAAAAAAAAATTTCAATTCCTGTACATGTTCTCCTATTTTATCTACACTGCCTTGGAGCACTAAGTTTTTTTCCCAAACAAAAATAACATTTGTTCTTTCTTCTTACAAGGAGTCAGATACAAAGCAATCAACCGTCTTCATTCTTCCCTTAAACAGCTATCCTCCTGCCTTCAACCCCCCTCCTTCCCCCTCCACCAAATATCCTTGGTTGGCCTGTAGTACTTCTGCCCTCCGTCCCTTTAATAGTGTACACCTCTCTGGGCTGTCTTCAACAGTAAGATGTGGCTACAGCCTGTACACAGTCATTGTCTTCATGGATCAAAAACACTTAACTACCAAACATGATACTACATTAATCTTTTTTCTTCGTTCACCTTTCTCACTCAAAAATCCACGTACTCTTGATCAAAACAATGGTGAACTGCTTAAAAAAAAGTTAGTCCTAAATTCCAATTTACCTGCCAATGACTCTGTGTAGTCATTATTAAAATGTAGATTTATTGTTATTGTAGTCAGTACCATGTGGTAACAAAAGAACTTGTAGCATTGATACAAAGATAGTGGTTCAGAGGGGAGAGGGTAGGATGAATAGGTGGAACACAGGGCATTTTTAGGGCATTGGAATAGTTCTGTGTGATAATCAAATGAAGAATACATGGCACCGGTTTGTCAAAGCCTATAAAATTGTATGTACAGTGCAAAGTGTAAACCATAAACTACAGGCCTTGAGGAGTAGCAATGCTTCAGTATTGGTTGATTAATTATAAGAAATGTACCACATTAATGTAAGATGCTAATAATAGGGCAAACTATGTGTGTGGGGGTAGGGGGTTATATGGGAATCCTCTACACTTTTGAGGTAACTTTTCTGTAATCTAAAACTTCTCTACAAATAAAGTTTATTATGAATTTTTAAAATGTAGATGGGAATAGAGGTAACATTTAAATACGTGTAAAGCAAGTAATTCAAATCATAAATAACTGTGGGAGAAAAAAAATTTTTTTAATTAAAACAACACTAGTGGTTTAACTAATGGTACCTTTGAAAGTTTTGTTTGTTTGGTTTTTAAAGAAAATCAAGTAATTTCAAGAAAATTTTCCCTAAGTATTTCCTCTGTTTTGGAACACTTAACATAACTTAGTAATAACTGCTAACATATATTGAACACTTAAAATTATCTGGCATTATGTAACAGCTTTATATGAATTATCTCAATTTGTTCTCTCAACACCCCTATGAGGTACATGTTTTTACCTATTTTTACAAATGAGGAAACTAAGTTCAATTAACTTGTGCGGCATTACACAATCCCAGAAAATAAGCTCTGTGAATGCTTTTTCATTACTGTATTACATAGGATAGGAGGATGACTTTCCAGATGTCAATCTGCCATAAACTTGAATATCTGTCAAAAGTATCCATGTACCAATTATAAATATTTAAAGAACATTTTTCTTGAGTATATTAAGTAAATATGACTAAATTCTTCTAGTGAATATATTATTCTCAGATATATTTAATGGCTATAGTCTTCTCATTAGCATTTTGAGGACTATTCCTTTTTCAAACTTAAAATCATGGGATATTCTTTTCTATTACAAATACACCTAAAATTTCAGTGTTTCATTTGTGAATTTTTCAGTTTATTCTGATTTCTAATTCTTTCAAAAGTCTTCTCTATATTTCCAATATTTTATCATATTTAGAATAATTTTGTCATTTTTACCTATTTTATAAGTAATTTGTGTTGAAAATTGTTATACTTTTTGAAAATCTATGAATTGTATTGACCAGGTTTCATTTTGTTTTTATAACATTTTAAGGAACATCTACTTCTTTGTCCAACATCCCTACTGTTGAAGTTGAAAAAAGCTGGACCAGAAAGGTTCTCTACTGCTGGAAAACTGGAGGGAGAGTCAGCACATATTACATGGAGAGACTCTGATTCCTGGAACTATCAAGAATGACAGGTGAGGGGTAGGTACTAAAAGCAGGGTGAAAAAAAAGGTGGTAAGCAAACGGGAAGGCCTGGTCAACCACACCTCTCTTAGTCCCTGCAACCGTGCAACATATAGCGTGTAAACCTGAAGAATAAAAAAGCTAGTTTGGGACAACTTTAGTTGACCAGAGAATTCATTTTCAGCAAATTTAGCTAAATTGTTAGTACAAGTGCAGGCATATTAATAGACGCTAAATATATGTTGAATGAATATACCTAAGATTTATATAAGGCAAAAGTTTAAAAATCATATTTTATTTTTCAAAAACAATCTTTAATTGGTTATGTAAAAGTACTCTGCATGAATTATATTTTTAAAAACAGTGTGAACATGTATGTTCCATTGCCGATGCCCCAAGACAACTTTATTCTGAAGGTTTGATGACTTTCAATAGTTTAAAAAAAAAAAATAAGTATGGGAAAAGAATCAAAAATGATTTGAGAAAAATAAGACTCTGTAGCAAGGGTCCATTATCCTCTGGGGCCATTTTACTAATGGATAAATTAGTATGTAACTACCTCAGTGGTTAGTATGTAAAAAACCCCAAGAAAGTATAATACATTTAATATCACATTTCATGTGTACATGCTTCTTTACAATTCCAGCTACGTTTTTACAAGGTGGTTTATTTTAAATGGTTGGTCAAATACTATAAGCATGGGAAATTATCTTATATTTGGAACCTCATTCACAATAAGTTATTGTTTCTTATGCTTGGAATAATAACATCAAGCTTTTATTTGCTGCTCAGTATGAAGCAATTAACCTTACCTGGGATACAGTTCTTTAAGAAACTATACCATTATCTTCGCTTCCTACTTCATTACCCAGACTTTGTATAACATCAGGTCCTCTGTTCTGTTATAAAATATTTAATACAAAACAAGTCAACAAAATATAACTGTTAAGTTTTTTTTCTTCTTATATTATGTCAACCTTTTCTTACAAGACAGAATACAAAAGTGTGGTATGGCAGTTTGAGATTTATGAATCCCCAGAAAGAGAGATGATATTTGTAAACTGGTCTGTTCCTTTGAGTATGATACCCTTCGATTGTATTACATTCACCCGAGGTATCCTTGATTAAACTACCTGTTAAGATTAGGGTTTTGATTCAACATCAGTCAGGGGAGACTCAGGTGTAAGTCCCCGCCCCCTGGGAGAGCTAAATAAAAGTGCACTCATGAAAGAAGACACACAGACAGAGAAAGAGTTCCAAAGGCATAGAAGAGGAGATAGCTCTCTGCCATGTCTGATCCTAGGGTCCTCAGGAGAGATGAGCCATTCACCTGACAGTTCACAGCCGAACAGAACAGAGAAGCTCAGCAGCTGATAGGGTCTGGAAAGAAATGAGCTCTTGCCAGAGACTGATAGTGGAAGCCCTGAGACAACAGTCAGAGATTGCCCACCATCTTGCTTTAACATGTGGCAACTGCCTTTGTTGAGAAAGCAGCCTTGAATTGGGACTCTTTAGGGCCTTGTAACTATAAGCTTTTAACCCCAAATAAATACCCTTTACAAAAGCCAGCCGATTTCTGGTACTTTTTGCTGGTACCCTTTGGCAGACTAATAATTTGGTACCGAGAGTGGGGTATAGTCATATACAATTAGCAAAAATGCTGGGAAGGTTTTATAAGTGGGTTAGGAATATTTTTTGGAGGAATTATAAAATATCTGATGGAGAAGGCCTGGATTGCTTTGAAAATACTGTATGTAGCAATATGGACATGAAAGAGACTTTTGAAGAGGCCTTAGAAGGAAATGATGAAATTATTATTGGAAACTGTAGGAAAGGTGATTTATGTTTAAAGTTGCAGAGAATTTAGTGAAAGTGACTCCTGATGTTTTATGGAAGGGAAAATTTTAAAATTATGAGTTGGACATTTAGCCAAGGAGATTTCAAAACTAAATATGGAAAATGCAGCCTGGCTTCTCCTTGCAGCTTATAGCACAATAATAGAGGAAAGATAAGAGCTTAGGACAGAATTGTTGGGCACAAAGAAACCAGAAACTGATTCCAGAAATTTCAAGCCTCTAGAAATAAAGCCTCCAGACTATAGAGCCACATTTGAGGAATTAACTAAACTTGGAACTTGTAAGTCAGGATTGAAAATTCAGTTATCCAGGAAAGATTTGTGGAAAGTCGTATCAACTGATGGCTTGGGCCCCTGCTTTTTGCATGTTAAACCAACAAGCTTTTTGAGAGATCTGTATGAACAAAACCACTGTCAGCCTGGACTAAAAGGGACTAGGAAGGGAGAGATGGAATGGCTTTAAGAGGAAAACCATGGAAGCTGAGGTCTGGAATTAAGACATCTCCTTGGTCCAAGAGAGAAATCCCACCCATGTATACTGAGAGGGTGAGTTTGCCCTAGCAGTTGAAGAGGGTGGATGACCCAGGCTGCTACTCAGGGAGAGTTTTGCAACCCCAAGCTACAGAGAGGGTGGAACACATTCCCCATAGGTCGGGGAGAGTGAGGTCGCCACACCAGTATTCTGAGAAGGGTGGACCTGTTTCCCATAGATTAGGGAAGGTCAGGTCAACAACTCACTGTTCTGAGAGAGCTGGACTTATATGCCAGAGATTAGGGACAATGTTGCCGCCACTTCACTGTACTAAGGGGGTTGAGACTCTACCCCCAAGATTGGGGAAAGTGTGGCCATCATCACAAGGTTCTTGGTGGGTGAAGTCTAGAGCTTGGTCGCCACCCAGATGCTTGATAAGGGTGAAACCAAGAAAATGGTCTTTGGGTAAGCCTGTGGAAAGAGTGGGTCCCCATGAGACCTGGAGAAGAAATCATAATTTTAAGAATGACTCTCGGACTTTGAAAGCTAATGGAGTATGCCCTTCATGTTTTCAGAACTGTTGAGGACCCATGACTTATGTTTCCCTCTCAAAATTCTCCTTAATAATATAGCCTGTGCATAAATTCAGAATTATCTAATTTTGTATCCAAGTGTGCCTAGTCTCTAGAAATCCAGTTAAGTGATATAGGCCATATAGGCTTTGAATGTTCAGAAGGGATGTAAGACTGTATATTCAAAGTTGCATTTCAGACGGAATGTGGGCAAGATGTTAATTCAAGCTCACCTGGAATGTGAGGGATATGCTAATTCAAGCTCACCTGAAATGTGGGGGATATGTTTATTCAAAACCTATCTGGTACTCGGACAAACACTTAACTAACAAAGAAAAGTCGTTTTCCTTCATAAAAGCACCATCTGAATCCCCACCCTTATGTCTTCTGTATAAAAAGGACCCAAAACTCTATTCGGGGCTCAGTTTTTATTAGGACAGGAATCCACCGAGACCAGCCAGTCGAAATAAACCATCTTCCTTCTCAGAGTTCTCATGTCCTGGTCTTCAATACCGCATACACCTGACTTCTCTACTACATTTCTGGGGGCTCGTCCAGGATTACACTGAGAAGGTCAGAGGGAGCAACAGTTGTTTGTCCCTCCCAAACGTCTCCAAGGAGTCCGGAAGAGCCCGGGCAAAACCCAACCCCGGGTGCCCCTGGACACCATTTGAGTCCAGAAAGGTTGTGGACTTCGCTGGAGCCCTCCCAAACAAACTGGAGGCACTGGAGGGTTTGAGAGACCTAGAACAAAACAAGGAGCTCCGCACGTCAGATGGGTAAGACCCCAGGGGCATAGCACAGGAAAAGTCTAATTCTAAAATTAGGAGGAAGCCTAATCTGCTCTCTAAAGGAGGCCCCAGTTCTCCTGAGAACACGGGAGGAAGCTATCTCCTCTCTAGGTCTGAGAAAGGAAAAGGGGGGTGGAGCCAAGTGAGATGCAGAAAATCACTTCTGTGGGGCGAGTGCAGAAACCCGATCTGCAGTTCTGTGGGGACCTCATATCATCAAGGGCAGTCTGGGGGGGATCCCTACAAAGGGACCCTCTTCCGAGTTGGAGGTTTATACCGACCCGCTAAGGTCAAGAGATGCCGAAAGCTCCCGCGAGGGACACAGCTGGAGAAGGACAAAGTGTAAGGTTTGAGCGAGTGTTGTGCACCGTCAGCACAGGGTGGAAACATGGGAAACACATAAAGCAGGACCCCGTTGGGTTGTATGCTGAAAAACTTCCCCTGTGCATTCCATGAGGATGTATACAGCATAAGGTTCTAGTCAGGAAAGCTTAGAATGTGAATTAGAATACCCAACTTTTGGTGTGGACTGGCCCCAGGAGAGCACTTTAGATCCCTGGATCATCTGTAAAGTCCATGATGCAGTAACTGGAAACCCAGGACACCCAGACCAGTTCCCCTACATCGATGCCTGGCAAAATGCTGTGAGCCAAAGTCACCCTGGTTAGGGAAGCGCATGACTAAGGAAGCCAGGATTTGCCTAATAAAAAAACCAAGGAGTACCTTCCCAGGGACCAGATCAAACAATCACCTTGCAAAGAGCCCAGAGAAAGTGTGCCCCAAGTCCAGTACCAACCCACTGATATTAGAAGGGCAAAACGAAAATGACCTCCTACCACCTTATGCGATTGCTCCTACCCCAGCAGTACTAAGAAATGAACATGAGCAAGTCTCCCTAAGCAGTGCCTGCACGGGTAACTGCAACACCCACACCATCCCTGCTGCTACTCTTATCATCACCCGCATGGGGGGGGGGCATATAGACAATCCCCGCAGTCACCTTTATTGCCATCTGCACCAGAGAGCCCTCTGCCATCCCCACAGCTGCTTTTACCATCTCTGCAGCTGTCTGTGTCACCTTCCGCATGGGAAAATGCAGCCCAGGCACCTCTGCAATCGGTTGCCAGGGCAGCGCAGATTGTCAGTCAGGAAGAAGCCGCTTAAAATCGCAACTCAGTTGCCCCGGGGAGCCCTGGGGGCAGAGGGAGCAGAGAGAAAGGCTGCCTTCCAGTTACCTCTCCGTGAAACCCAGATCCCAATTTTTTTACAATGCAGATGGCCAGGTTCAGGGGGGGAACTGGACATTCATCTATCAGCCCTTTACCACACAGACCTCTTTAACCGGAAAAACCACACCCCACCATTCTTGGAGAAGCCTCAAGCCTTGATCAATGTTTTCCAGTCCGTAATACAGACCCACAAACCCACCTAGGCTGATTGTAAACAACTTATAATGACTCTACTAAACTTGGAAGAAAGAATGAGCGTCACGCAGAGGGCTCTAACCTGGCTTAGAGAATACCCACTTGATGGAACTTTGGACAGTGACGAATATGCCCACTCACAGTTCCCAGAGGAGGACCCCCTGTGGGGTCCAAATAGCACAACCAGGCTCAGCCGACTAGAAACATTCCATAGGGCCTTAGTTGAAGGATTCAGGGCGGGGAGCCGGAAAGCAGTAAGCATGGCAAACACCACCCAAACCCTATAGGCTCTCGATGAGAATCTGGCTCAATTCTATTGAGAGATTGTGCAAAGCATTCTGTGTATATACGTTCTTTAATCCAGATGTTCCTAAGAGTCAAAAAAAGCAGATCCTCTGGCAGTGGCGATAGTAAAAAAAAATAAATAAATCCAATCCTCTGTCAAGGAGAATAAACTGGGAAGGCCCTGCGCCAAGAAGGGGGAAGGGTCCACCCCTAGGGTAAAATCAGTGCACGTACTACAAAGAAGACAGGCACTGGAAGCAAGAGTGTCCCAGCCAGCCACTCAACCCTGTCTCTGCAATGCAAGCAGCCAAAACATTAGCCAGGAAAGCTAACAGAGCAACACAAACTAAACCCTGGGTTTGTAAAAGTTCAGGAAGAAACCTGCAAATCAGATCATTGGGCTGGCAGGAATAGAGGACTCTGACAGAGATTATTAGGACAGACAGGGCTCCTATTCTCTTAGCCCCGTGGAGTCTACGGTCGAAATCCAAACTGGGGGTCACACCATACATATGATGGTCGACACTGGGGCTCAGCATTCTGTAATGATCAAGCCAGCTGGGCCTCTATCAAAAAGACAAGCCATGGGAAGCAGACTTGGCTCAACAGATAGAGTGTCCACCTACCACATGGGCAGTCCACGGTTCAAACCCAGGGCCTCTTTGACCCATATGGAGCTGGCCCATGTGCAGTGCTGATGCGCGCAAGGAGTACCGTGCCATGCAGGGGTGTCACCCACATAGGGGAGCCCCATGCGCAAGGAGTGCGCCCTGTAAGGAAAGCCGCCTAATGCAAAAGAAAGTTCAGTCTGCCCAGGAGTGGCACCACATACATGGAGAGATGATGCAGCAAGATGATGCAACAAAAAGAGACACAGCTTCCTGGTGTTGCTGACAAGAATAGAAACAGACACAGAAGAACACAGTGAATGGATACAGAAAACAGACAACTGCGGGGGGAGGGGGGGAAGGGGAGAGAAATAAATAAAAATAAATCTTAAAAAAAAAAAGAGACAAGCCTCTATCATAGGGGCAACCAACAAAAGTACCCAACAGCCCTTCCTCCAAGCCAGGACCTGTAACATTGTGGGTAAGGAGGTCACTCATGAGTTCCCTTACCTCCCAGAGTATCCAGTCCCCCTCCTGGGTCGAGACCTGCTGTCTAAACTGCAGGCTCAAATTACCTTGAATGCCATGGGGCAATCCACACTGACACTGGGACCACAAAACCATCCGAAGACAGTGCTAACCCTCACTCTGCAGTAGGAATGGAGACTGTTCTGCCCCAGCAAAGCCAGCCAATCTACACCCTCATGGCTCCCCTTTGAAGATGTGCCTGAAGTATGGGAAAAGGACAACCCAACAGGGATGGCACATGACATTCCTCCAATTATTATTGAAATAAAGTCCACAGGCATTCAGTAACTATAAGGCAATATCCAGTTCCACATGAAGCACAAGAAAAAGTCTGGCCACATATTCAGAGATTAGTGAATGAAGGCATATTGAGGCCATACCAGTCTCCGTGGAACACCCCACTCTTTTGAATTAAAAAAGCTGATGGGGATTACCGCCTGGTCCAGGATTTACAAGCAGTTAATTCAGCAGTAATAACCCTTCATTCTGCCGTTTCTAATCCATATAATCTTCTCAACTCAATACCCTCATCGGCAATCTACTTTTCATGCTTAGATCTTAAGGATGCCTTCTTCTGCATTTGGGTAGTGCCCTGGAGCCAGCCAATTTTCGCCTTTACATGGGGCGATCTGAACTCAGGTGAAAAGCAGCAGCTAACATGGACGTGATTGCCTCAGGGATTTAAAAATGCACATACTATTTTTGGACAAGCCCCATCAGTGATCTCAAATGCTGTAAACAAGAAAACCATAACTGTTTTCTCCTTCAATATGTAGATGACCTCATCCTTGGAAGTCCCACCTACCAAGACTGGGCTGATGGAACCCATGCCCTTTTAATGCATCTACAGCAAAAAGGCTATTGGGTATCTAAGAAAAAAGCCCAAATCTGCCTACCTCAGGTCAAATATCTAGGTTATAAAATAACACAGGATGAGAAGCGGACTTGGCCCAGTGGTTAGGGCATCCGTCTACCACATGGGAGGTCCACGGTTCAAACCCCAGGCCTCCTTGACCTGTGTGGAGCGGGTCCACGAGCAGTGCTGATGAGCACAAGGAGTGCCGTGCCACGCAGGGGTGTCCCTGCATAAGGGAGTCCCATGCACAAGGAGTGCGCCCCATAAGGAGAGCTGCCCAGAGCAAAGAAAGTGCAGCCTGCCCGAGAATGGTGCCGCACACACAGAGAGCTGACACAACAAGATGATGCAACAAAAAAAGACACAGATTCCCATGCCGCTGACAACAACAGAAGTGACAAAGATGAACACGCAGCAAACAGACATAGAGAACAGACAACAGGGTAGGGCGCGGCGGGGGAAGGGGAGAGAAATAAATAAATAAAAATTAATTAAAAAAAAAACACAGGGGCAGCCTAAATTAGGGCTTGAAAGAAGGAAAGCAACCTGTAGTCTCCCTGAGCCCAACACCCACCAGAAGCTGTGAGAGTTCCTCGGAGCAGCAGGATTCTGCCGCATTTGGATCCCCAATTTTGGGGTCCTCACACACCCTTTATATGAAGCCACAAAGAGGGGAAGTCATGAGCCCCTGCTCTGGGAAAGCCCACAGAAAAACAATTTCACTGGTCTCAAACAAGCTCCAATGGAAGCACCGAGCATTGGGCTTCCAGATCTCAGTAAACCATTCTACCTCTACATTCATAACTGACAAAGCATCGCAGTAGGAGTACTCACTCAATACCTCGGTTCCTGGCAAAGACCCATAGGCTATCTATCCAAGCAACTGGACATTGTAGTCCAGGGATGGCCCTCATGTCTGTAAGCTGTGGCAGCTGCAGCCATGCTTACACTAGAAGTTATAAAATTAACTCTTGGGCAACCTATAATTGACTGGGTTCTGCATGCAGTGATCACAATCTTAGAAGCCAAAGGAACACACTGGCTTACTAACAGCCACCTGGTTAAACATCAAACCCTATTATGTGGAAATCCATCTGTCCAACTAGAACTTGTAAAAACCCTAAATCCTGCCACCCTGCTACCCATAGTGCCAGGTTTCAGCCCATAACTACCTGGAAACATTACAGGAAGTATATTCCAGCTGGCCAGACCTCCAAGACCAGCCACTGGTAAATCCTGACATGGAGTTCTTCACAGATGGGAAGAGTTTTATGCAGGGCAGCAATCAGCAAGTGGGATACACTGTAGTAATACCCGAGACCACAGTAGAGGCCCAGTGCCTCCCGGATAACACATCAGCACAGAAAGCTGAACTCATTGCCCTCACCCGAGCAACTTATAGGTGGAGCCAAAGTTAACATCTACACAGACTCCAAATATGCCTTCCTTACCCTGCACATGCATGGAGCCTTTTTTTTTTTAAGATTTATTGATTTATTTATTTCTCTCCCCTCCCTCCACATCCTGGTTGTCCGTTCTCTGTGTCTATTTGCTGCATGTTCTTCTTTGTTCGCTTCTGTTGTTGTCAGCGGCACGGGATCTGTGTTTCTTTTTGTTGTGCCAGCTTGTTGTGTCAGCTCTCCGTGTGTGTGGCACCATTCCTGGGCAGGCTGCACTTTCTTTCGCACTGGGCGGCTCTCCTTACGGGGCTCACTCCTTGCGCGTGGGGCTCCCCTACGTGGGGGACACCCCTGCGTGGCACGGCACTCCTTGCGCACATCAGCACTGCGCATGGGCCAACTCTGCACGGGTCAAGGAAGCCCAGGGTTTGAACAGCGGACCTCCCATATGGTAAACAGATGCCCTAACCACTGCACCAAGTCCACCGCCCGCATGGAGCCTTATACAAACAAAAAGGACTCATTAACTCGGAAGGAAAGAGCATTAAATATGGCACACAGATTCTGGAATTACTAGAAGCAGTTTGGGAGCCTATCAAAGTGGCCATGAGGCACTGCAAGGGACACCAGATAAGTCACAGCCCTGTCACTCAAGGAAATCAGGGGACAGACACTGAATCAAAAAGAGCGGCACAGAAAGCATCCCTATCTGAAAACCTGGCCGCTGTTCTCATTCCTCAACCTCTTACTTATCAGAACCTCCAATATACACTGCCTGCTCTCATCCAGCAGCCTCTGAATCACCGAGAGCTCCAATATACTCAAGCCGAGAGAGAGTAGATACTCTCTGAGGGTGGGACACAAGGAGAAAATGGATGGTGGACATTGCCTGATCACAGAATAGTTGTGCCACAAATATTAGCCACAACTGTAGTTCAAGACTACCACTAGAGCACACCCTTGGGAAAAACCCATCTTAAAGAAGTGTTAGAAAGATTCTTCTACATCTCAAGACTAGCCGCTATCACCCATGCTGTATGCCAGCGGTGCGTGACATGTGCAAAAAATAACCCTTGCCAGGGGCCCACGGGAATCCCAGGAGTCCAAAGAATTGGCAATATGCCTCTCAAGAATCTAGTAGTTGATTTCACTGAAATGCCTCGATCCAGAAACTATAAATATCTCCTAGTCTTTGTCTGCACCTTTTCTGGCTGGGTGGAAGACTTTCCTACTCGAACAGAAAAAGCTGAACAAGTAGCCGAAGTTCTCCTCAGGGAAATCATTCCTCAATATGGGCTACCCCTCTCAATTGGCTCTGACAACAGATACACTTTTGTCTCCAAAATCACTCAAAAGATTGCAAAGGTACTGCGCATTCGATGGAAACTGCACACCGCTTACCATCCTCAAAGCTCAGGAAAAGTAGAGCAAATGAACCATACAATAAAGACTTATAGTGCCAAGATTTGCCAAGAAACTGGGCTAACATGGGTGCAAGTACTTCCAAGTGCTCTCCTACAAGTCCAAGCCAGCCCAAGCCGAAAACTAAGCCTAATTCCTTATGAAATCCTCTTCAGGAGCGCCCTACCCCCCCCCCCTTAAACCAAAATATAGAAGGGGATCTCAGAGAAAGAGGAAACATATCAATAGCTCAGCAAATGATCAGCTTAGGAAAAACCCTACAAAACTGCATCACTGGGTCCAAGGAGGGCCCCCATTAGCTTAAGCAGCTCCATATACCCATATAAGCTGGGAGATGCAGTCTGGGTCAAAGACTGGAAGTAGCTCCACTAACCCCTCAATGGCGAGGACCCTATCTTGTCATTTTTATCCACCCCCAGTGCAGTTAAAGTAGCTGAAATCACCCCGTGGATACGCCATAGCCAGGTCAAGCGAGCTGCCCCAGAGTCCTGGACCTGTATTCCAGATACCCACAACTCAACCAAACTCATCTTGCAAAAGAACAAAACACCAAGCCTGGAAGCTGACTGGTCCACACACGGCCAAAGGTTGAGGACGGAACACCGAGCTCTGCTCCAATCATACCCTGGAAGCTGATTGGTCTATGCACAGCCCAAGAATAGGAATTCCGTTTAATCCCAGTTACAATGCCCCTTCAATTATTCTCCCTACTCCTAGCCCTGACCCTCCCCTGGTCCCAGGTCGACACCGCAGAGTGTTAGCCATGTATTCAAAAGGTGCGAACAGGAGCCAATGTCTATACCATATTACTATAACTGGCAAGGGCCAGATAACCACCTGCCAGTTTCAGGCAATCTCCTATAGTGTCTGTAACGTATATGGCCAAATAACCTGCTATGACCCCAGACCCCCAGTAGTCTCCCATGAATGGGAAATAAGAGTACTTGATCAAAATGAGAGCTACTTTCCTCTACCCCAATCATTAGCCGGAACCAATGTGTGTCCCTCCTATTTGACACAAGTCAAGTTATAGACTCCGGGATACCATGGAACACTGATTGTGGAGGCTCAGCTGGGAGCAGACATATACTCATAACGATAAGTATTTGTGTGCTCCAGAAATGAAAAGTGCAGCCCAAGGAGAGGGCCTCTGTGTGCAAATACTTAGGTGCATTATACTGCCCCTACTGGTCCTGTGTCACCTGGGCCACCTGGAACACAGACACAACTAAACAAAGACAGCCGTCCTCACCAAAGGAGTGGCCCCGGTTAACTGTTCACACGATCACTGTAACCCCTTAAACCTCACCATCCTTAAACCTGAATCCTGGCAGACTCAGGGAGTCCAAATGGGCCTCCACCTTGATGGTAGAGGAGTAGACCCAGGAACCTACATCTGAGTTGGGTACCGGGGAACACCCACTCACAAGTAAAGCCCATTCTGTGTCCCAATCCTTCTATGAAGAAATGGAAAAGTCCTTTTCCATTCCACAAGCAGCGAGAAACCTCTTCATAAACCTAGCTGAAATAGTAGGCACAGCCTTAAATGTCTCCTCATGCTATGTATGTGGAGGTACTAATATAGGAGACCCATGGCCCTGGGAAACTAGAGAATACAATTACAGCCAAACATATAATGAAACTGGCCTCCCAGCTGTCCCCCGAGATAGTATGTGGCCATTGCAAACTTCTGTCATAGGAAAATATTGTGCTTCAAGGGCCTGCCTAAACTGCTCTATATCTGCTGGAAACCTAACATGCACAGGGGGAAAATTCCAAAATTATACCACCAATACAACAGAGCCTTGGGGAAAATGGAACAAATCTGACCTCATTCTCATAAATCATACTTTTCCCAAATTAATCACAGTGTGGAACTCTACAATAAAGGGCCCCTTTACTACCACAAACAGTCTGTATTGGATTTGTGGGAAAGTTGTATTCTGAGAACTTCCCTGAAACTGGTGTGGTACTTGTATGCTTGGTACAATAAAACCCTCCCATCTTCCTCATTCCCTTAACAGAAGGGAAAAAGCTAAGCTAGCCAATATATCAAAACATAAGAGAAAAAAGGGCTATCATTACCTGGGGAAGTAAAGAATGGCTCCCTGAGCATATAAACCAATATTATTGGCCAGCAACTTGGGCAGAGGATGGCGTGTGGGGTTATTGAACCCCTATCTATATGTTAAACCGAATCATCCGCCTACAAGCCATGGTAGAAATAATAACTAATGAAACTGCCCACTAAACTTACTAGCCCAACAGCAAACTAAATTCAAGAACACTATCTATTAAAACCATCTCGCCCTATACTATCTCTTGGCAGCTGAGAGGGGAGTTTGTGGAAAATTCAATCTCTCTAACTGCTACCTTGAGTTAGACAGCACTGGAAAGGTTATTGATGAAATTACAAGCAAAATGGTAAAAATTGCTCATATTCCAGTGCAAATCTCAAATGGGTTGAATTTAAGTAATCCTTTGGAAGCTGGCAGTCAATAGCAAACAATTTCAAGCTTCTACTGGGGTTAACTGCCTTCCTCATAGGAGGATGCACCATACTTCCTTGCCTCCTCCCTTTTATCATAAACAGAATGCGCACCCTAATAAATGGTACAGTAAAAACGCAAACAGCTGCCCATCTCATGACTCTATATACATACCAGTCAGTCCAGAGAGACTCTGACAATAGTGACGCCGAAGCTTAATAACTTAAGCTTGGCCTCAAAGGGGGGATATAATATAGCCTGTGCATAAATTCAGAATTATCTAATTTTGTATCCAAGAGGGCCTAATCTCTAGAAATCCAGTTAAGTGATATAGGCCATATAGGCTTTGAATGTTCAGAAGGGATAAGACTGAATGTATATTCAAAGTTGTATTCCAGACGGAATGTGGGCAAGATGTTAATTCAAGCTCACCTGGAATGTGGGGGATATGCTAATTCAAGCTCACCTGAAATGTGGGGGATATGTTAATTCAAAACCTATCTGGTACTCAGACAAACACTTAACTAACAAAGAAAAGTCATTTTCTTTCATAAAAGCACAATCTGAATCCCCACCCTTATGTCTTCTGTATAAAAAGGACCCAAAATTCTATTCGGGGCTCGGTTTTTATTAGGACAGGAGTCCACCGAGTCCCGCCAGTCAAAATAAACCATCTTCCTCCTCAGAGTTCTTGTGTCCTGGCCTTCGACACTACGTACACCTGACTTCTCTATTACGGTAATGCAGATGTTTATCCTACATCTGTCCCTTTGTATACTGCAAGCAGATAAACTGTTTTGTGTCACAGATTACAGCCAAAGAGGACTCGCATCAAGACAACCTGTATTTCTACAAACTGTGATGCGATTTTGTACTTAGCACTGCTACTGAAATAAGGATTTTTGAACATTGTAACGTCTTTCTTGGGGATTCAGAGGGTAGTGTGCGGCAGTTTGATATTACTTATGAATTCCAAAAAAAGAGAAAAATTATGTTTGTAAGCTGGTCTGTTCCTCTGAGTGTGATACCCTTTAGTTTTATTAAATTCAAAGGTTTCAAGTTTTTTTGATAAAAGATTCAGGCTTTGATCTGACCATGTCAGCAAGGCATGATTTAGGGTTGAGTCCCCACTCCCTTGGTGGACCAATATAAACAGATGCTCATACAACATGAAGACAGAGAGAACGCCATAAACACAGCAGAGGAGCGAACTTTGACCCCATGGTCCCAGAAGAGAGATGAGCCATTCACCTAATAGTTTACAGGTAATCTTGTGAAAAGACCAGAGTAGCAGATGGGTGCCTAGAAAGAAACAGCCCTCTGCCAGCCTACAGGTGAGATCAGAAGAAGCTGGGACCACTGAGCCTTAAAAGGAAAAAGGAAGGGGAGACCAGGCAGAAATTGCTTGCCATCTTGCTTCAACACGTGGCAACTGACTTTGCTAAAAAAACAGCCTTGAATGGGACTCTTTAGCACCTTAGAGCTATAAGATTTTACCCCAAATAAATACCCTTTATAAAAGCTAACAGATTTCTGGTACTTTGCATCAGCACCCCTTTGGCTCACCAATATATGCAGTTTGTACCCAGATGCAAAGAAATGAGAAGCCAGAAAGTTAATAACATCATACCCACAGTAATAACTGTATACCCTACAAGTATACAAACACAAATATACTTGCTGAAACCCCTAGAAAGGTAACTTAAAAATTAAAAGAAGACATTTTTATTTCTTAAACAAGGAAGTTTTTATTGATATTACATTTACAAAATTTATCAAGAGTTCCTTAATATTTGCCTTGGTGGTGGTTGTATTCTTAGAATATTTGGTAAATGAATGACAGAGTGCATATGATAGAAAGTCAGGACATTTAAGTCTTTGGCCATTTGGAATCCTCAGAGAGGGAGCTATTATGTGTATAAGGGGGGATGAAGGAAAAGATGAGTTTTGGTAAGTAAATGTCATGGGTAAAACCAAGCCTCTAAAACTATGAGTTTGGCAGAGCAAAGTGTCAGGGATGAGAAAGACAAGGAAAGATAGGGATGGGTAGTTTCATCAAATGAAACAGAGGTCCCTGAAATCTTTTTGTTTTTATAATCTCAAACAGCCAAATGACTTGACATCTCTAGTACCATGGTGGAGCAAGAAAGCAAAACAAGAAAGACAAGAGTTAGTAAAACCAGTAAAGAAATCTGACTCCAGAATTTAGTAGTCATACAAAGGATTCAACCACAAAAGTGCACCTCTAGTCTCATTATTCGTAACAAGAAAAGAAATCATAATATCTGACTGTAGAGATGAAACTAAAAATATTTTTAGGAAAAGAAGAATGGATAATGGAAATTAACAATATACAATCAATTATAACTTACTTTGAAAGTATGAAACAATACTGAGAGTTCCTTTATTTGGCAAACTTCATCAATATATTTAAGTAGATCTAATAAAAATCAAAATGACTTCCGTAGGTTCACTCCTGACCTCAGTCCCTATAATACTAATTTTCCCATAAGATCCTATATTCTTCAACAAAAAATCCAACTACCAACATTTTTTCAAAAATGTAAACCTTATATAAAATATTATCAATCCTTCTTTATAGTGGTCTTTCCTATTTCAAAAACCAAATCCACTAGGCTAGGAAGCAAAAGGAGCTTTATCTTATACTCAGCTTTTAAGGAAAAGATTTACACATTTTTTTTTTCACTCAAAAATAGTTTTTGAATGCTGACTACATACAAAGCACTTTCCTAGGGCCTGAGGATACAAAAGTCAACAACAATAAAAAGATGGTATAGATATTCTAATAAGGGTTAAAGAAAATGACTCTAAATACCCCATTTAAACCTATACACTTTAATAGTACAATTATAAAAATTTCCTTTATAAACTGTAACAAATATACCACACGAATGCAAGATGTTAAGAATAGGGAGGTATATGGGAACTCTATATTTTATGCATGATTTTTCTGTAAACCTACAACTTCTCTATTAAAAAATTAACCTATACTTTGAACATTTTATATTAGTTATTTATAGAAAATAAGACCAAAAGAGGATTTAAATGTAAAGGGCTATTGTTTCAAGAGAGGGAAAAATCAAAGTGACTATAATGAAATCCAACATTAACCCCATTTAACAACTCCAGATTTTGTGATGATCTCATTAATTGCTTTACTTTATCAGAAAATACTCTCGCATGCGCGCGCACTCTTTTTCACTGTCTCTCACTATCTCTCTCACATACATTACCATGATACCACTATCAAACACCCAAATTGTAGATTTTGCTATTTACTTGAAACATGCTAGACCTTAAAATTAATATTCTGGCCAACCCATAACAATTTGAATTACACTTAGATTTTAGAAAGGTAAGACACTTTAGCTAATCAATATTCATAAACTAATTCCTAGCCAGCTCAAGTATGAACAATCACAAACTATATCCAAATGATGAAAATAAGGTGATTTTTATCTATATCATTATGCTTTTCTTATTTTCCAAATATTCTGCAAATATGTTCTACCTTGATAATCAGACAAGACAAGGTTTTTTTATTGAAAATAAATCATAAGATATTTTTAAAGGGCACTACAATTAATATTGAATATATTCAAAATTTTGATTATATGATTAATGTCTAATGCTACATGGGGAACAAAATCACGCCAATTTTATTTACTATTAATTATTATATACTTAGTATTCAACAGAGCTGCCAGAATTCATAGAAATTTAAAAACTAGGGGAAGTTAATTATTGGACACAAAGATTTGAATAGCTTATTCATCTCTAAATTTACCGAAAAGCTCACTGCTGACTTCTGGATTGAACTTGAATCTCTAAGACCACAATTTTCCCTATAAAGTAAGTATACCATTACTATACACTATGAATATATTGTGAAGATGCAGATAGACATATGATACAGTTAGGTTATGTAAAAGATATCCTTGATAACACACTAATGCAAGCTGTAATAAGATTTACAAATGGTGTGGTATACAGATTAGACATGACTTCCTAAATGATCTTGCAATATTTATTATCAATGTGGCAACAAAATCTGCAAAACAAAATGAAAGACTTCTATTAATGTGCAACACATTTTTTTAAATATGAATCAAAAGAATGTCAAAAAATAGGATGCCACCATATCAAAGAGAAAATTATAAGGGTATGTGCTGACAGAAAGGACAGAACATCATCATGTGACACAAGGCAGGGATACAAGCAAGGAACTTCATGGTGTCTAGCAGCCAGCACCAGAGGTTACAGACTTGGAAGAGAAAGAATCCCTGGCTGAAGTCTGGATTTCATGCATCTACTAGCCTCAAAATCATGAAGACATTGAACTTCACTGAAGAAAATGAGTTTACCAAGGCCTGACAACTAGTAAGTAGTAGTGGGTACCTGACTCCAGAGCTGACAGTCATTAATCCTTACCAATCATCCATGTGGACTCATATTTAGATGCCCTCACCACTCCAAGACAAGGAGGTCTACAAATCTGGGACACAGTCACCCTGTACCCTAAATGTTTTGTGCCAGATCCTATAGTCCAATGCCAGCACCATCAGGGAAAGGAGAGCACAGGATGACCAACATAGCAAAGTGAGAAACTTTAGGGCTTCATCCCCCAAGAGAAACTTTGAACAACTAGCAGGATCTGATGGAAGCATCTTTTTAAAAACTCAAGAAAACAATTACAGGATTGCAGTAATAGGGTGAGCATTGAATCACGAAAAGGAGCAATTAAAAGCTGTAGGGGGAGGGGATGTGTCTCAAGTGGTTGAGTGCCCACCTCCAACATGGGAGGTCCTGGGTTTGGTTCCAGTGCCTCCTGAAAAAACAAAGACAAACAACAAGCAAAACCAATGAAAAAGCCAATTCAGGGGAATGATGTCCTTTCCACTTACAAGGACCCAGGTTCAACCCCCAGCCCTCGTTACCTCAAAAAAAAAAAAAAAAAAAGCTGTAAGCTCTCATGGTGCTAGGTTGACCTCTCCCCCACCTCAAACCAGCTCTGCACAGAGCTGGCCATATCCTGTGTGCAGATAACCAGCCCTGATTCCAGAGCTATGCCAAGTATTTCTTATGCACAATCCTGGGATCATGTATGTCTGGCCCAATCTCTCTAGTGGTGGCCAGGGTGACTTGCTCTTCCAGAACTTGTCCTGAAAATAGAAAGGGGCTCACAGAGCTCTCTTACAGAATGCTTTGGGAAAGCAATCAAACAGATTCCTGTGGCAAGTGAATGCTGACTGTAGGACATACAGGATAGTGCCTGGAATGAGGAACCTGCTTCCTAGGAAAGAGGGGTCACTTTTATGTGTGTAAAAAAGGAAATTCCCAGAACCACATGAATATGCCCAAGACACAACACAAGTGCAGAAAAGACAGGGGAGGTCCCTATGCAGTAGCCTGGAGCTATTCTGTAAAGCCATTGTATAGATAGGCCCTGCAGAAAGGACTCCCACAAGCCAATCTGCAAAGGCTAGGAAAGGTTTGTTTGGTTTTGTTTTTTCCTTATTTTGCTTTTTGTTACATCCTGGCATCCAAGGAAAGCTCTGTCATAACACTAACTGGTTACAAACTTAAGGAGCAGATGCTTTATTAATAACACATTAAAATATCAAAATGGGGAAACGGACTTGGCCCAGTGGTTAGGGCATCTGTCTACCACACGGAAGGTCCGCAGTTCAAACCCCGGGCCTCCTTGACCTGTGTGGAGCTGGCCCATGCACAGTGCTGATGCGCACAAGGAGTGCCCTGCCACCCAGGGGTGTCCCCCGCGTAGGGGAGCCCCACGCGCAAGGAGTGCACCCTGTAAGGAGAACCACCCAGCGCGAAAGAAAGAGCAGCCTGCCCAGGAATGGCACCGCCCACACTTCCCGTGCCGCTGACAAAAGAAGTGTAAAAAGAAACAAGACGCAGCAAATAGACAAAGAGAACAGACAACTGGAGGGAGGGGGGGATTTAAATAAATAATAAATAAATCTTAAAAAAAAAAAAATCAAAATGTTTAGGTTTCAATAAGAGATTACAAAACACATACAGTAACAGGAAGGAAAAGCCTAGGAAAAGGAGATTAAAACCTTATAAACCATTGAGGAGATCAAATCTGGGACACCCCAGACAAAGACATTTTAAAAAATGGTACTAAATATGCTCAGAGGGCTAAAGGAAAATATGAACATAGAACTAAAGGAAATCAGGAAAACAATAGATGAACACAAAGAGACTATCGATAGAGAGATGGAAATTATGAAAAGGAACCAAACAGAACTGAAAACCAGAGTAAGAGAAATTTTAAAAGTCCATCGATGGGTTAAGCAGCAGATTGGAGAAAAAGAAGTAATGAACTAGAAGAGAAGACAACTGAAATCACTCAATCTTAGGAGGAGAAAGAAGAATGAATGAAGAAAAGGGAACAGAGCCTGAGGAGCCTGTGGGATACCATCAAGCATATCAATATATGCATTGTGGGAGTCCCAGAAGGAGAAGAAAGAGAAAGGGGCAGAGAGACTATTCAAAGAAATAACGCCTGAAAATTCCCCAATTATTTTTTAACAAATGACATAAAGATGCACATCGAAGATGCTCAACAAAATCCAAACAGAATAAACTCAAATAGACCCACACCACACTATGTCATAATCAAACTGCTGAATGCTAAAGACAAAGGGAAAATCCTGAAGGATACAGGAGAGGAACAATGTATAACCTATAAGGTAGCCTCAAAAAGATAAAGTGCAGCTACCAGATGGCCTCTGCTATGACTCCAAGGGTTTCCTTCTCGCACTTCCTTTACCCTACCCCAGTGAGGGAGTTAGGCATAGCTTGGGCAGAGGGAGAAAGAGCAAATATAAATACTAAGAGCTTCAGTGTCAAGGTAGCTAAGGCAGCTCAAGAGAAAGGATCTTTAACTGTGGAAAGGAGATCAATGGGAACCCCAGAAGGGGACCCACAATACCTCCAGGCATGTCACTGTTTATTATGCGAACCATCACAGGCAGAAAATGTCTTTAAAGGCCCACACCTATAATAAGCTGCTTTAAAGGAATGGACAGAGAACAAGGAACCAAAGTAATGCAAGCACACCAAGGAAAAGGAATAACCAAAGCCATTCTGAAACTGTAAGCCAGGCCGGTAATGCTCTCTGGGACTGGGAGTTGTGTAAAGTATGTGGGGAGTGGCACCTTCACAATGCAGGCCACGCTCTCCAACATCACCCTCCAGTATTTCTTTTAAGATATCACTTTCAATGTCATATAGTAGTAACATGCTTATTTTCTCCACCATACAAGATTGTAAGCTCTTTGAATATAGGAGATTGGTCATCCATATTCATATTATTTGTATGACACACAGTATTCAGTAGATATTCACAAAATATTTGTTGACTTACTGAAGAATGTCATCAAAGATAATATGGCCATGCCAAAATTAAAAAACATTTAAAACTTTTATGCACAAACGAATATGGCAAACAACTAGATAAAAACTTACTAAAAAATAATCAATTATATAGTGAGGGCACTGGTCATTAGGATTTTAAATAATTAGTAACAATGTATTATCTCAATATTCAGGTCTACTCGATAAAATAAACACAGAAAGAAAAAAAAAAAGACTAAGTGCCAATGAAGACCAGAAAGCAGGGGAAAGACTTATTTAAAATTCTGAAAGCAAAAAAACCTGCCAACAATTCTATATCTGGCAAGAATGTCTTTCAAAAATAAGGGAGAGATTAAATCATCACCAGATAAACATAAACTGAGGGACTTAATCACCATTAGACTGGCCCTACAAGAAATGCTAATGTAAGTTCTGCAGGATGAAAAGAAAGGACAACTGACTAAAGTCACATGAAGAAATAAAGATCTCAGGTAAAGAGTCTACATGGGTAAATATAAATACAAGTACTAACGTATTTTTAGTTTGTAACTCCATTTTTTTACTTCCTACAGGATCTAAAAGGCAAATGCATAAAATGTAATCATAAATCAATGGTTTTGGATTCATAATGTATAAATATGTAATTTGTGAGAACTACATAAAGGTGGGGGGATCAAGGGGTATAGGAACACAGGTTATGCGTGCTACTGAAGTTAAGTTGGAATCAAAGTAAATGAGATTGCTACAGATATAGGATGTTAACTTGCAGCCTCATGGTAACCACAAAGAAAATATCAGAGAATATACAAATGTATAGAGACAGAAAGTAGAGTACAGGTTACCAGGGGTGGAGGTGGGGGTAATGGGGAGTTAATGCAAAATAAGTGTACAGTTTCTGTTTAGAGTGAAGGGAAAATTATGGTAATGGATGTAGATGAGGGTTCTGCAGCATTGTGAATGTGATTAATCCCACTGAATGATACACTTCAGAGTGGTTGGGATAGGAAAATTTATGTTGTATAGATGTTTCCATGGTTGACAAATAAGAAAGAGAAGCTAAGGAGACAATGCCAACTGAATGTACACACGACATACTTGCTACAACACGCATGAACCTTTAAAATATTATGCTAAGTAGAATAAGCCAGTCACAAAAAAAATTATTGTATGACTTCATTTACAGGAAATATCTATAATAGGCAAATTCATAGAGACAGAAAATAGGTTAGAATTTACCAGGAGCTAGAGGAAATGGTGGGGAGTGTATGGAGGGGTTATTGCTTAATGTAGATAGCATTTTAGTTTCAGGTTATGAAAAAGTTTTGATAATAGATGATGGGGATGGTAGCACAATACTATGAATGAAATTCATACCACTGAATATACAATGAAAAATGGTTAAAATGGGGATTTTTGTGTTATACATGTGTTTCCACAATAAAAAAAAAAATTAAACATACTTGTCAAGTAGACTCCTTCCTTTATTCAGATTTTATTCATTATTTTTTTGTTCTAAGAATCCCATCCAGGATACCACATTACATTTAGTTGTCATAGCTCCTCTTCTAACTCTTCTGAGTTGTGACAGTTGCTTAGACTTTATTGGTTTTTGACGACCTTGGGAGCTTTAAGGAATACTAGTAAGGGATTATATAGACTGTTCTTCAATTTGGGTTTGTCTAACGTTTTACTTATGGTTATATTGGGGTTATAGGTTGGAGGGAGGAAGATCGGACAGTTGTACTGTCCTCATGATATATCATAGGTATGTGTTATCAGCATGACTTATCACTGTGGGTATTTATCTTGATTACCTGGGTAAGGTAGTGCTTGTCAGGTTTCTGCACTATAAAGTTACTTCTTCACATTTGTGGTGGTTTGACGCTATGAACCCCAGAAAAAAAACAAGTTCTTATACTTAATCCATTCCTATGTATATGAACCCATTGTAAGTAGGACCTTTTGATGAGGTTACTTCAAGTGAGATGTGGTCCAAATCAATCAGGGTGGGCTTTAATCCTATTACTGGGGTCCTTTATAAGTGGAATGAAATTCAGACACAGAGAGAGAAAGCCATGAAAGCAAGAAGTTGAAGGTCAACAGAACAGGAAGCAAAAGGAGAGGTCAAGAGAGGGCACTACATGACAGAGAAGCCAAGGACAAAGGATCACTGGCAGCCAGCCCTAAAATGCCAGTCTTTGAGAAGAAAGCATCACATTGATTTGAACTTCTCCTAGCCTCAAAACCAAGAGCAAATCAATTCCCATTGTTTGAACAAACACATTGCATGGTATTTTCTTTAGCAATGAGGAAACTAAAACACTATCTCTTTCCCTACTGTCCTCTTTGGAAGCAAGTCATTAAGCAGAACTTAACATTTTAAGAGGTACAGAATTATGATTCACCTCCCTTAGGGGATAGTGTAGGAGCTACATAAATCATTTGGAATTTTTTCTGTATGGAAAATTCGACTATTCTTCTCTAATTATTCAGTTATTTATTTATCTCAGTAAGGACTTTTGGATATTTATTTTCTAGTTTGGGTTATAATCCAATATAGTATTATTTATTTTATTATTCAAACTATTGTAGGTTTAATCGTTGGGACTTCTTTCACTTGGCTTTTGTGTCCCTTTGACATAAACTCCTCATTTTGTCTGTTGAGCATTTCCTTACTTTGTGACACTACAGTATGCTCTAGTCTCATCTTTTTTTTTTTTTTATTGACTTTGTAATAATATTACATTAAAAATATATATGTGAGGTCCCATTCAACCCCAGCCCCCCACCCCCCCTCTCCCCCCCCCAACAACACTCGTTCCCATCATCATGACACATCCATTGGATTTGGTAAGTACATCTTTGGGCACCTCTGCACCTCATAGACAATGGTCCACATCATGGCCCATACTCTCCTCCATTCCATCCAGTGGGCCCTGTGAGGATCCACGATGTCCGGTGATCACCCCCGAGGAGCCATCCAGGGCAGCTCCACGTCCCAAATACGCCCCCACCTCTCATCTCTTCCTGCCCTTCCCCATACCCATCGTCCACCATGTCCACTTTTCCCAATCCAATGCCACCTCTTCTATGTGGACATTGGATTGGTTGTGTCCATTGCACCTCTATGTCGAGAGGAGGCTCAGATTCCACATGGATGCTGGCTGCCATCCTCCCATTTTCAGTTGTAATCACTCTAGGCTCCATGGTGTGGTGATTGTCCTTCTTCAACTCCATCTTAGCTGAGTGTGGTAAGTCCAATAAATCAGATTGTAGGTGCTGGAGTCTGTTGAGGCTCAGGACCTGGCTATCACATTATCAGTTCAGAGATTCAAATCCCCTAACTATATCTTAAACCCCAACGTTAACTGCACCTCCAGCAGATTAGTATGAAAGTCTTATGAAGGGAGATCCCATCTGAGTCTCATCTTGTATATTCCTTCCTCAGCCCTAGAATCAGACATTCCTTTAAGGAGAATATTTCTTTTATTGGAGAATGGTATTAGAAATTGAAATCTGAGGAACTGGGTATGCTGGGCTACTAGGATATCATTGTTTCTAGATCCTCTCAGCAAACAGAGTAAGGAAATACATGCATATAAACTAAGCCATGTAAACACACATATCTATAACTATTTATACATGTATGCATCTGTATCTACATTAAACTAAACATGAGTCTCACACTGATATCTCTGATGCTAATCTGGTATTATATTCTTCTTTTGTCTTCAAAGAAGGAATTTTGATGAGAAGATATTTGCATGGTCTTAAATATCGCCCGACAGATTGCTTATTAATTACAAGGAAGAGGGAAGTGGACTTGGCCCAATGGATAGGGTGTCTGCCTACCACATGGGAGGTCCGCAGTTCAAACCCTGGGCCTCCTTGACCCGTGTGGAGCAGGCCCATGCGCAGTACTGATGCGCGCAAGGAGTGCAGTGACACACAGGGATGTTCCCTGCGTAGGGGAGCCCCACACGCAAGGAGTACGCCTGGTAAGGAGAGCCACCCTGCACGAAAGAAAGTGCAGCCTGCCCAGGAATGGCGCCACACACATAGAGAGCTGAGGCAGCAAGATGATGCAACAAAAAGAAACACAGATTCCCGGTGCTACTGCAACAATAGGCGCGGACAAAGAAGAACACGCAGCAAATAGACACAAAGAACAGACAACTGGGGCAGGGGGGAAAGGGGAGAGAAGTAAATAAATAAATCTTTAAAAATAAATAAATAAATGGCAATGTATGTACATTTTCATTTCCTCTACACATAGTCATCCTTCCTCCTCATCCCCATTGCCCAGTATGTTCTCAGTAAATGTTTAAAGGGCAGGGGAGAAAAAAAACTCTTACCTTCCAGGTACGAAAATTATAAGAAGCAGAGAGAACTAAAAAAACAGATCCAAGTTACATACAGTGTAAGAGCAGATAATAGTATACATTTGATCTGCTTAATATTTTCTTAAAGCTTATCTTCATTCACTACATTAAAGGCCTTCAAATATTTAAACACTGCAAACATTACTAGCCTGACAGCTACCAGATGACCAAAATTACATTTGTCCATTCTTATTTTCCTTTTCCTCCAAATTAAGTTTGTTTTGAACAGATATTTTTTCGACTTTATGCCAAGTTTTTATATAAGCTTAGACAGACCTTTAAAATCTAGCAATAGTGAGATTGACCAATATTAGAATCATATAAGCATAAGGCTGGAATATTATAGTGTTAGATTCTCTTTAAAATCTGTTTT
Organism: Dasypus novemcinctus; assembly: GCF_030445035.2. NCBI lineage: Eukaryota > Metazoa > Chordata > Mammalia > Cingulata > Dasypodidae > Dasypus > Dasypus novemcinctus. The sequence continues at coordinate 42,788,657 of NC_080673.1, read as the reverse complement.
ATATTGATCACATACAATTATTGTAATATATAACGTATAATTAAATATATATTTAATATAATATGGTGTATTAAATATATTATTCAATATAACATAATTCCAGGTGACTATGTCCACAACTAACTACGAGCTGTACATAATGGAATCTGATTTATTTATTTAAAGAGTTAAAAATATATGGTAAAGCTATACAACCCAAGTGTTAGTTAAAAACATATTATATTTATTTAAATGTCCATATATTTACTCACTGAAAAAATTTTAAGACAACACTGAAGAAAATTAAACCTCTGAAAAGTGAGCCATTATTGCTATATTTTAATTTAAAATTTTTAATTTTTCCTCATTAAAGTCTTTATAATTATAACATAAGTTTAGCATATGTAAAATCATAGCAGGGAGATAATTTTGTGTTTTTTTCATTTAAAATGATTTCTTTTCACATTCTTTAAATATACCTAATGTTCTATATAAATCCACCACTTCAGTTCCAGTGAAAAATATATATAAAGAAAGAATCATATTGCATTTTAATGAACTCTGAAAATTACTATAATATCTGAGTTATATTTCTAAGTGTCTATGGTATAATTCATGAATCATAAAATATGATTTAATAAAGTACAATATGAAACAAAAATTTATTACAAAATAACAAGTTACCGTTTCAGAGTCTTGTTGGATTTTCTTCCAATTAAAGATCTCTATTTAAACTACTTAATGGTGTATACACACAATGAATATTCTGCAGCCATAAGAAGAAATGAAGTCATGAAGCATATGACAACATGGATGAACCTAGGACATTATGGTGAGGGAGGCCAACCAGACACAAAAGGACACATACTGTATAATTGCACCTTTACTAACTAAATACATTATGTAAACTCATGGAAATAATAATTAGAATATAGGTCACCAGAAAATAGAATGAGAGTAGAGAATGGAAAGCTGATGGTTAATCTGTGCAGTCCTGCTTAAAAGGGTGTTTGTAAATCTTTAGAAATGAATGAGAATGATGCCAGTACATCATGGTGTTTGTGACTAGCAGAGCTATTATATGGGTATGACAGTGGTTGAATGGGAAAGTCTAATGACATGTATATTACTAGAAAGAAAGCTAAAAAATGTAATATGGTATTGTATAACATGTGAAACCTCGTGTGAAATACGAATATGGGTGATATGGCATATATAAGACTGTTTTTAAAATATATATATAGACATAAACCATAGAGAAGGAAATAAAATAGCAACTATGTACAGCAGGGGAAGCATAGAGTGATTGAGAGGTGATGAGTTTTGTTTGTTTGGATTTTGTTTTTTAGTATTATTATCATTATTATTACTGTGATAATGAAAATGTTTTAAAAATGAAGTGATGAATGCACAACTATGTGATTATATCAAATACCACTGATTGTACACTTTGGATAGATTAATGCTTTTTAAATATGTATCAATAAAATTGATTTGTTAAGAAAGAAAAAAAATAAACTACTTAAGAAAAGCTATACTTTAATTTTAATCATAAAAATTAAAGGAATATCAATAACTGATACTCCAGACTGAAATTTTTCAGTAATACAAACAGCATTGACAATGACAAAAATTTTAACTAAATATGAATTGACCTTTATTGAGTGAACAGGAACTTGAATGATGAAATACTTGAGATCAAAATATAGATATGACTTTTTTAAAAATACAGAGTACTGTAGCATTTATGAAACTGAATTTCATCAACTGCCATGCAAAAGCTGAAATCCAAACAGAAATTTGATGTTAGCTAATTTCTGAGAGCTTGCTCTATTTGGTAAACTGCTCCCTCTGAGAGCACAATGGTTTCAGTTTTACATAAAGACTCATTATAAGCCACAATGTTTCCTAAGTATAAAATATGCAGCATTTTATTAACTCCATTTCCATCTTTTATAAAAAGCCATGGATATAACTATCAAGTGCTCTAAAATCAGATATAAATTTCAAGTATATTTCCCATTATTTGCTACATATTACTTTGGAGATTTCCTAACCACACTCCCTAACGTAGTTTTCACTGCAACCCTTATCTAAAAACTCACCTAAAATGACGATAATGATACCTGTTACTTCTTCCTCCATTAAAACAAAGAAACAAGAATAACAACATCAACAAACATGAGCCAGATATCGCTGGTTCATGAGCAGATATGGGACATAATCGGTCCAAGAATGAGAAAGTAAATTGACTTTATGTAAATGTTTTAATAAGGTAGAAATTAAAAAAACATAAAAATTGGCATTAAAAGAATGGAATAGGGAGAAAGTAACTCAGACAATTTGACACTTCAGAGCAGAATACCAGGGTTCTATCATGCTTTTCTACAATTAATGGGAAAGAAGAGAGTTTGGACTTCATTGAGATGACAAAGGTACTGGTGCAATAAACAATGTTTAAGTTCTGGGAAGGCAAAATTTAAGGTACCGTCACTGATGACTGAAGAAAGGGCATTTTTAAAAAGCAGTTTGGCACTGACAGGATACCAATAAAAATTTGATAGTTTTAAAATAAACTGTCAACATCTTTGCAATTCTTACTTTGCTATTTCCTGGCTTTGGAATGAATTAAGTTATTTAATCTCTCTGTGCTTTGGTTTCTATATAGTTAGAAATAATAATAAGGTATAAAACTGGCTGTAAAGGGGTTGCCAAATTTATCAATCTACAAGTATTTTTTTGAGCATATACTATATATCTAGATATGTAGTACTACCAAAATAAAATAGCTTTCCAATAGCTTTCCACATTAGTAATTAACAAGAGGAAAGGAGTACATGGATAAGAAAAGAGGGGACAATAAAACTAAAACAACTGTCTGAGACTCATGACAATTGGAAAAAACATCAGTTCAAATAAAGAGGTGTTCTCTGTGAAGCAGTTCATGGTAGACACAAGGAAGCTAGCATTGAAAAAGAAAGAGTTCAGATCAGGGATCAGTGGAAAGCAAAGTTCATTAGAAAGAGTTTTAAGCATTTTAAAGACTAATGACAATAATGACAGTCAGATTTATTCTGTTCCTCTAAGTGAAAACCTGCCACAAGAACTAGAATGTAAGCATGTATATTTGATGGATTCATTGAATTAATGAATCACTGAAAAGTTTCCCTCCCTTCATTCCTTTCCGTCTTCTTTCTATCCCTCTGTTCCTCTTTCCTTCCTTCCTTCCTTCCACAAATATTTACTGAATGCCTACTATCTAGCAGGTAGTGTATAAGGTGTTGGGAATAAAAAGATATTAAAAAGAGGACCATATCTGCTTTGATAAGAAAAACTTTATTGTAAATACTCCCATAAGATGACTAACCATGCTTATTTTACTAGCACGTTATTGTTTTCTCATTATGACTTAAAGCATTTTACGGTTTCAAGATTGCATCAAATTTATACATTCATTACATTTTAGATATAAATTCATATCAAAGCATGCTTTATTAAACTCCATCCTGAAAGCTCTGGCCACTTAAAGCATACTTAATGAAGAAGTTTAGGGACTGAACATAACTAGAGGCAAAATACGACACTTCTAGACCTCTACATGAGCCCTCAGTTTTAAAATGCCCTAGCAATTTTGTCAGATACCAGAGAACAACAACAAATTTATGCTGGTATAGAAAAAAGGGAAAGGGAGGATGCTTTAAAAGTAGATTTGTGCCTAAAAAATATAAGTAACTTCCACAAGGCATTCGAAGATTTATGAAAACAAGTAACCTGGGTCAAGTTACTTAGCCTTCATGGGAAGGTTGAGTTTTTTCACTGGTAAAATGGTGATGACATATAGTAACTACCTCAAAGGGTTGTTGTAAGGATTTATGAATTAATATATAGAAAGCACTTAGAACGAGGTTGGCATACAATAAATGCCTCATATGTACTCTTATTGTTATAAAAAACATCTCTCCAATATCTGGTTAAAAAACAGCATACCCTGAGAAAAGTAATCAATAGCTTTAAAAAGAAGGGGTTGTTTAAAAGTAGTACAACAGAGGGACAAGGAGGAAGTCACAGAATTGTGTTAAAATGGTGATCAAAGAGTGTTTAAGAAAGGAGAGAGAAAGCAGAGGTCAAAATAAGCGAGTTTATTTTTAAATAAATATATGAAAAAATAATTAAATTCTATATTTAACAAAATCTAGAGAAATTCCAATCATTTTACACTGCCTTAACAAAAGTGATATTAATAATAAAGAATACATTTCTTGTGATATAGAATCTAGAACTCCATCAATGGTTTGTTCAGCGTGCATAAGTCACAACTGATTGGACACAATCCCTGTGGGCATGCCATTTCATCCAGACTGGACGGTTCATTACTCATAATTACTATAACTGTACAGCAGAGACTGCAGTTTTATCTCATCATACATCTTTGATCAAGATGCTTCAATTTCTGCTTCATCAGCATATGAAGTTACATTATTGGTGCTTTTTATCTTCCAATCGGTGATTAACACAGATTATGCTTTTTATCAAAACATGCATTTGGTCTTCACATTTAATTGTAAAGGGCCCTTATCTGACCACCATTTGACCTCTGATATTTCAAAACCACCTAAACACCATGAATCATCAATTGAAATGCAGAATGTTGCAGAGAAATTAAACAAAGAAAAGACTGACCTGTGTTAAAAAACATAAGATGATTGCACTTATCTAAATTGAGACTAACCATATTTGCTACAGCTTCCCATTAAACATTAAATCGCATACAAGAAAACATCATACATATTTATTGTTTTGTACTGTCACTTTCAAAAGCCTCATGCCACAATTAGTGCTTCTCTCAAAATATAAGCTACATAAAGAAATTTCCCATGAAGCTTGAAGACAAAGTAATATAGAAGATTGCTCAAGAAGGTTAAAGAACAGATGTATAATAGATTTCACTGAACACTAAAGCATAGCACACTTACTTTAGAAAGGAAAATATTGCCAAAACATGGTTAAAATGTAAAACACTGAATGAAATTGATGTGTCAGGAATTTTTTCTTCCAAGTTCTTTTGGAGAACAATAGGGGACTAAAAGGCCTGTCTCACTATTTTTGTCTCACTATTTTTATGTGCAAAATGTCCCCACGGTAGGCTGCATGAACAATCATAATCGACAGTTACATGCAGGCATTGAGGCTGCAAAAATCCCAGAGTAATTAGTGTTGTCTGAATGCAATGACATCTGTGTTCTCATGGTTCTTGAGACATGTCAGGCCAATAAGATGTATATGAAAAAATATGACGAGCATTGCAAATGCCCTTCCTGAAGGGTCTCACACTTTGGGGAAAAGCTAAAGAAATAACACATGTCATCTTCTTTTTGTAAGCAATATACTTATGATACAAGATCTAAAAAGATCTTTTGAGTCATCCATCCTCTTTTTGTAACTATAAAGCATTTATTCAGCATAGAGCAATCTGGTATAAAAAAACCTGCTGCAAGTATCGCTTTTTAGAACTTTTTTCATACATGGTTCTGTGCAGGAGGCAGTATTATTTGCCCATTTTTATTAGAAGCAAAAAGGAAGCACATGTTATTAATATACCCTGATTGTTTTTACCTTTTAATTTAAAAATAATATTTCTTAGTATTAGACATAAAATTACTTAAAACTTATGGTTAAATGTCTTATAATTACATATGCATTTTTAATAATAATAGGGACTGCCAATAACCTTAAAAATTCTTTGTTTTAGGACAACTAATGCTTTTGCTTACTGGTGCCTACTGCTGAATTCTCTCTCTCTAGGTTGTAGCAGTATATTTGAGCATGCACTTGCTCCAAGAAAGACATTAGTCATCATTAACAGAAGCACTGACACCAAATCTAAGTGCCTCTCCACAATGACCAAGTGGCAATCATCTTTCTCTTACACTGTCACTGCTGATTAGGATTTTCTTTCATGAAAATTTAATTTGTCCCTCTTTCTGCAGCTTTTTTTTTTTCATTCCTGAAAACAACATAGTATTCAGGAAAGACTGCAAATGCAGTAAAAGAATATATATATCCTATGATATAACAGTCTAAAGATTTCAAGATTTTCAACTAAATAATCCAACAGAAAAGCTAGATTATACAATGATTAATAAATGAGAGGAAAACAATTAATCTAAAAGGAATATTGCTTTAAGAATGTGTAGGCCTCAAAATTGGTTCAAGGGATATTCATAAGATTGTCCCCAATATATTAATTACATAATCCAAAAGCTTCTTTAAAACTAAAACAAAAATACTTCAATAGCAGTCATCTTTCACTATGTTTCAAATTTGAATTCTCTATTTCATACAAAAGAAGATGGGATATTCACAGAGGCATGTCACTGCAAACTTAAGAAAATATTTAAACATCTATACCTTCAGTGGGCATTAATCTGCTGGTGAGTCAAAAAAAAAAAAAAAAGAGGAATTTTTAGTTGCATTGGACAAATGAAAATGATTCATGTGGCCATGCAGGGTGCTCTGCAGCTAGATGATTCTACAGCCTTAAACTCTGGTCTGTACAATATCACACTGTTAAACAAGATATCATCACGATAAGTTATTTAAGGAAGTTTTTAAAAACATTTACTTTTCTGTTTTATTTCAATTTGTTTAAAGTTGGGGGTTTTTTTGTTGTTTTTTTTTTTTTGTAATGTAAGCATGTGGTGGTTTGCAAGGACCCTGGTACAGCCCAAACTCCCACTTCTTGTTATAAATATTATCTTCTCTTTATATTATTTATATATGTGAAAAATAGAGATTGGTTTCAATTTAAAATATGTCTAAATTATTTTATATGTCCCTTAGAACATGTGTATTTTTAAGTCAAAACCTGTTACACTTATGTTTAAGAGAACATAAATTATATGTATCTTTAAATATAAATATCCATATGAAATGCTTTTAAAATAAAAATCAGCCTCATTTCTTTTCAAATTCAGAAGCAACCATAATTCATCAAAGTTTAAGCATTAAATGTTACCTCTACTCCTATTTTATTGTGAAAAGTAAAATAAAGTGAATTTTTAGGTCAAATAACAACTGCTTAGTGGCTAATTCATGATATATACAAATGGTTAAGGTTTTTTTTCCTATTTAAAAATAGGAACAGATTAAGATTTAAAATGGCTTGAGAGGCAATATGTACTGCTAAACTGTCATAATAGGTTTTTTTAAATTAAGTAAGGAACTAACCTAAAATAAAAGCAAAATTATTTTGTAATAACATAACATGATTATCTTACCAGAATACATTTACAAATGATTGGCTCATTTCCACCTTTATTTAACTAAGGAAATGTGCTTCTTAAATTCTCAAAAGCTTAAAAGTAAATTATGATTTTCAGAGTTGCAGGGACTTATCCAAATCAACCCTTCAAAAATTCCCAATAATATAATTACTTACCCCATTGCTAGATCTAATACACGTTCAAGTACAGAAGTTTAGCTCTATAACTTCTACCCCTCAACCTAAACCTCCAAGCCACTTGTCAGTTAAAGGTTGGGCGATTTATTGACCGCTTCTGGATGCATACTGTCAGTGCTGAAGGAAATATGAGGGAGGGTTGTCGCTACTGTTCTGGAGCTCATTGATAATGACATACCTGCCTCTGTCACCCATTACCCATACTACAAACTACTTAGACCTAACTGAAAAATCAATAGTCTACTTGCACTGGTTCCTGTGGCTGCCTCCTTTGATTGTCAGCTCCTGTCTAGGGTCAGCACTTACATGAAAGGGGCTGTGACTGCCTGATGCTTTCAGGACAACCTAACGATATGAAACTAGCCAACAGAACAGTAAATTCTGTCTCCCTGCCCTCCTCATCAATTAGGCTTTGACTAGGCTTGCCTGTAGAAACCTGACCTTTTAAGTTTAGGTGAATATGGACTAGCTGAACACACCATTGCCCTCAGCACCGAGCCAGGAAATCTACTGACAAGTTAAACAAAACAGAAGGTTGTAACTGTCATAATTTGCATTGCACTTTCACGCCAACAAGGGTGTTATCAGTAGGGGCAAGCCCTGGAACACACAACTCCAGCACCCTTAAGCCACGCTACTCATAAATTTTCAAGTGAAGTGAGATAAAACATAAATTCACAAATGGCAATGCATTTCTCATCTCTTACTCTTTTAGTTTGCACTTTGCAAACCCACAGTGTCCATCAACAACTCTCTCAGTGGTCACTTGGCACTCGTTTCACATAAATGAGGAACTTCCAATGAACATAACACAGAAGTAAAAATAGCTCAACTATGCTAAGATAAAAATCTATTTTGGAAAGAATTTATAGTATAGCAGACAGACTGATTGATCCATATTTAAAAACAAGAACAATTAGATTTCAATGTTATCTTTTCCTGCCTCACTTCTCTCCCCTGAAAAATATCTACAAGCTTAGCACAAATAATAAGTTATCACATAAGTGAAAGGAGGTGTTGAAATTATTTGCTACCATGCTACTCTGCTACAGCATCTTTTAAAGTTTGAGAGAAAACTAAGAACATCTGTAAAATAAAAGATGTTAACACTTTTATGCTTGTCAGATCTTCTGATGAAAACAAGTAAAAACTCTGAGAAAGTAGTATAAACTTTGCTTTCCTTAGTGACTCATGTTTTCCCTGCTTGGTCCTATCTTTTAACACAATAAAAACATGGTAAAAGCATAGTTACTTACAGCAATGTTATTTCTCTAAGGAGAAGACTGGCCATTTTTATGTTGTTGTTTTTTTAAGCTAATTGTAAACTTGAACTTTATTTGCCTTCAAGAAAAAATATTTATAGAACATCCATTCTTGATGAAAATATCAGAAACATTGGTAAACCACCATTCAACATTTTAGAAAAAAAATCACACCTGATAATCTTGTACATACTTTTAAACACATACTATTTTTCTATATATATACAAGAATGGTCTAGTATACTAGTAGAACTTCTTCCAATTCGACTTGGTTGTGTCTCACAATTGACTCCAACCCATAATTTAATATCTTTTCCTTAAGTCTAGGATACAGATTATAACAATGTGTAAGTGTATTCATTTCTAGGATTTTTTTTTCATGTTAAAAACATTCACATAGCTACCTACAGCAGCACCAAAATTCTAAACTTTTTCAAAAAGATTTATGATTTGAAATAAATTAATAAAGATATTAACACAATTTTGGTCATGTTACGGTAGAAAACCATAGGTTTTTGTATCTAGAGCATATAGAAGAGATTACTTGTCTAAACTGTTCATTTTACCAAAAAGAAAATACTGGGCACAGATAATGACTTGATCAAGGTCACCCAGATAGTTTGTAGTTGAGTCAGGAGGAAAACACAGTTCATTTTTTTTCCTACGTTAATGCTCTTTTGATACTCTCATACTGACTCCCTTTATTTTATCTGTGAAGATAAGCTACATGACAGCAACTACTCTATGTATTTTTTAAATACTTAGATTTTTAATGCTACAATTTATAGAAACTTTTGACTAATTTGCAGCAAAGAATGGACAATTTGGAAAGAGTCTGACCAGCAAACTACTGCAAGACAAACAACTATCAGAATAGAAGACCTATTTACTGATCTAATATGATGATTAACTATGCATCCGGTAGCTCTTCAGGTCCTTTTTAAGTACCTATTCTAATAACAAAGTGAAAAGGCATGTATAGTGTCTGATTCCAGCAAGCAAATCATTTGGAAACAGTCATACCCATATTTTTCACTCTACGTAAGCTGATTTATACCAACTAACCTTGATTTTGTGTACAGATAAACCCAGATAGAAATTAAGAGAATGACTCTTTAGGATCCAAACATAATAAGGGAAGATAGAAAGGGAAAATTCAGGAAAGAAACAGACTGGCAGAACTTTAATAGCCACAGGCCATAATAGTGATTTGTGTATCCTAGTTTTACTTCAGATGGTTACCTGAAACATTTCCATTCCTTAGATCATCAAACATTATTTCAATTATACTACATAGACGTCTTCTATACTTATATTGGAAACAATGACGGATTTTTTGTTGTTGTTTTTACCACTATAAAGAATCAGAGAAACTCTCTATACATCCCTTTTACTCTGATTCACAACATTTGAAGGAAGAGGTTGGATTTCCAACAATTTCATTAAAAATAACACAAAATAAAAATTTCCTGTAATCTTAGCAGAGTGATGCCAAATTACAACAACTAGTAATAATACAGAGTATTACTACTAATAATACAAGTATATTTTAAAATGAACTGATTTTTATAAATGGCTAGTTATCCCCAAGTATAGCAAAACCTATCCATACAATATGATTAACTGATAATTTTAACCATAGGGCCACAAAATGTCTCATATGACCTGAAATATATATAGAATATAATACCAAGACTTATACTTTGAACAAAGTACAACACAGTTAACCAGCAGTTTAGAACATGGAGCACATTGAATTACTACAAGTTCAAAGTTTAGACTCCAGGTGAACAAACTAACTTCAAAAGAAAAAGATTGTGCCTCACTGGCATAATCTATATTCCCAATCTCAGTCATCTGTTTCATAAATGTCTGGCAGTGATCATAAAGGGAAAGTGGAAGTGGGAATGGGGATGGCTCTAAAGGTCTAAGAAATATATTCTACACAATGTGAGTCAACAGTATTTTCTTCATAAACAAAAGATTTCACACCTCCTTTAAACCATAAAATTAACTTTCATTTTCTTTTGCATCAAATTCAATATTTACTCATCTTGATTTTCCTGTACATCTTCTGGAAGCAGTATTAAAGAACAGTAAAACATGGCTCTCTAGGTGGAAGAGATCTAAACTATAGCCCACAAATTATATAATCATTCATTAAATAGTTAAGAATTGGCTCTACTAAAAAACACCCTTTCATCTGAAGATTATAGTGAATCACAAAAACCAAAGTTAGCTGGGAGGTAAAATTTAATATTTACTTTAAACTACATTAATAAGTTCAAATTGTTAAGAAAATAAAAACACAGAGAAAAAGTGGAAGAGAGAAAGAGAGGGAGAGCAAGAGAGAGAAAGAGAGAAAGAGAAAAAGAAAGGAAGGTTTATTTGTACTAACTTTCCAAAAAAAAAACTATTTACTATATATGGAAATTTAAAAGTTCAATTGCTACAACTTAAAAATGTGTATATTTAAAATTGAAAAATCTAAATGATCTCGTGGTAAGGCCTAAAGACACATGCCAACATATGTAATACAGCAAGTTCATTGAAACACCTTCTAAAAAATACTTAGTGAATTAACTTGGATGTTTTTAACATTTCATATTCTAGCTCAATAACACAATGGTATTTACTTTTCAGTCATGTTAAAAGTTGCTTATTTCCACATTCTTGAGTTCAGGTTTCTTACCTTATCATTGTACACTCTGGTGAGATGAAATTATATATAATTTAATAAAGTACATATATACACAATTCTTATTCAATTTGGAAAAAAACTAACATACATTATACTCTCAATCTTATCATACTCAATAACACAAAAATTAGGCTTTGTGCTTAAGTAATAAAATCACCTCAGATGCACAAACATCAATAATCACATATATTACCCACAATAATCCAAATAAGTTTAAAAGGTCCACAGAAGAATGCAGGCCAAAAGTACATAAAGTCATTTTATTTTTCAGTACAGTTGATAGGCTTACTATGCATTGCTAAAACTATTGCTTTCACCTGACAATGTGATCTTAAATTCGCTATTCATATCAACAACACCTTTTTAATACAAAAAAAAGGTTACAAGGTTTTTTGTTGCTTTACAGCTACTTTGTGAGAGGGTGGGGAAAAAATTCTTTTAGCAGTAAGCTTGACCATTTAAAATTATTAAAAGCCACTAAAAATGAACTATTCAAGATAACATTCAATTATTACTTCTACATTGATTCCAGAATAAGTTTCAATAGCTTAGAAATATATTTATTCCGTGACAGTTCTGAGTTTTGCAAACTTAGATCATTTGACAGAGAATGAAATATGGTTTTACTTTGACTTTCAATACAATTTGATTCATACCATCCTGACTACTGTTGTTAAAGCTTCTTACAGATATTTCACTATAATTTCTTCAGTAAAACTTCATCAGCTAAAATACTAAAAATTGTATTTAGGTTAATTACTTTTCTCTATTTTTTATTGAAATAGTTTTTTTAAATTTAAAGAACGTAATGGTTTTATTTCCCCATTTATATTTTGACCAAAAATGAATTTTCTTAAAAATTAAACATTCTTATAAATATGTCAAGTGATTAAAAATATAAGAACAAAACATTTAGTAACTACATAGCTGTTTCAAAGTTAGTGTTTAGAGGATAATAATACAGGCAGGTAAACATGTGGTCCTTTGTTTCCAAAAAGTATAAATTCTTCAGAGTTTTTTTTCACTCAATCATCTGATTTTTTTAAATGTTTTGTGGGAAACAAAATCATATAATCTAAAATCTGCGTACTATCTTTAGTAAAGAATATTGAAATACAGTACACTATTTCTGCAGATAATAAAATAACAAATATTTTTTAAGTTTCAGTGATTTGATAAAGAAAAATATGCACCAAAGTTTAACTCAGTAAAAATGTTTCTAAGTAAATATCAGCAAAAACTAAAACAGATTAAGGACTCTGTATTCTCTGGAAATGTAAACAGAATTATAACCATCCGATGTACAGAAGCACTGACTCTAGCCAGTGCTTTTGCTTCTGAGAAACATATGAACTACTGAATTCATTTCTTCCAAATCCATACATTCTCTGAAGCAGTTCAACCTTCATCAGCAGAGCAGGAATGTATAAAATGACAGGCAAAGGGCATTAGTTTTTTCTTTTTTTCTCTCATACTAGTTTCCCTATAAATGGAAGACTGGGTTCTTTCCCAAAGCACATAAGCTGAGGCTGTTTAAGTCAATTGGTGAGGGAAGATGCAACAGAATTCTTCATACAAGAAAATACCATAATTGGATTGTTTATTTCTTTGCAAAAAAAGTTAGACAAAAACAAGTACTATATTATTGTCTTGGATTAAATTATTACAAGGTTAACATTTTGGCTTAAATGCCCATTATTCTTTAATTAGAAATATTTTCATGCCTTTATTTTTTCATCGCCAAGTTTCTGTACTCATAGACATTTCACTACATGAAGAAATCCAATCAATTAAGTTAATTTCATAAATAAAAATCAGAAATTATTTGCAATCTGACCACTTCTCTGAACTCTAAACTTTTGGAGTTCTCTGAATCCTATATTTATCAAAAAACTGGTACAGTATTGCTATCACTTGATTCATTTTTTTTAAACTGGGAAATTTTCAGACTTAAGTTTTAAACATACACATATTTTTAGCTAACTAAGAGCAGCTAAAAAATATGCCCACCTCAGTATTATCATCTATATCCTCATAAAACGTTCCTAATGTAATGATGATGAAGGTAAAATCTAGAAAAGTCTGAAGGTTATGGTATATCCACAATTTAAAACAAAAAATTCAAATCACACCCTGAATGCCCTCCTTCCCTTTCCAGGAACTATTGTAGCCAGCCCAACACCATAGCACTGGGCAGAAGCATGCTGATGTAGGCACTGCCTAAACCAAACAAACAAGATGTTTAACAGTCAAATAAAATGTCCTGCAGCCTCCCTAATGAATTTGTCAAGGACCATCAGATTTCGCTCCCCCTCCTTTGCCTCATTAACTCAAGTATGATGAGACGGATTATAACAAGAGAATACAGATCAATCGGTCTGAAGACTTCAAGTGGCTTTTAGCCTCTAGAGTTTCTTTCTCTCACTTGGTCTCCTTTAATAGAATACGGTATCTCCTGCAGAAGGGGCTGCCACTTCGTTTTTAATACACCATCAAGGAGCTGCTGATGGACTTCTATACTAACATACATAAAAGCAGAGGTGACAGGGGCTCTTCAATTACAGCCTCCTCGGATACCGTTTCCCCCTTCAATTATTCAACCAGAGGAGGATCGGATACGCAAACACGCAGCTGAAGCTGCTCTTAGAGCCAAGGCGGCCAGGGTGGGGGTGGTGGGGGTGGTGGGGGTGGGAGACGGAGACGGGAACTAGCAAGAGGGAGCATTATTTGCTGGAAGTGTTTAAGTTTATTGCTCGAATGATGTTTCTAATTAGTACCACAGCAATAAATTAAAGTCGCCTTTGTTTAACTGATTTATTATTTACTAAAGCATCTACCTTAGACAGGGTAAATTGGTAATGGATTGTTTTTAAATAAAAACATTTGTTACGTTTTTCGCCCCTCAGTCTCTGTATGTAAAAGTGGAGAAACGCGGGGACAAGAGTGCTACGAAATTCGGTCGTGCTTGACAGAAACTGTAGCAGAGGACTGGGGCGTCCCGAGAGCGGAGGCTGGAAGAACCGGCGAGCAGGGAGCGCGCCCGGCGCCTTCCCTCGGACGCCGGCCTGCGGCGCCGCGCAGGAGCCCTGGGGGTGGGCAACTGCGGGTCAGTCCGGGGCTATTTGCAGACACTCCCACGAGCACCGTGGGTCCGGCCTGCCCACGCCAGAAGCCTCAGCCGATCTCCAGCCAGAAGCGACGGAGAAGCAGCTACCTCGAAGGTCAACTAGGGAAAGCTCCGCACCCTCTAGCCCCGCCATCAGTCTCCGCCCAGTAACTGCCCTCGGGAGAGGCTGCTACGGATCCTCCCCGGCAGGTCAGACAACTTCCTGCAGCAAAGTGTCCCTCTAGTTTAGTAATACATCCTGGGGCGCAGTTGTGAGCGTGCGGGGAACCGCCGGGTTACCAACAGGGTCCGCACTTCCCACCAGCGCGAACTCTGACGGCACCGCGGCTGCTCCCCAAGCTTCAGCCGCGAATTGTTCCGGGACGCAGGCTACTTCCCTCAAGACTGCGGGAACCCACAGACTCTCCCTTTCCCTGCGGCGCTGGACAAGTTGCCTTAAGCTCTGATTCCCAGAGTTTCGAGTATGCTTACTTCCGACTGTTGTTTCAAACGTCTCGCAACTGAATACCGATCCTAAACAAATTCGACTTGATTAAAGGGGAAAAAAAGACCAACCATTTATTTCCAATGACAATGGACAGGAGACAAGGCACCGGTGGTGAGCTCTAGACTTGTAAGAAAAACCCAGAAGTATCTGACATCAAGTAAACTGGGAAGAAATTAACTCCCCGTGCAATTGATTTCAGGTTGACCTAGTATGGCTTTAAGAATTACGGCAAGTCAAGTTCTCCAGGCCAAGGCTTCCCACATATATTTCCAAAGCCGCACTCTGCAATACGAAGTCTTGGCCCAAAAGGCTTAATAGATTCTTATTCCTATCGTACAACCCAGGCCTGGAAGATAGCTCCCCATATCAAACCAAAAATAATCTCATTACCTAATGTGTTTTTAAAAGACTTAAGATGCCAGATACCTGAGTTTCAAACATAAACCCAATATTAAGCAAATAAAAAACATGTTATAACTTAAAAAAAAAAAACAAAAAACACCAAACACTAAGTACCAAAAGGTAACAATGGGTATTAGTTTGTAAGGATAATATATATATTGAAGGCACATGAAGGAATTTCATTGAAATGCCAAGGGAAACAAGCCATCTGTGTAATCAATAATAGGGTAATTATAGATATTTTGCAGTAATGAAGTATTTCAAAAGCTACAGTCAATTATGAAAATAAGATAATTTTACAAGTGACACTGTATTGCCTGAGAATATAGTCAAAATTCAGTTGGCAACATTAACATTAAAAAACTTTCACCTCAGGTTCACAGTAGTTCCAATCCATTTTATTTAGTTTAAAACAAGTTTAATGGCTTGTTTTAATGTAAAAGGATACCTTACCAAAGTCTACCCTTATATAAATTTGCACTATTTCTCATAGCTTAATTGAAGTATTTTCCCTCTACTAACTAGTGTTAGTTCTCACAGCGACAAAACAATGACATTAAAAATATCTGAATTTTAACTGTGAAAGAGTTATCAAACAAGGTGCCTAGACTATCTTTTTCAATTGCATATCGAAATCACTTCACCTTATATCCACTCCACCCCCCACTGGGGTGCAAATATACAACAATCAATCGCTCTGGCTCTTAGCAACAATGAGCGAGGAGGGGAAGGGAAGGGATAACACTTTGCAGGAGGCAAAGACCTAAAAAATGTAGGTCCTTTCCCAGACCCCACTTCTTTCTCCCATTTGCCTTTAAGCCAAAGTAATTTTTGTTAGAATTTGCACATCTTCCTTCACAATGTTGACATATTTTTTTTAAGTGGACCTTTCTCAACCACTGCTCCTCTCCCTCTCATTATTCCAGCCATCTCCAGTAGAGCCCTTCTATATAGTCTTTCTCTTTCTCTTCCTTGCAACTGATAGGATAAAGAAGAGTAGGCTGTAAAATGTGTGAGCGCATTTGGCTTGTACTATCTCCTCCCATTTTCTTACTTCTCTCTTTACCCCCTTTCTTTATCGTGTGCAGCGGTGGCTGCTACCGTCCGCAAAGCATGCCTGGTCTTCCCTCTCGGATTGGCTAAAGCACTGACAGCTCAGAGAGCGATTGTAGGAACTGAAGCTCCACCCCCCTCATGATAACCCTGGGACCATTCATAAACTAAATAACTCCTGGAAACAGCGAGGCAGAGAAAGAGAGAGAGAGCGGGCAAGAGAGCGAGAAAGAGAGGGAGGGAAAGGGAGAGGGAGAGAGAAATTGAAGGGGAGGGAGAGAAACGTCGGAGAGGAGGAGGGAAAGAAGACTCAGAAAGTGGAATCTATACAAGCATCCTAAAGGGGGAGGAGAAGAAAAACCCTGAATAGTTATAACTACACCCCAGATGCAACGCAAGCAACGACTTCGTCACACTAAAGTAGATTCTGTGGGGACCAAAATTATAAATTACAAAGCAGAAATGAATATCAAACAACTTCCAGCGGTTTGTACCTAGGTAAAGACAAGAAGAACCCACTACGAACCAACCAACCCAGGCTAGACAACGCCTCCAGTAGAAAAGGGGAACCGCGACACCACCACTCCGGGAGAAAGACTAGACAACACCCTGACAGCGTGGAGCGCCTCAAACCCCCGAGTGCGCCGCGGACTGAGTAGCACTTCGCTGCTCTCTGGACATTAATTACATCCTTCACCTTTCATTTGGGGGAGGGTGAGGAGGAAGGCATTCACCAATACTAAGTGAAGAAGTCCTGCCAGTGTGAGAGAGAAGTTTAAGAATGAAACACTGAATGTCTCGCTTTTATTTTTAAATTTACTTTGGCACTTGATCCAATTTCCAGGTTTCTGAGCAATCTCTTCCACTGGCTGCAGAGTTCCGAGCCTAACACCTTGGTAACCTGAATTTTTCTCTTTCATTTTATACCCTTCATCTTTCGCACACAATCATCTTTATTTTACATACCAAGAGAAAACAAAAAGTTCCAAGGCACTTTTATTTTTCAAAGATTACCACGTTTTTTCTTATTTTCTGGAAAAGAAAAAAAGGTTTTGAAAAGGGGAAAAGAGAGAGAGGGCCGGTAATAGTACCAGCCGGTCACCCCGGGTGGAAAACGAGAGTGAAAGTGGGGCTTAGGGGGAGCGCACCGCCTCTTTTGCAAGCCGCAGGGCCACCACCAGTGCGTGAGCCTTGGATCCCTCAACGTACTGCGAGACGCCGGTGTACAGCCCGGACCTGTGCCCCAACATGATCGCCGCTCAGGCCAAGCTGGTTTACCAGCTCAATAAATACTACACCGAGCGCTGCCAGGCGCGGAAGGCGGCCATCGCCAAGACCATCCGAGAAGTCTGTAAAGTGGTCTCGGACGTGCTAAAAGAAGTCGAAGTGCAGGAGCCTCGTTTCATCAGCTCCCTGAGCGAGATCGATGCCCGCTACGAAGGGCTGGAGGTCATCTCGCCCACCGAATTCGAAGTGGTGCTCTACCTAAACCAGATGGGCGTCTTCAACTTCGTGGACGACGGCTCGCTGCCCGGCTGTGCGGTGCTCAAACTGAGCGATGGGCGCAAGCGGAGCATGTCTCTGTGGGTCGAGTTCATCACGGCGTCCGGCTACCTCTCAGCGCGCAAGATCCGCTCGC
The DNA here is from genome assembly GCF_030445035.2 of Dasypus novemcinctus. Classification (NCBI taxonomy): domain Eukaryota; kingdom Metazoa; phylum Chordata; class Mammalia; order Cingulata; family Dasypodidae; genus Dasypus; species Dasypus novemcinctus. Next base: position 42,770,548 of record NC_080673.1, on the reverse strand, counting down.
GTTTCCAGACGCTGGTGGCCCAGGCAGTGGACAAGTGCAGTTACAGGGATGTGGTTAAGATGATCGCCGATACCAGCGAGGTCAAGTTGCGAATCCGGGAGCGCTACGTGGTGCAAATCACTCCCGCGTTCAAGTGCACGGGGATCTGGCCTCGCAGCGCGGCTCAGTGGCCTATGCCCCACATCCCCTGGCCCGGCCCCAATCGGGTGGCGGAGGTCAAGGCCGAAGGGTTCAACTTGCTCTCCAAGGAGTGCTACTCGCTGACGGGCAAGCAAAGCTCGGCGGAGAGCGACGCCTGGGTGCTCCAGTTCGGAGAGGCGGAGAACCGCCTGCTGATGGGCGGCTGCCGGAACAAGTGTCTCTCGGTGCTGAAGACGCTGCGGGACCGCCACCTGGAGCTGCCTGGCCAGCCGCTCAACAACTACCACATGAAGACGCTGCTGCTGTACGAGTGCGAGAAACACCCTCGGGAAACGGACTGGGACGAGGCGTGCCTCGGCGACCGGCTCAACGGCATCTTGCTGCAGCTCATCTCCTGCCTGCAGTGCCGCCGCTGCCCTCACTACTTTCTGCCCAACCTCGACCTCTTCCAGGGCAAGCCCCATTCGGCCCTGGAGAGCGCTGCCAAGCAGACCTGGAGGTTGGCCAGGGAGATTCTCACCAATCCCAAAAGTCTGGACAAACTATAGGTGCTGGGACTGCTTGAAAAGCGACAGAAACGCGCGCGCTCCCTCAGACACACAGCACGCAACTCAGCGAAAAAGAGCGGAAAGTCCGGCACAAACTTTTATTTAAACCACCTGAAAGAAACAGGAACCGGGCAGAAGAGCTTCGTGAGCAAACAGAAAGGACAAACCAACTAACTATGCCAAAAAAAAATCATATTCTTGCACAAAAGTGATCGTTTTCTTCCAAACAATGTGAATTTAAAAGGTCACACAAAAGAAGCAATCGGGCTTTGCCACCACAAAATGAAACCCAAGGTACATTTTCAAATCAATGTATAGTAAGTGGCTTTTCTCCCTTTTCCTTCTTTTTCCCATCCCTTTTTGTCTTTCTCCCCCTCCCCCGTCCCTCTCTCTGTCCCTCTCCCTCTCTCTTTTCTCTCTCTGGCTTCATTTTTGTTTTTGGTTGCCTGAATGTTGTCACCAAGTGAAAAAAAATTATTTAACTATATGTAAAATTTCTCTTTTAAAAAAAGTTTTACTGATGTTAAATGTATCTCAGTGCCAATGTCAGACTGTGCCCCTCCCTCTCTTGCACCTCTATCCTCACCCTAAGCAGTCTTGTTGAAAACAGTAATAAAAATATTACTTTAACTTTACATTGACTGTTTTGTGCATTGTTCTTAAATGAAGGCAGGTGAGATCACAGGGCTATAATTTACAATGTAGAGATGTGAACTTGAGGAACTAAATGCAAAAAGAACCTTCCATTTGAACTCTGATTTGAAAAATTTACAAAGACAAGCATATTCTGTAGTTTTAACTATACAAGTTCCCATAAAATTCTTAGGAGAGAAAATATTAATTTTACCCACGATAATATATATTTGTTCTGTAAATTTTAAGATTAAAAGTGATATCTCTTTTCACACTTGCAAAAAAGAAAATGGTATGGAAGATTGGATTTTTAATCCTAATTTTTGAAAAAGATAAACTATTTCACATTAAAAATGAAAAAATTTGCTTTGTTATGCCATAATTTTTTAAAATTTCAATCTGTTTGAAATGAAGAGGAAATATTTATGGATCTTTCCTAAATATTTAATTTAGTCAGTGGATAATTTTCCTTCAACCAGTTGTCCTCTTTAAGCTTTGAATATTAAAAACTTAATTAAGTCAACCACACCAAAAAGGGAGTAAAATGGTTACAGCAAACTCTTCCCTCCCCCCAATGGTGACAATATGACCAATCTAGATTTTTTAATGACTTCACTTTTAAAATGGCTTTTATAAATCCTATAACTATGATCATTTTATCACATTTCCAGGATTCTTTTTGAAGCTGCTGAAGGTCGTTTAAACAAAAATAGTTCTGATGCAATTTTTATAACCAAAGAAAAACTACTGTTCTAAGAATTTACAAATAACATTACTTCACTTTCTGCTTCACTGAGATGACAAACTGATGCACTCATCAACTTTAACAAATGTTTCTTTCTAATGCAAACAAATAACTAATTAGATAATAAAATAATTAGTAAAACTGAAAGCATCCCAAAGAAATCATTTTTCTTCCTTATATTAGAGGTAACTACATATTCCATTAGATATGCTAACAATGAGGCACAGGTATAGAGTATATGTCAGATGTTACCCTTTAATATTTAAAACGTATTCTTTGATTTTAGCCAAGTTTTTAATTTACAGAGAAAATTCTTGAATCTCTCAGGAGGTATAGAGAAAATGCACTGAAAAGCAATTTTAAAAATCAGAGGAAGATGTTTGATAGGGGTGGAGGCTAAACAGAGAGATGAGATGCAGGGTATCAGAGATGGTTAAAAAATAAGGAAGGTACTCAGGGCTCTGAAACCTAGTTCACTAGACAAAACAGGCTTAAATTGTAAGACTTCTATTCCCTGGTACAAATAGTTCTGTGGTAGAAACAGAAACTACTACATTATCAGTTCTAAAATCACCTCTATTTTTTTCAAACTATTATTACTTACCTACTTTCTGGTCTCTTGTCTTGTAGACGTAGAACAAACTCACTAAAATACTAAATGGTTTAGACAAATATACTAATTTTTTTTAAATTACTAAAACAAATGTATTCTCTGTGGGAAATGTTCTGATTTTTAAGAACATTTTTAAAGCAATCAATAGGTACATTTATGAAGAAATTAATTAAGAGTAGAATGTTCAGTTTAAAAGAAAAAAAATATCCTTGACCCTTTTTTTTTCACTCACAAAAGTATTTAGAGCATGACTCACATTTCCCTCCAACTACCTCAGAAAAACATAGTTGTCTTGACAATGGTAATAAAGAGAAAGAAAAGTCCCCCAAATTCACTATCCTTTCTTCTTATTTACGATAATGCAGATATCAGTGACAAAGAAAAACACTGCAGCAACAAAAATTTCCCCATTTATAAAATACCTAAAGCACCAATGTCTATACAAAATCAAAACTCCTTCTAATAATTAGCTGAAATTTTTAAAATAAATATAAATTAGCAGGAATTTTGATTTCTGGAATGTTAGGCATGTTGTAATGGTACAAGACAGCTTCTGAATTAGGCTAAAAGATCTCATATTTCACAACAACATGGAAAAAAATTAATTTAATGATGCTGACAGAATAAGATCAGAGTGAAATAAAAATTATAACTTCCTCTAAAGGAACAAGTAACTTCAAAGAACCTAATCTTGAAGATTGGCAGAGGTTCTAATTTGGAAAACAATTCATTAAAGACACCTGTAAATTAACTCAGATTTTAGATATGCCACATGTGTCCAAAAACATAATAGAATATTCTGAATTAAATCTCAGCTTCACTTAAGCTGACAAACTATGGAAGTTTAAGTGAGTTTGGTTGCTTTTCTTTCCTTAAGAAATTAAAATACATTTTCAGACATTTCTGCCATGTAACAAAGCAGAAAAATTTTCTAGCTGATATAAATAATTTCAGGTTTAATGTAAAGTATTCCCTACAATGGACTAGATGAATTATCAAGTTCAAAACAATAATTCCATCATAGCCTTCCTGTCACGCTATCAAATCCTATTTTAATAAAGACAACAATATTGAAACAAAGTGCTAGAAACATGCAATAGATATGATTTGTTTGTAAAGTTTTTAATAAAATTATTAGTTTTATCAAGATCTACTTTCACATACCTCTTACCATTAAGATTTAATAATTTACATATGATTACAAAACCAGGTAACTGCCTACCCTCCTACCAATAAATTCATAATACATACATATATATATATCAGCCTGTAAAAGAGATTGTTCCATTTTTTAAAAACAATTTCTTCTACTGCAGATCTCTTTTGCTCTTTTTAAAGAGACTGTTTACTCCCAGAAAAATTCTATCATTCATTCACACGAAATAATCCTAATTTGGCTCTGCCACAAACATCTCTTAGTACAAATAAAGTTCCTAGGGTCTGAAAAGTAAACAGAAATACATTTTAAAGGGGAAATTACATTTTTATTTAAGAACAGAAAACGATGCAGTGTCTTGTAAAATCTACTATAGGTAATGGGAAACAGGTATCTCACACAAGCACACACACACAATGCGTGCATGCACAACAGTGTAGTAAGTCATGGAGACAAAGCAAGGAGAGTGATATATTGGTATTATATCTAGAAAACATAAAGGCTAAACAAAATAATTCCACTCTCAATCACACAGAATTTTGTAGCTTCATTCATTCTGGACCCTTTGAGGCAAAATATATTTATGGACAATATCCCCTGGGATTCCCACCCTTACACCCCACCCTGAATGAGCTAATGATAAATGCAATTAGATGGAAATTGTTTTTGAATCTAAATGAACTTCAGTAATCTAACTAGCTAATAAGAGAATCATAAGCTAAAAAAACATAGCTGCCTTTTGCATATAAGCAGAGGTAATTCAGCAAGAAATTCAAACAAAATCTGCCAGATTTTACCACTGCCAATCAACCAATGGTAGCCCATCATCATCTGTCATAAGAAAAAAAATTCTATAAAAATGAAATCCCCTCCTCATCTCTCACCTTGGGGTCGATTTTCTTAAAGTTAAGATCCTCTTCATCCACCTCAAAATAGAGTTCGGAGGAGGTGACAGAAAGAGTGCCCTTTACTACAACAGAAGGAGCCACAAGCTGAGCTGGTGTGCTCAGGCTAACAGGACCTGTCAAAGGGAAAAGGCAAGCTGTACAAGTTGGAGTGACTTTTTTTTCCCCAAAAATCAAATAGATTCAACCAGAAACTTAATTTTTAAAAATTCTCACCTCTAATATCAAGTCGCCTTGTACACTTAAATGATTCTATCCAATTCCTTCTACACTTAGATATTCTGTCCACCCCAAATCTTCCTCAGAAAATATAAGGTTAGGATTCTCATACTAGGAGATTCAAAACAGGCAGTTAATGATCACAGTAAACTGGGATGTAATTATTTTACAGGGAGTCTGCAAAGCTTTGGTGCTAGCCAGTCTCTCTCTTTCTCTCTCTCTCTCTAGATAAGAAGGTGGTTTTGCCTAAATAAGTACATCCACATTCCATTTAGAAAACAAGCCTCAGGCTATCAAACAACATGGAACAACCACCAGGAGCAAGGAAGCCTCAATGGGCTTCCAAGGCCAGAGGTTAGCTTTAGAGTTTGGCTGAGGCATGCCTACAAAAAGAGCACTAGCTTATTGGTGAGATGGGAAATGTTAAACCGTATTCTCTGATAAAGATTTTGTGCCAGGCTGACATAAAACCTTTTCCATAATAACTTTACCCCATGAAAGACTGGTAAAAATACTTCTTTTCTAAGGCTTCCTTTCCACTGTTAAATATTGTTCAGTGCTTCCAAATCTAATATTAGTGTAGTTCAGGGACTCTGGGAGTAAACAGCTGGAGGGTGGGTTTCCAAGTGAATGAATTTTTATTGGAATAATCAAATCTCCACAGGGCTTATCAAAGAGACAAATCAGACTGCTACCGAAAACAACAGATCCACTACAGCTAGAACAACATAAAGTGTATTAGCTCTAAACCTAAAATAAGGACTAAAACTAATAATTATATATTTATGTAGAGCCAGATACAGTTAAAAATTTGAAATCATGTCAATTCCTCATTGTACATATCAAATATGGGAAGAAAACAGCAAAAAAGAAGATTGGCACTTACAGTCAAAATTAATATAGTGCCTATAAAAAAAGGTGCACCTATTCAGGTAATCAATGGGTGAATAAGTGTTTCAAAATTCAGATGAATTGACATTTCCATCGATTGTTAGAAGGGTGATGGTCCTTAATCTCACATCAATCTTAATGTGTGCCAGCAGGACAATAGAAGGGATGCTCTGCAGAGATCAGAGCAGGCTTTGCCCTCTATTCCCTATGTACAAATACATTGTGTTTGCAGATGGGCAGCAGATAGCTGTAGAACAACCATGATTTCCCAAAGCTCATCCCTATAAATGGATGAAATAAGCAGCTATGTGTTCTTTTGCTGTCTCCCTTTGCCCTCTGTACATTAGCATGTAATCTTGAGAAGAAATAACATTTTTTCAATCACTCTCAGACATTCAATTATAGGGTAAGCAGACAGCTGCAGAAGCTAGGGCAACCTAGGTCCTACAGAAGACCCCTGACAATTTCCACTTCATTTCTAACCCACACCACTTTATTAGTGTGGATTACTTCCTAATCCTATTTTCACTGTCAAGATTATATAATTAAACTCCCCTTTCACCTCTATTACTGTATGAATGTATTACTAGTAGCAGGAATAGAAACAAAATAAAGGAGAAAATGGGTATGGATTTTGGGGAAAAGACTAGAGAATAGCAGTTCTAACTTACCCTCTACTTCCACTGCAAATCTCTTAACAGTATGCTCCAATTAATTTCAGTTGACTTTACAGATAGGTTTACAGTCAAAAGAAAAGATTTATCTTCTCTTTTTGCTTTCCATGATTAAGTTGCATAGTATCACGGGTTGCAAATGCGTCATCAAATAAAAGATTTCTAATGTTTTTTTCTCTTAAATTAAAATATCAAAATGGAAGATTATGTAATTTTTTACCTATAGAAATTATTATAGGATTTTTCAGACTTTCCTCTTAGAGGGATAGAGCTATAGGCATTAAAGAAAAAAATCTAATAAATGACTAAAATTTCAGGCTAAACAAGAGAATTTTTCCCATAAGGGAAGTAAAACTGAGAAATTACACAGTGCAAATCAAAATTCCTACATCAAATAAAATATGTGAATCCTCTGAAAAGCCACAGCATTCTTGAAATTGATTTTTTCAGAGTTAAATATACATGCAGCATGTTCACTAAGACATGTATTTCAAAGCAAAGAGCTCATCTGCCTCCAAGCTTTATTTACAAAACAACTGGAAGATATTTTACTTACAGCCCTCAGTTAACAGATATTAGATAACCCCATGGGATGGGTAAGCAATTTTGTTTCACTGTGCTTTTAAACTTTTTCCCCCTTTTCAATAAAAATTAACCATAAAAAAGAATGGAAGGTAAAGAGATTGAATAGAATACAAAAATAATGGGAAACTGTAGCAGGTAAGGGCAAAACTATTTTGAAAATAATCATTAATTAATGTAATTGTGGGTCTAAGCCTGTGAGCCCTAGTGGTTACAGTTGAAAAAGTATGTAATTAGATGTTTATTGGCCTAGAACTAGATAAAATATCTGCACAACCAGTGAATTTACCAGTGAGATTCTCTAAATCTTTCTCATCCACGGATGACAGGGTATCATCGTCGCCTTCCAGGAGGATCTCGTTTTCTGAGTTTTGATTTCCTAAAGCCTGACTCTTGATGGACTGTTTCCCTTTAGCAAGGATATCTTCATCCGCAGCTGAAATGAAAAGGAAACAAAGCCGTCCGTCAGCTCTGAGAAGAGCAGTTTGGTGGAGGGGCAGGGGCCTGAAGTAAGGTGACCTAAAAATGGTCAATCGTTTATGCACAGAGAACTGTCCACAGTGGGGAATGAGATTGGGATGGGGTACATGCTCATTCCGACAAACTCGATTCCCCAAGCCTGGTCTAATGTTACCCTGTACAAGCACCCTAATCCCATTAAATCTGACCTCTGCACAGCTCACAGAACCATTTATTTACTTATAGTTAGGGCAGGAGAGATTCAAATGCATCACTTTTGGGGGAAATTAGTAAGAAATCAGAACCTGGTTTTGGAAACAATATCCACTTAACACTAAAAAATAAGAAAGACGGATTCATTCTCTTGAATAATATTATACCAACAAATATTTTGAAAGGGTTGGGGACTGTCTGTGGAAGAGAATCCAGAAGTAGGAAGGGTCGAGGCTGAGAGCAAATCATAGCCAATGAGGATTTAGGCCCAGATACTGAAGCCCTATCTAACAGCAATAAAGCTACAGGGGCTCTTAGAAGCTGCATTCTCTTCCCCTTTACTCTACCCTCCCACCTTCCTTCACATTACCCTCCCCCACATCTTCACCACCAACAATCCCCTTGGCTCTTAAACAAATATCTAAGAGCAATGCAGTGTGGAAACTACCCGAGGCTCAAACGTTACCTCCTCCTAGTGTTTAAACTAAAGGGCTAAGGCACCCCGGGGGCAAACATAACAGAAAGACTAGGAAGGGAGCTATCTGGGCCAAGGGCCTTATTCCGCCTTAACTGGAGCAGCCTGTGGCGAGCAGCAGCACTGGACGCTCAAACACCGTGACAAGGCAGCTACTGCCAGAGGAAGGAGGGAAGGGAACACCAAATCTAGGGAATGAAAGGGAAGCTCTGTGGAGCACCTTCAGCCAACAATGCAACCAATAGGGGAGCAGAGGTACAGCTGAAAAGACAAAACACTGAAATTCAAAATTCTGACTTCCAAACCCCACATCCCTCCAGGTTGATTACCATTGCTTTGAGCTGTTTTCTCAAGGAAAGCTTTACTAACACCTGAAGTGTGATTTTTAAAAGCTCCCTTTCATACATGTGTGTATCTTTTCCTAACCTTATTTTCTAAAAGAAGTTTAGAGTATTCGTACACTTCTGACATTCCATGTTTCCAGCTAAGAAAATCCTTGAGATAAATAAAGCACCTGATCTGCCCAGGCGGCAGCTATTGATATGGAAATCCGATGGCTAGGCTTTTTGCTCCACTGCAGTTTCTGCACCAATATAAGGCCCAGCACCCAGAAGGGAGAAAGCAGTCAGTCTGTATGTAGCAACACTATTAATGTTTATCTACACAATTTACTCTAAATAAACAAACTGCCTGCATGTTACCTGGTTGGCCTGGCAAATCAAAGCTTCTTTGGATTTAGTAGTTATGGTCGTTGATAATATTAAAGGTAAAACTCTATTTTTGTCATATTTGTTGCAAATTCACCATATACAGCACTTATGTATACTACTTATGGCATTACTTAAAAGAATACAGGGGCATTCTATTAAACAAGGAAGCCATGGGAAGAAGCTTTCTATACTTTGAATATCTTCTATGGATAAATAAAATCTTAATTTGTTTAATACCTGTATAAAGCATAGTACTACATCTATATGAAGGTCTCAATAAACAATTGAAAAAATACTTTATCTAATCAAAATGACTATTTTTTTTTTAATCTACAAAGGAATATAATTAACCACTAATTTTTAAGAAAATAGCAGTATATATTTTTATATTATTCTCTTTATTTCCAGATTTACAATTCCTTCTTCAAATGACTAATAATAATAGTAAGAGCTAACATTTCACAGCAGTTACCATGTGCCAGGGAGTGCTCAAAGCACTTCACGTATTTTAACTCATTTAATTCTCACACTCTACTAATTCCTCATTGCCAGATGAATAAACAGGCTCAGAGAGGTTATGTAACTTGCTCAAGGTAACACAGCTAGTGAATAGAAGTCAACCTAGGCAATGTGGTGCCAAAATCTACCATGCCATACTAGCAAAAGAAAGAAAACTAAAATAACTACTATATATATGAATGCATATGTGATTTACTAATTAGTGTGCCAATTATTATGTTTCCCATTGTGTATTTTAAAAGGTTAAATGAGAATCATAATAAACATGTAAAGGATAAAAACATTCATTTTCAAATCTAAATTTGATAAGATATGTCAAACACATCAGAAACATCTAACTTTAACACCATGCTCTCTACTGTCTCTGATTATTGCCATACATGTCCTGAAGTACCAAAAGCTTATGGGGGGGAGGGGAAAATAGAAAGAGGTTACCTTAATCTGCAAACATTTACCAAAAAAAGAAAGAGACCCCCATGGCAATATACAACGTCTCAGTAGATAAATTCACATCCATTTTAAATGACCACCTAAATGTAATTTAAGTTATTCTTTCCAACTGGAATTTAAACGATTTAAAATACATCCTCATCAAGCTGACCCTTATATAAAAACAATAACTTTTGAATGGAATAAAATTTTATTCAGAATTTTTAAGTACTATAGGTGTACTGTATGCATACAAACACCTTCTTTAATTTACTTAATTACTTATTTTTACAAGCTCAGATTCTGGAATTGTTCAACCTCAACTGAAAAACCCCTTGTCATGGAAAATATGCAGCTTACTGATATTTAGAATGGTTTTCCTGTAATTAACTCCCCCTTGAGGATTTTAAGTTAGCAGCAGTAAAATTACCAACAGTACTCTAATACACACCACATGCGCTGGTGTTCAATTCTCAGTGGTCTAATAGCTTTCTGCTAAAGAACTTTTTTTTTTTTTTCAAAATTAGAACAAAACTGTCCCAAGCATAAAATAAAAAGATAATTATCATGTTTATGTGCTCTGGGAAAAGTATATATTTAACTTTCCTTTGCCTGATAATCAAACATTATAAACAAATTTGGGTATCTATTTTGGTATCTTCTCTGAGTATAATCTATAATAGTCTACATGTTTAATTGGATGAAGTCAGAAAATATTTTTGATTCAATTTTAAAGCATGACTCAGATATTTTCTGACTAATAAAGTTGTTACTATAAATGATAATTTTTTAGATTTTAACAGTGATATAAAAAACATGGTCTTACCTTTTTTTCTGGTTTAATATTTATCCCAACTTAATAACTGAACTTAAAGTGCAACATAAAATTGGAGGAATTCATCAAAAATGCTTTCATTGGTCACTAAAGCTAAGAGGGCTCAGAAAGAGGCTGGCCCTTAAAATGTGCATTTAAAGTTCTTTGGCCAGCTCTGGGCATGAGTTGATTTATCTACCCAACACAGGCTAGGTAAGTAAAATCACAACAGAAAAAAAATAACATAGAAAACCTGTTCTACCAATGACATATAAATCCCCTTTTAACTGTCCACTGAGGCAGTAAACTGGAATCAATAGTCCACATTACCGTGAAAGAAGTTTATACTTTAAGAAATAGTCCATTTTGTTTTTTAAAAATCACTTTTAGAATAACAAAGTGATCTCAAATTTTCATAAAATAAATATGGGTATATACACTTGGTATGATGTAAAGCACACCATAACTGTATTCTGAATAGAATACATAAAGAATATCTTATAAGCAACTCTTATCCTCTCTAATTAATTCCCTTTATAGGTGATGCCATTTCCTATGAGTTCCAAGTCAAGAAAATTTACTCTAGAAAGACTGGTGAAAATACAAAGCACAATTAGGAAAACAAGCCAAGTGTATCTCCTATTGATCATGGGTTCTCCAAAAGTCTTATATCAAGAACATAATATATGTTGATTACTAAAAAAGAAGCAACAGTATGAGAGTTATGAGAGAAGGGCATTATTCAGAATCTTCACATGGTTTGTCATCCCTAGAGGACCAGATGGGTTATTTTTATCATTTCACATGCTTACAAGATTCTTTTAGAACTATTCTGGATCCTCCTCATATATTTTTATTAGTATGCACTACTTTACAAAATAAAAATATCCAGAATTCAACCGGAACCTACTGCTAAACTGTTTTAGTTCGTGAATTAAAACCAACCTTTCTAAGAGTTAAAACACTTTTTATGCAGCTATAATTTGAATATAAAATTCCCCATGATATTTAACAATGAATGTTAGAAGACAGCAAAGCACAATGGTATGAAAATCTGACTAGTAGTCAACCTGGGCTTTAGTCCTTTATCAGCACGAATTATGCATAGCCTCTGATCCTCAGTTTCTTTATCTGTGAAGAATAAAGTTGGACTAGACTTTAGCCTTAGGTTCCTTCCAGATCTAAAATGCTCTAATGATAAATAACTGACAAATGAACTCTGTGCATTAGGAGAACGGTAAGAATGATTACAACTGATATCTAATAAATTTAAAACTACAAAATGGAATGAAATGCCCTCAGAAATCAAATGCCCACCTTTACTTGTTTCTGCTAATTTTCATCAAGAATATTAAAGCATAAGAGGGAAATATTAGTTTTAATTTAAAAATATGACTCAGTTTCTGCAAAGTTGAAGAAATCTCCCACTACAACATGACTTTTATAAATAACCACTTTGGAGGGTCTTTCTTTGAAAAATTACCTAAAGCTCTTTTCCCTAAGCAAGTTAATGTGAACTTGGGAAGGGCAATTAAATTGTCAGAATTAAAAAATTTGTTTTTAACTAGAAGGTAGCCAGAAGTAGAGTCATGGGGCTGGTATTGATCGCCTGAACAGAGAACATCACTCTTCAGGTATTTACTCTGCCACCTTTACACCAGAGGCTTTCCTTCAAATCAAATCAATCTATAAAAAAAGATGTCTCTTACTACTAAAATATATAATTAATCTCCTACTGAACTTCTATTTAGATGTCTTCCTATGAAAATGATGATATATTTCATAATGTTATGAGATTCTGCATTTTAAAAATGTCCTGTCTCCTTAGTTATCACAAAATTAAAGAGATGAGGCCATAAAACAATAAACAACTGGCATACCATCCTGAGAAATTATGATTTTACATATTTAAGCTCAATATTGAAATACAGTATTTACCCATATCAAATTCTGTAATTTCAACTCCTTTTTTATTATATAACTGGTTTTGCATACATAATTAATGTTTATTTTGATTAACATTCTTAATGTTCCAAAAAGCAAAAATGAAATTTCAAAATTAAATCAAAATTAAATCTAAAAGTCAAGCATAAAATATTTTATTTCATAAAACAATAAAAAATTAAGCTTGTTGCTTATAGACTATATTACCATAAATTATGCTGATATCAAATGCTTCCATAGTACTATCTATGAGCTGAGTTCCAGCATTATCTAATATTTCATTATTTAAAATAAAAAATATAGAAGGCATGATTAATTAGAACTTGTGTCTTTCAGAAAATGCTATATTAAAGATGATCTGTCTCAATAGTAGACTACTGGGTCATCTCTTATATATTTGGTTAGTGTTTAAATAAACATCTTATTTCAGATTTAAAATTTTTAAATCACTTATAATTTGTTTTAAAGAGATTTCATTATAATATTAGTATAAAATACTTCTAAATATGATGGAATCACATAAAAGGCTTCACTTTGCTTCTCTCTCACTTTAAAAATACATAATAAACATAGATAACTGATTAATATTAACTTTTCAGTTACTATTTAAACTATTTAGAGTGAAATCTGCTTCTATAAGACAATTTCTTTAAAAGTCTTAAGTAACAGCAGGAATATATTTTTAATCAAACACCACTGCAGATTCTTAGCATTAAAAAAATGGACAGGATGTTATAATTTTAAAAGGTAAAGTTCAATAACAATAAAATTCTAAATGGTTCATTATAAAAAATCCTATAATTCCCAAGAATTGTTTAAAAATTACTATTTTTGATCAGAATATATTTTAATAAGTTCTATATTGAATCTACATCATAAATTTCAATTCAGTTACTGATATTTTTCCCAGCATAAAGAATTAAGTTTGTCTATATGTGATTTTAGAAAATAAGTCTTCCCCTTTCAAATATAAAGGGAAAAATATTTATATTCATAAAAACATCTCTATTGCCATGAATAGACCTCAGAACCAGCAACTCACTGCTAAATGACAGTTCAGAAGGCAGAAAAATAATTATTAAATTTCAAATTTTAACTACATATGGTATTATATGTTCAACTGAAAGAGATAAAATTGCAAAAACTCTCATTTTCTGAGTGAAAGGGTTATTAACTAAAAATAAAAATAAAGAAATTAAAACCCACAATTCTAAACTCCTTAACATAGTAACACCTCCTAAAAAGAAATGAACTCTAAAAGCAAAAGTGGCCTAATTAATCCTACATCTTATTTCTTCTTCTCCACCTCCTGTAGTTGAAGATGTAGGGCCCTGGGACTATTATTGCTTTTAGATCACTTTGTTATTGACTATTCTCTGTATGGTCATTTATTTTAAAGGACTGATGTCACATTTGGTGTTATATCTGATGACATATTGTGGACATTTTCTTCCAGAAATGGCTCTTTAAGTTTGAGTGCAAGAGGTTAAGCTGCCTGACTGAGGCCAAACCTAAGACATTAGACTTTTAATCTAAAATTTTAATATCTTTATGGGATATAATTTAACATTTATTTTATGCCCATTCTATCAATTTATTCATAAGCTAATACCCTACAAAATTAATATCTCTTATCTTATTAAAAATAACCAATTTATATTCTGTAAAATCAAAATAATATTTATATGGGGAGGGGCTTTTCTCCCTTAATCAATACATCTTAATTGGCTTTCAAAAATTATAAAGTAATATATGAAACTCTATGATCAAAGAAATTACATTATCAAATCCAAGGGAATAATCAGTGAACCTCTTCAGTTTTTCCAATTTGCTTATCATATTTCTGAATCATAGTGATACACATTTTATCAAAAAAGGAAAAATGTTTTGTTGAACTCTGATAACAAGGTGATGCAAAACAGGAACATATGAAAAATAATGTCTATTCTCTATTTGTGCAAGCTATCTATCATGAACATGTACAAATCAAGGCTTAGAAAGTATCTAGGCTTTCTAAGACTTGGACATTTATTACCATCTCTCCCACTTCATAATCTCATACTGAAATATAATTGTTGGGGGAAAAGCAATATATACACAACAGAACCTAGAAACCTATTTAGTGTGTAAATACTGTCTTTCTGATATTCATGAATTTAAGGCAGGCTTCCCAGATTAATTTACTCAAAGCTGAATGTGTCACTTAAAAGGAGAAACATTTTATCCTCCCATTCTGAAATAAAGGGTCATTGTTAAGTAAATTTTGCATGTGTAACTAACTAAATTACATACATACATACATACATACATACATACATACAAACACCTGACACCATAGTTTATAGGACTCTGCACCCGCTATAAAAATTTTAACTTCTCTTTCTAGGGTGAGTAACTATGAAATGTGGTGTTGGACTATTTTATAATGCTTTGTAATCATGAAGTTATGCTCTTCTTTACCAAGTATTGTACCTGCTGCTTTTGGCAAGGAGAGGTTTATACACTGACCATGTTCCACGGCTGTTTTTAGGGTCGCTTCAGGATGTGTCGATCCGAGAGGGTTACGCACAAATCGTCGCCGGCGCCGCAAGTCATCTTCCCAGTAGTCAAGGCGCCAGAACTCACGAGGACGACTACAATGAAACAGAGAAGCCACATATGTTAGCAATTATCAAACAGCGTGGTAGCACTGGATTTCTGCATAAAGCTCTCCTTGTTTGTGCTGCCTTTTTTTCCTCCCCTTCCTCTTAATTCTCCTTCCACCTCACACTCCCCTTTTTGCAATCTTTAACTTAGGTATGTCCTTGAAAATAACAATATCACCTTCTAGCCTAAGGAACTCCTTTTCCTTTTGCTTGGAAGGTGAAATGAGCACTAAATACATCATTTTGAATGAATTGCTGACAGTGTGATCAGTTTCCCCACACTCTAGTGGCATGTGCTCTGATTTCAGCCTCATTTCAGCCTCAGCAGGGCACCTTTCTCTGTGGCTGCATTTATAAGCCAGAATAGGGAAAAGGCTATTATAAATATGGTATAACATTACCTATATTAATCAAAGTCTGTCCCCCTTCATTTTTCTTCCTAATTTGTGCCTTTTTGCACAAGGTCAGTAAATCATACCATGAATTCTTGGTCCAGAAAGTGTTAACTTTAATGAATATCTCAGTTACATGGTTATGTATGTGATAATAAAATATTACTCTGTTTAGATGTGCAGGAATTTAATTAAAATAATCTCTTAAAATATTCATTACATTTAGCCCCTGAGGCTTACAACAACACAAGAAAATGCATTTCTTTTCCATTTACTGTTTTTAAATAAACCATTCCTGTAGAGTAAAATAGCAATCTATTTCAAGCAAATCAGATTGGATTTCTGTTTTATGTAGTCTGTTTTTATATTTAATTAAAAACTACATGCTATATGATGTGCAATAATTGCTATATCGAAAGCATACTTTTAAAAGTGTATTTTTTTATAAAAAGGGTTCACTCAATTTAAGTTCTACTATATTTTCCCCAATTATGTGGATCTTTTATATGCCAATATATAAATGCCACCTTTCTTTCTTGTTAGTTAATCATGACTTAGCATGCTAAAAAGTGTTTTATAAAGAAAATACTAGTATGAAGATTTTTTCAGTTACAGTAAGAAAAATAATCCTTGTAGAATACTTTTATTCACTAAAGATATATAGCATGAAAATCTGTTTCAATAATGAAATTAAAATTTTACTCATAATCAAAGCTTTGGCAGGAGTGACTAATACAGAATAAAATCTTACTTGTATTTCATGAGCTAATAAAAGTGTATACCTGTCAGCTCTGACAAATTAGTATGCTTGACCAACTAACAATCTCAAAATATCCAAGTAAAAGTTATCCTATTTTAATGTTTTAAAGATGCAATCATTAAAAATTCAAAACAGATTTGTAAATAAGTGCTTTATTGATTTAAAAAAATCAGGTTAATCAATCATAGGCAACAAGCAATATATTATTCAAAGAAAATATTTTAAAAAATAGTAGGAACTCAATGCTCTTTGCTGAGAGTCCTGGAGACAAAATATGAACAACAAATATGTTCTTTGTTCATTTTGATCATGCCTGAGAAGGCGATATAATATAATAAAAACGGAAAGCAAAATAGCATAAGAATTGTAGTCCTTAAAAAAGGAAAAGTAAAAAGTTCATTTATTATACCTTATTTTCTTGTCTAAATTTTAAATAAAAACTAAGCTGCCACTTAAAAACAAATTAAAAATACCTACAGTATATACATACAAGCAAAAGACAACAGTGATTTGAGTTCAATTAATAACATAAAATTCTCCTTAGGTGATTGTTCGAGAGGAAAGAAAGCAGAACACAGATGGCTATGTGTATGGCTTTGATAGTTGTGGAGCTTGGATAGGTACTTCATCATTCTGCCTACCTACATTTATCTGTTAAAATTATTATCAAATATCAGCCAGGATGCAGTCGTGAATCACAGGCTGCTCCTCGTCTTCAGGGGAATGATACAATGAGGGTCTATTCATCAGTGAGGCAATCGGCACAAGTAATTAGTTCCCTAGACTGAGATCTCCTACAAAGGCTATTTCAGTCAGCACCACAAACATATGACGATGTAAAGCTAATGAAAGCTGCTAAAATTTGTTAACCTTTTCTGCCATCAATCCTTCTAATATTCTATGCTGCAGTATTATGCAAAGGTGGTAAATTATTAATTTGTCATTCATCCATCCTTCTGCATTTTGAGTCAAATTAAATGACACCATTCTTCTTGATAACAATTAAAATTATAAAAGATGTTAAGCTGCTATGATGAAATTATTACTAAATTAGGTAACAATAGATACTAGCATAATGCATGATACTGAAGTCTAATCCAAAGGCTATTAAAGTGTGTGCACAATTATTTTTATGATACACTAGGAAAACAAAGGAATTAGAAAAATCATTCACAAATTATCAAGTAATTAAAATAAAATATAAGAGTAACAAACAAAATTTGGAGGAAATAAAACCATAAAATTTTCATTCTCTTTGATACTAACAAAAAATGGTCAAAATGGTGGCATGTGGCTGAAATAAACACACACTACATAGAGTAGAAAATTTTTATGATCAATTTTCACTTATCCTAACTATAAATTTCTATTTCCAAATGTAAACATTAAACCAAAAATAAAAACTACTTAGGACACAATCCAAATAGCATAAAGAAATACATATCTCAGCATGTTAATTTTTACAATATCCTTAAGCTATATCAATTAGATACTACCTTCTCAATACAAATAGTCTACTTCCTGTATAATTTAAAATAATCTAAAGACAAAGCAAAAATCATTTCTATGAGATCAAAGATATAGAATGGATTATAAAAATAATATAAAGAGATCAACAATTTCAACATATTCTCCAAAAGTCTGTCTATACTAAACACTGATGTGGGTGATATAGGATACAAAGCCTTCAAAGAGTTTACTCCTATCGAATAGCTATTACTCTGATTTGACAAAATAGCATCATCATCCAATTTCTGATCATGAAATGAATCCATGTTCCTTGGAGAAAAAGCCACACTCATTTTTTCAGATGGGGATGACTACTGGCATGTTTAAAGTCATATATACAGTAACAGACAGCCTAAAAATCAAATGTTTGTCCTCCCAACCATGCTCCCTTATAAAAATCTGCATTTCCATTAGAAAGCTCTACTATCAAAAATACAAGGCACACTTTATCATTTTAGAACAGGAGGGAAAGTGTAGGTTTTGATAACCTACTTAAAGATTTTACTCTTATTTAAGTTATGTTCTCCTTCTTCGCCCACTCCAAGTCTTCTTCTAAAGAAGCTAAGACTGTCAAATATAGCATAGTTGATCCAACTCTCTTCCCATAATGCTATAAGTTAACTAAATAGGTTATTTGTACATTTTTGTATCTATCGCCACTGTATGACCAGGAAAGTTAAAAAGACTTCAAGTGTCCAGAGAAATACTGTTAAAGAAATACTAATATAGATAAGAAATCATTTATTCTAGACCTCAGAAATATATACCTATATGTCATTCTATTTCTATTCTATCTATACAAAAATATTATATTAATACATTCATAATGCCACTTTCACAAACTTCAAGCTTATGCATATCCACTAAAAAATAAAACTAAGATCCCAAAATTATTCAAATTAAGGATGTAAGGCTATGTTCTAAAATATCTGGAAATACGATTTCCTTCACAAGATATTTTCCATAAGGGTAAGCCTTTTCCATAAGGGTACTGTGCTCCTCTTAGGACACACTCAACCAACACTAAGATCTTTGACTTAAAAGGATACAGATTTTGAAAAGTTGAGGATGGCAATGAAGTAAAATTATCTAACTTTTCTAATTTTTATTCATGCATTAGTTTAATTTTAAAGCCTGAGGATAAAATTACCTCATAGGTTTAAATGATCTTTTCTAAGTATAAACTTAAGTCATCTGACTACATTTCTACTTTATCAGAAAGCTTCATATTAAAATGTGTTTATATATACACCTTTAATATATGACTGTAATCTACAAAAATTTTAAAACAATGCCAATTTAGTACAGAGAATATATATTTTCTGTTTTACAAGAGCAGAATTGGAAATATTTTTGAAACCTTAGAAAGAAATACAATTCAAGCATCAATAGACAGGCTACTTACTCTCTTTCCTAAGCCCATTGTGGCTAGTGATTTTATTAGTTAAAACAAAATAAGAATGAAAGCAATGAGATAGTTCAAAGAGGTATAAGTATTACAGCAGAGAATTAATAACTAAGTTATGATCCACATTCTTCTTCTTGGCTCAACTACCAACAATCTGATTATTATTTTTCACATGTAAATTATAAGACTTGTTTAAAGTTTAGCTGTCCTCAGAGAAAGTATAACAAGCCAATTAATACAGAATGAATGGGTAAATATTCAGATAGACTCCTAAAATATTTTCTAATAAAAATTATTTACTTTTTCCTTGTACGGCTGCTGTGGAATACAAAGATTATTAAGATACTGTCCCTGATATCATGGAGAAGACAGATTTGAAAATATATAATAAGAATTTTTAAAAGTACAAGTGATAGAGCAAAGCACCATGTAAGTATCCCAAGTATTCTATAATATGAATGTATTGACATCTATTATCAAATTAGTCAAATATATGCAAGTCTGTTGTCTCACTGGTTTTAATATCATTTTAATATAATTTGGAACTACATCAATAAAAGACTGATAGTTTTAAAAAGAAAAACTGTCACAACAACGCACTCAGAAAAATTTCCCATTTTCCATCTTACCCACTTTCTTGTGACAATACCTGATAAATCTTGATGACCTTAACAGAAGTCAGTAATAAATTCTGGCTAGGGGAAAGTTCTAAATCCTAGAAAATTTTAGTACTTCATATTTTGTTCTTACATTTTTATATGACTTGTTTTTCCAATGCCTATATCTGGCTAGCTTTTATTTCTACATTTTTTAGATTAAAAATTCATGCTAGACATTAGCTACAACTTAAATAAATGGAAGCCCCTAAAAAGCAGTAAACATTTTCAGTGCACTGTCAGCTAGCAGATAAAAATGCTTAAGTTCTAGAAAGGTTTCACTTTTAGCATAAATCTCAATGAAATAATGTTCACATTCTATAGGGTATCATACAATATAAGAGAATGCCTTGTCTCACAAACTGAAATCTATCGTGCCTTCATGCAGATAGAATGAATATTAACTAAAACCTCTGTTTACCAAATACCAACAATGAATCAAGTGCAGAAGATCTATGCTTCCTGGTATCTTAATGAAAAGGGTTTTTAGAAAAAAAAATTCAGTTGTGTGAATTCTAGCAGAGGACACATTCTCTCAAGCAGAATTCTTTCTTTATTGAGGTCTAGCATGGGTATTTTCTGTTACACTGAGACACTAAAGTATCATATATTTATATAATTATGTAAAATTATATTCTATGTAATTATGAAAATCTGTATGGTACTATTCAGTGTATTTCTCTATTTGCTTTTAAAGCCATCCAGATACCCATCTTCAAGTAATCATTATAGATATTTTTTAAAATACAATTTTACAATCAAATCAATTATTCAAGAAATGAGCTCATGCTTTTCCTACCTGCCATTTCTCTATTTAGTTAGCATTTTTACTAGCAAGTAAGCAAAGTTATGAGAAAATTAAAAATCTACTATTAATTATACTACCAGTTACAACTCTAACAAAAGACAATTCTAAAAAATCACTAAAATAAATGATGTGCTTGAAGACCTAAAACTCACCTTAGTAGACACACTATTAAGAAATATTTTACATATATATATGAATTTTAATTTAATTAGCAAAAAAATTTACCAAACATTTGCTGTGTGCCAACTATGTACCAGATCTCGGTACATAAAAATGAATTATGCTGGGTTCAATCCTAGAAATTTTTAAGGGTATAATGGAGATTTAAACAATTATTAAATGCCAAAAGTACAACTTTAAATTGCTAACATTTATTTTGCATTAGGCTACTCAGTGCCAGAATATATGCTCTTTTGAATACACTATTACCAAGCCTCATACCAACCCTGTCAAAAGCACATATTGTTATTCTCATTTTAAAGATAAGGAAACTGAGACTACCCATGGGTACTGAATTTAATAGGGTTTATTGACTTCAAAGCCAATGAGCTTTCCACAGTATGACATTTCCATAAGACAACTAATTGAGTACTATTAGAGAAATGATGGACGTACCAACTAACCCTGCCTGGGTAACTTAATGATTTCATTAAGGTTTTGATGGGGATCTACTTTGTAAGTTTGATGAGGACAGGTGTTTGTCTATCTAATATACAGAAAAAGCACAGTAACTGGAACAAAGCAAGCACTTAATAAATTATCAATTAAAGAATGAACAAGATGACTTTTAAACAGGAACTTAAATGATAAGCAAAGTTTGCTGGGCAAAACAAAGAAAATGCATGACAAATAATGGCAATACCATGAACAAAGGCACAGAGTCATAAAACAGCACGTTTTATGTAAGAAAGCTCAGGTAAGAAAGAACATGGCAAGGCAGCCTGGGGGTGGAATAAACTAGGGTAGGAAACCTTAGTTTAGAACCAGATTTCAAAAAGCATTCTATAGTAATATGAAGTAATTACCATTACATCTTAGAGTGAACAGAAATCAATCTTTTGCAATAGAGGATTGTTAGGCTCAGCCTTGTATTCTGCATGACAGCAATATAAAAGAAGGCCTGGATTACAGCAGTGGGGTGGAGCCTCAAGGCTAAGATTGGAGCAACATATCTGAATTAGAATTGATAAGACATGTGAAACAAGTGGCGGACTTGGCCCAATGGTTAGGGTGTCCGTCTGCCACATGGGAGGTCCGCAGTTCAAACCCCGGGCCTCCTTGACCCATGTGGAGCTGGCCCATGCACAGTGCTGATGTGCGCAAGGAGTGCCATGCTACGCAGAAGTGTCCCCCGCGTAGGGGAGCCCCACGCGCAAGGAGTGCGCCCCTTAAGGAGAGCCGCCCAGCGCGAAAGAAAGTGCCTGTCCAGGAATGGCACTGCACACACGGAGAGCTGACACAACAAGATGATGCAACAAAAAGAAAACACAGATTCCCATGCCGCTGACAACAACAGAAGTGGACAAAGAAGAACAGCAAACAGACACAGAGAACAGACAACTGGGGTGGGGTGAGGAAAGGGGAGAGAAATAAATAAATAAATAAATCTTAAAAAAAAAAAAAGATGTGAAACATTCAATATGGGGGGTAGGAAGAAAGGAGATGATGAAAAGAAAACTGAAATATGTCACAATGGGGTGCTGAGAGGGGATGCTATTTAACTGAAATGAGTAAAGGTTAATCAGGTACAACTAGGGAGAATAATCATTTCCTGGACACTCAGTAACATCCAGGTATGTATGTCTAATAGATAAACAATATAACTCTGGAGTTCAAAGGAGAGGCCTGGACTATTGACATAAAATTGAGAGATTTGATCAGCCTTGAAAGTGGGTAGACTTAGACATTCACTTAACAAAAATTTACTAGTGTCTATTTTATGTCAGGTATCACACTAGCCTAGAAAAAACATATATGAAAGGACAGGAGGAATCTGGGGAATGCCAATATTTAAGAAATTACAGGGAAAGATCAATGAAAGAAACAGAGAAGGAATTAATCATTTCTTACAATCCATAAGATAATACGAGAACCAAAATAGAACAGTACCAAAAAAGACAAAGGAATAAATACTCTTCAAAGGTGGTAGTGGGTAATAATATCCTCCTGATGGACCGGAACAAAGAAACATGCAGCCATAATATAATCATGAGGGAAATGAGACTGATGAAAAGGTTTATACATCCAGGGAAACAAGAATAAAAGAATTACAGAAAAATAAAGCAGAGGCCTGATCCCAGGACTATGCATACCTGGACTTCTTATGAGAGATAATGATTTTCTGTACTGTTTAAGGCAGTTTGAGCCAAGCTTTATATTACCTGCCTTTGAAAGCATCTAACATATCTAAAGATTATTAGTGATACCATAAGCAGTTTGACTACAGCTTTGGGAAGGAAAACCAAAAAGTAATGAGTTCAGGTAAGTGGACTTGGCTCAATGGATAGAGCATCCATCTACCACATGGAAGGTCCACGGTTCAAACCCAGGGCCTCCTGACCTGTGTGGAGCTGTCCAAGGCTCAATGCTGATGCACGCAAGGAGTGCTGTGCCATGCAGGGGTATCCCCCGCATAGGGGAGCCCCACGTGCAAGGAGCGCACACCATAAGGAGAGCCGCCCAGCACAAAAGAAAGTCCAGCCTGCTCAGGAGTGGCGTGACACACACGGAGAGCTGACGCAGCAAGATGACATAAAATAACAACAACAAAAGAAAAGAGACAAGCGGACACAGAAGAACACACAACAAATGGACACAGAGAACAGACAACTGGGGCGGGAGTAAGGGAAAGGGGAGAGAAATAAGTAAAAATAAATCTTTAAAAAAAAAAAGTAATGAGTTCATATTTTGGTGGAGATAGTTAATATTCACTTCTTTTTAAAAAATGTTGGCATGAAAAGTATTAGGGAAAGAGGGTAGTAGTTTAAAGTGCCTAAAGAACAGACTTAAATATATTTGCAGATGAAAGGGAGGAAGTCCAAAGAAAGATGGTTGGGCAGGAGACAGAAAGAAGTATGGTTTCCAAAAGACACAAGCGGCATGATCCTGTGAAAAGAGAGTAATTAACTTGGAAGTAAAGAAGGTCACTTCTCTCTCAATCTCTGTGGTTAGACTGAAGGATATAAAGCTTGATATTTTAATATTAAAGGACTAAAGAGAAGAAAAATTGAAGAAATTCTGATGTGATTATTTTAATTTTCTCATAAAACAGCAGGTTTTTGACTGAGGAATAAAATAAGGCTTTCATAATATGACATTTTTATCATAAAATAATTAATTTAAATGTATAAATTCAATATTAAACCCAGCATAATCCAACACTTATCGATAAACCTTTAAAATAAATCTGTAGATTTCTCAGAAAAATACTAGTGAACATAAATACATGATTTTAACTCACATAATAGAAAAAACATGTAGCATACTTCGTGGCCTAGACAAATAAGCATTAGCAAAAAATATGTGTTCTTAATCCACTGCGGAAGATAGGCTTATTATGTTATACTACCAGGTTTTTAAGACAGTTAGGAGTCAGGTCTTTAAACAGTTGCTGTCATCTCCAGAGACTTTCTAGTATTTTCAATTCTGAAGAAAGCACTCACATTACAAAGAGATTTATTTTCCACTTTCCTTGCTACATTTCATTTTTTCTGGTTCTCATAGAAAAGTTCTGCTTTAATGATATTAATTTACAAATATTTTTTGAGCACCTGCTACTATTTGGAAAGCACTATTTGGGGTGCTATAATGGATAATGTACTCATATGGGGAAAACATAGTCCATAATCTCACAGCATTTGTGATCTGGGACAAAATAAGCAAACAAAGAATTATACGCAAAGGTAGCATAAGATCCAGGCCATAAGAAAAGTAAAAACCCAGAGCTCTAGAATTCCAAAGGAAGGCATGATCAATTAGTTTTACAAGATTCAGAAAAGTCTTCAATGCGCAAAAGATTTTTGAGAAAGGTCCTGAAGAGTCAAGTTTAAGGGATACACAAAGAAAAGGATGGCATTCTCTAGGCCTTTCAGAGAGCATTAACAAAAGTACAAAGGTCAGAAAATAGGAAGCAGCTGCTGGACGTTGGTAGGAAATGAGGTCTAAAAGATAGGTTACGGCCACAAGGTGAAAAAACGAGTATGAAAAACTAATGTTTTCTTTCACTTATTTGTTCACTTATTCATTTAATCAGCAAACATTATCGAACACCAATGATGCACAAGGACCTGTGCTTGGCACTGAGAATACAGAGAGAACTGGGTAAAAAAAAGTCATTATCCTCAAGGAATTCACAAAGAAAAAGACACATGAAGAAACAATTATAATATATGCAAAAGTGTCTTAGGAACACAGTGGAGGGGAATTGTCGAAAGAAATGAGTCTCCTTGGAAGGCAGAAATGTAAAAACTGAGTTAAAGAGTTAATAGATGTTAATTAACCAGGAGAATAAGAAAAAGGAAAACATTCTTTGTTGGAATAGCATTAACAAACCCAAAAAGATAAGAAAAAACTGGGCATAAGATAAAGATGATTTTTCCAAAATTTTTGGAGAGTATAAGACAAGAAGTGGCAAGATTAAGAGGCTACAGAAATAGGCAGGGAATAGATCATGAAGAATCATCTATGACATGATAAGAAGTTTGGGTTTTATTCTGTAGCAATGGGAGACATAACGAGCTTTAATCAGGGATTGTGACTGCAGAACAATAAGTCTGGGGAAAAAATTTAACAGATTATGAAGAAGATATATTTGAAATAAGGACACAAGTGAGAAGGTTATTGCAATATTTCAGCAAGATGTAATGAGGGCTTTCAACAATAATTTTTTAAATGTCTTTTTTTTGGTTTATCTTACTAGTGTATTATTGGCTAAAATTCTCTGTGAATCAAGGTAGGCAATAAATGTAAATGAAGACAGGCATGAAAGAAAATTTCAAGAACATAAGGCAGTATGTTCACAATAAAATCAGTTCCAAAGCACATGATTCAAGAAGCTAAATTGTATTAGTCAGCCAAAGGGATACTGATACAAAATACCAGAAATCAGTTGGTTTTTATAAAGGGTATTTACTTTGGGTAGAAGATGACAGTTACCAGGCCATAGAGCATAAGTACTTCCCTCACCAAAGTCTTTTGCCACGTATTGGAGCAAGAAGGCTACCAACATCTGCCAGGATTCAGGCTTCCTAGGTTCCTCTCTTCCCAGGGTTCATTTCTCTTTCCTTACAACCAAGCTCCTCTGTGTTTACTCCCTGGGGCTCTAGATCAAGACTCAAGCCTCAAAACTCCAACCCCATCCATTGCCATGTCTCCCCACCCCCCGGTTTTATTTTATTTGTTTACTTACTTATTCATTTAGTTATTTATTTTTTTCTCTTTTTTTTTTTATGTTACATTCAAAAAATATGAGGTCCACATATACCTCCCACCCCTCTGCCATGTCTTTTATCTGTGAATCCCCACCCCTCAACACCCTATTGATATGGCCCAATCAAAGCCCTAAATATAATTTAATCATGCCCAGGTACAGACCAGTTTACAAACATAATCCAATATCTATTTTTAGAATTTATAACTATATCAAACTGCTATATAAATGAAGGTCACATAAAGTAGAATGGGCTTAGAGCTAAAGTAGAGTGATCAGTCTTAAAGGTCCAATAGAAGCTACATAATGTCAGTCTGGAAATGGCATGCATGTTTCCCACTCACATTCCATTGATCTTATCTAGCCATATGCCCTCATATGGGAAAAGTAATCTCTGGCTACATAGCTATTTCCCAGCAACAAAATCTATACTATATTAAGAGAGCGTGAAACTATGGTGGTCATCTAGTCATATCTGTCACAGATGGTGCATATTATAGAGAAAAGTAAAACATAAAAGAGGAATAGAAGATGCCAGGGATGGAATAAAGGAATATGATCATATTTTTTTTATCTTACAGAGGGAGGGACTCTTCCAGAAGGTAACATTTGAGAAAAGACCTGAACAAGAAGAATGCATCAATTATATGGATGATATGTAGTTGTCTTAGGGAAGATAATTCCACATAGGAAAAATAGTAAATCCAAAGACCCTGCAGACAACATGAAGACTATTTGGTTGGGTGAAGAGTAACAGAATAAGTAGTAACAGAAAAATTATGAAAGACCTCATAGGTTATCATAAAAATTTGTCTTTTGTGTTCTGTGGGATGAGTAGGCAAAGGATTTTGAAAAGAGAAGTGACGTGATCTGACTTATGTTTTCCAAGATCACTCTGTCTCGTGCAAAAGCCTATCTGCGGGTGGCAAGATGATGTAAAAAGAAGGAAGCATACTTTGTACGCTCACAAAATAATCCAGAAGAGAATTAATGATGCTTGGGACCAAAAAAAAAAAAAAAATTTGCACTTCCTGGGCAAACAACTACACCACATTTTCTTTTTTTTTTTTCCAATATTTTTATTTTTAAAGAAGCTTTAGATTACATAAATGCTACATAAAAATATATGAGATTCTCATATGCCTCACTTCCCCCACACACACACACTTTCCCATAATAACAACATCCTTCATTAGTGTGGTATATTTATTATAATTGATGAACCCATATTGAAGCATTGCTACTAACCATGGACAACAGTTTACGTTATAATTTAACACTCTATCCTGCACAATTTTATAAGTTACAACAAGATATACAATGGCCTGTATCCAACACTGCAGTGTCATGCAGCACAAATTCAATGTCCCAAAAATGCCCCCATATTGCACCTATTCTTCCCTCTCCCATCCCTCAGAACCTCTGGTGGCCATTGCCTTTATGTAATAATAATAGTTATTCCATTGCTAGAATAATAAGTCTATAGTAGAATAATAATGTCTACTTTAGTCCATTGTTCATTCCCCAATCTTGAGGATTTTGAGTTGGTAATGCCTACTATGCTTCTAATTGAGAAGGTGCTTAGATCCCATGGGGCAGATGTCTGGCACTATCTTGCTTGCAGTTGCAGACATTCTCTGTTCCTTGGGATGGGCATTGTCCATCGTCATCTCCTTGTTAGTTATCCTATGTGAGTCCATTGAGCTGGAGAGCAGGTGTTGCAACTCTCCTGAAATTCAGGGCTCAACTGGAAAATGGATGGGCCAAAGATTTGAGTCTTAAGGACATATATTTATCAAGTTTAATGGCGGTTATGGGTTCAAAGAAAAGGAGCAGAAGAGTTATGTATAGAGAACCTATAATGAGTCTAACTCCATTACACTGGCGAGCATAAATTCCAAAGTAAGGCCCACTGACAGGGTGCTGAATTCCTGAGTTGTCTTCCCTGCTTATAGTTTCTGGGTGTCTCTAGAGCCTTCAGAAGCCCTGCTATTGAAGGCACTGTTTACTGTGGCAGTCAATGAGATCCTGTTGAGACTTGCATAAGTGTAACTTCTGGAATGACCTCCCAACTCACTTTGAAATCTCTTAGTCATAAAAACTGATTTGTATTTACCATTTCCCCCTTTTGGTCAAGATATTTTTCCAGATGCATCAGTAGTTGGTGTTTGGTAATAATCCTTCACTGCCAGGGAGCCTCATCCTGGGAGTCATGTTCCACACCTGAGGGAAGGTAGTGCATTTATATGCTGAGTTTGGCTTAAAGAGAGGCCACATTTGAGAAACAAGGAGGCTTTTAGGAGGTAACTCTTAGACTTTATATAATACTAGGCTAAGTTTCCATTTCACAAGAAAAGGTTCAAAAATACAATCATCAATATCAAGGGCCTGGCATAATGGTCTGTCTTCCTTCACTAGGCACTGCCTTTGCACTCAGGGGATTCTTGCTGTCCTATTCGAGAATGTAGTAGAACTCTCCATGATGGGAATCCAATATTCTTTCGGTTAGTATGTGGCTCTCCACCCATCAAGACAGTGTTCCATAAACACTTGAACATATTTATGTAACTTAGAGGCATGACCCAGATGAACCCCTTCCCATGTGTCCCCCACAACTGACACCACGCACCAGTGAGCCTCTCCCACCACTTCTGTGACCATTCCATGATCCAAAACCTCTCCAAAATTTCTTCAAAACCTATGAAAGTGTACAATCCAAAATGTAAACCATAATGTAAACAATTGACAATTGTTGGTACCAGTATTTCAATATTTGTACATCAATTGCAACAAATGTACCATGCTCATGTAAAATGTTATTAATAAGGGAGAAGGGAAAAGGGGGTAGGAGTTGGGTATATGGGAGTCCCCTCTATTCTCTATGTGACTTTTCTGTATCCTAAAGGTTCTTTGAAGATAAAATGAAAAAAAAATAAGACACTGGGGAAATATATGAAAGAAAATATCACTGCACATACAAGATAACAGGTCTTACATGATGAAAGCCATGTTTAAAAAATATTTTTTATTATACTACATCTTCCAGTCTTTTTTAAAATTAACTGTGCCGTATGACTGAGCTCTAACCAACAGAATGTGAGCAGAAGTAATATGAGTCACTTTCATGCCTGGCTCATAAAAAAAAAAAACTTTCCACACATAATTGTTCAAATTCTTTCCCTTTCTATTGGATTGATAGAAATGAACATGGCAGTCTTGGAAACCAAGGGCTAAAGACAGTGTAGCTACAAGATGGGAGAAATCATCCATCAGGAAATATATGTGTTATACTTTACATAAAATGTAAAGTTGTTTTGTAGTAAGCCACTGAGATTTTGAAATTTATCTATTAAAGCAGCTTTTATTTCCCTAATCAATGCAGATATACAAGCTGAGATGTTGAGTAAACAACTGAATAGATGAATGTACAACGCAAAGAATAGGACTTAATAAGATGTATAATTTGGGAGTTGTTTAAGTATATTGTGTATATAATACAGGTATGGATTGGCTGAGATCTTTAAGGAAGCGAGTAAAGCCAAACAAAAGAATAGAAAAAGTGCAATCCAAGGACTAATACATAATCACCACAATTTTTATTAAGGGGTTAATAAGATGAGAAGGAGTTTTGAGCGAATAGTGGCCAGTGGTAGGAGAAAAACCTGAAGACTATGATATCCCAGAAGCCAAATGAAAAAGTATTTCAAGATAAGGCAGTTATCAGCTATGTGAAAGGGTAACAAAAAGTAAGCTGAAGAATGAGAACTGACCAATAGATTTAGTAATATGGATGGCACTGGTGACCTTGAAGAGAGCAGTTATAGTAGAATGGCAGAGACAAAAACCTGAGTGCAATAAGTTCAAGAGAGAATGAGAGAGCTGAGTCATGTGCAGTGCTGATGCGTGTAAGGAGTGCCCTGCCACGCAGGAGTGTCACCCACGTAGGGGAGCCCCCAGCACAAAAGAAAGTCCAGCCTGCCTAAGAATGGTGCCACACACACGCAGAGCTGACACAACAAGATGATGCAACAAAAAGAAACACAGACTCCTGGTGCCACTGATAAGGATAGAAGCGGTCACAGAAGAACACACAATGAATGGACAGAGAGAGCAGACAACTGGGCGGGGGGGGGGGGGGGAGAAAAATAAATAAAAATAAATAAATAAATCTTTTAAAAAAGAAAGAGAATGAGAGAAAAGAAATTGGAGAAAACAAGTAAAGACAAATCTTTCAAAGTTCTTCAAATGTAAAGAAGCCATTTTATAGTCTATACTATGTAGTATACTATATACATTTGAGGGGAAATAGTAATACAAACGGTACTATTAAACCACACTATACAAATGCCGCCAAATTTTACAATATAAAGAGATTCCTCTAGACCTTAATACATCAGTAGAATACCCTTGGTAAATGTAAGTTTAATTTGGAAATAAAAAGCCAAAATTACAAAGATACATAGACTTCTAAGGGTTCATTCATGTTCGGTTCATCAGCCTGCAGAGTTGAGAATTTTAAAGCACTGTGTTGTCAACCTTGCCAATTAGGGCTTATTCTTTGACTAAGGATAGTAAGTTACTGAATAGAAAGATAGAGATTCTGATAAATACTTCCATAAAAAAATCTATTGGTGGGAATTGTAATAGCTCTAACAGGCAGCATTACTATCAATATTAATTTCATTAAATAAAATAGGAACTGTCTCAAAAAACAAAGAATCAAATAAGTTTCAATAATAAAAAAGCAATGAGAAAAATGGGACCTCATTAAAACAAAAAACTTCTGTGCATCAAAGGACTTTACCATAAAAGTGAAAAAACATCTACACAATGGGAGAAAATATTTGTAAACCACATATCCATTTAAGGTATACTATCCACAATCTATAAAGAAATCCTCCAACTTAACAACAAAAAGACAAACAACCCAATGAAATATGGGCAAAAGGCTTGAATTAGACATCTCTCCAAACAAGACATACAAGTGTCCAGAAAGCACATGAAAAGATGTTAAACATTACAAGTAATCAGGGAAATAAAAAAAAAAAAAAAGAAAACTACAATGAGATGCCATTTCATACCCACTAGAACAGCTACTATTTAAAAAACAAACAAACAAACAAATGCAGAAAATACTCAGTGTTGGAGAGGATGCACGGAAATAGGAACACTCATTCATGCTGGTGGCAATGTAAAATGTTTGGTAGTTCCTCAGAAAGTTAACTATAGAACTATCATATAACCTGGCAATCCCACTAAGTCAGTGTATACCCAAAACCTGAAAGCAGGGTCTTGAACATATATTTGTACACCAATATTCATTGTGACATTATTCACAACTGCCAAAAGATGGAAGCAACCCAAGTGCCCATTGACCTATGAATGGTTAATAATGGTTAATAAAATGTGATTATATATGTACAATGGAATATTGTTCTGCTGTAAAAAGGAATTAAGTCCTGATATATGCAGCAACATGGATGAACCTCAAAGACATCATGTTAACTGAAATAAGCCACACACAAAACAACAAATATTGTATGGTCTCACTAATTTGAAACAATTAGAATAAGCAAACTCCTAGTTAGAATCTAGAATGAAGGTTAACAGGGGATGAGGTTTGGATAGGAATGGGAAATTAAGACTTAAAACTACAAGGTTCCTACTTGGAATGATGGAAATGTTTTGGTAATGGCTGGTGGGAATAGTAGTACAAAGTTGTAAACATAATTTGCAGCACTGAAATATATGTCTGATTGTGATTAGAAGGGAAAATGTTAATTTACATCTATGGTAACAAAATATACATATTTTGAAATCCATGGAACTATTCTACACAAACCGGGAATCCTAATTAAACCATGAACTCTTCCTTTCAACACTCGACCTTTGAGAAGGTGACTAATTAAGAAACAAAATGTTTAGTTAAAAGTATAAACACCTAAGTTTAAAAATAATTTTATACAAAAAAACAATTTGAATCCCCTCAATAGCAAACCAGTACTTTTAGTCCTAAATACCTCAAGCAGCAATAAGCTATCCTAATTAAGCCTCTTTCGTAATGTCCCATTCAGCTTATTAGTCATACTGCAAATATGGAGAGTAAGCCTCTGGTCTGCCATAGCATTTTTCTTTAATCACCGAAGTGTTAAAAATACACAGATGGGGAAGTGGATTTGGCCCAACAGGATAAGGCAAGCACATACCACATGGGAGGTCCAAGGTTCAAACCCAGGGCCTCCTGACCCGTGTGGAGCTGGCCCACTCACAGTGCTGATGCATGCAAGGAGTGCCCTGCCACGCAGGGGTGTCCCCTCATAGGAAAGCCCCACGCACCAGAAGCGCGCCCCATAAGGAGAGCCGCCCAGCACGAAAAAAGTGCAGCCTGCTCAGGAATGGCTCCGCACACTCGGAGAGCTGACACAAGATGACGCAACAAAAAGAGACACAGATTCCCGGTGCCGTTGATAAGGATAGAAGCGGTCACAGAAGAACACACAGCAAATGGACACAGGGAGCAGACAACTGGGGGGGGGGGAAGGGGAGAGAAATTAAAAAAAATAAATCTTTAAAGAAAAGAAAAGAAAAAATACACAGATGATCTATTTATTTCATTTATGTAGCCAATTCACAGCAAACATGATACATATCCCAAACCAGCAGTTGTTCCAATAAAGACAATGAAATACCTACTTAAAATCCACTAAAATCAATAAAATAATAAAATAGCAATATCAAGAATAATCCCTAAATATTCAACTACTGGAAAAATAAATGCAACTATACCTGAAAAAAACACATTGCATTTTGAAAAAGAAGGCATTATTTCTAAATTGTTAGGGTTACTATAAAGTAATAAAATTGAAAATGAAAAAAAAAAATCACTGAGAAGGATATATTGTTTAAATACTTCATCATTTCTTTTTATACTTCTCATATCAGAATGAAATTTTAAAAGTAATTCAGAAGGAAAATGAAAGTATTTTACTCAAAAGATAGAGTCCATATGTGTTACAATCTGGAAACCCACTGAGAAAAAGATGAATTTTTAAAAACTGAATTTTGACAATTGGAAGGTGATGTGACTTTTTTCTCTCCATGAAATTTGAATCACTCTCTAGAAGAATAAAAGAGACCTTTGCAAACTATAGTAAAGCTTAACACTTGTTTAACTGCAAATTACTTTGGAAAAAAATTTAGTGAACTTTAAGAATCTCACAATGAGGGTTTATAATGAACACTATTCCTAAATTCTAGGTTTAAGATATTTTTATAAGCTTGACATATGAGTTACATCCATATATTTGTCTGTTTGTATTTCATATAATCTATAGTTTTCAACTCTCTTTAAAGTAGTCTGTCATAAATACAAAAGATCATATCTAATTTTATTATTTCTATTAAGATTACAACAGTATATTGTGATTAACTACTTGTATACAATATCTTTAGGCTCTAAGATTAAGGGCAAGGTCTATTTTTTTTTTCACTTTGTATGGATCCCTAGCTTCTAGCACAATGTACAGATTCAAGTACGCATTTTATTGAGTTGACTGAATTGATAAATGTATAATTTCTTTATTCTGATGATTATTTCCTAGACATAAAATTAAGTTGATATGTTCTAGGTTAAAAGTATTTTTCCCTCAAAATCAAGGTAGAAAATGGGTTGAAGTTTTAAAAATTGGCTCAATTTTAACAAATTTGGCACAAACTATACCTGTGCTCTAAAACTAATACACACAATTCCTAATTTAAATAAAAAATATTTATTTTATACCTATTAAGTGAAAGGCAATTTGCCTTTAAAATACAGTAAGATATATTTGTTTATTTGTTTGTTTGTTTGTTTTTAGGAGGCACTGGGAACCAAACCCGGGATCTCCCCTGTGAGAAGCACAGACACTCAACCGCTTGAGTCACCATCTGCTCCCAACATATATTTTTTAATGCTAGAGTAAGATCAGACATTTAGGTTTTATCTTACATATGAAAGAATACATTGGAATTAATGAAGACAGGCTAAAATAGTGTAAAGGAAATACAATTGTTTTGCTTTTTCTTCAAAAGTAATTAACTTTATTTTACTGTTGGGTAAAAGTACTCAGCAGCAAACTTCTTATGGTTTGACTCTTTGTCTTCCAACTTCTTTCCCTACTTTGGGGAAAAATAGAATGAATAAAGGATTTTAAAAAGGCCAAAGGCCCATTCATTTTTTTTAAGAATAGCAACTCAGAAAAAGTGACTGAAAAAACAGTGTATGAAAGTATAAATCACTGTCAAAAGTCTCTAAACATCCGCTTTATGATGATTCAAAAGCTCTTTTATACTTAGCCTCCTCTAACCTTAAACATTCCCAAATTCTATTCTGAGAAACTGTGAGCTTTATAAGTACTTTTTACTTCTTTATTCCTTAACAAACTTTTACATATTCTATATTGTTGTTCCATACATTAAAAAAAAAAAAGCTCAATTTTAAATATAATTTTGTAATACTACTCTCAAAGCAAGATGATGTGCAGAAAAAGCAATGGATGAGGAGAAACATGCCTACATTCTGGTTCTGACTTGACAATTAATTAGCTGTTGGATCCTGAGTAAATCCACTTAACTCATTTGGGCATTACTGCCCTCTTCTATAACATAAAAGGACTGGATTAAATAATCTCTAAATTTGAAATGCTATGATTTTGTTACTCTATTTTTAAAAAAGATACATGCCATTCATTCACTGTTCAGTATACACCTATTAATGTATATTTAGAAAATCTTATTCCTTTCAAAACCTCCTCAAAACCATAAAGAATACTGTTTAAGGGCAAGGAAATACATGGAATTAATTATTTTACTTCCTTATTATCATATATTTTTGTTGGCAATAGGAAAACAGAAAGAAATAAAATACATCCAGTTGTGGTAACTCTTAACTCTTACTGAGAAAAATGTTGCACTTTTTTGGACAGCACAGATGAAATGTCCTAGATGGAAACCAAGAGTATTTGGGATATTTGGGGGGATGCTTTCTTTCTCCCTGTCACCACAAAAACATACTATGAATGAAGAAGTAAAGATAAATTAAATTTTGGTAAACATACAGGAAAAACAGTGGTAGCATGTTTATTTTTCTGCACCCTCTTGAATATCATGGGCTAGAAGGAAGCTAAATGGATAAGAGGTAGAGATAACAACTTTAAGAAATTTATTATCTGGTTTTATAATGCAATGGCCACTGTTTTGTAGCCTCTAGAGAGGTATTGCTGAAATGGTGCATTGTGTACATGAAAATAAATATACAATTAACAGAGCAGAAATTTTGAGAAATTTCTAAAATATAAAAAGCAGATGGGATCAAACTGATGGATAATATCCCAGACCAAAATACACGCAGGAGAGGTGTACTCTGAATAAGAAACTGATTCTGGGGGAGCTCCAGTCTGAGGGCAACTAGGCAAACAGAGGGCAGAGATGACAGTCACCTGAGACAATCATTAGGCTGATTTCTCCTCTTCCCCTCCCTTTAATTCTGCTGGGAAGCAGGCAGCAGAATTGGCCACTCTTGGCTAAAGAGGTATGGAGTCATAACTTACAAGAGGGGCAGATCCCTAAATAGCTACTGATAATCAGAAAGAATAGATATTTCCCACAGGCCAAAGACCAATAACTGGCAAACCCTGCCTGGCAGCATGTTCTACTCCTGCCCCACAAGGGGAAGGCATTTTGGCAGTGTTTATTGACATTTTAACTGTGCATAATACTTTTTGAGTTAGCAATTTCACTTCTAGTTATCTATCCTACAAAAATATCCACCTACATTCACATAGATAAACATCAGGATTCCAACACTTTCATAATAAAGAAATACCAGAGGCAAGCTAAATGGCCACAAATAGAGAAAAACTCAAATAAATTACAGTATTACATACTATGAAATTTTATTTGCCTGTTTAAAAGAATGAGATAAATATTAAATAGCATTTAATATTTGTAAGTGAAAAGGGTAAGTAGCTAAATATACATACAACATTTATAGTAAAAAGTTATATGTGTTTATATGTGCAGTAGAGGAAACCAGAAGACTACTTATCACCTCCTTACCTCCGGAAGGAAAGTAGAACTTTTTGGATAGGAATAAGGAATAAAAGGGACTCTCACATAATATTTGAGTATTTTGCAATGAGAATATATTTCTGTATAACCAACTTAATTTAAGAAGAAAACAAAGTTTACCAATTTGTATCTCGACCTGAGAAAAATGTTCTCCGCCAAGATAAAAAAGTTTTGAAAAATTTAGATATCATAATTTGCTTTGAAACAATATTCACAGCACTCCAGTAAGTTCAATATAAATTTATACCAAAAAGGTATAAATTATATGGCTAGAGTATATTATTATTTTCAGTTTATAAACATAAAATTGAAACAAGTAAAATCTTTTAAAAAATCTACATCTTCATTGAGTTGAAGTGTCATTCAGATAAATACTTACTGTGTGGCCGAGTACAGATACAAAGTAAACCCTTAAAAATATAAGCTATCATTATGATATATCTATTTGGACATATCACACCTAAATGAATAATATTCATTCAAACACAGGTATGGGGAATGATAACTTACATCATGCATTTCATGAAGTTTCCCCTTTTTTGCACAGTTCTCAGCTAATTCTTACCTAAATACTATATGATATGTAATTACACAGAATTGTGCAATATACAAAGACAGCAACTTTCTGGAAAACTTTACAATCCTATTTCAATAAAATGAGATACCAGTAACAATAATGAAGTCAGCACATATTATGGAAGCGTGAAAATGTCTTGTATATATGTAAAAAATTAAATAATTCATTTGGGTTTCCTAATTTCCGATATATTATTTTTTCCTATTAGGTAATTTATCCTATTTAAAACAACTGTTGCTTCCCTTTTCTCTTATAAAGAAGAGGACATAAAGATTGATTGTAGTAAAATCAACTCCAATTAAGAAAAATGATCTCCTCACAATCTAATTGTCCACCCACTCTCTTAATATGCATTACTAGCAAATAAAGACCCACAAACACTATTCCCTTCTCTTATCACTCTTAAAAGGGCTGTTTCCTACCTTTCAGCAACCTTTGATTTTTCTGCCAGAATCTTATTCTCTTTGCTGTCACTGTGTCAGCAGGAGCAAAATATCAAAACTTAAGTTATCTATACTTTTATTGAAAAAGAAGAAAATATTCCTATCATATAATTTTGGCCAACAATTTTGTTTAAATATTGGTTAGTAGTGAACTTCAAGTCATGTTTATACAACTAATCCATATATAAAAATAAATTTTAGTTAAACAAAACTGGACAGATAAATTAAAAATATCAAATCTATTTGAAAAGGTACATGCCTTTAATGAAGAAAAAAGATCAAAGCCTCAAATAAGATCATGAAGTGATTTTCAATAAGAAAAAAATGTTCATTTTTTTATTGAGTTGTTTGACTTTTACTTACTAATTTTTACAGCACTTTGTAAGCAAGTAAAGTATCCAGAATATAGAAAATAGACGTTAACGTTTTAGAGCAATTATGGAGAATGGGAAATAATGGGAATATCAAGCCAGGGAATGTAGCAAAATCTCTAGAAAAGCTTTTCTATCCATATGCTCCATCTTCTTTTCAGAAGTCATACAGGTGACTAGTGTGGAGTTAGTAATTGGAGGACAAAGACTGGTTTAGATTATAAGTGATTCTGATAAAGTTAAGTCACCCATACCTTCTAAGCTTTTTCAGAATTACATTTTATCTCACATGACTACCCCATCCCATCCCCGGGAAAAGAAGAACCAATTTTTAGACCTTAACACAAACCAACATGATGTATAAAAACTAACTTGTAAAATACTATATATAGCTATGATCAGAATCTTAAATCTAACTTAAAAGCCCACTAAATTGATCACAAATTATCTAAACTGGGCTCCACAGGAGGAGGGACTGAGATTTAATGCAGTAGTTCTCATATTGCCTGGGTTTACCTAAGAGTTTTTATGAATATTCTTGGTCAATCAGTATTTCCAGGGGTTGGATCCTGGCATGGATTTTTTTTTTAAACCTTCCCAAGTAAATCTAATGAGAGACAGGATCAAAAACTATTGGTTTAACTGAAAGAACTTGAATGAGTGCTATAAATTCATTTTCTATTTTGCTTTGGTAATGAGAAGCTTTGAACCTTGAGTTTTTAACACTATTCTTCTCAATCTGTAGAATGAATTAAACTGGCCTACATGATGTCCAAAGATCCTTGTTGCTTCAAAGTTGTTTGATCATACCATTCAAAATTGGTACATACATTCAATATCTACATAGTGCTTCAAATAAAGGTAAAACCACTATCATGTCTACTGAGGTTATGTAAGTTAACCATATCCACATTTGCAGATTCCATGTGAGGAAATATATTTACCAAAAAAGGTTTTTAATAGCTCATCCTTAAACAAATACTTCATGAGATTTTACCATGTGCTATCAATGACAAAATTAATTATTCTGAAATCCTATCCTTTGCTGAAAATTTTTAAATAGTCATTACACTCAAGGGATACATTTTCAGGAACACAATATTAAGATTTATTCTTTATTGTAACATACAAAATTTCTTTAAAATTTAAAATTAAAAAATAAGGGACTGTAGTTTTTGTACACAAATGCTTTTCATCTAAATCAACAATTAAGTTATAGGGAATAACAGTACTAGACTTTAAACATTAATTACATATGAAAGAAGTAGTCATAAGAAACAACCAACAAAGACTATTTTAACCAGTTAGCATTTCATTGCCCTACATCAGGTAAGTGGAAAAGTGCTTCTGGTTGAACATTTAGAATGGGGTGACCATTAGAAGAGTATGAAAATTTCAAGCCATAGTTTAAAAACTCTTAAAGTTCATATAATTTGAAGTTAATGTACTTATATTTGCTTTAAATAGAAAGATAATAAAGGAAAACACTACTTTCTTTTTAAAAAGAGTCAACAGTAGTTTTCCTTTTGAAAAGATTAACTTCTTTCAAAACTATGTGTTTATCAAGATGCAAATTTGCATTAATTTAAAAGATATAATCATGTATTAGAATAATTATCAATAAATATTTCAACTATATAATGTGTGAAAAGAATATACAAATTCATGTTCATCTTCTCACACTGAATTTAGAAAAACAAAGCTTAAAAGAAACTAAAGAGGAGCAGATTTGGTTCAAACAGTTGAGAACCTGCCTCCAACATGGGAGGTCCAGGGTTTGATTCCTGGTGCCTCTAAAAAAGAAATAGACAACAAGCAGACAATGAGCTCAAACAACAAGCAAAAATAATGAGCACATAGATGAGGGAGCCATCTCACGAAGGATGGGGGAGAAATTAAAACTTTTAAAGCTAGGTATAAATAGTTTGGGACTGT
This sequence comes from Dasypus novemcinctus, assembly GCF_030445035.2. NCBI lineage: Eukaryota > Metazoa > Chordata > Mammalia > Cingulata > Dasypodidae > Dasypus > Dasypus novemcinctus. The sequence continues at coordinate 42,730,839 of NC_080673.1, read as the reverse complement.
TCATCATTACTGATCCTATTCCAACAGAACAGAAAATGACAACAATGCTATAGGTATACAAATTATCAGGAGGTATACAAATAACAAAACTTCAATACAGTTAGTTCAAAGTAGCTAGGCAAAAAAAATTCTACAACAAATGACATATAATAGGCCATAATCTATTTAAATACAAGGCTATTTAATTTTTAGAAATATTTTCTACAGAATATCATTTGTATATTGAAATATACAAAATTAATTTTAAAACTAAAACCAAATTAGCAATCTAAATACTATAATTAAAAGATAGCAAATCTCCAAAATTAAAATGGAATGCAAGTTCACCTCTCATAACATATATTTGCCTTAAAATATATAATATATATTTCTTTGTGCAAGAAGTATGAGAGGTCATTCTGTCCTTGATGAAAATGCTATTTACCAATTCTGTCTTTTAATATATTACAGCTCTAACTTTCTCTGTCCATTTCCAAATCATAACAAGATAATTTAAGAGATTTAAATGCAGTAAAACCAAGTTGTCCAGGATGTCTTTTTGTGCTAATATTTGGGAAGAAAATAAAATTCCAAAGGATAAGACAAGCAGTTAAAAATGTTTCCTCGTCTACCTCAAACCTCTGTGATGTCAACTTTGCAAAGCCAAATATCAACTGGAATACACCAGTAAGGATTTCATGGCACTATGCTATTATTATCATTATTATTTTGTAAAAAGAATTTATTGAGAAATGGAAGAAAAGAACAGAGATTATTGAGAAATGGGAGAAAAGAACAGAATTATGCACCTAAGGTGTAGCTGTGGGCTCCTCAAGGCAGAGAGAGCCAATAGTTTTTTATTTTATGAAAGAAATAATAACTGAAAGGATTAAGATCTATTTGCTTTTTCAGATTTAAGCTTTTTTTTTTTGCTTTCATCAACTCCTGCCTGTCATAAATCAAAAATATTCTTCTTTTAATCCCAACAGTAGACAAAATAATGCATTTTATACTTAAATATGCTCAAGGAAAAAAATTAACATTCTTTATCATTTCCCAACAGAGACAGTTAATACTCTAAGGCCACATTAATAGAATCTCTCTGCCATTGTAGAAAGTTTGATAGCACTCCTATTTCAATGTCTGAATTTTTCTCCCTTTTTTTGACAAAGACAAATGATTGCCATCAATCAAGATCCAATCGGGTATACAGAGAGTCAGGCGAATGCATCACTCTTTACTGGTTTTCCTGTTATTTGAGCAGGCTTTGCTCCATATTATTTTATAGAATGATCAAAAAAGCAGCCATAAGATAGATCATTCACACCCACTGTAAAATTAACTTTCATGAATAATGAGAGTTTTAAACCTCAGATAATGTATACGTTATATCAAGGATATTACTGAGTTCATTTCTGGTTAGAGATTATGTAAATGATACTACATGACCTTTATCATTACAACAGGACATGCAAAACACATATTATTCCATACATCATTTTAAAGCAAGTCAGTTTCTAAAGGAAAACAGTCCTTTATAATGTTCATGGTAAAGTTAAAGTTTTAAGAAAAAGATATTCATTACCTGTGATCGAGCCCTTCCCTTAACCTGTTACTTCTATTAAACCTATAATAGGACAAAAAACCTCTCTTTAAAAAATGTGCTTAGTTGCTCTATTTCTTTGTAGCGCTACTGGTAATAATTTCACATAGTAAACTCAAATTATTTTAGGTAGTAACACAAATTTTTAATGTATAACAAATATTAAATACATGCTTCAAAGTCATTCTATTCAAAATCAAGAATTCAAGAAAGTGTCAAACAATGTACTAGGAAAGAAGTGAAAGAAGACATTCTATAATGTCTCTTTAGAATTACTTTCTTTCTATTTTAAAACTCAGAGAATGTGAATGTAAACTAAAATGGCCCACCAATTAAACAATACCTCTCCTAAAAAAAAAAAGATATAGAAATATGCATTGCCAAAATAACTCTTTTATCTTATCTGGTGTTGACACATCATTATCCATGAAGAAGCCTGGGTATAGTCATTCATCCCTCCCTCTCCTTAAAGCCTTCATACAAATAAATTTTTTTCTTCATAAAGAATCTCAAATACATGCCCACTACCTCAGCCCTAATACTCCTTGAGTAGGTTACTGTTATTGTGATACCTTTCTTTAGTTTCATTACTGGCAATATTTTTCTTCTTCAAATCCATTACAAAAAGGACTGCCAGAATGATCTCTTCAACAGAAACTCTCTTAACATCAACAACTGATATGAAACTTTCAATGTTTTCCATCCCTTACACTGATGATTTCCAAAGTAGGCTACCTATACCCAAAGGATACATAAGGTAACTGATTTGGAGTGCCAAAAGATAACAGTAAAATATCTACTTATATTTATTTGCAGAAAAAAGGCAAGAAATTAAGCCTTACTAATATTTATTAAATATAGTATAAGGAATCACATTCATATGTGGTATCCAATTATTGCATAATGAGACACTGAAATTTATTTGTGTCTAGTTGAGGGGGTTTACAGATTACAATATCTTAAATAGTAGAATCATAAGGTGAAGAGTGATAGAAAAAAGAAAACACTTGATAGCAGCTGAACTTTATGATGGTACTCATTCCTCATAAAGACATTCATTTCAAATTTTCTGAACTTATCTTTAGCAGTAACATGACCCTGGCAGCTATCTGAAATAAACACATACAATGTATCTCTTCAACATAAGGGTGACATTATGAAAAAAATAACTGCTTATTTTTAAAAAACCAAATACTATGGAAAAGATGTTTGGGAATATTTCCACCATTATGTGATTTTTGTTGCCAAAATTAACAGTGGCATTTACTAAAACTCAGAAAATTTTACCCTAAATTAAAACAATTCAGAAACAGAGCTTCCTAGTCTAGGAACTATTTGTGAAAAATACTGAAATATTAATAACCTTTGAAGAGAACAAAGAGTTTGGGTACAATTAAATAATATAACTGTTTTTAAAATATTTTCTTTGGTTTTATTCCATCCTTTAGTTTCTCCTAAAAAAAGAATGATGATCTTTAACAATTATATTTGAGAATTCACAGTGTTTAGACAATTCCTGTTTCATATCCTTAAAAACATATGCAAATAATAGTGCCATCTACCATATAAGACTTAAGAAAGTGGTACAAGTAGCCCTCATTTTTTTGAACTTCACTTATTGCACTTCACAAATATTGCATTTTACAAACTGAAGGTTTGTGGCAACCCAGCTTCAACAAGTCTCTTGGCACCATTTTTCAAACAGCATGTGCTCATACTGTGTCTCTATCACACTTTGCTAATTCTTGCAATATTTCAAACCTTATCATTATTATATCTGTTATGATGATCTAGAAGCAGTGACCTTTAATATTACTACTGTCATTGTTTTGGGGTGCGACAATATGTGCCCGTATAAGATGGTGAATTTAGTTGATAAATGTTGCCTCAGTTACGTCTGAATCAACAACCTGCCATTGTGTGTCTCCCTTTCTTGGGGCCTTTCTATTCCCTGAGACACACAATATTGAAATTAGACCAAGTAATAATGTTACAGTGGCCTCTAACTGCTCAAGGGAAAGGAAGAGGTGCAAGTCTCTCAACTCAAAGTAAAAACTAGAAAGTATTAAGCTTAGGGAGGAAGGCATGCTGAAAGCCAATCTAGGCCAAAAGGTAGGCCTCCTGAGTCAAACACCTAGCATGCTGTGAACACAAAAGAAAAGTTCTTGAAGGAAACAAATAGTGCTAATGCAGTGAACACACATATAATGAGAAAGCCAACACCTTTATTGTTGATATAGAGAAAGTTTTAGTGGTCTGGATAGAAGATCAAAACAGTCACAACATACCCTTAAGCCAAAGCCTAACCCAGAGCAAGGCACTAAATCCCTTCAATTCAAGAAAGGCTGAGGGAAGTTAGGTAGTGGTAGAGCAAAAGTTTGAACCTAACAGGGGTTGGCTCATGAGATTTAAAGAAAGAAGCTATCTCTATAACATCAAAGTACAAGGTAAAGAAGCAGCAAAGTGCTGATGTAGAAGCTGCATCAGATTATCTAGATCTAGCTAAGATAATTTGATGAAGGTGGCAACATTAAAAAACAGATTTTCAGTGTAGACAAAACAGTTTTCTATTGGAAGAAGATGCCATCTAGACTTTCCCACCTAGGGAGGAAAGTGAATGTCTGCCTTCAAAGCTTCAAAGGACAGGCTGACTCTCTTTAAGGGACTAATGTAGCTGGGACTTGAAGTTGAAACCAATGCTCACTGACCATTCTAAAAAATTCTAAAGTCGTTAAAAATTATGAAAAATCTACTATGTCTGTGTTCTGTAAATGGACAAAGCCTGGATGACAGCACATCTCTTTACAACATGATTTACTGAATATTATAAGCTTAGGGTTGAGACTTACTGCTCAGAAAAAAAATTTTTCTTTCAAAAGATTACTGTTCACTCACTGACAATGCACCAGGTCACCCAAGAGCTATGATAGAGATGTACAATGAGATTAATGTTTTCATTCCTGCTAACACGACATCCATTCTGCAGTCCATGGATCAAGAGGTCATTTCAACTTTTAAGTCTTACTATTTAAGAAACATATTTCATAAGGCTATAGCCGCCATAGATAGTGATTCCTCTGATGGATCTGGGCAAAGTCAAATGAAAACCTTCTAGAAAGGATTCACCATTCTAGATGCCATGAAGAATATATATGATTCATTGGATGAGGCCAAAATACAACATTAACAAGAGTTTTGGAAGAAGTTGATTCCAACGTTCCTGGATGACTTTGAGAAGTTCAAGACATCAGTGGAGGAAGTAACTGCAGATATGGTGGAAAACAGCAAGAGAAATAGAATGAGAAGTGGAACCTGAAGATGTCACTGAATTGCTGCAATCTCATGATAAAACTTGAACAGAAGAGAAGTTGCTTCTTATATACGAACAAAGAAAGTGGTTTCTTGAGAATGAATCTATTCCTAGTGAAGATGACATGAACATTGTGGATATGGCAACAAAAGATTTAGAATATTACAATAACTTAGTTGATAAAAAACAGTGGCAGAGTTGGAGAGGACTGACTCAAATTTTGAAAGAAATTCTACTGTGGGTAAAATGTTATCAAACATTCATATCGTGCTGCAGAGAAATCTTTCATGAAAGGAAGATGCAATCAATGTAACAAACTTCATTGTTATCTTATTTAGCTATCACCACCCTGATCAGTCAGCAATCATCAATATCAAGGCAAGACCCTCCACCAGCAAAAAGATTATGACTCACTAAAGATTCAGAAGATGTTTAGCATTTTTAAGTATTTTTTAAGTTAAGGTATGTACTTTTTAAGTTAAGTACTTTTAAAGTATTTTCAAGTTAAGGTATGTACTTTTAAAAAGACATAATGTTACTGCACACTTAATAGACTATAGCATAGTATTAATATAACTTTTATATGCACTGGGAAATAAAAATATCTGTATGACTTGCTTTATTGTGATATTCACTTTATTACAGTGGTCTGGAACCAAACCTGCAATATCTCGGAGATAAGTCTATATAGAGATCTCTAGTAACAAAAGTTGCTGTTGTTTTCTACTACTACAACCTCTAACATTATTAGCAGTAGTGAAAAAAGATGGACTCATTTCTTGGAATGAGTACATAACCTTAGATGCAGTTTATAAGAATATTGAGGTTCCAATCTGAGAACATCCAATCTGAGAACAAGATAGGTTTCAAAAGGAAAAAAAAAGCTTATTTTGCAGCAAAGCATCAACACCCTATGTATGGAATGCCATACATGAAACGTTTTTAAGTTGATAATAAATTATTTTAATTTTGATACAGCATCCAATCACCTGCCAGAAAGATTCTATCAATTTACTCTTCCACCAAAAATACATAAAAATGTCTATTTCCCCACCATCAATAACACTGAGCTGGGTAATATTGGTCTTATTAATTTTTGCCAAACTTAAAAAGAAGAGGATACTGTTTAACATGAATTAAGGCTTTAAGCTGAGATTTCATTAGTGATTCTATTAAGAAAAACAGAAAACACAGGGAAGAAAAGCTTACAGAAGAAATAAATTTGGTTCTGGACATATTGCATTTGAGGGATCAGAAGTATATCCATATAGAAATACCCAAAAGTCCCTGAAAATAGAGATGTGAAGCTTAAAAGACAGATAAGGAACAATAAGGATATTGATCTGAGATATGTAGACAGAAATGATGGTTAAAGGTCTGGGAGAGATTAAGATTACAAAATAACTAATTTTAAAAAAAGAAAAACACCAGGAACAGAACTTTCCAGAAATACCTCTATAAAATGGAATTTGGAGAAGGTGAGATCCAGGGACACAAAGATCATATTCATCTTGTTCACCATTATTACCCTGATATCTGGGTATGAAACCTTTGATACTTGTTGAACTCCCACCTGTAGAACTATTACCTTATTTAATTATTTTTTATTTTGAGGAAGTTTCAAACTTAGAGAAAAGTTTCATATTACTAACATGATGCCTCATCATCCCCAAATAATTCTGGTATGTATTTCCCACAATGACCTTGCCTTACATATTAAAACCATCAAAATCAGAAAACTAAAACTGATTATTACCTTCTCACCTTCAAGCAGGGTTGCTATAGTGAATTAAATTTCTTTTTTTATTGCTCATTGCTAGTTTATATCAATAAATTGATTTTTTTATTTTTTGAAAGAGACTTAGATTACATAAATGTTACATAAAAAATATAGGGGATTCCCACATGCCCCACTCCCCACATCTCACACTTTCCCACATTAACAACATCTCTCATTAGCATGGTACATTCACTGCAATTGATGAACACATTTGGAGCATTGCCACTAAGCATGGATTACAGTTTACATTGTAGTTTACACTCTCTCCCACACAAATTTGTAAGTTATAAAAAGATATATAATGGCCTGTATCTGTCAATGCAATGTAATTCAGGACAATTCCTCAAAATGTCCCCATACTACACCTGCTTTCCCTCTCCCTGCCCTCAGAACCTCGAGTGGTCACTGCCTCCACATCAATTATGTAATTTCTTCCATTGCTAGAATCACAATGAATCTTAGGTAGAAAACCAGTAAGTCTACTTTAGTCCATAGTTCATTCCCCAAATCTGAGGATTCTGGGAGGGTAATGTCCACTCCTCCTCTAAATGAGAAGGGCTTCAATCCCATAGGGCCAATGGATGGGACTCTCTTGCTTACAGTTATAGACTTTTTCAGTTCCTTGGTAAGATGGTTGTCCATCATCATCTCCTTATTAGTTGTCCTGGTTAAGACCAATGAACTATAGAGTAGGTGTTGCAACTCTATTGAGAGTCAGAGCCCAGCTGCCATATGGACAGACAAAAGAGTTAAATCTCTTGGATGTACACCTATCAACTCTAGTACTAACTATAGGTTCGAACAGAAGGACAGAAGAGCCACGTGTAGGGAAATCACAACTGAGTCCGACTCTGTCACCCTGGGGAGCATGAATTCCAAAGTGGGGCCCACTGGCAAGTACCTAACTCCTGAGCTATCTGCCCTTACTATAGTGTCCAGATGTCTCCAGAGGCCTCAGGAGCCCCTCTATTTGGAGTAGTGTCTACTTTAGCATTCATGAGCTCCTGTAGAGAGATTATAGGCGTAACCTCTGAGATGACCTCCCAACCCACTTTGAAGTCTCTTAGCCATATAAATTCATTTGCCTTTACCTTTTCCCCCTTTTGGTCATGGTCTTTTTCCAGTTGCATTAGTAGTTAGTACTTGGTAGTAATCCCTTGCTGCCAGGGAGACTCATCCCCGGGAGGAAGGTAATATATTTATATGCTGAGTTCAGTTTAGAGAAAGGCCACATTTGAGCAACAAAGAGGCTCTCAGGAGGTCATGCTTAGGCACCCTATAATACTAGGCTAAGTTTCACTTTCAAGAGTAAAGGTCAATATGCACAGTCATCAATATCAAGGGCCCAGCAATGGGCCATCCTCCTTCACTAGTCATTGCCCCGGTACTCAGGGGATTTTTGGCGTTCCATTAGAGAATGTGGCAGAGCTCCCCAGGATGGGAATTTGATTTATATATTCATCTTGTATTCTATGATATTGCTAAACAAATTTATTAGTTCTGGCATATATTTTGTAAATTTTTTAGGATTTTTTACATAGTAGATCATATTGTCTATAAATACAATTTTACCTTTTTCTCCCTCATCTCGAGGCATTTAATTTCTTTGTCTTGCTTTATTATAGTACATAGAACCACTAATAAAATGGTGAATGAGAAAGATGAGAGAAGACATCTTTCCCTATTGCCCACGTTAGGGGAAAGCATTCAGTCTTTCATCATTAAGTATGATGTGAGCTGTAAATTTTTCACAGTTGTTTTTATCAAATAGAAGAAGTTCTCTTCTCTTGCTAATTTCTTAGAAGTTTTTACTAAGAGTAGATTTTATCAAATGCTTTTTTACATTTATTTAGATGATCATGTGGTTTTTGTCCTTTCTTTTATTAATATGTTTTATATTAATTAATTTTCTTATATTAACCTAACCTTGCATTCCTGGAATAAACACCTCTGGTAACAGTATATAATCATTTTTATAGGCTACTGAATTTGGTTTGCTAATATTTTGCTAAAGATTTTGTGCCTATGTTTATAAGAGACTTCATTTAATTTTAACAATAAAGTGTTATTTTCAAGAAGACAAAAGTGAAGTCATACAAGCAAAAATGGAGCAAATGAGATCTGAACTAGGTATCTCTGAAACTCAAAATAGAGCTCTTTCCACTAAACTATATTAGATGTTCTCAACGGGTACAGCATCGCTCTGTAGAAAGAACTATGGAAATCTGTGAAGAATGTTTTGGTTGTTATTACAATGACTGTGGAGTACTGCTGTTACTTAGTGGGCAGAAGGGAAAGGAAAAGCATATTAGATATCCTATAAAAAGCAGAATGATCTTACAATAGTAATAATGGTCGAAGGCTATGCATGCTTTCCAAATATTCTGCTGGATATCAGTGAGAGAGAAAAACTAGATAATTATCTGGGCCTATATTCCAAGTATTTTTGTCTTTTTTTCTTTCATGAATGCAGTCACTGTATAACGTAAGGTAAAAGTAAATTTTGTTTTCTTCAGTACTCTATCAAGAGACATTCACCAGTTAGAATAATCATATCATAGTCAGTATTGCCCCTTACAACATTGGGAAAGACTATACATACGCCATGCCTCTGTTAATCTGCATTTACAGTTAACACATTCGCAGTGATCATATATATAAGTACAAGCATCCAAATACTTCATAATGTTTTTTAACAAAGTTGTGTTGAATTCCTTATTGAAGATTGAAATACATATTATTTATTTAAAATTACTTTCATTTATTTGTCTTTTATATTAGAGCTCAGGGAATTAGTTAAATATTATTTAACTCAGAAAGCTCTATTTACTATCTCAAAACAAAATTCATAGATAAGGGAATACTAAAAAATATTTGTCATATAAAGAGGCTATTAAATTTGAGAGGGTAGAGAACCAATGCATTACATCATGCTGCCCCTTATATCTAACCCATTCTCACCACATTCACTGGTATTGAGTAGCTACTATGATTATCTGTGGTCTAATCTATTTTGACAGCCTCCAAACTAGCTTCCATTACTTGAATGTCCTGTCCAATATAAATTTCATAATGCCAAAATGCCATTGTTTTCTTTTAAGTGTTATCTAAGATGGAAATCAGACCAAGACATTTCTTTGGATTCCTAGTCTCCTTTGGAAAAAATTTTCAAATTCTCTAACATGGCATTTAGAATTTCATAGCTTTACCTATGTTTCTAAATTTATCTACAACCACTCTGGAATTTCTCAAAATTTCCACATTATTTCACAAACTGTACCATGCATAACCTACTCCCCTCTGACATGACTTCCCATCATCATCCTTGCCCCCATTTCTTTTCTGTCTGGACTTACCACTCCAGTCTCTCCTCAAAACCATATCTTACTTTATAGTAGTTCTAATGCACATGTTCGGGCCTCTTACCACACACACACTTTACTGTACTTATGTATATGAATTTCCTACTAAACAATGATGTTCAAAATGCAATAATACCTTTTATAACCAACAAATAACAATATTTATCATTGGTCCTTAATCAGTATTTGTTGATTTAATTAATATTTAACTAATTTTCCATTCTCAAATTCTTTCCTGAAATTCTAAACAAACACCACAAATATCTATATATCCAAAATGACATAATTCCAATTTGCTCACAAAAACATGAAAATCATACTTTTAAAAATTTCTGTATGACAGAAATATATAGCTAACCTTGACACTCATTTCCCTATCTAAATAAAATCTCAGCACCTTTTATGTACTTGCACAGGAAAATGCTTTGCCAGCAAGGTTTCATTTGTCTTTTTTCCTTTTTCATCTTTGCATAGAATTCTACCCCTTCACTGTTTGAGCTAAATGAATCTACAATCACATCACATCACATCAATCAATACTTTATATGTCCTTATGTTTATATGCAGCACAATGAAAAGAAACAAGTATAGGGGTACAGGAATTGGCCACAGACACTATGCTCTAATGTGGCAAACATTAGAGTCAATTGAAGTAAACTCTAAAGGGTTATGAGGTCAAAACGAAAGACTGCATAATTTATGAGATCAAGCAAATCATTTTGAAAGTACAGAGTTAAGTGAGGCATCAGGCTATTACTGCCTTTCATGAATAAAGGTTAATATCAGTGTTTATCTACTTATATACTAGATACTATTTGCTATATAAACATTACTCATTAAAAAACATTTCCTGACACTATCATATTTTAAACTACTGGATCAAATTTAATTCATAGCACTACATTATACTAATGCAAATATGTATCATTCTAAGTTTTTTAAAAAAATATTGCCTCAGACATTTTGATTAGTAAAATATGCTGTGAAACAGAAAATCTCAATTTGGCACCAAGAGGCACCAACAAGCAATTGTAAAGCACAATTAATATATATATATATAAATTCTGCAAGCAAAGTTGTGTTTTGTTATTTGGTACTTTTGGTTTGTTGTATGCTATTTCTCATACAGAAAAGCTATAGAATTGGTGGGGGAAGGGGGTAGTATAAAATACTAGGCCATTAAAGAAAGAAAAAAGATGAGTTTTTAAAAGTAGCTCTTACTCTCCCTTTTATTAAGGAAAAAGACAATGGTAATCTGCTTTTCCATAAATTCACATTATACTTTAAATATTACATATTTCATTTTCTAAGTTAAAATGTAACATGTGAAACAGATGCAAAAGTCAAAACAACCTGGGAAATATTGTGAAAAATATTGATGGTAAACTAATGTCACTTTTTCCAAAAAACAAAATTCTCAAATGAAAGGATGTAACTAGATGAAGAGGCATGTAAAACAACATGGCAATATACACAATGCCAAGTCATAACCAAGATCAATTTTTTGTTATTTTCCCATTTCATTCAATATATAACATACTCAGAAAATAAATATTAAGTTATATCCAATGATATGAAACATCAAAATCACATCAAAATTAATCTCTTACATCATAGAGAAATAAATCACTTCAAACAGAATCTCAGGGTCATAAGACAATGAGAAGAGCTAAACTGTATTGAAGACAGTGTTAAAAAGGCAAAAGTTAAATGTTTATTATAATTACAAGGAATAACAAAGAAGGCAGCAGCAGAAGAGGTAATTTATAAAGAAAGGATTTTCAGAGTCTAAAGCACTGGAACAGGAAATATATAAATTATTATTGGGAAATTATATTGAAATGCAAACTAAGATACCCTTAAAATGATAATGGTGGTTTTTTTTTCAAATTAATGTACATTAATGGTGATTTGTATAGAGACAGTATTTATCATTTGGCCCACAGAATAACTTTGTCCACAGAATATCCTGAAGGGAAATTTCAAGGAAATTGGAAATTGGAAAGTTCATTTATTCATTCCACAAATATTTACTGAATACTTACCATATTCCAATCACCAAGGATACAGTAGAAAATAAAACAAAGGTGTTTTTTTTTTAAGATTTATTTATTTATTTAATCATCCCCCCCGGTTGTCTGTTCTCTGTGTCTATTTGCTGCCTCTTGTTTCTTTTGTCTGCTTCTGTTGTCATCAGTGACACAGGAAGTGTGGGCGGCGCCATTCCTGGGCAGGCAGCACTTTTTTTCACGCTGGGCAGCTCTCCTTATGGGGCGTACTCCTTGCGCGTGGGGCTCCCCTATGCAGGGGACACCCTTGTGTGGCAGGGTACTCCTTGCGCGCATCAGCACTGCGCATGGGCCAACTCCACACGGGTCAAGGAGGCCCGGGATTTGAACCGGGGACCTCCCATGTGGTAGACGGATGCCCTAACCACTGGGCCAAGTCCGTTTCCCAAAACAAAGTTTTTTATCCTCATGGGCCAGTGTGGGGAAACAGACAACCAAAGGAAAAACACATTAATAATAAAATGACATAAAGATATTATGAAGAAAAATAACTTAACCCTGTTTATGAAGGTTGATAAACAGTGATGAGGTTAATAGAGAAGGCAAGTGAAGCCCTGAATGAAGAAGGCATATAAGCTATATTGATATCTAGGGTAAAAATATTCCAGGCATAAGGAACATGTATAAAAACATTAAGATGGGGGAGCCTGATAAGTATATTCAGCCAACTACAAAAAGGCCAGTATGGCCAGAGCAAAGTGACCCAGAGCTTTGTACATGTCAAAAGGATAGTTTATGCTGTAACAAGGACTATTATAGTCTAATAGAGGAATAAAGTGGCAGTAGGGAGACTAGTTAGGAAAATAAAACAGGTTAGTAAAACAGTTTTCTTTAGTCCATGAGCTAAGAGTGCTTTTTAATTTTTAAGTAATTGAAAGAAGAAAAACACATGAAGGTATTCCATTATGTGTGAAAAATATGTGAAATTCAAATATAAGTATCTATAAATAAAGTTTTATTGGAACACAACTACATTCACTCATGTAGTGTCTACAGCTGCCCTTGTAATTCAAAATCAGAGAATGTGATGCTATAAGTGTTTCACACTGCTGCTCAGAACATTACAGATCACAGTGATGCAGCTGTAACTCGACAGTGTTTTGAGTGTCTCATATATCACTAAACCACATTTCATTTTTTTATTACTAATATACACTAATCACATAAAAACAAGAAAAGAAAAGTATATGCTGAATAAGGTACAGTTGATTGTGGATTATTTTGATTTAAAATTAGATAGCATTTAATTTACTATACAGTGACAATACAGCTGTGATAAAGAATACAATATATATCAACATCACCAAAACACTTATTACAATATTCCCAACTCAAAGGAAAGCAATAGTCAATGAAATCTAAAAATTTAAAAGAGTATCTCACCACAATAGAATTTCTTCAAAAAATAAAAAAAGGAAGTGAGGCTACAAAGTAAGTTTCTTAGTAGCTCATTTGTTAGCCAAGCATGGAAAGTCATTTATTTATAGACGGTGAGTTAATGAAATCATGTACGATTTTGCAATCAAAGATTTACGTCCAGAGATATAAATTTGTTTAAGAAGATTAGCTTTTCATAGAAAACAATTGCTCAAGTTGTTGAGAACCTTGGCAGTAACATGAATAGACAATCAAAAACCAAAGCAAGTGATTTCCAGTGGTTACCCTTGGTTTCTGGTGAGTCAAAACATATTACCCATACTGCTCAGTTATTGTTGTTTATTCAAGGAATCAATGATGACTTTGAAATGACTGAAGAATTACCCTCTATGAGTATTCTTCATGGAACAAATACAGGTGAGAATATTTTCAACGTAGTTGTGAAGACACTAATCTAGTACAACATGAAGTGGAATCTGCTAAGATGCATTAAAACTGATGATGATAAAAATATGTATGGAACAAAATAGAGCTTAGTTGGAAAAATTTACAAAGCTTGTAAAAGTGGAAGGTATTTAAAGCCTAAGGTTATTCAGTATATTATTCATTAGCAGGTACATTGCAAAAAAAATTCTGATTCTATTATGTGTTATTGAACCAGTAGTGTCAACAGTGAACTTTGTTAATAATCATGAACTTAATGATCAGGAATGCTGTGAATTTTTGTCAGAAATAAAAGCTGAATATAGTAATAACCGATCATATAGCAATTTAAATTTTTACCACTAGTAAAGTTTGATTATGATATTTTTTAGCTCAAGGCCAAAACTGATTTTTTTCCTGAATGAGAAAAACCACCTGTGCTGGTTCGAGTCCTTTATGGACCCAAGAAAATCCTGTTCTTAAAGTGAACCCATTCCTTTGCCTGTAAAACCATTATAACTGGGACCTTTTGAATAGATGCTTCAGTTAAGGACTGTTGATTAGACTGCAGGACCCAGGGTAGATCTTAATCCTGTCACTGGAGTCCTTTATAAATGGAGGACTAAAAAGCCACAGACACAGAAAAAAAGCAGTAGAGTCAGAGAAACACTGAGGAAGAGGTTCCAAAGGCCTGAGGTTGGAAACAGTGGAACACAAAGACACAGAAAGAGGCCCCTGAAAGGCTAAAATAAACAGGGACCAGAGAGGGAGAGATGAGCTGAACAGATGACCGCCCACAGCTGACCTCAGGAAGGAAGTAAGCCTGGAGGAGAAGGTGAGACCAGTAGAGCTGCCATTATGCCCTGCCCTGCGCAGGATAGATACAAAAAAAGAGAAATTCCTAAGTCAAAAGGTAGTGCGGACCGTAAAAAATGTCAGTACTGTCCAAATGCCCTCCCCTAGTGGGAAAACTATAACACCACCCTTAACTATTATTATCAAAAACTGAATAGTTTCAGAAATTAGCTTTTTTTTAAAATGTTTTTAAATACATTAAAACTGAATTAGGAAAGCAGATGTGGCTCAAGCAATTGGGCTCCAGTCAAACATATAGGAGGTCCAGGTTTCGATTTCCGGGGCCTCCTGGTGAAGGCAAGCTGACCCATATAGAGAGCTGGCCTGTGCAGAGAGCTGATGCAGCAAGATGATGCAACAAAAAGAGACACAGAGGAGAGACAATAAGAAATGCAACAGACCAGGAAGCTGAGGTGGCACAGGAGATTGAGCACCTCTCTCCCACTCCTGAAGGTCCCAGGATGGGTTCCTGGTGACGCCTAAAGAGAAGACAAGCAGACACAGAAGAACACAAAGAGAATAGACACAGAGAGCAGACAGAGAGCGCGAACAACAAGGGGTGGGGAGAAAGAAATGAATCTTTTTTTAAAAAAACTAAATTAAAAGTTAAAACAGCCCTTATGTGGGCAACTTATATTGCAGTGAAGTCATTTCAATGACAACTAACATGGATTGCATCACAAGTAATATCAGGATGTTTTATGCATTCCTGTGATGTACTGAAAGTTAAAACAAGAAGTGTGATCTCTATTCCCACACAATGGGCACAAGTATATTTTCCACCTCAAAATATAGTCCCAGCAGCATTTTTTGAAACTTGATGCAAGTGTAAAGGAAATTTCCATATTTCAAAATCCATTTAACTGTGCAACTGGGGAATTTCCACCTGATGGTCAACTGGAAGTTATTAATTAGCAATGTAATGACATGCTAAAAGGTAAATACATAGTGAAAAATCTAACATAATTCTATAAATGCATTGCAAGAGATAAATATGCTCAATTAAAATCATATGCCCATAAGTTAGTGTGTTTGGCAATTCTTACCCGAATGCAAAGATTTTTTCCAAGATGAAGAATGGAAAATCAAATTACAGATATCATTAACAGATGAAAATCTGCACTGAATTTGATGGTAGGAAACGCTACTTTGAAACCTAATTAAGTGCAATGTTACACACCTACCCCCTAAAAAAATCCATTCTTCTCATTAGGAAACAATATTACAGAAAAATTTGTTTGAGACAGTATGGTAGGAAAGCAGGGGATGGGAAATGTTCAGATTAAAGATATATTTTGATGGGATAGTCAATAAGATTTCTTATTAGATATTGTGGAGTGTGAGAGAAGGAGTAGAGACAATGCTTTCAAAGCTAAAGCCAAGGCAACTGGAATAATAGTATTGCCATTAACTGAAATAGCAAAGACTTGGATGAAAGAGATTCTGGAGGTGGAGGCAAGTGGGTCAAGTTGCTTTGGGGACATGTTAAATTTCAGATATCTATCCAACAGAGAAGTGGAGTAGGCAATTGGTTATAGGTGTCTGGAGTTCAAGAGAGACATCTGAGCTGGAGAAATAAATTTAGGAACCACCTGCAAGCAGATGGTTTTTAAAAATTTAGAACTACCTGTTCTTAGTAAAGTGAGAAGTGTTAAAAGACCCATCCCTGCATGGTGAGAAACAAAGGCAACTGTGTCTGAAATGATGTCTACTGAGCTAGGAGAAAACCAGGATCTTATCCTATCTGGAAGCCAAATGAAGAAAGTAAAGAAGAAAATGATCAACTGTGTCATTTTCCCATTAGACAGACATACCCAGTAAATATTTATACAAGGCAGAGGCAAAAATGTTTATTAAATAAGAGGAACTGGAGATATAAAAAAAATTCAGTCTGTGCAGGCTGAAAGCTACTACAGTTGCCTGGAGCTATTCTCTAAAGCTATTGTATGGATAAGCCCCAAAGGACAGCACTCCCACTGATCAAGCTGAAAAGACTGGGAAAGGTGTGTTTTGGTTTTTGGAGTTTTTTCTTTCTTTTTCTTTTGTTAGCTCCAGGCATTCAAGAAAAGCTCTGCCATAATACTAGCTGGTTAAAAGGAAGGGATGCCTTAATGATAATACATTAAAACATCAAAATATCTACTTTTTAACAAAATATTAGAAAACACATAGTAACAGGAAGTAGAGGTCCAGAAAAAGGGGAAGATTAAAACATTAGAAACCACTAAGGAAAAGACCTGAAATATACCAGAAAAGACTTTTAGAAAATGGCCCTAAATATACTCAAAGAGCTAAAGGAAAACATGGACAAGGAACTAAAGGAAATCAGGAAAACGATAGCTGAATACAAAGAGAATATCAACAGAGAGATGGAACATAAGAAAAGGAACCAAACAGAACTGAAGACCACAACAAATTTAAAATTCCCTAGAAGGGGAGGAGGGGAAAGATGGTGGCAGAGTAAGGAGCTGAAAGAGTCAGTTCATCCTACAATGCAGTTAGTAATCAGCCAAAGCTATCTAAACCACCTGTATGGGGAGGCCCAGGAGACCAGAGGAGCATCCTGCAACATCCTTGGAAGAACAAAGGAGACTGCCCATCTGCACTCCAGATTTATAAGTAGAGTGCTCCATGCTGCAGAGGCCAGTGCCCATTTTCCACTGGCAATGTAAGCCACCTCAGGAGCTATTCCCTGGCAGGAGTTAGAGGCTCCAGTTCCAAAAATGGGGGAGGAAGAGATGGTCAGGAACTAACTTCAGCTACTGATTAGTACTGATTAGTAAATTAGTAAAATAAAATGTCTTAATGATGTGGGCTATGGGTGGAGGGCTCTTTGTCTCTTCAGAGATAACTAAGTTGTTTGACTTGTGGGTGTGGAACGGTGGGGGGCTGCAGTCCTGCCCTTGGGGACTGGCAGCGGCTCCAGTCCCAGGAAATGTTTAACAATGCGGGGGCTATAAACTTTAAGTATTTAGGGGAAATGCAAAAACCAAATGTGCTAAAGGTTTATCTAGAATGTCTGGAGTCCATGCTAAAAGCTTACCTAAGATGTGGAAGATATATGCTAATTGAAGCCTATTGAGAACTGAAACAAAGGGACCATTTGGCCTTTCCTCTCTGTATAAAAGACGTTTGAAAATCTTGTTCAGGGCTCGGGATTCAAACTGAAAGCTCCCGAGTCCGGCCGGCCGTCAATAAACCATTTTTCCTTCTCAAAATCATTGCTGAGTCCTGGCCTCTCTATACTCGAATAATTGAACTTCTCTTAAATTCCACAACATTTTTGGCGACTCTGGTGGGACAATAAATGAAGGCCAGAGAAGGTAGCATTTTGCTGCCCCTTCCAAATCCCCGAGGAAGCCAGGAGGACTCAGGTGAACCCCAAATCTGGGCGCCCCTGGATTAAATTTAATCCAGAAAAGATGTGGGCTCCACCAGAATCTTCCCGACAAAATCGAGGGGCAATGGAAGGTCTGAAGAGAAAGATTCTGGGAACGAAAAAGAACTCCGAACATGGAAGAAGGTAAGACTCCCCGGGTGAGCACAGTCTGGAAGGCCCTAGCTTTAATTGCTAGGAAGGGGAGGCTGATCACCTCCCGAGAGAACCCTAGTAGCCCCAGAAGGCTGGGGGGAAGCCGTTCTCTCTAGGCTTGGGAAAAGGAGGAAAACCGGGGAAAAGCCCTGGTGTTTTGGGTTTGTCTAACTGCATGTTAGAATCTGGTACTGGTCTTATATCCACTAAAGGAGTGGAGTCTCGATTTTAATAGGAAGGGCTATTTATAGGTTCAAGTCCTAATGTCCTGGAAATTGGTCTAGATTAAGGAAAACAAAACTTGGTTACAGGAAAATGGATCGGCTTTTCTGGTGGAGCTTGGTCTGGGTGTAAAGTTTAAACAGTGGAAAAGTCTAGCTGAAATCTTTTGTTATGGTGCTAATTTGTGAATGAATTCGCTTTATACCAAATGTTAAGTGTTCTGAGGTTTGTGATGGCTGTGGGGGCAGCCATGGTGAAAATAAATATATAAACTTGTGGGTCAGATTAGTGACCTTTGTGCTTCTGTCTGTGTCAGCTCAAGGCTAGTGTTGGAGTTGTGTCCTTATGTAGAGTGGAATTACAACTGAGCTGGAGCCCTCCCTTGCCATTGGCAAGGGGGTGAAATGATTCTGGGGCAAAAGCTGAGGAGTCTGGATGTTTGCGGAGTCTAGATGTTTGTGCAGTCTAGATGTTTGTGCATGCTCTGCTGTCTTGTCTCTGGTCTGGCCCTTTGCCGGGGCTTGGAGGCCATCTGTGTCCGCGCCACGCACCCAAGTGTGTTGGGGATGTCCCAGTCAGGGTGGCTGGGTCCCTGGGAGAGTTGCCAAATTTGAGTAGGTTCTGTCTGCCCATTTTGGCTGAAAGCTGGAAAGGGGGGAGCGGCTTGCCCCTTTCCAGTGAGTCCACCATTCTATTCATAAGCCGCATTCCTGTTTGTTGTGCGCCTGACTGCCTGGAAGGGGGGGAAGTGAAGGAGGTGAAAATCAGAATCAGAATAAATGCAGTAAAGTTCCCTCCTTAGGGTGTCAAAGCCAAAATACGTTTGCATTCTGCTCAGGTTCTTAGAAGGTATTGTAGTAACCTTAACTAAGAGAATGTGTTCTGTGAAGGTAAAATTTGTCTTAAGGGTATAAATAATTATAAAGTTTTACAAAGCATTGTTTAAGGTATTTAAGTGGCTAATTGCAGAAAGTCATTATTTAACAAAACTGAATTGATAAATAATAATAATAAAAGGCAATTTTATAACAAACTTATTCGGCAGCCAATCTCCCCTGCCAACTTGCTTCCAAAAAAACTGTTTCTGGTATTACATGCTACTAAGTATTTAAAGTGAAGAAAAGTTCATTATTTTAACAAACTTGTTTAGTATTAATGGCAATTATATGTTGTAAGAAGTTTGCCTGGTAACTTAGTATGTGGGATATATGGAGTGTGTTTTTATTGTTAAGGCAACAGAAGATGATTTTGTCCTAAGATAAAATGATTGATTATTGGAAAGAGTAGAGTGTGGGACAGAACCTGAATGAATACTGAAAGTGTAGAAGGTTTGTGGAAGGGAAATTTTTATGATTAAATTGAGTAAGATCAATATACAAAGAAAATATTTTATCAATAGCTTCTTGTGCTTTAACCTCATCATATCCTCAATGTTTGAAGAAGAGTCTTACCTCTTTTAAAAGAACATTTTATGTTCTAGAAATCAAATCCTGAAAAGTAGCCTTTTATTTCAAACTAACTGCAAGAGATTTATTCTTTTACTTTAAAGGAAAAATTAAAGTAATGGTTAAGTTCATTTAATATGTTATAAGTTGAATGAAAGGTATTTAAAGGTGTTATAAAATTAATAGGTTTTAAAAAAAAATTAATAAAAACTGTAACTAAGAGTTAAAATCATTTATAAATGCATTTATATTATAAAACAGTGGAAAGACAATAACTGAGATTATAGCTGGGTGAATTTAGCCTGAAACTATTATTTAAGTGTAAATTCTACACTAACCTTTCCTTTGTTTATGGTTACTTCAAGCCTAACCTCACCCTTTGCCTTTGCCTATGGTTATTTCATAATTGAGAAGAGCTGGGACATCACTGTCTCCTCTCCTGGTATTAGTAACCCTTTCTCTCATGAATTCAAGTGTAAACTAAATAAATTGCTGCCTGATAGAATAAGGTTAAATGGCCACTGGAGTTTTATTATCTCCAAAACCAAAAAGGGGGGTGGAGGGGGAGAAGTCTCCTGCCTTGACGGTCAGTGTTCCTAAGAATGGCAATTCATGAGAGAAAGCAGTCTGTCTCCCTGAGGCTTCAAATAGCCTCAGTAAATATATATAAAATTAATCTTGTTGCTTATCCAAAACTCTGCTAATTTCAAAGTAAAATATAAAGTTCTAAAACAAAATGGTGCTAAGGCATTGAGAACATTTTGGTTATTACAATCCATTAAGTAAGAAAGAAAATTCTTGTGGTAAACTGCATGGTCATAGTGCAAATTAAGAAGAGTTTCAAAAGTCTTTGAAAAGTTTAAAGTAACTAAAGTCATGTTGTTGTGTCAAACTATTCATGCCTGCCTATTTGCTCAAATTGTTGAGGTTAAATACGCAGTTATATAAGTAATATGTATTTCTGGACCCCTAATTAATTAAGCTAAACAGTATATAAAATAATGCAAATTACAAGTAATATCAATGAGTTGTGTTTGTGTCTAACTCTTTGTGTCTGCCCATTTTTAAAAAAATGCTCAATGTATGCCTTCATACATCAGGATAATATCAAATTAACAAATAAAAATTCTTAAAAGAGGTCTATTCAAATTGTTAAAAATTAAATATGCAGTTATATTTATAAATATTCTTAAAGCCCAAATTGAACTAAGCAGGATGAAAAAGTCATAGAAATCTGATTATGGAAACAATTGGGAAAGGGCCTCCTCTTTGCAAGAGCTTTTAAGGCAAGACTAGGTGTGGCAGATTAAACCTATCTACTAGGCTAGGGAATTAAGAATCAGTTTGCCTGGTAATTTCCCAGTTTAAACCTTTGTCAGCCGTAAATTGCAAAAAAAAAAAACACACAAAGATTAGGTTAATTTTCACATAAGAAAAATGTTGATGTAACCTGGCGGCCTGCTGCCTCAGTCTCCCACTCCCGGGTTGGACAGCAGTGGAGGAGACCAGTTTAGGCCAGTCCTATGGGCAGTGGAAGGATGCCCAAGAAGGAGCTAACTAAGTCGGTGCCATTTCAGCACTAAATTCTATTCCTTATTTGAAAAAGGGGGGAGCAGGTAAAAACTAAAATGGTTGGAATGTGATAGAGGAAGCAGTTAAATCAAACTTTTGCGTGGGAAAGTTAAATCTCAGATAAACTGTAACTTCTGAAGTATCCAATCTATGGAAAAACAGGAAGAGCTTGCATGCTAGGCTTAGGGGTATAAATTGTGTCATTTTTCTTTGTTCGTGGCACCAGCCATATCTGGCTCTGCACCCCTTCTTGCAAGATTGAGAATAAATTATTTTCTTCTCCACAATCTGGTGAGCCTTAATTCTTCCAGAAGATTTCTTTCCAACGAAATAAAGGTAATTAGTGGCTCTATTAACAAATTTCAGTAAGTAAAGGAAAGTCCATAAAAACTATGGAGAGATCTTTCCTGGGTTATGATTTAAAAAAAATTAAGTAATTGTGTAATGTGTTTTAAAACCTGGTAGTCAGTATGCATGTGTTTTAAAACCTGGTAGTCAGTTATGCTTTTAAATTAATAATTTTCATAACTTAAAGAAAAGAAGTTTTTAGCTTCCTGTAAGGGAAAAAGAGAACATTCCTTGCATAAACTATTATGGTTTCAATTTTATTTAACTTGAGTGTAATCTCTCATAGTTAATTTATAAACTGAATTAACATTATGTACGAAATCTTTAGAGTAATGAAAATTGTAAGTTCACATTGGTGAAATTAGGCTAAAGGAAAAAGATTGTAGATATGCTCTCTTAAATAAGGAGTAAATTTCTTTCATTGGTAATTGTAATTTAGTAAGTTTATTTAAACATGAGGTGTCTAGTCAATGCGGTTATAGTCAATTATAAAGAGTTTGTAAAACATCTTCCAAACTGAAAATGTTTAAATAATTCTAGTTGTAGAAGTCATTGTTAACTAAAGAAACTTAGATTGGTATTGGTAGCAGAAATAACTTCATGATAATAAACCTGTCTGAAGGCCACTGCAAAATACACATTTAAGTAAATGGTAATAAAAAGTTGTCTTGATTCTATTGGAAATATTCTGTTTTCATTCTAACAATGAAAAATAATATTTTTCCTCTATTACTAAAGTAAAGTACGTACCTACTGTTATCTTCATAGTAAAATTGTGTAAGTAAATAGTCATTTGATATATGTATTGCGTTAAGTTGTTATAAACAAGGAATAAACTTTAACATTGTCAAACTCTTGTGCATTTGAACCAGGCCTTGTATACATTACAGGTGGCCTCTCCATGTGAGTTATTGGCTAAGCTGGTCACTGACCCCTCAATTAAAAATATGTGCTATATCAGTCTCTGGTTCTGCTCCTGAAGTTGATGGAAACTATATTGCAGTTTCAAGCTCCTGCAGCCAATAATGACTCGGTACAGCCAAGTGTACAATGGATATCGCCTCCAGACTGGCACTGTTCCATGGTGCCAGAGAGCACTATGCACCAGGCTAGTAGAATACTGGAAAATCTCTCTAAGATGAAGGATGCTGCAACTTGTTCACTGCGTTGAAGAACATGCTAAGTGGAGCCATGATACCAGGATACTGTAAGTAAAACTTAAACACAATTGGCATTATGGCCTGCTCTCATGGAGAGATAACATGTAAGGTATTACAAACCTGAAACTCAAAACTAATAATTGCAACTCTGAATCCTTATGCATTAAGTAATACATTAGTTAATATTAAGTGCTGTACTTTTATCCTGTACTAAATATATGCCTAATAATTGTAATGTTATCTTTTCTATTTTGGATCAAGTGCAGAAGTATATTAGACATGTTAAATCCCTGGTAAAATCATTTTCTAAACAGTTAATAACATGTCTATAGAATAAGGTGGCAGTCTCAGCCAGTCTCAGTAAACTTCTATATTCTGCTGTACTCTGCTGTGTAGCATAAGTGAGGCTTGCTTGCTGATGGTGAGTCACCTATTGAACAAGTCAAAATTGCTAGAAATTGTACAATGAAAACCAAGGTGTAAAAATCTTTATTCTGTAGTTCTGATCACTCCCACAGGTGAAAACTAAGAGTATTTCCAAATTAGTTTTATAATCCTGAGTGAAGCCAGTTGCCCAAGGAGTGCCAGTTCACCAGGAGCATCTGACAGAGCGAATGAGTGTCAATCATTGAACAGCTTGGAATGTGTCTTCAGACAAAGCTAAGTGTCTGTTGCAATTTCTCTCTAAAGATGGATAACTTAAAAAATATATATATATGCTGTTCCCACCAGCTTTTAAGGAATGCCATCTTTATAGGCACCTAACCTTGTCTACCTCTGTAATCCAATGTGTCCTCTTTTAAAAACAGGTATTCCAAATTTTTAATTAAGTTTGTTTCTTTCAGAGTGAACATCTTATTAACCATATGAAAACTTCATCCAACTTCGTACAGAATGCCAGATCCATCTTCCTCCAGTTAGAATAAATTAAAGAGTTTTTACACCTTATTAGGCAATGACTACAGCCCATGGCCAGCAGGAAGCAGTTACAGAAAAGAGATCGTCTCCCTTCAGCACCCCTTTTAAATTAAAGGTGTAAACTCTTTTAAATAGAAGTAATAGATGGATCTGGAACCTGACTGGAAATCCACGTGAGTGCCAGTGGCAGCAGAATAACTGCGGGAGGCCCCTGCCCAAGATTCTGCTGTCCAGAATGAAAAGTTCTAAACTTCTAAAAACAGTCCTGGATGCTGTACTAAAGACTGATAAATAATCAATCAAGACAACAAACAGCCATCCACCTCATAACTCCAACAATAATTATGCCAAAGCTTAGCAAGTTAAACTTTGGCAGAAAGGGGGGAATGATGTGGGCTATGGGTGGAGGGCTCTTTGTCTCTTCAGAGATAACTAAGTTGTTTGACTTGTGGGTGTGGAACGGTGGGGGGCTGCAGTCCTGCCCTTGGGGACTGGCAGCGGCTCCAGTCCCAGGAAATGTTTAACAATGCGGGGGCTATAAACTTTAAGTATTTAGGGGAAATGCAAAAACCAAACGTGCTAAAGGTTTATCTAGAATGTCTGGAGTCCATGCTAAAAGCTTACCTAAGATGTGGAAGATATATGCTAATTGAAGCCTATTGAGAACTGAAACAAAGGGACCATTTGGCCTTTCCTCTCTGTATAAAAGACGTTTGAAAATCTTGTTCAGGGCTCGGGATTCAAACTGAAAGCTCCCGAGTCCGGCCGGCCGTCAATAAACCATTTTTCCTTCTCAAAATCATTGCTGAGTCCTGGCCTCTCTATACTCAAATAATTGAACTTCTCTTAAATTCCACAACATTACCCCTAAGGACAACTAAAGATTGAACATGTCCAAGACATAAAGAGACATAAAGAGACCAGCAGTCTCCATTTTAACTCTGCTCCCAATATTAGGGGAAGCATGGCTGATTGAAAATCACAGTGAAATTAAGGACAGGCTTCTATGCACCTAGGTTGGATTATAGCCATAGCCTAGGCTCCAGCACCACCTTCAGAGGGGAAGAAGCTAGGGGGACCTGCACCAGCCTCTCCAGGCAACTGTAGTAGCTTTCAGCCTGCACAGACTGAATTTTTTTATCTCTCCAGTTCCATCTCCACCCCCCATTAGGATAGGAGAGGGGCAGTGTTTCCCCAGCCTCTACGGGCAACTGCAGGTACTTTCAGTCCACACATATTAGATTGATGGGTGCCTGTGACTCCATCCCCACCCCCCAATAGGATAGGAGGGAGTGGCGTCTCCTCAGCCTCTCCAGGCAATGGCAGGTGCTCTTTACCTGGATGGACTGGATTGTTATGACACCTGTGACTCCATTCCCAACCTCAAGAGGACGGGGGGCAGGCTGTGTTTCCTCAACCTTGCTAGGCAACTGCAGGTGTTTTTAGACTGCACAGGCTAGATTACTGGGCACTCCTGAGGCTCCATTCCCAACCCTGGCAGGAAAGGAGGGGGGCCAGTGCTTTGCCAATCTACCTTGGGCAACTGCAGTCAGTTTTGACTCACCTGGCTTAATTTCCTACCCACACCTATGACCCTATCCCAAACTCAGGCAGGGGAGGAAGGGATGTGAAGCTTCATAAATCTCTCGGGGCAACTACAGATGGTCTTGGCCTACATGGCTTGGATTGTTGGACACAGCTGCAACTCGATCCCTACCCCTGGCAGGGAGAAAGGAGGGGAAAGACAGAAGGTGAAAGTCAATGTGATGTGGGCTATGGGTGGGAGACTCTTTGTCTCTTCAGAGATAACCTAAACTATCTGTGACTTGTGGGTGTGGGATGATGAAAGGTTGCAGTCCTGCCCTTGGTGAGCAGGAAACAGTTTAACAATGCAAGGTCTATAAACTTTAAGTATTCAGGAGAAATGCAAAGCAAATATGCTAAAAGCTTATCTGAATGCCTGAGGTCCATGCTAAAAGCTTACTAAGATGTGGAAATATAAGCTAATTCAAGCCTATTGAGAACTAAAACAAAAGGACCATTTGGCCTTTCTTCTCTGTATAAAAGGGACTAAAAAATCTTGTTCAGGGCTCGGGATTCAAACAGAAAGTTCCTGAGTCCGGCCGGCCGTCAATAAACCAGTTTTCCTTCTCAAAATCATTCCTGAGTCCTGGCCTCTCTATACTCAAGTAATTAAACTTCTCTCAAATTCTACAACAAATGGAACCCAGAAAAGAAGGAGAGGCTACCATGTACACTGCCATTTGAAACAAGAACCCAGGACCAAGGATTGATGGCACCCAGCCAAAGAATGCCAGTCTTTGGGCAGAAAGCATCTCCTTAATGATTTCAACTTGTCCTAATCTCAAAACCATGAGCCAATAAATTCCCATTGTCTAAGCCAACCCACTGGATGGTATTTGCTTTAACAAAGCGAAAACTAAAAGAAAGACATATAGGAACATAGTTTGTATATATTATTGAAGTTAAGATGATATGAAAGCCAATGAGATTGGTATAGATTTAGGATATTAAGTGTAAGAACCCATGGAAACCACAGAGAAAATACTGGAGATACACAAGAGACAAGTAGAGTACAGGTTGCAAAAGGCAAAGGACAAGGGAGATAGAGAGTTAATGCACAATGGGTATAATAGGGTTTGGGGGAGATGGGAAAGTTTTAGTGATGGAAGGGGTGAGGGTACTGTAGTATTGTAAATGTGATTAATCCCACTGAATGTTAATCTTGGGAATGGTTAAGAAAGAAAAGTTTATGTTGCATATAAGTTGCCAAAACTGGAAGAAAAAAAAAAAAAAGAGCAAATAGAGAGGCAATAACCATTAAACAAATCATGTGGTCATGGGTGGGCTCTAGCAAGGGAGGGAGAAGAGGATCTAAGGGATATTACTGGGACATATGAAAAAACTGGAACACAGACTTTAAGCTTTATGGCAATATTAAATTTATTCAACTGGAAAGCTGCACTGAAGGTGGCTACCTAAGAGAATATCCCTGGTCTTAGGAAATATACATGGCAGTATTAAGTGTTTAAGGGGTATACCATATATAACCTATACTCAAATGTTCAGAAAATGGATTGATAGGTAAATGGATAGATAAAAATGTGTAAAAAGTGGCAAAATGTTAAATTTGGTGGATTTGGGAATCTGGGGGGGGTAGGGGTATGTTGGAGTTCTCAGTATGAGTTTTGTATTATTTCTGAAACTGTACTGTAGGTTTGAAACTATTTCAAAATTTAAAAGTAAACAAACAAAAAAGACAGTACAGAAATAGATGAAGCACGTAGAGCAAAAATGTTAACAATTGCTGAATCTAATTGTTAGATATATTATTTTTACTTTTCGTATCTTTAAAACTTTTCATAAGTTTTTTTAAGTAAAAGTCAGTTAAAAATATATATAATAATATTTATTTATTGAGCAGTTTTCAAAGTACTGCTTACACAAACTGTATACTAAAAACTCCAAATGACCGAAGAATACTCAGTTAGTTGCGAAAATTTTAACATTCTCTATTTTCGCTCTATGCCAACCTCCTCTGAACTAGAATACTTTCTAAGAAATTAAAATAAAAACAGCATGGGAAAAAGGTCAACGTAATTCATCGACTTTCATTATTCTGAAAAACAATTACCTGCTAAATGTTTACATACGGATTAGTCATATGAGTTTACTAAACATAAATATCACAACAAGGGTTTAATATATTTGTTGAAAATGTTGACTAAAAATTAGTATGATATACATGAAAAAAATCTTTCATGATTATTTTACTTCTCAACATCATAAAGTAGTCTTAGCTTAACTAATTCACCAACATAAACACAAGTAAATCTTATATTAGTGTTCAATTAAAATGAGATACTATTTAACTAATGTAGTAATAAGTAGTCTTACATATCTATAATGCTATCAAGATTCCCTACAAATTCCAATTTCATAGACATTTTAAAACAGTATATGATCTCTTGTTGAAACTGTTACACCCATGAAATCTCAAACTCTGAAATTCTTCCATCAATGCCTGCATCTACCAATTTTCTACTAATAAATCTCCTATTTGCTCCCGTGATAACTTCCAATCATACTCACAGCCATTCCCATTTCAGTCTCTACTGAATCTGGTCTCTATGATGACCCATTTCAACAATATTTTAATTCATGCCATCCATGAATTTTTTTCACTCACCATATATTTTTTCAGCACTACATTGTCATCTATATGCTAGGGATTCAAGGATAAGATATGGTATCAGGTCAGGTAGCTCAGTCTATGAAGAGGACCCCTTGACCTGAAATTAAGTAGGAAATTTTATTTGGGCTGTAACATAAGGCAAATGAAGAGAAGTAAAAAGAAAAAGATACCTTAGGAGCACCAACGTTTATGGAGTAATGAAGAGGAGGAAGTGAAGACAACTGAGGAGAAAGGACCATAGAAGCAGGAGACAAACTAGGAAAGAAGGAGAGAGATGTGGCAGAGGCCAATAAAAGAAAATGATTGGAGAAAGGAGTAATTCAGATAAACAATAGCCAGGAAGAGAATTGTGGGAAGACAGCAGAGTAGATGCTCCAGGAATTAGCCAATCCAACAAAATAACTATTTAACTTGCAGGACTGGAAGGAACTGACTGACTCAGCCACACTGAAACTCTAGAGTCCAGGTGAACAATGAGCAGCATACAGGCATGAGTGAGAATAAGCTGGTAAACTGTGATAAAATCCTGTGAGTTTCACCCTCCCTGAAGCAGTGCCAAACTCGTGACAAACCACAGTAGGGGTTGGCACTCAGACTCCTGGTGCAGTTAGCTGGTGCCAGAGTTGGACATAGAAAACTAGACCACCAAATTCAGAGAATAGGGGTCTGATCCCAGATCTCTATTGGATCTGTTACTTCAGATCATTGGTGGCTGGCTTTGAGGGCAGCCGTGGTTCTAACCTCATTTGGGCAAAGGTAGCAAGAGAGTAAAAGAAAGGAAGGTTACTTAAAACTACAGAAAACAGTTAAAGGGATGTACTAACCAGGCAAGTATTGGATTAAGAAAACGCAGATTCAAATACCACAGAAGCAGCTCCTAGAGCCTCTGCTAAACCATCTTCCCTCCTCACCAAAATGCAGGTGGAGCCAACTTGCACTCTCATGGTGTGTCCTTGGTCCTGTTCCAAAAGGAGCAGAGTGGTCCCTGTCTGCATACTGGCGAACACGTATGTCAGTGCCAATATGTCAGGAGGAAGTCTGAGAGACAGAGCTAGGCTTGCCGTCCTAGGGACTGAAAGGCAGAGAAGCCATTTGCAGAATGGCCTCAGGAGCTATTCCATGACTAGAGTTAGAAGCTCCATTTCTTATAAATGGTGGAGGAAGAGACAATTGTGCACTGACCTCAGCTACTGATTACTAGACTTGGCTGGCTAAAGTATAATCCTGGAGACGGCTAGGGTCAGAGAGCCTTTCCAAGCGGGTAAGAGTCCGGTAGCCACCATTTTGACTCCACCCCCTCGCATGAGCGGAAGTCTCACTGACTGTAATCCAGTGAAGTTAGGGACTGGCTTCTTTCCACCAAGATCTGACTGCAGCCGTAGCCGTAGCTGTAGGCTCCAGCCCCACCTCCAGCAGAGAGGTAGCTTGCGGGACCTGCATCAGGCTCTCCAGGCAATAGCAAGTGCTCTTCCGCTGGCACAGGCTGAATAGTTGGACACCTGGGGCTTCATCCCCATACCACAAGAGAATAGGAGAGGAGTTGAGTATCCTTGACCTCTCCAGGCAATGACAAGAGTTTTCAGCCCACACAAACAAGTTTGTTGAGTGCCTTTGAGCCCCTCTCCACCTCTGTCCCCCCCACAGGATAGGAGGGGGCTGGTGTTCCCTCAGCCTTTCAGGACAGTCAGGCATGTACAAGCCAAAAGGGCAATTCTGGCTTGCACATGCTTGACTGTGAGGTACCTGTGGCTCCACCTTCACCCCCAACAGAACAAGAAATCGTCTCCAACTATTATTGTAGAGATCTACAACAAAGCTGCTAGAGCTAATAAATGATTTCAGTAGAGTTTTAGGATACAAGATCAATATGTAAAAATCAGTGGTGTTTCTATACACTAATAATGCGCAATCTAAGGAAGAAGTCAGGAAAAAAATTCCATTTACAATAGCAACTAAAAGAATCAAATATTTAGGAATAAATTTAACCAAGGATGCAAAGCACTTGTATTCAGAAAATTATAATGCATTGCTAAAAGAAATTTAAAAAGACCTAAATAATAGGAAGAACATTGCATGTCCATGGATTGGAACACTATCATTAAGATATATAGATTCAATGCCATCCCAATAAAAATTCCACCAATATTTTTTAAGGAAATGGAAAACACAATTATCAAATTTATCTGGAAGGGTAAGAGGCCCTGAATAACCAGAAACATCTTAAAAAGGAAAAGTGAAGTTGGAGGACTCTCACTTCCAGACTTTAAATCATATTACCTATCTACAGTGGTAAAAACAGCAAGGTGTTGGCATAAAGACAGACACACAGACAAATGGAACCAAATTGATGGTTCAGAAACAGACCCTGTATGACCAAGTGATTTTTGACAAGCCTGTCAAGCCCATCCAGTTAGGGCAGAACAGTTTATTCAACAAATGGTGCTGGGAGAACTGGATATCCATAGCCAAAAGAAAGAAAGAAGACCCTATCTCACACCTCATACAAAAATAACTCAAAATGGATTAAAGACCTAAATATAAAAAGAATTACAATAAAGCTCCTAAAATAAAAGGTAGGGAAACATCTTCAAGACATGGTGGTAGGTGGTGGATTCTTAAACCTTACACCAAAAGCATGAGCAAAAAAAAAAAAAAAAAGGATAAATGGGACTTCCTCAAACTTAAACACTACTGTGATTCAAAGGACTTCATCAAAATGGTGAAAAGGCAGCCCAGTTAATGGGAGAAAATATTTGGAAACCACTTACCTGTTAAGGGTTTGATTTCCATTCTGTATAAAGAGATCATACAACTCAACAATAAAAGAGCAAGCAATCCAATTATAAAATGGGCAAAAGATTTAAATAGATATTTCTCCAAAGAAGAAATACAAATCGCCAAAGAGCACATGAAAAAATTTCCATATCACTAGCTATTAGGGAAATGCAAATTAAAACAATGAGATAGGAGGCGGACTTGGCCCAGTGGTTAGGGTGTCCGTCTACCACATGGGAGGTCCGCGGTTCAAACCCCGGGCCTCCTTGACCCGTGTGGAGCTGGCCCATGCGCAGTGCTGATGCGCTCAAGGAGTGCCCTGCCACACAGGGGTGTCCCCCAAGTAGGGGAGTCCCACACTGACAACAGAAGCGGACAAAGAAGACACAGCAAATAGACACACAGAGAACAGACAACAGGGGGGGGAGAGAAATAAATAAATAAATCTTTAAAAAAATAACAAAAAATAAATAAAACAATGAGATATCATCTAACACTATAAAGAACGGCCATTATTAAAAAACAGACAACAATGCGTGCTAGAGAGGATGTGGAGAAATAGGAACACTCCTTCAATGTTGGTGGAAGTGCAAAATGGTGCAGCCTCTGTAGAAGATAGTTTGGCAGTTCCTCAGGAAGCTAAATAAAGAACTGCCATATGATCCAGGAATTCCTCTACTAGAAATATATCCAGAAAAACTAAAAACTACGATACAAATAGACATCTGCACACCGATGTTCATAGTGGCATTAGTCACAATTGCCAAAAGATGGAAACAACCCAAGTGTCCACCCACCAATGAATGGATAAACAAAATGTGGTATTTACATACAATGGAATACTATGCTGGAGTAAGAAGAAATGAAATTGGGATGCATGTGACAACATGGATGAGTCTTGAAGACATTATAAACACCAAAGGACAAATATTGCATGGTCTCATTAATATGAGCTAAATAGGAATAATAAACACATGGAATTAAAACCTAGAGTATAGGTTATTAGGAGGTAAGAGGAGGGTTGAGAAGAACTACTGATGCTTAATGTATGTACAAGTTTTAATTAACTTGACTGTAAAAGTGTAGAAATGGGTACAGTTGATGGTAACACATTATAGTGAGTAGCACTATAGTGGTTTATAAATGGGATTGTGGCTGAAAATGGTAGTCTGGGGAAGTAAATATCAATAGAAAGAAAGCTAAAGAATAATCCAGGGACTGAATAACACAGTGAACCCAGAGGTGGATGAGGATAGTGGTGAAGGGTAAAAATGCAAGAGACTCCTTCTGTGAGCTACAGAAGATGTACATCACTATGGCAGGGTGATGGGAATATGGAGAAGCATAGGAAAACTACAACTGGTGTGACCTATACACTGTGGCTAAGAGCAATACTATAATATTCTTGCATCAATGCCAAAGCTGTACTGTGTTGATAATGGAAGTGTACAGAAAAAGTGTGCCAAATGTATGCTATGGACCATGACTGGTAATAATGTCTGATAATATTATCCCATAATTTGTAAAAAATGTTTCACCATAGTGTTGTGTTGTATGGGACATCTACACATCTGCATGATTGTTTTGCAAGTTCACAACATCTGTAACAAAAATATATTTTTAAAAAATAGTGTGGGTTGGGAGAAAAATACACCAAATGTAAGATAAGGACTATAGTTGGTAGTAATATTTTGATGTTGTTCTTACATAGTTTGAAACAAATGTGTCACAACAATGCAAAGTGTTGGTGGAGGGAGTATTTATGAGACCCCTGTGTGATGTTATATACGTTTATTTTGTAAGTTCACAATCCTTACTATACACTTATTTTTTATGCATGTTCATGTATGAATGATATACTTCAATGAAAAAATTAAAGAATATCCCCCAACCAAAAAAAAAACAAGAGGGAGAGGTTAAGGCATTCCCAAATGAACAAAAGCTAAGAGAGTTTGTAACTACTAGACCTGCCCTAAAAGCAAAACTAAAGGGAGTTTTTCAGACTGAAAGGAAAGGACACGAAAAAGTAGATCAAAGCAGACTGAATTAGTCAGCCAAAAGGGGCACTGATGCAAAGCACCAGAAATCTGCTGGCTTTTATAAAGGGTACTTATTTGGGATAGAAGCTTACAGTCATAAGGCCATAAAGCTGAAGTTACTTCCCTCAACAAAGTCTCTTGCCATGTGTTGGAGCAAGATGGCTTCCAGGTTCTGCAAGGGTTCCATTTTCCTCTCCTCCTAAGAGCTCCATGTTCCCAGTTCCTTCCTTTCTCAATGTAGATTAGCATAAGGCTTGTTTCTCTCCATAGGGCACTTTTCTTTCCAGGCTCAGTGGCTCTGTTCTCTTCAAAAGGCCAGCTATAGACTATCAGGCTCATTCTCTTCCTGGAACCTCTGCCATGTCTAATGGAGCGTTCTCTTTTTCTGCACATATTTGCTTCTTTGTGTATTTACTTCCCTGGGTCCCAGCATCAAAAGTCAACTCTCTCCTCTGCCATGTCATTTTCTCTGTGAGCCCCTGCCCACCAAGGAGGTGGGTCTCAATGTCCTACTGATGTGACCCAATCAAAGCCTTAATCATAATTTAATCAAGTGAAAGTCAAACCTCTAAATTTAATGCACTCTAATATGCCCAAAGCTATACTACCTGTTCCTTTGGGCATATTAGAGCCAGGGTAGCTATACTACCTGTTCCTTTGGGCATAATATGCATTTACAAATGCAATCCAATATCTATTCTTGGAATTCATAAACAATATCAAACTGCTACACAGCCTAAAGAAATAAACCTCTGATAAAGGTAAACAAATGGGTAATTGTACAAGCCAGCACTACTGCATTTCATTGTTATTTATATAAATCCACTTCTTACTTCTTACAGGTACTAAAATGCAAATACATGAAAAGTATGGTAAATCAACAGTTTTGGAAAATCAAAATACAAACATAAAATTTGTAACAAATACGAAAAAAGTGGGGAGACAGAGGGATTGAGGAGCAGTGTCCAATATGCTATAGAAGGTAAGTTGGTATCAAATTGAATATGGTTATTATACATTTTATTATATATTTAGGATATTAAATTTTAACCTCAGGGTAACCACAAAGAAAATACATGAAACAATATATCCAGAAACAAATGTGCAGGGACTGAAAATAGCACAAAACAAACAAACAAATATGAAAGTAGACAGTAACAGAAGAATTGTGGGATGAAAAAGATATAAGACTTACAAATGCAAATAGCAAAATGGCAAAAGAAAGACTTGCACTATCAGTAGTTACTTTAAATGTAAATGGATTACACTACTCAGTCAAAAGGCAGAGATTGACAGAATGGATGAAAAAGCATGATCCAACTAACTATATGCTATTTACAAGAGAATCACTTCAAATTCAAAGACATAATTAGGTTGAAAGTGAAAGGATCGAAATATATATACCATGCAAGTGGTAACCAAAAGAGAGCCAGGGTGGCTATACTAATACCCTATCAGATAAAATAGCTGTTAGATGCAAAATTGTTACTAGGGACAAAGAAGGTCAGTATATACTGATAAAAGGGTCAATATGACAAGGCAATGTAAAAATTAACAGCAGAAACCAAAAGATATGAATAAAATATTGACATATTTGAAGGGAGATGTAGACAATTCTCCATTATTAGAAGATTTGAATACACCACTTTCTAAAATGTACAGAACCTCTAGATAGAATATCAGTAAGAAAACAGAATACTTGAATGATACCCTAAAACAGCCAGACCTAACAGACATATATAGAACATGTCACCCAACAGCAACAGAATACACATTCTTTTCCAATACGCATGGATTATTCTTCAGGATAAACCATGTATGTGGTTGTTTGAAGCTTTATGTATCCCAGTAAAACATGTCCTTAAATCTAATCCATTATTGTAGATGTAAACTCATTGTAAATAAATGATGATATTACTACAGCTAAGGTGTGTCCCACTTCAACCATGATATGCCTTAATCCGATTATTAGAGCCCTTTATAAACAATTCGGAGAGAGAGAAAGCCATGGAAGCAAGAAGCTGAAATCAGTGAAAATTGGAAGAGAAGGGAGAGATCAGCAGATACTGCTATATGCCTTGTCATATGGCAGAAGAGCCAAGGATTGCTGGCAGCTGGTTTACAGGAAGAAAAGCATTGCCTTGATGATGCCTTGATTTGGACATTTTCCTGGCCTCAACACTGTGAGCAAATAAATTTCTATTGTTTAACCCAACCCATTCCATGATATTTGCCTTAAACAGCCTTGGAAACTAAAATAATATATCAGATCACAAAACAAGTCGCAATAAATTTCAAAAATATTGAAATCATACACTGTATCTTCTCTCACCACAGTGGAATGAAGATAGAAATCAGTAACAGAAGAAAAGATGGGAAATTCACAAATATCTGAAAATAAACAACATGCTTTTAATTGATGTAAGAGAAAAAGAAGAAATAACAAGGAAAATTAGGAAATATCTTGACAAGAAAGAAAATGGAAAACAAAAGATACCAAAATTGATAGGATGAAGAAAAGGCAGTGCTGAGAAGGCAATTTATGACTCTATATGTTTATATTAAAAAAGAAAAGATTTCAAACCTTACCTCAAAACTAGAAGATCTAGAAAAGGAATAAACTAAACATAAAGACAGCAGAAGTAAGGAAATAAAGATTAGAGCAGAAATAAATGAAATAGAAAATTTAAAAAAACAAGACCTTTTTTTTAAGTTGGTTCTTTGAAAAGATCAATAAAATCAACAAATGTTTAGCTAAACTGACAAAAGAAAAAAGAGAGAAGACACAAATAACTAAAATAAAAATGAAAAGGGGAACATTACTACCTACATACAGAAATAAAAAAGACTAAAAGAGGATAATATGAACAATTATATGCCAAGAAGTTGGATAGCCTAGATGAAATAGACAAATTCTTAAAAACACTTAAATTACCTACTCTGACTCAAAGAGAAAGCAAAGATCTTAACAAACAAATAACTACCAAAGAGATTGAAACATAATAAAAAAAATCTCCTGACAAAGAAAAGCCCAGGACAAGATGTCACCAGAGGTGAAATATACTAAATCTTCCAAAAAAAACTTACACCTCTCCTGCTCAAAGCCTTTTAAAAATTTGAAGAGGATAAAATACTTACTGATTCATTATATGAAGCCAACATCATCCTCATACCAAAGCCAAATAAAGTTATCACAAGTAAGATAAACTACAGATCAATATCATTTTTCAATATAGGTGCAAAAATCCTCAAAAAAATACTTGCAAACCAAATCCAACAATGCATCAAAAGATTCATACAACATGATGAAGTGGGATTTATCCCAGGTACGCAAGGGTGGTTCAACAGAAGAAAACCAATCAATGTAATATGCCACATTAATAGGACAAAAGCTGTAAAGAACTTGTATACAGAAAACGATAAGAGCTTACTATAGGAAATCAAAGAATACTTAAAATAGTTGAAGAACATTCACTGTTCATAAATTGAAAGACTAAGTATTGTTAAATATCAATTCTACCCCAAAAAAGTTACAGATCCAATGTAATTGCAATCATGTCTCCAACAGCCTTAATTGCAAAAAATGGAAAAGCTAATCATCACATTTTAAAGAAAGAGTAAGACACCGGAAAAAGCCAAAGCCATCTGGAAAACGACAAATTGAAGTTGGAAGACTCAGACAGACTTCCTGATTTTAAAAGTAGTTACAAAGCCACAGTAATCAAAACAGCATGGTAATGAGACAAGGACAGACATATAGACTAATGGAATTACATTTGGAGAACAAAAATCAATTCTTAAAGTACGACCAACTGATATTTGACAAGGGTGCCAAGATCACTCAATTGGGAAAAAAGAGTCTCTTCAACAAAAGATAGTGTAAATATTGGATCTCCACTTACCTCACATCATATATAAAAATAAACCTGAAATGTATCAAAGACCCGAATATAAAAGCAAGAACTACCAAACCCTTAGAATAAAATGTAGAAGAAATCAAGAAAAAACATCCATTTATGGCTGACTGATTTTCAACAAGTGAGCAAATACCAGTCAAATGCAAAAGAATATTCTCTGCAACAAATGGTGCTGGGAAACTGGATGTCAGTATGCAAAAAATGAAGGTGGACCCATACTTCACACCATCTACAAAATCAACTTAAAATAGATTATATAGCTGAATATAACAGCCAGAACTATCAAACTTCCACTAGAAAATGTAGGGAAGCATCTTCAACACCTATGTTAAGCAATAGCTTTTAGGTCTTTACATCCAAAGCACAAGCAACAAAGAAAAGAAAAACAGATAACTGGGACCTCATCAGTATTAAGAACTTTTGTGCCTAAGGGATTTAATCATGAAAGCAAAAAGACAACCTACTCAATGGGAGGAAATATTTGGAAACCACATATCTGATAAAGTCTTAATATTATATATATATAAACACCTACAACTCAACAACAAAAAGACAAACAACTCAAAAGACTTGACTAGACAATGCCAGACCGCCAAAGGAATGAATAGGATGAGGAAGTAGAAAGTTAAGACTCTTTTAAGAAACATGACTATGAAGGTGGAAAAAAAAAAGA
Organism: Dasypus novemcinctus; assembly: GCF_030445035.2. Lineage (NCBI taxonomy): Eukaryota > Metazoa > Chordata > Mammalia > Cingulata > Dasypodidae > Dasypus > Dasypus novemcinctus. The sequence goes on along the minus strand of NC_080673.1, from coordinate 42,693,264 downwards.
ATATCCAGCAGTCTTTCTCAGTTGGGCACTATTGGTATTTTGATGGGGAGACAATTCCTTGCTGTATACGGACTGTGTTGAATACTGCAGGATATGCAGGTCCCTGGTTTTCAACAATAAATGTAAGTTTTCAAGTTATTATGACAACAAAAACCAACCACACCCATTTCTAATAGACTCCTGGAAGAATAGAGCATTGTCAATAAGAACCCTTAAATACTAACTCCTTAGGAATCTTTCTCAACGTGGCACTTTTTTTTTTTAAGATTTATTTTTTATTTATTTCTCTCCCCACTGCCCCCCCCGCCCCAGTTGTCTGTTCTCTGTGTCCATTTGCTGCATGTTCTTCTTTCATCTGCTTCTGTTGTTGTCAGCAACGTGGGAATCTCTGTCTCTTTTTGTTGTGTCATCCTGCCCCGTCAGCTCTTGGGCAGGCTGCACTTTCTTTCACACTGGGCGGCTCTCCTTACAGGGCGCACTCCTTGCACATGGGGCTCCCCTATGCGGGGACACCCCTGCATGGTATGGCACTCCTTGCGTACATCAGCACTGCACGTGGGCCAGCTCCACACGGGTGAAGGAGGCCTGGGGTTTGAACGCGGACCTCCCATGTGGTAGGCGGACGCCCTAACCACTGGGCCATGTCCTCTTCCCAACGTGGCACTATTAAGACTGCTTTTACAGACTGACAAGAAGCAAAATTACTGTTACAAAAGACAGTAATTTGAGGGATAGAAACAAATAGATAAGGAGCTTATATCAGAGGGTTTCTATTTTTCCAGAGATACGTTCATCTCCTGAGAGACTCTATCACTCTATAGTTTAAAGTGCAGCTTTCTGCTTTCCTTCACATGATCAAATTTCTTGAAAGAGATCTCTTCTACTTACCTCTATTTACAAACTGCTCACTTGTACCTTAAGCCTTTGTAATCTGACTTTCACTTTCTCCATGCTACCAAAATGGTTCTAAGATGACAAGTTCTTCCTTGGATGCCAAATCTAAAGCCCTTTCTTACACAATTTGCTTGTGATCACGTTATAGCACTGCTATGGCACAAAGAATAGCATTGTGCATTGCTCCTACTTAAAACCATTTATTCCTCTACCACTGTTCTAGTACAGGCATTTGCTTTCTCTTGTGCTATTAAAATACCCTTATCTCTGCCTTCCACGCATTACTTCCAATACTTACCCATTTTATAGAAAACAGCAAGATCAATGTACTGAAAAGTAGTTCTTAAGTCATTTCCTGGCTCAAAAACTTTAAAATTGCTGACAGAGTAAGACCAAATTTCATGGCCCCAATATTTAAGATCCTTAATAATCATATCCAACCTATCTTTCCAGTCTTATTTCCCAATGGCCTTTACACACCATTCACTCTAGACAAATAAATAGAACTGGTGTATTTTCTTTGTACATGCCCTTCCAGCTCCTATCTCTGTGCCTTTACTTATCTTTCTTCTGCTGAAACTACTTTCCCTTGCATGATCATATATCTGCTTCTTCCTCATATCATGAATTTTAACTAGTATAGAACTAGCAAGTACTCAACAAATATTTTTAAATCAATAAATGATTATTCCAAGGTAAAGTAACACTCTAAACTTTCACAAAAATATAGGTACATTTCATTTTAAATGAACTTAAGGGAGAGCTCAAAAAAATTGTGAAAGAAAAACATATAACAGTATACAATTTGTGCTCAAATATAATATTAGCAGTTTTTATTAACTGAGCACTAGCTGGATGTTATGGGGCGCACTCTCAAATACTAAATTATTTTATAGTCACAACAATCTTTTAGAGAAGACATTGTTAGAATACTTTACAAATTAAGAAACCAAGATTTAACAAGATGAAGTCATTAGGCTCAAGTCCCAAGCCAGGATATGTAATAAACAGCTGTTTTTCTGACTTTAAAGTCTTTGCTCTACAGTAGTCAATTAAAAAAACCCCAAGAATCTAAGCCTGAAAGCAAGTCTGGACATATACTATTAAAAAACAGCTGTAGCGAAGCGGATGTGGCTCAATTGATTGGGCTCCCATATACCATATGGGAGGCCCTGGGTTCACTTCCCAGGGTCTCTTTGTGAAGGCAGGCTGACCCATGCCTGCAGAGAGCTGACAGCCTGCGCCCACAGAGAGCAGGCGCAAGATGACACAACAAAAAGAGAGACTAGCAGACACAGAAGAACGCGCAGTGAATGGACACAGAGAGCAGACAGTGAGCAAGTGGCAAGGGGCGGGGGATAAATAAATAAAAATAAATAAATCTTTTTAAAAAATTTTAATGTTTAAAAAAAAAAAAAGCAGATATCTACAAAATGTAATATGCCATTTAATAATAGAAAACATTGTTTACCTAACATCCCCAAGCAGATTTGGGAGAGGCAGGGCTCTAAAAAACACATTAAAATTGAATACTTTCAGTGATATCTGTTTCCAAACAACAATGAAAGAAGAATATATTAAGTGATAGAGCACCAAATACAGAAAGATTTTATTTTTTTAAATAACAATTAAAATAATATTTTATTATCTTTAAAATATCTCAAAAGAACATGATAAAATTTATAAATTTTACAAAATCACTCATGGTAGGATTTTTTTGTAAAAATTTTCTGTTCAGGTAGTACTCTGTTAATATTTGAAGTTTATTTTATTTTATTTTAAAGATTTATTTTTATTTATTTCTTTTCCCTTTCCCCCCCACCAAGTTGTCTGCTCTCCATGTCCATTAGCTGTATGTTCTTCTGTGACCATTTCTATCCCTATCAGCAGCACTGGGAATCTGTGTTTCTTTTTGTTGTGTCATCTTGATGTGTCAGCTCTCCGTGTGGGCAGCACCATTCTTGGGCAGGCTGCACTTTCTTTCGCACTGGGTGGCTCTCCTTACGGGGTGTACTCCTTGCGCGTGGGGCTCCCCTACGCAGGGGACACCCCTGCGTGCCAGGGCACTCCTTGAACGCAGCATCAGCACTGCACGTGGGCCAGCTCCACACAGGTCAAGGAGGCCTGGGGTTTGAAACATGGACCTCCCATGTGGTAGGCAGACGCCTTATCCATTGGGCCAAGTCTGCTTCCCAATATTTGAAGTTTAAATTAAAATGCCATAAAAAAAAAAAATTACATTAGCAAAATTTAAATTAACTGCTAGGGATGTCAGTGCTACTTACCATGATATTTTACTTCATTTAGGGTAAAAGATCAAGAAAAATACTCTACTTCTACTTATGATAAATAAAACGACTCTATATTATAATCCTTCCAAAAGAATTATTAGAACTCTGGGAGAGCAATAAAGAAGAGAAACCACCATGTCTATTATTACTGTGACTAAATGGGATTAAATAAACCTCACGAGACAAAGTTATGAAGTAAGTGAAGCTCAGAACAGTAAGAAAATTTGTGGGGAGAGAATGCAAATAGCTCCCTAATTATCTACAGCATATTAACAAGCAATCCTTATTACTTGCAATTAAAATCCTCTTAAATTTTATGACAAAAGTTTATTGAAACGTTGAGAATTATATGCTAATTATTGTACTGTAAAAGCACATGTTTAGTGTGTACTTTTACCTTGGGGTCAATAAGTAACAAACTATCAAATTCTAGGTGATAGACTGATTTCACTAAACTGAAAACATGTATGATGTGATGCCCAAAGCAAATTGCTCTAAATTCATGAAGCTATAGCCCTGGAATTCTCCACTAGCTGTAGCTGTGACTCCACCTGAGCATGACGATCTTGTTAAACAGTGAACTCCAATACAATCAGAGTACCTGGTGTAGGTAGGAAGGTACTTAAGTATTTATTGAAGAAATTATTTTTGGGGGATGAAAATACATATTTGGCGACTAATCTATATCATCCATTTTCAGGATATGGATCATCAACTGCTACAACACAGTTCATTTGAAAACTTCTTGTAGCAATCCACAAACAATGCTATTATCTATTTTTTATATCTTTACACTCCATGAGGGCCTAGACTACGTTGGTCTTGTTCTTAACTATAACCCAGCACCAAGTACAAATCAAATAATAAATAAATATTTGTGAAATAAGTGAATGAATACACTAACAAAAAGGATTTTACTATAAGCCGCAATATTCTGGATCATCATATTCTTCAACAAGTAAAATATTATAGCTAAAGCAGTGGTTCTTAACAAGTGGTTCGTGAGCTTGAATTGAAATTCAAAAAAATTATTATTGTAGGGATGTGTTAGTGCAGGTATGATATTTTTATTAAATAATACACAGTATTAATAAGGGGTCAGTGGTTTTCACCTGACTGGCAAAGGGATCCATGGAACAAAAAAGGTTAAGAACCCCTGGCCTAAAGAATAATCAATAGGTAAAACTGGCATTGGCATCAGCAATGGAGCAGCTCCCATGGGTGACATTTTAACTGTGGAGAGGAGATGAAATTTATTTTAATAATATATCTTATTTAACTCAATATATCCAAAATAATATTATTTCAACATGTAATTAGTATAAAAATATTAATGAGCTATTATTTTACATTCTTCGTTTCACCCTAAGTCTTCCAAATTCTGAATGCATTTTATACTTACAGCTCATCTCAATCCAGAATAATGATATTTCAAGTGTTTAACAGTCATATGTGACTAGTGGCTACCATACTGGACTGTACAGATATCAAGGTGATCAAATTGAGGTTGGATTTGTGGTAAAAATATCTGATGGCACGAAATGTCTGGCAGACTCTCTTTTTTGTGATGTTAAGATTAGTCTGAGAATTCAGGTGTTATCAGCCTAATCCATTCATTATAAAAATAAACATCAACTTTTTACCTAGTAATTTTAGTGGCTATTGAAGTCCTGATGCATGCAATAACATGGAACATTGAAAACATCATGCTGAGTGAAGGAAGACAAACACAAAAGGAAAAATATCATATGATCTCGCTGATATGAACTAATTATAATAAACAAACTCATAGAGTTCGAACCTAGAATATAACCAGGGAATAGACTGGGGTTAGAGAATGGGGAATTGATGCTTAATTAGTATAGAATTTCTATTTAGGTTGATTGTAAAGGTTTAGAAATGAATGGTGGTGATAGAAACACATTATTGTGAGTGTGTTTTAACAACACTGACTTATATAAGTATATGTGATTAAAAGGTCATATATTTTACTAGAATAAAAATTAAAAGATAAAACAAAGAACTGTATAACACAGTGACCCCTATTGTAGACGATGGACTACAATTAATAGTAACAGAATGTTCTTCATGAATTATAACAAATGTATGACACCGATGTTAATAATAAGATGGCAGTATGGGGGAAAATACACCTAATGTAAACTATGGACAGTAGTTAATAAAACTAATTTAATAATCTTTCATCACCTGTAACACAAGTAACTGTTGCTGAAAAAAAAAGTGCAATTACAAAAAAGTGCTATCATCAACTGGAACAAATGTGCTACTCCAATGCAAGGTATTGGTGGTAGGGTGGTATATGGGAATCCTGTATTTTACACATGATTGGTCTATAAACCCAGAATTTCTCTAATAAAAAAAAATTTAAAGAAAAAATTGTCGAATGAACAAATAACTTTTTCTTTATAATTATCATCAATCAAAAATGCTTCTACATCATATAAGTAAAAGATTATTAATAAGAGTATTTAAACAGTATGTTTATATGTAAATTTAAAAAGCAATATTTATTCTGAAGACTAACACCTCAAATTATACACAAAATAACCTAAGTTTTCAATGCACATGGCTTTAAAATCAAAAAGCATTTACAGTGTGATTTTTTGGGAAAGAAAAATTACTAATATTTTAAAAGATGATTTTCAAGCTTTTAGGTATAACAAACTAAAGCAAAGCACATCTATGTTTTATTTTCCAAGAATATTGAAAGTTTAGATTTTCATATATTAATAATAACTATACCACATGTATGTTTACTATATGTCAGACATTATTCTAACTGCTTTACATATATTTTCCAGGAAAATAATAATACAAGACACAATTTGCTTTCTTAAAGTTATCTTCTTAATAATTTTAAGGGGCTTGGTTCTTAGATCTAATGTTTTATGTGCCATTATTTTTGCTTTTACTGCAAAAGGAAGATCTGGCTTCCAAAGATAAAGGAGATTTTTGGTAAATGGTGAAGGTAAAGAAATAAATGACCCACTTGGCTTGTGTGTAATTACACTGGCTGAGATTGTAACAATCTATCACATGAAGGAGGATGACACCCCGCTAAGGGGTGAGTCAAAGGAGATAGCCTTTGACTAACAACGGGACCCTGAAGATCGATACGCCACAGATACTGCACTCTCAAAAACAATTGAATTCTAAAAAAGTTTGAAAATAGATTCTCCCCTCTTTCTGATACCGATCAAAGACCTATCTTGACCTTATCCTGGATGAGCAATACTTTCTTAAAAAGGTATATGAAACACATAAATCCTTTCCATCTCTGGAGTGTTCTTTCAAATGAATAGTTAACACATTCCTATTACAATGACCACCGTACAAGCACAAAACCTTTATATATACTTATTTATTACATAAGCACGCTGATACCAAGTTATGATACAACTTAAGATAAGACAGGAAAGTACCCCAAAGACTGAAAACTTGAAAAATCTATCAGAAAATTAAAATTGCCAAATGAAATTTGCAGTTTATAAATTAAACTTAATATTTACTTAAATAGCAAGTAATTTGACTAGGTAAAAAGTAAGCAGAAAGAGCCTTTAAAATAAAAAATAAGGAACTTTCAAGTCCATAAAATATTTTACAAAATGATTTTACAGGATAAATAATTACATCAGAATTGCCAATGTACTGTATCATAACTTATTTAAATCCCTTAGATTATTTCTGAGAAGGACTCCTGTTACCTTGAAGAGTTATAATTAAATTCATTAAGCTTTATCAAAAGTTATAGTTTTATCTGTTAATTTTCAAACTATATCATGTGGCATTTTGGAGTATTTATATACAGAATTTAAAGTATTTATACCTAAATAAGCAGTGGTCTAAAACACACTTTAAAGTCTGAAGAAAAAAAACAAATGGAAAACAAAATTCAGTCTAAACAGTAATAACATTTTCTTTTCATAGAGACTCATGTTATAGCAAATGCTATACAATCTATGAAAGATTGTAAGTTATTGTCATATAAAAGTTTATAAAATTAAACTTTGTAAGAAATACAGAACTTTGTATAGATACCATACCATCCACTATAGGCAGAGGATGAGAAATTTAACATATGAAAGCCTCCACTCAATTAAGATTGCCATATGCAAAAATGTCAAAAGAGAAGGGATATTATTTTTAAAAAACATGGGATATTACCTCTATTCAACAGGGTTTTAGCAATCCATTTCCTTCCAAACCACAAACATGTCTGGACAAAAGAATTACCAGGGGAACTTTAAAAAAATCTGGATAAATAGGCTATTCCCCAGACAAGTTAAACCTCTTGGGATGTGATACAGGCAACCGGAATTTTTTTAAGTTTCCCAAATCTAAGATGTAGACAAGGTTGAGAACAGCTGCTACAGGGTATAGATCTGTTTGCAAAGGTGAAGAAAGTTTGAAAGAAATAGGGAAAAAGAAGCAAGGGCATGAGAAGGAAATGGGAATAATATTTAATAACAAAGCAAATTATGTGTTTTACTTCAAAATCCACAAAGGAGGAAGAGGTTGGGATCAGTGGAAATTTCCCACAAATCTTACAAACAAGCAATTTAATTATGTTAATAAATTCCTCTGTTATAAATGCGTATGCAGCTTGAATAAGTTTATTGCATTGCTCATATCTGTATTTAATGTAATGAATTTTAAAAATGTAATCTGGCTAAAATAAGTCATATTCAGTTAATGAAAATTCTCATTGTCTGGAGGGAATTGGTCATTTTATCAAAGAAAGATGTAGGATGCAGATTCAGAATATTTAGAGAAAATCTTGAAGGCACTGTATATCCTTGTAGCCATAGGAGTCTAAGGAGAAGCAAATTTAGTAGATGGCAGAAGAATGACAAACAGTTGGAAGAAGGTATACAATGGGTATCATTACATCATAGCATGCAAAAATTTGGTAGGTTGCGAATCTGTGGTAAAAGTAGCAGAACAATTTTGAATATAATAAATTTTACCCAGAGTATAGAATTTATTCCCATGTCAATGATCCGATTTAGGATAGTTCCACTAGGAGACAAAAATAAAATTGTAAGAAAAGACATATATACAGTCATATCAATGTTCTTTTCTTTATTCAATGCCAAATACTGATTTCCTAATATCTGCTAGGTACTGGTCCAAAGATTGAGAATACTAAAATGAATAAGTTATAGTTTTGCACTCTTCAGGCACCTTAGAGTATAGTATGAAAAACAGAAAATAGGTACCAGAATATGATAAGTGTCTTGATAGATACAGTTATCAAGTGCTATGAGAACATATAAGAGGAAGAAAATAATCTATCAAGTAGAAAAATAGGAACGAACCAAGAAGACAGAATGGGAAGAGCATTGACTATACAAAGAAGGGCATTAGAAAAGACAAAGAAAAAATACAAAATATGTCTAGAAAGCAAGTTATTTGGTATGGCTAAAGACACATAGAAATGATGACCGGCTCAAGGCAGATTTAAAGACTGGTGTTAAGGGGCTTGAATGTCTCAAGTTTTTGAACATAGAGTAAATTTAATAACGGGGCTATGGAAGCTGTAATAGTTTTAGGAGAGACTGAATGTAAGGAAATCAATTGGTAGGCTACTGGCAGAATTCCATAACCAAGAAGTTTTCAATGAATCTATAAAAACAATGATAAACTCTTCTGATCTCAGAATAAACTCTAGAGTTTTCTTTTTTCAACATATGCCTTGGTATGACTTGACATCTTATCTATATTAGAGTATGGAAGTTATAGTTGCATTGACGAATACAAGTAGAACCTAAAACTTAATAGTTACTAACGTTTTCACTTTTTTTCCATTTCCACACCATCTAATCATTTCCCATCTGTTTTGCATGCCAACATTCTCCTAAATTTGCTCTCTCAAGGTACGTATAACTCAAAGATCCCTTCTCAATTCATATCCCTTCCTTAAGCTTTTCTATAGCATTTCACAGTATTGCTCATTCCCACCTACTTGAAATAATAGCTTTCTCTTTGGTGAGAACCATTAGGCTGTAATATCAAGATTGACCTAAACCATCTAGACTAGAATTGACTAATTATCAAATTCTACCAGGAATATCCCCAAGTCCCCTAATATGTGGTCTTTAAGGTAAAATGGACTCCGAAAACTGTGATCGAAAAGCTATACAATTGGAAAACCTAGAACTATCTGATGGTATACATGAAGAAAGTGGTGGTCCCTGAATGGTGCAATAAATACAAGATAACCTTTAAAACAATCAGGTAACTTATTATTATTTTTAATAACATTTATTTTTTTTTATTTATTTATTTTAAAGATTTATTTATTTATTTATTTAATCCCCCCCCCCCCCCCCCCCCCCGTTGTCTGTTCTCTGTGTCTATTTGCTGCGTCTTGTTTCTTTGTAGGCTTCTGTTGTTGTCAGCGGCAAGGGAAGTGTGGGCGGCGCCATTCCTGGGCAGGTTGCACTTTCTTTCGCGCTGGGCGGCTCTCCTTACGGGTGCACTCCTTGCGCGTGGGGCTCCCCTACGTGGGGGACACCCCTGCGTGGCAGGGCACTCCTTGCGCACATCAGCACTGCGCGTGGGCCAGCGCCACACGGGTCAAGGAGGCCCGGGGTCTGAACCGCGGACCTCCCATGTGGTAGACGGACGCCCTAACCACTGGGCCAAGTCCCGTTTCCCCAATCAGGTAACTTATGAACTAAGTTAAGCATAGGATCACTCTTAATGATAAGTTCATTCAAAATGAGGGCAAATTATATGGCCAACCAAATTTTATGACCAATATACAAATCGGGACTCCCTTCTAGAGAACTAAATAAAAGAGAATTTAATTCAATTCTACATAGTAGATTGCTGTGCTAGAAGGACAGGCTATGGAGCCTAATACCTATTTTCAGGAGCATGTGCCTAAATCCCATTAACTTTAGACAATATACAAATGGCCAATGAACACACATAAAGGTGCTCTAAGACAGTGTTAATCAGAAAAACATAAATTAAAACTACATTGAGGGAAGTGGACTTGGCCCAATGGATAGGGCGTCCACCTACCACATGGGACGTCCACGGTTCAAACCCCAGGCCTCCTTGACCTGTGTGGAGCTGGCCCAAGCACAGTGCTGATGCGCGCAAGGAGTGCCGTGCCACGCAGGGGTGTCCCCCGCGTAGGGGAGCCCCACGCGCAAGGAGTGCACCTATAAGGAGAGCCACCCAGCGCGAAAGAAAGTGCAGCCTGCCCAGGAATGGTACTGCACACACAGAGAGCTGACACAACAAGATGATGCAACAAAAAAGAAACACAGATTCCAGGTGCCCTTTATAAGGATAGAAGCAGTCACAGAAGAGCACACAGCAAATGGACACAGAGAACAGACAACTCGGGGGTGGGGGAAGGGGAGAGAAATAAATAAAAAATAAATCTTTAAAAAAAAAAACTACATTGAGACACTATTACTACCTATAAGAAAGGCTAAAATTTTAAAACTGGCAATACCAAGGCTAAGCAAATATGTAGGATAAGGAGAATTATCATATATTGTTGGTAGGAGTATAAACAGGTACATCCTTAAAAACGGTCAGTATATTCAAATATGTAGATATTCCACATAATGATGCAGCTTCTGCTCCTAGGTATAATTCAACAAAAAGACATATATATTTGCACAAAAGATATATACCAGAATATTCATACTCACATTATTCAATTTTATTTCTGTCTCCTAGTGGAACTATCCTAAGTTGAAAACAACTCAAATGTTCATAAACTAGAATGAATAAATGGATTGTGGTAGAGTCATACAAAGGAATATTATTCAGCAATGAAAATGAAATTATAGCTCCATGAAAACAATGGAGTATCTCACAACAAAATATTAAACAAAAGAAGCCAGCTATAAAAGTATACATACTGGTCCATTTATATGAATTCATAAACATGTAATACTATTGTAGTTGAAGTCAGAATAGTGGTTACTCTTAGAGTGGAGAAAGGGAATAGTGTTTGGCAAGGGGAACAATGAGGGCCTTGATTTCCTGGCATTGGTCTATTTCCTAGCTAGGGTGCTAGTTACACAGCTATTTGCTCTTTGGTAATTCAGCAAGCTATTACATATTTTGTGTACTTTTCTGCAAATATGTTACGCTTCACAAAGAAAGGTTTAAAAATATTATGAGATCAGCCTGACCAAATAAAAAAAACAAAGCAAAATATATGTCACATGTCATTTCCCAATAATTACCACCTTTTCTACATTAAGATAATGAAAATAAGGAAATACAGGATTAATTTCATGATAACCATTTGGAGATACTAGACTTAGAAAGAGGCTACATTAAAATATAAATTAGGGCGGCGGACTTGGCCCAGTGGTTAGGGCGTCCACCTACCACACGGGAGGTCTGTGGTTCAAACCCGGGGCCTCCTTGACCCATGTGCAGCTGGCCCATGCGCAGTGCTGATGCATGCACGGAGTGCCCTGCCACGCAGGAGTGTCCCCCGCGTAGGGGAGCCCCACAAGCAAGGAGTGTGCCCTGTAAGGAGAGCTGCCCAGCACGAAAGAAAGTGCAGCCTAACCAGGAATGGTGCTACACACACGGAGAGCTGACACAAGATGACAAACAAAAAGAAACACAGATTCCTGTGCCGCTGACAACAACAGAAGCGGACAAACATGACACAGCAAATAGACACAGAGAACAGACAACTAGGGTGGGGGGAATGGGGGGGGAGGGGAGAGAAATAAATAAATAATCTTTAAATATATATATATATCTATATCTATATATAAATTATACAATGACCATTTGGCGCCTGGACATCAAAGAGGAGACAGGAAGCAGAAGATCTAATTCAATAAAAGTATAGAGTAGCATTCACAAAGGGCTTGACTCCAACTGTAGGACAAGGACTATAAGGATCTGGAGTTAACTCAAGTTAGAAAAATACTATGACTAACTTCTTGTGAGTCAGTAGATAGATAAGGCAACAGAAAACCAATGAAGCATACTAAAGTAATTTAAGAGCTATAAAATAGGGGCACACAGTTTAGGACTAGTATCATAACAAGCTCCTGATTCATCCCCTTTATTCATGGCACCTCAAAAAAAATTTAATTAATTTTTCTAAAAAAGTGACTCTATAAAAGACCTGAAGTTTAAATAAGTATGACCATACCTCAAAAGTTCACTATTTCCAATGTAAAAAATCAACTTTTTCAGAACTATTTTGCCAACTATTCTTAAACTCCAAAGCTTTTGTATACATTTCTCCAAACAAATTTGGTAAATATTTTTAAATACTCCATGAGCCAGTGTCAAAATAAATAAACATGCTATTTAATAATAAGACCAAATTATCATTGTAAAAAGTTCAGAAAATATGTCAGCCATGACTACATTATCCTAAAGTTATGATTTTATTATATATTAGTTCCTTAACTTTGATAACAAAAACCATAGTATAGGTAAATTTTCCCATCCTACTTTTCCACTTCACATTAAAGGATATGCATCTGTCAGAATGCTGTAGTTTTTAAAAACCATACAACACTGTGTGTTCAACAAATGTTGAAAGCTGGTTGATGGTCAGGAAGTAAATATCACTCAACAATTCCCTTATAAAGAGGATACAGTTTGTTTCTTCATTTCTGCTTTTATAAATAATGGCTTTGTGTATTTAGATTTTCTCAAATATGGCATTATTTTTCATAAAATTATCCTCAGAAAAATTATTGGGTCAAAAAGTAAAACATTTTAAGGCCTTTGGAAACACAGCAAAGCTTCTTTCAAACAAAATTATACAAATTTACAAAGGCTTCATATCTTTAAAAAAGTTTAAAATTTTTATAATACATATATGACCTTTGCAAACTATGTTTATTTTTTTATCTAATGGTGTCTTGGTATTTTTTCTTACACATTTTCAAGGAACATTTGGTTAATACATACTTAGGTTATTTATTCATACATGTATATATGCATATTTATATACTATAGATATAGACAGATATGTACACATAAGTATATGTGTGTTTCTGTGTGTCTTGGGGTATTATGCATAAAATGGATATCTTTTCCTTGCTTGTATTTTCTTGTTTCTTATTTTTGAGACTCACAAAAACTTCATATTTTCATGTCTTTGAATTAATGTTCTTTCTTTTTCTATTTCTATTTACTTTATTTAATCAATAGTGAGACTAAACATTTTTCCATGTATATTGACAGTTGTTATAGCTTAGGGAATTGTGTTCTCATGTCCTATGCATATTTTTCAATTAATATGATTATTTCTAACAAATTCTAACATATAAATGGCACTATGTATGATATGTTTTTTTATTTTCAATCTTTATTTTTGATCTTATTTAAAATTGTAGTTTCACTATGAATTCAGAGCTAATGCTGGTGTGCTTTTTTACATATATTCCTAAAAATATTATTTTTATTTTTAGTGATAATAAACCTACTGCTCTTTATCATGGTTTTATTTCAAATGACGTTAGCACAGAATTGATCATATCCCAAGGTAACAGGGAGGATATAATTTTATTCAATGAAGTTTCTTTATTTTTTCAATTATTAGAGGAATTATGGGTTTACCAAAAAAACATGCATAAAATACAGGGTTCCCATGAGGCACCCTGTTATTAACCTGTGCATTGATGTAGTACAAAGGTTAAAACTGATAAAAGTACATTTTTATAATTTTATAATTATACTAACTATACTTCATGATTTAACATAGGGATCACTGTGTTTACAGTTTCATGGGTTTTTATTAACACTTTTATTCTTATAACATATATAAAAGCTAAAATTTCCCACTTTTAACCACATTCAAATATACAATAGAACGCTGTTAATTATATGCATAATGTACTGCTACTATCACCACCATCCAGTAATAAAATGTTTCCTTCAACCCAAATAGAAACTCTGTATAATTTAAGCACTGACTCCTCATTCCCTACCCCAACCCAACACTTAGTAATTCATAATCAAGATTATGACTATATCGGATTGCTTATTCCAATTATTTCATATCAGTGAAATCATACAGATTTTGTTCTTCTGTGTCTGGCATATCTAATACAAGACGATGTCTTCAAAGTTCATCCAAGTAACAGCATATGTTACAACTTCATTGCATTTTAGGGCTGAAAAACAATCCATTGTGTATACCAATTTATTTACCCATTCATTTCTTTTTATAGACACTTGAGTAGTTTCCATAATTTGGAATTATAAATAATGCCTCTATAAAAATTGTTGTGCAAATATTATAGCTTTTCGAGTCCCTAATTTCAATTCTTTTGACTATATAACTACAACTGGGATTATGCAGACAATACGATAATTCTATGCAAATTTTAACATTCACACCAGCAATGGATGAATGTTCCTGTTCCTAAACATCCTCTCCAACACCTGCAATTTTCCATTTTGTATTTGTACTCATGCTAGTGGGAGTAAAATGGTATCATACAGTTTCGATTTGCATTTCCCTAATGACTAATGATGTTCAGTATGTTTTATGTACATTCTTTGGATAAAAGTCTATTCCAGTCTTTTGCAAATTTTTTACTTAGTATGTTTGTCTTTCTGTTGCTGAGTTCACAGATTTCTTTATAGATTTCCTTATATAAGAATATTAAACTCTTATCAGATATGTATTGTTTTAGTAACCTAGGCTGCCAAAACCAATATACCATAAACGAGATGGCCTTTATAATAGGGATTTTTTTTGATGTTCACTTTCCTTTAATGACCCCCATCTCCCTGAAGGGCAGGTGTTGGCAGCTAGGCAATGGCAAGAGATGTTGACTTGAAGGTCTAGCCTTGATTGAGGCTTTGCCCACATGCCAGAAAGCCCCCTCACAGGAAGATTACTCTTGAATCAGCATCTGGGTCTCCTCACTGCCAGGATGCAGTGTTTGCTATGTGTACAACTCAAAATCCATTTGCCAATCTGACTTAGCAAAAAGGTAAGCTCCACGCCTCAAAAAACCCACACTCCAGAAATGGAGCTGCTATTGTTGATTCCAAAGAGGATGACACTGGCAAAGGCATTCATCCTGAGCTTGTCCATTTGCTTAGACATTACAGTAATGAGGTTGTAGCTCATTACTGTACTCAGGGTACAACCATGCTTACCCTGAAATATGGCAGCACCTCAGAAAGTGTGTCTTCAGTAGAATACTTTAATATACTTAAATTCATCCAACACAAAGGTACTCTTGGGCAGGTGAGCAAAGGGGTCTTTGGCCTTTAGCTCAGCAGTCAGTGCCTGCTCACATTCATCCATCTCCTCCTCAGAAGCAGGAGCAGCCACCTTTTTCTCATCTTTCTGCTCAGTCTGGGACTTCTGCTTTTCCTCCCATGGAACTTTCTCTTTCCCATGGGCCATCTTCTCACAGAGCTTTACCTCACCTAACGTGGCCCAGAACTGGGGCTGGTTAATGCAGGTAAGAAACCAACAACTGGTATTGGTGAAGGCCTTGCAAAAAGAAGATTCAAGGACCTGTTTGTAGAGCCAATACAGGGTGCCAAAAACTGTGATGTCAGCCAGTGTCACACATTTGCCCACCAGAAAAGTTCTTGTCTTCAAGTGAGCATCCAGCAGCACCAGAATTCGCCTCAGTTCCTCTTTTGCATTCTCTGTGGCTCACTTGTTGTGGTACATGATGCCCAAGGTGGAGAACACCTATGTGCTGACTGGCAGGAACTATGCCACTGTCATCAAAGCTCACCCACTGTACCACCTGGCCTGCTGACTCTGGAGTACTTTCCTGAAACTTCTCACTGCTCACCTAGGAGGCAATGGCATTGCTCTCAAACACACAGAATCTATCATCACCCTCAAATGCTGGAACCTTGTTGGCTTGCGGCAGGAAATTTGCAGAGAAACTCAGAAGTGCGGTTGGTTTGAACAAAGTGGAAGTAGAGTGGTGCACGGAGCCTGCGGACCCGAGCCCCACTGTACTGAGAAGTGATGAAGACCATGAAGGCTCTCCAGTTTTCCAGGTAAGTGTATAGGGTCCCAAGTGCCTTGGTAATTCCACAGAGAGAACTACAGTGAGGATTTATTAGCTTATAAGCATACAGTTCTGAGGCTAAGAAAAATTTCCAAATAAAGCACCATTAGGTGATGCTTTCTCCCTAAAAACCAGCTGCTGGCAATCCTGGACTCCTCTGTTACATGGCAAGGCACATAATGGTATCTGTTGATCTCTCCCTTTTCTTCCAGGTTTTAATGCTTCAGCTTCTGGCTTCAGTGGCTTTCTCTCCCTGCATCTGAATTTCATTCTGTTATAAAGAACTCCAGTAAGAGGATTAAGATATACCATAAGGCAGGCTTTACTGAAGTAACCTAATCAAAAGGCACTTAAAGTGATTTAATTAAAAGATCCCAACTACAATAGATGCACACCCACATTAACCTTAAGAACATGATTTTCTGGAGTACATATAGTTGCAAACCACCATACTCCACCCTCTGGATCCCCAAAAGACATGTTCTTTCCATATGCAAATATATTCATTCCATCACAATATGAAATCCTTTAAATTATTTCTGTAACAATTTTAAGTACAAAACATCATCAAAATCAGTTATACATGTGGTCTGTCCTAGGGCACAAGTCCCCTCTGTCTATGGACCTGTTAAACTTAGAATAAGTTAATCTGTTTCCAATGTTCAAAGGAGGGACAGTCATAGGATAAAAATTCCCATTGTCATAGGGAGAAATGGGAAGGAAAACAGAGGTCACAAGTCCCAAACAAACCCAAAACCCTGCAAGAAATACTCCATTTGATTTAAAAGTCTAAGTTAACTATAGATAAAGGTCTTGTACTCCAGGTTTGAAGGAGTGGCAGACCCACACTTTCCAAGGGCTTGTGCAGTGGCCATGCTCTCTCAAAGCATGGAAATAGGGGAAAGGCTCCAACATCTCCAGACACTGGGGTGATAGCCAGCCTCTGAGCTCTACACTCTTCAAGCATCAAGGTGGCAGCCAGACTCTAGATTCAACCCTTGTCAAGCATCTGGGTGGTGGCCAAATGCTAGGCGCCACAATCCGGGTGACAGCCAGATTCTCTCCAATTCCCAGAGAGTGTACTCAACCCTATCTGGAGACTGAAACAACAGTACTCATCCTGAACAATGGAGCAGAAGGCCTGCCCTCTTCAAGTACAGGGACATAATCACCCTTTCCACATGCATGGGTGGGTCTATATTTTTGGCCTGAGAAGATGTCTTCAGTCCAGATTTCAACTTCCATGGTTTTGCCTTTTAAGTCATTTGTCCTTCGAACTGTTCCTGTTAGTCCAAGCTGGCAGTAATTGCTTCACACAGATCTTGCAAAGAAAACTTATTGTTTTCACATATAGTACACAGAGGTCTAAGCCATAAGATACAGGACCTTCCACAGGATCCTTCCTGGATAACTGTACTTCCAGTTCTGCCTTGCACTGCCATGGCTGACCGGATTCACGTTTGGTTAGATGCTCATATTAAGCACTATTCTCTGGCAAATTGTCCTCCAGAAAACCAGAATTTTCCAAACCATCAATTTCTGGTTTCTTTGAGCCTAGAAGTTCAGTTCTCAGTATTTTCCTTTGTTCTTGCATTTTACTATAAGCTGCAAGGAGAAACCAGGTCGCACTTTACACATTTAGTGTGGAAACCTCCTCAGTTAAATATCTAAGCTCATCACTTTTAAAGTTCTGTCTTCCATCTGACATCAGGACACAGTTTTGCCAAATTCTCTGCTACTTTAAAACAAGAATTGCCTTTCTTGAGGTTTGCAATGACACATTCATTTTTTCCGTCTCAGGCCTCATTAGAAGTATCTTTATCATTCATATTTTTATCAACAGTCTCTTCGTAGCAATCTAGGCCTTTTCTATCAAGCACCCACATTTCTTCCAGAATCTACCCACTATCCATTTACAAAGCTGTTCCTACATTTTTGGTATTTGCAATGGCAACATGTTACTTTCCTGGTGCCAAAATCTGTAGTCGTCTATGGTACCAAAAGCAATATACCAAAAATGAGATAGCTTTTACAATGGAGATTTATTAGCTTACAGTTACAAGGCGAGAAAAATGTCCAAATCAAGATATCACCAGGCTATGCTTTCTACCTAAAGACCAGCTGCCAGCCATCCTGGACCTCTCTGTCACATGGCAAGGGACATGGCAATGTCTGCTAGTTTCTCCCTTACTCATTTCTGCTGCTTCAGCTTCTGGCTTCAGTGGTTTTCTCTCCCTTCATCTGAATTTCATTCTCTTATAAAAGAGTCCAGTAAGAGGATTAAGTCCCACCATGAGCCAGGGCTTATTGAAGTAACTTAATCAAAGGAACTTAAGTAACCTAATCAATATCTTCAACAGTACCACCCACAGGAATGGATGGACTTTAAGTACATTTTTTTCTGGGGGACATACAGTTTCACACTACCACATATAGTTTCCAAATATCTTCTTCCATTGAGTAGGTTATAATTTTAGATTCATAATATAGTCCTTTGAGGCATGAACGTTTTAAATTTCCATGAGGTCCCACTTATCCATTTTTTTCTTACCTTGCTTGTGCTGTGGATGTGAAGTCTTAAGAAACCATTGCCAAATCAAGGTCCTGGAGATGCTTCACTAAATATTTTTTTATAGGAGTTTTACATTTCTGACTTGGACTCATGTTTGAACATTTTTTATTTGACTTCTGTATATGGTAGGAAGTTGGGGTTCACCTTCATTCTTTGGTAAATGGAGATACAATTTTCCCAAGTACCATTTGTTGAAGACACAGTTTGTCACAAATTAAGTGGTACTGGCCTCTTGTCAAAAATCAGTTGGCTCGAACTGACATCATCAACGTGGTGATGTAATACATCCCCTAAAAAATCCTCCCCAGATTTTTAGTGAATAAAAGGACAAATCCCATTTGCTTAGAAATCTGGAGGATGGTACAGACTGGACAAGAACTACACAAAGGCTGAACTGAATATAAATAGAAAAATCTCAGGTAGGAGAATACCACCCCAGATGCCAGTTGTTTCCCATTTGCCTCCCCCTCACTTGGTCCTGCATAGCTAGGGAGACCCACAGAGGCAGCCCTGACTCAGCTCACTCCCAACATAAACTGAGACTGTTGACTTACAAAAGTGACTTAGAACTCTATGCATTCCTAGACACAGGTACTTAAGTCTGAAAAATCCGAAGGCAGAACAAAGCTCCTGAGGAGTACTGCTTACAAAAGGGCCCCTAGGGACAAAATGAGGAAAAACACCAAACATACAAAAACAGAGACTGCAAAAGAAAGGATGGTAAGAACTCTTGTGCCCTCATAATATCCAGTATCGGTCCACTAGACAGCTGAAAGAACAGGGACTTTTCTGAAGTGACCCACCTTTCTGGACTGACTCCATCTGGCTCCAAAGGGAGGGATACCCTAAAGGGTAAGAGACCAGAACTTTACAGAAAATAAAGGGATGGAGGTATGTTTTATTTTGCTAAAGGCTGTCAAGGTAATATACCAGACTGGCTTTTACAATGAGGATATATTAACTTATAAGCTTACAATTCTGAGGTCAGTAAAGAGTTCAAATTAAGGGATCAACAGGAGATGTTTCCTCCCTAAGATGCAGCTGTGAGCAATCAGGCACATGGAGCCATCTGCCAATTTCTGCCTTCTATTCCAGGGTCCATTGTCTTATGCATATAGCTCATCCTTTTGTGGATTTTCTTTCTTGAGTTCCATTGATTTCAGATTCAGGCTTCTGAGACATTCCCTCTCAGTTTCTGTAAGGGTTTCTCTCTGTTACTATGGCTCTACCAGTTCTAGTTTATAAAGGACTATAAGAGGATTAAGACCTACCCTGGGTCTCATCTCATGGGAATAATCTAATCAAATGGCTCTTAACTGACTCTAAACTAACCAAAGTTTCATAAAAGGTTCACACCCACAGGAATGGAACAATTTAAAAATATAATTTTCTGGGGTCCACAAAAGACTCAACCAACCACAGAGTTAAACCGAACTGATAGAATATATGGGAAGGGTCCCTGAATTGAAAAGAGTAAGGATAATGGGGCACTGAGTGAAGGAGAGAAGTTAAACAAATCTTAGGAGCTCGAAAGAAAAGTATGCACAAAAACAAACAAGACAGATCAAGATTACTGTGGAAGGAACAAAAGAAAGGAAGCTTTCTCACGGAGGTGAAACAACTGCAAAAAAAGTTCAATCTTAAAAGTTGTACTGCATATCCAGGGCAAGAATCAGATGAATAAGAGTTGAGAAAATAAAAACAATTAAACATGGGCTATTCTAAAGGTCCAGTAAAAGGTAGGTCAACTGTCACAAAGAGACTTAACATAAAGCCAATTAACCAAAAACAAAAAAAAACAAAAAAACAAAACGAGAGAGAAACAGATATTCAGAATTATCTCCTCAAGATAATCACATGCATAGCTATCAGAAAAAAATTAGAAAACATAGTAAAAAACAGGAAGTCAGTCAAGGGAAGTAGTCAAAACTCCAAAGGAGACTCAGAAGTTGTAGTATATATTTAAAAATGTCCAAGCAAATCTCCTAACTCAATTCAAGAAGATGAAGAAAGATAGGCATAAAAACATAAAGGATATTAAGAGACAATGTGTGAGAATATAGAAAATTTTGAAAATACAAAGAAATATTACAGAAATTATGGAGATGGAAAGCATAATAGAAGAGATTAAAAATATACTAGAGGCATACAACAGCAGATTTGAAAAGGAAGAAGAATGAGCAAACTACAAAGCAGGACAATCAAAACCATACAGTCAGAAGAACATATAGAGAAAAGACTAGAAAAAAACTGATCAGTTTCTCCGATCTGAGTGACAGCATGAAGTGCCCAAAATTATGTATCATGTGTGTCTCAGAGAAGAAGGGAGGGAAAACTGGATTAAGAAAGAATATTTGAAGAAATTCTGGCTGAAAATATCCCAACAATGATGAAAGACATAAATATACATGTTCAAGAGGTCAATATACTCCAAACAGAATAAATTTTTACAGAACTACTCTGAGATACATACTACTCAGAATGTCAAATGACAAAGAAAGAATTCTGAAGACTGCAAGAGAAAAAGCAATTTGTCATGTACAAGGGATCCTTAATAAGACCAAAAGCCAATTTCTCATCAGAAACCATGGAGGTGAGAAGGCAGTGGTATGATATGTTTAACACACTGATGGATAAAAATTGCCAACCAAAAAGTATTTATTTGGCTAAAGTGTCCTTCAAAATTGAGGGAGAGTTTAAAATATTCACAGATAAACAGAACCTGCGAGTTTTCATCTGCCCTACAAAAATCAACAAAGGGAGTTCGGCAGTTTGGAAGAAAAAGACAGGAGAAGGTATGAAGAAATGAAAATTAGCAGTAAGGGTAACTAAAAGAGTAAATGTAAAACCCAACACTACTGTATCCTCTATATACAACTCTATTCTTTAATCCCTAAGAGAGTCAGGATACAAGTGAACAAAAAAAAGGCATATTTCCTAATAATGGACATGCAAAATATAACTAGGTCAAGTGGGTCAAAAACAACATAAAGAGCAGAAGTAGAGGGATATGGGAACAGAGAACATGTAGGCTATTAAAGCTAAGTTGGTGTCTTATCAAATTAATAGATAGTAGATCAGCCACGAGAGTTGACAGCCTGTTTGCCATGGAGAGTTGGCACAGCAAAATGACTCAGCAAAGGAAGACAAGCAGATACAGAAAAAACACACAGTAAATGGACACAGAAAAAAGACAGCAAAGAATGGGACAAGCCGCAAGGTGGGGAATGAATGAATTAATAAATAAATAAATGAATAAATAAATCTTTTTTTTTTTTTAAAGTATGTATAAAAATGTCTATGTATGAAACTATGGTTTTCAGGACACTGGGCATCAAGCAACAAAGGACAGAGATTCCTAAAAAGGAAACAAAAAAATGAGCCCTATATTTTGCCCAGTGCAGAGCCTTGAGAGAGTTTACAGGGAGGGGAAACATAGCAAAGGCAGCCAGACTCCTGAATTGAGGAATGACACCTAAGTTTCTAGGAGAAGGTGGCAGCTAGAGTTTACAGGAGAGAGTACTAAAGAGGAGAGAACTGCAGAAAGAGAGAGAGGGAGAGACAGAGAGAAAAAGAGAGAGAATGAACGAATATACCAGGAATCTGCAGAGGTTTATGCTTGATTATTCTGTAGAATAGTAATTTTTGCATTCAAGTAAGGAAACTATCAGAAGCCAGAGAAAGAACCATAATCAGAGAGTTCAAGAGCCCTCCCAATAACTGATAGGACAACAGACAGAAAATCAGCAAGACTTGAAAAACACTATCAACTAACTTGATCCAATTGACACTTACAGAATACTATCTCCAAAGACAGTAAAATACACATTATTTTTACATATACATGGTACATTTATGAAGATGGAATATTCTGGGCCATAAAACAAGACTCAGTAAATTTAAAAGTATTCATAACACATAAAATATGTTTTCGGACCACAATGGAATTAAATTAGAAATCATCAACAGAAAGGTCTCCAGAACACTGTCAAATATTTTCAAACAAAATAACATAAATAACTATTGAGCCAAAGAAGAAATAAAACAGGAATTTACTAAGTCTTTTATACTAAATGAAAATGAAAACACAATCAATTAAAATGTGTAGGATACTGCTAAAGATATCATTGTAAGACTAAATTTATAGCACTAAGTGCCTATGTTAGGAAAGAAGAAAAGTCTAAAATCAATGACTTTGGGAAGCGGACTTGGCTCAATGGATAGGGCGTCCGCCTACCACATGTGAAGTCCACAGTTCAAATCCCAGGCCTCCTTGACCCATGTGGAGTTAGCCCATGCGCAGTGCTGATGCCACACAGTGCCGTGCCACACAGGGGTGTTCTCTGCATAGGGGAGGCCCATGCACAAGGAGTGCGCTACATAAGGAGAACCACCCAGTGCACAAGAAAGTACAGCCTACCCAAGAATGGCACTGCACACATGGAGAGCTGACACACCAAGATGACACAACAAAAAGAGACACAGATTCCAGGTGCCACTGGTAAGGAAAGAATCGGTCACAGAAGAACACACAGAGAATGAACACAGAGAGCAGACAACTCGGGGGGGGGGGAGAAATTAAATAAAAAAATAAATCTTTAAAAATAAAATAAAATAAAACAATATCAATGACTATATTTCCACCTTAAGAACTTAGAAGAAGATAAGCAAATCAAATCCAAAGAAAGAAGATAGAAACAATTAAGACAATAAAGATCAAAAGAATAGAAGAGAAAGCCCAGAAATAAACCCATATAGATACATGATAACAGATTTTAGACAAAGGTATAAAGGTAATTCAGTGAATAAAGAAGAGTCTTTTCTGCTGGAACAATTAGATATAAATATGATTAAAAAAAACAACTTTAATCCATATATATAAACATCAACTCAAAATGGGTAATTAAACATATAATGTAAAACTATGATACTTATAAGTATAATGTAAAACTATGATACTTAAAGAAAAAAAATAGAAAAATAAATCATAGTGACCAAGAGTTGAGCAAATATTTCTTAGATATGATACCAAAAGCACAATGCACTCAAATATAACTAATTTTATCAAACCTAAAGTTGCTGCTCTTCAAAAGACACTTCTAACAGAATAAAAAGATAAGCCACAGACAGGAAGAAAATGTTTATGGATCATGAATTGGATAAAGGAATTTAGATCCAGAAACTTTAAAGGACTCCCATAATTCAATAATAATTAAGACAAATAATCTAACTGAAAATGGACAGAGATTTGAATAGACATGTTGCCAAAAAGATATGTGAATGGCCAATAAAATACCTGAAACTATATCCAACACCATCAATTATTTGGTAAGTGCAAATTTAAATCACAATGAACCACCTCTATACATTTATTAGAATGGCTGAAAGTACAAATTCATAAAAAACGTTGGAGAGGATATGGAGGAACTGGAACTCTTATGCCCTACTGGTAGGAAGGTAAAATAGTGTTTGCTTTGGAAATAAAGTTTAGCAGTTTCTGAAAAAGTAATGTTTAAATAAATATGATCCAATCATTCTACTAGATATTTAACCCAGAGAAAGAAAGCATATATATATATATATATATATATATATATATATATGCAAACAGTTTCAAATGAATGCTTACAAGCAGCTTTATTCCTAAGAGTCAAAAACTGCAAATAACTCAAAGGTTCATCATCCAAAATGGATAACAATTGTGATATACACACAATGGAATATTACTTATGGTGGTTTGGAGCTGTGTACCCCAGAAAAAAACACATTCTTAAACTTAACCCATTCCTATGGATGTGAACCCACTGTAAATAGGACCTTTTGATGAGGTTACTTCAGATAAGGTGTGGCCCAAGTCTTAATCCATTACAGAAGGCCTTATAAGGTAGGTCAGAAAGAGAAAGCCACAGAAAGCCACAGAGGAAACAGCCAGAAGCTGGAAGTCAGGGAAACATGGAAGAGAAGGAAGAGCCCAGGAGAGGCTCTTAGATATACTGCCATGTAAAAAGGAGGCCAGAGCCAAGTATTACCTGCAGCTTGACCCAGAACACCAGTCTTCAGGAAGAAAGCATTGCCTTGATGATGCTTTGATTTGGACTTTTAGCCTCAAAACCATGAACCAATAAATTCCCATTGTTTAAGACAGTTCAATTCATAGTATTTGCTTGAAACATCTCTTCAAAGAAGATATAGAAATGGCCAGGAAGCACATGAAAAGATGCTCAATGTTATCATTAGCATTATGGAAACGCAAATTAAAACCACGATGAGGTTTCATTTCAGACCCACTAAAATGGCTACTATTAAAAAAAAAAACAGAATTACAAGCATTGGAGAGTATGTAGAGAAAAAGGAATACTTGTTCATTGCTGCTGAGAATATAAAATTGTACAACTGCTCTTGAAGAGAGTTTAGCAAGTCTCAGAAGATCAAGTTTAGAATTACCATATGACCAGCAATCCCACTACAAGGTATATAACAAAAAGAAGTAGACATAGTGATTTTTACCCTTGGTTATGTTAGAATAACTTCATGAGCTTTTAAGAAATTAAGAAGACTCCTAAGACCAATGAAATCAGAATCTCTGGGGGAAGATACAGTTTTATTTTTTTAATACTTCTCTGATTACTCTAATACCTGAGAACCACTGAACTACAGGATCCAAGTGATTTGTGGCAGAGGTCAACAAGAGGAGGCCCATATGCAGTAAAGTTTCTCTCTCTTCTTTTTCTTTGGAAGATAGCCTTTGCTGAAAAAAGTGCACTCTCCTTTTATATTTGGAAATATAACTTACAAAGGTACTAAAAGCTTCAGAAATGTAAATGTTAAACCAAGTAGATGTATATTTAAGATTTCATAATTTTTAAAATTTTAGAAGAAAAATAATTTTAACTACCTTACACAACTTTCTATTCTAAATGTATTGTAATTTAAATCAAAAATATTTTTGAGAATATCAAATACTTGCTATTTTAAAAAACACTCCTTGTGGTAATTTTTCAAATTATCATAATCTGAATCAGAGAAATAAGACAACAGCATTCTAAACAAGAAATACTATAGGAATGGTTTAGCATGGCATTGGTGGAAATAAAAAATAAGAAGAGCGAAACGGACTTTGGCCCAGCGGTTAGGGCGTCCGTCTACCACATGGGAGGTCCGCGGTTCAAGCCCCGGGCCTCCTTGACCCGTGTGGAGCTGGCCCATGCGCAGTGCTGATGCGTGCAAGGAGTGCCGTGCCACACAGGGGTGTCCCCCGCGTAGGGGAGCCCCACGCGCAAGGAGTGCACCCATAAGGAGAGCCGCCCAGCGCGAAGGAGGGAGCAGCCTGCCGAGGAATGGCGCCGCCCACACTTCCCATGCCGCTGACGACAACAGAAGAGGACAGAGAAACAAGACGCAGCAAAAAGACACAGAAAACAGACAACCGGGGGAGGGGAGGGGAATTAAATAAATTTTAAAAAAAAATCTTTAAAAAAACAAAAAGAAGAAACACAAAGAATAACTCAAAATGATCACTCAATCTGTTAAATTCTAAACTACTGGAGTACAGTATCCATGCCTGACTTTTCCACTGTTGGGTCCTCAGCAATTAGCATAGTGTCTGGCACATATTAGGTGTTCAATAAATATTAGCTCCATAATTAATCTCCATGAAAACTTAGTTGGAAATGTATCAATAGATGGAAGGATGAAGGAAGAAAGAAGGTAGAAAAAGGCACTTTGGAATGATTCATAAATTACTGAATGATTTGCTAAATGTCATTTAGTCAGCAATATTCAGAATGATGAAGTAGGAGTCAGAAGAGCAGAATTTTCAGTCATGGCTTAGTCAGGGATCAGTTGTCAAATTTTGAATGAATCATTTAATAAAATGAAGGCACAGATTAAATGACTTCTGCTGTACTTTATAGTGCTAAATATCTGTAAACAAATGCAAAGCATTTGACTACAACAGATAGTTCCAAGGGAAGTATATATTACACATCAACCTAAATATCATTTTTAATATACATTAATATTATATATTAAACTGAAAATGTAAATAAAATAATTTTTAATTCTGAACATAGAATCTAAATTCTGATTACACATTTGGGGCAAAAGATATCATCGTATATGCAAAAAAATATTTTTTTTACGATTTATTTATTTCCACCCCTACACCCCCATTGTCTGCTCTCTGTGTCCATTCCCTGTGTGTTTTTCTGTGTCTGCTTATATTCTCATTGGGCGGCTCCAGGAACCGAACCTGGGGCCTTCCGGAGTAGGAGAGAGGTGATCATTCTCTTGCGCCACCTCAGCTCCCTGGTCTGCTGCATCTCTTATTACTTCTCCTCTGTGTCTCTTTTCGTTGCATCATTTTGCTGCACCACCTCTCCAGGTGGGCCAGTACTCCTGCGTGGGGCAGCACTCTTGCATGTACTCCACGCAGACCAGCACTCCACACAGCCCAGCATTCTGTGTGGGCCAGCTTGCCACACAGGCCAGCTTGCCTTCACCAGGAGGCCCTGGGCATTGAAAACTGGACCTCCTATACATTAGATGGGAGCCCAACTGCTTGAGCCACATCTGCTCCAAAAATTTTATTTTCAACACCAAGTTTTAATTCTGTTATCCACTGCTAGAGGGATACAATAATAAGAAAAATTCAAAACAATAGCAAATCTCTGAACTTCTCCAAGGTACTGTTCCCAACATTTTATTTTGAAAAGTTACAATCCTATGAAAGAGCTGCAAGAAAAACACAATAAAATAGTACATATACTATTTTATTCACTTAAATTTACCATCTTGTTTACATTTTGCTACATTTGCTTTATCTCACTTTCCCTCACTCTCAGTCTCTCCAGCCATGTGTATGTGAGTGTGTACGTTTTTTGCGTAACTACTTGAAAATTAGTTATAGATACCAAAACATTTCAACCCCTACTTACATGTATCTCCTAAGAAAGATAGGATTTTATATAACCTTGGTGCAATTATTATACTTCAGAAATTTAGAATCAATGTAATACTATATTTAATACAGTCTTTATTCAAATTATTCCAATAATATCCCATTAATATTCACAGCTCTTTTTATTACTAGACTAGGATCTAGGTCCAAATCAAGTATCACTTTCAAAGGTAAGCAATATTTGCATATAGCTGTGTCTAATTTACCAAAAATGCATTATACTTTTCAATAAAATAATACAATACAAGATGGTGTGATTTATAGGGAGGCAGAGGAGAATGCTAGAGTCCTAGAGTTAGGAAATCAGGTTCCATTTTGATTTTATTATAAACTGCAATAGTAACTTATCCTCTGAGCTATAAAATGGGTAGGTTGGGGAATGAAATGCACTGAGCATCAGTGATGTCAACCTGGATGGGACCCTTTTTATCCATTTTATATATTAGGGTTCTAAGACCAGGATTTTTATAGAAAGGTCTTTTGGTGGTGCTTTTTGTTTTGTTTTGTTTTTTTACTTTGTGTGTGTGTGTGTGTGTGTGTGTGTGTCTTTCTGTGTGAAAAAATAAGTTTGAAAACAATCAGACTGAATAAGGAAAAGTACTCAGGAAAGGAATTGAAAGAAATGGAAAGAAAAGTCAAACTCTTAAAAGAATGAGTGATCCTAACTCACACTTCTATTTCAGAAAAGTTAAGTGAGCATGGATACAAGCATTCATTGTTGACCACAACTAAGTAGCAAACTATAAGGTTTAAAAGCATACCCTTTAATACTGGGAAAACACCGCATGTGTCTCTAAGCCTTCATTTACTCCACTACCAAATAGATATAATAGTATCTACCTGACAGGGTTGTTGTGAGGAGTCAATGAAATGCTTGTAAAAGATTCTGCCAAAGCCTGACAGATTGAAAGCACTAAAAATATACAATACAATTACTAATATTAAGTGGTTTCATAATAGTTCAGGGTATGGGATTGGAGTAAGACTCTTCCATTTACTGGCTTTTTTATTTGGTCTTAAGCACAAGGTGCTGTGTATGCAAAATACGGTCAATTGATAATATCTATCTCATTGGTCTGTTTACAGTCAATTAATAATATCTATTTCACTGGTATGCTTTTAAAAATAATCCTTATAAAAAACTGAGCACAGTACCTGGCTCAAAAAATTAATTTTATTAATTTTGCTCAATAAATTTATTGCTCAATAAGTGTTAGCTATTTTTCATATTATTATTGTAATTATTATAAACATGGCATAATGTAGATATTATTTGAAACATATGAAACTATTCAATTCTTGAATAAACTTTTAGTCATAAAATCTTAAGAGCTGAAGAGGATGTTACTATCCAATGAGCTTATTTTATAGTAATATTTCTCATATTTGCAATAATTTGTGTTAACATTTCCCTTTTTTAAATCTTAAACTCTATGAAAACTGACTACTGCCTTCTCAGTTGTATTCTATCTGACATGTAGGAGGCAATTAATAAACAACTGTTAAATGAATGTATATGGAAATTAAGATAATTTAGTTTTTAACTTGTTTTTGTCATATAACTAGTTAGGGAAAGAGTCAGGAACAAAAACACAGGCACCACACTGGGCACTGCTCTTTCCATGAAATCACACTGAGTTTTACTAGAAAGAAACTAAAGTTTTTTTTAAAAGTCTATTAAAACCCCCCAAATATTTAAAGTTTCTTATTTATGACTGATTATTTACAATGAGAAATTATAATCACTGCTTATTTACAGAGAGAAATTATAATCACTGCTTTTTAAACAATTTGTAATAGACTGTTCAGTTGCCTATTTTCCCTATTATACAGAAAGTTCTATGAAGGCAAGAAACCTATCATTCTAATTCACACTGATTACTCCACCACCTAATTGTGCAAAGTTGGTGGTGTACAGCTGATGTTTGATAAATATGATAAGAATTGGTCCAACAGGCAAGAGAAACAAAATTTGAAATGGAAAAATATCAGCTATCATAGTAGCCTACAGTGGTACAGAAGTGAAAGACAATTTTGATAAACTGTCAGGTTAGGCTAAACTATTGCCTACGGGATTCCTGTACTTGGGATTATGTGGTACCACTGTAGATTTACAAAGAATTTTAGAAAATTCCCAAGTGATTTTGATTAAGATGATTAGTTATCCAAAAAGCTATTTTATTTTCTCAATTCCTTAAGGAAATTCATTCAGCCTCAATCCTTTGAAAGACTTGTGAAAAGTTACTATTATATCAAAAATTACAACAGGCACTGTGATGGTTTCAAGCTGAATGGACCCCAGAAAATTATGTTCTTAAAGTTAATCCACGGGTATAAACCTATCATAATTAGGGCCTATAGATCAGGTTACTTCAGTTAGGGCATGGCCCAGAGCTGATCTTAATCTTCTCACTGGATTCCCTTATAACAGAATGAAATTCAGACAGAGAGAGCCATCAAAGCAAAAAGCTGAAGCAACGAAACCCAGAAGAGGAGGTAGAGACCAGCAGACACTGCCATGTGCCTTGCTGTGTGACAGAGAGGTCCAGGATTGCTGGCAGCCAGTCTGTGGGGAGAAAGCATCTCTAAAGATGCCTTGATGTGGGCTTTTTTTCTCAGCCTCAGAACTGTACATTTGTAAGCTAATAAAGCCTCACTGTAAAGACCAACTCATTTCTGGTATATTGTTTTTAGCAGCCCACAAGACAAATAGATTTTGGCATTGGGAAAGTATGGTTCTGCAATTGCAAATACCAAAAATGTGGAACAGTTTTACAAGTGGGTAAGGAGCAGCTGCTGGATAGAAAAGGCCTGGATGGATGGCGGGGAAGCAGCTGTAGCTGAATCAGTTGGGCTCCCATCTACCATATGGGAGGCCCTGGGTTCGCATCCTGGGGTGTCCTTGTGAAGGCAGGTTCACCCACACACTGAGGATTGCCACCCGGCTTACTGATGCTGTGGAAAGCCAACTCAGCAAGATGATGCAACCAAAAAGGGAGACAAGCGAAAACACAGAAGGGCGCACAGTGAATGGAGAGAGCAAGCAGACAGCAAGCAAACCGCAAGGGAAAGAGGGGAAATTAAATAAATAAATACAGACACAGAAGAATGCACAGCTAATGGACACAGAAAGCAGATAGTGCATAAAAAGCCACAAGGGGTGGGGGGATATTAAAAAAATGTGAATGGCAAAGGTGCTTCTGATGAGGCTTTAGACAGAAATGATGAATGTGAATCTATCATTGCAAACTGGAAGAAAGGCAACCCTTATCTTAAAGTGGCAAAGAATTTGGCAAAATTTTGTCCTGATGTCAGATGGAAGGCAGAATTTGAAAGTGAGAAGCTTAGATATTTAACTAGGAGATTTCCAAGCTAAATGTGGAAATTGTGACCTAGTTTCTCTTTGCAGCTTATAGTAAAATGGAAGCAGAAAGGCAAAAGCTGAGAATTGAACTCCTGGGCACACAGAACTAGAAACTGATGGTTTGGAAAATTCTGACCTTCCACAAAACAAGTCCCCAGAGAATAGTGCTCCATGTGAGCATCTAACTGAATGTGGATCCTGTTAGCTATTTCAGTGCAAGTAAGGACTGGAAGTGCAATTATCCAAGAAGGATCTGTGGAAGGTACTACTGTCTAATGGCTTGGACCTCCGTGCGCTACATGCAAAATCAAGTTTTTTGTAAGATCTGTATGACAGAAACACTGCCAGCTTAGACTAAAAGGGACAGAAAAGAGACACATTGAAGGAAAAATGACTCTAAAAGACAGAACCATGGAAGTTGAAGTCTGGACTGAAGACATCTTCTTGGCCAAGAGAATGGCCCCACCCATGTACGTGGAGAGGGTATGCCCTGGAGCTTGGAGAGGGTGGGTTTTTCATCCATTGTTCAGGAAGTGAACCTAGGGGATCTCAAGTCACCCCAGGGCTCCAGGAGGGTAAAGCCTGGAGTCCACCCTAATGCTTGATGAGTTTATAAGCTAATAAAACCCCAGTGAAAAGACCAATCTACTTCTGTTACATGCTTCCAGCAGCCCAGCTGACTAAAACAGGTACTATTATAGATCAAGGACCTCCAAAATACAACTTAGAATTATACTCTACTAAGTCACAAAACTTTCTAAATCTAAATATTCAAAGTTAATTGTTAGTGAGCAAAAAAGCATCCTTTATATATAGCATCTGAAATTTCCAAGTCTGTAAATATTATCTATAATATATCTCTTTTAAGATATAGTCTCTTTTTTGTAATAACAAACTTTATTTTTAGAGTTTTAGATTTATATTTATAGAAAAATTACACCAAAAGTTTATCCTTCTTTCTCTACCATAGTCTACTCAATTTTTGAATAATCACATCCATCATAAAATAATTCACCACCAGTCAAGTTAAAAATATTTTTGAATTTCAGTTTTCAAAATTCAATGCTGATTTGGTTGGAACAAATTTATATGTGCTGATATCTAGCATAATGAATATTTTAAAATCACATTATGAATGAAGACAAATAATTTGCCTGATGATAAAGAAAAAGAATTTATTTAGGACCTATGATATATTGAGCACTAAGCTTAGAAGTAAGAAAACTGCATAAGGCTAAGATCTGACAATCTACATATAAAACAAAGAAATTCATTAGATGCCAAGTACTAAATTCTGCAGTGTAGAGTTATCATTAACAGCCATAGAAGATAGGAGGAAAAGACTGTCAAGAAAAACTGAAGAGTCTTCATGGGATAGTGAAATTTAAAGGTCATTCAAAAAGTGTATACCAACTTCTTCTTGTTTCCTAGGAATGTGCAACATTGTTGTATGTGCAACAATTTGTATTTATTTTTCAATTTGCTTTTATTTACTTTTGTAACATACTGACTTCAAAATTTTGATGCTTGGTTGTTAAAAGCTTATTTTATTGTTTATTTTGTTGAAATTATTATATAGCAAAAATATTTTACTCTAAGATACATAGTACACATTTGTGGCAGTTTGATATCATTATTAATGAATTCCAAAAAGAAATGCTGATTATGTTCCTCTGGGTATGATACCCTTTAATTGTATTAAATTCAGAGGTTTCACTTTTACTTGATTAAATTATGATTAGGGCTTTGATTCTACCACATCAGTAGGACACTGAGTCCCCGCCCCCTTTGTGGGCAGAGACTTACAGAGAAAATGATGCAGCAGGGGAGAGAGCTTGGTTTTGACACTGGAGTCCCAGGGAGGCAGCAGAGCCATTAGCCTGATAGTTTACAGCTGGCCTTGTGAAGCCGCTGAGCACAGAAAGAGATGAGCCTTATGCCAGCCTACAGCTGAGATCAGAAGAAGCTGGGATCATGGAGCCTTATGAGGAAGAGGAAGGCTGAACCCTTGCAGAGACCAGAAGCCATCTTGCTCCAACACGTGGCAATAGACTTACTCTTTATGGCCTAGTGACTGTAAGCTTCTACCCCAAATAAATACCCTTCATAAAAGCCAACATATTTCTAGTACTTTGCATTAGTCTAGTACTGACTAATAATGGTGAATATTAAAAACCAATCAGTTTTATAGTAAGCCATTTTGCCTTGTTCAAAGAGAAGTCTGGCTTTTAGCCTTGGATATTGGGAGATAATCTTTGTTATACACAATAGAAGTGTCTGTTTATGGCAGAGGGCTGGCCACACAAGATTTTAGTGTGAGGCAAGCCATGCAAGAAAGAC
Organism: Dasypus novemcinctus; assembly: GCF_030445035.2. NCBI lineage: Eukaryota > Metazoa > Chordata > Mammalia > Cingulata > Dasypodidae > Dasypus > Dasypus novemcinctus. The sequence goes on along the minus strand of NC_080673.1, from coordinate 42,659,810 downwards.
CTACCAAATAATAAAAGGTATGGGCTTTGGGTCACAGGTATACTTAGATCTGGAGGCTACAATCAACCACATGCACAATCAATCAATCATGCCTATCTAATAGAGCCCCAATAAAAATTGAACACTGAGGTTCAGGCAATCTTCCCTGGTTAGCAATTCTCCATGCAACTGTCACACATCAATACTGGGTAGGTAATGCATCCTGACTCCCATGGGGAGAAGTCAATGGAAGCTTCACATTTGGAACTTTCTCAGATTATACCCTGTAAGTCTCTCCCTTGCTGATTTTAATCTGTATCCTTTCCCTGTAATAAATTGTAAACATGAGTATAATAGCTTTTGGTGAGTTCTGTAATTCATCTTGAATTAATGAACGTGAAGTTGGTATTGGGGACTCCTCAAACTTACAGTTTATGCCAGAAGTGAGCATGGTCTTATGGAGTACT